>NC_047035.1:153372287-163372287 GCF_011762595.2 Tursiops truncatus | reverse complement strand
TATATCTTTAAAACCTTTAAAATATAAAGAGAAATGAACAAAAATAACACTTCCTTCACCTCAGGATTCTAAAGGAGACTAGGTTCCATGTGCAAATTGTTTCTAAAATTAAAATCCCATCTCCTCCAAAGATTACCATTAAGCTATTTCTCAAAAACCAAACATTTTCATTTCTTCTTGGCCAGTGCAAGTAGTATTTCACATGGATTCCTTTTACATGGCTATTAAGGTTTCATAACAAAACTTTTTGATAGGCCTATACAACGAGTGTACGGAAAGACTTCACAAATGAACTGCAACTCCAATATTGGGAAAAGAATAAGAGGAAAGGGTGAAGGAAAGTCCCTATCAGCTTACTCTGCCTGTTGCATTGTACCTCCAAAGGTCCTAACATTTGCACATATGGATAAGGAAACAAAGCAATATGGTTGGTAGGTTAAGTCAACTGAAGGGCAACTTTTTTTTTCAACTCAGAGCAATTAACGGCCGGCAATTTTAAAAGCAAAAAGGTATTTGTAAAGTGGTATGCATGTGTAAAGCAAGATAGATCACTATTTATACACCAGCAACCAGCCTCATTCTTTTTTTGCATTTAAGCCAAAATCTGTGAAATCAATTTAGGCATTTTCTGTGGAATATTTTTAGCTCTAACTTTGTGGTATAGAATCCCAGAATACTGTTCAATAGCAAAAGCCAAACTTAAAGCCGACTTTTCACGCACCCTGCCTTGACTGCTAAGAGTTACAAAGTTAGCAGCTTTGATATGGGTTTTTGTAACATTGAAATTTTAAGTGGTAGTTCAGCAAAAGTTTTAAAGCCTAATTGTCAAACCCGTGATGGCTGCTTATAAAATACAAAACATTATACTCTCGTTTTATTAAAAGACAAATTTTAGCTGAAATAGCCTTTAAAGCTTAAGCAATTTTCAAATTGAGTAGGGGGGAAATTCCTCTTTCAAACAAAATAAATGGACATGTTTTCAAATATGGTGAAATAGTGTTAGGTAAGCCATAAATGCAATATCTGATACTTTACTAAGTAATTTCAAAAATAAGTCCATAAAAAGGTTGAGATGTAAAATCTTTGAGTTCTGTGTTGATCCTATGACTTGGTTTTGTGTAAGTCAAATGACAATCCACTAGCACTTTAAGTTTTTAGCCTTTGAAAAATACTTTTGCATTTTTTATATACACAGTCATATCCAAAATAAAAACATCACTTGAAACTTCCATTAACTTTTTTTTCTTGTCTTAGATAACATCATGAACAACTTGAGAAGAAAAGCCTAGAAAAATAAGTTAAATTCACCAAAATTGGCAAACATGGGTAACTTTTACTTCAAAGATTGTAGAGTAAATAAACAGATACATCTTTCAATTGGGCTTTCAAGCAATTATACAACAACGCATGTACTCTCAGCAACATCACTAAGACAGCAATGGATGTTCTTCAGCTTTTACCTGTTGTAATCCACAATAGGGTTTCCAAAACTTCTGCACATTGTGCTTTTCATATCAAATTTTTATTAAAGTCTTAGCTATTTTCTAAATGAATATCCTTTTTATTGGATTTTTCCAATTACAAATGAAATTTAATTTTACATCTATCATTAGAAACAACACTTACAATGGGACTGTACAAATTTAGGTCAAAATAAAAATATATGTATTTTGTGGTTTCATAAAACTTCATTTACTGTATCTTTAAAGAAAGCAGAAGTAACAGCAATATATGTAAAAGTAATGATTTAATGACTATAAGCAAGACAGAGCAATAGAATTGTGCTTCTTTTGCAGACGGGGGACAATGAAATGTTTAACTACAATTTCCCCATACAAACATGAAACAATATTCATAGAGAATAAACACCCTCACAAATAACTGATGGGTGATGAACAAGTTCGACCAAAGCAAAACACAAACTGAAAATTGTTGGGGATATTCATACTTTAAATTCAACATGCTCACTGTATTTAAAAACTAATACCTGTAGAAGCTCACAATAAATTGCTTCTATTTCCAGACGTTACAGAGAGGGCATATTCCACTGTTTATAACTGTAACAGCAATTCTTAAGTTTGAAATTTCCACTACGCCACATATTAAAATAATTTTAGATAAAATGCCTTCTTCCAGCAATTTGCTGGTTTATTTAAAATATTTGTTTTAGAATTACAGCGATCAATATGCATTTTAAAAACACATTAATTCCATCATAAGCAATGGGAAATGAAGAAAGCATTTCCAATTTCCTTAGTGCAAAGTTTTTCTTTAATGCAACTATTAATTTTAAAAGTAAACAGGTATTACTAGAGAAAAATCAGTATTACGATATGCCAATCGCTTCCAATGGAACAAAATTTAGAATTAAATATCCACATTAAAAATATCCTATGGTGATAAGGCTCAAACATAGGTATCTGCAAAGGTCGAACCAGTTGGGAGAATTTTAACAACCATCTCTGAATGCATGAAACACAATATTTTCTTTATAGTATTTATAAATATATCATACAATACTGTTTCCTGTTATGTCGTATACCAATATGGCATTGTACAATAAGCATAATGCCATCTGATTCATACAAAAGCGAATCATTTAAACAAGTCAGTAAAATAAACGGTAGTACCCGCTTTCAGGATTACAGATTGTAAAACTGAAGTTTACTTTCCTTTGATCGGTTTCGCGTAGCAACAGAGAAGTAAAAATCAAACAGGAATCAAAATGGCTAAATATGCAAGAAATTGTTATTCACAGTGACATGGCTACATAGAATGCATTATTCTATGCATATTCTTTCCATTTGTTGAATTTCAAGATAAAAAGCACTTGTTTTCTACAGGTTCACAAAACAGCATAATAACAAGAACAATCAGGGAGGATGTAATGTAGGCGTTAGTTGAGATTAACAAACTATGGCCCAATGTTTATATCCACTGCAGAAGATTTTCAAATCCAAACAATGGTTACAGAAACCATTTCACATCTGTCCTAACACACAGAAAAACATCTTGCCTGCTTTCTCAGAAATCAATTCTTTCGAGAATAATCTTTCTTTTCAATTAACGTCCATATGAATATCACATCTAGTCCATCTTTTATAGCCAAATTTAACGTCACTACAAAAGAAAGCAAATTGGACGATAGTCACATGTATTAGCATCTATAAAGCTGTAATGGCATGAAGATATCTATATAAATCAGGGGTTTAAAATTTTTTTCCTCAACAGTCTCAGGTATCAACCAGATGAAGTTGCTGACGACCCATTTACTGACGATTTTCGAGGTCTATTGGCAAAAGAAGATTGGTGGTTACCGCTGGGGCTGCTGCTGGTTCCATTCATAGTGCTGGAAATGTGAGGAAACTGAGGATGAGGAGACTGGACTGGAGTGCCGGGGCTGGGCAAACAAGAAGAGGTGGAGGGAATACCTCCTGCTGGGCTGTTGGCCTTGTCACTCCCAGAGTCACTTTCCAGTTCTCCAGCGTTTGTCAGTCCATCTCTCTGATGACTGATCTTCATTCTTTTACAAGTAGGTCGAACTCTGTATTTCAAAGGAAGCGGACCATTCTATAAAGTTAAGAGGAAAAAAAAAATCAGTCTTAGATCTTTAAGTACAGTCTACAAAAATAACCTGCGAGCATCAGGTACGCTACTTACCCTTCTCCAGGTATAAATGTAGGCAATGTCCATTAGTGTATAGTAATCCTTTAAAGGTTCCTCTTCATACATGACATCAATCTGTTGAAAAACAACACTTCAATTATTAAGTGTCACAAAGAATGATGGTAAATCTAGATTTTTTTGGCCACCTAAATAGAATCCAAAAATGCATTTAAAAAACATTTTCTCCAAACATTTGGACAAAGAAAGAATCCCTCTGGAAACTTCAAATGAGGGAAAACATTTCTTGAAATTAGTAAGGGATTTGTTTTCACAGCATAAAACAGAATCCATACCAAATATTTTAAGAGCGATTTCCAAATAAAGTACTAAATTAAAAAAAAAATTCCGTTGCTTTTTTGG
Organism: Tursiops truncatus; assembly: GCF_011762595.2. NCBI lineage: Eukaryota > Metazoa > Chordata > Mammalia > Artiodactyla > Delphinidae > Tursiops > Tursiops truncatus. The sequence continues at coordinate 163,368,261 of NC_047035.1, read as the reverse complement.
GTTTAGAATCCAAAAAGAAAAATGTCATTGAAATTTTTTTTTAAAGATTTACATAGAATGCATGAAGACTATAAAGTAGATACCTGGAAAGTATTAGGTATGTCCATTTTACTTCTGAGAAACTTTCTTAGGTGCATCACAGTCATTGCTGCTGGGCATCGTAAATACCTTTTATCATTCACCTAAGAGCATATTTAAAAAAATAATTTTTTAAAATTCCTAACTTTAAGATTTTTTTTTAAAGTCAAAAAAAATAGATGTCTGAGTATGACAAAAGGTACGAATACCAAAGCTGAGATTTGACTAAGTTCTCAGCTATACTTTGAGTTTGCTATTATTATAAATACTAAATGAACAGATTCCTTCAGTACATCAAAGCATTAAACATTAATTACTGAAAATATTTTGTAAGAAGAGTAATCATATATAAGATAAATTCTATCTAGTAACTATTGAATACAGATCACTCTTAAACAACAATCGTGATGATTTTCTTCTATTTGATAGCAACATCTGACCCTAGGATATGCTAAAGAGCAACATACACCCTCATAAAATCTAGAATCCAAACAATGCATCTTCTATGTGTTTTTGTATCATGGAACATACCTCCTCCTTAGATTTCTCCTTGTCTTTATTTACTTTCCGATCCAATCTAAGAAACAGATAATTTATTAGGCAAACAATGTATCTAATAAATATATTAGCATAAAACACATTTCCTAAAGAATTTACCTGTTCTGGTCAAAGAATTCAATGGATAAACTTATTATTTCATCATCAGTTATAATTCTCTTATCTTCATCTGCAACTTCTCCTCTATCTTCATTAGAGCCATTGGCAGCTATAAAGACATTTTTAAATTCAATTTTTAAGAATTAAGTATTTAATTAAATATTATACATATAGAAGAATGGAATTGGTACTTTTAAGCTTAATTTTAATAATTTACTGGATAAGTTCTCCCTCCAAATAAAATGTCTTTCCCCCTCTAAAGAGTTTACCATCAGCTGAAGGATGAGCTGCATAAAAATCCCTTCTTCTCTTCATTTCATCTAAAGAGGAGGAAAAAAAAGACTTAAACATAGCAGGTAAAACTGATAAATACTTTTTAAAAATTCATTTTTAAGCAAGTTACTCACTTTTGAAAAGCCCTGGAACTAATTTGTATACAATATCTTGAAGAGTTTTATCTGACCTGAAAAAGAATAAATTAGAAAATAAACTATCAACTAATATGGCAAAAACTAAAAATGTTTATTAAGTTTTTAAACATTCTTTGTTTTCTCTGTTATAGTATTTTACTTGATTGTAACACTGTCTATAACTACATCAACATGATAATTATGATAAAACTTCTTTATGTAGTAGCACTGTTTTTTAATTAGTAGAATACTCTATTTTATACTCACTAATAAATTCTTCACATTTCACTAAGTCAAGAAAAGTGTGCCTTCCAAATTACTGAATTAGCTAATATGAAAGAGAACAAAGAGGAGAGAATGGAAGCAGTTTAAACACATGCACTCTTGCCTGTCACAAGGTCAATAAAGCAATGCAAAAATGGAGAACTAATTCCATTTTTAAAAATGATTTTAAAAAATCTTAAAATCCCTTGAATAATACTGAACTCTGTTTAAAGTTAGTCATCATTAAAATGGCCAAGAAATTAAGGGCTATCCTCCTCTACAAAGTACACGCATTAGACGGTGACTGAAGGGTAAATTTTGTGTGAAGAAATAAACACTAAATTCAATAATTATGCAATTACAAACAATGTTTTTAAACATTTTCCTACCTTATATTCAGTAGTGGTCTGGTCTTGTGAACTTGGACATCACAGATAGGACAATACTTGCTGGTCTCCAGGTAACGCACAATACACGTTTTACAGACTAGAAATAAAAACACAAATTTTTTAAAGTTCAGGAAGTAGATGCTAAGCAATAAAATTAGTGTGTCAGAAATAGAGAACTAGTAGTAACAAAATGGTAAATACCAAAAGGCATTTCTAATTAAATAAACAAATTCAGTTAATATCCTGAGAACACTTATACAATTTATATTTATACAGTATTTTATTAAATATGCATTAACAAAAAGTCACTAAATGCAAGAGCGGAAAACAACTTCTTCATTTTGTACCAACATTCTCAAGGACAGTGGGAATTGTTAGTTTTCAAATTTCAGGACAAGATGTTAAATATACACGACACAAGAAAAGGTCTAAAACTGTGTACTTACAGGAATGTAGACATTCTATTATGGTTGTGGCATCAATGAAGTACCCTCCACAAAGCACACACATTAGGTGGGGATTTAGCTCAGTGATCTTGATTCTGGTTGTTCGATGCATTTCTGCTTGATAAAAGATCCTGCAAGACAAAGAAATATTGGCCATAATTCACAGAAAGAGATTCGAGATTATCTCCAACTCCCAGTAACTATATGCTCTGAAATGCTGAAGGAGTTCATAAAACTCGTTTAACACTGTGCAGCTGGACTGTCCCAACGTCTTCTACAGAAAGAATTCACTGATCAGACCTCAATCAGTTCTACAGAAAAGGTGAAAAAGGATCCAAGAAAAGTAATCTCTGGTTCCTCAGGTCATTCCAGGAGGGAGAAGAAAAGGTCTGGGGTGGGGGCTGGGAGCTGAGAGCATTCGGGTCTCTTTCTTCCATTTGTCCTCCAGCCCAGCAGCCCCACGGCTGCTGCAGACGCTACACGCTCCCCGCAGATATTTACCAACCGCTAGGGCTTGTTCCAGGACTCCAAATTTAGGGTAAAACTTCCTTATGGATCTTCGATCGAAAATCCAGGAGCATGCCCTGGCTTCCCAGGGGTTCTGGTTGTTTTAAGCGGTTCCGGCAACCAGAACCAGGCACGTTTTGACGCGATACAAAGGGAAAGCAAATTCTGCTCTATCTGCATCCCTGGCATTTCCGGAGCTGGGTGCTGGGGCCGCAGGAGAAGCACCTCGAGTCGGCCTCGCGCTGGGGCCTGAGCGCGCGGACGCCCGGGGGCCGGGGGGCCGGGATGCGGAGGGGCGGATCCGGCGGCGCCCGGGGCTCCGTCTCGCTCCGGATTCGGAACTCGCCTCTGTCGGGGTTTCCATAGCAACTTACACTTACACTTGGCATCCGGCCACCGCTGCAACTCCGCGCGGAGCCGGGCCGAGCCCGTAGCTTCGGCGGGCGTGCGGGGCTGCCGGGCGGCGGCAGCGGCGGGCGCGGGGGAGGGGCCGGCACGGCGCGGGGGCGGGGCCGCGCGGGGGCGGGGTGGGGTGCGGGCGCGCAGCGCGGGGGTGGGGCGGCCCCACGAGGCCCGCCGCGCTGGGGAGCAGGATTCTGGCCCGAGGCGACCCGGCAGACAGCCTGGGGGACCCCGGAGCGTGCAGTGGTAAAGGAAAATGCAAACCGCACTCCGGCCATTTCGGACACTCTTGGGGGCCTCTTTCCACGTCGACTCGGCGCGAAGAGCTTCTTTCAGATCTTGACTCTTTCGGTCTCTCCTGTTAGCAATCACTAGGTCAAAAATTTCATGAAGGGATCTTTTGAGAATTGCCAACTGTGCACTTAGCCCGAAACCGTCAGGGCTCAAATTGCAGAGATGTTTATTGAACTGAAACTCTTTAAAGCTTTCTTCTCTAATAGGAAGTTCTTCTGTAGATTAGGATGAGCGATACAAAGTTTTGGAAAGGCTGAAAACTGAAATCTGTTTCATAGCAGACAAGAAGTGGGCAAAGCCTTGTGTTTTACCTGAGCTATGCTGGATAGAGGCAAGAAAAACTACCTGAATCGATGGCAGTGACAATAAGTAAAGAACCATGTGACCAGCCCATTCCCAACGCTAAATCAACACCTTGTCAACCCAGAGCACCGAGAGCAGAGAAAAACAAATGTCATTTTCTCAGCCTCACCTCCATGCAAACCCCACACAATGAAATGCTATTCCCAACAGATATCGTATGTTATAGAAAAGTCACGGTGGGGAACTGTCAGCAACAATACAATAGCGGACAATCAGGGAAGTCAATTACTTCGTGCAGTATGCTTGAAAAATGCATTTCTTACTCCCACTTCATTCATTTCAGAATCTGAAATAAGACTAAGCTTCCAGACTTATCTGAAGCACATTCTCAAAGCTGCCTTGAACAGAAATCTAGGAACTTGTGAAACTTGAAGATGCATCTGAGGTTTTAATTCTCAGGGAATTTTAATGCAGGAGAGGGAAATACTAATCAACACAGCTCAATGGCTGAAACTAAAAGTTTTAGAGTACTAAAAAAAAATACACACACACAACAAAAAAAACCGGTAAAAACAAAACAAAGCCTCTTTTATGAAAAGTGACCACAGTGGCAACCAGTGACTTCAACCAGAAAACGTCATGTGTGACTCCTCAGTTATCTTTGGATGACTTGTTTAGAGGAATATTGTCAACATATTGTTAATATAAATCTAAGTGGGATTACAGAGGAGTTGTGGATGGAGCAGTGTCCCTAAAGAGTAGCAATATTTAATTCTATTGTACTTGGTGATTAAAGACAAGTCTTCTTGGTTCTCAAAGAAAACTCTCCTTATGAAACAGCAGGACCTTTACTAGAAAGATAGTTAGCAAGGTGATACTTCTGTCCCCTTGCAAAAGCACATCACACTAATGCCACCGATCATGAAGTTCAGGAAGGGGCATCAATAAAAACAGCTGCCTTTATTTCTCCTCTACTTTACATAAAATCAACACCAGACAAACACAAATATTAACACACAGAACAATCAGACCTCAGTGAAAGGTTATCTACTGGTTGGCTTTGAACGTTTAAGTCTCATGTACTTGACCAAAACCCTTTCAAATTCATTTTAAGTCTTAATTCACACAACTCCTCTACTTCAATTCACAAGAATTTGACCACAACCCTATAACCATTTATAATGCTAGTAAATACCACTTTGTTACTTGTATAAGAATCAGTTCTTTATCTTTATATACCACTTGAAAGTACTGGGAACCTAATGAAGACTTCCAAAACATCTGACATGCTTGATAAGGTTTCAGAAACAATCTCTTGCACCTTAGAAAGGAAAACCTTCTAGGTTCCACCACAGAACTGCCAGTTAAGCAAGCAAAAATGCACCAAACATACAATGGAAAAAATACTCAATAGTTTAAACTTGCCATTATAACATACTCAGTTGGGGCTGTCACTTTAGTTGGAGGCCTAACACCAGTAATGTCAAAATGAAGGAAAACAGAAGCAAGTTCTTATGTTAACAATCAGCTTGACTATTGCAATCTAACACATGCAAATGAACTCCATAACCCCAGTTGGGGCTCCCAGGCCAATACAAGTATGGGTAAACTTTGGGTTAACTTGACTTCTAGGGAGAATTTTACCTTTGGGGGCACTTAATGCACATCCAAGGACTTGATGGTAGAACATTAATGGATTTTTCAAGTACAACTAAATGCTCACTTTTCTTACAGAAGCGTGTGTATATGTGTGTGTATACATACACACATGCATACACAGTGACTTATATGGCTTTAAAGATACCAGGTGTAAATTTACACAAGTAGGTTATTTCAAACACCTTTGCACTTTGGGGCAGATGTATGGGAATGAACTCAAATATTAAAAAAATATATGTTTGCCCACAAAATCAACCTCTAAGGGATTCTACTTAAAATAAAACTCAAATGTTAATATAGTCTCATAAGTTAGCATATGCTGTTAACAATTGGCATCCTTAGGTTTCAAGACTATAGCGTAGCATATAATATGTTTCCAGAACTTGGGGGTTAAGCTTCCTATAAAATATAGGTTGAACTACTCATAACATTCTAGGCATTACCAACCTACACTTGGATTTGAATAATATGCCCAGAATTTTGCCTACTTTAAGGGAAGGGGTTAATACATGCTTGTATTTCAAATACTGAACCGTGACCACTAAGCCCACTAAATCCTTTTATTGCAATTGGGAATGATCAAAGTCTCTATACTTGTTTACTTCCAATTATTAACTGTAAATCTTTGGGAAAAAGATCATGCTATACGGCTGTCAAACCCAAAAGACTGCGTAAACATATGCCATCAACTTTTTAGTGCTCGTTTTCCAAAGCATCTCCTCACCACATGACCTAAGCTGACATTTACCAAACCTGTAAAACGTTGTGGACTTGAGTCATGATTCTAAGTGCATCCCATACTAGAGGTTGAGAGAAAAACTGTAGTCTCTGAGAGAGAAAAAAACAAAAAGAGGAAAAAAGAAAGAAAGAGAGGAAACCTCTTGCAAGACTAACGTCCACTCACCATCATCACTCCAAAAAAAGCTCCAAATTTGAAATGCCCACTTCCCAGTGAGCACGTCCCAAGTAATGTTTGAAGAACTTATCCAAGACTCCCAACAAATAACACCTTGAAAACTTTACCATTTTAAACACAAACGCAGGAGACCTTGGAAACAACTGGGAACCGCCATCTTACAAGCCATCCAATTTCTCACAAGTGTCCCTCCAACTTAAGTTAATAACATTTTTGTTCGGGCTCTCACCAGCCTAACATCCACCTTGGCGGGATCGCTGCCCCCCACGCAACCCGTCCCTATAAAATGGGGGCGTTCTCTGGCTGTTTAAACCCCTCCAAAGCCCTTTCTTCGGGAGAGGAGGGAAGCCACTTGACCCAAGCAGCTCCCGATTTCAGGCACCCGTCCCCGTTTCATCAAAATCTACCTCTCAACAAAAGGCGCCGTGGCCGGGAGAGCCGCAGAAGCTGCAAATAGAAGTGTTCTTCTCGGGGGCCATGTGCGTCGCGAGGGTGTAGAGGGGCGCTCGGGGGAGAAAGGAACTAAAACGTGGGGCCGCGCGCGGCGCGTCCGGGCTGGAGCGGGCGGCGGCTGGAGCGGCGCCGAGGCCGGCTGGCGGCGGCGGCGCGGGCTGCGGGTCGGTCCCGGCGCCGCGGGAGTCGGCGGGCGGCGGCGGGCGCGCGCTCGCGGGCGCGGGCGGCGCGCGGGGCCGGGCGGCGCGCGGGGCCGGCGGGCGGCGGGCGGCGGCGGCGCGGGGCTCGGCGCCCACGCTGTCAGCGCCCTCCCGGCCGGCGCGGGCGAGGCGCGGGGGGGCCGCTCCCAGTCCACCGGCGGCCGGTCCGAGCCCGGCGCGACCCCCGCCGCCCCCAGGCCCCGTCCCGGAGGCGCCTCGCCTCCTACGTACCCGGAAAAAGCAGCCGGTGAGAAGCGATCGCAGCGGGCGGAAAAGACAATGAAAGTTAAAAGTCGTTCAGCAGAAAATGAATGTGAGCCAAGCGGCCATCTTGAAGCGAGCTGCAGACGCTGCTGTCAATGGGCAACGAGCGCAGCCGAGAGGAGCCGCGGCCGCCGCGCTCGGCTCATGCTGCCTCCCGAGCCCGGCCTCCTCCTCCTCCTCCGCCTCGGCCTCCTCCTCCGCGGCCTCCTCCTCCTCCTCCTCGGCCTCCAACGCCTCCTCCTCCTGGGCCTCCTCCTCCTCCTCGGCCGCCGCCGCCTCCTCCCGCTCCGCACTCGGGGGAGGGAGCGCGCGGAGGGGGCGCGATCAGTATTATTCTGCGGGGCTGGGAGGTGTTTCTAATCCGGATGGGGGCTCCCTCGCCAACATCCCCATTGTCTCGCCCCGATCTCTGCCTTTAATACTACGATTATTATTTCATAGTTGCCGTGGGGGGAGGAGGGGGGTGGGGGGCGCCGTGTGTGTGCGTGCGGAGAGGCGGGGGGAGGGGAGGAAGGCTGAGGAGGGGGAGGGGAGGGTGGAAAAAAAAAAAGCACCGCTGAAGGCAGAGTGGAAACTGACACCGGCTCCAAAATGGCTCAGAGTCCGCCCGCCCCCTCCCCCCGCCGCCCCCCCACCGGGTCACGTGCTCCCCTCATTCCTTAAGGGCGGCCTGGGAATTAGTGTCGGTGTAGTCGGGCCCGCGGCCGCCCCCTCCCCTCGGAGCAGCGCGACCCGGCCCCCTCCCCCTCGCTCGGCGCGGCGGCGGCGGCGCTGGCGCGGCTGCGGAGACATTTCTCCACAGCGCCACACGCGCCACCCTGCTCTCGGCGCGGGCATCGCTCCGGCCCCGCAAGCAGTTCAGCCCACCCCACCCCCCGTTATTTCTTTCTTGCCGCCGCCTGCCTCCGCCCGCGGTGCACACGTCCGCGGGCTCCAGCCGAGGAGATCGCCCGGCCGCCGCCCCCCGCTCGGCCCCACGGGCTGCGGCCCAGACTCCGGCGCCGCGGCGCGGAACCTGCGACCGAGTTGGGCTCGCGGAAACAACAGCGCCCGCCCCAGTCTTCCCGCGGCCGCGCCGGCCCCCTTCCCCGCCCGCCAGTGGCCGAGGCGGGGCGCGCGCGGGCAGCCGCTCGCTCCGGGCAGGGGCTCCGCGCGGGGCCGGCCGGGCCGGGCCTCCGGAGCCCCACGGGCGAGGGTCGGGCTGCGGGCGAGCCCTCGGGCACAGGTAACGGGACGGGCCAGCTCCCGGCGCGGGGCGACCGCGCCCTTTCCCCACGTCCCGAAGCTGGGGTCTTAAGGCAACCCCGAAGATCGCATCCTTTCCCACTACGCTTAACTTTAATCCTGAGAAGAGGCGATCGTTAAAAGTTAACGCCAATCGTGTCTGCGTTTTCAAAGTAATAATTAACAAACTCAAATCCAAACAAACTCTCAGCACTCTTTAGTGGGAACAACTTATTTATTCAGAATATAATACTGTCTGCTTCCTTTTGGAAGACTTGGAAAAGATCAAATATGATCAGTGTACGGATAATACTAAAGATGATTCAAATACTTAGGCAGACTTTCCCTCTTAACCCTTTCACAAGTGTAAAAGAAAAAGTGTCAAAATTGATGAGTGACACAAATCCAAAAGAAAAAATTTGTTCTCCTGAAAAGGAAGACATCCAGCTCGCAGAAACGATGGTTCGGCGGAGGCAAGGCGTTCCTGGTCTTCCTCTAGACCGGGGCAGATCGTTAACTTCCCCAAATTACAACTGAGTTGCTCTTTCCAGGCTTTTCGAAGCATCTTTAAGTTTCCCTACTAAGTCCTGAAGATGTGTATGATGAATCGTTTATAGGATAAAAACACAAGAAAGAAGTATCCAACTTTGAGAAAGATGCAAGAAAAGAGTCGGGGGACACTTTCTAAACAAGTTTAAAATTCACAAAGATTTTAAACCTTTGACAAACCACTATCAAAAGAAGGTTTTCTTCTAAAATATAAAAGATGTAAAAAATTAAAAGAAGGTCAATAGAAAGTTTTCCTCTAAAATATCTCATCTTCAAATGGGCTGCTTGCCCTCAGATGTGAGATATAGTTTCTAACTGAATCCTCTGAACAGGCGAAGTATATCAAAATTAAAATTTCTCAAGTTATCTAACAAAGATTATGCTGTATTCACATCTTTTGAAAGTTTAAAGTTTGATTAATGGTTACATTAAAACGACTCTGCAGGAGATCCCTTTTGAAAAATTCAATCTCATCAAAATTTCAAGCAATGACCTTCATTTTTTTAAGTGGTAAGAAATAAATTCGTTGTCATGTCCATTAATCAATGTAATTTTTAATTTCCCCAGTCTTACACTGGCAATATAAACAGTTTAAGAATTTTTTATACTTGCTCCTTTATAAAAAGTCATTTACAACTACTGTTTAAAAATCATGTTTTGAGAGTTTAATTCAATTTCTGAAAGCAAAGAAGACATTTTCAAAGCCAAGCTCTTCCTTTTGCTTTGTCCTATTGGCTCACACTTATCACAAATAGAAGGAATTTACACTCAACACTACACAAGTTTATTTTAATTGGAGGGAACAGCAAATGCAGACCAATTCTGTTAGTAACATCGTAATTTCAAAAGCGAAGCCTACCTTAAAATATTGCTTTTGAAGCCCCCTCACCATTAAATCCTTAACCAACCTTCATTATCTACTGACAGATGGTTAATTTTCTTTTGAACTTTACATAGGCATAATTCTCAATTAAAAATCTGTAAAAAGGTAGGCATATTCACAGATCCTAATACTGTACCTGTAATTGTTCCATGTTGCAACTAAAACTAATCTCTGGGTGGGATCGGGAATCAGTGTTCTAGGGAAGAAAAAAATGCTGTTTATTTAAATCAAGGAAATTTTAAATTTCATTACACATTTAATTTTTAGACAGGGCTTATGTATAAATACCTCTACATTTAAGGTCACCAAATATGCAGGTCTGTACATCTTATCAAGTTGATTGGTCTAAAACAACACAACACATTGATTTCAGTCTTTAACTCTTATTTTTTTTAAAAAGTTCCCTAAGTTCCCCTAGAAAACAGTTTGTTAAACTTTACCTTTATCTGATATTCCAAATGCCAAGAAACATCAGTTATATGAGGGAAAGATCTGCCTATACTGAAAGATACAATGATAATTTTGTACATAATAGCTACAGGAAAACTTTTAGTATTTATCTTCACCAACAATGGTGTCTATCACCTCCCCACCACACACACTATTTTAATCCATTCTGAATTTAAAACATTGTTAAACTTTATTTTCAAGTTCTGAAGAGTAAAGAGCATTTTAAAAATTATCTCCATAAGCTTTATCTTTAAAAACATTAGCTTAACTGCAATTGTTTCACTTGCCCTTTAGCCCCTTTTCTTTTGGTCTAGATCCCGTTTTTTTGTCCTGTTTTGTTTCACACCAACACTCTCCATTCATACCTGCAAGTAAAAAGTAGCTCAGCTTGACACCTTATACAGGACCTACCTTCCCAGTAGGATTTCTAGGGAATTCCTATTATTCTGGGAGGAAAAAAAAGAAAGAAAATATGTCTTTGCAAACAGAGTAGAAGAAAAATAGTAATTGTTAATTTTTAAAAATTTAAGTAAGTAACCTGATATTCCGTGCAAAACAATTCTATTCTCTCGCTGTCAAATTTACAGTCTTCTAGATAAGTGCTAAAGAAAAAAAAAAGCCTAAGTTTAGTCTCCATTTTAAAAACTGAAATTGGAATCATAAAGGTACTATTTGAAAACAAATGGATATTTAAATAAATCCTGTACCTTAGAGTTGATTTGTCAGCTCTTTGCTTTCCAGCCTCCAGTATGTAAGTTGCAGCTGCTGCATGACAATGTTTTAAAACCACTGGATCGATATGTTTCAAGTCTGGGTGATCTAAAATAAATTAATTGCCAGTGATGCCTGTGACAATAAATTCTTTATAGTCCTGTTTCTAAAAAGGGATTTTAATTTGGGTAAAGAACCCTCTCTAACAAGATAACAAGAAGAATTCAACTATAAGGACTGGAAATTATAAGTAAATGAGATGTGCAACATGGTCAATGGCAAAACAATAAAGATCACACATCAATAATTATGCAATTACCTGGTGAAATTACCTTCTTTTACTTTACCTTAATACTCTTATTTTTTAAAAAACATAGTCCTAGAGTAAAATATACAGTGGTCACTCTAAAGATGGAGTAAATTCCGAGGAAAATAAGAAGATAAATATTTTATATGGTGTAAATTTAAGAATGAATAAACTTTCCTTCTAAAGATTAATTTTATGCTAACTGGCTCCATGGACATTAACACATGGAGGTGGGGGAGAGGGAACGAGTTCAGAATATAAAATACAATTTTCAAAATATTTTCAGGTTTCGACAGCCATCCTTTCTTTTTTTTTTTTTTTTTGAGATTAACCAGGTGGCGGTTACTATTTTCGTTTAAAGAACTTCCACTTTCATCTTTTTGTACACGTGTTTAGCTCGTGAAACTACAGGAAAAAAATTTGAATTGTTGAGATATTTATATTTAAGAAAATCATGTAATAGCGATCTGTCTTAAAATATGCCTCCATCCATACTGACACCGCACTCCGCAATCACTGACCCGACCACTTATAAGAGACTCGCCTCCTGATAACTAGTGCAGAACAAAACATTATGCACCATATTTTAAGGGTCTAGGCGTGGAACCTGTGCAAAACATATTGAACTAGAGTGTTGGAATGATCAGAGGATCTTGAGGTATTCTCTAAGATGAAAAATGTCAACACTATTTGACGTAGTAATTACTTTGGAAGCAGACCCTTTAAAACCTTCGTCAACCTAGCACTGAAAGCTTGAATTGCAGGGAGCTGCCCTGATGAAGTCCAAGTGTCAAACAGCCTTTGCCCCAGACCAGGCTGAAAACCTTAGATGTTTAGGCCACAAACAAGACTTGAACACCGGCTTTACAAAGGAACAAAGAGCCTGGGAGGGGAAATCAGGCCAGGAACGTGTAGCTGGCTGTGTGCAGGTGCCAACTGGGGAGAGAACAATGCTCAGGGTCCGATGTGGGTTCTGGCAGAGCCACATCCCCACACTCCGTCCGGAGCGAAGGGCAAACCACGGAGACTTCCTCTTCCCGGGGCTTTCCCCTTCTCGCTCCATCTCGCTCCTCTTCTCCGAGCGCCCCTCCACCCAGGCCGATCCAGCTCAGAGCCCAGCGGCTTACCTAACACGGCCTCGTCCGCCTGGGCGTCCAGCAGGCTCTGGAAAGCCGCCCGGAGGAGAAGCGTGAACGCGTTGGAGTCGAAGGAGCCGGGATCGGCCAGCATCTGGAAGCCTTTCTGCACATACTCCGAGAGCTCCATTGTGAGCGCGCCGTGACCTTCGACACGCGCACCACGTGACACGCGCCGCGCGCTCAGCTGATGCGGCCGCGCGCGCACGCGGCTGGGGCGGCGGCGGAGGCGGCGGCGGCGGCGTGGGCTGCGGGCCTCCCAACCCGTGGGCTCCCCGCCGGCCTCCCGGGCCGCTCCCCGGCCCGCGACCCCGGCCACCCGCCAGCCGCCGCCGCCGCCGCCGCTTCCGTCCAGTCCTTCCTTCTGCGCCCGCCGCTAGGGCCGCCGTGCCTTAGCGCGAGGGGCGGCCCGGGCTCTTTGTGGACGCGCTCGGCGCTTTCTCTGCTCTCGGCGCTCACCTAGGACTGTCACCGGCTCCTGCGGGGCCCGCGGGAGCGCTCCCGAAAGACCCCTCGGGAGGTGGTGATGGTGACGGGATCCCGGCCCCCACCGGCCCCGAGAACTACGCCTTCCCCACTCCTCGCTCAGCGCGAAAGCCTGCGGGAAGCTCCAATCGGAGGCAACTGGTTGGTTTTTGGTTGGGGGCTTTTTTTTAACTCAACAGCTTAACCCCCAAGCACTGCCCTTCTGTGAATGAGACTGTAGACGTCTAATTATAATTCTTGCTTATTTTTCCTCTTTCATTGTCATTCCTGGAATACGGCAATTGATTCCTTCCTGCGTGGTGGGTGTGTGTGTGTGTGTGTACACATGTATACATATAGTGCGCGTGTGTAGGTGCTGTACTTCGACAGTTAAGGGATTAATATCTTATTCACGAACATATTGGACAGAATTATTAAAAATTTTAGATGCAGCTACAAATAAACACCTTTCAAAAGCAAACTGATAAAAATTTTGTGCTACTGTGCTCACAGCATCTATGGGTCCTGTTTTAATTAGTCAAGCTATCATATTTTTATCAAATAGTTATCTTAGTAAAATGGCAAAACTAAAAACTATTTACTAAAAACTTAGTAAATAGTTAAGAATGGCAAAATCTTTATCAGGAGTGAATACCCATCATTTTAAAGGTTCAAATATTGTATAAAGTTTAACTTCCCCTTTATAGTTATACGAATTTGGAGAACAAGAGTGATTCTTAAAACAAAACAAAACAAAAAACTGCATCAAAGTAGATTATGCATTTTTTGATCAAAAGAATTTAAAGAGGAAACTCAAAGTGCAGTTCTTTCCGGGTGGAGGGGAGGAATAAAGAACGAGAAAGATGTTTTAGTCTTCCAAATAATGCCTCTTAGGAGGCATTATTTGAAACAGACTCACCATGAAACACTTTTTGAGGCATAATTTAGGCGTTTATTTGAAAAAAAAGTTTCTAACGAATACAGTCAACATTTAACCTTGCACCAATGCATAAAGAACACCTGATTTCACAACAACAGGACGCAAATGGAATAATTTAGCATCAGTAAAGATTGAGTAACTACTCAAGTTCTCCTTTGAAGGCTTTGAAAGGCATGTGAACTAGCTCTCCACTTCGGTGAGCATATAGGAGCAGTGAAGGATTTGAAAGTCTCCCTAGAGTCTTTATGAAACAAACACCTATTAATCATGTTCATCTTTTCTTCCCATCTCTCATTTTCTTTCTAAACTCCTTGTTTCTCCTCAGTAGTAAAACGTCAGTTGAAAAATGTCCAGATATCTGATTTGCATAAGGGATATTTTACAGGGCAGAGTTGTGTAAAAGTTAAACAATATTAACAACACCCAAGCTCATTACATCTGTTACATATTTTATGACCTTGCATAATATTGATTGTTAATACTCTAATAGAATTTGAGTTGATAACTGTAATCATACTCAATTTAGTGTCAAAAAGGAAAGCAATAATGCTTGAGCATAGATTTTTAAATGCTGTTTTAAAAGAGGAAAGTAATTCAATTAAATGTGACTTCCTGGGTGTAAAAGTTAGGAAATTCACAAGAATTGTTTCTGTAATAGCTGTCATGTTACTCTCCTGTACATATGTAAGTCCTTTCTCTTACAAGGCATTTGTCATCTTCTACCTAAATGTGTTTATGTGTTAGGCCCAAGTGATGGGTATATTTCCAGCTCACACAAAAATTTTCACCATAATGTTTTCTGATACTAGAAAAACTGAATTTTTCTCCTGTAGCTACATTTATTTCAACTCCCTTTGTAGGAGGCACAGGATTAAGTATTTGTTTAAATGTAGATAATACATGTATTTCTTTGACAAGTAAGCCATTGAAATACATTGAAGTATAATTATTAAAAGGCATGATTACACAGATGTAGACTCTGTTGCAGCAATAAAATCAATATATTCTATATTATTAGAAAAACTAGGTATGAAAACATTCTGAAACTATGGGGGAAAAACTATTAAAAATTTTTGCTTTGATCACTGAAAACAGCATTGGAACTTTCACTAGACTTAAAACAATTCTGCAGCCTTAAAGCCAATCGACTAAATTTGCCCTGAAAGAGCCTTTTAAAATAACAATTATGTGCAGCTGAAAACAGCAAAATAGATGTTCAATGATCTTCGTGTTAATAATGTATTTTTCCTTTTAAACTGCAAATCTAAGATAGATAATGCTGCTAAATTTGTTTTTCTTTTTGAGAATGTACAAATTATTCAAAGGATGAGAAAGTATTTTTAAATGTTTTTAGAATGTTTTAAAATACATTGTATCCTTTGAGCTGGTTAGTTAACTTTTTCTTTTTTAGAAAACAATTTAATATTGGCCTCTGCACCATGAGTACAATTTAAATGTGCTGGGGCATTTACAGGATCTATGTGGTCAGCTTTTCCCAAAGGCCTCATTGGTATATTTGTTGGTTGCAATTGTTTTTATTTCTAGTATTTATTTTTTAGACTGTATAAGTACTTTTGCTTTTGTGCCGAGGAAGCTGAGGGAAAGTATTACTTTAGATTGAAGAGTTCCTTGAATACCCATGGGGAGGAAAAAAAAAAGCCAATATGCTTAAATGCCCATGCATCCAAAAGTTTTTACTGGCATACATACTATGTTCTTGCGGGGTTCTATTCCACCCCTGCACGTGGAATACCTGCTCACTTTCCAGAAAGAAGAAAGTTTAAAATGCTTAAATATTACCTAAACACACGAAACATCTTCTCTCTGCCCCCTCACAGGGATTCTTTGGTGGTTAGTGATCTTAAAGCCTTGAGATAAATATTAATAAAAATAGAATTTATTATTTTAAAGCTACTTTAACCACAAATGGACACTTGGGAGGAATGCTTAACTGAGTTAACATACGGTATTTGAAAGTATAGGTCAAAACTATTTCAGTGAAGTTTATAAGATCTATACACATTCTTTTATTAAATATCTTAACTTGGCAAGGCATAGATTGGGTCTTGGAATTTGAATGGTCAAGTTTTTGCACATTTATGACTACAGAGTTCAGTGGTTTCAAATTGAGTCTTGTGTCACATGTTTTCAAAAGACCACATCAAGCATTCAGAGGGAACAACAAAGGTTTAATTTTCAAATTAAGCATTTAGTCCAATCTCTAATAATTTATAAATGGTCATTGCTACAGTAATTAATATAGGCAAATACAACCTTTTCCCTCCCTTATTCATATAGCCTATCTTGTATATGAGGATTTTTTGATAAAACTCAAATTTATTTCAATGGAGCTAGTGCCTTAATATGTGAGAAAAAGTGAAATGCTAGTCACATTAAAGAAGTTGGAACCATAGGAATGAAAATCAATGATACAATGTTCTCTAAAATACTACAAAATTCATGCTTATGGTTTTGCACAAGCGTTTTGAATTTTTCCCCCAAAACTTTTATTCAAGACATTTAGACTAATTAGCACAACTTCTATTTAAGTAGTAGTTTCATCATTTAGTACTATTTTTTAAATTTCATTTTTCAGATAGTTGCATCAGGAAAATATCAAATATAAAACTTCAAAATGTGGTATATGATAAATATTTCAAATCTAAGTTGTAACAGGTTAATTATCATGCTACTAAGAAACTGAGTTTCTTAAAAAGATAAATATCAAAGCATTTCCTTTGAAATTAAGAAACTATAATTTTGTCAAACTTTGCAAATAGGAAATTCTATAGTCAGGATGTTTAAAAAGGAGAATACTCTTGAATTTTTAAAGTGAGATTTGGGAGCTATCATCAAGAGTGTCCTGCCTTGATTTTGTTAGCTACTTGAGTCAGAATGAAATAATTCTGTAATATTAAAAGAATGTACATAAGTATCAAATGATAATTTTTAATATTAAATCTTTGTATCTAAGCAGTCTATGGGTTTGAAAGGATTTTCTACATATTGGAAAAGTCAGGTCTGCTCTTCAGGGCTTCCTTTAGGAAGTTTGATCCCTTATTTTGAAGCCAAGCAACTAATGTCACATGGGAATATCTGAGTAGTACTGACTAAAATTGTGAAGTCTTCAGCTAGGAAGAAATGAGGAATTGGTTTCTTAAAAGGAAATAAAATTTTTAACATGCAGTTTGGCAAGAGATGAAGGCAAATTTTAATTTAAAGGTAAAGAAATTAGAAACAAGGAAGGCAATCATACTCCACAGTATATTTAATGAGAAAAGAACAGGTTGAATTGTGTGTCTTAGAATTTCTCTACATGGACAAATGGAAACTATTTACTTTTAAATTATTACAATGTACTTATCTTTTGTATGGATTATAAAAAGTAAGTTTACTCCTTAAGTCACCAGTGGAGTGATATGAAAATTAGGAGCTGGCCAACCATCCAATAAAGTCTGTCAAATAGAGAATTTAGATAATAAACAGTTTCCCCCTCAACAACAGATTGGTTTTATTCTCTACTTCACTTATAAAGATCACCGCTTCGATTTCCTACTTCATTGATCTGGGATCAGCCAGAATGACCCATGGGTTAGCTAGAAGAGAATGAAAGTGAAGCATGGACATGTTGAAACAAATTTACTTTGATAAATATATCTGATTAATTCTTCCATATGCATGCAGACTGTCCTTTAAATTGTTATTTTACATTTTTAGAGAGAGAGGGAGAGAGAGAGATTGAATATTTTTTGAAGGAAGGAAGGAAAGGAGGGAGGGAGGAAAGTTTTTCCCTTCCAGAGAAGAAATGTTACAGAAAACTTATTTACTGTTTATTTTCTCTGACACAGTCCATTACACCAAGATTCTCTTAGCTCCACTGAATTTAACTAAGCCTCACAGTCATGCTCAAAATGGACCAGAAGATCATCTGTCATGTCCAGAACCTAACCAGTTTTAACATGGCTTACATTTAGACTATAACAACAGAAAATATCTAAGAGATTCCCTTCCTTTTTGGTCCTGGTTTTGGACTCTATTCTAACACTGTATTTTCTCATACCTTAGAAACTGAAGTTTTGACCAGATCCATGAATTCCAACAACAACAACAAAAAGGAACAAATGGGCCTAGTCAATGGAATATTATTGTCTAAAGCCAACATTTTTTAAAAGTTTGTATTTTGAGAGCATGCTTTTTATATATTAAAATTTGAAATTTAAGTAATGTATAAGTATTCATATTTATTTTGTTTAAAGGAGTATAATTTAAAAAAAGAGGAAACAAAAAATAAAAGTATTTTATATACTAAACTCAGGTAACAATAATCTATACTTGCTTATAAAATGAAAGATTTGACCATCATTTATCAAATGAATTATTTCAGAAGAGAAGTTATATATATAAGAATGCATGATCCGAATTAAATACATTGCCAACACTAAAGAAACTATACAAAATGTGCTTTTAACTCATTTAAAGTAAACATTTAAACCAAAATTAATATATTAAGAGAGATTACTTTGTAAAGAAAGGCTTAGGTGAAAGTTTTAATATTTTGAAACACATGATATTTTAGATAATACTGGTTAAGAATTTAACATTTTAATTATGGTTGTTTTGAATGGTGTTTTCAAGAGAGTACATATTTTTATGTCCCTTGTCAAAATAAAACATAGACTTGAAACAATTTTATGCAAAGTTCAGTCTAACAATACTTTAAAAAAATCCTTAGAATAATTGTGTTCAATTCTCTCGCATATTTTTTGCATATATAGAACTATTCAGAAAATACTTTATTAATTTATTTTTAATTAAAGTATAATTGACTTACAATATTATATTAGTTTCAGGTGTACAGCATAGTGATTCGATATTTTTATACATTATAAAATGATCACCATGATAACTCTTGTTACCATCTGTCCCCATACAAAGTTATTACAATATTATTGACTATATTTCCTATGCTGTACCTTACATCCTGGTGATTCGTTTATTTTATAACTGGCAGTTTGTATCTCTTAATCTCCTTCACCTGTTGCATTCATCCCCCTACAACCCCCTCGCCTCTGGTAAGAAAATAAATCGTTTATACATAACTGATTTTTACACCATGGTAAATGCTCAGAAAGTAATTTTCTAGACTGTTGTGAAAACAAGTGCCTATGAAATAGATGAAAATTTCCATTTTTTTCTCCCTAAGTGTTTGATTATTTTCATTAAGTTTAAAACATAAATAACCACAGTTGTTCTAACTCTTTCAAGTGTAATTTTCAAAATTACATTCCTTTTTGTAAGCATTCTAATCTGTACTTTATGGAAAGGAATGGGGAGCAAGATTTATAAAATCATTTTAATGTCATAAAATACCAAGAAAATAATGACTGGCAACAGGGTGAAAGGGAGAGTTGTATTAATATGGGCAATTTAGTCCATGTTATTAGAAACTTGGACTTGAGTTACTAGTATCTGGGTAATTACTCAACTTTTTATTTTGTGCTAAAGTAAATAGTCCTGGATCATTTGGAGCAACAGTATTCTAAATCAAAATTAATCAGATAATTGGCAACTTTTATTTGACTTGCAGTGCTCTATAAATTATAGACCGAGAAATGAGGAGAAATTTGGTAAAGAATAATAATGTAGATGGTAATACATGGCCAAATGAGGCCTAAGGAAACTCTGAATTTTTATATGCTTTTCTTAAAATCTGAAGGTGACAGAAGATTTTTAGTGAGGCCCAACTACAATATATAGGTGAGTAGTAGAGAGTTAAGAAAACTTGTTTTTTTAAAAATAGTAATTGAATTAAAATATTTGTGAATTGAAAGGAAGAATTGTTTTATAAGACCAGTGGTGTCAATAAAGAGATACATATTTTGTTTTATAAATTTCTATAGAGAATATTCACTCTACAAAGGACTCTTTCCTTCAACAGTGTAAAATGGAAATATTGATTTTACATTTGCCAATTATAATAGAAGGAAAATAATATTCTACTATGTATGTTGTGGTTTTGAAGGTTGCCTTAATTTTGTAACAAGGTGGACATTAATAAAAATCTAAAGTACAGAGGCTTGTGAGATATTTTAACCAATGATTAATGTGTTTTTAGAAACCTAAAAGCATTTTCAAACTAATACTTTTTTATTCATTTAAATTTCATTTTGCTTTTATTCTGTTTCTAAAAGTTGCTCTGATCAATATTTGTCTGTAGAGACTATGACATTCTATGATGACTAATGTTCAAGTTGAGTCATAATGATAGTCTGTTATATTAAAATCAAGAGTGACTATAGGAAAATAGTCATTTTGCAAGCAAACATCCTGTCAAGTAATGGCCAGGGTAGCAGGGAGCATATGTCATAAAGTAACAGACTTAAACCTTTAGCTATGCCTTAAGTATCTGTCCATTGACATAAATGGCATAAAGACAATCTAATTGTGTTTGTCTTAAGCTTTTTTTCTTAGCTGCCCTTTATTTTATTAAAGTTTTAGAAAATAGTGTAAAGAGAAAGACTTGGTTAGATTTGAACACACTCGACATAATTCCTAAGATGATAAAGAAAAAGAAAACCTTTCACTGAGATGTTATCAGAATCTCAGACATAGTTTTACATTATGCAAAAAGTTTAAATAATCATTTGATCATTCCAGCTAAATACAATAATTGAAGAGTAGATAATGCTACTTTGTGTATTAGAATAATATCGTGCCATTCTTTGAATGAAAATAGTTGTTACTCTTTTTTTTTCCTTTAGGATATCTGAATAATTATATGAATAATATTTTGGAAATGTAAGAGTTTAAATGGAAAATTTAGGATTAGAATTTATCTCCAGTTTCAAGTGGAATGTCAATTTTTCAAATAATATACTTGATTAGGATAAAAAGATTTATTGAAAAGGAATAAAAAAAATCTTTTGTGGAGTACTTATCCAGAGATATATTCTGGATAAATAGGGAGATTTTCATAACTCTGCTTTAAAAGTTTATTTTTATCTTAATTGTAAAGATCACTATGAAATTATATAAATAAGTTACAATGCCTTCTTAAAGTATACTGAAGCTCATGGAATTTAAACCTTTATGGTTGTTACTTCTTTACTTTTTTACTTTGCTGTCCTTAAAAGGAGTCCTTTTATTAGACGAGTACCAGGTACATGACAGAGAGTCAATAATATTTATTGAATGAATGAAGGCAGTACAGAACCTGGAGTCAGAGAAAATTGGGTTTAAATTCCTTTCCTACCTGCTTCTAGTTCTTGACCTTATTTTCTCTTCTCATTTTTCTCAAATGTATGATGGAAGTAATAATGGCATCTCTTTCATATGGCTCTTGAAAAGCGTTCAGAGCCTAAGTATGTGCAAAGCATTCAGAGCCCAGCCTTAGCATGTGCTCCATGCATGCAATTATAACCAAATAATGTGATTATGTAATTTTGAATTTGGTTTTCACTGGCATAGATTTTTTCCATTCAGATTTACAGCTGTTGTGCACATGATACAACCATCTGAGGACCCCAAGCACATAAGCCCCTACTTAGAAAATTAAATAAAAACCTTCTGGGCTGCCTAGCACTTCTTTACAGTGAGCCTGACAGAGCTCTCTTTTAATAGCAACCGTCATAAGATACCCTCAAAGACCTTGATGACAATAATTATCTTACCCTTCATCTCTTGGTCCCCCAGGAATCTCAGAATCCAGGCCGGTGTCCGTTATGGTCAGCCATCCTGTAAACACCTCCATCTTCCGAAGGCCTAGTGGGCCATTCCTTCTCTTCCCACTGGTTCTTACCCTAGTTTTTCTTAAACCATTTCCTTTGGTTAGCAACTCATTAGAAAGTATCCAGGAGCAAAATCAATACATCTTCACGTTTTCCTCTGGAACATCTCTTATTTATTTTTATCTTAACTGTAAGGATCATTATAAAGTTATATAAGTTACAATGCCTTCATAAAGTATACCAAAGCTCATGGGATCTAAACCTTTCTGGTTGTTACAGCAACTGTCAGTGAGTTGCTGTCTCATCCTCTAGTTAGAGTAATGCATAACTTGTGGTCCTTTGGGCTCTGCTTGGAACATCTTTGCAATGCCACATGCTTCATAAGGCATCGAGAAGATAAAGTAAACTTAAAACAATAAGGAAGGACTTCCCTGGTGGCACAGTGGTTAAGAATCCACCTGCCAGTGCAGGGGACACCGGTTCTATCCCTGGTCTGGGAAGATCCCACATGCCGCGGAGCAGCTAAGCCCGTGAGCCACAACGACTGAGCCTGTGCTCTAGAGCCCGCGAGTCACAACTATTGAAGCCCGCGCACCTAGAGCCCGTGCTCTGCAACAAGAGAAGCCACTGCAATGAGAAGCCCGCACACTGCAAGGAAAAGTGGGCCCCGCTCGCCGCAACTAGAGAAAGCCCATGAGCAGCAACAGTAGACCCAATGCAGCCATAAATAAATAAATGTATTAAAAAAGAACCCTTACCTACCGTGGAATGGAGGACAAACGGTTTAGAATATGGAGGTTTAAACTCGACAATTCCGAAGTGTTGAACAATTCAATGGGTTTTGGCAAATGTATGCAGTCATGTAACCACACCACACTGAAGAAGCAGAGCATTGCCATGATCCCAAGTTTTCCGTCTTCCCCTTTACAGTCATTATACTTGCCCCGTCCCTGATCCCAGGCAACCATTGATTTACTTTGTCTCACTATAGTTTTGTCTTTCCTGGAATGTCTCACAAATAGAATCATTCAGTTTGCAGTTTTTGCATCTGTCTTCTCTTAACAAGTATAATATTTTTGGATTCACCTATGTTGATGCATGTATCAGTAGATCATTCCTTCTTATTGTCGAATAGTATTCCATTGTATGGATATACCAGAGTTTGTTTATTCATTCACCAGTTGGTGGACATTTAGATTGTTTCTAGTTTTTGGAGATTATGAATAAAGACATTTTACCAGGTGTGTAGTAGTATATCACTGTGGTTTTAATTTGCATTTCCGTAATGTCTAATGATATTAGGCATCTTATCATGTGCTATCTGCCATCTGTATACCTTTATTAGTGAAGTGTGAATTCAAATCTTTTGCCCATTTTTTATAGGGTTATTTTCTTATTGAGTTTTGAGAGTTCTTTATGTATTCTGTATACATATCCTTAATCAGATACGTTTTTACAGATATTTCTGTGTATATTTTATGTATTGTCTTTTCATTTTCTTAAGAGTGTCTTTCAAAGAGCAGAAGATTTAATTTTTGATTAAGTCCCATTTTTTTCTTTTATGGATTGTACTTTTGGTGTTGTGGCTAAGAAACCGTTCCTTAACCAAGGTCACAAAGCTTTTTCACCTAGGTTTTCTTCTAGAAGTTTTACAGTTTTAGATGTCACATTTAGGAGTTTGTGATCCATTTTGAGTCAATTTTTATATATTGTGTGATATATGAATTAAATTGGGGTTTTCTTGCATGTGGATATTCAATTATTTTGTCCCATTTGTTGGAAAACTATCCGGTCTTCATTGAATTACCTTTCCACTTTTGTGAAAATTCAGTTGACTATATATATGTGGGTCTATTTCTGTATTTTCTGACACATTGATCTGTGTGTCTATCCTTTTGCCAATACTGACACAGTATTAATTACTGTAGCTTTATGCAAGTCTTAAAAGCAGGTAGTGTGAGTCTTCCAACTTCTTTTTTTTTTTTTTCAAAATTGTTTTGACAGTTCTATTTTGTTTGCTTTCTCCACATAAATTTTAGAATCTGTTTGTTGACTTCTACAGAAAGGACTGCTGGGATTTTGGTTGGGATCACATCGAATGTGTAGATCAACTTAGAGAAGAAATGATAATATTGAGTTTTCCAATCCATGATAATGGTATGTCTCTACTTTTATATATATGTCTCCTTTGATTTCTCTCATCAGTGCTTCACAGTTGGGCATGCAGATTTTGTACATATTTTGTTAGATTAATGCCTAAATATTTTATGCTTTTGGTGCTATTTTAAATGATACCTTTTAAAATTTCATTTTTCTAAGTATCCATTGCAAGTATATAAAAATACAGGGCTTCCCTGGTGGCGCAGTGGTTGAGAGTCTGCCTGCCAATACAGGGGACACGGGTTCGTGCCCTGGTCCAGGAGGATTCCGCATGCCGCGGAGCAGCTGGGCCCGTGAGCCATGGCCACTGAGCCTGCGCGGCCGGAGCCTGTGCTCTGCAACGGGAGAGGCCACAACAGTGAGAGGCCGCGTACCGCAAAAAAAAAAAAAAAAAAAAAAATACAATTGGTTTTGACCTTATAGCCTATGACCTTGCTAAACTCACTTATTAGTACTAGTAGCTTTTTATAGATTCCATTTGGGATTTTTTTCTGTGTAGACAAGCCTGTCTTCTGTTAATAGAGATCATTTTATTTCTTCCTTCCCAATCTGTATGTGTTTAATTTATTTTCGTGCCTTATGCACTGACTAGGACCTCCAGTATGATGTTGAATAGGATTGGTGAAAGTGGATATCCTTCCCTTGCTCTTCATCTTTAGGGAAAGCCTTTGGTCTTTCATCATTAACTATGATGTTAGTTGTAAGTTTTTTATAGGTATATTTTCTTAGGTTGAGGAACATAAGAACATCCCTTATAAACCAAGTTTGCTGAGAGGATTTTTTTTTAAATCATGAATAGATGCTGAATTTTTTCAAAGCCTTTTTCTGTATCTGTTGAGATAACCATACAGTCTTTCTTCTCTAGTCTTAATATGGTAAATTACATTGATTGATTTTTAAAATTTGGAACTAACTTTCATTTGTGGCGTAAAGCCTACTTGGTCTTGTTGTATTATCCCTTTTATATATTGCTGGGTATGATTTGCTAATATTTTGTTGAGGATTTTGTGTGTGTGTTCATGAGACATATTGGTCTTTAGTTTTCTTTTTTTCTAATATCTTAGTCTCCTTTTGGTATCAGGGTAATACTGACTTCCATCCTCTTTTATTTCCTGGAAAAGTTTGTGTAGAATTAGTATTATTTTTTCCATAAATATGTAGTAGAATTCACCAGGGAAGCCATCTGGGCCTGCAGTTTTCTTTGTTTTAAGGTCTTTAGCTATACATTTATTTTTTAAGGTGATGTAATACTATTTAGTTTACCTATTTTTTTCTTGAGAGAATTGCCACTTGTCTTTTTATTTTCTTAATATTGTTCTTCAAAGAGCAAAACATTTTACATTAGTTACAGTACTTAATACAATAGACAAGAGCAAGCAGCTGTAGTTCTTGAGCAGCAGAGAACAGTGAGACAGCAGTGTTTTAGGAAGATGAGTAGGATTCAGACAGGATCAAAAAAGGAGACTGGGCTTAAAGGGACTATTTAGCAGATGACAGTCAGGGGAGGGGTGGTGGCAGTAAAAAGGAAGAGGAAAGGAGCACTTGGAAGTCACTTTAAAGAAGGAATTGACAGAACTTAGTCGTGTCTGGCTGGAAGTTGGTAAAGATGGAGAGGGGTACTCACAAATGAACCCAAGATTCTATCTGAAGAGATGAGAAGAATGTCAAGAGTGCAGACAGATGTGACATGATGGAAAAGGTAGCCCTTTTAGAGGTTAAGGTCATGCTTCATCTTGGGATATATTGAGTGTGAAGTGAATTGCTATGGGAATTGACAGCAAAAATAGTATGAGAGGGTAGAACAGTAGAAGAGATTTTTGGATTAGTGAGATCAGGGTTCCTTAGAAGAATGGAGAATCAGAGAGGGTTGCCATATAAAATATAGGATGCTCAGTTAAATGAGAATTTCTGATGAATAAGGAATATTTTTGTTGTTGTTTTTTGGCATAAGTTTGTCTCAACAGCCTGGTATTCAGCCTATACTAATTGGAATTTATAGATCAGAGAGGATCACAATTATTTTGGAGGGATCTAAAAATTCTTATCAGTATAGGTTGAAGACCAGGCTGTTGGTGGCTAAATCATATACTTATTTTCAAGTTTGGGGCCATAAATATAAATGTTAACTGCATATGAGTTTTACTCTCAATAAAATTAAAAATCATTTCTATCCAGAGGAAAATGACATACAATTTTGAAATATATTTCAAGAAAATTAAACGTAATTTCTTTTAAAAAAAAAGCAAATCATCGTGATAATTTCATCAAAAGAGGGTAATTTGAAATATAGAGGGAAACACTATAAAACTGGCATTAAAGGCCTTAAAATGATCTGCTTCATAAGATAAATCATCGACTACATACTAGATACCATGAACTATGCCTTGAGATATGCAGCCTCACAACAACTCTCCCAGTTGTTACACTATCCCCAATTATTTCCTTTTCCCAAATGAGGAAACCGACGCTAAGGTGGTTTTACTTGAGGTAACATAGAATGGTGGCTTGATACTGTGTCAGTTTAGCTAAACTGCAGTTAGGTTTCTCCAAATTCCTTGACTCGTATGGTTCCTGTCTAAAGTTGGTCCCAGGAGAAATCTGTGCAACATTCGAAATGCAGGATGAAGCGGCCGCATTACCCTCAAAGCAGGCTGCTGCTGATGTCCTCGTTGGCTCACCTCGTTGGCTTGAGGCAGCAGCTCCCTCAGCATCGGCCAATCTCCTCCTTCAGGTGCTCTCGATCCTGGGCCAGATTAGATGCAGCGAGAGACATGTATAAAGCCAACACACTGTGTTACTACAAGCAGGTGTGCTTGTCTCCCACCAGTCTGCCTCCAGCTTTCCTTCCCCACAGCCTGTCTTGCCAGTCTGCAGGCAGGTGGCTTCGGGGCCAGCAGCAGAGGAGTTGGCCTTCCGGAGAGCCCTCGAGAGACTCCCATTCATGTTCACAGGTTAGTGACTTTATCTGATCCTCCACCTTCCCCGTCCTTCACAGACCTCTGCTATCACATCTTCTCCCACAGTCGTATAATGTCTAATCCCTGTGATGAACCCCTTAGTCCATATCACTCCTAGCGGTCCTGCTTCCCTGGTTGGACTATTAACTGGTACACAGAGCAAGCAAATTGCCGGGGAGCTTCTCAAGCCCAGGTCTGTCCGGCTCCTCTCTTTCACGTTGAAAAAAACAATTAAGACTTTTATTTGGATGACACATTATCAAGCTTGGCTTATTGTTATAGATGGTACGATTGCTTAGTTGTTATCTTGCTGAAATTAGGTTTCACAGAAATTTGAACCCCTTTTATGTTTCCTAACGTTTCATTTTGAATTACAGCCATTGTGTATGTGTCATCTCTAGTACTGAATGATAAAGTTCTTCAAGGACCACACGAAACTTCTCTTTATTCTTCAACAGCTGCTGCCACAGTAAGTAGTAGGCACTCAATAAATGTTTGTGACTTTTAATAGAGTAGCTAAATTCCTCAAAAATATGTAAAATAGTCCTACATCAAAATACAAACTTGCGTTTGGGGACACTAGGTGTATGTTATAAGATGCGGAAGAGATGTTGCCGCTAAATTGGGATGTATAGAAAGATGAACAGTTTTAAACAGGAATTGAACTACTGTTCAAAGGATTGGAATGTTCTTGTTACAAGCTGAGGCTCAGTGGCAGAGTCCTGCCTTCCCTTGAACACTGTAGGCTCATGGTAGAGATTTTTGTTACATGCTACTGAAAAGGTGCTATCCTGTTACAGATAGTGTATTCATCAGTTTTCTTAGTCTCTAGAAACATACTCTGATTTCTTCAGAAAAAGATTTTTTTTAAAGGATAGTAGATTGCTCTCAGAATCTCTGGGAAGAGCAGAGAATGAGGCTTTTGGGGAGTGAAACCAGCTCTCTGGGAAAAAACATGTTTTCTTAATTTCTCTGTTATTTACAATTAATGGTTATAAACATGACACACTTTTGATTTGTATTGACATTTTTCCATCACTTAAATTCTAGACAATCAAATTCTAGACAACAAAATAACAAATCAAGCCTTGATTTCTGGTGCGTGCCAGTTTCCATAGTGTAAATACTCCCAAGATGGCTGATGTCCAAGCTCCCAGTGTGATGTCAGTGAGCATGGAATCGGGAAGAAATGTATGATACAGATGCAATAGATGTAAATAAGCTTAAAGTCCATAGATAACAGTAAAATATAGTAAAATAATTAGAAAAGGATGAGTTTTGAGTTTATTATCTTTTTTATATATAATTTATTTAATTGTAAGTTTATATAATTTAATATTACATTTAATGACTGGCTCACAAAATTCCTGAAAATTTAGCAATCACCTTTTACAAGTGGGGAAAGCTGGCTTCAGCACACCACTGCATGGTGGCCACCCAGCCAGGAAACACCACCCCAAATCGCCCACGGCACTGCTCCATGGAGGACAGCACTGCACACAGGATAGCTGCGTGCAGATCCTGTCACTGACTGGCCACAGGAGGGTCCTGCTGGAACTAGTGCCCTTTGTTGGTTCAGGAAACAGCCACAGTTGGCATCTGTTACCAGAGCACCACGACCCTTGTGTCTTTTGTGTTGCTGGTTCCCAAGACTTTGAACTGGTAGATGCATCTGACTGATAGCTCTCACTTAGGTGCACAGAATCTGAAAAAAAAGAAGTGTTTCACATTTTCAGCTTAAAAGGTGGTCATAAAGTGAAGGGTTCTACAAATAC
Organism: Tursiops truncatus; assembly: GCF_011762595.2. Lineage (NCBI taxonomy): Eukaryota > Metazoa > Chordata > Mammalia > Artiodactyla > Delphinidae > Tursiops > Tursiops truncatus. The sequence goes on along the minus strand of NC_047035.1, from coordinate 163,339,735 downwards.
AGAGAAAGAGTTCAGATACTGAGTAGCAAAAAAGAGTAACAAGCATCTGCCCAGTTGTGTATTTCACCCCTTTGGTTGTGGGGGAATTGGTTGCTGGTTAAGAACATTTGCTGCATCCCATAAGAGAACAGACCAATCTGTCAAGAACACGTATCATCATTCCACCATTCCATAAGGCCAGCTACTTCTGAGTGAGGCATCAGTGAATCCCATGGATATCAGTTCACTGTCTACTTCTCCAAATTTTTGATTGAATTACATATTTGATAATATGCTGTCTTTTTCAAATGTCTATCAGCTTCACTGACTGTACAGGTGACTTAAATGGTGAAGTGAAAAGAATCATATCCCTGCATCTGTTAGGTTTGTTATGACGGCCTTTATCTCTGTGACCCCTCAGGTATGGGGAATTGCTCTTTGGTGACTTGTTGGTGTAGAGGGACAAACAGGGAATGCTCCAAGGGATCTGAATGTGGCCCTTCCTGCTTGCTATGAAAAGGAGTCACTCTTTCCGTCTTTCAGTTCATCTATTCCTTTACGCACTTAGCAACAGATGAATGAAATCAGGGTCCTACTGGGCTTATGTGAGACAAACACAGATCAGAACTTTATTTCTCATTTTAATTTATTCAATAACTGCATTGTAGGTGTCGATTCTATGCAAGACATTGTTCTAGCTGCATGGGACACAGCAAGAAACAAAACAGGAAAAAATCCTTGCCTTCATGGAGCTTATGTTCTAAAAGGAAGTAACAGACAATAAACTAACTAAATAATATAGTACCTTAGAAGGCAACAAATTCTATGGAGCAAAATATAAGTCAAGGAAGGGGGATAGGGAGTTCTAGATGGGGAGGTGTTTGCACTCTTAAATAGAGTGGCCAGGGAAGGCTGTATTCCAGCTAAGATTAAAGGAAGTAAGGGAACAATCTCTTTCTAACCTGTAAACCACAATTTCATTCAGGAATTAGAGTTAGTTCTGAGCCAGTTTCCAATAATCCCCCAAACATCTAGGTATTTGCCTTTACAGTGTACTCTTCCCCTGATCAATGACCCGCAGGTACTTTCGGGAAAGTCCAGGATGAAGATTCACAGTACATATGTGTGTCGTTGTGGCACGTTTTTCCTCCATGGGTCCTCACTCCCCCTTCAGTGCAGACACTCTGGGTCACTGAACCAACTCAGGTTCAGGAATCAGGTGAGTGGCTCTGAAATCCCACCGCCAAGCCTCAGAGCATGTCTCTTACACCAGACTCGGAAGATGTTTGTTATTTAGATCAGATAGGCCCTTCGTGGGCCAACTACCTATTTTGGTTCTAGGGACTGGATACTGAAATAGCCACTAGCAAAAATCCTTGTAGGGTTCACTCTATTTACCACTCCCATTCTGCTGCCACACACACCTTGCCCTGGTGATACTACCCTGGGACCTTGGGACTCCCATTGTGAGTTCATCGGGGAATGAAATCAGGAGCCCATTTCAACCAACACATGCCCAGGCTACATCAAACAGCCAGTACAATGTTCATTCACTTGTTCTTCGATGTTGGTATCCCCCTCACCAAGGTGTATCTCTGGACCCGCTAAGGGGACGCAGTTAGGTGTTATGAGAGCAGCCTCTGCATGATTAATCCACTCCAACATTTTTCTCTCTCTGCTATTTGTATTTTTCCTTGACATCATATCAAGGAATTTCTGGTGGCTCAACTTTACTTAGCCAGGTTTCAGTCAACCAACTGGGAAAACCATTAGACCCATTCCCAGCTGCTGGTGTCAATACACCCAATAAATTCAGTCTGACCTAAAATTCTGTCCCTTAGTCTTAGCCTAACACCCTCAGAATCCATTTCCAAAGTTTACCAATATAAATTAGCATAATCCTACAATTCTTTTGATGTATAGTTGGTATTTCTTTTATTGGATTTTGTTATTATAGCCTATCTCTTCCAAGGCATGATAGGATGTATATAATACATGTTATTACATACTATATATATTCTATATACTAATATGTGTATTTCATATATGACATATATAGTTACTTATGTATATATGTGTATATAATTATATATGTTTACATAACTACATATAGTTACATATGTATATATGTGTGTAGTTATATATGTATGTGTGACTATAGATAGTTATATATACACACCCGTAAGCACACATACATATATATGTAACCATATAGCTAGATAGACATAGAGACAGACACAATGATGGGTGGAGGAGGTAAGGCATGAAGAAAATATTTCTCAGATCAGATCTTTACAGAGTCTTCAAGCAAGGCAAGAAGAGTCATCCGCTTCGGTCGGCAAGGGAAGCTCCATGGGGTTGGAGTTTCAGTTTATTCTGAGTTTTTCTAATCCTCCCATGTATTCATACTTCAGTTCTCAAGTCCTACACTTTCTTACTCAGCATCTTAACTTGAACATGAGGGATCTGGTGAGGCTGGTACTTCACCTGGTACTGAAATTAGACAACTCACAAGATCTAAGTGGATGTTCAATTTTCAGTAGTCTCAGCATTTGTTTTGAGGCCCTGCTACACAATAGATAAGAGATTCTTTAAGGAAAATCATAGAAAGTCCCTAGTTTGAGTCCTTGATAAAATCCATTTTCTTTCTTTAAGCTCTCCAATACCCTTAGAAGCACCTATCCTGCCCTGCAGTCTTTGAATCCTTCACATCTTTTATGCTGTTTATTGCGAATAGGCCTTGGGTTTCTCAGTGCCTTGTATGAAAGAGCACTTTATGCCAGGTGACCATAGTTACCTGCACCATGTAATACCAATGTCCCATCCTTCAAAACTGCTTGGATTTTTACTCCATTCAGCGCCAACCTGGCCAGATAACTGATCCTAGTTTCCCTATCACTCTGGATACTTTGTCTCCCCCTACCCCACCCACCCCACCCCCAAAGTACTGTAGAAACACCAACAAATTCATCTATGTCTATCTTTGTTGAAGATTCCATTCATATCATGGCTCTTCTATTATAACATTGCACATGCAGATCTGCTGCAAGGAATTAAATCATAGGGATAAGTCATTTTATATCATTTCTACTTTTGATTTATAGTGGTTAAGAGCACTGGCTTTGGAATCAGGAAGATCTGGGTTTCAACCCTAGATCTGTAATATACTTGTTGTATGATCTTGGGGAAAGTACTCAACCCCTTTAAGACTCAGTTTCTTCATCTGTATAAATGGGGATAATAATATTTACCTCATTGTTGGGTGATGTTGTCATGAAAATTAAATAAAATCTATAAGATACTCAGTGGCACATATTAAGAATTCAGTAAACTCTGAGCTTCTATTTCCTAAGTGAACCTCATGAGGACTTGAAAAGCTCTCAGTTTCATCAGGAAGACATTTACAAATGATCATAAAATGCCTCAGCAGGTGTCTGGTCTCACCCATTATAAAACTGTCATGATTAAGAAGCAACACACAGACTGCATCAATTCTATGGAGAGTCTCAGTGAGGAATTCAGAGATCCACTAGAATGCCCCTTAAGTGTAGGTAGTGTCTTGTTTCTCAGTGTTTCTCCACACACCACCACACCTCACAGAGGGCATGGCCAAAATCAGGCACTGAACAAATATTAACTGAACACACAATGTTTCTTCTGATCTTCTTCTTAAATTCTAGATGTGTCCTTTCTTTTTCTTCAGCTTCCAAAGCCCTATGAACAGCACACTCCCAATCAAAATCCCATTTAGCTTTGACTTTTTGCTTTGTAGAAATTGAGAAGCTGATTCTAAAATTAATACGGAAATGCAAAGAGTGAGCAATACCCAAGGCAATCTTAAAGAACAAGGTTGGAGGAGGAAGAAGGTTTCATTTTCAAATACTAGGATTTATATTACAAAGCTATAGTAATTAGGACAATGTGGTATTCCTGCATAGATAGACAAACCACCACATAGAACAGAATGAAGAATCCAGAAAAAGACCCATACATGTACAATTACCTAATTTTTGACCAAGGTGGACACTGCAGGCCAGTAGGAAAAGGATTGGTGCTGGGTCAATTGGATATCTAAGTGGAAAAAAAACTATCTTAACCCTTGTCTCACACCTTACACAAAAATAAGGTACAGGTAGGTTGCATGTTAAAGGTAAAATTACAGAGCTTTCAGAAGAAAGCACAGGAGAAATATTCATGACATTGGAGTAGGCAAAGATGGCTTAACCACAACACAAATAGGGCTAACCACAAAAGAAAAAACTGACAAATAAGACTATATTAAATTAAGAATTTTGTTCACCAAAAGATACTCTTAAGACAATGAGAAGGCAAACTATAGAGTGGGAGAAGATATAACAATACACATATTGACAAAGGACTCATCCAGAACATATAAAAACTACAACTCAAGAAAAGGACAGGGACTTCCCTGGTGGCACAGTGGTTAAGAATCTGCCTGCCAATACAGGGGACACGGGTTTGATCCCTGGTCCAGGAAGATTTCCACATGCCGCCGAGCAATTAAGCCTGTGCACCACAACTACTGAGCCTGCACTCTGGAGCCCATGAGCCACAACTACTGAAGCCTGCATGCCACAACTACTGAAGCCCATGTGCCTAGAGCCCATGCTCCGCAATGAGAAGCCCGCGCACCACAACAAAGAGTACCCCCACACTCGCCTCAACTAGAGAAAGCCCACATGCAGCAACGAAGACCCAACGCGACCAAAAATTACTTAATTACTTAATTAATTAATTAAAGAAAAGGACAGAATACCAACAGGAAAATGGACAAAAACCTTAACCAGACTTTCACAAAAGATGATGTAAAAATGGCCAATAAACCTATGAAAAGATGCTCAACATCTTTAAACAATAGGGAAATACAATTAAAACCACATTGTTTCTACCACACATTTAAAGAAATAATACCAATTGTTTTCAAACTCTTCTGAAAAATAGAAGAGGAAACATTTACTAACTCATACAATAAGCAAGTATTACTCTGATATTAAAGCTGCACAAAGATACCACAAAGAAAACTACAGACAAATATTCCTTATAAATATAGATTCAAAAATCCTCAACAAAATACTAGCAAACCAAATCCAACAGCGTATTAAAAGGATTATACACTATGACAACGTGGGAAGTATCCCAGGAATGCAAGGGTGGTTCAACATAAGAAAATGAATCAACAAAACATACCACTTTAATAGGATGAAGGTGAAACTCTACATGATCATCTCAATTGGTACAGAGAAGGCATTTGGCAAAATCTAAAACACTTTCATGATAAAAATACTCAAACTAGGAACAGAAGGGAACTTTCTCAACATGATAAAGGGCACTTGTGAAGAACCCATTGCTAGCATCGTATTCAATGGTGAAAGACTGAAAACTTTCCCCAGAAGATCAGTAACAAAATGAGGATGACTGTTTTTTTAAAAAAATAAGTTTATTTATTTATTTGAGGATGACTGTTTTAACTGCTACTCTTCAACAATGTGCTGGAAGTTCTAGCCAGAGCAATTAGGCAAGAAAAAGAAAAAAAAGGCATCCAAGTTGGAAAGGAAGAAGTAAAACTACCTCTATTTACAATGACATGATCCTATATATAAAAAATCTCAAAGACTGTACCAAAAAGAAAAGAAAAAAGAAACTAGAGCCAACAGACAAATTTCAGAAAAGTTGTAAAAGTGTGAGGTCAACACACACACACGTGCACACACACACATACGAACATTTGTGTTTCTATACATCAGCAATGAACAACTGGACAAGGAAATTAAGAAAACAGTTCCATTCTCAAGAGCATCCAAAAGGATAAAGTATTTAGAATAAACTTAACCAAGAAGGTGAAAGACTTGTACACTGAAAACTACAGAGCATTGCTTAAAGAAGTTAAAGAAGTTGTAAATAAATGGAAAGACAGCCCATGTTCATTGAATGGAAGACTTAATATTGTTAAGATGGCAACACTGCCCAAAGTGATTTACAGAGTCAATGCAATCTCTATCAACATTCCAATGATAATTTTTGCAGAAATGGGAAATCTGGTTCTCCAACTCATATGGAATTGCAAGGGGCTGTTAAAAGACAAAAAAATAAAAGATATATATATACATATTTTAAAAGAACAGAGTTGAAGGACTCACACATCCCAATTTCAAAACTTACTACAAAGCTACAGTAACCAAAACAGAGTGGTACTGACATAAGGATAGACATATACCAATGTAATAAAATTGAGAAATAAACCCATACATCTATGGTCAACTGATTTTTAACAAGGGTGCTAAGACCATTCAATGGGGAAAGGACATGCTCTTCAACAAATGGAATAACTTCAACAAATGGCATATTCTTCTGGCATAACTGGTCCACATGCAAAGAAATACACTGGATCCCTACTTCACTATATATAAAAATTAATTCAAAATGGATCAATAATATAAATATAGAGCTAAGATCATAAAACTCTTAGAATGAAACATAATGGTAAGGGCTTCCCTGGTGGCGCAGTGGTTGAGAGCCTGCCTGCCAATGCAGGGGACACGGGTTCGTGCCCCGGTTCGGGAAGATCCCACATGCCGCGGAGCGGCTAGGCCCGTGAGCCATGGCCACTGAGCCTGCGCGTCTGGAGCCTGTGCTGCGCAACGGGAGAGGCCGCAACAGTGAGAGGCCCGCGTACCACAGAAAAAAACCCCAAAAAACATAATGGTAAATCTCTATAGCCTTAGATTTAAAATAGATTCTTAGATATGACATGAAAAGTACAAGCAACAAAAGAAGAAAAATAAATTGGACTTCATTAAAATTAAAAGCTTTTGTGCTAATGTCCAAGGACACTATCAAGAAAGTGAAAAGATAACCTATAGAATTGGAGAAAATTTCACAACTCATATATGTGATAAGGGCCTAATATCCAGAATATATAAAGAACTCTTACAACTCAACAACAAAAAGACAAAAAAAATCCAATTAAAATATGGGCAAAGGGCTTGAATAGACACTTCTCCAAAGAAGATATGTAAATGGCAATGGAGCACATGAAAAGAGGCTCAACATCATTAATCATTAGGAAAATGTAAATCAAAACCACAATGAGGTACCACTTTATACCCACTAGGATGGCTATGGCTATAATAATAATTATTTTAAAAATCCAGAATATAAGAAGTGTTATTTTTCTCCCAAGGATGTGGAAAAATTGGAGCCCTGGTACATTGCTGGTAGGAATCTAAAATGGAAAGTTTGGCAGTCCCCTAATAAGCTAAACAGAATTACCATGTGACACAGACATTCCACTCCTAGGTATTATATATACCTATCCAAAAGAACTGAAAAGCGGTATTCAACCAAATATATGTACATACATATTCATAGCAGCACTATTCACAATTTGGGAAAAAAACCAAATGTCCATCCATGGATGCATGGATAAACAAGTTGTGGTATATATATACAATGGAATATTATTGCACTATAGAAAGAATGAAGTACTCATACAATGTGAACGAACCTTGAAAACATTATGCTAAGTGAAAGAAGCCAGAAGAAAAAGGTCACATACGGTATGACTCAATTTGTATGAAGTATTCAGGATATGTAAATCCGTAGAGACAGGATGCAGGTTGGTGGTTGTCATGGACAACCATGTCAGGTGGGGAGGAATCAGGGAATAAGAGTGAATAGTTAATGGATACAGAATTTTCTTTTGGGGTAATGACATGTTTTAGAGCTAGATAGAAATGGTGATTGCAGGACATTGTGAATGTACTAAATGCTACTTAATTGTTCACTTTTAAAAGGTTAATTTTATGTTATGTGAAGTTCACCTCAATTTAAAAAAATGTTAAACACACACACAGAAGTATAACCACCAGAAGAGCAAAACTGAAAAAGACATAAGTACTAAGTCCTGTCAGGGATGTGGAGCAACAGGAACTCTCGTAGAATGGTGGATATATACACTGGTTGCAATTATTTGAGAAAATTGGTGATACCTGCTAGAGCTGAACCATCTGCACACCCTATGACCCAGCAAATCTTCCTTTCAGTATACACCTCAAAGAAATGCATACACATGTTCATTAAAAGACACACATTCAAATATCTGTAGGAATACTATTTGTAATAGCCCAAATCTGGAAACTAGCCAAACGCCTATCAACAGTCATGTAGATAAATGGATTACTCTACAGCAGTGAGAATGCACATTCTAAAACTACATGCTGGGACTTCCCTGGTGGCGCAGTGGTTAAGAATCCGCCTGCCATTGCAGGGGACACGGGTTCGAGCCCTGGTCCGGAAAGATCCCACATGCCACAGAGCAACTAAGCCCGTGCACCACAACTACTGAGCCTGCACTCTAGAGCCTGCGAGCCACAACTACTGAGCCTGTGCACCGCAACTACTGAAGCCCACGCACCTAGGGCCCGTGCTCCGCAACGAGAGAAGCCACTGCAATGAGAAGCCTGCGCACCGCAACAAAGAGTAGCCCCTGCTCGCCGCAACTAGGGAAAGCCCACGTGCAGCAACGAAGACCCAACATAGCCAAAAATAAATTAATAAAAAATAAATTTAAATAAATAAAACTACCTTCAATAATATGGATGAATCTCATGGACATAATATTGAGTGAAAGAAGCCAGACACAAAAAGAGTGCTGTATGATTCCATTTAAATAAAGTTTAAAAGACAGTCAAAGCTAACCTATGTTGATAGAATTCCTCACAGTGGTTGGGGATGAGGAGGTAGTGACTGGAAGAGAGTGGTGCCTCATGGGCTGTGATGATGTTCTGTTTCTTGATCTGTTGCTGTTTTCACTGGTGTATTCAGTTCATGATGAAAGTTCATGAACCATACTTTTATGATACATGGCCTTTTCTGTTACATTATTCCTCAGTAAAAAATTTTAAAATATTTTTTACAGATATAGGAGTGTAATTTATTAAGAAATGTCCAGTGCATGAAAATCATTCAAACTTAATTTCTTAAGAATTGTTTTAAAATTTTTTTTTTAATTTTTATTTATTTTTTAACTTTTTGGCTGAGTAGCTGTGGCGCACGGGCTTAGTTGCTCCACGGCATGTGGGATCTTCCCGGACCAGGGATTGAACCCGTGTCCCCTGCAATGGCAGGTGGATTCTTAACCACTGCGCCACCAGGGAAGTCCCTAAAAAAATTTTAATGGAATGCATAAAGAAAAAAGTAGTTTACAAGGTCATGTTTTGTTGAGTTCTTACTAATTGATGACCAGTTGATTCGGTAAGAAGTGATTTATAACCTACAGCTGGTATTATTTAAATCCCTGTCTTGCAAACTGTTCCTCGCTGAATCAGAGGTGTTTTCAGAGATTCTAAAACCATATAGTATGCTCTCTCAAACAACAACATTTATTTTTATGGAGAAGTTTGGGATGATCAGGGAAACCTGTTTCTGAGGGTCTTTGAAAGAGTGAGGATGAATCTAGACTTCCTTGCCTCTAAAATGCTTAGGAATCCAGGGCAACTTGGGCTGTGTAGGGGAATCATTGTGCCCTCTTTTTGGGGTCATAACAGCCACGAGGTGAAACTTCTACTCAAAAGTTTGATTCCTGTTTCGAAAGAACAGCACCATTCATTTGTTCCTATTAGAAAGAGAGAATTTTGTAGCTGGAGAGGACCTGAGAGATGGTCTAGTCCGATTCCCTAATTTTATTACTTAGGAAAAAGCATAGAGAAGTAATACAGGCCACATGTTCCCTTCTCTGCTCATGTGAGCCATCTAAGGGATTCTGAATCTCCTCTCCACCCATTTATGATTTGAATCATATAACTTTAGGATTTAAGATTTTGAAATTAGTTTTAGAAAGAAAAACTTAAAACACCAAGAAAGTATCCCCTCTGAATGATCTTTCCTATGTCAAAAACAAAGTAGAGTAGATCTCAGGCATTTTTGAGGTTTAACAGATGATTAAATTAGGAAATTCGATTTCATTGATCTGTTAGGATAAATTTCCTAAAGGATTATACGAGACATTGAAATTACAGAGCTGAATGCACTTAAAGAGTTTAATAGTGTATGAGAAACTAATGAGCTACTTCTATCAAAGTGTCCAATTCTATATTTCTTTAAGAGAAACTTTAAAAATCATGAAAACTTCTGGAGAAGTTGAAACATTTTCTGCTCACTAAATGCCACCAAACCATTTCCTGCAAATGTCCAAGTGATTTTTATATTTATATTTTTACAAAAAAATAAAAATAAATGGAAGCTTTCCTCAAAATCTGTCAATTCTCTGGAATTCCAGTCCATTTATATTAAACAAGGCATGAATTGACAAGCTCCTAACCATAAGCTTGGGACAGGGAGTCATTTTGATCTTCTCAGTTGGAATTCCTGTTCTCAACACCTATACTTGATGCACATACATAGTCCCTTGGCTGTCATCCCTGGGCCCATCTGTTGGCATGGCTCTCTGCCCATTCACAAGTTTGGACTCCCGCCCTAGTGTGTAGGTGCCAGAGAATAACAGTTTACACGAGCAGCCTGTACCACGATGTAAATGTACTCTCTGCCCAATGTTTTAGACGTGGTGTCCACTAAACGTGGACACTGGGTGTGCCCCCCCCTTTACTGGATCACGTTTTTCATCCTATGTTCTTGATGGAGGTCAGGGAGAAGAGGCTGAGGAAAGTGGCCTTCCTGGTTTTTAATGTTTTAAAACCTGCTGGTTAATTTCACTGGGGCAGCTCCCTCTACGAGGCATGATCATCATAGGAGTGTCAGCAAGGCTGTGGCACAACCAGAGGAAATATCTCCACCCCTTTGGCGAGATCAACCACAGCAGACAAGTGACTCACAAAAGATTGTGCTTGCTCCTTTAAATTATCCAAAGGGCCAAAAGGCTAAATTTCTTTTGTTTACTTTTTTCCCCCAAAAGTTTTTGTTCATGATGCCTCTTCATATCAGGCTTAGAAAAACAAGAGATTCTCTGGGTGTTTCTAAGCTTTAGAGAAACTACTTCTTGGTGTGGTTGAAATAGAAAAGATAAAAATCTACAGTATGTGCCAAATTCTTCGAAGGCTGTTGTTCATAGCTCAGTTAGAAACGTGACTATTTTCAAACATAAGGTCTTGAATATAAATATCATACTCTTTCCTATATTTTTATAGTTTGTAGTTTCTATATGCTACCTAGAAAATGTTAGGAGTAGCAATGGAATGTTAAAGCATAAGATTTTAAACTCCTTTGTAAGCCAGTTTAAAGTCAAATCTCTCTGACCCTTCAAATACAGAAGAGGGGCTGGAATAGTATATACGGAGTATAGACGGAAACACAGATTTTATAAGATCTGATGATTTTATAAGATCTGATGATTTATTCTTTGGTTCAAAAGAAAATGAGTCAGGTCACAAAATCCAAGCAATAATCTTGCAGAACTCCTGGGAGATTGATCAGGTGTCTTCCTGTTTGAAAGACAAATAGTAAATATGAATATCGATAGAAATCATGGGCCCATTACAGTAGCTTTTGTACCTTAGAAAAGTACTGAAGCAATTTTTATAAAAGTTAGCAAGATTTGGGGCTTTGTTTACTTTCTGCTAAATGGTACGAATTATCTTTTTTCTATGACGGTTCTGGTAAGTCGGAGCAAAAGAATAAATATATTTATTTTTTACCTTAAGCAATTAGTAAATATGGATTAAACACCTATCATATACCTAGCATGTGATAAACACTAGAAGGGATGCAAAACTCACTCATTAAATTCAGTGTTTATCAATAGAGGGTTGTGGTGAAAGCAATCCTGAATTCAATATCAGGGGATTCAGTTTGCTAGTCCTGGTTACACCAATTGTCAGCTATGAAACCTCAAACAAATCACTTTTTCTCTTTGAATCTTACCTTCCTTATCTCCAAAATGAAGATAAAAATGCCTGTCTCGGCTTCTTTTTTAATGTGGCCGTGGTTATAAACAAGTCAGCTATGTAAAAGCTCTTTGAAAATCATATAGTGCTATAAAAATAGGAGGCATTATTTATCATCATACATTTCTGAAAAATTCCTTACCTTGTTCTTTGAAAAGAAATCTTTTTGACTTTCAAGTTAAATTTTGGATACAAATTGTAAGCCTTGAATGCTAGAAGTTTGGATTTTATGATGGAGGTTGTAGTAGTTATTTATGGATTTTTCAGTTGGGGAGGGGCATGCTATAATTTGCTTATTTGATCAAATTCATGTAACTTTTTTACATTTAAAAAGCTTAGGTGGTTTTAGCTCATTCGGAATATTCTTATTTCATTTTGAGTTTCATAGGACCACCATCACCACCTTCATCTAATGGTTACTATGCTTTAAAAATATTTACTCATTTAAACCCATATAAAATTACAGGCATATCTCACTTTATGGTGCTTCACTTTATTGCACTTAGTGAATACTGCATTTTTCACAAAGTGAAGATTTGTAACAATCCTGCCTCGAGAAAGTCTACTGGCACCATTTTTCCAACAGCATTTGCTCACTTCATGTCTCTGTGTCACATTTTGGTAATTCTCGCAATATTTCAAACTTTTTCATCATTATTACATTTGTTATGGTGATCTGTCATCAGTGATCTTTGATGTTACTGCTATGACTTGCTTAAGGCTCAGATGATGGTTAGCCTTTTTTAGCCTTAAATTAACACTTATAGTTTTAAATTAAGTCATGTACATTTTTTTAGACATAATGCTATTGCACACAATAGACTACAGTATAGTGTAAACATAACTTTTATAGGCACTGGGAAACCAAAAAATTCATGTGACTTTATTATTTTTTTTAAGAAAGGTTGTGGTTTTCTTTTTTTTTAATTAATTAATTCATTTTTGGCTGCATTGGGTCTTCGTTGCTGCGCGCGGGCTTTCTCTAGTTGCGGTGAGCAGGGGCTACTCTTCATTGGGGTGCGCGGGCTTCTCACTGCGGTGGCTTCTCTTGTTGCGGAGCATGGGCTCTAGGTGCGTGGGTTTCAGTACTTGTGGCACACGGGTTCAGTAGTTGTGGCTCACAGGCTCTAGAGTGCAGGCTCAGTAGTTGTGGTGCATGGGCTTAGTTGCTCCGGGGCATGTGAGATCTTCCCAGACCAGGGATTGAACCCATGTCCCCTGCATTGGCAGGTGGATTCTTAACCACTGTGCCACCAGGGAAGTCCCTCATGTGACTCACTTTATATTTGCTTTATTGCAGTGGTCTGGGGCTAAACTTGCAGTATCTCTGAGATATGCCTGTACTATTATACTTATTATTCTTATTTTATGAAGATACTAAGCACAGAGAAGTTAAATGCTTTTCCCTTGGTTACGGAGCTGGTAAGTTGAAGAGCTGGGATTTGAACACAGGCAATCCAGCTTCAGCCTGTGCTCTCTAATAAATATTCAGGTTGTATTTATGGAATACCTTTAATATAACAGACACGCTGTAAAGATGCTGGGACCACAAAGAGGGGAAAGGCATGGTGGCTTCCCTTGAGTCTATCCTTCATGAAAGCATCCTCGTTAATTATGCTTTTGCCCTAGCTAGCCATAAATGCTCACTGTTTACCTATTTATTCATTCAACTTTTATCTATTGAACATTTACTAGAAACTAGGCGTGGGATACATCAACATTTAGAGCTCAGGGAGATAAGGAGGAAGCGATGGAGGAGACTGAGAAAAGCATCAGGAGGAAATTCAGTGGAAAATCACTGCCATTGTTTGGAAGAGGCACAAGAAAATCTTATTTTGCTATAAATGAGATTCATGTGTTTCTCAAGACCATATTATACTTGTTTATCAAAACTTTGACAGCAGTGTATAAAGTGGCATTGTTTCTTTTTACAAACAAATAGCCCATTTAGTACCCTGTTTGAGTGCTATTAAATATTCAGAAAATCAGTTGCAAAACGAAATGACTTTTAGGGAAGTCTTCGTAGCCCACTCTAGAAGGTCGAGTGGTTTTTAATAATAATAAATTGTTGCTTGAGGGTATGCAAATTAAACTCTCAACCCAATGAATTAGATGTTAATGTTTTGTTAAGTAAATATGCATAAAGTGAGATTGCTCTGTGGTCGGTTTTAGTGAGAAACCAACAGGTATTTGGGGACAGGGAAGGTCTTTACAGAAGGAATAATGGGAATCAAGGGAAATGTCTGTGGTTTGTATCGTTTAAGAGTTGTCTGTTCTCTTTGCGTTGAAGTTTTCCAGCTAGTTGAGTTTGGTACTTGTCACATAAAGGAGATTAAGTATGTCAGCACTGCAGCTGGATAATAGAAGATTTGGAGCAAAAGTATGGCCAAGGCTGAAGTTTGAGTTTTAATTTCTACGGAAGAAGATACAAAGATAGCAAAGGGAATGAGGAAATGAGGATTATAGCATTCAGGGCTGAATATGAAAAGAGGATGGGTACCCTAAAGGGCAAAGCCAAGAATGGAAAATGTTGCGGTGTGCTCACACAATATGTTCTGTCCTTCTTCAGAAGATAAATTGTTCTTCTCATCTCTCTCCATCTTGGTAACCTCATAACTCATCCATCATACTCTCCCACTTGAGCAACTTCTTTAATACGTTAGCCAGAACACTCCTGCTAAGGAATCACGTACTCCAAACCAGTTTGGGCAGCAGGACACACGTATATTCTGGGTATTAGCCAGATGTCATCTTCCTGCTACAGTCTTTATACAAACCATGTATTGGCTCCAAAATCCATTCTCCCTGCTTTTCTACAGTAACTTCTGATTTTTAGCAGACACAAGACCACCCAGGAAAAACATTGCCTTGCTGAGCCTCTCTTGCCATTTCTTCTGACAACATACTCATTTTGAGATTTACAACACATGTGGCCTCTTCTCATGAAAGCCACTCTGACTCATGTACCTGACAGGTGAATTCACCCTTCTGTGAACATTCACGGGATTTATCTGCACCTCTGACTGTTATGACATTTATTAAACTGTCTATGCACATTCCTTAACACTTCTACTATCTTGTAAACTTTTTGGTCACATGAATTGGATCTTACTGACGTTTGGCTGCTTCGTATAAAGTATTTTTCAAGTAGGAGGCACTCAATCACTATATCTTTTTCGTATTAAATTGTGAAAGTAGCTGCCCACTACTCTCTTCCCACCTGTTTTGGACTCACTCTCCTAATGTTTTCTTTCTAATTTTTATTCTTTCTGGTGGAGTAAAGACAGTATAACTGAACCTCAGCAAATGGAATTTAAGAGGTTCTTGCTTCCTTTCTGTCATCTTTTTTTTTTTTTTTTTTTTTTTTTTTGCAGTACGCGGGCCTCTCACTGCTGTGGCCTCTCCCACTGCGGAGCACAGGCTCCGGACTCGCAGGCTCAGCGGCCATGGCTCACGGGCCCAGCCGCTCCGCGGCATGTGGGATCTTCCCAGACCGGGGCGCGAACCCGTGTGCTCTGCATCGGCAGGCAGACTCTCAACCACTGCGCCGCCAGGGAAGCTCCCTTTCTGTCATCTTTTAACATCATCTTTGCAAAGTAGAGGCTCATACTGATTTAATTAATTATATTTTGATTTAAGTCATTGATGAAAAGCTTCCTAAAAATATACTCTTATCCCTAGTCTTTTGTTCAGGAACCTGTAGTGGGCTCCTACTTTTTGTGTGTCAAATCTGAACTCCTCTGACTTGTTTTTCAGTAGATTCCTTCATTTGGATAACTAATGTATCAATAGTTTATTGAAATGTAATTTCCACCACTCCCAAAATGAGCCTTTACTCTTCCCAGGATAAACTCCTTAATGCCGGTGAAACAAACCCTGTGAACTTCCACTTCTGTTATTTGGTTTATTCTCTTCCTCCATCTGAGACCACTTGCTACTTTTTTTTTTAAATTAAGTTATTTATTTATTTTTGGCTGTGTCGGGTCTTCGTTTCTGTGCAACGGCTTTCTCCAGTTGTGGAGAGTGGGGTCCACTCTTCATCGCGGTGCGTGGGCCTCTCACTGTCACGGCCTCTCCCATTGAGGAGCACAGGCTCCAGACACGCAGGCTCAGTAGTTGCGGCTCATGGGCTTAGTTGCTCCGTGGCATGTGGGATCTTCCCAGACCAGGGCTCGAACCCGTATCCCCTGCATTGGCAGGCAGATTCTTAACCACTGCGCCACCAGGGAAGCCTGCTACTGTTAAGTCTCTTGCTGAAATCCTGTTATCTCCTAACTGCCTGCTTAAAGTTTGCCCTCTCCTTTTAATTTTACTTGAATACACCAGCACCTATTAACTGCTTTCTTTTCTCAACCTCTGTTGCATTTATAATGTACAGTTTTTCTTTTAATTTCATTTAAAATTGTGTCTGCTGTTTAGATCTTATATCCTCAACTGAATTATAAGCTCTTTGAATGCAGAAATACATATATTTAATTATGGTTAGTTATAGTTATATAATCACCAAATAGCAACTAGCCCAGGGCAGGGTACATAGTAGATATTCAATAAGTACTTATTGCTTGATGAATTGATTGAGTATAGAATTATATTCTATAACTTTGAATTGAATAGAAACTAATTTCTTTCTTATTTTAAAAATATTTATTTACATATGTCCAGCTGTACATCTAATTTTATTTTTGTATCACTTTGAAATGAACTGAATGTATATCTACTTTTATCACTCCATTTTAAAGTGATTTCTGGAGAATGCTCTCTCTGCAACGAAAATAAAAAACATATATTGATAATTCTCTTGAAAATTCAGTTAATATACAAAATTATTTGGAATTAAAGAAACTTTTACAATTTGAGAAACTTTTAATTTTATGCTATTTAGAAAAGCCTAGCAATCCACTTTTGTCTGACATGGAGACTTTGTCAAATTCCAGATTCTATTGTTGGTATATTACATTGAATAATAAAGTACCCTCAAATTTTCAAAAAATAAAACCAAATAAGTGGAATTCATCGTGAGAAAGACTGAATTAGTGGGAAGACAAAATTCAAATGTAAAAAAAAAGCATCTTCACTAAGATAAGTTTCTTTTAGCGCTATGTTAAAAACAATTGATGATAGAAATCCTTTAGAGACTGCTATAATGATGCAATAATACTGATTATTAAGTACTCCTGAATAAAATACTTCTAAGGTCATACAAAGTTTATCTTAAGTATGAAAACACTCTCTTGTAGGATCTACTTTAAACTTCAGAGACAGTTATAAACCCTTTTTTTTTTTTTTTTTTTTGCGGTACGTGGGCCTCTCACTGTTGTGGCCTCTCCCGTTGCGGAGCACAGGCTCCGGACGAACAGGCTCAGCGGCCATGGCTCACAGGCCCAGCCGCTCCGCGGCATGTGGGATCTTCCCGGACCGGGGAACGAACCCGTGTCCCCTGCATCAGCAGGCGGACTCTCGACCACTGCGCCACCAGGGAAGTCCCTATCAACCCTTTTAATAAAGCATACAAAGGTAGAAATATGTTGATAATCAAATAAGAGTAACAACAAACTCAGAATTCACACGATATACATTAATTAGACTTCACTCTATTGGCTATTAAAAACAGTCAAGGGACTTCCCTGGTGGCTCAGTGGTTAAGAATCCGCCTGCCAGTGCAATGCAGGGAACACGGGTTTGAGCTCTGGTCCAGGAAGATCCCACATGCTGCGGAGCTACTGAGCCTGCACTGTAGAGCCTGCAAGCCACAACTACTGAGCCCACGTGCCACAACTACTGAAACCCGCGCACCTAGAGCCTGTGCTCCACAACAAGAGAAGCCACTGCAATGAGAAGCCCACACACTGCAACGAAGAGTAGCCCCTGCTCGCTGCAACTGGAGAAAGCCTGCGTGTAGCAATGAAGACCCAACGCAGACAAAAATAAAAAACTAAATAAATTTATTTTTAAAAATTCATGTTATCATTATGAAAGAACATTATTATAAAAATGGCAAATTTGTACTATCAGCCTGGAAAAGTCTCAGTTCAGGTTTGACCTCTGCAGGTCACAGATCAAGTCCAAAAGGCAATCCGCACAGCTACTGCGTTCTAGTTGCTGCCCTGGAGTTGCAAAGTGTATATAACATGTACAGCGCAGTTAAGAATTTCACTGTTGGGAAAAAAATTATACTAACATATGACACAAATTTACAACAACCCGAAGAAGAAGAAAAGAATTATTCTTTGATTTTTGCATTCATGGGTCAAACTTACATGTTTGATTAACTGGGAAAAATTCAGAAGCATGCATATTTTTCACCTTATAATAAGTCAAGGGCAAATATCTCATAGTCCTTCATATGACTATACAGCACCATTTATGATTAAGATTCATGCCATTTCAGATCAGAATTTTAAGGTTTTTGGTCATGGTCATTAACAATATTGCAGAACAAATGATTACTTACTCTGATAATGACACTGTAAGGTGTTAATTTAAAACAATGTAAAGGTTAAGTTTCCAAGCATGAAAATATGTAACATTCCAAATGGATTTAAAATTTGGAAATATCACCATTTCATTTTAACCATTAGATCTAAGGTGTATATTTCTCTTATCTTTTGAAACAACTGATTTAAAAGATTCTAAAAATAATTAATTGCACTATATAAAGCAGTAACATACCTTTTCTCAAATTGATCTTAAACATGTGTTCCTCAGCTTTCCCCAAGGAGTCTCCGGTATGATACCTGTCACAGCAATTTCAGAAATTAGTCAGCCATAAAGGGGAGGTAACGGAGACATACAATTGTTTTCAGGAATCAATACTCTACAGTGTTTTTAAATGCTCTTTGCTTATTTATGTGGTCTTTTATTCGGGACCCATTATAGCTTGGACCTACGTTTGAACTAGGTTAGGAGAGAATGTGATATATGCAAAGAAATTTATTAGCAATTGGCTGTAATTGTGAATTAAAGACATTTAGAATTTTACTTCGTCTTTCCAACCTTGTCTTCTAGTGAAAGTGTTTTTTGGTAAGCTGAGATTTGTCATTTGAGTCTAATGATCTAATTTCTTTTCAATTGAATAAAAAGAAAAAGGCCACACTCGCACCTGGAAACCTGGCACTTAGGCATGAAATCAAGATGCCTGTACCTTTGTCGCATATTAAAGCAGGTATGGAAGACAGCCTCGGGATGGCTCCCAGTGACCCCATCTGTGGTTGTCATGTCCTCGTGTAACCCCCTGAGTTTGGCAGAACTCTGGGACTCATTTCTAATGCAGAGAATTCAGCAGAAGTGATGGTGTGCCCCTTCCCAGGTTAGGTTATAAGAGACTGCTGCTTTCCTCTTGGCTCACCTGTTTCTGACTCCCTCTTGGACTCTTTGCTCTGAGGAAAGCCAGCTTCTGTGCTGTGAGCTGCCCTGTCGCCAGGTCTGTGTGGTGAGGAACTGTGGGAAGCTTTTAGTCAACAGCCAGGGAGGAACTGGGGCCCTCAGCCCAACATCTTGGGTCCTTCAGCCCCAGTCGAACCTTGAAATGGCTGCAGCCTCATGAAAGACCCTGAGCCAGAACCAGAACTCCTGACTCTCAGAAACTATGAGAGAATAAATGTTTGATGTTTGAACCTGCCCCAGTTGGGGTAATTTGTTATGAAGCAATAGAAAGGTAGCACAGAATGTAACGTCTGACACTTCCATTGGACAGAGCCCAGAAGAACCAGTTTTAAGCCACATTCGACTCCATTACTAGTAACATTATATAATATATGGAGTAGGAGTCCAGCCAAACTCAGAGATAGCATCTTCTATCCGTAAGGTGAGATTTCATTTTCCAAAGTCAGGAAAGAGCCTCAGCGCTGGTGTCAGACTGCCTGGGCTTCAGTCTCGACTCTACTGGTTATCAGGTGTGTAAATCTGGACCTAAAACCCACTTCTCCATTTTTAAATGGAGGTAATGATAGTACTGTTGTGAGAACTGAATGAAGGAATTCACTTAAAGGACCGGGCACCCAGTACACATTTAACATGGTAAATTACTATGATTATCATCATCATCATCAGGTCAGGGAAAAGACAGTAGTAGCTTTTATTCCGAATACTTTTTCTTCACAGCTTGAAAAACAGCCACTTACTCTTTATAAAATAAGAACAGGACTAGGTTCCTCTTCTTCAGAGGACTATTGCTAATATCTGTTTCAAACTGTCAGCTCTATTTAGAGAGTATTTCCATCCTTAGTATGACCTTGATTAAAATATCCTTTTTTAATCCTTAAAATATTTTGATTTATAAATGCCTTGTTTATGCTGTGATGAAGTTTTCATAAGTTTAACACGGGATAAAAAATGCAAGTAGTAGAATTATCAGATTGATGACAACACTTTTTTTGAGTACTTATTAGGAAACATCAATGTCGCTACAACACGAATTATGTCCGTAAGATGAGTGATTTTTGTTTTTCAAACAAGCAAAACTATCCACTCAGATGAATTGTTTCCTTCAGAATAATAACTTTCATCCATTCCACAAACATGTGTTAGCACCTCCTATGTCCCAGGCACTATTCCAGGTGCTAGGGGTGCAATGATAAAGCACAGTCTGTGCCTTCAAGGAATCTGCAGTTGGAGACAAAAGAGTTTCGAGCAACTTTGTGTCAGTTTAAAGGGTACAATGAGGTAGGCACTTGCCATAAAAAATGGGTGTGGGAGAAGGCTCCGTGGTTGAGGTGAAGATTGAGACAGGTCCTGAAAGGTTAGCCAGAGTCATTAGGCAGGGAAAACGGACAAGGAGGGTGGGTTAGTGCTCCAGGCTGGGCAGGAGCCTGGAGGTAGGAGAGCATGTGGCATATTTAGGAGGCAGCAGGTATTCAGTATGGCTGGATCTTGTCAGGCCACCAGGAGGGGAGTGACAGAGGTGAAGCTGGGGAGGAAAGCAGTGTTCCCATCGTGAAGAGTCTTGGATGCCATTACAAGGGTTTTGGACTTTACCGGGAATGCCTTGGTGAGCCAAGGAATGATTTTAAGAAGGAAGTGTTCTCACGGGTTACACACTTATTCGATAATGCTCCTTTACTCAAAACTTTATAGAGCTCCTTTTAAATTGCTTTCAGCTCATTCTTTTGAATATGCTCAATGCTGACAATGCTTTTGAGGGTGGATTGGATTTGGGGGCGGGATGTAGGGTGCGGGATGGGAAAGAAACCGGTGAGAGGAATTGTGTTCCGTCAACAAAGTTGATGACGAAGCAGGTTAATATTATTGGGGGGGGGGTCAAAAATTTGCTCTGATTATGAAGCCATGAGGCTGAATCTTTGCTTCCGATTGCATTTCATGAAAAACACATCTGTACACTTTAGAATGTATTTATTGGATGGCCACTCATGTTTTTAACCGACTTGGCAGCAGCAAAATCACCCAGATGCTTTGAAGGAATGTGATCTCCCAGCTTCGGAAATGGCACCCTGTGAAGCTTCTGGTCTGGGTCAGGGATCTGCAGTCAGAGCAGGGCTTCAGGGCAAACTCTCCTCACCGTCCATACTTTGCCACCATCTGTGCTAATCTCAGACAACACCACTGGCATTTGTGTATGGGTTTCTCACCTTGCTATACTGTCTATCAGTGTTTAAAACCTTTTTATACACACTTAGCTTCTCTAAAGTGTTGGGGACAAACACTTCCAGCTCAGTTCTATGATGTGTGCAGTCCCGTATCACTGTAGTAAGATGTTTAAGGCCGAGACTGAGCATCTTTCACATTCATCCTATTCACAAGTTTATGGCCTATAGAGGAAAGTCCGCATTTTTTCTAAGGACAGCGTATAGAGTATTTTTTCCAAGGAACAAAGCAGAGACTCATATTTGGGACCAATTTGAAATATTCCACTAAAGTCACCTTATAGCTATGAAATGCTTAACCCCAGTGTTTCCTTTTGATATCTAGTATGTTGATAGTTTTTTGGGTTTTGTTTTTTTGCCGCATCACATGGTTTGTGGGATCTTAGTTCCCCAACCAGGGATTGAACCCGGGGCCACGGCAGTGAAAGCGCTGAGTCCTAACCACTGGACCACCAGGGAAGTCCCTGTCGATAGTGTTTCTAATTTGGGAGATCAAATATCTTCATAGTTTTTCTTCTTTAGCAGACATACTCTTATAACCCTATTTTCAAGAAGATGCTGCCATGAGGAAAAAGGATGCAACAGAATGAAATAACAAAAATAAGTAAGGGAATCAAGAAAAAAGAGTAGAAAAGATAGGATCAGGAGTGTATATATTTAGCACACAAAATATATACAGTGAAGACGGTACTTTCAGGGAGAAGGACACCCATTTGCCTTAAAGCTTTTTAATAGTCAAGAGGGAGAATTCAACACCACTGGTCACAATTCCCAGGATCCAGATGATTTAGAAAAATCACATCACCATCAAAATCACCACCACCACCAGCAGCCAGTGCCTTTGGAGAAGCCTAGCAATTTGTGGTTGTGAGACCAAAGAAATTTATCATACTCTAAGTACAGCTCATCAACTGTGAGGAAACCAAACAGGCTATAAAGTGCTTTATTGTGGGTTACCGAACTTGGTAATATTATGTATTGAAACAGCTGGAGACAAAAACCAAAAAGGGACAAACCCAAGTGGAGTTAATAATGATTTAAATCGTTTTATAAAGAAGGGGCAATCAAGGAAGTTCCTATTTAATCACTGCAGGTCCAACCTACCTCTGCTAATGGACACCAGCAAAATGGCCAGCTTTTATCTGCCTCTCTTCACTTCACTCCATTTCCCTAGCTGCAACGGAATCTGGGAAATGTAGTTTTTAGCTTTCCAGTCTCAGCTGTACAGGAGGACACAGTAGAAGGAGGTTAAAAGAGGTACTGTGTAAATAAGTCCATAATATCTACCTCAGCAATTTTAATCCTTTGGATACTGATTAGTCTGAGAATAGGTATGGGATCCTCTTCTGGCTGACGAAAGGTGCAATGGCTTCCCTTTCTTTTTTTCTTTTTCTTTTTAAAATTTTATTGGATTATAGTTGATTTACAATGTTGTGTTAGTTTCAGGTATACAGCAAAGTGATTCAGTTATACATATACATATATTCATTCTTTTTCAGATTCCTTTCTCATATAGGTTATCACAGAATATTGAGTAGTGTTCCCTGTGCTATACAGTAGGTCCATGTTGATTATCTCTCTTATATATAGTAGTGTGTGTATGTTAATCCCAGCTCCTGATTTATCCCTCCCCTCTGCGTTTCTGCTTTGGTAACCATAAGTTTGTTTTTGATAACTATAAGTCTGTTTCTGTTTTGTAAACAAGTTCATTTGTATCACTTTTTAAAATTAGATTCCACATATGAGTGACATTATATGATATTTGTCTTCCTCTGTCTGACTTACTTCATTTAGTATGACAATGTCTAGTTCCAAGGGGCTTCCCTTTCTGAATCAAAAGACAAAACTTCTTAAAAAAAAACAAAAAACAAAAAAAACAAAAGACAAAACTTCTGAAGGAAATCATTCTCCACCCCTACCCTTCTTCCTGTCTGGAACACAGATGCAATGGCTGGCAATGTAGCAGCTATCTGGAGAACATGAGGTAACAAGCATGAGCATGAAAGCCAATACACTAAGGATGATAGAAAAGAAAGATAGAGCTGGGTCCTCAATGGCATTGTTGAGCCGTTGCATCAGACCTGGATTGGACTACGTTTGTACATCAGACCTACACTTGGACTACGTTTATGAGAGACAAGTAAAGCTCTCTTTGTCAAAACTACCATAGTTGAGTTTTCTGTTGTTTGCTGCTGAATGCATTCCTAATTACAGAACTTATTGCAGTATTCCAGGCAGAGACAGGAGTGGTAGGTGTGAAAGTGGAGAGAAGCAGTCAGACTCAGGATATATTTTGGAAGTAGAACCACCGGGACTTGATGATGGGTTGGCTGGAAACAGGGGGTAAGGGATGGAAGAAATCAAGGATGATTTCTAGATTTTTGTCTAGATATGACAGATGGAAATGTAAAATCTTGTTTTCATTCAGGACACGGGAAAATTCTCCCACCACTGCAGAAATAGCTAAGGAAGATAAAAACATCTTTGTGTTGCTCCCTGGACACCTGTATTCCATTGAGCCTAAGGGAAAATTGGGTTAAACTCATGTTAAATAATGCTGAAAAGGGTTGGAAATTCCTAACATCTATTATGAATACTGTAGCTGGAACATACACATTTTCTACAAAGCCTTCTCATCATCAAAGCTTTCTTTTCCGTTGAGGTCCAGGTACACAAAACTAAACCCTGACATTGACCATTACATTCTGGTTTTTATTGCTTGCAGGAATAGACTAGCATAATATCAATACCAATACTTCTAAAGAATATATTAATTTTTTGAATCAGTAGGATAATGTTCCACAGCTGGGTCAAATAAACATTCCAAACCAGAGCTTTTTTAAAAGAATGCATTCTTTAAAAACATCTACATCATTATATGCATATATTTTAACATCAGGTGAAAAAAAGAAAGATGACTTTGTATGTTTTCTGCCAATTACTTGCATCACGAAGGCTTTTCTTTTGCTGATGAGAGTATCCTAGGAATGCCAAACACATCACCTGCTGCAACCAGTTGCTTCTAAGGAAGATGGATCACCCCCCACTCCTCCTAAGAGGGCAGATTTGAGGTACACGGATCGCATGACCCCTTCAATTCCCGTTTCAGCCCCAGCTGAAAGGACAGTAAATTCATAGGCGTGACACGGCATGACTAGGCTTGAAAGGGTGAACAGACCATTTAGATTCTCTCCCTGTCAGGAATTTGAAATGAAAAACTTTAAGTGAATAGAGCAATCTGCCTGGGAAGGTGAAACTTAAAAGTTATGAGGTAGAGCGATGCCCTGAGAGCAGACTGGAGGGCCTGAGAGGGAAATTAAGACTCACGTTGTTGGTGTGAGACGAAAGAGCCAGGCCTCGGTCCCTGGAGGTGGAACATTCCCCAGCCCTCCTCCCTTCCCTGCCCACCCTTTGGAAGCAGCGGGAGGAAACCTGGTTGCAGCCCTGGCAAGACAATGCTCAATACTGACACCAGAGACACCCAGGAAGTGAGCAAAGCCCTCTAGGTGACCCCAGAGCAGGGCTGCTTTCTGCACACCCTCCACCCTCAGGCCCCGTACCTCAGTGAGCTGAGATAACTTGAGTCAGGCTCTGTCTTTTGAAATGCCCAACTAAAGCCGAAACAGTAACAAAAGTCTAATATCTCTTATAGTGTACTCAATAATTATTAACAAAAATTAATTATAAAGATAGAATTATTGTTATAAACAATAATTACACCTTTGTGTTCTCTCCAGGCCCATGCTCCCTGACAACAAGCATCTGGGAGCATAGAATGCTTTCATACAAATGACCCTGGACAGTATTTTAGCCAAGGCGAACCCAAACCCTACAGGAGGCATTTCATTCAAACTGGAACATTTCTGTGAAACAGAGGAGCGATGTCGAGGGAGTATATCTGTGCAGCCTTACTCCACAGGCCTGGGCCGGGAGTTGTGTATGGAGGAAGGGGGCGGACGGGGACCTGCCTAACAGCCCTCAGGACAGCGTGGGATTGTGGCCCCCGTGGAGGACCACTTTGTATCAGTTTCCCCAAGGACAGGTGTTGTTTTTCACTGGATTGTGTCCTCAGGCCCACTCCCTGTCCGCCTTCTTCTCTCCTCTTCCCTTCCCCCCTGATGTTGGTTTCATCGGCCCAAAGGCAGCCTTTTATAGTGTGAAAGTATTTGCTGACTGTAGGAGGAAGCTTGAGTGAATAAGGTAAAATGGAATTGCAAGAAATCCAGATGGAGATGTACATACTTAATACAGATTGATGAGTGTTTCCACTTATACAGGACACCGTTTCCACCAGGTATCTGCCACCTGGGTCCTGGGGGAAATGGCCCAATACGCAGGAATCCTTGCTTCTCTCCCCGCACCCTTCTCTGCCTGCCAGGTACCCAGTTAGTCACAGACTGATTGACTCCCTATTTGCATTTTAAAGGAGAAGGCTGTAGTCCTTCCTCCCCCCAACAATTAATCTAAAACAGGCGATAAGGGAGAAGCTTTATTTAGCTTCCTGGAAGACAGTAAGCAGGTCTTTCAGATTCTGCCATCTCTGTTTGACACTCTTTTTCTGATTCCTCCAGCTTCCTTTTAAACCAAATTTAACCAGTTCAAATACCCCCATATATTGTACGTGTGCACAGTCACTAAAGCAAACAAAAGTAAAATTTTCTTATGCTCTTTTGTCTGTCAAGCAAGAGACTCTGAATCATTCCTGACACACACCAGCCTTCAGGAACCTCGTCCTACAGTGGCCATGGGAAGTCCCTTTTGCGAAGTGATGCTTAAGTGAGAACTTTTAGGGGTGAGAAGAAACCAACCATGCTGGAACCAGCAAACTAGCAGGGGAAGCAGCATATGCAAAGGCCCTGAGTCAAGGCAAGAGCTTGACATATTTAAGGAATTAAAACAAGACCAAGTGAGCTGTAGCATACTGAGCAAATGGGAAATGGCAGGACTTGATCTTGGGGAAATACGTAGAGGACAGATTGTGTTGGGACTTGCAGGCCACAGTAATAGGTTTGTATTTTAGTCCAAGTATAACGGAAGCCTTTGAGGAGTTTAGGCTGTAGTGTCATAATATGTTTTATGTTTCAAACATGTTGATACCGGTTATATAATGTTCAGAAATGGGCAAAACTAATTTATGGCAATAGAAGTCAGGAGAGTGGTTACCTTTGAGAGGTAATGACTGGGAAGAATTATGAGGGGAGTTTTGGGGATACTGATAACATCCTATTTCTTGACTCAGGTGTTGGTTATCCAGGTCTGTTCAGGCTGTGAAAATTCGAGTTGAACATTTATGGTTTGTGCATTTTTCTGTGAAAATTTTACTAAAAAACGTATATATAAAGGATTACAAGGTCTGGATGGAGAACATATTTCAGGGACAACGCAGAGGGGAGACCCCATAGGAAGTTATTACAGTAACACAGAGTGTATGGTGGCTTGAGCTGATATGGTGGCCTTCAAGATAGAGAAGAAGAGAAAGACAGGACACATTTTGGACTGAAATTGATAGAACTTGATCACGAAGTGGATATAGGAATTTTAAGAAAAGAATGACTTCCAGGTTTCTGACTTGAGCAGTTAGGTAAGAGGTGATGCCATTCACTGAGAATGGGGAGAAGCAGATTTGTAGGCAAAAGGTCAAGGATTTAGCTTTAGAGGTATTATGTGATTTTAGATACCCATGGAGCATCCAAATGGTGATCTCATGTAGGTTGTTAGGTAGATAAATTAGGGCTCAGAGAAGAGGTCTCTGATAGAAGTATAAATGCTGTAATTGTACAGATTACGATAGAGTTATAAGAATGTTTGGGATCATTTAGAGAAAGAGAGTAGAGACAGTAAAGGAGAGGGACAGGATCCTGTCTTAAGGAGCTTCATCCCTGAGAGTGAAGGTAAAGAAGGAAGAGCCAGCCAAGGAGACCAGTAAGGTGGGGAAAAGAGCCAGCAATCATCATGTCTATCTAGGAGGATTGACTGGTGTCATGTGGTTGAAAAAGATGACAAAAAAAGGATCCACTGGAGTTGACAGTATGGAAGGCTGTGAGTAACAGTGGTAAGAATCTCCATCACTTTACTAAGGATTCTAAGGCTTCTTTCCTCAGTAAAATGTCATAATAATTGTACCCACTTCTCAGAGCCTTTATGTGTAAAGCACTTCATATACTTGTATAAGGTTTGGTTAAATGTGAGTTGTTATGTGAGCTAAGAAAATATGCTTGCATTTCTGTAAAATAAGTTTAATAATACTGTCCTCATAAACTTACTATGAGGAATAATGAAATAACATGTTAGAAAAGTAGATTTAAAAAAAAGAAAACTACAGGTAGGTTTGCAATCCCTATACTTGATTTAATTATAACAAAGTATGTCTGGGAATAAGACGACCAAAGCAACTCTTCAAGGAAGTAAAAGACTGAGTAGTAGGGTTAGACCCTACCATCCATTTGTTTACGTCAGAATCCTAGAGAGAGGTAGTTGGGTGTCAGTAAAAACGGAAAGAGCTGTGTTGCAGAAAATGTGATAAATTAAAGCACCAACGTTTATTTCATTTTCTACAAAAACACTATCTGGCTTTGGCTCCCTATGATTACATTGCTGGTGTAGATGCTTCGCAGATGTGCTGGGATTTGGCCAAAATTGTCACAGGGCAGAGCAAAGGCAACAGCCCAGGATGAGGGGATCCAACACCGGGACAGACAGAGCCATGGTGTTGTCCACAGGCTTTCAGCATGAAGGCCAAGATGAGGCCAGGAACACGAGGCCTTGCTCAAGGCCTTCATATTCTCCATCTTCCATACCTGGAGGTCTAGTTCTAAGAAGACAAGTACCCAGTCACTGCTGGGGCTGGCCCAGCACTGAGCCAATGTGGGTACTGGCGATAGTTCCTCTATTCCTTTGAACTGAAGATGGGCTAATTGGCCAGGTTTTCAGATAAACCTGGTGGAAGGTCATCTTCGGCAACCAACAAACAAAAAATACTACTCACTGATCTAGTTAGTAGAAGAAATGGAAAGAAACCCTAGAACAGCTCTGGGAGCACACGGTTACTCATTCCTGGACCATTTGACATCAGGCATAGCTGCGAGGGAAGCCCAGTCCACAGATGACAGGTCCCTGTTCTTCGTGAAGGGCAGGTGGTGGGGTGGTCAGGCTACCAGAACAAAGAGCACTGACTGCTTGCGCAGCCACTGTGTTCGTGTCTCCCATTCGCTGGGATGGGTAGGCAGGGATCGGAGAAACAGATCAAGATCTTTTCAAAGACAAACACTAAGAAAGTAGGCTCAAAACACAGTTTAACTGTCAAGTCCAAGTTAGGAGTATGGGAGTGAAAAATATTCAGCTTGCAATCACAAAATAGGAACCAAAATCAAGTCAGGTTGGGAAGGAGACACTCACCGGCTATTCAAATTGGTCTCAGGAAGCAGATAACCAGCTAGGAAAAAAGTCTGGGGTCTGCAATGCCTGCATGTGTCTGAAAGTGTGTCTCCCTTCATCAGAGACCAGGGTACAAGCTAAACAATTCCTTCACGAATCAGCACATATCAGCTTCCAATATCAGCAACATGTCTCCAAGTCTCTTGAATTAATATTAAGAAAGGCTGCACCATTGAGAAATGGTTTCCAGTTGTTTAAACTTAAAGAAGAGTTAGATTGTTGAAATACATCTTTGATCACAGATAAGTTATTGAATTTCAATAGTTTTTGGTGTTGGCTAATTCAGTGATTAGTTGATATTTGTTCAATATTTAAGAACAAGGGATATACATGAATTTCACTTTTATGTCATTAGCATTTTGACCAACAATTCATGTTTTACTTTAAATTAGGAAGCCAAACTTAATTACTGATGATTCGTTAATCTTCATTTGTTTGGAAATTGTCTGAAAACTGCTAAATACCGCTTTTAGTATAGAATCTTGAATGATTGGAACCAGTTTGTTAGAAAAAAATCTGAGTCTGGTTTACGTATGAAATAACCAAACCATTACATGATTGTTTGGCTTTCTTAACAATTGATTTTGAATTGTCATGTGTTCTAATTTCTACACACTATGGAAATCGTCATTAATATAACCAATACAAAGAAAAAAATCTAAAACTTACAAAAATGATTTGGGACTGTATTTTGTCATGATATATATGAATACAGCTCACAGTAAAGCTGAAATTTAGCAATCATCTAGTTAATTTATGTGGACAGATAAATTATCTGGTTGTCAAATACATAATCCAACCAATATTTCACTTTCTATTTTATACACATGACTTTAATGATCTGAGCATTTTACATTCAAGTCGTTTGCTCCTGAAGTCTCTAATTAATTCATTTTTTCCGCATTATACCTTACACTGATAACTTAATTGCTTAGATATAAGGAATGGTATAAAATGGATTATAGATCATTAATTACTCATTTTAAATGGGTCTTTATCACGTCAGTTACTTTTGACCAGGCAAAGTTGTGCACAAAAAAGTTTGTCTCTGTTCCTCAACAATTTCCCATCCTTAGCCCTCTCTCTGCCCCTTCCACCTCCTCAAGTTCTCTCCATTCATATTAATTACTCAATGTCATGAAACTTTCTCTTCCTTCCACCAACATTAGCTCTGACAATCATTCAAAGGTATAAATTACTGATAACAGCTGAGAATGTGAGTTTTCTCAGTAGTACTTGAATTTTACCGACGTTCTAACATTTAAGCTAAAAATTTGAAGGCATCAATAAAGGGTAATGGAAATATTTAGGGAGGATACACTCCTTGCAATTGCCCTTGAAATTGTACCAAGTAGCAAGTTGCCTACTCCACCTGTGACTAAGGCAGGCAGGAATTCTGCACAAACCCCTTCTTCGCATAAAACTCTCGTTTGTTTTATATAAGCAGAAACTGTTTATTTTAATCATTTATATATGTGTTTCTATTTTTCCTTCGTTCTTGTAAGGGAGAGCATGGCACAAGGTACACATAACTCTTTTATGCAAAATCACAATCTCTAGATGCCATTTCAAATGATTAATTTTATTTCACAGTGTTCATAAGAATAATACCTTACTTTAGGAGGTTTTTTTCACCAAGTTAGTTAGTTAAAAAAATAATTAGGTAATCACTAGTTCCTCAGTGGAAAATAAATTATGTAAGAGGCAAAATATCATTAGAAAAACAATTGGGTAGCCCCACTCTAAATTGTCTACAGTACAATGTACAGTATGCAAATGTTCATTCATTTGTTAATTTTAGAGGACAGCATTTCATTGAAATAATTGAAAACAGCTCATAGCCTGTTCTGTGAAGAAACAAAACATTGTTTGTGTTAATGTCAAGTAAGTTAATTATGTTTTGTAATCTTCAAATGGAGCATATAATTGATTTATGAAATTCTGTTATCATTGCATTTATCATTGTTAGTAACCAAGAATTCTAGTAGTTTCTTATTATTCCCAATGTATGAAATCAGCTGGGTATTCTATATGTTTAAAAACAATTCTATTCAGAAGACTTGTACTATAATAAAGTGAAGAATTTAAAACAATATATTAAAATGTGTTAAAACCACTGAGAAGATCACTGACTTTTATAAAATATTCCATTTATTGTAGTAATAATTTTTAATTCAGTAACACAACTATGCAACTTTTCTGTATTATTTGTAGAATTTTCATTAATACCAATTAAGATCAATAGCTTACATACAATTTTTATTTGTGACATGAAAACTATAGGATTTTAGCTGATCAACATTCTTTTACTCTGTTATTTTTAGGTCTTTATAATTATCTGAGAAATTTTCTGAGGCATTGAACCCATTGCCAAATATTTAACTGAAAACAAAAATGTTTTCAAACAAATGTAGATTTAAAAAAAGCAGTAAGATTACCTCAATAACTCCCACCACCAGCCTTCCAACCACCACCAACACTACACACACTTTTCTTAGGATATTCTGTATCATATACAGCCCTCCTAAAGCAAGACATATTAAATAAAAAGAACACTCTTCTTAAATTCCCAGTTAATGTAAAGAATTATAACTTTTGAACTTCCTGTATTTCAGTATTTATTTTTAACACATTCATTGCTCAGATGACCTTGGACTTCAATAAATTCTGTATATTTGATAAATGAGTGCAAGTGTTTATCTTAATTTTAGGTTTAAAATTGTTAAAATCTTTTAACTGTATCTATTTCTCATAAAACAATTAAGAAACAATATCAGACTTTTAAAAGGGAAATTTTAAAATTTCATTTCATTTCATTATCTAAGTGTTTGATCATGCTTGGTATCCAGTAGACATAATCAGAAGAGTAGTTAATAAAGCAATGGATTGGGAAGGGATTGCTAGAGAATATAAACTGTATTACTTTTTAATATTTTAGTACAAAAATAAGGTCTTAGCAAACTTTTTGATATTCTACTACAAAAATAAGGTCTTAGCAAATAACTTACTTTATGTTTTTAATTGAATGTTCTTAAAATGACAATAGAATTATAGAAAAATGAGGTTATTTGCTTTGCTGCTTCCTGTGATTGTACATACCTTATTTTAGGCATTTACATTTTTATCCTAATAGAATGAAATACTTGAATGTATTCCATGTGCTAACATATAACAATTCTAGCACTAAAAAAATGTACCTCAAAATGTAAAAACTGCAGATACTTGAAAACTTGAGGCATTCATAAAACAAATAAGGAACATTTTAAATACACTTATTTCAGTGGGTTGAAGCAATTACGACTTATGATGTAACACAGCAGGCAACTCTAAACATAAAGAAGTGCCTTAAAAGTCTTCAATAAATTACCAATATTAAGATTTTGAAAGACAAAGAGATGAATAGGTAACGTTAAAAATAATAATGTAGTTTTGTAAAAATTGTGTAAGTTGACTACCATATATTGGACATTTCTGATTTAGTTTTTTGCATTCCTAAGAACTATCTTGCCAAAAATTTGCTCTGAAGGTAATTAACTATCTTTCTAAATGGATTTTGAATCAAACATAAGAGTTCTACTTAAAATTTGCCTCTTCTTTTAATTCTAAGACAGTGGTTGTATGCCTTCTTTTACAGGGTAAATCTATCAAACAGAGATGCTTTTCTTTCTGAATTGCATACTGCTTTGCACTATTTAACACATGAAATGCTGGAAGTGGGGTACCTTAACACAGTGATCTTTATTCTACACTGAAAATTAATCAGTTCATGGACTTAGGAAAAGAAACCCAAGTTTCTCTTAAGAGTTTAATAAATGCTTTGCAATGTTAAAAAAAAAAAGTAGGCCTTAATACCTAATCAGTTGCATTCAGAGGCTAGATTTAAGAGTGGATAGAGTACCTGCCAAACTACAACTTCCAACTTTTATTTCTGAAGAAAGTGATCCTTGAGAGATGAGAAAGTTACTTATTTTAAGTTTTATTTGCCCTTGTATTTGTCTGTCATAAAATATCCTTTTCTAAAGGGCTTTTGAGTTTGCACTTAAAAAGAGAAAAATTATGATTAAATTAAAAGAAACATAGTGCATTATATGTAAGCTTTCCCACAAAAGAGGGAAGCACAAAAAACTTGAGTAAATCCAAGAAACATAATATAAGCATGAGACTTATGGACAATGCTCAATTTAAATTTCATATATTGTCAAATGACAGATGTCTATACCAGACTGTGAATACTTTAATTTTTCAAATCTCCTGCGGTCCTTTTTATCTGTTTCAGAACCGAAGCTGCAGTGTTATTTGTGAACTAGGCCTTATAGCTTGTTAATATTCTTTACTTCTTAATTTTGTGGAATATTCTAAAACCATCATAGACAGCCCTCTGAATTTGAATTTTTGACTTTAGCATCGATCTCCTTGTGTTTCAAAATCACAAAAAGCAAGGAGATCACCATAACTAAAGATGTCAAGATTAAAGTTTGAGGTTAGCCATCGAGCTTTCTCTTTGGGAAAAGAGTTTAACCCTGAAGTAATTCGAAATCTGCATTTTAATGCAACTTTTCTAACTGAAGAATACAAGAAACTGGGTGGTTACCCCCCCCGCCCCCCCGTTTGAGAAAGACATGTTTTCCTTGTGGAAATCTGTAATCTGAAAAACTATTTATATAAAGGAGCAACTGTTGGAAATAACCTAAATGTTATTTCAAAATTTAAAGGCCGATTAATGTAGTAGTGGCGATAGAAGAGCCGAGTTACGAGGTCCAAGGCAGAGCGGCAGGTGGGCCTGCGCGTGCGTGGCTGGCGGAGCGAGTGGATTCCAGGACCCCGCCGCCCGCACCGACAGATTTTCGAAGGCGCCAAGTTTGGGTGGCGCGTCTGATTTACTGCGGGGTCTGAGTTATCCGAGCACTCCAGGGGCCGGTGGCACGCACAGTGCTGTGTTTAGAGTTGACCACGAAAGGAGGACGCAGTGAGCCGGGGCGCACAGGACTGAAGACGTTTCTTTTCTAGGTGCAAAGCCAAGGAAGCGCTGACCGAAACGCCCCGGGACATTGCGGGGTTCAGTTACCACTGCGGTGATCCCAAGTCCACACCTTTACGGGCTCCGCTGCACCGGCCTGTAGAAGCCCTGGCTTCCAGCCTCAAGCCACCACATCTCTGCACCGGGAAGGAAGGAGGGCCCTGGAGGCAGGAGGCGGCTGTGCTGGCTGGCCGCGCAGCACGGCGCAGAACCCGACGGCGGGTCTGGCCGCTGTGCCTCCTTGGCCGCGGCCGCCCTTGCACGGGTCCGCGCGGGGAGCTGGGCCGAGACCGGCCGCAGCCCCCGACGCACGGACTTCCTGCCCGGCGTCTCCCCCCGACTCGTCCCTAGAGGCTCGGGGGCGGCGAGTGCCGTGGACCTAGCGGTGGGGTGCGGGCGCCGGGGAGCCGGGGGCTCCTCTAGCGCCGGCAAGGACGTCACTTTGAGCGAAAGACAATGTCAAGTGCAAGTGAAGAAAAAAAGGAGAGGAGTACGAAGTAAATGTACCCAGGGCGCGTTGGACACTCTTACAACGGACACTCAGTCGACGGAAACCATCAGTTGAGGGTCGGGGGTGAGAAAACCTGATTTTCTGTTTACTGAACCGCCTCCCATTGCTCCAGAATTTAACCCCGAAGGAGCTTCGAGGCACCGCCCGCACCGTAAATCCCTGGGACTCGCACCCCGCAGACCGGCGTCCCGTGCCGCCTCTCAGACGGGCACCCCGAGGCTGGCGCTGGCCCGTCTTTCCCTCCGGGCCCGCCTGAGGTTCCCGGCCGAGCCCGACCTTGGCCGTTCTTCCGGCTGCGCCCAGGAGAGGCCTGGAGGCCTGGGCCCGGCGCCGCTTCGGGCAGCAGGGCTCCGGGTTGGCCGGGGACGCAGCCCGGGCGCGAGTGCGCGAACGGAGCCGCGCCACTCCCGCCGCCGGGCGCAGGTGGAGGTGTTCTGCGGGCCGCTCACCCCGGGGCCGAAGGCGGGCCGGGCCCCCGGTTACCCGGGAAAGGTCTATTTTCGGGCCTCCCTCCCCCGCCCAGCGTGCGCCCTCCCCTCCTCCCCTCGGGTACAGTTTGTCTTTTTCGTTTTCTTTCCTCGACGCTTCTCGGTTCCTCCATCCCTTTGCGGCACGCGCCCACCACCAACGCCGCGGGCGAATTGGAGGGCTCTATGTGCCTGCCCCGGGGGTGTCGCCGCGGGCCCCGGGGCCGTCTCCCCTACGGGCCGGGGACCGAGGGGGGGGCCGCCTTGCCGCCAGGAGCAGCGCGGGCGGGAGATGCGCGGAACGTCCAGGACGGGGAGGGGGCCGCGCCAGCGCCCAGGCCCTGCGTCCCTCCCCATCTGTCGGACCAAAGCTGCTGAAGCTGCAGAATTGCGCTGGCGCCCGTCCACCGGCTGCAAACAAAACCAAACAAAACGCGGCGAAAGGAAAAGCGAAATGGCGCTGCTGAAAATGGAGCCTCGGCCTCTAGGACGTCTTTCTTTCCTCTGTCTCTTACTTCGTCTACTTCGTGTTTCTAGTCCTTCAACGCCCCTCTCCTCGGCTCTCCTCCCTGTAATCTCTACCCCATCGCCCCTTTGCTTTTCTGATTAACAACCTCCTTTCCCCGCTTTTCCTTCTTTCCTTTCCCCTCTCGGTTCCTCCTTCTCCATTTTGTGTCACAGGCGCTTCTCTTCTCAGTTCCCTTTCTGGGCTCGCGCTCCCCCGCCCGTCTCACTTGATGTTTTCTGCGTGTCGGGGAGCGGGGGTGGTAGGGACGGTGAGGCTAGGTAGTGAGTGGGTTTGGTAGAGACAGGTTTTATTTAGAACCCAAACAGCTCCTTTAATTAGCCGTGCGCTCGCCCTGCGCCCTCGTTCCCCGCGGCTCTGCGCCCGGACTCGCACGGCGCCGTCCCACCAGCCAGGCGTCACCGCCCAGGAGGCGGCTCAGGGCTTACGCAGAAGTGAATACCTTTTTATATATTTTAAGCTTAGAATATCGTTTTTGCAGTGATCGTGAGCGTGGCATACTTCGGATAGGTGGATCTCATTTTCCCAAGGGACTTCCAAAGACCATTTTAAGAGAAGCGTGCAGAGAAGACAGCAATATTAATCACTTTTTCTTGTTTTCTTTTGAGCAGAGGGAACCCCAAGCACTAAGATACTTATGTTTTTAAGGCCAGACTTTTTTGAAAATGACTTTTTCTTTTACACTCATAGTTGACTTTGATCCTTTAAAAAAAAGAGGGTGAACTCTTTCAAAAGAGACCGATGCTTTTGAATACATAACACCCCCCAGTTGTGGTTCTCGGATAGTTTCTCTAGACGCATTATGATTTTGAGGTTCAAGGTCTCTAAGCGCTCTTCAGTGAAACAGTGGGAAATATGTTGCTACGTTAAAAGAGCAGAAGGTGATATTTCCTGATTGTGCTCTATCTTAGTAGTAGAGAGTGTCGGGGTTTGTTTTTGCTTTTTTTGGGGGGGGATAAGGGGGAATTGGGCAGAATTTGCCTTGGTTCTGTTAAAGAACCAGCTGATAGAAGCTATTTCAAGTGAAGAGCTTCAGTCAATACGAATCTTAAAGCAGTGACATCATTTTCTGACCTGAGTTCGTCTTTTAGTCATGGTAGAAAGGTTAGTCTCCGTACAATATTTGAAAATAAACTGATTTTGCTTCCCAGTATATTTATTACCAACTACACTTCACTTTATTCCCAAATCTTCTGGCCAGTTTCACCTCCTCTAGAGGTCTGTCAGAACCATATCCTCCAGAAGAAAATACAAGTGCTCCTCCCGTATGTGATTCTAATGCTCTTGGAATTATTTGAAAAGATTTCAAACTTTTACAAGGAGAATCTTTTAAAAAATGTCTCAGGTTAGTATTCTTTGGAAGAATCTTAGAATGGTTCTTTTTAAAAATTACCTTCCTTGGTTTTCATTTATTGCTTTGATTAAAGTTAGGTTATGTTCATATCTTACTTTCAGACTATTTCTTTATGAAAGAAAGGAGAAAGGAAGTAGGTCTTGCAAGAACTAAACCAATGGAACTAGGCCTTATTAAGAGCCTAAATCTGTGAATTGCTATCCTCATGATATGTTTATCAAGTTGAGTTTTGCATGTGTTTTTCTCTGACTTAAATAGTTGACTTTATGTCTTTTAAAAATAGGTTTTAATCCAGGCTCCTGCTGCTTTGTTATGCTTTTCTCCTGGTAGATGAACAAATAAAATGAGTCTCACTGGAAGGGTAGGTAGATTTTCTTTTTTCCAGACAAGATTTCTAAAAATAGGCAAAGTTAGAAAGTTATTATTACCCTTCATTTTAATTGGAATGATTCAGTACTTAATACCAAGTTAATACTATTAAGATGTTATTTCCTGCTCAAAGGAGATAAATTAAGGCACAACTCAGTTTATTTTAGATGGACAACTTTGTATATAAGCAAGTGGGGCTAGAAAAAAGTATCATATATTTAGATATCTAGATATCTAGTACTAGTAATGTTCAAAGCCCATCGAGGCAGTGTATTGGGGAGAAGGGTATAAATCAGACATGGTATCTGATGTTGAAGAGTTTACAGTTTGTAAGGAGGGATTAATTCCTTCTTTATTTTTTCTCATTTAAAAACAAACATTCATATGGACAAAAATAAAATTAGATCCCTACCTTACTCTACACACAAATTAAATTTCAGATAGACCAAAAACCTAAATAAGAAAAACAAAACTTTAAAAATATTGGAAGGAAATACAGGAGAATATCTTTATGACCTTGGTGTAGGGAAGGATTTCTTAAAACATTAAAATGCACAATCCATAGAGGAAAGGATAAATTGAATTATGTTAAAATAAATAATATATATATGACAAAAGACATCATAAAAGGACAAATGGAGACAATATTTCCAAGACATGAACTTGACAAAGGATTAATATTCAGAATGTGTGACTAGCATATAAAGAATTTAATAATTTACACATGAATAATCATGTAAGTAAAGGATACGGATATACACATGTGAAGTAAAAGTATAGTGCTATTACCAGGAAGGATATATATTGACTTCAAAAGTGATTTCCTTTTGGAGAAAAGGAAGGAGGGGAATAGGAAGGAATCCAAAGGGGGTATCAATTCTTCATAAAAAGATCAGAGCCACCTATGGCAGGATGTTAACCTTTTTGTTGTTTGTACTTTATCATAAGATTATTATAATTGGACTTCCCTGGTGGTGCAGCGGTTAAGAATCCGCCTGCCAATGCAGGGGACACGGGTTTGAGCCCTGGTCCGGGAAGATCCCACATGCCGCGTAGCAACTAAGCCCGTGTGCCACAACTACTGAGCCTGCGCTCTAGAACCCGCGAGTCACAACTACTGAAGCCCGTGCACCTAGAGTCCGTGCTCCACAACGAGAGAAGCCACCGCAATGAGAGGCCTGCGCACAGCAATGAAGAGTAGCCCCTGCTCGCTGCAACTAAAACAACAAAAAAAGAAAGCCCGCGAGGAGCAACAAAGACCCAACGCAGACAAAAGTAAGTAAGTAATAAATAAATGTATTAAAAAAAAGATTGTTATAATTTATTTAAAAATCTTTGGAACTTCCCTGGTGGTGCAGTGGTTAAGAATCTGCCTGCCAATGCAGGGGGCACGGGTTCGATCCCTGGTCCGGGAAGATCCCACATGCTGCAGAGCAACTAAGCCCGTGTGCCACAGCTACTGAAGTAGAGCCTGGGCTAGAGCCTGGGCTCCGCAACAAGAGAAGCCACTGCAGTGAGAAGCCCGCGCACCACAACGAGGAGTAGCCCCCGCTCGTGCAGCTAGAGAAAGCCTGTGCGTAGCGCAGCAGCAAAGACCCAACACAGCCAAAAATAAATAAATAGATTTATTCTTAAAAAATCTCTAACATCAATTCCTAGTGCAAAAAACAAACAATGACACTTTTCTTTTTCTTAGTAATAATCTTTGTAGGATGTTGTTCACATATATGATGACAGTAAACACCATTCCTTAGTATTTTTCCTCTACTGTGTTTGTTATATGATGTTCACATCACAGAGATTTCCCTAGTTTGGTGTTTCTCTGTTGTAAGCTTATTTGTTTTCTGAGTACATTTAGTGAGAAGAGAAAACATGTTTGAAACTATGAATAAGCATAAGAGCATTTATTCTTATATGATCTAATCATTAAAAATGCTTTTAAAAGGAAGTAAATTAAAAACCTTCCACACCATTATAGAAACACTTTTGAAAAATCAGTCTCAGGCCTAGCATGCAAGATGTTACTTTGGCACGTCTAATTTTTTTGTGCAGATTATCAGGAATTGGTATTTTGGAAGTATATATGTGGTCTCGTGTTCTCATTCTACATGGCAGGAGTTCATACAATGTATATTTCTACCGTTGCTACTTTTCACTAACAGAAGTTTTGTTTGCTTGTAACTTTCCCAGGGACTATTCATAGTATGGCAGCACTGAAATGATGTCATATTTCATTTGCTTTGAGACTTTATGTTTGTTAGTATTAGGCCAACAAGCATGGGGAAGCAGCATGGTTATTGTTTCGCTTACTCATGTGTGAGCTGAGCGAGGGGCGTTCCCACATGGTATGAACTCCTGCCGTATGCGTTGGTGGGCGACGCCAGTACAATCATGTCAAATGCAAGTGCCGTGAGACGCATTACTCTTTGGGCACATATGGCTCCTGCTCATTATGCCAAAGTAACCTTCTGGAAGTCCTAAAACTTTACTCAGAAACCTTTTATGACTCCCTAATGCCAACAGAATTACAGTCCAAGTCTCTTCTCTGGCAGTAGAGGCCCCTGTACCCTCATTACACTTGCATTTCCAGCCTCATTTCCAAAGACAACTGAAATAAACTGTCTTTTAGCTGCTAATCTGTATTATTTGTACTATGTTTATTAAAAAGAGGGGTCTATACTCACTTGTCTCTCTTTTCTTTCTTCCTGTATAAATTAGAATGTAATAGAAAACCCAGCTGAAACAGAAGGTTTTTTGTTGTTGTTGTTGTTTTTGTTTTTAACGTGACAAGAAGTCCGTAGGTAAAGAGTTGCTAATATTTTCTCAGGGGTTCAGTGATGTCACAGCTCTGAAATTCACTTGACCTTTACCTCATGGTTGTAGAATGGCTGCTACACTTCAAGTATCACATCTTCACCATGGGTGCAAAGGTGGGAAGGCAGGCAGAAAGTTTATTCTTCATCAGCCTTAGCCTTGTAGAGGAGGT
Organism: Tursiops truncatus; assembly: GCF_011762595.2. Lineage (NCBI taxonomy): Eukaryota > Metazoa > Chordata > Mammalia > Artiodactyla > Delphinidae > Tursiops > Tursiops truncatus. The sequence goes on along the minus strand of NC_047035.1, from coordinate 163,299,575 downwards.
AAAGTATTTTCCAAAAACACCCCACCAAAGGATTTCCTCTTACATCTCATCAGTCAGAATTTTGATATAGTTTAGGAACTGGGCCCATGTTTCCACATCAAAGGGAATCTTCTCGATGCCTAAAGAAAACTGAAGTTCTGTATAGCAAGGAGGAAATGCGGGAGTGGTTTTTACTTGGTAAGCACTGCCACGTCTCCTAGTTTGCACCTCAGCATGTGCAAACCCGTTTGTCCCTGTCCCTCTCTAGAAACATCTTTAACTGCTATCATCAGTGACTTTTGGACTTTTTAGTCTAATGGACACTTTATTTTCTAACTTGCTTGAGCTTCTTGTGGGGCTCACCCACACCCTCTTTGAAATTTATTCATCAACTCTCCATTCATCACTTACTATGTATCAGGCCCTCTGCTAGGTGAGGAGAATACAGAACCAAATCAGGCATAGTCTTGGCCCTCCACAAGTTTATAGTCAAGCAGAGAAGACAGGTGAACAGGTAAGTGCAAAAATATTAGAGGTGCTGTGATAAAATGAGATAAAGTGGGGCACAGAGAAAAGAGCAGTCATTTATATAACTCAGGTGCTAGGCCCCTTTTCAGGGAAGGAAGGGGTGGTACAGCCATTAACAAAGACAGTCTTACTGTTGCTTTGTTGGTTGCCTCTTTGCCTTCTGCCCTAGAAAAATACAGACCTCTGTAGAAAAGGGGGAGAAGATGAGGACCACGGGGCTGGTCTCTCCCCTTTCCTTGGCCTGACAAATACATGTGAAATTCTGAAGAATAGTCAACCAATTTTTTTTTTAACTTCAGATTATCCAACTCATACAGAATCCACCCAGTGTAGGGGTTGTGGAGTGACTTCTTTGGTTTGTTTACTTCATCTTGTGTTCTCTTAAGGGTATCCGGTCTCACCCCTAAACCCTGGGTAGGCCACGTCTCTACTCTCTTAGAGCCAGAGTCTGACCACTCAGGATGGCAGAAAGGACATGTCTGGAGAGATGCAAGTTTGTCTGCTGGATTGAAGAGTAGGACTAGGGAAGAAGACAAGGCGTGATGAGAGAGATGAAGCTGGAGAGGTGGGTACCAGTTTATGTCATGCTAGAGGGTTTGAAGATATTTGGTAGGTCATAGGTACCCAAACTTTCTCAGTTCACTGCACCCTTAGTGTCTCTCTAATTTTTTCATGGTACCCTAGGCCAAGAGAAATAACAGTTCCATTCATTACGTAGTTAGTTCCAAATGCCATAATAGTGGTAGTTTGTGTGGTGTCTGATAGATGTTGCTGCGTTTCCCTCAAAAAAATTAAATAGCCTATAGCAAACCTGAGTTCACTGTGGTGCCCAAGGGTGACTTGTGCATAGTGTGGGAACCATGGTATAGGTTATTGAAACTTCTTCATTTAGTAAATTAAATATTCAGTTTTGTGTTTTCGAAAGATCACTCTTTCAGTGAATTGGAGGCTTGTATGGGGTAAAGGCATGATGGGAGGTAGGGAGTTAATGGCAGCAGTTTACGGAAGAAGTGATTAGGCTGTAACATGCGGCACACTAATGAGAATGCTGTTGGATCTAAGATATCGTATGGAGGTAGAGTGGATAGGATTACCTTATCAGTCGGTTTTGGGAGAGGGAAAGAGATAGGATGATTCCTAGATTGCAGGTTGGGTTAAAGGGTACATGATAATAGAAATGTAGGAAAAACATGTCTTGGGAGAAAGTTCCTTTTCTTGGCATGTTGAATTTGAGAGGTTTCTTAAGGACAAGATGGATATATGGTGTTGGACCTCAGGAGCAGTTCTGGAAGAGAAATGTAAATTGATAAGTTGTTTATATAGAGATTGGGGTTGGCACCATGAGACTAGGGAGGAAGCATGCCAGTTTAGACAGTCAACGGAGGAAGAGGCTTCTGCAAAGGGGATGGGACCAGGAGAGGGGTCACGAAGCTTGTACAAGGCAGTGTGTTTGGATGAAGCCAGGACTCTACTCTTACCATTCTGTTCTATGGACATCTATGGACATCTGTTCTATGGACATCTAACTGTTTCCTGTGGTGGGATCCCCTGGGTAGAGCTTCATAGGGGCAGCATCACAAAGAACTCTGACTGATCTTCGTGCTGCAGTGGAGACGGTGGAGTTGGGAGGGTGAGGGGCTCGGGAGAGGTGAATGGCACACGTCCAAGGAGGGTTCTCTGCAGCACCAACTCAGCCTTATGTCCAAGGAGCCGCCCATTCTGGGCCCCCAGGAGAAGAGCACCATTTTTATGCCCACATTTTAAGAAAAAATAAGGTAATGGTCTGTTTACAGTATCAAATACAATACAGTGATAAAGTAAGAAGGAGTGGTGAAAGTCCATGGAGTCTGACAATTTGGAGGGTCTTGGTGACTTATTGAAATACTTTTCTGCAGTAGAGGGAGGCAGAAACCCAAGGAGCAAGGGAGACAGTCATGTAAACAGATAATAACAATGTAATGTGATAAGATACAAGGTTTCCTATCAGGTAGGGTAGCTTTCTCCTGCCTCTATCATTCACTAACCACTTCTTATCAGTGCCTGTCACTGGCAGGCTGATCTCTGACGGCTCTGAAACATCTGTTCCCTGGGTTCCGTTCTAGTTCCTCTCTTCTCTGCTTGCTCTTCCCCAGCAATTTCCTCCCATCTTAGGACTTAAACCAGCACCACCAGACACTTGATTTCTCAATCTATATCTCTAATTCCCTGACTTTCTGACCTTGAGTTCTGCATTTCCAGAAACGTGCATGGGACTGGGCATGTGCAAGGTTTTCAGTCACCGTACTGATTTAAAATTTGATCCTAAATAAACTGATAATACAGAGGTAGATTTAGATATCAAGCCACTGCATTTTACAGAGTGAGTAGGTAAGGAAATGTTTCCTGCCAGATTTGTCATCAAATTTCAGTAATTAACTGGAAACCAGGTGACAGTTTCAACACGGGAGTTGGGTTAGACCCCGCTAGTCACAGTGAACAGTAGATTAGAATACACAGATTTGCAAATCAGAAAGCAGGTTCCACTGCTAACTTTGGGCACTTTTGCTAATTCTCTGTGCCTTCATTTCTACACCAGTAAACAATTCAAAGGCACAGTTATGTTTCCTGTTTCTATTTATTTTAATTGAGATATAATTTGCATACCATAAAATTCACTTCTTTAAAGTGTACAATTAAGGGTATTTACAGAGTGTGCAACCATCATCACTATCTAATCCCAGAATATTTTAATCATTCCCCAAAGAAACCCCATGCCCGTTACCAGTCATCCTCCAGTCCCCCATTCTCCAGTCCTTGGCTTCTGCTTTCTCTGTAGATTTGCTTATTCTGGACATTTCATACAAATGGAACCATACAATATGTGGTCTTTGAGTCTGGCTTCTTTACCTTTGCATGAAACAACAAATCAAAACAAAACAAAAAACAGCATGAAGTTTTCAAGGTTCATTCATCTCATATCATGTGTCAATACTTTATTCCTTTTTATGGTGAAATCATATTCCATGAACTGGACATAGCACATTTTGCTTGTCAAATCGTCAGTTAATGGATTAGGTTGTTTCCATCTTTTTTTGTTTGTTTGTTTGTTTCCAGCTTGAGCTATTGTGAATAATGCTGCTGTGAACATTATTGTATGAGTTTTTGTGTGGCCCTATGTTTTCAAGTGCTTAGGAATAAAATTGCTGGGTCATATGGTGACTCTATGTTTAACACTTTGTTTGTTTTTTGCGGTACGTGGGCCTCTCACTGTTGTGGCCTCTCCCGTTGTGGAGCACAGGCTCTGGACGCGCAGGCTCAGCGGCCATGGCTCAGGGGCCTAGCCCCTCCATGGCATGTGGGATCTTCCCAGACCGGGACATGAACCCGTGTCCTCTGCATCGGCAGGCGGACTCTCAACCACTGCGCCACCAGGGAAGCCCTATGTTTAACATTTTGAGGACCCATCAAACTGTTTTCCAAAGTAGCAGTATCACTCTACGTGCTCACCAGCAATGTAGGAGTGTTCCAGTTTCTGCACCTCCTGGTCGACACTTGTTATTGTCCATCTTTTTTTATTATTGCATCCTTGCAGATGTGAAGTGATATCTCATTGTGCTTTGATTTACATTTCCCTAATGACTAATGATATTGAGCAGTTTTTCATGTGTCTGTTGGCCATTTGTATAGCTTCTTCCAAGGTATGTCTACAAATCCTTTGCCCATTTTTAAATTGGGTTATTTTTCTTTTCATTATTGCAGTTTAAGAGTTTTTATATTGATATATTCTTGATGTTAGACTCTTATCTGATATATAATTTGCAAATATTTTCTTTCATTCTGTGGGGTTTTTTTCCCCTCACTTTCTTAACAGGGAACTTTAAAGCACAAAAGTTTTCAATTTTGATGACATCCAATTTATCTATTTTTTTCTTTTTTTACTTGTGCTTGTATTTTTTTTTTAAAGAAATTGTTGCCCAATCCAAGGTCATGAAAATGAAGGCCGACGGTTTTTTCTAGTAGTTTTATGATTTTAGTTCTTACATTTAGGTCTTTGATCCATTTTGAGTTAATTTTTGTATATGGCGTGAGTTAGGGATCCAACTTCATTCTTTTGCATGTGGATACGTTGTCCCAGAACCATTTGTTGAAGACTGTTCTTTCCCTATTGAATTGCCTTGGCACACTTGTTGAGAATCAATTGGTTACAGGTATCTGGGCTTTCAATTCTATTCCATGATCTCTATGTCTATCCTCATGCCAGTACCGCAACTGCAATTCCAGAACTGTAAAGTGAATTACATTGAAGACATTCTTATTCTCAAATTACTTGATAATTCAAGAGACTTGTCAGTTTGGATTTTCTTTCATACCTTATTGAAAAAGAAGCCTTGCATTAAAGTCTCCCATCTAAAATAAGTAAATTATATGCATAAATCTAAATTTAAGTGCTCACCTGCATGAACCTTTTATATAATTCTACTTTTACGTTGATGATATGGGCTTTGGCACTTTCTCTGTGTATTCTATGAAGCAGTTAAAAAGTCAATTATGAACTGAGACTTTCAATTTCTTATTGTTAGAATGCTTAATGTTAATTTAAAACCTAGTGTACGACTTCAAGCAAAAGCCTTCAAATTATTAATTTTAAAGAAATATGTATTTGTTATGCCTGTGAACTTAGACAAACGATTTTTTTTTTTTTTTTTTTTTGTGGTACACGGGCCTCTCACTGTTGTGGCCTCTCCCCTTGCAGAGCACAGGCTCTGGACGTGCAGGCTCAGCGGCCATGGCTCACGGGCCTAGCCGCTCCGCGGCATGTGGGATCTTCCCAGACCGGGGCACGAACCCATGTCCTCTGCATCGGCAGGTGGACTCTCAACCACTGAGCCACCAGGGAAGACCTAGACAAATGATTTTAAATGTCTCTATTCTAAATGTAAGAATTCTCAGAAATGAAAAATCTCTTCACTCGGGCAATAGAATCTCTTGATTCAATTTTAGTCTTTGTATTTCTGTTACTGGCAATCTTAATAGGAAAAGAAAGCGTAAAAAACATTCCCTAGGTTAGAAAAAATATGGTAGTAAGGTGAAGCTCACATGATGGGGAAAGAATTCTCTTGAACTGCCGTAGACAGTTGTATTTGGTTCTTTAGCTCATAAAGAAAGTTGGATTTTTTTCCCTCTAAGTAAACAGATCACAAACTCTTTCCTGGTCTTGACAAAGGGGAACCCTTGGCACAATGTTTCTGTTGAGATCCCTTGTTGAATTGTGCATAGATCCCCTATTATCTCTGAAAGGATTTTTGTGATTATTTAGACAGTGCTAAATCTTTGAAAAATCTCTGCTCCCTATGTTTTATTGGTCATGCTTAAGAGCTGTGTGATGGTTAATTTTATGTGTCAACTTGACTGGGCTAAAGGATGCCCAAAATGCTGGTAAAACATTATTTCTGGATGTGTCTGTGAGGCTGTTTCTAGAGGAGATTAGCATTTGAATCAGTAGACTGAGTAAAGAAGATCCCCCTCACCAGTGTGGATGGGCATCATCCAATCCATTGGGGGCCTGACTAAAGCAAAAGGCAGAGGAAGGACCTTTCTCTTTGAACTGGGACATCTTTCTTGTTCTGCCCTCAGACTTTGGTGCTCCTTTTCTTGGGCAGGACTGGGACTTACATCATTGGTTCCCCTGGTTCTCAGCCCTTTGGGCATGGACTGGGCCTCCAGCTTCTAGATGGCAGATCGTGGTTCTTCTTAGCTTCCATAACCTCAGGAGGCAACACTTCAGAATAAATCTCTTTCTGTATATGTATATATGTCCTATTGGTTCTGTTTCTCTGAAGAGCCCCAACTAATACAAACTGTTTTGTGGCAGCCAGTCCAGGACAAGAGGCACACTTGTCCAAACTCTGATAAACCCCAGCAGCTCCATGTGAGTCTTAGTTCAGTTTCAGAAATTCAGATGTATCTGTTCACCAAGAGGTTAACAGGTGAGGAAGACTTGATTCTTTATAACCAAGTGATAAAGGATTTTATTTTATTTATTTATTTATTTATTTATTTTTTGCGGTATGCAGGCCTCTCACTCTTGTGGCCTCTCCCGTTGTGGAGCACAGGCTCCGGACGCGCAGGCTCAGTGGCCATGGCTCACGGGCCCAGCTGCTCCGCGGCATGTGGGACCTTCCCAGACCGGGGCACGAACCCGCGTCCCCTGCATCGGCAGGCGGACTCTCAACCACTGCGCCACCAGGGAAGCCCAAGGATTTTATTTTTGAACCACAAAACTCAATGACCATTCACTGAGGGCTTCATCCCACCCAAAAATCATAGGCAACGGTTGTTCCACTTTCTGGTGGCTATTTCTCAGGAGATGAAGTGTCAGGTCATAGCGATTCAGTGAACATATAACTGAAACAAACAAAGAAGAGGTACAGTTAGGGGACTTTAAAATAAAATTTAAATTATTATTTCAAGAATATTCCTGTTTAAATAGTTGAGACTGTACATATGATGTTGAGGAATCCTGAGAAGTTCTGTTTCTGCCAGACTCATGATCGACATCACTCATCTCTCTGTGCTTCTTCTAGCCTCATTTTTTTTTTCATTTTACCATTATTTCAGATTGATGTTACAGTATCCAGTATACTAAATGTGTTAGAGGGAGCAAAAGCACCTAACCTGAATCTAGTCATCAGGAAACACCAGACAACCTGACATTTAAGGACATTTTACAACATAACTGGCCTGTACTCTGCTGAAATGTCCAAGTTATGGTATGTAAGAGACAGAAAGAGACACAGACTCAGGAACTGTTACAGATTAAAGAAAACTGAAAGACAGGACAATGACATGCAAATTACGATCTTAAATTTTCTTTTGCCATAAAGGACCTTATTGGAACAACTGGTGAAATTGGAATAAGATCTACAGATTAAGTCCTAACCCTAATGGTGCCGTATCAATGTTAAGGTCCTAATTTTGATCATTGTTCTGTGGTTATGTAATAGAATTCCTTAACTTTAGGAAACACACTGAAGTATTTAGGGGCTATTACATCTGCAATTTACTCTTAAACAGATCAGAAAAAATTAAATATTGAGAGAAAGAAAGAGAAAAGGATAAAGTCAGTGTAGTAAGATACTAACATTTGGGAAATTTGGTTGAATTCTTTGTACTATTCTTGCAACTTTTAAGTCTGAAATCATGTTTAAAAAACCTTTAAACTAGTGGAAGATTTTTAAAGTCTCCAAATTATTTTTTAAAAATGTCTATTGTACAGTACTCAAGAACTACTGTGCACTAAAAAAAAAAAAAAAAAAGAGGCAGGATAGACTAGCAGTTAAGTGAGTTGTCTGGAGAAGGATGCCTGAATTTGAACTCTCCCTGTCACTTACTAGCTGTGTGATTTTGGGTAAGTTACTTAACTTCTTAGTTTCTCTACCTGTAAAACAGGGATGATAATAATGGAACCTACTTCGCAAGGTTGTTATAAAATTTGAATGAGTAAATATTTGCAAAGGCCTTGGAACAGTGCCTGAAACAAAGTCTTATATATGTGTTTGTTAAATGAATAAGTCTAGAAAAGCACTTCAGCCTTAATGGTACCAAAATCACCTTTAGAAATAGCAGTATTTTTTTTTAACATCTTTATTGGGGTATAATTGCTTTACAATGGTGTGTTAGTTTCTGCTTTATAACAAAGTGCATCAGTCATACATAAACATATGTTCCCATATGTCTTCCCTCTTGCGTCTCCCTCCCTCCCACCCTCCCTAAATAGCAGTATTTTAAACTTTAAAAAAAATGTTAAAGTTTTTCTAGAGACAGTCGATTTGGATTCTTATTAGTCTCTTCTTTGATCAGCTTGGGATTCCTGTTGCTTCCTTTGATAATCTCTAGTACTAATTTTTTAGTCAGCTTCATATTAGGAACCTGTAAACTCCACTAATATTTTAGAACAAATATTGAATATAGATAGCTCTTTCACTTTCACTATTATTTCAATTATTCAGTACATTTATTTAGCATGACTAAGTCAAGTGCTATGGGAGGTATAAAGATGGATAACATTTCTGACCTCAAGGAGTATATAGGTTAGAACGGAGATTCAATAGGTGCAAACATGGCCACAATATAATGTGAGGTTTGGCCAAGGAAGAAGTGCTAGATGGTTTACAAGAGGGAAAGATTTTATCTAGTTGGAGGGATCAAGAAAGGTTTCATAGGATGAGGCCACTATATGAGCTTGAAGGAGAAGTAAGGCTTTAATAGGCAAGATGACGAACGAAGGATATTCTAAGTACAGGGATGAGTGGAAAAAAAAAAAAAAGGTACAGCAACAAGGAACAGCAGGTGGTACCTTGGGCAAGTTATTTAAAGTTTAAATAGGCTTGGGGTTTAAATTTTAAACCATTATAAGCCTTAGTTTCTTTATCCATAGAATGGGTATAACAATAGTATCCATCTTACAGAATAGATGAAAGATAAATATAATGCATGTATCTGACAGTAAATGCTCATTAAATGTTATTTTTTTTGGTACACACTTATTGGAGCTTACGTTTTATGTAGGGAAATTGGAACATGGAATGTATTGGATTAACATTAAGTAGTGAAGGGACTTCCTTGGTGGTACAGTGGTTAAGAATCCGCCTGCCAATGCAGGGGACACAGGTTCGAGCCTTGGTCCGGGAAGATCCCACCTGCTGCAGAGCAAATAAACCCGTGCGCCACAACTACTGAGCCTGAGCTCTAGAGCCCACCAGCTACAAATACTGAGCCCGCATGCCACAACTAATGAAGCCTTCACACCTAGAGTCCGTGCTGTGCAACGAGAAGCCAGCGCACTGCAACGAAGAGTAGCCCCCGCTCGCCGCAGCTAGAGAAAGCCCCTGCGCAGCAACGAAGACCCAGCGCAGCCAAAAATAAGAATAAATAAATAAATAAAAATTTAAAAAGATAAAGGCTTTTCTTATATTGGGTCAGTCACAAAGTCATAGATTCTACCTTTGCAACATCTCTAAACTTTGACTTTGTCTCCTCCTTTCCACTAAATACTTTTTTAAATTTTTATTTATTTATTTTTATTTTTGGCTGCGCTGGGTCTTCGTTGCTGCGCAGGGGCTTTCTCTAGCTGCGGCGAGCGGGGGCTACTCTTCGTTGCAGTGCGCTGGCTTCTCGTTGCACAGCACGGACTCTAGGTGTGAAGGCTTCATTAGTTGTGGCATGCGGGCTCAGTATTTGTAGCTGGTGGGCTCTAGAGCTCAGGCTCAGTAGTTGTGGCGCACGGGTTTATTTGCTCTGCAGCAGGTGGGATCTTCCCGGACCAAGGCTCGAACCCGTGTCCCCTGTGATGATGTCAGGATTTCAACTTGGGCTGCTGGAAGAGTGATAGTGTCCTTAAAGGGCCACAGGGAAAAGATAACTTTTACTCTACATCATAAACACAGGGCACTGGGCTAGTGCTTTATTCGTGATCTCTCATATTTGAAGAACATCCTTTGGTGGGATCATACTTTATACAAGAGCACTTGTTATTTACAATGTTCTAGGATGAATCATGTTGTAATACTACCAAACCTTTCAAATATGGATCTACTTGAGCTTGCTTTATTTTTTTAATTAAAAAATTACCTAAGGTAACGTTTATATGCCTTCAAAAATTCTAACGATGCTATGGTTAACTATTCATTGAGTGAACAGTTCATTGACTACCAGCTCTTTACCAGGTACCATCTCCTCAGTGATTTGGTTGACTTTAATTCAAGGTTTCCTATCCATTTACAGGAAGTAGCTGCAAGGAGGAGGCTATTCCCAGGGCTTTGGTCTGTACGCACTCCCCATACCTGAAATTTTATTGGAACTGTGGAAATGGGGCAGTGGTTTTACTTTTCACTCTGCTTTCAGTGGGACTCCCTGGAAGAAGTGCTGTGCCAGTGACTGGTATTTCTCCTGAATAAAGCATCTTGGCCTTAATGACCGCAGGTTTGGATCCTCTGGTTTCATCTAAATTATACCCTCTGATTGATTTAAGATGTTATTTTTCTTTCATTTCTTTTAAACAGAACTACTGATCTTTGAAAAATTTAAATAGCATCTGTACGACAATTTGGAAGCGAAAGAAATATAATGTGTTATTTTCCAATAGGGTCTATGACTAAGGCAGGGCAGCTATTATTAATTCTACGGTCTCTGAGTTCGAATGGAATCTCCCTTTGGCGTCTGCTCATTCTCTTTATTCTTTTTTTTGCGGTACGCGGGCCTCTCACTGTTGTGGCCTCTCCCGTTGCGGTGCTCCGGACGCGCAGGCTCAGCGGCCATGGCTCACGGGCCCAGCCGCTCCGCGGCATGTGGGATCTTCCCAGACGGGGGCACAAACCCGTGTCCCCTGCATCGGCAGGTGGACTCTCACCACTGAGCCACCAGGGATGCCCTCTTTATTCTTTCGAAGTAAATGAAAAGAGGATATCTGTTCTGATTTTTTTTTTTTTTCCCTGCCGTACGCGGGCCTCTCATTGTTGTGGCCTCCCCCGTTACGGAGCACAGGCTCCAGACGCGCAGGCTCAGCGGCCATGGCTCACGGGCCCAGCCGCTCCGCGGCACGTGGGATCCTCCCGAACCGGGGCACGAACCCGCGTCCCCTGCATCGGCAGGCGGACTCCCAACCACTGAGCCACCAGGGAAGCCCTGTTCTGAATTTTTTAAAGTTAATTTCCAATGGGTGAGTTCAGAAAGGCAGGACTGGGAATTTGTCAGTGCATTCACTGTATAGACGGGATAGCAAAAAACTTGCCTCCAACTGCTCCTGTGAACGTGAACACATCATGGAAAATAAAAGGCTGTGGCTACCTCATGGATGGTGGTGTGGTCAAGCGGCGGACTGAGAGGTAGAACCCATGAAAGTTTCTGAGATACCCATAGGGTCTTCCTGGAGCAGTTTTCCCATGCTACTGAAGAAAGTGGAAATCTGTGCTGCTCCCAGACCCTCCACTCCCCACCATTTCTAGCTGGATCAAGGATTCTATTGGTCTGGACACAGTTGAAATCATCGATATTGTTAGCAAATCATACTCTTTCACTACTGAGATAAGCAATGATTAATATTTTCATTCTGGATTATTTGGTAAAACCATCGAAAAGGATTTCTACCTCCAAAAGAGAGGTTCATGAAGAAAAAAAACTATAATTTTTAATAATTTTGATTGAACCGAATAGAATATCAGTATATTATTTCTGCCTTAGTTTGCCTTTTCTCATATACCATGTCTGTTTAATTAAAAATAAAATGGAGATTATTGTCTGAATAATTTCACAAAATTTCCCAGCTGACACAATTTTTAAAATGATGGAAAAACAGATATGATATTCTAATATACCTGTCTCAATTTTCTTATTTTATGTGTAGACCCAATTTAATGGTCAACTATGGGAGAAGTATGCTCTATGGATACCGCTCTGTATCATGCTGCTACTGGCCTGCTAAATTGGTAACTGACCCTTAGTCAACAATTTTGAATGAGATGATACTTTTAATGAGTAGGAAATATCATTTAAGCTTGAGCCTGGTTGGAAGGATTTGACTCCCCTTTACTATACATCAGTTTTAAAATGTGACTTCAGTTAGTTTTGAAAATTGGTCTCATAGTTCTTCTCTTGCTCTTAGAGACTCCTGGTTCAGCATTCTCTCTCTTTTTTAAATTAATATTGGCTGCGCCAGGTCTTAGCTGCAGCATGTGGGATCTTTAGTTGCAGCATGTGGACTCTTATTTGCGGCATGCACACAGGATCTAGCTCCCCGACCAGGGATGGAGCCTGGGTCCCCTGCATTGGGAGCAAGGAATCTTACCCCCCTGGACCACCAGGGAAGTCCCCAGCATTCTCTTTTAACTGATTTCCTGGTGGCACAATCTTCCATTTATTGAGATGATTTCTCTACCTCATTGATTTCTTTTACATTCTAACTGGATTTTTCATTTTTAACAACTCAATCCTTTTGAAATACAGGAATTGAAAAGAATTAAGGTCATGCACAGTTGTGTTAATGGAAATCCTGTGAGTTGCCTCTTATGTTGGTTTGAAGCTGGAGGCACATCTTCTGATAGCCTTGGATTCATGCTTCCAGGAAGGTCTATAAATCAGTGTAGTCCATCTTGCCTTGGATGTCAAGACAGGTGGATCCCATTTGCAAGATGTTCTCTCTTTTTTTCCTCTCTAAGAAGGAAATAAAATATACAGGCCCATTAATCTGCAGAGGTCAGCTTCTTTGATAGGGCACATTCTTGGAAAAGTTAAAGTTGCAGTTCATTGTGTATGATATACAAAAAGGGGGCAAGATGCCCAGTCCTTTTCACTTTTAGCAATTATAAAGACCTAAGTATTAATGAAGCTTTAAGAATCATTTGTTGTGGGTTACCCTGAAATTTCAGGAAAAATGATGTATGTTTCTAAAGTTAATCCAGGGCTTCCCTGGTGATGCGGTGGTTAAGAATTCACCTGCCAATGCAGGGGACACGGATTCTATCCCTGCTCCGGGAAGATCCCACATGCTGGCGGGGCAACTAAGCTTGTGCACCACAACTACTGAGTCTGCGCTCTACAGCCCGCGAGCCACAACTACTGAAGCCCGTGCGCCTAAGAGCCCGTGCTCCGCAACAAAGAGAAGCCACCACAGTGAGAAGCCTGGGCACCACAATGAAGAGAAGTCCCTGCTCCACACAAATAGAGAAAGCCCACAACGAAGACCCAGTGCAGCCAAAAATAAATAAATAATAAAGTTAATGCAGTGGGCTTAATTTGTCTTTAAAAATTGGGCATAGATATTAAGGCCTAAAATGAGACAATCACAAAGATTTAGGTGACAACACATGCTTTTATTTTTGTAAATGGGCATTTTGCATAAAAGCTGCATTTGATATACGTAATTGGAGTGAAATGTTGATATTCCATTCAATATGTTTAATATTTATATGTTCTTTTGAAGTATTTACAAATGGAGAGACCAAAAGGCAAAGCTAATGAACTGTGGACAGAATAATTTATTTTCTTAAAAATATTAACAACTGGGCTTCCCTGGTGGCGCAGTGGTTGAGAGTCCACCTGCCAACGCAGGGGACGTGGGTTCGTGCCCCGGTCCGGGAGGATCCCACATGCTGCGGAGCGGCTGGGCTCGCGAGCCATGGCCGCTGGGCCTGCGCGTCCGGAGCCTGTGCTCCGCAACGGGAGAGGCCACCACAGTGAGAGGCCTGCGTACTGTAAAAAAAAAAAAAAAAAAAAAAAATTAACAACTACAGAACCAGGCTGAATTTTAAACAATGATCCTCACATAGAAAAAAATTTTTAGCATACAATGAGCTAATTATTTCTTTCTGAATTATTTTTTTCTCATCAACTGTTTCTCAACATCTCTCTTTTTTAGAAGTTAAAATGTTAGTATGATGACTGAAGTGAGGAAAAGAGATTGGAGCTTAAGACAGTCACATGAGTAGAACTGTTCCTAATATTCTAAACGGCAGAGTAAATATTGAATGAAGGGGTGGTGAGGTACTAGTTGCAGTCTGTTCTAACTGAATAGTCACAAGCACAGTAGCAGAGGAGAGAATACTCATTTTGGTATTCAGAGAAGAAAAACCAATGCCTAATAGTTTTAGTTCACATTAACAGGTACATAAAACATAAAGTATGAACGTAGCATCATATAACAAAATCAGACTCATTATATATTCTTTATAAGTGCTTCCTAGATTTTGTTTTTTCAAATTTAAAATTTTCAAGTGCACTTCTAAAAGTTTTTTGAGACCAGAGTGGTACAGCTTGGTATGAATTCACAGCTGTTTGATATCTCAGCGCTTTCAAGGAACTCCACTAATTGGTTCCAAAGCCAATTTAAGTTGTCTTAACAAGCCACAGGAACTCAAAATATTGACTGGACTAAGGCAGGTCGCATACAACTTCTATAAATCATGATACGAATTCTTTCTCAAGGGATTCTGGACAGAGCAATTTAGTAACTTAAAAGTTTAAGTACAGAGTTGTCAAGTGGAAACTAGCAGTTCTCTGAGGCGGGAATAGGAGAAAAAAGTGCCTGGAGTTTTGAAGAGTACCTCAAAAGGCATCAGGAACTATTCACACAAAGGGTAAGATTTTCATGTAGGGTATTTACAGGGATGTAACGTTTGCCAGAGGTGTTTCTGTGTTAGGGATTTTCAGGCGTTAGTCATAAATCATACTTTTTTTCTTCTCTAACTTCTCTTTCCTCAAATTGGGTTATATCTATCCCATGAAATGTACGTTTTAAGTGGCATGGCTCAAATGTGGGTGTACAGGCTAATTCCAAGGAAAAAACAAGAGCGGATTTAGCAATGAACTACAGCGTACAGGGATGAAAGAATGTGACTGTAGCTTTTCCCCCAATGTCCTTTACAAGTAACAAGATGTTAGTGACAAGTAATTGTACTATAGGTTAGTACACAACAAATAGGAAGTGCATATACGTATTTAATAATACCTGAAAATAAAAATAAACAAGGCAAATACAATTCAGATGACCTTGGGAATGCTACGCAAGTAAATTATGAAGATGAGTGAGCAAAGTACTGGACAAAGAGTTTGAAATAAAAGGAAAGTTTCTCAACTCATAAGATTAAAGATTAAAATTTTTATTTCCCTATAAAACAAACATAATAAATAGTTATCTCCCTGAAACAAAACGTTCCAAATGGGAGGGGTGGGGAGGTGGGGGGGAACAGCAGTATTTTAAAACACGTTGCAATCTGAAATTCTGCTTGATCTTGCTGTATTTTATAGTTTTCCAATATGCTTTAAAGGTGGAAAATAGAGTTAAAGGGTAAGAAATGTTAAGTGGAAAAATCTGATTTTAATGATAGGCATCAGGGAGCAGAAAGGAAACGAACAGTCACACGCTTGCCTTTATTATTCTTCATAAAGGTTATGGCTGGAGAACGCCGCCACATCAGAGTCTCTGTGGCGCAATCGGTTAGCGCGTTCGGCTGTTAACCGAAAGGTTGGTGGTTCGAGCCCACCCAGGGACGCTTACCCCTTTTACAGGCGGGTGCCCGGTAGTTTTGCATAAATCATGGAGTTGAGGCCTCCGGGCAACGCAGGCGTGGATTTCGAGGGTCCGGAGAAGAGAAACCGCGGATCTCACTTCGCGGTCCAGCAGGGGGTGGCTCTCCAGCTTCCGGGCGCGCTGGGGCCCCTCCTCCAACCCCGGCGGCCGGGTGGGCGCTTCCTGCCGCCCCGAACAGGCGTGTGGGTCCAGCTCCTTAAGGCCCCCGCATCCTTTCGCTTCCACTCCCTGGGTTCCTAAACTCCGGCCCTCTTCCCCCTCGCTCTTTCCCGAAACCCCCGTCCCACAGCTCCCAGCCCCGCCTGGCCGGGCTCCCGCGGGCCCTGGTCAGGCAGCGGCGCCCAGAGCGCGCAGAGGCCGGGCGGCCGCCGCGTTCCGGCTTCGAACTCGCCGCCCCGTCTCCAGGCGCGGCCCGAGCTGGCCTGGTTCTGCTTCAGGACCCCTGCGATGTCAGAGGTCGACTGAATGTATGTATTTAGTGTCAAGTTCAAGCTGTACGTTGACTTAAAACGCTCCAGGTTTTTTATCTGTTGGTGTTTTTTTTTTTAAAACTAATGTTGAATTGTGCAGCATTTCGTCTGTTCCCCGTCAGCGTAAACAAATATTCCCATAATTCAACTTAGACTAACCCTCGCATTGGTAAACTAAGAAATGTTTGTCATAAAGCCTTGGTGTGGACACTATTGTAAGAGCATTTGTATGTTACAGGTTACTTTTTCTACTAAAGTTTTAGAATTTAATAGAGAATAGACTAAACCTGCAAAATGTCCCATATATTCAGAAAGGGAGAAAACTTTTTTTACAACTGTATCATTGTTACACTTAAAAAACCCCCAAATTATGAGAAAGATTAAAGTGAAACTGCTAACATATTTTGCTTCGACATTCTATAAGCATATTACCATTTATTTCACAAAAAATGCAAAACTCTCCAAAATCGTTACCTTGTACTTTGTTCTCTAAATATATGCTGCCTTGGTGACGTAATCAGTTTCACCATAATAATTAGTCTTGGCCACAGATTAATTTGAAAGACGGTTCTGGAGAAAAGTGGTATGTCTTATTCCTGCAAGTATGTAGTTACGCTCTGCTTTATGTTTTCCCCCACGTTAGCATATTAATAAAGGCTGACATTTTTTGAGTGCTTACTACTTGCTAGGCACGATTCTAAGTGCTTTCCTGGATGAAAGTGTGAGATCCGTGCAACAACTCTCCCAGGGAGGTCCTATTGTTTCCACTGTATTGGTGAGCCAACTGAGGCTCCGTGCAATTGAGTGATTTGCCTGGTCACAGTTAGTGCCTAGCACAGTGCAGATTTAAACTCGAGTTGTCAGGCTTCAGAGCCCATGCTTCTCACTCCTGTACTACCTACCCAGAAGTTCACTCCTCTAAAATAGAGCTACTTGATTGATTCGTTAATTTAAAACCAAAGGTGATAACTTTAATTGGTTTTTCTGAAGTTTCATTAATATTTTGTTCCAAATCTCACAAAGGAAAGAAAAAACCCCACTGAATATTCATGGAATACGAAAGGGCATTAAGTCACGTGCCGCTTCATTTTATTGAAATGAAAACTGTGTGGGAACATGAAATCTTCATGTGGAACATGTCTTTGGAAAACAGTTTGATAGCATTTGTGTAGAGAAGACAAGATTAGAAATAAAGGCAGGTTGGAATAGCCCAGAGAAAATATGGAAGAGAAAGAGAAAGAAGAATTGGTTCAAGCCAAGCGATGGGGACTAATCTGGTGTCTAGGGATTCTTGGACCCAGGCTGATGTTTGGCAGTTGGGGAGCCCAGACAGACCCCTATTTTAGGACCCATTTGTGAGAGAATACCAGTATCTGCACTTGACGGATGCCTAGGTGGTAGTTTTAAACTTGATCCTAAATTTCTAAGTATGTTCTACTTCACCCTATTGGGGAGATTAATGGGATTTAGTGGCCAGAAAATAAAGAGAGAGGATTACATGAGAATGGAGGTGGGATGAGGACTGCAAAACCGCCCTCTAATGTAAGTAGTTGATTTTATTATGTGGGCAGGTACTTAGTGAATTTCTTTATGCTAGGCTGTTGCATACAGATAAGATAGGTGGGAAACATTTTTTTTAGTTGCTTAATTATTTATGGATGTGTTGGCTCTGTACAATGTGTATTGGGTATAGATGTTGTAATAAATGCTATTTCTGGCGAGCGTTATTTTGTTCCTAGTTTCTTGGGTCTGTAGTACCAACCAAGCCCAGAATATGTTGAGATCATTTAGGACATTAGTTAAAGGCTGAAGAGCATTTAAAAGGCTTTGCTGAGCATCTGAGCATGTAAATATGTTCCTGATAAACATCTGTATACTTAAACTTCATATATAAAATCAGAGGGAAACTCACTGAAGTAATGCAGTAAAAGGTGAATCAAGTGCTGTGGTTTATGCAAACTTGTTAGAGAAGGTAATAGTCATGTGATTTAAAATAATTAATAATTTAAAGTGTTTTTTATATTGTAGCATTTCTTTAGATAACGGAGGCTGGGAGGAGACCACATGGCTAATACGTTTCTGTGTTCATTTGTTAACACCTGTATCTGATGTCATATGATACAAGGTTTAGGGGGAATAAGACGTTAAGCTGCCAGAGAAACACAACTACCTTTTTTCTGCATTCATAATATATCCTAATGAGTAATGCCAACATGAATTTTAATTTTATTTCTCTGAATTTTGGTGGAGGTGATGCCTGAAATGTTCAACTTATTGCTACAACCAGCAGAGCAGGGGTAAATTGGTGGTAGAAGAAGCCATAATGCATTTAACTAGAAAATAGTTTAAGAAGTTGAAACCTTTTAAATAATTAAGAATGTTAATTTTATCAGCTGCAGCACTTCATTTAAAGTGCTTCATGTTGAGCCCCTTTGGTGGTGTCCATGCAGTCTGTGTTTTTGCATACTGAAAATTGTGTGTGTGTTATTTTACATGTATTTGTGGGTTTTAAAATTAATTTTTATTAGAGTATAGTTGATTTAAAATGTGTTTCTGCTGTACAGCAAAGTGAGTCAGTTATACATATATCCACTCTTTTTAAAATAATTGTTGAACTTACAAGAATGATGTGAGAATAAACTATATCTGTAAAATCGTAGTACACAGCTCAGTTTTAAATTGTTTTCATAGCTTAAATTTTTAAGAGAAGCCACTCGAATTTTCGTTGTTCAGTATTTAAACTACAAAATGTAGAGACTCATATCCTTAAGAAAACTCTTAAAATATAATTTTAAAAGAAACTCTTTATTAAGCTTAAATACATACCGAAATGTGCACAAATCATTAGGAGTACAACTGAAGAAATTTTTACAAAATAAACACACCTTTGTAATCAATATCTTGGTCAATATGTAAAATAATGTTAGCATCCCAGAAACCTCCTCTTGTGTTTATCCCAGTCACAAAAATGTAACTTTTAAATTGTAAACATATGGATTATTAGGTTGAAATGTGAATTTTAAGTTGTCATAGATCAGGACTCAAAAATAAATTTGCTACCAAACCCTATCAGATAAGTATTTACACATAAAGATTGGGAAAAATAATGGAAATGAGAAATCAGTTTTCCATGCCTACTCACTTTTGACTTAATCATCTATGATAGACTTGGGACAAATAAATTTGTGCTATTAAGCCAGAAAATATGAGAAATTTACTATTTATTTGAAGTGTTTACTTTTGTCTATAAGCAAATAAAATGCACTTCTACCCCCACCCATTAAAAAACATTAAACAAAAACAACCTTCTAGAAATTTTGGCATTAAAATTAATTTTTTAGTTTTGAAAATACATTTTAAACTTTAAAACCAAGGTGAGATTTGAGATCAAAAGGTATAGTAAGAGATGATGACTCCTTGGTTTCCCAAATGATATATTCTAAAATCTTAAGAATTTTAATCTGGAGTCCACCATTGGAGGAACACAAATAGTGGTCCTGTTATTTTGAAAGTATGCATAACTATAAAGGAAAATCTAATCTCTGTGATAAAAAGCTATGTTTAAAGTTGTGGAAAGTCAGTTTTGAATACCACTGAGGAAAGCCATTCTAGAAAGAGCCAACATATAAGAATCTAGAGCAAAGTTTTACTTTCTTCTAGCAAAATTCTTCATTGTTGTTATTAAAGTAGTGTATGCCTAAGGTTATAATAATAAGTATATGTACAAATTTAAGTACAGTGATGTTTACTGCAACATTATTTATAATAGTGAGAAATTACAAACAAGATAAAATATGGAACCCTAGTGGAAATGGTGAAATAAATTATGGTATGTTATTTAAACATTGGAATACTATACAGCCATTTACAAAATGTGTTTCAGGAAAAAAAGCCTTTGGACAATGTTAAAATATTGCATTAGGTATAAGAAGGTAGATTCAAAACTATCAAAAAGCATGATCCCAATTTTGTAATGAGACTGAATTACTTACATAGATGATCTACAAATATTTCTTGATGGTAAATACCATCAAGAAATATTTATAGCTCTATACCAAAATAAGATTACACCAAAATAAGAATACACCAAAATAAGATTATCAGTGATTTTTGTCTTTTTTATACTTTACTTTCTATAAGTAAGTTCTTTATTATCTGGAATGAACATGCATTATTTTTATTTGTTAAATAATATTTTTTATAACATAAAAATAATACCTGAACTCATACTGTATATAAAATCTTGAAAATTTTTTCTCTCTTAAAATTAACATTGAGGGAGAATAGGGAACTCAGATATAAGCCTTTGTGGGTATGGTCAATGATTCTCAACGAGTGCTCAGACCGTTTAATGTGGAAAAGACAGTCTTTTCAATAAATGTTGTGAAGAAAACTGGATATCCACATGCAGAAGAATGAAGTTGGGCCCCTACTTTACACCACATATAAAAATCAACTCAAAGTAAATCAAATACCTAAGTGTAAGATCTAAAATTATACAACTCTTAGAAGAACACATAGGAGGAAAGCTTCATGACATTGGATGTGGTTATATTTCTTGGATGTGACACCAAAAGCACAAACAACAAGAATGAAAATAGATTAATTGAACTACATCAGAATTAAAACCTTCTTTGCAAACAAAGGGCACTGTCAGTAGAGTGAAAAGGCAGCCCACAGAATGGAACAAAATATTTGCAAATAATATATCTGATAAAGATTTAATATCAGATATATATATATATAGAATATATACAGAACTCCTACACCTCAACCACAAAAAAAAAAATTAAAAATGGGCAAAGGATTTGAGTAGAAACTCTAAAGAAGATATACAAACAGCCAATAAGTGCATGAGAAAAAGCTCAACATCACTAACCATTAGGGAAATGCAAATCAAAACCACAATAGATATTACCTCATATACATGAGGTTGGCTATCCTGAAAGACAACAACAACAACAAGCAGAAAATAACAAGTGTTGGTGAGGATGTGGAGAAATTGAAAGTTTTGTGCATTGCTGGTGGGAACATAAGTTGGTGCAGCCACTATGGAAGATAGTATGGTGGTTCCTCAAAAAATTAAAAATCGAATTACTATAAAATTCAACAATTCTGCTTCTGGGTACATACCCAAAAGGATTGAAAGCAGGGTGTCAAAGAGATATTTGTACACCCATGTTCATAGTAGAATTATTCACAGTAGCTAAAATGTGGAAGCAACCCAAATGTCCATTGACAGATGAATGGATAAGCAAAATGTGGAACATACATACAATGGAGTATTATTTTGCCTTGAAAAGGAAGGCCATTCTGACATACACTACAACATGGATGAACCTCGATGACATTATGTTAAGTGAAATAAGTTTGTCACAAAAATACAAATACTGTATGATGCCACTCATATGCGGTACCTGGAATAGTCAAATTCAGAAACAAAGTAGGATGGATGGTGGCTGCCAGAGGCTGGGGGAAGCAGGGGAATGTAGAAGTGCCGTTTAATGGGTATAGAGTTTCAGTTTTGCAAGATGAAAAGAGTTCTGGAGATTGGTTGCACAACAAACTGAATGTACTTAACGCTATGAACTGTACACTTAAAAGGATTAAGATGGTAAAATTTATGTAATGTATATTTTTACCACAATCTTAGAAATTATATTTAGGGGATTTGTTTCCCCTTGTTATATAAGACCTATTATAAAACATATAAGAAAATAGGATATTGATGCAATTGTTTCCAGTGGCCTACTTATTTAAGAAATATACTTAAGGACATTTAATTTTTTAAGAAGGTAGGCGCTCAGGGAGGGGGGGCGGGGGGAGCATAACTCCCCACTCCTTAAGTGTGTGCTGTGCATAGTGATTTTCTTCCAAAGAGTACAATATGGAAGGTTCCCCAGGGGTGGGGGTGAGGAAAGAAGAGCATTATAGTGGAGAAACCCAACAAACACTGCCTCAGCCAGGGGAACAAGGACCTCAGTAGTGACAAGTCACATTGACAGTTGGTACCCTTATATAGTGACACTTTACCTCTGTGCTCTTCCTCTTCCAAACCCATAATCCCAGTCTATTCATGATGAAAACATCAGATCAATGTCAATGGAAGGTCATCCTACAGAATACTTGACCAGTACTCCTTAAAACTGTCAAGGTCCTCAAAAACAAGAGATGTTTGAGAAGTCGTCACAGCCAAGAGGAATCTAAGGAGACAAGACAAGTAAATGTGATGTGGTATGCTGGATGGGATAAAGACATTAGGCAAAAACTAAGGAAATCTGAATAACCTGTGGACTTTAGTAATAATAATATGCCAGTGTTGGTTTATGAATTGTAACAAATGTACTATATTAATGTAAGATGTTAATAACAGGGGATACTGAATGTGGGGTATGTGAGTACTCTGCATTATCTTCTCAGTTTTTTTACAAATATAAAACTGCTCTAAAAAATAAAGTCTATTTAAAAAAATAAGGTAGCCCTGCAGAACAGTGGGAAAAGGACTGCATTTTCAATATATGGTATGGGAACAATTGGTTATCTATATGGAAAGAACGAAAATTGGATCCTTACCTCACACCACACACAAAAAAGTCAATTCCAAGTGAATCACAGACTTAATTGTGAAAAATGAAACAATAATGCTTTTAGAAGATAATGCAGATAAATATCTTCACGACCTCATGATAGGGACTATCTTAAGCAAGACAAAAAAAAGAAAAAAATCCCACTCATTACAAAGGTAAAGGTTGATAAATTTGATTACATCAAAATTGAGAGGTTATATTCATCCAAAGACACTCTTAAAGAAATTAAATGGAAAGCCAAGAGTTGTAATTCATAAAACAGACACTGGATCATATATAGATTATTTTTAAAAGGAAGGAGGAAGTGGAGGAAGAAGAGGAGGAGAAAAATACCTAATAGAAAAATGAGCAGTAGATGTGAACAGAAAATCCAAGTGGCCTCTAAGCAAATGAAAAGATGCTAAATTTCATTAGTAATCAGGAGAATGTAAATTATATATGGAATGACTTACCACTACGCAGGCACCAGATTGGCAAAAATTTTAGGCTAACACCTGCAAGAGTTGGGGAGGACCCAAAATAATGAGTACTCTTGAACTTGGCTGGATTTTTTTTTTTTTACATCTTTATTGGAGTATAATTGCTTTACAATGGTGTGTTAGTTTCTGCTTTATAACAAAGTGAATCAGTTATACATATACATATGTTGCCATATCTCTTCCCTCTTTCGTCTCCCTCCCTCCCACCCTCCCTATCCCACCCCTCCAGGCAGTCACAAAGCACGGAGCTGATATCCCTGTGCTATGCTGCTGCTTCCCACTAGCTATCTACCTTACGTTTGTTAGTGTATATATGTCCATGCCTCTCTCTCGCTTTGTCACAGCTTACCCTTCCCCCCTCCATATCCTCAAGTCCATTCTCTAGTAGGTCTGTGTCTTTATTACTATCTTACCCCTAGTTTTTCATGACATTTTTTTTCTTAAATTCCATATATATGTGTTAGCATACAGTATTTGTCTTTCTCTTTCTGACTTACTTCACTCTGTATGACAGACTCTAGGTCTATCCACCTCATTACAAATAGCTCAATTTCGTTTCTTTTTATGGCTGAGTAATATTCCATTGTATACATGTGCCACATCTTCTTTATCCATTCATCCCATGATGGACACTTAGGTTGTTTCCATCTCCGGGCTATTGTAAATAGAGCTGCAATGAACATTTTGGTACATGACTCTTTTTGAATTATGGTTTTCTCAGGGTATATGCCCAGTAGTGGGATTGCTGGGTCATATGGTAGTTCTATTTGTAGTTATTTAAGGAACCTCCATACTGTTCTCCACAGTGGCTGTATCAATTTACATTCCCACCAGCAGTGCAAGAGTGTTCCCTTTTCTCCACACCCTCTCCAGCATTTATTGTTTCTAGATTTTTTGATGATGGCCATTCTGACTGGTGAGAGATGATATCTCATTGTAGTTTTGATTTGCATTTCTCTAATGATTAATGATGTTGAGCATTCTTTCATGTGTTTGTTGGCAGTCTGTATATCTTCTTTGGAGAAATGTCTGTTTAGGTCTTCTGCCCATTTTTGGATTGGGTTGTTTGTTTTTTTGTTATTGAGCTGCATGAGCTGCTTATAAATTTTGGAGATTAATCCTTTGTCAGTTGCCTCATTTGCAAACACTTTCTTCCATTCTGAGGGTTGTCTTTTGGTCTTGTTTATGGTTTTCTTTGCTGTGCAAAAGCTTTGAAGTTTCATTAGGTCCCATTTGTTTATTTTTATTTCCATTTCTCTAGGAGGTGGGTAAAAAGGATCTTGCTGTGATTTATGTCATAGAGTGTTCTGCCTATGTTTTCCACTAAGAGTTTGATAGTTTCTGGCCTTACATTTAGGTCTTTAATCCATTTGGAGCTTATTTTTGTGTATGGCATTAGGGAGTGATCTAATCTCATACTTTTACATGTAGCTGTCCAGTTTTCCCAGCACCACTTATTGAAGAGGCTGTCCTTTCTCCACTGTACATTCCTGACTCCTTTATCAAAGATAAGGTGACCATATGTGCGTGGGTTTATCTCTGGGCTTTCTATCCTGTTCCATTGATCTATCTTTCTGTTTTTGTGCCAGTACCATACCGTCTTGATTACTGTAGCTTTGTAGTATAGTCTGAAGTCAGGGAGAACTTGGCTGGATTTTGGTGGAAAACAAAAATGTGGAATTATCTGGTAGAAATGACTGTCTATGTTAATAAAAACTTGGATTTATTTAGCAAGTTGCAGCAAATCAGTTTCCCAGGGAAACATACTGAGATGCTGAGATTTGGGTACAAGAGGTGAAGTGCTCTAAGGAAAAATGAGATTGGGCTAAGGGAAGAGTTAAAATGATATTCAGTTACAGCAGAGACCCTAACCAATACCACAGGGAACTCTGTAGCTGAGAAGGCCTTTCAGAGAGATCCTAAATCAATACAAAGGCCTCTGTGTCTCCATATCAAGCAGTCACTGGATGTGGACAACCCATGGGGAGGTCAGAGCCTTGGGCAAAGCATCTTTCTTTGGCCACGGGCAATTCCTGAAGAGCGATGAAGCTATGAGTTGTCAACAGCCAACACTACCAGCAACAGAAGAAATATGTCCTTGGTGCTGAGGGTCCACTGTAGTTGACCCCTTCTACTGATTGGATTCACTTTATACAGTAAGTTCATCCCATCTGGGAACATCTTCTCCATGATGCTGGATAGTCTCTTTTTCTGGGAAATTCACAAGAGGAAGGTTAGTGGGCTGAATTATGGCTCTGGCCATTGCAGCTGGTCTTGAGGCTGTAATTGACCCTCATCATCTCCGTCTTTACCCTCTGCTGGCATCTCTTCTGGTCTTGGAAGCTTATCTGATGGATTGATCTTGACTCTCACCCTTGAGGGGTCTGAACTCATGCTCGTCATGCCCTTCATTGGCTGTCAATTCTGCACTTCTCTATTTACTATCAAAATTGGAGAGAGGCGTTCCAAGAAACACCACAATGAGTCACCGGGCTGTCAGTGTATTCTTTCCTGTCCTCACAGGGAAGGAGCAATCCTTTCACCCCCTGATGAGTACTCTTTACAGATTGATAATTACTTTCCTTGCCTGCTGGTCTCTTGGCAAAAAGAGCCAGAAATGACTTGGAGGCAGCCATGCTTTAAGTTTATGGACAGTCTTGCTGTGTCCCTTGGTGGAAGCATTCTGCCTAGAATTGTGGATACAAATTTCTTAAGTAGGTTACTGGAAGTGATGGTAACATGTTCCATGCCTACATCCAAACCTTGGTTCCCATGTAGTCTATGTACTGTTGACACAGTACTATATAATGGTCATTGATTTGGGGTGTATACCATGTCCCAAGGAGCAGCTATTCAGGGTATCACCTCCAAGCTGGCTTTGACTTTGGCTCAGTTATGTTTTTAAGTGGCCATCTCACTGCTCTATCAGGCCAGCAGCTTCTGAGTGATGCAGTAAGTGAAAGGATAAGTTGATCCCATGGTCATATGTCCACTGCTGCAACCTTCTTTGAAGAAAAGTGGCTTGATGTAATGTTATGTGTGGCCCCAAGTCACTGATGAAGCACCAGTCCTTCGATAGTGGCGTAGTTTAGGTTGTATGGGTGCCAAAGGGAAGCCTGTAGCTGGAGCATGTATCAGAGTCAGGAGTCACTGCCCCAGTCAGGGTGCAGGGGGTCCATCCTGCCATCAGGTGACCAGATGGTGTCCTTGACCGGTTGCCGTATTGAGGGCTGCTTGGTGTTAGTCTCTGTTTTGGGCAGAATGAACATTCAGCAGTGGCAGCAACTGTCTCAGCCTTGGTGAATGGCGGCCCATGCTGTTGGTCCCTTCCATAGCCTCATTCCTAGCACCCCAGCTCTTCCATTCAGAAGCTCACTGAATCACCACTGGGATGGTGGATGATAGCTGCTGGCTGATGTGAACTGGCTGAGGCGTTCTGTGAGTGTCTTCCTTGGTGGTTGCTCTCTTGTGGGAACTAACATACAGTACAAAGAACTTCACGTTTCACGTCCACTACCACTGGCTCGTCCACATCTCCCTTCCCCAGGCCTCCTTACCCTGACTGTTTTGTTATCTGTCTCTGCATAACAAACTACCCCCAAACTTAGTTATTATCATGTAGTTATAGTTCATATTTTGTGGTTTGCCTGGGCTCATCTGGGGGTCTCCTCTACTGGTGCTGTGTGGAATCTTTTGCAGTCAAATGGGGCTGGGCTGGATGTCCAGATACCTCAGTGCTCCTCCATGTGGCCACTCCATCCAGCAAGATAGCCAGAACTTCTTACATGTTGTCTTAAGGGTCAAAGAGGGAAGAACTGGAAGCTGCTTGGCCTTCTTTTTTTTTTTTTTTTTTTGTGGTATGTGGGCCTCTCACTGTTGTGGCCTCTCCTGTTGCGGAGCACAGGCTCCGGACGCGCAGGCTCAGCAGCCATGGCTCACGGGCCCAGCCGCTCCGCGGCATGTGGGATCCTCCCGGACCAGAGCACGAACCCGTGTCCCCTGCATCGGCAGGCGGACTCTCAACCACTGCGCCACCAGGGAAGCCCTGCTTGGCCTTCTTAATGCTTAGGTTCCAAAGTCCCAGAATATCACCTCTTTGCGTTCTGTTAATCAAAGCAGTCACAGGCCCCAACCCAGATCAATGGGACAGAAGTTTTGTCTCAGATGGGAGTAGCAGTAGGCACACGCAGGGAGGGGCAGAATTATTCAGGGTTGTCCTTGAAGAATAGCTGCCACTGTCCACCTTCTGACCACAATTCACATTCCTCCCTCACACAAAATGCAACTCGTCCCTTTTCCCAAGACCACAAGTCTCATCCCATAATGGCATCAACTTGAATCTAGGAGCTCATCATCTAAATCAGGTGTAGGCAGTGATGGATCTTCTCAAGTGTGTTTCCTTGGACGTAGCTCCTTAAGAGGTTCTTCTTGCTCTAAAGAACTGCAAATTAAAGAGAGAAGTTACTTGCTCAACATTCACCCAACAATGATGAGGCAGGAACAGGAAAACTGGGATAGCCACAAGGGGGGAACGGTAGGCGCATTGCAGTCATGGTTCATAGTGCTTCTGAAATCCAGCAGGGCACACGTTCCCAGTCCTTTCAGACCAGGCCTGATCTGTCGGAATAGCTCCCAAGCCTCTTGGCTCTGCCCTGAGTCATCCTTCCTTTTCCATAGTAAATGGCCCCTCTTAGAAGCTAAGCAGCTTTCTTAGCCTGCTTACTGCCTATAGAAGTTTGAGGGTCCCAAGACCCCTTTTCATTATGAACTGACTCTATCTCTTTCAGTCCAAATGGATTCAGTTCATTTAAAACATTGTGCTTTTTTTTTTTGGTGTCGAATCACAATCAACTCCATTGGGTAGAAGCCACAGCTACGCTTCTTTCTGAAACTGGCATGTGAGGTTCCTCTGGGACAACTTCCTTAGATTCATTCCTAGAAGCCCTGTTGTCTGGGTGAAAGGACGTATGAGGCACGCCCGGAGGATTCTTAGAAGGCTCTTTGTTCAGCTGAGAGGCTCTGTGACGCATCACCTAAAATCTTCCTGAGGTTTCGCCAAAGTGTCTCACAGTCCCACCCTTAATCTGAACTTGACACTGAGGTATAGTTTACTTTCCATGTCCTAGATTTGATTTTTTTCCCCCTCTGAGTCCATTTCTTACCTTGAGCATTGCTTTAAAACCCATTATATCCTGGTTGCTTTATATTTTCTCTAAATCTGCTCAAAAACTATATACTTCCATTTTTTAAAAAAAATCTTACTTCCCATGTACTTTTCATAGGCAGCTAAAAACAAAAACAAAACAAAACAAAAACAGTTGGTGCTTTCAACAGTCTGCCTGTAAGTAGCCTCAGCCAGACTCATGAGTTCCTTAGGTACCTTTTCTATTTCCCACCTGACTGCAGGTGACAGTTTCACCATGGTGTGTGTCATGCACGTGTTTGCACGACATGCTGTTATGATGTAATAACACTCAGGTTCCCCTTTCCTTCAGTCTCCAATAGCAGTTTCATCGCTGTCTTTCAGGCCTTCACTTTGATCTCTTCAAGGAGCTCCATCTTGGTCCCAAAGTTAATGCCACATGTTTTAGTGTGTCGTCAAGGCAGACACCATTTTCAGGTACTAAGTTCTTGTTTTAGTTCTCTATTGTTGTGTAATAAACCACTCTAAAACTCAGTGGCTTAAAACAGTCCTTTTATTCTCTCTCTTGACTCCATGGACTCAGCCGAGCAATTCCTTGATTGATGTCAGGGTCTCATGTGGTTGCAGTCAGATTGAGAGAGAGGCCCCACGGAGAGGCCCTGAATGATGAGATATCATTTGGAGAAAGAGGCCACGTGGAAGAGTACCGAAGTGCCAGGCCTCTGGTCCCAGCCCCACCATATTGGTGAAGTTATAA
Organism: Tursiops truncatus; assembly: GCF_011762595.2. NCBI lineage: Eukaryota > Metazoa > Chordata > Mammalia > Artiodactyla > Delphinidae > Tursiops > Tursiops truncatus. Next base: position 163,270,571 of record NC_047035.1, on the reverse strand, counting down.
GGAATCCTGTGGTTGGGAGCATCCCTTCCAAAAGTAACTGGCAAAGTATTGCATCTCACACTTCCCATCACTAAGGAAATAGCCAATGCCTGCTAGCACTCTTCAGGTTCCACACCCACTGTACTGGAGTAAATGATTGTATGTCCCTTTGAGGGAAGGACTGGGAGAATCTTCATCATAAATACCATGAGTGTCAGGATTCTTCCTCCTGGGACCCAGCCAACCTTCAATCAGTGGGTTCCCAGCCTGAGGAATGGCTCAGATCCAGCAACTAGGCAGAGTGTAGTAATTCTTTATTGGGGTGACTGCCCTCAGTCCCTGCGGATCTCATCCTTGATGTCTTTTGATGTGTAGTTTGAGCACTATGCCTGTTGGCTGTTTATCCAACTTGTCCCTAAGGATGTTATGTTCTGTGAGGCATCTCCATATCTCAGTGGGTCAGACACCCACCCTCCCCCACACCTTCAGTCTAACCTTGCCAGTGATCACAGTAATTGCCCACAACCTGCCCTCCACCACTCCAAGACTCTAACGCCGCGATTGCTATCACGGAGCCCAGTTCCGTAAGAGCATTCCCAATGTCAGCCCAGCCCACAGAAGACAGCCACACTGACCTTGACCTTGACTGTGATATTGGTGCCTCTCATCCCAGTGCTTTCCCTTTATTAAGGAGGGTCCCCTGGGTGAGTTTGCTGACCTGACATAGTATATCTTCTCTAGAACGTTCCTCTGAACCTTTGGGGTCTTTATTTTCCTGTCTGCTGTGGCAGTTCTGGCATTCCCTCTTCACTGAATGCAGACATGTTTCCTACAAGCTTCTCAGAGCCATCCCGGCACGTGTTGACGTTATCTTCCAGGATGCTTGTAAGGGTTAAATCCTGTGTCATAGCGTTGTCCATATTGATCACCTTTCCTTTATCCATCTTTGTCTTCCACTCACTTTGATCCAACACCCTTTGATCCACTCTCTTGGCTTCTGATGGTACATGCGAACTTGGTCCCGAGGCTCCTTTGGGGGGCATAATCTCTTCTCTCCCTTAGCAGGCTGGGCTACGTAGGTTAAGTAGACTTAACCCTACTTATTTGTCTGAGGGCCAAAAGGGAGGTGGGGTTGGGTCTGAGGGAAACGCCTTTGTTCTTGCGAGGCAAAGGACTCTGCATCATCTTCAAGCAAGGAGTGAGTGCTGGCCTTTCACAGGGTGAAGTGCAGGCCCAGGGGCTGGGGAGAATGTGGGAGTCAAGGTGTCCCCATCACATGCCTTAGGGTCAACTCCCTCCTAATGGGCCCTGTTCTTAAGTAGCAGATTGGCCAAGCCTGTGCGTTCAGCCTCTTCTGAAGCTCGGCTGCTCCTATAATAATTGAGTCCCGGCTTGAGCCTCAGCCTTTTCTGGTCTCCACTCATAGGAGACGAGAGTCTCTTTAAATGGTGCCAAAGAGGCGGTCTAACTTCACACTCACCTCTAACTGATGATTAATTAACCTCAGTCTTCCAGTCTTTCAGTGACTTTCTCTGGTGCATCCATGGTCCTCAGCAACAGCCTTTTTTTTTTGTTTTTTTTTTGGCCACACTGCTTGAGAGATCTTAGTTCCCTGACCAGGGATCAAACCCTTGCCCCCTGGAGTGGAAGCGCAGAGTCCTAACCACTGGACCACCAGGGAATTCCCAGCAACAGCCTTCTAATGACTACTTTCTCGTCTCTCAAACTCCTGAGATACTGCACTCACCAGTGCATTTCCTGTCACCAGTATGCAACCCCCCTTCATGCCATGCACATTTTAATAATTGTACCACCACCTCATGCCAGAGGCTATCAGTGCCCCATCCTCCACCAGTGATGTGTCTTCAATGCCAGCTGGCCAGTGGGCGATCCAGCTCCAGAATCTCATGTTAAAGCCTCCTTCCCAGGACCACTTCCAGCACCAGCTGTTGCCGATTGATCGGATGACCTTAGGAAGAGAGACTGTGAGATTTGCATTTAGGAGTTATTGAGGACTCCTCTCAGGAACAACTCCTTTGTGGGGCAAGGGAAATAGCTTTAAGCAGAGGGAGAAGTTGAACTGTGGTTGCAATGGCAGCCTCAGCTGCTTCCACGCAGAGCACTGAGGCTGCAGTAGCCTTTCGTGGATGTGCCAGATCAAGGCACAGGGCTAGGCATTTGTATCCTTGCGCTGACCAGTCATTGTATGTGGGCCTCCCTTGATGAAGGGACATAACTTATGCGAGGCAAATTCCTTTGGCTGCGGGTAATTTCAGAGGATGGATTCAGCTGTGAGGCGGCAGCAGCCAATATTCTCAGCAATAGCCTTGGATCTGAAGGGGGCCTTGGGAGGAGGGGGCACAACAGCCAGTATGTAAGTCCAGGGTTTCTTGTTTGTTTGTTTTGCTTTGTTTTGTTTTTCTAATTTTCCCTTTTATATTTATTATTTCTTGTCTTCCTTAAGTCATTTCTGGTTTTGTTCTTTTTCTTTTCTCCTCTTTTAGTTACAGGCTGGTTTGTATATTTTTATTTTTTAAAAAATAATGAAATCGGGCTTCCCTGGTGGCGCAGTGGTTGAGAGTCCGCCTGCCGATGCAGGGGACGCGGGTTCGTGCCCCGGTCTGCGAGGATCCCACATGCCGCGGAGCGGCTGGGCCCGTGAGCCATGGCCGCTGAGCCTGTGCTCCGCGATGGGAGAGGCCACCACAGTGAGAGGCCCGCGTACCGAAAAAAAAAAAAAAAAAATGAAATCAATTAGAGCCATACTTACTAGAGAAGTGTTCTTATTTTTATTATTTTATAGGTAATCTGTAATTATGGTCTGCTTTTTGACTTAAAAGTTATATAGGAGAGGTTACATTTTTTTCAAGTGTTTTTTTTTCCAAAATTAATTTTATTAATTTGTGTTTCTAGTGCTGTAGTCAGAGAATATGGCCAATATAGTGTCTACTTTGTAATTCATTGCAGTTTTATTCTTATCCGGTTAAAGGTTTTGTTTCTAAAATTTTCCTCACATACACCAAGGATAATACAAAATAACTAAATGTAATTGAATCTAGCAAACACATTTGTATGTGATGAAATGCAATATATGGTATGCAGTATACACAGACAAAATCAGACTATATACATTTTCTCTCTTTATATTTTCAAAGTTTTGGGCAAACAAGAAATGGGTATAAGAACAGGGTGAAATGGTTCTCTTAATCTCGTAGAGTACTCGTATAATGATTAGGGGAAAGCAACCCAGATAATAAATTTTTGTGTTCTTGTTGTTGTTCTCTGAAATGTTGACTGTTTATCAATAGATTTTTAAATGATTTCTAAGTGGATATTTAATGCTTTAAGAATCGAGCAACAGAGTTATTTTGCTAATAAGCATGAGGGTTTCCAAGGCAACATTGGGTTCTGATTGGCTGAGCCAAGGTAGAATAAAGCAGCTCACAAGTTTTATTTTCTTAAATTTGAAGCTCAAGTGTATTCACTTAGTTTTTTACTTCAATAAAATAAGTAGTCTTGAGGAAAGTTGTACAGCATTTTGATTATATTGATTTTTGTTAGGAAGGAGATGAGTGGATGGAGGAAAGTGGATGGAGGGCAAAGGTACTTCATAGATAGTATTGATTCCTGATTAAACGTTCAGTGTTTGAAAACTCAGAATTTCTGAAGGCTTGTACTCTGTTTAATTATATGATTACAGTTTATAAATTGCAACTTTTTATTGAAACCCTGTCCTCCTTCCTCCTTTATTATCCATAATCTACCTTTTGGGGGAAGAGTTTTGTGTGCCAAATTACCAATGATGAAAATTATGTGAATGTTTCATTTTCTGTTTCAAAGAAATAATCCAAGTTTCTGAAATTAAATAACATGAAATTACCTACTGTATACAGAATGTTGCCACCTGGATATTTTTTTAAAGAATAAAATGTATTCTATTTTGATTGTGAGTAGTTTTCCTTAAAGATGTTGCCATATTTGGTTCTATTTGTGGCAATTTAAAGCAGGTTATATACTATCTTTTCTTTTTTTTTAAATTTATTTATTTTTGGCTGTGTTGGGTCTTCGTTGCAGTGCGCGGGCTTCTCATTGCGGTGGCTTCTCTCGTTGTGGAGCACGGGCTCTAGAGCACAGGCTCAGTAGTTGTGGCGCATGGGCTTAGTTGCTCTGCGGCATGTGGGACCCTCCCGGTCTGGGGCTCGAGCCCATGTCACCTGCATCGGCAGGCAGACTCTCAACCACTGCGCCATCAGGGAAGCCCCCTATCTTTTCTTTAAAAACATATTTAACAAATCTAGATTGGAAGTAGTTTGAGTGAATGTTTATTGTAAATATAGTTGTAGAGCAGAGTTAGGACTGAAGGGAAAATAATCATATCTCATAAAATGGATTGAGGTGTACATTATCCCATATTTATTGGTTTTTGTTTGTACGTGCCAGGGCCGAGGGGTCTATAAATGAGTTCATTGAATGATGTTGTTGGAGGAAGAAAAACCTTGAAACTCAAAGTCACCTACAGATGAAACATTGAAACGTTGAGTTTGAAACTCTTCTCTGAATTTCTGGTGCTCATTATAGCATCCATAAGCCAAGCATCATGTAGTCCCTTGCATTGTAGTTATTGTTGCTGTTTTATCTTTTCTTTTTGATATTTATTAAAATTTATAAACATGCTTTATTAAAGATAATTTAAAAATACAAAAAAAGGAGAAAAAGTTTAGCTTAGTTGTAATCATATTGTATATACATTTTTGTGCTGCCACTTTTCTCTTGATGTCATGTAATAATAATTTTCCCAGACAAGTATGTGATATATTTTTAGTGACTGCATAATATTCCATTTAGTGTGTATACCACAAACACTTAACTATTTCACTATTACCGAACATTTAAGATGTTTCATTTCTTCACTGTCATACATAATACAGAAATGTGAATCTTTGTATATAATGATTTCCCCCTCATATAGAAGATGAATTTTGTAGGTGTTTTTATAATCAACACTGCTGAGGCAGAGTATTACTATATTTGGAGTTCTTGATATATATTGCTGATACATATATATTGCTGATATATATATATATATATATAATATATATATATATTGCTGATATATATTGCTTTAAAAAGGGCTGTGCCAGACTTCCCTGGTGGTGCAGTGGTTAAGAATCCACCTGCCAATGCAGGGGACACGGGTTTGATCCCTGGTCTGGGAAGATCCCACATGCCGTGGAGCAACTAAGCCCATGTGCCACAACTACCGAACCTGTGCTCTAGAGCCCGCGAGCCACAAGTACTGAGCCCATGTGCCACAACTACTGAAGCCTGCTCGCCTAGAGCCCGTGCTCTGCAACAAGAGAAGCCACCGCAATGAGAAGCCCGCACACCACAACAAAGAGTAGCCCCTGCTCGCCGCAACTAGAGAAAGCCCAAACCCACACACGGCAATGAAGACCCAACACAGCCAAAAATAAATTAATTAATTAATTAATTTTAAAAAAAGGGCTGTGCCACTTTGCACTCATCACTAACGATACATGAGAATATCTGTTTTGCCATCCTTCTGGCAGCAGTGAGAATTATCATTTAAAAACTATCCCCCTATTATTTTTATTGCTAATAGTGTCTCCTTATTGCTTTGGTTTGTATTTCTTTGATTACTAGGGATGTTGGTAATTTCCTCATGTTTGTGAACTTGCTCTCTCTTCTGTGATTTGACTGTGCATGCTTTTAAAAAGTAACAGATTGCTATAATAAAGCTATTTGTAATGTATATTGCTATAGTATACAGTATAGTGATAGAATATACTATCTATATTGCATATTGAATAAATGTACTGTATATTGATATAATTCACATACCATACAGTTAACCCAGTTATAGTGTATAGTTCAATGATTTTCAGTATATTCACAGAGCTGTGCAGTCATCACCATAGTTAATTTTAGAGCATTTTCATGACTCCAGTGAGGAACCTGGTACCCATTAGCAGTCACTTCTCACATCCCCTGAAACCTGCCCAGACCTGGGCAACCACTCATCTCTACTTTCTGTCTCCCTGTGTCTGCTTGTTCTGGATATCTCATCGAATCATATGAACATTTCATAGAATACGGTATTTCATATAATCACACATTGGTCTTTTGTGGCTGGCTTCTTTCTCTTAGCTTAAGTTTTCAAACTTCAACCATGTTGTAGCAGGTACTTCATTCTTTCTCATTGCCCAATAATATTCTATCATATGGATTTCACACATTTTATTTCCATTCATCAGTTGATGGTTATTTGGGTTATTTCTACTTTTATTTTGCGGTACGCGGGCCTCTCACTGTTGTGGCCTCTCCCGTTGCGGAGCACAGGCTCCGGACGCGCAGGCTCAGCGGCCATGGCTCACGGGCCCAGCCGCTCCGCGGCATGTGGGATCTTCCCCGACCGGGGCACGAACCCGTGTCCCCTGCATCGGCAGGCGGACTCTCAACCGCTGCGCCACCAGGGAAGCCCTAGTCCTACTTTTTGATTGTCGTGAATAATGCTTCTTTGAACATTAATGTACAAGTTTTTGTGTGGATATATATTCTCACTCCTCTAGGGCATATAATTAGGCATGCAATTGCCGGGTCATATGGTCACTCCATGTTTGAACTTTTAAGGAACTGCCAGACTGTTTCTGCATGATTTTTGCATATTTATCTTTTGGGATCTTGGTGCTTTTCTTATAGATTTGTATCAGCTCTTTATATACAGTTGATATTAATCTTGCATACTTGCTGAAACTATTTTATCCCCATAGCTTGCTTGCCTTTCATTTGTAATGTTTTGTGTATGTGTGCAGATATTTTTAATTTTCATATTGTTAGTTCTGTCAGTATTTTATTTTATAACTTATTTCATTGTTTCTAAGCTTTAAAAAACCATTCCTCGAAGGGTTGATAAATATTAAGGTTTATTTTCTTGTAATTTTTCTCTAATTTGATCTTTTCAAAAAGTATTTCACTACTTCATCTATTTAGTTTAGCTGAGAGAATGGTATAAGATTAAGATCTAAATGGATTTTCACTCCCAAAGATCTAACCAATTGCACCATCACCATTTTCCTAACACTTCTTCCCTCTCCTATTGAATTTGTGTACCTCTTTTATCATTTATTAATTTTTTACACATCCTAATGTTTGTTTTGTTCAGTGTGTACATTTTTTACAGTAGTACCACGTGGTTTAAATTGTTGAGGGTTTATAATATGTTTTGTATCTGGAAAAGCAGTGATTTTCCCCTCAACTCTGCATCTCACATTCAATTATTTGTCTTTTCCAAAAATTTCTTGGTGATTCTTATTTTTTTCCAGATGTTCCCCAGATTTTTCCAAAGTCTTGTTATGCTTTCTAAATGCTGTTGGAATATTTATTGCACTTGCATTAAATGCTCAATTTGATTTTGAGAGACTTGACATTTTAATAGGATTGAGTTCTATCATCCAGGAACCTGTTCTATCTCTCTGGTTACAGTGTTTTGAAATTATCTCAGCCAAGTATCCTACTCACATGGAAGTCACATATTGTTTATTCTCTCGCTGGCGCAGATCCAGGTTTTGTGGGGTCTGCAGTTTATGCAGTTTCGGAGGCTTTTTTTTTTTAACATCTTTATTGGAGTATAATCGCTTTACAATGTTGTGTTAGTTTCTGCTGTATAACAAAGTGAATCAGCTATACATATACATACATCCCCATATCTCCTCCCTCTTGCGTCTCCCTCCCACCCTCCCCATCCCACCCCTCTAGGTGGTCACAGCACGGAACTGATCTCCCTGTGTTATGCGGCTGCTTCCCACTAGCTAGCTATTTTACATTTGGTAGTGTATATATGTCCGTGCCACTCTCTCTCTTTGTCCTAGCTTACCCTTCCCCCTCCCCATGTCCTTAAGTCCACTAAAGGAGAAGAATACAAAATTACAAATATAAAATTGGTTACTGGATCTTGGAAGGAGCCCATGTAAGTGAAGGGCTCTGAGGCGGACTTAGTTTCCAAGTCAGATGACCTCTTCTCACAGGTGTCTCTTTGCTGCTCTGTGGATGATGCCTCATTATTTTGTATTTTTATTATGTTCTGGAATGCCTGAAGGAATGCAAGAAGGCATTTACCGGACTTAGAAAATATTTTAAATACTTTTCTAGTTTTCCATTTTGGAATTTCTATACAAATGTTCACACTATAGCAATGGCTTTATATCATCTTCTGTACTTTTACCCATATCTTAAACTTCTTGAGAGAAAGGACTGTATTTTGAAGATAGTTAATAAATGTCAGTGATGGCTGATAAACAAGGAGTGTATTCACGGAGGACACAGCAAGATGAATTTGGTACTCACCAAATTTCATGCTTCAGATGAAACATAATTTTGACTATACTGCAGCATGGAGGCTACAGTCCTGTAAATTTGCCTTAAAGACATATATTTTATTGGAGCGTATAATAACTTACTTTGTATTGTAGACTGAGTTTTTAATACCATTTTAATGCTCTAAACTCAGAGTATATTTATAGGGAATTTTCAACAGTTTTCATTCCAGAAATTATTCAATAAACTTTGTATTTGGCCTAGATTCTTGTGCCAAAAATAGACTGCCAAAATGGGAAGGAAAGCTTCCTAATGAAATAGTTTTGAGATCATAAATCAATAATTAGGTTAAAAAAATCTCACTGGGGACTTATTCTATTTACAAAAAAACGGGGGGGGGATTGGACAGTTTATTTGGTATTTCTCTCCCACTGTTACAGCATTTTATAAGATGAGCGATCAGATTTTTATCGGCCATATGAAAACTTCATGTTTTAGGAATTTCAGAAGGCAAGCGATTTGTACTATCTGCCTTATTTATTTATTTATTTTGTTTGTTTTTTTGTTTTTTTGCTGTACGCGGGCCTGTCACTGCTGCGGCCTCTCCCGTTGCGGAGCACAGGCTCCGGACGCGCAGGCTCAGCGGCCATGGCTCACGGGCCCAGCCACTCGGCGGCATGTGGGATCTTCCCGGACAGGGGCACGAACCCGTGTCCCCTGCATCGGCAGATGGACTCTCAACCACTGCGCCACCAGGGAAGCCCCTGCCTTATTCTTTAATGTCTTTGAATTCTAATGTAAGATCTTGTAGGACAACAGGAAAAAATGGACAGGTCAAGTTATTTATTAGTTAATTAAGTTAACTGTCTTCTTTGTGGCTGGAACAAGTTTTGGAAAACTCACAAAATCCTATAGAACCCAAAGGAACCTACAGAGTGATCTACGGGTCTGCAGCGTATTATGGTTGATGGCCCTGGGAACACCAGCCCTATTCTTAATTTTCCAAATAACCAAGAACACAGGGATGTTTTTTAGTAAAGACTCTTCGGTTTAATAATCTAAGACATCTATTTACAATTAAGAGTGCTCAGAGTGTTGTGATTATAACTGTTAGTTAAATTAAATGTATGATTAAATGTTTGGGACGTGGGGTTAAGATGTGACGTGGTCAAAAGCATGTGCCTTTAAATGGAGTTAAGTAGCCCACCATTAAGGTGGAGGGAAAATCTTAGAGGTGCACCTGAAATTGTTTTCAGTTACTCTGACTTAATACTTATTAGATTTTGCCGTTGCCAAAACAAAACAAAACAAAAACACCCTAGAATTTATATACACTTTCCTAGTTGATAACCACAGCAAAATCCATAAGTTTTAGGAGCTTTTTTTAATGTATGGGAGTTTGGGACATTTCTTTGCCTAAATCTTATTCTGTTTCCCCTACAAAGGGACTTGGGGGAATGAAAAATTGATTATGGGCATATGTTAGAGATGTTGTGGGTTTGGTTCTAGACTACTGCTGTAAAGCAAGTCACATGAATTTTTTGGTTTCCCAGTGCATATAAAAGTTATGTTTATACTATACTGTAGTCTGTTAAGTGTGCAATAGCATTATGTCTAAAAAACCAATGTACCCACCTTAATTTTAAAATACTGCTGAAAAATGCTAAAACAAGTATAATGGTAACATCACAGATCAGTGATCACGGATCACCATAGCAAATATAATAGTAATGAAAAAATCTGAAATATTGTGAGAGTTACCCATATGTGACACAGAGACACGAAGTGAGCAAATGCTGTTGGAAAAATGACACTGATAGACTTGCTTGATACAGAGTTGCCACAAACCTTCACTTTGTAAAAAAAATGCAATATATCTGTGAAGCACAGTGAGGCAAAGCACAGTAAAACAAGGTATGCCTATATTGTTGTGAATTAACGCAAAGGAAAATTTGTTGAGATGCATGACACACTACCAAAATCAAAAAGCCTGAATTTTGGAACAAAATAGGGAAAGACATGACTAAATAAAACATAATAACCCTTCATTACCTCATTTGTGGCTAGACGAAAGAGATGAATAACAGTATAGTTGTTACAGCGCTTCCAGAGGAGAGCTTTCAATGGAATATTGTGATTAGTGTGTGGTTGCTTCAGCTTTAAGCTTTTATCATGGTCTAGTTTTTAAAGCAGGACGTGCAATATCATATCTTAAAGGCTCTTTAATTTTTAAAAACCCTAGAGAGCCTAGAGATGTGTAACCAAGACAGTTTTCAAAGGATGCTTACATACAGCCTGTTATTTGTTTCACTCATACTCTGATGATCATCTCCAAGTTTTCACTCAGGGCAGCCCCTACGCTGTCAGTGGGTTTGGAAACGTGGGGCATTTTGGATTGACACAATGATTTGATATGTGAGGTACCACTGGCCCTTAGAGGAGGGGGCCAGGTGTGCTTGGTGTCCCTCCAGGCTCGATTCAGTTCTGCACAATGAAAAATATTCCTGAGTCCTGCTAGAGTTTAAAAGGATACACTGAACTAAGGAGTATGGTCAATGATATTGTAATAACTTAGTGTGGGGATAGGTGGTTACTGGACTTCTCTGGATGATCATTTCATAATGTATTGCACATGTCAAATCAGTATGTAGTACACCCGAAACTAACATAGTATTGTATGTCAACTCTATCTCAATAGAAAAAAAAAAGAAATGACACACAGCTATATCCTACTACAAATATGTCAGTAGTACTTCAATACAAGTGTAAATCAGTAGCCCTTCAGTATAAAGTAATACTGAAGAGTTTTATCAGAAGCTACACAAAAAAGACTCATAATTTAGGAAAAGTCATTATGGACAGGGAAGCTTAAATGATACAAAGATATTGTGTCAGAATTACTGGAAAACTTACTCTGTATGTCCTGTCTTTAAAGTTTTGTTACTTTGTTCATCATAGATTTTTTGGGCATTAATTTGATATTTTTTTAATTAATTTTTTTTGGAGTATAGTTGCTTTACAATGTTGTGTTAGTTTCTGCTGTACAACCAAGTGAATCAGCTGTAAATATACATAAATCCCCTCTTTTTTGGATTTCCTTCCCATTTAGGTCACCACAGAGCACTGAGTAGAGTTCCCTGTGCTATACAGTAGGTTCTCATTAGTAATCTATTTTACACATAGTATCAATAGTGTATATATGTCAATCCCAGTCTCCCAGTTCATCCCTCCCCCTTCCCCTTGGTATCCATTAATTTTATGTTTTAAAAGATTGCATCAGAATGTTGTTGATCTTGATTACTGAGTTTACATTTAAGGAGCCCTTTAAATTTTGTGCCCAAGGGCTTCCCTGGTGGTGCAGTGGTTGAGAGTCCGCCTGCCGATGCAGGAGACACGGGTTCATGCCCTGGTCCGCGAAGATCCCACGTGCCGCGGAGCGGCTGGGCCCGTGAGCCATGGCCGCTGAGCCTGCGCGTCCGGAGCCTGTGCTCCGCAACGGGAGAGGCCACAACAGTGAGAGGCCCCCGTAACTCAAAAAAAAAAAAAAAAAAAAAAAAAGTAAAAAAAAGATGAGTACCTCCCTCCCCTCACCTTAGTCCCGGCTCTGATGTACACAGTTAGTTGAACAGGGTATTAATATAGTCAGTCGTGTAGTTACTGCAAAATCAAGGAAATCACTTGTTTCCTGGAGCAAAGGTAGACACTGCAAACCTCTTAAGCCAAGCCCCCCAAAGTTACACAGCATCTTTTTGCTGGATTCTATTGGTCAAACCAGGTCATGGGGTCTGCCCAAATTCAAGGAAAGGGGAAACCATCTCTTGATGTTGGAGTGGCGAGGTTATATTGTCAAAGAACCCGTGAGATGAGAGAGATTGTTGTGGCCATCTTTGGAAGCATCATCTATCACATACCCTCAAATGAAATTCTTAGATAATGGAATCTAACTACAGGCACAATGTTTTAAAAAATGAAAATAGCACCCCAACTGTAATTAAACAGAAGAATAAAAGAAAATAATTCACAAAATACGTATTCAATATGTAAATGCTCAGATATGACTACACTAAAAGATCTAATGAAATAGCCAGGTTTTTAGAACCCAGCTGCCATGCTCTGAAGAGGCCCCAGCCCTCACTTGGAGGGGCCCACCTGGAAGAGAGGTGTGGCCTTGGCCAATCTGCCCAGCTGAGCTTCCAGCCAGTAGCCAGCACCAGCTGCCCGTTGTGTGAGTGAGACCATTTCGACCTCTGAGCTGTCTTGAGCCCCACATGACACCACACCAAGCAGAAGAACTGCCCTGCGAACCCACAGAATCATGAGAAGTAATAAATTGCTGTTTGGACTAGTTTATTTCAGTCCTAGATAAAGTAGGCTAGGAAGGGGGACATTAAGGATCTTCGTTATAGAAAAGGTTTGTTAAATTTGGTACTGTTGAGAACCACTGTCACAGGCAGTAAATGCTTTACAATTAGGACTTTTAAAAGATTCAACAATTTTCAAAGCTGTATTTTCTAACGGGAGATAATTTGGATTAAAAACGAATCAGTGGGGACTTCCCTGGCTGTCCAGTGGTTAAGACTTCGCCTTCCGATGCAGGGGGTGAGGGTCTGATCCCTGGTCGGGGAGCTAAGATCCCACGTGCCTCTCAGCCCAAAACAAAACAAAACAAAAACCCCCAAAACAAAACAGAAACAATATTGTAACAAATTCAATAAAGACTTAAAAAATGGTCCACATAAAAAAAAAAAGAAGAAGAGGGATTCCCTGGTGGCGCAGTGGTTGAGAGTCCGCCTGCCGATGCAGGGGACACGGGTTCATGCCCCGGTCCGGGAAGATCCCACATGCCGCCGAGCGGCTGGACCCGTGAGCCATGGCCGCTGAGCCTGCGCATCCGGAGCCTGTGCTCTGCAACGGGAGGGGCCGCAGCAGTGAGAGGTATACTGAAAAAAAAAAAAAGGAAAAAAAAAAAGAAGAATCAATTCCCAGATTTAACAAGAGGAACCAATAAGGTAGAAACTTACCACAGCTGTGTCTGAATTTCTCTCATTTCCTCTCGTTTTAAGTGAGAAATTAATTATTTTCTACTGGAAGACAAAAAACACGGGCAGGGTAAGCTGTAGGTCAATGGTTGCCTACTTGTGGGTCAAAATTATTGAGGCCCCTTGGTCTCTATGCTCACCAACTCTTGTCTGTGTGCTAATTCTCAAATGTATACAGATGCTGTTATGATTAGGAAAATACAGATGCACTCAAAAGCATTACTAATTTTTGTGGGGTTTTTTGGTCATATGTATTTCAGGCGTGGAGGTATTTTGGCATTCAAACAGAGTTTTCATATTTGAAATATTGGGAAAACCACTGGTGGAAGTCCCTGTGTCCAGCTACTAATAGATTTGTAGCTGCTAAGATTCCTTCAGACTAATTAACCACTGCTGTTCGTTTGGTTTTATGGACCTTGAAATGATTTGACTTCTTCCTGTAAACTGAACAAGTTTAGGAAATTTGCGAAACTGAGCAAGTATAGGAAAATTAATTCCATAGAAAAGTTCAAGTAGAAATTTCAGTGGCCTCCATAAGGTAACAGAGACCTTAATTATCCATCATAACGAAATTGCTTCATGGAGTCATTTTTAGAAGGCAAAGACTTACATAAAGGCCACTGGGAGAAAATAGAAAAGCTAGTGGGTGCATATAAATGAATGGAAATTTGTAGTAATTTATGGTATTTGACTTGAATGCTGTACATAAATAAGGGCATGTTTCTGGAAGTTCCACAATAGTAAATACTTATTGAATTTGATACCTTTTAATATTTTTATAGTGCTTTGTATTTTCCAAAGAACTTTCCTGAGTGTTATCTCACGGGAGTGTCTTTGTTTTCTTAATATATTTATTCTGGTTTCTCCCAAATCTGCATATCTAGGAAAAAAGTTATTAAATTATCTCTTGAAATTGGACATTATCACCAATCTTATCTCCTCTGTTAGTCCCTCCTACTTCATTTTCTCTTCCCCTTCTCTCTCATTTTTTACTTGACTCCACTTTTCTCCCAACATACTCCTGTCCCCAGAGAGAGTTTCCAAAATACATCTTTGGAAATTCCAGTGTACCTTAACTTCAATTTAGAATTTTTCATTGTATTAAAATCCTGGGAAGTACTTTTTAATGATGTCAATCATTTACACCCTAGTATGAATAAGTTTGTGTGTTTCTCTCCTGCCCCTAAGGTCACATTTCTTGTTGAGATAGAGAGAGAGAGAGAGAAAGGAAAAGAAACATGAAGATAATGGATCTTGGAGAAGGGTGCCATCAAGTGGGGAAAATGGCAAAAACGTTATAAAAAAAAAAAATCCATCCCAATTAGTTAATCAGACTTAGAGGCAGACAACCGGAAGTGGACAAAAGAGAAATGGGTTTGGTTATGTTAAAAAAAACAACAACAACATAGAAAATCATGCTTTACAAATAATCACAACAAATCCTTCTGGTTAATCATGGTGGATTGGACAGATGCATTTATTTGTGTTCCCTCTGTAAACCACACTCAAAGGATATTAAACGATTAAAAAGGAACAAACCCGCAAGGACAAAGAGAATAGGAGGAAACGACAACAGACAACAGATGTCAACAAAGATTGCAAAAGCAGGGGAGTGATACCTGATTTAGCAGTGTGAATAAGGTGGAAACCCAAGACTGTTGGTGGAGAGCAAGCTTCTCTCTGCAGAGCTCCAGAAAGCCACAGGAATTTGTAGGAAGCAGGAATCTCTGAGAGAAGGGGCCCAGAGTGGCACCAACATTTGCAGAATTATTTGAGAGACATTACTTGGACTCCCAGAGCAGGTCAGCCACCTCTCCCCAACCCTTCAGAAGATTGGCAGTTTGTTCAGGAGAGTGTATGGATGATTCAGAGGCAGATACAGAGAAAACCAAGCAAAGGAAATAGCTGGGGAAAAGTTACACTCTAGAACCTTGTGTGGTTTCGCTATGTAGATGCATCATTCTGAAAATGAGTCATAGAAGGTTGACTGATTGTGCTATACCTGCATTGGGAGGAAGGAAGATGGTTGGTTTGTTTGGTGGGGGTAGGTAGGTGTGAAATTCATTTTCCATAGGAAGAAATCAGAGGACAGTATGAACAGCAAACAAAAATCAAGAAATAGCAGAATAAAGGGGTTATTTTGAGATACAGTAATATAAACTAGAAGAAAGCCAGAAAGATGGAAGTGGTGTCACTATGGGGTAAGATTCCAGAGTGGGAAGTTTCAGCTTTACTCCTTGTAAAGTTTCAACTCTAACTGCAATTTTTAAAAATTAACAATTAGTTTTTGTTTTATTATCTGCTTTTCCATAAAACGCATCTTAGTATGAAAACAAAAAATCAAATTGTTGCTTCAAAAAATAACTGTATTGTTCTAAACTTTGACATAACTGAGGATGAAACTAAGAAAAATATTTCGGGGTGAATCTTCTTTGGAAATGTTAGACTTTATTGTTTTCTTCATCCTTTTCTTGCTTTCATTGGTTTCTTTGACTTTGTTTGTTTTTTACTCTGCTTAGTTCTATTTTCTTCTTCATAATAAGAACCAAAATAGTAACTTTCCCGGTTTCTTCTTCATAATAAGAACCAAAATAGTAACTTTCCTGGTTTTGTGTTTGTTTTAAAAAAATGACATGTGAAAGAAATTTAGAAAATCTGAAGTTTATTGTTGTTTTTTGATCCTGGAAATTGAAGAAGGGCTGTAGAATAATCATAGTTATGGCAGAGGTTTTATAAGTGCTATTCTTCTCCTTTGAGCTTAGATGGATTCACTGATGTTTTCCATTTAAGCAAGATAAACAGGTTTAAAAGAGAGAGAGCACAAAGAAACAAACGAGAACAGGAAAGATCCTACACTGAAGCTTCTGCTATGGATGGGATAAATTTTGAAGTCAGAGTTTACTCAAAGAAGTAACATGACAATATGTATAGACTCCTTTACAGAGGGAAGCTGATTGCTGACACAGACGTTGTAAATCAAAGGAATTCTTTTCATTTACATATAAAGAAAAGAGAACTGGAGAAGGTACAAATAAAGTTAATAATATTGACACTTATATTGTCCCAGAATGGCATTCAATTTTATAGCCAGATAGTGAAATTGGAGTTTGAATTTTTATCTTAAATCGATAAACTTATCAAATTCCAGGCTAGCAAAAAGTCTGTTATCAAAACTCTTTCTCTAAAAGTAAATTTACTTTAGGAAAAGGAGGGCAGGTATTTTAGATGCTGGAAGATGAGTGTGGGAATGATTGTCTTGGATAAACATCACAATATTTATTTTAAATTCTTTTGAAGAATAAACTAGGTCATTGGTGAAAAACAATTTTGTCCTACAGGTATCCTTTTGGAATCTGAGTCAATAAGTTGAACTAGCACTAAGAATTCTCAGTAAAACAAATGAATGTTAAAGTAAGTATTCCCACACAATGTGTATAATTTACATGCTTCAAATATACTCAGTGACTTTGTAGTGTTTACACATAAAAACACTTTTTAACTCTTTTGTAGGCAATATTATTTCAACTACAATACCTAAGTTAGTGTTTTTAGTCTCTATTTGGTTTGTTAGAAACTCAGAGGACCCAGTGTTTTGTGTAAAAGTATCTGTTAAGAAGGAAAGCCTGTATGGTCCTTGGTAGTATGCTATTTAATTGATAAGTGGGAAGCTCTTTGGTGTAGCTGGATATGTACTGGATGCATCTGTGGTGATGGAGATAGTCTGGCATTTGGTCAGGAGACCTCTGCCAGTCCCGTCCTGTGCTGAATTCAGAGTCATAGGCATGCCTCTTAACCATTCTGTGCTTTTTACCATGAGTGTCTTGTCTAGATCATTTCACTTTCAGCTCTAAAATTATCTGGTCATTAATAGGAAAAACCCCGTTATTTAGGAACTAAGGCAGGACTTGATTTTTCTGAATTTAAAATATTATTAATACTTATTTGGAAAAAATTTCTGACACTCTGCCATGGAAGAGGTGGAACTGTGTTAAAGCTGGTTTAGCTTCATGCTTTCTATAGCAGAGGGAGGTTAAAATGTAATTTAGTTTAGGGGCGAATGTTGGGTTTGGATTCTGGAATATTTCTGTAATACTAACATTGTCCAATTTTGTGAATAAAATATCCTGGATATAAAGAGTGTGATGGCAAAGATGATGGGGTTCATTCGATGATGCTCTTGGTCATGAGGACATATACATGCACACTTACTGAGCTCCTACTGTATGCCAGGCACTGTGCTAAGGACTTTATATGCATGGCATCATAGAATCTCCTCAACACTGTGAGAGATAAAGTGATATCCCTGTTTACTAATGAAGAAATTATACAGTTTGAGTTTAGTTCAATTCTAAATTGCCTTCCCTTTAAGCAGATGTACTCCCTAATTTAGTTGTAGTAGTATACATATAAAAAAGAGTGTTATTGCCTGTATACCAAGTGAGAACTTTTCCCTAGCTCTACCTCTAGGTCTTTACCAGGAAGAAATTATAATCACAATTATAGTTTTGTGAAGTGTGTTAATAACATTGTAGCTCCTTGTTCTTCCTGGGGAATCCTTGTGACTTTCGTAATTGAAAGAATAAGAAATACTGCACAACACTGTAAAGCAACTATACTCTCATTAAAAAAAAAAAAAGAAAGAATAGGAAATACCAACTCACTTATTCCTGCATTTCATTCATCAAACTCTTCTCCTAGAATTAATGTGACTATCTTGCTGCCCCTTCAGTCTATCTTGATCCATCTCCCCGAGGGTGATGGGAAATTCTTTTTTATATTACATGGTTGATTCATTGTAATATTAATTTCCAGTGGCTCAAAACACTGTGCCTGATATGCTTCCCCATAGAACTGCCTTTGACAGTAGAGCAAGGTCTGCTCTAAGATACTCCTTTCAATTTTTCATGCATAGGTTTAATTAAATTTTGTTTTATTTAATTGACTGTTTACAGCATTTGGAGATCTCTAAAAATGCACCGTGTGGAGCAGAAGAAAGATTAGGCAAAAATCTTCCTACAGGAAATCAGACTGTGCTCAGTGAGGAAGGCATTCAGTACACGCTGGGGAGAGTTTCCAAAGGGCTTCCGCCCCGTGTTAGGAAATGACATATGTTATATGTTTATAGCATACTTGTAACTTTAAAATTGGTGTATTTGAATATGATTGAGTTAGTTGATATATACATATATATCAGAAGAATTATATATACACTTAATTTTTTTTCTTTCTTTTAATTTACTTTTTCTTTTCCATTATGGTTTATTATAGGATATTGAATATAGTTCCCTGTGCTGTACAATAAGACATTGTTGTTTATCCATTCTATTACACTTAATTCTTATGAATAGATTTATCTTTTACGGTTTTTTTGTTTGTTTTCATTATTTATTTATTTTATTTATTTTTGGCTGCATCGGGTCTTTCTTAGTTGCAGCATGTGGGATCTTTCCTTACGGCGCGTGGGCTTCTCTCTAGTTGTGGTGCACGGGTTTTCTCTTCTCTAGTTGAGGTGTGAGGCCTCATAGTTGTGGTGCGTGGGCTTAGTTGCCCTGCGGCATGTGGGATCTTAGTTCCCTGACCAGGGATAGGACCCGCGTCCCCTGCATTGTAAGGTGGATTCTTTACCACTGGACGACCAGGGAAGTCCCCTGAATAGATTTATTTTATTTTATTTTTTTTAGATTTATTTTTAAATGATATGAGAAAATACATTTTTTAAAGCCAAAGGCTATCTTTTTATAATGAGTGATGAATTTTCTACATTTAAAAAAAAATTAGGTATCTTCTATAACAGGGTCTCCTAAAAAAAGTGGCAACTATTAATTGTAATGCATACCATGTAAGATATAATAAAATATACAAAAGTTTGCAAATGAAAATATAGTACATTTCTTGGATAAATGTCATATTTTTATATACCATGAAACTTAATTTATACTACTAAAAAACATTTATGATATGTGTAATCCCATGTAATCCTCAGAATTTTAAATCTACAACATATTTGAAATGTTCAAAGCTTAACTTTAACAATTTAAATTTATTGCCAAACTCTTGAGTTAGCGCTATGCTCTTACATGGCTTCAATTTGTTCCAAATTGAAAGAAATGAATCTGTAAGAGCAGTTTTACCTATTGTTAGTGTTTTAGTCAAGAAATCCAGCTCTAAAGACTTCAATTGTTTTCAGTTTTGATTTTGACAGGGTGATGAGGTAAACCTGCTCACCACACTGTCCTGTTACACCAGTGCCTGTAACCATGGAAACAGCATGTGTGGTCACCTGACTAATGTTAGTTGGATAATTATTTCATATATCATAACGTTTAGTCCTGTTGTCCATCTGTTTTCCAACTTTATTATCTGACGATGGCAGTATTTATTTTTCTAAGTATTTATTTATGTATGTGCTTTGTGGTGTTGGTATCTGGTCCATAAAACTTACTTTAGCCAACTAACACAGAAACATTTACCGGATTCATCATGACTAGCTAATAAATTACTGTTGGTGAAAGGAGTACGTAATTAGCTCTAATCTTCACAGTAAGGATCATTAGCATTTAATGAGAATTAATAATTTCATAAGACATGGAAATATATTGCCCCAAGCCAAATAGTTTATAACCATAGTATTGCAAATTGCTATTTAAAATTAATGAGTGACATTTTCACATATTGTTAGATGATCTATAATATTTTTATGTTGTACCTCTAGGTCCAATAGAATGTATACTGGGGTCACGTAATTTCGTTGTAAATTATTACAGTTAACTAGACTTGAGATTCTGTCTTCCTGTGAAATGCTGCCCTTCTTTTCCTGGCTAATGTCTACTTCAGTTTAAATACCTCTTCCTTCCAGAATCTTTCTCTGATCACCTACATCCATCCATCCCCTCATTCTCACAGTGCCTGGTTCTTACCCTTTCAGAATACTTACCGCTGTTTCTAAACCTATATTTACTTGTATGTTTTTATGTGGTTAATATTTCTCTCTATATATGATTACAAGTGCCAGGAAGGGCAAAAGAACAAAGGTGAATGATTTAATGAATGAAGAAACTGCCAGTGTGAAGGACAAAGTCTCATTTCTCTCCATTACTCATAAATATATCAAGGATTAGTTGGACGCATCACGTCTAATCAAAGTTTCAACAGCCAACACTGGAATACACTTAAAAGCCTTAGGCTGTGTTGCCTGATATTACCTCAGTCTTTGGCCTCAAAAAATACTTATGTAGAACCGTAAACCTAACCAGTTAACATCATTTACCATTGATTGTGGTATTGAATAAAGATCAGTTTCGATTGTTTTTCTCTCTTGGCTACCATTCTTATGAACAGAGTGGTAACACTTAAAATAAACCTGAATGTCACCTCACTTGTGGATCAAAGGAGTCTCTGAAGGTTCAAAATTTGTTATCTGTACTCATTGAAAACAGCTGACACTGCCCTGTGTGATTCTTCCATGGTGTCCCGTGTTTTAGCAGAGTTATTCCAAACAGATGCTTTAGTTCTGTGAGTAATTTGACCTTTACAAAATATCCTTAGGCTGAAATCCATATTAAGACAGAGAACCTTGCCTCTCTATCCTAGTTTGAGAACATAACCGTTTTAAATAGGGCACCGTGACATTGTGAAGTGTGGACATGGACCCTCTATTATAACATATAATCCCTGCATCTTAATTTGATGGAGCCTCATTTCTACTCGCCTCCAGGTTGTCCTCCTCTTTCCATCTCACCCAGTGTCGCCATGATCACACCATGTCTCCCCCTCCCCTCCCCTCCCCACCCCCGAGCCTTCAGAAGCTCTCCCCTGGCTTCAGAATCAAGTCCGAAGTCCTTAGTGCATGACCTTTGAGGCTGTCACGATCTGACCTGAACCAACATTTCCAATTTTAAAGTCCTCTACTTCCTTCAATAAATGCTGCCCTTGGCTCAAACCAAACACTTGCTTTTATCTACACCCAAGCTACATTTTCCCAGCTCCGTGTCATGACTCCTCTTATTGGTGACAGCCATCTCCTTTATCTCCACATTGAAAGTCCTGCTGCGCTTCAAGGACCAGTTTGGTTGTCTTGTCCATCATGGAGCTGTCCTAAGCACCTGAGCCTTGTCACCTGTCCCACCCCCCAAATCTGGAATAGTATTTTGTATCCCTGTCTTATTACATGACTTTCTACCCTGTCTTATTAGTATTCATTACTTATGTCTATATCTAATTTCCCTTACTTTGAAAAATGATCACTGAGAGTTGGGTTTCTGTTTCGTTTTCTCAACTCCTAAAGTGCTTAGTAAATTCGAGTTTGGTAGGATGCTGCAATGCTGGAATAAATGCTATAAACATAGTAACAAAACCATTTTAGTTTCAGTATGTGTCTGTTTTATATTGTGGTATACTTCATACGTGTGTGCTAAAATCTTGTTTATCTTGTATTTTACAAAATTTGCTAAGCCAAGAATATGGCAAATAAAGAGGGTCAGAACATGCTGCCCCACAATGTGCGGCTTTGGCGTATTGATTATTTTGAGCTGAAGGCATGATGGCAGATGCAGGAAAGGCTCTCTGCCCTCCTCCTTTCTCCCTAAAAGCAAGGCATAAATTTCCTGTGAAAAAGGTGCCCTCCCTGTAGCAGAAAGAGGAGAACACTCTTATCACCCAAGACAGGAAATAGATGTTGAGATGAAAGTAATAAAAAACCTTACTCCATAACCCTTACTGTTCATTACTTTCCCCCATTTACTTCCTAGTCACTTTCCCACAGTTTACCACCCCTAGTCCCAGCCCCCTTTTCCTTTGTCTTATCACATCTCCAGTTTTTCTCACTCTTTGTTAACATGGTATGTAAGCTCTCAGGATTATCCACTTCTCTGGGTCTTCGTTTCTTTTATATGAAGACCTCTGTATACACCTAGAAACATTAACATCAAATAGAACGTGTATGCTTTTCTCCCCTTTACCTATCTTTGTCAGTTTAATTCTCAGGCCCAACCACAGAACCTAAGAGTGTAGGGGAAAAGTCTTTACTCCCTGATATAAGATACATCTTCTTCTTCCCCTAAAACCTTGAGAACCCTAGAGTGTGTGTGTGTGTGTGTGTGTGTGTGTGTGTGTGTGTGTGTGTGTGTGTGTGAAGGACTCTGGATGATAAAGCCTCTAAGCATAGTGAGGGAGGGGATTCTACCGGTATCTGTGCAATTATTATAATTTCCTAAGTCACTGAGATCAGGTACTCACCCTTCAGATCTACCTGGTGTCTTTCTCACAGCCTCAGTGATGGCTACTATCACCTTGGTTAAGTCCTAATGTTAGCTTCCAGAGTATCACTTCTGCATTTCCTACTATATGCTGAAACTTGATGTCCTCTTAATAACTTAAATTCAACATCTTTAGTACTGAATTCATCATTCCCTGTCCCCTACCTTCTAACCTACTCATCTTGACTTATCAAGCTCAGGACACCATTACTGTCTCTAAAGAATGTTACAATAACTGCCTAACTTGTGTCTCCCCATTCTCCTGTCAGATGAGCTGCTCTCCAAATCCCAAATCACATTACCTTTGTTCAAAAACTTTCTTCTCTTCTGATTTGTGTTCAGACTTCCAGCCTGGCATTCAAGGTCCTAGACCAGGAGAGAACCACTATGACACTAGTAGACATGGCCAAGTGTACAGGACTAAAAGGAAACAACTACAGGGTGATTGTTCAGCAATTTCTAGAACATTCAGGACAACTCGGTGAGGCAGGCCAGAGACAACCATCACACTGGCTTTTGTCTCTCTGTGGTTAAGCTGACCATGATCAAAAAAGAAACAAGCGTGCTCTGACTTTTGCAATGTTTGATGATATCATTTACTGGTAAATATTTAAGTTCCACACTGTGTCAACTCACCGTACTATCAGCAAACTTATTTTTAAGCTTTACATATAGAGAAAACGAGTAAATGGAAATTTGAGACACATTTTCCTCAAGAATAAACCTGTGAGGCAGGGGGAGGGTGGGGGAAGAAGGTACAGAGTGTAAAACAGCTGTTTCTGAGAGTTCTTTTTCCTTGTGTGATTTAGTTTGTCTCTTGGTATTGATCAAATTCACAAAAAATAATCGAGCTTCACTTTACTTTGCCTGAGGAATCACAGCTTTGGTCAGACACTTGACCAACCATTAGGAGAAAATTGTAAACGTGGTCTGAGGGAGAAAAAAAAATTCCTATGAGGCTCACACTTAGTTTTTACCTTCACTTCCACCCAATCCCCAACAACATCAATGAAGAGTTAGGGTGAACATATTGAAATGCTTTTGTTTTTTTCTAGTGCCTGTAAACCTCACATATCACATGATATATTATTTCAAGGTCCTGTTCATTTGAGATTAATTCAATAAAAGAAGAGACAGGCTTACCTGTTATGGGTCTGACTCATCAAAATGGGACCTAAGATTTAGCTTCTTAATCTGATAGCCCTCCTATGACTAAATTGTGTTAACTATTGATGCCAAAGTTAATTATTCAGCATTTGCAAATTCTCAGTTAACAATGAAAGGAGCATGTCACTAATTGATAGTTGTTCTTGGTTGATTGATTTTATCTCATCAATCTCTTGTATTTAGGAATGGCTATTCTTTAAATTTGTTCTCTATTCAAAAAAAGAGAAATATGCTTATTTATTTTATCTCAAATTCTTCAGTGCGAATCCTTTCTTAGCAAAGGGTGAGGCCCTGACTTTGTGCCTACCTGAGCACAGAAGGTTATGTCTCCCTGAACCTTCTCGCTGTTACAGAGCCTGCACCCCAGTGGCAACAGCTTTTCTTTTTTTGCAGGAGTGACCTAGAACTCTGGAGTAGGATAAAAAAATTTTTGTTCTAGTTCTAGCTCTGCTTCCAGCTAAGTGTGCTTGTTTGTGTAATTTATTGTTTTCAATTATGTAACAAGCACCCTCAAACTCACTATGCAAAACAAATGTTACGACCTTGACAAATAATCAGAATCTTAACCATATGACCTCCTCCCCATCTCATCCCCCCACCCCCCGACCTTCCCTGACCTCATGTAACCCTTGTCCTGAAGCCTGTGTTCGTGTGTTCTTTTTTCTCCCATTTAATATTGTTTTATGGCATCTATATGTTTTCTTGAAAGAATTTTATGTTTTAGTTGTTTTTAACCTTAAAAGGGCAACCATCTGCCTCCAGACTTACCCATTGTATGACAGTGAGTTATTACTGTTTAAGTCAGTTTGAGGTGGAATTTTCTGGTACCTGCAACACAATGACTCGTAACTGATTCAGAGTTCAGGCTTAACTGGAAATGAAGGGCATGGTCTCCTTCCACATCTGCTTAAAGGAGCCAGAGTGTTTTTGTACGACCTTCAGCAGCATCTTTATGCACTCATGCTTCTCATACAGAAATGATGGGCTCTTAGGGCTAGAAGGGGATTCTCCTGCCATCCCCCAGACAGAATTTTAACTAGACCATCTCAGTGTTAACATTGCTTTAATTTATGGACTGTCCTCACTATTCCTAAATTTAAGGGTTAGATTTAAAAATGGTGGAAGACCTAGCAGCTAACTCAGGGTGGCAGTTTTTGTCTTCTTGCCGACAGTGAACTAATTAACTGATTAATTAATTGAATAAACGTCTGTTGAATATCTACCATGTGACAGAGTCTTAAAAGGTACTCGGAATTTGTTTTTATCAGGTATGGTAAGACACACAGACATGGACAAGATTGTCATGAAGGAAGAAATTTAAACTCACAGATCCCCAGGCTCAGGAGGCACTGCACAACGTGCCAGGAAGGGCCACGTGGGAAGTACCAGAGTTGGTCAAGAGGCAGAGGGAGTGAAGGGCAAACGCAGGCAAGAGCTTTGATTGTAGTTTCTGCGGAAGGAACTGAGGAGGTGGGGTAAGCAGGCTTTAGGATTAGCTAGTTTGAATAACTTTAGCAGGCTCTAGGGTAGAGGGACTATCTCTAGTTGTCTGTTACCTGGCCTGGGGGTGATGAGGGCAAGCGAGTAGTTGCCTGGAACCTAAGAACTCTTTGGGAGCCCAGTAAAGGATGTACTTAAGGATATGGGATTGGGATTGGTTGGTTTGCATATGAAAAGCATGCTTGCAGATGAGTCCTTTACTATCTCTTGGAATTGACTAGCCCTTGGGAGGGTTAGTCTCTCCAGGATCAGGGAGACCCCAGATCAAAATATCAAAATAAAAAGACACGCTTAATGTATGTTAGATGGTGAAAATGAGTAAGATGGGGTCCCTGCCTTCAAGGAGTTCACAGTCTGGAAGGAAACAGATATATTTCAATAGAGCAATGCAGTGAGTACAATAATAGAGAGGTACATTGTGTACCAACACCAAAGGTAGGCATCTAGCTCACATGGCAGGTGCTGGAAAAACCAGAAAGGAATTTCTGGAAGAAATGATACTGGAACTGAGTATTGAAGTATGCATTATCTGGACAAGAGAGCTGATGAAGGGCTTCCCTGGTGGTGCAGTGGTTAAGAATCCACCTGCTAATGCAGGGGACACGGGTTCGAGCCCTGGTCCGGGAAGATCCCATGTGCCTCAGAGCAACTAAGCCCACGTGCCACAACTAGTGAGCCTGCGCTCTAGAGCCCACGAGCCACAACTACGGAAGCCTGTGCTCCTAGAGCCCGTGCTCCTCCACAAGAGAAGCCACTGCAACGAGAAGCCCGCACACCACAACGAAGGGTAGCCCCTGCTCGCCACAACTAGAGAAAGCCCGCGTACAGCAATGAAGACCCAACGCAGCCAAAAATAAATAAATAAATAAATTTTTAAAAAAAAAAAAAAGAAAGTGATGAAGAGAAACTCCTGCTTAGAGGACTTAGAGGACAGCGTGCACAAAGAATGCAGTCAAACAGCATGGTTTATATGATGAACTACAAAAATGTATTGTTGAAGTTTAAGATGTGAGGCAGGGAGCAGAGAGATTTGAGGTGCGCGTGGTAGGCAGAAATGAAGTCAAGGAGGGTTTTGTATTTCTTGAGGCTTTTGACTCTTGTTCTGTAGACCAGAGTCACACTGAACTCCGTTCTGAGAAATGCTGAGGTATTGCGAGGTGGTAAGAGTGGGTTTTTTAAAGGAGGACTTTATTCGAGACTGTTGCAATAGGGGAGAGAGATTGAAGTCGACTCCCAGATAACAGTGGATTTTTTTAAACTTTATTGAGATATAATTGACAAATAAAATTTTAAGATATTTAAAGCATACAACATATGATTTGATATACATATACATTGTGAAAGGATTCCCCCCCATCACGTTAATTAACACATTCATCACCTCACATATTTACTGTTTTTTTGTTGTGGTGAGAACATTTAAGTTCTACTCTCCTAACAAATTTCAATCATGCAATACAGTGTCATCAACTGTAGTCACCATGTAATACGTTAGATCCTCAGGCCTTATCCGTCTTATAACTGAATGTTTGTACACTTTTACCAGCCTCTTCCTATTTCCTCCATCCATCAACCCCTTGCAGCCACTTCTTTACTCTCTGTTTCTGTGAGTTTGACTTTTTTTTTTTTCAGGTAATATTGTTTTAACTCACTCCTTCTTCCCACCTTAAAAAATGTTTGGCTGGTCTAATATATCTAAACATCCCTGCAAATTCCATTCCTCTTAGAAATCCATAATGCCCATTAGCATATTAAAGGTTATGAAAAGTAAAAACAACACTTTGCTTTGTTTAATTCAGTGATTCTTAGACTTACTTGACCACAAAACCCCTTTTATTCCCCTTAAAACACAATACGCATCTTGAGAAATACTACCAGTGTCTGATGACCCACTGAACAATTTGACACTAGGGAAGGACACTGAACAAACTTCGAATCTTGTAGATGGCTTTATAGTTGAGTCCAGCTTTCAGAAATAGCAGAAGTGATGGGAATGAAGAGGCAAAGATGAATTTAAGAATTCTTTAAGAGATAAAGCAGTGCTTTACATAGAGATAGTGAAGCCAGATTATGGGAAAGATTATGACATTTTGGGTTTGAGGATCCTGTCTGACCTTCAGGTAGAGATATCCATCAGAAAGTTAGGGTAGAGCTTTTGTGTAAGAGATATATGTTTGAAACTGTAAGACTTTATTTGATTTCACCAGAAAAGTTTGTTGAGAAAACAGCATTGGACAGAGCACAGACCTTAGGGAAGCTTAACTCTTAAGCAAGAGTAGGAAGAGGAGGCAAGAATGTAACAAGCAAGAAATGGTCAAAAAGGTAGGAGGAGTCTCAAAGGCAGCAGTGTTGTGGAATACGAGAGAATGGGAAGTTGAAGTAAGAAGGAGTGATCAACAGATTCCCCTGTAACAGAGGGCTCAGCAGGCTTGTAATGGCTCACAGGGCTGATATTTTAAATTTTGGGGAGGTTTGCAAGCTAGTTGATGCCAAATTGATAGCGAAAATCAGCCATGGCAAATGTATTTGCACCACCGAAAGTGGAATACATTACAAATTCAGTCTCTTCAACTCCTGCTCTGAGAAGGTAGTTGTTCAACATTTACTGGCACACCACTGGATAAAGATTAGAAAATGCTCTTTGGATTTATCAGATAGGAAGTAATTCCAGAGAGAAGTCTTTTGAGTGGTGGAGTGGAAGCCAGTTTACAGTGGGTTAAGGAGTGGGAAGTATGAACATGGAGATGCGTTAATGAGAAAGGAAGATATAAATTATATAGTAGCCAGAGGATAATATGAAGTCAGGGAAAGGAGAAACAAGCATATTTATAGCTCAAAGGGATATTTCCAGTAGAAAGAAAACAAGGCTGAAGGTACAAGGTAATAGAAGGTGAAGGTCTCAGGGGAAGAAGGAGAGGATGGGATTCAGGGCACAGGTGTAGGGGTTCTTGAATATGATAAGGGATGTCTGATCCTCAAAGGCTGGGAGAAAGGTGGAATCTCTAAGAAGGAACCAACTTTTGTCATTCGATCTGCATTTAAACTTGTGGGACTCCACGTTTCTCTTAGACAACCTTGACTGCTTCTGACTTTGGAAGCTAAGTTGCTGCTACTTGTTTTCCTTTTGGGCAAAAGCCTGGATCTTTCCCGTAGTCACTCAAATTTAACATTATTTTAAATGTACTTGTGTTAAGAAATTAAGAGGAAAAACAACAAATGTGTGAAAAGGGATATGTGATACGTTTTGAATTTTTTAGGTCTAAATTCAAACTAATACATTCCAATCATGGGTATTTTAGCTGTCTTAGCTTCTGGATTTGGATGGGAAATGAATACATCTTGTATTTAGTTTCTTGCCCCAATTTATCCTGCTTCTCCTGCCATTATCAGGTCTAGATTTAGGCTGCTATAGTTGCTTCTATTAGTCAATTTCTGAGCTAATAATGTCCTCCCACTAAGGAATATGAAGTCAGGATTATGGATGTCGTCTTGCTCCTTATTGCAATTTTTAGTCCTGGTAAGGAAAACAAATCATCGAGACTTCAAGGAAAGATTTGTGAGTGCATTTTCTGAGCCAAAGTTGTGTCTTATTCATCTTTATATACTCATTCATCTGTTTATTCATTCAATAAATATTTATTAATAGCACACTATTTTCCGGGCAAAATGCCATAAGCTAGGGATGATGGTGTAAACACACAGAGCTTTTAGTAATGGGAGAGACATATTTTAAGTAGCCATACAAATAAATATATGTAATTACAAAAGGTAGTAAGTGCTTTGAAGGAAAAAATGAAGAGTTAAATGAAATATTAAAAAAGAGAGAGCTGACTGAATTTCTGGAGTTGTGGGAGGGCTTCTCTGGGCGTGTTCTTAGACCTGAAGGATGAATGGGAGTTCTCTAGGCAAAGTGTGAGGCAAATATCATTCCAGGCAGAAGGAACAGCCACTGAGAAAGACTTGAGGCAGAAAGTTTTGTCATCTTTAGGAAATAAAAGAAAGTACCGTGGGTAAAATCTAGTAAGAAAAGAAGGGCTTGAAGAGGTAGACTAGTAAAGATTTTGGATTTTATTCTAGGTGCAATTATAAACTAATGAAAGGTTTAAGGCAAGGCAAGGCATAATCTACATTGTGTTTTCAAAAGATTTCTCTGGGTGTTAAGTGCAGAAGGAATGGAGAAGAACAGAGTAGAATTGGGAAGTTCATTTTGGAGGCTAGATAAGTAATCAAGTGAAAGATAATGCTGGTTTAGACTGGGGAGTTTGCCTTGCAGATTGAGAGAAGGGCAATATTTGGATTAGATTTTCAGAGAAAGTCTACTAGTACATCATACCTGTTCATTATTTTACTGTATCGCCTGGGCAAAAGAATAAGATAAGAAAAATAAATTAAGGCCACAAGAATTAGAAAATAAGGAATCTGAAAAAAATTGACATTATTTGCAGATGACATACATAAAGACCCCAAAGAACCTGTAGAAAAATTAGAAATAATGTGAGAGTTTAGTAAGATGTCTAAATACAATATTTAATTTTAAAGTGAACGGAGGAGGAAGTGAATACAGAAGAGAGGGGATGGCTAGAAGGTAGAGTAATATCAGTTAAAAAGATAAAAAGAGAAAGAGAAAGAAAAAAGGGAGGAAGAGAAAAAAAGAAGAGGACAGAAAAAAGGAAGAAAGGGACAGAGACAAAAACGTATATTCCAACTGGATGAACTAGAAGCATAGAGAGTTGTGTTTGGAAGGGGGCATAAATGAATTAGGTTATGATATGATGCAGTTCCTGATTGATCTAGGCGTGACTTGGAAGTGGGTTATTGAGGTGGAAGAGGGTAAGTCACCTATGATGAGGCATTCAAGGAATTGAATGACTAGCTGATGGGTCATTCAAGCGTATGTTGAAGTGACTCAGGATGGTGGTAGGAATTGGGATGGAGGAAGCCTGAAGCCAAGCACTTAGTCTTTCCTGAATGAGGGGCAGCAGATGGTTGCTGTGGGGAGGGGGAGAAGGAGGTATAAGCAGATGGTTGATTCTCCAAGGAGCAGGAGTTTTGCAAAAGGAAGAGGAAATAACATGCTGGGAGTGGCAGTAAGGAGGAGGGAGGATGTTTAGGTAGGTCTTCCATTTGAGAGGACTGGTATCTCTAAGGGACATCTATGACTTTGGTTATGGCAACAAACTGAAAGGAGAAGGTGATAAAAATTATAGATCAGAATCTTGAAGAGCACTTGGCCAAGTGTCAGTGCACAGTAGATGCTCAATACATAATTAATAAATCAACCAGTTAATCATGAACATGGTAGAGAAGCTGTATTATCTCAAGCCTATAACCCAACCCAATTTGCATGTTACCACCAAACGGGCTGTTTGATTCAGGGTGCTTCAGCTTTGCTCTCTTTATTTTAAAACTCCACTCAATATATAAATGTATTTATACATTCAGTATTCAGTGTATCAAATTAGCATGGTGTACACCTTAAATTTACACAATGTTATGTGTCAAATATATTTCAATTAAAAACAAAACAAAACAAAAACAACTCCATTCAGTCATCAGGAAGATCCTCAACTCTTTTTTTTAAAAAATTTATTTATTTTATTTATTTATTTTTGGCTGCATTGGGTCTTCGTTGCTGCGCACGGGCTTTCTCTAGTTGTGGTGTGCGGGGGCTACTCTTCGTTGCGGTGTGCCGGCTTCTCATTGTGGTGGCTTCTCTCATTGCAGAACACGGGCTCTAGGCGTGTGGGGTTCAGTAGTTGTGGCACATGGGCTCAGTAGTTGTGGCTCACGGGCTCTAGAGCGCAGGCTCAGTAGTTGTGGCACATGGGCTTAGTTGCTCCACAGCATGTGGGATCTTCCTGGACCAGGGCTTGAACCCGTGTCCCCTGCATTGACAGGTGGATTGTTAACCACTGCGCCATCAGGGATGCCCGATCCTCAACTCTTAGTTGGAGAAAACTTCCTTTTTGGAATTCTTTATTTCTGTTATGGGGGGGCTGTAGTCAAAGAGGATAAATCTCCTCCCCATTATCTTATAATTATTATCCTAATAATTGGGCTCAAACTGATTCTCATGTTTCTGCCAAACTGGAAGTATTAAATGCCTTTAACAAGCACCTCATCTCATAGCCTCCATATTAATTCTTCTTTTTAATTTCCTCTACTGACACCCTTAAATGCTCTTTTTAAACACACTTTTAAAGTTATATCTTCATCTTCAGACTTAGTGATATACTTTGTTTCTCCACATGTCACAGTGTATAGCATTTTTAAAGTCCTCTATGATGGCTATAAATGCTTATAAATCCACCGATGCAGTGTATTTTCCTGAGGGGGAAAAATGACCATCTGAGGTTAATGAATCTTGGCCTTATCTTGGGGTAGCATTTCATCAAACCAAAAATTAATTTTGAAAAAATCTAGGTTTATGTTAAGCCTTAAGTAGAACCTTTGAAATTACAAATGATTTTTTTTGTTTTTACTACATACTGCCTCAACCCTCTATTTCTTCTTCTTTTTTTTTTTTATAAATTTATTTATTTATTTAATTTTTGGTTGCACTGGGTCTTCGTTGCTGCACGTGGGCTTTCTCTAGTTGCGGTGAGTGGAGGCTCCTCTTCATTGCAGTGCGCGGGCTTCTTATTGTGGTGGCTTCTCTTGTTGCGGAGCACGGGCTCTAGGTGCGTAGGCTTCAGTGGTTGTGGTGCACGGGCTCAGTAGTTGTGGCACATGGGCTTAGTTGCTCCGCAGCATGTGGGATCTTCCCGGACCAGGGGTTGAACCCATGTCCCCTGCATTGGCAGGTGGATTCTTAACCACTGTGCCACCAGGCAAGTCCAACCCTCTATTACTTAAACTGTGCATTATTTGTAATGAAGGCATTTATCATTTACAGTTCATTTTAATACATTTTAACAGCTTTATTGAGGTATAAGTGACATAATAAATTATAGATATTTAAAGTGTACAGTTCAATACGTAGGAAACTATCACCACAATCAAGATAATTATCTCCAAAAGTTTTGTTATGTCTCTTTCTGATTTATTCTCTCCTTCATTCCCTCCATTCCTAGGAAATTTGATCTGCTTTTTGGCATGCATTACTTTTGCGTTTTCTAGAATTTTATATAAATAGAACCATACAGCATGTACTTTTCTTTGGCTCCTTTCACTCAGCATAATTATTTCAAGATTCATCCTTGTTGTTGACTATATTAATAGTTCATTTCTTTGTATGCTAGGTAGTACTCCATTGTGTGGATAGACTAATAGTTTATCTACTTATCTGTTGACGGACATTTGGATTGTTTCCAATTTTAGATTATGACATATAAAACTGCTATGAACATTCATGTGCAAGTCTTTGTATGACCATATTCTTCCATTGATCTTGGGTAATTACCTAGGAGAAGTGTTGTGGAATCATATGGTAGACATATGTTTAACTTTTGGGGAGACTTTCAAACTGTTTCCAAAAGTGATTATAACAGTTCACTTTCCCACCAGTAGTGTATGTGAGTTTCATTTCCTCCATATCCTTGGCAACACTTGATATGATTAGTCTTTTTAATTTTAGCAGTTTGGAGGTGCATAGTGTTCCGTCCTGGGGATTTTATTTTGCATACCCGTATTGACTAGTAATGTTGAGTACCTGATTATGTAGTTGTTTGTCATCCACATATCTTCTTTGGTGAGGTGTCTGTTTAAATTGTTTCCATTTTTAATTAGGGTATCTGTTTTATTACTACTGCATTTTGAAAATTCTTTATATATACTGGATGCAAGTTGTTCAACAGACATGTAATTTGCAGACACTTTCTCCCACTCTGTGGGTTGTCTTAACAGAATTTTTTGAGGAGCAAAAGTTCTTAGTTTTGATGATGTCCAATTTATTAAGTTTTTCTTTTATGAATTATGTTTTTGGTGTTACGTCTAAGAAATCTCTGCCTAACCTAAGGTCACAGAAATTTTCTTCTAGAAATTTTTTAGTTTTATGTTTTACATTTAGGTCTACGATCCATTTTGAGTTAATCTTTGTAAAGGTGTAAGGTACAGATCAAAGTTTTTTGTTTGTTTTTGTTTTGGACAAAGATAGGCAAACGTTCCAGCATCATTTATTGAAAAGATTACCTTTTTTATTTTTCAAGCCCAGTGCCTTGGCATATTTGTCAAAAGTCAACGTGTATGGATTCACTTCTGGTGACTCTCTCCTGCTCTATTGATCTGCTTGCCTATCTTGATGCCAATAACACAGTGTCTCCATTACTGTAGCCTTATAACGAGTTTTGAAGTCAAGCGGTATAAATCCTCCAACTTTGTCATCCTTTTTCAATGGCATTTTGGCTATTCTAGATCCTTGGCATCTCCATGAACCAGCTTGTCAATTTTTCCAAAAAGAAAAAAAAAAAAGCCTTCTGGGATTTTGAGTGTGACTGAATTAATTGGGGAATGATTGACAGCTTAACATATTGACTTCTCTGGACCACAAAATTTCATCTCCCCACTTACTTGGGTTTTATAAAATTTCTCTCAGCAGTGTTTTGTAGTTTTCAATGAACAGGTCTTACACATCTTTTTGTTAGATTTGTCTCTAAACCTTTCATATTTTTGATGCTATTCTGCTTTTAAAATTTTCAATCAGTTTTCAATCTGGATGATTAATATTTTTGGCAATGGGTAGAACATAGAAGTCCAGGCAAAGTTGAATGGAAGTGGTGTTAGTGGGCATCATTGTCTTCTTCCTGATCTTAAGAGGAAAACACTCAGTCCTTTACTATTAATTATGATGTTAACTCTAGTTTTTCATAAATGCCTTTTACCAGTTTAAAGAAATTCCCTTTTATTCCTAGTTTGCTGAGAATTTTTATCAAAGTATCAGTGCTGGATTTTATCAAATGCTTTTTCTGTATCATTTGAGATGATCATATAGGGTTTTCTTTTTAGTGTATTAATTTGGTGAATTACATTGTTTGATTTTTGAATTTTAAATCAATCTTACCATCCTGTAGTAAGTCCCACTTGGTCATGATGTGTTTTCCTTTTTATATATTGCTAGATTTGATTTAAATTTTTTTGAGCATTTTGCATTTATGTTTATGAGGAAATATGTCTATAATTTTATTTTCTTGTAATATCTTTGGTTATGACTACACAGTAATTCTGACTTCATACAATGAGTTGGGAAGTATTCCCTTCTATTCAGTTTTTTGGAAGAACTTTTCTAGAATAGTATTTTTGTCCTTGTATATTTGGTAGAATTCACCAATGAAGCCATCTGGGCTTGTGATTTTTTTCTGGGAAGGGTTTTTTAGCTAGTGTAAATAGATATAGGGCTGTTTAAAAGAGATAAGGCTGTTCATGTTAGCTACTTCTTCTTTAGCAAGTTTTGGTTATTTGTGTCTTCCAAGAAATGTGTCCATCTCATCTATATTCTTACTGGCATGAATTTGTTCATGATATTCCCTAGCAATCCTTTTCACATCTGTAGAATCTATAATGATGTCACTCCCTCATTCTTGATTGGAAATTTGTGTTTTCTCTCTGTTTTTCCCCTGATCAGTATGATTAGAATTTTATCAATTTTATAGATATTCTCAAAGATCTATAGAAAATATCGAACTTTGGTTTTGTGGATTTTTCTCTCCTTTTTTTTTTTTTTTCTGTTTTCTGGTTTGTTGATTTCTTCTCTGAATTTTATTTCCTTTCTTCTGCTTGCTTTAGGATTCCTTGACTCTTCTTCCTCTAGTTTCTTAGCGTGGAAGGTAGGTCATTTTGGACTTTTCTTCTTTTGTAGTATAGGTGTTTTAGTGCAATAAATTTCCTCTTCATACGGCACTAGTTGTATGTTGTGTTTTCATTTTCATCCAATTCAAAGTGCTTTCTACTTTCCCCTTTGATTTTTTTGATCCGTGGATTATTTATAAGTGTGTTATTTAATTTAAAAATATTTGTGCATTTCTCAGATATAGTTCTATATTATTATTTTTATCAGCTTTGTTGATATATAATTTTAAAACCATAAATTTTACCCATTTAAAATGTAAAATTAAGTGGCCTTGATATACTCACAGAGTTGTGTAACCACCCACACAATCTAATTTTAGAACATTTTCATCACTCCCCAAAGAGACCTTGTACCCATTAACAGTCACTTCATTTCTTCTTCTACCCCTTTCTGCCTCTCTAACCTCAGACAACCACTAATCTACTTTCTTTCTCTGAAGATTTGCTTATTTGGGGCATTTCATATAAATGGAATCATATAATACCTGGTCTTTTGTGACAGGCTTTTTTCACATAGCATCATGTTTTTGAAATTCATCCATGGTGTAGAGTGTATCAGTATTTCATTTTTTAAACTGACAGATATTATTGTATTTTATGATTATACTGTTTTTATTTTTTAAATTACTTAGATTGTGGCCAGAAGTCATATTTCGCATGACTTGTAAGCTTTTAAACTTTTCAAGACTTGCTTTATGACCCAGAATATGAAGTATCTTAGTAAGTGTTCTATGTATACTCAATAAGAATTTCTTTTCTTCTCCGCTTAGATGGAGCGTTTTATAAATGTCAGTTAAGTCAGTTTGGTTGGTTGTATTGTTCAAGTCTTCTGTATCGTTCCTGATTTTCTGTTTGCTTGTTCTACCAGTTATAGAGAGAGGGGTATTTAAAGCTCCAATTTTAATTTTGGGTTTGTTTATTTCTTCTTGTAATTCTATTGGGTTTTTTTTTGTTTCATGTATTTTGTATTTTTCTATTAGGTGCATGAACATTTAGGGTTTTTTGTCCTCTTATTGAATTGATCCCCTTATTGTTAGGATAAAACCTTCTTCATTCCTGGCAATATTCTTTGCTTTAAAATTTCCTCTACCTGATCTTAATATAGCCAGTTTTAATTAATGTTAGCATGTTATGTCTTCTTCCATCCCTTCACTTTTAACCTACTTGTGTCTTCGTGTTTAAAGTGGGTTTCTTGCAGGTAGTACATAGTTAGGTCTTGCTTTCTAAATCACACCTAACAATCTTTGCCTTTTACTTTGGGTGGTTAGACCATTACATTTATTTATATGATTTGGTCCATCTTGCTATTTTTTTCTTTTTGTCCATCTGTTCTTTGCTCTCCTTTTTCTCTTATTCTGCTTTATTTAAAATTATTTGGGTGTTTGTATATAATTGGTGTTATGTTTCCTTAAATGTTTGGATAAAATTCTGTTTTATCTCCTTTGTTGGCTTGTTAGCTATAAATTATTATATTTTAAAAAAATTATTTATTTATTTGGCTGTGCCGGGTTTTAGTTGTGGCACACAGTGTCTTCGTTGCAGCATGTGGGATCTTTAGTTGCAGCATGAAGGACTTTTTTTTTAGTTGCAGCATGTGGGCTCTTTTAGTTGTGGCATGAGGGCTCTTAGTTGTGGCATGTGGACTCTTTAGTTGCGGCATATGGGGCTCTTAGTTGCGGCATGCATGTGGGATCCAGTTCCCTGACCAGGGATTGAACCTGGGTAGGCTGCACTGGGAGCATGGAGTCTTAACCACTAGACCACCAGGGAAGTCCCTTGTATTATTTTAGGTGCTGCTTTACAGTTCATAGTATCCATTTTTAACTTATGAGTCTACTGTTAAGTGATATTATGCTACTTCATGTTTAGTATAAAGAACTTTACAGCACTATGTTTCCATTTACCCCCTCAGACCTTTGTGCTATTGTTGTTATACATTTTACTTTGCACATGTTGTATCAGTGTCACAATACATTGTTGTTATTTTTGCTCTAGACAATTCGTTATAAGGAAAAGAGTCTGTTTTATTTACCCATATAATTACCCTTTCTGGTGCTGTTTCTTCCTTAGTGTAGTTTTCCATCTAATGTCATTTTCCCTCTGCCTGAAAAACTTCCTTTAGTATTTCTTGTAGTGCAGTCCTGCTAGTGATTAATTCTTTCTTTCTTAAAAAGTCTTTCTTTTGCTTTCAATTTTGAAAGATGTATTTATTGTCTACAAAGTTCTAGTTTGATAATTCGGAGGGGTGGTCTTTAAATATACTGCTCAACTGCTTCTGACTTGCATTGTTTCCTATGAGAAATTTGTTGTCATCCTTATTATTTGTTCTTCTCTGCATAATATGTCTTCTTCTCTGGATGCTTTTAGTAATTGCTCTTTGTAAACAGTCTTGGGAAATTTGATTATGATAAACCTTGGTATAATTCTCTTTGTTTTTCTTGTGTTTGGAGTTCATTGAGTTTCTTTGCTCTGTGGTTTATTTGATCAGATTTGGGGAATTTGGAGCCATTTTTTTTCTTAACTATTTCCCCCATTCTTGCAGACTCTAATTACACATATATTAGGCCACCTGAAATTTTACCATATCTCACTGATGTTCAGTTCAATTTTTTTTTGTCTTTCTCTCTGTTTCTTTCTGGATAATTTCAATTGCTAAAAATTCAAGTTCACTAATCATCTTCTGCAATGTCTAATTTGCCATTAATACCATCCAGTGAATTTTTCATCTCAGACATTGTAGTTTTCATCTCCAGAAGTGTGATTTGGGTCTTTTAAAATATCTTCCATGTCTCCATTTAACATATTCAATCATCTTCTAACTTCTGAACATACATAGTACAGTTATGATAACAGTTTCTTACTGACTAATTCTATCCTTTGTGTCATATATGGGTCTTTTTTAATTGATTGAATTTTCTCTTCATTCTGGGTCATATTTATGTGGTTCTTTGCATTCCCAGTAATTTTTTGTTGGATGCCAAACATTGTGAATTTTATCTTGTTGTATGCTAGATATTTTTGTATCTCTATAAATACTCTTGATCTTTTTTCTGGGACAAGGTTAAGTTTCTTGAAAGCAGGTTGATCCTTTTGGGCTGTATTTTTAAGGTTTGCTAGGCAGGACCAGAGCAGTGTTTAGTCTAGGGCTAATTTTGGCCCACAGATTATGAGGATACCCTCTCTGGATTGTGGGAACTGGAACTATTTCTGGTCCTGCATGAGTTCTGGGAGTTTTCCCCTCTAATACTCTGGGGTGGTTCTTTTCCTGGCCTTTGGTAGTGTCCTCCATGCGTGCACTGATCACTACTCAAGCTGAACACTCAAGGGGTCTCTCTGTAGATCTCCAGGGTCTTCTCTCTGAAGCTATCTCCTCTCTATTAGTCTGCCCTGAGAATCTAGCTGCCTTGGACTCCCCACATTCCTAGCTTTGTCTCCTCAACTTAGGGAGATTATTGAGCTCCATCTGAGTTCTGCTTCCCTGCAGTGGGGCCTGGAAACTCTCCACAGACAGTAATGGAATAATTGTAACTCACTTCATGTGTTTCCTGTCTCTCAGGAATTACCATCCTTTTCTTCCACCCCTGACACCCAGTGTCTTGAAGACTATTGTTTCATATATTTTGTCTGGCTTTGGAGTTTTTTCAGTCAGAATGTGTACTATGATAAGAACTATATTTGGTCTTTTCCCCTGGTTCTTGGCACAGAGCTTCTAACATCTTTGGTATTTCCTGAGAGACAGGAGTATAGGAGTGTCTTTTGTTATTCACAACACCCGTCCCCCCATTCATAAATAATTACAGTTGATCTTTGAACAACATGGGTTTGAACTGCACAGGTCCACTTATATGAAGATTTTTTTTCCAAAAATTATGTTGGAAAAATTTTTTGACACTTGCAACAATTTGAAAAAAACTCACAGATGAACCTTGTAGCCTAGAAATATCAAATAAATAAATAAGAAAAAGTTAGGTACGTCATGAATGCATAAAATATATGTAGGTACTAGTTTATCCTTATATAGGCATAAGGTGAGTGATATTTAATATAAAATTAATAATGTGTTAGTATTCTTACTGAGTTGTAACCTTTATAATAAACCAGGAAACGCAAGTAAAGTGTTTTCCTGAGTTTTGTGGGCCATTCTAGCAAATTATGGAGCCTGAGGAGGGGATCATGGGAGTCCCTGGTTTATAGCTTGTTGGTCAGAAGTATTTGTGACTGACATCTGGAGTGGGGGCAGTCCTGTAGGACTAAAGCCCTTAGACATGTGGAGTCTGCTGCTAACTCCAAGTAGTTAGTCTCTGAATTGAATTGAATTGCAGGACCCAGTTGGCATCAGAAAGAACCTCCGGAGGAGGGTAAATCTGGTCCCTGTGAATCCGTCTTGGCTGGAAGTAAAAATTTCCTTTTCCGTAAGTGTAAATAAATAAAATATTAAATAAACATGTAATCAACAAGCCCACCAAATGGTAAAAGAATGTACCCACATTACAGAGCAGAAATAGAATTTCTGGGTAGATATGCGCAACTTAAGTATAAGTCAGGTGAAAAAACAAAAAGATAGTATGGTATTTGACTGAACCTACTAAATCCCCCACCCTCCCAAGTAAAAAGAAAACAAGAAACTTAGCATGCAAGATAGAGATGAAACATCTATTCTTGGAGAATATATGTAATTAAAAAAAAATTGGTAGCCAAATTTAAAATATTTTTTAACAGCATATGAAATTAGCTTTAATATCTTTTAATTAACCCAATATAACCAAAATATTATTTCAACATATAATCAATATAAAAATTATTAAGGAGATATTTTACATTTATATCTACTAAGAC
The DNA here is from genome assembly GCF_011762595.2 of Tursiops truncatus. Classification (NCBI taxonomy): domain Eukaryota; kingdom Metazoa; phylum Chordata; class Mammalia; order Artiodactyla; family Delphinidae; genus Tursiops; species Tursiops truncatus. The sequence continues at coordinate 163,230,679 of NC_047035.1, read as the reverse complement.
TTTGAATTGGGCATGCATTTTACACTAGAGCACATCTCAATTAAGATTAGTTGTGTTTCAATGGACTTGAGGATACGGGGAGGGGGAAGGGTAATCTGGGACGAACTGAGAGAGTGGCATGGACATATATACACTACCAAATGTAAAATAGAAAGCTAGTGGGAAGCAGCCGCATAGCACAGGGAGATCAGCTCGGGTGCTTTGTGACCACCTAGAGGCGTGGGATAGGGAGAGTGGGGGAGACGCAAGAGGGAGGAGATATGGGTATATATGTATATGTATAGCTGATTCACTTTGGTATAAAGCAGAAACTAACACACCATTGTAAAGCAATTATACTCCAATAAAGATGTTTAAAAAAAAAGATTAGTCATGTTTCAATTTTTCATTGGTCACTTACTTGTAAACAGTGGTCACTCGTGTTGGACAGTGAGGCTGCAGAAATACTTAATGACACTATGAAATTAAAAAAACATAGGAAAGATAAAAAATGAGGTGAAGCACCAACACAAAGATGAAAAGAGAGTTGACTGTTAGTATCCTACCCATATCCCTGCAGTCGTGCCCTCAATGTATCTCTTCTCTATAAACCTGTGATTCCTGTGATTACCTGTGATATTCTGCCCCAGGTCATTTTTCTGATCAAAGCAGTATGCCCAGCCCACATTCAGGGCAAGCGAGAAGTGTCGAACCTTAATGCTCCCTAGAACGGCCTATAACGAGTGACAGACAAAAGCTGTTGAATAAATACCCCAGCTTCTTTGCCTGCCAGTTGGGATAACTCTGAGACGTGTTCTACAGTGTCTCAAAGAGTTTCCTCTAGTAAGTTTTAGCTCCAGCTGCCCACAGCAGTTACTTGCTTGCTAGTATTATTGGATTCTTTCCCTTTCATATCTTACTTCTCCACCCCTTTATTAGTGTTTCCTGGAATTACCTCTCAAATAAATTATTTGCACTCATATTCTTGGATCTGCTTCTGGGGAATGCAAACTATGACACATAGTTTAGGAACACATTGGAAGCCAGAACAACTCCACTACAAAGCCATTAAAAAAATTAGAAACAGCAGAGAACAGAACAGATACAATATAAAACCAATTACTAATGGGGGAAAGGCTTGACAATCACAGAGTCTGCAGATTTTTTAAAAAGACAAATTAAAGCAATTTAAAGAGTAAGTAAGATATTTGAAGTACAAAGGCTAATTAGAATAAAGGTAATTGAGGTCCTAGAGTTGGAGAAACTAACATAAATAGATCAGAAATTGTACTTAAAAACCAGTAGAAGAGAATTTTCCTGATTAGAGGAAGGAATTAATCTAGAATATGTTGTTCCTAGAAAAAAAACCTGTTATAGGAGCAGCTAAACTGAGATATATCCTAATGATTTTTGCATTTCACTGATTAAGAGAAAATTCTTTACATATCCAGACAAATACTAACTATTTACCAGGAAAAAAAATCAGGATAGCTTCAGACTTCTCTAAGAATTACCCATTGTCTGAAAAGTGCTAAGGAAAGGAAGGTGAGCTCCAAGCCTGTTTTTCTCAGTCAAGCTGACATTCAAAGATAAAGGGAAGAAATAGGCAAGTAGACAATCTCAATCATAAACAAGCCAGGACCCACATGACCTTTTTGAAAAGACAAGAAAAATCAAAGCCAAATAATCAAAAAGTAAAGAGAGAAACCACAATAAAAAGACTGGTGATAAAACCCAATTAATTTAAAATAGAATTAAGAAAGCAATTATGGAAAATGTGGTCACAGAAATGTAACTGTTATAAATCTTGACAAGGTAAAGGAAATGGTAATACAACAATAGAAATCAAGCATGGAGGGGAAGGGAGGGACGTGGGAAGAGATTTACTTGTGATCATTTCTTTCATAGTCCTCTATAACTGGGACTCAACAGATGCAGTCTGAAGTTGCTAATCAAGAAATGGAGAGTTAATAATAGTAAATAAAGTTATAATAATTGCAAAACAATAACAACAATAAGAAAACCCTCAAAGCAGATAATAAACCTTCACAATTATCGCAAGAAACATACAGACATCTATAAAACTGAATAAAGAATAGACAATACATTTAGCAATTGGTAGTACATAACAGAAAACTTAAAATGAAATAATAAATACTAAATATATTTCTTATACCAATACATATACATGAAAATAAGTTCACCCATTAGACGAAGTTATGGACTAGACAAAAGAAAAAACTCACAAAATCAAACCATACATTTAGAAGAATGAAATACAGTTCAATTGCAAAAAGGGGAGATTCTTTGAGGGAAGCATAACAGAAAGACAAAGCAAAACCAGATAAACCACTGGCTAGTGTAGTAGTAAAAATAAAAGAAAAAGAAAAAAAGGACAAGTACCTTTCTAAAAAATTAGAAATGAAAAAGAGAAAGTAACTATTGTTATAGAGGAAATTAAAAATCCTGAAAAAAAATTGAAAATATAAGTGAAAAATACTAAATAGCAGCCCAAACAAACAAATCTAAACAGACGAGTAACAATAGAAACAATTGAAAAAGTTATAAAAGAACTTCCTCTTTAAAATCTCCAGGTCATGAAACCATGAAAACATGGTTTCACTGTTAATTCTTCAAATTTTTTTAAGAAACAGGTAAGTTGGATAGAATTTACTGTTGCCAAAAAAAGGGAATCCTTCAAATTATACTTATGAAGAAAGTCTTCAAAACCTGACAAGACAGGACCAACTCACTTATCAATATTTAAGTAAAAATGCTAATAAAACAATGGCAATTGTAGTTCAGCAGTACTTAAGAAAATATGCCATTACCAAATGAGTTCCTCCCTGGACAGCAAGGGTGGTCAATATTAGGAAAACTATGAATATATTATATCTTACTAATAGCTCAAAGGGGAAAACATATATAGTGACTTTAATATATGCAGAAAAAAAATTTGACATACTTCAGCATCCAGCATAATTATGAAAATAGAGAATAAATTAAGAATAGATGATTGGGATTAACAGATGTGAACTACTTTATATAGAATAGATAAAAAACAAGGGCCTACTGTATAGCACAGGGAACTATATTCAATATCCTATGATAAACCATAATGGAAAATATATGAAAAAGAATATATATATATGTATATATATGTATAACTGAATCACTTACTTTACAGCAGAAACTAACACAACCCTGTAAACCAACAAAATGTCAATAAAATAAATTTAAAAAAAGAATAGATGACAACAGCAGAATACACATTTTTCTCAAGTGGACGTGGAACAGTCTCCAGGATAACCCATATGTTAGGCCATAAAAGAAGTCTTCATAAATTTTAAAAGATTGAAAGCATATAAAATATCTTTTCTGATAATAATGAAATGAAACTAGAAATCAATAACAAAAGGAAAACTGGAAAATTCACAAATATGTGGAAATTAAACAAGACTCACTTGAGCAACCTATGGGTCAAAGAAGAAATCACAAGGGAAATCAGATCATACTTTGAGCCAAATGAAAACAAAACTCTGCATACCAAAACTTATGGGATGCAGTGAGAGCAGTGCTAAGAGAGAAATGTATATCTGTAAATGCAAGCATTAAAAATGCCCTTTATCATGTTGAGGAAGTTTCCTTCTATTGCTAGGTTATTGGGTGTTTTTGTCCTAAAGAGTTATGAATTTTATCAAATGCTTTTTCTGCCTCATTTGGGATGCTCATATGAGTTTTTCCCCCTTCATTCTATTAATGTGGCATATTAATTATATTGGTTGCTTTTTCATATGTTCAACTATCATTGCATTCCAGGAATAAATCCCACCTGCTCATGGTGTTTAATCCTCTTAAAATGCAGCTGAATTCAATTTGCTAGAATTTTGTTGAGGATTTTTGCAATATCTCAGGATATTGGTGTGCAGTTTTCCTTGTAGTGTCTTCGTCTTGCTTTGGTATCAGAGCTATGCTGTCCTAATGAGTGTGTTAGAAAGTCTTCTCTCCAGTTTTCTGGAAGAGTTTGAAAAGGATAGGTATTAATTCTTCTTTAAATGTTTGGTAGAATTTACCAGTGAAACCACCTGGTCCAAGGCCTTTTTTTGTTGGGTGGTTTTTGATTACCAATTCAATCTCCTTATTAGTTATAGATGTATTCAGATTTTCTGTTTATTTATGATTCAGTTTTTGTAGATTGTGTGTCTCTAGGAATTTTTCCATTTCATCTAGGTTAACTGATGAGTTAGTAAATAATCATAATATTTTCTTGTAATTCTTTTTATTTTCTTATAATTCTTTCTATATTTTTAGTAATTTGAGTCTTCTCTCTTTTTTTCTTAGTCTAGCTAAAGATTTGTCAACTTTATTGATCTTTTCAAAGAATCGACTTTTGGTTTCATTGATTTTTGCTATTGTTTTTCTATGCTGTATTTCATTTATCTCTCCCCTAATCTTTATTGTTTCTTTTTATCTGCTGGGTTTGGGTTTAGCTTGCCCTTCCTTTTCTAATTCCATAAGGTATAAAGTTAAGTTACTGATTTGAAATCTTTCTTCTTTTTTAATGTATGCGTTTACAGCTATAAATTTCTCTCAGCACTGCTCTCACTGCATCCCATAAGTTTTGGTATATGGAGTTTTGTTTTCATTTAGCTCAAAGTATTTTCTAATTTCCCTTGTGATTTCTTCTTTAACCATTGGTTGCTCAAGAGTGTGTTGTTTAATTTCCACATATTTGTGAATTTTCCAATTTTCCTTTTGTTATTGATTTCTAGTTTCATTTCATTATTATCAGAAAAGATACTTTGTATGCTTTCAATCTTTTTGAATTTACTAAGACTTGTTACGGCCTAACATATAGTCTGTCCTGGAGCGTTCCGTGTCCACTTGAGAAAAATGTGTGTTCTGCTGCTTTTGGGTAGAGCGTTCTGTTTTTTATATACGTGGAGGGTTCTGGATAGTTATCTATCTATTCATCCAATCTCTCCATCTACCCATCCACCCCCCCCATCTTTCTATCTATCTTACTATGGGACATTTATACCTGTTAAGTAGCCTGGAAAATTACACCCCTAGATGTTTTTGTGGCTGGTTTCTCCTCGTCACTCAGATCTATGCTCAGATATTACCTCAGAGAAATTTTCTCTGACCACAGTGTCTAAAACTGCACCCATCTCACCACATCCCCAGTCACTCTCTATCTTGTTTCCTGGTTTGTTTTCTTCATAGCACTTATCACAATCTGAAATTACATGATTTTTTTTGATCCTTTACTTGTTTGTTCTTTGTCTCTCTCAGTTGAATATAAGCTCAGTAAAAGCAGAGACTGTTTTGTTCACCACAAGAGCTTAATAAATATTTGATGAATATGTATTGGTTAACATTTGTTAAATGTCACCTGCTCTTCAAAATAGCACACTAATTTTACTTAAATAAATTTGTTTATATGATTTTTCATGCTAGGAGATTTCAGAGGCAATTCTCATATCCTGCGTAGTTTTTCTGTACTTTTTCCTCTGTTGAAGTTACTACTTTTAAATTTCATCAAAACTTTTTGCCCTTGGTTGTGTTGGGATTAGAAACCTGGTTATCTAGATCAGTTTACACTATATCCTTTACAATTTTATATGTTTCAATCAAATCCTTACTTTTTTCTTACACTGGTATTTCAGATGTTAGAATAGTTTCTATTCTTTTCTGTATATGTACACTAATTATGTTTTAGTGTAATGTGTATTTCCTAGGGTGATTATTCATTAAAGTAAGTAAAATTATTTAGTTTGGCTAATTGAAATGAATACTCTCTCATCAAAATTATGTATTTTATGCCATATTTTAATAACCTATAAAGACAAAATTACTTGCTATTTTAACTTTGTCTCTTACTATCTTTGATGTTCCTTTTCTTCCTTATATCAGTGTCTCTCTTTATTCAGTCTCCCAGAATTGCTCATATTCTTATGTGATTTGAGCCTCAGATACAACCAGGCATTGCACTTGATCCAATACCTGGCATTTCTTTTCTGTCTCTGTGCCTGTCCCTGACAACCTTACCTGTAAGCAATATTTTAGAATCTATTTTAAAATTAGATTAGTATTTAAGAAGCAAGAAAGTGAGATTGTTTAATACACATCTGGGGTCAAACCCACTACCTTGTTCTTATTTTCTCCTTAGGCATATTGCTTTTGTCGGTAATGGAAAAGTAGTGGCTGTAAGGGGCAGACGTGACTCCCAGGTTCTGGAAAGAATAGAAAAAAAACTCTCTTGCTTAAAAGTGAAATTGTGCTTCACCCAGTTTTCACTGCGTCTTCAAATCCTGTCCTTCTTGAAGCTAGCTTCTTATTCTAGGAGGCCTTCTCTTTTGTCTGGACTCCTTTCAAGAATTGTCATTCATATCACATTCTGGTACATTCTAGTTTTGTAAATGTTTCATGTTGTAGTACTGTTTCCCCCTCTACCCTGAATAATGTAGGGCTTCTTGAAGGCAAGATCATGCTTTAATAGAAAACAAACAAGCAGCTATTTAAATAGTACAGTAACTCTAAATTATATGTCCCATAGGATTCGACTTTAAAATAAATAAATATGTTAATTATCTAGGTTGTGAGAGGGAGTCTAGTCATTTAGATACAATTTCAAAGTCCTAAATTTGAGGTTAGTAAATAGAAAAGGACCATTCTTTATGAGACATCGTCATTTCTTCAGAGTACTTTATTTTATTTTATTTTTTTTTGCGGTACGCGGGCTTCTCACCGCTGCAGCCTCTCCTGCTGTGGAGCACAGGCTCCGGACGCGCAGGTTCAGTGGCCATGGCTCACGGGCCCAGCCGCCTTGCGGCACGTGGGATCCTCCCGGACCGGGGCACGAACCTGTGCCTCCTGCATCGGCAGGCGGACCCTCAACCACTGCGCCACCAGGGAAGTCCCGTTCAGCATACTTTTTAAGTTCTGTTCCCTCTCCTCACCCATTACTGCCACTCACCTCCATCATAATTAATTGCAACTATTTTTATAAAAGAGTAGTTAAAATGTTCCAATATGCTAAACACTCCACATGTTATTTAAAGCCGACAACAGCCCTGCAAAATAAATATTACAATTGTTATTACTGTTATTACTATTATAATTATTATCAAGATCTCGGTGCACAGAATTGTATTAAAATAATCCTTGGCTCATTCAGGACCTGTGTTTGTTTATTTAGTTATTTAATTATTGATTTTTAATAAGGTCCTAAGCACCTATGAGCCCACCACCTGAAACAAAATCTAGGACCATAACCTACATCTAATGTCTGCTCTTCATCAACCTGTTCCCCTGCCGCCTCCCACTGTAGGTCATAGAAAAGTAGATATTATTGTTATCCAGCATTTTTTTTTTAAAAAAAGGGTGTATGCAGTTTTTGTTTGTGTTTTTTAAAGAAGATGTTGGGGGTAGGAGTTTATTAATTAATTAATTTATTTTTGCTGTGTTGGGTCTTCGTTTCTGTGCGAGGGCTTTCTCTAGTTGTGGCAAGCGTGGGCCGCTCTTCATCGCGGTGCACGGGCCTCTCACTATCGCGGCTTCTCTTGTTGCGGGAGCACAGGCTCCAGACGCGGGCTCAGTAGTTGTGGCTCACGGGCCTAGTTGCTCCGCGGCATGTGGGATCTTCCCAGACCAGGGCTCGAACCCGTGTCCCCTGCATTAGCAGGCAGATTCTCAACGACTGCGCCACCAGGGAAGCCCTCCAGCATTTTACATATGACGAATCTGAGACTGCTGGAGGTTAAGAGGTTTTTTTTAGATTACCCAGCTAGTAAATGGACTGTCTGGGATCCAGACCTAGGTGTGTCTAACTCTGACACTTCACCCTAAACTGCTCATGTGGCCTCCCAATTGTTTGTCTGCAAGATGGCTGAGAAGTGGTGCTCAGTGAAGTAAAGTAGATACTGGGACCTAAATCTGTGAAGAGACAATAATGACCTAAGAGTGTACTGGTTCATCTTCAGCCTTGAGCTCTGTTTTGGTTTGCTTGTTTGTTTTCTTTACCCAGCCCTCTGTAGGTTTGTTCATCACTCAGCTGTCTCATGGCTGGGCATATTCCAGTTGGTTCAGGTTTCAAGATCTGAACCAAAAGGAGATATAATTAAGGGCAGCACTATGTAAATTGCTTAGGCTTGAAAGAGAATTTTTTTTTCTAAATGACGACCTTGTTGCAAATGGCAGTTTTTAAAATGGTAATTTCAGCATAAAGGCTATATTTGTATCCTGTAAAAAGAACTGTCTTTTGGTCTTCAGTTGATGGGGGCTGAAATGCAGTCTGATGTTCTCTAGAGGAATACGTATAGATTTATACTTGGTTGTTTTATTCTGCTGGTATATTGCACTACAGATGAGAATACACACACACACACACACACACACACACACACACACACACACACACTTTCCTCCTATAATTCTATACTATATAGAAATGCAAAGTTAAAAACAGAGACTAATTAGTATGGCTTTAAGAAACCCCATAGGACGTGTGCCCAGATACCCAGAATATCAATAGAACTGAAAGTACATCTGCTGGACATCACAGGGGTTTGTCTTCAGATAATTATTTCCTTTTTGGATTTAATGGAGAAGAATGTAGAACATGATACTGGAAACTTGTCGATTGACTGATTATTAGCAACAGACTTAAACAGAAAGAAAGAGTGAATAACTGGGCATCAAGTGGTGATGAATGACGAAGTTGCTATTATGACAAAGGGAAGAAAAGGTCTCTGTTAATGTCCAGAGTGTGAAGCACAAAGGTCAGGATATTAGGTTATCAAGTCCTTAGCTCTTCACAGTGACCACTGAGGAATAAATAAGATTTATGTAAATAATTTATTGAACTATATCTCCAGCTTCATAGGAGAAATAATGTTACAAACATAAAGCATGTCAACAACTCATGTGAGGTGTTTTACCTAATTCCCAGTTGTAATTAGGTGGAGTTTTTTGTTTGTTTGCACTAATTAACTAATTACATCCAGTACTTAGAAAATAAGGTAAACTGCTCAAAATTATGGCTCATACCTTTCTACTTGTGTTATTGTTCACCATACCTAAAATTATGGCTCATACCTTTCTACTTGTGTTATTGTTCACCATACCTAGGCTAGGAAGCAACCACATGGTATTTTTAGTATCTATTTGGCTGATACAATGTTCTCAAAACTTGAGCACTGATAGATATTATTGTTTCCTTTTTTCAGTGGTACAGATCCATATTTTCCCCTTGGATTCCAGTTAGCTGAATTGACTGCCTATGAGGTCCAAATGCCCAGTTTTTTCTAACTTCTTCAGAATATTTTTACCTCAAAATAAAAGAATGCACAAAGTAAGAGTTCCTCTGCCTTGTTCCAATGTGAGTTCCAGTTTGTTTCCAATGGAAAGAGTCTCTTTGAGCAGACTGTGGATCCCAAAGGGCAGCGGTCCCCAACCTTTTTGGCACCAGGGTCTGGTTTCGTGGCAGACAGTTCTTCCACGGCCGGGGTGGAGGGGGATGGTTCGGCGGTAATGCGAGCGATGGGGAGCTAATGGGGAGCGGCAGATGAAGCTTCACTCGCTGGCCTGCTCACCAGCCTCTCACCTCCTGCTCTGCAGCCTGGTTCCTACCAGGTACCCCTGCCGTAGAGCCCTGAGCAGATTATCAATTGACTCAGCACCTCCTGTATATTATACATGATACCAGGCACCAAGCACAAGCCCAGAAGAAACCAGATCTATTTCCTGCCCTCAGGCTTAAGCAGAGTTTAGGGTCTTCTCTATGCCTTTTTCAAGCACCATTTCTCCTCTGAACTATATAGCACATTCTCTACTCTTCCAAGGCTGGTATTTAACTGGTACCATTCTAGATGCTTACAAGAGAAGTTACTTCATACCTTAAGACGCACAACGGAGGTCTTAGGGTATTTGGAACTAATTCTCCCTCTGAACTCGGGTTTAGAAGGACAGGGACTTGGGTAGGAGAGGAGGAGATAAATATTAAATAAATACATACACAAGTAATAAATTATAATTGTGAAAAGGCATTGTGAGAGACTGCTGTAGGTAGACCCTTGGCCAACTCGGAGGTGAGGCAGGGTAACCTTTCATTCAGGCAAGCTGCCTAGTTAAACTCTATATAAGTTTTTTAATTTAATAGCAGTTTTATGACTGTACAAGTAATACTTTTTATTTTTAAAAAAACTGAACAAGTTAAAGAATATGAAGAAGAAAAAAGTCACCTTAATCCCATATAGAGAGAGAAAAAAAAACTGATTTCTGTGTGTCTACATACATTGAATTTGTTTGTAGTCAGTTACGTCTGTTTATTCATGGTTTCCTCCTTTGCTTTTATTTTGCAATAGCTTTTCCCTTCTGCTACCTCCCAGATCATGTAAAGAGTATTCAAGTCTTTTCCAAATTCTTTTGTGATTTCATTTTTCTTTTGCTTTTAACTCTTTAATTCAGGCGATTTCATTTTTCTGTGAGTAGCCCGTTGTTCCAACCCCATTTATTGGTCATTTTTTCTCACTGATTTGAAATGCTTTCTTTATATTACAATATTCACTTATATATGTGCATCTGTTCCTGAACACTTTTTTTCCATTTAAAATTCTTTCCAGTATCACACTGTTTTTATTAGAATCGCTTTAGACTACATTTTGATAACTGATCACTATGTGCAGCCCACACTTCAGTGTTATGTTTCACATTCTTGAAAAAAGTGTCCACATAAATTATTTGGAATTCCTCTGCATGGGAGATTTGTCTTTTTCTCCCCATTTATTTACTTATACAATCATCTGTATCAGTGGGACTGATGAGTGTTTATTTTATTACTTATTTATTTATTTTGCGGTACGCGGACCTCTCACTGTGGTGGCCTCTGCCGTTGCGAAGCACAGGCTCCGGACGCGCAGGCTCAGCGGCCATGGCTCACGGGCCCAGCCGCTCCGCGGCATGTGGGATCTTCCCGGACCGGGGCACGAACCCGCGTCCCCCGCATCGGCAGGCGTACTCTCAACCACTGCGCCACCAGGGAAGCCCAAGTGTTTATTTTATATTTCAGGTTATAACCTAATACTAATTTATTTATTTATTTTATTGCTCAGATTATTCCAGCCTTGACCCTTGGGAGCTCTTTCGGTTGGCTCCTGTGTCTTTTTGACATACCCCATCAATTTAGTTTCTGTAGTTTGGTGTGTGTGTGTGTGTGTGTGTGTGTGTGTGTGTGTGTGTAGCACTTTGTTATTTTCTGGCACTACAAGATGCTCCAGGCTCATCTTTTGTTTGTTTTTTTTTTTTTTTTTTTTTTTTTTGCGGCACGCGGGCCTCTCACTGTTGTGGTCTCTCCCGTTGCGAAGCACAGGCTCCGGACGCGCAGGCTCAGCGGCCATGGCTCACGGGCCTAGCCGCTCCGCGGCATGTGGGATCTTCCCGGAGCAGGGAACGAACCCGCATCCCCCGCATCGGCAGGCGGACTCTCAACCACTGCGCCACCAGGGAAGCCCTCCAGGCTCATCTTGCATGTCCCCTTACCCGGCCCTAGAATGAGGCATTGGTCCAAGGATCTCTAGTTCTCCAGTTGGAGAGTGGTACTAGGAACAGAGCTTGATCTGGGCGCTCATTGTCAGTCTTTGACTTTTGATCTTTCTGTGGCCTTATGTTTAGATATATGTATCTTGTAAACATCATATAGCTAAGTTTTAAAAAACTGTAGTCTTGTAATCTTGCTCTTTCAATTACAGAGTTTAGACTTTTTATGTTTGCTGTGGTTGTTCATATTAGGACTCATTTTTGTAATACTATTGATTTGTCCTACTTCTGGTTTTTTGCTGGATTATTGTTTTGTTTTGTTTTCTTCCTCCTTTCCTGTCTTCTTCTGAATTGATTAACTTTGCTTATGTTCCTTCTGTCTCATTCTGTTTTTCCCTCTACTTGTTTGAAAATTATATGCTGTGTGTATACTCTTTTAGTGGTTACCTCAGGTATTTTTACCTTCATTTAACTCAATAAAATCTGAAGTTAATCAACATCTTTACCTTGTTCCCAAACAATACAAGGACCTTAAGATGCTTTAAATGTGATTTCCAGCTCTCATATCATAATCTATTGTTGACCTATATTTCAATTCTAGCATATTTTCCTCACAAAAATGTAAGCACTATATTATGGTTGTACACATTCAATGTTTACTTAGTTTTGTCCACATGTTTCTCTGTAAAAACTTTAGAACCAGTTTGTTGATATTTGCAAAATAACTTGCTAGAATTTTTATTAGGATTGCACTGAATCTATAAATCAGGTTGGGAAGAACTGATATTCTGAGAATATTGAGTTTTCCTATTCATGAACATTGAATATATCTCCATGTATTTAGATCTTCTTTGATTTCTTTCATCAGCGTTTTGTAGTTTTCCTCATGTGGGTCTTGTGCATATTTTGTTAGATTTATACCTAAGCATTTTATTTTTTGGTCGTGAATGTAAATGGTATTATGTTTTTAATGTCAAGTTCCAGTTGTTCATTGCTGGTGTATAGAAAGCAATTGACATCTGTATTGTATCCTTGTATCCTGCAACCTTACTATAATGGCTAACTAGTTCCAAGAGATTTTTGGTTGAGTCTTTCAGATTTTCTAGGTAGGCAAACATATCATCTGCAAACAAAGACAGTTTGATGTCTGCTTCCCAATCTGAATACCTTTTGTTTCATTTTCTTGCCTTATTACATTAGTAGGACTTCTAGTACAATTTTGAAAAGGAGTGGTGAGAGGAAATATTCTTGCCTTGTTCTTGTTCTTAGTGGGAAACTTTCTACTTCCTCACCATTAAGTATAATGTTGTTAGTTTTTTGGGGTTTTGTGGGGGGTTTTTGTGGCTCTTCTTTATCAAGTTGAGGAAGTTCCCCTCTAGTCTTAGTTTATGAATGGATGTTGGATTTTGTCAAATGCTTTTTCTGCATCTATTGATATGATCATATAAATTTTCTTTTTAGCCTGTTGATGTGATGGCTTCCATTCATTGATTTTCAAATGTTGAACCAGCTTTGCATAGATGTCATGAATCTCACTTGGTCATGGTGCATAATTCCTTTCATACATGGTTGGTATCAATTTGCTAAAAATTTGTTGAGGATTTTTGTATCTATATTCATGAGAGATATTGGTTTGTGGTCTTCCTATTCTGTAATGTTTTTATCTGGTTTTGGTGTTAGGGTAATGCTGGACTCATAAAATAAGTTAGGGAATATCCCTCTGCTTCTATTTTCTGGAAGAGATTGTAAAGAATTGGTATAATTTCTTCCTTAAATGTTTGGTAGCATTCACCAGTGAACTCATCTGAGCCTGATACTTCCTGTTTTGGTGGCAGATTATTAGTTATTTATTCAATTTCTCTAATAGATATATGCCTATTCAGATTATCTATTTCTCCTTATGAGAGTTTTGGTGGATTGCATCATTCAAGATTTTGGTCCCTTTAATCTCTGTTATCAAATTTGTGGGCATAGATTTTTTCCTAAGAGTCATTTATTATTCATTTTATGCCCATAGGATCAGTAGTGATGGCTTTTCTTTCATTTCTGACATTAGTAATTTGTGTCTTCTCTCTTTTTTATTTAGTTAGCCTGGGTAGAAGTGAAAGTGGACTGAAGCTTGGTTGATACTGAATTCTCTAAAAAGTTACATCTAGAAACAGACAACTCTTCCTCTCAGTTCAGCAAAGAAGTTATTTTTAAAAGCTAAGAAATCTCCTTGGGTGGAAGGCTCAGAGAAGGGAGTCATCAGTACAGCCATTTTCTATGACAGAATTCCTGAAGTGTACGAAGGCTGCTGGACTGCCAGGACATGGAAAACCTGACGAGACTGGAATCATATGTCAAATTTTCCAGCATAATTTCACTGGTTACAGAATTCTAGATTGGTGATATTTTTCTTTAAATACTTTAAGTATCTTACTCCACACTTCTTGTATGCATGGTTTCTGAAAAGAAGTTGAATGTAATTCTTATCTTTGGTCTTTCATTGTACGTTTTTTCTCCTCTTTGGCATCTTTCAAAATTTTGTCTTTGATTTTCTCCAGTTTGAATATATGCCAAAGTGTAGATTTTTTGGTATTTATCTTACTTGGTGTTATCTGAGCTTCCTGGATCTGTGGTTTGTTGTCTATCATTAATTTTGGACACTCAGTCATTTTTGCTTCAAATATTTCTGTTCTCTTCTTTCTTTCTTCTCCTTCTTATTACCATTATGCATACATTACACCTTTTGTAATTGTCCCACAGTTCTTGGATATTCTGCTCTTTTTTTTAAAAATTGGTTTTCATATTATATTTCAGTCTTGGAAATTTCTACTAACATTTCTTCGAGCTCACTGATTCTTTCCTCAGCTATGTCCAGTCTATTGTGAGTCCATCAAAAGCATTCTTCATTTCTGTTATAGTGTTTTTGATTTCTAGCATTTCCTTTTGATTCATTCTTTGAGTTTCCATCTCTGTGCTTACATTAACCATCTTCCTGCATCATGTCCATTTTTTTTCATTAGAGTCCTTAGCATATTAATCATAGTTGTTTTAAATTCTCACTCTTGTCATTCCAGCATCTCTGCCATATCTAAGTTTCGTTCTGATACATGCTCTCTCTCTTTTTTTAAAGCCAGACATGATGTACTGAATAAAAGGAACTGAGGTAAATGGGCCTTTCACGTGAGGTTTTATGTTTATCAGGCTAGGGGTTAGGCTGTGTTTACCGCTTGCTGTAGTTGTAGGTGTCAAAGGCAAAAATTGCCCCTGGTGTCCTTGTTTTTATCTCTGCTGCATTCCTTGGGTTTCCCTACAGACTTCTTCTTAAATAAGATCTGAGACACACAGTTCTTTCCATTGTATCCCCCCATTATTATACAAGAGACCTATTGATGAGGTGGTAATGTGTTGGGGGAAGGGAAGCATTCTATAGTCCTGTGATTAAGTCTCAGTCTTTTATTTTTTTAATTCTTTTGAGAAGAAGTATTATCTATATTTGAAAGTATATGTTATGACCTCTAAATATAAAAAAATCAACATGAAATGATTGGAATTCATAAAAGATTTAATAATTAACAAAATCTAATTAAAATAAAATTAGAAAAATATACATACTTAGGAATAAATATAACAGAAGGCAAAAGGACCTATGTGAAGAAAACTGTACTTTTTTATTGAAATACAGAAAACTATGAAATATCCTAATAAAATAGGATCTGAGTTAATGTAAAGACAGTTATATTCTGGAGATAACTCAAAGTCATAAAAATGTCACTTCTTCCTAAATTATGAATGTAATAAAATTCCAGTCATACATGGAGTGATATATGATTTGCTTTTGTAACTAGTAAATTTAGTTTCAAGTTTGTATGAAAGAAAAAAATGGCTGAAAATAACCATGAAAAAAATTACAAAAAGAATTACCAAAACACCTGAAAAAGACTAGTGAGGAGTTCCTTTCTTTCTCCAATATTAAAACATATTTAAGGGAATGTTAAAATTTTATGCTTTGTAGATCTCAGTCTTTTAGTGAGCCTGTGACCCTGGGCTGTGATCTGTACAAGTGCTTCTCAGTTTTGTTTTGTTTTGCTTTGGTTTGTGGAGTTCGGAAGGCTACAGTTGACTGGAGTTGGGTATTTCTCTTTCCCCCCATTGGTTAGACTCTGGTAAAACCCCAGTTAGTTAAGCTTTGGTGAAATAGTTTCTCTTGAGGGCAGGCCTTGTTAGAAGAAGAACAGAATTTTCTGGGCTTTTTTCAAATGGCTCCTTTTTGCCAGAAGTAGGAGGAGACTTTTCTCCAACTTCCCTGAGAGAGCCTGGTAAGACTTTGGGAGGTAGAACTCACAAAAGTGTTGAGGCCCCCCTAATACTGGATCCCCATGGAATTTTTAACTCTTGAACTTGTCCACACTGAGCCTCCAGTACTTCATCAGTTACTGATTAGGTTTTCCTATCCTGGTACTAGTTCTTGTGGAAGCTTCTGCTCCTGGGCTTCTGCTTCTGTAAGTTGTATTCTCCGTATCTGCCCATCTGTCTCTCCAATTTTGGGGAGCAGTGGTTTGCCCTGTGACCTCATTTCTCTGGTGGATCTAAGAAGGGTTGTTGATTTTGTTTGTTCAGCTTTTCTCTTTTTGTGAAGACAGGAGCGATCACTTTCAAGCTCCTTACACGCTGGACTGGAAACTGGAAGTTCTTTGCATTCTTTTTTCTGTGTTTTTTGATTTTTCACTGTGCCTTATTTTAAAGAGTTTGGGAATGACCTACAAAACGGATTGTGTGCATGTTATTTAAATGGAAATGAGATATTAAAGCTATGAAAAGAATGAAGCAAGAATGCTGTTCATATTAGTTGTTATAGTTATTGTGCCTGAGTGTTACACTGAACCAAGAATTTCCTGATAGTGAAATCAAAAGAGAGAAATCTTATGGGTTACAGAGTTATCTTTCCTTGCCAAGTGAGCATACCAATTTTTGAGTCAAGACAATATCCTCCTGCTTCAAAATTCTAAAGTAAATCTACCACATGGAATAAACAAGTGGAACATTGAGCAATAGACATGTAACAGAAACAGAAAATGTTTTCATCCATCTTTGGCAGATACATATGTTACTTTATATTGCCCTTTTTCATAGTGACTTCCATTAAAGACCAACATTAATGTTTGACTCCATTAAGGCAGTTCTGAGAGGGTCTATTTTAATATGCTCCTGATGAATATTGATATAAGGTGACTCTAGGCTGGAACGTTTACAACCTTAAGGAAAGAATGGGTGGCGTGGGAATCGGTCTTTATTAAATATAACTTTTCTCACTGGGGCTTTAGTACTTGTGTTAGCTGGGACCCAATAAAGACACCACTTTTTACAACCACACTCTGAATTAACTGAAAAATAAAATATATCTGTAAGCAGATGGAGGTCACAAACATCACCTTCATTACTCATAAGGCTGATTTTGGAAGATGTGGCTTCTAGGTGTAGGCAAGGAGACTCCTCACTACTGAACCCCAGAAACAGACTGATGAACCTACGGGGTGTCGGGCAGCCCTGGACCAGGGAAGGCCCTCACAAAGGGATTGGGAGGCGCTGAGAAGAACATGTGCTCTTTTCCCAAGTGAAAGTAGAGGAGCTAAGCCAGTACATACCCACTTTTGACTTCCAGACTCCCCAGTCAGATTAGCTCGCAAGGGCAGAGAGAAGCCAAGATGTTTTGTTACTTGGATTCTTCCCCTAGGAAGGAAGCGCGAGGAGTAGGGAAGAAGCATTCACAAAAGTGTATCTGGATAGGTGATTCAAGGCTCTACTCTCTGGCAAGAGCTTTAAAGCAGTGGCTGCTGATTTAAGACATATTCGTTATATCAGTAACACTTGTGGATGTCACATCTGCATTTCTGTTATGAAAGGTGAGGGTTTTAAGCAGCTGGTCGCTCAGATGGAGGATGCCCACCTTGGCTTGAGCTGGTAGACAGAGAAACCTGTGAGCAAGGCCAAAATCCTCTTCAAGAAGCACTGTCAGGGCTTCCCTGGTGGCGCAGTGGTCGAGAGTACGCCTGCCGATGCAGGGCACACGGGTTCATGCCCCGGTCCAGGAAGATCCCACATGCCGCGGAGCGGCTGCGCCCGTGAGCCATGGCCGCTGAGCCTGCGCGTCCGGAGCCTGTGCTCCGCAACGGGAGAGGCCACAACAGTGAGAGGCCCACGTACCGCAAAAAAAAAAAAAAAAAGCAGCACTGGCAGGTGCTTGATTGGGACGACCCGCTTGTACACCATGGTGCGTGAACCAAGTGATTTTGGCCTAGAAAACAATGCATTATCTGCTTATAGAGTTGTAACAAAAGGTCAGTCATACCCAGGGAAAGGCCAGAGTCTAAGCAGCATAAGCTCTTGGTATGAACGCTGGGCTACATTAGCTGAAAAATGTACCCCCCCCCAGGTAACAAACACAGTGACTTCCTGAATCAAGCAAATGGGGAGTTTAGCGTTCTGAAGTAAAATTCATTTTTGGGATAGTTGGAGATTTTGTGGTAAGATACATTTTATTTTAAAGGGAGAGATGAGAAATCAAGATAATAGATATGTGGGGGAAAAGTAGATATCTAGGGTCTCCTTTTTGATTTGCTGCCAAAATATTAACCAAACTGTGTCTTATTAAAGCAAGTCAGTAATTGAATGGGTTAGGCTAATTACCCACAGTCAAGTTTTAGTGACATAGCTATACCACAAACAAGCATTGGGAACTAGGCACAGTCAGTGGTCTGAGCTGTTACAGAGTTCAGCTGGGCTGTCCAGAGCAGAATTTCCATCCTTTGCAGTTTCCTTCCAAGGGTTCCACTGGGAGCTTAATAGGAGCAGCTGAAAAGTGTGCATAACTGTTAGCGCTTCCATTTCTCTCAGCAAAGGGACTTAATTAAACTCAGTTATACACATAATTCACACAGCTTTGATTGTTCTTTCTGAGCCCCTTTCAGCATTGCTTTGGCTGCTAATTTGCGGCTTGCTTGGAGTGGAGGGGAAAGACTTATGCAGAATAAATATATTCAGTATTTTTTCTTTGTTTAATAAACATGGAGCTGATAAACACATCCAGTAGTTAGGGGAAACTGTATGTATGCCCTGGAAGAAGGGAATTTGGATAATAGTAATTTCATAAAGTTAGTGAGAGTCACTATTATTCTATACTTATTGGCCCACAACAAATTGAATTCCTTTTTCTTCATGTTTGTTGGAGGTGTCATGGGTTACAGTGTTTCAGACTCTGTATTTGATTTAAATTAGACTGAATGCTAAGTTCTTCACTCGGTAAATGCATTATAAAGGAAAGAAGAGAATTGGCGATCTCTGCTGAATTTCGGTTATCCAAAACCAGATTTCAGACCATTCATCTACTTAGAAACCATTGATAGCTCTCCACTACCCACAGAATAACTCCTATAAAAGCAAATTTGGTGAAATTTGCTTCCCTAATTCGGCCTGATTCTAACTGTTCAGAGACTAAACACTCTTATGTCTAGTCGTATTCATCTGTGGCTTTTCTTCAGACCCTGCATGTTTCCCCTTGTCTGCTATCGTCTGCTTAATCAGTTCTTTATGCTGTGTAGCACAGTGGTTACAAGCACAGCCTCTGTGTTTCAGACTTGGCTCTACTGCTTAGTAGCTGAGCAATCTTGGACAGATTTCTTAATCTATCAGTGCCTCAATGTATGTATCAATAAAATGGAGCTAATAATAATATTTATTTCCTAGTGTTGCCATGAGAATGAAGTGGAATATTGCATATAAACTGCTTAAAACGGTGCTTGGCTCATAGTAAGCATGCCATAAGTATTAGCTCTGATGTTCATGGCGATGATGATGGTCATGATGATGAATGGAATGCCCTTCTCCGGCATCTACTTATTAAAACTTTTGCTCATTCTAGGTCAATTCAAATTCCACCTTCTCTAAGAAGCCATCCCTCACTTCCCCATATTTCTAGTTTGTATTTATTTAAGTGGACTAAAATACATGTTGAAGAGTGATGGTATATGGGAGAACATAAGTAGGACCAACTAGCTTCATGAAGAAACTGAATTTTGATTGAAATTTTCTAATGCAGTGGTCATTAACGTAAGTTAACAGAGAGAAAAATGGTCAATCTGAGTGAAGAGAAAGATGGGGTGATGTAAGATAGGAAAAAGCAGAGCATTTATGAGGAAATGTCATGGGTTTTTGTTTGGCTATACATAAAGTTACCCAAGGGAGGATGTGATTCTGATGCTGAGGAAACAGGACAGGGCTAGAGAGATTATCTCTAGTTGTGTTGTGAAATTCCAGTGAACAGACCTTCAGAGATCTTTCACTTTCTTCCACTACCTGGCTATATAAGTATTTGTGTGCAGCACATTTTTCTAATAGTATCTTCTTTATATTCATAACACATTGATGTAGTTAACAGAAGGCAAATAAGATCCCTGTTTTATGGGAAGGCGACTCCAAGAAGTTAATCGAATGGCCCACGTCTCAGACCCTTAGAAGGGATGCCAGAGTGTCCTTTACTAGGTCATTGATGATCATATGAAATAGTATGGTCCTGATACAGACAGTGTGGTACTCTATTCAGTTCTAGTGTGCTGAATACACCATGCTGTGGGCTGCAGTAATGCAGCTTTGTTTTTCTTTGGATTACCTGTAGTACCTCAACTGCATGTTCTGCACTCATTATAGTGGGATTCCTGTCATGTCCCAACACTTTTTCAGGCCTGAGAAGGTAAAGCCTCATTATAGCCAGAATGACTTGGTCCCACTCAACTGTAGGCAATGAGGCTAAGAGAGCTCTTACTGAATTCTCTAGTTAATCCCTGTAAGTCAGACATATTTAGTGGATTTACCCATCTGCTGCTAAGATATAGAATTAGTCTTCTACAAGGTCACGTATATATGGGCGCTCTGGACACACACAAGCCTATTCTTGCTGTGTTCTTGCTCCCCTCTTGAGTTTCTTATTTGCACAAGGACCTGAGGTTTCCCTGAATCTCGTAGCAGTTGACCAAGGTACTCTTCCTAGCCTTTACCATCACTGTTCTCAGAGATTACGTCCCCCAGGAACTGGCTGAGGTTTTGTTCTTAACTAGATATCCCACTAGTAACCATGGTACCATTGCCATTCTCTGTCTACTGAGTTTGGCCACCAGCGCAAGCCACAGATTAGTCCTGGGGTTACTACACACATTGGACTCTGTCCACCGGGGGTCAATCCTATTCCTAGGTAACTTTTCTGTAGACAATCTCTGCCCATTGCAGACTAGCCTGCTGGAGAGATCCCACTACACTCGTAGCTTGTGTTTATACCCAAGACTCTTGAGCTGAATTTACCCCAGACCCTGAGTGTCCCTCTAAAAAATATGTGGAAAGAAAATGAGGTATTCCTCTGTAGGCCGGTTGAATATTTAGCAGGAGTCTGCCTCACTTTCAAACCACCCTATTTTATTTTAACTTTTCTTTAGTAAGGATATATAATAATTTTAAAGTATTTTAGATGTCATTGTTAGTAGCTTTGAAAAAAAAACCTTCTATTTCCTATATTCCAAGTGTCTCCAGTTTTCTACAACTGTCATTGAAATCTCTTTCTGATGGTCTTTCATTCTTATTGTTGTCATGGTTGTTTTTAAGTGTGTCACTTCAGCCATGTGTATTGTACAACCAAGCTTAATAGTTAGACTGAAGTTCTAGGCTTTGAGGCCCCCAGTTTGCTCAATCAAGACCGAAAGAGCCGACACAAGAGCTGATGTATGCAAGGGGTGGATGTCCCCACTGGGAGCATCCCAGTTAGGGACAATGACTTTTTGCTTGAGGAATTGCTGATTCAAATGTGTATGAGTTAGGCAGGGACTTGATTGCACTTGCAATGCAATGCTCAATAAACATTGCCATTGGAACTTCCCTGGTGGTCCAGTGGTAAAGACTCCACCTTCCAATGCAGGGGACGAGGGTTCGATCCCTGGTTGGGGAACTAAGATCCCACATGCCACGGGGTAACTAAGCCTGCATGCCACAACTACTGAGCTCGCACGCCTCAATGAGAGTGCCCACGTGCTGCAAACGACGGAGACCACGCACTCTGAGCCCCTGCGCCACAACTAGAGAGAAGCCTGCACACCACAGGCCTGCAGGCCACAACTAGAGAGAAGCCTGCACACCACAACAAAGAGCCCGCGCTGTAGCAAAAGATCCCGAATGCCTCAACGAAGACCCCGCGTGCCTCAGCTAAGACCCAACGCAGCCAAAAAAATAAAGAAAATAAATAAATAAACAAATATTTAAAAAAGATGGCCATCACCTTTCCCAGCATTGTTATCATCATCATCGTGAGCTGATATTCTTTAGGAACAAGCCTACACTTTTGTGGATATGCGTTTTAGGAATACATTCTCTGTGCATAAAGTGCTGTAAGATGGGGTGGAATAACTTTGTAAAAGTGAATGAGTTTTCATTTTCTAAAAAATATTTTCTTTTATTTATTTATTGGCTGTGTTGGGTCTTCGTTGTGGTGTGCGGTCTTCTCGTTGCGGTGGCTTCTCTTGTTGTGGAGCACGGGCTCTAGGTGTGCGGGCTTCAGTAGTTGCGGCGCACGGGCTCAGTGATTCACAAGCTCTAGAGTGCAGGCTTAGTAGTTGTGGTGCACAGGCTTAGTTGGGCGGCACGTGGGATCTTCCCAGACCAGGGCTTGAACCCGTGTCCCCTGCATTGGTGGGCGGATTCTTAACCACTGTGCCACCAGGGAAGTCCGAGTTTTAATTTCTTATGTTCAGCTTTGGTTCAGAGGATATGTGAAGCAAACAACAAGGTAGAAGGTGTCAGTTCAATATAGCAGAGGTACACTATGTGAAGAAATGGTAAAGGTCAGGGAAGTCAACTGAGATCAGGGAGGGAGCCAGGAACTCCACTGACTAATCAATCAATTGATTGTTTAGAGCCTTGTACACTTGGTGAGAAGAAAGTGATATGAAGGAAGCTTTACATAAGGTTTTTGAGGAAGGGAGTGTCATGACCACACTTTTGTCCTAACAGGCTCCTTCTGTCTGCTGTGAAGAGAGTGGACTGTAAGGGCCAAGAGGGGAAGCCAGGGGGCCCCGTGAGGTGCTGTCGACGTAGCGCAGGGGCAAGATGGCTGTGGCTATGTTTGGAAGGTAGGCGTGCAGATAGTAAAATGTTGTATCAAACAAACACTGAAGAATAATTCATACAAATGATTAACTTAGCATAAGTGCTAAAAAATAAAAATGTTAAAATGCTAAAAATTAAACATATTAGGAAAAAGAATTTATGATAATATGGCAAAGAATGAGTAGCCTAATATCAATACATAAGGAACTCATTACATGATAGGAAAACATAAAGTCTGTAATAAAGTGTCCACTCTGCTTGCCTTTGTGAGCTGATTGATTGATACTTATTCACAAACTTCGTAACAGATTCTGGACAAGTATGCTGACTTGGGACTTCTCTGGTGGCACAGTGGTTAAGAATCTGCCTGCCAGTGCAGGGGACACGGGTTCGAGCCCTGGTCCGGGAAGATCCCACATGCTGTGGAGCAACCCAGCCCGTGCACCACAACTACTGAGCCTGTGCTCTAGAGCCCATGAGCCACAACTACTGCAGCTCGCGTGCCTAGAGCCCGTGCTCCGCAATAGGAGAGGCCACCGCAATCAGAAGCCCACGCACCGCAACAAAGAGTAGCCCCCACTCGCCGCAACTATAGAGCGCCCATGCGCAGCAACCAAGACCCAACACAGCCAAAAATAAATAAATATATTAAAAACTAAATAAATAAAATAAAATTTAAAAATCTAGTGCCATCCAGAGAGAAAAGAAAAACTTTTTCAAAGTGGATGGAATTCATTCACTGGACCAGAAAGGGTCACTATTTCTGAGAGTCAGAGCAGTTCCAAATACTTGAGTTAAAAAACATAGGGCTTCCCTGGTGGCGCAGTGGTTGAGAGTCCGCCTGCCGATGCAGGGGACACGGGTTCGTTCCCTGGTCCGGGAAGATCCCACATGCCGCGGAGCGGATGGGCCCATGAGCCATGGCTGCTGAGCCTGCGTGTCCGGAGCCTGTGCTCCGCAACGGGAGAGGCCACAACAGTGAGAGGCCCGCGTACCACAAAAACAAAAAACAAAAACCCCCCATAAATGTGTTTTAATATAATCTAGATGGTATAAATTGAAATTTTCATCTAGCTTTTATTGTTGTCGTTTAAAAATATTACCAATAGAATGTAAATTGGTGCAGCAACTATTAAAAAGTGTGGAGTTTCCTCAAAAAATTAAAAATAGAACTACCATGTGATCCAGCAATTCCACTTCTGGGTATTTTTCTGAAGAAAACAACAACACGAATTCAGAAAGATGTATGCACTTCTAGGTTCATTGCAACATTACTTGCAATAGCCAAGATATGGCAGCAACCTAAGTGTCCATCAACAGATGAATGGATAAAGAGTTGTGGTACATATAAAATATATGCAATGGAATACACCTCAGCCATAAAAAGGAATGAGATCTTGCCATTTTCCACAACATGGATGGACCTAGAGACTATTAGGCTGAGTGAGATTAGTCAGACAGAGGAAGACAAATACTGTATGATTTCATTTATGTGTGAAACAAAACAAATGAACAAACAATAAAACAGAAGCAGACTCAACCACTCGAACTGGTGGTTGCCAGAGGGGTGGAAGTGATGAGTGAAACAGGTGAGGGAGACTAAGACATAGGAACTTCCAGTTATAAAATCAACAGGTCAGGGGGCTGTAATGCACAGTGTAGGGAATAGAGTCAATAATATTGTAAGAACTGTATATGGTGACAATAGTAACTAGACCTGCAGGGGTGATCATTTTGTCATGTGTAAAAGCAGTGGGTCACTATGCTGTACACCTGAAACTAATATAAGATTGTAAGTCAACTACGCTTCAATAAAAAAAATTCTCAGTGGAATATTTTATAGGTGAAGAATCTAGAAAACTGAGGAGAAAGGCAGGCCAGTGTTGCTGGGCCTCAACTAGGGGCAGGACGGGCGGACGGGCGCCGCCCAGTGGACGCGGGCTGGAGTGGGAGACGGGGGTGGCGGGGGTGTGTGTGTGTGTGTGTGTGTGTGTGTGTGGTCTACAGAGAGAAATGACAGAAGTCACGAGATAGATGCCCGGACGAGGCTATAAGCTCTGGGGAAACACCCCTAATTGCTCCCAGAAATCTTCTCAGGAGATTTACTAGAGGGTGTATTGTCTTGTTACCCTAATACATTTCCCGCCCAAACAATTATTATTCTGCAAAGCAGAGTAAAACACCCCTGAAAATAAAGGTCATATTTACAGAAGCTCGAGCCGGAAAACCAACCAAAGTAGATGGCTTGTTCACCTCTACAGACAACTCAAGGGCGTAATTCACACCGACAGCGGCTGAGACTGCCTGGTTACAAAGGCCTTCTTCACACTTCAGAAAGAGCCAGGAGACGCGCCCAGTACAGAATCCATTCACGAGTCCAGGGGCAGGTAGAAAGCCATCATCAAATCCTTCCCGGCCCCCCCGGCAGCTCCACTTACTAGATGTATGAGCACTGCGGCAACCTTGTTCTCAGCTTTGTATTGTGAATAGTACATTTAAAAATAAATATTTAGTGCTCAGAGCGCTGCTTCAAAAATCTGTATTATAATTAAATGAGCTATTGAGAAAAGAGGTAGCAGCTTGCAGAGTCACTCTAAAAAAAACCCAGTGAAGACTATGTATATAACACACACACACACACACACACACATGTTATTTATAAGATAGTGCAAAAGCTGTATTGGTGAGGGAGTGAGGAGAGATGGAATCATACAGTTTGAGCATTAAGACTGCATCTTTTTTTTTTTTTTTTTTGCGGTACGCGGGCCTCTCACTGTTGTGGCCTCTCCCGTTGCGGAGCACAGGCTCCGGACGCGCAGGCTCAGCGGCCATGGCTCACGGGCCCAGCCGCTCCGTGGCATATGGGATCTTCCCGGACTGGGGCATGAACCCGTGTCCCCTGCATCGGCAGGCGGACTCTCGGCCACTGCGCCACCAGGGAAGCCCCAAGACTGCGTCTATTAAATCCTCCTGCAAATCTGCTCTCATCCTCGTGGAGAAAATCAGAATGAACTATGAACACTGGTGTTTCGTTTTGTGTTCTTTCTTTTGAGTGGTGTTTCTCAGTTGGTTTGCCATCAAAAAGAACTGAGGTAGGAACCAAGCTGCCTTTGAAGACATGAGCACAGTTCTGGCAGTAAAGCGGAGACCTGGGCTGAGGCAGGACCATGAAGTCCACCTAGTGTTTATGCCAAGACATACTGTCTAGGAAGACGCCAGATTTGGACCACTGCCTGGTGCAGCATGCTCTTTCTCTTCCCTGACCTGTGACGCGCCAAAGAAACAGACCCTGGGTGATTTTTTCAAAGTGTTGAAATGATACTGCAAAGCCCTTATGATTGCTGGGGATGCTGGGATAGTGGGAATTGGGGATAATTGGGGAATTAGTGGGAACCAGGGATGACGCTGGGAAGAGGCAGGGACCGCTCTGGATACTACCAGGGAACCAGCCTTCGGGGCGGTGGGTGTCCCTGCAGCGCCCCCTCTGTGCCCTCAGCGCCCGGCCGCCAACACTGCCGGGCCCAGGCTGCTGTCCCCCGGTGCTGAATGGGCTGCATTGCACTTGATTCATGTCTGGAGCAGCTCCATTGATCTGCGTCCAACTGCAAAGGAGACTGAGAACATGGGGATCCAGACTTTTCAGCCATGTTTTCCCCACGATGCTCACAAGGTAGGGAATTCCTCGCCCAGAGGGATTCGGATGCTGGGCTATAAAAAACAAAAAACACAAAAACCACCTCCCCAAAATGTCATGAGACCCCAAGGCTTAAGATGCAGCCTGCGGTTGATCAGTTAATTGCTGCCAAACTCACAATATGGCAGAAGTTCCCATCAAACTGTGTTCAAATTCTGCGATTGCCAGTGAAGAAAAACCCCAATCTACAGTCCGAAAGGACAAGACTTTTCGTTAATTCTGCACTGGTGTTCAAGAAGCCGTGCGCCTTCAGGCCAACAAGTGACACTTGAGCTTTTTTTTTTCTCGCCACTTCCTTCTGTGAGTGACTCTGTGGATCCAGGGCCACGAACAGCTGTGCCCCCTTGCTGGCTGTTGCCACGAGGGAGGGCGTCCCCTCCGCCACACACCCTGCAAATCAGCCTCTGAGCAAGTTCCACTCGGTTCTTACGGCAAAGGAGAAGCTCATTAAAAAGCCAAACTAAAAGACCATAGATGTTTCCTTCCATCTTCACGTTCTGTAGAACAGACATGTATGTGGATGTTTGCGTGATTTGCAAGAGAAAGAAATCCTTCAGCAGAGTGACCAGCTAAGCGTTGCCCACCTGTGAACCAACCCACGTACAATGCAGAAAATGAGGACACGCTAAATAAATCTGGAGTGTTCCAAACTGCGTCTGTGCCTATCTCATAAAGATTTAAATGGGAGAAGAAAGGGAAAATAAAGAAAAGAAAAAGTATGACTGTATGACTCGGGAGAAAGGTAAACTGTTTAAGCTGTCTGGCATTTGATACCGTGGGTGATATCTTGCCAAGGGTATCTGTCAGAGATTTTTTTTTTTTTTCAATGAAAGTGCGTATCTGGCAACCTTCCCACGATTTGTGGAATGCATCTAGGGCACCGTCTCTGCAATGGGTGGTCAGCCGGCTCTCCTAAAGTTTCACTTGGCAGTTGCTTTTTAACAAAATCTAAGTCCCAGTAAGGCCTCCCGGACCTTTCATGTGTTTTCTCTTTGCGGCTGCTCACAGCTGACTCATGTCGGTGGTCACTTAAAGTCTGTTTTCCTTGTTATTTACCAAAGCGTTGGAGATGTGTCTTGCAGATGGCAGATTGTTTTAATGTTGGCTTATAACAAGTCATGTCAATCTGTTTGCACTTCAGATATCCTGAGTGCCAATTGAGCTAGAGAAGAGTTAACTCTTGGGATGAGAAGTCTTTATGATATTTTAGAGAAGGAAAAAATAATACATATACATGTGTATATATATATATATGTAAATACACACACACACACACACACATATATTGGTCTTAAGAAAACCCATGCTTTCAAAAAACAGGAAGTGTGCTCTTCAGAACACAGCAGTTGGGAGATAAAACTAGAATAATTCAGTTTAGCTACTTAGGCCTGGGGTTCCTCAACAGACATGATAATAGAATGTAAATATTGATATCCAGCTGTCAGCCCATTGGCCTTCCTCACAGAGGTTAGGAGAACTTGGCTTCCCTTGCTGAGAGCTGGCTAAGGACAGGCGGGAAATTCAGACAAGAATATATTTATCAGATTTTTCCTTCTAAGTTTGAGGCTTTAAAAAAACACCACAGAGGAAACGCAGGGCTTCCTCTCCAATGGGTCTTTCTTGCTCCGCTCTTACCTTTCCACCTTTCCCACCTGTCACAGTTCCAAGGGACCAAGAGGTTGGATCCTTCTGAGCACTTTTCTAATGGGTTAAATTAGACCTGGATGGGTAGTACCTGACCTGACTTATCTATAAGGCGTAGAGCTTGGCCTTGAGAGCTGCATGCTTGCCACTAACCTCCTCGCCTCCCACTGGGTCCCCCTGCCTTCGCTTTCAGCCCACTTGGGTCTACCTTCCCCTTTCACAGCCTGAGTGAGTCTGGTAGCCTGTATTTAAAGCTCTCCAACTGGGACCCACTGCTTAGTGGAGTCTTTTCATTTGGTTTGCACTCTGGCAATATTCAAGTAAAGAAAACATCAGGTAATGGTAAATGCTACGATGGAATAAAACACGATAGAGGGAGAAAATGACTGGGGCTACTCTTATAGGGTCAGGAAGAGCCTCGCTAAGAAAGGTGACGTTTTCACAGAGATCCGAGTGAAAAGAAGTGGCCAGCCTTGTGCAGATCTGAGAGAAGTCCAGGCAGAAGGAATAGCAAAAACACCGAAAGCAGCTCCTTGGAGAACATTGGAGCCTCGGGGAAGGAAGAAGGACTGGGGTCTGTCAGGCAGTGGTGGAGCCTTGAAGTCTATGTGATCTTCTATCATCATGATGGTAGAGTTTGAAATGGGGGTGGGGGAGGTGGGGGTGGTTATACTCTGGTGTACAGTTTTGAAATATCTCCTTGGCTGCTATGCAGAGAATGAATTACGTATGTGTGGGCAGAGGGAGTGGAAGCAATGATCTCAGTGACCAGCCTGTCACAGCAGTCCAGGAAAACGATGCTTCTGGCTTAGGCTTAGAGAGTCTCAGTACAGTGGGGACAATGGATGGATCTGGGGTGTGGTTTGGAGGTAGAGTTGACAGACTTTGCTGATGAGTCGGAGGTGAGGGAGAGGACTGTGCGAAGATGGAGGGTTTTTTGGCTTGAGCAACTGGGGAGATGGCAGTGCCATCTGTTAAGGCCAGGAAGATTCGAGAAAGAGCGGAGGGGGGGACTCCCCCCTCTGTAGAGGGGGACACAAAGAGTCGTGTCCTGATGTGGCCATGGGAGCTGTGGGATGGCTATCAGAAACCAAAGTGGAGGTGTTAGGCAGGCAATTAGATGTGCTATCCTAGAGTTTATGTCAGGAATTCCATGTTAGATTGGAACTAGAATGTAAACTTAAAAAGTAAAATGAAAAATTGCTGAAAGAAAACTAATATGGCTATTGTTATAATCTTAGAGTATGATATAAATACTGTTTCAAATCATAAAAGACTAACAGATTTGACTATATACAATTTTTGAGGTATAATTGACATATAACATTAAATTAGTTTCAGATGTACAGCATAATGATTTGATATTTGTACATATTGCAAAATCACCATCACAGTAAATCTAGTTAACATTCGTCACCTTACATAATCACAAAATTTTTTTTCTTGTGATATCCTGGCTTTTGTAAATAATGCTGCAATGAACATGGGGGTGCCTATATCTCTTCAAGTTAGTTATTTTGTTTTCTTTGGATAAATATCCAGAAATGGAATTACTGAATCATATGATAGTTTATTTTTAATTTATTGAGGAACCTTCATACTGTTTTCCATAGTGGCTGTACCAATTTACATTCCCACAGTGCACAGCATTCCCTTTTCTCCACATTCTCACCAGCACTTGTTATTTCTGCCTTTCAGCCATTCTGACAGGTGTGAGGTGATATCTCATTATGGTTTTGATTTGCATTTCCCTGATGATTAGTGATGTTGAGCCCCTTTTCATGTACCTGTTGGCCATCTGTGTGGCTTCTTTGGAAAAATGTGTATTCAGATTCTTTGCCCTTTTTTAATTGGATTGTTTGGGGGTTTTTGGTATTGAGTTGTATGCATTCTTTATGTATTTTGGATATTAACTGCTTATCAGACACATGATTTGCAAATATATTCTCTCATCTGGTAGATTTTCTTTTTATTTTATTGATGGTTTCCTTTGTTATGCAGAAGCTTTTTAGTTTGATGTGGTTCCACTGGTTTATTTTTACTTTTTTGCCTTTGCTTTTGGTGTTAGATCCAAAAAATCATCACCAAGACCCATGTCAAGGAGCTTACCACCTAGGTTTTCCTCTAGAAGTTTTGTGGTTTCAGGGCTTACATTGTAGTCTTTAATCCATTTTGAGTTGATTTTTGTGTATGGTGTAAGATAGTGGTCTGGTTTCATTCTTTTGCATGTGGCTGTCCAATTTTCCCAACACCATTTATTGAAGAGACTGTTCTTTCCCCATTGTATATTCTTGGCTCCTTTGTTGTAAATTAATTGATCATATATGTGTGTTTTTGTTTCTAGGCTGTCGGTTCTGTTCCATTGATCTATGTGTCTGTTTTTATGCCAATACCACACTGTTTTGATTATTATAGCTTTGTAATATAGTTTGAAATCTAGGCACATGATGGCTCCAGCTTTGTTTTTTCTCAAGTTTGCTTTGGCTATTCAGGTTCTTTTGTGGTTCCATACAAATTTTAGGATTGTTTGTTCTAGTTCTATGAAAAAAGCCATTGGAATTTTGATAGGGATGGCATTGAATCTGTGGATTGCTTTGGATAGTATGGACATTTTAACAATATTAATTCTTTCAATCTCTGAGCATGGGGATTTATTTGTGTCTTCTTCAGTTTCTTTCATTAACGTCTTAGAGTTTTCAGTGTACAGGTCTTTTACTATCTTGTTAAATTTATTCCTAGGTATTTTTTATGTAATTGTAAGTGGGATTATTATTTTAATTTCTCTTTCTGGTAGTTCATTATTAGTATATAGAAATGCAACAGATTTTTGTGTATTGATTTTATAGCCTGCAAATTTACTGAATTCATTTATTGGTTCCAACAGTGTTTTGGCGGGGTCTTCGGGGTTTTTTATATGCAGTATCATGTCTTCTGGAAATAGTGACAGTTTTACTTTTTCCTGTTTAATTTGGATGCCTTTTACTTCTTTTTCTTGTCTGACTGCTCTGGCTAGAACTTCCAATACTATGTTGAATAAAAGTGGCAAGAGTGGCATCCTTGTGTTCCTGATCTTAGAGGAAATGCTTTCTGTTTTCACCACTGAGTATGATGTTAACTGTGGGTTTGTCATATATGGCCTTTGTTACATTGAGGTATGTTCCCTCTATACTCACTTTGTTGAGAGTTTTTTTTTTTTCTCATAAATGAATGCTGAATTTTGTCAAATACTTTTTCTACATCTATTGAGATGATCATATGATTTTTATTATTTGTTCTGTTAATGTGGTGTATCACGTTGATTGATGTCTGAATGTTGAACCATCATTGCATCCCTGGAATAAATCCCACTTGATCATAATGTATGATCCTTTTAATGTATTGTTGAATTCTGTTTGCTAATATTTTGCTGAGGATTTTTTCATCTCTGTTCATCGTGGATATTGGCTTGAAAATTTCTTTTTTTCTGTGACATCTTTGTCTGGTTTTGATATCTGAGTGATGTCGGCCTTGTGAAACGAATGCGGAAGTGTTCCCTCCTCTTCTGTTTTTTTTGGAAGAGTTCGAAAAGGATTGGTATTAATTCTTCTTTGAATGTTTGATAAAATTCACCAGTGAAGCCATCTGATTCTGGATTTTTGTTTGTTGGGAGGCTTTTGATTACTGATTCAATCTCCTTACTAGTAACTGATCTATCCATGTTTTCTATTTCTTCATGATTTAGTCTTGGTAGGCTGTATGTTTATAGGAATTTATTCATTTCTTCTAGGTTGTCTAATTTGTTGGGATATAATTGTTCATAGTAGTCTCTTACGATCTTTTGTATTTCTGTGGTATCAGTTGTGAGGTCTCCTCTTTCATTTTTTTATTTTATTTATTTGAGTCCTCTCTCTCTCTCTCTCTCTCTTTTTTTTTTTTGGTTAGTCTACTTAAAGGTTTGTCAATTTTATTTATCTTTTCAAAGAACCACCTCTTTCATTGATCTTTTCTGTTGTTTTTTTCAGTCTCTATTTCATTTATTTCCACTTTGATCTTTGTTATTTCCTTCCTTCTACTAACTTTGGGCTTGGTTTGTTCTTCCTTTTTTAGTTGCTTGACATGTAAATTTAGGTTGCTTATTTGAGATTTTTCTTGTGTCTTAATATAGGTGTTCATCATTATGAACTCCCCTCTCAAACCTGCTTTTGCTGCATCCCCCAAATTTTGGTAAGTTGTATTTCCATTTTCATTTGTCTCAAGGTATTGCTTAATTTCTCTTGATTTCTTGTTGACCTGTTGGTTGTATAGTAGCATATTGTTTAAGCTCCACATATATGTGAATTTCCGGTTTTATTCTTATAATTGATTTCTAGTATCAACCATTGTGGTCGGAAAAGATGCTTGATATGATTTTAATCTTCTTAAATTTATTAAGACTTGTATTGTGGCCTAACATATGATCTGTCTTGGAGAATGTTACATGTGCCCTCGAGAAGAATATGTATTCTGCTGCTTTTGGATGGAAAGTTCTGTATCTATCTGTTAAGTTCATTGTATCAAATGTGTTGTTTAAGGCTGACGTTTCCTTATTGATTTTATGTCTGGATGATCTATCTACTGATCAAAATGGAGTATTAAAGTCCCCTATTATTGTTGTATTGCTGTCTATTTCTCCTTTTAGATCTGTCAATATTTGCTTTATATATCTAAGTGATCCTATAGTTGGATGCATAAATAGTTTACACATGTTATACCTTCTTGTTGGATTGACCCCTTAAGATTACGTATGTCCTTCTTTGTCTCTTTTTAGTCTTTATTTTAATGTCTATTTTGTCTAAGTATAGCCATCCCAGCTTTCTTCTGGTTTCCATTTGCATGGAATATTTTTTCCCACCCCTTACCTTTCAGTCTGTATGTGTTCTTACATCTGAAGTGAGTCTCTGTAGGCAGCATATAGATGGGTCTTATTTTTTTAACCCATTCAGCCACTCTGGAGAATTTAGTCCACTTGCATTTAAAGTAATTATTGATAGATACATACTTATTGTCATTTGTTCATTGTTTTCTGGTTGTTTTGTAGCTCCTCTCTGTTCCTTTCTTCTTCTCTTGCACTATTCCTTTGTGGTTTGATGACTTTCTTTAGTGGTATGCTTAGATTCCTTTCTCTTTTGCATATCAGCTGTAAGTTTTTGCTTTGTGGTTACCACGAGGCTTACATAGAACAACTTATATTTGTAACAGAGTCTATTTTAAATTAATAACAGCTTCAGTTTGAATGCATTCTAAAACTCTATATTTTTACTCCCCTACTCCCATTTTTATGTTTCTGATGTCACATTTTATATCTTTTTATCTAATGTACCCCTTAACTAATTATTTTTGTCATAATTATTTTACTACTTTTGTCTTTTAACCTTCATACTAGCTTTATAAGTGATTCATCTACCACCTTTACAACATTAGATCTTTCTAAATTTTACTATATACTTACCTTTTCCAGTGAGGTCTATACTTTTCATATGTTTTCCTATTACTAATGAGTACCCTTTCTTTTCAGCTTAAAGAAGTCCCTTTATCATTTCTTGTAAGGCTGGTCTAGTGGTGAAGAACCCCATTAGCTTTTACTTGCCTGGAACTCTCTTTTTCAATACTGAATGACAACTTTGCTGGGTAGAATATTCATGGTTGGAAGTTTTTTTTTTTCTTTAGCACTTTGAATATATCATGCCACGTCCTTCTGGCTTATAAAGTTTCTGCTGAGAAATCTGCTGATAGTCTTACGAGGTTTCTTTGTACATAAGAAGTTGTTTTTCTTGTGCTGCTTTTAAGATTCTCTCCTTGTCTTTAACTTTTGATATTTTAATTATGTGCCTTGGTGTGGGTCTCTTTGGGTTCATCTTATTTGGAACTCTCTGCATTTCCTTCCCCAGATTAGGCAAGTTTTCAGTCATTATTTCTTCAAATAAGTTTTCTGCTCCTTTCTCTCTTCTCCTTCTGGGAATCCAATAATACAAATGTTGATCTGCTTGATGTTGTCCCATAAGTCCCTTAAGCTATCTTAAATTTTTTTTCCTTTTTTTCCTTTTTGCTGCTCTAATTGGGTGAGTTCCACTGCCCTTTCTTTCTTCTGCTTCATCTAATATGCTGTTGAATGCATCTAGTATATTCTTCAGTGCAGTCAGTGCATTCTTCAGTTCTGTGATTTCTATTTGGTGCTTTCTTGTACTTTTCTATTTCTTTGTTTAAGTTCTTGCTGTGGTCGTACATTCTTCTCATGAATTTGCTGAGCATTTTTGTAACCATCACTTTGAACTCTTTACCAGGTAGATCACTTATCTCCATTTCATTAAGGACTTTTTCTGAAGTTTTATCTTGTTCTTTCATTTGGAACTTATTCCTCTATCTCTTCATTTTCCTTGACTCTCTGCATTGGCTTTCCATGCATTAGATGAAAGAGCCACCTCTCCCAGTCTTTAAGGAGTGGTCTCATGCAGGAAGTGAGCCTTATCCTTCAACATTGTTCTAGCTGTTGGTTGTGTCCCCTTTGTGATTGTCCAAGCAGCCTATTTTATTCTTAGTGGCTCCCAATAATTAAGGATGTGCCAAGACCTGTCAGTGTCCCAAAGGGCATGATCTCAGTCAGCACCTAGATTCAGGCTGATTGGAAGTCAGACCCTCAGAAAACAGCTTTTGAAGTACGTAAATATACATACAGTCCTGTGAGACTTCAAGCATAAACCCTGCTGGCCACCATAGCCAAGCAAATTAGAGATGTTTCCTGACAACAGCTGCAAAAAATCAGGGCACCAGAGGAGGGTACAAGCTCCTCTCCAGGAGATACCAGTGAACTGGAGTGAGGCAGAGGGAGAGTGCAAAGATGGTGACTGCCAACCTCTGTCCCCAGAGAGTTCTCCAGCAGGTTCCTCCCTAGATGTGTGTTAGGTTAGATGCCTGGCACTGAGGCCGATGCTTTAAGACAAGCAAATAAGCCCCTTTCACATAAAGTCTAGGCACTGGTTCCTGGGACAGGTGAGTCTGAGTGCAAGAGCCCTTTAAGAGCCTTTCTCATTTCACTATAGCTTGTGGGTCTTGTGGACGTGAGCCCTGCTGATTTTCAAGCTAGCTGATTTGGGGACTCATCCCTCAGGTGCAGGTCTTAAAAGTTGGAGTGCCTGATGTGGGGTTCAAACCCTTTGCTGCTCAGGGAGAAGCTCTGGGATTTGAGTTCCGTCTCAGTTGTGGGTCACCATGCCAGGGTAGGGTTTATGGCAAGATGTATCTCAACCTCTCCTACCCACTTTGATGTGAGGTTTTTTTTTTTTTTTTCTTCATTTGCCTGATATGTAGGAGTTGCTCCACTAGTTTTTAGGTTTTTTGGAGGAAATTGTTCTGTATGTTGCTGTAGATTTGGTGTGTCCATGAGTTCAGGATCTTCCTCTGTTGCCATCTTGAACCAGAACCGAGAAGATTTCCTCTTGATTTTATAAGAGGGGTTAGCTGGAGGAAGGAGTCAAAGACATCCTTTAAGGTTTCAAGCCCAAGAAGCTAAGAAAAGAATGGTGCTGATCAGAGGAATAACAGGAAATCAAGGCATGGGAAAAGATGTTGACCTAAGAAAAGGGATGGGTTTGGTTTTAAACAGGTTGAATTTCAGGTGACAACATTTATCCAGATGACTTAGGGATCTCAGGCAAGTGGAGGTGTGAATCTGAAGCTTGGCCATGTCAGAGCCAGAGGCATAGGTTTGGGACTGGTCCATAAAGAGGCCATCAAAGCAGACGAAACTGCTCAGGGGACCACAGAGAAGAGGTAGACGAGAACAAGGCTGATTCTTGAGCATTGTCCACACTTCCGAGCCTGAAGGAGGCAAGTAAATCACTAAAGAAGAGATAAATATTCAAAAAAGTAGAAGGAGAAACAGGATAGGGTAGCATCACTCATGAGAGGACAGTTTCAGTGTGAGGATAAATAACCAAAGTTGACATGTGGCTAGAATAAGCATAATGCTGAGGTCAGAAAGTACTTTTAGGAATCACATAGTTCAAGTCCTCATTTTGTAGGTGAGGCCATTGGGTCTTAAAGAAGTTAATTATCCTACCCAAGATCACAGATACTGAGTTACACCAATGTAACTTTATCTCTGCCTCCTGTTCTTTCAGCTAAACCAAACCCTGCCATCTTGCCATTTTTCTAATTGTCATATTATGTAATCTACAATACACCATATTTAAGCTCTTAGAGGCAGGGACCATATTTTTTTAAAAAAACTAGATGAGAAAGACTCAATGCAACCTATTATTGTCCATAAAAAATGGTTCATGATAGGGCTTCCCTGGTGGCGCAGTGGTTGAGAGTCTGCCTGCCGATGCAGGGGACACGGGTTCGTGCCCCGGTCCAGGAGGATCCCACATGCTGCAGAGCGGCTGGGTCTGTGAGCCGTGGCCGCTGAGCCTGCGCGTCCGGAGCCTGTGCTCCACAACAGGAGAGGCCACAACAGTGAGAGGCCCGCGTACCACAAAAAAAAAAAAAAAAAAAAAAAAAAAGATTCATGATGTTATTGTATCAAGTTCAGGATTATCCTATGTCATTAACTGGAGAAGTCCAGCAATGAGATAAACAGATTAATTGGAAAAATCTAGTAATAAACAGAAAAAGAAAATACATTTTATTTTACAAATATGAATTTATTTTCCTCATTACAAACTGGCAGACATTTATTTTAATAAAAGAAAGAAAATGTAGAAAAGTACATATAAGAAAATAAATATCACTGATAATCCTACCACCCACAGACAATTACTCTTAGTATTTTAGTGATTTTTTTTCTCATGTTGTGTCTATTGGTTTATACAGTCGAGGTCATACACAAGAGACAATTTGTTTTCTGTTTTTTCTGTTGATGTTATATTACGAACATTTATTGTGGCTGACACTCATTTTTTGTGATTTCTTTATTTTCCTTCCAGTTTTATTGAGATATAATTGACATATAGCACTGTGTAAGTTTAAGGTGTGCATGATTGACTTACATACAACATGAAATGATCATCACATAAGTTTAGTGAACATCATCATCTCATATAGATACAAAATTAAAGAAATAGAAAAAAACTTTTTCTTGTGATGAGAACTCTTAAGATTTCCTCTCTTAACAGCTTCCATATATAACACACAACAGCGTTAGTTAAATTTATCATGTTGTACGGTACATCCCTAGTACTTATTGTGTCTGACACTCTTAAATGCCTCCTTGTACCTACTCTTACCTTCTTCATTACTAACAGAACCAGGAATTTGTTTAAGGAGAAATTTAGTTTCTTTTCAACGAAAATATTCACATTCATACAGCCCGTTGCAGCTAGGGGTGATGATGCAATGCAGTTCTAGGCAGTGACACCTACGGAGGGGTTGCTGGTAGTGGGAGCAGGGGCTTCTGAGAAAGCTTTTAAAAGGAACAGACTCAGCTGGCATGTTACTTGTGGCCTTTTGTCCCTTCCCTCTTCTTCCTGTCTGGTATGCATACATGATACGCTGAGGGTAAGTGGTACAGCAGCTACCTTTGCCTGTGAGGTGGAGATGAAGGATGGAAAGATTTTGAATCCTTGGTTATATCATCAAGCATCAATATCAGCCCTAGACTGTATTTCTCTATACTTCTTGATGTGTTAAGATAAAGACTTTAAACCTCATTTGTGTCAAGTTCTGTATTACTTCCGGCCCAAAACAACATTGATGAATACATTTAGTGAATAAATTTTAAATGCTCCCCTTTGCATCATAAAATGCTGTTGTGCATTTAATTGTTAACTCGTGCCTCATCTTCTTTCAGAAAACGTTCTGAGGTAGCTTATAATAATTGGCAGCAGTAGTACAGAACCTTTCAAACCATGGTAACAGAATATGGTTGAATTAAGGGGAGAGATAGTTATTCTAGAAAAACTACACGAAGGAGAAATACAGGTGTTAAATCTAAAATTTACCTCCGAGTTTCTGGCACCGAACGCTAGTTATCTAATGGCTGAAACCATACCAATTTATCAATTTCTTCCTAGCACGGAGTTTTAAAAAATGTATCATGTGGATCTAACTATGAAAGTCTTTTAAAGCAGTTTTTAAAAGATGCAGCAATTTTATCATAAATTATCTAATACCAAATCCCAATAAAGGACAAAGTTTTAAATATCAATCTATAATCCAGGTTAGCCCCTTCTCCCCAAATGTAATCTTAAACTGTCTGCTGCTATCTTTGGGGGCCTTTTTAAAGTCAAAACAGTTGAGAAAAAGTATATAAAATGGAAGAGAGTTTAAAGGACATGCAGGAAACCTCACCCTTATCTTCATAGTGTATTATTTTCCTCTACATGAAACGAGATGAAAAAGAGAGAGCTCTCACACTGGAACACCTTTGTCTGGAGCCTCCGCAGTTGCCTTCACCGTGCTTGGCCGTATTCACCTGGAATGCACAGAAGGACCTTATATTAATCTCACAGTGAATCGGCTCCCGCATTCATTGTCCAGGTGTGGTGGGGACATCAGCCACAGCAATTCTCAGCATTCCTGTGCAAAAAAGCAGGCAGAACATTTTTTTTAAATACCCAACTATCAGGAAAAGCTCTTCATGTATTTGTTTGTTTCTCTGAAAAGCTGGTTATGCGTTCTTCTCTTGGACAATGTAGATGTGTAGCTAATCATATTTCTTGGTTTTCTTTGGTTTCCAGGAAACTTAGATGCAAATTTGCAACCCAGCCTTTTCTTTAGGTCCAACGTTTCTGCCTAGTATTTATTTTCACACTCACTTTTATTTATAATTTCAATAAATTATGTAATTTATATTATACATAATATGCATACATTTTTATTATATACATTATATGCATATATATATACGTTTCCTCTGGATATTAATTTTTAAAACTTATATTTCATTATACATGTGTGGCTTCAAATCCTTGTTAGAATAAGGTAGAGTAGAAATAATTAAATACAGGCAGTCAAAATAATTTGTCCAGGTATGTGGTTATCCGGTTATCTAAATAAAAGATTAGAACTAGAGAACCAAGGCATGATCGATTACCATATACCTCTCAAATATTAGTAATGAGGCTTTGGGCCAGGTTTAGAGAGCACAAGCTTTGCGAACACTGTCTTTACAAATGCTGGATAACAGAGCAAGGATGATAAGTACTATAAATAGTCAGCTGTGCCTGATGCAATTCTAAATGGTCTCCATGTGTCATCTCACCTGCTCCTCACCGCAGCCCCCACCCCCCCCCCCCCCACCCACCCAAGAGGTCAGTTTCATTGGGTGGCCAAAAAAGTTCATTCGGGTTTTCCCGTAAGATCGTATCCCGGATGAACTTTTTGGCCAACCCAATATTATTACCATCACTGTTTTACAGTGAGGAACCTGGGTACAGGGAGTACCTGGGGTTACCTGGAAGGACGGCCATGGGTTGTTTAGAGACCAGCTAGGTAAATGGCAAGGTTGATAACTGCTACTTCAGGTAATGAGCCTGGGGGTAGTCCTGCCAGCACTCATCCTGGGAAGCATCTTTGATTGTTTGTTTTTTCGTTTTAATTTTCAGTTATACAATATGGTGTCATCAACTATTGTCACCAGGTTTTACCTTAGATCCTTAGACCTTATTCATCTTAGAGCTGAAAGCTTGTACCCTTCTGTCAACCTCTCCCTACTCTCCCCACCCCTCCAGCCCCTGGCAACCACTTTTCTAGGAATTTGGCTTTTGTTTTTTTTAATTTCACGTATAAGTGATACCATGCACTGTCTTTCTCTGACTTATTTCACTTAGCATAATGCCCTCAAGGTCCAACGATGTTGTCACAAATGGCAAGCTTTCCTTCTTTCTTGTGGCTGAATAATATTCCATTGTGTATGTATACCACATCTTTATCCATTCATCCATTGAGAAACACTTAGATTGTTTCCATTTCTTGGCTGTTGTGAATAATGCTGCAATAAACATGGGGGTGCAGATAGCTCCCTGAGATAGGGATTTCAT
Source organism: Tursiops truncatus (assembly GCF_011762595.2). Lineage (NCBI taxonomy): Eukaryota > Metazoa > Chordata > Mammalia > Artiodactyla > Delphinidae > Tursiops > Tursiops truncatus. The sequence goes on along the minus strand of NC_047035.1, from coordinate 163,190,701 downwards.
CTCCTTTGGATATATACCCAGGAATGGGATTGCTGGATCATACGGTAGTTCTATTTTTAATTTTTTGAAGAAAGTCTGTACTGGTTTCCATAGTGGCTGCACAAGTTTGGGAAGCTTCTTTGACTCTGCTCAGCTGTTGTTCACTGGTACCTGGTTGAAAATGCTGACTTCTGCACCCTAAACCCAGGAGAGATCACCTTGGTCTGAAAGAACTTTCAGGACAAGAAGAAATGATCATCCCCTTCCACTGTAACGGCACCTCTTCCTAATGCCTGTGCAGTGTTTGGCTTTGAGCAGGGCTGTGGCCAGACCAACCCTGATGATTTAGTTCCAACACCCACCCTTAGAATCAGCATAAAGCAGAAAGGTCACAGGGATTCCGGGAAGTGGTCTCATCAACGCTCAGCTACCCGTATGCGACACTTAAGCCTTGTCTACCCAGAAAGTCCCCAGGTTCCCCAGTGTAAGATTTCCATTTAGGGTCTTTGGAAAAATCATATTGTCTCCAATCTGTGAGATGCTGCCACTTTTGTGCAATTTCTGCACGTACACAGTTGCCTCTTTCACGGCTGCACACGCCTGACAGCTCCTGAAAACATTGTCCAGAGTCACCCAGCCAGACGGGCCATGTAGAAAACCTACACATTGTGGGCACAGATTCAAGAAATAAGAGCAGGCCTCCTAAAGTGGAGCCAGGAGCTGTAACTTCAAACAGAAATTATCTTCATTAGCCAGTGTGGAAAAACAACAAAGATGTTTGCATTTCATGCGCAGTGAGGCCCTCACCAGCAGCCTGTGCTCCTAGGTCCCCAGCCCCTTTTTCAGGGGCAAGGAAGGTCCCTGGACCTCGCAAACCTCTAGCTCGCAGGCTCCAGCTGCAGCTCCTGCCCTCTGCCCTGTTCTCCCCCCTTAAGGGTATAACTGAGTACATCTCCCTTTTTGTTATTGCGAGACAGATGAGTCCCTTCACTTTCCCAATAAGGAAATAAATAGCCACGAGCAAATGATCTGGTCGGACAGGAAATAGCGCCATTTCCCCAGTTCTTTCATGGCCAAGTTCTGTGTTTTAAAATAAATATTATGCTTGTCAACGTGCTAATGAATAGGTAACTATTGCATCAGAGGGCTGGGAGGATAACGGCAGCCAATCTGACGCCCGAGGGTGGAGAGTAGTGGACAACGTTATTTTTCAGGGTCTGGACCTCCTCTGGCCACCACTCCCAAATCTGTAATATAAGACAGGCTTGAAACATTTCCTTGGCTCTCTCCCAAACGCATTCGTTAGGCATTGCTGTCCTGGGGAAGCTTCAGGGAACATGTTCAAGTGCATGCTGCTTGGGGGGACAGGGAAAGGAAGAGGGGGCGACCCAGGGCAAACACACGACTGGGGGTCTCAGCCCTCTTCTGGTAAGCTGGCCGTCGGAGGTGAGCAGGTTCTCCAGCTTCAAGGATGTTGTTGGGAGGTGGGCAGAGGTGGGGGATTTGAGGTGGGATTTGTGGGCTTCACCTCAGGGCTTGGCTGAGTCATCCTGTCGGGGACCAGGGGCCGTGAAGGAAATGCCGACATCATGAAAGCTCCAGGTTTGGACACCTGGAGCAGGCCTTTGCCCCAAGTGAAGAGCAGGAAAAAGTAGCATGGCCAGCTACCCAGAGGGTACCTGGAAGTGCTTCCAGACGACCTCTTCTGTCCCCAAACCAGGAGTGGTCTGAGTGCAGGGACACGCACAGCCCAACAGCCAGCACATCCTACTCCCAGGATGTGTATTGAGGGGCGACAGTTGGTGGCATCTGTCCCCAGCCTGCTGTTCCCTTTCTGTGCTGGAGGACAATGGGATGTGGGAACGGGGTAGGGCTAAGATGCTATCTCAGGCTGCAGCAGCAAGTCAGAGGTCACATGTTCCAGGAGCAGACGCTGAGACTGGATTTGGAGTGCAAGATATTTCTTAGCGGGTAACGTCTGTGGAGGAGAAGAAAGGGAAGAAGCGTTGGGTAGAAGAAGTTTAATGCAAGCTGAAAAAGCCTGGACCAGCCTCAGGACAGCGCTGGGGAGGGACTTGCCCATCAGAGTTGTCCTGAGTCTGGCCATTATCCACCCCCCTGCCATAGGACCAGAATCCGTATCGCTTTCTGAGACATTAACATCACCTCGAAGCAAGGCTACCCTGACTTCCACCTGTGGCATCTTGTTCGGTGGAGCTTCGATAAGCTGCGTAGCGATAGGGATGGTCATCTTTTACTCTGAATTCCACCCTGAGATGGACCCATCCCGGGCAGCCTCCCTTGTGACCCACAGACATGGACGTGCAGTGGGAAAGAACCACAAAGACGGAGAAAGACTTGCCCCCAGTGTAGGATGCCTGAGTTAACAATGAACTTCAAAGCTTCATATGAATAAAACTACGTGCTAGCCATAAAGTACACATTGGCTTTTTGTAAATTTCTAAAATCAGATATTTGAACACGCACAAGTATATGAAAGCCTGCTGCAATATATTAATCAGGGTTCATTCTGTTTCTCATCTACAAGGTGAGAAACACCGTGAAAGCGACAGCCCGGTCCGCCTCTCTCTGGGCTTCACAGCTGAGTCCTACCTCAGCCCACTTTAGGCAAAGGTCTGGCCCGGTTGTCTGTTTCACAACCGCAGGAAACAGTTCAGGGTTCTCCGTGGGATCCCATCGAACCTGCTCTTAACCCCCACAACAACGCACAGAGGGCATCTTTGGCTCATTTATATAACAGCATTTGTTCCACAGAGTTCCTGAATCTTGCAGATATAACTTACAGCAGTGTATGCAAGTGAACAAGCTCACATTACAACAAAACAGTTGAGCTCTCCTTTCATGCTCAACCCCCACTAAACTTGGCCTTAGAAAGTAACACCTTGACCCCTCCAAGCAAAGAAGTGGATTGGGAACTCAAAGTTCTGCAGCTGCCCTCTCCAAAGAAATTTCTTCAACAATCTCCTGGCAAAATTCTCTCCCACACTTTAGCCCTTGTTCTCTGAGTGGGTGAGGGAGTTTGAGAGTCATTGGCAAATAACCCGTGTCCCCACGGTGAATTCTGCACTTGGTGGCGATGCCTTGTGTCTTGCTCACATTGGTATTCTGATTTCCACTGTGTAGTCCCCTTGGTTGACATCAAGGCCAGAACAGTCTCCTAACCTGTTCCACTGGCATGACCTTGTTTAATCCTACAGTCGTAATGAAATAGATACCCTTATCCTCGTGTGACGTACAGTGACGCAGACGCGGTTAGAAGCCACCTTGGTTGTAAAGCTAGACATTGGATTCAGGTCTTTTTGACTCCAGTCTGTGCTCTTAACTGCCAAATTGGCTCCTTAGTTTAAACTTAATGCAAATTGTTCTGAAGTCAAATGTAATTAAATTGTTTGGGTTAATTTGAATTATACTAAATGAAAAGAAATACAACTTGAAAGGAGAGCTCAATTGTTTTGTTGTAATGTGAGCTGGTTCGCTTGCATACATTGCTGTAAGTCATATCTGCAAGATTCAGGAACTCTGTGGAACAAATGCTGTTATATAAATGTGCGTTGTTGTTTATTTCTTCACCGCAGGCCGAGACTTCTTAGCTCAGTGCCAGATTCAAAGTTTTATGCATCCTGTTATTTTCAAAGTAATAAGCGGATTCCAGGGCCCACGCCCTTTGCATACCCTCACCCCACATCTACTGTCATTGGTAATACAGAGCCTGTGGTTATAAGGCCCCAGGCTGCTACAGCTGGGCCTGTGGAGCTCTCTGACCTGAGACTCCTGCCATGCTGCTGAGCCGCGTCACCTAGATGCATCAGCCACTCTGGCCTCCCTCTGCACGGGGAGTTTTCTTGCCCTCCTTGCCTTCTGGGTAGTGGTCCCCCACGCTGGAGCCTTTGGACAGACGCCTTCTGTGAGGGGCTTCTCCACATGCATCACTGTCCAAGCATCACTCAGCAAAGCTTGTTGTGTGCTCCTGCCTCTTGCAGTCGCATCCTTTCCCTTTGATCAGCCCCAAATCCCTCGAACCCTGACAGATACGCAGTAAGTGGGACAAGGAATTCAGGAGTAGAAAGTGAGATTACGCATTCTACTTTTATTTCTCTTCTCTTATTTCAAGCTCCTTAATCTCACTGATGTTTTCTTTGTTCTAGTTTCTCTAAGTCTGGTGGTGGCTGAAGGCTTGGAACATTTACGTCTGAGCACTTAGCTGTACATTGACCTACCTAAGGCGGATCGCAACTTACTAGCCTTGCCCTAAGTGTCATTTGCAAAAGCATGGATTTGATGTGTTGGTTCATGTTTCTAACATACATCATAAACTCAAACCGATTTTTAAAATTTATTTATTTATTTTTGGCTGCGTTGGTTCTTCGTTGTGGTGTGTGGGCTCTAGAGCGCAGGCTCAGTAGTTGTGGTGCATGGGCTTAGTTTTCTGCGCCACGTGGAATCTTCCTGGACCAGGGCTCAAACCTCTGTCCCCTGCATTGGCAAGGCAGATTCTTAACCACTGCGCCGCCAGGGAAGCCCAAAACTGTTTTTTTAAAAACCCACATATGAACTAAAATAATCTTCGTACTGTACTTTGGGAAGCACTGGCCAAGTTCTCACCCTTTAGGGAGTGAGGATTTCTTTCAGGAGTTCTCCCTCTCAGTTTTCCCCTGGCACATTTGAGCTCTGGAAATACAGAACCTGCCCAAACTTGTCATGCCATCGCATGGCTCTGCCTTTGTACATGTTATGCTATGTAAAGTGTCCTTCCCCTCTGTCTGTCTGGGATGAGACTGAGCTGGTCCATGACCCCGTGGAGAAGCCTTCACCACTCCCCACCTCCTCAGTGGATCCTCTTCCCACCAACCCTCCTCAGTCAGAGTCCTCTGTCCACCCCCAGGCCTCCCCTGCAATGTGAATTTTACCCTTAACCACATGGCCTATTGTTTGTTTGCCTGTGTCTCTCCTCCTGTCTTCAGACCTCTAGGAAGTTAGGGACTTAGAGGTTCTTGTATTCCTGGTGCCTTCGCTGAGGAGACACTCAGCAAATGTTTTTTCAATCAATGAAAGAGTGAGAGAGCAAACGTCATGAAAATAACGGCTATTCTGTTTTCCTTTTATTTTAATGGCATTTGTTGACCTGAAGTTTGCCCGTGGAAGTAGGAGGGGCTGGGAGAGGGAAGGTGAAGGGGAGGAGAAGAATGGGGGAGGAAAAGGGATCCCGTGGCGCTTTTTTCATGATGCTGAGTCCTTGAAAAAGTATAGGCTTCCGTTTCAAGACGGCGAAGTGAGAGTTCCCATTTACTTCTCCTGTCTCCCAAGGTCCCACTGAAATGGCAGGAATTTTTTTTTTTTTTTTTTAAAGAAATGAAAACATAACAGAAAACAAGAAGGGAAGTCACCTTAGGACAGGAAGTTTGAGGAAATCCCTAACGAGGAAAGAGCAGGATAGGAAGCTTAAAGAGAGCAGAGAAAAACACGGCCGGAAGCAGCCGTTCCCAAGACACCCCCAGCACCTGACCCCACAACAAATAAAAGAGTGGGAGGGAGCTGGCAGCTAAGGCCGGTGGTTAATTGATGAACTATATTTAGAACAGCTGGGAGGGTGAGAGCCCTGCCCCTTGCTCTGCTCTTTCTCCTTCCAAGAGCATCCAGGCTTGGCTGGACAGGAGCCTCTAAAGACACTTATTTGCCTGTTGGGGCTTCTAGAATGGGAGGGGCCTCAAAAAGGCAAAGCAGTTTGCAATCACTCTGGACCCTCACAAGGAATAATAGAAGGGACAAAGGGGCCAGGTGGCTTTGTCCTACATAGACGTCCAGTCAAGTCCTCCTGTGACCAATTAACAGCTGTCTTTTTGGCATCTGGGGTTGAGATGGGGCAGCCTGCCTCCTTGCTGATACAAACATGCAAACCCAAAGTAAAGCCTGCCAGGGAACACAGCCTGCCCGTGTCCATGGGGCCCTGGTCAGTCCAGAAGCCCAGATGATGTGAACCTGAGGGGTGGGTAGTGTCGGAAGACACTCCTTCACAAGGCTCTTTGTTCCTACACAGCTTGCTGAGTATGCCAAGAATGCAAGGCCCTGGCCACTCTTCAGGGTTGTACTTGCAGCAAGCAACCTTGAGGGGTGAGATCATGTCTGCTTCTGGGATAAGGAGAAGTCTTGCTTACTGGTTGCTATAAAACAGAAGGTTCCCCAAGCTCAGTGTTCTACTCCTGTAACTCGACCCACTGTGTGTGCAGATGTTCACTGAGGCCCCTCTGCATCGCCCTGTGCAAACTGGGGCTTGGAACTGACACAAACATGCTGACACTCTCAGGATACTGCTTTTGTTGTGAGTTTAAAAAGTCTTTCATTTTGATCCAAGAGTCTTGTGTCTCCGACAGCATGCAAGAAATGGCAAGCTAACTTGTTACCTTTTGCAAGTAGAGTAAAACCTCAGACGTTTCATAGTTCTTTTTTTTTAATTGAAGTATGGTTGATTTACAATGTTATATTAGTTTCAAGTGTACCTAGCGATTTTATATATATATATATATATATATATATATATAAAAAAATATATATATATATTTTTTTTTTGCGGTACGCAGGCCTCTCACTGTTGTGGCCTCTCCCGTCGCGGAACACAGGCTCCGGACGCGCAGGCTCAGCGGCCATGGCTCACGGGCCCAGCCACTCCGTGGCAGGTGGGATCTTCCCGAACCGGGGCATGAACCCATGTCCCCTGCATCGGCAGGCAGACTCCCAACCACTGCGCCACCAGGGAAGCCCCGTTTGGTTTTTTTTGATGTTAAGTTGTATGAGCTTTTATGTATTTTGGATATTAACCCCTTGTCGGTCATATTATTTGCAATTATCTTCTCCCATTCAGTAGGTTTTCATTTCATTTTGTTGATGGTTTCCTTCGCTGTACAGAAGCTTTACATTTAATTAGGCCCCATTTTTTCATTTTTCCTTTTACTTCCTTTGCCTGAGGAGACAGCTCCAATTGCTGAGACTTATGGCAAAGTTTCTTCTCGGAGTTTCTTCTAGGAGTTTTATGGTTTCCAGGCTTACATTTAGGTCTTTAATCCATTTTGAGTTTATTTTTTGTATATGGTGTGAGAAAATGTTCTAATTTCATTCTTTTACATGTGGCTATCCCCTTCACAGTTGTTGACATGAGGCTGTCATTTGTAGGTGACATGACATGTACAGAGAAAGTCCAAAAGACTCTACAAACAAATTATTCGAATAAATAAGAGAATTTAGCAAGGTTTCAGGATACAGGGTCAATTACAGAAAAATCAATTTTACTTCTAAATACTAGAAAAAAAATAGAACATAAAAATTTTAGAAATACAATATAAAATAGCACAATACCCATCAAAAACCAAGGAACATAACTAACAAAATCTTCACACTGAAAGTGCAAAATCATTGCTGAGAGAAATTAAAGACAATATTTTTAGCAGAACGATAATATCATGTTCACAGATTATTAAGATGTTCTTCTGCCCAAAATGATCTGTAAATTCAATTCAATTCCAGCCAAAATTCTAGCAGGTTATTTGTAAAAATTGACAAGGTGATTTTAAAATTTATATAGACATGCAGAGGACCTATAATAGTCAAGGGAATCTTGATAAAGAACAAAGATGGAAGGCTTTAACTACCAGATATCAATACTTATAAGTTTATAATGATTAAGAGTGTGGTAAGGATGTACAAATAATCAAATAGATACATGGAATGCAATTGAGATCCAGACAGAGGTGACAGAGGTGACATTAACTATAACTCAGTGGGAGAAGGGATAGTCTTTTTAATAAACGAGAATGCTAGGTCAAGTAGACATATACTTGAAAGAAAAAAGAATTTTGACCTCTAGTTCATACTTTACACAAAAATTAATTCTAGATAAATCTTAAACCCAACTATGAAAGGTGACACAGCAAGAGACTATTTTTATGACTTTTGGGCAAATAAAGATTTCTTGTAAGGACAAAAAAAGATTAATAAATTGAACTCCTTTTTATATATCCAAGAGATATGAGTTCTTATGCCCACAAAAGGACATTCAAGAATGGTCATAGCACTATTATTCATAATAAACAAAAACTGGAAACCACCCAAATGTCCATCAACAATATAACAGATAAGTAAATTGTGATATAGTTGTATAATGGAATACTACACAGCAATGAAATGTAAACCGTGAATGAATCTCACATACATTATGTTGAATGAAAGAAATCTGATTGAAAAGAGTATATACTATGTGATTCCATTTACACAATGTTCAAGGACTTGCAGAACTCATCTATGTTGATAAAGGAGAAAAGTGTTTGTCTTGGAGGGAACAGTACTGACTGGGAAGGGGTAAGAGGGAGCCTCATAGGAGCTGAAATGTTCTGTGGCTTGATTCGGGTAACAGCAGTAACATGGTTGTAGACATACATACAATTTCTTTGAGTCAACTTAAGATTTGTATGCAACTTACTGAACGCAAGTTATACCTAAATTAAATGGAAAAAAAAGAATTAACATACTAAGTATATTATCTAAGGGTATAATGTTACTTTTTCTTAAGTTACATTTTTTTTTTTTTTTTTTTGTGGTACACGGGCCTCTCACTGTTGTGGCCTCTCCCGTTGCGGAGCACAGGCTCCAGACGCGCAGGCTCAGCGGCCATGGCTCACGGGCCCAGCCGCTCCGCGGCATGTGGGATCTTCCCGGACCTGGGCACGAACCCGTGTCCCCTGCATCGGCAGGCGGACTCCCAACCACTGCGCCACCAGGGAAGCCCTAAGTTACTTTTTTTTAAAAAAAAAAAAAAAGAAGAGCCACTATCAGGATTGACTTGGGAAAGGAGAATTTTACTTTTTATTTTATGCAGTTCTGTGAAATTTGCATTTTGTTTAACTGTGGCTTTTTGTGGTACACAAATATTTCTTTAATTTTATAAAGTAGACTTTTATTTTATATATTTATGTTATGATTTTTATCACCTTTCATATTATGTTATACTTTAAAAGTATATCTCTCTAGATGGGTGAAATTATAGATAATATTTTGCTTTTTCTACCTTTCTATATGGTATGATGCTATGTGTAACTTAAAAATCAGAGGAAAAAAACTTTCTTCAAAGAAAAAGGAGAAAAAACCTTTAGAGAAATGTTGCCTACTTTTCCAAGTTAAAAAATATATATCTGGACCAATTTTAAAGAAAATCATCCTGAATTTTCAGAATAATTACGGTAGTAAGAAGTGTTTTTATAGGGCAAAGACATTGTCTAATGTAGATTTAATGATAGACTTTGTTCACATAGTTAGCACCTATCAAGTCAATAATTTTTTTAGAGTAATTGGATTAAGGGTAACAATTCAACTTAATTCAGCAACCTTTATTATGAAGTTGAAAGAATTTTGCTTTAAAAAAACTCTATGATTAAAAATTTGTTTCCATTAAATAAGTTTTTTAGGAAATTAAACTAGCTCACCTTTGGGGGAGCTAGGAAAGAAAAGTGCTTTCAAATTTGATAACATTATCACTTCCACATATGTATACATGTACATGGTGTTTTCCTTATTTATTTATTTTAAAAATATTTTTTCTATTTCTTTTTTAAAGAATTTTATTATTACTTATTTATTTGTGGCTGCATTGGGTCTTTGTTGCTGTGCACGGGCTTTCTCTAGCAGGTTTTCTCTAGTTTCGGTGAGCGGGGGCTACTCTTCCTTGCAGTGTGCGGGCTTCTCATTGCGGTGGCTTCTCTCGTTGTGTAGCACGGGCTCCAGGTGCCCGGGCTTCAGGAGTTGTGGCTCACGGGCTCTGGAGCGCAGGCCCAGTAGCTGTGGCGCACAGGCTTAGTTGCTCTGCGGCATGTGGGATCTTCCTGGACCAGGGCTTGAACCCATGTGCCCTGCATTGGCAGGCGGATCCTTAACCACTGCGCCACCAAGGAAGCCCCATGTTCAATTTTTAAAACGAACACTGAGTTGGCCAAACCAAGCCCATCTGCAGGCCACGGGTCAACCATCGTTGTTAGAGGGCCAGGCTCTAGTTCTAGATGGTGAATCTGTTTATTATCTTAAATTGTTGGTTATCAAAGCATATCATCTACTCTTGTGACAGATGGATTTTCCTATTTGTAGATTTGTCATCACTTGGTATTAATTAAGTGCCTCTTAGTAATCTGATGAAAAATCAGAATGCAGAAAGAAAAAATAAAACAGAAAGGAAGAGAGGTAATGGAAGAGAAAAAGACATCAGAGGCAAAGGATAATTTGTTAAGAAAAAGAGAAGTGTCAGTACTGATCGAAACCAAATCGGTGCTACAATCTCAGTATTTTCTTCTCTCTTCTAAGGAGAAGTATATGTATATGATGTTTTTATATGGAAATCCAGAAACGACTTGTAAAAACTGAAAATAGTAAGCATCTAGAAGGGTCCAGATGTTTGTTTAGGCTTCTCTGGTCTCCCCGGAGTCCAGCTCATATTTCAGCGTGAAAGCACGACGCGTCCTTGGCCTGTGGCCACTGTTTGCATCACACCAAGACAAGCCTGGATCAGAGTTTGGCCTGACAAACATTATGTTAACTTATAATTTATTTAGAGACATTAATTGAACTGGGGTGATTAAAACCTTTTGAACGAGCAGAGTTTAAGATGGGTAACTCAGCATCTCTGCAGTTTTCTAATGTGTCTAAATGTCTACTGGCGTTCAAACATCTGTTCTATTAAACGTCCACCCTCAGTGTTAGCTTATTGATGGAGTTAGCTAAATTTAAGTAAAAATCATTTGGAAACCAACACACAAGTTCTCTCATGCAGTAACTTTGAACTACAAACTCTAACCTGAATTGTAATCATACTTTCTAATCCCTAATGGGAAATTTAACATATATGTGGTATTTCATGGCAAAGTTCTTCCTTGAAACAAAAAAAATATACTTAGGATTCAATGTATTTTATTTTATTTTATTTTTTAACATCTTTATTGAGGTATAATTGCTTTACAATGGTGTGTTAGTTTCTACTTTATAACAAAGTGAATCAGTTATACATATACATATGTTCCCATATCTCTTCCCTCTTGCGTCTCCCTCCCTCCCAATGTATTTTAAAATATAATTTGCTCTCATTATGACTCCAACTAATTATACACCTCAATTAATTATGTATGCTTAACAGCTATACCAACAATCATGTGTGATATAACCTTACATTACAACACAGTATGTATATTTAATGTGCCAACATTTCATTCTTGTGCTCTGGGGTGATGATCTAAAAGTTACAGACTTAAAAATCAAATCGAGACAAATTGAAGCGTATTTTGAGCTCAGATTCCCGACTCCCTTCCCTTTTGATTCCAAGGCCACTCAGACAACTGTCCTTTATTGCTGAAGCCTAGAGGAGCACCCAAATACATCTGAGTTCTGGGGCAGAAGTTACAGGTTCAGAACATCACTGTATACAAAGTTAGAGCTCAAGAGTTATGAGGCTGTTTCTGCAGTGGGTCAGAGATAAAGACAATAGATCCCATTGGGCTTAGGGTGAGGAGGTACCAGCTGCCTTGAGCAGATGCCGCTCTTCTAACATTGGCCAATAAAACTCATTTCTTCACCTACTGAAGGATTTTATACCTAAAGATATGAATTAGCCAAAAAAGACCAGTAATCGCTTCAAGGAGGCAGGCTACGAAATAATCAAAGCAGTTGGCACCCAAGAAGGCAGACTTAATTGAAGGGTTTTAGATGTTTTGCATGCTTTACGTGAAGCATTACAGAAGGAGTGGGCAGGGCGATTGGGGTGGAAACGTGCGTGAGATGCACCCTCTTAATAGCCCTTAGATACGTTATCATTGTCTATTTAGAGTTAACTAGCGTATCACAAAGTTCAATGCCCCTCCTATTGTACTCTTTTTATTTTATATTGGAGTATAGTTGATTTACAATGTTGTGTTAGTTTCTGCTGTATAGCAAAGTGAATCAGTTATGCGTATATCCACTATTTTTTAGATTCTTTTCCTGTGTAGGTCACTACAGAGTATTGAGTAGAATTCCTTGTGCTATACAATAGGTCCTTATTAGTAATCTATTTTATATATAGTAGTGTGTATATGTCAATCCCAATCTCCCAATTTATCCCTCCCCCTGCTTTCCCCCCTGGTAACCATAAGTTTGTTTGCTACATCTGTAATTCTATTTCTCTTTTGTAAATAAGTTCATTTGTATCATTTTTTAAGATTCCACCTATAAGTGATCTCATATGATATTTGTCTTTCTCTGTCTGACTTACTTCACTCAGTATGGCAATCTCTAGGTCCATCTATGTTGCTGCAAATGTACTCGTACTTTTTATTTCTTCCTGTCGAGATCATCAAGTTAAAGCCCAGAGTAATGAAAAAAGTTAGTCATATCATGGCAAAATTTTTATATACCAAGGATGAAGTCTTACAATCTTTCAGTCAAAGAGAATGGTCACTTTATAAGGGAAACAAGTATAGCAGTCTTTTCATCTTTAACACTGGGAGTTAGAAAATAGTAAAATCACATTTAGAGGAAGTGAGAGACCCAAGAATCCACTCCACAGCCAAGTAATGGCAAAAGAAAGGGCATTTTCCATGCACGAAGAGCTCAGAGAAATATACAATCATGTTCTCTTTCTGAGGAAGCTACCCAAGAAGAACTGAAAAAAAAAAAAAGTTGAAATCAAAGACTATCTCAAGACACATAAAGGCAAACTGGTAATATCAAGCATTTATCCTGCCTTTCCTGTACAAACTTACCTTCATGTATTAGTTTGCTACGACTGCCAGAACAAAGTACCCCAGACTGGGTGGCTTAGAGAGCAGAAATCTCTCACAGTTCTGGTGGCTAGAAGTGCAAAATTAAGTTGTCCTCTCTTGAGGCCTCTCTCCTTATCTTGCAGGCAGCCACCTTCTTGCTGTGTCCTCACGTGGCCTTTCCGCTATGTGCACATCCCTGCTGTGTCTCTGTGTGTCCACCAGTCAGACTGGATTAGAACCCACCTTAATGGTGTCCTTTTAATTTAATCACCTCTTTAGGGACCCTATCTCCATACAGTCATATTCTGAGGTGCTGGGGGTTAGGACTTCAATATATGAATTTTGGGGGAAGCAATTCAGTCCTTAACACTTAAGGCAACCAAACAGTTGTTGAAGACAAGTATTTCTTTATAGGGAAATTTGAATTAATAAACAAAGAAGGAATGATAGAATTAAATATAACCTTTTTGTAATCTACAATGGATTAATACCGTTAAGCAGTGGCTGGTAATGTCACAAGATAGGAGAATACCAGACATTATGTATCTCCTGATGGAATGTTCTTGTCAAAAAAATCAAACCTGAGTGTGAGGCCTCTATCTTTAACTACCAGTTTACAGGAACTCTGGGGAATGAGGACAAACATGTTAAACAACACCATGGAGCCTGCAATCAGCAAAATCTATACAATGGGAAGTACAATGGGCCAAGCAGCTCTGTCACTTCCTATCACATAGACTTCCTATAAGCTTATTTTTCTTCCCATTTTGTTTGCTTGGTTTTTGTCTAACTCACCCACTATATTGTATATGGCTGTATCTCCAGAGCCTAAAGCAGTGTCTGGCATATAGTATGCACTCAACAAGTGAATCTAGACACAGAACTTACACTCGTCAAAAAATGAACTCAAAATGGATTATACACCTAAGTGTATAATGCAAAAGTATAAAAATCCTAGAAGATAACATAGAAGAAAATCATGATGACTTTGGGAGTGGTGATGCCTTTTTAGATTCTACACCAAAGGCATATATAGCTAACCCTTGAACAATGTGAGTTTTAGAGGTGCCGAACCTCCGTGCAGTCAAAAATCTGCATATAACTTAACAGTCAGCCCTCTGTATCTGCCATTCTGCATCCACAGATTCAACCAACCATGGATCAGGTAGTGCTGTAGTATGTATTTAGTGAAAAAAATCCATTAGTAAGTGGACCTGTGCAGTTCAAACCCATGTTGTTCAAGCACCAACTGTACATGAAAGAAATAATTGATAAGTTGGACTTCATTAAAATTCAAAACTTTTACTTTGTTTTTCAAGAAAATAAGCCACAGACAGGGAGAAAAAATATTTGCAGAAGACACATCTGATAAAGGATTGTTATCCAAAATATACAAAGAACTGTTGACATTAAGAAAACATACAACCCAATTCAATAAATGGGCCAAAGACCTTAACAGACACCTCACCAAAGAAGATTTACAGATGGCAAATAAGCATATGAAAGATTCTCCACAGCCTGTATCATCAGGGAACTGCAAATTAAAACGATGATATACTATTGCACACCTATTAGAATGACCCAAATCCAGAACACTGACAACACCAACTGCTGACGAGGATGTGGAGCCACAGGAAGCCTCACTCATTGCTGGTAAGAATGCAGAAGAATGCTGCTAATTTGGAAGGAAGCTCGGCAGTTTCTTACAAAACGAAACATGCTCTTATCGTATGATTTGGCATGTGATAAGTACTAAATACCTTTGGTATTTATCCAAAGGAGTTGAAAACTTAGGTCCACAAAAATACCTGCACATGGAGGTGTATAGTGGCTTTATTCATATTTGCCAAAACCTGGAAGCAACCACCATGTCCTTCAGTAGGTGAAAGGATAGATAGACTGTGATACACCAAGACAATGGAATACTATTCAGCACTAAAAAGAAATGAGCTGTCAAGCCATGAAGAGACATGGAGGAGTCTTAAATGCATATTACTAAGTCCGAGAAGCCAATCTGAAAAGGTTGCATACTGTATGATTCCAATGACATGACATTCTGGAAAAGGCAAAACTATGGAGACAATAAAAATATCAGTGGTTGTCAGAGGGGAGACGGATGAACAGACAGAGCACAGCGAATTTTTAGGGCAGTGAGAATACTCTGTTTGATATTATAATTACAGATATATGTCATTATACATTAGTCTAAGCCCATAGAATGTACGCAAGAGTGAACCCTAAGGTAGACTAGAGACTTTGAGTGATTTGAGTGTTGATATAGGTTTATTCTTGGTAACATGAATAATTACGGAACGTGATGCACCTTTCTGGTGAGTGACGCTGATAATGGGGGAAGCTATGCATGTGTGTGTGGGGGGGTAAGGGTTATATGGGAAGTCTCTTTACCTTCCTCTTAGCTTTGTGTGAACCTTAAACTGCTCCAAACAAAAAGTAAGTCTTTTAAAAAGTGAGAATGTGGAGAAATTGGAACCCTTGTGCACTGTTCATGGGAATATAAAAGGGTGCAGCCACTATGGAAAACAGTATGGAAGTTTTCCAAAAAGTTAAAAATAGAAATACCATATCATACAGCATTCTCACCTCTGAGTATATATATCCAAAAGAATTGAAAACAGGATCTTGTAGAAATAGTTGCACACCCATGTTCATTGCAGCATTATTCACAATAGCCAAAAGGTGGAAGCAAGTTAAATGTCTATGAAGAGATAAATGGATAAAGGAAATGTGGAATATCCATGCAATGGAATATTATTCAACCTTAAAGGAGGAAGGAAATCCTGTTACATGCTACAACAGGGATGAATCTTGAGGACATTACGCTAAGTGAGATAAACCAGTCATAGAAGGACAAATTCTACATGGTCCCCCTTGTATGAGGAATCTAAAATAGTCAAACTCTTAGAAACAGAAAGTAGAATGGTGGTTTCCGGGGCCTTCGGGGATGGGGAAAGGGGAATTGTTCAATGGATGTAGACTTTCAGTTTTGCAAGACAAAAAAGTTCTAGAGGAGTGTAGTGCAACAGCGTACATATGGATAACACTTGGAGTGTACACTTGAAAGTGATTAAGATGCATTTTTTTACCACAATTGAAAAAATCCACCTCAAAGTTGTATAATAAATGATTTTATTTACATGGAAATTTATATAATAAATGGTTTCATGTACATGACACTCTCAATAGGCAAAACTATAGTAGCAGAGAAAATAAGTGGCTGCCGGAGGTCTGGGGTAGGAGGCAAGCTGCAAAAAGCCGTGTTTGGGAAAGATGGAAGCCCTCTGTCACCTGAGTGTGGTGAGGGGTCCATGAACCCAGACATATGTTAAGGTTCCTTTCCACTGTGAACCCCCCCACGTCAGTCTTTCTAAATGGTAACTTTTTAATAAAACAAAAATTGAGTACAAAATGCATGATTTGGGGTATATGATTTTATGACTAACATGAAAATCTTAATGGTTCTGTTTCATGTTGGCATTTAGGTCAGCAAATTACATGTACCCTTGATAGAAAACAGAGTCATTTTACAAGAACTCTACATAATAATGATCATTTTAGCTTCTGTACCATGTTACAGATTGCTTTCTGTGGCCTCTTCCAACATTGTTCTTCCTTTACTTGTGTTTTTTTCCTTTGAGTAATTTGACTTGAAATTGTTCCCATAAAAGCTATCATTTTATACTTTTCCTGATTAACTGGGGGGGCATAAAAGCTATCATTTTATACTTTTCCTGATTAACTTGGGGGGGCATAAAAGCTATCATTTTATACTTTTCCTGATTAACTTGGGGTGGCATAAAAGCTATCATTTTATACTTTTCCTGATTAACTGGGGGGGGGGGCATTTCTCATTCTATCCATCTACCTTTTCTAGTGTTTTTCCTCATATCATGTTTAACACCTCCCACCTTGAAGTCACTTAAACATGTAATAACGGGTTCTTTTAAATCAGTCTTCTAGATTATTTATGAAGATGTTAAACAAAGCAGGGTTTGACCTTAAACCCTACCAGGTCTGCTAATCTAAACCAAAATCGCTCACTCACATGCTGCTTCACTTTAAAGTATTCATTGTTTACAGTCTTATCTAAGATACATTTCGTAGTATCAATAACCAAAGGAATTCATCTCCATTTCTCTAATGCATATGCTACCAAATGCTTACCCCAGAGTCCAGATGTTTTACATCCTTTTGTCTATTCATTTGATAATTGTAAGAAAAATGTGATCTCACAGTCCACTTAGTGGCCACCTACAAAGAAGCAAGGATGTGATTCCCTTAGAATCAGTTTGTTCCTAAGAGTTAGATAATAAGTCAGTAAGTAAACAGAAGAAATGAGCAGTACAGACAGATGCCTTATACAGATAAGCAGATCTTCTTCAGGTTGGAGTAACAACATAGAAGAGAGAGAGAGGAAGGAAGGAAGGGTGGGAGGGAGGGAGGGAGGGAGGGAAGAAAACAGTAAAGCAGAGAAACTTATTATTATGAAAGGTAACAGTACATGAGTTCACAGACACAGTTAGAATTAAGCAAAGCCTGTGATGAAAAGCTATAGATGACACGTGATGATTGGCTGCAGACACAAAGAAACAACGGAAAAGTAGAATCCAAGCTGCATTCTAATGAGAAATGTGGAAGTTTAAGGCTTTGAGCAAGATTCATGATACGATGAAAGAAACTAATTGAAAAGAAAAAGCATTTGGACCCATTCAGTGGAGACACAAATAACAGGTCCCCGATAAAATGAGGGGAGCTCAAAAGGAGAAGAGCTAAAAAAGTGAGCAGATGCTTTAAAAACAAAATTTAAATATTACTATTTGTAGAGTGTCGTAGAAACAGGTCTGGAACACATCTGAATAGGCATATCAAAGATATCTTCCATCTGTAAAAAAGAATACATGAAATAACATTAAGCCACATTTAAGATACTGGTGACTCAATTTATGGGAGGAGAATGGTGAACTCAATCGCTAATGGTGATAAGAAAAAGTATGTCTTGTTAAGGTAGTTATAAACTAAAAAAATTACACGGCTCTGATTATGTCATTCCTCTGCCTAAAGTTTTTACATAACCCTGACTGGGTGACCTTCAAGGCCCTTTGCAAAATGGGCTCACCCCCTCTAGCACCTCCTCATCTATATCCATTAATGCGTAGTAATGCGTCTCATTACTACCTCACGACATTCTTGTAGGAAAGTTAATGACACAAAGTACCAAGTACGTGACACATAAGTGCTTCACAAGTGCTAATTTCCTTACTTTCCAACTCTCTTTCCCAAGAGCCCTATGTTCTCCACACACCAGGTTATGAGAACATGCTGTGCTCATAACAGTTCTGTGTCTGTTTTTCATATCCACTCTCTGAAATATCTTGATTGTTTTTAATTTAGCAAAATGCAATTCTTCATAGAGGCCCAGCTTTAATGTGTCTTTTTTACCCTGCCAGGCAGAAATGATCACTATCTCTTAGCTGACCCCATAGCACTCTGTTCCTATTGCCAGAATTTCACCTATTTCACTGTTTTCTTTCCCTCTGACCTCAAGCTCCTTGAGGACAGCAACTGCATATCCAGAGTGTAACAAAGTTGATCATTCATTTATCCCACCACTAAACACTGATTGAGCACCTATTATGTTACTAAGTATCATGGATACAAAGTTAAGAAGACATAGTCATTGCTTTCAGAGAACTCCAGTCTGTTGTGGAAAAGAGGTACATAAAGAAATGTTGTTAATAATGACTTCCAATGGGATGTCAGGGGATTTGTGATTTCTTCTTAATGCTATTCTGAATTGTTTGCGTGTTTATAATGAGGATTTTGTTTTTAAAAAATCAATATGCTATTTTCATTTGGAAAAGAAGAATCGATGATAGAATTTTGTAAGGCATAATGGGAGCATCAAGGAGGAAAGCAAAGGGAAGGCAGCTCAAAAGAAGCTTCCTAGGGGATCGCAACAATGGGTTCCATCCATTAGAAGCACTAACGGGTGAGACAACAGATCTCAAGCCCGGCCCTGTTTCCCTACGCAGTGGTCTAAGAAGGCTAAACTATGCTCACAGGATTATTTTCTGACTTGGCAGTACTTTGGTTTCTTAATTCATATCTTCTTTTTAAGAAAAAAATTTTATCGGAGTATAGTTGATTTACAATGTTGTGTTAGTTTCTGCTGTATAGCAAAGTGAATCAGTTATACATATACATATATCCACTCTTTTTTAGATTCTTTTCCCATATAGGTCACTACAGCGTATTGGGTAGAATTCCCTGTGATATACAGTAGGTCCTTATTAGTTATCTATTTTGTGTATAGTAGTGTGTATATGTCAATCCCAATCTCCCGATTTATCCCTCCCCCCACTCTCCCCCCTGGTAACCATAAGTTTGTTTTCTACATCTGTAACTCTGTTTCTGTTTTGTAAATAAGTTCATTTGTATCATTTTTTAAGATTCCACATATAAGTGTTATCATATGATATTTGTCTTTCTCTGTCTGAGTTACTTAACTTAGTATGATAATCTCTAGGTCCATAATTCATATCTTCTAAATTATGTGCTTTATTATTTATTATTATTTTTTTTTTTTTTGGCCCCTGCAGTGGAAGTACAGAGTCTTAACCACTGGACAGCCAGGGAAGTCCCTAAATTATGTGGTTTAAAGACCCACATCTCATACCAAACAAACAAAAGTACTCTCAGACACCCATCTGACTTTCTTGAACAATTCCAAGAGGACTTTCAGATTATCTTGTATCTAATATTCTCTCATTCATTAATTTAAAAATACTCACTGAGTACCACCAATGAGGTGTACTATTCTGTGATCAACGATGGCTCATTAATTTCAATTATCTATCACTAAATTTTAAAATAACTTTTTTTTTTTTTTTGCGGTACGCGGGCCTCTCACTGCTGTGGCCTCTCCCGTCGCGGAGCACAGGCTCCGGACGCGCAGGCTCAGCGGCCATGGCTCACGGGCCCAGCCGCTCCGCGGCATGTGGGATCTTCCCGGACCAGGGCACGAACCCGCGCCCCCTGCATCAGCAGGTGGACTCCCAACCACTGAGCCACCAGGGAAGCCCCGTAAAATAACTTGTATTTTTATATTTCAGACACAGTTCCTTGTTTTTTTTTTTTTTTTCTATGATTTGCCCACAGAATTGTCTCCCAAACATACTTGCCATTCCTCTTTGGCCCTTGCCACTTCCTATGTGTGACAGGAACATTCATCTATTATTAATGACCTAGATTCTGGAGATTAAAGGTGAATGAGGCAGAGTCCCTGCCTTCGGAGGACTCACATTCTAGCCAACAGGGGCTTGAGTAGAAGAATAACTTCAGGTCTCCATATGATACAATAGTTTCTTACAGGGCATAATGGCACAACTCTCTAGGCACCAAAGTTAGAATCAGACACGATCGCATAGTAGACTTTACTAGGCAAAGCCTGATTGGGGAGAGCAATTTATTGTTTCTGAAGGAAAATACTTGGTAATGCCTTCTAAGTTCTCCTCCCCACTATGATGGCGGAGCCACTTCAGTTGTTCAGGTGAATGGAATCTGGTAGAAAGCACATTGAGGGGAGGGATTAGGTAAGTGGGTTCTGGTCCTTGCTGCTGGACACTAACTAACTGTAGGGATTTGGAGAAGTTTTATTTATTTATTTGTTTATTTATTTATTGTACTTTATTTATTTTAAGGAACATGGACAAGTTATTTAACATTATGGGTGCCTCATTTATAAAATACCAGGGATGCTCCTACACTGTTGGTGGAAATGTAAATTGGTGCAACCACTGTGAAAAACAGTATGAGGTTCCTTAAAAAACTAAAAACAGAGCTACCATATGATCCAGCAATCCCACTCCTGCGCATGTATCTGGAAAAGGCGAAAAATCTAATTCAAAAAGATACATGCACCCCAGTGTTCATAGCAGAACTATTTACAATAGCCAAGACATGGAAGCAACTTAACTGTCCATCAACAGATGAATGGATAAAGAAGATGTGGTATGTATACACAATGGAACACAACTCAGCCATAAAAAGGAATGAAATGCTGCCATTTGCAGCAATGTGGATGGACCTAGAGATTATCATGCTAAGTGAAGTAAGTCAGAGAAGGAGACACAAATATTATATGATATCACTTACATGTTGAATCTAAAAAATAATACAAATTAACTTATTTGCACAACAGAAATAGACTCACAGATGTAGAAAGCAAACTTACGGTTACCAAAGGGGAAAGGGGGGGAGGGATAAATCAGGAGTTTGGGATTAACATATACACACTACTATATATAAAATAGGTAAACCAAAAGGATTTACTATATAGCACAGGGAACTGTATTCATTATCTTGTAATAACCTATAATGGAAAAGAATCTGAATATATAACTGAGTCACTTTGCTGTACACCTGGAAGTAACACAACATTGTAAATCAACTATAGTTCAATAAAAAAATAATAAAATAAAATAAAATGCCAGGGTTGGACTACAGTTGTAGTTTTCAAGGTGTTTTCCAGTAAGTGCCCTCAGGATAGGAGAAAGGGAATATTGACCAGCTGGGTTCCTATCTGCCCACTCCTTCTTCACCCACAGCAGTTCTGCTTCAACTTTGTTTATATGTTGGGTTTCCACTTCCACTTTCTTTCTCTCTTTTTTTGTTTTTTAGATATAATTGACATATAACATTATATTAGTTCAGGTGTACAACATAATGATTGGATCTTACGCTTTCTTCTGAGGTGAGGTTTGGCCTCTCAGATTCTTTTTAGTCCTATCATTCTAAGACTGTGAGTCTATAGGCCAAGTATTCATGCTCTTCTGTACACTTACATTAATAAGACCCTTTCAGGTTGGAAGGAAGAGAGAGCAACAGAGTTTATCTCAGATGATGGGGGAACTGAGAAAGACCTAGAAACCATGTCAGCACAGTCTAGTCTCACTGAAGAATTAGACGAAGCTACAGTAATCAAAACAACATGGTACTGCCATAAAAGCAGACACATAGACCAATTGAACAGAACTGAGAGCCCCCAAATAAACCTATGCATATAAGGTCAACTAATATTTGACAAGGGAGCTAAGAATACTCAGTGCGGAATTGATAGTCTCTTCAGTAAATGGTGTTGGGAAAACTGGACACATGCAAAAGAATGAAACCAGACCATTATTTTACACCATTCACAAAAATTAACTCAAAATGGATTAAGGACTTAAATGTTAGACCTGAAGCCATAAAACTCCTAGGAGAAATCAAGGGAAAAACTCCTTGACATCAGTCTTGGCCATGATTATTTTGGATATGACACCAAAAGCACAAACAACAAAAGCAAAAATCAATGAGTAGGACTACATCAACCAAAAAAAGTCTGCACAGTAAAAGAAATCATCAACAAAATGAAAAGGCAACCTACAGAATGGGAGAAAATATTTACAAATCATATATTTGGTAAGAGATTAATATATATATATAAAGAAATAAATGTATATAAAGATAAGAGATTAATATATACAACTCAGTAGCAAAAAAAAAAAGGCAAATAATCTAACTTGAATAGAGCTTTTTCCAAAGAAGACATACAAATGGTCAAAAGTATGTGAAAAGATGCGTAACATCACTAATCATCAGGGAAATGCAAATCAAAACCACAATGAGGTGTCACTTCACACCTGTTAAAATGGCTACCATCAAAAAGACAAAAGATAGGGCTTCCCTGATGGCGCAATGGTTTAGAGTCCACCTGCCAATGCAAGGGACACGGGTTCGTGCCCCGGTCCGGGAAGATCCCACATGCCGCGGAGCGGCTGGGCCCGTGAGCCATGGCCGCTGAGCCTGCGCGTCTGGAGCCTGCACGTCCGGAGCCTGTGCTCCGCAACAGGAGAGGCCACAACAGTGAGAGGCCCGCGTACCGCAAAAAAAAAAAAAAAAAAAAGACAAAAGATAAAAAGTGCTGGCGAGAACACGGAGAAAGGAGAACC
This sequence comes from Tursiops truncatus, assembly GCF_011762595.2. Lineage (NCBI taxonomy): Eukaryota > Metazoa > Chordata > Mammalia > Artiodactyla > Delphinidae > Tursiops > Tursiops truncatus. The sequence continues at coordinate 163,167,933 of NC_047035.1, read as the reverse complement.
CTTATGCACTGTTGGGAATGTAAATTGGTACAGCCACTATGGAAACAGTATGGCGGTTCCTAAGAAAATTAAAAATAAAACTACCAGATGATCCAGCAATCCCATTTCTGGGTATTTATCAGAAGGAAATGAAACAACTATATCGTAGACATATTCAACACTTATATGGTTCAGTGAAGCATTGTTCACCGTAGCCAAGACATGGAAACAACCTAAGTGTCCATTAATGGATGAATAGATAAAGAAGATGTGAAAACACACACACACACACACACACACACATACACACACCGAGGAATATTATTCAGCCATAAAAAAGAAGGAATTCTGCTATTTATTAAAGCATTGGATGAACCTTGAAGGCATTATGCTAAGTGAAATTAGTCAGACAGAGAAAGACAAATACTGTACGATCTCACTTATACCTGGAATCTAAAAGGCTGAACTCATAGAAATAGAGAGTGGAATGGTAGTTGCCAGGGTCTGGGGGGGTTGGGGAAATGGGAAGCTATTTGTCATAGGGTACAAACCTCCAGTTATAAGAGGAATAAGTTCTGGGAGTCTAAGGTACCGCATGGTGGCCTTAGTCGACAATACTGTCTTGTATTCTTGAAAGTTGCTAAGAGAGTAGATCTTAAATGTTCTCATTGTAACAACAAAAAATTATAATTATGTGAGGGGAAGGATGTGTTAGCTAACCTTATTGTGGTGTTCATTTCCCCATATATACACGTATCAACTCATCATGTTGTACACCTTAAACTTACACAATGTTATACCTCATAAAGCTGTGGGGTGGGGGGCATGAAGCCCCATCCTATCCCAGTGGTAACTCCTGGTGTTCAGGAGACTGGAGTTCTGGAGACTGGGCACCAAGTGGGCTTCAGTGACGTCCGTTCTGGTGGCTCCGCCATACTCACGACACAGCTTCTGTCCACAGCTTCCTCTCCACACCTACATCTAGAGCACAAGTTCCCAGTGAGAGAACCTGACTGAGCTGGTTAGTGTCAGTCCAGTATGAAAGGCCTTTTATCGGCTGGCATTTTGCAAATTTCCAAGCTCTAATCAGTTGTGGTCAAGGCCCCAGGATCACATGACGTGAAGCTTGGCAACTTATGTATAACCACCAGTCAGGGCTGCTTTGTCCCAAGGAGCCTATAAGTACGTCAGCTGCCTAGAGTTTCACGGTCTGTCTAGTTCACTTCTATAGCTGGCTTTCATCCAATGGCTATGGTATTATTTCATATTTTTATAGTAGGAACTACCCAGGGTGCTAAGCTTTGAGTTATTAAGTGTTGAATGGAACGGGTATCATATGTTACAACATTCCAAGGGGAATAAATCTTTAGGATAACTCTGGTGGTAAATATGGTAATAAAACAAGGTATCAAAATAGAAAGATCAGCCCAGCTACCATGAAACAGAGTGTCCCATTCTAAATCTAGGTTTTGGGGAAAAGTAAAGTAATTTACAGCATTAATAGTAAGTGTAAACCCTTTCTTAAGCCTATTAACATCTGGAAAGGTGTGAAGGTACTATTCCTTATCAGAGAGAAAAATCTTATTTTTACATAATCATATCACAAATGCACAGAGACCAAATTAAGTCACAAAAGAGACAAGTTTGCTTTTTTTAAAAAATAAATTTATTTATTTAATTTATTTATTTTTGGCTATGTTGGGTCTTCGTTGCTGTGCACGGGCTTTCTCTAGTTGTGGCGAGCAGGGACTACTCTTTGTTGCAGTGCGCGGGCTTCTCATTGCGGTAGCTTCTCTTGTTGCAGAGCACGAGCTCTAGGCGCACGGTCTTCAGTAGTTGCAGCACGCTGGCTCAGTAGTTGTGGCACATGGGCCCTAGGGTACACGGGCTTCAGTAGTTGTGGTGCACAGGCTTAGTTGCTCCGCGGCATGTGGGATCTTCCCAGACCAGGGCTCGAACCCGTGTCCCCTGCATTGGCAGGCGGATTCTTAACCACTGCACCACCAGGGAAGCCCCTGACAAGTTTGCTTTTTGCATCAAGTCCCCTCTCATACTTAGAGGCCACATCAGAGAGGTACTTGGTAATCTCTTCTGTCTGTCTTTGTTCCCTCAATGTTTTTTACCCCTCACTCAGGCTGTCTCCTCCAACCCAATCCCAGTTAATTGATCACTTTGATTTTCTTCTCAGTGAAGCTGACCATGCAGCATGAGGGAGGGGATTGTAGGTCCTTCTGAGAAGAGAAGACCTCCAGCAGATCAACTTTTTTTCCTTCTCTTGCTGATATTGATCACCTTTATAACATAAATGCCAAGGGTGGTTTTGCTCTGCTTCTCTTTTCCACTTAAAAAAGATCCCTCCCAGGATGGAGGGTGGGGAGTGAAAAGGGGGATGCTGGAAGGAGAAAAGCTTACCTGCCACCCCATCTTATTGAAAATTAACAGAGACCAGAATCTGTGAAGCCCTGGCATTGCTGTTGCTGGCTCTCTCATTAAATCAGCTTGCTCTCCCTAGCGTACGTGTAATTTCCATGCAGATTGACTCAGTCCCAAACAGGAAAGAAAGACTAGATTACATTATGTTACATTACGAAAGATACAGGTGCTATTGCACGTGCATTTGGAATTTTTTGAGTTTAAAAGACAAGACCAGTTGTGAAGTTTCTATGGTTTTATGTATACTGATATCAAGTTAAGTCAAAGTGAATACCTTTGCCTTCATCTGGTGGGAGTTGTGTTCAATTAGTGAAATTTGGATTATAGTAGAAGTTTATATTTAAACCAGGAGTTTATATTTTAAAAGGTAAAAATTCACACAAAGCTAAATAGGAAAAGTACAATCCTAAGGTTCTTGATGTTTTCAAAATCTGTCACTGACAAGAAACAAATGTCAGGATATTGATTTTAGTCTTAAATAAAACATTTAGAGAAGAGGAACCTAAGCCAGCCAGTGTGGTAAAGGTGAATTTTCTTTAATAAAAGAGCTGTGAACTCAAACTATACTATGAGGCCAAAGTCATTTTTACTGGAATACATCTCATGTAGTTATTGAGCTTCCTACTACTAAGATCATGTGTATTAATTAGACTTAATATGATATCATGGTCTGCTTTCATTGTATAGTTAATTATATTTCATTATTAACACTTTTGACCACAAATCCAATGAGATTTCTCGTTATCAATCCATCACAGAGTTCTGCGAATTCCAACCGCCAAGTATCTTTATTTCGACCACTACCCCTACCCCATCGTCCCTCACTCAGACTATTGGCATGGCCTTCTAATTGGTCTCCTGCTCCCTTCTGCCCTGGTCCGTCTCCCATCTGTTCTCCACCAGACAGACAGAAGGCATGTTTGCAAATGCATAGAGGCGAAAAGAAAGACAAACTCTTTACCGCGACCTACAGGGCCCTTATGATTTGGCCCTTACCTGCTTCCCGCTCTCATCTTGCACAAGCTACTGCTCATTCTTTCAGAACCTCATATTGGCCTCCAGCCACAGAGCCCTGCACATGCATTTAGGACCCTCTTTCCAGAATCCTCTCCCCTCCCCTCTTTACCTTATTAACTCCAAGCCCCTTTCAGGTCTCAACTCAAGGGCCACTTCCTCCAAGAAGCCTGCTCTGATCTCCTTCCCTGACTAGATCCCTCTTAAGGCGTGTGATTAGTGCTGTGTAACTCTTCTTCCTAGCACTTGTCACAGTCTTGCTGCTTTATTGGTTTGGAGATTATTTGATGAATGTCTCTCTCCTCTACTTGACTAGCAGTTCAATGAGGAGAGGAATCAAGTCTTTTTGCTCACTCCAGGCCTAGAAGGGTACCTCATGCACAGTGGCACCCAATAAGTCTATGTTGTATGAATAACATGAAAATAGCCCAAAATAAATATAGGTACATTTATATTATATGGATTGAAATGTATAGATATAAAATTACTATTATGCCATAAACCCAACTACTTTAACAATTAAGAGAAAAAATAAAACTCAACTTGGGCTTTTATTTATTTGTTTATTGGGAAATAGTAAATCATTCAAAGTGTTGTTTTACTAAAATGGTTAGTTTTTCATGCCATCCATGAATATTAAATTGTCAAACTATGTATGTCAACCTCAAACTCCCATGACATCCTTTTTACCCTCCAAAGTTAAAAATATTTTGAAATATTAAAGTGCTTTTCAATTTCAGCTTTGATTGAGTTTTACAGCTTTTTTAAAAATAAAGAAAATACTACCAAAAAATTAAAATGGAAAGTGTTACTGATGGTAAGTATGGTAGGCAGGATAGCAACAATTTAAGAAAACTAAGAGTATTGTGCTCTATTTTCAGGTGGTTTCTCATAATTTATGTTTCTACTTCAATAAATATTGCTGTTTGCGAGTTTTTCCTTGCCTGGACCTCTTACAGGTTTAAATGTGTTTAAAAATTTGGATAGTTAACTTTTATGGTCAAAAACATTTGATTCTAAATTTATAATCCTTGGTGTTTTCAGTGAAGTAGACATGTGTGAACAGTCTGGAAGAAGAAATTCCATTACCACGTTGAACAGAAATGGAATTAACTCCTTAATTTTCTGTGCAATCTTTGGGGGGATTTTCATCTAATCGCTTGACTTTTCAAATAGAAACATTTTGCCCAAGTCAGACATTAGCAATTAGATACTTTGGTGATGTAACAAAGTACTCAAAACAAATCATGCTAATGATTTAAGAGTGTTTTCTGTTCACGGGGATCCATGTCATCTGAAAATAGTGCCTGTTACAGAGTGGACATTTAATATTTGTTGAGTGATAAAATATATATGTAAGTCTAATTTTAAAAGCTTGATTAATCTATAACATAATAAATCTTTCACTTTTGGAAATTAATTCTTAATTCAGCTAATCTTAATGGCTTTGCAATAAGTAGACCTGTGGGTTCTCATGCTTTAGAGAAAATGGAGGCATATTTCATTTGTAAAGAGGGGAAAACCTTTTCAGTGAGTTTTAAATGTCTAAAAGAGGCTGTGGCTGGAATGAAATATTCAGTTACTTGTGGTTTATTTAATACTCAGTTTATTCAAGCCAATAAATTCAACTTACAGATATTGATGTTTTATTTAGAAATCTAATACTTGTATGTTAAAATACAAAATGATGGCTTTCACTTTTTCTTTGAATGATCTCATAAACTTGACAGTTTAATTTCTCCTAGTCTTTTATTTGTTTTAAATACCAAAGGTACAAAGAATGATAAAGTACATACTGATGCCTACCACTAGCTTAAGAAATAAAATGTCACAGGTAACTTTTGAAGTTCCCAAACTACTTCTTCTGAAATGTATATTCTACTCCCACACACTACCACTATTCTGAATTATAGACTATAAATGTTTACTATAAATAATACAGTATATTGTTCTGTATGCTTTAAAACTGCATAAACAGTATATCACAGGTTGGACTCTCTAGAAGCAGACACTGACCCTGAGTGGCTTGTGGCTTGTCTGTGGCCTGTCTTTTCATTCTTTTTTAAAACATGGACTCGTTTGCTAGATAGAGGTTTTAATGTTTTACATTTTTATGTGGTCACACTTATCAATCTTTTTCTTCACAGTTTGTATTTTTGGTATCTTATTTTCAAAATCTCTCTTTATCCCAAGGTTGTAAACATATTCTTCTACATGTAGAAGCTCTCTTGCTCCCACTTATATCTTTAACTCTTGTGATGGTTAATTTTTATATGTTCACTTGGCTGGGCCACAGGTGCCCAGATAGTTGGTCAAACATTATTTTGGATGTTTCTGTGAGGATGTTTTTGATGAGATTAATATTTAAATCGGTGGACTTGAGTAAAGCAGATTGCCTTCCCTAATGTGGGTGGGCCTCATCCAATCAGTTGAAGGCCTGAGTAGAACAAAAAAGCTGACCCTTTCCTGAGTAAGAGAGAATTCTCCAGCTGACTGCCTTCACGTTTCATCTGCAACATTGACTCTACCTGCCTTCTGGCCTTTGAAAGCTGAACATCAGCTTTCCCTGGGTCTCTCACACAACTGGCCCACCCTGAAGATTTGGGGCTCACCAGTCTCCATAATTGTGTGAGCCCATTCCTTATTATTATCTATCTATCTATCTATCTTTCACCCATCTATCTATCTACCTACCTATCTATCTATCTATCATCTATCAACTATCTGTCTAACCATCCATCTAGCTAGCTATCCTGCTATTTAATCTATCTGTTTGTCTATTTACCTATCCATCCATCTGTATCTTCTATTGATTCTGTTTCTCTGGACAACTCTGACAAATATAATCCCCCCTCACCCCTGAAATAATTTTTATGTATGTATGGGAGGTAAAGATTCAATATTACATTTTACAAACGGAAAACCAAGCATTCCATCACCGTTCTTTAAACAGTCCATCCTTTACCCACTGATCTACAATGCTGCCTCTGTCATAATCAGTCATACACTGGCATGTCATAATTATTAGAGCTTTAAAATGAATCTTGGTATCTGGGAGAACATGATCTCTGCTCCCCTTTTCTTCTGGCTATTTGGGGCCCTTTTCTTTCATATAAATTTTACAGCCATCTTATCAAGTCTGCAAAAAGTTATGAGTATTTCATTGCATTTCATTAATTTGGAGAGAATTGACATATTTATATTACTGCATTTTTCTATTCTTAAATTTATTTAGGCTATAAAGTTATTGCACATCTGTTTTTAATATTTATTCATAAGTACCTTTTTTTTGGTTCTGAGGTTCCATTTGTTGCTAGTGTATAGAAATGGCATAGATTTTTTTTTTTGTAATTGATTTGCTTTTCCTATATCTATTGAGATAAAATTTAATTTTTTCCTTTAGTGTGGAATCCATTAATTGATTTTTCTAATGTCAAACTGGCTTTGCATTTCCGGAATTATCCCATGTTGGTCACTGTATGTATTACTTATCTTTTGCTCCATAACAAGTTACCCCAAAACATAGCAGCTTCAATAACAAATATTTATTATCTCGTACAGTTTCTGTGCGTCTGGAAGCCAGGAATGGCTTAGCTGAGTGATTCGAACTCAGGGTGTCTTACAAGATATCACTCAAGGTGTTGGCCAAGGTTACTTGGAGGCTTGATTGGTCTGGAGCGACCACTTCCAAGCTCGCTCACATGGCCCTGGGCAGGCTTAGCTCCTCACTACGTGGGCCTCTCCCTCTGATGCTCATGACATGGCTGCTGGCTTCACCCAAAGTGAATGATCTGCGAGGAAGATCAATAGTTAGAAGCCACCACATCTTTTTTTGTTTGTTTGTTTTTTTGCGGTACGCGGGCCTCTCACTGTTGTGGCCCCTCCCGTTGCGGAGCACAGGCTCCGGACGCGCAGGCTCAGCGGCCATGGCTCACGGGCCCAGCCGCTCCGCGGCATGTGGGATCTTCCCGGACCGGGGCACGAACCTGTGTCCCCTGCATCGGCAGGCGGACTCTCAACCACTGCGCCACCAGGGAAGCCCCATCACATCTTTAATAACCAAATCTCAGAAGTGACACACCATCGCACCTACTGTATTCTGTTGGTCACATACACCGACCCTGCTACAGTGGGAACTACCTGAAGGTGGGGACCACTGGGGATCCTGGAATTTGGCACAGTCATCATGTTTTATACTCTCTGAATATTGCTGGATTCAGTTTGCTAATATTTTACGAGAACTTTCGTATCTACATTGGACTATAATTTTTCTTTCTCATTACCAAGTTGACACTAGCCTTGTAAACTGAGATTAGTAGTGTTCTCTCTTTTTCTATTCTTGAAGGAGTTTGTGTATAATATCAGAATAAAATTTTCAGAATATCAGAATTATTTATTCCTTCACTGTTAGAATTCAATGGGGAGCCATCTAGTCCCCATAGTTTCCTTGCTTCAATTCCTTCAGCTGCATTGAAAGATCATTTGGGTTTTAAAACCACTCAGTTTTTCTATTTCTTCTTAAGACAGTTGATGTAAATTGTACTTTAATAAAATTTGTTCATTTAATCAACATTTTCAAATTCATTGGCATAAAATTGTCCATAATGACTTTTTATTCTGTATTCAGTATTTCTAGCTTTTATAGTAATGTCCTCTTTTTCTGATATTGGTTATTCGTGCTGTCATTTTTTTTTATTGGCCTCATCAGATGTTTGTTAAATTTATTAGGTTTTTTGAAAAATCAATCTTTGGCTTTACAGATCCTCTATATTGTGTGTTTGTTCTTTTAATTTTATTGGCTCCTATTCTTATTTCTATCATGTTCTTTCTTCTACTTTCTTTGGGTTTATTTTGCTTTGCTTTTTCTATTTTCTTGAATTTTATTCTTAGTTTATTAATTCTTAGCTTTTTGCTAGTATGAACATCTTAGACCATAATTTTTCCAAGCATTGCTTTAGCTGAATCTCGTAAGTTTTGATATGTACTATTTTAATTACTTCTCAGTCTCAAATTATTGTTTTAAATTCAACAATAATTTCTTCTTTGATCCATGAGTCCCTTAGATATGTATCTAATTAATTTCCAAACATACAAAGATTTTCTTGAGGTCTCTTTTGTTGTTGTTGGTTTCTAACTCATTGTATTATGTTAGGGAAAAAATGCTTATGTTATTATTTCAATCCTAAAACATTTGTTTAGGTTGCTTTAATATTGAGTATATGGTCAATTTTTGTAAATATTTTGAATGTGCTGATTATATGCAGTATTCAATATATATTAGGTCAAATTTATTAATTATAATGTTTAAATTATATATATAAGAATTGTTTTTCCATTTTTCTATCAATTACTGAGTGGTTATGTTAAAATACCATATTATGAATGTGGATTTGTCTATTTCTCTTAACAGTTCTATCAGTTTTTAAGGCTAAATGATTAGGTATATAGAAACTTAAAGTTGCTAAACCTACCAGTTGAAATGAACCTTTCATAATTATAAGTTACCCCTGTTTATCCTGAATAATGCAGTTTGTCTTAAAGGCTACTTAGTTTAAAAGCAATTTGGCTTTTTATCTGAGCCTTCTAGTTTTCTAATTATAGTACAGGTGGATTCTCTTGGATTCTCTTCTTTCCTTATCAAGCACCAGTTTGCATCTTCTTTCTATAAGCTTCAGCTTATTTCACTGTTCTTTAGTAAAATCATGTTCATCTCTTTCTCCTCTTCTTCGAGTAAAATTGAATCCCACAGCCCTGGTTGTTGCTTTAAGTAATGAATGAAATTCCAGAGTTGGCTCTTAAAAATGCAAGTCTTCGTAATTAACAAAAGGAGCCTAAGAGACATTTAGGAGAGGTGGTTTCTCCACTGCAGCTGCATAAGAGTGACCATCCTTATGTCATAAAACATGTTCGGAGAATCTGATCTGATGTGGTATTGAGACTTGCATGAATGTTTATAAATATATTAACTTGTTCTGTTTTTTGTTATTATACATTTATTCTTGGAAGGGTAATACAGACAAAGACTCTGGAAATCATTGCTGTGTTCTTCATCTCCAAAATGCTCTATAATTATGATAAATTGTCTTAATAATCTGATGCTCTCCTGATGTCATGTTTGACGTTTCCATATTTCTATACAGTATCAATACTTGTAAGATTGTTCTGTGAAATCAGTAGAAGATTACTAGCATTTTTTTTTCTCTCCCCTGCATGATAAAAAGAGTAAATGACCACGACTCTACTAGATTTCTTGTTTAAGAAAGAGATTGATTGTCTTGTCTCATTTTTATTAACCAGCCTAATGGCTGGGCTTCGATATTTTTGTATTCTGTGTTCTGCATTTTTATTGCCTCAATTAGAAGTTCCCAGACCTGGGCACAGTATCAGTTGATAGGGTTGGTAGACTTTCGTCTTTGCATTCGCATCTATGGTTGTGTTTAAAGAACTGCACCAGAGTTTATTCCTCCTAATCAGGCGTACTTCTATCTGTTCTCATAGTTGGGGCAGGGGCGCTGGTGGGGTGAGGAAGCCTGTTATCCTGATAATGCCTCTAATTTAGGTGGTACCAAGACTTTATACTGTCAGAAACTGTTAGCTCTGAAGGAGTATTCTGCTGTCCACTCTATCCACCAGCCACAGCTCAAGCCTTCTTCTGACTAAAAAGAGAGGGCAACATGCAGGGTTTCTTCCAGTTCAAGCTAAGACACTATTTGTGTATACAACAGAGGACTGTTTCACATGGAGCTTCCCACGTACCATATATGTCTCTGATGGTTTTTAATTTTTTTAGTTAAAATTTTTTTATTGAAGTATAGTTGATTTACTGTTGATTCAGGTGTACATCAAAGTGATTCAGTTATACATATACATATTTTTTTCAGATTCTTTTTCATTTAGGTTATTACAAGATATTGAATATCGTTCCCTGTGCAGTAGTTTTTAATTTGTTTTCTTTTTTTCATTTCAATTTGTCAAGACTTTTTAAATTTGGAGATAGTTTTCCCTTATTATACCACAATTTCTCTCCTACCTTGTTCCCAGCAAGAGAAAAATAGACCAGCGTGTTGGGCATTACGTCTGGCTTTCACTGATTCACCGCATTTCTGTGGTGAGGAAGAGGACTTCCCTTCTAGAGCGACTTCCTGTGTCTTTCCTTATGAGCAGATATCACGTGCCTGTCGCCATCAATTCTGCCCAATTCCAAAGTAGATGTATTAGTCATGGATTAGAATTTTGTCTCAGTACCTTCCTCTTGCTTTTTTTTCCTCTCTTAACTCTTGCATCTGCAAAATCTGCTTAAGGATTCCCACGACTTCTGTTTCTGAATAATGCTTCTCAAATAACATGGAGAAAATTTTTGCCCCCCTGTAGTTTAATAATGCGTGTGTATGCTGTTTCTATGTCTTATTAATTTATTTAAGATTTTAATGGGAGAGAGAGGGAGACTCTGTTGTCCTGCCATTTTTCTCTGGAGATGAGTAAATAAATTACATATGTGTGTAATTTTATTTTAGTAAACTCTGTGTAAGTCAGAGCTCTCCAAAGAAACAGAACCAATGGGATAAAAAAGGAGGTTTATTATGAGGCTTACACAATTATGGAGGCTATGAAGTCTTGTGGTCTGATATTCCCCAATCCAGTCAAATTGAGAGAGAAAATTTACTATCACAAACTCTAGAAGAAAATATGGGACAAGGGCTTCCCTGGTGGCGCAGTGGTTGAGAGCCTGCCTGCCAGTGCAGGGGACGTGCGTTCGAGCCCTGGTCCGGGAAGATTCCACATCCCACAGAGCAGCTGGGCCTGTGCGCCACAGCTGCTGAGCCTGCGCTCTGGAGCCCGTGAGCTGCAACTACTGAAGCCCACGCGCCTAGAGCCCGTGCTCCGCAACAAGACAAGCCACTGCAATGAGAAGCCCATGCACCACAGCAAAGAGTAGCCCCCACTCACCGCGACTAGAGAAAGCCCGTGTGCAGCAGCAAAGACACAGTGCAGCCAAAAATAAAATAAATAAATAAATTTATTTTAAAAAAAAGAAAATATGGGTCAAAAAAAGAGTTCAGAACTTTTTCTGGAGGGCACTTTGCCCAATATCTATCAAAATTTTTTGACCTAATAATTTTACAATAGGAATTTATCCAAAAGCTATACTTACACAGGTATACAATGGCATAGGAGTAGGGTACTTTGCTGCAGTATTATTTGTAACCGCTGAAGATTTTTAAAAATATAAATATCCATGAAAAAGAAACTTCTCAAATAAATCATGGTACTGTATATCCATACAATTGGATAAGCAGAAGTAAAAAAGAAAATGAGAAAGCTCATTGTGGATTGACATGAAAGATCTCCAAGATCTATTGTTAAGTGAAAAAAACAAGTTGCATAACAATGTACATAGTATGCTATCATTTCTGAAAACAGAAAAAAGTGGGGGGAATGCATGCATTTGTTTTTATATGCACAAATTCATTCTGGGAGGATTTGGAAAGATACATAAGAAATGTATATTAGTTGCATCTAGGTGGGAGAACTCCATGCCCAGGTGACTTGGGTCTGTGCTTTTTTCCTTTTGATGCTTGAACCATGTGAATATATTACCTACTCAAAACTAGAAAGAAGGAAGGAAGAACTACAGCAAAACATTAAAGTAATTGTCTTTTGGTGATTAGAATCTGAGCAACCTTTATTCTCTTTTTATGTTCTTCATTGTTTTTCCTAACTTTCTACATGGTATGCATTACTTTCACAATTAGGAAAAATATTTTTTGAATAAATATCATTTTTGTCCTTTTATTAATCACATAAGTCTCTCTCACTGTGGTTTAAGCCTAATTCCTTTTGAAGAATAGGACGAAAAAAGATAGGCTTTGAAGATACATATTATTCTATTCTTCTTGACATAGTGAATTAAGAACAGAATATTTTGAAGTGTACAATACTGTGTTGTTATTATAGGCACTATATTGTATGGCAGATCTCTAGAATTTATTCATCTAACATAACTGAAACTTTGAACAATGACTCCCAAACAAAGCAACAACAAAAATACAAAACAAAAACAAAAGAACACAAGGAAATTAGGAGGTGATGGGTATGACTATTACCTTGTTGTGGTGATGGGATCACAGGGGTTTGCATACATCCAAACTCTTCAAATTGCACCCATTAAGTATGTGCAGTTCTTTGTGTACAAATTATACCTCAGTAAAACTAGAATATTATCTATATGTTCTTTTCTTCTAGCTAAACAATCCAAACTGTTCTAATATTTTACTTTCCTATTTCTAAAGGTAGGAGGTAGAATTATGTATGTATAAAAGACAATTATGTATGAAAGACAAAACAAAGACACCACTTTTTTGTGTGTCCTTGTTTGCCTCAGAGCTCCACTTCATTTTGACTAAGTTCTAGATCAAGGAATCTAAAGTTATTCACAATTTTTTTTTCTGCAGCTTGAGTCATATGGTGTTATCATTTAAAATTTAAAAATTTTCAGCTTCTGTGAATTTATCACCTAAAAACTGGGCCATTGTGACTGGTTAATGTATTCTAGTTATATTATGGGTAAATTCTCTTTAGGTAATGAAATTTCACCATAAAAAGTTGTTGCAGGTAATTTAAATTATGTATACAAATGCTACATTTGGCATAGGAATTCTTTGAATTCTGGTTTCTGAGGTGACAGAAGGAAACTTCTACGCACTGAGATCCTGAGTGGGATGAGGTTACGATGCCCAGTACCGACAGAGAATTTCAGGACCTCAACCTGGTTTCATCAGTATCAGAATTATTGCCATAAACAGTTGTGTACGTTGCTTTTGCTTACTTGGAATGCTGACGTGGCTGGTGGTATAAAGGCAGCGAGCACACACATCTGTGCTCCTCCAGCCAGGCAGCTGTCTCACATACAGCTCGTAGCCCACCAGCCCCCCCAATGCATCTCCACGAAACACAAGGGAGTCACTGGTTGCTGTGTCCCCCCGTTGGAATGCTGATCTCAAGAATATCTTCTATACCTTGTTTCTTAGTGGGGTAGACCAAAATGAAAGCTTCTGTGAGCTGGGAAAAGTCATAATTCTCATCCATTGTCATTCCAGAAGCAGACTCTGTGGTCTGGTCCAGCCCATTCTTTCATTTAGAAACCAGAAACCACACACAGTATGAAGTTAGATCATGACGTCAACCGTAAAAGCAGGCAGAGTTTCCTGGTGGCCTAGTGATTAGGATTCTGGGCTTTCACTGCCGTGGCCCGGGTTCGATCCCTGGTCGGGGAACTGAGATCCTGCAACTCGTGCAGTGTGGCCGAAAAAGAAAAACATGTGAATTGATTAACCCTAAAAGCAGGCAGATCTGAGATGAACTCTGTCCCTACCACATACTGTTCGGTGATCTAGAAGAATGACTTAATTTTTCTGAAACTTGGAAGTTCATGTTTATAAAATTGGGACTACAATGCTTACCTCGGATATGGTGGCAAAATTAAATATATTTGTGTAAAGTGGGAGGCCCTTAAGTACTCAGTATTTCATTAGTTACTTTCTCAACTTGTGGTTAAATTGTAGAGCACAGTATAATCTTAGAATTTGTATATATTATATAAATTATATCTATATTTGTATACATATTAATTGAAAGTATTTTCCATACTTGAACCTGAAGAGTGGTAAAGTTTAGATAACTGCTACCAGTTCTTCTACTTTATTTCAAATTCTGTCTCTTTTTTTCACAAATCATTATTTTAATGTTCGTTGCTTTGTTTTTAAAAGTTACTAAAAGAGAAAGAAAGAATACAGAAAGAACATTTATTTTTATTTTCTAATATTAGATTACCTTGACCACAGATTTTAAAACTATGAGTTCTGAGTTTTATTTATTTTCACACTTTCCAAAAATACTTTTTCTATTGTGATGTGAAACAAACAAAAAAATCCACCAAAAATTATCTCTTCCTGTAATCAGGTAAATAAAATAGTCCTCCGACTGACGTATAAAAACAGACTAAAATATGAATAGGACTGTTCTTCAAATCTGGGTCTTCAGAAGCTGACTGAGGTCAGTTTCCCTGGGAAAGAGACTCTGAGATGGAGATTTGTGTGTAGTAACTGTTGGCGAGTCTTATGGGGCTCAATCCCTGTGGGGAGGGTGGAGGAAATAGGATTGACTGAGGGAGAAGCTGCAGTGTGGCGCGGTCCTTCAGGCAGCTCTGGAGCTGGGAAGGCCCATCATGAGGCAAGGGAGCCAGGCAGGATAGCTCCACGTGGTCCAGTCCTCAGCTGTGAACTGTTCCCGGAAGGAAGGTCGAGTGGCTCTTTTTAGCTGAGGGCAGTTCTCAGGGAGGATTTAGCTGAGAGCTGGGGAGTGGGAGGAGACCTGAGGGGTGACTGAGTCGCTCTCCACAGCATTCGCTTAAATCAAACTATATTCACGGGCTTCCCTGGTGGCGCAGTGGTTGAGAGTCTGTTTGCCGATGCAGGGGACACGGGTATGTGCCCCGGTCTGGGAAGATCCCACATGCCGCGGAGCGGGTGGGCTCGTGAGCCATGGCCGCTGAGTCTGCGCATCCGGAGCCTGTGCTCCGCAACGGGAGAGGCCACAACAGTGAGAAGCCCGCGTACCGAAAGAAAAAAAAAAAAAAAATATATATATATATATATATATATATATATTTTTTTTTTTTTTTTTCACATTTTCTTCAACTCCTATTTTAGATGTGTGTTGCAGACTAATGGCTGCTGAGTAGTTAGCAGCAACCACCAGAGTCCGGACAGGTAACTCTCAAAATCACCTAGAAGAAAAAAAATGAAAACAGAATAAAATCCTCATTTGTTTGGAAACAGCCTTTTGTGAGCAACATAATTGTTTAACATGCCAAATATCTTTAAAAGCAACAACCACAACCCAGAACACTTTTCCCAAAGATACATGATCCTCTTACTAACCTGTTAATTTTATTCGTGTATCTCCTGAACATTCAATATTAGGGTTACATTACTCCCCACCTCCTAACGCCCCAGGAGAGAAGCACAGATTTGGTATATGTGGCTACAAGTCCTGGGACTATTCATGCAGAATCTCTGACAGTCAAAAGGCATGAGACTTTAGTGACTGCTGGGGTGTTCCAAGGTCCATGAGAGATGACCTTAGGCTAAGCTCTACTGGGGGAATTTATCACTTTCTTGAATCCACACTGAGAAAGAAAAGCAATGGATGAGAGTGGGGAGACAATTGTGGAAGATGAGAGGGAGAGCTCTTTACAATGGAAAAAGACAGAGAACTGCGACAAAGACTAATCCCTCCCCCAATACTTATTTGCCCTTTTTCCCCTTACAGAAGTAGAACTGCTGAATTTTAAGTCTGCAAATGACCACCCACTTCACATTTCACCCCTTCCTGCATTGGCTGCAATAATGGGATTAGTTTTATAATGAGAAGTGAGTGAAAATGTTTTGTACAATTTATAGAAAGTGTCCTTAAATAGAGTCTATGTAGTCTATGTAGTCTATGTCCTTAAGTAGAGTCTTCCTACCCCTTCCTTCCTCCTGTTGGACCATTCAGACAAGGGCAGTACACTTTAGGAACCATGAGCAACAAAGTAGAGGAAGCCTGGTTATCTGGACAAGTTCACAGAGCATTGCCCCGAACCACCTACCTCCAGACTCTTAGGTAATAAAGAAATTAATTTCTCTCTCGTTAAGCTGCTGTTATTTATATGCAGCCAAATATGTATTCTAAATCAATACAAGAAAAATACTCAAAAAGCTCTCCTTTTGAGACTTCCTTCGTGGTGCAGTGGTTAAGGATCGCCTGCCACTGCAGGGGACATGGGTTCAAGCCCTGGTTCAGGAAGATCCCACATGCCGCGGATCAACCAAGCCTGTGCGCCACAACTACTGAGCCTACGTGCCACAGCTACTGAAGCCCGTGCACCTAGAGCCGGTGCTCTGCAACAAGAGAAGCCACTGCAATGAGTAGCCCCCGCTCACCGCAACTAGAGAAAACCTGTGCACCGCAATGAAGACCCAACGCAGCCAAAAATAAATAAATAAATAAATTTATTAAAGAAAAAAAGCTCTCATTTTTCAGAATCTTTTAGAGCAGTGAAAGTTTAATAACTACACTTTTATTTATTTAAACTCTAAAAGATTCATAGATAATAAGATAATTTGCTCAACAAATTTGAAACTACTGTGTGCCAGGCACTGTTCTAGACACTGATGATACAACTGTGAATGGGATATGCAAATTCTGCTTTCATGAGCTTACATTCTAGTGGCGGGAGGCATTCAATCAACAGATAGACACGAAATATGGCAGGAGGTGGTAGTGTGACCACCAAGCAGTATAAGAGAGTTAAGGAGTGTCAGGGAATGCTTTCCTAACAAGATTATATTTGAGCACAGATCTGAAAGAAGTAGTAAAATTTAAAACACTTGGTTATCTGGGAAAAGAACATTCCAGAAAGAAATACCAACAAATGTTAAGAGAGAAGTGGGAACAAGGTTGACATGTTTGAAGAATAGCAAGGCTTTATGGTTGGAGCTGAAGAAGCAAGGGGAAGAATGTAGGAGATCCAAGAGTTTAGATGGTAAGGACCTAGATTTTCTCCTGAATGGAATGATTAGAGGCTTTTGAGCAGGAGGAATGAAGTGATCTGAGTTATTATTATTAGTAGTAGTAGTATTATATTTTGCGTTACGCGGGCCTCTCACTGTTGTGGCCTCTCCCGTTGCGGAGCACAGGTTCCGGACGCGCAGGCCCAGCGGCCATGGCTCACGGGCCCAGCCGCTCCACGGCATGTGGGATCTTCCCGGACCGGGGCACGAACCCGTGTTCCCTGCATCGGCAGGCGGACTCTCAACCACTGCGCCACCAGGGAAGCCCACCCTGAGTTATATTTTAAAAGCATCCTTGTGGAAGATAGAGGGGCCAGGTGGGAGCAGAAAGAGTAGGTGAAAGTTGATGGTGGCGTGGAGCAGGGTGATAGTTATGGAGAAGTGGTCAGATCCTGGATATATTCTGAGGGTAGAGCAGATATGATCTGCTGATGAATGTGTGAGGTGAGAGAATAAAGACTCAGGACCTACTCTATGATTTGGCCCGATAGATGCCGTCTTGATTTTAAAAAACCTGCTAAATTCCACTTTGTGGGTAGAGACTTGGGGGAAGTGAAGGCTTTGTGGTACTTCTCTAGATGTTCATTATAGTGGTAACTAGACTCACTGTGACCTTGCATGTGCTAAACATACACGTCTTACTTCATTTTACTCTCAAACAATCCTATGGAATGTCTATTACCATCCTCGTTTTATGGATGAGGACATAGTTTTAAGTGGGTTGCATAACTTGTCCAAGGTCACACAACTAGTGAGTGGCAGAGTCAAAATTCAAACCCACCTCTGCCTACTCCAAACGTGGGTTCCCACCCACTCTGTTACACAGACTTCAGTGTTCCTACTCTTCCGTCCGTTAGAGTAGGGCAGACAAACTAATCCCCACAGGCCAAATCTGGCCCTTCACCTGTTTTTGTCCAGCTCGTAAGCTAAGACTCTTTTTGAAAAAAAAAAATCAAAAGAAAAATATTTCATGACTGTTGAAAGTTATATGAAATTCAAGTGCAGTGTCCATAAATACAGTTTTGTTGGAACAGAGTCATGCCCATCCACTTACCTAGTGTCTATGGCTATTTTCAGGCTACAGTGACAGAGTTGAATAGTTGCAACAGAGACCATTTGGCCCACAAAGCCTAAAATATTTACACTCTGTCCCCTTATAGAAGAAGTTCACCAACCTCTGGTTTAGAGCGGGATCTCTGTCCTAACGTTTATGAAATGCCAGACTTGTGAAACATTTCTATTGTAGTTAATTTCTCTAGTGTCAGAGAGGGTACCCCTCTGTGGAAGAGAGTTTGTTCAGCCAGTTAAAGATTAATTACTCATGTAGTTTTGTTCTACATTGAAAGCGCAATACACAGTGGAAGTGAACCCAGAGTCAGAACAATGGCAATAACCTTGACGGCTCCCTCTCTTTCCCTCTCTCTCTCTTCTCTCTCTCCTCTCTTTCTCAAATAACGGTTAAATACCACTTAAATAATCTGTACCTTTCAGGACATTGAGAATACCTGTTTTTTTAAAATTATTAGAGAATTTACCTTTAGGACTTCCTTTTGAAATTTTTAAGTTCCCAAATTTCTAGCTTTGAAACTATATCACACACTGGGATATAGACCCAATCAAGTTTCCTTCTACTGAATGCCATGGGTGAATAATCATGATAACATTGATCAAGGGGCAGTATTCTATAGACCAACAGTCACTTTATTTCCACCAGAAAAGAAGTATGTGAGGTCTACAAATATGGCTCTCCCAGCAGAACGCTTTGTAATGATCTGGTGGGGAGGGAAATAATACAGAAAACAAGATAAGAGCTCCATATGAAGGAGAGTGTTCCATCTCTGTGCCAAGAACAGAAAAGCTCTCAGTCACAGTTTTTATCTGCGAATCTAGAAGCAGCTGATGTTGTGAAGCTCAGCATGTTTGTGTGTTGCTCTCACTGCTGCTGGCTTTCTCTTCCAATAGAAATCTATCTTATCTGAATTGAGCTGAAAACAGCTTGTTTTCATCCATGTCATTTTTGGCTCGGAGAGAGTTGTGAAATCCCATCCTTGGAGTAGACTTGAAAAGAGACCCACCTGAATTGCGTTTGTATGTGAATGGTAATGCTACACACTCCTCAGAGAGCGAGAATGGATTCTCTCCTGTTTGGTCATGCCCAGTTGCCTCCTGTCATGCTCAACTATATCTTACATATAAATTTCTCTGTACTGTAGGTATTATCTATATTTACTACTTCTGGTAACAGGTAATTTCTTTGGGACCAAACTTTTGTTTAAAAATAACAGGACTGGGACTTCCCTGGTGGCCCAGTGGGTAAGACTCCACGCTCCCAATGCAGGGGGGCCTGGGTTCGATCCCTGGTTGGGGAACTAGATCCCACATGTATGCCGCAACTAAGAAGTCCTCATGCCATAACTGAAGATCCCCCATGCCACACCTAGAGATGCTACAACATGCCTGCATACTGCAACTAAGACCCGGTGCAGCCAAGATAAATAAATAAATATTAAAATAAAGAAATAGGACCAGTCTTGGTGCAGGGGGAGGGTGGGGATTGATACTATATGATTCTATTTATATAGCATTCTCTTTTTTGACAGCATTATTGATATATAATTCACATGCCATACAATTCACTTACTTAAAATGTACAATTCACTGGTTCCTAGTATATACAGAGTTGCACAACCACCACCATGTTCATTCTTAGAACATTTTCATTACCCCAAAAAGAAACCCTGTACCTTTTGGCCATCACCAACCATTCTCCCCCATCCCACCCAGCCCTAGACAACCACTAATCTACTTTCTGTCTCTATATATTTGTCTATTCTGGACATTTCCTGTAAATGGAATCATCCAGAATGTGATCCTTTGTGGTTGGCATGTCTTCAAGGTACATCCATGTTGTGGTGTCAATACTTTCTTTTCCTTACTGAATGATATTTCATTGTATGATATATCCTATGATACTTTTTAAATGACAAAAATTATAGACATGAAGAATACATTAGTGGTTGCCAGGTGTTAGGACTGGCAGTTGTGAGGGCAGGGGATGTCATGACTGTGGCTATGAAAGGATAGCATGAGGCATCCTTGTGATGGAACTGTTAGGTATCATGACTGTGGTGTTGGTCACACAAATCTACACATGTGACAAAATTGTATAGAAGTAAATACACACACACACATACACACACGAGTACATATAAATGGTAAAATCTGAAGAAGATCAGTGAATTGTAGCAGTATCATTTTCTTGCATAGGATATTGTACTCTAGTAATGCAAGGTGTTATCTTTGGGAGAAACTGCATGAAAGGTATACAGGATCTTTGTATTATTCCCTACAACCGTATGTGACTCCAAAATGATCTCAAAATAAAATTCAAAAATAATAAAAATAGGAACATACCTTTCAAGAATGGCAGAGTAAGGACCTCTGAAAATTCACTCCTCTATAAAAGCAAAAAGAACACTAGCAAAAATGGTCAAAATCAACTTTTGCAGAACTCTGGAAATTAACCAAATGCTTGTAACAATTTGAGGAGTGTTTATTCAAGAAAAGCACTGAGTCACGGTAAAAACAGTGAGCTTTGTGGCATTTTAACCTGCCCTGTTCTCATCCTCCTCTCCCCAGCTCCAGGGTAGCCTTAAAAACAAACAAACTGGGCTTCCCTGGTGGTGTAGTGGTCGGGAGTCCACATGCCAATGCAGGGGACACGGGTTCGAGCCCTGGTCCGGGAGGATCCCGCATGCCGCGGAGCAACTAGGCCCGTGCACCACAACTACTGAGCCTGTGCTCTAGAGCCTGTGAGCCACAACTACTGAGCCTGTGTGCCACAACTACTGAAACCCATGTGCATAGAGCCCATGCTCTGCAACAAGAGAAGCCACCACAATGAGAAGCCCATGCACTGCAATGAAGAGTAACTGCCTCTCTCCACAACTAGAGAGAGCCCGCGCACAGCAACAAAGACCCAACACAGCCAAAAATAAATAAATTAATTAATTAAAAACAAACAAACAAAAACAAACAAACCTGCAGTCGTGGTGAAAACCAATAGCAGCCACTGGAAGGGATAGAATGTTGGAGCTTCCCCAAAGCCCCATTGCCAAATAGCTGTCTTTATGTGACCTGTCTGGCAGTTCCCTGGAAAATCCCACTCACAAGGCTTGTCTTTATCTGACCTGACTCAGAGCTCACACATTATGAACAGCATTTCCCCCAGGGGTATTTGTAGAAAACAACCAATAACAATTGTTTAACATCACTGCTGCCTGAGGTGGTAGTAACAGTTGCAACAACAAACAAGTTCACCAACAAACTTAAAAGGGAAAGCTGGGGCATAAGATGTCAATAATAGGCTTTGAGAAGCTCTGACATATTCCTGGGAATCTAGAAAGCCACACTCATGTGTAGGGCTGTGTGCATGCCCAGGAAAGACCTGAGAAGGCTCTAAACTCTCACCTCTGGTTAACCATGAGGCTCTGTGCAAGCAGGAAGTGAAGGCTAAGGCAGAGTTGTAAACAGCCTACCGGAGTGTTGAAGGCATGTCCCAACGTGCATGCAAAGGCTGGCAGGCTTATTTGTTCCAAGAACTTAAGGAAATGTATATACAATTGTTAACCACCCAGTAAGAAAACCAAATAGAGACTTCAGTGTCCATACATGAAAAAGAATACAGACTTTACAGAACTAATTCAGGAAATTCACTGAAAAACAAATAGCACTAGCAAAACACACAGCGACAACAACCAACCCCTGGGGAGTGGAGGGAAATTTGATTTCCAGATTTGTTACATTATATGATTTAAAACTTCCCATTTTCAGCAAAAAATTATGAGATATGCAAAGAAACAAGAAAGTATGGCCCATACATGGGATAAAATTAGCAGTCAGTAGAAACTGGCCCTGAGGAAACTCAGGTGCTTGACTAACTAGAAAAAGCCTTTAAATCATCTATTTTTAAACATACTCAAAGAACTAAGGGAAATTATGTCTAAAAAACATAAGGAAAGTGTGAGAATGATGGCTCACTACATAAAGAATATCAATAAAGAAACAAATTATAAACAAGAACCAAAGGAAGATTCTAGAGTTGAAGAGTATAATAACTGAAATGAAAATTCACTTCAGGGGCTCAACAGAAGATTTAGGCTGACAGAGATTCTGTGGGCTTGAAGACAAATCAATTCATTTGATCTAGTTTGAGGAACAGAAAGAAGAAAGAAGAAAAACACAAAGACCTGTGGGACACCATTAAGTATATCTGAAAGAAAACACTGTCAACCAAGAATTCTTTATCCAGCAACACTGACCTTCAAAAACAAAAGAGCAATGAAGATATTCTCAGGTACTTACACATTGAGAGAGTGTTCACAGGAGCATTATTCATAATACCTACAAGTAGAAATAATCCAAATGTATCAAATGATGAATGAATAAACAAAAAGTGGCATATTCATACGATGGAATATTACTCAAGCATCAAAAGGAATATGCTTGGTATGCTGCAGCATGGATGAATTTTGAGAATATCCTAAGTGAAAGAGCCACTCACAAAGGACCACATATTGTATGATTTCATTTATATGAAATTTTTAGAATAGTCAGATGTATAGAGATCAAAAGTAGATTAGTGGTTGCCTACGGCGGCAGGGTTGGGAAAAATAGGGCATGATAGCTATATGAAAGAGGATTTTTTTTCAGAGAGTGATGGAAATGTCCTAAAATTGATTGTGACAATGGTTGCACAACTCTGTGAATGTACTAAATATTACTGAATTGTATGCTTTAAATGGATGAATTGTATGGTATGTGAATTATATTTCATTAAAGCTGTTACCAAAAAGGGTGGGGGAGGAGTAAAACAATAAAACTCTTAGAAGAAAACATAGGCATAAATGTGAATGACCTTGGATTAAGCAATTGTTTCTCAGGTATGACACCAGAAGCAGAGCAACAGAGGAAAAGAAAAGATAAATTATATTTTGTCATAACTAAAAACTTTTGTGCTTCAAAGGGCACCATCAAGAAAGTGAAAAGACAACCCAGAGAATGAAGAAAATATTTGTAAATCATATATCAGATAAGGAAACATATAAAGGATCCAGAATTATGAAAGAACTTTTACAACTCAATAAAAAAAAGACAGGGCTTCCCTGGTGGCACAGTGGTTGAGAGTCCGCCTGCCAATGCAGGGGACACGGGTTCGTGCCCCGGTCCAGGAAGATCCCACATGCCGCAGAGCGGCTGGGCCCATGAGCCATGGCCGCTGAGCCTGCGCATCCAGAGCCTGTGCTCCGCAACAGGAGAGGCCACAACAGTGAGAGGCCCGCGTACCACAAAAAAAAAAAAAAAAAAAAGACAATTAACTCTATTAAAAATGGGCAAAAAATTTGAATATACATTTTTCCAAAGAAGATATGCAAATAGCCAGTGAAACACATGAAAAGATGCTCAACATCATCAGTCATTGGGGAAATGCACCCAAAACCACAAAGAGATGCCACTTCACCCCCACTAGGATGGCTATACCTTTAAAGAACAGAAAACAATAAGTGTTGGTGTGGATATAGAGAAATTGAAATCCTTGTATATTACTGGTAGGAAGGTAGAGTGATACAAGCACTTTGGAAAACAGTTTGTCACTTCCTCAAAAATTTAAACATAGAATTATTAAATGACTGAGACATTTCACTGCTAGTTCTGTGTTGGTTTTAAAATGTACCATGAATCACATTTTGACCAGCCAGAATATAGGGGAATTTGCTGGTTTGCTATACCATAAGGTCCAGAGGTCACAGTGGAAGAGTTTGGAAAGACAGAAAGGGGTGGGAAGGTAGGTCAGTTAGTAGAAGCACAATTCATTTAATAAAGTTTTTGTTCTTACAATTTTAGAGCTTTCAGGGAGCAAAATTTAAATCAGTGTTCCCAGGAAGTTATGTGAAGAAACAGTAGTTGGCATTTGGTGGTGGGGGTGGGGAAGTCTCATGATGGTAGGAGCAGATCTTTCTGACAGGCAGCTGATCACCTTCCCCAGGAAAACATCACATCCTCAGCTGACTATATAGTCAAGTGTATCAGGAGAATAAAAAGCTGGGGTGTGTTAGGGGGAGCCCTTTACCCTCCCCCTTTACCTTTCAAAGAAGGGAGAAAATGCTCACTCAGTAAGAAAGAAAAATACGAGAGGAAATTTCTAGGTTTTTTCTGCCCCCTCATTCACTTCTTCCCAAAGTTGAGAAGTAACTTATACTTGAAGGGGTGGAGGATGTATGGTCCAGCCTCTTCTGGGCTTTTTTTTTCCTTTGATGCAGCTTGATATTAAGAGACTTACTCCCTACTCATCTTTCCCTAAACTTTCCAGGGCTGGATGAAGAAAGAGATCTACTAGGGATCCAGATAATGGCCACAGCTCAGATCCTGATCTTTAAGCCTAGCAGGAAAAAAGCTGATGATTCTATTTCAGTCTATCTGATTCCAGCATCTCTTTCTCATTCAGTGGGAGCAGGTCTTCCTGACAGGCAGCTGACCCCCTTGAGCATCCTTTGCTCCCCGTGGCAGTCACATGTCCTGAAGCAGGAAGCTGAGACTGCCACTTATTCTAGAAGAGTGGTAGGGTTGTGGCACTTGATTTAAATATAAACACTGGGTTCAATTAACTGCCCATCCATTTATTCAATATACCTTTGTTGAGCACACTCCCTGTACTCATTGCTTTGTACAAGGTGATGGAGATGTGAAGGGGAACGTGGCAGATGGAGGATACTGGCCCTTACAGACCTTTCATCTCCAATGGAAAGTTCTCTGCCCTTTGGGGGCAGCATTTCACCTCTAGAGTGGAGACTGGTTTTCCCTCTCAAGCCTCATGTACCTGGGACCAGAAGGAGGGGAGAGTCCTTTTTGCCCCCCAAATGCCATCTCAGGCGTTGTATCTCCCACCCTCCTTCAAAGTTCATATCATCAAACATCTTGCTGTACTGATCGTTCCACCTTAGTCACTGATGACTTTAACACCCGGCTCACTCTCTTCTCTTCCACCTCTACTCCTGTTTTTATTTTTTGACGACTTCATTCAACAGGCTCATGGATAAAATCCATCCGAGACAGGGTGTATCTCTAATTTCCTGTGTGCTTTCTGTGAATTTCTTCCCTCTTTTGCTCTCTTTAGAACCCTGAAGGCTGTTTTTCTTTCCCGAAGCACACAGTGAAGAAGAAACAGACTCAGAGGGGCCTCTGCTGCAGCTGTCAGAGAGAAAGATCCAGACCTGGGCTGCTGAGTATGCCGGGGCTCCAGGGAAAGGAAAGAGCAGGTAGGAGGATGGTTCACAGGGAAGAGGAAAGCCTTGGAGGAGCAGAGTTCTTGAAATGGGAAGGGAGAGAAGGACCCTTAGTTGAGTGAACCAGGAAGTGGAGTGGACAGGACTTGGTACTGAGCTATCCGTACTTGGGAAGGAAGCTCCCACCCACTGGGGACGTCCTGCTGCTCCCGGGCTTGTACTGCACCCTTGAGCAGAAGGTGAGGAACTTGGTCATCTTCTGTGCGGTTAGAGCCACAGAGGGAAAAATCACACCTCCTGACCAAGATGGGACAAAAGAGCATCAGATTAGACTTTCCTAACCCCTGCACTGCACTGACACAGCCCCGCTGCCACATGTTTATGCTGCGGTCTCTTAGTTCCTTGCCCTCCCACCTCTAGTGATCACTTCCTCAACCCACTTCAGATGCCCACTATCACGATGATGGTCTTGTCATCAGCCACGACCAAACCCAATCCACACCTTGCAAACCCCATGAACTTCCTGGTCCTCTCTCTCCGTCTGTTGTTCTCTGGCAAAGCCCCAGCCTGGTTAAAACCAACCCTCAGCCTGATCTGTGCCTGTCCCTGAGCAGCAGAGCGGTGCTGGAGAGAAAACGCATGGCCCCGCTGAAAAAATAGTCTCGCTGCAAATCTGTGACCACAAATCACAAAAGGATACTCAGCACTGCCCAGGGTCCTATTTTACATCCCTGGTGTGTTTGGTTTCTCAGCTCCAAAATTACTATTTTATACCTTCTTTCCCATCAAATTCCCTATGCACACCCCCTCCCCCACCTCACTTCCTCCCACAAGCATGTTCTCCCTGGTGGCGCAGTGGTTAAGAACCTGCCTGCCAGTGCAGGGGACACGGGTTCGAGCCCTGGTCCAGGAAGATCCCACATGCTGCGGAGCAACTAAGCCTGTGCGCCACAACTACTGAGCCTGCGCTCTAGAGCCCACGAGCCACAACTAATGAAGCCCACATGCCGCAACTAATGAAGCCTATGCACCTAGAGCCCATGCTCCGCAACGAGAGAAGCCACGACAATGAGAAATCCGCGCATCGCGATGAAGAGTAGCCCCCGCTTGCTGCAACTAGAGAAAGCCCGTGCACAGCAACGAAGACCCCATGTAGCAAAAAAAAAAAAAAAAAGAAAAGAAAAAGAAAGAAACTTATAAAAAAAAAAAAAGCAACACCTACACATGCCTCACCCTACCACGCTCCCTGCCAACTCCTCCTCGTGGGCTCCAGATCCCACCCCTTTCTTGTTCTCAAGGACGGGCTCCTACCATTCCCCCAACTCTTCTAGACTTTTCCTGCCAGCATCCAAACATGCTGTAATCTGTCCTATGAAAAAATAAAATCAAAACACCTCAAATGACCCCATAACACCTTTCAAATTCCCCTCTCATTTCTCTGCTCCCCTTCAAAGCAAAATATTTTGAAGGCAGTGATTATAATCACTAGTGTTTCCACAGTCTCTCCTCAACACACTCTATGCAGTTTCCGTCCACACCACTCCACCCAGACTGCTCTTGTCAAGGTCTCCCAGGGCCTTTGTGTTGCCAAGTCCAGCATCACGTCTCTGTCTTCATCTTACTCACCCAGTACTGGACCCAGCGAACTACTGCTGCTTCCCTCTGCCCTTTGGCAGTCTGAGAAGACAATATTAGAGCTTCTATTTTCACTTATTTTTTTTTTCCTCTAAAACAAGTAAGGAAGAAATTAATCTTTACTAATAGGTAAAACCCATTTTTATACTGGTGCCCTCACTTGGTTGCCATAGCAGACAAATAAATGTCACATGTGCCACACAGGGTGTGCTGAGGGATGCTCCACAATCAGAGGTATGCTGTAGTTTATTTGTGCACAGTTGTGTCGGCTTATGGATTACATTATCTTTAAAAAAAAAAAAAGCTTTATTGTGGTGAAGCATACATATTGGAATGGCCAAAAAGTTCGTTCGGGCTTCTGGTAGCAGCTGACAGAAAACCCGAACGAACTTTTTGGCCAACCTGGTATCATGAAACTGACCATTTCAGCCACTTTAAAATGCACCATGTAGGTGGCATTAGAAGTACATTCACATTGTTGTGCTACTGGGACTTCCCTGGTGGTCCAGTGGTTAAGACTGTGCCTCCATTGCGGGGGGCATATGATCGATCCCTGGTCAGGGAACTAAGATCCCGCATGCCACGTGGTGTGGCCCAAAATAAATAAATGTAAATAAATCCCATTGCTGTGCTACCATCACCCCCATCCAGCTTCAGAACTTTTTCGTCTTCCCCCACTGTACCCATTAAGCAATAACTCTCCTTGTCCCCCTCCCCGCAGCCCTGGGAAACCATCATTCTAATTTCTGTCTTTCTGAATTTGACTACTCTAGGTACCTCAGAAGCAGAATCATACGTTATCTGTACTTTTGTGACTGACTTCTTTCCCTTAACATAATGCCTTCATAATGGATAAGCATAATGGATAAGCTTCACCCGTATTGCAGTATTTATCAGAATTTCAATCCTTTTTAAGGCTGACTGATATTCCATTTCGTTATATGCACATAGCACGTTTTGTTTATCCCCTCATCTGTCAATGAATATTTGGTTTTTTCTCCGGCTTTTGGGTACAGTGAATCATGCTGCAGTGAACATGGGTATACGAATATCCATTTGAGTCCCTGCTTTCAGTTCTTTGTGGTATATACCCAGAAGTGGAGTTTCTGGGTCATATGGTGATTCTAGCTTGAATTTTTTGAAGAAGCACCATACTGTTTCCCACAGCAGCTGCACCATTTTACTGTCCCATTAGCAATGCACAAGGGTTCCAGTGTCTTCACATCCTCACAGACAGTTATTTTCTGTTTTGTTTTATTTTGTTGGTAATAGCCATTGTAATGGGTGTGAAGGGGTATCTCACTGAGGTTTTGATTTGCATTTCCCTAATTACTATTGATATCGAGCATCTTTTCACGTACTTGTTGGCCATCTGTATATCTTTTGGGAGAAATGTCTATTCAAATCTTCTCCTCATTTTGAGGGGTTGTTTTTTGTTTTTAAGCTGTAAGAGTTCTTTATATATTCTGGTTATTAATCCCTTATCAGATGTATGATTTTTTTCCCAGAAAATATATATCAGGTATATATTTTCTCCCAAAATGTGGATTGCCTTTTCACTCTGTTAATAGCATCCTTTGATACACAAAAGTTTTTAAGTTTTGATGAAATCTAATTTAACTGGTTTTCCCTTTTTGCCTGTACTTTTTGCGCCATATCCAAGAAATCATTGCCAAATCCACTGTCATGAAGATTTTCCCCTATGTTTTCTTCTAGGAGTTTTATGGTTTCAGATATTATGTTTAGGTCTTTAATCCATTTTGAATTAATGGGTTTTTTTGGTTTTTTTTTTACGGTATGTGGGCCTCTCACTGTTGTGGCCTCTCCCGTTGCGGAGCACAGGCTCTGGACGCGCAGGCTCAGCGGCCATGGCTCACGGGCCCAGCCGCTCCACGGCATGTGGGATCCTCCCAGACCAGGGCACGAACCCGCATCCCCTGCATCAGCAGGCAGACTCTTAACCACTGCGCCACCAGGGAAGCCCAGAATTAATGTTTTATATGTTGTAAGATAAGGGTCCAACTTCTTTCTTTTTTTTAAATCGATGGTTGTTTAGCAGTTAGTTATGATTTGGGGTGTGCTCATGAGAGGAGGTGAGGTTCGAGTCCCTCTACCTGCCATCTTGTCTTTCCTGCATTTCCCAACTCTCTTTTGCATGTGGATATTCAGTTTTTGCAACCCTATTTGTGAAAAGACTGTCCTTTGGTCTAGTCATCCTTGTCAAAAATCATTTGACCATATATGTGAAGGTCCATTTCTGGTCTCTGTATTCTACTCTGTTCATCTATATGTCTGTCTTTATGCCAGTACCACACTGTTTTAATTGCTGTAACTTTGTAGTAAGTTTTGAAATCAGGAAACATGAGATCTCTAACTTTGTTCTTCTTTTTCAAGATTGTTTTGGCTATTTGGAGTCCCTTGAGATTGCATATGAATTTTAGGATGGATTTGTCTATTTCTGCAAGAAAAAAGTCATTGGGATTTTGATAGGGATTGCATTGAATCTGTAGAGCAATGCAGTACTTTAGGTAGTATTGACATCTTAACAATATTAAATTTTTCAATTCATGAAGACAGGATGTCTTTCCATTTATTAGTGTCTTTCATTTCTTTCAGCAATGTTTTGTTTTTTTCAGTGTATCTTTCACCTGCTTGGTTAAGCTTAATCCTAAATATTTTTTCTTTTTGATGCTATTGAAAGTGGAATTGTTTTCTAAATTTCCTTTTCAGATGGTTAGGTGTATAAAAACACAACTGATTTTTGTGTGATGGTTTAAAATCCTGTGACTTTCCTGAATTCATCTATTAGTTCTACCAGGTTTTTGTTGTTGTTGTTTTGTTGTAGATTCTCAGGTTTGCACGTATCTTTGATACTTCCTCTTCTCTCTTGCTCTCTCATTCCTCTACATGCAAATAGCCACCAATTCAGTTCAGTTTGTTTTGATTTCACAGTGTTTCTAATCTTTGACACTTTCTTTAGTATCATTATAATCCAGTGTGATTGAATGAATATTTCTATCCATGATATCTAGGGCAATGTGTGAAGAAATTAGTTTATAAAATAGTCCTTTTATCTCTCTCTCCCACTCAAATCGCTAGGAGTTCCATATAACAGTAGAGGCTCCAGCCTTCTCTCCCATCGTCTCAGAAGCAACACCGAGGCTATGGGCTCAGGAAGACCTAAGGTGGAAGCAGACATGCAGCTTACTAGCTGTGTGACCATAGGCATGTAATGTAGACCCTCCCTGGAAACTGGTGATGATAATAATAATAACTACCTCAAAGGGTTGTTGGGAGGTATAAACCCATTTGGGCTGCTGTAACAAAATACTGCAGATTGAGTGGCTTCCAAACAACAGGAATGTATTGCTCACAGTTCTGGAGGCTGGGAAGTCCAAGATGAAGGCACCAGCGTGGTCACATTCTGGTGAGAACACTCCTCCTGGTTCATAGCTGATACCTCCTTTCTGCGTCTTCACGTGGTAGAAGAGACTAAAGATCTCTTTTTTAAGAGCACTAACCCATTCATAAGGACTCCACCCTCAAGACTTAATCACCTCCCAAAGCGCCCCCCCCCCAACACTATCACACTGGGCATTATTATTCCAACGTGTGAATTTGCAGGGGTGGGAGGGAGAGGGACACAGACATTCAGACCATAGCAGGAGGCTTAAACAGGACGATGAGCATAAAGCACTTCGTAAAACACCCCCTTTCTCCGACTCCCTTTCTCCAAAGACACAGATGGGATTGATCTCCTGAACCCTCTTGTCTTTATTACTCCTTTGGCACTTACCATCTACTGCCTTGTACTATTATCTTTTTATGTGTATCTGTGTTATCTTCCCCACAAAATATATAAATTCTCCAGAGGCTGAGAGTTTGTCTTTTTTTCTTTTTCCCTTCTTTTGTGCTTGTGGCATATTGTAATACAATACCTTATACATGGTAAATGCTCAGTCAATATTTGCTTTTCAATTGTTTGACATAATGAAATCCTTTATTGCCTGGTTTCCAAAGTCTTCAGAATTGATGTTTCATTTATTTCAAGTAGTTTTTTCCCCCATTTTGATTTTAAAACATCTGACAACACTTAAAAATAGCTAACAAGAAAGTAATGAAGACATCACCACTTCCTGGAAGACCATTTGAATGTATTTCAACCTATGTCTCTATCAAAAGTGGAAAAAACAAAGACAGACCAGGGTTGCCAGATAACATACCCAGTCAAATTTGAATGTCAGGTAAACAACAATTAATTTTTGTTAGTATAAGTATGTCCCATGTGATATTTGTTGTTTATCTGACATTCAAATTTAATTAGGTGTCCTGTATTTTTGTTTATTAAATACGACAACCCTACCACAAAGGCTTTAAGTTTAAAAAAAAAATTGTGAGCAAGCATTATTCTCTGTTGAAATGAGACTATTCTTATGTGCTTAAAGTGTTCTTGTGTCAAAAGAATACAGCTTGAGACATCATTATGAAACAAGCTTTAACCACAACTATGACCTTACATGGAAAAGGCATGTGATGAAAAAGCTAATGAAAGATAACATTAACTGAAATATCAACACACATTGCTTTGGAATATAAATGAAAACAGTTATGTTTCCGTAAAATGCAATCCTGTACTAAATGAAAGAATTGGTTGGGCTTTAAAACCTTTTATAGTGAGTGTGTAAAATGATCATATTTGCATATCTAAGTCTTCTCAGAAATACTATTGCTCTGCATGTTGAAGACATGACTTAGAACTTACAGGACAAATCTTGAGAAAAATTAGAATTATCTGTGGCATGTCCTATTGCCACTCGGGAGAATATAAGTATAAATTGTACCTGTCAGCTTTATTTATTCAAGATGTCAGTGAGAACTTCTATGTGACTGAAGAACTTTTGGACCTAGTCTTCATTTTGGCACCACATTAGAATCTGATTTGTTTTTAAAAGTCATGACTAGTTTAATATATACTGATCAAAATGACTAAGAATACCTACAGTGTCCCTGGGGAGTCAGTGTTACTTCAGACTTGTTACCCAACCACATAGTGCAACCGATGATTTGTATCAATGCAGCATGTAGGTCAATTCATCACATCCTCTACCATGAACCACATGGTTCTACTAGGTAAAACATGGAACTTGTCATGCATGTAGCAGATTACCTTGAGAGCTGGCTATTCTCCTATGGCTTGAACTCGGGCAATTCTCCAGTTTACTTGATTGTTTTAGAAGTCTGATGCATAATACAATAGATTATTACCCTCGGAGAAAGAAAGGTGTTTTTCTTTTTCAATTCAACAATATTTATTGAAAGCCTAATATGGGCTAGGCACCATGTGGAGGAACGAGCAAGAGAGACATAGTCCTGCTCTCATTGAGCTTGCATTCTAGTGAGTGGAATCACACAATAAACAAATAATGAATGAACAAGGAAGATAACTGAGAATGGTAAATGCTAGGCAGCGGATTGAATAGGGGCGTGATGTGAAAGAGAGCATCTGGGTGCCCTTTTAGGTTCGGGGATTAAGATAAGCCTACCAGAGGTGGTAGAATTTCAATGCAGGTCCAACGGAGGGAAGACGCCAGTCAGACAAAGATCTGGAAGCGTATTGGAGCAGAAGGAGGGTGAAGTCCCTAAAACGGGATGAGCCTGGTGTGCTCTGAAGGAGAACCAGTGTGCTGAGAGAGAGGATGGTACAAGGTGAGGCTGCAGGTAGACAGAGGCCAGATTATGGAGGATTTAAAAGAACGGGGATTTATTCTAAGTGTGATGGGAAGCCATGGGATTTTTCAATTAAAAAAATTAAATAAACACACAATATAATCCTTCAAAGTAAAGGTAGTGTTTTAACAATGAGGAAAAAGTAAATGCTTTGAAAGAAAATTAAGCAATGGAGAAAAATATTTTTAAAGTTAACCTTAAAATTGACCTAATCATTGTATCATGAAGTATTGATTAAACCAAGATTTTCTCCAAAAATGAAGAATATTATCACCATCTATTTTTATTGAGAGAAAGCTGGTTTAAAATGATGTGTTAATTTAGAAATCTGGTTGAACGTTTTGTGATAAATTAAAGGTCCAATTTTAATATCAATTTATATAGATGCTTAGTTTGAATGGGTGTCATAGGTGAGAAAGATTCCTCACAAAGAGACATAGATCTAAATGCAAGAAGTGTATGCTTGGCTCTGCTACTAAGTCATAGGCTCTTTTTGCATTTCCATTCAGCAATTGTGCGAAGGTTTTGCTAAA
Source organism: Tursiops truncatus (assembly GCF_011762595.2). NCBI lineage: Eukaryota > Metazoa > Chordata > Mammalia > Artiodactyla > Delphinidae > Tursiops > Tursiops truncatus. The sequence continues at coordinate 163,134,717 of NC_047035.1, read as the reverse complement.
ATTTAGCTTAGTAATTTTCCATCCTCCCTTATGTCAAATAATTATTCTTGAAAACGAACTGAAAATGAAGGGTTTTTATATTCTTAACAAAGGGACTTTAAATCCACTGAAAAGCTACATTTGGAAGATTTAAAACAAGTTCTTAAGAGTCCAGGTAGGAGAATTTTTATTAGTGACACATATCATTTTTGGCAAAAGAAAAAAATCATATTCACCTAATGATGAATTTCCAAACACCCATTTCCCTACTTTCTCTATAGTATGAGATTCTTTCTCAGTCATTTTTAGAATATTGTCTTTACCTTTAAGAGATTCTATGTGGTTTAAAGCTTTTTAGAAAATCGTAGATAGCGTGCTACTGACAACCATTTGCCATTACCAAAAGGAGCTCAGAAAACGTGGCCCAAGGCAAGGAGCTTTCTGGGTGCACCTGTAGGAGGCTGGCGGAAGCAGCGTGGGAATGGTCACTGGCCCGAGGTTAGTTTACACATGAGGCAGAGCAGACTTGAAAGGATGCACCAAGTTATCTAACACAGGCTGTCAAGGTTCAGAATGGAAAGGTTAGCCTTCTCCGGCCTGCTGCCAGTGGCTGGGCAACAGCTTGAGGACACACTAGAAAGAAGGATTCCGTCAATTCACACTACAACAAATAGAAAAAAAAGCAAATTGACAACAGAAAAAAACCCGCCCTTTGTCTCTCCGTTTCCCTTTATCACTAATGTGTAAGTGGTGGGTCATAGAATGTTCTTTAGTGTGTGCCTCTAAATAAATCCTTAATGCTGACCTTTTGCAACTTCTCTTTCTCCTTAAGTTTGTAGTCCATATTTGTTTCAACATGATTTCATCTGGACAAAAATGTTCTGTAGGTGAACATACATACGGTGGTATCTGGCCCAATTCTGCACCCCCTGGAGACAGCCCTGGTGCCAGGGGGAGGGAGAGGAGGAGGGGCGGTGGCGGCATGGGGGGCTGTGGCTGACAATGGAGATGCTGACCAGGCCCCGGGGAGCAGTAGAAGGAAAGAACAGTAGCAGAAGTTACCAGATCACTGTGTGTCCATTCTACTTCAGGCCTGATTTGAAATAGCGGTATCCTTATAATCGATTCAGGGAAATGCGGTTTCAGCAGCTACTTAGAAGCAGGAAGAGGGGAAAGAAAATAAGCCAAGGAATAAAATGTGGTTGTTTGCCTACACCACAGATACCTTGATTTAAAAACTCTCAGTTTCACTTCCGTTACTGGAACATTCATCAACGTACAAGTCAGAAATAATCAAATCTCCTGAAACTTCAGGATACGGGACTTAACACGTGTTAGACCAAATTTTTCACCTCTGAACAGTAATTTACTATACAGATAATTCTGTTTATTGTCTATTCATGACTCTGGTACTTTCTTAGTAAATTCAACGATATCCAGGTCTCAAAAGAGGTAACTGGTGAATTGATGTGCTTATCAGTTATTTATATCATTTCTCAATTATAAAATTAACAAATGACAAAGCATTAATTGAGTCAATGAACCCAATTTTAGAAGGAGGTGAAGACCTGAGTACATCACTTAATCACATTAAGTTAACAAAAAAGCAGAGCTGAAGTACATGCTTAGGAAACCATTTGTCAAAAAATACCATGAGCTAAAAGCCATTTAAAGACCAGCATAGACAAAGGCTAAATTAATATTTCAAAAGTTCAAATTATGTTTTTCCTCCTCTTGTGCAAACATACAAAAGGAAAGGGAAAAGGGAGGTGGAAAATTTCTTTTTAAGCATCTAAAATGATAGTGAATGAAAGGGCACCTGGTTAATGGTAACTTGTACTATTTTATAAACACGATTCTTCCTTAAATTTAAAGGTTTCGGTTAGGATCTGTATCTCTTAATTTGAAGCTATTGAAATTCTAACAACAAAAACTGTGTTCACACGAGGTAACTCCTTTAGAATGTCAAAAATAATCTTTGCCTGTAAAAATGTTCTTTGCCCCCTGGTGGTGAAAATATTATTATTTAATTTTTTAAAAGTTAAAAGACTTCCATTATGGAGTCTTGGCACTAAAAATCCTTCCATGGTTGCAAAAAATAAGAGAGGATTATATATTGAAGTGGGAGAAATGAAGCTAGGCCATAGGTGTGGTAAAGGAATTTAAATTTCTCCTATCTTACCATTTAGAATTGTTGATTGCTAATTCAGTATTATTTCAAAACGCCACCTCCTTTTAATAAATTTAATAGTAAGCATTTATGAGGCATGGAATTTCTATGCATAATCTAATGCCTTAGCTGTGCGGCGTGTTGACCGAGGTGATCAGCAACTTTGCACTGTTTCCTTTGTGTTTCAGTTTGGCATCACAAACAACATTAGAGCTCAAGGGCACAATGCCAAAGCCAGCCTGTTGAGCCTGGAAGAATATGAAGAGGCCTGTTCAAATTTTCTTTTGCAGACTAATTGGAGCTTTTGTGTATGAGGGAAGTACAACGATTGCTGTACTCAGTCTGAATGGAGGAGTCGGGAGAGACTATCCTTGTTGGTTGGTTAAAGGTAAAAGGGGAAAAGCTAATTTTCAAATTTAAAAAGTCAGTGAGTTGATGGAAACCTTTGAAAAATGAGGGATAATCTTGGGATTGTGTAAGATGTTAGGAGAAAGAAATTTTTACATGGATTCTACTGAGGCACGTTAAAGTCTATGTAAAGCAGAAGACATTATCTGAAAAGACAGAGCTACTTCAGGGTAAGACAATCACCAATGAGTCTTTAATGACTTAATGGTGAATGTATTTTCCTTTCCTCTTGTTCATGTGTGTCACGTGCTTTTAATTAGGTATTTATTAAAGCCGAATTTGGCAGGAAAATCATGAATAATATGTTTTATGGAGTTGGAACAAAAAAAAGTAAACTGACTTTGAGAACCAGTCATTATTTTGTAAAGGTGGTCTTGTCTGCCACCATCTTGGGCAGACAAGTGATTGGACAAATTTCCGGTGAAGTGGGCATTTGCAGCCTAAGTTTAATAACAAATGACTTTAAACACAAAATCTAAACATTTAAGAATAGATAAGCTTTATTTATGGAGCCCTTAATACAAAGTAGATAGAGACCTTCCATAACATAATGGTAACATTTAAATAGCAATTACTATATACCAGGCTCTAATTATCTCACTTAGCTCCTACAACAATTTTGGTAGTATTTTATGGTCTTGGTAGTATTATTATCCAAATTTTATAGATGAGGTAACTGAAACACAGGGATCACCCAGCTAGTAAGTAATAGAGCCAGAATTCATACTGAATCATCTGGCTCTAGAATCTGTATTCTTTTGCACTATGAGATTAATTGAGTAAACAGTACATTATCCAGAGAAGTAAAAGCCATAGTGTCAACATGATAGAAGTGTATTTATTATTTATAACATGAAGAACATCTGCATTTATTTATGAGGCCCTTTAAAAGATTAAAATTCAGTACTGCAATAAAAAAGGGATTATTTTTCAAGAAGGTGCTTCCCCAAAACAATATTTTTCTAACCTTTGTCAACTCAATGTTTGTGAATGATGTTTGCATAAATAAATTACAAGATAATGTTCCATTAGAGAACAATGATATCTTAGAACTTTAAGTCCATATATTTGAGAAACAGCCAAAAAGGGGCAAAAGAGAAAATTTCAGAATAATATTCCATTGTATGGATATACCACATTTTGTTTATTCATTCATCAGCTGGTAGGCATTTAGGTTGTTTCCAACTCTGGTTAGTATGAATAATGTTGCTATGATCACTTGTATACAAGTTTTATGTTTTTACTTTTCTTGTGTATATACCTAAGAGTGGAATTCCTGGGTCATATAGTAACTCTATCTTTCGTTTTGTTTTATTGTTTTTTTTTGTTTTTTTATCTTTCGTTTTTTGAGGAACTGCCAGACGGTTTTCCCAAGGCGCTGCATCATTTCACATTCCCACCAGCAATAAATGAGGGTTCCACTTTCTCCATATCTTTACTAACCTCTTTTTTGTCTGTCTTTTAAATTACTGCCATTGGAACGGGTGTAAAGTGGTATCTCTCCGTAGTTTTGATTTACATTTTCCTAATGACTAATGATGTTGAGAAGCTTTCATATACTTATTGGCCTTTTGTATATATCTTCTTTGGAGAAATCCATTGCCCATTCCAAAAAAATGTTGAGTTGCAAGAATTCTTTACATATTCTAGATGTAAGTCTCTTATCAAGTATATGATTTCCAAATATTTTTCTCCTGTTATCTTGGTTGTGTTTTCACTTTCTTGATGGTATTGTTTGTGACACAAAAGTTTTAAATTTCTGTGTAGTTCAATTTATTTATTTTTTCCCTCTGTCACATGCTTTTGGTGTCATATCTAAGGGACCACTGGCTAACCCAAGGCCACTAAAATTTACTCTTATTTTTTTAAATAAGAGTTTTATAGTTTTAGCTTTTACCTTTAGGTCTATCACCTATTTTGAGTTAATTTTTTTTGCATCTTTGGTTTCATGTCTTTCATTGGTTTTGTAAAATTCTTGGCCATTGTTTCTATAATTATTGCTTCTGCTTCATTCTCTCTCTCTCCTCTTTTTCTAGGACCCCAGTTATATATGTGCTAGATTTATTCACTGTGTCCCACATGCATTTTTTTAAACATCTTTATTGGAGTATAATTGCTTTACAGTGGTGTGTTAGTTTCTGCTTTATAACAAAGTGAATCAGCTATACGTATACATATATCCCCATATCTCCTCCCTCTTGCATCTCCCTCCCACCCCCCCATCTCACCCCTCTAGGTGGTCACAAAGCACCGAGCTGATCTCCCTGTGCTACCACATGCATTTAAAGCTCTGTTCTCTTACCATTCTTTTTTCTCTCTGCTTCAGTTTGGGTATTTTTTCTTGACCTATCCTCAAATTTACTAATCCTCTCTTCTGCTGTGTCCAGTCTGCTGTTAAACTCATCCACTGAGTTCTTGATTTCAGATATTACATTTTTAAATTTGAAATTTTCCATTGATTCAATTCTCTGTTGAAATTCTGCATCTTCTAATCCATTTTGTCCACTTTTTCTTTTCTTTCATTTTATAAACTATTACTCTACTTTATAATAGTTATTTTAAAGTTCTTGTCTGGACTCCAATAGCTGGCTTATCTGTGGGTCTTCTGTTATCTATTTTTTTCTCTTGATTATTGGTAAAATTTTCCTGTTTTTCTCACATCTCATAATTTTTTTTATTATGTACCAGAGTTTTATATTAAAAACAATAGACAATAGGATTGATGTTATTTTCCCCTATAGATGAAAATAGACAAATAGGGTGAGGATCAGGGATTGAGCTGGGTAGGGATTGGGTTGGAGTTTTAGTAAGATTCATTCAACTTCTGGTTTCTCTGTTTCTTAGGTGTGATTCCTCTGGGCTTTTGATAGAGAGCCTGCAAGGTTTCTATCTCCTCAACCCAGCAGATTCACTTCTGCTTTTCAGAGGTTTTAAACTTAAATCTTTATCCTCCTATTCATATAACTTCAGAAATATTGCAAATGTCTTGAGGGAGAAGACTGCCTGTGTATTTAAGCAGGCTCCTCTTTTTCGGTAGAGTTCATTTTGTATGCACTGGTAGAATGTGGGGAGATTTTACTCTTCCTATCCTTCAGTCTTTCGGCCTCCTGCATGACCCCAGAATTCAGCAAATATTCTGTGGGAAAGCTGGCTGTAAGTCTGGGCCTCCTCTCTACATTTCCAATCCATTACACAACTCACAAGACTGTTAAACATTTCACTGGCTTCTCTCTTCCTGTGTACATTGCCTCTGCCCAGGCTAAGCGTCATCAGTCCATGCCCAGAATCATTAAATGTCACCAGATAAAGAAAACAGCTGTTCATTGTGAGCTCACTTAGTCCTGGCTTCAGCAAAAGAAGATTTATTCAACTGCATTGTCCTCTGGGGGATGAGACTGAACACGTGAAGATGCCAAATTAGAAGTCTAAATGTAAATAGCATTGTGGTCTTTGCAGAGACCTAGACCAGAACAAGCAAGGACATCACTTCAGAGTGGACTAGTGTTATTGGAACTGGTAGGAAGAAGCCTCCAGAGCAATACCTTATAGCAGTGAGAAGCAATAGCAGTGCTGTATTGAATAGATTTCAGTTCTGCTTTTCAGCTTGACCTTGGGAAGAGAACTATTCCCTTTAGATGGAGGAAGTCCTTGGGGTTCTTGGACAACATAAGAATAGAGCTCAAGAGGGAAATACCAGATCACTAAAATATCAGTGGCAATATGGCACCAGTTTCAAATGTTATACTGCACTTAATTTAATGGTCAAATTAGGAGAAAAGATGAATGTTGGGATATCATGTAAAAGTAGTTCTTAAGATTATTGCTCTCATTTTATTTTGATGTTTTAATCATTGAATAAACAGTAAGCTAACGTAGATGTGGTAAAAATGCCTCTCACTTTAAGAAAACTGATATATCAAAAAATCAAACTAAAAAACTATAGGGGGAGGCATGGAGATGGGGAGGTGTTCACAGGATTCCATTCAACTAACTGAATGCTAGCATGTGCTATGCATTGTGCTTGGAACTGGGAATACACAGAAAAGGTGATACCCTTTGCTATGGACTGAATGTTTGTGTCCTCCCCAAATTCATATTTTGAAGCCCTCATTCCCAATGTGATGGTGTTTGGAGGTGCAGCCTTTGGGAGATAATTAGGTTTAAATGAGTTCATGATGGTGGAGCCCACCTTGTGGGATTAGTGCCCTTGTAAGAGGAAATGCTAGATCTCTCTCCCCCTCCCCCACACTCCCACCATGTGAAGGTACAGCAAGAAAGCAGCCCTCTGCAACCTGGAAGAGGGCTCTCACCAGAACTCGACCATGCTGACCTTTCCCCATTACAGACTTCCCAGCCTCCAGAATTGTGAGAAATAAATGTCTGTTGTTTAAGCCACCCAGTCTATGGTATTTTGTTACAGCAGCCTTTGCTGACTGAGACATCCCTGCTCTTGTATCTTTGAAAGTTAAGCCTCATGATGAATTTAAAATGGGATTAATTCAAGCATATATATTATTTTTAAGCAAAATATACTTGCATTCATTTAACTATTTTAAAAAATATATATATTTTTAACTCTGCAGTAATGGAATGATTTCTTCAGTAAGATTTACTTCCTGGATCCAGGTATTGTTTTTCTAACCTTTGACAAACATAATATATTTTTACTATGAGAGCTTTATCATTATCCTGTTGAGCTTAATTCAGCTGTCTGGATCCAAGATGGGAAAAGCATGAGATCAAACTCTCAAAACTGGTCAAGCAAAAGCTAAGAAGAAAATACGGTTCACACAAGAGAAGGCAATAGCGGTGAGGAGGAGGATGGAGTAGGAGGTGAGACACTGATGGGAAAGAGAGGAGGTTTTTAGCCTAAATGTCATTAAAAATAGACCTCAGTTGGGAAGGGAACACCAATTGGAAATCGGCTAAAGCAGATAAACTACACTTCCCCTAAGACTATGATTGAGTCACGCTTATTAATTTCTGCCAGGTTGCCTACTTTATGGTATTACGCCTATAAATCTTAATTCATTATTAGAAGTATGCTTTTTGTCTTGGTTCAAATTTCATTTCTTCTTCACCTCTCTCAAAAGGATACTTTAGATTACTCACTAGATTTGCCCCTTTCAAGTCCTAGGTTCAATTCCTCCTATATCTTTGGGGATGGAATAATGAAATGTGTGGAACAGACGCCGTAATCAATAAATCAGTTTTCAAATATACTCTTAGTTTTCAATATTTGGGGGAGGGTAAGAAGGTAGCTGTTTCAGGGATATTTGGGATGTTCCAGGTGGATGCGCGATGTCTATAACCGTCCACGTCTCTTAATCTGTGTCAATACACGCACAGCTTCGCAGAGCGCGCCAGCGACTGAGAGGCATTTCGCGGAGGCCCAGCTCTGGGGCGCAGGTTTCTCTACTTCCGGCCCCGCCCCCTCTCCCGCGGTTGCTAGGAGACGTGATGTCACCGGAAGCAAGGCCTGGGATAGGCTAAGGCGAGGGGAAACCTCTCCCACCCGGTGCAACCTCAGCGCCCGGCGCTGGTTCGCCAGCTGTTTGTAGGCCTGGGTGAGGGGCGGGGGTCCGCGGAGGGTAGAACCGCCCGCGGCCCAGCCTGTCCCTCAGGCTAGGACCGGCCGTGGGGCGGGCGACTCCGGGGCGGCTGCCGGTGCTTCCGACTGACAAGCACTGTTCCCATAGCCCGCGCTGCCCGCCGCGTCCCTGGTCTCGGCCGACGGCGCTGCGCGGCGGGTGACCTCTCCGAGCCCCGCGCGATGACGGCGCCCTGCTCCCGGCTGGCCCGGCTTCCTCCGCGCCGCCGGCTCCGGCTCGTGCCGTTCCCGCCGCCGCTGCTGTTGCTGCTGCTGGCGGCCGCGGGGCCGGCGCGCGGCTGGGAGAGCGGAGACCTGGAGTTGTTTGACTTGGTGGAGGAGGTGCAGCTCAACTTCTACCAGTTCCTCGGGGTGCAGCAGGTAAGCGGGGCCGGCCGGCCGGCAGCCAGCCCGCCCGAGGGCTGCGCCTCCGGGGCAGAAAAGTGCGGGTACGGGCGGAAAGGAGGGGGTGGGGCGGACTCTGACCCAGTTTCCTCCGAGGGAGCCGGGCACGCGGGGCAAGACTTGGTCATACTGGGCTCGTCTGCCTTCCTCAGCCCGATCCACCAGGATCTCCTCGTAACCAGTCTCAGAGGGAATGACCCGCCTTCCCCAATTCCTCACCGCCTGGCTCCCTTTCTCGAGTTCCAGTCTCAGTGACAGCAGTCTCAGTGACAGCCTGGACGGTGCCACCAGCCTGGGGTGGCGATCCCTTCTCTTTCCTCTGCCATTCTGGGGGAGATCCTTGCACCCAGCTGTGCAGGAGGAAGAAGGAAGAGTGGTGTGGGTAGATCTTTTACCCTTTCCTTGCCTGCCCCGTGAATGTGGGAAGTAGTCGTCGTATCTGCCTCCAAATTTTCACCTTCCCAATTATACTTATCTATATTTTAGCAGCCTCCTTTCCTCTGCCTTTCCGGGAAGACAGGAATACATTTTGGTTGGCCTCTGGGTTGCAGAAATTTTTCTTGCATTGTACTTTGGAATCTATGTAGCCTGTTGGATTAGGCGTTCGTATCATAGTTTAGAAATCTGGAGGAACTTGAAGCCGCTACAGTGTTGGTCCTGGAAGTCATAGAAGGAGCCATCAAGTGTTCGGGGCAGTAGAGGCACTTGGGGAGCTCCAGGAAGAGAAGTCCAACCAGTAACGCAGGATCGTTGTCTTTTTCTTTTCCTTTCGTTTCGTTTTCTTTCCTTTTCTAGCTTGAGACTTTAACTTGTAATGCCCGTTTGTTGCTATTTACTTACACCCTGGGAGTGGTGAATGAGGGTAGATATCCCGTCTCCGACGCCATTTTACTGGTTTAAGAATTATGGGGTTAAAGACTTAGAATTTCACACGATCTGATTGAGCCCTTCATAAAATGCTTTGAATAGTTATGGGGGAAAAAAATGTTTACCAACAATTGTCATTCAAGGCACACTTCCCGTGACCAGATGTGAAGTGTACATTTCACTCCTACAGGTTATCATAAATTGTGTGAACTGTTGAGCTTAACATTAAATGGAAATTTACTTTTCAATTAAATATATATAATTGAATATAAAATAGCAGTTGCCATGGCACCATGATTTTAACGAATTTCAATTTTGTAAGTTGTAAAGTAGTTTAAGAATTTCACACTTCAAATTCTTTTGTGCAAACGATTATGTGGCAATTGTCTTTAGTCATTGTCTTCACCTGGTGCCACTTCCTGCTTGTAGAGATAAAGTATACCTCATTTCAAAGTAAATGGTGTCTCAATATGTGTAAAAATCACTAGTGAAATATATATCTGAAGACTTTTAAGAATGCCTTTAATATTGAGAATATTTGTTAGAACTTACCATAGTTGATTAAATTCTGTAGCTAGAGCCTTTTACATAACCTATCCAAAGATTTTGAAGATATTTTCCAGTTATTCAAGGAAAATTAAGCCCCTTTCAGAGAATACAGAAACTTAGTAGCAGTGGTTTAAATTTTAGATTATGTAATCTAGCTTGCATGTGAACTCTCATAGAATTTTCATTTATAAATTCATGCAATTAAATTTGCAGAGTTAATTAGGCAGTGTGAACAACCAGAGCATTTAACTATATGGGCAAAGATGGGAAAATAAAGAAGCATAGGTAATTGAGAAGATTCTGTGTGGAGGTAACATTTTAATAGAAGAATCCAGAAAATTGTTTTCATCTGTGTTTCTCTACCCAGTTGTGTTAAATTGGAAAGAATGCAGAAGAAACTTTATTCTACCTAAGCAGAGAAACTGATTGGAACAAGTTCTTTACATTACATTGAATCTTAACTTTCTTAGGAGACTTTCAGGAGACCAGAAATTTGGTAGAGACAAATGCAGCCTGTCTTATGTCCTTAATGTGTAATTTTCAGGCTAAAGCCAACGAATCTCTTCTTGACTAGCCAGACACGAGGAACCAGAGCAAAGTAGGTAGGTTACTTAAGAGTGGTGACCTGGCTTTACACACTTAATCAGTTTTGTTGTCCATTCAACAGAGATTTGGTTCATACCTACCAAATATTAAACACTGGGAATTGGCCAGTATGTAACACAAAACCCCTAGACTCATTTTAGTAGGGGGAAACAGTAAACAACCAAACAAGTAAATATAAATGTCAGATGGTCAGAGAAGTCCTCAGAAAGAAGTAAGCGAGTGAGCCATGTTGATAAGTGCATTCAAGGAAGGCAAACGGTTAAGCGCAAAGGCCTTGGAGCTTCGTATTTGAGGAATGGCAAGGCAGCCAATGTGGCTGGAGCAGGGTGTATGGGGAGGACAGTAGTAGATGAGATCAGAGTCATTGGGGGCCGGGGAAGATCTTGTAGGGCTTCAACGTAAGTCATGAGGACTTTGGCTATTATAAGTAAGTTGGGGATCAAGGGGGGTTTTGAACAGAAGAGGTACATAATTTGACTTAAATTTCAAAACAATTATTGAATTGGAGATCAATGATATGTATGTTATCAATTATTGGATAATTGTGGTGTACAGTGTAGAATGGACCTGGGTGGTGCAAAGTGGTCAGATTCTGGATATAATTGGAACATAGAGCTGACAGCATTTTGCTGATTGTTTGAATGTGGGATGTGGAGGCGGGGAGTGGGGAAGAAAAGTTGAGGATAATTTGAAAGCTTTTTCTAAACCTCAGAAAGTGAATAAATACTTGTCTAATTGCACTTGCCAGTTACTGAGATGGAGAAGCCTGGAATAGAGGCAGGTATGGTTGGGGGAAAATCAGTAATTTGGTTTTGGTCATGCCAAATGTGAGGCGTCTAATAAACTTTCAAGTTGGTTATCTAAGCCTGGAGTTGTAAGGAGAGGGTTTGGGCTGTGCATAATAAATGAGGGAGTCCCTGGCACTCCGTAGGTAATTTGAAGCCACAAAACCAGGTAAGTTCACCAGGGGAGTGAATGTAAAAGAGAAAAGAGGGGTCTGGGAGCTGGACCATGGGAGGAACCAGCCAAGGAGAAGAGGAAGGAACAGCCAGCGAAGTAGCAGGCAAATCAGCAAAAGATGGTCTCTTTCAAGTCAGGTGAGGAAAGTATTTTAAAGAGGAGGAAGCAATCAGCTGGGCTAAATGCTGATGATAATTCAAATAAGATGCGTTCTGAGCATTGACTGTTGAATTCAACAGTGTGGAGGTCATTGGCTACTTTAACAAGAGCTGTTTCAGTGGAGTGGTGAGATCAATAGATTGGTTACATTGGGTTCAGGAGAGAAGGAAGGGGGCGGAATTGGAGACAATTAATAGAAAAAAACTTTTTTTTGAGATCTCCATACCCCAAACTAGACTCCAGGGATGATTAGTGACTTAATGTGGCATCCATTTTATCCCTTTTTCCACCAGGTCTAAAGTAGTTTGCTCAGTCACTCCCTAAACTCTATAATTGGAATAATCAATTAGATTATTAGACTTTTCGAACTTGAACTAGGCTTGAATTAGACTTTTAGAACTTGAACCAGGCCACTTACTGACTTATGACCTTGTCAAGTTATTACTTCATTTTTAGGACAAATGGTATTTTCTTTCTTTATTTACTTCATAGGAGACACTTAAATATTTATTAAATGAAAAAATATGAACATGGTAACTAAAACTAAACAGTAATTCACCGAATGAGTAATTGCTTGACTGTTTTTATTCAATAGGTTATATTTATATTGGTCTTTTATTGCTCTTATCCAGCAAAGGAATCCCTCTCCTTGTAGTCCCAAGTTTCAAATTGGTTCTAAAAGCTTTCAGAGGGATTCCAGAAGATTTTAGTGGACGTGTGTGTACAGGTGACATACCAGAGGCTCACTCTATTTTTAGAATGGCTTTGATTGTTCACAGGGCATTCCAATTTGGATATTGCATCTTTTTCAGAGAATACAAGGTAGAAGATTAGAAGAATGTAGGAGAAAAGTAGTGTTATTGAAATACCTCTCATTAGTAACTTAAATTCTAGGTCCCCAAACAGTATTTATATTTATTCTAACAGCCCCTGCTCCTTGGATACCTGTATTTCTTGTGGGATCAATTTTTTTCATTGTCTTTTGGGTCCATGACTTTCTTTATACTTTGTACAGTGTTCTAGCCAACAATAAATACTTCATAGTCATTTAAAAATCTGTCAGTTGAAATTGTAACAAGCTAAGTTAGCTTAAATTTTGCAGCATTTACTTTCTGATGAAATCAGAGTAATTTTCTTGGTGCCAGTCATTACAGATTCCTATTCATAGAGCTAGAAAATGTGCCTCTTTCTCTTAGAAAATTTTTAATAACTGCATCCTTACATTCAAATGAATGCTAAAACCTGGTTAAAAGAAGAAAACTATTGTTAAGTGACATGTGCTTACAAAATGTTGGATTTTAACTTTTTAATCAGAATTAATAAATCTTTTAAGCTCTTTCAGTCTGTATTTCAGATGCACAGAATGTACAGAGTAGCAGCCTGTATAAGGAAGGGACAGTTACGGCACACTCATCCTACATATACCCAAGGGGAAGGACTCCCTTAAAGAAACAACTGCTGATCTCTTGACTCATCTCTTACATCTTTCCATGGATGAGTTACCTTGTTGGAGGGTGATCACCTTTGGTCTGCTTTGCTTGATTGGGGAGAGCTAACTAACTAAAAAGCTAGAAGTAATGAGGCTCATTCTTAACAGACCAGTAAGGCAGTTGTTATCCTGGCCAGACTTTCTCTTGAGTGTACTGTCTCAAAGTCTAGGCTGGATCATCAAAAACTCTAGAAACAATAAATGCTGGAGAGGGTGTGGAGAAAAGGGAACACTCTTGCACTGCTGGTGGGAGTGTGAATTGGTACAGCCACTGTGGAGAACAGTATGGAGGTTCCTTAAAAAACTACAGATAGAACTACCATATGACCCAGCAATCCCACTACTGGGCATATACCCTGAGAAAACCATAATTCAAAAAGAGTCATGTACCAAAATGTTCATTGCAGATCTATTTACAATAGCCCAGAGATGGAAACAACCTAAGTGTCCATCATCGGATGAATGGATAAAGAAGATGTGGCATATATATACAATGGAATATTACTCAGCCATAAAAAGAAACAATTGAGCTATTTGTAATGAGGTGGATAGACCTAGAGTCTGTCATACAGGGTGAAGTAAGTCAGAAAGAGAAAGACAAATACCGTATGCTAACACATATATATGGAATTTAAGAAAAAAAAAACGTCATGAAGAACCTAGGGGTAAGACAGGAATAAAGACACAGACCTACTGGAGCATGGACTTGAGGATATGGGGAGGGGGAAGGGTAAGCTGTGACAAAGTGAGAGAGAGGCATGGACATATATACACTACCAAATGTAACATAGATAGCTAGTGGGAAGCAGCCGTATAGCACAGGGAGATCAGCTAGGTGGTTTGTGACCACCTAGCGGGGTGGGATAGGGAGGGTGGGAGGGAGGGAGACGCAAGAGGGAAGAGATATGGGAACATATGTATATGTATAACTGATTCACTTTGTTATAAAGCAGAAACTAACACACCATTTTAAAGCAATTATACTCTAATAAAGATGTAAAAAAAAAAAAAAGTCTAGGCTGGGGATGGGAGGGCCAGAATTTCTAGCAAGCCCACTTGGCTCCTATACGTAATCTCAATTCTCCAGTAGCTTTTCAGCAATAAAGGTGCTATTTGATCTCTATTTGCCTGACTTCTGTGTTCAGTTTTTTTGGGTGGGAAAAGCAGAAAGTCATTAATGGGGCCTTCTCAAACCCCGGCATAGGGGTTTGAGAAATAAAGAGGAAGATCTCTTTCATAAGTGACTGGTGAATCTGTACTGTGAGTATCAGTTCTCTCCAGTGATTCTTGTAGATTCCACTGAATTTGTGGTGTTAGTTGAATATAGTGCAGTCTTTCTCTAGTGAGTCTATTCCCTTGTAAATCTATGTCATGTAATAATCACTCCCCCATTTTCATTGTAAAATCCGAAATTATTTGTTGATTTGGAGAGAGGGAGATGTACAAAATCTGGAATGGTAGGTAACGTTCCAGTCATTTATATTTCTGATGGAAAGCATATCATGTATAGAGTTAGAGCCGAATAAATACTTGTTTAGTTGTATACATATTTGCATCAGCTTGGATTATTGTAAAATTGATTTACTTTTCTTATGTATACGCTGTTTAGTGGAGGTTGCCTGGACATATTTTACGGGAAAAAGCAAGTTTATTGGGAAACTTGCCACATAATCTAGAGCTGATGGAACAGAAATCCTCTTCTAGTTGTAAGTTTCTGTTTTCTTTTTATACTATTTTTTTACACTAATTATGAGAACAATCCTAGAATAGTTTGTCTTTTATTATTCATAGATACACCCTAAGCTGAACTGGGAAATGGAATTGTCCTTTGTTATTACAATTATTCTTAGGGATACATTCTAAAATCTTTTTAATAAAAGTCACCATTTTACCCAATGATTGGTGTAATGTGGTGAATTTCAACATCATATGTTTTATTCAGTGTTGGGAATGATACAGGTAGGATGGAGGTGAGGGTAGGTACTTGGCTTGTTGATTGCTGAGAGAAGAACCTCCGTGGCAGTTATAAGTAACACCAGTTGATAAAATGCTTGGTATCTATATTAAACATGTTCTGACTTATTCCAAGACTATATGGTCTTGGGAATCTTTTTCTAAGTCAGGCATTATTGGGTCTATTTGGACAGTAATGACGTCAATTAATTTTACCCAGAATTAAAAACAAATCCAAAGCCTTTCTTTTTTTTTTTTTTTTTGCGGTAGGCGGGCCTCTCACTGTTGTGGCCTCTCCCGTTTGCGGAGCACAGGCTCCGGACGCGCAGGCTCAGCGGCCATGGCTCTCGGGCCCAGCCGCTCCACGGCATATGGGATCTTCCCGGACCGGGGCACGAACCCGTGTCCCCTGCATCGGCAGGCGGACTCTCAACCACTGCACCACCAGGGAAGCCCTCAAAGCCTTTCTTGTATAGAAGTGTGCAGAGATGGAAGGAAAGGAGTGGCAGTGAAAAGAGAGACTTCTGATTGGGTGAAGCAGGACCCTAGACCAATTGATAATGAAGCTATAGTCATATGTATTTTCAAAAACCTTTCTTTATTTTCATCAAAACACCTACTTTTGAAAGGTGGGTCCTATACTAATGAATGTAAAAATATGATTATGTTTTACGTAACATCATGGTATTCCATTTGAAGAGCTAAATTTTTTTTTTTACTTATATTTACTGAAATTTTTGTCTAAGAGTGTTATTAGCACTTAATTAGAAACTTAATCTAGGATTTGTGTCTCATTCTCATCCTCCTTAGTACTACATTAAGTAAGGTTAGGACTCATGCACTTACTCAGAAAGTGTTTCTGATTACCATCATCCAGCAACTGGAATCTTACGTGTAATCAGGCATGTTGCAAAAGCAAGGCATGCCGCTGTCTACATTTCTGGTTATAATATGTGCATAAAACAGTATGCTTCATTATTAGACAAAATGCCCATTTTAGTGCCAGTGAAGCAGTGGACATAAAGCTATGTGCAGCTACATGGTCAGCTAATAGAATTTGAATTAAATATTAAAGGTAAGAGTTTAAGATCAAGAATTAAATAAAAAGACACGTGTCATGGTATAAGCAGCAGTATTTTTTTTTTTTACATCTTTATTGGAGTATAATTGCTTTACAATGGTGTGCTAGTTTCTGCTTTATAACAAAGTGAATCAGTTATACATATGTTCCCATCTCTCTTCCCTCTTGCGTCTCCCTCCGTCCCACCCTCCCTATCCCACCCCTCTAGGTGGTCACAAAGCACCGAGCTGATCTCCCTGTGCTGTGCGGCTGCTTCCCACTAGCTGTCTACTTTACGTTTGGTAGTGTATTAAGCAGCAGTATTAAAATGGAAAAAAAGCAGTATTAAAATGCCACTGAGTGCAAACACTAAATTCTAAAAGGAAGTAATTAATTAAACAAATTCTGGAATACATACAACTCCTGATTATAGAAGGTACAAGAATTTTTAAAAGCTACATGAGACCCCGCTGTGACATGTGTAGTAAGCAGTAGTCAAAATGAGTTAAGACCAGAAAAATTGTTGTTGTCATTTATTGGGAAAGTCTGAACAGACCATAGAGAAATCCTAGGGTCCATATATGTGCCTGCTAAGGAAAGTAGAGGCTTCATATTTCTAGCCAATACTTAAGGACTTTATACCATTAAAATGGATCAGGTTAAGGAAGCTATCTCATGGCCAATTACCAAGAAGCCTCTGACATTTTTGGAATTAAAAAAAAAAAAGCAGATCTTATTAGCAGTTATTTTCAATTACCACACTTTTAGTTAACATATAAAAGATTAGTATTTAGGTTCTTCTCTGACTTTAAGTAGTGTTTTGTATTAATATTGGTGATTAAATTTGATTTAAGGAAGTTAATATATGTATGTATAATGTAGGGTGACTGGAACTTGTTGTTCCTTGTACTTAAGTATATCATATAAAGTTCAAATGATTGCCATGCTATGCAGTTCTATAGTAGTTATACAGAATTAGTGTGACTTTTTGTATCACACATTTGCAAGTATATGTTTAACTTAGAGTAAATTAGATCTTGAAATTAGTTTTGTGGAAAGCTTTGCAGGTTTTCAGCAATGCTGCCACCTCTCAAAACATTGTTGAAACTTCTTCTTTTGCGTTGCTTTAAAAGCCTGCAACATGTTTGGCAGATTTACTCATTAATAGTAAACTTTTAAGATGGATTTGATTTTTGCCTATAGCTTATAGTCATTTGGAGCTAAATTTGATGACTAAATTGGGTTAGCAAACTTGGGTAAGTACGCTTTGGATTGATAAAGAGATCTGAAAATAAATTTCAAGTAAGGCTCATAAACTGCTTTGAGGACTGTTGTCAAAGAAGAATTCCAGGGAAGTTTGGAAGGGTATCAACATGAAGTAAATCTGTAACCTTACAAAGCAACAGAATGTATTCCAGTAAATGGCTTTTGGAGTACTTATTACTTTGCGGGTAGCAAATTTTTTAAAGAATTTTTACCTATCAGAGAAAAATATGTAAATAAAAATCATCATTAATTTTAGAGAGGCGGGAAAATATTGAGCTAGAAGTAAATATTTTAATTATTTGCCTGCTTTTAAAATTAAAAAGGATCATAAAAGTATTTATAATATTTCTCTAATAATGCTAGTTAAAACAGAGTGGTGGAGGAACCAATATAAACGTTAGGGATAGAGACAGTAGCTGAGAATACCACTGAAGGAGAAAGTAGGAAATACACAGAAAGAGGGACATGTACACAGAAAAAAAAAATACATCAATACAAATACTGTAATGGAGTAGTATTTCCATCTTGTGGCCTTCTTTGTAGATTGTTGTTAGAAATGTTGAGGGGTTGTATTTTCACAACTGTAGGCATAAGTAAGAATAAAATATAAGTCAAATGAAAATAAAATATGGTTCAGAGATTTTTTTGCAATGACCTTTGAGCCTGAGCTTCCCAGTTGGTGTGCAGTAAGTTAGTGTGCTGGGACGGTGCTGCCCTCCCTGGAAAGGACTTAACTCCAGTATGTCTTACAAATGTAATTTTCTGTGAAATGCCACGGTATGGAAAAAGTTGGAAGAGCACTGTGAAGGCATGCAGTTATAATGTTTTTCTTCCAGGGAAAATTTTATAAGCCTGTGTTATATATGTGTATACATATAAAAATAAAATTGTCCTATGTAATTACTCTTATCAAAATCTTTGCTATACTAAAGATCTTCATTTAGCTCTCATAGAACCAAGAGCATTAGTTAACATATTGGTGAGTGAATCTGGATATAAAAGGAATCAAGGAATCTGATGAATTAGTGTCCTTCAGTTACTACTTGATTACTTATTCTGGATGGTGGAGTGACCATTAAGTAACTATGGGTACTGCATACCCATAGTTTGCAGTAACTCAGAGGAATACTTTAATGGTTGGTAACAATCTGTGTGAAGAGGATACAAATGTCTTTGGAATGTATAAGTATACCAATTCTGAGTAGCCTATAGTAATACTTTGTGACAGTAGGAGATCAGGATTTGTAAGTAAAATACCACCTTACTGACATATATTTCAGATTTTTGACAGATGACTTTCTTTTTAAAGCCATTGATCCCTTAGAGCGGCACTGTGTAATAGATACATAATACAAGCCACATACGTAATTAAAAATTTTTTTAAAGCCACATTTTAAAAAGTAAAAAGGAAACAGGTAAAATTAATTTTAAAATATATTTTATTTAATCCCATGTATCAAAAATATTATTTCAACATGTAATCACATTTTTTAAAGTTATTGTGACGTTTCACATTTTAGCTTTTTTACTAAGTCATCAAAATCTGGTATATATTTTTAATTTATACTTCTTAGCACACTTCAATTTGAATACTCAATTTTGATTGAAAATACTTAATCTGTGTTGAGATTTCATAGAATGTGCAGCTAACAAGTAGATTCATGTAATCAAATTCTTCCAAGCTAACAAGTAGAGTCATGTATTCAGGTTCTTCCAAACATACTTAAAAAGCTTTCTAGTAACTGAATCAAGTATCATTAAAAAAATTTAAATATAAATGACTCAAATTAAATAAAAAATTTGATTTCTGTGTTGCACTAACACATCTCAAGTGCTCAGATATGGCTAATGGCTACCACATTGGATAGCACAACCTTAGAGAATGAACATTTCTGTGTTGTATAGATATATCTAAATATTTTTGGATAAAAATCACTGATTGCTGTTTCCATTTTGTCAGGGACATTGTTTGTAGGTTTTGTTTTTGTGTCTTAACTCATTGTGGTTTTTACTGTTTTGCTTTTTTTTAGGATTGTTCCAGTTATGCTATATATCATCTTCCTAGTTAGTTTTCTGTCCGTTTTGTCCATTCTTTTCTTTGGCCTGTAAAGGCTGTTAGTATAGTACATGCTGCTCTTCTAGGGACGATGGGTTCTGAACGTCCATGCATAGAGGTCTGTCTGCTGAGGGTGTTTTCAGTAATCAGCTTAATCCAATTTGGTCGTTTACTTTTGCTGACTAGCCTGTTATATTTTATAATTCTTAAAGTGTTATTAAGTTAATATATTAGGTCTTTAATGATGCTTTGACCAAGAAATCACCAGTGTTCCTACTTTGCAATTTTAACTTTGAGGTTGCCTGTTCTCCCTAGTTATTCTGAAACTCATCCATCAAATATATTATTAGTTATGAAATATTCACTATATTCTCTACTGTCATCTATTTTGATTATTATAACATCTTTAATTAAGTAATTTTAAAAAGGGATTTCCAGGTGCAGTTCTATTTGTGTGCGAGTCTTTTGGCTCATTATAATATCAATTAGGGATTCCAGAGGCATCCTTTTCCACTAGCCACCTTTGCCATCTCCACACAGCTCCTAAAAGTACTGCTTTATTTTGGACTGATTAATTGCTGATCTTTTTGCTTTTGTCTTCTGTAATTTCATAAGTTAAGGAAAAGAAGTAAGTCTTAATATTGATCGTTCTTATACCTGGCTATTATTGTTTTAAATAGTCCCGTTATAGGGAAGAATTGCAGTGGGGTCAGAGATGTTAAAAACTCTATGCTAAGGGAAAAAAAAACAACAACGAAAATTGGAGAATGGATATAGAATCCTGAAGTTAGAAGAGACCTCACCAATATCTAACCTGTTTCTTCATGTAGGAGTCTCTTCTGTAGCTCTCCCCGAAGATGGTCATCCAGTCTGTTTGATTTATGTCTAACAATGGGGGATTATGAAACAACCTGTTAAGTTTTTGATAAAGTACTCAATGGGAATTTTATGTAAAGCCAAAAATCATAATTCTTATACTTACTTTCAACTTTATTTGCAGTCTTCTTTTGGAGTACCTCTGAGTATATATTCCCTCTAAATTATTTTTCTGAAATGCCCTAAAATAAAATGTACAAGAGAAATAATTACTTGTTGATTCTCTCCACAACAGTAGAGTTATTTAAAAACAAACAAACCACAGTTCTTTGTATAGCAGTTATAACTCAATAAAGTTGTTTAAAAAAAAAATACAGGCAAGCTGAGAAGCCTACTTGGTTTCATGGTCTTTAGATATGTATTAAGTCCACCCTAGAGAAGACCCAAGCCACCGTAGTTACAGTTGTCTTGGAAGTACACCAAGCATGATTTGAAGTTACTATAAATAATTCCCTGGGCTCATCAAAGTCAGCAACAGGAAATTTCTGAACGTTGAAAGCATAAGATGATTTGGGGTATGTTGGCTTTGATAATATGGACCACAGGGTTGATTCAATTAAAACTGTACCCCAAAGTTGTTACAGACTCTTAAAGCAAGACCCGTGTGTACAGTTGTGCAGGTTGTGTGTCTGCTTCAAAACTATCGTGATACAAAGATGTTTTAGACTGAGGTTTTTATGAAGAATTGCACATAGGTAATTAAACTGTGAAGGAGATAATTTCTCTTTCATAATTAAAATGTTATGTTTCTGTAGGTAGAATTTTAGTTTTCAGGTCCATCTTGAGTGGCTGTTTCTCTCTCCTTTTTATTCACCGGTCCTCGCTTTATAGTGGCTTTCACTCCTTTCCCCGAGACACCTAGACAAGCAGTCGGTCTGATATAGGCAGCTTAGGGCTCCCTCCTGAGGTTATATTGAGGCCATTGCAGATCCAGATACCAAGCCTGCAGATTGTTTGGCCTGGTTTCAGCTGTTGGGCTGAAACTATGGCCTCTTAGCATCTCAGATACATAATATTTTATAAGCTTGTAGCCTCAGGCAGCGGACTTCTCACTTTTTTTTCGCAGGCGGTGGAGTCCCACTGCAACCCTTGGTTTCCAGCGTGAGTTTCCATCAGAGTCTGGCTCTGATCCCAGGCCTTTTGTAGAGTACTTTCAGTCCTCATTACTCTGTGGGAGTCAGACTTCTCATTTCTCCTGCCTACTACAGGTGTGGAGTCCAGGCTTTTAGCTTAAGCTCTGTTGGTGGCTACACGTTTCCTTTAGTTTTTGTCTACAGAGATACTTAACTGGTTTTGGCCGTGGCTATATGTTTATGATTTTCTCTCTTTAAATTTTATCATTGGTACATATTTGGAGTAGGGTTTAGGAGGAGCAGTGCTACTTTGACTCCAGAGTATTTTTTAAAGCTGCACTTTTTAAATTATTATTTTTAATGCCATTTTTCTATAATCTAAGAACCTTTTACTACTTAACATCCAGAAATATAGTCAGGCCTATTACTCACAGCAATATAAGAGGCTGTTACTTAGGCATTGAAAGGAACAGTAAACCGTCAGTCCCTGTCGCTATCAGTCCACTATTCCTAGACTTGATCCAAGTCTGGGTGCTAAAACAGGCAAGTAACATTTCTAAAATAATCAGATCCCACAGGTTTTGAATATTGTAATAAGTAGATCCATTAACCTCAGAGTGATGTATGTGGCCCTGTTATTGGAGGTGTACAGAGGAGAGTCCTGAACTCTGTCTTGAATCTAGTTAGAAAACCATGCCAGGTGGAGAAATAGTTACTGAAACTCAGGTACATGTCAGAAAAACCATTGCTGGAGGAAATGAATGGTCCTGAAATTAAGATATATGCAGATAATTTCATGTTGATGTTTTGTAAATATATACCAATCACAAACCTCATAAAAAGACTTTTAAGAGAAAAAGTCTTACATATAGTCTTCAAAATTCTCTTACATATAGTCTCTTACATATAATCTTCTCTTACATATAGTTCTCTTACATATAGTCTTCAAAATTCACAAAACAAAAAATAAGACAATGAGGGTTAACCTCACTGAAAAACATTTTCAATAGTCAACTTGATGGACAATACTAAAATCATAGCGTTTCAGTGGATATTAGCTTCATGGAATTGAGTGATCTTTAATCAAAGCTTCAAGCAGTTTGTAGAGTGCACATTTGGAATGTACTTTAAATTATTTTAAGGAAAGAAGTATACAATTCAGACTTACAAGAAAAGATAAAGGGTCTTTTCATATTAGATCCATAGGATTTAAATATAATCGGTTTACATACAATTTGAAGGACATGTTTATCTTATTATTGTATACCTTTAATACTGAGTTGTTAATCTAAGGGAAATCTTTAAAGATACTACCATGGATGAAAACCGTGGTATAATGATCTTCTTAAAAGACATTTCACTTACAGACTGTCATTGTTGCTTTTCTTTAACATGGATAACAATACTCTGTTTCTGCAGCAGTTCTCTGCAATAGTGTTTCTAACCTTTGTTTTTGTGACAAAATAGAATATGCACAGCTATGTAGGTTATGTTATGAAATTCTGATAAAGCCTGTTTTTCATATTTATTAATTCATTTGTTCTTTCTACAGCACACTAATAATAGTAGAGAATGGAAACAATCAGATTCTAATAGTAGAATATTTGAGTGAACTATGATATGTTCTTGGTGTGATATGTAATCATTAATAACAATATAAGTGAAAAGTACATAGCAACATGGAAAAATATGTATAAGTGGAAAAAGCTAAATAGCAAGTTTTATTCACATTTGATTATAATTTTGTAGGAATCATATATATTCACAAGGGTGAGACAGTAACATGGGCTAATGAGAACAGTTTAAATTGTGGGATTGGTAGAATCATTTTATTTAGGGGTGGATATTTCATTTAGAGTCCTGATAACATTACTAATATATGCCCATGTAAATTCTATTACTTTGGAAAAAAGAATGTTATATAATTAAACCACAATTGGATAAACTAAATTAGCAACATATCTCATATTTATGAGATAAAGTATATGGGTATTTTAAAGTTGCTTTTAACCTATAAGGTATTTAAAATTATGAGTGGGAAATTAAGTAAATCAAATAATTTTAGACTAAAAATCCCATGTATTTATTTTGTTATTTAAAAATATTACCAAATAATTTCTAATAATTATTTCAGTGAATCAAACTGTTTCATCGTAAGTCTAATCTTCCAGAAAAGACTATAAAACTCTGTTGTTGAGCTTATGACACATAACGATTACTATACATGAAAATGATAGCACAAAGAAAGGGGCAAGAGATGGAGCTGTAATGGAGCAATGTTTTTATATTTTTCCAGAATAAAGTTAGTATTTATCTGAAATAAATCTTTTTTTTTTTTTTTAATTTATTTGGCTGTGTCAGGTCCTAGTTGCAGCACACGGATCTTCATTGCAGTGCACAGGCTCTTCATTGCGGCACGCGGGCTTCTCTCTAGTTGTGGCGCATGGGCTCAGTAGTTGTGGCGAATGGGCTTAGTTGCCCCGCGGCATGTGGGATCTTAATTCCCCAACCAGGGATTGAACCCACGTCCCCTGCATTGGCAGGCGGATTCTTAACCATTGGACCACCAGGGAAGTCCCTGAAATAGATCTTGGTAAGATACATATTGTAATCCTTAGAGCAACCACCAAGAACATAACTAAAAAATTTATATAGTAAAAATTCTAACAAAGGAGGTAACATAGATCACTAGGACATATCTATGCAACTAAAAAGAAGGCAGTAAAGGAGGAGGGGGGAAAAAGACATGAGGTATATAGAAAACATAGCACAATGGCATATGGTAAATGATATGGTAAATCTGACCATATCAGTAACTAAATTAAATATGACTGGATGAAACATTCCAATAAAAAGGCAGAGAATGTTAGGCTGGATTTAAAAAAAAAAAGATAAAAGATTCAATGATATGCTTTCTACAAGAGACATACTTTAGATTCAAAGACACAAATAGGTTGAATGTAAAAGGATGGAAAAAGCTCCCAATTTTTGGAACTTAACACATTTCTAAATAACCCATCAGTCAAAGAAGAAAATCATCAGGGAAATTAGGAAATGTTTTGAACTGAATGAAAATGAAAACAGAACGTATCACCATTTATGTGATTCAATTAAAGTAGTACTTAGGTGGAATTTATAGCTTCAAATACCTATAATAGCAAAGAAGACATTTTATTTTATTTTATTTTTTATTGTTTATTTATTTTGGCTGCATTGGGTCTTTGTTGCTGCGCACGGGCTTTCTCTAGTTGCGGTGAGCGGGGGATACTCTTTGTTGCGGTGCATGGGATTCTCATTGCAGTAGCGTCTTTTGTTGTGGAGCGTGGACTGTAGGCACGTGGGCTTCAGCAGTTGTGGCATGTGGGCTCAGTAATTGTGGCTCACGGGCTTAGTTGCTGCGCAGCATGTGGGATCTTCCCGGACCAGGGCTCAAACCCGTGTCCCCTGCATTGGTAGGCGGATTGTTAACCACTGTGCCACCAGGAAAGTCACACAAAGAAGACAGATTTAAAATCAATAACCTTACACTTTTGCCTTGCAACACTAGGAGGGGAAAAAGTGCAAACTAAACACAAAGCAAGAAAAAGGAAGGAACAGTAAAGATAAGAGCAGAAACCAATGAAATATAAAACAGTTAATAGAAAAATCAGTGAAACCAAAATTTGCCCTTTGAAAAGAGCAACAAAATTGATAAACTGTTAGCTATACTGATCAAGAAAAAAAAAGAAAGAAGACATAAACACCAACCTCAGGAATGAAAGAGGTTGTATCACTGCCAACTCTACAGAAATTAAAAGGATTATGAGAGCACTACAAAGACCTTTGCCTGCAAATGCGACAGCTTAGATGAAATGAACAAAGTCCACTGACCAAAACTACTCTCAGTAAAAAATCTGAATAGAATTATAACTAGTAAGTAAATTGAATTAGTATTTTAAAGTCTTCCCACAAAGAAAAGCCAGATGGCTTCATTGGTGAATTCTATCAAATATTTAAAGAAGAAATAATCACAAATTTTCAAAAACTTACAGAAAATAGAAGAGGAGGGGAGCGAATATTTCCTAACTCATTCTGTGAGGTAAGTATTACCCTGATAACTAAAGCCAGACAAAGATGTCACAAGAAAAGAAAACTACAGACCAATAACCCTCATGAATAGAGATGTAAAATTTCCAGCAAAAATGCTAGCCAGCTGTATCCAGCAACATATAAAATGGATTAAACTTAATGATCAAATGGGATTTATCCCAGGAATGCAAGGTTGTTTTCACATCTGAAAATCAATTAATATAATACACTGTGTTAATAGAATCAAAGACAAAAACTGCATGATTATCTCAGACACAGAAAAAAAAAAATTGAAAGACTCTAATACCTATTCATAATAAAAACTCTCAGCAAACCAGGAATAGAAGGTAATTTCATCAACCTAATAAAGAGAATCTAAAAAGCTATCTGTGTAGACATTTCCCCCAAGAAGATATACAAATGGCTAGTAAGTGCATGAAAAAGTACTCAATGGTATTTGTCATTAAAGAAATGCAAATTAAAGCCATAAGGAGATAAAACATTTTACCCACTAGGATGCCTATAATCAAAATAGTGGACAGGAAAAATCATTGGTGAGGATAAACTGGTGGTAATGTAAAATGGTACAGCAACTTTGGAAGACAGTGTGGCAGTTTTTTTGTTTTGTTTTTAAAGTTCAAGTAAACTTAGGATATGCCCCAGCAGTTCCTCCTAGATGTCTATAGTGTCTTAAGACAAAAGTGAAAGTGTATGTCCATACAGATTTGTAGATGAATGTCATACGGTATTATTCATAAGAGCCAAAATTGGAAACAATCCAAGTGCCCAGCAGCCTACAAATGGATAAACAAAATGTGATATATCCATGTAATGGAATACTATTTAATATTTAGTACAAAAAGGAAGAACTTCTGATATAAACTACAACATGGATGAACCTTAAGAACATTATGCTAAGTAAAAGAAGTCTGACTCAAAAAGACTCCATGTTACATGATATCATTTATATGAAATGTCCAGAAAAGGTAAGTATGTAGTGACAGCAAGTAAGAGTAGTAGTTGTCATAGTCTGGGAATGAGGGTTGACTGAAAATGGCATGAGGGATCTTTTTTAGGGTGATAGAAATGTTCTAAGACAGGATTTTAGTGATGATTGCATATCTTTGTAAATTTATTAAAATCACTGAATTGTGTACTTACAGTGTGTGAATTTCATGATATGTAAATTATACCTCAACAAAACCGTTAGAAAAAAGATATGTTATTTTATGGGAAACGTGAGGGTTCTCTGAATTGAGAGTCTTGTTTGACAGATTACTCTGTAAGGAACCTAAATTGTGACTTCCGACATGTCTGAGCATTTAAAAGTTCTTATGATTTGTCCTCTTCCGTACAGATGCGCACACACATACACATACCTATGTTAACTGAATATACAGACTTGTTTCTACCATTGCATCTTTGCTGTCAGGGACTTCCCTGGTGGCGCAGTGGTTAAGAATCTGCCTGCCAATTCAGGGGGCATGGGTTGGAGCCCTGGTCTGGGAAGATCCCACATGCTGCGGAGCAGCTAAGTCAGTGAGCCACAACTACTGAGCCTGCGCTCTAGAGCCTGCGAGCCGCAACCACTGAAGCCTGCGGGCCTAGAGTCCATGCTCGGCAGCAAGAGAAGCCACCACAATGAAGCCCACATACCACAACGAAGAGTAGCCCCCTCTTGCAGCAACTAGAGAAAGCCCGCTCGTAGCAACAAAGACACAATGCAGCCAAAAATTAAATAAATAAATAAATAAAAAGAATTTGATCTCACTATGTTCTGGCTTTGACATTCATTAAAATGTAATTTTTTTTTAGTGTAAAATGTCCTAAAGACTTGTTAATGTGTATCTTTTTATTAGATTTTATAGTTTTTAGAGGTGACTCCAAATAGTAAAGATGAAAGCTGAAATTTTAGTTATATGAAAAATGCTTTTAAGTATCTGAGGCAGGCTACTAACCATCTATCTATTTTTCTTTTCTTTAGTAGCACAACCCCTGTATTATTAGATACTGGAGTTAAAAACAAAACAAAACAAAACAAACAGCATTTTCCTGTCTTCTTTACAGGTAATGGTGGCCAGTGAACAGAAGACATAGGGTTGGGCTTCTAGTGAAGGAAGCCCTTAAAGGGCAGTGCATCATTTTGTCCTTGTTTCTCCCTCCTTTCTGCTCACTGGAATGTATCAATAGATGAGATGTTAGTAGCTGCTGCAGCAAACATCTTGCAAGTAGAGGTGACCTTGAGAAACCAGGAGCAGAGAGATAGTAGGGGCCTGGGTCCTGGTGACTATGGAGCCACCGTAACTGCCCTGGATGCCCACTTCTGTACTTCTCTATCATTTAAAAAGCCATTTGGTATATTGAGTTTCTATTACAAGCAGCCTATTTTTAATACACTGTTCTTACCTGTATGAGGGGTTGTTCTTTAAATATTTTTTATTAAATTTTTTATGTAAAAGCAAAGAAAAACAAAATTTTAAAAATCCAAAGAAAACCACTTTTGGCATTTTTACCTATATCATTTCAGGGTTTTTTCCCTCATATATGTTTTTTTACCTAGTAACTCTGCTCATACTGTTAACTGTGCCTGAAGTTTCTTCCACCTCCAAAAATAATCTATGTGAGTACTTTTATGTGAGTACAGCATGCTAACTGCTCTTTTTAAAATTGTGGTAAAATACACATAGCATAAAATTTACCATTTTAACCATTTTTAAAGTATACAATTCATTGTGTATATTAACAGTGTTGTGCAACCATCATCACTATCCATTCCTAGAAATTTTTCATCATCTCAAAAAGAAACTCTGTATCCATTAAAAAAAATTGCTCACTATTCCCTCCTCCCCCAGGCCCTGATAACCTCTAATCCATTTTCTGTCTCATAAGACCTTGCCTATTCCAGGCACCTCATATAAATGGAATCATACAATATTTATCCTTTTGTGTCTGGCTTATTTCACTTAAGTCTTCAAGGTTAATCCATGTTGTGGAATGTCTCCAAAATATATTCCTTTTTATGACTGAATAGTATTCCATCGTATGTATACACCACATTTTGTGGAATATATACATTCATCTGTTGATAAACTGGGGTCCACCTCTGGCTATTGTAAATACAGTTGACTCTTGAACAACATGGGTCTAAACTGCACAGGTCCACTTATGCGCGGATTTTTTTCAGTAGTAAATACTACAGTGTTGCATGATAGGTGATTGGCTGAATCTGCAGATGAGGGGACTGAGTTTAAGTTGTATCTAGATTTTCAACTGCACGGAGGGTCCGTGCCCCTAAACACGCCCCCTCCCATCCCCACCAACATCGTTTAAGGGTCAGCTGTAAAGTTGCTTTAGCCCGGTTAACAAGTATTTGCTGGAGCCCCTGCCTTCAATGCTTTTGGGGATATACCTAGAAGTAGAATTCTAGATGATATATATGGTGATGATCTTTTCCACAGTGGCTGCATCATTTTACATGCCCACAAGCAATGAACAAGGGTTCTAATTTTCTCCACAGTGTCACCAGCGTTCTTTTGTTTGTTTTTGTTTTGATAATAGTCTTCATAATGGATAAGAAGTGGTATCCTATTGTGGTTTTGATTTGCATTTCTCTAAAGGATTGGTGACGTTGAACGCCTTTTCATATGCTTGTTGACCGTCTGTATGTGTTCCTTGCACAAATGTGTATTCAAATCATTTGCCCATTTCGGGGGGATTGTTTGTTTTTTTTGTTGTTGAGTTATGGGAGTCTTTGATATATCGTGGATATTAATCCCTTGTCAGGTGTATGATTTGCAAACATGGATTGCCTTTATACTCTCTTGATAGTGTCCTTTGATGCACAAAAGTTTTTAGTTTTGATGAAGTCCTAACTTATCTCTTTTGTTTCATTTGTTCCCTGTGTTTTTGGTGTCATGTCCAAGAAGTAATTGCCAAATCCCATGTCATGAAGTTTTTCCCCTATGTTTCTTCAAACAGTTTTATAACTTTAGCTCTTACCTTTAAGCCTTTGATCCCATTTTGAGTTAATTTTTGTATATGGTGTAATATAAGGGTCCAGTTTCATTCTTTTGCATACAATTTTTCTGGCACCATTTGATGAAAAGGCTAACTGCTTGAGTATATATTATTTAATCTCTAAAACAGTTCTATCAAGTTAGGTATTTTATCAGTGAGGAAATGGAATTCCAAAGACTTCCCCAAAACTAATAATTGGCGGAGTTAGGATTTACACTCTTGTTTGTTAGGTTCAAAGATCATAACCATTATTCTGTATTATTTCTTACTATTCAAACGCTGCCTATTCTTAAAGTTCTAGCCTAAATTTAATCTCTTTATTAAGATTTTCCCTACCCTTCCAATCAGATATGACCACTCCATGGCAAATTTTTTATATACTCTTAATTCGTAGTACACTGCAAATGGTATGTATTCAATACACGGCAAGTGAGTGATAGAATTGTAATTCAGAATAATCTAACTGGTACCCTTACCAGTGTAAAATATGAGCAGAAACCAGAAGGGTGGAAATAATCACAGAAAAAGGTAATTCCACATTTTGCTGAAAAAAATCACTTGCACAAGTATAAAATGGGAAGATCTAATTTGACCTTAGTAAACGCTCAAGTTTTAGTTGATCACAAACTGAATTATGCCAACTGTATGATGCATCTGCTTTTAAAAACCAGCTCTAGGTTGCATTAACATACATATAGTGACCTGATTGTATGAAGTGAGAAATATAATGCAATCTGTAACTGATTATGTACATTCCTGGTAACAAATGGAGTGTTTTAAAAGGGGAGCTGTCAGTATAGTAGGGGTTCTGGGAATCTTGTCCAATGCAGAACATATTAAATGTGAAAAAGAAAGGCTAAGGGGGTGTATGATCACTGACTTTGAATATCAGAATTAAGAAATATATTTTTTAACTTTTTACTTATCTTTCATTTTGGAATAATTTCAGATTTAATAAAAAAGTGGCAAAAGTAATGCAAAGAGTTCCTTTATACTCTTCTCCTAGTTTTCCCAAATGTCTTACATAACCTTAATAAAATGATCAAAATCAGGAAATTAAGATTGATACAGTACTATTAACTGACCTACAGATCTTATTCAAATTTTATCAGCTGTCCTACTAGCATCTTTTTTCTAGTCCTGAATCATACATTTAGTTCTTATCTCATTGATGTCCTCTACTCTGGGACAGTTCCTTAGTCTTTGTCATTCTTGACCTTGACACTTTTCAAGAGTATTAGATAGTTATATTTTAGAATGTCCCTCAATTTGGGTTTGTCTCATGTTTTCTCATAATTAAATTCAGGTTATACATGTTTTGCATGAATACTATAGACTTGATGCTGTGCCCTTTTCAGTGTATCATGTCACCAGGCACATGATATTGATGTATCACATTGCCGCTGAGCTTAACTTTGATTACTTGGTTAAGTGTATGCCAAATTTTTTCATTGTAAAGCTACTGTTTTCCGTTTGTCATTTTTCATGTGGGAAAATACTTTAAGATTATGCAAATATCTTATTTCTTTTTTTAAAATAAATTTATTTATTTTATTTATTTTTGGCTGCACTGGGTCTTTGTTGCTGCGCACGGGTTTTCTCTAGTTGCAGTGAGCGGGGACTTCTCATTGCGGTGGCTTCTCTTGTTGCGGAGCACGGGCTCTAGGCTCACAGGCTTCAGGAGTTGTGGCACGCGGGCTCAGTAGTTGGGGCGCACGGGCTTAGTTGCTCCACCGCATGTGGGATCTTCCCGGACCAGGGATTGAACCCATGTCCCCTGCATTGGCAGGCGGATTTTTAACCGCTGCACCACCAGGGGAGCCCGTTTATTTCTCATCATTCTTTTGCCCAGTAATTTTAGCATCTGTCGATGATTCTTGCCTGTAGCCAACATTACCATGGTACTTACAAATGGTGATTTTTCTATTTCCATTTTTCTTTCTGTACTGTAAGGAAGAGATAGCCCTTCTCACTGTTTGGTCAGTTACTTATATCAGTATGAATATTTATTTTAATCTATGGGTTATGCTCCATTACTATCATTATTTTTTTGCTCATATTATACTACATTTGGCCATTAAGAACTCCTTCACATTGGATCCTGTGCCTTTTATCTTACTCCTGTTGTTTTTCAGGGCACTTATTTTCTGGCACTGTAAGATGTTCCAGACTTATCTTTCACTTTCACTGCCCCAGCGCTGGAATCGGTCATTTTCCCAAGGAGCTCAGGTTCTTTTCATTGAAGAATAATATTTAGAAACGAAAATATGGACACTAAGTGTGCTTGTTGCTTTTGTGGTGCCCTTGCGTCTAGTATTTCTCGATGGACAGAACTAGGAAATACATGTATGCATATGGTTTGCTCAGTGTCTGGATTTTGTGTCTTTTTGTTGTTGTTTACTGCCATTTCTTCAACAATTAGCACAGTGTTTAGCACTATGGTCAATAGGTATTCGTAACCAACAATATAGAAAGGATTCCTCACTTAGTGAGGTTAGACTATGTAACCTAAGGACTTTCTAATCCCATAAATCTGTTGTGTTTTGATTCTGAGAAAGGTAAACTGGGGAATTAGACAAAATATAAATTCAGAATAACAAAAATAAAAAGCTGTGGGAGAAGGAAGTTTTGATTATTATCAAAAACAGTGAAGGAGCTGGAGGCCTAGGACAAACTTTGCTCAGAGTAGTAGGTAAGCAAGAGAAGATTGATAGTCTTTTTATCCATTATGCCTTAGTCTGGCTGTCTTGAGAAGGTTCTATCAGTAAGCCATGGAGACATCCTCAGAGAAGCAAATGAGGATATCCCCTTCACTGGAATTCTGTCCTTTTATTTGCTTTCCATTATTTTCTACTTTATCCAGGTGGACCAGATCCAATAACAGTTATTTCTGCTACAGTACCGTATTTGACTCCTTGTTCTGCAAAATCACACCGTGAAAATAACAGATTTTTAGGAGAAATAGGATTGAGTAGAGCCCTCAAAATCTATGGAACTTTATAAACACTAACAAAAGCAAAAAATACTTAAGAAACAATCTCCCACTGGCATTTGTACCTAGCCTCATAGTCAGTCAGTTCTTAGAACCCTTCAAACTCTTCTGTTCATGCTCCTTTATTTGAGATATAGATTTTTTAGGTCATTTGAATAAAAATTCAAAATATGATCCAGAGCAGAACACTTTTTACTGATACACAAGTTTAAAAATGGAGGAAATATACTTCTTCAACTATACTCACAGTTTCATCAGATAGCTTTACATAGTAGAAACCATAGATGTTCTCAGAGCCACTAAACCAGGCACTACTTACATTAAAGGAAGGCATTTCTGTGAATTTTTAGCTTTTTAAAATTTTTTTATTTTTTTAAGCTCTTCAGAAAGAGCTAAGGCTTTGTCTTTAATTGCAAGAAAGCTTGTCTCCAATCATTAAAAAAAAATGAATGAGCTGGGAAAAGATCAAATTGGGCTAACACAACTTCTGCATTATAAGGACATCATACCACTATTTACTAATCACATAATAAGGTAGTTCAAGTTAAAGAAGCACATGTCATAGCAGAAATTAACTAACCTGCAATAAACTGAGTAATTGATTGCTAATATGTGTGCACTTCAATGACAGTGTTTAACCAGAGTTGCTATTTGCCTTTTCTTATAGCCTTAGATGTTTCTGATAACATTGTACAAGCATATCTTCTAGTCTTTGAATAGAAGATGGGCTTGTGTGATGTATGTAGTACTTTAGTCTCTGGATTCTTGGATTTTGGAGAGGTGCTTTTGGGTAGTGGTTTTGTGTGTGTTTCCACAGTCTTTTAAATTCTTTTCCCTTTTTTTCTATGCCTCTTTCTATTCCTCCATCTATTCTGTTAGTCCCTGGCACTGTGCTAGGTTTTATGGAATCTTTGAAAGAATATAATATAATTCCTGCCGTTTATAGACAGGAGGTAATTTGGTTTCATTGCAAGACAAAATATAATCAGCTGATGGACTGCTCTGTGATGCCTGTAAACAGTAGGCCTGCCTGTGCTCTGGCATTGCCTAGTTTTGCTGAACACATTTCAAGCTTAAGAAGTTGCTGACCGCAGTCTGACCAGGTTCTGAGCCAATGCTTTCACTTGCTAATTGACTTTGCCACTTTACTGAGAGACTTCCTGAATTCTATAAATTACTATATCAATATGTGAGTACTACGAAATCTTGTTTCAAGAAGTAATGGAGGGACTTCCCTGGCGGTCCAGTGGTTAAGACTCCATGCTTCCACGGCAAGGGTTGTGGGTTCAATCCCTGGTCAGGGAACTAAGATCCCACGTGCTGCATGGTGCAGACAAAAAAAAAAAAAAAAAAAAGTAACGGAAACTCTTGTAGAGTTTGCCTGTTGTATTTCTCTCCCTTTCTTCTTCCCTCCCTCCCTGTTAAAATTGCCCTCTCTTAGTGGAGATATGCTTCTAGGTGGCCAGTGGCCTTTTATATTTTGTATTCTTTAGTCTTCTTGACTATTGTATTACCTGTTAAAGAGTTAATCAAGAAAAATCTCTATATATTTGGTTGAGGAGGAAAGAGAAAGGTGTGGAAAGACTTGAAGTAGAAGAGCTTTAGAAAGAAAACTATTGAAGCTTATCTAACTTACAAAATAATCTAAATGTTCCTATTTAGAAACTAGACACCCTCATTTTAAAAAAAAGGGCTTTTGTAGTTATATATTATCTAAATGTTGGCTTGATGTACAGAATGTAGAAAAATAACTTGGGCATGGATTTTATTCCCCTGTCACTTTAAAAAGTATTTTCTTCATTTATTTATTACTTTCCTGTTGACTTTTCAAAGAATTTTTATATTAGACAATCTTGTCAGCTTTCCAAAATAGAGAAAAGACTGATTATCAACCCTTATTATCCAGGTGGGGAAGTGGAGATCCAGAGTGATACAAGGATCGCATGTAGGGTCAGCACTAGAACAAAAGCTTGACTTAAATGTTCTTTTGGATGTATTAAGATGTATTTGCTTTATTTAATGTGAAAAAATCATGGTAGCTGACTGTCGTCTCCTGGGTATGTGTATTTTGGTCCCCTGCACTGGGGATCAATTCTAAACTCAAGTCTCAAATTGGCTCCAGAGACTAGTGTTCAGAAGAGAAATAGGAAGAGATATCTGTACTTCTTCAAATCACACAAATAATTGCTTGGATTAAATTAATAATTACTACCTTTGGAAACCATTTCTCATTCTGAATTTTATTTTAATTCATATTATAGTTTGTGTTTATAAAACAAGGAAGTGAATTCCTGAAGAAAACCTGGTAATAGTTGCTTTAGAGAAACCGAGCTTTGTAAATTAATTAATTAGACTTTACTGCAGCTTTAAGCTAAATAATGTTTACTTGGCATAGTCTATTATTCATTTTTTACATTTGGTAGTTTTCTTTTTAAAAAAATCACTAAGATAAAATCTTGAATCTTGTCTGGCATTGAAGTACTAAGTACTATGAGTGTGAGAATATGTCAAGGGAGCTGGAGGCCAGCTGTGTGAGTGTTCACCATATTCTGTTCCTACCTACAAAGAAGCATCATGTGCCCGACTCATTCATGAGACCAGATTTGGAGTCATCACTGCTCCTTTTTTCTGTCCCTTACCATTGGCCCCATTTCCTCCTCACTGATGCTGCTTGTCTTGATGCATTGCTTTTGCAGTGGCTGTGTTGGTGCTGTTATGGAAGAAAAGAGAAGTAGGGGAACTTGGTGGGTGGCCTGCATTCAAGAAAAGACTTAGAGAAAGGCAAAGGCTGCTAGCCTTCTCTTCCTCCACTGATTTTTAACATAGCCATAGAAGTCAGTAAACAACCTCTGTAGCTAGATGAGGGTTGAATTCGCCAGCTCCTTTGCCTTTTGTTACCCATTGAGAAGAACTGAGAAAAGCCACTAGAAAAAGTCCCTTGCTCCCCAAAGCAAGTGTAACCTTTTCAGACAGGTATTGATCTTCGTTGGGTTAAGAAATACAGTGTGTATTCCTTTAAACCCCACTTCAAAACTGTCTGTTGGCATTTTCCCAGTATTCAATTAGCATTTTAAAAATTACTGCTATTAAGACTCTGATAAATAACATGGCTAGGGGGAAGATTTGGCATGGAATTTTAGCTGATAGTGGGATGATATTGGTACCTTCAGGAGGGAGGTATGGGTAGTAGGGAAAAGAGAGTGTTAGGATTAACGAATAAATATTTATGTAGACTGTCTTAACTTACTATTGAACAACTATATTCTTTTATTATTGGCCCTCTTAGCTCATAGGAGCAACGCCTTTCACATATGCCAAACATTTTACAACATTGGTCATTACCAAATATTTGCATGCCTAGTATATGATACTTTTCTAGGTTTTATAGACTGTGTGGAAGGTACGATCCTTGCTCTCAAATATAACTTAAAGACGATGCATGGCTGTATTTTGGAATCAGGAAGATGAATACAGTTTCCAGTGATAAACCTATTATTATCTTTAAAAAAATCTTATATAGCCCTTCAAGATACAAAGTTTCCTTTATAGTAGTAAATTATAATTAGATACAATTGCTTATGCAGCAGCTGGTTGATTTACAAACCTCTTCAGTGCATATTAGGATTACATTTTTGCCCACTTGAATATGTTACTCTTTTCCTAATTTCCCCCTAATTTGTCTAGAAGAAATTTGAAGTGAACCTAACCTAAAAAAAAAAAACAAAAAATCATTTAGGCTGAAAAACTTGAGTAGTAGTCAATTCATAGTTTAATAAAGGACATGTGTAGTTTGAATTTCTGGATAACCACTCTTCCTTTGAAAGTGTTCGTTGATTAAATCCAGATGAGAGTAGCGAGGAAGGTATTCAGAATACTAAATAAATAAAATGGATGTGCTTCATGGAATTTGAAGAATTCATCAATACACGTAACAATGATTTATAATTGCATTTGGTCCTAACACATATCAGTGTAGATCTAACAGAGGCACAGTAAGGTAGCTAGTATAAAACGCTAAGGTGAAAGGGTTAATTGGCCTTGCACAGTTCAATTTGCCACTCTAGTGGCACTTTCTGTTGTCTGTGTAAACAGAGCTGCTAAGTACTTTCTCACTAAGCTGCCCCCCTTTTATTTATGCAGTTGAACCACCAATAAGGAATGGATCAGTTTACCAGTTGTTAGGCCTTTTCTTCCTGCCTTTTCTGCCCACTTCATGCTTCCCTCCCCTCCCCCCAAGCTGTTGCTACATGCCTCTCTACTCTTTCCTCAGTCCTTATGCTTTTCGTGGGTTTTATTATTTTTTTTCCAGCTTTTCTCTCTCATTCATTGATTTAACTGTATGGGTGTATGTACACCTGGTTCTGCTCATCTGTACCTCATTCTTTCTCACCCCAACTCCCATTCATTCATTCTACTCCAATTGCTATCTCAAAACCTGCTGCAACTTTTCTGTCTTTTTTCAGATAACATTTAAATATTCTTAAAGAATTTAAACATTATATATATAGCTAAAGGCCTCTCTAGCCAGACACTTTACTGTCTGAGAACCCCCCACCCGGCTGTGAGTTAATATATTAGTATATATATACTTCTAAGCCATTTTAGTAATTTTATATTTGTATGTATACCTATTCATAATCATAATATGATTGCTGGAAATCTGCAGAAATGATAAAATTCTGGAAATATTGTTCTGCTTGTTGCTTTTTTTTCCCTCTACATTATATATATATGTATTTTTCATTTATTTATTTATTTTTGGCTGTGTTGGGTCTTCGTTGCTGCGCACGGTCTTTCTCTAGTTGTGGCGAGCGGGGGCTACTCTTCGTTGCGGTGCACGGACTTCTCATTGAAGTGGCTTCTCTTGTTGTGGAACACGGGCTCTAGGAGCACGGGCTTCAGTAGTTATGGCATGTGGGCTCAATAGTTGTGGCTCGCTGGCTCTAGAGCACAGGCTCAGTAGTGGTGGCGCATGGGCTTAGTTGCTCCGAGGCATGTGGGATCTTCCCAGACCAGGGCTGGAACCGGTGTCCCCTGCATTGGCAGGTGAATTCTTAACCACTGCGCCACCAGGGAAGTCCCTACATTATATTTTAAAGATATATACATATTACATAGACAGATCTAATTTAAACAACTTTTTCATAATATTACATTGTATTTTGTATTTAAATTATGTGGTTGTGTGACACGATGGATATATAAGTTGTGTCCAGTTTTTTCTCTATTTTAAACAATCCACAGTGGACACTTTTACAGATGATGTCTTGCACATATTACTACAGTTTTTTAGGGCAGTGTTTTCCAAACAGCAGGTAGTGAAATCAGTTTAGTAGGTTGGAATCTGCATTTTGAAAAAGAATAGAATGTAATAGAAAGTGTCAGTGTAAAGGGCACTTATTTTTTCATGAGACATGTATCACAACTCAGAACACAATTATATAAAATGTATTCCCTACTGCAGGTCTCAAATATATATTTTGTATGGTGTATCTCAGTCTGTTTTGGATTATATACCCAGAAGTGGATTAACTGGATCGTGGGCTATGTAATATTTTGAATTTTGTTAGATACAGCCAAATTACTTTCCTTACTGTCTACATTAATTTACACTCCCTAGACCCAAATCGGTATTTGATAGTCTAGTCAGATTTTTACATTTTCTATATTCTTAAGGGTGAAAAATTCCATCTTATTTTCATTTTAAGTAGTGAAGTTGAGCATAACTTCCTTATCACTAAAAATAAAAGTGTTCGGACCCATCTAGTTGGTAAATTGCTATTCTTGCAGATCATATTTCAAACTAGAGAAACCTTCATCTCCACAATCTTTGCCAGCACTTTTTAAAGTAGTGAACGTAAAACTATATGACCTTAGTAAGTAATTGCTACTAAATATAATTTTGTTAACCATGCCACATTGTGTTACATTCAGGTTTATCTCAAATTTGTTTTGAAACACAGTTCTCTTACCCAATGTGAGTAACTTCGGGTAAAACAGCATATTTGAGGAATACTGATATCCCTCAGGGTGTGGATTTAGATTCATTTCAGCAAAATTCTGTCTATCATGCCTATTCCTTCTGTTGTAGAAGAAGAGTTCTAGCCAAGTGCTAGGATGTATTTCGTCACTTTGTGAGGACCACTGTGGACTGATAATGATCTTAGTATTGAGCAGAACATTAGAAAATAATTTTAGTTTGTTATTACTTATCTACCTTCTGTTTGATTTTCTCGGGTAATAAAGATATTGTCACTTTCTTTCTAGACAGTCTTTTTTGTTGTTAGTGTTGGTTATTAAATTTTAATCTGGGGCTTCCCTGGTGGCGCAGTGGTTGAGAGTCCGCCTGCCGATGCAGGGGACGCGGGTTCGTGCCCCGGTCCGGGAAGATCCCACGTGCCGCGGAGCGGCTGGGCCCGTGAGCCATGGCCACTGAGCCTGCGCGTCCGGAGCCTGTGCTCTGCAACGGGAGAGGCCACAACAGTAAGAGGCCCGTGTACCGCAAAAAAAAAAAAAAAAAAAAAAAAAATTTTAACCTGATACCTGTTGGTTTTATTCATTGGTGCCTTCAAGAGTCACATAGGAAAGACTGTACTTCTTTCATTAGGACAGCTCAGTATTGGAAGCAACATAATTCTTTGTTATGGGAGTTTCGATCTTTAGAGAGTTGAGAGACCAGAACACACGACCAATAACACGACTCAATTTTTAGAGAATTGAGAAACGGCAACACACAGCCAATAACACAAGCAGCAACAACACACACTAGTATCACTTCTGGGTTTATTACTTCCTAAGGCTTATTCCATAAATTGCCAGTTTTTAGTATTACTTCACTTAAGTATGTGGTTTGTAAAGCTGTAAACAAAGTTGGAAGCTGATTTGAAAAATGGGGTTATATTTTGAAGAGCCTTTCAGCTTTCTTTCTTTTTCTTTTCTTCTTTTTTTTTTAATAAAGACTTTTTACTAGAGTGTATCATGCTATTTAGGTGATCTGGTTCTGTTTTTAACCTGAAATTGCCCTACTTCTGTTTTCTTGGTGTAGAGCATGAAATATACCAGCAACTATTCTCAAGTAGTAGAGTCAGGGTAGAAGTAGTTCTGGATTAAAACCAGTCGGTGATCATCAGTCCATTTGATGCTGCCCATGGCAGTAGCCTCCTGAGCGCTCATTTAGAGCGTTTAGAGTTTTATACTGGACAAGTGGGAATTGTTTATAGGACTGCTTGGACAACCCAGTGTTACTCTTGAGAGAAACAGATTAGATTAATTTATAGTTTCATTTATTTTCAAGACTTAATATTTTTCCTCATTTAAATTAATTGCATGCTCAAACATCATTCAAACTCAGCACTTGGCTTCAAATGTGATAAAGCTGCTGCTTAATTTTTAAGAAAATTGTATTCAATGCATTTCTTTTAGATTTAAATGTGTACTGTTAAACAGCAAATTTATGGAATACTTAGAACTTAAAGCTTTAGTCACTAATTCCGAATTAATTTCTTATTGTTACCTTCTTTCTTGTTTCTGAGATAGTGCTACTCAAGGTGTGGTCTGTGGACTGGTGCTGGTTTGTAAATTGTTACTTGTTTGCAATGAGATAAACACAGACATTGAGAGTAAGCATTTAGACATTTTTATAGCAATTTGACAGAAATTTTGTGCCTGTTGAATCTAATAATAACAAAATTTGTGGTTATATTTTATATATCCTTGTCTTAAAACTTGTTTTTCCAGTAATTAATTTATATTACATTTTAAAAAGTCTCCTTGAAAGCAAAATAAAGATTAGGTCACATTCCATATCAGTAAACAACTACAGTAGAGTGGAGTTCTTAATTTTATACAGCTGTATTAATATATTAAATAAGGAAGATAAAGGAAAAAGGGGGAGATGATGAGCTTAAATTATAGTATTCAACTCCTGAAAATTTTTCTAAGAACATTTGATTTTGTATTTGAAATCTGTTTACATGATATATTTAGTCATGCTGTCTCGTCTTTCAGTATGCTCCAGTTACTCTATGCAGCTTATAATACCCTCCAGGTTGCTCTAATATTCTAAAGTTCTGTAAATTATTGAGTTTTTTTAATGCTATATATTTATATTTGTGCCATTTGCTCTTTAGTTTTAATGTTTACTTTCAATAAATGTAATTTGAATAATGTCAAACTCTCAGTTCCAAATATTTTCCAAATACGTTTTAGAGGAGTTTCTGATAAGAACAGAAATCAATTATGACAAGTCTTTTAAAAAGTACAGCATATCTTATGTTTCTCAAAGCAAGAAGCTTTAAAAATGACTGTGTTATGTTTCTCTAATATCAGTTTTTTCTAAGCCAGTATTTCCTATTTAAAAGTTCACATTCTGTTTCCAGATGTCCTTTTCTTTTGAATTCTCGTAAGCCTTAAAAATTTCTCTTAAATTAGTCCTTATAAATATATAGCAAAGAGAAAGACAAGATATGACTCTTCAAAATGATTTTAGCTTTTAAAGATGAAATACGTTAAGATAAACAATTCATTGTTTGACATAAATAAAAGATACCCAAATAAATTATTTCATTCCTAGTTATTATTGAGTTGTTGAGCCAAATCGAATGTTTAAAGGAAAACATTCATTAGCAGTCATTTTTTTCTAAATATCTCTAAACAAATTATAAAATTAAATGCATTATGCCACATGTATGTTTAGACAGCTATTATATATACTTCTGTGGCCAGAGTCATATCAGGATAAACTAAAATACTTACTCTAATTAGTTTGGAATAAAAGTTTAGAAGCTATATTTCAGAACTTTATTGTGATGTAAAATATATATGAGAGATTAACACTATAGAAAAAAATCAGGGTGTGAGCAGAAAAAAATCTCAAAATATTTAGGATAAGATTCCAAACTCCTAGGCTGATAATTTTGTCTTTTATTCCTACCATAATCAGTGACCATACTAACTATCCCTGAGCAAATAACTTTAGGATATTTTTTTGTAGAGGTAGCACAGCAGAAATCAAATCAACTCCAAATTCTGTTGTGGTCCATGTTTAAAAATACATCTTTGGTCTGTCAACTTTAGATAGAGATGCTGACACAGGAAGGAGTTTGTCAAGATTTACAAAGGAAAACATTCCATATGGAAGGACAGGAACAAATATTTGAATAGGATTGCAAGTACTTTCTCCCCTCTTGATAAATTTCAAATCCTTCATTTAAAAATGTTTATTAGTTTATCTTATAACTGAGAATTTCCTGCTCCTATTTGCTTCCTGTTTCTAGTCCTGTTTCTGCATTTTTTCCGTTTTTTAAAAAAAAATATTTTAATACCTATAGAGAAACATGCAATTTTTTGTTTTCTCCTAACCTCCTTTAAACAACTTAGTATAAAAGGAAAAAGAGACTATTAATTTATTAGATAACTTCTCTTTCAGAATAAAAAGTGGAAGGCCACAAAAAAGAGAATTTACCTATTCATAGTGTTCATTCCGTTTTTATTTCACAGTACAAAATCACATTAATATAACTTTGAATTGCATTGTTTTTTACTTTGTAATAAATCTGCCCGATCAAGAAAACTTAGAGGGGCTTCCCTGGTGGCGCAGTGGTTGAGAGTCCGCCTGCCGATGCAGGGGACACGGGTTCGTGTCCCGGTCCGGGAAGATCCCACATGCCGCGCAGCGGCTGGGCCCGTGAGCCATGGCCGCTGAGCCTGCGCGTCCGAAGCCTGTGCTCCGCAACGGGAGAGGCCACAACAGTGAGAGGCCCGCGTACCACAACAACAAAAAAAAGAAAACTTAGAAACATCAAAATGCTGACTAGAAAAAAAAAAGCTAATAGAAATCAATGAGATTGTTAAAAATTTTCATGATAACAAGGATAATTTAAGAAAGTAACTTAAATGCTTAAAATATTTTTAGTTGTTTCCCCAGCCTTGCAAGTTATATATAGGTTAACATAAAGAAAACCAGGAATTGTGTAAATTCAAAACTCATCAGAGAACATTATACTTTATGAATCAGAAAAAACTGGGAAAGTGCCAATGATATATGATCTGGGTTTAACATCAGATTTTTATCCTCCATAATGCATAAGCTCCTGGTCAAAAGATGAGGTTGGGTGGAAGGGGGCATGATTTTATTGG
The DNA here is from genome assembly GCF_011762595.2 of Tursiops truncatus. Taxonomy (NCBI): domain Eukaryota; kingdom Metazoa; phylum Chordata; class Mammalia; order Artiodactyla; family Delphinidae; genus Tursiops; species Tursiops truncatus. The sequence continues at coordinate 163,092,037 of NC_047035.1, read as the reverse complement.
TGTTATATATGAAGCTCAATATTAAGATGTCCTATCGTGAATTATATAGCAAGCACTGGTTTTGCTATCATAGCATGTTGTACCATTATTTTATATACTACTTACAAGGAAAGCATACTGTCAAAGCTTTTTACCATTTAGAATTTTCATGTTTATCAAAAGAACTCTGTCAGAATTAGTAAGACATAGATTTTATTGTTTATAATTCTTACACATACCTGAAAATGGAAAATACATGTGAAATAAGTTGGTTAAGGGATTTTTAAAGTTCTTTACATTCAGAATCACTTTTTGACTCAGTCACTGATGTTCAGTTTTTTCACACGAAGTCTTCCTCTGTGCAGCATTTCTGACAAAGAATCAGGAACCCTTGGTGCTGAGATCTTAAGCCAGCTTTGCACTTACGTGGAGTGAACCTACTTTTGATATCCACTTTGGGAGCGCTGCTAAGTGTGTCCGATTTTCCCCACCCCGCCCTCTCCTCACAGTTGCTTGCTTCTTAGGAATTAAAAGGAGTGTTCCAAGATCATTTCTAGGATTTTCTTCCAACTCAAATTCTGCAAGTCTTGGTACTAGTACTTTGGAGGTTTGCATGCGCACAGGGAGTGACAGTTGCCACATTATTGTCACTTAGAATTGCTACAACAGCAACTGTAATATACCAACAATTTTAAGATTCACCCTGAATTTAGAGTTTCAAGTGTGGGGGAAACATTTATTTTAAAGCATAGTGGCTAAGAGCTCAGAGTTGGGTTGCTCTAATACTTAACTAATTGTATGATCTCGGGTAAGTAGCATAAAGTCTCTAAATCTTAGTTTTCTCATCTGTGAGATAAGCAGCCCTTACCTTATCAGGTGGTTGTGAGGTTTCAGTATTATGATACATGTAGAACACACTGCTTAATAAATGTTAGCTAATACTTTATCTTAGTTTTTTCGAGAATATAATTTTATTGAGCTCCTTGTATATTCTTTTACTTAACGTATGCTTTTACTTTGAAGGAAGTAATGACTTGTGGAGAAGAAAAGATACTGATAAATTTAGATACTGAGTGAAAATTCTGGAAAAAATTTCTAATGAAACAAGTGTTGGTACAATATAAAACTATTCAAATATGCGTTTATAATTAAAGGATGGTATTGTATATAATGGGTCATTTTGGAAACTTGACACTAAGTTATTTCTGTTGTTTTAGAAGCTAATTAATGATTTTAAGTTGTAGATTTTGAAATGCTACATTTTGTAACCATTATAAGGATAAAAGCTTAAAGCTATTTTGTAACCTTTGTTTTGGTTTTTGATCTGTGATCGTTCAATGAATTATTACCATCTTGTACAGTTTAAAAGAGTAGGCGGTAAATATTGTTTTTAATGTGGTGGAATGATCCTGTCAATTGAAACAATTGAAATCCTGAATGAAATGGGAAAAAAATTAAATGCATTGCTTAGCTAGCCTGAGTTCGCATGCCTTAGAGGGTCAAAACTTGCCTATCTCAACCTGGTTGCTTGGTAGAGAGGCAAAAACATCTCCCCTGAGATTTTGTAACCAGGAGTGAGTCCTCATAAGTTGGTGGTCCTAAGTTATGTTACTTATGTAGAACAAAACCTCAAGTGGGGAATTTAATTTGAAGTGGTTCTAATTGGCACAGGGCCTCTTGTGCTAGTTATCCACAACGATTTCCTAGTTTATAGATGAATATATGGCTTATAGCTGCCAAGCTGGAAACTATTCACTAACTTCCCTTGAAGGTTGATATGGCTAAGGCTAAGTTTTGGCAATTGATTATGAACAGAAGTCATGTGTGGCCCTTCTATGTCTTGCCTTAAGAAGGAATGCCTGTGCATGACCCCCTGCCTATGTCCCTCTTGTGTACTGATAGCTGACGAAAACTCGAATCAGCAGAATCTGGACACAGAGATTGTAGTGTGTATGGAGCTGCCCGTCCAGCTATACACGGCTTATTTCTAGACTATTACATGAGAAGGAAATAACCTTCTATCTTATTTAAGCCACTCTATTTTAGAATCTCTTTGTTACAGCAGCTTAGCCTGTATCCTAACTAATGCCCTTTAAAGAATAGCCAAACAGATTTTTAAAAGGACCGATTAGTACTTGTATAAATGAAAAAAAAAGAAATAAAAACTCACTGATTAAATTAAAAGAACCAGGGCTACATGGAGAAATGGTTGATTCCAGGGCTGGGTCATGAAAGATAGAAGATGAATCTCCAACACTGTGCTGCAAGAGAATAAGGCAGTGCTTAAAATATGATAAGGTTGGAATGCTGCTCAGTAATTTTTTTTAATAAATGAATAACTGATACATGTAATGACATGGGTGAACCTCAAAAATGTGCTCAATGAATGAAGCCAGATACGTACGACTAATGTTGAATTATTCCATTTGTATGAAATTTCTAGAAAAGATAAAACTAAAGAGATAAATTCGTGTTTGCCTTGGGTTGGAAGTTGGAGTGGGGATTGACTGCAAATGGATTTGAGGGAATGTTTGGGCTGATAGAAATACTCTAAAACTGGATTGTGGTGAAAGTTGCATAACTGGATAAATTTATTAAAAGTCATTGAGTTCTACACTTAAGATGGGTGAATTGTTTGTAAATGATAATTTCAGTAATGCTGTTAAAAATATTTGAGAGATACTATTAAAAAAATGATGGAGTGGCAAAAGCTAAATTAAACATAGCAAAAGAAAAAAGTCAGTAATAGTAGCAGGCCTTTAATTGTAGAACAGAGTTTAGAGTAAAATTAGAGCCCTCTCCAATTTTGAGGAAGGTTTAAGAAGTGGCATGTCTTAGTAGTTGATCAATAGGTTTTTTTTTTGTTTTTTTTTTTGCGGTACGCGGGCCTCTCACTGTTGTGGCCTCTCCCGTGCGGAGCACAGGCTCTGGACGCGCAGGCTCAGTGGCCATGGCTCACGGGCCCAGCCGCTGCGCGGCATGTGGGATCTTCCCGGACCGGGGCACGAACCCGTGTCCCCTGCATCGGCAGGCGGACTCTCAACCACTGCGCCAACCAGGGAAGCCCGATCAATAGTCTTATATTAGTGATCAGAATAGTTCACTCTTTGTTCACTCAACAGTGATTTATTGACTGCTTACTATGTGCCTGGCACTCTTTTAGGGACACAGCATTGAACAAAATAGACAAAATTCCTGCCATTATGGTGTTTACATTCTAAAGGAAGAGAATGACAATAAATTTGTGATTTATATATACACACACACACACACACATCAGATAAAGTGCAGTGGAGGAAAATAAAGTGGAGAAGAGGGATAGGACATGTTGGGGGAGGGGCTGAGTTTTGAACAGGATAGTCAGGGGAGCCCTTACTGAAAGGGTGATATTTGAGCAAAGACCTAAAGGTGAGGGGGAAGTCCATTTCAGACAGACGGATCGGGATCAGCAGATGTAAAGGTTCTGACTGTGCCCGTGTGTGTTCAAGGAACATCAAGGAGGTGTGAGTGTGGAAAAAGCCAGAGGGAAAGTGGTTGGAGATGAGATCCGAGAGATTATGAGACATCAGGTCCTGGTGACTCTGTAGGCCCTTTAAAGGATTTTGGAGGTTTTAATGTGATTGTAAAACCTTTGGCTTTTAACAGAAGTGGTTAGGGAATTCCCTGGTGGTCCAGCGGTTAGTTCTCTGTGCTTCCACTGCAGGGGGCATGGGATCAATCCCTGGTCGGGGAACTAAGATCCTGCAAGCTGCGCAGCACAGCCAAAAAAATAAATTTAAAAAAATATAAAAGAAGGAAGGAAGGAAGGAAGAGTGGTTAAAATATGTAAAACAAAAAGGTTGCTATTTTAATTTTTAAGTATACAATTCAGTGACATTAAGTGCATTCACAGTGTTGTACATCCCTAACCACCATCTGTTTCCAAAGTTTTTTCATCACCCCAAACTGAGACTCTGTACATATTAAGCAGTGACTTCCCGTCCTTCCTCCCCCAGCCCCTGGTAACCTCTAGTCTATTATTTTTTGTCTCTGTGAGTTTGCCTATTGCAGGTGCTCACATAAGTGGAATCATACAATATTTGCCCTTTTGTAGCTGGCTTAGCACAGTTTTCAAGGTTCATCCATGCTATAGCATATATCAGTACTTCATTGTTTTTATGGTTGAATAATTTTCCATCATATGTATATACTACATTTTGTAGTATATGCATTCATGTGTTGATGAACTTGGGTTATTTCCACTATTGTGAATAATGTTGCTGTGGACATTGGTATCCCTGTTGTCAGTTTTTTAGGGTATGTACTGAGAAGTGGAATTCTTGATCGTATTCTAATACGATGTTTGACTTTGTAAGGAACTGTCATACAAACTATTTTCCATAGTAACCACCATTTTACTTTCTCACCAGCAATGTGTAAGGGTTCCAATTTCTCTATATCCTCGTCTACACTTAACATTTTCCATTTTTAAAAATTACAGCCATCCTAGTAGTTCTGAAGTGGTATCCATTGTGTTTTTTTTCTTTTTTTAAATATTTATTTATTCATTCATTCATTCATTCATTCATTTTGGCTGCACCGGGTCTTCGTTGTGGCAGGCGGGATCTTTTAGTTGTGGCATGTGGACTTCTCAATTGCGGCATGCGTGAGGGATCTAGCTCCCCGACCAGGGATCAAACCCAGGCCCCCTGCTTTGGGAGGGTAGAGTCTTAACCACTGTACCACCTGGGAAGTCCCTCCATTATGGTTTTGATTAGCAGTTCCCTAATTATTAGTGATGTTGAGCATCTTTTCATGTACTTTTGGCCATTTGTATATCTTTGGAGAAATGTCTATTCAAGTCGTTTGCCCAATTTTTAACAGGATTGTTTGTCTTCTTGTTGTTGAGTTGCAGGCGTTTTATATGTATTCTGGATATTTACCCCTTATCAGGTATATGATTTGCAAACATTTTCCCTCTTTTGTGGTTGTCTTTTCAGTCTTTTGACAGTGTCCATTGATGTTATTTGATTTCTATAGCTTACGGGTTTTTGTCCCTCAGTTTCTCCATTACTGCCAGGTTTTGTATTTAGTTGAATTTTGGTAGCGCACCATTTTATTCCCTTACTTCTTTACAAATTTTTTTTAAAGTTATTTCTTAGTTGTTACATAGGTTGTTAAAAGTTAAACTAGATTGTTGTAAGTTTAAGGTGTTAATTGTAATCACTAAGGACTTGGACTTTTGATCTGAGTAAAAGGGAAAGCTGTTGGAGGTTTTTGACTGGATCTGTTTTTTGTTTTAGTCTGGCTGCTGTGCTGAAAACAGACTGTTGAAGGAAGGGGCCTGGCAAGGGCTGAAGTCAGGAGTTGTGTTAGAAGTTTTTGTTACGATCCAAGCAAAAAAGGATGGTGGCTTTGGACCATTGTGGTAATGGTGAAGGCATTAGTGTTCAGATCCTGAATATAATCGGATAATAGAACCATCAAGAGTCGCTAATGAATTGGATGTGGACTGTGAGAGAAAGGAGTAAGAGTGATGCCAGAATTTTTTGGAGGATGGATTTCTATTTGGAGATAGAATTCCACTTGGGGATAGAATCCCAAAGGTTTAGAGACCTGTATTAAATGGATTTCTCATCAATTTTTAAAAAGTATATTCCACATTTAGGAGAAACTAAAACATCTCAAGGAAACGATATGTTCTTATGTTGGATTTCTGTTTTGTTTTTCGATAAATTTATTTTATTTATTTTTATATTTGTCTGTGTTGGGTTTTCGTTGCTACACGTGGGCTTTCTCTAGTTGCGGTGAGCGGGGGCTACTCTTCGTTGCGGTGCGCGGGCTTCTCATTGCGGTGGCTTCTCTGGTTGTGGCCCACAGGGCTTTAGGCGCGCGGGCTTCAGTAGTTGTGGCACGCAGGCTCGGTAGTTGTGGCTCACGGGCTCTAGAGCGCAGGCTCAGTAGTTGTGGTGCATGGGCTTAGTTGCTTCATGGCATGTGGGATCTTCCTGGACCAGGGCTCGAACCCGTGTCCCCTGCATTGGCAGGCGGATTCTTAAATCACTGCGCCACCAGGGAAGCCCTAAAGAGAATATTTTTGTTAAACTTTTAAATCCAATTATAGTTTTAGTTTCAGGTCCCTACATATATATTTTATGTTAAAATAGTGTATGTTTTACACCATGGTATTTTCAATTAAATATTTCCAATAATAAGCCAAATCCTTGGTAAAACTAGTGTTACGTAGCATATCTTATATGCAAATGAATATTAACATCAAAGCCCAGCAAAGCAATGTGTGAATGGACAAAAGCAGACATTAATTATGAGTTCTTTTTTTAATACAAGCAAAGTGCTTTGCTTATTGATGGTATAATATAAAGTGGAAGATTTCTACATGTACACATATGTGAAAGTAAATTAATTAAAAAAAGAAAAAAGATCTAGAAGTGTGTATATGCACCAAACTGATAACCATAATAACTTATGTTGGAGGAGTGGGCTTTGCCAGGGGGGTAGCTAAGGGGGATGTTTTACTCTGTGTTATTTAAATTTTTATAATAAGATGTGTGTATTTATTCATCTATTACTTGTATAGCTAGTAGCTAGCAAAAGTATAATGAGACTAAACAACTGAAAAGAAAAGGAAAAAAAAGATCAGAGCCTAAATAAAGGCAGTGAGGATAGAGAAGAAGGTAAAATGTGAAAAATATTTAGTTGCCAAGTTGATATAGTAAAAAATCATTGCAGAGATCAACAGAATAGATAAGTAGATTATACTAAATTAAGTGGAACTACGACCATTACTTGAACATAAACATTATAAATATTACTTTATTAAATTTATGAAACAAAATGGAAAATTGATATGTATACTGACTAAAAGAAAAGGATACAATGTAGTATGTACAATTTAGTTTACAGTAGTAAAAACAAGTAGGAAAACGAAGGAAAAGAAATAAAGATGACAGTGAGAGAATTTAAAGTTAAATGAATAGAAGAGTACTTATTACTCTGTGTTTTCTTTAAAGGATTTCTGAATAATCAAAGTAACTGGAAAGAAAACTTGCTATGATTGGGGATTGGCAAAATGTACATGGTTAAAGTTATTGCACAGAGTTCTAGAAAAAATAAGAATTGTTTGAAAATTGTATACCCACTTTTATACACATCTTTAAGCAGCACTCTTGAAAAATACACCTCTAGTAGTCTTTTAATTTGTTATTCAGTTTACTAGTTTTCAAACCCATGGTTAACTGTCTAGTTAATATTTTTTGTCTAAGTAAGCACGATTATTTTATCATGAATTTTATTATGAATTTGTTGTATTTCCTACATTAGTATGTAAGATAAAACATAACTGGGGGTAGGGGGGTGAGGTCATGTTAATGGCATCTGGTGGTAGATGCCAGGGATGCTGCCAAACATCTTGTAATACACCAAAGAGCACCCTCCCCCCCCGCCCAGGTAAAGAATTATCTGGTCAAAATGTCAATAGTGCCAAGATTGAGAAAACCTGCCTTATACCCAGGCAGACTACTTAGGTTCATATCTCATCCCTACACTTAGTGTGTGACTGTGGGTGGTTATTTAACCTCTCTGTGCCTCAGTTTCCTTATCTATATAATATTAATAGTACCTATCTTATAGCTTTGTTGAGAGAATATTTAATACATGTGAAACATCTAGAAAAATGCTTGGCACATATTAGGAACTCCATGAATGTTGGCTGCTATTGTTAATTAACATGGTAATTCATACCTATAATCAAAGCTACAAAATTTTCATGTTCTCTGTGATTTGTAAACAAGTGTCTCAGTAAAAATTTAAATCCAATCAAAAGAATAAAATCAGAGTACTCTGAAATTTTCATGTTACAAGTATATAAACAGAAAGAGTGGTCCATTAATATCTATTTTAGCAATGTTGGAAAATTTCTAAACATGATTATGAGATGAAGTTAACTACATTCCTACATACTATTTTGTATACAGATCATTTTTAAAAATATTTTAAAATTATGTCATGAGTGATGCATCTCACATAGCAGCGTTCCTTGAACTGAGACATTATTTCATGGGTCTTTTCCCCTAGGTTCTGTAGTTGTAGTTTTGTTTCTTTGACAGTCCTAACTCCTGTAACATAATTCAGGAAGTGTATGTTCATTTAAAAAAACAAAAGGAAAGATATTAAATAAATTTGAATTCACTTTTGACTTGTTTCCTCATGGTTAAATTTTTTACTTTTTCTTTCCACAGTGTTAAATCATTATTCTGATCCTTCTCCATTCATAGGCTGTGGAAGACCTTTTGGGGATATTTTGCTATCACATCCTGAGAGTACAATGAGAGTGTTCAGTTTATTAAAATCTAGATTATTTGTAGAGGCAATAGCAAATCCTTATTTTAGCCACATCATTTTTTTAAATAACTGTTGTAATGCACTATAAAATTCATCAATCTTAAGTAATTCTTTGTGTTTCTCACTGCTACCCCTATCAGTGAAGTAATTTATGAACTGTAGTTACATTAAATATATCACTAAACTACATAATGACTTAATTCAAAGTATTTTTATGTACCTTGTAAATGTAAAAATATCCAGAAAAGTTTCCGATTTATAGGAAATGACTATTTTCTAGAAACAGATGGCAAATCAATTTTCTCCATAATCACTAAGATAGTAAATGACACAGGAAAAAAAAAGAAACTTATTTTTTGAACCAAAAAAAGAGGGTATGTAAGTGGTATAGGTATATCATTTTTTTTCTGTTTTTTTTTTTTTCTTTTTTCCTTTCTTCCTTTTTTTTTCTTTCAAAGTTCAGTTTTAGCTTTTTACCACTTGATGGCAGTGATGGAGCTAGAGCTACCCTGAGAAGGTTAGGTCAAGAACTCATCATGAATAACAAAAGGGTATATACAAAAGAAATCTCTGACATTTTAATATTATTCACATTTCTAGGTGATATTACTTATATTGCAAGTGACAGTAATAGGGCGAAAAGCCTCTAGATGGAGCTTCAGTACTTTCTAAGGGAGAATGTTTGCTGTATCTTTCCAAATATATGCTTTATATTGTTTTACATAAGATATTGAAGGCAGAATGGATTTTTAAAAAATAATATTTAAGGATGAATATATGTCAGTTTTAACTAGGGAAGCTGATTCAGCAAGTCCACAAATAATTTGAAAAAATGGCTATTTAAGTATCTGTTTCACTGTTATTATTTGTTGAAAAAAGTATGTTAAAATTGTTAGTCAAAGGTTCCTAACTAGTATTAGAATGAGCTTGCATATCTAACAAGTTAGTAAAAGACATTTTATTAGTAGGAAATCAGGTGCTTAAAATCAGTATTGCACCATAATTAAACATGACCATCTATATTATTGTTATGCTTACTATCTATCGTTCAACATTTGAGTTCTCAAGAGAACGTATTTTTCCAATTCAGTTCCCTGATTTTTAAAAAATTAAATCAATTTAAATTAATCCAAATTTAGGAATTTTTTTGTAAAATATTCTTTTTAGGAACACACATGCTCTTTAAGTGGTAAATATTCTTACCCATCAGAAATGGTTTTCTTTCATAGTCAAATAAAGAGTCCATTGTCACTATATGTAGAAGTGTGGTGGAAATAGGGAAAAAAATATGGATGTTAATGTTCTCTGTACACTGTTGATTTTAGTGTCTACTTCTTTTAGAATATCAAGAAAACTGGAAAAAAGAATAGTAAGTTTTCTTACCTTCCTACTCATATACCATTACCTGGATTAATTTTGATGTCTTATAAAGCATTTCAGTAGGTATGTGCCATTGGTTTACAATTGGTATTTTTAATCCTCAAAGTATTAGCAGCAAACCATGAGTAATATTTGGTTTGATATTTACATGAGATAATTGTTTTTTGTTGAAGGAGAATGTATAACTGGAAAATCATATTAGAAGCGTGAAAAATGATATACAGTGGTTTTTTAACTTTTCTTCAGTTTCTTAAATTCTTATTCTCTGTTGAGACAAAAAGCTCATTGAAACAGTCATTGCCAATAACTCTTTTTTTTTTTTTTTTTTTGCGGTACGCGGGCCTCTCACTGTTGTGGCCTCTCCCATTGCGGAGCACAGGCTTCGGATGCGCAGGCTCAGCAGCCATGGCTCACGGGCCCAGCCGCTCCGCGGCATGTGGGATCTTACCGGACCGGGGCACGTACCCTTGTCCCCTGCATCGGCAGGCAGACTCTCAACCACTGCACCACCAGGGAAGCCCGCCAATAATTCTTTATAATTAACGCTTAATGATAGTGTTAACAACAGTTGATTTTCTTTTCGGCTAAGCAAATATTGTATAAATTCATTTCAGGCTGTGTATAAAGTCAGCTAAATTTGCAGCATAGTTTGCTTGTGAATCACCTCAGTAGTAACAATCTCCTAGAAAGCCGTGTGTCGCTTTATTTGTTTCTTATCTTATTAAGTTTTGGGACTCTAGTAAGAAAGAAACATATTTCAAAAGCATCTTGTAATTTTCCAAGCATTTCCTTTTGTTATTAATACCTCCGAAGCCAATATAATTGCATTAAATTAGCTTTTGGTTGTGTAATGACATGAACTTGAAAAGATATAGTCTGTTTATCATTGATAGTCAAACTCCAAATCAAAAAATTGTTATGCTACTACAAATATCTATAAATGGTAACCTTATAATAGTAGTTACTAATGAAATAAATTCATTTTAAGTAGTTATGGTTAAGTTTCAACTTAAGTTTTAACTTGAGGAATCTCTCTTGACAAAGGGAAACTGAAACATTCTCCATTTCTCTGAAGCACTTGCCCTATGAATAAATCAGTTATACGTATATCAAGTTAATTTTACATGTCAAACCTCTTTTAAAAGGGAAAAGGATAAAGGATGCAGTTGTTACTTGCTACAGTTTAAGTTTAAAACTGTCTTTAATTTGGTGGAGGAAAAATTCCTCTGTTTTACATTGAGGTTGCTGAGTTGCTTTTTCTCCTTTTAACCAGTATGTTGGTGTTAGGTAGTATCATCTCTAACATTTAAAGTTTACTTAGCTTACCTTTTTATCATGCTGGTAGTAGCGCCGAAACCTGCAGTGAAGCATTCCTATCGCCCAGTACTTACTGTTAAGAGTATTATACTCACTTTCAGTATTAGTACTATAAACATCATTAACAGTAACTTTTGTCGATAAGACAAAAATAAATTAAGTAGAAAAGGACAAACTTCCCATTTCTTTTTGTAAACTAGTTTTTTTTTAAAATAAATTTTCCTGAAATGTAGTCTACTTAACAGGTTTTTATTAAACTGTATGTTGAAAGTATAATAAGCACAAGGAAATCTGTAGTAGTTATTATAGTGGCTAATAAAAATCTTTTGATTTGTCAAAGCATTCTATTAATAAACCAAAAAAAAAAAAAAACCCACTGACACAGCCCCTGCTGTTAATACAGACTTTAAACAATGCAGATCACATTTGTCAATTCTTAGAATGTGTCTGGACAGCTCTATATCCCATTAACTATATATGTGTTCTAATACTGTCTTCTCACTCTGTGTTGAAGTTTCGATTTTACATTATTATTGCATAGCTTTCAGTACTATCTAAAATATGGTCGTACAGCAACTAGAAAAACAGTTTGGCTCTCTAGTTGTTATTTTGTTTCAATAAAAATTTTATTCTTTTCATATATTTAGCATTAAAGATTTCCTGCTTTATTTTGCTTTTGAAAATAAAGTATATGTAGTAAAATAATCTAAGTTTCACTTTATTTTTATATCATCAGGCTACCTAAATAGCTATTGAAATACTTTTCAAAGCTCACTTTCTTTTGAAAAAAAATTTTTTTTATGAAGTTGTACTACACAAATCATGTCTTGCGGTTGTCCCCAAACCTGGATCCATCCGCTTTCCTTAAATTTTTCATAATTAAGCAGAAAATATATATGATTACTTCTGTAACAGCACCATGGCTTTTTAAACTAAAAAGCAAAATATGTCAATGAATAAACACTCTGAATTTAGTCTTCTCTATCCTTTAAATTTTTATGAAGGTAATTAACACTAAATGAAAGGCCATATTAATTAATATAGGTATAATTTTTAGTAAAGGCATTATTTCACTTTTAAATATAAATTTTATGTTAATACTCTTTTAAGTGAAATATCCCTGATTTATGAAACAAATTTATATGCATCCAAATACATGTTTGATGATGTGCAGAATGGCAGTTGTATTTGTATCTCAAATTCATTGATATGCAAAAAAAATTTAGCTGATATCTGTAAAAGAAACTTCAGAATGAATTAGCTTATTAATGAAGGTTAACTAAAAAAGTCATGCCATGTGAGGCAAAGAGTGTATAAAGTATGTAGAGTGGATTATATACTGTATGAATATAATTATAATATGTATGTCATATAACTTATGACACATTGAGGATAATGAAATAATTAGTTATCAATAAGAAGTAATAGTGTAAACATCAGGAACTGTGTAGAAAATTATCAAGTTTCTGTTCATCTGTTCTATAAATGTCAGCTAGATAGTTTATTATTTTAATATTTTGATAAGACCTTAAATTAATCTGTGTCGACTTAGTCCTCTTGCTAACATTAATTGAACTGTAGTATAAAAGTAATAATTAATAGCTCAGTAAATTTATGTAACTGAGGATGACCCGCGAAAAGAAAATTGAATGGGCATTTATTATGTGTACATAAAGAAACTAATAAAATAACTTTTAGGCTTATTTCATAAAGTTTATTTTCTTATAGGCTAGCATAAATACTGCATTTAAAACTAAATACATTTTATCTTAATGGGTATGATGTTTTGATATGAAAAGCTATAACTTAAACCCTTTTAGACCAAAAAACCGTAACATGTCAAAGTTTATAAATTAAGAATACTTAAGTACTTAATCAGTTATAGTTATTAAATACTTCATAACAATACATAAACTGATGAGGTTGCAGAATAATAAGAATTTAAGTGCAAAGTGAAACTTAAATCTTGCTTGGTATGCTTTTTTGCATTTAAAGTAATCATGACTGTTAAAAGATTTAAGAGCAGAGGATTAAAGAAACTTTCTCATCTGAATTCCTGACTTCTTGATCACAGGTACTTTTCTCTGTGTATACTAGTTCCTCTTTCTGATTCATTACATACAAATGATCATTACAAAAGTATATGATTGTCGAGGTTTTTAAAGGAGAGTGTTTTGTTCTCGATGTAAGTTGTCTTTTAAAAATTAATTTGGTTTGACTTAAAAATTTTTTATCAAATTATCTTTAGTAGAGTTCCCTGCAAAATCACGTAGCCTCACAGAACTGTGTTTGTTACCATTAGCAAAGTAAGCCTAAATTATTCTGATAAGGAACTGTAAGTATGATTAATTATCATCATTCATAGTTTTGTTAGCTTATCAATTAAATTGTTTTCCACATAATTGTGATTTTAATCAATAATAACATCCAAAGGTTTGTTTTGTTTTAATTTTAAGTACAATTTTTTTTCAGAAAAGTTTTTCCAATTTATTTTTTTTAATTAATTTTTATTGGAGTATCATTGCTTTACAGTGTGTGTTAGTTTCTGCTGTACAGCAAAGTGAATCAACTATACGTATACATATATCCCCTCTTTTTTGGATTTCCTTCCCATTTAGGTCACCACAGAGCACTGAGTTCCTTGTGCTGTACAGTAGGTTCTCATTAGTTATCTATTTTATACATAGTAGTGTATATATGTCAATCCCAAACTCCCAGTTCATCCCACCCACCTTCCCTCCTTGGTATCCATCTGTGTGTCTATTTCTGCTTTGCAAATAAGTTCATCTGTATCATTTTTCTAGATACCACATATAAGCAACGTTATATGATAATTTGTTTTTCTCTTTCTTACTTCACTCTGATGACAGTCTCTAGGTCCATGCATGTCTCTGCAGATGGCACAGTTTTGTTCCTTTTTATGGCTAATATTCCACTGTATATATGTACCACATCTTCTTTATCCATTCCTCTGTTGATGGACGTTTAGGTTGCTTCCATGTCCTGGCTATTGTAAATAGTGCTGCAGTGAACATTGGGGTGCATGTGTCTTTTTGAATTATGGTTTTCTCTGGATATATGCCCAGGAGTGGGATTGCTGGGTCGTATGGTAGTTCTATTTTTAGTTTTTTAAGGAACCTCCATACTGTTCACCATAATGGCTGTATCAGTTTACATTCCCACCAACAGTGTAAGAGTGTTCCCTTTTCTCCACATCCTCTCCAGCATTTATTGTTTGTAGATTTTTTTGATGATGGCCATTTTGACCGGTGTGAGGTGATACCTCATTGTAGTTTTGATTTGCGTTTCTCTAATAATTAGTGATGTTGAGCATCTTTTCATGTGCCTCTTGGCCATCTGTATGTCTTCTTTGGAGAAATGTCTATTTAGGTCTTCTGCCCATTTTTGGATTGGGTAGTTTGTTTTGTTGATATTGAGCTGCATAAGTTCTTGTATATTTTAGAGATTAATCCCTTATCAGTTGCTTCATTTGCTAATATTTTCTTCCATTCTGAGTGTTGTCTTTTCGTCTTGTTTATGGTTTCCTTTGTGCAAAAGCTTTTAAGTTTAATTGGGGTTAGATCTATTCTGGATTGGGGTGGAAGTGTGTTTAGCTATTGAAGACTAGTTTGATTTCTCAGATATTTCTAATGTCATTATTCAAAGAAATTGGATATAATAAAAGTATTAGTACTAACCATTCCTTATTTCCTTACCAACTTGTAGTCTTAATATTCAAGTCTATGAGTCATCTGAAATTCTGCATATTTACTGCCTTTAAAAATGTCAGAAACCATTGCACAAAGTAATTTTGGGAACAAAATAAATGACAAAATATTGAATCCAAGGAGCACTTAGATGTAATATCACAACAGTCTCCAAATCATTGCTGCTAGAATCAGTATGGGAATTGAATAATTCCAGGCAGATTGTATTTGGTGACCTGTAGAGTACATTAGGATGAAAGGTCAAAAGAGGCTTAGGACAAGTTAAGAGCAAGCACCTCTCCTTTAAAATACTTGTCACTTGGGGCTTCCCTGGTGGCGCAGTGGTTGAGAGTCCGCCTGCCGATGCAGGGGACCCGGGTTCATGCCCCGGTCTGGGAAGATACCACATGCCGCGGAGCGGCTGGGCCCGTGAGCCATGGCCGCTGAGCCTGCGCGTCCGGGGCCTGTGCTCTGCAATGGGAGAGGCCACAACAGTGAGAGGCCCGTGTACCCCACACACACACAAAAAATGTCACTTATTTCAGCTTCATTCTCCACTTCCTCCCAATTGGAGACTTTCTAGGAAAGCAATGTTACTAAAACACATTTAATTAATTCAGAAGAGTAGCTCAAAGAAATTGTGTCTGTCTTACTGAGAGGTCAGACTCCACCAGTTACACTGGAGGGAATATATTTTTAAATCTTTTACTCACCTTCAGTAGATAAAAGTTTTAAAATTTGGATACAGTATATTTGGGTTTTCCTTTTCTATCTTTTCTGTCTACTGCTTAAAAATGAAACAAACAAAAAACAAAAATAAGTAAGGTTCCAGAAAGAGAAGTGAAATATCCCTAACCAGTTTAAGAATGAAGTTTCAAAAAATTTCCCTTATGTTACCCATGTATGAGAACCAGGAATAAATTACTGCAATAATTTCTGGATTAATTTAAGGATAGGGTTTTTTTTCCCTCTACCTTTAACTGATTTAATAAATGATTTAAAATCATTTCTGGATTCACAAGGATTATGTCCTATTCTCTTTTGAAGACCCCATGTTTCAATAAGTGATTGCTTTCTAACCTCCTTTGTAGCCTTCCAAGAGATAGTACTGTCATACTAATATATTATTTATAAATAAATAAGCATATTTTGGTAATTCATGCTCAAAATTGTTTAGTGACCATTTCATTATGTTACCTTTGTAAGGTCTGATATAGTGACTCAGGCATTGTTCACTGCAGTAGTCTTTTTTCTTACCTTGTTCTCCTATTACTAAATTCTTTAATCTTGTAGACATTTCTAGCATCTAGTTGTTTTTTACCTTGCTCCCCAGATCACATCAGACTCCCAGGTAAACTCTTCTCTGTCTGCATACCACTGAGGCACTCCCTCCTTGCCTTTCATAGTCACTTTCTACTTCAGCTATTGCCATAATCTCCCCAACCCATTCAGGCCATGTACTAATTTATTGAAACGTAGGTGAGATAGAATTTAGATTTTAGTAAGCTATATTTGCCTTGTTTCTTTCTTTTGTGATCTGTGCAAAGGTGGGCTTACAAATTATTATAAATAATTTGACAAAAATTTTGGCCAACAGGTCAAATGTGACAAATATGCTAAAGCAAAATATTTTTTTTTCAGAGGAAGAACTATCAATAGCTTCCTAGAGTGTAATGATCATAAAATAATCTGTAAGCAGCTATTGCATAATAAAATGCCCCTGAGGAAATCAGAGTCTTCTTAAATTCTCGGCATCAGGAGCTGCTAAAATGCATAGAAAAGATACATAGTATCAAAGTATATGCTCTGACATAGATTTCCTTTTATTAAGTGTTGATTTGCTTCTTAGAAATTTGCTTCATAGAAATTAGACTACCCTTCAAAAAGGGAGAGAAATTATTGCAAATCTTCTCTCTGGTTACAGCCCTAACTACTAACTACAGAGCTAAGCAGAAGAATAACTCAGGCCTCTATCATTTCATATAGTTTTATCTTTTGGAAGGCTACAAATGAGATGTCTTTACTTTTTTTGTTTCTTCAAGATAAGGAAAGGGAGGAAGTCCACATGCTCCTTGGAATGAAGGTGGTTGGCAGGTAGTTTTTGTTTAATTTCCGTGTAATTTTTTTCTTGTAATAACTATTTTTATTTTAAGTTTTTATTGGAGTATAGTTGATTTGCAGTGTTGTGTTAGTTTCAGGTGTACAGCAAAGTGAATCAGTTATACAAATATATATATCCACTTCTTTAGATTCTTTTCCCATATAGACCCCATGTAATGTTTCTTTTTCTTTTGGAAGAGAGGTTGCTTACATGTTTAGGTTATATATTTTATTTTCCATTGGATTGTTGCTATTTCTGTAAGGAGCTCATTTGAAGAGTCAAATCTACCAAAGTAGTTTAAGAGATACACAGTTTTCTGAAGTAAAGTTTTTATTGAAATGCACATTCGTACATTCAGAAAGATGCAAAAATCGTAAGTATATAGTGAAATGAATTTCCACAACTGAATCCATCCATGTAATCACCAAGGACAAGAAATAAAATGTTACCAGCACTCCAAAATCCCCTCTTGTGCTCTTTCTCAATTACTCTCCCCTCCAAGGACAACTGTTATCCTGCCTTCTAACATCATAAATTAGTTTTACCTTTTAAAAAAATTTACATTCACATAATCATACGGTATATGCTCTTTTTTTTTTTTTTTTTTTGCTTGGCTTCTTTTGCTCAACATTATGCTCATGAAAGTCATCCATATTGTGTCAAACAAAAGTTCACTTGTGTTCATTGCTGTCTGTGTATTCCATTGTATGGATGTATCCCAATGTATTTACCCATCCTATTGATGATGGATATTTAGGTTGTTTCCCGTTTGGAGCTGTTATGAACAGTGCTTCTGTGAACATTCTTGTACATGTTTTTTGATGAGCATATCTATGCATTTCTGTTGGGTTCATACGTAGGAACGAACTTGCTGGATCGCAGGGTATGTGTCTATTCAGCCTTAGCAGATACTGCCAAACAGTTTTCAGATGGTTGTACTAGTTTATAGTCCCTCTAGCAGTGCATTGATGGTGTAGTTGCTCCATATCCTGTCAACACTCGCTTGTTAATTATCTTTTTTATAAAGAGAAAATCTTTTACAAATTTTCATTTTACAAAAATAAAAAAATTACCTTCTTTATTTTGGCCATTTTGTTAGGTATGTAGTGGTATCATTGGGGCTTTAATTTGCTTTTCCCCAATGATTAATGAAGTTGAATACTTTTTCATTTGTTTGTTGGCCATTTGGATATGAAATACAGATTTTAAAGTATTATCTATTTCTATGTAATACTGCTACACAGAGAGAAAAGCTGAGAATTTGAACTTACTGATCATTTCTAGTATATCATTTCTAGTGATTGTCTAGTATAATTTTTGTGTGTGTGTGTGTGTGTGTGTGGTACGCGGGCCTCTCACTGCTGTGGCCTCTCCCGTTGCGGAGCACAGGCTCTGGACGCGCAGGCTCAGCGGCCATGGCTCACAGGCCTAGCCGCTCCGCGGCATGTGGGATCTTCCCAGACCGGGGCACAAACCCGTGTCCCCTGCATCGGCAGGTGGACTCTCAACCACTGTGCCACCAGGGAAGCCCTGTCTAGTATAATTTTGATTTTTCACCTGTCACTTCTCAAATTACTAAGTAAACAGTTATTTTGCATAAAATTGGAAATAAGATGAAACAGTAAAGTAGGAGAAAGGGTTAAGGTAAATGTGGAAATAGCCACTATGTACATCAGATCTTCTGTTAACGAATAGCTAGGCAAAGTTGTACAGACTGAATTACTAGTTCTGTCTCTCTGTCTACATGTCCACTTTTTTCCTTAGTATGACCTTCCTACTACCTCTAATGAAGAGTTCAGCCTAAAAGAACTCTCTCACCGTCAGCTTGCATTCTCATTCCTGTTAATTCAAAGAATCCCCCTCAACTTTTATTAGCAATGATATTTATGCATCATCAGGATTTATAACATTTACAGCCAGATACTTGCAGCTTCCCACAATCACCCTACAGACTTACTCTTACGTCTATCCTCTCCTTCTTCCTGAAGGCCAGTTTTTCTCTCACAATTTGGATTCTATCCCCACCTGCTCTGAAACAGTCTGTCAGTAATCCTGTGTATCACTTATATTTAAATTCTCCTGTCAGCTGAATCCTTCTTATCAGTGTCAAAAAGGAAAGAAAACCTTTCTCAATCCCACATCTCCTTTTAGCAGTCAGATCTCTTGAAAATCTGTCCTCATTTCCTCACTTCCCACCCATTCCTTACTGCTCTCTAGTTTGGCATCTGTACCCATTACTCTATCAAAACAGCTCTTCCCAAGGTCGTTGGTGATCTTCAAAATAGCAAATCCAGTCAGTATGTTTCAGTGTTTATTTTACCTAACAGTAGCAGTATTGATACTGCTGACCATTCTTTTATTCTTGGAATAAAAGAAAACCCTTCTGATTTTCTACCTAACTTTGGTTCTCTGTTATTTATTTAGATTCTTCAGACTCATTTAGGCCTTCATGTCTTACCACTCCATACTTTTTTCTTTAAGCAATCTTATTTGTGCCTGTGTTCGATTTTTCTTCATGTACCAATAGCCCCTAAATCTGTATGTCTAGCACAAACTACTTCTTTGAGCTTCAAACCTGTATATTCAGGTGCTTAATCGACAGTTCCACTTGACTACTTCAAAGGCATCTCCTGCTTGGTAAACTCATGATCTTCTCTGCCCTTCTAATCTTACTCTTACAGTATTCCCTATCTCCACCAATGGCACCAGTATCCTTACTTGTGCAAGTCTGACACTACAAGTCACCTGTCATTTACATCCCTCCCCCAATCTAAATTATCAACAGAAGTTCTCTTAATAACATTTCTTAAAGACTTTTTATTCTCTCTCCCCAAAGATTACCTAAGATAAACTCATTGCTACTTTTCTACAATACTGAATTCTGTCTCCCCTGTGATTATCCTAGACTTTTCCAATATCTCTTAATTGGACTGTACTATGATTGCTACAGTTAGGAAGCTATCGTGATCAGGGAACTGTCATGATCAGTTAGCCACTGCAACTGCTGCACTATACCTGTTCCACCCAAAGGAGTGTCTGGCAGCCATGAAGCTAGTGGTTGAAACAGGACTTCTTATACTATCACAGAAAAACCTGTGACCTTGTTTGGCAGCAGAAGTGGTCTTTGCCTCAGTTTTGCATACTAGATCAGAGTGCGTCTAACTTCTTTAGTATGGGAAGATGCTCTAGAAATTCATTGTTGAACATAGTAGCCACTAACCACATGTGGCTATTTAAATTTAACTGAATTAAAATTAAATGAAATTTAAATTCAGTTCTTTAGTCATGCTTCCCACATCTCAAGTGCTCTGTGGCTACATGTGCAGGTCTGGAACATTTCTCTCATTGTGCAAAATTCTTTTTAGACAATGCTGGATTAGAAAGAAGGTGGACTGACTATCCACTTTATATACCAGAGGAGCCATGATATTTGAAGCAACATATACTTTGAACAGAGTCCCATAGAAGGGCCAAGAATAGGTTGCTTGGACTAGGATCAGGGGAGTGTGTGGACACCTGACAAATTACATAAGGAAGCTGAAGGAACGAAAATAATTGAGGTTTACCGTTAGATTTTTGGCTGTGGCTACTGAGTAGATAGCGGTGCCATTTACCTAAAAGGAAAAACTGGGAAAGGAGGAAGAACTGTATTATTATTGGGAGAACTGTATTATTTATGCTTTCTAGTGGGAACTTATAAAAACATAAATTGAAAGAATTGGTCTCTGTCTTCGGGGATTTACAATCCATACTATGAATAATTTAGAAATTTACCCTGACAGTCCTTGAAGAAAAGGAAAAATGTAGTGGACTATTACACGTCTTTATTTGGAGATAAAGGTTTCACCCTAAAGAAGTGAGTTAATTTCAGAGATCCAAAGAAAAGCATTCAAAAAGCATTTCCTGGTTTGCACATTTATTTTACAAATTTATCAGCTTTCTTAAATGCTGTAAGAATTTATATATTAAAATTAGAGGATGATGTGAGAAAACAAACCTTCTATGTAGTAAATACAGTGGATTGGTTTCAACATTTATTCCTTCCTTCTGGTGTGCTTTACTGTACAAAGCGTGGAAAGTTAATAACTATGTTTCTCAGACTCACTTGCAGTTAAGTGTTCTGGATATAATATAGCTTTGACCAATCAGACATACTTTGGTAAATTTTGGAAGGTGGAAATCAGATGGAGGCTGTGCTTCTGCTGCTTTTACATTTCTGTTAGTAGGCATGGACGCCTATCTGTTTTTCCTTTGGTGTGGCATGGATTTGAAATCATGAAATCACTTCCATTGACTGTAGCCACCTTCTCACTTACCATGTCAGAGTGGAAGCATACCAGTGGGAAAATGGACAAACCATTTAGCAGTAGCAGTCAGTTGACTGTTCTCTAAGAGGTCCAGCTGTGAGCCTTGGGGACTATTCCCTGGGCTGACATTCAGGAGTTGGGGCTTCTGTCATTGGGAAGAAGACTACCAGGGACAAGACATAGTCTGCAAGAAACACAGCAGAAAAAAGCCCTGCAAGGGGAACTGGTGCTCTGGTATTAAGAACCAATCTGTCGGGCTTCCCTGGTGGTGCAGTGGTTGGGAGTCCGCCTGCCGATGCAGGGGACACGGGTTCGTGCCGTGGTCCGGGAAGATCCCACATGCCGCGGAGCGGCTGGGCCCGTGAGCCATGGCCGCTGAGCCTGCGCGTCCGGAGCCTGTGCTCCGCAACAGGAGAGGCCACAGCAGTGAGAGGCCCGCGTACCGCAAAAAAAAAAAATCTGTCTCTGAAAGGGAGTAAATGCAAAACTGATTAGGTGAAGGACAGATTTTGAAAGTTCCCAGTACCATGTCTAGAACTTGTCTTGGCTGAGCTTTCAGATGAGATCGTTTGGCTCTGCTATTGGACAGTGCAGGAGGCGGGGTCAGCGGAAAGGAAAGGAAAGTTGATATGTGAGAATATTCAAGATACAGAAACTGAGGTTTTAAGTGACCATCAAGGCACTCTGTGTCTGGTACGTTTTATTCACTTTCCCAAAGAACCAGCTTTTTTTCCTTTTCGGTTTCATTACTTTCACCTTTTATGTATTTTTGTTCTTCCTATTTTCTTTTGTGTATTTTGTTGTTCTTTTTCTACTTTCTTAGGCTGGGCACTTCATTCATTTTCGGATTGTCTTGTTAAAAGAGTATTTAAAGCTACAAGTATTATCCTCTCAGTAGAGCTTTAGCTGTCATAGGTTTTGATACCAAATATTTTCCTTTTCATTAATTTCTAGGTAATATGTAATTTCAACTTTTATTTCTGCCTTGCTAAATTTTTTTAAAAATATACATTTGGTTCTGTCTCTCAAATCTCTTTAATATAGAACTGTCCATCCTGCTTTGTGCCCCTGCCATTGACTTCCCTTTCAAGATAAATTAGTTACAAAATATAGTCTAAGATAACTAATCTGGTTACCAGAAATGATGATTTTGTTTTGTGAATAGTTGATTTGATGTTCCTGCCAGCTCAGTCCCCCAGTAATTAGATATCAGAAGCAGCTGTCTCTTGAGGCTGCAGTATTTTGTTTATCTACATTTTGGAGAAGGCTTGCATTTTTAATCTTATGGGGAGGGCAGAGGTGTGTTCAACTTAAATAAACATGTTATTAATCCAAATTTATTTCGATGCAAGTTAAAAATAAGAGGATAGAATGCATTCCTCTTTTACTGTACTGGAAATTATCTGATTTGTCAACAAATTATTCTTACCAACCTTGACTCTCAAAAAATAATAAGATGTATGTTCTATATGAGCATCAATAACCAGGATTTTGATATAAACTAGCCCTTTATTGGTTCCTATATATAGTTTAAGGCTAAGAAAAGTGAACTAAAGCTGTCATCTTACATAAATTTTAGTAGTTTTCTCCAAAGGCAATTGACTTTTAACAGTGATCTCCAGTGGAAGAACCCAAAGCTTTCTCCCTGCTTCTTTTGTAGCAGGTCAACCATAGAAGCCCAGACTTAAAATTTATTATGAAGTAAATGACTTTATTATTTATTTATTATTGCCATGAAAAATCATTTGAAAAACATTTTCCTTTTTCAGTTTATTTTGATTTTTTTTTCCAATTTATTTTGAATTTTCTGTGAACCTGGAAAAAATCCCATAGTCCTGAAGTTATGGTGAGCACAAGTTTCCTGTCTTATCCTCCTGGTCCTTAAATGCCTCCTTAAATGCCTCTGTTATTTAGTTCTTCTAGTGGTAAATGCACTTGTATCCAGGCACATAGTTTTTTGTTTAGTTTTTGTTGTTGTTGGCTTTTTTGGGGGGTGGAGGGTGGGAGTGGACTATAAATTTAAGTGCAAAGGCCTGAGTAAAGAGGACAATGTCATTATCAAGAGTTCAGCTTGAGCTTTTTACTCAGTAATATCAGATGAGAAAATGACCCAAGGACTTAGAAAGATTGCATGGAATTACTAAGTTTGAGGCAGTTGACCTTGGGTAATAACATTACAGAAATTAAGATACCCAGATGTCAACCAGAGTTTGAAGTTCTTCAACTATGTGCCTAAATATATAGTTTGGATAACTATAGTCTTCCCTTTTTACTGAATCTGATATATGTTCTTCTCTTGGATTTAATACTCTTGAGTTTTTTCAAGGCAATAGGAAGTTTTATTAAGAACAGTTTACTGAAGATTGGTTCAAGATGATGGAGTAGAAGGACGTGCTCTCATTCCCTCTTGCGAGAGCACTGGAATCACAACTAACTGCTGAACAGTCATTGAGAGGAAGACACTGGAGCTCATCAAGAAAGATACCCCACATCCAAAGACAAAGGAGAAGCCACAATGAGATGGTAGGAGGGGCGCAATAGCAATAAAATCAAATCCTATAACTGCTGGGTGGGTGACCCACAAACTGGAGAACACTTAAAGCACAGAAGTCCACCCACTGGAGTGAAGGTTCTGAGCCCCACATCAGGCTTCAGAACCTGTGGGTCCGGCAACGGGAGGAGGAATTCCTAGAGAATCAGACTTTGAAGGCTAGCGGGATTTGATTGCAGGACTTCGACAGGACTGGGGGAAACAGAGTCTCCACTCTTGGAGGGCACACACAAAGTAGTGTGTGCATGGGGACCGAGGGGAAGGAGCAGTGACCCCATAGAGACTGAACCAGACCTACCTGGTAGTGTTGGGGGGTCTCCTGCAGAGGCAGGGGGTGGCTGTGTCTCACCGTGAGGACAAGGACACTGGCAGCAGAAGTTCTGGGAAGAACTCCTTGGCGTGAGCCCTCCCAGAGTCCGCCATTAGCCCCACCGAAGAGCCCAGGTAGGCTCCAGTGTTGGGTCACCTCAGGCCAAACAACCAACAGAGGTGGGACACAGCCCCACCCATCAGCAGGCAAGTGGATTAAAGTTGTACTGAGCTCTGCCCACCAGAGCAACAGCCAGCTCTACCCACCATCAGTCCTTCCCGTCAGGAAACTTGCACAAGCCTCTTAAATAGCCTCATCCACCAGAGGGCAGACGGCAGAAGCAAGAAGAACTACAATCCTGCAGCCTATAGAACAAAAACCACATTCGTAGAAAGATAGACAAGATGAAAAGGCAGAGGGCTATGTACCAGATGAAGGAACAAGATAAAACCCCAGAAAAACAACTAAATGAAGTGTGGAGATAGGCAACCTTCCAGAAAAAGAATTCAGAATAATGAGAGTGAAGATGATCCAGGACCTCGGAAAAAGAATGGAGGCAAAGATCGAGAAGATGCAGGAAATGTTTAACAAAGACCTAGAAGAATTAAAGAACAAACAAACAAAGATGAACAATAATACAATAATTGAACTGAAAAATACACTAGAAGGAATCAATAGCAGAAAAACTGAGGCAGAAGAATGGATAAGTGACCTGGAAGACAGAATGGTGGAATTCACTGCTGTGGAGAGAATAAAGAAAAAAGAATGAAAAGAAATGAAGACAGCCTAAGAGACCTCTGGGACAACATTAAACGCAGCAACATACACATTATAGGGGTCCCAGAAGGAGAAGGGAGAGAGAAAGGACCTGAGAAAATATTTGAAGAGATTATAGTCGAAAACTTCCCTAACATGGGAAAGGAAATAGCCACCCAAGTCCAGGAAGTGCAGAGAGTCCCAGGCAGAATAAACCCAAGGAGAAACACGCCGAGACACATAGTAATCAAATTGGCAAAAATTAAAGACAAAGAAAAATTCTTGAAAGCAAGGAAAAAATGACCAATAATGTACAAGGGAACTCCCATGAGGTTAACAGCTGATTTCTCAGCAGAAACTCTACAAGCCAGAAGGGAGTGGCATGATATACTTAAAGTGATGAAAGGGAAAAACCTACAACCAAGATTACTCTACCCAGCAAGGATCTCATTCAGATTCAATGGAGAAATCATAAGCTTTACAGACAAGCAAAAGCTAAGAGAATTCAGCACCACCAAAACAGCTCTACAACAAATGCTAAAGGAACTTTTCTAAGTGGGAAACACAAGAGAAGAAAAGGACCTACGAAAACAAACCCAAAACGATTAAGAAAATGGTAATAGGACTATACATATTGATAATTACCTTAAATGTGAATGGATTAAATGCTCCAACCAAAAGACACAGGCTTGCTGAATGGATACAAAAGCAAGACCCATATATATGCCATCCACTTCAGACCTAGGGACACATACAGACTGAAAGTGAGGGGTTGGAAAAAGGTATTCCATTCAAATGGAAATCAAAAGAAAGCTGGAGTAGCAATACTCATATCATATAAAATAGACTTTAAAATAAAGAATGTTACAAGAGACAAGGAAGGACACTACATAATGATCAAGGGATCAATCTAAGAAGAAGATATAACAATTATAAATATATATGCACCCAACATAGGAGCACCTCAATGTAGAAGGCAACTGCTAACAGCTATAAAAGAGGAAATCGACAGTGACACACTAATAGTGGGGGACTTTTTTTTTTTTTTTTGCGGTACATGGGCCTCTCACTGTTGTGGCCTCTCCCGTTGCGGAGCACAGGCTCCAGACGCGCAGGCTCAGCAGCCATGGCTCCCCAGCCCAGCCACTCCGCTGCATGTGGGATCTTCCTGAACTGGGGCACGAACCTGTGTCCCCTGCATTGGCAGGTGGACTCTCAACCACTGCACCACCAGGGAAACCCTAGTGGGGGACTTTTAACACCTCACTTACACCAGTGGACAGATCATCCAAGCAGAAAATTAATAAGGAAACAGAAGCTTTAAATGACATAATAGACCAGATAGACGTAATTGATATTTATAGGACATTCCATCCAAAAACAGTGGATTACACTTTCTTCTCAAGTGGGCACGGAACATTCTCCAAGATAGATCACACCTTGAGTCACAAATCAAGCCTCAGTAAATTTAAGAATATTGAAATAATATCAAGCATCTTTTCTGACCACAACACTAGGAGATTAGAAATGAATTACAGGGAAAAAAACATAAAAAATACAAACACATGGAGGCTAAACAATACGTTACTAAATAACCAAGAGATTACTGAAGAAATCAAAGAGGAAATAGAAAGATACCTAGAGACAAATGACAATGAAAACATGACGATCCAAAACCTACGGGATGCAGCAAAAGCAGTTCTAAGAGGGAAGTTTATAGCTATACAAGCCTACCTCAAGAAACAAGAAACATCTCAAATAAACAATCTAACCTTACACCTAAAGGAACTAGAGAAAGAAGAACAAACAAAACCCAAAGTTAGCAGAAGGAAAGAAATCTTACAGATCAGAGCAGAAATAAATGAGGTAGAAACAAAGAAAACAGTAGCAAAGATCAATAAAACTAAAAGCTGGATCTTTGAGAAGATAAACAAAATTCATAAACCGTTAGCCAGACTCATCAAGAAAAAGAGGGAGAGGACTCAAATCAATAAAATTAGAACTGAAAAAGGAGAAGTTACAACAGACACCACAGAAATACAAAGCATCCTAAGAGACTACTACAAGCAACTCTATGCCAATAGAATGGACAACCTGGAAGCAATGGACAAATTCTTACAAAGGTATAACCTTCCAAGACTGAACCAGGAAGAAATAGAAAATATGAACAGACCTATCACAAGTAATGAAATTGAAACTGTGATTACAAATCTTCCAACAAATGAAAGTCCAGGACCAGATGGCTTCACAGGTGAATTCTGTCAAACATTCAGAGAAGAGCTAACACCCATCCTTCTCAAACCTTTCCAAAAAGTTACAGAGGAAGGAACACTCCCAAACTCATTCTATGAATCCACCATCATCCTGATACCAAAACTAGACAGAGATACTACAAAAAAGAAAATTACAGACCAGTATCACTGATGAATATAGATGCAAAAATCCTCAACAAAATACTAGCAAACAGAATCCAACAACACATTAAAAGGGTCATACACCATGATCAAGTGGGATTTGTCCCAGGGATGCAAGGATTCTTCGGTGTACGCAAATCAATCAGTGTGATACACCATATTAACAAATTGAAGGAGAAAAACCATATGATCATCTCAATAGATGCAGAAAAAGCTTTTGGCAAAATTCAGCACCCATTTATGATAAAAGCTCTCCAGAAAGTGGACATAGAGGGAACCTACCTCAACATAATAAAGGCCATATATGACAAACGCACAGCAGACATCATTCTCAATGGTGAAAAACTGAAAGCATTTACTCTAAGATCAGGAACAAGACAAGGATGTCCACCCTCACCACTATTCAACGTAGTTTGGGAAGTCCTAGCCTCGGCAATCAGAGAAGAAAAAGAAATAAAAGGAATACAAATTGGAAAAGAAGAAGTAAAAGTGTCACTGTTTGCAGATGACATGATACTATACATAGAGGATCCGAAAGATGCCACCAGAAAACTACTAGAGCTAATCAGTGAATTTGGTAAAGTTGCAGGATACAAAATTAATGCACAGAAATCTCTGGCATTCCTATACACTAATGATGAAAAATCTGAAAGTGAAATTAAGAAAACACTCCCATTTACAATTGCAACAAAAAGAATAAAATACCTAGGAATAAACCTACCTAGGGGGACAAAAGACCTGTATGCAGAAAACTATAAGACACTGATGAAAGAAATTAAAGATGATACAGATAGGTGGAGAGATATACCATGTTCTTGGATTGGAAGAGTCAACGTTGTGAAAATGACTCTACTACCCAAAGCAATCTACAGATTCAATGCAATCCCTATCAAACTACCACTGACATTTTTCACATAACTAGAGCAAAGAATTTCACAATCTGTATGGAAACACAAAAGACCCCAAATAGCCAAAGCAATCTTGAGAAAGAAAAACAAAGCTGGAGGAATCAGGCTTCTGGTCTTCAGACTATAAGCTACAGTAATCAAGACAGTTACGGTACTGGCACGAAAACAGAACTGTAGATCAGTGGAACAGAATAGAAAGCCTAGAGATAAACCCACGCACCTATGGTCAACTAATCTATGACAAAGGAGGCAAGGATATACAATGGAGAAAAGACAGTCTCTTCAATAAGTGGTGCTGGGAAAACTGGACATTTACATGTAAAAGAATGAAATTAGAACACTCCTTAACACCATACAAAAAATAAACTCAAAATGGATTCTAAATGTAAGACCGAACCCTATAAATCTCTTAGAGGAAAACATAGGCAGAACACTCTATGACATAAATCACAGCAAGATCTTTTTTGATCCACCTCCTACAGTAATGGAAATCAAACCAAAAATAAACAAATGGGACCTAATGAAACTTAAAAGCTTTTGCACAGCAAAGGAAACCATAAACAGGACGAAATGACAACCCTCAGAATGGGAGAAAATATTTGCAAATGAATCAACGGACAAAGGAGTAATCTTCAAAATATATAAACAGCTCATGCAGCTCAATATTAAACAAACAACCCAATCCAAAATTGGGCAGAAGACCTAAACAGACATTTCTCCAAAGAAGACTTACAGATGGCCAAGAAGGACATGAAAAGCTGCTCGACCTCACTAATTATTAGAGAAATGCAAATTAAAACTACAATGAGGTATCACCTCACACCTGTTAGAATGGGCATCATCAGAAAATCTACAAGCAACAAATGCTGGAGAGGGTGTGGAGAAAAGGGAACCCTCTTGCACCATTAGTGGGAATGTAAATTGATACAGGCACTGTGGGGAACAGTATTGAGGTTCCTTAAAAAACTAAAAATAGGGCTTCCCTGGTGGCGGAGTGGTTGCGAGTCTGCCTGCCGATGGAGGGGACACGGGTTCGTGCCCTGGTCCAGGAAGATCCCACATGCCGTGGAGCGGCTGCGCCCGTGAGCCATGGCCACTGAGGCTGCGCGTCCGGAGCCTGTGCTCCGCAACGGGAGAGGCCACTACAGTGAGAGGCCCACATACCGAAAAAAAACAAAAAAAAAAACCTAAAAATAGAATTACCATATGACCCAGCAATCCCACTACTGGGAATATACCCAGAGAATACCATAGTTCAGAAAGATACATGCAGCCCAATGTTCATTGCAGCACTATTTACAGTAGCCAGGTCATGGAAGCAACCTAAATGCCCATCGACAGACGAATGGATAAAGAAGTTGTGGTACATATATACAATGGAATATTACTCAGCCATAAAAAGGAACGAAATTGGGTCATTTGTTGAGACGTGGATGGATGTAGAGACTGTCATACAGAGTGAAGTAAGTCAGAAAGAGAAAAACAAATATCATGTATTAATGCATATATGTGGAATCTAGAAAAATGGTACAGATGAACCGGTTTGCAAGGCAGAAATTGAGACACAGATGTAGAGAACAAATGTATGGACACTAAGGGGGGAAAACAGTGGGGGGTGCGGGTGGTGGTGTGCTGAATTGGGCGATTGGGATTGACATGTATACACTGATGTGTGTAAAATGGGTGAATAATAAGAACCTGCTGTTTAAAAAAATAAATTCAAAAAAAAAAGTTTACTTTTGTCAGAGTCTGTATAAGGTCTTCTCATTTTTGTTTTGTTAACCTCCTGGCAGACCTAAAAATACGTGGGTCTCAAATTTGCAAAGACACTGTAAATAGAATGAGTTTTAGATTATTGGTAATCCACTGATATAAATCAGGGGTCAACAAACGACACTCCATGGGCCAAAACCAGGCACTAACTGTTGTTGAAAATAAAATTTCACTGGATCACCACCACACCCATTTGTTTATGTGTCGTCTGTGGCTGCTTTCTCACTACAGTGGCCGAGCTGAATAATTGCAGCAGAGACTTTTTTGCCTGCAAAGCCTCCAGTATTTACTATCTGGCCCTTTACAGAAAATGTTTGCCAATCCCTGATATAAAGTAAAATAAGAAACCCCTCTTGGATCACCTAAGACAGAATTTTCAGTGTTCTTACCTTGCAAAGCTTTTATGAGGATAGATTGGGTTTATTTTGTTCACTACTGTGTCCTCAATGGTGGTGCGTAGTAGGTACTCAATAAATATTGTCAAATCAATAAATAAAAACCATCCAAATTCATTTTACTCCTCAATTCCTTAGTACTCACGGTCTGAAGCACAAATCCAAATAAACTGCAAGTCAGGTTTGGTAAGTGTTAAAATGAAAGAGAAATAGTGACTTTCTAGCCTACATATTATAACAGTTTTCATTTACTCAACACTACTATGTGCCAGATGCTATAATAAGCACATTATGTACATATATGTATGAGTGTATGTATATTTACATACATGTATATATATTTAGGTGTTGTAACATTATTATTTCCATTTTATAGATGAGAACTTGAAACTTAGAGTAGGTAAATCGTCCAAAATCACATAGCTAGTAAGTGGCTTAGTTATTTTCAAGCCCATCTTCATCCTAAGCATCATAGTAAGTGGAAGCGGGCTAACTCTAATATAATCTAGAATACGAGTAAATTTCTCTGAGATTTGTCCCACATCTAACATCCTTATCAGATCTGTTCAAAAGTAAATTAGATAAGAATTTGTTCATTTAGATTAATGTATCTACCTCTAGAGGAGTGTTCACTGGGAACAATCCACACTTTTTTTTTTTTTTTTTTCGCGGTACGCGGGCCTCTCACTGTTGTGGCCTCTCCCGTTGCGGAGCGCAGGCTCAGCGGCCATGGCTCACGGGCCCAGCCGCTCCGCGGCATGTGGGATCTTCCCGGACCCGGGCACGAACCCACGTCCCCTGCATCGGCAGGCGGACTCTCAACCACGGCCACCAGGGAAGCCCAATCCATACATTTAAAACATCTCTGGGTTGAGCTATATCAGGTTACTACTAATCCTGCTTTTCAGACTCCCAGAGATTGCTGGCTCCATTTTGATGTATATAGCTTAATTTACATTAGAGGATAATCAAGGAGTGGCCATAGGATATGCAGAAAATAGTCCTTAATTCTAGAAGAGGTAGCATGGGAGGTGAGACTAAATTTCTGTCAGGAAATTTCTGCTATGTAGTATCTATGTAACATTTTGGCAGATTACTAAGCCTTAGTTTAAGCCCCAGTTTCCTCATTAAAATAAAGATAATAATTATACCTATCACCAAGGGTTGTAACAATCAAGGGAATTAACACATATTGTGTCTAGAATGGTGCCTAGCACATAGCGTGCAATAAAGATAATTCTGCATTGTTTCAATTTTTAAAAATTGAGATATTCATGAAACGTAAAATTCACCATTTTAAGTGTACAATTCCATGATCTCTAGTGTATTCACAGTGTTGTTCAGCCATCATCTAATTCCAGGACATTTTCAGCACCCCGAAAAGAAGCTCTGTGTGTATTAAGCAGTCACTCCTCATTCCCCTCTCTCCCTAGCCCCTGGGAACTACTGATTTGCTTTCAGTATCAATAGATTTGTCCACAAAGGACAAATGGACAGTTAAAGTGGAATCATGAAATACATGGCTTTCTGTGTCTGCTTTTCTCATTTAGCATCGGGTTTTCAAGATTCATTCATGTTGTAGCATATATCAGTACTTCATTCCTTTTATGTCTGAGTAATATTCATTGTATTGATATACCTATACCACATTTTGTTTATCCATTCATCAGTTAGCGGACGTTGGGTTGTTTCTACTTTTGGGCTATTGTGAATAGTATTGCTGTGGACATTTGTGTACAAGCTTTTGTTTGGACACCAGTTTTCATTCTTTTCAGTAAATACCTCGGAATATAATTAAAAGGTTATATGGTAACTCTACGTTTATTTTTTTAAGGAACCACCAAACTTGCACAGTGGCTGCAAAGTTTTAAATTCTGATTAAGTACAATTTGTATATTTTTTCTTTTTCTTTTGTTGCCTGTTCTTTTAATATCATAGCTAAGAATCCATTGTAAAAATCCAAGGTTGTATAGATTTACCTCTGTGTTTTCTTCTAAGAGTCTTATAGTTTTAGCTCTTATATTTGGGACTTTGATTCATTTCAAGTTAGTTTTTTTATATCATGTGAGATAAGGGTCCAACTTCTTTCGTTCTTTCTTTCTTTTTTTTTGCATGTGGATATCCAGTTATCTCAACATCATTTGTTGAAAAGATTGTTCTTTCTCTATTGAATGATGTTGGCACCTTGTTGAAAATCAATTTGACCATAGATGAATAGGTTTATTTTTGGATTCTGAATTCTTATATTGAGCTGTATGTCTGTCCATATGTCATGACCACACTGTCTTGATGACTATAGCTTTGCAGTAAGTTTTGAAATCAGGACATATGAATCTTCCAACTTTGTTTTCAGGGTATTGTAGCTATTCTGGGTCCCTGGCATTTCCCTATGAATTTTAGAATAAGCATGTAAATTTCTGCAAAATGCCAGGTGGGATTTTGGTAGGGATTGCATTGAATCTGTGGATCAACTTGCAAATTATTGCCATTTTAATATTGTCTTCCAGTCCATGAACATAGATGCCTCTCCATTTATTAAGACCTTCTTTCATTTCTTTCAGCAGTGTTTTATAGTTCATAGTGTACAAATGTTACACTTTCGTTAAACTTATTCCGAAGTATTTTATTAATTTTGATGCTATTGTCAAGGATTTGTTTTCTTAGTTTCATTTTTGGATTTTTAATTGCTAGTATGTAGAAATACAGCTGATCTTTATATATTGATCTTGTATCCTACAACTTAATACATTTACTTCTTAGCTCTAATACTAGTTCTGTGATGCTTTAGGATTTACCACGTATAGGATCATGTCATCTGTGAATACAGAGAGTATTAATTCTTCCATTCTAATTTGGATGCCTTTTATTTCTTTTTCTTGACTAATTGCTCAGGCCAGAACAGATATCCCTCTTACTACTGATCTTGGGGAAAAGGTTTCAGACTTCATTCACCATTCAGGTAGGAGGTTACCTGTGGGTTTTTCGTAGATGCCCTTTATTAACTTGAGAAAGTTTCCTTCTAGTCCTAGTTGAGTGTTTTGTTATTAAATGGTGTTGGATATGCTTTTTCTGCATCAATGGAGATGACTGTGGTTTTTTGTTCTTCATTTAATTAATATGATATATTGATTGGTTTTCATGCACTGAAACACCCTTGCATTCATGGGTTAAATCTCACTTGGTCATGGTATGTAATTTTTATATGCAGCTGGATGCAGTTTACTAGAAGTTTGCTGAGGAATTTTTGCATCTGTATTCATAAGGAATATTGATCTATAGTTTTCTTTCTTGAGGAGTTTTTCTGGTTTTGGTATCCTTCCTCTATGTTTTGGAAGAGTTTAAAGAGGACTGTGATTTCTTCAAATGTTTGACAGAATTCAGTAGTGAAAGTCATCTAGTTTTGAGGTTTCGGGCATTTCTGTGTAGGATGTTGGATTTTTTTGGTTTTTATTAACTGATCAATCTCTTTACTTGTTTTAGGTCTTTTCATTTTTTCTGTTTCTTCATGAGTCAGTTTGTGTGTTTCTAGAAATTTGTCTATTTCATCTGGGTTTCCTAATTGGCATACAATTGTTCACAGTATTCTTAGTGTACTATTTGATTTGCTTTTTGTTTCTTTTACAGTAGATCTTTATTTTCTTAGTGTTTGCCATGGAGATTACAACTAATGTTAATTTATAGTAATCTAGTTTGAATTAATAGCAAGTTAGTTTCAATCGTATAAAAAATTTGGCTCCTGTATAGCTGTGTTCCCCTTCCTTATATAGTTATTGTCACAGATTACATCTTTATACGTGTATGCACATAGACGTAGATCTATATTATCATTTTATTTGAGACATAGACATTATTTAAGACATTTGTTATTATTGCTTTAATAGTTGTCTTTTACATCATATAAAAAATTGGAGTTACTAACTAGAAATACATGAATATTGACTTTTATATTTATCTATATAGTTATCTTTATCAGTGTTCTTTATTTCTTTGTATGAATTGAGTGACTGCCTGGTATTTTTTTCTTTCAGCCTGAAGGACTCTCTGCAGCACTTTTTGTAGAGCAAGTCTACTAGAAATGAATTCTTATCTTTTGTTTAATTGGAATATCTTAATTTCTCTTTCTTTTTTGAGGAATAGCTTTGCTGGATATAGAATTCTTGCTTAACAGATTTTTTTAAGCACTTTGAATGTGTCATTGCATTAACTTCTGGCCACCATGGCTTCTGATGAGAAATTAGCTGTTAATGTTCTTGAGAATTCCTTGTACATAATGAATCACTCTGCTCTTCTCAGGATTCTCTGTGTCTTTGAACAGTTTGAGTGGAATGTTTCTAGGTATGGATTTCTTTGTGTTTACCCTACTTAGGATTTGTTGAGATTTCTTGGATGTGTATATTCATGTCTTTTATCAAATTTTAGAAGTTTTCAGTCGTTTTTTTTTTTTTTTTTTTTTTGCCCTTTTCTCTATTCTCCTTCTTGGACTCTTATTAAATGTATGTTGGTATACTTGGTGGTGTCCCACAGATCTCTTAGGCTCTGTCCATTTTTCTTCATTTTTTTTCTTCTTTTTGCTCCTATTATTGGAAAATCTCAATTGACCTATCTTCAAGTTCATAGATTTTTTTCTTCTACCTGCTCAAATCTGCTTTTGAGCCCCTCTAGTGATTTTTTAAATTTCAGTTATTGTATTTTTCAAGTCCAGAATTTTTCTTTAGTTCCTTTAAAAATTTTATGTCTCTGTTGATATTCTCAATTTGGTGAGACATCATTCTTGTTCTTTCTATTAGTTCTTTGTACATGCTCTTGAGCATATTTAAAACAGTTGATCAAAAGTCTTTCTCCAGTAAATCCAGTGTCTGGTCTTCATCAGGGACAATTTCTCTTAATTCCTTTTTTCTGTGTGTGTGGGCCATACTTCCTTGTTTCTTTGCATACTTCATAATTTTTAATGAGTACTGGACATTTTGAATATATAATGTAGTAATTAGATTATTTTACCTCATCAGGGGTTTTTTTGTTTGTTTGTTTTTTGCTGCCTGTGGTTGGTGTTGTTTGTCTAGTGATTTTTCTGAACTAATTTTGTAAAGTGTATATTCTTTGCCATGTGTGGCCACTGACATCTGTTTGATTAGCTTAGGGGTCAGCTAATGATTCAGCAGAGATTTCCTTAAAGGTTTGGGACCAGAAACAAACAAACAAAAAAACCTCAAAATCTTTGGCAGTGGGTCCTGCGTATATGTTGGGGCATGCCTTCAACACTCAGCTAGGCAGTTTACAACTCACCCTTAGACTTCACCTGCTGCTTGTATACAGCCTAAAGCTCAGCCAGAAATGAGAATTTAGGGCCGTCTCAGGTGTTTTTGAGCAGCTACTCTGCCTTGGGCGCACACATGTGTGGGTCTTCTGGTGGGAGCATTTCAAATCCCATATTCCCCAAAGCATCTCACTTCCCAGTTTTTCCTCCTAAGCCTTTTGTTGTGTCTATTGTTTACCCCAGCTGCCATCCCTTGCCTCATTTGGCACCTGCTGATAAATTTGCCATTAAATGTTTTTGACAAATGTCCTGAACAGTTGCCTCTCTGCACTGGGAGAGATCTGAGCTTAGTAAAATAAAGGTAAGCCCTTTACACAGTCTGTCAGGGAACCAAAAGACAGGCCAGAACAAGCAGCCACAGTTCTTGGAGGACAGAAAAGTCCACTTTGCTTACTCTAACACTAGGAACCCACACCAGTAACTCAGATTGGCATCTTCAGGACCCTTACTGCAAATTAGCTACCTTTTGCTTGACTAAGTGTTTGACTGATTGCTGGAATCCTTTGACTAGTTTGAAGAGTTCAGATTAAGTTGATTCTGACAGGTTTTGCCAGGTTATTTGCTGTTTCTCTTTAGTGACAGGCCCTTGGAGTTCCCTACTCTGCCACTTTCATTGATGTCTCATCACATTTTTTTCAATTTTGACAAACATATTATTTTCATAGGTTGTTGTTATGGTTTTTTGAGTTTTTTTTAAATAAAGAATGACCAGGGACTTCCCTGGTGGTCCAGTGGTTAAGCCTCTGCACTTCCAATGCAGGGGGCGTAGGTTTGATCCCTGGCCAGGGAACTAAGATCCCACATGCTGTGTGGCACAGCCCCCCACCAAAAAAAAAAACCCCCAAAAGAATGACCATATATCTCTTCTTTACAGAGGTCATCCAAGTATTATGATAATTCATGTCCAGCTTGCCAAAAAACCATATCACATTTAGAAGGAAAAGAATTCTGGCAGTTGAACCCTGTAGATCTCCTGATGTCAACAGTGTTAAAGATGGCCAGTTCACCCATAGTCCTATCAAAAATTTTTCTCTGAAAGCCAGAGAGATAAAACGTCTAATTTACTGTGTATGTGAGATGAATGTTCTAACATTCAGGTCTCTAGTAGAAATACGATGTAAAATGTGCCGTAAAAGCCAACATATATCAGGATCTTTACCATTAAAACTGCAGTTGACCATATTCCATTGTAGTTACGTGGATGTTTTCCACATAGTTTATCAGCTCAGTAGGATTGTAGCAGTTGTTCTCACTGCCTTCCCAAAAGCTTTAGCCCTTGTGAAGTGGCTCAGATGAAATCTACTAACTGAATCTAAAGAATCAACATAGAGAGCTATGATTCTGATGCAATATTTTCTGGGTTTGAATTCTGTTTTCCTCTATTTGCCAGTAGTATGAACTTGAGCAAGATTACTTCTTTTTGCCTCACTTACCTCATCAGTAAAATGGGCCTGCTAACAACTATACTTATCTTATAGCTTTGTTATGAGGATAAAATAAGTTAAGATTCATTAAGTAATTAACTAAAATTTAATACATACATAAGCTAGTTTGAGGTGCATCTTGTCTAGAGCATGTCTTTTAGATAGGAAGACCTTTGAGTTTTTCAGTTCTGTCCACTTAGCATGAAACTAATAAGTTCTTTCCACTTATTAGTAAAATAAACCTACTGGGCAGATTCTCAAGAGGAAAATAGGCAGTATTTCTGTGTAGCCTGAGAGGCCCATTTCTAAGTCAGGAGAGAACTGTCTGTATCCACAGCTGGATGCAAAACAAAAACATCAAGTTGGAGAACAGCATCGTATCGTGTGATGGTTTGGGGGACAAGGAGGATGGACCAAGATAGTGGGATATAAAGCTAAAAAGACTGGAAAAGACAGATGATGAAGGTTCTTGGGCATTACTGAAGGGTTTGAAATAGGAG
This sequence comes from Tursiops truncatus, assembly GCF_011762595.2. NCBI lineage: Eukaryota > Metazoa > Chordata > Mammalia > Artiodactyla > Delphinidae > Tursiops > Tursiops truncatus. The sequence continues at coordinate 163,054,561 of NC_047035.1, read as the reverse complement.
AGCCATCTGGCCACATTCACCCTTACGGTATATACTGCGGCAGAAAAGTGGAGGATTGGGGTCAGCTTGCCAACACTGGAAGGAGGGAAATGTCTTAGGTGACTGTTACGTAAGTCATAGATGTTCCATAATGAGCATGTATTAATTTTGTAACATAAGCAAATACATACACTCTTATTTTGTAAGAAATCTACTTTTGGAATTTCTCTGTGATATAGTCCCAATTTTAAAAAATCTAAAATTAAAGTCCCAATTAGGGAATGAGAATTCATTTGACACTTGACCTCTTTGCTCAACAAAATCTCCATCACAGAGTTTCAGTAAATAATCATCCTTTTCTGCTACATGCTGCCTATCATTTAAGTATAAGGAACACATCAATTCCATTGAGCAAATGAGAATGGAAATTATAACCATATTACCTGCGAAACTTACTCTGCTAATTTTATAGCTCCTTAGCCCTCCACAAGTCAGAAAAATATTCACACCTAAGTTGAAACTTTAAAGTAGAGTGATTGCCTGGAGCAATAAGCCCCAGAAAATTGGTAATGAAAGTATTGGTTTATAAAAGAGAGCTTGACAGACTAATTGTAGTCTCACTTTGCCTCTTTCCACCTCTGTTTCTTTAACAGCTATTTAGTCCCAGGTACACAGACTTTTGTTATGTTTTGTTTTTTTTAGTCATTTGAACTTTTTAGTACATCAGTTTTAGGAATTAATTGAACAAATACTCAGCTAAAAAACAAGATAAAATTTAATAAGCAACTTTATCCTCATTTTGCCCCACTATGAATGTTAGTTTTTGCAATAACTTTTAAATTTAGTGGAGATCAAGTTTTATACCCAACTTAACAGTGTGTTATTTGTTATTGTCGTGTATTTTTTACTGGCCATGTAAAATGATGTTCTCTGAGTTTACACGTACACACGGGATTACATAAAATTCAACTTTAATATCCACTTAATCCAAAGTACTTTTCCTCAACTATTGTGACCTTTTAAAATATATTTAAACTATGTTAGTAATACATAAATAGTGGGCAAATTTATTTCTGCAAATCAGACTATGGAAACTGGACAGCATTGAAAATAACCTATAAAGTACTAACAAAAAAAGTTAAGGACAATATACATAACTATTTCTAATTATAATTATTTTGGGTAAATGCAAAGTTAACTGCCTTCAAATAGGCATACTTTTTGACATGTGAAATTGAGATTCCATAGGTTGTTGCTTCATGGTAAATTCAATATAAATAGCAATGAAGCAACCACATATGGTAAGCCTGGGCTTCAGACATTGGCTTTAGGATTCTCAGATAAATAAAGACCTTCCTTGAAGGCACACGGATGTATTAATTTTTAATTTGTTTCTTTTTGATCTCTTAATTACTGAAAAAGATTTATTGGTTAATTTTAGGAAGGCAAGTGTTTGAAAAGTTTTGCCAAATACTGTCTTCTTTAAATGAATGTATGGTAATGAAAAGTTAAGAGGAGAGCCAAATTAGATTGAATAATTGTTCAGTCATGTGGGTCAGGCTAGTTGCATAGCCTGGTTGTTAGACTGATTGCTCAAATTACATTGCCTGGGGTCCTGCACTTGGTTGGCTGTCTTCTCAGATCTTAACAAGGTTCTGGGAATTTCTTTTACTGACAAAGTTTGCTTTGTGTTTTTCCCCTCCCCCCCCCCAGGATGCTTCATCTGCAGACATTAGAAAAGCATATCGTAAGCTTTCACTAACTTTGCATCCAGACAAGAATAAAGATGAAAATGCAGAAACTCAGTTTAGACAAGTAAGTGAAATATGCTGTTATTGTATATGTATTTTTGTGATAATTTATAAATAAATGTTTATGGTAGAAACAGTAACCGACACGTAGAATATTTCCATTTAAAATGCGATTGTAGTTTAGAAATATAATGTATACGTATTTATTCAGTTTTTTACAAAATATGCTTTTACCAACATTTTTTTATATTAGAATCACTAAATTTTGGGGGGGGTCATAATTGTCATAATTTTCTTGTCTAAATTACAGTTTTTGCTTTTAAAAATCACATGTTAAGATAATTATTAGTTTTGCGTCTTTCAAAAAGATTTTGGTATCAAGCCTTTTTTAACCTCTTAAGGTGCTACCAAAACCGTAAAATGTTACTTATAATTAAGATTTTATCTGTTCATTGTATATATGAGTGCATGGGGTTTTTGCATGTGAATTATAGTGTGTTCGTCTCCCTAAGTGATTTCCCTTAGTTGAGATTATTTTTAAAGTAATGCTTTTGTTTTAGTTGGTGGCCATTTATGAAGTTTTAAAGGATGATGAACGAAGGCAGAGGTGAGTGTTCATCTGCTTTTGAATTAAGATGTTATACTTTGATGTCTCAGTTTATAAAGGAGAGAATTGTCTCGTTAAACATTTTATTATGTTAGTATTTTATTTTCGTCCCTTTCAAGATGTGCATTGTTTTTAAAATGTATGTTTATAGGAGAGTTAATTTCTATTGAAAATATTCACTAGGTTGATTCAGTACTTATAGACTTCAGGATCATGGCTTCATTAGCTAATATTTTTAACGTGAGTATCTATGCTCTGGGAAATAAAATTCTACTTGACTTCAAACAAATACCTATTCATTTTTGATATATCAGTAATTGCTCCTATCTGCGCTTGGGGGGCTTTTTCCCCCCTCTATTTCTTAAATGTTTTGCAATTAGGCGATTAGTGATATTCAAGTTATTACCATTTCTTGGTGTTTCCTCATCCTCAAAATAATAAACCCCATTTGTGAATGAGAGAACAGACTTGTATAAATCTGAAGAAGATAGGAGTAGAAGAAAAATATTTGCTTCTTTCTCCTATTTCTTTTGCCTCCATCCCTTCCCTTCCTCTGCTCCAGTGATTCTGTGTTTAGGGTCGAACGTCAGAGAAGAGGCAGCCACCTCACTTTGAGACTTCTCTGGGCCTCTTTCAGCAGAGTAGTAATGTATTTATACAGTGGTTTATATGCTAGTGACTTAAGAGGAGATTGCAGAGAGACCCCCTTACTCTGCTCTTCCGAATGTGTGGAAGGTAGACACTACTGTGGCCGGTTTCAGTTTTTTTTAAGTCAGACCCACGGTAAGAAATACATTTTGCATCATGCCTCAGGACACACACACACACAGACACACACACACAGACACAACTGAAACAAAAATTTGACAAAACACTTACTGTGTGTGAAACAGACTGATGTTTTCTATTCTAGGCTAGTCTAGACCAGTCTTCTTTCTTTTTAAAAACAATGCTGATTGTGGTCCACTAAGTTGGTTTCAGGAGATATTAGTGAGCTACAATCTGTAGTTTGAAAACAGTGCTTTACAGTAAGAGTACCTTTAAAGAAAAAAGTAGGTATTTGAGATTTTAGGCTAACGCCAGCCTAAATATCTGTATCTCTCTATGGAGGCTAATATATCTTAAAGACAATCGAAAAAAGTATGCAGTGTGACCTTCTGAATCTTTCTTCAGATGTATTACCTGGAATTATTCTGTATCCTACAATGTCAGCTGCCACTCTTGGTTCTCATCTTAACTCTTTAATTTGAATACCTCAGTTTGTCAGATTGCAAAGCAAGGACTCAGTATATTCTCTTGACGAGTTCTTTGCTTTATAATAAGGGGCTGGCATTGGTCCAGATACCATAGCAGACATTCCTCTGGTTTGAGATAATCCATAGTGTTGAAAGAGTCCTACGAGTGTGTTGAAAGCAGTGTTGGTCATTCTGTGCATATTTTCTAGTTGGTTTCTCTCACTGAGCCCCTAGTTTTGTTTCACACATCAAGAACGTGTCTGTAAAGATAGCTTTATTTAGTCTCTCTACATCTTTGGCATCAGATTTTGCCTTTTTGTTTGTTGTTATTTTAAAAGTCAGTAAACTTTGTAACAATTTCTTCCAATTACCGAAATTATTTATATCTTTTCAGAACAAATCACTTCTCATGTAAAAATTGTTTCTTCATTAACATAGGCTCACCTAACATTTTCTTTTTAGGATTAGTTTCCTTTGCATTTATTGTAGAGTGTTAGTAGAAAAAAATGGATCTGACAGTTACACAAACAGCTGTAGTATTTATACCCCTTGAGGCACAAGTAACTCTTTGGTAACTGGTTTTCCTTGAGGCAAAAGTCTTAGCTAATCAAGCTGAGAATCATTCCTCTAAAGCTTGCGCCTGAGGCCGGGTGACCTATGAGTATTTAAACATATAGGAGAAATGCACCTCTACAGACAATTATCTAATGTTTATAATTCCTTTAGAAAAAAAAAAAACCATAGTTTTATCTTCTGAAAGAAGATTGTCTTATACTGATATTTAAAAATGCTCTTTGGTATCACAATTATTTATTATAAATATTCATTAAATAAGTAATGTGTAACCTTCCAGGAATTTGTAATTTGGAAAATTGTCATAGACATTTTTATCTATTTATTTCCCTTACAAATAATTGTATTTTCACTGAAATCAGGTGCATTTAAAAAATTTTGGTAGAAAAGAGAATAGCATTGAAATAGATAAAATAACAAACTGGGTAACCTTTTTTTTTTTTTTTAAGGAATAGGCAAATTTTATTTTTTTAAACAGCCTTATTTAGGTATAATTTGCATACCATAAAAGTTACCTATTTTAAGTGTACAATTCCATGATTTTTAGTAAAAATACCTATTTTAAGTGTACAATTCCATGATTTTTAGTAAAGTTACAGAGTCATGCAATCCACAACCAGTGTTAGACCATTTCTGTCACCTCAGAACATTCCCTCAAGTCCATTTGCAGGCATTTCCCATTCTGATCCCAGCCCCAGGCAATCACTGATCTCCTTTATGTGTCTATAAATGTGGTTTTTTCTGGACACTTCATATTAATGAAATCATCTAATATGTAGTCTTTTGCATCTGACTTCTTTCTATTATCAAAATGTTTTTGAGGTACATCCATATTGTAGCATATACCAGTAGTTCATTCTTTTTTATTGCTGAATAGTATTCCACGTTCCACTTTTGTTTATCCATTCACCAACTGATAGACATTGAGGTCGTCTCCACTTTTTGGCTATGATGAACAACGCTGCTGTGAATTATCACACACAAGTCTGTATGAATGGGTATTTTTCATTTCTCTTGGGTAGATTCCTAGAAGTATAATTGTGAATAAACTTTTAAGCTTATTTTCCCTCCCAAAGGCATAGACTATAGCATGAAAAAAAGTTTTCCTGGTTCTTGTAAGGGAGATTAATATAGGAGTCTTCTGAACTCCTTAGGTAACTTGCTTATTTTAGGAAATAGCAGCTCAGCTATGTTCTGACATAAATTTCTATCCAAGTGCCCTGAGTGTTAGCTGGAATGAAGTACTGAGTAGATCCTAATCACTACATATATACACTAGATTGTGCTTTAGTAATATTAGTATATTTACTTTTGTTTAAAATCTATTTTAAAATTTTACCAGTATTCTTTTGCTAATCCTCTTGTGCAACTTAAAATTTTTTTGTCTATTTTATGGTACTATATTTGTAAAAGTTCAGTGTATTTTTTTAGTTTACTAAGTAAAGTCACATTTTATATACAAATCCAATGGAAAGTATAGTTTTCTCAGCTTTAATCTGTGAAACTTTTACAAATCCATTACCTCCTTATTGTAAATTTGATTACAGGTGTGTTTGAATAAAAATAAACATTAACCTGAGAATAAGAAATCTATCTTAGTACCTTCCCTAATTAGGAGATATTATAAGACACATATTATATACAATATATAAAGTGCTGTGTACCACAATTTTTGGCACATATGTACATTTTATAAAGGAGAATAAGATCAATTAATTTAAGCTTGTTTCCTGTTTATGATCTTTGTACAATTAATTTTTATTCTTAAGTTTCAGTATGTGACCTAAGTAGATGTTGTTACTCTTTTAAGCTAAAAATTCTAACTTTTTACAATGGGAGATTCACAATTTAGGCAAATGCTAGAATTATTTCAATATTCATCTTCATAATATACATGTTTTCTATTTTAATTTCATAGTTACTATTTTATTCTTCAAAGCATGCTAATAATATTTTTAATTTACATACTTTTTTTTCTTCTGGTAATTTAAACATTTTTAGATTTACTTTCCAGTGTTTGTATTAGGCTAAATATATTTGATGAATTGCAGACTATAGAATGGAACTCACATAATTATGTAACCATTATTATGTTCATCATGGGCATTTTAAGAAAATCAAATGATGTAAACATGTATTAGGCCATAGGTAGAATTGATGAATGTTTTCATTTCTAATTAATAGCTCCATATGATTTTTTACATTAGTGATATTTTTATCATAGAAATTTACTTTTGTATTTTCTTGTAATATTCATACATGTGTACATTCTTAATCTGATTTTAACAAATTGTTAAGAGCAGTTTGTATGAGCTTAATTATTTTAACAGTGTTATGTGTTAAATATAGAAAAGGCATAACAGTGATGTTTTAAATTTTATATGTTGTCAACACAACATTTTTTTCTTAAATAACTTATGAATATAATGTCTGTGTATATTTTAAGAAATACCTTTATTTTTTCAGTGTTTCAGGAAAGCAGTGATTTATCTTTTAACAGCATATATTCTAAAAAGTGAACTATAATAGAAGCTATCTTCCCTTAAAATGGCCAGTCGTGTGAGCCATAATGTTCATTGATAGTAAAATCAATAGAGCATTGATTCTAAGCTTAATCCTTGGAGACTGTTGTTTAGAGTGGCAGACGTAGCCTAGTAAATATCTAGTTTTGTTTAATGTGTTCAGTGCATAAGGTTTTGCTATCTTGAATTTAGCTGTGCACTAACAATTTATATGTGGGGTAGAAAATAGTAGCTATTAACAGACACATAGCATTTCAAAGATGATGGTGATAAAATATTTGATACGAGATTCGCAGCTATGAGCTCAGCTGGGTTTTTCTTCCAGTACAGTTTAGATCTAAAACAAATTTAACACTTAGCAATGCTCTTAGGGAATTGTCGCCACTTTCTTAGATGTTCTTTATTAATAGCCAGACTTTTTACTTGAAGTTATTTCATGGGAGAGACGAGCTGAAAATAATTATTTTCATATTCTGCCTTTTTTCCTCAACAAATCTGAAGTAGAATGTAGATTCAGAATAAATTCAGGACTTCATTCACTGGACTTCATTCAGATGTTGTAATCTTGCATTATACCACTTGAAACCTTTTTGCCAATCCATTTCTAATCTAAAATGAGTCAGTTTTTACAGAAATAGATTTAAAGATAAATTTTTTGGACAGGAATGATAACTTTTGATGAAATCGTGTTATTATGTCTTGATATTAGTGTTTAAGAATTGCTATGTAAATATCGAAAAGGAATATTTAACATCAAACTTTGGCCCAGCTACTACACAACCATATTTTAATTAGCAGATTCTTGTATACTACACAATTTGCCTGCCTTTAAGAGTTTAGTACCACTAATGTCCTTTGCTTTGAACATTGGTTATTCTGATCTGCCATTATTATTAATAATCTAAGTTGATCCTAAAAGTCACGTTTTCTAGATAGCCTGATAAAATATATTTTGAATTTATAACCAATATTTTTTGTACCGAAAAAAGAAGTTGCCTGTAATAAATCCTCTGCTTTATTTTTTTAAGCATATCTCCAAGGTATCAATTTAATAACTATCAAAGTAGCTACTGCAGTTGTTGCATTTAAATTGATTTACATGTCAAGACTGGCAGTTTAGCAGCTGCGCTATTATTCCTAGATCGGTCAATTTACTTGAGAAAAACCTACTACTGAGTTCTACTGACCTGCCTGACAATATAGGCCCTATTTCTATTCCTGTAATTAGGCCTGCGACTAACTCAGAATATTTTTAATTAAAATATTTTGGTCAATGTGTTGCACCAAATTAGGCCTTTCAGTGAAGATTTAATTCTGGAAATAGTGTGATTAGAATATTTAATGAGATGTGTTGAACTAAGATTAACAGGTTGTGTGTTTTGAACCTTGTTTGTGTGTGACCATTTTGAGTTTTACAATCATAAATGTTATTCCTGATTTTTAACCTTAAAAATATATGCCTCAATAACGTCTGACGGATAAATTTAAATTCAGTTGAAATTTCCTTCTAAAGAAAGCAGATTTAAAATGCATCACTAGGAAAGCTGTTATTTGTTATGTTCTTCCCTTTCAGCAAAGCCAAAAAATGAGGAAATTGCCACTTAAATGTTTACAAATAAACAGTTTTATCGAGAAATTGGTTGTTTCCACATCTCCTAATTTGGGAATTTTTTATTCTCTAAAGGAATGTGACCAACATAAAATTAAAAAGTGCTCATTTTATAGGCTCTTTATGTCATTAAGAAGCTTTGATAAAATGATAAATATTTCAACCTTGAACCCTTGTAAAGGGGTGGAAATAAAAGTACTGACTAGAAAATTTATCCTGATTTTGATTCCATTAATATATAATTCATGGTAGCAAATAGAGCTCTTATCTTGATTTTCTCCCATTGAGAGCCTTCCTCTTGTTGCTGACTTTCATGGCGGGGCCCCTCTGCAGCCTGCAGTGGAGAGGTGGACTCTGGCTCCTTCAGCCTAGCTGCCATTACAGGAGTCACATCACTGGGGTTTAAACACACAGGGTCTGGGATCCACAGCAGATCACTGTGTGCCTTTTTGAAGGCTGTCTGTGATTGGATACAATGTTTTGATTTATAGGCCATTGTAATGCTGATAATCTATATAAATGTTATCTCTTCTGGAGAAATTCTTTTCTCTTTCCTCTTTTTACATATAAGTACAAATAAAGTTTTTTGTTTTTATTTTAAACTCCCTATGAAAAACTGTTATATTTGCTGCTGTAGGTATGATGATATTCTGATCAATGGACTTCCAGATTGGCGACAGCCTGTATTCTACTACAGGCGGGTGAGAAAAATGAGCAATGCTGAGCTGGCATTACTTTTGTTCATAATTCTCACAGTGGGTCATTATGCTGTGGTTTGGTCAATCTACCTGGAAAAACAACTGGTAAGTACTGGTAATAAATCAAATGATCTAGCCTCCTTAATTTTATATGGAATTTCAGACGTTTATTTTTTCAACTGATAAAAATTTCAACTTTTCTGTATATGCTCCTTATTCTAATATTTTTTGTACTCAGCATTTAGTATTTGATATGTTTCTATTTCAAGAATCCATGACATAAGAAGAAAATGTTTCTTTTTCAAAATGTGGCATTTGAGTTTGTTACAAAATTTTGTGAAGGCTCAAATATCTAGCTGAAAATTAGAAGGTAGAGCTATGTTTTCTTAATTGTCACCTTCCAGATATACATATTTTTTATGTAAAATGATTTTAGAAATTTTTGTGTCGCAGGCCCTTACATAAAGAATGATTATTTTAAAAGCTTTTAACTCAGTAAAACTTGAAATGAGTATAAGTTTATAATTTCAGAGATCAGTTGGTTAAAAAATATTACATTTTTCTTAGCCTAATATACTACTACATAGTTTATTCTGCTATAGGCTTTTATTTATATGCTAAAGATAAACATATTTATCAGTATTCATGAATTAGCATCTGTTTACTCATTCTTTTTGAAGTGACATTATTAAAGTTGGATGAATGAGAAAAAGTAAGTTGAATGCCTTCTCTTCTTAGAAAACTTTGATTGCTATGGAGATACACATGACTGACAGTGCTGAACTTCATGTGTGTTTAAGGACTGGTTACCATGGCAACAGTTATTGTTAAAGATTGATGATTTTACTTAATCATGTTGGACCCTACATACATTTGCATAAATGTTCTTCTATAATGTTTACCCTTCACAGAAGACTCTTGATAACATTTGAAGAGTACATGTTAATGATAACCTGTAACCATAATTTTTTCCACATTAAGGATGAACTGCTTAGTAGAAAAAAGAGAGAAAAGAAAAAAAAGACAGGCGGCAAGACTGTGGATGTATCAAAACTTGGTGCTTCAGAAAAAAATGAAAGGTGGGAGCATATAAAAACATTTTATAATTCAAAATTGTTTTAAAATATGTCTTTAATGTGATTCAACTTCATATGTATATCCATTTCAGATATGCTAACATTTACATCTGTATTCAGTTTATAAAAGACTAATACTGTGCCATAGTTTATGAAACACATTCTAATCTTAAGCAAAAGTTCTACAGGTTTTTCCCTTTGTAAAGTGTTCATATATATTTACATAATTAAACCCCTGAATTCTTGTTATTTGAAAATTTTATACTGAACTTTAGAAACGAAGTATTACTAGAAGAGTCTATCACTGTAGTGTTTAGCTCAGGAGTGACAGTATGTAGAGAGACAGTGATATGCAGCACACTCAAAGAGATACTACCATTTCTTCTATTGATTCATAGGAAGAAATAAAGGGTTTAAATAGTTCACACAGCAGGGCAGGAACTGGATCAATGTGAGATGGAGATCAGAGACTATTCTGCCTGTCTTCTGTTCTGATGACATCAGTGAGTAATGCTTCAGTGAACTGCAAATGACATTAATTTTTATGTATTGGTTTGTTTATGCTACAGTCTTCATATCTGCTTGTCAGCACTTGGGGACACTCTGATGATGTTTAGTCTTTTACCGCTGAAGTAATCATAAGGTCTAAGAATTCATTTTGCCAAACTGATGAAAAGTCCAGTTAGAAACAGGGCTTTTGTTTCTTTATCTTTATAACTTGATTACAAGTCCCCTTCCCCAAAATCTTAACCTAGATTCTCTTACTTATTATACATAATTGCATTTGTTGTACTAATATATTTTATGATAGAATACTTCAGATTAAGTGATAACTGTCATAAATATTTCATTGAAAAACTTCTTCCTTTGTTGAAATAGCCATTCAAAACAGAATTCATGATTATTATAAAAATATTTTTGTCTGTCAACTTTCTTTCTATATTTTGCTTCTTTATTTTTGCTTTTTGTTTTCCCTTTAGATTACTGGTGAAACCACAATGGCATGATTTGCTCCCCTGCAAGCTGGGAATTTGGTTTTGCCTTACACTAAAAGCATTGCCTCATCTAATCCAGGTAAAATGTACCTCTTTCTTATAATATTAGATGCTTTCACTTTAATTATTCATGAAATAATTTATGCCTGCTATCTGAATGCTGAATATACAGTAGATGCTTCCTAATGATGATTGAATGAATAGTATAAGTATAAACGTAATTTAGAATAGTTCTAAAATTTATTTAGGTATCTATTCCTATAACTATCTCTTTTTTTCCCCTATAACTATCTCTTACACTGCTTTTATAACACCTTAGAATTCCAAGACACTAAAAAAAAGGAAAAAGCAATACTATCTTTTTTTTTTAACATCTTTATTGGAGTATAATTGCTTTACAATGTTGTGTTAGTTTCTGCTGTATAACAAAGTGAATCAGCTATATGTATACATATATCCCCATATCTCCTCCCTCTTGCATCTCTCACCCTCCCTATCACAGCCCTCTAGGTGGTCACAAAGCATCGAGCTGATCTCCCCGTGGGATGCAGCTGCTTCCCACTAGTTACCTATTTTACATTTCATAGTGTATATATGTCAATGCTACTCTCTCACTTCGTCCCAGCTTACCCTTCCGCCTCCCCGTGTCCTCAAGTCCATTCTATATGTCTGCATGTTTATTCCTGTCCTGTCCCTAGGTTCATCAGAACCTTTTTTTTTTTTTAGATTCCATATATATGTGTTAGCATATGGTATTTATTTTTCTCTTTCTGACTTACTTCACTCTGTATGAGAGACTCTAGATCCATCCACCTCACTACAAATAACTCAATTTCATTTCTCTTTATGGCTGAGTAATATTCCATTGTATATATGTGTCACATCTTCTTTCTGATAAATTATTTTTTTTTTTATGGTTTTCAGTTTTATAATTTTTACTTCTTTTTTTCTTTTGCGGTACATGGGCCTCTCACTGTTGTGGCCTCTCCCGTTGCGGAGCACAGGCTCCAGACGCGCAGGCTCAGTGGCCATGGCTCACGGGCCTAGCCGCTCCGTGGCATGTGGTATCTTCCCGGACCGGGGCATGAGCCCGTGTCCCCTGCATCGGCAGGCGGACTCTCAACCACTGCGCCACCAGGGAAGCCCGACTTCATTTTTTTTAACATCTTTATTGGAGTATAATTGCTTTCCAATGGTGTGTTAGTTTCTGCTTTATAACAGAGTGAATCAGCTATACATATACACATATCCTCATATCTCCTCCCTCTTGTGTCTCCCTCCCACCCCCCCATCCCACCCCTCTAGGTGGTCACAAAGCACCGAGCTCATCTCCCTGTGCTACGTGGCTGCAGCAATACTATCTTTAGGACAGATATAAAAGCAATAAAAATTTAATCATTTAAGGCATATCCAGTAAAAAAGAACAAAGCTCAAATAGTTTGTCACCATATTTTAATAGCATTTAAGTACACAGTGTGAAAAAAAAACACTTTACGTAAGCATTGGTATAATTAAGCAAAAATATATATAGCTTTCCATTTTATTTGCAACTTTAAGAGGAGTCAAGATATTTTGTCTTAAACTGGTAATCAAAGTTTCTGTTGCTAGTCAGTCTTCCTCAAACAATGGGATGTACATATCATATTGATATGGCAATTTCTTATTTTTTTATATTTAGCATACCAACACATATTCTATTATTTCTTTGCTAATTTTAATTGTTGCATCTGGTTAGAAAATTTCCAACACATAAACAGAATATTTGAAAGAATATATAATTGTTTTGGTGTACAAATTTTGAGATTCTTTGAAGTTGTAATTTTGGAGGAAATGTCTCATTTCAGAAAATACAAAGAGCAAGAGAGACAGATAATTTGTTTAATTCTACTCACTTTTTTTCATGAAACAGCTGTTTTTCCTAATTGTTTAAGGAAGTGAATGACTCCTACTTCTGTACTTTATTCCTCTTTTTCCTCTAATAATGCAAATTTTATATTTGAAGGGAAAATGAACTAAAAATTACTAGTGTGTTTCTTTCTAGCCTTTGAGAAATTATTTACCAGTTCTTTTGTCAAAATTGTTTATCTTAGTAGTTATTGCTTACAGAATCATATATTTTGTTAATAGAGACAATTGAAGTATTTTGGTAATTTAAAAGCTTTTGTTTTTAAGTTGTTTATTTTAAGTTTTATGTTGTTTATTTGAACAAAAATCCACAATCCTCATATGCTACGTATGTAAGAGTTAATAAGAGAGAGGGGAAAGTATATTTATCATGCTGGTATATTTATGAGAAGATGTGACAGAAAAATATTTTAGGACATGATTTCTTATATTTTTTAAAGAATGATTATTTTTTGCCGGCTTTAGAATCTGTGCAGTAGGCAAACCAGAATGTAGATGAATTTAAAAGTATAGTCATGAGGCAGTATAGATAAAGTATCACATAAAATGTCAGTCTGAAACACTTCTTTGTAATTTTAATCTAAGTCATTTGAAACAAAGTTTAGTTGGTAAAATTAACATATTTCTTGATTAGCGTGGAGTAATTTGCAAAAACAGAATCAATATATTAAGATGGCTTAGAATTACAAGTTATTATTTTGCCTTATCACAAATTTCTAGAAAGCCTACAAAAATAAGGAATTTTATAAAAACATTTTAGCCTCTTCAGAAACTTTCTTAAACTGTTGAATCAGTTTGAAGTTTAAAGTTTTACTCATGTTCACTAACAAAATAATGTAATATAGTAGACTCTGATACAAACTGTAATAGTGAAAGTATTTTACATTGATAAACATATAGCTTATACTTTCATAAGCATCAGCAAAGCAATACTGAATAGTTGCTATTAAGATTAGATTGTCTGCTTTTTTTTGTCTGCTTTGACCTTTGTATTAATTTATCATTCATAAAATCGTGTAATATGAATACATATGCCTTATCTACAACACTGAAATTTTCATGTGACACTTCTATGAGATCTTCTTAAGAAAGGTATTTATGAAATTTAGAGGAAGCCCTTTTTACCCGAAGCAGTCTGTATTAGTAACTGGCACAGTGGTGATAGAAGAGCCCTACTCAATATAAAAAAAATGATACACATGACCTTCAACATTTTCTTCACCACTCTTGTGATACAGGGCCATTGTTTTATTTTTAAGTAGGAGTCCTTTTTCTTGCGTAAACCATACCTATCATCTTGGTTTCTTTAAGGACAGATTTCCAGTTGATTTCTCTAAAGAAGAGTTAAACCATACTCCTGTGAAGCAATGTAGTTGTGTAAGCCTTAGAGATTTGTATGATATCCGTCGCTCAGTCTTTCATCATCGGCTTATTTACATCTAGTTAACAGCATTTTTAGCAACTCTTTCATTGAGCTTTCCAAAGCATCCACTTGGTTTTCATAGAAACAACTGTCATTTTCTACTCAGTTTTCATCTTTTTAATATAATATTTAATTGAATCGTATAATTACAATAACATGTATCACTGACACAAATAGGTTTAAGAGCTAATACAACCAGCTCATATAAGCATACAGTTAGTTAAATAGGTATCAGTTAAGGGAGTTTTACTTCCGTGTGTGAATCCCTTGAATTTCATGGAAAGTTCATTAAAACTGAGCTGCAGATATTCTGTGTAAGCAGGCAGCTGTTGGATAAGATGGAGTTTCCAAGCTAAAAGTGGGAGATTCAGAGACTTCCAGCAAATGGCCTCACACTAGCAGAACTGGTACCCAAATTTTGTCCTTGTCATATCAACAGCTCTTCATCTTCAACTGTTTTCCTCCCACTCCTCCTCTAAATACCCATTCCTTTATTACACTCCACATGCATATATGGTTGGTTATCTAGTAAGATTTGAAAAAGTGGCAGTTCTGGTTCAGCTTGTGCTCCTGAGTTCACTGTTTATTACTTAGTATCTAAGATCCCTAAGAAAATTCCTTGTTGCCTACTTATTTTACCTAAATTCTTTTCTATCCCTCTCCCCCAAAAATTACAGATGAGAATAGTTATATCATAGTTATTTGATGTATAAAACTTCTTCTGGTTATATTTTTAGAAAAACAGTTTAGCGGGTTCAATAAAAATTTATTAAACACAATATCAGAACAAGAGGCTATAGAGATGAATATGCTTTCTTGGACCTTACAGTCAGGTAGAGGTTATATCACATGAATTAAAATAATTGGGACACAATATGGTATGTAAGCTTCATATATGTAGTATAAACAATGACTTCTGTAGATGTTCAGAGAAGTAAGATTGTCTCTATTTAGGATAACCAAGGAAAACTGAAAAGAGGAGCCACTTGAATTGAGTCTTGAAAGATGAATAGACACTTGACAGTGAAGTACCCACTCTGTGTACTAGTTTGTGTACAAAAATAATTTGATAGATACAGTAACTCCCATATAATCATATGTGTTAGAACTGGAAGAAACCTGAGGAAAACATTGTACAACTGCTTTTTAAAAAAAAAAAAAAAGAAAAGAAAATTCCACATAGCCCATTGCTATCATCTAAGACTATATCCCAGGTCTCCAGACTCTGAATATAGCCTTTTAGGAATTTATACCCTAATAGATAAATCTCACAAATCTATTAAAGGACATTGAGACAGAAGAGTGTTTCCATCGCACATGTCTGTCAAAGATATGTATACATTGTTAGGAATGGGAAAGTTAAAGTACATAGTGGGCAGAAAATACTCAAAGTGGTTCTGTGATCAAGCAGGGCAGAGGTAGAAGTATTTCTTTGATAGCTCCCCTTGCTTTTTGAGAAGGTCTTTATTACCTCCAGCACTGGGTTTTGTTCCTTTCCTTTGTTCTGAAAAATATATTGAAAGAATTATAAGATTTGGTAGATTAGAAGAATGAGGCCAGTAACTGAAAACGATTATACTTGATATATGTAAAATATTCGATGTTAAGTTAATAACAAACATTTCCTAGATTGGAAAATATTGAAGGGAAAGATGTATGGATATTACTCTGTTTAGCAAAGTGTATATCCCTATATCGTTCATGTACCCACATAGGCAGAGAAGAAAAAAGTCAAATGAGAAACCATAGAAGAAGAATGTGGAGAGTGTTTTTAAATTGATGTGTCCATAGAGAGATGAGAGAACTTTAGAGAGGAGTAAAATGCATGACCGTGTGCAGAGAAGCTTGGGAAACTTGAGAAGAATGTGTTTAGACAGTGAAAACGGTAGGTGGAATGATCAACCAAATATATGGAATGTGAATTAGAATATAACAAGGAACTTGGTCTATATCAGGAGAGGCATAGTGTGCTTTGAGGCTAGAATTTAATTTTAACATTAAAAGTATAGCCCTAAAAAAAAAAAAAGTATAGCCCTAGTGACACTTTCATATCTTACCAGTGTTTCTTTTTTCACGATAGTTTGAAGGGAGTACACAATCTCTTGGAATCTGACTAATCCAGTCTTCCGTGTTGACTATATTCAGCCTATAACCCCAAGAAATTTTTCTAACCTCCAAAATGCCCTTCTTGGATGTTTTTTAATTGACCATATATGTTCTGAAATATATTCATAGCCATGAGGGTAGCAAACAACTGATGAAATATAACCAATGCTATGTGCATATTTTCATTTTAACTCTTATAACTTAGTTTATTTTTGTCACTGCCTGTTTGTGTTGGAGCTTCATTTATTTAGGCCCATGATAATTTAGGTCATTAACACCACCGATTTCTCATACAAAATCAGTAAGTACCAAATATCCCAAGTGATTACCAACCTAAATCATAGTTCATAGTTCTCTACATTTTCTGAGATGAAAAAGGTCTTCAGTATTCAGAATTTATTTGCTCGATAGTTTGTTTGATTTTCTGGGAACTCACCATTTAAATTTCTCTCTACCTGCTGTGTTACATTTCTCAGTAACATAATTTATAAAATGTATAACTCCTTTAGGTGTGTATTGCCTAAGGTTGTTAATTTCTCTCATTGTTAAGTCCCAGTCCCATCTTCTCTCACTACCAAGCTGATCTAATATGAACACAGTTAGACTAGAAATTATTGTAGGAAATTTCCAGCATGTATATCTCCACTCTATCAGGATTTATAGGTTGCTGAGGAGCAGTGGCTGAGAAAATAATCTTTTCTGTAGTGCTATGACCTTTACCTTAAAAAAATTAAAATAAATCTTGCCTAAGAGCGTAAACGGAATACTGTACTTTATACAACTATTTATAAATGGAGGCATCCTCCCTCCCAAGAA
Organism: Tursiops truncatus; assembly: GCF_011762595.2. NCBI lineage: Eukaryota > Metazoa > Chordata > Mammalia > Artiodactyla > Delphinidae > Tursiops > Tursiops truncatus. The sequence goes on along the minus strand of NC_047035.1, from coordinate 163,037,266 downwards.
GCTTCTTCCATGGAAACTACAACTGTGGACAAGCCTGGAGGTCACCCTCTCTACAGTCAGGGCCCTTCATTTCTAGCCCCTTTGCTTCTGCTTGCTGGGACAGAAACCAAATAAACAAAACATTCACAGCTAATTAGCAGGGAGAAAAGCTTCTAAAAGGCTAGGAGGCATTTGTAGCAAGCTCAGTTGCCTGCCCTTCTACTCAGAGTTAAACACAGATTTTCCAAGGGATGAGGAAGCTTACTTTCAGTACTCCCATAACTCTTTGGAAAATTTTGCATACAAACATACTTTACATAGGGAATACGTAAACAAATAAAAAAGGTTGGGAAAAACTCGTCTGAATTTTTATAAGGCTGAAACTCTACTGCTACAGAAGGACAAAGGGATACAGGAAAACTGGAAAGACCTCACAACATAACAAAGATTCCATTCCTTCTACCCTCTGAAAGGAGGCCATAAAATGCACTTATTTGGAGGTCCAAAGGCAGAATATAGAGTTTTGTAGAAAAGATTTTAAAATCACAAAATGTTAGGTAGGATGTTAGAGATGCATAGTCTCATCAATTCCATATTTTGTAGATGAAAAACAAGTTTAAGACTCAGACTGGTGAGACAATTTGCCTAAAGTGACACTACTAGTCAATGGTAGAAATGAAACTTAAAGCAGACGAAAATAGATTTAAAATATAAGAAATATAAAAGCCAAGAAAGAATAAATTTTTTCAACAGCTGGATAACAAGCTAGATATGTTATGGTGAGTGAATAAGCTGTCTGATCTTACATTCTCTATATGAATATTGAGGCAGACTGTAATTGTTATAAAAGTTGTAGAAGGATTCTTGTATTGAGCTGGGGCTGAATAGATGACTTCTGTGGTGTCTTCTGTCTCTTAGCACAAATGGAAAAAGTTGCTTTGGGCCTTCCCAAAGCCCAGTACTGCCTGAATACTACTGACTCAGGCAGAGGAAAGCTGAGCTTGATTTCTGCTTTATTTTTATTACTTCTTGTAAATTTAGTGTTACTATCATTCTGTACAAGAAAATTTACTCTTATTCAGAGTATGAAATTTAAAAGTTTTCCTGTATTCTTCATTGTAATTTTATACATTATATGTAATTACACATTAGATCTAATTCTGAGATTATAAGTCAGTTGGAGAACAAAATTTGATATAGAGAAATTGAATTTATGGGCAGATTTTCAGAAGTGCACTTAACGATATTCTCCTGTGTTGATGGTTATATGTAAGCTTCAAACAAGAGATTTGTGCTGTCACACAGTCAGAGAGAAATGTTCCCTATTCCCATGAGGACAGGTGGTACTATTTCCCTGCTTGTACAAATCTAAATTCCTTTCTTTCCTAAGATTTTTTTGGATTGTTTAATATTTTAAGGTTCATATATGGAGAAGTAAAAGAAAACCAAAACATGACGAGCAGTGCCAGCGCAGCATGTTATCTTTATCACTTAGATAAACTATGTCGATAGAGTTAAAAAGAAAGATTTATAAGGGATGACTTCCATCTTGTAGCTAACTAACCTTGGGAATACTACATCTTCAAGGCTTAGCTAAATTGTCGTCATCATTATGAAACCTTTCTTGATGAGGCCAACTGAAAATTTCCCATTGTATATTCTCTGTACTAACTTAGTAGCACTTACTATTTGTATTAATCAGGATAGACTATGGGGCAGATCACCCTGAAATTTCAGTGACTTAAAATTTTTTTCCAGTGTATGCCACTTATCTATCACTGGTTGGTGGGAAAAGGGACATTCTGCTCTAACTAGCAGCTCTAATTTAGGGACCCAGAATAATGACGTCTTCACCATCTTCTAGCTGTTCGCATCTGGAGCATGTGGCTTCCTTGCTCCCTGTGGCAAGAGTAGAGAGCTGGAGGACTGCACAAGTTTTTTGATGTTGGGTTTGAAATGACACATGATATTTCTAACCGCAGCCCATCCAGAACTAGTCCCATAACCCCACCTAATTTCAAGAGAATAAGGGAATGTGGGGAAACAAATAGAATGTCGGGAGAGCACCACTCTCTCTTTCAATAATTCATTCAGCAAATATTTTTTTTACTCTATTTTTTAATTAGTTTTTATCAGAGTGTGGTTGCTTTACAAAGCAAATATTTACTGAGTGCTTACTATGTGCTAAGTATTCTTTTAGGCTCTGGAAATACAAAAAAATTTCTAAAAAAGACCAAAATTCCTGTTCTCATGTAGTTTATATTCCTTATTTTGGTTGATATTCATAGATATTTTTACATATGCTTTAAGGGCAACTGCTTGTCTTATCATATAACCCCCATATATCCTAACAAAGTACAACACATATAATAGTGGTTCAGTAAATAAGTATAAATAAATATTACTTTTTAAAGACCTTCTTGTGCAGGAGCCCATGCTCTACAATTAGATAAAGAACCACTCATAATATATAAATTCTTTAAGTCATAGTTCTATAATGTAAAATCAGTCCTCTGCTTGGTGTCTATGCAGACAAGCTTTGAGCCCTCCAAGAAATTTTAAGTATTAAGAGAATTGATTCTAGAGTAAAAGCTTTTCCTCATGTTCCATCCATAAGGATTATATAATGCTCCTCGAAGATGAGAACTCTATGTTTGGAACAGTGTAAACTCTGTAGTTTTAATACAGTATTATGCAGCTAAACCTAGGCAGTCCAGAGCCCTGATTGATTAAGCATTCATTCACTCATTAAATACTTATTAAGCATCTATTATGTGCCAGGCAGTGTCTCCAAAGATGGATGAGAAGTTTATCCACAAGAAATTTATCCTTTCCTGTGTAGGTAAACTGGGGCTTATTCTGGGCTCAAAATGAGACTTTGTGTTTATTTTCCCTACTTAACAATGGTATTCACATGAATTAGCTTCTCTTGAAGAATGGGGTGGGGGGGAAGGTTGCAAACAACTGCTCTTATTCAACCTCTTTTGAATACATGACACCCCAACCCCCAATCCCTACCCCCCACCCCTGTCACTGGCCTGGTCTTTTCTTGAATATTACCTGCAAAGCCAGTCTGTTTCATTTTCAGGTGATTATAATTATCAGCAAGCTCTTTTTTTGTATTTATCCAAAATCAAAACTTATCCCTAATCTTCTCATTTCCATCCCCTTTTAAATACAGTTTCAAGCCCAGATTCACAGACACAGAAGACAAACTTACGGTTACCAAAGGGGAAAGGGAGGAGGGGAGGGATAAATTAGGAGTATGAGATTAACAGATATAAACTACTATACATAAAGTAGATATGCAACAAGGATTTGCTGTATAGCACAGGGAACTATATTCAATATCGTATAATTACCTATAATAGAAAGTAATCTGAGTGTATGTATATGTATATAGTTTCAAGGCCCCTCACCATTTGATCACTTTCCTTTTAAAGTCTTCCAGTTTGTCAGTGCATCTTAAAGTATGGGACACCAAACTCTACAGAAGGATGGTTGGAACAAAGAGTTTGTTGAGTACAGTAGAATTATTTGAGATCGTAGGTTTATTAAAGAAGTAATGCTTCCTAGAGTGGACATATTGTAATTATAATTTGCAAGTACAAACAAGATATGAAGGAAAGAAAAAGCATGAGGAACATTTAAATAATTGCTTAGAAATGGGGCAAAAGGGAGATAGGATTCTTTGCCTAGAACAAACAGTGAGTGAGACAAGGGAATGTGTTAAAACTCTTGGAATTAGATGGAGTAGGTTAAGGTGATTGGGTGCATTGCAATCCTCAGATAAGTGTGGTGTTGAATCTAATGCATATTTCCAAAAGGAATTTTTAGTGGAATTCTGTGCTGCAGCAGAAGGAAGAAACATTAGCAGAGAAATGTTCAGATTTGTTAGAACCACTAGGAAGGGATTGTCCAGCAAAAGGTTTTTGCACTGAGCTGAAGAGGGTTCAGGTAAAGAGAAGTCATGTAAGTGAGAAGATGCAGGATTCTGCAGGAGTTTTGGTTTACTATGAAGCAGAAAAACTCACCCTGTCTTTGTGGTGGAGAATAAGGTTCTTGGCAAAATGATGAAGTAATGATAAAAATAGGTACCATATATAAGGCCTAACTGTGTGCAAGATGTTATTCTAAGGGTTTCCCATATATTAACACATTTAATCTTTCCAACAGCCTTATGAGTTAGGTACTTGTATTATCCCCGTTTGATGGCTGAGAAAATTCGCCCATAGGAAAGTGAAGTAATGCTGAATGTCACATGGCTAGTGAGATGGCAAAGCCGAGATCTTAATCCAGGCAGCTTGACTCTAAAATCTGCCCTCTTCATCACTATATTCTATCTCATTCTATTATACTATGGTGTTTGATTTCAACTCGTCATCTTTCACACCTCATAAATAACTTATCTGTGCCCTTCTTACATGGTGCAACCCTTCCTACTTCCCTAAGGAGGCAATGCCTTCCTGACCATTTCCCTACTATTAGCAATTACTCTCTGGAAAGAAGCTAATAAGCCATTCATTCATTCATACTGAGGAACAAATGACTGATATGGTTTAATATAAAATAAGACTTTTCCAGGGTTGAGATTTTGGGGGTGCAGGGAGTGTTAAGGGACCATAAATTCTTAACCAAAACTCTGTTGAAATTTAAAGTAAATATGGGTAACCAAGAGGTCACTGAAGAAATCAAAGAGGAAATCAAAAAATACCTAGAAACAAATGACGATGAAAACATGACAACCCAAAACCTATGGGATGCAGCAAAAGCAGTTCTAAGAGGGAAGTTTATAGCAATACAGTCCTACCTTAAGAAACAAGAAACATCTCAAATAAACAACCTAACCTTACACCTAAAGCAATTAGAGAAAGAAGAACAAAAAAAACCCAAAGTTAGCAGAAGGAAAGAAATCATAAAGATCAGATCAGAAATAAATGAAAAAGAAAAAAAGGAAATGATAGCAAAGATCAATAAAACTAAAAGCTGGTTCTTTGAGAAGGTAAACAAAATTGAGAAACCATTAGTCAGACTCATCAAGAAAAAAAGGGAGAAGACTCAGATCAACAGAATTAGAAATGAAAAAGGAGAAGTAACAACTGACACTGCAGAAATACAAAGGATCATGAGAGATTACTACAAGCAACTATATGCCAATAAAATGGACAACCTGGAAGAAATGGACAAATTCTTAGAAATGCACAACTTTCCGTGACTGAACCAGGAAAAAATAGAAAATATGAACAGACCAATCACAAGCACTGAAATTGAAACTGTGATTAAAAATCTTCCAAAAAACAAAAGCCCAGGACCTGATGGCTTCACAGGCAAATTCTATCAAACATTTAGATTTTGTGATCTTCATATGCCTAGAGCACCAACTTGTTTATCTCCATGTCTGTGATTAAAGGCCTGGTCTTTTTTCGGTACTCTGCTAAAGTCTTACCTATCCTATTTGCCACTCCTTGAGACTTTAGCCACTGTATCTTGACACCTAAGTATTTGTGTATAGTGTGTGTCCTCAGTCCTCAACTCTCAGTGGAGTGACAACTTTCACTTGTATCTACATGGTCATAGAAGTTTCACAATCAGATTTGCATATAGTAATTTTGAAAATCTTTTGGAGTTAAGGGACTAATATGAAAATAGTGTTAGTACTTTGTTAGTCACAATAATATAATTTACTATGCTATCAAATAATTCAGTTCAGCAAGTGTGTTTTTCTGCTCTCTGTCCATGCATAATACTGAGAAAATATACAATGGAAGAAAACAGGAAGAGGATACATCCCTTTCCTATCTGAGAGTAAAGGCTTTACTTAAACATGTTTATACTCATGTAGTTTCTGGCTTTCATTAGTTCTCTAAGATAGAGAAATCGTAGATAACTGCTTATTCAGTTTCTTCTGTTCATCATAAAATTTGAAAGCATAAACGCAGAGGAAGACTACTTATTAAATGAATATACTGCTTTAAATCGTTTTTTTAATATTTATTTTATTTATTTATTTTCCTTATTTTTTTTTGGCTGCATCGTGTCTTAGTTGCAGCATACAGGATCTTCCATTATGGCTTCCTTGCAGCACGCGGGTTTCTCTCTAGTTGTGGCATGCAGATTTTCTCTTCTCTAGTTGTGGTGCACGGGCTCCAGGGAGAATGGGCTCTGTAGTTAGCGGCATGTGGGCTCTCTCGTTGAGGTGTGCAAGCTTAGTAGTTGTGGTGCGCAGGCTTAGTTGCCCCGCAGCATGTGGGATCTTAGTTCCCCAGCCAGGCATTGAACCCGCGTCCCTGAATACACTGCTTTAAATTGAAGTTATGTGGAAAATACCATCAAAGCAAACTGACTTTTATGTTAATTTATTTGTTACTTCTTTTTTCAGGATGCTGGGCAGTTTTATGCTAAATATAAAGAAACAAGATTGAAGGAAAAGGAAGATGCATTGACTAGAGCTGAACTTGAAACACTTCAAAGTGAGTTTTAAACATTTTCTTACTGTATTAACTATATTATATAAAACTGATTATTTAAATTTGGATTTTCCCTTAAATTCAACAGTAATTCAATTTTCTGTGCTTTCTTTGCTACTCTGTAAATGGAGTTACTTATACTTAATATACTATATGTGGAAAATACTATATTAGTAATTTCTGAACCACCCACAGCTCAATATCAGGAGGGGTAAAATTAACATGGGGTCATATAGTTCCTTTAATCTGAGAGGCATCCAAAATCTAGAAAGTCCTTAAATACTCCAGTGCTGCAGTTGTCATTGATACTTAGTGCTGAGTCTATCCAGTTGCTCCCCAACTTGCTGTATTACAGTAGTAAACAGGAAGCCTGAAAATGTCAGTGATTTTTGTTTTGAAAGCCTTTGTTTCATTTGTATTATTGTTATATAACATGAAAAACCTTGGCTAAAGTGTCAGTGTGTTGAAATCTTCCATTGAACACTAAAGACAGCTCTTGCTGATTTTAGGAAAAGTTGAACATACTATTAAAGAAGACATTTTACCAGCCCTGGTCTTTTTGTCTAAGTTTGTATATCTACATCTTTCCCACACGTATACGTTCTGTCCCTTTACGTTGCTTTATCTTTATCCAGAGCATTTAACGCTACTTAACTTTAATTTATATATTCATTTTGTTTACTCTCTGGTCCCCCCAATAGAATGTAAGCTTCATGAGGGTAAGGACTTTATCTGTTTTGTTCACTGTTATGACTATCCAAGGACCTTAAAGAGTCCCTGGCACATAGTAGGTTCTCAGTAGGTAATTGTTGACTGAATTCATGGAGGTGAAGTCTATTTTTTTAAAAATTCCAATATGAATGTTTTTGGTTCAGACTTCATTTCTGAATTCTGTGCATGGTACCAATCTGGGCACAGAAGACAGTGTAAACACCCTTAATACCTGGTCACTTCACGCCTATAAATGTATATAAATACACAGCATGTGTAGTTTAGAAAACAACTTGTGTGCTTTTAAGGGTATACGGTAAAAGCTTTTCTGCAGCGCATAGAAGTCATTTAGCCAAATCAAACTGGAAAAGAGCAACTGTGGTATTAGTATACCACGCATTCAGTTCACACTTTCAGTATATATAGAAAAATGGTCATGGCCATTTCCCTTCATATACTGAAAGTCTAGCTTTCTGTCTTTACCCTGACGCTGACCGTGGTTTGAGAATAGAGGAGAATTATGTTCTCTCCAAACCCAAAGAGTACACTGCTACTACCTAAATGTGTGACTCTGAGGATTTTACTTTCCTTATCTGTCAGAAAAACATGTTGGACTAGATGATCCCAGTATTAGTTTTCTATTTTTGCGCTAACAAATGGCCACAAATTTAGTGGCTTAAACACAAATGTATTATCTTATAGTTGTATGGCTCAGAGTCTGACATGAGTCTCGCTGGGCTAAAATCAAGGTTATCAAGCAAGGCTGCATTCCTTTTCCAGCTTCTAGAGGCCTTCCACACTCCTTGGATCTTGGCCCCCTTCCTCTTTCTTCAGATCCAGCAATGTTTCATCTCTCTGACTCTTCTGTTGTCACATCTCTGGCTGATCATAACTGGGAAAAGTTCTCTGCTTTTAAGGACTTGTGATTATATTGGGCCAACTTGGATAATTCAGGATAGTCTCCTATCTCAAGCTTAATCATATCTACAAAGTCTCTTTTGCCATGTAAAGTAAAATATTCCCAGGTCTGGGGATTAGAACATGGTCATGGTTAGGGGACCATTTTTTGCCTTATACAACCTTCAGGTGTCTGGGCAGCTTTAGAACAGGGACTTTCTTTTTCATCTTTGTGTCTGCAGCATTGAATATAGTGTCCTGGCACAGAGTAAATGTTTAATAAATGGATGAATGACTAAATATATGAATTAATATAATCCCATGAATATTAATGAGCGTTAATATTAGTGAAGAAGAAAACCAACTTACGGTTACCGGAGGGAAAGGGGTGGGGAGGGATAAATTGGGAGATTGGGATTGACATATACACACTGCTCTATATAAAACAGATAATAAGGACCTACTGTTTAGCACAGGGAACTCTTCTCAATACTCTGTAATGACCTATATGGGAAAAGAATCTAAAGAAGAGTGGATATATGTATATGTATAGCTGATTCACTTTGCTGTACAGCAGAAACTAACACAGCATTTTAAATCAATACTCCAATAAAAAAATAAAAGTTTCAACAGTTAAAACACAAAATAATATTCAGATAAACTATATCATTGTTTAAAGCAGACTTCTGTTTAAGAGGGAAAGTTTAGGATGTTAGAGAATTACGTATTAAGGTTGACTGATGTGTGTTTTGCAGAGCAGGGTAAGGGTGGACAAATGATTATTATTGTTATATTAAACCAAAGATTGAAACAGAAGTTGATGTTAGAGCAATTGTTGAAATAGTTTTAATGAAATTGAATAAATCAATGAATAAATGAAACTTTAAATGTAATTTTTATATAATTGTTACTTTTAAGTAAAACTGTTACATAAAAATTGTCTAAGCCTTTTAAGACTAGTCAAAAGGAGCAGGGGGAAGGGGCTTCCCTGGTGGCGCAGTGGTTGAGAGTCTGCCTGCCGATGCAGGGGACACAGGTTCGTGCCCTGGTCCTGGAAGATTCCACATGCCGCGGAGCGGCTGGGCCCGTGAGCCATGGCCGCTGAGCCTGCGCGTCCGGAGCCTGTGCTCTGCAACGGGAGAGGCCACAACAGTGAGAGGCCCGCGTACCGAAAAAAAAAAAAAAAAAAAAAAAAAGGAGGGGGGGAAATGACATTTACAAGAAAAGAGAAAAATATCAAACTAAACCAAAATTTACCAGAGGCAGTATGAATACACTAATTTCATTGCTTTCATAGTCATGTTTTCATGACTATTTTTCCAAAATTGTTGAGACTTTTATTCTGCCTAAGAATTTGATAATAATTCTCAAGCAGATTTGATAATGCTCTTTTAAAAAAATTTTTTTTAATTTTTATTTTTAAATTGAAGTAGAGTTGTTTTACAATGTTTCAGTTATACAGCAAAGTTATTCAGCTACACATATACATACATGTCTATTCTTTTTAAGATTCTTTTCCATTACAGGTTATTATAAGGTATTTAATACAGTTCCTTGTGCTATACAGTAGGTCCTTGTTGTTTATCTATTTTATATATAGAGGTGTATATCTGTTCATCTCAAAGACCAAATTTATCCCTCTCTCTCTTTCCCCCCGCTAACTGTAAGTTTTTCTATGTCTGGGAGTCTCTTTCTGTTTTGTAAATAAGTTCATTTGTATCATTTTCTTTAGATTCCACATATAAGTGGTATCATATGATATTCGTTATAATAATTTGTTATTATTTAATAAAAATATTGTGTAAAGAAACATTAATTTAAAAATAGGTAAATATCTGAAAACTCTGTATGCCAGCAAAAATGTGTGATAGTCTTCTAAAAAGGTGGAAAATTCATTACTAGCTTATGGTTTCTTGAAACTGAAAATGAGGAAATTAAATGCCAGAAACTTTATTAAAAACAATACTCATCCTAGGCTCTGAGTAATAAGACTTCTGTCGCTCATGTTTTGATATCAGTAGTATATTTAGAAAAGGTGATGGTATCAACATTAAGAATGTTAAAGAACAGTCACATTACTCTTAATAACGTCAAAAGCTGTCATGTATTTTTAAATGTAGTCTCTAATGGTTACATGTAAAGAATCTTTTAATTAATTTTGTTAACTTCATTACAGTGTTCTACATTGTATACTTTAGAACTAATACATAAAGGCCCCAGATCCCCCAGTGTGCATTTCATTTGCCCCCATCCTTCTTAATTTTAAAGACCATCATTGGAATACTGAGTTCATAATAACATTTCCATCTGCTTAATTGAGTAAATTCATCTCATGCAGATTAACAATAGCTATTTTATGCTGCCTGTTTTTCATGACCTAATTGCTAATCTGCCCTCAAGTCTATTTGCTTTACTGCTGAGATTGTGCAGAGTCCTCTAAGAGCTACACTAGAACTACACTGAGTAGGGTGTGGTGGTGTTACTTGCTGAAATGGTATTTTAGGGGGGAAATCTGAAAAAAGGGTAATTTCTTAAAAATAAATATCGTTCTCCTGGGAAGTCTTTATGGAAAAAAATGTGATGATTTATTTGGAAATTTTTGAGCATTTCTTTCTTTATTATAAACTTTTAATCAATTTTATGTTTTAGGTTTAAATCCAAGTTGAATATTTATAAATATAAGACTTTTTCAGTGTTAATAATATTTTTATACATTCTCTAATTGTATGAGTTTTAATCTAAGTCAATAGATGTGAGTTCTAAGTACTATAATGAAACAGCCCATATTGTGAATGGAAAAAAATGAGTTATTTTATGAAGAAATTGATTGTAAAGGTTAAAATTTGAATAGAGAAAAGAGGGGAGGAAGGGTCGAAGGAAAACACAATATTTCCCTTTTTTACTGTGTACTTTATATGAGTTAAGAACAAAAGCAAAATCAAATAATCAAAACCGTACTGTCAAGTACTTCTTTTTTGTCTACAGAGATAATCATTCCAGACATTATATTTTTCTTCTTGTTGTGTGGTCCCCACTCCATGCCCCAGTGATAGCCTAAGTAGGGGTGCCAAGGGGACAGTAAGAACATGGTAGACAGAATATATCTCTTTAGGGTGGCAGGATGGGAAAACATTCACCTTCCCTAAGGTAATGGAAGACTGGTTTTCTAGAAAACTTAGGTTCATGAGGAAAGGAGTTGCTAGTGCTGATTTGTAAGCTAATTCAGGGGTTAATGGAGAAGGAGGACAAAGGAGGTAGGGCAGATGTAATCCCAATGGGTTCGAACATTTTTCCTTTGGTAATATAGGGTGCTCATGGATGGGAGATTACTCTCTGAGATAATTTATGAAAAGGCATATGACACATCGCTAGCTCCAGTACATTTGGAAACATGACCAAACAGAAACTCTGTACCTTAACTTATTATATAGTAAAACCTGATAGGAGCCCTAGCCCCAAGAGTTTATATGTAGGCAAAGAATATCTTTAAAATAGTATTATTTCCTACGTACTTTGTTCTAATAACAATGGAATGTGAATTTTTAAAATCATATAGCTCAAATACAAATTACAGTTGCCTCGATATTTCATAATCATAATGCTGTGATGCTTAAATATAATGCAATCTCAGTTTTCTCACTGAAATGATTCAGAAAAGCATTTATTCAATTTAATATATAAACAATTATGGCTATAGATTAACTGGTCAAGTTTCAACTAAAATTTTACTTACTAATCTGGAAATGAGTACCTATTTAATGTAACTGTATATAAAATGATACATCACTTTATAAGATCCATGCAGGCAGGTATTTTCGTCTCTCTTGTCTATAGTCATAACCCCAGCACCTAGAATAATGCCAGGCATGTGGTAGCTCCTCAGTAACTATTAATTGAATGAATTAATGAATTTAGAAATACCGTATTGCTCTTTTCTACTTCATACTTCTTAAAGCAATTTATTTAAACTCTTCAGTAACATTTTTGACAGGAGGATTCTTGTCATCAGTAAAACTACTTTTTGAGTCATCAACACAGAGTAAATCATCTTTATTTCCATATATAATGAGGTATGATCTTTTTGATTCCATGTATGAGACTGACAGTGAAAATTTTATTCCAAGTCACAATTCATCTAATATTAGGATTTTTTCCTTTTTTTTAAATATATGATTGTTACAATAAAACCAATGTATTGCTTTATCCCCTCAATAATTTTCATTGTGGTAAAATATACATAACAAAATTTACCATCTTAACCATTTCTAAGTACAGCAGAGTTCAGTGGTATTAAATATATTCATAATGTACAACCATTACCCCCCTCCATCTCCCATAGCTGTTTTCATCTTGCAAAACTGAAACTGTACCCGTTAAATAATAACTCCCCATTCTCACCTCCACCCACCCTGTGGCAACCACTGTTCTGTGATTTCAGCTACTCTAAGTATCTCACATAAGTCTAATCATACAGTATTTATCTTTTTGTGATTGGCTTATTTCACTTTGCATAATGTCCTCAAGATTCATCCATGTTGTGGCATATGTCAGAATTTCCTTCCTTTTTAAGGCTGAATAATATTCCATTGTATGTATATACCACATTTTGTTTATCCATTCATCTGTCAATGAACACTTGGGTTGCTTCCACTTTTTAGCTGTTGTGCATACTACTACTGTGAACTTGGGTGTACAGATATCTCTTTGAGTCCCTGGTTTCAGCTCTTCTGGATATATATCCAGAAGTGGAATTGCTGGATCATATGATAATTCTATTTTTACTTTTTTTTAGGAACCTCCATAATGTTTTCCATAGCACTGTACCATTTTACATTCTCACCAACAGTGCACAGAGTTCCAATTTCTCCATATCCTTGCCAATGCTTTTTATTTTCTGGGGATTTTGTGTGTGTGTGTGTGTGTGTGTGTGTGTGTGTGTGTGTGTGTGTGTGTTTCCTATAGCCATCCTATTGCGTGTTTCTTTGGAGAAATTACTATTCAAGCCCTGTACCCAATTTTGAATCAGATTGTTCGTTGTTGAGTTTTAGAAGTTTTCTATATATTCTGTATATTATTCCTTATCAGATACATGATTTGCAAATATTTTCTCCTATTATATGGGTTGCCTTTTTACTCTGTTGATATTCTCTTTCGATGCACAAAATTTTTTAATCTTAATGAAGTCTAATTTGTCTATTTTTTCTTTCATTGCCTGTGCCTTTGGTGTCATATCAAAGAAATCATTGCCAAATCCATTGTCATGAAGCTTTTGCCCTATATTTTCTTGGAAGACCTTTAGAGTTTTAGTTCTTAGACTTAGGTAATTGATCCATTTTGAGTTAGTTTTTATATATGGTGTTGGGTAAGGGTCCAACTTCTTTATTTTCACATGGTATCTATCTTTCCCAGCACCATTTGCCTAACTGTTGCTATTTTTGTTTTAATTTTTCTTTTTTTTTAATTTTGGCTGTGCCGTGCAGCTTGTAGCATCTCAGTTCCCTGACCAGGGATTGAACCCGGGTCACAGTAGTGAAAGTGCCAAATACTAACCACTAGACCACCAGGGAACTCCCGTGAACTGTTGCTTTTCTATTTAACTTTTTACTTTGAAATAATTATAGATTCATAGGAAGTTGCAAAGATAGTACAGAGAGGTCCCATGTACCCTCCTCTCAGTTTCCCCCATTGGTTATCTTATATAAGTATAGTATAATATCAAAACTAGGAACTGAAATTGATAGAAAATGTATGTATAGTTCTCTGCCATTTTATCACATGCTTATATTAATGTAGCCACCACCCCAGTTATCCCCTACTGCTTTATCATCACAACCATCACCTTCTCCCATCCCCCCATTATCCCTAACACCTGGCAATTACTAATCTATTTTTCATCTGTCTAACATTGTAATTTTGACTGTGATTTAGAGAATGTGAATTCGAGAACCATACAGTGTGTGACCTTTTGAGACTGGCTTTTTTCACTCATTGTATTGCCTTTGGGATTTATCCAAGTTGTTCCGTGTGTCAGTAATTCATTTCCTTTTATTAATGAATAATATTCCATAGTATGGATGTACCACCGTTTGTTTAACCATTCACCTATTGTGGGACATTTTGGTGGTTTATGGTTTTTGACTGTTACAAATAAGGCTGCTATGAACAGTCATATGTAAATTTTTGTGTGAACCCAGAAGTGCAATTGCTGGGTCATATGATAAGTTTATGTTTAGAGTTTTAAGAAATTGCCAAACTATTTTCCAGAGTTCCCGTACCATGTTATACTCCTACCAGCGTTGTATGAGAGACTTAGGCTCTTTGCAGCCTCGCCAGAATTTGATATTCTCACTATTTTTTATTTTAGCTATTCTGATAGGTGTGTAGAGATATCTCACCATGGTCTTAACTTGCATTTTCCTAATGGATAGGGATGTTGAAACATTTTTTCACGTGCTTATTTGCCACGTGTATATCGTCTTCAGTAAAATCTTTCTTCATGCCTTTGGCTTGTTTTCTAATTGGATTTTTTTTCCACTATTGAGTTTTAAGAGTCCTTCATATATACGTTCTAGATATGATTCCTCTTTTAGATATGTTTACTAATATGAAATCTTGATTATTGCAGCTCTACAATAATCTCAAAATTAGGTAGAGTGATTCTTCCCACTTTCTTCTTCTTTTTCAAAATGTTTTAGTTATTCTAGTTGCTTTGCCTTTCCATGTAAGTTTTAGGGTAATCTTGTGTGTATCTACAAAAAAAAATCTTGCTGGAATTTTGATACGAATTACGTTAAACTTGTATGTCAATTTGGGGAGAATTGACCTATTTACTGTGTTGAACATATCTCTTCATTTATTTATATCTTCATTAATTTCTTTAGTGTTTTGTAGTTTTTAGCTTACAAATCATGTATGTATCTTCTTAGATTTACATCTGTTTCTTTTTTTTTATTTTGAGTGATTAAATGGTATTGGGTTTTTAATTTCAGTCTCCAAATGTTTACTTTAAGTAAAGAAATTCAGTTGAATTTTGTATGTAGATATTGTATCCTGCACCTTTTCGGATTTACGTATTAGTTCTAGGAATTTTTATGTAGATTCTTTGCATTTTCTATGTAGATAGTCATGTCAGTATGACAATAGGGATAATTTTATTTTTTTCCTTTTTAATTTGTATGCATTTTATTTCCTTTTCATGCCATATTTTGCTATCTAGAACTTCCAGAACTATGTTGAACATGAGTGGGGAGACAGGGCATCCTTCCTCTGTTCTAAACCTTAGGGGGGATGCATTTAGTGTTATACCATTAAGTAGGGTGTTAGCTGTATGGTTTTTTGTTGTTGTTTAACATCTTTATTGGGGTATAATTGCTTTACAATGGTGTGTTAGTTTCTGCTTTATAACAAAGTGAATCAGATATACATATACATATGTTCCCATATCTCTTCGCTCTTGCGTCTCCCTCCCTCCCACCCTCCCTATCCCACCCCTCCAGGCGGTCAACAAAGCATCGAGCCGATATCCCTGTGCCATGTGGCTGCTTCCCACTAGCTATCTACCTTACGTTTGTTAGTGTATATATGTCCATGACTCCCTCTCACTCTGTCACAGCTCACCCTTCCCCCTCCCCATATCCTCAAGTCTGTTCTCCAGTAGGTCTGTGTCTTTATTCCTGTCTTACCCCTAGGTTCTTCATGACATTTTTTTTTTCTTAAATTCCATATATATGTGTTAGCATATGGTATTTGTCTTTTTCTTTCTGACTTACTTCACTCTGTGTGACAGACTCTAGGTCTATCCACCGCATTACAAATAGCTTAATTTCGTTTCTTTTTATGGCTGAGTAATATTCCATTGTATATATGTGCCACATCTTCTTTATCCATTCATCCGATGATGGACACTTAGGTTGTTTCCATCTCCGGGCTATTGTAAATAGAGCTGCAATGAACATTTTGGTACATGACTCTTTTTGAATTTTGGTTTTCTCCACCCTCTCCAGCATTTATTGTTTCTAGATTTTTTGATGATGGCCATTCTGACTGGTGTGAGATGATATCTCATTGTAGTTTTGATTTGCATTTCTCTAATGATTAATGATGTTGAGCATTCTTTCATGTGTTTGTTGGCAGTCTGTATATCTTCTTTGGAGAAATGTCTATTTAGGTCTTCTGCCCATTTTTGGATTGGGTTGTTTGTTTTCTTGTTATTGAGCTGCATGAGCTGCTTGTAAATTTTGGAAATTAATCCTTTGTCAGTTGCTTCATTTGCAAATATTTTCTCCCATTCTGAGGGTTGTCTTTTGGTCTTGTTTATGGTTTCCTTTGCTGTGCAAAAGCTTTGAAGTTTCATTAGGTCCCATTTGTTTATTTTTGTTTTTATTTCCATTTCTCTAGGAGGTGGGTCAGAAAGGATCTTGCTGTGATTTATGTCATAGAGTGTTCTGCCTATGTTTTCCTCTAAGAGTTTGATAGTTTCTGGCCTTACATTTAGGTCTTTAATCCATTTTGAGCTTATTTTTGTGTATGGTGTTAGGGAGTGATCTAATCTCATACTTTTACATGTACCTGTCCAGTTTTCCCAGCACCACTTATTGAAGAGGCTGTCCTTTCTCCACTGTACATTCCTGCCACCTTTATCAAAGATAAGGTGTCCATATGTGCGTGGGTGTATCTCTGGGCTTTCTATCCTGTTCCATTGATCTATCTTGCTGTTTTTGTGCCAGTACCATACTGTCTTGATTACTGTAGCTTTGTAGTATAGTCTGAAGTCAGGGAGCCTGATTCCTCCAGCTCCATTCTCAAGATTGCTTTGACTATTCGGGGTCTTTAGTGTTTCCATACAAATTGCGAAATTTTTTGTTCTAGTTCTGTGAAAAATGCCAGTGGTAGTTTGATAGGGATTGCATTGAATCTATAGATTGCTTTGGGTAGTAGAGTCATTTTCACAATGTTGATTCTTCCAATCCAAGCACATGGTATATCTCTCCATCTATTTGTATCATCTTTAATTTCTTTCATCAGTGTCTTATAATTATCTGCATACAGGTCTTTTGTCTCCTTAGGTAGGTTTATTCCTAGATATTTTATTCTTTTTGTTGCAGTGGTAAATGGGAGTGTTTTCTTGATTTCACTTTAAGATTTTTCATCATGAGTATATAGGAATGCCAGAGATTTCTGTGCATTAATTTTGTATCCTGCTACTTTACCAAATTCATTGATTAGCTCTAGTAGTTTTCTGGTAGCATCTTTAGGATTCTCTATGTATAGTATCATGTCATCTGCAAACAGTGACAGCTTTACTTCTTCTTTTCCGATTTGGATTCCTTTTATTTCCTTTTCTTCTCTGATTGCTGTGGTAAAACTTCCAAAACTATATTGAATAAGAGTGGTGAGAGTGGGCAACCTTGTCTTGTTCCTGATCTTAGTGGAAATGCTTTCAGTTTTTCACCATTGAGGATGATGTTGGCTGTGGGCTTGTCATATATGGCCTTTATTATGTTGAGGAAAGTTCCCTCTATGCCTACTTTCTGCAGGGTTTTTATCATAAATGGGTGTTGAATTTTGTCAAAAGCTTTCTCTGCATCTATTGAGATGATCATATGGTTTTTATCCTTCAATTTGTTAATATGGTGTATCACATTGATAGATTTGCGTATATTGAAGAATCCTTGCATTCCTGGAATAAACCCCACTTGATCATGGTGTATGATCCTTTTAATGTGCTGTTGGATTCTGTTTGCTAGTATTTTGTTGAGGATTTTTGCATCTATGTTCATCAGTGATATTGGCCTGTAGTTTTCTTTCTTTGTGACATCCTTGTCTGGTTTTGGTATCAAGGTGATGGTGGCCTCGTAGAAGGAATTTGGGAGTGTTCCTCCCCCTGCTATATTTTGGAAGAGTTTGAGAAGGATAGGTGTTAGCTCTTCTCTAAATGTTTGATAGAATGCGCCTGTGAAGCCATCTGGTCCTGGGCTTTTGTTTGTTGGAAGATTTTTAATCACAGTTTCAATTTCAGTGCTTGTGATTGGTCTGTTCATATTTTCTATTTCTTCCTGATTCAGTCTTGGCAGGTTGTGCATTTCTAAGAATTTGTCCATTTCTTCCAGATTGTCCATTTTATTGGCATAGAGTTGCTTGTAACCTCTCATGATCTTTTGTATTTCTGCAGTGTCAGTTGTTACTTCTCCTTTTTCATTTCTAATTCTATTGATTTGAGTCTTCTCCCTTTTTTTCTTGATGAGTCTGGCTAGTGGTTTATCTATTTTGTTTATCTTCTCAAAGAACCAGCTTTTAGTTTTATTGATCTTTGCTACCATTTCCTTCATTTCTTTTTCATTTATTTCTGATCTGATTTTTATGATTTCTTTCCTTCTGCTAGCTTTGGGGGTTTTTTATTCTTCTTTCTCTAATTGCTTTAGGTGCAAGGTTAGGTTGTTTATTCGAGATGTTTCCTGCTTCGTAAGGTGGGCTTGTATTGCTATAAGCTTCCCCCTTAGAACTGCTTTTGCTGCATCCCATAGGTTTTGGGTCGTTGTGTTTTCATTGTCATTTGTTTCTAGGTATTTTTTTATTTCCTCTTTGATTTCTTCAGTGATCACTTCATTATTAAGTAGTGTATTTTTTAGCCTCTATATGTTTGTATTTTTTACATATCTTTTCCTGTAATTGATATCTAGTCTCATGGCGTTGTGGTTGGAAAAGATACTTGATACAATTTCAATTTTCTTAAATTTACCAAGGCTTGATTTGTGACCTAAGATATGATCTATCCTGGAGAATGTTCCATGAGCACTTGAGAAAAATGTGTATTGTGTTGTTTTTGGATGGAGTGTCCTATAAATATCAATTAAGTCCATCTTGTTTAATGTATCATTTAAAGCTTGTGTTTCCTTATTTATTTTCATTTTGGATGATCTGTCCATGGGTGAAATTGGGGTGTTAAAGTCCCCTACTATGAATGTGTTACTGTTGATTTCCCCTTTTATGGTTGTTAGTATTTGCCTTATGTATTGAGGTGCTAGCTGTATGTTTTTTATAGATGCCCTATATGAAGTTAAGGAAGTTTCCCTCTATTCCTAGTTTTCTGAGTTTTTAATCATGACTGGGTGTTGAATTTTGTTAAATTTTTGTTACATTTTTTTCATCTATTAATATGATCTTGTGATATTTCCTCTTTGGCCTGTTAATGTTGTGGATTACACTGATTGAATTTTGAATATGGAACCACACTTGCACCCCCCCGCAGTAAATACCATGATGGTATATAATTCTTTTTATATATTGCTGAATTCTCTTCGCACATATTTTGTGAAGGATTTTTGCATCTATATTCATGAGAGATACTGGTCTATAGTTTTCTCTTTTTGTACTGTCTTTGTATGATTTCAGTATCAGGGTACCCCCATATAATGAATTGGGAAGTCTTCTCTTCTATTTTCTGAAAGAAGCTGTGTAGAATTGGTGTTAATTCTTTAAACATTTGGTAGAATTCTCTAGTGAAGCCATCTAAGCCTGGATATTTCTTTTTGGCAGTTTTTAAATTATAAATTAAATTTCCTTTATAAATACAAGGCTATTCAAATATCTTATTTCATATATCTATTTAATGATTGAATTAAGGTAATTTGTATTTTTCAAGCAGTTGGTCAGCTTCACCCAAATTGTCAAATTTCTGTGTTTAGCGTTGTTCACTTTATTATCCTTTTGACGTCCGCATGTCCTGTGGTGATTTCTCCAGTTTCAGTGCTAAAATACTGCTAACTTCTGTTTTCTCACTTTTTTGGCCAGTTTTTCCAGATGTATATCAGTTTTATTGATCTTTTCAAAGATCCAGTTCCTTGTTTCATTGATTTTTCTCTATTGCTTTTCTTTTCAGTTTCATTGATTTTGTTCTTATTTTTATTATTTTCTTTCTTCTGCTTGCTTTGGGCATCTTTTGGGTAAATTCCTTTGCTCTGAATTCTGTTTACCTGATATTAATTAGCTACTCCTGCTTTCTTTTGATTAATGTTTTGATTAATTTGTAATAAGTTTCTTGTAGATAGCATATACATAGGTCCTGGTTTTTCATCCACTGTACCAATCTTTATCTTTTAATTGGTGTATTTAGACCATTTGCCTGTAATGTAGTTATTGATATATTAGGGCTTAAGTGTGCCATTTAATTTTTTGTTTTCTATTTGTTCTGTTTTCTTCGTTCTGCTTTCTTGTGTAGGTTACTCAAATGTTTTTCTTTTTAGAATTCCATTTGAATTTATCTATAGTGTTGGGTTTTTTTGGTTTTTTTTTTGCGGTACGCGGGCCTCTCACTGTTGTGGCCTCTCCCGTTGTGGAGCACAGACTCCGGACGCGCAGGCTCAGCAGCCATGCCTCACGGCGCAGCCACTCCACAGCATGTGGGATCCTCCCAGACCGGGGCACGAACCCGTGTCCCCTGCATCGGCAGGCGGACTCTCAACCACTGCGCCACCAGGGAAGCCCTATAGTGTTTTTTTAATATATTATTTTGTATAGCGTTTTTAGTGGGTGCTCTAGGTATTATGTTATATATACATAACTTATTACAATCTACTGGTGTAAACAATTTACCATTTCAAGTGATATATAGAAACATTACCTCACTTCACATCCATTTATGTCTCCCACTTATAACTGTCTTAAATATTTTCTCTACATATATTGAATGTTATAATTTCCATTCAGCTGTCAGATATAACATAGAAAACTCAAGAGGAGGAGGAAAATCTATTGTATTTACCCATATTTTTACTCTTGTTCTTTCTCCTTCCAGCTATTTTAAGATTTTTTTCTTTTATGATTTCCTTTCTGTTCAGATAACTAGCCATTATTATCAGATAGGTCTGCTGGTAACAGATTCTCTTAGTTTTCCTTCGTCTGCAGAGGTCTTGGCTTCCCCTTTATTCCTGAAGGATATTTTCACTGAATATGGAATTTTGAGTTGACAGTTGTTTGCATTTTGCACTTGAAAAATGTGCCAAATTGTTAGCATACTTCTCAGTTCTGGTATTTCTATTTGGTTCTTCTGTATATCTTCTGTTTCTTTGCTGTTGACTTTTTATTTCTTCCTCTGTTTTAAGAATGTGTACTATTGCTTGTCAGACCATTTTTATATGCTGTGTTAAAATCCTAGGCGGATAATTTGGATGTCTCTTTCATCTGTTGGCATCTATTGATTATCTTTTTCATTCAAATAGAGATATTCTTGGTTCTTGGTATGATGAGTGACTTTTTTTTTATTAAAACTTGGACATTTCAGGTATTACAAGACTCTGGATCTTATTTAAATCCTCTATTTTACCTGGTGTTCTCTAACAAAGCCTAGCAGTGGAAAGGGGAGGGCTGCTGCCCTGTTACAGTCAGGTAGGAGTGGAATTCCAGGTTCCCTTCATGACATGTATTACAGCTGAGGGGGAGGCTGGTTGTGAATCCTTTCAGGGTTGGGTGGGTGTGGGTGCTCTTGCTTGCCAGTAGGTCTCCACTTACCCCAGCCTTACTGCTCGCCACCTGGCCTCCTCTGACATTGTGGGGGGCAGGGGTGCCTCAGCTGGACAGTTGTGAAAGCCCTGATTGCCCTCTAGGCTTCCTCTGAAACCACCCTGGCAGGGAGGAGGAGGGACACCTCATTATTCCAAATCTACTATCCCTGGGTAGATTTGGAAACCCAGACTACCAACTTAGTGTCTGCTGTTCCCACATGGGAAGGGGGATCCACATCACCTCTCAGCAGACATGAAAGCTTGGCTTCTTACACAGCCTTCTCCCACATCACCCTGAGGTTGGGGTGCCTCATTACAGCCTCACTATGGCGGAAGTCTAGGCTTCCCACTAGCCTTCGCTGGCATGGGGGTGGGGTGTGGCCATAGTTTTTTCTGTGTTGTTTGCCTGAAGTAGATCGGTTATTATCTAAAAGTTTATCTTGATATGCTGCTGCTTTTCTGGTCCTTTTGGCTGGAAAGAGAAAGCTTTTTAAATTTTTTAATATTACCATTATTATTTCTGTGCCTTTCAGTGTTTTTAGGCTGCAAGCTTCCCTGGGACCAAGTCTGGGATATATGAGGCTGTAAGAAACCCAGGGAAGTTACCACCTTGGTGCTCATTGGGTCCTACCATTCCTAGTTGGTCTGTCTTCTCTCCAACATTCAGATTATTCTTCTGTTTGTTTCATATATAACATTTAGAATTTTTAGTTTTTCTTAGTGAGAGGACTATGAAAAAGTACTTCTTCATTTTTCCAGGAGTGGAAGTTTTGTATTATTTTTTTAAGTGATTTTTTTAAATGCATATTTTAAAAGATTCAGATACTTGCAATTGTGATCAACACCCCAGAAATAAACCAAATTTATTTGCTTCCTTTTTATAACTGATTCTCTATAAGCAACCAAAACTACATTCTAGTTTATGTGTATTTTCCCTTAGCAATAATTTGTTGCTCAAAATAAAGAAATTGTGAAAAATTGAGTAATATGACCAACTTCATAAGGAATCTTTTTTTTTTTAAATTTGGCTGCATTGGGTCTTCATTGCTGCACGTGGGCTTTCTCCGGTTGCAGCGAGCAGGGCTGTTCTTCATTGCAGCGCGGGCTTCCCATCGTGGTGGCTTCTCTTGTTGTGGAGCATGGGCTGTAGGTGCACGGGCTTCAGTAGTTGTGGCGCACGGGCTTAGTTGCTCCGCGGCATGTGGGATCTTCGCGGACCAGGGCTCAAACCCGTATCCCCTGCATTGGCAGGCGGATTCTTAACCACTGCGCCACCAGGGAAGTCCCCATAAGGAGTCATTTATACGGTTTCTTCCTCTTTTCTGAAAAACAATTTTGAAAAACAAGAAAACCTGGCCTCCTATTTGGGCTCATATTGTACTCTGGTGACACTATGTTTTTATACTTTTAAATTAGACTCATATATCATTTAAGTTACTAATTTCCTATTTTGGTATTAGGGTGTTTTGTTTTTTTTTAAAGTCACCATTTCAAAAGCCTGGATGTATAAAGGTACTGAAGCAGTAGAGGATAAAATATGGTATTAGATACCATGTAATTTCTAGAAAGGTAACAGCCTTGTTAAGTAGAACTGTTCCCATAACACTGTATTCTTTTTTTTTTTTTTTTTTTTTTTTTTTTTTTTTTCGGTACGCGGGCCTCTCACTGCTGTGGCCTCTCCCGCTGCGGAGCAACAGGCTCCGGACGTGCAGGCTCAGCGGCCATGGCTCACGGGCGCAGCTGCTCCGCGGCATGTGGGATCCTCCCGGACCGGGGCACGAACCCATGTCCCATGCACCGGCAGGTGGACTCTCAACCACTGCGCCACCAGGGAAGCCCAACCCTGTATTCTTAATGCACATTATTTTTGGCCATTTTTCTCTATTGGGCTGCCTATCCTTTTGTCAGTTTATAAGATCTCTTTATGTATTCTGTATATCAGGGCTTCTGTTTGTACTCTGAATTGTAGATGATCTTTCCAAATCTGTTATTTCTCTCTTGATTTGTTTATTCTGTCTTTTATCTTTTTTTTTTATATAGCATTTGGGTTTTCAGTCTTAGTTAAGATTTTGTCTTCCTTTAAATAGTACAGGTAGTATTTTAGATTTCTTTTTGCAAGATTTTTATTGTTTTGGTTTTTAAAGTCAAGTCTCTTATCCAACTGGGATTTATTTTGGTATATATTGTAAGGTTGTGTCCAATTTTCTTTCAAATGGGTATTCATTTGTGACAGCATCATTTAATAAATCCTTTTCCCACTGAACTGAAACATTTATGAATTCTCTGTTCTATTCTAGGAATTTGTCTCTTCATATGCCAATATCATATTAATTTTATTACGTTAGTATTATAACAGATACATAGAGGATGGAGAAGATATGGTTATAAGGATGGATGAGTTTGACAGTAGTAATCAAGAGTGAAGTTGCTTCTCAGTGTTAACTTCTAATCAGAAAGGGATTTAATGGAGAGGCCAATTGATAAATTGATAAGTATCTATTGATAACTACCCTTGATGTTGCCAGGTTATATTTTGCATTTGTAAAATATTGAAAAGATGAATGTATACCATTAAGAGCTAATTTTCTGCCAAGTAGTATGTTAGGGGATATATAATTCTCCTCACATCAACTTTATGAGGTTAGATGTAGCTCCCTTTTACAGAAGAGAAAATGGACACTTGTTCTAAGGGTTAAGTTACTTGCCCAGTATTGTGCAACTATTAGATAGTAAAGGTAGGATTAAAACACTAATGACCAGGCTCTTTTCACTATGCCATAATGAAATGTTTCATGAACAGTACTTTGAACACTAAAGATGTATACAAATTGATATGATGGTTATATCATAATCTTCTATCATTAGCACCCGTGAGTTTTATTTTAAAACAATGCAGTGGATAGGGCACAATAAAACTTTACAGCTAACTATTTATAGCAAAGCAATTCTATTTTGATGAAAGAACAATATATATTTATGTGTTCTTTCAAGAATGGTCTATGAATAAAATGTTAGAAGCTATTATGTTATTGATTGGTTCTTTTAAACATTTTTTTTTTAGAGCAGAAGAAAGTTAAAGTAAAAAAACCAAAACCTGAATTTCCTGTATATACACCTTTAGAAAGTACATATATTCAATCTTATGATCATGGAACTTCTATAGAAGAAATTGAGGAACAAATGGATGATTGGCTGGAAAATAGAAACAGAGCACAGAAAAAACAGGTAAATTTTTAAAATTTTGTTTTGAGTAAAATACATACTGAAAAGTACATAAAATATAGATGTACAGCTCAGTAAACTGTCACATGGTAAATCAAGTTACCATTGCCAAGATCAAGAAATAGAACATTGCCAGTGTCCAGAAGCCACACTCATGCTTCATCCTGGTCACTACCTTTCTTTTCTTCTACAAAGATAATGATCATCCTGACTTCTAACCATAGATTAGTTTTTCCAGCTGTTTGAAGTTTATAACTGGAATCGTCCTGTCTTAGTCCATTCAGGCTGCTGTAACAAAAATATAATAGACTGGGTGGTTTAAACAACAAACATTTATTTCTCACAGTTCTGAAGACTGGGAAGTTCAAGATCAAGATGCCGGCAGATTCGGTGTCTGGTGAGGGCCCTCTTCCTATTCATAGACAGCAGTCTTCTTGCTGTGTCCTCACATGGTGGAAGAGGTGAGAGAGCTCTCTGGGGTCTCTTTCATAAGGGCACTAATCCCATTCATGAGGGCTCCACCCTCATGACCTAAGGAACCCCCAAAGGCCCCACCCGCTACTGCCATCACATTGGGGGTTAGGATCGCAACATATGGATGGGGGGACGGACACAGACATTCAGTCCATAACACATTCCATATGTACTATTTTGCATCTGCTTTCCTCTATTCATATAGTATTTGTGATAGTTATTCATTGTTGTGTGTAGTGGTAATTTGTTCATTTTCATTGCTGTATAATCCATTTAGAAATATAGCACAATTTATTTTTGTTGGAGATTGATGTTTCCAGTTTTTGACTATAATGAGTAAGTTTCCTTTGCACACTATTGTACTTTCAGTACACGTATGTGTAAATTTCTATTTTTGGAGTTAAGTTGCAGGGTCAGCTTTAGTAAATAATTCTGAATAATAATTCAGAAAATATTATTATTATTATTATTATTAATTATATATATAATTATATATAAATATATAATTATATATTATTATATTTATATTAATATATTAATATATATTAATAATATAATATATATTAATATATTACATATATTTTATTATATATATTATAAATAATATATATTATTTATAATATATATTATATATATTTATATATTATATATAATTATAATTATAATATATAATTATATATAATATAATATATATTTTTATATATTATATGTAATTATAAATAATATATTATATTATATATATAAATATATATAATTATATATTATTTTATTAATAAAATAATAATAATTCAGTAAATAATTCTGAATTTTTTTTTCAATGTTTGTATCAATTTATAGCTCAGCAACAGGATCTGAAAACTTCAATTACTTTACATCCTTGCCAACACTGGGTCAAGTCTTTTATGTTTTTAACCCTAGAGTTAGGTGTGTAGTCATATTTAATTATGGTTTAATTTGTATAACCTTTGATGAATAAGTTTAAACACTTTTTCTTATGTTTATTGGACACTGATACTCTCCTATGTGAAATGCCTTTTCAAGTCTTTTTTTATTATTGGGTTGCCTTTGTTTTTTCTTACTGATTTGTAAAGAGGTTTTTAGTGTATTTCAGAAGTGAATCTTTGCACATTTTCTCCCACTTTGGCTTGCCTTTTCATTCTCTTAATGGTGTCTTGATGACCAGGGTTATTAATTTTAGTCATCAGTCTTTTCCTTTCCTTTATTTGATGTTTGTGTTGTGTTTAAGAAATCTTTTCCCACTTTGCAGTCGTAAAGATATTTCCAAATTTTTCTAGAAGCTTTAGTATTCTACTTTTTACATTTAGATTCATAATCCCCTGGACTTTGTGTTTATTGTAAAGTAATGATCAAGTTTAATATTTTTTCAAAAGTTTTCCAAACCAACTGACCCAATACCAGTTAAAGAAAAGACTGCTTCCTACAGCTCTGCAAATGCCACCTTTATTATAGAACAAGTGTCCATAACCATGTGGTCTGTTTCTAGACTTTCTGCTTTGTTCCATTAATCTATTTCTCCATGCTTGTGCTGATACCACACGATCTGAATTACTGTAGCTATGTACTAGATATCTGGTATAGTAATTTTCCAACTTAGTTTTCCTCCTATAAGATTGCCACTTTACATTCACATATAAATTTTTATTTTATTTTATTTTATTTTATATTTGGCTGCGTTGGGTCTTCCTTGCTACACGTGGGCTTTCTCTAGTTGTGGTGAGTGGGGGCTACTCTTCCTGGTGGTGCGCAGGCTTCTCATTGCAGCGGCTTCTCTTGTTGCGGAGCACAGGCTCTAGGCGCGCGGGCTTCAGTAGTTGTGGCTCGTGGGCTCAGTAGTTGTGGCTCGTAGCTCTAGAGCACAGGCTCAGTAGTTGTGGCACACGTGCTTAGTTGTTCCGCGGCATGTGGGATCTTCCCAGACCAGGACTCGAACCCACGTCGCCTGGCAGGCGGATTCTTAACCACTGCGCCACCAGGGAAGCCCTTACATATAAATTTTTAAAGTAATTTGCCATTTTCCACAAATTATTCAGCTTAGATATTCAATTGGGATTACATTGAATATATAGATTAATTTTGGAAGAACTGGCATCCAGACAGTATTGACTCTACAACCCATAAATAAATCCATTCATATAGGTCTTTAAAAAATTATTTTTAATGTGTTACAGGTTTTTGTGTGTATATACTGCACGTTTAAAAAAATATTTATTCCTGGTCATTTAGTGTTTTTAGATGACATTATATATGATATTGTTTTTTTAAACTTCACTTTCCAATTATATTTGCTATATAGAAATACAATTGATTTTTGTATAATAACCTTGTGTCCTGCAACCTTGCTAAATTTATTTTATAATTTTAACAGTTTTTCTGAGTATTACACTTTTTTTTTCTTTTGTGCTAAGGATCTCTAGTACATGTAGAATAAAAGTGATATAATAAGTATCTTTGTTTCATTTGCAATCTCAAAAAAGCTTTCTTTATTAAAAGTTTTATTTCATTATTAAAATTATATATTCTTTTATTTAACTGTTAAATGTGATATATGCTGTAGGCTTTCTGTAGCATTTTTTACTGAGACGCACGTCACATAACATAAAATTCACCATTTAAAAGTGCACACAGTTCAGTGGTTGTCGTCTATTCACTATGTTGTGCAACCATCACCACTATCTAATTCAAGATTTTCATCACACCAAAAAAATAAAGAAATAACCCTCTACCTGTTAGCAGTTAGCTCCAATTCTCCTCTCTCCCCTTCCCTGGCAACTGCTAATCTATTTTCTGTCTATGGATTTGCCTGTTCTAGACATTTCACATAATTGGTATCATACAGTATGTGGCCTTTTTTTTCTTTTCAGTATGTGGCCTTTTGTGTTTTGCTTGGCATAAAGTATTCAGGGTTGTGTTATTTAACAGTACTTCATTTCTTCTTATGGCTAAATAATATTCCATCATGGATATATCACATACTGTTTATCCATTCTTCAGCTAATGGATATTTAGTTTGATTCCACTTTGGGGCTATGATAAAAATGCTGTGAACATTCACATACAGGTCTTTATTCAGACATATATTTTGTGGTTTCTCTAGGGATTACATTAACATCTTAATTTATAACAATCTAGTTAGGATTAATGCCAACTTAGTTTCAGTAGTGTTAAACTTTCCGCCATATAATGTGTTATTGCCACAGATTAAATCTGTATATATTGTGTGCCTGTCAACTTAGATTTATAACTATTGCTTTATGCAGTTGTCTTTTAGTGAGATTAAAAATGAATTACAAACAAAAATTACATTTATGCTCTTTTGTATATTTACCTGTATAAATACAAAAACACCTATCCTGGTGTTTATTTCTTCATATGCCATTGAGTAACTGTCTAATGTCCCTTCATTTCATTCTGAAGGAGTCCCTTTAAGCACTTGTAGGGCCAGACTGCTAGCAACAAACTCTCTCACATTTTGTTTATCTGGGAATGTCAAAATTTTTCCTTCATTTTTGACGGATAGTTTTGCCAGATAAATAATTTTGGTTTGACTGTTCTTTTCTTTCAGCACTTTGAGTACATCACCCCACTACCTTCTACCTTCTGGTTTCTGATTAGAAATCAGATGTTAATCTTATTGATGATCGCTTTTACATGATGAGTTACTTGTCCTTTCCTGTTTTGAAGATTCTTTCTTTGTCTTTAGCTTTTGATCAGTTTGATTGTGATGTATGTAGATGTGGATTCCTGTGAGTTTATCCTTTTGGAGTTCATTGAGCTTCAAATTTTAGAAGTTTTGACCATTATTCTTCAAATATTCTCTCTTTCTCTCTCACCCCCCTTCCCCTTCCTCCTTTCACCTTTCTGTTACTCGTATTAAGCATATGTTGATATGTTTAATGGTATCCCACAGGCCTCTGAGGCTTTGCTTATTTTTCTTAATTCTCTTTTCTTTCTGTTCTTCAGACCAGATAATCTCAGTGGGCTTATTTGTCAGTTTGCTGATTCTTTTTCTGCCTGTTCAAACCTGCTGTTGAGCCCCTCTAGTGAATTCTTAATTTGTTATTGCACTTTTCACCCTCAGAATTTCTGTTTTATTCCTTTTAATAATTTCTACATATTTATTGATTTATTCTCAACTAGGTGACACATTGTTCTCATACTTTCCCTTTAGTTTTTTGGGCATGGTTTCCTTTAGCTTGTTGAATATTTAAAATAGCTGATTTACTCTTTTTTTTTTTTTTTTTTTTTTTTTTTGCGGTACGCGAGCCTCTCACTGTTGTGGCCTCTCCTGCTGCGGAGCACAGGCTCCAGACGCGCAGGCCCAGCGGCCATGGCTCACGGGCCCAGCCACTCCACGGCATGTGGGATCCTCCCGGACCGGGGCACGAACCCATGTCCCCTGCACCAGCAGGCGGACTCTCAACCACTGCGCCACCAGGGAAGCCCTAAAATAGCTGATTTAAAGCCTTTGCCTAGAAATTCCAGTGTCTGGTCTTCCTCAGGCACAGTTTCTATTTATTTTTTCCTTTGTTTGGGCCATACTATATTGTTTCTTTGCAGGTATGGCAGTTATCGTTGTTCCTGTTGAAGACTGGGTATTGTGACAGTTATTAGTTGCAACTCTGAAAAAATCAGATTCTCTCCCCTTTCCAGGATTTATTGTTATGTTTGGCTTATTGTAGTTGTTGTTTGTTTGTTTACAGACTTTTCTGTACTAATTCTACAAACTCTGCTTGTTTTGTGTAGCCACTGAAGTCTCTATTCAGTTAACTTAGTGATCAGCTAATAATTGGACAGAGATTTCCTTGAATGCCTGTAGCCAAAATTTCTTCCAGTCTTTGCCATGGGCTCTGTGTATGTGTTGGGGCTCAGCTTCCACACCCAGTCAGGCAGTTGACAATTCTGCCTTAGCTTTTACTTTCTGCTTCCAGAGAGCCTCAAGAGCAACAGCAGGTGAGAACTTAAGTCCTTCTCAGGTCTTTTCTGACCATGCTCACAGCCTTGAGCATGCACGTGGCCTAGATTCTCAGAGCATCTTATTCCTCAGCCTTTCTTCTCAAGCTTTTTGGTTAATCTGTTGTTTGCCCAGCTTTTTTCTGTTGCTTCAGGAAGCAGTGGCTAAGATACTAGACAGTAACCATTTTCCCAAAATGCCCCCAGGGAAGAGCTTTTAGCATTAGGCCAGTTTTCAGTTAAGCAAAATAAAGACAAGCCTTTTGATCTTCCAAGGAGCCACGAAACAGATCAAAACAAATGATTACAGTTCCTTGAAAATTAGTTCATTCTGCTCCCTCTACAATCAAGAATATGGTTGTTATTTTCATAGGTAGTGCTGAGCTGTGGAACAGGGAATAAGACTGGGGTAAGTTAATGTAGCCCAGAGGTTGCTATTCTTATCAAGAATCAGCTGTCTTTCTTTAGTACATGTTACCCATAGTACTGCAAGCCTTTGATTAATTTCCAGAGTTTAGAAAAACTTGATTCTGATAGATTCTGACCTTTTTTGTTGTTGCTTTTATACAGAGAGTAAGTTCCTTACTCTGCCATTTTTGTTAACGTCACACTGTGAATTTTAAAAATCAAAATTTCTTCCTAGATTTGCTAAGAATTTTTATTTATTAAAAATGAATGTTATAAAATGTTATCAAATATTTTTGTGTCCGTTATGATGATTATAGCTTTTTAACCTTTATTTTGTTAATGAGATGAATTATATAGATTGTTTTTCTAACATTAAACCACCTTGCTTTCTTAAACCCATTTGATTTGATATGATTTGATAGTACACAGAATTCTAGTGTACCTTTAACCCAGTTTTTCCCTGATAGTTATATCTTATATAACTACAATACAATTTCAAAACCAAGAAATTGACATTAAGTACAATGGCTGTGTATAGTTGTATGCCATTTTATCACACGTGTAGATTAATGTAACAACCACTGCAATAAAGATATAGAACTAGTCAAGATACAGAACACAAATACGTCACTCATGCTTCTTTATATTCACACCCATCACCTTCCCACCATCCTTAACCTCTGACAACCATTAATTTATTCTTTCTCAGGAGTTTTGTCATTTTGAGAACGTTATATAGACGGAATCATTCATTGTGTGACCTCTTGAGGTAGACATTTTTTAATGCCTTTTCATTTTTATTCCTTTCTTTTTTTTTAGTGAGATGTAATTGGCATATAACATAATAGTTTCATATTTACAACATAATGATTCGACTTTGTCTGTATTTTTTATTTATTTATTTTTGGCTGTGTTGGGTCCTTGTTGCTGTGCGCGGGCTTTCTCTAGTTGTGGGGAGAGTGGGCTACTCTTTGTTGCAGTACGCAGGGTTCTCATTGCAGTGGCTTCTCTTGTTAACGGAGCATGGGCTCTAGGCACGCGGGCTTCAGTAGTTGTGGCACACGGGCTCAGTAGTTGTGGTACGCAGGCTCTAGAGTGCAGGCTCAGTAGTTGTGGCACATGGGCTTAGTTGCTCTGCGGCACGTGGGACCAGGGCTCGAACCCATGTCCCCTGAGTTGGCAGGCGGATTCTTAACCACTGCGCCACCAGGGAAGTCCCTCAACTTTGTATGGATTGCAAAGGAATCACCACAGTAAGTATAGTTAACACCCATCACCACACATAGTTACAAAAATTTGTTTTGTGATGAGAACTTTTAAGATCTACTCTCCTAGCACCTTTCAAATATGCAGTACAGTGTTATTAAGTATAGTCACCATGCTGTACATGACATCCCCATGACTTATTTATTCGTACCCTTTCACCCATTTCATCCATCCCTCACTGCCACAGCCACACCTCTTATAAAAACCAGTCTGGGCCTTCCCTGGTGGTGCAATGGTTAGGAATCCACCTGCCAATTCAGGGTACACGGATTCCAGCCCTGGTCCAGGAAGATCCCACATGCCATGAAGCAACTAAGCCCATGCGCCACAACTACTGAGCCTGTGCTCTAGAGCCCGTGAGCCACAACTACTGAGCCCATGAGCCACAACTATGGAAGCCCGCACGCCTAGACCCCGTGCTCTGCAACAAGAGAAGCCACCGCAATGAGAAGCCCGTGCACCGCAACAAAGAGTAACCCCTGCTCACTGCAACTAGAGAAAGCCTGCGCACAGCAACGAAGACCCTACACAGCCAAAACTAAAAACAAATAAATAAGTTATAAAAAAAAAGAAAAAAAAAACAGTCTGTTCTCTTTTTTTTTGAGCTTAGTTTTCTTGGTTTTTGTTTGTTTTTGTTAAGATTCCTCTAAAAAAGTGAGATCATCTGGTATTTGTCTTTCTCTACCTGATTTATTTTACTTAGCATAATGCCCTCAAGGTCCATCCACGTTGTCACAAATGGTAAGATTTCCTTCTTTTTATGGTTGAATAATATTCCTGTGTGTGTCTGTGGATCTGTGTGTCACATTTTCTATATCAATTCATCCATCAAAGGACACTGAAGTCCTTTACATACCTTGGCTATTGTAAATAGTCTGCAACAAACATTGGGGTGCATATATCTTTTCAAATTAGTGTTTTCACTTTCTTTGGATAAATACCCAGAAGTGGAACTTCTAGATCATATGGTAGTTCTATTTTTAATACTTTGAGGAATCTCTGTACTGATTTCCATAGTGGTTGGACCAATATACATTCCCACCAACAGTGCACAAGAGTTCCCTTTTCTCCATATCCCCGCCACCACTTGTTATTTCTTGTCTTTTTGATAATTGCCATTCTAACAAGTGTGAGATGATATCTCATTTTGGTTTTGATTTGCATTTCCCTGTTGATTAGTGATGCTGAGCGTCTTTTCATGTGTTCAGTATGATGTTAGCTTTGGGCTTGTCACATACGGCCTTTACTATGTTGTGGTGCATTCCCTCTATACACACTTTGTTGAGAGTTTTTACCATAAATGAATGTTTTTGCCCAGTTTTGTCAAATGCATCTATTCAGATGATCATATGCTTAATCACCATACATCTGTGAGTTTTGCTTTCTTGTTGTAATTGATTTCTAATGTCAATACCATTGTGGTAGGAAAAGGTGCTTGATATGATTTCAATCTTCTTAAATTTAGGACTTGTTTTGTGGGCTAATTAACATCTGATCTATCCTGGAGATCCATGTGTACTTGAGAAGAATGTGTATTCTGTTGCTTTAGGATGGAATGTCCTGTATATGTCATTAATTCAGTCTGGTCTAACATGTCATTTAAGGCTAGTCTTCTTTATTGATTTTCTGTCTGGATGATCTACCCATTGATACAAGTGGAGTATTAATGTTTCCTACTATTATTGTATTGCTGTCTATTTCTCCCTTTATTCTGTTAATATTTGCTTTATAGATTTAGGTGCTCAGATTCACTTTTTTTTTTTTACTCACATTATGCCCTTAAGATACCTCCAAGTGTTTGAGTGTATCAGTAGTTTGTTTCTTTTTATCACTGAATAATAATCCATAGTGGGTTAGTTTGCATGATCTAACATGTTATGTATATAGGAGCATACAGTGCATACTCTGTTGTGAGATTTATTCATGTTTCTATAGTTTTCCCTTTTTAGTGCTGAGTAATATTCTATTGTATGGATACACTACAGTTTTTTAAGTTTATTAGTTGATAGACATTTGATTTGTTTCTAGTTTCTGGCCATTATAAATGAGTCTTCTATGAAGATTCATTGTACATGTCTTTGTATGGACTTATGCCTTCATTTCTCTTGGGTAAATACCATGCAGTAAAATGACTGGAAGGTGTGATGTGTGTATATCTAAAATATTTTAAAAGTTGCCAAAGTGTTTTCCAGAGTGGCTATTAATTTTACATTCCCACCAGCAATGTGTAAGAGTTGCAGTTGCTCCACATCTTGGCCAACCTTTGCTGTTAACACTCTTTTTACCATTCTAGTGGATGTGTAGGACTATCTCATTGTGATTCTCATTTGCAGTTCTCTAATGATTAATAATGCTGAGCATCTTTTTATCTGTTTTTCATTAGAGTATCTTTTTTATGAAGTCTCTCTTCAAATCTGTGGCCCATGCTTGTCTTATTATTGAGTTTAAAATTCTCTACATTTTTTTTTAAATTCTCTACATATTTTGAACACTTTTGTCACCTGTATGTTTTGCAGATATCTTCTCCTTGTTTATAACTTGCTTTTTTAAATATATAAATTATTTATTTATTTATTTTTGGCTGCGTTGGGTCTTCGATGCTGCGTGTGGGCTTTCTCTAGTTGTGGCGAATGGGTACTACTCTTCGTTGCGGTGCGTGGGCTTCTCATTGTGGTGGCTTTTCTTTCTGCGGAGCATGGGCTCTAGGTGCATGGGCTTCACTAGTTGTGGCACATGGGCTCAATATTTGTGGCGCATGGGCTTAGTTGCTCCATGGCATGTGGGATCTTCCTGGACCAGGGATCGAACCTGTGTCCCCTGCATTGGCAGGCAGATTCTTAACCACTGCGCCACCAGGGAAGCACCCTAACTTGCTTTTTATTTTAGTAATAGTGTCTTTTGAAGAGCAAAAGTTTTAAATTCAGATGTTCAGTTTATTAAATATTTTCTTTTATACTAAGTCCTTTTCCTGTCCTAATTAAGAAGTTTTTACCAAACCCAAAGTTACTGAGAGTTTCTCCCATGTTTCCATTTAGAAGTTTTACAATTTTAGCTCTTAAATTTAGGTCTGTGAGATTTCAAGTTAATTTTTGTATATAGTGGGAGGTAAGCATTGAGGTGCTTTTTGTTTGTTTGCTTGACATTTAGATATCCAATAGCCCCATTTGTTAAAAAAGTTATACTTTTCCTATTCAGTTGGCATGGGACCTTTGTTGAAAATAATTGACTGTATATGTGTTGGTTTATTACTGGGCTCTCTGTTCTGTTTTTTTAATCTGTATGTCTATATTTACACCAGTACAATTTGTCTTGATAATAAGCCTTGAAATCAGATAGTATAAATCCTCCAACTGTTATCTTCTTTTCAAAATTGTATTGGCTATTCTAGTTCTTTACATTTCTTTATAAAATTTAAAATCAAGTTGTCAATTTGTACAAAAGATTCTGCTGGAATTTTTATTGCAGTTGAATTGATCTGTAGATAAATTTGGGGAGGTTTCGCATCGTAACAATACTGAGTCTTTTTTTTTTTTGGCTGTCTTGGGTCTTTGTTGCTGCACACGGGCTTTCTCTAGTTGCGGCGAGCGGAGGCTACTCTTTGTTGCAGTGCGTGGGCTTCTCGTTGAGGTGGCTTCTCTTGTTGCAGAACACAGGCTCCAGAGCGCAGGCTCAGTAGTTGTGGCACACAGGCTTAGTTGCTCCACAGCATGTGGGATATTCCTGGACCAAGGCTCAAACCCATGTACCCTGCATTGGCAGGCGGATTCTTAACCACTGTGCCACCAGGGAAGTCCCAGTATTGAGTCTTTTTGTCCCAGTATTGATCCATTAACATGTATATCTCTTATTTTATTTAAGTCTTCTTTAATTTCTCTTAGGAACATATTTTGTCAAATTTATATCTAAATATTTCATATTTTATACTATTCTGAATTGTATTTTTAATTTCAGTTTCTGATATGAGTATATTGAAATACAATTAATTTTTGTATATTAGCCTTTTATCCTGTAACTTTGCTATGCTCACTTATTAGTCCTAGTAGCTTTCGTGAA
This sequence comes from Tursiops truncatus, assembly GCF_011762595.2. Lineage (NCBI taxonomy): Eukaryota > Metazoa > Chordata > Mammalia > Artiodactyla > Delphinidae > Tursiops > Tursiops truncatus. The sequence goes on along the minus strand of NC_047035.1, from coordinate 163,001,319 downwards.
GGATAGGTCTACAATTTTGTTATATTTCAATGTTTTTGTGTCCTCTTCATATCAGGTAATACTGGCCTCATAGAATGCATTGGAAGTGTTCCTTCCTCTTCTCTTTTCTACCAGCATTTGTGTGGAATTCCATCTATTTTTTTCTTAAGGTAGCTTTGGCTGTTTTTCTTTTTGAAGGGATTTGACTGTTTTATCCAGGTTGTTGAATATACTGGAATAAGTTGTTTATAATATTCCCTTATTATCATTTTAATATCTGTAGTGATGTCTCTTTCATTTCTGATATTGGTAATTTGTGTCTTCTTTTCATTTTTTTTTTTTAAAGAGAACGAGGAGGGGGAAGAAGGAAATACAGGGTGTTGGGGACTGCAGTTTTTTAAAATTTTTATTTATTTATTTATTTTTGGGTCTTTGTTTTTGTGCGTGGGCTTTCTCTAGTTGCGACGAGTGGGGGCCACTCTTCATCGCGGTGCGCGGGCCTCTCACTGTTGCGGCCTCTTGTTGCAGAGCACAAGCTCCAGGCGCGCAGGCTCAGTAGTTGTGGCTCACGGGCCTGGCTGCTCTGCGGCATGTGGGATCTTCCCAGACCAGGGCTCGAACCCGTGTCCCTTGCATTGGCAGGCAGACTCAACCACTGTGCCACCAGGCAAGCCCCGTGTCAGATTCTGTTTTATTTTTGGTCAGGGTCTCTAGAAATACATCCGTTTTACTGATTTTCTTTAGAAATCAGCTTTTGGTTTCATTGATTTTCCTCTGTTGTTTTTTAGTCTTGTGTTCATTGATTTACGCTATTAATTTTTTCCTGTCTCCTACTTATTTGGGGTTTAATTTGCTCTTTTTCTAGTTTCTTAAGGTGGATGTTTAGGTCATTGATTTGAGAACTTCCTTCTTTTCTAAGTATTAATGCTGTAAGTTTTTTCTGAACACTGAATTATTTAAATGTAGAGCTTTATATTTGGTATTTTTAATATTTATACATTTGTATTTTAGCTGTATCCCACAAATTTTGATATTATGTATTCATTTTCATTCAGTTTGAAACAGTCTAATTTTCCTTGTGATTTCCTCTTCAACTCATGTTTATTTTCCTAAAAGATAGGTATTTCCAGATATCTTTCTGTTACTGCCTTCTGTTGCATATAGTTTTTTTATTATTTAAGTTTACCATTTTAGGTTTTTGGGATGAGCATTTAATTCATCTATATTTAGTATAATTAGTGATATTTTGGGGTTCAAATTTATCATCTTAGTATTTGCTTTCTATTTGTCCCTCTTTATCTGTTTCCTCTCTTGCTTTCTTTTGGATTAATTTTAAATTTCCATTTCTCCCTTCTATAAACTTGATGTCATTATACACTCTTTTAGTCTTCCTTTTGTGGATAATATGTAGTATTCAATATGCCTCTTATTATAGTCTTGCATGAGTTTCTGTTGCTACTCCCCAGACAATAAAATGACCTTTGACCCTTTACTTCATCTATTTTGTGGTGTATTTTGTGTGTTATTTGTTGAGCTGTGTCCCCCTAAAATTTATATGTTAAAGCCCTAACTCCCAGTACCTGAGAAAGTGACATTTGTAAATAAGGTCATTGCATATGTAAGTAGTTAAAATGAAGTCATACAGGAGTTTTTTGTGTGTAGAACTGTGTGATGATACAGCATTTCATTTCCTGGATTCCTTTGTTTCAAAGCCTGTATTCTTTTCTCATTAGAATTTTTGCCTATGGTTTCTTTGGTTGAACTGACCGTAGAAATGTGCACACCTTATACTCTCAGTAGATATTTGTTAAATTGATCAAGTGTCCAGAGTAATTTATCATGGTGACTTCTGCTGAGAGACCATAATAATGGGGGGAGTGGGAGACAAAATACTGGATTCTTAAGATTTGAAGACCTAAGTTCTAGTTTTAGCATCACTGTTTATTACCTATATGATCCGGGTTTTTGTTTTCTTATTACTTAACACCATACAAAGAGTGTGAAATTATCTGATCTTTCTACCTTAGAGATAAAAGTATATATGTTAAAACATTTTGTAAACTGAGAAACCCTAAACCAAAATGTTCCTTTTATTCTAGACTTCTTTGGGATCTTCCTGTCATTTTCAAAGTTTTCATCTACATTAAAATTTTTCTTTTGTCCTTTTATTAGTAGAAACCAAATGAAGAGAAATATATGTCCCAGTTGACCTCTCTGTTGTTTGTATTAAGAAGTTGACTTTGTTCAAGAGCTTCTCCAATAATCTCCCTAACTCGTTTTTGTTTTGTCCAGTATATATTTGGAAAGGTTTTAAGTACCATGTTTGTAAGCTCTCACAAAATATTGCTGTAAAATGATGTAATGGAGAGATGAACTTCTAGGAATGGTTACCCTGGGCATATGACATGGTGGCAAATGACCGTAGACAGAGGCTATACCTCTGTATAGCTCATATAGACAAATTGCATAAGGAAAATACCATAGCAGAAAGCTAGCTGTTGACTTTACTGATAATTCCATGTCAAATAGGGGAAATACAAATTTTTATCATTATCATCATCATTCTTGACATCTTGTGTCAGATATTGTCCTATGTCCTACTGAACATTGAGTTGCTCATTTAACTCTCACAACCCTGGTAACATTTTTTCCATTTTGCAAGGGGTGTTTGATTATCAGGGGCACTGTGCAATATTTAGTTCATTCGTATGCAATTGTTGTTATTTAGGGTAAAAACATTCAAATATCAGGAATTTTACATGGCTCAACCAGTGTAAGTATATTAGGCATGAATCCATCTATGGAATTTCTTAAGCTCTTGAAAGGGTCAAACCCAGGTGATTTCTCCCAGAATTTGCCACAGCTTTCATTAGTGGCAGTGCCTGTAGCACTTTAAAGCAATAAGTAAAAGATGGCAAATATCCAAATAGTAGGAATATTAGATAAAAAGTGAAATACGAAAAGTTATTTCTGATTATAATTGCCCAACATTATAAGTTAAGTTGGTGATAGTAATTTTTTTTTTCATTTTTGAAACAATGTAGTTAAGTATTTTAAGTCCAATGAGCAGATGTCAAACATTTTTTGTGCGAAAACAATCCATGTATATGATTAATAAAAGTGAGGTTTTAATGAGTCATTGGTAAGTCAAACAAAATAATTTTCCACCATAAATACTATAACAAATAAACTCTTCTAAAATAAAATAGTTTCTTCTTTTTCCCTCCTGTGACCTAGTGGTAATGTTCTGCAGTGTTTTATGTAGGAGACTTGGATTTCATTCCTGTTCTCGTTATCTCTCTCCCTGGGGCTGCAATGAATAAAATAAGAAATAAAATCACTATCCTGCATCCTTATTGCCATAGGCTGTACCCATGTCAGATTTCATAAACTAAGCTAGATGGGGCCTGATTAGTATTGGGATGGAAGACCTCAGAACAAAGTCTGTGGAACACACATCTTCCATACAGCCAGTATTTCATCTTCCTTGAACCCTTGTCTTGCAGTCATTATTGCACTTTACTCTTTGATTGATTTACTTGCTGTAGGAAAAAAGAAAAGAAAAGGTCTTTAAAGTAAATGCATTTCTAGTAATTTAAATCAATGAATTTATTTATTTTCCCTTTTCAAACTTGAAAGACTATTTAGTTTGAAAGGTGTTTGGATATATTCTTGAAAAGACAGTATTCCAACCAGCAATGTGTTTTATTGTCTAAAAATTTACTATCTCAGGGACTTCTCATTTTATTTATCTCTGTAAAGTGTTCTTTGTTTCTGTTTGTTTTGAGAGATAGTGTTGCCCTTGTTTTATAAAAAATATACAACACATGAACTTATTTTTTAAAACATATAATGTAATTATGTGAAGATTCAAAACTTAGAATTGTTTTCTTGTTCCCTTTAAAACTTAGATTATCTACATACTCTGTAACTTTAAATTTTAATTTAAAAAAACCTCGAATATCAGTAATTTAAATCAGTTAGATCTTTGTGTAGGTGTATATATAAAATATAATGCGTATAATTCAGTTAAAAATGCACTTGTGTTTTAACGATGAATAGACCCAATCTACCTATACCTGTTCCTCCCAAAACACACACAAACACACCTTGCATAATTACAGGTGGTACACATGCATGCATATGCACACACACACTCAAACATTGGCGTACCTAAGTTCTCTAACACACTGGTTTTCTTTTCTTTTCTCTTTCCACCTCCCTCCCTCCCTCCCTCCCTCCCTCCCTTCCTAGTGACATTTTACACATAACCCCAATATATGAAAGACAGCTACAAATGGCTGAGCTTCTCTGGTTAATGTCAGAATGAGGGAGGCTAGGGTCCCATCCGTATGGCCTCTTCCTCACCCCATGAGGCAAGGCATCTTGGAAAAACCCTGAAGTTCCAAGAAACATGGCTGCCCTCCTCAGTTTCACACTATTCCATATACACAAAAACTTAATGCTTTGAAAGAGTTATGGTGAGTACAGAAAAGTGAGTAAACAAAAACAACAGAAACAAAATCAGATTATTGTCAGAAAAGAGATACTTGAGTAGGTGTGTGAATGTAAACAAGAGAAAGTTATTTAAGTGGAAAAGGGCATGTATCTTCATCAGGAAAACAACTTCCAGAATGCTGTTCCTATTTAAAAATGTTGATGGTAACACTTAGAGCTGTGAGCATGGGCCTGTGAAGTATTCATCAATGACTCTTGGTGGTTTCTTATTCTGCCCTTATGCCACATCCTCTTCATTTCCGTTTAGAATGACTCCAAACCAAAATTAAACCCCCAAAGTCATAGCAGTCATATTTTTCTATAAAATAAAAAATCATTTATTTATATTCTGGAGTATTCCAGGATTGATCTAATTTATATTTTAGTAGCATTTAAGAGAATATTCCCTATTTGTCATCAATGATTTTTCAGGAAGTAGTTTTTTAAGTATTTCACAGTGTTACTGCTTTTAAACCAGCCATCCTTATACATATTTTTAGAATACCCCATGGTACTGGTAGGTAGGTGAATTTTTTAAAATTGATTCTTTGGAGGGAAAAAAGAAGCCTCAATTTGTAGCATTTGCCAATTTTACTGGTAATTTACTCTCATCATGGCTGATTTGAAATTATCAACATGAAGTCACTGAAAGTGGAGTTGGGAAAAGATGTGGAGCAGTAGTTTACCATTCTGTAATATTTCCATCATGTAGATACACTAGATGTGAATATCCTCAAAGGATACATAATAATAAAATGTAAAAGAGGAAGCAATGAATTTTGACTATTACCTTTTTTAGTATAATTTAATTAAAAGTTTATATAATCTAATTTTTAATAATGGGTACGTTTAATAACTGGCTCACACAGTTCCTGAAACTTTGGCAATTGGCTCTCATGAGCTGGTGTAAGTGGGCTCCAGCACACCACTGTCCTTGGGAAAACTCCATTTCTTTACCTTTTACTGTATGTTTGATTCAGCCATCCGTCATCTGTTTCCAAGATTCACTACAGTTATGCAAATTATTTGACTATTGGTATTTAGGGGATACATAGAGGATATAAATATCAGCCTGTTTTCTTTCTTCTTTTTATCAGTTTGTCTCTATTATTAAGGCACCTACTATATTATCCTGAAGTCATTTAATATCTTACCTTCCTGTTACTTGCCTAGCAAGATGACTTTAAACCATTCAAAATTATTATCTTTCCCATGTCTTAACAACAGAACCAAAAGAAGCGATCCCTAAGTACATTGGAGTATTGGTGAGATTTTTTTGTTGCTAGACCGTCACCTACCTAAAACTGCCTAGAGAGATCTGTTTTATTTGTAAGAACAAGGTTTTCATTTTAAAAGCTTTTTAATGTAATTAGTTTGATAACAGCTGAAGTCTCCGGTGAAAGGTCCCAGTCTGTTACCCAGCAGTTAACTGTTTGTGTTCATCGTTGATAATAGCAGCTTGCCACTGAATATTTTCATCATTCATTAGTTTACCCTTTAATAAAATTGTTTTACATACATTTTCTAAAGTGTATTATATTTTCAAAATAATTTGGCCATGGCCATATTAGATCTAGAATATCTGCCTTTTCCAAAAGATAAATTTGAACTTTGCATGTTAGAAAATCTTATATTTTGCTGAATTAGCCCTTTGTATTAAAGCTGTTTCTCACTTAAGTAAAGCTTCAGGAAGAAAAGGAAAACTCTTTTTAAACATTGTCTCTGACTATTATAGACTGGATAGCAGAAAAGACATCCCAATGAATGATTTACTATATGGTGCTGTTAAAAGTGCATTTCATGGTTTTCTTGATCATCAAGACAGAAAATGGCCAGTATATTTGAGAGCACGAAAAACTGAGATATTTATGTGTCTGGTAGTCTTATTTTATTAAAATCCTGTTTTAAGTCTACTAAAATCACTTTCAACAAATATTAAACACCTATATTTTATAAGATTCTTTTAGAGGTAACTTGTTTGATAACACTAGAGTACAAAAGATGTCAAATCTCTCAGTTTTTCCAAAGAAATTTCTGACTTTAAGCCCTCCCCCATCAGGGTCTGTGAGAAGCCCACTGTTAGTCATTCTTTGGGCCCTGGCCCCTTTCCCAGTTGTCTCTCCAAAAAGAAGTCACTCGGTCTGAGATTACTGCTTTGTTGATTATCTGAGAATGCCCTCTAATTTCTTCTGAAGTGAGCCCCCTTTGCTTGTCCTCCTGGTTTGGCCAGTGTGGTGTCTGTAGTCTCTGATACAGCAAGAGGCCCACTGGCAACTGCTCTCCTCATGCCAAGCTAACCAGGGGCCTCGCCACCGCTCTCAAGCTTGCCTCCAAGTGCAAGTATGTCATCATATCCTGTTACCAATTTTAGGGACTCTTCTGTCCCCCCAGTTGTCTTGCCCTTTTCTTCAACGCTTCCATTTGCACTCAGATTTTCTTTTCCACCCTCATCTCTTCACACACAATTGGAGCCTAATGGCTTCGGTATGCACTGGATAGTCCTGAACTAGGACACGTTTCTTTTAAGCAGTAAAAAGTAAACAATACAGCAGGTTTTTAGATCCTGCTGTATTAAATTCTTAGTAACTCATTTTGTTATAGAAGTTTTCTCTGAGTGGGAAAAAAGAATGAATAGCACAGTCTTCAGTTTTACAGACTAAGATAAAATGAAAGCACACCATAAGAAACTACTTTTGTGTGGACTGAAATATGTACACCAGATTTATATATCTGTTTGTGTATATCACATTCATGCATATATTCAAGTACATACATGAGTAGACAACAAAGAATACTATGAGAATTAAATGAAACATGTAAAAGTGGCAGACACATCATAGCCCTTCAATAAAATTAATCTTAATTAGATAATTTTCTAAAAGAATTAGTGGTTTTATGGTTCAGGTGGGTGATTACCAGCATGTGTTATTCTACCAATATTCTCTAACACTGTCTTTAGTTTCATAATGTCTTAAGACTTTTTCCTAGATAGCTGAGAAACTTTTTTTTAAACGGTCATTTATTTTGTGATGGCTATTTGACTTTAACTTTTATTTATAAATTTGTTTTCTTCTTAGAAACTTTCTACAGTGGCAACAGTTTACAGTCAATTTGAAGAATGCTAAGATAATTGATAAGTCTTTAAAGTGTGTCTTTTGTTAAGCCCAGCTACCTTATAATTAATGACTGCTACCACACCACCTGCTCTCTTCTGCCTTGAGTCTTATCACATCGATGTTGCTTTGAAATCTGAGAATCCTTTCCACTTCCTGACAACTAATATGCTACTAGTTTTAGTCCGACATCATATTACTGATTAGCTGAATACTATTTCCTGGTTTTCTTTCCCTGTATCTCTAAATAAACCACTTTTGTCTTAGGATTATGATGTTATAGAAAAAACACTTAAATTAGATTTTTTTTTTTTGGCAGAGGGAAGGAGATCATAGAGAAGGTGAATCATAGTATACTAAATGCTTTCTAAAAGGAAAATTTTGATAATAATTAAAATATAATTAGGTATACCTATGGAGAGAGAGTTTTTAAAAATCCACATTTGTTTCTCATCTTCCTTTTATAATGTAAGGGGTTTTTTCTGTATACTGTAGTATAGAATTTAGTTTTTGTGCTTTGTATTGTTTCCCTTGCATCCAGTCTTATTAATAATATAAGTACGTATTTTTAGGAATAAGCTGAGATATAATTCTTATATTATAATTACCTGGGCACTTATATTGTTCCTCTCCTCCACTATAAACCACCTGATGGTTGTGCTCATACCCTTGTAATTTTATATCCCCTGTAGTGTCTATAGGGTAAATATTAATTGAATTCACTTGTTGAATTAAACTGATCCCACTAATTTATTTCACTCCATCACTCAATACCATTACATGTTCTTATCCTTTGTGTGTTTATCTTTCAAAAGATAACCTTACTTCCATGAGATTAAAGTTCCTGGGAGTATCTCACTATATTTGCCACTAGGAGTCACAGGGATAGGGCCAATTTATTTTGATACTGGATTAGATTCAACTTTCTGGACCAGAAGAGCAGTTTTCCAGTGTCGTTCTTTTAAGAAGAGATAACTCTGATACAACAATATGGTTAGTATTGAGAAAATAATAACTTCCTCTGCCTGAGTAAAATGCCCACAAGGCCAGAGTGTGTTCCCGATGGCTAATTTATTCATCTGTTGTGTGGATCAGTCTGCTCCCATAAATGTGATCAGTTTATTCTCTCCCATGCTTAATCTGTAGGTTAAGCTAAATTACATGTAGAAGACCCTTTATCAATATACCATGAAAATCACTTTCTCATGACTCAGAGATACTCAAAGTAGAGAGGAGAGTGAATTCTTGGAAGAAAGACATGTTGAGCAAAGACACAAAGGTAAGACATTTCAAAACATGTTCAAGATGAGATGGCAGAACATTGTGTCTGGCTTCCAGAACACAGTGGGAGTAGACTGTGACCTAAGGCTGGAAGGACAGGTAGGTAACAAAATACACAAGTTTTTGAATGCCAGACTAAGAAGTTTATATTTTAGGTAGTAGGGAATCTTTGGATTTTGAGCTGGAAGGAGTGAGGTGGTGATGTGCTCTGATTTTTCTTTTTATTTTTTCTGGCATGCCATGCGGCCTGTGGGATCTTAGTTCCCCAACCAGGGATTGAACCAGGGCCCGGCAGTGAAAGCTCCAAGTCCTAACCACTGGACTGCCAGGGAATTCCCAATGTGTTCTGTTTTAGAAAGACGACTCTAGCAGCAGTAGACTGAAACCGTAGAGTGAGAGTAGAAAGAAAAGAAATTCCAGAAATGATACGGAAATAAAGTTCAGATTTGCCTGTAATCATAGCTAACTAGTCAGTAGTGGAGCCAGGGCTTAAATGGTCTGTCTGACTCTAAAACCACCTACTGTGCTCCCCTACAGTGTAAATGTGGTCACCCCTCAGTATTCCGAGGGGACTGGTTCCAGGACACCGCTCCCAACCCCAGGACACACAAATCCACAGATGCTCAAGTCCCTTTATTTGTGTAGTATTTGCATATAACCTATGTACATCCTTCTGTATACTTTAATCTCTGGATTACTTATAATACCTAATACAATGTAACTGCTATGTAAATAGTTGTAAATACAATGTAAATGCTGTGTAAACAGTTGCTAGCATGCAGCAAATTCAAGTTTTGTCCTTTTGGAACTTTCTAGAATTTTTTTTCTGATTATTTTCAATCCGGAGTTGATTGAATCTGCAGATGTGAAGCCCACAGATACAGAGAGCCAACTGTATACTGTTATTATAATTATTTAAATGTCTGTTTATTAGGAGAGAGAACCATGACTTTTCATTTTTATGTCCCAGGGTCTTAGCACAGTGCCTAAAAAAACAGTGGGAACTTCATTAGTTCAATCAATAAACATTTATTGAGCACCTACTAGGCATTGTGCTAGGGTGTGCATATGATTCAGCTCTAGTAGATTACTGCCAGTTTTCTGAAGTAATTACAACCAATGTATGCATACACACCAATTTATGAGAGTTCCTGTTGTTCCATATCCCTGCCCACAGTTGGTATTTATGTCTTTTTTTCATTTTAGCTCTTCTAGTGGGTGGTATACCAATGTGGGTTTTTTAAACAATTTTTTTTAATTGAGGAGAAATTCATATAACATAAAGTTAACCTTTTAAAAGTGAACTCTTCAGTAGCATTTACATTCACATTGTTGTACAACCACCTCTGTTTAGCACCAAAACACTTCATCACCCCAAAAGGAAACTCTGTACCCATTAGGCAGTTGCTCCCTATTCCCTACCGCTGTCCCCACCAGCCTATAGCAACCAGTCATCTTCATTTTGTCTCCAATCCATTTTGTGGATTTACCTATTTTGAATATATCTTTCTTTCTTTCTTTCTAAATTTATTTATTTTTTATTTATTTTTATTTTTGGCTGTGTTGGGTCTTCGTTGCTGCGCGCAGGCTCTCTCTAGTTGCAGCCAGCGAGGGCTACTTTTCATTGCGGTGTGCGGGCTTCTCATTGTGGTTTCTCGTCCTGTTGCAGAGCACGGGCTCTAGGCACATGGGCTTCAGTAGTTGTGGCATGCGGGCTCAGTAGTTGTGGCTTGTGGGCTCCAGAGCGCAGGCTCAGTAGTTGTGGTGCACGGGCTTAGTTGCTCCATGGCATGTGGGATCTTCCCGGACCAGGGCTTGAACCCGTGTCTCCTGCATTGGGAGGTGGATTCTTTTTTTTTTTTTTTTTCTTTTTTTTTTTGCGGCATGCGGGCCTCTCACTGTTGTGGCCTCTCCCGTTGCGGAGCACAGGCTCCGGACGCGCAGGCTCAGCAGCCATGGCTCACGGGCCCAGCCACTCCACGGCATGTGGGATCCTCCCGGACCGGGGCACGAACCCGTGTCCCCTGCATCGGCAGGCGGACTCTCAACCACTGCGCCACCAGGGAATCCCAGGAGGTAGATTCTTAACCACTGAGCCACCAGGAAAGCCCTTGGTGGAGATTTTTTTGAATCTGTAGATTGCTTTGGGTAGAACTCATATCTAACGATATTGTCTTTTAGTCCATGAACATGGGATGTCTTTCTATTTATTTATGTCTTTAATTCCTTTCAGCAATGTTTTGTAGCTTTTATTGTACATGTCTTTCACCTCTTTGGTTAATTCCTAAGTATTTTATCCTTTTTGATGCTATTATAAAAGGATTGTTTCGTAATTTCCTTTTCAGATTGTTCATTATTAGTGTATAAAAATGCAACTGAGTTTTTTGGGTTTTTTATTTGTTTTTACTTCTTCCTGCTTTTATAAACCCAGTTTATTCTGGCTTTGTTTTCTCTCTCTGTTTCTATCCCTCCCTTTGAAATCCCTCAGTGCTAACCATCCTAGTCCAGTATCTCATGGCCTCATGACTGCTAACAGTTTCTTAACTATTATCCTATCAGTTCATCCTGTTTGCTTCTCTCTGATTAGAACTTTTAAAATACAGTTTCACTGGGGAGTCACTCTTTCCTAGAGTATTTTCTTACTCATCTTACTTCCCTTATCTGAGTTCTTATAGCACTATTTCTGTACCACTTAATCTTATATTTGAGTGTATAGTGCCTTGAACTACCTAGTATTCTATTGGTTATAATTTTTTCCAATTAAAAAAAAAAACTTGCTGACTGCCTGCTATGTGGGAAATAATGTGAATGGGTGATACAATGATAAATAAGACGTGCCCAATTTTGTCCTTAATATTAGATAGCATTTATTAAGTGGCTACCATGTGTCTAATACTGTTCTATGAACTTTATATATAACTCAGTCCTCACAGCAACACCATGTGGTCTACACTATTTTCTTCATTTTACACAGGAGAAAACTGAGGTACAGAGAGGTAAAATAACTTTTTCCAAATTAGTTAGCTAATAAGTGACAAAACCATGATTCAAACCTACTTCACCAGCTTGAGAATCCATGCTGTTAGCCACTACCACTATATTATCCAGTTGAAAAGGTAAGACAGAGACCTAAATAAGCATAGTTTGAGGTTTACTGTAACAGCTTTGTGAGAAGGTTAAAGAACTTTTACAGTCCAGCAGATGGCAAGATTACTTCCACCTAGGACAAAAACAAAGGCATTATGAAGGATTTGGAAGTGGGGTAGGGAGAAACATTCCACAGACAGGAACTTGCGTGATATAAAGCACTCTTGCGAGGAGACTCTTCAGAACATATTACCAGGCACAGTGAGTAATGTAGTTTAACTGCAAAGGATGCGTGAAATGGTAAAGGGAAATAAGTTTATAAAAGTGGGTTGCAGCCAAGTCATAGTTCTTGAATGTGAGATTAAGATGTTTAAGTCATATTTTGTAAGTAGTGCAGTGATATTTTAAAGTCTGTGTCATAGAAATGTTTGACTGTAATTATGCAAAAGGTCAAAGAGAGGAGAAGGACTAACTGGAAAGTTATTGCCGTAGGCTAAGTAAGAGATAATGAAGCCCTGAATTAGGTAGCTAGCAGGGAAAGTAGAGACTGGAGGAGAGACTGTGTGAATCTTCCTGAATCTTCAAGATTTATCAACTGATTGATTGGCTATACAGCAAGGGTGGTGCTGGGAGACTAAAAATGCCTAGTGGGTGGTTGGAAGAGGCAGATGCCATTAACAGAGATAACAAAGAGCACAGTTAGGACATGACAGTTTGGGAGAAAGGAAGATATATAATCAGTTTGAGACATGCCAAGTTTATGATGCCAGTGGAAGGAAACATTCAGCGATAATGTAGATTGTTGGGTTTTTTTTTGGCTGCATTGGGTCTTAGTTGCGGCACATGGCCTTTTCGTTGCTGCGCGCGGCCTCTTTGTGGCGCGTGGTCTCTTCGTTGCGGCGCTCGGGCTCCTCTCTAGTTGTGGCTCGCGGGTTTCTCTCTAGTTGTGGCGTGCGAGTTTTCTCTCTCTGGTTGTGGCATGCAGGCTCCAGAGTGCGTGGGCTCTGAAGTTTGCGGCACGCGGGCTCTCTCGTTGAGGCGCGCAAGCTCAGTAGTTGTCGCATGCGGGCTTAGTTGCCCCGCAGCACGTGGGATCTTAGTTTCCCGACCAGGGATTGAACCCAAGTCCCCTGCATTGTAAGGCGGATTCTTTACCACTGGATCACCCGAGAAGTCCAATAATGTAGAATTTAAGAGGTGAAAATTAGAGGTGTAACTATTAGAGACCTTGGTGTACATTTGATACCTAAATCCAGGGAAGCATGTAGAGGAAAAACATCTAGGGGACATATGGAAAAATCAGGACCACCAAAGGAATATTCCCAGGGTAAGGAGAGCCAGAAGATTACGGTGGATTAAAATCGGAAGTGAGAGAGTGGAATGTTTCAGAGAGGTAAAACACACGTGGCAGATTTCATAAAAAGCATTTATGAAATCTAGGTTGTGCGAACATGAGCTTTTGTGCTTATACATGCTATTTCGTATTGTTTTTCCCTTAGACCTTTGTTTTTCTTTGCTTCTATAATTGGCTGCTCTACTTCAAATTATTTTCTAGTTGTTATATCTTACAAGTGAATTCTAGATTTCCTCAGAGCACTCAGAAATCATAGACTAACTGTGGTATCTACACATGTTATATAGACATGGATAAAGTGAATATTAGGTTATTAACTTAAGAGTAAATATAGATTAGCCCTCAGTAAGGCTCCCTTGGCAGATTTCTAGCAGCATAAAAGATGGAGCTGGTATGAATGAGCCCTGCCCTTCCAATATAAGATTAAGTGTTACGAACAAAAAAAATAATCATAGCCTTGATTAAAGGAATAAAAGGGAAATCCAGTTTTGTTTTAAGGCCAGCAACAGCTCAAAACCATAGTCAAAAGCAGGAAATGACACCACAGAATATAAGCCTTGGTGCCTGGGGTTTTAATACTTACTTGAAGCAAAAATTGTGCCTTTGGGTCCACAGGCAGCTGGAATTGGGCCCCCTGCATAAAGCCTAGTCTCAAAGGGCTACTGTTTTGTGAAAGAATGAGAAAAATTCAGTGGTCCAGAGCTATTAAAACCCTTAGGACCCTGACAGAAGCCAATGCAAAAACTGTTCTCTACCACAAAACTTAGGGCTTTGGGAGCTCCTGTTAAGGAAGTATTTTTTAAAAAATCAAAAACCTCAGTGAAGATGTGCTCACAATATAAATATAAACTGTGAGGATAGTCAACAGATGCAACAAAGAGGAAAATTGTCCTTCTAAGAACAGGAGATAAGAAACCTAATCTGAAAGATGCCATAAAAATAATCATTTTAAAATAAACAATTAAAGAGAGAAAAGAAGGAATAAAACCTTAATGAAAGAACATGACAGGATAAGAGAAAAAAAAAGAACTATAAATGAAATGTTCATTGATTTTTTTTTCTTTAATGGTTGGATTAAACTACTGAAATGAGAATTAGTGAATTGGAAGATGATCTGGTCAAATCACCCAGAATACAGAACCAAGAGATAAGGAAAGAAAATATGAGAATGCTTAGGAGACATGGGAGATAGAATGAGAAAGTACAGCATATATCTGTCTAATGACAGTTTAGAAGAAGCGAATGGGAGATGCAATATTACCATAAAATAATGGTTGAGATTTTCCAGAATTGGCAAGAAAGGCAAGTCCTCATATTTAAGAAGTGCACAGTATCCTGAACAGGATAAATAAAAACAATCCACATTTAAACAAACCATAGAGAAACTGTTCAGCATTAAAGCAAATAGATAATTTTAAACCAATTGTAGAGCAAAAATTAAAGAACACCAGTTATACTAACAATTACCTTCCCATCTGAAACAAAAGGTATCAGAAAAAGATAGAAAAATATCTTCAAATTGCTGAGAGAAAATAATTGTCAATGTAGCATTTTATACCTTGTTAAAGTATTAGTTGAGAATAAAATAAAGATATTTTCAGGAAAATTAAGACTTATCAATTTGCCATTGACAGACCCTCACTTTGAAGGCAAATAAAGGGTATACCTCAGCAAGAAGAAAATTGAATACAGGAGGAAGGAGAGGGCAGCAAGAAAAAGTTGTAACTCAGAAAAAAGTAAGCATGTTGATAAATCTTAAGCACTGACTGTAAAAGAAGTTATTGTAATGATGATGACTAATTTGGAGGGGTTTAAAAACAGTATGACAGCAAAACTTAGAAGATGGGAGAAGGAAATCAGAAACATTTTAGCATCCTTAGCGTCCTTGTATTGAGTGGGAGGAGGATAGAGATACTAATTAGACTTTGTCAATGATTATTTTTTAAATATAGGGGTAAAACTATAGTATGTACAATTTTCAAACCAATAGGTGGAGAAAAACACAGTAAGAAAAATAGAATATAGGAAAAGAGAGAATAAAAGATACATAAAAGAAGATACAAAAGCATAAGATAAAGAATAAATCCAAATATTTCAGTAATCACAATACATGAAAGTAGTATTCTCAGATTGAAAAACTAATACAAAATGTGGCCACGTGTTATTAGAGAAACATCTAAAACACAGTGTCACTGAAAGATGGCAAGTAAAGAGAAAGAAAAATTCAGAACTCTGACCCTTATAATCTTTATGCATCTAACAACATAACCTAAATTTACATGGCAAAAAAATGCACAAATACCACACCTTCAAGGACCAGATAACCTCTGTCTTATATAGGTATTCTAATATTTGTAGAGGAAAATCTCTCCAAGTTCTTTTATGAGGCTAATGTAAATCTTAATTTCAAAATTAAATATGTATTATGAAAAGGAAGAGATCACTGTTACATATGAACGTAGATACAAAAATTTCCTAAAAATGTTAGGTATTGAGTTTTAAAAAGTCATTTTCTAATCCCTGAGGTTTGCTTTAAAAGTTTCTGCTCTGTTAAATGAGTATGATAGTAATACCAACTTGGAAACATGTAATATAGGCAATCCGCCGGGGCTAGCCCAGCCTAGATCAGCCATCTCTGAGTGTCCCACAGACTCATGTGATAAATAAATGCCTGTTGTTTTATATACTGAGATTTTCAGTTGTTTGTTTTGTAATAACAAGCTAATACATCTGGCAAAGTTAAAATTTAGATGTTGCTGGGCTTCCCTGGTGGCACAGTGGATGAGAGTCCGCCTGCTGATAAAGGGGACACGGGTTCGTGCCCCGGTCTGGGAAGATCCCACATGCCGCGGAGCGGCTGGGCCCGTGAGCCATGGCTGCTGAGCCTGCACGTCCGGAGCCTGTGCTCTGCAATGGGAGAGGCCACAGCAGTGAGAGGCCTGCGTACTGCAAAAAAAAAAAAAAAAAAATTTAGATGTTGCCAACTATGTGGAGGAAACATGGGAAATTTCCATTGCTTTTTAAAAAATATTTTTTTTATTTGCTTCTTGGCTGCGTTGGGTCTTAATTGCGGCACATTGGATCTTCATTGAGGCATTCGGGATCTTTTGTTGTGGCGCACGGTCTCTTCATTTTGGCGCTGGGGTTTCTCTCTAGTTGTGGCGTGCGGGTTTTCTCTCTCTAGTTGTGGTGCGCAGGTTCCAGGGCGCGTGGGATCTGTAGTTTGTGGCATGTGGGTTCTCTAGTTGTTGGGCGCGAGCTCAGTAGTTGTGGCGCGTGGGCTTAGTTGCCCGTCAGCATGTGGGATCTTAGTTCCCTGACTGGGGATTGAACCCGTGTCCCCTGCGTTGGAAGGTGGATTCTCTACCACTGGACCACCAGGGAAGTCCCAAATCTCCATTGCTTTTGATGGGAAAGTGAATTAATACAATTACTTTGGAGAAAAGTTTAGTGATACCTAATTGCAAATTTGAAGATACCCACATCCTATTGTCAGGAATCAGTAAACACACAAGTAGGTAAAGAGTCATTTAAAGGATATTCATTGGCGGGAGGAGCAGCAGCGGCCAGGCAGCCCAGCTTTGCGAAGGCTCTTGGCGTGCCGCGGCCCATAGGTACCCGGCAGGCGCCAGCCCCGCCGCCACGATGCCCAAGAGGAAGGTCAGCTCCAAGGAGGGGGCAGCGAAGGAGGAGCCCAAGAGGAGATGGGTGAGGTTGTCAGCTACACCGACTCCTGCAAAAGTGGAAACGAAGCCAAAAAAGGCGGCAGGAAAGGATAAATCTTCAGACAAAAAAGTGCAGATAAAAGGGAAAAGGGGAGCAAAGGGAAAACAGGCTGAAGTGGCTAACCAAGAGACTAAAGAAGACTTACCTGCAGAAAATGGAGAAACTAAAAACCAGGAGAGCCCAGCCTCTGATGAAGCAGGAGAGAAAGAAGCCAAGTCTGATTAATACCACGCACCTGGTCCTATCACTGGTCCCTGTCTCCCTTCTTGTACAATCCAGAGGAATATTTTTGTCAACTATTTTGTAAATGCAAGTTTTTTAGTAGTTCTAGAAACATTTTTAAAAAGGAGGGAATCCCACCTCATCCCATTTTTTAAGTGTAAATGCTTTTTTTTAAGAGGTGATATCACTTGCTGGTTGTTTATTTTTTGGTACAACCAGAAAATAGTGGGATATTGAATATGGGAGGCTTTGATTGTCTTGGGTGTGAGCTTAACATTCCACAGATGGTGGGGTAGCTTTTATATCCTATAATACAAAGCATAGTCAGTTGTGCATTTAATGTCTTAAACACTTTAAATTACTACTCTTCCCACGTTGTTTTTGGTAGAATTGTTACCTAAAGCAAACCACTCACCCCTTGATCTTGGCTCTCCTGGGCAGAATTTTGTGCACTCTGTTAACATCTTTGGTCGTGGTAGTCCAGTTCTTCTAGTAACTGTTAATGCGCTGTGAACGATTGACAATTTGAGTATGTAGTGTATATGATATTAAATTGCGAATTAGTGGCACTTACGATGTAACAGCATATCAATATTTGAAGATATTGGTACTTGATATCCTGTGAAGGAAAATTTGCCTCCAAATTTTAAGCTGGAAAGTCACTGGAATAACTGTTCAGAAAAGAATCACAACTACATGATTTTTTAGATTTTTGGTACGTATGTTGAGAATTGTGTACAAATTGAAATGTCTGTGTACTGATCCTCAAAGCAACCAATAAAATCTCAATTTTGAAAGAAAAAAAGATATTCATTGCAGCATTCTAATAGTGAAGAATTGGAAACAACCTAAATGTCCATCAACAAGGGGAATGAATAGATAAATGAATTACATATTATAGTCATTTAATGTATAGTGAATAGTGCCCTCCCAAAAAGGGCACTATTCATGTCTACCCAGAACTTCAGGATATGATCTTATTCAGGAAGAGGGTCTTAGTTAATATGAGGTCGTACTGGATTAAGACAGGCCCTGAATCCAATAACTGCTGTCCTTATAAAAGGTGAAGATACACAGAAACACACAGGAGAGATTGGAGTGATACAGGTACGAGCCAAGGAACACCGAGATTACTGGCGACCACCAGAAGCTGGAGAGAGGTGTGGAACGGATTCTCCCACAGAGCCTCCAGAAAGAACCAACCTTACCAACACCTTGACTTTGGACTGCTAGCCTCCTGAACTATGAGGGAATAAATGTTTAAGCCACCCAGCTTGTAGTGTAATGTTTTATGGCAGCCCTAGGAACTAATACTACATAGCAGTTTAAACAAATGAACTAGAACTGTATGTATCAATACGGGTAAATCTTGAAAACTTAGTGTCAAATGGGAAAAAGCATATCTCATTACAATTTATGTAAACCCAAGGCAGACGGTGGGGGAGGGAGGAGACTGTGACCTCCAGTAAGCAAGTGGTACTGACTGGACAAAGTGGCTTTGAGCTTCATTTTAAAGATGAATGAAGTACACTGAAAACTACAAATCATTGGTGAAAGAAACTAAAGAAAAATAAATTGAGAGGCATCTTGTGTTCATGGATTGGAAGGCTTGCTACTGTTAGACGTGAATACTACTCAAAGCAATCTACAGGTTCAGTGCATCCCCATCAGAATGGAATCTCAAGGGACTCCAAATAGCCGTAACAATCTCGAAAATAACTAAATTGGAGGACTCATATTTCCTGATTTCAAAACTATAGTAATCAAAACAGTGTGGGGGGCTTCCCTGGTGGCGCAGTGGTTGAGAGCCCGCCTGCCGATGCAGGGGACACGGGTTTGTGCCCCGGTCCGGGAAGATCCCACGTGCCGCGGAGCGGCTGGGCCCGTGAGCCATGGCCGCTGAGCCTGCGCGTCCGGAGCCTGTGCTCCACAGCGGGGGAGGCCACAACAGTGAGAGGCCCGCGTACAGCATAAAAAAAAACAAAAAACAGTGTGGGACTGCCATAAAGACAGACATATATATCAATGGAATAGAATAGAGTAAAAAAATATCCCTCGCATATATGTCAAATGATTTTCAACAAGAGTGCCAGGACTGTCCAATGGAGAAAGGACAGTCTTTCCACAAATGGTGTTGGGAAAACTGGATATCCATATTGAAAAGAATGAAGTTGGACGTTTGTTTTACACCATATAGAAAAACCAACTCAAAATGGATCAAAGACATAAATGCAAGAGCTAAAACTATGAAACTCTTAGAAGAAAACATGGGGAAAGCTTTATGGTATTGAATTTGGCAAGATTTCTTGGATGTGACACCAAAAGCACAACAACAAAAGAAAATACAGATAAATTGGACTTATCAAAATTAGAAACTTCTGTATATCAAAGGACACTATCAAGAGTGAAGGTGGAACAGAATGGGAGAAAATATTTGCAAATCATATATCTGATAAGAGATTAATACACAGAATATATAAAGGACTCCTAAAACTCAGCAACAACAAAAAACAGCCCAATTCAAAGATGGGCAGAGGAGATATACTGATGGCCCATAAGCATGTGAAACGATGCTCAACATCATTAATCATTAGGGAAATGCAAATCAAAATCACAGTGAGATACCACTCACACCCTGTAAGCATGGCCGTATGAAAAAGAGGGGAAAATGAAAATAACAGATGTTGGCAAGGATATGGAGAAAATGAAATCCTCATAAATTACTGGAAAGTATGTAAAATGGTTCAGCTGCTGTGCAAAACAGGTTGGTGGGTCCTCAAAAAGTTAAGCATAGAGTTACGGTATGATCCGGCCCTTCCATTCATAGGTATATACTCAAGGGAGTTGAAACCAAGAGCTCAAATAAATACATGCATGTGCATGTTCATAGCAGCACCATTCACAATAGCCAAAAGGTGGAAACAGCCCAAATGTCCATCAATTAATGGATAAACAAATGTGGTCTAAATGTACAATGGAATATTACTCAGCCATAAAAAGGACTGACACATGTCACAGTGTGGATGAATACTGAAACATTATAAGTAAATGAGCCAGAAACTAAAGGTCACATATTGTATGATTCCATTTATATAAAATATCCAAAGTAAGCAAATCCATAGGGACATAACGTATGTTATGTATATTTTACCACAATAGAAACCATGAGTAAGGGCAGGTTTGTGACACTCCTGGGAGCTGGGTGGGAAGCGGAAGCTGGAGGGGAGCAGCATGGTGGCCCAGGCTGGTAGGAAGCAGACAGCAGACTTCCCTCACCCTCACCTCCCTCTGGAGGGCTGTTTGGAAATTCAGTAACCCACGGCTAACATTTATTAAATATTATTGGCCTTAATATATGTCCTTAACTTACAGCCTCACTTCAAATGATGGTAACTTTATCTGATTTACCATCGTGTGGTGCCAGATCTTTCCCGAAAGATTTGAATAATCTCTTACTCAGGTAGTGTTATGGACCTATAATGTCTGTGGAACTGGAACACTTAGCTGCACCGAGCAGTGAGAAGAAAGCCTCCAAAGCCCTTGTCCAGCTGTTGCTCCTCCCATTCTCTTCTCCCCAGCCTAGTTTTTGGTGTAAGGCTGTACCAACGGCTCTTAGTATTCCTGTCTTTTGAACGGAAGCTTGACTCTTCCCTCCCTTAGCAAAGCGAGTCTAGTCTGCTTGGTTACGTGCAAGAACTGTTGAGTGCCAAATTCCAGCCACTGTCAAAATGGCCGGAATCTTTATTTCCACCATTCACTCAGCTAGTCAGTCAGCCATTCATTCCACATAATTATTATAAGCCTGCTATGTGTCAGGCACAGTGGTAGGTATGCTCAGGTAATCAAGGAGTTTTCCATACCTTTTCATTTGCTGGTACATTTATTATGTCTAATTTTTATTCTCAAGTATGGAAACACATGAAGGAAGGACAGAGTACTTGATGTATTATTATTGTTCAAACTAAAAATACTATTGACTGGTATTGTCTATATGTAAGTGGAAAGCATATCAGAAGCCATAAATTTTTAAGACTGAATAAGGAATGAAGAAAATATGACAGTTGAATAGCTTTCTCTTGAGAGTAAGGAAAATACACATCAGTGAGAGAAAAATCACAACTGTTAAGAAAAAATGGGAAAAGAATCTAAAAAGAATATATATGTACATACGTGCATATATATGTATGTGTATATATATAACTGAATCACTGTGCTCTGTACCTGAAACTAACACAACATTGTAGATCAATGATACTTCAATAAAAAATTCTAATTAAAACTACCCCATCTAAAAGTGCACTTAAATATATGGTGGCACACGTATGGGTATGAAGGTATCATTTATGACTTGATCCTGGTGTGAGATTGGTTTTTATACTTTTCACATCCATTTCCCTTATCCTGGGAACCACCTTACAGACATATACCACTGGTCATAAGGAAATCTGGATAAAACACGAAAATTTAAAGGCTTCACAAAGAAGCAGCTCTTCAGTGCACACTTCATCTAAGTTCTTATTTTCACTTAAAAAGCTCTAATAGGTTTGTTTGTGGTTTTCTAGATGTCAGTTCAAGTCTCCTTGAATTTGCAGAGATGAGTAAAGACCTAAATAACACATATTTTTAAAACTTACTATGATTTTATAAACTATTCCTATTTTTCCTAGCTGTATTCTTGTCTGTATCCCTCTTCCGCAAATTACGTAGGCCTTCCCTTGTTAGTGGTTAATACTCGAGACTATCCTATGGTATTCTTTCAGTCAATTTAACAAGTGTTTTCTGAGTACTTAGTATGTGTCTAGTGTCAACCAAAAAATAATGCAGGAGGCTGCAAATAAGAAAAGTGTTTATTTGGGGTCTTAAGGATCACAAATCAAGAGACACAGATTCTGGTAACTCTGAAAGAATGTTCCGAGGAAAAGAGTCAGGGGCTTATTAAAACAAAAAGCCAGAGGGTGTTGAAAGTTGCCTGGTGAGAATTATGATTGACTCTGACCTGAGTCAGACAGTATTTGTCCTTAAGAGATCACAAGTTTGTTTTTATTTATTTTTTTATATTATTTTATTTTTTTGGCTGCGTTGTTGGGTCTTCATTGCTGCGCCCGGGCTTTCTCTAGTTGCGGCAAGCAGGGGCTACTCTTACTTGCAGTGCATGGGCTTGTCATTGCGGTGGCTTCTCTTGTTGCAGAGCATGGGCTCTAGGAGTGTGAGCTTCAGTAGTTGTGGCACGAGGGCTCAGTAGTTGTGGTGCATGGGCTTAGTTGCTCTGCAGCATGTGGGATCTTCCTGGACCAGGGATCGAACCCGGGTCCCCTGCATTGACAGGGAGATTCTTAACCACTGCACCACCAGGGAAGTCCCGGGATCACAAGTTGTTTTAGGGTAGGGGTCTGATAAGTAGATAGACTGTCACAAGTTATTTTAGGGTAAGGGTCCTATAAGTATCTTGAGTTTCTGGCAGGTGTTCCGGATGACTTCATCAGGTCCAAAGGTCAGATTCCATCCAGGCTGAGACTTGCATAAGTCATACTTCCTTAATGGCCTCCCAGCTCCATTTAAGAGAGCTATCTGAGCCATACTGACTCTATTTTTATTTTCCTTTCACACTAGGACTTTGCTATCAGATGACATAAAACTGGAAAGGAAATTATGACATTTATACTAATTAAAAGAATTTGCAAGTATTGTCCTGACTGTGATGCTGTCTAAAATTATGATCCTACCTTAATTTTGTAGAAATATTTAAAAGGTATCCCACTTTCAGCAGTTTGGCTAAATATGTTTTTATGATATTGCATGATACAATATATATGCTCACTGTCAGCGATAACTTAACACTTTTATTTGTAATTTTAAAAACTCAGAATGGATTACTGGGCTAAAATTGGGAAACCTGAGATCTTATCCCAACTCCATTGCTGATTGCCCAGTGAACCTGAAGAAGCCTTTTCGGCTTCTGTAGGCTTCAGTTTCTTCTATCTTAAAAAGAGGGTGTTGGGCTAGGTTGTCTCTGTGACCCCTTGTAATTCTAAAATATTATTAAATATTACAGCATATAGATAAACCATTGAAATGAGGCTGTTTTAAGGGAATGTAACTACTAAAAGTGTTACCCTTTAAGAAAGCTAGTTAGATTCCAGTGTATATACATGATTCCAGTTGCTAAACTAAGAATCAGGTGTCATTCTGTTGAATAATATGACCTTTGACAAATACTGGATGCATTATAGTTGAACAACATGGAAAGAGTACTACAAATTTCCAGCTTCCCCCGTACTATTTACCAATACATCCTTTTATCATACGTCCTGATTTTTTAAAAATCCCTTCGGTTTCTTTTGTTTCAGTTATTTTTTCTCAAATAGGATAATGCAGAAAAATTTCTGCCTGTAGACAGAACAGTTGGTCCTTGAGGTCACATTTAATGTTAATAGCTATAAATCTATAAATTAAAATGTCCCTTAAGACATGAAAATGTCTCTGGTGGAATTCTAACTTTACTAAGCAAGAGATCTACATTTTGAGTATCACCAATCCTAGAGAAATACGTAATTATTGTCATTTTCCACTCATGTATGCGTTATCCACTTCTAATAATACATATAGAATTTATTGTCCTACCTCCAAAGGGGCCTGGTATGCTTCGCCTCTATTTTTCCTTTGGGTTTTTCAACTTTTTCCCAAAATACTCACTCAGTAATTATTCACTGACTTAATAATGTGCTCCAGGCATTGAGAATATATGCAGGAAAGGCATAGTCCCTAAGCCTTAGGAGATTATAATCCATACAAAGAAACAGTTATATAAAGAGGCCATCACAATATAATGCAATAATTTTTATAAAAGTGTATATAGTTATGGAGGAAGCATAGCAGAGGGAGTACTTCAGTGTCTTGGGAGTTAGAAAGGCTTCACAGAGGAAACTTATTCTTAATGTAGGAGTAGTTATTAGATAGAAAATGCAGAATAGTGTATTCTAAGCATAGGGAAAATATTCAAAAAGGCACAGTGATATGAAACATCCTCCATGTTCAGCCAGTAGTTTCAGATGTCTGAAGCATTAGGATAGGAGGCAGAGATTAAGATGAAATAAAAGTGGAGAGGTAGGCAGGGGCCAGATACCCAGTCTTTAAATGCCTTGCATAGGAACTTGGATTTCTTCCTAAAGGAAATGAGAAAAATTGGTGGATTTTTAACAGTGGATCAAATCTGGGATGTCAAGGAGCTTACTGCCTATGTTGTCTTCCAGGAGTTTTATGGTTTCAGGTCTTACATTCAAGTCTTTAATCTGTTTTGGGTTAAGTTTTATGTATGGTGTAAGATAGTGGTCCAGTTTCATTCTTTTGCGTATGCCTGTCCAGTTTTCTCAGCACCATTTATTGAAGAGACTGTCCTTTCCCCATTGTATATTCTTGGCTCCTTTGTCATAAATCAATTGACCGTATATGAATGAGTTTATTTCTGTGATCTCTATTCTCTTCCATTGATCATATAATCTGACTTTATGCCAGTATCATACTGTTTGGTGGTGGTGGGGTGGCCATTTATTTTTTATTTTTCATACAATTTTTCATTCGTTTTTTCCATTTACGGTTACTACACAATATTGGCTGGGTTCCTTACGTTGTGCAGTACATCCTCGAGCCTGTCTTGCCCCCAGGAGTGTGTGCCTCCCTCTCCCCCACCCTTTTATTGCCGCCCGCCCACTCCCCCACTGGTAACCACTAGTTTATTCTCCATATCTGCGAGTCTGCTTCTTTTTTGTTTTATTCACTAGTTTGGTGTGTCTTTTAGATTCCACATATAAGTGATATCATATAGTATTTGTCTTTGACTTAGTTCATTTAGCATAATATCCTTCAAATCCATCCATGTTGCTGCAAATGGCAAAATTTCATTCTTTTTTTATAGCTGAGTAGTATTTGATGGTATAGATATACCACATCTTTATTCATCTGTTGACGGGCACTTAGTTTGTTTCCATATCTTGGCAATTGTAAATAATGCTGCTCTGAACATTGAGGTGCATGTAGCTTTCGAATTAGTGTTTTTGTCTTTTTCAGATGTGTACCCAGGAGTGGAATTGCTGGGTCATATGGTAGTTCTATTTTTAATTTTTTGAAAACCCCCCATACTGCTTTCCACAGTGGCTGCATCAGTTTACATTCCCACCAGCACTGTATGTGGGTTCCCTTTTCTCCACACACTCACCAACATTTGTTATTTGTGTTCTTTTTGATGATAGCCATTCTGACAGGTGTTAGGTGATATCTCATTGTGGTTTTCATTTGCATTTCCCTGATGATTAGTTATGTTGATCATCTTTTCATATGCCTCTTGGCCTGCATATGAAAAATCTGCATTTCCTCTGGAAAAATGTCTGTTCAGTTCTTCTGCCCCATTTTTTAATCGGGTTGTTTGTTTTTGGTTTTGTTTTTGCGGTACACGGGCCTCTCACTGCTGTGGCCTCTCCCGTTGCGGAGCACAGGCTCCGGACGTGCAGGCTCAGCGGCCATGGCTCACGAGCTCAGCCGCTCCGCAGCATGTGGGATCCTCCCGGACCGGGGCACGAACCCATGTCCCCTGCATCGGCAGGCAGACTCTTAACCACTGTGCCACCAGGGAAGCCCTTGGGTTGTTTTCTTGATGTTGAGTTTTATGAGCTATTTATATGTATTGGATATTAATCTCTTATCAGTAATATCATTTGCAAATATTTTCTCCCATTCAGTAGGTTGTCTCATACTATACTGTTTTGATTACTGTAGGTGTGTAATATAATTTGAAATCAGGGAGCAGTTTTGTACTTTGCTCCAGTTTTGTACTTCTTTCTCAAGATTGCTTTGGCTATTGGGGGTCCTTAGTGGTTCCACTCTAATTTTAGGATTGTTTTTCTATTTCTGTGAAAAATACCATTGAACTGTATTGAATCTGTAGATTGCTTTGGGTAGTATGGACATTTTAACATATTCTTCCAATCCATGAGCACAGACTGTCTCTCCATTTTTTTGTGTCTTCTTCAGTTTCTTTCATTAATGTCTTACGGTTTTCAGTATACAGATCTTTCACCTCCTTGGTTAAATTTATTCCTAGGTATTTTATTTTTTTGTAAATGGGATTGTTTTCTTAATTTCTTTTTGTGAGAGTTCATTACTAGTGCATAAAAACACAACAGGGCTTCCCTGGTGGCACAGTGGTTGAGAGTCTGCCTGCCGATGCAGGGGACACGGGTTCGTGCCCCTGTCCGGGAAGATCCCACATGCCGCAGAGCGGCTGGGCCCGTGAGCCATGGCTGCTGAGCCTGCTCGTCCGGAGTCTGTGCTCCGCAACGGGAGAGGCTGCAACAGTGAGAGGCCCGCGTACTGCAAAAAAAAAAAAAAAAAAAAACCACACAACAGATTGTTTTGATTGATTTTGTTTCCTGAAACTTTACTGAATTTACTAGTGCTAACAGTCTTTTGGTGGAGGCTTTAGGGTTTTCTATATATTATATCATATATCATCTGCAAAAAGTGACAGTTTTACATGTTTGCATGCATTTTCCAGTTTGCATGCATTTTATTTCTTGTCTACTTGCTTTGGCTAGGACTTTCCATACTATGTTGAATAAAAGTGGTAAGACTTGGCATCCCTGTCTTGTTCTTGATCTTAAAGAAAAAGCTTTCAGCTTTCCACCATTGAGTATAATGTTAGCTATGGGCTTGTCATATATGACCTTTATTATGTTGAAGTACATTCCCTCTGTACTCACTTTCTTGCGAGTTTTTATCATAAATGGATATTTATGGATTCTGTCAAATTCCTTTTCTGCATCTACTGAGATGATTATATGATTTTTATCCTTCATTTTGTTAATGTTGTTAACAAACCAATGTTGTTAATGTTGGTGTATCACATTGATTTGCACATGTTGAACCATTGTTGCATCCCTGGAATAAATTCCACGTGACCGTGGTGTATGATACTTTTACTGTATTAATGAATTTGGTTTGCTAATATTTTCTTGAGGATTTTAAAATGCATCTGTGTTCACCTGGGATTTTGGCCTGTAATTTTCTCTCCTTATGGCTTCCTTGTCTGGTTTTGGTATCAGGGTAATGCTGGCCTTGTAAAATGAGTTTGAAAGTGTTCTCTATTTTTTGGAAGAGTTAGAGAAGGATTGGTATTACAGTTGACCCTTGAACAACATGGGGATTAGGGGCACCAACCCTTCACACAGTGAAAAATTTGCATGTAACTTTATAGTCAGGCCTCCGTATCCCCAGTTCCACATCTGTGGATTCAACCAACTGTGTTTCGTGTAGTACTATAGTACATATTTATTGAAAAAAATCTGCATGTAAGTGGACCCATGCAGTTCAAACCCATGTTGTACAAGGGTCCACTATAATTCTTTATAGTTTTGGAGGACATGCATTAGCCCATCAATACACTGACTACAAGAGACTGACTTCAGATATAAGGACACACATAAACTGAAAGTGAAGGGATGGGAAAAGATACTCTATACAAATGGAAACCAAAAGAAAGCTGGGGTAACTATACTTATATCAGACAAAGTAAACTTTAAAACAAAGATTATCATAAGAGACAGAGAAGGAGTATTACATAACGATAAAGGGGTCAATCCAACAAGAGGATATAATTTTAATTATGTCAGTGGTAAATCAATACTTTTTTTCCCTAAAGATTTAATTTTATTTTATTTTTGGCTGCGTTGGGTCTTCGTTGCTGCTCACGGGCTTTCTCTAGTTGCGGCGAGTGGGGGCTACTCTTTGTTGTGGTGCGCAGGCTTCTCTTTGTGGTGGCTTCTCTTGTTGCGGAGCACGGGCTCTGTAGTTGTGGCTCGCGGGCTGTAGAGCGCACGCTCAGTAGTTGTGGCGCACGGGCTTAGTTGCTCCGTGGCATGTGGGATCCTCCCAGACCAGAGATTGAACCCATGTCCCCTGCATTGGCAGGCAGATTCTTAACTGCTGTGCCACCAGGGAAGTCCCCAATACATTTTTTAAGCTTGAATTTCAAAGCGTGACTGACAAGCTGGTGGGCTAATGCATGTCCTCCAAAACTAAAAAAAACTAATTTGTACTGCTTTTTCATGAGGTCTTAAATCAAAGCCAGTGTCATGTTCTAAAGTTTTTCTGTTAACATTATGTTAATCTTAAATATGATATAACTTTATCCTAGGTAGTCTAACAGTATATATATCTAACTTTGGTTTTCTACGCTTTACTATTCATTTTTCTCAAAAAAAAGTTTTAGGCAGTAAATAGTAATGTAATTCTTTATAAAGCTTTTCCTACTTTTCAACATTGAAAAAAAAACAATAGAGAACAAGTAATAATGACGGCACAAAGATTTTCTAACATAAATTTACCAATGCTCATTTTCAAAGAGTCTTTCTTTTGAATAATATAGTAAATGCACACTCACACATATCTTTTATATAATCTTAGTAAATAATATAGTAAATGTTGGGTCTTAATCATTTA
This sequence comes from Tursiops truncatus, assembly GCF_011762595.2. Taxonomy (NCBI): domain Eukaryota; kingdom Metazoa; phylum Chordata; class Mammalia; order Artiodactyla; family Delphinidae; genus Tursiops; species Tursiops truncatus. Next base: position 162,972,570 of record NC_047035.1, on the reverse strand, counting down.
TAATTTTATCCAGAATACTTTTTTTTTTCTTTAAGAACTTTGAATCTTTGGCTTCTTGTATTGACTTTCTAGGTGGCCTTAAGAAAATTATTACATCTTTTTGCCAATTCCCTAACCTTATAGGTGATGATAGTGTTCTTATTTCAGGAAGAGTAAGACAGGATATAAGTTTTGTAGAGCATTAGAAAGGTGTAGCTAAAAAAGACAACAAAGACCCCAGGTCCTGATTTAGGTCCTTTTGCAGACTATATAGCATTATTCCACAAGCAGGGATAAAGATTTAAATAGATGGAATATTTATTTGTAATTTAAAATAATTTTCATTCCCCCCCAAAAAAAAAAAGTTGTGATGTGCTACATCTTTAAAAAAATTAGCAGCACAACACTACAATTTTCTTATCTTATAATGGAAATTATATGGCATCCAATAGATAAATAGATCAATGTAACATTAAAAGAGCCCTGAAGTAGACACATACAGACAGACAGTTGATTTTTTTTAAGAATTTAAAATGTTTATATTTGCCTTTAGTGATTACATTCCTTTTCTTCTTGACTTCTCTTTGTTTCTCTTCTTTGTCTTTTTTTTTTTTAATTTTTATTAGAGTGTGGTTGCTTTACACTGTTGTGTTTGCCTGCACTGCACAACATAATAAATCAGCCATACACATACAGATATCCCCTCCCTTTTGGACTTCCCTCCCATTTAGGTCACCACAGTGCATTAGGTAGAGTTCCCTGTGCTATACAGTATGTTCCCATCAGTTGTCTACATAGTATCGATAATGTATAGTGGCAATCCCCGTCTCCCAATCCCTCCCACCACCCCTTTCCCCCTTGGTATCCATACATTTGTTCTCTACAGTCTATCAACTGATTTTTGACAGTGATATCAAGGCAATTCAGAAGGAGAAAGAATGTAGTCTTTTCAACAAATGGTATTGGAGCAGCTGTGAAATAGGAAATGAACCTTGACCCCTACCTTACCCTTGAGATTGATAAAGCCTTTAGAGACAGGGCACTCAAGTCACTAACCATAAAAGAAAACACTGATAAATTGGACTTCATGAAAATTAAAAACTTCTGTCATTCAAGAGGTACCATTAAGAAAATGAAAAGGTACATACTGTCAACAACTGTGAAGGGTCTACAATTTCACACTGTTTGCAGACTAACAAGTTAGCCTGCCACAGTTTCATGAATGGTGATAGAAGAATAAGACTCCTGGTCAGAGATAAAGGACAGTTTATTACAGCAACAGCAGTAGTCAGAATATCAGCATTTTTAAGCCAGTTCCCCAAGCCTCTGGTATAGCAGGATGCTTTAGCAAGCTTCCGCCCTGGCCCACAGGAGGAATCTGTGGCAGTGGGGTCACCAGTAACAACCCTGGCCAGAAAGTTGAGGCTGATCTGAGTGTCTTCCACCACCATGGTAGGTAGTGTAATTGGTCAATTCAAATAGTCAGGAACAAATTTCATACCACCTTTTAAAATTAGATGATTCCCATCGTAGGGATACCTTCCTCAATGAGCACATGAACTACAAGTCAGTTATCCCTCATTTCGGAGGGATCTTCTCAGTCATCTGAGGGCTACATAACCTGCTGGTGGTGTTTCCTTAAACACTTGAATGTCTCTTACGACTACTCCCAGGGCGCAAGTCATTGTATTTTCAGGAATAAAGGAAAAAAAGATGGCTTGCTTCTGCACCAAAGTGTAGTCCTAGGGTGCAGGCACATGATGACCCTGTAAAGAGAGTTTATTTACAATTATTAGGGCAGTGGTAGTATATTACATATGAGACTTTTATGAGTCGGGGGGAGGAACAAGTCGACCCTGCTTCCTACACACCTGTCAGCTGGGCCAGTTCACTTTTAATAATGGAGTCTAGTCCTTGTTTTGTTGAGCAACTACCTGAAGTCGTCAGCCCAACCTGTCATGTTGGTCAGTGCCACCAGTCACATTTTTCTTCCCCACAGAATGATTGAGTGTGATGGCCATGGGGATGAGGATAGAGATGACACCCAAAGGTGCTGATGTACGTTTAGCATGGGATATACAGGATCTGGGCCATCTGCTATTTTTAATGGCATTGTCAGAAATATTTAAGGCAATAATAATCAAATTGTGGTACAGCCAGCTAAATTTAGGGCACTTGGAACAGTTTGAGAGAGTAGCACCAGGGTGTTTTCCTTCATGAGGAAGGTTCCAGGGCCTATTCTGAAAGACAAAATTATTAACACTCCTCCCTTCCCCATATCTCTCAGGATCTAAGCTGTTCCCTTTCCAGATTTTGAGATTGTTGTTCTCCCTCCATTGCCACAAAATTGGGGTATCTCATTCCAGAAGCTGTAGCTTCACCTTTTTTTCCCCCATTCACCCCTGACCTTGTACCAAGATCTTTTCCCCAGAAGGGTCAAGTACGAGAGGAAAAAGTCATTTTTATACATCTTATAGAGTTCCATTAGATCCCCCCACTTTGCACTGTATTGGTGACAAGTCTATTCACCTAAGTGATCATGACCTAGGACCATGTGACTCTAACAAGAGAATCCAGGTAGCTGAACCAGAATCGAGGTTGAAACGCCTATTCCCCCTTTTGGCTGGACTGCCACCCAGAAGGTATACCAGCCAGACTGGGCTGGGATTGTCATAAGGGAAAGAAGCATCATGCCAGAATCAGGTGGGAATCCCAAATTTTCTAAATACGTCTCTATAACCCGCATCTCCTTTCATCCTAATCATTACTCATTACCCAGGAAGTAGCTAAGAAGATAAGATTCCTTCCTAGAGAAAGTGACATTTAGTGACCAAACTGCTTTATTATAAGGTGTAAAGACCTGGAGGAGGTGAGGGAGATAGAGTCAAACATTTTTGAATCAATTTTTGAGTTTCATCAGATACGGTAACTCTTGAGTGGCTGTTGAGTGGCTTTTGCAATAAAAGGTGTAACTGCGGACAGACCGTGAATGGTCTGGAAAGCTGAAAAAATGGCAAAGACCACCTTCGAGAGCCATAATGACGTGGCTGATCGGATGGGAATGGCAGCTCAGTAACCTGGAAAAGTGTCGGTGGTGGGGAAGCGCTCCGCCTCCCACCCCCAGCTCCACTCTCTCTACACAGCGACATCTGTTTTGTTTTTTCATAGCTGCTAACTGAGGTTGGATACCGTCAGGTTTCTCATTAGCCCAACCATCAGTGAACAAGGCCCAGGCATTTAATGGAACCTTTGTGAATTGAGGGCCCCACTGAGCCAGCAGCTTTGCTTCAGATGGTGGAATAGAGTAAAAGTTTCTCCCAAAGGGAAAGCTGCCACTTTTTCATGTAGAGACCAGATGCCAGTGGGCCGAGGCCAGCTGTGTTCTTGAACTTACCGTTTCCATTTAACAAGCAAGGCTTGTTAGGCCCCCTCAACTTATGAGTCATTGAATCTGCATTGACTCACCCCAAAATGGGAATATCAGACTGGAGAGTCACAAGGCTTCCTTAAACCAGGCATTCCTTTTGAAAATAGTTCAACAGCAAGCTAGTAGTTGCTTTTCAAAAAGGGTGCACCTCAGAATTCCCTGGTGGCCCAGTGTTTAGGACTCTGCGCTTCCACTGCAGGGGGCACGGGTTTGATCCCTGGTCAGGGAACTGAAACCCCACATGCTGTGCAATGAGGCCCCCAAAAAAGGGGGTGGTGTGCCTACCTGATAGCTGTGTCAGGGAGGCAGCAAGTCCAAAACCCAAGAGATGCCTCCAGGTCAAGGCTGTTTTCCTTTGTCATAGGCTCCAGGTCACAGGGTCATTAGTCATAGAGACTTACCTCCCAAAAGAGTCATGAAGATGTGGGACTTCAAAAGCAGACAGCATGTCAGCAGCTTGCTGGACAGGTGCAAATGCAGCCTGCTGGTCTGAGTCCCTTCAAAGTACTGTGATAAGTAGTTTAGTCCGTATAAAGTACCAGGTAGAGTGCTGAAATGAGACACATACTATCTCCAGTACTCAGAGATTTGGATAAGGTGCTTCTAATTCTGAGCTGCACAAACCAAGTGCAACTCCACTGTTTTGGGCGACCCGTGATCACACCACCTGCGATCAGGTGGTGAGGTCCTCATGGCGGATACCATCTATTTCAGCTTTGAGAACTCTCTGACTCAGTACCGTAGCCACAGGGCTTTCTAGCTGAGGTCATGGGGTTGCCACTGGCTGGCTCAGGCTTGCACAGTGGTGACCTTCTTTGCCGAGTCCATCTTGATCCAGAGCAGTTGCTCTCCCATCACTAACATCTCTTAATTCTCACTCAGTTTCTACATAAGGGCTAGGGGAGTTTTCCAGGGTGGTAGGCTGACCACAAAAATTTACCTAAGTTTCTCTGGGTTAATTTCTCATTCTCTAGTTGGTCACTTATATCAGCATTCTAAATCCAATCTGAGGTAATAAGAACCTGAATACTAAGCAAGGCCTCATTCTTGGTTTCCTACAAGAGTTTATCTGTCTCTGGGAGACCTCCTGAAAGGATAAAAGCAGCCATGACCCACTTCCAAAACCTCTGAGACCTTTTACTGTCATTTCCAAATAGACTTGAGGTGGACAAGACAGACTGTAGGAAAGACAGCCCAGCTGATACCATTTGTCCTTAAGACCATTACACACCCCGCCCCCTCAACTCCCAAGTAAACCAGACATTGTTCTAATGGACTGGCCTGATTTATGCCCATGAATTTCTCTCCTTTCATGGTCATTATAGATATGTGTCTCTGTAATTGTCTGAAAGAGAGCAGAACCTTTTGCCTGAAAGGGAACAGTACTGAAATGAATCTCCTGGTTGTTACTGTGGGACACACCTGAGGCTGATTAACAGGATGGTAAGGAAGTGCCCCAGCCCAGAAGAGATTTAGCAGCAGTGAGGACACCTGTTTCCTGGTGTTCAGCCTGCAGCCACCTCCGCAGTTCACCCTCAGTAATAGGCAGCGAAAGGAAGGGCCATTTGCTTCCATAACTGACTGTATGATTTGGTCAACGTGTTTACTGCAGATTCCCAAGGCCTTCCCTCAAGTCTCTGCAAGGCTCTCATCCTTCCTCTTTCAGAAAGTCGTGTCTCAGTCAGAATCCTATCCTTGTCACCCAAACTGTAAGGCATTGGAGATTCTACCCCACTTGCAAGAACATAAGTTAGCCTGCCACAGTTTCATGGATGCTGGTAGCAGACATGAGACTCGTCGATCAGAGGTAAAGGACAGTTTGTCACTCACAGCAATAGCAGTAGCTAGAGTATCAGCATTTTTTCTGCTGGTTCCCTGAGCCCAGTTCCCCCAGAGCAATGCAGAGGGACAGATGACCCCCTCTGCAGCCAATGGGTTGTGGTGCAGAAGAGGAATCCTGAGCTTAAGGAACCCAAATCTTTTATAACAGGCAATAAGCATGGCTGTCCTTTTCTCCAGAGGGAGGCAATTATCTTCACTACACCAGACAGTAAGAATGCTTGCCCCTTGATCTTGAGGGAGACACTGTCTCTTCCTATCACTGCCTGTCTATTGGGCTGCTTGAATGCCCTCACAACTGGGCAGTTGGCCTTCAGAGCCAAGTGATCCCAAAGACAGCAAGGCAGAAGCTGCAGTGTCTTTTATAAACTAGCCTTGGAAGTCACACACTGCCATTTCTACAATATCTTGTTAGTTACACAGGTCAGCTCTAGGCACTGTGGAAGGGGACTGAACAAGGAGGTAGACATCACTGAGGACCATCTTGGAGGCCTGTAACCACAGTAATTACATAAGCTATTAGCATTGTAGTTAGCTAGATAAAGAGTATATGGGAATTAGGTAGGTCTTCAGAAGTTGAAGAATTTTAAATGAAAATGTAAGTTACAGACTGGAAGAAAATATTCACAAAACATATATCTGACAAAGATCTTGTGTCCACAAAATATAAAGAATTCTTACAACTGACTGATAAAAGACAACCCAGTTAACAAATGAACACATACTTCACAAAAGTAGATATTCAGTTGGTCTTTAAACACATGTAAAGATACTCAAGATCATTTGTTATCTGGGAAATGCAAATCGTCACCACAATAAGATACATTTCATTCCCACCAGAACAGTCAAAATAACTGGAGACTTCCCTGGAGGCCCAGTGGTTAAGACTCTGTCCTTCCAATGCAGGGGGCACCGGTTCGATCCCTGGTTGGGGAACTAAGATCCCGCATGCTGCATGGCATGGCCAAAAAGTAAAATTAAATAAAATTAAATTAATAACTAAATTCCTGATTATTCTTTTAAAATAAATAAATAAATAAAATAACTGGTGATATCGAGTGTGGGTGAGGATCTGGAGCAACAAGAACCCTCAGTTATCGCTGGTTAGAGTGCAAAGCAATACTTGGGAAAAATACTTACCTAGTTTCTTGTAAAGTGACATGTGTACTTTCTCTATGACCTAGCGATTCCACCAGTAGGTATTTATCCAAGAGAAATTAAGACACATGACCACTAAGAGAGTTATACACAAATATCCATAGCGTCTGTATTCATAATACATTGTAACCCAGAGCCGGCAGCTACCCAGGTGTTTATCAGTAGGAGAATAGATGAACAAATTGCGATACAAATCTTGTTTTCTGATATGTGCTGTGAATATTTGCTCCTGGTTTGTGGCTTTCTTTTTCATTTTTTAAGCAGTTTCTTTAAAAGACCAAAAATTTAATTTTAGCAGTCCAAATACTTACGGTTTTAACATTTTAAAGTAATTAGCTGTACACAACTGGTATTCTAACTCAGAGAGAAGGTTGCCAAAACCTCTACAGTGAAGGAGTCTCTGGGGGGCACTAACAGGAGTGTCTGTTATTTTGCAGTTGGGACAGATTCTAGAGCCCTTTGTTAGAGGGGGCCCCATTCAAAGTGAGCTAATTTGCAAGTAACAGCATAAATGGGCTTGTGTACAAGTTGTAAATGAGAAATATGTTTCCTTCGGAACACACAAAAAAGCCTAAAAGACGTTGTGGGTGCTGAGAGTCAACAGCTGTTTCTTGACAGTGTCACAGAGAGAGCAGCCTTCAGTTTCCCCAATAATTTTCAGGAATCTCATCGAGGTGGCAGGGGGGCCTTACCCTGTGTGTGAGGCAGTGGCCCATCCTCTTTTTGTGAGCACCTTGTATTATTTGTATGTCCCAAACGAGTGTGTCAAAGAGGAAATCATCAGGGTAATGTCATACCTGTGTCCCTAGAGAAAGAAGGATGTAGTTAAGGTCTTGCCCTCAGAGACTGCGTGCAATGACAGGGCTGTGAGCTACCCGCCCTGGGAGCTGGGTAAAGTATGTCCTAGCCCTTTGGAGGGGAAGGCAAACTTCAGTCAAGAGGCTGTTGAAATAGGCACCGAACAAAAGATATGCAGCAAATTCTATAATAGAAAAATATTTACCATTCGCTGATTGGATGAATTTGGTCAATTCAGTAGTACTGGCTACAGGGACCTTAACGCGGCCCACAGCAATCCAGGCTCATGGGTAATCCACTGTGAGGCACATTCATTCTTCCCAAGTTTAAGAGCAGGGTGAACTGGGCTCTTAAATGGCAGAGCAGTGGGGATACTCACCACTTCTCTAAATACATCTTGTCTAAAGGGTTTCAACCATGAAAGACTTTGTTTTAATTTACACTGGGCCACATTAACTATTTTAATGGGGAAAGAAGAGGTTCATGGGGTTCCATTTTATCAAGATAATTTGTGACAAATATTTATTACTCGTTGAGTCAGAGAGTCCATGAGCACTGGCACATTTTAGGACAATGGGTACTGTGATCACGAGAAATTTAGGCAAGACAGTAGTTCCTGTGGTTAAGGTAAGGCATACCTGTTTGTCCTCTTTATCACCTTTAGTGACTGCCCGATGATTATAGGGGGTACCTTATTTAAATTTAGTGGGATGCCCAGTGTAACTGTAATTTGAGCCCCGTTACTGATTAAGGCCATGAAGGTTATCCAACTGCTGTGTTTCAGCAAACGTTAAACTAATTCAGAACTAGTGTTATAGAGGTACAAAAGCCAATCTGCCCTTTTAATCTTTTTGTTGTAGAAATTCTTTTAGTAAAATTTCAGTTACCAATTGGGCCAAATTACAGACTTCCATTTCGGTTTTTGTTTGTTTCCTCCTTGTTACTGACTGAATTGTGTCCCAACTTCATATGCGGAAGTTCTAACCCTCACATGACTGTACTTGGAGATGGGGCCTTTAAGGAGGTGATTAATTAAGGTTAAGTGAGGTCATACGGGCAGGGCCCTAATCTGATAGGACTGGGGTCCTTATCAGAAGAGGAAGAGAGGCCAGGGATCTTCCCTCGCTTTGCGTGGGCACACACAGAGCAAAGGCCATGTGCAAGCCAGAAAGAGAGGTCTCATCAGAAATCAACCCTGATGACACCTTGATCTCCTACTTCTGATCTCCAGAACTGTGAAGAGATAGACTTCTGTTGTTTAAGCAACTCAGTTGCGGCAGCCCTAGCAGACCGCTGTGCTCACCCTGTAGGTTTTTTTTGTTTTGGTTTGGGGTTTTTTGGTGGTGGTAGTTACTGGGTATCCTTCAGGGAGGTCTTCTCTGCACTGCTCATAATTATAAATTTCTTCCTCCAGAAAGCCTCCAATCAGTATTGTCAGGGTTAGCATCCTTCGCCGTGACAGCAGTTGAATTTACAACTTGGCTGTGCCACAGGGATGCCAGGGGTGTTCTTCTCTGTAACCCTGAGGATCAAGGTCTTTTTTTGCAACAGAGACATAAGCAGCAGAAGCAAACGTATCTTATAGGGTCCTAGTGAGCCATCTGCCTTTAGGAGCATGAATCTCAGTAATTCAACTGCTCTTCAAATAGGGACTGCTGTTCCTCCATACAGGTGACTACCCAGTGGGCCTAACCAAGCTCTTTCCCCCTGAGCCCTCTTTAGAACAGGGCCAACACCACCTGCTTGAGACACACAAGCAGTATCTCACAAGTTAAGAGTCTTTCTCCTGAGTCCATCAATCAAGACACACAACTCAGTCTAAGACACAGATGAGTCTGGACTGAGACACACAACCCAAGGCTACTTAAAGGAGCTCCTTGATCCCATACTCTTCTCTGTGAACACCAATCACTGACGCTTCCAACTTAGGTGGGTTAAATCTATGACAGAGGCTTGGTAGGACTCAGCAAATGCAGCACCAGGCAGCAGATCCAGTCAGCAAACCAAAGCAAGAGAAGATAACCCCGGGTGGTGGTCGCCCCCCTCTAGACATCCTGCTCCTAGTGTCAACTGCTGTGGCCACCTTGCAGGGACAGCATTACCACCTCCATACCCAAAATTTGGTTCCAGTGTCAGGACTGATAATGTCACACACACACACACACACACACACACACACACACAAAACCCCCCTCCCCCCCCCCCAAGATAATACAAAAAGGTTATGTAACGAGGCTTTCTGGGGAAAACAGGGCAGGCTTTCCATGTTGGCCCAAAAATTACCTGAGAAAGGAAAGGAGGCTGGTTTGGGATTTTTTGGTTGGGGTGGGGCTGGGATGAGGGTTCTCACACACACGGAGGGACGGAGGGATGGAGGGACGGAGGGATGGAGGGACGGAGGGACGTGCGAGGTTTCAGCCTCCCAGGCTTCCTTCAGGCTTTAACCCAGATGTGGGGCACAAGGGGGACGGGAGAGGGGAGGCTTCAAAGCTATCGGCAGTCAAACATCTTCGATGGTGTCAGCTCTTTATTTCAATATTAAATTACCATGAATAGATGATTCTAGTACGTACTCTTTAGGTTAGAATTTGAATAATGTATATCATAGTTTTAAATAAGACTTCACAAATCTTTCAGGTAAAATCATATTCTTCTGGGTAAATATATCCCCTTGATCACATTTATGATTACTCCTTTCTGAATCCCCACAGGAGAGTAAAGGAATAAAAAAGGCAGAGATTAGTACTGTCATTAAAGACCTCAGAGATTCTTATCACACCCTGATATTGTTCCTTCTCATCAACTGTGGGGCCTGTGCAGTAACTCATCACAGACCTAATTAGCCGTGGTTCTGGATGTGGTCATCTCAGGCCAGTTGCTGCCCTGCACCTGATTTCACTCTCACTTCGTAAGCAGGCTGACTCTGGGTGTCTTCTCTTGCGGGTTTGAGCTGTCAGGACTGTCAGTGCACGAGCTCCTGTGGCTCCCCTCCACTCACACCTTTGTAAATAGCCCCTTTTGTAAATAAGCTCTCCACCAACTGAAGGGAGAAGAACGTCTCCAATAGCTGTGTGTCAGGCAGAGTAAATGAGTCAGAGTCCTTGTGGCCTCTGAGCCCTGCTGTGATTTTACCTCCTTGCCCCTCTGACCTCACCTCCTCCCCCTGCCACCTCGGCTTGCTTTGTTCTGGCCACCCTGGCCATCTTGCTGTTCCTCAGACATCCTAGACGTGCTCCCACTTCAAGGCCTCTGCAATTTGCTGTTCCCTGTACCTGGTGTAATCTTCTACTACGTGCCAAGTGCCCCCCCAACACTTAGTGGCATAAAATATTTTGCAAAGGAATGGATCAAACATCTTTGTTTCCATTTCTCAAGAGCTCCAAGTATTTACTGTTGCTCCTAAAAAAAAAAAAAGGAGGTAAGAAGGAATTTGAACTATCTGCATTGTCTTGAGCAGTGTTTCTCAAATGATCTATAGTGAAGGACCAGGTTTTAAAAATTATTTCCGGCTACTGCTGACCAGGCTGTAGTCCTGCTGTGCCGAACGAGATTGCAGCTCGCACTTCATGGAACGCACATGCTAGCTTGACAACTAACCCAACTGGCTTCTAGTCTCTAAAGGAAGAGCCTGCTGATTGCTCTTGGTTGTGGTGGCAGCGGTCAACTGCTGTAAGTGTCGGAACTTCGTCACAGGTGGGTAACAAACTCGTTTGCCGGTTCGCGCCAGACCACACTTTAGGATCACTGGTCCAGAGGGGATCTCTCTTTTGGCAAGGCAGCTAAATCATAGATGGGAAGACCTTTCTGGTCACAACGACTGCTGCTAAAGGATCACAACACTATAATAATAGGTTAGGATGAGTTGCAAGTTTTCTTCAAAGAAGAGTTTCTCCTCCTAAGAGTGAAAAGACATTAGAGGTGATTTGTTTTGTTTGTTTGTTTTCGGTATGCGGGCCTCTCACTGTTGTGGCCTCTCCCGTTGCGGAGCACAGGCTCCCGACGCGCAGGCTCAGCGGCCATGGCTCACGGGCCCAGCCGCTCTGCGGCATGTGGGATCCTCCCGGACCGGGGCACAAACCCGTGTCCCCTGCATCGGCAGGCGGACTCTCAACCACTGAGCCACCAGGGAAGCCCCGAGGTGATTTGTTTTTAATTTTGTTGTTTGCGTTTTTTAATATACCATTTATCCACATATATAGTCAAGGTCAATTAACTGCTCAATTTTCAAATTGGAAATGAAAATTGTATAGCTGAAAGCCAAATGCACATTCTAAAACAAAATGTCGGTACAGAATGTAGAATGAGAGGGTAGCAGGTTATTCGATCATTAGATATACCATCCACATTATTAGATGCATATGTGATATTTTAACTGGGTGATACTAAGTAAGGATATTATTTCTTAGGTAAAATTTGAGAATGCATGAATTGAGCTGAATCTATTAAAAGTTGTTGAATCCAAAATTGTAAGGTCTGTAATTACATAAATTACATTAAGTCATTTCAACAGAAATATTCTTCATTAGGCAGTTTCAATAAAGTATGAAAATGCAGTAAATAAGTACATTTAAAATTTTTCTTTTAATTGGATCATAAGTTTTCAGTACCAAATAAATTGCATGACAGTTTGTAATTAACATTTTACCGTCTAACTCTGTGAGGGGAAAGGTATGTATAGGTTACTTTAAAGGTACAGTGTGCTTTTCCCCTACAGCCTCCAACTCCTATCCCCCAAGAATATTAAGGATTTTCAAAGGCAGAATCTTTGAACATTAGCTGGTTTTATGACAAAAATCTATCCCAAAGGGGTAGAGAGAATACAATTTAAATGTTATATCAGCTCTTACTTTAGCAGATATATTTTGGGGTCATTACATAAATATATTAAATAATTTGAAAACTTTTTATTTTTTATTCAGTATGGAGATTTATTCCCAGAGCGGGGCTTTTCTGATGCAAAATTGGAATGCTTGTGTAGTCAGAACAGCTGTCCCCACCCCATGGGGTGTCTTCCATTACTTTACAGTAGAGATGAATTTTTGGCCCAGTGTCTCAGTAGTATTGGACACACGTGGTTTTAAGTGGCAAAGCGGTATGCGTATGCATTCATTTGACTTTCAGAGCTACAGTTGGCTCCAGATTAGAACAAGGAGAATACATTCACACCAAGGCCACCCTCATGGCTGCTGCAGTAGCTGGATCACAGTAGGCTCTGTTGCTTCTAAAGACACAACCAACTATTGCTGAGGAATTACACATTCACCAAAGTGCCGTACAGCTGGAAGAGAGAGAATAATGAACTGCTAAAAGGATTCTTTCAAAGATTTCAGATTATGGTCCTAGTTATTATTGATCTAGTTTTTTAATATTAATAATAAAATCATGGCTGTGAAATAACAGTGAAACTAAAAGGAAGGATTTTCAAGGAAGTAGATGATTTTTCAGGATATTCATCCAAATATTTGATTTAAATCTTTTCCTTTCCAGAAAAAAAGTGGCACTATCCTTTTAGACTCATTCACAAGGAATTAAAATTAGATTGATTCTTAATGCCCATTGTTGATACATGCAGCATATTTGGAAGGCCAATCTATTAAAAATAGATTAAAGAATTAGTTTACTCTGTGAAAGAATGGCTTATATTATTGACATTTTAGACAATTTTGTTTCCTACAAAAATGTGTTTGTTATAATTAATGCAGAAATAAGATCTGATTTAGCGTGAAATTGCATTGATACACTATATGGTTGGAATACTCTATCTCTGTGCAGCGTCAACTTAATGCTGTTTATGTATGACCTTGTACTATAAGCTTATATATATTTAAATGCTTCGTAACTTTTGCATTTTGAAGCCAATTGGTATAGTTATTCAAGTTTCAGCTTTTTAGCAAAAGTGATTTCCTAGAAAATCCAATTATGCCTGTCTAAATAATATCTGAATAATGCTTTTTCCCCTAAGTAAAAACAAACAAGCAAAAAGTAAAAAACCTTCGGTGTAAATTTTTAATTTATCTGATATGGAGAACTAGATTTCTGATATTCATTAAATATCAAGGAAATTCCGACCATACTCAGTGTAGGCTACCTTTTTATAGAAGGGAATTTATGCATGTTTCGTAAGGGTTGTACTGATGAATATGTTTGAGGCTTTCAGCTTTTAGTGGATACAAAATAGAATGATTGATAAAATCCTCCCTACTATTGGCTATTATTTACTGACTCTTAAGTGGCAGGTTGTATTTATGCCAATTTATCTGCTTCAGGGAACATTCTTGATAGCAGAACAAAGTGAATAAAAGTAGTTTGCTTTGCAAATGAATGCAAATGGGAGAGCCTTTCGGAAAGCCCTTTAACAGGGGCAGTGCACTTTGATTATGAGTGAAGCTGCCATTTGGACATGGTGAAAAGAGCACGCTTGAACCATTGATTGGGGGAGACAGTAAAAAGTCAGGAAGGGCCCCCTTAAGCTTGCGGTGAGGCAGGCGGATGTCAGTGTGGTTAGAGCACAGTGGGAGAATGACAGGGAGGATTAGTGTCAGGGAGAAGCTTTGCTGTAGCTGTGGAGATAGTCCCTGGGGTCACTCACCTCTGGCTGTTGTCTGTGCTGATGGTCCTGTAATGCATACGGCCTGATGTATGCCTGTTCATTATCGGAAACAGTGATTAGAAAAGGTATTTGTCTCAGAGGTTTCCTTCCTTCTTTCTTTTTTCTTTCTTTTTAATTAAAGGAAAATAAGGTGGCTTCCTCCATCTCTCTGCTGACTCCTAGAGTCTTGTGTTGTACCATTGTGGCTACTGCCTCTGGTAGGAAACGGTTTAGTGCTGTAATGTAAAATAATTGTAACGTGGCTATCTGTTCTTTGATGATGGTTTCTTTTGCTTTGCTCAACTTTGGGTTTCACCAAGTGGTAATGCTGAATAAAATGCAGAGAATATGCTTGCTCTGAGAATTTTGGCTTTTGCAAAAACAGATTTTTATCATCTTTAAGGTATTTTATTATTCAATTTAATAATCTGATCAACTTTTAGAAGCTATTTACCTTCTCAAAAAGGAAGTGTTGCTTTGCATGGACTGGGTGGTTTAAGTCTTGGCTGCAGGATTTTCTAATTTCTATTCTCAGGTTTTACAAAATGCTAGCACTTGATAAATTAACTTCTTGAAAATACATGCTTTTTAGAATTAAATATCGTTACGTAGAATGAACAAAAAATATATCTTTGTCTCGGTTCTGATTCTGAATCAGTCCATTTACTTGTTCACATTTTCATTTACACTTATAAAGTTTTTTTGCTTTTTTAATCATTTTTCTTAAAAACTTCAAGACCTTCTGTGGTAAGCTCACATGAGGCATTTGTGAGCATTAGTGACACAATGCACTTCAAAACAACTGTCTTTCTTTTTTTAATGTCTTTAAGAGCCTGGGTTCACAGTACTTCTTCTTTATTATTTGGTGTACGTTGGAGCATTTAAAAGGCTGCGGGAGCTTTGCATTCTAATGTTAACTATGCAACTCAGACCTTCACCTAAACTAGTAGATACGTTTTAACATTGTTATTTTTGCAGAAAGCATAATGCCAATACTTGGTTTCACAGGTTTATTAAATGTTTTAGCGAACATTCTCTGAATTATTTTTTTTCTTTAATGTTTTGCAGGCACCTGAATGGACAGAAGAGGACCTCAGCCAGCTGACAAGAAGTATGGTTAAGTTCCCAGGAGGAACCCCAGGTCGATGGGAAAAGATTGCCCACGAATTGGGTCGATCGGTGACAGATGTGAGTTCACTCAGATTTGCACTGTATGGAGAGTGACAAACCAGAATAAGCCAACTATGTAGAAGGCAGACATAGATGCGTCCAACATTATCTTTGGAGAAAGCCTACAATCTTTTTAAGGACCTGCAAGTGAACCGTTAACAAAATAAGCAAGAAGCAGATGTCAGCTAGTCCCCTGGTCTACAATTAACAGCTGTGTGAGGCATTCTGGTGTTTAGAGACTTAAGCTACTGTAACCTAATCACAGAAAAACAATGCTAGTTTTTGTTTCGAGTGACCCCTTTAGCTGTGGGGGAAAAAAATAGTTCTCTGATCAGAATTAGAGAAGTTACATTTCAGCTGGATCTTTTTAACACTGAAGTACAGATTGCTATAGGTAGTTGACAGGTGGTTTGCATTAATTAAATGAGCAATAGTCCTATAATGTTTTTATTTCAAGGATGATACCTACGATTCATTTTGACAAGTTGTTTAACCAAAAAATTGTTCTATGCATATAGCTTTATAATTATATATAATGTACATTAGAAGTGTATAACTATAGATTTATATATATACTATAAACAATATATATTTAATTTATATATGATTATATGTGACCAGTAATACCTACCATTTAAAAGACAGTGTTTACCGGGAAAGTTTTCGATTTAACACTTTAGAAATATAGGGCAGAGAATCTTATAAAAGCACCTACTAGAGCACCTGATATATACTAAATATTCAGTAAATGTTTACTTGAAATGGAGGTCTTTATTTTCATCAATATGATCCTCATTTTCATAAATGATAGTAAATATTTACTGAATTTACTTTAAAATAAATCCTATAGCTCTAAAATATCTAAGGATACTGAAAGCAAAGATTCAGATTTCTTATGTTCTCTTCAATTGTATTAGTATACTTTGGGCCTTTTTTGATAATGAACAATTTAAAAACCCTGCAAAATGATTAATAAGCACAACCACCAAAAAAATAACCTTTTAATTTAGAAACAAATAATACGTATTACTGTCAATTTTTTTTCTTGGGTTTTTTTTCTTTTTTTTTTTTTTCTGTTTCAGATAGGAGCTGCTTTGAGAATTTTAAATTATATAGGAATGTTTTTACTACCATATGGTAGGACTTTTTAAAATCACATTTTAAAGACACAAATTTTTGTAAGATGTTTTACATGATTTCGACTTAAGGGTTAGTCTGATCATGTGGAAAGTTAGCCCTTGTATCTTGTAACTGTTTTTTTGGCTATTTCATGATGAGACCCGTTATCTTAGGTTACTGGAGGAAAACCATAAGGATACCTTTTCCTCTGCTAAGAATGTTACTGGGATGTGCATTTTATCTTGTTGCAAGGTTGTAAAAGATCTAATAATGCCTTATCAGTAAATATCTGACCAGGTTAAAGATGTTTCATGGTTACTGATGTTTTAAGTACTATGATCCTCTAAATGTATAATTACTGTTAATATAGTGATTAACAAAAATGACTGAAATACTTTTTAGAAAGTTACAAAACAGGCATTGGTTTAAAAGGGCCTCAAAACTTGTAGTTCAGTTGGTTGATGAGAGAGAATAGTTCACTAACTAACTTAGTGTCTCTGTTGAAGATAGCACTGCCTTTAACTTTTTATTTATTTATGGCTACATTGAGTCTTCGTTGCTGCATGCAGGCTTTTTCTAGTTTGCGGCAAGCGGGGGTACTCTTCGTTGCGGTGCGCGGGCTTCTCATTGCGGTGGCTTCTCTTGTTGCAGAGCACGGGCTCTAGGTGCGCAGGCTTCAGTAGTTGTGGTGCACGGGCTCAGTTGCTCCGCGGCATACGAGATCTCCCCGGACCAGGGCTCGAACCCATGTCCCCCGCATTGGCAGGCGGATTCTTAACTACTGCATCACCAGGGAAGTCCCAACACTGCCTTTAACTTTTTAAATAATATTTCTATGAGACATTATAGTTAATAATTCCAAAGGCAGATAAGAAATTGAATAGAGCAATATTTTACTTTGTTGTTGTCATTAAAATCTGGTTAAATTTTTAATCTATATTTTTAAGAGGAGCGAGATGAAAGTTTAAATGCTAATATACGTGATGTAACCAACAGAGCCTTGGGATGGCTGTTTAGTATCATAGATCTTGAAAATTGACGTAACTTACAAGAGCAGTCTTAGTGCAGCCTTGGTGTAGGTAAAGGCATCTTTTCACACTTTTGCAAATTCATCCCATAGTTTTTTTCTTCTTCTTCTTCTGTACTTACCCAAGGAAGACTGATTCCATGTAATAGATATTTTTTCCTTTTATCATGGAAGTAGCAAACATGATTTTTTTTTTTTTGCGGTACGCGGGCCTCTCACTGTTGTGGCCTCTCCCGTTGCGGAGCACAGGCTCCGGACGCGCAGGCTCAGCGGCCATGGCTCACGGGCCCAGCCGCTCCGCGGCATGTGGGATCTTCCCGGACCGGGGCATGAACCTGTGTCCCCTGCATCGGCAGGCAGACTCTCAACCACTGCACCACCAGGGAAGCCCCCAAACATGACTTTTTGAGATATTTTTTCCCCCTCCAAGTATTAGTTCTATTTTCATAATACCAAAAGTACCTTGGAAATACTTAGTAAACCTAAAATTTTGGGCACCAAAAGTGCCACTGTAACTTTTCTTCTATATCAGTATATACATATATAGACTCACACTGTATTTTCATTCTGTGAGCATCATCTCCATAGCTAGACTGTACGTTTCATTTCAGTAACTACATTTCAGTACCATACACACAAACACAAACTGTAAAGCACTCTCTCTCTAAAAGAGAACAAGTGTCTGAAGACAAAACTCATTTTACCGAACACACAGTGAGTTACACTGAAGCAGCTAAGATGGGTTTGGCTAATACAGTTCCTTTAGTAGAATGTTAAGTGAAAGCTAACCACACTTTAGAAGATCACTTATACTTCTTTTTTGGCGTATGGTGTTAATTAGATTTGTTTTCATTAAGTGTTCCACTATGAAAAAGAAACCAAGTTGAGTTTGCTGTTATTGGAACCTCTACATACCGACCGGATCACCTGTACCAATTCACCCCAGCTCTGCACCATCTGTTCTTTGACCCGTTTTCCTTGCTAAATGTGTAGCTTCAGGCTGAGTTCTCTTTCCTTCGAGAAACAATTGACCTTTTTGGGAGGGGTGACAGTGTGCCGTGGTGGAATCTATATGTTCCTTATTTGGGTTGACAGATTACAGTGAAAAACCCATTTTGTTCCTCAATTAAGAAAGGAGTTTTCAGTGTATTAATTGTCATAATTCACTAGTTAAATTGCTAAATACTACTCCGGATAAATACAAAGAATTTGTTATTAGCTTTGTAAAAAAAAATCAATGCAAAAGCAAAGTATATTTTAACTCAGATATACCTAAACCGTAAGACTTACTTTATTATAGATGCGATATTTTAAATGTTAATATATGCCTTTTAGCAAATAATTTTGGTAACCACAAAGAACACTCAAATTTTAAAAACAGGAAACAAAACCTGTCTGGCATGTAAAACCAACTTTAGTGTGATTATTAACTGCAGGTTTTCTAAATTAAGGTCAGGAAGCCTCACATTTCTTGCTTGTGCAGTAATATCATTCTCTTGCCTGTAAGGATGTAAACTGATTCTGCCCCTCTCCATAGTCACTAATCTCCTGCATCCTAGTTGTGATAACAGACTGATTGGAGATGTTCTGCCTGCTTGGAAAAGGCCCAGGTAGGTAGCAAAACAAAAAATAGGTGGATAGATTTAAACAAACAGACTTTTGTAATTAGCTTAATGCCACCGTGAGATGTGTAGTTAGAGAAGCATTTCATATGCAGGTGAAAAGGAGGGAGAATAATAAAATTCCCAATTTTATTTTATATAGCCACAACTAGAGAGGAGATACCTGTTGGGGGAATATTTATATGTTATTATGGCAGTTGTTTCAAAAAATGTAAGCAGATTATTCAATAGAAAATAAACTTTTGTCAGTGAACTAAACATATAGTATATATAATGCTGAAAGGCATATATTAACATTTAAAATACTTCATCAGTAGTAAAGTAGTTGTTACAGTTTAGGTATATCTCAGTTAAAATAGACTTTGCATTCATTTTTTAACAAAGCTAATAACATTCCTTGTGTTTATCCAGAGTAGAATTCAGCAATTTAACTCGTATATATTTGGGCAAATGTATCATTGCTATTACTTTTATTTAGAGTCAGACTAGTCCTACACAGGCTGTAAAGGGGACAAGAACTGTCGCCACCCCCTGCATCGGGCTCCCTGCCACAGCGGTTCTCCAGAGCAGCCTCATCTCCGCTCCTCTCGCTCCCCCACCTGCTCAACCCCACGACCTTCAAGGGTACTTAAATTTTTAAAAAGGAAGGGGTCCTTTATACCATTCTGCTTGCTAGATGAGTCACTAAAATCTAATAATCAGTTTTCAATCTGACATTAATAGATGATAATAATGTGTTATCAAATCTCTCTCTCACGCACACACACTTTGTTGTATGTCATTCCAGACTTTAGTCTTCTTATATAGGCATATGACTACATAATTTTAACAGTATTAATCTGTATCCTGCCCTTTTCACTTTGCTATAAGCTTCTTTCCACAACAAAGATCCACGTCATCTTTCTAAACACCTGTACAATACTCCATGTTGTCTGGATATAATTAAGGAGCACCCAGGTGATTGTCACTTAAATTGCTTCCCTTTTTTTCTTCATTCATCTTTCCATTTATATCTGTTTCCTTAGCTTGTATGCCTAGGAGTAGAGAAGCTTGATTCAAGACTATGGATGTTTTTAGAACCTTTGGTGACTCTAAAATTGGCCTCCAGAGAGGTGATAATATTATACAGTGCCCCTGGTGGTATGAGAGGACACTTCCTCATAGTCTCATAAACACAGAACGTTTGTTTTCTTTCCATCATTGCTCACCAAGTAAGTGAAACGTGCAATGGCACTGATTTTTATAACTTGCCTCCTTACTTACTGGTCTTATTTCGAATAGAGTTTGTGTTAATTCATTATAATTCGAGGATAGATAGTCCTACCGTTTTTTGTTGTTGTTTTTTTGGCTGTGTTGTTGGGTCTTTGTTGCAGTGCACGGGCTTCTCCGTGAGGTGGCTTCTCTCGTTGCAGAGCATGGGCTCTAGGCGCACAGGCTTCAGTAGTTGTGGCTCATGGGCTCTAGAGCGCAGGCTCAGTAGTTGCAGCACATGGGCTTAGCTGCTCTGCAGCATGTGGGATCTTCCTGGACCAGGGCTCGAACCTATGTCCCCTGCATTGGCAAGCATATTCTTAACCACTGTGCCACCAGGGAAGTCCTACCTTCTGCAAATAATACTTTGCCATTTTCTTCTGTTATATTGAGTGTATTAGCGAACAATTCCAGAGATATATTATAGTAAGAGTGATTCATGTAGACTTTTTGCTCAACATTTTAATAAGAAAACCTAATGTTTGGTCATTAATTTTAATATTAGTCATTGATATGAGAAATCCATTATTATGCTAGGGAAATTTTCTTCACTTTAATTTTTCCAATTCTAATTTATAGATGTGAAATTTTAACAGTGGTTTCTTCAACATCCCTTGACATGATCATATGACCTAATAAGGATGAATATATTACTAAGGTCCCCCTTTGTATTTCTAAGATAAAGTTTACTTGGTCATATAATATTATTCTTTCAATAAACAGCTGGATTTGATTTGTTAATTTATTTAGGATTCTTGCATTTATATATCTTAAAGTAAAAATATTCTAGAATTCTTGGTGTTTTGTTAATTGGATATCTTTAGGTAGGGTTATACCAGCCTTCTAGAATTAGTTCATTATACCTACCTTCTAACATCTAGAGCAGCGGTCCCCAACCTTTTTGGCACCAGGGACCCGTTTCGTGGAAGACAGTTTTTCCACACATGGGGCTGGGGGGATGGTTCAGGCAGTAATGTGAGCAATGGGGAGCGGTGGGGAGCGTCAGAAGAAGTGAGATGCCTCACTCACTTGCCCGCTGCTCACCTCCTGCAGTGTGGCTGGTCCTAATCAGGGGTTGGGGACCCCTGATCTAGAGAGTCAAGAAAATACTGAATTCATAAAACAAAAAAGTGTGCTATGGAAAAAAATCAGAACAAAAATAAGTATCCAAATAAATGAAGTAGAATGGTTGAAAATTATCATCTGGAAAATCTCCTAGAGAGTAGAACAAAAAGACAAGAAATACAGGGAATCAGTCCAAAAGGTCAAAATCTGATTAAAAGGAGTTCCAGTTAGAGAAAACAGACATGAGAGCATTTTTCAATAAATGATACAATGAAGTTTTCCAGGATGAAGAAACACCTGAGACCAACAACGCATGAACACTGAGACTACACAGAAGATCTTTAAAGCTTCTAAGGAGAAGAAGCCTCCAAAGTAAGGCAGGTCAGAGTGAGAGCAGATTGCTTGGCAGCACTAGATTCCGGGAGACAAGAGAACATTGCCCTCACAGTTCAAGGCAGAAGGGTTCTGAATCTAGAACAGACCAACCAGCTATGATGGTCAATACGTGGGGTCCTCACGTATTGACCTCTCATTCTTAAGACAGTTTCCTGAGACTGCACACTCCAGCAAATGAGGGATAAGTCACCAAAGAGGAAGACACAGAATCCTCGGAATAGTGGACTGAGCCCAGTGAATGGAAATCCTGAGACCCCACGGCAATACAGCAGGCGAAGAGTGCAGAAAGTCCACGCTGGAGCAGGAGAACAAAAGACTGTGAGAGAGCAACCACGTGAACAAAAGGCAACTAGAAACTCCACCAACAGAAAACCATACAAAAAAGGCATAGTCCAAATTTAAGTTCAGCCATACCTCAGTTTCAGTTCCAGACCACCGAAATAAAGCAAATATCACAATAAAGTGACCTACATGAATTTTTTGGTTTACACTATATTGTAGTCTGTTAAGTGTGCAATAGCATTATGTCCAAAAAATATACATACCTTAATTAAAGATAGTTTATTGCTAAAAAAAATGCTAACCATCATCTGAGCCTTCAGGGAGTCATAATCTTTTTGCAGTAGTAACATCAAAGACCACAGATCGCCATAACAAATATAATAATAATGAAAAAGTGTGAAATATTGTGAGAATTACCAAAATGTGACACAGAGACACAAAATGAGCAGATGCTACTGGGAGAATGGTGCCCACAGACTTTGTCAACAGAGTTGCCACAAACCTTCAACTTATAGAAACTGCAATCTGCCTGTGCAGTAAAAAAGTGGAACGATAGAAACAGCAAAAGATTCTGACACTGAGAACATTCTCCTTTAAGTGACACAAGAAGTGCGATCACAGTGCAGTACTTACCTCTACAGTGAGTAATGTTTACCATATCACAGTTATGTAAGATCTTACATAATGGCTATATTTTAAACATTTTATATACTTTCAGATGGTTTTTCAATTTTTAAAATCAACAGATTGTGGAAGACTATGGCAAGTTGTCCATCAAAATACGTTATCCCCTTTTCTAGTAATAGAGAAGGCAGGCACACATTTGCCCAGCAACACTGCACTTCCAAGCCCTCCAAGCTCTGCTATGGCTAGGTTACTAATTTCTTCTCAGAGGGACATAACTGAAGTAATGTGTGTCTCTAGGAGCTCTTGCTCACTCTTCCCTCCCACTGAACTGGAGTACCAATTTGCCTGCCGCTCAGCTGCGACCATGCAGGCAAAGACAGTTGCCCTAAAGAATGGCAGGGAAGCACAATGGAAAGAACACGAACATACGGAGTAAAATAAAAATTGTAAACAGTGACAAGCTCCATGAAGAAAAATAAAGCAGAGTAAGAGGTTAGAGACCTAACCTAGGGAGTGCAATTTCAAGTGGGATTCTGAGGAAAGTCCTCTCGAAGAGGTAACATTTGAGCAGAGGCACAAAGCAACTGAGGGAGCGAGGTTGTCTGAGAAAGCGTTCCAGGTGGAGAGAACAGCAGTTGCAAAGGCTTTGAGGCAAGAGCCTGCTTTGGGTGTGCAGAGTCCAGCAAAGAGGTCAATACGGCTGACGAGGAGTGAGCAGGGGGGATTACAGAAGATGAGGCCAAGAGATAGTGGAGGACCAGAACACCTAGGACCTCCTTGGTCAAGGTAAAGATTTTGGATTTTACTCTGAGTGAGACAGGAAAGCACCAGATTTTGAGCAAAGGAGTGCAAGATCTAAAAGGGTCATTCTGACTTCTCTGTGGAGAAGATGCTGTGGCAGGGCAAGTGTGGGAGCAGGAAGGCAGGCCAAGTAAGAGGCTATTTCAGTTGTCCCTGCAAAAGACAGTGGTGGTTTGGACCAGGGCTTATTGGTAGAGGTGGGAAAAAGAGGCTGAATTCAGGATATAATATACCAAAAGCCTGTTAGTTAATTATGTGTACTTGTAAGCATCAGAAGAACTGTGAACATACAGATGGCCAACAGGCACATGAAAAGACACTCAGTATCACTAATTATTAGAGAAATGCAAATCAAAACTACAATGAGGTATCACCTCACACTGGTCAGAATGGCCATCATTAAAAACTCTACAAATAATAAAAATGCTGGAGAGAGTGTGGAGAAAAGGGAACCCTCCTACACTGCTGGTGGGAATGTAAATTGGTGCAGCCACTATGGAGAACAGTATGGAGGTTCCTTAAAAAACTAAAAATAGAGCTACCATACGATCCAGCAGTCCCACTCCTGGGCATATATCCAGAACTGACAAAAACTCTAATTCGAAAAGATACATGCACCCCAGTGTTCATAGCAGCACTGTTTACAATAGCCAAGACATGGAAGCAACCTAAGTGTCCATTGACAGATGAATAGATAAAGATGTGGTATATGAACACAATGGAATGTTACCAGCCATGAAAAAGAATGAAATAATGCCATCTGCAGCAACATGGATGAGCCTAAAGATTATCATACTAGTGAAGTAAGTCAGAGAAAGACAAATATCATATATCACTTATATGTGGAATCTTAAAAAATTGTATAAATGAAGTTATTTACAAAACAGAAACAGACTCACAGACATAGATAACAAACTCATGGTTACCAAAGGAAATGGCAGGGGGGAGATAAATTAGGAGCTTGGGATTAACATATACACACTACTATATATAAAATAACCAACAAGGACCTACTGTATAGCACAGGGAACTATATTCAATATCCTGTAATAACCTATAATGGAAAAGAATCTGAAAAGTGTGTGTGTGTGTGTGTGTGTGTGTGTGTAACCAGGTCACTTTGCTGTACACCCGAAACCAACACAACATTGTAAATTTATACTTCAATTTTTTTTAATGGTTAAAAAAACAATGCTCAGAAAAAATATTTTAAAATTTCAAAAAAAGACTGTGAACAGAAATGCATGTTCTGGGTGTAGGGTACATGGCTTTTCATCAGAAGCCCTGGTTGTAAACTGACTTTCTTTTTTTTAAAGCTGTGTGCATGTATTACCTTGATTTTTAAAACTACTTTTAAAAATCTAAAGAAAAAATATTTTGTATCTTTCCATGTCAGTATATATAGGCCTACCTCGTTCTTTTTAATTTTTTTTTTATTATAAAAGCTTTACTGATTTACAGAAATAGAAAAAAAATCCTAAAATTTGTATGGAACCACAATGGACCCCCAAATAGCCAGAACAATCTGGATAGAGAACAAAGCTTGGAGGCATCACATGTCCTGTTTTCAAAATATGTTATTAAGCTATGGTAATCAAAACAGTAAGGTACTTGACAGCCGACAGCTAGGCCGGGAGGGCAGTAGGAACATTCAGCCTCTACTGAAACACTTGCCAGACCATCCCCTCACCGAAAACAGCTTTACTAGTAGAATTCTAGAGCCATCTATTAATATTTTTGCTTGTCTATATTCCCCCATCAAAGGGCCTTGAGGGCTAATTTGAATGTTCTAGCAAAGTAATAACAACTACTTGCAGACCCTTGTCCAGAGAATGTCCTTCTTTTATCTGGTTCAGTTGTCTTCTTCCACAGAGGACACAGCTTAAGGAGGGGCAAACAGAATAGTGGAGAGAGAGAAACAAGATATCCACCCAGCCTGTTTATACATCAATAGGGTGACAGGTATCACCAACAGATCTCTGTGACACACACTGGGGAAATCAAAGTACAAAGGGCTTGAATCTTTACTGAATTCACCTAGTTGGTGATTGGCAGTAACTCGGGTAAAGTAGTACAGAATTGGCCTTCATGAGAGGTGAGGCCAGACTCCCAAACTGTCAGTACACAAGCCTGTTTTGGATTGCTCTTTCCTTACTTTAGCCAACATTGATTTAGAAGTAAAAAACTTTTAAAGCAGTAAACAATGATTTTCTTTCTTATAAGCACAGTCCTAATTAATTGGAAATCTGTTGAATGAGTATGCAAGGGAATAACCACGTTGGAAGCTCCTTGAGGTGGATAAGACTAGGTCTTATACATACACCACTGTTCTCAGTATTGTGATATGCTAAGTCAATACTTAATAAATCTTTGGTAATTCACCTAAATTGAAAGATAGTTCATTAATAATACCACATCTAGGGAATTCCCTGGCAGTCCAGTGGTTAGGACTCCGCACTCTCACTGCAGAGGGCCCGGGTTCAGTCCCTGGTTGGGGAAATAAGATTCCACGTGCCACGTGGTGCAGCCAAAAAAATAATAATACTAAAATAATGTCACATCTAGTGAATCACAGAATATTTGATTTAAAAAGAAACCATTAATGCAATCTTTTGTTTTACGGATAAAGAAGTAAAGTGGAAAGAGAACAGAATTTAAAAGAAAACCTGGCTTTGGTGTCCTATGCTACCATTTTATGGGCTGTGTGATTTTGTAGGTCCCCATGTCACTCTGAGCTTCAGTTTCTTCGCCTGTGATATGAATTTCACGGGGTATCTGGCAGGTGAAATGTGATAGCGTCATGAAAATACTTTGTTATTATGAACCATTACACAACTGTAAATCACTATAATAATCACTTATTACAGATGTGCGTTCTAGAAAGAAATAGAAGTTCAAGGCCATGGGCTTCCCTGGTGGCGCAGTGGTTGAGAGTCCACCTGCTGATGCAGGGGACACGGATTCGTGCCCCGGTCCGGGAAGATCCCACATGCCGTGGAGTGGCTGGGCCCGTGAGCCATGGCCGCTGAGCCTGCGCATCCAGAGCCTGTGCTCCGCAACGGGAGAGGCCACAACAGTGAGAGGCCCGCGTACCGCAAAAAAAAAAAAAAAAAAAAAAAGTTCAAGGCCACAGAGCTAGTTAATGGCAGCCTGGAACTAGAACCCAGATTGTTTGACTCTTATTTAAGCCACACTGTCCTCTTAGTTCAGCAAAGACTTGATTTTTACACCTTAACCCTGTGTGTAGGACAGCACTATTCTTTGTCAGCCATGCCCTAGATCAAATATCATCTTCAAAGTGAAATCTCTTGGTTTTCTGAGGTTCTGGGCCAAAGGAGGATAAATTTGAGAGCAAGGTATTTCATGTCCCAAGACACTGGCCAGTCCATGGGGCTGGAACTCCAGAGAGCTCCAAAAGCAGTTGCTTTCCTTTGAATATTTGAACCACAGAAATATTCAGCATTTCGTTAAGCTCTAACTGAACACTTGTTCATTTCCTCAGTGATTCATTCAAGCAAAGCATACTTGCAGATTGCATGAAAATTTTTCTATATATATCTCCCATTTACCATTCTTATATGTTTTCTCCTGGATCTTATTTAGTGTCCTATATTACTAATATATTGAGTTTGTAATTTGTACTCACTCATCAGAACCCTGTATCTTACCAAGAGGACAGTATCCACTTTAAAGTCTAGATCTAATTTACTAGTTACAGTGATATTCACTTTGAATACCATGGATGTTTTATTCATGAAGGAACTGGTTTCTCACAGTATAATCTGTGGTCTGGGGATAGCATCGTACTTTATGGTGGGATTTCTTTTATTACCCTGAATTATTTGCTTAACTCTGTCTTATGTATAGCTTAGAGATGCAGCGAGTCAATAGATGGTGACCCTTGAGCAGATGCTAATGTGCTAATGCAATGTAAAATTGCTTCCTTGTGCTAAAAATTTGGGTAACCCATTTAAAAAAGAGGAAAGTGGGTGAATGTATGTTGGCTTGTTGCAATATCTTGCTGATAGACTAAAAATATCTGCAAAACTACACTATTGTCTGTTGGCATAAGTATTTTCTCCCAGTAATTGGCCATCTACATTACTTACAGAGGTGATCAGGAAGTTAATGGAAGGCCCTCTTTGTCAATGATTAAGATGTACACTATTATTATTTCTTGTATTTTCTATCCAGACAGAGGATCCAGAGAAAAATTTAAAGACATTGGAGAAATAATAAGAATGAACAGCACTGCTCTCTACCAGCTGGAAACATTTTTCAGGTGGTTTATTTAATGTTCAGGTAACAGAGTGCCGTTTTTATTTGAAAACTACAGTAGCTCCTGGTTATAACGAGTGCTAGATTCAACAGAAAGTTGGCCAAAATTAAATACAACTGAATGAAAATACAGTTGATCCCTGAACAACATGACAGTTAGGGGCACCAGTCCCCCGCACAGTTGAAAATCCACATATAACTTTACAGTCAACTGTGTATCCATAGTTCTGCCTCCTCAGATCCAACCAGCAGTGGATTGTGTAGTAGTTTAGTACATATTTATTGAAAAAAAAAAACACGTAAGTGGATCTGCTCAGTTCAAACCTGTGTTACTCAGGGTCCAACTGTAATGAACTTCACAGTTACATAATTTTTATTATTAGAATACTTAAAATATCATTAAGTCAGCCAGAATTTGAAAAATATGACTTGAGGTTATCACTAATAGCCAACATTTATTTTCTGAGTTATCTGAGGATGCCAGGAATATGAGTATACACTTTATATAGCTCAGAAAAATGGAAAACTCTTCTGTATGTTGAGTAGAAATGTGCCACTATGTAACTGTCCACCGACCCTAACTGCACCCTATGGAATACAGTTTTCATTTTGTTAATTAATTTTCTGTTACTTTCATCAGTGTTTTCACTGGAAGGAATGAAACCTATTTTAGGTTTCTTTCATTCACTCCACCCTAACCTATATATCCCAGATTTGCTCATAGAGCCCCCATTTCATAAGAATTTTAAAGATAGCTTTAGGTATAACTACATTAAGAAGAAGAATTATAAAAGTATTTTCTGCTTGGAATCAGAACATGATGAAACAAATTTCCCTACAATTCTACAATCCGTGTAACTATTAATACACATGTGGGTAGTGTTATCCAAAAGCCCACCTAAGCCAGTAGCCCACAATATTATTTGTTCACATACTGAGGAAGAAGAGAAGTCTTGTCTATATGGACCTATAGGTCTTCTCCCAAAAGGAGGCTAGAAAAAAGTCATAAATCTCCATTAAGCCAGACAGAGCCCATACCTTCTACAATTGCACATGATATAAAAGCAGAATGAGTAACTGAAAAATTCATTATAGAATAGGTGAGAAGTAATACTAAACATTCATGACTAAATTGGCACCCATGTTATCCAAGTCATCTAGATCTATCAGAGAGAAATAAATTTGGTGATGAATATGTCACCTCCAATGTCATCTCTATTTGCAGATGACATGATATTACATATAGAGAACCCTAAAGACTCCACCGAAACTGTTAGAATTAATGAACTATTTCAGTAAAATCGTAAGCTACAAGATCAGTATACAGAAATCAGTTGTAACTCTGTACACCAACAACAAACTGTCAAAAAGAGAAATTAATTCCATTTACAATAGCATCAGAAAGAATAAAGTGCTAGTTTTACATTTAACCAAGAGGATGAATGATCTATACACTGAAAACTCTCAAGACACTCACGAAAGAAATTGAATGAGACACAAATAAATGGAAAGATATTTTGTGTTCATGACTGGAAGAATTTAATATTGTTAGAATGTCCATACCACCCAAAGCAATCTACAGATCCAGTGTAAACGCTCTCAAAATTCGAATGGCATTTTTCACTGAAATAAACAGTCTGAAAATGTGTATGGAACCACAAAAGATCCCAAATAGCCAAAGCAATCTTGAGAAGGAAGAACAACCTGGAGGGATCACATTTCTGATTTCAACTTTTAAAGTGATAGTAATCAAAACAGTATGGTACTGGCATTAAAAACAGAATAGAGAGACCAGAAATAAATCCACTGGTTTATTTTACTAGTACAGGCAACTAATTTTTGACAAAGCCAAGAATATACAATGAGAAAAGGATAGTCTCTTCAATAAATGGTGTTGGGAAAACTGGA
Source organism: Tursiops truncatus (assembly GCF_011762595.2). Taxonomy (NCBI): domain Eukaryota; kingdom Metazoa; phylum Chordata; class Mammalia; order Artiodactyla; family Delphinidae; genus Tursiops; species Tursiops truncatus. The sequence goes on along the minus strand of NC_047035.1, from coordinate 162,943,234 downwards.
CAGCCACACGTAAAAGAATAAAACCAGGCTTCTATCTTGTACTGTACGCAAAAACTAACTCAAAATGGATTAAAGACTTGAACCTGAGACCTGAAACCATAAAACTAGCAGAAAATATAGGGAGTAAGCCCCTTGACATTAGTCTTGGTGTTGATTTTTTTGGATTTGACACCAAAAGCAAAGGTAACAAAAGCAAAAATAAGTGGGACTACATCAAACTAAAAAGCTTCCGCACAGCGAGGGAACCATCAACAAAATGAAAACCTATGGAATGGGAGAAAACACTTGCAAAGGACACATCCAATAAGGGGTTAATATCCAAAATATATAAGGATCTCACACAACACAATACCAAAAAAAAAAAATTCAATTTTAAAATGGGCAAAAGAGCTAAATAGACGTTTTTTCCAAAGAAGACCTATAAATGGCCAAGTATATGAAAAGATGTTCAACATCAGTAATCATCAAGGAAATGCAAATCAAAACCACAATGAGATATCACCTCAAACCTGTTAGGATATCTGTTATGAAAAAGACGAGATAACATGCTGGTGAGGATGTGGAGAAAAGAAAACCCTTGTAGACTTTTGGTGGGAACGTAAACTTGTACAGCCACGATGGAAAACAGTATGAAGGTTCCTCAAGAAATTAAAAATAGTACTACTATATGATCCAGTAATCCCACTTCTGGGTATATATCCAAAGGCAACAAAATCATTATCTCCAAGAGATATCTGCACTCCCAATTTCATAGCAACAATATTCACCACAGCCAGTGTATGGAAACAACTTAAGTGTCCATCAACTGCTGGATGTATACAGAAAATGTGTTTATACACACACACACACACACACACACACAAAATGGAGTATTATTCAGCCAAAAAAAAAGTAAAGCTTCATAGAAAAATTGTAGAAAAGTGGTTGCCAGGACTAGGAGATGGGGGAGATAGGGAGAGGTTGGTAAAAAGGTACAAACTTTCAGTTATAAGTTGAATAAGGTTTGAGGATCTAATGTATAACATAGTGACTACAGTTGACAACACTGTATTATAGAATTGAAGTTTGCTAAGAGAGAACTGAAATGTTCTCAACAACAAAAGTGAATATATGAGGTGATCGATATGTTAATTAACTTAATAGGGGGAATCCTTTTAAATGTATACATATATCATCATGTTGTTCGCTTTAAATATCTTACAATCTTATTTGTCAATTATACCTTTAAAAAAAAAAAGCAAACTGACACCCATGTAATTGAAGTTATCTAGATCTATAGGAAAGAAATAGAATTGGTGGTGACCAATGCTCACTGAAGGATGACTTTCCTTTCCTGAAGTGGCATACTGCCATACTCAGAGACACCCTGGACAGTGAGCTTTATTATTAGACTGTCACTTATTTGGAAACTTCTTAATCTGCCTAGAATAATAAATGATCTGCTGAGGATGCCAAATTTGCCCCCAAAACAGAACTATTTTGCCATATACATGCCTTCTCCTGAGATGGAAACTAATGAAAAGAAGAGAAATTCTCAAGAAAAAAAGGATCACTTAGAGTTATCATTGTTATACAACCATCTCATGGCACCAGGAGATATGGACTTGGCAAAGAGGATAGAACATTAAAATAAATCTTGGACTACATAGAATTGGAAAGTTGACCAGTTGTGCTTTTTGCTTCTTTCTTATAGGTTCTAAGTTGCCTTTTTAAGTGAGAGAAAAGTTTGGCTCAAAGGTGACTATAGTGACATCCCATTCGTTTTATTATTTAGAACTGAGAATCTGAAAGACTCAGATTATAGCAGCTATTTGTTTTGTGTGGTATGGATAGGCCAGATTGTGACATATGCAGATGGTCCCCTACTTACAGTGGTTCAACTTAACTATTTTTCAACTTTATGATGGTGCGAAAGCAATACACCTTCAGTAGAAACCATACTTTGAATTCTGAATTTTGGTCTTTTCCTGGGTTAGTCGTATGCAGTACATACTCCTCGTGATGCTGGGCAGCGGCAGCAGCTGCAGCTCCCACTCAGCCAAGCGATTATGAGGGTGAACAACTGACACACTTACAACCATCCTTTTTTCCACTTTCTGTACAGTATTCAGTAAGTTATGTGAGATATTCAATACTTTATTATAAAATAGGCTTTGTGTTATATGACTTTGTCAAGTTTTAGGCTAATGTAAGTGTTCTGAGCATGTTTAAGGCAGGCTAGGCTAAAAGCTATGATGTTCAGTAGGCTAGGTGTATTGTAAGCATTTTCAACTCACTGAAACTTGTTGAAACTTTATTGGGCTGTAACTCCATCATAAGCTAAGGAAGACATGTACTGTATTCAGAATCCTCTGTCAGTACAAGGAATAACTAACCATGGATTCTCAAACCAACTCATGGATAATAACTCCTTCTCTAGGAGGAGTCCTCCAGGAGTCAGAATAAATATTACACATTGCCTTCAGAAACCATTCCTTCAAAGAAGCCCCAATTTGATTTGATGTGATTGTAGAGCAGTTTATACCCTGGGGCATTTTGTAAACAATAAAGCGTCAGCCAGCAGTTAATGTAGTTTATTAATGGGTGTGGTTAGGTAAAGAGAGGAAGAGAGTCCTACAGATACCACTAGCATCCCAAGATGACTGGGGATACCCATACCTGCAGTACCTGAGGAGCGACATCAGAGGCTTAATGCTGTAGGGGGCAGAGGGGCATAGGCTTCGCTAAATCCAGCCATCCATTAAACAAGCATGCAAATAACAATGACAGACCCTAACTTGGGGAAGGGTGTGGCGAGAGAAAAATCACTAACCAGAATTGCTGCAATATATTATCTAAATGTTCAGTTTTGAACAAAAATAATGAGCCATGAAAAGAAACAGGAAAATATGACCCGTACATTAGAAAAACAGAAGGCAACAGAAGCTGCCGTATAAGAGTGACCAAATGTCAGATTTCACAGAAAAAGACTTCAAAGTAACCCTTGTAAATATGTTCACAGAACTGAAGGAAAGGATGATGAAAGAAACAAGGGAAGATATAATGACAGTGTTGCATCAGACAAATAATATCAATAAAGAGATAGAAATTATTTTAAAAGAAAGAAAAGAACCAAGTGGAAATTCTGGAGTTAAAAAGTACAATAATTGAAATTTTAAAAATTCGGGCTTCCCTGGTGGCGCAGTGGTTGAGACTCCGCCTGCCGATGCAGGGGACGCGGGTTCGTGCCCCGATCCGGGAAGATCCCACATGCCGTGGAGCGGCTGGGCCCGTGAGCCATGGCCGCTGAGCCTGCGCGTCCGGAGCCTGTGCTCCACAACGGGAGAGGCCACAACAGTGAGAGGCCCACTTACCGCAAAAAAAAAAAAAAAAAAAAAAAAATTCACTAAAGGACTTCCCTGGTGGCACAGTGGTTAAGAGTCTGCCTGCCAATGCAGGGGACAATGCAGGGTTCAAGCCCTGGTCCGGGAAGATCCCACATGACGCAGAGCAACTAAGCCCGTGTGCCACAACTACTGAGCCTGCGGTCTACATCCCGCGTGCCACAACTACTGAAGCCCGCGTGCCTAGAGCCTGTGCTCTGCAACGAGAGAAGCCTGCACACCACAATGAAGAGTAGCCCCTGCTCACCACAGCCAGAGAAAGCCCGCACACAGCAACAAAGACCCAACACGGCCAGAGATAAATAAATAAATTCACTAGAGATGCTCCACAGAGAGTATTCAAGCTGAAGAACAGAGAGAAAAACAAAAGAGGAAGTGAACAGAGCCTCAGAGAAAAATGAGACACCATTAAGCACACCAACATACACATAATGGGAGTTAGGAGAGGAGAGAGAGAAAGGAGGGGAAAAAAAATCCAAAGAATGGTGGGTGAAAATTTCCCAAATACATTGAAAAAAGCTAACCTATATACATCAGGAAACATGCTGAATTCTGAGTCGGATAAGCTCAAAGATATCCACAAAGGATGCATCATAATAAAAATGCTGAAAGTAAAAAATAAGGAGAAAACCTTGAAGGCAGCGAGAAGTGACTTGTGACTAACAGGGAACCCCCCCACACACACACACACCAATACGATTAACAGCTTACTTCTCAGCATAAACCACGTAGGCCAGGACAGTGGAATAACATATTCAGAGTACTCAAAGAAAAACTTGCCAACCAGAAATCCTACATCCAGCAAAGCTATTTATCAAAATGAATGCAAAATAAAACATTTTCAAGATAACAAAAACTGAAGTTCTTCAATCTGAAAACAAGTGACCCCAGATTGTAATTTGAATCCACATGAAAAAGAACACCAGTGAAGATAATAAGGTAATTATGAAAGACAGTATTAATAAATGTTTTCTTCTTAACTGATTTAGAAAGCAGTTGTATCAAATAATAGATATATGTTACTGTCAGACCTGTAATATATAGAAAGGTAGTATTTGTCTAATATATTTGCCAATAACAGCACAAAGGAGGTGAGTGGGAGCAAAGCTGTATGGGGCTGAGTAAACCATTACAGATGGTAAAGTAGTAATTATAAGAATATTACTGAGTTTGTAACATGAATAGATACAATATGTATAATGGCCGTACTACAGTATGGGGGTAAAGGGAATAGCGCTAGGGAATTCCCTGGCAGTCCAGTGGTTAGGACTCCATGCTTTCACTTCCGAGGGCCTGGGTTCAATCCCTGGTCAGGGACCTAAGATCCCACAAGACACGCAGCATGGCCAAAAAATGGTTGGGGTTGGGGCTGGGGTCGGGGGCCAAGGGATAGAGCTATACTGAAGTAACATTTCTGTATATCACTGGAATTAAGGTAGTATAAATCTGAAGCTGACTGTCATGTATATGGTAAACCCTAGAGCAACCTCTTAAAAAAAACAAAACTCAATATAGTAAAAAAAAACAAAAAACAAAATCATTAATTAAAATGCTACATTAGAAAATACTCACTTATGCAAAAGAAAACAATAATAGAGGAATAGAGGAACAAAAAAGACATTAAAAGTTAAAAGAAATCAAATTCAACTATATCAACAACACTAAATGTGAATGGATTAAACAATCCAATCAAAAGAGAGATTATCCGACACGATAAAAAAAATCATGATTCATCTCTATGTGGTCTATGGGAGACACACTTTAGATTCACAAATAGAAATAAAATGAAAGTAAAAGGATAGAAAAAAGATAATCATGCAAATAGCAATTGTAAGAAAGCTGGAGTGGCTATACGAATATTAGATTAAGTAGACTTTAAAACAAAAAAATTACTAGAGATAAAGAGGAACATTTTATAATAATTAAAAGGCCAGTCCAGGAAAATATAACAGTGAAAATCATGTGCATCTAATAACAGAGCACCAGAATACTTTTAGCAAAAATTGAGATGGATGAAAAGAGAAACAGATGATTCAACAATAAGAGTTGGAAACCTCAATGCCTCCACTTTTCAATAATGGATAAAACAACTAGACAGAAGATTAACAAGGAAAAATGGAATGATAATAAACCAGCTAGACCTAACAGACATCTCTATAACACCTCATCCAACAAAAACAGAATATACATTCTTCAAGTAAACTGAAATATATTCCAAGATAGACCATGTGCTAGGCCATCAAACAACCTCAATAAGTTTAAAAGGATAGAAATAATACAAGTATATTCTCTGATCCCAAAGGAATGAGATTAGAAATCAGTGTCAGGGAAGAAATTGGGAAAATCAACAAATATGTCTAAATTAAACCGCAGACTCCTAAACAACAAATGAATCAAAGAAGAAATTCCAAGGGGAATAAAAATTCTTAAAGACAAATGAAAAATGAAGACACAACACACCAAAATTTAAGAAATTCAGCTAATGTAATTCGTAGAGGGAAATTTATAGCTGTAAATGCCTTTATTAAGAAAGAAGGCCTCAAACCAATAATTCAATCTTCCACATTAAGACAATGGGAAAATGACAACCTAAACTTAAAGGAAGGAGAAGAAAGGAAATAAAAAAGTAGAGCAGAAATGAATGAAATAAGACTAGAAAAGAAATAGAGAAAAGTCAATGAATCCAAAAGCTGATTCTTTGAAAATATCAATAAAATTGACAGACATTTAACTAGGCTGACCAAAAAGAAAAAGGACTCAATACAGTCAGAAATGAAAAAGGAGATCACTACCAGCCTTACAGAAATAAAAAGGACTGTAAAGGAATACTGTGAACAAATGTATGCCAAGAAGTTAGATACCTGTTTTTCTAATAGATATAAATGAAATGAACAAATTCCTAGAAAGACATAAACTACTAAAACTGAATCAAGTTTAGAAGAAATAGACAATCGAAATAGGCCTATAACAAGTGAAGAGATCGAACTAGTAATTAAAAAAAAAAAAAACTATTCAAAAAGAAAAGCCCAGGGCTTCCCTGGTGGCGCAGTAGTTGAGAGTTCACCTGCCGATGCAGGGGATGCGGGTTCGTGCCCCGGTCTGGGAAGATCCCACATGCCGCGGAGCGGCTGGGCCCGTGAGCCATGGCCGCTGAGCCTGCGCGTCCGGAGCCTGTGCTACGCAACGGGAGAGGCCACAACAGTGAGAGGCCCGTGTACTGCAAAAAAAAAAAAAAAAAAAAGGAAAAAGAAAAGCCCAGGCTCAGATGGCTTCATTGCTGAACTCTACCAAACATTTAAAGAAGAATGAATACCAAAACTTCACAAATCTTCCCCAAAATAGAAAAGGATGAATACTTCCCAACACATTTTGTGAAGCCAGTATTACTCTAATACCAAACCAAAGACATGAGAAGAAAACTACATACTAATAGTTCATATGAATATGGATGCAAAAATTCTCAACAAAATACAGCGAACCAAATCCAGTAACTTATAAAAATAATTATATACCCTAATCAAGTGGGTTTTATCCCAAGAATGCAAAGTTGATTCAATATCTGCAAATCAATTAATGTAAATTAATCATATCAATAGAGTTAAAAAACAAGATCATCTCAATAGGAGCCTTTAACAAATCCAACATCCTTCCATGATAGAAACACTCAACAAATTAGGAATAAGAGGGAAGTGCCTCAACCTGATAAAGAACATCTACTAAAATCCCACAGTTAATATCATGCTTATTGGTGAAAGAGGGGATGTTTTCCTGCTAAGATAAAGAACAAGACAATAATGTCTGCTCTCACCACTTCTATTCAACATTATATGAGGTTCTAGCCAGGGCTGTTAGCTGAGAAAAAGAAATAAGATTGAAAAGGAAGAAGTAAACTGTCCCTATTTGCTAATGACATGATTTTATGTATACAAAATACTAAGTAATTAACTAAAAAACTATTGGAATTAGTACATCAAGATTGCAGTAAACATAAATATACAAAAATGTTTTAGTTTTATATACCTACAATGAACAACCTGAAAATGAAATAAAGAAAATAATTGCACTCACAATAGCATCAAAAAGAATAAAATACTTGGGAATAAATTTAACAAAAAATACAAACTTTAAAAACTACAAAACATTGTTGAAAGAAATTGAAGAAGATCAAAATAAGTGGAAAAATATCTCCTGTTCATGGATCAGAAGATTTAACATTGTTAAGATTGCAATATTCCCCTAAATGTAAGAGCTAAAACTATAAAACTCTTAGAAGAAAACAGAAGGGTAAATCTTCATGACCTTGAATTTGGCAAAAGGATTCTTAGATAGGACACCAAAAGTCCAAGCAACTAAAAAAAAAAAAAGAAAGAAAGAAAAAAAATGTGTATGTCATCAAAATTTAAAACTTTTGTGCTTCACAGGACACCACTAAGCGGGAAAAGACAACCCACAGAATGGGAGAAAATATTTGCAAATCATTTATTTGATGAAGGACTTGTATCCAGAATATATAAAGAGCCCTTACAACTCAATGGTAAAGACAAATCACCCAAATAAAAAATGAGCAAAGGATCTGAATACACATTTATCCAAAGAAGATATACAAATAGCCAATAAACATGAAAAAAAATGTTCAGTATCACTAGTCATTTGGGAAATGCAAATTAAAACCACAAGATACCACTTCACATCCACTAGGATGTGGGATAATACAAAAAGTTGGGTAATAACAAGTTTTAGGAAAGATGTAAAGAAATCAGAAGACTCATATACTGCTGATGTGAATGTAAAATGTTGCAGCCATATTGGAAAACAGTACGACAGTTCCTCAAAAAGTTAAACACGGCTACCATATAACTCCTCAGTTCCACTCCTAGGTATATACCCAAGAGAAACGAAAACATATGCCCACACAAAAACTTATACACGAATGTTTATAGCAGCATTATTTATAATAGCCAAAAGATGGAAGCAATACGAATGTTTATCACCTGATAAATGGATAAACAAAATGTGGTATATCCATACAATGGAATACTGTTCTGCAATAAAAAGGAATAAAGTACTGATATATGCTACAACTTGGATGAACCTGGAAAACGTTACCCTAAGTGAAAGAAGCCAGCCACAAAAATCCACATATTGTATGATTCCATTCATATGGAAGTCCAGAACAGAGAAATCTGTAGAGACAGGGATTTGTAGTTGCTTATTGCTTGATGAGGGATGGGGTGGGATAAGGAGGATGGAGAATGATAGCTAAAGGATATGGGGGTTCTTTTCAAAGTGATGAAAATGTTCTCAAGTTGGCCACAATGATGGCTGCACATATCTGAATTTAGTAAAAACCACTGAATTATACACTTTAAGTGGATGAATTGTATAGTATATGAATTGTATCTCAGTTAAGCTGTTTCTTAAGAAACAGAACAAGGGAGGTCTTTGTGTACTATTCTGGAATAATCTCCAAAATATTTTGTTAAATAACAAGATGCAGGAGAAAAAAAAGAATTATTCCATATCCTATATGTAGGTTGTGTATCCTATAGTTACATGAATCTATAAATGTGTTAAAACTCATAGAACTGTGCAACAGAAGAGGAAAAGGTAATTTTATTGTATTATGATGTAAAAATATAGAATCTTTAAAAATACAGTAGAAATTGAGAGAGGAGAGGTATTGTCACCAGACTTGGTAGTCCTGGTGGTGGGCATCTGGGAAGTCTTCAAGAAGAAAGTCACACTTGCAAGTATTTCGAAGGATGACTTGGCTCCGGACGGATAGATATTTAAGGAGAGGTTTGATGAAGAAAAGAAAATCATTTAAGACAAATGTTAACAATGGCCAAGAGTACAGAGCAGAGAATTTCTGACCATCTGGAGAGCATTAATTGTTTAGTTCGCTGAAAGGAAGGATGCACACAGGAAAGAAAATAGATCAGACTGTGGATTTCCTTGTGTGTCAGGTTAAGAATTGAACACTTTGTTGTATGGTCAGTGATGAGCCATGAAAGGTATCTGATCAGAACTCTGCCTTGGGGATATTATTCCATGGGAACTGCTAATAAATAAGTTGTAGACCAGTTAGAAGGCTGTTATATTAATTCAGTCAGAGAATGAAGGACTAATACAGGTGGTGGAGATCTGAGAGAGATGGGAACACATGGGGTCAGTATTGTGAAAAACGTGGCAGCTGGTTGGGGAGGGAGAAAAAAGTCCAAAAATTGGTTCTTTGGTTTTGCCCCTACGTGACTGGGATGATAGTACTGTTAGGAAAAGGAAGGGGGGAAAGCAGAGAAGTTGATGAGTTTAGGTTGGGAGTTGTTTAGTTTCAGGAGCTAGGAGACGTCTAAATAAGACACTTAACGGCAGTTACAGAGGGAAGCCCCACGGTATGGTCGGCACCACACCTGCAAATTCAACCAACCTCGGATGGAAAATATTTGGGGGGTGGGGGGGAATCCAGAAAGTTGTAAAAAGCAAAACACGTATTTGCCTCACAGTGGCAACTATTTACATAGCATTTAGATTGTATCAGGTATTGTAAGTAATGCAGAGGTGATTCAAAATGTACAAGAGCATATGTGTAGGTTATATAAAATGTGGGAAAGATATATGGCGGTGCAATCAGAAATTTGAGTTGGGAAAGTTGGAAGTCAGGGAAGCTCATGTTGGATAACTTCAAGTTTTTTCCCATAAAATACAAAGCAAGGTCATCTACAGAGAGGGAATAAAATTGAAGAGTGTTTCTAAGCAGCTTTAAATATTTTCTCTAATTCTGCCCTTTTGCATGAATGGAAAACAAATGATCCACATCAATTATAATAGGTAATTATAAGCCTTTAACATTTGCTAGGTATCATGCTAAGAGCTTATTTCAAACTTAAAACATCCCTACCAGACAAAAGGTATTAGCAGTTTTATCCACATATTACAGAGGGTAATACATGAGAGAGAGAGAGAGAGGATTGGAAATAGCTCAAGGTTACCCAGCTAATCAGAGGTGGAACCAAAACTGAATATGAGCTCTAACTCCGAGCTCTGAGGATGTTAGAGCATGCTTTCTGAGGTTTTCCTTTCAAATTTCATTAAAGCAGCAAAATGTTTGTTCAAGAATTTACACGGATTAAGGGGATAGAATACAAAGTATGTATTCCATGTATACAATGAAATGTAATTTTAATATAATTTTAATAAAGTTAACCTTTTAAATGGAGAAGGGATGGCTTGTTTAATAAGTGCATTGGGGCAGTTAACTATCCAACTTTAATTTTTTTAAATTAATTTTGATCTCCTGTTTATATATAATAGAAATCAGAACAGTGGTTGTCTATGGCAGGGTAGAGATGGATTTAGGGGAACAGGGAACTTTCTAGGATAACAGGAATTTTCTGTAATTTGATTAGAATGTAGGTTGCATGGGGGTTTTTTGGTCAAAACTCATTGAAATGTACATTTAAAAATCTGTACATTCCACTCTATGTAAATTTTATCTCAGTTTTAAAAAGGGAAATCTATCTAGACCTCCAATACATCATTAAATTAAAAAAAGCAAGCTAAAGGGTGAGACGTACAATATAATACCATTTATACAGAAGAAAGAAAACATTATTTCTGTGGATCCACACTTGTGTATGTAAATGTCTCATGGGTCTTGGGTCCATCTACTACTCCACCAAGAGGTCCTTCTGCTAGTGTCAGTCTTGGTGCTCTTAGGGTTTCTTTCTGGGATACGAAGAAAAGACTTTTGTATTATAACATCGTTAGCTTAAGAGTAAATTTCCCCATTGTTCATAATACCCCTATGGTATAATATTCTCCAGTGAAGAAAGATACTCTTTCAGGAAATTCTAACTAAAAAACACGACGTGTTTGTATAGTGATTCTGGAAACTAGTACATCTTCACAGGCAGCCTTGTATAATGGGGCTGTAATCAGGTGATCTGAATTCTTGTTCTGACTCTGCCACTTGATTAGATGGATATTTTGGAGTAATTCATTTAATCTCTCTGGGCTTCAGTTTCCATGTTGGTTAAGAAAATGGACTGAACTGATGACTGAGGGTCCATCCAGGCCTAAGATTCAGTAAACTCTGTTCCTTCACACGGACCTTCTATGAAAGAGGTCACTTGACCTACAGTAGACGTATGGAAAGTCAGATTTTTTCTGCTTTTATATTTTGAAACAGGTGACAACCAAAGCCAAGCAACTGAAGGATTCAGTTACCTGCTCCCCAGGTGAGTCAGCACCCACTCCATCCCATTAATCTAAAGCCGTGCCTTCAAAATAAATCCCTTTTTATAATAACTTGTTTTGCCCAATGGACTCTACTGGTCATCTCTGTGAAAGGGATCGAATTACAAGCACCCACAAGCCAATGCAGCCCTGCACACACAGTGGTGCTAAGATGTACTTAATAAGTTTGAAGAACTGTAAAAACCTTGTTCTTCTCTAGTATTGGGGGGAGGGGGGCATGCAGGGGAAAGCCAGTCTGCGCCATTTCCCCACACTGTGCACCATTGCCACCACACACACAAAGCGTCCTTTGGGACAGGCCAAGCAGCTTCTCCAAGAATCTATGTTTCTCAAAATCCATTTCCTCCAGGGACTTCCCTGGTGGTGCAGCAGTTACACGAGTTCAAGCCCTGGTGTGGGAAGATCCCACGTGCCACGGAGCAACTAAGCCCGTGCACCACAACTACTGAGCCCACATACCATAGCTACTGAAGCCCCGTTCTCCGCAACGAGAAGCCACCACAGTGAGAAGCCCGCGCACCACAACGAAGAGCAGCCCCTCCTCTCCACAACTAGAGAAAGCCGGCGCAGCAACGAAGTCCCAACGCAGCCAAAAATAATTTTTTTTTAAAAAAAAATCCATTTCCTCCAAGACTACGTGGAATTTTGTTCAAGTCCCCATACTTTTTGCTCGGAACCAAGAAGAAAATACCTCCTAAACCTTCCAACTCCACTTAAATACAGGTCCCTGCACTCGATGTAACCTACTAGGGACCAGCAAACCCTGAGATCTGGAAACGTCTCCCCTGGAGAGGACGGGGCGTGCGGTTCTGCGGTCTCCAGCGAGGAGGGCATTTCCAGACTGCTCTCCTACCAGCGCGGCTGTTGGTCTGTGTGGAGGCCCAAGCGCGCAACGTGCTTCTGTGAAAGACGCTCCCCTCCGACACAGTCTCCAGAAACCTGCTCCTGAAAAGGCGGTGGGGCACAGACAGATCTTCCTAGAGCACAGGAGGGGTCGGGAGTGTGTGAGCAGGGCGGGAAAGGCGTGGCTGAACACACCCGTGGGTGGCACGAGGAGTGTGCTTTTCTGTCAAGCGAGGCATCGCGGTGGCACAGGAAGCAGCTTGGCTGGGGGGGGCGGTGGGGGGCGGTCCCCCGTGCAGGGTTAGCCCAGCGGGAGGTCTGACGGATTCACTGTACTTGCGCTCGCGGAACTAATAACAACCCTTGATTCTGAAGAACATCTTTCCATACCTCGAGAGTAGCCGCTTATCCCCTCTCTAAGAGACCTTCTCATCCTCTGATCGCAACCTGGCCCTGGGAGGCCCCCGAAGTCCTCAGAGCGGTGGAAGGACAAAGGCTTGGAATCAGACAGAAGTGGGTTCAGATCCCACCTCTGCTGCTTCTGAGACTGACTTCCCTCCTCTGTGCAGTTGGGGTCACGATGGCTGTCTTTATAGAATAGTGTGAACATTAAGTATACAATACATGCAAAATGCCCAGCGCACTGTCTGCTGTGGTGAAGGCAGCTGTCCTGACTCTTGTCACCGGAACTGACCTTGCCCTTCCCCTCCGTGTGTCCTTTCTCACAGGGATGGTCAGACTCTCCGAACTCAGATCCACAGCCCAGAACTCCCGGCCCCCCAAGGCTGCCACCACCTTGCCGGACGACATCATCACTCAGCGGGAGGAGGCCAAGCAGGCTGGGGAGCTGGAGGAGGAGGACGGCGAGGAGGAGGCCGATCCGGAGGCCGCGGAGGAGAGCTGGCCTCGGAGGCGGAGGCCAGCCCGGCCGCCCGAGCCGGAGGAGAAGGTCCGGGGAAAGAGGCAGAAGGACTTCGACATGTCGGAACCGCACGAGTCCAGCGACGATGAGAGCCAGAAGAGAGAGCGAGCGCGAGCCACGGAGGAGCCCTGGACTCAGAGCCAACAGAAGCTTCTGGAGTTAGCATTACAGCAGTACCCAAAGGGATCCTCTGACCGCTGGGACAAAATCGCCAAGTGTGTCCCGTCCAAGAGTAAGGTGGGTGACGCCGGGAAGGAAGGCCTCCGAGCGGGTCTAGATCACACGGACGCGGCCGCAGCGGGTCCACCGGCTTTCCCTCCTCCTACGCGTCTTTCTATCTGCCTCATCTCTTACCTGCCAGTTACCTTCCACTAGATGTCTCCCGAGAGCCTGTGAATCTGCACTCGACTGCTTAGTGTAAATGAGGTCAAGATTCCAAGCTGAATCGTTATACAGACCAGTTATGTTTTCTCAGCGAAAACCCCACGCATAGATCATAACCTGCCCCCACAGCAATCCCGCCAACCTTCTGGAGCGTTCGCTCGGCGGGGGCGGGGCGGGGACGGCCGGGCAGCATCCTTGTCGCTGCGAGGGCCGCGCAGGGCCAGGCCTCCCTCGCAGGCGGAGGCTCCCTTCGGCCAGCAAGGAGAAGGTTTCCCACAGAATCACGAGCCCCTCCAGCGCTTCACAGCTCTTTAACCCGGGGAACACGTGTGGCGGCCGGCGTCGCCATGGTCACCAGTTCTGCCGTGTAACTTGTCTAGTCTCAGCGGTGGCATCTGTGGACCAAAGGCTGGAAGTGGTGTTGGGGGCGGGGTCAGGGAGAGGTTGCCCTCAGGATCAGGATCCAGCTTGTCCTCTGTAGCCCTTTCCTCCCAGTGTACAGCTTTTAGTGTCTGTTTAAACACATCTGCAGAGAGTTCCCAAATGCCAACTCAGATAGGAGGGAAGGGGGCAGCCCCTGTGGGAAGTCAGGCCCTGTCCGGCCTCTGTCTTCTGCTCCGACAGTTGGGAGCTGCAGAGCCTCCGGTGTGATGTTTTCAACCCAAGCCTTTCCTGATACAGCCTCCTGGGCGTCTTTCCTCGTAGCCATACCCTTCGTCTGAGGCACCAGGAACACCGAGAAATCAAAAGAGCCGGTCTCCTTTGCCTTCTCTGCCCATCACTCAGTAGCCTGTGGGCACACTGATGTTCATTTACATTCCTTTTTTTTTTTAATTGAAATTCGATGTCGGAAAATCTAGCTCGTGGCCATGGATGTCCCCGTGCGTACAAGTCTAGTTATCTATCACCTACTTTAAAATGAGGAAGTTGAGAATTCCCGGGGAGAAAAATAAACCATTAGCAGTTGATCTATTTGAGAAACACAGATCCTCCCAGCCCCTCCAACTGGTTTGCCAGAAGTAATTATTTTCCCTGAATTTCTTTAGCATCTGTCGGGACACAGGCATTTACATGTGTGATGAATTGACACTGGCTTAAAATGAAAGAGCTGGAACCGTGGATTCCTGCGGACAGCACACTCAGAAACTCATTGCCTTGGGGGCTGGAAACCTTCCTGGTTCAGGGAGGAATGAGCAGCATGGTTTATTATCCTGCAGGTGTTCCCCTTACGCCTCCACGTCAGAACCAGGTCCAGGGGAGGTTGCCTGCTGGCTCGCCCGCTACAGGGCGACTCCCTGGAAGTGGCCTGCAAGCCGCTGGGAGCCCTGGGCCTGAAGGAGGAGCCTCTGCCTGAGGCCCACACGGGGCTGGGCTGGGCCGCCCACCCTGGCAGGCCTGCTGCTCAGAGCCCAGGGTCCCCGCATCCCCCCACAGAGCACTGGGCCGGCCGGGCAGCTTGGCTGTTAGGGAAAGGGTGACACTTTAGGCAGGTGGCCCTTGGGGGTGCGGAAGAGGCACTTATTAGAAGATTCTCTCAGAACACTACTAGGCCAAAACTCCAGGAAGAGAACGAACACCCGTTCTCTGTCCAGGGCCTCTGATAAAGTCGTCTGCTGTGGAGCACAAACCAGTTCATGTGTGACCGTAAGTTAGTGAAGGCTTACAGTGCCTTTGGGGTGTTTTTGAACAGAAACAGAAATGGATTCTGGAAGGTACCTTGTGATAAACAAGAGAGCAATGAGGCCCTTCCCCTGCTTCATTAGGGGTCCTCATCCCAAGGGGTGACAGCGACAGGCAGCTGGCGTCTGAAGCTACTAGTTCTGTAGCCTGACTGGAAGGCTGGGAGACCTCGGCGGGGCTGGTACGAGCCGGAGGAAGAGCGGGGCACACTCCCCGTAGTAGCCTGTGGGGCTGGGCCGACGTGGCCCTACCGCAGGAAGGTCCCAGGGGCCCCCAGGGAGAGGCAAAGCATAATGAGAATGACGTTGTGGATGCCTGGCCTCAAGGCTTTTCGTTTCTCTGAAGTAATGTGTTGTGATGAAACGGTGAAATGTTAAAATGTTAAGTACCACTGGTGAGTCGAAAGTCACCATCACAGTAACCAAAGTCTCCATCCCACAGACAGCAGCCACCAGCCCCTCCCCCAGGGTGCACATCACATCTCCCGCCCGGGCACCCAGGGAATTCCAGGTGGACAGGACAGCCCTTGGTCAGCGCTGGGCACGGCAGGCTCACCCCACGAGGGTCACTCTGATTGTAACTGTCAACTCTCTGTCTCTCTCTCTCTCTCTCCAGGAAGACTGTATCGCTAGATACAAGCTGCTGGTTGAACTGGTCCAAAAGAAAAAGCAAGCTAAAAGCTGAATCCTCTGGAAGATGATGTTTACCTTATTTTCCAAAAGGATTATTTTAAAAATCTTATGCAGAAATTTGCATTTTGTACCTCACTATTTCTATACGTCATGTGCCTTAGTAAAAAAAAATTAAAAATGTAAAATAAATGTTGTGCTACATTGTTTAAACAAATACTGTGTTAAAGGAGAAAAAATCAGATTTGGGTATTTTATAGATTATTTTCTCTCTCATCACTGCAAAGTTTAATTTCCTGGGGAACAAACTGAATAGTGCTAACAGTGAGGAAAATGGATGATTTTGAAGGAACATATGAGTGAACTAATGTGTAAGAATGAAGACTTAATGTGTTTCTTTGACCAAAGATCACACCAGCTAATGAGTAGCAGGATGCCAGCATTTGGGGGAACAAACCAGCTTTGTATTGAGCTAGCTGGCTGGGAGTAGTGTGGGGTTATCTTAACTGTATGTATATGCATATGTTACATGTATGTAGAAAAAAATAAGTCTAAATGCACAAGGACATAATAAACTCTTAAGTTTGGATGGTTTGGTAGAAGTGCATACCCAACGGATAGAATTTCCAGACAACACGTAGGCAAGGTTTTTCGGATCTGATGACACTGGGTCCCACTTTTCAATACCTGAGTTAAAAATCACTATTTTGTGCTGTTACTTTTGACTGAACCATCACCATCAGCTGAGTGCTCCTTTTTAAATCTGTCATTTGCTCAGGGCTGAGAGCGGTTTGCTGAAGTACAGATTGCCTAAACTTGAAAACCATTAAGATCACCAGAACAGTGCTTCCCTGGTGCCGCAGTGGTTGAGAATCCGCCTGCCAATGCAGGGGGCACGGGTTCAAGCCCTCGTCCGGGAAGATCAGGTGCTGCAGAGCGATTAAGCCCATGAGCCACAACTACTGAGCCTGCGAGCCACAACTACTGAAGCCCGCGCACCTAGAGCCCGTGCTCCACAACAAGAGAAGCCACTGCAATGAGAAGCCCGCACACCGCAACGAAGAGTAGACCCCGCTCGCTGCAACTAGAGAAAGCCTGCTGCGCAGCAACGAAGACCCAACGCAGCCAAAAATAAATAAATTTTAAAAAAAAAAGATCACCAGAACACATTTCAGGGAGGTGATTTGATAAAATGCTATAAAGACGTCATTTTTCTCTAAGGATTGAAATGAGGTTAGATTCCCGGAGAAGGTTTGGGTGGCAGCAGCCACACTGGCTCTGTAACCTTTCAGCCTGAGCAGGACACACGTGGCTCCAGGTAGGCCCGCCTCTGATGCTGTGGACGACCTGCCACCTCTGCGTCGTCAAAAAGAGCAGTGGAGAAACTGTTCCAAGTCATTGTTTTCATGAACTGAGTCCTCGGGCAGCAGCTCCCCTGAGCCTCATCCTGGTCGGGAAGGGGAGGCAGCCGGGGAGGGAGAGGCTGCCTGGCCTGCATGTCAGGAGGCCTCTTTCTAAGAACAAACAGGAGCCGGTCACAGGCGGCACCAGAGCCAACAGCTTCTGCCCCAGAACTTTCTCCTGGAGCCAATGGGGCCATGAGGTTATTACTGTGCATTCGCTTCGGGCCAAGGCCCACTCCCCATTGGTGTGGGACGTCTCAGAGGAAGAAGCTGGTGCGTGGAGGGAATCAGGAAGGGACTGTTCTGGCTGCTTTCCAGGCCTTGGGTCCATCCTGTCTCCGAGTCCAGGGTCAGGCTTGTCACACAGCTTGGTTGTCCAGCCTGTGACATTCTGTGAGCATCCTTCCATGAAATCACCCTTTTCACTTATGGTACTTTGAATTGGGTTTCTGTTGCATGCACCCCCAAATCCCATGACCAGATTTCTGGGCTTCCAGTGTGGGGAGAGACCCACAGGGGTCCAAAGATGCCTTAAGAGGTACAATTTAGGATGAAATGCCCTAATTTGCCTACCAACCTCATCTTTTGCACACTCACTAAGGAGGAGTCTTCTAGCATGGTTTTCTACTATCCCTGCCACCAGCCCCTTTCTGCGCGGCCTCCCCTATTTGGGGGACCTGGAGCTGCTGAGTTTTGTTGAAGTAGGACCAGTGGGCCGGGTGGGGCAGGGCTCAGGAGCTCAGCTGCACACAGGAGATCCGTGGGGTTCAGCTTGAGTGAGGTCACGGTCGGGAAAGCAATGGCACCTCCAAAAGGGGTTCCCGACACAGGTCTCATGGGGACCAGGCAAGGCCCCCCTCTCCTTCCTGACGCCCCAGGGAAGTGCTCTCTAAACCCACCCCTCAGCCCCGCCTTGTGACCTTATCTATCTGTTCACAGCTCCGAGCTGTGTGACATCAGTGCCTTGTCTTACCTCTTTGTCTCGATTCCCTATCTGGAAAAATAGGGAATAACGGTGGCTGCTGCATAGGTTGTTACGATGATAATCTGGCTTGTTGAACACAATAAATGTTCTTTTTCTATCTGACCATCCAGGCTTCCTGTTACCATCATTTTCAGCAGCTGCAGACGCAGGTAGCAGGGCTGACAGGCCACCAGCCACGCTCATTTGGTCCCTCGCGGGCGGGAATCCCTAGCCTGGGCCCCAGGAGTCCTGGGCACTGTACAGGCCCCGGTGGTCTGGGAGCCCTGCCAAAGGTATGCAAAGTCTTTATTCTTTTGGACGTGTGGTTTTCTGGAGAGAGGGTACACATCTTTCACCAGTTGCCCCAAAGGTTCCTTACCCAAAAAGGTTAACTCAGGCCTCTGCTCAAGTGTTTACACTGACTGCAGCCCACCAAGGGCCCACGTGGTACAAGGACGATCCTCAGACTTGGCCTCTGACAAAGAGGCCCAGAATTCAACCTCAGAGTCGCCACCCCACTCAGACCCTGGCAGAGGGAACGGCAGGAGGTGTCTCTTCGTGCGGGGCTTGGAAAGCGCTGGCCTGGCCCCAGCACACGCCGCCCACCTGCGCCCCCTGGCCCCACACGGCTTGGGGTGTCTGCCCCCATCTCCCCGGAGAACTGGGCCCTTTGTCCTGTAGTAATTGACACTTACTTTCTCCACTGGGGCAAAAGCTTACAGCTCAGTTCTTCACACCACCGACGGCACCAGCTTTTAAGCCCATTCACACGTTCCCTCCTGTGTCCTCACGCAGCCCCTGACTGTTCTAGCAGGTTCCCGCCAGCAGCCAGCGCTGCTTCGAGGCCAGGTGCTGTCACCCGCTGCCCAGGGCCCGGTGGGGCTGGCAGGCCTGTGCCTCACGATGCTTTGTTACTAAGAACTGAGGTTCCCAGTGGACGACCTGGTGCTTCTGTGACATTTGCTTAGGAACCACCTAGAAGTCTTGCGCTCTTATCTCCCTGATTGACCCATGTGTGCTTGGCAGACGTTCCACCCCACAAGACGGGATCCGTTTTGACTGGAATATTGCCCCCGTGGGCCGAGTCTTCTCCTGGGTTCCTATCTCAGTTTTAGAATAAATCATAAGCAGCTTTCCCCAGTCCATGTTCCGGATGCCTTAAAAAGGCCTCTTGCCTCTTGGTTATGTGCCAGCCCTGCCCTCACACCAAGTCCACCCACCCCTTTTGAAAGTAGAGAACTCATCCCTTTAAAATACCAACTACCTCAGCCTTACTTCCACCTGTAGGGTAGTTGTTGTAGTTGTTAGGTTTTTTTCCTAACACTTAAACGGCACAGTTTAAGTTGTGATGTTCTATACACACACGGTGACCACGGTCCCAAGTGGCCCAGGACAGTCCCAGTTTATACCTGTCTCCGTGCACTCAGTCTGGACTGCACGTTACATGGTCACCCGTCTGTGAGGGGCTGCTGGAGGATGGCTGGTCCCAGAGGTCCCTGGGGGGTGGGGGGGACGGACTCTGAACCACACCCCCATCCCAGATGGCTCTGAGGCGTCCGCGTTCGTTTTGCTCGCCTGTGGCTGAGAAAGCACAAGGACGCAGCGACTGTGCTGACCCTGAGCCCTGGTGCCCCCAGGGGCACAGGGACCCGCCTGAGTCGGGCCCATCCCGACCGGGGGGCTCCTGCCAGCGTCAGGCAGGCTCCCCCTGCGCTCCCGCAGCTGCCCGGGCCGTGGCCCCCTTTAGCGGTTTGCCGCACAGCCTCCCCTCCCGCCGCCCCCGCCGCTCCACCTGTAGCTGGGATCACGGCGGGGCTGGCCTGGAAGCCACCCCACTGTCTTGGCAGGAGTCCCAGCCTCCTGTTTGAATAAACTGCTTGGCCCTCAGCCTTCGACTTGATTCACCAGAGAGCTAAATTAACACGCTGTAAAACTGAACGGCTGCAATTATTTTCCCCTCTGGTCTGGGGAGAAAAAGAATGGCTTCATGTAGGACAGAAAAAGGGAAACCACGTTCGCAATCGTATCCCCAGGGGGAAGCTACCAGTGTGTCCAGAGAGAGCCAGGGGCCAGCCCCGGGGCCGCCACCTGCCCTGGTGGGGGGGGGGGGGGGGCAGGGCAGCCCCTCCTCCCGCTGCCCCCACTGAGCACCTGGCCTGGCTGCTCTGGGACCCTCCAGCCTCAGCAGGGACCCGCGGGTCCAGCTCCCTTCCTCACGCCCTCCGTGCCCTCCCACTTCAGGAACTGCTACACGAACGAACAAAAAGACACCGGATTCTTCTGTAGGGAAAGTTGCCTGTTCACCTCTTGCCTTCACCACCTGTCATAAGCCAGGAGCCTGAGGGTCAGTATCCCCTGGATTATTACAGGAGTTCAACTCAATTAAGCCCATCTTTGGTTAGTACAGTTTAAAATGAAATCCTACTTTTACAAAATGAAATGGACAAAGATTTGAGCGGCAATGAGGGATTCGTCTTTTTTAATGATGTATACCTGACTTACAATGCTGTGTTAGTTTCTGAAGCACAGCAAAGTGATTCAGTTATACATACACACATATATATATATTCTTTTTCATATTTTTTTCCATTATGGTTTATTACAGGATATTGAATACAGTTCCTATCCTATACAGTAGGACCTTGTTATCTACTTTATATACAGTCGTTAGTAACTGTTAATCCCAAACTCCTAATTTATCCCTCCCCACCCCCTTTCCCCTTTGGTAACCAGAAGTTTGTTTTCTAGTCTGAGTCGTTTTTTAATTTTGTATGTCCTAAGTTACAAAGGAACACGAACAATCTCTGCCATGCTTGCTTTTCTGTTGTAACTCAAAAAGAAATATTTTGTAAAATTTAAGATAAAATATCAAATTGTTTATCCCAAATTATCTTGGTTCCAATCTGTCTCACAAAGGACAATGTTCCTGCAGTGACAACTAGATGCCTCCAGACGTCTGACCCAAGCTGGTCTCCTGTTTTTAAGAGGCCTGGCATAGGAAACTCCCTTGGAACTCTCCTCTGGCTAAACTAAGATCTATCCTGTTATGTTAAAACTGGAACCAAAGCATTGGATGTGGACGTTTTTGCCTGGGGCTGTGTTTCCATAACAGGAGAGAGGCCGACTCTGGCCTGGGGTGGGTGACGACGAACCCAAACTTGAACCCAAACTTGCTTTAATCCTGGGACCAGTCGGCTCCAAATACCTCTCCCCCCCCCACCCCCCACCCCCCCCAACCCCCCCCACCCCCCACCCCCGCCGCCGCTCAGCACCAGCTCCTGGCAGCAACAAAAGCAGCTGTTTGCAGCCAGCTGAGTGGCCAGAGGGGCCACTTCCTCCCGGAGCAAAGCCTGGGGTGAGGCCGGGCCACTTGGTACCTCCTTCCGGGTCTTGGCTTGGACATTAACTCCAAACCAGAACGAGGGCTGCAGTCATGGAGAAAGACTGTTCTGAGGGAGGAGTTAAACATGGGTCGTAAATCAGAAGAAAGTAAAGAAGCTTCCAAGGACCTGAGAAGCCCGAAGCTGTGAGAGCTGCGGGCAGGGAGGGCCGACGTTTACAAGGTCACGGGCCTGCCCACTGCGATGCTGAAGGCCACAGAGCTACCCTGGGCCCCCAGTAAAACCCAAGACCGAGCACTGACGCCTGCGGTTGAAGTGTCAAAGGCTCACATCGGGGTGAACAACAAGGCCACCTGATCCGCAGCTGGGACAGGCCAGTTCTTGAAATAGCCGCAAGGCCCACGATGGGCAGCTGCGAGGCTTCGCCCAGAGCCTGGGAAGGACGGGGGGCGTCAGGAGTGGGGTGGGGCAGAGGGCCTGGGAAGGGCAGGGAAAGCAGCCTGACGGCCCAGCAGTTTCTCACCGGAGCCCCCAGACACCCAGGGCAGGACCCCAGTCCACACTCCGCCTTCACAGGCGGCTGGAGGGAGGAGAACCACTGCACCAGGCCAAGAGTTTGCAAAGAAACTCTGCACCTTATTTTGTTCACAGACTGCCCGCACACGAAGGGTTCAGCTGCGGAAACACCTGTCCATCCTTGCTCCGGGAGGAGGGGGAGAACCAGCGAGATCGCTGCGGCAGGAGCAGCGGCGATGCCAAAAATGTAAAATCTCCTAATTAATCCGTCTGCTTGTTCAGTGAGCCAAGTGAAAAACAGCAGATGCATCAATCAGAATCTGAGGGAAACCAAATTAACTCCATCAGCAAAAAAGTGAACGTCTTGCTTCAAACTTCAGAAGGACCAGCACAGCCGGAACGCTGTGCACTCACAGCCGCCAATCGCGAGGTCCCCGCTTGGCCTGGCTGTGCAGCCCATCCTCCCTGACCCCTGCAGCTCACGCCACCCAAACCGCTCCTGGTCACGTCACTTTCTAAGCACTGGATCCAGGAGGCGTTTTCAGCGGGCGGTGTCACCTTTCAACTTTCTGCAGCCTCAAGTTTTTCGGGAATGAAGTGCGTGTAATTCAAGAAAACGGGGAGCCCTCCCAGCCCGTCCTCAGATCCCTGTACAGGCGCTTTATCTCCCACCTGCCTTCTAAACCTCAGGGTTCCCAAGGGCCAGCCTCCAGCATACCCTCCTCGCGGCTGTTGCCTGTACCGCCTGCACTGGCCTGATGGGGACCAGCCTCCCCGTGCCCGAGCCAACCATCATCCCCTCTGCTGAGGAAGCCTGGGGCCTCCCTCACGTCCAGTACCGCAGCAAGGCTGGGAAGTCTGCCCCTCTGGGCCCCCTCCCTGGGAAGCAGAGGTTAGAAGCCCTCCCACAGAACCGAGAAGCAAGACAACGCATCTCCAGCCCAAAGCCAGCAATGGAGTCTGTGCATTCCTTGCCCCTAAAGGCCTTAGCTTGGTCGAAACACCGCTGCAGTTTCCGGATCCTACTTGGGGGTCACTTCCCCCACGGGACCCAAACATGCCTGTCTTCCCCACCCTCCATTTGATCTCATCTGAACCTTCAAACCAGTTCAGTTCAGTTTGTCTGTTCCCCACTTCTGCATGTGTGCCCAAAGCAGCCAGAGGTCTGGGGGTCAGAGTGGCCACAGCTGCAAGGATGTCACAGCACCACCCGGGCTCTGCCCCTGAGGACAGACTCACCAAGCCTGAACTGTGACCAAAGGCAGCTCACAGTTCACTGAAGTCTTTACTGAATTTACGGGATTGTAAACATTCAGTGATGGGTATGAAAGAGACATTTCCTTTGTTGCCAATACCAAGGTGAGGGGTGGGACTGTAAGTGGAACAACAGTTGGCGTGAATTCTTCACAAGGTAAAATTATCTGAAAAAATCTAAAGGCTTCCTTCCCAATGTTTACAAAAGTTCACAACTATTTCATTTGGAAAGGCCTACTGTGATGTATACCAAAAGTGGTTTTCATCAGTGTGTGTTTTGTTTCCAGTAAGTGAAGTTTAAGATTAATGGTATGTATCTCACTGAGAGTTGTCAAATTCGAAACAAAAGTCCATCCCCTTCCTTTTTTTTTTTTTTTTTTTTTTTTTTGGGGTACGCAGGCCTCTCACTGTTGTGGCCCCTCCCATTGCGGAGCACAGGCTCCGGACGCGCAGGCTCCGGACGCGCAGGCTCCGAGCGCGCAGGCTCAGCGGCCATGGCTCACGGGCCCAGCCGCTCGGCGGCATGTGGGATCTTCCCAGACCAGGGCACGAACCCGTGTCCCCTGCATCGGCAGGCGGACTCTCAACCACTGCGCCACCAGGGAAGCCCCATCCCCTACTTTTAAAAGCAAAGCTACATTCTGTCGTGAGGCACCTTTTGCCTACAATGCCAGGGCCTCTGCTGTCTGTCTTGGGGAGTGTCCAGGGGCAGTGGTCATTCTGTCCTCTGCTTGGTTGATGGAGTGCTTAAGAAAGCCACCTGGCGACCTGCGTTCTCAGCCCTCCCGCCCGGCACCTGCTCTTGACCCTATGACCCAGCACACTCCCACAGCACTTCTGCAAAGAAGTCCAGACGGGAACCAGCCCATGGCATCCCGAGTCACATGCTGAGCACCCCTGCCCGAGGCTCTGTGCTGGGCAACGAGCAGTACCTGCTCAGAAACGTCTCTGAGCAAAACCCAACAGGGAAGCAGGAAGCAGCAGCCCAGGTGCATTTCATGCGGTGGGGGGACGGGGCTGCCCAGCACCTCGGGCGAGTTCCAACAGCGGCTTAAGCCTGTGGAGCCACACCAAGACACAGGCACAAGCCAAGAGCCCAGACGAGTGTCACGTGGTTAAGAACTGAAAAGGCGCACGGCCGGCTAACGTTCTGTGGAGGGCTGGGAGAGTGAAGACTGGGGCGGCGGCTAACAGGGACGAGGCACCGGCCCTCTGGAGGAGGGCGAGTCCTCAGACCTGCGGGAGACAAGACTCTGCAGAATCAGATCATCATTTTTCTATTCGTGTATCAAAAAGGAAGTCTTCCCAGGAACCTAAAATGCGCTCCTTAGTAAAGTTAAAAGCCTAAACCAGTTTTCCTTGTTTATTCAGCTCTTAATTAAGAGGACCCAGTTACACAGATGAGGTATATTCTGGTTCAATTAAGTCTGAACCTTTGCAAGGCCCACAGGTGATCCTGATGCACACTGAGAGCCGGGAACCACCTGGGTTTCTCTTTGATTTAAATGCGTCTGGTTAAAGCTAACTGTGTAAAACAAGAATTTACTCTTTACCAAGTATGAATACAGCTTTACTGATGTGCTGTAATTCTCATCGGGAATTTACCTTCCTTTCATCTTCACTGCGATTATTTCCTTCCTCTTTCCGCTGCGGCAGTTTGCAGGGCTCTCTCTGTCTCACCTAATGATGTCTAAGAGTCGGACACAAGGTGGTGTGTTCGGCCGCTGCGCAGCGTCTACTCCCGAGCGAGCTTAAACCACCTCAAGATGGAACCACCCTGCTGCCGAAGCACAAAGCGCCCAGAGGCTCCTGGAGCGAATCGTCGCGAGGCACCAACGGCCTCAGGAGCGTCATCTTCTCCAAACAAGAACGGATGTCACCAAGCTGGTGATAGATACAGGTCCTTCCTGACCTCACTGCCCTCACAAGAACAACGAACAACTGTTCATGGACAACACACCCCTCAGAAAATCCTAGACTACGGGCGTGAGGCTGGAGCACCGCCGGCACCACAGAGACCACGACGCACCTCACCTGGCAGAGTCAGAGGAGCCGCCCCAAGCCCGCCCAGCACCGCCCAGCAGGGCCCCTGAGCCCACCGCTCCTCCGACGGACATCTAGCGCCCTCGCCCCAGCACTGTGGGCTGCTTCACGGGAGCCCCTACTGCAGCCACCCCGCCGCGTCACCGGGGGAGCTGCGCGGCTCGACCCCTGGGCATCTGTGGTGGAGAAGACCGTGGGGCTTCCGACAACCGGCACTCGGCCGACCGAGCTCCTACCTGCTAAGCCCAGGCGGCGGTTCCTGCCAGCGGCTCTGCCCGGCTGCGGCAGCACGTCCGACCAGGTAGCCCGGCAGGGCGCAGGGTGTGGGCCTGTGGGCCCGGAGCCGGCTTTTGCCCCCTCACGGGCCGCAGTTTACTCGGAGCCCCGCCCACCGGAGAGGCAGCTGGGACGCGGGCACGAGGGCGCCGAGGGCGCCGAACGGCCGCTCTCACAGCCCCGCCCACCGCCGAGTGGAGCTCTGCGGGCCCCCTGCCCAGGAAGGCGGCCGCAACGCCGGCAGAGCCGCACCGCCCACCCCTGCTGGAGCCCTGGAGCCGAGTCCCAGCAGGGGCAGAGCTCTGACGAGCAGATCCAGCGGCCCTGTTCAGCCAGGAAACTTGAGACACCGGTCGGCTTGAGTCGAGACCACGAAGCGCCTTACCTGTCTTGGAGCCAGTTCTCCCACTCCACCTGGGCAGGGGAACTAATTTGTAGCCCCACCCACTGCTGAATACAGCTGCCCGCCCTCTCACCCAGGAAGCCTGACCAGAGCACACAGCAAGCTGTGTAGCCCATCCGAGAGCCGTGCTTACAGTGGCACTTAAACAGTGCACAGCCTGTGCTTCCCTGTCCGCAGAGCAACACCGGCGGCCCTGTCTGACCAGGGAATTCAGCGCATAGTTTAGCCTAATTAGGGTCCCCGAACAATGCTGCCCGGCCAGGGAGGGAAGCTAACTCAGAGCCCTGCTTAATACTGGGTAGAGTACCCCGTCCCGACAGTCTGATGAGCCTGACCAGAGACCCCAGGCAACAGCAAAGCCCATCCTACAGCCTTACTAGGGCAGGGAAACAAGCCAGCTTTCCTATCCAAGTGCTCTCAGCAGCACCACCACCCCTGCCCCCCACCTCAGGGTTCTGGGCAGTGGCCTTGCCCCAAAGTAGACCCTGATATAGCAGCACCCCCCCCCCCCAGCCCACAAACATTACCAGCAGACACATCCAGAAACCCCAACAGGGCTGACTGGTGATAAACTGTCTCTGCCAAAATGAACCTGTAAAATCTGAAAGAGGAGCCCACTTACTCAAATGCTCAGATACCAACATAAGGAATCAAGGATCACAAAAATTCAGGTAAGCATGACACCACCAAAGTAGACTAGTAACTGATGCTAAAGAAATGGAGATCTATGAACTATCAGACAAAGAATTCAGAATAATCCTCTTGAACTTTAGTGAACTACAAGGACACACAGCTAAACGAAATTAGGAAAACAATATGTGAACAAAATGAGAAGTTGAACAAAGAAACAGAAACCATTAAAAGCAAACAAAAATCCTAGAGCTGAAAAATACAATGACTGAACTGAAGCATTCAACAGAGAGCTTCAAAATCAGACGACCATGCAGGAGAAACAATCAATGACCTAGAAGACAGGACATGTGAAATTACCCAGTCAGAGGAGCAAAAGGAAAAAAAAAGTGAAGAAAGCCTTATGGGGCACAATCAAAAGAACCAATATCTGCATTATGGGAATTTCAGGAGAAGAGAAAGGGAAAGGGACAGAAAGTATGTTCAAAGCAATAATGTGGAAAAGCTTCCCAAACTTGGGGAGAGAAAATAACAGATCCATGAGGCCCAGTAGACCCCAAACAGGTTGAGCCTAAATAGGGCTACACTGAAACACATTAAAAATATCAAAAGTCAAAGACAAATAATTTTGAAAGCAACAAGAGACAAGAGAGAAGTTACATACAAGGGAAACCCCATAAGACTATCAGCAGATTTCTCAAAAGAAACTTCAGGCCAGGAGAGATGGGATGATACATTCAAAATATTGAAAGTAAAAAACTGTCAACCAAGAAGCCTGTATCAGGCAAAACTGTCCTTCAGAAATGAAGGAGGGATAAAGATTTTCCTGAACAAGCAGAAGCTGAGGGAGCTCATCACCAGGAGACCTGCTTTACAAGAAATCCTAAAGGGAGTTGAGTGGAAGTAAAAGGATGCTAATTAACATTATACAATATAAGAAGGTACCATAAAATTCAATGATAATGGTAAATATACATTCAAAATTAGATTCTGTAATATGGTAATGGTGGTGCATAATTCACTTACAACTCTAAAAGTTAAAAAACAAACAGTAAAAGGAATCATAACTATAAAAATCTGTTATTGGATACACAATATGAAAAATATGTAAACTGTAATATCAGTAACATAAAATGTGAGGGGAAGAGAAGTAAAAGTATGAAGCTTAGGACAGCTATCTAAGTTAAGTTGTTGTCATTTTAAAATAGGGTGTGTTATAATTTTAAGGTATTTTATGTAAGACTCATGTAACCACATGGGGAAAATCTGTAGTAATTACACAAAAAGAACATGATAGAGAAGTCAAAGCATACTGGTACCCAAAGACATCAAAACACAGAAAGACAGCAGGATAAGGAACAAGGAACAATGGGTCTACAAAACAGCCAGAAAACAATGAACAAAATGGCAACAGCAAGTCCATACCTGTCAATAATTGCTTTAAACAAAAATAGATTAAATTCTCCAATAAAAATAAAAAGAATGACGGAATGGATAAAAACACAAGATCCAACAACATGCTGCTGCCTACAAGAGACTTGCTTTAGCCTTTAAGCCAATTAACTGAGAGTGAAGTGACAGAAAAAGACATCTCAAGCAAAACTAACCAAAAAGAAGCAGGGAGAGGTAGCTATACTTACATATATCAGACAAAATAGATTGTAAACTAAAAATGATAAAAAGAGACAAAGAAGGTCATTATATAATGATAAAGGGGTCAAACCATCAAGAAGATATAACAACAAACTGAAAAAGACAACCTATAGAATGGGAAAAAATATTTGCAAATCATGTATCTGATAAGGGATTAATATCCAAAATACATAAAGAACTCCGACAACTCAACAGAAAAAAATAAACCAAATAATCCAATTTTAAAATGGGCAAAGGACCTCAACAGACATTTTCCAAAGAAGACATACAGATGGCCAACAGATACATGAAAAGTCCCTTGAAAAGTTCAACATCACTAATCATCAGGGAAATGCATATCAAAACCACAATGAGATATCACCTCATGCCTGTTAGAATGGCTATTATCAAACTACCATCTGATCCAGCAACCTCACTTCTGGGAACATATCCAAAGGAAACAAAACCACTTATGTTGAAGAGATATCTATACCCCTATATGTTCATAGCAGCATTACTCACAATAGCCAAGATATGGAAATAACCTAAATGTCCACTGATGGATGAAGTTGTGGTATATGAGTCTGTACGTATTTGTGTGTGTATATATATGTATGTGTCAATACACACACACATATACATACATACATATGATGTATGATGGAATATTATTCAGCCATAAAAAAGGAAGGAAACCCTGCTATTGTGACAACATGGATGGACCTTGAAGGCACTGTGCTAAGTGAATTAAGTCAAACAGAGAAAGACAAATACTGTATGATCTCATATGTAGAATCTTATTAAAAGAACAAAATTTAACTCATAGAAAAGAGGTGGGGGTTGAGGGAGAGGGAACTGGACAAAGGTGGTCAAACAGTTCAGATTTCCAGTTATAAGTAAGTACTAGGACTGTAAAAGTACAACACGATTACTGTCGTGAAGTCTGCTGTACATGATATACAGGAAAGTGGTTAAAGAGAGTAAATTCTAAGAGTTCTCATCACAAGGAAAACACTCTTTTTGTCATTCTCTTTTTTTAGTATCTGTATGAGATGATGGATGTTAACTACACTTATTGTGGTAATCATTTCACAATATATGTAAGTCAAATTATTATGCTATCCACCTTAAACTTATACTGTGCTGTATGTCAAGTATATCTTAATAAAACTGGAAAAAAAGCAGAGTTATAAACATTATTAAATTTTATTAACAAAAACTTTGTACATTTTAATACATGTGGAATTTTACATCTAAGTAAAATAACAACACGTTCAAAATTTACCATTTATACAAATTGTTACAGAATAACAACCAGTGGGTTAAATAAGTAAAATAAACCACACCGATTTTTTTAAATTATCTACAAAAGATTTGACTTTCTTTAAAATTCCCCTGAACATATAAAAATAAATTAATTTTACTTTTCAATTAAATCTACCAATTAGAAATATTACAAATCAAAATATCAATGTTATCTTATGAATTTTTCACAATACAAAACAGATTCACAAAACCTTATTTACAGAAATGAGGTAAGAACTGTGCAATGTTTATTAACCAAGAGACATATTGCAGAATTAACATGTTCTTCCAGCTAAGTACACAGTGGAGGTCTAATTACAGCTGGGTCTTTTCCACTAATAATTCACACACTTAAGAATAGTTCAATGATTACATCCCCAATTGTTTGATTTATACTCTGCTACACTGTCATACCAGGAGTGGGGATACCCAACATGGAAGGGCTGTAATACAGATTTCACCTGCTTCAGGAACTGCAGTGGTGGGTTTTTTGTCTTGTTTTGTTTGTTTCAAATCATTGTCAATAATGGGAAGTTGTCTAACTTAAGAAAAAAAGAAAATTCTTACCAAATCCACTCATTTTTCTTGTGACTCATTAGTGGATAAATACCCAGGTAATAGTTTTGCCTGAGCTAGCTACAGTGGCATAGAAAGTTCTTAATAAAGGCAGAACCATGGGGAAGGCTGCTGGTGCAACGCCGACTGTCCCTACTACTCCCAAGGACTGAAAGCGCAGGCTCAGCTGTCCAGAGCCACTTCAGCACAAGGCAGGTCCTAACAGGCACTTGATTCAGGCCAAACCCTACCAGCAGTTTCAGAGTGGCCCCTCTTTCACTTTGAATGGAGCTGGTTCCCTCAGCAGCCTTAGAAATCACTGAACTCAAGCTTTCTTTAAAATATGAGTAGGTCTTAACACTAAAGAAAAAGCATTTAGCAAAAGAAAATTACCTTTAGCAGAAGCAGACATTTACCATTCTAACTTGATTACCAAAATTGGCCAAATCCCATTAGAAAGGAAATTTTCATAATAAAGATTGCCAACTCCAAGTGGATGACCTATTTATTTGTAATATTTAACCAATAAAACTCCAATAGAAGAAATTAGACAGTTCCTTGAAATTTGTTTTGACTCACAGAGCAAGCATACTGTAACCCAAACAAAAGATCATATTTCACGTTCCAACTTTTACATTAAAATCAAATGGTTTAAAAATGGAACAAGTCTTTAGTTTTGCTATTCATCTCGCCAATTCATAACAAAATTAGTTGTACACCAACTATATTAAATTCCTCTTAGGCTGATAAATTCATTGCATGTAAATTACTTCAATGACAAAAGTTAGCTATTAAATTTTCTTTCAAAATTCAAAAAATGTGGGTGAGGGGTGGGGGATATGGGAATTCCATTTCAGTGCAACAAAGCAACAAGAAAATCAATCAAAGCCTTACAAGAATGCTCTTGGGGCAATTAATCCTTTGTCGTGCAGCTGGTTTCTTGTTGCATTTCTTCATAGGTGTAGTAAGCGGACTGCAACAGCAGCCAGATGAAGTGCTAGAATAGCAGGATAGTCCATTTCTAGATGTTTCTCAAGTGTCAACTTTTTTCTTGAGCAACAGGCCCAGTTTTATCACTAAGTCTCTGCAGTTAAAACAAACAAAATAAGATGCATTAGCTAAATGAATTTTTGGCCCCCACTTAAGATAATATCCTCTTACTTGAAATTTTAACTGAGATAAAAGGTCATATATACGGTTATTCCTTTTTTTCTAAAAGTCAGCATGGCTACTTTTCAGCATAACATAAAGACATGAATTTACTGCTAAACATTCAGTTGCTTTATACTAAATTCAGCAGTATACAAAGACAGAAGTGCCCCTCTGAGGGAGGATTCATAAGGAATGAATGTAGAAACCATCCCCCCAGACTGACTTTTCCACAGAAGCAGTAACACAGTA
Organism: Tursiops truncatus; assembly: GCF_011762595.2. NCBI lineage: Eukaryota > Metazoa > Chordata > Mammalia > Artiodactyla > Delphinidae > Tursiops > Tursiops truncatus. The sequence continues at coordinate 162,911,414 of NC_047035.1, read as the reverse complement.
GTGTGGAAAACCAACTAACAAAGTCTTGGGTTCTGATCCCACATGTGCTATGTGTCCTTTGAGCTTTAACCTCTTTGAATCTCCCTATTTAAAAAATGGGGTTACAGCCTATTAATATTTTAAAGATTGGAACCACGTACACTATTGTATCTAACAAAGATGCCTGCCACATAGCAGGATACTCATAAATATTATTTCCCAGCCTTGCTTTTCTACATTAATTAATATTGTTTATTTTATAGTGTTTATTTACTATTGTGATTTTCCATTAAAAATACATTTCATACTGTATAATTTTTTTAACACAAGAAAAAACTTAGGAAAAAACGGTTAAAAAAAATTCTAAATTAATACAGAATCAATGAAATTTTCCATGTCTGCAAAACTAGGTTTGTGATAATGACAGTATTCACAGTCAGGAAGTCAGAGGAACAGTGGGGCAAACAAAAAGCATTGAAGAGTTAATGAAAACCAATAATTCTATATTTTGAGCCAATTCTTGTTACTAAATACAAACTAAAGTTTCTGAAAACTAAAAGCACAGTAAAGAGCAAACTTTCAAAGTAATGGGAAAGAGCAAACATTGTGACTTTTAACACCATTTTTTGCCAAGTCTCCCACCTCATTCTTTCCCTTCTTCCTTTTCCTGATGTCCAGTCTCCATTCTATATCCCAATATCCTTCCTCTAACAGGGTTCTGCCCTGAACTGGAATTTAGGGGAAACATTTATACTCCAGTAAAGTAGACCTGATTGAAGGGGAGAATTAATAGAAAGAAACAGCCTTAAAATGTGTGCTACTATATGTATAGTATACTGTTCCTGCACCCATTTTTATTTATCTTAACTTGTACATTGAAAGGGTAAGATGCTATCACTTACATGAGATTAATAAAGAATTTAAATTTCATTACAAATGTGATGATTTACTTTCTATCAGGTAGAATAACTGGATTGCCCTAAAGTTTATATATTAATTTTATTATAAATATAATTCAATTTTAGCATGTCTGAGCAAAATAATAAAAATATTCCTAAATTATCTAGACTATTTCTATAATTAAACAAATTAGTTAAACAAAGATTCTCAAAACACCAACTACTATCTTCTGATTGGACTGTCCAATACCACTTACCATACCATACTAAAACACATTTTCATTTTGAAATTATAAAACAGTCTTCCAACCTTACATGCAAATTCAAACTGATATACTTAGAGGATATATAAATTGGCTTAGGTCCTTTGTGTTTACAATATCCAGGTGCTGAAACAACTGGTTTTAAGAAGAAATTATCAGGGGGATAATATATTTTAAGGGGGGTGGGGAGGAAGAGAGGGGCTGGACAGTCATCTCTGATTAATCAATAAAATTCGTTTTGGAATTTCACTAGCTGTAACAAAGCACAGACACTTACTGTTACCTTCTGACTTGCATTATCGCCATGGATGGTGAGGAACGGGTTGGTGGTGGCTGGATGAAGCGGAGGCGCCTGCGTGCCTGCGAGCAGGTTGTTGATGGGCATCTGCGTGGGTGCCGGGATCTGCAGCTGCTGGAGATCAGGCTGGTGGTGCTGCTGCACCAGCTGATACAGAAGGGCCTGGTGCTGCTCCTTAGGTAAGAACATGCAGGAGAGGGTGAGTCCCAGTGCAGACCCGGCCGTCAGGACAGCCTGCTTTCTCTCTTCTTTGCTCTGATGTTAGGTATTTAAATGACAGCAAAGTCATACTACTAAGAAAGACAACAAGAGTCTCATCTGGAAGAACACACTGCACTAGATAATAACCATCTACTGTAAAATGTCAATATCATCAGGGAATGGCCTTATTTTCAAAATGGGGCAAACAAACGTAGGAGACCCCTATTCATATGCGGTTGCCCATGATAATCAAGGAGAATGGCAACTTAGAGCAGCCATGTGACCTGCATTTGGCTTTAAAATGCACTGCATGGTGAAATCCCTCCCATAATTCTGGGTACTTAAAATAACTTTTAAAGTTCTCATTCATGCCAACAGAAAGAGTGCTTTCTTGATGCGGTTATGAGACCATGCCTTCCAGTGAGCACCCCTGAGCGCGTACTATGATGTGCCAGGCACTGTTCTGGGGTGAAGAAATGTTAGGAAATGAGTACTGCCCAGGGTCGGGGGGAACAGGAGTGTAAGAGAGAGGACAGCAGGGGCGGGGGTCAGGGTGGTTCTCACTTGGACACAGACACGAGGAGATGAGGGAATTCTCTATGTGGATATGGGGGGGCAGGGGTGGGTGGGTTCCAGGCAGAGAGAGTGCTAGCCAGTGCCGAGGGGCCCTGTGGCACACCCAGCATGACCCAGGAGGAGCAAGGAGACCGGGCCGGAGTGCAGTGAGCAGGAAGGAGGCCAGAGAAGGATGAGGGCCTGGAGTGTTGGCCGAGAGAGCTCTGGTTTTTCTCAAAGTAATGCGGGAAGGCAAAGGAAGGTTTTGAACAGAGGAGCGACACAACCTGACCCAGGATTCTTGATGGATTCAATGTGAGGTGTCAGAAAAAGAGAGGGGTGAAGGAATAACTGCTTGAGCAGCTGGAAGGATGGAGGTGCATCAGCTGAGGTGGGGCAGCCATGTGGAAGGTCAGCAGTTCTGTGTGGACACATTAATTATGCCTGCACCATCTATTAAGAGAGCCAAGTGGTGGCAACTAAGCAAGCAGTGGATATGGGAGCTTGAAATTCCAGAGAGCGGCCCGGGCTGGAGACGTTGGTATCAGCACAGACAGTATTTAAAGCTTTGCGGCTGGAGGAGATCCTGAATTCTAGGATGCTCTGAAATGAGTGGGGCTGAGGAGAAGAGGAGGACCCAGAAAAGGAAGCTAAAAAGGAAGAACCAGTTAGGTAGGAAGAAAACCAAGATAATGTGGTATCTTGGGAGCTAAGGGAAGAAAATGTTTCCAGTGGGCAGAAGCCGTTACCAGGTCAGGAAAGAGGCCAGGCAGAAATGGACAGGGCTGAGCATGGGGCAGCAGCTGGTGGGGAGGAGGGTCAGGAGGAGGTCGAGCAAGAGTTTTCCTTAAGGTGGGAGGAGGGAGGTGCCTCACAGCACCACTCCTGACTATGTGAAGTTTGATGCTTGTAAATTAACAAACCTCATGCCACAACCTTGGCTGCAAAGGAAACGTCAAGTCTAATCCACTCAGTCTTCCTGGTCTCTGGGTAATAATTTGTGCTAAAAATTCCTTGATCAACCACGTTCCAGAAACGAGACACCTGTATGTGCTGTTCTTAGAGTAAAATCTTGATTAACAGGAAGAACCCCAAATACACTGAATTCCAGAACTTCATATTAAGATGAGGCAAGAGATAAGAAAACAAGATTACATTTTAGTGTAAGCGTTTAAGAATTTATATAGACTCTATCCTTATACCACTGTTAAGAACAGTGACAGTGACAATGATCCAGAATTGTAAAACAGACATTTTCAATACATTTTTGACTAAAGCAAGAAAGTAGGTAGATGTATTTTAGAAAGAAGTTACAAACAAAGGCTGAAACCCCAAAGTTAATTAAATGGGTGTTCTCCTAGCAGTGAGGTGTGCTAGACACACCCTCCCACATCTGCCTTAGTTCTCTCCCCACCTCCAAGATATGTTCCACACCTTCCTTCTCTCCTCTAACTACAATATCCCTATCCCCCTCAGCTGATGACTTTACTTATAATTCCCATTTAAAAACTACAAACATTAGAAGTGGGTTTCCTCAACCTCCTGTCATAAAACCCACCGACAGCCTCTCTGCCTCCCTCTTATCACAGGGGAAGCTGCTCTCTGCTGAAGAGCTCTGCTGCCCTGGCGTTATCCCTCCTCTCTCTGCACCAGAAAATTCCCCATCAACATACACATACGCTGTCATTTTCAAAATGATTAGAAACTACCCCCCTTAGACCACGTCTTTCTAATGCTAGCTGCCGATTCATTTCTCTGCTCTTTACGGTAAAATATCTTGAGTTGCCTGTACCCCATCTTCGCTTCCTCTCCTATTTTCTTCCCAACTACTCAGTGAAGCTTTTCACTTCTCAGCAAAACCACGTTCTCAAAAAGCTCCGGACACCCAAATCCAATGGGCAGTTCTTACTTGTCTCACCAGAAGCATTCTACGCAGCTGAGTCCTCCCTTTCTTGAAATGTTTCTTCACACGGAACTAGGCCACCACTCTCTGTGCTAACTCACTGGCCACTTTTTCCCTAGACCCTTGACTAGATTACTCTTCTCCTCCAGGGTGCCCAGGGCTCAGTCCTGAGACATTAGATTTCATTCCCTACTGACTTCAGAGAATCCCGCGAATCTAAACGTCACTGTATGTCATGTCACTATTGTGTTCAAAGCCCTGCAATTACAGGACTTCCTTGGCAGTCCAGTGGTTAAGACTTCGAGCTTCCACTGCGGGGGGCGCGGGTTCGATCCCTGGTCAGGGAACTAAGATCCTGCATGCCATGCTACGCGGCCAAAATAACAAACAAACAAAAGCCCTACAATTAATTCTTTAAAATTCTGAAAGGAAAAATGAGGATATACGAAAAAAGAGTTTTTTAACTGGGATAATTATTAAAGCTAGGCAATCAGTATACCATACTCTCTACTTCTTATACACCTGAATGTTTATTTCCACAAAGAAAGGTTTTTTAAAAAAAAATCACCAATGGCTTTCCATCACACTTAAGGTAAATCTAAATTCCATGCCATGGAGAGCCAAACAAGGCAGCCCACAACCTTGCAGCCCACGCTCACCTGTCTGACTGCTCTCCTCCACACCAGCCCAGTCACACAGCACACAGGCCCTGGTCCCTCCACCTTGAGTGCATGTTCTCTTCCACACACCCCCATGTCAGAAAGTCATGCTCCTTCAACTTTTATTCAGGTGTGTGCTCAAAAGTCACCTACTCAGAGGCTGGACCATCCTATCTAAGATAGCTCTCACCCGACTGTTATCTACCACCTTATCCTGCTGCATTTTCCTTCCCAGTACTCATCACTACCAAAAGGTGTGTATGTATTTATCGTCCATCGCCCCTATCAGAATGAAGCTCCATGAAAATACAGAGTCTACCAGAGCTGCACAGACCACGTTCTAGTATTTGTCGATGAATCAATATAACGTAACTGCAGGTATCACAGACTACAGCACAATGTCATTTCACAAAGTGGGCAATCGATACCTATGCTGAATAGTTATTATAGCTTGGATCACTTGCTCCTAATAAAGATCAAGTATTATCAAAAGGAAGAACTTACTGGTGTGAGCTGTTGAGAATTTAACAACTGCTGGAATTGCTGTTGATGAAGAAATATTTGTCTTTGCTGGTCAGAAAGTAATCCGAGTCCTGAGGCACTGAAAAACGATGAAAATTCTTACTTTCTACCGTACACCTTTTAATGTTTTTTTTTTTAATGTAAAATGAACAATTGTTTCAATTTGACGTTTAATAACTTAACAACTTTCTAACCATAACACTTTTTGAAAACAATGATGCACAAATTTCTTTTATCTCTCTTTCTCTCTCTCTCTGCACATATACAGGTAAACAAGAATTCACATTGTCAGTAAATGTTTTGTTTCCCTTTATACTGTAAACCAAGCAGGCACTCAGTTGTTTTATGGAATAAAAATTTACATGTGTTTATAACATGAACATGTAATACTTTATTTTTAATCATTCAAGGATAATTTAACCCACACTAAGTGACACATATTTAAAACAAAGAAAGAATCCAAACATACTACTAATTGATTTGACCTAAACTTTTTTTACATTCCCAATGGTCGGTAAAATTAAGCACCAATGAAAAGAGAGCCAGAAGAAACAGTTTACTACTATCCATTGCAAATCCATTTAAAATGACTTATTCCTCAAAAGTATGTGCAATAACAACATGGTTTTGCCATTCAAATGAAATTCCACTACAGTGAAACAGTGAGTCTCACTCCCTGGAAATTCAAGATAAATATTTGACCTTCATATTATATCAAAATCTTTGACAACAAAGCTAACAAAATTACACAGCTGAATTTTAAGAAACCAACATTCCTATGTGATCTTCATTATAATATTACTTTTCTTCAGGATTTATGACACATGAAGGCAATATACACGGGGATAAGAAAAATTAGCATTTAAAACACACATCACAGATCAAAACTGAAATTTTCAGTATAGAATATACCTAATGCTTTGTTACGAAAGGTGATTTAATTTTGTTTTAACCTGAATTACTTAAGTGTCAAAAATAAATGGCTCTTGGTATAATATATTAAGTTTGGTGGGTTTTAATTTCTTAGAGTACATCTAACAAGGAGCACATTTAAAAATCCCAATCTAAAGTATGGACAGCACTGGTACCATGTTGCACTAAAAAACCCAAAAGGTATTTAAGTAAGTTTCTTACCTGTTAGTCAGTGTAGTTGGCATTGGATGTGCTGCATTAGGTGGTACAGTTGTGTGGGTGAGGGGGGTAGGGTTCTGGGATATTGTGACAGGGGTCTGAATAACCCCATTTAAAGCTCCTACAATGCCATTAATTGCCAGTTGGTTACCTGGCAAAGCTCCAATTATTCCACCCACTCCAGGCACGGCAGGAATGGTGGATGTTACAGTCTGCATTCCACTAGCCAGTGCCCCCACTGTCACACCATTGACCTGCTGAACTCCACTAAGGCCTGAGCCCTGCTGAGCTGGACTCTGCCCAGCAGGAGGTGGAGTAGAAAGAGCCGATGAGCTGCTGGTGCTTTGTCCACTGGAGGTTAAGTCCTAACGTAAGAAAGAATAGAAACTAAGTTGTAAACAACACAGCAAAACTGTTTAAAATAATTTTAAACCATCTAATGTGATATACTACTGTTCATAAGTGAAACACACAAATGAAACTAACCACACCCAAATTACCTGATTTAATACAGGAAGAGAATTATCAGGTAGAAAGCTGTTTCCTAGATGAGGGCTCTTACTGCTGTTCAAGGAATCAGTAGTAGGAGCTAGATTAAAAAAGACGAAGAAAAAGAAACCTATTTACCTGTTAAAGTACATTATGTGTAAGATTAAAGGCTTGTCTAAAAAAGCTTACCCTGAAGCCCGCATTAAAAACACTTAAATATTAAGCCTTGTTATTCTTAAGACCAATTTGAATGAAAAAAATCTTTATCTATACTGAATATCATGGCTTTAAATCAATAAAGAGATCATTACATATTTAAATTTTACCATTAAATTCTGTACTAAAGAAGTTAGAGCAAATTCAAATTGAACACTGAACAGGATTCTTTTTTTTTGAATTTTTGAATTTTATTTTTTTATACAGCAGTTTCTTATTAGTTATCTATTTTATACATATTAGTGTATATACGTCAATCCCAATCTCCCAATTCATCCCCCCACCACCACTTTCCCCCTTGGTGTCCATACGTTTGTTCTCTACATGAACAGGATTCTTTATGCTCATAGAAAATAATTTATCATTCCTTTTCTACATCTGCATATAACTGGTGACCAGTTATTATTCAGTTATTATGAAAAAGATAATGGAAGTCCATCCTACTTTCTTTAGATCCACAATAAATTCATACTTACCATTCTGTGCTGAAAATGCATGCATTTGATGAGATGGGCTGGGATTTGTTGTTATTGTTGGAAAAGGCACTGAGAGCTGTGCATTCAATAATTGAAGGCGTTCCTTTTTGGCAGTCAAGTTTTTAATCTGTTCCTCTAATCTTCGATTTTCTACTTGAAGTTGGTGTAATGACTTCAGCATTCCTAAAACTAGCAGACATTTGAATGGTTTTTAATAAAGAATTTCATACACAGGACTAGGTATTTTATGGACTTAAGTGTCAATAACTTTAGAAATAAATTAAAATAGAAAAGTAGAAATTCTATAAAGCATTTCTAAGTGACTAGGTTCTATTCCTAAATTTATATGTAGATATAAATATACCATAATATATTTGTACCTATGTAAGCATAGAGAGATACTGTTCCTAGATATACCATGTGGAAACTTTGTTGCCACATACCAAAAAAACCCAACCTAGTTCAGGTAATTTCCATTCTCAAAGAAAAATCATGAGAACACTTTATTTTCATCAAAATGAAAACCTAATTAAAAATTCAAGGTGCTCGCCATGATTTTTCATTAAAATCATATTTCAAAGGGCAAAGAATCACACCAATATCCTTTGTCACAAATAAAGAGCACAAGTATTTGTTTGTTGCTTGGTTGAGTTAAGCAAGCCACCTGACACAGGACTAGGAAGCCCAGCCGCTAGGCCTGTGGATCCACACTCGCCCAGCAGAGAGCAGTGTGTGTGCACCGCAGTCCCTCTCCCGGCTCCATGGGAAGGCACGTCATCTGCATACAGGCTCAGCTTCTGTCCTGCCTTACCACCTCAAATACCGTTCCCGTTCCTGCCACAGCTCTCAGACCTCTCGACACAGCAGAGAGAGAGGCCTGTGTGATGCTGCAGTGAATGACACTTTAAAAGTTCTATGTATTAAAAAGTTGTAGTTGTTTAACATGCCCTCAGGGCCTTGAAAACACACAATTCTACTGGTACAGACACATACGGTCATTTCCCAAGGATTTAACTTTTATCCCTCCTCTTCAAGATCCCACAAATAAACCCTTAGTATACCCAAATGAGATGCAGTAAGACTAAGCTAAACCTGTCCTCCAGCTATCATGTTCAAAGGATTATCCCGGCATGAATTTCCTCACAATTATCATTTTTTGTCAGAGCACCATTCATAAAAATACCAATTTGTGGCACCTGTGTAACAATAAGCAAAATATTTTGTTTTGTTTTAAAAAATTAAAGCAGCAAAAGCTTATACCTCCCACCCCCAAAATGATTAAAAACCAAACCAAAACACCTATTATTTCCTTCCCCCAGATATATATATATCCTTAACATTAGGCCACTTCTCTAGTTAACAGTATCTGTAGTAACAGTTTTTGTGTTTGGCATTTTTCACCCATGGCTCTCCTTAATACTTAAAACTGTAAAGATACTAAATATGTATATGTAATATATATTACATAATTTAGCAAGTAAATGATATAGATAATATATATAAGTTATATATATAATTTAGTAATTATTCTCCTTTCTCACCCAAATTGTAAAATCAAGAGAGTTGGCCATACTTGACTATACACATTTTTTAAAACAAATTCTCCAAAGATGAGCAAGTTTGATTCAAACAACTAAGCTAAAAGAAGCTATAACTCATATTTTAGTAAAACTTTTAAAAATTGATTAGAACAAAGTACAATGGAGAAACAATGTACCAATATTTTAATAATTATAAAAAGTAACAAAAACCAGTGAATTCCATGAGCCAGGCAACGTTCTTTATATATTCTATGTCATTTAACCCTCAAAACAATACTATGATATAGGTAATTATTCCCATCCTACAAATGGAAATCTAAAAGCACAATGACATTAAGAAACTTGCCTAAGATCACACTGTTAGTAACAGGTAAAAACAAAATTCAAGTCCAAGCAGTAAACCTGTAGCATTTGTTCTACTGAGCCACTACATTACACTTTCTCACCATATTATGTAAGACATATCATAATTTCAATGCTATTGTTGATGAAGTGTGACTTCAACATCTATCCACCTATCTGTTCATCCATCCATCCATCCATCTATTGATCTTTCTTTAAAGACAAGAAGAGAATACTTACTGTCACTAGGAGTGCCCTGTTCTAATAAAAACTGCTGTCCTTCACTCCACTGCCTCTCCAGAAGCTGCTCTATGCTGGCTGCTACTGGGGGCAGGTTTTCCAAACTGCTGTTGCCTGGTTGATCGTAGCGGATCTGTAAGCTACTTACAGGGGACCTGTTGGAAACATTAATCCTCAGGTTAAACAGAAGAAGGACCCTTTGAAGGAAGCACATTCACATTTCTCACCTTACGCTGAGCCTTCTCCTGTACAAGTTTTCTAACACCGGGCTGCCTATGTTAGAACAATAAAACCATAATCTACCCTAAAATTTAGTAATTACCATCCTTCCTCCCCAAATGGTAAAAATCAAGGGAATAGCTGGCCATGCTCAATAATTAAAAACCACTAGAAAATATATAAACACACCACTAATAATCTCTGAAATAGGCTGTAAAAGAACTTGATGCAACTTTATAAGACAAAAGGGAGAAAGACAGGACTAGAAAGACACTGTACAATTATAATAAAGTAGAGAGCATTTTAATTCATAACCACAAAATCTCAAATATCAGTAAAAAGAATTTTTAAACAATTTTGAAGGAGTATTTTGTTATAAATTCAAAAATACTTAGTTTCAAGTATTTTTAGAATTAGGGAACATTATCCAGACCAAAGCAATTTTTGAGCCCTTTATACAAATTTTTTCTAAAATGTCTTACATCTGTACTTCAAATGATAACAACTTAAACCTCTTCCAAAACAAGTATCACTTATATTAAGATGAACATGTTATGTTCTCTCATCCACTTTTTGTTTTAAATAAGTAAATGTGGCCATTTCTGTTCTCCAGCCTCCATAAAAATATAATAAATTAGTAAAGGGCTTTAGAGTTTCTGAAGTGTTTCCACCCAGTTAACTTCACAACAACCTAGTGAGAAGTCAAAACCTGCCTTACTGGCTCCATTTCTATCTGAGGAAACAAGATGGGGCTTTAGTGACTTGTCCAAAGATACGCCGCTAGTAAGTGACAGAGCTGGGCTACAGCTCAGGTCTTCCAACAGCCTGAGAGTGCTCTGCCGCATCCCTGATATGCATCTCTCCAAAAATCTCTTTAAATTAGAAGTTAAACAAATGAGGCTTTTTATTCCACATGTAAACATCACATGCTACATACAGCTGCCCATCCCTTTCCAAATAGTATATTATTGCCAGGATAATTTAGGCCATTATATTTCAGGCTGATTTTTAAAGAATAATATACAGTTGGAAATATGTGCTAAAGTAATTTAGTGCCATTTTTTTGTGTTAAATACCATTTAGCTAATGAAACACGAAGAACTGCACAATGCAAAATTGCAGTAAGGAATCCTGAATAATTTCTAGGTAGCTTGCATGATATTTTAAGTTTAAAAGGAGAACACAGGGGGGCTTCCCTGGTGGCACAGTGGCTGAGAGTCCACCTGCCGATGCAGGGGACGCGGGTTCGTGCCCCGGTCCGGGAAGATCCCGTATGCTGTGAAGCGGGTGGGCCCGTGAGCCACAACTACTGAGCCTGTGCTCTGCAACGGGAGAGGCCACAACAGTTAGAGGCCCGCGTACGGCAAAAAAAAAAAAAAAAAAAAAAGGAGATCACGGGGACTTCTCTGGTGGCGCAGTGGTTAAGAATTCGCCTGCCAAATGCAGGGGATACGGGTTTGAGCCCTGGTCCGGGAAGATCCCACATACCACAGAGCAACTGAGCCCGTGCGCTGCAACTACTGAATCCCGCGCGCCTAGAGCCCGTGCTCCACAACAAGAGAAGCCGCCGCAATGAGAAGCCCATGCACTGCAAAGAAGAGAAGCCCCCGCTTACCACAACTAGAGAAAGCCCAAGCGCAGCAACGAAGACCCAATGCAGCCAAAAATAAATTTAAAAAAAGAAAAAGGAGAACACAGAGACGCTTCCTCCACTAAACATATGAGCAAAAAAAATCCATTAACTTTCTTCTTTGAAAAAAAAAGAATAAAACAGTACAGAAGTAACACAGCATAAATTATAAATTGGTCAGATGATGTTATAATTGTACTTCAAACTCCTAGTTTCAAAAGAATACTATTTAATTTTCTGCAGAGTTCAATTAGGAAAAACAATACTACCTTTAGTTCACTCAGGGATTAGAAAAAAGGCACTACTGATGCAGCACTAGAAAATAGCAAAATTAGAGGTTATTGGACTAATCTCTCTAACGTTAAAGATGTTCCTTAACAGACATTCCCATATATATTAGCAACATAACAACAGTGATATTTACGGTAGCCATGGCAGAAAAAATTTTATTTTTAATAGAATTTTAAAATTTCCACAGTTGAAAAAGATTCTTGAATGGGCTTCTTCCTCCTTCTGCTCCATTCTCACCCAATCTAATACTATGCTTGAGGCAGTTTACAAAATTAGAGAACAGAGAGAAAACAAACTAGAAAAAGGTATAGGAGTTGAGAGTGGAATAAAGTTAATAAAACGATAGCCTATGTGCTATTCGCAGGAATAACCTTATATATTATATATTAATAAATGGTACCTGAACTCTTTCATATAATATCTAAGATAATTTCACAGAACAATGTAACATATTTGCTATACTTTGCTTCAGACAATTTTAAGAACTAGAGGGATTTCAGAGATGAGCCACAAGAACTTCATTTACTGAATTAGGAACTAGAGACTAAAGGGTTAAGTGCATTGCCCACAACAGAGCTAAAACTGGAACCCAAAGTTGAAAGCCTGGAGTCTGCAGCTTTAAGAGACTTTTTTTGTTTGTTTTTGTTTGTTTTGTTTTTATTTTTGGCTGTGTCGGGTCTTTGTTGCTGCGTGGGGGCTTTCTCTAGTTGTGGCGAGCGGGGTCTACTCTTCTTTGCGGTGCACGGGCTGCTCATTGCAGTGGCTTCTCTTGTTGCAGAGCATGGGCTCTAGGCGCAGGGGTTTCAGTAGTTGTGGCACACGGACTCAGTTGCTCCGCAGCATGTGGGATCTTCCCGGGCCAAGGATCAAACCCGTGTCCCCCCTGCATTGGCAGGCAGATTCTTAACCACTGCACCACCAGGGAAGCCCTAAGAGACTTTTAAGACTATTTTCTAACCAAAAAGAATTACCCAAATTAATACATTAATAGTACCAGGAGCTAAATATACAAGAGAGCTGAAATTCATTAGAAATCCAAGAAAAGGTATATCTTTTACAAAGCTTACAAATCTAACCATGTGTTTAAATTAATATTCAAGTCAATTTAGAATCATTTTTCTTGACTGTCCAGACATGCTTCTTATCTATAGAATGCTTTTATAGCCTCACAAATGTATGCTCTGCTGATATGAGTTAAAGAAGTTTCCAAATCGCAAAATGTTTCCTTTGCCGATACTTTGCAGTGCAAATAACGCTTACCTTGGTGAGAGACTCCCTCTGGGTGAGCTTCCTCTGCCACCAAGGCTGCGGCTATTGTCTCCGAGTTCTTGATCTGCAGTGTAAATATTTCACAGCTGATAAAGTGACTCTCACTAGATAACAGGTTTTAAGCTCTGGCCCTGATTTTTTCTAAAACATACATAAAACCTTTACCACTATCTTTGCAGTTCCTATGAAAGTAGAAGATCTAGTATGTTGCTAGTTTAGAATTGCTGAACTGTGGCATGTAAGGCGTTGTCCCTACACGTTTTTTGTGGGTGGAGAAGGCCATGGATTATGTTCGTTCTTTCATTCCTTTCAATTTTACAGCACAGAAGCGTGGTTTCCATTTGCAGTACCCTCCCCTCAGCCACTTTTAATTTCTACGGTTAAAGTAATGAATCACAGCTGTGGACAGCTAATCTGTATGCTTATCACAGCAAATCCTTATGCTTTGTATATTTTAACACTTTGCATTCCAAGACAAGTCATAAAATACATATGTATTACCTAGAGCTACACACTAAAAGTGTATCTATTATATGGATCATTTCACATAACACTAAATATCCAAATGGACAATAACAAGTAGGAATACAGAATTCTGTATTTAAAAGGAAAAAGAAATTAATTTCTTCAAAATATTCCTTAGGTAACACCGAATATCTCTGCTTGAAAAATAACTTGTATTTCCCCTACAGTTAGTTCCTTATAAAATCATCCTATCTGGCCTCTTTAAGGTTGTCCTCCCCTTACTCTGAGTCAGGTAACCTCTGACCCTTAAAGTGTAAAGACATGACTGATCCATTCTTGGTGAACTGCTAAACCCATTCCCTTCCCCCAAACAGGCATGACTACTTGGACATGTCAACAAATCCTTAAGGATGGAATGAGACAAAGCAAATCCAGTGGCTCATTAAAACAGTACAAGAGGCAAACGCTACAAAATGTCAACTGGTAAAAATTCACAGGATTACTAAACACTGTAGAAATTCTCTAACAGGATTTTTTTTACCAAGTTTGTGTAATGCAATTTCATGAATTATGCAAATAAAGATTGAGGCTATTCACAGAAAAGCCCAGTGTTATGTTACTTTCATTGCACAGAACTGAGCACTGAACACATCAATCACAAAAGTCACAGGAGACACTAGCATTCCTGCCTGCTGATGGCTCTGCTTAAACATTTACATTTCAGACAGTAAAAAAGCACATCACTATTTTGCAGCACAGCATACTATTTACTTCCAACTGTGATTCTTTTGATTTAAAAAGGGAGGGGCACCCCCCACCCACCCTTTAGATTTTACTTATCAACCACACCTTTAGATCTTTCAAATCAAATGACCTGAAGGGGGTAAAAATTACATTGGGGGAAGGGAACAGAATTTTAGAGTTTAAAAATTCTTGAAATCTTACCTGTTTGATTATTTTCAGACTGAGCTATAAGAGCTGCCATTGATGAATTTGGATTTATTCTATTGCCATATATATGAGATGATGCCTGACTAAGAGAAGATCCAGCTAGAGTATTTGCCTAAATGAAAAGAATTACAAAGACAAATGAATTATACTTAAAAATATCTTAATACTCTTCCTCCTAATAGAACTAGTAACAACTACTTTCTCCAACCTAAGAATATAAGAAAAATTTCTGACTTTCTGAAGAGCAAATTTCATTCTTGTTTCACCGTTCCAATATTCCAGTTTCTGGAAAGTTACATAACTCTAAATTTAAAAAAATAAAAAAGTGAGAGAGAGAAAGAAAAAGGATTGGCACAAAGTTAACTATTCATGCTTTAATTTCAAAGTACCTATTTGATACCAAAACCAGTGGCATGGTAACCATGTGAACATATGACTAGTTATTTAATCTTATTAAACCATTTACAAAATAAGGGCAGGGAGACAACAGATGTCTAACAAATGTTTCAATCTCTTACCTCACAGGCTGGCTGAGGAGGTCAAAAGGTCCAACTTCTACCTTTAGTATTTTAACTATACAGAGCCATATTTCTATTGCTTAACTCTGTCATTAGTAAAACCTGCACACTATTTTGTTACTTCCTATTCTGATAGACTTGGAAGCCTGCTGCTTTTTCTGTTTTGTTTTGTTTTATTTTAAAAGAAAGCAAACAGGCATCACAAGTATGTTTTCTATACAATGCAGGGCTCAACGAATCACAGCTTTGCCCTGACCCCATATAAGGCACTGTCTTTTTGGCAGTAAGCCAGCTCTACGAACTGAAGAGCTAGTCCACAGTTTGTGATTCATTCATGTTGCTAACCACAATTCTGAAGGCCTCCACTGGGACTTGTGCCAAACAAGCGAAAATGAACCCTTAAACAGATGAAGCTAAGGAGGCTGGCCAAAGTCTTGCGTAATCCAAAGTAATAAAAATGCCTTCTTTGATGTGAATACTTTCTCCCACTTTCCAAGAATATTATAACCTTAAAAATGTGGCATTTTAGAAGCAAATCTCTTGTACACAAAACACTGCTAACTCACAGAAGAAGGCTATTACTAGCCTGAAATACTTTTCAGACTTAACAGAACCACGAATCTCAAAGTAGATTTCTTTTTCTTTTTCATGAATGAAATCAAACTTAACCTTTCATAAAAACAAAATCATTGTGTAGTTATTGCAAAACAAAATTCTGGAAAACAATTTAAAAGAACTGAGGCATTTTTAATATAAAGCAGCTGAATAACAGCAGAACAAAAGATGTGGGACATTTTGACATGTTTAACTGCACAAAAGAGAACAAGACGACATAATAGTGACAACAAGCAAAATATAAACAAGAGAATAAACTGTGTTTCTGGAAAGACTCAGACCCTGACATTAATATTCGGCCTCTAGCCAACTTCCTAAGCATAAAAGTTGGCCTTTACAATTCATAGTAATAGTCCCCGTGATGTAGAATCCTGTCCTTGCTTTCCATTGTTTCAAAGGGTATATTTCATAGTTCATACTGTAATGTCTAAGTTCAACTGGTCAATTTCTGGGCTTCATTTTTCCTCTTATTAAAGATACGTATACGAAGTCAGTAGTTTGGATTATATAGTACTGTTTAACAATCAATTAGCCCTTGGCAAAAGCTAAGTCGGCACTTTAACCTAAAGATCACACTAGACACTTACCATGTATAGAATATATAAAATATGAGTCAAAAATGGAAACACAGGAAGACTTTTTTTTTTAACCTCTCCAGAATTTAACTACTTGGGAATCTTGGATACTTATAAAATAACTTAGAACAAGAAAAATCCAAAGAGACACGCAGAAAGATCAGATGTTACCAGTAACCCAGTTTAAAATCTTGGGCACCTCACACTTAAAAATGCTCTTTGCAGAGCGAACTTACTTACTCTAGACACAATTCTAAAAAGATCAACTAAGCATATAACAGATTAGAAGTGGAAAATTCATTAGAAAGACGAAGAAAAAGTAATATCTTGAGACATTTTGTTGGCAGCAAGAAGTAACAGCTGACAGCAAGAGAGGAGAGAGAAAAATACCAGCAAGAATGAGTGCATTCCCGACTGCTGGTGGGGCTGTGCTCTGAGTACATGGACAGGAGGGGCCTCTGCACCTGCACCCTATCCTTTGACTCTCGTGTTTGTGCACTCATCCACTGGCTGAATCAAAACTATTATCATACCAGTTGAACTGCTTTTCTAGTTCCAATTATCAGTTTTATGAGCTGCCTTAGTCTCTTGACAAGAATCAAAGATCCTATTCTCTTTCAGGAAGGGTTCCTTCTGTCAAGAGCTTTATATTTATCCTCGTTAGCTTCAAATTTCTTGATGTAGTCTCCAAATCATCTTACTTTCCGAATCACACACTACGCCCACTACACTAACAGATCAAAACGCAAAGCAGCACACCATAACTGATTTCCATAATGACTATCAACAGGAAGAGAATCAATCATCGTTAGCATGATTCCAAAGCAGGAAACATGTATTTTATAAGGATGGCAGGAAAAGGAAAAATTAATAATAAAATAATAAAATAAATTAGAAATACATTCTTCATTATCCTGAATGATAAATTTCCCAAATTTTCTGAATGTTTAAAAATTATCTGGTAGTTTTGTCTTTTAAAAATTATTGTACTTATCTAAACAAGAAATTTCCAAGAGAGACAAAATAAATGACTAATTTTACCATGTAGGATTCTGTGGTATATGAAAACATCTAAAGCACTCCACATTAAAATTCAAGTCATTACCATCATTTTAAGCAGGGAACATGAGCTACCAAAGATTCCACAAATGTCTGACACTGCTTGGCCAACACTTCTGAAATGGTATTTACAACGGTTACTGCTGGAAACTCTTGATAACTCTGTAGGCACCTTAGGACCAAGAAACTCCCAACATTTTAGTAAAAACATTCTTCAACTTAGTAGCAATAAAGAAGGATAAGTGAGTGAGCAGGGAAGAGACACACAACTTATGAGGACACTACACATACAATGACTGGCATTTTGTAGACTCAAAAAAACCTTCGTTATTAATAAGTGAAAGCATTAAGATTCATGGAAGTCCATGAGAACCTAAAGAAGCTAGTTATGAAGCATAAAGGGCACTGAAAGCTTTTATATAAAAGGAATCTGGAACAAGGAATAAGGGAAACAATATATACACAGTTCTCCAAAGCACACTTTGAACATGGATTTTTAAAGTGCACCGAAAGCAAATTAGTAATGTACCACAGGTCTGCTTCAGAAGACCTGGTATAAAAACTGGCAGTTGCCATTGCTGGAGACGGTGTGGAGATAAAGGAGCCCTCCTACACTGCTGGTGGGAATGTAAATTGATGCAGCCACTATGGAGAACAGTATGGAGGATCATTAAAAAACTAAAAACAGAGCTACCACATGATCCAGCAATCCCACTCCTGGGCATATATCCAGAGAAAACCATAATTCAAAAAGATACATGCACCGCAATGTTCATAGCAGCACTATTTACAACAGGCAAGACATGGAAACAACCTAAATATCCACTGACAGATGAATGGATAAAGGAGATGTGGTACATATATACAATGGACTACTACTCAGCCATAAAAAGAGTGAAATAATGCCATTTGCAGCAACCTGGATGCACCTAGAGATTATCATACTAAGTGAAGTAAGCCAGACAAAGACAAATATCATATCATAAAGCTCACATAAGGAATTTAAAAAAAAAAAAAAAGAGAGAGAGATACAGATGAACTTATACACAAAACAGAAACATATCCACAGACATGGAAAACAAGCTTATGGTTACCAAAGAGGAAAGGGGAAGGGGCAGAGGGATAACTTAGGAGTTTGGGATTAACATATACACATAACTATATATAAAATAGATAACCAACAAGGATATACTGTATGGCACAGGGAACTATACTCAGTATTTTGTAATAACCTATAAGGGAAAAGAATCTGAAAAAAAAAAGAAATATATGTATGTATAACTGAATCACTTTGCTGTACACCTGAAATTAACACAACATTGTAAATCAACTAGACTTCAATGAAAAAAAACCAAAAAACTGGCAATTGTGTCTGGAAGGAAGTACATACCTTATTTCAATTCTATCTTGCCCTGGGAAAGAGAGTGTCTACTGTGGGCAAATATGTTCTCAGGCCTATTGGCACTATAAAGAGTATGAGTTGTTAAACACTGGGGTGCTGAGTGAAGGTATCCACAAGACACATAAACTCTGTACTGGTTTTGCAACTTTTCTATACACCCCAAAATTATTTCAAAATAAGAAGCTAAAACAAAAAAGAATATGTAAGTGTCCATCGACAGATGAATGGATAAAGAAGATGTGGCACATATATGTAGTGGAATATTACTCAGCCATAAAAAGAAATGAAATTATTTGTAGTGAGGTGGATGGACCTGTCATACAGAGTGAAGTGGATCAGAAGGAGAAAAACAAATACCATATGCTCACACATATATATGGAATCTAAAAAAAAAAATGGTTCTGATGAACCTAGGGGCAGGACAGGTGTAAAGACACAGACGTAGAGAATGGACTTGAGGACACGGGGAGGGGGAAGGGTAAGCTGGGACGAAGTAAGAGTAGCATTGACATATATACACTACCAAATGTAAAAATAGACAGCTAGTGGGAAGCAGCCGCATAGCACAGGGAGATCAGCTCGGTGCTTTGTGACCACCTAGAGGGGTGGGATAGGGAGGGTGGGAGGGAGACACAAGAGGGAGGGGATATAGGGTATATGTATGCATATAGCTGATTCACTTTGTTATACAGCAGAAACTAACACACCACTGTAAAGCAATTATACTCCAATAAAGATGTTTAAAAAAAAAAAAAGAATATGACCGCCAAAAAACTGGTCACTTGGCTTAATAGTGTCCTGATGAAATGAAGTCATCTACTCAAAATGTAAAAACCGGTTTTAGATCAAGATAAAAATATTTTATGAAATTTTAAGTTCATATTGCCTTAATAAACTTCTGCTTTCACTTCCAAATATATGATACCTTAGACAGGTTCTTTTTTCCCTCCCCAAGACTAATAACTGAAGGAACCACTTCACACAAGATGTTATATCTATTCTAATACCTTAGTAAAAGTCTCACTAAGTGTAACAATTATTTTACAAGATGGACCCAGAGCCAAGTAAAGTAAAAATAAACTGAATAATTACTGAGGTAAATCTAAGTCACGGTGAAGCAAAATATGCTTAGTACCTGAGTCAAAGAATACCCTTAGCAAATTTAGAATAACATACTATGTTAAGCATCTAGAAAGATATGCAAGTCCCTAGACCAAGGCAGTAGTGAAACTCAAAATAAATCATAGAAATTTAGTGCTTCCTAAGTAGACTGACATACCCTATTAAAATATTAACAAGATTAAAATTATATTTCAGCTTGAAGTTCACCTCTTACATTTCAAATGTCCCCTTAGGACCACAGAGAAGTTTTGAAAGAGTTCTAGTTGTAGAGTGAAGTAAGTCTACCAAATTCCTAGGCACTTGGCTCATTCTAAAGGAGTTAGTAGTAGAGAGGGAAAAAATCAGGCTAAATCTACTCAATTATCTGAGTATCAGACTTAAAAGTGGGTATTGTTTTGGTAGATTTTTTTTTTCCTCCCTAATGTTGGTAAAGGCAGAAAAATAAAGTATGAAGAAGAAAAATTAGGTTTGAAAGAACAGTACCTATCAAAATTTCACCTTTGGAAAGTATCATAGCAATGCATCATCTAGAGGTGAGTATGAAACTTCATGCTTCAATCATATAGGAAGAGGTCATAGCAAGCATTTTTTAAATGCACAATTAACCTGTCAATAAACATTAAAGTCAAATGATTCAAACAAGCTCTAAAACACAGCAGCTTCTTCTTCAAACTTTCCAACACTGACACATGATTTAAAAATGCGTTCTTCTGAAATACTGTCAGCTCACTAAACAGTATTATTTTTAAAAATTCCTACTTCGTCCATACTCTTACAAGAAAAAACTCTTTGTTATCACTGTATCGGCCATAAGACAAACTATCTCACCTTGGGTGAGGGACTAAAGCTCTCTGTCCTCAATTTCCATCTGTAAAAATGGAGATAGAAATAGTACCTTCATCATAGAATACTGTGAGACTTGAGTTACTGCACGTAAGGGCTGAGAAGAATGCGTGGCAGATGGCAAGCACTCAAACTTTACCTTGTTATTTAAAACTTCTTTTCATAAACTATTATGGTTTCCATCTTTTCCATTAACTTCATTAGAGAACATAATTTGCCCATTATATTCTGATATTAACATGGCTATATTTCAGAGTAAAACATTTCCCTAAGAAAAATTAGATAGTACTGTCTCATTATGCAATGATATCTTAATCTATATATTCTATAATAACATAGCAATACAGCAAATATAATGTAAGGATTCAAATATTTTAATGATAATTTATGCACAGTTTGTTTGACTAGAAAAGTTTCCAGGAAAAACTGGAGAACAGTAGAAAGTTTCATATATTCTCCAACTCAATCCTAACTTTGTACTCTAAAATGTATCCTGATAACAGACCCATTTCTGTGTCAGCTACCACCATCGGGCTTTAATACTCAGCATGTGATGAGAGAAGAAACCATGTGTGAACAACTTTCAGGTCCCATGAGCAGGCTGACTGTTAAAGCTGTCAGGTTCAATTGCATCATTCCACTTTATTCAATGCCCCAAACTGCTCCCTAATTGTTAGGAGCTTAACGTATTCAAAACCATTGTTTAGGCTAATGCTGAAATGCCCCACAATTGAGTTTATAAAGTAGTGGGAGGGATTAAATTGTAGTTAAAACCATCAATGAACACTGATGATTGAGCAACAGGACTGTGCAGAAGAACCACCAATTCTAAGCAGGTTTCTTAATTGGCCAATATCTAATCAATATATCACCTACCTTTTGGGGTGGAAATTAAGTCCCTAGGACTAAAGAGGCTATTGAAATAATTTAAGAATGAAAAGACCTTAGTCAACAGCTGTATGTGAAATGACTAAATGGGTGTAATAACCATTAATTCCAAAGTACTTCATGGTCTGCAAAGTACTTATTCTCGCTTGAACTTCAGAATATACCTGTACTGCAGGTAGAACAGGTATTTAAAGTATTCCATTTCACATATGAAAAAAAAATCAACATCCACAAATGTAAAAGACCTACCCACAGACACACTAGTGAGCAGCAACGCTCCAGGAATCTAGGATTTCGGACCCCAGTTTCTGCTATTTTGCATTGTGCCACACAAACAGACACAGTAAAATTCCTAAGAATGCTTTTTCAAAGAGATACCCCTTAACACAGAGGCTCACAATCTATGTCACTTAACCTCTTCATCATCCAAAAGTAAGTAACATTAGAAAGCACTTATAAAAACTTATTCTGCTCAGAATGTGGACTTCCTTAAAATTACAAGTCATTATGCAATTATTTAAAACAGGGACTTCCCTGGTGATGCAGAGGTTAAGAATCTGTCTGCCAATGCAGAGGACACAGGTTCAAGCCCTGGTCCGGGAAGATCTCACATGCTGCAGAGCAACTAAGCCCTTGTGCCACAACTACTGAGCCTGCGCTCTAGAGCCCGCAAGGCACAACTACTGAGCCCGCGTACCACAACTATTGAAGCCCACGTGCCTAGAGCCCATGCTCCACAACGAGAGAAGCCACCGCAATGAGAAGCCCGCGCACCGCAACGAAGAGTAGCCCCCGCTCGCCGCAACTAGAGAAAGCCTGTGTGCAGCAAGACCCAATGCAACCCCCAAAATAAATAAATAAATTAATTAATTAAAAAGCAGGATACAACAATAAAGTAAAGTAAAATAAAATAAAATAGATGAAACTTTCGTTCTGACCAATCAAGTCAGAGCTCCTCCAAAGATAGATGAATCGGCCTGGGAAACTGAACCATTTTCCCAAACAGAATTAAAGTGCCCTATCAGCCATCATCTGAAAGGAAATCAGGATTATATCTAAGACAGCTCCCCAACACACACACCAAAGTTAAGATACTTGAAGTAAAAGTCTCACAGAAATCTGCAAAACATTAGTCACTAAATTATACCCTTAAAATACTTAAATTTATCTGCATTTAGTAAATATCACATAAATAAACCTTAGAAGTTCCTTCAATTACTTTTAAACCCGTATCATTTTTATAATAGTAACACAGAGTAAACAAGGAACCATGATTATCTACATGAAGACTGTATCCAAAAGCAAAACTCAGAATGCAAGACATATTAGAATACAATTATTTTCATTACATTCTGTCTTAAACTCTATTAAAGCAATCATCCTTCAAACAAAAGCACCAGGATTCTTCCAAAGACAAAACAGAATGAATGCAGAACTAAGAAACAGTGGAATTTGAAAGGCAAAATGAAATATTAATGGCACACCTATAGAAACTAATTTATACCTCTACCCATGATACAAGAGCAGAGCACCCATCATTAAAACATCACAAGGACAGCAGTTCTATCTTCCAATAATGTTAAGGAACTATAATTGTAACTATACTGCTGATATCTGTGAAGGAATAATTACCCTAAAAACAAGTTTATCAAATAAAACAAAAGGATTTGACATCAAACAATATAAAACTAGGTTATCAAACATTTTTAAAGGTTTTTTTCAAATTAGGGCTGCTAAGCATCAGACTTTGTCTCCCCACATTTTTACAAGTGTCTCCTTTTTGCCCCATTAAAGGCACAAATGTAGTTTCAGTTTTTAATTTCTATTAGCTCTTCCTGATCTTACTTCCCTGACCACTTGCCTGGGAACAATCCTTAAGACAGCAAATAAACCAAAGAAGAGGCCTGTCTATCTTACTTAAAACCAAGGCCAGAAAGATCAAGAATGACCTACGGATTTTTATCCTTCTGGCACCAAGCCCATCACTAAAAATTACTGCTTTCATTAAGGTTTTGGGAGGGAAAGGAGGAAAGTCAAAACATCGTTCAAATTTAACACTTCTATTCTCTGATTTATATTTTTTAAAACATTTGCTTGCTGGTGTGATGGTTTTCTCAATAATTGTAACAAGGCTTCTATAATTATATTTTAAACATTGATAGTTTTAATTTACACACTTATAGCACTACTCTCTTCATTTTTAAATCAACTACCTATAAAGAAACTCTAAATAAAAGGCTAGGGTGTGATTATCTAACCACAGTGAATTGCATGATCTGAAAACATACAAGGCCTATACAAAAGTTAAACAGAAATAAACTTCTGTCATTTGGAAAGAAGATTAAATTACCAAGTGCATCACAATTTTAGGAGTTCTATCTAAACATTCGATTTATTCTAAATATTTCTGTATCCCTTCCTTTGCACATTGCCTAGAAAATTCACACTTTGCACATTCAACACCAATACTATTGTCTAAGGCAGCTAAACTGAAGTAGTTCTGCACTCAGTTCAACTCAGAGGTCAACCTGCCTCAGTTGCCTGGAGACTGATGGTTGCTACAGCAGCACCAGATAAGCCAGGCTAAATAAGCTCCGGCTTCAAGGCAGAAAGTGTTTACTGCTGGACAGAAACACAGATGCAGCTGTCTCGGCATGCAGCATGGGAGTCTCACTGGATGATCATATTTATAAGAGACCCACCTTACTGAAACAGGGAGGAGGATAAACAGTGAAGATTTTAATTGGACTGAATCCTGGATTACTTGAAACTATGATTTCTTTGTTCTTCAGCTGAGTCATATGTTAAGTGGAATTTTCCCTCTAGCTATAAATTTCTCTTCACTACCACTTCCCCCACCCACCTCCCTAAAGTCAACCCCCAAAACCACAAACATAATGAATGGGAAGAAATGAGATTTTTGCTTAATTCAGCCTGGAATTAACCAGAGGGTAATTAAAACAGACTTTTAGAAAGAAAGGAAAGGAAAATGCACATTGAAAATGTTCATGTGAGACTCTTTCCAAGGATATAAAGCTATCAACAGCATATGGTTACACTTAATTAAAAGAGATAAAACTATTAATAAGAGCCATTTTCTCATTTATCCTTTCACCCTCTCTAACCCCAAACCCCTATCATTATGCCTATACCTCACCAAGGCTAGTGAAATGAGCTAGAGAAAAACTCTCCTAAACTAGTCAAACTTCCCTTCTTCAGGTTGAGAAGTTCACCAAATTGTTAACTTTCATTTTCAAAGACAATACCACTAACCATGCCATTGTTTTTCTGTGCTGAACTGTTGTTTATTCTAATTCTTGATCTAATTATAATGGTGATCGTTTGCACTGCACCACTACATACTTTAAAAATAACTTAATGCTGTGCTCTGATGTACAACTTACAGAAAATGCTGGAAAAGTGTACATATATTCTAAGGCCCGTACAATAGAAACTATGAACACATACATAAAGCAGAAGTTTACAGCAACTTACAAACAACTAACTACTTAACTAGTTGTTTATAACTAGACATTTGTCTTTGTCATAATTTTCTTAAAACTCTGAGACTATTAGAGGCATTGGGTAAAATGAAAATAATAAAATTATAAAGAATTCCAAATAAAGAAAAAATATATATACTTTAGGAATTTTAAATTATTACCTTTGAGGAAACATGGGGGTTGGGGATGGGGAGTGAGTGTGCGTGCTTGTGTGTGAGTGTGTGTGCGCATGTGTGTGTGTGTGTGTGTGTGTGTGTGTGTGCACGCACGTGCGCAGCTGTGGCCATTTACTATTCTATTTATATAATTATGATTTCTCTGGTTTGACTCTGGCTCTTAGAGCATTCCTGTAGACTAGGTCACCCATCAAGTTCCAGATCTAAAATGAAGGAAAAGGATAAATAAATGCAAAACCACCAACATAGTCACCATTATTTATAATATTATAAATATCCCTTCTTTCTCACAAGAAAGAACACCCTATAAGTACTTAAAACAATCATTCACTCTTAATCCTATACTCTCCTTCACTGGTTTTTAAAAATTTACACCACAGATATTCATATATTATTTCTGCGATTTTAAAATTATGAAAGGAATTTTTAAAACCACAGAAGTCCAAAAGTGGTTCATACTTTGTAAGTCCTACTTTTAAAAGAGGGAATAAGAGCTCCTCCCAAATTACTATTTTACATCATTAGGACAAAATCAGGAACTCAGAAATTGAAAAGAATCAGTTGGTGCCAACATATTCTTTTGTGCTCTCCCATGAATATCATGTAAACGTGTGTATCATTTCCACTCGGCGTCAATACAGATTGAGATATTTTATAAATTCCTATAGGAAGCCCTATTTCATTTATCTCCCCTATAATCTAACTTACTTTCATTTGCAAATGAAGAAACTGACAAAGGATTAATCTCCAAAATATACAAGCAGCTCATGCAGCTCAATATCAACAAAACAAACTACCCAATCCAAAAATGGGCAGAAGACCTAAATAGACATTTCCCCAAAGAAGACACAGATTGCCAGCAAACACATGAAAGGATGCTCAACATCACTAATCATCAGAGAAATGCAAATCAAAACTACAATGAGGTATCACCTCACACCGGTCAGAATGACCATCATTAAAAAAATCTACAAACAATAAATGCCGGAGAGGGTGTGGAGAAAAGGGAACCCTCTTGCACTGTTGGTGGGAATGTAAATTGATACAGCCACTATGGAGAACAGTATAGAGGTTCCTTAAAAAACTAAAAATAGAACTACCATACGACCCAGCAATTCCACTACTGGGCATATACCCTGAGAAAACCATAATACAAAAAGAGTCATGTACCACAATGTTCATCACAGCTCTATTTACAATAGCCAGGACATGGAAGCTACCTAAGTGTCCATCAACAGATGAATGGATAAAGAAGATGTGGCACATATATACAATGGAATATTACTCAGCCATAAAAAGAAACGAAACTGAGTTATTTGTAGTGAGGTGGATGGACCTAGATAGAGTCTGTCATACAGAGTGAAGTAAGTCAGAAAGAGAAAAACAAATACCATATGCTAGCACATATATATGGACTCTAAAAAAAAAAAAAAAGGTTCTGAAGAACCTAGGGGCAGGATGAATAAAGACGAAGACGTAGAGAATGGACTTGAGGACACGGGGAGGGGGAAGGGTAAGCTGGGACAAAGTGAGAGTGGCATGGACATATATACACTACAAAATGTAAACAGATAGCTAGTGGGAAGCAGCCACATAGCACAGGGAGATCAGCTCCGAGCTCTGTGACCACCTAGCGGGGTGGGATAGGGAGGGTGAGAGGGAGACACAAGAGGGAGGAGATATGGGGATACATGAATATGTATAGCTGATTCACTTTGTTATACAGCAGAAACTAACACACCACTGTAAAGCAATTATACTCCAATAAAGATGTTTAGAAAAAAAAAAAAGACAAATGGATGTACATGTTACTTTGTAACACTGTAATAATTTACCTGAGTTGTAGCAACAGCAGAGGGTGCAGACGACCCAGCAGACGGGGAGAGCGCTCCCACTTGCTGTAAATGCCCAGAAGGTTGCTGAGGTAAATGAGAACTGGAGACAGGAGTACTGGATCCTGAGCCAGATGCTACATTTGGAAATGATACTGCTACATCACTGCTGCTATAAATACCTACAAGAAAAAAATCTTATTTAAATATTTTATAATTTAGCAGTCAAATTGGTCACAGACACCAACATTAATCGATGTTAGAATACCCACATTTCCTCCTGATCCCTCCCACAATGATAAATTTTATTGATGTCAAAAAAAAAAAAACACGGTCCGGGAAGATCCCACATGCCGCGGAGCGGCTGGGCCCGTGAGCCATGGCAGCTGAGCCTGCCTGCGCGTCCCGAGCCTGTGCTCCGCGACGGGAGAGGCTACAACGGTGAGAGGCCCGCGTACCGCAAAACAAAAAACAAAAAAAACCCAGTAACTAAATGTATAAATACTGACTTTTCATAAAGTACTTGTCTTAAAGAAACTAAGACTTTTTTTATACGTCAAAGATGATTTGTTAAGAGACAGAGATCACATCAGGAAGTGCTTTGTAAGAATAATAATAAGGGTTTTAGGAATTCCGAAGAGCAGTGACATGTTTCTGAAATAGGAGAATGAAGAAATTAGAGTTGTATAAAAATCACTTGGTAAGCCTTTCAAAAATGCAGATACTAGAGCCCCAGCACTCATGATTGAGAAGGTATGAAATGGGAAGAGACTCTGTTTTTGAAAGGTCATCCACATTACAGAGCAGAAAAGAAAATGGAACAGGACTAGACTTGATATTCCGAGAACAACAAAGAGCCTGATGCCACTGGTGGGACACAGCAGTGAGAATAAAGAATACAGGTGGATTCTATAGATATTCAGGAGGTAGAATAAACAGGACTTTATGACTGACCGAATGAGGTATCTAAAGTAGCAGTCGGGGTGGCCAGGGAACAGAGCATTAAGAGATGATGGTGACGTGGAAAGCTAGGTGGTGGTAGCATTCACTTCAGAGAACACAGGAAAAGAGGAAAGAGATTTGAAAGTATTTTCAGTAGCACCACAGGGTTAAAAAGCCAGAAAGAAAGAGTAGAAGCAATTCACTCTAGAAAAGTGGATGGACAGAGGACAGAAAGAGAAAATGAGCAAAAGTTAAGAAGAAACTAGGAGTTACTTTAAAAAGTGTTTTGTGGGTTTTTTGGGGGGTTTTTTTCCCCCCAAGATGGGTGATCATGCTCTTATGCTGATAACAAAAAGTCCACAGAGAAGGAAAGGCTCTTTGAGGATAAAGGTTAAGAGACAGGAATCTCTATAAACCAGTGGGGTTCTGAACCAGGGGTGATTCTGCTTCACAGGAGACATATGACAATGTCTGGACACATTTTTGGTTGTCAAAACTAGGAGGTACTACTGGCATCTAGTAGGTAATGGCCAGGGATGCTGCTAAACATTGTACAATGCACAAGCCAGCTCCTCACAACTAAGAATTATCTGGCCCATAGAGTTAATAGCAATGGAGGCTGAGAAATCTTATAATAAACCAGGGCTTTTGGGAGGGTGGGAGGGAATAAGACCTCAAGAACTTGACACTATAAACAAGAGGAAAGCAGAAAAAAAGAACCTAAGTATGCCATAGTCAAAAAAATTTTTTTGAGAAAACACAGTGGTTATATCAACAGTAAAATTTACTTTGTTCTAAAGAATATAAATATTATTGATTGATAATAAATAGAAGTACCTATAATCTTCAAACAAGGGGAATACAAAAATTGGGACATTTTTAAAGGCCTTACAACTATAATTGAGGCTCCTAAGATCCTTTTTATATCTACAATTTCTCCAGAATAATGATAATTTGTCCACTTAACAAATACATTCATTCCACAAACATCTGAGAGCTCACTGTTTGCCAGACATTATTCTAAGCCCTAGAGATACAAAGCCATTCGAGATATGTGGTCTCCGCCTTCAAGAAGCTTAGTGGAAAAAAGAGACAATTACAAAAGACCGTGAAGAGTATTATGATAGAGATATCCTCAGGAGGCTGTGAGTGCATAAAGAGGGTTATCTAACCCAGACCTGGAGTGAGAAAGGATGAGGTCAAAAAGCGAACTGGAAGAGATGGGTGCCT
The DNA here is from genome assembly GCF_011762595.2 of Tursiops truncatus. NCBI lineage: Eukaryota > Metazoa > Chordata > Mammalia > Artiodactyla > Delphinidae > Tursiops > Tursiops truncatus. Next base: position 162,882,170 of record NC_047035.1, on the reverse strand, counting down.
TTAAAGCTAATTTCTAAAGGAGCTGGAGGACAGAGGTGAAGGGCATTCTGAGGAAGAAACATGCGCCACAGAGCCAGGTAGATTCTAAGAACTTATAAGTGCCATCCGTGTAGCTTAAGCAAGAAATGAGGCTAAAAAATAAGCAGGAACCAAATCAAGAAGAACATTAAAAGTTAAAATGTTAGGGCTTCCTGGTGGCACAGTGGTTGACAGTCCACCTGCCGATGCAGGGGACACAGGTTCGTGCCCAGGTCTGGGAAGATCCCACATGCCGTGGAGCAGCTGGGCCTGTGAGCCATGGCCGCTGAGCCTGCGCGTCCGGAACCTGTGCTCACAACGGGAGAGGCCACAACAGTGAGAGGCCCGCATACCGCAAAAAAAAAAAAAAGAAAGAAAGAAAGATGGACCACAAAGGACAAAATAAGGAAACAGAGAGAATCTTAGAAACCACCTAAGAGAATTTCAAAGGAAAAGGTCAAATGATTCTATTGATCATTTAAGGTAAGGCCAGAAAAAGAAGTCATGAAAAGTAACAAGAAATTTTGGCAAGATAACTCTTTTAAGAAGTTTGGCTGTGGAGGACAGAAAAGAGCACATAAATGCAGTGAATATTTATAAACCTACATTCCAAAGGACAGGCCCGTGGGTGAAGAAAAAAATTGTTTTAAGTTGTTTACCCCATAGTTCTTTCAACAAATACTTATTGAGGTTCTAATAATAATTTTTAAAAAGGCAATGAAGATGGCAAAGAACAGAAAGGAATTCATCCTTCAAAGAACTTATAGTCTCACAGCACAGCTAATAAGTACTCCCAAGCTACTATGATACAGGAGGGAAATGCTAAATACCATAAGGACATATGATACAAAAAACGACTTAAGTTCAGAGGAAGAGACTGGGGTGGAAGAGTTCCAGAGAGAAGTACTTGAACTCAGCTTTTTCAAAGTACCTTAAAAGGTAGAGTGCTGATTTTTTTTTAATGTCGAAAAGCATACTATACGCGGAATCTCCAATTCCCAAAACCAAAAGACAAAAGCGAGCTGGAGGCAGTAGGCTGAAATCACAACAGGACAAGTTTTTGATTGAGACAAACGTCCTGGCTCTCCCAACCTTGTGATCTTAAACTTTGTGAGCCTCCATACTGTTCTTTTCTAAGAACCAAGATAATAGCTACCTTAAAGGTTTTTGGGAATACTCATGTAAAGGCTCTAACAGTGCCTAATACACAGTAAGTTGCCATAAATGGTAGCTATAGCTATTTTAGAGTTAGCGCTCTAGTTAAAAATTTATCTTTAAGTCAGGGAAGTATAGTATTTTAATTGTCAGGTCCTCTACTGTCCGTACTACACTTTGAAAACTGCAAATACCATTACCACATGCAATAATATATCATGAAAGTATAATACTGAGAAGCAAAACTGTGGTGTGTTTGAGGATCTTCAATCTCTAAACTTAAGTCTGTTTTCTAACTGCATTAGCTTGATCTTAAATGGGAAACTGCACAGCTAAAAACGCAGCAATCACACTTTGAAACTGGTACTCAGGTTACTGTAATAAAATAGAACAAATCAAAATTTTCCTTTCCTATCAAGTCAGGAAAGCATGGAATTCTAAATCTTTTTCTGAAAATGCAGATCACTGGCTCACCTCAACTCCCTCATACCCCGGGTACGATGGTACAGCATTAACCGTTCACTAAGACCTCTAGATCCTTTTTCACAAGGCAAATAATCCTCCTTAGATTGTTCTGGACCTGCTTTCTATTTAACTTCACTCTATTTTCATCTTTTACAAGTTATATGCTATTTTAATCTAAATCAAGGTGACATTCATCTAATTAAATAGAACTGAATCCTGCAATGCACAAGCTCAAGGAAAATACCCTCAAATTCACCTGTTCTGGATACAATACTGTGCACCTGCCGTTCAGGGCAGTTGTACCGGTTTACACTTTCCACCAACAGAGACCAAGTGCCTCTTTTCCACCTCACACTCAATTTTATCTAGTCCTTAGATCTTTGTTAATCCAATGGGCAAACAAAGGTGCACTACCACACTTTTACCTGTGTGTAACCAGGCGTGGGAGGACGTGTGGAATGAGCACTGTCAGGAGGAGCGCTCCTCGTGTGGAATGAATTTTGGCGAATGGAACTGGAGAGAGAGGAGGCCCGGACTTAGGACCAGCCCGGGTCAGCCGTCGCATGTGACAGTGGCAGTGAGGACGGAGACCTGCTCACCCACCCATGGGCGCCCGAGGGAGAGAAGCAGCGCAGGTATAACGTGCAGCTGTCCCAAAAAAGGCTCCCCTCTGAGGTTCTTAGGGTCAGCGCGTGCCAGACAGACCGTGCTTGCGTCTCCTCCTCTGTCCGAAGTTTCCTTGGGTTCCTCACAGATGTCTTTGCACCCTTCAGGTCTCAGCTCAAATGGCACCTTCTCAGAGAGGACTTCCTTGACCACCCTATTGAGTACTGCAACCCCCTCACTGCCTCCATCTACTCCCCTGCTTTATTTTTCTCCATACTCATTATCACATTTATCATTCTGCATGTTTTCCTTATTCCTTTTGTTCACTGTCTTTCCCATGTCCCTCTGGAATGTACTCTCCATGAGGATGGGAGTCTGCTTTGTTCACTGCCTTATTCCCAGTATTGTACTTAGAGCAGTGTCAGGCATACTAGATTTGCAATACATGTTTATCATTATCATTCAGTACTGAATGAGTAAATTCTATTTGGCAAGGCAGTATAGCTTAGTAATTAAACTTGCAGGATGGGGCTCATTTGGACCTCAGATCAGCTGCGTGACTTTGGACAAGCAACTTAACTTCCCTAAGCTTCTTTCCTTAAAGGTGAAGTGGGGGGCTTCCCTGGTGGCACAGTGGTTAAGAATCTGCCTGCCAATGCAGGGGACACGGATTCGAGCCCTGGTCTGGGAGGATCCCACATGCCAGGGAGCAACTAGGCCCGTATGTCACAACTACTGAGCCTGCACTCTAGAGTCCGCAAGCCACAATTACTGAAGCCTGCGTGCCACAACTATTTAAGCCTGCATGCCACAACTACTGAAGCCCGCATGCCTAGAGCCCGTGATCCGCAACAAGAGGAGCCACAGCAATGAGAGACCCACGCAGCACAGTGAAGAGTAGCCCCTGCTTGCTGCCGGTAGAGAAAGCCCACATGCAGCAGCGAAGACCCAATGCAGCCATACATACATACATACATACATACATAAATCTATTTTAAAAAACAAAAAAACGAGGTGAAGTGAGGTTCGTAAGAACACCTTGTCCTTTATTGGGTTGTAAGGATTAAATGCCTAGCACACACTAGACACTTAGAGGCTATTGTTATGTTTCATAAGCTGTGTAGACTAGGAGTCTTGATTTATCTTTTCTGTTTCTAGGCTGCTCATTTGAGGCAAGTGTGCATGTGTGTGCAAATGTGTGTGTGTGCACACATACGATCTAGCAAATTTATCATGCTGTGAACAAACTAGGCCACCTTCACAGGTACTTTTAAGAACTGGAGTTATCAGCACAAACAGTCCCCATTTTTTACTCATGACAATGGGATGTTTTATAATAAAGACACTGTAAATCAACTATATTTCAACAAAAAAATTTTTTAAAGGATGAAATGAAAAACGAACAAAAAAGAAACAAAGATGCAGAATGATACAGAGAGTGGCAGTAACATACTGATTCATTTATCCATCCACCCAAGAAATATTTACTTCATATGTACTAAAAGACAGGCACTGTGCTAAGAGCAGAGAATAAAGTAGGGAACAAGACAGAAAAGATCTCTGTTCTCCAGGAATATACAATTAGGGAGGCAAACATCAAAACAAACACATGGGACTTCCCTGGTCAAGACTCCATGCTCCCAATGCAGGGGGCCCGGGTTTGATCCCTGGTCGGGAACTAGATCCCACATGCATGCTGCAACTAAGAGTTCGCATGCCACAACTAAGGAGCCCGTGAGCTGCAACTAAGGAGCCTGCTGGCAGCAGCTAAGACCCAGAGTAACCAAATAAATAAGTAAAAAAATAAAATATTAAAAAAAACAAACACGACTATAAATTGTTGCAAACACTATATGATGGAAGAGAAAGGGTATAATGAGGGTGAAAAATTAAGAAGCAGAAAAGATCTGTCTGAAGAAATGATATAATAAGACCTAAAGGTTAGGTATGTAGTTGTTAACTGAACAAAGAATGAAGCAGAAAAGCTCGTTCAAAAAACAAGTTAAGGGCTTCCCTGGTGGCGCAGTGGTTGAGAGTCCGCCTGCCGATGCAGGGGATGCAGGTTCGTGCCCCAGTCCGGAAAGATCCCACATGCTGCAGAGTGGCTGGGCCCGTGAGCCATGGCCGCTAGGCCTGCGCGACCAGAGCCTGTGCTCCGCGGCGGGAGAGGCCGCAACAGTGAGAGGCCCACATACCGCAAAAAAAAAAAAAAAAAAAGACAAGTTAAAAAAAAAGGTAATATGGCTAAAGTATAGTGGAGAGAGTGGTAGAAGACAAGGTTAGAGAGGGGAAGTAGATCTCACAGGACCCTGTAAGCCATGTAGAGGTGTTTAGAATTTAAGATCAATACGAAGGGGACTTCTCTGGTGGCACAGTGGTTAAGAATCCACCTGCCAATGCAGGGGACACGGGTTCAAGCCCTGGTCCAGGAAGATCCCACATGCTGCAGAGCAACTAAGCCTGTGTGCCACAACTACTGAGCCTGCACTCTAGAGCCACAAGCCACAACTACTGAAGCCTGCGTGCCTACAGCCCATGCTCCGCAACAGGAGAAACCACCACAATGAGAAGCCCACACACCACAACGAAGAGTAGTCCCCGCTCTCTGCAACTACAGAAAAGCCTGTGCGCAGCAACAAAGACCCAATGCAGCCAAAAATAAATAAATAAATATTTTTTAAAAAGATCAATGGGAAGACAATAAAGACGAATAGTGAGAACTGGATTTTTAAAATATCATCCCTCTAACTGCTGTGTAGCAAATGAATAGAAAGGAGGAAGAGTGGAAACAGAAAGATCATTTAAGAGGCTATTACATAAACTAGATGAAAGATTATGATCCTCTAAAAATGGTAGTGGAACTGACCATGGAGAAAGATGTGTCTGAAGTGCATCTACAAGTTAAAATCACCTGAACTTGATAAGCTATACTTGGTAGACAGTGTAAAGTATTTTGCATCAATCCCAATTTCGTTCATTATGTGTTGTTTCTTTTGAATTTACCCATAAAGACAACACATACTCATTATTAAAATTTTTAAGTAGATGGGAAAGTAGGAAAAAAAAATCAACCACAAAGACTGTTAATATTTTTATATATTTTCAAACTTTTTGGTGCAGAGTTTACGGTTTTGCTCTATATAGTTGCCTATATACTGGACATAGAATTTTTAATCCTCTTACACTTACCATACATATTTTCTGATTTCATTTTAAAATATTTTTAAATGTTTTGAATATCATTTTGATATCAATTGAATACTGCAGAGTTGACCTGATTGTACAATATTCTACAAATATTTATGCACCTAATATGCCCAGATACAATACTTCCTGCTAAAGATGCTACAAAGAAGAAAACAGATACCATCCTTGCACTCGTGGAGCTTAAAGTAAAGGAGTCATACGTTAAATAATCACACAAATATTAGTGCTATGATGAAAAAGTAGAATGTGCTATGACAGAATACGAGGGGTAACTTAAGATTAGCAGTACCAAAAACAAAAAAACAAAAAAAGAAAAGAAAAATTCGCAGTAAAGGGTAGGCCTTTGTAAAGTGACACATAAACTAAAAGGAAGTCCTTAGGGGAAGTTCTAATTTTACTTGCCTAGACCTCTTTCCCATTTCTTTTCCAAATAGCACCCTATTTTCTATTAGGGAAGTACCCGTCCTCCACTTCATGCACTCCTGGCCCAGGGATGAACATGTAATCCAATCTGAGGCGAACCGTCTCTGCTGGGAACTTACACCTTGAATGTATGCTCATAAGGGCAGAGAATGATCAGACCTAAGTTAGTCTAATGGTAATAATATTAGGAGTCTATTAGTTCTTGTTCACCTTGCCCTTTAAACTACCCTTATTTCTCTCCTCCAAAAGTTTTAGAGTAAGGTCTTTCTACTAATTCTCTAAAATAACTGTATATATCCAATAAATTACTTTTTGCTTACATTCGACAGAACCTACTTCTGTGGCTTACATACAATGGACCCTAACAGACACAGCCACTGTGGTATAATAAACAAAGAAACAAGATACTCAAAATGAAGCTAGGGACTTCCCCCAGTGGTCCAGTGGTTAGGACCGCTGAAGGGGGATTAGGACCCATTCCAAGCTTCCAGTGCAGGAGGTGTAGGTTTGATCCCTGCTTGGAGAACTAAAAAAACAAAAGAAGCTAGAATCCAGCCCAGGAGTCAGCTCAGGTAAAACCTTGCAGGCCATAAAGGACTTCCCAATTTTGTAGTAATGGAAAGCCATTAAAGCGTCTTAACCAAGAGTGACATGATCATAATAGTATTTTTAAGAGATCACTTTGAATACAAAGTGAACAATGCCTTAAAAGAAAACAGAAGAGTAGAATCAGGGAGATAAATTAGGTCGTTACCGCAATACTTTACACAAAAGATTTTTTAAGTTTCATTTATTTATTTATTTATTTTTGGCTGTGTTGGGTTTTCGTTGCTGCACACAGGCTTTCTCTAGTTGCAGCGAGTGGGGGCTACTCTTCGTTGCAGTGCGCGGGCTTCTCATTGCAGTGGCTTCTCTCATTGTGGAGCATGGGCTCTAGGCACGTGGGCTTCAGTAGCTGTGGCACATGGGCTCAGTAGCTGTGGCTCACGGGCTCTAGAGCACAGGCTCAGTACTTGTGGCACATGAGCTTAGTTGCTCCACGGCATGTGGGATCTTCCCAGGCCAGGGATCGAACCCGTGTCCCCTGCATTGGTAGGCAGATTCTCAACCACTGCACCACCGGGGAAGCCCTACACAAAAGATTTTAAGTAACTTAAATTTGGTGAGAATTATGGAGTGACCAAAGCAGAGGCTCAGGAGTGAGTCCCAAGGAATTTCAACACCAAATCAGGATAAAGGAGAAGTCACAAAAAACTAAAAAGAAATGGTCAAAACAGTAGGACAACCAAGTTAGGGAAAGTGGAAAAAGAAGAGAAGGGGAAGTGATGTAAGATGATCATGTAAGAAGAAAACTGAAAAATACTCACTTGGACTTGACAGTGTGAAAGCTATTCCTGACCCGAGTGGAGTAGTAGTTGCAGAAGCCAATATGAAGTGGTTTTAAAAAATCAGTCAATCAATCAATGGGGGAATTTCTGTTTCTGGCAACAAGGCAGACTCGACAACCTAAAAACCTTCCTAATTAAAAGTACCTAAATGTGAATAGTTAAACCCACACAAAAAAAAATTAAGGGGTCCAAATAAAAAGGAAAGGCTTTAACAGCTGCCCTAAAGCAGCCAGCCTATGTCAGGAGCCTAGGACCTTTGGCTTTAATGCCCACCACAAGGAAAAGAGATCAAACCTTGGGTCTCCGATGGAGGGAAAGCTGAAATTGATGAGACCCTGATTATATAGTTTAGACTTTCCCATGGCTACAGTTTCAGGGGAAAACTAACCCATCCCTTCTCCACTCCACACCCAAAGACCCCCACAAAACACAAAACCCCCAAATCACGGCATACACAGGGAGAAAAATAAAATAAGGAAGTTTGTCCAATTTGATCTGAGCTTTGGATAGAGGACAGAAGATCTGCCTTGAGAATTTACAGCCACAGCCTTGTCTTCAAATAGGTTTTGGGTCTGAACTTACACCATCTGCCTGGTCTGGTAAATCCCAAATGCTGAATCAATATAAGGGGTCAGGCAGTACCGTCACTTGAATATATTAGCAGAAGCAAACGCAAAACCTCTTTGAAGGGATATATCCTCAACCCAGGCTAGAAAATGAGTTTGCAATCCAAAATTAGAAAACATGGAAAGAACAATCCCCTTGATCACAAGTTAGCGGACATTAAGATTTGACTATCTTCTAAAAACCTTAGAAAACAGAAAACAGCAAATAAAGATTATGAGATAAAGATTTTAAATGATTAAGAACCTAAGAGAAGAAATCAAAAATATGAGAAAGGAACAACATTCTATATAAAAAAGAAGAACCTGGGATATCCTTCTGTGGTAAGCAGAATTCCCCAAGTTTCCCATCTCCTGGTTATTCAATCAAACACTAATCTAGGTACTGCTCTGAAGGCACTTGGCAGATTGAATTAAGGTACTCATCAGCTGACCTTAAAATAGGTGGATTATTCTGAATATGAGGGTGGGCCCAGTGTAATTGAATGAGCCCTTAAAAACCAAAGAAGGGCAGAAGAGTCAGTGGGAGATGCAGCAGAGAAAAGCAAGGGAAATGTGGCAGAAGGGGATGTCAAGAGAGACTCTAGGTATGAAAAGGATTCAAATCATCACCTTTTCTGGCTCTAAGATATAGAGACACATGTGCAAGGCTGGGAGAGAAGGCTCTAAGAGCTAAGGGAGGCCCTTAACTGACCGGAAATGGTGACCTTGGTTCTACCACTCCAAGGAAAGAACTAGATTCCACCAACAACCTGAATGAGCTTGGAAGTGGGTTGTTCCCAGAGCCTCCTGACAATAAGAGCTGGCCAACACTGTGACATCAGCCTTGTGAGAATCTAAGCAGAGAAACCAACTTACCCAACCCAGACTTCTGACTGTACACTAAGAAATTTGTCTGGTTTTAAGCTGCTAATATTTGTGGTAATTTGGTAGAGCAGCAAGAGAAAACTAATATACTTGCAGTGTCAGAAAGTAAAGAAGCATTAAAAGAATAGAGGGGACATATCAAAAGGACATGGAGTCAGCTTACAGGGCTCCCAATGCCTAATTGTGAACAATCTAAGCATCACAACAAATGGATTATAACCCATACAAATCCGTAAGTCCATACTGAAATAAACTGAAAGTTTGATGAGGAATGGAATATTTACATAGTCTCACAGTTTATTCCACAAAATACTAATTATAAGGGGGAAAGAAAACCTTTTCATTGGAAAAGTCTCATTATATGCCATGTGACAAAATGCAATGGAAAGATCACTTCTAAAATATATAACCCTGGGACTTCCCTGGCGGTCCAGTGGTTAAGAATCCACACTTCCACCACAGGGGGCACGGGTTGGATCCCTCGTCGGGAACTAAGATCCCTGCGTGCCATGTGGTGCGGCCAACAAAAAAAATAAATAAGATAAAACAAATAGCCTGAACCTAGTAACTTAAAAAAAATCCAAAACAACTGGCCTATAATCCTCAAAAATTTAGGCAGCTGTCAAAACTCAGATGGTGTCTAAAGACTAGATGCTACTAATAAGGCGATATTAATTTCCTGTTCTTGATAGCTGTACCATGATTTTGGAGGAGAATATCCTTGTTTGTAAGAAATACTTAGGTATTAAGGGCTGATGGGGCACTATGAGTGTAACTTACTCTCAAATGGTTGAGGAAAATAAAGTTCTCTATATTTGCAATTTTTCCATAAGTCTGACACTGTTTCAAAATAAAAATATTTTTAGATGTGAGGAAAGAGCTAAACACTCTTAAAAAACAAGAAAGAAAAACAAAACCAGACCAGGTCCATTAAAAAAAACAACAACAAAGAATTCCTAAAATTTAAAACCACATTCACTAAATAGAAACAATTAATTAATAGAGCTAAAGAAATGATGAGTGAACAAAAACGAGTTAAAGAAATTACACAGATACAGCACAGAGAGATTAAGAAGTGGAAATTATAAACGAGAGGGTAAGGGACATGAAACACAGATGAAAATCTAAAAAAAACTGCTCAAGAATAGAAAGAATAAGAAGAGTAATAATTTAAGATATAATGGCTACAACTGTGTTCAGAATTGATAACAGACATGAATTCCCTCAATGAGGAAGTACAAGAAGATCTTAAACAAGGGAGTGTGGGGAAAACAATGTGAGGTTTAGGCACACAAATAGGAATGTGGGATTAAAGACAGTTTGGGGGCTTCCCTGGTGGCGCAGTGGTTGGGAGTCTGCCTGCTGATGCAGGGGACGCGGGTTTGTGCCCTGGTCCAGGAGGATCCCACGTGTCACGGAGCGGCTGGGCCCGTAAGCCATGGCCGCTGGGCCTGCGCGTCTGGAGCCTGTGCTCCGCAACGGGAGAGGCCACAGTAGTGAGAGGCCCGCGTACCGCAAAAAAAAAAAGAAAAAAGACAGTTTGGGTTTTTTGGTGTTTTTTCCAAGAGGAAAAGACTAGAGCATGTTTAGATGTAGATGGGCAAAGATAAGTGATAGTGAAAGAGACAGTAAGGAAACTAAAATGGCAAGGTCTCTGAGAGGGCAAAAAAGGATGGATGAGATCCAGACCATAAGTAATGATTAGCCTTTGAGTGTAGGCAGGACTAGAGAGAAGGAAAAGAAGATGGACACAAATCAAGTAGGTTGCAGAACTGAGTTATGAGAAGATCAAGGTTTTTCTGGGAGTAAGAGGCAAAGACATCTAATACACTGGGGATGGGGAAAGGGGAGGAAAAGTTTTAAAAAAAAAGAACAATCAGGGGCTTCCGGGAAGATTGCAGAAGAGTAAGACGCGGAGATCACCTTCGTCCCCACAGATACACCAGAAATACATCTACACGTGGAAAAACTCCTACAGAACACCTACTGAACAATGGCAGAAGACCTCAGACCTCCCAAAAGGCAAGAAACCCCCCACGTACCTGGGTAGGGCAAAAGAAAAAAGAATAAACAGACACAAAAGGATGGGGACGGGACCTGCACCAGTGGGAGGGAGCTGTGAAGGAGGAGAGGTTTCCACACACTAGGAAGCCCCTTCGCAGGCGGAGACTGCGGGTGGCGGAGGGGGGAAGAAGCTTCAGAGCCGCGGAGGAGAGCGCACCCACAGGGGTGCGGAGGGCAAGGCGGCGAGATTCCCGAACAGAGGATCAGTGCCGATCGGCACTCACCAGCCCGAGAGGCTTGTGTGCTCACCCGCCGGGGCGGGCGGGGCTGGGAGCTGAGGCTCGGGCTTCTGTCAGAGCGCAGGGAGAAGTCTGGGGTTGGCGGCGTGAACACAGCCTAAAGGGGGCTAGTGCGCCACAGCGAGCCGAGAGGGAGTCCGGGAAAAAGTCTGGAGCTGCCGAAGAGGCAAGAGACTTTTTCTTCCCTCTTTGTTTCCCAGTGCGCGAAGAGAGGGGATTAAGAGCGCTGCTTAAAGGAGCTCCAGAGACAGGCGCGAGCTGTGGCTAACAGCGCGGACCCCAGAGACCGGCATGAAATGCAAAGGCTGCTGTTGCCGCCACCAAGAAGCCTGTGTGCGAGCACAGGTCACTATCCACACCCCACTTCCGGGGAGCCTGTGCAGCCCACAACTGACAGGGTCCGGGGATCCAGGGACAACTCCTCTGGGAGAGAACGCACAGCGCGCCTCAGGCTGGTGCAACGTCACGCTGGCCTCTGCAGCCACAGGCCCCACCCTCCTTCCCCCCACCCCCCTCCTTCCCCCCACCCCCCCTCCTTCCCCCCACCCCCCCCCCCCGGCCTGAGGGCCTGAGTGAGCCAGAGACCCGGAATCAGCCGCTCCTTTAACCCCTTCCTGTCTGAGCGAAGAACAGACGCCCTCCAGCGACCTACGAGCAGAGGCGGGGCCAAATCCAAAGCTGAGCCCCGGGAGCTGTGCGAACAAAGAAGAGAAAGGGAAATCTCTCCCAGCAGCCTCAGGAGCAGCGGATTAAAGCTCCACAATCAATTTGATGTACCTGCATCTGTGGAATACCTGAATAGACAACGAATCATCCCAAATTGAGGAGGTGGACTTTGAGAGAAAGATTTATGATTTTTTCCCCGTTTCCTCTTTTTGTGAGTGTGTATGTGTATGCTTCTGTGTGAGATTTTGTCTGTATAGCTTTGCTTCCACCATTTGTCCTAGGGTTCTATCCGTCGGGTTTTTTTCTCTTAATAATCATTTTTTTATTTTAATAACTTTATTATATTTTATCTTACTCGATTTTATTTTACTTTATTTCCTTTCTTTTTTTCACTCCTTCCCTCCTTCCTTCTGTCCTCCCTCCCTCCGTTCTTACTTTCTTTCGTTCTACTTCTGATTCTTTCTTTCTACTTTTTCTCCCTTTTATTCTGAGCTGTGTGGATGAAAGGCTCTTGGTGCTGGAGCCAGTAGTCAGTGCTGTACTTCTAAGGTGGGAGAGCCAACTTCCGGACACTGGTCCACAAGAGACCTCCCAGCTCCACATAATATCAAACGGAGAAAATCGCCCAGAGATCTCCATCTCAACACCAGCACCCAGCTTCACTCAACGACCAGCAAGCTACAGTGCTGGACATCCTATGCCAAACAACTAGCAAGACAGGAACACAAGCCCACCCAATAGCAGAGAGGCTGCCTAAAATCATAATAAGTCCACAGACACCCCAAAACACACCACCAGACGTGGACCTGCCCACCAGAGAGACAAGATCCAGCCTCATCCACCAGAACACAGGCACTAGTACCCTCCACCAGGAAGCCTACACAACCCACTGAACCAACCTTAGCCACTGGGGACACACACCAAAAACAATGGGAACTACGAACCTGCAGCCTGCAAAAAGTGGACACCAAACACAGTAAGATAAGCAACATGAGAAGACAGAAAAACACACAGCAGATGAAGGAGCAAGATAAAAACCCGCCAGACCTAACAAATGAGGAGGAAATAGGCAGTCTACCTGAAAAAGAATTCAGAATAATGATAGTAAAGATGATCCAAAATCTTGGAAATAGAATAGAGAAAATGCAAGAAACATTTAACAAGGACCCAGAAGAACTAAAGATGAAAAAAACAACGATGAACAACACATAAATGAAATGAAAAATACTCTAGATGGGATCAATAGCAAAATAACTGAGGCAGAAGAACGGATAAGTGACCTAGAAGACAAAATGGTGGAAATAACTACTGCAGAGCAGAATAAAGAAAAGAGAATGAAAAGAACTGAGGACAGTCTCAGAGACCTCTGGGACAACATTAAATGCACCAACATTCGAATTATACGAGTTCCAGAAGAAAAAGAGAAAAAGAAAGGGACAGAGAAAATATTTGAAGAGATTATAGTTGAAAACTTCCCTAATATGGGAAAGGAAATAGTTAACCAACTCCAGGAAGCACAAAGAGCCCCATGCAGGATAAATCCAAGGAGAAATACACCAAGAGACATATTAATCAAACTGTCAAAACTTAAAGACAAAGAAAACATATTAAAAGTAGCAAGGGAAAAACAACAACACACAAGGGAATCCCCATAAGGTTAACAGCTGATCTTTCAGCAGAAACTCTACAAGCCAGAAGGGAGTGGCAGGACATATTTAAAGTGATGAAGGAGAAAAACCTGCAACCAAGATTACTCTACCCAGCAAGGATCTCATTCAGATTTGATGGAGAAATTAAAACCTTTACAGACAAGCAAAAGCTGAGATAGTTCAGGACCACCAAACCAGCTCTACAACAACTGCTGAAGGAACTTCTCTAGGCAAGAAACACAAGAGAAGGAAAAGACCTACAATAATGAACCCAAAACAATTAAGAAAATGGAAATAGGAACATACATATCGATAATTACCTTAAATGTAAATGGACTAAATGCTCCCACCAAAAGACACAGATTGGCTGAATGGGTACAAAAACAAGACCCATATATTTTCTGTCTACAAGAGACCCACTTCAGACCTAGAGACACATACAGACTGAAAGTAAGGGGATGGAAAAAGATATTTCATGCAAATGGAAACCAAAAGAAAGCTGGAGTAGCAATTCTCATATCAGACAAAATAGACTTTAAAATAAAGACTATTAGAAGAGACAAAGAAGGACACTACATGATGATCAAGGGATCGATCCAAGAAGAAGATATAACAATTGTAAATATTAATGCACCTAACATAGGAGCACCTCAATACATAAGGCAAATACTAACAGGCATAAAAGGGGAAATCGACGGTAACACATTCATAGTAGGGGACTTTAACACCCCACTATCACCAATGGACACATCACCCAAAATGAAAATAAATAAGGAAACACAAGCTTTAAATGATACATTAAACAAGATGGACTTAACTGATATTTATAGGACACTCCATCCAAAAAAAACAGAATACACATTTTTCTCAAGTGCTCATGGAACATTCTCCAGGATAGATCATATCTTGGGTCACAAATCAAGCCTTGGTAAATTTAAGAAAACTGAAATTTTATCAAGTATCTTTTCCGATCACAACGCTATGACTAGATATCAATTAAGGGAAAAGATCTGTAAAAAACACAAACACATGGTGGCTAAACCATACACTAATTAATAACGAAGTGATCACTGAAGAAATCAAAGAGGAAATTAAAAAATACCTAGAAGCAAAAGACAATGAAGACACGACAACCCAAAATCTACGGGATGCAGCAAAAGCAGGTCTAAGAGGGAAGTTTATAGCAATACAATCCTACCTTAAGAAAAGAAACAGGAAACATCTTGAATAAACAACTAACCTTGCACCTAAAGCAATTAGAGAAAGAAGAACAAAAAAACCCCAAAGTGGGCTTCCCTGGTGGCGCAGTGGTTGAGAGTCCGCCCACCGATGCAGCGGACACGGGTTCGTGCCCCGGTCCGGGAAGATCCCACATGCCGCAGAGTAGCTGGGCCGGTGAGCCATGGCCGCTGAGCCTGCGCATCCAGAGCCTGTGCTCCGCAACAGGAGAGGCCACAACAGTGAGAGGCCCACGTACCAAAACAAAAAACAAAAAACAAAAAACCCCCAAAGTTAGCAGAAGGAAACAAATCATAAAAATCAGATCAGAAATAAATGAAAAAGAAATGAAGGAAACGATAGCAAAGATCAATAAAACTAAAAGCTTCTTCTTTGAGAAGATAAACAAAATTCATAAACCATTAGCCAGACTCATCAAGAAAAAAAGGGAGAAGACTCAAATCAATAGAATTAGAAATGAAAAAGGAGAAGTAACAACTGACACTGCAGAAATACAAAAGATCATGAGAGATTACTACAAGCAACTCTATGCCAATAAAATGGACAACCTGGAAGAAATGGACAAATTCTTAGAAATGCACAACCTGCCAAGACTGAATCAGGAAAAAATAGAAAATATGAACAGACCAATCACAAGCACTGAAATTAAAACTGTGATTAAAAATCTTCCAACAAACAGAAGCCCAGGACCAGATGCCTTCACAGGCAAATGCTATCAAACATTTAGAGAAGAGCTAACACCTATCCTTCTCAAACTCTTCCAAAATATAGCAGAGGGAGGAACACTCCCAAACTCATTCTACGAGGCCACCATCACCCTGATACCAAAACCAGACAAGGATGTCACAAAGAAAGAAAACTACAGGCCAATATCACTGATGAACATAGATGCAAAAATCCTCAACAAAATACTAGCAAACAGAAGCCAACAGTTCATTAAACGGAACATACACCATGATCAAGTGGGGTTTATTCCAGGAATGCAAGGATTCTTCAATATATGCAAATCAATCAACGTGATACACCATATTAACAAATTGAAGGAGAAAAACCATATGATCATCTCAAGAGATGCAGAGAAAGCTTTCGACAAAATTCAACACCCATTTATGATAAAAACTCTGCAGAAAGTAGGAATAGAGGGAACTTTCCTCAACATAATAAAGGCCATATATGACAAACCCACAGCCAACATCGTCCTCAATGGTGAAAAGCTGAAAGCATTTCCACTAAGATCAGGAACAAGACAAGGTTGCCCACTCTCACCACTCTTATTCAACATAGTTTTGGAAGTTTTAGCCACAGCAATCAGAGAAGAAAAGGAATCCAAATCGGAAAAGAAGAAGTAAAGCTGTCACTGTTTGCAGATGACATGATACTATACATAGAGAATCCTAAAGATGCTACCAGAAAACTACTAGAGCTAATCAATGAATTTGGTAAAGTAGCGGGATACAAAATTAATGCACAGAAATCTCTGGCATTCCTATACACTAATGATGAAAAATCTGAAAGTGAAATCAAGAAAACACTCCCATTTACCACTGCAACAGAAAGCATAAAACATCTAGGAATAAACCTACCTAAGGAGACAAAAGACCTGTATGCAGATAATTATAAGACACTGATGAAACAAATTAAAGATGATACAAATAGATGGAGAGATATACCATGTGCTTGGATTGGAAGAATCAACATTGTGAAAATGAGTCTACTACCTAAAGCAATCTACAGATTCAATGCAATCCCTAACAAACTACCACTGGCATTTTTCACAGAACTAGAACAAAAAATTTCACAATTTGTATGCAAACACAAAACACCCCGAATAGCCAAAGAAATCTTGAGAATGAAACACGGAGCTGGAAGAATCAGGCTCCCTGACTTCAGACTATACTACAAAGCTACAGTGAGCAAGACAGTATGGTACTGGCACAAAAACAGAAATATAGATCAATGGAACAGGATAAAAATCCCAGAGATAAACCCATGCACATATGGTCACCTTATCTTTGATAAAGGAGGCAGGAATGTACAGTGGAGAAAGGACAGCCTCTTCAATAAGTGGTGCTGGGAAAACTGGACAGGTACATGTAAAAGTATGAGATTAGATCACTCCCTAACGCCATACACAAATATAAGCTCAAAATGGATTAAAGACCTAAATGTAAGGCCAGAAACTATCAAACTCTTAGAGGAAAACATAGGCGGGACACGCTATGACATATAAATCACAGCAAGATCCTTTTTTACCCACGTCCTAGAGAAATGGAAATAAAAACAAAAATAAACAAATGGGACCTAATGAAACTTCAAAGCTTTTGCACAGCAAAGGAAACCATAAACAAGACCAAAAGACAACCCTCAGAATGGGAGAAAATATTTGCAAATGAAGCAACTGACAAAGGATTAATCTCCAAAATTTATAAGCAGCTCATGGAGCTTAGTAACAAAAAACAAACAGCCCAATCCAAAAATGGGCAGAAGACCTAAGCAGACATTTCTCCAAAGAAGAAATACAGACTGCCAACAAACACATGAAAGAATGCTCAACATTACTCATCATTAGAGAAATGCAAATCAAAACTACCATGAGATATCATCTCACACCAGTCAGAATGGCCATCATCAAAATATCTACAAACAATAAATGCTGGAGAGGATGTGGAGAAAAGGGAACCCTCTTGCACTGCTGGTGGGAATGTAAATGGATACAGCTGCTGTGGAGAACAGTATGGAGGTTCCTTAAAAAACTACACATAGCACTACCATATAACCCAGCAATCCCACTACTGGGCATATACCCTGAGAAAACCATAATACAAAAATAGTCATGTACCAAAATGTTCATTGCAGCTCTATTTACAATAGCCCGGAGAAGGAAACAACCTAAGTGTCCATCATCAGATGAATGGATAAAGAAGATGTGGCACATATACACAATGGAATATTACTCAGCCATAAAAAGAAACGAAACTGAGCTATTTGTATTGAGGTGGATAGACCTAATGTCTGTCATACAGAGTGAAGTAAGTCAGAAAGAGAGAGACAAATACCGTATGCTAACACATATATATGGAATTTAAGAAAAAAAAACTCATGAAAAACCTAGGGGTAAGACAGGAATAAAGACACAGACCTACTAGAGAATGGACTTGAGGATATGGGGAGGGGGAAGGGTAAGCTGTGACAAAGCGAGAGAGAGGAATGGACATATATACACTACCAAACGTAAGGTAGACAGCTAGTGCAAAGCAGCTGCATAGCACAGGGAGATCAGCTCGGTGCTCTGTGACCGCCTGGAGGGGTGGGATAGGGAGGGTGGCAGGGAGGGAGACGCAAGAGGGAAGAGATATGGGAACATATGTATATATATAACTGATTCATTCTGTTGTAAAGTAGAAACTAACAAACCATTGTAAAGCAATTATACTCCAATAAAGATGTTAAAAAAAAAAAGAACAATCATGGCAAAAATTAAGAGCTTCCTAGAGATGTGTACTAACACTGTGAAGCAATTTAAATATCACTCAAGGGTAATATCATGAATCTACAATGGCAGGAATTCGTACATGGTGTGATTTTGTCTACAGAAACACTTAGCTAAGACGAAGTATAAAAATATAGGTGGGAGGGCTTCCCTGGTGGCACAGTGGTTAAGAGTCCGCCTGCCGATGCAGGGAACACAGGTTTGTGCCCTGGTCTGGGAAGATCCCACATGCCGCGGAGCGGCTGGGTCCGTAAGCCATGGCCACTGAGCCTCTGCGTCCGGAGCCTGTGCTCCGCAACGGGAGAGGCCACAACAGTGAGAGGCGCACGCTCGGCAAAAAAAAAAAAAAAAAATATATATATATATATATATATATATATATATATGGGAGGAGGGACGAAGATGGCAGAGTAGAAGGACATGCTCTTACTCCCTCTTGCGAGAACACAGAATCACAACTAGCTGCTGGACAATCATCGACAGGAAGACACTGGATCTCACCAAAAAAGATACCCGACATCCAAAGACATAGGAGAAGCCACAATGAGATGGTAGGAGGGGTGCAATCACAGTAAAATCAAATCCCATAACTGGTGGGTGGGTGACTCACAGACTGGTGAACACTTATACCACAGAAGTCAACCCAGTGGAGTGAAGGTTCTGAGCCTCACGTCAGGCTTCCAAAACTGGGGGTCCAGAAACGGGAGGAGGAATTCCTAGAGAATCAGATTTTGAAGCCAAGTGGGAACTGATAGCAGGACTTTGGCAGGACTGGGCGGGAGGTGGGGCTGTGGCTCGCCGTGGGGACAAGGACACTAGCAGAAGAAGTTCTGGGAAGTACTCATTGGCGTGAGCCCTTCCAGAGTCTACCATTAGCCCCACCAAAGAGCCCAGGTAGGCTCCAGTGTTGGGTGGACTCAGGCCAAACAACCAACAGGGAGGGAACCCAGCCACTCCCATCAACAGTCAACTGGATTAAAGTTTTACTGAGCTCAGCCCACCAGAGCAACAGTAAGCTCTACCTGCCACCAGTCCCTCCCATCAAGCCTCTTAGATAGCCTCATCCACCAGAGAGCAGACAGCAGAAAAAAGAACTACAGTTCTGCAGCCTGTGGAAGAAAAACCACACTCACAGAAACATAGACAAGATTAAAAGGCAGAGGGCTATGTACCAGATGAAGGAAAAAGATAAAACCTCAGAAAAACAACTAAATAAAGCGGAGATACGCAACCTTCCAGAAAAAGAATTCAGAATTATAATAGTGAGGATGATCCAGGACCTAGGAAAAAGAATGGAGGCAAAGATCGAGAAGATGCAAGAAATGTTTAACAAAGACCTAGAAGAATTAAAGAACAAACAGAGATAAACAATAGAATAACTGAAATGTAAACTACACTAGAAGGAATCAATAGCAGAATAACTGAGGCAGAAGAACGGATAAGTGATCTGGAAAACAGAATGGTGGAATTCACTGCTGTGGAACAGAATAAAGAAAAAAGAATGAAAAGAAATGAAGACAGCCTAAGAGACCTCTGGGACAACATTAAATGCAACAATATTAGCATTATAGAGGTCCCAGAAGAATAGAGAGAGAAAGGACCAAAGAAAATATATGAAGAGATTATAGTCGAAAACTTCCCTAACATGGGAAAGGAAATAGCCACCGGGAAGCACAGCGAGTCCCATACAGGATAAACCCAAGGAGAAACAGGCTGAGACACATAGTAATCAAATTGGCAAAAACTAAAGACAAAGAAAAATTATTGAAATCAGCAAGGGAAAAACGAAAAATAACATGCAAGGGAAAAACGAAAATAACATACAAGGGAGCCCCCATAAGGTTAACAGCTGATTTCTCAGCAGAAACGCTACAAGCCAGAAGACAGTGGCATGATATACTTAAAGTGATGAAAAGGAAGAACCTACAACCAAGATTACTCTACCCGTCAAGGATCTCATTCAGATTCGATGGAGAAATCAAAAGCTTTACAGACAAGCAAAAGCTAAGAGAATGCAGCACCACCAAACCAACTCTACAACAAATGCTAAAGGAACTTCTCTAAGTGGGAAACACAGAGAAGAAAAGGACCTACAAAAACAAACCCAAAACTATTAAGAAAATGGTCACAGGAACATACATATTGATAATTGCCTTAAATGTGAACGGATTAAATGCCCCAACCAAAAGACACAGGCTTGCTGAATGGATACAAAAACAAGACCCATATATATGCTGCCTACAAGAGACCCACTTCAGACCTAGGGACACATACAGACTGAAAGTGAGGGGATGGAAAAAGATATTCCATGCAAATGGAAATCAAAAGAAAGCTGGAGTAGCAATACTCAAATCAGGTAATATAGACTTTAAAATAAAGAATGTTACAAGAGACAAGGAAGGACACTACATAATGATCAAGGGATCAAACCAAGAAGAAGATATAACAATGATAAATATATATGCACCCAACATAGGAGCACGTCAATACATAAGGCAACTGCTAACAGCTATAAAAGAGGAAATCGACAGTAACACAATAATAGTGGGGGACTTTAACACCTCACTTACACCAATGGACAGATCATCCAAAATGAAAATAAATAAGGAAACACAAGCTTTAAATGACACAACAGACCAGATAGATTTAATTGATAATTATAGGACATTCCATCCAAAAACAGCAGATTACACTTTCTTCTCAAGTGGGCATGGAACATTCTCCAGAATAGATCACATCTTGGGTCACAAATCAAGCCTCAGTAAATTTAATAAAACTGAAATCATATCAAGCATCTTTTCTGACCACAACCCTATGAGATTAGAAATGAATTACAGGGGAAAAAAAGTAAAAAACACAAACACATGGAGGCTAAACAATATGTTACTAAATAACCAAGAGATCACTGAAGCACTCAACCTAGAGACAAATGACAATGAAAACACAGTGATTCAAAACCTATGGGATGCAGCAACAGCAGTTCTAAGAGGGAAGTTTATAGCTATACAAGTCTACCTCAAGAAACATCTCAAATAAACAATCTAACCTTACAACTAAAGGAACTAGAGAAAGAAGAACAAATAAAACCCAAAGTTAGCAGAAGGAAAGAAATCATAAAGACCAGAGCAGAAATAAATGAAATAGAAACAAAAAACAATAGCAAATATCAATAATACTAAAAGCTGGTGCTTTGAGAAGATAAACAAAATTCATAAACCATTAGCCAGACTCATCAAGAAAAAGAGGGAGAGGACTCAAATCAAAAAAATTAGAAATGACAAAGAAGAAGTTACAATAGACACTGCAGAAATACAAAGCATCCTAAGAGACTACTACAAGCAACTCTATGCCAATAAAATGGACAACCTGGAAGAAATGGACAAATTCTTAGAAAGGTGTAACCTTCTAAGACTGAACCAGGAAGAAACAGAAAATATGAACAGACCTATCACAAGTAATGAAATTGAAACTGTGATTACAAGTCTTCCAACAAACAAAAGTCCAGGACCAGATGGCTTCACAGGTGAATTCTGTCAAACATTCAGAGAAGAGCTAACACCCATCCTTCTCAAACTCTTCCAAAAAATTGCAGAGGAAGGAACACTCTCAAACTCATTCTATGAGGCCACCATCACCCTGATACCAAAACCAGACAAACATACTACAAAAAAAAATTACAGGCCAATATCACTGATGCATATAGATGCAAAAATCCTGAACAAAATACTAGCAAACAGAATCCAACGACACATTAAAAGGATCATACACCATGATCAAGTGGGATTTATCCCAGGGATGCAAAGATTCTTCAATATATGCAAATCAATCGTGATACACCATGATAACTAATTGAAGAAGAAAAACCATATGACCATCTCAATAGATGCAGAAAAAGCTTCTGACAAAATGCAACACCCATTTATGATAAAAACTCTCCAGAGGGCTTCCCTGGTGGTGCAGTGGTTGAGAGTCTGCCTGCCGATGCAGGGGACACGGGTTCCTGCCCCGGTCCGGGAAGATCCCACATGCCGCGGAGCAGCTAGGCCCATGAGCCATGGCCGCTGAGCCTGCACGTCCGGAGCTTGTGCTCCACAACGGGAGAGGCCACAACAGTGAGAGGCCTGTGTACTGCAAAAAAAAAAAACTCTCCAGAAAGTGGGCATAGAGGGAACCTACCTCAACATAATAAAGGCCATATATGACAAACAGCAAACATCATTCTCAATGGTGAAAAACTGAAAGCATTTCCTCTAAGATCAGGAATGAGACAAGGATGTCCACTCTCACCACTATCATTCAACATTGTTTTGGAAGTCCTAGCCGCAGCAATCAGAGAAGAAAAAGAAATAAAAGGAATACAAATTGGAAAAGAAGAAATAAAACTGTCACTGTTTGCAGCTGCCATGATAGTATACATAGAGAATCCTAAAATGCCACCAGAAAACTACTAGAGCTAATCAATGTATTTGGTAAAGTTGTAGGATACAACATTAATGCACAGAAATCACTTGCATTCCTATATACTAATGATGAAAAATCTGGAAGAGAATTTATGGAAACACTCCCATTTACCATTGCAACAAAAAGAATAAAATACCTAGGAATAAACCTACCTAGGGAGACAAAAGACCTGTATGCAGAAAACTATAAGACACTGATGAAAGAAATTAAAAATGATACCAACAGATGGAGAGATATACCATGTTCTTGGATAGGAAGATCAATATTGTGAAAATGACTACACTACCCAAAGCAATCTACAGATTCAATGCAATCCCTGTCAAATTACCAATGCCATTTTTTACAGAACTAGAACAAATCATCTCAAAATTTGTATGGAGACACAAAAGTCCCCGAATAGCCAAAGCAGTCTTGAGGGAAAAAAACAGAGCTGGAGGAATCAGACTCCCTGGCTTCAGACTATACTACAAAGCTACAGTAATCAAGACAATATGGTACTGGCACAAAAACAGAAACATAGATCAATGGAACAAGATAGAAAGCCCAGAGATAAACCCATACACATAGGGTCAACTAATCTATGACAAAGGAGGCAAAGACATACAGTGGAGAAAAGACTGTCTCTTCAATAAGTGGTGCTGGGAAAACTAGACAGCTACATGTAAAAGAATGAAATTAGAACACTCCCTAACACCATACACAAAAATAAACTCAAAATGGATTAGAGACCTAAATGTAAGACTGGACACTATAAAACTCTTAGAGGAAAACATAGGAAGAACACTCTTTGACATAAATCACAGCAAGATCTTTTTTGATCCACCTCCTACAGTAATGGAAATAAAAACAAAAATAAACAAATAGGATCTAATGAAACTTAAAAGCTTTTGCACAGCAAAGGAAACCACAGACAAGACGAAAAGACAACCCTCAGAATGGGAAAAAATAGTTGCAAATGAATCAACAGACAAAGGATTAATCTCCAGAATATATAAACAGCTCATGCAGCTCAATATTAAAGAAACAAACAACCCAATCAAAAAATAGGCAGAAAAAAAAAAATAGGCAGAAGACCTCAATAGACATTTCTCCAAAGAAGACATACAGATGGCCAAGAAGCACATGAAAAGCTGCTCAACATCACTAATTATTAGAGAAATGCAAATCAAAACTATGAGGTATCACCTCACACCACTTAGAATGGGCATCATCAGCAAATCTACCAACAACAAATGCTGGAGAGGGTGTGGAGAAAAGGGAACCCTCTTGCACTGTTGGTGGGAATGTAAACTGATACAGCCACTATGGAGCACAGTATGGAGGTTCCTTTAAAAAACTAAAAATAGAATTACCATATGATCCAGCAATCCCACTACTGGGCATATACCCAGAGAAAACCATAATTCAAAGACACATACATGCACCCCAATGTTCACTGCAGCACTGTTTACAATAGCCAGGTCATGGAAGCAACCTAAATGCCCATCGACAGAGGAATGGATAAAGAAGAAGTGGTACATATATACAATGGAATATTACTCAGCCATAAAAAGAAACGAAATTGAGTCATTTGTTGAGATGTGGATGGATCTAGAGACTGTCATACAGAGTGAAATTAAGTTAGAAAAACAACTATCGCATATTAATGCATATATACGGAACCTAGAAAAATGGTACAGATGAACCGGTTTGTGGGGCAGAAATTGAGACACAGATGTAGAGAACAAATGTATGGACACCAAGGGGGGAAAGCCACGGTGGGTGGGGATGGTGGTGTGATGAATAGGGCCACTAGGATTGACATGTATACACTGATGTGTATAAAACTGATAACTAATAGGAACCTGCAGTATATAAAAACAAACAGAAAAAAACAACTAATATTAAACTTTCTTTCAAGTATTTGTATGGAAATATGTTAATATAAATGTTTCAGACATTACATGAAATTTCTAAAAATCTTATACGTTCTGGTATAATGTTGTAAGTCATAATTCTAGCTATTACTTTAAAATGTATATCTCAGAAATAACTAAATTTCCTTGTCAACTGCATTATTATGAACTTTCATCAAATCTTTAACCATGGTCATCTTTAAGTCTTTTGTCATTTACAGACAGTTATGGGTGTACTCTGATGCTTTTGCAAATATGTTCCTATAAAAGGGTTTCATCTTCAAGGAATTCACGGAAAAGACTGACAAGTACAGGTTTCTGGTAACTGACTATAATGCTGAACTGAATGAATAAGCATTTTCACAACTCTAATGGAAAACTGATGAATTCATAAAAGTGCTAACAAAAGATCAAGATGAAAAAAAATTAATTACATGGGACTGAGTGAACTGATGAGGATGATTATAATTTTTTTGACTTTCTGTTTGAATAAAAAAAAAATCCCACAAGGATTCAGAGGCAAAAACTATACAAATCAATTCTCACTGCAAAGTAAAGGAGCTGTTACAGAGGAGGATTACTGGAATGAATGTCAATATTATGACATAGTATGAGTGTGTTTCGTGTTTGTTAATTGCTGTCATTGTTGCTTTTCTTGTGGTCATCCATTAAAAAAAAAAAATATATATATATATATATATATATATATATGGTCAGTTTAATGAAGAGAGTACTTCACTAAGAAGAGATAAGACACACATAAATTAGTATCAATCATAATCCTAGATGAGAAACATGAAGTTCATTACACAGTGATTTTTTTGTTCTGTTTCTTTAGCTTAAGGAAGTTAAAAGGAAGGTTTAATAGGAAAAGAAAAATTGTCAATTAAAATGAAGAACATAATCTTATTAGGTGTGGCAGCTATTAAAACAATTTGCCATTCTTCATTAAAATGTTTTGTGATTTAATTGAAAACATAAGGACTTCCCTGGTGGTCCAATCGGTAAGACTCTGTGCTCCAAATGCAGGGGGCCCGGATTCGATCTCTGGTCGGGGAACTAGATCCCGCATGCATGCTGCAAGTAAAGAGTTCGCGTGCAGCAACTAAAGTCCACACGCCGCAACTAAGAAGTCCGCATGCTGCAATGAAGACCCCACATGCAGCAACTACGACCCGGCATGGAATGAATGAATATAATGACCATATTCAATTTTAGGAAATGAAGACAAGGAAAAAACTACTCTCAAATCTATAACATAAATCTTTAACATATCCACTATGATAATTTTGTCTAACATTTTATTCTGTAATTACTCATTTACATTTCTGACTCTTCCAACTAGAATCTGAGCACCAAGAAAACAAGCATCATATTATAAGGAATCAACAGTCCTTTACCATGTAATTATTATTTATGCATAATAATATACAATTTGTTGTCCTGGGTTTGGTGTCTGGGAAAATATATCCTGGATATATTTTCAAGTTACTTAGGTAAACTTCCTAAATAAAACTTGATAATCAAATCCAGGAGATACTACAAGAAATAGGAGTATAATTTTCACATTCCCAGTCCTTCCACTTTTTTTGTCATGATAAATCTACCTGTAAGTCTAGCTTTTTCATATGTTGTACCATTTCCTTAGAATAGTAATCACTTCTATTTAGACCTTTTAAATCTCCCCAAGAAGCACTTCACAATAGTCCATGTATTTCTTTTTTTTTTTTTTTTTTTTTTGCGGTACGCGGGCCTCTCACTGCCGTGGCCTCTCCCGTTGCGGAGCACGGCTCCAGAAGCGCAGGCTCAGCGGCCATGGCTCATGGGCTCAGCCGCTCCACGGCACGTGGGATCTTCCCGGACCGGGGCACGAACTTGTGTCCCCTGCATCGGCAGGCAGACTCTCAACCACTGCGCCACCAGGGAAGCCCCCATGTATTTCTTTGATATGTCTAAATTTCCCAATAATGTGTCCAGATGAAGATTGTTTGTTTGTTTATGACTGCATTGGGTCTTCGTTGCTGTGCACAGGCTTTCTCTAGTTGCGGTGTTCAGGCTTCTCATTGAGGTGGCTTCTCTTGTTGCGGAGCACAGGCTCTAGGCGCGCAGACTCAGTAGTTGTGGCACACGGACTCAGTAGTTGTGGCTCGCGGGCTCTAGAGCGCAGGCTCAGTAGTTGTGGCACACTGGGCTTAGGTGCTCCGTGGCATGTGGGATCTTCCCGGATAAGGGCTCGAACCTGTGTCCCCTGCATTGGCAGGCGGTTTCTTAACCACTGTGCCACCAGGGAAGCCCTCCTTCACTCTTTTCTTTGACACTTCATGGGCTGTTTCAATCTAAGACCTCATTTTTTTTTTTTTTTTAAGGAAGTTTACCTCCATTATTTCTTCAGGTTATTTTCCTCTTCTCCATCCTTCTCTCTCCATCTTTCTGGGGCTCCTGTTACCTGGATTCTACTTCTATCCTCCATATGATATTGTTTTCATTTTTTATATACAGATCCTCTCTGCCTTTCTAGGGATTTCCTTAATCTGAACTTTCCATTAATTATTTTCTTCCTTGGCTGTATTTATCCCATATATTGCATTCTTTACTTCAACCATTAAAATAGTCTTCCATACCTAAAATTTCTACTTCTTTCCGTTTATAATATTTTCTTTGTTTCAAATTATTTTCCCTTACGGCTTTATATGTTTATTACACTGATTTGTTTCCTCTCCAAAGTTGCTTTAAGGACTGCTCTGGGTAGATCAGATTTTTAGTCTCCTAAATCTTGACACACGCAGAACAACTTTCAATATAAGTTTCCTAATACACTTTTGAATAAAAATATTAGTTGCACCTAATATTACAAGCATCCTGGAGAGAAATCTGAGAAACATGATTCCAAATACTGAGTTGTTATTACATAAATATACTATTCTGTCAGAAATAGGTATATACATAAATCTAGATATCCTGAAATAAAATGACCCTATGAATGTGAAACAAGTAATATCGGCCATCTATGGAAACAGCTCACCATAAGACATGGTCTATAACTCCAGGTTTAATCAAGGTGATTGGGACAGATCTTCAGAAAACACATGACCTGACATTAATGTAAAAGGAAGCTGCAAAGCAATGAACTGCATTATAAAGAGAGAAAAAAGAATGTTATCAAGATGGTGACAGTCTTTAAACATAAACTAACTCCTTATTCTGGTAGCAGATTCACTAAGCAAGTAACTTCCCAATTATGATGTGTTTCCCAAGATTATTTTAAGGAAGAATAAGACAAGCAACATTTGGCATTCTTGACAGTTTATGCTTTTATCATTAATGATTAAATAACATTCTTTCCTACCTTCATTTCTGAGATAGTGTCTTGGGTCAGCCCACCTGACCAACTCTAGGTATACTGACAAAACCAAAAGGAGTCTAGTATATCACAATAATCTGTGAAAGAGGTTAAGTAAGGATCTGAACCAACCCATGGCCATGAAGAAGAAGATGGAGTCTGAAAATAATAAAGAAATCACATATAAAAGTCATATCTAGGAAGCTTCAAGTTAATTAATTAGAAAAAATATTTAGAAGGGTACCACTTGGTGACTGATTCAGTTAGGCGAAGGCAGAGAATACAATGAGAGACAGACAGACACATTTTTGACAAAAGGAGAGGAGGTAACTTCTCAGGAGACAGTATTACAAAAGAAAATACTGTAGCTCAGAACCATAATCTTTACATATATAGGTATCATTATTTGTTACTCATATAATCATTAAAACATTATTCTGAAGTACACTAAAAGGATACCACTTTTGTAGTAAACACATTCAAGTTACTACACATACCTGAAAGTAACAATCATTTCTTTTGGAGGGAAAAGGCTACTTTTAAAATTTCTACTAATTTAAACATGCATTAATCCAAAATTATGAATACTGTGGGGTTTTTTACATTGAATGTTTCTACTTGTTTTCTACTTGTTCACTTGATCTCTTCCCATCTGTCCACATTCTTTGGTCCATCAAATATTCTTCTCTTATGTCTTGATCCTTGATCTTTCTAGAGTCTTCCTTTCCACCCTGACTTTCCTATCTTAAAATAAACCTGATCCAACCTTTCTTCTTCTTCTCTATCAATATTTCTCAGCCTTGACCAATCTTGGAGTTTTAGTTATTTACCCCTATGTGGAGGACTACTATCAATACTCCTTCATGCGCAAACTCTAATCTCATCTATCCATTTGCATGCTAAACGTCTCTACCTAAATACCTTGTTAGTAAATGAATACCCATCCTTCCCAAGCTCCTGCCATTCAGTTCATTGACAATTACTACCAGTTTCTTCCTGGGTAATATATGTCCCATCAGTCTGACTTCATTATTCTCATTCAGGCACTCAATACATTTGGCTACGTTATATTAAAAATCTAATTGGTTTCTCTGTTCCAGCATTAGCTCCTTTTAATCTTTTTATATGCTACAGCCAGATGAACCTTCCTAAACAACAGGTTTTATCTTTTTTTCCCAGCTCAAACACTAACTACTCTCAACCCTTTGGCCTAGTATCTAAGGGTGTTATTTTTCTTAATTCATATCAAGTAGCAGTATCACCATCACTTTACACAGCCTGCTTATTCTTTTTTTTTTTTGCGGTACGCGGACCTCTCACTGCCGTGGCCTCTCCCGTTGCGGAGCACAGGTTCCGGATGCGCAGGCTCAGCGGCCATGGCTCACGGGCCCAGCCGCTCCGCGGCATGTGGGATCTTCCCGGACCGGGGCACGAACCCGTGTCCCCTGCATCGGCAGGCGGACTCTCAACCACTGTGCCACCAGGGAAGCCCCTGTGTATTCTCATTTATGTGCCACTGCTTGTGCTGGTTTGTATTCCTGAGATTAGGAGTCTGGCCCCGATCCCTATTCTCCATATAGCTAAATTCTACATGCTCTTTAAGCATCAGGTAAAATGTTACATTCTCTGGACATCTCCTTCCCTCAGTTGAAAGTAATTTCCTCTCACCCTGAACTCTTATTATACTGTAGATCATTAAAGAAGTTAAAACTACGTATCTTGAAATTATTTATATACACATTTCTTTTCCTTTTAGATTTTATCTTTCCTAAAGGCAGGATCCATTTACAGTATATACTTATTTCTGCCAAAGCAACTAACCAGGATCTTAGATATAGAAAGAACTTAATACGTACTTGTCAAATGAAAAATAGTTTCGACACTCTTTAGAAGGAATGCATCGTATTGCAGATACAGCCTGCAAGATTCCTTTTATTAATATGTGAAACTAAGGGTTTAAGGAGAGAGAAAGGGGTGGAGTAGATGCGTACATTAATTGGTTAGAGTAGTGGATTCAGAATACACACGCTCACTCTCAAACTATTCCAGAAGTATTAGAGACACATTACAGAATTAGATAATTATTATAAATCATAGAATATGGTTCAGATTCTTCTTTCACTCAGTGAGAGAGAAGGGTCACAGTTGTAGAAAGTGTTCTTAAAAAATCAAAGACTTGGGGCTTCCCTGGTGGCGCAGTGTTTGAGAGTCCGCCTGCCGATGCAGGGGACGCGGGTTCGTGCCCCGGTCCAGGAGGATCCCGCGTGCCGCAGAGCGGCTGGGCTCGTGGGCCATGGCTGCTGAGCCTGCGCGTCCGGGGCCTCTGCTCCACAGCGGGAGAGGCCACAGCAGTGAGAGGCCCGCGCACAGCAAAAAAAAAAAAAAAAAAAGAAAGGAAGGAAAAAAAAAATCAAAGACTTAAGGTGTCTAGACCCTGACAGGTAAATAGTTTAAGGAATCCTAAAACCCACCGTACCATGTCTTAATATAACAAATCCAAACAAGTACAACAATAAGAACATCATAAAATTCTTCATCCCACCAACCATCCAAAATTATGGAGAATTCCTTTCAGCTATCATTTCTGTGACTACAGATCTCTAATACTGCTTTATATGTGAAGTCTTCCAAGGTACATTAGGATTAATTTAACACTATTACCTTTAGAATCATGCTTGAGTTTGCTATATACCTATGAATTTAAGTTCCTGCTTTGTTAGTGTAGAATTGTCATCTCTGTCTAAAGAAAGGACACACTTTAATTTTGAATTTTTAATAACCAGTTCCTAAAAACTACCATGATAGACAAGTTGAGGAACTTAAGACATTATGAGGAGGAAAACTCAGTAGGGTTAAAGTCAAAAAGGGGGGAAGGGGAATTTTCAATCATTATAAATTTATTTTTCACTAAAATAAAAAGGTAGCACCCTAAATAAAGATATTATCAATGGCAGTACCATTTAATTAATTTAAAGCTCGGTGCTTTGTGACCACCTAGAGAGGTGGGATAGGGAGGGTGGGAGGGAGGGAGACGCAAGAGGGAAGAGATATGGGAACGTATGTATATGTATAACTGATTCACTTTGTTATTAAGCTGAAACTAACACACCATTGTAAAACAATTATACTCCAATAAAGATGTTAAAAAAAAAAGAGCAACTTCTTACCATTTCCAGCAGGGTAGAAGAAGGGTTGGGGATAGTGTCTGCTGCATGTATGGAGAGGGATTTGGCCTACTGAGATTTTATTTGGGTTTGTTTTGGATGAGAGGATAAATGGACAGACATGATCAGAAACTAGAGTTTAAGGGGAGCTGCCGGAGTACTGAGGGGATATAAATGATCAAGGACACACCTATAATATACTAAACACAAATCATGTGTGCTAATAGCTTCTCATTTCAACAGCCAAGGAATCTACCCTGAAAAAAGGTATTTGATTAGACATTTTTGACATTTGAAAGGTGATTTTTTCAAACAAATTTATATATCTTAGTGGAAATGTAATAGCCTTGGCATTTAAAAATGGACAGTGAGTATTTGGGTCGACTTTTCAAATTAATAAATGCAATGTTCTTTTAAAAAAAAGTAATTCTTATAAATTCATTTCCATTTACACTAATTCCTTCACTCAATAAGAACTTTTCAGGGTCTTCTTCTCTTGGAGTTTCAATGAGATGCTTATAAATTCATTTCACTTTATAAGTACATGCATACTGAAAATGACTTTATCTCCCTAGTGGCTGATTCACCATCCAAATGTTAATATCCTTCTCTGTTTATCACTTAAGAGTCTCTGAAGGCTACCTTTCAGGAACTTAAAGAGATCCAAGAGACAAAGTAGCTTGGATGCTTTGAAATAGAAAAAGTCTTACTGTCTTATCTATAGTATATGTCTTATACTACTTAGCAAGGCTATACAGTAATCAGTCAAATTCCTTCCTACACAGGAACAAACATTGAAACAAACAGCAGCATTTGCTGTATCCTGGGATGTTAACAATTTATTGTATAAAAATAACACACCAACTAATTGGGTAAGAAGGAAAAACAAGTCTATTGTGATTAAAAAGAAATTAGATCTAGAATAATCTAGATCCACTGTTCTCAATCTCCACACTGTTCACAGAGACAGCTTCTGCCATCAGTAATGCCTCATTACACATAGTGAATCTTTTTTTTTTTTTTTGGCAGCACCGAGCAGCATGTGAGATCTTAGTTCCCCAACTAGGGATGGAACCCACGTCCCCAGCACTGGAAGCTTGGAGTCCTAACCACTGCACCGCCAGGGAAGCCCCCACACAGTGACTCTCAAATGATTCACAGATGTACTACAGAACTGTTCTGTCTGATAACTACTCATCTTTGTTCTTAAATCCCTACATCTCAATGCTTCCCTGAAACGAAAAGGGGACACATATGAAGAATAAAAATCTAGTTTCCTACAAACTATTCTGAAAAAACCTGGATAGGATCCCATATTTGAGGGAGAATGTTCACCCCCAAAATCAATTAGCATCCCTATTACTCTCAATCCTATAGGAGAAATCTATGAATAACTGGTTGGCATTACTTTGCCGCCTCCATCAAGTGAGATGTGTTTGATGAGCGTGGCTGTGACAAATTCCGGGCGCCATAATTAAAGAGCATTCAGCAGCGTAGGAAGCGGGCACAGAAATCAATTAGCAATGTTACTGTGGTGAAAACAGATCCAAGCTCTCTAGCTACTTTTATCTTCTATTTCAAAGTTATATTAAAAGTGAGAACTGCCAAGACAAACAAATGAAGCAACTCCATTACTGCAGCAAAGAACCAAGTTCCTACTCTGACAGAAACAAGACTGCCTAAGGCAAAGTTTAATTCCTGAAGAAAATAAACACATTACAAAGAATATATAAAACCTATTCAAGGGCTGTGTAGTAACTGACGACAATTTATTCATTTAACATTAATGGAGAGTCTATTAGATGATGAACTAAATACCAATGAAATAAAGAAAAAACTCAATTCCTATGCTAAACAGCTTTATACTCCAGCGAGGAAGAAAAACTATGAACAAATAAATAAATTATTAAACCACCTAGAAAGCACTAGAGCAAAATCATACCTGAAATAGGATGATGAAAACCAGGCTGATGATGTGCTAGTTTTTAACTGGACTATGAAACTAAACTGTAATCCCTATATACATAGTACTTGTTTCATCATTATTATAAGAATTTTAAATACACCTACCAAATGAAACAGAAATTAAACTTAGAGTTTAATAATATTGTGAAATCTAAATTCTCTTACTCAAGCTGGCTAGTTCCAAGGTACCACCATAAAGCAAAATGTTATGAAATACAAGGCACTTCACTTCATGGACATCTATTCAAAGTTTACAGCCCCCATACATTGTTTTCTAAAATAGTCAAATGACTATTTTGCCTTTCCAAATTGCCTTAAAAGTTTCAAACATTTACTAAAAGATTTTTACATTATATCTTTCTCCTATCTGTTCAGTTTTCTTTTTCCTCTGTTAGTACAATAATTTTATTTCTTCAACTCTTAAGTTTCCTAAATTTCTCTGATGACATAAAATTCAACCCACTGGGCCTATTTTTTACAAATATACTGGTGAAGTGTTTTCCTGAAAGTATTTTGCTTTGTATTGATGATATTCTTATTTCCTTATTGAGAAACACGAATTTCAACATACAGCTGATTCATGTTGCTATACAACAGAAACTAACACAACATTGTAAAGCAACTATACTCCAATAAAAAAAATAAAAATACACACAATAAAGGGAAAAATTTATATGCATTAAAAAAAGTTTATGGAATATTTTACACACATTCAAAAAACCCGCCACCATTAAGTCCTAAGATCCTCTATGAGAAACACCAAGTCAAGATAGATGCTTAAAATTCAACATCTATGACTATTAAACATACAATATTTCCTTGGTTCTTATAGTTTCCAAAACAAGTCTCAGTGAAATACTAAATTTTAATTTTATAAAGTTCTATATAATAAAACATTTTGAGATGTATCAGATACTAGAGAGTAAATAATGAAAGTAATCCAGTCTTCAACTTTTCAGAATTTCAACTTTCTAACGGAAGAGTTTATGGGTTTGTCTTTTTTTTTTTAAGTTTCACAAATGTGCGACAAATATGACTAAGATATAGATCACAGAAACAAAAACAACTGTCCGGAGGAGCAGTAGAAATAGAATGAAGAAAATATTAGATCACTATGTACAAGAACCCAGAAGTGTTTTCTTTGTTTTTGTTTTTTAGTTAATAATTCTATCAAAAGACTTTGGAAAAAACTCTGTAGGAGATAAATCTATGCTTAGTTTTAAATTCTACTTTCATTAGTAAGGAAAGGAGGAAGGCCATACCAGCAGCAGACACAACCAAAGTCTATATCATAGATTTTGCAGAGAACAGTCTATCGGGAAACTATGAGTAGATTATACTGATGCAGCAAGAAGTGGGAGAGAAGAAATGAGACTGGAGAGGCAGGTCAGTGCCAGAAAAACTCCTTATGCCTTCCTAAACAATATAAATTTATCCCATTAATACCAGAAAATCCTTAAAGGATTTAAGTAAGACAGTGACATGGTCTGATCTGCATCTTTATTTGTTAAAAAAAAATTTTAATATTTATTTATTCATACATTAATTTATTTTGGCTGCACCAGGTCTTAGTTGCGGCATGTGGTATCTTTAGTTGTGGCATGCAGACCTCTTAGTTGCAGCATGCACGTGGGATCTAGTTCCCTTACCAGGGATGGAACCTGGGCCCCCTGCATTGGGAGCCTGAAGTCTTACCCACTGGACCACCAGGGAAGTCCCTGATCTGCATCTTTACATAGACCCTAATAGATTCTGGTAACACCTAGAGAATGAGCTGGATAACAGAATAAAGGTTAAGAGGTTGCTGAAAGAGTTCATATAACAAATTACGCAGAATTGCCAAAGCAGGAGCAGTGGAAACATAAAGGAAAAGACAAGTTAAAGTGATGAATAACAGGAAAAACCTTTAAAAAAACAAATGGTGACAAACTAAACTCTTCCCTCTCATTTCTTTAAGTCCCTAGCATAACTCTGGTTTAGAACTTCTAATTCTTTTAATCTATCATATACAGATAAGGAACACCAGAGAAGAAGCAGGCTTAGAGTGGGAATGTAAGAAGAACTGAGGTTTATTACGTTGTTGGGAATGAGTCTGAAAATCAAGATAAAATTCTACACTGAAGGCAGAGATTTGGCAATCTAACGAATATAGATGACTGCTCAATCTGTAGGTATGAATAAGATATCTTCCAACAGAATAGGCATAGAATGAGAAGTGAATAAGTAGAGGAGAGGATACTGGGAATAAAACAAGAGGTACACAAAGAAATCGTAAAAGATACTGTCAATACTCTCAGGAAGACATTGCTATAAAGACCTACTTTCAAAAAAAGATCTGAAATAATTAATCTAACCTCCTATCTTAAGGAATCAGAAAAAGAAGAGCAAATAAAACTCAGAGCAAGCAGAAGGAAGAAAAAAAATAAATAGCAGAAATACAATAAAGAACAGGAAAACTATTTTTAAAAAAAGAATGAAATCACAAGTTGGTTTAAAAGAACAAAATGGCATATAAAGCAATTATACTCCAATTAAAAGAAAAGAACAAAACTGCTAAACTTCAGCTTAAATGACAAAGGAAAAAGGAAAAAGGACTCAAATATACTATAATCAGGAATAAAAGGGGATATTACTACCCATATTACCAAAAAAATTTTTAAAGGATTATGAAGAGAATACTATGAATAACTGTATGCCAACAAATTTAAAAATCTAGATGAAATGGGCAAATTCTTAGAAACATCCAAACTAAAAAAATTGATACAAGAAGATATAAATAGATTTTTCTCAAAAGAAAATATACAAATGGCCAAAAAGAACATGAAAAGATGCTAATTCATTAGTCATAAGGTAAATGCAAATTGAAACCACAATAAGATACCATTTCACACTCACTTGGATGGCTAGGGGAAAAAAATAGAAAATAACAAGTCTTGGTGAGGATGTGGTGAAGTTAGAACCCTCATATACTACTAATGGAAAAGTAAAGTAGTACAGCTGCTGTGGGAAATAGTTTGGCAGTTCCTCAAAAAGTTAAACAGGAGTTACCATAATGACCCAGCAATTCTATCCTAAGTATATACACAAGACAAATTTAAAAAATATGTTCACACAAAAACCTGTGTGAAAGTTCACAGCGGTTTCATACCAGTCAAGAAGTGGAAACAACCCAAATGTCCATCAACTGATGACTGGATAAACCAAATGTGACGTATATTCATATAATTTGTATCATCAAGCCATAGAAAAAAGAATGAAGTGCTGATATGTGCTACAACATAGACAAAACTTATGCTTAAATATGGAAAACATTATGCCAAGTAAAAGGAACCAGACACGAACTCCCTCTACATATAGTGTCAACTCAACAAAAGGCAAATGCACAGAGACAGAAAGTATATTACTGATTGCCAGGGTATAGAGGGGGAGGGGAATATATTGGGATGTATGTGATTTATTTCCGGATTGATAAAAATGTTCTAGCATTAGGCTTCCCTGGTGGCGCACTGGTTAAGAATCCGCCGGCCAATGCAGGGGACACGAGTTCGAGCCCTGCTCTGGGAAGATCCCACATACCGCGGAGCAACTAAGTCCGTGTGCCACAACTACTGAGCCTGCGCTCTAGAGCCCGCGAGCCACAATTACTGAAGCCCGTGTGCCACAACTACTGAAGCCCATGCGCCTAGAGCCCGTGCTCCACAACAAGAGAAGCCCACACACTGCAACAAAGAGTAGCCCCGCTCTCAGCAACTAGAGAAAACCCCCGTGCAGCAGTGATGACCCAATGCAGCCAAAAATTAAATAAATGAATAAAATAAAATTTTTAAAAAATGTTCTGGCATTAGATAGTGGTTACAGTTGCACCACATTATGAATACAGTTGACCATTTACCAATATGGATTTGAACTGCATGGGTCCACTTACATGTGAATTTTTTTCAACAGTAAGTACTGCATTACTACATGATCCTCGGTTGGTTGAATCCATGGATGCAAAACTGACAATAGGGATGGAAGCTGTATACAAAGAGCCAACTATAAATTTTATCCAAATTTTTCTACATGTGAGGAGCGTCAGGGCCCCTAACCCCTGAGTTATTCAAGGGCCAACTGTGTACCAAAAACCTTTGAATTATATACTTTTAAATGGTTAAAACTGTAACTTTTATATTACATAAATTTTACTTCATTAAAAATTTTGGGGGGAAAAGATAAGATACTGGAGAAGTAGAACAAGAACCATTTACTCTGAAAAAGGATGAGAGAAGTATGAAAAAAGAAAAAGAAATAAGGGGTGTAATTTTATACGTACATGCAAAACAATTAATTAAATCAAAGGAATGATAAACAAAATTCAGGATAGTCATTAACCTTGGGGAATGCAATGGTGAAAAGCATGCACTATATTCAACAGTGCTGGTAACATTCTATTTCTTAAATTGGTGGTAGATTCCTGAGTGCTCATTTTATTAGTGTGGCCACATAACTTATACATATTGCTTTCAATGTATCAAACATTTCAGAATAAAAGCTGAAAAAGGATGTATGAAAATATGGCAAAATATTAACAGGTGTTATATTTCTAATAAATTCATAATCTCTGTACTTTTCTATAAATTTGAAGTATTTTATAATTTATAAAAAAGATAGAGGAGAATGCTATAATGGAATACAGAAAGCTTCAAAAGAGAATGGCCGGGCTTCCCTGGTGGCACAGTGGTTGAGAGTCCACCTGCCGATGCAGGGAACGCGGGTTCGTGCCCCGGTCTGGGAAGATCCCACATGCCGTGGAGCGGCTGGGCCCGGGAGCCATGGCCGCTGAGCCTGCGCATCCAGAGCCTGTGCTCCGCAAAGGGAGAGGCCACAACAGTGAGAGGCCCGCGTACCACAAAAAAAAAAAAAGAGAATGGCCAACAATTTCTCTGAAATGAAATCAAGTAAGATAAAAACCTGTCTCCGGGAATTGGCAACCAGAACTGGTCACTAGTAATTTATCGGAAAAAAGCTAACAAAAAAGGTGCTAAAACCAAAACTATTCAAAAAATACATGTACTAATAAATCCTAACCCTGGAAATGATTTTAGTAACATCTTCTTAAAGTATGGCAGTTAGAATAATTGTGAGCAGACATGGTATACAGAATAATGCCCCCCCACCTGTCCCCAAGGTGTCCATGCCTTAATGTCCAGAACCCGTGAATACGTTACCTTAAATAGCAAAAGGGACTACACAAATTTATCTAAGTTAAGGACCCAGAGATGCAGAGCTTATCCTGAATTGTCTGGGTGGGCCCAACCTAATCATAAGAGTTCTCATAAAGTGTATCTGAGAACCAGACGGACTGAAGCATTAGAGGGACTTCCCCATAATTGATGGCTCTGAAGATGGAGGATGGGGGCCACAAGGCAAGGAGAGCAGGCAGCCTCCCAAAACTGGAAAATATAAGGAAAGAGATCCTCCTCTAGAAATTTTGAAAAGGTTCAAAGCCTGCCAACACCTTAATTTTAACCCAGTGAGGTCCATGTCAGACTTCTACAGAACTGTAATAAATTTGTTCTGCTTTAAGTTTGTGATAAGTTGTTAGAGCAACCATAAAAAACAAATACAGAAGAATAAAATGGAATGTAAATTCTTCTTTTTCTTTCCTCCCCCCAGAGACAAGTCTCACAGTTTTTATTGCTTGATACTCAATATAATGAAGAAGAAAAAAAATTTTAAGCTAACATTTGACACCTCACACCCATTAGGATGGTTACTATCAAAAAAAAAAAAAAGCAAAAACAATTAAGTGTTGGCAAGGATATTGAAAAATTGGAATCCTTGTACACTGTTGGTGGGAATTTTTAAAATGGTGCAGTCACCTGGCAAGGATATTGAAAAATTGGAATCCTTGTACACTGTTGGTGGGAATTTTTAAAATGGTGCAGTCACTTTGGAAACAGATTTTGAAAATTAAAAATATAAGTGTATATTGGGCTTCCCTGGTGGCACAGTGGTTGAGAGTCCGCCTGCCGATGCAGGGGACACGGGTTCGTGCCCTGGTCCGGAAAAGATCCCACGTGCCACGGAGCAGCTGGGCCTGTGAGCCACGGCCGCTGAGCCTGCGCATCCGTAGCCTGTGCTCCGCAACGGGAGAGGCCACAACAGTGAGAGGCCCGCGTACCACAAAAAAAAAAAAAAAAAAATATATATATATATATATATATATATGTATGTATATATATATAACTGTATAAAATAAATATGCGACAAAGATCTACTGTACAGCACAGGGATGTATAATAGCCAATAATGTATAATAACTTTAAATGGAGTATAATCTATAAACATTTTGAATCACTATGTTGTACACCTGAAACTAATATAATATTGTAAATCAACTATACCTCAATTAAAAAAATTTTTAAATATAACTACCATATGATCCAGCAATTGCACTTCTGGGTAAAATGGAGATTCGAAAAGATATCTGAACATCCATGTTCAAAGCAGCTTATTTACAACAGCCAAAAGGTGAATGCAACCCAAGTGTCCCTTAACAGATAAATGGTAAGATGTGGTATATAATACAATGCAGTATTAGTATTATTCAGACTTAAAAAGGAAGGAAATTCTGACACATCCTATAACATGGATGCACCTTGAGGACATTATGCTAAGTGAAGTAAGTCAGTCACAAAAAGACAAATACTACATGATTCTAACTCACATGAGGTATCTAGAGTAGTTGAATTCATACAAACAAAGTAAAATGCTGGTTGTCAGGGGCTGGGGGGAAGGGGAAATGGGGAGCTGTTGTTTAATGACTATAGTTTCAGTTTTTGTAAAATTAAAAAATTCTGGAGATTGGGTGTACAACAATGTGAATATATTAAACACTACTTAACTGTACACTTAAAAATGGTTAAAATGACAAATTTTATATTATGTGTATTTTACCACAATTAAAACCAAAAAAATGGAATACATTTGAAAAAGGAGAAAACACAAACATATGGATTTTTCCAACTAAGTCCAAGCAACTCTCCTTCAATCCTCCACAGGCTAAATATTACTTCACTAGGTGCCAATTCTACACTTGTCTTTGTAATTAAAAATATAAGTCCAGAGCAATTAGGCAAGAAAACAAAATAAAAGACATCGAATTGGAAGCGAAGACGTAAAACCGTCACTATTTGCAGATGACATGATACTATATATAGAAAACCCTACAGACTCCACAAAAGAAAACGTTAAACAAATAAACAAATTCAGTAAAGTTGCAGAATATAAAATCAATATACAAAATCAGTTGCATTTCTATACACTAATAACAAACTATCAGAAAGAGAAATTAATAAAACAATCCCACTAACAACTGCATCATAAAGAATAATACATAGGAATTAATTTAACCAAGGAGGTGAAAGATCTCTACACTGAAAACTAAATGACATTAATGAAAGAAATTGAAGGCACAAACAATGGAAAGATATTCTGTAGTCATGGGATGGAAGAATTAATATTGTTAAAATGTCCACACTACCCAAAGGAAGCCATAGATTCAGTGTAATCCATATGAAGATTCCAATGGCACTTTTCCGAGAAATAGAAAAAACAATCCCAAAATTTGTATGGAACCACAAAAGGCCCCAAATAGACAAAGCAATTGTGAGAAACAACAAACCTGGAGGCATCATGCTCCCTGATTTCAACTATATTACAAAGCTACACTAGTCAGAACAGTATGGTACTGGCATAAAAGCAGACACATAGATCAACGGAACAGAACAGGGAGCCCAGAAATACACCCAAGCGTATACGGTCAATTTGTGGCAAAAGAGACAAAATGGATTAAAGACTTGAATGTAAGACCTGAAACCATAAAACTCCTATAAGAAAACATAGGCAGTCAGCTCCTTGACATTGCTCTTGGTGATGATTTTTTGGACTTGATACCAAAAACAAAAATAAACAAGTGGTAATACATCAAAAATAAACAAGTGGCAAAAAGCTACCACAAAGCCAAGGAAACCATCAACAAAATGAAAAGGCAACCTACCAAAAGGGAGAAAATATCTGCAAATCATACACAGCTGACCCCTGAATATGGGTTTGAACTGTGCAAGTACACTTAATGTTTTGTTTTTTTTCAATAAACATAGTACCTGGGGCTTCCCTGGTGGCGCAGTGGTTGAGAGTCCGCCTGCCGATGCAGGGGATACGGGTTCGCGCCCCGGTCCAGGAGGATCCCACATGCCGCGGAGCGGCTGGGCCCGTGAGCCATGGCCGCTGAGCCTGCGTGTCCAGAGCCTGTGCTCCGCAACGGGAGAGGCCACAACAGTGAGAGGCCCGCATACCGCAAAAAAAAAACACAAAAAACATAGTACCTGTATTTTCATTTTACAAATCTTTAAGTGTGGGGGAAAGTTTGTGTGTGCTTCTAAATCATAATACGTGGAATCAAATGAACCAGGGTTTAAGTTTTGATTCTATCTAAACTGTTTCTGCTTCCTGCTTTGGGTGAGTCATTTGTCATTTCCTTTGTTTCTGAGGCAGAGATAGCAGTACTTGATTTTCAACTGCTCAGGGGTCAGCACCCCAACCCCTAGTTGTTTCAACTGTTGAAGGGTCAATTGTATCTGATAAGGGGTTGATATCCAAAATATATAAAGAACTCCTATAATTCAAGAGGGAAACAAAATCCGATTAAAAACTGAGCAGAGGATCTGAAGAGACATTTTTTCAAAGAAGACACACAGATGGCCAACAGACATATGAAAAGATGCTTAACATCGCTAATCATCAGGGAAATGCAAATGAGAGTCACGAGATATCGCCTCACATCTGTTAGAATGGCTATTATCAAAAATACAAGAAATAAGTATTGGTGAGAATGTGGAGAAAAGGGAACCCTTGTTGGTGAGAATGTAAATTGGTGCAGCCACTACTGGGAAACTGTTTGGAGGTTCCTTTAAAAAACAAAAATGTCCTACCATATGGATCCACTTCTGGGTATTTATTTGAAGAAGACAAAAGCACTAATTCAAAAAGATCTATGTACCCCCATGTTCGCTACAGCACTATTTACAATAGCCAAGACACGGAAACAACCTAAATGTCCATCAATGGATGGGATGGAATGGGTGATGGGGGTCAAATTTCCAGTTACAAAATAACCCAAGATTTTAAAGAAAACCTGTGTTCATTATATTAATCTCATGACATTAACTTCATTCACCAATGCAAAGAAACATGACAATTTGCCTGTTAAATTAATACAACCCAGTACTATGTCAGTTAATAACGACAAAGGATTTAGGTGGCTCCCAACAGTATCTACTTCCTTTTTTACCCCAAATATACTCTTTTCAAACTTTCAGCATGCCTCCAAATTCTAATATTCCAAAATTAAAGAGCAAGTCTAAATTTACCTATGCAAACTGAAAATGATGTTTTATACTTTCCTATCAAAGAATGGTAACATATTTGGTTTATTCTTAAGAATGCTTCTAATCCCTTTCCTCTAGATACCCAATATTCAAGAGTTCCTTTTTATCTGGAATATTTATTCTAAGAGTCTGCAGTTCCAGGTTACACAGGGAAGCAAGAGTTATTTTAAAAATGTACCCATTAATAAAATGCTCATTATGGGTTTCCCATCCCAACCACACTAGCCCTCAAATCAACACAGTGTCTATGCCTGTTCATCGTGCCATTAGTCTCTTGCTGGCTATAGATTTGTAAACACCTGACAATTTAATCCAAATGCAATGCAAAACGACGTGCAAATTAAATTACATTAGCAAAATATGCAAAATTTCAGAAAGTTAATGAAAATGTGTTGGGAAAACTGCTTGGAATCATTTAAACAGTCTTGAACAAATAAGAGGTATGTCAGCTAATGACTAAAAAAGATAATCAACAAAGATGATACTAGATTCAAGAATTTTCTTTAAACAGCAAATAATTAAGGAAGGTTCTTGGAACTGCAGAAACTCCCTACCACTTTTGCAAAAATAAACTCCATTATAATTATATCTTAAAAGTTAAAAAAAATGATAGCATTTGCCTTATATTCTGATTTCAGAACCCAATCCTGCAAAAGATGCAAGTCCCTGTAAAAACCTGGCCTCAAATTAGACATAATGTAGAAGGTTATCTTATGTTTATTCACTAAATGGAATAGAGAAATAGAATAATAAAACTATTATTATTATTTT
The DNA here is from genome assembly GCF_011762595.2 of Tursiops truncatus. Taxonomy (NCBI): domain Eukaryota; kingdom Metazoa; phylum Chordata; class Mammalia; order Artiodactyla; family Delphinidae; genus Tursiops; species Tursiops truncatus. The sequence continues at coordinate 162,839,044 of NC_047035.1, read as the reverse complement.
AATCCTAAAAATAAAATTCACATTCCCAGTTGTGGAAGAAGCAGCAAATTCCTGATGTAGGTACCAATCACCAACTGCACTGGCAAGCCAGAGCTCATAAGAACTAGAAAAAACTATCTGCAAAAATAGAAAAATGACTTTCATAAAGGTAGAACAACACTATCACCATTTTGCCTTACAAAGAGACAACAGAAGGCAAACTGATGAACTAAGTTGACCTATAATCCTCCTGTAGGCAATCCACAAAAAGTTTTCACTAAGGTGCTGAACAATTGATTCAGAGCTAGGTTTCACTTCATCAATGGAACATGCAAGCTTTCAATTGGGAATCTCTACAAAAGGCAACCTTTGTAATAAATGAACCACCAGAGAAGATTCTAATAAAACTTACCATTGTGTATTGCATTCAGCAACTCTGAGAAAGCTTTTAAGTAAGGAAAAAAGGACTTCAGGTTAAGATCATTCTCAAACACACAAAAGAAATACATAGGCATAGGCTGCATCAGTATAATAAAATCTCAGTAAATCTACCTTGGATCATTGCTTAAATCATTAAAACTACAAGCTTGGCTCAGTCTTCACATGGTATAAATTTCTAGATACTGCATTTCACTTGCCAATATAGTACCTACTAAATTTAAATAACATGTCAGATATACTGTCATAATGATGACAAATCTCCTTAGTAATAAATAAAGCTACTTTTAAAAAGACATTTAGTAGTCTAACTATGTAATGTCTTTCTGGCTGAAAGTCAGTATCTATAAGATGCAATTCTATACAGGTAAATCCACCTTTGGTCACACTTAATAGTATTTATTATAACGAAAAACCTCATTTTATCATCTAACCTGATCAAACATTCTCAATTCCTAGACTTTAGTATAATAGGCTCAAGATATGCAGAGGCCTAAGCAAAAAAAGATATCTAAAGACAATATACAAATATTAACATTAAGATTAGTGAAAAACAAAAAAATTGGAAATATTACTTCATTGGGGAACAGAAGTCACAATTCTACAATGGAAGCACCATATTAAAAGGTCAGCAATCAACAAAATTTGGTCACAATTTGACTCTAATATGGATCCTGAACACAGGACAAAGCAGCAAGTTAAGCTACCTTTGTAGGAGAAAGAAATCTATTCAATTAAGAACCAACTGCATCTGAGAAAATTAAAATTTAAAGGTTCAGAAGTGGCATAATATACTAGAAAAAGCACTAGAGTAGGAGTCAAAAAGTCTGGGTTACCAACCCAGTTATACAACTTACTAGTTGTTGGACAAGCTCCATCATGCCGATACTGCATGGAAATTTCTGTTGGGAGGGAGGAGAAAGGAAATCAGCAAAGAAGTTGCCAGTGAGTTAAGGGCAGAAAAGAAACAGGCCAGAAAAACAGGAAAACATTCACCTAAAAGTCTAGCTGAGCAGGGCAAACAGAAATGCAAGAACAGAAATTATGAGCCAGTAATTGGGACATAAGGGGTAGGAGGACCAAACATGATGGCATTCTCACAAATCTTAACAGGACAGTGTAGAAATGTGTGTGCATGTATATGTGTGCAACGAATGAGGAAAAGACAGAAGGGCTTACAAATGAATCTGTATAACAAGCATTTAAGAATAAATGGATTCACTTCTATGAGGAAGTAGAGTTAGGCAATGAGATAAACTAATGTGCTTTATGTAATTCATTAGATGAGAACAGTGTATCAAACACATTTGAATGCTATGTTCAATTAGCAATTACGATTTAAGTATGAAAATTATTTAGTTTATATCTGAGCAGAAATCCATTATGACTTACATAACAATAAAAAACTCATTAAACTACAGTCTGCTTACTTTCTTCTACCTTTCATTTTTGATGATGATAATGAATGAAAAGCCATTACTCTTATTCTTTTACTCCACCCAAATGAGGAGAACGAGCAGAGGGTGACATGAAGCAACAAAACACTGCTAAAAGCAAAATCTGCTCAGAAATGGGAAATAAATTTCCATATGACACTCCAAAGGAAAAGTAATCGATAAAACCAGTGCTAAGGCTTTGACTCAAAATTCCTGGCCTGGGAACTCCCAGGCGGCCCAGTGGTTAAGATTCTGCACTTCCACTGCAGGAGGCAAGGGTTCGATCCCTGGCTGGGGAACTAAGATCCCGCAAGCCGCCGCAGGAAGCCGCAGGAATTCTCTGGCTATTACTTAACCAAAAACATGACTTCTAGGAACCATGTGCACAGCAGAGCCTTCCAGGCAACCATCACTCACACATCTACCTCAGAACTCAAGTCTAATCATTGGCCCACTCTGAATAACTTGAGATTAAGAAGAAAGACAAAGCAAGGTAGAGGAAGCCAGCACTCACTTGCAATCACTGTAATGTTAAAAGAACTTGACATTAGATACTGTTAAAAAATCAAACACTTAGGCCAGTTTAGTGTAAGTCCTTTCCAGATGACCCTCGAAAATGAGTCATGGTGGGAGAATTTGCCACCTTAATGCTTCAGTAACAAATGCAATACAAGTGAGATTTTAAAAGGTTATTAAAGAGATAGACATGTTACATTATAGAGAAATGGTAGTTGTTTGGAATGGTCCTAAAAAATAATCAAAGGACACTCATGCAGAAGGATTTTCTCAGTGGGGACAAAAAACTGGAATATGGCTATTCTGGCCTTTGATCTAGTACTTTTATAGAAAGACAGCCATGACATAGGGCCAGCAAATTTTCAGATCATCAAAAGCCAAAACAAAATCAGGGGATTTTCTAAGAAAGCAAATTCCAAGGTATATCCTGGTCTTAGCAGCATCCAATATCCTTTATGATTTTCATTTATAACCCAATATAATCAATGTATATAAAATCATGAACCTGAGTCATTTAGATGTGAATTATGTTCACTAACTGTAACTAATCCTTCATCTACAATACTGTGTTAGTAACTCTACTCTCATGAGTTTATTAGATTAATATTTTAGCTATATGATTCCCTTACCTGTTTACAGAATCAGTCTATTTCTAATTAAAATATTTTATCAAAAAAAGACTCCTCAGTTTCACTTTACCAACAGAAGTAGATATGACATAAACAGGGATACATTTAACAAGTTCCCTTTCATAGTTACACAGGCTCAAGTTAAACTTTCATAACCTTCATATTTCAGGAGAAGCCAGAAGAAACTTCTATTGAGGCGATCTACTCATAGTAATAACTTGTCTTTGTGAAATCAGGAACAATTTAAGATTAAGTACATAGTCTCACAACCAAAGGACTGCCTTTCCAGAATCTCCTTTTATAGCATGTATCACCACTAAAGAATTCTATCACTGAAATAGATTTCAGGTATCTTAACTGAGAAAGGTATAGAGGCATTCTATTAAAGAATTAGAGACTGAGTTTAAAAAACAAAAAACAGGGAACCCTATACTTTGAAAGGACAGAGCGTGCCCAAAGAAAAGAAATTAATGTTAAACCACCATCATTTAACGAATACCAAACTTTTCTCAGAGAAAATAAGATGATGATTTTTGTGAAGGAAAAATGCTAACCTTCACTTTACTAAATCATAAACTCTCCTAATGTGGTTGAGATAAAAAGGAAAACAAGGACTTCCCTGGTGGTGCAGTGGTTAAGAATCCGCCCGCCAATGCAGGGGACACGGGTTTGAGCCCTGGTACAGGAAGATCCCACATGCCGTGGAGCAACTAAGCCCATGCGCCACGACTACTGCGTCTACGCTCTAGAGACAGAGAGCCACAACTACAGAAGCCCGTGCACCTAGAGCCTGCACACCACAACGAAGAGTAGCCCCCGCTTGCAGCAACTAGAGAAAGGCCGTGCATAGCAACGAAGACCCAACGCAGCCAAAAACAAACAAACAAATAAATAAATAAATAAAAGGAAAACAGAAAAGGACAAATACAGCACGTCAACTCTTCCAAAATATTCAATGTTTTCAACATCTTAATTTTCAATGTTTCAAAAGACCAGGTACCTATTAAGAGCTCAAAAGAACATACGTAGGAAAGAATTCAATCAAAAGTTTAATATAATTTGTAAGCCAAAACTTACAACCTTTAGTAGCCATTTAAAACATTTTGTACAAGTCAGTATAAAACAGTAGGTCATTTATCAGGATGTACTGTGATTTAATAAAAATCTTACAATACAAACCCTTGATCAGACAAGTTTAGAGGTGTTTTCTGGGTTTCTATTCTGACTGGATCTAGGCCTCCTAGAATAAATATCTTGCTACATATGCTCTACTATAATTTGAACATGTCATGAGAGAATTCTGATTACTCTAAAATTCTTTTAATAGTAAGTTGCCAGAATTAAGTCCAGAATGCTAATTCTAGGAGAAAGACCACTAGCCTCAAAGTCTGATTTCTTCAGCCTGGCATTCAACTCTCCATAAACTCATCCTGCTCTATTTAATCAACATTACTTCTAACTATCCCACAAACACAAGCTTCTTGTTTCTATGAAGTTTACCCTTCAAATATACCTTTACTATCTTTTCTGATAATAATGTTGGCCTTCTTTTTCTGCCTACTCCAAAGTACAATTCAAATTTCATCTTGTCCATGGTCTTTTCCAACTAATTATATATCCTAAAACTGGTCTGTAATACTATTGATACGTGAAAAGCTTTACAATAAATAATTTCACTTGCAACCTGGCAAAAACATTTGAAAGACAAGTACAAAATCACACAGGATACTACCAAACACATGATAACATTCTCAGTGATTACTAATAGTATTCATTCTTTTTTTTGTTTTTTAATGTTTAGCATTTATTATGGTCAAAGCACTGTGCTGGCAGTGGGGAGACAGTAATGAACATGACAAACACAGCCCCTAACCTCCTGGAGCTAGGATTATAGTGCTTGTTACAGTCTAACCTTATAATTAACAGGTGTTTACAAGGTCACCTGCATTGTTACTTGCACATGAATCTTTAAAAGGGCATCATGGAAAACAATTCTTGATAACACGGTACACATTTTCTCCTTCTGACTTATTTATACAGGAGCGAGTTTTCTGCTCTTACAATTACTAAGTGCTTTCTCAATCTAAAATTAGGCCAAAGGAAAAATTAACATTTTGATACTAGTAGGAGGTACTATTGTTGCAAGTTAAATTATTGGCTCAAACTCTCTTGTTGATCCCATTGCTTAAAGCATGACTGACAGTATACTAGCAAGGTTTTACACCCTCATCAGCAAACATCCCTTGAATTTTATAATTAAGTGTCTCTGGAATCAAGGAAAATGCATAGCTCCACCACTTAGAGCTGTGAGAATTCTGTCTGTTTCCTCTTCTATATAATGAGCGATAATACTTGATGCTTGTCAAGTGCTTAAGACAGTGTGCAGCACATGCTAAGTTTCAACAGCAGTTAGCAATTCTTAACTTATGGTAAGAAGGCGTAATTCCTAAATACTCATGGCATTTAGCCAGCTTCTTCTAGATAAGCATAGACTTTTTAGTACTAAGCTTATCAGTGAGAGAGTGCTCTGATCTAGTCATAAAACTTTTATTAAAATGTGTAAGATTAAATAATATATTACCTCAAATAGTTTTCAACAACTAATCTTATTTCCTAAGTATGGCTTTAACAAGATACATACACTCTTCAGAGTGATTTTAAAACTCAAGTTTAAGAAAAAAAAAAAATCCTAGGGCTTCCCTGGTGGCACAGTGGTTGAGAGTCTGCCTGCCGATGCAGGGGACGCGGGTTCGTGCCCCGGTTTGGGAAGATCCCACATGCCGCGGAGCGGCTGGGCCCATGAGCCATGGCCGCTGAGCCTGCGCGTCCGGAGCCTGTGCTCCGCAACGGGAGAGGCCACAACAGTGAGAGGCCCGCGTACCACAAAAAAAAAAAAAAAAAACTTGACAAGTCTAAATTTAAGTCATTTATTTTGGTGAAATAATATTTATGGGAATTTCTCCCTAAATTTCTGTCTACCTACTGGTGAGGTAAAAGGGATACAAATTCATATTTTTCTGCCACAGATGTACCACAGACACTGCCCTCACAAAGTAATCAGTAATCAGTAAAAAACATGATTTCCCACACACAAAATTTCCCTAAATCAATAACAGCTAGGAAAATCTTTTAAGAATTTATCTTTTAACTATTTAGCCTATATTAAGTAAAACTGGATTAGTGCCAAATGTCTTTTCCAAAGACCAAACTGTCCTCCTAAGATCGTAACACTTTTCATTAAGATAATTAAACGTCACTTAGCAACTCACAGTATTATCATAATGATAGTTTAAAATGAATTTGTGGGGACTTCCCTGGTGGTACAGTGGTTAGGAATCCACCTGCCAATGCAGGGGACACAGGCTCGAGCCCTGGTCCAGGAAGATCCCACATGCCGTGGAGCAACTAACCCCGTTGAAGCCCACGTGCCTAGAGCCCGTGCTCCGCAACAAGAGAAGCCACTGCAACGAGAAGCCTGCACACTGCAACGAAGAGTAGCCCCAGCTCGCCAAAACTAGAGAAAGCCCGTGCGCAGCAACAGACCCAATGCAGCCAAAAATAAATAAAATTTTAAAAAAATAAAATTAAATAAATTTGCTTGGTGGTGGTGGCAGTGGCAGTGGCAGTGGCGGTGGGTGGGTGGGTGAGAGGGAGGGAGGGAGAGAGGGAGGGAGGGAGAAAACAAGGGGCCAAGCCTACCTGAACCAAGTGGAGAGGAGCCCACACTAAGACTCTGCACACTCCCATTCCTGAGCGGCGTGGGGGATTTCTGGAGACTAGAGCTGGTTACACTTCCTGCAGCTGACGCTACAGATGACGTTGGTGAAGCAGAAGAAACTGAGAGATGAGAAACATTCTCTTGACTTTTGTTTCCTTTGGGTCTACCAGGCCCATGCTTACTTTGTTTATTTCCTTTTCTTTTCTTTTCCTTTACAGTTTCTTCTTCTATGCCAGAAGTTTGAGCCCGCTTATATCCTGCTGTAGGAAGACTGGAATTACCCAAATCTCCAGGTGAATTTTCAAAGTTTTTAGGCTGCGGAATAACAGCTGAGGTTGAAGGGAGACCAATTATGGAACTAAAACTATTTACCCCCCCTTCCTGGCTTCCAGACTCTCCTTTATGTACATCTTTGGTTGATGATGACTGTTGGGAGTGAGTGTAACTGTCATTACGCAGATCTGAGTCTGTAAAGCTCAAGAAATCCTGGGGAGACTGTACTGAACTTCCCGAAGATGATTTTACACTGCCTGGAGTTCCTGAAAAACTGCCTGTAGTGGGGGAAAAAAAAAAATGGGGTAGGAAAAGAAAAAATTGGATGCAAAAGTTCCCATGAGCAGTAGAAATGACACAATCATCAAAAAGAGAGGATGAAAAAAATTATAAAACTTAGGACATCAGTATGTAACAAAGCTAGATTTTTTAAGGATTATTACTGAAATCAAGTTTATCTATAAAATTATGTTTTAAAAATACTTTTTATAGTTATTAAACTGAATATTAACTCTTGAATTATATGCTATTACTTGTACAATTACCAAGATATAAGATGTGCTGTATTTAACCTACCTTTTACCATGGCAGCATTCCTCTACTCTCCCCCAAATGCCTTGTGTATGCTTGAGGAAGGACCAAAGAAAAGCGAAGTCTCAAGGAGACTCTGAAATGACTATGATTGAACTCTGCATGGCTTTGGGAACTTCCTTTCTTGCAATTATTGAAGGTATGATTATAAATGTTCCCAACATACAATAAGATCCAAAAGATGTTGCTCAGGTCGTAAGTTCTGAGTTTTAACTTCAAGATAATGTTGGCGAATGTTATCTTTCAGTTATATCTACCCCACCAAAACACGGATCTGATATAATCATCATCATATGGAACCTAATCTATATAACTCACATTCTCCCAGTCCACCTCCCACGGAGATGCATAAAGAAAAGAAACCAGCCACTTATATTCTGCTATTGCTTTTATGAAAGTAAAATCATAGGAGGGGCACCTCTCATGAATCTCTCACAACTGCTTATTTTTTCCCCACTCTTTAAAGAATATTAGTAAGCCCACCGTGCCATTATGAGATATAAAAACCTCAAGGTTCTTATTTACCAGGTTAAAACTAATGGCTGGGCTGAAACAAATTCGATCCACCATCCCACTTCATCAAACACTCTCGCCACGCTTGCCAAATGAAGTAACAAGTGTTTAGACTCAGTTTTGACCAACATCTATTGTGTTTCATAAAACTAAACTATGTCATGTTTTACCTAATGTCTTCAAGAAACGAAAGCTCAAAATAAAGTGTTCTGTTGGCAGTGGAAAGGAAATTCCAAGCTAAGTGTTAAATTTTACTGTAGAGAACATTCGTAAGTAATCACACATAAATCTGCCTAAATATTTACAAAGATATTTTTTCCCTACACATAAGAAATAATTTTTTTAACTAAAGTCTCAAGGTTTTGGTTTTTAAATTTTAAGCTCTTCTAAAATGGCTCATTAAAAAAAATTAATAGTTCTAAAATTTAACTCCTTCAAGAGAATATCTGCCTTATTAATCTACAAAATTACTTGTACTGATGTGACCATTTTCAGGCCATTTCTGTGTAAAAAAAATATATACATATTAAGAAGCCATTTACATTACATCAATCATTTAAGGATAACTGCAATTTGCCACTTAATTAACAGCTATAAAGAAGTTCTTTATTATCCATTCTGATCTGTCACCATCTGTTTTTTTTTCTGCACATTTTTGTTTTTACAGCTGGTGTTAAAAGCTCACGACAGCATAGCAAATACTTTAAAACACTTAGTATACACAATATTTTAAATGTGTATTTTCTAAAATTCACATACTACCTGCAATTTAAAAAAAAAAATTACCTTAAATGCCCTACCTTTAAATTTCAACTTTTAAAACTTTTCAGGATATTACTTCAGATATAAAAACATAACACGTTCTCTACCATATCTTAACAGAAGCAGGGAAAGACTCTCCAATATTGTGAAATTTAAGAAAATGAGAGCTCGCTTTTCTAAATGAATTAGTACTTCAAAGATAACATTAAAAACTCAATGCAATTTTACAAGTACAAAATAAGGTCTTAGTTATAGAGAAGAGATGACTGAATTCTGCTAATCACATTCAAAACGTGAATGAAGTTACATTAAAACTTTGTTTTACAGGAATTCCCTGGTGGTCCAGTGGTTAGGACTTGGCACTTTCACTGCCGTGGCCCAGGTTTGATCCCTGGTCAGGGAACTAAGATCCCGAAACCCAGGTGGCAAAAACAAACAAACAAAAAAACCAAAAACTACAGTTTTACTATTTGTTTTCCAAAGTATCATAAAAATAATATACAGTAAATTTATTAAACATAAAACAGCAAATTTAGCATTTCATTTCTTTTCTACTTGTCTTTTTGTTATATGAGGCAAAAAGAAAAAAAAAATCTAGGACTTGAAAATCTTGAAGCACAAAATAACTTAGTTTAAAAATATATGAATATACTTTTTAATGAAGAGGTCAGCAGACAGCATCTCTCTACATATTCAAATTATGTCCTGGTAGATTATGGGCATAATTTTTATTGTCAGCAAAAGCTTTAACAGGGTAAAGAAAAGGACAACTTTTTCCCTCATTTACTCCTAGGGGACAAAGGGCTGGGGTGGGGGCGAGGGAGAGGAGGCCTTTATTTTACTAAATGTATTTGTCTCGAACAGTTTTAGCACTTACATTTCTCAACATATTTATTTCAAAATAAAAACCTAGAACATTGGGCTAATGTATTCTAAGGTTTAGCTGAGTTATTTTGTTCTCCATAAAACAGACTTGTCATATAAAACACAAAATGCCTAGTTAATTCTGAATATCAGTTAAACAACAAATTATTTTTCAGTATAAGTATGTCCCAAATAAATGCATGGGACACACACTGAAAAAAATAATTTGTTGTTTAACTAAAACTCAAAACTAGCTGGGCATCCTGTACATACAGCAGCCATAATTACCAAAAGATATGTAGGCTGAGCAGAATTCTACTTTCATCTTCAAGCTTTATAATAAATGCATTAATAATCAGCAAGTATTATTTACCGAGAACTATTTAGCTCCCCTAAAAATTACTGAGTACTTATTCACTTATTGAAAATGTATACCTTAACCGTTTTAGTGTTCAACGGGAAAAGACAAATAATAACAATTTATAAATTAGAATGACTTTTCTGTTGAGCAGAAAGGAAAGGAAAACTCCAGCTTTTATTGTTTTTCTCCTCAGACTTAAACTTTATTCCACATCTATTTAAACATTAAAAAAAATTACAGTTCAACTTTAGCAGCACAGGTCATAACACAAAAAGAAAGCAAAGTTCCCAGAAACATTTGAAGAAGGAATACTAGTCTTTAAAGTAATCTTACTATAGCAACTAATCATAAAATAATCTCTAATTATCCAATAGTTATAAGTAAAAGGTAAATTCTTTTATAAAACTTAACTACTATTGATCATCACAAGAACAAGTATTTCAACTAAAATATCATAATTAATACCTTGCTGGAAAGGACTAGCTGCTGATACAGTCGTTCCTGGATTTCTTCCACCAGGCTTTCTTCCCCTTTGACCTGAGCTGTGAGCTGAAGATTTCTTCCCTTTGCCCTCTGACCCTCTAGCCTCTGAAACATCTTTTGCACTAGTAGTGTGCGCAGAGACTTCCTGGAAATTTGCATTTGTAAATCGTGCTGCAGTATCTTCCAAGCGCTTCAATGATCCAGATATAGAGTTGCTGCTAGTGCTTGTATAAGTCTAACATTTTGATTGAGAAAGGAAGTAAAAGGAAAAAGAACTGATTACAATTTGGCTACAGGGGGAAAAAAAGATGGCACATTAATAATAAATAATTATTGGACTTGAAAGATAAACATATGAAAGTTTCAGTTATAAAAACATGTCACTCTAAGAAAATCATGTAAGAACAATTTAGAGTCTGGTACAAATATTTCTTTTAAAAATGTAGATAATTTATAATATGACTGAGCATCAAATTGCAGCGATTAGTAAAAGTACATATTAGTTGTTTTTATTAAGTGACACACAGTAAGTAATACAGAAGATACTTGTTTCTCAAGCAACATAATTTTCAACAAGAACAATCTACTTCTTAGACATGAAATTAAAATCAGCTTTAGTGTTCATCACTGAAAGGCAACAACTAGAGAGAAGTAAGGTACTACAATTTCACTACTGGACTATATCCTTGATATTATACAGATCTAGCATAGGTCAGAGCAAGAATTTTTTAAATTCAGATGAAGGCTGCTTTTCAAAAGAGAAATATTTAAAACCTTGAAACAGAAAAGATTTCTTCCCAGTATTAAGTTGAGGAAACAGTTACATTTTGCAGTTAAGATTTCTAAAAAAATTAAAAGTACAATTATACCATAAAATTGATTCACAATCACCCCCTATAATTAGTTATGGTAGGGAAACAAAGCAAGATAAAGACAAACTTAAACAGTTTCCAGTTTTTAATAATCATTTTAATATAAGGTGCATGCAAATAATGACAAATTAAATGACTATTAAAGTGTGATGCCAGATGTAAATTAATCAACATGCTTTGAAATTAAAGATTTATATGGGGGCTTCCCTGGTGGCGCAGTGGTTGAGAATCTGCCTGCGAATGCAGGGGACACGGGTTCAAGCCCTGGTCTGGGAAGATCCCACATGCCGCGGAGCAACTAGGCCCGTGAGCCACAACTACTGAGCCTGCGTGTCTAGAGCCTGTGCTCCACAACAAGAGAGACCGCGACAGTGAGAGGCCCATGCACCACAATGAAGAGTAGCCCTCACTCACTGCAACTAGAGAAAGCCCTCGCACAGAAACAAAGACCCAACACACCCAAAAATAAATTGATTAATTTTTAAAAAAAGATTTATATGGTCCAAAGGGTCAGGGATTTTTGTTGCCATTGTTAAACTGGTGTCTGAACTATAACTAGCCCTAAATTTCTGTTGAATAAATAAATAATTTTCTAATACTTCTATCTGATATCTCCAATGTAACACAAGAGAAAAATCTGAAAATATGCAAAACTGAAATCTGCCACATATTAACAACCACTCAGTACAAAACATCAGAAAAATTTTAAAAATGAAAAAGTGACAATAAAAATCAGGTTTGTTAGCAAATCAGTGTTCAGAAAAAAGGAGTAAGAGGAAACTTCAACTGTTTTGAAAACCAAATCTTTACTACTACTCTTCTGCTACTTGCCCAGTGTTGCTGCTGCACCCCACAGCATCTCACTGCCAAGAACAGATTTTCACCATCAAGTACAAGAGACATTATGATCTCATAAAAAACTAATCACTATTGTAATAAACTATAATCCACAAATAAGAAAAAGGTTTTCAAACTAAATTTCAGGAGGAAACACACTCCCATTTAACAAAACAATCATATTTAAGCTGATTAAACTTCATGGATGACTACCTTTCCCAGCCAGACAGGTCACTTTCAAAATCACCTGACACTTCACTTTTCCAATATTTTAAGTTGATCCTGAGATTTTCCAACCCACTCATTTGACCCTAGTAAAGTTTAAAAGTCATCTAAAAAAACCACAACGGTGTTCTTCATTCAAGTCCTCTATGTGTCAAATAAGGAAAAGGAGAGAAAACTGGGTAGAATACCAACAACAGAAATATGCTGTTTCCACATAACAACCTAAATTAGGGTTGGTCAATTTTCCCAGTCATTTAGTAGAATATACTGGCTTACCCCTGAAGTATAAATATGTCCATAAATCCAATGAAAACATGATATTTGGAAGAGAAGGTATTACAAAGAAAGCATTTAATGAAAATTACACAAATTTCAGTGACCAAAGTCATATTAAATAAAACCATAACATTTTATTTTTTACAAACCTCAACACCTTGTAAGTTTAAAAAAAAAAAAAAAAAAAGTACTACAGGGACTTCCCTGGTGCCACAAGTGGTTAAGAATCCATCTGCCAATGCAGAGGACACGGGTTCAAGCCCTGGTCCCGGAAGATCCCACATTCCACAGAGCAACTAAGCCTGTGTACCACAACTACTGAGCCTGCGCTCTAGAGCCCGCACGCCACAACTACTGAAGCTCGCCTGCCTAGAGCTCATGCTCCACAACAAGAGAAGCCACCACAATGAGAAGCCCACACACCACAGCGAAGAGTAGCCCTCACTCACTGCAACTAGAGAAAGCCCGCGTGCAGCAACAAAGACCCAACGCAGCCGTAAGTAAATAAATAAAATATACATAAATTTTTTTAAAAAGATACCACAGGTTTCTTAGTAAGAAAAAAAAAAACATAACAAAAATAACTTTAGCTGAAGATTCTAACAGTTAAAAAAAATTTTATACATGCCCCCAACATCACAAACCTGTTTCCTCAGTCAGTTTCACAACCTAAGTAACTCTCATAGCATTAGCATGCCATTGCTCTGAGAGCCACTATAGTGCTTAAAAATACATATTCATGTAAATTGATCATAAAATACAAACTAACTACATCAATTGGTACTCAACTAAGTAAAATATAGCCTTCCTTTTTTTTATTTTCCACTAGAGAGAATATTGGATATCTGGCTATATTGATAGTCTTTAGAGAAGTGCATAAACACTTTGTGATTTACAGGCAACTTAATGAATCTTTCAAAATAGACATCTACAATGTGTTTGATTTTTCTTTCATGGCCAACTAAAATTATTAGTCCTCAGATGAGATGCAAACCCTATATACCTACTAAATAGCATTAATTAGGAACAAAAAAATATTTCTAACTTCAAATAGAAATTTTTAGACTCATAATTAATCAAAGGCTATCAGAGGTAACCAAAGAAATAGCAGTTATTATATTTTAAAGGTATGGTTGCCTTAGGTTTTATTCTACAAGGCTCTGTAATCCATGTTTGGAAGAAGGAGGCAGAGGGAAGGAAAACAACCAATAGCTTTGCCTTTCACCAACATGGTAAAACAGAATAATGCTTGTTAAAAATTTTTTTTTAATTATATACTATTCAAGTCTCCCATAAAAGTCACATTTTTCACTAGCCCAATTCTTAGAATACAGCACAGAAACTATCAAACATGAAGCACAAAAAGAATGAAAACTTTTTAAGAGGGGAGGGGTGCCAGTAAGCTGTGGGACAACATTAAGAAACCTAATGTACATGCTATTGCAGTACCCAAAAAAAAGCAGGGGGGAGGGACTTAAAAATAATAATAGCAGGGGGAAAAAAGAAAAAAAATAAAGAAATAATAGAAAAACTATGAAATTTGATGAAAACTATAAACCTACAGATCAACTAACCCCAAGTATGAGAAACATAAAGAAAATGCCATGAATGCACATCATAATCATATGGCTTCTCGCTAAAAACCAACAATAAACAGAAAATGATAAAAGCAGCTGGGGGGGCGGTTAAATATGCCTATGTGCTAAGAAATAAGGATGAAAACAGATTTCTCATGAAAAAGATGCTAGCTAGAAAAGAGAAGAGTAAAATCTTCAATGTACTAAAAGAAACAAACTATCATTAACCTAGAATTCTATACCGAGCTAAAATACCTTTCAAAAACACAGGCAAAATAATTGTTTTTCAGATAAAAAAGCTGAAAGAACTAATCACCAGCGGTTAACACTATAGTAAATGCTAAAGGTTGTCTTTCAGGCAGGAGGAAAACAACAAAGGAAATGTGGATGTACACAAAGTAATTAAGAGCACTAGAAACAGTAATTACATGGATAAATACAGAAGATTTTTTAATTATTTAAGTCTCTTTATAAGGTAACTGATGATCTAGAGCAAAAATAATAACAATGAATTGTGAGGTTTATAAAATATGTAAAAACTTTAAAACATGACAAAAATAGGCCCAAAGCCAAAAGGGTAGCAATGGAAGTACACAGTTGTAAGGTTCTTATATAATATGTGAAATGGTATAATATCACTTGAAGGCAGACTGTGACAAGCTAAAGATATATAAACCCTAAAGCAACTAATAAAAAAATACAATTATTACTAATCAGCCAAAATGCAATCATACAAAATATTCAATGAGAAAAAAAAGAAAATAGGAAGATGAGAAATAATGGGCAAATTAAAAAGGACTAACAAAGGATAGATTTAAATACAACCATATCAATAATCACATTATATGTAAATTACCTAAACATCCCCACTGAAAGACAGAGATTGTAACAGTGAAAAAAGAAACTCAAGACTTTATGTTGTCTACAAGACACCCATTTAAAACATAAATACAGAAAGATATTAAAAGTATGGGGAACACATATCAATCTAACACTAATCCAAAGAAAGCTGAATTCACAACATTAATATCAGACAAAGTACACTTCAGAACAAGAAATATTACCAGGATAAAGAGGTCTATTAATCAAGAGGATATAAAAATCCTAAATGTTTCTGCAAATTATGAGACCTTCAAAATAAATGAAGCAAAAACTGAATAGAGAAAACAAAGAAACAGCAAAATGTATAGTTATAGTAAGAGAGGTTCATTCTTTTTCTCAATAACTGACTGAACAAATAGACCAAAAAAAATGAGGATATAAAGAAACTTAAACAATATAAGTCAACTTGACCTAACTGATATTTATAGAAAAACTTCGTACAATAAGAGCAGAATGAATACACATCCTTTTGAAAAGCACACAGAAAAACAAAATAATCCATGTTCTGTGTCATTAAGAAAATCTCAAAAAAATTTAAAATAAATTATAACACAAAGACATTAAATGAGAAATCAACAAGAAGATATGTGAAAAACCCCTAAATATTTCAAAAGTAAATAAAATGCTTCTAAGTAACCTATGGTCAAAGAAGAAATCAAAAAGAAACCTTAAGGTATTTGTTCAACTAAGTAAAAATGAAAATACAACATATAATTTGCAAGTGGAGCTTAGAACAAAGTTTTTAGCATTAAATGTCCATATTAGCACTTTCTGGTCAGCATGTAATAAGGAACTTTGAAGTCTTCATTCCATCCTAACAAGTAAAAAGCCTAACAAACTGAAAAGTCAATAACTCTTCTTAGATCCATCAGAGAAGCGAGGTCACAGAGCAAACCACTGCCACCAAAATTAGAGAGACAGACAGACAGATACAGAGAATCAGAGCGTACCCAAACAGAAATCTCTATGGCAACCAGTATCAGGGTAGGAAAACCTCAAGTATAATTGACAAATTGTTGAAGGCTCAGTGTGGACAAGTCTGAGAGATTAAAAACTCCAGGAGGGGCTTCCCTGTTGGTGCAAAGGTTAAGAATCTGCCTGCCAATGCAAGGGACATGGGTTCGAGCCCTGATCAGGGAAGATCCCCCATGCTGCGGAGCAACTAAGCCTGTGCGCCACAACTACTGAGCCCGAGCTCTAGAGCCTGGGAGTCACAACTACTGAGCCTGTGTGCCACAACTACTGAAGCCCGCGCGCCTAGAGCCCATGCTCCACAACAAGAGAAGCCACTGCAATGAGACACTCACGCACCGCAACGAAGAGTAGCCCTCGCTGACCACAACTAGAGAAAACATGTGCACAGCAACAGACCCAACACAGCCAAAAATAAATAAATAAAATATATAAATTTATTTTTTAAAAAAGATAAAGGTAAGGCAGAGATAGGTCTCATTAAAAAAAAAAAAAAAAAACCCCAAAAAAAAGAACTCCTCACACTTTTCAAGTTTTACCTCCAGGAGCTCTACCAAGTCTTGACAGTGAATACCAGAAGAAAAATATACACTCATGCTTCCAGCAGGGGAGGCAGAAAGGAACTATTCTAATATGCCAAGGTATTCTGTTCTTCTTAATAAGGCCTGTTATCAGGAGAATATATTTTACCAGAGCATAACCTGCTGAGGTTGTATCAGAGCCTCAAGTATGTGAAGGAAGGGAAATACCCAACTACAACCCCCAACAGTATCCTGTCCCAGCAAAGCAGGGTAGGGGGTGAGAATCACTTGTGAGGTTTACAGTCCAGGGGCACAGGCTCACCAAAAGACTGAGAACTAACCATAGGACTATAGAATGCTTCCTGTCCCTCTTACCATCACATTATTAAAGGCCTATTTACCACACTTCCTTTTATCCAGTAAATCATATACATCTTTTAACAAAAAACTACAAGGTGCACTAAGAGGCAAATAGACCGTGTGAAGAGAACGAACAAACATCAGAACCAAAGACAGAGATGGCACGACTGTGGGAATTACCAACCCAGAAATTTTTTAAACTATGATTAGTATGCTAAGGGTTTTAATGTAAAAAATAGACAGCATGCAACAACAGATGGATATTGTAAGCAGAAAGAAATTCTAAAAAAAATTTAAAAGGACTCTTTGAGATAAAAAAAAACCCATAACAAAAATGAAGAATTCCTTTGATGCGCTCATTAGTAGACTGGGCATGGCTATGGAAAGCATCTCAGAGAGTGAGGATATGAAAATAGAAACTTCCAAAAATAGAAAGCAAAGAGAAAAAGAAACTATGAAACAGAGAACAATATCCAAGAACCACAGGACAACTACAAAAGGTGTAACATAGGTGTAATGGGAATACCAGAAGGAAAACAAAGGAACTGAGGCAATATCTGAAGCAATAATGACTAAGAATTTAACCAAATTAATGTCAGAAACCAAATGACAGATCTAGGAAGCTCTGAGAATACCAAGCAAGATAAATGCCAAAAAGCAAGCAAGCAAACAAAAACAACACCTAGGCATATCATATTCAAAATGCAGAAAATCAAAGATAAAAGAAAAAACACTCAAAGAAGCCAGAAGGGGGGAAAGCCTTAACTACAAAAGAGCAAAGATAAGAATTACATCTGACTTCTCTTCAGAAACAATGCAAACTACGGAGTGATGTGAAATATTTAAAGTGTTGAGAGAAAAAAAACAACCTAGAATTCTGCACACTGCAAAATTATCCTGTAAGAGTGAAAGACAAAGACTTTCTCAGACAAACAAAAATTGAGGGAATTTGTTGCCAGTAGGACTGCCTTGCAAGAAATGTGAAAAGTTCTTTGGAGAGAAGGAAAATGAAACAGGTCAGAAACGTGGATTTCCATAAAAAATACCATTAGAGAATGAATCAGTGAAGGTAAAATTAAACTTTGATTTTTTTAATTCTTAATTGACCTTAACAGCTTGCTCAATGATGTATTTGATTATATAGTTTTATGCATTCATATGCTTATGTATGTTCATGTATAAGTGAAATGAATGACAGCATTGACAGAAAAGATGGGAGGGAGAAATTAGGAATATTTTGTTATTATAAGGTACTTGTGCTACCATGAAGCAGTATAGTGTTACTGAAAGACGCCTTAGATATGCCGTAAAGATATATTGCGAGCATGAGGGCAACCATGAAGGAAAACAAGTATAACTGATATATTAAGAAATGAAAAGAAAATGGAATCGTATAAGATGCTCAGTTAAAACCACAAAAGTTAGAAAACATGTGGAAGACAAAAACAGGAACAAAGACCAAGAACAAATAAAAAACAGTAACAAGTTTTGTAGATACTAACCTAACTGTATCAAAAATCATCCTAAACACAAATGGTCTAAATATGCCAATTAAAAAACAGAAATTGTCAGAGTGGATCAAAAAGCAAGACTCAGGTACAGTAAATATAGAGACACATCATGATTTAAAAAAAAATCAATGGATGGAAAAAGGTATAACATGCTATCACTAATCTAAACAAGGTAAGAACAGCTGTATTTCAGACAGAGTAGACTTCACAGCAAGGAAAGTTAACAGGGATAAACAGTGACATTATACAACAACAAAGGAATGAAGACTACAAGATGACACAACAATCCTTCATGTGTATATGCCTAAAAACAAAACATTAAATACATGAGGCAGGGACTTCCCTGGTGGCACAGTAGTTCAGAAATGAAAGATGGAACATTAACTACAGATCTCATGGACATTAAGGGATAATCAAGGAATTTTACACACAAAAAGAAACAGACAATCTGAACAGACCTATATCTATTAAAGAAATTTAATTAATAATTAAGCATCCCACCAAAACACACAAAGCACCAGGACCAGATGGGTTCACTGTTAAATTCTACAAAATTCTTAAGGAAAAAAATTATACCAGTTCTCTACAACCTCTTCCAGAAAACAGAAGCAGAAGAAATAATTCCTAACTCTCTCTATGAGGACAGCAATACTATATCAAAACAGATAAAGACATTATAAGAAAGAAAACACAGAATAATATCACTCATGAAATAGATGCAAAAATTCTCTACAAAGTATTGGCAAATCAAACCCAAAAATGTATAAAAAGAATTATAGAGACTTGCAAGATGGCGGAGGAGTAAGATGTGGAGATCACCTTCCTCCCGACAAATACATCAGAAATACGTCTACACGTGGAACAACTACAGAACACCTACTGAACGCTGGCAGAAGACCTCAGACCTCCCAAAAGGCAAGAAACGCCCCATGTACCAGGGTAGGGAAAAGAAAACAACGAAAAACAGAGACAAAAGAATAGGGGTGGGATCTGCACCACTGGGACAGAGCTGTGAAGGAGGAAAAGTTTCCACACACTAGGAAGGTCCTTCACTGGTGGTGACAGGGGCTGCTGGGGTCGAAGCTTCAGAGCCAAAGACGAGAACACAGCAACAGGGGTGCAGAGGGCAAAGTGGAGAGGCTGCCACACAGAGGATTGGTGCGGACCGGAACTCACCAGCCCGAGAGGCTTGTCTGCTTACCCGCCGGGGCGGGCGGGGCTGGGAGTTGAGGCTTGGGCTTCGGTCGGTCGGAGCGCTGGGAGCGGGAGGACTGGGGTTGGCAGCGTGAACACAGCCTGCAGGGGATTAGTGCACCACGGCTAGACGGGAGGGAGTCCGGGGAAAAGTCTGGATCTGCCTAAGAGGCAAGAGACCATTGTTTCGGGGTGCGCGAGGAGAGGGGATTCAGAGCACCGCCTAAACAAGCTCCAGGGATGGGCGCAAGCCACCGCTATCAGCACGGACACCAGAGATGGGCGTGAGATGCTAAGGCTGCTGGTGCAGGCACCAAGAAGCCTGTGTGCAAGCACATGTCACTATCCACACCTCCCCTCCTGGAGCCTGTGCAGCCCGCCACTGCCAGGGTCCCGTGATCCAGGGACAACTTCCCCGGGAGAATGCACGGCGCGCCTCAGGCTAGTGCAACGTCACGCTGGCCTCTGCCGCCTCAGGCTCTCCCCGCATCCGCACCCCTCCCTCCCCCAAGCCTGAGTGAGCCAGAGCCCCCTAATCAGCTGCTCCATTAACCCTGTCCTGTCTGGATGGGGAACAGATGCCCTCAGGCGACCTACACGCAGAGGCGGGGCCAAGTCCAAAGCTGAACCCTGGGAGCTACGAAGAAGAGAAAGGGAAATTTCTCCCACCAGCCTCAGGAGCAGCTGAATAAATCTCCACAATCAACTTAAGGTACCTGCATCTGTGGAATACCTGAATAGACAAAGAATCATCCCAAATGGAGGCGGTGGACTTTGGGAGCAACTGTAGACTTGGACTTTGCTTTCTGCATCTAATTCCTTTATGATTTTATGTTTATCTTAGTTTAATATTTAGAGTTTAATATTCAGACTTTCTTATCACTGGTAGATTTGTTTACTGACTTGGTTGCTCTCTTCCTTTTTTTTTATATACAGATATATATTTTTTTCATTTTTCACTTTTAGTGAGAGTGTATGTGTATGCTTCTTTGTGTGATTCTGTCTGTATAGCTTTGCTTTTACCATTTGTCCTAGGGTTCTGTCTGTTTTTCTTTTTTTTTTAAGTATACTTTTTAGTGCTTGTTATCATTGGTGGATTTGTTTATTGGTTTGGTTGCTCTCTTCTTTCTTTTTTTAATTTTTTTTATTTTTAATAATTTTTTTATTTTAATAACTATTATTTTTTTCTTTCTTTTTTTTTCCTCCCTTTTCTTCTGAGCGTGTGGCTGAAAGGGTCTTCATGATCTCGACAGGTGTCAGGCCGATGCCTCTGAGGTGGGAGAGCCAAGTTCAGGACATTGCTCCATCAAAGACCTCCCAGCTCCACATAATATCAAACAGTGAAAGCTCTCCCAGAGACCTCCATCTCAACGCTAAGACCCAGCTCCACTCAGCGACCAGCAAGCTACAGTGCTAGACACCGTATGCCAAACAACTAGCAAGACAGGAACATAGCCCCACCCATTAGCAGAGAGGCTGCCTAAAATCATAATAAGGTCACAGACAACCCAAAACACACCACCTGATGCGGTCCTGCCAACCACAAAGACAAGATCCAGCCACATCCACCATAACACAGGCACCAGTCCCCTCCATGAGGAAGCCTACATAACCCACTGAACCAACCTTACAC
Source organism: Tursiops truncatus (assembly GCF_011762595.2). Lineage (NCBI taxonomy): Eukaryota > Metazoa > Chordata > Mammalia > Artiodactyla > Delphinidae > Tursiops > Tursiops truncatus. Next base: position 162,817,621 of record NC_047035.1, on the reverse strand, counting down.
ACTGGGGGCAGACACCAAAAACAACGGGAATTACGAACCTGCAGCCTGTGAAAAGGAGACCCAAAAGAGAAACACACAGCAGATGAAGGAGCAAGGTAAAACCCACCAGACCAAAGAAATGAAGAGGAAATAGGCAGTCTACCTGAAAAAGAATTAAGAGTAATGAAAGTAAAGATCATCCAATCTTGGAAATAGAATGGAGAAAATACAAGAAAACTTTAACAAGGACCCAGAAGAACAAAAGAGCAAAAAACAATGATGAACAACACCATAAATGAAATTAAAAATTCTCTAGAAGGAATCAACAGCGGAATAACTGAGGTAGAAGAACGGATACGTGACCTGGAAGATAAAATAGTGGAAATAACTACCACAGAGCCGAACAAAGAAAAAATAATGAACAGAATTGAGGGCAGTCTGAGACACCTCTGGGACAACATTAAACACACCAACATTCTAATTACAGGGGTCCCAGAAGAAGAGAAAAAGAAAGAGACTGAGAAAATATTTGAAGAGATTATAGTTGAAAATTTCCCTAATATGGGAAAGCTAACAGTCAATCAAGTCCAGGTAGCACAGAGACTCCTATACAGGATAAATCCAAGGAAAAACATTCCAAGACACATATTAATCAAACTATCAAAAATAAATACAAAGAAAAAACATTAAAAGCAGTAAGGGAAAAAAATAACATACAAGGGAATCCCCATAAGGTTAACAGCTGATCTTTCAGCAGAAACTCTGCAAGCCAGAAGGGAGTGGCAGACATATTTAAAGTGATGAAAGGGAAAAATCTACAACCAAGATTACTCTACCCAGCAAAGATCTCGTTCAGATGTGACGGAGAAATTAAAACCTTTACAGACAAGCAAAAGCTAAGAGAATTCAGCACCACAAAACCAGCTTTACAACAAATGCAAAAGGAACTTCTCTAGACAGAAAACACAAGAGAAGGAAAAGACCTACAAAAACAAACCCAAAACAATTAAGAAAATGGTCATAGGAACATACATACCCATAACTACCTTAAATGTAAATGGATTAAATGCTCCAACAAAAAGACACAGACTGGCTGAATGGATACAAAAACAAGACCTGTACATATGCTGTCTACATGAGACCCACTTCAGACCTAGGGACACGTACAGACTGAAAGTGAGGGGGTGGAAAAAGATATTCTGTGCAAATGGAAATCAAAAGAAAGCTGGAGTAGCGATTCTCGTATCAGGCTAAATAGACTAAAATAAAGACTACTACAAGCGAAAAAGAAGGACACTACATAATGATCAAGGGATCAATCCAAGAAGAAAACGTAACAATTGTAAATATTTATGCACCCAACATAGGAGCACCTCAATACATAAGGCAAATGCTAACAGCCATAAAAGGGGAAATTGACAGTAACAGGATAAAAAGAGGGGAATTTAACACCCCACTTTCACCAATGGACAGATAATCCAAAATGAAAATAAACAAACACAAGCTTTAAATGATACGTTACACAGGATGGACTTAATCGATATTTATAGGACACTCCATCTAAAAACAACAGAATACAGTTTCTTCTCAAGAGCTCATGGAGCATTCTGCAGGCTAGATCATATCTTGGATCACAAATCAACCCTTGGTAAATTTAAGAAAATTGAAATCGTATCAAATATCTATTGCGACCACAACGCTATGAGACTAGATATCAATTACAGAAAAAAAATCTGTAAAAAATAAAAACACATGGAGGCTAAACAATATACTACTAAATAACCAGGAGATCACTGAAGAAATCAAAGAGGAAATCAAAAAATACCTAGAAACAAATGACAATGAAAACACAACGACCCAAAACCTATGGGATGTGGCAAAAGCAGTTCTAAGAGGGAAGTTTATAGCAATAAAATCCTACCTCAGGAAACAAGAAACATCTCAAATAAACAACCTAACCTTACACCTAAAGCAATTAAAGAAAGAAGAACAAAAAAAAAACCCAAAGTTAGCAGAAGGAAAGAAATCATAAAGATCAGATCAGAAATAAATGAAAAGGAAGTGAAGGAAATGGTAGCAAAGATCAATAAAACTAAAAGCTGGTTCTTCGAGAAGATAAACAAAATTGATAAACCATTAGCCAGACTCATCAAGAAAAGAAGGGAGAAGACTCAAATCAACAGAATTAGAAATGAAAAAGGAGAAGTAACAACTGACACTGCAGAAATACAAAGGATCATGAGAGATTACTACAAAAGCTCTAGGCTAATAAAATGGACAACCTGGAAGAAATGGACAAATTCTTAGAAATACACAACCTGCCAAGACTGAATCAGGAAGAAATAGAAAATATGAACAGACCAATCACAAGCACTGAAATTGAAACTGTGATTAAAAATCCTCCAACAAACAAAAGCCCAGGACCAGATGGCTTCACAGGTGAATTCTTTCAAACATTTAGAGAAGAGCTAACACCTATCCTTCTCAAACTCTTCCAAAATATAGCAGAGGGAGGAACACTCCCAAACTCATTCTACGAGGCCACTATCACCCTGATACCAAAATCAGACAAGGATGTCACAAAGAAAGAAAACTACAGGCCAATATCACTGATGAACATAGATGCAAAAATCCTCCACAAAATACTAGCAAACAGATCCAACAGCACATTAAAAGGATCATACACCATGATCAAGTGGGGTTTATTCCAGGAATGCAAGGATTCTTCAATATACGCAGATCAATCAATGTGATACACCACATTAACAAATTGAAGGAGAAAAACCATATGGTCATCTCAATAGATGCAGAGAAAGCTTTCGACAAAATTCAACACCCATTTATGATAAAAACCCTGCAGAAAGTAGGCATAGAGGGAACTTTCCTCAACACAATAAAGGCCACATATGACAAACCCACAGCCAATATCATCCTCAATGGTGAAAAACTGAAAGCATTTCCACTAAGATCAGGAACAAGACAAGGTTGCCCACTCTCACCACTCTTATTCAACATAGTTTTGGAAGTTTTAGCCACAGCAATCAGAGAAGAAAAGGAAATAAAAGGAATCCAAATCGGAAAAGAAGAAGTAAAACTGTCACTGTTTGCAGATGACATGATACTATACATAGAGAATCCTAAGGATGCTACCAGAAAACTACTAGAGCTAATCAATGAATTTGGTAAAGTAGTGGGATACAAAATTAATGCACAGAAATCTCTGGCATTCCTATACACTAATGATGAAAAAATCTGAAAGTGAAATCAAGAAAACACTCCCGTTTACCATTTCAACAAAAAGAATAAAATATCTAGGAATAAACCTACCTAAGGAGACAAAAGACCTGTATGCAGAAAATTATAAGACACTGATGAAAGAAATTAAAGATGATACAAATAGGTGGAGAGATGTACCATGTTCTTGGATTGGAAGAATCAACATTGTGAAAATGACTCTACTACCCAAAGCAATCTACAGATTCAATGCAATCCCTATCAAACTACCAATGGCATTTTTCACAGAACTAGGACAAAAAATTTCACAATTTGTATGCAAACACAAAACACCCCGAATAGCCAAAGCAATCTTGAGAACAAAAAACGGAGCTGGAGGAATCAGGCTTCCTGACTTCGGACTATACTACAAAGCTACAGTAATCAAGACAGTATGGTACTGGCACAAAAACAGAGAGATAGATCAATGGAACAGGATAGAAAGCCCAGAGATAAACCCACCACATACGGTCACCTTATCTTTGATAAAGGAGGCAGAAATGTACAGTGGAGAAAGGACAGCCTCTTCAATAAGTGGTGCTGAGAAAACTGGACAGGTACATGTAAAAGTATGAGATTAGGTCACTCCCTAATACCATACACAAAAATAAGCTTAAAATGGATTAAAGACCTAAATGTAAGGCCAGACACTATCAAACTCTTAGAGGAAAACATAGGCAGAACACTCTATGACATAAATCACAGCAAGATCCTTTTTGACCCACCTCCTAGAGAAATGGGAGGGAAGGAGATGCAAGAGGTAAGAGATATGGGAACATATGTATATGTATAACTGATTCACTTTGTTATAAAGCAGAAACTAACACACCATTGTAAAGCAATTATACCCCAATAAAGATGTTTAAAAAAAAAAAAAACTGAACCCTAATGCCAACTGTGGATTTTAAGCCTTAATGATGCGTCAGTGGAAGTTCACAGATTGTAACAAATGTATCACTCTGGTGTGGGATGCTGACAGTGGGGGAAGGTGTCAGGAGTTATATAGGAAATCTCTTTACTTTCCAATTTTTCTCTGAATCTAAAACCACTCTAAAAAATAAAGTTTTTTTTAAGCTGCCTATTTTAGAGAAAAGAAAGGTCTTGAATAAATTCATATTACACCTTAATAAATTAGAAAATGAAGAGGAAAAGAAACCCAAAGCAAGCAGTTAAAAGGAAAACATAAAATTAGAACAGAAATCACTAAAATATAAAACATAATAACAACAGAGAAAAATCACTGGAACCCAAAGGTAATAATTTAAGATCATAAAAATTCATAGCCAGCCTGGTTACAAAAAAGAGAAAAGACTGTCAAAGCTCACTCAAGAAGAAATAGATAACCTGAATATAGCCCTGTATCTATTTTCTTTTAATGAAATTACAGTTGAAAACGTTCCCCTACAGAAAACTCTAGGCCCAGATGGCCTTAAAAGAGAATACTAGCAGGAGTTCCCTGGTGGTCCAGTGGTCAGGACTCTGCACTCTTACTGCCAAGGACCCAGGTTCAGTCCCTGTCAGGGAACTAAGATCCTACAAGCTGTGCAGTGCAGCAAAAAGAAAAAAAAAAAAAAAAGTGAATAATATTAAACATTAAGAAATATTACCAAATTTACATAAACTCTTCCAGAAAACAAGAGTGAATACCTGCAATGCATTCTATAAGGCCAGCATTCCTTTTAACACCAAAACCAAAGACATTGGGGCTTCCCTGGTGGCGCAGTGGTTGAGAGTCTGCATGCCAACGCAGGGGATGTGGGTTCGTGCCCCGGTCCGGGAAGATCCCACATGCCACGGAGCGGCTGGGCCCGTGAGCCACGGCCGCTGTGCCTGCACGTCCGGAGCCTGTGCTCCGCAATGGGAGAGGCCACAACAGTGAGAGGCCCGCGTACCGCAAAAAAAAAAAAAAAACCAAAGACATTGTAAGAAAACATGGGTCAATATCCCTCATGGGGCTTTCCTGGTGGCGCAGAGGTTGAGAGTCCGCCTGCCGATGCGGGGGACGCAGGTTCGTGCCCCGGTCCGGGAGGATCCCACAATGCCACGGAGCGGCTGGGCCCGTGGGCCGTGGCCGCTGGGCATGCGCGTCCAGAGCCTGTGCTCCGCGACGGGAGAGGCCACAGCAGTGAGAGGCCCATGTACCGCAAAAACAAAAACAAAAACAAACAAACAAACAAATATATATATATATCCCTCATGAATACAGAGGCAAAAATTCCTGTAAAATTTCTAAAAGTAGAATCAAACAGTACATAAAAATGGTAATACATCAAGACCAAGTGGGATTTCCCCAGGAATGCAAGGTTTTTCAACACTGGAAAATCAACCCTCGGAAAATCAACGTACTTCATCATATTAACAGATTAAAAAGGAAAAAAATCAATCAATATATCTATTAAAAATATATAAACAGTCTCTTCAGCAAGGGGTGCTGGGAAACCCTCATGTCAATTAATGAAATCAGAACACTCTGACACCATATACAAAAATAAACTCAAAATGGCTTTAAGATCTAAATGTAAGACATAACACTATAAAACTCCCAGAAAACATAGGCAAAACATTCTGTGATATAAATCATAACAATATTTTCTTAGATCAGTCTCCCAAGGCAAAAGAAATAAAAGCAAAAATAAACAAATGGGGCCTAATCAAACTTAAAAGCTTTTGCACAGTGAAGGAAACCATCAACAAAACCAAAAAAAACCTACAGACTGGGAGAAAATGTTTGCAAATGATGCAACCAACAAGGGCTTAATTTCCAAAATATACAAACAGTTCATACAACTCAATGTCAGAAAAACAACAACATAATCAAAAAATGGGCAGAAGACCTAAACAGACATTTCTCCAAAGAAGACATACAGACGGCCCAAAGGCACATGAAAAGATGCTCAACACTGCTAATTATTAGAGAAATGCAAATGAAAACCACAACAAAGTATCACCTCACACCAGTCAGAATGGCTATCAAAGAGTCTACAAATAATAAATGCTGGAGAGGGCGTGGAGAAAAGGGAACCCTCCTACACTGTCAGTGGGAATGTAACTTGGTGCAACCACTACCGAAAACAGTACGGAGATTCCTTAAAAAACTAAAAATAGAGCTACCATATGATCCAGCAATCCCACTTCGGGGCATATATCTGGAGAAAAACTTGGTTCGAAAGTATACATGCACGCCAATGTTCACTGCAGCACTGTTTACAATAGCCAAGACATGGAAACAACCTAAATGTGCACTGGCAGATCAATGGATAAAGAAGATGTTGGGTACACACACACACACACACACACACGTTCACAGGTTAGAAGACTCAATGTTATTGAGGGATCAATTATCCCCCAAAACAATTTGAAGATTCATTACAGTTCAAGTCAAAATACCAGTAGTTTTATTTCTATAAATTGACAATTCTAAAATTCATATAAAAATGCAGAGAACCTAGAACAGATCAAACAACTGAAAGAGAACAAAGTTGGAAGTGGACCCTATCTGACCTCAAGAGTCATTATAAAGCCACAGTAATCAAGATTGTGTGGTATGGAACAGAACAGAGTCCAGAAATAGACCAATACATATATGGTCAACTGTTTTTATACAAATGGGAGTAAAGGTAATTCAGTGGAGAAAGGGCAGTCTGTTCCACAAATGGCTCAGGAAAAACTGAATATCAGTATTCAAATAAGTGGATTTTGATGTGTAACTCACATCATATGCAAAAATTAACTCAAAAAGGATCATCGACCTAAATGTAAAACATAAAAATATAAAACTTCTAAAAGAAAACATATAACATATCTGATAAAGGATTTGCATCGGAACATATAATGTCTCACAAAACTCAGTAATAAGAAAACAAACAAACCAATAAAAAGGAAAAAATAAATAAATGGCAACTATTCACATGAAAAGATGTTTAACATAATTTAGGTCATTAAGGAAATGCAAATCAAAACCACAATGAGAAACTGATACGTACCTAACTAGAATGGCTAAAATTAAAACAACTGATTATACCAAGTGTTGCAGAGAACATAGAGGAACAAGAACTCTCGTACACTGATGGTAGAATTGTTAAATGGTATAACCACTTTGGAAGATAGTCTGACACTATCTTAAATAATTAAGGACATACCTACCATGTGACCCAGCTATTCTGCTCCTTGGTATTTATGCAAGAAAAATTAAAGTGCATGCCCATACAAATATTGTACAATGTTCCTAGCAGCTTTATTTTTAATAGCCCAAAACTGGAAACAACCTGAATGTCCATCAATTGTTAAATGGATTAACAAATTATGGTAAGCCCATACAACAGAATACTAGTCAGGAATAAAAGGGAATGAACTCTTCATACACACAATATGGATGAGTCTCAAAATAATTATGCTGAGTGAAAGAAGTCAGATAAAGAAGTGTACATACTATATGTTTCCATTTTTAAAATTCTAGAAAATTCAAACTAATTTACAGTGACAGAAAACACAATAGTTGCCAGGGCAAGGGTAGTCGTGTGAAGGCAAGAAGGGCATTACACTAAATCACAAGGAAACTTTTGCTAATCATTTAGCAAATCAATTCACAAATTTATGGAATTTTCCACTTCAAATATGTGCAATTTATTGTATGTCAATTTTACCTCAAGAAAGCTAACAGAAGGTCCAATGTATTTGATACAATAAAATTTTGAATACTTTTATTATCATAAGATTATTGTGTATGTGTGTGTATTTCCTTAAAAATTAAGTCTCCAAAGAAATTTGTTTAAGCATGATTAGCATTCAAGGGTGTTGTGTTGCTGAATAACACAAGAAAAGAACAGAGATTGACATATACTAAAAACATAGTGGATAAATCTACACCTGGATTTCTTAGTAAGTTAAAACTTCTACAGATTTCTTTAAAAGTTAATCTTTAAAGAAGCATATTAGAAGTTTTTAAACATTAAGAAATCAATTAACCTACTTTACAGAAAAATGTTTGTCCTACTATCAAAAAATCTTAGAAAAACAGTATAAACTGTAACAGTTTTATTTAAAAGTTATACTTACTGAAAGGCCAAGAGATACAAGAAAACAGAACTTAACTATGGCTTTCCCTCATTCAAATATTTTTTTCAGAAAAATAACACGGACACCAAACAAATCGGCACAAGGTAAAGAGCTAAGACTTTCTTCTCTTATCCTTCCTTGACAATACACCCTTCTACTAACACTATGGAAAGAAGGAAACAGATTTGAAGTGCTCAGAAAGACCAAACTGAGGAAATCAGGGGAAGCGAACATGCTGTCCTACAAACACAAGGTGAGCCTCCTTTTCTGCTTTCTCAACTTGATGTATTATATTAAAGGATTCCCTTAATTCAAGTCTCTGCAGAATCTAATCCCATCTGTTCCATCTAATCCCCTTATACCTAAAAACCTAAACCTCCCAATGACAGAAACAACAAGCTATGTTTTCCAGGAAGGACACTTATATATACAATCTTAATGATTAATATGAAAATCCTACTCTATTCCTAGTGACTTTTATATATCTATGTATCACCAGTAGTACACTACCATGGTTATCAAGGATTTATGTGAAAATATTATATTGATAAATTAACGTTGCAGTATTTAAAGGATTACAGTGACATCACACTGACATGACATCGAGGCATTTACCTGCTGCTAATTCCTAGCCTGAAAAATGTTTAGAGTCAAAAAAGGGTTAAAAATTATACATAAAGTACAATTAAAAATTCTAAGACCAGCAGAGTCGATTCTAAGTTAATAAAGAAATAAACAAAATGGAATTTTGCCTTAAGGTGTAAGAAATGACAAATGCAAGGTTCAAAAATGTACAATCAAAACTGGCTATAGGGCTTCCCTGGTGGCGCAGTGGTTGAGAGTCCGCCTGCCGATGCAGGGGACGCGGGTTCGTGCCCCAGTCTGGGAAGATCCCACATGCCACGGAGCGGCTGGGCCCGTGAGCCATGGCCGCTGAGCCTGCGCATCCGGAGCCTGTGCTCTGCAACGGGAGAGGCCACAACAGTGAGAGGCCCGCGTACCGCAAAAAACAAACAAACAAACAAACAAACAAAAAACTGGCTATATAGTACAGGTATTTAAAAACTGCAATAGTAAATTAAACTTCCCAGTGACTCAATTTAAATATGCTCTACAATTTTATTTATTTTTTTTTTTTTTTTGCGGTACGCGGGCCTCTCACTGTTGTGGCCTCCCCGGTTGCGGAGCACAGGCTCCGGACGCACAGGCTCAGCGGCCATGGCTCACGGGCCCAGTGGCTCCACGGCATGTGGGATCTTCCCGGACCGGGGCACGAACCCGCGTCCCCTGCATCGGCAGGCGGACTCTCAACCTCTGTGCCACCAGGGAAGCCCAAATGTGCTCTACAAATTTTAACCATGGGATCTAAAAGGAGCCTTGAAGATCAAAATAAAACTCAGCCTTACATTCCTTGATATAGTCCTATGTTTCCATCAATAGAAGGTAATAAAAAGTGTGGTGCACCAACAGTAAAGGAACACTCTCCTCCTAAAAGGAATCTATGGCTCAAATCCTCTACCATCCATCCACCAGGTCAAGAAGGAGCCCACACTACCTGCCCCTTTCAAATACTCAAGGCCTGGGCTTCCCTGGCGGTGCAGTGGTTAAGAATCCGCCTGCCAATGCAGGGGACACGGGTTCGATCCCTGGTCCGGGAAGATTCCACATGCCGCGGAGCAACTAAGCCCGTGAGCCACAACTACTGAGCCCATGGGCTGCAACTACTGAAGCCCATGTGCCTAGAGCCCGTGCCCCGCAACAAGAGAAGCCACCACAATGAGAAGCCCGCACACCGCAACGAAGACTGAACACAGCCATATATACATACATACATACATACATACATACATACTCAAGGCCTCACCAGATTATTTTCCTTCAATCTCCAAGGGTTAATCTGATTACGACTTTACCAAAAGACAGACTCCAGGTGAATCCTCACCTGCCTCTTTGCCACTCACTAACAGAAAGCCCAGAATCCAGTTTAATCCTCTCCTCCGTCTTTCCCACTCAGCCATGAACATTTTGTCCACACACCCCCGCTGCTCCCTCTTCAACAGCTGAAACCCTTCCACTGTTCTCTCTGGAACTCAGAATGATCAAGAAAAGCTGCTATATTAAACTCAACCTTGGGACTGCCATGGCGGTCCAGTGGTTAAGACTCCACACTCCCAATGCTGGGGGCCCAGGTTCGATCCCTGGTCAGAGAACTAGATTCCCACATGCCACAACTAAGACATGGCACAGCCAAATAAATAAATAAATATTAAAAAATAAATAAGCTCAACCTTTTCTCAGAATATTCCCTGCAGATTCTTGCTCTAAGAAAATCAGGGGTCACCCTGAACACCCTGTTTACCTCACAGCTACTTCAAGTAATGGATACTCTACTCCAGCTACTCTACTCTGGTTTCACTGGCTATGCAGGTGGGCTGGGTTCTCTTGCTCTTCCATGCTGATTCTAAACCCCTCTCTCTCTCTAAAGCCCTCCAGGTATAAAACCTCAAAACATCAGACCTTATCACTCACTAGGTCTCACTGTTACAGTTATTATCAATCTCTTAGAGCAGAATTTGGAAAAGTATAAGCTTAGTTGTATCTTGGGTCTTATTTGAGGCACACAGGATCTTTGCTGCCGAGTGCGGAATCTTCATTGCAGTGTGTGGGATCTTTAGTTGCAGCATGCAGGATACAGTTCCCTGACCAGGAATCAGAGCCAGGGCCCCTGCATTGGCAGCATGGAGTCTTAACCACTGGACCAACAGGGAAATCCCAGGCTTTTTTTGTTGCTGTTGAATTGTATGAGCTGTTCGTATATTTTGGAAATTAAGCCCTTGTTGGTCGCATCATTTGCAAGTATTTTCTCCAAGTCCGTAGGTTGTCTTTTTGTTTTGTTTATGGTCTCCTTTGCTGTGCAAAAGCTTATAAGTTTATTTAGGTCCCATTTGTTTATTTTTGCTTTTATTTTTATCGCCTGGGGAGACTGACCTAAAAAAACACTGCTACGATTTATTTCAGAGAATGTTTTGCCTGTGTCCTCTTCTAGGAGTTTTATGGTGTCCTGTCTTATATTTAAGTCTTTAAGCATTTTGAGTTTACTTTTGTGTATGGTGTAAGGGTGTGTTCTAACTTCACTGACTGACATACAGCTGTCCAACTTTCCCAACACACTTGCTGAAGGGACTGTCTTTTACCATTGTATATTCTTGCGTCCTTTGTCGAAGGCTGCCCATAGATAGGTGTGTGGGTTTATTTCTGGGCTCTTTATTCTGTTCCACTGACCTGTCTGTTTTTGTATCAATACCATACTGTTTTGATTACTGTAGCTTTGTAGTATTGTCTGAAGTCTGGGAGAGTCATAACTCCTGCCTTGTCCTCTTTCCTCAGGATTGTTTTGGCAATTCTGGGTCTTTTATAAAGTTTCCATATAAATTTTCTGATTATTTGTTCTACTTCTGTGAAAAATGTCATGGGTAATTTGATAGGGATCACATTAAATCTATAGATAGCTTTGGGTAGTACGGCCATTTTAACAATATTAATTCTTCCAATCCAAGAGCAGGGGATATCTTTCCATTACTTTGAATCATCTTCAGTTTCCTTTATTAAGGTTTTGTAGTTCTCAGCATATAAGTCTTTTACCTCCTTGGTAAGGTTCACTCCTAAGTTTCTTTTTTTTTTTTGAAGCAATTTTAAAAGGGATTGTTTGCTTGCATTCCTGTTCTGTTATTTCACTGTTACTGTAAAGGAATGCAACTGATTCCTGTATGTTAATCTTGTATACTGTTACCTTGCTAAATTCGTTCATCAGTTTTTGTGTGGAGTCTTCAGGGTTTTCTACATATAGCATCATATCATTTGTGTATATGACAACTTTACCTCTTCCCTACCAGTTTGAATCCTTTATTTCTTTTTCTTGTCTCATTGTTGTGGCTAAAACTTCCAATAGTATGCTGAAGAGAAGTGGTGAGAGTGGGTATCCTTGTCTTGTTTTGGGCAGGAATGCTTTCAGCTTTTCAACGCTGAGTATTACATTCGCTGTGGCTCTGTTGTAAATAGCTTTTATTATGTTAAGATATGTTCCCTCTAGAACCACTTTTGCAAGATACTCATCGCTAATTATTAGAGAAATGCAACTCAAAACTACAATGAGGTACCACTTCACACCAGTCAGAGGGGCCACCATTAAAAAGTCTACAAACAACAAATGCTGGAGAGGGTGTGGAGAAAAGGGAACACTCTTATACTGTTGGTGGGAATGTAAATTGGTGCAGCCACTATGGAAAACAGTATGGAGGTTCCTCAAAAACTAGAGTTGCCGTATGATCCAGCAATCCCACTCCTGGGCATATACCCAGACAAAACTATAATTCGAAAAGCTACATGCACCGTTATGTTTATAGCAGCACTATTTACAATAGCCAAGACATGGAAGCAACCTAAATGTCCATCAACAGACAAATGGATAAAAAAACGTGGTATATACTGGGTTGGCCAAAAAGTTTGTTCCGGTTTTTCTGTAAGATTTTACAGGAAAACCCCAACGAACTTTTTGGACAACCCTAAACACAAACACACACACACACACACACACACACACACACACACACACACACACACACACACACACACACAGGAATATTGCCCAGCCATTAAAAAGAATGAAATAATGCCATTTGCAGCAGCATAGATGGACCTAGAGATTATCATACTAAGCGAAAAAAGTCAGAAAGAGAAAGACAAATATCAGATGATATCACTTATATGTGGAATCTAAAATACGACACAAATGAACATATCTATGAAACAGAAAGAGACTCACAGACATAGAGAACAGACTTGTGGTTGCCATGGGGCAGGGATGTGGAGGAGGAAAGAATTGGAAGTTTGGAGATTAGTAGATACAACCCATTATATATAGGATGGATAAATAACAAGGTCCTACTGTACAGCACAAGGAACTATATTCAGTATCCTGTGATAAGCCATAATGGAAAAGAATATGAAAAAAAATATGTATATATGTATGGCTGTGTCACTCTGCTATACAGAAAAAATTAACACAACACTGTAAATCAACTATACTTCAATTTTAAAAAATTTTAAAAAGAACAAATACCATACCCAAAACTGAATTCCTCTTCTTCCCCTAAACCTACCACACCCACAGTCTTTCACATCTTTGTCAACAGCAGTTCCATTCCTTCTAGTTATGTGGGCTAACATCTTTGGAATCATCTTTGGATCCTCTTTCTCTTATACTTTTTATCTATAAGAAAGTTACGTGGGTTCTACTTTTGAATGTATTCATAACCTGATCACCTTTCACCACCCCCCATGTCACAACCATCCCTTTCTGGATTATTGCAATAACCTCCTAATGGCCTCCCTCCTTTCATTCTTGACTCTCTATAGTCCATTTACAACAAAGCAGCCACAGGTTCTTACAAAACTTAAGTAACACCATGTTACATCTCAGATCAGAACTCTTTAACGGAGGGGTCCCCAATCCCCGGGCTGGTACCAGTCCGTGGCCTGTTAGGAACCGGGCTGCACAGCAGGAGGTGAGTGGCAGGCGAGCAAGCGATGCTTCATCTATATTTACAGCCGCTCTCCACTGCTCACGTTACTGCCTGAGCTCCGCCTCCTGTGATCAGCAGCGGCATTAGATTCTCATAGGAGCGCAAACCCTACGGTGAACTGCACACGCGAGGGATCTAGCTTGCGTGCTCCTTATGAGAATCTAATGCCTGATGATCTGAGGGGGAGATGAGGTGGTGATGCTAGCACTGGGGAGCGGGCTGCAAATACAGATTATCATTATCAGAGAGGTTTGACTGCAGAGACCATAATAAATCAATCGCTTGCAGACTCCTATCAAAACCCTATCAGTCAGTGGCAAGTGAAAACTAGCTCAGGGCTCGCACTGATTCTGCATTATGGTGAGTTGTATAATTACTTCACTATATATTACAATGTAATAATAACAGTAATAAAGTGCACAATAAACAATGCGCTTCAATCATGCTGAAACCATCACCCCACCACCCCCCATCTGTGGAAAAATTATCTTCCACAAGACCAGTCCCTGGGGCTTCCCTGGTGGTGCAGTGGTTGAGAATCTGCCTGCCAATGCAGGGGACACGGGTTTGTGCCCTGGTCTGGGAAGATCCCACATGCCGCGGAGCAACCAGGCCCGTGAGCCACAACTACTGAGCCTGCGCATCTGGAGCCTGTGCTCCACAACAAGAGAGGCCGCGACAGTGAGAGGCCCACACACCACGATGAAGAGTGGCCCCCACTTGCCGCAACTAGAGAAAGCCCTCCCACAGAAATGAAGACCCTACACAGCCAAAAATTAAAATATAAATAAATAACTTAATTAAAAAAAAAAAAAACAGTCCCTGGTGCCAAAAAGGTTGGGGACCGCTGCTCTAATGGCTATCTTTACACTCAGACTAAAAACTACGTCCTTCCACTGGCTTATACAGCCTTATGTGATTGGTCTCTCATCCTGGCCTCTTCTACTGCACCCCTCCCACCTCCCTTTCTTACTCTGTCCCAGCTGCCCAGCACCATCCCCACTTGTTTTCCTGTTACCCACATGATTATAATCTTAATAATATTTAACATTTACTAAGTAATACTTACTATGAACTAGACATTGTTCTAACTGCTTCATATGCATTACCTCATTCAATTCCAACAATTATCTCCCCCACTTTAACGAATGATGAAATTGAGTTACAAAGAGGTTAATTAACCTAAGAGCTTGGTCTGTAAGTGATGAAGCCAAAATTCAAAAGCACAGGTGGACAAAGCCCACTGCACAGCCCAAAGTTTACATCTCAATGATGCCCCCCACTTGTTATCCTCACTTAACATTCTTCAGAAATCAGCATAGAATAAACAGAAGATAGAATAAAGGACTAAGAATAGAAAACCTAAAGCACTTGATGTAGGGTTAGAGAGGTGGAAATGCTTAGAAGGAACCAGGACACTTCCTCAAGTATTTTCAAAATTCAGCACATAACTAGTTAAACGGTAAAAGTCAGCACATAACTAGTTATTATGTAGAACAAAATATGACACTTAAAACTTACTTTTTCTGTAGTAACAGTCAAGGAAGGAACCAATGCAGGTGATGGTTCTGGTTGCTTCTTGTGTTTTTGTTTGTGTTTGTCCTTTTCTTTATATTTCTAAAAGTGAATAGAAGTAAAATCCAATTTAAATTTAAATCATAACCCACATATACATAATAAAGATGAGATTTCTATATAATTGTGTTTAAGTAATTTACAATGTTAACAAATATTTGTCAAAAATAACAATCACTTCTAACCATGATCATATTATTTTATATATAAACAATACTAGTAATATACTTATGGCATTACTATATATATTACTATATATTAAAATATATAGTAATACTAGTATAACTTATTTTAAGGTGACTTCAGTTCCCTTATCCCTGACCAACGTAGAACAATATATAAACAACTAAAGTCTACAATTATTTGCTACTTTTATATCTGACAAACTTTTTCTTCTGTTAAAAACACCAAATACTGTTGCGTACATTTCATAAATAGCACTTTAAAATTTACATAGCACTTTGACATGCACTATCACATCATAATGATGTCGGATTCTCCAACACCATGCATTAAATTCTATGGCCCACAAACTACAAAACAGAGCATAGAAACTCAGGCAAAAAATTCTTTCTGAGGTTTACTCCAAAAATAGATGAATTAGTTATCTCTGCTAAAACTGATGAATTGAAATATAACAAAGGAATTCAATTAATAAGAAATTAATTAAATATTAGGAGCCCAACCTTATTTAACACCAAAAACTTTTAACGAAATCACTCTCAGATGTTTGAATCAGTAGGTAAGAGTCAGTCAGTATTGGGTGTGAAGTTTACTACTATTTAGTTAATTCAACTTATTTGCAATAGTTCATAAATTTAAACATTCGGAGAACTTAATCTATTCAAGGCATGAAAGAGTAATATCACTGGCTCTGCCCTAAAAGAGAATACACACCAGCAAAACAAAAAGCATAAAAATTAAGGATAGATGTTTTACTGTAATACCCAAGAGTACTGCCACTCTTTGCTTTTAACTCCTGATTTAATAAGTACATTAGATACCTCTTGACTGCAATGTTAATACTTTAGTAAAAGAAAATGTAAAATAACACAATAATAGTTTTTATTCAGATTTTTTTAGGAAACTTTCTTACTATGAAGATATTTTAACTGTGACAGATCATAAGGACTCATGCCTCCAATTCTTTGTAATAGGATGTCATGTACAAGTTCTGGAGCTAAGAAGAGCCTTGAGAAGTCTTCTACGTCTTTCACCTTTGCCCCCTTAGATCCCAGTCATCATGTAAAGAGTCTGAATAAGAACAAGATAAACAATCTCTACAATCTTGGAAAACACACGAGAGTAAAAAGTAAAGTATGCATGTGTAAATCTATGAAAATGTGAATGTATGGAACTCATCATGAAATAACACAGAACTTTGGTCCTTTGTAATACGCCAAGAAATACATCCTGAGATGAGGATTTCAAATGCTCAGTGGAAGAGGCTATCGATAGATTATATTCATAATATTGGCCGGTAAGATATGAATCAACACAGTCTAATGACTTTCACACTAAAAAGATAGGCTGATTTTAATAGAACAATAGAACAAAAGGAAATTCCAGGAAAATATTCAATTAATATAAATATTTAGCATATGACAAAGATGGGATTCCAAATCAGCAAGGAAAGACTGAAATTATTTAGTAATGGTACTACAATAACTGGTTAATAATTTAGGGGAAAGTATCATACAAAGTAAGACAAAATCCAAATGGATTACTTTAAATAGTTAAATAAAAATTAAAATAATCTAAGAGATTTAAGAAAATATTTTTTAAAACTTTAAAGAAAGACTTTTTCTAAGAGTAAAAAACTCACTAAAAAATCAGAAATGGATACCGTATGCTAACTCACATATAAGGAATCTAAAAAAATGGTACTGATGAACCTAGTGGTGGAGCAGAAATAAAGACACAGACATAGAGAACAGACTTGAGGACGCAGCGGGGGAAGGGGAAGCTGGCGAAGTGCGAGAGTAGCGTTGACATATATACACTACCAAATGTAAAATAGCTAGCTAGTGGGAAGCTGCTGCATAGCACAGGGAGATCAGCTCAGCGCTTTGTGACCACCTAGAGGGGTGGGATACAGAGGGTGGGAGGGAGGCTCAAGAGGGAGGGGATATGGGGATATATGCATACATACAGCTGATTCACTTTGTTGTACAGCAGAAACTAACACAACATTGTAAAGCAACTATACTCCAATAAGATTAAAAACAAAATCAGAAATGGAAAAGGCAGTTTTAGCTATTCAAATTCAAAATACTTCTACATCAATTTAAAAACCATTAAAAAGCTAAAAACAAACTGAGAAGTGAGTTAATATGTTCCGTATTTCAGTGCTGTTTAAATTTTTTATAAATCAGTAAGAAAAAATATATATGCCATAAAACAATGTACAAAGGGCAATTTATAAAAGAAACTGAGTCACTAAACAACAATAACAAAGAATGTGCAACCCAACTACTAGAGAACTTAATGGTAATATTTTTCTATTACCCAGTGATCAAAATTGTTGGGTTTTTGTTTATAATAAAACCCAATGTTGCCCAAGTTACAGTGAAATGAGTACCTGCATACATTACTTGAGAGAATGTAAAAATGCAAAGGACCATTTTAAAGGTAAGAGTTAGAAACCATGAATGCTTTATATGATCTAGTAATTTCACCTCTAGGAAGTGAACAAAGGATTAAATACAGTTTATTATGCTACTATTTGCAATGATAAAAAACCTGAAAACAATCTGAATGTCCAGTGACACAGATGTGGTTGAAAAATTATTATACAACCATGTAATGGCCACTTAAAAAGCATGTTCTAAAGGAATATTTAAAGATTTGGGGAAATGGTTAATATGATATGAATTCTGCTTTAAAATTTTATGCAAGGAGCCAAAGAAATCTGAGAAAGAAGAACAAAGCTGGAGGTATCACAGACCCTGATTTCAAACTATACTGCAAAACTATGGTAATCAAAATACTATGGTACTAGCACAAAAACAGACACACAGATCAACGGGACAGAACAGAGAGTCCAGAAATAAACCCATGCTTACATGGTCAGTTAATCTGTAACAAAGGAGGCCAGAATATGCAATGAGGAAAAGACAGCCTCTTCAATAAATGATGTTGTGAAAACTGGACAGCTACATACAAAAGAGTAAAACTAGACTACTTTCTTACACCATATACAAAAATAAACTCAAAATGACTTAAAAAGAAGACCTGAAACCATAAAACCAGAAGAAAACATGGGCAGCATGCTTTTCGAAACTGGTCTTAGCAGAATCTTTCCAGATATGTCTCCTGAGGCAAGGGAAGCAAAAGCAAAAATAAACAAAAGGGACATCAAACTGAGAATGAAAAGTTTTTGCACAGTGAAGGAAACCAGCAACAAAATGAAAAGGCCACCTACTGAATGGGACAAGATACTTGCAAACAACATATCTGATAAGGGATTAATATCCAAAATACACAAAGAACTCATACAAATCAACATCCAAAAACCAACAACCCAATTAAAAAATAAGCAGAGGGGGCTTCCCTGGTGGTGCAGTGGTTGAGAGTCCACCTGCTGATGCAGGGAACACGGGTTCGTGCCCCGGTCCGGGAAGATCCCACATGCTGCGGAGCGGCTGGGCCCGTGAGCCATGGCCGCTGAGCCTGCGCGTCCGGAGCCTGTGCTCCGCAACGGGAGAGGCCACAACAGTGAGAGGCCCGCGTACCGCAAAATAAAACAAAATAAATAAGCAGAGGACCTGAATAGACATTTTTCCAAAAAAGACATACAGATGGCCAACAGACACATGAGAAGATGCTCAATATCACTAATCATCAGGGAAATGTAAATCAGAACCACGATGAGATACCACGTCACACCTGTCACAATGGCTATCATCAAAAAGACAACAAATTATAAGTGTTGGCAAGGATGCAGAGAAAAGAGAACCCTTGTGAACTGTCGGTGGTATTGGAAATTAGTGCAGCCACTATGGAAAACAATGTGAAGATTCCTCAAAAAATTAAAAATAGAACTGCCATATGATCCAGCAATTCCATTTCTGGGTATTTACCCAAAGAAAACAAAAACACTAATTCAAAAAGACATATGCACAATGTCCATTGTAGCATTATTTGCAATAGCCAAGATATGGAAGCAATCTAAGCGGCCATCAGTAGATAAATGGATAAAGAAGACAGTGTGCGTGTCATATTACTCAGCCATTAAAAAAATAAAATTTTGCCATTTTACATGAATGGATTTAGACAGTATTACACTAAGTTAAATAAGTCAGACTAAGAAAGACAAGTACCATATGACCTTCCTTTTATGTGGAATCTAAAAAACAAAACAAACAAACCGAACAAAAACAGACTCAGATGCAGAGAACAAACTGAGCGGGGTGGGGGAGAAAACTTCCAGCTATAAAATAAGTGAGCAAAGGGGCTATAATACACACCATAAAGAATATGGTCAATAACATTGTTAAGAAATTTGTACAGGGACAGATAGTTACTAGACTTACTATGGCGATCATTTCATAATGTATGTAAATATCAAGTCACTACATAGTACACCTAAAACTAATATACTTTACATCAACTGTATTATTTCCATAAAAAATAAATTTAATAAATAAGTGAATAAAATTTTATGCTAAAAGAGAGTACCAACCAGAAGGAAATAAACAAATACTGAATATTTCTATGTAAAACCATAGGTAAGGACAACCAGTGTCACTCCTAAATATATTAGTGTGTATAATTAACAATAAAAATAATCAGAATTGTAGCAATTTGTAATTTACAAATATATATATTATCTCATTTAATCTTTAAAACAGCCCTGTAAGGATCTGTTTTTACAGATCACAAAGGAATGGCTTAAACAAGCACAAAATAGACTTTAACCTACACCTCCCAAGAAAGTTAACTGAAACCTTTAAAAATATATATATTTTTTTTAATTTAAATAAAAATATAGGTAAGTTACCCATGATGACGAATTATAAAATGGAAATTTGGACTTCCCTGGTGGCGCAGTGGTTAAGAATCCACCTGCCAACGCAGGGGACACGGGTTCAATCCCTGGTCTGGGAAGATCCCACATGCTGTGGAGCAACTAAGCCCATGTGCCACAACTACTGAGCCCACACACCACAACTAATGAAGCCCGCGCACCTAGAGCCCGTGTTCCGCAACAAGAGAAGCCACCACAATGAGAAGCCCATGCACCACAACGAAGAGTAGCCCCTGCTCACCGCAACTAGAGAAAGCCCACGTGCAGCAACGAAGACCCAACACAGCCAAAAAACAAAAAAAAAGGAAATTTGAAAGAGTAGGGAAAAGAAGAAAAGATATAAAAGAAGGGAGAGAAAATGTTTCCATTTTAAAGTAGCTTTAGCTCCAGAATGAACTACTTTCCATGTAGAAGTTAGGGACGATACAGGAGTTTTTAACCTAAGTTTAGAGCAAGATAAACAACTAAGAGACATCCAATGTTTCCAGTGTTCAAACTGGAATGGGTAAAGAAATTAACTGTTAAAGGAAAACTAAAGTACAATACAGTAGAGATAACACCTGAAATAAGTTCATGTCTTCAGACACAGAGAAATCAGATATCTCAGAGTTTGAAAAGTACACGTGCAATCACTGAACAACTGGTAGAAATATTGGGGGTAAATCAGAAAGTGAATTCTAAAAGGAATGCAATATTTGGCTTGAGGTTATTACTTCCCCAGAAAAATTCTAAATTATCAACAAAGATTTGCTCATATGTAGGAAAGAATTTCATCATCACTAAGTGCAAAGAAGAGTTCATCAGGAAGCCCAATATTAGAAATTAAATTTCTAGTAAGGAGAGTGTGTCTAGATTTAATAACTCCTAACGCTTAAAAAATGGTGATCTGAAATCACATCAAATTTTTCCAATGTTAACGATTCAAAATCTAACAAACAAAAACCAGTGAAAACAACAAACCAAACAGCAACCAAAACTGGGGGATTGGCAGAGGCAGATAATAATGCATTAAACAAAAACTGGCAAGCAAGCAGTGAAATAGAAGACTTCAGAAATAGAGGAGAAAATGCCCTGGACTGAACTATAGAATTCAGCTATTAATAATCCTGCTTCCAAAATTAGTTAAAATTCTGAGAATATCACAAAAACCCCTCATTCTGCAGAGAAGCAATCTTTTCGTTTTGTTTTCCTGCCTACTTAATTTGTTCTCTGCCTAAAGAGTAGTGCAAGCTTCAGGGCAGAAACAGGAAAAACTAGAGGAAGAGAGAGTACTTACTCTTTGGAAGTAAAGGATCTAGGCTAGGAGTGAATTATATAAAATCAGAGGGTATTCTTAACTGTATGAGATACTCCCACACAGTTAAGAGATTAAAGTCTAGTATAAGACATTTAATCAAAAATTAGAAAAGAAAGCTGAGCCTGAGGTTTTACCAAAAACTATACTGCCCCAGCTGAGCTTCTACACTGCATCCTTGCCATTCCCGCTGGCGTCAGAAAAAGGCAAAATACTTAGCCCTCAAACCCTAGTCTCAAAAATGGTGAGAAGAGATTCAAGAAATTACCTAAACTATAGTGGAGCAAATATCTACAAGAGCCTCACAAAAATGAGCAAGAGGGAAAAAAGTTGCATGGCAAAGAAATCACAGCCAAAAACGAAACAATATAAAGAACACAACGTGCATAAGAGAACCAAAAATCTTACCCTACAAATAAATATAACTCAGCATAAAGATATTTCTCAGAATTCTCTGGCGGCGCAGTGGTTAAGAATCCGCCTGCCAATGCAGGGGTCATGGGTTCGAGCCCTGGTCCGGGAAGATCCCACATGCCGCAGAGCAACTAAGCCCGTGTGCCACAACTACTGAGCCTACGCTCTAGAGCTCACAAGCCGCAACTACTGAAGCCCGCGCGCCTAGAGCCCATGCTGCGCAACAAGAGAAGGCACCGCAATGAGAAGCCCATGCACTGCAACGAAGAGTAGCCCCCGCTCGCCACAACTAGAGGAAGCCCGCGCGCAGCAACAAAGACCCAACACAGCCATAAATAAATAAATACAATTTTTTTAAAAAAATGCAATTTGAAGATATTTCTCAAAACTGCTTCACGCTAAATAAAACTTCGAACAAAGCACAAAAATGAGATAATGAAACAAAAAAAGGTCAAAGATAGGGATTATACAACCAAAGTAATTTAAAAACTAAAACAGAATTAGTAAATAACATAGAATCAGCAAGGAAAAAAATATACATTCTTGAGAATAAAAATACTGCTTAAAAAGGGGCATGAAACAATCCTATTAATGCAAGTGAAAAATCAGCAGATATTAAAGTGGTTATGTCCAAAAGGGAAGGGATATCTGTATGTGGATGGCTAATTCATGTTGTTGTGTAGTGGAGGCTAACACAACATTGTAAAGCAACCATACTCCAATAAAAATTTTAAAAAAAAAAGAAAGTGGTTAAAAGGAATTCTCTGAGGGTCCAATGGTTAGGACTGGGCACTTTCACTGCTGAGGCCCGGGTTCGATTCCTGGTCAGGGAACTAAGATTCCACAAGCCTAGGAGCGTGGCCAAGAATAAAAGGGGGGTGGGGGGTTAGAGAGGAACTAAGAGCTACATAAAACAAGATAATCAAACATAAGTATAACCTGTGTCCCTAAAGTAGAAAATCCAATGAATGGAGAACAGAAGATGTATTCAAACATAAAAGCCCACAAAATAAAAATTGGAAAAAACGCATTCTGAAAAATTCAGTTACAGAATGTTCAACGGCAAGACTTACTGTAGTTAAACTCAGTTGACTGCAAGGGGGTCAGGGGGGTGGGACTGTCCCTGGTCCTCCCCACAGCAATACTCTCCAGGTC
This sequence comes from Tursiops truncatus, assembly GCF_011762595.2. Lineage (NCBI taxonomy): Eukaryota > Metazoa > Chordata > Mammalia > Artiodactyla > Delphinidae > Tursiops > Tursiops truncatus. Next base: position 162,794,265 of record NC_047035.1, on the reverse strand, counting down.
CACTGCTTGAATTCTTAAAAGGAAAGAAAGTGTGACCTAATGATATTATATATAGCCAAGATACAATTCAAAAATTAGGACAATAAGGAAATACTTTCCATTATGAACAAACTCAGAATACAGGTCTGCAGAACTTATTCTTGAAAAAAGATACTGAACAATAAAGTTCTGCCAATTTAAGACATGATATAAAGAACTCACTGGAGAAGCTGTGGTGAAAGGACTGGTAGTGACCATCCTACAAATTTAAATTAAATACAGAACAAATGGGACTTCTCTGGTGGTCCAGTGGGTAAGACTCCATGCTCCCAATGCAGGGGCCCGGGTTCCATCCCTGGTTGGGGAACTAGATTCCACACACATGCACAACTAAGAGTTTGCATGCCACAACTAAGAGTCTGTATGCCACAACTAAGAGCCCACATGCCACAACTAAAAAAAAAAGATCCCATGCGCCACAACTAAGAAGCCCATGTGCTACAACTAAGACCCGTCAGAGCGAGACTTCCCTGGCGGTCCAGTGGTTAAGAATCCATCTTGCAAAGTGGGGTACACCAGTTCAATCCCTGGTCGGGGAACTAAGATCCCACATGCCATGGGGCAACTAAGCCCACACACTGCAAATACTGAGCCCGCATGCCACAACTAATGACGCTGCGCACCGCAACTAAGACCCAACGCAGGGAAAAAAAAAAAAAGAAGACCCGCCACAGCCAAATAAATAAATAAATATTTTTTAAAAATACAGAACAAATCCCTAAAACAACTCTGAGGATTGTGTTTACAGAAGAGAATGCCCCAGACCTGAAAAATATAACATAAAGATCTTTGAAAAACAAACAAACTGGAGGGCACAGGAAATGAGAAGAGTATGGGGATGCTGTTAGCCTTTCAAGGCAGGAGCTCAATACAGATTTTGAAGCATGTAGTTAAAACAAAATAGTTTGCCACCAAATAGTAATTACACATAAATCCTCTCCTTGTAGACAAAGTCTGGTTTTCTTTGGCTAATCACCCTCTCACATCCTCAAACTCCAGCCCAGAGGTGAACATGGTATATCTAAGTCAATTTAGATAAATCTACCCTCCCTACCCACTGACTGCCTTAGGTCCAGGATAGATTTAGGTCAGGATAATAAAACAGAAGGGTAAATTTTCTGTGAGATGGCTGGGAATGTTCTCTCTCTTAAAAACGTACTCCCTTCCTGCCTTCAGATGCTCAAGTGTTAGGCCATGACCCTTGGAACAACTGTAATGACCTTACAACTATGCCTAGAAAAGCCAAGAGAACCAAAAGAAAGACAACAATGCCCTGCTACTGTTGAACTGGCTATTGTTAAATTAACTAATCTTAGAAAAGCCTCTGAACATCTTATGCAAAACAATAAATTTCCTACTGCTTTAGCAATATTCTGTTACAGCTAAAAGCATCTGAACTGGAAAGACAATCTTACCTCTCAATGTTTTGTTTGTTTTTGTAATCTCTATTATTAAGCTTCAAGGTATAAATTTAAGGAAATAATATCCCTTGTGGTAAGGAAATTTTATATGAAGTTCAACATTATCTATTTTGCTTCACTTTCTTTTTCTTCTATATAGCCAAATAAATCTAACTAATATTTTAAAAATTAAGGTATTATATCATTTTAATATTTTTTATTGCTCTAACTACCCTTTTTAAAATCTATTTTCCATCTATATATAAAAATCTGGATTATATAGCTATCTATATATAAAAATTTACTTAGTAGTAATAATGGCTATTTCTGGATGGTGGATTCTGGAGTGGGTCTTTTTTTTTTTTTTTTAATTAACTTGCATTTTTTTAAATGCTTTGTCTTGTTTGAATTTTTTTTTTTTTTTGCTGTACGCGGGCCTCTCACTGTTGTGGCCTCTCCTGTTGCGGAGCACAGGCTCCGGACACACAGGCTCAGCGGCCATGGCTCACGGGCCCAGCCGCTCCGCGGCATGTGGGATCTTCCCAGACCAGGGCACGAACCTGTGTCCCCTGCATCAACAGGCGGACTCTCAACCACTGCGCCACCAGGGAAGCCCTGAATTTTTTTTAATAATTACATATGGCTTAACAAAAAGAATGGGCTAAAATGAGGTAGAGACAGCTAGCTATTCACCGAACCCATTTCCTTTTCTTATTCAGAGTATAACTAGATATTTCCCAGTTTCCTTTTGCAGTTCAATGTGTCACTCAACTGGGTTGAAGTCAAACGCAATCTGAATGAAAAACGACGTGTGCTGCCTCTAGGCCTGGTCCTTCATAGCCCCAAGTATTGAGTGTCCATGCTCCTTCCTCTTCCAGAGATTAATGCAAGTGAACACGGCAGCCACGAAGGAACAATGAAAAGAAGGAAGGCCGAGTCACAAGGTGGAAGGAACTTAAATTCCTGATTCATGCCTTATAAGAAAGAAAGCTGTCTGCAACATCCATTCTGGACTTAGCTGTGAATGAAAAATAAACATTGTATTAATCCTCATAATCTGAAGATTGTCATGTGTTAGGAGAAAGTTCTTACATGAGTCTCTACTGTTCCTGTATGTCTTCAGAATGAGGCAATGACTTGCCCGTCATTCTGAACTATCTTTTCAAGGTTGTTCATATAATGATCAGACTTAGAAAACAGAATGTGTACCTTAGGAGCAAAGGGCAGCCACACTTACTGGCTATTACAAAAGATTCAGGTGCCCTAAGATCACCTCTACTGCAATGCAAAAGACTGCATGAGCAGATGTCATCTGGTCCTCTTTGCACTGCCCTATGGAAACTGGATCTTGGGGGAGCAGTGCAGAAACACTGATACTCTGGCTACTTCTACTGCTTTAAGTAATAAACTATACTTCATCTCTGACTCAGAATTTTCTTGTCTTCTAACTAGTTACCTTATAAGTAGAGTAAAATCACAGACGTCTTTCAAAGTTCTTGACAGTTTGGTAATAGGAATGTGATGCTGTTAGAGACATGGCTTTCTGGAAGAGGAAGAATAAGGGCCTCAAGGGCCAATTAATGGGATTTGAGGGAAGTCTGTGGGAATGACTAACAAACATTGAGCAAATCATATGGTCAATCAAGTAGTAAATAGTCCTTCATTTTACTGCCTGATAATGAGGAAGAACTGAGGAGGTGGCTGTTAAAACCTCCTCCAGGTTACAAGGATATATTGTACAACACAGTGAATATAGCCAATATTTTATAACTATAGAGTATAAACTTTAAAAACTGTAAATCACTATATGTACACCTGCAACATATATAATTTTGTACATCAACTATACTTCAATTGAAAAAAAAAAAAAACCTTCAGGTAGGATGATTTCCTCACCAATCTGGCAGTTGGCTTCAGTTCCATCCTACCGTAATAGTAACTAATGAACAGAAAGTTCTAACCCTTTTCAGACAACAGTAACAGAGCCACTCACCTATACTGGGCATGAAAGGAGGGAAACTGGCAAGCAATCACTATGGGCAGAAACAAGGTGAATCATAGGAACCCTGGTTCACTTGAAAAATGCAGGTAGAGGGGCCTTAATGTATGTTAAGGAAGAATGGCAATAGCTGGGTTGCCTCACAGCTCAATACCACCTGCGATCTATCGAGCCAACTTCAAATTCAATTAGAGATGACAATAAAAGACTTCAGATATTTTTGCAGTGGATCCTGGTTGCTATAAGGCAGCTTTGGTCAGGAAATCTCAGGGAGATTTCCCAGAGGCAGACCAACACCCATAAGAAATTACAGTTGAGACTTAGAAGAGTAGTATTCAGGCTCTTGATGCCCCAGGTTGGATTTACAATATTAATAAAGCATTTACAGTATAATAAAGATGACCCACTGGAGAATGAGAAATCTAGAAAAATTCTTCCAATCACCACTGCCACCCTGAAAAACTCTCCCAGTCTTTATGAAACTAGCACCTTATTGAAACTAGGTGAAAACCTGAGAGTTTAACTTTGTATTGGGTGGCAGATACCCTGGACTGAGGAGAGCTCTCCAAAACGGGTTCCTACTGTGTGAGCCAAAATCAAGTTGACCAGAGAGTGCAAAGTGGCTGCTGAATCACGGGGTCCCCTGGGCTGAAATAAATGGTGTCACCCATGAGGATGTCACAATATGGAGCACTGTGAATGCTGAAAACACGGGAAATTTGTTTGGTTAACCCACCAGCAGCCGTCATGCCCTTGGAAATTGAAACTAAACCCAAAGGTGAATTTAACAGTGTGGAGCCATCTCTACCCCCCGAGTCTCTCACTCTTCCTCAACCTCCTCAGCCTTTAAGGTGATCACAGTTGCTTTAATAAGAAAAATGATTAGAGATGAGGATAAGACTTCCCAGTCCCCAAAGAGAAATCAAGTAATGGCCACAGGCGCCCATCCAAGTATGCTGGAGAATTTGGAGACAGCAGAGACACAAATTTTTATGGTTCTGTCACACAGAGTTACCCAGATTACTATCTTACCGGGACCTATGGCAGAAAAAGGCACCAGCATCAGTGGAAAGATTCACAGTGGGAAGAAGGAAGCTAATACTTTCTACCTTCAGCACCCCACAATCCTCATTATGCACTTGAGCTACAAGTTTTGTGACTGATGATTTTGCTCATTTGAGACTCTGGCAAAAAGCCTCTACCCAGAGGCTCCCATTGGGATTCTAGATTTGTTGCCTCCCTGACACAGCTATCAGGGGCACCCCTTTTTGAAAAGTAGCTATTAGCTTGCCAGTGGGCTCTTGTCAAAACTAGACCCACAGAACAATGTGACTCTCCAGCCTATGATGTCTAATATTAAGTCAGACTTAATGACTAACAATGTGGCAAGGGCCCCAAATTCCTCACTTGCCAAATGGAAATGGTATATTCAAGAACACAACTGCCCTGGTCCCATCAGCATCTCAGCTTTGTATTTAAAATGTGACAGCTACCTCTGTTCTGTCACCTGATGCAAAGCTGTTGGCTTAATGTGGACCTCAATTCATAGAGCTTCCCTTCAACACTGAGCTTGGTTCACTGACTAGTTCAACTAAACCGAAACCAAATGGTATGTGGTATGCACTGGGTTGCAGCAGCTATTCAGCCTCAGTACCTGCTAAACTGATCCAAAAATACATGTCATCACTGCACTAGGAGGCAGAATTCAAGCCATTCTCACAGCACCAGACAACACTTCTGTGGAAGGTAAAATAATGGTACTGAAAGACGTCTAAACCCTAACCCTCAGAATCTGTAAATATGTTACCTTACATGGCAAAAGGCACTTTGCATATATAAGTATATTTACTTATCCTGGATTATCCAGCAGGCCCAATGCAATCACAGGGATCCTTAAAGTGAAAAAAGGAGGCAAAAGAAGAGAGTCAATGGAAGATATATGACTACAGAAGACTGATCAGAGAGCTGCAACGTTGCTGGCTTTAAAGAGACGAAGTGGGCCATGAAGCAAGGGATGTGGGCATACTCTAGAGGCTGAAAAAGTTAAGGAAACAAACTATGTAATCACACAAAGGAATGAATAATAAATGATTTAATGCTCACTTCAACTTCTCTCTGCCTGCTTAACAAGTATATCCATTTTGCAACATTAAATACTAAATCATTTTCTTCTTCCATGGATAAAAGTCCATCCCTTCTCAACGTCTCATCAGAGATTATCCCTTTTCATGACCTAAGCAGACCCCTCTTACTCCATTAACATCCTGTGCTCCAGTTTCATATTCCTATAAATGTATATGTAACTACTACAGTATAGTCAATGCAACTAAAACTATAAATCCTCCCAAATCAGTTCTTAATTACTCAAAAGTTGTCAATAATACTACCTTTATTTCATTACTCCTATACTTAAAACTCTGGGTTTGTTTAAAAAGCAAGCATTTCACATGGTTTCACTGTGTTCAAGAAACCATATTTTTAGGCACTGTGGAAAAAACAGTAAAGTACAAAAGATACAGATCAGTTTTGAAACACAATGTAGGGAATTCCCTGGTGGTCCAGTGGTTAGGACTCCGAGCTTCCACTGCAAGGGGCATGGGCTTGATCCCTGGTCAGGGAACTATCCCCCAAATGCCACACAGCACGGCCAAAAACAAAAAACAAAACAAAACACAATATAGCCTGGCAGTTAGACATATACTAATGACAACTAGTAGTAAAAAAGTGAAATGAAAACATAAGAAAATTGTGTAAAGGATATCCAAAGCAAGAGATACAGCGTGAGTCACACAAGACAAAGTCTAGCTTCATGAGAAAGACAGAACTAAGTGCTGGGCTTGAACTGAGATGGAAGAAAGAAAAGAAGAAGATGAAAACTGAAGAGCATCATTATTTGACAAAAAAAGAATAACTGGAGCACATAGAATAATGTTTAAAAAAAAAAAAAACCAAAGCTTGTTTGGAGGCAATGGGTAGAATATGATTCAAACAAATTGTTTTTCCCTTCTGTTACGTGTAATGTGCCAATACCTCAGTCCAAGCAAAGCCTCATCACTTAAGTCTTTCTGACAACGCTTCGTTTTTACTATCAAATCAATCTCCTTATTTTACAATATTAATCATAATTTACAACTCTTAAAATAATAATAATTTCACTTATTTGAATCAAATATACATCTAGCCTAACCCATCTCAAACTCCAGTCTCACACTTCTAACTGCCTTTAAAATGTTTCCCATTCCACCAGACCTAATGTGACTAAAATCAGAATTATCAGTTCCTCCTTTTTATAATGTTTACTCATTATAATGAGTAATTACAATGTTTATTTTTTCCTCAAGGCCCTACTTGTATTTATGGTGGTAGCATGTCCCCTATAACCATCTATCACTTACAATGCACTCTTCCCCTTGCCCCACTACTACCAATCAGATCCCGGGCCTTATAGATTTTATTGCTTCAGTGCCTTGAATATCATTTCCTGTATCTTTCCATTCATATAAACTCAGTTTAGACTTCATTACTTTTAATCTGATTCAGGATAACGTGCTTAAGCAACATAATATAGTGGTTAAAGAGCATGGACTCAGGAGCCTGACTATGTGGGTTCACATCTGGCTCTATCTTATTCACTATTAGCTTGTGCACGCTGTTAAACTTCTATGGCATAGTTTTCATATCTGTAAAAAATAATAATAATTGTACTTATCGCACAAGTTTGTTGTTGGGGATTCTATGAGTTAATAATACATGTAAAGTACCTAGAACAAGGTCTAACATACAGTAAATGTTAATTATCGCTGCTTGGTTGTCATTGTAGTTGTCATCATCATCATTCTACAAACTGGTCTCCTTATTTCAATTACTTATTAAGTAAAATTATTTATTTATTCAGTACACAAATGCTGATAATACAAATGTAAACAGGACAAAAATTTATGGTGAAATTCCATTGTTTCAATGGGGAAGACAAATACATAAAACTTAGATAAATGTTATAAACAGAACTATCAGTCATCATAGTAGTTCACAAATTCTGTCCCCTCATACAAAACTGGGTGAACAATCTTCCTCATACCACTATTAAATGCAAACTCCTCTTACTGAAATTGTCATAAATGGCCCCAACCTATATTTTCACGCTTATCATTCTTATTCCCCTACCCCATGTTTTCAACAAACTGAACCTTCTCCATGTTCAAAATACTATGAAGTTTCTAGCTTTTGTACTCTGAAGATATTGTTCATGTAATTGAGAACACTGTCCTCTCATATCTCCTTAAGAAAAATCAATGACAACATTCAAAACGTTTCTAAAATAACACTGCTTTCATTTAGCATTTCCTACTGCCTCACAGGAAACTTCTGCCAAATTTCCACAAGGACTTTATTTTCTTCTCACTGGACCAATCTCACTCTGACTCACGTGTATATTTATTTTAACCATTCAGCCTAACCTAAGCTAGCAGTACTCAATTTCAGAAACCACTACCACTTCACATTTCTTTTAAAAAAATTCAGCTGTGTTTACATATGACAATTAAGGTTTGAAAAAAAATAGGCCTACACAACAATTTATTCAGTAAAAACGTTATTGAGTGATTGATTTTACCACACAGAATCATAATAGGTAACTATCCTCCAAGCAGAGTCACCTAATAATTCATCAATTAAGAATAAATTATTATTGGGGACTTCCTCGGTGGTCCAGTGGTTAAGAATCTGCCTTCCAATGCAGAGGATGCAGGTTGGATCCCTGGTCGGGGAACTAAGATCCCACATGCCCCAGGGCAGCTAAGCCCAGGCGATGCAACTACTGAGTCCATGCCCTCTAGAGCCCATGTGCCGCAACTAAAATCCAACACAGCCAAATAAATAAATATTTTAAAAAAGAATAAATTATTATTATGCCCGTTATTTTTTTATCACAAAAACTTTCCAGTCTACTGGTTACCTGGAAGACTTAGTACAAAGTAATTCCTTACCTATTAGTGGTTGAACCTAAAGCTTTTTAGTGCCCACGTGATTCCCACATTTACTTCATGATGAAGTAAACAAAACAAAAAACTGAATAAAAACACTTCATAATTTAAACAAAGTAACACTAATATTTATCCAGAAACCGTAAACATGAACCAGGCTCTCACTATCTTCTAAAGCCATGCTTCCAATATGGTATCTACTTGCCACATGTGGCTATTTAACTTACTTAACTGTGGTCTAGTCTAGAACTTCACAATATATCAATAAAAATTTACATTTGAATGTACTCCTCTCACTTTTCCTCTAATGTAACTATGAGACAAAGTTTATTTAACAATAATCAGCCCCAAGAAAATAAACAAAGAGCTGAAGACCAAATAACTTATCATAATGAAGGAACAAAACTACCACTGAGAAAAGCAAAAACAAAAAATAAGTGTTGGCAAGGATGTGGAGAAACTGGAAACCCTGTTGGTAGAAATGTAAAATGGTACAGCTGCTATGGAAAATAGTATAGCGGCTCCTCAAAAAATTAAACACAGAATCACCATGTGGTCAGCAATTCCACTTCTGGATATATACCCAAAAGAGTTGAAAGCAGAGGCTTGAAGAGTTATTGTATACCCACCCATGTTCACAGCAGCATTATTCATTCGCAACAGCTAGAATGTGGAAGCAACCCAAGTCTCCATCAACAAATAAATGAATAAGCAAAATGTGGCATGTACATATAACAGAATATTCCACTTATAAGAGGAATCTAGAGTAGTCAAATTACTAAAAGCACAAAGTAGAATAGTGGCTGCCAGGGGCTTGAGGGGGGAGTTGGGGGGAGGGGGAGTTACTGCTTACTGGTTGCAGAGTTTCCGTTCTGCAAGATGAAAAGAGTTTTGCAGATGGATGGTGGTGATGGGTGCACAGCAATATAAATGTATTTAATGCCTCTGAACTGCACATTTTAAAATGGTTTAAACAGTAGATCTTATGTATATTCTACAACTTTAAAAATTAGGAGTGATAACTACTACAGACAGAGAGAAACCTAGGGCCCTTGTCATTATCACTATCATTAAAGAATTGAAACAAGCTCACACAGAGAAGTTTAAGCAGTTGGAGAGCTGCCCCAAACTGTTTATATAATACATTCTGTCTATACACTGTTTACTTTTTCTTCATCCATTCCCCCACTTAATTGAAATGCTACAACTGAGATTATTTTTTCAGTTTAAAAATAGGGAATAGCAGGGGCTTCCCCGGTGGCACAGTGGTTAAGAATCCGCCTGCCAATGCAGGAGACACGGGTTCGAGCCCTGGTCCGGGAAGATCCCACATGCCGCGGAGCAACTAAGCTCGTGTGCCACAACTGAGCCCGCGTGCCACAACTACTGAAGCCTGCACGCCTAGAGCCTGTGCTCCGCAATAAGAGAAGCCACGGCAATGAGAAGCCCACACAAGGGAGAGTAGCCCCCGCTCGCCACAACTAGAGAAAGCCTGCGCACAGCAACAAAGACCCAATGCAGCCAAAAATAAATAAATAAAATGAATAAATTTATTTTAAAAAAAATAGGGAATAGCAGAAACAAACCAAACAAAACAAAATCACTTGCTTTTAAAATACAACTGTTATGTCACAAAGTATTTGGTACAACAGTACTGTAAAAGTACTTTGTACTACTACTACCTCAGACAATAAGATAACTGATATACGATTAACATATGAAAGTCAATAGTCTTTATAAACAGACAATAAAAGAAGATACAAGAATAGTGAACCCCCTTTTAAAGTAACAAGAAAAGGCTTCCCTGGTGGCACAGTAGTTAAGAATCCACCTGCCAATGCAGGGGACACAGGTTCGAGACCTGATCCGGGAAGATCCCAGATGCCACAGAGCAGCTAAGCCCATGTGCCACAACTACTGAGTCTGAACCCTAGAGCCCATGAGCCACAACTACTGAGCCCACGTGCCACAACTACTGAAGCCCATGAGCCTAGAGCCCATACTCCGCAACGAGAAGCCACCACAATGAGAAGCCCACGCACCGCAACAATGAGTAGCCCCAGCTCACCACAACCAGAGAAAAGCCCACGTGCAGCAACAAAGACCCAACTCAGCCAAAAATAAAATAAATAAAATAAACAAATAATAAAAGAACAAGAAAGAAATTAACAAAGGAAAGATGGTGGCAACAGAGTAGTTTCTCAATCTCTCTGAATCCCCATATAAAAACAGACAATTTAGGAAAACCAAAAATCCATGGAATAACATTTTACAACAAAACCAAGTGTCAAAGTATTTCCATCAACCCCAAAATACAAACAGAGTGGAACAAAGAACTACAAGATCTGCATGGTAACAGCATTTGTGAGGGGAGAAGGAAACCACAAGAAAACCACAAAATCACCAACGGTATCCACTGCAAAGCACTAAGTGCTAATTTGAGGACAGCAGCTGAAACAAGAAAGGGTTTTGCAATGGCCAATACCAGATAAATGCAAGCAGCCTCATGTAAGAAGGGCTGAAGTAGGGTCTCAATTAACCTTCCAGGTAAGGGTCCATTCTAGGACAGGGACTTACTCCAAAGAAAAATGGTTTCTAAATACCATCCCCACTGAAAGAATATGATACAATGATAGCAAAAAAAAAAAAAAAAAAAGGTTATGAGGCACTGTGAACAATACACCACTTATGTGGTATTTCTACCAAGTATGCTTAACATAAATCTAATCAAAAGGAAATGAAAAAGACAAATCCCAGTTGAGGGACATGCTGCAAAACAACTAGTATAGAACCTTCAAAAATGTCAACATTGCAAAAGGTAGAAAAGCTTGAGGACTAAAGAGATGTAACTAAATGCAATGTTTGACACTTAACTGAATCCTGGATCAATTTCTCTTAAGGCAGCTACAAAGAACATTATTGGGACAACAGGAAATATTTGGATATGGACTATATAAAGTAGATGCTACATAAACATTTATTAAATTCAATTAAACATTAATGTCCCTATTCTTCATCTATGGAAAAGGAAATTAAACTAGATAGTGTAACATAGGAAATAAGTATATTAACAAATTTTTACTATTAATGGAAAATATTTGTTACAGTCACCATAATTCTAAGATTTTAGACAGTTGGAATTCAACTCTAAACACCTAAATGAATTAAGTCTTCACATTATGTGTAATCTCAACTTTATAAAAGATAGTAACTCTACTGAATAAAGAAATTAGTCCCTCAGCCAATTCAATTAGTCACAAAATTCCATTTCATGGGCATGGTATTTAATTGATGCAAACTGTATTAATGTTTATCTTTAATATCTAAATTCAAGCAAAATTTCAAAAAGGCTGTTCACATCTACTTGTAACTTGGCTGTTAATCCTCTTTTGACAAGGAATCTTTCCCTCCTAAGTTACAAGCTCTTTATAAATCTCTTCTCCCAAACGCTAGTCTAAGTAAGAACTTCCTGGAACAAAGCAGAGGATTCACGAGAGATTCTTTGTATTAGAATTCTTTTTAGAACACGTGAAAACTGCACCATTTGTACTAAGACCAAAAAAAGTTCAACTTGTAATACATCTGATTTATCTAACTTTTAAAGAAATGTGATTATTAAACCTCCACGTAAAAGGCAGAAAGACTTGTGAAAAAAAGATCCACAGACTTTGGAGTCAGGCATGCCTGGTCTTAAATCCTTGCTCCATCATTTATTAACAGATATCTCCTGTTTTTGTCTGCCCATTATTTTTCTTTAGGTAACTCTTCCCTACTCCTTGTGACCTTGCTAAGATCTTCAACCACAGTAACCCAATACTCCGGACCACAAGAGTGGGTGTGTTAAACAGGTAAGGCCAATCCTATGTGGACAACCCTCAGGGTCCCCAAACATTCTCAGTTCCAATGGCTTTCACTTAAGATTCTCCTTTGGTATGCCTATAATCACATCTTGTGCCCCAAAACTTGAAAGGTCTAAGATCTTACCGTACTTACAAGCTAACAATTAGCCCACCAGTTTCATGAGTGCTGGAAGAAGACACAAGACTCCTGGGTTGGACACAGAGGGCTCTATTACTCATAGCAATAGCAGTAGCCAGACTGTCAGCATTTGCATCATTCCCCAACCCCCAATTCTGATAGGATAACCTGAAGGAGGCCAGATGACACTTGCACACAGAGGGGGTTGCATTTAAGGAGAGCAATCTTGGGCTTAGGGAACCCAATTCTGAACAGTAAGCATGCCTGCCAATTACCCCAGAAAGAGGTATTATCTCTGTATCTCCCAAGACTATATGCAACTCTGCCCTTGCTCTGGATGGTGCCTCCATTTTCCAAGGCTATTTATTATATAAAAACTTCGAAAAGATAAACAAAGGCAGTTGAAGTCTCTGCTCACAAGACGTGTACAAATGTCAGAGTCCCATGGAGAACTGTCTCCCAACAACTGATGCCAAAACAGACCAATGAAATATTCAACCACTATGATCTATTCTTTCTTCACAACCTTGAAGTTAACTCACTCTCTTAACTTGTTCTTGGGACCTCACTGAGTTCTTCCAGGCCCTTGCTCCAACACTTCCTCCAAATGGGGTATATGCCCCATTCCCTAGTTTCACTTTAAACACTTTTGAAAATAACTTGTCTCCTTATCCTAATACCCAACCTGCTTAGCAATATCTCCCCTAGGATTCTGCCCTCGTCTACTTTCTCTGCTCCACTATCCAGGTGACCCGAAGTTGTAAGCACATCGGGTAGGGGGTCTCGGAGAAAGAGAACCAGGCATGGCTTTCTTGACATAAGAGAAGCCATTTCTGGCCTAAGCCATTTTGTGATCTAAGCCTGGCCGCAATGGAACAGGTCTCCATAATTATTGATCTTACAGGAAATGAGGGAAATGCAGGAACAAAGGAAAATTAACAGGGAAGAGCTAAATCAGACTGCAAGTTCGATCTGTTTGATTTTAACCTTTGCTTTTTGTTGCTTTTGTTATTTTAATCATATATAATGGCCTGCCTCAGGGAACCCTGCCCCTCTGCCTGAATGTTAAACTAAAGTGCCTCTGTTCAGCTCACAGGGAGACAATCTGACCCTGCCCGCCTGTGGATGGCTGCAAGAAAGAAGAAATTAACACACTCCCTCACAGAGGCTGGCCATTCCAGGGGATATTTGCAAAACTTACAGCCTTTTTACTTTACTTCCTCATCTCCCCCTCTCTGTGCTATAAAAGAAACTGGCATCCAAACCCCATATATAATATGGTTTTACGGAGACACCAGTCTGCCACCTTCTTGGTCTGCCAACTTTCCGAGTAAAGTTGTATTCCTTGCCTCAACACCTCGTCTGCGCTTCACTGGCCTGTCTTGATGCAAGTAGAGCGAGCTTGGACTTGGTAACAGAAATGCAGTCAAGAACCAATAATTCAAGACTTCCCTGGTGGCGCAGTGGTTAAGAATCTGCCTGCCAATGCAGGGGACACGGGTTCGAGCCCTGGTCAGGGAAGATCCCACATGCCGCGGAGCAACTAAGCCCGTGTACCACAACTACTGAGCCTGTGCTCTAGAGCCCGCGAGCCACAACGACTGAGCCCATATGCCACAACTATGAAGCCTGTGCGCCTAGAGCCTGTGCTCTGCAACAAGAGAAGCCACCGTAATGAGAAGCCCACGCACCACAAGGAAGAGTAGCCCCTGCTCACCACAACTAGAGAAAGCCCACGTGCAGCAACAAAGACCCAACACAGCCATAAATTAATTTTTTAAAAAAGAAACAAATAGTTCAGCAATAAAACAGGGTCCTAGTTCCTCCTCAAGGGATATACGTAACAATCTGATACCTGTCTTGAGTTCTGCAGGAATTAAGGCCCCCCACCCAAGGTGGAGGATGAAACAGATGATGTCGATCTTTTCTGACCCCTCCTGACTTTAATCAACTAAAGCTTGGACTCTCAACTTCTGCCCCAATTCTATGCTGAATTCTCCTCTGCTCAAGCCCCTTCATGAATATGCATGTACCCTTGGCTTAAAACTTCCCCACTTCTGCTGTTTGAAGAGATACCACTTTGGGAGAGATCCCTGGTGTTCTCCTTACTTGCTGTAAATAATAAATCTTTCCCCCTTCCCAGTCTTTGGCTTGGTTGTGTCTTTTGGCTCAACACCCACCAAGAGGCGAACCCAGTTTTCAGGTAGCGAAGTTACTCACATACACGCCACCTCTTTTCTTCCACCCCTCCCACCACCCCCCAAACAGGGCAAGACAATACTCTTCTTTGTCCATTACCATACCTTAATCTTACATATTCCTCCAGGTATTACCCTATTTCTCAGTGGGCAGGAGCTGGAAGAATTTTTAGGAGATGATGCGTGAAAGCCTAACGAGCATGGAAGAGACTATTCCTAGCCTTTCAGGAGGCTGCTAAGGAGGGCTTAAAAGAGAACAAAATGTACTTGAAAATTAGAGGAAAGGGGGTTCTTGTTATGTAGTAACAACATTTAGCAACATTATGCCCATGGTAACATAGAAAAGAGAAAGTGTACTCAATGTGTTGTATGATTTAACAAGGAGATTTTCTAGGTACTATGTTGAAAGTGCAGTCTTTTTGCTATTTATAGTAAAAAGCAGTATAGAGATAAACTAGGAAAACCACTGACAAAAAAGGAACCAAGACCTGCTGGTTTTATAAGTTGCCAGTCTTTCCAGACAGCAAACAATGCTAAAGTAAGGACTAGCTTCCAGAAAAACATAAAATCTAGGCTACTGTCAGAAAACCACTATATGAGAGCAAAGCAAGGGTATGACTGTAAAATCCACTGTTAAGATTTAGTGAGCCTCAGAGAACCTGAAACAATGTCAGGTGTCAGGGTCAGGAAAGACAAAGAAAGAATGAGGAAATATTCCAGACTGGGAAAAACTAAGAGACAGGACAACTGACTGCAACGTGTCATCCTGGATTGGATTCTGAACCAGAACTAAAAAAGTCTCCCTCTTTTAGTTAGTATGGAGGACATTAGTGGGTGGAATTCAAATAGGATCTATAGATCTAATAGTTCTGCAACAATGTTAATTTACTGCCTTTGATCATTGTACTGTAATCATGTAGGAAATTTCCCCTTTTATTAAAACTACACATTAAAGGACTTAGGCTAACAGGGCATTATAATTTACTGTCTCAAGTTCAGAAAAAAGATTATACATAGAAAAGTGAGCGAAAGAGGGCAAAGGCGGGAGAGGAAGGGAGGACATGATAAAGCTAACAGGATGAAATGCTAACATCTTGGGAGTCTGGGTGAATGGTGCAGAGAAATAATGTGTAGTATTTTTGCAACTTTTCCCACAAGTCTAAAATTACTGCAAAATCAAAAGTTTAAAAAAAAAAAAAAGATGTTAATCCTTCTGGCTGGCTGCCCAACACCCCAGGATGTTGAAACTATTGAAACTATTCATGAAATGACACCTTTTTAATTGGGGTATAGTTGTTTTACAGTGTTGTGTTAGTTTCTACTGTACAGCAAAGTGTAGTTCCCTGTGCTATACAGCAGGTTTTCGTTAGTTATCTATTTTATACATATTAGTGTATATATGTCAATCCCAACCTCCCAGTTCATCCCACCCACCCCCTTTCCCCCTGCGGTGTCCATACGTTTGTTCTCTACTTCTGTGGAAATGACCTTCTTAATTAAATAGTCTCATCTCCTGTCACTCTTCGGCCCCACCACACACTCCAAACATTCTAAATTACTGTTCCTGCAAAGCCCTGCCCTCTCCCCCCTCTTAACTCTTTGCACACATAGAAGCTTAAAGCTTTAACCTGAGTGGAAGATTTCCAAAGGGAAGTACAAAAAGGGTGTGTGTGTGCGTGTGTGTGTGTGTGTGTGTGTGTGTGTGTAAAGGGTGACTCTCAAACTGAAAACTTAAAAAAAAAACAAAAATACAGAGAATGACAGCTCTGTGATTGAGTTTTATTCCTCCAAGGACCAAAGAAGTAGCCCAGTTCTCTTCGAAGAGATGAACAGTCCTAAACAAAAGGGAAGTCCAGTCAATTCCCTGAGGTTCACAAAACACTAACCAAAAAGCCTATCTCCCCCAACCTCCCAAAGCACCCTAACAGTATTTATACTAGCAATAACTCCTTCATTTGTTGCCAGTTATTAATAACATAATGGAACCAAGGGCAAGTAAGGGGGTGGAGTACAGGATGGGAGATAAATCCCTCTAATTGTAGTAGGGGACAGCTGGATTTCTGTCATACCTATTTGGAACTGAGTAAATTTCCATAGATACACTGCCACTAATGTTAATGTGGCTGTAAAGTATTGTAAGTCTAGTCTAGCATAATACTGTACTACTGATACAATATAAATTAACATTGATGAGTGGGAAGAGCATAAAGTGAGGATCAAATGAACTGGTACAGATTATCTCAATGCAAAAAATAAGCACTGATTTCTAAATGATGACCTCCAACATAGCCTTTAGAAAAAATATCCTTTCTGAAGCTCGGAGCCTCGCAAAACAATGGCATGTCTCCAAGTCTGATATGCATCTCCATTTCCTAACTTTTGCCCACATCTCACTCTATGGCAGTGCTTCTGTAAACACAAAAACACTAGGCTTAAAAAAAAAATTCTATTTTACAATGAGCATTAATTGACATTAATAGTCTTAGAAGATATTCTTCTTAAATAGTAATGATCATGATCCAAACTATTTCATGATTGAATTAAGACCCTCCTATAATATGCATAGCTTTTCATTCATTTCAAACATGTACTTTGATTCTTTTAAAAATATATAAGCCAATATTTAGAGAAACTGTCTCTAATTCAAAGGTATATCTCACCATTAGCTTTTCCTCTCTCCTTGCTGGCATTTCACAGTTAATATCTAACCAGTAATAATATATCTTAGGCCACACAGAAATTCTCTCAAAAGCGAAGGCTAAATATTGGGTTGGCCAAAAAGTTCGTTCTGGTTTTTGTAGCTTATGGAAATCCCGAACGAACTTTTTGGCCAGCCCAATATTTTTTTAATTTTCTTATAGTTATATATAAAAAGTTAACTTATAAATTGATTTGATTTAAAAATAAGTGAGTTGGATAATACAATATTTAGTATTAAATATTCTTTATCATCACTTATTTATAACTTAATAAACATGTGACAGAATGAACATGGATAAAAGAATTCACAGGGAACATGATTCTAACATATCTTATGAACAATATCACCAAATTTTAGTTCATAATATATAGTATTTTAAATTAGTAAAATCCAAATAGATTATAAGTACTACTTGTCAAAACATTTTATAACACGATATGCATATTTTCAAGACAACCCTATTAGATGTTAAAGTCTTAAAAGAGGTAAGGAGGGATGAAGAGAAAGACAGTCTGTAACACCCTATCTTTACAGCTACGTCATCACTTAACATCATACCATAATAAAAAAGTCCCTCCCCGAATATTCCTAAGGCAAGCAAACAAGTCTAACAATAATAATAAATTTATAGTATGTTTATCTCACAGCCTTTATAGATTATCAGAAAATCTTAATTATTAGAAAATAAAATGCACAAACTGATTTTAAGTCTGACAACAAAATCAAGTTGTACTAAACTTATACGTGCTAAAAGTAAAATTCAAATAGTATTTATATACTAATGAAAATACCAACAGCTAGAATTTAAAGTTAAACAAGTTTGACTAACTTAATACATTGTTTTTTAATACAGTATTCAACGACTGCAAAAACTCATAAAATGAAAACTTTAATTCATTCCTAGAAGGAAAAAAAGATTAATAAATAAATAGTCACCAGTACCGTATTTATTAAATACTGTACTACATTTAATAATTGTCCATTAAAAATAACATGACAGGGCATAGATTAAGATAAATATGGTCATACAGCAAATACTTCTTTAAACAGATAATCCTCATGAAATGGCAGAATATAAGAACATCATTGGTATGACTTCCCTTTTCACAATTTATAATAAGCCCTACCTAAGACTTCCTCAATCATGATTAAAAAGTTTAAATAGAATCTCACAATGCTTGTTACAAAAACTGCTAATTAAACCAAATCTGCCATTTTTCCATGAGCAACACAAGCAACAATAAACAGCAAAATCAAACCCTACTATTGTCACTATCACAAAACCACCTCGTTAAAGAACTCAAAATGAATATGTGTACTTGTTGCCTAAGATCTACCAAAAATATATAAACCTAACAAATGTTCGGAAGGAGAATATAAAGTTATAATTATTATTCACTAATAATTGGAAAATTAATCTCAAAACAAAAAATTTAAGCTTTCAAAATGTTTACCTTGAAAAAAGAAACAAATTCTAACCAAATTCCTAAGTATTTACAAACATGAAAATGTTAAGTGATTTAGTTTTTCACACAATCTGTAGAAATATCTTCCAAACTAGTTTATACCAACTGTTTAAAAGTAATATTCTTTCCTAATTGAAGAAGTCCTCTGTATCTTCACTTTGTTGAAAACAATCCATAGCAGTATCCTTTTCTTATGTGGGCAATATGTCCTATGAATGACTCTACAGTACTTATCATTAGTTCACTAAAAATTACTCATATCCTTTACAATAAGTAAAAATGTAAGCAGAAAACAGGTAAGTCAGAAGAAGACAGATTAGTATTAGGCAAGCTTTTAGTGTTTTAATTAAAAGACAGAATATTCTCAAACAAATGGTATGACATTTGGTCATTAAAAAAAATAATAATCCATTAGTACCACTGGGGAAAAAATAACAGTCAAGAATATACAGAACTTCAAAATTGTTCTATATTATAAAGGGAAAAGGCTGATGAGATTTTTACTTACATGTGAAATAATCAGTTAATAATATCTAGCAACAAACCATTATTGCTAAAGTTACCCAAAGATTTCAAAAGATGACCAGAGTAACACATGCAAGAAATCCCTCACATGCCTTCAATAAAGTTTTCAATATTTCAAATTTTCAGTTGAAATGGGTACAACCATATTCACAAATATGGCGTATTATTTTAAACCTACTCTTTGACTTAATACTCTGTATTAGCCAAAATTTTTCAGTATTTCAATGTTTTCATTCAGCTATCAAGAAACTTAATTTTATCTAAAAACGGGAAAAAAATCTATTAAGTAGATGTGCTACATATTTAGCAACAACAAATCCACTTACTTTTTTCTCTTTCTCATGATGTTTATCCTGAGAGTGAGAGGAAGAATCACTTAAACTTTGATCATATGACCTATTACATCCCCGTTTGCTCTTTTTCTAAAAAAGAAAATATGTATACATATAGGTATATGTATATAAAATTTGAAATCTTTTGTTAGGTTTAAACCAATTCAAGTGTGAAGTACTATAAAATGTCTACTGAAGGAAAAAAAAAGTCTATTTCAAACTATATACTCCAGACACCATCCATATATTATATATTGCATTATAAAGGAAAATCTAACCCTAAATCTAAGATTAATGCCATGTTTTTGTATGTTTATTAAAAAGTGTGAAAACAGACTATACTTTCAAACAAGCAGTAGCTTATTTGTCATTTTATTACAAAACCACCTCATTAAAGAGATCAACTATAGTTTTCAACATCTGGTTTAAAAAACTAAAGATGTTTCAACCAAAAATAGAGAATGCCATATTGAAAAAGGATGCCAACACTAGAAGAAAAGAAAAGAAAATATCTGAAGAGTTACTTTATGCCACTAGGAAAAGCAAGAAGCCTTTTAATCTCATACGTTCAGTATTAAGGCATACGATTTTCTAAAAATTTGTCTCTGCAGTTCATATAGAAAAAAAAAAAATGAAAGGAAATGTCAGCATTAGACCCATGCATTTTTCAAAGCATTACTAAAACTATTACACATTTCTATTTAAAATACTTACACAGATTCATAATAAAGTATGACAGAGTTACTGGAGGTGTTAAAATTTGGTGGTACCATAACTAATTAAACTAGATAAAAGTGACTATAAAAGATGATCAAATTCCATGCAAACATAGATCTTATACAATCTTATTAAATTATTAAACAGACTTTTTCCCCCAACCACCAAATGGGATAACAGCATATTAATAAGTAACAATGAAAAAATTCTATTTACGCAAAGGTCAAAATCCACTTTCATTATTTCTATATTTTATCTATATCATCTCTGATTTAGAAAATGAACATTCCAATGTGGTTTTAAAGCAAATTTTCAATTTTACTATCTCAAGATTTCTCTTAGAACACTTCAATGTTCTTTGACAGTCATTAAAATAAATCAAAGTCTTCAATATTAAACAATATATATGTACAATCTTAAATATTTTATATGCACAAACCAGAATACTGGAGTCATGAGCTGCTCATTTCTTAAGAAAGGGGCCCCTAATGATATTATTTATTTTTAAAAAAGAAAGAAATAGCCCTATTCACAGGGGAGAGGTAACAATAAAAAGTAACAATGAGACACTAAAGAAAAACAAAGAAGCCTTATATTTTCAGTATACAAATCTGATACCACTAAAGACTGAGAAATAGACAATGGGGCATTAAGGAAATATTGATCTGTCAAAGGAACATGGACACAAAATACGTAATGGTTAATCAAATAATACTAACTCATCCATGCTACTATGTGACAGTAAAGAGTGATCAAATCTAAAATATTTCCAAAGTTGTATTTAAATATATTTTTCTCAAGATCTTTAACCAAGAAGTTACAAAAGAGCCTTGTTTCAGGTTTACTATCTCCAAGTAAATAAAAATGAAAATAAATAATAAAATGGGTAATAGTAATAAAGCAAAAAGATGAGAAACAAGTGATAATCACAAAATACATAATCAAACATCAAAAATTAAATTAACTGAAAACGGTGGTAAATTACAAAGAGTTCTTTACACATTTGTATTTTCTACTAAATGTATACCAACATTTACTATTAACTATTAATATATATTCTAAAGTAGAATATTCACCTTCATAAATGAACCCAAGCAAAGCAAAATCTTTTAAAATTACTAGAGCTTTTAATTCCCAACAAAGAACACGCTAAGCAAACTTAATCTGAAGCATAAACAACCAAAAAAAGTAATGGCTATTATGCCTTTTCTATAAAAGACTCAACTCTATTGTCAAAACTAATTATTATCATTTTAAAATTAAATTCAAGACAAACTCTTACCAGCTTACTGAAATGGTATTTACAGTAGCCACAGTATTGGACGTTATCTGCACCATTACCTTCTTCTTCACAAAGTAGTCCTGCAAACTGAGCACTGAAAAAGAAAGCCAAGTATATCAACAAAATTTCAAACCATGGTGTGTGTATATATATCTCTATATATTATATATAGAGATATATATAAAACTTAAAATTCACTTCCAAGCATGTAGGGTTTATAAGAAAACCTTACATCTCCTAAGAGAAAAAGGGAAAATAAAAGGCTTTACTCTAGCTGAGACCAAGAACATTTCATCCCATCCTATGACTGATATATTTTTAAAGTTATATACATGGTTTAAAATAAACTTTTTATCCATCTCTAACAAGGATGAAGATTTATTCACGTTTTATGTCACCAAGCAGACATTAAATTTCTTTTAAGATATCTCCACACCCCAAACTTAACACTTCATTTTACTTTTTCAATCTCTATCACAGGTACAACTGGAAAGGCCAGGCGTCTAAAGGGCTGACATGACATATGATGCAGATTACATACTGTTAGAAGGAAAATGCTTCAAGTCATACCATAGTACAGTAGGTAAGAGAAACGTAAACTGTGTTTTTCTAGTTAAAAACAATGGAAGAAATGGAACTGAAACCTAAAGCTATGATATTCATATTTTTAAAAAACACGAAGTGCTAAAGTTTAGAATCATTATCTTGTCAATTTGACCTCCCACTTTTAACATTCCAAAATTAAAGTACTAGTATGTATCTCATACCCAAAAAAGGTCTTTCATCTTTGGAAATTTAAATACAATATTAAGAGAATTCTTTTTATTTTTTATTGAGGTATAGCTGAATTACAATGTTGTGTTAATTACTGAGGTACTACAGCAAAGTGACTCAGTTATACACATATGTACATTCTTTTCCACTATGGTTTATCACAGGATACTGAATATAGTTCCCTGTGCTATACAGTAAGACCCTGTTGTTTATCCATTCCATATATACCAGCTTGCACCTGCTAATCCCAAACTCCCAATCCATCCCCCTCCCCCTTGGAAACCACCAGTCTATTATCTGTGTCCCTGATTCTGTTTCTGTTTCATTGATAGGTTCATTTGTGTCATGTTTTAGATTCTACATATAAGTGATATCATATGGTATTTGTCTTTTTCTTTTTGAATTACTTTGCTTAGTATGATAATCTCTAGTTGCATCCATGTTGCTACAAATGGCATTCTTTCATTCTTTTTTATGGCTGAGTAGTATTCCACTCTGTGTGTGTGTGTGTGTGTGTGTGTGTGTGTGTATACACCACATCTTCTTTATCCATTCATCTGTCGATGGACATTTAGGGTGTTTCCATGTCTTGGCTATTGTGACTAGTGCTGCTATGAACGTAGGGGTGCATGTATATTTTTGAATTATACAGTTTTGTCTGGATATATTCTCAGGAGTGGGAATGCTGGATCATATGGTAATTCTAGTTTTAGTTTTCTGAGGAACCTCTATACTGTTTTCCACAGTGGCTGTACCAACTTACATTCCCACCAACAGTGTAGGAGGGTTCCCTTTTCTCTACACCCCCTCCAGCATTTGTTATTTGTAGACTTTTTAATGATGGCCATTCTGACTGGTGTGAGGTGGTACCTCACTGTAGTTTTGATTTGCATTTCTCTAATAATTAGTGATTTGAGCATCTTTTCATGTACTTAGTGGCCACCTGTATTTCTTCTTTGAAGAAATGTCTCTTTAGGTCTTCTGTCCATTTTTCAATTAAGAGAATTTAAAAGAAACAAAAATCTTTTCCATGGGACTTCTCTGGTGGTCCAGTGGCTAAGACTCCATGCCACAGGGGGCCCATGCCGCAGGGGGCCCAGGTTCAATCCCTGGTCAGGGATTTACATCCCACACACCACAACTAAAAGATCCCGCATGCCGCAACTAAAGATCCAGCAGGCTGCAATGAAGATCCCGCATACCGCAACTAAGACACAGCGCAGCCAAAAGAATATTAAAATATATATATTTTCCATTCCCCAAAAGTAATCTAAAATGGACTTCATAAATCCACATACTAAAAGCTCAGGAAATAAAGCCTGTTCCTATACTGGCTGATAAATATAGACTGATTTTTAAAATTAATAACTATATGAGTTACACCCAAACTTTTATTTTTTATTTTATTTATACTTTTTTGGCCGCACAGCATGTGGGATCTTAATTCCCCAACCAGGGATCGAATCCGTGCCCCTTGCAGTGGAAGCGTGGAGTCCTAACCACTGGACTACCAGGGAAGTCTCGCCAAACTTTTAGTTTTAATTGTTGTCTATTATGTTGAATGTTTTGTTTTAGGATAATTTGTGCTTTTGAAATTTTATGCTCAAAAAAACCTATAAGTACAAGTTTTAGTATCAATTTACACTGCCTCCAAAAATTTAGTAACACGTGTTAAGAACAATAATAATGTTCACAATTTTTGCCCTGAAATCCGACTCCATGGAACTGTGCCCACTTCATAGTAAATACTCAATACATAATAGCTATTAATTATCATTAGTTACTATTCTAAGGAAATTACATTTATGTTTGTTGAATGCACAAAATGTTCTTTACAGCACCACATATTATAAAACAATTTGGAAACAATGTGTCTCAAATTGGTGAAACATTAAATAAAATACTAACATTTGATAGGATATAATGCAGCCATTTCCATGTTGCTAGTGGACTATATCATCTTACCAAAA
Organism: Tursiops truncatus; assembly: GCF_011762595.2. Taxonomy (NCBI): domain Eukaryota; kingdom Metazoa; phylum Chordata; class Mammalia; order Artiodactyla; family Delphinidae; genus Tursiops; species Tursiops truncatus. Next base: position 162,769,902 of record NC_047035.1, on the reverse strand, counting down.
TTTTTGGTGAAAAAATTATCAAAAAACAATGTTACATTTAAACTGTGATTTTAACAAATTATGCAACAAATAGGTACATGGATAAAAACTGAAAAGAAACATGAACAAAATAAAACTAGAATGTTATTTAAAAAAACATTTAAGTAACTTTTTAAGGAACAGCCACTATAATACTGAGAATCATGGCGATTGCTTTTTTTTCCCCTCTTGAAACACAGTGAAAAAATGCTATCATTCATTAAATCCTTACTAGTATTTCAGGTACTGCACTAAATTTATCTACATCAGCTCTTTTAATCCTAATGACAAATCCAAGGGTAGGTAACCAACAGAAGTATTTTAAACAAAATGTAACTGAATAAGGCACTAGAACCAGGGTCCACCTACTGGACTCTGGTAAATACACTCAATTATTAGAATTATCTTTATTACAGTAAATATAAACATAGACACTATCCTAACAAAATTTACTTTAATAATATTTGGGTACCTAAGTTTTTAACTTACAAGGTATTCCCAATTTCACTTCTGTACAATGACAGAAACATACTTACCATGTCACATGGAAAGCCTGTCGACATCCATGTTTATTACATGTCATGCAAGCACCAGTGGCTGCTTTGCTTTCTCTTCCTTGTTCATCACAAATGTAGCAAGTCTTAGGGTAAAGAAACAAAACAAATTGAAAAGAAAACAAAAACTTTACGAGTGCTTCACACAAATAAGGATTTTATAGTTATCTTCAGAAGTCAAGATCAGGTTTACTATCTAACCTACTCCAAATCATGAATTCATTTTTTTTCTGACTGTAATCTAATTTTTCCAAACATGAAAACATCAATACAGACATAAACGGTCCTAGTACGATTTCACAAGGCAGTGTTTCCTTAGACTCAAAAACCCCACAAGATAAGAAGAATCTTCGCAGGAACTGAGGCCAGGGGGCAGGACACAGCCTACCCCACCTCAGTATTAATATACTCCTTCTCACCAATATTTAACTGATTCCTGTAACAAAGGTGTAAAAAGAGGTTTGCTTTCTTTTCTGCTGGAAGTAAGCATAAATAAAGGAGGTTGATACAGGGAGTTGGGACTTAGAGGTGAAGGACAGTCCTAAATGAGTGCGCAAGGTTTAGGTCATTCCAACTGTCCACAAAATCCCACATGACCTATCATTCAGCCCTGCCAACCTGACAAAACAGGCCTGGGAGGAAGACACTTTAGGAGATCAGAGATGTCCCCAAGAGGTATTGGCCAATGAACACTCCCAGCAACTTTGACATCTATCTGGTCCTTCTCCCAGTTGAAAATAGCTGATAGACCACACCACATATTCATGAAAGACTAAATTATAAAAATGGCAATCTACAAGTGTATAATGAATAAAATTATCAACTGACTGTAAGTTGAGTATACAAAAATTAATGCCTAACTACATATACTCAGATGATACAATTCTAAAAAGAAACCAATTTCTCAACAGTAACAAGGTATAACCTAGCAAACTTCAACAGGACCACATGTATTTTTAAATTTGGAGAAGTTTCCCCCACTATGCACTGTGGTGCCAAATAACACCGTTCAACAATATTGATAAGAACACAGTTTCAAAAAAAGAGTAATATATAGTAAAGTCAGGTAAATGAATTTCAACTCCTCTGCTGAAAGACATGGATTCAGACTGAACTGAATTACAAAAATTATCTTATATCTCTAAAAAGTAAAATCCTTAGTTACAACAAAACTAACCTAGACACACTGAATAAGAGCATCTCTAGAGACCTCCCTGGTGGTCCAGTGGCTGAGAATCTACCTTCCAATGCAGGCGACGTGAGTTCGATCCCTGCTTGGGGAACTAAGATCCCATGTGCCATGGGGCAACGAAGCACACGTGCCACAGCTACTGAGCCTGCACGCTCTACAGCCTGCACCATAACTAGAGAGAAGCCCAAACACCGCCACGAAGAGCCCGCTCGCTGCAACAAAACTAAGCCCACATGCTGCAACTACTGAGCCCATGCACTCTAGAGTCCACGTGCCACGCTAGAGAGAAGCCCACTCACCGCAACAAAAGATCCCACATGCCACAACTTAGACCTGATGCAGCCAAATTAATTCATTAATTAATTAATTTTTAAAAAGAGCATCTCTAACTGTTCAAATTACCAGAAGGCAATATCAAACAATTACAATGGAAACATTTAACATACATCTTTTAGCCTATAAATGATCAATAAAATTTTAAAAAGAAAAGTACAGAGCAGATTGAAACAGTAACTTTTTTTTAATTAATTTATTTTATTTATTTATTTTTAGCTGCATTGGGTCTTCGGTGCTGCGTGAAGATTTTCTCTAGTTGCAGTGAGCGGGGGTTACCCTTCATTGTGGTGCACAGGCTTCTCATTGCAGTTGCTTCTCTTGTTGAGGAGCACAGGCTCTAGGCGCATGGGCTTCAGCAGTTGTGGCACACAGGCTCAGCAGTTGTGGCTCATGGGCTCTAGAGTGCAGGCTCAGCACTTGTGGCACATGGGCTTAGCTGCTCCACGGCATGTGGGATCTTCCCGGACCAGGGCTCGAACCCGTGTCCCCTGCATTGGCAGGCAGACTCCCAACCACTGCACCCCCACAGAAGTCCCGAAACAGTAACATTTTAAATGGCAAAATTCAGGGAAAATATGCAAATAGGCCTCAAAGAATATCTCAGTAACTTCCAACAGAGCTGACAGTGAAAAGACACCATCATTTGACCACTCAATAAAACTAAAATTATGACATATTTTTTTTTTTAAAGAAGTTAGGCCTTCCAGACTTCTGAAATACCAGAGTGAAGAGGTCCACGGATCCTCTCCTCAGTAAATTAACCATTTCATAGGTGAAAAAGAACCATTTAAAGTCTCTGTATAGAATAAGCTACAAGGATATATGGTACAACACAGGGAATATAGCCAATATTTTATAATAACTATAAATGGAGTATAACCTTTAAGAATTATGAGTTACAAAAAAAATGAGTTACTATATTGAAAATCTGTAACTTACATGGTACTGTATATCAATTACACTTCAATAAAGAAAAATAATAAAGTCTCTGAAAATTGTCCTGAAGACATGCAGAAAGCAGAAGATTTTACCCAAGACAATCTACTAAATCTCAATAAGAACAGTGAGAGCCGGTGGCATTTGAGCCATGATCTACCCCCATCACCACCACCACCCCCACATACTGCTTCCTGTGATGGAAGTTCCTTTCTGGGTGGCGCTGTCAAGAAGATGAGGGCTCCCTCTCTCCACAGATCCTAGTCTAAGGCTACAATTTTACCCGAGGAGGGCCAGGTCTCCAGTGACTCTCATACTACTACTCATCCTGGTAGCTCCCATTCATAGCCTCCCACCCTAAAAACAGGCCAAGTTTCCTGGGGCCCTATCATTCCTTCCCCAGCTTGCTAGCAGAATGGAAGTTCCATGCTAGGAGGGATAAGCTGGGCTACTATACCCTTCCCTCCTTCCAGCACCCTGTCAGAGTACACGTGCCTCTTCAGGAGAAGCAAAGTGCTGTCACCATCCCCAGCTCCAGAGCACTAGTGCAGAGGTTCTGTCTCTGCAAGGAGAAGGAAGACTCATTCTCTAGAGGGGCTACTATCTAAAATGTCTAATTTTTAGGGACTTCTCTGGTGGTCCAGTGGTAAAGAAACTGCCTTCCAATGCAGGGGACGTGGGTTCGATCCCTGGTAGAAGAACTAAGACCCCACACGTTGCAGGGCAATTAAGCCCACATGCCACAGCTATTGAGCTCACATGCCTCAACGAGAGAGCCCACGTGCCGCAAACTACAGAGCACACGCATCACTAGATAGAGAGAAAGAAAAAATAAATAAAACCAGCACGCCACAATTAAAGACAAGCCTGCGCGCCGCAACTAGTGAGAAACCTGAGCAGACCACGTGCCTTAATGAAAAAGATCCCACGTGCCTCCACAAAGATCCCGTGTGCCACAACTAAGACCCGACGCAGCCAAAAAAATAAATAAAATAAAATGTCTAATTTTCAACAAAAAATTATAAGACATGCAAAGAAAGAGAAAAGTATGACCCATTCATAAGAAAAAAAAAAAAGCAGGCATCGATAACTGTCTTTGCGGGGAACCAAGATGTTGGACTTAGGAGACCAAAACCAACCAAACAGAAATTCTCGATTTTAAAATTCACTAAAAGGGGGGCTTCCCTGGTGGCGCAGTGGTTGAGAGTCCGCCTGCCGATGCAGGGGACACGGGTTCGCGTCCTGGTCCGGGAAGATCCCACATGCCGCGGAGCGGCTGGGCCCGCGAGCCATGGCCGCTGAGCCTGCGCGTCCGGAGCCTGTGCTCCACAACAGGAGAGGCCACAACAGTGAGAGGCCCGCGTACAGCAAAAAAAAAAAAAAAAAAAAAACCCACACTAAAAGGGCTCAATGGTAGATTTGAGTTGGCAGTAGGGAAAGAATCAACTTTAAAAATAGATCAATAGAGAATTTACAATCTAAGGAACAGATTTTTTAGATTATATTACCTAAAGAACAGTTTCAGAGAAACGTGGTATGCCATTAACTGCATTAACAGATGTGTAATGAGAAAATCAGGAGAGGAAAGAAAAGGATAGAAACTGTACCTGAAGAAATAATGGTCGAAAACTTCCCAAATGTGATGAAAAACAATAACGTACACATCCAAAAAGCTCACCAAACTCCATACAGGATAAATACAAACAGATGGACACTCAAAATGCTGAAAGGCAAAATAAAGAGAAAATCTCGAAAGCGAAATGAGGGAAATGGATCATCAAATACAAGTAAACCTGAGGTTTCATTAGGAATAAAATAGGGGACAGAAAGCAGTGGAATAACATTCAAAATGCTGAAAGAACAAAACTATCAGCCAAGAATCCTATATCCAGAAGAGCTATATTGCAGAAATAATGGCAAAATAACATTCTCAGGCCCAAAAAAACTGAGATACTTTGTTGCTCCAAACCTCACTAACAAGAACTACAAAAAGAAATTCCTTAGGCTAAAATTAAGTGACACTAGACAGTAATTGCAATCCACACAAAAAAACAAAGAGTTCCTCAATAAAGCTGAAATTTTAAAAAATAAATATATAGGGCTTCCCTGGTGGCTCAGTGGTTGAGAGTCCGCCTGCCGATGCAGGGGACACGAGTTCATGCCCCAGTCCGGGAAGATCCCACGTGCCGGGGAGCGGCTGGGCCCGTGAGCCATGGCCACTGAGCCTGCACATCCAGAGCCTGTGCTCCGCAACGGGAGAGGCCACAACAGTGAGAGGCCCGCGTACCGCAAAAAAAAATAAGTAAATAAATAAATATATAGACCAATTAAAAAACAAAGAGTTCTGACAAAGGTAATTACATACGAAATGATAAAAGATAGTATGATGAGATATTTCTTTCTCATTCTCTTAATTTAAAAAACAATCACATAAAACAATGTCCATAAATTGTATTGTTGGGACTATAACATATAGAAATGTAATATATGTGACAATGACGACACAATGAAAGAGAGTGGGAATAAGTTATTTTGGAGTAAGGAAATAACACGAGATGGTAACTGGAACCCATAGGAAGAAATGAAGAGAAATAAAAATGGTAAACAGGAAAACACACACTCTATAAATATATCTGTGGTCTTCATCTCTTAGCTTCTTTAAAAAAATGTAAGATTATATAAAGCAATAATTTTAACTACTTTGGGGCTTGTAGTATATATAGAGACATGATATCTATAATACTAATAGCACAAAGGTGGAGAGGAAAGAAATAAAATGAATGCTATAAATTTTTTATATCTTACTGGAGTTAAGTAGATTCTGGTAAGTTAAGATGAATATTGTAAGCCCTAGAGCAACCACTAAGAATATAACCGAAGAAAATATAATTTAAAAATCATGAAAGGAATGAAAACGGTACACCAGAAAACATCCACTTATAAACATTAAAGAAGGTAGTGTACAAAGAGAAAAAACAAAGTAGTCACAAGACAAAGAAAACAAATTAAGGGACTTCCCTGGTGGCGCAGTGGTTGAGAATCTGACTGCCAATGCAGAGGACACAGGTTCAATCCCTGGTCTGGGAAGATCCCACATGTCACAGAGCAACTAAGCCTGTGCGCCACAACTACTGAGCCTGCACTCTAAAGCCCGTGAGCCACAACTACTGAAGCTCATGCACCTATAGCCTGCGCTCTGCAACGAGAAGCCACTGCAATGAGAAACTCACACACCATAACAAACAGTAGCCCCTACTGGCCTCAACTATAGAAAGCCCACAGACAACAACGAAGACCCAGCACAGCCAAAAAAACAAAACATTGCTGTTAATAAAAAAAAAGTAAAAAAGAAAACAAAGTAAAACGGCAGATGTAAACCCAACCACATTAATAGCACTGAATATGAAAATAATCCAATCAAAAGGCAGAGACTGATTAACTGAATTAAAAAAAAAAGTTCCAGGCTTCCCTGGTGGCACAGTGGTTGAGAGTCCGCCTGCCGATGCAGGGGACACGGGTTCGTGCCCCGGTCCGGGAAGATCCCACATGCCGCGGAGTGGCTGGGCCCGTGAGCCATGGCTGCTGAGCCTGCTCGTCTGGAGCCTGTGCTCCGCAACGGGAGAGCCCACAACAGTGAGAGGCCCGCATACCGCAAAAAAAAAAAAAAAAAAGTTCCATATGCCATCTATAGGATGCATACTTTAGATCTGAAGACACAAGTAAGTTAAAAGTAAAACGATGAAAAAAGATATACCATGCAAAAGGCAAGCAAACACAAGGCAATGCATACTTTAGATTTGAAGACACAAGTAAGTTCAAAGTAAAAGGATGAAAATAGATATACCATGCAAAAGGCAAGCAAATACAAGTGGTTTATTATCAGACAAAAAAATAGACGGTTGAGGGACTCCCCTGGTGGCGCAGGGGTTAAGAATCTGCCTGTCAATGCAGGGGACACCGGTTCGATCTATGGTCCAGGAAGACCCCACATGCTATGGAGCAACTAAGCCCATGTCCACTACTATAAATAAATAAATTTATTTTAAAAAAAAGAAAAATAGACTGTTGAGAGAGATTTTATAATAATAAAACAGATATAACAATTATAAGCATATATACATGCAACCAACAAGAGCTTCCAAGACACATGAATCAAAGGAGGAAAAAAGTGATTTGCAAATTTTAAATTTCGCAATTAAATAGCTATTGGATCGAGAAGAAAAATTATAAACTAACTTGAGGATTATTTAGAAAATGATCCCAAACAACAAAATCGCATCTAAATAAAATGTCAAGTATGTGAATAAAGCTATACTCAGAGGCAAACTTATAGCCTGAAAACTTTCATTTTAAGGGGGGAAAAAGTCATAGTTTGACCTAATATTTTGAATAAAAGAAACAGTGTTCATATCAAAAGGATTCAGGGGCCAAATTCCACCTCTACCTAAAAAGTAGAGAGCTGAAAGAACATGACTCTAAACCTATCAAGAAAAAGCCATTTAATCTATAAAACCCACAACTTTTCTTGAAACTATGAAAGATTTGCACCTGCAAAGGCAACCAAATAGTTTGAAATCCAAGGGCAGACACACTCTCCTTCAGCTGCCTAAAAACCACAAGACACTCAGACTATCCACTAACGACAGAGCAAGGGAAGAAAATGTGGAGGAAGACATGCAGATAAGAAACCAGCTAAAATTTTAACAAATTGCTCAAGGCTGATTGTGGGCTACTGCAGTAGTACAGAACCACTGGAACCACAGACAGGAGTTCACACTCACTCACAGGCTCTACTCCATGAAGATTTACAAGGAGCTCTTGGGGAAGACTGGAAGGAGACAAAACAACCAGAAAGAATCTCCCTTGGTGGTGCAGGCATGAAGGAGAGGATCAGGTGCCACTGAGGCAAAGATATGAAATCCCATCTCTTGCCCAGACACTACTCTCAAAAGCCTTGAGCGTCTGGGGGATTGGCAGCAAATCCTGTCACACCCAGGGCATAAGTAAAGACCCATGATGGCTAGGAGGACAAAGGGGAAAATCTTTTTCCCCTAAACAAGGGGCAGGAAAAATTCCTGACCCCAGGATCTGTTATCGGAGATCTTCTAACACTTGGGGAGAGACAGGAAGCTGTCTCCCTCCCAAGTCCTTCCACAGATGTAAAGTCTGCCAAAGGCAGGAGGCAATGAATTGGTGAAACCCTGAGGCCCAGATATACAGAGCCCACCAAGGACTGAGGCTGGACCAAAACCACCAAGAAATCAAAAGCCCAAAACATCAAATAATAAACGACAGCAGTCTAGCACTAACAGGTGGGACAAAAGTGTGGTAAAAGGAAGAGCACAGAAAGAAACCAACCTCTGTGGCACCAAATCACCCAATATTCCAGCCCTCAACCTAAACATAAGGTATCATTAGAGGAGGATGAAGGGGCAGGGCCACCCCAATGGACTCAGAAAACAGATCATCAAGCCACAGAGAGAGGTCACACAATGTTACTTCCACCGCACTTTATTAGCCAAAACAAGTTACAGAGCAGCCTAGATACAAGAGATGAGGCATTTACTTTTGGTACGAATGTAAACTGGTGCAGCCACTATGGAAGACAGTATGGAGGTTCCTTAAAAAACTAAAAATAGAGTTAACATATGATCCAGCAATCCCACTCCTGGGCATATATCCAGAGAAAACTATAACTCAAAAAGACACATGCACCCCACTGTTCGTATTTACAATAGCCAAGCAGCACTATTTACAATAGCCAAGACATGGAAGCAACATAAATGTCCACCATCGACATATAAATGGATAAAGAACATGTGACACACACACACCCCACGTGGGGGATAAATTTGGAATTGGGGATTAACATATACACACTACTATATATAAAATAGGTAAACAACAAGGACCTACTGTATAGCACAGGGAACTATATTCAATATCTTGTAATAACCTATAACAGAGAAGAATCTGAAAAAGCATATATATGTATGTATGTGTATACAGACATAGATATAACTGAATCACTTTACTATACACCTGAAACCAACACAACTTTGTAAATCAACTATACGTCAAGAAAAAAAAATTCTTAATAGCTTTCCACATCTATTCCTTTAGAAAAAAGATAAAGGGAAGTTGGGCTAGCAATTTCTAAGTTTTCCTCTACCATTATCCTCTTATAGTTCAATGACACCATGTTTTATAGTATTTTTGGTTTGTTTGGTTGGTCTGTTATGATCCTTCCTATACTTATAAACACTCATTCCTTCATGGCCATTCAGTAAATAAAAGCTATTCAAAAGGATAAATCCAGGATATACCCATCATCTGCCAACTACTTTCTATGGAAATTGCAGCTTTCTAAACTAAATGCTTCCTTGACTCTAAAGAACACAAGACCACCCAAAAAAGTTCCCAAATATCTATGTTGCCCCAATCTTCCCATTTCTTAAAAATTATTGAAACGTAATTAAAGGTAACATATGCCACTCAAATTTATTAACAAAATGTATATGTTAGTGAAATAAGGAATTGATACAAGAAAATATGAGAGGTCAAAAAATAAAAACAAGAATCTGATGACAAATGGTACAGAAACTGGCCACTATATATATAATGATGTGGAAATTTTAACAAAATAAGTCAACACAGTGAGTTCTCTGCAACTGGATATACTATACAAATAGTCTAGAAATTTTCCTTTTTTTCTTCTAAATCTTACAGTGTTCCAGCCACACAGGATTTATTATTCTCTGAACTGCCTAGCACCTCCCCTTTGTACCTATTACCCTAATTTATGCTACTTTCTCTGTCTAGAATTATTATTTGATTCTTTCTTCCACAGGTCAAATTTCTTATTATCATGCACAGCCGTTATATAATATCTTTGTGTGCCTTATTCAATTCCTTAGACAAAAATAATCCCTCCTTTCATTATGTTCCATAATACTCTATTCAGATTTTTTATTATTTATAATTTCTTATTATTTTCATACATCGTAGTTATATATTTACTTGACTGTCTAAGTGTCACATGGAGATAAACCCTGTATTTTATGAAACTCTGAACTCTTAGCGTCTAGCACAATGCAAAGCAGGTCCATTTTAAGTGCCCAATACATTTATTAATAATCTCCACATTATCCTTTACTACCACTCATTAAGGACTGATGTATTCCAGGGGAGCTCCCTGGCAGTCCAGTGGTTAGGACTTGGCGTTTTCACTGCCATGGTCCAGGTTCAATCCCTGGTCAGGGAACGCCCCCACACGTCCCCCAAAGAGAAAAAAAAGATTGATGTCTTCCAAAATGCAACAATCCATTTTCCCATTGTTCCTATCATTTCAGAATTCCATGTCCCCTATTAACCATACTGAATATTCACGAACAGAATATTATTCTTTTTAAGGTTAACTATACAGACCAACAACCATAAGAATCCAAGAAACATATAAGGAAAAAATTTGACAGAGAGATACACCATGCTTCTGGAAGGGGAGATGCAATATTCCAAGAAGATCAATTTTTCCCCAAAATAGTATTTCACTGTAGCACCAGTAAAATTAAAATTGTATTGTTACTCTTAAGGTTCATCTAAAAAAAGAAATACATGACAATATTTGTTCTACCATGTACCAAGATGTATTTAAAGCCATAATAATTTAAAACAGTGTGGTAGTAGACTAAGAATAGAAAGACACATCAATGGAACAGAAAAAATGTCAAGAATAGCCAAGAATTTAATAATGATTCAAACAGTATTTCAAATCACTGTGCAAAACATAGATTATTCAATAATAGTGTTGAAAAGGTTGACTAAACCACATGGGAGGGGAAAAATTACACACACATCTCACCATATTCTAAAATTAACTCTAAGTGGATAGAAGATTTATACCTAAATTAATTCATTCTGCCTCTATACTCCCTCCCTTACTTCTTGAGTACTTTAGTCTTAAAGCCATGAGGTGGGGCCAAGCATGCTAGCATCTATCCTGGGAAGGAAGGGGCAGGCCAACTCAACTATCAGAGCCCCAGTAGTGTTGGCGCTCATGAGAGTGTTGGGGGCTGGGGTGGAGGTAGTGTCCAAGTGAGTTGTAAGAACCTGAGCAAAGTGAGCAAAGTGAGGGGAGAAGGGGTAGTTCTGGACTGAAGCTGGGTGTCAAACCCCCAAAATGGTTTTAAAAAATAAAGACAGACATGCAGGGAAGCAGCAGCAACCCAGAGTGAGGTCTGAGCCTGAAAATGGTTAGGCTGGCCTCTGTATTATGGGATGGCAGCAACAGAAGATTTGTCAATATAAGAGAGAATGATCAAATATATTGAGAATAATGGGAGTCACGTTTCTCATTGTCTGGCATGAGAGTCATAACACAAAAACAAAAAAACATTAGAATGAACCCTGTGCTGTTGGATTAGGTTTAGGGAAATTACTAGGAAATTCCTAGGAGTTTATGGTTCGATAAATAAATAGATACAAAGACAGACAGATACAGAAATACATATAGATATGTTTGTGTTTAATACATAAATCCATATACTAAATCAGAAGTATCTATGTGACCTCACCAACTTCAAAATATAAAGAAGATATAGATGTGAATGTGCGTTTATCTCTGCATCTATACACACTGAGAGGGTCTGGAAGTAGCAACATCCTAATAGCAATGAGCACACCTAGTGTCCACTTTGGTTTCTAAATACCATTCTCACCTAAAACAAATCAAGGCTCCCTGGAGAAATGTTATTCTAGGGCTAAGACAAGGAATGGTTGAAGATGTGCCTAGAACATACTGTCATGTCAGAAGTAAAGAAGTGCTCAAACAATGACAGAACCATGTCAAAAGACACAGGAACCCACATGAAGAGGTACCACTGGCCAAACCTGAGACAATATGAACATCACAATAAGTGACAGTAATGGGGAATGACCCATTAAAATAAAATATTAACATGTAAGTCAATATTAGTCCATACTAATATAAATAATTGCAGAGTGGAGAAAGCTTTTCCTTAAAATGGAATGCCACCTGATGAATGTAAAAGATGGAATTAGGAAACCACCACTTGCCATCAATCTAATAGACTAATTAAGCAAAGAAACAACAATGAATGCTAAAATTAGTGAGTAAAAGGCACAAGGAACAAGATATTTACATAAAAAGTACTTCCCGGGGCTTCCCTGGTGGCGCAGTGGTTGAGAGTCCGCCTGCCGATGCAGGGGACACAGGTTCGTGCCCCGGTCCAGGAAGGTCCCACAGGCCGCGGAGGGCTGGGCCCGTGAGCCATGGCCGCTGAGCCTGCACGTCCGGAGCCTGTGCTCCGCAACGGGAGAGGCCACAGCAGTGAGAGGCCTGCGTACCACAAAAAAAAAGAAAGTACTTCCCCACAAAATGCTTACTGATTATAAAGGGAATAAAGATTAACCTCCCAGCGAAGAAATCTTGTAGACACTGCCTTAACCAAGTGATCAAGGTAAAATCACCAGTAATGGGAAAAGCTGAAATCATGTACCACCTGACAGGATGCAATGAGAAGAACATAGCATCGTGTCTGTGATATTCCTGCCAAAAACACATAATCTGAATTTAATCATGTGGAAACATTATAAAAATCCATTCTACAAATAACTGGCCTATACCATTCAGAAGTATCAAAGTTATGAGAGTCAGAGAAAGACTGAGTTACTATTCAGGAGACCTAAGAGACAAAAAGCAATCTGTGATCTTTTTGCTATGAAAGGGAAAAAAGAAAACATGAATGAAAATTAGGCAAATAATGATGGGGTCTCTGGATTAGACAGTAATAATGCATAAATGTTAATTTCCTGATTTTGGTTGTATTCTGGTCATGCAGAAGAAAGTCCTTCTTTATAGGAAATACAAACTAAAGCATTCAGAGGTGTCGGTGTTATATGATAAATCACTCTCAGATGGTTTAGGAGAGGAAGAAGTCTTTGTACTATTAATGCAACCTTAATTTAAGTTTGAAATTATTTCAAAATTGAAAGGAAAAAAACAAGTATTTTTAGAAATGAATTTTGAAAGTACTAAAAAAATAGACATTAGTGTAGAGAAAGATTTTCTTTGCATGGCAACAAAGGCAGAAACAATAAAGAGTAGTTGTGTAAATTACATAAAAATTTTAAACTTCAAACTAGAAGAAATTAACCTGCTAGAATACCGACAACAATAAAAACCATCAAGACTTAATGAAAAATAAACAGAAAATGTTAAGTTATGGGCAAAAGCATCCACAGCAAGTATATAAGAATAAAAAATAACATCTCCAATATAAAAAACATTTTGTAAGAAAAAATTAAAACATTACAATATTAAACTGAACGAAGAGCTATTCAAGATCAATTAACAAACATGAATAACCTTTTTAAAAAACTTTAAAATATCTAACCTTACCAATATTCAAAGAAAATCATTCAAACACTAATATTTTTCACTAAAAAGAATACCAAAGCCTGTTTTAATGGTAATATACAGTGCACTTAACAGGATATAAGATTATGTGCACTCTCACATATAACTAGTGTGATTAATAAATGAGAAACTACATTCTAGAACAACTTCACACAATATATTTACTGAAGCCTCCAAAATGTTCATACTCGTTTACACAGAGATTTGGCTGGTATGTACATGCCAAACACCAAGTGAGGCTCTTCAACAAGAAGGTGTTCCTAAGGCGTTCCTAATAAATTATATTTTATCAAAACTAATAATAGTTTGTATTAGATGCTAAATATCCACTAGAAATAATGGCAAAATATAATTTATTAACAAAAAATGATGTTCAGGGTTATTAGGTTTCAAAAACAGAACAGTATGAGCACTATGATCCAAACTTTTTACAGTTATATAGTATATGTAAAAATGCACACAAAAAAGATTTTAGATGATTTCTGTCTCGCATTTTCCTATTTTTTTATCCATATTTTCCATTTTTTTTTAATAAATACTAACGATCTACATTACAAAATGTTTAGTATTTTGAAACCTTAGAACTGGCTGCAGTGACACTTTCTTCACCAATGGAATAAATCAACAGGTACCTTTAGTTAAAAATGGTAACACTATATTTAAAGACACAGTGGTTAATAGAAAAAAATCATCCAATAATATGCAAGAGAATGAAACAATAATATAAATGTACTAAATTAATAAAAAGATACAGGAAAAAAGTGAACATTAACTAAGGTTTTTAAAAAAGGCAACAATAGGGCTTCCCTGGTGGCGCAGTGGTTGAGAGTCCGCCTGCCGATGCAGGGCATGCAGGAGGATCCCATGTGCCGCGGAGCGGCTGGGCCCGTGAACCATGGCCGCTGAGCCTGCGCATCCGGAGCCTGTGCTCCGCAACGGGAGAGGCCACAGCAGTGAGAGGCCCACGTACCGCCAAAAAAAAAAAAAAAAAAAAAAGGCAACAATAAAAATCCTATCTCGGGGGAACGAAATAATGTGGAGAGGAGAGATGAGCAAATAATATTCTGTGATAAGACAGGATGTGTAGCATCATAACAAATATTATACCAAATAATGATTAATTCAAATTTAACAGATCCTCAATGTCTGAAAGAACATAAAAGTTAGTAATTCTTAAAGAACAAATCTAAGGACTTCCCTGGTGGTCCAATGGGTAAGACTCTGCGCTCCCAATGCAGGGGGCTTGGGTTCGATCCCTGGTCAGGGAACCAGGCATATATGCATGCTGCGACTAAGAGTTCACATGCCACAACAAAGAAGTCTGCATGCCGCAACTAAGAAGTCCACATGCCGCAACTATAAGATTCCACATACTGTAACTAAAGATCCTGCATGCTGCAACGAAGATCCCAAGTGCCACAACTAAGACCTGGTGCAGCCAAAATAATAAATAAATATTTTTTTAAAAAAAAGAACAAATCTATACAGATTAAAATGCTAGAAGCTTAAATACTTAGGTTAATGTAAAAGGTAATATAGTTTTGTTTGTGTGTGTTTGTTTTGTACTCCTGTGACCTTAATAACATATTTTAATACTTGTAGTTTACCACAGTAATTACACTTTTTCCAAATCAACGGAGGCATTTAATTTAAATTTTTTAATGAAGGGCTGTAATAAAACAAAATTTAAAAATTCCTTTATACTTCCCAGTTTTAAAACAAAAAAATTATATTCAAACATCAATAAAATAATATCTACTATACCTTATTATAACGATCATGTGGCACAGACTGTAAAACAATTGGTTCCATTGTTGAAACATTGGCAAACTGTACCTCTGGAATATACAGGGCACAAACCACATGAGCCCAACCTAAAAATAAACAAAAATAATGTCATTTTTCAATAAAGCTTTTTCAAAGATAAATTAAATTATTAACTTTATGAACAGGTCCCTTAAATGTCCATTTTAGGAAATGCACAACAAAAACATTAACAAATTATCACTACTGACTGATCATCAAACCACTACTGATAAGACTCTTAGTCATTTCTCCAGTTAATACACACAGTAACACAAATAAAAAGAAACTTTGGGGGTTTTTTTGGCTGTGCCACAAGGCTTGCTGGATGGATCTCAGTTCCCCGACCAGGGACCGAACCCGGGCCACAGCAGTGAAAGCCCAGAATCCTAACCACTGGACCACCAGGGAACTCCCCAAGGGAAAATTTTTTTTTCTTTTTTGGCTGTGTTGAGCCATCGTTTCTGTGTGAGGGCTTTCTCTTGTTGCGGCGAGAGGGGGCCACTCTTCATCACGGTGAGCGGGTACTCACTGTCGCGGCCTCTCTTGTTGCGGAGCACAAGCTCCAGATGTGCAGGCTCAGTAGTTGTAGCTCACGGGCCTAGCTGCTCCGCGGCATGTGGGATCCTCCCAGACCAGGGCTCGAACCCATGTCCCCTGCAATGGCAGGTAGAACCTCAATCACTGTGCCACCAGGGAAGCCCCCCAAGGGAAATTTTTAATTCAGATGCTGGCACTGACACTTTTTATAAGAGTAAACTGAATAATTCAGATCAATAATTCCTCTGAGAACCACTATAAAAGTATGAAGTTTTGGGACTTCCCTGGTGGTGCAGTGGTTAACAATCCACCTGCCAATGCAGGGGACATGGGTTCGAGCCCTGGTCAGGGAGGATCCCATATGCTGCGGAGCAACTAAGCCCACGTGCCACAACTACTGAGCCTGTGCTCTAGAGCCCACAAGCCACAACTACTGAGCCTGTGTGCCACAACTACTGAGCCCGTGTGCCACAACTACTGAAGCCCGGTGCGTAGACCCCTGCTCCGCAACAAGAGAAGCCACTGCAATGAGAAGCTCACACACAGCAACAAAGAGTAGCCCCTGCTGGCTGCAACTAGAGAAAGCCGGCGCACAGCAACAAAGATCCAACTCATCCAAAAATTAATTAATTGATTAATTAATTTTAAAAGTATGAAGTTTTATAGCTGAAAACCTATAATAAAAATTTTAATACTTTAAATCTTAAATGTCAGTATTAAATTTTTAACTGTTATACAAATGTTGACATTTTAAACACTTATACTAACGATCATTGTTCTACTATTTTAAGATTTCACTTAAAATATATTAACAATTTATCAATTTAAATATTAATATTAAATGCTGTTTCTTTTAATTTTCAAACTGTGACTAAAGGTATCAAAGAGCTGATGTCATAGTAAGGAATTACTGGGCCAAAACTTGAAAAGGATGGAAGTCAAGGGAGTTCAGTACAACTTTTGACCATTTTGTCACCCAGGGGACATTTGCCTATTTCAAAGAAAGCAGCTGAGAGAGTGAAAGGTACTTCTGACAAACTCAGAAGGCTGAAAGTACAGGGATCTACATCCATAGACAACTAAGGGAAAAGAAGAACACTAGTAAATCCCTTCCCTCTTTCAGTGGCAACACTGAGGGGCTGCAAGCCAGGAATGACAATAAACTAAAAGTACATAGGCCCACCCAGAGACTGCAGCTGGGCTTTGATCATCTCAAACTCTGAAATTTGACTCACATAACCCTAAATTACAAGTGCCCCCAGACACCAGACAGAAGCTAATATACATCCTCTTTAGAGAAAAACAATGTCATTTTGGCTACAAATAATTTCTAATACTAGTTCATTACCATTTTCAGCACAATGAAAAATACTAAACACATGAGAGTCAAGACAACATGAATGAAAACCAGTAGAAACATGAAGATCAAAACATATTTGTATTTTGGAGTTTCAGATACAGACATTTATAAAAAGTATGTTTATTATGTTCAAATACACACAACACAAAATTTAAAATTTCTTCAAAGAACTGAAAACTCTAAATCAAAAAATTACAGAAGTAAAAACAAAAATTATAAAATCAATAAATGGGATTAACAACGGCTGAAAACAGCCATTAGCTGAAAACAGAATTAGAACAACAACAAAATAGGTCAGAAGAAAATATTCAGAACATTAGCACAGAAGTATGAAGAATAGGGCTTCCCTGGTGGCACAGTGGTTGAGAGTCCGCCTGCCGATGCAGGGGACGCGGGTTCGTGCCCCGGTCTGGGAAGATCCCATATGCCACGGAGCTGCTGGACCCGTGAGCCATGGCCGCTGAGCCTGCGCGTCCGGAGCCTGTGCTCCACAACGGGAGAGGCCACAACAGTGAGAGGCCCGCGTACCACAAAAAAAAAAAAAAAAAAATGAAAAATACAAAAAGACAGGAAACGAAAACAACATGATGGGCAGGCCTAACACACATGTAATTAGAGTCCCAGAGAAATATGAGAGGGAAAAAAATGGTACAAAAGCAATATTTAAAATGATAATAACTGGGGCGTCCCTGGTGGTCCAGTGGTAAAGAATCCGCCTTACAGTGCAGGGGACGCGGGTTCAATCCCTGGTCAAGGAACTAAGATCCCACATGCCGTGGGGCAACTAAGCCCACGTGCCACAACTACTGAGTTCATGCGCCTCAACTAGAAAGCCCGTGTGCTGCAAACTACAGAGCCCACACGCTCTGGAGCCCGTGCATCACAACTACAGAGCTCACACGCCCTGGAGCCTGTGTGCCACAACTAGAGAGAAGCCCACACGCCACAACAAAGAGTCCAAGCAACGCCACGAAAGATCCCGCATGCTTCAACAAAGATCCTGCATGCCTCAATGAAGATCCCGCATGCCACAACTAAGACCCAATGCAGCCAAAAATAAACACATAAATAGATATAGATAGATAAATAAATAATAAATCTTTTAAAAAATGATAATAACTGAAAACTTTCTAAAACAGAAGAAAGATGGCAAGTCATAGACTGAAGAACCACAATAAATCCCAGGGTAAATAAATATAAATCCACACATAGGCACATTAATAAAACTACAGAAAACCAAAAAGAGAAATAAAAATCTTAATATAACCCAAAGGGAAGTTATCACTAAAAGAACTGGATAAATAACAAAGCCAAAAAATATCTCTAAACAAATTTCCATTAAAGGGAATACCAAACAATTTTCCTCGGGCAGAAAACAATGACCCAAGAAGTAAGCTCCAAGATGAAGGGGAAAATGAAGCATGATAAACATGCAGGTAGTTTTGATAGATTATTGGCTGATAAAACAATCATAATACCTCCTTTCACTTAAAATACATATGACTGCTTACATCAAAAGTTAAAATGCTGTCTTGTAAAGTTTTCAATGTGTGTAAAACTATAACAAAGATTGGGGAAGGAGCAGGTAAAAGAGATCTATACAGTTTCAAGGTTTCTACATTTTGTGTGAAGTGGTACACATAGTAGACTGAACTTATTTGTATGAAATTTGTAATCCCTGGAGCAACCACTACACAGATATTAATACTTGTATATATAGAAAGCGATATGGCCCAAAAGGTAATTTAATTTACAATTACATTTAAATGCAATATTAAATAACCGCATTATTAAACTGATTAAAATGCAATGTTAAAAATATTCATTATAATCACAAATAAGGAAGAAAAGAGGGAACAGAAGAATAATAAAATAAGAGAAAAAAATCAAGGCTAAGGAGAAATAGTAGGAGATTGGTCGAGATGGAATAACAAGGACCAAATTTATCCTCCTGCATGAAACAATGCAGACCCCACACAGTCAAAAAAAAAAGGACAAAATAATTTAGACAGTGGTTCTCAAGATACCTGTGTATCAGCTACAGAAAGACAACAATCTCAAAGAGGTAAGAGACAAATGAGGTGAGCCCTCTGTTTGCCCCCTCTTAATGTCTTGAGAGTTCTTCCAGGCCAAGACTCAGGGAGAGAAACTGAGGCCAAGCCCAGGACACCCTCAAAGTATAGGAGATGGGTGAGACCAAGAAAGCTAAAATTGGCAAAGCCAAGTACCAGAAATGAAAGCCCTTCAGAGAGAGAACACTCAAAGACAGAGAAAGAGAAACAGCACTACATGAGTATTAAACAGAGAACATGTGAGTAGAGAAATTACCTGAGGCTGGAAAAAGAACCAGCCAAAAAGATTAGAGCGAACAGTATCCAGCTGGCACAAAGGTCTAGGAACAGTGCCTGTTCCCTGAGCCAGACTGGAAAAACTCCCAACTCACAGGGCTTTCACTGGGTAAAAGACTCATAAAGGTCTTGCCTCAGTAGTGGGAATAAGTACCCCTAGACTGAGCACTGCTCTGGACCCACTGAATAAATCATAAGAGCAGGACCTGAAAAGATCAAACTGTTTCCAAGGAACATAACTGTATTTCAGAACAAAACTCAAGGAGACTTACAGGGATGCAAAAATGTCCAGATTTATGTTAGCAAAAATGGGGGAGAAGGCAGCTCCAAGGGCACATTCCACCACAGAAACATCAAGAAGTCAAGCAGAAACTATCAGAACCAATTTTGTCAGGACTCTGGGAAAGAAAGTGAAAGGTTTGCAGCAACCAAGCAAACGCTCAGTCAGAAAAAAGCAACTTAAAAATGGCAGGAAAGGGCTTCCCCGGTGGTGCAGTGGTTGAGAGTCCGCCTGCCGATGCAGGGGACACGAGTTCGTGCCTCGGTCTGGGAAGATCCCACATGCTGTGGAGCGGCTGGGCCCGTGAGCCATGGCCGCTGAGGCTGCGCGTCCGGAGCCTGTGCTCCACAACGGGAGAGGTCACAACAGTGAGAGGCCCGCGTACAGCAAAAAAAAAAAAAAAAATGGCAGGAAAGTGGGGAGTTCCCTTGAGGTCCAGCGGTTAGGACTCAAGTGCTCTCACTGCCATGGGCCCAAGTTCAGTCCTTGGTCAGGGAACTAAGATCCCGCAATCCACGCAGCGCACCCCCCCCCCAAAAAAAAAGGCAGGAAAGCTTTGGGAATTTTTACTTTCCCTTGACCCATGGATTCAGCAGAGGTCTTGAAGATAGATAGCATCTTGTATTCCCAGTGAAGAACCCCAGCTTCTGGTTTCAGAAGGAGCAGAGCAGACTTTATTTGCAAAGAATTGTGTTTCTCGAAAGTGTCTGTTGGCTACTGAAGAACTGACACAACATGCTTATTCTTTTGACAAGCTCAGAACTCACTCAGGGCAGAAAAGTGGTGGGTATCCTCAAATCACTGTAAGGCAGACAAAATACCCACAGGTCCCTGGGGCGAAAGATCATGGTTCAAGCAAATAACCTAGTGCCAAGAGCCTAAGAGGAAAAGCTGGGGACAAAGTTTCTCTTGGAAATTGGGGCACTGGAAAGTGTCTGTTCATTCTAGGGAATTTAGACAGCACCACATGCCCAGGGCAGGATGCATATTCCTAAAAGACCTGATGAGACACTAACCTTTCATCTCTGGTCTATCTCCTGGTACAGGGCAAGTAGGGAGTGAAGGCTAAGTAAGGGAGAGTGGTAAGAAGACTGGCTAGCCACTGAAGGAACAGTCCTAGCACAGAGCCAATCTGCAAAGACTGGAAGACGTGTTGCTTTTTTCCTTTTCTTTTTTTTTTTTTTTCTTTTTGATTCTCCCTCTCTCTCTCGCTATTTTGGCACCTGGTATTCAAGCAAAACTCTGTCAAAAAACTAGTTGAACACAAACTACAGAAACAGACTTTAGAGAACAAAGTGACAAAGAATGTACACTTTTTTAAAAATTACATAGAAGACCACTAAAAAGGCAAATAACTGCAGCATACAGCAAGCAACATAATTAAACCGTGAGTAAAGAACCCACTTTCCAGAGTTACCATATCATAATATTCAGTACATCCAGTTTTCAAGAGAGTTACAAAGCATGCAAAGAAAAAGAAAGTACAGCCCATTCACAGGAGAACTGAAGAGAATCTGTCTCTGTAGAAGCACAGACATTTAGTGCAGACTTTAAATCAACTGTCTTAGATCTGCTCAAAGATAAAGGAGAGCAAGGTCAAGGAGCTAAAGGACACCAGGACAATGATGTCTCAACAGAGAATCAACAGTCATTTCAAAAAGGAACCAAACAGAGACACTGACATTGAAAATTGTAATAACCAGAATGAAAACTACACTAGAGGGTCTCAACAACAGATGTGAGTAGGTAAAGAAAAAAACTCAGTAAACTTAAAGGTAGACCAATTGAAATTATCCAGTTTCAGGATCATTTAAAAAAGGGGAGCAGAGGAGTTCCTACGAAACCTGTAGGACACAATCATGCCTACTAACATACAAACAATGGGAATCCCAGAAGAAAAGGAAAAAGAGGAACAGAGAAAATATTTTAAGAAATACTGGCCAAAAACTTCCGAATTAGATAATTACGTGAATCTACACATTCAAGAGGCTCAAGAAACCACGAGAAGAATAAACACAAAGAGATCTGCACTGAGATAAAATAATAATCACTGCTAAAAGCCAAGAAAAAAGAGAATCTTTAAAAGATTAACAGAAAAGCAACTTGTCACATACAAAGAACGCTCAGTAAGATTAAACAACAAATTTCTCACCGAATTCAACAGGGGCCATTAGGGTGTGTACAATGACATTTTTAAATTTCTGAAAGAAAAAAACCTGTCACCCAAGAATTCTAAATCAAGCAAAGCTATCCTTCAAATATGGAAAAAGACAGACATTCCCAACGAAACAGAAGGTGAGGGAATCTGTTGCTAAGAGACCTGCCCTACAAGAAATTGGAAAGGGGGTCCTTCTGGCTAAACGAAAGAACACTAGACAGTAACTAAAAGCCGTACCAAAAAAAAATTTTTAACGCCAGTAAAAGTTAAATATAGGTAAAAATTAAAGCCAGCATTATGATAGTTTTGATTTGTAACTCTTCTTTATATTTCCTGCATGGTTTAAAAGACAAATGCATGAAAAAAATAACTATATGTCTATGTTAATGGGCACATGATATGTATAAAGACACAAATTTTGAAAAAACAGTAGAAAGGTGGGGGAATGTGAGCAGAATTTTTTGTATGCTACTGAAGCTAAGTTGGTATCAATTCAAAGTGGGACTTCCCTGGTGGCGCAGTGGTTAAGAATCCAGCTGCCAATGCAGGGGGCACGGGTTCAAACCCTGGTCCGGGAAGATCCTGCGTGTCACGGAGCAACTAAGCCCGTACGCCACAACTACTGAGCCTGTGCTCTAGAGCCCACAACCCACAACTAGTGAGCCCACACACCACAACTATTGAAGCCTGCATGCCCTAGAGCCCATGCATCACAACTACTGAAGTCCATGCGCTCTAAGGCCTGCATGCCACAACTACTGAAGCCCACATGCTGCAACTACTGAAGCCTATACGCCTAGAGCCCGTGCTCCGCAACGAGAAGCCACCACAATGAGAAGCCCGTGCAATGCAACGAAGAGTAGCCCCCAATCACCACAACTAGAGAAAGGCCACGCACAGCAACGAAGACCCAACGCAGCCAAAAATAATTTTTTTAAAAAAATTCAAAGTTATTACAAATTCAGGATGTTAATTGTAATCCTCATAGAAACCAGCAAGAAAATGAAGTTGGCCCTTGTAAAACACAGGTTTGAACTGTGCAGGTCCACTTACATGCAATTTGTCCATAGTAAATACTACAGTACTACACAATCCAGAGTTTGTTGAATCCGTGGACGTGGAACCTTGGATATGGAGGAATCACATATATATAGAGGGCCAACTATACATTATACTTGGATTTTTGACTACACAGTGGGCCAGTGCCCCTATCTCCCATGTTGTTCAAAGGTCAACTGTGCCTTAAAAATATACACAAAAGAAAAGGAAGGCGGGGGACTTCCCTGGTGGTTCAGTGGTAAAGAATCCACCTTGCAATGCAGGGGACATGGGTTCAATCCCTGGTCAGGGAACTAAGATCCCACATAATGTGGGGCAACTAAGCCCACACGCCACAGCTACTGAGCTTGCACGTCTCAACTTACAGCCCACGTGCCACAAACTACAGAGCCTATGTGCTCTGGAACCTGCACAACACAACGACAGAGCCTACACGCCCTGGAGCCTGCGAGCCCCAACTAGAGAAGAGAAAACCCGCACACCACAACTAGAGAGAAGCCCGCGCACCACAACAAAGAGCCCTCACGCCGCAACGAAAGATCCCATGTGCCTCAACAAAGATCCCACATGCTACAACTAAGACCCAACGCAGCCTAAAATAAATCTTAAAATAAAAAAAAAAAAAAAAAAGGAAGGCAGGACTTCCCTGGTGGTCCAGTGGTTAAGACTCCACACTTCCACTTCAGGGGGCACGGGTTCAATCCCTGGTCAGGGAACTAAGATCCCGCATGCTGGGGGAGGAAACGAAAAAAAGAAAGAAAGAAAGAAATGAAAATAAAAGAAAAAAAAAAAGGAAGGCAATCAAAAGGGCACAAAGCCAAAAAAATTAATTTAAGAAAAAAGGCAGTATTGGAGAAATAGAAGAACAAAGGGGGGCATAAAACGTACAGGAAAAATAGTAAAATGGCATAAATTATCAGTACCTACTTTAAATGGAAACGGGTTAAACTATCCCGTCAAAAACAAGAGAGAGAGATTGGCTAAGTGAATTAAGAATACGCTCCAGGGCTTCCCTGGTGGCGCAGTGGTTGAGAGTCCGCCTGCCGATGCAGGGGACATGGGTTCGTGCCCCAGTCCGGGAGGATCCCACATGCCGTGGAGCGGCTGGGCCCATGAGCCATGGCTGCTGAGCCTGCGTGTCCAGAGCCTGTGCTCCACAACGGGAGAAGCCACAACGGGAGAGGCCACAACGGTGAGAGGCCCGCGCACCACAAAAAAAAAACAAAAAAAAACCACAATGCTCCAACTATACAGGCATACCTCATTTTACTGCTCTTCACAGATGTTGCATTTTTTATAAATTGAAGGTCTGTGGCAATTCTGCATCAAGCAAGTCTACTGGCACCATTTTTCCAACATTTGCTTGCTTCATGCCTCTTCGTCACATTTTGTACTTTTCGCAATATCTCAGCTTTTTCATTATTATATTTGTCATAGTATCCATGATCAGTGATGTTTGACGTTACTATTTAATTGTTTTGGGGTGCCACACCCATGCACAACAGCAAATTTAATTCAACAAATGTTGTATGTTCTGACTGTTCCATTGACCAGCTGTTCCCCTATCTCTCTCCCTCTCCTCAGACCTCCCTATTCCAAGACACAACAATACTGAAATTGTGTTCAATTCAAGTAGTGTTTAAGCGAAAGGAAGAATTGCACATCTCTCACTTTAAATCAAAAGCTAAAAATGATTAAGCTCAGTGAGGAAGGCATGTCAAAAGCCAAGGGAGGCTGAAAGCTAGGCCTCTTGTACCAAAGAGCCAGCTATGTTGTGAATGCAAAGGAAAAATTCCTAAAGAAAATTAAAAGTGACACTATTGTGAACACACAAATGATAAGAAAACAAAACACCCTTATTGTTGATATGGAGAAAGTTTCAGGAGTCTGGATAGAAGATCAAGCCAGCCACAACAAAGCCAAATGCAGAGCAAGGCCTTAATTCTCTTCAATTCTAAGAAGACTGAGAGAGATGAGGAAGCTGCAGAAGAAATGTATAAAGCTAGCAGAGTTTGTTTCATGAGGTTTAAGGAATGAAGCTGCCTCCATAACATCAAAGTGCAAGGTGAAGCAGCAAGTGCTGATACAGAAGCTACAGCAAGTTATCCAGAAGAGCTAGCGAAGATAATTAATGAAGGTTGCTACACTAAACAACAGATTTTCAATGTAGATGAAACAGCCTTCAATTGGAAGATGACATCTAGGAGTTTCATAGCTAGAGAAGCCAATGTCTGGCTTCAATGTTTCAAGGGCCCTGACAACACCCCCGACTATCTTACTAGGCACTACTGCAGCTGGTGACTTAAAGTTGAAGCCAATGCTCATTTAGTACTTCAAAACTCCTAGAATCCTTAAGAATTATGCTAAATCTACTCTGTCTATGCTCTAAAAATGGAACAACAAATCCTGGACGACTGTACATCTGTTTACAACATGGGTTACTGAATATTTTAAGCCCACAGCTGAGATCTACTGCTCAGAAAAAAGATTCCTTCCAATATAATACTGCTCAATGACAATGTACCTCATCACCCAAGAACGCTAATGGAGATGTACAATGAGTTTTATGTTGCTTTCAGGCCTGTTGACATATTTTCCATTCTGCAGCCTATGGATCAAACAATAATTTCAAAGTTTTAAAAATTAAGAAGTAAATTTTGTAAGGTTAGAGAGAGGAGTCAAGATGACAGTGTGGGAAGATGCAGAGCGCGCATCTCCCCACAACTGGGGCACTTGCCAGACACCAGTGGGGGACCCTGATGCCCAAGGAGACGGGAAGAACCCCCAAGAAAACCGGTAGGATGTGGGGGCACTGAGGGGGGAGGAGAAGTGGAGGCCGGACAGGACCGGCACCCCTGAGGGGTGGCTGGGGGGGGAAGGGTATCCACGCCTGGAGGGACCCTCAGGGGCTCAGATCAGGGGGCAACAGGCCCAGCATTTCCCCTGCCCAATTAGCCGGGGATGTTTGCCCGTCTCGGGCTAGGCCGGGTCCTATGCTCTCAAAGGTCCCCGCTGGGCTGGGTTGGCCCTGGGGGCATAGGAGGAAGGCTGGGGAGATGTGGAGAGGCAGGCGCAAGGGGCCCTCCATGACTGTAGGAGCAGGAGAGGAAGGCGTCTACCCCATCCACTCAAGCCAGAAAGCCTTCTGGGCTCCCAGGTGGGGTCCCCCAGCCTCTGAGACCAGAGGCAGGAGGCATGCCTGGGCCCCTTCTATTCTGTTGAGCCTAAGCCGCCCCCCCACACACACACACACCCCGGGCCTTTTCCACCCCTGGGGGTACTAAGCATACACCCCGCCCACCACCCAAACCTCACCTCTGCTTCGGCCCCGCCCTCCAAAGCCAAGGCCTTTTCCACCTTTCTTACTTTTTTTTTTTCCCTCCTCTTTTTTACTATCGTGGTTCTCTTTTACCTTTTGGTTGTTCTTTCACCTATATCTTTATTTTTGTATTTTTTTAACATAGGTGTTAGTTCCCTAGTCTAATTTTATTTTTCACTTTGTTATTGTTATCCTTACTTTTTCCCCCCCACCCGGCCAGCACGACTTGCGGGATCTGATTTCACAGCAGAAACTCTATAAGCCAGAAGGGAGTGGCATGATACACTTACAGTGATGAAAGGGAAGAACCTACAACCAAGATTACTCTACCCGTCGAGGATCTCATTCAAGATCTCATTCAGATTGTCTCTTTCTTACAGACAAGCAAAAGCTAAGAGAATTCAGCACCACCAAACGAGCTCTACAACAAATGCTAAAGGAACTTCTCTAAGTGGGAAACACAAGAGAAAAAAAGCACCTACAAAAATAAACGCAAAACGATTAAGAAAATGGTCATAGGAACATACATATTGATAATTACCTTAAGCGTGAATGGATTAAATGCTCCAACCAAAAGACACAGGCTTGCTGAATGGATACAAAAACAAGACCCATATATATGCTGTCTACAAGACACCCACTTCAGACCTAGGAAAACACACAGACTGAAAGTGAGGTGATGGAAAAAGATATTCCATGCACATGGAAATCAAAAGAAAGCTGGAGTAGCAACACTCATATCAGATAAAATAGACTTTAACACAAAGAATGCTACAAGAGACAAGGAAGTACACTACATAATGATCAAGGGATCAACCCAAGAAGAAGATATAACAATTATAAATATATATGCACCCAACATAGGAGCACCTCAATACATAAGGCAACTGCTAACAGCTATAAAAGAGGAAACCGACAGTGACACAATAATAGTGGGAGACTTTAACACCTCACTTACACCAATGGACAGATCATCCAGACAGAAAATTAATAAGGAAACACAAGCTTTAAATGACACAATAGACAAGATAGATTTAATTGATATTTATAGGACATTCCATCCAAAAACAGCATATAACACTTTCTTCTCAACTGTGCATGGGAACATTCTCCAGGATAGATCACATCTTAGGTCACAAATCAAGTCTCAGTAAATTTAAGAAAACTGAAATCATATCAAGCATCTTTTCTAACCACAACGCTATGAGATTAGAAATCAATTACACGGGAAAAAAGGTAAAAAACACAAACACATGGAAGCTAAACAATACGTTACTGAATAACCAAGCGATCACTGAAGAAATCAAAGAGGAAATCAAAAAACACCTAGAGACAAATGACAATGAAAACACGACGATCCAAAACCTATGGGATGCAGCAAAAGAAGTTCTAAGAGAGAAGTTTATAGCAATAAAATCCTACCTCAAGAAACAAGAAATATCTCAAATAAACAACCTAACCTTACACCTAAGCAACTAGAGAAAGAAGAACAAACAAAACCCAAAGCTAGCAGAAGGAAAGAAATCATAAAGATCAGAGCAGAAATAAATGAAACAGAAACAAAGAAAACAATAGCAAAGATCAATAAAACCAAAAGCTGGTTCTTTGAGAAGATAAACAAAATTGATAAAACATTAGCCAAACTCATCAAGAAAAAGAGGGAGAGGACTGAAATCAATAAAATTAGAAATGAAAAAGAAGTTACAACAGACACCGCAGAAATACAAAGCATCCTAAGAGACAACTACAAGCAACTCTATGCCAATAAAATGGACAACCTGGAAGAAATGGACAAATTCTTAGAAAGGTGTAACCTCCCATGACTGAAACAGGAAGAAATAGAAAATATGAACAGACCAATCACAAGGAATGAAATTGAAACTGTGATTTAAAATCTTCCAACAAACAAAAGTCCAGGACCAGATGGCTTCACAGGTGAATTCTATCAAACATTTAGAGAAGAGCTAACACCCATCCTTCTCAAACTCTTCCAAAAAATTGCAGAGGAAGGAACACTCCCAAACTCATTTTATGAGGCCACCATCACCCTGATACCAAAACCAGACAAAGATACTACAAGAAAAGAAAATTACAGACAAATATCACTGATGAATATAGATGCAAAAATCCTCAACAAAATACTAGCAAACAGAATCCAACAACACATTAAAAGGATCATACACCATGATCATGTGGGATTTATCCCAGGGATGCAAGGATTCTTCAATATATGCAAATCAATCAATGTGATACATCATATTAACAAATTTAAGAATAAAAACCACATGATCATCTCAATAGATGCAGAAAAAGCTTTTGACAAAATTCAGCACCCATTTATGATAAAAAAATCTCCAGAAAGTGGGCACAGAGGGAACCCACCTCAACATAAGAAAGGCCATATATGACAAACCCACAGCAAACATCATTCTCAATGGTGAAAAACTGAAAGCATTTCCTCTAAGATCAGGAACAAGACAAGGATGTCCACTCTCACCACTATCATTCAACATAGTTTTGGAAGTCCTAGCCATGGCAATCAGAGAAGAAAAAGAAATAAAAGGAATACAAATTGGAAAAGAAGAAGTAAAACTGTCACCCTTTGCAGATGACATGATACTATACATAGAGAATCCGAAAGATGCCACCAGAAACTACTAGAGCTAATCAATGAATTCAGTAAAGTTGCAGGATACAAAATTAATGCACAGAAATCTCCTGCATTCCTATACACTAATGATGAAAAATCTGAAAGAGAAATTAAAAACACTCCCATTTACCATTGCAACAAAAGAATAAAATACCTAGGAATAAACCTACCTAGGGGGACAAAAGACCTGTATGAAGATAATTATAAGACACTGATGAAAGAAACTAAAGATGATACCAACAGAAGGAGAGATATACCATGTTCTTGGATAGGAAGAATCAATATTGTGAAAATGACTATACTACCCAAAGCAATCTACAGATTCAATGCAATCCGTATCCAATTACCAATGGCATTTTTTACGGAACAAGAACAAAAAAAAAATCTCAAAATCTGTATGGATACACAAAAGACCCCAAATAGCCAAAGCAGTCTTCAGGGAAAAAAACAGAGCTGGAGGAATCAGACTCCCTGACTTCAGACTATACTACAAAGCTACAGTAATCAAGACAATATGGTACTGGCACAAAAACAGAAACATAGATCAATGGAACAAGATAGAAAGCCCAGAGATAAACCCACGCACCTATGGTCAACTAATCTGTGACAAAGGAGGCAAGGATATACAATGGAGAAAAGACAGCCTCTTCAATAAGTGGTGCTGGGAAAAATGGACAGCTACATGTGAAAGAATGAAATTAGAACACTCCCTAACACCATACACAAAAATAAACTCAAAATGGATTAGAAACCTAAATGTAAGACCAGACACTATAAAACTCTTAGAGGAAAACATAGGAAGAACACTCTTTGACATAAATCACAGCAAGATCTTTTTTGATCCACCTCCTAGAGTAATGGAAATAAAAACAAAAATAAACAAATGGGACCTAATGCAATTTAAAAGCTTTTGCACAGCAAAGGAAACCATAATCAAGACAAAAAGACAACCCTCAGAATGGGAGAAAATATTTGCAAACGAATCAACGGACAAAGGAGTAATCTCCAAAATATACAAACAGCTCATGCAGCTCGATATTAAAGAAACAAACAACCCAATCCAAAAATGGGCAGAAGACCTAAACAGACACTTCTCCAAACAAGATATACAGATGGCCAAGAAGCACATGAAAAGCTGCTCAATATCACTAAGTATTAGAGAAATGCAGATCAAAACTACAATGAGGTATCACCTCACACCAGTTAGAATGGGCATCATCAGAAAATTTACAAGTAACAAATGCTGGAGAGGGTGTGGAGAAAAGGGAACCCTCTTGCACTGCTGGTGGGAAGGTAAATTGACACAGCCGCTATGGAGAATAGCATGGAGGTTCCTTAAAAAACTAAAAATAGAATTACCATATGACCTAGCAATTCCACTACTGGGCATATACCCAGAGAAAACCATAATTCAAAAAGACACATGCACCCCAATGTTCACTGTAGCACTATTTACAATAGCCAGGTCATGGAAGCAACCTAAATGCCCATCGACAGATGAATGGATAAAGAAGATGTGGCACATATATACAGTGGAATATTACTCAGCCATAAAAAGGAACGAAATTGGGTCATTTGTAGAGACATGGATGGATCTAGAGACTGTCATACAGAGTGAAGTAAGTCAGAAAGAGAAAAACAAATATCGTATATTAACGCATATATGTGGAACCTAGAAATATGGTACAGATGAACCAGTCTGCAGGACAGAAATTGAGACACAGATGTAGAGAACAAACATATGGTCACCAAGGGGGGAAAGCGGCGAGGGGTGGGGGGGGGGGGGTGATGAATTGGGAGATTGGGACTGACATGTATACAGTGATGTGTATAAAATTGATGACTAATAAGAAGACTAATAAAATTGATGACTATACTGCTGTATAAAAAAATTAATTAAATTCAAAAAAAACTTAAATTACATACTTTCACTGAATTCATCTCACAAATATAATGCTGAGCAAAAGAAGCCAGACACACAAAAAGTATTTACTAAATGAGTCCAATTACTAAATTTCAAAGATACACAGAACTCACCTATGATGCTGTAAGAAGTCAGGATACTGGTTACCCTTGATTAAAAGGGGGGCATGAGGGTTTCTGGGGTAATGGTCTGTTTCTTGATCTAGTGCTGACTATATAAATGTGCTCACTCTGTGAACATTTATTGACTTATACATTTATAATTTGCAGACTTTTCTGTATTAGTATTATGTTTCAAAAAAGCCTGTGTTACAAAGTTAAAAAAAAAAAGCCTCAGATGATAGCTATCATTTTCTGGCAATAAAGTATTTTTTAATTAAGACATGTACATTGTTTTTTTTTAAGCCATAATGCTATTGTACGCTTAATAAAGTATAGTATAGATGTAACTTTTATATGCAGAAGGAAACCAAAAAATTCATGTGATTCACTTTACTGCAGTGATTGGAACCAAAATCAAAGTATCTCCAAGCTTTGCCTGAATACTGTCTACAAGAAACTTAATTTGGATACAGAGGCACAAACATTAAAAGTAAAGGGATGGAAAAAGATATTCCATGCAAATAGTAACCAAACCAGACCTTGATGGCTACAGTAATACCACACAAAAAGACCTTAAGTCAAAAGCTGTTGAGAGAGAGAGAGAGAGAGAGGAAGGGAGGGAGGGAAAGAGAGGAGGGAGGGAGACTAACAAGGACATTATATGTTAATTTAAAAGTCAATTCATCAGTGTTAAAATTATAGTGTTAAAAGTTTAAAAACACACACACCAAACAACAGAGCCCCAAATTACGAGGCAAAAATGGACAGAACTGATAGACAGTTCTAATACTTAGAGACTTCAACACCCCACCTTCAATAATGGATATAACATCTAGACTGAAGATAAACCAGGAAACAGAAGACGTGAACAACACTATAAACCAGCTAAACCTAAAAGAACAATCAACCCAACAACAGCAGAATACACATTCTTCTCAATTGCACATGAAACATTCTCCAAGACAGACTCTATGTTAGAACATAAATCTCAATAAATTTAAAAAGAATTAAAGCATACAATGTATCTTCTCCAACTCCAGTGGAATGAAGCTAGAAATCATTAAAAGAGGGAAATGAAAAAATTAGAAATATTTAGAAATTAAATAACACAGTCTTAAACAACCAGTGAGTTAGACAAGAAATGAGGGTAATAGGAAGCAAATGTTTAAAGGGTAGAGGGTTCCCTTTTGAGGTGATAAAAACATTTTACAATTACGTAGAGGTGGTGGTTGTACAACGTCATGAATGTTCTAAATGCCAATGAATAGTTCACTTTAAAATAGTTAATTTTGTTATGTTAATGTTATCTGTTTTTAAAATTGCATACACACACCAAGCCAGCACCCAAAATAGTATAATCCACAATGTCTGGAATCCATTCAAAGATTACCATGCATGCAAAGAAGCAGGAAAACACAACCCACAATGAGAATAATCAATCAAGAACTGATATAAATGATAAAATTAACAGAAAAAGCAATAAAACAGTTACTATAACTTTACTCCATATATTTAAAAAGTTAAGTAGAGTCATGGAAGAGTCTAACAAATAATTATTTAAACAAAATTAATAATTCATTGTGGGGTTTATAACAAAGATAAATACATGACAACAATTGCATAAAGGCCAAAAAAAGAGAAATGGAACTGTATTATTTTGAGGGTCTTATACTATAGGTGACATAGAATAATAACATCACTTGATGGTAGACTGTACTGAGGAAAAGATTTATTATACTTTAAACCCTAAGGCAATGAGTAACACAACAAAACAAAATATATAGCTAGTAACACAACAAAGAAGATAAAATAGAATCATAAAAATCAAAAGCCAAAAAAGAATACAAGAGAGCAAAAGACAGTTGGAGCAAATGAAAACAAGTATCTAGATGATAGATTTAAATCTAACCACATCATTAATCACACTAAAAGTAAATGCACTAAACACTCCAATTAAAAGGCACAGATTGTCAGAACACACGTAAATAAGTGGTCAATAAGCACATGAAAACATGTTCAACATCATCACTCATTCAATAAATACAAATCAAAAAATGAAATACCACTTCACATCTATCAGGATGGCTAAAATAAAAAAGACAAACATTAAAAAGCGTTGACAAGGATCTGGAGAAATAGGACATCTAACACACCAGTAGCAGGAATGTAAAATGGTACACCAACTTTGGGAAATAGACTGGCAATTTTTCAAAAGGGTATGAGTTTTAACATATGACCCAGGAATTCCACTCCTAAGAATAACCTGAAGGGAAATTAAAACATATTTACACATACACCAAAAAAAAAAAAGTGGAAACAACCCCAAATATCCCTCCACTGTTGAATGGATAAACAAAATCTGGCATAGCCATACACTGGAATATCACTCGGCAATTAAAACAAATGAAGTACTGATACATGCTACAACATGAATAAAAGTCAAAAATAGGAAACCAGTCACAAAGGACCACATACTGTAGATTCCATTTATACGATATGTCCAGAATAGGCAAATGGACAGAGACTGAGCTAATAGCTGCCTAGGTTGGAGGTGTTGAAGGCAAGTGAGAAGTGAATGCTAATGATTAGTGTATATTTTTGGCTGGATGAAAGTATTAATTGTGATGATGGTTGCACAAGTCTTTGAATACTGTAAAAAAACATTGAATTACATGCTTTAAATGGTTCAGTTGATTGTATAATAGATGAATAAAGCTGTTATATTTTAAAAATCAACAATAGAGAACTGATTTTTTTTAAAAGGGCAAAAGATTTGAACATACACATCACCAAAGAGATGTGAGAATGGCAAGCACATGAAAAGGAGCTCAAACTTATTTACTCATTAAGGAAATTCAAATTAAAACTACAAAGATACCACAGACATAGAAAACAAACTTATGGTTACCAAAGGGGGAGGGGGGGAGATAAATGAAAGTATGGGATTGATACCCACTACTACATAAAACAGATAAGCAAAAATGATTTACTGTATAACACAGGAAGCTATATTTAATATCTTGTAATAACCGATGACAGAAAATCATCTCAAAGATGTACATATACACATACCTGGAAAAAAAAACCCACAAGGATACCAACTGTACACTTCTTTAATGGCAACTTTAAAAAAAAAAAAAAGCCTGACTATATACTGAGTGTTGAACAGGATGCAGAGCAAGTGGAACTCTCACATGCTCCTGATAGGAATGTAAAATGTTACAACCACTTTAGAAAAGAGTTTGTCAGTTCCTTAAACAATTAAGCATGCACTTACTATAAACTAGCCATTTCATTCCTATTTACCCATAGAGTATGTGTCTATTATATATTTGTGTGTCTAGACACACAAACACACGTGTAGATTCCATTTATATGAAACTCTAGAAAATGCAAATTAATCTATGGTAACAGAAAACAGAACACTGGTTACCTGCGACAAGGCTGAAAGGAGGAACAGGTGGTTCAGATATAGTAAAAGAAATCAGAGTAAAGTTTTAGGAATGATGGATATGTTCACTGACTTGATTGGGTGGATGGTTTCATGTACATACATTAGTCAGAACTTTTCAAATTGTTCACTTTAAATATATGTCGTATACTGAAAGTCAATCATATCTGAATAAACCTGTTTTTAAAAGAAAAATCTTAAAATAGATCTCAATCCAAATTTTAATTTACATTAAATGTTATATCATTTATACACAACAGTTGATGGGACAAGGTAAGATTAAAGACAGACTGAAAAGGACAGAGTAGATTTTTTTTTTTAATGACCAAATGATATGCTGCCTATAAGAGAAACACTTTTAATAAACAAAGACTCTGATAAGTTTAAAGAAAATAAAGCAAATGGATGGGAAATTAAATACCCTGCTAACAGTAAGAATATAAAGCCTGGAGTGACTATTTTGAAATCAAATATACACTATAAAACACTCTATAGAAAGGGACATTTCATAACAATAAAGGAATAATTTAATAGAAAGACATAACAATTAGAAAAGTGTATGAACCTAATAATAAAGCCTTAAAATACATGAAGCAACACTTGACAGGATTAAAGGAAGAAACTGACAACGTTCCAATCATAACAGATTTTTAACACACCATTTTCAGCAAATGACAGGTGTACTAGACCAAAAAAAGAAAAAAATCGGGCTTCCCTGGTGGTCCAGTAGTTAAGAACCTGCCTGCCAACACAGGGGACACAGGTTTGAGCCCTGGTCCGGGAAGATCCCACATGTTGCAGAGCAACTAAGCCCATGTGCCACAACTACTGAGCCTGTGCTCTAGAGCCCACGAGCCACAACCATTGAAGCCCGCACACCTAGAGTCTATGCTCCGCAACAAGAGAAGCCACTGCAATGAGAAGCCTGCGCACTGCAACCAAGAGTAGCCTCCACTCACTGCAACTAGAGAAAGCCTGCGCGCAGCAACGAAGACCCAACACAGCCAAAAATAAATAAATTTATTTAAAAAAAAAAGAATGAAAAAAATCAATAAATACATAAAAGAGCTTACCTATAACAAGCATCTTGATCTAACTAATTAGAACACTATATTCAACAGTAGAGGGACTTCCCTGGTGGCGCAGTGGTTAAGAATCCGCCTGCCAATGCAGAAGACAGGGGTTCGAGCCCTGGTCTGGGAAGCTCCCACATGCCGTGGAGCAACTAAGCGATGTGCCACAACTACTGAGCCTGCGCTCTAGAGACCACAAGCCACAACTACTGAGCCTGCATGCCACAACTACTGAAGCCTGCGCACCTAGAGCCCGTGCTCCACAAGAGAATCCACTGCAATGAGAAGCCCGAGCACCACAACAAACAGTAGCCCCCGCTCGCCTCAACTAGAGAAAGCCCTAGTGCAGCAATGAAGACCCAACACAGCCAAAAATAAATAAATAAATAAACAAATATTTTTTTAAAAAACAGTAGAATACAGATGCCTTTTCAAATACATATGGTACATTCACCAACGCAGACCATATGCTGGGCCCTAAAATAAGTCTTAGTGAATTTTAAAGGACTAAAATCATCTAGAGTGTAATCACTAACCACAATGAAATTAAATTAGCAACCAACAACAATTAGCTATCTAGCAAAACCACTAATATATGGCAAATAAATAATAGACTTCTAAATAATTTATGGATCAAAGAGAAAAATCACAAGGCAAATTTGGAAAACATTTTGAAATGAATGGCAACAAATACACAACATATCAAATCTTATGAAATGCAGCAAAAGTGTTAGGAGGGAAACTTGCAGCTTTAAATACTTTTACTAGAAAAGAAGATCTGAAATCAAAGACCTAAAGTGCCCCATGAAGAAATTTAAAAATTAGAGCTAAATACATACAAAGTAAGTAGAAAGAAGGAAATCATAAAGATTAATCAGTAAAACAGAAAACAGGCAGATGACTTTAAAAATTAAAGCCAAACACTATTTCTTTAAAAAGGTTAACAAAACTGACAAATTCTAGGTACACAGGTTAAAGAAAAACCAAACACCAAACTCCAAAACCCAAACCAAGAAAACAACAAAAACAAAATAAAGCAAAACAAAAAGCTGAGACCACAAATTACCAATATTAAGAATAAAAATAGGGTTATGACTACTGACACACTACTGATCCAACAAACATTAACAGGCTAATAAAAAAATACTATATATACTTACTCTTCAAAAATAATTTTTTTATCAAAAAATCTTCCCGAGAAAAGTTTCACTCTACCACTAAAAGGTTTAGCTGGTAAATTCTGCCAAACCATTCAAGTAGAAAGTAACACCTATTACACAAACCTTTTCATTTCAAAGGACTATTATAGCCCTTGCATAAAAAATCTGACAAAAATATTACAATTTTTGAAGAAATGGAGAATTAAAGTACATAACAACAATAAGATTTATGTCAGGAGTTTAATAAATGAATTTCAAATTCATAGGGTTCAGAAAGAGCGTAAAAGCAAATATAAATATTAAATTTTATCAAGCTAACAGAAGGGGTAGAACAGAATAAGAAGTAATCCAATAGGAACGTCTGCACACCTATTAACATGGCCAAAATTCAGAACACTGACAACACGAACTATTGGCAAGGGTGAAGGGTAACAGGAGCTCTCATTCCCTGATAGTGAGAATGCAAAAGAGTACAATACTTTGGAAAACACTTCGGCTATTTATTAAAAAAATGAAACATACCCTTCCCATACAATCAAGCTTATGCTCCTTAGTATTTACAAAAATAGTTGAAAACTCATGTACACACAAAATCTTGCACATGGATGTTTACAGCAGCTTTATTCATAATTTCCAAAACTTAACAGGCAACCAAGAGGTCCTTCCACAGGTGAATGGATAAAATGAGGTACCTCCAGACAAACAATAAATCCGCATTAACAATAAGTGAGCTGTCAAGCCATGAAGAGACATGGAGGAAACTTAAAAGCATATTACTAAGTGAAAGAAGTCAATCTGTAAAGGCTACATAACTATATGATTACAAGTATATTACATTCTAGAAAACACAAAACTATGAAAACCGTAAAAAGATCAGTGGTTTTCAGGGTTTAGGAGGTAGTGAGGGATGAATAGGCAGAGCACAAAGGGTTATTCAGGGCCATGAAAATACTCTGTGTGATATTATAATAATATAATATTATATTATATTATAATGACATATGTCATTATAAATTTGTCCAGACCCAGAGAATGTACACCACCAAGAGAGACCCCTACTGTAAATAACAAACTTTGGATGATAATTATGTGTCATTATAGGTTCATCAATAGTAACAAATGTCCCAATCTGGTGGGGGATGTTGATAATGAGAGAGGCTATGCATCTGTGGGGACAAAGGACATATGGGAAATCTCTGTACCTTCTGTTCAATACTGTTGGGAACATTCAACTCCTCTAAAAAATAAAGTCTATTTTTTAAACATGTAATTCAAAAAAAGACAAGAATGAAAACGAACATAAAACAAGAAAAACAAATAGAAAACATTTAGTAAAATGGAAAGTGTAAATTCAAATACAAATACACACACATGCACACGAACACACAAAAACCCACGTGCATACATTAAACGTAAACAAACTAAAATTTACTTAAAATACAAAAACTGTTTGACTAGGGAAAAAGGCGACTATTTGCTGTTAACAAGAGACAAATCTAACACATTCAAATAGAACACATTCAACAAATCAGAAAGGATACGGAAACTGTTAACAACCCAAATATCAAATCCAACAAGCCAAATATCAAATTTTATGTAAATGCAGATTTATATAAAATACTACATTCCAAAACCACAGAACTTTTTAAAAGCACACAGAGAACTTCTTTAAAAACTGACCATATCCTATCCATAAACCAAGTCTGATAACATTCCATAGGATTAAAATCAAAGAGTATGTTTTCTGACAATGGTGAAATTAAACTAGAAATCGATAATAAAGATAAAAATACTCATGTATTTGGAAATTAAGAAATAAACATCTTAATTATCAATAGGTCAAAGTAGTAATTAGAAAGGAAATTATAAAAGTTTTAACTTATGATAAAAATAATATCTAAGTTGCAGGTTAAACTAAATTTCTCCCTAGAAATAAGGTTTTTAAAGCAGTATTAGAAAGACTGGAAATTAATGAGCTAAATAAATTTGCATCTTAAAATTTTTAAAAATAGCTAAATAAACCCCAAAAAAGTAGAAGAAAATAAAAATATTTGCAAGTATTAACAGCTTCTTGTAAATAAAGACATATGGGTAAACCCATCACTAGACTAACTTAGGAAAAAAGAGATGGCACTAATAACCAAGGACATTTTAACTCTGCAGATAGTAAGAAGGTAATGAAGAACTTTTGCCAGTAATTTTAAAATTTAGATGTGAAACTGATGGATTCCCCAAAAGTATAACTTATCAAAACTAACCACAATAAAAAATAGAAATTTTAGGGGCTTCCCTGGTGGTGCAGTGGTTGAGAGTCCGCCTGCCGATGCAGGCGACATGGGTTCGTGCCCCGGTCCGAGAGGATCCCACATGCCGCGGAGCGGCTGGGCCCGTGAGCCATGGCCGCTGAGCCTGCGCATCCGGAGCCTGTGCTCCGCAAATAGAGAGGCCACGGCAGTGAGAGGCCCGCGTACCGCAAAAAAAAAAAGAAAGAAAGAAATTTTAAAGTTCTTTAATCACTAAAGAAAATAAATACATAATTATAATTTTGGAAAACTCAAGACACAGACAGGTTCGCCAGAGAATCCTATCAAACACCAGGGATAAAATGTGCCAACCTTATACAAATGCTTCCAGAAAATAAAAAAAGAGAGAATACTTCCTAACCTGTTATGACATCCTCGTAACGTTGAAATCAAAATCTGACAAGGCCATAATAAGAAAAAAAAATTACATACTAATGTCCCTCGTAAACACGGGTGCCAAAATTATAAATAGCCAACTGAATCCCAGAATAACAATTTGAGCTTACTCTAGGAAAACAAGGTATATTTAACATTCAAAACTGAATCAATTCCTAACAGAATAAGGTAGAACAATTATATCATCTCAGTAGACACAAAAATATCTCCTCTCTTTTTTTTTAATTGAAGTACAATTGATTTACAATGTTAGTGTTAGTTTCAGGTGTACAGCAAAGTGATTCAGACGTATTTTATATATATATATAATATTCTTTTTTCAGATTCTTTTCCATCATCTGTTATTACAAGATATTGAATATAGTTCCCTGTGTTATACAATAGGTCCTTGTTTATCTGTTTTATATATAGTAGTGTGTATCTATTCTTGATTAAAAAAAAAAAAAAAAACTCGTATCAGGGTAGAAATAGTTACCCAAAAACTAAACAAAAGCCAAGAAAAAACCAAAACAGGGAATTCCCTAGTGGTCCAGTAGTTCGGACTCAGCGCATTCACTGCCATGGCCCAATCCCTGGTCAGGGAACTAAGATCCTGCAAGCTCCGTGGTGTGGCCAAAAAACAACAACAACAAAAAAAATTTTTAATAAAATATACACATATCAGCATAATTAATGGTGAAATGCTCAACACAATGTCTTTGAAATGGAGAAAAAGAATGCTTGCTATCACCACTTCTATTCAATGTTGTGTTGTAAGTCCTGGCCAAAGTATTAAGGCAAAAAATAAATAAATAAGATGTAAAGATTTACTTTTACTGTAATTTTTTAAAGCACATAACCAAATTCATGCTTTAAGTGTACAGTTCAGTAATGTTAAGTATATTCACGTTGTTGTGAGACAGATCTCCAGAACTTTTTTATCTTGCAAATCAATATCCAATAAACACCCATTCCCTTTCTACCCCTCCCTCCAAACCCTAGTAACCACCATTACACTTTCTGTCTCTATGAATTTAACTAAGCACCTTATATTGTGGAATCATACAGTATTTGTCCTTTGTGACTGGCTTATTTCACTTAACAATAATGATCTTAAGGTTCAACCATGTTGTGGCACACTGCAGAATTCCCCTCCTTTTTAAGACTGAATAATATCCCATTTTATGTATATACCACATTTTGCTTATCCATTAATCCACTGATAGACATTTGAGTTGCTTATACTTCTTGGCTACTGCAAATAGTGCTGCTATGAACATGAGCACACAAACCTCTTAAGAGACTCTGCTTTCAGATATATACTTGGAAGTGGAATTGCTGGATCATTTTTTTTTATGGTAGTCCTTTTTAAATTTTTTGAAGGAACTCCATACTGTTTTCCACAGCGGTTACAACATTTTACAATTCCACCAAGAGTGTACAAGGGTTCCAATTTCTCCACAGCCTCACTAACACTGGGTTTGCTTTTTTTTTTTTTTAAATAGTAGCCATTCTAATGGGTGTCCTGTCATCTCACTGTGGTAATGTTGAGTATTTTTTTCATATCAGTGATTTCATATGGATATCTGTACCCTGGATAAGATATGATGAGACAAGGACTTAACTTTTGTGGTATTCTTTCCCCAAACCCATAAATCCAATCTAATCATGAGAAAAACATCAGACAAATGGAGATTGGGGACATTCAACAGGTACCTGCCAGTATTCCTCAAGACTGTCAAGGTCATGAAAAACAAGAAAAGACTGAGAAATTGCTATAGACCAGAGGAGATCAGGAGACATGGCAACTAAATGCAAAAGGACATTAATGACAAAAATTGATGAAAACTGTTTTAAAGTGTAGCATTCAGTTAATAGTAATATATCATTGTCAGTTTCTTAGTTTTCACAGATATACCACAGTAATGTAAAAAGTTAATAATGGGAGAAACTGGGTAAAGGGTATACAGGAACTGGAACTTCCCTGGTAGTCCAACGGTTAAGAATCCGCCTTCCAATGCAGGGGATGCAGGTTCAATCCCTGGTTGGGGACCTAAGATCTCACCTGCCGCAGGGCCACTAAGCCCATGCACCGCAACTATGGAGCCCGCGTGCCACAACTACAGAGCCCACACGCTCTGTAGCCCAAGTGCCACAACTAGAGAGAAGCCCATGCACCACAACTAGAGAGAAGCCCACACGCCACAACTAGAGAAAGCCCGCACACAGCAACGAAAGACCCAACGCAGGCAAAATATTAATTAATTAATTAATTAAATCTGTTTTTTTAATTTTTTTAATTATTCCAAAACAAAAAAATTAATTAAAACAAATTAAACAAACTGATTAAAAAGTTTCCTAAAGGAAAATTAAACGAGTAGAGCCAAAAACACCATTAGTAGTTTTTTTAAATTAAAAAAAATTTTAAAGACAAGAAAATGTGGGAGAGAAGAAAAAAGAAGGGAGGAGGAGGAAGACAGTAATAAGGAAGGGCTATATCTGCAAGATATAAAACTAAAACAATTAAAACAGTGTGGTGCTGGCCCATAAAAAGACACATCACTGAATACAATGAAAGTCCAGAAATAAAGTTAAATCACATGTGAACTTTGTATTTAAAAAAGTGTCGTTTGGAATCAACAAGGGAAAACAGATTATTCAAAATAGGTATTTGGAACAAATGGATAGTCATCTAGGTGAAAAATAAATAGCTCCATACCTCACAGCTTACATTACAATAAATTCTGGATGGATCAACAATCTAAATTTTTTTTTTAACCACCTACTAGAAAAAAATGTACAAAAAGTTTAAAATAATCTTGGTGTAGAAAACAGTCCTTCTAGTGTGCTACAAAATTAGGAAAATATTTGTTAATAATAATAATAAGCATGATTATAAACTTAAATTTCTGTATGGCCAAAAGCAAAATCAAACACAAACCACCATCTAGGAGGAAAAAATTCTGCAATACCCCAGACAAAGGACTAATTTCCATAATACATTAAGAGTTCTTACACAACAATCAACAAATCTGCCAGGACTTCCCTGGTGGTCCAGTGGGTAAGACTCTGCGGTCCCAAGGCAGGGGGCCTAGGTTCGATTCCTGGTGGGGGACCTAGATCCCACATGCATGCCACAACTAAGAGTCCGCATGCCACAACTAAGAAGCCCACATGCCGCAACTAAGAAGCCCACATGCCGCAACTAAGAGTCCGTGTGCCACAACTAAGAAGTCCACATGCTGCAACTAAAAGATCCCACATATTGCACCTAAGACCTGGCACAGCCAAAATAAATAAATAAATATTAAAAAAAAAAAAAAGTGCCATGAGGAATGTACCAAGAGGAAAATGAGCTAACAATATGAATGAATACTTCACATAAAGAAAATACAAATAGCTTTTAAGCATATGAAAAGTTGCTCAACTTCTCTCATAATAAGAGAAATACAGATTAAGGCTAGCTTTACATAATTCTTACCTACCAGAATGGCAAATATAAAAAGATTCTTAATACTGACAGATGGAAAGAGTTAAAAGCTGTATTTTGAATCTCTCTTTCAGGCCCCTGAAGAAAATATCTTCACAGTTCTTGCAAGATCAACCCTGAAGATAGACGAGAGTCCTATAGTGTCTGCCATGTACTAATAATGTATCCAAGAATGCTCTTTAGCCTGCTGTACTTGGCTGTCAGGAATGTATATTGTATAACTTATAATTTATAGTCTATACTACATTAAAATAAAAGAGCTATAGCCACTTACAGATACAGAGGCTATATGGCAAGTAGGCATATTTAAACTGAGGGTCCCCAAACCTGGAGGCTTCCCTCTGCTAATGGGACCTGCACTCGCATTAGCTTCTTGTCAACCTTACAATCAAAATGCTGGAAACATCAAAACCTGCCTCAGAGTTTGGAGGCCTCTGTATCTCAACAGAGTATGCTTTTCCTTTATAGTATATTTGGTGCTGGAAAAGCCGATTGTGACTTGTGAGTCTGATCAACAATCCAGAACTGAAACTGACTCGGGTGGTCATGCAACTGTGCTGAGGAAAATATGATGAAAACAGGCTCTTTGCATGTATTGTGAATATACTGTGAATTAGTACATCTCAATAGCGGGGAATTAGGCAAAATCCACTGAAATTTCAGATGCACATACCCTCTGACCCAGCAATCCCACTTCTAGGAATTTTTGCCTATAGCTAATCACCCACTTATCCATGATTACATTGTACATGGTTATTCACTGCAGTACTGTTTAAAAATAATAATAATAACTAAATGTTCATCAAGAGAATGGTTAAATAAATTACGGTTCATTTTTACAATTAAGTATCTTGCAGATGTATATGAGAGTTTTTTATTACTTATGTGCAATGATCTCCAAGGTATATTATTAAATGAAGAAGCAATTCATAAAACACTATATCCTACATTTGTGTAAAAAATGTTTATGTATGCAGAAAATAGCTCCGGACAGATATCAAGAATGCAGTAACCTCCCCAGGAAGGAAACTACATGGTAAGGAAGCAGGAACAGTAAGAGCTAAAAGCTGGTAATTATATCCAATTTCCTACTGACATATACATTTTTCAGCAATCTCACCATCACCTTAAACTCAAGACATGAAAAGTATATCTCAACATTGATCTTTACTCCCAAAACAACCCTCTGCCCAACACTCTCTACCTCAGTTAAGACCATCAACATTCAGCTGTCCACAGAGAAATCTGAGCAGCTCCCTTCCCTCATCTCAACCCACATCCATTAAGTCATATGATACTACTGTAGATAGCCATGATTTAAGCTTATTCACGGGCTTCTGTGGTGGCACAGTGGTTAAGAATCCGCCTGCCAATGCAGGGGACATGGGTTCGAGCCCTGGTCCAGGACGATCCCACATGCCGCGGAGCAACTAAGCCTGTGCACCACAACTACTGAGCCTGCGCTCTAGAGCCCATGAACCACAACTACTGAAGCCCGTGTGCCTAGAGCCCGTGCTCCGTAACAAGAGAGGCCACCGCAATGAGAGGCCCGCACACCGCAAATAAGAGGAGCCCCCGCTCACTGCAACTAGAGAAAGCC
Organism: Tursiops truncatus; assembly: GCF_011762595.2. NCBI lineage: Eukaryota > Metazoa > Chordata > Mammalia > Artiodactyla > Delphinidae > Tursiops > Tursiops truncatus. Next base: position 162,725,434 of record NC_047035.1, on the reverse strand, counting down.
GGGCGCAGCAACGAAGACCCAACGCAGCCAAAAATAAATAAATTTAATAAATAAATTTTTTTAAAAAAAAGCTTATTCAGTATCCATTTCCTCCTCTTGTTAGAATACCACGCTTCAGGAGATTCTATTCATTTCTGGTTCCAGTCACTCCAAAATGCAAACACTCGAGCACTCAATTTTTCCTGAAGTCTGTGAGTTATATCTTTTCATATATTATTTTTGCTTCAGTTATCCAGAATCTATGTCTGTTACTGGCAACCAAATAATATACCTGTCTCTTGAAAACTGGTAAAGAAGAGTTAAAAATGAAGCATTTGGACCTATGGCATCTCCAAGAGCCTGTGCTGTCACAGAAACACCAGAAAATGGAGAATAAAATGTCACAATCAACTTTGTCAGAACTCTGGAAGATAGTCAAAAGTTTATGCACCCAAGTAAAAAATAAAGAAAGAGGCAACCTGGGACTTCCCTAGTGGTCCAGACTCTGCACTTCCACTGCAGAGGGCATGGCTTCAATCCCTGGTTGGGGAACTAAGATCCCACATGCCACACTGCGTGGCCAAAACCAAACAAAAAAAAAAAAGAAAGAAAGAGGCAACTTAAAAACAGTAAGAGTTTTGTGTCATTTTTACTTGCCCTGGCTCTACCCCTCATTGGCTTGACAATGGTCTTGAAGACAGCACCCCACGTTCCTAGTGCCAAACTCTGGTCCCTGGTTCCAAAAGAGGTTGAGCAGAGCTTGTTCTCAAAGAACTGTGATTTTAAGTTTTGACCTAACTGTGGGAGGGGGACAGAAAGAACCCAAAGGACTGACTCAAGGCATTTGCCTTTGTATCCCCTAACCTGGGTGTTTCTCAGGGTGTTATAAGTTTAAGAAGTTAATTGCAATCCCCAGGATAGCTACTAGAAATATATATATGGAAAATGAAATAAGAATTAAAACCTGTTACAAGGAACAGAGAAGAACATTATATATTGAAAAACAGGTCAAAACACCAAGAAGAGGGACTTCCCTGGTGGCACAAGGGTTAAGAATCCACCTGCCAATGCAGGGGACACAGGTTCGATCCCTGGTCCAGGAAGATCCCACATGCCACGGAGCAACTAAGCCTGTGGGCCACAGCTACTGAGCCCACGTGCTGCAACTACTGAAGCCTGCACGCCTAGAGCCCGTGCTCCGCAACAAGAGAAGCCACCGCAATGAGAAGCCCGCACACCGCAAAGAAGAGTAGCCCCCACTTGCCACAACTAGAGAAAGCCCACGTGCAGCAATGAAGACCCAACACAGCCAAAAATAAATAAATAAATTTATTTTTTAAAAAACACCAAGGGGCTTCCCTAGTGGTGCAGTGGTTAAAAATCCTCCTGCCAATGCAGGGGACATGGGTTCGAGCCCTGGTCGGGGAAGATCCCACATGCCGTGGAGCAACTAAGCCCGTGCGCCACAACTACTGAGCCTGCACTCTAGAGCCTGCGAGCCATAACTATTGTGCCTGTGCTCCACAACGAGAAGCCACCACAATGAGAAGCCCATGCACCACAACGAAGAGCAGCCCCCGCTCACCGCAACTAAAGAAAGCCCGTGCACAGCAATGAGTACCCAAAGCAGTCAAAAATTTTTTTAAAAACGCCAAGATAAAACAATGATAAACATATATGCACCAAACATCAGAGCTCCAAAATACATGAAACAAAAATGAACAAAACTGAAGGGAGAAACAGACCATTCTTTAGTAATAGCTGGAAATTTCAGTACCCAAGTTTCAATAATGGATAGAACTTATCAGAAAATCAGTAAATAAATCGAAGAATTGAATAACACTACAATACATCTAGGCCCAATATATATATATATAGAACACTGAAATAAAAACAGCAAAATACACATTCTTCTCAAATACCCATGAACATTCTCCAAGATCACAATTAATTCAGGTCACAAAACTAGTGTCAATAAATTTGAAAAGATCTGAAATCAGATCTTATCAATCCACAGTGGAATGAAAATACAAATCCACAACAGAAGGAAAACTGGAAAATTCACAAATACATGGAAATTAAACAATATTCTCTTAAATAACCAATGAGTCAAAGAAGAAACCACAATGGAAACTAGAAAATACCCTAAGACAAATGAAAAACACAATATACAAAACCTCATGTGATACATAGGAAGCAGCACTCAGAGTTAAATTCATACCTGTAAATATCTATGTTGGAAAGAAGATGCTTGAGGGGGTGAAATGGGGTAGGGTGGACAGATAAGGGAGTGATAGTTTAAAAATACAGGGTTTCTTTTGTTTTTTTAATTGAAGTATCGCTGATTTACAATTTTGTCTTAGTGTCTGGTGTACAGCAAAATGATTCAGTTTTATATACATATATATTGTTTTTCAGATTCTTTTCCATTATAGTTTATTACAAGATATTTATACAGTTCCCTGTCCTATACAAAAACAAACAAACAAACAGGGTTTCTTTTTGAAGTGATGAAAATGTTCTAAAATTGACTGTGGTGTGCTGCACATAACTGTAAATACTTAAAAAAAAAAAAACTGTTGCACACTTCAAATGAGTGAAACACATGACATAAACCATCTCCTAATAAAGCTGTTTAAAACAAAGCAAAAATGGGGCTTCCCTGGTGGTGCAGTGGTTTGAGAATCTGCCTGCTAATGCAGGGGACACAGGTTCGAGCCCTGGTCTGGGAGGATCCCACATGTCGCGGAGCAACTAGGCCCGTGAGCCACAACTACTGAGCCTGCGCGTCTGGAGCTTGTGCTCCACAAAAAGAGAGGCCACGATAGTGAGAGGCCCACGCACCGTGATGAAGAGTGGCCCCCGCTTACCACAACTTGAGAAAGCCCTCGCATAGAAACGAAGACCCAACACAGCAAAAATTAATTAATTAATTAAAAAAAAAAAAAAGATGATCTCAAATTCATAAACTAATTATATACCTATGCTAAGGAGCTAGAAAAAGAGCAAACTAAACCCAAAGCCAGCAGAAGGAAGAAAGGTGTAAAAATCAGAGATAAAATGAGAATAGAAAAATAACAGGGACAATCAACAAAACCAAAAGTTCTTTGAAAAGATCAACAAAATTGACAAGCTTTTAGATTGACTAAGAAAAAAAAGGACTCAAATTGCTAAATTCAGAAATAAGAGTGCAAACATTATTACTGACCTTAACAAAAAGAAAGAGAATTATAAGAGAACACCATGAGCAAATACAGACCAACAAATTAGATAACCTATAGGAAATGGACAAATTCCTAGAAACACAAACTAACAAAGCTGACTCAAGAAAGAGAAAATCAGGGCTTCCCTGGTGGCGCCGTGGTTGAGAGTCCACCTGCCGATGCAAGGGACACGGGTTCAAGCCCCAGTCCTGAAAGATCCCACATGCCGCAGAGCGGCTGGGCCCGTGAGCCATGGCCGCTGAGCCTACGCGTCCGGAGCCTGTGCTCCGCAACGGGAGAGGCCACAGCAGTGAGAGGCCCGCGTACCGCAAAAAAAAAGGAAGAGAAAATCTGAACAGACCTATAACAAGAGATTGAATCAACCAACAAGCAAAAACCTCCCCACAAAGAAAAGCCCTGGACCAGATGCCTTCATAAGTGAATTCTACCAAACATTTAAAGAAATATTAACAAAAATTCTTCTCAAACTCTTCCAAAAATCTTGAAGAGGGAACACTTCCGAGCTCATTCTATGAGGCCAGTATGATAGCAAATGCCCCCAAGGTCAGACAAACATAAGAAAACAAAATAACAGCCCAATACCCCTTATGAATATAAATGCAAATATTCTCAAAACAAGTGTATCAGTGTCCTAGAACAGCCATAAAAAATGTCAACAAATTTGGTAGCTTAAGAAAACAGAAATACATTCTCTCACAGTTCTGGAAGCTCTAAGTCCAAAATCAACATGCTTCTCTCCTACCTCCTCGTGGCTCTCACAATCCTTGACATTTCTTGGTTTATAGCTACATTACTCCAATGTCCACCTTACTCTTTTGTTTTTTTAACCTTAGTCTTCACATGGCCATCTCCCCATCTCTGTGTCTCCACATACTTTCACAAGGACATCTGTCATTGGATTGAGTGTCTACAACAGGCCAGGATGATCTCATTCAAGATTTTTACACTGAAAACTACAAAACATTGCTGAAAGAACTTAAAGACATAAATAAATGGAAAGACATCCTGTGTTCATATTATGGAAGACTTAATATTGTTAAGACAGCAATACTATCCAAAGCAATCTACAGATGCAATGCAACCCCTTATCAAAATTCCAATGGCCTTTTTCACAATCCTTGAATTCATATGGAATTTCCATAGAACACAAGGAGCCAAAGCAATATTGAAAAAAAAAGAGTAAAATTGGAACAAACTTCCCAATTTCAAAACTTATTACCAAAGCTACAGTCATCACAACAGTGTGCACTGGCATAAGAATACATAAAAAGAGCAATAGGATATAATAGAGTCCAGGAATAAACCCATGCATATATAGCCAACTGATTTTTAACAAGGATACCAAGACCATTCAATGGGGGAAAGAACAGTCTCTTCAACAAATGGTGCTGGGACATCTGGATACCCACAAGAAAAAAAAATGAAGTTGGACCCCTAACTCACATCATATACAAAAATTAACTCAAAATGGTCTTCACTGGTGGCACAGTGGTTAAGAATCCGCCTGCCAATGCAGGGGACACAGGTTCGATCCCTGGTCCAGGAAGATCCTACATGTCATGGAACAACTAAGCCCATGCGCCACAACTGCTGAGCCTGCACTCTAGAGCCCATGCTCCACAACAAGAGAAGCCACTGCAATGAGAAAAGCCCGTGCACTGCAACGAAGAGTAGCCCCTGCTCACCACAACTAGAGAAAGCCCGCACGCAGCAACAAAGACCCAAAGCAGCCAAAAGAACAAAACAAAACAAAAACTCAAAGCAGATCAACAGGGGAATTCCCTAGCAGTCCAGTGGTTAGGACTCTGTGCTTCCACTGCAGGGGACACAGGTTCGATCTCTGGTTGGGGAACTAGGATCCTGCATGCTGCACAGCACAGCCAAAAGAAAAAAGAAAAAAAGATCCTATCTCTGAATGTAGTCACATTCTGAGCAGCTGGGGATTAGGACTTCAACCATGAAGTGTGTCAACTTCCTTGTCTGTTAAAATAAAGAAAAAAAAATTTTTTTAATGGATCAACAACCTAAAAAGAGCTAAAAACATAAAACTCTAAGGAAGGAAATGGGTGTAAAATCTTTATAACTTCGGGTAGTAATGGATTCTTAGGACACTAAAAGCATAAGCAACAAAAGAAAAATTAGATAAATTGGACTTCATCAAATTAAAAACTATAGTGAATCAACGGACAATATAAAGAAAATGAAAAAACAACCCACAGAGTGGGAGAAAAGATTTGTAAATCATGCATCTCTGATAGGTGTCTAGAATCCAGAAGATGTAAAGGAACTCTTATAGCTCAACAAAAAAAAAGACAAACAACCCAATTACAAAATGGACGAAGAATATGAACAGGGGGACTTCCCTGGCAGTCCAGTGGTTAAGACTCCACACTTCCACTGCAGGAGGGCATGGGTTCGATCCCTGGTCGGGGAACGCCCGACACAGCCAAAAAAAAAGAATACGAACAGGTATTTTTCCAAAGAAGATTTACAAATGGCCAACAAGCACTCATCATTCATGATTAGAGAAATGCAAATCAAAACCACAATGAGGGCTTCCCTGGTGGCACAGTGGTTGAGAGTCCCCCTGCCAATGCAGGGGACACGGGTTCGTGCCCCGGTCCGGGAAGATCCCACATGCCGCGGAGCAGCTGGGCCCGTGAGCCATGGCCGCTGAGCCTGTGCGTCCGGAGCCTGTGCTCCGCAACGGGAGAGGCCACGGCAGTGAGCGGCCTGCGTACCACAAAAAAAAAAAAAAAAAAAAAAACACAATGAGGTACCACTTCATATCCACTAAGATAGCTATAATCTAAAAATTCAGAAAATATTAAGTGTTGGTGATAATGAGAAGGAAATGGATCCCTCATACACTGCTTGTGGGAATGTAAAAATGGTGTAGCCACTATGAAAACCAGTTTGGTGGTTCCTTGAAAAGTTAAATACAGAAGCATCATATGACCCATCAATGCCACTAGTATATACCCCCCAAAATACCAATGTTCTAACATCTATACCAGTGTTCACAGCAGCACTATTCACAACAGCAAAGAGATGGATACAACCCAAATGTCTTTCAACGAATGAAAGGACAGATAAAATGTGGCCTGTATATATACAATGGGGTATCAATCAGCCATAAAGAGGAATGAAGTACTAATACAGACTGCAACGTTGCTGAATCTGAAAATGCATCTAGACACTGATGAACAGTTGTTAACACACACACACACACACACACACACACACACACACAAAACAAATATCATATGCCTCCTGAAGGAAATATACAACACTATCTATGAAGTATTCTTGACTGTCCCCACAATAAACTGATTATGATCAAGTCTCTGAATATATCTAACTACTAATGTACAGAAAATACATGGAACAAAGTGACATGTTAACACACACACACACACACACACACACACCCCATCTAAGATTAATCAACAAAGTCTGCTGTGTACAAACTCTACAGGACAAATGACCTAGATTTTTTCCATAAGTAAACTGACAAATGGGGGAAAGAAGACAAAGGAGATTACAGAGAGACCTAAGAGACATACCAAGCTACTGCAATGTATGCACCTTATTTGGATCCAGCTTATGGACCTTACGGGATCCTGATTCAACAACTATAAAAGAAAACAGGAGACAGTCAGGAAATTCTGAACACTGACTAGATATTTGATGGGTTTAAGAAATCCCTGTCAATTATTTTAGGTGTGATAATATATTGTGCATTTTTAAAATATACACGTAAACTAGAAATGCTCACAGAATTCAAAATAATCAGAAGACTGGGGTAGGGAAGGGTATAGAAGAAACAGCTGGCCATGACTTGGTCACTGTTAAAGCTAGGTACCAAGGTGGGGATTATCTCTATTTGTATTTTTCAATAATATTTTGAAATTTTTCAATAATAAAAGTATTTTTGAAATTTTTCAATAATAAAAGCATTTTTTCAATAATAAAAGTATTTTTTTTTAATATACCTGTAAAAATTTACCACTTTAGTATCTCTGATGTCCATTCCCTCATTTTTATCCCTCCTCCTACTTCTGACTCAAACAGTTCCTCAGTATCTCTCCCTTGGACTTAATACAATAAAGCAGAGTCTTACCTCTGTGGAGCGTAGATTCTAACATCAGAGTACAAAACCCAAAACAGTATGTATAATCAAAACTATCCTTGAAAAACCCCTTAAAATCCCAATAGAGAAAGTGCATGACACTGTACGTCATTTTGAATACACAACACTGCTTTATTCAAGTTCTTCTAACTGCGCTGTCAGATAGTATCTATCAACGATCCTCAACTCACTTTAAAACTTCCTCTTCAAGAATATAAGTAAGCCGACACCACCTCTTGCCTGGCCCCCTCAATAATAGTATACTTCATGTCTTTGTCAGCGATGGTTGGGAAAGCTTTACAGTAATTCACAAGGGATTTCCATATAGGTTTGCCTAGAGCTCAGTGAGTAAAACGGCAGACTGAATTACCTCCATAATTTATTTTTTTTCTATCTCCCCCCACCCGCTAGGCCATATAGCTGGTTTTAAGCATGTTAAATGCACTTATGATCCAGCTCTGCCTTTCTTTTTTATAGTTGGTCTGGTCTCACGTCCTTCCAGTCCATTTACCACAACGCTGTCAGAGTGATCTTTCTAAAACAGAAAACTCATACGTTATTCCTCAGTTTCAGTGGCTCCCCATAATCAACAGGATCAAGTCCTTAGTATGAAAGGGTGGAGCAGGGGCCGGAAGAAAGAGGGAGGGGGAAGGTGGGGAAGGAGGGAGGGAAGGCAAGCCAAGGCGAGGGGAGGAAGGAAGGAAAAGGATGAGCAGGGGAAAGGGAAAAGAAAGAAAATCTTGCCTATACCATCAGCTCCACCTCTCAGAAGGCCTACTATTCAAACTCTACAATGCAAATCCCTGATATACCTGTGTCTTTTGTCATTTACTTCTCCCTTTGCCTATAATAACCCACTTTTCACACACCGATCTATGTTAAAACACTTACCTTCAACAACTGAGAACTATGGAGTGATTAACACTGAAGAAAAGTAACAGTTAAATTGAAAAATTCCTAATCCTGATCACCAGAAAAACAAAACTAAAATTTGGAACATATTTTCTGGTATGAAAAATGGGTATTAGATATTAAAGAACAGCATCACTGATACTATATACATCAGGTACATTGTGAGGTTTCGCTAACCAGTCTGGAAATACAATTGGCATTTCTAAAATAAAATGCATTCCAGGCTCCAAAATAATTTTGGAACACAATTTAGTCAGAATTTTTTAAATACACATCAAATTTAGACTATAACAAAGATGGCATTGCAAATCAATATGAAAAAAATGAACTGTTCAATAAATGGTGATGGGACAAATGGTAGCATTTTAGCATCTAGGAAAAAATTAAGTTGGAACCATACCTCACATTGTATTTGCTGCATACATTCCAAATGTATCAAAGATTAACTGTTAAAAAAAAAGAAAAGAAAGAAAGAAACTATAAAAATACTAAAGGAGGGAGGGGCTTCCCTGGTGGTGCAGTGGTTAAGAATCCGCCTGCCAATGCAGGGGGACACAGATTCGAGCCCTGGTCCAAGAAGATCCCACATGCCGCAGAGCAACTAAGCCCGTGCGCCACAACTACTGAGGCTGCACTCTAGAGCCTGCGAGCCACAACTACTGAGCCTCTGTGCCACAACTACTGAAGCCCGCGCTCCTAGAGTCCCTGCTCCACAACAAGAGAAGCCACCACGAGAAGCACACGCACCGCAATGAAGAGTAGCCCCTGCTCGCCACAACTAGAGAAAGCCCACACACAACAAAGACCCAACGTAGCCAAAAATAAATAAAATAAATTTACTAAAAAAAAAAAAAAATATATATATATATATATATATATATATATAAGAAGAGGGAGTTCCCTGGTGATCCAGTGGTTACGACTCTGCATTTCCACTGCAGGGGGCACAGGTTCACTCGCTGGTCAGCGAACAATCCAATATGCCATGCGTTGTGGCCAAGAAAAAAAAAAAGCTTAAGGAAAAACATGAAAGAATTCCTTTATAACTTTGAAGTAGGGAAAGCCTTAACTAATGGTTCAAAACACAGAAACCAAGAAAGACAAGATTAAGAAATTCAACTAAATAAAAATCAAAATTTTCTGCATGAGAAAAAGCCACATGAGCAAGATCAACAACAGGGCCAAAACTAGTCCAACTCATCACAAAAGCCTAATATATGAAGTACTCCTATGAAAGCTCCAACAAATCAAAAAGGAAAAAATCAACAACCAAACAGAAAAAGAACAGATCACATATGGGACAATACCAGTTGAATTGCTCTTAAAAACATGAAAAGATGCTCAGATTCACTCATAATAAGAGAAATGCAAAATGCATGGTTTGAGACACCAACTTTCATCTACTGGATTACAAAAGATGTGTGCTGCTGGGAACACAAATTGGTACCACCACTAAAGAGAATAATTTGGGAATATCTACCAAAATTAATTGTAAAATCTCTCTGACCCAACAGTTCAACTGTTGGGAATTAATAAAAACCTACAGATGTCTTTGCACAGAAGCAAAATGACATATATATATACAAGCATTAGTCATAAAAGCAAAAGATTAGAAACAGGCAGCTGATTATATAACATATGATAATAAAGAAAGCTCTATACTAATAATAGATAAACTGTTCAGGAAAACTTAAGATGCAAGAGAGTATATATAATATTCATCCATTTGTATAAAATTGCAGAAAATTTTTGTTTCCTCATATTTATTTGTGTATCCAAAAAAGTAGTAACAGCAACTATGTTGGTGGCAGAAACTGTACTGAGAAACTGTGCAGATAATGGTGTACAGGGGTAGGAGCGAGGATTTTTAATATTTAAAATTTTGGATAATGTGACTTATAGTCTAAACATCAGATTTAAATATTTATATATATGTATATAGTGCTAGTCAAAAACGTTGTATTTTCCCCATTTACTCATGCCATGAAACTATTCTATGCCAAAAATACTTTAGAGCTGGCTTCCCAAAATGGAAGTATATACTAATAGTACTAGTTTTATCTCTACTATTTTGAGTTTCTCCATCAGTTACTTAATTTTCATAAAATGCCACAGTTTAATAAATTGAAGTCTACACATTTAAGAATGGTACTGAGCTATAAAGAAACATGGATTTCTCTAAGAAAGGTAACTAAAAACGGAAATGGGGCTTCCCTGGTGGCGCAGTGCTTGAGAATCTGCCTGCCAATGCAGGGGACACGGGTTCAAGCCCTGGTCTGGGAAGATCCCACATGCCGCGGAGCAACTGGGCCCGTGAGCCACAACTACTGAGCCTGCACGTCTGGAGCCTGTGCTCCGCAACAAGAGAGGCCGCGACAGTGAGAGGCCCGCGCACCGCGATGAAGAGTGGCCCCCGCTTGCCACTAGAGAAAGCCCTCGCACAGAAACAAAGACCCAACACAGCCATAAATAAATAAATAAATAAATAAATAAATAAATAAATAAATAAATTTAAAAAATAATAATAAAATAAAAATGGAAATAAAAATTAGAAATACAAAAGGGGTCTTATGAAAGCACACCAAAATTTAAGAAAAGTCAGAATTTGTTTATATTCAAGCAACAAGGATCCACAGGGTGTTAAAATTAACATGCATTAGAAACATCATCTGTCTAGCAATACGCAAAACAGGAGGAAAAGAATATAAAACAGATTTTTATCTCTAACGAAGAAAAAAAAAAGAGTGGCTTATTTTCCCAACAGTAATATAAGAAACTGTATCCATTTAAAAAAAAAAAAATCAAGATTTTAATTAGAAGTATCTGGATCATTCTGCACCAAAACAAAACAAAACTTAAGTTTGTCCAGAAAGTAGAAAAGCTGTTTCAATTTTTAAAAATTAAAAATTACATCCAGTACTGTTAAAAATATTTGAGCAGCAAACAGTTTGATATAATATGAATTACCAGATATTTTAAAATACATCTGCACTCCAGTGTTCAAGAAAATTTTTCTCAGAATTCTCTGCACTTACCGCCATTATCTGTTCTTTTTAAAGCTCCATCCTTATGAGGACACAGTTCACATCTCTATTAAAAGGGGGGGGGAAACAAAGAGATTTTTCAGATTACCAAAGTATAACATCTTCCCTGTAACTTGAAAACTATTAAAAATATGGTAGTGGCATTTGTACTAGTTGCCACCAAGAGTGTATCAGAAAGATCCTCACAAAGTAATTCTCCTTGACATTTGGTCTTCCTCAGAGTACCAGACAACAACTTTTAAAAAGTAATTTTACTTAACATTTAAATTCCTGCCACAATTTTTTTTCTAATGTTATATTAATAAAAATAAAAAGATTCTCTCAACATAGGATTGGGGCACAGTTTTTAACCTGTGCCTCTACTCCTTTGCTTTCTGAGTAGAATCAACCAGGATTATTACATACTCAGTTGGATCTGGTTTCTCCTGAAATAAAGAGCCAAACTCAAATTCAGAATTTTGATTCAAGTAGGAAGGCATGATCTCACATGTGCTTACCTGCCTTTGGAAGAAAAGAACTGCTCTAATTATTCTAGTTACTCTTTTTATTCACAGCCCAATGATACTCAGAATTATTATGGATCCCTCTCTACCACTCCCACAATGTAAAACCAGAAATAAACACCAAGCCAGTATTGCCATTTCTTTTCACTACTGACAAGAGGACTGAAATAATTGTAAAAATAATAAAGAGTTTCAGTGGCACTGCCTTACTGTGAAGACTACATTCCTAGAAATCATATATGATACTTATTATTTGTACCCTATCTTACTCTCCAAAGAGGTTTGAAGCATATAATATAGTAATATAAATGAGTTACACAGTAAAATATGAGCAAGAAATTAAAATAAAATAGTGAACAAGCACGCAATAAGCTGGTAGGGGGGTTAAAAGACAAAAGTACTAAAAATCATCTATATCCACAATAAGCAGTTAAGGGATACACAAAACAATTAGATGTAAACTATGATATCAGAAACAGTAATCATGGGCTTCCCTGGTGGTGCAGTGGATAAGCATCCATCCGCCAATGCAGGGGATACGGGTTCAAGCCCTGGTCCGGGAAGATCCCACATGCCGCAGAGCAACTAAGCCCGTGTGCCACAACTACTGACCCTGCACTCTAGAGCCTGCAAGCCACAACTACTGAAGCCCGCATGCCTAGAGCCCATGCTCTGCAACAAGAGGAGCCACCGCAATGAGAAGCCCGCACACTGCAACGAAGAGTAGCCCCCACTCGCCACAACTAGAGAGAAAGCCTGCGTGCAGCAATGAAGACCCAATGCAGCCAACAATTATTTAATTTAAAAAAAAAAAAAAACAGTAATCATGAAGGGAGGAGAATACAGATGCAGGGTTTTTTGAATGCATTTGAAATTAAGAGATCAGCAACTTAAAACAATCCCGTATATATAAATAGACTGCTATACCAAATCCTCATGGTAACTGCAAGCCAGAAATCTATGATAGATATACACATCAAAAAGGAAAAGAAATCCAACCATAACCCAAAAGATAGTCATCAAATCATGAGAAGAAAACAACAGAAGAAGAAGAATGGGAAAAAAAGACCTACAAAAACAAATCCAAAACAACAAAATGGCAATAAGAACATACATATCGATAATTACCTTAAATGTAAATGGACTAAATGCTCCAACCAAAAGACATGGGCTGGCTGAATGGATACAGAAACAAGACCCACATATATGCTGCCTACAACAGACTCACTTCAGATCTAGAGACACACAAATACTCAAAGTGAGGGGATAGAAAAGGTATTCCATGCAAATGGAAAAATGAAAAGAAAGCTGGAGCAGCAATACCGGTATCAAACAAAACAGACTTTAAAATAAAGACTGTTATGAGAGACAAAGAACACTACATAATGACCATGGGATCAGTCCAAAAAGAGGATATAACAATTGTAAAAGTATACGTACCCAACATACAAACACCTAAATATACAAGGCAAATACTAATGAACATAAAATGAGAAATTGACAGGAATACAATAATGGTAAGGGACTGTAATTCCCCACTTACATCAATGGCCAGATCATCCAGACAGAAAAGCACTAAGTAAACACTGGCCTAAAATGACACATTAAAGCAGATGCACTTAATTGATATATATAGATATGTATATCTATATATATGAGCACTCCATCCGAAAGAAGCAGAATACACATTCTTTTCAAGCGCACATGCAACATTCTCCAGGATAGATCGCGTACATACTAGGCCACAAAACAAGCCTCAGTAAATTTTAAGAAAACTGAAATCATATCAAGCATCTTCTACAACACTATGATTGGAAATCAGCTACAAGAAAAATCAGCTACAAGAAATTGGAAATCAGCTACAAGAAAAAAACTATGAAAAACACAAACACGTGGAGGCTAAACAATACGCCACTAAACAACCAATGGATCACTAGCGAAATCAAAAGAGAAAATCAAAGAATACCAAGAGACAAATGAAAACAAAAACATGATGATCCAGCGAGTTCCCTGGTGGCCTAGTGGTTAGGATTCCGGGCTTTCATTGTCATGGCCCAGGTTCAATCCATGGACAAGGAACTGAGATCCCGCAAGCCACGTGATGTGGTCAAAAAAGAAAAAAAAAACACAGGATGATACAAAACGTATGGGATGCAGCAAAAGCAGTTGCAAAAAAAGGGAAGTTTACAGCAATACAAGCTTGTACCTCAGGAAACAAAAAAATCTCAAATAAACAACCTAACTTTACATCTAAAGCAACTAGAGAAAGAAGAACAAACAAAACCCAACATTAGTAGAAAGAAAGAAATCATAAGGATCAGAGCAAAAATAAATGAAACAGAAATGGAAAAAACAACAGAAAAGATCAATAAAACTAAGCTGGTTCTTTGAAAAGATAAACAAGTGATAAACCTTTAGCCAAACTCATCAAGAAAAAAAGGGAGGACTTCCCTGGTGGTCCAGTGGTTAAGACCTCCACTGCAGGGGGCAGAGGTTCAATCCCTGTTCAGGGAATTTCCACATGCTGTGGCGTGTGGCCAAAAAAAATTAAAAAGAAAAAAGGGAGAGGGCTCAAATCAATAAAATGAGAAATGAAAAAGAAGTTACAACTGACAGGACAGAAATACAAAGCATCATAAACTACTACTACTACTAGCAACTATACACAACTAAAATGGAAAATCTAGAAGAGATGGACAAATTCTTAGAAAGGTACAGTCTCCCAAGACTGAAGCAGGAAGAAGTAGAAAATATGAACAGATCAAGTACTGAAATTGAATCAGTAACTTAAAAACTCCCAACAGGAAATTCCCTGGCAGTCCAGTGGTTAGGACTCTGCACTTTCACTGCTGAGGGCCCGGGTTCAATCTCTGGTCAGGGAACTAAGATCCCGCAAGCTATGCAGTGCAGCCAAAACAAAAAAGTTAAAATACATAAAAAATAAAAGCTCCCAACAAACAAAAGTCTAGGACCAGATGGCTTCACAGATGAATTCTACCAAACATTCGAATATTTAAAGAAGAGTTAACACCTATCCTTCTTAAACTATTCCAAAAAACAGCAGAGGAAGGAACACTTCCAAAGTCATTCTATGAGGCCACCATCACCCTGATACCAAAACCACACAAAGACATCACCAAAAAAAAAAAAATTGCAGGCCATTATCACTGATGAACATAGATACAAAAATCCTCAACAAAATAGTAGCAAACCATATCCAACAATACATTAAAAGAATTATACACCATGATCAAGTGGGATTTATCCAAGGGATGCAAGGGTTTTTCAATGTCTGCAAATTAATCAATGTGTCATATAACACATTAACAAATTGAAGAATAAAAATCATACAATCATCTCAATATATGGAGAAAAAGCTTTTGATAAAGTTCAACGTCCATTTATGCTCCCCAGAAAATGAGCAGAGAGGAAACCTACCTCAACATAATAAAGGCCATATATGAAAAACCCACAGCTAACATCATACTCAATGATTAAAAGCTGAAAACATTTCCTCTAAGATCAGGAATAAAATAAGGATGCCCAATTTCATTATTCAACATTGTTTTCTAAGTTCTAACCACAGCAATCAAAGAAAAAAACAAAAAAAAGAAAGAAAAGGAATGCAAATTAGAAAAGAAAAAGTAAAAATGCCACTGTTTGAAGATGGCATGATACTCCACATAGAAAATCCTGAAGACGTTACCAGAAAACTACTAGGAAAAAAAAAAAAAAAAACTACTAGAGCCCATCAATGAAATTCAGTAAAGTTGCAGGGAACAAAACTAATATACAGGACTTCCCTGGTGGCGTAGTGGTTAAGAATCCACTTGCCGATGCAGGCGACAAGGGTTCGAGTCCCGGTCCGGGAAGATCCCACATGCCACGGAGCAACTAAGCCCATGTGCCACAACTACTGAGCCTGTATGCCACAACTACTGAGCCTGCGCCCTAGAGCCCGTGACACAACTACTGAGCTCGCATGCCACGACTACTGAAGCCTGCGCACCTAGAGCCTGTGCTCTGCAACAAGAGAAGCCACCGCAATGAGAAGCCTGCTCACCACAACAAAGAGTAGCCCCCACTAGCCCTAACTAGAGAAAGCCCACGCACAGCAATAAAGACCCAATGCAGCCAAAAATAAACTAATATACAGAAATCTGTTACATTTCTATACACTAACAACAAACTATCAAAAAGAGAAATTAAGGAAACAATCCCATTTACCACTGCATCAAAAAGAATAAAATACCTAGGAGGTAAAAGACCTGTACTCAGAAAACTATAAGACACTGATGAAAGAAACTGAAGATGATCCAATCAGATGGAAAGATGTTCTTGGATTGAAGAATTAATATTGTTAAAATGACCATACTACCCAAGGCAATCTCCAGGCTCAATGAAATCCCTACCAAATGAGTAACGGCATTTTTCACAGAACTAGAACAGACGATTTTTTAATTTCTATGGAAACATAAAAGACCCCGAATAGACAAAACAATCTTGAGAAAGAAGAACAGAGCTGGAGGAATCCCACTCCCTGACTTCAGACTGTACTACAAAGCTACAAAACAGTATGGTACTGGCAAAAAAAAAAAGACACATAGGTCAATGGAACAGAATAGAGAGCCCAGAAATAAACCCACATACCTATAGTCAATCTATGACAAAGGAGGCAAGAATACACAATGGAGAAAAGACAGTCTCTTCAACAAAAGGTGGTGGTAACGCGGGACAGCTACATATAAAAGAATAAAATTAGAACATTCTCTAACACCATATACAAAAATAAACTCAAAATGGATTAAAGACCTAAATTTAAGGCAAGATACTATAAAATTCCTAGAGTAAAACAGGCAGAACATTCTTTGACATAAATCACACCAGTTTTTTTTTAATCTGTGTCCTAAATCAAAGGAAACACAAGCAAAAATAAACAAATAAGACCTAATTAACTTAAAAGCTTTTGCACATCAAAGGAAACCATAGACAAAACAAAAGACAACCTGCTGAATGGGAGGTTGAATGAATGGGAGAAATTTTTGCAAAGATGTGACTGATAAGGGGTTAATACCCAACATATATAAACAGCTCATGCAACTCAACATCAAAAAACCGCCCAATTGAAAAATGGGCAGAAGGGGACCTCCCTGGTGGCACAGTGGATAGGAATCTGCCTGCCAATGCAGCGGACACGGGTTCGAGCCCTGGTCCCGGAAGACCCCACATGCCGCGGAGCAACTAAGCCCGTGCGCCACAACTACTGGGCCTGCGCTCTAGAGCCCACGAACCACAACTACCAAGCCCGCATGCCACAACTACTGAAGCCCACACGCCTACAGCCTGTGTTCCGCAACAAGAGAAGCCACCACACTGAGAAGCCCGCACACCGCAATGAAGAGTCGCTCCCGCTCGCCACAACTAGAAAAAGCTCACGCACAGCAACAAAGACCCAATGCAGCCAAAAATAAGTGAATTAATTTTTTTTAAAAAAAGGGGGGCAGAAGAACTGAACATTTTTCCAAAGAGGAAATGCAGATGGCCAACAGGCACATGAAAAGATGTTCAATATCGCTAATTATTAGAGAAATGCAAATCAAAACTACAATGAGGTATCACCTCACACTGGTCAGAATGGCCATCATTAAAGTCTACAAATAGGAGTTCCCTGATGGTCCAGTGGTTAAGAATCCGCCGTCCAATGCAGAGGACACGGGTTCGATCCCTGGTCAAGGAACTAAGATCCCACATGCCACGGGGCAACTAAGCCCATGCGCCACAACTACTGAGCCCACGCACTCTGGAGCTTACACACCACAACTAGAAAGAAGCCTGCACGCCACAACTAGAGAGAAGCCCGCGCACCGCAACAAAGATCTCGCGTGCCACAACTAAGTCCCAATGCAGCCAAATAAATAAATTTTTAAAAATATTTTTTAAATCAATGAAAGCATTCTGTGAGAATCAATGTACTATATGAAATTTACAATAAAGACAATAGTATCATTCATTATAAAAAAAGAAAAATACTGATTCAATTACTTCACTTCTACAGAGCCAAAGGAAATATGATAGAAATGGCAATTATTAAGTACTGTGTCATCTTCATATCACTTACACACTTTAATTTCAAGATATGAAAAGACATGTGTACAGAAATATTTTATATCACTGTTTATGACTATAAAGTTTTTATTATAAGTCCAACTGTATAACAATGAGGGAACTAATGCTATATTCACAAATATTTTAAATGAGTTATAAAATGCAGAGAAGAAAATTCTAAAAGAGAACTACATGCTAATAAGTAAAATACTATTACTATGTCTTTACCTTTAGTCTTCTACTAAAGGTAAAAATAGATATATAGAAGACTTGAGAGAAAGAAATAACTACAGACAAAGAAGGTTAAGTTATAATTAGAGGCTATACCCTAAGCTCAGGAAAAAAGTATCAGGTTCTGGACAATAGAGATTCCAGACCCTACAGTAAACTAATCCAACCTGAAAAGTTTCACAGGGCAGGCTGCAGCTGTACATGTTACTATTAAAGTTCCACAGATGCATTCTTATTTAATAAGTGAGAGGTACTGTTTAAATGCACAAGTAAATCCTGTAAGAGAGTACACAGATTATAAGGAGACCAAAAAAAAAAAAAAAAAACACACACATTGAAGATCTTACTTTTTTTTTTTCTATTTTATACATAGTAGTTTATATCTCTTAATCCCCTGCCTTGCCCCTCCCCTGCTCCTTCCTTCCCCACTGGTAAACACTTGCTTGTTCTTGGTATCTGTGAGTCTGTTTCTGTTTTGTTTGTTTCTATATTATTTTACTATTTATTTGGCTGCATCAGGTAGCAGGATCTTCACTGAGGCATGCGGGATCTTTAGTTGTGGCATGTGACTTCTAATTCCCTGACTAGGGATCAAACCAGGCCCCGTGCACTGGGAGTGCGGAGTCTTAGCCACTGGACTACCAGGAAAGTCCCTCTGTTTTGTTATATACATTCATTTGTTTTATTTTTTGGATTCCAAGATCTCACATTTTAACAAAGGGGGGGAAAAACGTTTTAATTGAAACGGTCCAAACAAGCGGAAGTTATATAAGGTGGTTCCTTCTTTTTTACATCACGTAGTATACTAAGAAAGCATGCAACTACTTTCCATCTTTATAACACAGGCATCAATTTCCAAATACTTTTCCTACTTTACTTTAGATTATTTTCCAAAATATAAAACTCAGTATACTTCACTAAATCAAGTTCACCCAAAATAATGACTTTTAGGAGGCTGTGGCTATTAACAAGCCATTCAGGGCTTCCCTGGTGGCGCAGTGGTTGAGAGTCCGCCTGCCGATGCAGGGGACACGGGTTCGTGCCCTGGTCCGGGAAGATCCCACAGGCCGTGGAGCGGCTGGGCCCGTGAGCCATGGCCGCTGAGCCTGCGTACCGCAAAAAAAAACAAAAAAACAAACAACAACAACAAAAAAAAGCCATTCAGCTATACTGGTTTACTCAGACTTCGAACACCATTGTATTACAGAAAGCAACAAGATAATAATTATTTTTTTATAAACAGTATAGGCTAAATAAGAAGAATAAATTCAAGCTTTAAGTTTGATCTTCCTCATATTATATAAAAGATGTAATTGTGGCATTAAAAAAGTATGTGTAGGGAGGGGCTTCCCTGGTGGTGCAGTGATTGAGAATCTGCCTGCTAATGCAGGGGACACGGGTTCGAGCCCTGGTCTGGAAGGATCCCACATGTCGTGGAGCAACTAGGCCCGTGAGCCACAACTACTGAGCCTGCACGTCTGGAGCTTGTGCTCCGCAACAAGAGAGGCCGCGACAGTGAGAGGCCCGTGCACCAGGATGAAGAGTGGCCCCCGCTTGCCACAACTAGAGAAAGCCCTCTCACAGAAACGAAGACCCAACACAGCAAAAATTAATTAATTAATTAATAAACTCCTACTCCCAACATCTTCTTTAAAAAAAAAAAAGTATGTGTAGGATAAAACATTTACCATCATTACTTCTTCTTTTAGGCAAAAGATAAAAATACATATTAATTAACCTATTTTTTCTTGTGTTTTAGAAAGACTCGTGACTACCAGAGTAGAAATAAGCACCCAGAGCACCCAGGCTGGGGCCTCCAAACAGCATTTCCCAAAGGAACCAGAACTGCTGAAAGAAGTGGATGATTCCAGGTCTAGGTCAAGTATGCCCTGAATACCTCATTCTATCAAATAGCAAGGAAGCTATAAAAGACTGCTTTAGTCATATGAAAAGGACCTATGGTCCAACCTAAAGAGGCTCCTGATGGCCAAAGATGAAATCATCTAATGCTAACAGAGATAAAAACTGCAATAAACTGAAAACTACCAAATATTTTTAAATCCATCATAAAATGAATTTCTACTTCAAAAATTGCTGAGTGGACTACCCTGGTGGCACAGTGGTTAAGAATCCACCTGCCAATGCAGGGGACATGGGTTTGAGCCCTGGGCTGGGAAGATCCCACATGCTGCGGAGCAACTGGGCCAGTGCGCCGCAACTACTGAGCCTGCGCTCTAGAGCCCATGAGCCACAACTACCGAGCCTGTGTGCCACAGCTACTGAAGCCCATGCGCCTAGAGCCCGTGCTCTGCAACAAGAGAAGCCACCGTGATGAGAAGCCTGCGCACCACAACGAAGAGCAGCCCCCGCTTGCCGCAACTAGAGAAAGCCCATGCGCAGCAACAAAGACCCAACGCAGCAATCAATCAGTCAATAAATATTAAAACAAAAAGAAAAGGAAAGAACTAAACAGGGAATTCCCTGATGGTCCAGTGTTAAAGAATCCACCTTCCAATACAGCGGATGCGGGTTCGATCCCTGGTCGGGGAACTAAGATCCCACATGCCACGGGGCAACTTAGCCTGAGCACCACAATCACTGAGCTCGCACGCCTCAACTAGAGTCCGCGTGCCGCAAACTACAGAGCCCATGTGCTCTGGAACCCACTCATGACAACTACAGAGCCCCCATGCCCTGGAGCCTGCGTGACACAACTAGAGAAGAGAAAACCCACAGGCCACAACTAGAGAGAAGCCCACGCGCTGCAACAAAAGATCCCACATGCCTCAACAAAGATCCTGCGTGCTGCAAATAAGACCCGATGCAGCCAAAAATAAAGAAAATAAATCTTTAAAAACAAAAAAGAACTAAATAAAAATTCTTAAACTTAAAAATATAATACATGAAGTGAAAAATTCATTGGATGGGCTTAACAACAGAATCAAGATGACAAAGGAAAGAGTCAGTGAGCTTGAAGCTACATCAATAGATAGGATCTATCTGAAAAAGAGAAAATGGTAAAAAAAATGAACAGAGCTTCAGGGACCTATTGAACAGTATCAAGAAGCCACCATGTATAATTGAAGGCCTGGAAGAGGAGGAGGAGGTGAGGGAGAGAATATGAATATGAGAATATGGCAGTAAAGAAAATTTTGAAAAAACAATGGATGAAAATTTCCTCTATTTGAAGACAAATTTATGGATTCCAGAAGCACAGTGAATCCCAAACAAGCAAAACCGCTTCATGAAAAGCAAACAAAAGTCTTCAAGAGGCAGCCAAAAGAAAAGGACACACCAAAGACAGGGAAACAGTGATTGAATTAATAGCTGATCTCTCATCATAAACTATGGAAGTCAAAACAGTAAAACAAACATCTCCAAAGTGCTTGAAGAAAAAGAACTGTCAATCCAGAATTCTGTATCTAATATATCCTTCAAAATGAAGGTGAAACAGACGTTTTTAGGTAAGAAAGAGCAAACAGAATTCATCACCAGGTGATACAGACTACAATAAAGGCTACAAGAAATTCTTCGGAATAAAGGGAAATGGTACTAGATGAAAAACACAAATCTTCAGGAGGCAAAGAAGAACACCATAAATGGTAAATATCTGGGTAAATATTGCGTTGGCCAAAAAGTTCGTTTGGGTTTTTTCGTAAGAGCTTATGGAAAAATCCGAACAAACTTTTTGGCCAACCCAATATAAAAGACTTTTAGTTCTTAAATTCTTAAAAATACATATGATTACTGAAAACAAAAATTGTAATACTGTCTTCTGGGGTTTATAATATATGTAGCTCTAATATATATGACAATAGACAATAGCATAAGTAACAATGGACAGAGGTGATGTGATGTAAAAGAATCTCTACAGTTACAAGATTTCTACACTTTACAAGAAGTGATACAATATTAACTATAAGTGGGTACGCTAAATAGACTGTAAAAAAGGTAAGGAAATATACTGAAATTGCTAGAGAAACACTAAGAAACTAATGCAAACAGAAATAGCTCTATAAAACTGGTACATTAAAAATTCTCTACATGCAAAAAATTAAGTTGGACCCCTTATGCATATGATATATAAAAGTAACTCAAAATGGATCATATACTTAAATGTAAGAGCTAACACTATAAAACTCTTAGAATGAAACTGGAGTAAATTCTTCATGACTCAGGGCTGGATAATGGTTTCTTAGATACAACACCAAAAACAGAGGCAACAAGAGAAATAATAGATAAATTGGAATTTTCCAAACCTAAAACCTTTTGTTCTGCAAATGATACCATCAAGTAAAAAACCCCATAGAATAAAATACTTACAAGATATATATCTGATAAGGGACTTATACCCAGAAAATATAAAGAGCTCTATAACTCAATAATAAAAAGATATATAGGGACTTCCCTGGTGGTTCAGTGGTTAAGACCCCGTGCTTCCACTGCAGGGGGCTCGAGTTTGATCCCTGGTTGGGGAACTAAGATCCCACATGCTGCAAGGCATGGCCTAAAAAAATAAATAAAATCTTAAAAAAAAAAAAAAGATAAATATCCTAATTAAAAACTGGGGCAAGGATCTGAATAGCCATTTCTCCAAAGAAAACACATAAATAACCAAAACAAGCCTGTGAAAAGATGTCTAACATTCATTAAAGAAATACAAATCAGGCTTCCCTGGTGGTGCAGTGGTTAAGAATCCTCCTGCCAATGCAGGAGACACAGGTTCGAGCCCTGGTCCAGGAAGATCCCACATGCTGCAGAGCAACTAGGCCCGTGCGCCACAACTGCTGAGCCTGCACTCTAGAGCCTATGCACCACAATTACTGAGCCCACATGCCACAACTACTGAAGCCCGCGTGCCTAGAGCCCGTGCTCCACAACAAGAGAAGCCACTGTGATGAGAAGCCCGTGCACCGCAACAAAGAGTAGCCCCCACTCGCCACAACTAGAGAAAGCCCATGCGCAGCAACGAAGACCCAATGCAGCCAAAAGGAAATAATTAAAATAAATAAATTTATAAAAAAGAAAAAAAGGAAATACAAATCAACACCACAATGAGATACCACGAGGATGGCTAAAATCAAAAGATAAACAAATCCTGTTAGCAAGACTGTGGAGAAATCAGAACCCTCATATATCGCTGATGGGAGTTTAAAATGGTGTGGCTGCTTCGGCAGTTCCTCAAAAAGTTAAACACAGTTACCACATGGGTCAAAAATTCCACACCCAAAAGAAATGAAACCATACATTTACACAAAAAACATGTATGGAAATGTTCAAAACAGCCTTATTCAGAATAGCTAAAATATAGATAAAATCTAAATGCCGATCAACTGAGTGAACAAATAAAATGTGCCAGATCCGGACAATGGAATGTTATTCAACAAAAAAAAGGAATAAAGTTCTAATACATGCTAAAACACGAGTGAACCTTAAAAACATTTTGCTAAAAGCAAAAAGCCGCTCACACAAAGTCACCACACAGTGTATGACTCCATCTATATGAAATGTCCATTCCTTTCAAGTGACTATGGTACATTCACCACAAAATAAGACACAATGAATTAAAAGGAATGAAATCATACGAAGGCAACTTCCCTGGTGGTGCAGTGGTTAAGAATCCGCCTGCAACACAGGGGCCACGGGTTCCAGCCCTAGTCTGGGAAGATCCCACATGCCATGCAGCAACTGAGCCCGTGCGCCACAACTACTGAGCATGCGCTCTAGAGACAAGCCACAAATACTGAGCTCGCATGCTGCAACTACTGAAACCCACGGGCCTAGAGCCTGTGCTCCACAACAGGAGAAGCCACTGCAATGAGAAGCCCGTGCACCTCAACAAAGCCCACGAGCAGCAGCCAAGACCAACGCAGCCAAAAATAAAATTAAAAAAATAAGGAAAGAAAGAAATCTTACAAAGTATGTTCCCTGACCATGCTAGGGGAAAAAGCTATAAAATTAATTAATAACCTAAGATTTCACCTAAAGAATCTACAAAGGTGCAAACTAAACCCAAAGTGAGAAGAAGAAAGTAAATAGTAAAGAGCAGAAAAAGATGAGATAGAAACACTAAAGAAAATTTTAAATCAAAGACTGTCCTTTGGAAAAATAAAGTTGATAAACTTCTAGCTAAACTAATTTAAAACATACACAAAAATTACCAATATCAGGAATAAAGGAGGAATTATCACTATAGAACCCACAGATACTAAAAAACCAAAGATTATTAACTTTACACTAACCAATTCAACAACTTAGATGAAATGGAAAAATGCCTTGAAAAATACAATTTACCAAAATTGACAAGATGAAACAAAATTTGAAGAGCCCTTAAGTTGAATCCATCATCAAAATCCTTCCTCAAGGGCTTCCCTGGTGGCGCAGTGGTTGAGAGTTCGCCTGCCGATGCAGGGGACACGGGTTCATGCCCCGGTCTGGGAGGATCCCACATGCTACAGAGCGACTGGGCCTGTGAGCCATGGCCGCTGGGCCTGCACGTCCGGAGCCTGTGCTCGGCAACGGGAGAGGCCGCGGCAGTGAGAGGCCCGTGTACCGCAAAAAAAAAAAAAAAAAAAAAATCCTTCCCCAAAATACAACTCTAGGCTCAGATTTTTTCACTGGTAAATTCCATCAAACACCAAGGAGAAAACAGAATCAATCTCACACAAACACTTCTAGAAAATAGACTACTTCTGAAATCATTTTCTAAGTTCAGCACAAAAAATACTAATGAATATACCAATACTACCAAAACCTAAAAAGAAACTACAAAAAAAATTACAGACTAACATCTCTGAAGTACACAGATGCAAAAATATTTAATAATAATACTAGCAATGTAAATACTGCAATACAAAAAAAGAATAATACACCATGACCAAGCAGAGTTTATCCCAGGAATACAAGGTTGATATAACATATGAAAATATTAATTCTGCAAAAACATCACATAATCATCTCGAAAGATGCAGAAAAGGCATTTGACAAAACAACATCCACTCATGTCATAAACTGTCACAAAACTAGGAAGAGAAGACATCCTACTCAACCTGTTAATCATACCTTTTCATTCTGTATTTTTGATACTTGGAGGCCTTGCTGACCCTGGAGGGCTGTCCCTCCCAAGGCTAGCTAATTCCTGGAGATAGCAAACAACTCCCCAGCTTGCTTTCATATGCAAACCAACCAACTCAAAGCTCATACCCCCAACCATCTCTATCTATTTTACACTGGCTACTATATTCCCCTGCCCTAATCACCCCAGGGCCAGGTACCAGACAACTAGGGGCAGGCCCCATACCCCAAAGCCCTTGATATTATTCAAACTAGACAATCCTAAACCTGATTACAAGTTCTTCACTATTTCTTCCCACAGAAACCAAAATAAAGGCTCTTGCCTTTACTTTCCCCCCACCCCCACCCCGTTCACACCTGCTGCATCCTAATTAGGGTGCTTCCCCATGTGTCTTCCT
Organism: Tursiops truncatus; assembly: GCF_011762595.2. NCBI lineage: Eukaryota > Metazoa > Chordata > Mammalia > Artiodactyla > Delphinidae > Tursiops > Tursiops truncatus. The sequence continues at coordinate 162,699,832 of NC_047035.1, read as the reverse complement.
AGGCTGTGGTATACCCGCCCTCCTCTGGGGAATCTGTGAGTGTAACAAATTATCTTTTCAATGGCAATCATCTCCTGATCTGTTAGCCTTCCCTGCCATACTTAAGCAATAATAAAACCTGTATTTTAAAACAACCTGATAATGATCATCAATAAAAGTCTACAGCTCACATAATTAATGGCATAAAACTGAATGCTTTCCCCCAAAGAATGGGACCAAGACGTAAGTGCATGTGATAAGGGAAGAAAATAAAAATACAAATTGGAAAGAGGTAAAAAGCTTTATAACGTGATCACTATTAGAAAAATCGAATTAAATTGTCTACCAAAAAAACTCATAGAACCAACATGAGTTAAGGTTGTTAAGACACAAATCAATAAACATAAGTCAATTCTATTTCCATATACTAAGAATAACTAAAAATTGAATTCTTTAAAATACTCCGTCCAATAATATCAAATAACATGAAATATTTCTAAATAAAAATAACTTTAAAAACAAAAGACATGCAAAACCAAAGGCTGAAAACTACAAAACACTGCTCAGGAAAACACAAAGATGACCTAAATAAATGGAGAGATATGCCATACTAATGAACAGGAATATCTAACATTGTCAACATGTCAATTCTCCTCAAATTGATCTACAGATTCAAAGCAATTGCAATCATAATCCCATCAGCCTTTCAGAGAAATGCAAAAGCAAATATCAAACTTTTTATGGAAGTGCTAAGGACTTAGCAAAGCAATCTTGAAAAAGATGAAAAAGACTGAGACTTGCAAATCTGATTTCAAGACTTTCTATAAAGTGACAAATAATCAAAAGTTTGGTAATGATATAAGGACAAACAGATCAGTGTAACAGAATAAAGATTTCTGAAATCGAACCCACTTCTGCAGCCATGTAATGTTTCACCAAAGCAACCCAGTGAGGAAAGGAAACTCTTCTCAATAAAATAGTGCAGGGCTTCCCCAGTGGCACAGTAGTTAAGAATCTGCCTGCCAATGCAGGAGTCATGGGTTCAAGCCCTGGTCCGGGAAGATACCACAACTGGTGGGATCCCTTTAAAAAAAAAAAAGATAAAATTCACAACAACTAAAAGAAAAAAAGACATATACAGAAGCAGGAAATTATACCCCATAATAAAACAAAAACCAAACCTTGAAAGGTCAATCTTGAAATGACAAGAAGAATTAGTATACAAGTCCTTTCAAACAATTATTATGAATACAGTTCATATCTTCTCTTAGTTGCCACAGAGCAACTAAGCCCATGCACCACAACTACTGAGCCTGCACTCTAGAGCCCGTGAGCCACAACTACTGAGCCCACATGCCACAACTACTGAAGCCTGCGCACCCAGAGCCCGTGCTCTGCAACAAGAGAAGCCCTCACTCGTCGCAACTAGAGAAAAGCCCACGTGCAGCAACGAAGACCCAATGCAGCCAAAAAATATTTTTTTAAGTTACATTTTCATAAAATGGTGCAGAAACAATTATGCAAAAAACCTATAAAACTTAATTTGAGATGCATCACAGACCTAAATATAAATTAGCAAAACCAAAAAGTTTTAGAGGAAACAAAGGAAATTACCTTCATGACTTCAGGGTTAGGCAAAAGTGTCTTAGCTCACAGTAAGCAATAACTATAAAAGAAAAAACTGATAAATTAGACTTCATCAGACTTAGACATCTCTGCTCATCAAAAGGCACAGTTAAGAAAATAAATAGGAAAAAACAGACTTGGAGAAAGTACTTACAAAACACTTATCTAACAGAGGACTGGTATCCAAGACATATAAGGACCTTCTGCAATGCAAAAAAAAAAAAGAAAGAAAAAACAAAGAAAAAATAAGGAGAGAAAGAAGGAAAAAGGCTAAAGCTTTAAACAAACTCTTCCCAAGAGAAACACATGAATGGTCAATAAGCAAATTAAAATGTGTTCAATATCACTGGTCAATATGAAAACACAAAATAAAACCACAATAATACCACTTCCAGTCAAGATGGAATGAAAGAGACCAGATTTAGCCTTCTGCATGAAATAATAAAAACCTAACAAAATGTATGAAACAATAATACTGAGGATTTTAGACATGTAACAAAAGACAGTGATCCCTGGGAGACAAGAAACAAATAACACAAGCATACATTTGCCCAGCTTACTGCCTTGAGAGTCTCCAGGCCGTGGAAGGAACCCAGGCAGAACCTGTGGGCTCCCCAAGTTGAGGAAATGGAGCTGGGAGTCCAAGGAAGCCAAGGTGGCTAGAGCTCACAAGGGAGACCAGCACTGAGTAGAAAGCTGGAGAGAGAGAGAAAAATGAAGAGATCTACAGAGGCTCACCCTACAATATGTTGAGTAACTAATCAGCACTTGGGTGTGAGAGAACTATTCAAGGCCAGGGAAAGAACCACCAAATATTTAGAAGTGACAGCACCCACACCTCACACAAGGATACAAATAATGGCTGTTCTCGAGAGCCAGAATAGAAAACCAACTAATTCATACTGCATTAGAGTACTAAGAAGCATAATGCCTCAGAAGGAGGGGAAAAATTAACCTAGACTAAACCTAGCTCTGGTCCATTCAAACAAAACATAAAAGCAAGACCCAAAAGCAACAAACTGTTTTCCAGTAACTTAACCATGTCATAGAACAAAGTCCAAAAATATTTTTAGGCATACTTTATAAAACAGAGAATCTAACAAGATAAAATTCACGGCCTTTCTCACCTTCTGAGATGGCCCACACTCCGCCTGTGAAGTGTGTTTCTCTCTAAATAAATCCACTTTTTACCTATCACTTTGTCTCTCACTGAATTCTTTCTGCGATGAGACATCAAGAACCTGAGCTTCATTAAGTCCTGAAACCAGTCATTCTACAGGAACTGAGACCCCCACACTCAGGTGGAGGGTGGCGACTACCTGCTGAGCACAAGCACTAGACCCCAGACTGTTCGGACCACAAAGTTGATGGTTAAGATTCCTAAAACACCACACTGTTACTTCACAACATATCAATGAGAAGAAAGTCATGAATCCTACAGCCTTCACCCCCAAATGTTGCCTTTAAAACTGCTCCCCTGAAAGCCATTGGGGACTTTGGGTCTTTTGAGCATGAGCTGCCTGTTCTCTTTGCATGGCCCTGAAATAAATTTTTCTCTGCTCCAAAAGAAAAAAAAAAAGATAAAATTCACAACAACTAAAAGAAAAAAAAAAAAAAAAGACATATACAGAAGCAGGAAATTATACGCCATAATAAAACAAAAACCATTCAAACCTTGAAATGTCAATCTTGAAAAGAGAAGAATTAGTATACAAGTCCTTTCAAACAATTATTATGAATACAGTTCATATGTTCAAGGAGACAGAGGAAATATTAAACTTGTTAAGTAGAAACATCAAATTAAAAAAAGTGAACTTCTAAAGATGAAAATCATTAAGGTCTAAGAGGAAAAACATACTGTATGAGATTTACAGCACATGAAACCAAGTAACAGTTACTAACCAAAATGAAACAGAAAAAAGTACTTTTAAAAAATGAATAGAGGGGCTTCCCTGGTGGCGCAGTGGTTGAGAGTCTGCCTGCCGATGCAGGGGACACGGGTTCGTGCCCCGGTCCGGGAAGATCCCACAGGCTGCGGAGCGGCTAGGCCCGTAAGCCACAAAGGAGATAATACAGAAAAATATACTTGAAGAAATAACATCAACCATTTTCCAAATTTGATGAAAACTTAACAGCTAAGACAAAGCACTCTTTAAATAAACACCAAGCAATAAAAACATGAAGAAATGTAAACCAAAACATATTATGATCAAATCGCCTACAACCAGAAATAAAGATCTTTAAAGCAGCCAGAGAAAAAGGACATATTACATTACATACTGCAGAATCAAAGAAAATTGAAATGGTTATATTAATTTCATATAAAGTAGAATTAATAAAAATCAACAGTATTGGGACTTCCCTGGGGGCACAGTGGTTAAGAATCCGCCTGCCTGTGCAGAGGACACAGGTTTGAGCCCTGGACCAGGAAGATCCCACATGCCGCGGAGCAAGTGGGCCAGTGCGCCACAACTACTGAGCCTGCTCTCTAGAGCCTGCGAGCCACAACTACTGAGCATGTGCCACAACTACTGAAGCCTGGGTACCTAGAGCCTGCACTCCACAACAAGAGAAGCCACCACAATGAGAAGCCCGCGCACCACAACAAAGAGTAGCCCCCACTCGCCGCAACTAGAGAAAGCCTGCACATAGCAATGAAGACCCAATGCAGCCAAAAATTAAACAAAATAAAACTTTTAAATTTAAAATCAATAATATTATCACCAAAAAAAGAGGATCATTTCTCAAAGATAAAGGGTATAACTCATTAAGAAGATATGAAAAATCCAAAACATTTATTCACCTAATAACAGCTTCAAAAAACATAAAGTAAAAATAACAGAACTATAAGAAGAAAAGTTCCACAATTATATTTGGAGATTTCAACAAACTTCTCTCAATAATTGATAGAACCAATAAACATAAAATCAGTAACGATACAGAAGTCTTGAACAATACTATCAACCAGAAAAATAGCATCAACCAAACTGATGTTAAGTGACATTTATAGAACACTAATACAAACTAGCACAATATTCTGTTCAAGGACATAGGGAACATTTACCAAGACCAATCATATTCGGACCATGAAACATCTCTTATATTTAAAAGATTTTAAGTCATAAAAAGAATTTTCTCTGACCATAATGTAATTAATTTAGAAATAAATGATGGAAAAATCTCAATATTTGGAATCCAAATATACCTCTAAATAACCAATGGGTCAAAGAAGAAATCCAAAAAGAAAATATACAGTATTTTTAAATAAATGAAAATGAAAAAAAAAATTTACTGAACTTTGTGGAAGGCAGTTAAAAGCAATAAATGAGAGGGAAATTTATAGCACTAAATGCCTGTTTTCTAGAAAAGAAACAACTCAAATCAATAACTTCACCTTGCACCTTACAAACCTAGATAAGCAAAGAATAAAGATCAGAACAGAAATCAATGTAATATAAAACAGAAAAGACAAAGGACTTCCCTGACTCTGCCATTCCACTGCAGGGGGCGTAGTTCAATCCCTGGTCAGGGAAGTAAGACCCCGCATGCCGCAAAAAAACAATACAGTGAACGATGAAATCAAAGGCTATACTTCATCCATTTCTGGGAGGATGGAATAGAAAGAAGTACTTTTTCCTATTCCTCCTACTAAGTACAAGCAAAAACTGTGAACACTAAAAATAAAATAAATATATTCTGAAAGGTGGTGAGAAGGCAAATTAACTAGAGACCACAGGACCCAAGAAACAACGTGGCAGTGAGCTCCCTGGACTTTCTTTTTGCCTAATATATCTCACTCTTGGTATGGAAGAATTCAGCAACCCAAAAGCACCACCAAGCAGAGCCCAAAAAAAAAGTCCCAATGAAAGGCTTCTCTCTCTAGACAAAGGACCAGGAAGAGGGCATAATAGGTAGAAAGAAAACTGTTAGACAGTAGCTGCTCATCACAGGAAAAACTGACGCTACCCACTCCTGCAATGGTCAAGTGGGGAACAAACCTAGACATCCACCTTTGTGATTCTATAAATCAGCTGAAGACTCCCACTGGAGTAGTGTAAGAGCAGGTCAAGTAAGGAATCAGAACTTTCATCCTCACTAACAGGTAATGAGCACCTTTCCCCATACTATCGATGAAGACAACACGGGAAGCCTGGACTTCCACCCCCATCTGGCAGTAATGAGGGAACCCACCCTGTCCTCACTGGTATGGTATCAGTAAAAGTCAAGCACAGAATCAGGCCTTTCACCAAAACACAGTGTTAAATGAGGCCACATCCACTGTGGAGATCAAGTATGGAGCCATAACTCCGAACTCTGCTTGGCATTAATAAGCAGTTTCCCTCAAATGTCAACAGAGGCCAAGTAGGAAACCTGAACTTCACCCCTACCTGCTATAAGGAGAAGGTGTCCTCACTCTTCCCGTCAGACAAATGTCAGAGAAAGAAAGCCAGGTAAAACAGGTTTATAAAAGATGCAAAGTCCCATAATACAAAAATGTTCAAGTTTCAATGAAAAATCAACATTGAGATGTTTGTAATCTTTTTGTTTGTGTTTTTTGGGTTTTGGCTGTGCAGTGGGGCTTGTGGGATCGTAGTTCCCCGACCAGGGATTGAACCCGCACCCTTGGCAGTGAAAGCACAAAGTCCTAACCACTGGACTGCCAGGGGATTCCAAGATGTTTGTAATTTTAACATCTGACATGGATGTTAGAATCATCTAATGAAGATTTTAAAGCAGCCCTGATAAAAATTATTCAACACACAATTATGAACATAAAAATGAAAACTAGAAAACTTTAGCAAAAAATTGAAGATATACAGAAGAACAAAATGGAAATTTTAGAACTGAAAAGTACAGTAAGAAAGAGCTCTCTGGGGGCTTCCCTGGTGGCGCAGTGGTTGAGAGTCCGCCTGCCGATGCAGGGGACACGGGTTCATGCCCCAGTCCGGGAAGATCCCACATGGCGTGGAGCGGCTGGGCCCGTGAGCTATGGCTGCTGAGCCTGCGTGACCAGAGCCTGTGCTCTGCTACGGGAGAGGCCACAAGAGTGAGAGGCCCGCATATCGCAGAAAAGAAAAAAAAATGCAAAATCAGTGAATGTAATCTACCATATTAACAGGCTAAAGGAAAAAGATTACATGCATCAATTGATGCAGAATAATTAACAAAATTCAGCACCCATACATGACTTTCAAAAAGCTGAGAATAATAGGAAAATAGGTAAATTTCCTCAACTGCATATAGAACATCTACAAAAAAACCTACTTAGTGACATCCTACTTAGTGATCTGCATCACTGAGTGAATGCCTTCCCCCTAAGGTCAGAAAAAAGTATGTCCACCCTCAACAATCTTAATGAACATGGTGCTGAAATTTCTAGTCAAAACAATTAGGGAAGCATAAAAGGGCATATAAATTGAGAAGGAAGAAATAAAAATAACCCTATTTGCAGATGACACAATAATCAGAAAATAAAACTCCCAGAATAAGTAAATTCAACAAGGTCATAGGATGCAAGGTACATATAAAAATCAGTTGTTATTTCGAAACACTACCAATAAATGCGTGGACACCAAAATTAAACATACAACATTATATACAATTGCTTCCCACAAAATTAAATACTTATAAATCCACAAAACATGCACAGGACTTATAGACTGAAAACTATGCCAAACTGAAAAACAACAACCAAAAAAAAAAAACAAGGAAGACCTAAATAAATGGAAAAACACAGAACGTTCATGGATTAGAACACTCAACAGAGTAAAGATGTCAGTTCTCCACAAATTGATATTCAGTTTAATGGTATCCTATCAAAATTCTAGCAAGATTTTTGGACAGATAAAGACAGGTTATTCTAAAATATACTTTTTTTTTTTTTTTTTTGGCTGCTTTGGGTCTTCATTGCTGCGTGCAGGCCTCCTCTAGTTGCAGCAAGCAGGGACTACTCTTTGTTGCGGTGGCTTCTCTTGTTGCGGAGCACGGGCTCTAGGCGCGCAGGCTAGCGGGCTCAACAGTTGTGGCACACGGGCTTAGTTGCTCCGCAGCACGTGGGATCTTCCTGGACCAGGGCTCGAATCTATGTCCCCTGCATTGGCAGGCGGATTTTTAACCACTGCGCCACCAGGGAAGTTCCTATACGTATTTGTAAAAACCAACAATGCGGACTTCCCTGGTGGCGCAGTGGTTGGGGGTCCGCCTGCCAATGCAGGAGACACAGGTTTCGGCCCTGGTCCAGGAGGACGCCACGTGCTGCGGAGCGGCTGAGCCCCTGCGCCACAGCTGCTGGGCCTGCACTCTGGAGCCCGCGTGCCACGGCTACTGGGCTCGCATGCTGCAGCTGCTGAGGCCTGCGTGCCTGGAGCCCATGGTCCGTGGCCAGGGAGGCCACCGCAGTAAAAGGCCCGCGCACCACGGCGGGAAGTGGCCCCCGTTCACCGCAGCTGGAGGGGGCCCACGCGTGGCAGTGAGGACCTAACGCAGCCAAAAATAAAATTAAAAATAAATAAGGACTTCCCTGGTGGCGCAGTGGTTAAGATTCCGCCTGCCACTGCAGGGATCGAACACGGTTTCGATCCCTGGTCCAGGAAGATCCCACATGCCATGTAGCAACTAAGCCCGTGCGCCACAACTACTGAGCCTGCACTCTAGAGCCCAAGCACAACAACTACTGAAGCCCACACACCCTAGAGCCCATGAGCAGCAGCTACTGAGCCCACGCACTGCAACTACTGAAGCCCAAACGCCTAGAGCCCATGCTCCACAACAAGAGAAGCCACTGCAATGAGAAACCCGCACACAGCAACAAAAGAACAGCCCCCGCTCGCCACAACTAGAGGAAGCTTGCGCACAGCAACGATGCCTCAACGCAGCCAAAAATAAATTTAAAAATTTAAAAAAAAGAAAAAGAAAAGAACACAAACAACAAATGTTGGTGAGGATGTGGAGAAAATGGAACCCTTATGCATCGTTAGTGGGAAGGTACATTGGTGCAGCCACTGTGGTAAACAGTATGGCGGTTTTTAAAAAAACTAAAAATAGAACTACCATATGACCCAGCAATTCTACTCCTAGATATACACCTGAAGAAAATAAGAACACTAATTTGAAAAGATATTTGCACCCCAATGTTCACAGCAGCATTATTTACAATTGCCAAGATACAGAAACAACCTAAGTGTCTATCAACAGATGAATGGATAAAGAAGATGTGACACATACATTACACACACACACATATACATGTATATATATATATATACCATGCAACACTACTTGGCCATAAAAAAGAATGAAATTTTGCCATTTGCAACAACATGGATGGACCTGGAGGGTATTGTGCTATGTGAAACAAGTCAGAGAGAGAAAGACAAATACTGTATGCTTTCACTTATATGTGGAACCTAAAAAACAAAACAAATTAATGAATATAACAAAACAGAACAGACTCAGATGCAGAGGAAAAACTAGCGGTTACCAGTGGGGAAGGGCAAGACAGGGGTAGGGAATTAAGAGCTACAAACTACTATGTATAAAATAAATAAGCTACAAGGATATAATTGCACAACACAGAAAATATAGCCAATATTTTATAATAACTATAAATGAAGTATAACCTTTAAAAACTGTGAATCACTATGTTATACACCTGTAACTCACATAATATTATATATCAACTATACCTCAACAAAAAACAATAATTAAAAAAATATATATATAAGTAGTTACAAGGGACTAAGCCTGGGGGCAGAAAGGAAACAGGTGTAGCTGTAAAAAGAGTACCATGAGGGATCCTTGTGGTAATGGATATATTCTGTTTGTTAACTGCATCAATTTCAATATCCTGGTGGGGATACCATCCTACAGTTCTTCAAGATGTTATTAGCATTGGGGAAAATGGATAAATGGAAACTGGGTATATAGTAATTATATTATTTCTTACACCTGTATGTGACTCTACATTTGACACAAAAGGTTTAATTTAAAAATAATTGTAGGGACGTCCCTGCTGGCGCAGTGCTTAAGAATCCACCTGCCAATGCATGGGACACGGGTTCAAGCCCTGGTCCGGGAAGATCCCACATGCTGCAGAGCAACTAAGCCCGTGCACCACAACGACTGAGCCTGTGCTCTAGAGCCCGTGAGCCACAACTACTGAGTGTGCGTGCTGCAAGTACTGAAGCCTGCATGCCTAGAGCCCATCCTCGGCAACAAAATAAGCCACTGCAATAAGAAGCCCGTGAAGCACAACAAAGAGTAGCCTCTGCTTGACGCAACCAGAGAAAACGCACACGCAGCAACGAAGACCCAATGCAGCCATAAATAAATAAATAAATTTATTTAAAAATATAATAATAATAATTGTAGGGGACTTCCCTGTTGGCACAGTGGTTAAGAATCCGCCTGCCAATGCAGGGGACACGGGTTCGAGCCCTGGTCCAGGAAGACCCCACATGCCGCGGAGCAACTAAGCCCATGCACTACAATTACTGAGCCTGCACTCTAGAGCCCATGAGCCACAACTACTGAGCCTGCATGCTGCAACTACTGAAGCCCACACGCCTAGAGCCCATGCTCCGTAACAAAAGCCACCACAATGAGAAGCCTGCGCACTGCAATAAAGAGTAGCCCCCGCTCGCCACAACTAGAGAAACCCCACACAGCAACGAAGACCCAATGCAGCCAAAAATAAAATAAATAAATAAATAAAAAGTTTTTTTAAAAAAAATATTGATTAAAAAAAAAAAATTGTAGGGACTTCCCTGCTGGTCCAGTGTTAAAGAATCCGCCTTCCAATGCAGGGGACGTGGGTTCAATCCCTGGTCAGGGAACTAAGATCCCACATGCCACGGGACAACTAAGCCCGCACACCGCAACTACCAAGCCCTCACACCTCAACTAGAGAGGCTGCACACTGCACGCTACAGAGCCCACACGCTCTGGAGCCCGTGCACCACAACTAGAAAGAGAAAACACACCACAACTAGAGAGAAGCCCACACGCCTCAACGAAGATCCCGCATACCACAACTAGGACCCAATGCAGCCAAAAAATAATAAATAAAATAAATAAATAAAATATAATTATAAACGAACAATCCGAAAAGAAAATTAAGAAAACAATTAACTGCATTTATAAGACCATCAAAAAAGAAAGAAAGAAAATCTTGGGAATAAACTTATCCAGAGGCAAAAAACTTATACACTGAAAACTACATAATGTTGCTGAAAAAAATTAAAAGTGACACAAATAAATATAAGTTCACAGACTGGAAGAATGTTAATATGTCATCACTATCCAAAGTGATCTACAGATTCAATGCAATTGATACCAAAATCCCAAGAACATTTTACGCAGAAATAGAAAAATTATTCCTAAAATTCGTTTGGAATCTCAAGGAACCCTGAATAGACACTAAAATCATGAAAATGAAGAACAAAGTCAGAGGACTCACACTTCCTGATTTCAAAACTTACTGCAAAGCTACAGTAACCAAAGTGGTCTGTACAGGCATAAAGGCAGACATATCAAAGAGAATAGAGAGCCCAGAAATAAATCCTTGCATGTACTACGGTCAAATGACTTTTGATAAGGACGCCAAACCATTCAATGGGGGAAAATCACCTTTTCAATAAATGATGCTAGGAAAACTGGATATTCACATGCAAAACAATAAAGTTGGACTCTTACCTTACACCATATACAAAAATTAACCCAAAACGGATCAAAGACCTAAATAAATGTTAAGGGCTAAAACTTAAAAAACACTTAAAAGAGAAAATGTTAAAAAAAAAAAAAAAAGAGAGAGAGAGAAAGAAAATGTAAGGGAAATCTTCATGACACTGGATATGGCAATGATTTCTTGGACATGACACCAAAAGCACAGGCATCAAAAAACAAAAATAGATAAACTGAACATCATTAAAATTAAAACTTTTGTGCATCAAAGAACATCAGCCTAAGAATGAAAAAACCCACAGAATAGGAGAAAATATTTGTAAATCGTATATCTGATAAGGGTCTAGATCCAAAACTAGATAAAGAATTCTTACAATTCAACAACAAAAAGACAAACAACCCAAATACAAAATGGGCAAAGAATTGAATAGGCATTTCTCCAAAGACTTACAAATGGCCAAAAAGCACATGAAAAGACATTCAGCATCACTAACCATTAGGGAGATACAAATCAAAACCATAAGGAGGTAATACCACTTCATACCATTAACATGGTTATTATCAAAAAAATGAGCTGGAGGGGATGTGGAGAAATTGGAACCCTCATGCATTGCCAATAGGAACGTAAAACAGTGCAGCCATGGTGAAAAACATTTTGGCAGTTCCTCAGAAAGTTGAACATAGAATTACCATATGATCCAGCAATTTCACTCCTAGTATATATCCCAAAAAAACTGAAAAGAGGGACTCAAGTAGATACCTGTACACCAATGTTCATAGTAGCATTATTCACAATAGTCAAAAGGTAGAAACAATCCAAAGTCCATCAAAGCATGAATGGATAAATAAAATGTGGTACATACATAAAATGGACTATTATTCAGCCATAAAAAGTAAACTCTGACGCATCTACAACATGGATGAACATTAAATGCTTTAATAACTAAGTGAAATAAAGGACAAATATTGCATGATCCCACTTAAATGAGGCATCTATAGCAGACAAATTTCATAAAATAGAAACTAGAATACTAGAAGTTACCAGGGGCTGGGGAGAGGGTGGTAGGGGGATTTCTTTAATGGGTACAGAGTGTCTGTTTGGGATGATGAAAAAGTTCCAGAAATAGATACTGGTGATGGTTGTAAAACATTATGAATGTACTTAATGCCACTGAACTGAATTGCATACTCAAAAATAGTTAAAATGGTAAATTTTTTGTTGTATACATTTTATCAGAATTAAAAAAGAAAACCTAACAACTAGACATTACTATGTTCATAGATTGAAAGATTCAAAACTGTAAATAGATGTCTCAAATTGATTTACAGAATCAATGCAAAGCTAATCAAAACACTAAATGGATTTTTCATGGAACAATAAGATTCTAAATGGTTATCAAATGCAAAGAGCAAGAGGCGAAATATTAAAAAGAAGAAAAAGACAAGAGGGAAATACTAATTTTATCTGACATATGTCCAGACTTTAAAAAGCTAGAGTAAAAAAGAAAAGTAGAAGCTAGAGTAATTTTAAAACTGGTATCGGCATAAAGAACAGAACAGCAAGTCCAGAAACAAATATACACATATATGAACTGCTAATTCATGACACAGTGGCACAGTACAGCAAAAGTGGAAAGAATGGTGTTAAAGTAACTGGATGTTCCTCTTTAACATAATATGTAATATATATTATGTGTACAATATGTATAAAACATATAAATATATAATGTACGTAAAATAAATACGTTTTTCCCCCATTTCATTCTATACATAAAATCAAATCCAGATGAGTTGGTTACAGACCTAAATGTAAAAAGCAGTTAAAAAAAATAATTCTTTTATAGGAAAATCATTTCATGCCCTCAAGTTAGTAAAAGATTTAACAGGTTGCAAAAAACACTAAGCACCAAAAAAAAAAACCCTGAGAACAAAAAAAACCCACCTGAAAATTTTGACTACAGTGAAATTGAGAACTTTGCATTAAAAGGATAAAAAAATGAACCACTGACACAGAGAAGCCATCTGCAAGTCACAAGTAAGAAAATCTTAATGGACTATAAATATACAAAAAGGGTTTCACCATCATTAGTAATCATGGAATTGCAAAGTAAAAACCACAGTGAGACTACCAAAATGACTAAACTTAAAAAGACTGACATACTAAGCACTGGGTAAGGATGTAGAGCAAAAAAGCCATTCACTGGTGGGAAAGTAAAGTGAAATAACCACTTCTAAAAAAGGAGTGGCCTCCCTGGCAACCCAGCAACTCCACCTCTTCGTACATATCCTAGAGTAACATTTCTCAAGCTTTTTTGACCACGAACCACTCTAAGAAATATGTTTTATACTGCAACCCCACTACACAGAATACTAAAACTGCACTGTCAATTTTTTTCTGCTCTAGTTCATTTTTTAATGCTGGTTGCTCCCCACTAAATTGATTTTATGACCCTTTTTGGAGCAACCCCAGCAGTTTGATTAGTAGTGAGCTGAATTCCTGCAAATGTACAAGAATATTCACAAAAGTGTTCATAAATTGCAAAACACAGACAAAAATCTACATGGCCATCAACAGGAGAATGGACACTGGTGTAATTCAAATGCTGAAATCATGGAACAAAAGAAATTAATAAACTACAGCTATATGCATCAAATAGATGAATCTCAAAAACAAAATGTAAATCAAAAAAATCAATACAGCATTACTCCATTCACATGAAGTTCAAAACAGCCACAACTAAATAAAATACTGTTTAGAAGTAAAGGAAGAACAATTAACACAAAATTCAGCAGTTTCTCCTTCAGGTGAAGAGAGGAATGTGCTCAAAGGGAGGCACACAAGAGTCAAAGGTATGGGCAAAATGCTCTCTTTATTAAGCTTGGTCGCTAAATATATGAATACTGACTTTATTATTTTAAGTGTCCATATACTGGGTACACCCTCTTTTCTTTGCATCACAGATCTTACAATTAAAAATAAGTAAAAAAAATAAAATAAAATAAGTGATGAGGGGCTTCCCTGGTGGCACAGTGGTTAAGAATCCACCTGCAATGCACGGGACACTGGTTTGAGTCCTGGTCCGGGAAGATCCCACATGCCATGGAGCAACTAAGCCTGGACGCCACAACTACTGAGCCTGCGCTCTACAGCCTGCGAGCCACAACTAATAAAGCCCATGCGCCTAGATCCCATGCTCCGCAACAAGAGAAGCCACCACAATGAGAAGCCTGTACACCGCAACGAAGAGTAGCCCCCGCTTGCCGCAACTAGAGAAAGCCCGCGCACAGCAACGAAGACCCAACACAGCCAAAAATAATCTTTTAAAAATAATAATAGGTGATGAAAATTCTACACATAAACACACACAAGTGAGAAAAGTAAATTAAAATGCACAGGGTTGGTCCAAAGAAATTAGGAGTCTTTGTTTGAATATGAGTAAAATATCAATACTCTTGCGGTTTATAATGCACAACTATTTGTGCAAAGGACAAAAGAAATATATTTTGACATACATTATCCATATATCAAAGAAACACAAAGGATGGAGTGTGTTTGGCTGAGAAAACTAGCACTTCCCCCCAAAAGTCAGTCGCCAAAAGCACTCAAACGTCCATAAATATTAATCATATGTTGCCAAAGAAGTGAAGATAAAAAAAGCTTCTGGAAAGTCCTTTTTATTTTTTTTTTAATTTATTTATTTATTTTTGCCTGCATTGGGTCTTCGTTGCTGCACACGAGCTTTCTCTAGTTGCGGCGAGCTGGAGCTACCCTTTACTGTGGTGAGCGGGCTTCTCACTGCGGTGGCTTCTCATCTTGCGGAGCACGGGCTCTAGATGTGCGGGCTTCAGTCATTGTGGCACATGGGCTCAAGTAGTTGTGGCACACGGGCTTAGCTGCTCCATGGCATGTGGGATCTTCCCGGACCAGGGCTCGAACCCGTGTCCCCTGCGTTGGCAGGCAGATTCTTAACCACCGCACCACCAGGGAAGCCCTGGAAAGTCTTAAGTGAAATGAAACTTTCATGTACAGAGATACAGCTCATCTAAACTACCCCATCCTAATTTGTTTTTTTTTGGCCACACAGCACGGCGGAACTTCCCCAACCAGGAATCAAACCCTGTGCCCCTTGCAGTGGAAGCGTGGAGTCTTAACCACTGGACCACCAGGGAAGTCCACGCTATCCTAATTTTAAAGACAAAAGGAATCAGCTAGGAACTACGGGGGTTAAAACGTACACATACAATAGCAGAAACTAATGAACCTCAGAAATGATCCAAACATGAGGGAATAGTGTCCTTATTATTGATAATATACTTCCTAATCCTACCATATTGATGTTATTTCACTTTCTCCTATCCTAAAATAACACCAAGGACTTCCTTGGTGGCACAGTGGTTAAGAATCTGCCTGCCAATGCATGGGACAGGGGTTCAAGCCCTGATCCGGGAAGATTCCACATGCCGCGGAGCAACTAAGCCTGTGCGCCACAACTACTGAGTCTGTGCACTCTGGAGCCCACGTGTCACAACTAGAGAGAAGCCCACATGCCACAACCAGAGAAGCCCACACACCGCATCGAAAGATCCCACATGCCGCAATGAAGATCCTGCATGCCGCAACTAAGACCCGATGCAGCTAAATAAATAAATAAATAACATCATCTCTGGAGAGCCCATAAATAAATAACATCATCTCTGGAGAGCCCAGGGTTCAAAACCTGGCTTACCCATTTTTATGTGACCCTGAACAAATCATTAAACCTCTTTGCCTCAAGTTGCCTCCTCATTAAAAAAATTGAGATTAAAATAGTACCTCTAATTTCATTGTCCTGTTGAGAGGGTGAAGTGATGTATTTCTCTGTATTAAGCACCTGACACTACTTGGCACGTTATTAGAGCTCCATGACATTTTGCACATGAGGAAACTGAGGCTTACGAGATAAAACTGCACAGGCATAAATCTAGTCCGTCTGACTCCAAAGCCCATGATCTTAACACTACTACCATACCACTTGGATATCTCTGCATGAGATTATGGATTTTTTTTTTTTTTTTGCGGTACGTGGGCCTCTCACTGCTGTGGCCTCTCCCGCCGCGGAGCACAGGCTCGGGACGCGCAGACTCAGCGGCCACGGCCCACGGGCCCAGCCGCTCCGCGGAACCTGGGATCCTCCCGGACCGGGGCACGAACCCGCGTCCCCTGCATCGGCAGGCAGACTCTCAACCACTGCGTCACCAGGGAAGCCCTGGATTATGGATTTTTTTTTTCCCAGTTATCTTTCTTTCTTTCCCTAATTATCAAAAATGAGTAGGCCTGCACTATACTAAAATCAGAGCAAAATTTTTTTTAGAAGATAACAAATACTCTGCGCTTTGGGAGTCAGAGAACAGAAAAGCACTTGTAGCATCTGAAAATAAAATGCTGAAGTAATCTCTTGGGGTTATCTGTCTATTCATGGCTATGTGGAGGATACAGTGCAGAAAGTGAAAATAGGAGGGGTAGGGACAAGACAGATGGAAAAAGAAAAATTTACATGATGTTAGGGCAGCTATAATTTCTACTTGTCTCTAGAGCAATACCACCATAAATTTCTGACCCTACTATGTAACTACAGAACTAAATTTTTTATTGTTGGGGCCGGGGGGGCGGTGGGGGAGGTTACCCAGCCATACCCTGTGCACATGTGTGAGAGTGGAAATACTGTGGACCTGACAAAAGAATTTTCACTGCACCAACAGTTAAGTAACACTATAGGAGATTGGGAAATAACAATCATATTTGCTTTATAGGAGATAATCTTGAAATGTTGGGGAGGGGGACAGTACTGAAAGGAGAGAGGTAAAAAGACAAGGGAGAAAAGTTCACTCTAAAAGTGTGTAATATGCTACCTTTTTGTAGAAAAGGAAGAAAAACAAGAGTCTATATATGTAGAAATATATACATACATGAATAAACTAGAAAAATGAATTAAAAACTAGTAACAACAGAGAAAGATGGAAAGCTAAACTGGGCAAATAAGAGGCAGGTTTAGGAAGAATTTTCACTGTGTATCTTTTTATATTTTTTGAGCCATGTCAATATATTATCTAACCAAAAGTTACATAATTTAAGCTGTTGAAATAATCTAGACAAAAAAATAATCAAGATTATGTCAGTGACTACAGAAGTAGAGAAATTAAATTTAAGATGCCTAGGATATCTAAACAGAGATATCCAAAAGCCAACTGCAATGGATCTAAAGACTAGAAAATTGTTCAGGTGATAGTGATGCCTCGAGGCAACCATCAGCATGCCTAAGTTTACCTAGTGTGAGGTAATCAAATAAACGGCCAGAAAAGTAATCATCTAACATAAATTTTAAACAAGTAAATAAGTAATGCCAAATAGGAATCCAAAAGGCAATGTTTAAAGAGGTACAAGTAGAAAACAGTTTATCAGAAGTTATGAGTAAAGAGAGTTGCAAGAAAGATGAGTGATCATAGTTTTAAATGCTGAAAGTAGATCGAGTATAATGAAAAGTGAAAAAAAATTTTTGAATTTGGCCATGTGAAGTTAATAGCAAAATCAATAGAGTGGGAGACTTAAGAGTCAAATGTAACAATGTGAAGAATGAATGAACAGCAATTTGTGATATTTTATTTACTTATTTATACCTAAAATTTTTTTCAGAAAAGGATTTGAGGCAGACTACAAATAAAGGACCTGTATTATAACAATAAAAAAAACAGAAAAATGAACAGTGAAAGCCAGTATGAGGGACATCCCCTGATTTAGGGAAACTGCTCTTACCCCTGACTCCAACTATGTAGTTCTAGTGAGGGTTGTCATTCATAGCACCCTCCCCACTCCAGCCACAGGGATGGTGGGTACATGATCCAAGACAGGCCAATCAGAGTCCTTCCCAGGATTCTTCAAGACAGCCCCTTCTTCTGGTAGAAGGGGCTAGGAAGATGAGAGCCAAGAGCTGCCAGCAGTCATGGTTCCAGCCTCATGAAGTAGAGAGTCTGTAGTATGAGAGAATGAAATCAACACGCAGAGAAACAGAGATAAGAGGTGAAGTCCTAAATCCCACAGGACGAGGAGGAGAAAACAAATATATCAATAATCAGATTAACATAGCTGATGTAACTAAAGACCAGATTTGGTTCTGGGCTGCCTGATAGCCAGAACAAAAAGAAAAACAGAATACGTATCATAGAGCTGTCAAAAAGGAGGAAATATACCAGATTCTAATGGGAGACACTTTTCCTTATGCTAAATTATTAAAAGAATCTCTTGTACATGGATTTTCATATAAGGGTCACTGAAAGACAAAACGGACAGTGTCCATAATGAGAATGTTACAGCAAATGCTGATTTCATATGCTACTGCTTAAAATGACAATTAAGGAACTTCTCTAGCAGCCCAGTGGTTGTTAAGACTCCTTGCTTCCACTGCAGGGGGCACGGGTTCAATGCCTGGTCAGGGAACTAAGATCCTGCATGCCACGCAGTGCGACCAAAAAAAAAAAAAAACAATACGATTAAGTTACACCTTAATCATTAAGCACAACTGGAAGGCTAGACCACAGTAGGCAGTTGAAGAAGCAGAGATAACAACTAATGGTTTTATTCTTCCAGGAAGCCTGCAAGTAAAAGGTGAAAAATGTAAAGGGAAAGTAAAATCCATGGGAAGATTGAAAAACGACTGTGAGCTGCGTGGGAAAAAATCAAGTAAAAAGGACAGACTAAAAGGAAAAACAAGACCCTGGAAGAAGTGGGAAAAGACTACATCATGAGAACAGGCAGTTAATTCCACTTGAAAACTAACTCCTCTCCTTCCACTGAATGACATAAAAAGGGCAAAATCACAAATCACAAAAGGGAAGCAAACATAAAGAAAGACAACAGTTCTAAAACTTTGGAAGCTAAAAGGAAAAGAGTAGCAAATGACTTAGCAGATGAGAAAAGGCTGCTGCAGTAAGGCAAGTCCAAAAGCAACACGTCTCGGGCCACACGGCGCCCCAGCTGAGGGACCTCAGGCGCCACATCACAGTGGTGGTGCATGCCCCTGAGAGGGACGGGTTCAAGTAGGGCTCAAAACACGACGAGGGATAAGATAAAACCGGAAAGATAATCAACACCCCCCCCACACAATCCCTTCTCTACACACTACCAGGTAACTCTCTCTCCCACAGCCGAGAAAACTGCACAAAGGGTAAGCAAAAGGAAATCTGGACCTGGAGACATCTGAGCAAAGGCATACTGAAAAATCTAGTTCTAGATCGTGAAATTCCAGCAACCAATGCCTCAAGGAATACTGGTAACCAGGTTGTGAATCCCAAACAGCTGACTGGAGGATTTTTCTCTGAATAAACTAACCAGTTGGTGGCATCCCAATAAAAGAACCCAGCTAGACACCTATAATGAAGCCAATCTGCCAACAATTTCTGCCACACACACAGAACTTCCAGTCACCTCATTAGGAGCTTGTCTTAAATTCAAATGTACGGCTACCAGTCACTAGATTTGTAAGCAAAGTCCGTAACAAGACAGGCCAAAACAAATGGTACAAAGGAACTCTGAGGAAAAGAGTCCCAGGAGCAGAAGAAAACTTCAGAACACTGAAACAAAACAAAAACAACCATCTGGTTAACATCCTCAGAGAATTAAGAGAAAATATTGCACTTAAGAAACAAAAGCAGAGGATAAAAAATAAACATTCAGAAAGCATAAAAGAGCCTCTGGAAATTAAAAGTATAATAGAATTTAGAAATTTAAGTGAAAGAATGGAAAATAAAGTAAGAAACTGCCTCAGAAAGCAAAACAGAAAGAAATAGATTAACTTAAATGCAAGATCAGTTCAAAAGGTCCAACATCCAAATAAAGAAAAATACAGAAAAAGCAAACAATGATCATAGAACTGAGGAACTGTCAAAAATAATTCCAAAAAATTCTCCCTTAACTCAACTCATGTTCCCTAACACGATTTACCAAATTGAAAGGGCCACTGTACAATGCCCAGTACAATGAGTGAGGGACAGTACACTAACTACCATGAGAAATAGCTGGTAAACTGGCCACAGAAAACACACCAAATCCAGAGAGAACAATCACATATAAAGGATTAGAAATCAGAACTTCACTGGTCTTCTTAAAAGAAACACTGACAGCTAAAAAGTAATGGAGAAATACCTTCAAAATTTTGAAGGAAACTTATTTCCAACCAAGAAAGAATTCCATACTCAGGCAAACTATCCATCAAGTAAGATGGTAAAACTTTTTTCCTTTTTGGAATTTTATAATGTATAGAAAATTGAATTTATAGACTACCTGATTCATTAAACAAGTGGAAAATTACATGAAGTGACTAGAAAGTATGCAAAGATTTAGCCTTAAATAAAGAACACAAGAAAAATGAAAATACAAGACAATTATTAATCCCAGGGAAAAAAAATTTAAAAAGAAAACAATCTTAGTATGCTTTTGGCTCAGAAATGAACAAAATACTTAAATAGTCATAATAACGTAAAATTTTCTGTTTAATACTCCTGACTTAACCAAAATTTGTGATATACTGAAAGACAACATCTAAAACTGATATGTCAAAAATAGCTGCTTCAGGCTTCCCTCATGGCACGGCGATTAAGAATCCACCTGCCAATGCAGGGGACACGGGTTCAAGCCCTGGTCCCGGAAGATCCCACATGCCACAGAGCAACTAAGCCCATGCACCACAACTACTAAGCCTGCGTGCTGTAACTACTGAAGCCCACGTGCCTAGAGCCTGTGCTCCACAACAAGACACCGCGATGAGAAGCCCGCACATCACAACAAAGATTGGTCCCTGCTCGCCACAACTAGAGAAAGCCCACGCACAGCAATGAAGACCCAGTGCCACCAAAAATAAATAAATAAAAATAAATAAATAAATTTATTTTAAAAAAAAAAGAATAGCTGCTTCTACATCAAGAGTAGTCAAGCAGCAAGGTCAAGAGTCAAGCAGCAAGGTACTGTTTTACTGTGTGTGCAAAAGAATCTTTTGGTACTACTGACTGTGCATTTTTCACTTTGATAAACATAAAAGTTAAATCTAAACAAAAAATGGAATAAATAGGTACAATGGGCAATGTATCAATGTACCCAATGTTTTCATTTCTCTTACTAGTTATGTAGGCAGGTTAGAAAAGGATACAAGCAAGTACTAAACACCTACTTCATGTCAGCTGTTATGCTAAGTTTTTCTCACAGTAAAAGAAAGGAATTCAAGAAGTGAGACAACGGAAATTGGCTATTTGCTATTTTATGTATGGTGGTAAGCACTAAATCTGTTAACTTTTTAAAATCACCTCTTTCAAAGCTATAGGAACTCAGGATGCTACACTGAATTTAAAAGCAAAGAGTAGACATGAATCATCAGTAAGTGAAAAAAACGTTAGCAAATGTTAAACTTTGAAAGCATTCTATTTAAAGTATATAGGCTGGGACTTCCCTGGCAGTCCAGTGGTTAAGACTTCGCCTTACAATGCAAGGGGGTGCAGGTTCGATTCCTGGTCAGGGAGATAAGATCCCACATGCCTCATGACCAGAAAACCAAAACATAGAACTGAAGCAATACTGTAACAAATTCAATAAAGACTTTAAAAGTGGTCCACATCAAAAACAAAATTTTAAATAAATAAAGCATACAGGCTAAAAAGCTCGTACAGGAATAAAACGAAAAAAGTTATATATAATTTTTTTTTTTTAATTTTTGGCTGTATTGGGTCTTCGTTGCTGCACGCAGGCTTTTCTCTTGTTGCAGCAAGCAGGGGCTACTCTTCACTGTGGTGTGCAGGCTTCTCATCACAGTGGCTTCTCTTGTTGCAGAGCACGGGCTCTAGGCGCACGGGCTTCAGTAGTTGTGGCACACGGGCTCAGTATTTGTGGCTCGCAGGCTCTAGAGTGCAGGCTCAGTAGTTGTGGTACACAGGCTTAGTTGCTCCTCGGCATGTGGGATCTTCCAGGGCCAGGACTCAAACCCATGTCCCTACGTTAACCACTGCACCACGAGGGAAGCCCCTACAATACCTGTAGGAAGCCCCTACAATACCTGCGCGGAGCACAGGCTCCAGACACGCAGGCTCAGCGGCCATGGCCCACGGGCCCAGCCACTCCGCAGCATGTGGGATCCTCCCGGACCGGGGCATGAACCCATGTCCCCTGAATCAGCAGACTGACTCTCAACCACTGTGCCACCAGGGAAGCCCCACAATACCTTTTTTAGACTGCCACTGAAGACGCCCCATCCTGGCTTCTTGTACTCTTAAGTCAGAGGTATATAAGATAAATAAATTGGAAAACAAATTTTTAATTATGTAGATAAAGGTAAATCTTCTTGTGGTACAAATAAAAAAGAACTTAAAAGCTAAAAGAATCAACATTAGTTCAAGCTGAGGCAGTCAATGAAGATACCTGATCTAATATATACCTTAGAGGCTGGGATTGACTATGACGCCAGCACAGACCCTAGATGTGCTGTGTAAGGACAGGAAATGGAAAAGGCCAATCCTACCGAAGGGGAATCTATCTCGAAAAAACATGGACTGGACCACTAAGACTAGAGAAAATTCATTCAAGAGGATAACTCAGCTGGGAGGAGAACCACTTTCAACCTTGCCCTCCCTTCTTTCTGTCTGGAACACCTCTCTGCAGTCACAATGACTGTCATGCTGTGACTGTAGAACAATGCTGAAAATGAAAACTATCTGCTAAGGTTGGTATAGTAGAAAGAAAGAAAGTCTGATCCCTAAAGATTTCACAGAGGGACTTCCCTGGTGGTCCAGTGGTTAGGACTCCGTGCTTCCACTACAGGGGGAACAGGTTCAATCCCTGGTCAGGGAACTAAGATCCCGCATGCCATGTGGTGCAGACTAAATAAATAAAGACCTCACAGAGCTATCATAAAAGCTTCAAAGGAGTTTCTCAACTCCTTTCAAATAAGAAATCAGTAAATTTGTAAATTGCTAATCTGTAGAAGCCAGATTAATCTGTAATCTGGTCTTTGTTACTAGCAGCCAAAAGCAATTCTTAACAGTTACAGAGCAAATGCAAAAACTTCCCTCAGTGACACCTCCACAAACCCAGGTTAGAGGACCAGGAATCCCAAGAAAGAAAACAACGATTAGCTCACAGTCAAAAATTACAAAGTATGTGAAGACATCTACCACCACAGTTAAAAAACAAAAAACATGAAAGAATTCCAGAATCTCTGAGAAATTTTAAAGTAAGTATGTTTTGGGGACTTCCCTGGTGGTGCAGTGGTTAAGAATCTGCCTGCCAATGCAGGGGACACGGGTTTGAGCCCTGGTCCGGGAAGATCCCACATGCTGCAGATGAACTAAGCCCAGACGCCGCAACTACTAAGCCTGCACTCTGGAGCCCACGAGCCACAACTACTGAGCCCACGTGCCGCAACTACTGAAGCCCATATGCCTAGAGCCCATGCTCTGCAACAAGAGAAGCCACTGCAATGAGAAGCACGTGCACCACAGCAAAGAGAAGCCCCCACTCGCCTCAACTAGAGAGAGTCCACGCGCAGCAATGAAGACCCAACGCAGCCATAAATAAATAAATAAATAAATTTATTTTTATAAAAAGTACGTTTTGGCCATGACTAAGAAGCCCGCATGCCACACTGAAGATCCCGCATGCCACAACTAAGACTTGGCACAGCCAAAATAAATAAATAATGAATACTTCTTTCTTAATAAAGTTTTTTTTTTTTAAGGTGAAAGAAGGTTTTATTCAGGCAGAAACCCACTCCATAGACAGAGCGTGGGCTGTCTCAGAAGGCAAGAGGCCAAAATAAGTTATGTTTTAAATATTCAAATAAATAAATATACTCCTTAAGACTATAATAGGGACTTCCCTGGTGGCGCAGTGGTTAAAAATACACCTGCCAATGCAGGGGACATGCGTTGGATCCCTGGTCTGGGAAGATCCCACATGCCGTGGAGCAACTAAGCTTGTGCACCATAACTACTGAGACTGCACTCTAGAGGCCATGAGCCACAACTACTGAGCCCACGTGCCACAACTACTGAAGTCCGTGCTCCTAGAACCCATGCTCTGCAACAAGAAGCCACCACAATGAGAGGCCCATGCATCGCAACAAAGAGTAGCCCCCGCTCGCCACAACTGCAGAAAACCCACGTGTAACAACAAAGACCCAAAGCAACCAAAAATAAATAACTAAATAAAATTGATTCTTTAAAAAAAAATAAGGTGGAATTAAAATGTAAACAACAATAACACTGATTTTGCAAGATAAAGAGAGTGAACATAAGGTGTCCTAAGGTCCTTGGTTTTGTTCAAAAGGAGTACAAAGATTAATCTTAGGGCTTCCCTGGTGGCACAGTGGTTAAGAATCCGCCTGCCAATGCACGGGACACAGGTTCGAGCCCTGACCCAGGAAGATCTCATGTGCCTCGGAGCAACTAAGCCCGTGCACCACAACTACTGAAGCCCGTGCACCTAGAGCCTGTGCTCTGCACGCAACAAGAGAAGTCACTGCAACGAGAAGCCCGCGCAACGCAACTAAGAGTAGCCCCCGCTCACTGCAACTAAAGAAAGCCCCGTGCACAGAAACAAAGACCCAGTGCAGCCAAAATTAATTAATTAATTTTTTAAGAAAAAGATTAATCTTAGACTCACAGAAAAAATATAAAGTATGCACATTAAAATATTAAGGGCAATCACTAAAAGAAAAGAAATGGAACATATAACCTCCAAATCAGACCAGATTTTTTAAAAGAAGAATAAAGAATAATCACTCCAACTGAAGAAAATAAAGAGGAAAAAAAATAAGCATGGTAAATAGATAACACAAAAATAGGTAACACAAAATAGATAACACAAAATAAAAATTTAAGAAGCCCAAATGTATCAGTCATTACTATAAATGTAAACAAATAATCTGTAGACCATGTTAATACAGATTCTTAGACTACATTTTTTTAAAAAACCAAGCTTCACTATATTTACAAGGATGTTCACTGCAGCACTATTTGTGGTTATGAAAAACTGGAAACCTAAATGACAATCAATAAAGGAATTAAATAAATTACAGTACATTCTGTGACAGAATACTAAAAAGCAGATAAAAAGAACGAACTAGATCAATATATATCAGTGTAGTGATGTCACAAGTAGCTATGTCACAAATCACAGAACACATATAGAATTTACCATTCCTGTAAAATAATACACTAGTTGGTGGTGTGTATGGATATATGCGTGTAATAAGAAGGAGTAAAACATAGATGGTGATATATATATACAACGGACTATTACTCAGTCTTAAAAACAAGGAAATTCTGCCATCTGTGACAACATAGATGGACCCTGAAGGCATTATGCTAAATGAAACAAGTCAGACAGAAAAAACAAATACTATATGATCTCACTTATATATGGAACCTAAAAAAGCCAAACTCAGAAACAGAGAACAGATTGGTGGTTGCCAGATGCAGTGGGTAGTGGGTTGGGGGAAATGGGTGAACGTGGTCAAAAGGCACAAACTTCCGGTTATAAGATAAGGGAGCACTGGGGATGTAATGTACAGCATGGTGACTGTAGTTAACAACACTGTATTGTGTATTTGAAAGCTGCTAAGAATAAATCTTAAAAGTTCTCATCAAAAGAAAAAACAATTTGCAACTAGGTGAGGTGATGGATGTTAACTAAACCCTCTGTGGTAATCATTTTGCAATACATACGTATATCAAATCATTACGTTGTACACCTTAAACATTCTGGTGTTACATATCAATTATAGCTCAATAAAACTGGCAAGAAAAACATAGAGAGAGACTGGCCCCACAGACATTAAAAGGGTAATGGCTGACCCAGACTGGGGAGAATACAAATAGTACTTCAACTTAATTTTTTAATTTATTGTTCTTTTTAAGCAGAAGGGAAGATTTGAAGCAAATATGAAGAATGGACATTTGTTCATTCTGGGTAGGGAACACACAGATGGTCATTTTATGCTTTATACTGCTCAGAACTACTCGTGATAATCAAATGCATATTAATATAATTTTAATTTGTAGAATTAAATCTAAATATACTTACTGTGATTAAGTGTATTTCATATGGTTTTACAGATTTATAGTAATTTATTTGCATTATGTATCTCAATAAGAAAAAAATTTAAAAATAAAATAGTGCATCCCTAGATCAATCCCTAAAGCCCTGGTTTTGAGTCCATCCAGTGGTTCCTCCCGAACAATGTAAAAAGCCAGGAAGAACTGAAATAAAGAGAGGCAGAGCAATAGAAGAAAGTTACAGCTCACCTCCTGGAGCAAAGGAATCATCTTTCATTTAGAGCAAGAAGAGCAAGACCTAAACAATGCAAATACTTAATGAGCTTTTGGCCATTTTATTTATTACACAATGCACTGTCAACACATTTTCCAAGCAGAATAATTAAATATCTAAAATATCCTCTCTCGGGCTTCCCTGGTGGCGCAGTGGTTGAGAGTCCGCCTGCCAATGCAGAGGACAAGGGTTCGCGCCCCGGTCCAGGAATATCCCACATGCCATGGAGCGGCTAGGCCCATGAGCCATGGCCGCTGAGTCTGCGCATCTGGAGCCTGTGATCCGCAGCGGGAGAGGCCGCAACAGTGAGAGGCCCACGTACCGCAAAAATAAATTAATTAATTAATTAAATAAAATATCCTCTCTCTGTATCTCATTAAAATTGTATAAGTAGGTAAAATTTCTAATAAATCTCTTCAGCCTGTGGTAGTTACGAACAGATACACAGTAAACACAAAAACAGTCATCAGAATTTCCCTGGTATCACAGTGGTTAAGAATCCACCTGCCAATGCAGGAGACATGGGTTTGATCCCTAATCCAGGAAGATCCCACATGCCGTGGAGCAACTACGCCCATGTGCCACAACTACTGAAGCCTGCGTGCCTAGAGCCCGTGCTCTGTAACAAGAGAATCCACTGCAATGAGACGCCCACGTGACGCAATGAAGAGTAGCCCCCCCCCGCAACTAGAGAAAGCCCATGCGCATCAATGAAGACCCATCACAGCCAAAAATAAATAAAATAAATTTACTTTTTAAAAATGTTAATTTAAAAAAAAAAGAACACATACACATTAAATACAAAAACAGTCATCAGAACTTCCCTGGTGGCACAGTGGTTAAGAATCCACCTGCCAATGCAGGGGACATGGGTTTGATCCCTGACCCAGGAAGATCCCACATGCCACGGAACAACTAAGCCCATGCGCCACAACTACTGAGTCGGCGCTCTAGAGCCAGCGAGCCACAACTACAGAGCCCGCGCACCACAACTACTGAAGCCTGCACGCCTAGAATCCACGCTCCCCAACAAGAGAAGCCACCGCAATAAGAAGCCTGCGCATAGCAACAAAGAGTATGAAGCCCGCAACTAGAGAAAACCGCACTAGAGAAAACCCACGCACAGCAACAAAGACCCAATGCAGCCAAAAATAAATAAATAAATTTATTAAAGGAAAAAAAAAAAAACAGTCATCAATGAGTGTTTTAACCTCTAACCTTGGGACTGACCTGGTGTTGCAGTGGTTAAGAATCCGTCAGCCAATGCAGGGGACGAGGGTTCGAGCCCTGGTCCAGGAAGATCCCACATGCCGCAGAGCAACTAATCCTGTGCACCACAACTACTGAGCCTGTGCTCTAGAGCCCACGAGCCACAACTACTGCAGCCCGCATGCCTAGAGCCCGTGCTCCGCAACAAGAGAAGCCACCGCAATGAGAAGCCTGCGGACCACAAGGAAGAGCAGCCCCCGCTCACCGCAACTAGGGGAAAGCCCACGCTCAGCAACGAAGACCCAATGCGGACAAAAATAAATAAATTTATTTTTAAAAACAAAACCTCTAAACACTGTGACAGCAGTTAGTAAACAATGAAGTCTAATGAAAATATTTCAATAAAAATTCTTGGGCTTCCCTGGTGGCACAGTGGTTGGGAATCCACCTTCCAATGCAGGGGACACGGGTTCGATCCCTGGTCCGGGAAGATCCCACATGCCGTGCAGCAACTAAACCCGTGTGCCACAACTACTAAGCCTGTGCTCTAGAGCCCACGCGCCACAACTACTGAAGCCTGCGCACCCTAGAGCCCGTGCTCCACAACAAGAGAAGCCACCCAATGAGAAGCCTTTGCACCACAACGAACAGTAGCCCCCACTTGCTGCAACTAGAGAAAGCCTGCGCACAGGAACCAAGACCCAATGCAGCCAAAAATAAATTAATTTTAAAAAAAAACTCTTATTCACTTGAGGTGAATAAAGCAATTCGAGTGTTTTTTCCGAACAATGAATGCCTAACAAAGAGCTTCCCTTAAAAACCAACCAAACTTTCCCTCAATTCCCCATCTATTTTTATTTTCCTCTTTCCTTATTTTCAACATTCAATCTAACCCTGCAATCCTTACTCTTTTCGATGCCCTATCATGAGGGTTCTGCCCAAACCAGAGAACTACAATTGCTGTCTCAAGTACTTATCTTAGTCCTTCAGCATCCTTGGCAGCAATGTCACTATCAAAAACTCTTTCTTAAAAAAAATAATTGTGGACCTCCCTGGTGGCGCAGCAGCTAAGAATCCACCTGCCAATGCAGGCAACACAGGTTCGAGCCCTGGTCCGGGAAGATCCCACGTGCCACGGAGTAACTAAGCCCGTGTACAACTGCTGAGCCTGCGCTCTACAGCCTGCGCGCCATGACTACTGAAGCCCGCGCACCTGGAGCCTGTGCTCCGCAACAAGAAAAGCCACCAGAATGAGAAGTCCCCGCACCACAACAAAGAGTA
Source organism: Tursiops truncatus (assembly GCF_011762595.2). Lineage (NCBI taxonomy): Eukaryota > Metazoa > Chordata > Mammalia > Artiodactyla > Delphinidae > Tursiops > Tursiops truncatus. The sequence goes on along the minus strand of NC_047035.1, from coordinate 162,670,713 downwards.
GCCCCTGCTCGCCACAACTAGAGAAAGCCCGTGCGCAGCAACGAAGACTCAACACAGTCAAAAATAAATTAATTTAAAAAACAAATTAAAAATAAAATGGGGGTCTTCCCTGGTGTCACAGTGGTTGAGAGGCCGCCTGCCGATGCGGGGGACGCGGGTTCGTGCCCCGGTCCAGGAAGATCCCACATGCCACGGAGCGGCTGGGCCCGTGAGCCATGGCTGCTGAGCCTGCGCGTCCGGAGCCTGTGCTCCGCAACGGGAGAGGCCACAACAGTGAGAGGCCCATGTACCGCAAAAAAAATAAAAATAAAAATAAAATAAAAAATAAAATGGGTATACAATGTTAATATTAAAAAAAAAAAACAAAAAAAACTGTCTTTGTTGCTACTGGACCCTGCAGGTTCTCCTTTCCTGACAGTTCATTATCCATCCTTGGAAACTCGTTCTTACTCTCCTAAATGTGAACATTCACCGTAGTTCTGTCTTCACTCTTCTTTTCTCTAACAAAAAATGTCACTTGTTTCCCAATCTTCCTTCTATGCAGCTCCAACTCTAACTTGTCCTCATTACTTTAACCCTAAATTTCCAATGAAAAATCCTAGCGGCATCAAAACCAACATGCCCAAAACAACTTTCCTTACTCTTCAAATTTGCTCTCCTTCCTTTGCTACTGTTAATGGTATCACCATTCCAGAGTGCTCAACCTTGACATCTCAGAATCATCTCTGATTATTCCCTTTCCTTCACCCCACATCCATTTGTCATTTCCTCCTTCAAAACGCTCCCTCTTTCTTTCTACTCCCTCCCTTTCTACTCTCACATTTTTATAGTAACAGCATCCTAAGACTTTCAGTTTCTAACCTCCCCTTTCAAAGCCATTCTATATACAACCAAACTTGTCTAAAAATACTTTATTTGTTCTGGATTTTTACTCCTCAGTATCTGTCAAGGTACCACCAGTTCATAATTCCCCCTCTTCTGAAAAGTGAGCTATCCCAAACCCACAGAGATCTCCCTGTGTCTGAGCAACTCAACCCTATTGTCTAGCCATGGCTAGCTAACTGGTCCAGACTAGACAAGCCAAGACAGTTTTTTTTCCCCCAAGAGGAACATGAGATTCACACTGCGATTTAGCCTCTTGAGACAGGAGACAGAAAATATTAAGAGCTGAAGTATGGCCATCTTTCACCACAGGAGGCAATATACAACACCTTGGTTGAGAGCTTCATCACAGCCCAGACTCCAACTAGATATGTATTTCTCTTAAAAGTACGATATCTTTATCTATGAAATGAAAGTAACAGAATATCTACCTCATATATTTGATAGGTAAAGAAAATAATTGGTATAGAACATTCAGCACAGTATCTGACAAATGGTAAACAATCAAAAAAGTTAACTATTGATTTTTGGAGTAAGTAGCAGAGAAAATCTGCAGAAAAGAAAAGAATGAAGCAGACACACAGAGAAAAGCAGAAATAATATTAAAACTAATTCCATTCCCGTTCTAATTCATGGGTACATTTTCAGGTTAGGTTTCTTGGCTACTATACCCTTATAACAAAATGCCCTTTCTTTCCTTATTTAAGCTTGGAATGAGTTTTTGTTTTTTACAAACAATCCTACCTTGTATAATTGTACACTACAGGAATTTAGAAGACTCTGTGCCTCTTCTTTCATTAACGACCCCCACCATCCTACCAAATAAAGCTAAAATAAAATGGGTCCTCCAATATATCTTTATATATCTTTTAAGATAAATACTTTATTCACCTAAATATCCTGACCATGACCTCAGAGAGGAAAAAGAAATAGAAACAGGCAACAAGTGGCATTTGAGGCAAATAATGCTGCCATTTTACCACTCCCCATTCAACTCTTTATCCTCCCTCTCTTGATACCCACTTTCCTATTTTCTAATCTTTCTCTGGCCATGTATCTACTGTGACATCCCCTGGAAGAGCCTCACCTTACTGTCAGTGTTTACTAACAAATTAAAGCATAACTTCTTTTGCTTGGTGACCCATCAACCCCAAACCATAACATGCTACAAAGAGGAAAAAAGACAGAGTAAACCTATACATACATTAAGTCCTAAAATTTTCATTATTAATTTCATCCTCCACTTGCCAGTTCCCATTTCTGTAACACTAGAATAGCTGAAACTCTGGTACAGTGCATTCCCACACACAAAGAAAACACATCAACAGAATATTGTTCTGAGTTTCACAATCCTATATAAGCTACTCAGCCATTATTTCTGATCAAAAATTGCCCAGACAAAAATAAAAGCTTCTGTTCATACTATCCATGTAGGTAAAGAAGTTGAAATATTTGTTTTCTACCTTCTGTCACATACTCTAGTCAACAACAAAAGGAAGAAACTATCACACTGCAAATGGTAATACTTTCATGTGATTAATGAAGATTAAATCTTTTTCTCCCTCATATTTCCAGAAGTTCAACTGGAAAAATGATTTTGGCCACAAAGAATAAACATTCCTCCCTCATTCTTACAGAAGGTTTACAGAAGTGTTCAGAAGGAAGGTTAGCCAGCCAAGTCAAAAAAAGGAAGATTTTTATGTTGCTTTGCCAAAGGGACTGAATGTCTGAAAATACTGAGCAAAGTTAGACTTTACCTGTATAGACATAGTAAAAAGAAATATGAATCATTAAACACTTTTTTTAACTCAGTAAACAGAACCTAGCAAAATTATCTCAATATAACTTACTTATGTCCTACTGCCATTATATTCCAACTATGATTAGCCAATTTAACCCTCAAACCAGTAGGCACGGCTAAGAAAGCCCAAATACAACTTTATATTTTACCTGTTCTAAATATCCATCAGTATATACTTATGTGATTCAATTTGTTTTTCAGATCTTATAAAACCAGTTTAAAACTGTAAGTCAATATTTGGCCCAAATTCAATATTTGAACAAAAGACTGAAAACCCTTCAAACTGAAACATGAGTGTGTAGCATCCTAAGCTACTCACTGAAGTATTTTAATGTTTTTGATAAACAGTCCTTACCACTCTGGCTGCTCTCTCCTGAGATTCACATTTCCTGCAAAACCATGGTCCAGTGGGTACTTGAACAATGCCATAGCAAGCTGTTGGGAAATAAATGTTTTAAAGTAAGTTAAGATTTGAATAATTATGTAAAATCAAATACCCTTTCAAAGCCCTATTAAAGTAATTACCTCTGAAACTATTCACATAAACCACCTGCTTTGTAAAGAACTTAAACATGATATATTTATGTTTATAATTTATCACCTAGTTAAAATTGTGACATTTTAACTAAATACTAGAAAAATAATCTTTTTCTATTCTATTTCAATTAAAAAGTATAAACACAAATTTTATTCTTATAACAGAAAAAATATTAGATAAAATTTAACATTTTTCTTTACATAGAATAACTCAAATTAATTAATTCATTCCTATATCCTGAAATTTAAATAGCAAGCATTTTAGATACATGAAAGTGAAAATTATTTCCAAATCACCTTTCAAAACAAACAAGACATTGCAGGAAAGAAAATGAAATGTAATGTTAAAAGTAAAATGCTTCTATTTAAATGAAATGTCCAGAATAGACATTTGTCTATCTGTCTATAGAGACAGAAGGTACATTACTGGTTGTCTAGGACTGGGGGAGTTAGGAAGAAATGGAGAATAACTGTTAACAGGTTCAAGGTTTCTTATTAGGGTGATGAAAATGTTCTAAAATTGACTGTAGTAACAAATCCAAAACTGTGAATATACTAAAAACCAGTGAATTGTACACTTTAAGTGGGTTAATTGTATGGCATGTGAGTTACATCTCAATAAACCCGTCAGAAAAAAAAAGTAAACTACACGTTTATTTCTAACATATAATGTTCCAACAAGTGATCTGTATATCACACATCCAAATCACAGTCTAGTTGCGTACAAAACTGTTTTTATATTAACATTTACCTAACTCAAAACTTAACATTTTCCAAAAACCTTAAAACACTAATATCCAACTGACATTCTCTTGAATGAGCTTGCTCAGAGGTAACTTGAAAATATATCAAATATTGGAAAGCACTTAAAGAATATAAAATCAGCACAAATTTTTAAAACTCCAAAAGCTAAACTTCTAATCCCTTTTAAAATGTATCGGAGTAAAAATATTCTATCAGCCAAGAAATACAGCATCACAGCCCAAAAACTTATATTTTAATTCAGAAATACTTCTAAAAAAGAAATTTTAACAGTTAAATGAACACCTTCTAAATTGGGAGATGAGACTACTTAGCATCATTTATCATCCAATTCATAAGAAATACCTCTCTACAAGTGCCAATGAACACTATAACGGAAATACACTATACCAGTTCTGAGACCTTACAATCAGTACCTAGTTTTAATACACATGGTTTTCACTCCTTAGAAGAGTAAGGTGTGCAACTCCGCCCTTCTTTAAAAGAACTGGGGATACATGCATGCTCAAGTTCGGTTACTCACTATCTCCTAAGTCCGCCTTCCCAGTTCTGAGATTCCGTTCTATAAAGAATACAGTTTAGTCCCTTACGCTCAGGCTTTCTCTCGTTTAGTAGCGCCCGATACACTACTGAATCTCTGCCTCACTCAACGCCAGATTTAGAAACGGGAAGGGGGGCCGGGTTGGTGCACAACAAGGGGAGTACAACAGCCACCAAAAAAAGTGACCTGTTTTTCGGCCCCCAAATTTTCAGCCTCAATTCCTTACCACGTGAAATGGAAAAAGTCAGAACCTTCAAACGGCCAGAAAACTACCTTAACTAGTGTCCTCGGCTTTTCTGTATATCCCCAAAACTCACCCAATGGAAACACCCAGACACAAACTAAGATGCTCCCCGAGTCACTGGCGGCGCCACCACCTCCTCTTCTGTCCAGTCACTGAAGCTGAGGAAGGGGCCCGATGAGGCCACTCAACAGCCTCATCCACCACCCCGAGCAGCTCAGCCCAGCCGCGCCCGCGGCGGCGCGACTGCGGCGACGGCCTTCCGCCTCTTCTCCGCGGGAAGCTCCAGTCCGCAGGAGCGGCAGCAAGGTCTCGGCCAGAAAGCTTGGGGTGCGGCAGCCGGCGCCCTCCCCCCCCCCAAATCTAAAGCGGCAGGGCAGACCCCCGAGCTCCGGATCCGCCCCGGCGCCGCGCGCCGCGCTCCCGAGCCCGACTCCATGGTACAGGAAGTCTCCAGACACTGCGGCAGACGGCACGGCGGGAGGGGGAGGGGGCTCCCCACTCCCCAACCCGAACCCACAGCCGCGGGGCCACGGCCGAGGGGCGCGCGCCCGGGCCCCGACACCCCCTCGCCGCCGACCCCCGCCTCCGAGAGTCCGCAGACCCGCGGCTCCGGGCGCAGGCGGCGGCCGAATGACACTTGAGAGTGAACGCAGCATCACATGACAGTCCAGGCCACACACACTTTCTCCCACATGCGCAGCCCACACCCCTTCCGCCCCGCCGCCGACCCTCCGAGTCAATCCCCGGCCGCAGAACGGGGCGGGGGCGGGGGCGGGGGCGGGGCGGGGGGAGGGGCGGGAGGGGAACTGGCAGTTGCTGCCAAGGTGGGGGAAGTGGTGACGGTTGGGAGAGGCCGGGTTCGGCCCGGAGGGCGGTTGGGTGTTTACCTTGATGCACCGCGACGCTGCAGCCGTGCCCGTCGCAATAAACCAGCGGGTTCTCGGCCCAGCCTCTCTCGTCTGAGCAAACGCAACAGCCTCCAATCATCTCCTTCATACTATGGGAGACCTCGTCCTCCAGTGACACGGGCCGGTCGCTAGAGACCATCTAAGAGGGAGTTGGGGGGGACCATTAAAAAACACATGCAAGCCAATGAGTGCTTCCCCCCGCCCAGTCCCCCGCGCCCCCGCTCCCTTCCCGGCGCCCCGGCCCCCGCCCGCCGCTCGGCCGCTCGCTCACTCGGGCTTTGCCGCTCAGTCACTCACGTTCCGCACAGGAGTCAGGAGCCATGTCCTTGCTGACTCCCCCCACCTCCCCTCCACCGCCTCCTCCGCCTCCTCCTCCTCGTCTTCTTCCCTCCCCACCTCCACCCGGCGGCTAACGCTGGAGCCCGGAGAGGGCACACATAATCAAGTAGGCCTCCGCACAGGCGCACTGGGGGGGCTCCCGCTGGGCCAGGGGCAGCGAGGGAGGGGAAGGGGGTTGCGCTTCCTCCTCCGAGCGTCACTCGGCGTGCGCGCCCGCCCGGCGACCGGCGTGAGGGAAAAGGCCCGGGAGAGGCGAGGCCTGCGTGCGCGTCGCCGCGTCCGGCCCGCAGCCCGGGCCTGCCTCCCGGCCCCTTCCCCTCCCCCGCGCCGCTCGCAGCCGCCGAGGTGTGCTGAGGGGGAGGGGGCGAGGGGAGCCCGTGGCGCGCCGAGGCCGGAACAAGCCAACTGGAGGGCGCGGGGGCGCGCACGCGGGGGCGGGGACGTTGCGGCCGTCTTCTGCAGTGCCGGCCGCGCGGGCTGTGTGTGCACGTCGCGAAGAGGCCTCGGCGGGAGGGAGGGTGGGAAGGGAGGATTCCGAGGACCGGCAGGGAGGACGAGTTTTGTCTGAGTAGGTGGAGGGGACTCCCAGCGGGCATCTGAGAACCTACCTGCAGGCCTTTTCCTCAACAACTGGCCCGTGGGTAACAAGGGTTGGGCAAGTCGGCCAACTTCCATGAAGGGTGCAATGAAGCATGGCTTCCTGCAGTTGGCCGCGCGAACTTCACTGTAGTGCCGAAGCCTTTACACCCATTAAGTTCACATCCTGGACTCTACCCAAAGTTCACCCAGTGGAAGTGCCACCAAGTCGGCTGCCCGTTTACACACCACACTGGGCCCAGTGACAACTGAAAGTGCATCACAGACAGGGTCAAAAGCCTAGGTTGGGTTGTATTCGAAGAGGGAACACCTATGCTACCCGCAACTTGCTGTGTAGGAGTACAAACGGTTGTTAATCAGGAATTAGCAATATAATGTGAGGATCAGGAAATCGCAGTTTGAGGGAACCCAAGTTCTAGTCAGGCACCAAATGATCTCTAACACCATGTGACAGTGGAGTCCTTTCAATTGAGGATTTCTCTGATCTGGCTCTGTACTCCAAATTTACTCTTGAAAATTTGTCAATTTTTTATTAAGGCCACTTAAGTGGCAGGAAGATGGGAGCTCACTCACATACAAATAGAAAATGGATCAGGCCTATCTGAATAATTAGCTGGATATTGAGCAGTTTTGAGCTGTGAAATCTTCCGCTGTTGCCCTACCCCCTATGTATCCTTTTTAGTCCAATATTGATTTTAGGCCAAAAAAGTTTAGCATGAAATAGGAATATAGATAGATTGTTTAAATGACAAGCATAGTTATAAGGCGAATTCATGACTTCGATAAATACCTTACAGGTACAAAATGACTGTTTATCAGGAATTAGCAATATAATGTGGGGATCTGGGAAATGCAGTTATATAAAATGCTAAAAGATGAAGGAACCCAAGTTCTCCTAGTCAGTCACCAAAAGATAATGGTTTAAGTTCTAAAAGCATTCCAAGTGTTCTCATAAAGAAAAAAAAAATTGGTGGCATGGCTGCTTTTTCTATTGCAAATTAATTGCTAGAAATCTATTTAAGAATTATAATAGATATACTACAATGCAAGCATATATCAGCAAATATATTCAAACATTCTAAAAGCGAAGTGAGATGGCTACAGTAATGCAAATCTAGAAGTGTAAGATAGGGGAAAAATGTACACTAAAGAGACCAAAAAATGAGAATTTAGTTATATTAGTGCATTTTAAAAAGGTGACTACAAGATTACATACTTATAAAATGCAACTTCTTTTGGAGGGTATGGTAATAATAAATTTCCAAACATATAATAATGATGTTCTTAAAATACCACTAATATTTTTAAAACTAAAACCGTGTTCAAACAAATCTATATTGTTTTGTGTATCTCTACTGTATATCTTATCTTTACCCCTTTACAAGGGATACCAGTTCAACATCCAATTCCTGATCAGGTTCACACTCTTAATGAAGAGTAATTTTTAGTTAAAATTAATGTGAAATTTCCCTTGCTAAACACTGCAGTCGAACCTTAATGAAATAAATTATTTTAAAATACATTCATTTTATTTTTAATGCATTGGAGCTTAGTTCTTGTGATGGAATTAATTTATATGTAAAGAAAGATGGGTACTTTACCCTATCCTGTAACACTTAATAGAAGAAATGTAGGTAAACGCTTAGTGTTTCCAAAACAAAACAAAAAAGTTCATCATTTGTAATACATTTTTGAAATTTAGAAAAATAGAGAAAATACACTATTTCTTAAGAACAGGCCTATATATAAATAATAGTATCTGAAGAAGAAATTTTATTAAAGATGTACATATAAATGTTGACAAAATATAAGTCAAATTATTTAAAACTGATATTTAACATATTAAATGTTATGAAAACTGTAAGAAAAAACATAATGAGCTAAATAGGTCATTCTAATTTTAACTCATGTACCAGATATAGAACTTTTTCTTATGTTATATATCAGAAGTATAATATTTAATATATTTCTAAAAAATATTAGGTGATAAGAATAACAGACATTACAAAATAGTTCAGAGATACAATTAATTATTCATTCAGTAAATATTTATGGAACATTTACTGTGAGCCAGGGAATATTTACTAGATACAGGAAATACAGCAGTGAGCAAGTTATATTTGTCCTTTGTGCTATATGTATGTGTATGATTGGCTGATTATGCTAATTCTCATAACTCAGAATGGATACAACTTAAAAAGTGCCAGAATCGTTAAAGTTCGAGCAAGTTTTTAACAACACATGGTAATGTTAAAAAAAAAAAAAAGTTCATGGGATTTATAGAATAACTTCATAGAAAAGTACAATTTCAATCTTAAAATAATGTTATCCTTTAAATCTGATTCCACATTCTCAAAATATTCTTTGTAAAAGTACACCTAGTACCTGTAGAATAAAACAAAAGCCTGTGGTCCCAGTATACTTCCTCACATAACAACAGCAGCTAACTCAGTAATGGCTCATCTGTTTCTCTGAACTAATCATCTGAGGCAAACCACAAAAAACTCAAGTAAAGTATTTTATGATGTAACCTCTAACCCTACTATAATGGGAAACTATATTTTCTTCCTGTATGGGTAATATATCTTCTTATAATTTTCTTTATTCCTCATCCTGGGCACCAAATTTTTGGATTTGCTTTTCCATAATCATTTACATTAGTAGATACTTACGAACGAAATATTTAAAACCAAACTTGGTTCCTAGGTTAATATTGCTTATATTTATCTCCTTTTTAAATTGAAGTTTTATTTGCCTTCTGCTATTTGCCTGTTATGTTTAGTCTATTATACCCATTGTTGAAGTATATTTCTTTAATGAGGTATAGAAATTGAGGTATATTTCTATAATGTTAAGACTAGATGCACTTTCCTTAACTCAGATTCTTAACTTCCATAAAGTGTTTAAAATTCTGTATTGGCTCTGATACCTAGGTTTTTAAACAAAAAGCAATTATCAGAATTCATTCATCTACTAAACCTCATCAGAAACTATAATTTTCTTTCTAAATAAATTAGTTGGAAAAAGCAATAAGGCAATTCCTTATGATCTGCACAAACTTTAAGATACGCCCTCTTCTAAAGGAATCTCTGAATAAAATTTTGTTTTGCTCATTTGGTATCCAAGGTTTCTTACCTTTCACATGAAAAGTTTATGAGCCATATGTTTATACTAGTATGATTAAAATATTGAGGTATTTGTGATACTAGTTTTGTTATTTATCTCACAATAAGTGAGTATTGTGTCTTTATAGGTACAAACCCATGCATGGCACCTATATCATGGAGCACTATCAGAAATTTCATTAAAAGGTATTCATTTCAATTATATTTTCAGTTGATATTCCGTTAATGGCTTTTGGAAAATTCCATTTAACGAAGCATATTAATCTTACTAGGTGATTTTTTTAAACTCACCATACCGCCTAGCAAGTGTCCTGCACGTAGTAGGCCCACAATAAATATTCATTTAATGTACAGTATTGGTGTTTAAAAGTTAATTGCTGTCTGAGCTTTATTCTTCAGAGTAAAGCAAGGCTTTATTTTGTATGTACACCTGAACTAAAATTTCTAAGTAATGATTAGGAAATTTTCAGATAAATTGGCTTTAAAGATTTTCAATAGTTGAAATTAATATAGGTGAAGAGTTTTTATTTACCGGGTAATTTAGAATTGTCTGTATTTAAATAGCCCTCAACTGTTAACCACCTCTCCATGTAAAAGTCATTTTCTTACAAAACAGACTCTAACTTAGAATCAATCATAATTAATATTATTGTTGCATACACTTAATTGTTAAAAAGTTTAGTTAGGTAATTCTGAAATTTAAATTGTATGTAATTTAAATTTTAAAATCTTTTTAAGAATCAAGGCCTAATATTTACTTTAAAGGGTTTAGTTTGGTTAATCCTGTGTTTGGCTTCAGAGCCACGCCTTTTGCTATAAAATTGATATGCATTGGTTATATTTACATTTTTGGGTAAAACACCGTGTAATTACCAACAGAAAAATAATATCTAAAAGATGCCTTTAGATCCTCTAGGCGTTACACAAACCCCAATAACATTTCAGAACTGGGCTATTTTTTTCCATGATGCAATAATACTTAAAGGTGTTACACTTTAGACTTTTCAGAGTATCATCAATATAATGTAAGGGCAGGAGTGTAAGGTCCATGTTCCCATTTTTTTACTGACACTGAAGATTTGCATTTCTGTTATAATTAAAGTGTGATTAAAGTGACATATTTAAGTGTCTGTTTATAGGATACAATAAGGTTATCCAAGTGAAAAGATTCTGGACATGGAAAAGAGGAAAATCAGTTTTTGAAATGGAAGAGAACCTTGCAAGAAATGAAACATATCTTGGACTGAAAAAAAAGAAGAATCAGAAATTAAACTGAATTGCTAAATACTATTTGGACCAAAGAAGACTACTTTTTAAGATTTAAATGTTTTCCTCTCTGAAAGGGGCCACTGCTTACCAAATCCAGAAACAAGCCCTAGAATATGTTAATTAACTGCATTGTGTCCCAGAAAGAATGAGGTTGACAAATTCATTTTTTTATTCCTTCAATCAATAAACTGTTTGCCTAGTACATCTTAGATTTTTTAAATCTATAATGTGTATATTTACCTCTTGGAATTGTACAGTAACAGTGCCAAATACCACCATGGCCCCATAGGGTGCATCTTATGAAGCTTAACATTCCTGGCGAATTAAACACACAAGCCTCCGATCACTTTTTGTCAGTCTTTACTGTGGCGCGTAACAGCCAAACTGTAGGTAATTTTTATATGGTGGCAATTTACCCCAATTTAAAAAGCAATGATCTTTGATGCAAGCAGAAGTGGAAAATATAATGACAGAAAACTAAAGAAAGGTATTACAAAGACTGACCTGGAACGCTTCTTGTCCCTCTCCATCCCCACCCCCATTCATGCCCTTTTTTTCCGCCCATTTGTTGTTTTTCTCACAAGTATATCATGACTTGCAACATATTTTTTTTTAATTTAAATAAAACCCCCAAATGCCTGAAACACTAAAAGATGTAAAAAGATTCACCTTCTGCAATCAACTACATAGCAGATAAACTTATAAAGCTATTCTAAACATCCAAAGACTTATAAATAAAAAATGTAAATTGAATCCAAGTAGTTGGGGAGGGGGACGATGGGAGGATGAGTGTGGGAGGAATGAACAGATTGAGAATATCTAATTTCAACACCAATTTTTTTTCCGTTCAAACCTTTCCATAGTTACACCTCAAATGATTTCTTATATAAGAATTTCTCCCTATATCTCGAAATAACTGAATGATTTCCGTGAGGAAATGCAAGTTTAGGAAGATCCGCAAAATGAAAGTGTTAAAATGCAAACCACTTCTATAGCATTTCAAATGCAAAATCACAACCACCACTACCTTTAACTGACTCTTAAGGGTTCTTTTCAAACAGAGGCTGTTTATGAATATCATCTGTTAACTTCTTTCTGGTAATTCAAAACTCTTGTCAAATGATGTTTTCAAGATGACGTGTAAATATAATATTCCACTAGAGATCAATTCTAATTGGTTTTTTAAAATCCACCTTGGGAAACCAGTGCTGTATAATACACAGACTAGTAATGGGCATTTTAGAAGGAATTTCCGCAAAGTCTATTATCAATCTAAGTCGAAATTACTGTCTTGCCCCAGTAAGGTTTGGGCAAAAGGACTGAAATTATTTCTCCATGAGTTTTCACGCACGATGACTTTGGTCTTGTCTTCAAGATTCGCGAGCACTTGTTGGAAATCTTCATTTTTTAAAACTGTGATGCTTGCCAGAAATATTTTTTCCACATGCCTCACAAAGGAAAACAGGCAGAGTTTCGTAGGTTGCTTACAATTATTTATTTCTAAAACGTGGTATAAAAGCTAATGACACGTTTTTCCCTTTTGAATTTCACTGTTATTTTGAAAATGCATTTCACGTTAAGAAACCAAGCCTGTTTTTGTTAGGGGTAGCTCAACCCAGCCTTTTAAAATTAGACTCCTTGTATACAACAAAGAGCTGAATAATAACAAATAGAGACAGCGAAACGTGCTTTTCCGAACTCCTTTGAATCCCGACATTCATTTTCGAATCCATACATTTAAAGAGATTTAAAATAGGATATGATGGGCTCTAACTTTCCAGATCCAGAAAAAAAAATCGCCCACATTTGTCTCTATCTACTTATCACTTTGCAAACATATCTATGCTGCTTTCCCTCTTCTTTTCGTGTGTGAGTCGCAGCCTTGCCCAGCTTCCTCCAATTTAGCGGCACGTTGTAAAGCCTCCTTCCTACGCGGTCTGGAGTTGGGAACCCCTCGCCGGCCGACACTGATCATAAAACTTGCCGCGCCGACCCGACCCGGCCCAAGCGTTGCAGTTCGGGGAGGTGGGGGTGGGGGCCGAGTCGGGCCGGGGGACCCCTCCCTCGGGAAGGACGCACTCGGCGAACTGCCGCACGAGGGCCGAACAATGGGGGCGTCCGGGCGAGCGGGACCCGGCTCCCGCTTCCTCGGCGGCGCCGGCCGCGCGCCCGGCCGCCCCCGCCCACCGCGGCCCTCCCCGCCCGCGGTTTCGCGCTCTCACTGCCGGCCTCAGCCTTCCTCCCGAGCGCTGCGGCCCGGCCCGCCGCTCGCCCCGCCGCCGCGCGCCTCCTTCCCGTCCCCGGGCTGTCCCTCCTTTCTCCGACTGAGACACCGAGGCGCTGCCTTCGGCTACTCCAGCTTTCGGTGCGGCCGCCTTCCCGCTATTTCCTTAATATATTTTCTAAATTTCTCCTTTATTTTCGGAAGTGGTTGAGATGTCTCACTTCCACCTTAATTTCCATTTGCTATTTCCCTCAGGAAAAGATTCCCCCAGGAAATCCAAAACCTAGACGGAACTACAGCAAATCCCATAAAACCTTTAACTCTAAATACGTTTTTTTTTTAATTTTAACGCATTTATGTCGTCTAACCTGGCAAAAGAACTCTCTTCTCTTTTTATTTCCTCCTTTAAATATTGTTATTTTAAACTCTCCATCAAGTGCATTTTGATGAGAGGGCAGAGAATGTGTCCGGCAGCACGCAGCAAATCAGAGGTTTTATCTTACGCCTCCTGGGATGGTAAAAAAGTGGAACGTGGACGAGTAAGCTTCTAGGGAAGAAAAGCAACACAATTCGCTGGAGACGAAGCCAGGCCAGGCGGGGGGAGGCGCAGCGGGGGCGTCGAGGGCCCTCAGGCTCCGGGCAGGGGAGCTAGTCTGGGAAAGAGAGAAGGTTTTAAATAGCGGGGGCCGGGAGGGCGGCGGGCCCGCGCATGACGGTACTTTATGAGAAAGGATGGCGCAGCGGATGAGATTACTTTGCTTTCTCATCCCCTAAGAAAAAACTAAAGTTGGAGGGAGGCGGAGAGAACAGCCATCCTTATTTCCTCCCCACGTTTCCGCAGAAGGACCGGGACTGCGGCGGGCAGGGAGAGGGCGCAGGACGAGGTGGACCAATAGCAGTCAACAGGTCCAGGCCGCCGCAGGGCAGCGGGGCCGGGCCTCCGGGCCCCCTCCTCTCAGATCCCCTCCCCCCTTCCCTTTCCCCTTCCCTCCCCTCCCCCGCAGGCCCGGCCCGGCAGGGGAGGCCGGCTCTGCACTCCCCGCCCCACCCGGTCAGACTGCGGCCGCCTAGGCCTGGGCTCTCGGGGTGGGGGTGGGGCGGGGGTTCCCTGCCGGAGAATCCTCCCCCGGGGCTGGCGGCGGGAGGGGGAGGGGATGGAAATCGGGGAATGGAGGATTAAGAAGGACTCGAGCTCGGCACGAGCGCGGCCCGCGCGAGGGATCCTGGGTAAAAAGTGGCCGCGCGGCACCGGGAGAGCGCGGAGAGGAGCCGGGGTCAGAGGTCAGGGCCCTGGAGCCCTGCGTGCAGATCCCCCCCACGTGAACGCAGCGAGCAGGAGGAACCTTTTTGTTTTCGACCGCGCCAGCATGCTCCCCTATTGACCGCGCTGCTTTTCCCGGGCCGCTGGAGCAGAGGAGCTCCATCCCGTATCTCCTAACCCCACCCACCCCCCCTTCCACCACCAACACACTACCCAACTCTACCCTTCCTCTCAACTCACTTCCCAGCCCCCCGTACCGGGCTTGCAATAACGCAGTAAATTTGCTTTAACAACAAGTGGGGGTGGTTGCATTTACTCCTCCCTCTCTTCTCTCCTCCCCCTTCTCTTGCTGCGGCTCTTGACACTACTACAAACCAGGACTATAAACATAAACATGTGTCACTGTAACTGGGCAGGTAATATACGGATTTGGGGGTGGGGTGGAGAGGGGCTTGGTCGCCGCTTGGGGGGCAGTAAAAAAATGTGTGTTTCACGTGCTCGTCGGCTGTGGGGGCTGCCCCCACACACCGATCCATTTATATAATGCCGACTGCACTCGGTCACTTACTCATTCAGCCACACAGACCCACAAAGGCAGACTTGCCGATAACCACCATACCCAAAAGCAAACACATTTAAATACGACTCTCTCTCCTTTCCCAGCCACCGCTGCTGCCATTTCTTCTACCAGCAAACAGTAGTGTCAATTCTTGAATCCCCTTTCCTTTAGAAAAATTTTTTTCCACATAGCAATAGAGAACATTTTTCGAGCTAAACAGTATGCCGCTCTTTTTTCCCATAGACAGTAACCTACATATTTTGTGCGCAGAAATCATTTCAAAAAGCAAGTAAGGCTATTTAAGTGACTGAGTTTGAAATCTGTAAAGGTTCTTCCTTGGGCTTTCCCTTCCTGCATTTAGCAACTTCTGCTCTAAGTTGTTGCGACTGGAGCTGTGGAGATTAGCCACAGCGAGCCTTTATTATTATTATTTAGTCTATATTTACACTGCCGATCAACTTCTTTCTCTTTCTTAGTTCAGCAAGCCTAGCAACAACTGCTTACGGTAGAGTAAAGCGAATTCTCTCGCAAGCTTTCTGGCTTGAAACGGAGGGATATTCAGAAAATGTTCAGATGGAGAAGTGGTTCCCTTTGTTCTTTCATTGTTTCTCTACGAACTGGTGGATACAAGGACAAACACTTACCTTCTCTTCTTTTTGCTCCCAAAACCAGACGTTCCCATCAGCCTTAAAATACACAATCCACCTTGAAAGTAACTACGAATGTCGGGAGAGTTTGTATTCCATTCTTTTTCGTTCTCTGCCCTCTTTTAGCGTAGGATTAAGTTGCCGAGCACGTTGCTGCAAGCTGTAGCCCCCCGCCTTAGTGAATCGGTCACGTTTAGGACCCTCTAAGTCCATCCTAATTCTGCCAGTAGAACTGAGGGTATTGGAGCTCTAAACTTTCAAAAGGAAAGGGGCCCGCAAGTATCCAGAAAACTTATGTATCCCTTCAAATTTTTTACCAGTGTATTTTTGTACCACATCACCAAATAGAATTTGCCAAGAAATATTAGATATTTCTTCGAGGAAAGTGTGTGTGTGTGTAAGTTTCTTCTTAGCAATGTGCTGCTTAGACAGATGGAGTAACAAGGCAGGTTTGTATGGACATTTAACGGAACGAGTGGGTTTTCCATAACGTTTGCTATGCCATGTGTTTTTTCAAAACACTACTGGAACTGAGAAAGGAAGCAAAGAGAAATTTGAATTATAACGTTGCGGAATGACTTAAAGAGGGGCGCTTGCTTGAGATGAATTAGTGTAAAAATTGGCCTCAAAAGCAAAAAGTGAGATTTTTTAAGTTGAAAGACAATTTTAAATCTATGATTCCAAAATTTAGCAAGTGACTTTTCTGGTTAGCGTGTTATACATGTCAGTGTTTAGTGTCCAGCCTGGTGGGCATTCCTGCCCAAACCCTGTTTAAATCTGATTATGATGTGATTTGTTGAAGTCATGAATACGAAATGATCCTTGTGTATCCATAAATGTGAACTTGGGGTTTTTTGATCTCCCGCTTTTTTGTGTGCGCCCAGTAGCTGCAGCAGTGGAAGACAGTGATTGGCTCCAGTGCTCCTAGAAGGATTTGGGCTGAAGCCAGGGGAACAGAACCAGAGGATTCCCTTTCCAGAGACCATCAGGCCCCACATGCCTTATCTTTCCCTTCTCCCCTCATGGGTGCTCAGAATTTCAGTGTGGCTTCAGCAGCCCATAGGTAGGCCTCAACACTGAGTGTCATCACTTAGGTTTCTACACGTTTGGCCCTGATGGGAAATAAACAAAAATTGGGGTAATCCAAATAAATTGTGGGTCTTGAGGTTTGTGTATTATTTGATACACCAACATTGAACACTACTTTCTCAGATTTTTTTTTTTCTACATTCAGGATCAATTGTGAGAGGCCCTGGTGTCTCATAGGAAAATATTGCAACAAAACAAGATAATTGGGGGAAAGGCGTTGCAGTAGGAAAAGTGGCTTTTCTTTGATGGCATTTAATTGGAATTAAAAGATTCTTGAGCTGTAAACATTATTTATTCAGCACACATAAGCAGGCATTGTTTTATCACCATCATAATTATGGTGTCCTTTAAACTGGCTGATAGCAGGAAAGATAAGGGAATGTGCCTGTAGATTCAGATCAGGTCCTGCTCCTTTCTTTTTTTCCCTGCCACCCTCCCTCCCCTCTCTCTTTGCTACCCTCCCCCCCCATTCCTTCCATGGTCACTAGGGTCCCCCACAGCCCTTGAGATGAGGAGAGCAGGAAGATTGTGGCCTAACCATTTCTTACATCGTGAAAGTGATTTGTACCACACTCTAATTTGACACAATCTATAACCTTCTTGTCTCCCATGTTTATAACTGCTTTTTAGCTTGCAATATGTGTTACCTGAAGAGTTGCCTATTGCTCACCTGTATAAAATCTTGTCCACTAGGGTTTGTTGCTTTACCTTTGTCTAATTTAGAAAGCACACTCTTAGGGCTTTTTCAGAACAAAGCCTCACAAAACCCCCTTTACCTCCAAGGATTTGCAAATTTATAAAGGCTGCATTGAATTCAAGATGGGTCAGGGGGCAAAAAAGGGTAGAAGGTCACTGCATTTTGATTATGGGTCAGTAGACAACATGGCATATACTCTGTGTCCCAAACTTCTGTTAAAAACAGGATTTTTAAATGCCTAAGAAGAGAAGGATGGGCCCTTTTGGAGACTTACCCTGATTTGTTTGGATGAGACAAAAAAGAAAAATATTAAAGAAAATGTACTGAGTTATAATTTAAGTTGTTCCTTAATTTAGCCATTTCCTCCTCCTCCGTTCTCATTTTCCTCTCCCCAAAAGCAGAGAACATGTGATATGACATAAATTTAGGTAAGGAACTGTTGACTCTCACACAAGATTTTATTGTCCTATATCCTCAATTAATTCAGCCATATAAGACTTTAAATTATTATTATTTTAGACTTTGTTATGTTGTAAGTATTATAGTTACTTTTGGCTAACAGTACAAGGGACTTCTTTTATTCTTCTAACCAGTATACTTACATTGTTGAGGCCTTTGTGATGTTCCTTAGTCTTTTCTGTCTGAATTCATTTTGAACAAAATGTGCCAGCAATCACTAAAACAAATGTATATGGTGAAGAGTTAGGTGATGGTGGTGGGGTTGGGAGGGGGGGCGATCCTCATTTAAATTATGTATGTATGGGTGAAGGCTGGGAAGGGAAAGGATTATTTTAATGCTCTTCAGTACTTTAATTATATGACATTGTAGTGTAGAAATGCAAAAGTACTCTTAGGTTTTCCTTCAGGTTTTCAAAAGAACTTTCCCCATTAGTAAACTACTTCTGCAGATTGCTATTGCATTTCCCAGCTAACCATTTAAAAGACTGTAAATGCCGTGTGCATTACTTCGCTCCAGAGGAAAGAGGTCAGACTGAATTGCAATGGTATTTAAACATAAAATACAGTGAAAATAAATCAAAATAGAACATTTGAAGATAAATGTAGCACATCAGCACAGGATAAGTGAAGACAAATATGTTCATGTTTTCATAGCCCATCACTTTAAAAACTGAAAGTGCTGATTTTTTACAATAAATGCAGAAGTAAGTGGACATTTATGTATTTCTGTCTGTATTTGCCACAGAGGATTTTCCTCTAGCAAGCAGCTTTGTTTTCAAAGCTAAAACACTTCTTATGATAGTGTGTAGGTTATGCATTCCTCACTGACTAAATAATCGCATTTAATTAACAAACTCAATGCATATCATATATATGCCTAAATTCTCAGTTAAGTAATCCCCTGGACCCTCAGAGATGGATAGACACATAAATGTTAATTTGGGCGTATCCACCCACGTAGGTATATGTGTTTGAGAAACATAGAAGTTGATATATCCTTTCTTAAAAAAGAATTTGAATACAGTCCATCATCTGAATTGGGTTCATCTTTGATTGTAGAAGCGGCTGACATGGTCAACATATTTATCAAAGAAACCCCCTGGCTTTTGAAGAATAGTACTTTATACATCTGGATCTGCACATCCAGGCAAAGTAAGTAAATTATTGCATAACTTTAAGCATAATTGATAACAGACACCTTTAATTTTTCATCCCCATTCTTTTGGCCAGCTTTCACATTAATAATCTAAGCCATAAATGTTGGTAGCTATTGATCGAAATCCCCTGTGTGCATGCAAATCCATCTTAAAGTCCCCTGCCTTTCATGTGTGAGCGCTCAGGGGCCTCTGCTAGATCTTTTTATCGGGATCGACCCCCAATGTGCCTGGAGAAGACCCCGGATATACAACGTGTCCTGATGGCCACAAGAAAGCTGTCTGTCACACTCTGTGTGTGTGTGTGTGTGTGTGTGAAGGCGTGCGCGCGCGCGCGCGCTCACGCCTTCACACACACACACACACACACACACACACACACACACACCCCGATGGGGAAGTTAAAGGAACAAAAGAATGTATTAGACAAGAAGAAATATGTGTAATAGGAGTATTAAAAATGTGTAAGTGTGAAGGTACCTGAGTGCACATACAAAGATATTCGCATAAATTGTATACATAGACCCACTTCCCAAATCTTTTGGCCTTTATTTTTCTCCATTTGACCCAACAGATTGTAACTTTAGTTTAAAAAATACTATTCTGTTAGTTTTAAAAACCACCCATATTGCCAGTATTTTAAAGGTGGAAGGGGAGGAAGGAGAGGAAAAGGTGATTTTGAAATGGTTACTAAGTCATGTTGCCTTGTGCAGGAGGAATAGGAGTGTGTGTGTGTGTGTGTGTGTGTGTGTGTGTAAATCTAAATAGGAATTGAGAACAACTAGAACTACCTGGCCAAAAAAAAAAAAAAAAAAAAAAAGAATGCTCTAGCCAACCTTTTGTAATGTCTTCTCAGAGGCTTTTTTTTGAGTTTACTATTTCTTGGCTGTTTGACTCTTTGGTGGAAATCTTAAAGCTGGGGGAGGGGAATTGGACGGGGTGGGGTGGGAGGGAGAGGGCTGGCAGTATATAAGTGCATCAGGAGGAATTTTAAAACGACCTTATTGTCGCTTGTAGTAGACTCTGGTCATTATACTTTAAAAAAAACACCAGCATCTGCTTTTCCTGGAAACTTTGCTTTCTGCTTAAACCTTTACCATTTTGCCTCCTGCGAAAGTGAAAGAGAAAAACGCGGTGTGATAGATCCAGATGCAAAAGAAAGCCAACTCGGTGGATGGTATTAGCTGTGACGAGGCATTGTTCATTGCTGCCTCTCGGTTACGTTTAAAGCCTGAAATATCACGAGATCCATTCAATGATCCTTCTCTCATTCAAGGGACAAAAATGTAATTTGCTGTAGCTCTGATTTCTTGGATGGAAATGCTAGCCTTAGATTTCAAAGGCAAGAACTAGACATCGCGGTTTGTACACACATTGATTAAGTTGAAGAGCGGCGATTACATCTGTGCTGAGTGCAACAGTAGTCCAGGGCTGACTTTTCAAATCCCAACCTCTGAGTTACAGACTCTCTTAAATAGGCTTCCTTAATTTCCGGATGCACTTCTTGAAATTCCCAATTCTCTTCAAAATTCCTGGGAAATTACAAGGAAGATGAGGGTGGGGGTGGGGAACTATGGCCGAGATTTCATTTCATGCAAACTACCTTTTTGTATGTCTGATTCCTCGGTTTTTAATCTCTTTCTCTCTCTCTCTCTGTCTCTCTGTCTCTCTCTCTTTGAGCCATACCTGCTTGTGCTAGCCAGACCAGAGCAGGGGAAGCTGGAACTTTTGAATGTGAAGGAAGAAATTATTGTACATTTTTTTTCTTGCAGACTCAGAAATATCCGTTTATTCTTTTAAGCACACTGATGTGTCTATTTTTGGAAGAACAAGGAAACATATAAATGCCTGAGTTGCATTTATGCTGTAGTTCCAAACACCGAACAGTTAAGAAGATTTTGCTGAATTTTGCAAAGCAGCCAACAAACCGCCTTGGGATCGTGGTAATGCGACTGGGAAGACCTTTGCTCTCATTTGGCAATATTTTGGATATCCTTGAAAATGACACCAAAATATACTTTAATTTGACTAAGAAGAGGTTAAACAATATTGATATTCATCCAAAGTGATTTTTTTTTAAAGCAGATGCTTGGCTTTCATGGAGAAAAATTTGGGAGTTGTGGAAGATTCATTTAAACTACCAACCAAGAGCATCACAGACCACTGAAATAGTCTGCATCGTACATCAACACTTTCTTTTCATCGTTATTACCTAAAACCTATGGAAGCACCTTGGGCGTTTTACATTTTCTTTTCTTTGCTACAGAAGCAATCTGCTCCATGGAATTCTGACCTGTCGTGAACAGGACCCTGGCTAAGGCTGTGCTGGGGACTCTAGGACCATCCCGCCTCCAATCCAGCCTGGTTAATTGTGAAAAGTGTACACATTTCTGGCTTATCTATGCTTTGTTATGGGTCTGACGTGAAACTACCTCCTCCCCACCCCACCCCCCAGCAGAGAACCAAAATCCAGTTGAATTGTTACAGTGTTTCGGAGCTGGAGCCTTGAACTGCTTCCTTGGTCAAATAACTTTGTTTCTGGTTGTAAAAAGGCATTTTAGGACGGGGGGGGGGGGAACAAGGATAATCGAGAGAAATTCAAAACGTAAGTCTGTACTGGGGTGGTTCACCGCGCGGATTTAACTTTGGAGCTCCCAGCCGGGCTCCTTGCCCCACTTCCATAAGGGAAATACCAGGCTATTCTGCACGTTTTCACTTAAGCTCCATTTTCCAAAGGACAAGGGGGTGGGGTATATGTATTTAGGCTTGATAATGTTTTAAAACTGCTTTTCTTTGAAATGATAATAGCTATAGCGGTAAAATGCAAATAAAGCAAAAATAGGCAATATTCCTTTAAAGGCGAATATACAGGGCTTTTTTTTTTTTTTAAAGCGTACACACACTGCTTCTGATGAAGTCTGTGAGTCAGCCTGTTTCTGAGCTCCGATAGTTTAATGGAAAGATTTATATACCGACTGTATTATTTACTTTGGGAGGGGAGGTGGCAGTATAAGGGTATGCTAATTAGTGGGAGATTTTGGGGGGAAGGGGTGGAATATCAATTTTTATTGCATCACCTGTCAGGAGTGTCCAATCAGCGCTGGCTTTAGGGGAATTAATTGATGAAGGTGTCTCCGGACGAGCTCACTTCACTCTGTCATTTTATTTGTAGCTAAAGCAGCGGCGGGAATAGCAGCTGCATTTCTTTTCTCTTTCTCCCTTCACATTCCATTATCATAGTGCTCCAATGGAGAAGGAAGGAATAGAGGGGCCCAGGTACTGATCTGCATCGGGGACTTAGACCAACACACTGGCAGATCAGAAACCGGATGGTTTTTTCCCTCTTTTTTAAAAAAACGAAAACCAAAAAAAAAGCAAGAATCAAGTCAGTGTAATTTCATAGTTTTTTTTTCCCCCCCAATAATTTCGCCTAGAGTTTGGCACTCCCTTCGCCGGGAATAACAGTCTTTGTTATTTTATTAGCAGGATGCCTTGAGACACACGCAGCATCTGGTGGAGGATTAACATACATACATGTGTATGTATGCGTCACGTATATATTTACTGCAAATGGTGGGGATCGTTTAGTGCCCGAGATGGGAGACCTGAAGTCAGGTTTTGAAGAGGTGGATGGCGTGAGGCTCGGCTACCTCATCATTAAAGGAAAGCAAATGTTTGCCCTCTCCCAAGTCTTCACGGATCTGCTGAAAAACATCCCGAGGACGACCGTGCACAAGCGCATGGATCATCTGAAAGTGAAAAAGCACCACTGCGATCTGGAGGAGTTGCGGAAACTCAAGGCAATCAACAGCATCGCTTTCCACGCCGCCAAATGCACTCTCATCTCCCGGGAAGACGTGGAAGCGCTCTACACCTCCTGCAAAACCGAGCGCGTCCTCAAGACCAAGCGCAGGAGGGTCGGCCGGGCCCTGGCCACAAAGGCGCCGCCGCCAGAGCGCGCCGCCGCCGCCGCCGCCAGCCCCCGCCCGGGTTTTTGGAAGGACAAGCACCAACTTTGGCGGGGCCTGAGTGGAGCCGCGCGGCCCCTGCCAATCAGCGCGCAGTCCCCGCGCCCGGGCGCCGCCGTCGTGCGCCCAGCCGCCCATCTACCTCAGATTTTTAGCAAATATCCGGGCTCGCACTACCCGGAAATCGTGCGCTCGCCTTGCAAACCCCCTCTAAACTATGAAACTGCCCCGCTCCAGGGAAACTACGTCGCTTTCCACTCGGACCCTACTTATTTTCGGAGCCTGCTGTGCAGCAAGCACCCGGCTGCCGCCGCCGCCGCCGCAGCCGCCGCGGCCGCGGCCGCCGCCGCCGCCGCCGCCGCCGCCGCCTACTACCAGGCGTCGGCGGCCGGGCCCCAACCCAAGGCGGCGGCGAGCGCCGGAGGCCCCGTGAGCCTGACCTACCGGTGCAAGCGCAAGCGCGGGGGCGCCAAAGACTGCCTGCTGGAGCCCCACGCCGGCGCCCGCCGCCTGCTTCTGCTGCCCAGGTCCTACAAAGCCAAGGCGGCGGCCGCGGCGGCGGCCGCGGCGGCGGCGGCGGCCGCCGGGGCCAGTTGCCTGGAGAGGTTTCATCTGGTTAACAGCTTCTGCCCGCCTCCCCACCACCACCACCACCACCACCACCATCACCACCACCACCATCACCACCACCACCACAGGGCCCAGCAGCCGCAGCCGAATCACCACCCCCCTCATCACCACCGGCCGCAGCCCCATCTGGGCAGCTTTCCCGAGAGTTGCAGCAGCGACTCCGAGTCCAGCTCCTACTCGGACCATGCAGCCAACGACTCAGATTTTGGCTCCAGTTTGTCTAGCTCCAGCAACTCTGTGTCCTCCGAGGAAGAGGAGGAGGAGGGAGAGGAGGAGGAGGAGGAAGAGGAGGAGGACGAGGAGGAGGGGGGCAGTGGGGCCTCGGATTCCAGTGAAGTCAGCTCGGAGGAGGAGGACTCGTCCACGGAGTCGGACTCCAGCTCCGGCTCCAGCCAAGTGTCAGTGCAGAGCATCCGTTTCAGGCGCACCAGCTTCTGCAAGCCTCCCAGCGTGCAGGCGCAGGCCAACTTCTTGTACCATCTGGCCTCCGCCGCCGCTGCAACCAAACCCGCTGCTTTCGAGGATGCCGGCAGACTTCCCGACCTCAAGAGTAGTGTCAAAGCGGAGTCGCCCGAGGAGTGGAATCTGCAGAGCTGGGCCCCCAAAGCGTCTCCGGTGTACTGCCCGGCCAGCCTGGGGAGTTGTTTCACAGAGATAAGGAACGATAGGGTATCTGAGATTACATTCCCACACTCTGAAATTCCCAGTACTGTAAAGAGAACTGAGCTGACAATTAACTGCCTGGCGGAGGGGGCCTCTTCACCTAGCCCAAAGACAAACAATGCATTTCCACAACAAAGAATACTCCGAGAGGCTAGGAAATGCCTACAAGCAACTCCTACTACATACTGTGCAGATAACAACACAATAGCTGCTAGGTTCTTAAGTAATGATTCTTCGGGAGTGGCAGCAAATTCAGAAAAAGATTCCAAAATCCCTCATTGCACTGAATTTGCTACGGATTTGCCCTCTTCGCCAACTGATCCCGAGGTGGATGCAGCAGCAGCAGCAACTAAAGCCGAGAATCCCTGCACTGACACAGGCGACAAGACATTGCCATTTCTGCACAATATTAAAATCAAAGTAGAAGACAGTAGTGCTAATGAAGAATATGAACCTGACCTTATTACAAATAAGCTAAAGTGCGAGTGCAATGATACAAAGGGTGAGTTTTACAGTGTGACTGAAAGTAAAGAGGAGGACGCCTTGTTAACCACAGCCAAGGAAGGTTTTGCCTGCCCTGAAAAAGAAGCTCCTTCCTTAAGTCCACTGGCTCAGAGTCAGGGCCTTTCATGCACTTTAGGTTCTCCACAACCTGAGGATGGGGAATATAAATTTGGTGCCAGGGTGAGAAAAAATTACCGGACACTAGTACTGGGAAAGCGACCTGTACTTCAGACACCTCCAGTCAAACCAAATCTGAAATCAGCTAGAAGTCCTCGTCCTACAGGTAAAACTGAGACACATGAAGGAACACTGGATGATTTTACAGTTATAAACAGACGCAAAAAGGTAGCCAGCAATGTAGCATCAGCAGTGAAAAGGCCATTTAATTTCATGGCAAATTTTCCTTGTCCACCATCACTCATTATTGGGAAGGATGGGGATTTGTGGCCAGCGTATTCCTTAAACACCACTAAGGATTCCCAACCTCCTCACAAGGCCCATCCTATATGGAAATGGCAGCTGGGCGGTTCTGCAATACCTCTTCCACCTAGTCACAAATTCAGGAAATTTAATTCATAAAAGTGTTTTGGAAGATATTTTCTTGAACCATATTCCCTTCCTTTTGTTGTAAACTGCACAGGATGGTTTGTACAAGTCCATTAATGTGTTACACCCCTTTTGGAGTCCTGGTTTATCGCATTTTGAAGACAGAAATCGGATTACTTTTTTTTCCATTGCGGGGTTTTTTTTTTTTTTTGGAGTAGGGTGGGGGCGGGGTGGGAGAAGGGTTGGTTTACATTCCACAGACTATACTTCAGGCTAAAGACTCAAGTAAAACTCAGTTATTACGGTAGAGCTGGAACACTTTACTGTTTCAATGCTAATAATGCACCTGGTACCTCAATTCAACTGCTACAAATAAATGTCAAAAGGTTGAATAATAAATATTACAATGAGCCATTAAGTTTATGCACTAGATTTCAGACCTGAAAGTGTAACTGTTAATTCAGTGAAAGTTTGTTAGGTTACATGGTTACACAGTGAGGTAGCAAGAAAGCCCAAAGTGTTCTCTACTGGAGCTCTTGTTTGTGGGGTATCTTTTTCTCCCCTCATTTCCTCTCCAAGAGTCATTGCACTTATTTTTTTTTTGAGTGGAAATATTGGGGAGTCCTGATTGAATGCTGGTAAAAGCTGCCTCATATATACTGAGTAAAGTAAATATAATATTGTCTTTTCTTTTTTCTTTTTTCTTTTTGTAAAGGGTGTGATTTTACTTTTACAGGCACTCCTTGCGATTGGAAAATTCCTTTTTTGTGTTCTCACCCAAAATTTTAAATTAGGTGACTCTTACTACTGTCCTGCTTACCTTGTGGTCTGAACATGACTCCTCAAACTTGCAAAACAATGAAAATATTTCTCTTAATAGCAGAATATGTTATGGTCTCTTTATAGTGACAAAGCAGTAAAAGCGACCGAGAAAAGTAAAATGGGTCAGAAGTATAAGAATACCCCAAATGAAAAATAACAGTTAGTTCAGGGCTTTTTGGTACCAGAACTCAGGCACTTGGATTTTATTACCTTTTACTTTCTCTCCATCTCTCTAAACTTCTATTTTCAGACCATCCTGTGTATAGAGCAGGAGAGTTTCTACTGCAAGTGACAATCAGAGGTGACTATCTATATTTGCACTTAAAATCAAAGTAGTTCAACATGCAAATGGTTAGGGTCTAGCCCTTGGTAAGGGCCATGCTGGTGTACTATGTTGTGATGATGGAAGCAGTAAATCAAAATTATGGAAATTTGCACTGTTGAAAAGCATGCTTTAGCTTTATTTTCAATTAAAAACACTGTTTAAAATTCCTGGTTCCATACATTTCTACTTATTCCAGATTGGAGAACAGTTAACAGGAATGAATGGTTTTGTTGACATTTTCACTTGTAATGTTTTTGCCTGAAAGAAATGCATTTATTGGGTGTAATGTTTTGTTGTAACACCATGTGATGAGGCCAGTCAGGTTCTGTGCAAAGCACTGGTGGATTTCTTCCTAAATAACAACAAAACTTTACACACTTGTTACAAATCAATTGCAAAAAGTTTCAGGTTTAAGAAAGTGAAGCAGAGATCACTTGCTATTTTGATGAAAGTTAAACCTAATAATTTTGGGTCCACCTCCCCTAGTCTGACAAATTATATATCTCAGATCTTTGCCATCTTAAACCTAAGAAGTTGCATATATAGATCATAAATCAGAAAACAAAACATCAATGAAATGTTTACTGTGTGAATTTAAGTCACTATTTCTCATGGAAATTCAGTTTTTTTTCTTAACCTTTTAATTCCTATTCCCTTTGAAATTTTCCTTTTGTCTATAAATGTTTCAGATAGATCTGGATGGTCTCAGCCCTAATTGTTGTATATGCTCTGTGGTTTTACTCTTATTGTAAAGGACAGAGTCTGAGAGTACCTGCATCCAAATACATTTGGATGGAGTAAACAGATGCTTTGAACTGCCTCCCTTCCTTTCCTTCTTGAATGTTGCCAGATGTAGGTTCAATGGATCTTTCTTTTTTTATTGGGATGATAGATATGGTCAAAGCAAAAATTGGGGGATGTTATCCTTGAATTCATGTTTGTGTAATTTCGAAGACCGGTACAAGTTACAGTTAAAGCTCCAGAAAGCTGAACCATTGGCTTCTCAGTCAGTTCCTTCCTCTTTGGAAGGCAATACAGAATTTGGGTGCAGTGAGTTGTCCTGCAAAATCAATCTGTAAAAAGTGTGACATACACACACTGGAAGTCTGTGATTTCTACTCTTTAATTACTGCTAAGTCAAGAAAGTTCAAAGTATGACTACTACATTTAGACTAGTACTTTTCTTGTTGGCTATGGAATCATTGTGCCTAAATTACAAATTGAGAATATATTTGAAGCTTACAGATCTTGGGTGTGGGAGGACTGCGAGATGGAATAAGCACAATTTAAAACAAATATACCCTATGGAATTTTTGACATAAAATATTGGCCTCCAGCTTTGACACTTGGTCTCCAGCCCTCAGAGAATCAATAGTTTCAGTTTATAGGAACTGAAGAATGAGCAGCATGGAGGCCGAGGCATTCCAGAGTGATACCATCAAAAGGAAAGAAATGAAATAGTCAACACAAATTTCACCCCACAGTACTACCACAAGACAGCCAACCACAGCAAAACCTGAGTTGGGGCTTCTGTTAGGAAAGTGTACCAAACGGTATTCAGTAACTTGTAAATTCAAGGTATTCTTTCAATTTCTGGGAGCCCCTTAGCTGTTTTCCTATTCTGCTGTATTCTTAGTGCAGTTTACTTCATTTTGGTTGGTTTATGATTAATGACAGTATCTAGATTTTCTAAGATGTTATAAATGTCCCATTTGTTCAAAAAGTTAAGCCTTATTGAGAGAAAAACAAAAGTTACCTCCATTGATAGACTGCATTTTTACATTTAAATGTTTTCAGGTGAGAGAATTTTTTTTAAAAGGCACTATATGGTTCCAGGGTCACCGATTCCTGTGTCTAAAGCTCAGCACTTATAGGTGTAAGAAAAATGCAGGAAAGGGCTCTTTTTCTGACTTTTTTGTGGAAACAAGTTATTTTTGGTCTCCTGTAAAAGTAGTTTCCTGCTAAGACTGTGAAATGAAGATTTAATTATTTTTTTAAGAGATGTGTGTACTCTGTCTTCCACAGTCAGGTTATCTGCCTTTTTTAGCAAATGCAGCTTGCTCTTTCTCAACTATTTACTTTTTAAAGTGGGTATTCTTTTGTACTGGCTTACTTGATTACAGTGGAGTATACTCAATAATGGTTGTTTATTTTAAAATCAACAACAAGGAGCCACCACTAAACAGCAATAACATAAACTAGATGGGCTGGTGTGTGGACTTTTATCTTATCCATGTCTGGGTGACTTTCAATGGTCTAGAAATTCCTCAAAGTTCCAGTCACTAGAATTGGAAGTTTCTGCTGATATGAGAATGCTAGTTTTGTGTGCATGCAGGAGGAGATGTAGACTAATTCCTCAAAAGCATTTTTTTTCTTTCAAAGAGAACAAAAATCCTCTATGGTAAAACAAAAACAAAAACACAACCATTAAAAAAATAATAAAGTATTAGCATCTACAAAAGACAGAAAATGTGGTGAGTTTTGCTTCACCTTGAAAATACTTCCTGCTGAAAAGAATGTGAAAAAGGGAGCTCCTAGAGTCAAACTGGCGTGGCGGGGGGAGCGGGGATTTAAAGGCTCCCCCATCAACTAACCTCAGGAAACTGGCAAGGAGGAACAGGGCTTCCACCTTAGGGAGTCCTCCGGGTCACCCGGGCCTTCGCCACGATTTTCCCCTTCCCTGTAAGGAAGCGCTATTTTTAATGCTAGCTTTGGTTTTGGTTTGCTCCCGAGGCCAGAGGGCATTTTGCAAACTAGCTTGGGGGGTGGGGACGTAGGGCAGATCTAGGAGGTGGGGGAGGGCTGCATCTTACCTGTTTGGCCCTCGTTTGCTGGAAAAAAAAAGGAGGGGGGCCCAGCTATCATTCTTTGCCCATGCCCTAGGCCCCCGCTCCTCTCTCGCTCCTTTTCAAACTGTGGCGGCCTCACAAGCTCCTACTTTAAAAGGCCTGAGATGTTTTGCATGAAGCCCTCACAATAGGGGTTGAGGGAATTGACAGTTTCAAAAACAAGGCGTTCAGTCCTTTCCAGCTGCCGGGCCCGCTCTCTCGCACCAACTCCTCGTCCCTCTCTGCTGGGGGCGTCCTCGGGAGCGGGCCACCTCCCCCGCCCCGCCAGCCCGCGTTCCGGCCGCCCCACCCCGCCCCCAGGCTGTGTTTGTAAACAGGGGTCAGTGTCCAGGGGCTGCTGGCGCGGGGTTGGGGACTGGCAGGCTTGGGGGTGGGGGGGAAGGCAGGGGACAACCGAGCGGGCTGAAGACCGGCCCGGGAGCCGAGGGGGCGTCAGGGTCCCTTTTTCCCCGCCTGCCCCGGCCACCGCGCTGACCCAGGGCAGCTCCCGGCTCTCAGGCCTGGGCCACTGCCACCACCAGAAAGATGTGCAAATGCCGCCATTTTGCACGGTGGCAAACAAATTTCTTTGTGACTTTTTTTCCCGCCCAGCTCTTGCTCTCCTCGGAATGAACGAACCCGCTCCCCGGGCGGAAAGGCCCGTACCCCCGTGCACACGGCCCCCAGCGCCTTTCGTGCGGCCTCACTGCCCGGCGACCTCGTGGCCGGGCCCACCCGGAGCAGGGCAGGGGCGCCGGGGCGCGCGGCCGGCCTGGCCTTCTCCCCGGGGCCGGCCCTCGGGGGCTGGACCGCCTTCCGTCCCTAGGCGCTCCTTTTGTGTGGCCCGGAGTCATCTCCCACCCCCGCGCACGCACACGCCGCCTGGCCATTTCTCACCTTCTCGCCCAGGCCTGAGCTCTCTTCCCCAGGCAAATGGGGCCCAGCTTTTCGCCTTGGGCGGAGGGCTGGCCAATGCCTCCAACTGAGTGTGCGGAACGCAAGTGGCAAAGAGATGGGGCTTCACTCGGGCTGCCGGCGGGGCTGCGAACGCCCCCTGGGAAGTGGCCCAAGAGCCCAGACCGGGAGTCGGGGGAGGGCGCGGGCGCGCAGGCGAGGCCCGGCGGAACCCCCCAAGTCGGGGAAACGCGATGCGGCCAGGCCTACTTCCTTTGGCGCCGTGGTTCCTGTCCCTTGGAACCGCTCAGTGCATCTGAAAGTGGAATGATGACCTGGAGACGGGAAACGTGAGACAGTGACCTGGAAAACCAGCCTGGGTTGGGGAGGTTGGAGCGCAGCAATGCAAACAAAGCTGCTTCGAGAGGAAGAGGGGAAACAGAGGTGCACCGCAGACAGGTCACAGGAAAGTGCAACAAGCTTGTTTTCCCGGGTGTTTAAAATGCAGCCCCAGTTGTAAAGTGTGTGAAATTACGCACTGGTCTCTTAAAGAGTGCCTAATTTATAGTAAATAGCAAGGTCTTTGTAAATGGCTTTATTATGTTGTTTCTTGTTAATTGTTGAGAAAATCCCCATTGTTGAGTGTGAAAGCCTTTATGAGCTAACCTGGTCCTGGCGCAATCAGAGGGCAGTAAATGGCCGCTCGGCCTCCGAGGCCCAGGGCGGAAGCGGACTCCGGCCGGGAGCGCCACGGCGACCCCTGGAGACGCTGCGGGACCTGGAAAGAAAGTGGCGAGGGGGTCCGGGCTTTCGTGGATGAGAAGGAGTGTTTTGAACTCGCGAGCCCACGAGAGCAGCTTGCTGAGTGCTGCGAGGAGAACCGGGCGGGCCAGGGCGACCCAGGCGGCGAGGCCGCGGGCGGGCGCAGGAGACCCGGCGCCCCTCTCCGGTCACAGCCTGGACCGCAGGCCGCCGGCCCCGGACGCGGGCTCGAGTCGCGCTGCGGGGGGGTGGGGGGTGGGGGCGGGTGGAACTGGTTCTTGGGCTTTGTCTCCAGTTCTCCGGCCGGGTGGAGCGCGGGATCGGGCCGGTTCGGCCACGCCTGCCGAACGCCCAAAAATGCAGGGCCGGGGACTGGAGAGGCTACAGGCAGAGAAGGTCCCTGAAGGAGGGCTCCAGACCCCTGCCTGAGCCAGCTCGTCTTTTGTTTAAAGCTTTCTTTCTCCTTTTCTCTCTCCCTCTTTCTTCCTTTCTCTGTCACGCGCGATCTCTCTCTCTCCTTTTCTCCCTCTCCGTCTCCTTTAGGAACCTGAACTGGACACAGAAGACAGGAGAAATAAGAGGAACCGTTTTTGGGGGTGTGTGTGTGTGTGTGTGTGTGTGTGTGTGTGTGTGTGTGTGTGTGTTTAAACAAGGGAAAGGATTTATTCTTTATTTTAAGATAAGATATTCCTATCTCCTTTTCCCATCTCCTCCAGTTCTCTTTCCAGCCAGTTGGGACCCGGGAAGGGTATGGGCTAAACCAGGCAGGCGCTGGGTTCATTTGATCAACTTGGAGGCGAATATCCCGCCGGGCCCTGCAGGCCTGGAGTGGGCGGGCGGAGAGCGCCTCCCTGGGCTCGGCCCCGCGGCCTTTCCAGGACTTAAGACCCGGTGGGTCGGGGGGAAAAGCAGCAGCAGCCTCTCCGCAGCCTCTGAGCTCTGAACGTGCAGCTCGAGGGAAGGGAATTTCTTCGAGAGAGCCGGCACTGGGGGGTGGAAAACCCTGGGTTAGGTGGACGTAAGGGCTTGGACATTAGCGAATGCAAATCACAAGGAAATGTTAATTCCAGTCAGAAAAACCTATATTCAGCTATCTTTCTTCCCTTCTAAGATGGCCCTCTGCTTGCGCACTCTCGCTCTCTCACCAAATTAGCTATTACGCGAAATCCCCTTGGGTTTAAAGCACTTGTTTCGCGGATTCGCGT
This sequence comes from Tursiops truncatus, assembly GCF_011762595.2. NCBI lineage: Eukaryota > Metazoa > Chordata > Mammalia > Artiodactyla > Delphinidae > Tursiops > Tursiops truncatus. The sequence goes on along the minus strand of NC_047035.1, from coordinate 162,638,471 downwards.
ACAACCCATATTAACTATGCACTTTCTGCTATTCCTCTTGTGACTGTCCCTGCCTCTTCCTTCTTTGCGGAGAGTATGATGAATTTTATTTTAGCCCAATCGATGCGTGCAAATACTGGGATAACACAGCCCATACTCCTGCGATGGAGGCTGTTTTCAAAATTGAGTTTAGGGATCAATATTAAGTCGAAATGCTCCAAATTGCACGAATTCACCAAATTCAAGCCTTGCGCTCCCAAGCCCCTTTCCTGATTAACGCACTCGTGGGCAGTTAACTGCGGTTCCACCGTTCCTGCTTCTCAAAACAGGATGTTTTCATCATGTGTCTTTGGCTTTCCCTAAAGATCACTCCAGTTTGTTTAGAAAAACAGGATCCCAAAACGTGTGGAGTTAAACCTCCGTCAGTGGCTTCCATGGGGGAACTGCTGACTGCCATTCCTTTTCTTTCTCTACCTTGAACCTAACCCTGTCCTGGGCCACTACTTGACTCCCACGACTTCTTCCCCCAGAGCCGAGCTATTCGGGCTGTAGCACAGCAAGCTCCCTATTCTTTGGTGGCTGCAGCCAAGGCTTCAGGACAGACTTGTGCCTAACTGGGGGAAGGGCACTGGTTGTCCCCTTGCAGGGGACATTAAGGCCAGAGAGGTGGAGGGATAGAGGTTTCAAAAGGGAATTAGGAGAGCCTGCTGCCTGCAGGTGTGTGTGTGTGTGTGTGTGTGTGTGTGTGTGTGTGTGTGTCCATGTAGTCTGAAAAGAACAGCTACAAGGGAAACAGGCCAAGTACCTGAGATGCTAGGGTATTCCCGATTCCTTAGCTCCTGCTACCTGGATCTTCCTTCAGTTGGGAGGACTGGAGCAAGACAGGAAGAGGTGGAAAGTGGCAGGCAGCCTAGAGGCTCTCCAGTAAGATCCAGTTATTCATCGAATCAGTGCCATCAGTATGTTTGTGTTTGACCCTCTTGGATGGAAGAGGCTTAGCAGTCAATACACTTAGACCCTAAAATGTCGCCAGTCTAGCGGAGAACAACTGCTCATGGGTCTGCAAGGCCCTCCTCAGCCAGAATGTTCAGAAGGAAGGGAGGGAAACGGAGGGGAAACCATCTGAGTGGCTGCCTGCCCTCTTCCCCAAGCCATCAACACAAACAAGCAGACAAACAAACTCAATTTTCCTGGAGTCTGGGCTGTTGGGCAAGCGCATGTGGGGCATGGAAGGGTTGGAATATAATTCCCATTGTTAATGCTTGCCCTCTTTAAGATCAGTTTAAGTTAGCTCCGGGAACAACACAATACTTATGATAAGTGATGAGCAGTAGCAAGGAAAAGCAGTAAGGAAGAGAGAGACTGCACCAAGCTTAGGCAGAAGCCCTCCCTCCTTCCTGTGAAAGTTAGACATGACGCAAATATGTAAGAGATCTTGAGGCTACAACTTGGTCAGGAGGCAAGAGTTTCAGTCTGAAATGACTGGAAAGGACCTAAATTCTTGGATCTCCCAGGAATAAAGGCGCATTTTACGTTCATTCTCCCTTGCGTTTCTCTAGATTTCTCTTTTTACCTCCCTTTCAAAATGAATACCCTCATTGTCAGTGGTGCAAATGTGCAAGATTAGTTTTCTTCCTCTACATTGAATCCAAATGTGCAAACCAGGGGATGGTTAAGCTTTCAAATGCCTGGTTATTAGATCCACTCAAAGTAAAAACCTGCATGCTATAGTAGAAATTGCCACAGCCAGTTTTTGTTTTCTTTTTCCTTTATCATCACTTTTTTATCTTCTACCTTCTCAGCTTGTCCTCTTCTTCCCCTCCCCCTACCTAACCCTGCACCCAAGAGAAGACATCATGGGGGAATACCAACAGTTAGCAACATTTTCTCCAGAGGTGGAAAGAGAGTAAAATCTGGACTTAAAACAATGCTGATAGAGGCGGTGTGGGAGCCTGCGGTGACCCTGGGCTTCCTTGCTGGGGTGAGGGGCCAGAGCTTCCCAGCCTCTTGTCCTGCATGTGCTGAGCTATTCCGGTTAGGCTATAAAAAACAGCGTGGAGGAGGGTTCAACTCCATAAACACCCAGCTATGGTTCTAACATGGAGTACATTGCCAGATGCAAATGCAAAGAGATACTTTTAATTTTGTTCCACGTGTTATACATCATGTGGCAAAGTGGTCTTCAGAAAGCCAGATTTGATTTTTATCTGTTATAATAAAGACTTTTAAAAAGCGACCTTAAAAATATATGATTGAGAATTAAAAGGGTGTATGTCACTAATACCAGAGTGTTTCTCATCTGAGTTTAAAAAGAGGTGAAAAAAAAAAAAGAGAGGTGGTACTTTTCCACCCCTCCTAAATAAGGAAAAATTTTAAGTAGAAGAGCTTGGTTAACATGTGAATTGTTCAATTGCTTTGCTGCTCATACAATTTCAGGAAAATAAAAATATTTCAATCCTTGTTTTTAAAAATCTTTTTACATCTTATGTTTTGTAAATTCAAAAGTAAATTAGGGAATCAGTCATACACGCCTGCCATCTTCTTTAGAAAAAGGACCTCAGAAACATCTACTTTCCCTGAAATATCAACATTTCCTATTATATTATACATTTTGGTCTGTGGTTTGTAGTTTAACAGTACCATTGAATAGGAGAAAAACAAAACTTATTTTGTATAACTTAAATGGGAGGAAAAGATACCTTATTATATAGACTTAGGGAGGTTGCCAAGGGCTTCTAAAATCTTGTTCTTTGTATCAATCTCTAGCTGATTTATCTGAATAGGATCCAATCTTACATAACATGTGGACTACATATAATATTCTGACACAATAGAAGGATTTCTAGAGGAATTGGAAGCATCCCGATGGTGGATTTCCTATCTCTTCCTGTTTTGAAACATTACTTTAGTGTATACTCCAAGGGTGATTTTAAATATGATCTTCTTCAAATTAAAAAAAAGTGCAAAAATGATTATTAAGAGAAAGAAAAGCAGGAAATCTTTTATAAATACTTTAGGACCACTGATCCCAGTTACCTGCTATAATGTGAATGGAATCATTATGGCTGTTCCATTGACACTGTTTCTTCATTCAGGATCCTGGCCAAAGGAATAGCATGTCGATGTGTAAAATTCTAGCCAAAGATAAGCCATTACAATGGAAATCGCGATGTGCAAAGTCTCATTGAAGCCTATGAAATTGAGTGTAATATCCATACCGCATTCTCATCTGCTTGCCCCAGGATTTAGTATGCGGCTCTGCATTGAAATGAGATTATGCATATAAAATGCCAATATAGAATACAATGCCCAATAAAACATTAGAAAAGCAACTTACAGCCCACATACATGGGCTTTACTTAAATTGGAACTTCATGTGCAAAGTAAACCATAGCGCCATCAGAACACTAAATCTACACAATGTCCTCACTCTGGTTTTTCCTGCTGCTTTCTGCATGATTCCCCCCCCACCCCCTCCTATCCAAACACAATTCTTTTAAGGGCACTCTTCAAATCATCTAACAATTCCCAAAGGATATTCCAGGAGTCTCTTAAAGTGTCTTTCTAAATTAAAAGACCCCGAACAATTTAAGTGCATTTTTGAACCAAAAATATCAGAAAGTATTTGGACTTGCAAACCTATGGGGGTGTGTGTAAAAAAGAAGAAAGGGGCCAAAGAGAAACCGGCCCCACAGTGGATTACAAGGTTATGGGACAGGTCACTAGGAAAGGGAAATAAAACCGAACGTTAGGTTGGGCTTGTAAATTATGCACCTTTCAGGGAAAGCGGTTTTAAGGTCTCTTCACTCAAGGGTTTTTTTTTCCCATCCATTTTACTATTAATTCTTAACTCTTGGTAGGCAGCTCTTTAATGAGGTTGTTTGTGGCAGGTTAATTTTCTCCAAACTACTGAGCTCCTCATTTTCCCTTTTAAGTGCAGTGCTGCCTAGAGCTTTCAGTATTTTCCATACCAGAAAACAAAATAAACGTGAAGTTGTCAGCGGCGCTGGGCTGAGAATTAAAGGCTTTATGTGGACAGAAAAACAGAGGGCCTGGACAGATGGGAGTGGGAGGGTAGAAATCAGGCTGAGTTGAGGGCATGAGGGAGAGAGAATTCGGTCTTAGGAGAGCGATGACCCAGGGAGTGTAATATATTAAATATTGCAGCGATCGATTTCAATATCCCAAGTGGACACGGGAATAAAAATTCACCAACAAGCTGAAGTGATTAGGAATGCTTTGTTGCAAGGGAAAAAATGTGATTTTCTTCAGATCCTTTTTGTTCAGGTTAGAAGAGGCATAGACAATCCACGTCTAAGCTTTGGACTCCCAGTTTGGGATGTAACTCTAAAGGTTAGTCCTATGTCAACGGTGCTTCTGCGTCGTGAAAAGATGAGCCTTTGTACTAAGGAGGATTAAATATCAACCACAATTACAGGCTGGTGCCTCTAGGAGCTTTCCTCCCAAATCAGAAGAGGGTACATTTTGGAAATGTCCTTCCCTGTGTATTAGTCTTTGTTTCAGTGGCTCTGGGACAAAGCAGTTGCGTTTGCACAGTTCTTTCACTAAAATCCAGGGGGAAATGCACAATATAGTTTACAGAGGGTTGCCTCACAATAGCAGGACATAAAAACAGCAGTTGGTGCTATGTAGGGAAGAAATATTTTTGAAATGTCATTCCGGGGCCAAAAGTATGAAACCCGTCATATATCCAGGCACAAGTACTCACTGCTGCACATGATTGTATTAGTGACTTCAGAATTGGGTGGGATTTTCTGTTCCTTTTTCTACCAAATCCAGCTCTTAGACATTCATGCTAGGAACCGTGTTTCTCTCAGTCCAGGAATCTGTTTAGGGATTTGGGGTCGTCACTGAGGAGGCTGCTTGGGGTGGGGGATTGTTTCCAGTCACAGCCTAACAGGCAGGGCCTGGGCTCTTCACACTGGGGACACCGGGTCTACTGCTAGGGACACACTGCTGGACGTCTGCACGCGGCGGCCACCACAGCTGCCTCCTCCTTCGGTGTGTCTGCCACAAATCTGGGAAAGAAATGCAGCATCATACGAGGGATTTCTTTAATGAGGATGAGTTCCTCGGAGTGACTGGGGGCTATGGCTGCTGCTCAGGCCTCTCCTTCCCTCTGCCAGATCCCATTATATCCTTCCTTATACACCAGCCTGAGGTTGGAAAAGCACACCCTCATGCCCCCGCTGCTCCCTGACCCAGAAACTGATCTCAATTTCACCCTGGTAGCTGAGTGAGGATGAACTGGAAGGTCTGAGTAGGCTGGAATCCCTGAGTAGGGCAAAACAAAATATACCTATCTCTGTCTATCTATCCCCTATCTCCCCCAGTCCCTTCCAGTCTTCTAATCATCTTCCATCCTAGTTGGGAGGACTAGCTCCCACTTGGAGCATGGCCCTAGGGCCTAGCCATATTTCCATATGAAGCTCTTCTTCATAGCAGGAGAAGGCAGTAGAAGGAAGCCTAAACCTCCCATTTCCTTTGCCCCTAAGTTGGGCCGACCCAAGTTGGGCTGGGTTAAGGCCGAGGTTGGTTGTGCAACCGAGCACTTAGGCTCCTGCAGCTGGAAACTACCAGGCTCTCTGTGGAATGATGACCGCCTACAGGGAGGCTGATTCTGCCCTATAAAGCTGGTTACTTCCCTAAAGCTATATAGGTCCTTCCTCTCTTGAGGTTGGGTCCATTCAGGTCCAGGAGCAAACTATCACTCAGAAAAGTTACTTTGAGAAGCTAGGGTTCATGAAACCAGTTCTCTCTCTTCCCGAGTGTGGGAAAGACTGAGTTAGGGGCAATTTGGATAAGAAAGGAATCTCTGTTTTGCTATGGTCCCCCTTTGGCCTTTTAGTTTGCATTTCTTTTTCTTCTCCTTCTCCTTCTTCTTCTTCATCATCATCAATGTCACATCAGGGAGAACAGCAGGCTGCAGGCAGCAGCGGACTTGCACCGTGAGGGCCTCTGCTGAAGCTGACTTGAGGCCTGGCTGTGTCTGGACAGGTGGCTCAGAGTGCAGAGATTCCTGCTCTTGTGTGAGGAGAGGAAAGCTGCAGAGAAGGAATCTCCTGGGTAGGGACTCTCTGTCCCAAGTTACCTAGGAGCAGGTTCTGCATCCAGGCCCTAAGCTGGGATCCTGGAAAACCTGCTCTGCTCTGCTGTAAGGTACCTGTTGCTTAAAGCTGCCTGGGGAGCCTTTGGGCCCCTGCCCTATTGTAAGTCTTGGGGGTTAGGTCTGGCTTCCCCTGGGGCTGCTGGATTCACCTGTCATTACGCTCACTGCCCAGGGACCCTGACAAACCTCCACAATGTGGGTCTGAAAAAGGGCGCTTAAGGTTCACTGATCTGTGTGTAGAACTTTGCAAAACTGCAAATAAGCGAGAAAATTTGTCTATTCTTGGGAAGGGAACTACAAGTTTGCACTTCACATGGAAGCATGAGAAAAAGTGTGTGTGTGTGGGGGTGACTTCTGGCCAAAAGCCCCACTGTAATCTCCAGAACAATTTCATTTCCTCTGCGGCACCCTGGCTACCCTAGCCGAGGCCTGCGAGAAGTCTGGGAGGAGAAGCAGCTTAAAAGCGGGGATGGGGCAGAGGAGAGGTGGCGAGGCCCTTAGCAAGGTCTCAGGTGAGGGCCAGGCCGGCTGCTGAGGAGGGGACCGACAGGATGGAAGGCCGCAGGACGGGGGGAGGGACAGAGCCACGTCTTTTGGAAGGTTTTGGTGTTTTCGAGAGGGGTTTTTCGCAGGAATTCGCACGGCCTGCCTCCGGGGCAGCCCGCTGGCGCTCCCCCCCGCCCCTTCTCGCAGAGCAGGTCGCAGGGAGCTCGGGTTTCCTCGGAGGCCCCGCGCCCTGGCCGCCCGCGCTCCGCCCGCCTCGGCGCGCAGGCCTTTCCCGCTTGCTGAGAAAGGGAAAAGCGCGCGCCCCGGCTCGTGCGGGCTGGAGCGTGTCCGTGCCGAGGGAGAGCCGGTGCTCCGGGGGGAGCCAAAGTGCCCAGGCAGGCCCTATAAACCCGGCCGGCCGCGCAGGCGGGAGAAGGGACTCCTGTCGGGGCGGTCGACATCCCAGGCTGTCGCGCGGCTTCTGGGAACCCGCGGGCTACTGAGAGAGAAGCAGGCCCCGGGAAGCTCGTTCTCTCTCCCTCCAAAGGGTGGTTGGAACTTTTGAACCCTTTACTTTAAAGTGATTGATCGTGTCCCACCAGAGAGCGGCTCCACCCCCGTCCCCATCTCCACCGCCTTCCCTTGTCACCTCGGCTCTAAGTGTGCGCGGAGACACGCGGGCGCGAGGGTTGGCGCGTTTGGAGATGTGAGCCGCAAACGCGAGCATTTGTGTATGAATGCGTGTCAAACAAGCAGGGCCAGAGCGGCTGTCGCGATTTTGGATGAATCCTGGTGTAAGAACCCATTACGGGAGGGTAGGAATCGCGTCTCTGCGCCCAAAACCCTCTAAAAGAAAGACGCAAGCGACAGCTATTCCCAGGAAACCGTCTCGGCACGCCTACCTCCCAACATGGAAGTCCTCGCAGGAGCCGGGCTCCGCACTGGGAGCCTTCAGGGAACTCAGGATGAAGGCTCACAGCCTCTACGTGAAGTTGGTCATTAATTTGGTCTGCTCGGAGCCAGTAACACACTCAAGGCCTCTGGCTTTGGGAATTGTCTCGGAGCTGGGATCCCGGCGTAGGCGACCCAGGGCTGCGGATGGGAAATGCGAGTGTTGGAGGCTCTGGGATGTGTCTGAGTGGGCTGGGTAGAGTTCCCGGGGCAAAGGTTGGCTCTTCCTCGCCCCAAATAAATTCTTGGTTAACTAGTGTAGACTAAACACATTAATGTTATTAAATGGGGTAAAACAGAAGGGGTTGAAAGTGGGGGGCATGCCAACTGGACCCAGATCCGGTCCTACTTCTCTCACGGTGACAAGTCAGGATGCTTCCAACACGAAAATAGAAATGTAACATTCAACTGGACGAATTAATTTTTGACGGATTTACGGTATGATTTTCTTTCCAGCGGTATTCGTCGGTTCTTTCGATCAGTAGTGCGGTCCAAAGACAGAAATATAAACAAGCACTTTCTGCTTTGCGGAAACCCCTTAACAGTATCTCCCAAAGAAAAACCAAGACACTTTGTGAATTTTCCCCAGATAATGCCTCATATTCCGAATGACTGATCAGAGAACTCCGGTATTGTTAAATAAAATGAGAGGAAGGCGAGTGACGTGGGAGCCGAACAATGGCATTTCTGAATCAGTTGGCTTGATTGACGTTTGGGAGCTTCACGACCCCAGGGAATAGGACTCTTTACGGTGAATACACCAAAACATCAACCAAGATTAGAACTCTAGATCCTGTTTTAATCCCATTTCAGTCTAAATGACAGTGGGAAAATATAAAATCTAAGAGGAGAGAATTACTCCATCATATATTGACCTAAAGTTTTAATTGCTCCAAGGGGGAAATAAAAGTGGAAAACCAATATTCTTTTCATCACTTTAGGAATAGCACTGACAAGTAAAGCGTAAGTGTTTGGGAGGGTAGGTACGAAGAATATTTAAGTGGTGTAAAATATTTTATATTTATTTCGGGAGACATACTGGAGAAATGTATAGGGAGATTTTATGCATATGTAAGAGAAAAAATATAACCCCCTCTATTGGATAAAAAGTGAGGGTCATCAGCAAACTGATGCTAAGAAATAATTAGATACCTTTAAGGTGGAGTCTAAATTTTCATTATTATTTGGAAGTCTTCTCTATTTCGTGGGAGGGGAAATTATTTTAATGCCAAAAGTTGTGTTAAATGTAAATTTAACCCAGGAAATTGTTGAGAGCCAATCTTCAAGTTGGAAAAACGGAATGTGTTTGAGCAAAGTCTATTTTTAACCACAGAAAAGTGTGAGATAGTGTGGGCTCTGTGTTAGGTGGGAGTAGAGTCTATGGCAACTTTGCTTTACAAAAAACACTGATTCTTCAATGGAACTTATCCTCAAACCTCAGAAACTTGAAAAATAGGAAATTTTAAGTATTATATATTAAACTGAACCGATGGAACACAGAAAGACGAAGTTGTAGTAAAAGATGTTAGTTACATTCTCCCAATTTTTAGCAGATAAACTACAGCAAAGGGGAATGTAACAGGAAGACATAAAAATAGACCAAATATGTTATAAATAATGGAATAGAAAGGGCTGTTGCACAATATAGGTTCACAATCTTATATTTTGAGTAGATTTTAATGAGAAGCCTCTCTGTTGCATGGAAACTGGGAATCATAAGAATTATATACGCAGCAAGAAGGAACAAAAATTAATTATTAGGAGCTCAGTAATCACCAAATAAACTCTGAGCTTTGAGGTTAAAAATAGACGACTATCTTCATGTTCAATTATACAGTATCAATTACTAATACAACTGATGTTTCAGCATCTCAGCGAGACAAGATACCATCTTCTATGGAGATATCTTGGTATTAATTAATGACTGCTTTATTCTCATTATTCACAAGGAAAAATAGGGGTCGTGTCACATTAAAATTAAGATTATCTTAGTTTATCTGGACCCTTAAACAAAGGTCATTCAAAGTAATTATATTTTGAATTAACAGAGGTAGGCAATTTATCTCGTTATTATTTTTGTTGTTGTTCAAAGACAGAAAATAAAGATCAGAAATAAGCAAAGTTTCATTTCTGAAGATAGAAAGAACCAAACAAACATGTCTTGACTTTTGCAGTATTTCCCTTGCTAAAGGGGGAATGAGGGAACTGTATAAGACGTGACTTTGCAAAGTCAAGTCCTTTTTAACAGACTCGGATCGAAATTCTTGCTATGCAACAAGGATTCAGGTTTGATTAATTTTCTGCAAGCAACGTGACAGCGGTGTTTTAAAAGATTAATTAAAATTGAAGTGATAGGGAGCAGGAATTCAACCTGCAGAGGCGTCCCAGGCGCCTTGGGGGGTTTTGCAAGCGAGTCCCAAGCTCAAACTACGGGCTTTCCCGAGCCTGGGACGCAACTCCCCGTCTCCTGGAGAGGAACGCGGAATTTGGCAAGGCGCCCGCCTGGCCGCCTGGCATCCCGAGCTGGCCGCCAGCTCTCGGGGGTGGGGACGGGGTGTGTCCCGGGGAACCCACTGCCGAGAGGACTGCTGGCGCGGCTCTCGACGAGCCAGTGAGGTCCAGGGTCACGCTGAGAGGCCGGAGGGGACTCCAGGAAGCCTCACGCTGATGGCCCCGGGCCTCCCAATCTCCGGGGAGAGGGGGACACCTATTTTGTACCCGGGCTCGTGCGGAGCCCCCTCTACGGTCGCGAGCGTGCGGGGCGCGTGGAAGGCGAAGGCGCATCCCCAGAGCCGAGGACGTGAAGGGCTCAGCCGTTGGGCTGCGGCTGCCGGGCCGGGGCGCAGGCCTGCACCGGCAGTCCTGCCTCGTCGGCGGAGACTCGGGACTCTGGGAGGCCCTTCACTGCCCGACTCCCCTTACCTCTCCGCTCACTCCCGCCCCGGCTTCTCCCTCCCCCCCCCCCCCCGCAACCCTGTCCCCTCGCTCCACTACGCGACGCCTTCGCCGGAGTAAGAAATTAGCTGCTTGCAACTGTAACTGTACTGAAGGAGATACAATCGCGGGAGCCCTCGGGGTCGCGCGCGGCAGAGAGGCGATGCGGGTGGCGCCCCAGAGGGTAGGTGGGGGGAAGCCGGGGGCGTTTGTTTGCACTTCGCCTCCCCGGGGCGCCAACTACAGTGTCCCTTTCTGTCTAGCTGGGGGGCTCAGGTCCTGACCTTGAGGCCGCGCCGCGCGGGGCTGTCTCCCGGCTGCAAGGGCGGGCTGTGTTGCGCGCCAGCGGGTCCCCGGGCCGCCCGGCGGGGGCGCTGGCCGGGCGGCTTCCCGGCTGGGGCGGGCCCTCCGCCCTGCGGCGGCGCCGGGAAACCCCTGCCTCTGCGGCGGGTCCCCGGGGACGCAGCCTGAAAGTGTCCCCGGGGATTCTCCGTGCCGCGGTGGCAACGTGGTTTCTCCTCCTCCTCGCGTCTGCCTCTCCCACCCTCTTCCCGGAGACCTCGGAGCGGCGGCGAAGTGGGAAGGGAGGCGGGTAAACAGACGGCGAAGGCCTGGGAGCGGGAGCTGGGGGACTCCGGGTCGAAAAGGAGGCACTGGGATGCGGAGAGGGGGCCGGGGGCCAGGGGGACTCGGCTGGGGAGGGCTGGGGCGGGGGGCGAGGCGAGAGTCCCCTCCCTTCTGAGTGGCGCAGGGGGAACCTCTTTCCTGGGGAACCCCCACCCAGGAGCTCCCAACGTCGAGAACAAAGGGTCTGGGAAGCACGGCCGGGGTCGCGGAGCGGAGGTGCAGGGAGGCAGGAAGGCAGGCGGTGGGGGCAGGGGAGGACGCCTCGCCACATTTCCTCTCCCGGCCGAATGACGGAAAAGCTCCCTCCAGCCAACGCCTCACTGAGGCCGCTTCAGAATCCGGGAGGGTTCGGGTTCCTTACCTAACGGCTGCACTCGCTCCCTTCCTCCCCCAGCGTCCCCACCCCCTCCAGGGACTGCGGCCCGGGAGCCGCAAGGCAGGCGACGCGCCGCGGCGCGGGCGGAACCGCGGGGCAGCAGCGCCCCCTGCAGGTGCCGGGCGCCTCTGCAGCTGCCGCTCCGACTCTTTAAGGTGGAAACGGCCTCGTTCCCCACCCGCGCGTTCGGCTCTCCCGCAACCATGCTTCCACCCGCGGAGTCTCCCTCGAGAAGCGGGCCTGGCAGTCCAGAACGGTCGAAGGCTGCTGGCTCCTACTGCTATTTCCTTGACCCCCTTGGCCCCACTACCTGTAGGTCCTCGTCCGCGGATGAGCCGGTATCGATTTCGACAACCACCATTGATAATATCCTGCTGGTATAAAAAGAGGCGTAAGTCACGCGTCAGGGCTGAAAGCCGAAAACGGCGTTTCTTTAACTTGAAAGAAAACTTTTATTTTCGTTTATTAAAAGCAGAAGGCCACCAGGAAAGGGTCGCGGGGGGTTGGTGACCTGTCCATGGGCTTTTCAGATCCAAGTGTTCAGGATGAGCCTGGCCGGTCCCGGAATCGCATTCAGCGCCCACACCCCGCAAACTCTTGGGCAGGTGCCGGTGCAAGAGGCCGGGGAGGAGCGGCGGGCCCACAGGGAACCTCTCCTTGTGCACCTCCGGCGCCCCCGGCTTCAGCTCACTCTCGCCCGGATGCTTTGTTTATTTGGTGAAAGCAAGGAACGTGGAGAGGATCGAAGAGCAGTTTTTCTTTCTTTCCTTTTTCCCTTTTAACTAAAGAGTGTGCGTGTGAACTCATCGTTTCTTGGGTATAAGTGACCTCAGCGAATTCGAGATTCTTGGGGAAAACCTACGAGCATCGAGCAGGACACGAACAAGCCAACTCCGGTTCCGGTGCCATCTGCAGTAAATTCCTTTTCTTTGCTCTTCCCTCCTCCGCGTCTTGGAGAGGGGTCCCCCAGGGGTTGTCACAGGATTTCCGCACACCCAGGATCCGGACTCTCAGAGGAAAGCTCAGGTCCCGGCGCCGGGAGGGCGTGGGGGAGGGGAGGCGGTGCCGACCCGGGGAACGAAGTTTACCTGCACGGAGGGAACCGGCTTTCCCCCTCCCACCCCCCACTCCCCACTCCCCCCGGCGCGCAGCCTCGGCTCCGCCCTGCCGGGCCCCGCCCCAGGAGAGCCGAGGCCGCAGGTCGGGCCGCAGCGGGAGGAGCTCGCCCCGGCAGGTGCCGCAGGGTCACGCCTTCCCCGGGGGTTGCAAACCGCAAGCGAAAGTCGAGAAGGGCTGGAGCGTTCCCTCTAATCCGTTTTACACTGTGAAAACCGCAAAGCTGTCGCCTAGCCGGCCACTTTTTAATTGGGAGGCAAACAGACGAAAAACCAAAACAAGCGCGCGAGCTGACTTTCCCTGTGTTTTTCCTTCTCAACGAAAAGCCCGCTCTCTGGTGAAGCGGGAAACAGCTCCGCGCTCGTTTGCTCCCTTTGAGGTCTGGACTGGCGGCGCCCCCAGCGCGAGGGGCAGCCTGGACTGGGCCCTCTCACCACCCTCTTCCCCCAACTCTTGGGTCTCCACGCGCATCTCGTCTCTCCACGGGTCACGCCGAAGCCATACGAGCCGTGCAAGCTCCATCCTGCGCTTTCTCGCTCGGGCAGATGTGGGTGCTTGGGTGTTGGGGACTCCGAGGGCTCTGAATTATCCCCAGACGCAGGTTCCCCCGACGCCAGGCGCGGGAGGAGGAGGGCTTTGGGCCTCCAGTCCGGGGGCTCGGAGACCCCCAAGCCGACCACAAGAAGCACTTGCCGACGCGCTTCGAGTCTCGCAGTTTTCCCTGGGGGAAAGCAGAAGTTGGTGGCCACACCGCGCGGCGCCAGACCAAGCTCTCAACTTGCCGAGAGACCTGCCGGGGGTGTTCAGCCCCCGGGGGAGGCGCCGGAGAAGCAGGAGAGCAGAGGGCGGGGTACGGGGGAGACCGCCCGGGTCAGGTGGGCCGAGTCCCAAGATAGTGGGTGTCCACTTATCACGTTGATGTGTTAAGAAAGGTCCTATGTGTTAAGAAGGGTCCTTTGTGGAAAATCCTTTTTAGTCAAATTAGTGGTCGTGGACGTACAAGGAGGGAAGAAAGGCCAAAGAAAGGAGACGGACCTTATTTAAAAAGAAAAGCTGGGGAAAATGGAGTGGTCAAATTGTGGAGAGGAAGGGAGGGAAGGAAGGATGGAGAAGGCTTTCCTTCTTTGTTCTTTAAAAAAAGCCCGAGCACTTTCTTTCTAAATCAAAATACAGAGAGCCAGTCTTTCTTGGAGCGTGGTTAGGTAACTAAGAGATACTGCTCATTAGTTCACTTTTAAAGCACTTGCTGGGTTGAGCAAAATTTTGAGAAGGTTCTTTCTCACCAGCCCCAGACTGAGCTCAACTCATTTTGATTTAAAGCAGATTTGAAATAAAAATTTCAGAAGAGAAAATGTGTGTATTGTATCTGTACACGTATGCACATGCAACAGAGTTTGTATTCCCTCTAGTCTGTATCTAAGACAAGCAATTCTATAGTAAATTACATATGACGCCTGATTTTTTCCCTAGTATTGTATTGTCACCAGAGAGAAGAGTCCTGGGTTATCTTTCTCTCCATTCCCCATTAATAAATCTAAGAGAGAGAACCATTATACGATTGTGGCTCTTTTCCCCTCTCTTTCTGGCTTTCGTTCCCACACATGAACACACACACAGAATATACATTATGTGCAGACTTTTCCCTAGTCAGCCTGTAATGTATCATCTATAAATCCATGCCCATGTCTTGTTTCCATTGAAATTTGGAACATGTTACATGTTGAGGACCTAACTTTTGTTCTTGGTGGTGTGTGCATTTCATCAGGGATCTTTGGTAAACCAATAAAACAATTATCTTTGCTTTGAATTTACTTCTTTGTGATTAATGGAAAATAGCATTAATGAGTGGCTTAAACAGTATTTTTATATCAAATATCAACAAATAATTTTTTTAAAACTATAGTTTCCAAATGTTCAGAATAATGGCTTCCCATTTACAGTTATATTTTGGCAAAACTACTTCATATTAATTGAAAATGACTAAAACATGCATTCTATTTAGAGAGGCTTATTCACTGAGATTGAACTCCAACAACATAAACTATCTGGATCAAATTACTTAAGTCATTCCTACTGAAGGAGGGGTTGGAAAATTAGAAACTGTGGAATACTTTTTAGCCTTTTCATAAAGCTTTAATTAAACCTGACTTCTGTGAAAAATAAAACTAAAATACAATTATCCGTTAAGTGGTCTTGTAGAATATATGTTATAAAATTGTTATAAAAAAAGAGTGCCCAAAGTATATTTTAATGAAACTAGATGAATACAAATATAACTGTTGTTTTCCCAGTGATTTTTCTCTCTCAAACATAAGACATGTAGGACTTCAGAACGTGCTCTTTAATGTGCTCTGATAATAAGAAAACCATTGCTGCTTTTCTCAGAGGAGCACAGTTATCTAGGGGCAATGCCAAAATCATTAGATAAGCCTCATCTTTCCTATCACATCATTGTCTACATGAAATTCCATCTTAGGAAATATGCAAGAATATTAGATTTTCCCGAAGCTTGAAAATACAATAAAATTTGAAGTGTTGAAAATATGATTCTTAGTTGACAGTATCTTAGAAGTTGCAGAAGTATCCATCTCTTTTTGAGATGGCTTTAATAATGACTGACTTTAATAATGTTGGAAAGTAAGGAAAGATTTCAGTAGCAGGCAAGATGTGATGAATGGACACAAGGAACAATGAAGCTATTGACAAAACGTGCTAAGTTCTTAGAATTCTATCTAAATTATTATTTTTTCCTTCCAGTGCAGAGGAAGAAACCCAAGTGCATCCATGTTCATCAGATGTAGGGTAATAAAAATGTGGGCGGGTGACAGTCAATGAACTGTGACTGTAATATGGTTGTTAGTGTAGGTGAGTGAGTGCACTGAAACATTTGTTCCTGTTTTAAAAAGGTCTCTGGTCCTCAGTGGAAATAGGGGAATTTTGTAGAAAATTGAGGCCAAGAGGGAAAGAAGACTAAAAAAAGAATAAAGGAAATTCAGTAATTAAAAAACTATTTGTTTTCTATTTTAGATTTGATTTTAGTCAATTGTTCCTGCGAGCTATTTAGATGAAATAAATGGAATGTCGCTTAATAGGCAGATGCTCTGATACATTTTCTTCTTCAAGGATCTGGTTCCTGGCATTCAACGGAAACTAGGATTCAAGTTAGTATTAGAACTTGAACTTGTTCTGCCAGAGTGAAAATTTGTTCCATTAGGCGTCAGTCACAGAACTCTTACAGACCTGGCTAGAGCTGTGGTTATGATGTATCCAACTAGCTGAAATAATAAAGTCGTAAGTAATGCTGGATGTGCTTTGGGAAGCCATCCAGGGGGTTTAATTTTTTTAATGAAAGTTTCCTAATTTTACAGTCCTCATAAATCTGAAACAAATCTGATTAAGGTCATCAGGGTAAATTAAAACTTAATGCCTGACCCTTTGGAGATAACAAAATAAGAATAACTTAAAATGCAAAATATTCAGTTGTGTGCAATCTTTAGCACGGATTCATTCCTGGACGTTTTTCTTACTTGCTTGCCCATACTTCCTTCTCATTGCAGATTTATAGTGCTCTGGGGGAAACGCTTGTACAAAGTGATATATTAGACAGATCTAACCAAAGCTTAAAAGTTAGTGTCTGACTATATAAATAAAAATCTAAACAAAAACAGCCACTAAAAGGAAAATTAACTGTACCTTAAGTGAACAATTGTACCCAGTATGGTAAGAGGAATGGGACAAATATGCATGTTTTTCAAAAGTTCATAATTTATTAAATATAGGAGAATTTTAAATAAATCCAATTCATAAGACACATGTGGATTTATGTATATAAATATAATGATCATTCCTAAATTAAATAAAATTGATTGGAACCCTGGGGTGTTCCTTATATGAAAATATGTGATAGCTTTCATTAAATAATGAATTGCATATTATAAAAATTTAAAAAATACTAATAAATAGAATATTAGACTCAATAGAAAAATTAAAATAAATTTAAATTCTCCTAATTAATTATAGAAATCTGTTTTCTCTTACTTTTCCTTTTGAGCAGAAAATTTGTCAATCGGCCTATAATGGCCGATTTTTAAGACATGTTAAAAACAAACGCTGGGACTTCCCTGGTGGCACAGTGGTTAAGAATCCGCCTGCCGATGCTGGGGACACCGGATCGAGCCCTAGTCTGGGAAGATCCCACATGCCACGGAGCAAATAAGCCCGTGCGCTGCAACTACTGAAGCCCGCGCTCCTAGAGCCCGTGCTCCGCAACAAAAGAAGCCACCGCAGTGAGAAGCCCCGCACCACAAGGAAGAGCAAACCCCTGCTCACGGCAACTACAGAAAGCCCACACAGCCAAAAATAACTAATAAAAAAAATGCTATCTTCAACAATTTTTGTAATTTGGGACTTGAACTGAACCTGCCTAAGTTTTTAAACAAATGGTTAAAAGTAGATAAAGGGAGTAGTTTGAATTTTTTTTTTTTTTTTGCCAATTAAGGAAAAAAATTGAGGAATAGTTCTCTCAGTAAATTTAGATTTTTTTATTTCTTACAAAATATCTGTTGGCTCCAAAAATCACTGAACAACTAAAAAGGCCACATTGACAGTTAATGGTCACCCAGCTATTAAAAAGTAGCTCTGGGGCTTCCCTGGTGGCGCAGTGGTTGAGAGTCTGCCTGCCGATGCAGGGGACACGGGTGCGTGTCTCGGTCCGGGAAGATCCCACATGCCGCGGAGCGGCTGGGCCCGTGAGCCATGGCCGCTGAGCCTGCACGTCCCGGAGCCTGTGCTCTGCAACGGGAGAGGCCACAACAGTGAGGGGCCCGCGTACTGCCAAAAAAAAAAAAAAAAAAGTAGCTCTGTAGACTACCAGAAGCTGAATGTCAGAGTTCGCTCTTCCTGTTTTTTTTCCCTTCCAGATTCAGAGGAGATTGCTTTGCCCTATGGGGACACTTGCTCTTCCTAAGTGTGGAAAAAAATGTGATAGGCAGTTCCAGGAATGTTGCCTTTGACAGCTTGTCTCAGAGGACTTAATATTCTAGGTGGCAATTGGCCAAAATAAGTAGGAAACTTAGGTAACTGCCAAGCTACAATACCGATGAAAATTCTGCCACAGCTAATTAGAAAGCGGAAGGAAAGTTTTTACATTAAAAAAGAACTAGGAGGGACTTCTCTAGTGGTGCAGTGGTTAAGAATACGCCTGCCAATACAGGGAACACGGGTTCGAGCCTTAGTCTGGGAAGATCCCACATGCCACGGAGCAGCTAAGCCCGTGCGCCACAACTACTGAGCCTGCGCTCCAGAGCCCGTGAACCACAACTACTGAAGCCCACGTGCCTAGAGTCCGTGCTCCGCAACAAGAGAAGCCACTGCAATGAGAAGCCCGCACACTGCAACGAAGAGTAGCTCCCACTCGACGCAACTAGAGAAAGCCTGCGCACAGCAACGAATACCCAACACAACCAAAAAAAAAAATTTAATTAATTATAAAAACAAAAAAGAAGTAGGAATTAAATGGCTAGTGGTGAGGGACAACTATTCCTGGTGTGTGTGTATTTGTAGGGAAAGGATAAGCATTTGTTGATTTTTATAATAATCTTATTAAAAAAGCTATTTGACAATTGATTTAAAAATGTTATAACAGTGCTCACTTTGGCAGCACATATACTAAAATTGGAACGATACAGAGAAGATTAGCATGGGCCCTGCACAAGGATGACACGCAAATTCATGAAGCGTTGCATATTTTTAAAAAGAAAAAAATATATATTATAACAGAGCTATCTGAGAATAGCTTTACTTGAACGTTGCTTTCAGAAATCAGAAGCACATTATTAACAATACTTGCCTTTGTCTGAGCTATGAAAATAAGATAATGTGGAATCACGAAAATTCTTTTCATGGTTGCAAGTTTGTCCCATTCCAGAATGCACAGCCCTTTGCAATGTGAGTTTGCTGCTCCCATCCAGAAGTGGACTCTATCCTCCACTCCCTGGAATATGGGCTGGCCTTGTGACTTTGACTAATTGGATAAAGTGGAGATAATGTTGTACAAGTTTTGGAATTAAGGCCTGAGGAGATCCAGCAATCCCACTCCTGGGCATATATCTAGATAAAACTCGAAAAGATACATGCACCCCTATGTTCATATCATAGCAGCATTATTTACAATAGCCAAGACATGGAAACAACCTAAATGTCCATCGACAGATGAATGGATAAGGAAGATGTGGTATATATATATATATATATATATATATATATATATATATACAGTGGAATATTACTCCGCCATCAAAAAGAACGAAATAATGCCATTTGCAGCAACATGGATGGACCTAGAGATTTTCATACTAAGCGAAGTAAGTCAGAAAGAGAAAGACAAATACCATATGATATCATTTATATGTGATATACAGTGGAATATTACTCCGCCATCAAAAAGAATGAAATAATGCCATTTGCAGCAACATGGATGGACCTAGAGGTTATCATACGAAGCGAAGTAAGTCAGAAAGAGAAAGACAAATACCGTATGATATCACTTATATGTGGAATCTAAAACATAACACAAATTAACATACCTACAAAGCAGAAACAGACTCACAGATGCAGAGAACAGACTTGTGGTTGCCAAGGGGGAGAGGGTGGGAGTGGGGGAAAGAATGGGGGTTTGGGATTAGCAGAGGCAAATTATTGTATATAGGGTAGATAAACAAGGTGTTATTGTATAGTATGGGAACTATATTCAATATCCAGTGACAAACCATAATGGAAAAAGAATATGAAAAAGAATATGTATATATGTATGGCTGAGTCACTTTGCTGTACCAAAGAAATTAATACAACACTGTACATCAGCTAGACTTCAATAAATTAAAAAAAAAAAAAAGCCTGGAGAAACTTTGCACCTTCCATCTTTATCCTCCTGGAACACCATGCCACAAAGAAGACTGGGATGAAAGATCGTGAGGAGAGAGAGGGGCCCAGCTGTGTATCAGCTGTTCCCATCGAGCCCAGCACCTAGCATATCCACCAGCTGAATACCACTACGTTAATGAACCCAGGCAGAGGAACCACACAGCCAACAGAATCATGAAAAATAATAAATCTTCTTGTTTTAAGCCACTAAGCTTTGAGGTGATTGGTTATACAGCAACAGACAACCACACTTGTCTTGTTAGCTGCAGTTATTACAATCATATAAAGTTGAGAAGGAATTTGTTGATATAGCAAGTGTCCAAATCATGATCAAATTAAAGAGCTCTCCATATTTTTAAGAGCCCGAGTTAGCACCACAGGCTCAAGGTTACTATCTGTGATTGTTATCATGATAATTAATTTTCATCCCTGAGGCTGGTGAGATTTAAGGAAGTCACATTATTTTATATCATTTGCACAGCAACTCAGTGAAGCAGGCAGGGTGGTTATTATCTACATTTTAAAGATGAATAAACAGGCTCAGGGAAGTGACAGAAGTGTTTGAGACCAACATGTGGCTTGAGAAGGGATATCCCCAGGGAAATGTCGGTGACCTCATTTTTCTTAGTTGGAAAATGAAAGGATTGGATTAGAGGATCTCTGAAGTTCCTTTAGTCATGTCAGAGGTCTCAGGCTGGGTCACATTAATCAGAGCCAGTGGAGAGGAGAAGGAATCTGGGACCATCAGAAATAGAAGCTGAGACCCCAGCCTGCATGAGGATTTGATGGAAAGCCATTCATTCACTTCATTCATTCAACAATAATTTTCTGAGTGCTTTTTACATGCCGAGCACTGCTCTAGGCATTGGAGATGTAGTGGTGAATAAATCCCACAAAATCTCTGCTTCTATGGGACTTACATTCTGGTAGGGGGCTTATGACAACAAGTAAACAAACACACTGATTTCAAATAGAGATATAGGTGCTATGAAAAAAATGAACGAGTAACCTAATAAAGAGTGATGGTGGTGGGTGTGGAGGGCACCTTGGAATAGGTGGTCAGGGAAGACCTCTCTGAGATGACGTTTGACAGCCATGGGTTCAAGTCCTGGTGATGCTACTTACTAGCTATGTGAAATGAGACAGCCAAGTTACCTCTCTAGCCCCTTTTCTGTTAAGTGGGGCTAAGCATAGATGGCTGTTGCATAGAATCAATGAAGTAATGCATGTAAAATGTCTGGTACAGATAACCCACTTAATAAATACTAACTTCCTTTAACTCTTCTCTCTTCCAATCAGGGTGGCAAGCTCAGACATAGTTGTGGTGTTCTCTGGTGGGGACCCTACTGGCGATTGGGTGGAATAATTCTTCACTGTGCAGGACTGCACGAGTGCATTGCTGGACATTTAGCCCACCTGGCCCCTACCAACTGAATGCCAATAGAATTCCCTAGTCATTTTGACAATCTAAAACCACTGTGTACCTGTTAGCTTTTCCCGAGTAACAAATCATTCAAAACTCAGTGGCTTAAAGCACACACAAAATATTTGTTCTCATGCTTCACTGGGTTGGGGTGTGGAACACATACTGTGAGTCAAATTGACTGAGGCTGAATGGTCTAGAATGGCTTCCCTCACATGTCTGGAGTTGGGATGTGGGGGCCTCTCATTTTCTAAGAGGTTAACCTGGGCTTCTTTACAAGGGGGTTGCAGTGTTCCCAGAAGCAAGAGAAGGCAAGCCCCCAAACATAAAGACTTTTCAACTCTCTGCTTACATTACCTGTGCTAAATCCTGTTGACCAACAAAAGTCATAAGGTTAAACTCAGGTGCAAAGAGTGGACTCCGACTCTTGATGGGCAGGGAGCTGCAAAGTCACCCAGCAGAGAAACACACACACGGGAAAACTCTGTGGCTATTTCTTCAGTTTATCAAAGTCCATGCTCTGGCTATAAATTATTCACGTTCCTGCCAACTATGAAATATACCTATCCACATCCTAAGACCCTCAAAACTCTCATGCCAAGTGTTGTGTCAGACTTGAAGTAGTGAACTTTTTTAAAAAAAATAAATTTATTTATTTATTTTATCTTTGGCTGTGTTGGGTCTTTGTTGCTGTGTGCGGGCTTTCTCTAGTTGCAGCAAGTGGGGCTACTCTTCGTTGTGGTGTGTGGGCTTCTCACTGTGGTGGCTTCTCTTGTTGTAGAGCATGGACTGTAGGCACGTGGGCTTCAGTAGTTGTGGCTCGTGGGCCCTAGAGCACAGGCTCAGTAGTTGTGGCACATGGGCTTAGTTGCTCCGCAGCATGTGGGATCTTCCCGGCCCAGGGGTCAAACCTGTGTCCCCTTCATTGGCAGGTGGATTTTTTTTCCATTTTTCCAGCTTTATTGAGATATTATTGACATATAACATATGTAAGTTTAAGTATACAACATGATGATTTGATACCTGTATATACTGCAGAAAGATTACTGCAGTGGTGATAGTTCAAACCTCCATCGCCTCACATAATTACCTTTTTGTGTGTGTGTGTGGTTGATAGTAACATTTAAGATTTACTCTCAATAATTTTCAAGTGTATAATACAGTAGTATTAACAATAATCACCATGCTGTACACCAGATTCCCCAGAACTTATTCATCTTAAAGAAGAAAGTTTGTACCTTTGACTAACATCTCCCCATATCCCCCCCTCATAACTTGCATCCACCATTCTACTCTCTATGTGTATGAATTCAGCTGTTTATTTATTTTTAACATCTTTTTTTTTTTTAAGTAGATTTTATTTTTATTTTTGTGTGCGTTGGGTCTTCGTTACTGCACATGGGGTTTTATCTAGTTGTGGAGGGCTACTCTTCATTGCGGTGCACGGGCTTCTCATTGTGGTGGCTTCTCTTGTTGTGGAGCACAGGCCCTAGGTGCGCGGGCTTCAGTAGTTGCGGCACGTGGGCTCAGTAGTTGTGGCTCGCGGGCTCTAGAGCGCAGGCTCAGTAGTTGTGGTACGTGGTCTTAGTTGTTCCGTGGCATGTGGGATCTTCCCGGACCAGGGCTCAAACCTGTGTTCCCTGCATTGGCAGGTGGATTCTTAACCACTGCACCACCAGGGAAGCCCATATTTTTTAACATCTTTATTGGAGTATAACAGCTTTACTATGGTGTGTTAGTTTCACCTTTATAACAAAGTGAATCAGCTCTACATATACATATATCCCCATATCTCCTCCCTCTTGCGTCTCCCTCCCACCCTCCCTATCCTACTCCTCTAGGTGGTCACAAAGTACTGAGCTGATCTCCCTGTGCTATGCAGCTGCTTCTCACTAGCTATCTATTTTACATTTGGTAGTGTATATATGTCCATGGCAGATGGATTCTTAACCACTGTGCCACTAGGGAAGTCCCAAGTAGTGAACTTTTGATCTTCATCAGATATCAATGTGGCTAAGGCTCTTTGGGTATGGTTATTTTTTTTCTTTTAAAAATTGTGATAAAATACACATTACATAAAAAATTTACCATTTAACCATTAAAAAATTGAGGTATAGTTGATTTACAGCATTATATAAGTTTCAGGTTTCACATAGTGGTTCACTATTTTTAAAGGTTATCGTCCATTTATAGTTATTATAAAATATTGGTTATATTCCCTGTGCTGTATATTACATTCTTGTATCTTATTTATTTTATACATAGTACTTTGCATCTATTAATCCCCTACCCCTATCTTGCCGCTCCCCCTTCCTTCTCCCCACTAGTACCATTTAACCATTTTTATTTAAAATTAATTAATTAATTATTTTCTATTTTTGGCTGTGTTGGGTCTTTGTTTCTGTGTGAGGGCTTTCTCTAGTTTCGGCGAGCGGGGGCCACTCTTCATTGTGGTGCTCAGGCCTCTCGCTGTCGTGGCCTCTCTTGTTGCGGAGCACAAGCTCCAGACACGAAGGCTCAGTAGTTGTGGCTCACAGGCCCAGTTGCTTCATGGCATGTGGGATCTTCCCAGATCAGGGCTCGAACCTGTGTCCCCTGCATTGGCAGGCAGATTCTCAACCACTGTGCCACCAGGGAAGCCCCCATTTAACCATTTTTAAGTGTATAGTAAGTACATTCACATTGTTGTACAACTGTCACTACCATCCATGTCCAGACCTTTTTTCATCTTGCAAAACTAAAACTCTGTACATATTAAGCAACAACTCCCTATTCCTCTCCTCCTCACAGCCCCTGACAATCACCATTCTACTTTCTGTCTCTATGTATTTGACTACTATAAGTACATCATATGCATGGAATCATACAGTATTTGTCTTAGATTATTTCACTTAGCGTAATGCCTTCAAGGTTCATCCGTGATGAAGCATGTATCAGAAGTTTCTTCCTTTTTCAGGACTTCCCTGGTGGTCCAGTGGTTAAGAATCCGCTTTCCAATTCAGGGGACACAGCTTCGATCTCTGGTCAGGGAACTAGGGTCCCACATGCTTCGGGGTGGCTGGGCCTGAGCGCTGCAACTGCCGAGCCCACGCACTTCAGAGCCCATGCGCCACAACTAGAGAGGAGCCCGCACATCGCGATGAAGAGCGCGTGTGCCACAACGAAGAATCCTGCGTTCTGCAATAAAGATCCCAGGTGCCACAACTAAGACCTGATGCAGCCAAATAAATAAATAATAAAAAATAAAAACCATAAAATCTATCAAGAAAATTAAAAAAAAAAGAAATCTCTTCCTTTTTAAGGCTGAAAAGTATTCCATTGCCTGCATATACCACATTTTGTTTATTCAACTGTGTACATAGCAGTCATTGGTTCATAGCAATTCTGAAATTCAACTGGGCACGTGTAGCCAAACCCCCCTACTCTGGGGAGAGGGAATGTTCCTAGATTAGGGCCTGGTTCTGCTCTGTGAGGCGGCTTCTTAGTCCACTGCTCTTTGAGGTTCTTAGTTCTACCCTTGGGGATCTTGACTTTGCTTTCTGAGATATCCTATTTTCCATAAAAAATGGCCTCTGTTTGTAACTGAGTAGTTTTCTCACCTGCTTCCTAGCCATAGAAACTTGGGGGACAAGAGGTCTACTTGCAATTTGAATGACCTCAGTCTTTTTTAGTCTGAGCTGACACAAGTCCCTTAAAAATCTTTGTGGGCTTGGGTGTTCCCTGGTGGCTTAGTGGTTAAGACTCCGCCCTCCCAATGCAGGGGGCACAAGTTTGATCCCTGGTTAGGGAACTAGATCCCACATGCATGCCACAACCAAGGTGTCTGCCTGCCACGACTAAGACCCGGCACAACCAAATAATAAATAAATAAATTTAAAAACAAAGAAGTGAAAACAAAACAACTTTGTGGGCTTTCTATGCATCAGATTGATAGTCTACTCCATTAGATAAAATCATATCCACAATTATTTTTGAGACAGGCCCACCCGTTAGACTTCTTCATAGCTATTTTAGGATTAGGCTTCTTTGGGACCATGTTCTTAAGATTCCTAGAAGCCCTTTTGTCTAACTGAAAGTGTCTACTAGGCACCACCTTTAATGTTTCTGAAGTTTTGGTAAAGGGTCTTACAGCCAAATCCTTGATTTGATCTTTACCTGAGGCTCTTTCTTCCTCAGAGAATCTTTCGCTGCCTATATCAGCTGGAGATGTGACACAGTTTTGTTTTACAACATAAGCAAGTCCTGGATTTTTTGTTTCTTCTAAATTCTACTTGCAAACTAGAGTTCCTTCTTTTCCCTCCTGCCCTCCCTCTCGTGTGATACTTTATTAAATGCAGCTAGGAGTAACCAACTGGTGACTCATTTCTGTACTGATAACTATCACATCTTTCATCTCCACTTCAAACATTCTGCTTGGAAATAAACTTAGCTAGATCCAAAAATTCATTAGGTACATTGTCTATCTTTCTAGTTACCACAGGAGACAGCGTTGCCAATTGTTTTACTGATATGTAACACAAATCACCCTTTCCATCTGCGAAAACAGGTATTCACCACCTTTCCAACCTCTACTAATGATCCTTTCACCATTTTTCCAGCCTTTGCTAACAGTTTCCGTGCTGCTTTTTCAGCCTCTAGGCATTGCCCCATCCCCAAGCCAAAGCCACATACTGTAGGTTTTGTTCTGGCTGCACTTCACTCCCAGTATCAATATTTGGGTCAATGCGAATTCAATCAGAGAAACAGAGCCATCAATAGCATTGTGGGGAGAAGGGATTAGAAATCAGAGACTCTACACAAATGTAAGAGAAACTAAGGAAGTGAGGAAGTGGAAGTCTGGGAGGAGACTTGAAGGATCAAAAGAAGAGTCATTACTCAGTTTGTCTGTAGCACTGAAGTGGGCAGACAAATTGGAACTGCAGAGAAATTTGAGAGATCATGCACTGTCCAGACCCTGAAGTGGGACCACAAAGGGAGAGCTCATGGACAGGTTTTTGGGAGACTCTTTCCTCTGTAGGTCTGTATCCACACATCTGGTGGTTTACCTGGGGCTGCTGTTGGTCTTAGGGCCAACAGTTGGGATGATGATCTGAATGCAGAGTGAAGGAAGATGATGACCAGCTGAGGTCTGCCAAACACTTCTGAGTCTGTCCTTCACCATCTGACTAAAGACCTCCTGAAGATAATGGTTGCTGCTTCACTTCTGCCTCCAATTTCACTCAAGTTCCTGTTCTGGGCAGTTCCAACTTGGAACACACAGGGAAGGGGATTCTGGGAATTGTAGTTAACCAAGTTGACAGCCGCACAATCCAGCACATACCCTATACATTTTCCCATGCTTCCTGGGGAAACGGTACCACTTTACTTGGGGTCCATTGCGAGAAACACAGAAGTACATAAATCTAGGTAGTTATGTGTGTGGGGAGTGGAATGGGAGTGAAGGATAGTATCATTATGGTTTTTTTTTTTTTTTTTTTTTTTTGGGGTACGCGGGCCTCTCACTGTTGCTGTCTCTCCCGTTGCGGACGGACGCGCAGGCTCAGCGGCCATGGCTCACGGGCCTAGCCGCTCCACAGCATGTGGGATCTTCCTGGACCGGGGCTCGAACCCGTGTCCCCTGCATCGGCAGGCGTACTCTCAACCACTGCGCCACCAGGGAAGCCCTATCATTATGGTTTTGAATGATTGGTCCATCTCTATTTTCTGTTGGAAAATAGAATCCAGCCTGATTATTCTTGGTGTCCAAGAATTATCTACAGTTGTAGTTTCCAAGCCTTGATTTCACATTAACCTCTAGGCCCACTGTCACCTGACTCCATTAAAACTGATCTTACCAAGGATACTAAAGACCTCTTGATGCTAAATCCAGTGGACACATTTTAGTGTTTATTTTATTTGATTTTTTGGGGTGTGTGTGTGAGTTGTCGACCATTTCTTCCTTCACATTCTTTCTTTCTGTGGACTGTAGGATGGTTTCTTCTTTTGAGATTTCTTTTGTTCTGCGCATTCCTTAAATATTCGTGTTAGGGTTATTTGCAGGCTGTCTGCTATTCAGTGGTGTGCTGGAGCCAGCTCCCAGCAGCTCTCTAGAACCAACTGAGTGCATCTCTTCAGAACTCCACATTCGGACTTCCCTGGTGAGGCAGTGGTTGAGAATCTGCCTGCCAAGGCAGGGGGACACAGGTTCGAGCCCTGGTCTGGGAAGATCCCACATGCAGCGGAGCAACTAAGCCCATGAGCCACAACTACTGAGCCTGCGCTCTAGACCCTGCGAGCCACAACTACTGAAGCCTGCGAGCCACAGCTACTGAAGCCCGTGCACCTAGAGCCCATGCTCCGCAATAAGAGAAGCCACTGGAAAGAGAAGTCCGCGCACCTCGATGAAGAGTAGCCCCCACTCGCTGCAACTAGAGAAAGCCCTCGAGCAGCAACAAAGAACCAACACAGCCAAAAAAAAAAAGAACTCCACATTGTGATGACAAGTTAGTAGTTTGAAATTGACTGCAGTGGGAGTAGTTACACCACAGACATTAGCAAATGCTACAAATCAGGGCTTCTTTTGCTGGAGAGCTGATCGTTAAACACTTAACAGCACATCACTGCTTCCATTTTGGCTCTTCACACCCCCCTGGATAATCCACAGTTAGAGTTTTAAGCACCATCTTTATATTGATGACTATCACATCTTTCATCTCCAGTTAAGATCTGTCTTTAGCCCCAGCTTTTCAAATACCTTCTGGCTTCCCTTGGCTGTTCTACAAGCATATCATATTTCCCCTTAAAATAGCTTTTTGTTTTGTTTTGTTTTTTAAAACTGTCTGTCTCAGTGAAAGGCACCGTCCCGGCTCTCTTTCTCACCCCTCAACTCCCCACTCCTTGTCCAATCATCAAATATGCTCAGTTACCACATCACATCTGCATAAAGTCCACCTGCTCTTTTTCATACCCATTGCCACAACCCCAGATCAGATCAGAGTTTCTCTTCTAGAACACTGCAACAACCTCCTGACTTTCCTGCTTTTGGTCTTACCTCTTTCCAGCTGGCTCCCTACACTGCAGCCAGAATGAGCTTCCAGAAAAACGAATATGGTCATGTCACTCCCTTGTTCAAAATGCTTCAAAGGCTTTCGTCACTCTCAGGATAAAAGTCCACTTTAATTTACGCGGTGCCCAGACCCTTTATGATAAGGCCCTGCTTACCTTTTTAGCCTCATGTCTTATCACAACTTCCCCTGATATATTTTATTCCAGTCATTCTACACCAAGATCTTTCACCTCTGGGATTTTTCCTCCACAGCGCCCTCTATCTGAAATGCTCTGTTTCCTTCTCACCTTCTCCCTTCACCTTCCTCACCCTTTAACTTAGATATTGCCTCTGCCGTGTGGCAGAGATAATGCTATGTGGCCACCACGTCGTTTAATTTTCTTCCTGGAGACCAGGAAACCCACATGACCCATTTCTTTTGCATCTAGGTGGGGCCACGTGGCCAGTCCTGGTTAATGGAACATAAATGAAAGTTACGTGTGTTACTTGCAGGCCCAAGTTGTTGAGAATGTGACGTGCCTTTCCCTCACACACCACCATCCCCAACCCCACTTGTGCCCTGTATGCCGGCTGGATGATGCGGGGGTAGCCTTGAAGCGCTAAGTTGGTGTGGGCACAAGGTAGAAGCTGTCCTTGGGACACTTTGGAGGAGAATACCAGGAAATCTGCCTGAGCTGAACAAAACATAAATATTGTGCTGAAACACTGACAGTTAGAGGTTGTTTGTCCTCCCGGCTGGCAATTAATGTCCTGATTAATGCAGTTTGGGAATCTGTTTCTACATCCCCTTTTGAGACCTGGTTGAGTACTTCTCTATCTGTCCCCATAGCACTCTGTACTTATTCCTAATATAGAACTTCTCTCTATGGAACACAAGTGCCTATTTTATTTACCTATTTTTAAAATAAACTTATTTATTTATTTATGGCTGTGTTAGGTCTTCATTGCTGCGCCCGGGCTTCCTCTAGGTGCAGTGAGCGGGGGCGACTCTCCGTTGCGGTGCGCGGGCTTCTCATGAGGTGGCTTCTCTTGTTGTGGACCACAGGCTCTAGGCATGCAGGCTTCAGTAGTTGCAGCATGTGGGTTCAGTAGTTGTGGCTCTCTGGCTCTAGAGCACAGGCTCAGTAGTTGTGGCACATGGGCTTAGGTGCTCCACAGCATGTGGGGATCTTCCTGGACCAGGGCTTGAACCCGTGTCCCCTGAATTGGCAGGTGGATTCTTAACCACTGTGCCACCAGGGAAGCCCCCACAAATGCCTATTTTCTGGTTTCTTTCTGCAGCTGTAAGCAGTTTGAGGCCAGGGATTGTATTTTGTTCATGGCTGCCCAGCACAGCATCCAGCACAACTGTAACTGGCTTGTCGGCATGCTATGCTAATACAAACACGTTTTTTTAATCCTTTCTTTCATTTTTTTTTTTTAAAGTAATTTTTTGGCTGCGAGGCGCAGCATGTGGGATCCTAGTTCCCCGACCGGGGATGGAACCCTTGCCCCCTGCATTGGAAGCATGGAGTCTTAACCACTGGACCACCAGGGAAGTCCCTATCATTTCTATGAATCAGTTGAAGTCTCACATGTGCATGATGTCCAGAATCTCTCCTTTGAAGCTGACTTCTCCCCGCCAATCTTCCCAGGATAGTAGGGACTTATTCAGTCCAAAGGGGTTAGTTCTGTTTTCAAACATCAGGCAGAGAGAGTTAGAGAATTGAATCAGTTTGTCAGTGGACTCTGGGTTAAGGCTGCTGCTCCTTTAATCACAGGTCTGTGATCTCACTGCACAAGAGTGGTTCAACCCAGGCCTGGCCCCCATTGCTGGAAGAATGGCCCCACTAGTCCAGAGGCCCACATGTGGGTTCCCAGGGAACAGCTCTTCTGGTTCACATTCATTCCAATCATTATTCCTGAGGCTGAACCAAGGGGACAAGGTAGCTGGATCCAAGGAGGTACAAAGTATGTGGATCCATCCTCAGGTTCACACTCAGTAGGAACTCTTCCTCTTTGTGGCCTTCTAGGTGCTGCTATAGGACCGGGGTCACCTGTGCAGAATTCTCCATCACAGTGAGCTCCTCTCTGAAGACTTTGATGGTCTTTGTTCCCACCAGTTCTCATGCCTTCACAGTGGTTGGTTGCAAGGACACTGACTCTCACAAGGAAGGGGTCAGGGTTGGATCACTTGCCTCCCAGGATGCATCTTGGTCCCCATGCAAATTTGCACACAGTGACCACCTCTGTATACTAAGCTTTGACAGACAGCCTTTTTCAGGCCAGAAAAGGTCCTCTTACCCTTTCCCCCAGAGCAGCAGGTGCCTGTTCATTGTATATTTCATAACTAATAAAGGCCACTCATGGATTTTTCCTGAGCAAAAAGCAGGTACATTCTAAAGTGATTTTCTGTGTTCAGTTAAACCAACAGTTCTCAAACTTTTTGGTCTCCAGACCCCTTTTCACTCTTAAAAATGACTGAACTTTTATTTCAGGGTTCTGTTTATCTATATTTACTATGTTAGAAATTAAAATAGAGAAACTTTAAAATATATATATATTCATTCATTTAAAAGTAACAGTAATAAACCCTATACATGTTAATGCAAATACATTTTATGAAAACAGCTATGTCTTCCAAAATAAAAAGGATTTAGTGAGAAGAGTCATGTTGCTTTACATTTTTGTAAATCTCTTTATTATCTGGCCTAATAGAGGGGACTAGATTCTCATATTTGCTTCGGCATTCAATCCATTGCAATATATTGTTTTAGGTGAAGTAGTTGGAAAATGGATAAGTATTTTAGTAGCCTTTTTAGATAATCATAGATATTATTCTTTGATATCACACTGAAACTTGATGAGTGGTAGTTCCTTAAAATTTAGTTGCAATGTAGAATCTAAAATCATATCAAACCCATTGAACTACTCTGCACTTTGGTTTTTTTTTAGATTAATTAATTAATTAATTAGGTTGCACCAGGTCTTAGTTGCAGCAGGTGGGGTCCTTAGTTGTGGCACTTGGGCTCTTTAGTTGTGGCATGTGAAGTCTCAGTTGCGGCTTGCATGTGGGATCTAGTTCCCTGACCAGGGATCGAACCTGGGCCCCCTGCATTGGGGTCGTGGAGTCCTAACCACTGCGCCACCAGGGAAGTCCCTACTTTGCACTTTGAATGGATATTTTACCCACACATAATTTTGTCACATCATGCATTGGTCACATGCAAAATATTGGTCCACCTAATTGTGCAGATCTTCCAAATTTTGACACACCTCCTTAAACAATATTAAAAGATTCGAATTGTTAGTGTCACCACTGGTCTCAACAGAAAACCCTTAAGTATTGGGAAACTGTTAAGCTCAGAGTAGCTGCTAGAAGTTTCCCAAAATTCTAATTTTCACTTAAAAGCTCAAATTTTATCACTGGCAACCAACACTGTCAGTTGTTTTCCTTGAAGTGACAGGCTCACTTCATTTATGTTTGAGAAAATGTGCCAAATACCCAAGTCAAAATAATCATAGTAAGTCTGTCAGTTCTCTCAAGTAAAAACAGCGATCCATGAAAAAACCGCTAGTTCAACTCAGACCACATACAGTCACACAAGTGCTTTCCCTTGGGGCAACCATCCCACTTGGGTATGAAGCAGAAGTGTTTTATTTCCATTTCATCACACAGGATAGTAAAAAGATGTATAAATAGGTTTGAGCTTTGATATAATTAATGATTAAAAGCACCTTTATTTTTATCTGTTGTCTTTTTTTTTAACTTTTTATTGTGAAATAATTATAGACTCAGAAGAAGTTGCAAAAATAGTACAGAGTTCCATGTACCCTCACTCAGCTTCCTCCAATGATGACATGTCATATAACTAAATGCAGTACAATATCAAAACTGAGAAACTGACATTGTCTAACACCATTAAGTAGCTTATAGGTTACAAGAGGTCTTACTCAATCTTCACCATTTTTTACATGCATTCGTGTGTGTTTGTGTATGTGTAGTTCTATGCAATTTTATCCCTTCTATAGGTTCATGTAACCACAGCAATCAAGGCACAGAACTCTTTCATCTGTACAAAGAACTCCCTCCTGCTACCCTTTTATATATGAACCCCTTCCACCCTTGCCCTGTCCCATGACAACCACCAATCTGTTTCCATCTCTGCAGTTTTTGTGTGTGTGTGTGTGGGACGCGGGCCTCTCATTGTTACGGCCTCTCCCGTTGCGGAGCACAGGCTCCAGACGCGCAGGCTCAGCGGCCATGGCTCACGGGCCCAGCCGCTCCGCGGCATGTGGGATCTTCCCAGACCGGGTCACGAACTCGTGTCCCCTGAATCGGCAGGCGGACTCTCAACCACTGCGCCACCAGGGAAGCCCCATCTCTGTAGTTTTATCATTTCAAGAATGTTATATAGAATCATCCAGTATGTAACCTTTTGAGGTTTACTTTTTTCACTAAGCGTAGCACATCTGAGACCCAGTTTTTTGCCTCACCAATAGCTTAGGCCTTTTTATTGCTGAGTAGTATTCCATTGTATGAATATTCCAGAGTTTCATCCCTAGAAGGACATGTGGGTTGTCTCTTTTTTTTTTTCTCTCTTGCTATTACAACTAAGGCTGCTATGGACATTTATGTACAGATTTTTCTGTGAACATAAATTTTCATTTTTCTGGGATAAATGTCCTGGAGTATAGCTGCTGGGCTGTATGATAGACGCATATTTAGTTTTATAAGTAACTGACAAACTCTTTTCCAGAGTGACCATACAATTTTACAATCACACCAGTAATGTATGAGAGATCCAGTTTCTCTGCATCCTCCCCAGCAATTGGCATTATTCCTCTTTTTTTTTAACATCTTTTTTTTTTTTTAAACATCTTTATTGGAGTATAATTGCTTTACAGGGTTCTGTTAGTTTCTGCTGTATAACAAAATGAATCAGCTATATGCATACATATATCCCCATCTCCACTCTCTCTTGCATCTCCCTCCCACCCTCCTTATCCCACCCCTCTAGGTGGTTGCAAAGCACCCAGCTGATCTCCTTGTGCCATGCAGCTGCTTCCCACCAGCTATCTATTTTACATTTGGTAGTGTGTATATATGTCAATGCGACTCTTTCACTTCGTCTCAGCTTACCCTTCCAGCTCCCTGTGTCCTCAAATCCATTCTCTACTTCTGTGTCTTCACTCCTGTCCTGCCCTTAGGTTCATCAGAACCTTTTTTTTTCTTAGATTCCATATATATGTGTTAGCATACGATATTTGTTTTTCTCCTTCTGACTTACTTCACTCCGTATGACAGACTCTAGGTCCATCCACCTCACTACAAATAACTCAATTTTGTTTCTTTTTATGGCTGAGTAATATTCCATTGTACATATGTGCCACATCTTCTTTATCCATTCATCTGTTGATGGACACTTACGTTGCTTCCATGTCCTGGCTATTGTAAATAGTGCTG
Source organism: Tursiops truncatus (assembly GCF_011762595.2). Lineage (NCBI taxonomy): Eukaryota > Metazoa > Chordata > Mammalia > Artiodactyla > Delphinidae > Tursiops > Tursiops truncatus. The sequence continues at coordinate 162,605,037 of NC_047035.1, read as the reverse complement.
CAATGAACACTGGAGTACATGACTCTTTTTGAATTATGGTTTTCTCTGGGTATATGCCCAGTAGCAGGATTGCTGGATCACATGCTAGTTCTATTTTTAGTTTTTTTTTTTTGCGGTACACGGGCCTCTCACTGTTGTGGCCTGTCCCATTGCGGAGCACAGGCTCCGGATGCGCAGGCTCAGCGGCCATGGCTCACAGGCCCAGCTGCTCTGCAGCATGTGGGATCTTCCCGGACCGGGGCAAGAACCCGTGTCCCCTGCATCGGTAGGCAGACTCTCAACCACTGCGCCACCAAAGAAGCCCTATTTATAGTTTTTTAAGGAACCTCCATACTGTTCTCCATAGTGGCTGTACCAACTTACATTCCCACCAACAGTGCAAGAGAGTTCCCTTTTCTCCACACCCTCTCCAGCATTCATTGTTTGTAGATTTTTTAATGATGGCCATTCTGACAGGTGTGAGGTGATACCTCACTGTTGTTTTGATTTGCATTTCTCTAATGATTAGTGATATTGAGCATCTTTTCATGTGTTTGTTGGCAATCTGTATATCATCTTTGGAGAAATGTCTGTTTAGGTCTTCTGCCCATTTTTGGATTGGGTTGTTTGTTTTTCTGATATTGAGCTGCATGAGCTGCTTGCATATTTTGGAGATTAATCCTTTGTCGGTTGCTTTGTTTGCAAATATTTTCTTCCATTCTGAGGGTTGTCTGTTCATCTTGTTTGTGGTTTCCTTTGCTGTGCAAAAGCTTTTTAAGTTTCATTAGGTCCCATTTGTTTATTTTATTTTTATTTCCATTTCTCTAAGAGGTGGGTCAAAAAGGATCTTGCTGTGATGTATGTCATAGAGTGTTCTGCCTCTGTTTTCCTCTAAGAGTTTTATAGTGTCTGGCCTTATATTTAGGTCTTTAATCCATTTTGAGTTGATTTTTATGTATGGGGTTAGGGAGTGTTCTAATTTCATTCTTTTACATATAGCTGTCCGGTTTTCCCAGCACCACTTATTGAAGAGGCTGTCTTTTCTCTTCTCCATTGTATATTCTTGCCTCCTTTATCAAAGATAAGGTGACCAAAGGTGCGTGGGCTTATCTCTGGGCTTTCTGTCCTGTTCCATTGATCTATATTTCTGTTTTTGTGCCAGTAGCATACTGTCTTGATTACTGTAGCTTCTGAGTATAGTCTGAAGTCCGGGAGCCTGATTCCTCCAGCTCTGTTTTTCTTTCTCAAGATTGTTTTGGCTATTCGGGGTCTTTTGTGTTTCCATACAAATTGTGAAATTTTTTGTTCTAGCTCTGTGAAAAATGTCATTGGTAGTCTGATAGGGATTGCTTTGAATCTGTAGATTGCTTTGGGTAGTAGAGTCATTTTCATAATGTTGATTCTTCCTATCCAAGAACATAGTGTATCTCTCCATTTGTTTGTATCATCTTTAATTTCTTTCATCAGTGTCTTATAATTTTCTGCATACAGGTCTTTTGCCTCCTTAGGTAAGTTTATTCCTAGGTATTTTATTCTTTTTGTTGTAATGGTAAATGGGAGTGTTTCCTTAATTTCTCTTTCAGATATTTCATCATTAGTGTATAGGAATGCAAGAGATTTCTGTGCATTAATTTTGTATCCTGCTACTCTACCAAATTCAACGATTAGCTCAACTAGTTTTCGGGTAGCATCTTTAGGGTTCACTATGTATAGTATCATGTCATCTGCAAACAGTGACAGTTTTACTTCTTTTCCAATTTGGATTCCTTTTATTTCTTTTTCTTCTCTGATTGCTGTGGCTAAAACTTCCAAAACTATATTGAATAATAGTGGTGAGAGTGGGCAACCTTGTCTTGTTCCTGGTCTTAGAGGAAATGGTTTTGGTTTTTCACTATTGAGAATGATGTTGGCTGTGGGTTTGTCATATATGGCCTTTATTATGTTGAGGTAGGTTCCCTGTATGCCTACTTTCTGGAGAGCTTTTATCATAACTGGGTGTTGAATTTTGTCAAAAGCTTTTTTCTGCATCTATTGAGATGATCATATGGTTTTTATCCTTCAATTTGTTAATATGGTGTATCACATTGATTGATTTGTGTATATTGAAGAATCCTTGCGTTCCTGGGATAAATCCCACTTGATCATGGTGCATGATCCTTTTGATGTGCTGTTGGGTTCTGTTTGCTAGTATTTTGTTGAGGATTTTTGCATCTGTGTTCATCAGTGATATTGGCCTGTAGTTTTCCTTTATTGTGACATCTTTATCTGGTTTTGGTATCAGGGTGATGGTGGCCTTGTAGAATGAGTTTGGGAGTGTTCCTCCCTCTGATATATTTTGGAAGAGTTTGAGAAGGATAGGTGTTAGCTCTTCTCTAAATGTTTGATACAATTCGCCTGTGAAGCCACCTGGTCCTGGGCTTTTGTTTGTTGGAAGATTTTCAATCGCAGTCTCAATGTCAGTGCTTGTGATTGGTCTGTTCATATTTTCTATTTCTTCCTGGTTCAGTCTCAGAACGTTGTTCTTTCCTCAGAATTTGTCCATTTCTTCCAGGTTGTCCATTTTATTGGCATAGAGTTGCTTGTAGTAATCTCTCATGATCCTTTGTATTTCTGCAGTGTCAGTTGTTACTTCTCCTTTTTCATTTCTAATTCTATTGATTTGAGTCTTCTCCCTTTTTTTCTTGATGAGTCTGGCTAATGATTTATCAATTTTGTTTATCTTCTCAAAGAACCACCTTTTAGTTTTATTGTTCTTTGCTATTGTTTCCTTTATTTCTTATCTGATCTTTATGATTTCTTTCCTTCTGCTAACTTTGGGGTTTTTTTGTTCTTCTTTCTCTAATTGCTTTAGGTGTAAGGTTAGGTTGTTTATTTGACACCTTTCTTGAGGTAGGATTGTATTGCTATAAACTTCCCTCTTAGAACTGCTTTTGCTGCATCCCATAGATTTTGGGTCGTCGTGTTTTCATTGTCATTTGTTTCTAGGTATTTTTTGATTTCCTCTTTGATTTCTTCAGTGATCTCTTGTTTATTTAGTAGTGTATTGTCTAGCATCCATGTGTTTGTATTTTTTACAGTTTTTTTCCTGTAATTGATATCTAGTCTCAAAGCATTGTGGTCGGAAAAGATACCTGATGTGATTTCAATTTTCTTAAATTTACCAAGGCTTGATTTGTGACCCCAGATATGATCTATCCTGGAGCATTTTTCATGAGCACTTGAGAAGAAAGTGTATTCTGTTGTTTTTGGATGGAATGTCCTAGAAATATCAATTATTCCATCTTTTGTAATGTGTCATTTAAAGCTTGTGTTTCCTTATTTATTTTCATTTTGGATGATCTGTCCATCGGTGACAGTGGAGTGTTAAAGTCCCCTACTATTATTGTATTACTGTCGATTTCCCCTTTTATGGCTGTTAGCGTTTGCCTTATGTATTGAAGTGCTCCTATGTTGGGTACATAAATATTTACAATTGTTATATCTTCTTCTTGGATTGATCCCTTGATCATTATGTAGTGTCCTTTTTTGTCTCTTGTAATAGTCTTTATTTTTAAAATTTTATTTATTTTATTTTTGGCTGCGTTGGGTCTTCGTTGCTGCACGCAGGCTTTCTCTAGTTGTGGGGCTACTCTTTGTTGCGGTGCACAGGTTTCTTATTACAGTGGCTTCTCCTGTTGCAGAGCACGGGCTCTAGGTGCACGGGCTTCAGTAGCTGCAGTACGCAGGCTCAGCAGTTGTGGCTTGCGGGCTTAGTTGGTCTGCAGCATGTGGGATCTTCCCAGACCAGGGCTCGATCCCATGTTCCCTGCATTGGCAGGCGGATTCTTAACCACTGCGCCACCAGGGAAGTCCCAATAGTCTTTATTTTGTCTGATATGAGAATTGCTACTCCAGCTTTGTTTTGATTTCCATTTGCATGGAATATCTTTTTCCATCCCCTCACTTTCAGTCTGTATGTGTCCCCAGGTATGAAGTGGGTCTCTTTTAGACAGCATATATACAGGTCTTGTTTTTGTATCCATTCAGCCAGTCTGTGTCTTTTGGGTGGAGCATTTAATCCATTTACATTTAAGGTAATTATCGATATGTATATTCCTATTACCATTTTCTTAATTGTTTTGGGTTTGTTTTTGTCTACCCTTGTGTTTCCTGCCTAGAGGAGTTCCTTTAGCATTTGCTGTAAAGCTGGTTTGGTGGTGTTGAATTCTCTTAACTTTTGCTTATCTGTAAAGGTTTCAATTTCTCCATTGAATCTGAATGAGATCCTTTCTGGGTAAAATAATCTTGGTTGTAGGTTCTTCCCTTTCATCACTTTAAATATGTCCTGCCACTCCCTTCTGGCTTGCAGAGTTTCTGCTGAAAAATCAGCTGTTAACCTTATGGGGATTCCCTCATATGTTATTTGTTGCTTTTCCCTTGCTGCTTTTAATATTTTTCCTTTGTATTTAATTTTTGATGGTTTGATTAGTATGTGTCTCTGCATGTTTCTCTTTGGGTTTATCCTGTATGGTACTCTCTGTGCTTCTTGGACTTGATTGACTATTTCCTTTCCCATGTTAGGGAAGTTTTCGACCATCATCTCTTCAAATATTTTCTCTGACCCTTTCTTTTTCTCTTCTTCTTCTGGGGCCCCTATAATTCGAATGTTGGTGCATTTAATGTTGTCCCAGAGGTCTCTGAGACTGTCCTCAGTTCTTTTCATTCTTTTTTCTTTATTCTGCTCCTTGGCAGTTATTTCCACCATTTTATCTTCCAGCTCACTTATCTGTTCTTCTGCCTCAGTTATTCTGTTATTGATTCCTTCTAGAGTATTTTTAATTTCAGTAATTGTGTTGTTCATCACTGTTTGTTTGCTCTTTAGTTCTTCTAGATCCTTGTTAAATGTTTCTTGTATTTTCTCCATCCTGTTTCTGAGATTTTGGATCATGTTTACTATCATTACTCTGAAATATTATTATTTTTTAATAAACTTATTTATTCATTTATTTTTGGCTGCGTTGGGTCTTCGTTGTTGGGTCTTCATTGCTGCGTGTGGGCTATCTTTAGTTGGGGCGAGTGGGGCTTCTCCTCGTTGTGCTGCGTGGGCTTCTCATTGCGGTAGCTTCTCTTGTTTCAGAGCTTGAGCTCTAGGTGCGCGGGCTTCAGCAGTTGCAGCACATGGGCTCAGTAGTTGTGGCACACAGGCCCAGCTGCTCTGCGGCATGTGGGATCTTCCCAGACCAGGGCTCAAACCTGTGTCTCCTGCATTGGCAGGCGGATTCTTAACCACTGCGCCACCAGGGAAGTCCACTCTGAATTGTTTTCTAGGTAGGTTGCCTATTTTGTCTTCATTTATTTGGTCTTGTCGGTTTTTACCTTGCTCCTTCGTCTGTAACGTATTTTTTTTTGGTTTCTTTTTTTTTTGATGGGTGGTGCTGTATTCCTGTCTTACTGATTGCTTGGCCTGAGACGTACAGCACTGGAGTTTGCAGACAGTTGAATAGAGCTGGGTCTTGGTGCTGAGATGAGGACCTCGGGGAGGCCTCACTCCGATTGATATTCCCTGGGGTCTGAGGTTCTCTGTTAGTCCAGCAGTTTGGACTTGGAGCTTCCACCACAGGAGCCTGGGCCCGACCTCTGGCTTGGGAACCAAGATCCCACGAGGTTCATGGTGTGGTTAGAAAAAAAAAAAAAAAAAAAGAAAGAAAAAAAGGAAGGAGCAGTGCAATATCGAAGAAAAAAATAAAATAAAACTAGAATGATAAAAAATATATTAAGACAAATAAAACTATAATTGAAACAACTGCAACAAGGGAAAATAAAACCACAACAGAAAGAAGAAAAAAATAAAAAGGTGCGGGGAACAAGCCAAAAGGAGAGGTCACTAACAAAGTACAAAGAACAAAATAAAATTAGAAAAATAAAAGATTTATTAGGAAAAATAAAAATATAAAAGAATCAATAACAATCAATCAACAGGTAAAACAGAACCCTAATCTAAAAGAGAAAAAAGAAATGAAAAGAAAAAAAAAGCCTTGGCTATTGGGGTGGAGTTTAGGTGGGGGTGGAACTTAGGCAGGGGTGCAGTTTAGGGTGGGGCGGGACCTAGGCGGGTGGGGGAGCGATGTTCAAGCATGGGGCGGGGCCTCTGCTTAGGACTTGCAAGGAAGGGGAGAGGTAAACTGTCCAAAGGAGGGCGTCTGGAGTGTGGAGTTCTGGAGTTTGGAGGTAAGACCCTGAGTGAGGGTGTGTGGGTGGGGTTTAGTCCCACCTAGTTGGAGGGGGTCTCCGAGTGTAGAGGTGGGGCCCTGGGTGGGGGTGTAGGGGCAGGACTTGGGTTCTGCATGGCAGGAGGGAGGCTCCGAGGGCAGAGGTTTAGGCTGGGGAGCCCAACAGGCTTCCTGGTGCCTAAGTGGACAGGGAAAGCACTGGCCGTGTTCCCTTCCGTTCCTTCGTGCCCCTCCCCACTGTCTCCCCCAGGGTCTCTTCCATCACTGCTGGACCCCTAACCGTGGGTGGGTCCCCCTCAGTGTAGGAACTCCTTCCCTTGCCCAGCCACTCCTCAGAGGTGCTGGTCCCGGAGGTCTGGCCTTTACTTTTGCTCCCCCTTCCCCACCTCACACCCCCTCAGGACCTGTGAGGCTGGAGGGGACCTTGGTGGGCAGAGGATCAGGCCTGGGATCTCAGCAGGTTCCTGGGGGCCCAAGTTGGCAGGGGAAACCTGGCCACGCTCCCTTTTGATCCTCTGCCCTCCCAACGGTTCCCCAATTTCCCCCTTTGGGCATGGGATCCCTTCCCCTCCCCCAGCCACCCCTCAGGGGTGCCAGTCCTGTCCCACCTCCACTTCTCCTCCTCCTTCACTCCCCCCATACCCCACTTCCTACCTGGTTACTGGGGGTTCCTCCCATCCCCTAAGGTGTCTGTGGTCCCCCACTGGTGCCTGGTAGGTGCCCTAGTTGTAAGAAGACACGAATTCTGCGTCCTCCCAGTATGCCAACTTGACCCTGCCTCCATCTATCTTTTTCTGTTTTGTTCATTTTCTGTTTTTGCTGTGAGTTCATAATAATAAAGAACACAGGGAATTCCCTGGTGGTCCAGTGGTTGGGACTCGGTGCTTTCACTGCTGTGGGCCTGGGTCCAGGTTCAATCCCTGGTTGGGGAACTAAGATCCTGCAAGCTTCGTGGGCACAGCCAAAAAAGAAAAAAGAACCCAGTGCCTACCAGTACTGGTTGGTGCTAAGTGGCCAGCATTTTTACCCACCTTTGCTTTTGTAATATCAGTGTAAATGTAAGTAGTGGAAAAAAGGCAAATAATATTTTGGTAGTATTATAAAAATAGTTTTGACCTTGCAGATCCCCTGAGAGGATCTTGGGGTCACCCAAGATTTTCAGAATATACTTTAAGAACTATTGAGTTATATAGTTATTTTCCTGTTCCTTCCTCCTAATTAAAAACACTTTATTGAGGGCTTCCCTGGTGGCGCAGTGGTTGAGAGTCCGCCTGCCGATGCAGGGGACATGGGTTCGTGCCCCGGTCCGGGAGGATCCCACATGCCGCGGAGCGGCTGGGCCCCTGAGCCACGGCTGCTGGGCCTGCGCGTCCAGAGCCTGTGCTGTGCAACGGGAGAGGCCACAGCAGTGAGAGGCCCGCGTACCGCAAAAAAAAAAAAAACACTTTATTGAGGTATAACTGACATACAATAAACTGCACATATGCTATTGGCTTCTTTACCCAGGGAAAGTCTTGAATTCTACTTTATCAGGCACACAGCATATAGTAGCACTTATTCCAGCCTTACCATGTATTCCCTGCCTCAGACTTGGAGTTAGCTATTTCTCCAAGCAGGCTTGCTCCCATTTAGAGGAGGGTGGTATTCAGAACACAAAATGTGGTTACTAGGCACACTCATTGCCACTGGTTTAAGATTGCTTCCAGGTCCTTTGAGTGACTAGAGTTAGGAGATAGATAGATAGGTAGTATGGGGGAGGAAAAATCATTTTTCCTGCTACCCTGTGTCTTGGCTGAGACCCCTGTAATAAAAGACAGATTAAAAAGAGAAAAAGAAACAGAAATTTGTCAACGTGTATACGTCATATATACATGGGAAATACCTGGGGAAAAATGAGTAACTCTCAGAGGTGACGTAGACCTCCAGCTTAAATACCATCTTCAGCTAAAGACAAAAGAAATAAAGGTGTGGGGGAGACCAGTTATGGGGAGGTTACAAGGAAAAGCATGGTAAACAGGAGTACAATTTGTTATTCAGATTTAAGTCGGTGCCTCCTCCATTGATAAGGGTCTAAAGTTGCCTCCAGGATCAACCTTTGTCCTTCTTGATAGAGAAGAGAGGAGGGCCCCCTTTGTAAATTTATGTCCTGCCTTAGAGGGAGGGTAGGGAGCTTTTCTTGTATCTGCTTCTTTTCAGTTGCTTTCAGCTCAAAATAATGCTCATGTTAAAGTGGCATATTTTGGGGTGGCATATTCTGCTACCCTTCAATAGATAGACAGATAGGTTTAAAAATCAAGTTCATGTTGATATTTCTAATTTAAATTTAACAAGTTCAGGATATTTATTTCTTCTTTTATTTTATGCTATCTTTTTTTTTTCTCATGATGAAAATCTTGGTACCAAACAACAGTAATGTAACTATTTATTTTCTTGATCCTATGATATACCTGAAATAGTTTTTTTTTGCCTTAATTTGTGCTTTTTATTTTTATATTAAAATTAAAAAAAATTTTATATTGGAGTATAGTTGATTTACAACGTTGTGTTAGTTTCAGGTGTACAGCAAAGTGACTGTTATACATACATATATATATATATATATTCTTTTTCAGATTCTTTTCCCATTTAGGATATTACAGAGTACTGAGTAGAGTTCCCTGTGCTCTACAGCAGGTCCTTGTTGATGATCTATTTTATATATAGTAGTGTGTATATGTTAATCCCAACCTCCTAATTTATCCTCCCCCACATTCTTTCCTTTTTTAAATTGAAGTATAGGTGACCTAAAACACTATGTTAGGGAAGCAAAGGAGTCTAAAGTAGTCCTTTTTTTTTTTTGGTCCCACTGTGTAGCTTGTGGGATCTTAGTTCCCTGACCAGGGATTGAACCCGGGCCCTCGGCAGTGAAAGTGCCGAGTCCTGACCACTGGACCGCCAGGGAATTCCCTGGAGTAGTCCTTTTCAAGAATGGGTAAGGGAATTTGCCAGGAGGTATAGTAGGATGGTCTGGCAGTGTTAATTCTGTACCTGGGATTTGTAGTCATTAATTTAATGTGGCAACAATCAGCATGATTCTGAAGCTGCTGACATGCGGTCACGGGATATAGACGTAGGAGTCTAGTCAGGGCTGGGGTTTTCTCGGCAAATGCAGAGAAGAAAGAGAGGTGCAAAGGGGTTAAGTGTATTTTCAGGGGAGGAGTGCTGGATCATGACATCTAAGATGAATACGGAGGGAAGTGAGAACACGTACGCAGTTATAGAAGTGAAAAAACAGTTATACCTATGGATTAAAGAGCCCCGTGAGGGCTTCCCTGGTGGCTCAGTGGTTGCGAGTCCTCCTGCTGATGCAGGGTACGCGGGTTCGTGCCCCGGTCCGGGAAGATCCCACTTGCCGCGGAGCGGCTGGGCCCGTGAGCCATGGCCGCTGAGCCTGCGCCATCTGGAGCCTGTGCTCCGCAACGGGAGAGGCCACAACAGTGAGCGGCCCGCGTACCGCAAAAAAAAAAAAAAGAGCCCCGTGAGGTCAAAAATAGCTAGAGCAGGGGATCTACGGTTAGTAAGTTTGAAGGATAAGAATAGAGGGAGTGGTCAAAGGGTAGGATGCTTTGAAAACACGATTTTGAGGCAGAAAAATCTTCACAGGATGACATGTGAGAATCCAGCAGAAGTCGGGCATTAGAACAAGAGATGAGGAGAAATATGTTTTGCTCAAGAATCCCCAGAGGGGATACTGGAGGCGAGACCCTAGACGTCCAACCACACACGGGATGGTACTTGAGTCATCTGAATTTAAATACCATGGTACAGAGTAAGCCCTGCAGCCTGGAGGACTGGGAGACACCCAGCTGACTGACTTCTGGGTTACGTTTTGGGAGCGTGTCTAGAGCAGTTTTGAACTCTGGTGCAGTACCAGATGCACGTTGGATTCAGTCATCGCTCTAGACTTAAGCCAGGAATACATCTTTGCTAAGACTACCACACGTAACCAACTCCTGGTGATAAATTAACCTGCACAAGATATGTTGATTCTTGAACAAGACTTCAAAGTCAAAGAACTTATTGAAACTACTTGAGATGCTCCTTGAAGCTATAGTTCAAGAAGAAAAGTTTTAGGGGGAAGAGAGCATTGTGTATGCAGGATTGTGTGCGTTTCCTAGAGGGATTAAGACCAAGAAATTCCAAAAATAGCTAGTGAGAGAGGATCTGGGAAAATAGTGTGTAGATAGTGTGTAGGCCACAGAATTCCTGAAGGGGGAAAGGTCTTTGACAGGTGTGTTTTGATTGATCCAATGTTCCTACCCTGCTGCATTTGCTGGGAGAGGATCCTTGACAGGCTGGGCTTATACTATAGGGCAGGCAGCTAGACAAGCAGTAGAGGACCTGGAGGAGGCCATATGCGGCCAGAGACTGTGGATATTGGATCAGGACAAGAGTCAAGGACTTCAATTTGTGACTTGGCCACACCTCAGAGATGCTCAGTAGTGGCAGGTCTCTGGGAAACGGTAGTGAAGGACAAGGACAGGATGCTGATACTGCTGGTACCACTGGGATGGAGGCAGCTGGGACTCATACATCAAAGTGTTTGATTGTGCACTAACCAGAAGTAGAAACTAACCTACTTGAAATGCACTAACCTCTGCATTTGTGTTACTACTTTTTAAAAAAATATTTTTCTTACATGATTAATAATTTTTTAGTTTTTATTTTATTTTTGGCTGCGTTGGGTCTTTGTTACTGCTCGTGGGCTTTCTCTAGTTCTGGCGAGTGGGGGCTACTCTACCTTGCAGCGTGCGGGCTTCTCATTGCGGTGACTTCTCTTGTTGCGGACCCCGGGTTCTAGGCTCATGGGCTTCAGTAGTTGTGGCTCGTGGGCTCTAGAGTGCAGGCTCAGTAGTTGTGGCACAGGGGCTTAGTTGCTCCGCGGCATGTGGGATCTTCCCGGCCCAGGGATCGAGCCCGTGTCCCCTGCATTGGCAGGCGGATCCACTGCACCACTAGGGAAGTCCCTATGTTACTATTAAAGAGAGTTTTACAAAGAGCTCTGAGACCAGGACAGGGAGCTTTTAAGGAAAAAACAGGCTGAATTAGAGTCAGCAACTGCCACTACTGTTCACAGTGATGTGTAGCATATGTAGAAGGCCAGACTCAAAGTTGAGCCTAAGAAGCCAGAGAAATCAAGATCCCAGAAGAGGAGGTGACTGGGAGAGATGTCAATCCCTGTTTCCCTCCAAGAATTCTTGGAGTTATTGGGAGGGACACTAGATTTCCCCCTGTATATAGGAGGGGACAGTGAGACATTTTTATAAAAATATTTTTCTTCACCTCATTTGTAAATGTTTTCTTGCTTTAAAAAAATCTTAGTGATTGCTTATTCTTTAACTTTATTTTTTGAACAGATATTGCATACACATGGTATAAAATTAAAAAAGCAAAAAGAGGTATACAGTGAAAAGTAGGCATCCTTCTCTCCTCAGTTTCCTAGCTATTCAGGCCTCCATTGTTATCAACTTCTTGAGCATCTTTCAAGAGATATCTCAAGCATTTTTATAAACATGTGAATTTACACATTATTTTTTCCTTATACATATGGTAGCATACTTTACATAATCTTCTTCACATCTTTTTTTTCACTTAATGGTATGTCTTGGGTATATCTTTTAATATCTCCACATAGAGTTTTGTTTTGTTTTTTTTAAATTTTGGCTGCATGGTATTTCATGGTCAGAAGTACCATCACTTCTAATTATGATACCCTTCTTTCACTTTGGGTGTGTAGAACTTGCTTCAGTCCACAAAATAAGGTACTACATTACTAAACTAGTTAGAAATGATAACCAGATATGATTGTAACTGATATTTCATACTTAAGATCTATATAATAATAGCTATTCTCAAAATAAAAAAAGAATGAGATCCAGCTATATGTAAGATGAGTCTTCTACCTTACAGGCTACTTTGAAGAGACAAACAGTTAAGACTATGAATGGGAGTTGGGGGAGAGGGCTGGAGGGGAGGAGCACACACACAACGACACATGTTGCCACAGAGATTATCCCCAGGCTTGGAATGTTCTTTACTACCGTTCTTAAAATGTTCATTCTGCTGCAGCTAACTAGCCATCTTCTACACCAGATACTATTCCATACCACGGAGGCGCCATGCAATAACTCCCAGCTAGCACCTTATACTGCTTTCGAGGCTTTAAGTCTCTGATCTGCAGGTATCACAGTAAAGAAATGTAAACATGTAGGAAAAGAAAAATGTAATTATCTGAAGAAGTCATCTATGTCTATGGCATGGGCTTGCTTGTCACTAAAACCTGTGCTGGTTAGAATTTGCTGAATTTTATCTGCTATGCTGAAATCTTCTGGTATTATCTATCAATATAAGATTCAGAATAAATGACCAACATATCCTTAAAAAAAAAAAGTAGTACCATCACTTCTTTAATCCTTTTTTAAAGTAAACTTAGGGACTTCTCTAGTGGCACAGTGGTTAAGAATCCGACTGCCAGTGCAGAGGACACGGGTTTGATCCCTGGGCTGGGAAGATCCCACATGCTGTGGCGTAACTAAGCCCGTGCACCACAGCTACTGAGCCTGCGCTCTAGAGCCAGTGTGCCACAACTACTGAAGCCCTCGCACCCTAGAGCCCGTGCTCAGCAACAAGAAAAGACACCGCAATGAGAAGCCCAGGTACCGCAACCCACAACAAAGAGTAGGCCCTGGCGCTTCCCTGGTGGTGCAGTGGTTGAGAGTCCACCTGCCAGTGCAGGGGACGCAGGTTCGTGCCCTGGTCCGGGAAGATCCCACATGCCGCGGAGCGGCTGGGTCCGTGAGCCACGGCCGCTGAGCCTGCACGTCCGAAGCCTGTGCTCCGCACCGGGAGAGGCCACAACAGTGAGAAGCCCGCGTACCGCAAAAGGAAAACAAAAACAAAAACAAGAGTAGCCCCTGCTCGCCACAACTAGAGAAAACCCACATGCAGCAACGAAGACCCAACGCAGCCAAAAATAAATAACTAAATAAAATAAATGAAACTTAGATTTTCTAATATTTTGCTTATAAATAAAGCTATAATATCTTTATACTTATGTAGTTTTGCAAATGTGCTGTTTTTAAATTAAAAATGTATTAATTAATTTTTATTGAGATACAGTTAACTTACAATATTTTTAAAATTAAAAGAATGTTTTTTGGTGTTAATATGTTTATAGGATAAATCCTTGAGTGGAATTGCTAGGTCAACATAGGTGTGCTTAAAATCTTTTTTTTAAAAATTAATTTATTTTTATCTTATTTTTTGGATGCACTGGGTAGCTTGTGGGATCTTAGTTCCCCGTCCAGGGATCGAACTGGGCTCTCGGCAATGAAACCACAGAGTCCTAACCACTGGACAGTCAGGGAATTAATTCCCTTAAAATCTTAATAGCCATTGTCAAGTTACCTTCTAGACCGGTTGTACCAAAGTGCATTTCCACAGACTAATTTTTTTTTTTCCATGCAGCACAAGCTTTGTTCAGTGGCCAAAGAACACAGTCTAATTTTAATCTTGAAGTACAGATTGACCCTAGATGATTGAAGGATTTAGGGTCAGCCGGGCAGCTGAATTTTGGGTTACATACATCTGTCTGTTAGGTATATCTTTGGGAACTTTCATACCTGTGGATACTCTTGTGGATCACACCAGGTGGGCATCAGATATCTTCTTATGTTCTTCATTAGTTTCTTTTGCTGGTTTCCTATCCTCTGTCCACCCTGTAAGCTTCTTTCCTTCTTGCTTGTATGTTTCCCTGGGTGATTTTCTATGGCTTCATGCCTCATGGATGCCTTCGAGATCTGTACCTTCAGATGCAAACCCATGGACTCTTTGTTCCCCTTTGTATACTGTTGTGTGCACACTAGGAAAGTCCAGGATGCAGACAGGATTAAATTTTGATGTTTTTGAAGGAAAGTGAAAGGGATGTTCTATCCTACATGAGGATGGGGTGCTGTATAAGCTTCAAGAGAAGCCAATGACTGATCAAGATTGAGCAACAGGGCTTCCCTGGTGGCACAGTGGTTAAGAATCTGCCTGCCAATGCAGGGGACACGGGTTCGAGCCCTGGTCCAGGAAGATCCCACATGCCGTGGAGCAACAAAGCCCGTGCGCCACAACTACTGAGCCTGCGCTCTAGAGCCCGCGAGCCACAACTACTGAAGCCTGTGCGCCTAGAGCCTGTGCTCCACAACAAGAGGAGCCACCACAATGAGAAGCCTGTGCACCTCAAGGAAGAGTAGTTCCCGCTCACTGCAACCAGAGAAAAGCCTGCAAACAGCAACAAAGACCCAATGCAGCCAAAAATAAATAAATAAATTTATTAAAAAAAAAAAATCCTGGTGACCTTTTTCTGCCCTCAAATAACTTTAAGAACAGTTGGACATAAAAACTTCAAACTTTACATATTCATGGCTCTCTGAGGAATACAATCACTGTTAGCTTGAGAAAAAGCTGAGTATTTTTTTTAGTTGGAAAGCTCTAATATTACATGTTTGCACATGCTTGGTACGTTACTTAGTCTGCTGATGAAAATTGATATGAGACTTTTATAGCATATGTGTAGATGCTGGGTTTTTACTTTATTTACCATGTCTTAGAACTTACAAAGGCATATGGAATTTATGCTGTAACCTTTACAATGAAGTTCAAACTTTACATCTGTTCAGCAATATAAAAACAGAGATCCTACCACGACACTGCAGAAGTCATGTAGAAAATCTTACGAAGGTGACTCCAAGAACTGATCTCAGTTATGTTCATACCCCATCAAAGTAGGCCTGAGTGTTCTGGCACTCCATGGGAAAGGTTTTTTTTTTGGAAGGCTTCATAAGAGATTTTCACACACATTCCGGATAGAGTCCTACAAAGACTGCCGATTGCTAGTGTGGTCAGCCTTCTGACACTTGGAGTTTAAAAATAACTTTCATCAGAGTTCTATTTAAAACATGGAAGGTAGTTAATTCTTCACTGCCTCAATATATAACCCCCTGAATGTTTGGCCATCGCCCAAAATGCAAGCCCTTTGTATCGTCTTCTCCTATGGTTTGAGGTCCATAATATTACACATTCTCTTTTCCCCATTCATCTACCAAATGTTGTACTCTGGTCTCTGGAATCTCTTCCATCATAAGCAAACCCTCCTGTACTCTAAGCCTCTTTTCGGAAGTCTTCCTCTATTTACTCAAAGAGATGCTACTCCTTCTTACTACATCCCTTACGGTTGCTGGCAGTGTTATTTTCCTGGTACTCTCCATCCCTGTAAAAATCTTCGTAATGCCAAAATAATAAAAGAAAATAAAAGTAAAAACTATCCTTAACCCCCAGCCACGAGATAAACATGGTTGCATTTTTGACTATATCCTTCAGAACATGGGTAGTGATAATATTATGTGTATTTTTTTGCCATGTAACAATATACTATAAGTTTCTTTTAAGATTTTTACTGTGAATTATTTCAAATATATACAGAAAAACATAAGGAACTCTTACATATCCACTAGCTGGTTTTATGAGTTTTAATAGACAATCTACTAGTTATCTTCTGCTTATCACTCAAGGTTCATTCTTTACCTTTATGCAGCCCTGCAGAGGGCCCCAGGAGGCTGGCCAGTCTGGACTGATCCACTGCTTTGTTCTCTGGCTTCCACCTGGTTTGGCTCATAGGAGGAACCTGCAGGGGGAGATGGAAGGTGGGAGGTGGGTGAGGTCAGGGCGTTTATTCCCCTCACTCTCCAGCTCTATCCAGGCTGCTTGTTGGCTAAATCCTTTTACTCAAAGCCCTGGTTCCTATATGACAGTCATCTCCACCTAGCTCCTCTCTCTCTGGGTTCTGATAATCTCTTCACACCTAGGGTTGAGACAGCTTTCTGCTGTGATTAGTCCCAGGATACTGTGCTATCCCTTGGCGGCTTTCTCAAATGCGGTACACAGCTGTTATGCGTTCAACGATGTCCTTCCAAAACTCTTATGTTGAACTCCTAACCCCCAGGGCCTCAGAATGTGATCTTATTTGGAGATTAGATCTTTACAGAGAGAATCAAATTAAAGTGAGGTCATCAGGGTGGGCCCTGATCCAATATGACTGGTGTCCTTGTAAAAAGGAGAAATTTGGACACAGAGACAGACAGACAGAGGGAAGAAGATGTGAAGACACAGGGAGTAGAGGGCCATCGACAAGTCAAGGAGACAGGCCTGGAACAGACCCTCCCAGCACAGTCCTCAGAGGAAATCAACCTTGCCGACACCTTGATTTTGGACTTCCAGCCTCCAGAACTGTATAAACAATAAAATTCTGTTGTTCAAGCCATCCTGTCTGTGGTACTTTGTAACAGTGGCCCTAGCAAACAAATACAGCACCTTTATAAATAGTCCTTTCATTAACATTTAATTATCCAGTTTGAGAGTGATAGCTATTTCCTGTTAGAATTGGACTGATCTAGATCTATAATCTATCAATCTATGCTTTATTTACTTCAGATTTTTTTTTCTTCTGTTAAGGAATTGAACAGTGGGGATTCATGAACTGCTTTCATGTCAGTACACGTTTGCACAACACTCTGAACATATTTAGGGAGCCTGATCTGGAGTACTCCTCTTACATTGGCCCACGTCTAGACTATTTCCACTCACATGGAGGTAGGACACCTCTGGAGCTCTCTGTCCCTCCAGGGTGCTGTGATTCATTGGCTCCTTTGACCAAAATCACCTGTGGAATCAATTGGTAACAGTGCTGTTTCTGTGCATTATGAATGTTTTAATCACCCCCAAAATTAGACCAGTAAGCAATTGTTGGCTTACTGACAACCAGCACATCTGTTTGTGGAAGTCTCTTTTATTATAAAGAGGCAATATATTTGTCTTAGCATTTCACCTCAGGCCTTTTAATTTCCAAACTGTCATTTCCTTATTTGTCTCCAGTAATTCATTAAATCCTTTTTTTTTTTTTTAAAAGAACACCACTAAAGTAGAGGAAACTTTTGGTGTTCCTGATTTTTAAAAAGGGAACAAAAATGCAAAAAGCTTGGGACTTCCCTGGTGGTGCAGTGGTTAAGAATCCACCTTCCAATGCAGGGGACATGGGTTTGATCCCTGGTCAGAGAACTAGATTCCACATGCATGCCACAACTAAGAGTTTGCATGTCACAACTAAGGAGCCTGTGAGCCGCAACTAAGGAGCACATGTGCCATAACTAAGTAGCACGTGTGCTGCAACTAAAGGAGCTGGCGAGCCACAACTAAGGAGCCCACCTACTGCACCTAAGACCAAAATAAATAAATTAAATAAATTTTTAAAAATGCAAAGTGCTTTTCACTGGAAATAACGTATTAAAACAAATAAAACTCTTCTCTGCCAAATTAAATTTTAACACTGTCCTAGGTAGTGAAATCAAGTTTCATGCTCACTTGCCTACCTTAGGTAATTAGCAAAGCAGTTCTTTTAAACAGAACTAACTGAAGAAGAATGAGCAGTTCAGGAAAAAAGAAATTTAAACAGCCTTGGGGAAAATATAACTGGAAATTGAAAATTCAGTCCACATTACATTTTGAGCTACTGAGTGTGATTTGACTATATGGAAGAGTGGCCTGGTAAATCCCTCCAACCACCGTCCATCTTAAAACATGGCACTGAAAGCAATGCTTGCCACTTAGGTTAGTATTTCACTGTGGCTTTCAAGATAATATGCTGTCCATTTTTAAATAACATTTAACATGTTCATCTCCCTTTGACTGAGCACTTACAGCAAAATTATTAGTGCTTACGGCTTGCTGCAGAGAGTATTTATGCTGTTTCTAGAAGCCACTTTTATCTGTTGGAAAAAAAAAAAAATCCCACCGCAGGATTTCCAACCTTTTAGGCTAACGTCTGACTCTATTAGCTCCTGAAGAGAAGAACCATAAATAATCTTCCCATTTTACATTCTATGCTTTTAGCTCAAGCATTAATCACAGAGGTTTTTTTCCTTTGCCTCATGAGAAAAACCAGTCTTACAGTTTGAAAATTTGGTTTACAAAATATGGTTTGTAGGGTAGGCAGGAGCGGGGGTTGGACATAGACAGAAGAAGGGGTCTTTGCTGCGCTTTATGAGGAAAAAAAACCTTGGGACAAATGGGCCTTTTTCCTTCCAGCACCAAATAATATCCCAGAGAGCTCCCTAGTAATACATTTGGGGGAGGGGAATCGTATTAACTCTTTCAGGTCAGAAGGGTGCTATTTATTCATCACAGTAACAATGCAGTCAAGTCACCCTGGGGCCCTGAGCAGCTTATGTGGCTCTGGAAGAGCTTAGCGTTTAAACCTGCCCCACAGGGTAACATGAGAACAAGATTAAGGCTGGTTAACCTTGTTTCTCTAAAATTCACATGCATACAATTTAATTATTATTATTGTTGTTCTTCTTGTCATTGAAGTGACAGGTGTTCTTAGATATATTTTATTCAGTAAACAGGCAGTTCCTTTTTCTTACAAGGTGATCATGGGAGAGCAGGGTTTTTTTTATTTTTTAATTATTTTAATTTATTTTTATTCATTTATTTTTTTGGGAGAGCAGTTTTTAACCCAATTCTATACTTTTCTCCTTTTTTTTTTTTTTTCCAAAAGACACTACATCATCCTTAGGAGTTAGCCTGGTAGGGCTCAATGGTGCTAGTTCTGGTTCAGCCATTAATTCCCTACATCATTTGCTCTTGAACTAGGTTTATGCTAGGTCCGTAACATTTCTGAGCCTTGAAAATTGCTTGCTTGATTTGATGTTACCTACTGACAAAATTTGCCTTTTGATTTTTTTTTTTTTTTTTTTTTTTTGCGGTACGCGGGCCTCTCACTGCTGTGGCCTCTCCCGTTGCGGAGCACAGGCTCCGGATGCGCAGGCTCAGCGGCCATGGCTCACGGGCCCAGCCGCTCCGCGGCATGTGGGATCTTCCCAGACAGGGGCACGAACCCACGTCCCCTGCATCGGCAGGCGGACTCTCAACCACTGCGCCACCAGGGAAGCCCCTGTCTTTTGATTTTGTTAATGCTTCCATATTATTTCTGATATGACTTAGGTTAGCTCAGACTTTTAAGGAACAATTTCAATTGACTTGGATTAATAGCAGTAATAATTTACTAAATGGCAGTGTTATTCATCCTTAAATATATACCTGTTCTTAAAGTCTCCAATTTCTGTAACAGCTGTAAGTGGGAATAAAATGACTAAACTACTACATACAAATTTTTCCTATGCTTCTCAAAACTGCTTTAACAAACAACACACCATATTAGTTTTTCTACTTTTCATGAATCTGGAAGAACTTTATCACAGTTTTAACTTCAGTATCTTTTTTAATCTCATTCTGTACACCATTAAGCAGCTAGTCTCTCATAATTTAAATATTTTTGTCCCCAAGAGACTCAACTTAATTGATAAGTAAAGTAAAACATTCTTTCCATTAAGGAGTAGTGTTATTTTTTCTTTTCTGATAGCATGAACTATAGACTCCCACATTTCCTCCTTGCCTTGGCTACTTGGGTGCTTAGAACAAAAGGCTATTCTCAATTCTTAGAAACATTTTTTCTTTTTATTTCCCTCTCATGATTCTGATTTTCTTTGTGTTTTAAAGCTTTAGTATAGATATCTTTGTTATTCTGATCATTCTGAGAATGTGGTGGGCTACAGATAAAAACACTTTCTAGGTGTTTTTCATAAATCAGTAGATCAACAAGTATTTATTGAGCAAATGGAATGTTGTAAAATCTATATCAAATGATCTGAGGAATGACTTGCTTTTCTAGTGCTTTGGTAGAAAGTTCCCTGGCATTTTGACATGACAGGGAAGGGGATGGGAAATCTGCAAAAGTTAACATTCCTTGTCAGACTAATGGAATGAGGACTCAAAACTGCCTGAGACTGTAGATTAAGATTGGTGCTCACTGCATACAGAATCCAACAGAGCCGGCTCTGCATATTCACGGGGGGGGGGGGGGGGGTTGGTTCCAGGACTCCCTCAGATACCAGACTCTGAATTCGAACGTTCCTTATATAAAATGGCCTAGTACAGTTGGCGCTCTAAATCCTTGGGTTCCACATCCCGGATTCCACCAACCTTGCACTGATTTTGTTCTAAATTGATCTGTGGTTGGTGGAATCCGTGGATGCGGAACCTACGGGTGGAAGGCGGGGTCGGGCAACTGTAATGTTGGTGCTGAAAGAGGGGAACATAAAGGTCAGAGAGTCCCATTTCCTCATTTTGTACTGATTCCCAGTGACAGTGTTCAAAACATGCTACCTTAAAAAAATGGCACCTTGGCATATGGAATATTTTAAGCTGAAGAAATTTGAGGAACAGAAGATGCAGGAAGTATTCTCTGACCTCTCCATCTCCCCTGAAGCACGTTTTGAGATCCTCATGTGAGAGATGTCCTCCCCATTCCCAGAGGAAAGGACCATCCTTATCTCCCAAGACGGAGGGACTGTGAGAGGGATTTGAAGATCAAGGCTTGCTGTTTCCCCAGTTTTCTACCTTTAGCTTGTATCCTTTTGTCCTATCAATTTTTCTACAAGGTTACACTCTTCAGCAAACTTAAGTTATAAAAAGGCTCAGGTTTAACCACTTCTTTGGATTTCCATTTCCTTATGAAGGCTCCTGTGTCATGTAAATCTTACGGTAAATAAATTTGTATTCTTTGCTCTTGTGAGTCTGTCTTTTGTCCCTCCAATTTACAGGGCCCCAGCTGGAGAACCTATTATGGGTAGAGGAAGAGATTTTTCTACCCCTACACTATCTCCCCAGACATTTTTAACATACTTACTTTAAACTCTCTTCCTAATAGTTTTACTAAAATCAGTTCTTGGGTATAAAGGATCACCTTTGTCCTGTCTGCTGACTTTTCCTCAGTGGTTTATTTTCTGGTGTGGTTTCTGATTTTTACTGTGAAGTTATTTCAGCAGGGGTTGCTCTGTTTTCTATGAAAGTCTCTTGAGCGTTAGGTTGTTGGAATATTCCTACAGAATGGTTTTGCTTTTCCCCCTGACTGGGGACCTGTGGGTTCCATAGTGTCAAACCAGTTTATACGTTAATTTTTCAGCCTTGAGGTCCCAGTATCATGCAAAGAGTGTGAATTCCAACCTCATTTCTGCACACGGCAAAGGCCTGGGTTTCGGATTTCTCTCCAGTGACTGTTTTTCTATTCATGGTAACAGCAAGTTTCCTTGCTGCTTCCTCAAATGGGTGGGCCAAGTTTTTCTAGGCTCCATTTCACAAGGGCCAGCCCTGTGTGAGTCCTGGCTTGACCTAGAGTCCTCTACTCCCATCCTCACATAGGTGTTAATGTCACAAACTCCAGCTGTTAAGGCTTATATTCAACTGATTCCCCTGTGGGCATTTTGACTTAGTTACCATCCTAAATTTTGCTGCATTCCTAAGAGTTTCACTTCTTGATTTCAAGCTCATTTATGTCTTAACATAATAAAACATTAATACAGCATTCCTATGAGGTTGAAGTGGAAGGATTTCTTACATTGGCTCAGTCGTCAAGTTGACTAGAAAAGCAAATTTATTAATGGAAAATAAGGCCTAAAAAGACAGAAATATCTTGCAGGTGAGGAATATAGTGTTACGAAGCTAAGGTATAGATCATGCCATAAATACTCAGATTCTACTTTCTTCAAAACCTAAAATACCTAGATTTTTGCCTTGTATCCTCGGACCAAAAAACAAACAAAAACAAAACAAAACTCCCCAAAACAAAACAAAAAACACTATATCTTCCTTTTTTATTGCTTTTACTTTCAAAATATCATATGTCATTACTTTAATTGAGTATTGTACTTGAATTGAATGATAGAGGTGGTAGGAACACAGCGATGCCTTGGGAAATTACTTGCTGATACTATTTAATTGGGATCTTGGATGAGTTGGAGGAGAATTTGGAATAGGTGGCATGATAAGGAATTTTAACGGTCAAAAATGTCTCATAATAAGAAGAAAGAAAGACACAGTGGGCTTCCCTGGTGGAGCAGTGGTTGAGAGTCCGCCTGCCGATGCAGGGGACACGGGTTCGTGCTCTGGTCCGGGAAGATCCCACATGCCGCAGAGCGGCTAGGCCCGTGAGCCACGGCCGCTGAGCCTGCGCGTCCAGAGTCTGTGCTCCGCAATGGGAGAGGCCACAACAGTGAGAGGCCCACGTACCACAAAAAAAAAAAAAAAAAAGAAAGAAAGAAAGATGCAGCAACATCAAACTGACCCAGAGGTTTGAGAGGAAAGCCTAAAAGATCAGAACAGAATTTGGTGAGATGTTCACACAACCTGTTAAGTGATAAGGGGAAAACAAAATTTAAGCTCTCTGGGTATGGACATGGGAAGTTCCAGCTGATTGGTGGGGGCAGGAAATCCCCACCAACATGGTAGGCAAGCAGGCACCTGGCCTGATAAACCTGGCTCAAGTTAGGATCATCCAAAGCACCAGCAGGTCCCAAGATCTGGCCAGAGATTCTGGACTTCAGCTGCCGAACCAGCTGTCTCAAATGGTGACTCTGCCCCACTCCATGTATAAGTAGAGGAATAATCGGAGAATAATCCCAGTCTCATCGTAAGGAAAAATCAAGGGTGCTCCATATTGAAAATTCTTGGCCATGTGTTTTAGGAAGAGCAGAGAAGAACGGACTTTTGGAATTGGAAATGGGACTTATTTGAAACAGCTCTTTTTACTGGAATGAACATATAATTTGGAATTAATCAGGATTTGGTTCTGACTTCAGGTTTTCCCCTTCTGGTTCTATATACTTGGGCTAATCGTTTGACCTTCTTGAAACTCATGTATTTCATAGGTGTTTCATTAGCAAAATGGGGATGATGCAAAATTGTTTCTGTGAGAATTAAATAAGGTACCTGGCACCAGTAGACTCTCAATAAATGGTAAATATTATTTGGATAAATACTTCATAAGAGGTGAGTGTCAATACTGAGGAAAGTTAAGAATGTGATGTCCTTAAAGAGATCATGACTGACCCTCAATCTAAATTAGTCCCCCTCTTACATTCTCTTGAGAATAAAGCTCTGTATTTTCCCTTTATAGCATTCGCTGCTATTGGTAACTGTGCATTTATTATTTCTGTGACTGTTAACATAGCATTTGCAAACAGTGCTGAGGGAGATTGTGTGAGGGCTGGGAAGAACTCCATGTATCCAACCAGGGCAGTTTCTACTTGGATCTGCTAGTTGTTCTTTTGAGGGAGCAAGGGGCTCAATGAGACTGGATTTTCCAATTTTTCATATAACCCAGAACTCTGACTTTTTGTGGGAAATGTCCCGGCCTTAAAATGTAGGTAAATAATTCAGTTGAAAAAAGACATGGTGTGGGCCAAACAAAATTCATTTGTGGGTCATGATACATCTGAAAGCTGCCAGTTTACAATCTCTGGTTTGTATCTGTCTCCATGACCAGAGCTATGACTATGTTATGTTCACTACTGTTTGTGTAGTGCCTGGTTCGGGCGGGGCACACAGTGGGCACTAAATGTTAATTGAAAAGAAGAGAAAGAAGAAAGAAAGGAAGGAAGGAAGGAAGGGAGGAAGAGAGAAAGAAAGAAAAGATTACAACTGGATTTCTTTTTCCTTTCTGTAAAGAATTATGTTGGAAAAATTGCCAATATTGAGAATATTATTAGACTCTGGGCAAGTTGACAGATTTCATATTTAGGAGTTTTAAGTTAGTTAATATAAACTATAAGAAAGAAAAACCACTCACTACCTCTCTGTATTATTTTCAGGCAAAAAACAGAATTGTGAATTTGTTGCTTTTATAACCAAATATTAATAAAAATGAAAATGTTTTGACTTCAGAAGCAAAATTTGCCATATATATCATATTGAACAAACTGTTGGTTTGCATATTGTCAAACCAATTTTTATCTACTGGGAAACAGACTTTAATCTCTGACATCAAGTTTTATTGTGTAATGAGCTCACCAAACATGCTGAACTGCGGATTTCCATGGTAGTATGATATGTGTACTGATTTGAACTCTGGAAGTCACTGCAGCTGTCATTTGGTGTAAAATAGGATAAAAAAGGGGGCTTTGGGGAGCTTAGATTTCTAGAGCTAATGGATGGTGGGGAAAACCTCAAATGCTAGATTATTTAGAGACTGTCTAAATTGAAGTGGCTATCTTTGACATACTTGTGTAAATTTAAGGATTCCTAGAGATTTGTCTATGGGGACAGAAAATATGCATTGGTAACTAGAGTGGTCTGCTGATCAGATTACTGAATTGCAAAACTGAAGATCAACAAATGTTCCTAATAGATACTTATTGTGAATCCTGCACTACATTAGGCACCATAGCCCAAAAAGAAAGTATTACGTGTGGTAGTGAAGGGGCCATCTCTATACTCAAGGAGTTTATAGCTTAGTTGAGGTGCCAAGACACATAACTGAGGAAGGATAAAAGACTCTATGATTAAGGGCTAAGCCATGTGTTAGACTATAAGTGTAACAGGAAATCACAGAGTAAAAATCACAGCAGGCTTCATAGATTAGGCAAGACATCAACTAGTGCTTCAAGAAAGAATGGTTATGATTTATAGAGGCTATCTTGAGCCTCTCTGCTTTTGAAAGTATGCTAATTTCTGTCTTGGGTTTTTCTTTAAAAAAAAAAAGTTGTTTCCTTGTCTACTATCAATTTACATATTTAAAATATTTTTTCTCTGTCACATTTAACCATCAACAAGTCCTAGGGTTTCTTTATTCAAACTGGGTTTCTTACCAATAATACCCTAGTTGAGGACTTTTCAACGTCATACATAGATTTTGATTTGTCTAAGTTCACTCAGCAAATGGGAAAGCCAAGAGTAGAACCCGGGTCCTGGGCTTTGTCTCTGACCTGGTATGGTATGGCCCGCCTTCCACAATCTCAAAACAAGCTCTACTGATGGGTTAAACAAACCACAGGACATCCTTCTGATAGAGTACCATGCAGCCATCATAAATTATGATTTATACTTATATTTACTGTTGTGGAAGTTGTTCACAGTGTATTGTTAAATAAAGAAAGCAATTAGTAAATATGATACCATCTTTGTAAATATATATCTTTACGTATATTTTGCATGAGAAAGATCTGGTGATTTTATTTAAATCATTAACAAGAGTTGCTCTTTGTACTGGGATTTTACATAATTTAGATTTTTTTCTTTGTAATTTCTCATTTTTTGACATTATTTATTATTTGTGTAACTAATAAATGTTAACATCTTCTCCTTCAGAAACCACGAAGAGCTCCTTATTGCTTATGCCAGTAATTAGAAAGATTAAAAACCCTGGTTGCATATTTTAATCACCTGGGTTATTTAAAAAAAACAACAGGGCTCAGGTACTTCAAGCCGATTACATTAGGATCTCTAAAGGGTAGGGCCCTGGCTTTGGCTTTTTGAAAAGCTTTTTAGGTGGTTCTAATGTGCAACCAGCATGACCTAGGAACACATTAGAACTGTAACATCTCAGGTCCTACCCCAGATCTACTGAGACAGAAACTCTGAGACTCGGGTCCAGTAAGGTGTGTAAAAAGTCTGCCAAAGTTTGAGGACCATAGCATATAGGCTGGGCTTGACCCTCACGCTTCTTCATCCAGCCTTGACCTCTCCAAACTTACTCTATTGCTTTCCAACCCACAACTTGCACTCCAACCAGGCGAGCTTACTGTATGTCTCCTGAGCTTATGCAGCCAAGTACATCTCTTCTCCCATGCTCTTCACTCTTCCTGGCATGCCTGGTTGCTCTCCCTTTGAGCCATCCAAATTTTAGCCATTCTTCAAGGCCCAGCTCAGGTCTTCCAACCTCCGTGAAGACTTTCTGCAGCTCTCCAGTCCTCCCACTACTACATCTCCCTCTTCTCTAACAATGACTTCTTCAGTGTTTTTTTGTTTTTTTTTTTAAACAGGGTTCATTATTCATTTAACAAAACTTGCTTTTTAAATTTTTATTTATTTTTATTTTATTTTTTTTTTGCGGTACTTGGGCCTCTCACTGTTGTGGCCTCTCCTGTTGCGAAGCACAGGCTCCGCACGCGCAGGCTCAGTGGCCGTGGCTCACGGGCGCAGCCGCTCCACGGCATGTGGGATCTTCCCGGACCGGGGCACGAACCCGCGTCCCCTGCATCGGCGGGTGGACTCTCAACCACTGCGCCACCAGTGAAGCCTGCTTTTTTAAAATTAATTAATTAATTTATTTTTGGCTGTGTTGGGTCTTCGTTTCTGTGCAAGAGCTCTCTCTAGTTGCGGCAAGTGGGGGCCACTCTTCATTGCGGTGCACGGGCCTCTCACTATCGCAGCCTCTCTTGTTGAGGAGCACAAGCTCCAGACACGCGGGCTCAGTAGTTGTGGCTCACAGGCCCAGTCGCTCCGTGGCATGTGGGATCCTCCCAGACCAGGGCTCGAACCCGCGTCCCCTGCACTGGCAGGCAGATTCTCAACCACTGTGCCACCAGGGAAGCCAGTCAATAAGTGTTTATTTTGTTCC
The DNA here is from genome assembly GCF_011762595.2 of Tursiops truncatus. NCBI lineage: Eukaryota > Metazoa > Chordata > Mammalia > Artiodactyla > Delphinidae > Tursiops > Tursiops truncatus. The sequence continues at coordinate 162,578,316 of NC_047035.1, read as the reverse complement.
CATTATTTGTTTTGTTGTTGTTGTTTTTTGCCTGTACTGCATGGCTTGCGGGAGCTTAGTTCCCTGACCAGGGATTGGACCATGGCCCCCCCCGCGGTGAAAGTGCTGGACCACCAAGGAATTCCCTCATTCCTATTATTTGTGAAGCATTGAGTGAAACTGAGAAGAACTATGTCAGGGTCCCTTTAAAGGGCTTTAACTTGTTTATATATGGGATTAAAGGAAGGAAATCAGTTGTTGAAGGAGATGAGATGACAGCTGATAGGATGAGAAGTTAGGACATGTGAGAAAGGTGGTTAGAAGAGCTGTGAGGCAGGGGCACTGGCAACCCGAATGTGGGTCACTTGCTCCAGATGACAGTTGAAGAGAGGAAAGGAATAAGCTCTTCCAAGTACCATGTCTTTTAAAAGAACACATTTTTACTCCTATTTACAAAAGTAAGGGGCTTAGCGTAGGAAATTTGGAAAATATAGAAAAACAAACAAAAAAATCACTTGCGTTCCTACTATCTGAAGATAAACACTGATGCTAATTCTTTCCTCTTTAACCTCTGTCTTTAAAAAATAACTCAATGTGGGCTTCCCTGGTGGCACAGTGGTTGAGAGTCCGCCTGCCGATGCAGGGGACGCGGGTTCGTGCCCCGGTCCGGGAAGATCCCACATGCCATGGAGCGGCTGGGCCTGTGAGCCATGGCTGCTGGGCCTGCGCATCCGGAGCCTGTGCTCCGCAAAGGGAGAGGCCACAACAGTGAGAGGCCCGTGTACCGAAAAAAAAAAAAAAAAAAAAAAGACTCAATGTGAATAGCCATAGATAAAATATATTTTATAACAATATAATCATATTTAACATACTATCCTGTAACCTGAAAATTTTACTTAAAATTTTAAGTAAATACGATTTCACATATTTTCATGTCAATTTTTAATGATCATAATATTTTTCAGTGGTCATGGACTGCTTCACAATTTAGCCAATCCTTCTGTTGTTGGATTTTCTCCCCCATTTGATCATTTTTCTACTTGTGGGTTCCATCTGTTCTCTTAAAATTCTCCTTTAAAATACTCAAGCAAATGTTTGTGTATCACAAAATATTTCTTTAGCACACTTTTAGCAAACAATTGTATAATTGCTTGGGAATCCACCTCTTTCTCTTCTATCACCCTTCTACAGATTTTGATCATCTTTCTGAGAAATTTCCTCAATGTTAGTTTTCAACTCTTCCATTGAATTTTTAGTTTCTGATAACGTATTTATAACTTCTAAAAACTTTTTTTCTGATATTTCATCTTTTTAGAATATTCTATTCTTGTTTTGTGCTACAATATCTTATCTGAGGATTTTTATTCGTTTTGTTTGTTTTTAACACTTTCTTCCTACATAGTTTCTTTTTCCTCCAAGTTGCTATTTTCTTTTTTGTTGTTGTTGTGGTACGCAGGCCTCTCACTGCTGTGGCCTCTCCCGTTGCGGAGCACAGGCTCCGGACGCACAAGCTCAGCGGCCATGGCTCACAGGCCCAGCTGCTCCGTGGCATGTGGGATCTTCCCGGACCGGGGCACAAACCCGTGTCCCCTGCATCGGCAGGTGGAACTCTCAACCACTGCGCCACCAGGGAAGCCCCCAAGTTGCTATTTTCTGTTTGTTGCTTTGGTGTCTGTGAAGTTAGACGGAATAGTACACAAGACCACCCTCACTTCTGATACCAACTGCAAAAATTCAAGGGTTCATGAGACCACCCTTAGGTGTGATAACTCACTAAAAGGACTCACAGAACTGAAAGCTATGGTTTGGGACGAGGAAGGATGAGAGGGTGTGGGATGATGAACCTTTGATTCCTGGATGGCTACAGGGTCATCCATGGTATGGAACTGCAATTCTACTGCCATCAGTTACTGGAGGTAAAAGTTAACAATGGAATGTAGAAATGATGAATCCAACTCCAAGGAGCTGGCTCACTGGATGCATATAGAAATGCAAAATAACAAGAAACAAGCTAACTATACAATCCCTTGGTTATTATTCTCTGAAACAGCTAAAATGAAGTTAAAGGAGAATGTTAGGGCAGATCCTGACACGGGACCAAGCTTGGACTCTGAGCTACAGCTGCTAGCCTCTGGGTCATTACCAAAGCGAAAAGTTATGTTGAAATAACAGATAGTGAAGAAGGTTAGAGTGATACATAAGAGAATGGGGAAAGAGAGAAGGGAGAGTTAAAGAACTCATCCCAGGGGACTTCCCTGGTGGTCCAGTGGCTAAGACTCCCCACTCCCAGTGCAGGGGGCCCGGGTTCAATCTTTGGTCAGGGAACTAGAGCCCACACGCATGCTGCAACTAAGAGTTTACATGCCACAACTAAAGATCCTGCACGCAGCATCAAAGTTCCTGCATGCCACCACTAAGACCTGGCACAGCCAAATAAATAAATATTAAAAAAAAAAAAAAAAGAACTTACCCCAGCAGGATAGAACTCTTTAAATGGTGATTAAGAAATGGGATGAATAGGGACTTCCCTGGTGGTCCAGTGGTTAAGAATCCGCCTGCCATTGCAGGGGACATGGGTTCGAGCCTGGGTCCAGGAAGATCACACATGCCATGGAGCAGCTAAGCACATGTGCCACAACTACTGAGCCTACACTCTAGAGCCTGCGAGCCACAACTACTGAGCCCGTGTGCCACAAGTACTGAAGCCCATGTGCCTAGAGCCCGTGCTCCACAACAAGAGAAGTCACCGCAATGAGAAAAGCCCGTGTACCGCAACAAAGAGTAGCCCCTGCCCGCCACAACTAGAGAAAGCCCATGCACAGCAATGAAGACCCAACACAGCCAAAAATAAATAAATTAACAACAACAACAAAAAGAAATGGGATGAATAAAGTGGAATTGATATGGTCAAAACAAAGGTCTTACTGAAGCACTCTTGGAACTTGGGTGGGTTGATGAGAATCCCTGAAGGTCCCCCAACTCTGAAGGGTTCTAAACAAGTCTGCTCTATATATCCTAGTTTTGAGAAATTTAAAAAGCCAGAAGACAAAGATGACAAACAGAAATCTGATCTCCAAACCCCCACGTTGATAATCAAGATAAGGATTGACAGGGGGGCCTGGGTCTCTTGGCCTGACCCCTGTCTGAAGACTCACAGTCATGTGCACGTGAGTTGGTAGAATGGTCAGAGGGTGGAGAAGAGACTTTCCTAGGATTCCTGGACATGGGAGCCCAATGCACTGTGATTCCAAAATCTGTCGTAAAGTCCTAACAGGGCTACACTGAGATTGGGAGGATGTAGGAATGCAGTGGTTGATAGGATCAAGGTAAAAATTTGGATGAAAGCTGGAATGACTGAACAGCTTCCAGAAAATTGGAATGTTTGTGTCTCCTTTACCTGAATGTACTATGGGGATAAATATTGTGTCTGGCTGAGGAACATGTCTCCTATTTTAGTATTGTAAAACAAAAGTCATGTAAATCTGCCCTTCGGCCAATGTTGATTTGACATGCTCAGTGGAAACCAACAAGATTGCCCAAGCCCACACAGGTTGTTAATTTGAAAGAATATAGAACATCTGGTGGACAAAAAGTTTATTACTTTAATTAATGTCCTGTTAGAAGCTTGAGTGCTGGCTCAGACAAATTCTCTCTACAATAGCCCTGTGTGAAGCACAGACTGAGGCTTATGGTAAAAGCCAGTGATCACCACCCAGCAGTGACCACTGGGATTTTGGACCATAAAATTCCCATTTGAGAGATTACTAGCTTACTCTCAGACTTTAATTGAAACTGCCTCTATGACCGCGGGATATAAAATAATCTTGAAACCTGAAATACCCCAAATGTCTTGGGTGATGTTGAAGAAACATTCTGGGTTTAACCCTGGCTGTCCAGTGGTTAAGACTCCACCCTTCCACAGCAGGGTGCACAGGTTCCATCCCTGGTTGGGGAACTGGATCCCGCATGCTGCGTGACAAAAAAATTAAAAAAAAAACAAAACCCAAACAAAACAAAAAAACATTCTAATGGGGGAGGGCCGTGCCCAGAAGAATTTCATAATAAAATGGAAAGGGTCTGTACAGGGACATGTTATCATGGGAATGCTAGGTACTCATTGTTTTGCTGTAAAAAAAAGCCTTGGCAAAAAAACCAAGGAGTGGCCTGTATAGTAAAGAATTTAATTTTGCTCTAAAAACCGTTCTGGCCTTTGCCTTAGGCTTCTGGGAGGTAATCTCTTAGCTCTTGGAATGTCAGGCTGATAGGATTGCTTTTGTTTGCCTGGGGGCTTTGAGCCATGCCAACAGCATGATTTAGAGTGGGTGTTTTGGGTCATGTCAAAACTCTGGACAGACAGGGTGAGCGTCCCTGGTTGGCAATAGTCTGCTCACTGCCACACATCATTCCTGGATGCCATGGGGAGAGGACAAGGAGAAAACTCTGCCCTGTGCACTTCCTCTCTTGGCTGATTTTAATCTGTATCCTTTCGTTGCAGTAGACCATAACTGCGTAAAACAGCTTTCAGCATGTTCTGTGAGTCCTTCTAGCGAATTAAAGAAAAGCCTAAGGGTGGTCTTGCGGACCTCCAAATTTACAGTTGACGTCAGAAGTGAGGGTGGTCCTCTGGACCGTTCCCTCTAACTGTACAGTGTCTTTCATATTAGACGGCTTCCTTGGATACCTGTTGATACTTGAGTGTCAGCTCCCACTTAAGCATGGATGGGTAAAAATCTGTGTGTCGTACCTACACATGGACTGCACTTCACATTAGGCTGGCTGTTCAGTGGGAAACCTCCACGTAGATGTTTGCTCTTGGACTGGTCACATTCTATAGAGAAGACTTGTCAAATACTGCTTGAGGGAGGTGCTGATGGTCAATGTTCTGCAAGCCCAGGAGAAAGAAAGGTGGCATCTCAGCATCCAGTATGATTATGCTAATGAATCCCTCCATTTTCTTCTGCTTTCAATTATTCCTTGGTGCCCCCCAGTCCCAAGCCCCTTGCCTTTTCCCCGTTTGTGGGGATGAGGCAGTAGCTTGATTGTTTATAGCTGGCAAGGGAAAGGAAGCTCTAATTGCTTCTCAGACAGACTTTCAAGTCTCTCTTTTATTCTCCTTCCCTGCCTCACCCCAGCCTCCATTTCAGCTCCATTTCTAGCAGTGTCTGATGCCACCAATTCCCAAGCCTTTCGGGGCTTCTCGGCCATAAATCCAGTTGTTTCTTGACTTTCTTCACTGTCAGTTTAGGATTTAGTTTTTTCAGGGTGCTAAATCATTTGTCGCTTAATAATCTGCTTTCCGGCTTTCACAGTTTTCATGCTTTGTTTTCTCTCCTATTCTTTCTTTTTTGGGGGGTTGGTTCATTGATTTAAACCCTCTGGGTGAACTGGGTCACATCTATTGGTTCAGTAGGTTCTGAGATAGGATTTCATTTGATTTTGCCTAAGATTTTTAAGACTGGGACCAGAAGCAAACACTCTCAAAACTGGAAGGGATGTGGGAGATCATATATGGGACTTGCCCCGCCCCTTCCCACAAGCTGAAGTCGTGGCCCTGACTGGGGAAAAGACTAGCTTAATATCTCACAGCCAGAGAGGGGCGGGGCTGGGACTGGCTTCCGGATCTGGTGATTCCTAGGCTACCAGTTCTTGCTGCTAGGGACAAGAAGGAAGCCCCCAAACAGAGCTCAGCCCGAGGTTTTCAAATGAAGGTCCATACAGATGTGCTGGGGTTCTGGATACGTTTGGCTTAAATTGCATTTTAAAATAGATTTAAAGCACTCATGTTTATATTTTGCCCTTTTTTTTTTACCAATAAAACACTACTTTTATTGGATTAAAAATCCCTATACTGTCATTTTAGCACGGTTTTAGGAGAGAATAGACATAAGTGCAAAGGTTCAATTCTTCCATCTTTGCCCAGATGTCAGGACTTTGTTTTCTGTATCTTTCTTGGCTTCCACGATGATGCAAGGTGACAGCAAGGACATAGAAGATACATAATGGTGTTGCTGACTAACTTCTCAGGAAGTAAAGTAAAGGCGGTCCAGTAAAACAATCCCTTATTTTTTAGTTAGGTGGGTGATAGGGTTTTACATTTTATCCTTGGTAATGTGCTTGATCATTCCTAACATAATGGAAAATGGGGAAAAAAACAAAGTATCGGGGTAAGAAACAACAGAAGGATGAAAGGCTACAAAAACAATGAAGAGAAAACAAAAGTGAGAAGATGCCCTTCCTCTGGCTTTCAGCTCCAACCCGGCCCCACCTTCCTTTTCTTTTTCTTTTTGCCCTTGAGGAGCATAATCCAAATAAGAATTCATTTCAATGCTTAGTAATAAAAAGAGAAAAAGAATCACCTGCTTTTAAACTTCATAATAGGTCTTTAAGGAGAATTAAGGTCTTATATTATTGATTAAAAAGACTTAAGAGATAAGGCTTCCCTGGTGGCACAGTGGTTGAGAGTCTGCCTGCTGATGCAGGGTTCGCGGGTTCATGCCCCGGTCCGGGAAAGATCTCACATGCTGGGGTAGCGGCTGGGCCCATAAGCCTGTGCTCCACCTACCCGCATACCGCAAAAAAAAAAAAAAAAAACCAAAAAGACCCCCAAAGACTTAAGAGATAGTATCATGCCTCAAGTACATTGTTATGTCTTAAGAAATACAACAATTACATAGAAGGTGTAGACCTTGTTTGGACCCTGGTTTGAGCAAACCAACTATAAAATGCCATTTTTGAGCCAAATCAGGACATTTGATTTTGGTCTGGGTATTAGATGACATTAATTTTGTTTGTATAGCTGATAATATTGTGGTTATGCATATACATAAATGCCCTAATTTATACAGGTGCATGAAGACATGCTATATGAGAATTACTTGAAAATATTAAGATATTACTGCAAGCGGACTTCCCTGGTGGCGCAGTGGTTAAGAATCCGCCTGCCAATGCAGCGAACACGGGTTCGAGCCCTGGTCCGGTAAGATCCCACATGCCGTGGAGCAAGTAGGCCCGTGCACAACAACTACTGAGCCTGTGCTCCAGAGCCCGCGAGCCACAACTACTGAAGCCCGCGCGCCTAGAGCCTGTGCTCCGCAACGAGAAGCCACTGCAATGAGAAGCCTGCGCACCGCAACGAAGAGTAGCCCCCGCTCGCCGCAACTAGAGAAAGCCCACGCGCAACAATGAAGACTCAACGCAGCCAAAAATAAATAAATAAACAAAATAAATTTATTAAAAAAAAAACACAAAAGGGTAAAAAAAGAGGGAATGGGGCTTCCCTGGTGGTGCAGTGGTTGAGAATCTGCCTGCTAATACAGGGGACACGGGTTCGAGCCCTGGTCTGTGAAGATCCCCCATGCCGCGGAGCAACTAGGCCTGTGAGCCACAACTACTGAGCCTACGCGTCTGGAGCCTGTGCTCCGCAACAAGAGAGGCCGCGACAGTGAGAGGCCTGCGCACCGCGATGAAGAGTGGCCCCCGCTTGCCACAACTAGAGAAAGCACTTGCACAGAAACGAAGACCCAACACAGCCATAAATAAATAAATAAATAAATAAATAAATTAAAGTACCCTTAATTAAAAAAAAAAGGGAATGAAAATTTTTAGGCAAAACAGCAAATGAGGTCATGGATGCTGACTCTACTTGGGAAAGGGAGCTCTGGAACACATGGAAAATGTGTAGAAACAAAATGAGACTAATAATACTAACAGTAAAAATAGTAGCTAAGACTCATAATAAATAGGCTTAGCTATCTTGCTGCTATTATCAATAATATAGAATAACTGCAAGGTCTTACTTCTCCTTAAAAAGTTTTTTAAAAGGTGATTTTTAAAAAATTTATACTTGCTGCTCTATATCAGGCACTATATTTATCTCACTTATATGATCCCAACAAGCATGTGAGTTAGACACTGTTAATGTCACCTTTTTACATATGTGGAAACTAAGGTACAGAAATCTTAAGTGACTTGCCCAAGGCCCCATGCCCGGGAAACAGCAAGCGAGGATTCTCGTCCTGCCTGGAGACCATACCATTTACCTTTAAAATCCTGACCAAAAGAAAAAGAAATTATTTTTGGAATGCACAAAACCATGGCTATTTTGACCAAGGAGATTTCTGTTCAATGTTTTATAGATATAATTTATGGTACATTGAAAAAGCAAAAATGCACCAGAAGCCCAACTGCTGTGCACGTAGTTTCTGGAAATTTGTAGGATAACTGTGTTCAGAGTCACCTCTAGCAGTTGTGATTTGATTTCTCCCAGGTGGAAAATATGTCCTTTCCCACACAGTAGTGGCTGCCAGGTAAACTCAGTGTCCCTTTGCTGCCCAAAGGGGACTCCTGGGAGAAGAAGAGAGGTTGGCTGCAACCACAACATTTGACACCAGCTGGCTCCCCTAAACATAGGACTTCTGCTACATTTTAACACTTTTTTTTTTTTAGTGCATGGCAACAGAACCATTACAGAATTAGCTGCTTTAGAGTAAGACAGCAGTGGATGAGACAATTGGAAAATGAAATCTATTTGGGAAAGTAGAAGCTGTCCATTGCACTTATGTGGGCCTACAGTTAACGAAGCTCTTTTCGCATAAAAAAGCAGAAAATGCTCTTTTGAAAAAAAAAAATAAAAGGAAAGAAACATTAGTGATTTTTAAAAATGCTGAATCCTAGGTGTAGAGGGCTTAAAAATGACTCAGGTATGTACTTCGTGCCTGTGTTTTCAACTCTGACTTTTGCATGAGCAGGAAGAGTAAGAACCAATCTTGTTGATATAAACGATGTCCTCACCCACGGTGCATGTCATAGGCTTCACTAGGTGGCATTTGAATTGTGAATATTGCAGTTGTAGAAGGAAGAATGAAAATAAAAACAAGGAATGAGGAAGATGGAGGAAGATTATAGGTTGTGTCCATGCAGTTTATGGCAAAGGAAAGCAGTGGCGTCTGGCTCAGGACAGGGGTACGTGCAGGGGATAGCTGCAGGTAGTAATTGAAATTTATATAGACTTTGGCTAAACGGTGACCACCACCCACATTATCCCCATAGTCTCCCAGGTCAGACATCATACCATTAAGCGTGATACAATCGTTCTCACAACAGGGGCTACTAGTTAGAGAGAACTCCAAGATGGTTACTGAAATGCTTGATGAAAACAAAGGACAAAAAGAACACCTCCATGCTCAGAAAGAAAAAATGGAATTGGTTTGCTGCAGGGCCTCTGGACATACCACGTGACGATGTAAGGGGCGTTTCCCCCTCACAGACCCTCCAGGTCAGGATCCACATGGTGCAGAATAGAGAGAGCATTGATGAGAATATGTGTCAGTGACTATATTTAGCATGATACAGATTTTCTTTCTTTTGCAGAGACATAGGTACATTCTGTACCGCTACTAGTGTAATAATAATAAAAATGATCATTTACTGAGTGATTACTATGAGCTGACACATGACTTGGGGAAGACGTGAACCCCCAAAGGTATGGATGCTGCTCAGACCAAAATAACAGAGGCCCACTATAACATTCCCATCCTCATTCAACAGAAAAAGAATCTGAGGCTCAAGGGGTTAAGTAACTTACCCAAGGTCACACAGCTGGTAGGTGAGGAAGCCCTGTCTTGACACCTCATATTTTGTGGACTGTGAGTGGACATATCCAGGCGGCACAATTCTGGGAACCATGTCCTTTGAACACATTTGTGTAGGATATAGTAATTTTAATACAGTTAAATATGAACGTAACAAAGGCATTCCGAAACTTGGTTTCCGCTGCTCCTATCAGGGTGTTTCTGGGTTCCCAAGCTCTGGTGCTTTTTTTTTTTTTTCGGTACGCGGGCCTCTCACTGTTGTGGCCTCTCCCGTTGTGGAGCACAGGCTCCGGACGCGCAGGCTCAGGGGCCATGGCTCACGGGCCCAGCCGCTCCGCGGCATGTGGGATCTTCCCGGACCGGGGCACGAAACCGTGTCCCCTGAATCGGCAGGTGGACTCTCAACCACTGCGCCACCAGGGAAGCCCCATCTGGCGCATTTTTCATTGCAGTTATTGTATTCCTCATCTCTGTTTGGTTGTCCTTTATATTTTCTAACTCTTTGTTAAAAACTTTTAACCTCTCACTCTTTGCATCCATTCTTCTCCGGAGTTCTTTGATCACCTTTATGATCACTACCTGAACTCTTTCTCAGGTAGATTGCCTATCTCCACTTCACTTAGTTCTTCTTGCTGGGTTTTTTCTTGTTCCTTCATCTGCAAGGTGTTCCTCTGTTGCCTCATTTTGCCTAAATTGCTGTTTGTATTTTTTTTTTAACTTTTTTTTTTCGGCCGCACTGCGCAGCTTGCAGGATCTTAGTTCCCCGACCAGAGATCCAACCAGGGCCCTCAGCAGTGAAAGCACGGTGTCCCAACCACTGGACCGCCAGGGAACTCCCAACTCTATATTTTTATGTATGTGGTAGGTTAGGTACATTTCCCGACCTTGGAGAAGTGGCCTTTGGTAGCAGACGTCCCATGTTTCCCCACAGCGCACTCCCCTCTTGTCACCTGACTCATATGCTCTAGGGGTCCCCCTAAGAGGGCTGCACGGGTCCTTCTTTGCGGCGGGCTGACCATGAGGGCGGTCTGGTAGGCTGGGTTGGCCCCGGGCCCTGCCTTGAGAGGAGGCTGCCGGCCGCTGCTCGGCAGGCCCAGGGCATGAACCGGCTGACGGCGGACCCCAGGAGGCCTCAGGGCTAGTGCGGCCTCACCGGCGGGTCTGGGCTTTTGGGTGGAGCCAGGTCCTGGGGTTAGTGCCGGCTTACTGGAGGGCAGAGCCGGGTCGTGGAGTCTGGCTGCAGGGCCCAGGGCTCCCGGAGCTGGTGTCGGATTTCGGGGTAGGTGCGGGGCGCAGCCGGTTCCTGACCCAGTCGCCTACGAAGTCCAGGCTGTCCCGAAGCTCGTGTGGCCTGCTGGTGGTGAGTCACGGTCAGACCTTGCTAGTGGGCAGGCTGGGTCCACAGGCTGTGGATTTACCACCTCTGGCGTCTCCCCTCGGGCGGGGGAGGTCCGTGGGAGGCTAGAGCAGGCTCCGTAGGGAGGGGCCAAGCGCAGGGGATCCTGGGACTGGTCCTGAACGCAGGCGGGCGGAGCTCGTCCTGGGCCCTCTGGTGGGCGGGGCTCTGTGCTCTGGGCGTCTTAAAGCAGCCTGACGGCTGAGGAGTGGGCCCGTGTCCTATCCTGAGGTGCTGCTTGGCCTGAGGCGTCCAGGCACTGGCACCAGCAGGCTGTTGGGCCTGAGCTAATAAGCTAGAGGGGGGGATTCCACAACGGCAGGCTTGCCAGCACTGGGGACCGAGAAGGCCGCCGCCAGTGTCTGTGTCCCCAGCGTCAGCTGCTGTTGCCTTCTGCCTCGCCGGGAGACTCCAAGACCAGCAGGTAGGTCTGACCCAGGCTCCTGTCAAATTACTGCTTCTCTCCTGGGTCCCAGAACGTGTGAGATTGTATATGCGCCCTTTAAGAGTGGAGCCTCTATTTCCCACAGCCCTCTGAGTCGGCCCAAAAGTAAGCCCCTCTGGCCTTCAAGGCCAGATGCTCTGGGGTCTCATTGCTCCTGGTGCAGGACCCCCAGGCTTGGAAGCCCAGCATGTGATTGAGAACTCTCACTCCTTTGGGAGAACCTCTGCAACGTTATTATTCTCCGGTGTGTAGGTCACCCACCTGGGAGTATGGGACTTGAATATATTGTGAGTCTGCCCCCTCCGACTGTTACCAAATTGGTTGCCTGGACTCGCGCAGGGGTTCTAGCCTAGGCTAAGACCCCTTGTCTTGGCCAGGGTGGTTCGTTTTTTTTTTTTTTTTTTGCGGTACGCGGGCCTCTCACTGTTGTGGCCTCTCCCGTTGCGGAGCACAGGCTCCGGACGCGCAGGCCCAGAGGCCGTGGCTCACGGGCCCAGCCGCTCCGCGGCATGTGGGATCTTCCCCGACCGGGGCACGAACCCGCGTCCGCTGCATCGGCAGGCAGACTCTCAACCACTGCGCCACTAGGGAAGCCCTGAGCAAGATGTTTTATCGTCTCTGTTTTTGGACTGTACAGAGGCCTTTTTGGATTGTCAGGGTACTTGGCTATACTCTGATTAGCTAAGTTTCCTTGATAAGTGATGACTTCCAGATAAATAGTTTTCTGTGTAAGAAGGGTATATTTTTAAAAATAAATTTATTTATTTATTTATTTATGACTGCGTTGGGTCTTCGTTGCTGTGTGCGGGCTTTCTCTAGTTGCGGCGAGCGGGGTCCACTCTTTGTTGCCGTGCGCGGGCTTCTCATTGCGGTGGCTTCTCTTGTTGCGGAGCACGGGCTCCAGGCGCACGGGCTTCAGTAGTTGTGGCTCATGGGCTCTAGAGCGCAGGCTCAGTAGTTGTGGCACACAGGGGCTTAGTTGCTCCGCGGCATGTGGGATCTTCCCGGACCAGGGCTCGAACCCATGTCTCCGGCATTGGCAGGCGGATTCTTAACCTCTGCACCACCAGGGAAGTCCCAGAAGGGTCTGTTTTAAAACTAGAATTTCTTGTGTTCTTGCCACTCCACGATGGAGAGTTTAGCTGAATGAGATTTTATCACTAGCATAACTGTATAGAAAATGGATTCCTCAGAGAAACCTTGTATGCCCTGGTTTCAAAGTGGGAATAAAAGTGATATGAGTTTTAATCTCTTATTCACTGTCCTAACTGTAAATTTGCCACCAAAATATTAGGGAATGACATAATTTCAGTTAATAATAAAACAAAAAGTTATTTTTCTTTTATTATTGAGATGGTAATAAGTTGTAAAGAACATTTTGAAAAAACAAATAGTAAACAATTTAAAAAAGGAAATCACTTAATCTTACTTCCAGAGATAGTCATTGTTCATGCTTTTTACTGTGTCCTTCTAGACTTTTTGAGCGTACACACTCACTGATGAGTGTCCTCAAAAGATAGACTGCAAGTTTTTTTGCTCCCTTCAACTTGTATTTTACTCCAGTCATTCGGTTAAAAAGTCACCAAAGCTGGAACTGTCTGTTTCACTTTAGACAATTAGGTAATTTTTTTTTTTAAATTAGGTAATTTTTATGGTGGTTGACTTACCATGCTTTGGGGAGGAGGGTAAAATATGACCTGTAAGACCAGGAATTTAGCTGTCTGAGCTCTATCATTCTGTGATGATGCCTGCACACCAAGAAAACACATGTCCGTTCATGAAAGCCAGGGGGACACAAAAGGACAGGCCTGTTGGTCAAGTCAACAAACAGCCTGTCAGTTGACTATGCTTTCCCTCTTCCAACTGTAGACCATGTGGATATTGGGTGTGTTCCCAAAGAGGTGGCGATTACTCCCAGAGACCTATGTTTACTCTGCCTGGGTCGAGTGTGCTTCAAGGCATTCACAATTTATTGGAATCTGAAATGAAATGAAGAAAGCAAGTGAGCTGCTGTAACAAACAGGTGGCTTTCATTAAATATAACCATTAATCTTGTCCTGATTATTTACCAGACTGTGTTGGATTTCAATGTTTCCTTAATCTATTGATGGGCTATCACCACAAAATATGTTATTGCAGTAAAATAATGGCTGATGTGTTAATGAAAACCATCAGGGAGACCAGAAGCCTCCCCTCCATAGAATGAGGACAATGAAGAATCTGTTTAGGAAGAAAGAAGGAATTACTGATATTAATCAGATTGAACTACCTCTTTGGAGCTGTGTTTAGGATAGTGGACCAAAAGCACAAAGCTGTGTAAAGACCTGTTGAATTATAGGAGCACTTCTAATTAAGCACTTCACAATGAAAATCTGAGTTTTACAAAAGCAATTTTAAAGGGATGATTCTCTATTTTACAAATGATTCACAATATAGTTAACAATACTGTATTGTATGCTTAAAAACTTGCTAGGAGGATAGATCTTATGTTAAGTGTTCTTATCACTAATAACAGTACTAAAAATAATGATAAATAAGAGGGCAGGAGAAAACTTCCAGAGGTGATGGATAGGTTTATGACATTGATTATGATGATGGTTTCATGAGTGTATACTTATCTCCAAACTCATCAAGTTGTGCACATTAAGTATGTATAGCTTTTTATATGTGAATCATACCTCAATAAAGTGGTTTAAAAATAATAAAATTTAAGAACAACAAACACAAAAAGATTCACAATAGAATTTTTAAAAAGATTAATCATCCAGTAAATTTAACATAGCATTTTCATTTTAAAATTATGTCTGTAGAGACCCGTGAGACGCGAGTACATATGGGTGGGGGCGGCAAGGGAAAAGGATTAGCCATGTTGTCTTTGATCAGAAAGGTGATCAGCACCGCGAAAGCCCCAGCGGCCATTGGTCCCTACAGTCAGGCTGTGTTAGTCGACAGGACCATTTACATTTCAGGACAGCTAGGCACGGATCCTGCAAGTGGACAGCTTGTGCCAGGAGGGGTGGCAGAAGAGGCTAAACAAGCTCTTACAAACATGGGTGAAATTCTGAAAGCAGCAGGCAGTGACTTCACGAATGCGGTAAAAACGACTGTTTTGCTGGCTGACATAAACAACTTCAATACTGTCAATGACATCTACAAGCAATATTTCCAGAGTAGTTTTCCTGCAAGAGCTGCTTACCAGGTAGCTGCTTTTACCAAAGGAGGCCGTGTTGAGATTGAAGCAGTAGCTGTCCAAGGACCTCTCGTGACAGCATCGCTCTAAGTGGGCCCAGTGTTATTCAGTCTGGAATTTTAATAATGTTTTTAAATTAATGTCTTAATCTTTACAGTATTTGTTGGAAAGTGTAAGGTTGACTGAAATATCTGAAGTTATTATGGAAATACCATATGATAAGGGGAATTGAACATGAGTTGAAGATTAATGATGAATCTAGTTACTGATGTTATAAATTACACTTCTATAACACTCATATTACTACTGGATGTGGGAAAAGAGACACACATTACATAGTTACTCAGAAAAATAAAAGTAAAGGGAAATAGCATATAGGAAAGATGAGTTACTATTCCTGAGAAATAAGAAAGAGCACACCTAATTCAATTAAACTCTATTAATTTAATGATGTGAACTATTTAGTTCTCATGTCAGATACATGATTCTGCTTTTACTTGAGTAAAATTAAAGCATTTAAGTTTGAATGGTAGAGGTAAAGGAGAAGAAACTGGACCAAATTTTATATAGATAATATTTTTCTAATGGAAATAAAATAGCATGCAGATTTAAAAAAGTAATAAAAATAAAAATAAAATAAAATTCTGTCTGTAACATACTAGGAACATACCTAAAGTATAAAATAAAAAAATATGATACACGAAGTTTACAATGGAGGAAACCGGTGGGGGTGTGAAGCCCTTCAGTTTTATCTGTTGGGTTCAGAGCAACTTTTACACACTGATTAACAAAGGAGAAATCACACTTCAGCAGTATTTCTTCTCTAATTTCCATAATGTATATGGAATTTGAAGGGACTTAGTGAAACCTTTTTACTAAGTAATCAAGGAAACTGAACTCAGGGAAACTAAGAGATTGCCTAAATCGGTCAACCAGTGAATGGCAGGTTCTCATAATGGTCAGAAACACAAGTTCTGGCATTTGACTGCCAAGTTCAAGTCCTGGCTTCTCAGGAAGCTTCATATCCTTGGGCAACTTGTTTCATTTCTCTAGATCTAGGTTTTCTTATCAGTAAAGTACAAGCTGAGCTTATCTACTACAGAGGGTGGCTGTGAGAATTGATTCTCCATGTGGCATACTTGGCGTTATTTGAAGTAAGCATTCAGTAAGTGTTAGCCACGATGGCTGCAGTATTCTCAATAATAAAAGCCAGAACGAGAACTCAACTTTCCTGACCCCCATCCAGGGTCTTTTCCTTTACACAAGTAATCACAGATGATATTAAAATGTTTATCATGGCCTGGGTACCAACTGGTCAGAATGAACCCATACCACCAAGATGGCAGCCTTTGTGTTCCCCTCCCGGCAGGAAATCTCACAGGAACACAAGACAATGGATGGCTCTACAGTTCCTGGAATGGATGTGTGGATTCCCTTTGTATAATTTTAGGGAGGCATTAATGACTGTAGAATAAGTATCACTTGTAGTGGGGCTGTCACAGACTGTGACATCTCAAATAAACCACACAACCTCTCTGTAGCTCACACTTAATACTCAAACACTGTGCCAAGTTGTTATGGGGATCAGCAAGAATCAGAAATGTAAAAGCCCTTTGAAAAAGGGTAAACCATTACACAAATGCAGGAGATTTGTGAAATGCCTAAACCTTCAAGAAAACAGGTTCCAGGGGAAGATCAGCTAAGATCTGTATACCTCTTCCACTTTGTAACAGTTTACACTAAACCTGTCTGTGAGATTTAAAATGTCACATTCTATTTCTTCATTTTTACATTGGCCAAGGCAATCAAAATGAAAGGTTTTCTTTACTTCTCTTCAGAAAGTGGATTTCTTCCTATTAACCAGGAATGATAAATTGGTAATCATTTCTCTGAAATTTTGCTTTTTTCTGTAATGTAATGCACTATTTTATAATAGCTTAGGTTAATGAAAATATCACAAATTACATCTATTAACTAGAAACTCTGTTCTTTAGGAAGTTTTTTCTTATGCTTGACCTAAACTTCTTTCACATGTGAGTGATGAATGTCTAAACCCATTTAAGGTTGGCAAACACTGCTTTAAACCATATTATGGAGTTGGTAATTTTTAAATGTCACAGCAGAGTGGCAAAGTTATAACTGGTGCTAAACATCTATTTTAGATTTATGACATTTGTGCCTCTTCAGTAACACTTTGGCCTTTTTCCTCTTCTGACTTAACTTCCTTTCTCTTTCTTATTCTCTTTATAGATTGTTTCAATCTGTCTCACTTCTGAGACAACATTTCTGATTAGGACACCATTTGGGATCCTTTACTTACCCACATCTTGTGTACAAATGCTTCTACAGACGTTTACACAAACACGCAATCACACAGAGCTAATCACATGAGGACTCAGCTCCAGCCTCTAATCACACGTGTGCTCACAAATATACAAAGCGTCACTGGAAATAGTGAGACAGTTTTCAAAGTTGCTCACAACAGTCTTTCTTTACTCTATGGCGACATCTCATGCGTTCCTCGGCATGCTCTTTATTTAGGTTCCCAGAGGTGCAAAAATTGTTTCTGTCCGTGTGTGTAGGGGTAGAGTGGTAGAGGTCCTGACCCTGCAGAGACGATGACATCGCACATATATGAAGACAATAAAATAAGAATAATTTAATTTTCACAATGAAGCCCCAACTTTGAGATTCTCTCTCCTCTTTAGTGCTACTGCTTTGCTGGTGCCCGAGGTGCATACTTGGTCCTCTGCTGGAGTCATCAAATTTCATTCATGCATCTGTAACCACACAGGTGCAATGGCTCATATCAACCCTCCCCCAGGTGTCAGACCTCGGACCTTTCTAATGGTCTTTATTAGTTTTGGGGAGGTGTCTACTCTGTTGCACTTTCTACTCTTCATTTTTTTTTTTTCTTCTCATTACTCAGAGGAGCCTCTTAGCTCAATTACTTCTTCATATTGTGGTTCCCATCTCCTTGTTATTAGGGGTTTGGCTGATGGGGTAAAACACATGCTACCTCACAATATGGCACCTTGACATCTTGAATATTTTGGGTTGAAGGAATTTGGGATGTAGCAGGTGCAGAAAGGATTCTCTCATCTCCCCTCTTCCCCAAAGTGGGTCATGAGATCCTCATGAGAGAGGTGCCCTTCTTATCTTCACAGATGGAGTGATGCCAGGAGGAATCCAAATGATCAGGCCTTGCTAAATTCCCCCCAGTTTACTAACTTTATCTAGTATCCTTTTGTCCTATCACATTTTACCACGACTTCCCAGTCTTCATCAAACCTAGTGTAAAAATACTTGGGCTTAACTGCTTCTTCTGGTCTTCATTCCTTATGAATTCTCCTGTGTCACATAAAACTTACACTAAATAAATTTTTATGTTTTTCTCTTGTTAATTTGTCTTTCGTGAGTCCAGTGTACAGGGCCCCAGCCTGAGAACGTAAGATGAGTAGAGGAAGAGATTTTTTTCCCTCCCCGACAAGGCCGTCAGATTCGTGCAGGAGGTAACGATTCTGTACTAGAGCAGAGTAAGGAGAGAGACGCTTGAGGGCTGTCATTTCATCTGTGCTGCTTACCCCTGCCCTCTGAGAGTGGAGTGGGCTGAAGGTTCACTCATGCATTTGTTTGTTCATTCATATTTGTCTTATCCATCGTTCAATTAATGCAGTTTTTGAGTGAAGACAGTACCCCAGGTACTGTGCTATTATCAAAGGAAACCGGGGCCAGACTGTAGCTAAAGCTGTAAAAACAGATTTTATTCAGGAACTATTGCAACTGGGAAAAAGAGACCCCGGCATAGATTTGACCTTGATTCTGAATCAACAAGAAAAAGTGGGGATTTACAGCCAAGGAGCAGGGAGGGAGTTAGTGGAAGGAAATTACTAAGAGGAAACATCAGGGGTAGGGGGGATTCTGGTTAAACAAACTGAACAGGTTTGTAGCCGAGGGCAGGCAACAGTGATCAGATATCACCCAGAGGATGATTCGGGTTGAGAAATTTGATCAGATATTAAGGGTGGGGTTCTCTGTAAACTGAGCTTAACAAGATTCTTGCTAAAACTGGGCAGTGCAGGCCTAACATGGATGGACACAGTCTAGGTTGAGGTCTAGTTGAAAAAGGACTTAGCACAGGGACTTCCTTGGCGGTCCAGTGGGTAAGACTCCATGCTTCCAATGCAGGGGGCCCAAGTTCATTCCCTGGTCAGGGAACTAGATCCCACATGGTGCAACGAAAGATCCCGCATGCCACAACTAAGACCCAGCACAGCCAAATAAATATTAAAAAAAAGGACTTAGCACAGATGTAGAAAACGAACTTATGGTTACCAGGGGGGAAAGCGGGAGTGGGGGGGGGGTGGAGGGAGGGATAAACTGGGAGACCGGGATTGACATATACTATGTATAAAACAGATAACTCATAAGGACCTACTGTATAGCACAGAGAACTCTTCTCAATACTCTGTATTGACTTACATGGTAAAAGAATCTAAAAAAGAGTGGTTATATGTATAAATGATACACTTTGCTGTACAGCAGAAACTAACACAACATTGTAAATCAACTATACTCTAATTAAAAATTAAAACAAAGAAAAAAAAGACTTAGAGGAGCCTGCCTAGAGTCTGGTCAAGGAGAGAGCTGTGATCACTAGGTGCTGGGGAACCAGCGAGGGGGAAAGGAGTCCATGACACTGTCCCTTCCCCCAAGGAACGAACAGATAGACAAAAAATTGCATCCTAAGATGTGGGTGTGAGTGGGGATGCCCAGTGAAGGAGGCAAATAACCTTGCTTAGAAAACTGTGTACATTTGATACCCAAAAACTGAGTTCATCTTGATGCTGAGCAGGGCCCTGTGGGGCTCCCAGGTACGGAGGCCTTTTTGTCCCGCATTTCTCGCAGGCAAGACTCCAGCCTCCATGACCTTCCCTGAGTTCCAAAGGGTAGATTCAAACAGTTGCTAATCAAGGAAGGAGCAGCCATGAAACCACCTGAGGCAAGATTACAGGGACCAGAGAAGCTCATCAAGGTTAGACCACCTGAGACCCTCCACACACCCTAATCTTGTCAGCAACCCCACCCTTTTGAAACTTTGCAGAAGAAAGAAGAATGCAAGACTGTTACTGCCTTGATCCTTATCACATGATCCTTATCACCAGGAGTCCTGACTATATAACCTGTCCCTCTTCCCCAGGGAGGGGGGCACAGTTCTTGAGGCGCTAGCCTACTGTGTTTCGTCTTTGCCTGGCAAAGAAATAAAGCCATTCTGGGCTTCCCTGGTGGTGCAGTGGTTAAGAATCAGCCTGCCAATGCAGGGGACATGGTCCGGGAAGATCCCACATGCCGGGAGCAGCTAAGCCCGTGCACCACAACTACCGAGCCTGTGCTCTAGAGCCCATGAGCCACAACTACTGAACCCATGTGCCACAACTACTGAAGCCCGCTCACCTAGAGCCCATGCTCCACAACAAGAGAAGCCACTGCAGTGAGAAACCTGTGCACCGCAACGAAGGGTAGACCCTGCTCGCTGCAACTAGAGAAAAGACCGCGCACAGCAATGAAGACCCAGTGCAGCCAAAAATAAATAAATAAATAAGTTTAAAAAAAAAAGAAATAAAGCCATTCTTTCTTTCTCCTCCATAACTCCATCTCCGTATTTCTGTTCAGCATCACACAGAGTGCCAAGATTTTGGCAACAATCTGTTGGTGGGTTTTGAGCCAATAGATACAACCAAGCCAGAGATCAGGAGAAGGAAGGATTTATTACTTGAAGCAAGTAAGGAGAACACTGGGGGTCTCTCCCAAAGCAGTGTCTCCCAGAAAAGCAAAATTGGGGAAGTTACAAGCTAAGGGTACATGCATATTCATGAAGGGGCTTGAGCAGAGGAGAATTCAGCATAGAATTGGGGCAAGGTTTGACAGAGTCCAAGCTTTAGTTGATTGAAGTCAGGTGGGTCAACATCATCATTCCATCCTCCACCTGGGCGGGGGCCTTAGTTCCTGCCCAACTCAAAGATATATTATTACGTATATCCCTCGAGGAACCAGGACCCTACCCCAAGCCTGCACTGTTGATTCTTGACTGCTCCTGCCTTGTTTCTGCATTCCCTTCCTTAAGATCATTAATTATGGAGACCTGTTCAAGGGCAAGCACTGTAGCCAGGCTTAGATCACAAAATGGCTTAGGCTAAAAGGGGTTCTCTTATGTCAAGAAAGTGAAGCCTGATTCTCCTTCTCCAGGGACCCTCTAACCTATCTGCTTACACCATCTTTTCCTTCATCCAAGAGGAGCAGTTTTAAAGACTGGTCCCTGGACCCCTGAGTTCTTAATCCGTTAGAGGAGCTGCAGAAACATGGGGAGACCTCAAGAAACAAAGCCAGAGTTAGCTGAGTCGCTTTGAAGTAAGTATAAATCCAGATCTTTCTGGCCAGTTGAATTCCAACTGTTTGAAGTTCTTAACACAGGAAGATTTTCAGATGTGAAAAATGGTTTGCTCGTTCTTACCTTCTCCCCTTTAATGGACGTTTTTCCTTCAAATGTTATGCAGACGACTGAAGTATTCCCATTGTGAGAGTCCATTGGAAAGTCACGTCACAGTTCTAGACATGTTTGATGTTGAGGCTTGCTTTTGGATACTTGGCCTCGTGAGCTTATACATCTAGGGCCTTCTAAATCAGAAACTGATCCTTGACACAGAAAAGGCATAACTCCCCAGGTTGAGAGGAAGAAGTGTAGGAGTTCTGCTTGGCTTCCTTTATTTTTCTATGGGTGCCCTGAAAATATTTTCTATTAAAAAAAAAATTGGGGAATTAGAATAAGATATCCTGTTTCTGTGACCTCTGGTCAGAAAAATAGATTCTTTTAAAAAAGGATCTATTTCAACATTGATCAGATTTGCATTGCATGTTTTGGCGTGCCTTATGTGGACCAAATAAAATGATCTGTGAGGAACTAGGTGGAAATAGTCTCTAGTGCCACTTCCTTTGTTGTACCTCTGGGATGGAGAGTTAGAAAATGAAGCTGGATAGAAAAAAATAAAAGCAGACTTTAGGGTTTATAGATGTTTGTGGGGTGTTCATTTGCATATATACAGACCCCCTAGTGGAGTCAGGGTGCTCCATCCTCTGTTAATTAGTAAAGAACATTTCTTTCTGATTCTTTTTTTTTTTTAATATTTATTTATTTATTTGGCTGCACCAGGTCTTAGGTGCAGCATGTGGGATCTTTTTTTTAGTTGTGGCATGCAAACTCTTAGTTGTGGCTTGTGGGATCTAGTTCTCTGACCAGGGATCAAACCTGGGCCCCTGCATTGGGAGTGGGCAGAGTCGTAGCCATTGGACCACCAGGGAAGTCCCCTGATTCTTCTTAAAAAAATTTTATTGGCGTATAGATGATTTACAATGTTGTGTTAGTTTCAGGTGTACAGCAAAGTGAATCAGTTTTACAGATACATATATGCTCTCTTTTTTTAGATTCTTTTCCCATATAGGTCATTACAGAGTATTGAGTAGAGTTCTCTGTGCTATACAGTAGGTCCTTATTAATTATCTATTTTATACATAGTAGTGTTGTTGGGCTATGCCCCACAGGCCTACAAGGCCTGTGCTTGCCCAGCTTCAAGATTGAAGAAAGAGCCCGGAGTCAGCAATCAGGGACATCAAGGGTTTAATGGATGGGGGAGCTTACATGTCTGAAGCGAGGTCCTGGAGTGATACCCCACCATATGCGGCAGACAGCGGGTAGGACATGGTGGCTGTCTTTGCTCCCAGGGGGAAGGAATAGATTACCAGTTATAAGGAAATTGACATCAGGTGGGCTCATTAGTTACCAGGGAAACCAGCAAAGGGGCATGACCCTCATTGCCCTTTTGATAAACTATCATTAGCTGGGGCCTGGGGCAAAAGGAAGTTCAGTCATGAGAGTATGGTGTAGGTGAAGCAGGCCTTGGTCAGGCAGGGGATGTACAGAGAGCAAGAGAAGAGCCATCGTGAGTGGCCTGATGATACACGTGTGTATATGTCAATCCCAATCTCCCAATTGATCCCTCCCGCACCCCCTTCCCCCCACCCCCCGTAACCATAAGTTTGTTTTCTACATCTGTGATTCTATATTTTTGTTTTGTAAATAAGTTCATCTGAACCATGTTTTTAGCTTTCTACATATAAGTGATGTCATATATGTGTCTTTCTTTGTCTGACTTACTTCGCTTAGTATGATAATCTCTAGGTCCATCCATGTTGCTGTAAATGGCATTATTTCGTTCTTTTTTTATGCTGAGTAACATTCCATTGTATATATGTACCACACCTTCTTTATCCACTCCTCTGTCAATGAACATTTAGGTTGCTTCCATGTCTTGGCTATTGTAAATAGTGCTGCAGTGAACATTGAGGTGCACGTATCATTTGGAATTTTGGTTTTCTCCAGATATATTCCCAGGAGTGGGATTGCTGGATCATATGGTAGCCCTATTTTTAGTCTTTTAAGGAACCTCCATACTGTTCTCTATAGTAGCTGCACCAATTTACATTCCCACCAACAGTATAAGGAAAAGTTCTCTCTAGTTGTGGCATGCGGGTTTTCTCTCTCTAGTTGTGGCATGCGGGTTGCAGGGTACGTGGGCTCTGTAGCTTGTGGCACGCGGGCTCTCTAGTTGAGGTGCGTGAGCTCAGTAATCGTGGTGAGCAGGTTTAGTTGCCCTGCGGCATGTGGGATCTTAGTTCCCCCGACCAGGGATTGAACTCGCATCCCCTGCATTGGAAGGCAGATTCTTAACCACTGGACCACCAGGGAAGTCCCTGATGATGGCCATTCTGAACCATGTGAAGTGATACCTCATTGTAGTTTGTTGAGCATCTTTTCATGTGCTTTTGGTCATCTGTATGTCTTTCTGATTATAATGAACCATTTGGCAGAGTATTTGGAAGTGCTAATGGCCTTTGACTTACTCTGGCAAGATGGATCCTTCGGTCCAGTTAGAATTATCCCTTTTCCACCAGGTGATGGGGCCCAGTGGAGCTGCTCTGTCCACCTGGAAGTCATTAGTGGAGAAGAATCTCTCTCTCTCTGTAAAATTCAAGGTCAATAACATAATGTGTTGTTTTTACAGTGAGGACATAGTCTCAGTTGGGTAAAAAATATGTAAAAGAATGCTCTAAAAACAGTGCCCAACTGGAGACTATTTTTTTCGAAGATACATGTAGAATCATGTCTTCTTTATAGTAAGAGGAAGAGTTAGTATAAGTCAGTTTTATTCCTCATTGTGCCGTTGAGAATCTAACTTAGAAAAGGCATTTGTCCCTTTCTTTTAGTATTTACCAACCCTCTGTGTGAGAAAACTAACCCTGAAAACAGGGTCAAATAATTCCTAGTAGCTGTTCTGATTTTGTTGGGTTAAAGCTTGAGGAAAATACCTTATAATTAGAGCTAAGTGAATACATACTTTCTCTGCAGCAGAGTCCCACAAAAATCAGCCAAAGACAGTCTAGAAAAGATGACCTATTACATGGAATTTCTTGTAGGTTTACCATTTTTACCTTTCTTCTCCCTTTTTTGGGGTTTGCTTTCGGGCTAAATGACAGATCTGTATCATATGTAACCATCAAGTGCTTATTTTCTTGGGTGCAATTCCATCACCTGAAATGGGCTTTGTATACATACATATTACTCTTCTCTAATAGAAACCTGATGAACTTCAGAATTTATTTGAAATATGTACTCAATATAAACCACTCTTCATTTTTTACAAAAGTAAAGCAGCATAGCAGCCTGCATTTATTCTCAAAAAATTTGTTTTCTATTCTCTCATCTCATTCCTCACAACAGCCTTAATGGAAATATTGTTAAACATGAAAAATGCTCAACTTCCCAAATAATCAAAGAAATGCATATTAAAATGAGATAGTATTGTTTCTCCTATCATTGGGACAGAAATGAAAGATATTAATCATACCATTGTGGTGAGGGAGAGGGGCAAAGAGAACTCAAAACCCTACTCCCCACCCTACCGTGGTCCAGCTCCAGCCCCTTCTCAGGCCCCTGCTCTGTTCCTTCGTGCCCCATGGGTCTGTAAACCACCCCCTGTTCTTGCAATAAATCCCTTCTCTCTCACTTTTTTTTTTTTTGCTTTTACCTTTTTTTTTTTGGTGCAAAGAAAGTCTTAATTAATATAATCAATACATTTGCCTTCATTTCAAGCTGTTTTCTCTTTATGGTATTTATTACTTTTACAATTTATCACATGCACCTTCTTGCCTTCTTCATTGTATAAAGGGTACTAAACCATTTCCTAATTTCTTTCCTGGATCCTGCATAGGATCGTTTTTCAGTTGTAGGCTCTTCCTATGAGCTCTCTGGGCATTTTTCCTTTTTCCCTTTTCTAAATGTGATTTCACAGACCTCAAGTTTTCCACCAACCCCCTCCTTTTTCTGAGCTTCAAACAAGCGAGAGAGAGATCTATTCACACCTGATATTTGCTCTCAGACCTTTAATTGCTGTTGATTGTCCTTGGCTCTACCTACTCACTATATGTACTTCCCCTTCTTAGATTCAGAGCTGGAGGCAGATTGATACGCTCAGCCCTCTGCCTATGTCCCCAAAGAAATGAATCTAGTGGGGCTCTTGAGGTACTCAGGAATGAGGCCTTCCTAAACCCTCTTGATTTGTCCTTTGATTCTTTGACCCATTGGAACACAGGGACAACTGTAATCCCCAGGGTGGACCACACCCTCCAGGGTAGATTGCAATCCCCACGAACTGCCACCCAGATCCTTCTCTTAATCTATAGAATTTTACTTGTGGGGTTTTACCTTCCAGGATGCAATGCACTGCTGCTATCAACTCTTCTCTCTTGTCCTGAGTTTTCTGGCAGAGAGACAGGGTGCACAGAGGCATCTTATCCTGCCTGCCTTACAGCTCATTATTTGGTTTTTTGGTAGCCACAGACACTCAGTCTCTGAGACAGGAAGTAGAATCCCAGGGAGGTATAGCATGTCTTATTGCTTTCTTCAGTCTGGCTCTGGTTAGATTTTTCTCAACCCAGCTCCATTGGCAGTAACAGTGGATGGAAATTTCTAACAGGTTTTGGCATTAGATTGTCTCTCAGTGTGAGTTTTCACTAGAGAGGAAGGAAGCTGATGAGGAATCCAGTTATCCTTTGCATGGGACCCAGCAATATCTTCTTACTGTCCTCCACATGAAATTTACCCCACTCCCCCTGGGTTTCAATAGTCTGCACAATCTGGCCTACTCCTGTAATCCATAACCTCTGCTCCAAGCAGCTGGCCTCCTTCATCTGTGTATTCATGTCTCTTTTCTTCCTGGCAGGGTCCCTTTTTCTGTTCAGCTAAATCCTTCCATGTAATGCCGAGATCAAGTTTTATCTCCTTCTTGAAGCTTTTTGATGATCCCAGCCTGCATCGAAGTCCTATATTTTCCTTCCTTCCTTCCTTCCTTCATTCATTCACTGAACAAATATTTGTTACATGCTCGTGCTATGCCCACCACCATGCTTTAAGTGGGAATTCCACAGTAAATAAGGCAGATTTGTTCCCCGCCTTCATAGGACTGAAAGTTTAGGTATTATACACACAAAAATCACACAATAATAGAGCCTTTTTATAATCCGTATTAATCAGGGTATTTTTTTTTTTTTTTTTTTGCAATCAACAAGACCTAGTTCTGGAATATAGACCCAAACATGGATTTCTTGGGAACGTCCTGGGGTACCTCAGAGAACTGAAGGAGAGCTGAAACTCTGGCTTCCGGGGGCAGGAAGAGAGAATCTCCAGGGATCTCAGCAGTGGAAATATTTACACTTTGCAGGGCAGTGCCTCGGCTTCCAGAACTGCTGCTTCGGGCATGGATGCAGAGTTTCAAGTCCCAGGAGAAGCTGGCGTGTTTAAGTTTGACTCAGGTGATTTAGATCTTGCAGCCAGGTGGAGGTGGGTGAGGAAACTGGGGCCACTGAGGCCTTCCCTCTGAGGGGAGACTTTTCCCAGAGCAGGGGAATTTGTTGTGACCTGGGGCCACCATCCCATGGATGCTGTGCTGCCCAGGTGGCCCCTTCAAGGTTGAAGAACCTATTCCTCAGCTGCTGGGAGTGTGCAGGCCAGGCGGGGAGCCCCCAGCTCTCAGCCCACCCTGGGAAAGGCCACCTTGCTCTCCGTCAAGCTTCCCACCTGGACATCCCACACCCAGCAACTGGTGAGAATGTGTGGGGCTGTCTGAAGGCCCAACGTGGACCATTCTGAAGGGACATCTCAGCTTCAGAGCTTCCCACAGATGACCTGCGCCACAGCCCTGCTTCTCCATCTGCCAGGCTGAGTCCTTCCGTTCTCCAACAGGTGTGGCCCCCGAGAGCAGTCCCCAAGATCTTCCTGTGACCTAATCTCTACCTCAGCCTGCTTTCTGAGGAGGCTGGTCTGCAGCACACCCGATGGAATACGCAACACTGATGACAGTCGCACCCTTCCACACCTTTTTATATATTGTCTGGCTTAGTTTGTTAATTATTTCACGTCTTACTTACGCCTTCCAAACTAGATTACAGACTTCCTGTGAGTAGAAACCTTAACTTCCCTGACATCCAGCCCTCCATCCCAGTTACTACATGAGACACATACGGATCACTCCAAATGATGGTTTCCAGTTGAGAGACAAAGTCACACGAAGTCTCACGTGTCACAAAGTTTGCTGTTTTAGATGGACCAGAGATTGAACACGTCAAAAAGAGCTCTTTTAAAAGAGTTTCAAGCTGTAGTCAAAAGGTTTTGTCCTGTTTTTTTTTTTTTAATTGTTTTCAAACACCTTTTTTTCTCTGCTGTCTGGGTTTTCCTTGTCTTTCATCTCTGGGGGATGCAGCCATATAACCTTAACAAACATGCTTAAGTACATGAATTTAAGAGTTGTTTCATTTCTTTATGAGTGTGTGTGTGTGTGTGTGTGTGTGTGTGTGTGTGTGTGTGTGTTGGGGGGAGCAGGGAGAGGAAAGAGCCTCCTAGACTGTGATGTCATATGTCCCAATGACTGGATTTGGGAGCTGGCTGGGTGCAGAACAGCCATGTGCCAAGAAGAACAAATGGAAAGTTGGTGAGGGCTCCCAGGCTTGGAGCTTTAAATAAGTATTTTTTCAAGAAGAGGGGATTTAGGAATAAGCCATCTCCACAAGCACTCTGTAATCATCCCAATTCCAAGACCAATAAAGCAAGATTCCTTTTACCTAGAGAATGTTCAGTTTTTAAAATGGAATAAAAACATGATTTTCTGGTCCTTTTTCCAGTCTCTTAAACACTCCTACTCCTACCTGAGTCCGGAGGTAACACTTGCAAAGGGAAGTTATTACCTCCTGCCCATCAGTCCCTGTCTGACTCTGACAATGTAAGAACATTTCATAGAGCTACCCCATGATGCTGCATTTCCTACACTCAGTGCACATGTGTAGTTGCCCTTAATTTTAGAAAAATTGTGTCATGAGCACAGTAAGGAGTCCTATGTTTTTTCTCGTAAGAATTGTGCTTTTGTGATTTTTTTTTTTTTTTTTTGCGGGCCTCTCACCGTTGTGGCCTCTCCCGTTGCGGAGCACAGGCTCCAGACGTGCAGGCTCAGCGTCCATGGCTCATGGGCCCAGGTGCTCCGCGGCATGTGAGATCCTCCCGGACCGGGGCACGAACCCTTCTCCCTTGCATCGGCAGGCGGACTCTCAACCACTGCGCCACCAGGGAAGCCCCTGTGATATATTTTTTAATTGATTAAAAGGTGAGGGTAATCAATGAACATCTGATCCAAGTTTCAGCAAAGGACTCTTTATTGAGGTACAGGATCTAAAGAGTTATTTTAGGCAAGTTCCCAGAGGCAGTTTTTAAAACCATAAGGCTGAATGAGCAGACTGTGATTCTAATGGATTCTGCCACTCCTTAGAAATAAATTAAGAGTTTCCTTCCAAGCGGAGTGGCTAGTGAGCTGAGAGGTAATATTTTAAAATTGTTGAGTCCAAACATAACCTGGATTTGCATTTCTTAAAGCCTGTAGTTTGCTTTTCACATTTTCTCTCTTCCCTATGGTCCAAGTTGCTTTCTTTCAGAGGAAAATTGGGCTCATTTTATGAGGTGTGGAATAGAGAGCCAGCCTGGTGCTTTGACTGGCTGAACTTTCCATACCGCCTTAAACAACCTGGGAAAAGTCAATGTGATTTATGACAGTAGTTACTGCTACCCTTTTACGTAGCCAGAAATACTCTCAGCAATCAAAAAAAACCCCAAACCTCCCAAACCCCCCAAACTGGCACATTTTGAGCCACTGTCATTTCTACATCTTGACTAGTCATCTGAGTGATTCGTTAATTAAGTTTATCCAACTAAGGAGCCTTCCTTGTAAGTGAGGGTACAGTGAAAATTGGTAAACAGATCTTCTAGCTACATCCAGTATGATCTTAAAGACAGGGAGGGCCTACTGAACAGATATGTGGTATGAGACTGCTTGATTATTTTCATGAATTATTCCCATGTGTTGGGCATAAAAGCCCAGGATCATGCAGCAGGTGCCGGCTTCTATAGCATTCACTGGGGTCTTTTTGTGCTAGTGTTTCAGGTTATGTGAATCTACACAGTAGAGATGAAAATTAGACAGAGACACAGACAGAGACAGACACAGAGACACACATACACATACCCCACACACCCCTCTACTACTCAGAAAGCATTTTCCCCCACCAATATTTCTGAAAGATCAGGATGCCAGGCATATGTTTACAAGGTCAGAGATGATCATCAGACTAATATCTTTAAAATTGTGTGGTGCATTTTCCTTGCAGTAGCTTAAAGACCATCCTTTATATCTACTATATGATTGGACATGAAAAACTCACCTTTCACATAGAGGTTAAAGCCACACGCATACAGGGGTTCCCAAGCTTTTTTTTCTCTTTTTTTGCGGTACGCGGGCCTCTCACTGCTGTGGCCCCTCCCGTTGCGGAGCACAGGCTCCGGATGCACAGGCTCAGCGGCCATGGCTCACGGGCCCAGCCGCTTTGCGGCATGTGGGATCTTCCCGGACTGGGGCACAAACCCGTGTCCCCTGCGTCGGCAGGCGGACTCGCAACCACTGCGCCACCAGCGAAGCCCCCCAGGCTTTTTATGGCAGTGACGCATATGAGAGAGAACAATGTTCACCATCAGGCATCTGTCATTGGACATTTGGGTTGCTTCTGTGTTGTAGCTATTGTGAATAATGTTGCCATGAACATAGATGTATAAATATCTCTTTGAGATGCTGCTTTCAGTTCTTTTAGTTATGTACCCAGAAGTGAGATTGCTGGATCTTATGGTGGTTCTATTTTTAACTTTCTGAGGAACTGCCATACTCTTTTTTCAAAGCAGCTTTATAATTTATCAATCCCTCCAGAAGTTCACAAGAGTTCCAGTGTCTCCACATCCTCACCAACACTTATTTATTTATTTATTTAGGATAGTAGCCATCCTAATGGATATGAGGTGGTATCTCATAATTTTGATTTTCATTTCTTCAATGATTAGTGATGTTGAGCATCTTTTCGTGTGCTTTTTGGCTATGTATATATTTCCTTTGGAAAATGTCTATTCAAGTCCTTGGCATATTTCTTTTAAAATTTATTTATTTATTTTTGTTGTGTTGCATCTTCGTTTCTATGCGAGGGCTTTCTCTAGTTGCGGCAAGCGAGGTCCACTCTTCATTGCGGTGCGTAGGCCTCTCACTATCGCGGCCTCTCTTGTTGCGGAGCACAGGCTCCAGATGTGCGGGCTCAGTAGTTGTGGCTCACGGGCCCAGTCGCTCCGCGGCATGTGGGATCCTCCTGGACCGGGGCACGAACCCGTGTCCCCTGCATTGGCAGGTGGACTCTCAACCACTGCACCACCAGGGAAGCCCCCTTGGCATATTTTTTGAATAAGCTTTTAAATTTTTTTATTGTTAAGTTATAGGAGTTTTTTATATATTCTGGATATTAATCCATTATCAGATATATGACTTGCAAATATTTTCTCCCATTCTGTGGGTTGCCATTTTATTTGTTGATACTGTCTTTTGATGCACAAATTTTAAAAAATGTTATGATGTTTAGTTTGTTTCCTGTGCCTTTAGCATCATATTCAAGAAATCGTTGCCAAATCCAATGTCATGAAGATTTTACCCTATGTTTTCTTCTATAAGTTTTATAGTTTTTGGTCTTACATTTAGGCCTTTGATCCATTTTGAGTTAATTTTGGGATATGGTGTTAGGTAAGGGTCCAGCTTCATTCTTTTGCATATGGATATCCAGTTTTCCCAGTACCATCGTTGTAACGACTGTCCTTTACCCATTGAATGGTCTTGGCCCCCTTGTCAAAAATCATTTGACTATATGTGAGAGGTTATTTTTGGGCTCTCTATTCTATTCTGTTGGTCCTTACTTCAGTCTTTATGCCATTACCACACTATTTTGATTACTGTAGCTTTAGAATAAGCTTTGAAATTAGGAGGTGTGAGTCTTCCAGCACCATTCTCTTTTTCAGGATTGTTTTGGCTATTTGGGGTCCCTTGAGATTCCATATGAATTTTTTTTTCCTGTTTCTTTGGCCGCGTGTGCAGCTTGCAGGATCCTAGATCCCCGATCAAGGATCGAACCCGGACCCTTGGCAGTGAGAGCTCAGAGTCCTAACCACTGGACTGCCAGGGAATTCCTCCATATGAATTTTAAGATGGGTTTTTCTCTTTTTGCAAATACATCATTGGGATTTTGATAGGGATTGCATTGAATCTGTAGGTTGCTTAGGGTATAGTTTCTATCCTAACAATATTAAGTCTTCCATTCAAGTATTTTGTTCTTTTTGATGCTATTGTAAATGGAATTGTTTCTGTAATTTCTTTTCTGGATTGTTCATGGTTAGTGTGTAGAAATGCAACTGATTTTTGTGTGTTGAGTTTGTATCCTACTATTTTGCTGAATTCATTTATTAGCTCTAACAGTTTTTGTGTGTGGAATCTTTAGGGCTGTCTACATATATGATCATATCATCTACAGACAGAGATAATTGAAATTTTTCCTTTCCAATTTAGGTGACTTTTATTTATTTCTTCTTCTTCTTTTTTCTTTTTTTTGCTCTAATTTCTCTGGCTAGCACTTCCAATACTAGGTTGAATATAAGTAATGAAATAAGTAATGAAAGTAAGTATTCTTGTCTTGTTCCTGATATTAGAGGAAAAGCTTTCAATATTTCACCATTGAGTATGATGTTTGCTGTGGGTTTTCCATATATGGTTTTATTACCTTGAGGATGTTTCCTTCTATTCCTAGTTTGTTGGGTATTTTTATCTTGAAAAGATTTAAAATTTTGTCAACACTTTTTCTGCTTCATTTGAGATGATCATGTGTTTTCTTCCCCTTCATTAGATTAATATGATATATTACATTGACACTGACTGATTTTTTTGTATGTTGAACGACCCTTGCATTCCAGGAATAAATCCCATTTGGTTGTCATATATGATCCCTTTAATATGCTGCTTAATTCAGTTTGATGGTATTTTGTTGAGGATTTTTGCATCAATATTCATAAGGGATATTGGTCTGTAGTTTTCTCTTCTTGTAGACTCTTTGTATGGCTCTGGTGTCAGGATAATACTGCCCTCAAGGAGTGAGTTAGGAAGTGTTCCCTCCTCTTTAATTTTTTGGAAAAGTTTGAGAAGGATTGGTATTTGTTCTTCGCAAGTTTGGTAGATTCACCAGTGGAGCCACTTAGGTCCAGGGCATTTATTTTGGGGAGGTTTTTGATTACTCTTTCAATTTTCTTACTAGTTGTAGGTCTATTCAGATCTTCTATTTCTTCATGACTTAGTCTTGGTAGGTTTTGCTTCTATGAATTTGTCCATTTCATCTAGGTTATCCAGTTTGTGGGTGTACAGTTGTTCAAAGTATTCTCTTATAATCTTTTTCTTTCTGTAGAATCAGTAGTAATGTCTCCAGTTTTATTTCTGATTTTAGTATTTGTGAGTTCTCTCTTTTTTCCATTGTCCTTCTGGCTAAAGGTTTGTCAATATTTTTTATCTTTTCAAAAACAAACTTTTGGCTTCATTGATTATATCTATGGTTTTTCTGTTCTCTGTTTCATTTATCTGTACCTTAAACTTTATTATTTCCTTCCTTCTGCTAGCTTTGGGTTTAGTTTGTTCTTATTTTTCTTGTTCCTTAAGTCATAGAGTTAGGCTGTTGATTTGAGATCTTTCTTGTTTTTTTTTTTTTTTTAAGTCTTTATTGAATTTGTTACAATATTGCTTCTGTTTTCCTTTTTTTTTTAAATGATTTGTTTTTTTGGCCACAAGACATGTGGAATCTTAGCTCCCCGACCAGGGTTCAAACCCGTACCCCCTACATTGGAAGGCAAAGTCTTAACCACTGGACCACCAGCGGAGTCCCTCTTGTTTTTTAATGTAAGCATTTATAGCTGTAAATATTACCCTTAGCACCATTTTTGCTCTATCCCATAAGTTTTGGTATGTTGTGTTTTTGTTTTCATTCATTTCTAAGCATTTTATTTCTTTTTAAAAATAGTTATTTATTTTTGGCTGTGTTGGATCTTCATTGCTGTGCACAGGCTTTCTCTAGTTGTAGCGAGCAGGGACTACTCTTTGTTGCGGTGCGCAGGCTTCTCACTGCTGTGGCTTCTCTTGTTGCGGAGCACGGGCTCTATGCGCACGGACCTCAGTTGTGGCACACGGGCTCAGTAGTTGTGGCACATGGGCTTAGTTGCTCTGAAACATGTGGGATCTTCCTGGACCAGGGCTCGAATCCTTGTCCCCTGTATTGGCAGGCAGATTCTTAACCACTGCGCCATCAGGGAAGTCCCTAATCTTTTTTTTTTTTTGGAGACAGAAGTCCAGAAGTCCAGAAGCACCATATCCAAACGATCCTATCTCCCATCTGTTCTCTTAAGATCTCATTTATCTTTCAAGAAGTCATTTGTGTTCTCATAAATGCCTTTTCTGCCTCCCTTCTAAGAAGTTATTTAGAAGGGGGGAAAAGAAGCAGGGAGGGGTGAGATAGGGGTAGAGGATTAAGAGGTACAAAGTACTATGTATAAAATAGGCTACAAAGATATGGTGATATAGTACAACACAGGGAATATAACCAATATTTTATAATAACTGTAAATAGAATATAACCCTTAAAAACTGTGAATCACTATGTTATATACCTGAAACATATAATAATATTGTATATGAACTGTACCTCAATAAAAAAATTAAAATAAATAAGCAGTAACTATATATACAAAAAAAAGTCATTTGTGTTTTCATAAATGCCTTTTCTGCCCCCCTTCTAAGAAGTTATTTATTCTCCCAGAAATGGCCCCTCTACTCTTCTCCAGCCCCACTCTAGCCAGCCGTATTTTTAAAAAATATTTTATTTATTTATTATTTTTGGTTGCATCGGGTCTTAGTTGCGGCATGTGGGCTCTTCGTTGCAGCGTGCAGGTTCCTCTCTAGTTGTGGCATGCAGGTTTTCTATCTCTAATTGCGGCATGCGGGCTCCAGGGCACATGGGCTCTATAGTTTGCGGCACACGGGCTCTCTAGTTGAGGTGCGCGAGCTCAGTAGTTGTGGTGTGCGGGCTTAGTTGCCCAGTAGTTGTGGTGCGCGGGCTTAGTTGCCCCCCTCATGTGGGATCTTAGTTCCCCCACCAGGCATCGAAACTGCGTCCCCTGCATTGGAAGGTGGATTCCTTACCACTGGACCACGAGGGAAGTCCCTAACCAGCTCCTTGAGTCACATTTTTCTGTGAACTCCTGTGTACATATGTAAATAAAAACCTGTCACTTTTCTTGCTAATTTGTCTTTTGTCATCTTAATTTGTAGGCCCCTCATCGCAACATAAGAGGATAGAGAAAACATTGTTTTTCTTCTTGACATAACTGTCTTGTTAGGAAAAGAGGAGATAGTACATGTAACACTAAAGATTTGGACAGAGTTGAGTATTTTTAAATTCTTGCATTGCTATCTATCTTGAGTAAATTATTCAACCTGTCTGAACTTCCTTTTACTTCATCTGTAAAATGATATAGTGACTTTACCTATTTCTCAGGTTTGCTGTGAAGGTAAAATTAGATAATGTACGTAAAGTGCTTAGCATAGCATCTGGCACATAGCTTTGTTTGCTTTGGCTAACATTGTTCATCCTGATGTTTGTAGCTGTCATAGCAAAGTTTTTATGTGTTATGACTTTGATGACTGTTGAATTAGTTTGGGTTGAAGGTGGCATGTTTGGGCCTGCAGGGGAGGAAAAATAATTTTCCCTCTACCTTTCTGAGTCCTTGGCAGAGACCCCTGTAATGAAAGACAGATTAACAAGAGAAAAAGAGCAGTTTATTTGCTTATTTATTTTAAAAATTTATTTTATTCAAGTTGATTTACAATGCTGTGTTAATTTCTGCTGTACAGCAAAGCGATTCAGTTATATATATATATATATATATATATATATACACACACACATTCTTTTTCATATTGTTTTCCATTATGGTTTATCACAGGACATTGAATATAGTTCCCTGCTCTATACAGTAGGACCTTGTCTGTCCATTTTATATATAATAGTTTGCATCTGCTACTTTCAAACTGCCAATCCTTCCCTCCCTTACTCCCCTACCCCCATCCCCCCTTGGCAATCACAAGTCTGTTCTCTATGTCTGTCAGTTGAAACAGAAGTTTATTAACAGGTATACCTCATGTATACATGGGAGATACCCAGGCAAAGATGAGGAACTCCCCGAGGTGGCTTAGAATTCAGACTTAAATGCCATCTTAATAGGGAAAGTGGAGAGGGGATGTAGGTCTCGTAGGGGAGTGTAAATAATTTTTAGAAAAGATGAATGGACCCTTAGAAGAACTGACGGGAAGTATGACAGTTTGGGACAAAGTTTGTCTCATCTTCTCTCCTGTGATAAGAGTCAATCTTGGGACTTCCCTGGTGGTGCAGTGGTTAAGAATCTGTCTGCCAGTGCAGGGGACATGGGTTCGAGCCCTAGTCAGGGAAGATCCCACATGCCGCGGAGCAACTAAGCCCCTGCGCCACAACTACTGAGCCTGTGCTCTAGAGCCTGTGAGCCACAACTACTAAGCCCACATGTCACAACTACTGAGGCCAGCGTGCCTAGAGCCCATGCTCCGCAACAAAAGAAGCCACCGCAATGAGAAGCGTGCGTACCGCAATGAGTAGCCCCCACTGGCTGCAACTAGAGAAAGCCCAAGCGCAGCAACAAAGGCCCAATGCAGCCAAATATAAATAAATAAATTTATAAAAAACAAACAAAAAGAATAGATTATTAAAAGAAAAAAAGAGTCAATCTTCACTGGTTGATGAAACTGCCCAGCAGGGGATTTTTTTTTTTTTTAAATTTTTATTTATTTATTTATTTTTGGCTGTGTTGGGTCTTCGTTTCTGTGAGAGGGCTTTCTCTAGTTGCAGCGAGGGGCCACTCTTCATGGCGGTGCGCGCGGGTCTCTCACTGTCGTGGCCTCTCCTGTTGCAGAGCACAAGCTCCAGACCCAGCAGGGGATTGGGAACAATTCAATTCCTTTTGGAGGATCTGTCTTTAGGTAGATAAGGGAAGTTCAGGGAAAGCCTCTCTCTGCATCTGCTGTTTTTCAAGTGTGTACAGCTCAAAATAATCAGTGTATTAAAGGGGCATATTTTGGGGTGTCCTGAACTCCTACAGTCATATTTTGGGATTCTGTTACAGGCCTTTATGTAGCCAATCAAAAGGAATTTTAAAAGCAACTACAGGGAAGTTTTAATTCTTTCCCTCCCTTGAACTCCTGTGGCCCTTTAAGCACTCACATGTTAAAAAAACATTTTTGTTTTATCTCCTCTGCTTGATCCTAAGTTTCTTGAGCATAAAGACTATCTGTGTGTATTTCCTGTAGATAATTAATAAAAATTTATTTAACAAATGAATGATTCTCTTGCTGTCTTTTGCCGTGAATTTACTAAACTCACCAAATAATTTATTTTGTGTCGGAGAGATCTAGCTTGGTTTCTTAAAAAATGATTCCTACCATCAGAGAGGCATCATGATATTTCCTGAGGGTAAAAATGTGCCCTTGAAAAAAAATCATTATTAGAGCCAGAAAGGGAACTCAGGAGTCCAGGCCAGCAGTTATAAACATTTAATCTCACTTTTTATGGTTGTGAATTGCCGGGGGCATTGCAAACACTCAAACTGCAGAATGGTCAGGCAGCAGCACTAAGGGGAACACATTGGGATCAGATCAGGAATTTGTTGGAAAAGGTAGGA
Organism: Tursiops truncatus; assembly: GCF_011762595.2. Classification (NCBI taxonomy): domain Eukaryota; kingdom Metazoa; phylum Chordata; class Mammalia; order Artiodactyla; family Delphinidae; genus Tursiops; species Tursiops truncatus. The sequence continues at coordinate 162,541,407 of NC_047035.1, read as the reverse complement.
AAGTCATTTAGCTTCTACCCCGTCTGGTGCAACTGCAGGGCCTGAGGGTGGGGGTGGGGTGTTCTTTTTATGTTTCAAAATAGGAAAGGAATGAGAAAGCTGAGGACTTATAGGGTAAATTTGCATGAGAATAGGGGATTGGAGAACTGAGTGAAGTCCGGGAAGTTTGTATGTACTCTAAAGGCCACTGGGGTGTCTGAGAAGTCTCAGGTTAAGCAGAAACAGAAGAAGCACAGAGAAGACAAAAGTAATTTTACGTCTAAGATATCCTTTTTTTTTCTTATCTAGAAAATGACATATTCCTCCTGAACAGTTGGCTGCACTGAAAACCTTTGATCCATCTTCTTTTTCTTGTAGAGTAGGAGCTGAGAGGTATTTCTAATTGACACACTGCACACTCAGGTAGCTTATTTTCCAGTTTCTTTTTTTTTTTTTTTTTTTTTAATTTTGGCTGCACCACGCAGCATGTGGGATCTTATTCCCCAACCAGGAATCGAACCTGTGCCCCCAGCATTGGAAGCCTGGAGTCTTAACCACTGGACCGCCAGGGAAGTCTCAGGTAGCTTATTAAGGCAGCATCTGTAGGGTAACCTTGCTTACCTGGTCCACCCCTTTGAGGCACCGGAATCTGGACCTTCATTGTCAGTTAGGGGTTTTCTCTGAATATGGCTATAACAATACCGGGTGGGTTCATCAGCAGGGAATTTCACAGAGCTAATAAAGGCATCAATTAAGAATGCTAAAACGCTCATGTGGAAGGAGACCTAGATCCAATTTATTCTGTGCTGAATGTAAGCACCATTTTCTATATAACAACTACAGATACCTTACAGTGTGGTTCTGCTATTAATTTATAATCCTTCGCTGCTGGAGACTTGGGGAAACCTTTAGCTGTGTGTGCCTAAAGGAAGGGACTCCGCTGTGTCTATTCTCCTCTTTTGTCAGCCAGGTTCTGTGTTTTGTCTGCTGACCTTTTTAGAATGTCCCATGCTACTCTTATCTGGCACTAGTTTGCACTGGAATGGTTGCTTCGTCCAATAGGGGGCCTTTCCTTTTTCTGCTACTAACTGAACGTCTCATACAGCAAAAATGCTCTGTTTAGAGCTCGAATAACAGAGTCCTTGTTACTGAGTAAAGGCTGTTAGGCAGCTCCAGTGGGCGTGGCTAAGTGTTTGCTGTCTACTTTATGCCGGGGAAACTCTTTTCTCATGTTAAAAAAGAGACAGCAGACCCCAAATGGAGTCACTTGTGCTAAACCCACATCAGCAAACCAAGACTTAATACCTAACCTAATTGCAGTTTCAGTCTCTCCTGGGGATGTGATCTTTAGCCAGTCCATCTGGAATTGCCTGCTCAGCACTAGTGAGGTTATCAGCTCGAGGGACCCCTTCCGTCCCCATAGGAAGGTGACCTTTCCTGAAACATTCCACTCTTTGCTAGAAACTTCCTTTTCCCGCCCCCTTAAACACCTTCTATTTTGTAGAGCTCCTTACGGTTCCTTTCTTCTGCTAGATGGGGTGCTGCCGGATTCATGAATCATTAAGTAAAGCCAATTAGATCTTTATATTTTCTCAGCTGAATTTTGCTTTTAATACTCTGTATCTTTTAACTTTCAGAAATGATGGGAGAGCTCTAAGTTCTAAGCAGGTGCCATTTCCCACCTCTTGGCATTGTTTTTTGGTTGTTCATGTGCTCTTCAATTCTACCCCACCCTACAAAATGCTCTCAGAGCTCAGCTTGTACTGTAACTAATTTATTGTGTGGCTAGTTGTCAACACATTGTCTCCCATGTTAAGTGCCAGGAGGGCAGGCACCAGTCTCTCCTGTTCACTGTTGTATCTGCAACATCTAGACCAACATCTCTCCCACAGAGGGTCTCCCATCAATGGTTGTTGAATGAATGTCTCCTTCCCACTGGGGCAGAAGGAAGAAGCCTATATACTTGCTTATTTTGGTGGAAAAAGAAACTTCCAGACTGAGTTGGACTTAAAAAGATTTCCCATTAGGCAGATTCCTGGATGCCATGATAAATTGATGTAGCTTTAACTGCAGTCACTTAAGAGTTTTTCTGTTTAATCATTTCATGCTCATTATCTTTATAGTTTTTATTATAAATTTTGAAAGGGAAGAGGCATTTCACAAGACCAAATGAAATAAAGAATTTGGGAAATTATCCAGCTAATTCAGGAAAAAAAATCATATATGTGTTCAAATATAAGGCAACATGGAATGTAATACTATTTCCTTTTTTTTTGTTTTTTACAATGAGAATATTTATTTTTGTCAACTTGAATATACAAAGTTCTGTGGATATAGAGGAAATAGTCCAATGTCTACTCATTATATTTAATTATTAATTTAATTACGTATTTAAAATTTGATATTTAAAGTCACATATAAAACGCATTACTTTAAAAGTAGGTGGGGCTTCCCTGGTGGCGCAGTGGTTGAGAGTCCCCCTGCCGATGCAGGGGACGTGGGTTCGTGCCCCGGTCTGGGAAGATCCCACATGCTGCGGAGCGACTGGGCCCGTGAGCCATGGCCGCTGAGCCTGCGCATCCGGAGCCTGTGCTCCGCAACGGGAGAGGCCACAACAGTGAGAGGCCTGCGTACAGCAAAAAAAAAAAAAAAAGTAGGGATGGAAAAATTTTAACTTATGCTATTACAGACATCTTTGGCATCTATTTTCTTTCATCATTACCAGTCACAGTTTTTCAGAGCACTTTGTCTGTATTTCTGTCTAAATTGTTTGAGACAGAGCACTTTCTGAATCCATGAATGATGAAGGTCACTGGAAATTTCAACCCAAGTCACAAGTAGCCATTCATATAATGTTATAGCCAGTGGGTTTTTTATTTCTCCTATTGGCTTCCTGACTCATCTATGCTGGCCACAGTCTAAAGTACTTCTGTATTGCTTTAGGTGATTTTTGAAAGTCTTGATTATAATGACATCCAATACTTGTAATTTTCATACCTCCATACAATTAATGTATAACAATATGCCCTTTAAAGAATCAGTTTCATTTGTTTATACCTATAAACATCCAAAATAGTATTAATTAAAGTTAGGCTAATATGTGTTCCTCAAACCGTACTTTGTAGTTCAAAATAGAGTAATGGAAAGAGTACTTTACAATATGAAAGACTTCATAGGGACTCAAATACAAGAATTTTCCACTTTTTCTGAGGGTTAATTTTGGGAATACGTTGGCTTGCATTTAAACACATGAAACATTTCCTACTGGCTATTTTGGGGGTGTTCCCTGAGATCTAGACTGGTCTGTCCGTTGATTAATTCACTGGATCATTCTTTAGTTTTCAATGTCACCTTAAGCAATTATTAACTAGAAAATATTTAATGTGCAATATTTAGGGAGTGATATTTTAAAAAAGTAATTTGTAGCCTGACTTGCTGAAGATGAATTTTGAAACTAGAGATTATTTGCATTCTTTAATTGTTGCCTCCCTGATCCATTCTTCTTGTCTTCCCCCACCACTCCTAACAGAGGTGTTACAAAGGATACAATCAGAGAACTATGGGATTTAGCTCCTCAGTCTGGCTGCTGCGCTAAGTCTCATTTCATTGATTCCAACACTTACTGTACTCCCTCCACCTCATTTTTAACATCTCTGAAATCAAGATGCATCTTACAACTGAAGGCATCTACAATTATTATCTTCCAAGCCACAGTTGTCATATGGTTGCAGGAATCTGGTCGTAGCTATTCATATTGTTGACACTGTAGTTGAGTTATATGCATTTAGTTGCCATTTACAGTGTCTTCAAAATAATCTCACTGTGATTTGGCATTGAAACAAAAAGTTATTATATTTACCAAAATGTGTGGAAAAGAGCAATGTGATATATAATGAAAATCTATGACTAAATAAGTCTAAAATGAAATATGGTAGTATTTGCTTCGGATTGAAAAGTTGAATCTCATGTCCTTTTCTTGGTAAATTTCTTGTCCTAATGTGCTTAATGTACTCCTCCTTTCTAAGATCACATTTAAAGGAAATTGTCTGCGGTCTGTTTACTAAGAACTTTGCTCAAGTTCAACTGCAGTTTTTCAATTAAGACTCTACTTCAAAACATTACAAAGGGGAGTGAAAAATCTGGTGAACATGTTGCAGTGACAGGATGTATTAAAACCCATAAAGGTGAATGAGGATTTGAGATTATAGGAGTATCACAGCTAAATAAGTTACATAGTGCACTGTTTTCTCTCTCTCTTTTTTTAAAAAATCATTTTGAACAGCTAATTTTAAAAAAATTATTTATTTATTTAATTAATTTATTTTTGTCTGTGCTGGGTCTTCGTTGCTGCCTGCGGGCTTTCTCTAGTGCGGTGAGCAGGGGCTACTCTTTGTTGCGGTGCGCGGGCTTCTCATTGCGGTGGCTTCTCTTGTTGCGGAGCACGGGCTCTAGGTGTGTGAGCTTCAGTAGTTGTGGCTCGTGGGCTCTAGAGCACAGGCTCAGTAGTTGTGGCTCACGGGTTTAGTTGCGCGGCGGCATGTGGGATGTGCCCAGACCAGGGCTCAAAACTGTGTCCCCTGTGTTGGCTGGTGGATTCCTAACCACTGCACCACGGGGGAAGCCCTGGACAGCTAATTAAAAAAAAAAAAAAAGTTATTTATTTGGCTGTGTCGGGGCTTAGTTGTGGTGCACAGGCTTTTCGTTGTGGCACGTTGGTTTCTCTCTAGTTGTGGCATGCGTGCTCTCTAGTGACACGCAGGCTCGAGAGCATCCGAGCTTAGTTGCCCTGCGGCATGTGGGATCTTAGTTCCCCCACCAGGGACTGAACCCGTATCCCCTGCTTTGGAAGGCAGATTCTTTACCACTGGACCACCAGGGTAGTCCTGTAATTTTTTCTCTTAAACAAAATCTCTTATGGCTTCAGAAGGAATTGTTTGAAGCCGTTATAAACAAGGTTGGGGCCATTCGAGTAATCATCAGACACACATTTGTTGAGAAACTACTATATGTAGGACTCAGTGTTCATTTGTATGTGATATTTAGTGTGCCTGCTCTGTGCTAAGTATTGTGCTGGGCTCCAAGAATAAATAGTAAAACGGAGGATCACAGCCCCCTTGGAACTTATTTTTTTATTGAAGAAGGCAGGTCAGTGTTAGGAGGAAGCATTTCTAAGTTTTCACTCTGATGAACCTGAAAGTCATCTTTGGCCACTGCCCTGCAGGGTGGACCATGAATGACGAGAATCAGTCAAGGTTCCAGCAGGAAACACATAGCACACTCCAAGTGGGGATTTTGCAGAGTGGTTTGTTTTTTTTGTGGGGGCCATGTTGCATGGGCTTGCGGGATCGTAGTTCCCAGACCAGGGATTGAACCCCAGCCCCGGCAGTGAAAGTGCTGAGTCCTAACTAATGGAGTGCTAGGGAACTCCCTGCAGAGTGCTTATAAAAGGGATTATTGACAAAGTTGTGGGCAGGATATAGGAAAACCACAAGGATAATTTAGTACTTGAGGAGCCAGTAATAGTCATGGGGGGAGGCTGGAGGGTGGGGTAGGGTGGAGGGTGAGGGGGTGAGATCCCCACCTTCAGGCCTGAAGAGACCTGAACTTCAGCGGAAACAGAGGAAAATCACAGACTCCAAGGAAAGAAAGTTTTTCAAGTGTTTAGAGAGGTGCTTTGATAAGATTAAGAAAGATGGTTCTGGATACAAACAGGCCAGGATTTCAGTGTAGCTCTTTACATAGAAGTTGGTCTTCTGAGACTGTTAACTTCTCCCAGCATCCACTTTCTCTTCTTCCTTTTAGTAAAAGCATGTCTTAGAGTTTTCACTGGCCACATGGTTTCTCAGCTACAGGCTCTATTGCCCACCTAACTCTGGACATGTGACTAATTCTGGACCAGTGGGAGGTGGGCAGAGGTGATGCATGCAACTTCCGGATCATCTTCTTAACGATACTTGGTTCTAACCCTCTCCCCCCATTTCCGTTGGCTGGGCGTCAGCAATAATTGGAGCATGGTTGGAAGCTAAGAAAGATCCATCTCTCACCTCTGTCACGTGAGGGAGAAATAAATTTCTGTCTTATTTAAGCTGCTGTATACTTAGCTCTTTTTGTTACAGCAGCATAGCTAATCCCTTAACTAATATATTATGTGACTTTGGCATCAATTATATTATCTTGCTAAGGCTTAGTTTCTTTATCATAAAAATAATTTCCTCTTCATAGGGTTTTTGTGAGGGTGAAATGAGGTAATGTCTGTCAAGTGATTAGCATAGTGCTTGGTACGCATTCATTGAAACCAAGCATGGTTGAACACTGGGTGTTGTACAAAATGAGGCAGCTAGTGAGAGACCTGCCGTGGGTGTATGTGAAATAACAAGAAGTCTATATATTGGTCTTGACCCCCCGTTCCTGCTCATATCTGGACTTTGGTTTCTAGCAGAAGTCCTAAAACACTTGTAATTTCGTGAGTGGTAGGAGTGTCTGATAGAGAGCTCCTAAATCCCTTGGAATTTCCCAGATAATAGGAGAATATTTTGTCTGATGAGGCTACTCTTGGTAGGTTCCTGAATGGGTACCGATCACCAGAAAGACCAAGTCATGATTAGAAGCATAGAATTTTCAGGCCCACCTGCTGTTCTCTGGAGAGGGGAGGGGGGCTAGAAATTGAGTTAAAATTCAGTCATGCTTACATGATGATGCCTCTGTAAAAATCCTTGAACAGTGGGGTTCAGAGAGCTTCTGGGTTGGTGAATACATCTGTGTGCTGGGAAGGAGGTGCACCCCAATTCCACAAGGACAGAAACTCCTGTGCTTGGGATGCTTCTGAACCTTGCCTGTGTATCTCTTCATCTGGCCGTTCATCTGTGTCCTTTATCATATCCCTGAGTTCTATGAGCCATCTTTGTAAATTATTGAACCTGAGGAGGGGGTAGGGGAACTCTGATTTTTTTGGCTGCACCACTCGGCTTGTGGGATCTTAGTTCCCCGACCAGGGATTTAACCCCGGACCCTCGGCAGTGAAAGCACAGAGTCCTAACCGCTGGGCCACCAGGGAATTCCCTCCTGGGAATTTGAAGAAACCCTGGAGGGGTGGACATGAGGGTGCTTTGGTTCTCTATGTGGCTTTTATCCGGTCTTACATGGATCCCAAGAAACTAGGAGTCTTTAGCTGACATCAAAGTGACACAGTGACTATCCTAGCTTAATATTCTTGGACACATGTGCAAACGTAACTGTGGTAACTTTCCAAGAGTGGAGTCAAAGAAGAGTTGTTTCTAATGGTTTTGATTGCTATTGGGTTGGCTGATTTTAAGTTGATAGACAGGATCTGACAGCCTCACCTGTAGAGCTGGTATATCTCCTGCTTTTCTGCGTCTTCTCGGGGTTCTGCTTTTTGTCTGCCTTGGAACCTTCTGGGGGCCTTGGTGGTATCCACTTCCTGAGAAGGGCCACATTCCCATCTGGATAGGTAGCTTTTAGTCATGCAGGCCCTGGGTTGTTGCTGGGCCAGCCTGTGAGTGTGTGGGGACACCTGAGTGGGGGACTCAAGGTATAAACATTCATCTGATGTAGATACTGTGCTTGGGAAGCTTTAGTGGCACAGTGAGCTAAATGGCTGTGAGGTCACGATACAGCCACGGGGGTGGTAGTGTTCGTGCCTCGTGTATGTTTTGTCAGAATGGTGCGTGACATGATCGCGTGCCACAGATAGCTGTCAATAGTCATTTCAGGGATCATCAGAGATGCTGGCTAGCACCTGGATTTAATGGAAAGGCCATTATCTCCTCCTGCGGAATGCTTCCTGTAACCAGAGTCTTTATGGGGTGTTTTGAGAGGTAATCCAACATTTCTCTATTTGCCTCAATAAAAGGCAAATTCTTTCTTGAAGCCTCTGGCTTTGTGGCTGTATAATCTACACCCTAGGGACACTAGTGCTGATTTCTAGCAGGCAGTATGAAATCTGTTTTTGTCTTAGGATCATGACTAACCAACCTCCTTATTAAGGTAATTTAAAACTGGTTTACTCATTCCCTGCCCACCTCACCTGTCGGACTCTATCTGCCTACGGCTACCAGGACACAATCACCCCTCCCTGCATTTGACCCCAACACCCTCGCTACGCACCTTCTTGAACTTGCCCCTTGCCTTCCTAAGACTTAAAAATCTATTGGGTATCCTCCCACTTGGCTGAACTCCTGGCCTCAACCCACGCGAGGCACCTCTATCTTATTAACAATCAGGCCCCAGCGGGACCTGTTGCTTTCCAGAGGTTCTCTTAGGTCAGGTTCCTGGGACACAGACTCCGAGATGGAGATTCGCATGCAGAAGTCGTGTTGAGGAGTGCGCTTGGTATCAACAGCTCAAGGAGTGAAGGAAACAGGACTGAGCAGAGGGAACGGTTGAGCTACAAGGCAATAACGAGGGCCTCGGCCAATCTCAAGGGGAGCTCAGAGCCGGAATGGCTCTTTGGAGCTGTCCCAGATTGAGCGTCTTTGTACCAGGACACTTCCCAGTCATTGGTTGTGGTCTTCCACTAGGGAGAGAGAAGAGATTCAACTGTGACTGTTAGCAGCCAACACTCCCAGCAGCTGGAGGAGTGATGTCTGTGCTCTGCTGCCCTGCTGCCCCCCACCCTGCCCCACCCCACAGGAGGGAATCTGGGTGGTGCATCACAATGGGCACCGCAGGGCTAGAACATTATCCTCACGCCTTCTTGGAGCAGGATCTGATGCACCTGGTGAGAGAAGACCTCCTCCCCTTTGAAGTCCATAGTCATATTTTTTGTTCTGGGAAATTTTCTCTTCTGATCACAGCATCTTGGCTTTTCAAATTTTTATTTATTAAATTACATGGGAGTTATATGTGAGGTTCTGGTCTAGGCCTGGAGAGGGATGGAAATGTGAATTACACTAGGTCGTTTTCCTCAAAGGGATTCACAAGCTGGGGAATGGAATGGGGCTGGTGGAGAGGGTCATAGAAAGTGGGACAAGAGGGAAGGGCTTTGTGCAGGCAAATTGAATGAGTCTTCAGCGTTGAAGGCTAAATCCTAACCTTGTCTCATGTAAATTTTGCCTGGGCAGCATGAGTGGACACAGCCAATCCTCCCAGGTGTGGCCTTGGAGGGCAGATTTGGGGGAGGGCCATTTCCTTTTTAACTTAAAAGATCATGCATAAGCAAGGACTGGAAGGTGGATTAAAATGAATGTCTGTGATAAACATCTCTATTTGTATTATTGAAAGACTAGAACATGGAGAAAGTAGAAAGGAAAAACCCCATGAACTCCCCACCCAGAGAAAACCATTGTTAATCTTCTGATGCATTTTGCCCTCTCTGTCCCCCTCTCCCCTTTTGAAAATGTGGGAGATATGATCACTTTCTATAATTTTGCATCCTATATTTTTGGTTTAACACTGTGCAGGCAGTCTCTGGAGTATCACTGCCTAGGTTCAAATGCCAGCTTCCTCAATATCTGTGTGACTTTGGACAAGTTAGTAATCTTTCTACAGATTACTTTCTCATTTCTAAAATGGGAGCAATGAAAGGACTTTTTCCAATAGGACTCTCTTATGAAGATGGAATGAGCTAGTATGTGTGAAGCCTGTCGTGGTCCGAGCGTGGGTTGGAAAAGAATTTCCAGACACAAGGCAGAGTGTAAGGAAAATAGAGTTTATTAAAGAGAAGGGTGGGTTGCTTGTCTGTTTTCATAGCCACGGAAACTGCAAGTCATCTGCTGACTGGGCAGAGTATGTATACTTTCAGTGTGCTGAGCGGGAGAAAACCAGCAAACGTCTTTCCTTATATGGGGATGGGAAAGGGACCGGGCATGCTGCTTGGGAGGGTTCTGGGACATTGCAATGGTCACATTGTGACAGAATGATAGGAGTCCTGTAACTCTTTGTTCTGGCAGTATTGACCCTTTGAGTTTATCTTGTTCTTTGTCTTTGGAGCACAACAGAAAGCCCTTAACACCATTCCTGGCTTTCAGAAAGTACTCAATAAATGTTAGCAATGATTACTTTCCCCATATTATTACATCTTTCTATATCTCGTATACGTCTACGTAATAGTCTGTCCCGTGGTTGAACTCTGGTTTACTTTTGTTGGACGTCTAGGCAGAATCCATTCTTTTATTGTTATAAAAAATGTTGCAATGAACGTTTCTGTGCATAAACAATTCAGGAATCTTGTATTTCTTTAGGCTAAAATCCCAGGAATAGAATTATTAGGTCAAAGGGTAGGCTCTTGACTCTGTATGTATGTGTTTTACTGTAGAACACATTTTGTGCAATTAAAATTTTGTTTATTTAATTGTGGTAAAGCCTATGACATATTATTAGTTGCTTTATTACATATGTTTCTAAAGCATTTAATAAAACATATAACTTAATGTGTTAAGAAAGGGTTTAAAGAGTATGGAATCTGTTCTACAAATTTATTTCCTTTTTCATACACAGTCATAAACTGAAGACAGAATCCAGACTGTTCCTTACCTGATACCAGTATTGTTTTGGACATACTACTTAGGAAGGGTCTAGAATCTCTGGATTTTAGTTCCTAAACTCAGATTTCTAAGACATTTCTCTACATTTTGCATGGAATTTCTTAACACCGATTTCTATATATATATCTGTTTATTCACTTGCATGTTAGTTAAATCTATAGGTACTTGGATAAAAATATCTGGAACAAAAATATTCATATAGTTGATTGCTTTGTACTTCAATGGAATTTTTAGATGATATAGTATCTGACAAATTTGTAAAGTTTATTCATCCGGGAACCTTCCCAACAGGTCAAACTCAACTGACTCAAAACCCAGGAGCACTGGGAATTCCTTGGCGGTCCAGTGGTTAGGACTTCGTGCTCACACTGCTGGGGCCCCAGGTTTGATCCCTGGTTGGGGAACTAAGGTCCTGCAGGCCATGTGGCTTGACCAAAAAAACCAAAGCAAAATGAACAAACAGCAACAAGAAAAAACCTAGGAGCACTGAACTGACAGAATGAGATTTTTATGGATTCTTCATAACTTCTATGTTCATAATTGTTTCATCTTGTTGAAAGATGGTTTTAATTTCTTCTTTCCAACCTGTGTGTCTTTTATTTATTTTTCTTGTCTTATTTCAATAACTAAGAACTTGAATAAAATGTTGAATGGAAGTGGCAAGAGTAGGCAGAACACTCAGCATTTCACCATTAAATATAATGTTAACTGTAGGTTTTATTTGTAGATATTCCGTGACCTATTTCCCTGTGCATTTATTTTTATTATATATGGTTGTTGAATTTTGTCAAATTCTTTTTTTGCCATCTATTGAAATTACCAAATGATTTTTCTCCTTACTTCTGTTACTGTGATGAATTATATTGATTAAAATGTTTTTATAAAGAAACTTATTTATTTTTGGCTGCGTTGGGTCTTTGTTGCTGTGCACAGGCTATTTCTCTAGTTGCGGCGAGTGGGGGCTACTCTTCGTTGCGGTGCATGGGCTTCTCCTCGCGGTGGCTTCTCTTGTTGCAGAGCACAGGCTCTAGGCACACAGGCTTAAGTAGTTGTGGCACGTGGGCTTCAGTAGTTGTGGCTCGAGGGCTCTAGACCGCAGGCTCTGTAGTTGTGGTGCATGGGCTTAGTTGCTCTGCGGCATGTGGGATCTTCCCGGACCAGGGCTCAAACCTGTTTCCCCTGCATTGGCAGGCAGATTCTTAACCACTGCACTACCAGGGAAGCCCCCAAATATTTTTGAACTTCCCTTTTCATTTCTTCTTTGAACCACAAGTTATTTTATAGTATGTTTCTTAATATTAAGATAACTGGATATTTCATATATTTCTTTTTGGTATAAATTTCTAATATAATTATGTTATAGTTGGCAAATATACTCAGTATGATTTCAGTCCTCTTAAATTTATTGAAACTTATTTTGTATCCTAGCATATGGTCTTTACTGATGAATATTCCATGCCACTTAAAAAAATGTGTATTCTATGGTTGTTAGTTGTAGCTTCCATAAATGTCAACTGAGTCAATTTGACTGATTTCGGTAGTAAGGTTTTATATATTCTTACTGATTTTCTGACACTTGTTCTGTCAGTTACTGAATAAAGAGTGTTGAAATCTTCTATGGCAAATGTGGATTTGTCTATTATCCCTTTGGTTCTGTCAGTTTTTGCTTCATGTATTTTAAAGCCCTGTTTTTAGGTGCACACACATTTATAATCACTATGTCTTTGTGATGAATTGACCTTTTGTCAATATGAAATGCCTCTCTTTTTCTCTGATGATATGGCTTGACCTAAAATCTCCCTGGCTGATATTAATATGGTCATTCCAGCTTTCTTGTCACTAGTGCTTGCATACCATGTCTCTTTCTATTGTTTGATTTTAAACTAAACTATATCTTAATATTAAAGTGGGTTTCTTGGGACTTCCCTGGTGGTCCAGCGGTTAAGATGCTATGCTTCCACTGCAGTGGGCATGGGTTCGATCCCTAGTGGGGGAACTAAGCTCCCCGCATGCTGTGCTCTGTGGCCAAAAAAATAAAAATAATAAAAATAAACATTCCAAGGCAATTAAAAAAAATAAAGTGGGTTTCTTGTAGTCTGCATGCAGGTGGGCTTAATTACAATAAGCCTGAGGGATTTTAGTTTTATTCAATCTATTAAAAATACTGAGAGAATGCTATGTTGCTTTATTTAAATAACTTTAAGTGAATTTATTATTTAAAATAAATAGTTGAATAGTATTTGACATGAAAAATATAGCACCCATATTTGAAAAATCAGCATACTTCACTTTTTTTTTGTTTGTTTATGCCCTTCATTTCCTTCCTCCCCATATCACGGTGGTTAAGAGTGCAGACTCTGGGACTTCCCTGGTGGTCCAGTGGTTAAAGACTTCACCTTCAAATGCAGGGAGTGCAGGTTCAATCCCTGGTTGGGGAGCTAAGATCCCACATGCCTTGTGGCCAAAAAACCAAAACATAAAATGGAAGCAATGTTGTAATAAATTCAATAAAGACTTTAAAAATGGTCCACATTAAAAAAAAAAAATTCTTAAAAAAAAAAGAAAGAATGCAGACTCTGGGGCTTCCCTGGTGGCGCAGTGGGTAAGAATCCACCTGCTGATGCAGGGGATACAGGTTCAAGCTCTGCTCCGTGAAGAGCCCACATGCCACGGAGCAACTAAGCCTGTGTGCCAAAACTACTCAGCCTGTGCTCTAGAGCCCACGAGCCACAACTACTGAGCCCGCGTGCCGCAACTACTGAAGCCCACACGCCTAGAGCCCGTGCTCTGCAACAAGACAAGCCACCGCAATGAGAAGCCTGCGCACCGCAACAAAGAGTAGCCCCCGCTTGCCACAACTAGAGAAAGCCTGGGCACAGCAACAAGACTCAGTGCAGCCAAAAGTAAATAAATAAAATAAATTAAAAAAAAAAAAAGAATGCAGGCTCTGGGGTTCACATCAGTAGGATTCTAATCTTGGCCCAACCCCTCTTTAGCCATGTGTTTGGGAGAGTTTCTTAACCTCTCCATACCTCAGTTTTCTTATCTGTATAATGGGCATATACAGATAAGAAATATACATTACCTTTCTAAGTGTTATTTTGAAGAATAAACGAGATAATTTATGCAAAGCACTTAACCCAATGCTTGGCATATAATAGGTGTTCAATAATTGTTAGCTGTATTATTACTGTTATTGCTACTACTACTAAACTTAACGATTTATAGGAAAGCAGAGATCTGCTTTCCACAGCAACTCTATTAACCTTTACTTTATTTGGATTCGAATAATCTAGTATTATTTATCCCATGTAAATGGTACATGGGATGTACTGTAGTTGTATAATCAAGTCATTAAATGTCAAGAAGGGAGCTTTCTTCAAGGGAGTGGCTGCACTGGACTATTCTTGGTGGCAGGGACTTGCCTCATGTCTCAGAGGGATAGAAAAGCTCATGAATGAAACCTGGGATCATAAAATGTCAAGAATAGAAGGTTTGTTCTTTTGCAGAAAACTGAGCCTCAGATCTACATTAGCCTTGCTGGAGCCTGTCACGCCCCAACTCCTCTGACAGAGCAGGAGAACCTTCCAAGGTCAAAACACAAATAGTTAAGTTAGGAAAAAATCTGCAAGTGGAAATTAGGTGGTTCGAATTTTGAATGTTTACCGGAAAGTGTTGGAGGCTGGTTGGCCAGAAATAGAGAAAAGGCTTCTGCTCTGAGTGAGAGTTTAGATGAAATTGTGCTGCTCAAATGATCTCTGATACAGAATTATTATCTTTACTTCCCAGTGCATTTTGCACTGAAACTTTATAAAATACAGTAAAAATGAGTTATTAGAAAAATACATCTAAAAAGCAAAGACGTACAGAATACAAGTCTAACTTTTTCTTTATCATTAATTCAACAGACAAACGTAATTGTTATAAAAGTTACTACATGTTTATTCTCAGTTTCCTGACCTATTTTGTTGTGGATCAGTAACAAATAGTTTGCAGACTGGCCCTGGATTTAGAGGACCTCTTTTTTTTTTTTTTGGCCACGCTGCGCAGCTTGCAGGATCTTAGTTCCCCAGCCAGGGATAGAACCCGCTCCCTCGGCAGTGAAAGCACGGAGTCCTGCCCACTGGACTGCCAGGAAATTCCCTAGGGCACCTCTTATAGTCTGACATTCTGTACTTGTATTTGAAACCCAAATAGCTGTGTCTTGAATCTAAGGGGAACTCCTCCCTTACACATCAATTAATTTTAAAAAAGTATTAATGAATTTTAAAATGTTTGTTTAAAACCTATCATGGATGGGTTAAACACATGCTATATATGAAAGTAAATGAGAAATGATCCCCTGTCTCAGTAACTATGGGCTAGTGGAGAAGCGAACATCCCTGTCTGTGATATGGAAGGGAAGCCGGCACATCTAGGAGAGCGCTGTGGGTGTGTTGCCAGGGGATCCAGAGTAAGGAGCATCCCTAATAGCAGTGGAGGAGTCAGGAGAGCTCTGAAGGACATGGCCTTGAAGGCTTGGAAGGCTGCAGGTGGGAAGATGCAGGGCCAGGTGTGCTGGAGGAATGAGTAACTCTCAAAAACCTTGGCATACTTCTTTTCATGTTTAAAACATCTCTGTGAGGTTGAGAGGTATTAAGAACCTCCACACAGACAGAAACTGAAGCACAGACATTCTGTTGTTGTAAAGCCCATAGGTGGCATTGAGCAGTTTGTCATGGACTGAATGTATCCCCTCAAAATTCATATAGTATTACAACCCTGCCTTCCAATGTGATGGTACTAGGAGGTGGGGCCTTTGGGAGGTGATTAGGATTAGATGAGGTCATGAGGGTGGAGCCCTCAGAATAGGATTAGTGCCTTTTTTAAATTTTATTTTATTTTATTTATTTATTTATTTTTTGCGGTACGCGGGCCTCTCACTGTTGTGGCCTCTCCTGTTGCGCAGCACAGGCTCCAGACACACAGGCTCAGCAGCCATGGCTCACGGGCCTAGCCGCTCTGCGACATGTGGGATCTTCCCGGACTGGGGCACAAACCTGTGTCCCCTGCATCGGCAGGCAGATTCTCAACCACTGCGCCACCAGGGAAGCCCTCAACAAGTTATTCTTTAGGTCACGGCTTTTCAAGAGACATCTCCATGATGTACTAATCAGTCAAAATTATTTAGGACAGATTCTGGGGTGAAGTTGAGTCAAGAGAATAACAAACCAGGAATTCCCTGGCGGTCCTGTGGTTTGGACTCGCGCTTTCACTGCCGAGGGCCCAGGTTCAGTCCCTGGTCGGGGAACTGAGATCCTGCAAGCTGCACAGCGTGGCAACGCCCCACCCCCCAATAATAATAGTAATAAAAAGAGAATAACAAACCAATGTGTGCCCTGCTATGTGAGAGCCTTAAACCCCACCAGGGATGCAAAACACTAAAAAGTTAACCAAGAAAATAAACCGAGCTACGACAAGTGCCAACTGACTTGAAGTGCTTTGAGAATCCAGAGAAGGGAGAGGGGCTCTTGATATTTGGGGACTGTTGGGAAGCTTTAGAGGAGGACGCAGGGATTTGAGCTGGGTGTGGAAGGACAGTTCAGAAAAGTGCTTTAGGAGAGAATTTCAAGAGAATGTTGTCGTGGGTGTGGAACCCTGGAGATGGTAGGCTACCTAGTGTGGAGAGTTTCTGTTGCAGGGCAGTAGGAAGTAAGAGTGGAAAGATAAAATGGTGCCTATGTACTTTTTGAAAATTCTGTTATGGAAACTTCAAACATATTCAAACATAGAATAGTATAACGAATCACCTGCCACCATCAGCCAGCTGCAACAATAATCAATATTTTATCTTTCTTATTTTATCTACCCACCTTAGTCTTCATCATCTTCCTCCCCCCCATTCCCCCCACTGGAATATTTTAAAGCAAATCCCAGACATCATTCCACCCTTAAGTGCTTCATTATTATCTTGAAAAGGTAAGGGCCTCTTTCTGCAATATAAGCACAACATTATCATACCTTAAAAAATAAAAAACAATTTCTTAATATATTATCTAATTTTCAGTCCATGTTCGATTTTTGTCTCAAAATTGTCTTTTGTAAGACAAATTGTCTCAAAAATGCCTTTGTACAGATGGTTTTGTTTGAATCAGGATCTAAAAATGGTCCACACACATATTTGGTTGTGTCTCTCTTTTTTTAAAATTAATTAATCTTTGGCTGCTTTGGGTCTTCGCTGCTGCGCGCGGGCTTTCTCTAGGTGCGGCGAGCGGGGACTACTCCTCAGTTGCTGTGTGTGGGTTTCTCATTACAGTGGCTTCTCTTGTTGTGGAGCATGGGCTTTAGGCGTGCGGGCGTCCGTAGTTGTGGCATGCAGGCTTCAGTAGTTGTGGCTTGTGGGCTCTAGAGTGAAGGCTCAGTAGTTATGGCGCACTGGCTTAGTTGCTCCGTGGTATGTGGGATCTTCCCCGCCCAGGGCTCGAACCCGTGTCCCCCGCATTGGCAGGCGGATTCTTATCCACTGCACCACCAGGGAAGCCCTGGTTGTATCTCTTGAGTCTCTTGTCATCAACCATAATTCCCACTTACTCCTTTTAAAAACTATGTATTTGTTGAAGGAAGTTGGTCATTTTTCCCATGGAATTTTCCACATACTCATTTGGCTGATTGTATTATCATGTTGTAGTTCAAAATGCTTCTCTGTTGCCTGAATTTCCTGGAAAATGGTAATAATGAGGTCCAGAGCCTTGATTCGATTCTGCTTCAGTTACTGTTATTATTATTTTGAGGGTGAGAATACTTTATAGGTGGTGCAGAGCAGTTCCTAATGCCTGTCATTAAGAGACACATAATATCTGACTATTCCCTTTCAGTGATGTTACAGTTGATCAGCAAATTTTAGTTAAAAACGCTGTTGTAGTTTTTTCTGTCCCTCTCTGGGATTCTGACCTGAGACCATGGGGGCTGGGCTGCTGGACAAATCTAATTCACAGACCAGGCTGCACTCAGAATCACCCTTCCTCTGGGACCAGGGAGGCATTGTTCCCGGGCCAAGCTTACGCCTGACCTTTGCAAGCTTCCCTTGGGTGGTAGAATTCCCAGGAAGCTATTCAGGCCCTCAGGCAAATAAGGTTCCTGCTGGCCTGCCTACCAGTCTGTCAGACACTTCTGAATCTTTGAATGAAGTGAGGGAAGTCCAAAGAGATTTCTCAGGATGTGTGATATTAGATTTCTTTAGCAAGAATGCTTGTCACTTTGCCACTTTCCAGTGAAAAAATTCCCACTGATTGTGTCTAAAAATGCAAAATAAAATGAAGAATCAAGGCAATTTCACACGAAAATATGAAGCCATGGAAACTTACGGAGGTAATACAGGGGGGCTTTTCTTTTCCTTTATGGTCTTGAATTAAACAGCTTGCCCTTTGAACTGGATAATTTGATTATGTAGTCGAATCCCGTGGGCAATTTAGGTTTGCCCCCTAGATTATTATGACTCCCCTGCCCTCCATATATGAAGATAATTGTGTCAGCTTCAGACTTTTTAAACCTATAGCAGAATTTGGATTATGGTAGGCTTTAAATATAGGAAAATTGTTTTATGTAGATTGGTGAACGTGATAATTTAGTTTTTAATTCATTTGACTCAGCTGCTAAAGAGAGTTCAGCTTTAGAAATTAAGAAACTCTATACATGCTTTTCTTTTATAGGATTTTGAGATCCTTTGCAAACACGAGGTAATAGAAAGCAAATGCATGTGCTCTGCCTCCTTGTTCCCTCAAGAAGGAACAAGGGGCTTGTTCTGTGTCAGGTGATACGCTGACCTTCTCCTGGATTAATTTCCACATTCAGGAAGGTTTTCTTTTTTCATAAAACATTAGTTTTGTTCATAGACAGTACTAAAATGTTTGGAGAGGTGTTATGAAGTATTTCACATGTTTTTCTGCATCTTTTAATAAAGAGGGCTTCTCAAATTTATTTATTCCATCTTAGGCTTTCTTTCTTTTTCTCTCTCTTTCACTGAAAACTGAACTAGATGAAGTCCCTAGAGGAACTTTATCTTATACATCATTGTTTCCCCAGTTCTGAGCACAGTGCCTGGCCCATGGCAGGTGTCCAGTGAATATTTACGGAATGAGTTAATGAGTGAAACGAACTTTGGGAATTTTCTTTCCTCTTTCCAACCTTAAATTTTCTTTCCTCTTTCCAACCTCCGCAACTAGGGCACCCATGCTTTTTCTGATTTTTATGAAACTCTAAATATCAATTATAACCCACTCCTTTTGCCTAGAGAGATTTATTTTTCTTAGATAAATGCTCAGCTAAAGTCAAGTTGCTAACTCCAGTTTCTAGGTAATACTAGAATCAGGCTGGAACATTTTGACCAAGGGCTGTGGTTATGAAAAAACTTCCAAGACTAAAGTCAAAGATAATGGCACTGTATTAATTTCCTGCCGTAAAGTTACCGAGGTGGCTCAAAACAACAGGAAATTTATTCTCTCATAGTTCTGGAGGCCAGAAGTCTGCAATCGGTATCACTGCGCTGAAACCAAGGTGATGGCAGAGACTCCCTCCCTTGAGAGGCTCTTGGGGAGAATCCGTTCCTTGTCTCTTCCAGCAAGAAAATGGTTCTGGCGGCCGCTGCACCTGAAATATTTATCAAATATATTTTGAAAGTGGGTGGACAGAAAAGAATGCAAAATTTCAAGATAGAAATATGCCATTAAAAATTACTCTTTGCAGCAGAAATTGCAACTATTTTGCTAGCCTCCAGTGCTCCCTTTTCTTTTAGCTCTGTATACCCTTCTCCCTGAACTTTAGCAGGTAGAGATGATGGTGACCAGCCTTTTTTTGTAGCAGGTGGGGCTCTATGATCTAGTTCTCACTGCTGGGTGTGAGTTGAAGTGATGTGGGCAACTTCCACATCACTTTCTTGAAGAGAAACTGCTTGCCTTCTCCTTCCTCTTCTTCCTCTACCTTTGGGAAGAGATGCAAATGTGAAGGTCTGATCACACAGGTGAGAGTACCACCCTCCTGCCCGGTAGAACAATGAGATAGATTGTGTCCTAGAGCACAGCTGCTTTACCACCCCATACCACCCGCTTCCCTCTGGGACTACAGGAGAGGGAAATAAACTGTATTGTTTGAGTCATCATTTCGGAGTCTCTTTGTTACAGCAGCTTAGCTCACCCATGAACTAATACACAGAAAAGATTAGGAATGAAGCTCGTTTCTTGGTTTCCACTACAGCTGTTTGTCTATGTGCTAAGACATGCTGGATGACAGATATTAATATTGCTTTGCATTGCTATATAATTTTTAAAAGACAATTCTTCATACTTCAAAAGAAATTAGTTATCACAGGCTGTGTCTGGGTAAGCAGATTATTTTGTCTCTTCTACACTGGGTTCACTTATGCCTGCTTAGAAAGTCCTGTTTTACTCTGAATTGCTAGAGTGGACTTTTCATTAGTTAGTATGAATCTATCACCACGATATGTCTTTCGTGGTGCAACAGCCTTCTGGGGACTCTTTAAAAGCCTTCATAAGAAATACAGTGTCTCCTAAATGTGTTTAAATGCACAAAAATAACCTCTGGGACATTGGCTAAAGAGAATCTCTCCTAAACTTTATTGAAAACAAATCACTTCTTTCCTCTTTTGTAAAAGAAAAAGATCAAGAAAAAATTTTTTTACAAAAGCAATTCACTTCAATTATTAACAAATTTAAAAATAGAGTGAATACAAAAAAATTTTTTTTAAATAGAATGAAAAGAAAACACAAAGGTTTCATAATCTTACTATCCAGTTAGCAGCTTGGTATAAATTCTTTCAGTGCTTCTTCTGTAAACCTATGTATATTTACTAAAATCAGACTATATCTTATAGTTTTATCATTTCTTCCTTAGAAGAAAACCCAAATATTTTCGGTAAATACATCACTTTGACTAAGATGACTACCTTGGTAGCTGCAGAAGCCAGACTGGGCTCTCCCAGAGGGAAGGTGGATCTCCTACTGAGTGAATTTGGGTTTAGTATGTAACCTGTGCTTTATCCGTCTGCAAGTGGTGTGAGGTAGGGGAGAAGGAGCTGCACCGACCTGTCATCTGTAGAAACTTTGCTCATGATTTACAAGCATGAGAATCTGCTACGCCTATTGATTCAGCTCTGAATTGCAGGCTGTTTATTTTTTTCTTTCTCTTTCATTGTAGTGATGAGAGAGAGTTGTTTGCCTCGTTCATTCAAAATAAGAATCCAGTACGGTTCCTATGCTTCTTGCCGATTTTCCTTTTGAAAAAGCCAGAGGACTGGAATGTAGCTGATGTTCTGAGCATTTACCAGGTGCCAGGCGCTGGTTAACAATAATGTTTCCACCTCGCAAGACCCTAGATACTGTTAGTCCCTTAGTTCAATTTTTCATGTTGGAAAATGGAGACTCAGAGAGGTTAAGCAACTGTTGCACGTTCTTAGAGCTAGTAAGTGTCAGAGCTGAGATTTAAACCCAGTCTGTGATTTCTAAGCTCCCCCTTTAATCACGGTGCTTATTGTCTCCCAGAGTGAAACTAATTTACTTTTGCATCTTATTCTTCAAATACCCCAATTCCATCATATCTGTGACACATCATTATTTCACATTCCAATAACAAAGAAAAGTGCTGCTAACTACAACTGTAAGATGCATTTCAATTTCTGAGAAGTAATAATGTGAAAATATGTGTCTTAGAATCGACAAAATATGATAAAATCGTAGAACTACTTTTTATAGAAACAAGAGGCTAATGCTGTGTTACCCACTTGCATGGGTGGTGCTGACAATGTGACTTCTTGGCGGGTCTAGTATATTCTCAGGGTGAGTTCTTGCAGGCAGGACCATACATAATTTTCAACTCACTTGCAGAAATGAAGGTTGTGTGGTTGGATTTGTTGCCACAGTTGGATAAGTCATTATTATTCTTGCCGATGGTCCCAGAAGCTTGGAAGCACCAAGCTGCCTAGAGCTACTTGAAAATAATAACAGAAAAAGAGAATCAGGGCATAATGGATGAGGTATCCATTTGCATTTGTGATTCTGGATGTAGGATATGTACCTCTAGCAGTTCTTTCCCTGCAATGATGTATTGAACAACTACAACAGCAATGGTTTGTGGTTTCCAGGAAATACCAGCCAAAAAATTACAACTGAAGAAGGAAATGAAATCAGTCTGGCAGAATCATTCCAGGAGTGTAGAATGAGAGCAACAGAGGAGTGAACACTGAGCCTTGAGAAATGCCTGCAGAAGGGGGTGAGAGAGAGAAGAAAAGGAGAAAGGTGGGGGAGGGGAGGGAGAAAGAGAGCGGAAGGAGGGGGAAAAAACCCTACAAAAGGGCTAAATCACAGAGGCCAAAGAAGGGCAGAGTTTCTTAAGGCAGAGGTGGTCCCTGGGGGTCCGATGCTACGGAAGGGTTCGTTGACAAATGACTGTTTTCTGTTGAGGGAGTGTAATGGGCTGATAGGAGAACAGAAGGCAGTTGGAAAGCAGAGAAGACTCCTCTCCCCTTTATAATTTTATCAGAAACGTTACAGAGGTAAGGGTGGGAGAATCTCCACACAGTGGCTGGACAGAACCTCATGATACGAGTGTTTATCCTGTGGGTCTTCTAACACCAGGGCTCACCTTCCTCCGCCTCCTTAAACCCTGCCCTCACTTGAGACCAGGACACCTCAACTCTCCAGATTACTTCCTGCCTCTTGGGCTGAACTTTGTCCATCACCTTGACTGGAGTTTTCTCCCTCTTCCTGCACCTTCAGTGTGGACTCTCCCCCTATTTTTATCCTTGGCCCTGTTCTCTCCCCTCGTCTAGTGCTCTTTTTGGAAAATCTCATTTATATACCTGGCTTCAATCACCATCTGTTTGTTCATGATGCCTAAAACATGCCTCTAGCCCAACCTCTCACCTCAATTTCTGACTCAGCCTCCTTCCCTTCTTCCCTCCCTTCTGTTCTTCTATTTGATAAATTTTGCAGCAAGGTGTACATGGCCCAAGAGAATGTACTTTAGGTACTAATTTTGCCCGTAGCCTGATCTTATGTTTTCTGCTTTCATTTTCCCTCTCCCTCTCCACTCTCTCTTACCTGGACTTCAATCATTTTCCTGTTTTTCATCTTGGTTCGCTTTCGTTCTCCCAGTGTGAACTCTGTAACAGGAAAATTGGATCAAATCGGATGGAAATTCTTTAATGTCTCACCACTGCCTACAGGTTAAAACAACCACCTTTCCCAGGGACACAAGTCCCTTCATGATCTGGCCTCTGTCTACTTCTTTGACTTTATCTGTACCTGTTTCCCCCTCAAGTTTTGACTCAGGAATGCTGAATTACTGGTAGCTGTGGCTGTCACGTTTCTTTGCTTCTGCTTGAACTGTAGCCCCTTCCCCACTTAATCTGCTGGACAAACTCATGGTCGCCCTCAGTTTTCTGACTCCCAGTGTGGATGCCCCGTTACTCAAGTTCCAGCCGTACTTTTGCTTATCTCTGTTATAGCCGCTACTGCCTCCTAACTCTCTGCTCTCCCCTGCTAGACTATAGGGGTTACCAGAGCAAGGACCCCCTTTTCATCTTTGTACCTTTGTGCCTAGTACACTCCTAGTGTTAAACAAGAGATTTTGGTGTCGCTGAGGATAGTTTTGTCCACCAAGAAGTGCATTCGGTGGTTTACTCTGGTTTTAGAAACTGTTGTTCATTTAGGCAACACCAAAAATTCAAGTTCCTTCTCTTAAGGTCAACTTAGAAATTTATTTTATTTATAAATCTGGCAGATCTCAACACTTTAAGCAAAGGTTTTAATATTTGGCCCCATTTACAATTCCAAACTTTTACATATTTGAAACTGTATTTATGACCAATAAATATGTTGATTCCTTTTTTAAGTACTTCAGATGTCTGGCTGTTAAACCTTCCTAAATGTTTAATTCCTATAAACCCAATAATTAAACATGTGACCATAAGTCACATGTAACTCGTTAAGTGTTTTCTGGGGCTCAACCTAAGCTAGTGGAATTCCCTTGCTCCCTGTCTGCCTCAGCTCCAGCATCCGTGGCTGGGAGCCCTTCCTGATCTTTAGGCAGGTATCTTGGCTCCTTCTCTGGAATCTGGCCTAGACTGTTCCGTAGGTACTGTCATCATCCTTCTATATAATTATCTCCCCCACTGAACTGCACCCCAGGCACCTAGCATAGTGTATCAGAGAATTCAATTCAATAAACTGTGAAGTGAGTTCATGGAGAGTTAAGGTATAGAGTATTTATCTTGTTAACTGCAATGATAACATTGTGGGTTAGGGAGCATCTTTCCTGTCCTCAAATTCCCCGCCCCCCGCCCCCCCACAAGAGTTGGCTCTGGCGCCTCCCAGCATTGTGGTGAGCTTGGGATAAGACACAGCCTGGTTAACTTGCTGGATTTCTCCTTCAACAGAGACCAGGTCACATATGGGGGTGTACGATGCTTGCTTCATTGACCTGTAAATTGCAAATATCTCTTTTCATAATGAGGTTTCTGAAATATTCCTTGTTTTTCAGAAACTCAAGCAATTAGCTAAGTTGGAACTGGCAATCACCAGTGAAAGGACCAGATATTTCCTGTGCTATTGTTTCTAGTTATGACAGGGGTGGCGCGGATTACTGGGGGAAGGAAGATTGAAATGTCAGTCTACATTTTATTCCCTTGTGTGTGACTTGGCAGGATCCTGACATTGTGATCTCCTTGAAGGTCATCTTGAACCTTATATGTGCCCTGAACTTTCCTTTCAACTAAACAACTACAGCACAGCCTCTTGGCTGTATCTTATTTATTTATATTTATATCTTATTTGCTTTTAGCAACAGCAAGCAACGAGCTATCCCAGCCCAGAAAAACTGAGATGCGTTTTGTTTCTTTGGCAACTGTTATATCGCTCTTGGCTTTTTTTATTTGATGAGAAGGTAGTGGAGAAAAAAATGATAATGATTATCTCACACAGTATTATGTAGGTATTTTTTCAAAGCAATATTACACTTGAAAATAATTTTAGAATACGTTAGAAAAATATAAAAGAAAAATATAAGGAAAAGGGAAGAATCAAATTACTGTAAGAAAAGGTAAAATATCATAATTGCCTTAAGAAAACAAATCTACAGTGTAATTAAAGGAGTCATTTTCAAAGTGTTTTTCATAACTTAAAAAATTGTCTTATGTACACTAGCAATGAAAATAGTGGGAATCTAATAAATGAAATGTAATCCTTTTCTATATTGCTCTCTCATATATTGTTGTACCTGCTTACTACTAGTTTGTTTCTCACACTCACATACACACTTAAAGAATTAAGTACGATCCTAAAACAGAAGAAAATCAAAGATATATCAAGGATGTGCACTGCCTATTAATGTCTACTTATTTCAATATTAACATGGTATCAACAAATTTAGAAAACAGATTATACACTAACAGGGTAATGGTAATTTTTATCATATAAGGTAAGTACTTAAGCAATTCTTATATCTTAATCACAATTTGGAATAAACACTCATCTAGACGAGTAATAAGCTGGGCACTTTGTTTTGCAAAAAAAAGAAAAAGGAGTCAGGCATCACTAGGTGAAGAAAAACAGTAGTGGAGACTACTAGCTGTCTACCAAACTCTGTTCTCCCATTCTTCCTTAGTATTAGAATGGTACTGGGGATCTTGGCTGCACTTCCAGGGACTGAATTTCTTGGTCCCCTCCCGACTTTACAGCAGTGGTCCACCTTTTTGGCACCAGGGACCGGTTTCATGGAAGACAATTTTTCCATAGACTGGAGGTGGGGGGGGGACAGTTTCGGGATGATTCAAGTGCATTACATTTATTGTGTACTTTATTTCTATTATTATTACATTGTAATATGTAATTAAATAATTATACAACTCACCATAATACAGAATCAGTGGGAGCCCTGAACTTGTTTTCCTGCAACTAGATGGTCCCATCTGGGGGTGATGGGAGACAGTGACACCCGAAATGTGTTGCTTATGTCCAGTCTACTCCATAAGATGCAGCTTAATTGTCACTTGCCACTCACTGTTAGGGCTTTGATATAAGTCTGCAAGCAATTGATTTATTATGGTCTCTGTGCAGTCAAACCTCTCTGCTACTGATCATCTGTATTTGCAGCCACTCCCCTCAGATCATCAGGCATTAGATTCTCATAAGGAGCGGGCAACCTAGATCCCTCACATGCACAGTTCACAGTAGGGTTCGGGCTCCTATGTGAATCTAATGCCGCCGCTGATCTGACAGGAGGCGGAGCTCAGGCGGTAATGCCAGCGATGGGGAGCGGCTGTAAATACAGATCAAGCTTCGCTCGCTCACCTGCCGCTCACCCCCTGCTGTGCTGCCGGGTTCCTAACAGGCCATGGACCGCTACCGGTCTGGCCCCAGGGGTTGGGGACGCCTGTTTTACAGCAAAGGGTGGCTGTGTGACTCAGCTCTCACTAGTGGAATGTGTGCAGGAGTATTGGGAGCAACTTCTTTTTTTGTTTTGTTTTTTTTGCGTCACGCAGGCCTCTCACTGCTGCGGCCTCTCCCGTTGCGGAGCACAGGCTCTGGAGGCGCAGGCTCAGCGGCCATGGCTCACGGGCCCAGCGGCTCTGCGGCATGTGGGATCCTCCCAGACCGGGGCACGAACCCGTGTCCCCCGCATTGGCAGGCGGACCCTCAACCACTGCGCCACCAGGGAAGCCCTGGGAGCAACTTCTGATTCACTTACTTGAGGGAATCTCTGGTCCTGGACTCAGCTCTTTCCCCCTTTCTTGCAGTCTGGCTTGGCCACAGCTTGGAAAACCTGGGAAGCCCTGTGTTGAAGAACTGCCATCTGCCGGCCTGGAACAGGGGTAAACCCACCTGCAAGTCCCAAACTGTTAGATGAGCAAGATCTGAAGACACTGAGTCAGTCCTGGAGCCCCATTTTTCCTCTTCTAAATATGTTGCTTCTCAGTCTCTTTCTCTGTCCCTTCTAACACCTGAGGTTAGAAGGTTGGGACCTCCTCATCTTTTCATCCAGACTCTTGTTACGGGCTCCAATCTCATCCCACCTCTTCGGGGCACCTGCTCATCAAGCCCACCCTCTGCTCGGCAGCTGAATGAATTCCCTGGAACGACAGCCTGAAGTGGTCTCTTCCAAGCTAAGGACCATGGCGTTCACTCAGCCTGTAGGCCTGCCTCCTCTCCTCCAGCCTGGCCAGCTCTCCTCTGTGGAAGCTTTTCTAGGTAAGGAATGAATTTTCCTGATCACTCTTAACATGTATTTTTACAGCTGTTTTTTTCAAATTAGCATCCACACGAGATCCCCACACTGTATTTGATTTTTCCCTATTTTCAGTGATTTGTTGGTAAAACCAGGTCATTTGTCCTAGCTAATGAATACACCCTGGATGTGTCAGATTTCTTTGTTGTGGGGTCATTTAAAGTCTTCTTCTGTGTCAGGTCTTTTAGCAGACATTTTAATTTGGCCAAGAGAACAAGTTAGGAGTTCTGATTACTGATCTTATTACTTTGGACAAGCCTTTCTCTCTTTTTTAAAAAATTAATTAATTTATTTTTGACTGCATTGGGTCTTAGTTGCTGCGCATGGGCTTTCTCTAGTTGCAGAGAGAGGGGGCTACTCAGTAGTTGTGGTGCACGGGCTTAGTTGCTCTGCGGCATGTGGGATCTTCCCAGACCAGAGCTTGAACCCGTGTCCCCTGCATTGGCAGGCGATTCTTAACCACTGCGCCACCAGGGAAGTCCCCTGGACAAGTCTCGTATGTTCTCTGTTTGTTAATCCCCTACCCTTCCCCCACCAACTCCTTGATGCATGTCTTTTTCTATCTGAAAACCAGGGATGATAATAATGTATTCTACCTTTAGAATAGCATGAGAGTGAAATGAGGTGCTCTATGGGGTAAGTATTAAGGTTCTTAGGAAGAAAGCACTATATAAGAATGATAAGAAAAACTTTTCTTAGGCTGCTGGGAATACAGTGAATTTAGCAATACAAAAGCTTTCGTGCCACGTGGGAGAAGGCATGAATTCATTGGATACAGAGATCGATACCATTCCTTTCCTCTCTGCATAAATATCAAGGTGTCTAGCCCTAAATGGTGAAGGAGGGTGCAAAAAAAGCAATACAGTTGGAAGTGTCACATCACATTAAGTTTATTCTGTTTGTCTTCTTCCTTACTGCTTCCAATAACTGTGAGTACCATGTAGGGATCTAGCTGTTTCTTTACTCTTGATGGTGTGATAACAGTAATATAGGATGAAAAGAACATTCTGATGTGGAAAACTACGCTGCATAGGGCAATGATAGGATGTCTGGAGAGGTGACAGGAGACCTCTCAGCTTTAATCATTAGACCCCAAAATTTCAAGTCAGGGATTGCCATCCAAGGTACTAATGCTGCTCTGTTGTCCTCCTTGCCACCCACCTGCTCATCACACTGTTCTCTTTACAAACCAGGATTCTTGAGCATAGTCTGCTGCAGGGTCCCCTCTCCTGTTCCTCTTAAGGCCTTGACTGTCAGCATCTCCTGCCCTAAGTGAACATGGAAACTCTTGGTTACAAAAAGGTTGGTTGTGGGAGTCCCCTGTTGGAATTTGACACCATAGCCAAATATAAAAGCTCAGGGCAGGGACTTCCTTGGTGGCGCAGTGGTTAAGAATCTGCCTGCCAATGCAGGGGACACGGGTTCGAGCCCTGGGCCAGGAAGATCCTACATGCTGTGGAGCAACTAAGCCCATGAGCCACAACTACTGAGCCCACGTGCCACAACTACTGAAGCCCACGTGCCTAGAGTCCGTGCTCTGCAACGAGAGGAGCCACCGCAATGAGAAGCCTGCACACCTCCCGGAAGAGTAGCCCCTGCTCGCCGCAACTAGAGAAAGCGTGTACACAGCAACAAAGACCCAACGCAGCCAAAAATAAATAAATTTATGTATAAAAGCTCAGGGCAGTCTTTTACGTTTGAGAGACTGAAAAATAATTTCAATATTTAGAAGATAAAGAAAAGCACTTCTGGGAATTCCATGGCGGTCCTGTGGCTAGGACTCGGCGCTTTCACTGCCAGGGCCTGGGCTCAGTCTCTGGTTGGGGAACTGAGATCCCGAAAGCTACAAGTTGCAGCCAAAAAAGAAAAGCACTTCTGCTTTGGAGTTTGCCCTGTGTCCTGGCAGGACTGCTTGCAGTCCTTGGCTTCCCTTCCTAGCATCACTCACCACGTAGCATCCTTTAAGCAAGAAACCCCGGGTTACTCAGTCAACATTTGCTAAGGGCCTGTACGAATGGAAGATGATATTGGGCAGGAAGCTTTTTACTTGGTATAGCAGGCTGCATGGTGTCCCCCAAAAAGATATGTTTACCTGGAACCTCAGAATGTGATCTTAATTGGAATAACAGCCTTGACAGATGTCATTAAGGTAAGAATCCGGAGATGCGATCACCCTGGGTTTAGATGGGCTCTGAATCCAATGACGAGTCTCCTTAAATGAGGCAGAAAAGGGGGATACATAAAGGCACAGGCGGAGAAGGTCATGTGAAGACGGAGGCAGAGATGAGGGTGATGCTCCTGTAAGCCATGGGACACCTGGAATCACCAGAAGCTGGAAGAAGCCGGACGAGATCTCCCCTCGAGCTTTTGGAGGAGTGTGATCCTGCCAACACCCTGATTTCAGGCTTCTTGCCTCCAAACTGTCCACTGCTTTAAGCCACCAGGGATGTGGTGATTTGCTGCAGGTGCCCTAGGGCACTAAGACACTGGCCTATGTGAGGACTTCACCCTTTACCTGCCCTTAGTCACTTACAAGGAATTTGGGTTTGAAAAATTATTTCCCTGTTCAGATAAACTCCAAACCATACTTTTGCGTGGGCAGAAGCTGACAGTTCTTGGAACAGCTGAAATTTTAGAAAGAAGTGGTAGAGAGATAGTTGGAGGTTGGCCCATCTGGCCAGTTAGAAGTGTTCTCACAGGTTTGCAGTGTCCTGGTGTGATGACATCGGTCCAAAGCTATGTCCTCAGGTTTACAAACTCAGAAACATTTACCTTTTTTTTTTTTTTTTTTGGCGGTACTGCGAGGCTTGTGGGATCTTAGTTCCCTGACTAGGGATTGAACCTGGGCCCTCAGCAGTGAAAGCACAGAGTCCTAAACACTGGACCACCAGGGAATTCTCAGAAACATGTATCTTTTTATATAGAGATGAATAAGTTCTTAGGGGGTAATTTGCAATAAAAGTAAAGTCATGATAGAATTATAAACTAAAAAGATTATGTGTTAAAAGTTAGGAGACATAGCTCCCTGGTGATGGAAATGCTCATATACATCGTTCAAGGCTCCCCCTTTCTAGATTTGGATTCCAGACAAACCAGATTAATCACTGGAAAATTGCTTGATGCTCACCCACGACCGTGTCCTCTTTCTGGGCATGGGGCCACACGAGGAGTTCTTTCTACTGGAATGTGAGCAAAAGTGAGGTTTACCTCTGGGCCAAGAATCTAAAGCGTGGGTGTACTTTCTCTGTCCTCTCCCTCCACATCCACCCACTCCAAGGACTCAGGTGATGGGGAAGCCACAATATTAAATGGTCCTGAGTCCCTGAAGGACTGTGTGGCGCTTACCTGTGCCCCAACTGTCACTGGAATGTGACACGCCAGAGACAGAAATTTTATTGCTTTAAGCCAATGTGATCTCAGGGTTATTCACTCCAGCAGCTAGTAATACATTTGGCGAGCATGAAATTAGAGCAATGGGATTTGGGTAGCCATGAAGAATGTTCCATCCAGATGTGGTAAGTCTGGTGAACTGCTCCTTCCCCAGAACTGGACAGTGGAGTCCAGTTCTCCAGGAACCAGCATATTTGTGTTCTCATAGCTAGTGGCTATCCAAACAGGACTGGATAAACACTAAGAAGTCTTCCTCCTTGGGGCTCTGATTTTTCTGGTCTCCATGCTGAGTATCCTTCTGCTAAAACATCCTCATCAAAGGGGTATAAGCTGCAGGCTTCTTGGGTTAGACTCACATGGGTCATGCACCCTATGCCCTGGTCAGTTGGATTAGATTTGGAGAGTCTCAGATTTCCTCTTTTGAGCTATCTTTTCAGGTGAGTGATCTTAATATTTATAGATTATCAAGTATATAACTTTCTTCTCACTTCTTTTTAATTATAAAATTGATACATGACATGGTAAAACATAAAAGAGAAAACAGAAAAGGTAGAAGTCTCCTTTTCTTCCTCCCCACCCATCCCCAGAGGTAAACCCTGGTAATAGTCTCTTGTTTAGCCTTCCAAAAATTTTGGATGCATATACATGCATATATTTAAAAACACAAATAAATGGTATTTCTGTCTCTATATTTTTCACCTTGCATTTTGCACTTTTCATTCAGTAATATATCTTGGGTATTCTTGAAATATCAGAGATGAATAAACATATCTCCTGCCTCTGGAAGTATGGCAGGGGGCATATAGATCGGGACTATAAATGAACTAAAAAGGAGCATACAGTTGACCACTGAACAGTTGGGGGGGGTGTGTAGGGGCACGAACACACCCTGGTATCCTTGGGGGATTGGTTCCAGGACCCGATGTGGGTAACAAAACCCATGGATGCTCAGGCCCCATTGTCGGCCCTCAGTCTCCACGGTTCTGCATCCGCAGATTCAACTAATCATGTACAACTGGCCTCCTGAGTCTTGGAAGAACAGAAACCTAATTTATCAAGCCGTGAATTGTGGAGAGTGGAATGTTTCTCCGGGGTGGAGTCCCATGAACCAAACTCAAAGAGTGATGGAAAAGCCAAAGTAACTGCCAATTTCCTATGACTCAAAGGGCCAAGGGGACTGAGTACTAGCAGTCTTTGGCCAACGGCGAAGGCAGGTTACATGGGAAGTCAAATTCTGTAAGAGAAAGTTGCTTAGTGACCACAGAAATTGGAACAAGGGGAGTTCATTTCATAATTCAGATGTTTAATGATGCCAGGCTAAGATGATCTGATCCATTCATCACCACAGAGGGAGATACCTGCTGTCCTGCCCAGGCAGGGAGAGCCAATGGGTTAGATCATGTCTCTCTCCCCTTGGCGCAGGGTCCAGTGCTATTCAAAGAGCTTTGACAGAACTGCTGATCATTGGCTACACGAAGTTTATCTCAACAGAAATCTTGGTTGTGGGAGCTGAGCTCAGAAAATGTTATGCTCATTTTAACATTGTAAATCAACTATACTCCAAAAAAAATTAAAAAAAAAAGGCTAGAGTGGTTAAAAAAAAAATAGTATGCTCATTTTGATGAGGGTAAATGAATTCTACTGCTTGCCTAGAAAGGAGAGACCATCTGTTTCCGACGGTTCTCTGGTCCTCCCTGACTTTTCATGGACACCAGATCTTCTACTTGACCACCAGGAGTGCCCTAACCTCCCGTCATCTCTTCCCCTCCTGTTTATACACTGCTCCAGGCACTCAAGGGTTATACTTATTTTACTGACAATGGCTGCTGTTTCAGCTGCAGCCAAGTGAAGAAACAATTGCAGTTCCAGCGCTCAGACCAATTAATCACAGGTGTGCAACCTGGCATCCTAGCCCCACAGCCTTTTTGAACAGGAGACCTTGAATTAACATCAGAATGAAACCAAGTTGCCTCAGTAATGATGATGCCTACAGAACTTCTGCCTGTTACTCAGGAGAAATGCAAACCCCAGAACATTCTTAAGGCTTTATTTTTGACCTCTTAAGACAGTAATGTAATTTGAGAAGGGAGGGAGAAGCTTGAGAATTAAGTGTCTGGTCAAATAATATGGGACACTGCAACTGACTGCCTCTGAGAAAGAAAAGAAACCACAAAAAATAATGCTGACTCGGTGTACTTCACAGTAACTGGAGTACTGTTTTTTTACTGTATTTTGTACAGAATTTGCAGTATCAGTTCCCTTTAGAGTGAGTTTTCAAATGCCGATTCTAAGTGTGTTTACCTATCTGTTAGGCTAAACTAGTCTACATTCTTAAAGCCTATGGCTGTATTATGAATGTACACTCTGTGTACTTGGGGAAGGAATTTAGACACTGTTGTTTTTCTGGAACATTCCCGTGCTTGATGCCAAATTTCCTATTGCTAATCCCTTATCTGGATCCTTCTCCTGGGGAGTCTTGCCTAACCCCAAACCTGTAGATCTTCTGGGCAAAGAATGTTGGCTGACAAAACACTAGGTTTTGATGTTTTAAAGTGACACAGCAATTTTTGTTCCTATCTTCCAGCAAGCTGCAAAAAGATTTTTATCAGTTTGATTTATCACTGTGAAAGTGATCTCATGGTAGATTGAATTTCCTCTGAATTTTTAAAGTGGTAAATGAATAAATTGATCCTTTTTTTTTAATATGGGAGAAATGTTGCCATAGTTATTTCTAGATTTTTCCGCACGCAGCTTGAGTACATTGTGAGCTTATTCGTGGCAATTCAATTTCTTATTATACCTTGGGGGTAGTGATACCTTCCTGATTTTGTTTTAAGACAGCATTACATTTACTTTTAAAGCGTGTTTTGGAGATTAACATTTGTAAGGCTGCGTTCCCACATCATTTTCTCTCTTTCATTGTGATTCTGCACATTTGCCTCCATTTCCTGGGATCATCTTCCAACCTAAATCTTTGGAGCTACATTTTTCCTTTTATTGTTCCCTCAAAGAAAGACTCTTCACTGATAATTAGGGAAATGCAAATTAAGCCCGCAAGGAAATACCACCTTATACCCATTAAGATGACTATTGTTTAAAAAAAACAAACAAACCAGGAAATAACAAAGAACGATGAGAATGTGGAGTAATTGGAACCCTTGTGCACTGCTGGAGGGAATGCCAAATAGTACAGCTGCTGTGGAAAACAGTATGGCAGCTCCTCAAAAACTTAGGCGTAGAATTACCATGTGATCCAGCAATTCCACTTCTGGGTATACACCCAAAAGAATTAGAAGCAAAGACTTGAACAGATATTTGTACATCCATGTTCACAGCAGCATTATTCACAATAGCCAAAAGGTAGAAGCAACCTGAGTGTCCATTGTCAGATGGATGAATAAACAAAATCTATGCATATGGGATATTCAGCCTTAAAGAGGAAGGAAATTCCAACACATGCTATAACATGCATGAACCTTGAAGACATTATGCTAAATGAAATAAGTCAATCACAGAAGGACAAATATTGTATGATCCCATTTATATGAGGTACCTTGAGTAGTCAAATTCATAGAAACAGAAAGCAGAATGCAGAATGGTGGTTGCCAGGGACTGCGGCAGGGGGAATGGGAAGCTAGTGTTGAGTGGGTACAGAGCTTCAGTTGGGAAGGATGAAAAAGTTCTGGGTATGATGGGGTCCAAACAGTCCAGCCTGCCAGATCAAGGAAAAGAGTCTGGATGGAGAGAGAAAGTCATCTCACGCTTTAGACATTGCAGAGCAGGTCAGTGTTTCACAAACTTGCCTGGTCATCAGAATCACCCTGGACTATTCCTAGCTCTACCTTCTGCAATCAGAACATTACAGGCAGGGGACTTCCCTGGTGGTCCAGTGGCTAAGACTCCACACTCCCAGTGCAAGGGGCCTGGGTTCGATCCCTGGTCAGGGAACTAGATCCCACATGCCGCAACTAAAGATCCTGTGTGCCACAACGAAGACCCAATGTAGCCAAATAAATAAATATTAAACAAAACAAAACAAAACTATCACAGGCAGGCACTGGGGATCTGGTTTTGTTTGGGTTTGCCTTAAGTGTTTTAGGGGATTCCTAATGATCAGAAAAGTTTGGGGTTACGGACTGAATGTTTGTGTCCTCACAAAATTCATATGTTGAAGCCCTAATGCCCACAGAGTATTTGGAGATGGGGGCCTTTGTACGTATAGGATCAGATGAAGTCATAAGAGTGGGGCCCTGATCTGATAGGACTAGTGTCCTTACAAGAAGACAGAGGTTTCACTCTCTCTGCGTGTGCACGCACACACAGCCCCCTACAGACACACACACACACACACACACACACACACACACACACACACACGAAAGGCCATGTGAGGACACAGTGAGCAGACAGCCTCCTGCAAGCCAGGAAGAGGGCCCTCACCAGGAACTGAGTCAGCTTGTACCTTGATCTTGGACTTCCAGCCTCCAGAACTTGAGAAATAAAATTCTGTTGTTTAAGCTGCCCACTCTGTGGTATTTTGTTATGGCAGCTCAAGCTGACTAAGACATTTGGGAAATACTGGTGAGCGGTGAGAGTATGGTCTTGATTACCTTATAAAAGAAGCAAAAACCTGGAAAGCTTGAGGCTTCTTCTTTTCAGA
This sequence comes from Tursiops truncatus, assembly GCF_011762595.2. Lineage (NCBI taxonomy): Eukaryota > Metazoa > Chordata > Mammalia > Artiodactyla > Delphinidae > Tursiops > Tursiops truncatus. Next base: position 162,506,604 of record NC_047035.1, on the reverse strand, counting down.
TGTGGGTTTTGTTGCTGCCGTACAGAGTCCCTGTTGGAAAGCAGGAGTTGAGTCCCCCAAAACATGAGGGGTAGCTTGTTCTGGTGAGCTTAGAGGCAAATCTGTATTCTGGAAGATGGCTCTTTGGAGGGGCTGTTTATGCCTAGGATCTTCCCTGATCCACAAGCACTAAAGGCACATGAGTTAGTTGAAGAAATATGGTTTTGGTAACACGTGTAATATAAAATGTATGGTGCCAGGTATTGGAAAGTCCTGAGTTAAAAACTAAATGAACTTCCTGTTCTCCAGAAAGTTAAAAATAGCAATTCTGATCTTACTTTTAAACTTGCAGAATTAATGTCTTATATTATGCTATTTATAGGATATATTTTATACTTATTAAAGTAATTATGCACAAATTGCAAGCTTCTAAAGTTCTAAGAACTAGCAGCTATTTTGTTCCTGGAAATTGAGAGAATGAGAATGAACAAAAATTAAAATTTTATTTTTCTACTTCAGCTAAGCCTCAGACTTCTAGTGTCTTTGCTCAGAGACTCTAGATTTTTTCAGGTTTTCTGGATTTTCTTATATTCAGATCTCACTGGTCCTGTTTGAGCTGAATATTTGAGTTTATACTGGTTCTATTTTTTTAGGCTGATCTTTTCCTATTTTCAATTGTTTTCCATCAAAGACTTGGATAAGTCATTCAAGCTAAACCAAATTTGCCTTTGGAAAATGTCCTATTCAAAGTAGATTTTTTTTCTCTCACTTGCTGTTTACATCTTCTCACTTATTAAAGACATGATTTTTTTTTTTTGTCTGAAAGATCAGGTGAATAAATGAACACATTCATTACGATAGAAAAGTTTGCTTCTAGGGGTATTTGTAACCAGGGAGATCAGATTTGTACCTGAATGTGTATTTTAAAAAGAATAATAAAATGCTCTTCCTGTCTCAAAAGGCAGTAAAATACATCCCTCAAAAGAACTAGGACTCTCATAGGATGGTCCTTGAGTGTTTTCCTTATGAACTGATATACGTTAAAAATAAACGTGTTTGGGGGGGATTCCTTTTGCCAAATGAGGCAAAATTTTATACATTTTCATTTTTCTATTCAATTTATAGAGCTACTTATAGGTTTCTACAAGATATTGAATATAGTTCCCTGTGCTGTCTATACAATAGGTCCTTGTTGTTTATGCATTTTATACATAATAATATGTATCTGCTAATCTCAAACTCCTATCCCTCCCCTGCTTCCTCTTTGGTAACCATAAATTTGTTTTCTATCTCTATGAGTCTGTTTCTGTTTTGTAAATAAGTTCATTTGTATCATTTTTTTTTGATTCCACATACAAGTGACATGATATGATATTTGTCCTTCTCTGTCTGACTTATTTCACCTAGTATGATAATCTCTAGATCCACCCAGGTTGCTGCAAATGTCAATATTTCATTCTTTTTTATGGCTGAGTAATATTCCATTATATCTATATATATCTATATGTATCTATATCTATATCTAGGTATATATATATCTCACATCTTCTTTATCCATGCACCTGTCAATGGACGTTTAGGTTGTTTCCATGTCTTGGCTATTGTAAATAGTGCTGCTTTGAACATTGGAGTGCGTGTATCTTTTCAAATTAGAGTTTTTATCTTTTCTGGGTATATACCCAAGAGTAGGATTGCAGAATCATATGGTAGTTCTATTTTTAGTTTTTTAAGGACTCGCCACACTGTTTTCCATAGGGGCTGCACGAATTTACATTCTCACCAACAGTGTATCTCACTTTTCTTTACAATCTCTCCAGCATTTATTACTTGTATATTTTTTGATGATAGCAAAATGGAGAAGGACCCTGTGGGTGCCTCCCAGGTACAAATCCTTTCCATGTCCCCCATTTCTTCTTTGTAGGAAATAGGCTTCATTCAACCTCCCTGACCTTCCCTGAGTTCCAAAGGGCAGATTCAAACAGTTGCTTATCAAGGAAGGGAGGGAATGCAGAAACTAGGGAGGAGCCATCAAGAATCGTAGTGCAGCAAGGGGCAAGGCGCAGGTTCCTCCACTAGAAATATACATAACAATATTTTTGAGTTCTTCTGTAAGAACTAAGGCCCCCACCCAGGTAGAGAATGGTAACTTCAGGCTGAGTATAAGATTCCTGGAGCACTGCCCTGTTACCTCGCCACCAATCAACCAGAAGAACGTCTACACACAGTGGAAGATCACAAAGACTCTGACCCCCTCCCCAAATGATTCTCCCTTTAAAAACTTTCACAGTTGAGCAGAATCTTCTGAGTTGGTCTTTGGACATGAGTCTGCCTTCTCCTCATGTTGCCAGTCTCCTGAATTAAAGCGAACTTTCCTTTCCAACCAACACTTGTCTCTCAAGTATTAGCTTTTGAGTGGCGAGCAGCTGGAACTGAGCAGGGCCCTGTGGGGATCCCAGGCATGGAGGCCTTTTTTCCCCCTATTTCTTGTAGGCAAGACTCCATCCTCCATGACCTTCCCTGAGTTCCAAAGGGCGGAATTGAACAGTTGCTCATCAAGGGAGGAGCAGCCAAAAAAACCAACAGAGGCGAGATTAAAGGGACCAGAGAAGCTCATCAAGGTTAGAAGACCAACCACCTGAGAGGAGATCAAGGGAGGGCAGGCCCAGCTCACACCCTAATTTTGTCAGAGACACCAACCCCGCCCTCACCCCCCCACCCCACTCCACCCACCCACGAACCACTGTTATAAACCCTCATCAAACCCTCCCAGGATGGGGGGGGGACACATAGTTTTATGAGGCAGGAGCCCATTGTGCCGCCCTTTGCCTGACAAAGTCATAAAGCTATCGTTTTCTACTTCACTCCAAACTGTCTCCGAGATTTGATTTGGCACTGGTGTACAGAGAGGCTGAACTTCCAGTAACACAGCCACACCTGAGTTTGGTAACAATAACCATTCTGACCGGGTGCAGTTTTTATTTATTTATTTATTTATTTATTTATACAGCAGGTTCTTATTACTTATCTATTTTATACATATTAGTGTATATATGTCAATCCCAATCTCCCAATTCATCCCCCCTCCCCCCGCCGCTTTCCCCCTGTGGTGTCCATATGTTTGTTCTCTACATCTTTTTCTCTATTTCTGCCTTGCAAACTGGTTCATCTGTACCATTTTTCTACATTCCACATATATGTGTGAATATATGATACTTGTTTTTCTCTTATTGATTTAATTTCACTCTGTATGCCAGTCTCTAGGTCCATCCACGTCTCTACAAATGACCCAGCTTTTTCCTTTTTATGGCTGAGTAATATTCCATTGTATATATGTACCACTTCTTCTTTATCCATTTGTCTGTTGATGGGCATTTAGGTTGCTTCCATGACCTGGCTATTGTAAATAGTGCTGCAGTGAACATTGGGGCGCATGTGTCATTTTGAATTATGGTTTTCTCTGGGTATATGCCCAGTAGTGGGATAGCTGGGTTATATGGTAACTCTATTTTTAGTTTTTGAAGGACTCTCCATACTGTTTTCCATAGTGGCTGTATCAATTTACATTACCATCAGAACTGCAAGAGGGTTCCCTTTTCTCCATACCCTCTCCAGCATTTATTGTTTGTAGATTTTTTGATTATGGCCATTCTGACCAGTGTCAGGTGATACCTCACTGTAGTTATGATTTGCATTTCTCTATTAATTAGTTATGTTGAGCAGCTTTTCATGTGCCTCTTGGCCATCTGTATATCTCCTTTGGAGAAGTGTCTGTTTAGGTCTTCTGCCTGTTTTTTGATTGGGTTGTTTGTGTTTTTGATATTGAGCTACATGAGCTGTTCATATATTTTGGAGATTAATCCTTTGTCCGTTGATTCATTTGCAAATGTTTTCTCCCATTCTGGGCGTGTCTTTTCATCTTATTTATAGTTTCCTTTGCTATGCAAAAGCTTTTAAGTTTTATAAGGTCCCATTTGTTTACTTTTGTTTTTATTTCCATTACTCTAGGAAGTGGCTCAAAAAATATCTTGCTGTGATTTATGTCAAAGAGTGTTCTTCCTATGTTTTCCTCTAAGAGTTTTATAGTGTCTGGTTTTACATTTTGGTCTTTAATCCATTTTGAGTTTATTTTTCTGTATGGTGTTAGGGAGTGTTCTAATTTCATTCTTTTACATGTAGCTGTCCAGTTTTCCCAGCACCACTTATTGAAGAGGCTGTCTTTTCTCCGTTGTATATTCTTGCCTCCTTTATCAAAGGTAAGGTGACCATAGGTGCGTGGGTTTATTTCTGGGCTTTCTGTCCTGTTCCATTGATCTGTATTTCTGTTTTTGCGCCAGTACCATATTGTCTTGATTACTGTAGCTCTGTAGTATAGTCTGAAGTCAGGGAGTTTGGTTCCTCCAGCTCCATTTTTTCCCCTCAATATTGCTTTGGCTATTCAGGGTCTTTTGTGTCTCCATACAAATTTTAAGATTTTTTTGTTCTAGTTCTGTAAAAAATGCCATTGGTAATTTGATAGGGATTGCATTGAATCTGTAGATTGCTTTGGGTACTGTAGTCATTTTCACAATATTGATTCTTCCAATCCAAGAACATGGTATATCTCTCCATCTGTTTGTGTCATCTTTGATTTCTTTCATCAGTGTCTTATAGTTTTCTTAGTACATGTCTTTGACCTCCTTAGGTAGGTTTATTCCTAGGTATTTTATTCTTTTTGTTGCAATGGTGAATGGAATTGTTTCCTTAATTTCTCTTTCTGATTTTTCGTTGTTAGTGTATAGGAGTGCAAGAGATTTCTGTGCATTCATTTTGTATCCTGCAACTTTACCAAATTCATCGATTAGCTCTAGTAGTTTCCTGGTGGCATCTATAGGATTCTCTATGTATAGTATCATGTCACCTGCAAACAGTGACAATTTTACTTCTTCTTTTCCAATTTGGATTCCTTTTATTTCTTTTTCTTCTCTGATTGCCGTAGCTAAGACTTACAAAACTATGTTGAATAATAGTGGTGAGAGTGGACACCCTTTTCTTGTTCCTGATCTTAGAGGAAATGCTTTCAGTTTTTCACCATTGAGAATGATGTTTGCTGTGGGTTTCTCGTATGTGGCCTTTATTATGTTGAGGTAGGTTCCGTCTCTGCCCACTTTCTGGAGAGTTTTTATCATAAATGGGTGTTGAATTTTGTCAAAAACTTTTTCTTCATCTATTGAGATGATCTTATGGTTTTTATTCAATTTGGTAATATGGTGTATTACATTGATTGATTTGCATATATTGAAGAATCCTTGCATCCCTGTGATAAATCTCACTTGATCATGGTGTATGATCCTTTTAATGTGTTGTTGCATTCTGTTTGGTAGTATTTTGTTGAGGATTTTTGCATCTATATTCATCAGTGATGTTGATCTATAATTTTCTTTTTTTGTAGTATCTTTGTCTGGTTTTAGTATCAGGGTGATGGTGGCTTCATAGAATGAGTTTGGGAGTGTTCCTTCCTCTGCAACTTTTTGGAAGAGTTTGAGAAGGGTGGATGTTAGCTGTTCTCTAAATGTTTGATAGAATTCATCTGTGAAGCCATCTGGTCCTGGACTTTTGTTTGTTGGAAGGTTTTTTTTTTTTTTTTTTTCCGTACGCGGGCCTCTCACCGTTGTGGCCTCTCCTGTTGTGGAGCACAGGCTCCGGACGCGCAGGCTCAGCGGCCACGGCTCACGGGCCCAGCCACTCCGTGACATGTGGGAACTTCCCAGACCGGGGCACAAACCCGTGTCCCCTGCATCGGCAGGCGGACTCTCAACCACTGCGCCACCAGGGAAGCCCCTGTTGGGAGGTTTTTAATCACAGTTTTAATGTCATTACTTGCGATTGGTCTGTTCGTATTTCCTATTTCTTCCTGGTTTAGTCTTGTAAGGTTATACCTTTCTAAGAACTTGTCCATTTCTTCCAGATTGTCCACTTTATTGGCGAGTTGCTTGTAGTAGTCTCTTAGGATGCTTTGTATTTCTGTGGTGTCTGTTGTAACTTGTTTTTCATTTCTAATTTTATTGATTTGAGTCCTCTCCCTCTTTTTCTTGATGAGTCTAGCTAAAGGTTTATCAGTTTTGTTTATCTTCTCAGAGAACCAGCTTTTAGTTTTATTGATCTTTGCTATTGTTTTCTTTGTTTCTATTTCATGTATTTCTGCTCTGATCTTTATGATTTCTTTCCTTCTACTAACTTTGGGTTTTGTATGTTCTTCTTTCTGTAGTTGCTTTAGGTGTAAGGTTAGATTGTTTATTTTAGATTTTTCTTGTTTCTTGAGGTAGGATTTCATTGCTATAAACTTCCCTCTTAGAATGGCTTTTGCTGCCTCCTATAGGTTTCGGATCGTCATGTTTTCGTTGTCATTTGTCTCTTGGTATTTTTTTATTTCCCCTTTGATTTCTTCATTGATCTCTTGGTTATTTAGTAAGTATTGTTTAGCCTCCATGTATTTGTGGGTTTTTTTTTTTTTTTTTTTACATTTTTTCCCCTGTAATTGATTTCTAATCTCATAGAGTTGTGGTCAGAAAAGATGCTTGATATGATTTCAATTTTCTTAAATTTACTGAGGCTTGATTTGTGACCTAAGATTGATCTATCCTGAGAATGTTCCATGTGCACTTGAGAAGAAAGTGTAATCTGCTGTTTTCAGAGGGCATGTCCTATAAATCTCAATCAAATCTATCTGGTCTATTGTGTCCTTTAAAGCTTGTGTTTCCTCATTAATTTTCTGTCTGGATGATCTGTCCATTGGTGTAAGTGAGGTGTTAAAGTCCCCCAGCATTTTTGTGTTACTGTCAATTTCCTCTTTTATAACTGTTAGCATTTGCCTTATGTATTGAGGTACTCCTATGCTGGGTGCATATATATTTATAATTGTTATATCTTCTTTTTGGATTGATCCCTTGATCATTATGTAGTGTCCTTCCTTGTCTCTTGTAACATTCTTTATTTTAAAGTCTATTTTATCTGATGTGAGTATTGCTACTCCAGCTTTCTTTTGATTTCCATTTGCATGGAATATCTTTTTCCATCCCCTCACTTTCAGTCTGTATGTGTCCCTAGGTGTGAAGTGGGTCTCTTGTAGACAGCATATAGATGGGTCTTGTTTTTGTATCCATTCTGCTAGCCTGTGTCTTTTGGTTGGAGCATTAATCCATTCACATTTAGGTAATTATGGATATGTATGTTCCTATGACCATTTTCTTAATTGTTTTGGGTTTGTTTTTGTAGGTCCTTTTCTTCTGTTGTGTTTCCCACTTAGAGAAGTTCCTTTAGCATTTGTTGTAGAGTTGGTTTAGTGGTGCTGAATTCTCTTAGCTTTTGCTTGTCTGTAAAGCTTTTGATTTCTCCATCAAATCTGAATGCAATCCTTGCCAGGTAGAGTAATCTTGGTTGTAGGTTCTTCCCTTTCATCACTTTAAATATACCGTGCCACTCCCTTCTGGCTCGTAGCATTTCTGCTGAGAAATCTGCTGTTAACCTTATGGGAGTTCCCTTGTATATTATTTGTTGTTTTTCCCTTGTTGCTTTTAATAATTTTTCTTTGTCTTTAATTTTTGTCAGTTTGATTACCATGTGTCTTGCCATGTTTCTCCTTGGGTTTATTCTACCTGAGACTCTGCACTTCCTGGACTTGGGTGGCTATTTCCTTTCCCATGTTAGGGAAGTTTTCAACTATAATTTCTTCAAATATTTTCTCAGGTCCTTCTCTTTCTTCTCTCCTTCTGGGACCCGTATAATGCAAATGTTGGTGCATTTAATGTTGTCCCAGAGGTCTCTTAGTCTGTCTTCATTTCTTTTCATTCTTTTTTCTTTACTCTGTTCTGTGGCAATGAATCGCACCATTCTGTCTTCCAGGTCACTTATCCATTCTTCTGCCTTGGTTATTCTGCTATTGATTTCTTCTAGTGTATTTTTCATTTCAGTTATTGTATTGTTTATCTCTGTTTTTTTGTTCTTTAATTCTTCTAGGTGTTTGTTCTTTAATTCTTCTAGGTCTTTGTTAAACATTTCTTGCGTCTTCTCGATCTTTGTCTCCATTCTTTTTCTGAGGTCCTGGATCATCTTCACTATCATTATTCTGAATTCTTTTTCTGGAAGGTTGCCTATCTCTACTTCATTTAATTGTTTTTCTGGGATTTTATCTTGTTCCTTCATCTGGTACATAGTCTTCTGCCTTTTCATTTTGTCTGTCTTTCTGTGAATGTGGTGTTCCTTCCACAGGCTACAGGATTGTAGTCCTTCTTGCTTCTGCTGTCTGCCCTCTAGTGGATGAGGCTATCTAAGAGGCTTGTGCAAGCTTCCTGATGGGAGGGACTGGTGGTGGGTAGAGGTGGGTGTGCCTCTGGTGGGCAGAGCTCAGTAAAACTTTAATCCACTTGTCTGCTGATGGGTGGGACTGAGTTCCCTCCCTGTTGGTTGTTTGGCCTGAGCCGACCTAGCACTGGAGCGTACAGGCTCTTTGGTGGGGCTAATGAGGGACTCCGAGAGGGCTCACACCAAGGAGTACTTCCTAGAACTTCTGCTGCCAGTGTCCTTGTCCCCATGGTGAGCCACAGCCACCCCCCACCTCTACAGGAGACCCTCCAACACTAGCAGGTAGGTCTGGTTCAGTCTCCTTTGGGGTCACTGCTCCTTTCCCCTGGGTCCTGATGCGCATGCTACTTTGTGTGTGCCCTCCAAGAGTGGAATCTGTTTCCCCCAGTCCTGTTGAAGTCCTGCAGTCAAATCTCGCTAGCCTTCAAAGTCTGATTCTCTGGGAATTCTTCCTCCTGTTGCCGGACCCCCAGGTTGGGAAGCCCGACGTGAGGCTCAGAACCTTCACGCCAGTGGGTGGACTTCTATGGTATAATTGTTCTCCAGTTTGTGAGTCACCCACCCAGGGGTTATGCGATTTGATTTTATTGTGATTGTGCCCCTCCTACTGTCTCGTTGCAGCTTCTCCTTTGTCTTTGGATGTGGAGTATCTTTTTTGGTGAGTTCTAGTGTATTCCTGTCAATGATTATTCAGCAGTTGGTTGTCATTCTGGTGCTCTCGCATGTAGGAGTGAACACACATGCTTCTACTCTGCCATCTTGAACCAATCCCTAGGTGCATATTTTTATAGACAGTATTTTGGGCCTATTATTTCCCAGTAACTAGTCCCTAATCCATGTATTCATCTATATGCTTATTGCTGAAGTGAATGATTGTATAACCCCCCCATCTTTTCCTTCTTCAGGCACATATCATTGGCGATATGCTGCCAATGAATTTGCGTTTTTGAGTAACTTGTGTTCTTTAAATAATGGATAAAACACTAGCAAATTAGAAGATTTCTGGGTTACCTTTAAGGTACCTCTAGCATTGGTTCAGCTGTAAAATCACGGATTTGTTGCCTTTTGATTCTTTATCACAGAGTTCTTTTCTAGTGGTCATTGGGGGTGGGTGGGGTAGGGCGGGATTTAAGATCTTCTGCCTTGCTTCAGAGGGATGAGTTTAGGAACCACTGCTGTAAATCAAGCCTCCCAGGAATTGACTATTTGAATATGCATTTATCATGAATGATTTTCCTATAAATCAGTGACTCTCAAGCCTTTCTGCACATCAGCCTGTCCTGGGAAGTATGTTTAAAATATTGACGCAGGCTGCCCTGGTGGCGCAGTGGTTGAGAGTCCGCCTGCCGGTGCAGGGGACACGGGTTCGTGCCCCGGTCCGGGAAGATCCCACATGCCGCGGAGCGGCTGGGCCCGTGAGCCATGGCCGCTGAGCCTGCGCGTCCGGAGCCTGTGCTCCGCAACAGGAGAGGCCACAACGGTGAGAGGCCTGCGTACCGCCAAATACAAAAACAAAAACCAAAATATATATATATATATATATATATATACATACACGCAGAGCCCAACTTCAGGTCGATTGAATGGAAACACCTGAAGGTGGAGACCAGGCATTGTGTTGTTAAAAACTATCCCAGGTAATTAAGAGGCTTAGTGAAGGCGGAGAATTCCTGTAAATGCACATTCTCTAGCTCTTTAGGTGTATAAAAGAAGCAGCAGCCACCATTATTACCACGGAACAGAAATCTTATAGAGATGAAAACATTTAAAGGGCATTTTTATTTTAAAGACATTGTTTTGGGAGAACTCACTGGTTAAAGGGCAACTAATTGCGTGGCAGTGATAGTAAGTAAGGAAAACAGTGTCATTTATACATGAAATCCTCTAAGTGTGTGCTTTCCACTTATGATTCCTATCATCGGATGCTCCCATTAGAGCTAGAGTAAGGGGAGGGGTGGGGGCAGGGAGAATGACAGATGAAGGGAACAGCAGGAGATGAAGTGGGCAGAGTATGAAACCAGGAGATGGGGGTGACAGAGGGGAGTGACATTTCCGAGGTCACGTGACCAGGGTCACGGAGCGCCAGCAAGAGGCACGAGGTAGGGCTGTGACAAGTGGGGAGAAATGTGACCAAGGGCATTGGCAGCAGTGGTGTAGGGGCTATGAGGCACAGGGACTAGGATTCAGAGGCCGGAGAGGCGACAAGAGAAGCCAGGAAGGAACCGGAGTCGGGGGCAGGTGTCCCATGGTGCCTCAGCCAGAAGGAGGTGGAGCGTCCGATCCTCAGATGGGAGCTTCAACACGGGGCTCCGCCCCATGAAACCAGCCGAGAGCCCAGCTCCAGGTGATAAGCACTGGAGGGGGCCAGAGCCTGCTGAATGGCGAAATAAGAAAGATAACCCCAGAAATCTACAAAGGTCCCCTCCCGTGGGACATGCTTGGGACCAGAGCCTGCAGGTACAGTTAAAGGAGACCTACTTCTCCGATTGTGACTGAGCAGAACCCTCCCAGTCCCAGCAAAGATCGTTTCCACCCGGGAAACCTCTGCTTCCATTAGCATCCCTTCCTGCTCAGCCGTTTACGCGTCTAGCTTCCCTCCGCGTGACTCCTGAGGTTAAGGAGTGTGGTAACACACCTTCGCTAACCCTCTCCAAGACAGAGAGGGTGGTAGGGTTTCCTGAATTGAATAAACAAACGTTTGCACGTGCCTTTCACCTCCTAACGCATAACAGAGCAAGAGTCAAACTCACCTCAGTTACTCAGTGGAGCTTCTGGCTTAGGGATGTGCACTCACGTGTGACCCCGAGGAGCACAGCCAGACTCATTCTGGAAATGACAGGAAAGCCTCAGTGATGCTGACAGTCTACTGGTGCAACTAGAGGAGATAAATTCCCTCCCAAAGGGGAAAAAGAGTTGTAGGGAGAGAATGTAGGTCAGTCAGCCAGCAGGGCAGTTATTCAAACTGGGTTGGACATCAGAATCACAGCGTTTCAAAAAACACAGATCCTGGGACCTACCCTCTGCGACTCTGACACAGTTGGTAGATCTGAGCCTGGGTGCAATGGAGCTGCTTTTAAAAAGCTCCCAGGTGATTCTGGGCACACGCAGCCAGGTCTGGGAGCTGGCACTGCTGCTAGCCAGATGCTTCTACCCCGTGTCTCACCTCAGCACAGCCTCTGGCAGCACAGCCCGCTTCCTCTGGCCCGGGCTTGCTGGCAGCCTCGGGTTGGGGTGATGACAGGGCTTCCTGGGCCCCCGAGTGCCACCCTCTTGCTTCCTACACCTTGTGAGGGCTCGCTCTGTGTTCACTCTCCTTGGACGGGGCTGTGTGAGTGCGAGTTCCTGGGCAGAATCTGTTCTTGGCCGATGCGTGAAACTCTATCACAACTGGCTCTGCTCCAGCTGGCTGTTTCTTGGCGCCAACTCAAGAATTCAGGCACGATGGAGGAGAATCCTTTCTTCTCTGCATCTGGGGATGAGTGTGCACTGCCCAGCAAGGGAGGGGCTGGCGCAAGAGGGTCTGAGGGAAGGTCAGCTTCCCCCTAGAGTCCTAGAGGGGGAAGGAGAGAGAGAGAGAAATTCATTAGTACCCATTAACATCTTAGTGTGGACTTGGGGACTTCCCTGGTGGTCCAGCGGTTGGGACTCTGTGCTTCCACTGCAGGGGGCACGGGTTCGATCCCTGGTCAGGGAACTAAGATCCCACGTGCCGCGAGGTGCGGCCAGAAAAAAAAGGAAAAGGAAAAGAAAAGGATTGTGACAAGCCTGAGAAAGGCCTCACGCTGAACTTTGTCTGGAATGAGGGGTAGGGATGGATGGTCTCCAAGGCCTCTTCCTACTCTGGCATCTGTTAGTTCAGTCACCGAATATCAATATTGATGCTCCCTTCCGTGTGCCAGGCACGGTTCTAGGCACCGGGGACACACCCAGTGAACAGGACAGAGAAGGCTCATCTCTGGTGGGGCTCACAGCCTGGTACCTGCCATTGCAGCTGCCTGAGGAAGGTGGTCCTTCGGGTGGCCACTCCGGGGGTGGGTGGACCACCGGACACTGGCTGAGACTCAGAGACAAGTGTCCCTTCCTTCCAGTCATCCTCAGGGCCTGCTCTGAGTGGGAGCAGATGCCAGGAACAGATGATGTCACGCTCTGCACTGTGAGGGCCGCTCCTGGCTGGCTTCTGGAGCCTTGCGTCCTTGGAGAGATGGGGAGTGTTTCTGGGTACTTCAGCCCCGTGGGCATGGCTGTCCCTAGATGCCCATCAGATTCAGAGACACTGGCTCTGGGGACGTAGGAGTCAACCTTCAGTGTTGGACTTAATGAAACAGGCTGAAGGCTGGAGAGACACTCAGAGGTCTTAAGGAATTAAAAATAGGAAAAATATCTGGGAATTTGGTGCCAGGTTTGAGTTTAAATAGATGGGTAATGTCATACCGAAGATTCTGGCTTTGGATTTGTGAAGTGTTGGATTCAATAGCAAGAATCTGTCTTTGGCTTTTACTGTGCAGGAAACTGAAACAGGCTAATATTGAAGGTATAAAGGGACCGTACAAATGGATGTCAGGAAACCTGGAAAGAAAGAAGAATGGCCAATTAGTGTATTTATATAGAAGCTAATTTTCATATGAAAAAATAAGAGATTCTTACTTGAGAAATTGAGCTACTAAGGGCCCACTTTGGTTATTTGCAGTTTCTCCTTCCTTCTCCCACGGAAAAATGATACAGTTTCTCTTCCTTTTCCTCATTCCTCACGTGCCTTCTCTTTTACCTCTCCCCTGACTCAATTCTGCAAATACCAGAGTCCAAAAAACTATTATGCTGCTACACAAAAGCGCGGGCTATTTGTAGAAGTCATAGGCTCACGTGGCTGGTGAGACTGGATGTTGGTCCCCTTCCCCTCCTCTGTCTGCCAACAGAATTGCACCCCATCTGCCCAGGAAAACGGGCTCCTCCATGTTTTGAAGAACTCCAGAGGAGGAGAGGCTCTGATCTCCCTTGATAACTTATCCCAAGCCTGATATCCTCATTGGCAGAGATTATTTTCTAGCTTAAGTCACTCCTGTGGGAGCTGAAGCTCATTTCCTTTTGTTCTGTCCTCACTAGAGACTGTGAACAGCTGGTCTCCATCCTCTGAGGAATATCCCTTTAAACCTTGCAGGCCATTGTGTAATGGCCTCTAGACTTTCTTGTCCTCAGACTAAGAATCATAGCTTCTTTTCCCCGTCCGTCGTGGGTCCTATTTTCCAGCCCCTTTCACATCTTTGTTCTTTGAATGCTCTCAGATTTTTCTAAGCTATTCCCCTTTGGAAGTTATTTGAAGGAAAACAACAGAAGGGTCTTTAGATGTACTCAGTACTGGCTGCCCTCTCACCTTACCACCAACCTTCTTGCTCCCACTGGCTGGGTGGCTTCTGGGTCCTTGACCCCCAGGCCAAGAGCATGAGCCCCAGCTCAGCATTGGGCTCACCTGAACTGAGAACAGTGCCTGTCCTTTGTCAGGCTCTCAAGGACTTGCTAAATGAACTCTTGTCCCTAAACTGTCCCATCTGGAGTTCTCTTGGACAGAATGGGTAATCTAAGCCCTGACTGCTAATGTGAAAAATCCCTTTGTTTAAGAAAAGAAAGAAAAAATTAAGTTCAGAAAAGTCTAAGGGTGGAATTTCCTGGCAGTCCAGTGGTTGGAACGCTGAGCTCTCACTGCTGAGGGCCCAGGTTCAATCCCTGGCCGGGGAACTGAGATCCAGCAAGTTGTGCTGCACAGCCAAAAAAAAAAAAAAGAATAGAAAAGTCTAATGATTTTGTTGAGAACAATGATGCCTTGGGCACCTTGCCTTGTTAGTGGGGGTGGGGTGGAGGTGGAAGTGACCAGTAAATGGAGTTAGGGGGCTCGGGTGCCCTAGGATGTGAGATTGAGGCCCCGGGGGATGACTGGGGATGGATGAGGGTGGAGGCCTGTAGGGTAGTTAGAGGGACAGATGTTCAAACAGAAACTAAGGACTCTGCTCGCCAGACTTCAGGACAGAGTCTGGTGAAGGAGGCAGTAGGGAAAGTCTTGGGAAGTGACAGGTGTAAATGGGGACTGGGTAGCTCAAGGGACTCCAAAGTGGAGAGGGGGAGGGAGGGGGAGAAAGAGAGATTAAGTCTAAGGTGAGGTCTGACATCTCAGGATATAACCAGCAAGGACATTAATAAACTCCTCAGAATAGTGTTGGCCTGGAGTGAGGGTAAGGAAAAATTATTCAGAAAGAACATCACTTCGTCAGAGATGAAGGGTTTAAAATGAGCTGTATTTAGAGGAATCTGTAGAAGTGAGCTAGGAAGTCAAACTGGAGATAACCAAGACCCTCAGGCAAGTTAGTTCAAGTAATTGGATGCTGTGTCTATGTGACTTAACCTAATGAGTGCAAGAGCGATGCCTATGAAGCAGTATAATCTCTAAAAAACAAAGCATAAACAGTTACATAGTTGTTATCATCTTTAGTCACCTGGGGCCATTTGTTCAAACAATGTGAAGATTTCCACACCCCTCTCTTGGTCTTTTTTTTTTTTTTTTTTGGCCACGCACTCGGCTTGCTGGATCTTATTAGCCCTGACCAGGGATTGAACCCGTGGCCCCTACAGTGGAAGCTCAGAGTCCCTAACCACTGGACCACCAGGGAATTCCCTGGTTTTATTTTCTAAGCCTACAACATTGACAGACTTTCATATACCTTTCTTTATTGGTGGGGAATCTTCATCTTCTGAGAATGTATTTCATTTTGAGGAACAGTTAGATGTAATTGGAGCCAAGACTGGGGAAAAGATGAGTGATCAGGTTGGCAAGTGTTGAAAACTAGAGCCAGACAGAAGTTAGAGCTGTGAAAGTAGATTTTATTCAGGAATGATTGTAATAGGGGTAGAGAGACCTCAGTACAGAACTGGGCTCCATTCTGAATGGACAAGTGGGGATTTCTAGCCAAGGAGAAGGGTGGGGGTCAGTGGATGGAAAATTACTAAAATTCTATCTAGGTAAATGGGGATTCTGGCTAAACAGACTTAGGATTCTTGCTGAAGGCAGACCAGGGTGATGTGATACCAAGCAGAGGAGATGAGAAATTTGATCCAATATGGAGGGTGATCAGATATTGAGGGTGAGGATCCTAGCTAAACTGATTTAGCAGGAATTTTGCTAAAATTGAGCAAAGTAAAGACTGTCCTAACCTCCAAAGGTTGAGACCAAGCTGATAAGAAGGTTCAGAGGAGCCTGACTAAAGTTTGGTCAAGGAGGGCGTCTTGTCAGGTTTTTTCTTTTTTTAATATCAAAAGTACTTTACAGGGAATTCCCTGGAGGTCCAATGGTTAGAACTCTGAGCTCCCACTGCAGGGGTTCCACCCCTAGTCTGGGAACTAAGATCCCGCATACTGCTTGGCGCCGCCAAAATAAATAAGTAAAAAGAAAAAGATTAAAAAAAAAGTACTTTGCAGAGGCTTAGTTTGAGTTGGAGCCTTGAACTAGAATTTCCTCTTTCTGCCATGCTGAGAATCTATCAGAGGCTTTGGAATTTCTTCATAAGTTCGATGGACTGTTTGACCTTGAGGAATGAATTTTGCATGAACAATGCCCCTGACGTCAAAGAAACCAATCCACTCTGTCATCCGTTGTGATTTTGCTACATCAGCGTTATGGGTCCTCCCAGGGGTTGGAGAGCCCCACTGTAGGCGCTGACACTCATTTTCCAGGTCATGTTGGAAAACACATGGTTCATCACCACTTACTCTATTCCTGAAGAATGTACCATTTGTTCAGCTGTCCTTAAAAGATAAGGGCAAAAGAGGCATACATCTCTTCCATTTCTATCTATCACTCAAAAATGTGTGGTGCAATCTATATGTTCAAGTTGTCTCTAAGGAAGAGTCTGTTTCTTTATCTAAATTTAACTCTTCAGCCTTCTTTCTCCCAGTCAGTCACCCATGTGAATTAGCCAAATTGCTGACTGCCTAAACATTTTTATTAATCTTATGGACTACTGCTTATGCATCAAGGATGCCTTTGCTACCTTTTAAACTGTTTCTGTTTAAAATGATTGTTCTATAACAAACTCCTTCTTTTTTCCAAATGCATCCTTTCAGAGTAATTTCATTTGGTATTTAGTATTCTTTGCATTCAATGATTCTTATATATAGTTTAAACATAGGTAAAATGTGTTTTACTTTGTGATCATAATTTGTGATCATAATTTCTTAATACTGATTGACCTATCTTGAGGGAGTAAGGTAGGAAGTGGAGAGTAGAGCCAGCTTTTGTTGAATTGTTACTAGAAGCCAGGAACAAATTATTATCTCATTAAAACTTTACAAAAACCTAGGAGGTAGATATTATTATTCCCTTTTGGCAGAAGAGAATAACTGAAACTTAGATGAATTGCTCACCTAAAGTCACACAGCGAGTTAGTGGTAAGGTCAGGGAGCTAACTCAGGGGTTCTAAATTCTAGGAAAAACAATCTAGATGTTTTAGACACCAAGAATCCAGTTCTCAGTGTACTATATTGTCATAAAAATGGTCTGTCTTGTGGTGTAAGGAAGCTGTTTCCTCTGTCTTCCACAGACCCAGCCTTCCCTAAAATGGCATCTAATGGTCATTCTAGAGGCAGGCATTTGGTCATCTGTTAGTCCTGTCTTTCTTCCAATCATTACAACTTTCTTCTCAGGACTGATTTTTCATGCTTTTGATAATCCATGGTACACTTTTTTGGAATCTCCCTAATACATTCACAATTGCTTTAAAAAAAAACCCAAACATCAGGGGCCACAACAGAGTGAACTCTTCTTATAAAGGTCAGGTTAACACAGAGGACAGTAGTGTGGTTACTTACTGCATGAGGGTGTCATGCTCCTGTTAGAACGTTGATTTCATGTAGACACTGCCTCCAATCCTACTAGCATTGTACTGCTGACTTATATACAAATATGCAAGTGCGTGTATGTGTGCATTGGCACACACAAACATACTTATCTACTGTGTGTGTGTGTGTGTGTGTGTGTGTGTGTGTGTGTGTGTGTGTGTGTCAGCTTTGGCCCCTGTATCTTTTTCTGCTATTCCTGCTCTTACAACACATGAAGGAAGAATAGAAACCAGCCAGAGGCAGGGTGTTTTCGTGAAGGAAAATGCATGTGGGAAGGCTTTGAGGAAAGGGAAAAGAGGGTTATAGTAGATATTTGTTAGCTGGGGGAGAGTGGCTGACGACAGTGTTGAAGAGGCATCCGGGCACCAGTCGACTCACTTGATCCTTACACCAATCCTATAAAGCAGGTACTCCTAGTATCTGCTATTTACTAATGTGGAAACTGAGACCCAAAATGTTAAATAACTTTCCCAAGCTAGCTTACTTAATAAACATTTGTTGAATGAAATAAAAAGAACTAACTTCATGGTGTTGATTTGAACTTGGGGAAATTTTTATTCCTCGGCATGCAATTGGGTTGATTTCTGCATTCTGCTTTAAATGCCTTAAAGTGCCTTCAAATACCTTAAGGTATAAAAATATGAACTGATGAACGCACCTTCTTTCTCCATGAGTTTTTGTTTGAATGTTGTTTTACTTCTCCTCTGTAAATGGATATGATATTAACTCTTAGATTCTGGAAATAGCAATGCCTTAATTTCCTAGGCCACAATGTCTCAATTCATACCTAGTTCTGTCTTTAGCAGTAAATCCTGGCTCCGCCATCATTTTGGGCCATTTACTTAAACACTCAGTGCATTAAAGAACCAATCAGGTCCGATAAGCAAGACACTAGGGTAAGGGATGCTCTGTAAGCTGTCAGAACCTGTTGGAACACTCCACAGATTCCAAGTCTGAGAACTCCACTATGGTACAAAGAGAGAGCCTGATATAACTTGCTTTGGGGGACATTAGTCATGACTTTACATACATTTAAGTACTTTAAGTGAATATCTTTAAAGTACAAAATATTCCTTTGAAAAGGACACCTTGACATCTTCCTCTTCATTTCATTTCCAATCCATCATTCACTCCTATTGGCTTTACTTCCTGTTTCTGGAATCCTCCTGTTTCTCTCCCTCTCTGTCTCACCACTCTCGTCTTGGCTCTCATTATTTCTTTTTATTCTTTCTTTCTGGTTTTTTTTGGCCGGGCCATGTGGCTTGTGGAATCTTGGTTCCCCAACCAGGGATCGAACCCATGGCCTCTGCAGTGGAAGCACAAAGTCCTAACCACTGGGCTGCCAGGGAAGCCCCCTTGGCTCTCATTATTTCTCACATGAATTGCTTCAACAGCACTGGACTCGTTACCTTTCCCCACTCTGATTCCTTCCCTCTCATAACCCCACAATGTGGTATTTGACGATGTCCATCTCATCATGAGAGGTCCTCCCCTTCCATGGCTTCCTGTTACCCTGATGCTAAGGACTCAGATCTGGAAACCATCCTACAAATCCCTGCACGTGGGCCCCCCTCCCCCTCCAGCCTCATCCTGCCCCCACCCCATGCTTCTTGTGCCCTGTGCTCCCCCGCATTGGCCTTCTCAGGGGCCCTTTAACCATCCATGCTCTCCTTGCAATATTGTTTCCTTCTCTCCTCTCCTGATGCCAGCACTCCTCCACATCTCAACTCAGGGGTCACTCCCTCAGGAAGCTCTCCTTGACTAAGTCAGCATCCTGTACCTTTCGAAGGTGCAACTATGTGTGATTGCAGATTCATGTGTATCTTGTCCATTAGAATTTAAGGGGACCATGCCTTCTGTTTGTTTGCTCTCGACGGTACCCATAGTGCCTGGCCAGAGGGTGGCACAGTGTAGGGGCTTAAAAAACATTTGTTGAATAAAGTGTGCAAAGCCTTAAAAGTAACTATGCATTTTGTGCTATTTCATTAGGGTAAAATGTGGCTCATTTTAAGTGCTTTTGAGACACTCCCCCATCACAGCAGCATGCTCTGGTGGGTAGGCTGCTGCACCAGCAGCTAGAAGCCCTGGTAAAACCGGACCGTCTCCAGCCTCCTTGCCTGCCTTGAAGGCCTGGTGAGGAAATGCATTACGTGAAGCGCTTCCTAAGCTGGAAAGTTCTTTAGGAATGCAAGATGATATTGTAAGTCAGATTCAAGAGCTGAATCACTCCAGCTGACTTGAAGACATTCTCGTGGACGATACTGAAAATTAGAATCTACATTGTCTTGAGTGAGCAGAAAAACACGGTAAGACCTGTGGACCAATGTCTCTTTTTCGTAAGTGAAAGCCAGAAATAGAACAAGTTACCAACGTTAGAGTCACACAAAAAGCCATTATTTCCCCGTGATAACTGTTGTACCTTGAAATGCAGTGTGCTTCTTTCAAGTGTGTCTTCTCCCAGGAGTAACCCCTTGTCTCTGCTCTTGTCTGGGGACAGGATGCAAAGGGGCCCAATTCCAGCAGCCATTCTGTGGGGCTCAGGACACCACTTACAGGGTCGTGACCCCTGAGACTGGGCCATGGGGGCAACAGGGACCACGGAAGGCTGTTTCTGCAAAAAGAGCGAGCAGCTATGCCAGCTTTGGAGAAGCTAGAGATCAATCCTTATATGGGCTGGAGGAACAACGGGAGGGGAAAGAAGGGAGCAACAGAAAGACGAGACAGGCCCAGGTAAAGGTTTGATTCTCTGACTGTTGCATTTAATAACATTGACATTTTAAGGGCCAGGGAGAGGGTGGAGGGCTTGAGTGGGTGACTCAGTTCTTGGGTTTCCTGCTGCCATTGTGGGGTTCTGGGCTATTTTCTGCAAGCCTGCATGAATACAAGCCTTCCCCTGAGAGGATGTCAGAAACTTAAAGTAACAAGAAATAAAGCTTTTATAGGCAAAGGGGTGGAGGTGGAAAAAAAATCCTATCTCTTGGACCCACGATGCCCACCCATTTCTGAATTGGTTAGGGAGGACTCTTCCTGGGACACTTGTTTTCCTCATATGTGTGTTGCTCTCTGGGTTCTTTGGAACATAGGGAGACCAGACCCTAGTTTCTGGCCACTGGACTTTAAATCTAGGCAAGTCAGATATAATTAAGACATCAGAGGGCCTGGTAGATAATAAATAGTGTGAAGACTGTGACCAAGAGACTGTGCAGTTTTACTTGACAAAGTTACACAGGTACTAAGAACGGTACTTAGGCCAAGATGAAGTGTCTGCAGCTGATGGGAACCATGCTCACTGAATTGCGTTGATGATCCCTTTCCGTGTCAGCGGCTGACCTTCTGAGCATCTCAGTCAAGTATTTAACTTCCCTGAGTTTCCACCCATCTAGTTTCCCGAAGGAGACAATGCAGTGTGTCTCAGAAAAAATGTTTCAGTATTCTCTTAGGAGAATGTAAGCATTATTACAAGGATTGTTCCTGGTGTGGACGGTGATAGTGATGACGTGTTGATTCAGGACTAAAGAACATCCTACCCAGTGGCTGTTCATTTGAAGGAGGAAAAAAATCCATCCTAGACCACTCCACTGCCCCATTGACCTTGGGTCATTTATCTCTGGACTCTACCTTTGCCCTCCTTCCCCCAAATTCTGTAACCAGCAGGGGCCCAGTCTCCCTGTCTTTGAGAAAGAGGAGTGGACGGAGAGGGTGAAATTCCAGTTCTGAGGTTAGAACCCCAGTAGGCCCCTTGAAGAACTCTACGTCTATAAGATTAGTTGAGAAGGAGATGTGACAGATTGTTAGTAGCAGGGCTTCTTTTCTGATTTTGTTTTGTTTTTGGCCTTGCCGCTTGGCTTGTGGGATCTTAGTTCCCCTACTGGGGTTCGAACCTGAGCCCCTTCCAGTGGAAGCTCGGAGTCCTAACCACTGGACAGTCCTGGGGGAATTCCCAGTACCAGGGCTTCTTAATAGACTTTTAAAATAAAAAAAAATATGTTTACATATTTGTTGTTTTTAGGAGGGAATTTATATACTTTAACATATCATTTCACAAATTCTGAGAATAAACCTGTTTTCCTGTATTCAGTCTAAATACGAATGGGTCATTGGTGGAACAGAAGTGTCAGGGAGAAAAACCTTTTTCTCTATCCTGTTTAGTGTTTTTCTTGGGGGCCTGCAAATTAAATCGACAAAAGACAAGTTAGCAAGAGAAGAAAACAGATTTAATTACCTACTTAGTCAGGGGAGTTCACGAGGAAATGTGACTCAAGGAGGTGGTTAGATTTTAGGGCTTCTACACCATAATCATAGGGGATGGGGAGGGGCAAAGGGGCACTTCTGGGAGAACAGATGACTTTTTTGTAAGATAAATGCGCTCATAGGAGAAGAGATAGGAAATACGGTAGTTTTGTGACACTGTCTGTTTGGGTGAGGTGCTTCTGTCTCTAGAATAGATTCGAGTTGCTCTCTGGAAAGGGATTTATGACAAACAAGTTCTTCGGGAAGGCAATGCTTTTAGGCAGATAAGGGGTTTCAAGAAGGCAAATGTCTTCAGCTCAAAATAATTCTTATGCCAAAGTGGCATATTTTCAGGTGGCAGGTCCTGTTCCCCTTCATTTATGTCCCGAATTCTAATACTACAAATTCTCTGTTCAAGACTCTTCAACAGGGCTTCCCTGGTGGCACAGTGGTTGAGAGTCCGCCTGCCGATGCAGGGGACACGAGTTCGTGCCCCGGTCCGGGAAGATCCCACGTGCCGCTGAGCGGCTGGGCCCGTGAGCCATGGCCGCTGAGCCTGCGCATCCGGGAGAGGCCACAACAGTGAGAGGCCCGCGTACCGCAAAAAACAAAACAAAAACAAAAAACACTCTTCAACAGCTTCTCATTTGACTTAGCATAAAACCCGAGTCTTTACCACGGCCCCCCTCCTCCACCCTCACCCCCACCCAATGCTGCTCTTCAAAAGGGGTGGAGTGGGGAGCGGGTCTTGATTTCGGACCACATCAGTCCTCTTGCCACTGGGAGGGCTCCTCCCCAGGGCTTCCCGGACCTCCAGGGAAGGCGAGGCCTGGAGGATCCCATTCTTGTCTTTCCACTTTCTTCTTAGCACCTCTCACATCTGATGTATATTTACCTATTTAGTGCATGGGAAGGCAAGGTCCCTGAGAAAAAGGGCTTTGTTTTGTTCACTTCTGTGCCCACACTGCCCCGCCCCCCTGGCACATAGTAGGCCCTCAAAAAATTGTGAGCAGGGCAGACTCTACTGCTGTCCCTCAATAGCTTACTGTTTAGAGGGAGAGTCAATAGGAAAAGGGTACCTAATCTCTGGTGCAGTGCGTGCCAGGGGGGGCAGCAGCTCTGGAGCAGGTGCCTGGCTTGCCCAGCGCGAGGCTTCATGAGATTGCAGTGAGGGGTGGGGGGGTGCTGAGTAGAAGGAGCATATCTTCGTTCTTCCCACCTCTCCAGGTTTCTAGAATTAGGCTGAGTGGAGGCACTGAAATACTGTTCCCTATGCAAGACCACTTGTTATGAATCTTTTGTCTGCTTTGATTTAATTCCCGGAAGATTCAAGTATCATTTTGTCAGTGTAAAAAAGAAGTTCTTGTTTGTGTGCTATTTGTATGAACTCCCGGGGTGGTTTATATGAATGAGGATGAAGATGTTATCAGTCGGGGGTGTGGTGGATTGTAACCACCTGCACTGACATCTGTCTTCTTTCTAGGTAGCATTCTTTCTTCTTCAGCAAACTCCTCTGTTACTCCATGGGGTGCACAAGCTAATAAATTATTCTTAAGCCAGCCTCAATTGGGAATCTGTCCCTTGCAAATGACAGACTAGTACAGGGACTATATTATGTTGACAGTGGGTTCATAAATGGATTGAATGAAGATAGCTTCTTCTGACATTTGTCTGTTCCCCTTAATATTTAGTATGACATTTAACACAGAGTAGGTGCTCAAAAAATTAGATGACTTGATATCCTTAACACACAAACACATAGACAAAGAGAATAGAAAAGTATATTTTGACCAAAGTTGCAATCTTGGATGAGTACTGATTAGGAATGTTTTGTTTTCTAGTGTGGTATTACTATCAAAATTCAGTGATGGCAGAATATGTACTCCTAGAAGAATCGTTTCTCATTTTATATTGGCTAAGACTATCTTTCATTTGCTTGCAAATAACCATCTTACAAAAAAGACCAGAAGATATAACCTCAAAATGAATTCCCAGAGGGGAAGAGATGCAGTTTGATGGGTATAATAATAACAGTAACAAGGATTACAGCACAACATTGACAACGTAAAGGGGTTTAAATGCTTTACATAATCCTTTCACTGAGTCTTCACAGTTATCTGTCCTGTAGAAATTCTCATTCCCATTTTACTGAAGAGGAAACAGAGTCTTATAGAGATTGATTTAAATGAAAATTGGAGCTAGAGCCTAGAGAATAGGCTGGAATTCCTGCTGGGCTCCCTTGGGAGTTGTCCCTATTGCTGGAGGAAGATCACTGACCTCTCAGGGCCTTCTCTGAAGATTTGAGATTGTTTTGCCATCTCAAAGGCTTAAGGAGATTTATCATTGTTTTTAAACTTTCTAATACGCTCAAGGTACCCGTGCAAAAAGTTTGGAGACCCTGATTCTTTCCAACCCCAAATGGCAGGAACAGCTCTCCAAACCCGAATCCAAAACACTTTACATGTAGGGTGACTTGTGTTACAGGGCAAATGCCCTGATAAATGAGATTCATCAGAAAATTCATCAAGTTTCCTTTTCTCCAGCTTCTAACTTCAAAGGTCCTCATAGAAATGAATCCGTAAATGCCATGTAGACTTTCAATAACATTCTGCCACCAGAACTTGCCCAGTGAGATGTGACCGTCCTCGGACACTTCTTGCACCTTCCTGATTTCTCCAAGTACTTCTTTTTCTAAAATTGGCTCACTTACTTTCCTTCCAGACCAAGCTGGGGTCGACGGTGGGGAGGACTTATATTATCGGAAATCCCGAATCAAGCACCAGGATAG
The DNA here is from genome assembly GCF_011762595.2 of Tursiops truncatus. Classification (NCBI taxonomy): domain Eukaryota; kingdom Metazoa; phylum Chordata; class Mammalia; order Artiodactyla; family Delphinidae; genus Tursiops; species Tursiops truncatus. The sequence goes on along the minus strand of NC_047035.1, from coordinate 162,482,390 downwards.
GCAAATTTCTCTTTTCTTTCCCTCAACTTTGAAATCGTCTCTCGTCGGTGTATCCGGCTGTGATAAGCCAGCCTGATTTGGTGGTGGATTGGTATTGGGATGAGCCGGGTTAACTTAATCTCCTTTTAAGTAACCGAGAGTTTTGGGAATATTGACTGTGAACATTCAGACAGTGTTATTGTAAAGACACTTTCTCCATGTCCTGCTAGGAAACACGGAGCCCTCGCCTTCCGAGGTGGAGTTAGGAAGATTACGGGCGGACCCATATGCACGGTTATGATCAAGGATTCGAGTGTATTGGCCCGTCTACCGCACCAAAGAAATCCGGATTCTTAACACAACTGGGGTTTTCCGGGTGCGCCGAATGTGTGGGAGACTTGGGTGTCAGGCACCGTTAATGGGCCATGACCGATGGGAACATTTCTGCCTCTTTCATCTTCACGCTGAAGGTCCCCCCCCACCCCGCCCCAATGAAAATGTGCTAGGAGGAAAAGGAGTTGGGATAATAATTTCCTTTCTTTTCCTCCTGTTGGCTTCTGCTGGCAAGTTGTCCTTTAATAAAAAGCACGATGGGCAAGTGTGAGAGCGTCTAGCTTGAAGCTGGAGACAAAACCCCACCGGGGAATGCCAGACCGTCCACCGGGGGAAACTGAACACCGACTACCTTCCCCACCCAAGGCAGCCTCCTGCCCACCGCTACTCACCGGCTGCACTGGCTTTTCGAAACCTCGAAGCTGAAGATTTTCAAAGAAGGAGGGTGAGTTGCTGCAGCTGCTGCATCAAACAAAAGCAAACAGATTAAATTAATTTAGGCTTCAAAATCAGTCCCATTCTCTAATTCATAAAATACTTCAAACACGGAGAGAAATGTCATCTCCCAGATGATTGAGGCTAATCCACTTTATCTCTTTTTTTCTCTCGCATTTGAATGCAAACCATCAAGACATACCTCGCCAGTCAAAATAAACTCATTCCAAACGCTTCCGTCGGCTTTTAATAAGTCTTCTCGGCTCCGTACACAAAACAAACTCCTGTTTCGACCGAGCTCAACGGGCTGTGTGCAAAAAAAAGAGGGACAGTGTACTCATTACAGTCTGTTAAATTGCCAACACTCGGCAATTAAAAGGTATGGCCCCGTGGAAACACTGCAAAACAGCAGTTAGTCTCATTGTCTTCTGATTAACAAGATTGTTATTTTAGCTCTCCAGGTACCAGGCTTCAGAAACAAAACATTCTTGGCTCCTGGGGAACTCCAGGAAAACAGGGAGTTGTTGACAGCTAGGACTTGTGGAAAGGACCGTTTATACTATAAATAAATTTGCACATCCTTGTGGTTGCAATAAATACACTTCCACACCCATTCTATTGGACTAGATGCAGAAACCGTTTACAGGGAAGTCAAAAAGTCTTGCCCACAGCAAACAACACTTGTCCTACTTATGAGGTCAAAGCGGGTGCTGCTGAGTAATGAATGCCTCCCCTCGGGACACAGAAATTTGGATTTTTTCCCTGCAAACAGGCTCTGTGGTCGACGCCACAGGCGCAGGGCTGGAAGGGATCGTGGAGGCTGTTATTTGTGCTGGGCCTGAGCTCCTCACTGCTTGGCAATCATTTAAAAAATGATGACCCAAATCTTTGCCATTCGCCAAGTGTGAGTACTTTGTGGTGAAGAGGAATGCAGCTCTTTGATTCCTGCATTCCTCCCCGTTTCCCTGTGTGGGTGGAAAAAAAGGCCAAGAATGTGAGTGATACAAAATCTCTTATGTTCTAAAGAAACCAAAGGAAGCAATGTATCTTTCCGATTCTGCCAAGATACAATTTTAAGTTTGACGCCCATGTGATTTTTCTTTCATATGATTGAGACCTTCATGGTTTTCCTTAGGACATCAACAGAAAATGTAAAACACTGATTTTCTTTTTAAGTGAATGGGGTGGGGGGAAGTCCCTTTTAAGAGACTAGGCACAAGGGATGTTTTCCTAATTATAAAGACAGTATTTACTGTAAGATTAAAAGTATAACTGCAGTTGCTTAAGACTTGAACAGTTTTCAGGGAAAAAACCCCTAAAGTTACTTTGTCAGTAAATTTCTCAGGGGCCTATTGTTTATTTTACCCCAGCCATAAATTTCCTCTTAAATGCAGTCTTTTGCATTGACATTAGGTGGTGAGAGACCAAGATCATCTTGCAGTTTTAATGATATGCTGGTTTACACTTTAATGGCCAACTTCCATTTTTCAGGATTTTGCTAGATAAGACTGTACAATGCTTTGTTAATTAAACTTGATCTTAGGAAACAGGTACATTTTATACAAAATAAACACATGCCCTGAAATTGGTTGTTTTTGATGAAAGGCCCTCCCTAGAAATATCCTGTGTGGAGAGAAAAATAAAACCACTTTCAGCTAGAGAGAACCAAACACCAAATACCTTGAAAATCTGATGTTTTGCTCCTTATTAAGTCAGATTTAAGAGCATTACTAAGTTATACAGCCTGACTGATATTTTCATTTTTTGGAAGAGGGACAAGTCTGGGCATTAAATGCGTAACAGCAATTATTATCTGCGTGTGGGTTTAATTAGGAAAGAAGTCAGGTTTTTATTTTTCATAATTGTCATCGTCATGACCCAGTCTCCATGTCAAGCTTGGCGCTGAGCGGAAAGGCTCACAGGACCTCCAGCCCTCCCAGGCTTCTTGCCTCAGCGCACTCCCTTCTCCTTGCCCAGTATTTCTTCTTTTAGCTTCTAGTGGGACCTTCTGAAAACTGATTATTTGGAGGAACTTAGTAAGGCTCTTAGGGAGAAGAACAACTTTAATGAGTTCTAGGAGATAGGAATCCTCAAGACCCAGGACTGAAATCCAGTCTGGGGAAATGTGATGATTCCTTTTGCTCTGACTACAGCTCCGTGCATCAGGGCAGAATATCTATGCAAACACCAGGGAGGGTTGTTCCAATTTCCTGTAGTCTCTTGTGTGTGTGTGTGTGTGTGTGTGTGTGTGTGTGTGTGTGAAGAACTATAGTGAATCCGATGGCCCTCTTTGCCTCTCTTTAATGTTAGATTGTTTAGAACCTGCTTTCTTCCAAAATGGATTTGAGGCAGCTTCCAAAACACACAAAAATCAAGAAAACAAGAAAATAAGTCTAGAGCAAGATTTGGGGCTTTTGTGGGCCCTCCCTGGCAGTCCAGTTGTTAAGACTCTGTGCTCCCAATGCAGGGGGCCTGGGTTCCATCCCTGGTGGGGGAACTAAGATCCTGCATGCCCCACGGTGTGGCCAAAAAATTAAAAAAACAAGAAGAAACAAACAAAAAACTGAATCACTTTGCTGGACACCTGAAACTAACACAACATCCGTTAGAAAGAAAACAAAAAAAGATTTGGGGCTTTTTGGCCCACACAGTTTCTGCTACAAGTATCAGCTCTGCTGTTGTGTTGCCACAGCAGCTGTAGAAAATAGTCAAGGGGTCTATCGTGTTCACTGGAACCATAAACAGGCAGCAGGCGGGATTTGCCCGTGAACTGCTGTTTTCCGACCCCGGGTCTAGACTCAGAATGTTAAAATTAAGTAACGAAAATATATTAGGGTGAACTGTATAACTGAAGGGCCTGCATAATTGCTCAATGGGGTCTAAATTCAGCTGTGAGTTTCCTAAAGGTCAAAGCAAAGAGGAACGCTGGCCTTACCTTTATTATTATTTTTTAATTTATTTATTTAAGTTATTTATTTTTGGCTGCATTGGGTCTTAGTTGCTGCGCACGGGCTTTCTTTAGTTGCAGTGAGCGGGGGCTACTCTTCGTTGCGGTGCGCGTGCTTCTCATTGCGGTGGCTTCTCCTGTTGCGGAGCACGGCCTCTAGGTGCGCGGGCTTCAGTAGTTGTAGCACGTGGGCTCAGTAGTTGTGGCTCGCGGGCTCTAGAGCGCAGGCTCTGTAGTTGTGGCGCACGGGCTTAGTTGCTCTGTGGCATGTAGGGTCTTCCCGGACCAGGGCTCGAACCCGTGTCTCCTGCATTGGCAGGCGGATTCTTAACCACTGCGCCACCAGGGAAGTCCCAGCCTTACGTTTAAAAATCTCACTTTCCACGAGATGAAAGCACACCAGCTGCTCTGGAGGAATTCTGGCCTTGTGGTTTTGATCATTTCCTAAAGACCTGAGAAAGGGGCGTTATGTGGTATAAGGCAGGGGTCCCCAACCCCCAGGCCGCAGACCAGTACCGGTCTGCGGCCTGTTAGGAACCAGGCCGCTCGGCAGGAGGTGAGCGGAGAGGGGCCAAGCGGAGCTTCTTCTGCCGCTCCCCATCACTCGCATCACCGCCTGAGCCATCCCCTCCCCCATCCGTGGAAAAACTGTCTTCCACGAAACCGGTCCCTGGTGCCAAAATGGTTGGGGACCACTGGTATAAGGGACAAAGTCCACAGCATCGTATTTTCAACAGCCAGGTTCATGGAGCTGCTGTTAAGCATCCCTCCAAGTGAGCCAAGGGCGTGATTCCAAAGCACAGTCCAGAAAATGCAAATCTGAGGACATGAGACACTTTACTTGGATTGCCGGTGGTCTGGGCTGGAATCAAAGTAAAATGGAGACCGTTTAGCTAAAGGAACGAGTTGCACGCTTGTCACCCAGACAGTCTCCCTTGAATACTGAGTCGTTGAGCTCCCACCCAGTTTCAGGCTGGTGTCAGGATTCCCCTGTGGCCACAAGGTGCTCATTCAACCAGGGCAATTACGTTCCCGCTCATTCTTTCAGGTTCAGGACCAATCAGGCTTAGGTCCCCATTCCTGCTCTATCATAAAACCTAAAAGAAGGCAGAGGGCAATTATTTTCATGTCTTGTTATTACTTCACCCCTTGATGACTGGCACCATATTGATCACCATTTATTCAGTGGTTTCCAGGTGCCAGGGACTTGGCTAAGCACTCTCTGTGCGTGATCTCATTTTCATCCTCACAGCCCCATGGGGATACAGGCAACTGTTCTTATTCCTTTTCTTTCAGATGAGAAAGTTGAGGCTCAGAGAGATAGTAGCTTACCTGGCATCACTCATGAAGTATTTGGATATGAACATAGGCTTTATCTGGTTCTTTTATTTTTTTAGACTTTTTTTGAAACTGAAGTATAGTTGATGTATAATAGTATATAAGTTATAGGTGTACAATATAGTGATTCACAATTTTTTAAAAGGTTATGTGCCATTTATAGTTATTATAAAATATTGGCTAGATTCCCTGGTTGTACTATATATCCTTGTAGCTTATTTATTTTATACAGAGTATTTTGTGCCTCTTAAGCCCTTGCCCATAATTTGCCCCTCTCCCCTTCCCTCTCCCCACTGGGAACCACTCGTTCTCTATATCTGTGAGTCAGCTTCTTTTTTGTTATATTCACTAGTTTGTTGTTGTTAGTTTCTTTTCTTTTGGCCACGCTCCGTGGCGTGTGAGCTCTTAGTTCCCCCACCAGGGATCAAACCCGTGCCCCCTGCAGTGGAAGTGTGGAGTCCTAACCACTGGACTGCCAGGGAATTCCCATCTGTTGTATTTTTTACATTCCCCATGTAAGCATCTATCTGACTCTTAACCAAGGCCCTTCACGACCATCTCTCTCAGTGTTCTCACAACTTCCTGGTTTCCTGACCTTGACTTGCCTCTGCTGACTTCCCCGTGGTCTTCAGATTTCCTGCATGCTGAGGCCCGCTTGTCTGTTACTGGTTACTTTTGGGAGTGGCTCTTCTAGAACCCTTACCAGGCCTTGGTGTCTCATCATAGAATCCTGCTCAGGTTTTCACCTTAATCACTCGGTTCTTGACCCTTGACCTGGTTTCTCCTTCCAGAATGGCCTCACTCCCTCCCCACCACCTTTTCTTTGTCATACTTGTCATTACTACTACTGCCATTCCAGTGTAAACAAAGATGGACTTTTCAGTTCTTGTATAATTCCTACAATCTTCACAGCAGTGGTCTACATCTGGTTTTCTAATGACCAAAAATAGTAGGGGCATAGTCAACCTCTCAGTGACACATGTGAGATAACACATGGAATACCAGAATGTCCTTCTTTTTTAAAAATTTATATTATTTATTTATTTTTGGCTGTGTTGGATCTTCGTTGCTGTGCACGGGCTTTCTCTAGTTGCGGTGAGCGGGGTCTACTCTTCGTTGGTGCGCGGGCTTCTCATTGCAGTGGCTTCTCTTGTTGTGGAGCATGGGCTCTAGGCACGTGGGCTTCGGTAGTTGTGGCACGTGGGCTCAGTAGTTGTGGCTCGTGGGTTCTAGAGTGCAGGCTCAGTAGTTGTGGCGCACGGGCTTAGTTGCTCCGTGGCATGTAGGATCTTCCTGGACCAGGGCTCGAACCTATGTCCCCTGCATTGGCAGGCAGATTCTTAACCACTGGGCCACAAGGGAAGTCCAGAATGTCTTTCTTAATGTGGCAGTTCTCTTCAGATATTAAGAGAGACTTCATAATAATATTGGTAGCTTTTAATTGGCCTGACCATGCCCCACAAATGGAGAATGTTAGTAATTTTCCATGACCAGCTCTGGGCTACAAAGAATGTTATTAAATAAACCATTAAAGATAGAAAGATTCCTGAAATGGCCAGCATTTTCTGTTCCCAGCGATGAAAACCAAATATGCTGTTCACATTGCAGACGTGTATAACTTATTGGACTGTTTCAAGAACACAATGGGATGGAATCAGTGACTAAGAGAGAAAAGAAAATGAAATCCATTCATTCATCCAGTCATAGACTGGCTGAGAGAAAGCCAAGGTCGTAGCTAGGAAGATAATCTGAGGGCCAAGTCTAAAGAGAGGGGCAAACCAGAAACGGAAGAATGAACAATGATGTAAAAAGCCAGAGGACATGAGAGCTGCATGGAATGTGGCCTGAGGAATGGGTCAGGGTGAGAAGTTCAAAATTAAGACTCTGGACAGCGGGAGCATAAACCCTACGTGGCATGGGGTTTGGGTGCATAGGGACCGAGTGTGGTGACTCAGTGGCCCCTGAATAGGGTGATTCACAAGTTGTAAGAGTTACTCCTTTGCTCTCAACTGATGCTTTACTCAGTTCTCACAAGGTCTGAAATCTCATTAAAATAATAACTGTAGACACTTCCTGGAGAAGTGGAATAGCTTATCTTGAAAAATATCTGTGGAGCTTTGCAAGTTGTACCAATTTTCTATGGGTTAATGGCACATTTCTGTAATGTTGGATCTGTTCTTCAAAAGGCAGAAAGTAAAAACAGTCCTCTTCACATTGCAAACTTAAACTGTATGTAATGGCATAGTGACCCAGTTAGAAAGGCGCGTCTTAATGTAAGATGCTCAACCAGTTCCCAAAAGCGAGACAAAGAATGTCATGACCTCCCGCGAGTTGTGTTAATTTTACACAAAACTCAGTAAAATTTGAAGGCCTTGGTGTCGGTGGACCAGTCAGTGAGATGTTGGCTTCTGTATGATGGGTGTTTCTATTTGCCCAGCTTTGAGGAAGTTGTGTGAGGGAGAGAGAGAGAGAGAGAGAGAGAGAGAGAGAGGGAGAGAGAGACTCCCCTAAGCCCTCAGGGGAGAACTTCTTTAGAGCAGAACCAAGTTTGGCAAGTCTCTGAGGTCTGGAGTGAAATACAATAAAATTTGCATTTATGTAGCACTCCTTATGCTCTTGCTTTATATGTGCTATCCATGTTAAATAAAAACACAATTAAGAGTTAGTTCTAAAATACCAGGTCAAACATATCAAACAAAATCTGGAATCGCAATTAGTGCTAGAATACCAGAACAAACAGATGGCTGTTGAGTTTGGATTTAAGAAGAGAAATAGGACGTGCCGGCTGCATATCAACAGAGGAGTAAGTAGTTCTGGAGCTTTGGGCAGACAGGGCTGGAGGTTGGGCTACAGAAAGAGCCACGATGGGACAGCGATCAGTTCTGTGCCTTATTATAGGTCATGAAAACTCAGTGCAGCCAAAATTTTGGGGCATATCCTATGGGTCAGGTCCTATGCCCTGTGCTGAGGACCCAAAGACAATCAGACTTGAATCCTGTCTTCAAACCACTGAGGGTCCAGTTAAAAGGAAGAACACATGCGTGAAACCCCTTGAGGGAGCTTCACTATTTGTGGAGGTAGAAGACTTTATTCCAGGTATTAAATAAGCCTGTGATGCTCGACCTAAAAGCTGAAAAGAAATTCAGCTCAGATCCCTTACTTGGCTCTTATCTGCTCTGAAACCCCAAAAGCTCTGAAAACAAAAAAGATTTTCTTAAGATGAAGCTCAAACTTTATGATCTTAATCTATCCGACTTGGTATGAATATTCTTATGATTCACTGCAGAAATATTGATGTGTCTGATTAGGGGGGCTTATCCCCGACTCTGCTGGGTGTGTTATATCTAATCTAACATGATGGTGTGCACTGTATTACCTTTCTAAAATCCAGAAAGGTCTGAATTCTGAAATATTTGCATCCGACTCCAACGGTTTTAGATAAAGGGTTATGACCCGTCGTAAAATGTTTTCTTTCCTGCCCTCCATTTCTTCACGATGCATTCCCTATACATTCAACATCTGGCTCTGTTCCCCAGGATCCAGCTGAAATTGCTCTCACCATGGCCTCTTTTTGCCAGAGTCCCTAGTTTTTTGTTGGTCTTAATTCTCCTAGATCCAGTGGCAAAGGGGTGACATTTCCTTTTGTACAGACTCTTTCCTTGGCTTCCTTCCAGGATGCTGTAGTATTTACACTTCCCTGCAACCTCTTGCTCAAACCTCTGTTTTGTCTGCACCTTTCCTTATGTCAGTGCTCCCCACAGGGCCTCACTCATAGTAGGTTCTAAGAAAAATACTTGCAGTGAAGGAACTCCCCAGGCCTGGATCTCTAGTTTGTGCTCACTGCTCTCCCAGGAGAGTTCATCCATTCTCAGCTGCCCCGCTGGGCTGGGGTCCTGAATCTACATATGCAGGTCTGACCTTTCACCAGAATTCCTTTTCCATTGTTGTGGATGTTTACCGATCTCTTCCTAATCATCTTGCTAGCACCTCATTTTCAACATCTCCCCTCAAAAGTCACACACACACACACACACACACACACACACACACACACGTGCGTGTGTGTGTGTGTGTGTGTGTGTGTGTGTGTGTGTGTGTGTGTGAGCTGGTAGGAAGGGAACTGGGTGAGTGAAAAGTGGCTGCTGGACAGAAGGAGAGAGACTTTTTTTTAAACTGTATCTTTTGAATGTCGTACCTCTGCAGGTATTACTTAAAAATAAAGTCACTTATTTTTCAAAAAGAAAAAGGATTATGACATACTGGAAAAGGCAAAACCATGAAGATGGTAAAAAACCAAAGGGAGCACAGGGGATTTTGAGGGCAGTGAAATGATACTGTCTGATACTGTAAATGGGGGATACGTGTCGTTATACCATCGTCAAAGCCCACAAAATGTACAACAGCCAGAGTGAACCCTAATGTAAACCGTGGACTTCGGAGGAGGCTTATGTTGCGTCAGTGCAGGTTCATTGATTAGAACGAATGTAGGGGATGTCGACAGTAGGGCAGGTGTATGTGTGCAGGGACAGGGGGGTATGTAGGAACTTTCTGTACTTTCTGCTCAATTTTGCAACAAACTTAAAGCTGCTCTAAAAAATAAAGTCTATTAATTGAAAAAAGAAAAGAAAAGGAAAGAGCTTGTACTAAGCTTGAGTGCTGGGACTTTGCCTGGGAGGCTTACCATATTTATACTAATTGTAGTCAGTGTGGACGAACTGATGATTCCTAAGACGAGGAAACAGTCTGCTTCTACCAACATCCCGTCTCTGTCCGCTCACCCAGGCGGGGTCCGCTGGAGGCCCTGTTAACTCAGCTGGGCCCTCCAGGTCTAGTGAATCTGGGCCTCGCTACCCTTCCTTTGGAAGGGCCTTTGCACTTGGCTTTGTGTGTGACCTTGGGGCCACCTCTGTGGGTCAGGCTCCCTTGAGCTCCACCCTGGCATACTCCAGCAGTTTCCTGAAGTAGACATTTCTCCTGGACTTGCTGCTACTTTCTCTACAATCCTGTACAACACTGCTGGATTAAAATGTATTTCCCTGCTTTTGTCATATCACTTCTCTCCTCAAAGAAACCCATAATCCCTCTTACATCGAGTCTGGGCTCCTTCTTGACTCAGGGGGACCCCTGTTTGCCATCCACACCTTCTTGCCACCCGTCTTTCTAACTTGTCCCAATTCATCCCCCACAAGCCTATCTGCCTCGTGCGCTTCTCTGGGCTGGAAATACTCGAATCTTCCTCCCCACTCACTCTCTATCCCAAGTCCAGCTCCTGTATGGACTTGGGATTATTTTTTTCTTCTAGAGCCTAGGGCCATGCTGGAAGGGTAGCACTGAACTCTGATCTTCTGGGTTTGGTGTTCATGGGAGCGTGTGGGTGAGCACTTATACGTAGAAACGAGATCTACACACCTGGAAGGGACAGTTGTGTGACTTCTGCCCGTGTGTCCTGTACCCCAGGCCGCTGCCAGTTTGCTGAGGGGGCATTGCTGGGGTTTCTGCTTGTGGAACAAATCCTGAAAAAGACCTTGGTGACCATCAACTCAAGTTCTAGGCAGCCTCCAGCAGAAGGTCATTTCAAAACTGTCTCCTTCTAGGGTCTCTAGGGGACCGTGTAGCTTCTCCAGAGAGGCAGAGGCTTTTCAGAGACAGGGCTATGGTATAAGATTAACCTCTCTGAGTTGTGGTCCATATATGTTTGCAGGAAGTGTGGTTTATACTTGCCCTCCGACTTTTCATAACTCTTACAAAGCTCAGGAGCGACAAGAATATGAACAAACCATGTGAACTACGGGTAGAATTCAGCCCGCTGCCTGTGTTTGTATAGCCTGCAAGCTAAGAATGGTTTTTACATTTTTTAAGTGTTGAAGAAAATGAAAAGAGTACCTTATAACGTATGAACAGCAAAAGAAATTCAAATTTCAGTGTCCATAAAAAAAGGTTTTTTTGGAACACAGTCACCACGGATTCCTTCGCTTACTGTCTGCAGCTGCTTTGTGCTATCACAGCAGACGTGAGAGAGGGCAACAGAGAGAATGGCCGGCGAAAGCCAAATATTAACCGTCCTGTAAGTTGCTGACCTCTGATTTGAACATTAACGCACATAAGACATTCTGATCATGGCCGTGATCTTTCTGAAGGGAACTGGGGCTTTGAGCTTTCTAATTGACAGGCCCTGGAGTTACAGGACCCCAGGGAGGCACCATTCACCTAAAATACGATGGGAAAACTAAGACCCCACACAACCAAATAAATAATTAAATAAATTAAAAAAAAATACAATGGGTAGAGTGCCCCCTGGAGGAGGCCCCAGATCTGCCGCAGCCCAGGCAGGGGGTCAGGGAAGAAAGGCCTGATTCTGATCATGGCCCAGCTAAGAGCTCCCTGGCTGTGCAACTCGGGGGGGGTTGGCCTAACTGCTCTGGGCATCAGACCCTCACATCTGCACGAGGAGAGGGTTGTACTCTCTGTGGCTCTCAAATGTCCTCCCTCCCTCTCTGCTGCTTCTTAGCAGAATCTTTACTCAAATGAATTCTCACATAGACCCCCTAACACATTAAACGGCTAAAAGTGGAGCAACCCTGTTAGAAGCAGTGCCGACCTGAGTCCCTCAGTGGAGGACGGCCCTGGAGAAATTTGAAAGCTCCTCCCAGGCCTATCAGGTATGGGTTCTGTGGGTCTAGGTCCTCCTCACAGAGAGCTGGTTGGGACCAGCTGAGCAGTGCCACATGCTCTGAGGCCATGTAGTCTGGCCATGTATTCTGGCCCCGACAACCAGAATTTTCCCTGGTGCTGGGTCTTCCCCTCAGGGAATCAGTCATCATTCAGATGCTGTTAATAACAACAGCTAAAGAGTATTATGCTTAGTGAAATAAGACAGAGAAAGACAAATACTATATGATATCATTTACTTGTGGAATCTAAAAAAATAATACAAATGAATCTATATACAAAACAGAAACAGACTCACAGACATAGAAAAAAACTTACAGTTACCAAAGGGGAAGAGGGGTGGAGATAAATTAGGAGTACGGGGTTAACAGATACAAACTACTATACATAAAAATAGATAAGCAGCAAGGATTTACTCTATAGCACAGGGAATTAACCTATAATGGGATATAATCTGCAAAAAACACCCAAATCACTATCTGTACACATGAAACTAATGCAATATTGTAAATCAACTATACTTCAAAGATGAAAAAAAAAAAACCAACTAAAATTTCCTGAGCACTTACTATTTGCCCTCAGTGATGCACCTTTTGTCATTTAATACAGACAGCAACCCAACGAAGTAGGTACTAGAATTATTCCCATTTTACAAATGAGACACACACAAAGGACACAGTCGTAGAGAGTATCCTGCATGAGGACATGCCACTGTGAGATGTGGAAGCTGGGCACAGACCCAGGCAGTGTGACATCAAAGCCCATTCCTTTACAGGGAGTGTGGATGCCTCATTCCTCTTGGGCTACTTTTAGTCAACAGGTATGAGGATTTATTTATAACTCTCACTTGCTGTGTGACTTTGGGGGACAGACTTAACCTTTCTAAGCTTCCGTTTCCTCATTGGTCAAATGGGAATAACGGTAGGATCAATAATATTATTGTGTGGATTAGTGGGATAAAACATTAGTGGGTGAGAGTTAGTGCCTGGCATTACTCAGCGCTCAATAACCATCACCTTCTATTATTATCCCCGATCGTCATCCCCTGCCTCTAGCTTTTTCTGTTCCTCTGAACATGAGGCTCGGAGCCTTTCCATATAACATAGTCTGCCTGGACCATCTTTAATGTCACGTCCACTGACTTCTTTTTGTTGTTGTTGATTTACAATATTAGTTTCAGGGGTACAACAAAGTGATTCAAAAATTTTATAGATTACACTCCGTTTCAAGTTATTATAAAATATGGGCTATATTCCCTGTGCTGTACAATATATCCTGTGGCTTATTATTTTATACATAGTAATTGGCCCCTCTTAATCCCCTATCCCTATCTTGTCCCTCCCCTCTTCATGTCCACTGATTTTATGAAAGTCGTTTTTAAAGACCCAGTTCCAGCCTGCTTTCTTTAGGGGGGTCTAACTCTTTTCTTTCGCCCTAATGGCCAAGGTAGCATCTTGTTTTATTGAACCTCTGTCAATGATCTTATGTTCATTGATTGTTCTCTGTGCTTGTCTTACCTTTCATCACCACCACTGTGCTGGGACAGATATTGGCCTCATAGGACAGTAGAAAAAGCATGGGCTTTTTAATCTGAAAGACCCAGGGTTTAAATTCTGAATCTACCCTTGACTAACTGGGTTCTTGGGTATGTTTTCTAAACTCACCAAGCCTCAGTTAGTTCGTCTGTAAAATGGGAACATTAGTTCTTTTCTTACAAGTTACTGTGAGAACTAAACGTGATGACACTGTGAAAACTCCCCTGGCCCTTTTTTGCACCCATGATGGGGTTGTGCACTCGGTAGTTGCTCTTTAATAACCATTTGATCGACTGGTAGCTAATGCTGTAAGAAGCAAGGTCGGTTTAAATATTTCTCCAGTTTCCCAACAAACAGTGCAGTCTGTCCCAGGGCGGCTGGACTCAGCTCATGCTCATATCCTTGAGGGGTTTCATCTGTAAGGGGCTGGGAGGTGAGGTCTCTAAAGATAGAGGCAGGTCCTGCCCTCGAGGAGCTGAACATCTGATAGAAGACAGGAGACAGGGTTGTGTGTAGGGTCTGCTGGGATCTCAGGCCAGTGCTCTGGAAGTTCTGAGAGGAGGAACAATCCTGCCTGGTTCTTGCCCCACAGATGCTCACAGCCTAGCAGGGCCATGAACAGCCAGGTGCAGGAAGGAGGAACAGTCTGAGGGAGGAGGGGGTTTGGTGTCAAATGAGGGTCAGAGGTAGGAAGCAAACGCCTTAGAGTTTAGGAGAGGGACACATCTCTGAGGCATTCTCTAGCTGGGGGTCAGAGATTAGTGTGTGCAAGTAGAATATTCAGGAATAGAGAGTTCGGTTGTGGAGAGTGTCTAGAATAGACAATTCAGATATAATTGCTCAGGGGTGCCACCTGGGCACTGGAATCTTTTAAATTCCCCAACAGAACTTTCTGTGGTCATGGAAATGTCCAACATTGTAGCCACCAGCTCCATGTGGCTTTGAGTCATTGAAATGTGGCCAGTCTAAGTGAGGGACTGATTTTTTTTGTTGTTGCACTGAAAAAGTCTTTCATTATCCTCTCCATCCAAACCAGAGGTCATTTCCCCTCTTCAGCCCACTTACAAGGAAGTGAATGTTAATTCATCTCAATTTAAATGTCAAATAGCCACATGGAGCTAGTGGCTTCTGCCTTGGACTGCAGAGGCCTAGAGCAGTTAGGGTGGGGATTGCTAGTGAGCCAAGCTCACTCTTTGCATAACTTACATGATTTCGTTAAACCCTGGGAACAACCCTGTTTCCTGGATGAAGAAGACGAGGCTCAGAGGTCAGGGAACATGCCCAGGGTTTCACAGCCAGGAAATGGCTCTTATCACTAGAGGTGAAGTTGTGCACAGGCAAAGTCAGTTAAGGGCTTTGGACATCAGAGGGCTGCCAGTTGTTCTGTGAGCAAGAAACGAACCATAGACCCCCGCCAAGGGAACAGAAATGCTGGGAAGCACTTACTTAGCCCCATCTAGGAATCACGGAGCTGACAGGCCCCTGATTGCTGAATTCTAGCAACACAACCTCAAATGGGGAGGAAGAGGTTGGGCCACACAGCACCAAACAGCTCAACAATGAATTTTGGCAAGGTAGAATGTTCTAGAACAAACCCCAAACACTGTGTTTTGGAAGGCACAGTTGGGGAGCTCACTGAAGGAGAATTTGGAGCTTTGGAGACATCACTGACCTCAGGTTTGCCTGGCCTCACTGATTGCTCAGCCTGCAATAGGGCTCCGTCTACTGAGGTTTCAATAACATACTCACCGTTTTTAGAGACATAAACCATCTTATCTGCATTTGAAATCTTTCCTGGAGAAATCAGGACAATGAAAAGGTCCTGCAGAGCCTGTGGAAATCCTTTAGAGCTAAACCCAGAATGGAGATGGTGGGTCTGAGTCTCCCAGAAGAAAGACACCCATCCAGTGACGCTGCCTTTAAGGGAGGCTGCTGAGGACGAGACATTTGGTGATGACCAGAAGGCCCTCCCACTTGCCAGTGGGAAAACATGCTCATAGCTTCAAGGTTAAGTAGGAAGAGAATGAGAGTAGCTGAGAATCCTGCACCCAGGGAAGCCCAGAGGACTTGTTAGCACTACAAATAAGTATCTGAGGCCAATTGTTCAACAAGGGACACTGTTGCAGAAATAGGCAAGGAGGGGGAAACAGGACTTGACATTTTAATGGTTTTTAAGAATCTGCAAGTTGATGACAATGGCTTTCACCCCCTCAAGCCCCACCCCCCCCAAGACTTTGAGATGCCAGTAGGAAGCTTGTGAGATATAAAGGACCCACTCAGAGTTGTTGCTTGGTGCCTAGAGCTGAGGTCCTCCATGATGCCTGGGGAACACACGCTTAATCAAATTAATAAATGGGTGAATGAATGAAGAGCAGAACTAGAAGCAAAATGAATAAAGAGTGGAGCTCATTCTGCTTAGTGCAGGCAGAACTGCTTTGAACAAAGATTTTCGTGAAATATTGGTCACATTGGCCCCAGGCCATGTACTATAGGACATGGGCAGTAAGGTTTGACTGCCGTACTGCCAAGTTCTCCTTGCAGCTCAGTTTTGGTGAGAAGAAGCTTCCCTGAGGAAGAAGCGGGTTTATGGGAAGTGATGTCTTATCTTGGGGCAAAGACTTGAAAGGCTGCTCCAGAGTCTCTCTGAGGAATGGGGGTGGGGAGGTGGAGGGTTGTGGTGGGATGAAGACTTTTTGCCAAGGATGTGGATCAACCTCATAAAAGTAGTGCTCTGACACTTAGGGAAAAGATTCTAGGTTTTCATAAGCCCGGTAAGATGGTAAGGTGATGGGTCTATGTTGGTTTAGGTTCTAATTTAAAGCAGACAAGCATATGGGACAGACAAGTAGTTTTGTCAGAGGTGGTCTCAGTAAACACAATGAAGGAGTGGGGAAGTGAGAAAGGGAAGGGAGGAGAGCTAGTAAAGGGTATGTTAAGGACTGATTACCTCTCTGAGCAACTGGGGTTCCATCTGCTAGGAACATCCTGAGATACTGCATATTTGGAATCATCCCATTGAAGAGCAGGAAGCTGGGGAAACTTACCCAGCTCCAGTGGCTGAGGGATGCTCCTGCAGTGTTACCGGCTGGGGCCAAGCGTGCTTCTAAGGCCAGAGAATGTCCTCGGGCAGAAAGATGCAGAGAGCCTGTGCATTCATTGAAAGCCTAAAATGGCTTAAAATAACACACATTTATTATCTCTAATACCTGTGGGTCAGGAATCTGGACGTGGTTTCATTTGAGGACCCTCTACTTCAGAGTCTGTCATGAGACTGCAAGAGAAGTGCTGACCAGGATGGGGGTCTCATCTGAAGGCTCAACTGGGGAAGGATCTACTTCTAAACTCACGGACGTGGCTGTGGGCAGGATTCATATCTTCAAGGGCTGTTGGCTGAGAGTCTTGGCTCCTTACTGATTGCTGGCTGGATTCTGCCCAGTTTCTTGCTATGTGGGTCTCTCTAACCTGACAGCTTGCTTTTAAGGACAGCAGGAGAGTCTCCTAGCAAAATGGGAGTTAGAATGTTTTGTAACGTCAGGGTGGAAATAACATGCCCTCAACGTTGCAATATTCTGTTGATTAGAAGCAAGTTACTCAAGGGGAGAGAATTACAAAGGCTGTGAATATTGGGAGGCGGGGCTCATTGGAGCCAGCTGAACAGAACTGACAGCATCGGCTGGGAGCCGGGTAGGCAAATTCTGGCAAGGGGAAGGGTGATGGTGAGGAAAGTGAAAGGGTAAATCACACATGGGGATAGGCTGAGAGCCCCAGGGAGCCTTCTGTCTCAGGAGGCGGAGCCCCTTTGGACAGGCAGAGTAGCACTTAGCAGCACTCTGGCTCCTGGGTCTTAGCCCCCCAAGGGCATGACTAGAGTTTGCATTCTGAGGGGTGCTCTGCTCTCTGCCTGGTGGTCTTTCTTGTGTTTCCCTTCAGAAGTGTTACAGCTGGACCACAGAGCAATGCTTGGTAGAGGTTGTAGGGCATAGGGAGAGACTGTCCCCTCTTCAAAGTCAGCAGAGATGGAATATGGAATGGAACCCTAACATCTCAAACTGGATCACAACCCAAAGGCTTGCGAGTTCTACCAGCCCTGTGATGAACCCCTCAGCTCAGCTCAAGGAGAGGGTGTCCCCCAGGCTGGGAATTTTCTCCATCCCACTCCTTTCAGCACTATTAGACAGTTTTTTCTTTTCTTTTTTTTTGCGGTACGTGGGCCTCTCACCGTCGTGGCCCCTCCCGTTGCGGAGCACAGGCTCCGGACGCGCAGGCTCAGCGGCCGTGGCTCACGGGCCCAGCCGCTCCGCGGCATGTGGGATCCTCCCGGACCGGGGCACGAACCCGCGTCCCCTGCATCGGCAGGCGGACTCTCAACCACTGCACCACCAGGGAAGCCCCTAGACAGTTTATTCTTACACAGAAATGAAACCTATTTCCCTGAAGCTCCCTTTCATCTTTATTCTCCTTCAGAGAAAGTTAATTCCCTCTTTCACAGGACTGGCCCTCAAAGGGAGAGTCCTGCTTCTGTAGATGCTTTGTCCTGGTTAAGTGTTAGAGATTGGTGCTCAGAGCTGTGTATTGTGTCCTGGATGTGGTCTCTTCGGAGTGGATCTGGGAAGTGGGGGAGCTCCCATCTCCACACAAACCACTCTTCTATTAACCTTGTCCAAGGGCCCGAGAGCCCACTGGTTCCCGCCTCCCAACCCCCGCTGGCTGGTTGTCAAATTCCATTATTTGAAACCTCCAGTCAGTGAATGAATGACCCAAGTTGCCTTCAGTGAGCAGATGCTGAGTCAAATCTCCTCTCTCTCTGGTACCTGGGCATCTGTTTGTTTATTCTTGTTGGTGGGGGGGAGTGTAAAAAGGAGATTTGTCCATTCTGCATCTCCAAGGAGAGAGATAGCCAGAGTGGTCCTGGGCTTAAAGGGAGAATTTATCTTGTAATTTAATGGTGGGATGACCATAATGGATATAATAACAATAACTTAAAGCAAAAGTGCAAATGAAACTGCTCAGGGAAGATGGATATAAAGGACACTAAGAGCAACTAACAAGGATTTAACAGTTCACACTGTCTTTCACTCTGATGATCTCATTCATTCTTCAAAATAATGGTGTGAGGAGACTGTTAATATACCCAATTTACAGGTCCAGAAACCAACTTTTAGAGATGACCCAGTGCTACATAGCTATCAAATGGAATATCTGGAACAAGAACCCGGTATTGTTTTCAAATTCTGTACACTTTCTACTGCAGAGTTCTGCTCACCTTAATATAGATACTTATGTAAATTATTCAGTCCTTAGCAAGCCCTTATCAGAACCCACTAAGATAGTAGGAAGCATACGGTGTATAAGAAAGTTAAAAGACTTGCCCTCAAGGAGTCCATGACCTTTTGATCTATGCACCAAACCGTTAGAAAAGTATGGAAGACAGGCTCAGACTCTATCAGATTATAAGCTTGAACAATGGTCTGTAAGTGCTACACTAATTTGGAGACGTGCCACTTAACTGAAGATGTTCATGGAGGAAACGTCAGTAGCTTACAGCAATTCTTGAGCAATTTAACACAATTAAGAAATTAATATTTTTCACAGAAGGATGGCAAAAATGTGTAGAGGAGTTGCAGTACCACTTATGTCCACCAGATGATGCCACTATTCAGTGGAATTCCAGAGATTTTTGCTTTGCTGATACAAGTACAGTTGTGGTAAGTTTGAGATAATGGCTAGAAAGATAGTTGAACCTGTTTCAGACGTTAATCATTTTCTTACTGTAATTTTTCATGGAGTTCATGCACATTAGCAACAGAGAATCTGATAACAAAGAACTCCTCAACTTTCTCTTAAGTTCTGTACGTTGTCTCATTAGCCTAGCTGGGTCTTACCACCTTTTTAGTATTTACTCTGTGCAAATCAAGTTACCATGAGATTTAACAGAAGGCAGCAGAGAGCTGATCCGGAGACCAAGGCTGGGAGGGAGGGCCACCATCTTGGAGGTAAACTTTTTACTCTATTATGCATTGGCGCTCACTCTATATGCAAATATATTCCCTACAGCAAATCTTGATACACTACAGATTCAGCCCAGTGGAAAAGCCAGTATGGACAGCCTGATGCAATTATATTCAGCATTCATGAGCTGTGGGCTCCATCCTAATGTGTTGATATTTTGTAATATTTGATAATGAAAGAGAATAGAGGCTTTGAAGTCAAAATGTTCTGGTGTTGCTGGATAGTTTAAAACCATGAACATTTATTATTTTGTTTGACAAATTGGCCTGCTTAGGAATATTAAACACCGAGTCTTTAGGGGGTAAAGGAGATGAAAGCAACTGCATCTCTTGTGCTCACTGAGAGTGTTTCCCAAGAAGCCCAAAGCTCTTGCAGGGTTTTATCTGGGAGATCCCACCCCTGTGAACCCAGCCCTTTCTTTCTGGAGGTGGCTGTGAGAATTTACATTCTCTTGTGGGGGGCCCGTTTGCTTGAGCCCAGCCTGCCTGAGACAGCTGTTGGCGCTTTGCACCCAGCCAGTTGTGCTCTGAGGACTCAGGCTATGACACTCTTGGGGATGCCCTCCTGCAAAGCCAACTGGGGAGGACAGGTGACAAGTGTCCTCTATTTCTCTGTTGTTCTCAGCAGGAACTTGGGAACCCCTGTGGTGTTTCTTAGCCTTCTTGTGAGAAGCTCAGCTTTGGCAGTGGCCCAAACACAATTTAGATGTAACTATTAATCAATAATGATTATGACAGCTGAAGTCCATTAAATAATTATTATATTCTAGGCATCATACAAACTGCTTTGGATCTATTACTTTATTTAACTCTTACAATGAACTATGAGTTGTATTCAGACCCCCAATTCACCCACTCCTTTGCTGGTACGGTCTTAATTCTATAATTTCCACTCTCTTCCGAGTGGCCATGGACTGTGGGAGGGGTGCCTTTCGAACACCAGGGCTGAGTCATGATTGGCCGAAGGCTGAGCCAATCAGTCCTTGGGGGGGGGCGGTGTCTTGTCTCCCTTGCCAGTGATTGGTTTAGGAATGAGCATGTGGTCAGGGCTGCCCTACCTGGGCTTGAGCATAACACAAAGGCACCACATCTAAAGAGGCACCATTCACATCGTAGACATATATTAACCGATCAGAGTGTTCAAGCATGAAGACTCTGGCTGAATCATAGAAAAGCTCTGTCCCCCAGACCCTGCTGTGATGACAAACATATTTTGCGTGTACCAATACAGTTGCCACTAGCCACGTATAGCTACTGAGTGCTTGAAATATGCCTAGTGTGACTGAGGAATTCAATTTTAACTTTTATTTAATTTTAATTAATCTAAGATTAAATTTAAAAAGCCCTGTGTGACTGATGGTTGCCGTATTGGACAATGCGGTTCTAGAGCATAAATCCACGTCAGTACCCTCCACTGAGAAAGCATTTAGGAGAGCAGGCATGTACACAGTCACTGCCCAGAGCAAGCAGCTGGGTGCCCTTCGGAAGCCACACTTTGTTTGAAGAAGAGGTGACTTTCTCCAATTTGCATAAAGGGGGGGTGTAGGCCAACAGCAGCTCTGAATGAGATCCATGTCTGGACAATAGAAGGGAGAAGAGGGCTGCTGGGGGCTTCTGGGAAAACTTTCTTTTTCTCAATTCAAAGAAACAGCTCCCCATTTTCTTCCCCCCTCTGGTTGTTGCTATTATCTAGATAAAGTGTCTGGAATTGCAGCAGCCATGGTGCAACTAGCCTGAAGATGAAGCCAACACGTAGAGAAGTTGAACCAGGGCCCTGATGGGCTGGGCTTAGAGGCTGCTCTGATTTTGGATTTCTGGTCGTGTGAGATTTAAAAAAAAAATCTGCTTATTGGTTAAGCCATTGATTTAGGAGTCTTCATTATTTGCAGCTGAAAGCAATTTAATAGACAGGCGTTTATTATATTGACCTCATCTTACAGATGAGATCACTGAGGTTGAGAGATTTTATAAGTTTGTTCAAGGTCATCACGCTAGCTATTGCAAATTTGGGTGGAAGTCAAATCCAGGTCTGTCTGACTCTAAAATCCAGGCTCTTAATTAACGTGCTATATTATCTTCTGAATGGACTGCAAATTCCCCCCATTTCAAAAGCAATGCATAGCCTTTTGCTCTAGTTCCTATGAAGAGTACAAGTTCCTGCCTCTCTCCTTCCAGCGGTGGCTGGCCTTGGACCTGGACCTGCCCTGTCTTCTGGGTTCTGTTCAGCTGTCTGTGGCTGGGACCCAGTTGCAGAGGTGCCCGCTCCTTCTTCCTGGCCCCTGCAGGCAGGCCCAGGGTAAGTGGGGCTAGAGAGCCCCAACTAACGCTCCTAATTCCCTGCAAGCTACCTACAGACGTGATTCTCATTTGAAGGTTGTAGTTTAAAATTCTCAGAGTCTAGAAAGTGTTAGACCTGCATGGAGATCCCCTCCCTCTGGTGTCTGTGGAGGGAGAGAAGGAGGAGGTGTGGCAGCAGATCTAAGGACGAGGACAGGTTCAGTGATCCTGGACAGTGCAGGCCAGTGGCTGGACGTGGAGTGGGAGAGGGTGGCAACTGACCAGACTCTCCACTTGGGACCTTCTTCTCCTCCCCTCTGGGGATGGCAGTCGTCTTGGAGCTTCAGGGTCCCTGTGGGCAGAGGACTCCCATATCCTTATCTCCTCTGGGCCCAGCTCTTGGGTATTTAAGGGCACTTCAAACTCCAAAGGTTGTAAACCGAGCTCAGGATTTCTCTTTCGTTGAGTCTGAGTGATCTTAACCATAGTGCTTTCCCTAAAGGTCTGGGATTATTTGAGAAAAGACACAGGCATCCAAAAAGGAAGCACAGTTCGGCTTAAACTCCTGCTCACGTCTCGTAAGAACCCACACAGCTAACGTTTTGAGAGAATGGGAAGAAGAGCTGAGGATAGTGCCTGTAGGAGGGGTGGGCTTGCTCCGTTCAGCCCTCTGCTCCTGCTGGGGCAGTCGAGGCAGGGGCAATGGCCCAGGCCTCTCTTGGGACCGAGGTCCAGCAAATGTCTCTTCTCCAGCCCCTCACACGGTGGCCACATGCTGCCTGAAAGGCCTCTGAGATGGCCCAGCGCTGTCCCAGGACACATTCCGGGGCCGATGGAGGTGTCCCTGGTGTCTCCCCTGTGCCTTTCCAGCCCACTCCTGGTCCCAGGCTGTGTCCCTACGGGGCCACCTCAGCGAGGACACAGGGTAAAGTGGACGCGTGTCCAACACCAACCAGCGTCTAAGCTTCTGAGTGCAAGACTGGGAACAGTCTCTTCAAATGCAGAATCCAGAACATAGAGTAAATAGGGGGATGAAAAGGGGCTAATACACATGAAAGTACTTAGGATAATGCCTAGAACAGTGACGCGTTCAGCTGCTGTTGTTGTTATTATTATCTTGCCATTATTATTATTACGAGAACACAAAATACAGAACCACATCTGTGCATCCACGAAGACTCAAAGTGAATAACAAATTTGCGCCTCCTTAACCCCCCATCCCCCGGGACTGTGGGAACTGTTTTCCGATGGCCTTTTCTGCCCCCGAGCTGGTGGGGGCCCTGCTCGGTGTTAGTTAGTGCCTTCGTGTGGTCTCCCGTCTGGGTAACTGCCTCCAACGTGCTATTAGAGTGTCTACACCGTGCGTTTAGAGAGCGCCTTGTGAGCATGCTGGACTGGAAAGCACTACACTCGCCAGCAATTATCATGGAATCACAGGCTGGAAGGAACGACAGATGTCATTAAGTCCAGCCCTCAGCCCCCATCCCCCAGCTCAGACACAAGCCAGGCCTTATCTCACAAATGAGGCTTTTCTGGGGAAATTTCTTTTAAAAAAATATGTCCTTGATCCGATCACCTCCTGAGAGAGCATCCAGCTCTGTGCTTAACTGCCCACAGCTTTGAATTAGTTAGAGGCCCAGGTTCGCTTCCTATCCCAGACGAGTTTTGCTTCCCCTGGTTTCACCCTGTTTCCAGCTCTGGTGCCATAGGCCCTGCAAGGCCGACACTCTTCAGAGGCCCCGTGGGCCACAGGCCCGGAGCCAGCTGTGCCCCGCAGGCAGCAGAGACTCACGCAGCCGGGGCACCCCCCCAGCCCAGGGGAGAGAGGGCACCATTATTTCTAAATCCTGTGCCCTGGGGGCGACCGTCGTGTGTTGACTTCAGGATGCAAAGGCATTTGTTCCATCACTTACACCTCCTCCCCGGCACAGCTTTAGCTGATGGCAGATTCCAGGCAACATCCATCCTCCTCCGACATTTTCCCCAGACCGAGGTCCTTCATTCTCGGGGTTCATTTGAGCCGTTTCCATAGTGACAGCGACTTGTTGAGTTTCCAGCCTCCCATCGAGGTCCTTGCAATTTGCCAGCTAAGCCACTGATCAGCAGGCGTGCCAGGTTAGTAAGACAAAGTCCGTTTTATTTCATCTTTGCCTTTTTTGTCTGCCTTCAGCTGGGGGCAGCCTCACAAAAGTGAGGGCCTTATGGCTTTCAGAATTCTTCGGCCTCTGCTCATTATCCCAGGCGCTAGTTTGGACTGAACCCGTGCGGGCAGTTTCCTTGCTTTCTCCGTCCACACTGGCCCAGCCCTGATGACGGTCTGGGGGCGTGCGTCTGGCTCGGAGGAGGCCACAGGGAACTTCTTTTTGTTTGCACATGGGCATGTGTTGGAGCTGACGGCTCCTCTTTAGGTTAAAGGTGGGGTGCTCAGGATGAAAACATTTTCATTGTGTGGCTCAGGGTCCATTCTTGAAGTTTGGAATCACAATAATTTTGCTCCCTTTTTAGAGAATCCTCTGTCACCCTCCATGCAGAGAAGCATAAGCAGAGAGGCCTGGAGCCTCGTGAGCCCCACTGCTCTGATGCTTCTTACGTGTACAGACTGACTACGCCCACCATTTCCCCGGGGTGTGTTTAGCCTGATAGGTGTCAGCCAAGACCTGCAAAAAGTATTAGTGATTCAAACAAACGTGTATCCTCACCAGCAGAACGACCAAAGCAAGCCAGCCGATAAGAGGGTCGGCAGATCAAAGCACCATCGCCATCAGCTCTCCCTTCTTAGTGACCTAAATGGAAAAGCGTCTTGTCCTCGTGGCTACAGCTGCACTTCTACACACCTCCGTGGGATTTTCAAACACGGGGAGAGCTTGTTTCTTCCGGTGTTTTGAATGTTATCCTGCAAGATTTTATTGTTTGTTGCTCCGAGCTTTTAGAAGAACCTCTGAAGAAAATTCCTGCAGTCTGAATGATGCGCTGTTTTGTGCGTGGCTGCTTCAGCGAAGGGCACGCAGAAGGGCAGCGTTCTTGGCTCTTAGGAGCCACTAGGGACCAGCACCGGCTGACCGGGGTGCCGAAGAGGGGCGCTCGACCTTCAGAAAAATGCCTGAAAGCCCTGCCTGTCTGGTTTCATCTCGGGTTTTAGCTGAGTACTTGAAAAGGGAAAGCAGAGGAACAGAACGATCCAGAGCCTAAGGCTTCTTGGCTGCAAACCTACCAAATACTTGAACAAATGCACACGAAAAATCAAGGGCAAGTTTGTAAAGCGGCATTTCAGTACAGATCTATTTTAAAGGCAGGCGAAAGAAACGGGGGGGAATTATCTAAATGAAAAGGCAATGTTTCTAACTGCAAACAAAAAATGGAAAACGCAATGATAGAAGAAAGAAGCCCGTCAGACTGTGTGTGGAGCCAGCAGGCCCTGTTGGCTGTTTCGGTGCACTGTGGGCCTGGGCTCTTCCAGAGCCTTTTGCGCCTTTGGGAGAGAGGGAGCTGCATGACCCACTGCTGTCTGGAGATGTCCCCAAAGGGTCAGAGGCTGCAGAAGTCTGGACTAGATTCTCGGGTGGATTGTTAAGTTCTGGGGCTTCCTGAGGACCTCAGTCATGAAGGAATCCTTTCGTTTCAACATAACCCGATTCAGACTGGTTCAGGCCATGAAGAACCATACTGCTTTGCCTAATGGGAGGGCCCAGACCTCAGGCAGGGCTAGGCTGGTTGGATCCAGTCATTCAGTGATATCACCAAGGACGGGGCTTCTTTCATTCTTCCTGCTTTGACCCCAGTGGTGTCGGATTTGTTCCGAGGCTGGCCTCTGTCCTGGTGAAGGTGGTTGCCAGCTGCCTTTGGCCATTTGTGTTCAGAGAGAGCGAGTGAGAGGCTCTCTCTCCTTCAAACAACAGACCCAAGTCTTGCGTCTGCCCAGTCTACCTGGGGTCATCCCCGACTTGCAGGGGTGCACTTGCGATCCTTGTGGCCACAGAAATGCCAGGGCTGATTGGTTTAGGCCTGGATTACTACCCATCCCCGCAGCCTGCACTGTGACACAGGGTGGGGTGGAATGCTGGGACTGGCTTAGGCCAATCAGGGCCTCCCCTGGAGCTGAGTGTACAGGCGGGGCAATCCCACCCCAAGCACCCTGTGCTTGGAAGATTGGAGTTCCCTTGAAGGAAAATCTGGGTGCTGTTAGCAAGAGGGAAGCATGGGAGGGGTTGGATGCTGGTGAAGCAATGACCATAGGTCCTCTCCAGGCCCTGATCTTTGGGGTAGGGAAAGGCTGGAGGGACGGATGGGCAAGAGCAGAGGGGAGAGTTACATCTGAACCGTAGGAGGGAAGGATGGGGATGAACTAGGAGGCTGTTTGGATCAGTTTTTTTTTTTTTTGGCTACGCCATACTGCATGCGGGATCTTAGTTCCCCGACCAGGGATCGAAGTGCACCCCCTGCAGTAGAAGCATGGAGTCTTAACCACTGGACTGCCAGGGAAGTCCCGGATCAGTTTTAGAGCTGAACCCTCACTCTCCTTCCATCCACGTGCTTTCCTCCTTACCTTCCCCGGAGAACGACCGGCACACCCTGGTGATTAAGAGTGTGTGTCCCAGTTCAGGCACTGTCACCTGCCTACCAGCTGTACCACTTGGGACAAGTTACTTAACATCTCTGGCCTTCAATTTCCCTATCTGTAAAATGGGGACATAATACTACCCCTCTCACAGGATTGTTGTGAGGAGTAAAGGAGTTCAAACACTTAAAGCACATAGAACAGTGCCAGACCCAAAGTAGGTCCTCAGTAAATATTACCTATTATTATTCCGTGGGAAAAAATCTATTTCCTTGTCATCTCCAGCAATAGACAAGGCAGCCTTCTGACTTCGTTTTCTTTTTTAAATAAATTTATTTATTTATTTATTTTATTTTTGGCTGCATTGGGTCTTCGTTGCTGCGCGTGGGCTTTCTCTAGTTGCGGCAAGCGGGGGCTACTCTGCTGTGGTGCACGGGTTTCTCATTGGGTGGCTTCTCTTGTTGCAGAGCACGGGCTCTAGGTGTGCAGGCTTAGTTGCTCCGCCGCATGTGGGATTTTCCCAGACCAGGGCTCGAACCCGTGTCCCCTGCATTGGCAGGCGGATTCTTAACCACTGTGCCACCAGGGAAGTCCCTGACTTATTTTTCTTTGCACGCTCAGCCCCCAGCACAGTGCCTGCCGCATAAAAGGCTCCACACGTGTGTGCGGAATGAATCGACACCTGAATGCATGGTAGCTGGCCCGTGCTGTAGGAGACCCTAAATGTGGGCAGAGAGTGCTTGAGCTGTAAGGCTGGCCCTGCCCAAGTGCTCTCTGGCATAAGTCAGGTAGCTTCGTTTCTCTATTGCAGTTGACCTGTCATGGAGGTGGGGTGGCACCTGGCCCCTGCCTACCTGGCTCTCATTCCCCGCGTGTCCCTTTGGCAAGGCCTTCTCTGCCCTCACTGTCCTTTTCTGGGCTCGCCCCCACCTCGTAGTCTTTGATCATACTATTTCTTTGCTTTGAATGTCCTCTGATTTCTTTCCACCCAAATTCCACCATCTTGCATGACCTGGATCAGGCCCAGCTACCCTCAGGAGTCTTCCCAGCCAACACTATCCCGCTCTTTTCTGAACAGCTCCCGTGCACAGGACTCTCACCTTGTGCCACACCCCTTGGTGTCCCCTCACTTCAGCCTCGGCCTCAGAGGTAAGTTCCGTGCAAGCTTTGGCTCAAGTCAGCATCCCATGTCTCCTGCACGCCTGTATCACTCTGTTTTCTGCCCCAGGAGGCACAGCCTGCAGGTTCAGGGGAGTTAAAACCCAAGGGGCCAGTTGATCAGCACAGCTTACACTCTGGGAGATACTTTCTAGCGGGTCTTTGTTATGAAATAGCACGGCAGCTCCTGAGCATGCATCTCCTGCTTCTGGCTGTCTTAGCCTCTCTGCTTTGATCTCTTCCAGCTTTCAGCTTGGTTCCCAGCTCACTAGTCTTTTTTTCCATCCCTAACTGACATACTCAGCTGAGTCTCATATCTGGCCTTTGGGCTTGATGTTCTCTCTCTAGTTCCCCTACGTGCCTCTCATGGGCTATAAGGAAGTGCCCGTGAGCTATTGCTCTCTTCAACTTGTAGGGTAGCCTGGCAGAGCCTGGTGTGGCTGGAGCTCCTGGGAGAATCACCCTCAGACCCCAGTTGATTTGTTTGGGGCCCCTGAGAGGGAGCAGAGTCTGACGACTGTCCCATGGGTCCCTAGGCTGAGGGCTCCAGTGACACCTTCTTTCCAGGACCCACCGCAGTGCACCCTGTGGCTAAGGAGATAGTCTGCCAGCAGGACTGACCTCAGCAGCCAGCCACAGAGTAGGGTCCCTGCTGTTCTGACCAGCTGCCCGGGTGTGTCCAGTTCATGTTCCAGGTCCCCAGGATGTAAGTCACCTGCCCAAGGGCTGGACAGTCAAGTGGTATGGAGTGGATTCCAGGGGCTTCTAGTGGGTGCAGCTCGTAGGGTGGTCCTAAATCTTCCTCTGTACATAGTTCAGATACTTCTGTCCATTTGTGGATGGTAGATCCTTGAAGCGGTGTCCAAGCTAGCCACCCGTGAATTGCCTTAACAATACGTGTACACTCTGCAAATTAAGAATATGTACACTCTGCAAATTGAAATTCTCTTTATAGAGGTCTGATTAAATTAGAAATCCATCCATATTATCATAAGGCATTTAAATGTCATATTTATCAATAAAGAATAGGAATTTTTTTTATAGTAGAGATTTTTTTTTTTTTTTTTGGCTGCACAACTTGCGGGATTTTCCCCGACCAGGAATAGAACCTGTGCCCCCTGCAATGGAAGTGTGGAGTCCTAACCACCGGACCACCAGGTTTCCCCAGCAATCACTAATAGAGTCTTTAAATATAATTTCAACTGCTGTACATTTTTGATAGTTGTAAAAATAGGTTTAAGTTCTTCAGCACATATTTGTGCAAAGTTTCTCACTGATGATGATGTTCAAGAATTTGAAGATATGATCCTCAAAAAATTGGCATTTTTGCCATTGTTGGCATAACAGTGTAAAAACGTTATATTCTTGCAAGTAAGCTCAAGTTTCTCATTTAAATACATCAGAAAGATTTATTTGGAATTCATGAAAATTTATATTATTATTTTTTCTTCTTATCATTATGTAAGGTTAAAAAGTAAGAATTTTCGGGCTTCCCTGGTGGCGCAGTGGTTGAGACTCCGCCTGCCGATGCAGGGGACACGGGTTCGTGCCCCGATCCGGGAAGATCCCACATGCCGTGGAGTGGCTGGGCCCGTGAGCCATGGCCGCTGAGCCTGCGCGTCTGGAGCCTGTGCTCCGCAACGGGAGAGGCCGCAGCGGTGAGAGGCCTGCGTACCGCAAAAAAAAAAAAAAAGTAAGAATTTTCTCCACTACATAAGTGGCCACCTCCCTCAATCTCCTCTAGTTGATCCCAGCATACCAAGCCAATATTTCTTTCTCCGTGTGCCCTGACCTGAAAACCGTGGGCAGCAGTGCCCAGATTATCTTCCCGCCGTCCACTCTGCCTCCCTAAAGCTGCCTCTGCTTGTGACTCATGCCCTCCTGCTCTGGACACCCCACAGCCAGCGGTCTCTGGTTTTTGCCTTGCTTTGGTAGGCAGGGCATACTACCCGTATGTGCTTTAAGGCAGCCTTCACGTGGCTCTCTTATTGTTCTGTACATTCATATATTTTCTTCCCAGTGAAGTTGTACATCCTTTATGTGTAGTATCTATGGACTTATACTGTTGGATAATTCAGTTCCTTAAAAACTCCCAACAAGGCTTCCCTGGTGGCGCAGTGGTTGAGAGTCCGCCTGCCGATGCAGGGGACACGGGTTCATGCCCGGTCCGGGAAGATCCCACATGCCGCGGAGCGGCTGGGCCCGTGAGCCATGGCCGCTGAGCCTGCGCGTCCGGAGCCTGTGCTCCGCAGCGGGAGAGGCCACAACGGTGAGAGGCCTGCGTACAGCAAAAAACAAAACAAAACAAAACAAAACTCCCAACAAGAATTGCAAGATCCAAAATGAATTCACCTAAAATTAAAGAGTGGAATTTATTTTCTTTCTATCTCCCTGTAAGGAGCCTAATATAAAATATCTATGTATCTATCTCGGTTTCTCCCTTTCTTTCTCTTCCTTCCTTCCTTCCTTCCTTCCTCTCTCTCTCTCTCTCTCTCTCTTTCTTTCTCCCTCCCTCCCTCTCTCTCTCTCTCTATCATCTATATATCTGTATCCATCTATCTATCATCTATTTATCTACCAACAACTTTTGGCTTTTCTTGTGTGCCTTCAGTACTTGTGTGAATTTCCACCTATTCTGCCAGGGGCATTTACTTGCCTTGGGGAGGATTAGGATTATTACACAGAAATGCAGAAAGAAAGTCCGAATCAATGTTAAGTGTTTGATATCCAAAATAGGATGTTTGAGTCCACAGCAAGACTACTGAAAACCAGACTTTGAAATAGAGGAAGTGTTTTCTAAGTTTCTTAAGCTCCTTTTAATGCATCGAAAGCTGGGGGACTTGAATGTTAGGCTTTTCTATAAGCCAAGGCTGTGATATGCGTGGGAAGTGGTAGAAGCTGGCGCCTTTCAGTCCCGAGGATGTAGCATGAAGAGGCACAGGAAGAGGAAGCCAGCGGCAGACACATGAGTCCTGACTTCCCTCCTTGGATAGGCATCCCGGGATGTGGGGCTGGCTTTGGATGGGGAGAGAGGGAAGCTGAAAGCTGAGGAGGATTTCTCTACCCTGTTCCCCATTTTGAGAACTCTTGGAAAAGAAGACATAAGATTACATTCACAGGTTCCAAGGGGACATGACTTTTGGGGGGAAAACTATTCAACCTACTACACAGGTAGAGGAAAAATTAAACACTGAACATTCACCCAAAAGAGAGTGATCTCACTGAAATGGACTATTTTCAACCTGATGAGGCTGAGATACCACAAATTGGCAGTTTAAATAGCCCTCCCCAGCCCTGGCTACTACCCAAAAGGATGGGGGCTCATAAGGAAGAGTAAACAGTTGTAGAAAATGAACACGTTACATTTTCTATGTATATCTGAGTAGTGTTGAGTTTAAAATTACCACATCACTGTATATCTCTCTAGTTACTACTTGAAAAGGAAATAAAAGAAACAGATACTACCAAACCACTACAATCAAGGTAGAAGACCACAAGCAAAGACAGTGTATTTTATGGGAGCATAAAGTGAGTGGGGGAGGGGGGGAGAGGAGAAAATAATTATAACTAGAAAACTAAGTTTAAGAGGAACAATTACAATTCATCAAAAAGTACTTCTTCTTAGCCCTGGGTTTCTGGGCAACCAAGAAAAGAAGGGAAGGATGAAAGATTATAAGGACCTTATTATTAGTGCAAGGAAGCATACCTTAATGCCAAAAGATGAAAAAATTGCTTTAAAAATACTGGATATGAGAGGACTCTGTCATAAAGGGCATTTATAGAGGGAACAGAGACTACCATGATATATGATTTCT
This sequence comes from Tursiops truncatus, assembly GCF_011762595.2. Lineage (NCBI taxonomy): Eukaryota > Metazoa > Chordata > Mammalia > Artiodactyla > Delphinidae > Tursiops > Tursiops truncatus. The sequence continues at coordinate 162,451,341 of NC_047035.1, read as the reverse complement.
TTAATAGGAATTCTGTAGGAAATTCAAGGACATTTTTCTTTTGGCATTTCTTAGATCTAACCTTAAACTTAAGGGTATAGTATCAATGTGAGGTGCTGAAGGCTTTTGTGTGAAAAGCTAGAATAATACAAAAAGCTGAGTATATAACTTTCTGGGGGAGAAACTTAAGAGAATCTAGACATTGTACTATATGTGGACATTGTACAATATGGTAGGCACTAGCCACACAAGGGTATTTAAATTTGAATTAATTAAAATTAAATACAATTAAAAATCAAATTCCTCTGTTACACTTGCCATATTTTAAGTACTCAGTGGCCACATGTGGCTAGTGGCTACTCTATTGGACTGTGCAAAGAAATTTCCTTCATTATAGAAAATTCTATTGGACAGGTCCTAGAGGAATGTCTGGATGTACCTTTTGGGTAAGAAGTGTTTTGTAAACAACTCAGTATTAGACTGTAAGAAGTATGTTAAGATACAAGGTTTTAGATAAACTCAGGAACTATTTTGAGGGGCTTGTACAGATAAATTTAATATTTGAATAATTGTTTTAAATGACACTAAATAAAAATTAAAATGTTTAAATAAGATCTTCCCTCTACCTAATCCATATACAAAAATTAACTCAAATGGATCAAAGACCTAAATATAAGACCTAAAATTTATAAAATTCTTGTAAGAAAACAGGGCAAAAACCTTATGATATTGGGTTTGGCAGTGATTTCTGGGCTATGACATCAAAAGCACAGGCAACAAAAGACTAGGCAAATTGGACTTTATCAAAATTTAAAACTTCTGTGCATGAAAGGATGCTATCAGCAGAGTAAAAAGCCAGCCCACAGAATGGGAGAAAATATTTACAAATCATATATCGGATAAGGGATTAATATACCAAATATATAAAGAACTAAGACTCCACAACAACAAAACAAACAATCTAATTCAACCTGGGCCAAGGACTTAAATAGACATTTCTCCAAAGACTGTCTACAAACGGCCAATAAACATATGAAGAGATGCTCAACATCATTTACCATTAGGAAACGCAAATCAAAGCCACAATGAGGGGCACAGGAAGAGGCACTGGAAGAGGAAGCTTCACACCTATTAGGATGACTGTTATTAAAATAACAGAAAACAACAAGTGTTAGTGATGGTGTAGAGAAATTGGTACCTCTTCTGCATCGCTAGTGGGAAGATAAAATGGTGCAGTCACCTTGGAAAACACGATGGCAGTTTCTCAAAACATTAAACATAGAATTATCGTTTGATCCAGCAATTTAACTTCCGCACAAAAAGAATTGAAAGAAGAGACTCAAACAGATATTTGAGCACCAATCTTCACAGCAGCATTATTCATAATTGTCAAAATGTATAAACAACCCAAATGTCAATTGATGGGTGAATGAATAAACAAAATGTAGTATATCCATACAATGGAATATTATTCAGCTTTAAAAAGGAATGAAACTCTGATACAGGCTACAAGATGGATAAACTTTGCAAACATTATGCTAAGTCATAAGCCAGACACAAAAGGGCAGATGCAATCATGATTCCTCTTACGTGAGGTACCTAGAATAGCCATTCGTAGAGATAGAAAGTAGAACAGTGGTTGCCAGCCTCTGGTGGGAGTGGGAAATGGGGAGTTACTATGTAATGAGTACAGAGTTTCAGTATGAGATGATGAGGAAGTTATGGAGATGGGTGGTGGTGCTGGTTGCACAACAGTGTGAATGTACTTAATGCCACTGAGCTGTATAGTTAAAAATGGTTAAAATAGTAAATTTTATACTATGTATATTCTACCACAATAAAAAAATCTTGAAAAAGAAGAGACAATCACAAAGAAAGGAACAGTCTCTCTTCTACTGGCTGTGGTCCCACCTGAATGAGCTGCATGGACAGCTACAGTTATCTGGCAACCAGGAGCAGTCCTAGCCTTCGGACAAGCCAACTTGCTGCTGCTGCTGAGGCAGAAAAATGGAAAAAGCCCATGTCGCTGGTGGTGTCAGTGAGTCCCCAGACCAATTCTGGAACTACCCTACCTCCGTACTTCCTGTTACCTAAAGTTTCTTTATGCTTTAAAAAAAAAAAACTTCACATATTTCTAAGTGACTTTTAAGTAGTTCACTTATAGTCAACAAACCTAAAACAACTGTCCTACATAAAATGGACTATTTTTTTCCTTTTGCTGTCCAGCTCTGTGAATTTAAACACAGGTATAGATTCATGTCACCACCACCACACCGGCAGAGAGTAGTTCCGGCACCCTCCCAAATTCCCTTGTGCGGTACCTTTATATTCCCATCCTCCCCCCGCCTCACCCCAGCAACTACCGATCTTTTCCCCATCACTATGGTTTTGTCTTCTCAAGAATGTCAAGGAAATGGAATCATATAGTATGTAACCTTTAGAGGCTGGTTTCACTTAGCCTAATGTTTCTGAGGTTCATCCTAGTTGTTACATGTATCAATAGCTAGTTCCTTTTTATTGCTGAATAGTATTCCATTGTATGGATATACCATACTTTAAAAATCCATTAAACAGTTGAAGGACATTTGAGTTGTTTCCAGATTTTGGTAAATATGAATAGAATTGCTATAAACATTTGTATACAGGTTTTTGTGGAAACGTGAGTAAAAACATACAAGGATAAACCACTACTTCCTTACGAGGACAAACTGCTTGTAGTCAACAATTGATTTGATAAATATTATTAAGCTTGTACAGTCTATTCAGTAAGATATTGAAAATAGAATAAGGTACACAATAGTTTGACATGTGTCTAGTCTAAATTGATAAATTCTCTGATATTTTTCATAAGTATGGGCCAATTTCACTGTCTTCACTTGTGTTTAGGCTTTCTGTTCTCTTGGGTTCAGTATTATCTCTTTCTCCCCAAATGTTTTCTTTCAGGATGTAGACCTTTATAAGTGCCGACTTTTTTTTTTTTTTTTTTTTTAAGGTAAACTTGTGGATTTCCTTCTTGGGATGAAGCAGGTGAGGTGCCTCCTTTCACCACTAGAGTTAAACCCAGTGACTTCTTCCCAACACGAGGAGGCACTGAGATGGCATCTCTCTTGTTCCTGTGCTTGTAGCAAACTGATGGCTTCATAGCGGCCATCAGTGGCTGATTGTAACTTGATGGTCACCAGCCAGAGACCAGGTTCTGTGTTTGCTGTCTTCCTTTCTGGAGGCTTATTCCTCACAACTAGGTTTATACTAAGAGTTTTCCTTAAGAAATTGGTAACTTTTTATAGTATTAATGGGGCTATTCAGATTCAGGTACTGTGTCAGAAACAGGTTTTTCTGAATGTCTGTGGCTCTTCTCAACCAAAACCTAAACTCTAAACAGGGTAGATAAATCACTCCTTTTTCTTTTTTTTGTGGTACGCGGGCCTCTCACTGCTGTGGCCTCTCCCGTTGCGGAGCACAGGCTCCGGACGTGCAGTCTCAGCGGCCATGGCTCGGGGGCCCAGCCGCTCCACGGCATGTGGGATCTTCCCGGGCCGGGGCACGAACCTGCGTCCCCTGCATCGGCAGGCGGACTCTCAACCACTGCGCCACCAGGCAAGCCCCACTTTTTTTTCTTCTTCAGACTTAATGAATGGCTCAGTCAGGGGCCTTTGGAGAATGACATGAGGTCAGGGGCTGGGCAGTGTCTCATGTACTCTTTTCCCATCAGGATGGGATGTCCCTGACCAGTCCTTAGGAATTCCTGTTCTATTAGGCCAGTGGTTCTCAAAGAGTATCCGGGACAAGCAGCATCAGTGTCATTTAACCTGAGAGCTGATAGGAAATGCAAATTCTCTGGCTCATCCCAACTTACTGAATTGGAATACTATCTGGGAGTGGGGCCCTGGTGTTTTAACAAGCTCTCCTGGTGATTCTTACGCATATTAAAGTTTGACAACCACTGGTTTAAAGGTATGTGGATTCTACAGGTGGGGTTGACCTCTTGGAAAATTGTAGTCTGTGTGTTGGCTTTTTTTTTTTTTAATATTTATTTATTTATTTAGGCTGCACCGGGTCTTCGTGGCTGCATGTGGGATCTTTTAGTTGCGGCATGCGGACTCTTAGTTGTGGCATGCATGTGGGAACTAGTTCCTCGACCAGGGATCTGACCGGGGCCCCCTGCATTGGGAGCATGGAGTCTTACCCACTGGACCACCAGGGAAGTCCTGTGTGTTGGCTTTATCTCCAAGGGAAAAACAGCATTTAAGAACAGAGGCCCTCAAGGGAACAGTCTTGAGTTTTAATGCTAGATCTACCACTTAACAGCTGTGTGAATTTAGGCAAGGTATTTATTCTCTCTAATCCCCAATTTTTAAAATCTCTAAAATAGGTAGAGTGGATATAAAATTTCAGACCACAAACCCAGGCATGCCAAAAATAACTTTCTGTTTTGATAGCTGATCTTTATTGCTATCTTGAGACAGGCATTCTACCAGGTGGGGAAAACCCCCACAGTTTTAGTCTACTAATTAATTATTCAAGAAAGGAAATGTAATCATAGTACACTACTTGGCCATGAAGTGAAACAGTATTCTCACAATCAAAATCGTATAAATGTAAATAACTGATTTAACTAAAACTTATGATATAATTATTTTGGGAGATTAGAGGGTGGGAAAGTGGAGATGGTGGTGTGGAAGTTTATCTACCATAACAGAAAGTCAGTAGAAAATATTTAATCTTGAGAAATCACTATACAGCAGTATAAGTACATAATTCGGGAATAAGAAAATAAACATAAGAATAAGTTTAAAGAGTTGAAAGTTGTGACTCCCAAGGTTTAGGCTAGGGGAGAGTGGGAATGGGTAGGATGGAGGATTGCTAGTTTTTGTTATAATTCTTTTAGGTAAAAAATTAAAAATAAATTACATCTTCATAAATGCACCCTTTTCTCTCAAGTTATTTTCTTCGAGTTCCATAAGCACATTTGGTAACTGAGAATAGACTTTTTCTTTTTATATTTCTACTGGAACATCCTTACACTGAGGGGGTGAGTGTGGCATGCTCATTGCTGCTCTGTGGGGGCAGGATGGAGAAAGGAGCACAGGTTGATGTTTGCATATGTTCTACCATGGGGGGTGGGGCCGTGGTCCCTGCCTCATACAGTAGCTGGCAATATTTAAGGGGATAATGCTTGTAAAGTGGTTGGCATGTTTCTTGGCATGTTGTAAAGACCCAATACCTGTTGTTAGTTAGTAATAATGTTAATATGATAAATCACCCAGGAGCGGCTAGATTATGCTTGGTCCTGCAGGTTGACAGAGTGGCTCTTTCTTTTTTCACCAGGGATTTGGACATCTTGAATGGAGGTCTACAGTGATTTTTTTTTTTTTTTTTTGGCCGCGCGACTTACGGGATCTTAGTTTCCCAACCAGGGTCGAACCCGTGCCCCTTGCAGTGAAAGCGCGAAGGCCTAAGCATTTGACTACCAGGGAATTTTTTCTACAGTGAGTTTTAACCACACTCATTAGATACTTCCCACTCCTGGAACAGGGGAGCTGTAACAGATTCCAACTGGAGACTCACCAGAGTGTAGCAATCAGCTTTGCTAATCGGTCCCCTGATCATTCATTCCTTCAGGTGTGCATGGCTGAGAGAGCAAAGGCCAAAGCATTTTGAGACCCTCGTGAGATGAAAGATACTCGAGACCTCAAACCTCGCTATGAGAAGGAGCCTGCTGGATTTCCAAGGCAGCAGTATGCTCGGGGTTAATCGCTGCTTTTTTCTTTCTGGTCCTCCCTCCCTAGCCCTTGAGAACATTACATATGTCGCTTTGCCTGTGACTTGGTTTACAGCTCCCTTAGATAGAGGTATTTGAACAAACGAGTCCTTTCTCCAGTCCCGGCTTGAAGAACAACAGTCAATTTTTTAGCCATTTGATATGTTGACATGCTCTAAATACTCTGCAAATACAAACTACCTATACATTGTTAGTAAAATGCCTCCTTTCTTCTATTTACCCAGGTAGGTTGTGTGTCCCTCAGCCAGTACAACAGGACATTTCTTAGAGGAAATATGGGTCAATACAAGAACCAAGATGTACTGAGACAGATGTGGGATACCAGATCCTGGTCTGATTTTACAAAACATCACAGGCTTAGTCTTTTAATTCTTATTTAATGCTGGGTAGGGTTGTCACCCCCTTACTGGCCACACTGGACTCATGTCCCTGTGTCCTGATTTCCCTGTAGCACCTGAACCTCCTCATCTGATCTCCTGGTGTGGAGAAAAATCTTACAGGCCAGTCTCTCTTTCCAGCCTCTAGCAAATGACTTCTTATGACAATTAAACATCCACCATAAAACATTTGGCAAGAGTATACACTAAGGACATTTTTCTAGCACAAAGGCAGAGATGTCAGCCATGATTGTGTTAGTGCTGTGTTGACTGCTTTGCAAAACATCCGTCACTCGTGGGGCTCCGTGTAGGAGACGTTTCCAGATGCAGGAGGCAGAACAGCCTCAAATGTGTCACCTGGGAATAGAATCTGGGAGCTGAAGGAGTTCGGTCCATGGGAGCTTGGTGGCCTGGGTCAGGCTGGCCTGGCCTCTTGCTTTTCTTTTTTGTTTTTTTTGCAGGCATCAGAGTTTTCTAGCTTCTGACTTTGTGAAGGAGGAGTTCGTTGCATGTTAGAGAGATACTAACATAAAATCAGGACAGAAGCGTGAATGTATGCCCAGGAATAAACATGTGAAAGGATAGGGAAACATGGTTCAATCTGGGAAGAAATCCCCTTTTCACAAATCTGTGAAGTTCATAAAAATAAAGCAACAGAAGAGCCAGGAAATATAAGTGTGAAAACCCAGAAAACGGGGCTCAATAGAAAATGCTCCACATGCCAAAAGTTGTAGACAGTTTGGGAGAAGTTCTGATACTGTTTTTTTTTTTTTTTCCCTGTTCTGTTTCTGAAAATGAGTTCCCTCTGCTTGTTCTGGGGGGACATCATAGAAGACACTACATCCAGGAAATAGAACTTTGTTAATGATGTTTTCTTCTAATCTTAAGATTTTTCTTACTTATCATAAGCTAGCCAAAACTAAGAGATGATGTTTTAAATTCTGAGCTTGTAACTCTGTTTGTTATAAATTTTAAAAACATGGAAAAATAAATCCAATGATACCTTGTAAGGACATTAAATGTTACTTTTATATTTAATACATTATAATGACTGCTTTTTTTTCTTTTCTATTTTTTTTTTTTTTTTTTTAGCAAAACAAGTGATTGATTTTCTCCAGGCTATATTTATATGCAACGAATCTTTTTTTTTTTTTTTTTTTGCGGTACACGGGCCTCTCACTGCCGCGGCCTGTCCCGTCGCGGAGCACAGGCTCCGGACGCGCAGGCTTAACGGCCATGGCTTACGGGCCCAGCCGCTCCGCGGCACGTGGGATCTTCCCGGACCGGGGCACGAACCGGCGTCCCTGGCATCAGCAGGTGGACTCTCAACCACTGCGCCACCAGGGAAGCCCCTGCAACGAATCTTTATGATCTTAAACTAATAAAGGGATTTCCAATATGTAAAGTCCATTGAAAAACTGTAAATATGGGCAGAATCCAACTGAATATTAAGTTTCAAGAGTTTGTAACTTAACTGGTTTGAACTTAGAAAATGTTCCTGATAGAAAGAGTGCTATCAGGCATGGAAGGGTAGTTAGGCCAGTCTATACAATTCAATTTAGCTCATATTTTATGGTACCAACGGAATACAGGTATTAACTCTCACTTAACAATACTTTAAAAAAAACCTGAAGTATGGTTGATTTGTAATATTATGTTGGTTTCATGTGTATAGCATAGTGATTTGACATTTTTGTAGATTATACTCCACTTAAAGTTATTATAAAATATTGGTTATATTCCCTGTGCTGTACATTACATCCTTGTATCTTATTTATTTAATACATAGTAGTTTGCACCTCTTAATCCCCTTTCCATATCTTGCCCCTTCCCCCAACCCTCTCCCTACTGGTAACCACTAGCTTGTTCTCTGTATCTGTGAGTCTGTTTCTGTTTGGTTATATTCATTCGTTTTATTTTTTAGGTTCCACATATAAGTGAAAACATACAATATCTGTTTTTCTCTGTCTGACTTACTGCACTAAGCATAATACCCTCCAGGTTCATCCATGTTTTTGCAAATGGCAAAATTTCATTCTTTTTTTTATGGTTGAGTAATATTCCATTATATACATATATACAACTCACAACAGGTTTTTTTTGTTTTTGGTGGTATGCAGGCCTCTCACTGTTGTGGCCTCTCCCGTTACGGAGCACAGGCTCTGGACGCGCAGGCTCAGCGGCCATGGCTCACGGGCCCAGCCGCTCCGCGGCATGTGGGATCTTCCCGGACCGGGGCACGAACCCGCGTCCCCTGCATCGGCAGGCGGACTCCCAACCACTGCGCCACCAGGGAAGCCCCTCACAACAGTTTTTAATGGGAAAGTCTATCCTGAGTTTTCACCAGGTTGGCCAAGATCATACTCCAGCAATTCAAGGGAGAGGGGTCGAGGTCCCAGAGGCTCTGGCAGATGGGGGTGATGGGTGGGTAGGGTCCCAAAAAGCAGAACCTCAGAGCTTCTAGAGGAGTAGCACTCCAGAGATCCTAGGTTTGGAAGTCTTGAAAATAGGTCCTTCCTGAGCCTGCAAAGGGCTGAGGCAGGAGTGAGAGGGTAGCTGAGACTCGGGCTGCAAGGTCGGGGCAGGAGTTTTAAAGGTGTCTGTTTCCCTTGGTATCAGCAACAACTGACTAGCTCCCAGAGGAAATAATTTGATGTCATCAAATCACAATTTCTAGGAAGTTTTCTTTATAATGAAGAGTGAAATACTTAGCATCCGAACATTAGGCCAAAGCTCCTTGTAATGTGCTTGTAAAAAAAAAAAAAAAGTAAATTGTGCTATGCCATCTCACTGGGTCAATTGGAACAGCATTGGGACTCTTCATCAGACACTTTGGGCAGTAGAGATAACAGCCAAGGCAGCTCAAGATAGGAGAGTGGGTGTCTCAGAGTTATTAAAGCTGTGTAACTTTATCCATGAAACAAAACAAGTATTTACCGGAAAACACATTTCTGATGCACTTTTACTCTATCACAGAAACAAGAGTTTCGGGCGTGTAGTTCTGATAAAATGGTTTTGAATCCATGAAGGCTTTGAAAGGGAGTTTAGTCAAACATGCTGTAGCCCTGGGTTTCCTGTGTTGTCAAGGTAACCAGAGCCTTCCTTTTCTTGGTAACCTGAACCTGCCAAACCAACATCAGAGACACCTCATGCTTCAGCTAGTCAGCCACCTGCCACTCAGTTACACGGGTTTCTTTTTTTTGGATGGGGGCTGAGTTTCCTAAAAGAGGAAGTCCAGTTTCTTCTCTTCTCCCCCCGCCCTCCATCCTTCATTTTATTTATTTATCCTTCAGTTTTATTGAGATTTAATTGACATATACAGCACTGTACAAGTTTAAGGTGTACAACATAGGGATCTGACTTACATATTGATACATCACGAAATGGTTACCACAATAAGTTTAGTGAACATCTATCGTCTCATATAGATACAAAATTAAATAAATAGAAACATTTTTTTCCTTGTGATGAGAACTCAGGTTTTACTCTCTTAATAACTTTTCATATATAACCTACAGCAGTGTTAATTATATTTATCATGTTGTATGTTACATCCCTAGTACTTATTTATCTTATAACTGAAAGTTTGTCCCTTTTGATTACCTTCATCCAATCCCCCCTCCCCACATTCTTCTTTATTTTAGAGGAAAAGCTATATCCACTTTCATAAAATTGCAAAATTGGATTATGTCTTAAGCTCTTAGGAAAAAGTGCAACTATTTAGGACATTTGCCTAGCTGACATGGCAAGTGCCAATCCACACAATTATCCTTTTCCCTGAAATGACTTTCTGGAAAATGGGGGAATACCTATTTGGCTTTCTCTCAACAGTGCTGAGGTTGACATAACACAAGGCCAGGACACATGATACCACACCTGTAAGTTGAGACTAGTTTTTGTTTTGCACCCTGGGAAAATTTAGACTGAAACAAAGAAGAAAGTTCATTCGCTGAACACATTTATCCAGAGCCTTCAGTGTTCCAGGGACTCTGCTAGCTGCTGCCTGGGATGCAGGGATGAAGACGATTTAGTCCCTGTGCTCAACGGTTTACAGGCTACTGAAGGGTCTAAGACAAAAAACCCAACAATACATAAAGGTAGAATATAATTAGGGTCATCAAGGAGATATGAAAACATGAAGAAAATGCTGCATAAGCTCCAGGGAAGATTAGATGTTAATTTGATGGGAGTAGCCAAGAAGTCCTCATGGAAGACGTGGCATGTGAAATGGGCTTTGACAGAATGGATTTTTTTTCAAGGAGTGTATTGAAGATGCAGGTAGACAAGGACAAGGATTTAGATCCCAGCTCTACTGCATTCTAGATCCCAGCTGTACTGCATTCTCTACTGCATTCTGACCTTAGATAAGTCACAAACCTCTTTGGGCCTCAGTCCTCTATCTTTAAAGAGGTGGGATAATAATAGTATCTCACCAGCTAGTTGTGAGGATTAAATTCTTTAGGACGTGTGAAACTCTTGGACCTGCTCCTGATTTATAGTAAATGCTTGAAAGGTGTTAGCTATTATTATTGCTGTTGTTGTTGTTGTTATTGTTGCTAGTGAAGTTTAGAAGGAGGTGTGGTGCTTATGAGACTGCAGAGAGTTTTGGTTCATTTTGTGGCCTAAAATATATCAGATTTAAGTTTATACTTAATTTGATAGGCAATGGGGGAATCTTTAGAGTTTTTTTTTTTTTTTAGAGTTTTTAAATTATTTTTCTTCTTATTAAAAAACTTTTAAAGTAGGTAAGTAAATAGCACCAGAACAACAAAACATTTGGAAGCAACAACAGTGTAAAATACAGTTGTTAAACATTTGGTGTAGTCCTTTTTGGTTATATTTCCAGCCATTGCCCCAAACTGCTAACCATGCTAACTTTTCCGTTTGGTGATTGAGACCGTGAGAGGCGTTGGGAAGACCGTGAGGGGCGTTGGGAATTGATTTGATACAAAACACCTGTAGAAAGAATTACTGAACACTAATCTTGTACAGGTGAAGAGAAAATCGATTTGGAGAGGAACAACTTCTACTTTATCATATAAATAAAAGCTATGGGGGCTATGAATGTCAAAGCCAGTGGCCTTGAACTCTTCTCTACCATAAAGGGCTACAAGACGGTGCAATATATCATTTTTTAAAAAAAGTCATTTCTTTTCCATTTTGTAATATGTTCTGGGAGATTTGACTGATGACCTATATTTCAGGAAGCATGAATGATCTCCACATCTCAGATGAGGTAAGCGTGTCGTAAATCAATACATGATGTAGTAAAATGCCTTTTCTGCCTTGATGCAGCCTTGATCCCTAATTATGTGTGCGAACAAGGTAAACATCTTTTTTTAACAGCTGCCATCTGTAAGAATTTTAGTGACCCCCAGATGTTTTTATTTGCTGTTCTCAGTTCAGAGAGGCTAGTTAATCTACTGCCCTGAATGACGAATGCCACCTGACACTCACTTTTTGGAGAACAATTGTTGAGTTCTAAAAACATCCATGCTTCCGGTTCTTCTGACCTCTGGCTGTATTTGTGTGACCTTCTCAAGGCCCTTGTTCTTTGATCTCTATAGGTCTGCTCCTCTCTCTCTGTGAAAGAGGCTTGGGGTGTTGGTTATACCTCACAGCCAAGCCTTGTTTTGGCCTCTTCTGGAGGAAGCAAGTTGTTCCATGTCTCTTCCCTCCGGACAAATCGATGGCTCTCAAGCTTTCTGAAACGTTAAAGGAGGGTCCTGCTGAGTGACAGGTCACTGGAGGGGGCTCCTGTGAGTTCAGCTGGCTTCTCTGGATCTATTAAAGCTGATTTGGCCTTTTCCAGTCCCATGGTTTTAGTGACTCAGGAATGCTGGTGAATCTCAACTTTATTTCCAACCCAGACTCCTTCCTTGAGCTTCAGATTTATATATCCCACTGCCTACTCAGCACCTCTTGGATGTCAAATCAGCATCTCCTACTTAATATCTAAAACGGAATTATTGACTTTCTCACCTAACCCTCCTTGCCCCCCAGTGTTCTAGCTCTCGGCAAATGGCACCCCGTTTCACACAGTTGCTCAGGCCTAAAATCTAGGAGTTGCTCTTCATTCCTATTTCTCCTTCACATCCCGGGTTCAGTTGTTCAGCAAGTACTATTTGCTCCATCTTCGAAATATTCCCCCAATATGACCAATTTTCACTTCCACTACCACTCCAATCTGAGCTGTAATCACCGCTCCCCTCAGCTGCTGCCACTTCCTAATAGGTCCCCCGCCTCCCACCCTGGCTCTTTTGTGGTCCACTTTCACATAGAAACTTAAGTGATTGTTTAAAACTCTAAGTCAGACCAAGTCACTCTCCTGCTCAAAACCCTCTGAAGTCTTCCTAGAACACCTGACCTCAAATCCAAGTTCAGCAGCTTGGGTCAGAGACCTACACGATCTGGTTGCTGCTTTGTCTTCTAACCTCATTTTCTACCATTCTTCTCCTTACCCACTTCTGCTGGTCACACTGGCTGGCTTTCTGTTCCTTGGACTTGGCAAGTGTGTTCTGCTGCAAGGCTTTTTACTGTCTCTTCCAGGGAGGCTCTTTCTCCAGGTCACCTATCGCTGGCTTGCTTGTTTGCGTCACTGAGCTGACTGCACCTCCTCCCGTGTTCTCTCCCGCTTGCGACTGAAACTGCTGGCTCCCCCAACATCACTCTATCTTCTCATCCTCTCTTATTTTTCTTTAAGGCAGATACCTCTACAATAAATAATACATTTTATTATCTATGCATTTGCTTGTCTCCTCCATTAGAATATGAGTTCCACGAAGGCAGCTGCTTTGTCTTACTCATCACTGCATGTACCCAGAAGTGCTGCCGCAGAGTGAGTTCTCAATAAAAATGAGTAAATGAGCTTGTGTCCTACTGTTACTGAAAGTGGGGTCTGGCTGCTGCCTGCTCAAAAGCTAATAAAGAGGCAAGGTTGGTGGAAAGGACAGTTTGCTTTATTTTGGAGGCCGGCAGGGCAACTGGGGGGTGCAGGGCGGACGCCTGTCACTGCCCCGCTGACAATGAGTGGGCAAGAGCTTTTATAGATGCGGGGAGGGGGCTACATGCAGAAACAGCGCAGTCAGCTCTGACAGTCATCTTGACGTTGGTCATCGGTGGTCTGGTCAGCGTCATCTTGATTGTTTTAGGTACAGTTAATCTTCAATTCCAGGGTCAATTTTCGGAATTGTGGCAGCTTATGTCATGGCGACAGCCTGGTCATCATGTAGTTAACTTCTTCCACCTGGTGAGGGTTTCGGTCTCTATAAGACAGCTCACGGGATATGGCTCAGAATATGATCTGTAGCCCTTGAGAAGGAACTAAAGGTCTTTAACTATGCTTAATGACTAAACTACTATTATTTGGTCTCTTTTGACTGTTTACCTTTGTTTCTGCATTTTCTCATTTCTCTGATTAAACTTATTCTTTGGCTAAAGTTTTTCCACAGATGAAAGGCAGGTTGAGGACATGGGGGGAGGGGCAAGCACCATAGGGTCCTGCTCCGTTTCACTCTTGTTTTCAGCAGTGCGTTACAGTGAATCAACTGATTTTCCTTTGTTCAAAGGATGCTGCTTCATTTGGACTGAAAACATGAAATAGAGCAGAATTGTAATAGTTTTCAGCTTAATTGAGTGATTAAGAAGAAATAGCTTGCCTGGAGTTTGCTTTCATTTCTTAACACTAGCGACTGTTGGTTTCCAGTTTGTGGACGATCTTAACTTTAAAATCCAAATGGTGTTGACGTGACCTCTCTCAATACAAAAGGGAATAGCAGGGGCTCTGAGAAAGTGAGATTGTTGACACTTTCAGTCTTGAAATCACCACTCTCTTCACAGGAGCTTAAATTTTAGTAAACCATGTCAAAAACTCAGAAACACAACATGGAAGGAAACGAAATTTTTTTTTTTTTTGGTCTTTTTTAAGTGAGCAGTTACTGTATCCCAGGTAATGTGCTTTATTCAGCATGCATGTTCAGTTCACTTTTATGACCATGCTGTAGGATGAGTATTATTACCCCTTAGAGAGAAAATGAAATGGAGAATTAGAGAATTATGTGCTTGCTGTAGGTCGTAGTCAAAGGCAGAACTGAGATTCAACCCCTGCCCTGACTCATTCCCAAACCCATGTTCTTAATATCTCCCAACACTGCTTCCCACGGGGGAAACTGGAGTGAGACTCTCATAGGTATATCTGAATTATTTTTATGGGTTATCGAAATTCCAATTTAAAAATGAAATTGAATGTGTGCATCTAAAAATGCCACAGCAGGAATCTCCAACCCAAGAGATGGAATTAGCTGATGAACCATGAACTGGAGGAAGAAGAAGAGTTCATTCATTTTGAAACACGTTGTCTGCCAACTCCATTTGCAGACTAGCCACCCTGGGCAGAACAATGCAAAGTGAGTTAAATGTAAAAGGGATAGCTCTTGCTCTGGACAACTTCTGACAATGTCAGGCCATTATCTGAGGTTGACTATGTGCCAGTCAGGTTTACCGCCCACCATGTTCTGTGCTGGCAGGTATTATCCCCATTTTTTTTTTTTTAATGCACGGAGGGGCATGACATACTCAGGGTTACCAGCTGGTGTGTTATAGAGATGTGACCAAAAGCCAGGTCCATCTGCCTTTGCCTACACTGTTATCCATTTGGCTATATCCCCTCCTACGTACTTAATAGACACAGACTAGAAAGGAAACAACTGGGAATAAAACCATTTAAAATAACATCACTTACTCTCCACTGATAGGACAGCTGAGAGAGTTCCAGTAAATGGTGGAATCAGGGGGTGGGTGAATATCACAGCAGACTGTTGTCAGAAGTAACATCTTTTCTTAAAATTTCTGTAATTCAGAGGAATTACTAATTCACTCCAGTTTATTTTTTTTAACATTATTTTAAATTGGTGAAATATTATTACATTATCTCATTACATGGAACTTGTAGCAGTCAGGATAGGTTAGAGTACTCTGCAGTAACAAACACTCCCAAATCTTAGTGGTCTAAAACAACAAGCATTTTTATTTTTTTCTCTTTGAGAAAAAGTTATGAGTTGGTGGGGGGCTCTGTTTCCTTTTGTCATTGTCTTCACTCAGGGATGCAGCTGTGACAGGGGAAAAAAAGAGAGTCTCACATTTCCCTCCATGGGCCATTACTAACTCTCTGGGCCTCTGTCTTCTCCTCAGTCAGATGAGGTCACGGGCACATAGGCCTATGGGAGTGTTGGGGGACAGACTGGGGTGACATTTGTAAACACCGGGTGCAACTTCTGACACGTGTTGGTGCTAAGTAGATGCTGACGGAGCCAGAAGCCAGAGGAAGCTTCTGGAAGGGGCCACTGCTTATTCAACACGCGAGCCCAGGCCCGTTTGCTGTGCAAATCTCAAGGCATTTTGTGTTTCGCTGGGGGCTGACGGGCAGGTGATCAGTAAGTGCTTGTTTAGTGCTGACGGCCGGTCTTGAAGGGGAAGGGGATTTAAGGGGCTTCCGGGCAGGAGGCGCTGGTGGGGAAGGTGCAGGGCTGGAGAAGAGCCTGGGGGTGGAAGTCAGCAGAGCGGTGGGGCTCGGCGGGGGTGGGGCTAGGGTGACACTGGCGGAGCCGGAGGGCCGAGACCTGGCCCTGGGCACGCTCCCTGCTCCTCTCTCTGCAGCTGGCGGGGCCGGCGAGGACGGCGAGGGTACATGGCATACTGGGTGCACTGTGCCCTCGCCCAGGCCTTCTGGAAGCCGCCCGCCAGGCCCTTAGCCTCTCTGGGCTTCAGTTTCTTCACGTGCTCTAGGAGCGTAAAGAGCAGGTCAAAATGCAGCTTTACGATTCCGTGAAGGAACCTTTCTGTAAAACGGGAGATTCATGCCTGTAGGGTAAGGTTCAGACAGTACCACAGAGATCCATGGAGTCTCCCTCCTGGCTCTGGGTCTGCACCAGCTTCCCTCCTGGGTCTCGCAGGGCGGGACAGGGACCCCGGGCCCGCACCGCAGGAAGGGCTGGCTCTGCACGGTGCTGCACTGGCGTCCCCTCTCCTTTTACCCAAAAGAGACCTTGGTGATGCTTCCTGGTCAGGACAGAGCGCTTCCACAATCTTTCCCTGGGCCCTTTGTTTAAATGGTCATCTGGATGGCCATGGACGGGTGGACAGGGCGGCCTCGGCCCCTCCGGGTGATGCTGGTCAGGCGCTCTGTCTGCAGGGGCTGGCGTGGGGAAGACAGTTGCCAACAAGATGGAATCCCACTACCCTCGTCCGTCCGGCATGTTATGGGGCAAGTGATGGGCCGTTCCAGTGTCTGGGTGCTGGACATTAAGGTCGGAAGAGCGTGTCCTCTGACCACCACTCTGCTCGGCCCCAGAGTGGCCACGGCCCCGGGTCACGGGATTTCTGCCACAAAATGCAGGTGAAGAGGAACTGAAAACGTGGTACCCTGCGCAGGGCCTGAGCGAGACAACAGGTTGCTGGGGGGCCAGAGCCGAGGTTGCTTCCAGTGGAGACCCGGATGTCCACATCCCACTACCCTGGATGCCTTGTCCGAGGAGCCGCCCTTCCCATGGCCATGGCCGCGCCTAAGCCCCCAGTAGGCTGCCAATGGCCTGATCCATGAAGGCCGTGACCCGCCCCCGTCCTCTGCAGCGAGTGTGCATACCTGACCCTGCGGAGCCCACGGTGAGGGGGGCGGGGCGGGGGCGGTGAGCGCGGGAGCCCAGTCAGGGCCCTGCATCCCTCTGTCTGGAGTCACCTAGGAAGGTCAGCCCATCCAAGGCAAATTTGGCCGAGTCTTCCGTTTACTGCTTCTCCCAATACTTAGTTGACTATTTTTCAGATTGTAAGTGCAAGTTAAGGAATTTCTGCTTGTTTGTGTCCCCGCAACCTGCTCCTGAAGCTGGAGGTGGTGCAGCTGTGAGAGGGAGACAAAGAGCTGGGGGTAAAAGTGATTTTTAAAAGTCATTTTGTTTTTCATTCAATTCTAATTTTAAAAAGTGTACCAAGGGCTATACTTGTCTGTAGAGAGTAATGCACATGGAAAATAGGGCTGCAAATCGGCAAGACGGCCTGATGGTCTTTGGCCAAATCATCCATTAAAAACTTTGGATTATTAGCTCTGACTTCAAGCAAGCAGAGCGAAACAAAATACCCTCTGCAGAGGAGAACGCTATCACCCTCTGCTTTCTTAATTCTGGTTCTCAAAATCTGAGCATTTCAGAGCCACCTTTACAAATTTTAACTATTATTTTAAAAATCAGTGCTTATTCCAAGATTGTGAACCTTAACATTTGTATTTTTACCATACTTCTGTCTCTCTCTCAAGGCGTCCTGATAAAGCAAGTGCTCTTGAATGACCCTTACAGATATTTGAGGACAGTGCCATGTTTCTTGACAAAGTAAAATGCAATTTGGAAAAGCTGATAGCTTTTCTCTGACCTGGGGGACATGGTTTCTAGCCACAGGGGGTGGAAAGTCAAACACCTGCAAGGAAACGTACCTCTGTGCTTGGAGACCGTGTCTGATGATCACAGGAGAATCAACATTTTGGATACAAAATTAATATTCATCCTCTTTAAATTAGATAAGTGCCGTATGACTTTCTTTTTTTTTTTAAAGGAGGAGGTTTATAAATAAGTAATGATCTAGTGCTAAAACTCCTGAAAGTTTTGGGAGTTCTTGCAATAGACAAACAAGAGCCCTAATATATGGAAATAGCTGAGTGGAGGATGTCCTGAAAGGTCTCCCGCGGGGGAGGTTGCAGTGAGATCAAGGAACTGTCCCGTAAACGGGGTTTTTAAGTTCACAGATCAGAAAATTTCCAGTTGGAAAAAAAAAAAGAAAGAATTGTGCTTAAAGTCTAGCCCCCCAGTGACAGCAAAAAATTATCACTGATTTGAGGTTTCAGCTGTTTGGCAGGGAAATGTATCAAGAATTAAACTGGGTGAGATCTTATATGTGAGATCCTGGGTGGGGGGGGATGTAATAGTTTAATAAAATAGTAGTGATTTGGCAGGATTAGAAATTTTAGGTTTAGCAGCAATAAGGTATTAGGAGAAAAAAAATTAATGCTATCAACCAGTAATAGCAGCAATTAAACTGTAGATTTTATAGGAGAAAATGAGACTTGAAAGAACAAACGAAACAATGGAAAATCTGTAGTTCGAATGAATTATTCTCTAGGATTTAAACTTTTCAAAAGTCTCTCGTAATGGTGGATATTCCACAACTTGGAGATAGAAACTTCAAAAGAAGATAATAGTCTAAAACCCATTGAAGTGACCCTGGCAGTGTTCATTGCGGCGCAAATGGCTCCCCATTCGGTTCTCAGGGGCAGCGTGAAGAAAAGGCTTCCTGCTTCCTTCCACGGGCCTCACCCTTCACCGCAAAGAGTTTGCAACCACGATAAGTTCCTGGGTCTTAATAAGAGAGGACAGAACCCAGGAAATCCATAGCGTTTTGAAATGTAAACACTCAATTCTCTAATAACACTTGCTGAAAAGTTTTTGAAAAAGTAAAAAAAAAAATCGCACATCTGTTCTTCCTGTGAACTAGTCAGGACTTGAAGGAAAGCGCTGATAAGTTAGAGAGAAATGAGGGCTGACTTGGGCGTCTTTCATTGAATGGTAGTTTGGTGTGCTGTAGCTGTGTGGGGCTGAGTTCCCGGTGGGTAGGCAAACACATTTATATCAATTATTTTTTATTTTTTTATTGAAGTATAGTTGATTTAGAATATGTATCAGTTATATTTTAAATGCCAAAATGAGCATATTTGAGGGAAAAATAAAACAATAATAGAGTCTAGGAGTTCACATAAGCTTACATGCTTTAATGCTCTTGAATCTCAAGGGTTTCAACCGCCAGGATGCATATTTTAGTAGCAGAAGTTCTAATCTTTATTTTTTTTAAATTTTTATTGGAATATAGTTGATTTACAATGTTGTGTTAGTTTCAGGTGTACAGCAAAGTGAATCAGTTATACATATATGTATATCCACTCTTTCAGATTCTTTTCCTTACAGGCCATCACAGAATACTGAGTAGAATTCCTTGTGCTATACAGTAGGTCCTTATTAGTTATCTGTTTTACATATAGTAGTGTGTATATGTTAATCCCAATCTCCCAATTTACTCCTCCCCCCAAAATGTTGGTCTTTAAATCAGTCCTGACTACTTTGGAATTTATATAGCCTTCAGTTATAAAAAATAAAACTTTGTTACTTATAATTAATACCTTCTCCTCTCACTCCACTCCCACCCTCCCCAGATATACACCCCCAACGCACATCCTTAGAAAGGTTTTTAACAAACCAGACTGATCAATATGTAGCTTGACCACATACTCTCAATTTTCATTTGGGATTTTAATCTCAATTTCACAAGCAAGCACTTATTTATTTGTGTAACAGGCAAGGTCACCAAACATGGCAAAGTAAATGGGAAAGGCAGCTTTCTAATAATGGCAACTATTGGCTGAAAATTTCATTTGTGGGATAATTGTCACAAATATCATGAAGCCTCAACAAACCTAGAGTAGGTATTATTACATCCATTTTATGCGTTAGGAAACAGGTTTTGAGCAGCTAAGTACCTTATCTGGGGTCATATAGCCAGTAACTCGCAGAGGCTGGAGTTGTGAGATGCCCCAAAGCTACATTTTTCCAACAGCAGGGTTCTATCAAGATTAAGGGTTTCAGATTATTGGTAGACGATTTGTATTGAGAACTTGCTGGCCTCCCTGGCAGTATCCGGGAGAGCTCTTCACCACACTTAAATAAATAAACAGCTGTTGCTCTTCATCGGAGCGAACTGTATAGAGTTACTCTTGTGAAGAGCAGTTCCTTTGCAAATCCATGCTATAATGAGGAGGGTGTCCCTTGTGACTTTTCTCTGGGGCTCATGTTTGGTTTGTTTTCTCTGTCTCGAGCTAGGGCTGGCCTCTCACCTCCCTGTTTGGGAGAACCTTCTAGAACTCCTCTCCAGGACCTCTCAAGTTCATTTTGTATACATATCTAATTTGGTGACCACCCCCTCACCAGTTTTAGCTTCTCTGGAGATGCCAGCTTCTGGGGTGCTGGACAAAGTACTCCTCAGCAGTGTGAGTACACCATGGGGTAGACGTGGATTTACCTGGAAGCTAATGGGGCTAAACAGGCCCCCCAGGGTATGAACCCTTCCCAGAGGCACTGTGTTCCTAGTAAGATATTTCCGTTGCAGTTGGTTGGGATGGTTGTGTCTTTCTCTTCTGACTTCTTGTCGTACTTCCCCTCCAGTTGGGTGGCCTTGAAAGTGGCCACAGGCCTTTTTGGGATCTGGCTAATCGAAGTTGTGTTGGAGATACATTTAGGGGGGTTTAGCAGGTTATAGTTGTGTGGTTCAAAGTTAGGCTATAGACTGTTGCTGGCTGTCTAGTGCAGGAATGGGTTTCCAAATGCCCTCCCACCCACTGTACCAACTCATCTGGTGTTGTGAAACGAAGCTGTAGGGTCAGAGGCCGAGTTGTGATAGGTACCTGTCCTCTGGTACCGGCACTTCACGGAGGCAAGGAGTGGAGGAGAAGCAAGTAGAGCCAGAAGCTAGTCTGTGGAAAAATATCATAGTGGTGGATGAACCAGTTCACAAACAGGTTATGTCGTTTTTCTGGATTTTGTTATCGTTGTGGTATTTGTCAGGTTTTAAAGATCTGTTATTAGCTGGGAATTCTTTTCTCATTCTAAATAAATATTTATTTTCATGCTACATTTTGCATTCATGATTTTGTATTATTTTTCTTAAAAAAATCACCACTCTAAATTGTTTAGACTTCAGGCCCCATAAAAACTAAGTTCTGTCCCTTAAACTGGGTGGAAATTCTTTTCCAGAGGCAGTTGCTCCAGAGAGTCTCCCGAAGTGAATTTCACGAACACCATGAAATGCCCATATTAAGACAACTCAATATATACATTCTTTTAAAATTCACTTTTATTGATTTACTTATTTAATGTACAATATTATATAAGTTAATATATACATTCTTTTTTCTTTTTTTCTGGAGCAGAGAAAGGTTCATTACAGGGCCCAGCAAGGAGAACGTGCGGCTGTGCAGCTCCCTGGTTTTCAGGGAGAAGTCCATCCATACACTGATGTTCTCTAGGTCCAACTGTGTTGCTGCAAATGGCATAATATACAATTCTTAATTTGTACAGATCTAACCAAATTTTATGTGAAGGAAGAACAGAGAAACCAAAACGTCATTTTAATTATTTAGATCTGAACTTCTTCCCGTTTTGGGCATTAGGACTTTGGCCAAGTGGCAGCTGATGTGTGTTCATGGGGTTAGAGGTTTTAGGGTAGGGTGGGGTGAGGCAGCCTGGGATGGGTGCGGGTATCCCACTATACTGCCACTCACTGGCAGGTAAGGGAAGTAGGTCTGAGGAGATGGGCCAGGGAGGCAGTAGGATTCCTCCTTTAATTTATTATTAGTTGATTTTTTTTTTTTTGCGGTACGTGGGCCTCTCACTGCTGTGGCCTCTCCCGTTGCGGAGCACGGGCTCCGGACGCGCAGGCTCAGTGGCCATGGCTCACGGGCCCAGCCGCTCCGCAGCATGTGGGATCTTCCCGGACCGGGACATGAACCCATGTCCCCTGCATCGACAGGCGGATTCTCAACCACTGCGCCACCAGGGAAGCCCTATTATTAGATTTTTAAAGAACACAGGATGTTCTCTTCAAAGAATCTAATGCTAAGGGTCAACCTAAAAATATCAACAGTGGTTAATGCTGGGAGATTGAATTAGAAGTGATTTTTATTTTTTTTCCTTTTTAGAATAGTTTTTGCCCTTTCTGTAAATATTTAGAAAGTATTAGCAATAAGAAACAGAAGCATTCGAAGACTCCTTTCCCCATGGCACCCACAGTCCTGTGTGTGTGCGTGCGCGTGCGTGTCTGTGATTTTACTGCAGAGTCATTTTCCTTCCTTCCTTCCCTCCTTCGCTCCTTCCCTCCTTCGTTCCTTCCCTTCTTCGTTCCTTTCTCCCCTTTTTTTCCTTAGAATAAATCCATAAAGGCTTACTAGCATCTTAATAACTCTTTGGGAACTTCAAAGAATGCTTTATTTCATACCCTTTAAAACTGTGTGTGAGATACAAATTTTTTAATTTGAGAAAAACATAAGATAGGAAGCAATTTCCTTTGACTCTGACTTTTTGGTGTGTGACTGTGAGATACAAGCAGAGCAGAGATTCATGAGTAAATTACCAATTAGTTGTTGAGAACTGCAGAACGTCGGAGCAGAAATTAGGACCTAATTATCTGTCTCTATGATTGTCATTCAAGACACGAATCTGCCGAGTTTTATAATTGTGGGGAAAATCTATTCCACCTGCGACAATTCCCTTACTGCATCAATATTTTTATAAAAGTCCAGGAGGTGGATGGGTTGCTTTTAAGGATGTGTGCTTCCTCTACTTCAGAAATGATTAGGGTGGCTCAGGCCGGTGCCAGCCCGGGGTTGGACTTTCTCTGGGCATGGAACATCGAGGACAAGCAGGGATATAAGGTGTAGATATTTCACTAGTTCTTTTAAAGACAGAGATTTTTCGAGGAAAAATAGAATAATTCATTTAAAATGTAAACTCTGTGTATATTACAGGTAACAGCTGCTATGGGACTGTTTCTAGGGGTTTCTTTATCTACTCTCTGCTCTCCAGGCTGCCCCAGGCCTTCTTCTGCCCTGACTCTGTGCCTCAGGACATTCTCATTGAGAGGTCCTTAGAGCCTTTGCTAAATGGCTCGTTAACACTCCTGGGCTACTCGTTAGTGTCTCCTCCTGTTTCCTTAAACTCCCTGGGTTAGCCCTGTACCTGCACACAGTAGGCATTCAGACGGGTTGTTTTGTGCCTGTATTTCACAGATACTGTCCTTAGGTCTGAGCACATGCCTCTCTCTACAGCCTCCCCATGCTTCCCTCTCCCTTCCCTCCACCAGCGCCACCTCTGCATCTGTATCTAATCCCCTCTGAAGTCCACTCTCCCTGGGTGCGTGATGGTTGGAGGCTGAGGGCTCTGCATCCTGGTTTGTAAAAGGAGCTATATCAGTTTGCAACAAAACCAAACACAGGTTCAAGAAAGTTAAACCATTAAGTGAAACTTGACTGGGAAGCCTATTTTTCTTCCCGCATTCTTTGAGTATTAGTGTGTAAAGAGGAACTCCACAATAAACTATCATTTTCAGTCCAACTCTGGGTGATAGCATGAATGGTGTGGATTATTGTGTGATTAAATGAGCTAAAATGTGGATGAATTCTACCACGGTGCCTGGCACGTAGTTGGCACCCCAATAGTAACTCATTTCCTTCCTTTTGTCACGGTGGTTACATTTGTAGCTCTGTTATAGTGTGTAGCTCTGCTCCGTAAAGAATCACTAAGAACTTAATGAGCTGTATTTCCTCCAATGCCATGGGCTGTGTCAACACAATGTAAACATTGTGACAATTTTTGACTGAATTGAGTTAACTGACTGAATGTTTTGAAGTATTGACACAGCAGCTAAAAGAGTGAGAAATGTAGTCAAGCCAGCTATTCGGTACGATAAAAACGGCAACTATTTCAAAACTAGAATAGAAACGTGTGAAGCCAGTGGAAGTTCAGTAGCCACAGGGCCATTGGAAAGCCCTTGGAAACGGAGGCAGACACAGAAACGAAAATGTGAAGATTGTTCCCAGATCACCCAACAAGCAAAGCAAGCTGAAGGACAATGTAATTTCACCCCCTTATCCAAAGCTTCTTTAATTTACTCTAAAGGAACAGAAGTAGAAAATGGGAGGTGTCACAGAATCTTGAGAAATGATGGTGAGGGTTCATTCATTCTGTCCTTTCAGCCATCATCTGCCTTTAGTTCCTTCCTTTGATGACTCTGGGGATGGGTAGAAGGCTGTCCAGAGCTGGGTGCCCAAAAATGTGCTGGGTGTTGGAAATCTTTGCAAGGAACACTGGGACAAAGATTGCCCTAGTTGTGAGATATTTGTTCTTCAGTTTATTCAATGAATTTTCTTAAAGATTAAAAAAGTTTTACAAAATGTTGTTTTACAGGTGTATGTAAATCTATAAGTTGTTATATATGCATATTGTATACAATATATAATAAATAATATATTCAGTATTCTCTCTGTATTATACATATAATATATACAGTATCGTACAGACAGTAAATATACAGTATTATCTTTCAGATATACGAGATTATATGTATTATATATATAATACTATGTATTTATATATAATGTATAATAATAATATATGTATAATAATAATAATAGCAATAAATGTATAGCATAATATATAGGGTTGGCGGAGGGAGAGAGAAGGAAAGAGAATTGAGTAATTTTAGCCCTGAAATGTATTTACTAGCTTGGATAACCTTACATAAGAGAAAGTACACTTGGTGGTAACTTGGTGGGTCATTTCTGAAAGGCTTCTGACCCAAGCGTCATTGAGAAATTCTGTGTTTCCTCAACTACCTTGCGGGGATGAATGAAGCCACACCTATAGATCAGTTTCCATCCTCACAATCACTGCTAGCTGGAAGATCCCTCTCTTGCAAAAAGATGTCCCTTGGCAATGGCCAACTTAGTTGACATAGGGAACTTTTTTTTTTTTTTTTTGCGGTACGTGGGCCTCTCACTGTTGTGGCCTCTCCTGTTGTGGAGCACAGGCTCAGTGGCCATGGCTCACGGGCCCAGCCGCTCCGCGGCACGTGGGATCTTCCCGGACCGGGACACGAACCCGCGTCCCCTGCATCGGCAGGCAGACTCTCAACCACTGCACCACCAGGGAAGCCCCATAGGGAACTTTTGACACGGCACAATTTTACCTGGACTCTGACAGGTTGGGTTTTTGTAGTTGCTGTAACTGGGTTTGGCGTCGCTGTGTGAGGGGAGACCGCAGCTAGTTGGTTTTCTTCATCAGGGATGCGAGACTGTTAAAGGAGCCAGTCTAGGTCAGATGGGGTCAAGGGTTTTGACTGCATGCATCAGTCGACTCAGTGAAATAACTGTTGATATTTCGATTGTTTTTTCATTACCGAATTTTCCAGAATGATCAAATCACTTGGTACCGAGGTAGACTTGAGACTTACTTCATCACCCAGTTCGTCTCATGGCCCTTATTCCCACTCAGTCTGTTACACAGAGCTCCAGTCACAGAAAACCTGATGGAGGGTGTGGGTCATGGTTTTGGGTTTTTGGCCCACAATATTTTACATTGTTTCCAAAGAACCTAGAGGGCATACTTGAAACAATAAGCGCAACCCAGCTGAAATGAGCTCCTGCTGGCGATGATAGCTCTAAATGTCAAGCTGCAGGATTTTAAAGACTTTCAGTAGCGCATACGTAGCTTGTACATTTATAAGCGTTACTGAGTTGGAAGATAATGACAGGCACATGTTGAGAATAGAGTATGACATGTTAACGTATGGTCTTCCTCTCTGTAAGTCTCCAGAGTCCAATTACTGAAACTTAAAAATGCAGCCCTTCAGTGCATGACTACAGAACCAGTGGGAATAATTAATACTAAAAATTTTAATCTATTTACAGGCCTTACAAAGCTCATAGAGTGATAAGGAAAACACATGCTTGACAAAGACATTTAATTGTACCATTTGAACTTCTGAAAAATGCGTGTATTCCTACTTTCAAATGCGTGCCGCGTTACAGGACCTCATGTTGATTTTATTTCTGTGTCTTGGTGTAATGAGATAAATGTTGTAAAAGCCATTAGAAATCTACGTATTGTGCTGAAGCATCTGGTTTTATCAGTCAGGATGTTCTTCCTCCAAGGAAAAGAAAGTCCAACTCAGATGATCTGAAACAATAAAGACGTTTATTTGTTGGCTCATGTAACTAGAGGAATGGTGGGTTTTAGGGTCAGCTCAGCCTGGTGGGTCTGGCTTTGTTTGGGGCAAATTCCATCAGCTGGACCGTCTTTGGGGTCTTTGTGTAATTCTCAGGCTGCTTCTCTTGTTCTGACAAAGAGGCACAGCAGCATTCTTGGCTCCACACCCATAATCCGGGAAAGAGAGATGTACCAGCCAGGAATGTGTTCTGCTGAAGAAAAGGAAAGAAACAGAGGGAGGGGATGGGAGAGGGAGAAAGAAGCAAAGAATGAACCACACAGTAGCAGCGGCTTAGATGGCAGTATATCGTTGGTCTTAAGTCTGGGGCAGTGCAACCATCCCTTCTGGACCCAGGCTCTTTGCATCTTTTTACTCCCCCAGCCTCAATGTATAGGCCTCTGTCCTCATGTTTGCTACCTCATGGTCTCAACGTGACTGCTGGGCTTATAAGACTCACGTCAATGGTTCCAGAAAAAGTCAAGTCTGCCCGCTTATGTCAGGAGAAGGACAAAACTATCCTGAGAGCTGCACCCAACAGACTCTACTGTTGTGTTACTGGCAAGTACTGGGTCGCGTGGTTACTGAGGCATGGATTTCCAGTTGCCTACCCAATGTCCATTTCTTCCTCTTCCTTATCAACAGAACCTGGACTTTTTTCAAAGATGCAATATGGCCCTTAAAAAATACACATCTTCACAGGCTAGACTTGCTAGATCTAGCAAAAACAAATAAAAACAGGATGCCCAGTGTGAGACATCCATACTTATACAAAACATGATTTGTCGTTTGTCTGAAATTTGAGTTTAACTGAATGTCTTATATTTTACCCGGTAACATTACCCCAGGCTTCCTTGAAGGTAGCATGGCCATGAAAGAGACAGTCTGCTAGATGGGGCTTCCAGGAAAGCTTTTGAAGAAAGGGACCAAACTTGCCAGACACATTCCTTTCATCCTTTGCACTTTGTCCTTCCCCCTTCCTCCTGCCTGGACTTCTGACAGAATTATCTAAAGCCATCTTGCAACCAGGAGAATATGTCTTTTAAGGATTGCAGAGAAATAAGGAGGAGAAGCCTGGTTCCTTGAGCAGCTCTGAATTGCCTACCCCTAGATTCCTTGTTACATAAGAACAAACAAAGGCCTTATTTGGTTAAGTCGTTGTAGTTCAGTTTCTGGCCTCATGCTGCCAAATGCCATCGTAACTGATATAGCTGCCCCTCGCTGCAAGGGTGAAGGAGAGGCTGGCTAGTGGTTCACCAAACTTTTGTTTTCGTCCTTGCCACACAGCTAGACTACAATTCCCAGTCCCCTGCAGTTCGGTGGGAGCCCTATGAGTGAGTTCTGGCCAATGGAATGTGAGTGGGGCTCATGTATGTGACTCTCAGGCCTGAGTCCATGCTCCTGATCTTGCCATGTCTGCAGCAAGAACAAGGGGCCCTAAGGGATAGTGGAGACATCAGATGACAGCGACCTGAGCCCTTGATGACTTTGTGAAGTAGACCCTCCCCACCTTGCGCCGATCTTCATTATACTATAATGTGAACAAGAAATAGACTTCTCTTGAGTTAAGCCACTGAGCTGTTGGGTTCCTTGGGGTCAACTAAGTCAACATTGCCTGTTGTAAGAGAGGCTGCTTCAGGCCTAGAGTTCCAAGCAAGAATCCTGAGACTCACTCTCATTGGATCACACATCTTGGGTCCACTCTTTAATCAATAGAATGGACTTTGCTGATGGCTTAAACAAACCATT
Source organism: Tursiops truncatus (assembly GCF_011762595.2). NCBI lineage: Eukaryota > Metazoa > Chordata > Mammalia > Artiodactyla > Delphinidae > Tursiops > Tursiops truncatus. The sequence goes on along the minus strand of NC_047035.1, from coordinate 162,423,612 downwards.
CCTGGAGCTGGGGCTGGGGCACGTGATCCGTCAAGGTCCCAGCAGGAAACGAGTAATTTGAGGAGAGTTTAATAAAGTGACTACCTACAAAGATGGGAAAGCATGTAGGGAATCCACATGAGTGCAGTACCCCATGGTTAGTAAGAGCAGAGCCTTGGCACCCCTAGCCTGGAGGGTGGGTTGTGTTGGTGAAAGGTTTCCAGAACCTAGAGACAAATGTACCACAGGAACAGACAGGCTGTGGGGAGAGGGCTGTGGGGAGAGGGCTGTGGGGAGAGGCTGTGGGGAGAGGGCCTGTCCTATGACCTTAGGTGAGGGAAGCAGCCAGTCTGCACGGAGGGGGCCAGAGAGAACATTACCTTGGCCTTATTCTTCTCCTGCCCTTTGATCTCCTGCAGGGGTTCCCCATTGTCCAAACCCAACTGGAAGCCTAAGGTCATGAGCACCTATGATGTAGTCCATGTGGGTCAGTCTCTCAGGTCAAAGTGCTAGAGAAGGGAGGAGAGCAGATCTGGAGGGGACATCCAGCACAGGCTGTGTGTGCAAATCCATTGCCCAAACCAAATCTGGCTTCTGTCAGGATGGCAGAGGGGATAAGGAATAGTGGGGAGCAATCCACAGTTCTACCTCGCTGGTGACCTCTCAGGCCCTAGGGGCTAACTCCATAACTTATTTTTGAGATAGAAATTTTTTGGCCATATTACAAGTACGTAGAAGGAATAGCTTCTGAATTTTCACTAACACATGATAAATTCCAAGCTCTGTAAGATGTCGAATAACTTATTTATTAAAGCATTAAAGTTGCCAGGACAACAGAATTTAATTTAGTAGTGTTTGATTTACACATTTGCTTTAATTCTTCTGCCAGAGCTCCTTGTTTAATTCTGTCTCCTTAGGTTTTACAAGTGTTCCTGCTAGGAGTAATTATGATATCAGTAATATCCACTGTTTTAATATTTTTACATAATCCAGTGCCTTGTTTTATCGGCCAGTACCTTTTGATCTCTTGTAATTGGTTTTATTCCAGGACATCTTGTTGCAACTGATGCTGAAGACAATCTTAGGTTTGTACGTTTAGTACTGAATGAATTCCTGTATTGATTCACACTTGACAGCTAATTGTTTGTGCATAATCTTAGCATTATTTTTGTGCCTATTGTTATTAATCATAGCAGCCCTAGTAATGCATTGTTAAATTATATGTTAAGTTGTTTTGAAGATTGTCATTTATCTTCTGCTATGAAAGCTTTCCTTAACTTCATGTTTATGAAATTTTTAGTGACAATCACGCTTTTTTATACTGTAATATTTTTGTGAGTTAGAGCAGGTATTGTTATTATATTAAAATTTGGTAAGCAGTTAATGCTTAGTACAGAACAGTCATAAATATATCTAACTATAAGGTGAAAATAAAAATCATCTTTTTTTCTACCACCTCAATATAACTTTGATTAATATATTGCTATATATCTTTCCAGAATTTTCTCCAAGATTTATGTATATTTCTTCTTTTAAAAATCTCACTGAAAGGGAGTCCTACTACACTGTTGGTGGGAATGTAAATTGGTGCAGCCACTATGGAAAACAGTATAGAGGTTCCATAAAAAATTAAAAATAGAGTTACCATATGATCCACCAATCTCACTCCTAGGCATATATCTGGAAAAAATGAAAACTCTTAATTAGAAAAGACACATGCACCCCAGTGTTCATAGCAGCACTATTTACAATAGCCAAGAATTGGAAGCAACCTAAACGTTCAACAGATGAATGGATATCAATAGATGAATAGATAAAGAAGATGTGAGATATATATATATATATATATATATATATATATATATAAAATGGAATATTACTCAGCCGTCAAAAAGAATGAAATAATGTCATTTGCAGCAACATGAATGAACCTAGAGATTGTCATACTAAGGGAAATAAGTCAGAGAAAGACAAATATCATGTGATATCATTTATATGTGGAATCTAAAATACGATACAAATGAACTTATTTCCAAAACAGAAACAGACTCATAGACATAGAAAGCAAACTTATGGTTAACAAAGGGGAAAGGGGTGGGGGAGGGATAAATTAGGAGTTTGGGATTAACAGATACAAACTACTATATATAAAGTAGATAATCAACAAAGTCCTACTCTATAGCATAGGGAACTATATTCAATATATTACATATATTGAACTATTGAACAATATATATATTGAACTATATTCAATATATTATATATATGAAAAGAATATATATATGTATAACTAAATCACTTTACTGTATACTAGAAACCAACACAACATTGTAAATAAACTATACTTCAATAAAAAAAGAGGTATCACTGAATATACTGTTCTCTAACTTGTTTTTTAACTTACATTATGAATTTCCTTTTTTATATTAAAAAACATACTTCTGTAATATCACTCTTAGTAGCTGTGAAGTACTCCACTATAGATGTAATTATAATTTATTTAAATACTACCTTGATTTCGATTTGTTCCTGATTTTTTGCTATTACATATAATGCCTTGAAAAAAATTATTATGTATTCATCTTTGAGCTCTTGTCCAATTATTTCCTTAGGACAGTTAGCTAGAAATAGATATTTTGGGCCACATGGTAAACAAAATGTTAAGGCTTTTGATACATATTTGCGGCAAATATTATAATTTTATTTTGCAGGAAGTATCCTTCCAGGTCATCTACTAATTTGCCTTAATTCAGTCATGAATTTGATAGCTTTGCTTTTGTAATTTTGGATAGTAAGACACAGATGACACTGATAAATTCTTGTTTTCATGACTAAATTTAACTTGGAGCATACAGTTAGTGCCCCTAGTTGCAAGCAGCAGAAATGGAACTAGCTGATTTAAGTAGAAGAGTAGTTTATTAAATAAAGGCAGCCCTCTGAATCCTTGGGAGAGTAGGAGACCCTGGTGCAAAGCTAAGCAGCCAGGAAAAATGATTGAAAACGATGGAGCAGAGCTGATCTGGTTAAAAAAAAAAACAAACCCACTTCCGGGACTTCCCTGGTGGTCCAGTGGTTAAGACTCTGCGCTTCCACTGCATGGGCGTGGGTTTGACCCCTGGTTGGGGAACTGAGATTCCCACATGCTACAAGGCCAAAAACGAAACAAAACAAAACAACCCACTTCTGCTGCCACAAAACACTAAATGTCATAGTTTCATGGCTGCCACTGCAGCAGACTCTGTCAATCCCCGTCCATAGCCCCTGGGCCCCCACTGCTCCTTCCATGATCATGGTTGCTGCAAGTACCTGTGATTCTACATGGGAAGGCTGCCTCTGGTGGTGCTCTGACCATCCCAGGAGGGCAGGCTGGATGTCACTGGAGTGTTAATGACCTCAGGACAAGTGACAATCGAAGGATGTATTAGTCAGCCCGGGCTGCCATAACAAAATACCACAGACTGGATAGCTTAAATAACAGAAATTAATTTTCTCAAAGTTCTGGAGGCTGGGATGTCCAAGATCAAGGTTTTGGCCGATTCTGTTTTTGGTGAAGGTCCTCTTCCTGGCTTGAAGACAACCACCTTCTTGCTGGGTACTCGCATGGCCTTTCCTCTGAGTGTGCATAGGGAGAGAGAGAGAGCTCTCAGGTGTCTCTTCTATTTTAAATTTATTTTTTATTGAGATAACTGGTTTATAACACTATATAGGTTTCATGTGTAAATTCTATTTCTATGTCTATATACCCTACAGCATGTTCATCACCAAAAATTTAGTTTCCATCCCTTGCCATACAGTTGATCACTTTTATCCATTTTGCCCTCCCCCCACCTTCCCCTCTGGTAATCACTGCTCTGTTCTCTGTAGCTACATGTTTGTTTTGGTTTGGTTTTGTTCGTTCCATAAACCGAAGCAATCCTGAGAAAAAAGAACAAAGCCTGAGGTATCACACACCCTGATTTCAAACTATATTACAAAGCCACAGTGATCAAAACAGCATGGTATTGGCAGAAAAACACATAGATCAATGGAACATAATTGAGAGTCCAGAAATAAACCCATGCATATATGGACAATTAATTTAAAACAAAGGAGCAAAGAACATACATGGAGAAAGGAGAATATCTTCAATAGATGGTGTTCGGAAAACTGGACAGCCACATGCAAAAGAATGAAACTGGACCACTATCACACACCATACACAAAACTTAACTCATAATGGGTTAAAGACGAATGTAAGACCTGAAACCATAAAACTCCTAGAAGAAAACATAGACAGTTTGCTGTTTGACCTCAGTCTTAGCAATATCTTTCTGGATATGTTTCCTCAGGCAAGGGAAACAAAAGCAAACTTCAACATATGGGACTGCAGATGTCTCTTCTTATAAGGACTCTAATCCTCTTGGCTCAGAACCCCACCCTTATGACCTCATTTATCCCTAATTACTTCCTTATTCCAAATACTGCCACATTGGGGCTTAGGGCTCCAACATATGAATTTTGAGAGGCACATACATTCAGTCGATAAATGAGGATAAATACTCCAGTAGCGAAATGCTGAGATGTGTTCTGCTTTGTCTCCTACAGGTCTCAGCAGGACTGAACCTTCAGTGTTCACAAGAGTAACCTGTTCACCAAGGTACGCTTGCTGTTTGGCTTTCTTCTGTTCTCTAACTTCCTGACCAGTGCTTCCAGAGATCACGGCCCCTACTTGTCTTCAGATCCTTATCTGGGGGAATCTGACTTGATAGATTATTTGGGCCAATGGGCTTATTTCGGAAACAAAGCTGCCGCTGACACTGCAGAAAGAGCATGCTGCACTCTTCCTGCTTCTTGTGCTCTGGGTCAGCATCTGGGAGAGAAGCCAATTTACCTGCCAGCATACTGGCTGCAAGGGAGCCTGGAAATGCAAGTATCTGGCAGTCAGTGGAGTTTTCAGGCTGTCAGACTCAGGGTGGAGGTTCAAATACTGGGCAGTTCAAAAGAACAATAAATGTCCTTTTGGAGGGGTCATTGCGTATTTTTGCTGGGTTACTCTTTTTTTCCAATACGGAAACAGGTTGTGTTCAGACCTGTTGGAAAGCCATTGTTAGTATAGAAAATACTGATGTTATTTTCTCATTCTTTATTCTTTATCATTCAGCCCCACTCTTCTGTTTGAATTACCGAGGGAGTAATAAGGCGTTTGCTGCAGTTCTGCAAAAATAGAAAATTATCTACTGACCACTCCTAGGCTAAAAGAGAAATGAAGTGAGAAATTCTTCTCCCCAGATAAACACCCACGGGATTTCAGTCCACAAGTTGGAGAACTTTTTTATAGAAGCAATTTCTCAGTCCTTTTTACACTAAGTTATACAGATGACTGTGGATCCTCTGGGGAAAATACTTAGCTCAGGATTTCTGAGAAGTTCTGATGTGGGAGCTTTTGGCCATCTGGGCCTGGCTAATGACTGTACACAGAACGTCTTGGGAGAGAGAGACAATTTGTTGGTAATGAGGAAACAGCACAGTAGCATTCTTCTTCCGCATCGAGCATGCTTATTGCAAGAGAACAAGCCGCATATTAATCAGTACAGATTTTTTTCAAAAGACCTACAGTAATGACTTGATTCAGGAATCTCCAAGAGCATAGGAATTCGATTCCCAAGAACCTTACTCCCAATCTTGCAGTGTTAATTTTTAAAATGAATATGCAAATATGCTCCCAATAAATGCATTACTAAACCTACCAATCCTAATACGCTGTTCCTCGTCTGTAGGGAGTTTTCTGTGGTCTGAGCAGAAATTCTTTGGAAGCAAGATAAACTGCCCTAGATATACATTTGCCAACAATACCATTACTTATTAAAGAAAACATTTTCAATATTTTAATATATACTTTACAAACTGAAAGGAAAAAAAGGTGAATCAACTATTCTGTCCAAGCTTAATGCCAGTTGTTTTGTTATATGTGTTTCTAGAATGTGGGTGGTTGGATAAGAGATCACAAAACATGCGACAGGAATTCCCAGTGCCTCCTATTTACCTCACAAAAATAATAACAGTGTTAACAGTAGCTACCAGTTATATGATACTTTATGAACACAATAAAATTAGCTACCATTTATAACGTGCTGCTCACATGTGTTCACATTTAGTCCTTATGTTACAAAAAACAAAACGACTTTGTGAGGTGCATAGAGCAGGTGTTATTCTCTATGAACTTCACAGACTTTCTCTGGCAGCCAACATTGTTTATTATCCTGGTGTCATGAAATAAACATGCAGGAATAGGTGTTGATTCATGAGAGGAAACTGAGGACAGTGTAAGGTACTAGAAAAATGTAGATAGGGGAACAAGTTTGATATTCATGGAGCCACAACCTACTCTGTAGAATATTCTTTCAAATCTATATGAAAAAAAAATCTGATAGTTTATTTTCTCATCTTGACAACAGTCCTAAAGTTTTACCTGACATTACCAATAGAAATTTATGAAGTTGAAAGAGACTTTTCCCAACTATCAATAGTAAAACACAAATTTTGGTGGTGCTGTGGGGAAGAACATCAGTGTCAAAGCTGTAGCCAGTGGGGTGGGTGGCACAGAAAAGGGGCAGCATGCATAGAGGCAAAACCAGGAAAGCAGAGGGGGGAATCCAGAGGAAGTAGGAACTTGGGGACTGCTATGGACTGAATATTTGAGTCCCCCCTGAATTCATAGGTTGAAGCTTAATCCCCAATGTGATGGGGTTTGGAGGCGGGGGTTTGGGAGGTGATTAGATTGTGAGGGTGGAGCCCTCATGAATGGAATTAGTGCCTTTATAGAGAGACCCCAGAGAGATCCCTCACCCCTTCCACCATATGAGGACACAGTGAGAAGATGGCTGTCTGTGAACAAGGAAGTGGGTTCTCGCCAGACACTGAATCTACCAGTGCCTTGATCTTGGACTTCTCAGCTTCCAGAACTGAGAAATAAATGTTTGTTGTTAAGCCACCCAGTCTAAGGTATTTTTGTGATAGCAGCCCGAATGGATGTAAAGAACATAGAGACTAGGAAATATGCAAGGTTCTACCACTTCTGTTCCTCATCCCAATAAATCCCCCAAATCTGGGAAAGGTCTCTGAGTAATTCCTTGTTAAAGGAATGGTTTTCAGTCAGTTTTATTAAGATCTCAGAGAAGGAGGGGATCCCAGCAGGCTGAAGGACATGGGGACATCCGGACAGCAGACAGCTGTGTAACATGGGAGAAGCTTGTGTTCAGAGGAGGTCAGCAAAGGGTGTGATAACCAGGATGTAAGACTCTGCAGTGGGCCAAGGCTGTACCCCTTGTTTTCTGTATTTTACTTATAGAGCCCCTGCTCCATTTGAGTCATTACATATAATATAAGTCAATATTGAATTGCTGCTTTCAAAACTTAGAAATTACTTCATCTTTATACTCCATTCCCTAAGAAGAAAAGCTTTTAGTCATATTGTAGAACAGCAGTTCTCAGCGCTGGCTGCCCATCAAAATTACCTGTGGAGCTTTTAAATATACAAGTGCTAGCTACAGATTCAGAATTTCTGGCAGCAGGGCCTTGGGCATCTGTATGTTTAAACAACCTCACAGGGATTCTGATGCACAGCCAGGGCTGGGCGCCACAACTGTAGAAAACCACTTGATAAAATTCACCAGAAGAGAAATAATCATTTTTCACAAGTTGAAGATCAAAATTAAATATGTCATTAGTTTTAGTGGAATCTATGCCAATGTAGCCTCGTCATGCTTTTAGTTGGTAAGTATGAGATCCATCATAACTGCTAACTGAAAATGTGAGAAAATGAAATAACGTCCTAGAAAATTGCACTTTATGCAAAATGCTGTTGTGCATTTCCTTAGCAGCAGAGCTGAAGCATGTATTAAAGAAAAAAGATAGGATTATAAAGAAAACATTTAGAATAAGATCCTGAGTTTTTTAAAGAATGCTCAATTATGTGACTCATAGAATGCTCACTTATGAGACTGGGTCCAAGTGACACCAATGGGTAGTCTGAAAACAAATGTATTTTTCAAATCAGTTGTTAAGAAGGGTCCTGATGTAGGACAGAAGCCGAACAGTCCTTGAAGCCAGTGGAGTAGTGAGATCCAAAATTGAAGAGCTGTCGCCAGCTCCAATAGTGTCAAAATAAAGTTAACGAAACAAACTCTTTAGAGGGTTTGTATAGGTATAATTTCAATTGATTGCTTTAAATTTGGCTGTATAGCACAAGACATAGCCCTTGTGAAATAAATGTTAACGTCCTTACCAGAATCCTTATAATCGCTATCAAAGAGCACCAATATTTCCATTTGGTTATAGCATATTTTGGTAACGTTGATTTACTTAGAGCTAATAGAATAATAACGTGTTTATTTTAAACTCCAGGGATAGTGGGAGGGAGGTGTGTGGTTACATGATATAAAAGCAGTGAAGACGAGTTTGTTTTTCAACTCTGGGAATTAGAGTTATGCAATTAAATGGCTGACATCCAGTATTTAGCTAGTCATTGAAAGCACCTGTCTCATGTTTGAAGTGCCCTGGCAGGTTCCTGGGTGTAACAGATTCAGAGAACAAAAGTCCCTTCTGGTGACAGATAGTTGATTTAATTACTAGAATACATTGTATATTTGGATATGTTGTGATTTTTATGCTGAGCATCACCCTGACAACTTGGAGATTTATGTTTTTTTTAAAAAACCTCCTAAGTAGGGTTAATTTTATGGCTGTCACTCAAGTTGAGCCAGGTGTATTTCCTCATTTGTTATCATCTCCTTTTCTTCCTTGTGGTTTAATCTTGCTGAGTGATGTCTCTCCAAAAAATTTGAGGATATCCCTATCATGAGGATGGCTGTAGCTACTTGACACTTTGCGCTTGACTGTTTGGAGTAATTTGACAGTAACACCAAGAGGAAAAAAGAGAGTGAGTCAGGGGTGGGACATTTCTAATTTTATCAGTTAATAGTTTACGAGATTCTAAGGGGCACTTAGAAGTGGGAGTCAGTTTAGATTATCTTCTCCCTCCTCTCGTACGTCCCATTTGTCCCCCCCAGGTCCCATCGATCCAGTCTGGCTGTTGACCACTTGTTGAGTGCATCCCAATTGTGGGGCCTCCTGCGACAAACCCCATTCTTTTTTTTTTTTTTTTTTTTTTTTTTTTGGGGTACGCGGGCCTCTCCCTGTTGTGGCCTCTCCCGTTGCGGAGCACAGGCTCCGGACATGCAGGCTCAACGGCCATGGCTCACGGGCCCAGCCGCTCCGCGGCATGTGGGATCTTCCCGGACAGGGGCACGAACCCGTGTCGCCTGCATCGGCAGGCGGACTCCCAACCACTGCGCCACCAGGGAAGACCCCATTCTTTTTCTTAAACTATGCCATTAGCTTCCTATCTGATTTCCCTGAAGTGGATCTTGTGGGTCTGAGCATGTTGCTCTGTAACAGTTAGGATCCTTTTGGTAGCCAGTGATTGAAAATGAAAATTGAAAACCAAAGTAGCTGATGGAAAAAAAAAAGGAATTTATTGCCTCATATAACTGAATTGTGCAGGGGTAGGTCTCAGGAGAGGCTTGACATGGCCTCAGAAAATGGACATAGTTTCCATTCCTGGCTTCTCTCCCAGGGTTGCTGCTGCCCTCCTAGAATGGCCTTATGAGACTTTGGAAACGGTGCTCTTCCCTGAAATAAGCATCTAAGTTATTACACTTTATTTCTCTGATTAGAACAATGATTACAAAGTTATTCTGTAAAGTTATACAGATTATTCTACCTGAAATCATAAAAATTAGTAATTAGCTCCAAGTTAATGATGAGAAAATTGAAGTCTGTACAATTTGATAATTTGTTGTAAAATAGGTAAACTTCTTGCCTTTGGTATGAACGCTTATTTGCTTCAATAACTTGTTTTCTATTAAAAAAAGGTTGCTAGATTTGACAGTATTTCTTGTAACTTTGTAGAATTTAAATATTTTAAAATATAGTTTACTGTTGAGAAGCTACATTCTTCAGTGGGGAGAAATATAATACCTTGGCATTTCATCTTTGAATCTGGAACATTTAAAAGTAACATGCATGTAAAGAGCTGCTAATTTTTTTAAAAAATTAATTAATTAATTTTTGCTGTGTTGGGTCTTCGTTTCTGTGTGAGGGCTTTCTCTAGTTGTGGCAAGCGGGGGCCACTCTTCGTCGCGGTGCGCGGGCCTCTCACTATCGCGGCCTCTCTTGCTGGGGAGCGCAGGCTCCAGACGCACAGGCTCAGTACTTGTGGCTCACGGGCCCAGTTGCTCCGCGGCATGTGGGATCCTCCCAGACCAGGGTTTGAACCCGTGTCCCCTGCATTGGCAGGCAGATTCTCAACCACTGCACCACCAGGGAAGCCCGAAGCTGCTAAATTTTAACAGCAGTTAATTTTCGTGCTGAAGAAATCCCTTCGACAACAAATAAACAGTGCTGTGGTGTGACAGCCCACGTGGAATTCCTTACAGGATCGTTTAAAGATTTAAGGGCATAATGCAGAGAAAGTGTAGATACCGTGCCTAAGCCCTCAGTCAATATTGGCTATAATTACTGTCAATCATTACTCAGACTTAGGTCATGGAATCCACAGCCTTTTCTCCTTTTGTCCTTCTGGTTCTCAGTGGTTGCTCTAGGATTCTATAGAGAAGAGCTTTGGACAAGCAATCTGGTTGGAAAGAGCTCTGTAGGACTTGGCTTGAAGCAGTGTTTGCACAGGAAGCTCATCCCTTCTTCACACTGGGATTTCGTGCTTGGGTATTGGGGTTGGGGGGAGGGCTAAGGGAGATGACAGTGGGAATGGGCACTGAAGTTTTCTCACTACATTACTGGGTATGTCCCTGCTGGTCTAAGTTCATCTCGGGCTCCTGGCTCTGGCTTTCTGAATTGTTTGCAGTCATCAGTAATCAGCTTTCTGTTCACTTCCATCTACTGGTTCCGTTTACTCAGATCTCTGACTTCCTTGAATCCCTAGGCTGTTGCCCCTTCCAGGTCTCTAGGAGCTGATCCACCCCATCCCCCCATATTTCTGGCCCGGCTCCTCTTTCCGCTTTCACTCTTCCCTCCCATTGGGGCGACTGGCTCTCTGATTCCTGAGAGCATGGGTGTCTCAGCGTATTCGCACACATTCTTCCCTCTGTCTGGAATGCCCTGTCCCTTCTTGACTGCCCAGCAAACTTCTCATCCTTTGAACACTCAACTCTGAGTCAAGAATGCCTTCCGCTAAAAACAATAATATAATAATAATATAATATATAATAATAATAATATAATAACCTATTGTCCAAGGCTTTGGGTGTATGGTCAAATAATTACATAATGGGATTACAAAAGCCAGTAGCAGACTCTGGGTTCATACTTTTCTTGCTGAACAGGCCTCTCCTACATATGCCAAAATAACAACAAAAGCTCCTATCAGCAAACTCAGGTGTTGTCCTGGTCATAGGATGGGACATCCCAAAGATGAAAGCTTTCATGGATGGGGAAGATCTTGGGCCTGACTTCCTAACCTGGTATCCAGGTATTATAAAGAAATTTCAGCTCATTTCAACATTGAACAGTGGGTAAGAATTCAAACTCCAACATCAGAAGGCTTGAGTTTAAGTTCAGGTTCTTACATTGATCAGTTGTGTAGTTTTGGGCAAGTTGCTTACCATCCACATACCTCATTTTGCTCCTCTGTAAAATGGGTCTAATAATACTGCTAGTGTAGTAAGTTATCAGGAGAGGAGTAAGTTAACCAATATACGTGACATGGTTAGATGAGTGCCTGGCATATCATAAACATTCTAGAAGTGTTAGCTAATGCTATACCAGATTCAGGAATGCTTGGGGTGGGGCCCCTGGTGGGAAATCCGTAAATTGTGTAAGAACACCCGTGCATACTCCTGAACAATTACTGGAGATCTTCAAAACTGCATCCCTCTATTCTAAGTAGTTTTTAAGTTCCCTCTGCCAACGGAAGGTACTTAAAAGGCATTATTAGTTATAAGGCGGGGTGGGGTGGGGTGGGGAATAATTACAAAGGAAGAAACTTATTAGAGAGCAGTGCCCAGTTCCTTTCCAGAAATGTACCTATTCTCAGTCCTCAGAAAGAGGGGAAAGTTGAATTCTGAGACAGTAATTTGGAAGCATTCAGATATCACATCCCTCAAACACTAAAATATAGCTGGTTAATAGAAAGGACACATCTATTCTATAGTTTTATTTACTTGCTAATAAAATCAGCATTTTATTTCATTCTATAAGCATCATAATAGTTATTGTATGTCCTATGAATACATTTCTATATCAGTAACAGTTTGGACTCCTAGATTTTTTGTTCTTAATGAATGTCTTCCTAATTATCCTTTAAATGTTTAGTATAAGCAGATTATGACACTCAAACTGCATTAAGAGATTAATTACATGGTACAATCCACTTCTAATAATCAACAGATGGATCACTTGTGGTTTAAATTAGCCTTGAATAATTCTGCTTTGCAAATTCTTATCAACTAATCTGAGAGGGTACCAGATCCAGGATCTTTTGTTATCTTTTCAATCAATTAATCACCAAATATTGAGTGCCTATAATGGGCCAAGCCTTGTGCTGGGGCAGTAAGATGAATTATCCACACTATCCCATCACTCAAAGAGTTTATAATTTAGTAGAGGACATTGCTTCATTTTAGCCCTGAAGCAGAAAGACCTTTTAATCCAAAACATCTCAATTCTGGGATGATGTCTGGCATTTTGAAAAATTTCAAAAGGGTAACTTGATTTATGCTGTTCTTTTGCATCAGACACAGATGAGAAGCTGTGATGTAGGGAAGAATTCTGAGCAGAGGAGCAGAATGAGAAAAATGGACCATTTAGAAAACCCTTCTAAACTGTTGGATTAGTTTCCTAGGGCTGCCTAAACAAATTACCCCAAAAGTGATTGCTTTAAAATAGCAGTTATTCGTTCTGTCACAGTTGTGGAGGGCAGATATCTGAAATCAAGGTGTCAAGCGAGCCATACTCGTTCTGGAGGCTCCAGGGGGAGAATCCGTTCTTTGCTTCCTCCAGTTTCTGGTGGCTCTCAGCATTCCTTGGCTTGTGGCTGCATCACGCCAATCTCTCCCTCCCTGTGTCTCCTTCTCTGTGTCTTCTCCTTCTCTTATTAGGATACTTGTCATTTGATTTAGGGCCCACCCAGATAACCCAGGAGGATTTCCTCATCCCATGATCTTTAATTACACTGGCAAAGATGCTTTTTCTAAAATAAGGTAACATTTTCGGGTATTAGGGACTAGGATGTGGATGTATCTTTTTTGGGGGCCACCATTCAACCCACTACAGTTGTCTTTACAGTATATTTTCAACATTTTTATGACTGTTCTAAATCTTCAGAAAAATCTCACGTACCCTGCTAAAATACAGATGCCAGAATATCTCCTCTAAAACAGTAATTTTGAGCTTCTCTGTTATCTCTCCACTTGTATGAATAATTAAAAATTCATTACGTATCCACCAAACACGTTTTTTTAAAAATTTTTTTTGGTACGCGGGCCTCTCACTCTTGTGGTCTCTCCCGCTGCGGAGCACAGGCTCCAGATGCGCGGGCTCAGCGGCCATGGCTCATGGGCCCAGCCGCTCCGCGGCATGTGGGATCTTCCCGGACCGGGGCACGAACCCGTGTCCCCTGCATCGGCAGGCGGACTCTCAACCACTGTGCCACCGGGGAAGCCCCCACCAAACACGTTTTAATTTCATAAATATTTTGCAGCTATTACATTTTACGTGCATTGCTATTATAACATACATTAAACTTGGAGAAGAAATAGATTTGTAAATCATATAAGGAATACAAATTCCCAAACTGTGACACGTCTTAGCTAGAAATGACAACTATTTTTATACCACACTTGTGACAATGATGCTGAGGCACTGGGATTTTCTTAAAGTTTCAGATCACATATGTGCTCTCTGGTCATGGAGAAGGACAGGAGAAAGCCATGGAAAGTCTTACACGACAACTTCCAGTTTCCAGTTGGGCATGTAAGGAGCTAGAACGTCATCACTCCTGTCCACACAACAAGAAGAAAGCCGAACAAACTAAAATCGACAGCTCTTCTTAGATTCATCAGAGAATTGACATCACAGGGCAAACCACTGTTCCTGAAGTTGGAGAGACAAATAGGCAGATACAGATAATTACAACTTACCAGAGCAGATGCTTGTGAACAGAAACTGTAATTGATGAATCGCTGGGGGCTCAGTGGGGACTTGGCCGAGAGTTAAAAACTTCAGGAGGACCTTGTCTTAGGAGGGCCCCAAACTTCTGTGAGTTTTACCTCCAGGAACCCTACCAGGTTCTCACAGTGAAGATCAGAGAAAAATCTCCTTCTGCTTCTGGTAGGGGAGGGGAAAAGGGGCCATTTTGGAATAAGCCAGAGCATTCTGTTCTTCTTAATAAGACCTGAAGACCTGGCTCTGCTTTACCAGAGCCTAATTTCCCCGAAGAAGGGAAAAACTCAACTTCAGCTTACTCTAGATGACTTATATTACGTCTAAGTAATGTAAGGGGAGGTAGGGGAATATGAGAAATACTTGGGATGGTCACAGCCGAAGAGCAGAAGCTCACTAAAAGACTGAGACCTAATCATGGGACTAGAGCATGCTTCCCCTCCCCCATACCTTACCATCACATCAGTAGGACTTCTATAATAACAGGGGAATGCTACTGAAAGAAGTGTACCTCTCAGACCTTATTTAAGAAGTCTCTAGGGAAACCCAAAGACAACAGGGGAGACAAAACAAGGACATCAGGGAAAGTTTCAACCTCTGACACCTGTGGCTGAAGAAGGAATCAGTGAGTTTGAAGAAATGTTGATAGAATCTTCTAAAACAGAAGTTCAAAGAGAAAAAAAATGAAATAGACAAAACAAAATATCCAAGAACTCTGGGACCACTACAAAACACATAACATATGTGTAATGGGAGTACCAGCAAGAAAAGAAAAAGAATGAAACAGAAGCAATATTTGAAGCAATAATGACTGAGAATTTCCCCAAATACTGTCAGATGGCAAACCACAGATCCAGGAAGCTCAGAGAACACCAAGCAGGGTAAATGGCAAAAAACCCCATATCTAGGCATATTATATTCAAACTGCAGAAAGTTGAAGACAAAGAGAAATCCTGAAAGAAGCCAGAGGAGAAAAACACCTTACCTATAGAGGAACAAAAATAAGAGTCCCATTGGAAATCTCTTCAGAAACCATGCAAACAGAAAAGAGAGTGGAGTGAAACATTTAAACTGTCAGAAGAAAACCCCAGCAACCTAGGATTCTGTATCCAGTGAAAGTATCCTTCAAAAGCGAAGGAGAAGGACTTTTTCAGACAGTCAGAGATTGAGGAAGTTTGTTGCCAGTGGACCTGCCTTGCAAAAAATATTAAAAGAAGTTCTGTAGAAAGAAGGAAACCGATATATATTTCAGAAACTCAGGTCTAAATAAAAAAGGAAAAGTGTTAGAGAAGGAATAAAGGAAACTAAAATAAAACATTTATTTTTCTTGTTCTCAGTTGATCTAACACATAACAGTTTGTTCAAAATAATAACAGCAACAGTGTATTCAGTGAGTTTAATTTATGGATGAGTAAAATGACTGACAGCAATGTTATAAGGGGTAGAGGGGAAGAACTGGGAATTCTCTGTTGTAAGTTGTTTGCACTACCCGAGAAGTGGTATAATGTTATTTGAAAGAGGATCTGGGTTAGTTGTAAATGTATGATGCAAACTCAAGGGCAACCACTAAAAAAAGGTTGTAGAAAGTATAACTGATATGCTAGGAGAGGAGAAAACAATGGAATCATATGAAATGCTCAAAAGAGAAAAGAGTGAAAGACAAAAAAGGAACTCAGAACAAAGGCAACGAATAGCAAACAGTTACAGATATGGTGGTTATTAACCCAAATGTATTGAAAATCTTTTTTTGATTTTTATAATAAAAAATACTTGATTTTTATAATCAAAGCCACTCCCTAGTGGGGTGATTAAAAGCAAGGGCTGCAGCCAGACTGTCTAGTGTTCTGGGACTTTCTCTTCTTTTTTTTTTTTTTGGCTGCATTGGGTCTTCGTTGCTGTGCGCAGGCTTTCTCTAGTTGCGGTGGGCGGAGGGCTACTCTTCGTTGTGGTGCGTGGCTTCTCATTGTAGTGGCTTCTCTTGTTGTGGAGCATGGGCTCTAGGTGCGCGGGCTTCAGTAGTTGCCACACACAGGCTCAGTAGTTGAGGTATGTGGGCTTAGTTGCTCTGCAGCATGTGGGATCTTCCCGGACCAGGGATTGAACCTGTGTCCCCTGCATTGGCAGGCAGATTCTCAACCACTGTGCCACCAGGGAAGTCCCTCTCCTATTTCTTAAACTCCCTCTGTCTTAATCATCATTTGAAAGGGTAGAAGAATAGTACCAACCTCATAGTGTTATTGTAGGGTTTAAATGAGATAATATATAAAAAACCTTTAGTACAGTGCCTGGCACATGATAAATACTCAGTTAATGCTACCTATGATTATTTTCTGACAGAATTAGAAAAAAATGTTTAAGTATCTACTATGTGTAGACATAATATAGGTGATAATCTGATACAATTTGAACTGTGTTTATTTCATTAAGTAAAAATACTACATGACATATGCATATAGAAAGTTAGAACATACATCAAAAATGTGTGTGTGAGAGAGAGAGGCAAGAAAAAAGTCTACCATTCAGCAACAACCATTGTCAATACCTTGATAAACACCCTTTCAGATTCTTCTGATGCATATAGACATAAACAATTTTTAAAGGGAATTATTAAGGATGTTCTGTTTTGTCTGCTTTTACATTTTACATTCAGTATATCTCTAATGTCTTTTTATGTATAAAGACACATTTTTAAGTTTTAAAAGTGTGCACTAATTTTTATCAGAAGTATTAAGATTTTAAAGTCACTTTTGCTTCACTGTTTTATTAAATAATGGGAATGTAGAGAGATGCAAATGGGAATTACAAAACAACAGTTCACTCACCAGAAACAGAAGCCACCGTAGACCAAATCTCTGATGCCTCTAGCGAGTTTCCCTGGGAATTCAAGCAGCATCAGAAATATAATTGAATTTTCCATTTTCAGCTAAAATGTTGAAAAGTAAAAAAAAAAGAAAAAAAGACAAAATGAAAGGTCTACACAGGCCAGACATGAGAATTTTCCAAATAGCAAAATCTATTGCATATACTGCTGGAATTTTTATGAAAGCTATTTATGTGTTGTAGGGTCTGAGGACAATGGAGCAGAAAGAGAAGTTGAAATTCTGTATGTTTAGGTTGTTGGTTAACTTTGAGGAGACCCACCCTCCTTCATTCCCTGACCATCGGGAGTTTCAGGGACCTGTATTTCTCCCCCATCAGCTTTTGACCCGGGGTTTTAGCAGTCTCTCTGGGAGCTGGTGACCTCTCCACACCCTTGGGCTCTTGTTAGCAGCTGGAACAGGGCCTGTGGGATGAGAAGCTTGGGTGTTACTAGACACATTCTTTAAAATGTGAACGAAACAAAAGCCCACACCCTAAAATCTGTCCTGAAAACTGATCATTACTTCCTCTTGGTTCCACTTTTCTCTAAGGGAGCAAATGAGGGCCCATTTGAGTGACAAGTGGAGCTGCCAGTTTGAACTGGTGGGGTAGAGCCGGGGGACCCGGAATAATGTTAGGCAGCGGCCTCAAAAACAAAGCACCTTTATGCTTTATGGAAGAGTTTTCTTGTTAAAATAATATTTATTGTAGAAAATTTGTACAATATTTGCGAAATATAGATGGAAAGGAAAATGTAAACCAGCTATAATCCCACAGCTGCGGGCGGACGTTTTAGTATACACCAGTCCAGCATTTTCTGTGCACATTTACCTATATAAAATGAACAAAAATGAGATCATAGTGAACATATGTTTTTATAACCCGCTTTTTTTGCTTAACAAAACATCAGGAACATCTTTTCATGCCATTAAACACTCTTTAACATTATGTTTTACCTTTTCACTTTAATTTTTACAAGGTACTCCGTTACAGCATTAAGTCTCTGTTTTGTTTTGTTTGAGCTTTAATACCTGTTTTTATTGGACGAAGCTGCTGTAGCAGCAGCAGGAGGGGCTCAGCTTTCTTTTTTATATAAGGAAGGTGCTTTCCTTCTGCCATCTCCATGTGGTCAGTTCCATTCATTTCATTTCGTTTACATCACTCACGCTGAAGAGCACTTACTTGCTCTGGTACCTACTGCTAATGGTCACGGTCTGAACCTCGCACGGTCTGAACCTCGTTGTAAAAATGGTTAAGAGCAGACTTATTTGTTTGGTGAGTCATTGTAAATGAAAAGGGAAACCACCTTCCTGAACTTTCCCTGAGATCTCAGGATGTAGTTTTGCCACAAGATGTCTTTTGCTGCAGTGTTTCCAACAGGAAAAGCTATTCTGATGAGCTTGAACCTGTAGTCCACTGAAAAATCATAATGATGACCAAGTAAAAATGAAAGAAAAAAGTGTTGATTACTTGAACTGCTAGCTCAGTTTCCATTAGAAGAGGTCTTTATTTCTTCACTCATGAAAATCCTGCCCAGCAATTATTTTCTCCTTATGCGAAGCCTTCCCATGGAGCTCATTACCAGGAGCTCAAGTACATTAATCAACGGAATTGATTTGTTCATATAAAGCAAAACATATTCTGCTTTTGTCAACTACGTAAATGGCATTTGCCCTTGATGCCTCTCTGTTGATTTTTCCAGGCATTTGATTTTTATGAACTGCATTTCTGGGCCTGGTGACTTCAGCCCCGTTGTGGTTCAGAGCAGCACGCCGGCCTCCCAGAGTTTCGCGGGCCCTTTTTTCTTTGTTTGCGTCTGTAATCCCGGTCGGAAGTTCCTGCGCAGAAGCTCCCTCCCACGCATCACGGTGCCCTTCCTGATGCTGTTCAAGCTCCCTCGTGCACTGTGGTTGCCACACGAGCCTCTTCCATCGCGGTTTACTTTCCCATCTTTCCTTCCTTCCCTTTCACTTTATTTCTTCCTTCTCCATCTTCTGTGCTCTTCTTACCTTCCTCTCACTCACCTGCACCTGCCCTCGCTGCCTTTTCCAGGCTGCTTGTCCCCAGGTTGACGTCGGCAGAGGGTGGTGCTATCCCGGGTTTAATCACTACCGAGGGGAGCCCTTAAGACCAAGTAAGCACTCACCCCTGCCCCATTCTTTGACCTGACCCTTTTCGTGCTACCTGCTTTCTGTCTTAGGTTGAACAAGTATTATGCTCTCCAAGTGGCCACCAGTGGCTATTAAGCACGTGAAACGTGGCTGGTCCACAGCAAGAGGTGCTGTAGGTGTAAAACACACTGGATTTCGAGGTCTTCGTGTGAAAAGGAAGAATTAATTTTTAAAAATATCATTAATTAAAAAAATATCGATCACGTGTTGAAGTAATAATATTTTGGATAAATTAGGTTAAATAAAATAAATTACTAGAATATCTTCCACTTGTTCCTTATTACTTTTTAAAATGTAGCTACTAGGTAACTTGAAATTGCACATGTGGCTCACATCTGTGGCTCTCGCTCTGTTTCTCTTGGGCAGCACACGTACAAGTCTTTCTTTGAATGGTTGCTCAGAACTTGCCATTTTCCAAACGCTAAGGGCTCAGAGCTTTCTTTTGACGCCATTATGACTTCTTTGTTCTTATTTACTTTTGCTCCTTAGAAACGGGAATAGTATGTCTTAAAGACAAGAAAAAAATATATATATATACTTCTGCTAATTTATTTTAAATTTAATTTAAAAGGGAGAAAAACCCCCGTAGCCACATCTTATCCGTGGATAGATTTTGGTCTATAATGATATCCAGATTTAAAAAATGAGCCTAGCCCTTCTCTCATTTTTGTTCTTGAGCTTCCCTTAGTATTCTTGATGGGTCAGGCCACTAAATGCCTACTACCAGGTCCCCAGGCCCCACGTGATCTTGTCTAAGCCCCCGCCCCACTTCCTCCAGAGCTGCTTGGACCTGACTCTGGGACAACCAACAGGGAGACCAATGAGCCAGAGATATGAAACCATGAGCTGGGCCCATCAGCATGTTTTTCTGATCTGGAATTAGGAAAGAATAAGGCTGTTATTTGTAGGACATGAAGATGAAAAGATGCTAAGGGAAGCAATCGAGGCCATGTGTGGCTGTGGGCAGCCACACTTATAAGGAAAACAGTATGAGTAAACAGGATTTGTGAGCAGGGAAACCTATCTATGGAGAAGCATGTAAGATGGACAAGATAAGAGTGACAGTAAGCAAGTTGGTAATGACAGGGAGAAACAGACCTGTGGAGATCAGCTGATTTATCCCAACGACAGGTGTCTTAGTCTGATACGGCTGCTATAACTGAAATACCACAGACTAGATAGCTTACAGAACATCATTATGAGTTTCCTCTCATTGAGACTATTTGAGTAGCTCTCTTTTTCATGTAACCAGAATCTAAAGGAAGCACCACCTTCATTTTTCATAATTTTTAGAGTTAATGTCTTCTTTCCTCACTAAAATAGCTCTGAGCTTTAGAAACTTTCCAGCCCCTTCCCACTCGCACTTTTCTGTTAAGTCCACACAGAATTTTAACCAACCTACGCTAACCCTAGTCTTTTTTAATACTTAAAATGACCCTTCATCAATTGCCCTAAACCAAATAATTTGATATAACTTTAAGATTGTTAAATTTTATTTGCTTTTGTGTATATTAAGAGGAGGATGATCTCTTAATTTTGTCATTGAACATACTTGCAATTCTTGCCAAGCAGGTTAGAATTCTGCTTTCCTTTGAAGTTCACAATTGGTGCTAATTAGTGAGTCAGAGCCTTGGTGTAAAAAGTATAAGAACTTACTATAAGGTGTCAAATAAAAATTGTCTCTTGCCATCAGCCTCTACAAGGATGAGGTCAGTAGCCACTGCATTTGCTGACTTTCAACACACCCTGAAAGGAGTTCAGGGCAGAGATCAGGAATGAGGCCCTCTGTGCTCTGGGAAAAACTGGCAGAACAGGTCTCCAGACAGATATTTTCAAGAGAAGATTTTATGAGCCCACATTCTTGCATCTTCTCCTACCTAGAAAAGTGCTAAAGTCATTAATGGAGGCGTCTGCTCCTTGTGACTAGCAGCTAGCCTCTGCCAAAATGCATGCTTGACTGCACATACCCCCATCACTAAAGTCATATACAATACTGACTTTCCCCCCTACCTCTCTGGAGCAGTTCCTCAGAGCTATCTGAGAGGCTGTATCCCAGGCTACAGTCCTCATTTTGCCCTGAATAAAACTTAACTCACAACTCTCACGTTGTCCATTTTTTTTCCATTGATGGTTTTGACACCAACAAAGGGACCCAGAGCAGACTTCTCTCCTTTGCCTGAACTCTGCGAAGAACCAGAGCCTTGGCACCAGCAGAAGCCCTTGGGCCCATCCACCTCCGCAGAGAATCCAGAGGAATTTGGGTGAGTCTCTCCTGGTTCTCAGATCTCCTGTATTGGTTGTTGATCCTGAGTTTTATTTGGTGGTATATAATAAGTACCTGGTCCCTCAGTTGAAGGATACGGGGGTGGGGGGCGGTTCGAAAGACACCCAGCAAATGTCCGTCCAATTGAAAGATGCCTGACGGGGGTGCTGGTTGAGACAGTGGGGAAATACCCACACCGTTGAAAGATTCTGGGGGCGGGGACTGCTTGAAAGACACTGGGGTTTGCTGAGTTGAAAGACACTGAGTGGTCTGGGCTGAGTGGTTAGGTAAGAGGCTGCTCTGATGCCTTTCCTCAGTTTGGCTGCCTTAACAAGATTTGTTGGAATAAAAGTGAAGGTATTACGTGAAACCTTTGCTCTGAAGAAGAAGGACTAGACTCCTCCTGGTCAATTACCAATTACAGCTTTCTTAGGCAACTGAGAAATTTATGGGAACAGTGAAGGCAGAGTCCTCATTCTGTGCAGTGGTCCCATAGGGAAACCCGCTCATTAATTGAAAGACTTGCTCAACCAGAGGTCACGCATAAGAACTGGCCATTCAGTGATCTGAGCACCCACTGTGGTCTTAGACCACCGAAGGAAGAACTGAGCCCCAAAAGAGGGCTGAAATGACTCTAGAGTGATGCTTAGAGGAGTTAACTCACAAGCAGCACGCTGGCCCACCACACAATTTCATCTTTAAATTCAGCTTTGAAATGGGAAATAGAGACCTCAAACAGGGAAGTGAGGGGTGTCAGAAAGCTAGCCTCTGACTAACACCCCAGCCAGGTTTATGTATGTACAAAACTTATACTTACAAGTACTCACTTAATTGGAAATTAAAGGAAAATTTTGCCCTGAAAATGGACAAAATGGGCTATTTTATTGCATTTGCAGTTGTTAGAGAAAACAGGCTTGAAAATAATTTTTTTTCTCCAGAATTCTGACCCTGAGGGAACAAATCCTTCTAGAAGAACTTGCTTTTCTTTCCCTGCACCTTGAGACCAGGGTTCTCAGGACCACTTATCTTATCTAGATCATCTCTAATTCCTGAGACAGAGGGAAAAAGGGGGAAAAGGCCTTTTGAAATTTAACTTATTCCAACTGTTATAAACTAGTGAGTTTTATATTGTACTACTTGATCCTTGACTAAGTTTAGAAAATGTAGCCATGACATCTCTGGTTCTATCTGTCTACATGTGTGCATTATGTATATGTCTTTACCTTTGGATGGTATTATCAAAATTAATTTGTAATTGAGTTCTACTTAATTGGCTTAAGGAAAATTAAGCACTGATATAAATTCTCAGAAATATAAAAGGAAGCTGACCAGAATGAATTTCAGGTTCACGTGAACAGGGAAATATTCAGTGTTAAATTAATACCAGATATTAAAGTTAAAGCTTGTTGATTTAATAGGCATGTCTTTAAAATAATCAACATTAAGTATGCTACCTTTATTTTACCTAGGTTTAATAGAAGTCAAATGGGATCTTATTATATGTCTTGCAAATTTGTCAGCAAGAAAAATAACTTGATACAATGAAATTTTTTATAAGTAAATTAAATGTAAATGAGATAAGAACTCTTTAGGAATAGTTATATTTTAGGAATGTCTACTTAAAAATATTCCCTCCACAGACTTCCCTGGTTGTCCAGTGGTTAAGACTTCATGCTTCCACTGCAGGGAGCGTGGGTTCAACCCCTGGTTGGGGAACTAGGATCCTGCACGCCATGAGTCATGGCCAAAAAAAAAATCCCTCCAGATATTTGGTAACTTGAAATTTTAGAGTTCTGCTAAATTAAGTTAAATGGAAATTTATTGAATAGCTAGATCATTCTCAAATAAAATAAGATATTAAAACATTAATTACTGAACATTCCCTTCCTTTTACAGAGAAACTAATGATATTTAGGATTATTATATTAATAAATATGTTTGGTGCCACACTGAGATATTTTCTATTAGAAAGCACATGTTTATAGAAATTATTATTGGTATTTATGTTTGCCAGTCTACAAAATGCTAATGTAAGACATAGTTCGTAATTGCTTACTTCTTAGTTTTCACTAGAAAGTAAGGTTTTTAGGAGTTGACGATTCTAATTTAAATACATAATTAAAGCTACTAGAAATAATAAAGGAAACATTTTGGTATACAGTAGCAAAGTAGGATGTGTGCTTTTAATTAAAGAAGGTATGAGGAATGGAACTGCATTTTGTTAAGGGAAAAGAAGGAGTTTTGTCCTAGAGCTGGTTGTTTGTGGATGGAAAAAAATAAGGAACACATTAACATGCATACAGAAAGTGATGGAAAGTTTATGGAAAGGGAACCCTTAGAAAAGAGTTTTGTGCATGATCAGGATTGGCTAAGTTTAGAATAAATTTAATTGAGTAAATGAATTTTTATAGTAAGCTGGTGCAAAACCTGAATTTGGTTTTTCTGTCTGTTAAGAGGACAAAGTTTTCTTAGGCTGTGAATCTGCATTTGATAACAGATTGTAAAGTTTCTTTTACCATAAATTGTAATCTGTTATAACTTGCCATATTTGCCTTTGAAATCTTTTACTGTCACCTTGGTTAAGGGAATAAGTATTGTTTCACAGTGACCTATGATCCTATTTGACCAAGTGTTTTAAACCTTCTTGATATTTTGACAAACTTCCAAAATCAAATTCTTTTTTTTTAATGTTAAATTTTTAATTTTTAAAAATTTATTTATTTTATTTATTTATTTTTGGCTGTTTTCGGTCTTGGTTGCTGCGTGCAGGCTTTCTCTAGTTGCGGTGAGCGGGGGCTACTCTTCGTTGCAGTGCGCGGGCTTCTCGTTGCTGTGGCTTCTCTCATTGTGGAGCACAGGCTCTAGGCGCACGGGCTGCAGTAGTTGCGGCACGTGGGCTCAGTAGTTGTGGTTCATGGGCTCTAGAGCACAGGCTCACTAGTTGTGGCACACGGGCTTAGTTGCTCTGTGGCATGTGGGATCTTCCTGGGCCAGGGATCGAACCCACGTCCCCTGCATTGACAGGCGGATTCTCAACCACTGCACCACCAGGGAAGCCCCAAATCAAATTCTAATCAAGTCCTTTGACCTCTAGCTAACATTGGGATGCTTCAAAAGGCCCCCAAAACATCCCAAAGAGAGATGTTAAATTAATTGGGTTCATTTGGTACATTAAATTACATTGGAAGTGTTGTCAAATGAGTAATAAATCTTAGGTTATATTGTATGGTAAATGTTATTAATATAGATAGTCTAGAAATTATATGGAATTCCAAAAAAATCTGGTACATCCTGGTAAAATGTTATCAGTCATAATTCTAGTTATTATTTTAAAATGTTGTCTGTCACAGCAGTAACCATGTTGGTCTGTCAATTGCATTGTAATCAGATTTTTAACCGTGCCTCCTTAAGTCTTTTGTCATTCATAGACAGTTATGGTTTTACTCTGATGCCTTTGCAAAAATTCTTCCTATTCAAGAAGATTTATAGAAAGGACTTTCTGACAAGTTCAGGTTTCTGGTACCTTTCAGATCATACTGCTGAACTGGGTAAGAAATTACCCAGAATTAAAGAATTCTAATGGGAAACCTGATGGCTTCATAAAACTGTTAACAAAAAGGATTAGTTACATAGGACTGAGTGAACTGGTGAATATGGTTATAACTTCTATGGTTTCTGCCTGAAATATTACTGGCTTTTAATCTGTGTTTTCCAGATGTAAGGAAACCCTTCTCCTCAAGGTAATTGTGACTTACAGCAATTTGGTAAATTGTACCTTTGTAAAAGGAGTTGAAACATTTATCTTTTCTCTCTACCTGATTTCCCCAGAGATTGGAAACTCTTAAATTCACAACAGCTTTATCAGATAAATTAGGAGGGCCACCTCCTAACAGGTGCAGGAATCTCAAGTAATTTGGGGGACTTGGAAAGGGGAGGAATTCACCTAAATCTGTGACAAACTCTTGGTATGGCTTTCCTGGCCCTCTTAAAAGTTCAGTCTGAGATTCCTTATAAAAAGTTCTAGCAAAGCCAATTTTAAAAAAGCCTATATGGAGAGGGCAGACAGCAGAAACAAGAACTACAATCCTGCAGCCTGTGGAATAAAAACCACATTCACAGAAAGACAGACAAAATGAAAAGGCAGAGGACTATGTACCAGATGAAGAAACAAGTTAAAACCCCAGAAAAACAATTAACTGAAGTGGAGATAGGCAACCTTCCAGAAAAAGAATTCAGAATAATGATAGTGAAGATGATCCAGGACCTTGGAAAAACAATAGAGGCAAAGATCGAGAAGATGCAAGAAATATTTAACAAAGACCTAGAAGAATTAAAGAACAAACACCTAGAAGAATTAAAGAACAGAGATGAACAACACAATAACTGAAATGAAAAATACACTAGAAGGAATCAATAGCAGAATAACTGAGGCAGAAGAACGGATAAGTGACCTGGAAGACAGAGGGTGGAATTCATTACTGCGAACAGAATAAAAAAAAAAGAATGAAAAGAAATGAAGACAGCCTAAGAGACCTCTGGGACAACATCACATGCACAAACATTCAAATTATAGGGGTCCCAGAAGGAGAAGAGCAAGAGAAAGGACCCAAGAAAACATCTGAAGAGATTATAGTTGAAAACTTCCCTAACATGGGAAAGGAAATAGCCACCAAAGTCCAGGAAGCACAGAGAGTCCCAGGCAGGATAAACCCAAGAGAAACACACCAAGACACATAGTAATGAAATTGACAAAAACTAAAGACAAAGAAAATTATTGAAAGCAGCAAGGGAAAAATGACAAATAACATACAAGGGAACTCCCATAAGGTTAGGGAACTCCCATAAGGTTAATAGCTGATTTCTAGCAGAAACTCTACAGGCCAGAAGGGAGTGGCATGATCTGTTTAAAGTGATGAAGGGGAAGAACCTACAACCAAGATTACTCTACCTGGCAAGGATCTCATTCAGATTCGATGGAGAAATCAAAAGCTGTACAGACAAGCAAAAGCTAAGAGAATTCAGCACCACCAAACCAGCTCTACAAGAAATGCTAAAGGAACTTCTCTAAGTGGGAAACACAAGAGAAGAAAAGGACCTACAAAAACAAACTCAAAACAATTAAAAAAATGGTAACAGGAACATACATATCAATAATTACCTTAAATGTGAATGGATTAAATGCTCCAACCAAAAGACACAGGCTCGCTGAATGGATACAAAAACAAGACCCATATATATGCTGTCTACAAGAGAGTCACTTCAGACCTAGGGACACATACAGACTGAAAGTGAGGGCATGGAAAAAGATATTCTATGCAAATGGAAATCAAAAGAAAGCTGGAGTAGCAATACTCATATCAGATAAAATAGACTTTAACACAAAGAATGTTACAAGAGACAAGGAAGGACACGACACAGTGATCAAGGGATCAATCCAAGAAGAAGATATAACAATTATAAATATATATGCACCCAACATAGGAGTACCTCAATACATAAGGCAAATGTTAACAGCTATAAAAGAGGAAATTGACAATAACACAATAATGGCGGGAAACTTTAACACCTCACTTACACTGATGGACAGATCATCCAGATAGAAAATTAATAAGGAAACACAAGCATCAAATGACACAATAGACCAGATAGATTTGATTGAGATTTATAGTACATTCCATCCAAAAATAGCAGATTACACTTTCTTCTCAAGTGCTCACAGAACATTCTCCTGGATAGAGCACATCTTAGGTCACAAATCAAGCCTCAGTGAATTTAAGAAAATTGAAATCATATCAAGTATCTTTTCTGACCACAACACTATGAGATTAGAAATCAATTACAGGGAAAAAAACGGAAAAAACACCAACACATGGAGGCTAAACAATACGTTACTAAATAACCAGAGATCACTGAAGAAATCAAAGAGGAAATAAACAAATACCTAGAGATAAGTGACAATGAAAACACAACAATCCAAAACCTATGGGATGCAGCAAAAGCAGTTCTAAGAGGGAAGTTTATAGCAATACAATCCTACCTCAAGAAACAAGAAAAATCTCAAATAAACAATCAAACGTTACATCTAAAGTAACTAGAGAAAGAAGAGCAAACAAAATCAGAAGTTAGTAGAAGGAAAGAAATCATGAAGCTTAGGGCAGAAATAAATGAAATAGAAACAAAGAAAACTATAGCAAAGATGAATAAAACTAAAAGCTGTTTCTTTGAGAAGGTAAATGAAATTGATAAACTGTTAGCCAGACTCATCAAGAAAATGAGGGGACTCAAATCAATAAAATTAGAAATGAAAAAAGAGAAGTTACAACAAACACTGCAGAAATACAAAGCATCACAGGACACTACTACAAGCAACTCTGTGCCAATAAAATGGAAAACCTGGAAGAAATAGGCAAATTCTTAGAAAGGTATATAACCTTCCAAGACCAAACAGGAAGAAATGGAAAATATGAACAGACCAATCATAGGTAATGAAACTGAAACTGTGACTAAAAATCTCCAACAAACAAAAGTCCAGGAGCAGATGGCTTCACAGATGAATTCTATCAAACATTTAGAGAACAGCTAACACCAGCCTTCTCAAACTCTTCCAAAAATTTCAGAGGAAGGGACACTCTCAAACTCATTCTATGAGACCACCATCACCCTGATACCAAAACCAGACAAAGTACTACAAAGAAAGAAAATTACAGACCAGTACCACTGAATGAATATAGATGCAAAAGTCCTCAACAAAATACTAGCAAACAGAATGCAACAGCACATTAAAAGGATCATATACTATGATCTAGTGGGGTTTATCCCAGGGATGCAAGGATTCTTCAGTATACGCAAATCAATCAATGTGATACACCAGATTAACAAATTGAAGAGTAAAACCCATATGATCATCTCAATAGACGCAGAAAAAGCTTTTGACAAAATTCAACACTGATTTATGATAAAAACTCTCCAGAAAGTGGGCATAGAAGGAACCTACCTCAACAAAATAGAGGCCATATGCAACAAACCCACAGCAAACATCATTCTCAGTGGTGAAAAACTGAAAGCATTTCCTCTAAGATCAGGAACAAGACAAGGATGTCCACTCTTGCCACTATTATTCAACATAGTTTTGGAAGTCCTAGCCACGGCAATCAGAGAAGAAAAAGAAATAAAAAGAATCCAAACTGGAAAAGAAGAAGTAAAACTGTCACAGTTTGCAGATGACATGATACTATATATAGATAATCTTAAAGATGCCACCAGAAAACTACTAGAGCTAATCAGTGAATTTGGTAAAGTTGCAGGATACAAAATGAATGCACAGAAATCTCTTGCACTCCAATACACTAACAACGAAAAATCAGAAAGAGAAATTAAGGAAACAATCCCATTCACCATTGCAACAAAAAGAATAAAATACCTAGGAATAAACCTGCCTAAGGAGGTCAAAGACCTGTACTCAGAAATCTATAAGACACTGATGAAAGAAATCAAAGATGACACAAACAGATGGAGAGATATACCATGTTCTTGGATTGAAAGAATCAATATTGTGAAAATGACTATACTACCCAAAGCAATCTACAGATTCAATGCAATCCCTATCAAATTACCAATGGCATTTTTTACAGAACAAAAAATCTTAAAATTTGTATGGAGACACAAAAGACCCCAAATAGCCAAAGCAATCTTGAGGGAAAAAAACGGAGCTGGAGGAATCAGGCTCCCTGACTTCAGACTATACTCCGAAGCTACAGTAATCAAGACAGTATGCTACTGGCACAAAAACAGAAATATAGATCAATGGAACAGGATAGAAAGCCCAGAGATAAACCCACGCACCTATGGTCAACTAATCTATGACAAAGGAGGCAAGGATACACAATGGAGAAAAGACAGTCTCTTCAATTAGTGGTGCTGGGAAAACTGGACAGCTACATGTAGAAGTATGAAATTAGAACACTTCCTAACACCATACACAAAAATAAACTCAAAATGGATTAAAGACCTAAATGTAAGACCAGACACTATGAAACTCGTACAGGATAACATAGGAAGAAACTCTTTGACATAAATCACCCACCCACCTCGAGAAATGGAAATAAAAACAAAAACAAACAAATGGGACCTAATGAAACTTAAAAGCTTTTGCACAGCAAAGGAAACTATAAATAAACTATAAATAGGACAAAAGGACAACCCCCAGAAAAGGAGAAAATATTTGCAAATGAATCAACGGACAAAGGGTTAATCTCTAAAATATATAAACAGTTGCTCATGCAGCTCAATATTAAAAAAATAATAAAAAAATAAACAACCCAATTAAAAAGTGGGCAGAAGACCTAAATAGACATTTCTCCCAAGAAGACATACAGATGGCCAAGAGGCACATGAAAAGCCACTCAACATCACTAGTTATTAGAGAAATGCAACTCAAAACTACAATGAGGTATCACCTCACACCAGTTAGAATGGGCATCATCAGAAAATCTACAAACAACAAATGCTGGAGAGGGTGTGGAGAAAAGGGAACCCTCTTGCACTGTTGGTGGGGATGTAAATTGATACAGCCACTATGGAGAACAGTATTGAGTTCCTTAAGAAACGAAAAATAGAATTACCATATGATCCAGCAATCCCACTACTGGGCATATACCCAGAGAAAAACATAATTCAGAAGGACACATGCGGGGCTTCCCTGGTGGTGCAGTGGTTGAGGGTCCGCCTGCTGATGCAGGGGGCGCAGGTTTGTGCCCTGGTCTGGGAGGGTCCTGCGTGCCGCGGAGCGGCTGGGCCCGTGAGCCGTGGCTGCTGGGCGTGCGCATCCGGAGCCTGTGCTCCACAGCGGGAGAGGCCGCAGCGGTGGGAGGCCCGCGTACCGCAAAAAAAAAAAAAAAAAAAGACACATGCACCCCAATGTTCTTTGCAGCGCTGTTGGAATAGCCAGGTCATGAAAGCAACCTAACTGCCCATCGACAGATGAATGGATAAAGAAGATGTGGCACGTATATACAGTGGAATATTACTCAGCCATAAAAAGGAACGAAATTGGGTCATTTGTAGAGATGTGGATGGACCTAAAGACTGTCATACAGAGTGAAGTAAGTCAGAAAGAGAAAAACAAATATCGTATATTAACGCATATATGTGGAATCTAGAAAAATGGTACAGATGAACCGGTTTGCAAGGCAGAAATAGAGACAGAGATATAGAGAACAAACGTATGGACACCAAAGGGGAAAAAGCGAGGGAGGGGTTGTTGTTGTTGGTGGTGGTATGAATTGGGAGATTGGGATTGACATGTATACACTAATATGTATAAAATAGATAACTAATAAGAACCTGCTGTATAAAAAGTAAATAAATAAAATAAAATTACAAAAAAAGTCTATATGATCAATTTACTTATATAAATCATCAGGCCAGGTTTATTGAAACCAGACTTATTTTGCAAACACATTAGTCTTAATTTGGCTGTATTTGGTAGAAATGAGGGTAAGTGTAGAGAGAAAAAGGTTATGTTTTAGTGAATATTAAATTCTAGTTCTATTAATTGAGGTCTGTATTTACGAATTCTCGCTTCACATGTAGTTCCTTGCTGTTATGTTATATTATTGTAAAGTTCAGTTGAATTATTAAAAGGAGACTCTAACATACACATGGCCAACAGGTACATGAAAAGATGCTCAACATAGCTAATTATGAGAGAAATGTAAACCAAAACTATAATGACCTCACACCAGTCAGAATGTCCATCATTAAGAAGTCTACAAATAACAAATGCTGGAGAGGGTGTGGGGAAAAGGGAACCCTGCTACTTTGTTGGTGGGAATGTAGGTTGGTGCAGCCACTGTGGAAAACAGTATGGAGGTTCCTCAAAAAACTAAAAATAGATTTGCCATATGATCCAGCAATCCCACTCATGGGCATATATCCTGACAAAATTATAATTCAAAAAGATACATGCCACCCCTATGTTCATAGCAGCACAATTCACAGTAGCCAAGACATGAAACAACCTAAACATACATCAGCAGGTGAATGGATATGGAAGATATGGTACTTATATACAATGGAATACTACTCAGCCATAAAAAAGAACAAAATAATGCAATCTGCAGCAATATGGATGAAACTAGAGATTATCATACTAAGTGAAGTAAGTCAGAAGGAGAAAAATACTATATGATATTACTTATATGTGGAATCTAAAGTCTGACACAAATGAACTTTTATGAAACAAACAGACTCACAGACACAGAAAACAGACTTCTGGTTACCAAGGGGGAGGGGAAGTGGGAGAGGGATGGAGTGGGAATTTAGGGATAGCGGATGCAAACTATTATATATAGAATGGATAAGGGAACCCTCTTACACTGTTGATGGGAATGTAAATTGATACAGCCACTGTGGAGAACAGTATGGAGGTTCCTTAAAAAACTACAAATAGAACTACCATATGACCCAGCAATCCCACTACTGGGCATATACCCTGAGAAAACCATAATTCAAAAAGAGTCATGTACCAAAATGTTCATTGCAGCTCTATTTACAATAGCCCGGAGCTGGAAACAACCTAAGTGTCCATCATCGGATGAATGGATAAAGAAGATGTGGCACATATATACAATGGAATATTACTCAGCCATAAAAAGAAACGAAATTGAGCTATTTGTAATGAGGTGGATAGGCCTAGAGTCTGTCATACAGAGTGAAGTAAGTCAGAAAGAGAAAGACAGATACCGTATGCTAACACATATATATGGAATTTAAGAAAAAAAATGTCATGAAGAACCTAGGGGTGAAACAGGAATAAAGACACAGACTTAGTAGGGAATGGACTTGAGGATATGGGGAGGGGGGAGGGTAAACTGTGACAAAGCGAGAGAGAGGCATGGACATATATACACTACCAAACGTAAGGTAGATAGCTAGTGGGAAGCAGCCGTATAGCACAGGGAGATCAGCTCGGTGCTTTGTGACCGCCTGGAGGGGTGGGATAGGGAGGGTGGGAGGGAGGGAGACGCAAGCGGGAAGAGATATGAGAACATATGTATATACATAACTGATTCATTTTGTTGTGAAGCTGAAACTAACACACCATTGTAAAGCAATTATACTCCAAAAAAAAAAAAAAAAAAAGAGTGAGGGAAGAACCTATGGGGGGAAATCAGGCCTTATGTTAAGGATATGTTAGATGCCAATTAGATATCCAGTGTAGATGTTACATAGATTACAATATATATGAGGCTGGCATTCAATAGAGAAGGTTGGGATGAAAATGTAAATTTGTGTGTCATCGTGTATAAATAGTAATTAAAGCCATATCCCTAGATGAGATTGTAGGGGAGGTAAAGCTTTACCTGTTCCCTCTTAGGTTCTCCAGCTGGACCTGAGAAGTAAGTTGACATACAACAGGTTAACAGGAGAAAAGCATAGAGATTTTATTTAATAATTTTTACATGTACATGGGGGTCCTCATAGAAAAATGAAGACCCAAAGTGGCTAGGCTTAAGTGCTTTTATACTAGTGGCCTATTTTGGGGTGGCATGTCCTGAGCCCCTCCAAGATCATTTGAAGAGAATAAATGTTTGAGGACTGAGCTCTGAGAAAACACAACATGTAGACACCAGCAAGAGGAGGAAGATGTAGGAAAAGGAGACTGAGCAGGAGCGGTTTGCAAGGAAGAAGGCAAACCAGGAGAATGTGGAGTTCCAGAATCCAGGCAAAGATGGTGTTTCAGGGAGAGAGTAGCCATAATGCCACATTCTTCGGAGACACTCAATAAGATAAGGAATGGTAATGCATCATTGGATTTGTTGATATAAAACTCACTGGTGGGCTTCCCTGGTGGCACAGTGGTAGAGAATCCGCCAGCCAATGCAGGGGACATGGGTTCGAGCCCTGGTCTGGGAGGATCCCACATGCCGCAGAACAACTAGCCCCGTGAGCCACAACTACTGAGCCTGCGCGTCTGGAGCCTGTGCTCCGCAACAAGAGAGGCCGCGATAGTGAGAGGCCCGTGCACCGCGATGAAGAGTGACCCCCACTTGCTGCAACTAGAGAAAGCCCTCGCACAGAAATGAAGACCCAACACAGCCATAAATAAATAAATAAATAAAATATAAAACTCAAAAAAAAAAACCACAACAAAGTTCTACTGTATAGCACATGGAACTATATTCTGTGATAAATCATAATGGGAAAGAATATTAAAAAAAGAATGTATATGTATTGAATATTAGTGAATGACTGCTGTACAGGAGAAATTAACACAGCATTTAAATCAACTATACTTTAATAAACAAAAAAAGGACACTGTAAGTTTGTTTCTGAAGCTTATCTCAGTAATCTCTTTGGATGAAGATCATGTGCCCCATGACCTGCAACCAGGTAATTATGTATACTGGAAAAGACATCATTTAAAGGACTATCTCCAGCCTAGATAGAGGGACCCTTATCAGTTACTCTTAACTAGCTCATACACAGTGAAACTTAAGGGAATTTACTCTTGAATTAATTTTCATTTACAAAGGGCCCCTGCACTGGACTGGGCTATAGAGAGGACTGATGACCTCAAAATCACCATTAGACAACACTCAAATAGAGGAGAAACTACCAGACCAGGATGAGAAGATGACATCTGAAGTAGACAGCTGACCCAAGATGCTGGACCAAGACTTTATACCTCATTTGATAATTACTTTGATACTTCCTCACACCTTTGCTTATGAACCAAATATATTTCTTTCTTGGGCACAATCTTATGCAGAGTTTAAAATTAATCCAGTTGTTGGGTTTGTGTTCAGTTATCTGTATCTAGTACTTGTGGGTTACCTTGGTGGATTTCTTCACCCCGGGGCTCTTATTGGATGGCCCTTAGGAAATTTATTCTAGAAGAAAGAAATTATAGTTCTGTTCAGGCCACTATTGGTATTACTAGGTGGGATCCCCTCACCTGGTCAATTAATAATACCTGCTCTGACCCTGGCCATAAATATGAACTTTCTTTTGGGGTCACTCAAGCTCATTCTGTTGGGAATGATTAAACCATACTAAGGATAGCCAGCCTAGGAACACTAGGAAATTGGGCTGGGTGCCTTATGAGCAAGGCCAATATATAATTTCCCTTAAAGATAAGGATGGGTACAGAACAGACTAAGTCAGATGACCTGGGAATACACTGAGCTGCACCTAATGGAAGTTCTTGGCTTAAATTCTTACTCATGACCTTACTAACACTGCTGGATATACTGTTTGTATTTTGTCTGTTTTACAAAATTGTTGCTTTTTGCATTGCCAAATGTGTGACTGAGCCTTTGATAAAATGATGACCAGGCGACTTGAGCCAGTTGACCAGATATTTAGTTCTATATGAGATCAATGACTGTAATAGTGTAACTTTAGATATCGGAAGAAGCAACAACAGGGAATTTTTTTTCCTGGACCATAACAGACTAGTAAGACAGGTGGTCCAGAGACTTTTGGCTGCTGTTAACAGGGCCTAGTCCCATGAGAGCACATTGAGTGGCCCATCAATGACATCCTCGCCTGACCTAGGAGTGAGCATTCCAGCACCATAGGATGAAATGGTCATGAAATGCCTTCCAAGCCAGGGTCGAATTTAAGACCATGAGGGTGCCTTGCCAGATAAAAATTGTTACTTGCCATCTGCCTCTACAAGGATGAGGTCACTAGCCACTGCAGTTGCTGACCTTCAACACACCCTGAAAGGAGTTCAGGGCGGAGATCAGGAATGAGGCCCTCTGTGCTCTGGGAAAAACTGGCAGAACAGGTCTTCAGATAGTTAGATATTTTCAGAAGATTTTATGAGCCCCAATTCTTGCATCTTCTCATATCTATAAAAACACTAAAATCTTTAACAGAGACATCTGCTCCTTGTGACTAGCAGCTAGCCTCTGCCAAAATGCGTGCCTGACTGCACATCCCCCCATCACTAAAGTCATATACAATACTGACCTCTTCGGAGCAGTTCTTCAGAGCTATCTTAGAGGCTGTTTCCTGGGCTATAGTCCTCATTGTTGCACCAAATAAAACTTAACTCACAACTCTCACATTGTGCATTTTTTTCAGTCGACAAAGGAATTTAAAAAACCACTTTTTTTTCTATCACTATTTTTATTGGGCCAGAAGAACATTTGTGTTGATCTAATTTGCAATTAATTAATTATTTCACTGGCAGAAAGCAACCTTTTAATTTTATTTTATTGAGCTATAATTGACCTATTAGTTTCAGGTGTATAGCATAATGATTCGACATCTGTATATATTGTGAAATGCTCAACACAATAAGACTAGTTAACATTTGGCACCGTACATAGTTACAAAATTTTTTTGTAAAAAAAAAATTTGTGATGAGATCTATTAAGATCTACTCTCTTAGAAACTTTTAAATGTGCAATACAGCATTATTAACTAGTCAAAATGCTGTACATTACATCCTCATGACTTATTTATTTTATAAATGGAAGTTTGTACCTTCTGACTACCTTCACCCATTTTGCCCATCTCCTGAGAACTTGATCTAGTTCTTAATTGACTATAAGTCATGCTGAGGTAATATATTAGTTATCTCGGGCTGCCATAACAAAATACCATACAGGTATTACAAAATTACCATACCATACACCATAAGTGGGTGGGTTAAACAATAGAAATTAATTTTCTCACAGTTCATGGAGTCCTTCCATGACTTGTATGATGATAAGACTTCTTAGAAGGTTGTTATAGAACCATCCAGGGTGGATATGATAAATTGCTAAGCTAAGGCAGTGGCAGTGAGGATGGTAACAGATCCGTCAACTCTTTTGGAGGTAGAGTTGACAGGATTGGGTACCTGGACAGGGTTGCTTAGGAAGAGAGGAAGGGATTTGGGTTGATTTTTCGGGTTCTGGCTGGGAAGATGAGGATGTTACTCATCGAGTTACTCTAAGGAGGAGGAGAGGAAGATGGAGAGAAATATGCTGACTTTTTGAGAAACCCAGAATATTTCTATCTATGTGAGAAATTAAATGGAGAAGTGAGGCAATTATCTGAAGACTTCCAGTAAAATAAGTCTTTTAATTAGGATGGGGGAGAGAGAATGAAGGCATGTTGTGCTCTTAACTACTTTGCTTTAGGATCTTTCCATTGGAGACAACAATGATGGAGCATCACAGCCATCTTGACTTCCAGCTGCTTCTTTTAGCAGTCCTGGAACTCAGTGTGGTCCTAAAGACAGAACAGAATTCACACATAGAGGGTATATTCGTTTCTTATTGCTGTAGTAACAACATAAATTTAGTGGCTAAAAGCAACATAAATTTAGTGGCTAAAAACAACATAAATTTACTGTCCGACGGTTATGAAGGTCAGAAGTCCTAAAATCAACATGTCGACAGGGCTGTGTTCCTTCTGGGGGAGAGAATCTGCTTCCTTGCCTTTTCCAGCTTCTATAGGCTACCTACATTCTTTGCCTTGTGGTTCCTTCCTCTGTCTTCCAGGCCAGCAGGATCTTCAAATCTCTCTCTGTCTGACATCTGCTTCCATTGTCACATCTCCTGTTCTGACTCAGACCTACCTGCCTCCCTCTTATAAAGATGCTTGTGATTACATTGGCCCACAGGGATAATCTAGGATTATCTCTCCATCTTAAGATCCTTACCTCAATCACATCCGCAAAGTTCCTTTTGCCATGTAAGGTGATGTATTCACAGGTTCTGAGTACTAGGATGTGGACGTTGTCTTCGGAGGGCCTTTGTTTTGCCTACCACAGAGGGTCTGTCTTGTCCTTCATCTGGGGGAGGCTCAGTTCCGTGAGGACCAGAACAAGATGTTGCTGCTCCCCCAGCTTTTCTTTTCCCTCTTTCCAGATCTTAAAATGTTTTGTGGCAAACTTACAATTATGAGTTGATATCTACAAATGTTTTTGTTAAATTGGAGATTTGGTGGGCCTTATCTTGAAGAGATGTGTCATCTATCAAGAAATAATTCCACAATATATGTAAATCAAGTCATTATGTGGTACACCCTAAGCTGTCTGTCAATTATTATCTCTCAATAATACTGGAAAAAGAGAGAAAAAAATCATCATTATTTGAAGTTTGTTGCTATGCTATGTTAGGAGGGGATATTAAAGTGATATAAAAATTTCAGCATGAGTGTAAGAGCATAATAATACCATCCCTGAAATAGGAACGAATAGGCTAATTACCCTAAACCCCTCATTTTAGGGGTGCTCATATACTTG
Organism: Tursiops truncatus; assembly: GCF_011762595.2. NCBI lineage: Eukaryota > Metazoa > Chordata > Mammalia > Artiodactyla > Delphinidae > Tursiops > Tursiops truncatus. Next base: position 162,385,877 of record NC_047035.1, on the reverse strand, counting down.
GGGGAGTGGCACTAGCCAGTTCCTACTCCTGGTAAGAAGCGTAGTGTGCACTTCCTTCAGATAGCATTTTCTGACTTCCCAGCTGAATTACAAGTTCCTCCTCTGTTCTGCCACAGTGTCTGGGGGCAGGGTTTTACTCTAGAGCATTTATCACATTGTATTGTAATTCATTGCTTCCTTATCTGTCCCACTAGATTTTATTATAAGCAGAGATCATGCCTTATTCTCCGTTGCATCCCCTTGTACCTAACATCTTGCCTACCAATACTTTTATATTGAATGGATGAATGAAAATTAGTAATTGTTTCTATAACAGCTTCTGAATCTTAAATTTCCATTAATGTTTTTATTTTACATTTCTCATTGACTTGTGGTGGTTCTGTAAGGGTAAATGAGGTAATTTCTCTAAAGTAAATGCATGAGATCTTTGGAAAGATGTGTCATTAGGCTAAGGCTCATATACAGCTATCAAATGAAATTGTGAGCTAAAATTTATCATTTTCTTTTAGTTTCACCTACCAAAGTGTTGGCTTGGAAAAGTTGCCTCTATGGTGAATTTGAGCCAGCTGAAAAAATGTACACAATTTTACACAATGTCTGACAAATACAGGGCACATAATAAAACTTTGTGTAATGAGAGAATGAATCATTTATTAATTAGTAATGAGACAGATGCTTTACTACACTTCTAACATGTATTATAGAAAAAAAAAAAATAGCCCATACTGAATCTTGTATGGAAATCCATTAGTTTCTTTTTGGTGTGATGAAGTGGAAAGCATTTCTCTTCAGTTCCTATTATTGGTGTATCAGTCGGCTTTTGCTGCAGTAATGAACAACCCCCCCCCACCCAAATTTCAGTGGCTCACAGAAACAATTATTTCTTACTCCCAGAGCTGTGGCTCTGCTGGGCATGACTGGGCTTACTGAATTCATTTTGGCTCTACTGTCTAGACAGGTCTTTAAATTCCTGGAGAAAAGTCAAAGAAGCAGCCACTCCCTAGGATATGCTCTTCTTACAGCCAGGTGCCAAGGCTCAAAGAGGTGGGAGAACAGAGGCAAACCATGCAAATGTTGTAAAGCTTCTGCTCTAAGTCATGACCTCTGGAATTCCATTGGCTAAGGGAAGTCACATGACCAAGCTCAGAGTTACTGCAGTGGGGAAATATACTCTGCTTACAGGAAGTGTTGCCAGGCTGGAAAGGAACAAAAAATGGTGAACCAATAATACAATCCACCACACTCTACATCCTCTGTTTGTCAAAGCCACTATTTGGCCTTTTGTAATATTAATTACTCTTCAAGGATTTTAATTTGAAGTTCCTTTTATGTAGCTTAAATAATAAGGGTAATTATAGGGACTTCAATAGGTTCTATGTAAATAGGTCTCAGAGGTAAAAGTAAATAGATTTTGGAATTTTAACTAAAGAAACATTTTAATTTTTTAAGTATTATAAATGTTTTCATAAGGGTCATGATGGTAAGTTTTTCTTTATATCTGTGGATGTCCAAGCCAGTAGAAAAGGATTTAATTAGAGATATTGGGGTATAGTAACCATAAGGACCGATTTCTTGACTAATCACGTGAAAAAGACATGAAAGGGGCAAAAGGTCTCCCCAGTGGATAATTAAATCATTCATCTGCTTGAAAGAGGAAGGCTGGACCAGATGACAGGTTTCTGCCAATTCTCTGTTTATAGTTCTTTGAATTTTGAAATAAAGAAGCCTTTAAAGACGGATGGTATTAAAACTCTTCTTACATCAGTAAAGTGGCACTAAGAAACTTAGAAGCTGGCTTAATGCAGAAAATAAAATTAGCAAGAAAAACATAGATGAGAGGAAAATATAACTTGAGTATTCACTGTTTACTTTTGAGAGAATAAAACACCATAGTTAATTCCAATTTTAATACATTTGTCTTATACTTTCTTTCAAAAAACATTTGATAAGTAGGTACTATGTGTCGGGCATTGTGATAGGTGCTGGTTGGCTAGGAAGTTATATAATTCCTAGTTAAAATATCTGATAAATCAGCTATAAATGTCACATATCACCATCATGCCTCCTTAGAACTTTTTGCTTACCGTTTAAAAAGGACAATAGGAGTTTTAGACTATCTTTTATGATCTACACTTATGAAGATCTAAGTGCTAAAAAAAAATTACTGTCTTCCAGGTGATCACATACTTTTTCCTCAGCCATTTATTTATTTAAATAAATATTCAATGTAGGTTCTTCCCCTTCCCCAGTTTTACTGAGGTATAATTGACAAATAAAATTGTAAGCTATTTAAAGTGTACAATGTAATGATTTGATGTACATATATATTGTGAAAGGAACCCCCCTATGGAGTTAACACATCCACCACTGCTCATATTTTCCCTTTTTTTGAATGAGAACATGTAAGTTCTCTCTTAGCAAATTTCAGGTATACAACACCATGTTAACTATAGTCACCATGTTATATATAAGATCCTCAGACCTCATTCATCTTATAACTGAATGTCTGTACCCATTTACCAACCTCTCCCTATTTCACTGCACAGCCCCTGGCAACCACTTTTTACTCTATGTTCCACTTTTTCCCTTTAAGATTCCACGTGTAAGTGACACCATGCAGTATTTGCCTGGCTTGTTTCACTTAGCATAAAATCCTCCACTTTCACCCATGGTCTTAAGCATTTCTAATTAGCTCTTGGGGTGTTTTTAAACAACTGATCATCTCTGACAGCACATTACTGTTTTATTTGCTTTTGTGGTGGGCTTGTGAGCCAGGCAAAGAGTGGTTCAAAGGCTGCTGCATTGGTGGATGGACCTCTTTTAAGAAATGATATCTTTGGAAAAGTCAAACAGCACAGCCTCATGATGAATGTTATTTCATCAGTGCAGCCTGCCTGAGGAGCTCAGAAATCAGTAGTTTTCTTTTTTCATGAAAGGCTGCAGCTATGATTTTTTAAAAAAACGACTCATATTTGTTACAGTAGTGCTATGTGGCATTACTGAGTCTTAATCTGTGTGCTAGCAACGGAATGTGTTTGCTTATTTGTTACAACCGGCCAATGATAATCCTCGCTGACACTTCCGCAGCGTTTACCAAGAGCCAGGCCGGTTGAAACACTTCAGAACTGCTGACTCATATAATCCTCACACTAGGAGAGCAGGAGCTGTTTTGTAGCGCTATGTTATCCCCATTTTGCAGATGTGAAAATTGAGGCATAGAGAGGCTATGCACGAAGTATGTCATGTGCACAAAGTCACATGACAGTAAGGGCAGCGCTGGGCTTTGAACCCAGGCCGCGTAGCTCCATTTTGCTGCTTTTACAAAGCAAGTCCAGTAACCTTATTAAAACCAAAAACCGATTCCTACTCCGTTTGGTATCCTCCCCTCAGCCTTCAGCTTGATTTTCTGGCCCTTCCGGTTAGGACCATGAGTTTGTAATTGCTTCCCTTCATGGAGGTGAAGAACTTTTCCTAGACCCTGTGGTGTTTAATTGCAAAAATTTACAGTGTTTACACACACACACACACACACAGCAAAACCAATGATGACCGTTTAGTTAATCAGGAAGGGCTTGATTCGGGCCTAAAATGACCAGTCGTTCTCCAAGAACAGATACAAAAAGTGCAGTCGTGAGGAACCAGTGAGAGACGTCTCTTCCCATCCAGGGTCCGAGCACTTCGCGCAGGCACACGGGGAACGCTTTCTCTGGGAGGAGGCCCGTGGGAGCGGCGCGGCACAGCCGGGGGCGCCGCGGGTACGTGAGTCTCCGGGTTCCCCGCGTGTCTCCAGGCTCCCAGGCCCCAGCGCGTCGCTGCGCGCGCCCGGACCAGCCTCCGCCCGGGGACGGGGCGCTGCGCAGGCGTTGGTGCGCCGCTGCCTGCGACCCGGGGTCCGGGAGGAGGAGGGCGGGCGCACCCCCGCCCCGCGCTCCCCGCGCGACCTTTGGGTACCAGGAATGTCAGTCTGCCTGGGAGGGGGGCTGCACCGGCCGGCGCAGGAGACAGGAGGAAGGGCGGCAGTGAGGGCGCGGGTTTGAGCCCTTCCAGCCCCGCGTCCTCTCACCCCCACCGCTCCCTCCCTCCGCCGCCGCCGCCCACCTGGCCGCCCCCGCTGCGGCAGCGGCGCGAGGTTCGCTTCCAGGCCTCCGGGTGGCAGCCCGCGCGGTCTGCGGAGCTTTCCTTGTGTCTGCCCTCCCCCTTCCCCCGCTTCGCCCGCCCTCCCCGGGGCCCAACGTGCTCGTTCCCTGTCACTTCGGTCGGGGCGCGCCGGTGGGTTTGGCCTGCGCCGCGGCGGCGAGGCGGGGGAGCGAGTGAGCGCGAGGGGCGGGAGCGAGTGCCTGTGTGAGTCACCGGTACCTGGAGCGCGAGCGACGCAGAGAGAGCGGCGCGGAGCCCGAGCCGGAGCCGAGCCCGAGAGCGCCGCCGTCCCCCGGCGCCAGGCCCCGCCGCGAACCCACCCGCGCCCCCGCCGCCTCCCCGCGCGCCGCGCGGCCCGCTCGCCCCGGGCCCCGCGCCGACGCCAGACCCCGGCGCCCGGCCCGCGCCGCCCTCCCGCCTGCCCGGAGGCGGTGCGGGGCTCGCCGGGGGATGTCACAGCGGCTCCTCGGAGCCCCCAGCCGTCGTTGCTTCCGCCCAGCCGCCTCCCCCGGGAACCGCGACAATGAACCCCCAGTGCGCCCGCTGCGGGAAAGTCGTGTATCCCACGGAGAAAGTCAACTGCCTGGATAAGGTGAGCGAGGAGGCGCCGGGCTGCACCTGCTCGGAGAAGTTTTGGCATCTGGGATGGAAAGAGAAGAGTGGGTCTGTGCGTGTGTGTGCGCGTCTGTGTGTCTTGGCCCCGGGTGAGGGCACGCGAAGCAAGACGCCCGCAGGAGGGCCAGAGAGCACGCTTGGCGATCGTGATGTTGGAACCGGGAGAGGCTTTTGTCGGTGTGCGGGCGGCGGCAGAGCGGCTGCGGAGGGCGCCTGGAGGTGCGCGGCCCGGGCTGGGCCCCCAGGGGCAGTTCGGCCAGCCGCTCGCCTCCCACCTCCGCTGCGACCCCTCACTGCCCCGCACGCCCACCTCAGGGATCCGCCCGGATCGCCACCTCACCCCCGCCCCAGCGCCTCGCGTGAGGGCGGCGAGGTGGAGAGGCGGATAGTAATTAACATGTCGTGGGGCGGCCGCTGCCGCATTGCTAAGAATAAGCCCCGCCGGAGAGCCCGGGCTGAGCGCGGCGAGCCAGACCCACTGGGGGCTAATCCACCCGCTTGGGGAATTCCAGAGGAAGTGGCTCTAGACCGGCCCCTGCAGCCCTGCTTCCCTGCCCTTCCCGGGCGTGGATGGAGTTGAGCAGCCTGGGAGACAGACCCTGGCGCTAGCCTGAGCGACTGACAGTTGAACCCAGCCGGAGGCGGTCGCTGTGAAATTTGCGTGTGGTCATACAAATGCCTCATAAGAGCACGCCGTCATCCCTATAGCCATCCCAGACAGAGTCCGCCTTTCCCGCAATTTAGTGGAAGCTGGACAGGGATGGGGGGTCCGGGGGTACTTAACATAGTGCGCCTCCGGCCACCTCGGGTTGCCTGACTTCCGGTGAGCACATGTTTATCGAGATGTTACAAACAGTGTTGTTTAGGCACTTTGAACTGGATTCGGTTTCCTTTTGAGGCCACTTCACAGGCTCCATTTCTCCATTAACCAAGCGCAGAATTCCTCTTTGGCTGCTCATAGAAGTGTAATACGGGTAGAGCCCGCGACATTTCTTTCATCTGAGTCTGTACGTTATGGTGGAGAGTCATTTAAAACTCCGTTTTAATAACTGTCTTCTTTGTTTACTTAACTGAAAGTCAGCAAACATCCACTGGTACCTACAGTCATTTTGTTGTAGTATTTTCAGATACGGGGACTTGTGATGCACTAAAAAAAAATGTCTTCTTTCTGTACCCATCCTGGAAAGAACTGGCATTGTACTATAATTTTAAATATTTATTTTTTCAGTATTGGCATAAAGGATGTTTCCATTGTGAAGTCTGCAAGATGGCTCTGAACATGAACAACTACAAAGGCTATGAAAAGAAGCCCTATTGTAATGCGTAAGTATTGTCAACATAGTGTGCCAGGTGTGGCACAGCAGCAGAATATGGAAGTGAGTGGATTTGCCTGTTCTGAAGAATTGACTTGCTGTGTCACCCAGGTGTGGCAGTGGCCAATTACCTGTTTATGCCCGATACTTTGAGGCCATGTAGTTTGTTGAAGTTCATTGCATTTATGTCTTTCTAACGTGCAGGGTGATTTGTGTGTGTCTTCAACCAGAAGGTTGGTTCTTGAGGTTCACAGTGTTGTAGACTTAGGGACATTTGTTAGAAGCTGCAGAACTTACACACTGAGAACACCTGGGCTCTGAAATGCATGTCAGATAGATTGGCATTTTATTCATATGTCAGTTTCCATTTTTATCATATGTTGCCATACTGCATTTTCTGCCCGAACCTCGTTGCTTAGAGAAAGGAGTCTCGCTCCTTTGGCTTTAGCTGAGACCACTCCAGAGCTGCTGGAGCTTAATAAAGGGAATCAAAGAATTGAGACCTGGGTACTTCCAGCTGTTTAGTAGTAGATCTCTTGGTGGGGATTAAAGAAGGTAAGTTTTCTTCAGTAGGCTTTTCCATTGGCATGCTTCCAGCCTATAATACTAGCGATTAGGTAGCATTTATGCGGTGCTTACCATGTGCCAGGCCCTATTCTAAGCACTGTATGCATTACTGACTCATTTAATCATTACAGACCCTGGGACTTTGAGGAGTACTATTATTTTCCCCATTTGTCAGATTAAGAAATTGAGGCATTGAGAGGATAAGCCTCGGTAAGGGGCTCAGATCACTCCTAGAGCCTGCAAACTGTAAACATTGTTCGGTGCTTCCAAATGGCTACCTTGCCGCCCTCGGTATGTGTTTCTCCACTCTTTGAGCATCCCTCCGCCCAGATTATTTTCAGCGGTGGGCTCTTGGCACTGACTGCTGAGCCGCCTTCTTCCTGGTTCCCTTGTGGGGGCTTCTCCAGCCTGGAGGCGGCAGAGGATCCCTCGCCTTCTGGCTGGAGCATTGCCAGAGATTCATTCTCCCTGGAGTTTTGGAAACAGGTTTATTCAGGTCTCCTGGAGATGGAGGGCCCATGGTTAATTCATGCTTCACTCATGGGAGTGAGTTTTCATAGACGGTGAATTTTTGGTAAACGAATGTAATGCGCTCATACCTCTCTGATGAATAACCTAAAAAAAAAAAATCTCTTTGTATTTCCTTCGGTCCTAGCTTAGTGCTTACAGATACACCAGAAACTTTTCAAGAAATCAGAAAATGGTGGCATTGAACAGAATTCATGATTTGGATAAGTGAAGTCCACAGGTAGCCCCAAACCATTGATGTTTTCAGCTCTCCTGTATCATGCCTCTTACTAGAATAACATGAAGCAATAAGTGAGATCCCAGTGTCGTGGTCGTCTGCTTCTCTTAAAGAGAGGTGTAGTGAGCTGGTTAAAGATCAAAGGTAGGTAGCTGTCCCTAGAAGGGAAAGGGCCTTGACAACCCATAAACAGGATGATTGTTCTTCGGTTAAAGGAAAGTGAACCATTCTTCCCGTAACCCTTCTAGCCTGTGGCCTGATTCCATCAGGCTTCATGGGCCACATCAGGATTCTTTATAGCTTCACAGCCTGAAGTTTAACTGGGTTTTACCAGTGCCTTTGGGTGGTTCTGGAGGAATTGGGAGGGGAAGAGGAAAGACAGGAAAAAGAAAAGGAGAAGACAGCAACAAATATATATGTATATGTGTATATGTATGCATAATGTGTTTATGTGTATGTATATACACACACACACATAAACATATATGTATATATATACACACAAGACACACACATATAGATAAAGCATTGAACGAGGGAGGAAAAGAGATGATAAAAATAAAAAGACAGAAAAAAGAAGTGTAACTGAAGTGGAGTCTTCGATTGCATCAGGCCACTTGAAAGTTCAATGCTTACTGCTGAGTTTCAGTTCACTCCAGTTAAAAAAGAATATCAGATTCTGCAGCAAGTCATGGACGGCTGGTTGGCCCTCTGACTTCGTAGTGAACTAGTGCCCAGAACTGTTGAGATTTGGACCCCAAAACAAAAAAACCTCTGTTTGTAGATGAGAAACATCGTGCTATGTTGTTTCATAGGTCTGAATCTTATTTTTTAATACTTTCGTTATATCTAAAGGGAATGCTTACAGGTTTTCTCTCTAAAATTTCTTATATAATTCTAGTGCTTTGTTATTAGGTTTAAGTAGAGTTTTGGGAGTAGCATCTCAGATTTTTTTTTGCTGAATGTTGAACCTGGTAGCCCACTTTATGGAGCAGAGAGACAAGGTAAGACAGAAATCCATCTTTAGTGGGTGAATGAGTAGAATCGATGGTTTAAATGTTTGATTTAGCTTTACGTTCATGTCACAACTTGATACGCTGTCTCCCAGAAAACGAGCCTAGCAAAGTTGCAGGTTCTGTCTGCTATAAAGGTTCCATGCTGGAAGGCCCCTATTCTCCACCCTTAGTTTTCCAAGGGCACAGGCTGGCATGTAAATTCACTGGTCAGCATGGATTACCCTTTGGGGATCCTGATGCCTCTGCTCTAAATCAGGTGGTGTGTGTCAATCAGCTGTTCCCTGTGATCTTGGCCAGAAGGGCTGCCATAATTTCTCTGGGTCCGTGGTGGAAAATTGATTCTCTGAAGTATACTGCGACTGAAAAATGAAACATTCTGTGTCCATATAAGGTAATATTTTATCGGCCCCTAGTTTGGCTCAGGAGTGAATACACATACATGCTTATTAAATGAAAACGACTATTCTTCCCCCACTGCAACTTTTTATTATGAAAATTTTCATATACAAAATGGTTAAAAGAATAATGCAATGAACGTCTGTATATCCTCCACTGAGATGTAACTCTTATTAACATTTTGCAGAATTTGCTTCATGTTTTTATCTAGTATATGTACAGATATATTTATTATTTTTGGACCATTTGTTAGTTTCAGGCATCAAGCTGGTTTCACGCATCAAGATATTTCATTCTTAAAAAGGACCTTATGCACGTACTAAGAATAAGGATATTTTTTTTGAAGAATCACAGAGCCAGTATCACACTTCAGAAAGTTAACAAAAATTTCACAATAACTTCTAAAATCTGGTCCATATTCACGTCTCCCTCATTGTCCTAAGGATGTCTTTTATAGCTTTTTTTAAAAAAAATCCAGGATCCAATTAAGGTTCATACTTTACATTCAGTTGTTACGAAAATGGCAACTTCTGACTATTGGAGATTCAATATCAGTTCTTTAATTTCTGCTGTCATTTCTGTTGTTTTACATAACCTCTTAGAGCTTTCAGGAAGAGTATTTAAGTAGCATTTCTTGTAAAAATAACATGTAATTAACTTAAACTTTAAAATAAATATTAAAATATGGTGAAAATATCTGAAAGCACAAGCAGACATTTAGGATTGTTTTAAGAAAGCATAAAAGCTTTTTATTTTAATGGATACCCAGGGGCATTTTTTTTTTAATGGAATGAAGTAGTGAGTATTTTCTTCGGTCTAAATATGTTGCTTGTTTATATTCTTGTGTGTTTAGAGAAGAAACAAGTTTCCTGTTTGACTTCATGCAAAGGAGAACATGTATAAAATATAATTTACCTAATATTTAAATTTTGATCTTTTGATAGAATGATCAAGGTATATAGTACACGCTAGATGTAAGATTAGGTATAATACACATTTAGTTCCTAATGCATCAGTGTACCCTACTAAAACATTTAAAAACAAACTGATCTGCTTGAGGACATGCCATGTTTTCATAAGCCTTTACGTTTCATCAGCAGGCAGTGGATTCTTTTGCACGTTCAGGATTTTTTTCCCATCGTGGAACTTGCAAAGAAAAGAGGACTTGGCAATATTTTTATTGCTAAGAGGTGCTGGGAAAATAACACTAGCTGATTAGACAAAAAACGGCTCATATATTTGTATGTGAGTTGGTATGCCAAGTTAAACGATAAATGTATTGCTACCCAGCAAGCCCCACAAAGAATATAAACCCTAAAGGCCATTTGTCAGATAAATAATTTAACTTATTGTAGGTGTCACAGTTGCATTTATTATGTGTTTGTAGAAAATACATCAGTTCTTAAAGTATTCTGAGCAGTATCATCACTTAGAAATAGCAGTGCCAATGACTGGCCAGTTAACGTACTGTCGCCAAACATCACGTTATTTTAAGTCAGGGGAAGGATCAGTTTATGATGCAGTCGCTTCGCGGAGCCTTGCCAGTAATTTCCCCAAATCGTCACTTTTGCAGAGATGTTTTTGGGGGGGGCTGAACATTTGTCCTGACCTGCTCACGTTAAATATCCCTTGTATCTGTGTCAAATGTATCTTCAGTTAGGGGGCTGAAAGAACACAAGTGTCTGTGCTGTAAATACGTTTAGTTATCCTTCCAAAGACACTTCCTTCTCAACAGATAGTTTCGCTTAACGTAATTTTGGACCAATTTAAAAATAAACCAGCAGGAGCCATGCTCCGTGTTTACTTTCGCTCTGCCTGTGTGAGCGTTCCGTTTTGTAAATATGTATGGACTGTCTACAGCCTGGAAGATGCCGGGCAAGGTGCTCCTGGTATGAGCCACTCAGAACGGGCAGCTCTGTTCAGCCTGCCTGCCTTGAGGGGGATTGTCTAGGCCAGCCCCCCAGTAGCTCTCACTTACCATTTCTCTGTTGGTGACTCGCCACAAGTGCCTTTACTAAGGGGTACTCAGAGGACATGGAAGGGAATTAAATTTAAACCCGAGATATTTTCCACCTCATATTTCCCTTATCTCTGCTGAGGCCTCCCAAACCTGGTTCCATAACACTCCAAGGACTTGAGTTATCTCAAGGAGACTTAGGAAATTCTTGCTATTACGTTAGCTTTAATTACTTAAGAACTTTTCATGAAAGGCACAGTAGGGTGATTGGAGATTTGAAGCAAGACAGAACTGGATTCGAATCCTGGCTCCGTCACGGTCTACTGAACGAGTCTCTTGATCACTGAGCTTTGGCTTTTTCATCTGTAAAATGGGAATAGTAATGCTTAACCCGCAGGGCCGTGTGAGGATGAATGAGACAGGGCATGTCAAGGTTCCAGCCCAGTTTCTGGCACATAACAGACCTTCAGGAAACTGTAGTGTTCTTATTTCTTTGGCGGTACTTTTTTGAGGAGTGAAGGAAGAAAAGGAGGGTAGAAGGCAGAAGAAGAAGTTTCTCAATATCCAGGAATGATTGGTTTCAGGACCGTCCCTCGGGTACCAAAATCCGAGGCTGCTCAAGTCCACGGTCGGCCCACTCCGCATCCGTGGTTCCGCATCCTCGGATTCAAGCAGCCAGGCATCGGGTTGTACTGTAGTATTTATTGAAAAAAATCCGTGCATCACAGTTCAAACCCATGTTGTTCAAGGGTCAACTATATATCAAAGAAATGACAGTCATGCCTATTAAAAGGTTTATACCAGTATTTTTCACACTATGGGTTGCCACCCATTCGAGGGTTGTATCTAGAACTTAAAGAAAAAGAGAGACAGAAAGAAGAGAGACAATATCAGAATGGGTTTGAGTAGTGGGAAGAGTATTGTTTTGGCAAATGTTCTTTTCCTAGTTATATGTGTAATGTGTGTACTGCATCATGATGTAAAACATATTTTTGCTGGAAGATATGGTCAAAAAAAGTTTGAGAAACACTAGCTTCGTTCCGTATTCTTTTTTTTTTTTTTTTTTTGCGGTACGCAGGCCTGTCACTGTTGTGGCCTCTCCCGTTGCAGAGCACAGGCTCCGGACGCGCAGGCTCAGCGGGCACGGCTCACAGGCCCAGCCGCCCCGCAGCATGTGGGATCCTCCCGGACCGGGGCACGAACCCGTGTCCCCTGCATCGGCAGGTGGACTCTCAACCACTGTGCCACCAGGGAAGCCCCAGTTCCGTATTCTTTTTTTTTTTTTTTTTTTTTTTTTCTGCTGTACGCGGGCCTCTCACTGTAGCGGCCTCTCCCGCTGCGGAGCACAGGCTCCGGACGCGCAGGCTCAGCGGCCATGGCTCACGGGCCCAGCCGCTCCGCGGCACGTGGGATCCCCCCAGACCGGGGCACGAACCCGCGTACCCTGCATCGGCAGGCGGACCCTCAACCACTGCGCCACCAGGGAAGCCCCAGTTCCGTATTCTTAACGCCCCACACATCACAGAGCATTGGAAGCTGCCAGCGTGTACAACGCTATGCTGAAAGTCCATGAATTCAGACAGCCACTGCTTTCACTCTCTCTGTTTGTGCCAGCCACACCCTAACCCACGCCAGTCGTCCCTCAGGACTCAGCTCAGCCCTCAGAGCCCTCACCATCCTATGAAGGAACAACGAGCCTACCTGTCTGCACCCTCTTCCAGTGTAGGGTGGCTCTGAGGGCATCTGTCTTGCTCACCCCGTCTCCGCAGAGCCTGGCAGTCAGCGCTCAATAGAGATTAGCCATGTCAGGGAATGTGATGGTTATGCTGCAGCTCAGAGTGTGGTCCCTGCCTCCCCTCCCCGCCCCCCCCAGTTCAGGATGTGGTCCAGCTGAGTTCCTTCTGAGGCTGGGCATCTAGAGGAGCTGGCTTGAGAATAGGCCTTGCGGAACCTGAATGGTGGTCTGGGGGCCGAGCTTCACCAGGTCTGAATACCAAGGGGTAAAGTCTTCCCACCAAAGGAGGCTCACCTTTGCCAATCCAGAGTGAATGTGGTGGGCTTCCCTGGTGGTGCAGTGTTTAAGAATCCGCTTGCAAATGCAGGAGACACGGGTTTGAGCCCTGGTCCGGGAAGATCCCACATGCCGTGGAGCAACTAAGCCCGTGTGCCACAACTACTGAGCCTGCGCTCTAGAGCCCGCGAACCACAACTGCTGAGCCTGTGTGCCACAGCTACTGAAGCCCGCATGCCTAGAACCTGTGCTCCACAACAAGAGAAGCCACCACAATGAGAAGCCTGCGCACTGCAACGAAGAGTAGCCCCCGCTCGCCGCAACTAGAGAAAGCCTGTGTGCAGCAACAAAGACCCAACACAGCCAATAAATAAATAAATAAATACAAACAAAGTGAACGTGGTGGAATTTCCTTTCACTGCTTACAGGCTTGGTTTCAAAATATGATGCCTTTGTAAAAGATTCTTTATGGATGCTCGTTTAGCTTCTTTTGAGTTTAATTGTAATCTGTAAAATGGGATAATTTCTACCTAAGAGGAACTTTATAGAAATGAAAAGGGGGAAATATTAGTAAGCCTCAGCACATCAAATGACACCTATTAGTACCCAGATGTTAGTCCCCTCCCTTATTTATAATAAATTGAAAGCTGTTGTCTCATATCTCCCCCTTAAAGAGAGGAGAAAATGTTACAGGCAACCGTTTCTATGGGATGATATTGTGATACGTAGGGTTTCTAGTTTGCGTCAGTTATAATCTGCCTTATCTGACTTCTTGGTTTACGTACTGCCTAGAAAAAATTAGACCTTTTGCACACAGATCTGATGTGGGAGGATGACAGTTGTTTTCTGTTTTTTTGAAACTGGATGATTGAAAGTGAGGGAAGGAGACACTTTATTTGAACCAAATAAAAAGGTTCCAGTGTATATGCAAAATGATCTGATTCTCAGCTACTGAATTGAACCATTGATGACATCGAATGAATTTTAGTATCCTTTGAAATTGTAGAAGACCGTATTTACAAATCATGTCCTGAGTTCTGCCACATTTGAAAATGTTTCCGTCTCTTTATGATGATCTGTCTGTTACAGAGTGATGTCAGATCAGAAAACATTTGGAGATGAAGCACAGCAATATCTCCTAAATTATGGTGAGATGCAAGGTTAATGCAAGATATAGATGTGTGTGCTTAAAAGGGTATTGATTATGTGTCAGGGGCGTGTGTAAGAGTGCATTTTGGTATGTCTTCTTTAAACGTTTTCAGATGCGTGCTTTAAAGGATGAGTGGTTCCTGGGAATGTCAGGAGTGAGAGAGAAGCAGACATACCCACACACGACACCCTTGTCCTCCAGAGCTTCAGGACCCCCTCAAAGCTCCGTCTCCAGAGGAACGGGAAGTCGAATTTCTTTTCTTTTCCTTTCTGTTTCGTTCTCCTCTAGTCAGCATTGTTAGGAAGAGCTAGGCTTTTTGCAGTGTGGGAAGTGGGAGCTAGAATAATATTTATGAGCTAAGTGCCCAGAACATTTTGAGGACTTGGTAGAAGGATGATTATTGATTCTAAAGTTCTGCTAATGAATCAAACGGTTCCACAGCCTCTCTCGTCAAACCTAGACGTAGGGCACGGACAGAAACAGAAAACAGGAAATTGTGGGAAGGACCAGGTTTGAATGGCAAGGATTGTTTATTCCAGCACTGGAAGCCTGGCATTAATTTTATCTGTGGTCAGCTGTGTGTTTTTCTCAGTGGAGTCCTTGAGGGGGTCACGTTTGTGTTCAGCTTCTGTTTACTTTTCTACACTCTGTCGACTCATTCCCGTCAAATCCTAGGAGGAACTAGAAGAAAACTTAGTTCGATGTGTGTACTTTTGAATAGCCTCAGACCTATTTGTAGACCGGTGGCCTGGTATACTTCTGCTTCAGCTCGGCAGTCTAAAAAGTCATTTAGACAGAAATCCTTGATGGGCTCCTCTGATGCTCGTTATCAGTCCAGAGCAGGCGCCGGTCAACCACACAGAGAGCACGGAGGTGTGGAATGGCTGTGTGCAGCCTAGGGCCAGAGATGTGAGATGTGGAGTTCAATGGTTGCCCGCCAACATTGAATTCCGCCTTGAAATCTGACTTCATTATCTGTTGTTGCATCAAGAGTGTGAACTCCACCAAATTCAGGCAGCGCACGGGAGCATCAAGAATAGTGCAGGACATGTATACAATGGAATATTACTCAGCCAATAGAAAGAAATGAAGCTGAGTTATTTGTAGTGAAGTGGATGGACCTAGAGGCTGTCACATAGAGTGAAGTAAGTCAGAAAGAGAAAAATAAATACTATATGCTAGCACATATATATGGAATCTAAAAAAAAAGAAAGGTTCTGAAGAACCTGGGGCAGGACAGGAATAAAGACGCAGACGTAGAGAATGGACTTGAGGATACGGGGAGGGGGAAGGGTAAGCTGGGACAAAGTGAGAGTGGCATGGACTTATATACACTACCAAATATAAAATAGCTAGTGGGAAGCAGCTGCATAGCACAGGGAGCTCAGCTCAGTGCTTTGTGACCACCTAGAGGGGTGGGATAGGGAGGGTGGGAGGGAGACGCAAGAGGGAGGAGATAATGGGGATATATGTTTATGTATAGCTGATTCACTTTGTTGTAAAGCAGAAACTAACACACCATTGTAAAGCAATTATACTCTAATAAAGGTGTTAAAAAAAAAGGAACGGTGCAGTAAACGCACACATCAGTACAGAAAGACATATAAACAGATGTATGTGTCTTCATTTATTTTCTTTATTTTTTTGGCTGCATCGGGTCTTAGTTGCAGCATGTGGGATCTTTCATTGCATTGTGGGCTCGTCATTGCAGCGTGCAGAATTCTCTCTCGTTGTGGCGTGCGGGTTTTCTCTCTCTAGGTGTGGCACACGGGCTCCAGGGTGCGTGGGCTCTGTAGTTTGCGGCATGCGGGCTCTAGTTGAGGTGGGTAAGCTCGGTAGTTGTGGCACTCGGGCTTAGTTGCCCAGCGGCATGTGGGATCTTAGTTCCCCGACCAGGGATCGAACCCGTGTCCCCTGCATTGGAAGGTAGATTCTTTATCACTGGACTACCAGTGAGGTCCCCAGATGTATTTTTGATGGTCTGTTTGGATGCCTGTCCCATCTCCTCCTGGCTGCTCTTCCGACCATCCATCCAGAGCCCTGTGTATCTCTGTCATCTTCTAGACGTCCTTGTCCTCCTTCCCCATCCCCACGTGTTCATTTCTTCTGTCCTCACCCTGCTTCTGGCTGTCATCCTGTTTGCCCAGTGATCTGACCATCATCCCCTACCTGGTCTCCCTCTTCTAGTCTTTGTCTTTGTGAATGATTTTCCTGCCACTGCAGTTTGTCTTTTGAAACCACAGTTCTGGTCATATTATTCCCTTATGCACACACCTCTGATGGCTCCCCACTGCCTACAGAAGAAAAAAATTGGGTTTCTGATAGATACTCAGGGCTTTTCATACTTTATCCACTTCCTTTCACCCTCTCCAGCCACACTGGACTGCCAGCTCTGATGCCTTCATCAGGTTTCCTAACCGAAGTCTCAGTAGCCTCACCTGTAAAATGGGTATCATAATAGACTCTGCCTCATAGGATTAAGGATTCATTGGAATGTCAAAATAATAACTTTAGCCACAGTAAGGAGGTAATAAAAGTTAGATAGGATATTCATTGTTGTTAAACTTGACACAGTGACTTCACTCTTTCCTTACACTGTTCTTAAGCCATGCTATCCTCCTTTGTTTTAAAATTGCTTTCATCTTTAAGGCACACAGCCATGACAACCTTTGTGAAGCCGTTCTGAATCTCTCAGTCAATTACTGGACTCTTTCTCTGTGCGCCCATTGTAGTTTTTATATTTCAGTTATGTCACTTAATCAAAAAGCCTGCCTTGTACTAGAACTGTGTTTGTCTTCCCATTCAAGGTGGTTTCCTGCTGAGATTGGACCATGGAAGTTCTTCTTAGCCTGAGGTTGGAGCTGGGTTGAGGGTGGGGAAGTCAAGTCAGCTGAGCTTTGCTTCTAAAGGATCATTTCTGGCTTGTGTTTCAGGAATTGAGAATGGGGGTTGCAGTGCTGCAGTGCAGTTCTGACACTAACCACACCATGAGTGAAGGGTGCAGTCCCCAACAAAACAGCCCTTGTTTCAGATACCGCTGCAATTTCAGGTGTCCCCAGGACAACCACACTTCTGACCAACTAGCTACAGATTTGGGGAGGGGGTCCCACAACCCCTTCAGATTTGACAGTTTCCTAGAAGGGCTCACAGAACTCAGGAAAGTCCTGTACTTAAGATTATTGTTTTATCATACAGGACATAAGGCAGGACCAGTCAAGTGAGGAGACACGTCGGACCAGGTCTGGGAGGGTCCTGGACGTGGAGCTTCCCTGCCCTCACCTGTGGAATCAGGAGGGGTCTGTCTCTCTCCCTCCCAGCACGTCCATGCAGTCACAAACCAGGAACCTCCGCCACATCTGGAGCTTTGGTGTCCAGAGTTTTTAGTGGGGTTTCGTTGTGCAGGTGTGATGACTCTGAGATTATTCAGACTCCATCCCCTCTCCCCTCCCTAGAGGAGGTCCACTTGCCTCACCGGACTTGAAGCTCCAACCCTCTAATCCCAGGATTTCTGGAGTGGCCAGCCCCACCCTGAGCATCTTGTTAGCACAACTCAGTTATGGACCCTGGGGCTCATGAATATCAAAGATATTTCCAGTTACTAGGGAAATTCCAACTATTTAGAGTATGTTGCAGGAACCGGGGACTAAAGCTAGTCAAATTCATGATTATACAACAGGCTTTCTTCTCACCGTCCTCTTCAGATGTCTTGTTTGCATCGTCGAGACAGCGCCTCCTTTTCGTATCATGAACCTTCCTATCCCATTATGACAAGAATGACCATCTAAACCCACCATGTCTATGTTGTCGATCAGTAGAAGTTGGGTGAGACATATAAATGGTTGACAGCCTGCACACAGGAGGTGGGTGGGAGGACCTATTTATGGAAGGATCCTTGATGTAACTCTCTAGATTGCTTTCTGTTTAAATAAGCAAGTCTCCCCTATCAGCGGATTACATTCTTGAGGGCAGGAACGGTCCCAATCACCTTTGTACACCTTGGCACCTACCATGTGCTTGGTGAGTGTCCCCCCCATAGAGCCCACTGCCCAGCAGCTCTCTTGGGGGTGCAGCGAGCACCTTTGGCTGGCCGAGCTGTACAGCTCAGCCTCAGGCATCCCTCACTGAGAGAGCAGACTCAACAGGAAGGAACAGACTTTCTTTCTGTTCCTCCACTGGTGATCCCAGTGGAGCTGGCCGTGCTTGGGCTGACAATACGCATGAACGATAGCTACCACTTCCTCTGATAAGTGAAATATTGACATTTATAGCTAGATTATGGGTCACTGACATGCAGCCAAACAAAAGATGACAAGAGCAATGTTGTCTACGGAGGGCGTAGGTAAAATCACTTTGTTACAACTGTGTTTCCAAAAGTCTTGGGACAAACGCCTGTGTTTTAGACATTAGGCCATGTCGCCATTCACTTGCCTATCCATATATTTTTTTCCCAGAAATAAGTATGATTTATTTATTTCCTGAAACAAATGTAATCAGGGATTAATGCATTAATCCCTGAGAAGTGAAAAGTCTTTACATTCTCTTCCGGAAGAATTTAATTTTCTTTAGTGACTTCCTTCAATCCTGTCTTTTCTCCCAGATTTCCAGAACTTCAAAACCAACTCAGCAGGATCTGTGCTTCCTCCTCCTACCTTCCCCATCCCCCGTGCCAGAGCGAGCATGCGCTCTCTCTCACTGTGCTGAAGTCTTCTCTGTTGTCACTGACGTAGTTTTCTGATTTTCTTTTTAAAAAAATTAATTAATTAATTTATTGTTGGCTGTGTTGGGTCTTCGTTGCTGTGCGCGGGCCTTCTCCAATTGCGGTGAGCAGGGGCTACTCTTCGTTGCGGTGCACAGGCTTCTCATCGTGGTCGCTTCCCCCGTTGCAGAGCACAGGCTCTAGGCGCGCGGGCCCCCGTAGTTGTGGCACACGGGCTCAATAGTTGTGGCTCGTGGGCTCTAGAGCGCAGGCTCAGTAGTTGTGGCGCACGGGCTTAGTTGCTCTGTGGCATATGGGATCTTCCCGGACCAGGGCTCGAACCCGTGTTCCCTGCATTGGCAGGTGGATTCTTAACCACTGCGCCACCAGGGAGGTCCCTGATTTTCTTAACATTAAGTCAGATTCTATTTTAAAATGTCTAGACGCTTAAGGCACATAATAATTAAGGGTTATTCCTGTCAGGAATAGAAACACCGTATTAGAACAGTTCTTCCTCAGAGGCTGCTAAACAAGGAAAATCCTATTTAGAGGGTTTGCCTCTGTGATCTTTATCTTTTATATGGTAGTTACGTAATGTCAGGTTTAATTGGCCAGGAGTGCGGAAGCCGGTTTATTTGTGTGCCTCTTGTGTCATATGTACCCGAGGGGCTGAACGGTCAGTGAAAGTACCTATAATTTGTACATGGGGGCTGCTGGCCAGGAAGTGTCCTGTATAATGGCAGTTTGATAGATGCTGAAAGAAAAGCAGTTTGTTTTCTCTTTCTGCGGTGATGGGTATGTGAGAGCCACTGAATAAACATGTGTGGGTTGGCTTTAAAAGCACATTTATGCTGAACAGGAGACAGCCGTCCTTTATTTGATAGTAAGCCTCTTAGTGCTGGCATCTTTCTCTGGTGCAGACTGGTGGGTCAGGAGAGGGTGCTACTCGGGATTTAAAAATTAATTCCCTAAGAGAAAACAGGCGGTAACATAAAAGAGGGACCCGAGTGTACAAACTCTTGGGGGTAAGATAGGCTCAAGGACAACATGAGGGATATAGCTAATATTTTGTGGTAAGTGTAAATGGAAAATAACCTTTACAAATTGTATACAAATAAAAAATTGAAAAGAAGAGGAAAGGTTAGCAATCATTTTGAAGAGGTAGCACAGCACGGAGAGTAATGACTCTGGAGCCAGATGGCCTAACGTCAGATCCCAACCCTGCCATTCACTAGCTGGGGAGAGTTACTCAAGAGTTCTTTGTCACAGTTTCCTCATCTGTCCTTATCTGTAAATCGGAGGCAGTGATAGTACAGCTCATTATTTATAGAGAATTCAGCACAGCACCTTGTACCTACAAGTTCTCAGTATGTAGAAACTATTGTTTTTTTTCTTTCCATGTCTCTTCAGATAAAACTTTGCCTACATTTGTGACTTATTTCTAGAATCAAACACATCCAGATCTGTGTTGCGTTACCCACTCACCATGTCCAAATGTCTTTCTACTTTGACCAAGAGGGGAGGGACGGGGAAAGCTCCAGTGAGAAGATGGTGCTGGGATGCTATGTACGGTGTTCACTCTAAGGGCAGACTCTGTAGAAGTTAAATTTACACTTTGGTGACACCCCCTTGCCTTGTATTCTGTTTGAGGATAAAGAATCTGTATTCAGTGTTTATTACTGTTGCTTTAGGTTTTCTGGGGGCTTTTCATCTAAAGAATGTAAACATGGGGCCTCACAGTAAGCTTGGGTAATTCAACTAAACAAATATTTGTGGAACTCAGATCAAATGCAAGGCAATCATATACAAAATTCTGAGGGATGTAAAGACAACTATGAAACAGTTTTCACTCTTGACAATAAAGTCTGTTGAACAAGATAAAGAGAAAAAAAAAAAGAAGAAGTACCTGAGTAGAGGATGGAGGAAGGATCAAGTAATCCTCAGAAGATACCAGCAGCGGAATATTGATGGTCTCGCCCATCTGTACCGAAGTATAGACACTAACGGTGGTTCATAGGGTCCAGAGATACGCCCGGTGTGTGGTGGGGACAGGACAGGCTGATCAGTAAACCCTGCTGGCGGAGAGGCTTTGCGGTGCTAAAGAAGAAACAGATCTCATAGGCGGGTCCATGTATAGAAGGAAAGAAACCAGAAGGGGAACAAGTGATGGAGAACATTTGGAAGAGGATGAAAATGAAGGAGAAACCAACTCAGGGCAGACCGGGGCCACATACGTGGATGGAAAAGATAACTAGTGGTTTCTCCACATACTTACACTGTGGCACAGAGGCTGGATGCCGTATAAAGGGAGGCTTTACCGAGACAGCGGCTGAAAGTTTAGAGAATGTCAGTTGATTTTTCGCTTTGCTTTTGTATACAGTTCCACTGTTTTCAAGCTGCTTCAGACTGAACATGGAAAATGAGGAAGCGTGGGTTGGAGATGCAGTGGTTGTGAGGATTTTAGAGCAAGTAGCCTCACTACCTTGAAGTTCATCGGAGTGAAAGGGGGGATGGCTGGTCCCACCACATCCCAGACTTCAGGACACCTGTTCAGTGTGCGAGAAGCAAAGGGGGCATGTGTGTTCAGGGAGCCCCGGGTTATGAGAAACTCTGTGAGGCAGGAGCCATGTATGAGTCATTTCCGCCTGTGTGTCCAGGGGCTGGAGCAGTCCTTGGCGCACGATCGGCCTTTCATAAAGATTTACCGAGTAAACGAAAAAAGGAATAAAAAGAAAGGGGCCTCCATGAGGTAGAAGACTTTGAAACGTAAAGTTCTGATAGAAAACATGTTAATTATTCCAGTGAGGGAGAAAATGAGGAATACCTCTTAAGACAAAAACTGAAAGACAAAGAAACAGCCTAGGGCACCACCCCCTGGAGCCTTCCGAGCTCCGATTAGTAGGACACACAGTTTAAAGGATGGGAAACTGAGAAATCACAAATGCACACACAGGAAGATTAGGGTCAGGAAAGCTAAAGGCCGACATGAGCCGTGGCTTGTGAAAAATTCTCACGACCAAAGACTTTTGAAAGCACTTATGTTCCGAGATAAAAAGGTGAACTGAGGCTTGGGGAAGATGCTGGGATAATAAAAAAATGACACAGAAAAATGTAGAATTATTCGCTTCCTACTTAGCTTTCCTCTTTTCAATGAAGAAGAAGATATTTAAAAGTAGAAAAGACCCATAAACATCATTAAGAAATTAAAGTAAAAGCCAGGAGGGTAAGGTTAGGAAGAAAACATCAAGGCATTCTTCATGGTAATAAAAGAAGTTGGAATCTCTAGACCGAGATGAATGGCATCGTTCGGTCCTGAGAAGGCCCTGTGGGCGAGCTCCTGGAACTGAAATCATGGTGCCCTGGCCCTTGATGACAAGAGAGGATGTGGTGGGAGAATTACGAGATGGACTCGGGCGCTCAGCTGCGTTAGTTACTTCCCCTGGCTTTGCCTCTGGTCCCTCATCTGTAAAATGATGTCTTGTCAGCCCATCTGCCAAATGAGGCTGTGCCTCAGTTGGTGATAATAATACTTACTACCTCTTCTGGTTACTGTGAGGAATAAATCAGATAATTTGTGTAAACAGTTGACATAGTTGATACCATCTAAGCATCAGTTATACTCATTATTGCCTATTCTCTATGAGACATTATCTGCAAAAGAGAGCTTTGGGAGTTTTGGAGATGGAAAAATATCCCAAGTTTAGAAAGGGGAAGAAGAGACAGATTGTAGAAATTACAGCCTAATAAATTTGGCATTAATTCCTGGCAAAATCCTCATACAGACAAGTACAGAGATGGCTTGGGAGGATCAACATAAAAAGTCCTTACGGATTCCGTATTAGTTTGCTAGGCCTGCTGGACAGAGTACCACAGACGGGTGGCTTAAATAACAGGAATTTATTGTGTCACAGTTGTGGAGACTAGAAATCTGAGATCAAGGTGTCCACAGGATTGGTTTTTTGGGGGTGGAGGGGCGTGAGGGAAGGATCTGTGCTGGGGCGCTCTCCATGGCTTGTAGATGGCTATCTTCTCCCAGCGTCTCTTCACATCACCTTCCCTACGTGTCTCTGTCGAAATTTCTCCTTTTTACAAGGACAACGGTTGTATTGGATAAGGGCCCATCCAAATGACCGCGCTTTAACTTGATTCCCTCTGTAAAGACCCTGTCTATACATAGGCCACACTCTGAGATCCTGGGGGTTAGGACTTCAACATGTCTTTTTTAAGGGGATTCAGCCCTTAACAGATTCACTAACAGAAGTCAGGCAAAGCAAAATTAGCCTTATTTTATTTTATTTTTTTGATGGTATAGAAGAAGGGAAATATATACACAGTGAACTTTGAGTTTTTTAAAAAAGTGTATTCAATACTCTTGATTTTCATAAATGATATCTGGTGAGTGTGTTTCTCCCTTCCTCCCATGCAGACACAGGGTTTAATCTGCATTTGAATTACTACACATTGGCCACAGTATCTGTTTCTTCCTTTTTTTTGTTTTTTGGTTTGTTTTTTGTTTTGTTTTTTGTGTTTTGCGGTAGGCGGGCCTCCCACTGCCGCAGCCTCTCCCGTTGCTCTCCCGAGCACAGGCTCCGGACGCGCAGGCTCAGCGGCCATGGCTCACAGCCCAGCCGCTCCGCGGCACATGGGATCTTCCCAGACTGGGGCATGAGCCCATGTCCCCTGCATCGGCAGGCGGACCCCCAACCACTGCGCCACCAGGGAAGCCCTGTTTCTTCATTTGATGCTATATTTTCAAGACCTCACTCTTATCTTCAAGGTGTAATCACCTTCTTCTCGTCCACCCAGGACCTTTACTTTGTGACATCGTGTGCTTCGTAAGCTTGGGAAACAATTATGAAATTGTTCTGATGGATTGTTCCTGCTCGCAGGAGAATGGCACTAAAATATTTATAGGGAAATGAATTTCAGTTTCCAGTGGAAAAGGCCAGAAGAAATATGGTTTAAAATTTCATAGAAAATGACTGTCCTTATCATTTTATTTTGAGAAAGGGGGGGAATCTCCTGACTGTGACTTCATGCTTTAGTTCGTGTGAAAGATTCTCGTCTGCAGATTTATCATCGTAATATTCCTACACTTTAGGATTTATATTTCCATTTCAGAATTTAATTATTAATTTGATCATGAACGTTTCTCAGAAGGCTTCTCTTTCTTACAACTGCCTTTATTATTTTATTAAGTGATGAAGAATTTCATCTGTGTTTCAAGGGGTAGTGGAATAGACTGACTTTTGTCACGTAGGCATTTAAGTGTAAGTGCTGGGCTCCTGAAAAATACAGGTCCAGGCCTGCAGGGCAGGTGGATCCTGTGATAAGGCTTGTGTGGGTCCTGCTTTGTTTTCAGTAGCCATGCTCTCTGCTTAACCTCTTCTCCCAGGTGAACTTTATTACCAGATAGAAATCTTATCCACCCAGTGAGTTCATGCGTATTTTGAAAAACAGCACTGCTCCTCTACCCTCGCCCCCTGACTTTGAAAACAAACCCCAAACACACTCCTTTTTCCTCCTCGTAATCAGATCTTAACTATCAATGCCTCCCAAGTCCTGTTGATGTTTCTGTCTTGAGTTAATTTTTTCGTAACTCTTTGTCTATTTATACGTGGCTGCTTTTTGCTCCACAAGATGCCGAACGGAAAGCTCTTAGGGCCTTAAAAAAAGGACCAAGCCACCTTTCTCCAGTTGTCCTAGTGTCATTTCTCCTCCCCTAAATAAAGGAATGCTTCTAATTTTTTTTTTTTTCTTTACAGTTTCTACCGGTCCTTTCTGTTTTTACCACTTGACTGGCCAGAAATTTAGCCTTGATGTATGACGGACCTTTTTAATTTTTCTAAAAACCTTTGACCCCAAAGAGGATTTCTGGGCCTGGCCTGAGACCATAGTGCAGTGACCCATCTGGTTTTTTGAGAGTCAGCAGAGGCAGGTGGCCTGGGGCCCATCCACCCCTGTCTGCATGTAGTGGGGTTAGTCTGTGCAGAGGGATTGATTGTGAGAGGAAGAAAAAACGTGTTTATAAAGATCAAGGCACAGCTCTCCATCACCGGGAGCATGAATGGCCACCTGACTTGCTTTTCCAAGTGTCTCTTGCCCAATCTCTCTCTTCTTTCTAGAACTGGGAAATGCTCTATCCATTCCGCTGCTCTAGTCTTCTTTTCAAGTGTAGCAATTGTTTGAGTCTTAGCAATGCAGCGATTACCTGGGTTTTGAGTGTGAATTTTAAAGCTGAAGTGTTCAATTTTTCTGGGCACAGTACTTATGGTTTCAAAAGCACTCTTTTCCAGACGTGTATTTTTCAAATTGGAATGCCTTTTCATATTATTTTAGATTTTCTGTAGGACTGAGATTTTGAACGAGAGGTTGAGAGGGAAATTACTTTTTTTTTTTTTTTGGTCTGTTAGTTTTAAGCTTCAATTTAAAAAATCCTCATGGTGGGACTTCCCTGGTGGCACGGTGGTTAAGAATCCACCTGCCAATGCAGGGGACACAGGTTCAATCCCTGGTCCAGGAAGATCCCATGTGCCGAGGAGCATGTGTGCCGCAACTACTGAGCCTGCACTCTAGAGCTCGTGAGTCACAACTGCTGAGCCTGCGCACCATAACTACTGAAGCCCTCTTGTCTAGAGCCCGTGCTCCGCAACAAGAGAAGCCACTGCAACGAGAAGCCTGTGCACTGCAACGAAGAGCAGCCCCCGCTCGCCGGAACTAGAGAGAAGAGCCCGTGTACATCAACGAAGACCCAACGCAGCCAAAAAAAAATAAAAAAATAAGTAACTAAAATAAAAAATAAAATTAAAAAAAATCCTCATGGTCAAAATCTTAAAGATATATTTTACGATATTGTTGAGGAAAATGCACGTACATCGTCTCTTTAACATTCTGAATCGTGTTGAGAGTTGTGGTGGTTTTCTTATACTCTGCTTCATATTGTGAGTTTCTAAACAGACAGGTGCTGTGCAGGCCCAGGAGTGCAGCAGACAGAGAGGAAAGGTTAACATTCAGCTCATTTACATTGTGACTCCCTTTCTAAGTTTGACTTTAGTGTTTGCTTTAAAGAGTATTTATTTTTCTGGATGGTATTAATAATATCAGGTATTCTCTTCTGAACTGGGGAATTGTTCTCTCCGTTAAGTTAGTTTTTAGCAAACATTTCTTAAAAACAGTGAAACATTTCTGAAAAACATGTCATGAATTGTTTTTTCCTGTTTTGCCTGTTCTATTCTATGTGGCCTATTACACTGTGCACCATTTAACAGATATAAACGCAGTCCTGCGTCTTACTTTTACACTGTGAAGACTTGCATTTTATTTCTGTATATACAGTAGTCTGCCCTTATCTTGGGGCGTACGTTCCAGACCCCTAGTGGATGCCTGAAACCACCAAGAGTACCGAATGCTATGTATACTATGTTTTTCTCCCCCATGTATACATATCTGTGATGAAGTTTAATTTATAAATTAGGCACAGTAAGAGATTAACAATAATAACTAATAATAAAGTAGAACAGTTATAACAATACACTGTGATGAAAGTTATGTGAATGTGGTCTCAGAGTATCTCACTGTACAAATTTAATGCCTTTTTCATCTTAGCTAAGCACCTACCACGCACTGTGGCTGTAACGTTTGCAGTTTGAGGTGCAACAGCAAAGCATGCAGATTTCTTTTTCCTTCTTCATGATTTCAGGGATAGATGATTTGTTCTTATCGTAGATTGTAGCAACCTCAACTTACAATTTTTTCCTTTCTTTATTAAGTCAAGAACTTTCACCTTTTTACTTACAGAAAGTACTTTATGGCTTCTCTTTGGCATATTCAGATCACCAGAATCACTACTCTTGCACTTTGGGGACATTATTAAGTGAAATAAGGGTCATTTGAACACAAGCACTGTGACACCACGACAGGCGATCTGATACCCGAGAGGGCTACTAAGTGACTAATGGGTGGGATACGCCAGACAAAGGGATGATTCACATCCTGGCGGGTGAGACCAGGTGGCTCAAGATTTCATTACAGTACTCAGAATGGCGCGAAATTTAAAACTTATGAACTGTTTACTTCTGGAATTTTCCGTTTAATATTTTTGGACTGTGGTTGACCGTGGGTCACTGAAACTGTGGAAAGTGAAACCACGGATAAGGGAAGACTACAGTACTTTTATTTTGAGAAGTTAATTTGTAATTTATTAGCCTTTGTGACCTTACTGTATGGTGTAGTCATTACGAGCCCAAGTTTTGAAGTCGGACATTTCAGTTTGAGCTCTGGACCCAATCGAATATCACTTCATCTCTCCAACCTTAGTGTCCTTATCTGTAAAATGAGGATAATAATAGCAGCTACCACCTGGAGTTGTTGGGAGATGTACGTGAGACAATGCATGTAAAATGCCTGACCCATATATGTTAGCTATTACCATTGCCAGTGTGCATTTATGAGATAGAAGGTGCATGGTGTGTGGTAACAATTTGGGACTAGCAGATTGGAGATGTGGGGTTCTAGGCCAGAGAAGATCCACAAAGGATGGAAAGTGGGGGTTGAGACTAAGGAGAGTAAGACCTTGGTTCTAAGAACAAAAGGCAGTGTTACTTTTCTGTTGGATTATTCTATAATTCACATCGTTACAAGCAAGGAAATGGATACAGAGTTTATTATTATTATTTTTTGAATTCACTTTAGCAGAATAAATAGGAAAAGATTTGTAGTCACTGGATTCCTGGACTAGAACTTGATGCATCTATCTCCTTATTCTCTCCAAACAGGAAGTGAAATTACTGTTCCGAGTTGAGTTTGCGTCTGGAACCAAATATGTTACCTGATCTACACTTGGCTAGGCCAGTTAAGTGTTTGGATGAAATGATACGCTTCTCTTTTTATTTTTGGAGTTTTCTGTTCTGGATTAATGTTGGATGTTTGTCGACGGTAGATTGCAGCTTGCAATCTAGAATCAGTTGGTCAGGGAAATCTAGTCCTTACATTTGAGCAAAACCTGGAGGAGGCCAGGGAGTGAGCAGAAGAGTAACATGATGTGTGACTGAGGTTTTTAACAGGATCGCTCTGGCTGTTGCGAAAATAATGTACTAATAGGCCCCCAAATGCTTTTTTTTCGGTGTATATATGCCAAAGGGACAGTCACACATTGGGTGTCACCTTTAGTGTAAACAAGATTGTATTTTATCATAAAAATGAACCCAGAGTTCTCATGAGGCTCCTGTCCTTAAGGGAGTTTTATCCCTGGAAGTTGCCAGGACACAAAGGTCCTAGGAAAGGGACAGAGCAGGGGTTTCCATCATTGTCGGTGACTAATTACTACTTTTGACTGAATCAGGGTGGATACTTGTGGGCATTGTTTTATGTGCAAAAATAGATCTTTTATTTCCCAAATGTACTGTAGGCCTAGATTGATCTAGATGGAACTTGGAAAAATCCTGTAGAATGATTGATTCTTGTTGATTTCCCTTCAGACGACCTCATTCCTTTCCTTGACCCCCCCTCATTCCATCCTCCCCTTTCCTGCTCTTCCTTGTTGATGAGGGCTGAGGGCATTGCCCTAACAGACTGTATTTTTCTGAGTGGTGGTCATTACTTTCCCTTGGATTGGCTGAAAAATCATTCCTGTCACCTCTCTGGAATGTAGCGTTCCACCTTGGCATGCATGCGTTTGTTCTGCAGCTAGAGGTTGGCAGGGTTCTACTTCGTTTTCATTTTCTTGTACAATTAAGGCACCTAGGAAAACATTTGAAGAAAGTTTTCATTTTGTGGGCTCATAATAAATACCATAAAGTGATTTGCCAGTCTGTTGGCTTCAGTGGTGACTTTTGTACAGAAGGTATGCAAACAGCGGTTACCAAAGAGTTTAATTGGGAGCACACCATGACTATCTTTTGAACCTTGGAAACACAGAAGTGGATTTACACAGATAATTGTTCTGAAGTTTTCACATCTCATTTTTATATTTGCCAAACACATCCCCACCAGTTTCGTTTCTTGGCAGTGCAAATGTTTGGAGACACGTTGTATGTTCTCCAGCAGTCATGACTGACTTTTTCCCCACATACTGTAGTTGTACAAGTCTGTGGATGGAGCCAAACTGGGGGGATTCTTAGTCCATCATTTCAGTTTTAATTCCTTATAAAATATTAGTAGGAAGGCAAAGTTATTTTACATCAAAGTGACTTTTTTTGGGAAGTGGCAAATTAAACTTTATGGCCGCAGCTGTTCAGAGTGGAATTTGTAGGAAGTTAAAGAGAAGGGAATGCTTACAACACTGTGATTTAAATCCTTGGTTCAAGAAGGATGCAAGCTGTGAATAAACCAGGGTATTGAAATGTAGAAAAATATTTTTGTAAATATGTGTCTTAAAACCTAGGCCCTGTTGTTTCAGCCTGTCTTCCAAAAACAACGATGGCTCTCATTTTGCAATAGGAGTCTTTGTTTAGAGGTCAATGTGACACACTGAAAAAGAAGCATAACTTAGTAGGGAGGCTCCCTAACGGCGAGTACAGTCAGCCTTGCATGTCTGTGGGTTGCGACTCGGTGGATTCCATCAACCACCTCTCGTTGATGTTGAACCCCGCGGAGGCGGAACCCGCGGAGGCGGAACCCGCGCAATTGAGCACCCATGGATTTTGGTATTCACAGCAGGTGCTAGAACCTCCTTGGATACCGTGGGACGACTGTTTACTGGGTAAAGAATTTGAGAAGGAGCAGGACCTTTACCACATGTTGTTCCTTTTCCTGGAGTATCACCTTCCTCACCCCTACCCGCCACCACATAACCTTGCTTAGTTGGTGCCTTTTTCTCCTTTAGTTCTCAACGCTTGACGGGGATGTCTTCTCTGATTTGGCTAGTCTCTCTACGGTACACTTTTATAGCCTTACATAATTCTTCATAATTCTTAAAATATATAATTATTATAATTATATTATAGCCTTACATAATTCTTCATATTTCAATAATATACTTATTCTAGGAACTCCATGAGATTAGGGAGAGTTTCATTATTTTTTGTTATTATTGCATCATCACTGCCTACAAACAATGCTTGGCACAGGATAAATTTTGGCAGTTGATAGGTATTTGTTTGATGAAGAAATCCATGAATGATTGAATGTGGGTGGCTATAGAAAGGCCAATAGAAAGATTTAGGCTCATGTCCTCCAGTTCAAATGCCTATGGGGCCAGCAGCCCAAGTAAATGATTGAAGGAGACTAGTGAAATGACTTGTCATGTGCTGGGCAACCAGATAGAATGTCATGGACAGGTGCCCACCTAGTGGATGTTCTTGTCCCTCCTTCAGTGGAGGCTAGTTCTTCCCATCATAGGGGTGTAGGCTTGGACTGTGGTAAATTTGAAGGACTGCCCCAGGCATATGGGTTAGGTTGTGGTGGACTTAAGTAGTAAAGAAAACTGGAAGGAGGTCTGCCGGAGGACCTGGAGCGTCAAGATGGTTTTTGAGCAGAGGCGAGAAATCATCGGATGAGGGAGTGTTTAGGAAGAAAGTTTTAGCAGACTGAGATGTCTTCAAGTAGAACAGAGGACTAGTAGGTTTTGAGGTTAACGTAATAGTCTGTGCCAGAGCTAAATGAAGCAGGCACTGGGAGAAGAACCAATAGTTTAATATCTAGCACTATTTTTGCAAAGACAAACGTATTAGAAAAACAGATTTCTGAAAAGTATACTACTCTTCATCGAAGTCTTTCTGGAATCAACAGAAATGGTGACTGGAAGAGGAAATCGTGAGGTAAAGTCAGATTGCTGTGGGTTGAGGATTGAGTGGGATGTGAGAAAGGAAAGCCAGTGAATGGAGACTCCTCTTTTGAGAAGTTTTTCAAAAAAGGAAGAAAAGAGACCGGAGCAGAAGCAGGGGCAGTGGAAAATACCAGAAAGATACAAGGGGTAGGAGGGATTTACAGCACCAATGAGGATCCCTTTTTCTGAGGTAGTAAGAGCAGAGCAGAGTGGGTGTTGATGCCCAGTTCCTGAGGTGGAAATGGCAAGCGGACAGCAAGTTCTTGTCAGGAGGCAGGAGGAGGTCATGCACTCAGTGAGGAGAGTGTGTCGGGTTGGGGCTTTGCTTTGGAGAAGATATGTATAGGACGGAGTCCTGAAATGCATTTCCATTTCCACTTTTATCACAGATTTTATTGACAGGTGCTAAAGAAATATTCTTGGAAAGATTGAGGGAAAGCTTCTTTTGCATTTTCCTTCTGACTTGAAAACTCACCAGAAGCCTTAAACACTTCCTGAAATCTTGAAAGAAGTGAGTTCAGAACTATGCTATGAAGGATATTTTGGACCTGTGGAAACCCAGAAGCCATTGCTTTTCTGTGAAGGATCCTGCTTTGACTCAAAGTCCAAGTCTAAGGCCTGTCTCACAGAGCTTCAATTAGCCCTTCAGTCAGATAACTGCATCTGAAGTGCTTCAGCAACTAATAGATCAGTACTGAAGTATAGTAAAATATTATGAAACTACTGTAGACATTCAGTAATGTCTTTGGAATCTGGTGAAACGTTAAGTTTACGAGTACTTTTTCATTAAAAAAATATTTTTGCTTTACCAGGCTGTTGCTGTTTTTCCATCAGTGAATTTCAGGCTAAGGTCTTTTCAGAGTATCTCCTGATAAGTCAACAAATCTATCTCAAATGTGTTTGTTACTAAGCAACCGTTACCAAGAGCCTCTGTAATTAAGATGAAACTTGCAAGGTAACAATGCCCAAACATAGTACCATTTTCACCATTTTCTGATAATGTTGAGAGTAGGGTGAATACAAGTGAAAGAAGACTCTATTTTAGTGAGAGCCCAGTGTCTGAAATTTCTGACTATATTGGCTGTCCTCTAGCTCACTCAGGACAGAGTGTTTGTGTTTGACAAATCAGCCAGTGATTTTTTCTTTTGTGTCTGCCGTACATATTCCTCACGTGAACCGGTGAGCACCTGCTTCAGGCAGGGTCCCTGTGCAGCTGTGGCACGACTGGCCATGTGGTACCCAGGCCCGCACTGTCTGACGTGTGCTCTGGCAAGCGGGGTGACCCGAGTGAGCTTCACATGAGCTCAACCTCCTTTGCAGCCATTGACTGACCTAGATTAGGCTGCGATGCAGGCATGTTACGTACTTTGCTTAACAACACAGAGTGTCTTTTTCTTTTGGTGATTTGTAACGGAAGGCTCAGATGAATTTTTTCCTACTCATTGTGCCTGGCTCATGGCAGACGCTTTACAAATGTTTCTCTTTCCCTTCCCGATCCAGGGGCAAGGGTGTGGGTGTGGGGTAGGGTTTCCATGACGACCTGGTGTTGAATGACCTCCTTTCAGACCTGTTGTTAGATGCCCAATGGGCTGGAGTAGAGGTCCTCACCTCGTGGACGGCTTTGCTGATAACAGGAGTCAGTCTGTCCCAGTCACCAAGCAATTACTGGGTGACCCTGCAGCTGCTTATAAACTTGTCGCTTCCCCACGGAGTTTCTCCTAGGTTGGCCCCACTGCAGGCAGAGTGGGTGTCAGTCACTGAAGAGCACTGACCAATATGTTAGGATCTTGGGCATGTCATAATCACCCTGAACTTTAATTTCCTTGCCCTTCCACTGGGGACAGTATTCCCTCCTTGGCTCATGTAGTTGGATTGCCATAAGAATTTGATGAGATAGGATATGTGAAAGTGCTGTGGAAAGGTATATGTGTATTCATTTATTCAACAAATACTTACTGAGTGGCTCCTACGTGCCAGGCACTGTTCTAGTTTCATAATATATTTCATGCCAGCACAGATAACTAGATCTATTTAATTTTTTCACATGGCAGTTTAATATTCCATGGTATAGATGTTCCATAATTTATTTAACCATCTCCCAATTAATGGACATTTAAGTAAACAGTGCTTCATTGAACATCTTTATGCATATATTTTTGGCATGTATGAGAACATTTCTCTAGGAGAGTATTGCAAAAGATCAAAAGGCATGCATATTTAATATCTTGATGGGTACTATCATATTCTTCCCAAAAGGCAATTGACAAACTATCTACCCAACACGTATGAGAATACTCATCTTCCCATACCCTTGCTAATATGATCTTTTAAATTTTACCGATGTGTTGGATGAAAAGTAGTATCTAATGGTTGTGTTATTTTCAATTCCTGATTTATTAATGAGCATCTTTTACTGTTTATTGGCCATTATTACTTCTTCTATGATTAGCCTTTTTAGCTAATCTCTTTATCTACTGGGAGATATATATTTGTCTTATTAATTTGAAGGGGCGTTTTATACATTT
The DNA here is from genome assembly GCF_011762595.2 of Tursiops truncatus. NCBI lineage: Eukaryota > Metazoa > Chordata > Mammalia > Artiodactyla > Delphinidae > Tursiops > Tursiops truncatus. The sequence continues at coordinate 162,352,985 of NC_047035.1, read as the reverse complement.
AAAACATGTTTGACTGGACATACTTTTGAGATGATAGGTCCAGTGTTAGTCGCTATTTTACAGGGGAGATAAGAGGCGCATGAAGTTAAATAGCTAGTCACAGGTCACACAGCCAGTTAATGGTGGGACTTGGTTTAGAGCTAGGCTCCTTCTAGTCCAGTCTGCTTTTATTTGAGCAGAGAGGTTATTTGCGAAGCTCAGCAGGCCAGGGAGGGTGGGTTACCTCCGTGGTGGATGGCTGGAAGCAGCATGAGGGAGGCCTTTGAGTCACAGAAGAGGAATGGGGCTGAACACAGGCTTTTCCAAGTGTCAGTGGCCCTTCATGAGTTACCTAATCCTGGGAAAAAGTGAAGATTGGGGGCTGATGACTGTGTCTTTGTTCCTTAGGAGGTGGATAGAAAGGCAAAGGAGAACAAGAGTGACAGCCCCTGTAGGGTGCTGCCTTTCCGCCTTGCAAGGGCACAAGTACCCTACGCTTCAGCTGCCTCTGCATTGCAGACACCGGAGAATGTTACTATTCTTGATAATCACAAGAGAAACAGAACAAAGATCCTCTCCTTATTTGAATTTTCTGCAGCACCTCTTTTGAATAATCAGAACTTCTTTTTCTGATTGAATCATTACCATTTCCTTTTCTGTGTAAACCAGGAATAAAGTTTTCCTGAAATGGCTTCATTTTAGGCTTTTTCTCTTCTTATCCTGATCTGGCTTGTGATGTATGTTCAGTGGGGCACATCCTAGGGTACAGATTCTAGATTTTTTTTTAAGGCTGGAAGCAACCTCAGGGGCCATCTGGTTCAATTCACTTATCGAATCTAAGATCTTGGGAAGCATGGTGGTTTGCCAAGATTTCCCGATTATTCCAAGTCAAAGACTAGGACTGGGGACTCTTCAACTCTATTAGGACTTCTGGTTGTACCATTTGACATCTTTCTGAAATTTGTCTATTTTTTTCCTCCTTTTTCTTCCAGATTTCTTATCTTGAAAGTGAGGCTGGTGGTATTTATTTCATTCAACTGTTGTGCTAAGTAGTTATTTAAAAAGCATTTTCACATTTGAATTTTAACCCCATTTCTTCATTTTTTTTTAAAACCTGTTATTTTGTTAAGCCACTGAGCATTTCAGGATTTATTTGTTACTGCAGCAGAGCATAATACAGCCTGACCAAAATAAGTACAAAAAGGCTTATAACGAAAACAAACAACAACAAAAACGCAGTTCCCCTACCTGAGCTCTCCTCACTTTGTAGTCTTATTTCCCAGAGGACCACTTTTGATGTTTTAGCAGCTTCTTTGGGCATTGAAGTCCATATTTCTACTTATGATTTTACTTCTTATTTTTTAAGTATCAATTTTAGGCATTATCTATTAACTTCCCATTATGGCAGATGATTTTTTTAGCATCCCTAAATCATCAAGTACCCTGATTCTCTGCTTTGCATCTTCGCCAGGTGATATATAGGAAACGTGGGGGGTTAAATCCACATTTAGTTTTTTTTTTTTTTGAAGTTTATGTATTTATTTTATACAACAGGTTCTTATTACTTATCTGTTTTATACATATTAGAGTATGTATGTCAATCCTAATCTCCCAATTCATCCCACCCCCCACCCCCACCCCTGCTTTCCCCCCTTGGTGTCCATATGTTTGTTCTCTACATGTGTGTCTCTGTTTCTGCCTTGCAAACCGGTTCATCGGTACCATTTTCTAGATTCCACATATATGCATTAATATACGATATTTGTTTTTCTCCTTCTGACTTAACTTCACTCTGTATGATAGTCTCTAGGTCCATCCGTGTCTCTACAAGTGACCCAATTTCGTTCCTTTTTATAGCTGAGTAATATTCCATTGTGTATGTGTGCCACATCTTCTTTATTCATTTGTCTGTCGATGGGCATTTAGGTTGCTTCCATGACCTGGCTATCGTAAATAGTGCTTCAGTGAACATTGGGGTGCATGTGTCTTTTTGAATTATGGTTTTCTCTGGGTATATGCCCAGTAGTGGGATTGCTGGGTCATATGGTAATTCTATTTTTAGTTTTTGAAGGACTCTCCATACTGTTCTCCATAGCGGCTGTATCAATTTACATTCCCACCAACAGTGCAAGGGCGTTCCCTTTTCTCAACACCGTCTCCAGCATTTGTTGTCTGTAGATTTTCTGATGATGCCCATTCTAACTGGTGTGAGGTGATACCTCATTGAAGTTTTGATTTACATTTCACTAGTGATGAAACTAGTGATGTTGAGCAGCTTTTCATGTGCGTCTTGGCCATCTGTATGTCTTCTTTGGAGAAATGTCTATTTAGGTCTTCTGCCCATTTTTAATTGGGTTTATTTTTTAAATATTGAGCTGCATGAGTTGTTTATATATTTTGGAGATTAACCCTTTGTTTGTTGATTCTTTTGCAAATATTTTCTCCCATTCTGAGGGTTGTCTTTTCATTTTATTTATAGTTTCCTTTGCTATGCAAAAGCTTTTAAGTTTCATTAGGTCCTATTTGTTTATTTTTGTTTTTATTTCCATTTCTGTAGGAGGTGGGTCAAAAAAGATCTTGCTGTGAATTATGTCAAAGAGTGTTCTTCCTGTGTTTTCCTCTAAGAGTTTTATAGTGTCCGTCTTACATTTAGGTCTTTAATCCATTTTGAGTTTATTTTTGTGTATGGTGTTAGGGAGTGTTCTAATTTCTTTCTTTTGCATGTAGGTGTCCAGTTTTCCCAGCACCACTAATTGAAGAGACTGTCTTTTCTCCATTGTATATCCTTGCCTCCTTTGTGATAGATTAGTTGACCATAGGTGTGTGTGTTTATCTCTGGGCTTTCTATCCTGTTCCATTGATCTATATTTCTGTTTTTGTGCCAGTACCATATTGTCTTGATTACTGTAGCATTGTAATATAGTCTGAAGTCAGGGAGTCTGATTCCTCAAGCTCTGTTTTTTTCCCTCAAGATTGCTTTGGCTATTTGGGGTCTTTTGTGTCTCCATACAAATTTTAAGATTTTTAAATTCTAGTTCTGTTAAAAATGCCATTGGTAATTTGATAGGGGTTGCACTGAATCTGTAGATTGCTTTGGGTAGTATAGTCATTTTCACAATATTAATTCTTCCAATCCAAGAACATGGTATACCTCTCCATCTGTTTGTGTCATCTTTGATTTCTTTCATCAGTGTCTTATGGTTTTCTGAGTACAGGTCTTTGACCTCCTTAGGTAGGTTTATTCCTAGGTATTTTATTCTTTTGGTTGCAATGGTGAATGGGATTGTTTCCTTACCTTCTCTTTCTGATTTTTCATTGTTAGTGTATAGGAATGCAAGAGATTTCTGTGCATTCATTTTGTATCCTGCAACTTTACCAAATTCACTGATTAGCTCTAGTAGTTTTCTGGTGGCATCTTTCAGATTATTTATGTAGAGTATCATGTCATCTGCAAACTGTGACAGTTTTACTTCTTCTTTTCCAATTTGTATTCCTTTTATTTCCTTTTCTTCTCTGATTGCTGTGGCTAGGATTTCCAAAACTATGTTGAATAATAGTGGTGAGAGTGGACATCCTTGTCTGGTTCCTGATCTTAGAGGAAATGCTTTCAGTTTTTCACCATTGAGAATGATGTTTGCTGTGGGTTTGTTGTATATGGCCTTTATTATGTTGAGGTAGGTTCCCTCTATGCCTGGTTCCCTCTGGAGAGTTTTTATCATAAACGGGTGTTGAATTTTGTCAAAAGCTTTTTCTGCATATATTGAGATGATCATATGGTTTTTATTCTTCAGTGTGTTAATATGGTGTATCACATTGATTGATTTGTGTATATTGAAGAATCCTTGCATCCCTGGGATAAATCCCACTTGATCATGGTGTATGATCCTTTTAATGTGTTGTTGCATTTTGTTTGCTAGTATTTTGTTGGGGATTTTTGCATCTATATTCATCAGTGATATTGGTCTGTAATTTTCCTTCTTTGTGGTATGTTTGTCTGGTTTTGGTATCAGGGTGATGGTGGCCTCATAGAATGAGTTTGGTAGTGTCCCTTCCTCTGCAATTTTTTGGAAGAGTTTGAGAAGGATGGGTGTTAGCTGTTCTCTAAATGTTTGATAGAATTCACCTGTGAAGCCATCTGGTCCTGGACTTTTGTTTGTTGGAAGATTTTTACTCACAGTTTCAATTTCATTACTTGTGATTGGTCTGTTCATATTTTCTATTTCTTCTTGTTCAGTCTTGGAAGGTTATAACTTTCTAAGAATTTGTCCATATCTTCCAGGTTTTCCATTTTATTAGCATAGAGTTGCTTGTAGTAGTCTCTTATGACGCTTTGTATTTTTGCAGTGTCTGTTGTAACTTCTCCTTTTTCATTTCTAATTTTATTGATTTGAGTCCTCTCCCTCTTTTTCTTGATGAGTCTGGCTAATGGTTTATCAATTTTGTATGTCTTCTCAAAGAACCAGCTTTTAGTTTTATTGACCTTTGCTAGTGTTTTCTTTGTTTCTATTTCATTTATTTCTGCTATGATCTTTATGATTTCTTTCCTTCTACTAACTTTGGGTTTTGTTTGCTCTCCTTTCTCTTGTTGCTTTACGTGTGAGCTTAGATTGTTTATCTGAGATTTTTCTTGTTTCTTGAGGTAGAATTGTATTGCTGTAAACTTCACTCTTAGAACTGCTTTTGCTGCATCCCATAGGTTTTGAATCGTCGTGTTTTCATTGTTATTTGTCTCTAGGTATTTTTTGTCTCTTTGATTTCTTTAGTGATCTCTTGGTTATTTAGTAACGTATTGTTTAGCCTCCATGTGTTTGTGTTTTTTATGTTTTTTTCCCTGTAATTGATTTCTAATCTCATAGTGTTGTGGTCTGAAAAGATGCTTGATACCATTTCAATTTTCTTAAATTTAATGAGGCTTGATTTGTGACCTAAGATGTGATCTGTCCTGGAGAATGTTCCATGTGCACTTGAGAAGAAAGTGTAATCTACTATTTTTGGATGGAATGTCCTATAAATCTCATTTAAATCTCTCTGGTCTATTGTGTCATTTAAAGCTAGTGTTTCCTTATTAACTTTCTGTCTGGATGATCTGTCCATTGGCGTAAATGAGGTGTTAAAGCCCCCCACTATTTTTGTGTTACTGTCAGTTTCCTCTTTTATAGCTGTTAGCGTTTGCCTTATGTACTGAGGTGCTCCTGTTGGGTGCATATATATTTATAATTGTTATATCTTCTTCTTGGATTGATCCCTTGATCATTATGTAGTGTTGTTTCTTGTCTCTTGTAACATTGTTTATGTTGAAGTCTACTTTATCTGATATGAGTATTGCTACTCTAGCTTTCTTTTAATTTCCATTTGCATGGAATATCTTTTTGCATCCTCTCACCTTCAGTCTGTATGTGTCCCTAGGTAGACAGCATGTATATGGGTCTTGTTTTTGTATCCATTCAGCAAGCCTATGTCTTTTGGTTGGAGCATTTAATCCATTCACATTTAAGGTAATTATTGATATGTATGTTCCTGTTACCATTTTCTTAATTGTTTTGAGTTTGTGTTTGTAGGTCCTTTTCTTCTCTTGTGTTTCCACTTAGAGAAGTTCCTTTAGTATTTGTTGTAGAGCTGGTTTGGTGGTGCTGAATTCTCTTAGCTTTTGCTTGTTTGTAAAGTTTTTGATTTCTCCGTCGAATCTGAATGCGATCCTTGCCTGGTAGAGTAATCTTGGTTGTAGGTTCTTCCCTTTCATCGCTTTAAATATACCGTGCCTCTCCCTTCTGGCTTGTAGAGTTTCTGCTGAGAAATCAGCTGTTAACCTTATGTAAGTTCCCTTGTATGTTATTTGTTGTTTTTTCCTTGTTGCTTTTAATACTTTTTCTTTGTCTTTAGTTTTTGTCAGTGTGATTACTGTGTGTCTTGGCGTGTTTCTCCTTGGGTTTATCCTGCCTGGGACTCTCTGCCCTTCCTCGTCATGGGTGGCTGTTTCCTTTCCCATGTTAGGGAAGTTTCCAACTATAATCTCTTCAGATACTTTCGCGGGTCCTCTCTCTGTCTCTTCTACTTTTGGGACTCCTATAATGCGAATGTTGGTGTCTTTAAATGTTGTCCCAGAGGTCTCTTAGGCTGTCTTCATTTCTTTTCATTCTTTTTTCTGTATTCTGTTCTGCGGCAATGAATTCCACCATTCTGTCTTCCAGGTCACTTATCTATTCTTCTGCCTCAGTTATTCTTCCATTGATTCCTTCTAGTGTAGTTTTCATTTCAGTTATGGTATTGTTCATCTCTGTTTGTTTGTTCTTTAATTCTTCTGGGTCTTTGTTAAACATTTCTTGTATGTTCTTGATCTTTGCCTCCATTCTTTTTCTGAGGTCCTGGATCATCTTCACTATCATTATTCTGAATTCTATTTCTGGAGTGTTGCCTCTCTCCACTTCATTTAATTGTTTTTCTGCGATTTTATCTTGTTCCTTCATCTGGTACATGGTCCTCTGCCTTTTCATTTTGTCTGTCTTTCTGTGAATGTGGTTTTCATTCCACAGGCTGCAGGATTGTAGTTCTTCTTGCTTCTGCTGTCTGTCCTGTGGTGGATCTCTGCATATTTTTGAAAGCCCATTTTTGCAGCTTCTGTTATGCATATAACATGAGCTTAGTCAGCACTTGTCGAATTAATGAAAGGTTTAGGTAGTTGTTTTGTATTTCTGTGCTTCAGTCTCACACACACACACACACACACACACACACACACACACACACAGACACACAGAGACACACACGTTCTTAATTCCAAATTCACCACTGTTTCACCCTTTCAAGGTTATATAGTCTATCTCCTGGTTTCAGACATAGAAATATTTGAAATACTCAGAGTAAATAAAATTCTCCCCTGATTTTAAAGCATTTACAGAAGGGGACACCAAATGTCCCCTTCAGCCTTCATTTTGATTTTTCATAATTGATCTCGTTAGGAAATTTCTTTGTGTGCTTTAGTCTCTGGTTCTAGGCTGCTGTTGTCTCCAGTGTGTTGTCACACAGAGCACCCTCAGGGTAAAGCAAGCTGGAGTGTGCATGGTTACGGGTCACAGGGTGCCTCAGGTTGTGCTAATAGATGGGGTTGGTACAATCCAGGGTGAAATTGTATTTTTCTTGTTTGTGTGGTCATGAGCTCAGAGAAGGGCCAGGCACATTTGAAGTCGGATATCTGTGTACTGGGAACACCACCAATAGGGAATGCTTAGGAATGGGGGGGTTATATTACCAAGGAGAATGCTAGGAGAATTACTGTTCCTACAAGTTTCCCCACTGAATAAGGTCTTTTGTCCTGTTACAAAGAGTGATTCACAACCGTTTAGTCCTGGCCTGGCTTGGGTAGATATCTGGATACCAGGCGTGGTACTTGCCTTCTACCTAGAAGCATTTGGTGTTAGGTCAGGAGGGAGATTTTCCAGAAGAAGAGTTCTGCTGAAGGGGCTGGGGTGGGGGAAATAACCCTGAACCTCAGCTACCCTGCTGAAGTTAAATTCTGGGGCAAGCATTTGCTGTGGGCATCCCACGTTCTTGGTATTAGAGCCCTCATCTCAGGGGATATAATTGACTTTCGGTTCAAAGTAGAGGAAAGCTTAACATACTTTAAATAATCCTTTCTCTAATTTCCCTTTTCTCCATTTTATTCAATCCAATTCTACTCTCTCAGATTTACTTTTCCAGCTCTTAATCATCTTTTTGTGTTTCTCTATTAGTGGGTGATTTTTGATGTCAAAGGGTGGGTTTTTAAAAAAAAAGTTACTTTAATATTTGTGTTTCTTTCTTTGAAGTTTAAAAAGAACATAATACCAGACATACAGAAAAGTTGCAAGAATATTAAAAAGAATTCCTGTAAACCTTTCATCTAGATTTTCCAAATGATGATGTTTTATCCTTTTCTCTTTTTCTCTACTTTTTTCTTTTTTCTGAACCCCTGGAATAAGTGCAGACATGGTGTCTCTGTCCCTAAATACTTCACTGTGTATTTCCTAGAAAAAATGGAACTCTCATTTAAATAGCACGTGACTTTCAAAATTGGGAAATTAACATTGATACCGTAGTACTATCTAATCTACAGACCTCATTCAGATTTTACTAATTGAAAAAAAGTCATTCTTAGCAAAAGAAAATCCCAGACCATGCATTTTATTGAATTGTCATGTCCCTTTCGTCTTCTTTAATTTGGAACAGTTCTTTCATTTCTTTTATGACAGTGACATTTTTGAGCAGTACCGACCAGTCCTTCCTCCCTCCCTCCCTCCCTCCCTCCCTTCCTTCCTTAGAATGACCGTTATTTTACATTTGTTTGCTGTTTCCTCATTATTAGTTTCAGGGTATTCATTTTTGGCAGGTCTAAAATTACTATTCTTTTTTAATGAATATTAACTTATAAGGAATATTGGTTTATTAAAGTTGAAAACTAGATTTTTAATTTTTTTCTATAAATTTATTTATTTTATTTTTGGCTGCATTGGGTCTTCGCCGCTGCGCACAGGCCCTCCCCAGTTGTGGCGAGCGGGGGCCACTCCTCGCCGCGGTGCACGGGCCTCCCACCGCGGTGGCCTCTCTTGCTGTGGAGCATGGGCTCTAGGTGTGCGGGCTTCAGTGACTGTGGCTCGTGGACTCCAGAGCGCAGGCTCAGCAGTTGTGGCACACAGGCTCAGTTGCTCCGCAGCATGTGGGATCTTCCCGGACCAGGGTTCGAACCTGTGGCCCCTGCATTGGCAGGCGGATTCTCAAGCACTGCACCACTAGGGAAGCCCTAGATTTATTTTTATTTTATCTAAAATACTTGTTCTTCTTTATATAAATCTAGTAAGTAATGTATAAAATAAGAACAAACAATTTTCAGATGTTTGGTTTAAATAATGGCCAATAAATTCAAGTTGGACAGACTAAATTCCCATTAATCCATTTAGTTTAAAAGTTAATCACATTTCTTAAGCATTTAAAGTTTCATTTGTAATGAATATATCCACTCTTCTTTTTAATTGCTTTAAATGCCTACTAAAGTAAAAAAGGCCTTCACATTCTTCTAAACATTCTAGTACTGTTGGAAAAGACTTACAATTTCACTTATACTTAGTCACAAGTGTGTTACAATCCAGCACATTCCCAAAGATGGCAGGTTCTCAAGCATTCCATGCGATTTAATACCTAATGTGCCAAGATTATCCTGAACTTAATACAAATTATTAATACTGTTGCCTTTATATACTTCAGTATCTCTGTATTTAGTTCCAAATCCTCCCAGGGTTATCAAGACACATACTCACTAAGGGAAGAAGATATATTATGTGAGGTTGGCTAAGGTTGCCATGCTAATAGTTGGGGTGAGTGGGCCACCGTGCATTTGCTTATCTGACAGAGAGTTGGAGTTGAGGAGGCATATGTCCAGTTCTTTTAGAACTGCCAATAAGTTCATTTTATAATCACTATGACAGCAGGGGGCGAAACCCTATACAGTTGCTATGACAACAGATGGCAGTCCACACACTTCCCATAAGATGGATTTTTCAACCTTGGTCTCCTGGGTTGATAGCCTTGTGTCCTTTCATCTGATTTGAGTAGGCATACGTCTGCATCCTTATCCAGGCTGCAACTAATTTCCTCTACTGCTTGATTACATTCTGCATTTCTTTAGTTTTTGGCAGCATTATATAGTCATTTTATTCTATCTGATTGGATTTTGCATTTCCTTTCAACTTTTTGGCCACAAGTCTAAAGCTTCATGCTAATGAAGATGTGTTTCTCTAATTTCTCCATGTTACTTTGAATTATAGCCTTTAGAGATTGGCCTAGATTCCCAGAAAGAGTTCCACTAGTGCTATGTAATTTGATTATGAAAATTCCTAGGCCAGCCACTGCTCTTAACATCTGAGAGCTCTGTGTATATATTGTAACTAGAGATGACAAAGTGTGTTGTCTTCGAATTTTGTTATTGAATTGCTTTTGAGCAGATTTGAAGGTTTAATCACAATTGGACAGATAGGATCGAGTAGGTACCGTATAAGAATATCGAAGTTATGGATAGTGGCTACTGTTTATTATGATGTGCCATTTCCTTTTTAAAATTTAATTTCACTTTGCTTACTTACAGTGTCTGCGGTAATAATAGCCATTTTCTGTTTTCTTGGCAGGTATTCCGTCCCATTGTCCTCTTCTCTAATTCTGAGTTGCCATCTCTGTTGTGTTTTTATCATCCATTGCCTCTGGTCTGCCTCACTTCCTCCTCTGACATCTCATCTCGGTGAACTCTGACGCCTCTTTTGGTTTTTCTAGAAGCCAAGCGCTGCTTGTATTTGCTCGGTATTTTTTACCTTGTGGTTATGGTAGAGGTGTAGTTGAAGGCCCATTTATTTGAAAGGTTTCTTCTCTGTGTCTCCTGGGGAAACCCCTCAGTTTTACCTTCTGAGTCACTGCATGTTGAGCGCAAAGGAAGAGCCTATCAACTTTCTCCCTCAGAGGGCTGTTTCTTGAATGTGTCCATCTCTTCTTGGTCTTGGAAGTTCCCAGCAGAAAACGGACACATTTTCTAAGTATTTAGTGTGGGTTGGGACAGTGCCATCAGTTGTGCCAATAATGCAAGACTCTCTTGGTTTCTGTTGTTTGAAGAAGCCAGTTTTATGCTCCTTCCTTCCTTGTCCTTCGTGGTTTTAGTCATCATTAGCCTGTAGAAGAGGGACCTGGCAAAGAGGAGCTGACCACTGACCGTTAGAAATCCCAGTGCCCATGGCCCCCCCCCTTGTTCATCTCCTCTCCACATGCTCTGTTTTGCTTTTGCTTATGTGGTGCCACTAATAGGAAGTGGCCGTGGCAATAGCCTCAGTGACCTTGACCTTCGATGGATTTTTAAAGGCCGAAAGCCCAGGAGGAAATTAGCAGCAGTAGCCATGGTATCCTTAGCCACTGAGCACGATCACTTGGTAAACCGGACTAATTCTACAAAGCTCTACTTGTCCAAGGCTGAGCCAGGTTGGTGATGACCAACATTTCCCCTACGTTTTACAGTTGTAAACGAACACCAGTGCTACGTGAACAATTAACCATGAAGACTAAGCACACAAGAATAGTTTTGTGTAGTTGAATACGATAGAGTTTGGATGTTTGGATGAATACTCATTGAGTATTCATTGAGAATATGTTGAGTTTGGATAAATACTCATTATATACTTACTCTTATAATGCTAATAATAATACCTATTTGTTAAGTACCAGATGCCAGATGCTTTGAAAAGGTTTTTGTTGAATTTAACAACCTTCTGAGATAAGTGTTGTAATAATCTCTGGGTTTATGAGTAAGAGGTTAAATATGTTGCTCAGACGTGACCAGTAAGTGGTAGAGTCAGGACTCAGGCCTGTGTCTGCCTGGGACTAAAGACCGTGCTTTAATCACTTCCCTGTAGGCGTATGTTATAAGGCGTTATGTAATGCCTATCTTAGAAGGATTTTTCCTTGCTAAATCAAGATTTTGTGCCAGTCAGGGAAGTCAGCCGAAAGCACTGATTTAAGGAAGAACCCTATAAACCCCCCAGTACTTTCCCTAGATGTCTAATAATTCCACCAATCGATGACTTATTGGGGTAATAAGCAGCTCTTCCTTCCCACAAAGAGTGAGACTTTATATCAGTCCTTTCGCCCTAACTATGAATTAACGTATCCAGATTGCCTTCCTACAACAAACTGCAATGTACTATTGAACAAAAGTTTAGATGGTTAGGGAGGAGAGATTGGAAGTAATTTTGGGACACAGAGACTGCTCAGAATAGAGCAGGTCTTCGAGAGCCTTGTCTAGCAAAAGGGCAGCCAAAGGTAATGGGCTGCAGAGGGAGGAGAGAGAGGATTTAGAAGCTGGAAAAGGGCCGGGATACAGAGGAGAAGTGGGGGAGGCCTCAAGTCAAGTTCACTTCTCTTCTGATTTTGCTGAACCTGAGGATTCCTGATACTGGAGTCCTGGTTGAGCCCTGGAGTGTAACTGAGGATGCGGGCGAGGGAGAGGATATGAAAGAGGGAACAGTCAGGAGACTGGTTCTCAGACTTCAATATTCACCACACATTTGGGGCTTTCTTAAGACATGGAGATTTCTGAACTCTGCTGCTAGAGAATCTGATCCAGCAGGTGTGGGATGGACCCAGGGATCTAGGTTTTATCAACCTCACTAGGTGATTCTAATGCAGATGATCTGAAGACCAAGCTTCTGGAAATTTTGGGTTGGAGTCTCTTCCACTGAGCTCATAGAAAGCCTGCAACCCAACTCAGATTTTGATCTGGTGGCTTCTATGAGGGTGTAGTCCCCCTAGCTGGACAACTGAAGGTTCTTGAATAAAAGAAGGAGCTCTCTGTCTCTTTGAGAACTGCATTGGATCTAACCAGTCAAAACTCTTTAAGATCCAGAAAGTTCTGCCTCAGGGACAGGGTGTCCTACTCTTCCTCACCTCTTACTAGTTTCTAGTCTCCTCTCTTGTCCTGGCCCGGTTTAGGCCAAGAGTGGCCAACTGCAGAGAGCCGATGGTGGTAGGGTAGCCACTGAGATCACAGATCTTTCAGTGTTGAAACTGGGACAGTCGCAGACATCTGGGATGGTTGGCCACCCTGCTTGCACAGAAGCCCTCATTGTGTAGTCCCATCACACCTCTGCTCAGCACACAGAAGGGCGGTGAATGGCATCTCGGCCAGATGAGTAGCTCGACAGGCACATTCCTTGTGTCAGTTGGAACTCTTCCTTTTCTTTAGTGTAGACACCCTTTGTGGTTATTTTCTTTGGCTCTTCAGGCTTATTTCCTGCAGCTCCAGGAGGCTGAATGCAGGTAACCTTACCTGGTCCCAGAAGTAACTTATCAATGCCTCATTTTTGTCAAATATTATTATGCCAAGAATCACTGCCAGCTTAAATTTTTTTTTTTTTTTTTTTTTTTTCATTCTCCACTGAGGCTGTAACTAGGATGTGGGTTTCCTGAGACTGGAGAAATTAGATCTTAAAACAGCCCCTTGGGAGGCTAAGGATGGGGGAATACCAGAGAAAGGGGTTCAGGGAGGATGAACTATCCTGGTGGCAGAGGCCCTGTGGCTTCACCTCACCCAGTGGACTTACTCTTTTATTAGCTTAGAGAGACTCTAGTATATTCTTCCTGAATTCAGTTTGGAAGAGGGAAACGTGTTTTCTTGAGTGTGGAATGTCCCGCAGGTGGAGTTCAGGCTGCTTTGTTCTCAGCTTGGGCTCCTGGATGAAACAGAGTCTATACACACAGCTCTGTTTGAACTAAAATGATGCACGGTGGGTGTCCAGGGAGGGAAGTGAATGAGCGTGCTGGAACCTGGACAAGCGATGTCCTCAGTTGAGGGTAGACTGGGCAAATGAGCAAGCTGAATAAACCCATTTTTGGTTTTTAAAAGAGATATAAAATACTGAAGTGTGTGTACATAGATAACAGAGTCTGAATGGGATTCTTAAGAGAAATTCTGTTTTAAGCCAAAGCATCATTGTAGAATCAGGGTAGCACACCTCCCAGGTGAAAAGGAACAGCATTCTCCTGTAACAAATCCTGATGCTTGTTACAGCAGTGGCGGAACTCAGTAATCACCCAGGACATAACTTGATCCCAGAAGGTTTTCCATCTAATTATATTTTGCAATTGCTAATATTAAAAGTAATTTGCAATTGCTAAATACACACTAATTGATGGGATATTTGTGAGGGTAGTGAGGAAGATGTTCCAGGAGCTTTCTGATGGATGGGAAACCACCTTTGAATGGAAACTTGTTCAAACCCAGATAATTAGGGATTAAAGTAAAAAAGATAGCCTTTGGGGAAGAGAGACTTATAGTTTATGATGTGGGTTTACATGGATTGAATGGTGTCTCCTAAAATTTATGAAACATGTAGGAAATTCCTGAAAAAATTTGAGAATGAGCGAATCAATCCTGCCTTCTGACTTTACTGTTACCAAGTATTTCTAACACTGTTGCTAAAATGACCTGGAAACAAAAAGGCTATAGAGAAAGAATACTTTGCCCTTATAAAGCAGCTTTGAGTCTAAGAAGGTAGAGTATTACTCCAATAAATTCAAACGTAAGTTTTTTGGTGTGTGGCATCAAAAGTTTGGCACCTGTTAGGTAAACTTGCACGTCTGTGGAAAAGAAAACAGAGAGTGACTTGTATGCAGGACAAAGATGACCGACAACATCAAGTGGTCCCCAGCAGGGAGGCTCTGGGATGCAAGGACGCCACCTGGGTGAATAAGAGATGTTGTCATGGAAGCCACATCACCCATCCAGCCTCTACTCTGCTCTTATTTTTTAAGACCTATATTTCTTTGGAAAAGGTAGCCCTAGGATTAATGTAATTGGATCTTTACTGCTAACAGTAGCTAACAGGGACTTGATGCTCACAGTGGGCTGTGCACTGTTCTGAGTGCTTTTCCTGTATTAACTCATATAATCCTTACAACTCTCTGAAAATGCTCTATTTTTTCTCTCCTAATTTTTTAATTTTAATTTTTTTCTCTCAATTTTAAGATAGGGAAAATCTGGGTACAGAGAAGAGAGTAATTCAACTCAGAGTCACACAGAGTGTTACTAGTAGAATTGAGATAGAGTCTGGCTTCAGAATTTGAACCACCACCCTATGTACGCCTCCTCAGTCATTTCATTTTGTTAAAAATAGTACCTCCTTCTCTTACCTTGAAGCAGCGACTTGGGCTGAGAAATGATGTGAGGGCTGCAGCCTTACGAACAGACTGAAGGTGTCACAGAAAGAAGGCTACCAAAAGAATGAAGTGGGACTTGTACCTCAAATCATTTAAAAATATTAACTCAAAACTTAAATGTAAGAGCTGAAGTTATAAAACTCTTAGAAGAAAACAGGCATAAATCTTTGTGACCTTGGATTAGGTGGTGGCTTTATATATGACGCCAAGAGCACAAGCAACAGAGGAAAAAGTAAATTGGACTCCATCAAAATTTAAAAACTCTTGTGCTTCAAAGGGCATTCTCAAGAAAGTGAAAAGACAACTCACAATATGTGAGAAAATATTTGCAAATTATATATCTGACAAATGATTTGTATCCAGAATATATGAAGAGCTGTCACAGCTCAGTCGTTAAAAGACAAATAACCCAGTTAAAATTGGGCAAAAGATTTGAATAGACATTTCTCCACAGAAGATATACAAAGGGCCAATGAGCATAAGAAAAGAGGCTTCGTTTTTAGGGAAATGCACATCAAAACCACAAGGAGATACCACTTCACACCTGCTGGAATATGCATAGTCAAAAAGATGGACAGTAATAAGTGTTGGTGAAGGTATGAAGAAATTAGAACTCACACAGAATACTAGTAGGAATGTAAAAACAGTGCAGCTACTTTGGAAAACGGTCTGGCAGTTCCTCAAAAAGTTAAACATAGAGTAACCATATGATCCAATAGTTCTACGAACCCTTGTCATATACCCAAGAGAATCAAAAACATACATTCACACAAAAACTTGTCCATGAATGTTCATAGCAGCATTATTCATAATAGCCAAAAAGTGGAAACAGTCTATCAGAAAAAGGTGAATTCATCAAAAAGTGGAAATATCTGTCAAATGATGAATGGATAAACAAAATACAGTATATACAGTGGAACATTATTCAGCACTAAAAAGGAATGAAGTACTGATACATGGTGTCACAGGATGAGCCTTGAAAACATTAAGCTAAATGAAAGAAGCCAGACACCAAAGGCCATGTATCGTATGATGCCATACAATGGAAATGTCCAGGACAGGCAAATCCATAGAGACAGATTCGTCCTTGGTATTGACTCTTGGGAAAAGGGGAGAATGGGGAATGACTGCTGATGGTACAGCGTTTCTTTGAGGGGTGATGAGAAAGTTCTGGAATTATATACAGGTGGCTTTTTGAGAAGGTACTCAAAACCACTGGATTGTGCCCTCTAAAAAGGTGAATTTTATGGCATGAGAATTATATCTCAATGTATATACATATATTGATATATATATACTGAAAAAACAGTATATATATATCTGCCCTTCTGGAAAAAGCTGGAAACAAAGTTTCTGTTGACCATTCAAAAAGCACATCAGGAAATTTTACCAGCTTCATTTGGAAAATAGGAACCAAGGGAAACTGGGATCCAGCTCCTCCCCAAATGAGTTTCCTTCTCTTCTCTTTTTCTTCTCCTCACTCCCTCTCTCAAACTTAGCAGTTGGAAGAAATGACTAGTTCAGTGGGGAGAAAAAAAGATGATGCTTCTGTTTCCATCTCAAGGTCAGTGTTCCATGTCATGACCTGTCAAACACTCCAGAGGTTCCAAAATGTATTACAAAACAACAACAGTTTACAGTGTTGACGCTCTCCTCACTGCCTTTATTAGTCTTGTGCTGTGCTGTGCTTTTCTCTGGCTGCGTTGGGTTTTGTTGTTTGTTTGATTTTGTTACTTCTGCTTATTTATTTTGACAGAGAGAATCCTCACAGTGAGCCAAGTACAGCCCACTGAGACCTAACTGTGGAGGATACACGGGGTCATTGTTTCAGAAACTTTGTTGTTTCTGGTTAATATGCATGGGGCTCATCTGATATTGGGCTCTTAGCCCACTGTCAGCCTTAATCCCAGCATGTCCTTCTTTCACGCTGTTCCTTAGAGATGGGGATCAAGGGGGACTTTGAGCACCAGGTTTTTTAAAAAAATTGAGATGTAATTGACATGTAACATTGTATTTAGTTTCAGTGAGCAACATAATGATTTGATATTTGTATATATTGTGAAATGATCACCATAATAAGTTTAGGTTAACATCTGTCACCACATATATTACACATTTTTTTTCTTATGATGAGAACTTTTTTTTTTTTTTTTTTTTTTTTTCGGTACGCGGGCCTCTCACTGTTGTGGCCTCTCCCGCTGCAGAGCACAGGCTCCGGACGCGCAGGCCCAGCGGCCATGGCTCACGGGCCCAGCCGCTCCGCGGCATGCGGGATCCTCCCGGACCGGGACACGAACCCGTATCCCCTGCATTGGCAGGCGGACTCTCAACCACTGCGCCACCAGGGAAGCCCTGTGATGAGAACTTTTTTTTTTTTTTTTTTGCGGTACGCGGGCCTCTCACTGTTGTGGCCTCTCCCGTTCTGGAGCACAGGCTCTGACCGCGCAGGCTCAGCGGCCACGGCTCACGGGCCCAGCCGCTCCGCGGCATGTGGGATCCTCCCAGGCGGGGGCCCGAAGCTGCGTCCCCTGCATCGGCAGGCGGACTCTCAACCACTGCGCCACCAGGGAAGCCCCATGTGATGAGAACTTTTAAGATTAATTCTGTTAGCACCTTTCAAATACACACTGCAGTGTTATTAACTATAGCCAACATGCTGTTCATTACATCCCCAGAACCTATTTGTCTTAAACTGGAAGTTCGCACCTTTGGACCACCTTCACCCATTTCACCCACTCCTTACCCCCACTTCTAGCAACCACCAATCTGTTCTCTGTATCTATGGGTTCAGTTTTTTTTAGATTCCACATATAAGTGAGATCATACGGTATTTGTTTTTGCCTGTCTGACTTATTTCACTTAGCATAACGCCCACAAGTTCCATCCATATTGCAAACGGCAGGATTTTCTTTTTCATGGCCGAATAATATTCCATTGTATATATACACATCACATTTTCTTTATCCATTCATCTGTCAGTAGAACTGAGGTTGCTTCCATGTTTTGACTGTTGTGAAAAATGATGCAATGAATAGGACCAGCTTCTCTTTTTCCCGCTTTTCCCCCCAGTATTATGTTTCCATCCTTTATTTACATTTTCACTTTTGTCATGCTTTTTTCTTCTTTTTAAACAATCCTGGGCTAAATTGAAGCTTGGAAAAGGTGTTGATAGTGTTCTTTGTCTCCCTGGACTCTGCTTTTGCTGCCCCATTTCCATCCTGAAATTTCTTTTCCAGATAATCATTCATTTTACATTTTTACTAATTAATTACCCTGACGGTAGAATTTTACCCCCCTCTACTTCCCTTGATTCTTAGCTGTCCTGTGTTCCATCTCTTAGGAACCGGTTTAAAGACTAAATTTCACCTGATAAAGTCAAAATGGAAATTTTCTAGTTCCGTTGTTATTTCTGCATTTTTGAATTTTTCATCATCAATTGTTTGGTTATCCTGAGTAGTTTGAAAAGAAAAAAACAGGATACATTATTCAGCCTTGCCTTTTATTTATCAATTGTCAGAATGATGAATTGGGGCCCTAGCATCTTTTACTGGTGGTCCCCAGTGAACTGTTATCTACTGTTTTGGGGGAGGAGGTGGGAGGACATCTTATCAACTTATTATAAACTCATGGACTTTATAGATTTGATGTGTTTGAATCAGTTGCAGTCATTCCTTTTGATATTCAAATTGTTCCAGCTTTGGCCAGTGGAGGCTTCTTCTAAACGCTTGTATGTCTTCTTGACGCTACCCTGTCAGTCTGAGCCACTGACTTCTAGATAGCACTTTCCACCTCGTTAAGTAATTGGATTAGTTGGTCTTTAAGATTTCCTTTAGTTCTAGCTTCCCTTCCAGAAAAGCCAATTTTAATAGCCTACAATAAACTCTTTTATGCTGGAAATATACTATTCTGATTTTTTTCCCCTTTTGAGTTCACACAGTGGGTGAATTAATGCATCGGAAAATATGAAATATTTTTGTTTCTCCCCTCAGATCTTTTAGCTCCCACTTATGTGACACTGGCTCAGGACACTTCCACACTCTGAGGCCAGTATCTAGGCAGAAAACAAAACAGAACAAACGATATAAACATTTCTCTACCTAAGGCTGCAGTGAGGCTTACCAAGGAAGTGCCTGATTTTGAAGACGGATTGTTTTCGAAATATACCAGTGTTATAGTTGTTGTTATTCCAAATGTGGAATCTTTCTCACCTTCTAGCTGGGGCACCAGGCAGGAAGAATGGACAGCTGCATTTTATCCCATAGCCCTGGTAAGGCAGAATGGGGAGATAAGGGGGGCTTGAAGCACCCCAATGAGCTGTTCAGGGAAGTCCAGAAGGCTGCAAAGCCAGCCAGATCTTGCCAGGTGGCTGCAGTCAGTCCCAGTCCCTACAAGCTGGGAGCTGGAGCCCGTCCATCCAGGCAGAGCCTGAACCAGATCCAGGCAGCTGGGCCAAGTCCCCGAGGCTGTCCCTGGGACCAGAAGGTATAACTAGAGGGAAGCATGGATTTAAATTCCAGGGCATAAGACAACAGCTCATCATCTCTGAGGAGAAGGAGCTGAAAATGACTTTTTTAAATAAATGCTGGAAGGACACTGTCTCATACTGAACCGCCTATAATAAAACTTAAGAAGTACCTGATTTTTGTTTCTGTCTGTGCCCTGTGGAGCACGTGTGACTTCAAAGCAACTCTGCAGGGTGCAGGGAGAAAAGAGCATGCTTTTATTTCTAATTTTGGCACAGATCCCCCAAACTATTTTTGATGGCTAGGAAACAAAACTTATATTCCCTCTAGATTCACTTGCATTTAGCAGGACCACCTTAGTTTTCCTACAGTGACAGTTTCTACTTCTTTAACCTGTGCATTCTCCCTACTTTGAGAATTTATTTTATAGGAAAAAGGCAAGCGTGACACTAGATGATTTCAAGTGAAGCCTGGGACAGCCTGGTTCGTCAGTCACCCCCCTCCTGGAGTTCTTTCTTCCCACCATAATGTGTCTTCAGAATTTAAAACAGTGGTTTATAAGACTGTTTAAAACTAATGAAACACCCTTTTAATAGGAGTCTTAGGTTGTGAAAAGAAGTCCTGGTTTCATTTCAGTCTGACGGGACACCTTATTGATGAGCGAATATAGCTCCAACCTAATGCATGTGTGTGATGTGTGTGTGTATGTGTAAGCTTCTTGAGACCCAGAGATTCCATTAATTCCAGAAATTAGAGGCATCAAGGTTTTTGCCAACGACTCCGTCTCTCCCTTACCAACACAAGATGGTTCTTTCAGGCATGTTTTTGGGGCGAGTTTTCTTTGTGGCCTCTTTGCCCTGCCTTCCCCCCAGCTACTCCTCCACAGTGCGGCTTCAGTGCAGACTGATTCAGGCTCTGCTGTTTTTCATTTCTTTTGGCCTATTTATTTCTGATCAGTTTTTATTACTCCTTTACTGTTCTGTTTGAAA
Organism: Tursiops truncatus; assembly: GCF_011762595.2. Classification (NCBI taxonomy): domain Eukaryota; kingdom Metazoa; phylum Chordata; class Mammalia; order Artiodactyla; family Delphinidae; genus Tursiops; species Tursiops truncatus. The sequence goes on along the minus strand of NC_047035.1, from coordinate 162,332,836 downwards.
CTTTGGTCCTGATATAGTTGGGCGGTGGTTCTGCTTGACTTAGAGAGTGATCCTAATGAGCTTAAAGTGGTTGTTTATAGGTGCCATGAGGGTCTTGTGACTTCTCAGGAAGAAACTGCCTCTCTGTGGCCCTGGTCTGATTATTACAGGTCAGCAAATGAAGGGCAAGATATTATTAGGTCCGATAGCTTTGGTATTATACTTTTTTTAGATCCCTATATTAATAACACATTGTTCTTTTTTCTAATCATTGTTAGTGATGTTGCCTTAAATTATAAAGACCAGTACTACAGTAATGATGATAGTCATATCAATATGCTAAAAGATTTACCCTCATCCCTCTTCATCCTCCATTGAAATAGAACCTTCTCTGAAGAGTTAGGTTATGAGTAGAATGAATATATGTTGGTCTAATAAGCAATATTATGATCTAAAAGCATTTGTCAAAGGACCAAATATAGAAGGTATTTTATGAAATTCTATAAATACCAAGAAGCATTTGTCATTTGCATATATTGTCTACCTTCTCTGTGTAAAAAATTGCATAAAATGGTACCAGTGAACACACACACACACATACATACATAAACGTGGAGATTTCCCTCAAAGCGTTTATTGGTATATTCCAGTAAAGAGGAAGAATAACCTACATGAAACATTTATTGAATAACACAAGGAAACTTAAACCTAAATGTTCAGTTGATGGAGGTTGGATATGTATAAAATTATCAGAATGCATAGAAGGGGGACTGTCGTGTATATAAGTTCGACATGCCACGTGGAAGAGAAGAATTTAGATAATTTGTGTAGTGGGGGTGAGGGAGAAATTTAGGCAAGTGGTGAGGATTTACGGGCCACTGGGAAGGCCAGGATAACTTGGACTGAGAGCTTGTGTACATAAGAGATTTAGTGAACTTTTTACCAGTAGTTTCAGTGTATGAATGAAGTTGATGATAGTGAACTTTACAAATATGAAGTTTTATCTATAGATATGAAGTAAGTAGCCATTATACGCAAGCATTTTACTACTCGTTTAAGTAGTTTAGACTGTTTCCCAAAGTCAAAAGAAAACTATCAAATTATAAGCACTTGTATTAGCAACTACAGTGGAACACCCTAAAATGACTCAAGACACAGGTTTATCTTTTTTTTTTTTTTTTTTTGCGGTACGCGGGCCTCTCACTGTTGTGGCCTCTCCTGTTGCAGAGCACAGGCTCCAGACGCGCAGGCTCAGCGGCCATGGCTCACGGGCCCAGCCGCTCCGCGGCATGCGGGATCTTCCCGGACCGAGGCACGAACCCGTGTCCCCTGCATCGGCAGGCGGACTCTCAACCACTGCACCACCAGGGAAGCCCCACAGGTTTATCTTTGACCTTGCACAAGATGGTTACAATACTGTAAGATCTACAAGAGTGAGGACCTTGTCTGATTGAGCTTTGTGTCTCCCGAGGAACTTGTCTGATTGAGCTTTGTGTGCATCTTAGAACAGTACCTTGCACAGGGTGAATTTTTAGTAGTTTTCATTGAATGAATGCATTAATATAAAGACATTCTTTGGTGTTGGCCTCAAAAAGGCATTATAAATGACACTCCAGAGCACCCTTAGAAGGTAGACTTCATTGTCCAGGAAATATGTGTCGGTAAAGTCCCACTGCTACTAAGTTTTTCATAAATATCTTGGGGTGGTTATTAAAACCAGCCAAAATGATTTTATTGAGTATCTTCTATGACTCCAGTAACAGAACGTATGTGAGACTTGATTCTTGACATTACAGAAATTATGACTAAGAATATTCATTGGGGAAAAATTAGAAAATCAGAAGACAGTATACAAGGCAGAAATACTGGAGGGGAGTATAGGTGGATATCTTCACTGCTACTCTTTTCTTCTTTTCTCATTTCCTTAGGAAATTGATCTATGTCATATTTTCAACTGATATCTCTATCGATGACTCAGTTTGATATGTTCTGGATTTCATACCTGGACACTGAGAATTTTTCCATCATCTCAGACCTCATATCTCTAAACCTAACCAGGTTAAGTTCCTTTTCCTTTTCTGTAATAGCACTGTTCTAATCATCCAGGCTCAAAGTCATTGATTATTTCTGTGTCTACATATTTCCTTATGCTTAGCAGTTGCCATTGCCACTCTATTCTGGATTGTGAGTAGATCAAGAGAAAAGAAGAGATTTTTAATCAAGTGAGCCCATATATGCAGGGCAAGTGTGGTGGACAGAAGGAAATAATGTTCTTGGGACTCTAATGGAAGACATAGACGGTGGAGCTTTGACTTAATGGTACTGAGAAATGTCTGTTTCAGGGCAAGAGAAACAGTGGGAGAAATCTTCACATTCTTTGGCCTGAAACATGTTACCTGTTAACTTGCTTAATATTGGTATATCAAATTTTGATTAGTAGAATTCTGCTTTAAATATTTTAGAAAATCTTAGTATTGAAAGGAAGTCTATTATTAAATTTGCATTTTCCTACTACTGTGTTTTTCTGGCGTACTGGTAGCCTTACATGCAAAACACATTGATTCTTCGCTCCATAGTTTCTGGGCCGTCTTATGTGTAGCTGATGATTAGTGGCATGAACTGTCAGGTGTCCTAGGCTGTCTCTTGCTGGTGGTATTTAAACAGAGACGGCATTGCTGTTTCAGATACTGAAGACATGAGCCTGGCATTGGGTAGGAGATTAGACTAGCTCTCTGTGACCCCTTCTAAGATTAAGATTTTATCCTTGGGCTTCCCTGATGGCGCAGTGGTTGAGAGTCTGCCTGCCGATGCAGGAGACACGGGTTCGTGCCCCGGTCCGGGAAGATCCCACATGCCGCGGAGCGGCTGGGCCCGTGAGCCATGGCCACTGAGCCTGCACATCCGGAGCCTGTGCTCCGCAACAGGAGAGGCCACAGCAGTGAGAGGCCCGCGTACCACAAAAAAAAAAAAAAGAAAAAAAAGATTTTATCCTTTTACAGTGATTCATAAGAGCATTATTTGGTAATTTATTTCTGTTATATAATATATTGGCAATAAACATGCATTGGTTTTGGCTTTCTCTATAGCACCTGGGAAAGTATAAGGTTAAACACCTACCAATGACGTCCAAGAGCGGCACCATTGGCAGAGTGTTCATGGATTACACTGTAAATGTTGAATTAAACAAAAATACTCTTTTGACTTTGTTGACATGGAACCTCGGTGGTAGGTGCTGAACCTTGCTTGGAAGCACCGAGTTTAGCATTTTTGTGGCATTAAGGTGGTCTGCAGACAATTAGCCTGACCAAGTTTATAAAGATATATAGTTATAAAGGCTCAGGGTATCTCTCCATAAGAATGGTAGAAGGGGATAGAAAGAAATACCTTTTCCTTCTTTGAACAGAAGCCATGCAAGACAAGGGATGAAAGCGTGTGACTTTGGGGTGCTTGATCTCTACTGTAAAAAAAAGTTTCAGAGCCAAGCACACTTTAGGAATGATCTCCTGGGTTTCTCAGCCGTGTCCAGTTTTCTTAGTCTGATACTTTCAGAGGTTCTCCCCTGCTTCAGGGAGGAAGCTAGAGATTATTGTACGAAGCTTGAAAAGATGTGGTTCCTTTAGATCCTTTGCCAGTATTGCATCATCATCTTGAAACAAAGAACATGGTAAACATCCACAGCTTCCACGATGGAAGAATTCCTTTGAACCAGATTGACCATAGAGAAAGTATCTCCGTAGCAGCAGATGCAGAGTGGTGTGTATCTAGCACTAGCCCCAGACTTCACTCAGGTGCGTGCCCTTCCTCTGGAGTGCTTTGGTCTCTCCAGCGAGCACATTCATTCTTGTTCTAACCCTCTCATGTAGGTGGTCCTCGATGTTTTGGCCATCACAAAGTATTTTCGAAGAGTGCCAGTTAATAACTGTAGAAGGAATGATGGAAGAGAAAAATCCCTATTTTAACAACCTTGGTAATTAATAAGTGATTCAGGCAAGAATGATCAGTGGATGATAAAGTCAGCCAGTGAAAGATTGTTGGGGAGCAGAATATTCTCAAAGTGTCACCCTTTGGACTACTTGATTACAAAGGGAAGAAGGCACCTTTAGGAGGGAAAATACTCAACACGTGATCAAATTTAAGGAATCTAACATAACCAAAAGAGGAACAAATTGATGTCATGTATCCACTGATTTGATAGTCCTGCCTGTCATTTAGGCAGCATTCTTGCCTCAAATGTTTAACCTGAATCTAATCATGAAGAAACAATCAGACAAGTCCAAAAGTGAGGGCTTGTTTTCTTAAGAAATGCCAGTCGTTACAGACCAAAAAAGCAGGGGAAGCTATTTTTTGATTAAAGGAGGCTAAAGAGATATGACATCTAAATGCAGTGTATGATCTCAGATTGCATCCTAGATCAGGGAAAGAGCTATAAAGGACAGTTATTGGGTCATTTGGGGAAATTTAAAAATGGACTATATATTTGATAATAACATTGTATCAATGTTAAATTTCCTGAGTGCAGTAATTTCTTGTAAGAGAACGTCTTTGTTCTTAGGAGATTCATGTTGAAGTGTTTACTACTTAACTGTCATGATAAAACTATATTATATATGATTTTTATTATATATAATAAATATAAATATACAATCATTCAAATATAATACATTATATTAAATATATTATTCATACTTGCTTTAAACACATATACACATTTACATGCATGTGGAAAGCACATATGGCAAAATGTTGATAATTGGTGAATCTAGATAGAAAGCATATTCACTGCACTATTTTTGAAATCTTCCTGAGGTTTGAAATTTTTCAAACTAAAAAGTTGGGGAAGAAAAGAACTTTTGTTTAGGGATGAGGTAATGGAGAAAAATGTTGAGCTATTAAACTCATGTTATGAGAAAATGGCATTTTATTACTGTTGAATAAAGCAAGGTTAGATGATACAGTCCACTGAAAATAAGTATTCACAAACAAAAACTGTTGAGTGAACTTGACTCAGATAGTCTGGAATTAACTATTTTTATTGTAGAGAAAGCATTGTGGTTGGACGTCTTAGTCTCTTTTGTTTTCACAATATTGGCTTTCTCTTGTTGGGGGTCCTTAGCTCACAGGATTATTGTAAGAATTAATGAGATAACGTATGTGAAAGTGCTTTGTAAGCTGCGAAAATAATGTCTCCAAGTGTCTTTGTGTTTGGGGTATTATAACTTGTGCTGAATTATAACACCCAGTGCTGTATTTTATCATTATAGAGAGTATGCATTCATAGGAAGACAAACTGGGTCAGTGACTTTATTAAGACCCATTCCAAAACATACGTAATTTAGAAGAATAAAGCTGCCTCCATGTCGATGAGATTAGCATAGTTCTGCCTTATGGCATGTCTAGAACAGTGTCTACATATAACAAATATTAGCTTTTTCAATAATGAAACAAAACTCCACTTGCTTTTTATGCTCATTTAACCTGTTGTACTTATGGAAAAATCTTCCCCCAGAGGTTGGAAAAAGAGCAAACAAGAGTTTTAACATAAGTTAATAGAACATTAAATAGAGAAAAGCTCAGATTTGCTTGCTGTGCTATTATCTTGTGATAATTTCAATTTAGGTTTTTATTTTATTGCTACACTAAATATAAAACTGAGTCACTGTACATGGAGTACTTGGAATGAATATGGAAAATGAATATTTTGCCCCTTCAGAGGGAGACAGGCCAGGGTATTTATAAAATGGTATTTTGACTCTGACTGAAAGAAAACTATATAGAAAGAATGATGACAAGGAAAGAATTAGGGGGAACAAATATAATCCCTTAGTTAGAGGAGACGTTCCTGTCTGTTACTGAACTTGTTGACAAGATTCTTCAGCTAGTATAGACAGTTCAGGTGTAGCCTGTGGTGGGTATGGGTTTCACTGGTAATTAGCCAGAGTGACACTAGGTTGCTTTCTTTGTCATTTGGCACATGAGGTGATTATGATGATAAATATTTTAAATGACAGCAGTCATTGAGTAATTAATGTGTACTTGTAGCAATGTTAAATGCTTTATTTGTGTTTCCTCCTTAAATCTCACAACATCTCAATAAGATAGATACATACTTCTAATATTCTTATTTTACAGATAAGCATGGTGCACTCAGAGAGGTTAAATAACTTGCGTAAGGTCACACAGAGAGTAGTGGCAAAGTTGCCACTTGAACCCAGGTTGTCTGACTCCAGCCCATTTTTTAACCACAATACTATACTTAACTGACTCTCTAAAGGTGATATTGGAGAGAACGGATTAAGAAGACGTGGAGACTTTTTAGAGATAAGACATGTTTTTAGTGACGATAGAGTAAAAGGGACTGGAATAACTCTCAAAACTTAAAAAACTAAAAATAACTAGGGAAAATATATGACACAACAGTTTTCAGATATTAGACAAGTAGCACAAAACACTAATCGTTCAGAGAAGGGAAACAAAGAAGTTTCCTGTAACTTCCTGCCTGGAGAGTATATTATATTTTCATGTACGTAACAGAGCCCAGCTATCACCCTCAGTTGAGAAGATGCACTTCAGCGTTTGAAGAGGCTACAGCCACTAGAATTCACAGGGTAAGGTCCTGGATGGGAGAGAACTACACAGAGAGCCAGCTCCAGAGATCTGCAGAGTTTTCAGTGAATAAAAAACTGCTTCAGGCCAGGGAAAGACATGGAAAGAATCAGGTGGAATCATTCTTGGAGCTCAGCAGTTTGTATTTTCCACCACGCAGAGTGGAAAGACCTCCTAACATGCATGGTATCAATTGGAGTTCTCAGAAGACCATTGCTTCAGTTGTGTGGCAAAATTAGCCCTTAGTCTAGACTCTTCTGGTCTTGCTTAACAAAGCTTAAAAGCAAGCCATGGAAGGATTAAGTTGTTTCCAAGTAACTTTATTGCATCCAGCACAAAGCCCCAAAATATTTAAAGGAATATAAAAAACTCCAGTTTCAACAATGTAAAATTCACATTGTCTGGCAACCAATCAGAAATTACCAGCATTCAAAGAAACAGGAAAATATGACCCATAATGAGGAGAAAAACAATCTGTAGAAAAAGGCCCAGAAATTACACTCAACAACAGCAAAAGGTACATTCATTTCAAGTGCACATACCAAGATAGACCATATTTTGGGCCATAAAACAAATCTCAATCAATTTGAAAGGATTTAAGTCATATAAAGTATGTTTTCAGACCGTAGTGGATTAAATTAGAAATCAATAACAGAAAGACATCTGGAAAATCTCCAAATACTTGGAAACTACATAACATACTTACAAATAACTACTGGTCAAGAAGAGATCACAAGTGAAATTAGAAAATATTTTTAATTGAATGAAAATTAAAACAATGTGTTACAATTTGTGAGTAAAAAATAAAGCAGTGCTTAAAGGGAAATTTATAGCATTAAATGCATATATATATTAGGAAAGTAGAAAGTTCTAAAATCAATGACCTAAGCTTAGACCATAAGAAACTAGAAAAAAAGAGCAAATTAAAGCTGAAGTAAGCAGAAGAAAATAAATAAAATGTAAGAGTAGAAATAAATGAAATATAAAATAGAAAAATAATAGAGAAAAACAATGAAAACAAAAGCTAACTCTTTGAAAAGAAAATTGATGAATCTCTAGCTAGAATGATTAAGTAAAAAAGAGTAGGCATAAATAATACCAGGAATGATAGATGTGACATAACCACAGATTCTACAGATATTGAAAGGATAGTAAGGGAATATTATGAACAGCTCTATGTCAATAAATTTGACAACTTTTAGATGAAATGGAAAAAATTCTTGAAAGCCTTACATACTACAAAAGCTCAAGAAGAAAAGCAAATTGAATAACCACATTACTATTAAAAAAAGACATTTTTATTTAAAAACATTCCCACAAAGAAAGCTGCAGGCCTGGTTGCTTTCACTGATGAATTCTACCAAACAATTGAGGAAAAAAAAATCAATTCTACACAAACTCTTTCAGAGAATAGTAGAGCCCATGAGGCCAGCATTATCCTAGTTCTAAAACTAGACAGAGAAATTATAAGAAATGAGAATTACAGACTAATGTCTTTCATGAACACAGATATAAAAGTTCTTAACAAACCAATCAAGTTGAACAATATATGAAAAGGATGATATATTATGGCCACGTAGGGTTTATCCCAGGAATGCTGGGTTGTTTTTAAATTAAAAAAAAATCAATAAATGTTACTCATACCAGCAGAATAAAAAAGGAAAACCATACATGTATCTTAATAGATGTAGAAAAAGCATTTAACCATTCCAACATCCCTTCCTGATAAAAACTCAGCAAACTAGGAATAGAAGGGAACTTCTATTATTAGAAGTTCTATTATTAGATATAGAGCATTTATGACAGATGTAAAGCTAACACCTTACTTAATGGTGAAAGACTGAAAGCTTTCCCCTGAGATGAGGAGCAAGGCAAAGATATCTCTTTTCACAACTTCTATTCAAAATAGTACTGGAGGTTCTTGTCAATGCAATAAGGCAAGAGAAAGAAATTAAAAGCACATAGATTGGAAAAGACGGATCAACTGCCTTTATTTACAGACAATATGACTATGTAGATATACAAAGGAATCTAAAAAAAAAAGAAGAAAAAAGCTACTGGAGCTAATAAGGGAGATTAATAAGATTGAAGGATATAAGATCAATATACAAAAATTATTTATATTTCTCTATACCAGAAATGAGCAATTGGAACTTGAAATCAAAAAACAATACCATTTACAATAGCATCAAAAAATATGAAAAAATGGGGAAAAATGTGAAGTACTTTGGGATAAATTTGACAAAGATGTGTAAAAATAAGACCTCTACACTGAAACCTAGAAAATGTTGCTGAGAAAAAATCATTAAGGTTTAAACAAATGGGTAGATATACCATGCTCATGGATTGGAAGACTCAATATTATTTTTCAGTTCTCCCCAAATTGACCTATTTATTCAATATTATCCCAGTTGAAATTCCGGCAGGCTTTTTATTTTGTAGAATTTGACTTGCTGATTTAAGAACATAATTTTGAAAAAGAAAAACTAAATTGGAACATATAACTACCTGATTTCAAGGCTTATTAGAAAGCTACAGTAGTCAAGACAGTGTGGTAGTAGCATAAAGGTAGGAGATATATAGAGCAATGGAGAGCAATGATTTTCCATAAAGACAGCAAGTTAGTTCAATTGGGTAAGGAAAATTCTTACAACAAATGGTGTTGGAACAATTGTTATAGCCATATACATAAAAAAAAAAAAAGGACTATAACCCTTATCTTACACCACATACAAAAATTAACTGGAAGTGCACCTCAACCCATACCTCACATCACATACAAAAATTAACTTGCAGTGGATCGTAAGCTTAAATGTAAGAGTTAAGACAATTAAATTTCTAGAAGAAAATGCAGAAAAAACTTTTAGTGACCATGAATTGGGCAAATATTTAAAAAATATGACACCCAATGCACAAACTATAGAAGAAAAAAATAGATAAGTTATACTTCATGAAAATTAAAACTTTTTTTCTCCAAAAGATACTAAATAAGAAAATGAAACAGGAAGATAGAGACTGGGAGAAAATATTTGCAAAGTACGTATCACACAAGGGACTTGTATCCACAATATGTAAAGAACTCTTAGAATTTAACAGAAAGAAGACAAAAACCTAAATTAAACATGGATGGAAGAGTTGGAGAAGTATCTTTTTTCGATATGTTTAGTCATTAGGTAGATATAAAATAAAACCACAATGAGATACCACTGCACTCCTGTTGGAATGGCTTACATTAAAAAGATTGACCATATCAAGAGTTAAAAAGGATGTGGAGAAACTGGAACTTTCAAATGTTGCTGGTGGGTATATATTATAAAATGGTGAAGTATTTTATAAGAAAACAATTTGGTAGTTTCCTAAAAAGTTGGATACCATACCCCAAAGCCATTCCACTCTAAGATAGTTATCTAAGAGAAGTAAAACATATGTGTACAACATATGCGTATAAAGACTTGTACACAAATGTTCATAACCTATATCTTTATTTCTAATAGCCCCAAAGTGGAAGCAACCCAAATGTCCATCAACAGGTGAATGGATAAATTTTGGTGTATTCCTACAATTTGATACTATTTAGCTATTAAAAGGAACAAAATATCAATGCACTCAACAACATGGGTGAATCTCAAAATAATTATACTGAATGAAAGGAATCAGGCAGTAACGTGAACATACTGTATGATTCATTTAAAATAAAATTTTAGAAAATGAAAACTGATCTATAGCAACAGAAAGCATATTGATGGTTCCCTGAGTGTGGGTTAGTGGGAAGCAAGAGGAGATGGATTACAAAGGAATATGAGGAAATTGTTATGATGGAAGTGTTCATTATCTTGATTGTGGTGGTTTCAGGGCATACAAAACCCATTACATGGTACATTTTAAATATGTGCGTTGCATTGTGCACCAATTATACCTCATTAAAGCCGTAAAAAGAATCCTAACTTATACCACTGGTGAGATGCTGAGGTAGCATGTTAACAGTTCTGGTAGAAGCCTAGACATTCACAGCAGATGAGACCTTAGAGGTGATCTTTATCATCACTGAGAAGTAAATGATTTGTCCAGGATAGTCACACATCATTCATTTAAGCCTTATTTAAATGCTACATCTCATGGCACTCCCCCAAGGATGCTAGTTCCAGGAAGACTGGCATGTCCTGTCCATCTTTGTGGCTTTTATCTATTTTAGACAGTATTTTGTACACAGTGGTGCTTAGTAAATATATGCTGGTTAGTTGAAAGCATGATGTTTCCTAAGCTGAATTATAGATGAGAACTGCTTCACTTTCTTGGTATAGTGGAAAGATGCACTCAGTAAGTGGTATATCTTATTACAATTTCCACTTATTAAACTTCTGGGAGTTTCCTTTGGGCACAAAGTTGTTTTATTGGCATGCTTGGCACTGCTTGGGTCTAGGAAAGCCTCTGAGTTGGAACAGGTCCAACATGTTACGTAGGATCTGCAGGTGACAGAGAAACCAGATAACAGCAGCTTAAACAAGATGAAAGTGTGTTTCTCCATCACCTAAGTCTGTGAAGCCATCAGAGACCCAGGCTCATTCTTGTTTTTCCATTCTGCCTTCATCTTGCCTTTGTCCAGATGTTTCATGATGACTCTCACCACGTCCACTTTCCCTCCAACAAGAAGCTGTGGGGGCCATGGGAAATGGAAGCTATGGCCAGAAAGTTTCACCCAGCACCTCTGTGCAGATTGTTTTGGCCAGAGCTGCTGCTAGGCCACACCTAGCTGCAAGTGAGCTGGGCATGAAGTCTGATCTTGGAAGAACAGAGAATAGATACTGTGGGGCTGACTAGCAGTCTGAGCCACAGGGAGGGATCTGAGTATCACAGGAGTTTTAGACTGACAGATAACTGGAGTTCAAGACGGTCATGGTGTTGTTAACGTCACCCACTTCTTCCCTTTTTGCTCCAGTTCAGAAGTGACAAAGAAGGAGGAGCCTGATGGCTGTGCTCAGTCTTTACCCCATCGCTGACACATCCGTTTCTGTTTCAGGCTGTGAATGATTGAGGTGACTCTCCCTTCTCTGAAGTTACGTTCTGATGGTTAATATTTCTGCTAAAAAGCCACAAAATGTTCTCACGGGAGGTCAATAGGTGGGAATGGAATCTCCGATAAGAAAAACTGCTACAAGGGACATCTGAGGAAGACTGGCAGGAAATGTGTTATTACCATTTAATAACAGATGGTAGTTTAGTCATTGCTGAGGACTTTGTAATACTGTTGAAAAAAATCAATTGCCTACAATTTTGTGAAGCAGCTGATTTTAATTTTCACTTTTTCACGGGGAAGAAACCGAGTCATGGAAGGGTGTATAATGAAGCAGCTCTGTTCAACGAGTGAATTTGTGGCACAGATCAGTCCTGGCAACTCAAATTATGGGTTTGCCATCCATTTCTTTGCTCATTAGGTCATCTTTCTTTTGGAGAAAATGAGAAATGATCTAAAGAAAAAGAAAGAAAATTTAAGAACTTTCCTCCCCAAGCCCTGTATTAATAGAGTCGACATTTCTCTGTTGATTGTCCTGAGGTCGGCCCCCTAGAGTTCGTGGGGAACTGGACTGCCTGGCCCTCAGAGCCACGCATGGTGCTCTTTATCTTTTACACAGGGTGCAAAAGTGTTGCTTAGCAACAGTGATTCTTCCAGCTCTCACAACTGCTGCAGCCCGAGGAACTGACAATAGAGTGGAGTTTGAGAGCGAGATTCTCATTTTTCAGCTTCTTCATTGTGGTGAGGGGGAATAAAGAAAGAAAAGGCAAATAAGATGAAAGAATCACAATCAACAGCGCGGCGCAGAAAGGCTTTGGCTGATGGTGGAGAAGGGTTGAGCGCCATGCGTCGTACACATGATTAATAAATGCTGGCCGGGAGAATTAAAAGGGAATAATCACAGCGGCAGAGGTTAATTAGAGAAAATAAAGAGGCAGTACAATGAGGTGGCCGGGCAGTCTGGAAGTTTCTGACCAACTGGGTGTCTAGAGCACTTTCATCCCGTTTGGGGGGTTTTTGTTCCTTTTTTTTCTCTTTTGGTCCAGGTTCTTGGGAAGTTTGAAGGGATATAGAAAGGATGGAGGGAAACTTTTTAAGTTTTTCTCCAGTTCACTCATTGGCAACCCTAGAAGTGGGTTAAGCAGCTTCTTCTTGAGTTCTAAGTGTTTAGCAAATGTTCAGGACAGCGACTTTCAGTGGTGATCTCGGGTTGGCCTCTTTGTGGCTCGTGCGCTAGAAGCCGAGCAGCGCTGGACACTTGGAAATGCTCCACAGCCTTCAAGGTAATTTTAATGTTAGAAATGCCCTCATTTCCTGGTTCATAGTCTTTCTCACTCTTTCCATCATTTCATGGAGATAAAATGGAAGAGCATGTGCTGACCACTCACATGAGATGTTTCAGACCTGAGAGATTACAGTCTTTCATATCAAATGCAGTCACAGCCCTTTGTAGAGCAGTTTTCTGAAGGGAATCAGATGGGTTTTTCAGAGCTGAAGGAAGTCAGAGGATGAAATAAATAAAAGCAGAGAGGAAATTGAAAGGGGTGTGTGTGGGGGAAACATATGTTTTCAGATGATATTTTAAAATAGATGGAGAGTTGATGAGACAGAGATACTGAAGACTGACTCCAGATGGTGGGAATAGCAATGGCAAGCTGGTGTGAAGGGACAGAGCGCAGGCTGGCACCAGACGGGGGAGGAAGCGAGGGGAGAGGGAGAAAAAGGTTGCCGGGGAGGCTGAGGGAGGCTGCCGGGCCGGTGGGCAGGGCACTGAGAGCCTTTGAGGTTATGTAGAAAGAAATTAGAATTATTGAATCCATACCCAACACTTTCAGTGTAATCATTTACTCAGTAAGTTCACGTCTTGTAATAGACCTTCATTACGTTTGTGAAAAAGGCAGACTTCACTTTGACTCCTTTGCTAAGTCTCTGGTTATAGGCAAAACGATATTTAAATCAACACCAGTGAGAGGCCATGGAGGAAGTGGGCCAGAGGAAGATGCTATCAAATTTGTTTTTCTCTATACATTCAGATGATAGGGATACATATTGAAGAATATTTATGCTTTCTTGTAACAGCCTTGTAGAGTCCTAAATGACCTGATCTTTATGGGTTGATTGGGGTGGGGGAAGAATTACTGGGAGAGAGGAACTCGAGAAACAAGAAATTATTCCAATTCTAGCATAAGATATTCAGACTAGCTTCTCATTACTAAGAGAGAGAGAGAAATCCATCCACGTTCTCTTCATGTGAAATGATGTGGTTTTACTTGCGTAATAATTTTTTTTTAACATCACTGGGTTTCCTGACTCTGAGTTTGGCATTATGATTTCATTCAGTGAGCATCGACTGCCTACTGTGTGTGAGAAAGCGTTCTAGGGCTACAAAGAGGAAAAAGTCATAGTTCTGCCTTTGTCTTTTGTGTGAGTGAATGCAGATGTCTCCTTTCAGTATCTGTACTCTGTGTGTGCTGCTGTATTATCACCTGAGAGGGGCCTACAGCTTGAGTCCTAACACTATCATAAATCTGCACCCACTCCACTCTTTTGCCTCTTTTCAGCTGACCCATCGTTACTGATTCTGCCTTTTCTAACAACTGTTTACGCTTAGATAATTGTTGGTAGCAGCACTTTGCTATCAGGGTTACAGAAAACATAAAGATTCAAAAGGAGATTATTTTAAGTGTTCATTTTATGGAGGACCATGAATTAAAATGGCAACCCTTGTCTCGTCCATTAAACAAGGAAGAGAATTTGTATGCAGAAGGTGACTGCCCTTGTGTCATTAGAGTCTTTTGCATGGAGCTGTGACTATTATGTCAATAAAAAGGTCTAATGTCTTCATTTATTGCGTGGCTCCTGTCATGATTCAGGGAAATGCCAATAATTTCAGTTGTCCTGATGAAAGTGGTTGCTTTTGGGAGGGTTGCATTCCAGTGTCATCAGACATGGATTCAGCCTTATCTTTTCAGTTGACATTTCTCTTGGACTTTTTCATTTGTTCTTGTTGTTTGCCATGGAAACCTGTTTGTAAATCTTTTGTTGGTAATGCTGTAACCAGCATAGTACAGGCAGAGACCCCAGCGCCTGACAATACAAAAAATGACTAGTTTAGCGGAAATGGAGGCAAGCCTATTGCTATAGGGAACAGAAAAGATGCACTCTATTATTGAGTTCATTTTATTTGCTAAGAGTAAACAAATAGTTATGGTGAATTTTATTTGGAAACAGTAAAGAATTGACAGTGTGGGCAAAAATTCCCGACATAGTGGTAGCTGAGAAGTGAAAACTCCTACAAGTGTAGTTAAATGAAATATAAGCTGAGAGGTATAACAGTTTGCTGGTTATTGATACTGTGATTAAGAAGGGCAGAGGAAACGATGCGGGTGCTAGGATCAAAGAGATGGGCCCAGAGTGAGGTGAAGAGTAGAGACAGGTTAAGGAAAGATAGATCGATGTGATGAATCCAGTTTAAAGCTCTGTTAAAAATATACAGTCAAAACCGAGTAGCTCTAAAAAATTGTGTAAATATTCTGTCCTTTACAGACCCTTTAGGAATGTCTAAACGACTTCTTGAGGCTAATCTAAGACACTACCCTCAGCAAAACTTTTTGAGGACTACGTGTTCTATGGAAATCATGTTATGCAGCTAAAGCAATTAGCTGATTGAGGGTGAGGACAGAGAGGAGAGAGCTAAAGCAAGGAAGGTGGTGGGAAGATAAGGAAGAGGGACTTAAAATTTCACTAGTATCCGAAGCCCGAATAGATTTTATTTTTCTTTTAGTCAGAATCTATTTTGTTTTCCCAAAGTCACAATACAACGGGATCATTTTGACATATTACATTTTTCGATGGGGGAAAATAAATTGAGATGCCTATGAGTTCTGTCCTCTTTAAAGCAAAAAGCACTGCATCACTGTTGTGGATAATGTTACATTTAGAGGTTTAGAGCTGGAAGGTAATCTAGTCTGACCTCTTCATTGCACTGATGAGGAAGCTGCAACCTACAAGGTTAAATGACTTTTTCAGTCTAGTTAGCGGATTAATAGAGATCAGAACCCAGGTACCCAGGTTCTCTTACATCCCAGTTCTGGCCTCTTTTGCATAGTGCTCTGAGGACTGGCGGGGGAAGGAGGCATGAGAAAGCCAAACCCAAGTCTGCCCGGCCACTTTCTCCAAAAGCTGATGTCCATAGACTACTCCTGACTGACACGGAACAAAGCTAACTGGTGGCCAGGAGGTGAACACCACTGAGGTGTCCTTCTGTCTTTGAGCATAGGGTGCTCTAAATTCAATTCAAGGTGAATTAATATAGAAAATGTCCGAGATCCCAGTATGACTTGAGCCTTACTTCCCTTACTTTATCATACTTACGTTACATTCTCGAGTTATGCTCTAAATCTGATTTGCTTCAAATTCCTTAAGCTCAACAATTGGCCTAGCAGTTTAGTGGTTTGATTTTAAGAGGTAGAATTGTGAATATCCTAGTTTGACATCCTTAACTCAGTGTTTTCCGGAAGTTTATTGATTTAGAATTTAAAAGAAATGCTACATCTACGGGAACGTGTACTTGGTTTTGGCCATCTTTCCTCATCAGTTTCCTTCACTCTGACCTTGATCCCCTTAGCACTCCCTCCACCTGCTTTTCTTAGGCTGGATTTTCCCCAACTCAGTCCATACCTTGGCCAGATGTCTTCACATTTTACCACCCACTGGATAACTGTCTACTGGTTAGGACATTTGTGAGACTTGTCTTTCAGGGCAAGAGTTCTGAAACTTTAGTCGACCTAAGAAGAGTCCCAGGAGCTGAGTCTTGGACCCCCACCTCTTAGATCCCGATACAGTTGGTCTGAGATGAGGCCTTGGAACCTGTATTTTAAACAAACACTAGCATTGACTTTGATGCAGGTGGTCCACGAACCACAATGCTTAACGATGTCAAATTTTGGAAGCACTAATATAAATCACAGGGACAGTTACACTTTGGATCCCTTTACCTAATTATAAGGAGCTTTTTCTGGGCTATTCCAGCCACTGGTTCTGTCTGTTGGCCCTAGTCTTTTCCTCACTAACACTTAGGAATAGTTGATGGGAAAGAATTCTAGTCTCTCATACAGTATTGTCATTCTTCCAGTTGATGAATCTGGTTCAGTGAATTTCACTTTCAATACTGTGAGGCTTGGAAGCCAAGAGGTGACCATACTGTGTTATCTGATGTTAAAAGGGACTTGAAAGCACATGCTACCACCAAGGAATGACATTTTAGAAGAAACAGGTTTTAAGCAGTAGCTGACTCCTGGCCTTATTTAGACTCTTAAGAACTCACAAGAGCAAATGAAGTTGAGTAATGATTCTTAAGGTGTCAGACCACAGATAAATAGAATTTTCTGTGGAAAGCTTGGAATGGAAAATAGTCTTTCATAAAAATCACACAATGTTTCCTGATTCTGAGGAAAAAAATTTATCTCTGTACAAAAGAAGGTCAACGAGAACTTTGGTGTGATTCATGGAGTATGAAAAACACCTGCAGTAGAGGCTTAGTAAACTGGTCTAGGACATTTTAAAAAAAGATTTTCACAAGACGTGTATTGATTTGTGTATGAAGCAGTAGATATTTCAGGAAGAAATACTTTTTTCCTCCTCTAGTGGGTGAACTTACATGTATTTGATCAAGATAGAGATTTGTGCATACGGGAGCCAAAGAGGGCCTACGTATCTTTTCCCTTTTCTTGATTCTATCAACTCTTTAATCTTGAAGAAAGCACTTAAAAAGTTTTGACCACATATAGTTGCACATTCTTTCTCCTATTTCAGCTTGTTGGCAAGAGCGACATTCTGGAAATGTTATTCAGTTTTCACGGGCTTAGCAGACTGAATAAACACTGATGGAGTTTTTTCACTGCTGGTGGAGGGCTGATGAGCTTGGCGCTGGGTACCTAGTTCTTTCAAAGTGCTGTGTGATGGGAGGAGGAGACCGAAGCAAACTAAGGGAGACCAGAAACCACCTTCTCTTGCTGACTTCTCTCCTTTCTACCCTTAAAACTCATGGTCCTCTAATAAAATGCCTCAAACACTCCGGCACCACCATGCATTTCTTTGCCAAATGCTTCTCCTCTGAGTCACCAAGATAGACACAGCCAGGTGAAAGGAGACCAAATCTTGAAGAATCTTCATTTGTTTGTGTTAAAATGAAAAAAAAAAAAAAAAAAAGGACTGACCTGATTTTAAATTACTAGAGATGGGCTTAAAATTTTTTCCCTCCTTTTTCTTCCTCTTGGAAGGTGCACAAGAAGCCAAGAAAAAATAAAATACAATGAATTGAAAAAAAGCAATCTATGTTCCCTCCTATTCTCCTGTTATAAACTTTCCCCAGCTCAGGGAGAATCTCCTGTGAGTCCACTTTGGACCCTGTCCATCTGGGCTAGTTACTGCAAGTTTCAGAAAGACTTTGTTGTAATATAATTTCACCAGTTGCTTGGCATGGGTCCCTGATGGACAGGATGAGAAAACTGATAACAGAAGCTGGTGAAAAGGCAGAGGCTTTTAATGTCTTATTCAATTCACTCTTCATAAGAGATATCAGATGTGAAGGGGCCTGGAGCAGTTCCCAGTTTTGATGAAAGCAAAGAGTCAAAATAGAAAAAGAGTTAAAAAGTGCTTTGAAGAACTGGAACTATTTGTATTAGTCAGGCACGCTGGGTACTGAAGGAACTGGCAGGTGCCATTATTATTTTTTAAATTGTGTAGATAAAGAAAAGTCCGTGAGAATTAAAATATGTTAAGTGTTGTGACTAGCTTAAAAAGACACAGCCAAAACAGATTGACCATGGAAATTATAGATAACTCAGACTAACATTGAATACATAGATGATAAATAAAAGACATATCGGATCAAATTGTCAAATAATTTTACTATCATTTCTGGAGGAACCTAGTTACCAGCTGAGTTTTGTATAAACTAAATAGCAGTAGACTAATCTAACTGCCTTCTGTGTACAGGACAGATAAACCACGGGACAATAATAGCTGTGTTCATCTTAACTTTAGCAAGCTGATACTTTCTCTTGACTCTAGTAATGGTTTATAAATGAATGAATGAGTGTCACATCCATAGAACATTTATATTTGTTTGCACAAGCAATGAAATGATATGAGGAGTGATAGAACATAAGGCCCAGTTCTGCTTAATATTTCTGTGGGTAATTTGATTAAGAATTAGAGAATATGACGTCAAATTTGCAGATTTCATGGAGTTGCTGATACTTTGTAAAATATGAAAAAATTCAAGTCGACCTTAACAAATTAAAAAAATTATATGCTGTAAGATTATATTAATTATGGGTTAAATATCAGTAGCAAATACAAGATGAAGAAAAACTAACTGTCCTGTAGTAGCAATCCAAGCATCAGTTACGAAGAATCTCAGTTGGAGAGATGGAGACTACATGATTGAATTTGGGGAAAATTTTAGAAGAAACTTGAAGGTACCCGAAAGCTGATTGGATAAGGATGTGTTTTTGTTTTGTATTGACACTGTATTTTGTAGGCTACTTATTAGTCTCATACTCCATTTCTGTGTAGTAGAAAAAACAAAATCTAGCTATGATTCTTGATCCTTTATTTGTTCTTCCATTTATTGAAATGTCACAGCTACATTAAACACTCTCAAGATTTTTTTCTTTTTTTGAGGAAAATAAGGATCTAAGTTCAAATGTTCCAACAGGATAAATGATATGACTGAGACACTACAAGGGGCAACCTCCCCCCTGCCACCCAGCCCCACAACACCAGAATTCCACTTGTAGACTCATGAAGTCTTCTTAGCTAATTGTGAAGTACTGCCTTGTTTCCTTGCTTCCTTGTGGTCAGGGGCTATTTTAGTAAGCCGGCACAGAGAGGATGGAGGCTTGGACCCAGACAGCGGTGGTAGGAAGGGAAATATACAGACAGATCTGAGCGATTCAGGGGGTGGAATTGACCTGGGGCTGTAGAGGAGAGGGAGAAGTCAAAGTTATGCTGAGGTTCTAGTTGGGATGATGGATGAGATGGCGGTGGGGCACCGCGTGTGTGTGAGATGAACTTGACTTCGGTCATGTTGAGTCTGAAGTGTCTGCTAGCCAGTTGGATATGTATGTCTAAAGCTCAGTAGGGATATGTATTTAGGCTGAAGAGCAGGAAGTGAACAGCAGGGACCAGTAAGCATGAAAGGTGAGTTCTGAGCCAGGTGGGAAATGGCTAATAACAAAACTGGATGGGGGCAGCGAGGCTGCTCAGCTTTCTGATTCCTAATCCCTGGCCCTTGGCCTCAGGTGCCTTGGTGTAACACAGGTCAGCGAGGTGGATAAGGACTAAAAGAAAAATGTTAAGTGTGACTGATTTGTTCATTCTAAAAATATATTCTTATAATTAAGGGGAAAAAACAGAGGAGGGAATGCCCAAGTACTTGTGCTTGAGAAGATAGACATTATCTTTGTTTATAGCAAGAATCTATGTTTGCAGTTTTATCAGGCAGAGATTCTTGGGGCGATACTGTTTTGTAAGCAGTTCACTGCGGAGATAGAGGCTCTTGAACAACCTAAACTCATTTTATTGAAGTATAGTTGATTTAAAATGTTGTTTGGACAGCTTAAGTGCCGTATTTGTCTGACTGGGCAGGAATTCCATTTTCCCGGGGCTCACAGTGCCCCTGGGGGAGATGCAGCGGTCAGCCTTGGCCAGGTTAGGTGTGAGCGGCGAGCGGGACACCCATGGACAGCCGGAACGTGGGGGCCAGAGATCCGGGCTGGGAGTGTGAGCTTGGGAGTCATCGATCTAGAGGCAGTGCGTGTGCTTTGTATCTTCACCACGCAGTAAAACGTGACGTGCAATCATTTTTAAGTTTAAAAGAAGGCACAGTGCTACAAAAGGTTAACTTAAATATTAGAACCATGAAATTATTTTTCTTAGAAAGACACGTCTGTTTTCATTTTCTTCTTTTAACTCTCACGGGGATTTTCATTCAGAGGAGCGATTGATTGTGTCTGGGAGGAGGCGGGGTACGGGAGGAAGGCGGAGCTGTGCTTGGGGCGTGGTGGTGAGTGAAGGGCGGTCCTTGCCCTCCCACCTCCCGTTCGCTCTTCTAGCCACTTCTGGCAGCCCCACGCCTGTCCTTAACCCCCCGACTCTCCCCTGCTCTTCACAGGTCGCTAGTACCCCACTTTTGGGGTAAACTCGGAGGCTCCTCTTCAGTCCATCTTTCTGGGTCCCTGTGCCTCCGGCTTTCTCTCCCGCGCTCATCTCTCTCCTTTCTCCAGTGCTGTTTCCCCTGAGCTCTGACGTTGAAACTTCCCCAGAAGCTCTGGCTTCTGTGCTTCCCACTCTGATTGCTCCCTGAACAGGCTCATTGGATCCCGGACTCCAGTTACCATCTCTAAGCCGATGGTCCGTTTTTGGCGTTCAGCTCTCAACTCACCTTGAGTTCTCCAGCTGTGCCCTGGACACGCCCCCACTTACATGTGTAAATGCGGGTCCCTTGAGCAACTCAGACTTCTTGTGCCTAGGAATGGCCTCGTATTTCCCCCACAGGCCTGTTCCTCCTTCCTTGTGCCTTGTTCCTGAATGTCAGTGTCCTCCAGACTCTGCTCAGGACGGAAAAACCAATGTCAGCTTTGATTTCTTCTCCTTCATCCCCTATAAGATCCTGTCAGATCAACTAGATCTCCTTGTTATGTCTCACTTTTTCACTCTCCTCTGTCACCACATGAGTTCCAGCTCCGTCCTTCTTCATGGGGAGTGCTGTGTAACCCTCATTTTGAACCACACCATCCCACCCCCAGAGCTTTGCATGTGCTGCTGCTTCTGCCTCAAACAGCCTTTTCGTCTTCGTTACCCGCTTAGGACGTTGCCTGTGCTCATTTCAGATGTTACTTCTGGGAAGCCTTCCTTTAACCCCGGACATTGGAGTATTCGACTCTGGAGAAGAGTTGGCAAATACTTTTTATTTCACTTGCCAGCCTCGGTCAGTTTTCTGGAATGTTGGGGTCAGCGAGATTCTGAGGTCAAGTCCATCCTCTGTGGGAAGGGGTGCTGTCATTATTCTTTGCTGGCAGCACCTGTGACTGATATCTGCCTCCCTTCTTTTATAGTCACTGTAGTCAACTGTGTTTCTGTCGACCGAATATTCCAGTTTCCTTTCCCGTGCTTCCGTTCCCTGCAGGAGGATTGTTCCTTCTGGCCTGGCTGGACTCAGGAATGGCCATTGACTTACCTTGGCCAATGAAATGAAGGCAGAGGTGATGGTGTCACTTCTGGGCAGAAGTTTTATGAACCAGTATGTGGTGCTCTGCATCTCTTCCTGTACACTAGGAGTGACGACATGGAGATAGATATTTGGGTCCCAGGGTGAGAATGTGGGCGCTTAGGTGATTCGTGGTAGACATGTAGCATGAGTGAGAAAAAAAACTGCTGTCAGTGGGAGACACTGGTAATTTTGGGTTGTTTGTCCCCACAGCGTAATCAAGCCTATCCTGATTGGTAGACAATGTCTACTGTGGTGTTTTCTGTTTTACAAACGGTCAGATTCAGAACAGAAATCGATTAGCTGACTTCAGAATGTATCAAGAGCCATTTAATTCGTTTTAAACTTTCAGTTTCTGAGTGATTTCCATGTGAATTTTTTTTCTTCTAATGATGGATTATGGAAAATCATATCTCAGGTGCTTAATTGTTATAAAATCTCAATTATGTGGAGGTCAGGACTGCAAACCAGGGTGGAGAAAACGTCATGTGATTTCCGAGATCTCAGACATCTGAAGTAGCTGTCGCACATTCCAAACACCGGAGCCCCAAGACATTATTGCTTTCTAGGCACCACTTCAAAGGCTTTAGTGTTAGTTGCACAGGTTTAACAAGCTTAGTTATCAAATTCCTCTGCTTTAGCCGATTACAGGCTACTAATTAAGAGAGGTGGATTGTGAACACTACTAGAGGCAGTTCTACTGAAAACAGGCTGAAGAGAAAGTCTGAAAAAGAAGGAGACAGAAAACTTAAGAAGTGACCCAAGAGTTCATAAATCCCTGCCATAGGGAGGCTTTTAGGATTGCAGCACGCAGTCCTGTATGAATCAGTAGCCAGAGGGCCTCAGTGATGATTTATCGAATGAGGATGAACTTGCGTCATCAAGAAGAAAAGTTTAATCATGTATTATACCCCAACAGGGCAGGGTTGTCTTATGAAACTTAACCATAAAAAGTAAAAGTGAGGGACTTCCCTGGTGACGCAGTACTTAAGAACCCACCTGCCAATGCAGGGGACACGGGTTCGAGCTCTGGTCCGGGAAGATCCCACATGCCGCGGAGCAACTAAGCCCGTGCGCCACAACTACCGAGCCTGCACTCTAGAGCCCGCGAGCCACAACTACTGAGCCCACGTCCCTGGAGCCCGTGCTCGGCAACAAGAGAAGCCACTGCAATGAGAAGCCCGTGCACAGCAAGGAAGACCCAACGCAGCCAAAAATAAATATATATATATAGGAAAAAAAAAGTAAAAGTGAGGTAAAAAACAGTGTTAGTTTTCAGAAACCCCAGTCATTCAGTCATTCAACAAACTTATTGTTGACAGCATTAGACATTGCTAGTCACTGGGGGCACAAGGAGATGTTAACTGTCTCTGTCCTTCAGGAGTACACAGAGGTAGAAAAATAAATGAATGAGAACACTGTGTCTTGTGTTTTCCTGTAGGTGTACCCAGATATGATAGAAGCTCAGAGGAGAGAGGCAGGCAGATTCTTGGTGAGGGAGAGTAGATGGTGGATTAAGAAAGATCCCTTGCAAAAGAAGTAGTTGGGAGTCTAGATGGATAGTTTAGCAGACAAACAAGTTGGTTAGGATTGACCCTGGGGGTGGGGGAACAGACAGTGAGCACCAAGTTGCCCAGTCATGAAAGTGTGTGATGTATTTGTGGTGAGGGCAGGGCCTGTGGTTCTAGAGGGAGATGAGGTTGGCTTTCCATTTTCCCTAGGGTTGGCAGTTATACGAGCTGTGACTAGATTCCTTATTACTGGTAACTATTCTTGATTTTTAGTTTCACCAGAAGTCTGATTTCTAATTTGCACCTTCAGAAGCACAATCTCCAAGCCATTCTTTGGTTTCAGTGTTTTAAAGAAAAATTTTTTCAGAGAAACAGATAAAGAGCATTGGTAACCTTGTAGAAATAGCATCATGCTGTTTGAGTTATGGGGTCTTAACGCAATTGCTACAAAGTTAGAAATCTACCAGTCATTGATTTCTCCTTACAAAAATTGTGCAGCTTTGCATAAGCTAATATCGACTGTGGGGTATTTCTAAACACAAAACACAAAATACAAATGAGCTCTATTTTATATTGGCCCTAATAATAAACGGCATAGAATTGAACCTTTAAATTCCTGTGAGAATTATGGTGAAGCACAATCAATGGTACTGCTCCTGTCTCTTTAGTTTCTTTTCTATATCACTGCACCAGTAGAATACTAGATCCTGACCAGTGAATACATATTTATGGATTTTTTTTCAAAATACATTTTATCAAAGGAGTATTTTGAAGATAAGGCAAAGTAGCCTATTTTAAGAAAATCCTAAATGAAAAAGTGCACATTTCCATTTCCACCTCTCCCCAATGTATCTAAAATATTTTTATGTTTATTCATGATGTCTGAGAGACTTGTCTACCCTGCAGAGTATGATGCCAATGAGGAAGAAATATCCTGTTGTCTGGCTGTCATGGGGTTCATTTGTATATATATATATATATATATTTTCATATTTGTGTATGTATATTAGAATAAAATTTTACTTTAACAAAAGTAAACTTTTTAATCTTTATGGAGAAAAAATGGTTTTAATGTCTTAATTAAATGAGCATTTACGTGTTTGGTGTTTTAAAAACGCTGTTTAAAATACTCTGTTGTAAAAAATTCAGTGTTTTTAAAACAATGAGAAGAAAGCTGATGGAATTAATAAAGTCTCTGAAGTATATTATACTTTTGGAAAAAATACAGAGATTTCAAGAATAGAATGCGACGGAGCATGAGAAAGAAAAGGGGTCCTCGCATGGAAGCTGAGCAGCTTTAGAGGGTGATTCTTTCCAAATCTGCGGTCGTTTGTCTTCTAAGAGTTCACGGTATTGGTTCACAGCTGGGAGGAAGCTGTTTCGGCACAGCGAGGGTGACAAGCACGGTGATGCTGCCTGAGCAGAGAGGAGATCAGATGGGCATAACCCTTTCACATTTTTCTGCACTAACCCACTGGTCTCTTCTCTAAAAAGCATTCATGTGCGACAGGGCTAGCCATGCATAAACTCCCCGCCAGGCTTCCTAATGAGTTGACCAAGAACCATGACCAGACCAGGTGGTTAAATTCACGTCAAGGTTTGGCAGCAAGCAGGCACGCCCCAGGCAGGAGTGTGTGACCTCGGTGCTCTGGCGAATGTTGCTGGGGATTTAACAGGAGGAAGACGGCAAGGTTACTTCATTCATTCAGTGTTTCTTGGAAGTCTATCCCGCATAAGGCACTGTGAGTTTGTAGTGAGACTCTTCAGCTATTGTGAGTCTCATTTTTTCACTCAGAGCCTTGAGCTTTAATCTGATCTTTTTATACTTGGGCAACCATTCAGTTGTGTTTATTGAGTGTCCATTCAGCAGGCAGAGAGAAAGGGAGTCTAGGTTCTTGCCCATAAAACAGTTAAAGTGTCACCGAGGAGAGGAACAGTATATATAAGGCAGTTGGGGAACAAGGCAACAATGTATACAACTGCATCCAACACCCAGACCATAAACAGATGTACTGAGCAGAACCGGACATTTGTGGTTGAATTAAAGGGGCAGAGAAATTTGAGGACGACTCAAGGCCACTCCCATTCTCTGGACTCTAGGATTTAATCTCAGTTCCATCAGTCTGAGACCTCAGTGGCTGGTTTATGCATCCAGCATTTGGTTAGGGCCTGGAAACCAGCATATGGTACCCAGGTATGTGGGACCTGGTGCTGGAAATTCAGGTTACAGCTTTACACCAGAGACTGTCTTTTTCTGAGATGGCAGCTGTATTAGTCATGACTCTGTGGGGACAAGTGAGAGAAACCCAGTCTACAGTGGCTTCAGTAGGAAAGGGAACACTGGCTCTGGAAGGGTACCAGATCTGTTAGAGTTGTAGGGAGAGCTGAGGGACCACAGCGCAAAGAGAGAGCGTCTTTCTTCTAGCGTTGTATACATACTTCAGGAAGAACTCGGATTGTGGGTCATATGTACCCCTTAGACAGATGACTGTTGTGGTGGTGGGGAGGGGTGGGCTCTGCCCCCAGAAGAGGGACAGGGAAGCTTCCTGGACAGACACAACAGCTACACAGTTCAACCAATTTAAATAGACTCTTGCTTGCCCTGGGGTCACTCCGTGCTGCCCCGGGTCTGCCTAGATAGGCCCTCCTAACTTACTTTATATTCTTATACCCTAAAAATCTTTAAAGCTTTTATACCCAACGGGGCTCTGCTGGCCTCTGGTAAGCATTAATGTTTATACTTATCGCTGTGGTCCTTGGTCTATGAAGCAGTCAGCAGGAAAAGGGCACATCCCTCCTGCATTTCCTGTAATTTTCCCTTTTAAGATAAGCGTATTTTCAAGTCCTTAGGGATAGGGACAGTATTCTTCCCTCCTGTGCTAGTTCGCTGGTATAGGACCAAGCTGGGCAATCGAGTGGGATGAGGGGATGGCCAGTTGCGGCATCAGACTGTTTATTCTACTGTCTTGACACATTCTTTTTTTTAAACTTTTTTTGGGGAAAAATCTCAAACTTACAAAGGTTTTAAAGTACACTATAAAAAACATTTCTTTTGCCCCTGAACCATTTGAGAGTAAGATGCCAGCATGATGCCGCGTCACCACCGGATATTTTAGTGTGGCTTTCTTATAAGCCAGGGCATTCTCCTACATAGTCACAGTACAACCATCAAAATCAAGAGACTGCTACTGATTTGTTGCTGTCGTCTAATCCTCAGACCCCATTCCCGTTTTGCCAGTTGTCCTAATACCCTTTAGAGCAGAAACATCCAGTCTAGAGTCATGTGCTGCATTTCCTTGTCCTGTTTCTTTAGCTTCCTTCAACCGGCAACGATTCCTTAGTCATTCAGTGACTTTCATGATGATTTTGAAGGTCAGTTGATGTTCCTCAACTTGAGTTTGGCTGATGTGTCTTCATGACTGTACTGAGGTTAGGCTTCGCAGGCAGGAATTCCATGGACATGGTGCTGTATTTTCCTTGCCTCCTACCGGGTGACACACATTTTTGATTTGATCCATTACTGGTGATGTTCACTTAATCACTTGATTAAGGTCATGTCTGCCAGCCTTCTCCTCTGTAAAATTACTTTTTTCCCCTTTGTAATTAATACGAACTTTGTAGAGAGTCCTTTGAGACTAGATATGCATCCCGGTCCTCTCACCAGACTTTTAATTTGTTCGTTCATGGGTTTTTTTTTTTTTTTTTTTTTGCGGTACGCGGGCCTCTCACTGTTGTGGCCTCTCCCGTTGCGGAGCACAGGCTCCGGATGCGCAGGCTCAGCGGCCGTGGCTCACGGGCCCAGCCGCTCCGCGGCATGTGGGATCCTCCCAGACCGGGGCACAAACCCGTGTCCCCTGCATCGGCAGGCGGACTCTTAACCACTGCGCCACCAGGGAAGCCCCATTGGTGTATTTTTATCAGTACAGACTTAAGATTTCCTATTTAATTCAGTGGGTTATAATCCATCACTATCATTATTTATTTTGGTCCTAAAATGGTCCCACACCTGGCTAGTGTGACCCCATATAAGCAAGTTTCTGTGTCTTTTTGACACAATTCTGTCATTCTTTAGGCACCTCCTTAGTTTCTGACACATGAAGGTATTCTAGGCTCATCTGATATTCTCCCTGTCCATCTTTGGAATCATCTATTTCTCCAAGGATCCCTGGTTTCTTTTAGTGAAGAATGGTTTTAGAAACCAAGCATTAGGGCATTAGGTATGCTTATCGCTATTGGGGTGTTGCTGCTTCCGAAGCCTGGCTCCTGTCATCTTCTATATATTTACTTACTTGACCCCCCCCCGCCCCGTATGTACTAAGCTGCATGTCACTGTGCTGGCTGTCTTTCGCACCCCACACCCGTGGGAGGCTCTGCCATCCTGTAAGGCACTATAGCTCTCCCCTACCTTTAATGGTGGCCACATTGATTTTTAGGCCAGCTTAGGAAACAAATGGAAAGATGTCTTATCATTCAGTATCATAACCCATAACTGCAGTTTTGCTGGGCTTAGTAGATGTGATGGTAAAGTAATACTGGATCAAATTGTAAAGTAACACATACCAGAATGTTACTCTCTGGGCGAGTATCCTTTGTGGGAATAGCCCTGTTGGGAGGTCACATGCTCGTGCCATTGATGCCACTGAAGTTCTGTTGCTCAGACAGGTTTGGAACACCTCCTCCTGCGACTGCTTTTATAACTGCCTTACGAGCCAGTTCAGAAACCCAGCCTTGTTACTCTCCTGTCATAGTCCTCCTTAAAAGCAACCAGAGCTACTCAAACATCTTTGGGAAAGTGGTATTATTTCCACCGTGAGCCCCTTAAGAGCTGAGGCTGTCTTCACATGGCATAGTGTCCAACGCAATAATTGTTGAATAATTCAATGAATGAATCTTATTTTTGGTTCAGTTTTCTCCAGCTTATGTATCAGATTTAGTTCCAGATGACTCAGCTGTTTCCGAAAATGAAATCCACCCTCAAAGTATGAATATTTACCACAGTTGAGAAGAATCAAAAGTATATGTCTCAGGCACTGAATATAATATCAAAAGAGGAACTTTCACTGAGTTTTGAGCAGCCTCAAGAATATGTATATAATGTTCCAAAGCACCCAGTTAGAAGGTGATGACATTCTTTTATTGTCCATATAAGTTGTGGTGTTTGTTAAAAGATTAGCATCACTCTTTTATAGTCAGTCATATTTTATATGCATCATAAACTAAATGCTGAGAGTAAGATCACAGCCACCAGAAATATCTCCCTGTGTTTTATCCTTCACTGATGGTGATTTGTGATCAGAGCTACTAGCTGCAACATCATATAATGCTATTCTCACCACTAAAGAACGTAATACATGTTGTTCAAAGCAATAATATAATAATTATTGATATAAAATATCCATATTCTGCTCCTCCCCTGAGCGTTCTATCTTGTCATTGCCCAAGGCTCTGTCACGTCCCCTTATTATACAAAAGAGGAAAGATCAACGTAGAACAGAGGCAGAGCTTCCCCGAGGGGTTCAGAGAACAAAACAATGATCATGTATGTCAGTGTCTGTTGGTTCCTCCAAATGTTTGTATGACTGAAATATTTAAAAAATTAACAACTTTGGCAATCTTGAAGGAAGAAAACAAAGTTGAACAAATAGAGGAATATGCAGCTCAATATGTGTGATTATGTGTTTGTGGGGTGCATGGGGAGTGGGTAAATGAAGATAGGAGCCACAGACCTTCATGAGGGGTCATTGCCCCTCTTCAGTCTTTAGGTTTGGGTTAGAGGTTGCTGGGCCTCTGTGTGTATTTACCCCGGGAGCTCTTTCAGAGCCCCTGTTATGTCAAGGCAATGTGGGGTTGGGGCTTGGAGAAAAGGATGAGGTTCCAGTCTTCAACTCACAAATTCCGTGTGCCTGCCCTCGAGCAGGTTATTTAACCCCTTTCCTGCCTCTAGAATAGGATGGTCACACAGGTGTATTGGGAGGCTTAGTGAAAGCACCCACCAAATAAATCACATAAATGAAAGTCTATCAAAGTGTTGTTTTCCCTGTGTTTTATATTGTATTAAAAAAAACTCAAGATGGTGGCACTGCTTCCTTTTCACCAACTCGTTTTCTTTCCCAGTCCCTGCCCACTTGTCTCTCTACCAGGGCGGTGCCCACGATAACTTTCCCAGATTGCCATGCCCTATGGGAGACTCCGGGCAGAGTTTATAGGGAAGGTTTCACGGAGGCAGGCTGATAGGCACCTTCATGGGAAGGTTGGATTTCTAGATAGAAAAGCAAGGGAAGGTTCTAAGAGAAGGGCATTTACTATAAGATTTACCATTTATATTTGGGAGATAGGAATACAGACATTCTGATGTTTCTATTAAGGCTGTCAGCCAGAGTCACACGTGCTTCTTATGGTTGGATCAATTGATACACCCGTCCCCTGGATCAGGGAGCAAACTGGAATCAACAGTGCCACCAAGTGGCACCAGGGTAATCAGCAAGTGGAAACACTAAGACAGCAACTTCTTCCAGGGCATTGGCCAAGTGTCTGTCTCTGTCTCTTTCTTTTTCTAAAAATCAAGGATATTTTCCTTGGCTGGATAGAGAGAGAATGATCTGGGAAATGAACCTTCCTCTGACATGTGGCAAAGTATAGATAGATGATTCTTCTTTATTAAGAAATCAAAACTGTTGAAGACCTGCCCAACTGAGCATGTCATGGAGGTAGATACCTCTGCGTATGTGTATACAGGTCATTTGTAAAAACAGCAGCATGGGGCTGTGTGCTGGGATTTGAGAAGTATTTCGAGGTGCATCGACCAGGAATGAAGGTCCAGGATGATATATACTCTAGACAATTCTAAACAGTATAGACAATAAAAAGGACTATATTTAGGAAAGGAAAACATTTATTATACTCGGTGATATTTTCAGTTTTTATATCGAGGATTTGTTTTTCTGATTGTAATAGTGCTCACCATGGTAATTTGGAAAATTTATTATTAAAAAAAATACATTTTACTTGTTCAAACGTTTTGTAAGTAACACAGGATGTTAAGATTTTCAAGATATGCAGACGTCTACTTCATCCGTGTCCATTCTTCTGTCATTAAGACAAGAATATATTTGTACTTATGCTGCTGTTTTCACTTTTAGGTCTACTTTTAGATGCAAAAGGTGAGATGAACTTCCAGCCTCAATTGTTGCTTTCCCCATTGCTTGTCTTTTTTCTCACCTGTAGAACACATTATCTATATCCACCCTCCCCTTCATTCCTGAGTTTCAGAATAGTGACTGTGGTGAGAGCCAGAATTCTAGAGTCAGTGTCTGCAGTATTCATTTTACTCGATCGTTTGGCTCTTTGTGGTATTGCTTTCCTAAGCGCTAAAGCACTTTCTTGTGGTCATGAATGGTGTTGGGCTGCTAAAAGCCTTATCAATCCTGTTGTGCCCGAGAGGCATTAACCCCAGAGGAGAGAGATTTCCTCCTACCTCCTGGGTGTATTGGGTGGGACGGACGGGTGCTAGGGAATTTCTGAACGAGATGGAAGTGAGGCACAGAACACCAGGAGGGTGAGTGGAACCAACAGAACATCGGATGAATTCTAACTATGAAAAAGACAGTGGTTTTATTTTTACTCTCAAAAGTAATTTAAAACTTACCTTACTGTGCAGCAAATACGAAGGGGATAAGTGAGGTAAGAAGCTTTTATTTCTTTTTCCTCATTTTTTTTTTAAAAAGAAAGGTAGATGAAGCATGATTTTTCAGTACTGCTCAGACCAAAAAGCAAGATAGACTCTAACAACCTTAATTTAAAAATAAGTATTATAATGTAGATAATTTTTGGATTTGGATGGCTATTATTTTAATATATTATTTTTATTATGATTAAAATATGATTTAAATTTACTATGTAAACCGTCTTTAAGTGTTCAGTTCTGTGGCATTAAGTACGTTCACATTGTTGTGCAGTCATCACCACCATCCATCTCTAGAACTTTTTAATCTTCCCAAACTGAAACTCTGTACCCATTAAACAATAACTCCCCATTCTCCTCTCCTCCTGGCCACTGGCAACCACCATTCCACTTTCTTTTTTTTTTCTTTTTTTTTTTTTTTTTTGCGGTATGCGGGCCTCTCGCTGTTGTGACCTCTCCCGTTGTGGAGCGCAGGCTCATCGGCCATGGCTCACGGGCCCAGCCACTGCGGCATGTGGGATCTTCCCGGACCGGGGCACGAACCCATGTCCCCTGCATCGGCAGGCGGACTCCCAACCACTGCGCCACCAGGGAAGCCCCACCATTCCACTTTCTATCTTTATGAACTGATCACTGTAGGTACCTCATATACATGGGATCATACCGTATTTGTCCTTTTGTGACTGGCTTAAATCGCTTAGCATGACATCTTCAAGATTCATGTGTTTTAGCATGTGTCAGAACTTCCTTCCTCTTTAAGGCTGAATAGTATCCCATTGTATGTATATATCACATTTTGTTTATTTATTCACCCATCAGTGGGCACTTGGGTTACTTCCTCTTTTTGGCTGTGGTGAGTAATGCTGCTATGACCAGGGATGCACAAATTCCTGTTGGAGTTCCTGCTTTCAGTTCTTTTAGGTATATACCCAGAAGTGGAGTTGCTAGGTCATATGGTAATTCTATGTTTAATTTTTTTAGAAACTACCATACCGTTTTCCACAGCGGCTACACCATTTTACACGCCTGCAATGAACAAGGGTTCCAATTTCTCCACATCCTTGCCAACACTTGTTAGTATTCTTTTTTTATAATAGCCACCTTAATGTGTGTGAAGTGGTATCTCATTGTGGTTTTGGTTTGCATTTCTCTAATGATTAGTGATGTTGAGCATCCTTTCATGTGACTAGTGGCCATTTGTAGATTTCCTTTGGAGAAACGTCCGTTCAAGGCCTTTGCTTATTTTAAAATTGGGTTGTTTGTTATTTTGTTGCTGAGTTGTAGGAGTTCCTTGTGTATTCTGGATACCCATCCCTTATCAGATAAAGGATTTGCAGATATTTTCTTAGGGTGGCTGTATTAAGTGGATTGATGATTTAAGTGGATGATACCCTGGGCTGAGAAAATCTACCATTCGAGTGATGTAACTCAGTAGACAACTGCTGAAAGCTAAGGTTCGAAGAAAATGAAGGTTACCCTCTGGACAGGCAGTCCATGCTAGAGAGCGGGGGCAGAATCTGTCACTTTGGGGCAGCCACATCATGGGAAGGGCTGGGTTTGCAAGTGTAAAACAGCTCCTGCCACCTCTTCTCCTCAGTGTGATAGGTTGGTTATGTGAAATCATTGCCGTTTGGTGTAACATCACAGATCACTGATGTAACCGTGTGAGACCCAGGTAATCAAGTTAACGACGGAGCTGTTCTTAGGTCTTGTTACTTCAGGGGATTGAAGAAGAAAAACAAGCTCTCCGTTTACAGCTCACCTGTTATCAGCCAGTGACACAGCCCAGTTAGTCTCCAACCATTTTAAAGAAATGAAGAAATGGGTGGGTGTTCCAGAGGTGTTTTCCCCTTAGCATTTATTTATGTAAGTGTTCGTTGCTAGATCCCTTCATGGGTTTGTAATTCAAAATGTTATCATTGTATTTCGAGAGTGGGTATGCCACTCTTATTTCAGAACAGAGAAACATTTCTTTTATCTTATTTTCTTTTTTCTTCTTCTTTTTTGGGTGATAGTCCTAAAGGAATCCCACAGAAGCCGATGGCAGGATCTCTGCCTGTGATGAGCCATCAACCTCACTGGGCCTGGGTCTAAACAGGCATAGGAGGTGTGGAGTAAACATATTTATAAGTACAAGCAGACACACTTAAAATGATGCATGTTTATGCTAAAGGATGAACTGGGATGGTCCATAGGCCTGGGGGTGGGGAGAAACCGTGAAAGGGCGAGGGGTTTTTTTTTTTTTTTTTTTGCAGTACGCGGGCCTCTCATTGTTGTGGCCTCTCCTGTTGCGGAGCACAGGCTCTGGACGCACAGGCTCAGCGGCCATGGCTCACGGGCCCAGCCGCTCCGCGGCATGTGGGATCTTCCCGGACCGGGGCACGAAGCCGTGTCCCCTGCATCGGCAGGCGGACTCTCAACCACTGCGCCACCAGGGAAGCCCCCGGGGCAAGGATTTTTGAGCATAGCTTTGAAGGACGACAATAACATGAATTGGCATAAAAACAAGATTATAGTTGTAGTAGGCATTTTATAGCATCATCGTCTCTTTTCCTCCTTGCTATGTGTAACAGGATTCATGGAAATCCATTGGGTCTGAGGATTTGTTTGGGGGGGGGATAGTAGGAGAAAAAAAGTAGTGAGATTATTGAACATCATAAACGAGGGCCCTTTTCCAGGGTTGAGGAACGCATAGCCTCTTGAGCGCACGCGGAAGGCCTTTCCAGCTCTGCGGTCCCTCTTTATGAGGCCACGCAGCACGCACTGCTTTGTCCCAGCATAGCGGAGGTGCCGGCTCATTTTGTCTCTAACTAGAGCAGAATTGACCTGACAGCTGAGTCCCGAGCTGCTGGTGGGAGTTGGCCCAGAGCCACCTTGCTGCACCCTTCATGTTCTCCTCCTTCTGTCCCTTGTTCTCCCCGTGATGGCAGCCAAAAGCCCCGTGGCCCG
The DNA here is from genome assembly GCF_011762595.2 of Tursiops truncatus. Lineage (NCBI taxonomy): Eukaryota > Metazoa > Chordata > Mammalia > Artiodactyla > Delphinidae > Tursiops > Tursiops truncatus. The sequence continues at coordinate 162,298,826 of NC_047035.1, read as the reverse complement.
TCTCCTCTGTGCAGTGTACCTTTCAGTGGTCCCAGCACCTGTTTCAGAGGATTCTGTTATTGGCTTCTGATAAAAGTGGCACCTCCAGGGGAGTGGCTTGAATGGTGGCCCCGAAAGATATGTCCGCCCAGAGTCTCGGCATGTGATCCTCTTTGGAATAGTGGTCTTTGCAGATGCAATGAAGGTGCAGCTCTCCAGATGAGATCGTCCTGGATTAGGGTCGGCCCTAAATCCAATGACAAATGTCCTTATGAGAGACAGAAAAGGAGAAGACACACAGGGCCTAAGAGGGGAGGGCCATGTGAAGATGGAGGCTGAGAGTGGAGTGATGCCTCCAGAAGACGAGGAACGCCAAGGATGGCCTGGCAGTCGCCAGATGCGGGGAGAGTCATGGAACGGATTCTCCCTCAGAACCTCCTGGAAGAACCAACCCTGCCAAAATCTTGATTTCAGACTCCAGGCCTCCAGAACTGTGGGAGAATATATGTCTGTTGTTTTAAGCCTCCAGGTTTGTGGTAATTTGTTGTGGCAGCCCTAGGAAACCAACCCATTCCGTGTGTTGGACATGTTAGCTAAGTGGTCCTTATATGAATAGATGGACACGGAGAGCTTTAGGACTGAAAGAAACCTGGAGACACTAATTCAGTCATTTTTTTTTTTTTTTTTTAGCTCTGGCTGCACATTATGGAGAACTTTTAAAAAGCATAGATGCTGGATCCCTAAACCTAAAACAACCAAATCAGAATCTCAGGGGGCTGGGTTAAGGGATTAAAAAAATTTTTTTTTTTTTTAAATTTTGAAAGCATCCTAGGTGATTTGAATGCACAGCCTGGGTTCAGAACCACTGATCTCTTCGAGCTGTCCCATTTTTACAGATGAGGAAACCAAGAGTCAGCAAAGCTGCCCTGTGGGCCAAAGAAAACCTTAAAACATCCTTCTGTCAAGGCTGGGAAGGACAAAAACAACTCACTCAGGCAGACGAATGAGTGTGTTGGTAAAAATAAAGATTTAGGGAAAAAAGGGGAAGAAATTCATGAATTCGTTTCATTTTGGGGTTTTAGTAGACACTAGTGATGAAGAGGGGGAGGAAGAACTCATTTGCTAATATTTTCAAGGGTCCTCCCCCCAGTCCTGTATTTAAAGAGCATTTGTTCACGTAATACAAGAAATGTTTCCCTTCTTATACATGCATGCCAGTATGAAATATTTATGAATATTATTACCACCTAAAATGAGATTTTCAGTTTCTTCTTATTCCCTTAAGGAATTTGAATAGAGCCTAGATTTCTCTATGGCAAAGGAAATGAATAATTGTGTTTAAAGTCTTATTATGGTGTTTTAGTAAATAACATAGAAGATTTAATGTTCAGAGTAATTGTTAGGGAAAAAAAAAAGAGTGTCTGTTGAAACAGGACCTTGGATCAGGGCTGTGGTATTAAATCTAATCACCCCACTTAGGCTGTCCCTCCTTTGGAGACTCATAAAGATAAGGGTAACAGGGTAATTGGGATATTGTGTACTCTTTAAAACAACATGATTTAGTCCAAGTGGGAATCGCTGGGTCTCTAAATTAATCCCCTGGGGAACAAATGAAAAATATATATGTGATCTATTGTCGAGGTATATAGTTTGGTGGTTTGATATCTTTTGGAGTGTCTCACATTAATCTGTCATTAATTTTCACCAGGGCAGTCTTGACGGTGATTAAAGCATACCTAGATAATCAGAAGCTAAAGAAGCCCACGGAGAGATTTACTTAAATGATCTAATCAGCTTTTCTTTTCATAGAAGACACAAAACTGAGGTCCTGATGACTGGAGGGCATTAACAGTCCCAGGGCACTTTTCACAAGAGTCCGGGTATTTAGCCCCAGTGTCCTGGCCAAATTCCAACTCAAGTAATGCCATTTTGTCTCCCGAAAAGTCCCCCTGCAGCTACCAGTGGATACAGTATTATTCTTCCCTTCCTGTCCGAAGTGTGAGGCTTTGTGTGGACGTGGCACTGTGTGCAAGCAAATCCGATGCTTCATTTCTATTATGAGGGCCTGCGTTTCGGCTAAGCTGCCACAAGTACGTGGTAGGGGATATTTACGTGACTTGCACTAACAGGGGAAAATGGCGTTAAGACGTATTCTTCCAGAAAACTTGTTTATGTCTTTTGTAAAAATTGGTGGTGTGATTAATATTATTAGATAATCATCAGACAGGAATACATGTATGTGCATTTTAATCTCTTTGTACGTTATTTTGTTCTATAGAGGGGTAGAAACAATTATGATGACCAATGACCCATGCCAGGTTGTATTAAAATGTGTAAAATCAAGCATTTCTTAGTTTGTTTAGAAAATGTAAAGAAAGATTAGAAATGCTCAGAAAAGCAGAAGACGTAAGTGTGGAGTGATGAGATTCTCGATGCCCTCCCTGGTTAATTGGCCTAAGGCTCATTGAGAAAATTCTGATTCAGGGAGAAAAGAGATTAATTCTTTTGGCCTGGGCACTGGTTTCATAACAGCAAACCTGGACAGCTTGACAAACTATTTCTGGAATCCTGTGTTTTTTGAAACAGTCTGTTCACTTAGAGGGAAAATTTCGAGTTGGTTTGCGTGAGCCTGATGCCACAGGGGAGAGTTGGCTGTTTTGTGTGAACAGGACAGCTGATGACGCTCGGAAGTGCCCCATGTCATTTCTTTCTTGGGAGATTGAGAAACCAATACAGAACCTCTTGAGAGGTTAAGGGATACCAAGGCAGAAAGCTGGGAGAAAAGCTGGTTCCATATGAATTGGAAAATAGTCATGATGAAGAAGATGAGAAAGTTCCAACGGTACCAGGAGGTACCCTAAATATTTTAGGTTGTAAAGGTCGAAACTTACAGAATTAAATTATTAGCCAGTATTTAGACATTCAAGCTCCCTTTCTCATTATTTCCTCCTTTGACATTGGTTAGGACTTTTTGGCTGCAAGTGACAGAAAGGCAACGCAAACTAGCCTAAAGCAGAAGAGAGGATGTACTGCTTTGCTCGCTGATGGCTGAAAAGCCCAGGTGTCGGTGGGTCCTGGGGTTATCATCAGGTTTCAGCTCTTTTCTCTCCTAACTCTTTTCCGGGTAGCCTCTTTCCTTATGATGATGGCAAGATAGCTTTTAAGCAAGCTTCAGCCTTATATCCTAGCCAGCTCCGCAGAAAGAGTTTTCCTTCCCCATTAGTTTGAATGAAAACTTCAAGATTATTTGCCTGGGTCTGATTTTAGTCACATGCCCATCTCTGTGGCCAGGAGGACGAGACAAACTGAAGAGGTGGGGCTTCGAGCAGCCACACTCAGACCAGAGGTACTGGGTCATTCCAAAGGGAAGAGCAAGTTGATGCTACCAGAGGAGGAACATGGATGCTGAACACCGAAATGCAGACGTCCGTCCCGGACATGTAAATTATAATGCATTTATTTAAAGGTGCTCACCTACACTTCTTTGACCTTATAGAAGGGTTCAACACATGTGACTACACACACGTAAAGTGGAGAATCACGGAGCTGGCCTCCTAGCCTTGTTTCCCACCCAGTAGAGAAATTCACAATTTCGGTGTCCGTGCTAAGTAGTCTTTCAGCTTCTACTTGAATTCCTTTGAAGATCTTAAGTTTGTTACTCCGTAAGTGTGTGTATACCATTTTAATAGGAAGTTCTTCTTTACCACAGTAAGTTGAGAGTTTCCCCTCTCCTCTCTTGACTTTGTGCTCATGGTCCCTTTTCTGCCTTTTGGAGTCACGCGGAGTAAATTTAATCTTTCTAAGCCACTGTCTCGTGGCTCTTTCAAATTCCGTCTTGTCTCTTGGCTACACACACCTATTTCTCTTCATTGTACACTTCTCTCCCCGCTTCCTCCTGTTCCTTCTTTTTTATAATATAAAGAAACCTTACAGGTGCTCATTATTGGAGGAAACTCTGTGTCTCCAATTTCATGGCAATTGTTGGACATGTAATTCATCTTTAGAAGTTTCTCAAGTTTCTCATGAATTACAGTTTGAGGCTCAATAAAGAGTTTGTCATGAAAGTGAATTTAAAAAATAGCGCTCTCAGACATTTATGTGTTCAATTTCAAAAGTAAAGTGAAATTATTTCAGAAACATAGGCCTTTAAACTTTTTTGGTGTGTGTTCTAAATATTCTAAAGATGGAGCAAATGGGGCATGATGACAATAATTCTGAAGTGTCCTAAAATAGTCCATGGATATAAATATTCAGTTAACCTGTAAGAGAATAATGATTTTGTAGATCAGAATTAAGATTCTAACGCACACTTGACCTAGTAAATGAACTCTTAAGGAATGTTTCATTGTTCTCCCTTGTGTTACTGTGTTTTTAGTACAGTAAGTCCAAGCCAAGAATATTAAAATCTTGGCTTTTTAGAGGAAATTCAGAGGCTTAAAATAAAACTTCTTTATTAGCGATTCTCTACTAGCCATTGACATTTCTGGATCAGTGTCATTTTCCTTTAGCTAAATGTCTTAAACAGATTTGTCTTAGAAAAAGTGTATATTGTTCTATTTCCTGTTTTTTCTACTTTAAATCGATCTCTTTTAATCACTAAATTTTGTTAGTTCTTAACCTTTATTTTTGTTTATAAGCATTAGCAAGAATAAGTTTGATCAACATTGAGTTGCTATCATCTTTATAAGAAATGCAGTAGTAGCAAATTTATTCATTTATCTAGGTGATGATTACTCTTTTCATGAAAAAGTTCTCATTTAATAATATTTTTCCAGCAACTGCAACATATATGTCTGGTGGGTAAAAGTCTGGGGAAAAAGAAATTTGGCATCTTTAAGAAGTGTACACTTCTTACAAGGCAGGGAGGAGAAGCCGAGTGGACTTTAAATAGAGTTATCCAAGCCTATGAGAATGGAGGGAAGTGACCAAAGTCTTAGGAAGATTGTTCTTCACTCTCTCATTTTCCATACAGCTTAATGCTGATGTGGAGAGACTGATGGATCTTGAGTTGGCAGAACTATTAGTCTAAGAGGAGGATGAATTGAGGATGCAGGTGTGGAAGGACAGAGAGGAAGGCTAACACGGAACCGGGTGGAAGAAAGGTGTGCAGCTGCCGATGGTAAGACCAGAAGAGCAACTTGTCACATGCAGTTTCGACTGAAACCCATCACCCCGGCTTTGTTAATGTTTTTACCTAGTGCAATTTCTTTTCCAGTGACTGTTCCAGGAATAACGTGCCAGATGGAGTGAAAGTGTTACTGGGTCGAATGAAATCCTATTACTAGTCCCATCTGCTCACGGCCCCTGGGGCTTTGCAGCTGCAGGATTAAAGACTAATCCTGAGTGACAGACGCAAAAGGGGCAATCCTCATACATAGTAGCTGCTCAGTAAATGCCATTGGATTTGAGTGAAGACATTAGTGATTGATGGGGCTGCCTTTGCAATAAGAAACATGAGTTAAGACATGAACATGTTTTAGAACAGTTTCTGCCTACAATTCAAAAGGAAACACTTCGGTCCTTCCCATCTTTCTTTCTTCTTAAACAGATACTTTCTGAACACCTGCTAAGTACTTAACTCATTTTAGGTACTGTGTGTGGAAAAACAGTCATATAATCCCAGCTTTTTATGAGGTTGAGGCTGTGTACCTAATTTTTTGTCCTCTAACACAAGCTTTAAAAAAATCATCTCAAATCCTCCCGAATTATTGCCAAGTTTGAAGAAAACAAAATAGCACTTTTATTCATTTGTATGTTAGAGTGTGTTAAGCAGAAAATTGTGATCTATTTCACGATGTAAATATAAAACAGACTGGAAAGGATTCTGTGTTCCTCTGAAACTAAAGTGTATGCTGTGGTCAGATTTTTCTCTTCACTCAAAGTGAGGTTTCTCCCTGTTCCTTAAAGGCGCTTCCGTGTATAGTTCAGTGCCATCCAGGAATAAACCCTTTCAGTGACTCATTATTGGGCAGACTCGATATACAGGGAGAACTACCTGTACTGAATATTTGTTACAACACACCTTGCTAATATCAGTTAAAAAGCCCCTCTGCTGATTTGTTTCTTCCCTCCAGTTGCCTATCTCATTCTCAAGATTTTTTTTCTTCTGCTTGCACAAATCAATTTCCTTTTTCGGGCTGCTTTTTCCCCTCACCCCGTCTGTCTGTACATCTCTGCGGCACCTATCACCATAGCACCCATTTAATAGTATCTGTGCTAATTATCCTATCTTTAAGACACAGTGGCTTGGTTTGTTAGAACAGAATTTATACTGCATTTCTAATTATGGGCATTTATAAGTAATGGCTTAATTTTGATGTGGTAAGAACATGGTTTGCCATATTTTTAGAAATAGTAATTAGAAATGCATCTCCTAAAATCATTACTTTAAAAACTTCATTAACAGATAAAGAAGCAGAATAATTTAATTAGTAAAAGTTAATAAAAACTTTCAGTTGCCTTAAATGGTCAATAAAACTGAAGGGGATTGTGTGTATTATTAATTTTTTCTTAAAGTTGAGTCAGATCCCTATGTGCTGGATGTGAACTCATGAATTTTCTTTTTCTGTATCCTTGGCCATTGTGTTTATGATTATTGTGGTGGTTGACCTGGATTGTTTTTCTGAGTAGGAAACACCCTCAACAGATAAAAATCAGGGCTTATCTTGGCTTTGCAGTAAAAATCCCAAAATAGCATAAAAGTTTTTAAGGAGTGAACAATCTGTAGAAATCAGAAAGGAAATATGTATGTGTTTTTAGAAATCTCATTTGAATTCAGATTGTTTTTTGACCTCTACTATATATTTAAATAGGTACTAGTTTTCTATTTTAAGCCTCCATCATTGCTGTGGTTTTTAAACAACAAAGCAAAACAAAATAAAACAAAAATCCCAAGTGAAAAAAAAAAACTTAACTGTAACTCCAGAGATATTTAAAAGCATTTCTGTAGAGACACAGACGTAGAGAACAAACAGAGAACAAACATATGGATACCAAGGGGGAAAGGGAGGTGGTGGGATGAATTGGGAGATTGGGATTAACATCTATACACTATTGATACTATGTATAAAATAGATAACTAATGAGAACCTACTGTATAGCACAGGGAACTCTACTCAGTGCTCTGTGGTGATCTAAATGAGAAGGAAATCCAGAAAAGGGGATATGTGTGTACACATAGCTGATTCACTTTGCTGTACAGTATAAACTAACACAATATTGTAAAGCAACTATACTCCAATAAAAATTAAAATCAAAAAAACATTTCTGTTCTACAGTGGGAATCAGAAGGAAAATATAACCAACATTGATTCTAAAAGTTTGAATAGAAAACCTTGATAATCTCAGTCATGTTTCCATGGATTTCATTAAAGAGACATTCCAGCTCCAGTTACTCATTACAATTTATTTATTAAATTTAATTAAATGTAATTCTAATGTTAGTCTAAAATATTAGGTCTCTAATAACTATTAGTGGTTTGATATTAATTGCGAACTTAGAGCATTAGGTACCATGCAGGACGGAAGCCACAGCCTGTGTCCTTGATAGCACATGGGGAGCGATGTAGGAGCAGGGCCATGCATGTGACGTGTGCAAGGGTGGACACCCGAGGAGGTTAGAAATAAGGTGGAAGGTATAAGGGAACGAGATCGTAACTGCGTGTGTGGTTGAGCGTCTCTTTTAAACACCAGGGCTTTTGCTATGTCCTTCAGTCCCTGGAGCAATTGGGCATATATTGTAATGTCCCAAGTGTCCCCAAGCTGAAATCACTCTGGCTTTCATATACCTGTGGCCTTTTGTGCAACCTTTATTTCTAATGCTTTATCTTTTATATACTCAACTTCCACTTTTGGTTCTCCTTTGCAGCAAAATCATTCTTGTAGATTCATCTTCTTGACCGCAGCTTGGCCACCCCTCCCTTCTTTGTGCTCTTCAGGTGTACACTCTTCTCAGATACTCAATACGTTAAAAAAAATTGATGACCTTCCCGAGATCCCATTTCAAGTCCTACTTCTGTTGTGTGTAGCAGTAATAACTAGACCAGTGGGGGATTTAGGGGTTGGCCAGATAAGACACATATCTAAATCCTTCAAATATGGAAACAAAGGAACAAAATTTCTAATAGCACTCCTGGGCATACATAACAGATTCCTTTTTTTTTTCCCCCTCATTAAACTTTTTTAAGGAGTCTCAAATTCTGTGACAGATTTTTGGTCAAGTTGTTTCTATTGCAAAGTACTGAGTTTAAAAACTAATAACTTAAAACTGCCACACACAAAACAAATGGTCCACAACACATTCTCCTTTCCTTCTGAAGGTTTTACGATGCAGTGTTATCATTAACCAGTCTTTTGCTATTAAACTTAAATGGTCAATTGAGACAAACAGTTCTGAGACCAATCTTCCACCACTGATTAAGACTGAGGTGACAGGTGTTGGGGATAATATTCATTTAGCCTTCTGAGCTTTCTGGGCAGACTTGGTGACCTTGCCAGCTCCAGCTGCCTTGTCCACTGCTTTGATGACACTCACAGCAACCGTCTGTCTCATGTCACGAACAGCAAAGCGGCCCAGAGGAGGATAGTCAGAGAAGCTCTCAGCACACATGGGTTTGCCAGGAACCGTATCAACGATGGCAGCATCACCAGATTTCAAGAATTTGGGCTCATCTTCCAGCTTTTTCCCAGAACAATGATCAATCCTCTTCAGCTCAGCAAACTTGCAAGCAGCGTGAGCTGTGTGACAATCCGGCACAGGTGCATAGCCAGCACTGCTTTGGCCTGGATGGTTCAAGATAACCACCTGAGCTGTGAAGCCAGCTGCTTCCATCGGTGGGTCATTTTTGCTCTCACCAGCCACATTGCCACGACGAACATCTTTGACAGACACGTTCTTGACATGGAAGCCCACGTTGTCCCCAGGAAGGGCTTCACTCAAAGCTTCCTGGTGCGTTTCAACAGACTTCAGTTGACTGGAGCAAAGGTGACCACCATGCCAGGTTTGAGAACACCAGTCTCCACTCGACCCACAGGGACAGTACCAATACCACCAATTTTGTAGACGTCCTGGAGGGGCAAACGCAAGGGCTTGTCAGTTGAGCGAGTTGGTGGCAGGACGCCATCCAGAGCTTCAGGCAGTGCGGTTCCACTGGCACTGCCACCCTTACGGGTGACTCTCCGTCCCTTGAACCACGGCATGTTAGCTCTTGGCTCCAGCATGTTTTCACCATTCCGGCCAGAAACAGGCACAAAAGCTGCTGTGTCGGGGTCGTAGCCAGTTTTCTGAATGGAGGTGCTGACTTCCTTAACAGTTTCCTCGTGTCTCTTCCGGCTGTAGGGTGGCTCGGTGGAATCCATTTTGTTGACTCCAACAATCAGTTGTTTCACACCCAGAGTGTAGGCCAGAAGGGCATGCTCACGGGTCTGCCCATTCTCGGAAATACCTGCTTCAAATTCACCAACGCCAGCAGCAACCATCAGGACAGCACGGTCAGCCCGGGATGTGCCTGTCATCATGTTTTTGATGAAGCCTCTGTGTCCTGGGGCATCAGTGGTGGTCACATAGTCCTTGCTGGTCTCGAATTTCCATAGGGAGATATCAGTGGTGATACCACGCTCGAGTTCAGCTTTCAGTTTTTCCAAGACCCAGGCATACTTGAAGGAGCCCTTTCCCATCTCGGTAGCCTCCTTCTCTAACTTTTCAATGGTTCTCTTATCAATCCCACCACATTTGTAGATCAGATGGCCAGGAGTGGTAGACTTCCCCGAATCTACGTGTCCGATGACAACGATGTTGATGTCTCCTTTCCCATTTTTGCTTAGGTTCAGCAGTGGTTTTCCTGACACCTGTGTCCTGGCGGCAAGCCTGTTGCGAAAAAGCCAGATTCCTTTCAAAATCTCATTTCTTTCTCTTTATTGCCTTTTCTTGCTTCCCCTCCCCCAACTTTTTCTGTCTTTCACCCTAACACGTTGTGATAGAGCGTTTTCTTAGTTCAGAGGCTAAGAATTTAGCTGTATTGATTTGTCACATCGCACCTGCTGAAATCCTAGTGGAAAAAAAACTTGGCACATGAAATAGAAGTCAGTCTGATAAAATTAAACCTCACAAATGATGCAGCTGCTGTGTACATAGAGAACGCGATCCGCATCTTCATCACTGACTGCTTCAGTATTCTCATTTTACATCTTGGCTCTTTTCATTGGGCTTGCATTTTGCATGTTGGGAAAGTACATTTTGGGATGGTCATTTCATCCTGCAGAAGCAGACACTTGATTCATATGGCTATGTGATTGCGTCTGTAACTTAGGTGCACGTAAACTGTGATAATTTACAGATTATTATCTGTAGAGCCGACCCAGGTACAACTTCTGCAGAGGAGAAGCTGATGCCAAGTAGGTGGCTCAATCCCGAGGGACTGTGAGGCCGAGGAGGACGCACCCATCTTTAGGGGCAAAAACATCATTTAAAGGAAGAATGATATTAGCATACTTTCTGGGGGGTAAATCTGAAGAGTTTTACTTCTTCCTAGGATCTCTGATTATTTTATTATTTTTTTATGGCCACAGTGTTTGCAAGGCTGAGACTGGGCTGTGCTTGTGCCAACTTTGGAGAAATGTAGGTAGATGAACTTGTGAAAAAGCTATTTACGTAAAAACAAATGTCACCTCATGTTAGGGATTTCTACCTCCTTTTTTAAATTTCTTCATTCACTCAAAACACGTGTATTAAGTGCCTACCAAGTACAAGGCCCAGTTTAGGAGCTGGGGATATAGCAGTTCCCTTGCTCTCATGCAACTTCATTCTAGTGAAAGGACACAGATTTAAAAAAATGGTTAATAGCTCACAAATCACTTGGTGCTTGATGCTGTGGAAACAGTAATGCAGGGAAAGAGAATGCTGGGGTGAGGGGTGGGTTCCTATTTTATGCTGGATAATCAGAGATGGTCTCCAATGAGGGGATATTTGAGCAGACCTGATGGAAGTGAGAGAGGGAGCTGTGATGTTTGGGGAAAGAGCAAGTATAAAGATAGGAGGTGGAAGCACGGTGGTGTGTTGGAAAAAGTAAGAACAATGAATGGAGAGAGTACAGGGCAAAGGAGGTGGGGCTTGCAAGAAGCAGGAAACAAAATTCTTTTAGAAGATTTTAAGAATTTTGACTTCCACTAACCGAGAAGAAAAGAGTGATGGTGTCTGATTTATGTTTTACAAGTCCTGTGTGGTCGCTCTGTTGAGAATAGACTGTAGGAGGCAGGGGTGGATGCAGGGAGCCCCATCAGGTGTCAGGGGCAGTTATCCAGGTGGGAAACGATGGGGTTTGTGCCATGGTAGTGATAGTGGAAGAGATCGGAAGGGGTCACGTTCAGAATATATTTTGGAGGTGGAGCCACCAGGATTTACCTTTGGGGTGTGGGTTATAGAAAATACAAGGAGATAGGGCTTCCCTGGTGGCGCAGTGGTTAAGAATCTGCCTACCAATGCAGGGGACATGGGTTCGAGCCTTGGTCCGGGAAGATCCCACGTGCCGCGGAGCAACGAAGCCCATGCACCACAACTACTGAGCGCACGTGCCACAACTACTGAGCCCACGTGCCACAACTACTGAAGTCTGCATGCCTAGAGCCTGTGCTCCGCAACAAGAGAAGCCACTGCAATGAGAAGCCTGTGTACTGCAATGAAGAGTAGCCCCCGCTTGCCGCAACAAGAGAAAAGCCCGTGCGCAGCAACAAAGACCCAATGCAGCCAACAATAAAAATAAATTAATTAAAAAAAAATACAAGGAGATAAATATCCCTTTTTTTTTTTTTTTGTCTGAGAAATTGGTCAGTGAGTAGTAATTTACGGAAACGGGAGAGGCCCAAGGAGGCATGGGTGTTCTGGGGAGAATCAGGAGTTTGGTGTGGGACTGGTTAGGTTTGAGATGTCTACCCGACATCCAAGATATGTGAAGAAGGTAGGTGGATCCATGAGCCTGGAGATCAGGAGACAAGTCTGGGCTGGAGTCAGCATAGAGAAGGTATTTAAAGCCGTGAGACTGGTCGAGATCTAGTCGGTGTGGGTATATACAGGAAAGTAAAGAAGTACAGTGACTGAGCCCTAAGCCACCCCAAGGTTAGGCAGTTGAGAACCAGCCGTACATGCTAAGGAGGGTTAGCCAGTGTCTTAGTTTCCTACAGCTGCCAGAACAGAGCACCAAAACCTGAGTGGCTTCAAACAACAGAAGTTTATTGTCTCCCAGTTCTGGAGGCTAGAAGTCTGATTCAGGGTGTTAGCAGGACAATGCTACCTCTGATGGCTCTAGTGGGGGAGTTCCTCCTTGCCTCTTCTAGCTTCTGGCGTTTACTGGCAACACGTGGTATTCAGTGGCTTGTAGATGCGTCACTCCAGTCACATGGTTATCTTCTCCCCGTGTATCTTCACTTCATCTTCCCTCTGTGCCTCTGTGCGTCCAAATTTCCCCATTTCATAAGGACACCAGTCGAGTTGGATTAAGGCCCACCCTAATGACCTCACCTTAACCTGGTTATATATGGGAAATCTGCAAAGACCCTATTTCCAAGCATGGTTACATTCTCAGGTACTGGGGGTTAGGACTTCAACGTATCTTTTTGGGGGGGACACAATTCAATTCATAACAGCCAGCGAGGTGGTAAGAGAACCAGGAGAGTGTGGTATTCTGGAAGCCAGGTGAAGAATGTGCTTCCGACAGGAAGGATGGATAAACTGAGTCAGATGCTGGTGATGGAACAAACAAGATGGGGACTGAGGACTGACCGTTGGCTTGACCATGTGGGGGTCATTGGTGTCCTTGCCATGAGTGGTTTCAGTGTAGTGGTGAGGGCGAGAATTGGATTGAAGTTCAAGAGAGAATGGAAACAGAGGAGTTAGAGAAAGCAAGTGTAGACAGCTTTTTGAGGCATTTTGCATATAAGGCATGAGAAGAATGGGGTGGTGGCAGTGGAGAAACCAGAGTTCAAAGGAAAAATTTTAAAACATTGGGAGAGGTAGCAGTATGCTTATATACCAGTGTGGAATGACTCAATAGAGAGGAGGAGTATTACAGAGAAAAGGGGACAATTTCTAGAACGATGTCTTTGAGGTGGCAAGAGGATGTGGAATGTAATAGCCACGCAGAGGAAGGCTGTGTCAACAAGCCCTCCAGGTGATTCTTACGCACTTCCAAGTTGGAGACCCGCTGTTCCAGTTGATCTCTGGGACCTTTTAAAATTCTATGTCTTGGGCTTCCCTGGTGGCGCAGTGGTTTGAGAGTCCGCCTGCCGATGCAGGGGACATGGGTTCGTGCCCCTGTCCGGGAAGATCCCACATGCCGCGGAGCGGCTGGGCCCGTGAGCCATGGCCGCTGAGCCTGCGCATCCGGAGCCTGTGCTCCGCAACGGGAGAGGCCACAACAGTGAGAGGCCCGCATACCACTCACACACACAAAAATAAATAAAATAAAATTCTATGTCTTGTGATGTATTTTACCCCATTAGTTGAGTATGAAATCCCCCTTTTGTTTAGAATAATGATTACTGCCTAATGTGCGCGAAGAATGAGTTCAGATGGATATGACCACAGAGTATGTACAAGGAGTTGAGCCATAGGGCATGGTAGCTCTCCCACTGTGCTTTACTCTCAGGGCCTTAATAAGCTGTACTGTCTCTTTAAACTACCATTTCTGCCATTTAGAGGTGCCTCTTCAGCATTGCCTGGGAGATCTGGCTGTGTCTCCAACTGCTATTTTTAGATGACCCTGCATCAGACCCCAGTAGAGTGAAGAGCATGTCATGGAGACTTGAAATATTTGTATTTGGCAGGACTCAAATGCTGTACGACAGATTAATGTCCTAATACCCAAATGCTATTCTATCAAATTTTTGTATATTGAGTTAACATAAAATGTGACCTAGGACTTCCATTAAAACTTTCCAAAGAAAACCCCAGTTTGGCTTGTCTGAGGAGTGTTCAGTTTTATTTTGTTCACTCAAAATTGTAGCTAAAGGTTGGTATTACCACCTTAATGTGATTGCTCTTTGACTCACTTTTATTCCAAAATACACAGTTTCCAATAAGAGAGCCATACTTTCTTTCTTGAATCAATGCAAGTTCACGTTCATTTTCCTAATGTTAGAGGACTGAAGAAAGTTGAGACAACGGAGAGTTTTAATCAAAGCAGGCAGCAATTGACTTCAGTTTTAGTAAAATAACTTGGTGTGAACAGATGTTTGGCCAGCACAGAGAATTATGCATTACTACCTATTGAAATTAATTTGAGAATATTGACTGCACATTATTTGGTGGAAACTATGAGATTAGCAAGGTTATACATCCCATACTCTCTGAGGTTTCCATTTATCAAGAGGATATTTATCCCCCTTTCCCATTTGAAGGAGTCAGAAAGGATTTGAGTTACCTTTCAGTACTAGAAAGTATTTCCCTAGTTTCTCTGAATGTGTCTGAGGGAATTTGGAATGAGACTTACCTCTTAGTACCCTGGGATTTTGTATCCTGCTTATGCTAGTGTCAAACGTTAACTTTTTCCCTTTGGGGCATTTGTCAACATCCCACAGATGAGTGTCTGTCTGTGCCCACCACGGGAGATGCAGAATTTGAGGAGTGCAGGGTCTCGTGGGGCTGACAGTCCAGCAAACAGCATTTGTAACACATCCAGCGTGGTAAGAGCAACAATAGATGCAGGCACAGGTGCTCTGGCTGCCTGATGAGGCGGCTTACCTGTGACTGCTGGGCGCGGTGGTCACTGGTAAGCATGGTGAATGGGAGAACGTGATAGTGGAGCTTTTCCAATATGTGATCTTTTAAATACTTTATAATAACTTATATCAATAATAATATTTCATAATTTTATATTTAATTACTTTTATATCCTTTTATTTTATCCTCATAAACACTCTACATATAGGCAGACTGGGAAAGAAAATCAAGGCTTAGTGCCTTTGACCTGCCCAAGTTCAGATGTCCTGGGTTTAAGGCTCGTCTCCTATACTTACCAATTGTAAGTACAAGTATAGGAGCTAAGCCTAAAACCCAGGGCATCTGAGTCCTGGTCCAAATGTTTTACACACATAGGTAAGGAAATCCTTGGTTCTGAAGTGAACCAAATCAGGTCTAGAACAACTGACAGTTCGGCAATCACTTAAAGGATGTTTGAACTGTTGTTAAGTTTCCTCGAAACTGTAAATCTTTAGCTGAAACTCTGATACTATAATAGCTTTGTGAAGTTTTAAGAAAGTTTAGTTTGAGGTTTTGGACTGAGATAATTTTGTATTTAATGTAGCATTTGATAAGCATGCCGTAAAATAATGTTGGTTCTTTTAGAAGAAGTTACTTTAAGATGCATTATAGGGGTTCCCTGGTGGCCCAGTGGTTAAGAATCTGCCTGTCAATGCAGGGGACACGGGTTCGAGCCCTGGTCCAGGAAGATCCCACATGCCGCAGAGCAACTAAGCCCGTGCGCCACAACTACTGAGCCTGCGCTCTAGAGCCGGTGCTCCGCAACAGGAGAAGCCGCTGCAATGAGAAGCCCGCGCACCGCAACGAAAGAGTAGCCCCCGCTCACCACAACTAGAGAAAGCCTGTGCGCGGCAACGAGGACCCAATGCAGCCGAAAAAAATAGAGACTGAATGGCCTGAAAATTCTGAAATACTAAAAAAAAAAAAAAAAAAAAAAAAAAAAAAAAAAAGCATTATAAAACTTAACGCAGGCAGAGGCTCACGTACTGCAAAAAATAAATAAATAAAAAAAATTAAAAACTTACGGAAAAAACCCCCAAAAACTTAATGCATGCTTTGTTGTTTCCAAAGGAGAAGTTTTTGGCTTGTAGATTCTCAAATATGAAGTGTTATGGTAGATAGCTTTTCCCCCTTCTCTTTATCCATATTTTAAACCCACATCTTTATAAGTGATTGAAGCCATTTTGTGTGTGTTTGAAATTATTTTTGATTACTTTAAAACTTGCAGTGAAACTTTATCTGATAGACTAGTTGAATGCCATGTTTAGCTAAAGCATCTTCCAAAAATCTAGAAGAGCAGTAATGGATCATACGTGTTTCTTCTGGAGCAGAGAGAGTGTGCTGCTGTCAGGATCACAGGCAGAATGAAAGGATATGAGTGTAACGTATTTGACCAACCCTGACTCTTGACCAGAATGGGAGGAGCTGATGGGCTGTGGCACTGGTAGCCTGGTCCCACAGCCTCTACAATGAATGTTATTCATTTTGATAATAGCTGTTCTTAGTCATATTTCTGAGAAAACATACAAAACTGATTGCAGTTGACTATAAAAATGTTTTTTTTTTGCAGTACGTGGGCCTCATGCCGCTGTGGCCTCTCCCGTTGCGGAGCACAGGCTCCGGACCTGCAGGCTCAGTGGCCATGGCGCACGGGCCCAGCCACTCCGCGGCATGTGGGATCTTCCCGGACCGGGGCACGAACCTGTGTCCGCTGCATCCGCAGGCGGACTCTCAACCACTGCGCCACCAGGGAAGCCCTAAAAATGTTTTTAGTTATATATATATGACTATAACTAACTTTTACTTTTATAGCCATATATATATATATGGCTATAAAAATGTTTGTCCTGTTTTTAGTTAGTTGATGTATCTTCCCGTAGACATAGATTTAAAGTTAGAAACTTCCCCTTTGGTAGTGGAGTAAACTGATGTTCAAGACTATCTGATTTACTGAAGAAATTTGGAGAAACAAGTCTAGTTTTAAAATTCTTTTCGTGTCATATTACACTGTGAATAAATTACCAGTACAGGCATTTCTAATAGAGTCTTACTGGGAACTCAGACTTGGGGAGTTAATAGGCTATTGGGATCATCCAGACTCTTTTAACAGAGCTCAGATTTGGGAACCAGTTCATAGTAAACTGTATCTCTGGCTATATGTATAAGCTAAGGCAAGGATCCAAATTGGACTATTTGACATTTCTTGGACATGCCCAGTGTCCCTCTGCTGCCCTCTTTTGAAGTGTTGTTTCTCTACCCTAGGGATCCAGTCACCCTGTCGCTACTTGCTCAAAAGCATTACCCAGTCTTACAGCAAGAGTCAAAAAGCAACACTCTTCAGGAAATTGTTCTCCCACCTAGGTGTCATCTCTCTTTTCTTTGAGACCTCATATTACCTTTGTGCTTTTTAAAATGGAATTCCTTTATGTGAAAATCCCCGCCATGGTCCTGGCACAGAGACACTGAGGGAATGTCAGCTCTCCATCTCTCCGTTTTATTTTGCCTTATTTTGTGGCTAGTTGTGTGTATGACTGTTTTGCTTTTAGCAGTTAATAAAGTTGATCTTTTCTGCTTATTTTAACAACGCTTTGTTTTAGAAAATACATTATACATGCAAAAGACTATAAATTAAATGCACATTTTAAAGAATTATAAAAATAGCATCTGCATACAAATTACTGAGCTTAAGAAAGAGGTGGCCAGTACTGCATGGAGCCCTCTGTCTTAGTCCATTTGGCTGCTATCACAAAAATATCATATCCTGGGGGGCTTAAACAACAAACATTTATTTCTCACAGTTTGGAGCCTGGGAAGTCCAAGAGCAAGGAACTGGCAGGTTCAGTGTCTGGTGAGACCCACTTCCTGGTTCATAGCTGCCTTCTCCCTGTGTCCTCACATGGCAGAAGGGATGAGGGATCTCTGTGGGGCCTCTTTTATAAGGGCACTAATCCCATTCATGAGAGCTCCTGACCTAAGCACCTTCCAACGTCCCCCACCTCCTATTGCTGTCACATTGGAGATTAGGACTTCAGGATGTGAATTTTGGGGTGACCTAAACATTCAGTCCATAACACCCTCCTTGACCCATTCCTCTCCCACTCAAGTAACTGCAGTCCTAAATTTTTGTGTTTGTAATTTCCTTGCTTTCTTTTGTAGTTAATCTGCATGTGAATGATTCCATAAACAATATATTTCTTGATTTTATATCTTTTTGAACTATATACTACTAGAATAAAACTGTGTACTCTCCTGACTTGCTGTATTTCATTCAATATTGTGCTTTCGGGATTGAATCCTGCTGCTGTGATTTTCACTGTTGTGTAGTATTTCAGTGTACAGTGTATCCAGTTTTTTGATCGACAGTGTGGGTGTAAATGTGAAAGAGTTCTGAGTCTAGAGGATATACCTAGGAATGGAAGTGCTGGGTCTATGTGCATTTCCAGCATTTCTGAGTGTGATGCCACTTTGTTCTGCAAAGTGGTTGTACTAAGTTATTCCTCCACCGGCAGCATATACACGTTCCTGTTGCTCCAGATTTTTTCCCTACTGCTTTTAAAGTGCCAGAGGACAGTCACCATAGGCCTGTTTGCATATCTAGTTTTTAACGTTGAAACTTTCACAAATTTGGGAAATACTGGATTCAAGAATGGAGTAAATTTCCCCCTCCTCTCTGAAGTATTCTATACTAGTTTTTATGAACAAGAGGGAGCACCGTGTAGGAGAAAGTCCAGACTGCAGTCAGGCATCCTGGAGCGAGCTGGCCCCACCGCTCACCAGCTTCATGATGGCAGAATGTTCTCTACTGTGAGGAACAGGTAGTCGTCCTTACATCATGAGGTGGAGATGTCTTACACACTGTCTAGCCGATGTCAAAGCTCAGTGAATACAAGTTTCTCTCTGCTTCCCATCTAACTCAGCTCCAGTGCTAATGCAGGACATTTTGAACATGGTTCATTGGTCTGCATTGTGATGAATCACCCGGAGACAACTAAGCCTCAGGACAAACAAAGTATTTGTCTGTGTAGCCGCAGGGCAGCCCGTAGCCAAGCTACTCTGGCTGATTCTCATGTGTGTGTCACCATGATGCATCTACTTCGAGGCCTTTTGGGTAGTTTCTTTTCATTTTCGTACGGGAGCCCCCTGAATTCTCTTGTAGGAATTGTGGCTACTTTTGGGGCTAATTTGGGTGGATCATTTGGACTATGGGCTTGTCATAGAGTTGGGTGGTGCAAGCAGTTGTGTAAATGTCAGTTTATTGAACACAAACCACTTACCATGTGCCAGACCCGTTTGAAGCACTTTATAAATATTAATTCACGTCATCCTTACAACAACTCTGTGAGGTGCTTACTGAAGGAAACTGAGACACAGAGAGGTTAAATAACACGCCCAAGCGATAGAGCTTGGAGGGTGGGAAAGCCAGGATGCAGTTAGATGAATGACGGTTACCTTAAGCTAGTGAAGCAGGGGACTGGCTTTTTATATATGTCACAGGACCATTGTGTGCCCTAACCTTTGTGTGTAAATACAGCATTGACACCAAAGTTAAAAGAGTTGTCACTTTAACACCAGACCCCCATCCCCATCGTAGCCCTGCTTCCTTTCAGTATGTGAATTAGCAGATTTTAAAAATTGTTGCTAGCTGAACATCGCCCTTCTTAAAATGTCTCTTGAGGTCTCAGAGAGTTCTTACCAGTCCTCAAAATTGTAAATATTTTTTCAGGAAATACAGTCACTAAACATATCCGACCTGACTCAACCTTAACGGGAACTTTCTGTTTTTCTTGTTAATAGTAACAACAATAAAAACAAACAGAAAACCAAAATCAGCATAAAAAAGAGAAAATATCAGTGGGTCAAAACCCACCTTTGTACTGTTTCTAGCTCATTAGCCACAGCATTATCTTATCACAAGTTGGTTAGAAACTCTTTTGAAAAAAGTATTCTAGAAAAAATTTTTTTTTTCCTGTTTTGCTCATTTTGCCCTGATATCCTGAGTGTTTAGGCATAATTTGTTGATTTTTACTTTGTCATACTTACAACACAACTCCTCATGTTGGTTTCGCTCAAGTCTCAGGGACACCTTTAAAAGTGAACTGCTAAGTAAATGTGCATACTTCCTCGGAAATTGTTATAGTAAGAGACCATTGGATGAGGTTTACAGAGATCCCAAGGGATTAGCTTTATTTTTATAACTGAAAAGCGAAAACATCTCTACTGTCTTTCCCGCAACTATTAATGCTCATTATAAATGTTTTAAGCATTTAAACAAATAAAGAAGAAAAAACGACCTGAACTTCCCATCATCCAGAAACAATCATTGCTAATATTTTTGCGTATTTCCTTTAAGACTTTCGTGAGTGTATGTGAGTGCTTCTAGGCCAACCTAGAAGGATGGCCACTGTTTAAAAAAAGTGGGAGATGGGATTATAACCAAGAAGTTAGCATAACACTTGATCCTCTTTTTTTCCCTTCTCTGGAGTCTCCAAACTACAAATCTTGTATTGTACGTGGTCAGGATGGTGGGGGGTGAAGAACGTTGTCAGTGAGTTCTTTGTGGTGACCCCAGGTCCTTGACTTTGGTCATCAGAGGGCTAGGCCAGGGCAGATGGGTGTTGGGCCTTTCCTCTCTACACGTAATGCCCGTGCCGCCACATTTAGCCGTGGCTCCAGCCCTCATCGGATGCAAGGAGGTGGCGTTTCCACAGACAGTGGGCTAGAGAGGACCCATTCTGTAAACCCCCAGTCCCAGGTCTGGAATGAAACTGCTGTTCCTGCCTGTTGGTGGTTTTACTGGGTTATCTGTACTCTGTCAAGACAATGCCGTTTGATCTTGGTTCAAGCATCTCTACAGACTTAGCCCTAGGTACCAAGAGCTTCTGTGTGCAGGTGCCTAATCGGTGACAATCAGTTGGTGACTGAGTTCCCCACGTAAGGAATCTCCCAGAGAAGGAGGAATTCTGCCTCCACACTGCCTTCAGACTCCAGCTGCAATATTCAGCACTTTCTGCTGGATTGGCCTTAGATTTCGGATTTGCCTGCCCCTGCAATCACGTGAGCCAGTTCCTTAAAATCCTTCTCTCTTTCTGTTTATATGTATATACATCCTATTGGGTCTTTTGTTCTGGAGACCTGACTAACACAGCAGCCATTTACGTCTTTACCACTGTGGTGTTTTTAGAACTCTGTTGTTCGACTTTGGTTGTCTGTTCCCTTCCCCGCTCCCCATCCCTGCAGGAAGACATTTATCATGTTTAAGAGTAGAGTGGCCCCTAAAGGAAGAAGTGTACTCTGGGAGATATTCTGAGTGGCAGCCATCAGGAGCTGTCAGGGCACGTCTGTATTTACATGTTTTCCAGCCATATTTTCCCAGCATGTTGTGGATCTGTGACTTTCCTCGGAGGAATTTGGTATTCAGAAGTCAATAAACAAATTACATTGATCTGTAATGTGGGACTGTCACAGTGACTGATGGGATACCAACTCTTTCAGAACAGTGTGTGAGGGAAAGACAGCAAGATTGAAAGAGCCCGTGCAAATGACAAGGAATGCTGTAAGAATTCAGTGTAGGTTGTTCCTCTTGGTGGAGTTGCCACGGCGGAAATTTTTATCTTGGAAAGCTGCTCACTTTGCATTGAAACGTGTTGGTATTGTGACATACAGAAGTCTTTTGTTGAGTAGATTCTGGATGTATCAGTGGTATAAATATTCTGTGGTGCTTGCATGCCCCACAAAGAAAGGAAGCTTATAAGCTATATGACAGCATCATTGTGGGATAAAAGCGGCCCTCTTGGAAAAGTAAATAATCCTTGAAATTTATATATCCTTTCATGATTTATTTCAGTTGATGGCCTTTGACAACATCCCTCAAGCATGTGGGAAAGGTATTACAATCTGAGGAAAGGAGGAAAGGAGCCTCTTTACAATATGAGGAAAGGAGCCTCTTGAGATGAAGTGACTTGGTCAAGGTCACAGAGAATTAAGACTCATCTCTTCTGATTCATACAATAGTTGCTTAGATTATTTTAGGGACCAGATTTCCATAGAAGTCCAGTAGATTGTTTGCTCCCACTATGTATTTAGCCAATATTTACTTTATCTGAATCTTAATTTATTTTTGCGACAAAGAAGATTATATTAAAAAAACAGTTCTTTTTATAACTTCATTTGGGAAGGTATTAAATACCAAGGGATCTGTTATTGAATGAGCTTAGGAGAAAGGTGAGTTTATTATTGATAGAGCCTTCTTTTGAAATAATTAGAACATTGCAAAGTCCGATAGATATTTTTATTCTTTCTGTCCTATTCTTCTTACCAAGTGCCTGACTGGACACCGTCTTTGGGCATAGAGCTCCCAGATAACGACATGATTCGTTCAAGTATCGACAGACATTTTGACAAGGGATGTCTCAGTCATCACTTCGTTCATGACCATAGTCAATGTGTGTAACTTGCAACAATCTTTTAGTTTTGTTCCTGAGTAAATCAGCAAGGCGTGAGTGTGTGTGTGTGTGTGTGTGTGTGTGTGTGTATGTGTGTGTGTGTATGTGTATATATATATTTAACGGACAGTACTGAGTAAAAGTGACTAGATTTATGATCTCCTTTCCCCCACAGTTTAGATTTGCGGCCTTTTCACTATTGGGATGTCATTAGTGATCAACTTCTAGTGTGGCTGAAAAGGCCACTTGACAGACATATGCATAAAATGTTTATTCTGTAAATCATGCTTCCTTGAAAATATAAAACTATAAAAGATGTATTAAAACTGTATGTATACTTTTTCCCCATCCAAGTTGGACATTTCCTCTTTAATTATTAAAATAAAGTAGCAAATGATAAAAATCTTAAAATTAGGTTATAACCTGGCACTAAAGAATCCCCAAATTTTAAAAGCAGGAAGCAAATGAGAAGTCACATGTCTACCTTTATTTCTTGGCCAAAGGGGATTTATTTTTTTAAGAAGTTGGACATTCACAGTGTTTTTTGGTGTCTTCTGGGTTTGTGAGGACCGACTTTAATAGCATTTTCGGGTGGGTTTTCAGTTTTCAGCAGTCAGTGCTGCAAGACTGGGATTTGACACCTGAAAGAAGACAAGCACGTTTCTTTAAATGTGTAAATTGAATTTTCCTACGACTTATGATTTGTTCAATACTTGAGCGGTCAGACTTAATCTCTGAGTGTAAATTTTTGGATTCTGTTAATTTACTATAGTATTGCCTACAATTCAGAAACCATAAAGAAGGTTACTGACTTTAAACAAGTGGTGCAGGGTAAAAGTAATAATTTTAAAGATACAGTTTTAATTTTAACAATTTATCGAAGCCTTTAGGAATCCAGATATATTGGAAGAGAAAAGCTTAATTTCCATTTTAGCAAAGTATTCTATAATTAACATTCTTCTGAGGATGTCTATTTTGGGTCAGTTATACCTTTTTATTTCTACCATTTCCAGTGAGCTGTTTACTGTATCATTCTTTCAGTTAATCAGTCTTTTAGTCACTCATTTTTTCATTCAATAGTTTTTGCAAGTTCCTCTCCTCCCCCCAGGAAGCATACAGGCAGTTAGGGATGATGGGATGTATACAGATGCCAATACAATGGGTGTCATAAGTGAGTTGCACAAGAGCTGCTTTGAGTGTGCGGCTGGGA
The DNA here is from genome assembly GCF_011762595.2 of Tursiops truncatus. Taxonomy (NCBI): domain Eukaryota; kingdom Metazoa; phylum Chordata; class Mammalia; order Artiodactyla; family Delphinidae; genus Tursiops; species Tursiops truncatus. The sequence goes on along the minus strand of NC_047035.1, from coordinate 162,275,446 downwards.
GATCAGAGAAGGGTTTATGGAACAGGGGCATTTGAACAGGGCCTGAAAGGGTGGTTTGGTGTTGGCCAACCAGCCATCAGGCAGAACACGTTCAAAGAAAATCAAAAGCAAATGTATCAGGACTTCCCTGGTGGCGCGGTGGTTGAGAGTCCGCCTGCCGATGCAGAGGACACGGGTTCGTGCCCCGGTCCGGGAAGATCCCACATGCCGCAGAGCGGCTGGGCCCGTGAGCCATGGCCGCTGAGCCTGTGTGTCCGGAGCCTGTGCTCCGCAACAGGAGAGGCCACAACAGTGAGAGGCCCGCGTACTGGAAAAAAAAAAAAAAAAAAAAAAAAAAAGCAAATGTATCCAGCTGGAAATCTCAGTGCTGAGGAAAGAATTTGTGGACAGTTATGTGAATTTATTTTCTATTCTTTTAAACTATCCTTTCCAATCTACATACTTAGGCTACAGTGCTGCGTAAATGAGCATTTCTCAGGGTTTGATCTGAGGAGCACCAACTGTGTGAGATGTTCCTGGCCAGCAAGGGCCAAATCTGAGTAGTCCTACAGTAAAGATCCTGTTTAACTTTGTCATCCAAATGTATTTGATGACAGAGTACCCTCCCCCCCTTTATATTGAACAACAATTTTTTAACACCCCATGGAATCTATATTCCATGCAGCATTATTTAGGGAACATTGGTCAGCAATCATATTATCCAACCTTAGCTTTCTGTTTAAAGACATTTCCTACTTTGTTTTAAAGCAGTTCTGTAGAAAGGAGCTTCAGGTAGTGGTACTTACGTTGTGGATATAGACTAGTGGGTTGAGTGTGTATAACTCACTTTACAATTCTTTCCTCCCACCTTGAACTTTGACAACTATTTTTATTTTATGCTATTTGATAGGTGATAATAGAAAGCAAATACATCATATATATATATATATATATATATATATATGGTTACATAGCCTGATGCATCTGTGTTGAATAAATATAACAACATTGTTATTAGATACCTAATCATAACTTGCTGAAAGAATGAAGGTTTGAGAGACCTCAGTGTTCTGGCTTGGTAGGTATTTTACTGAGGAGTGACAGTTACAATACTTGCAACCCTCTCCGTAGGAAAAGCAATGATATTAAAATATTTCCATCTACAGTATTCCCATCTACAATTCTTTTTGAGTAAAAAGAAAATCTAGTTTATAAATAAATTCATAATTCCTTTAATCATGTATGTGTGTCTATATGCACAGATATAAGTCACATGCACGTTATTTTGTTAAAGAGAAAATTAAATTTTGGAGAATGATATCTAGCAATTGTCCCTCCTAAATGGGAAAGTTAAGTATTCAAGGAAAGGAGATAATTATCTTGTTCATTGTGCATAGAAAGCACACTTGGAGATCTTGGATTTTTATGATTGCAAGCTTTCAAAATTCTGACAAGGCTGCTTCTAAATTAGTCGATGTCAAGTGCTGTCTTTTTGTAGATTGACAACTGGTTGGTGTTGCTTCATTTTATTGAAAGAAGAAAAGCATAAAAAATGGCTCCACCATCTGTTGGATGTGAAGCATCAGACAGAAGGGTGATGTAGTATGTGGTGAGGAAAGGGGACTGCTGAGCTATAATCTCAGACTCTTTCTAAGATACAAATTGTACTACATTCGGGAAAGATAACTACTTATGTCAGATTTAAATCTTTAGCGGAAGTGGTATAAGTAGGTTGTAGGAAGATATTGGTGAAAACGTATTTCTTTCTTGTTTGTTTACAGAGCAGTCTCTCCCCCTCCCCCGCCCCTTTATTTCCTGGGAAATGTTATTTTTGAACCAGAAAGGCAAAGTCTTCCTCTGAGAACTTAATTAAATGCTTCAGTGGAGTGAACTACTTTTACTTTTCATGTGGTTTAATTTTCTGAGTAAAAGCAAAACGTGTCTGAAAGCCATTTGTTTTCGTTAAACAAAAATTAATGTATAATGTTTATCAGGTGGAAAAGAAAATTATAGGTTAAGAGCTTGTGGTCTGGAGGAAGAATCCAGGGTGTGCTGGTAAATGTTTAACAACCGGCTCTCTGGGAACAAAAAGTCTGATTTGCAGTATTTGCCATTTTCCGTGGTGAAAAGACTCCCACCGTGGTTAATTTCAAGCCACGGACCAGACATCACAGAAGATGGAGTCCGGAAGAGGTACACAATAGCATTCATTGTACAGTGCTTTCCTTTACAATACAGTAGATGTAAATAATGCCAAGAACATTGATAATAATACACAGTGTGGTAAAATAATTAAGAAGTGATGAGATTTGAGTATTACTTTTGCTTGTATTATAATAATTTATTTAACTCTAAGTTTATATAATTTAATTTTTTTTTTTTTTTTTTTTTTGCGGTACGCGGGCTTCTCACTGCCGTGGCCTCTCCCGTTGCGGAGCACAGGCTCTGGACGCGCAGGCTCAGCGGCCATGGCTCACGGGCCTAGCCGCTCCGCGGCACGTGGGCTCTTCCCGGACCGGGGCACGAACCCGTGTCCCCTGCATCGGCAGGCGGACTCTCAACCACTGCGCCACCAGGGAAGCCCTATAATTTAATTTTTAAAAATGGCTGTATTTAGCAGCTTGCCCACAACATTCCTGAAAATTTAATAATTGACTCTGATAAGCTAGCATGAGATGGCTCCAGTTCACAGACCACTGGTGGGGGCAGACCTATGTTAGATTTCTGTGTCCAACACTGACTAGCTGTTTGATAAGAGTACTTACCTGATAGGGTTGTTGGGGTGATTAAATGAGATATTGAATAGAAGTCCTTAGAGTAATGCCTGACACTATAGTAAGTGCTAATGTAAGCAGTTATTAGTGTTTGATCTTTTATAGTAAAGGGAATGCAGGATGGCTCTCCCTATAGGTATCTTTCTAGTTATTTTAAACTACAGTTGACCCTTGAACAATGCGAGAGTTAGGGGCACTGTACTCTGTGCAGTTGAAAAATCTGCGTATGACTTTGACTCCCCAGAAACTTTACTTAACAGCCTACTGTTAACTACGATAACATAAACAGTTATTTTGTATATGTATTTTGTATGTTATATGTATTATATACTGTATTCTTACAATAAAGTAAGCTAGAGAAAAGAAAATGTTATTAAGAAAACCATAAGGAAGAGAAAATACATTCATAGTACTGTACTGTATTATTGATGAAGTAAGTTTATGTCATCTGTTTACAAGATGAATCGTCTATCAGTACCTACATCAATATGGTCTTATATAATGTAAAACACCGTAGATGTTGTATGTATTACAACACTAGACATCAAAAGAGAAAAGATTATGTGAAAAAGAAATTCATATTTATTTACAGCATTGATCCATGCATTGCTCATGAAGAAGCAGCAATATGATTGCTTTATGGTCTCCCAGTGTCATCGATAGGATTGCTCACAGTAGCCTAGCCTATACACTAATGAATGAACCATTATAAAATCTTTATGGCATACAGTGTTACAGTCATATCCATAACACAGTATTGGAAACATCGTTACATTAAAAAAAAACAACTCACTTACCTGAGATGATAGACTGATAAGCAGTTTCTCCGCTTAGAGAGAGAGGCATACTGTATGGTTCTGTAATTCTTTGAAAGCAAAGTGATAAAACAGTAAGAAGAGGCACACATTATTAATTTTATATTAAATATCACTTACCATATGCATATATAAGGATAGAATATTATCTACATATATTTTATGCATTCATGACATACCTAACTTTTAATTTTTTTGATATTCCTAGGCGATGTGGTTAGTCTATGAGTTTTTTCAAGTTGTTGCAAATCTCCAAAAATGTTCCAATATATTTATTGAAAAAAATATGTGTATAAGTGAACCTACGCTGTTCAAACTTGTGTTGTTCAAGAGTCAACTAAATGATTTTATGTATAAGCTGAAGGTTGGTAATAAGGGGCCATAAGCTGAAGGTTGGTAATAAGGGGCCATAACCTCAATTAGTATAACCTTTTAAAATTGTATTTTTTGTTTTTAGTAAAAGAAGTTTCTTTTTCACATAAAAAATTCTCCATTTTCTCCATGGCTTTTTCCATGTAGTCTGGATCTTTCCTCAGTTTTATTGGAAAGGATAGCATTGTCTTTATTCTGTCTGCACAATGCTATTGTGGTATTGATGCCAGAGTATCTTTGTAAGCCTTTGATACAGGAAGCATCTGTAGCTTTAGAATGAAACTGGCAAATTATTCAGAGTCCAGAAAAGACAAGTGAACATAGAGGCTGCAGTGGGGGTTTTGGGGTTTGGGGTAAGAGGAAAAATCAGTTATTTTATTTTATTTATTTATTTTTTTGCGGTACGCGGGCCTCTCACTGTTGTGGCCTCTCCCGTTGCGGAGCACAGGCTCCGGATGCGCAGGCTCAGCGGCCATGGCTCACGGGCCTAGCCGCTCCACGGCATGTGGGATGTTCCCGGACTGGGGCACGAACCTGTGTCCCCTGCATCGGCAGGCGGACTCTCAACCACTGCGCCACCAGGGAAGCCCGAAAAATCAGTTATTTTAAAAATAAATGATCAATAAGATAATTAAGCCTAAATCATTTAATATTAACCATTGAAATATTTTCAAATAATTAATAAGCACCATCATATTAAGTTGAACATCACTAATTTAGAATCTGAAAATTCATATGAAAAGTCATTAAAGTTTTTATTTTATTGAGCAAAACATTCAAATTATTTTCCCTGTCTGAAATTTCTGGATCTCATGGGTAGGCATAATCTAGTCTAAAACCAGAATTCTTTAATGTGTAATTTTTACTTCAGTCCAGTAGATTATTTTTTTGATTGACATATTTATGATTTAAAGTGACAAAATTTCACTAACAGTAGTTTGAACCAGCGGTTCTCAGGATCCCTTTAAACTCTTTAAGATTATTGAGGAAAAGTTTTTGTGTTTATTGATTGATATTTACCATTTTAGCAATTAAAAGCTTTATAATATTTACATTTATGCATTAACTAAAGCTTTCCATGCTTTGTTTATAGATTGATCCTACAAAATTAAATCTTATAAGAACAGCATTGAAAGTTAGGTTGTATAAATAATCTACCTGGGAGAACAGATATATATGTGGTTTGGTTCAGTAAGAAGGAGATATAAGTCCCAGTCCTGAAGTAAAGTGTACCAGAAATGTAACTTTAATTTCCTATAACGACTTAATTTCTCTTCAAGTCCTCATTCTGGTGGGGCGATGAAAACCCAATGTAAGTAGATGTAGGACTTCATTCCCCTTTCCCCAAGATTGTGGCTAAATTACTGGGGATTTGCTGCCAGGACCTTGGAGGAGGACTTATCTTGACCTTATCACCTGGTTCTCAAGGCCAGGCTCACACAGGTCATCCCTGAGATGTCTCTTGTTCCTTTGTCCACAGCCTTCTTGGTTCTAGTGGTTCTGTGTCCTGCGTGGAAGTACATACTAGGGCACTGTGGTCCCCGGACTCCATAGGCCACTGACTCTCGGGACTGCCAGTGGCCCTTTCTGCCTGGACTTGGGGCTCTGAGCCAGGCCTAGGCCTGCAGTCCCCTCTCTCTATTCTCTTTATTCCCCTCCCCTCTTCATCTGAGTGATACTCTCTTAAGGGCACTTTCTCTGTGATTTTTTTTCCTCTCAAGGGCCAATCAGCATAGTCTCCTTAATGGTCTCGGGCATCAGGAGATACAAAAGCAAGGACTAGCCGGCCCTTTCTGCTTTCTTCCTTGTCATCCCCCAGCGAGACTGTGAACTCTGGAAGGAGTCAGAGTGAGTGAGAGGTTGTGCAGATGGAAGGGGAAATACTGGGAGGAAAAAAATCAGTTGGCATTTCAAAAATCCTCCCTGGCCACATCATCCTATGCCTTTAAACCCCGCCAGTCAACAGAGTATACCACACTTGGAGGTCCAGTGGGCCCTCAGATTTTTTTTTATGGTTTTTAATTTATTTTTTTCTTGCTTTGCTTCTGTGAGTTCAGTGTTTTTCAAACTGCGAATTGGACCCATTCCTGGATTAGGACGTTGACTTAGTGGACTGAGACCAGCATTAAAGAAAAAAAAAAGGAATCTACTAGAACAAAGTAGAAAAATGTTAGAGATCATCAGGCAGAACAGATGTCTATATTGTTTGGAAACTTCCATTTTATATACACTTTGTGTACTGGGCTGTGGGGTAAGATGCATTTCTTACCGTGGGCTCTAGTCAGGGCTTTAAAAACACATTCTCAGTTGCCACTGAATTTGGTGTATCTTAAAATTTTTGTTACTATGGAAAATGTCCTATTTTAATATTTAAAAAATATAGAGTGCATAGGTTGGAAACTTGAGTTGGCTTGACTGAAAATGTCATATTTTTGTCCTCATAGTTTGATACAGTATAAAACTATTTTCCTTCAAAATTTCAAAGCCATATTTTTGCCCATAAGACTGATGATACCTGCCCGGGTGACCACCTCTCCTGCCAGTGGAATATGCTCTGAATGGGGAGTAGATGGAGAAGGGAAAGGGCCCAAGGAGCTGGCTGGTTTTCAGATAGCCTGGTGACCCTGCTGACATTTCCAGAGCCCCCTTATATCTGGTCAACAGTTTTGACTCTATCCATTAACTATCAGCTAAGGTGTCTTTAATTTTTTCATCTCTACAGTCAGTGCTTTTAAACAACTAACATTGTCTCTCTCTCTCTCTCTCTGTATGTTTATATATGTATTTATTATATATGTGTTTATGTACATTTAAAAAGTATTTCCATTGGACTTTGGGTGGGAGGTGCTTGGTTTGCCACTTGAGTCAAACATATTGAAGCAGCTATGTACAATTTTGAAGGTAATAACTGTATTTCTTTTAAAATAGAGCATTTCATTCAGACCTTTCACAAAGTCCCTCTTTTCTCCCTGTGCCATTAACCTGTGATGGAAAAGGGTTCAAGCTGCATGTCCTTCTCTTCATCCAGGGCACTGGACACAGCAGCAGTACAGGCCTGTTGGGTTTTCGTTTACTGTATAATCAGCAGCCAGAAAAAAGTACATTTAAAGAAGAGTTGATCTGTTTTGTGGTTAGACTCTGCCTGAGGTACCCAGGAAAGGAATGTGACTTGCTTAGAGGGGGACAGGCAGGGCCGCCGTAAGTAGTCGGTGATGTTGTCTACTATGGTTCCTTTTCTCTAACCCACACTGGTGTCAAAGATGCTAATTTTGGTACAGTTCCCTTTGTTTTCCCCCCGTCTGCCTGTTCTGAAACCATATCAAATGAATTATTGTACACAGTTTGGCACTGAACAAATTGAAGGACGTTGAAGTCTTCCTCTGCTCCACCAGAATATATCGCTAATTGCATAGTGGAGGCCGATGGTTAAATAGCTTTTAGATTCTCGATATTACTTTCATAGCCTGTAAAGTTAGGAAACAGCTGATCTGCAAATTGTCAAATAAGTAGAGTCTGTGGAGGGCAAGGACATTTAGCCTGTGGTCCAGGATGTTTGGCGGGTGGTTGCCTGGAGTGCTGTGTTGAGAAGAACGTTGGGTCTTTCCTGGACCCTTCAGGAGGAGTGGTGTGAATTAGTGATGTCTGCCCTGAACGTGGGCGGTAACACATGGGCGAAGAAGTATAGACCAGTATGCCAGTGGAGTGGCTCTTCTTCTTAGTTTCCCACAATATATTTGATTTGATTTTTGGCCACACATTTTTCTGTGAGACTATAACATTTTTACCCAAAATGCACAGCTGGGTATAATATCACATTTTTAGGTTTGCGTAGGTCTTTCTAAAAAACAGAATTATGCTTCCCCCTCTTTCTTTAGGCTTTAAATAATTATTTTTACGGATACTGAGTATTTGCTATAGGTACTATATTTATTATTATTTTTAGCAAAGGAAGATAATGTGATCTTTCTTGTGTTTCTAATGTTCTGTTTTCCTAGGAACTTTGCTTTTAATATTTTTCAGACTGTGGTAATGCCTCAGATGCTTGAGTCCCAGATCTGCGTGCGTTCTCTTGGCTCTGGTCACCAGCACCTTTTGGTGGTTCCTGGGCCCGAATCACAGAGCTGCCCAGCTGCACGTGTGCCCCTGTTTATACATTCCCACGGTCAATGTCGGCAACAGCATCAGGCACAGACTCTCCTCTACCAGCTCATATTTTTCTTAAACAGCATCTGGTGTGTGTGTGTGTGTGTGTGTGTGTGTGTGTGTGTGTGTGTGTGTGTGTGTGTGTGTGTGTGTGTGTGTGTGTGTGTGTGTGTGTGTGTGTGTGTGTGTGTGTGTGTTAATTACTCACCTTTTACAGAGTAATTCAAAATCTAGGTGACATGTTCCAAACGCTGATAAGCATTTCATAGTGTGGTTGGTTTTCTGTGTAATCCCTTTGATCATGGCCTCCTTTGTAAACACACGATAGAGGTTATGACGGAGTCCCGCCGAGGAAGTAATTCAGAGGGTGGCAAGTTTTTGACCCTTACAGACAGAAAGGGAATTTGGTAAATCGTTAGGTTATTGACTGCCCTTTAGAGAGCCGGGGGTTTGCTTTCTGTACCTCCTTTCAGCTGGGCTTGTATTTCATGTACGGGCGGCCTACATTATCATAATCCATTTTTCGCTTTTATGTGATCTACCAGCGGCTCTCGTAAACCTCCTTTCTGAAGAGCACTCCCCATTTACTTGCTCTAATTCACCGTCTTCTTTTAAATCATAAAAATTGATGTTTTGCAACCAGTGGCATTATATGGGAGTTGTTTATGGAGGTGCTGCAGGGAAGATTAGTGGTAGAATTAAGAACGAGATGACAGCTGGGGAGAGAAATCTATGAAGAGACATCACATCAGTGACATAGCAAGAGAGTGAAAGAAGCATGTTGAACTCGAAGATACTGGAAGGATATCATGAGTAAAATTATAATATGTCTTTCGCTGACGTTGAATAGTGTTAATCATACACTAACAAATTTTTACTTAAGGAGTTATATTAGGTAGAAAATGCCCAGATTGACCCCAATGTGTAAAAAAGATATTATCTTAAAATGCTTCTACCCATTAGATGTTAATTTCCCTGACAGCGCTCACACTGGAATATTAGTAGAAATGATGTGGAATTGTTTTTACTCAGTGTTATCATCTAGGTCTTAAAACATTTGCTATGAGAATTTCCTAATTTATACAATTTTACACATCTGAAAGGATAACCAAAGTAGGATGGTTTTTGCAAATTATTAATAGGTATGGAATTTCCCAGCAACTTTTATTCAAAGGAAAAAAACTTCCAGGTTTTCTCCTTCTCTTACCTAATATGCCATTTTCCATTATTGCTCTTTAACAAACAAAAACCTTCCAATACAATGAACGTGAGTTTTAGGACATTCTTTTGGAGAAAGAAGTATAAATGGAGACAAGGAATGTGAGCGCCTACATGCTTTGCCCTTGAAGAACCAGGTAAAGAAGCCCAGTGTGCGGCTTTGGGTGTTCACGCCCCGTGAGATTTCCAGGTGGGAAAGGAAATGGTAGGAGAAGCTCCCTGATGTGTCTGGCCAAGTGTGCTTAGGCAGCAAAAGCATTTACAAAGGAAGGCCCGTGGCAGTTTGGAACTGGCTTCAGTTCAGATTTTTTCGGCCATGGAGGAGGCCTTCCTTAAACAAATCTGTTAACATTTTAGTTTTGGAGGGAGCACAGCACGTTGTAGATGTAAATGTACCAGTTCCTATTTCTGTCTGAAGCGGCTCCATCTCACCGTCCCTGAGACCCCATCCCTTCATGAGTAGGTCTGATTTGATCTAGTCTTCAGAGCTGTGCCTGGCCTGTGTGTGCTCGTGCTGCGTTTGTCCCTGTTGCTCCTTTGCCATTAGAAACTTTTCTGTGCAGAGCACGGGGCTCCTTGGGCCCCTCCTGCTGGATGCGTCTTCTTCATGGAGGTCTAGCAGTTGTTTCTCATGTTTAGTGTGTGATGGCAGATCCCAGCCTGGGTTGAAGTCTTTCTCTCTTTCTCTCTTCCCCTCCCTTCTCATCCTGTCTCTGTCCCCACCCCAGTTTCATGCTGTTTCCTTTTCTTACTACATCTGGGCTCCAAAGCGGCCAACCTCAGGGAAGCTCTAAACTATGGGGCAGGATACACGTATGAAGAGTTGATATTACAACTGAGACAGTTTTCATTTCTTTTCACGATTCTGCTGTCATTCCATAATGGCTCACGTTGGCATCCTGCTTTTTCCTGCCTTGAAAGCAGACTGGTGGTCCTCAGTCCACACTGGTGAGTCCTGCCAGTGGTTCATGGCCGGGCCGGCTCTGAGACCCCTTTTGATTGGTGGGTGTCCATGATGTGCTGGTTATTAGATAGGTTGAATACCGCCCCGTGGAGAGACATTACTAGTGTTACTGTCACAAATTCCGTATTTCACATATTTGTTGTATTTATTCATTTTGTGTCTGTTTGCTTGACCTAGCGATACATGGGAGAGGGGTGTTGAAATCTCTCACCATATTGGTGAATATGCCAGTTTTTCCTGTCATTAATATTGCATGCATGTGCACACAGTCTCTCTCTCTCTCTCTCTCTTTCTCCCTCTCTCCTTATATATACGTGTATACATATATACACACACACATATTTTTTAAAATCTACATTTAAGGTGATGCTTTTTTGGTGACTTGAGCCTTCATCACTATATAGTGTCTCTATTCTTTTTTTTTTTTTTTTTTTGCGGTACATGGGCCTCTCACTGTGGTGGGCTCTCCCGTTGCGGAGCACAGGCTCTGGACGCATAGGCTCAGCGGCCATGGCTCACGGGCCCAGCCGCTCCGCGGCATGTGGGATCCTCCCGGACCGGGGCACGAACCCGTGTCCCCTGCATCGGCAGGCTGACTCTCAACCACTGCGCCACCTTGGAAGCCCCTATAGTGTCTCTATTCTTAATAATGCCTTACTTTAAAAGTATATTTTGCCTCATTTTAATATAGCTATTTTATAGTGGAGTTAAAAAATATGACTATATATTGATCTTTTAGCTAGCAGATGTAACCCATTTACATTTTTGTGATTATTGAATTGTTTCTCCCAACTGTTAAATTTCTATTTGTCTCGTTATTCTATGCTGCTTTTTGTTTCTATTCTCTTTCTTTTTTAAAATTTTATTGAGTTAGAGTTTTGGCACTTTTAAAAAATTTGATTTTTCCCTTTTATAGGATTTGAATTTATGTGTTATATTTCCATTCTTTGTGGTTACCCTTAGAATTTTATCACATTTATTTAAGCACAGTTTAAAATTCAGTAATGTCTTAACCTTTCTCATGAAGAACAGAAGGACCTTAGAATGCTTTATTTTCATGCTACCTTCTCATTTTACTATCAGATGTTTTAGCTCTGTCTTTTTCCATACAATGTTGTGTGTATGTGGGTGTGTGTATGCGTATGCATGTGTGTGGTTCATTGCATTTAGCATTTTATTTGCTTACCATTCCTTTTTGCATTTCAGCTTGTCCTTCTGGAACTATTTTCTTTTTTGCTGCATTGCATCCTTTATAAGCAGCTTCATAGAAGACCCTGGTGGTGGTAATCTCTCTCAGGGCCTGGTTATTTTAAAATGTTTTATTTTTCACTTTTTAAAGATAATTTTGAATGATGTGAAACAATCATTATTGCTACAAAATGGAGTTGTTCTAATTTGGGAGATACTTAAAATTGTGTTCAAACCTTCTATCATCTCCCCACTATCCAATATAGTTATGATCTTGACCCTTGGGTAAAATTACTTCCTTGGGTAAAATCAGAGCATAAAACGATGGTCCAAAGAAAAGTCATCAGGCCCTCACCTGACTCAGAAAGGCAGAACTGAAGAGTCAATTTAACAACGCGAGGTCAGAACTTTTGCCTTTTCAATGTTCGTAAGAGATAAAGTTGCATTTTCTTAAAGGAGATAATATACTAAAAATGTTAATACAGTTCCTCTTTCATGAATGATAAGTTGTTAGGCAGAAGAGGGCCTAAGGTCCCCAAGACTGCCCCCAGGTTTGATGATTCTCTAGGAGGCCTCCCAGGACTCAGCCTAGAGTCATACTTGTGACTATGATTTATTGCGGCAAAAAGATACAAAGCAAAACCAGCAAAGGGAAAAGGCGCATGGGGCAGAATCCAGAGGAAACTAGGCATGGGCTTCCAGAGTTCTCGCCCAGAAAGTCACGTGGGACACACTTAGCTCCCCCAGCAATGAGCTGTGACAACACGTGTCAGATGTTGCCAACCACTCAAGCTCGTTAGAGACTCAGCTCCCAGGGTTCTTACCGGGGGGCTCTTCTGCCTGGCATGTACCCAAACTCCAGACTCCCGGAAGGAGAGCAAGTGTTCTGCATCAACCTTATTGTTTGTACAAACAGCTTAGGCACAGTGCTCCACCCTTATCAACTAGGGATGCTGGGAACCCTCCCAGAATCCAAGTTCTTAGACACTAGCCAAGGGCCAACCTGGAAAGCTGGCTTTTCATAGATAGCATTTGGGCCTGCTCTATTTACTCTTTTCTGCACAGGGCCCATCAGTAAATAATGCTATAATAATAAATGCTTTTGACACCTGAGTTCTGTTCTCAGATTTTCTAGTTTGAGTAGAACTGTAACCGTGGTCAGAGAAACAGAAAACTGGAGAGGGTGGGTAGACTTAAGTGCTGGAGGGGAGGAGACTCAGACAGGCGTCATTGACCCACACTGTGGCGCAGGATTAGAGGGAGATGGCAGGCCATTTGACTTTGCCAGGCAGGGGAGAATGAAAAAAAAAGACCTCTGGTCTTTTTCTCGACGATCTCTTGGAAAATCTTGAAACAGCTAGCGGTTGGAAACAGCTAGCAGTCTTAAACTTGGTGGCCTCTTATAATGTTAGAGATCTATTATGTAGGGTCCCCAGCCTCAGTACTGCAGATATTTTAGAGTGGGGGCCGTCCTGTGCACTGCAGGATGTTACGCAGCATCCCTGGCCTCTGCTCACTAGATGCCAATAGCATCTGTCTCCTCACCACCTCGCCCGGTTGTGACAACCAAAACTGTCTCCTGACATCGCCTGTTGCTAGCTATCCTCCAGGGACAGTGGTTGAGAACCATTGTATTACTACAGGGTTTACAATAAATAAATTCATAACGATCTTAGCTTTATATAGCTAAGTGGTTTGCTCATATCTCACACTTAGAGTAGTTTTCCATTTATAAAGCTCTTTCATGTGTTTCTAGCAAGAGGCTATATAGATGAAGGCAATGAGACACAGAGGGTAAGTCACTTTGCAGTAAAGCAAAGAGAAAGTAATAGTAGAAATAATAGTAATAATAACATTTTTTGTTATTAATAATAGATATTTCATTGAGTGCCTGATGAGCCAGACACTGAAATGCTTTACAGGTGTTCATTTTGCAACAAGCGTAACAAGTGCTATCATTGTGTTGATTTTACGGATGAGGAAGTTGAGGCCAGAGAGATTAAGAAACCTGCCAAAGACACACAGTAGGTGGAAAAGCCAGGTCCAGACCCAGGCCATTTGGCTCCAGTGCTCTCGTGACCCCTGGGCTCTGGATAAAAAGTGAGAGGTTCTGGATTCTTGCTCTTCTCTGATAGTGTTCTGTCTCATTACTATCTCTGTGGAGGTTGCCATTTGCTTATTACACTGCTTTCCTCGCTCCGCCCAGCCCTGGTCTCCTGGTTTACATACAACTTTTCCTATATTCTTGTCAACTGAATCTCACAGGGATGAAAAAATTGGGAAGCCCTCTTCTTGTGACCTAACTTCGCTGTTTCAGTTGTAGTCTTCTGTGATTATCTTGATTCTTTCTCTTTTTATTTATCTTTAATGTAGCATTTCATCGAAATCTGGATTTGTTGCAGCTGTCAGCCTAATCTTGACACATACGCTTCATCCAATTCCTGCATATTTCAGCTAAGAGGCTTCTGTTTCTGATGCTTAAACATTTCACGATATTCTTCAGATCTTTCCACCACCTCCCAATGTGTTATTTGTCATAGTTCCATGATTATATTTTATTATCCAGGAAATATTTTAATGTACCAATTTATCCACTCCATCTTTTGGGTTTTTTTCTTTTTACTTTTTTCCTGATTCCTTTTCAACATGTGTTTTTTCATGCCCCCGTGCCTTATGCCCCAAGTTCTGTCCCCTAATATGGACAAGGAGAAAATGTCCTTCTTCCTCTAAGCCTAGTGAAGAAATCATCTTTCCTGGAGCTTTCTTTTCAAGACACTTATTTTAGGAAGTGTCTACACTTCTACAATCATTTAAATGCAGTATTTGTGTAGAGCTAGAATTAACTGTATGGTACCGTCAATTAGTTTTAAAATGCTTTGCTTCTCTGTGCCTGTGATCCCATGAGGGACCACTGAGCCCTCAGTTTATTTCTGGGTCTGTTTTTCTTTTATGGGTGGGGCAGTGAGTGGGTGGGAGTTGAGACTATGACTTCAGAGCAGAATATCGTCAGATTAGTTTAGATGGACATTGCTACGTGGACATGGAAATCCAGGATTTTCAGATGTGTCCAGTTTGGCAAAATTCATTAGGTTTCTCCAGATGTTGTAATTATTATTTTTTATGTAAATAGTGTGTACTGCCATGTCTGTAATTACATTTACTACTTCTGTGTCTCATGGTTCCAACTCATGAGACGATTCCACTCTCTTTTGATTGTTAGGCACTTTTTCCCAAGACCCTATTCACTTGAATTTTTTTTAAAAAAATAAATTTATTTATTTATTTAATTTTGGCTGCGTTGGGTCTTTGTTGCTGCACGTGGGCTTTCTCTAGTTGCAGTGAGCGGGGGCTACTGTTGTGGTGCGTGGGCTTCTCACTGCGATGGCTTCTCTTGTTGCGGAGCACGGGCTCTAGGCGTGTAGGCTTCAGTAGTTGTGGCTCGCGGCCTCTAGGCGTGTGGGCTTCAGTAGTTGTGGCGCACGGGCTTAGTTCTGTGACATGTGGGATCTTCCCGGACCAGAGCGTGAACCCATGTCCCCTGCATTGGCAGGCGGATTCTTAACCACTGTGCCACCAGGGAAGTCCTTCACTTGAATTTTGCTAGCTCTGAAGATAACTTTGATCCCCAAAGCCTTAGGTTTTAATCCATTGTAGTGCTCATGACTCCTAGTAGTTTCAGATATGAATTCTTCCTTTCCTCGGCATTTTTTATTGTGGTTATTAATACTAAGTTGAATTTTTCTTCTGGATCAAAAATTTGGATAGTTCCTTCTTGTTATGCATCTTCAGAGAAAGTTATGTTACCCATTATTACAAAATCATTAAATTTTAGGATTGGGAAGGATATTGGAAAAAGTGCAAAGTATTACAATCTGTTTGTAGTCCTCAATATAATTGCTCAGCGTGTCAGTCAGTTTGTTGCTTCGGCCGTCACGTGAGCAGAGTATGTCCTCTAAAAAGGAAGAAAGAAAGAAAAAAGCAGAAGCTTTTCAGTTTGTTTTTCTTTTCAGTGTAAAACTTTGTTCCAAATAGAACTTAGTATGGGTTCCCAATATCAAACGTGTTAAAGTGGTGTTTTATTTATATGCATGTATTTTGTAAGTTCAAATCTATCACCTTTTCTCATTATAAAATCAAATGGTGGGAATAGATTATTTTCATGAAATGATAACTTTAAAATGGGAGATATGAGTGGCAAGTGAGGTTTTGTTAGTATCCAAGTAGATGTTACTTTTGCCTGGTGTGGGCCAAGTTCATGTACATACAGAGAAGCAATTGCAAATTGAATGTCCTGCCCCCCCACAACAGTTCAATTTTCCATCTTAGAATGCTGTTTAATTAAAAATTCTGTTTAATTTTTAAATTTTGTTTACTTAAAAATTCTGTTTAATATTTAATTTATGTTTAATTTAAAATGTAATGTTTAGCTTTTAAACATAATTTTTAATTAAACGTAAATGGCAGGAGAAGGTTGTCCCCTCAAAGTCTGCCCCTAAACTGAGTTAACCTGCAAGTTAGTATAGTACAGTCTCAACGGGTTAAACTTTCTGTAACATGTTTGAGAGTAGATTTTAATTATAGTTTCAAAAGTAGTTAAAATACATACATAACATTTTTGAATTAAACATTGTGGAAATCCTGAAAATCTCTGTGAAACTTTATTCCACAGAATATATTTTGAAAGAAAAAAGTGCTAATTTGTTATTTTAGCTTTAAAGTATACCAATACATACATAATGGCTACATTTTAAAGTCCAGTGAAGTTCAGCTTTCCAAGATTGAGTTGCAAACATTCTAAAACACACTGAAATTGTCTGCCCAGCTTCACCTGTCTGGAGCACCGTTCAGAAGTAGCCCCCAAGTAATCTATAAAAATATCGAATCACTGTGTTGTACACTTGAAAGTAATAAAATGTTGTAAGTCCACTATACTTCAATAAATTAAAAAGAAAAAGAAGTAGCCCCCAGAGTGTGTGGCTGACATGAAGTCTATGACTTCAGGATACGGAGAGGGAGACACCTTGCCTATTACAGCTTCCTCACTTGAACCAGTAACTCTAGTTTTACCAACATTTCACTAAACTTGACTACTCTCTAGTTGCTTACCCTGGGATAGAAGAAGGAAACCAGAAGGGAAGAAGGCTGTGCAAGGCCAACTGCTGTGTGTGAGAAATGATCTGTTTGCCAGTCCAACAGACATAAAAATGCAACGATCTCATGGGATTTAGGCCATCCCAACCTTTGTAAACTTTGAAAGCACTCCTGCTTTGTATCATGATCTGATAATGTCTATTTAGATGACCCTGAGTTATCAAGAAAAAATTTAAATTAGGTTTGTATCTGCTCTAAGAAGGCAAGAAAATTATGGTGAAATAGTGAGGCTTAGAGGACTTTTGAGAAACCACAGGAAGATTTGGAGGGTGGACATCACCAAGGAGAGGGGCCAGGGAGAAGGAAACAGGGAGTGGGGGCTCTTTGAGGGACAGCTCTGAGCTCCACAGCTTCTGTGGTGATAGAGTCACAGCAGCCAGAGATGTACCCTCTGTGCTGGCTGGGCATGGGGAGCAGAGGCAGTCGCTGGTGTTCTTAACCACACATGGGGGTAGACGCCATGACTCCACCACCAGGAGGGTTTGTGTGTTTGCATATATGTCATTATGTATGATGTAATGCGGTGAAGCTTTCTGTAGCCTGACATGCACTGTGGTCATATGGCTTCTTCTCTCTCCTCTTTCTCCTACCCTGCTCCCTCCCTCCCTCCTTCCCTCCCTTCTATTCTTCTTTCCACAAATATTTATTGAGGTCATATGAGCCAGATGCTGGTAGGTGCTGAATGTGCTCTGACAAGGGACAAGATAGCCTGTTCTTGCGGCCGCGGAACTTTCCTTGTAACTCTGAGACAGAGACATGTCAATAGGAACATACAAATGAATACGAAAAAAATTATAATGGGACAGAAAGTACATTCTAGGACACATTTGTGAGACCAGAAAGGCTTCCTGGAGAAAGTGAAATCGAAGGCGAGACCTAAGGGATAAAGAGGAATTAGCCAGAGAAGTGGGGTGTTCCAGGCCAGGGAAAAGCATGCAGGGGAAAAGCATGCAGGGGAAGAGGTGGGAAGGAGAGGGGTGAACTTCTCAGCCAGAGTGTGGATGTGAGCAAGAAGTCTGCAGAAGGCTCATCGTGGGGGCCTTGGGGGACAGGAGGCTGGACTTTTTTCTTGGATCAATGGGAAGCCATGGAAAGGTTTTACTCAGCGGAGTCAGGTGATCAGGTTGGCATTGTGGAAAGTTTGCTTTGACGAGTTGGATTAGAAGGGCAAGTCTGGCACGTGTTGTAGTTATCTAAAAGATAAACGTGGCCTACAATGAAAAAATGCAGTGGAGACGAAGAGAAGTAAATATAATCGACATGTTTAGGAGATAAAATCAATAGACTTGGTGATGGACTGATTAGATGTGTGCGGAGTCAAGATTACTCCCAGGTTTCTAGTGTGGGCAACTGGGCGCTAATAAATGAAAGAGAATACACGGGGAAGAAATCGTTGTGGGATTGTGGTGGGATGATGGACTGTTGGATTTCAGACTGAATGTGTGGTGAATATGGGGTATGCACAAGTGGCAGTGCCAGTGGCTCTGAAATTCAGGAGGGAAGGCTGGGCTAGAGATGTAGATTTGGAAGTGATGAGCACGCATAGAGGGGGTACCCAGAGCTGTGGGAATGAGTGAGATCACCCCGGCGATCACCCAGGCGTACGCTGAGAAGAGAAGAAAGCCTGTTAGAACCCTGAAGGAGGATGGGCAGAGGGGAGCCCCCAGGAGGCAGAGGAGGAACAGCTAGGAGGGGAGAAGCTGGCCAGGAGTGTGTGGGGACAAAGACACCGAGGAAGAGGATGGAGGAGAGGCTAAGCAAGAGGAAGCCCGAAAGATGTCTGTTGGCTCCTCTGTGCTGCAGGAAGCCATTACAGCTTTAACCAGAGAAACGTCTGGAAACAGGAGCTAGGATGCATAGCATTGAGGAGAGAGCTGGAAGAGATGAGCAGAGACAGTGAGCTTAGTCCTCTTTGTAAGGAAGTTTGGCTGAAGGAGAGAACAGACTCTAGGACCTCATGCTGGAGTAGTGTGGGTGGAGGGAGGGATAGAAGTCAGGAGAGCCTTGAGTGCGCTTGGGTGCTGACGGGATGTAGCTCATAGAATAGAGAAGCGTAGGGTGAAAGCGTAGGCAGACAGTGGGGATAAGTGGGTCATAGAGGGTCATGAGAACGGAGGAGGGCTTGGGACCCAGAATAATAACAGAGAGGTGGCCTTGGCTAAGAGGAGAGACACCTCTTCCATTGGGACAGAAGGGAAGAATAAAACAACTGGTGTTAAAGTATTGTTTTGTGTCACAGTATTTTAATTATGTTCTTTAAAAAAATTTCTCCACAGACACTACCCAAAGCAGTCCTTCACCACGGTGGCAGATACACCTGAAAATCTTCGCCTGAAACAGCAAAGTGAATTGCAGAGTCAGGTAATTTCTGAAAGGCCTATTTTTGTTACATTCGTTCTAAATGTTATTCACAAGGCCGCTCTTCGGTCATCGTACTGTTCATGCCAGGTCACCAGCCGGTGTGCAGACCGAAAGCGGGCCTGGGTGGGCAGACCGGGCAGAAGCGCTGAGTGTCTGTTTTATTCCCGGTCTTGGATCACCCTGATATTCTCGGTTCTGTTATCCACATGGGACTAGGGCGAGTAAATGAGTTCTGGTCAGAGTAAGTGTTTCCCAACAATATTGATTTATTTGGTCCTAAATATTTAAAAACATTTTATAAATAGCTTTTCCACACTGCATATGTAGGGGAGAAAAGAGGTGTTAACTTGACCCAATTGCAGTGAGTGTGGGGCTAACACCCTGTCTGTGTATCTCACACCAGCCACTAGCTTTGTTTTCATCCTGTCACTTTATTCATATTTCTTTCATATGTCACACTGACAGCATGAACAAAGATTAGAACACCATGATTGGCTCCCAGTCAACCATTTTGGATGGAAACGTGCCTTCAGTATGGAGAAACACATCGGTTAAGACTAGGGATCTGAATGGCAGTGTTTTCTTCAGGGACACCCCGTCTCTTCTTGAGAAGCCTAGGGTGCTCTCTTTCAGAGAAGTTCTCTTGCCGGCCACGGTGTAGGACTGCCGAGCAGTCCTCAGCGTGTGTGCTGGGCAGCCGCGTGGCAGCCCACTGGTCAGCGGCGAGGTAAAGTAACACTGAGGAGCGGGGAGGGAAGGCTGAGTTGAGGTCCCCTTTCCACTGTTCATTGGTTGTGGCCTTGGGCCAGCCACTGGGATTCTTTGTGCTGGTGTAAAGTGAGACAGTCTATCTGATCTTGTCTACCTGCCTTGAGGGTGGCTGCAGGTGTCAAATAGGTAGTTAGGTGTGAAAGCATGTTGAAAAGTTAAAAAAAAGATTGTATGACTGTGGAGGCTGATTATGAGTACCATGGTCCCTGAGAATCCTCGATGTGAAAAAGGAGAAGAGTAGACTTCGTGAAGGAGGGCGGTGTCTAGCTAACACTCTTTGAAAATGTCAGTTGTAGCTGTTCGTAATGAGAGTAGTCAGCTCTCAGTTGCAACAGATCTAATTATTTCCACGCGGGTTTATCTGATCACAGGGGAGATGGTAGTTCCCTCCATCCTCTTTCTGGAGGACTTGGGACCACTTCCCAGTCCACTTAATTAGAGGAAAAAAACTCCGAGTAGGGTTTACTGTTGGTTAACAACGCCATGAAGACTTGGTTGGCAGTTAGTTTTCGGTTTATGTAAAATGCTAATTTTCCGTGTGCTAAGCTATTAGTTCAAAAAATTGAGTGCCGGCCAAAGAGAGGCACTATTGCAGAGCCAGCAAGAACACCCCTTGCTCATTCACACCGCGGAGGGTGCCAGGACTTGGCTCCTGTCTGTGCAGCTCCAATATGCCTTTCTTCTCATCAAGTTAGGATTAATTAGGTAATTCTGGAGAAGTACTTCGAGCACATTGGAAAACAGAACTAAATCAAGCAATCAAATATCTGTTTCCTGCCTGTTACACGTCCTTGTTCTGTGCAATAGAATTTATAATTAGTTAATCCTCTCTTCACAGAGTTCACGGGGTGTCTGAGGAAACAGGACTAACATACCACCCCCCCCACCTCGAGCAACTATGTTTAATTTAAAATAAGGACTCAGAAATGGGGGGGCGAGTATGGGTT
Organism: Tursiops truncatus; assembly: GCF_011762595.2. NCBI lineage: Eukaryota > Metazoa > Chordata > Mammalia > Artiodactyla > Delphinidae > Tursiops > Tursiops truncatus. The sequence continues at coordinate 162,254,763 of NC_047035.1, read as the reverse complement.
GGTCTGGTTATGCTTCATGCTGGCGGGGTGGGGGTGGGGGGCTCTGAGTGGAGCCTTGAAGGTTGACAGAGGATCTGATATGAACCCTTATCTCCTTCCTTTAGAGAGCACACCGCTCCCTTTGGGTTCAGTTAGTGGTTATAGGTGTCGTCTCCTTGGTCCAGGAACAAGCATTTATTGTTTTCCCACCACACGCCTGACCTCTGGAAAGGCAAAGAAAAAAGGAGTCACTGTTTCATGAAAGACTGATTTTATTCTCCCTCAGGTAGGTAGCAAGCTGCGAACTTCAGAAGACAGAGCACACACATGCTTTTGGGCTCGTGGGACAGGAGTTCATAGAGGGGCACAACGCGCTATGGGGTCTCCAGGCAGTGGTCAGGTGAAGGCATCAGATTTTCTGTAAAATTTTGCTCAAAAATCATCTCCTTCAGAAAGAAAATGTAGGACTTCATCAGACAGATGGCATGGGGAAATTCAACTCAACTCTAGAAACATGTGTTGACTACTTACTATGTACAAGGAATTGTGCTAGATGTCGGGGGAGGGAACAGCATCACCACCATCATCATCATCATTATTGTCAATCTTGCTGTATTCAGGGCACATAATTTTACAGGTACTACTTCATTTCCTCTCAAACAGCCCTGTGAGACAGGTATTTATTATTATCCCTATTTAGATGAAGCATTCAACCTTTAGAGAGTTTACAGAACTCACCCTTTCAAACTTAGCAAGGAATTGAACTTGGAATAGAACCTAGATCTGTGAGCCCCAAGTGTCCACAATCTCAACCAGTACTCTGGTCACATTACTCAGAGAGCACCTAGAAAAGGAGGTGTGTAAGCAGATACTTTCAGTACAAGCCAATAGGGCAGTGTATGTAAAGGTAGAAGGACTCCTCTCAGGTGCAGAAGTCCTCTCTCTCCCCTTCCTCCCCTCCCCCTTCTTCTTCTCTTTTCCCTCCTCCTCCTTTTTCTCCTTCTCCTTCTCCATGAGCGATTAAAATACTTCTAGAGTGTTTCTACCTTTGCAAAGACATGGAAAGATATCTACCCTAATGGTAGTATTCATTACTGGCAAATCATTTAATGTTAGCATATTAAATGATTTGATTCTGTGGTAGAGCATTCCCTTTGAGTTTTGATACCAAGAATTCTGAACAGCTCAACAGTTTTGGTGGAAGATTGACTATTAAAATTTTATTTACTTGTTTTGATAACCTGTGATGCTAAATGAGCCAAATCTCTTCATTACTCCGCGTTTTGAAATTCTGAAATCCTTTAGAATTGTTTGGTTAAAACTCCTGTTTTTTCTTTTAGTTCATTAGCTTACCAAATGAGCCCAAATGAAGGGAAAACAAAAATAAATTTTCAGTCCAACCTAGGAAGTTATTTATGGTTACATATTGTTATCTTTCCCTTTTTTCTCTTCTCTGTCTCGGTCTCTTTCTTTTTCAGAGGGTTATGAACAGAGCCAGCATTTTTTTTTTTTTTTTTTGTGTGAGTGGTAGATCCTCTCAAACTTTTTTGGGATCTATATTAGGTGCCGATTGTCATAATAAAATGATACGACATACCGGAGAGTAAACAAGGAAACCATGAGTTAGCTTTTCAGAACTGGTGATAGGCGGTGGCTTACAGGCATTATCCAGCTTGCAAATAGCTGGTGCCTGTCCACTTGGGCAGCCACTGACCGTGCTGGCTGTGGATGGCTCTGGAACTCTGCAGACAAGCGGGGGAGGGGAAGCATTCCTTCTTCCCTAGCTCCCTTTCCATCACATCTCACAGGATGAACTGCTTCAAAGAAATAGAATAACTGGAGGTTAGGTGCCCCCACTGGCCCACAGTGGCCCATGCCGTAAGGGGCAAAAGTGGAGACTTTTCCTTCCAGTGGTATTAGTAACATTGTACTTCATCCGCGGGGCATCGGCCTTTCACTGCATGCCTCGGGACCAGTGTGATGTCCTTGTTTTTGTGGGGAGGTGAGCCTTGAGTTCCAAAGCCTTGCCTGGTAAACTAAACTTCTGGAACACAAACTCTTTGTAAGTTGGGCAGCCCCTAAACTTTGAAAACTTAAGTGAGGTGAAAACCCCCTTAGGAGAGAAAGTTTTTAAACTTATTATTTTCACATGATGTTGTAGCAAGTGTTTCTTGTTTTCAGGCTGTGGCAGAAAAGGCGCAGATGCTTTGAGTACCTTCCATCAGGAGTCTATGGACTTCATAAAGCTGGGGAAATTGTTCTTCAAATGGAATTTTGAGGGGAAGCCTTCGTAGAAAAGAGAGCAAAACAGGGCCGTTGTAGCTTTAGCAAGGGGAGGGGGTGTTTCCCCTGCTTCTCCCCATCCTCCCCCTCTAGGGCCTTGGGATGAATGTCTTAGGAAGCCTTGGGCCTCTGTAGGCCAGAGTTCTGAAAAGCACTGCTGAAAGACAAAACGTTAGCTAACTTTCCCACTTGGTTGTTTATGTGATTGGCTTAGCTGTTTGCAATCCTGCTGAAAATAATGGAGAATTGGGGCTCCCTGGGTTCTTAAATGGAGTGTGTATGATTTATGAGTGCTGATAAGATGAAATTGAAAATTATGATGGATCGAATACAGATTATTCTGGAATCTTGAGTTTTCATTTTCATTTTGTAATCTATGTTAATTCTTTTTTTTTTTTTTTTTGCGGTACGCGGGCCTCTCACTGCTGTGGCCCCTCCCGTTGTGGAGCACAGGCTCCGGTCGCACAGGCTCAGCGGCCATGGCTCACGGGCCCAGCTGCTCCGCGGCATGCGGGATCCTCCCGGACCGGGGCACGAACCCGTGTCCCCTGCATCGGCAGGCGGACTCTCAACCACTACGCCACCAGAGAAGCCCTATGTTAATTCTTTTTTAATTTTCCATGTTTCTCTGGGGGCATAAAAAACATGGCGCACAGGAACAGGATATATGACAGTAGTAAGGTGAGAAGTTGACATGGTTTTTTTATAGGGAAACATAATAGTTACACATATCTGCGGGAGGAATGAAGACACATGTCTAATATAAACCTCTGGAAGGTCAAGGAGGTAGGGCTGTGACCAGCATTCCCTTTCTGGCTTGCCCTAGGTACCTTTCTGTACCTCCTCATTCTGTCTTCCATTTTCAGGTTTTTTTCCCTCTCTGTTCTCTGTCATCTAACCAGCCAGTACGGTGTTCAGTTATTACCTAAAGCAGGACTCCTCTCAGGTGGTAGTTGCTTTTTAATAAGGTATCACTGAGGACTGACTTCCTTCAAAGCAACAGATCCACGACTAGGGAACATCAGTAATTGTCTAAAGATGACTGGAGAGCTCCTTTGGAGAGCATCCTCTGTGTATGTGTCAAATCTCATCCCAGAGGCCCCAACCCGATCATAAATTTGACCTGAATTTCATTTGCCACCCAGAGCCAATGATATGCCAAATTCTGTGCTAGATATTGGGGATGCTGTAGTGAGCAAAATCATAAACCTTCACTCTCAGGGGATTTATGGTCTAGTGGGGGAGAGGGCGCTAATAAAAAATTAACGAACATAGGCAAAATTGCAACTGTGACAAGAGCTGCAGAGAGAGAGCTGTGTGTATCTTAATTATGTTTAAAAACATTTTCAGGGAGTTGGAGGCCTGAGTGCTTTTCTGCAGACAGGTACATAATGGGATCTCAGAGTGGCCTGCTGCATCCTGCCCAGCGGTGGATCCCATTTCTAAATGCATATCTTTTTTTTTTTTTCCGATTTCCTGATCTTAGCTGACGATTCTTTGCTCCTTGCTGGGTCCACTTACCGTCCCTTATCTCACGCGACAACCTCATACTTCTAAACAGGAAGACCGTCTCTCCAGATAGTTTTTCGTTGGTAATTCTTATATTCCACGGATCTCGGACAAGAAGCCTTTCATATTTGCTTTTTAATTTTCCATCTTCTTTGAACCTAATTTTGGCAGCTTTATAGCCCCCATCTTTTGATTTTTCACCATTTGATGCTGTATTTTGATCCGAGGGCGATGCTTCTTATTTCTCACAAAAAGCGCTTTCTCATGTATGTAAAGGTAAAAGTTCACAGGGAGAAGCTTCAGCATGTTTCTTTTCAAGGTTTTGAGGCAGTGAAAGTGATGAGAGATTATGTTTCACATATAGGAAGGGCTGAATGTGAATAAGTACTTCAAAGGAGAAATATTAATTCACTTGATGTGGCACATTTCTTCCAGGGAACAGAACATGCTGTGCAGATGTTAACTCTAACCCCCACCATCTCCCACAAGTCAGGTTGTTTTTCTGTTTTACTTCTGGATAAAATGATGTAAGAGGCAAAAATGTCAGGAGTGACAGACAGCAAAATAACCAAGATGTTTTGATTTGCTGTGTCATGATGGAGTTTCAGAGCCTTTCATCACAGGGGCCTGGTTTTCTACTCCTAACCCTTCTGAAATGACCCATATTCTTTCCATCTGTTCTCAGAGTCCCAGCAGAGTGGTTCTTTGGTGCCCTCCCAGCTCATCCTGCCTCCCTGCCCATCGTGCCCACAGCCGGTGGTAGAGGGTGGAGGTGCTGTACTCTGGGTGGGCAGGCCATGGGCTACTTGTTATTATTCTGTGGGCCACAGCCAGATTACTCGTCCTTTTAATCAGGCACTTGAATATATAGCCTGTCAATTTTTTGTGGCTCTGGGGTCATGGATATAACAGCTGTGATGAAGAGACTATTTTAAAAATACGAAATTAACGTGTTTTTCATCTTTCTCGTCTATAAATCATGTTCTGCTTTACCACCTCACACTTCTGGCTCCAGAGGAGGGAGAAGAGTGAACCCCACTTTGAGAAGGAGGGAATATGGTCCCAGGTGAGGGGGACGCCTATCCTTCCTTCTGGCTATGGTAACTTGTAGAAAAAAGGCAGGAAAAAATCAGAAACTGAAACGTGCCCCTGCCCCGTCTCTTCTGGTGGAAGTCTCTCATTGGGAAGATGGGGGAGGCATGGCAGGTCGGTGGAGAGCAGCGAGAAGCAGAGACGACCACCGCACGAGGCATCCTGCTGGCCCCTGCCAGCTCCACGGTGTGCCTGCGGGCAGGGAGAGAACTGGAGTTTAGTCCCTCATGTGGCGCAGAAGGGGTCAGACATTCCGGCGCAGAGGCAGTAGAGCGATGCTGAGGGTGCTCGCTGAGGAGCTGGCTGGGGCAGTGCCACCGAGGAATAATGGGCCCCAGGAGCCAGGGGTGGTGAGCGGCAGGGAGGAGCGGTGGGACCTCGGCGAGAGGTGCCCTTCTGAGCCGGGGGAGAAGGCACCGTGAGGGCACCAGCCAGAGGCTTCGTCAGGGATTCCAGGAGGGGCCCAGCGAGCGCGAGGACAGGGAGAGGCCACCGACGTCAGACGAGCTGGAGGAGAGAATGAGAGAACGTGGGCCTGGGTCCAGCGCTTCACCCTTGCTTCCCTCCGAGGTCACTGCCTCAGCATGGAATCAGGCAACGAAACCAAATTTATAGTACAATATCGGATTCAGAAAATTCCTCTTGGTAGTAGCCAGCAGCACACAGTAGGTCTGATTAGTGCACTGAATCTTTCAACTCCTGTCAAGTACCTGTGTTTTCTTTTGCCAGAAATTATTTGGTCTAATTATCATTTCATGTTATCTCAGAACTTTGCTTATAGCGTCCGCTCTCTTCAGGAGGACCTCCTGCCGGAGTTCTCCATGGGCCTGTACAGATGGAAACTGGCTCGAGAAATTCTGTGCAGAAAGATGACTATGATGGCTTCATTCTTTAAAAAAGCTTCCATTTGCAACAGTCATTGTGTTGTGTTCTTTTTTGTTTTGTTTTGTTTTTTCGCGGTACGCGGGCCTCTCACTGTTGTGGCCTCTCCCATTGCGGAGCACAGGCTCCGGACGCGCAGGCCCAGCGGCCATGGCTCACGGGCCCAGCCGCCCCGCGGCATGTGGGATCTTCCCGGACTGGGGCACGAACCCGTGTCCCCAGCATCGGCAGGCGGACTCTCAACCACTGCGCCACCAGGGAAGCCCTGTGTTGTGTTCTGAAATGAGATCTCTACTGAAGCTTCCGAAGATATTGGTTGTACTTTTTAAAGGGTGAGGAGAGCAATTAGAATTTCCCTCCCTTCCTTCATTCCTCCTCAGCTCTCTTGATTTCTGGTGAAGTCAAGGATGAGGATGATAGTAAATCAGAAATTAAGGTGAGGGCTTCCCTGGTGGCGCAGTGGTTGAGAGTCCGCCTGCCGATGCAGGGGACACGGGTTCGTTGCCCCAGTCTGGGAGGATCCCGCATGCCGCGGAGCGGCTGGGCCCGTGAGCCGTGGCCGCTGGGCCTGTGCGTCCGGGGCTTGTGCTCCGCAGCGGGAGAGGCCACAACAGTGAGAGGCCCGCGTACTGCAAAAAAAAAAAAAAAAGAAATTAAGGTGACACAAACTTGATCCTAACTAGTAGGGAAGTCAAAGCTCCGTTTGACTGACACTCTGAGTTCCCATTTATATGAAATTGGCTTTATTTCAAGGGAATCTGTAATCTGCAGATATCGTCTAAGGGAAGTTGAACAAGCCTCTTCAGCTACAGATTTAGCTTCCTAAGCGTGCGGTACTTTTAGAGCCCAAGCAACTAAATATACCAAATTTCACATTCTTGCTTAAACTAAAGATGTGAAGAATAGCGAAACCAAGGTTCCTATCCTAGTTTTAATTAAACAAACAATCTTAGAGCCCTTATACAGATTTTTTTCTTTATCTCTAGAATGGCTATAATGCTTATAAATTATTAAAATTAAAATGAAAGTACATCTTAACTGTGTTTCTTCTATGTACTTTGCAAGATTTCCTTAGAATTGGATAATCTCCAAGGCTCTGAGAGAACTTTTCATTCTAGAAGATTTTATTCTCTACAGGAATATTGCTTAAATCTTAGGTATGTATATATACTATATATATATTTACATATAATACATATAAAATGTTTGTATGTGTGTATATGCATGTAATGCACATTGTACATATATGTTTACACATGTATATACATCTGTGTATAATATGCAGATACATACATATACATATATTTATATATATACATACATATAATAATATAATAAAGCTAACTTGGAGAGACAATGTTCAGAAAATAGTCTCCTTGAAAATCTGAAAGACTGAGAAAACGTGAAGTATCTTTTCTCTTTTGTTATCGATGGCTAAGTATGATTTAATTCACTGCCGGACACTGAAACAGCTGCACCATTTGCAATCTTAGTTCCCATCATGTAAATTAGCTCTGCAGTTCCTGTGTCTTTTAGTCATTCCATATGTTTTAGGAAATAGCTAAGGTGAAAAAGTGTAACAGAGATGGTATTACTTCTGGAAGTGAGGTAATGAGATCTTTTTCAAAATATCACCTATTCCAGAGGGCAGATTACTCATTTCACAATATAACGAGCAGAGACGTCGTTAAAGCTTTACCTGTTTTGATGGGCCTTACTCTCTCTGTAGTTTCTTAATTAATTTAATGTTTTTTTAATAGCTGTTTTCTTTATCCTTTGTTTTAAATTTTAAACTAGAAGCTAGAGATCTTATTAATGTAACAGTTATTACTTAATAACCAGGCTAAGCAATTGTCAGGACTATATTTATACCATTTGATGATAAGGGTAATAATGTATGAAATGAAGTAGAAACAAAGAAAATAATTTCATGAAAACCAGGAGTCTTATGGGAATGAAGAATTAGATACTTTATTGCAAAGCAGACAGATGCTTTTCGAAGTTTTTCTTGACATTAATTACAAATCAAGAAAAATCAAGGTGTTTTTGATTTCAGACCTTTACTAGCAAAGAAATCTCATTTAAGGACCCACATGTACTTCTTGTAATTTAATTCTGTATAAAGCTGCTTCAATTATTTATTGGTTTAATCTACATTTACTGAATACCTCCTTTGGCCAGACACTGCCTGCTCTTGGGGTGAAGGTGTGTGTGGACAGAAGCCAGCAGCGTTGGGGAGGAACATGACCCCTGACTTAGAGGTGTTTATTGAGTTTCCTCAAAAGATATTCTCCCCAATTCTGCAAACAGTTATTTTTTTCTGTGCTCTGTGTAGCTTTCCCCTCTCATTCCCCGCTGAAATGTTTACCCGTTCTGCGAATGGAAGCCCAGAATGACTCTCTTTCCCTTTACATAGATCAAATACCAGCTGCTCTGAGAAACTATGTATTGGGGAAGAAATGATCTTTTAACTGGTTTTGGAAATAACTCCCCAGCACCCGTGCCCTTTTGTAAACTTTTTGTAGAGTTTGCTCCTTCTTAAGATAATGTGGATAAAATGTTTTTGATTGTTTCATGGACACAGGAAAGCTTCTCCAATAAAATCCACTTTTTGGGGGGGGTTATCATCAGGAGAATTAAATCATGTCATCAGCAATGTCCCAATCCTCTTGTTATCCTGCAGACTCCTCACCCTTTTTGGGTCACGGACCCCTTTGGAAGTTTGATGAAAGCCATTGAACTTCTCCTTTGGAAAAGGTACAAAAGCAAAAATATGCCAACTTTAGAATATAATTACAGGGAGTTCATGGGTCAGCAAAGGTCATCAGAGTCCCAGGTTTTAGAAGGTGTGGTCAGGTCAGCCAGTGGGAGGAGCAGAGAAAAAATAGGCGGAACTTAGAGGTTTAGCAGAGGCTAGAGGATTGGCACAGAGGTTATGGATTCCCTGCCTTCTAAGCACAAATTTATCTTGATTAAAATATTAACTGTCTTGGAAACGTGAAATGTTACTGCCTTAAAGAAGGCAATCTAGCAACAACCGTTAAACCTTAAAAATACGCGTCCTCTTTGATCCAGCAGTTCCACTCCTGGAAATTTCTCCTGTAGAAACAGAAATATCAGCATATGAGGCACATGGGCAAGGACCTCTAGGTCAGCATTGTTTGTAGCAGCAAAAAACTGGAAACTGAATGAAAGCCCATCAACAAATAGTAGAATAAATTATGATAACCCAGACCACAGAATATCATGCAGCCATTAAAAAGAATGAGATAGAGGTAAACCAGATGCCTTTGGGATGTCCATGTGGTATTACTCAGTGAGAAATTTAGATACAGAAAAGTGTATAAATGACAAAACTCTCCCTCTGTGCATGTGTGTGCATATCTGTGTATTTGCGTATGTCTGATTAAGATTATATGTGTGGGGAGAAAAATATGAAGTAGTATGCACTAGGGTGTTAGCATTTATTTGTTCTGGGGGCTTATCCATGGTGAGCCAAACAAAGGGGAAAAATGGTTAAAATAATTTAAAAGATGTCTATGATGGCATGAATGCATTTTTATGCAATTATCTATTTATCTGTCTGTATCTGTCTATCTCTATTTATTATCTGTATGTTGGTGGGTATATGTGAGAAGAAAGAACACAATGACTTAGAGACATAATTGCTTGTATGTATTTAGCATTCCATTCTTTTACTTCTTTCACAGCCAGTAACACTGGGGCTTCTCAGTTCAGTCTTGTGGGGCTAACTAGGCCAATATGGCCAGCCTGCGATCTCCCTGCTGACTTATTAGGTGGATTTCCTGTGACTCACTGCTCTGAAGTTATTTAGTCTTTAGCAAATGTTTGTTGGATGTCTATTTTATGTCGTGTACTAGGCTTTGTGCTGGGAAGACTCAAAGAACTATGGGGTGTGTGTGTGTGTGTGTGTGTGTGTGTGTGTGTGTGTGTGTGTGTGTGTGTGTACACAACTCAGGGACTGTTTGCAGCTGCATTTGAACTTCCTCCCCCCAATCTGTCATTTATCTGCTTGTGGGTGTGTAGGGTCGAGAGCATAGATGCTGCTCTCATGTCAGTAAGAACCTAAGAATTTGGAGTAGGATCTTGACATTCCTTCTTTTTGTTCCATTAAATGACCTACTGCCTGATTCTCCAACTTTTCCTCAGAGATGCCTGAAGACCTCTAGAGAGGATAGTACTGAAAGGACTTCAAAGGAAAAAGATGTATGAGGTGCTTCCTGTAGATCATTGTCTCTCAAACTTGTGGTTTCCCACATCATAGTTACCTGGTGAGCATGTGGAAAATGCTTACTTGTGGAGCTGGCCCCAGACTCACTAAGAGGGAGGCCTAGAAGTCCACAGCGTTATTAAGTGCCCCGTGGAAGTCTCACGCACGTTAACGTTTGAGAGCCAGTGCCATCAAATTTTGCTTCAAATAATGAGCCTTCCTGGCGTCTTTCCCCAGAATTTTACCAAGACTTTTCCATATCCTTGGACTTCTTTCCCACGTGGCTGTGGAAAGCTTAGATATTGTGCCATGTGGACATTGGTCCCCGTTCACTGGTTTCTCATTCAGATGGACTGACCTCCGCCTGTCAGGCAGGATACTTGGGAGCGTGTGCTGCTGCCAGGCTTCTGAAAGCTTATGCCACTGCTTAGGATGCAAGTCCAGGGAACATAGACAGGAGAAGGGATGCTTTAATTCAGTTTTAGGACATTTAGGTATTTGACTCAGCAGATACTCTTACAGACATTTGTCTAATATCAAAATGGCTTTTTATTTTCCTCTTTTTGTTCGTTAGTGATGTCTGCATTTTAGAGGAGATTTTATGAAGAGAAACTATCAGACCATAGTGTCACTACTGAACACACACAATTTCATTCTGAATGTAAAGAAATCAATGTAGATCAGAAAAAGACTAGAATGGTTTGAAAAATCAACAATCTCATGGTCAAATTCAAATGTCTTTAATGTAACAGAGTCAGTATATACATACACACAAGAGAGAATTTCAGGTTACAATGCATTTTGTTGTTTGTAACGACAGGAGTGAAACCACGATTTGCACACGTGATGTAAATGTTTTGGCATTCTTGATTCTTTGGGCTACTTCTGGTTTATTTATAAATATTCGTAATAGAATCAAGAACTGAAAGTGTTTTTCAGATATCTAAGATTTATCCCTTTACTCAGGGTTTCTTCCCCAGTCCTTTTATCTAAAATGCCAAAATAACTGAAGCAAAGGCTAGTTCATATGAAAAGCAGAACTGAGTGACTGTTTTCCTACATTCCTCATGTGATTGTACCTGTATAGACAACAACCTTAGTACTGTTCTGATTAGAAAGGCCTTGTCTGGGAACCTTTTATCTCCACAGCAGGATATATACAATCCGAGTCGATGCTAGAAACCCACGACTTCACCCCTCAATCAATAATCATCGATTGAGTAGAGTTGGTTTCGGGGCTATGTATTAGATACCACGAGGCACACAGAAGAAGAGTCATAGTTTCTGCCTCTGAAGAACAGTCTAATTAGAAGGTAGTTCACGTGTGCACGCGCTGACATGGTTCCGTAACAAAAGGTTCTTTCAACAAATACTAGGGAAGACAACATAAAGAAGTGATGGTGGAATAGGGGAGGTGTTGGAGAGCAGGCACATGACACTGTAGAGAGACAGCTGAACAGGAGCAAGACGCGAGGAAGCCATGAGCGTAACCCATGAAGCTGTCTCCATCCGAAAGTCGTCAGCTGGAGGGTGTGGGCAGTCGGTCAGGGGAGTCTGTGCTCTGGAGGGTGGAGAGGCTTTGGAACGAAATGATGAGGTCCTCAATCAGGGTAGTGAAAAAGCTGTTGAAGAATCATGGTCTAGGGATTTTGTGAAATGCAAAGCTTGGAGAAATGAAAGAACTCCAGTGTGAGGAAGTGAGGAGGCTGAATCAGGATCGTGGCTGTGAAAATAGGGAAGCAAAACTTAGTGTTACTTTTGGAGAAAATTGGATATTAGGGGTAAGTTGGGGAAAAAAAAATAAAGTCATATAATGAAAATATTCGTGAAGGTATTAAACACATCAATCTGAGACACTTTATTAATTAATTTATTTATTTTTGCTGTGTTGGGTCTTCGTTTCTGTACGAGGGCTTTCTCTAGTTGTGGCAAGCGGGAGCTACGCTTCATCGCGGTGCGCGGGCCTCTCACTATCGCGGCCTCTCTTGTTGCAGAGCACAGACTCCAGATGCGCAGGCTCAGTACTTGTGGCTCACGGGCCTAGTTGCTCCGCGGCATGTGGGATCCTCCCAGACCAGGGCTCGAACCCGTGTCCCCTGCATTAGCAGGCAGATTCTCAACCACTGCACCGCCAGGGAAGCCCCCTGAGAAACTTTAAATTAGAGGGGAAACAGTGACTACAGGTGGGGAATAAACCTGATTAATTGACTTTTAAATTGTGGAGTTTTGGTCTTCAGAAATTCATTTGTGTCATAAACTATCATTAAATAGACCTTTGACATGGTAAATATTCTATGGTTTAGAATAACTTCGTAGGCTTTCATTCAGTAGGTGGTAAATAAGTGCTGGATGACAAATTTTGGTATTTATCTTGCAAGGTAATCTGCAATTCTATGAGAGGCGTTTTCCTGCCTGGGACACAAAGCTCTGCTACAGTTATTTGTGAATAACTTTTTATAACTCATGTTCTAAGACTATTGTAAATTGCCATTTAAAAGAACAATGTTTCATCAACATAAAAAAAACCCCCCTCCTTCCTACATCAGGGGTATTTTCCTCTTGTCTAAAAAATACATACTTCTTTTTAGAAGTCTGTATTTACACTGAGCTGGTACTTTTCTTCTCTGGAAAGGAAAAAAAAAAACCACTTAGAAAAACCCAAGTAACCAAACAAATCACCTTGATTACTACCTACAGAGAAAAGGAGCTGGCTTTATCTTTTCTCTTGTGCATAGTTCTAGATCAATCCATATATGAGAAATAGTTATGTTAGAAACTGTTTGGATATTTGGTGTAGTGGGTGTAGAGAATGGGTACATCAAATTGCTACCTAACAGAGCAAGGAAACGAGTTCGTATTGTCTATTGGGAAACAAAGCGTCTGACTATTAGAAAGAAAAAAAAAAAGACAGTGTTGAAAGAGTGTGTTGAGTTGCCAGGGACCGCTTAGCTTCTACAGTCTGTTCACGTGTGCAGTGCCGTTAGTCATCTGTCTCCTAGTTGCTGACCAGAGGGCTTTACCAATAGTGGCATTATTTTCCTGGGTTTTTATTTCCCTGGAGTACCTATGATAATGCTGTATGTTATGCTGCAGATCGGTTATTTTGGTAGACCTTGAAATTATGTCCACCTTACAACTTGGAAAACTTTGGGTAGGAAGAATCTTCTGGCTGTGTTTCACTTTGCAGCTTCTTCGGCTCTCACTTGCCACACGGGCTCTGAGCCTGTTCCGTGGAACGTGTGTATGACACGGGTGCCTGTTCCACTTCCTACACGCCAGTCATCCTCTTGTACCAAGTCGCCCTTCTCCCCATGGAATGTGGCGGCCAGGCGGTGTCAGCTTTCGGTCAGCTGGCTGGCCCTGGTGGGGTAGAACCTGGTGTCCAGGTCTGACTCCACACTTGCTTTTTCCTGATAGCCTTCCTCTCTGTGACATCTTGCCCGGACTTTCTGGAGAGAAAGTGGGATACATAGAAGCTAATAGGGGGATCCTTTGCGGGCTCTCCACCTCTCCCCTGTGCTTTCCCGAGCTTGTCCTCTGCCCTTCGCTCTCAACACAGACACCCATGACCGTCTGACCACTGCTTTCCTCTTCTTCCTTGCACTTGGCTTTCCCTTCAGCGCGTCAGCTTCCTTCCAAATCTTTGTCCGTCTTCCAAACGGCAGAGCATCCAGAAAGACTGGAGATACGTTTTCTGGTGTCCATGTGAAGCTTTTGCTTACTTAGATACATTTTGGGGGATATGACTTTCTTGTTTCAAGGGCTGTTTTTCTGTTAGCAGTAAGTATTTGACCCTTCCATCTCCAAACGTCTGGAGTTTAGATTTAAACAGATTCTACATCCACTTGATTTTTTTTCTACAGCTATTTCACTCCCTCCTTTGCAAATGCTGATCTGCAGGTTACCTAGGAATGGCTTCTCCCTCTTCAGAGACCTCTGTCGTTTGCAAGGGGTCAGCATCTTGCAACCCTTTGCAGACAGGGAGAGTGATAGGCTTTGTCTGGCCAGGAAAAGTCACTTTTGACTGAGGACATAAGTAAAACGAAAATCTTCTGTAGTGCAACATCCAGCCGCTAAGTTAAACCACCTGCTTCAGCTGTAGCGTAGGGCCCCCTGTGTGGCCCTTCACGTGCGTCACGCTAGGGCGAAACCAACACTTGACAGCAGAACGATAATAAATCTGTCGTGGTGGCCACAGTCCTCTTCGGCCCCCTCTGCCTAGTGGCCAGAGTCCTTTCTGAGTTAAGAGATTCACCAATGACGAGGATGGTGACGGCTGGCTTCCAAAATATAACAATTCATGGTCGCAGTTAGAGCTTAATTTCCTTAAACCTTTCATCAGGGAAGGAAGCACTTTATAGTAAATGACTGTATTGCTTGAAATCATCTGCCCGCGGAGCCTTCATTATATTCCTTAGTCATTATGGCTTGCATCACATGATCTTTTCTCCAACATCAGGTGAACCAACAATGAAATTGCATTTCTTTGAATTAGAGTACAGATTATTATGGCAGAAAAAAGACATTGAAGGGGAAACGTTCATGTTTATGTTTGAATAAATGTGAAAACTTAATGGCCTCAGAGGCAGTTAAAGCAGAGGTTGTAAGAGAACACGGAACCGTGGTACCTCATTGCTTTAGATGTATCTCTGAATGAGTGCAGGCAAAGCACTTTCACTTTCCAGTCCCGGGTGTATAAATCCTGGACATGCAATCATTTGGTGTGTATTTCTCGTGCGGGTAGGAGAACACAGCATCACTGATAGTTCTTATTTTGATCTCCGGGCTCTAACACGCATTAGGCAATCAATCAATGATTATTGAAATAAAGTGGAAAAGTCTTTACTCAGAGAGGGTCCCCCTCCCCCATTTCTTGCCCACACACGCCTGGGCTTCTCTATGGCTTTTGTATGGTTAACGCAGTCCTAGGATTGGGAACATTTTGGCGCTGCAGATGGGAATAAGCAGTTAAAACAAGAGCCTGGGAAAGAGAATTATTGCTTGCTTGGGTTTATTTATCTGGCTCTGACCCCGGGCCTTACCTGACCTGCATATCCAGCATGATCCCTGGATTCCAGATAGCCAACCTCGCCTTGCTGTCGGCTTCCGGACCCTGTCATGAGTGTGATCGACTCCTGGGTCCATCCTTGTCATCCTGCCATCTCACCTTTGCCGCTGTTCTCCTTAACTATATACTGGACAGATAGGGAGTCGCTTAGTGGAAACTAAAGTGATGCATTAAGTAACTTAATTGGGGCTAGTTATGGAATCAGACTGTGACTTTTACAGGGTATCCGAGTCGACATGTTGCAGAGTGCTAGAGGCAGAGCCAGTTGGATGTGGAATATAATGTGCAGAGAGAGAGTATCGTTGCTGTGTGCTTTATTACAATTTCTATTTTTCCTCACAGCCATCTGCTCTGTTATATATTTGGTTATTCTGATGTCAAGTATGAGACCTAGATAGAGCATTTTTATTATTCTACCATTCCTCCTGCCCTCTTTCAGCGGCACAATCCTTGTAGCAGTCAGAGCCTGTGGTTGCCAAATGCCCGTGTTGCAAGAGCCCCAGCAAGGATAGAGATCCTGTGTTTGTTTTCCCCGTAGATTACAGATGAATGAATTGAGCGAATGATGGGAGACAACATGAGACATTATTTAGTGAGGGTTTATAATGAGCCAGGCATTGTGCTCAGGGCTTTTTGTAGAGTGTCTCAGCAAATCTTGATAACGTCCTTAGGTAGGCATGCTTATTCTCATTTTGTAGATGAGGAAGCTGTGGCTCAGGGAGGTTGAGTAAACCACCTGGGGTCACATAGCTCGTTGGGGCCCTTGCCAGCCGTGGGTCTCAGGTCCTTCTGACTCCAAAGCCTGAGCTGTTCCTTACCAGGCCAGGCGATCTCAGTGTAGCCGTTCTTTTAAATGACACTTTTGTGATTTCAGTACCATATCATAGCAGTGCAATGACACTTTAGGTTTAAAATTCTCCAACTTCTCTTCATGAGGTTAAAATTTTTATATTTGGACTTTTAAAATTGTAATTTCTGGTAAATGTCTTATTATTTTATTTTATTTACTTTTGTGGTTATTTTGACACTCAGTCTGGTTTATATCATTCCTGGAGCCATTAAATACCTTTGTTTAAATTATGCAATAACTTTTTGTTTACATGTTAGCGATTTTAGCCAGTTTAGTTATTAACAGCTCTGCTGTTTTGTTTGCTTTATCCATTTTAAGTTGTGTTGAATAAATGTCCTCATGTTTTTTAAGCTTACTGATTTTTAAATTCTAATTCTATATAGGCTACCTCATGCATCTAATTTTTTTTTTTTTTTTTGCGGTACGCGGGCCTCTCACTGTTGTGGCCTCTCCCGTTGCGGAGCACAGGCTCTGGACGCACAGGCTCAGCGGCCATGGCTCACGGGCCCAGCCGCTCCACGGCATGTGGGATCCTCCCGGACCGGGGCACGAACCCGTGTCCCTTGCATCGGCAGGCGGACTCTCAACCACTGCGCCACCAGGGAAGCCCCATGCATCTAATTTTTAAACTTTTATTTCTATACTTCTACTGATCAGAGTCTTGCCATTTAATTTATTATAAAACCAATGAAAAAAGGGTAAATTATTCACATTTCAATAACAGTTTTTAAAGTAGGTCTGATCATAGAAAACACCGAGTTATATTAGAAATCTGATTTTTGGTGTAGCTCTATTTCGCCAAATAATGGCGAGGAACTGGTTAAACACGTTAATGCATAGTGTGTTGGAGACTTGGTCGCTACTCATAAATTCTTCAGGAGCTAATTTTTGTTGGCAAAGATGTTTTCCATTTCATCACATCCTTTGTCTCTCTCTTCTGAGACAGCTCAGGAACCCAGAGCACTCATTTACTCAATGGCTGCTGTGGTGCTGCTTCCAGGGGCTCCGAAGCATCAGAGCAGCTCGAGTTGTGGTTTCTGACTTTGCTCAGCCCTAAGGAGAGAAGCACCCCTCGTTAGTGCCCGCTGAGTGGGGTCCACAGGGGAGCACTAGAGGTGCTCCGAGAGGGGCAAGATCACCGCTGTGGGCTGGGCAGGGTTCACTGACCATATCCACTGTGTGCATGCCTGCATGCCTGTGAGCTTTGTCCTGGCTCTGCTGGTGCCAGAGAGGATTTAACATCACTCTCAATGGAAAACACTTAGAGGGTATTTACGAGTATAATGAGAAAGGAAGCGAGGCCTTTTAGAGGAGGAAGCCTCTTAACGGAGGGAGACGGGCAGGGCCCAGGAAATTGTGGGTGGGGCTGGGAGTGTGATAGATGTGTGGATTGATCATCAGTGGACCAGTGACCCTACAGAAAATGCAGAAGAGGTTCAGGCTGGGTGTAAAGCACCTGAACAGCGTGCTGAGGAGGTTGGGCTTTATCATTAGGCGTGGGGGGCTGTCAGTTCTTGGGCAGGGGAGTGATTTGCTGAACATGATGCTGCAGCAAGATTAATCCGGCAGCAAAATGGATTGGATGGGGAGAGATTTGAAGTAGGTAGCCAAGTTGGGAAACGTCTGCTGTAGTGAAAGTGCGTGATAATCCAGCAGATCATCAAGGGAAGGGAAAGGAGAGGAGAGACAACCCTGAAGAATGACTGTATGTGAGGGAAGAGGTGTCGGGCTCTAGAGTTCCTGTGGGAGGAGCTTCCAGTTGGCAAACCCGTTGGAAGTGGGAAGAGACCCTTAGGCAGCGTGGCTGGATGCTGTGTTCACATAGCAAGTTGCTGTTTTTACTGAGATTGAGTGTTGATTTGGTGTGGTTTGCAGAGGTAGGGGGTTGTCTAATGGAGATTGTGGCCACTCCCCTCCCTACCCCGTATCCCCTTGGGGGTGCCACTGGGAGAGATGGAGTCCAGTGTGACCGAGGCCTTTGTGACTCTTAGGCCTGAGTAGCTGGGACTGTTGTCATGCCTGTGGTCAGGGGTAGATAATTCAGAGGCCCGTTGCCTCTGTAAACCCCACAACTGTAACGTTTGAATGAATAAAGGATTGAGAATGAGTGAGTTCAGGATTAGCGTTGACTTGAAGAGTTCAGCGATTATTTAGGGGGAACTGACTTCCATACAGATGGATGAACAGAGACATTCGGGAGAAAGCCAATTATTGGTGACTAAAGCTTTCTAAAACCACGTTCAGTTGCAATATAAAAGAACTGAGTTTTGAAAAGAAAACATTTATGATGCATGGATAAGTTACATAAGTGTTATTAGAGTTATACATAATGAATTGTTAACCAGTTTGAACGTTTGTTTTGCAAAGGGTCCAAGGCGATGATTGATTGCACACACATTTCAAAATTTGTTCTGGGGTTTACAGAGAGAGAAAGAGAGCCGAGAAGAACCTGAGTATTGAATGAGTATTGGGGATGACTGCTCTTTAAATTTCTTTAGCTTTGCCATTAGTCTTGATATTGAGTGATATAAAAAAAATATCCCTGTGAAACTTTGGGTGATTTTAGGTGGTTTTAGGTGATCACTATGACACTTTTTAGAAGGCACCTTATGCAGTTAATGGCTTGGCTAGAAAGCTGACCCTTAGACAGTCTAACCCCCAGAGAGCCAGTGGAATGCGAAGGAAAGAGTAGGGGTTTTGGAGTGAGTTAAACTTGGGTTTCAACTTGTCTCTACCATGTAACACTGTGTGGTCTTGGACAAGTTTCTTACACTCTCATTTTCTTCATTTTAAAATGGTGATTTTCCTCTCTCTCTTCAAAAGTTACCATGAGGTTAGTGATGATATATCGAGCCAGCAGGCCCAGTATGGGTCTTGGCACAAAGCAGGCACCCAGCAAATGTTAACTATAGTCACTTTGTCTAGGATACTATATATTTTCATTTCGCTGTCCGTGGGGTGATACCTATCACTTTTGAAAATGACAGCTGTTTTGCTTAATTGTGGAAGTGGGATGGGGCTTGTGAGCAAGAAAGCATTCTGGAAATAACATCCCTAAACCTTTTTAGGTGGCCCCTCACCTCCCGGAGAAAGCTCCCTCCTGAAACTTGGTATGGGGAACCTGTAAGGTAGAGTAAAAAGCATGGATTCAGATCTAGGTGAAAATACTGGCTGTCACTTGCTAGTTATGTGGCTTTGGGAAGTAATTTTTGAGTTTGTTTCTGCAAAGTGTGGTTATGATAACCACACGCATGGATGTTGAGAGAATCACACAGGGTGACGTGAGTCTGAAGCACAGGAGGTCCAGTGGGGCTGGGCAGTAGGCTTGAGGGGAAAGGGTGTTAAAATGAAGCAAGAGTACCAGATTATGGGGACAGCCTAGGGCATATTTAGGTGTTCCTGGTGCTATTACTTGCAAAGCTGAAAAAGCAAAAGGGGGAAAAGGTATTACTTGCTCATCGTTTTAAAGCTTAATGAAATCCTGATTTATAAAAAAATAGTGAAATTACTTATTAGATAATTTATCATGGATGCTTAAATAATCTATTAGTTTATGGAAAATATCTGAGGAGCAGCGGTAATTTGAGAGTTTAGAGAATGATAATAGTCTCAGGAGAGATTATTAAAGAAAAGGTAAATCAAATCAGTTACTTCTCATGACCTGGCTTATTCCTTTCAGTAAAGGAGTGTCTGCATACTTTTTGGTGAGTTGTTGAATTAGTGGAATTTTAAGGAGGTAGTAAAAGAAATAAAATAAAAATAAGTAAAGTTATTTTTTTAATCCATAGAAACCTTTGACAGATCATAAGTTATTTTAAATACGATTAAGGCACATCAGCTTCTTCTTGTGTAATGAATGGCTTAAACCAAGAGCAAGGTTTAAAATCAGACTATTTTTCTGAGCAAATCAAACAAAAGTATTTTCATGCTGAAAGGCATTCTGAACAGCAGGTCTCAGTTTTGTGTGAAGATACAGCAGTTTCGGTGTATTTGATGTGAAGTAGACTACTATGGGAAGGAAGTACCTTTAATGGCCTGGGTGTTCCCTAATAATTCTAAAGCTCTGGGCCACGATGGTGCAAGACAGTGATACATGAACTGATTTTGCATTGTTCCAGGGAAGGTTCGCCCAGAAGACTTAAACTCCCAAGGTTCATGATGAGTGTGAATGGCCCACGGATGCCGTTAGGTTTGGCCAAGTTATGAGCCAGAGGGCGCTGTTGTCCAAGCAGGGATTAGTTGTGTAAAGGAAGCTGGCCATGGAGGGGGGAGTGCTCCCTTCTTAAGATTAAAAATGGAAGCGCGTTTTTGTTTTGTTTTTTAAATATACTGTGAAGGAAAAAGAATTAGTACCACAAAGAGTAAGTGGGTTGAGACAGCAGTAAGAATTGCTGCTCACAGCATCTAGCCCATAGCTAGCCTTATCCACTCAGATGTAATTATTTTCAAACCGAGCAGCATTTGCAGAGATAGCTCCCAAACAGCTGTGTCAGCTTTAGAATGTGTGAAAACTGCTCAAGAATAAACCGTAAAAGTACGTTGTGGAAATTAAAAAAAAAAAACAAAACAGCTCAAGGATGTTTTGATATGTAAGGGTTATTAGCAACAGTTTACAAAAATATAGATGGAAAGTTGGGAATTCATTTCATTTCCGCAGCGTCTTCCTGTTTATCTTCCTGATAGATTTGTCTCCTCGGTTACCATAGCACTGCTCATTGGTATTCCTCAGCGTGCAGTGCTGCTGCGAATCCCTCCGTAATTGCACTGAGCTAGAGAATCTTTACTTTTCAGGCCTTGCTCAAGCGCAGGGTCCGTTTTTCTTCTGTGTGGCAGCTTTAATCTTGCACCGGAATGACAGCTCCTGTCCTGCCCCTTTTGTCTCGCTGGCAGGATGGTCAAGCAGCCGCCTTCACATCTGATGCAATTACTAATCCGTTTCCTTCCCAGGAAGGCAGTGCTTGTGGTCCCCAGCCCTGGGGACTATAAACATTTTTTCCCGATATCTGTGCTGCAGGCTCTGTCAGCCCAGTGATCCCCTGCGGTTACCAGGAGGTGCTGGGCATTTTTCAGAGGGGGAATAACCATTCCCTTTCAAGAACATTTTCCTTTTGCATTTCCCTGTCCAGACTTCTGGCCTTTGTTTCAAAGGTGAGGGCTTCCCGGTGCCCTCAAGTTTCTCCAACCCGAGATGAGTGTGTGTGGTTGGCTATCAGGAGAGGTGTTTGTAAGTGAAGCACCACTTGCTCATTGCTTTTATGGAGTTTGGCTTCTTAGATTATGGCCAATGAAACCAGTTATCTTGTATTGTGAATTTTGAAGGCAAAAGGACACTGAATTAGTTACATTTGAATCATCTTCCTATCTATCGATGACTGCAGTGATTTTTGGGGCTTGGATTAATGTATATTGTAGATGCAGTTACTCTTTTTGGATCCGATAGATTAGATTCAGCGAAACACATCCCTCTGGAGATGTGTTAGCCATACTGTGCCTCTAGCTCCTCTTACATGGAGTCAGTTTCAAGTTCAAATACATTTTGTCTGATAAATTGACTGCACGTGGAGGAACTAAAGAGAGCAATTAGGTATGACGTCAAATAAATGACTCAGTGACAATGTATATTCCATTTAGGTCAGCATAGTTCAAAATGCGAGAAAACATGATTTAGCTGGCTGGACTGAAAGTTTAAATTACTGGACAAGAAGAATCTGAGGTTTGCCTTCTGAGGTTAGGTAATTGGAGATATGTAATATTAATTGTGTTTGCTGTGAGATGATTCTGTTGTGAGATGGGTGCAGTTGTTTCTGTGGGTATTGTTTAATATGACAATGTGCTGGTCCAGTCTTTATGCAGAATGGGTATTGCTTTTGGCCAAGGTGAGGGCGGGTGGGTGAGTGATATGAGGCTGAAGCCTGTTAAACCATGAAAAGCGAATATATTTTGCTCGAGAGTTCATTAGGGTGGCAGTGCCCTAGAGTAGGGAGTGGGCGACTTCTGTGGTTAATTGCAGTGTTTTCCTCCATTCTTCACCTCTCCCTTTTAGAATTGTACGCCCACATCTTTCCATGTGATTTTGTAGGAGCTTCCATTATAGGAGGTACTACTGCCCCATCGGTGTTGGGCATGACCACGTGACTCATGTCAGTCGGTGGACTTAAGCAGACATGGTGCCCGCAGAGACCTTAGATGTGCTTCTGTGGTTGGCGTGGCCTCTGGCGCTCCTGCATCCACTATGGGAAGAATGCATTCTGGTTGGCTGCTGGCCTTAGGAGGACGAGGAGGCGTGTGGAACAGAAGTGAATCCCACCTGAAACCTGAAGCCAAGCAGACTGTGACTTGCAGACCTGTGAGCAAGAAAAATAAATGCTTAGGATCGTAAGCCACTGACTTTTGGGCGAGTTTGTTATGAAGCATAATTGTGGAAATAGCTAATAGATGTACATACTGAAAAAAAAAAACCCTGCCTTTGTAAGAATTTCATTTGGGTTAACAAGCTCCTTTTACATTCAGATCCTCATTTCCACACCCTTCGTAGGGAGTGGGTTATATCATTCATAACTTAGTGGTATCCTTTGGCTGCAATGCAGTGACGTCTTTTGCTGGTGAGATTTCATGACCAGAGGTTGCATGAATATATCCTCTTATATATTAATATAATTAGACACCCTACTTAATTATGTATTGGGGGAATTTACATATTTTACGACTTTATGTAGGCTTTTTGATTGCTTTAAAAAGGAAATTTGAGTGACTGAAAAATTCTGTAAAAGAGTTTTTAGTTGCATGTAATTAATTTCACTATAGTTTGGGAGAAAATAAGTTTAATAGACCATATTAGGTAGCTCAAAGAAGGTGAGGACAGGAGACACAGGTCTGGAGGCTAAGCTGATAGGGGCAGTGTTCTCAGAGTAAACCATGACTGTGTCAGCAAGGACCCTTTTATTTTTATATCTGCTGATGGGACCTCACAGCTTCTGCTGCCTTAATGGGCTACTGGACCCTAGAACCTCTGCCACTCATGTCCCTGCTGCCCTGAGCCTGGGAACCTGTGTCATCACCCTTCTTAGAAAAGATTCTGCTTCCTCAAGTTCTCTTCTGAATGAAAGGCTTTTATGAGTACAGCTCATTGGTGGTGCCTAGATCACATACCTGTATCCTAGCTGCAAGGGAGCCTGAGGAAGTGAGTTTATCACTTCTACCTTAGGAAAGCAAGACTTAAAATGTGGAAAATTACTGAAACTTAGGTAGGTTGTTCAAAAGATACCAGGTAGTCATAAAGCTTGAAAAATGTCCATATAAATCCATAATATCAATTTTAAAACCAACCTTTAGTTACTGTTAATTAGTATAGTAACTTTAAAAAAGTGAAAATAAAGGTAGTTTATCCAATTAAAAATTTTTTAAAATTTTTTGGCCATGCCATGGGGCATGCAGGATCTTACTTCCTCGGCCAGGGTTTGAACCTGCACCCCATGCAGTGGAAGTGTGGAGTCTTAACCACTGGACCACCAGGGAAGTCCCATATCCAATTAAAAAAAAAAAAGAGCACTAGTATAAAACAAAATTGCAAAAGTACCTCTGGCCTTATAGGCATGTATTTCTCAACTAGGCACTTTCTTTAAAATATCCCATAAAAACAAATATATCAAGTAGAAAAATTTTTACATCAAAATCTCATTGATTTAGATTCCACTTACTCAAAATTTGTGATCATCAATTTGACTAAATTGGTTTATTAGTTTCACAATATGGCAGTGTTTATAACACTAAGTTAAAAAATTCTCAAACTTCAGAATCATCTATTTATCTACCATTCTATATACTTAATTTAACAAGTTTCTTTTTCATCAAGCTGGTAACATTGTTTGATTTCCTTTAGGGCTTGGCAGTCATAAATCTACCTTTAAAAATCTACTATATAAACTGTTCATTAAGTCAGCGACTCAATTCCTCGTTGAGAACTGTGGGCACAGATACAAAAAGGTTGGTAAGTTTTTTGGTGGGAAAATGGAGAAAATGAAGTTTTCTTCTGAGTAGTTCCACTTCCACAGTGAAATGAAAAAGTTATCACTGAGAATAACTGGCCCAGGGACAGAGAAATTGTCAATAGAACAAAACAGAAGGCTCCCAGTTGGGGGAATGGCTGTAGGATGTTGGGGAGACAGAAGAGTGTGGAAATAGTTTTCCTGACTAGTGAGAAAGAGATGAACTTGGGACAAGTTATAAGGTTGCCAGGCACAGCGAGGGCCCAGTTGAAATGATCATATATTAAACTGAGATCAGATAGCATAGTTGTATGTTTGTCTCTACCACATTGGGCCTTTTGGGTGCAATGCAGAGTAGGCAAAGAGTTGGGTTTTCATGAGGGCTGGGTTTTGCTCGGAGAGTACATCAGAGGAAGAGAGGGGAAAAGTATTGAAGGGTAATTGCTGGGAAGAGATTGTAACCATGGGCCATAGAATCTAAGATACATGTAGAGGGCGTGAAGACATGGAGAGTGGTGGACGGTAAGCAGTAGGTCAGTGGATTGGAAGTCCTGGTGAGGTCAGAGAATTGTTGGAGTTAAAGTATTGAAAAGAGTAGATGAAAAGTAAATGGTGCTGGTGATTGATGGAGAGCGTTGAAACAGACTTTGGAGGTAGCACAGCTGTTGTCGTCGGGCTCCAGGCTCTGGCTCTGGTAGTGGGAGGATGAGACGAGTGGAGGACAGAGAAGAGCTGGTCAGGGAGTTAGGAGCCAGGATGTTGAATGCACTGTATGAGTGACGTTGAGGTCCCTGATAATGTTGGCAGAGTGGGAGTAGAGGGTGGCGTCGTGAGCCAGTGGTTAAATGAGGCGGCATGTTGGTGTGTTAGCTGTAGAAAGGATGCAGTGGCGGTGTCATCCAGCAGCATGTACCCCAAAAGAGCTGGGAGGGAGAGAAGAATAAAGGCCTGGAAGCAGCAGTGGGCAGTAATGGGGCCACTCAACCCAGCTTTGTGGGGCCTGGGAGAAAATATTGCCATCACTTGAGGAGCTTCATGGAAAGCAGTGTCTGTAGGACGTAGCCAGGGTTTGGTTAGAATGAATCCTATGTACGTGTTTTAGTAAAAAAGTGGAAGCTAGCGTGAGGAAGCAGTGATCTTCTTTATAGCTACGCCAATAACGATCCTGTAGATAGTGTATATACAATTGCAGCAGCATGGTATAGTACTTAGGGAAAGTAGACTGATTTTTATCCATTTAATCAGCATTTAGTCCAGCCAGTACCTTAAAAATGTAGTATCAGGAATGAATTTTTAGATTAAAAATTAATAATGTTGCTTTGGACTGGCTAATACAGGACTCCAAGATAGTAAGTCAATAGCATCTTTTTTGGGGGTGTGTGTGTTAATAACTCCCCATAATTGAATGAGATAAAAAGTTCTTTTAAATCTAAAGCAGATGCTTGGATTTATTATCCTGCTTCTTCATTTTAGTGTTTGGAAAAAGTATGATTTCACTTTTTCATTCTCATTGGTTTCATTTTAAATTTTCAAGTATGTTTTGGCTAAGATATATGATAGAAATTAATACTCAAGAGAAAACAAGGTTCTAGGTCATTTATCTAAACATATGTAACGAAATTATGGAACTTGGACTTGTTCATTGTAATTCAATGCTAGTTTCCTTCAAGCACCTATAAATCATGTATTTGTGTGTGTTTTGGTATATTAAGATAAGTAGAGAACCACAGAATTTATTTTTGATAGTGATTTTAGATATCATTTAATTTAATCTTCCTTAAGCCATCGTTTAGGCTAATTAAACCGTTGCAATGCCAGCACACTTGAAAGATGACTGGTGCTGGACTGCTTGTAATCCTCATATTAAGTTACCTCTGTTAGGATCCAACCTGAAAGTACTTCGGAAATATTGAAAAGAAGAGAATAGTTATTGAATTATGTTCAGCTTAATTATTTTGCTGAGGTCAGTGAAATATGTGACATTTCCATTACCGTTAGCCCTATTTTAAAGTGTGTATTTGTTTCTGAGTAGGCTGATCTGGTTTTTACAGCAACTGAATCAACTTTTGACCTGTTTGGTGGCTGCATTAGTTATGTATATTATTTGTGAATTAGTAGATATATTACACATATATTTTTGTTATATGGATTATATAGATAATTATATATGTGGATTGTTTTGTATGAATAATATATATGGTATATATTATATGGCTATATTTTACTGATTTGGAGAAAGCACATATACACAACTACTTATATATTAGAACTTTGCAGGAGGACAATGAATTTCGATGTGTGATTGTCTCTGATCCCTCATTTAGCACTTCACCTGCTTTGTAGAGCAAGATCCATTCTCCATGCTTGTAATGCCACTGGGTCAAGAATATACTGTTACTCTTAACCTGAAGGGATGTGCGTTTACACGTTTAATTTATTGCACAAATAATTTTATAACAGCAATAATGGAAATAAAATTCTGAAATCATGTAGAGGTGATCCAATGCATCAATATTTTTATTTTCCTTCCAGTCTTTTTTTTTTTTTTTTTTTTTTGCGGTACGCGGGCCTCTCACTGTTGTGGCTTCTCCCGTTGCGGAGCACAGGCTCCGGACGTGCAGGCTCAGCGGCCATGGCTCATGGGCCCAGCCGCTCCACGGCATGTGGGATCCTCCCGGACCGAGGCACGAACCCGTGTCCCCTGCATCGGCAGGCGGACTCTCAATCACTGCGCCACCAGGGAAGCCCCCAGTCTTTTTATATATGGATGCATGCTTTTTAAAAAACAGGATTTAGTCATAGCTTACATATATCTCTTTATTCAGTGCAGCTCTTCACCCTGAATATTGTATGTTTAGTGGAGATGAGTACTTGTAATTATGGAACATGGTTTTTTGTTTTGTTTTGTTTTGTTTTTTTTTTTGTCAAATAGAACAGAAGAGTTTTTTCAATACTTGGGGTGTTTCTGACTAACCAAAATGAGTAGCGGGACTCGAGAAATTTTGCTAAAGTTCGTCTGATATTTAATTAGCACTTTAGTTTGAGATTTCATAGTGATAAAGTTGATCCATGTTCTGGTATTTTTTGTGGGGATAATCTTATTTGAACGTCACAGAGTCTGATTTAAAAAAAAAATATTTTTTGAACACAATTTTCAGCGGGTGAAGGCACCTTCTTTCCTTGATCACCTTGCCCGTGGGGATGGAGTTGCCAGGATCCAGGGGAGACCGAGGGCATTATAGAAATGGGTGGCATTTTCTTAAGCGCATAAAACCAGGGTAAGAAACGGCTGCATCGGACAAGAGCTCATCTTGCGTGGGAGGAGATTTCCCAGGGCTCCTTGTAAACCTTTGATGAAAGGAATGACCCTGGCTAATAGAATGCCCTCAGTTCTTCTCTTTTCTTCTTAAAAAAAAAGTTGCATTTAAAGTTTGGTAGGGTAAAAATTTCTCATTGTCAAAACCTGATGAAACAAAGATGTCCTTCTTGGTCAAGTTGAAAACTTTTAGCAGTTTGTCACCTCTCTAGAAGTAATAGTTTTAGTTCAAAATTTTATTTTGTTCTATATGAAAAACACAAATAACATTCCATTCCACTAGATTATTTAGTTTTGTCCTCTGGACCCTGTCAAATAAACTGACAACTACATTGTTCGGGTAGCTTGGAAACAAATAATTTTGTTATTAAGTTGAAATAACATCATGATAACATCATGATAATTTGATTTAAAATGATGGTGGAAGTCAGTGTAGCTTTCACAAGTTTGATATTAGATTTTTACTGTGTGTTCTTTGTGTACCTGTTTTTAATCTAATCTTGACATTTTTTAAAAAGAAGTTTGTAGAGTTGTTGTTGTTGTTTTAATTAAACTTTCTGTTGGACTTTTAAATGTTTGCCTGGAAAGCGTTGATAGAAAGTGCTCTTTTCCCTCTTTATAAGTTTTGACTAAAAAGTAATTGGGTGAGCTGTTTAATATTTTTACCTTCTGATAAATGACATGGATTTACAGAATAGATAAATGAAGGTAAATTACTTTCTCTTTAAGAAAGTAATTGCTCTAAAAGATTTTTAGAGGCCAATTCTCTGAGGCATTTCAAGTAGGACTTGGTTAACTAAAGTATAACTTACAGTCAACCGTAAGAAACCAGTATTTCGTAGCATCTGATATGTTTAGGCATTTTTTTTCTTGGCTGTGTGTATCACGTGTAGCATTTTTCTGGAGCCTGTCTTAGGAGAGGTAAGTGCATATGTCTCATTAGTTTGTGATGGCGCTGCCCAGTTGGCCCATTCAGTTTATTAATGAGGCCAAGGTTTGGGCTCTGTCCCTGGACAAGCCAGTTCCTGTAATTTCTCTCTCCCCTGTACACATTAGACTGCACTAGTTATCACTGGATGCCTGTGAATCCTTAGGAACAGATATTTTGGGCACAAGTCTTTGCAATTTGAGACCAACTGTTATGTTTATTGCTATAGAGAACTGGAGTGATTAAGGAAAGAGGTTTTTTTCCCCAAGTTCGGTGTTATGGTTAGCCAAAGGTTAATCAGAAAACTCCGTTTATTTCACTGATGAGTTTTGAAAAGAATTCTAAAATATATTGAAATTAAGCCATGGTTGAAGTTTAGTGCACATTTTTGCCTTAGAATAGAAGCACAGTCATATTTTTATTTGGTTCTTATTATAAGCTGTCTCAGGATAATTGTTCTCACCATCTTTCATGGTTAATTCTCTAGATGATTTTATAAAAGGAAGCTTAGATATTTAGCATTCTACCAGACCTACTGGGATCATCTAGTTTAATTTTCTCACCTTACCAAGTGAAGAGATAGGATCCTCAGGGAACCTGCTAAGGTCACATAGCTTGTTAGGCCCAGCTCCAAGTTTACCATGCAAGTTCCTTCACCAGCTTGACCCACTCTCTGCAACGCTGTTCCCAGGGAGTGGGGTTTCTACCCACCTGGAATATCAGCTTCCAGCCTTAGCATTTTCCTTATTCTTTACTTAAATCAGATTATGGTTGGCCCTCCGTATCTGTGGGTTTGCATCCGTGGATATGGAGGGCCGACTGTAAGGACTTGAGGATCTTTGGATTTTGGTATCCATGAGGGGTCCTAGAACCAATCCCCCTCAGATACCCAGGTACGACTTTATAGTTAAAACATTCTAGTGAGTATTGTGAGATCTTACCGTGAAGCATTTTAAGTTTATTGTCGCTCTGCTCAGATCTACGTAAAACTTGGCATTCTTTCTTGCTTAAGACATAACTGTCCTCATATGAGAATTTATTATTTCTTTATGTGGGCATTTCTAAACAAAACTTTTATTGAAAAAGAAAATATCAAAATGACTAGAAAAAACAAAAGGTAGGAAAGATTTTGGAGGGGGGAGGAGATAGTAAGAACTTTTGAATACTTACTATGTGCTAAATAATTCAAAAGGGTATAAATGGGATGCTTGCCAGTTCCTGTTGTTAGGTTTTTAGGAATTCTGCATAATGGAAAAAACACCTTTCAACAGAAATACCGGGCATACACAGCTAAATCACAGTTATCTTGTTTTCAATCATTTTGGAATTATCTCCTCTTCAGAAAATAGTTTTAAATAATATTTTTGTTATATTATTGTTTGCTTTGCTTAAGTGTGGTTTTCACTGGTATCTCAAACAGTGACATCCCAGCAAATTCTGGAATACAGAATTCTTGCTCAAGTTTAACTGTTCTTTACTTATCTGCAGTCAGTTGGGGAAGGGGACTCCCATTTGAGGAGTTGTTAAAAAATATATTTAGGGACTTCCCTGGTGGCACAGTGGTTAAGAATCTGCCTGCCAGTGCAGGGGACACGGGTTAGAGCCCTGGCCTGGGAAGATCCTATATGCCGCGGAGCAACTAAGCCCGTGCACCACAACTACTGAGCCTGCGCTGTAGAGCCTGTGAACCACAACTCCTGAGCCCGCGTGCCACAACTACTGAAGCTGGCGCACCTAGAGCCTGCGCACCACAACAGGAGAAGCCACCGCAATGAGAAGCCTGTGCACTGCAACAAAGAGTAGCCCCCAGCTCTCAGCAACTAGAGAAAAACCCGCAGGCAGCAACGAAGACCCAGTGCAGCCAAAAATAAATGAATTAATTAAAAAAATATTAAACAGTGTTTTATGATTTTTTTTGTTTGTTTCTTTAACTACATGATGGATTGCCAAACCACATGCAGATGATTGGCAGGTATCTGCTGTTTGGGATTATTGGAACCACTTTTCTGTTGGTGTGTATAGCTGAGCTTTGATCACAAACAGCTGTGTTAAGTCTTAGCCCAACAGATGACAGGTATGATACTGAGAGGAAAGTAATCTGGAAGGCTCTAAAACCCATTTTGAAATTTTATCCGCTAACAAAATGTATATTAATTGGGACTTTTTTGTTGTTGCAAGTGCCAGAAAACTCAATCACACCTGGCTTCAGAGGTGTTGGCTCAGGTGCCTGAAGAGCCCAAGGGTGAAACTGGTTTTAGGGCAGGGCTGCCTATAGGGGCTTAAAGCGTTTCGTTGGGGCCCAGTTTCTCTCTATCTCTTAATCCTGTGTCTTCTGTGACAACTCAGTTTTCAGGCTGGCTTTCCTGTGTGGCTGAAAGACAGCTGCCATACGTTCAACCTGCATCTCTGTAGGCGCCAGTTCAGTGAAGAAGAGGCCCCCACCAGTGAGCTCACTGTTTCTCTCTGATCCTGATTGGTTATGGTGTCAATGGTTCAACAAATCAAGGGGACTGCAGTACACTGTCTGGCCACTTCCAAGTCACATAATCCACCCTTGTAGAGAGCTGGGGAGAGCTTGAGTTCTCAAAAGAAAGTAAGGGTGTTATACCAAAAGAAGGGGTGATGGATGCTGGGTGGTCAGAGAATAACAAATAGCGACCACAATATAGGTGATAATTTGTGCTTTCCACCTCATAAAGGAATCATTATGTGATTTTGCATTTACTGTGAAATGTCATAGAATCTTTCACTTCATAATACTAGGAAGGGAGTGAGATAAACTATTTTTCTCTTTCTGTAAAACTAACATTAAAATGCCTTTTGGTGGAGGGCTGGTATTAGTATTTGAAGCCACTTTCGGCAGACTGTCTCTCCAGTAGGACTTGTCCCTGAACCAGTAAGACTCTTTTTGAATGTTATGTGTCCTGTAGCCCTTGCTCCTTCCGGCACATGAGGTTTGAGCTTGTTCCTATGTAGTAAGACAGGAAATGAAATCACCTGTGTGTTAAAGTTAGAGCGACCCACAGGATGTCAGTGTGGTAAGAGGCTTCGATGGAATGTCTGAACCATTCTGATCAGACTTGGGAAAATGTGAAAGTCTTGCCTCTTAGAAGGGAGAAATAATAAATTTAAAGTATGCTCCGTCTATAAGATGATTCAAAAAGTAATTGTTACCTAAATAGAAAATAACTCTAACTCTTGCTAACAAAAGCAGCAAGAAGAGCTGGGTCCTGGGGCAGGACCTGCTAAGCCTCTAACCAAAGCCATTTCTAGCTTTCAGGGTGGTGCCGGCAGTGCATAGATCCTTGTCTTCACCCTGGCGCTGAGATGGGAAGGGCTGTCTCTGTGTTAGTGGCCC
This sequence comes from Tursiops truncatus, assembly GCF_011762595.2. NCBI lineage: Eukaryota > Metazoa > Chordata > Mammalia > Artiodactyla > Delphinidae > Tursiops > Tursiops truncatus. The sequence goes on along the minus strand of NC_047035.1, from coordinate 162,223,282 downwards.
CCACTGACAGTTTGCTGAGTTCACCAGTGAGGGTACTGGTGAATGGTGGTCATCTCCACTGCTGCCCACAATAGCCCTGCTGTCTACGCTGTATGTACATAACCTCAATGAATATACCGTAGATGCACTGTAGATGTTGGTGCATCTGCCCGTTTCCATTTCTTCTTTCTTCTCCAGCTACTTTTCTTTCAATTTCTTTTCCACTATTTCAAGCACTCAGTTTTTTCCTTCTTCTTCCCGGTTCTCTCTTTTCTGAGCTTAGTGATCACTAAAGCTGGACAGAGGTATCACTTAGCCTGTTCACAGATGACCTTTGGATCTTTTGGCCGTGACCAACCCCAGCACTGTATATGACTGTATTTGCTGTTAATGCGGTAGGTTTCATCACATGTAGACAAAACAGGTCTATCTCGGTTCATAATCATAACACTACGTACACATCTCCAACACCCCTTTTATCGCAGGGATTTGCTATGTGAAATCAAGCCTGAGTTTTTGTTACAGTAATTGATTGAGTATTTATTGGTGATACAATATGGGATAAATATGCAAAGTATGGGCCATTCTTATCAATAATGGAAATAGTGACATCATATCTACCTTTATCTTTGCCACGATGACTTTATTTCTCAATAAAAGGGAAATTACTACAAGACTGGGTTTGAAAAGCTAGTTAGCACAAGCAGTGTGGTAAAGAAAGTTGCTTCTTTCTCCTTAAAAATTTTTTTGAATGGCATGTGTATTTTATTCATTTTAAATTTTTGTCAGAGTTTCAAAGTACATAACTTATGATTTTAATAAGATGCAGCAGTCCCCTCTGTACTTCTTCCAACCTCTAATTCCTTCTCTCCAGAGACAGCCACTTGTAAGCCTTTGATTTTCTTTCTGGCACCTGTCTATTCTATATATTGCTATTTGTAAGCTTAAAATTTTTTTAGATGTTATCTACTGACTTTTTGATATGGAAGAAGAAGATCTATTCTTTGTTAAACCGCCCCTCCCGATCCACCCAATATAGTTATGTCCCGTTTTCTTGGTTATTCAGTATCCTTTGTTTACAGGCAGACCCCAGAGATATGGTGGGTTGGGTGCCATAATAAAATGAATATTGCAACAAAGCGAGTCACACGAATTTTTGGTTTCCTAGTGCATGTAAAAGTTATGTTTACACTATGCTGAAGTGTGCAATAATAGCATTATGGCTAAAGAAATATAGATACCTTAATTAAGAACTTGTTTGATAAAAAGTGCTAACCATCACTGAGCCTTCAGTGAGTCATAATAGTAACATCAGAGATCACTGACCACAGATCACCATAATAAATATGAAAATTACGAAAAAGTTTGAAACATTACAAGAATTACCAAAATGTGACACAGAGATATAAAGTGAACAGATACTGTTGGAAAAATGGCGCCGATAGACTTGCTTGAAGCAGGGTTGCCACAAACCTCCAGTTTGTAAAAAAAGTGTGATATCCATGAAGTGCAGTAAAGCAAAGGGCAATAAAATGAGGTATGCCTGTATTTGGACTATTAAATATTGTTTGTGGCTGAGCCAATGAATGTACTATGATTATACTTTCTTTCTTGAAAACCTTTTTTCTTTTTTCCTAGAGTTGCTAATTTCTTTTGTACCTACTTTATCTCCACACTCTGATAGTCTTAAAAGTCCTTTCACTAGATCTACATGCATTAGGTAATCTATCAATTCTATAATTTTTTTCTTGAGATGTTCCTCCCAGAGCTTTTTGTCTCCTACTCTAATCTGGACTGCTTTTTCTCTGAGTTTGTTGAATAGCTTTGTCCTGGGATTCCCTTCACCATTACACTGGGCTTTCCCTTTGCTTTTTTTTTTTTTTTTACTCTTGGATACCATGTCTTCTTTCTTGGTTTACTCCCTCTTTTTGGTGGAACATATCCTCCAGTAGCTTTCTGAGAAAAGGTATGTGGTTGGTAAATCTTGAGTCCTTACTTGTCTAGAATCAACCTACCCTTCACACTTGGTCAATAGTTTTGGCTGAGACTACTTCAAAACTTTTCTCTCTGTAGGTGAAAGATAATTCTGGTGAGTTTATATATTTTTTTGGTGAAATCATTTTCATTAAGAGTTTTGAAGGTATTTCTTTATTATTTTCTATATTAAGAAAGAAATTGACATAATATCTAAAGCATAGATTTTTTAAAAATTTGCCTTTTATTGATGGTTTGAAATGAATTAGAATGAATGTTCTAGCAGTTTTGTATTTACTTACTTGAATTTGTTGTTTTTATCTTATTGCTCCCAGGCAAAATCTTTCTCTTCAGGTAAAAAATAATTCTGTTGATTTTCCTTCAGTATTTGGTTTTCAAATGTCACTAAAAGAATGATGGTTTCATACCTTGACTCTGGGTTTTCTCATGTAAGAAATACCAAGATTTCGTCATTTGTACCTCCATTAAAAAGGGAAAAAAATCATATATTAAATAAACATCCAAGTACATCCTGTATATTTTGGATTTATTGTTACTGCCTACTGAATAGTCACATATACATCATATTTTTGTCAAGTTCATCTGTGACACTCCGTGGACAATGCCAGATCTGTAGAAATTTCATTTGTTCAGAAATTATCTAATTATTTTATGCATTTTTATTGTTTTCATGCTCATCTTCCCCATTTCTTTTTTAAAAGATGTATGTATGTTCCTACCCCAAAATACCATTTAACGTATATATATATATATATATATATATATATATACACACACACACACACACACACACACATACAAATATATATAATTATATTGAATAATTCTCTAACCATAATTTAGGTATATTAGGTGGTTGGGGAACCAACTTTTGTGGCAAGTAGAACCGATGAGGGGAGACGTGGGGGCTCCCAGGTTTGCAGTTTTGAAAACTCATTTTGGATGCAGATTGCAGAGACAGGACAACCCGCAGAAGGATTAGTAGGAAGGGATCACAGTCACTTAAGTGAGTGATGGTGGTGGCTTGGGAATGGTAGTGGTGAAGAGGATGGAGAAAAGTAGGTTGCATTTGAGATACTGAGGAGAGACAATCATTAGCACTTGAGGCTGGGAATTGGGTGGGATGAGGTGAAGAAAAAGAAATGAGAGGAAACTGGAGACTTGGAACGCAACTTGTTAATTTCACCCAGAAATGTGGTGAATAGGATAGACTCACAGATCAAGTAATCTGATACTGGTAAGCTGTATATTCCTCATTTTAGAAAAGTAAAAGGATTTGGTGTTCGGATTAGAGTATTTAATCCTGGATGAGTCTTTCCTGGGCCTGGGGTTAAAAGGTTTCAGACCAGGGTGGGTGTTTAGGAAGCTGGGATATTTATGGGTGCGTGAATTTAAATCTAATTTCAGTGTCTGTCCTGTTTAACTGGGAATTGTCTCACTGATTACATATATTTTTCATATTTATTTCCTTATTTTTTTCTGTAGTGTTTTCCATAATTATTGGGAGCCCAGAACATTTACGTGAAGAAAACAGATTTTCAAAGGTGTTTTGGTTTCATATCATGATTTTAAGATTGATTTTTTTCATGTGATACATTACCTCAAAATCTTTTCTTTTTTGGTAACACTGTTTTCCCTATTTGTTCCTGGGCAAAGACTAGAGATGAGCATTTGGCTTGAGTTACAGATAAAACCAGGGATGTATTGGTTATTCCTTGCATCGCACTCCCGAATTAAGAAATGGTACCTAACAACCTGACAGTGTATTAGGGCAAATGGTGGTTGGCAGGCGCCTTTCAAAGGTACCGTTCTGATGCTTTTGTTCCATGTGCCTTTTAAGTTAAAATGCTAGTTGGAGTGGACAGATACCACTCATTGCACAATCTCTTTCACCCCTGGTGAGGGGCCTTTTGGTTGCTTCAATCTCAGCAGAAGAATGGGAGCAGCAGTTGGATCTGGTGGAACTGGCCTTTTTCTGGCTGCAGCCCCTCCTCCTCTTCCTGTGGGCTCCCAGGCCAGGGTGCCTGCAGGGGCTCTCTCCTCTTCTGCAGTCACAGCTTTGTGGTTCTTTGTGTGAGCTGTTATCAATTTCAGTGGATACGCTTTGTTACCTCTATTTGTACTATAACTAGAAATTTGATAAGGTTATGTGCCTGTCAAATGATTTAGATGTCAGGTGTAGATGCAACAAAGCAATTTTGACAAGTCAAACACTGGTGCAAAGAAGGGGGATGAGGGTGACCTGCTGATAGAAGAAAGTAAAATCTCTTATGGCCTCACTTTCTTTCTCTTTTAACTCTAGGTCAGTACTTTAACCTCTTTAATTTGTCCCTTCTTAAGTGAATGTGACACGGTGACATCCAGCTTCTATCTAAAGGGCAGTGAAACGGAGGCCTGCCGTTGGAAGGTAGATGCTGGCATTTAGGGAGATTTGACTTTGGGTATTCTGATAAAAACATCTGGGTCTGGGAACTTTATCTTTGACTGAAGCTGAGATTAAGGTCTTAGAAGACAAGGTTTATTAATGCCAGTGTCTGTTCACATATGTGTGTTACAGAGAGCCTGGTATTTTTAGTCAGCAGTGCCCCTTTCTTTTAGGGGGAGGTAAAGGCCCAGTGCCTGCAGTACATTTGTCGTCCTGTGTTCTGCAGCCCAGGCAATGATTTGATGGGTATTGCTCACTGATTTGTGATATCCTCTGTTGGATGAGTCGGTAGAGCCTAGGATTAATAGGTTTAAGTTTCTTAGAGCCTTTCTGTTGTTTTCCTTGATTGATTAAGTAACTTGTACCTCTGAGCTATCCCAATATATAAATCTCTTTACTGCCCACATTGAATATGTAGCTTTGCCTTGGCATCTACCTCAGCAGAAAACCCCCCATTTTACCAGTGGTATGTTGGACAGTAGTTACCCCCTTAAAGGTCAATGTGTCCAAGAGATGCTGCTGGAGTTATAGGGATACTTCCAGTATTTTGCCACTTGGGTTTGTGAAGTTATGGAATGAATGTAGGCATTCAAGTGTAACTCATCTTGACAAGGGTTTCATTATACTCTGCAAGCACAATTCAAAGAAATAATGAATTTATATTCAGGGTAGTCTTGTTTGAGTTTATTTAAAGAAATGAAACATACAATCCCTATAATAGCTCTTGCTACAGAAGTATTGATGGTGCTGACAAAGAGAAAACTCAGACCAGATGGTTTCCAAACAGTGGAACCACCTGGCTCCCTGGCAATGCCAACTTATTCCTGTTTCTCAAATAGCTGTACTCTCACGGACTGTGAAATGTATAAGTGAGATGTTCATGGGCTCAGGCAGAATAACATTCCAAAATTAGAATTATTAAGAGACATTAAAACACTTACCCATGTCAACTCAAACTGGCCACTCTCTTCCATTTACATTTTTTTCTTCTTTCTCTTTGTAACTATAAAACCCAGTTCTTTTTTATTTCCACATTGCAGAGAGAGAAAAACAAAACAAAACTGTTTCTTCTTGAGATGTTTATTCTGGAGGGAAAAGAAAGATCCTTTGTCCTTTTGGGAAATGGACTCACCAAAACTCCATTCATGTTTTCAGACCAAACAGGACACTTCTAGGTCAGCAAGGGAAGAATAGAATTGTACCTACAGCACCATGAAATTACACCAAATCATGAAACTTCATAGGAATATAACCAAGATAATATATTAATCGATGTGCAGACATGCAGTAATTTTTTCTAATTATAATGTTAAACTTTGGGATTTTCTTGAATTACTTAGTATCTAATTTTTTATGTTGGAAATCAGAGTGAATTTAAGAGTGAAAATATTGAATCATCTACAGACCTTTCTAAGTTGATGCTTAAGAAGGCAATCATGTTAAAGCTTCATTTTGAAGTGGTTACCTTAGCTTCTTACTCATTTGGTGAACGCCTAACTGAGCACCTAACTGGCAGTGTTTGTAAGCATTAGAGATCCAGTACGGGATAATGTATGTAACGTGAGAAAATTTAAACATTAAGATATTTACACTGTTGTTTAAAATCTAGTCTTTTTAAAGAAATACTGAGTATTTTCATCAAAATTACATTTCAGTCCAAGTGAAGGTCTTCGAAGTTTACCAAGTGTTTGAATTACCATCTCGTGGCATGATAGGCTAGAAAGAGCCAAGGCTTTCAAGACGGCAGATCTGGCTTTGAATCCTGACTCTACTGCTCACCAGGCGGTGATGTTAGACTTGTGCCTTAATCACCAAGTCACAGTTTCCTGTATTGGCTGGGATTCTGGGCTGTAAGAGATGGAAAACCCAACCCTCATTCACTTGGACAAAATGATAATTTGAGAATATCAAGGTACACAAATCTATGGACAGGAATGTGCCTGTTTCAGCTTCAGGAACAGTGTGAATCAGGACTCAAAAGTCAGCAGGTCAGGACTCTTTTTGGCAGGTGGGCTGCATCTGCCCCTTTGGGTTCTGGTGGTGGCAAGCCTGGCTGTCGACAGTTCCAAAGTTTTATGTCTTAGAGGTTTTTTTTTTTTTTTTTTTTTGGCTGTACGCGGGCCTCTCACTGTTGTGGCCTCTCCCGTTGCGGGGCACAGGCTCCGGACGTGCAGGCTCAGCGACCATGGCTCACGGGCCCAGCCGCTCCGCGGCATGTGGGATCCTCCCGGACCGGGGCACGAACCCATGTCCCCTGCATCGGCAGACGGACTCCCAACCACTGCGCCGCCAGGGAAGCCCACGTCTTAGAGTTTTACTTGCCAGAGGGAGAGACTCATTCTGCACTTTGGATCTCAATTCCCAAACCCCCTCAACATCTGGACTTGGACTAGCTTGGGCTAGATGACTGACTGCCTTTGGAATGATCCTTGGCGGTTAAGGAAGTGTGTCCTGTAGGGAAACGACAGCTCTTGAAAAGACCTACATGGGTGAATGGGGCCCGGGACCGTTACCAGAAGGAGGTTGGGGGCGGACCAAACAATAGTCGTCTCCATTACATTTCTCATGTGTAGAAAGTGGTAAATAAACATCTCTTTTACAGTGATTTTGAAGACTGAGCAGGATAATCTGTCAAATGCCTAGTATAATGTCTGCTACCTTGTAGCTCTTTAATAAATCATAGCTGCTATAACATAGCAGGGAGGCAACTAGCCAGCATTTCTCAAAACTGACACCTGTAATCAGTGTGACGCTCTCACTCTTAACTAAGAAGCATAAGTAGCCATAACTCTTCACTTCATTCTTTAGCATTGCTCACGTATTTATTTCTCATAGTCTCTTCCCTGTGCATGACCTGAATTAGGACTACGTTTCTAGTTGTAGTATAGGTATGTTAATAACCTGTAAACATTCCTGGGAAATTTATGTTTTAAACAAAATTCCATATTAAGGATTGAATCTTAAAAATTTTCTTTTGATTAAAAAGCCTTGCTGAGGGGCTTCCCTGGTGGCGCAGTGGTTGAGAGTCCGCCTGCCGGTGCAGGGGACGCGGGTTCGTGCCCCGGTCCGGGAAGATCCCACATGCCGCGGAGCGGCTGGGCCCGTGAGCCGTGGCCGCTGAGCCTGCGCGTCCGGAGCCTGTGCTCTGCAACGGGAGAGGCCACAACAGTGAGAGGCCCGCGTACCGCAAACGAAACAAAACAAACAAAACAAAACAAAACAAAACAAAAGCCTTGCTGAGATCCATGGTTTTTTCTGGGTGGCGAAAACTATCTATCGTGGAAGCTATTCTCAGTGTCATTTGTGTGCATATTAAGTGTATAATGTATTTAGATTTTTTCTTCTTCTGCATTCTTTTTTCCTTTGTTTTTGCTGTTATAGTTTTTATTCTCCTTCCCCCCGAGTTTTGTAGAAGTGGAAGAAGCATGTTTTCTTACAGAAAAACAGTCGATGTTGCCTGATGGATAATGCTATTGCAGGTGTGGGAGGGTTGTTAGGGCCAATTTTAACGACAATATCAATCTGTTAGGAAGCAGGCGTATGTAAGAAAAGCTTGGGGGTGAGGGATCATCTGTCACTTTCATCAGCTGTGGCTCTGAGATTAAGAACAGGTTACTTTCACTTTCATGACTGTTTTGTGTTAGTTCAGCTCTGTTTGTTTACATTTGCTTGATTCTTGATTTTATCCTTATCTCTTTACTGTAGTTTGAATGTAGCTTTCTTTTCTGAATGACTGATTGGCTAATTAGCTTTATCCTCACTGGAAATTACCCATTTTCTAATACTTTATAATTCAGAATGTGCACACAGGAATGTTCCCCGTTGTAACTTCTTATCCATCCTCTCCTTAATTTAAAGTTGCATGATATCTTCTGGTTCAAAATAATTTGAATAATATTCTACTCTGTGTGTGAATTAGGCCATTTGTATTTAAAAAACATAATCATGTAATGGGATGAGACTGGTTCTCTCTAAAGGATTAATAGTTAAGAGAACACGTGTCCAGAAATCAAAATTCATACATTGTCTGAATTATTATATGTTATTTAAAAAGTAACATGGCAACATAAATCATCGAGTCAGGCTCTATGAGTCAATTACTCTTCAGGACTAAATCAGGTCTTAGAATATTAATTGTGTTTTGTTTCTTTAGTACCTGAATAGTTAATTGGATGGTACTTTAGTTTCCTGGAAAAGTTAATCATCATCACCAAATACTTACTGTTCTCCCCAGAGTACTTTATAGCTCACAGGTAGAACTTGGTGGGTCAGTTACATTTTTCTGTTGTGAGATTCTCGGTGAAATATGCATTACATGTGTATATTTTAGGCACCAGTTTTCTTCATCAGCGTAGATATGATTTTTTGGTTGGAATCAGTAGTTCCGTCAGTACAGGCATACGTCGTTTTATTGTGCTTTGCTTTCCTGCACTTTGGAGATACTGCGTTTTTTACGAATTGAAGGTTTGTGGCGACCCCATGTCAAGCAAGTGTGTTGGCACCATTTTTCTGACAGCATTTGCTCACTTCATGTCTCTGTGTCACGTTTTGGTAACTCTCACAATACTTCAGACATTTTCATTATTGTATTTGTTATGATGATCTGTGATTAGTGATCTGTGATGTTACTATGAAGACTCACTGAAGGCTCAGATGATGGTTAGCATTTTTTAGCAATAAATTATTTTTTAATTAAAATATGTACATTGTTTTTTTAGACGTAATGCTATTGCATATTTAATAGACTACAGTGTAGTGTAAACATAAATTTATAGGCACCGGGAAACCAAAAAATTCATGGGACTTGCTTTATAGCAGTGATCTGGAACAGAAACCACAGTATCTCCAAGGTATGCCTGTACCAGAGTTTTGGCAATGACCTTCTCCCCCTGGCCTGATTCTTACTAATAGAAAATTTAAACAAGTGTTTCCTTCAAAAGAAAGACCTGAAAACATTTCGGGTGAAAAGTATGGGCTGTGATAAACTTTACTTTGGGTGATAATTTTTGTCCCTTTTACGGCACCACAGATTCCATTACAGATAATGAACTAGCTAAAGTTTTAGTGTTTAAAATTTTTAAATTAGTTTTTAAAAATACTCAATTGCTTCCACTTTCCTCTTTAATTATTTACAGGACATTGTTTATATCTTATATGTGTTCAGTTTGATTTTTTTCATTTTGGCATTTTTTTTCATTGTCCGATGAATTGAAAGATAGTATCTGGGGAGATGCCAGAGAGAGACTTCTGCCTCCCGTTAGCTGTCACCTCAAACTCCCGCCCTTCATCGATAAAAATGAGCACTAAATTGTGTACCTGCTAGGATTTATCTGAAGATAATATAGGTGAAGCGTATTTTAATTTCTTTTTCTTTTATTTATTCATATTCTCTTTTGATCTTAAAAAGGCTGAAGGAGCTTCCAGGTACAGGTGGCACAGTGCCTGGGCCATGTGGTAGGAAGCGTTCTCTAGGTGTTTAGGTACTGTAAGTTAACACATGCTTACAGGAGTTGAGTGCTCAGCCCTCCTTACACATTAGCTGCCAGCCTTCCCACCCTGGCTCTGCTTGCATGATATATAAACCACTCGGTGCAGTGCCTGGGATGTAATAGAGAGTTAATAGATGGCAGGCATTATTATCATCATCTTATTTAATTCTCACAAACGTACTGTCAGTGCTGTTACTACAGTTATGCTTATTTTGTACACAGGGAAACTGAGGCTCAGAGAGATTAAGTAACCTGCTTAAGGTCACACAGCTATTAAGAGGTGGAGCCGGTGCCCAAGATGAGTTTGTCAAAATCCTAAACCTGAGCCGTTAACGTCTAAGCTACACTTTAGTGTCTTAGGAGTGATTTTTAATTTTCTTAGCTTATTGAGAAATTAATTAAGATATGCTTTTTATTATGTATTCGGAGCACTTGTTTAGAATAAAATGTAGATTTCAATGTTTTTAAAGTGAAGGAACTCCGAAACTGATCAAGTTGGATTGTGAATATACCTAGAATACTGACAAATCTGTAAATATTCAGTAAGTACCTCTGCAAATACAGTGGAAGGCTGATTGAAGGCTTAGAAATCTATGAAAATTATTTTTAATGCCTTTTAATTATGTTTAAAAAGGTAATTAAAATTTTAATTTTAGTTAATTAACCATAAATTTACAAATTATGAGATTAATTTATAAAAAACAAATTCACTTTGAGCTCATTTGACTTAACATTTGTTAAAATTAACTTCACCTTAAAAAATATCCCTTAATCAGATTTTCCTTTGTAGTTGTTTAATTCCCATCTAGCATTGTAAGATTAGCCAATTTTCTGCATTTTAGACATTAAAGATATAAAACTTGATCGTAATCAATCATGAAACAGTTATTAAGCTTTTAATACATGCTTAGCACCAAGCAAAATGCAATGAGATAGAAGGAAGCATATGGTACACATTCTCCAGCACTTTGAAATCTACTGAACTATACAAGATGGGACATAATTGAGTGCTGAATTTTGCAAATCAAACCAAGAATTCTGCATGTAGTTTAAAAATGACACGACCCTCACAACTCCCGTGGAAGAAAAGTAAAGTACCCATCATGTCATGAAAGATCATAAAATTGGTCCCTGATTTTATTGTATCAGATGGAGACTTTAAAATATGTGACATAAAGAGCAGAATAAGATCAGTCAGTAATAAACATGCCTGTAGATTTTAGGCTTCCGTTAAACATAATTGGACAAGGTAAGCTGCTTTAAGGCTAAATACCGTTCTCTTTTTGCTTCCTCTTCTGCCCCTGGATTATTCTTAGCCCTCTGGTCTATTGTGATTCGCCAAGAATTCTCTTGTACTGCTACTATTGCTCATTAATCCACGTTTGGAATCCCTTTCATCCTCTTCTCGATTTCTCCTTTCTTGCCTTTTTGCCTCATTTCATTATTTGCCAACATAGTGAAACAGCTTCATGAAGACGAAGACATTTAGAGGGACTAATTTAACTTTCTGCCTGTGATAGCCACTGACTAAGTCACTTGCCACTTCATGGAAGACCCAAGTTTTGTCTTTAAGCTGACTGAAAATATCCACTGAATTCCTGGCCTTGAGATTCTTTTCCTATTCACTTGCTCATGATTTTTCTTTAACAGGAGACCAGAGGTGATAATTTTATAGCCAATGCTGAAGCATAGGGAAGAAAAGGCATTTTTAATGGGGACAGAGCAGGAGTTTCTAAGAGCAGCTTATATGAGGCTCAGTGAATACTTTTTGAGTTAATGTTAATATATACGAGCACTGCGATGGACTGAATGTTTGTATCCTCCCAAAGTTCATATGTTTTAACCTAATCCCCAATGTGATGATATTAGGAGGTGGGGCCTTTGGGAGGTAATTTGGTCATGAGGGTAGAGCACTCATAAATGGGATTCGTGCCCTAATAGAAGAGACCCCAGAGAGCTCCCTCATCCCTCGCTCCATGCGAGGTTACAGTGAGAAGATGGCCATCTGTGAACCAGGAAGCAGGCTCTCACCAGACACCGAATCTGCTTGCACCTTGATCTTTGATTTTTCAGCCTCTAGAACTGTGAGAAATAAATTTTTGTTGCTTGTAAGCCACCCAGTCAATGGCTTTTTTGTTATATCAACCCCAATGGACTAAGATAAGCACTATGGCCAGCAATTTCTTTCTAAATCTCATCTAGATCTGTGTTTCTTAGCTTAATCTTCCAGCTCTTCCCCCTTCTTCAGCCAAACGGAGGCATTTTCAGTCCCTGAATATGGGGTTCCTCTCTTACCTCTGGGTCTGGGCCACACTCCTGTTGTCTGCTTCTACTCCCCTTCTTTCTCTCTCCCCTGCTCCCTCCCTTCTTCCCTTTCTTTTTTTATTTTTTTTTGCGGTACGCGGGCCTCCCACTGCCGTGGCCTCTCCCGTTGCGGAGCACAGGCTCCGGACGCGCAGGCTCAGCGGCCATGGCTCACGGGCCCAGCCGCTCCGCGGCATGTGGGATCTTCCCGGACCGGGGCACGAACCCGTGACCCCTGCATCGGCAGGCGGACTCCCAACCACTGCGCCACCAGGGAAGCCCTAGGACTGTTCTTTTTGATGTTCTATGACAGACACTGGGTAACCCTTTCAAGTCAAGCAAAACTAATACGATGATGATAATGCTGGGCATTTGCACAATACCTTATACCTTCTAAGGTTCTTCCCTGTGATTTATCTCATTCAGTCCCTACAGCCTTATTAGTTAAGAATTTATCAGAATCTCTAATTAGAAATGAGGAAACTTTGGCTCAGAGAAGCTAGGAGGCCTGTGAGGTGACTGGTAAGTGACAGGGATGGGATGTGAAATCTAGGCTCTTGTCCGCTAAAGCAACGCTTTTTCCCTGATACAATCCCCTATTTTTATAAACTCGTAAATCTTGTGTCACAAATAGAAAGAACCAGAGCGTAGAAGTAAATGAGGAGAAATTCACACGTTAACAATTCTGGGAAACTCGCTGTACATGTGTATACGTTGTAGGCATGTTAGGGGTTGTGTATTAATCAGAATTCTTTTGGTTATTGAAAGGAGAGATATTAGCTCACTTAACTGGTAAGCCTGGTGGTTCTGGCTTTAGGAAGAGTTAGATCCAGGTGCTCGAATGATGTTGTCAGGAGTCTCTCATGATCTCTTGCTTTGCTTGCCTGTGTGTTGGCTTCATCCTCATTGGGTAGTGGCCAAATTATGGCCAGCAGCTTCAGTTTTACAGCTTGCTAAACTAGCCAGACCGTGGAGAAAGAGCACCCCTTTCCCAAGAGTTCCTACCAAAGTCCTAGATCTGGGGCTCTTGGACACACACCAGATTCAGTGTGTGGGCCGATTCCAGGGTCCAGGGTGCAGTGCTCTCACTGGCTGGATGGGGTCATGTTGTGAGGGCAGAGGAAACACATGAGACTGAAGGGAGGAATCCTCTTACCTCCCTCTGACCTTTGAGCTCTCTTTATTTTTATATCCACTTGTCTCTCAGAATCAGACTATGCATACCTGGCAAACCATCAGATATAACATTTAAAATTAGACCTAAGTAGAGAGATAGGATGTAAGTGGCTGGGAGTACAGAAAAGAGAGGGACTGACTAAGGGCGCCAAGGCTCCCTGTGTGCAGGAAAGATTTACTGGGTGGATTGGTGCTTGAGTTGATGCTGAGAGTATAGGAGGCTTGGTTGTGGATCACCCCACTAAAAAAGGATTAAACATCTTCTAAAAGTCGGCAATCCAGTTGTGGAAGTGATTGTATACTCTTCAAAACTAGTCATTTAATGTGGCAAGCCCAAATCAGATGATTCTTATGTGTCTTGTGAATGTGGAAAGGACACTTAAATGGTAATTAACTCAAAAGTTACGATTCCAAAATTTACTGTTTTTTTCTTTTCAGTTCTTTCTTTGGAAATTGCCATTAAAAAAAAACCCCAGGCTAATCAAAAAGAATATGTGATTGTGTCTTCTCTGAAATTGGTGTTAGGGATGTTAGCACTTGGCTTATAGATTTTTCTTCTTATTTCTTCGTTCCTGTTGCTGCTATAACCTTGCCGTCTTTCTTAACTTTTATTATTCTACTGCTCTGCACCTTAGTGCTTACTTCAAGCAAAGCTAAATGTCTTCCCTGCTTGGTTAGGCATAAAACACTGAGAATGTACTGGTGTGTATCTTCACACATGCTGGGAGATTGAGAGTTAGAAGGCTAATCTCATGCAGCATTTTCTGTAGAAGAAAAATAATGTGGTTTATTTGACCTTTTACTTATGGAAATAAAGTAAGGGTTTTAGTACTTTTATACATTTAAACGAAACGTGGAGGGAAAATTAGATATTCTTAGGCTAAAAGTGATGAGAGTATCTGTTTCTTTTTATTTATTGTCATCTGAGGTTTTTTTTTTTTTAAGCTCTTCAGGTAAAAGGAAATCTTCCAGTAGCCTCACGGACAATAATGCCTGAGAGAATTGAGTATTTAAATACAAACACGACTCAACAAGAACAGTCATTCCATGATCAATTAAGGAGACTTTTCAAATTTATATAGAAAGTAGCATTTACAGAATCATTTTTATTAGCTACCCTAAATGTTAATTATTAATTTAAGTTTTAATTTGAAGCTGATAATTATGAATGTGAAAATGGGGATTATATGAGTTATCAAAAATATGTTTCCATATGTCTTGATATCTAGCCTTTTAAAGAAATAAGACCAGTCCAAGTGATGTAACCATCTCAGTCATTAACAAGCAGGATATTTAACTGGTGTGACAGTTATTGTCATTATGCTAATAATAGGAGGTGGGGCCCTAGTAAGATTAAGCACTAGCTATTCCAATCCCCTGAGGAAACTGTAAAATTCAGCCTCACCGGGTTGTAATTAGAAAAGAAATATGTTTAAATACTGAAAAAAACTTAGGTACCTCACACAGTATGCCAAGGGCATGCGCTTGAAGCCTTTTAATCTCTAGGTGTGGCCTGTTCTATAAATATTTTCGTAAGCATTTACATAGTCAGCGTTTGGCAGTGCAACATTGTATAATCATATCCATATGCTTTGCCTTATGAAACAGAATGAAAACTTTGTTAGGACAGGGCTGCTGTTGATCATGTTGTATGTCTCCCTCCTCCATAGTGCTGTCCAGGCTCAAAATGATGCTTTCTCACTGACAAGACAAGCCATGGGAGCAAATTTAACTTTCTTTTTCTACATTTTTGTCAGTTTTAGTATAACTATTAATGATGATAATAATAACTATTATGGAGTACTTGCTTGCTTCTTGTGGGCTAGGTATGTGAATTAAGACATTTGATCTTATCTTTCAGCCTACTAAATAGCATTATTTAAATACTATTATTGTTGTTATCATCACCATTTTACAAACGAGACCACCGAGGCACAGAGTGGTTGAGTAACTTGCCTAAGGTCACACAGTGGTTGCTGGAACACAAACCAAGCAGTCTAGCTATGCACTGCGCCACCTGCTAACAGAGCTGTTCCTGGAGACTCTGCTTCCAGTTTTAGCAGCTTATATGGCCCCCGTCTATCCTGAGTGGGATTTGTGATTCTTTTGCTTACTTTTCTTTTTCTTCCTTTCTTTCTTTCACTTCTATTTCTGTTAGGTCAAGTACAAAAGAGATTTTGAAGAAAGCAAAGGAAGGGGCTTCAGCATTGTTACAGACACTCCTGAACTACAGAGGCTGAAGAGGACTCAGGAACAAATCAGTAATGTAGGTGACCTTTTGTTCAGTGATGTAATACCCTAACTTGTATTTCTGGTGAGAAAGTGAAATTGGGCAACTTGGAAGTGTTCTTATTGCTATGGGATGCAAGCAGTACTCAGTATCCTCAGAAAATATGCCAAGTTAACCTTTTAAACTCCTTCCCTTTGATTTCATCACAGTTATCAAGAACCTAACACTTTAATAGCAGTGACTACAGGCATACCTGTTATCATGCTTTGCTTTATTACACTTCACAGATAATGTGTTTTTTACAAACAGAAGGTTTGTGGCAACCCCGTATTGTCAGATTATGGTTAGCATTTTTTAGCAATAATGTATTTTAAATTAAGGTAGGTACATTTTTTTAAACATAATGCTATCGCACACTTAATAGACGACAGTATAGTGTAAACATAACTTTTATATGCACTGGGAAGCCAGAAAATTCATGGGACTTGCTTTATTGTGATATTTGCTTTATTGAGCTGTTTTGGAACTGAACATGCAATATCTCTGAGGTATGCCTGTGTATTTCTGAATACACTTTTAACTTATTTATTAAACTGATTTATCTAGTAAATTATTTAGTAAATCAATTTAATTAAATAAATTAATTGTGTATTTAGAAATAATAATATTGCTATTAAAAGACATTATTGTAATTTAGCATCTTATTTCTTCTTGAATGATTCTCAGCTTTTGAATTTTTCCAAAATAGGACTTGTATAGGTAAATATTAAAGCCATCAGTTAACTTTTTGCACTGGGATAGTATACAATGTATACATATAAGGTTAGCTATCTGGAGAAATCTCATATTTGCTAATTGTGTATATTTAAGATTTCATATTTTAAATCAGATATTTGTTGAAATGGCATATTACATCTAATTTTTGAAATAAACATTTACCTATGAAGTTGCTTTGGATTTGAAAGCTGCGTCTTGTTCAGTAATAGTGTTTTCTTGAAAAAGAAAATTGAGACTAACAGAAGTTCAAAACATATTAGGGACCAAAATTGTTAACCGAGTACTTATTAAAAGTGGTAATTATGTTTCTTCTAAAGTATTATATGAAGTGCGTCAAAATGAATTTTTTTCCAGAAAAAAATTAACTCAGTGTTAGGTATTCAAGAGGAAATATGAAAGAAAATCAACAACTGTGTACGTGATATAAAAGTATGAGCAAATATGCAAGAGGCATACCATTTTTCACGAGAAGTCTATTTTGTGTGTCACTTGTACAATCACCAAAATTTGTGTGTCGAGATGTTTTAAGTTACGTAGCATTAATTTCTAGGAAATTTTTAATTAGCAGATTGTTTTAAACTCACTAGTATTTGGCCATCATAATAATATACATATATATAGTAACAATTTGCAGATAGAATCATAGGCTATAATCTGAGAAAGAATTTTATGTGTCAAAAGTTCAAAAACAGAATTATTCAGTATTTTAAAAATTTATTTAGGGAGTGAGGGGAGGCAGAGCAGAGACTTTGTTTTGCCGTATTCCCTAAGGTTTATCCATTGTTTGCTCTTTAAATGGACATTTTATTTCAGTAAGGACTTTTTTGTTTGAAGAGAAAGGGTTGAATTTTAAGGATTCATGGCTTTTGTCCCTTAGTTTTTCTACCCCATCCTAACAACCCCACTAATCATTAATACTGAAGATTGAGTCCATCGTCTTTCTTCCCCTTCATTTCTTTCCTTAAATCAAAACCTTATTTTTGTTTTTTAAAATACAAATTAGAGATATGTCCCACTGGCAGTTACATTCAGTAATGTTTCTTTTTTTGGATTACTTTTGGAGAAGCTTTTTTAAAAAATAAAAATAATGCTGCATAAAACAAAGTTACATCATAAATCTTCAACTATCACAAATTTATTTCAAAAAGAACTAAACATTTCTACTTAAGACATCTACATGACAGCTAACGTAAGGATTGCAGTTGATTCAAAGGTAAGCCTTTTAATTTATATTCAAATTAAGTCATTATTCATATTTAATAAGAAAAGAACTGATCATTTCACCAACCTTTATCATTAGCAGGAATATACATTTTATTCAATACCAGAGGCTGTTTGCAGATCCATTCTTAATTATGCAAAAAACCATTATAACCCAGGTACGTATAAACCTATATTTATCATATACATAGCAGTATATGCAAAATACTATTTAGATTAAGCCTGTAATATAGACAGTGCTGATTTTTAGAAGTATTTAAGTTAGATAACATCTTTAAAAAAAAATTTGTGCCACTTTCTTGATGTTAGCAGCCATAGATAGCAGTCTTATAAGTAGTTCTTTTAGCTGTGATGAGGCGTATTACTATTTGGATAGCAGTAAGAAAATACAGATGTCATAATATTACTGTTAGAGATTTATTCTTAACAGTTTTACTGAGAAATAATTGACATACATTACTGTATAAGTTTAAGGTGTGCAGCGTGATGGTTTGATTTACATATATTGTGACGTGATTACCACAGTAGGTTTAGTTAACATCGTCATCTCAAATAGATACAATAAAAAGAAAAGAAAAAAAAATTCTTTTTGTGATGAGAATTCTTAGGATCTACTCTCTTAACAAGTTTCCTGTATATCATAGAGCAGTTGTACGTATAATCATCATGTTGTACATTACATTCCTAATACTTATTTATCTTATAACTGGAAGTTTGTACCTTTTGACCACCTTCCTCCAGTTCTCCCTCTCTCCACCCCTCTGGTAACCACAAAACTGATCTTTTTTCCTATGAGTTTGGTGTGTGTTTTGTTTCTTTGTTTTTTAGATTACACATATAAGTGAGATCATACAGTATTTGTCAATAAGTCTCTGACTTATTTCACTTAGCATAATGCCTTCAAGGTCCATCAATATAGTTGAAAGTGGTAGGATTTTCTTGTTTTTTATGGTTGAATAATATTCCAGTGTGTGTGTGTGTGTGTGTGTGTGTGTGTGTGTGTGTGTATATACACATACATACATATATCTCAGAACTTCTTTATCTGCTTATCCATTGATGGATACTTAGGTTGTTTCCATGTTTTCACTATTGTGAATGAGCATGGGAGTACGGATATCTTTTTGAGATAGTATTTTTGTTTCCTTTGGATATATTCCCAGAAGTGGAATTGTTGGATAATATGGTAGTTCTATTTTTAATTTTTTGAGGAACCTTTATACTGTTTTTCATAGTGGCTGCACCAATTTACAATCCTACCAACAGTGCACAAGGAGTTAGGGATTTACTCTTGAAGAAAGGAAGCTGTTAAATATTCTGAGGTCTGTTGAGTTTATTATTCATTTGTAAGGCTACAACTTCATGAATTTTCCTGTGACCTCACAGGTTTTCCGTATTACTCAAGGATCTTTTTTCCATAAGAAACTTGAGTTAATCTGAAAAGTGGTACTCTGGGTAGTCTAGTTTTCTGCATTGCTTTCAGATAAACCCAAACACTGAAATTTATTGGCCAGATCCAGACAGATAATTTTTGACAATGGCCTAGATTGTGTCTGTTTTGGGAGGAAGAAGGTCAGACTGAAGAGACACCAGCATCTTCCTGCTGGAGATGCTGGGATGGAGTGGGCTTATCCTGAAAATCACAAGGGATATGAGATTTGAGCTCCAGGTTTAATGTGGGTTGATGTAGGTGGGTTAACTAAGTCAGGGTCTTTGCGATCTTTATTTTTCCATTTGCTTCATTTTTTTACTTGTTTTTAGTTTATCTTTGAATATTGTCTGGATCCTTCTAAGCTGCCTTTAATACCTTTTGGACTAAGGAAAATATAAAGACATAAAACAGTGGATTTAATGACAACTCCTAGGTGTTCTGGGTAATATGTTACAGATGAATGGGCATTTTTGATTGCTTGTGTCTGTGTCAGTGTTATGAAAATTTTCCAGACACTCTCATATTCATTTGTCAAAGATTTGAAATCATTTGGAAATGCCTACTCAGTCTGTTTATGTTACTGAGGTGTGGGATGAAATACAACTGTAAATTTGAAATTGTGTGTAATGAAAAGGGTGAGAGCAGGTTTAGCCTTAACTTCTTTCTTTTGGTGTCTATAATGCCAATACATTGAACCTGGAGATTTACTAAATGCTGCAATTTAAAATTCTTCTGCTATATTACTCTCTTAGTATAGCTGCAGAAAGAATAAGAAAAGAGGCAGGATTTCACAACTTACAGAATGGTTGGAAAGGAAAAGAACTGGTTCCCAAAATAAAGAAAAAAATTTTCCATGAAATTCCAGAAGATGTCTGATTGCTTACCCCACCTCCCTAGGTCATACATTCTAGGTCATAAATTCAGAAATGGCAGAAATGTCCTAGTACACCCTCATTACTTAGTGATATTTTAGGAAAATGTTCTTAAAGGACAACGTACAAATGTGAATTGAGGAATTCCTGTGCATTTGAACATTAAAAAAAGCCTTTTCTCCGTTGTCCTTCTAGCTCTAGCTTGTGTGGGTAATTGTAAAGGCTGTTTCCAATTCATGTGGTTACCACCTTCAAGTTTATAATCAGTACATTCAGGGAATCTGCAGCAGGATAGCAAGGCAGAATCACCACCAGACATCTAAGGGACTCAGTCCAGCCTGAAGAAGATTATTGATGTGTTTCAGTTTGCCTGTTTACACACTAATATGAGCTGTATTTTCAATTAACTGAGACAGTCTGAGGATAAATTGTGAAATAAAATGATGAAGTTCAACCCCCAGAGACTTTGACAATCTTTGTGCTGTAGATAAAATCTAGATGTTTATTTTCTAATTTATTTCAGGTGGTGGAGAAATATTGTGTGAAGGGGAAGGGGGAAAAAAAAAAACCCAGATGACAAAATCTTGTATTTTACAGAGTGACTGAAATGGTAAGTATACCATTATGTGATTTGTTAAGATTTGTGCCTTGACTCACAGAGGAAATACTTCTGCGTATGTATATGTATGCATGCATGTGTGCCTGTGTGTGTTGGCTTCAGTGGGAATCTCTAGAACTCCCTTTCCTTAGATCACTGGCCCACAGACAATATAGACCATAGTGTTTTCATCTGCTCTGTATTCTGTCCCTTACCCTGTAAGTATCTATCCATACAGTTATCTATCCTGTTTCCCAAATACCTCTTTTCACTGCCATTTTCACAGTTAGCATACCCAGAAATGCTTGCTTGCTTTACAGGAAAAGTTCAGGTTGAAGCCTTTTTTCTTTCTTTTTTTTTTTTTAACATTATAGAAAAGAGTCTCTCTGTAATTTGATATTGAAATGTAATTATTTTTAGCTTTTTTGAGACAGCTACATAATTTTTCATTGACTTCTTAGAATGCAAAATAAATTATGTGCCCATTAATAAGCTCACATGGATACTGCTGATTTAGTTCCCTGAGATTTTGTGAGTTAGCTTCAAAAATATTAGATTATTGGAGGTAAACATGGCCTAATAACTGAATAGCAGTGTCTATGGACTATTAAAAGATTTGATTCAAAGTTATGTTGAGTGTAAGGGTGAGCATGAGGGTAGGGTTGATTATCTGGGGATCTGGTCTCTGTTTGTAATTTAAATAAATCATTTTGACAGAGACTGACTGTGGCCATATTCAAGCTGCTGATGGTGTGAAATTGAGTTGTATGGTGGACAGAAGACAAGCAGTCAGGAGAAATCCCCAAAGGCAAAATTTGTTATGTAATTGGGTCAACTCATGCATGAAAAATGCATGCTAATTGTAAACTGGTAGCAAAATTATAGTGTATGAGGCAATTAGGTCTTATATGAACCCGAACAACTGACATAGAGTTTTTCTTTCTTTTTTTTTTTATATTGAGCAAACATAAAATTTTTCTTTTAAAGGTGGGAAAGGTAAACACCATTCCGTATTGAAATAGATTGTTAATTTTGTTCCTCATACAAGAAGCGTAACTGTTCTATAACTAATGAAAAACTGATATGGAATCTTCTGATTTTGAGTAGTGAAATCTAGTACACCAAGTAGTTTGAAAGGAGAATGGTTATTTCTGTTATAACAGACAGTTTGTTATAACTCATAACTGGGCTGGTTAACATAGGTGATTAGTGATGAGGTCAGTGGTTTCAGTTTAAGCCCTTGAAATCTAGTATTCTCACAGAGTGAATTTATGTGTTACCTTAATGACCCATGCTTTATCCCCATCTTATCTCAACCAGTGACTCCGATGCACTGCTGAGTAATAGGGTCTGCAGCATTATCTTTAGAGCGGAGATCGAATATGTCAAAGAAAGTGATAGGGCAATAACATGTATTTTCCTTATAATACCTACCACATGTATGAATGGTTTATTCGTTTCAAAACACTTTGACATACCCAGTCTAATTAGATCCTCTGAACAACCTCTCCTTAGGGAAAGTATTTCTATGAGGAATACTTATAAAAATATTCATGAGAAAAATGTACGGAAAATTACCTCTTCATCCTTTCTCATCTAAATCCGTGGTTTCCCTTACACCTGGTTTTGCTTTATTTTTCCACCTAGGGCAGAACATCAAAGGTTGATCTTTTCTTTATATCCTCAGTTTTTTAGCCACAGTCACTTAAAGAAACAAATACATCCCAGACCAGTAATTACTTGTGCGTGGCAAGTACAAGAGTTTTCATTGTAAAATGGCATTGTCTAAAGAGGAGGTTTGGGAAGGGCCCCCATAATAAAAGAACTAACACATATGACTTCTTTTTGGAAACAGAGATTAAGGATTCAGCAAACAATTTCTGAAGGTCCTTCTTTTGTGAAATCCCTTTTCCCCCGCCCATTCCTTTCTTTTCAATCCTGCTGTGTTCAGGCCCTTATCCTGCCTAAGTTATTATAGGGGTCTCCTAATTGGCCCTATCTCCTTTCAAGCTCTCTAAGCTCCTTCCATTGTATCTTAAACACTGTCACCAGAGGACTCAAAATATCTTTTTCATCATGACCCTAATTATAACCCACTAAAAAACTTCCCTTGGACCTCCCCTTTGAGTAGGATAAAGTCTAATCTCCTAAACTCCTTAATTTCTGACGCTAAGGACTCTCTACAATCTGCTCCTAAATTATTTTTCACCTTATCTTTCACTGTCCTTCAACACTCTTCTTCCATTTCTTTTAGGCCTGGCTATTTACTCTGTTCTGGGCTTTTCATGAGTCTTTCCTCTGGTTTGGAACAATTTCACACTACCTGGTAATTACATTCCCACCCCCTTATCCCAGGCACACATTCAGACCCCAAGGAGTAGCGATCTTTCTAATCTCTGAATCATGACAGTACTTTGACAATAGCACTGTTACCTGTAGCACCGACTTCACACATTGCATTCCACGTTTTGGTTTTAATTAACATTTCATGGGGTATGTGTTTTACCTCTCTAACTTTGTGAAGATGAAGATTATCCATGTCTTCTTCAATTTATGTTTCGTATCGCCAAGAATGATGCTTTGCCCTTTACCTTTCTTGTCACATCCTTAATTTAGCCCTCCCTATCCCTTGCTTGGGTTGTGGGAATGGTCTTCTGACCGTTCTCACCTGTCATTCTACTGCCTCTGCTCCCTCGTAAGCTGTTCTCCTTGTGGTTTCTTTCAAGGTTCTTAAAGTGCACATCTGATCTTGTCACTCTCTTCCTTAAAACCTATCAATGTCTCCCCATGGCCTTTGGGTTAAAGTGTAAAACCTTTAGCGAGGAATGAGGCTGTCCCTGGTTTAGTGCCAGCTGAGATCTCCAGCCCGGGGTCCCTCTTGGACCCTGAGCCCGATCCACTTCAAACGTCTGTCTGGAAGGCTGATTGTACCCGCTCCCGAGCCATACTCAGCTCAGAGGTTGTCTTTTCTCCCATGACCTCGCTCTTCCTCTCGCCTCCCTGGCATTGTGGTTCTAGAGTTGCATTATGAACTATCTTCCTCCTGGACTGAACTCTATGAAGACTGGGCTGTGTCTTTTTCTCTTTAGCCCCAGGGCCTAGCGTGGAGCCAAGTTTGATAAACAAATGAATTGACTTCTTGTGCCAACAGATCTTCCCGTGGCTTCTCACTCTGCCCAAGGCTGCGGGCTCTGGGATGGCTTACCCAGGACTACCACTGATTAACATACCCATTTTGAGACTTTGAGGAGTGACTCCTTCTAGCATTGTGTGAGTTTCATCTTATAATAGAGATTATTACAGGAGTTCTAACCTTTCTATATTGATTTTAATCAGACATCTCTTTTAAGATCTGTGTAGGTATCACATGGATTTTCTTCCTTAAAACTCCCAGATCTTTCCTCCATTCCATAATTTTCTAGCACAAATTAGTTACCTAAATATACTTGTTCAGTAAAGGACTGAATTCCTTTGAGGGTGTCATTTTCTCCATTTCTTCATTTTTTTTTTTTTTTTCTTTTACTAAAGAGCCTGCCTTTCCATCTGAAACCACACAACTCAGACAGAGTGGGACTTGCACTGACAGGCCAGGACTTGAACTCAGCCAAAACCCAGATTGGGACTTGAACCCACTGTCTTTTAATTGAGATCACACACCTGGTCTCAGGACGTAATGAAGCTCAGATTCTTTATGTCTCATTGCAGAAAGAATTCAGTGAGAGGCAAAGTGATAGGTAAGAAGTGCATTTATTTAGAGAGATATACATTCCATAGACAGAATGTGGTCCGTCTCAAAAGGCTAGAGTGACCTTGGGAGAAACACACTCCACAGACAGTGTGGGCCATCTCAGAAGCCAAGAGGCCCTGAAATATGGGGTGGTTAGTTTTTATCGGCTGGGTCATTTCGTAGGCTAACAGGTGGGAGGATGATTCCAACTGTTTGGGGGAATGGGCAGAGATTTCCAGGAATTGGTTCACTGCCTACTTTTTGGCCTTTTATGGTCAGCCTCAGAACCGTCATGGTGCTGGTGGGTGTGTCATTTAGCGTATGCTAATGTATTGCAATGAGTGTATAATGAGGCTCAAGGTCCACTGGAAGTTGAATCTTCCACCATCTTGGACCTAGTTGGTTCTAACCAGTTTTTGTCCTGTCCAATGGCTCTATCATTCTTTTAAAGGTTGTGCCCTGCCCCCTTCCCTCCTGTTTCACATCTACTTCTCAGTCTAGGCAAATTAAACCTTTCCTAGGATATGTGCCACCATCGGGTAGGGAACTAATCTATCCTTTCAACACAAAATTGCTAATGCCTAGAATAGTGCTTGACACATAGCAGGTGCTCCATAAATGTGTGTTGAATAAATGAATATAATAATATTTAAAATATTGACTCATTTTGCACATTCTTTCTCTTTAAACTTCTCTTTGAAAGAGCATTCTTAGCTTTTAAGATTGCTTTGATTTGGTTATTTTTTTTCCTTTTGTGCTGCTTGATAAACACCTATTTTTCACTTTCTCCTATTTTTACTTAAATATTCAGTGACTTCTGTAGTTTTATCCAAAGATGATAGTAGTGTTCTCTAAGTAAAGCAGGACCATTTGGTTTCTAACGTGGCATTGAAGAATTTCATCATATTAGAAATGCAAGGACTGCCCCTGTTTTAAAATGTCGTAGCCAGGGAATTCTTTTTGATGAGTAAGTACCTGAAAAAAATAGGGCTTACAGTAGTCTGTTTGGGCAGACATAACAAAAAATATCATGGGCTGTGTGGCTTAAACAGCAGACATTTATTTACTCACTGTTCTAGAGGCTGCAAGTTCCAGGTCAAGGTCCATCTGGGTTGGGTTCTGGTGAGAGCTCTCTTCCTCATTTGCTGATGGCTGCTTTCCTTTCCTCAGTGCCTGTGCATGAGAGAAGGAGACTTCTGGTGTCTCTTCCTCTTCTTGTAAGGACATAAGTTGAATTGGATCAGGACGCCACCCGTGTGACCTCATTTAACCTTAATTACTTTCTTAAAGGTCCCCATCTCAAATACAGTCACATTGGGGATTAGGGCTTTTAAGATATGAATTTGGGGGTGGGGCACAATTCAGTCCATAACAGGGCATTATGAGAAATGATCTACATAAATCACAGGATAATTTTGAGATAAGTAACATATGTTTTAGATATGCTTAGACACGTAAGCTACTATCATAAGCCATTGTCTTTAGTGGAGGTAGATGATATCACCTGTTGCTATTCCAGGAAAACTTGCACATTCAGTTTTTAAATTTCTTCCTATTTTCAAACGGAACAATCTTTAAAAAAATGTCTGGTTCCTCTTTCCAATCCTTAATTAAGGATTAGGGCCAATTGGCCCTTTCAGGCCTCTTTTTACTTGTGGTTTTCATTGAGGGTCATTTATGGAAACAAAGGTAACTCACAGGTGTAATTATATTTTTAAGTTCTCCAGGCCTCAGTTGCTCAGAATATAGATTTCACGTGTCCTGTGCTGGCAGCTTGACCTGGGTGGATATGAAGAAAAAAGAGGGCAGAGGTGTGACAATAGAAAAGAAATATTCCCATGCCACAGGGCAAGTCTAATAAAGACTAGCTTTTTTTTTTAAAAAAAGTCTCAATTTCCAGTACATTATACAGATTTAAAACTTAAAAAGTATCTGAATTTTCTTCCAGATTTTATTATACCTCTTGGGACGTATCTACAGTGAGCACATACTAAATGTTGAAGAAAACACAGGAATCTTACAGATATAGGTGTGGAGTCCCCACATGTGTCTATCATTAATAATTATGCCACAATTATCATTTCAATGGATTTTTGGAGGTAGGTTTAAAACCTGTTGTTTTTTCAGTTAATAGGTGTCATAGTCAAACGTCATTTTAACTTATTAGGAGGTCATGAGTCAAGGGAGATATTATACAGAGATTTAATTAAAACCCATTGGTAACCCAAGCCAAGTTTAGACAATTAAAAGAAAATTGCATGACTGGAAGTTAGAAGAATGTTTTTCTTTTTCAAGCATATGCAGATATGTTCTCTAATTTGCATTTCATTTTCCTAGAAGAATTGTCACGAAAATTGCTTTTCTTTATTTTTTGCTTATACTTTCTACTCTAGCTTTCTTTTCTTTCCCCATTGTCAAGGCTGCTTTGTAGGCTTTTCCTTTTCTGTACAGAATCATGTGCAATGATGCTTGTAAAAGGATAGCTCCAAATTTCTGTTTGAAGGACCTATTGCTTTTGTAAAGTACCCCCAGACTTTTCCAAGGACAAGAAGCAATCATTTTTTTGTTTGCTCACATTTATGATTTATTTTTCCTCTTGTGGCTGTATTAACTGTAACAAAGCCAACTTTTAATTGAGTTAAGCTTTTGTATCATTGCCTCCTTAGAATTATGAAAGTGTCAGAATTTGCCTGTGTTTATTAGCAAACTGTGAAAAAGGGTAATAGATTTAGAAGAAAGAATAAAACAAAGAAACCTAAAAATATCATTCTGTTCTTCCTAACACTTCTTATTTTTGATAGACAGAATTGATTTCCCCAAACAAAGTGATTTAAATATTTACTTTTGTTGTATAATTATTATAGGTCTTTGAGGGCAAGCAGCATTTCTTGTACATGTTTGAATCCTCCAGAACAGAGTGCTTTGACTGTAAATAATGATAGAAGTAGAAGTTGCCTTCACTGTTCCCTTACGTGTATATGCATGTTTGTTAAACATTAAACATTTGCTGTGGACATCACATTCCACCAGCCCCTGTAGCTTGCAGAAAAAAAATGAGAAACCACTTTTTGCATGCATTTATGCCCAAGCTAGAATGCGTGAAGTGTTTGGGAAAGGCTTTCATGGAGAAGGAGAGGCTTAAGGCAATGTAAAGTCACAAATGAGGTACATGGCATTGAAATGAGCAAAGGAAGAAAGGAATGAATGTAAGGTTAGGAACACCCAGCATTTACTTGTGAGAGTGCAGAGAGAGACACCATCACTGAAATGTAGATTGAGGCAAGATTATTGAAAGATTAGTATCATATTTTCAAATGTGCAGATTTCAAATGTGTACCTGTAAATCTGTGCCCGCCCCCCCAGCCCTATTTCTTTTTCAAAAGAAACTACTTTTGAAAACAATTGCTGATTTAACAAACATTTTGAGTGTTTGCTCTGTGCCAGGCACTTTGCTAGGAGGTGGGGATTTAATGAGAAATAAAATAGATATGACCCTTGACCTCATGGAGCTTGTAGGTTACCCTATAAAAGGTGAGCAGATAATTGTAGCACAGTGATAAGTGCTTGATAGAGGGAAACACTGTGTTAATATCAGAAGGGTAACTAACCAGGTTTGGGAAGTAAAGAAATCGAACCCTTGCCAGCATTGTTCTAAAATAGTTTTTGGAGAATTTTACTGAATCATTTTCTTGAACAGTGATTCATACAGTTCATTTGTATAGTAGGTGCTATCAGTTTTGTTTTTCAGTTTTCCTGTGTCCTGTGTTTGTTTTCCCTATTCCCTGTTTGACTGTCAGTATGGGCTTCCGGAAGCGATCATTAAAAATTTATCAAACCATGGTATTATATATAAAATGTAAAAAGTGCTCATCTATAGAAGAGTATCGATTGGCTTATTAATTTCAGGATGGCTAAAAAGATCAACATATAAATATTTGCATGCATTTAAAAGTTCAGATACGTGTCCTCTCTATTTTGGTTTTCAGTGCTTAAGAAGTTGAAGGGTTTTGAAAGTAAAACTATGGCCATTTTCCTTCATCTCCTCCCTACTCCCAACCTTTGTAGCGATAGTTCTGAGTTAAAAAATTTTCATGACTGGGTCCAAAATATATGGATCTGAAAGAGCCATATATGAACGTGTGATGTGTCCGTTAGCACACATATGTAGAGTGTACGTACGTGTTTGAGTAGAGAGGTACTGAAATGAGTTGCTAAACATCAGTTGGTGCTATTTGGTTTCTACTTTCGGTGTTCTTGGCCCAGTCTGTGCTGACAGCGAACCTCTGGGACGTCCCCTCAGTGCTGTGGGGTCTTTTCCTGCCAAATATCGTTCTCTTGCAAGATTAAATAGCTGAATCAGTGTGGCCCGAATCTCGATCCTGCTGAGAATATTGACTCCTGGAGGTTGTAATACAGATTAGCTGGTGAGAGCTCTGTTGGAAAAATAAAGTGAGTTTCTCTAAATGAATTTAACAACTGCTGTGAACCTTTTTGCATCCTCCAGCATGAATGCGTATGCTGGCAGTTAACCATTTATTTCCCTCATTTTCTCCCAAAGTTGCTCCAGTCCACCCCTGGGCATTTATTGTAAATGTTTTCGTAACTTTATTTCACATTTATGTTTCGCTCGATAAGGCATTTGGCATGTTAAATTACTAAGTACTGTGAAGGGTAGGTCATTATTTATTTATTTAAGGAGGAAAACCATTTTTTGTACTTATAAAAATAATTTAGTGTCACTTATATAATTAAATAAACCACACCACAGGGTTATTTAGAGTAAACTGACTAGCCCATTGCTTTCTGATCACAGACTTCATGTTATTGGTCAAAAAATTGTGAAATATTTAGCACGAGGCAGGACAGACGGCTAAAATTATTTGCATTGCTTCCAACCTCTATTCCATGACTATTTCTGCTTCCAGGGTTAGATTATAATAACCTTTGAGGGTTCTAAATTCTACAAAGATTATGGTGCTTCCCCTTAAACGAAATATATGAAAAAGTCAACGATAGATCTCTAAAGCACAGAACACACAGATACCCTGAAAATGATGAGTAGTTTGTTAGATTTTCTGATTGCATGCTTCTGGATAAGTTCATCGAACTCTTTGCTATTTTGGGGGTGCCTCACATCACTTATGTTTATGAAGCCTGTGCTCAGTCTGTTTATGAGACAGTCCTTCCATCTGCTTCCTACGTTCTTACCCATTTGTCTCCTGACACCTCCTCTGTGTGTGTGTGTGTGTGTGTGTGTGTGTGTGTGATTTCTCAGTACAAATGTCTGTGACTGTGATTTGTAAATGCCAAAGCACGACACAACTGGAAGGCTCTTAAACTGGTGAGTGCTGTGTTTACTTTTGCAGATTACTCCTTAGATCATCATTGCGATTATTACAATAATATCTTTAAAATTAAATAATTAAATTATTTTTTAATTTGCCACCATAAGCACACCCGAAACTGGGGGTAAAAAATGTCCCGAGTGGGACTTCCCTGGCGGTCCAGTGGTTAAGACTCTGCGCCTCCACTGCAGGGGCGTGGGTTCGATCCTTGGTGGGGGAGCTAAGATCCCTTATGCCTCGCATGGCACAACCAAAAGGAAAAAAGAATGTCCTGAGAGAAGGCACGAGAAGAGGGGGGCAGTATCAGTTTGTCTTCATAAAATAGCCTATATTTTGCAGTTACCCTAGATGAAGGTGTTAGACAAAGTACTACCTGACACTGAGTCTGTGTTTACTGAATACTTTGCAGGTTAACTTGCAACTCTACCACACTGTCAGGAATATAACTGGGGCTAGAACCAAGGTCTCTTGACCTCTAGCCTGTTTTGCCCTTCTCTTTGGATGCATGACTCTTTGAATTACATTGATGGTCATTGTTGAAATTTGCAGTCATTCAGAAATAGACTTTTGAGGTGCATTTTAAAAAGGACTCTTAATTATTAAACTGTAAATCCTCTAAAATATCATCAGAGGCTCAAAAAAATCCATCATTTCACAAAATATTTATGAGTTATCCATAGTAAATGCCATCGGGATTTCCATGCCTGTGACCTTGATTTCAGTCTCCCAGTATTAAGACTACACCCCCCTTTTAAATTGTAAAATATATTACACAAACAAAACTGTCTATGGAAACTTATGTACAGTTTAAAGAATACCCAGCTTACAGAATAGAGCGTTTTGGAAACATTTGAAGGCCCTGATGTTCTTAGGTTTATACCTCATCCCCCTGACTAGCTACCAGCAACACAAGGGCCACTGCATCTTGAAAACACAGATTTTCACATCCAAATGACGAAAAGATGAGTTGAAAACACAATTTCCATATATGGAAACAATGTACAGGTTTTGGAGAAAACCTGATTGGCTTCTTGCACCATAAAGCACACAACGGTCGGCAGGTTTATCCTCAATCAGCTGTTCGGGACTCAAGCATGAGAATGTCAGTCACTGTGACACTGTGCACCACTGTTTATGCTTAGATGACGCCTCCTCCCTGAATGGAGGATGAGGTTGGGGACAAACGTTCATGAAGGGCTCACTCTGTGCTGGGCACAGTCTTTCACATTTGTTGTTTCATTTGTTTTTCTCAACAATCCCTAGAAATAGCTGTCATTATCCTCATGTCATGGATGAAACAAGCCCAGAGAAAATAAATAAATTTCCTAAATGCATACAACCAGTGAAGAACAGAATGGAGGTTTGAGTCCAGGGTTTTTTCCAGACTTTAAAATGCTGAATTTTCCCTCTACACCAGAATTTTGGGATTGTTGCTTATATGTTATATCTGGAGCTCTTGTGCCATAGTGCAAATGTCCAAGATGTAAGCTTCTGGTTTTTTTTTGTTTTCGGCACGCCTCATGGCTTTCAGGATCTTAGTTCCCCTACCGGGGATTGAACTGGGGCCACAACAGTGAAAGTGCCGAGTCCTAACCACTGGACCGCCAGGGAATTCCCAGGAACTTCTTTTTGTTAATGCAGCAGTTCATTTATCCTTAAATGGCATTTTGGAGGCCTCATGATGATATTAGGACCAAATTTAGAAGTTTCAAATTTGTTACCACCGGAAACAGAGCTTTATCACCGATGAGTGGAATCTCCCATTCAAACATTCCTTTATGTGCTGGGGTGCAGGAAGGCACTGCATTGCCCCAGACAGTGCGAGTGTGGGACTTACTCATGTGATACTTGAGGTTAAGGATTAATGCATATTCTACTTCGGGATGTACTTACCTTTCTTGTTCTACCTTCCTCTGAAGGTGCCTGCTCTGTGCTTGGTTTTGTGCTGGGAGCTGGGGACACAGGATCTAAGCATGGACCTCGCTCAACCCAGAACACACAGCACAGCCTGTTAGGAGAGAGATGAGGTTTCGGGGTTTGGGTATCATAGAGTCAGGAACCCAGCCCTAGGTGGGATGTGGTGATGGTTACAGTTGGCTTACGGAAGAAGGTGGCATGAAATGAGTTTGTAAGAATGAATAAGGACAGAGACAGGGGAGGAAGAGGTGACGGCGAGTGGTGGGTGGTGAAAACTTCCCACATAGGGAACTGAGTATACAAGGAGTCAAGAATGAAACTGCACGTGAGGAACTGCAAATACTAATTTTACCCTGAAGATTGGGGGAGTAACTAAAAGGTATTTTTTAGTAAGGGAATGGCACTAGACTTCAGGGTCATCGTTTGTCTAAATGTTGGGAGTGGTTTATCTAGTCCTGTGGTCAACTTGGCCCTTGTATGGGTGGTATTTCACTGCAGTTTTCACCATGGATCTTGAAGCTCCTACGTCCGGCTCTTGTTGGTCCTGTAGTGATTGTAACACTAGTGTTTGTAGGGCTCTGCTTTTGCAGAACAACAAAAACAAAATCACGACTTCTTGTATCTCCGTATTTTTAAGCTGTGCCAATTAAAAATAAAAGCACTTAAGCACTTTTGGTGCATGGATTTAGACTTGAATGACCAATGTCGAGCACGGGTGTCGGTATGGTATGGAAATAGGGCAAAGGTGTGTTCGCGCACCAACCGTGATACAAGCCGGATGTGGCCAGTCTCAGACACAATGTCCGGTTGGTAGGTCTGAGCGTGTAAACCCATATAGGTATGTATGCCTTTAGCATTGCATGCAGGTGCTACATTAGTTCCATACGAATATGGAGAGGAAAATCTCCATTTCTAAACTGTTGGCAATTGGGGTAAACTTAACTATGTTTTAATAAAGGTTAAGCCTAAACTTTTGTTGTTTGTTTTCAAAAGTTAGATGACAAACCAGAGTGCAGCTAACTTTAACTCAGAAAACGTAACTGCCTCTTGCTCATTCAACAGGCCAGAGATCGCAGACATCAATCAGCACAGATGACTATGTTGTGCATATAGATGGTCCAAGAGATGACCTGGGGTCCTTGTTGTCCTCAGGGTACTGTCCGGAAATAATCTTTTCTGGCAGCTTATAAGGATACCTGTCTGAGATGATTTACCATTGGCTCCTCAAGTCAGAATGCAAAGGAATGAAATCCTTGCAGTTGAATAGTTTTGAATGACAGTTTTTATGTGTGTAAGAAATTGAGGACTTGATCCTAGTTAAAAGCAAAGGAAGTTAGTTTCGAGTTGTAGCAAGATATGTGGGTAAGAAGCAAGAAATAACTTCCATGACTTCCCTGGTGATGCAGTGGTTAAGAATCCGCCTGCCAATGCAGGGGACATGGGTTCGAGCCCTGGTCCTGGAAGACCCCACATGCCGCGGAGCAACTAACCCCATGTGCCACAACTACTGAGCCTGTGCTCTAGGGCCCGTGAACCACAAATACTGAGCCACAACTACTGAGGCCGTGTGCTGCAACTACTGAAGCCCGCGCGCCTAGGACCTGTGCTCCTCAACAAGAGAGGCCACCACAATGAGAAGCCCGTGCACCGCAGTAAAGAGTAACCCCTGCTCGCCGCAACTAGAGAAAGCCCGGGCACAGCAATGAAGACCCAGTGCAGACAAACATATATAAATAAAAATAATAAAAAAAAAAGAAATAACTTCCTACGATATGTGGATTATAGAATAAAGTCTTAAGGCTCTTTCAACTTTTAAAACGACCTATTTCAGCAGAGCCTTATATCTCAATCATTATGCTTCTTTCTCTTACATCTCAAACGGGAATGATAATATTTATGCTTAAGCTGAGAGGATCAGTGAAAGCCTGATGGAAAAGCCCTTTGTGTGATGCACAAGAAAGGCACTGTTAAATAACAATGTGAAATCAGGCTCTGTCTATGGAGCTGGGTACATGGAGGGATGATTGGGTTTCCTTTTTGGCTTTTTATAATTTTATTAAAATGTAATAGAAACCCGGGGAAAGCAGTGTAGTCTGGCTTGAGAGAGTCAGGGAGATGCGTGTGTAGAGGAGGAGATGCCGGTGTACATCACTGGGCTGCTCTGTACTTGCCAGATGCTCTCTGAAATCCCTCCAGATCACACATTGAAAGCCAAGTGGTGGTAATTATTCCTGAGGATCCCAAAGTGTTATATTTTGAAATGGGGATTAATACCAGGCAAAAAGCCCTCTGTTATTTATGAAAGATCCAGTTTTCTTCTTCTGTATGGTTTTGTTCTTTTAAAAAGAATATTCGAGATGAGCTGATGTTTATGGCCCTGAAAAAGAAGCGAACTAACCTTATTCAGAAGGTGGGAGAATGTTCAAGTCTGTTGAACAATGTTGGATGACAAGGTCATTTTGAAGGACAGAATAGGCAATAATTACAACAGGCAGAAATTAAACCATAATGAACAGTAATCCTGAAGAAAATTAAAACACAGAAAACACTGCATTATTTATTTGGATTCAGTGGGAACATGCCAAGGGAGAGGCAGCTGGCTTTCTGCTTTTGGAATGTTTGTAGACTAGAGACGAAGCTGTCAATCAGATTTAAGCTCTCACTTAATTCTTGCTTTTAGGTCAGATCTAACTGTAAAGTGAAGTGGGGAATGGACACAGTTAACGATGTGACTCGGGACAGGAAAGACATGAACCATAGAGACAAGCCGACCTGAGGTTGGATTCTGCCTGTACCTATTTCATCATCACTACCTGCTGTTTCCTAGCTTCTGTACTCAGCAGAACTTTG
This sequence comes from Tursiops truncatus, assembly GCF_011762595.2. Lineage (NCBI taxonomy): Eukaryota > Metazoa > Chordata > Mammalia > Artiodactyla > Delphinidae > Tursiops > Tursiops truncatus. Next base: position 162,188,945 of record NC_047035.1, on the reverse strand, counting down.
GGCCTTAAGAGCTGATTTTTAGAGGCAGAAAAGACTGGGGTTCAAATGACAGCATCTTTTATTACCTCTATTTCTCTAGAAAATAGAGTCATAAAGGGTTTCTGCTTCATTTATTTCACTGTATCTTAAGTTTCCACATCTGTAAAATGGAAATTACAAAATACTTTAACTTGGGACTTCCCTGTGGCGTAGTGGTTAAGAATCCGCCTGCCAATGCAGGGGACACGGGTTGGATCCCTTTTCTGGGAAGATCCCACATGCTGTGGAGCAGCTAAGCCCTTGTGCCACAACTACTGAGCCTGCGCTCTAGAGCCCGCGAGCCACAGCTACTGAAGCCCGCGCGCCTAGAGCCTGTGCTCCGCCACAAGAGAAGCCACCGCAATGAGAAGCCCGCGCACCGCAACGAAGAGTAGCCCCCGCTCGCCACAACTAGAGAAAGCCCGCATGCAGCAACGAAGACCCAACGCAGCCAAAAATAAAATTAATTTTAAAAAATACTTTCACTTGTAGGATAATTATGAGAATTAAATATTAGCACTTGGCATAGTGCTCAGTGACAGATAGTTTTGTTATTATTGTGAAATAAACTGAAAATTGAGAAAAGATCTTGGCATGAAAATGTTTAAAGAGTCACTTCATTTTGTTTTTGTGGAAATAGGAACAGTATTTCCAATCTTCAAATTTATGCCGTTTATGGCAGTTTATTTTATTTGGATATCCTTGAAGTATTATTTTGATTATTTTGGTTATGGTCACTCATAGTTTTGTGTAAAACATCTTCATTAGACAATGTTGCAAAATATTCCTGGGAGCTAATGTCTGTTATAGAATTTTCATTGATAAGTGTAGAAGGTGGTCGTTTCAGTGACAGTATGCATACTGATTGAATGATTCTCATGTGTTCAAGGAGAAAAAAAAAATCTCAGTAATGCAGCTCAGCGCAACACATACGTCCGCAAATGAATTGTTTCCCAGTTTAGGCTCAGAACTCTAAAGTTTTTACACAAATCCCTAATGGTGTTTTACTTCCTCACAGGCATTATGATCAGGGTTCTAAACATCAGGGTTATTTAAGGGCGAGCTTTTAAATAGGATGGAGGAGGTGGATGGAGGATGGAGGAAAACCCATGTTTCTGCTGGAATTCTGTATTTTAACTTAAAAGGGTTGAAACTAATGCTTAAATTCTGCTTCTGCTTCATCAGAAGGCACTGATTCCAGATTCAATATTTGATCTGCAGGAGGAGGTCCGTCGGTGTCCATGGTGCGATGTCCAGGTGATATGGGTATTTTCAGGCAGGTTGCTGCAGTGGGCTTGCTCACCTGGCGGGGGCGGGGGTGGGGGAGGGCGGCACCTGCAGTTCCGTTATGTGTGTTCTTGCTGTGTGGTGCTTAGCAACTTTGATGAAGAGATGCCAAGGATCATCTGCAGCGTTAGTTAATATTAGAGTCGCTGGTGTGCTCACAGTTGATGTCTGTCATATTTAGCACAGTCTTGGCAGATTCAAAAATTTCTGTGATTTTTCATCCAGAAATGAATTTGTTTTGTGACCTTTGTTATGGATACCCAAGCTGTGTATTACACAAAATCCGCATCTGAGAGGGAATTGTAGCTGCTTCCTCAGGGCGACTTTTATAGCATTTGCCACACTTTGGCGAAGAACTGATTTTATTTTCTTTCTCCCCAGTCAGCTAGACTGTGGTTCCTTGAGCTCAGGGCATGTGGCCAGTCGTATTTTTAACCTCAGCACCAGACATTGTGCCTGGCATGTGTTAACATGCAATAAATGTTTTAATGAATAAGTGAAATTGTGTAGCCCTTTACTTCACTGATGCACAGCATGTAAGTTTTTTTCCGGATTCATTTCCACTCAGACTTTCACAAGGCCCTGACCTGTCCTGCCACACTCCTTGATCTCCTCTCCTCCCATTTGGCTCCTAGAAGAGATGTGTTGCAATGTCTTAAAGATTTGTCTACTAAGGAAACGTTAGTGATGTTGTATGTGCTGTGGTTACACCTTATATGAATCAGAATAGATTAGCTGTTGAAATAAACAATCCTCAGATCTGAGCACAATAAAGTTGATCCCTCTCTCGCTTACAAGGCCAATGCAGTGGTAGTGGGGGTGGGGTGCTTAAGGGCTCTGCTCCATGGAGTCATTCAGTGATCCAGGCCCCTTCTATCTAGTGTCTCTGCTATTGCCTGGACCTTGGAATTCTCCACTAGGTGAGCTGCATCTGGCATGCAGTCAGCCATAGAGAGGAACCATGGTGCGTCATAAGAGGTGTTAGGGGCTTGGTCTGGAAGTTGTGTACATCACATCCATCTATGTTTCACAGGCCAGAATTCAGTCCTGTGAACTCATTTGACTGCTGGGGGCTGGAAATACTGAGTAGTGGTATGCCAAGGAGGAATGCAAAAAATGGGTATTAGCGGCCATGGTCAGTTCCTGCCATACAACCTTTTATCAAAAGTCTGTCCTTCTAGGAGAGGCAGAAAAAGTGCCAAATGCTTTGTGTGTCCCTTTAGCCTCTAAGATGCTCACCATGTTCTCATAAGAGCTGAATCTGGGTTTCAGGGAGAAGAAGGAATACTTTGGGTTGAGAACTCTTTCTCTGTCCTTTGTTTTGACTGTGGACCTGTCTCTTAGGTCTGGCTCAGTCACAGGTGAGACTAATGTCCAATCTAAAGTGGGCGGTGAGATCTTGCAATAATATGATAAAGAGGATACAAGAAGTCCAAGTGTAAAATGCAGACTTGATTTTTGGTCAGAGTTAATGAAGCAATATTTTAAAGTTAATCTGTGCTGTCCAAAAGTACAAACATAAAGTGAAACTTAAAGCGTACCCCGCTGGCCATATATTGAACTGAGAAGTCCCAAATGGTCACACGGAAGTTACTTCCTCATCACCCATCTGCCTCAGATAAGAAGTTTAGCCCTGTCTGCATTGGAAAACGGAAGCTGGGTGGAGGACAGGAGCAGCCAACTGCCGGTTGTGCTGTATCCAAATTGACTAAACCAGGGGCTTTGGTGTATTTTTGTGTGTGTGTGTGTGTGTGTGTGTGTGTGTGTGTGTGTGTGTGTGTGTGTACTTCTTAAAGTTTACATTTACCTGCCACCTCTAAGAATGAATCAGATGTATAATGTAATGGTATACAGCTAAGTTTTGAGAGTGATGTTTTGTGAAAATTACTTTTGAGTCATATTCTTTTTGAAAAAGTTTCCGAGGCCATTTAGTGACTTAAAAAATTGACACGTCCTTTTGGGGTCATGGCTAACAGTTTATAAATTTTCTGTAAAAGGGAAGTTTAGTTTTCAAACCAGGAGAGATGCATGTAAATAGTGAATTATTTAAGTAACCTAAAGCCTTCAAATAGTTGGTGTCAATTCCCAGTTGACACCTGCAAAATGGCAAACATGTTAAGAGAATCTGGCCTCTTCCAATGGATTGTGCCTTTTTTTTCTGTCATGCAAACTTGTGCATGTATTTTATGAAGTGTTAATACAGTTAGTATCTAATGTTCCTAATCTATGCAACTGGATATTTCTTAAATGGGTTTTCTGCATGCAAGCATTTGTACACATTAATATTTATGCAAGTATTCAAATCAATGCAAGGGCATCTGTCTGAGTATGTGATAAAAATATGCATATGCATGAACATTTGTACCAGGGGATAAGTCCCCAAAGTTAGTGATTGCTGAGGTTACAGTTTTCAACTTTTGTCCTTTTAACAAAATCTCCTTGACTAGAAAAGGCATGCACAGAAATAGCACAAGTGCTAATATTGACAAATAAAATGGTTTTATTTAACAGTATTTAATAGAGGTGAGTTACAAGTCTTTAATTAGCAATGTGACATTTTAGAAAACAGAGTATGTATTTTAGAATATGTAGCAGTTTTCACAAAGAGCATTTATTCTAATATATTGCCAGTATAAAAAACATGCTATTAGGAATGAAATAATTTTTGTAAGAAATATTCTATTTCATTGTTATTTATTTCTTTATTTTAGCTTGAGGCTGACCCCTAGAAATACTTGGCTCAGTTAGAACAGGGCTTCTTTTGGCTTTTTTAAGGGTGCACACGAGAATGTAAGGGATGACAGAATGGTGGGGGATTGGGTAGAGGGGAAGAGTTCCAATTTCCAGCCCTTCATGGTCACTGTTGATATGCTTGTCCGTGTCATCTCAGGAGATTCTGACTTCTGGGATCTTTCTCAGGCTGGAAAACCTGGTATCTGGGGTCCAGCCTCCCTGAGAAATCTAAGGAGCCTCCGAGAGGAGGCCTGGACATTTCTGGGACACGGCTGTGAAGCACAGGGGTTGACAGTCCTCACTGCTTGGTGATCTACTGACCCCCACCCTGTACCTTTGTTAGTCTGGAGGAAAAATCTCTCTTTGATCTCTTTATAGTTCTGATTCTGCATTGTCTAGTTATTAGGTTCAACTGAAAAAGTTTTTTTTTCTTGATTTATAAACTTATTTGTTGGTAAATGTCCAGCTCCCGATGTTAACAGTTCATGGAAGGACAAGAATAAACAGAGTTGATTCTGAAATATCAGTTCTGTAGTTTAAAGATGTGTGAAAGATTTCTTATTTTGCATCCCATTGGCCAGGAATTTAAAATCTACCAGTTGTTTGGAAGACATTGAGAATTATGGTGTGTCTTTGTCATGCTTAAGCAACATCTTCCCAGTGAAATTTTGCTTAGCTGATTTTAAGCTGAAACGCCAGGGAATTAATTTTTTTCTTATGGGAAAGAAAGGGTTGAGAGAATTATGAACGACTTAGGTGTGAATTTGAAAGGAATTACTTGCTCAGAGTTACACTGTCCTTTCTCAAAGCCTAAATAGTACTTATCTTCCATGATTAACTGGGATGAAGGTGCAGATTTTTGTTTCTGTGTCTCATATGTGGAAGGCAAAGCTATCACTATTCACGTAGCAGAGATGGCGGGTTAAAATGTTCCAGATCTCTAATGGACATGTAGTATTGCCTCTTTGAACGTTTTCCAGTTGAATCGTTCTAGGCAAGCCCTATGGTATAGCATTTGGAGCCTGGGTCACATATGCTTCTCTGCGCTGATGGAGGCTCAGAACTGTTGCAAGGAGGATTTTGTCTTCCTTGTGAGTATTTGCTTGGTCCACCTCTAAGGAGAGGCCATCTATTTAGGCTGAAGGCAAAGGAGTAGCTAGTGTAGAAATTTTGCAGTAGGAAGGAGTTTGGTATGTTGTAGGCATGAAGAGAAGACTGGAGAGAGCAAAGGGGGAGGTGGTATAGGATGTAAGAAGAGAGACTAGGCAGGGCCACGATAAAGAGCGGGGACTTTACTGTAGCTCTAATGGAAGCCGTTGAAAGTTTTAAAGGAGGGGTGTGACCCAATTTGATTTACGTTTTCAAGAAGATAACCTTGGCTGATAGGTGGAAAAAACGGATTGTATGTGGCCAAGAATGAACACAGGGAATAATTATGGGGGATGGGTAAGATAATGGTGGTTTGGACTAATCTGGTGGCAATGGAAATGAAGAAAATAGGACCATTTCAAGTTTTACTTTGGAGGTAGGGCTCCTTCAGCCTCATGCTGAAGAACAGACGTTGAGAATGAAGGAGCAGAGAATACAAAGACGTCTCCCAGAATTTTGGTTCTAACAAATGATTGAATGGTGTGGCCATTTAACTTAAATGAGGAAGACTAGGGGAGGAACAAGTGGAAGACAGAAATTCTGTTCGGTTGGATATGAGCTTCCATGTGGGGGCAGCCATTAAGCTTTTCTCGCTAGATCATGAAGCTCAGGGGAGAGGCCGGGAAGGAAGTATAAATTGGAGAGAGTCATCAGACCTTATATGGTACATGTGGTATTTCAAACCCTGGAAAACTTCTGCGGTCACCTAGAAAAAAAGGGTAGAGCTGAGAAGAGGGGCCAGAACCGAGCCCCAAGCTCTCCAGCCTTTAGAGTCTGGTAGAAGAAGACAAACAAGACAAGTTGGGTCTCGTGAGATGACAGAGAATTAGGTAAATTCGAAACAGAAGCCAGGAGAAGACACAGTTTTTATTTATTTATTTATAAATTTATTTATTTTATTTATCTATTTTTGGCTGTGTTGGGTCTTCGTTGCTGCGTGTGGGTTTTCTCTAGTTGCGGCGAGTGGGGGCTACTCTTCGTTGCAGCGTGCGGGCTTCTTGTTGTGGTGGCTTCTCTTGTTGTGGAGCACGGGCTCTAGGCGCACGGGCTTCAGTAGTTGTGGCACGTGGGCTCAGTAGTTGTGGCTCACGGGCTCTAGAGCGCAGGCTCAGTAGTTGTGGCTCGCGGGCTCTAGGGCGCAGGCTCAGTAGTTGTGGCGCATGGGCTTAGTTGCTTTGCGGCATGTGGGGTCCTCCTGGACTGGGGCACGAACCCATGTCCCCTGCATTGGCAGGCGGATTCTTAACCACTGCGCCACCAGGGAAGCCCGACACAGTTTTTAAAAAAGACAAGTCAAATGCTGCTGAGGAGGTCAAATAAAAGGAGGATGTTGAAATGCTCATTAAATTTGGCACCCTTAAGGGAGTTGCTGATGTTGGCAAGGGTTCAGGGGAATGGAGGTGATGAACTGGAGATAGTGAATAGAGGTAAATTGTTCAAGAAGTGTTGCTGGGAAGGGCTGAAGGTGGAGGTAAACCTAAGGTGGAAAGATTTTTGTTGTATTTCTCATTTTTGTTGTTGTTGTTTCTTTTTTTTCCTATGGGAACTACTACAGCATAGTTGAATGAACATTGATGGAATTGATCCATTGGAGAAGGAGAAACTGGTGATGCAGGGGAGAGAAGGATAACAGCAGGAGGAGGATAGGCATGGAATTCAAAGCCCAAGTGTAGGGTTGGCTTTGCTAGGATCCAGGAATATTCCTTCCATTATATGAGAAGGGAAAGCAGAAAGTATGCATTTAGTTACAGGTGGGTTTATGGTTGGTGGTGGGAAGGCTAGGTAGTCGCAGTGGGTTGCTTCCAGTTTCTGTGGATCTGGGCTCTGGGCTCTGCCTTTCTCTAAATCCCCTTTTTCTCAGTGCTTATGAATTGGTTCTGCACAACTCCAGTCTCACCTCAGTCACATACCCTGTGTATGTCCAAGTTCTCTTGTGGGTGTCTACAAGTGAGGGCATAGCCAGGCCGTGGCCAGAACCTTAGGGTGGTTCTCAGAGTTTTGCTTTCACCTGAGCACTGAGCTGTCCCATATTGTAGCCAGTGGCCATGGCTGGCCGTTGAGGGCTTGAAATGTGGTTGGTGCGACGAACGAATTGAACATTTAATTTTATTTCATTTCAACTTAAATACTGATTCCCGACTCAGTTATTGGAAAAACTTTTTCTGTGTTTGGGACAAAGTTGATATGTGAATCTACTGTTTCAACTATACCAGGGATCTCCAATAAAATTTTGTGTCTGGATTGCGATGTGCTGTGAGTGCAAATTGTACCCTGATTTCGAAGACTTAGCTAAAAAAATAAGTAAATTATCTTGCTGATAATTTTATATCGATTACATGTTGACACGATGATAATCTGGATACGTAAACTATATTGTTAAATCAACTTCAGTTGATTCCAAAAATGTTTTTGAAGTAGCTACTAGAAAAGTTCAAATTAAAATATGGCTCACATCATATTTCTGTCGGGCGGCACTGCTTTAGGGCTGTGCCTGTAAGAAAGGCTTATATTTTAGGTGTGTGCTTGGTCACGCCTGTCTAAGAGCAGTCCATGTCTCACTACAAGGAGCAGTGACCTCAGAGGGTTGATGCTGCTCGCTTAAGGTCTCAGGGCTGCAGAACTGGGATCTGAACCCTGGCTCTCTGGCTGCCTGCAGGCTGTGCCCTGGACCGTGCACCATGTGGAAGTCATTTTGTGCATTCTTTCTCTTGAGTTATTCTGTGTTTACACTAGCAAAGGATATTTACATGGACACTTAAAGGGCAGAATTTGGTTTTTAACTCAAGCAGTTGAAATTATGGTTCTCGGGGTATGGTTTTAATGTACTGTTACTGACTTTGCTTTGATTTCACTGAGGATACACAGTTTATAGTGAGGCCTCTCCCTGGCCTTGAACGCAAGGACTAACAGTCGGCTCTTTCATGTTTCTTATTTACTACTAATGATGACCACCGTTTGCTCTGTGCACTGGATCTGCTATCACCAGGTGCTGGTGTGCATTTAGTCCATTATCCCATGCTTGATGATACACTCCTTTTGTCTTGCGATTGTTAAGCTTTCATTAGGGATCCTCGTGAAGAAGACATTTATTTATTTTTCATAGGACTAATTTCAAGTTAATATAAATTTTAAAGGGTTATGATCTACCATGATTTGCTATGGGCATCTGAAGGTCAGGGCGTCTCAGACTGAACTCCCTATCCATTCCTCCTCTTTTTCATTCCCTGCCTTTAGTGTCATCTTCAACTCCGGTTCTCTTGCATTGCCCCCAGGATGCCGCCATCGATCGCGGTGAAGTGACTCTCCACGTCCTTCCGGTCTCTCTCATCCCTTCTTTCTACCTGCTGCCACGGCCTAGTTCAGACCTTCAAACATCCCTAACTTTTCTTTCTGCTCCCATTCACTTGCGATTGTTTACTTATTTATTTTCCCCACTCATCAGTTTCCTGAGAGGGGCCTTTGTCTCTATCATCTTTGGGTTTTTAGGTCTTAGCTGAGAGCTTGTGCTGTTGACAGGAATGTTCGTAGGTTATGTTTCTCTCTACATGTGCATTCTTCTCTCCCTCCCTCCTGAATACTGTTAGCATAGCTTACTCAGCAGAGCTCCCCAGCTGGATGCACAGTCAGCAGCAGTGCTGCAAGCCCTTGGTGAATGCAAGATCGCATGCTGTACCCATGTTCCCACTTGGTTCACGTGGATCCAGCGAAAATCTCTCCCTGGCTACTCCAGCTAATGGGGGACAGATTTCTTTCTTGGAGCCTAACTGATACGTCTCTGGGGAATAGAACTGGATAGAAATCCCTAGAATGTGATATCTAATACTCAATAACCTTGGGACAAACTGAGGATGATTTCCATATAGGTGTATAGGCAGAGCATTTGGTTCACTGTTTATGAGCCAAAGCTTGCAATAGAAAACTAAGGGAAAAAAAAAAAAAAAAAGAAAGAAAAAGTAAAAAAGGGACTGTAAAAGAAGCAGAATTCCATATAATCAAATCACAAGTGCGTTTTAAGTTCTCCGAAAAATTAGTCAGATTTCATAAGGATCGCAAAAGAATGCCATTAATATAAGTCATGTCTGGAGTTCCATGTTACCATATTACTTCAGCATCTACTTTGGGTCTCTCTCCAAAACGGATATAATTTCAGAAATGAGTCTGCATCCCTCCTGCCCCTGGTGAAAAGGGAACAGTTATTTCTGTCTATAATGTAGCAACAAGATGCCAGTAGCTACTCAAGCAGTTTTCCGTGCATCTGATGAAGAGATACTGGTACTTTTATATGGCCTGTGGGATTTCATAAGAAGTATAATGGAGAGTTTAGTTAAACAAAATGTTCTTCTCTGCTCTCTCTCAGTTTACTAGTGGTAGGTCTCAGAATGGTGGGTCCCTATGTTACGAATACTTGTTTATGAATGATCATACCTGCAGACAGCCTACTGAATAAGAGTATTGTAAAAAATCTTAGAACTTTGGAAGAATGATTGGATGTTTAGCCAGAGAACAAAGAAACTGTCCAAAATATCATCATTTAGAGGAAACTCTCTCTGCCTAGATTCTCTGACACGAGTCAGCAGTCAGTATGGTAACCCCCAACTCAAAATTGTGTATTCTTGACAGCTTCTATTCTAGCTTTATTTTTTTTAAATTTTGTTTAATTTTGTTGTTCTCCGTGGAATTATAGTAATTGGGTTGGCCTTGTATAAATGTGAGGGTTAAGGACTTGTCAGTAATTCATATAATAATTAGTATGAATCAGATTGCTTTCTTCAGAATAAGGTTGGTGAGTGAGGTCAGCCACTCTGAAAGGAGATAAGTGTGTTGGATGGAGAGAAGCACGTGCTTTGGGAGTGTGGAGGCTTTGGGAAAGGGGATAGAGCGGAAGCAGTCAGCAGAGAGAAAGTGAAGGGTTGGGCAGCTCTTCACTAAGAACAGGGAAACCTTGGGGTTTGGGGTCCTGGGCCGTAAGAGGGGAAGGATAAACTTTTGCTTTTTCAAAATGTTCCCAGGAGCCAACCTAATGTTGATACAAACGACACATCTACATGATGGAATATTCTGCAGCCATTAAAGAAACAAGGTAGATTTGCAGTTAAAAAGAAAGTGCAAAACAGACTGTATGGTATGCTCCCATTTCTGTATATAGCTTTGCAAGGTTATATATGCTTGTATTTGTTTGTATGAGTATATGCAGAGAGTATTTCCGGAGGAAATATAGGAAACAGTAACTTGGCTGCCTCTGGGAAAGGAGCCTGGGGACCTGGGTCTGAGAGAGGATTTTTTGTTTTTTTTTGCAAGTTTTTGGGTACAGTTTGAATTTTTATGCTCTTTACTTTTAAATTAAGAAAAGAGAACTAGTTAAATTTCTAGGATTACTCTCTTACCGTTAGGAGATTTGGTGGGGGTGGGAGTGGGGGAAGGGAGGAGGGAGAAAGAGGGAAGTGGGGAGGGGACAGATAATCTCTTTGTCCTTCTTTCTTCTGAGTCACAAAGCTCAGGGCTCTTATACCCCAGGACTCTTCTGGTTTTATTACCTCAGCTGGATTATGGTTAAATAAGCTTTTCTGGGCTGACCTGGAACTGAACTACTATTTATAATCACTTTCTATGGGGAAAACTCTACAGTGTTCCAGAGAACATGCTAAACTAAATTGTCTCTCCCACTTTCTCTCAATTTCATGTCTATTACCTTCCTTAAAAAAAAAAAAAAAGAGGACTTTAGACTTATTCCAGGAAGCCCTATCTGACCACATTCTTGCTTATCTCATCAGAAATGACAAAAACACTGTATGCAGTTACTACTTGAATACCTGCTGGGTTTTTTGTTTGTTAGTTTGTTTCCAACAAAGTGCCGTATGTTTTGCACTTTCTTTTCCAGCTAGCTTGAAGAAGGGTAATGCCTTTTATTTGTTTGCATGCCTGGTAGAGAGCCATAGGCATTCAGCAAATATTTGTTGGGTCAGTAAGTTAAGCGGTGGATGCCTAAGCAGACTGGTCACTGTAAACTGTCATAGATAAAACTTTCATGGCCTCGGAGGCACTGTGGAAAGGACTCTAATCTAGCACGGGGCTTCTCGACATTGGCACTGTTGACATTCTGAGCCACATAATTCCTTTTTCCACCATCCTGTGCATCATAGGAGGTTTAGCAGCATCCCTCACCCCTACCCATTAAATGCCAATAGGAATCCCCCAATCAGAACAGTAAAAAATATAGACATTGCCAAATGTCCCCTGCGGGCAAAATTGCCCTCGCTGACAGTCACTGATTTGGAGTGATTTTGGATTTGCTCTTCAGTCTCCAAGGATTGTTCTTTACTGAAAGAGCAGTCTTCAAACCTTGGAGACCTACAGGTGGGGCAAAGCAAGGCTTTCTGAAAGTGTACAAAGTGCTTCTGTGCAGAATTAGGAGAGGTGCCCCTCTGGGCAGATGAATGAGAAGAGGACCAGGGAAGGAAGCGCAGTCTGGATTTGATCCTCCATCTGTCCCTCCTGTTATTCCTGTTGGGTTCTTGGCTACGAGGGCTTCTTGTGGCCTGGAGCTAAGTCTGGAAGTCTAGCTGAGTTGGTAAACAACAGATTCTAAGGGCCGGTGACCCTGCAGAAGGATGGACCAACGGAGTTAACTGACTCTTCGACGTTCAGTCAGCTGTGTTGTGGTCACTTCCAAACAGCATATCAAGAGGACGCTTCCTCATTAATATGGATAAGAGGCAGATTATACTTCTCAGATGTATTCACCTAACAGATGTTTACTGAGCATCTACCATGTGCCAGGAGAGAAAACGCTGTCCTCCACTCCACCCTTATTTCTGTATGAAGTATTCTATTTCTGCGTGTTTGGTATGATCATTTTATTTTATGTTATTCAGAACCTTTCTTATTAACACAGTCTTCTCTTTTTTTTCCCCTGCACTTAATTTACTTGCTTTCCGAAGGACCAATTATAATTAAAAGGAAGAGGAAGAGCAATCAAAGGGATGGCTACAATTTTCAGAAACCTCCTTAGCTGTGCATGTGCTCAGTGAGTGCACACACACTCTGGGCTGCATTCTGGAGACCCTTCTCGACTGTCCTTATATTTATAAGTTATCCTACAACGCGTTGGCACATCAGCCGTCAAGGCAGTTTGTAGAATCTCCTTCCCTGGAGGTCTTTAAAAATCAAACTAAATATCCATCTGTCCGGAATGGTTTTGACGCAGTCCTACTGATGAGAAGGAATAGGCTAGATTTTCCCGTCAAGGTTCGTTTCTGTCTCGAGCGCTCTTAAGTGAATCACTTTGCCTCTCGGTGGGGGCAGGGAGGGAGGTAAAGTGACACTCTGAATTACTGATGTGTATCACTGTACATATACTGGTTAAATAGAAGAAATTATATCCCTCTCATGTTTTTAATGTTTCTGAAGCACTCGGTGCATTTGGAGCCTCAAAACAACCCTGTGAGGTGGGTGGGCCCTTCTTTGGGTCCCCGTGTCACAGAGGAGTCAGCAAGGCATGCAGATGTGGGGTTGTTGGTCCAGAGTCACAGCCTGGCTGATGCAGAGCGGAGATGCCGTTCCTGGCTGTCGGCTCTCCAGGTTCACTCTCTTTGCTCTTGACCCTCGTGCTTCTCTGTGTTTGTGGGGTTTGCTCTGTCATCCAGTGTCCAGACATTTGATTTGGAGCCAAGAATTAAAAAAAAAAAAATGGGGGGAACCTACTTAGGACCAATACTTACTCTATTTTTCCTTCCCAAAAAGTGCATTTTCACATAAAATGCTGGTAAGGGTTATTGCCAACTTCACACACAGACACATATGTTCATATATATGTATGTATACATGTGGTTGTGTGTGTATATAGGAATATAGGAGAGTATGTGTATGTATGTTTAGATGTGGATATATAGGTATAGCTGTGTGTGTGTGTGAGAGAGAGAGAGAGAAAGAATTTGTTCTTATTTTTCTAATGTGAAATAAGAAAACCTGAAAAATTTGCCATGTACCAGCACTACTCTGGATTCTCTTAACAGTTTAGGTAAAATCTCAACGTTTGTTTCCTAATTAGAAAAAGGCATAAATTCACTCTCTTGGTGACTATCTCAGACTGTTCGTGACACAGATTGAAAATAGTCTTTCTAATATTTTGACTACCCATTTTTACTGGGTTGTCATTACTTCTAAACAGTTTCAGTGGACAGGGCTAATAAACACGTATTTTTAAGAAAGGAAAATACAGTATTGACAAAATAACAACCTTAGTGGTACCAAATACACTGAATGCAGCATGTCAAAATACTAGGAAGAATTGTTTTCTGTGTGGTTATGCTAGTTAATTTGATATATACTTAGGTCCACTTATTTCAGTTTGATTTTAAATTTTGGAGGTTGCTTTATTTTTGTCTTTTTTTGGTTTATATTTTTCAGTTATATAGCATGTTTACATGATTTTCCAAAATCAAAACTATGAAATGAAGTATGTGGGGAGAGATCTCACTTTTATCTCCATTTCTTCCTTTTTGGCCTGTCCCTTTCTTGATAATAATTGTTTTGGTTTTTCTTCTGATTAATTTTGGTTCATCTTTCCCTTATTTCTTCTCAGATATGTAAGTAGCTGTGTTTATTATATAGCATATGTTCTTCCCTTTCTCACCCAAACTGTAACATTCAGTACACAGTCTTCTATACTTTGCGTTTTTCTTTATTCATGTATCCTGGAGAGCAGTCCATAGCAGTATATGGGGATCTGCCTTATGTATCTGACACTCCCTTGTGTGCTGTACTGTAGTTTATTTAACCAGTCCCTTGTTGATGGACATTTGGGTTATTTCCAGTCCTTTGCTATTATTGGTCTTGTAATGAATAGTCTTGTACTTACATTATCTCATATTTTTTACTAGTACTTTTGGGGGTTGATTTTTATAAGAGGAATTGATGGGTCAAAGAGTCATATGTATTTTTGTAGAAATTGCCAAATCCATCTCCATTGGGTTTGAAAGGTTTTGTGTTCCCAACAGTAATATACAAGAGAGCAAATTTTTCCCAGTCTCACCAACAGAGTATGTTGTAAGTTTTTGGAGTTTTGGCTAATTTGAAAGGTGAAAAATGGGATCTCATGTTGTTTTAATTTGTTATTTCTCATATCATTAGTGAAGTTAAGCATCTTTTCTTATGCTGAGGACTTTTGTAAATTTTTGGAGTTTTGGCTAATCGGAAAGGTGAAAAATGGGATCTCATGTTGTTTTAATTTGTATTTCTCATATCATTAGTGAAGTTAAGCATCTTTTCTTATGCTGAGGACCATTTGCATTTCTTTTTCTATGAACTATATGTACATCTTTTGCCTACATTGGGCTGTTGATCTTTCCCTTCTCAGTTTTCAGAAGTTCCTTATAAACTAGGGCTATTATTCCTTCATGATATATTGCAGTTCTTTTCCTTACTATCTTTATTTTGCTTACAGTGTTTTATTTTTACATGTAAATTTGAATTATTACTTATTTTTTTGTAGTTATAGTTATCTTTATGTGGTCATTCATTTCCCCATTGGATCTGGATTTTGAGATGGGCGTGGTTTCCCACTTCCAGGTTCTAAAGTAAGCCCCAGCTATTTTCTTCCATGGTTTCATTTTGTACAATTAGATTTCATTTGGAATTTATCTTGGTGTGAGGTATGAGGAGTGGATCCAATTAAATATTTTCCCATGTTGTTCTAACATTATTTACTAAGGCATCTTCCTTTTTCCCGTTGGTTGGAATGCCCTTTATCATATGTACTTGGGTCTGTCTCTGCCTGATTTATCTCATTCTATGTATTAATGCTCCAGGAGCATACAGTTTTAATAACAGGAGCTTTATAATATGTGTGAAAAATAGTTTTTAAACAAAAGTAATGGTGACATGATTCCTGTGTTTATAAAAACGTGAAGTTTGAAACAGAAGCGTTTTTAGAGATACCACGCAAATGAGTGACTTTTACTATTCCATTTTGCAAAGACGGGAAGTAGGGCTTCCAGAGTTTGTACAAACTCATCCAGAATCACCAAGATGATTACCAGATAGTCAGCAGTGGGACTGGAACCCATGTTTTCAACTACTACATTGCATGATTTTCTCTTAAAGATATGATTTTCTCAGTAAATATGGGTGACTAGTCTCCTAGCAAGGACCTAGAACCAGTTCAGATGCCTTCTCTTATCACAAAATATTTTCGTAGCTTGGAATATTTAAAATAATACATGATTTAGTTTATTTTAATTATAGTATATTCATTTTAGAATATTTGGAAAAGAACCCTGCTACTGATTCCCAGAAATATATTAATATTTTGGTCAATTTCTGGAATTTTTTAAATGCCAAAATCTTTTGTTTATTATGATCATGTTAAGTGGAAACAATTTTGAGAGGATGACAGTAATATTAAGCATTTATTAAGCACGTACCTCAGTGCACTGATTAAAGTGCTCTAAGTACATTCTCTTAATTAATTATCACAAAACCTATCTAGGGATGCAGTCTTTATTATTTCAATATTTCTTATGAGTAATGCTGGCTCTGAGAGGTTAAATAACTTGCCCAATCTAATGGAGCTTGTATCCTAACTCATGTGTTTCCTCCAGCTCCTATGTTTTAACCGCTATGCCCACTGAATCCCATGTATACCATTTTGGACCCTGTTATTTTAGTAATTTTTTTTTTTTTAAAGCTGAACATTTGTGAGCTTCTGGAATAGGTCTGGTTTTCTTTCCTTTATAAATTTATTTATTTTTGGCTGTGTTGGGTCTTTGTTTCTGCGTGAGGGCTTTCTCTAGTTGTGGCAAACCGGGGCCACTCTTCATCATGGTGCACGGGCCTCTCACTGTCGCTGCCTTCTCTTGTTGCGGAGCACAGGCTCCAGATGCGCAGGCTCAGTAGTTGTGGCTCACGGGCTCAGTTACTCCGCGGCATGTGGGATCTTCCCAGACCAGGGCTCGAACCCGTATCCCCTGCATTGGCAGGCAGACTCTCAACCACTACGCCACCAGGGAAGCCTTGTTTCCTCAATGGTCATATTAAATTTTGATTATAATATCACCTTTCTTCTAACACAATTAAATTGCTTATATCAGATTGTAAGAAGAGGGAGTTAAAAATATTTTTTCTTATTTTTTTTCCTTCGGATGTTATTCATAAGATCTTGGCAGGTATACAAAGATGTATCTTGAAAATTAAGTAGAATGATTTTGGTGAAGGCCAGTGTGAGACAGAAAAGCACATTGATTTTATAGACATGGTTGCTGCTCAACGATTTACATGATGTTCAGAGGGAGTTTACTTTCCTATGTTGACTGAACAGCCTCCCTGCAAGTTTGTTTATTTAAAATTTGCATAACTACCTTTATTTTTTTCCAGATCCAAATTGTCCCAAATTTCGAATTAAAGATGAGGTACAGGGCTTCCCTGGTGGTGCAGTGGTTGAGAGTCCGCCTGCCGATGCAGGGGACAAGGGTTCGTGCCCCGGTCCGGGAAGATCCCACGTGCCGCGGAGCGGCTGGGCCCGTGAGCCATGGCCGCTGGGCCTGCGCGTCCAGAGCCTATTCTCCGCAACGGGAGAGGACACATCAGTGAGAGGCCCGTGTACCGCAAAAAAAAAAAAAAAAAAAAAAGATGAGGTACATAGTGATGCGTGGCTGAAGAGTAAATAGTGTGCAGTCAAAAGTAAATGAAATAGACATTTTCTAAACCTGCCTCAAATTGCATCCTAGCTCAGCAGCGTACATTCAGCTGTGACATCAATAGACACATCAGTAAGAAAGATGAAAAATGGCAAAGACATTTTGAAGAGAGAAATGAATTCAGTGTATCAGGCCAGTGTGAAAATACAGTATTAGTGACTATTACAGAAGACAGTGATTTGCTGGCAGCATTTTAAGTGCAATTTTGTAGGTCTGTGTGCTAGGAGAGAACAAAATGGTAGATTCTGGATTCACAGCCTGCTTTTTAACGTTGTAAAAAGTTAATACTCTCATAAACTCTGTTCTAGGTACACATGGACTATCAGGCTAACCCAGGGTAGTTTCTGTCATCAAGAGGTTTATGATTTAGTGCATTGACCTCTTCTTTTTTACCGTGTAGTCCCTATCAGTAAATAAAAGTCTGAGCTCATTTCCTAGTATATTTTATATTTACTTAATAAATTACATACATGCGCTACTGTAGATCCATCAGTTATTAAAGTTTTCTATCTTAAATTTTCAGAGTAAAAAAAATTTGTGGATAGACATTCCAGTGATTTTCCCTGCATGTCAATGCAGTGCAGGATGTGTATATCCTGTTTCAAATATCACTGGTCTGTCACTCTAGTGGTAGAGTATAAAACAGTCTATTTGCCTTGAAGAGCTTCAGCTGGGGACACATTTTATCCCTAAATAAAGTTAGAGGCTTTTAATCAGGGGAGTATTTGAAAATTAAATTGTTTTCTTCAGAGTTGCCTAAGAAAGATTTCATAATAAGACCATAGATATTCCTACATTAAATATTTTTTGTATTTTAAATTTGATAATTTGCTACTATTTCCACCCTCCCTTCTTTTGTATTTGTTCCAAAAAAAGTTGGGAACTCCATAAAGAACAATTCTGGCCTGTAGTTCTCGAATTCTGACATTTAGCAATCTGTACTCATCAAACATCTAGTCAAACTAGATGACAGGTTAATCATCTTATGATTCATTGTGTTTCACTCCTTTCCTAGGAAATAAAAAGCTAGTTATTTCTGAAATTAGGGATGACCTAGTTAAGAAGGATTATAATTTAAAAATAATCTTTTATGTCTTATTATGCTATATAACTAAGTGATAAGGTTACGATAACATTTGGAAATGAGTTTTAACAATTATGTTTTTAATAGAATGTTCATTTACTCTCTAGTTCTAAATATGTCCTGTTAGCTTGCAGGTCTAATTTAAAACATCAACCTTAAAATTTTCAAAGCCTAGTGTCTTATATAGCTAAATGTCTAAAAGGTATTTGTTGGTGAAATATTATTATAATGATAGGTTTGTTTATTTTCATTCATATTTCATTCATAGATCCCAGCTCTGTATTATAAAGAACTTTTACTAATATGTAAAAAATAAATCTTGAGAGCTAGTATAGTATAGTCAATGTATATCTAATTGGTTATTAAAGTTGTCCTGATAATTTAAGATCATTTCCATTATTTTTACTCTCATACATTTCTTTTAAGTTTTGAATATCTGTTTAGATGTGTTGTTGCCTCTAGTTCAGAGTCTGATTAGCTTGTCAATAAATTAACTACTCA
This sequence comes from Tursiops truncatus, assembly GCF_011762595.2. NCBI lineage: Eukaryota > Metazoa > Chordata > Mammalia > Artiodactyla > Delphinidae > Tursiops > Tursiops truncatus. The sequence goes on along the minus strand of NC_047035.1, from coordinate 162,170,480 downwards.
TAATAGGCCATTATATCAATAAGTCTGGAAAATACAAATAAAATAGATTTTTAAAAGAATTATGTAGATTACTGAAATTGATGTTAGGGGAATTAGAATAGCTGAGCAAAGCAATAACTAAAGAAAACATTGAAAAATATTGTGAAATAATTATGAAAGGCTCCTGTCCCTGTTCTTGTCTTAGGGATGTTTAATTCTAAGAAATGGCTAAAGAAAAAAATGATTTATAGGAAGAATCTAGTGTAATCTCATAGAAAGCAGTTCTAACAAGTAAGGCTGAATTTCATGGGAACTGTGAAGTTCTTAGAAGACAGACCTCTTTCATCATGTGTTTTAGCATACATACGGTTCTTTGTCTCTGTTTTTCTCTGAATACAGGATTTCTTAGCCTGCTTATTGGCATATGGTTGAAAAATAGCCACCCACCTGGCCTTATAGCTCTAGCACTCACCACTGTCTGATTATCTACAGCTAAATGTCTCTTGGTTCAAACACATAAACACTTTCTTATTGCTCACTGAATGGCCAATGTACTTCTCCTCGAGTGAGGTGTTTGCTCTGGGTCTAATGAGCTATCGCTGAATAGTCAGGTCGAGTGAGTCATAGTCTCATAAGAGCCTGGGACCTGAGAATGGTTCACACAGGCAAATTTATTGATGTGTTTGCTACAGCTTATTGATGAGTCTGTCCTATTGTTTAGGGAACAACCATTTCAAAAGTACATAAATTGGCAGAGAGCACACAAAAAGGTGACAGCCTCAAAAGAAAACTCCAATTCATCAACATAAATGGCTCTACTCATGAACATATTTGTGCATTTTCATCTACATACTATTATATAAACAAATGCTATAAAATTGTATTTATTCAAAGAATAATCTATAAAAAGTAGTATTTAATCTGAGAATGCAAGGATGGTTCAATATTAGGGCACTTATTAATATAATATAATAAAACCAATATGCTGTCCATACTGATCAAAATATCAAATAAGAAAACTGATCTGATGCTGGAAAAGTATTTGATACAATTTAACAATTCCTGATACAATATTTCAAACACTTGGCTTTCATGCTTTTTGCTACTTCCGGTACACTATGAACATTTATCATTTTTATAATCAGACAAAAATATGTAAAAGGTTTTAAAAGCCCCTCAGGGCAGTTAATTTTTTTTTTTTTTGTATTCCAAGTTCCTTATTCATGTAATTGTGTCTCAATAAATATTTCAAATGAAGCATTCCATTAAAACAAAGTAGATTTTGAGAACTGTTAAGAAAACGGAATAGAGAGAATTTTTCTTTTTGTCTTGGAACACCTTGTTTCAGGAGTGTACCTTTTCCTATGTACAACATGAACAATCATCAGTGTTCATGAGGGTGAATTGCTTTTCTTTTAGAAGATACCTTTGAAAATTGTTCTCTTTTTCTCCGCGATTTGCTTCTCTGAACTCTTACCTCTTTTCCTGAGCTGAATCAGTGCCCTAATCTGACAGCTATGCGTATCTAACTGATAGCTGTTACTCCATCTGAACAATTCCATCTTAGATTCAACATGCTTGTGCCTGAGCCTATTTCCCTCTCTATCCCGACAACTCAAAATACCCTAGAATGATCTCTCTCCTCTCATTTTTGCTTCTTGTCTGCTGCCCAGCCTACATTTTTAGTGTCTCCCAACACTTTACCTTTATCAGCTTTCATAATCCTGGGTATAGGTTTTTATTTCTTACCTGGACTATTTTGCAGAAGTCTTCTGATATCCTTCTTCCTTCTATTTCAGCATATTTCACCTGCACTGCAACTAGAGTAATCTTTCTATATTTGACTTATATGTCACTCCTCTGCTTAAAACTTTGTGAGGCAGCATTTCTGATTGAATTATATTTAAAATTGTTGGCTTGGCATTTGAAAGCTGTCTTCCTTTTGCCCTTCATGTATTCCTTACTCCTAGACCTTCCCCATGCACACTGAACTCATTTCTCATGGGGGCCATAGTGTGGTCATTCTGTTATCTTTTCTCATGCTTTGTCTTCCAGCCTTCCTTTTCTCACTTATGAAAAACTGACTTACATTCATAATGTGCAGATCCAAGGCAATGTTCATGAAACTTTAGAGTCTCCCTGATATTTGTGATTTCCTTCATTCTCCGAGCTGTCACAGCACTCTGTAATTCCCTGATGACTTCAGTGTATTTTCTGATTGTTTCATCTCTACTCATGGATTAAAAGCTTCTTGAGTATAAAGGGCTAGATTTTATTGTTTTATATTTCTTATAATGCCTAACATAGTGATTTATACATAATAGTTCAAACATTGATATTTTGAATCAAATACTGAATTATTTGAAAGTAATGTATATATGAACAATATACATTTGTATTTGAAACATATCAGTGCCATTGCCTCCAAAGTATTCCTTTGGGAGATGGTAATACAACTGAAAATATAAAACAGAACTAATATAAATAAAGTTGGTCCTCTATTTTGTGTTGGTCATCTAGTGTCATTTTAAAAGAGTTATTTTTATTTTTTTCACATTTACATTCATATTTGCAGGACAACTAAAATATTATTAGTGTGAAGAATAATAAAAGTTATTATTATAACCTTGAGAGAGTATGTTAATTAAATTGAGGGTTAAGGAAAGATAGTGCTTAAGATAACTTCTTTCCCCATTTGTGATGACATGAAAACTTTATTTTCTTATATTGAGTCAAACTGCCAAGAAATTCTTGCAACAGACTGAGTGCTATGATAAATATCTGCTTTTTAGAGCTTTGGACAGTGTCATTGCTTGAAAAGCAAGCTTGAACTCCTCAAGAGATCATTGGAGAGATAAATGCTTAAAAGCTTTTCAAAGCCATACTCTTGGCTCTATCAGAATTTAATTTCCCACTGATTATGGTTCTATCGATTTTGGAACACATGGCTATGTATATACTCAGCATAGCTACATCACTGATGATTTCCCATGCCTTGGGACTACATCACTGTTTTATGTGCATATGGAATCCACTTATATTTTCTTATATGTAAGTACCTTGAATTAAATACTCTGTTTTTAGACTAGACTATGAAAATGTTCTTGTAGTTGTTTAAAGGCTAAGTCTTTTTAGTAGTTAAAAACATTTTGATGTGTGTGGAAATGGGCTTTATAAACATCCTGTACTTTATCAACCACTCAGTCATACCTGGTTAGGTTCTGACCTGTAGTCAAAATACAAAGGGTGTTTTTAAAAGTAGATTCCAGCTGTATGACATCACAGTGTTGAATGCGCAGAGTGGTTATAAATGGTGAGGCAATACATAAAATATATAGAAGATCTTGGTTCTAGTGCTGTTGCTGTTAGTTTTAAGCAAGTGCTGTACCCTTTTGATCTTCAGTTTGGGGATCCAGATAGTGTTTACTTTCTAGAGAGTTGATGAGGATGCCAGGAGATAGGATATGTAAAGGACTTACCCCAGTGTCTACTATTGAACATAGTTGACTTCTATTACTCTTTGACCAAAAAAAAAAAAAAGTGATTTGATCAAAGAATTTGTTGATGATAATGTTTTCATCTTTGAATGCTTTGTACCATGGTGATTAGTAGATAAGATAAACTTGGTAATCAGGTAATCATACAATCTAAGAACTGGAAAGGCTGGCCTCATTTTTTACATTCGAGAAAATAAAGGACCAAAGACCTCAGGTGACCCACCAGCCACCACACAGCAGGTCAGTAGCAGAGTGGGGTTTTGAACCCAGATCTTGGGACTCCTCCTCCTGAGGCACTTTCTCCTCTCTGCACACCAGAGTGGTGCTTCCAGAGCTCACCCTTTCCAAGTGATGGTTCTGTGACTACAGTTCATTCAGTGAGGAGCTAGTGGGCTTCGTATCTCTTCCGTCTGGAGTCATTCTTGCCTGGTCAGTCGTAGTGTTTTTGCCAGGCTAAAAAGTAAAGTTCTGCTATCAATTCGGTGTGGAATATGATCTCATGCATGTGTTCTGTTTTTTTAGTATAACATAAAGAACTTGAGCAGAAGCTCCATTATAACATATTTCATGAGTCAGTTATGATCTTCGTCAAATCATGGCCCAAATACAATCACTAGTCCTGTTTCTGAGATACAAACATTATAAAAGCCTGTAATATACTTTAAAAGATACATTCTTGATGGTATTTTGAAAACTATTTAGTCCTTATAAACATTCGAACCTTTGAATATTTAAACAAAGATAGTGCTGTGTTTGGCAAATTAATAAAATACTGAACTTAAGATATAATAAAAAGAACAATAAAGAACTAGTTAAAGCACAGTCTTCTTTACAAGAAAGTCTTCTGTAACTCAATCCCAGAAGATTAGATTTTATAATAAAGATAATTTACCCCTTATAGAAATGTTTGTATTTTGAGTTGGCCACAGGTGGTCTCTAAAAGGAATCTTGTAAGGTTTATTTAGAAAATCTAAAGCTATTATGATAAGTTTTTAAAAACCCATACAGATGAATATGTTAAAATAGGATTATACAATTTAGCTATTTAATCTGATTAAATGAAAATCTGAGATTTCCTTACTCATGGATGTTTGTACGAGAGAGTAATGTAAATACTACAAAGAACTGTCAAAGGAAATAACATATCTAATGATTTTAAATCCTAAAATAAGAAACCAAGTACAGCCTTGATCAAATGCACACAGAGTGATATTTCTGTAAGAAAAAAATATTTCATAGGACTATGATGATAGTGGTGTAGTATCAAAGCTTAATTAAAAATCTTGAAAAAATCAGCAAACTTTATACCTAAGTAAAATTTTGACATAAAAAAGACCCTCAGAGTGGGGAAAAAAAGACCCTCAGAGTGGGAAACTTCACTTTTTTGGACAGTTTATAATAGAAAACCTTAAAAGTAGCTACTTGATGCTTTAAAAATGTAGATTTACAAGAAATGGCTAGAGAACATTCAGTTAAAAAATTATCCATTTTGTTAAATGAAATTCTCATTTTCATCTCAGGAACGCATATGAGGCCAGTATTTCTTTTATACAATTATAATTGCTTTTAAATTTGGCGGTGAATTTTTCCTAGTATTCTAGTCTAAATCTAGAGAATTCTTCAGGTTTTTTGGTAAGTTATCTTCATCAGTTTTGTGTCAATCAGAGAAACCTTACCATAAAAGTCATTGCTATCACACTGTTTTCAATGAATGCTTAACTATATTCTGAACTGTTATGTATTGAATCCCATTAAAAGAAAACACACCAGGGCTTCCCTGGTGGCGCAGTGGTTGAGAGTCCGCCTGCCGATGCAGGGAACACGGGGTTCGTGCCCCGGTCCGGGAAGATCCCACGTGCCGCGGAGCGGCTGGGCCTGTGAGCCATGGCCACTGAGCCTGAGGGTCCGGAGCCTGTGCTCCGCAACGGGAGAGGCCACAGCAGTGAGAGGTCGGCGTACCACACACACACACAAAAAACAACAAAAGAAAACACACCAGATCTTTTTGGGTGTCAAGGCAGCTATGTAGAAAGAGCAGGCTCTATTTGGTTACAATGAAATCTGCCTCTTAAATTATTTTCCATTCCACTTCCTTCATTGCGTGTGCAATGTCTTATATGCATCTGAATTATCATTAAGAGGACCACAAACACAGACTTTATGACCTCAGTATATGATGATCAGAAGAGAAAAAGCACTGCTTAAATAAATTTGAAATCTTATTATTTAGAACGATTTCAACATGCAGGTAAGGAACAGAATAGCACTATGGCATAATGCTATATCTTGAAATGAGTATTTAAAATTTTGGGAGATTAGTTTCTTAGGTGGCCTGGTGACACTTGGTCCATTTACTAGGAGATATAGGCTTTTGTTGTTGTTACTCACAGTGCTTCTTGCGAGGTGCCGGCCCCGAACAGCTCATCCCAGCCAATTGTGCTCCACCCTCCCTCTCTCCCTCCCACCCTTCCTTCCTTTCTTTCCCTGGGAAAGATGGTTGTTAAATATTTGCTGGCTCACTACTGCTTATAAATGTACCATCAATGAATGAACAGCAGGAAAGCTTCTCAGATTAGGTTGTGTCAGGTCAGGGATGCTCATCATGCTTTCACTGTCACCTGCTTTTGCCTTTGATTCTAACTCTGGGGGAGTCTTGCTTTCGCCCATCCCAGGAACCAAATTGTGTCTATACCACAAGTACTCTTCCTTTCAAGAACCATCAGTAACGACAATTCCTTTGAAGTTGGAAATCAAAAAAGATAATAGAAAATGATAATATTGCTACCAGAAGTCAGTCAGTGAGTCAGCGTTCTGTTATTGCTCTATGGTCTAGTGGGTTTTACACGCACTGAAGTAACACGGACCTGGGTTTGAATCTCCTACTGTGAGAACTTGGGCGAGTTCACTCTGCGTCTCAGTGTCTCATCTGTGAAATGGGTGTTGGGAGGTTTAAGTAGGATTTTATATGTAAAGCCCAAGGCAAGTGCTTGGCATGTGGCAATTACCCTTTCATGCCCTCTCAGAGTACCTGGTAGGGGCCAGAAGAGGGAGCTTCTAAGAGTTCTTGACTGACGCCCTCCATTTTTTTTTTTTTTTTTTGTCTTTGCGGTACGCGGGCCTCTCACTGTTGTGGCCTCTCCCATTGCGGAAAACAGGCTCCGGAGGCGCAGGCTCAGCGGCCATGGCTCACCGGCCCAGCCGCTCCGCGGCATGTGGGATCTTCCCAGACCGGGGCACGAACTCGTGTCCCCTGCATCGGCAGGCAGACTCTCAACCACTGCGCCACCAGGGAAGCCCTGCCCTCCATTTTTATATGGAGTTATCTTTCTCCAAAATTTTCAGCAGAGTTTGTATGAGGGATAACACAAATGAAATTGAAGGCTTTGGATATCATTTTATGTAACAGTATTTTTGATTCAAACACTTCATGGCAATTGGATATTATTAAAGATCCAGGCAGTTTAAAAATAGCCATTTTGCTGGCTCCATCAAGGAAAGAAGCTGGGTCTTCTGTGGAACAGAAATAAGACGTGCTGCATTTCCCCTTAATTCCTCAAGATCTTTTCTGTTGAGTATTTGAAGATTTCAAGTTTTTAATAGAAAAGTCTCATTTCAGTAAAACACTTAGGTTCTTTAAGTGGTCCATCAGTTTCTTTATTAAAATCTCATACTTCATTGTGACATTGCCTTTCAACATGGTTTAAAAAGGACTTAACCTGGCCATATTGATGAAGAAATTGCTGGTGTGTTTTAAATTGCACAATGTGAGTCAAAAATGTGAGTTTCAGAAAAATGGGAGTATTGATGGAGGATATTTCACTATTTGGGCTTTTGTTATTTAGAGAGAAAAAGTGAATATTTATTATTCACTCATATAATTATCTATTTGTTAGATAGATAATTAATGAGTGAATATTTATCCTGAAAACTGCTGGGACTTTAAATATGTCATTCTCATTAATGAAACAAGATAGCATTTTGGAAATACACCTTTGGTGAAGTTAATTAAAACATAATTTAAGGAGTTAATTCATTATTTATAATAACAATTTAAACCCTTTAATAAAATACATTCCCATACAAAGGACTCTGATTTAGATAGTTTTGGAAACTAAAATAGATTTCAGTTTTTATTGCTTGATTATTAGGATTCTGAAATTCTCCTCTCAAGAAATTGAATTTTAAATGTATTTTTTCATATTTAAATTATATGTGATCAAAAATGAAAAAATAGCTAATGATTTCCAGTCTCACAGCATTACCATAGCGCTGCACTGTCCACTGTGGAGCCGCAATCCAATATGGCTCATCTGAATTGAGATGTGCTGTAAGTGTAAAATTAAAACACACGGGATTTCAAAGGCCTCGTATAAAAAAAAGATAAAATATCACATATGTTGAAAGATAATATTCTGGATATATTGAGTTATATAAAACATATCATTAAAATCAATTTAATCTGTTTCTTTTTTTAATGTGGCAACTAAAATATTTAAAATTACATATGTGGCTCACATTACAATTCTATTGGACAGAGCTGCTCCAGAGAATGATTTTTGAAATAGTTAAAACAACATAGATAGACTTTGCCTGGGAGATGTCACTTTATGAGCAAATCAAAAATAGGCCAAGCATATTGGGGTTATGAAGAAAAATTTTGCACATACAACTTAAGAAAAAAAAGATGGATGGAGAAAACCACCTGTAGATATAACTAGTGTACAAAAGAACAGAAAATTGATATCTACAAAATTATTTGAACATTGATTAAAAACTTTTGAAAACATGCTGCTACATTTTTGAAAATGCAGCTTTGGTTTTTTATTTATTTTTAATTAAAAAAATTGAAGTATAGCTGATTTACAATGTTGTTAGAAAATGCAGGTTTTATAAGTCCAACAAATTTATCATAGTATAAAAAATATGTATTTTTAACTGACTATACTAGTGAACATTGACTATCACATGTATATTTAGTATCTGAAATATACCGGAGATGCAAAGCCTGGTACAATACATGATATAAAGTAGATGCTCAATAAATATTTAATGAATGAATATGTGATTGAAATAGGAGAGGGTAGAGATTTTTGTTGGTGTTGTTCATTGATTATCTGAAGAGATTAAAATTAAAATAGTGCCTAGCCCATAGAATGCACACAAGAAATATTTGTGAAATGAATGAAGTTAGACACACACACATTAAATCATAAAGAAGATAAAGTCCTCAGAGAGAAATTACCACCAATATATGTTAAACTAGTTCTCACTATTCAAAGGGTACCAGTTATTTTAAAACATCACTAAATTTATAGCTGTTTTAACAATACATTTACTTTAATAATGGTCTTATTTTGATAGTATCTTATATTTTGAGTTACACATGAAGAAACTCCATGGAAACAGTTGGAACAAAACTCAGGAATTAGTGCTTCAAAAGTTCCAAACTTGCGAAGGTCAGTTGTGTTGTTTTCCTTGGCTTAACTGATATTGAAATCATGACTTCAAGATAGAAATACTTAGCGAATTTAGTAATTGGATGCTTAAGGTTCAAGTAGAAATATCGATAATGCTTATTTAGTAAAAAGTATAAAAAAATAGGTGCGTTGTTTTTGTTTTTGTTTTGCGGTATGCGGGCCTCTCACTGTTGTGGCCTCTCCCGTTGCGGAGCACAGGCTCCGGACGCGCGGGCTCAGCGGCCATGGCTCACGGGCCCAGCTGCTCCGTGGCATGTGGGATCTTCCCGGCCTGGGGCACGAACCCGTGTCCCCTGCATCGACAGGCGGACTCTCAACCACTGCACCACCAGGGAAGCCCAGTAGGTGGCGTTTTAATAAGTAAACTGTAACTGTAACATCGTAGAAGTGTGAAGTTTATATCATAAACACATTTAACATAATTTCCATTTATTTGGGAGGATATATAATACAAATATATTTCCCTTGAATATTTTTCTTCATTAGACTGATAAAATTGGGAATAATTTCTTCACTGTGAGTTTTCATAAAGTCCAGGTAAGAGGGGTATTTCAATTGGCTAATGATAAAATGAAGGGGTAAAAATTAAATTCAAGGCAAATGAAGGGAACAGAGTAGGTGTAAAGGAGATGTTTTTGCAGTTAATTGACCAGGAACTGCGTTATTCCTAAAGGTTCATGGCTCAAACCCGCTTAGGCTTACTGTGTTAGGAAAAGTGATTTCCATACATTTACTTCAGGGAGCTCTCCCTGCCGCCCTCATCTCTCCCCACTGTATGCTCCAGTGACACTGAACTCTTGGTTCCTCCAAATCTTGTCTCTGGGTCTTTGCAAATGTTCTTTGGATGTCTTCCCTACACCCCGTTTCTTTGCCTAATTCCAGCTTAAATATTCTCTCTAGAGGGAGATCTGCCCATTCCTTGGTTTCTGCTAAATCTTCTTGTTATGAGCTCATGTAACTCCCTACTTGCATTTTAGAGACATTGTTAAACTTTCTCCAAAAAGGGCTGAATTTGTTGAGTTTCACATATGTTTACATAAGTTATTGTTCTAATGGCTGTTTCCAAGATGCTCTTCAACTCCAAAGCCTTTCCCTTTTTCCTTGACTATAAGAACTTCCTCATTATTTCCAGATTTTAATATATGATTCTTCCCGTCTGGAAACATGAGAGAAACAGCTTTTCTCCATAAATGACTAGGAAATTATCCACTGCGTTTTCATAAAATTCATAAATCATGTAAGCAGGACATGTTATGAATTAATTGGTGGGACATCTATCTCGGAAGGGTTAAAGAATTGCCAACACTGATCAAGCCTGCTCTCTCTGGCTGTTGATATGGTGTTGACAGCCAAGCAAAGAGCTTCTTCAATAAATCCACTCTCATATTCAAGTTTTTCCAGATGTGAGAAGTAATTAAGTCTTTGCATTTATTGAAGCCTTGTACGCTTTTCAAGAGGGAACTGGCAGCTGTGATGAATTAACTCTGCCTGAGTGCATGTGTGTGTTGTGTGTGTGTTTTGCGTGTGAATGTACATATATACAAGCACACGTGGCATTTGCCAATAGTCAAATGAGATCAGACCTTTAAAAAAACAAAACAAAACAAAACAAAAAGCTAATTTTCATAAATACCAAAAATTTTTACAGCTATATCTCACAATTTAGAGACTAGGGCTTTATCCAGTAATACCTTCTCAATTTCTGCTTTTGCTGAATGTTAAAGAGAAGAAATGAAATCATTTGCATCTGTTAAAGGATTTTCTTAAGAAAAGGTGAAATCATGATACTAGTAAAGCATAAAAGGAGCACATTTCAAAGATTTTAACTCATTACTTAAAGAGGCCACCAATAAGATGTTACAGTTGGTTCAAGGGTGAATTTGAAGGACCAAACGTAAATGAGTAATAAGGAATTTGGAATTGAATTTACAGATAGATACAAATGGGTCTATCAACAAGCCAATAATCAATTGCTTTTCCCCAGGACACAATTAATTTGCATTTGTATGGCTAAAGCATCATTAGCATTGTTACCAGTTTTCAACAATTTAAGGTGTGGTAAAGTAGTTCAAAGACAGTGAAAGGCCAAGTTAGCCAGAAGGTAACACTAGTTAAGACATGGTGTAATTTTTTGTGTGTGTCAGTTTCAAAGTCTTTCACAATTTTTCCTGACACATCTCACACAGAACTTCAGGAAAGGGATACTTTTTGGGATAGCCAAGCTGTTTTTTCATGCTTGACCCTTTGGTTCTGATTGCAAGCCATTCAAGAGGCCATTCAAACCTTGGGCTTCTCTCAGTGGGAAGGATTGCGGAAGTGTTTATGGTTTTAGTTTTGTGGTTATTAAATTGGAACAAATATCTCAAGTAAGCAGCAAATTAAATCAAAGTCTTTCAGTTCACTTGGTGGTTATGTTAATGTAGACTCTGAGTAAGAGGACTTATTTTTTCCTGTCAATATGCTTAGAAGAATAGGTATTTTACATTTTGGCATCCCAACCTGAAAATTGTTGAGCCAATTTTTGGTTTCTTGTTCTTCTCCAACACCAGTCTAGATGTGCGGCTTTCATTTGTCAGTAGGATCTGTATTTGTGAAAATAGGAGTATGAATATAGAAAAACACTAATAAATCTTATTTTAATGGCAAAATTGATTATGGTGACAGTTATTCAGGTTGTTTTGTATTCTTTTGATTTCTAATTAACAAACAGTAGTGGAATAGCCATTAGGAAGGAGAAGATAGGCTAAATGAATGTTAATTGTAAAAATAGATTGGGCTAATAATAAGCAGAACTCTTCTCTTTTATAAAGAAGACAAAATGCCCTAGAGAGCTTACATGTCTTGTTTTAAAAAAAATTTTCTCTCCCTCATCTATTAGTAAAGTTCTCTTTTGGATAGATGCCAAACGATGAAGAAATACATGAGGCAAAAGTAAAATAACCAGGAATTTAACTGAGAAGCAGGAACCTTTTGGGGATAGTCATAAAAGAAACCCAGGCAACTAAAAATGAGTACATGAAAAGACTGCCAAGGCAGGCAGACAAGTCAGATGAACTAATTTCTCTCTCATCTACCATTTAGGGGGAATATATATATATATTTTTATAAATGTATTTATTTATTTTTGGCTGTGTTGGGTCTTCCGTTTCTGTGCGAGGGCTTTCTCCAGTTGAGGCCAGCGGGGGCCACTCTTCATCGAGGTGCGCGGGTCTCTCACTGTCACGGCCTCTCCCGTTGTGGGGCACAAGCTCCAGACGCGCAGGCTCAGTAGTTGTGGCTCACGGGCTTAGTTGCTCCGCGGCATGTGGGATCTTCCCAGACCAGAGCTCGAACTCGCGTCCCCTGCATTGGCAGGCAGATTCTTAACCACTGTGCCACCAGGGAAGCCCTAGGGGGAATATTTTTTAACAGGAAATGTTGAATTAATTTTCAAAGTGGAAATATTCAGTTTATCTCTGTAAATGTTCCTTCACACAGAGCTGTATCTCAATCTATTTCAGTTGTTTAATATGGATTTTCATTTGCAAGTCACTTCATCACCATGTTGGGGAAGAACACATTTTCTATCACTGTAGAGAAAAGAAAGGAGAAAGAAGTGAAATAAGTATGAAACATTTCTCAAAATCCAAGAGATTCTTGTTGTATGTGACCTTAAGAACGTGAAGACAGTCGAGCACTGCATGGCTTGTGATGGTGGTATAGACTTGTTTCTTTGGCCAGGGGCTGTGTCCCCAGAGACCTGAATGACCCGACCCCCCCCCCCAGGACCTGGCAGTTGTTACAGAAATATATTTGGTTACACATAAACATCAAACTATAAAAAGGTGGAAGACTTCTCTATTACAAATACACAAGTTAGCTCTTATCTTTGGGCTTTTATGCTGCATGAGGCCCTCCTGGGCTTTATATATATATATATATATATATATATTTTTTTTTTTTTTGCGGTACTCGGGCCTCTCACTGTTGTGGCCTCTCCCGTTGCGGAGCACAGGCTCCGGACGCCAAGGCTCAGCGGCCATGGCTCGGGGGCCCAGCCGCTCCACGGCATGTGGGATCTTCCCGGACCGGGGCATGAACCTGTAGTCCCCTGCATCAGCAGGCGGACTCTCAACCACTGCGCCACCAGGGAAGCCCTGATGTGGACCATTTTTAAAGCCTTTATTGAATTTGTTACAATATTGCTTCGTTTTATGTTTTGGTTTTTTGGCCCCGAGGCATGTGGGATCTTAGCTCCCCCACCAGGGATCAAACCCCCACCCCCTGCATTGGAAGGCGAAGTCTTAATCACTGGGCAGGCAGGGAAGTCCCCCTACTGGCCTTTAAAAACATATTGATGGTATAGAATTTACCCTTTCAAATGAGGAGATCCTTTCATACCAAGTACTTTCCCTGGAACTGTGTACCTTTATTTGATAGTTGAAAACTCTTTTGTTTGTAAGGGGCTTTCCTATTTTTTAGGTGCTTTCCTTGTATTAACTTCTGGCAATTCAGTTTTTCTGCTTAACGATGGCGAATTAGAGGCATAGAGGGATTAAATAATTTCCCCTAGAGAATGTGGGTGAGCCAGACCTGGAAGTAGGGAGTCTAGCTGTAGATAATGTGATTCCCACCTTGGTCTCATTCTCAACCAGGGCATGGGTAGAGTGCGAAAGTAAAAAATAGACAACATAAATGAAATGCTCAGTAAGTGAAAGGGATTAGCAACTACACAGATATTCCCTTTTGGGGTGCCCCAAGATGCAAATATGTATTAAAGTACAACATTTAACATGGTTTTAAAAAAAAAGAGGATAATGGGGGAATTTTGAAACATGATAGCTATCCATGAACACTTTCTTCATATTCCCCAAGTTACATTTTGGAGCTATTGACAAGAGAGCGTTGCTGTAATTAAGTTCAGGGCTTAAAATATTTTAGAGAAAACTTTATGTGAATTTTATATTATACCTACAGGTGAAAAGAAAAAAGATGTATTCAATCAAAAGTAATAATGTATCTAGCTTGCCAAACACTCCATTAAGGAGTTCCTCCAGCAAATCTTGAGTGATGGTTTTTTAAAACAATTCCTATCTCATTTTAGCACAAAGTATATTTTACTCACCATTGCATCTCTAATACCCAGCACAGTGCCTGGCATAACTACCCACGTTTCTTCGAATGAATGAACGTAGGGCTCTAGTTAAATTCTGGTCCTAGTGCTCCCCTGAGTAACTTTGTGAATAAGACAAATCATTAATTTCTCTTGACCTCAATTTTGTCCTCTGTGAAAGAGAGGGCTTTAGTAGGATTGATTCCTTAAGGACCCCTGTAGCTTTAAAATTCTGATTCTAAAATCTCAAATGGAAAATGCGTGTTCACATTGTATATGGTGTTTGTTTTTGCTTTCAAAACTTGTGTGCATAATCTCAACAGATCACTTTCTTCCAGCACAGTGGAGAGACAATAAGAATTTATTGTATGGTGGGAAATGAGAAAAATAGCAGCCACTGAAGTCTGACGCAGGTAATTCACTGTGGGGAATAGATGTCACCATGGGCATCGCAGGTATTGTCACCTCAGACACTAGCCAGGCAGTGCATCTTAGGCAGCTCTGTCAAGATTTTCTCCCTGCGCTTTTAGAAGTTTGCGAGAAAAACTTATAGAAAGTGCTCTTTTCCCCATTTCCCAATAAAGATAATGTAATAGAGCTTCTATGGAATATTAGAAGAGTCTTTTGGCAGAGGACTTGAGGGAAACAAGCAGAGTCTACACATTCTGCTCCTTTATGGAACGAATATCATGTACAGAGAGTTTCCTTGTAGAATTCTCTACATAGGCATGACAGGACTACGATTTTAAAGTTAAGGTTTCCAATTTCAGCACCCTCGGGGCATTTCTTCTTGGCATTTTGCCGGTAAGCAGGATATGTGATGCCATTAAGTTAGCCTGTATTAAAAGTCATTTTGGGCTTCCCTGGTGGTGCAGTGGTTGAGAGTCCGCCTGCCGATGCAGGGGACGCGGGTTCATGCCCCGGTCCGGGAGGATCCCACATGCCGCGGAGCGGCTGGGCCCGTGAGCCATGGCCGTTGAGCCTGCGCGTCCGGAGCCTGTGCTCCGCAACGGGAGAGGAGAGGCCGCAACAGTGAGAGGCCCGCGTACCGCAAAAAAAAAAAAAAAGTCATTTCATGAAACAGTCAACTACTCTTATAGAATACCACGTTGTTTCAGAATAAAACAATGTTTGCCCAAGTAATATTTCACAGAAGAATGTTAGTTTTCTAGAGTATCAGATGTCAATAAAAAAATAGGTAAGTAGGTAGGTAGGTAAGTAGGTAGGTAGATAGGTTAGATTAGATGAGATGAATAGGTTTCATATTTGGGAAATGCTGGGTTAAGCAAACTTAATAGTTTTCTTGGTTGTGGGTCTTCTTAGAGCTTCTAATGTGTCATTGTGCCATGTGGATCTCTAAGTGGCAGGGGGAGAGATTAGTATATGGGTTTCCCCAAACATGTTCGTTGAAGAAACCCCCTTTTCCCCTCCGAGTATTCTGTGGAACTTTAGCTTCATAGAACACAATTTGAGAAATAATCTATGCATGATGACTGTATAGAATTTTTTTCTTTTTGGAATTTTTAGGCAAGGCCAAGGTAATTTTAAAAATTTAAAACTAAATATGATATTAAGAGAAAACAGTATTACTTGTCTACCTAGAATGATGTTTGTTTTTTTTAAAAAAAACTTGCTTTTTAATTAATTAATTAATTAATTTTTGGCTGTGTTGGGTCTTCGTTTCTGTGCGAGGGCTTTCTCTAGTTGCAGCAAGCGGGGGCCACCCTTCATTGCAGTGCGTGGGCCTCTCACTATAGAATGATGTATTTTTTGATTAAAGTTATATTTTATATCATTAGTTTCATTGTCTACCTAGAATGATGTATTTTTTGATTAAAGTTATATTTTATATCATTAGTTTCATTATTCACCTTAGGGTATTTTTTTATTATGTCCCACATTAATATGCTATGGCTTTATAAATATTAATTTATCCTAGGATTTAAATAACCAAATTTGATAAATTGAGCTGTATAGTCTTAGAATTACCTCAATTGACATTAAAGGATTAGTTTTGAGAAATATATTTTAAATTATATAACATATACCACATTATAAATATTGCTATAATTTATTTTTCCAAACATTTCCAAGCATGTATTACACATTGTGAAATATACAAGTAACTAGTGGATTTGTAAAAATTGACACAGTGGGCAGAATTGAAAAAGGGTAATTATTATTTTTTGAAACAATGTTTCTAGGTTTCTTAAATGATATATCAGCTTATGTTAACTGCAGCTTCTCATGTTTAATGATGTTTACAATTAAAATAATACAATAGCAATATAAGATTAACAGTCATAATTAACTCAGAATAGATTCTTTGAAGTGGTTCAAAGGGTTTTTCATAATAAATTACTAGCCTTTAATCAGTTAATATAAAGTATTTTTTTTTAGACTGGAGAAGTACATGTATGTCTCATAAAAAATTTAATTTAGGTTAATGAAATGAGTTTGAATGATCCAGATTCACCATACCGAATCCGGGATATGTCTGACATTCCAGTGAAAGCTTTATTTAGATGGAGTTGAGGAATCTTTGAGATAATAGGCTTTGCACTCTGCTATCTTGAGTGTTACAGCTGAGTGGTTCACCCAGAATCTTTAAGTCTTTTTCAAACGATTTTATGAATGAATTGAATTCATGAAATATTAATAAGTTGTCTGTTTTGGATTTCTTAACCAGTTTAGAGAACGTTGACTTTAAACGTTCTCAAAATTGAATTTTGCCTGTTAAAATATTATTTCTGCTTATGAGGCTAGCTCTGGCCGGCCTCAGTGACGCTGCGCCATCCACTCACACCCGCTGTGATAAGGAGGATGAAGTGTGAGCTAAATAGGGAGGAGGCCTGGGCACGGTCATTTTTGCCAGAACACAGAAACGCCAAGACCTCAAGGTGCCGTAGTATAGAAAAAGGTGCTGCACTAGTGGATTTAAAAAAAATATATATACACACACACACACACACACACACACACACACACACACACACACACACATATAGAAGGAGTAGAAATGAGGGTCCCTGTATTTGAGGATGTAAAAGATGAAACTCAAGAAGAAAAAACAGGAGAAGAAGAAAATGAAGAAGACAAGGTGGGTGAGAAGGCATTGCTGAAGAACGGCATTTGTTCCTCGAGGTCGATGATTAGAAAAATGTTCTCTTTTCTTTTTTTTTGTCTGGACAGGTGTTCTTTAAGCCTGTTATTGAAGACCTGAGCATGGAATTGGCCAGAAAATGCACCGAACTCATTAGTGATGTAAGTGGCTTAAGTAACTTTTGCCTGATTTTGCATGGCACGTGTGCCACTATTATGTCATAGAATCAGAGAGCTGAGGGGAAAACCTTGAAATCATTTATTTAAAACACTGTGATTTTCCAGATCATGGAAATAAGTCCAGATATTTTAGGTGATTTTCCCAAGGTCTCCCAGACAGAGAATTTCTGTGGGGACAGGTCTCCGTGTTGTTAAGCCAGAATCTTGTCCCTTCTTGAATTTCAGTGTCACTCTGTCATGAAATCATAAAGCATCGAATTTCAGAACATACTCCATTCAGAACCCAAAGCTTTTTTACAATTTGTATAATGATGTAATTTGTTTTGAGAGGATCTCTATCTAAATGAATGATTTTTAGCATTTTGGGGAACTTTTTTGGAATCTGATGAATTCAGTAGTTTTCCAAACCAGAATCATGCATATACCTGCATATAACACTTATTAACAATTTAGGATTCACGGATTACTGAACTGTGTGTTGAGAGCCCTGAACTATATGATGATGATGGATATTAGTGAAAGGAGCATTTTTGTTGTGACTTTTTTCGTTAACTGGGATCGGTTTATGTTATATTTCAAGGGAATCCTAGAATTATGGAATTAATTCATATGTATATATCTCTATATTTATCTGTCTACCTGTCTATCTATAGTAAATATGTAAACTAGAATTACAGAAGCACAGGGAAATGTGTTCTTCACTCGGGATGAGAGCTTAGATGATCCTCATTGGAACAGTTGTAGGAAAGTCTCTGGTACACAGGAAAGATGGCTCGTGAAGCGGGAACGGGTGCCTGTCTTATTTAGAGAGGGGAACAGAGAACTGGTTGTTTCTGTTGTTGTTAAGCAAAGTGATCAGAATATTTTACAAACATTTGTTTGTGGAGGAAGTCAATCCTGGGCCTTACGGTCATGTGCCGGTCTGTTCTCCAAAGTCAACCTGCCTGAGTCAGTTTCACAGTAACTCTGGGCAGGCTGGCTGGGCTCAGTTCCTCAAGGGCAGCATTTCTAATAGTAAGATTAAGAAATCGTAACACATCTGAAGTGTTTAGTAAATTGTCTGGAACATTGTGAGTACTCAAGAGATGTTAGCTGTTATTAACTACTGCCTCTGTAAATTAATTTTGTATCTGTCCAGTCACATTTTATATATGATTCTGTATTCCCTTCTGGTTAGTCAGAAAGAGCCAGAGGATGGTGGGAATCAGACCCCTTCCTGTATACTTGACATGCAATGTAACCAAATTTTAAATTGAGTATTTCTTTGTGCCATTGCTTAATAATAGTCACAAGCTAATGTATGTAAAAGTTCTTTGTAAACTCTAATAATAATGAAATGATAATGACAACAACGATAATAATATCAGCAACAGTTAAGATTTATTGAGTACTATGTGCCAGGCGTTGCAACTTGTGAGATAGATTCTCTTGTTTTCCCATTTTAGAGGTGAAGAAGAGAAGGCTCAGAGAGGTTAAGTAACCTCCTTGGGTCACACAGTTAAGCAGTGGGGAGTAGAACCTGAACACAAAGTCCTCCCTCTTAGCCAGTTTGCCATGTTCTCTCTCACTGTAGCTTTCATGCAGTTTACCTTAGCTTTATCATTATGTATTACACAAATATTAGTGATAGTAATGCGACCATTTAAAACCTTAAGTTCCATAACTCTGGAGATAGCACCTCTTCTGGTGTTGTTATGTTTTGTTTGAAGTGTATTTGTGGCTGAGCTAAATTATATAAACCATTAAACTAAAGTGGCAACTTTAGTTAGTAGGTGATTTTGTTGGAGTTGTTTTGGATAAGAGCATCTCTCAGTGACTTCAGTCTTGTGGGGAGGGGCGATGGCCTTTACCGTTTTGCCAAAGCGAAAGCCACGTTATTCCACTCTCATGCAGGTGACATCAAATGCGTGGGAGTAATTTCTGTTTAGTATAGGTTTATATTGCAAGGCAGAATGCCTGTACTACTTAAATATTTAGATCATATTGCTGTGGTCTCGTTTATATCTGTGTGCATGTTTACATTTTATTTCCAAAGAGAATTCCATACTTATGAAGATACTGGTTTAATTTTTGGAATTTTTATATCTCCCAATGAACAGTCTGAACAATGACTTTGTTTCTAAAAAAATGAAGAGTTTGTACAGTCATTTGAAAATTAGATTTTAATTTACCCTTTCTGGAAGGGCTTCAGATATTGGACTAAATCAAATTTCTGGTTTTTTAGAAGTGTGGTTAAATAATATTATCAAGTAATAACTTGCTTATTCACTCTTGGTGTCATCAATGTTTTTATATGGAGCCAATGAACTTAGATTTGAAGTTCTTTTCTCTGTTGTGTTGTCTGCATGTCTAGATGGTTGTCTAAAATGTATATTTGAAATTGCATCAATACGGAGCTGAAAACAAATATAAAAAAGGACGAATTGAGTTAGATTGGAGTTCCAGTCAAGACTTTATTACGTCTCTGATAGTGCCCATCTGTTCGTGTTCACATTTAATTTAGTCCACCAGTCTTTGCCCAGGTCTCAATCTTAAAGACAAAGCTTCGAGAACTTTAGTTTTGTTTTATAATCCTTTATATCCCAGGGGGGGAATCCATGTGTTTACCTGGGCCTGTTTGTTTGTTTGAAGGCAGTCTGTTCCCAGCCTGTCACCGAGTGAATTTGGTGTTTTGTTGGCCTGCTTTGTGGAGTCCTACATCTTGAAGCTTTAAGAAGCAGGCTCACATTTTCTTGATCAAATCACACAGCTAGTGAGCCACTGACCTGGAATTTGGAACAAGGTCTGTCTGATTCCCAAGCCTTGGTCACCACGATGTCCTTTCTCTGCTGCTGTGTGCCAGGCACTCCACGTGCAATATTGTATTTCAGGCCACAGCAAGCTAGTGCCCTAGGTCCTATGAGCCTCAGTTCAGAGGTGGTGAAACCCAACGTTGAGTAGCTTGTCTACGGCCACCTGGCTACTCAGGGGTGGGGACAAGATCCAGGTTTAGATCTGGCCTGGCTGGTAGCTACCCGCTACTCTGCTCCATTTTTCAAATGAGGAGGGTAGTTTTACGGGTTTCTCTTCATGGAGCAGTCTCTCTACATCCCCTTCATTATCATTCTAATCATCCCTCTTTGGACCTCTTTTAGCTTTCGTGTGTCTTTATCGGGATATAATAACCAGAACTGTGCACAGAAGTCCAGATGTGGGTGGCTGTGATTATGAGTGGGGAAGGATGATGTTTCTGCGCCCTGTGTGATGATATTTAGTGTTTCTTGGACTTAGGGCTGCAGGAAGCTGTCAGATCAACCTCAGTAAGGGCATGATCCTCAGCCATTTTCAGTCCTAGTTTTTGACTTGCAGCTGATCACGTAGGGCCCATCCTCTTTTAATAGTTTGAATGATTTGTCCCTTGCTAGTGATGTAATCTGTAGTTTTCCGCCCTCTCGCAGGGCCCTTTGAGAGCTTCCGCAGTTCATCTCTTTCAGTTTACCATTTCCCTCTCCATGAGAGCGTGGGGTCATCAGCAGACCTGCAGACTCCGCTGTATCATGCCCCTGCCAGATAATTTATTAAAATGTTAAATAAGAATGGCCTGGCGGTAAGTCCTGGGAGGGCTGCACTGTTTAGAATTCTCCACAGAAAGAAATGTCTGTGTTTCAGATCAGGTGGCTTCATTTTGGGGATCAGTATGAGGAATTTTTCAAAACAAATTTTTTTGGGCCTCACCTAGTTTCCGCTTTGCACATGCTCTGCCTATGTTGTGGGGTTCCCTCTGCATAACTCACTTCCCAGTCTTGAAAGACCCCTGGTCCTCCGAGGCAGCCTCTTTTATTTTTCTGTTAACCGTATAATGCTTTTTATTTCCCCAGATATCCTTTCTCTGTTATTTTGTCCTGTTACTCAGCTATCTAATCAGTTCTTTGAATACATCAAACCTACTGACTACATTAAACAGTCAGAATCACGGATCTGGGAGCCTTTTGTAGGGTGGTCATAAAAAACAGCGGGTTAAAAGGGACCCTTTATATGTTTCTTGTAAATTAGGATAAAGAGTCTCTGCAGAGAAAATCAGTCCACATCTGCATGAAGTCTCCGATTCAGTGTTTTGATTCAGACCTTTTTTACGGTGTTCGTTTGCGTGGCAGCAGAAAGAACATTTTCCAGGCAAGTGAACATTGTTTGTTGTGGGTAAACCCTTCCAGTGCTGAAAACATGGAATGCCGTGATTACCCCTCCAGAGAAAGCTCCGACGGTGTTAGGAAACCTGAGAGAGCAGCCTTGCCTCCGAGCGCCCCAGTTAACACACAGGGCAGGAGCCACAGTTCTGTCTTCTGGGGTTCACTGCATTTAGCCAGCGTGGCTCCATTTGTGAAAAGCCTTCCTAGCTCCTTTTGGTTAAGAATGCTTCTAAAAGGAAATGTCCTCTAACATTTCTACATCTGTCATCTACTGTCAGCCATTAGCTGATCTCATAGTAAGTAAAAGAAACTAGGCTCGGAGGAGGAAGCTCACTCAACTAATTTAACTCTAACTGTAGTTGAGACATGGTGGGATTAATGGGTGAGGTTAAAGCAGAAAGTAAATATTTAGGGCATCTTATTGATCATTAAGTCATCAACTTTGGATTGTGTGTTGGTTGTGAGTGCGGATGGCTGCATGTAACAGGAAGATCCTAGCACAGAGGCTTAACAGATGTCTATTTTTTTCACATATGAATCCTGGAGGTAGGGGCTTCAGTCTTGGTGCAGTGGATGTTATCAGTCTCTCAGGTGCCTTTCCTTCTGCTCTGCCATCATTGGTATGATGGCTTATTGTCCTATGATGGCATCATTGCGGCTGTTTCCCTGTGGTTGGGGAAGACAAAAGGCGGAAGAGCCAGGGGTCAAAGGGCCATGTCAGCAAGTCTCTCCCTTTATACCAGCTACACCAGTAATGATGCTGGGAAGTCTTCCAAGAATGTCTCATGGCCAGAGCTAGGCACTTGTCCTCCCCGGCCAATCACTGGCCAAGGGGAATGAGAAAACCATACCTAGTTCAGAGCAGTTTGTCCTCTGGGGCTGGGGTAGGGGCATGTCTACTTTCATAAATACATTTGGGTTCTATTGTTAGCAAAGAAAGGGATTGGATATGCAATCTATCCAATAGGTGGGACCATGGTTGTATTAGGAATTGACTGTCTACTCAGTGATTTTTATTTTACCTAAGATTTAGTATCAGTCATCGAAGTACCCTTTCATCCATTTTTTCCTATTCTCCTGGTATAGGAAGGCTACTAATATGTAGTATTCTTTATATAAAAATTTAAGATCATTTGCTTGTTGTCACTCATATTGTAAATTTCATTAGAAATACGAGTGACAATAAGCATATAGTACGTGTGTGTGTGTGTGTATCTTTTAAATAAAAACCAGAGAAAGGAATGGAGAGCACACTTAAGACTGAACTATTTGCCTGCATAGTAAAGGAAGTAAATACTTCACCCTTATCCCGAGCGCCTGTCCTGAACATTCTGCTCAGGTCAGAGCTTATCAGGGGGCCTGTAGCCATAGCACATACCTCTGCGCTGCAGTGAAGCATGTGCATGGGAGAGGGAAGAGATGGTGGCGAAAGATAAAAATAATGAGCCAGACTGAAGCCTAATGATAGCTTATGTTCTCTCACACTTAATTATATAACGGAGATACCTTTTTTTTTTTCTCCTTATGATCAAAATAGCCTACTATTTATCATACTGCCATTAACGGTTTAATTACTAGTGACTGAGGAGGGTGATTTGCAGAGACCTAAAATTATGGCTAATCTCTGAGAAGAAAAAAAAAGCAATTTAGTGCTCAGATAAGATAAATATGTTCTAATGTTGATTTCATGAATAAAGCAAATGTTTAATGTGGTCAGCATCTAATATCTGAGTCATAGCCATGAGATACTGCATTTTAAAAGAATGTTACTTAGTATGTTCGTGTCTGGTTATACCTCAGGTCAAATAATGCCCCTCAAATCAGGTTTGAATATGGTAAAATCTCTATGTCATGTTAAAGTGTAACATCAGTATTAGTCATGATCTTTAAGAACCAGGTAGTATATACAATTAAACTTCACTTTTAGGCTGTAATTAGGGAGACCATGTAATTTTTTTTTTAAATTTTTATATTTTTTAATTTAATTTTTATTTTATTTATTTTTATTTATTTATTTTTTTGGCTGCGCTGGGCCTTCACTGCAGCGCACGGACTCTTCGTTGCGGGCTCAGTAGTTGCAGCCTGTGGGCTTAGTTGTCCCGAGGCATGTGGGATCTTAGTTTCCCTACCAGTGATCGAACCCACGTCCCCTGCATTGGAAGGCAGGTTCTTAACCACTGGACCACCAGGGAGGTCCCGGGAGACCATGTAATTTATCATCTGAACTAAGACATTTTTTTGGCCTAAGTATTTATAGTCTTGGGTAGATAAACATGACTTTATTACAGGGTGATACAACTTTTAGCAACTTACCTTCATCCTCTCAACTAGTCGTAAGTTTTGCCTGCTCGGTTTTTAGATTGGATGGCTGTTAGCGTGACAGTGGGATTATCTTAGGTCCCTCTTTTTGGTTCATGTGTCCGTGTGGGATCTTCCCCCAGATTAATTCTGGCCTCTCCCCGGGGGGAAAGGAGTGACTCCTTTCACTAGCGAGTTGGAGAGAAGAAATGAGCGTTGCCCAGCTCCTCTGCCTGCCACAGGGGGCATTCTGCAGTGATCTCCACCAGGTGGCAGGCTTTCTGGGTGGGTTCTATGCTTGGGGGTGGGGAGGAGGTTGGGGAGGCCTGTGGGTGCTCATAAATTGGGTAAGTTTGATTTGAGCATAAGTAATTAGTAACAGGAAGCCCATTGTGGCCACAATTTAGGCCTCTTCCTCTAAGCCAGCATGTCTAGCTAATGATGCTAGAAGTATTCTCCATTTGTTTAATTTCTGCCTCTTCTCAATTGGTTACATCTGTCCTGGTGACGCCTTGTTTTAAACCTAGAGGTAGGCAGCTATGTTTCTGTTTGACCGTAGGCTTACCTGTTAGGGTCTGTGGCTTAAAAGTAACAATAAACTAGGACAGTGTATGAGTGAAATGGAGAACGTTTAATAATCATGCTGAACAAGCTGGGCAAACAGGACCCACAGTTACTGTGGGTCCAATACACGTGATCCTTGTTTTGGTTTGTTTGTTTGGTTGGTTGGTTTTCTTGGTTTGTTTTTTGCGGTACGCGGGCCTCTCACTGCTGTGGCCTCTCCCGTTGCAGAGCACAGGCTCTGGACGCGCAGGCTCAGCGGCCATGGCTCACGGGCCCAGCCGCTCCGTGGCATGTGGGATCTTCCCGGACCGGGGCACGAACCCGTGTGCCCTGCGTCGGCAGGCGGACTCCCAACCACTGCGCCACCGGGGAAGCCCCTGGTTGTTTTTTTTTAACTTTATTTTTTTATTAATTTTTATTGGAGTATAGCTGCTTTACAGTGTTTTGTTAGTTTCTGCTGTACAGCAAAGTGACTCAGTTGTATGTATACATATATCCCCTCTTTCTTGAATTTCCTTCCCATTTAGGTCACCACAGCATTGAGTAGAGTTCCCTGTGCTATACGGTAGGTTCTCATTAGCCATTGCACATGATCCTTGATGATAACTAGACCCTGGCTTATGTAAAGAGCAGCCTTTTCCCGCCTTTACCTCATCACCTTTGCTGTTCTGGGCTGGATATCAGTTTATTTGATTTGGCCTGTTTTGAGCATCCTTCCACATTGGAGTATTTACTTCAGAAAACAGATTTTCTCAAGTTAATTCTTCTGTTCAAAAAAGGAGCATTAAAATTGTTTTTCTTTCTCTCCTTATATAAAATATTCTTTTAGATCCATTATAAAGAAGAGTATAAAAAGTCTAAAGACAAGTGTACATTTGTGACTGACACGCCTATGCTAAAACATGTAAAACGTATTGGCGCTTTTATTTCTGAGGTAAGGTATCAAAACGTGCAAAATGGCTTTCATTTTCTTTTTCTATTTATGTAAGTAAAAGTCTGTGCATGAAAGTTAGACAATAATATTTTCAATAACACCACTGAATGTTGGTAATATCTGTATATTACATAATTCTGTGCACTATGTCAATTAACTCATGTAAACTGATAAGTTTTATTATTTATGGTTGATGTATTTTATTATATGCCTATTTTGACTCTAACCCTTTCTTATTTATCTAAAATTACTCTTAAAAAAGGGATATTTTTATTCAATAGAAAGTATTGGCAAGTTCCATTATTTTATTTCTTAACAGACTTTATTAGATATGTGATTCAATATAATTTTGAAAATAAGTGAAACCAACAGATTCCATAAAATGTGGTATCTTTGGTAAGTGACTTTAAATCAGTTTGAACTATTTTTGAGTAGGATCAGTTCAACAGAGATACCTGTTATGAAACCATAGAGTGAGAAATACACTACATTCATTTTCCAGCTGAAATATCATAGAGTCTTTTTCTGAGAGCATTTAGAACTGCAACTTATGTTGTCTTATAAAGCACAATGTTAACGGTAATTTCTGTGATGAGGCACTGCTGGTTTCTGTGAATATATCATTTCAAAGAGAGAAACTTGAAAGGAAGATGATTAGATAGTGTTGTAAATGACTGACCTCTAGTGTTTCGTAAGTTATGTTGGAAAAAGATCAATATGATATTCTCGGGATTATTTCTGTCAACGTGAAAACATTTTGAAGAAAATTGGTAAATTTTAAGTACCCAAATCCAAAGAGTTATGGGAACGCAAGGCTTACGCAGGCTATATGCTCAATAAATCAGCACTCAAATCTAGCTCCAAGTGGGAGTAACAGCAGGGACCTGTGGACAGAGTGGGGAAAACCACGGTTTTGTTTATTTGTGTCAGCTATTAGTTCTCCTGCACAGAGAAAAGGAAAAGGGCAATCTGTTATCTTCCTTTGAACTTAATGTTCCCAAGAGTAAATAGTGAATGAGTGTCTCTCTTTATGAGTAACGATTGAGATCACTTAGAGACAGTGCAGACTGCACGTGGGAAGGTGCACAAACAGCAAAAAAGCACCCCCTGCACCCCGCCATTGTGGTGGAAGGAGTTAAGAGGACTTGAATAAAGGAATGTTGTCCTTTGCATTCAGGTTCTAGACTGTAAATTCTAATGACTTGTGTTTTCTGGAACAATTTAAATGTCTCATTGTTCTCATGTTTCTTTGCTGATCAAACATGAAATTGTCAATACACACAAATAGATTTACTTTGAGAAATGTGCATGGGTTTAAACAGAAAAATAGTCATTATTACTTTTTACCAAATTTATTTAAGGTTTTTAATTTGAGGTATAATTGACATTTAACATTTTATTAGTTTCAGGTGCACAGTGTACATGCTTCGATACTTGCATGCCTTGTGAAAGGATAACCACGATTGTCTGGTTACCACCTGTCACCACACAGAGTCACACATCTTATTTCTTTTTTTTCCCTTGTGATGAGAACTTTTAAGACCTACTCTCCTAGCAACTTTCAAATGTGCAGGACATTGTTATTAACTATAGTCACCATGCTGGACCTTATGTCCCCATGTATTTATTTTATGACTGGAACTTTGTACCTCTTAACTCCTTTTACCCATTTCCCCCATCGCTCAACCCCCCCTCTCCCAGTCGTTATTTTCTTGCATGTTTCATTTAAAGGTTTTACCATGATAAACTGGATTTCTTTTTCTTTCTTCAAATATGTTCATCAGGTTCAGTATCTACGATTAAAATGGACTTTATATTTTTTAGCTGATTCTGTTTCTGAAGAAAGTACTTTTTTATTCTTTTTCAATATTCACAATAAAAAAAGCTAAGAAATATTTTTTCCCTTTTCTTTCTCCCCGCCCAGGCAAAATACAAAGGCACCATTAAGGCGGACCTTTCCAATTCTCTTTATAAGCAGATGCCAGCCACAATTGACAGTGTCTTTGCAAGAGAAGTTACACAGCTACAGAGTGAGGTGTGGTTCTCCTGAATTACTATATAATTGTGTAGACCAAACATATACCTAGTACAAATTGTTTAGCATTTTAAAAAGAGTTGTTTGTCTTAGATATTAAATACGGAGAGAAAAGTTGGAAGCGACTGATCCATGTGCTGTCAGCTGTCGCCGGTGGAATCAGAATGACAAGGACCTGCCAGTATGTCAGTTACATGACGCTGTTTTTCCTAGTTCCATTCACCACTACTGATAGAGCAAATTCAAATCTTATTTAGACAGTTTACTTAGATTACAATCTTATAGCAAATATTAAACTAGTCTTTAATTTAACTATGATCTTTAAGGGGAGAACATTCCAGTAGCTTATTAAAAGTTGCATAAAAATTAATGGTTAAATTCAGGATCCACAGATCTGTGCTCCATCAATTAGACAAGTGGTTCCTGAATTTCTTTTCCGTGGATGGTGTTTTTCACTTGGTAGCATATCTCAGGCTACCAACAAAGAGCCTCCACCAGGCGGAAATGGCCATTTTAGTGATTGCAAGTTGCAGATGAACTTAAGAACTGTCATCATGTAAACTCATTTTGAATCCACATAATTTTCTTTTTATAGTACATCAACACAGAAGGAAGCCTTAATGCATTTAATCTATTGTGTTTCTTAAAACAGAATTTCAAAGCAGAATATTTCGCCTCTTTCTCACTCCTATTATTGCTTTGTTTTCTTCATAGCACGAGCTGATTTTTTTTTTTTTTTTTGGTTACTTTATTAATCCCTAAGAGAGCAGGGACCTTATCTGTCTTGTTCCCTGCTCCACCTCTGTGCTTAGAACAGTCCCTGGAACACAGGGAGGATTCAGTAAACACTTGTAAAATGGATTTTTGTTCAATTTATTGATTTCCTTTCTAAGGGGATGTTTCCTTTTACATAGTTTATGTTTTTCATGCTACATTTTTGGTTAGTAATAATAAATACAAAGAAATGCTTACTATGTGTCAGGTAGTGTTCTATGCATTTCACATATATTTATATCATTTAATCCTCACAACTGCATGAGATATCCTCATTTTGAAGATGTAGAAACTGAAGCACAGAGAGGTTAGGTAACTTGCCCAAGGTTGCACAGCTAATACATGGCAGAGCCAGCACATGAACATGGATAGATTGGCTGCAGAGTCTGGGTTCTTAACTATACCCCTTACCACCGCTTTTTACTATTTCTATCCCTCTTTTTCTTATTAAACAAGTTACTTCTTTTTTCAGAATCTTTTTACTTTTAAGTAGAGGATACCTAGATAATTTTAAAATAGTCTGAAAATAGATTACTCTTGAACAATACCAAGTATTGTTATCCTTTGCAGAATATCTTTAAGTACTTCATTATCACAAACTTAAATGTCCACTATGTACCCAGCTTGGCAGTAAGCTAATCTCAGCTCTGCACATGAAGCTAAAAATATATGCCAGGGTTCTGCATGGCTGACCATGACTAGTATGCCCCCTTTTTTTCCTGCCAACACCTGGTAACCCAGCCATTTGCTGATCACACGGACTACTTTATAAAGCAAGAAATTACAACACTTGATATTTGACAACATTTATGCAATAATAATAATAATAAGCAGCAATTACGCGATAAAGAAAAGAAACAATCTTTTCTTGTTTTTATACTTGGGAAGGTAAGATTTTCAGGTATTTACATCTTAATTGCTTTGGAAAGGCACGGCTTTTCTCAAATTTTTATGGCATAAACACATCTATAGTACACAAATATGTGCACATAGAACTTAACATACAAAATAATCCATACTGTACATTTGGGAATCTATCTCTTTTTTTCCAGAATAGGTTATCACTTACATTAGAATATGCACCCTTATGTGTGCTCTCAAGGAACATCACTGCCCAGTGTTATAGTCACTGAACTTGTTAGAAAGGAAAAACCTGGATTCCAAAGAAGGTATCTATTTCAAAGATTTATGTAATTGTAATAACATTTCTTTAGATTTACATAAATCTATTTTATTATTGTTAAAATTTCAATTCTCAATTGCCTAATAAGACAGGCAAGAAAGTAGAACTATTTGATAGTGTCTGTGATAATTATAGAACTAACCTTTTACTGTGTCCAAATAGTATCAGATTTGTGCCAACCTGAATTAGAGTATTAGTATTAGGCAAATACTAAAATTTAACTGTGTTCCAACTTCTATTGAAAAGTATCCTAAACTTTTGACACTGGAACAAAATATTATCTTAAAATCAATTTGCAAACATTCTCAGATGCTTACATCCAAACTAGAGTGATGAGGTGAAGTTAGCTAGGTTAATACTCCTTGTAGAAAATGGCTGATAGGAAGAAACGCCTTACAAAAAAGAGAGAGAGACAGATGTGGAGATTTTAGGAAGCCATTTTGTTAGATAACTCTCATTAAAACTTTTACAGGCAAAGATCACAAAGAAATCTTCTGGAAATGGATGGGCTGTGCCATGAAGTGCTGTGACCCTTCTCACCAGAGCTGTCTCAAGCAGAGACTAAATAATCCCTTATCACAGAAGTGATATAGGCTACTCAGGCGTCCGACCTGAGGAGATTTATGAGAGCTTATGTTTTTATCTACAGTGGCCACAAGGTCCTGTTTCAGGAGCTTCAGGGCTGCCTGTGTTATGGGATTAAAAGTACATTTACCTATATAGTAGTTATGAAATATACTGTAAATCAGAAATATATGTATATATGAGATATAAACATATAAGATGGAATATATAACATAAATGTGTGTATTATTTGCGTAAACATATTTACGTATAATTTATATAAGACTACTGCAAGCATCTTCCACTAGTTAGGCATCTAGTATCATAGCAACCTTAATTCACAAGGTTGGAAGAAAACAGTATTAATCTAGGGAAATGCCACACATTAATGACAAATCCTAAGAAATCAAATTTATCAGAAAATTTATTAGTGTGACATAATTTTCCATTAGCTATTTTAAGGGCGAAAATTAATATGATAAAGTTCAGCTGCCTCCAATTTGATGTAATCTTAATTCTAAAGTGGTGCTTAGCAGCAGCTATAAATGAAATGACTATTTTAATGCTGCAAGTAGAAAATTACATAGCCTTTTTAAGAAAGAGTGCTTTTTAAAATTGTGCTTGATGACTCACCACTTCTATGATAACCCACAAAATGATCAGCTGCATTGGTTATAAGTTCACAAGTATCATAGTCAAAAACGCAAAATCAACCAGGCATCCAGCAGAAAGGAGACAGGCATATGCCAGTTTTTTTTTTCCTTATAACAGATCTCATAGAAGTTGTTTCTTGGCTTAAGAGACTTGGCCACTCACTAAACTCCTCCTTCCTTCCCACAAGTTATAATATATAATGTAATGAAACTGAGATAATGGACTTTCTCAGTCTGAATGGAGGTTCTTAATGGGTATCCTGTTTAACATAATTAATTGGTGAAAATGTAAACGATAAGTTCATCAGAATTAGATATCCTGATGGATTAAATCAACGGACAGACTCTAGCAAGATGAATTAACCCTGGAATAATGTGAGGTGCTGTATGCGAGGCCTAATACTCAACCAGATGTGGGATCAGGGCTGAGCAGGAGTGGACAAGACTTAGGGGCATTAGCTGACAGAAATCTCAACACAGTAATCAAAAGGAAAATGGTGTGATCCATGGAGGTGTTACTAGCATGTAGCACATTTGAGATGATAACCTAGATTAAACTGAACAGTTCTAATTAGGATAGGTCAGGCCATATCTGGGATATTGTGGACACCTTAAGAAAGAGGTGGAAACATTGGAATTGTACTTCAGAGAGCGTTTAGAGTGTACAGGGGTTCAGTACCTTAATCTACACAGACAGGTCCGGGGAATGGAAGCCACTGACAGCTGTGTTCCCATGTTTGGAGTTCTGTCCTGTGAACCAGATTCTTCCCTTATGGCCAAATGGATGCAGCTCCTGGGAGATAGACTTGAGTTTCATTAAAGGAGGAACTTTGTATCAGCATCTTCAAAATTTAGAGACCGTGATACCCAGGTTGAGTTCTCTTTCACTGGAAGTTTTCAAGAAAAACTCAGTGGGGGAAGCCAGAGAAGGGATTTGAACATTGATATTTGTGCTAGATGACGTTCCCTTTTTTTTGGTAGGATTGGATGCTTTTACTTAAAAAAATTATTTTTGTAATTATCACTTTAATCCTTGAGACAAGTATATTATCTAAGTTAAGTGGGTGGTTAATTCTACTTATTAAAGCCTACGAGGAGTTTAAGCTCGTGAGAATGTTTAATAAACCCATTTATTCATTCATTCACTAAACATTTATTGCATTTCTGTTCTGTGTCATTCAGTATGACTGGCACAGGATATTAAAAGATATGTAAGATACGGACACAGCTCTCAAGGAGCTCATGTTGGTAAAAAGTTTTCCCTTAAGTGTAACTGTATTCTTTCAATAAGAATTAGATCTTGTTTTGTTCTTGGTGACCACTGTTCTAAGTTACCTTTTTTAAGTTACCTTTATTCTTTTTTTTTTAAGTTACCTTTTTTAAGTTACCTTTTTTAAGTTACCTTTATTCTGTGCCAAGTAATTCCAATTCCATTTAGTATCTTATTATTAAACTTTTAATATATATATTTTAAATTAATTTTGAAATAATTCATTAATTTATTCTTGTTTTATTCTCATCCGTTTAGTTATTCTTGTTTTTTTAATTTACTTTTTTATATAGTATGTTCTTATTAGTCATCGATTTTATACACATCAGTGTATACATGTCAATCCCAATCGCCCAATTCATCACACCACCATCCCCCCCCCCCCCGCGGCTTTCCCCCCTTGGTGTCCATACGTTTGTTCTCTACATCTGTGTCTCAACTTCTACCCTGCAAAGAGGTTTATCTGTACTATTTCTCTAGGTTCCACATACATGCATTAATATATGATATTTGTTTTTCTCTTTCTGACTTACTTCACTCTGTATGACAGTCTCTAGATCCATCCATGTCTCAACAAATGACCCAATATCGTTCCTTTTTATGGCTGAGTAATATTCCATTGTATATATGTATCACATCTTCTTCATGCATTCATCTGTCGATGGGCATTTAGTTGCTTCCATGACCTGGCTATTGTAAATAGTGCTGCAATGAACATTGGGGTGCATGTGTCTTTTTGAATTATGGTTTTCTCTGGGTATATGCCCAGTAGTGGGACTGCTGGGTCATATGGTAATTCTATTTGTAGTTTTTTAAGGAACCTCCATACTGTTCTCCATAGTGGCTGTATCAATTTACATTCCCACCAACAGTGCCAGAGGGTTCCCTTTTCTCCACACCCTCTCCAGCATTTATTGTTTGTAGATTTTCTGATGATGCCCATTCTAACTGGTGTAAGGTGGTACCTCACTGAGGTTTTGATTTGCATTTCTCTAATAATTAGTGATGTTGAGCAGCTTTTCACGTGCTTCTTGGCCATCTGTATGTCTTCTTTGGAAAAATGTCTATTTAGGTCTTCTGCCCATTTTTGGATTGGGTTGTTTGTTTCTTTAATATTGAGCTGTATGAGCTGTTTATATATTTTGGAGATTAATCCTTTGTCCGTTGATTTGTTTGCAAATGTTTTCTCCCATTCTGAGGGTTGTCTTTTCATCTTGTCTGTGGTTTCCTTTGCTGTGCAAAAGCTTTTAAGTTTCATTAGGTCCCATTTGTTTATTTTTGTTTTTATTTCCATGACTCTAGGAGGTGGATCAAAAAAGATCTTGCTGTGATTTATGTCAAAGAGTGTTCTTCCTATGTTTTCCTCTAAGAGTTTTATAGTGTCCAGTTTTACATTTAGGTCTCTAATCCATTTCGAATTTATTTTTGTGTTTGGTGTTAGGGAGTGTTCTAATTTCATTCTTTTACGTGTAGCTGTCCAGTTTTCCCAGCACCACTTATTGAAGAGACTGTCTGTTCTCCATTGTATATCCTTGCCTCCTTTGTCATAGATTAGTTGACCATAGGTGCGTGGGTTTATCTCTGGGCTTTCTATCTTGTTCCGTTGATCTATGTTTCTGTTTTTGTGCCAGTACCATATTGTCTTGATTACTGTAGCTTTGTAGTGTAGTCTGAAGTCAGGGAGTCTGATTCCTCCAGCTCCGTTTTTTTTTCCCTCAAGACTGCTTTGGCTATTCGGGGTCTTTTGTGTCTCCATACAAATTTTAAGATGATTTCTTCTAGTTCTGTAAAAAATGCCATTGGTAATTTGATAGGGATTGCATTGAATCTGTAGATTGCTTTGGGTAGTATAGTCATTTTCACAGTATTGATTCTTCCAATCCAAGAACATGGTATATCTCTCCATCTGTTGGTATCATCTTTAATTTCTTTCATCAGTGTCTTATAGTTTTCTGCATACAGGTCTTTTTTCTCCCTAGGTAGGTTTATTCCTAGGTGTTTTATTCTTTTTGTTGCAATGGTAAATGGGAGTGTTTCTTTAATTTCTCTTTCATATTTTTCATCATTAGTGTATAGGAATACAAGAGATTTCTGTGAATTAATTTTGTATCCTGCAACTTTACCAAATTCATTGATTAGCTCTAGTAGTTTTGTGGTGGCATTTTTAGGATTCTCTATGTATAGTATCATGTCATCTGCAAACAGTGACAGTTTTACTTCTTCTTTTCCAGTTTGGATTCTTTTCATTTCTTTTTCTTCTCTGATTGCCGTGGCTAGGACTTCCAAAACTATGTTGAATAATAGTGGTGAGAGTGGGCATCCTTGTCTCGTTCCTGATCTTAGAGGAAATGCTTTCAGTTTTTCACCATTGAGAATGATGTTTACTGTGGGTTTGTCATACATGGCCTTTATTATGTTGAGGTAGGTTCCCTCTATGCCCACTTTCTGGAGAGTTTTTATCATAAATCGGTGTTGAATTTTGTCAAAAGCTTTTTCTGCATCTATTGAGATGATCATATGGTTTTTATTCTTCAATTTGTCAATATGGTGTATGACATTGATTGATTTGCTTATATTGAAGAATCCTTGCATCCCTGGGGTAAGTCCCACGTGATCATGTGTATGATCCTTTTAATGTGTTGTTGGATTCTGTTTGCCAGTATTTTGTTGAGGATTTTTGCATCTATAGTCATCAGTGATATTAGTCTATAATTTTCTTTTTTTGTAGTATCTTTGTCTGGTTTTGGTATCAGGGTGATGGTGGCCTCATAGAATGAGTTTGGGAGTATTCCTTCCTCTGCAATTTTTTAGAAGAGTTTGAGAAGGATGGGTGTTAGCTCTTCTCTAAATGTTTGATAGAATTCACCTGTAAAGCCATCTGGTCCTGGACTTTTGTTTGTTGGAAGATATTTCATCACAGTTTCAATTTCATTACTTACGATTGGTCTGTTCATATTTTCTGTTTCTTCCTGGTTCAGTCTTGGAAGGTTGTACCTTTCTAAGAATTTGTCCATTTCTTCCAGGTTGTCCATTTTATTGCCATGGAGTTGCTTGTAGTAGTCTCTTAGGATGCTTTGTATTTCTGCGGTGTCTATTGTAACTTCTCCTTTTTCATTTCTAATTTTATTGATTTGAGTCCTCTCTCTCTTTTTCTTGATGAGTCTGGCTAATGGTTTATCAATTTTGGTTATCTTCTCAAAGAACCAGATTTTAGTTTTATTGATCTTTGCTATTGTTTTCTTTATTTCTATTTCATTTATTTCTGCTCTGATCTTTATGATTTCTTTCCTTCTGCTAACTTTGGGTTTTGTTTGTTCTTCTTTCTCTCGTTCCTTTAGGTGTAAGGTTAGATTGTTTATTTGAAATTTTTCTTATTTCTTGAGGTAGGCTTGTATAGCTATAAACTTCCCTCTTAGAACTGCTTTTACTGCATCCCATAGGTTTTGGATCATCGTGTTTTCGTTGTCATTTGTCTCTAGGTATTTTTTGATTTCCTCTTTGATTTCTTCAGTGATCTCTTGGTTATTTAGTAATGTATTGTTTAGCCTCCATGTGTTTGTGTTTTTTACGTTTTTTTCCCTGTAATTCATTTCTAATCTCATAGCATTGTGGTCAGAAAAGATGCTTGATATGATTTCAATTTTCTTAAATTTACTGAGGCTGGATTTGTGACCCAAGATGTGATCTATCCTGGAGAATGTTCCATGCGCACTTGAGAAGAAAGTGTAATCTGCAGTTTTTGGATGGAATGTCCTATAAATATCAATTAAATCTCTCTGGTCTATTGTATCATTTAAAGCTTCTGTTTCCTTATTTATTTTCATTTTGGATGATCTGTCCATTGGTGTAAGTGAGGTGTTAAAGTCCCCCACTATTATTGTGTTACTGTCGATTTCCTCTTTTATAGCTGTTAGCAATTGCCTTATGTATTGAGGTGATCCTATGTTTGGTGCATATATATTTATAATTGTTATATCTTATTCTTGGTTTGATCCCTTGATCATTATGTAGTGTCCTTCCTTGTCTCTTGTAACATTCTTTATTTTAACGTCCATTTTATCTGATATGAGTATAGCTACTCCAGCTTTCTTTTGATTTCCATTTGCATGGAATATCTTTTTCCATCGCCTCACTTTCAGTCTGTATGTGTCTCTAGGTCTGAAGTGGGTCTCTTGTAGACAGCATATATATGGGTCTTGTTTTTGTATCCATTCAGCAAGCTTGTGTCTTTTGGTTGGAGCATTTAGTCCATTCACGTTTAAGGTAATTATGGATATATATGTTCCTATGACCATTTTCTTAATTGTTTTGGGTTTGTTTTTGTAGGTCCTTTTCTTCCCTTGTGTTTCCCACTTAGAGAAATTCCTTTAGCCTTTGTTGTAGAGCTGGTTTGGTGGTGCTGAATTGTCTTAGCTTTTGCTTGTCTGTAAAGCTTTTGATTTCTCCATCGAATCTGAATGAGATCCTTGCCGGATAGAGTAATCTTGGTTGTAGTTTCTTCTCCTTCATCACTCTAAGTATATCACGCCACTCCCTTCTGGCTTGTAGAGTTTCTGCTGAGAAATCAGCTGTTAACCTGATGGGAGTTCCCTTGTATGTTATTTGTCATTTTTCCCTTTCAATAATTTTTCTTTGTCTTTAATTTTTGCCAGTTTGATTGCTATGTGTCTCGGCGTGTTTCTCCTTGGGTTTATCCTGTATGGGACTTGCTGCGCTTCCTGGACTTGGGTGGCTATTTCCTTTCCCATGTTAGGGAAGTTTTCAACTATAATCTCTTCAGATATTTTCTGGGGTCCTATTTCTTCACTCACTGAGCAAATATTTATTGCAGTTTATGTCAGGCACTATTCTGGGTTCTGAGCAGGTATTGAACTAGACAGTTATATTCTAGTACGAGAAGACAGAAAATAAGTAATTTTACAAAAATTAAACTGAGTAATTTAAACTTGTGAAGGGAATAAATAGGATAATATGGCATTAGACTGAGGTAAGGGGATAATTTGCTGTCTTATGGATCTTCTTCAGTTTCTAACTCTGTTGAGGTTGGTTAGTTCTACTTCTGAAGTACTTCTGATTATTCTCATGTCTTCTCTCCAACCCTGTGTGGGACAGATTTAATATGGTGGTGATGGGTGGCATCGCTATGATGCTTATTTCCCTAACAGAGAACAAGGCTTGACATATGTGAAAATTTTGTTATATTTTCTCCCAAAGTTTAGGGCTTTTAATAAGGTTTATATTCTATTATAGCTGTGCCTCCATAAAAGCATAACAATCAATTAAAAATGAACAATTCACTTCTAAATATCCAGTCACTTCCCCAGTTTTGTCATTTGCTTTCCCGAGCTTCAAACCTTGAACATTTATGACCCTAAAACCTCTTGGATGTGGAAGATTTCCCAAAACCGTAGCTGAGATTGAAGCTACATGAATGCGAGTGGGGATTTCAGCGTGTGGACAAAGACGTTTGAAATAAATGACAAAGAGTTAGAATTAGGAGTCTAAACAGAAGCACAAAGATTAAAGTATTATGTATATTATTTTGTTA
Source organism: Tursiops truncatus (assembly GCF_011762595.2). Lineage (NCBI taxonomy): Eukaryota > Metazoa > Chordata > Mammalia > Artiodactyla > Delphinidae > Tursiops > Tursiops truncatus. The sequence goes on along the minus strand of NC_047035.1, from coordinate 162,133,164 downwards.
CAGAAGCTTAGGCAAATTTGACCATTAATGGTGGTATTCAACTATATGAAATCCTAACGGAACACTGAAATTTAAAAGGTAAGAAATTTCATACACCTGTAAATGAAAGTAACAATTATTTGTGTTTTTCTTAAGGTTGCTTACAAGCAGAAGCACGATGCTGCCAAAGGATTCTCAGATTATGCCCACATGAAGGAACCGCCTGAGATCAAACATGCCATGGAGGTGAATAAGCACCAGAGTCACGTAAGCAAGCCATTCCTCATGATTTTCTGGAACATTGTAGTTAACTGACATCAGGGCTGATGGGTATGTTGTTGAAGTTTAAATGTTACAACATTCCTGTTCAAAAAGAACTCCAAAGTTTCTTTTACTTTTATGTCCCAGTGTTCAGTCAGAAGCACATCTGAATTATTCTGTCAATTGTTATTATAACCTTGTAGAGTGCCTTCAAAATGTCAGGCACTTGCAGACCTGGGAAATTGGGTTTTTAACAGCAATTCCTAGAACTTCTGTGACTTGATGGAGTCACTCCCATGGTTTACAGTGCAGAATTGCAGAAGAACTGGGATGCTAGTGAGATTGTACCCCACTGGGGTTTCTTTTGGAATTCATGTGAGGGGCAGATTGTCACACTTAAGACCCAAGAGGAGTAGGAAAGCAATAGATGTGTAACGGCCGGCTTAGAAGCAGAAGCCGAGAGAGAGGAAACAAGCCCATAGAAAACACATTTATTCTTTGGCTATAAGGTAACAAGTACATCAAAACCTTCATGTGTTTGCTCAATTACCACTACTATCTTGGGGGCCTAGAAGAATATTTCTTCCTGAAATTTCAGTGGAAGCTTATTTGTCTCCTTATCATGAATTCTTTGCTTTCTAGAAGGAATGTAGGAACTGTTTGTCAGGTTCTTTTTGCGTTAGAATCAGTTAAGATAAAGTGTTTGCCTTCGTTGGGTTAAAAAGCTCCCTTTCTTTGAAAAGTACCTGAAACATCTCTGTCATCTCACACAGGCTCTGCCCCACCACTTAGTTCTCTTACTGAATGGTGCTTTGCTGCCTCCGGGCCTCCAGAGCCCCAGCTGTGCAGTGTCTCTTTGTAGGATGGCAACAGTTATCTGATATTAAATTGCAATAGGTCAATGTTTGAGTAAAAGCTGAGTGAGCTTCTACATTTTAATCCAAATGTATAAACACATGCCGATACCAAAAGTGCTTTTCTAAAATGGGTTAAGATTGATAAGAGATGAAGAAGCTACATGGCTGTAATTACCAGCAAGGCCATTTCACCAGGAGGCTTTATGAGAACTTGACTATCATAATCATAATAACTACCACTCAGCGAGCACTGCCGCGCACAAGAGACGGTGCCGAGACTTTGATCATTTCCAGTTCTTGCAAAATCTGTGTACTGATTCCCATTTTGCAGATGAAGAAAATGAGACTAAAGAATCAAACTCCCTAGTCCACTCTTTCCATTACACCCTGCTGCCTCCCTCTTGAAGGTCACTGGTTATTGGTCAAGATTTTAAATGAAAATTTTAAAATGTAGGGCAAAATAGGTTATCATTAGAATTCAGATCAGTGGATCCAGTGCATCTGCAAGAAAGAAAAACTGGACCCTGAGCTTCCACTGTTTGAAGCGGAAGAAACTTTGAACTCCCATGGATGGCGTGGCTTCGAAGGTGGTCTGGTGGTCTGGGGAGATGGTTGGCATTACACAGCTCCTGGGGAGACCCTTTCTAACTCTAAAATTCAATGAAATTCAAATACGGAAGTTCCTTATCATAGACCTGAGGTTATTATTTTAACTCTGCCTTTTCTTTTAAAAAATCTTTGATTGAGGGATTGAGGGAATAGAGTATAAAGCCCTTTTCTCCTCCATTCAATACTGTGTACTTATGGGAGAAGGATGTGTTTACTTACAGTCCTGTGTCTGCTTGGCTCAACCTTTACATGCAAAGTTTGTACACATAATAGGATTTAGAAAGTGTTTAAGACTATTTACTCAGATTTAAGGGGAGAATGATATTTGTATTCTACCTGTGAAGTAGTTGATATTCCCCTAGAGTCAAGTCACTTAGAATAATACATCTGTTGTCCCAAAGATATGAAATTTAAACGTGGGTCTGGAAAACCACAGGAAAGCAAGTACGTCTCTTGGTTCAGTAGGTGAGGCTGCAGCATCTCCGTGAAAGACCGTGTCTCCCAGAAGACTTCAGTAAAATGAAATTCATTTGCAGAGAATTTAGCTAATAGGGTTACCTTTTCATCATGCGGAATGTCACTTTGCACTGTGCCTATTAATGACTTAATTTAATTTAAAATAAAATACGTTGTCACATGTGCATCTGATTTACCTAGAAACAGTGCATGTCAGCATCTTTGCTTATCTTTTTATGTTTCCACCAAAATCGAGTCAGCTTTCTGATATCTGTTAGAGGACCAAGAAACTGGGATGATTACAGTTAATAGCTTTTAATTTCTACCTCCTTTTTGGTCAAACTTTTCAATGGGCCAAATGGAGTCAATCATCAGTGGGCCAAATGGAATCATTTTTCTTTCAGAACCTTACTGTCCCTTATGCCTTTGCAGATGTGAATAAGCAGGGTGGGGGAGAGGATTCTTTCTGACTGGCCAACTGAATTTCCACCTCTGAATAACTGAGAGTTCCAAGGGGAAGAGTATTCTGGGGGCAGTAGTCTCTTCTTTCACCCCAAATTCAATGATCATGGAACAGGAAAAAATTATTTCTCATAATATCCTCCACTGTCACATATGATAGAAAAGGAGTTGGGAGTCGGGCCAGGGTTAAAATGCTTCCTTTGCCACATGTTGCCTGGATGACCTTGGACACGTTACAAATGTCTCCAAATCTGTTTTTGTTTTTTTTTTTTTCATCTGTAAAGTTGGGGCAATGATACCCATCTCACAGGGCTCTTGCAAGTGATAAATGAGATATGATATGTAAAGGGCTCTGTAGAAGAGCCAGTCCGTAAAATATTAGTTCTGTTTGGTCCTCCTTCAGTTTTAAAGGGTGATTTAAGAGTTTAGGGTGATACATATAGATGATTCACTTTGTTGTACAGCAGAAACTAACACAACATTGTAAAGCAATTATACTCCAATAAAGATACTAAAAAAAAAAGTTTAGGGTGATATCATAGTTAATTCAAAACAATGAAACTAGATGAGATTTCTAAAAAGGCCAAATCAATATGAAATTTATATTAAGAAGCATTTAGGTTAGAAGGGCATATTCAGAAGGTTCCTGAACCCAGTTAACTACCTATCTTGTTGATACTGCAGTCAAAAAATGATTTAAAAGAGCCAATCTAAATTTTTTTGTATCTTCAGGGATGTACCCCTGCCAAATTTTTTCTAATGTAATTAGAGGAACTGGAGATATTCTATCCTGTTACTTTCCCCTAAAGATGGGCTTGAAATGAAAACCCCCGTAACATTAATAGTTTTCATGAATCTTATCAGAGACATGAAGTCCAGTACTCCTAAAGTAAGTCAAACAAATTTTAAACTGCCATTTTAAGTTTTATAAATAATGTGGTCTGTATAGACTTGTGATGAAATTAGAGTGGTAAACTTTCCCAAAATGCCATATTGGTAATCAGTTCAATGTGTATTAGAAAGAAGTATCCAGCAGGGGAAACCAGAGACATAATGTTCTTTTCAAGAATGATATATGTACTTTCTTAACATTAATAAAAAGTTTTCTCTTAGAGGAAAACATAGGCAGAACACTCTTTGACATAAATCACAGCAAGATCTTTTTTGACCCACCTCCTAGAGTAATGGAAATAAAATAAAAAATAAACAAATGGGACCTAATGAAACTTAAAAGCTTTTGCATAGCAAAGGAAACCATAAACGACGAAAAGACAACCTTCAAATGGGAGAAAATATTTGCAAACGAAGCAGCTGACGAAGGATTAATCTCCAAAATATACAAGCAGCTCATGCAGCTCAATATCAGAAAAAACAAACAGCCCAATCCAGAAATGGGCAGAAGACCTAAATAGACATTTCTCCAAAGAAGACATGCAGATTGCCAACAAACACATGAAAGAATGCTCAACATCACTAATCATTGGAGAAATGCAAATCAAAACCACAAAGAGGTATCACCTCACCTCGGTCAGAATGGCCATCATCAAAAAATCTACAAACAATAAATGCTGGAGAGGGTGTGGAGAAAAGGGAACCCTCTTGCACTGTTGGTGGGAATGTAAATTGATACAGCCACTATGGAGAACAGTATGGAGGTTCCTTAAAAAACTACAAATAGAACTACCATATGACCCAGCAATCCCACTACTGGGCATATACCCTGAGAAAACCATAATTCAAAAAGATACATGTACCACAAAGTTCACTGCAGCACTATTTACAATAGCCAGGACATGGAAGCAACCTAAATGTCCATCGACAGACAAGTGGGTAAAGAAGATGTGGCATATATATGCAATGGAATATTACTCAGCCATAAAAAGGAACGAAACTGAGTTATTTGTAATGAGGTGGATGGACCTAGAGTCTGTTATACAGAGTGAAGTAACTCAGAAAGAGAAAAACAAATACCGTATGCTAACACACATATATGGAATCTAGAAAAATGGTACTGATGAGCCTAGTAGCAGGGCAGGAATAAAGACGCAGATGTAGGGAATGGCCTTGAGGACACGGGGTGAAGGGTAAGCTGGGACGAAGTGAGAGAGTAGCATTGACATATATACACTACCAAACGTAAAATAGATAGCTAGTGGGAAGCTGCTGCATAGCACAGGGAGATCAGCTCAGCGCTTTGTGACCACCTGGGGGGGTGGGATAGGGAGGGTGGGAGGGAGGCTCAAGAGGGAGGAGATATGGGGATATATATATACTTATAGCTGATTCACTTTGTTGTGCAACAGAAACTAACACAACATTGTAAAGCAATTATACTCCAGTAAATATAAAAAAAAAACCTAATAAGCAGACAATTTCTATTCCATCAGACAGAGAGAAATCTTAAGGATAAATCAGTTAAATGATACTGGAAAAACATTTGTGACTCTGTGATTCCGTGATGTGACTTAAAATAACAGCGCTTTTAGAATTTAGTATTAAAATAGGTATATTAGTATTTTGTTCATCTCTAAGGCAGAATAGTTAGTAATATCTATCCTGCTTTCTTCACAAGATTGTGGTGGTGATAAAATTAAATCATGTATAAGAAAACTTTTGTCAACTCTAAAATGCTTTGACAAACAATGATAATACTGCTAATAATGATAAACTGTTAGATACAGCTCTATATTTTACTCCACTGTTCAGAAAATTGAAAAACAGTTTTGTTTTCTGATGAATATCAGATCCTGCATTTACTTTTATTTCAAAGGTTTATATTTTCCTTTAAAAATAATATTTATGATTTAATGATTTAGTTGTTTTTTACATGCAGCAAACCCAAACAGAAATAAGTCTTATTAAGATAGAATTTCCAGTCCATGTGACTACCTGATGACACTTGGAGGGCTTCTCTAATGTAAGAGGTTATGACAAAAGAATTTCTTGAGGCTGACTGAACTGATGTTTTGAGATTATGACTGAATACAGTTTACACTACTTACTTCTGTCCTACATACCTATCCTGTCTAGTTTCTTCTCACCAAGAATCATTTTAACCTTCACCAGAGGAGCAAAGGGAATGAATGAGTTCGGGGCCAGTTGGATTTGATTTCTTTTAGTCTGTCTGCTCACGTTGCCCTTAGCCTCACAGGTGTGTCTGTCTGTGGCTTCCATCCTGCCTGCCATCCCTCAGCTCTCAATCTTTGCATCTCCAAGTGCTTGAATTTCACTGTATGGACCATCATGGTGGAGGTTTTGCTTTTCTCTAGTTTATTAACTCACCTATTGAAGAATCTCAAATCACTGTTGTCTAAACATGAAGAGCTTTGCTGCAGAGTCACTGGGAATCCTTTGCTCAATGTGTCTGGCTGTACGTGAAGAATAAACGCAGCCATTTCACTTCCATTTTCAATATCTAATTGAAAGTTCCTCTTATTGGCCAAGTCCAACCGAGAACGATACAAGGAAGGGGATTCTGGATAACTAGTTCTAGCCTTGGGAGGGAGTGTTGATGGAGCCCAGTTGAGTACAGACAATCGAGCACAGCAAGGGAGGGGTAAGGATTTAAGAAATTAATGTGTTTAAAGTGTTTAGAACAGTGCCTGGCACGTGGGACACTCGGCGTGACTGTAGGATACATGCAAAAGATGTGGCCTTATGAAACAGGAGTAGAAAGATTATAAGGGGAGAATAAGCTGAGATTAAAAGACAATGAAATGAGGTGAAAATACAACCTGAGGGAGAAAGTGAACATGGTGAGATAAGGAAGAAATTCAATGACAGATTTTGATGGAATTAAAATCTTTTTTTTTTTACATCTTTATTGGAGTATAATTGCTTTACAATGGTGTGTTAGTTTCTGCTTAATAACAAAGTGAATCAGTTATACATATACATATGTTCCCATATCTCTTCCCTCTTGCGTGTCCCTCCCTCCCACGATAGAATTAAAATCTTTAAAAAAAAGTTTAACTATAGTTGATTTGCAATATTGTGTTAGTTTCAGGTGATAAAATTAAAATCTTTATTGGAGGCAAAAAAGAACAGATTTGACACTGCAGAAAAACATATGAAATGGAGGCTGCATTTGGAGTCTCTAGGTTCAGTAACAGAAATCCATCTCATGTTAGCTCAAGTGAAAAACGAGAATTTATTGGTTTGGGTAACTGGGAAATTCAAGCTACCTTCAGGCATAACTGGCTCCAAAGGCCCCACAGTGTCACGAGGACCCTCCTTCTCTTCCCATCTATTGGCTCCGCTTGCTTCTGTATGACTTCACTTGCAGACAGACTCTGTCTAGGTGGTCTCAAGGCTGGTGTTTCCAAAATTAAATCATCCTCACAGCAACTGATCCCAGAGGAAAGGACAGCAGTTCTTTCTTCCCCCAGCCTCAGATCCATCAGTGACCCTGGCCTTGCTTGGTTATGTGTCTGCCCTCGATTTAATCATGGTTTCCCAAGGGTTGGGGTATCTGATTGGACAACCTGTCACATGGCCACTCCTGTCACTAGGCAGGAAGGCTGCTTTTGATGGCCCCGCTAGATCCCGTGGAGTGAGGGAGAGGCAGTTTCCAAATAAATAATGCTGCTAGGCAGATTTTTAAAAAATTAACACATGTCCACTACGAAGGAATAATTTAGGAAAATGATCCAGATATGTGGAAAAGGGCAAGGAAGTAAATTCAGTGGGGAAAAAAAAGGCGGAAGGAAGAGATCAAGCATGTACAGTAATAATTCTAGGTGCTCCTGAGGAAGAAACCGTAACTAGTCTTTGTGAAAATATTTATACTACTAAAAAGATAAAGCAGTTTATCTTGAGTGCAAAATAAATGTATAAAAATGATAATGATTGTATTTTCCTGTATAGGACCTATAGTAGATAAGGATGAAACTTCACTGAAAGCTAAAATAAAAGATTTAAAGAAATGTAGAAATATACCTTCTCCTGTGAACAGACTGAAATCTTGTTGAGATATTATTTTTCCCTACGTTGTTTGGTAGGTTTAGTGCAGTGCCCATTAAAATTCCATTTGTTTCCTATGTGGAACTTACTAGGATTATTCTAATGTTCATTAGTGAGAATAACTAGTTTAAAATTAAGAAAAAGTTTGAAATAGAAGAGTCATAAAGGGAACTTGGTTTAATGGATATAAATCGTTATAGTCATACATTTAAGAAATGTGTGAGTGAGACAGTGAATGTTAAGTCCTTAATATGGTAGCTGGTACATAATAAATGGCCTAAAATGACAATTATTATTACTGTTATTACTATTATTTCTCCTCTTTCTTCCCTCCCCCTTTCACTTCTCCTCCCTCCGCCTTCTTTTTCATTCTCTTACTCTGAGGACACGATAGGGAAGAAAACATTAAATAAAACGAGGCAAAATCAGTCATTGACCCTCAGGCCTGCACCTCTCCTGGGTTGATTTTCAGGAATTTTCAGAGATTTTCAGGAATCTCTGTCTTTCTTCTTATTCAAAACAGTTTTTTATAGAACACCATCTCGTCTTGAGAAGACTGCCTGGAGAATGGGGTCCCATCTGTCGTCGTTGTCTCAACACAGCGAGCATTTAGGGTTTGGATTATTCAGAAAAAAAAGAGTGTATGTGTGTTTGCCCTTCCTCTGACAAACCTCTCTTCCACTGTAACATTTTTATTCTTCCTCAGTTGTGACGGCCTGAGGAAGGGAGCAAACACATGTTGCAGACATTTGAGAAATGTCAGATGAGCTTCCCTTGGCCCTAAGTAACAGGTTAGGTGGAGGAAGATGCCTAATCTGCTCGGGTAACCTTGTTTCCGATGTTCAGACATCCTTGCAGCTAGCGAAAATCAGGAGCTTGCCGCTCTCCATGTCCCTCAGCGTCAGCCCCCGTTCCTGTGGGATGACCTCAAGCCTTGATATTCTGGGAGATCGGTAGAGACAGGCTCCTGGGCTTTTCTCCTGTGTGGCTCTGTGGTGTCCGCTTGTTTGAATGTGCAGCTCATGTCAATCTTAATATTTGTTTTGAGTCACATATGCTGGCCTCTAATTTGCAATTTACATGGATGATGGGGCCCTATTCATTGTCCCGCTCCCGCCGCCTTTGTGCTGTTCACCTCTCTTCACGCAGCCATTAGGCTGAACAGCATATAATTAGGTAACCCATGTAAAGCATAGATTTCTGAAAGGTTGCAGCTCTTTTCAAAAAGTAAGGGTTTACATTTTTACCCTCGTTCTTTTCTAAACAAAAAGACATCCCCCCTACGGCTTTCATCTGAATGTAGTAACTTAGAAACAGTTAGTCTTGTAGGTGGGTAATAATTTTGGTTTGTTTTCACCTGAGAGTCCGTTTTTGTTGACACAGTTTGTGTTTAACTTGGTGCAGGCTGAGGTTGATTGGCCATTGTTGGTAGATGAGTGCGTTGCTTTTTGAAACCAGCCAAAAGTGGCTTATTTTAAATCCCTGAAGATTTTAAACTCACCCAACAAAATAACTCAGTTTTCAGATTATTTTTGTTTCTTTTGCTACTGGTGTGCACAAAACCTACTTAAAATTGCTTAACGTAAAGCCTGTGAAAATGCAAGTAGTGAAGGAAACAGATGTTCTTGCCAAAATTACGCTAATTATATTTAAGCTGTGTTCACTTGTCAGACAGGTTCATGATTATAAACATAGTTTAAAAAGTAGTGGGTGGGGCTTCCCTGGTGGCGCAGTGGTTGAGAGTCCGCCTGCCGATGCAGGGGACATGGGTTCGTGCCCCGGTCCGGGAAGATCCCACATGCCGTGGAGCGGCTGGGCCCGTGAGCCATGGCCGCTGAGCCTGCGCGTCCAGAGCCTGTGCTCCACAACGGGAGAGGCCACAACAGTGAGAGGCCCGTGTACCACAAAAAAAAAAAAAAAAAAGTAGTGGGTGGTGAGGCCAATGCAAGCTCTTTTTTTTTAAAAAAAATTAATTAATTTATTTGGCTGCGTCAGGTCTTAGTTGTGGCACACGGGATCTAGGTTCCCTAACCAGGGATTGAACCCGGGCCCTCTGCATTGGGAGCGCGGAGCCTTAGCCACTGGACCACCAGGGAAGTCCCCGTGCAAGCTCTTAAATAGAAGTATATATACATATACTTCATTGAAATAAAATCATACAATGCATTAGGGATCCTATGAGAGTTTTAATGCATTATCGTTTCTTACATCTGATATTATTTTTGAAAGAAATAAAAATGTACCAATTTTTTTTAACGCTGCAAGGTTGAAAGGAAAATAACAAGATACATTGATATTATCCAGAGCACTGATTCATAGTGGTCAACTGGGGAATTCATTAAAATGCAGATTCTTGGGCCCCATTTACCAAAATTCTGTTACAGAGGTTTGAGGATGGATCTCAGGAATCTAAAAATTTTAATAAGTACCCCAGATGATGCTATTGCAGAAAGCTTGCAGGCAACGTTAGAAATACTTGTTTTGTACAAATGCAATAATTGTGCATTTTGTATAGATGTTCAGTTGTACATTTCTGCGTTCTACCTTTTACATCTTGAAAAAGTGAAGATGGGTTTTAAAGGTGACTGTTACTACACGCTTTGCATTATACATTTAATAGAATCTAATGTAATGGACAAGTTGACTAGCCATCCACTGGTGAATTTGCCACATAGAACTCCATCTGGCAAATAGATAAATATTTCTTCAGCTCATGACCGATCTCAGGAAATAGAGAAGCAGGTAGGCAGTGAGATGTTTGCCCATCAGGGATTATATGAGTTGGCTTCTGGTCTCTCCTCTCATTTGTCAGTCAAGTTAATGTAAATGACCACTGTCATCTAAAGTATGTTTGGCAAAACTTATATATATTTTTCTCTTTAAATCTCTATTTTCCACACGTTGGTTTGATTGTATCTAATGTGTATTCAGAGGATGAATATTCCTTAATGTGGATCCTTTTATTGTTGGAGGATCAAGTCATTGCAGTGATATTTACTAGAATAAAACTATCAGTACCCATCACTAGGCCTCCCACATAAGGGGCATTTGAAGAGTCCAATCAGAAAAGGAAGATAAAGGTGTGGTTGGGAGGGTGAAAAAGCTGGAGAGTTGCAGAGTTTCACATACCCTCACCCCAGGAAATGATTTTCCATATTCGTGTGCTGGAGCTTATCCTGTATCCCCTAGGGGTCAAGACTGTGTGGTAGACAAGTTAACGCCCTTGGTGAGGATATTCTGTATGTGAATATGCACACATATACTTACACAGAATGACATGCTTATAAGGATGGTATATGTAAAATCTTATAAGATCGACTCTGTGCCAAGGTCTTGGGATTATATTTTTTATGTTGTATAAATTCAGTTCATATGCAATAATGTTAGTGAGGCATTGGCATAGTAAAAAGAGAATATAGTTATCCAAATAAATGTGGCACATAAAAATTAAAAAAAAAAACAACTTAGGGTCAGTGGCTTTCTTAGAAGATTATGGCAAGGATAAACTGTGTTATGGACCTTAAGGCTAGCAGCTATATGAAACTACTCATTTCTGTTTTCTCTTTTTCAATCAAAACTGTCTCTTTGATCAGATTTTTTATAGGAAAGATGTGCAGGACACCCATGTGTATAGTGCGGAGCTTGACAGACCAGACATCAAGATGGCGACACAGATCTCCAAGATCATAAGCAATGTAATCTCTCTTTCTTATCTTGAGCAGAATTGATTTCTCATTTTTGCAGGAGACAAAGTGGCTTTGGTTGTTGGATGGTTAATTTAGTTAGTGAAATTAATCAATCTGAATTAATGGCATCTCAATTTTTTCATCTGAATTATCCATTTCACTATGTACATTATTTGGATATGTGCAGAAACTGATCAGACTTGACTTGACCATGGCTCTGTTGTCATGCTTTAAAAAAAAATAAGTACTATTCAGACATAAGATAATATTCAAATGTCTGAGCCTGAGAATCAAGTTTGTCATTCGTCTGGTCCCATAGTATCTCTCACCTTGTCCCAAAGAACTTCACTTGGCCTTGTTTCCATCTTGTTGCTGTTAATTGTGCAGGTTCTCTTTGGTCAGCATTTACCAATGCACATTGCCTATACATCATGGCTGTTTTTTTCCTTTTTCTTTTTTTTTGCTGTACGCGAGCCTCTCACTGCTGTGGCCTCTCCCATTGCGGAGCACAGGCTCCGGACGCACAGGCTCAGCGGCCATGGCTCACGGGCCCAGCCGCTCCGCGGCATGTGGGATCTTCCCGGACCGGGGCACGAACCCGTGTCCCCTGCATCGGCAGGCGGACTCTCAACCACTGCGCCACCAGGGAAGCCCATCATGCTTGTTTTTATCTTCCCTAAGACATCCTTCTTGGTTAATACCGTTTTACTTAAACATACCTTACATACTGATTAAAAATGATTACTTAACTTGAACCAAATATTTGAGTAACATAGGCTATACTCACCTTAAAAAATCAATAATTATTTACTAAATTCAACTGCATGTTAACCAAACAGTGTTAGATCAGTTCCTAAGACTAAACAAAGCCGGAAGACATCTGTATGCAGAATGCAGGGTCTCAATTATCTAGAAATTTCTCCTGGATAAAATAAACACAATGATGGTGATGACTGGATTCATGGACTCAAACTTAGTAATTATTTTACTACAAAAAAGTTGTTCTTATAAAATCAGTTCCTTCTTAGCAGTCAGCATTTTAGTATTTGGTGAGTTGTAAGGATCATTTTTTATGGACTGAGGGTCAATTTTATTTTGGCTATTATCAATGTAATTTTTCATTGGAAAGTAGAAATATTCAACATTCTCTTATCTATTCATTTTAGGCTGAATACAAGAAAGGGCAAGGAGTAATGAATAAAGAGCCCGCTGTAATTGGAAGACCAGATTTTGAACATGCTGTGGAAGCTTCTAAACTTTCTAGTCAAGTAAGAGTCTAGTGATGATTCCACAATGATTTTATTCAGAGAGTTTGTCTCTAGCAGCACTGGAAGATATTTTACTCTAGGTAATGTCTTTAATTGCAAGAATACGTAAAGATAATGTTTCTGTAACCATGTCAGATAGGATTACAATAATTGTAAATTTCAGTAAGGGATAAAATAAGTCCAATTTTAAGCATAAAACTAAGTTTTCTTTTCTCCTGGCTCAAATTCTAACCTTTTTGTATGAGTTCAGCCATGTTGTCACATTTCCTAGGATTTCTAGAATTTAGCAAGAGTCATATCAATTAGATTAGAAGAAGAATTAAATTTCTATCTCTACACGCATACACAGAACTTTTAACTTAGTAAGAAAAATAGCAATTTTCTCAATTTTTAAATGTTTTAATCACAAAGTAAAAAAGAGGTAATGTGAATGAAGAGAACATTGAAATCATAAAAAGGATCTGGAAAAGTGTAAAGACATGCCATATCTTTGACTGAACGTCTCAATAGATAAAAATTTCAGTTTTCCCAAAATTAATATATAAATGTCATGCAATTTCAATTAGAATCCAACAGTTTTTTTGAAGTATGGGTAAATGATCTTAGAGTTTGAATGGAAAGGAAATGCCTGAGAATAGCCTTTAAAAGTATGAAAGTGAAGACCAGTGAAGGAGAACTTAAGTTGTGAGTTACCATAACATAGTATAAAACCACTGAAATTAAATCAATATGGGATTGATATAGTAAGAGATAAAATAATCAGTAGGATAGACTAGGGAATCCTGAAATAGGTTCCAATGTGTATAAGAATTTAATATATGATAAAAGTGTTGGTTCAAGTCAGTGGGAAAAAGTTGTATTAGTTAATAAACGGTGCTGACATAACTGGCCATCCATCTGGGTAAAAGTAAAATGGGACCTGAATCTTAAACCATCTACAAAATGAATTCCAGATGGATTAAAGATGTGAATGTAAACCAAAAAAATATTTTAAACCTTAAAAGAAAATCCAAGAGACTGTATATACCACATAGGGATAACAGAGTTCTTAAAACTGGAGAACCAGAAGCTATAAAATAATAGTTAGACATGCTTGACTATATAAAAATTAACAACTCTTGTAATGGAAAAAGGAAACATTTGCAAAGTCAATGATAACAAACAGTAATTTTTATGCATGTGTAGTGTTTTCAACTTTGAAAATGTCCATTGCTCAACTTGCAAAAGTCTTAATTCGATTATACTTCAAAATGGAGAGATGTAAAAGAGGAAAGCTGTAAAATCTAACTGAAGATCATAAAATACTATCTGAAAAAATGAGAAGACCTACTATGTTCTTAGCTTTGGAGGGCCTGAGAAGGGCCGTGACTCCAAGCTCTTCTCAGCCCAAATAACACTCAATTGAAGAGCAGGGAATATTGGCACAGACCTGGCAACTCTTGCGGTATCGCTTTAGATTTTCTGACTTCTTACAATTTCAGCCTTTTCTGGGGGCAAAGAGTTCCTATCGGTTGTGTAGGAGAAGCGGCAGGTTCTATAAAAGCAGTACAGTTTGGCTGAGTAATTAAGAAAATGGGCTGTGGACCTGGACCCTGAGTTCCTGGTCCTGCCCCCGGCTCACTGAGTGACTTTGGACAGATGGCTTAATTTCTCCATCTGCAGTTTCCTGGCCCGTAAAATGGCATGGCAGCAATACTGCTTCTTAGGGTTGTTGTGAGGATTAAATGAATTACTGGGAGCAGCTTAAAACACTGCCTGGCCCATAGAAACACTGCATCATTTCCCAGGAATAATTTTACTGTAGCTATTCAGAATAGTTTTCTACTCTGCATTTTTTACATGAATTCATGCACAAAATGAAGCAGAAATAGTTGACTGGTCCTTAGATTCTGGTCTTAAATTCATTCCTTTACAATCTTATTTGAGAGTCCTTAGAAGAAAATTTTAGTATTTGAGTTTTTATTTTCACATTTCAAATGCAGTCACCAAAAATCCTACCATTTGATCCTACCTGGGTTCTTAGGCAGACTTAAAAAAAAAAAAAAATCTCAAATCATTTAATAACTGAATTATCAGATACCTAAGCAGATTGTAATTTGCAAGTTACATTATATCTGTCATCTTTGTTTTTTTATGACATTTTTGCTGATCTCACAGTGTACAAACGCATTAGAAAAGGGAAAAACTGGGCAGATGAATATATAGGACTTCTGGAATGAACTTGGTATGTTCATTTATATTTTCAGGTGCATTGATTAGAAATAAAGGCAGAAAGTGTAGTTTCTTATTTTTATTGACAACTTTGGAGATCATGTATTCTCTTGCTCCTAAGCTAATGAGATTGTGAATATAGGAGCCCACGAAGGCAAGTAGATACGTAGAAGGGAAATAATTTAGGAATGCAGTAAGCTGGGAAGCTAGGGGCAGGATGCAAGATGCAGAACAGAAAGAGTAAGAGAGCACCCGGATTGTGAGAGGGAAGGCGATGACGGGGCAGTGCCCATGGTGTGGAGAGATAAGACACCCCAGATGAATAGACAGAAAGAGAAAGCGAGAGGGCACAATTCTCCCATTTTACCTGGAAATTGAGCTCTGTGGGATTGAACCCGGAAAAAGTAATGGAAACAAAACTCTTCCTATGTTAACTTGTACAATAGCTTTGCTCCCATAGTTGTAAAGTCTAGGAGGCACATAAAATTATGGTCAAGTAATTAAAAGAAAATCAGTGAAAAGTGAAAGTGAAATCTCATGTGCTAAGATAAAGAGATGGGTGTATTTATAAGTATCTCAGATATCAGGGCAGTAATTATTGAAGTCATCATCTTAAAAAAGTTCTTCTAAGAGTTGGTTATTTTGTTTTCATATTCACAGGTCATCTTAATTTATGAATTCGAATTTGTCTATGTGATGAATGGAATTCCTTTAGTTTTATAATATCAAAGAAAATTTTGTATTTATAGTAATTAGTGTTTCTTCTAAAACTGCATTTGATGTATTGGTAAGAGAGGGTTTTAAACCTAAAATTACTAATCAGATTGATGTTAAAATTTAATAGTAAGTATTGTCCTTAACTTGTAAAGGGGTATTAACTGGTTTGGAGAATCTCCCGTTCTCCCTTCTGGGCAAGCACTCTCCCTTCCAACCTCCTTCCACCCAACTTTTGGCTTAAATGTCACGTCTTTGACTTGCTGATTTAAATTATATTGCTCTGTTCCCCTTTATCCTGTTTTTCTTTATAGTTCTTAACACAATGTATATTCGTCATATAAATGTATATGTGTGTGTTTTAAACATCTATTCACTACCACTCAGCAGGCTCTGTGGGGACAGGGTTTAATGGCGTTCATGGTACAGATTAGGCTTTCAAGCATTACATAGAGACTGATTAAACAAATTTCTCTAGATCATTCACATTTGGTTCAAAGTCAGTAAGGTATTATTTTATTATGAAAATGAGGGCAGAGTATATTTTGGGTAAAATTCAGACTTAAACACATGGATTTTATGATGAATTCTACATAAAAATCCGCTCTTACTCTCTTCCTCAACAGCTTTTAGTTCAGTTTCATCCAAAATTGGAGGGCATTGATGCCCATGGATGTGTGGCATTGTGTTGTTGTTTACTTTTCACTTTCCCTGATAATCAAGTGCACTTATCCAGTTTTCCACTTCTTTCCTGGCATGTGTTTCTATGACTATGATGAAAGGCTTTCGTTCAGGGTCTGCTTTTTGCCTGCTTTTCTGGCACTTTGTGAAACCGAGCCGCAGGTGATGTCACCAAGCCCAGCACTCCTTGTGCTGAAAGCTTGAACTACGGAGATCGGAAGCCAGGCTTTGATTGTTGAAACACAGCCCTGTTCAGATGCGGTTATGAGGAACTAGCTTAAGTTCTGTCATTGCGGTTGAACAGTTCTAGTGTTTTTCTGTAGTGTGTACCTCTGAAAGTTCTGCTAAGTCTGTTAAAATTCTTTATAAAGCTTTTAGGAGTTTCAGCCCATATACCTAACCTATATTTTTTAAAAAGTTGGTAGTCATTAACTTTTAGATATGATATTCATAATGTGAGTAAAATCAGTCACAGGTATAACTTTTCATTTGTTTCCAGTGATTGATTTAGGTGTAAGGGGTAACACTGTGCCTTAAAACCATAGCAAAGTCACCCAACACCTATTTCCTCTTGTCTCAAATGGTCTTAAAACTGGAAGGAAGATACTTTGTTCCATGCTTGAGTCACCCATTATAATGAAAGGAAAGCATTACCCTGATCCCTTAGCAGAAGCGAGTGTGCGTGAGCAGGTGGACACTCAGATGTGTGAACTGTGGGTTAAAAGTAGGATAGAATGTTCGGTGTGTATGTGAAGTTAGTGAGTGAACCAGTGAGTGAACCAAACTACTTGGCTATTTTCTTAGTTCATTTATGTGCAAACCTTACAGCAAGATAAGAAACAGTTGGTACCAGTGTCTGGTAAATATACTTTTTATGTAATTCAGTTATTTTACTTTCTGGTTAATTAATGAGGGAAATTCTTGCATTTTTGTTCTTTAGGTATCTTTTAAATCAGATCACACGGAGTTCTGAAGGTTAAAATAAGATAAATTTCACAACACTTCGCTTATTATTAAACTCATTAGAAGTACATGAATGACAGATATACTTTAAATAATTAATCTCATGCTACAGAAATAACCTGGAAAGGTTAGACAGCATTTTAAAATTCAAATTTTAGGGTGTGTAGCCCAATGCATAACGGTGGTAGAAATCTTTAAGAATAAAGTTCTTATAAAGATCTATTACACGGCTATTGCAAAATTTGGAGACACCATGAAAGTTACCTGGTCCTGCTTTTCAATGAAACAATCCCTTCTCAGTGTAATCCATCCACTTATTCATTCAAACAAAACAGTTACTGAACCAGATATTACATGCCAGACACTATGCTTGGGGGTTAGATTTTCAAGGGTGAACAGAACAGATATAGCCCATGCCTTCACCAAGCTCAGGGTCTAATGGGGAAGACCAACACCAGAGACAGTTTTGCAGGTAATTGCAGCAATGTGTGTTGAGTGACCAGGTAGATTTGGGGTGCTTCAAAAATATATCAGCAGTAAATATTATAGTTTAGAGGGTCAGAGAGGGCTTTCAGAAAGAAGTTACATTTGGGCAGATGCAAGATGTGTAGAAATTTTTCAGGTGAACATTGGGAGGAGGTAGGAAGCAGTGATTTGAAGCAGGAAAGCAGAAGGGGAAAACAGAACTGGAAAGCTGTCCCACTGGTGGGCGGCTCAGCTGATAGAACATTTTCCTTATAACCAGCAGAAATCTCGTTGGCTACAACTCCTACCCATCAATACGAGCTTTACCTTTTGTACTAGAACAAATGCTATTTTTCTGTTTTTGCAAATGTTTGAAGACAGTTACCGCCTGATTCCCAAATCTCTTCAGTATAGAACTCTTCAGCATAATAAGTGATGTAGAGTATGCGTTAGATAAATAATTCTTGAATGAATGAGTAAAAGTCTGGCAGGAACTATAAAGTATGATACAGATGTAATATGTTATTTTTATATCTATTGTTTTTCATTTCCTTTTGCATTTTTTTCTTCCTAATAGGATGTTGTTCAAGCCAATTTATCAATGACTGTGGAGGGTGTGTGTTGGGGGAACAGACTTGGGAAATTAGAGAAGTATTATATATAGTTCCAACACCTCCCTCAGGGTATGACTCATTCTGAGTCCTAATAGAGAGTTGATTGCTTATCATTTTCCCTTTAATTTATATGTTTCTTTAATAAACATATATTAAGTGCCAAATCCATTCAAAGCACTAGTGTGTCAGGCACTAGGGATACAAAAATGAATAAAAATCTACTTCTTGCTCACTGTCTAATGGGAGAGCAGACATACACAGATAATTCAAATATGTCCAAAACTTAGAAAATAGTCTAACCTTATATTTCCAGGGAAAACTCACCTTTAATAATAGGTTAGTATTACTAAAAGTGTGTCTTGTAAAACGTCAGGTGAAAAAATGCAGGGTTCTGTTTGTATTGAAGTATTTAAATCTAGTCAATTAATCCAGCTGAGCAGTGCTGGCTTCCATCAAGTTTTCTTTCAATTATTCATATTCTTCAACCTCGGACATCGTGAGTGTCTTAGTTATGTATTAGCTAAATGGCAAAAATAGGTCATATCATCCTTGAGCACGGAGAGCCCATCAGACTGCCTTTGTACCCCCTGTAGTTCTCAGCACAGTTACACTAGGAGCAGACACAGCACGGAGGGGGGTGTTACTTGGAAATTAATCTGACGCAGAGGGGACAGCATACGGAAGGCCAGAGAGGGGCACATGCTGCATGTTCAAGGAACTTCAGAACACGAGGATGGCCAGAGGACAGAAATTAAAGGGGAGATTGGAGAGCTGGGAATGCCAGGTCCCACTGAACCTTGTAGCCATGTCTGGGATCCTGGTCTTCATGCTAAGCCCAATAAGAAGTGAGTTTAAGCATGTATGTGACTTGATCAGGTTTGCTTTTGGAAGACATTACTGACTCCAAGCCTGATGGAGTGTGTCAGGGTCGTATCAGCATTCCCAACCTCAGGTAGGAACTCATCCTAACTCATAGTAGGAACCCAGTGCAGGCTCAACGTTTAATGAATAGAGGAAGGAAGGAATCATTACAGTGTAGATTGATTATTGTTTTTCAGAAATTATGCATTTACTTGGAAAGAGTAAATGCTGCCAGGTTATCTAACAGATGAGAATGTGTCAGGTTAATTTCCAAGTAACACTTCCTTCCATGTTGCCTCTGGGCTTAGTGTAATTGTGCTGGGAACCCCAGGGGTGGGTAAAAAGACAGTATGGTGGGCTTTCTGTGCTCAAGTTTTGCCTTTTAGCTAATACATAACTAAGATACTCATGGTGCCTGAGGTTGGGAACTGTGAATAACTGACAGGAAATGATGCAAGCCCGTGTTAGATAGCAGAATCAGTTGATTAGATGGAAACAGCTACAGGCTGAGAGTGTTCACGGCCCTGTGGCATCAGGCAGCATGTTTTCCTCAGTAGGTGGAAAGTGTTGGTGAATCTGGCTGAATCAGGAGTGCCAGTCTAGGGAAAGTCAGTTCAGAGAATCTACTATCATCATTAAGTGAATACCTTTCAGGCACTAAAACCTAGAAGAGACAAAAACACAGCTAAGAATACTGTGGAAAATGCCGCAGCAGAGGAGTGCTGAGGAGTGGCATTGTGTGTTTAGGGGAGGACCAGGTAGGGAGACTCTTGGCTTTGGTGCCAGCTACTGTGGAAAGTAGTAAAGGAGGTCTAGATTTATTCCATTGGTGATGTTGGCCCTGATTTCAAGATAAAATAATTTTCAAAAATCAAAGTTTTTCTTGTTTTAGGGAGACCTTGCCTGTTAATTAGAATGAATGACATTTTGCTTGGATTTATAAGGTAAACTGAGTATCAGAAGTTATTATTAGCAAATGGAACTGCAACAGAAGATGTTCCCTGTGAACCATCTTGACATATTTTCCAAATGTGTTCCCACCAGGGTTTTCACAAGCTCCCACTCGTAGGTACGCGGCATGTGTCCCTGAGGGAGACCATCCCCCAATACACACTAGATTAAAAGAGGTAACATGAGCCATTCCCAAACTGCTTTTTTGTAAAGGTTTCTGCAAGGCAGAGCTTAGGATGTAGAATACAGGTGCATTCTGAATGTTGTAAGAAAACAAAATAGTGTAAGAATCATTATATAATAAAGAATATTACAAGAAGACAAAAGAGCTTACTTTTGCTTTTAAGATTTGTGCATCCTTTCCTGCCTACAGGAATAAAAGCGGATGTGAAATGAGACTAGCTATTTTTGTTTTATTTTTGTAAAGAATTTGTATATATATTCTAATTAATTATCATAACATACATTCACATATTTCTCTATTCATGGAGAAAAATATAGTTCTACACGGTAAGTTGATAATCCTTCTTTTGGTTGCCTTAAGACTACTTAAAAAAAAAAAATCCACAGTGAAGATTGGAGATGGTTCTGCCACTGAATACAATTGTGGAGTTAAAGCAGAGAAATGAAAAATGACATTAAATAGACCCAGGATGTTTCAGAAAATGTAATCCCTAACAATGAGGTTTTGAACAAATGGGAAATGATGAGAAAAGCCATGGTATGAGCTATGTCCTGCATTTGGAATAATTCTCTTAGGAAAATTAATATTCAAATTCTGAGATTTAGGACCCATTTTCTAAATGTGGTAGATGTTAAGACATTTGTGGTCTTGATTTCTAACTGATCATAAATGTTAGGAATGCAGAAGTGGAAACTGACATTTAAAAATCCCCAGATTTTAGTATATAATTCTTGTTAATAGGATTTGAGTTCATGCCTAATTGCATTTATGATCCATGTTCAAGTAGAGGTGTTTTTTAATTTAAAAAAACCCTTTATGCCTAATTAAGCTTTATACGGGGGTGGGGGAGTGTGGGAGGAAATACCAGGAATTTAAACTTTTGCTATCATACATTTTTAAGGTAGCTTTTATCTGATCTAATTAAAAATCAAACATGTTACTTTGAAAGCTTAAAGGTAAATGTGCTATTTAATTTATCCTTTTTGTTTCTTTTATGGAAGGTTAAATACAAAGAAAAATTTGATAATGAAATGAAGGATAAGAAACATCATTACAATCCTCTTGAAAGTGCTTCTTTTAGGCAAAGTCAGCTGGCCACTGCCCTGGCGAGTAATGTAAGTTACTTTCTGCCTCCTGACTTGTAATTCACAGAAGATTATTTTCAGTATATTTTGATTCTTGTTTTGTCGGACTTGGCTGTGTGGTACTTGTGATACTTAATCAAGATCATGTCATTTCCAAATAATTTTAGAAAAAGCTGAAGCATATTTTCCTGAAGCTTTTCTGAGAAAAATTTCATATGGTAATTTACTATTAATGGTTACTGATTACTAACTAATTAATAAGTAGGAACAATATTGCTAATAAAACTATTATAGCCGATCAAGAATAGAAATAGATTATATAGTTTTTCAGAAAAGTAGTGTGTCGTATCATAAATTAGTGATTATGACAATAGTTCACTCATGTAATTATGCATGAAATTGTGCATATTGTAAAGTATACCTGGTGCATAGTAGTTTATCATAAGGAAATTTCCAGAAATTGTACTTGAGATGGCTTACAATTTCTTTCTTATCCCTTATGTAAATTCTGTGAAATACCTCTTCGTAAGTTTTGTTTTCATTTCATGTCTTTAAAAATAAAGTTTCAATTTATAAGAAAAGATGTCTTAATTTTTTATGCGAATTAGGAAGAATATGAAAAAAGAAACATGGAAAGAAATCAATTACTTTGCTATAATTAAATGATGTATAGAGTACCTTTTTAAATGTTAAGTTTGACTATTGTTGAACTGTTGCTTTGTTAGAGCATTTAAACCTTTCAACTCCTGTCGTATCCTTGGGACTTGGTATATTTTATTTTCATTAATGTTTAGAAGGTATTGTAATTTGTGTTCATTACCCAGCTTTTGTTACCAGCAATTGAATTAGGTGTTTCTGTCTTTTAGGACCTTTGGGAATATCATAATGATTTATTTTTCTTATTTGATTATTTTTGTGTGTATACAAATGTAAAGCAAATAGAGTTGGGATATACTTAAAGGAACCTAGAGCACAGTACTGAAAGCTCAAGGTTTAGAATCAATTGCCTGGATTTGAATCTTGCTCCACCACTTAATATTATGCTTTCATCTTGGTGCCTCAGCTTCCTCATCTGTAAAATGGGGATATTTAAAGTATTTACCTACTAGGATTGTGGAGATTACTTAATACATATAAAGTGTTTAAACAGAAAAGTTTTTACTTGTTTACTTACACAGTAAGTGCTTGATGGTTTCTATTATTAACATTTTATTATTATTATTACTAATATTATTATGTTTCCAAAGCAACCGATTAAAGAGAAAAGAAACATTCTATATAGTAATAGGATGAAAACCACCAGAAGCTCTAAGATAGACACAAAATATAATAGAAAGATGGTGGTAATTTCTAAAGAGTAAAGTTTCTATTTTCTTCATTTTCTGCAAGCAGAATTTCTGTTAAAGTTACTTGATTCTGTTAACATCACCGTTTCTGACCAAGTAAACGAAAGGAGTTACCAAAATATTTTCAAGTCCCTGTAGTTTTCTTTTATCCATTCCGTAGTAAATGAGCACCATCTAGTGGCTCCTTGTAAATTCATTTGTCAATTTCCCGTTAAATAATACTTTGTTGTGTTTAAAATAATAATGGCCATAATGCAAAAGCGTAATATTTTCTTCTCCTAGATGGTATTTTGTTCCATGTTATTTTCATAGGTGAAGTACAAGAAAAACATTCAAAATATGCATGATCCAGTTTCAGATCTCCCAAACTTGTTTTTAAACCACGCTTTGAAAACCAGCAAAATGCTCAGCGGAGTAAGTGGTCGTTTGTTGACAACTGTAGGTGTGTGTCTCTGGAGCCGATGTGTCTGCAGTGCTCATGAGCGCACCTGCTTCCTTAGGCGACCCGGCCTTCACTCCTCCCTCAGTAACTCACTTAATGAAAAGTAGTGTCTTGCTTAAATTCCCACCCAGGCTGTCGCTTTACAAAGCTAGCTCTTTAATATCTCTTGAATACAAACTTTCTTGTTGAACAGCTACCCTTCCAAGTGTTTGTACGAGCGTCCTTTCTGTCTTTCTCCTTCCCCTTTCTTTCTCTGTAGTAGATTGAAGCCACTTGGAAGTCAGGGATCTTTTATTTTGTACAGGCCAGAGCAGAGTGTCTGGTATTCAGTAGATAGCATAAAAGTTATCTTAGTCTAAATTATATCTTCTCCAAAAATAAATATCAAGGGTGTTTGTGTTGATGCTATACTTTTACTCTTATGAAGGTTTCGATGTTTTCTTCAGCGCAACTAGGAGGAGAGGGTGATTTCCTCATGTCCTGATGAAAATATCTGTGTCCACTGCCAAGTGGTCCATTCCCTCAGAGCTCAGCTCCTACATGCTGTTTCCAGCACGCAGTGCGTCTGAACCCTGACTTCACTGGCTCTCATTCCTGATGACCCTGGCTCACCTGTGCCTGTATTTCCTACATCTCAGAATGGCCCACGGTGATGATGAACTCTAACTTGACCTCAAGTTATTTCTATGCCTATTTTAATAATTACTCAAAAATTATCCAAATTTATCATATATCTGCTTTGGATCAGGCACAGATTTGATGGAAAAGTATTGATATGTTGGCAAAGAATGTGAAAAAGCGAAAACAGTCATCTTCAAGAGATGTACCCATGGTCATGCATGAGAAAAATCTGTAGTCAAAACCTGGTTCCCAAACCATTAAATAATGAGATAACAGCTTCAGTTCAGGTTAAAAATGTCTACACTTGGCTTTGATATATTGAAGCTTCTGTTCATTACTTTGTAATCCTCTTTTCTTCTTGAAATGTAATCTGCGTGTAAATAATTTGTATTCACGGAGATTAATTAATTATTAATTATCACTGGTCTCTGGAGGAAAAGCAGTCCATTATTCTTTCCTGTCTGTTGAGCAGGGATGAAGGTTGGGAGACTGTCAGGCACAGAATTAGACTCAGTCCCTGGATGCTTAATTCATGCTGTCCTGCCATTTCAATGCTTATCCCCTGCTCCTCTGCACACATGCCTCTGTTCCTTGAGTGGCTCTGTTTCAGTTATACATTTTCTGCCACGACTCATAGGTATGCTTCTAAAAATCAATATGTTTCTGTGCTCTGAGCCTCTGCTTTCTTTATGTTTAGTCTTTGCTCATCCAGTTTGATCATTGCAGTAGCATTTGACCTGGGACTCTTTCTCATCCCTATTTCGGTTAACTTTCCTTAGGACACAAGGTTTCATGTGTAAATAAGCCAACAAAAATATCATGGTGGTAATTCAAAAATTTGGTAGCTAGAAAAAAGGCATGCCACTCATAGGCAATATTTCTTTTTAAAAATATTGACCTCGGGCTTCCGTGGTGGTGCAGTGGTTGAGAGTCCGCCTGCCGATGCAGGGGACACGGGTTCGTGCCCCAGTCCGGGAAGATCCCACATGCCGCGGAGCGGCTGGGCCCGTGAGCCATGGCCGCTGAGCCTGTGCGTCCAGAGCCTGTGCTCCACAACGGGAGAGGCCACAGCAGTGAGAGGCCCGTGTACCGCAAAAAAAAAAAAAAATTGACCTTTATTTTATAATAGTGGTGAAAAGCAATAATAGTAATTGTTTCTATTTTCTCTTCAACAGAGAAAACCCACCAAATTTGTATATTCCACTTGTTTTATATACCACTTATAAAGTTTAAACCTTCATTCAGGTTGCTTTTGCCTGGATTATAGATTTTTTTCCCGTTCAGTCATAGAATTGTGACTGAACAGTTACTTCATGGAAGAGAAAGTTTGAGCCAAAAAAGGTGTTACTCTGAAGTTTCTACTTATTAAAGTTGCACGATGTTACACTGGCTCGAATTTATTGTACATCAGAATTGCCTTCTTTTAAATTTTAATGTAAAGAGAATTGGGATTTTGTTGATTTATAAAGGCAACTTAATTTTAATAAAAGATTGAGTAAGGGAATGCTTAAACAGACATTCTGCCAGAATTAGTTGTCAGTTTGTTATAAATGGCTGTTTTTTTTAAAGACCTCTGAATGTCTTTGATATAAATCATAATTTTAAAAATTGTAGTGTGTAGAGTAAAATTCGTGCCTTATGAGTTTTTACAGCCATACGATTAAATTTTTGAGAGAACATTTTCCTTTGGAAAATAGAGCTCTATTAGCTTTCAGTTTCTTTTATAACTGCATAAATTAAAAATATATATATTGTGTTACTCTGTATAATTCCCACTAGGAGGCAACAGAGACTATTATATAAGAAAAAACAAGTATTGGTAACCTTTTACAGATCTTAGTTCAAATAGGGTGGTTTTGTTTTGGTTTTAAAATAGGAGTTTCTGAAATTCTCTGTAACTACAATAGATCATTGAGTTAGGGACAGTAGTTTTTGACCTTTTCTCAGTATATACCCGTTATCCCAGACTTTATTAGTTCTGGATTTTAACTTAGTAATGGAATGTATCCTAGCTTGTTACATTCAGTTCGTAACTATTTTATAAATATATATTATAAAATAACTTGTAATCAAATTATAACATCTCTAAGTATACTGTTATTCTTTGAAATTATCTTTTTTTAAAAAAGTTAGTAGAGAAGCCAAAATTTATTTAGAGATTGTTCTCTTGCGTCAAGATGTACTATGTGAACATTTTCATGAGCTTCCTGGGGGTGCTATCCTCCCTAATGTATTCTGGTTAGAGTTTGGGTAGACACATGTCTTAGTTCCCTAATTGGCTGAAAATGCCTCTGGGGACCATTGCTGCGTCCCCAGGGAAAGCAGTTTTCATGTGTAGGCCACTTGGACCTTCCATCCTTCCCATCCCTGGCACTGGGCCTTCTTCCTGCTTCACTCTCAGATCACGGAGCATCTCCTAAGACCCAAATGTCCTAGCTGTTTCCTGCTCCCTTTCAGATGCTGCTTACCTCGCCCTCCACTCTGCCACTTTCACTGAAATCTTCATTGTCTTAGGAGCAACAAACTTTAGCTGAAGTCTCTGTAGACGTGAGTCTTTGAGAGTTGCCATTTACCTCTAAAAGTCTTTGAGAGTTACTATTTACCTCTAAAAGTCTCTTCCAAATAGGCAAAATAACTAAGTGTCCAATCTCCAGTGATAAAAATCAGGAAGCAATTTTTGTCTTATTGCTGCCTGTTGTATTTAGAGTCCTACACTTGCCAAATGTGGCATCCTTATCCATTCTGGTCTCTTCCAAATTCACCTTTTTTTTTTAAAATAAATATATTTATTTTATTTATTTATTTTTGGCTGTGTTGGGTCTTCGTTGTTGTGCACAGGCTTTCTCTAGTTGCGGCGAGCGGGGGTCACTCTTCACTGCGATGCGCAGGCTTCTCATTGCGGTGGCTTCTCCCGTTGCAGAGCACGGGCTCTAGGTGCGCCGGTTTCAGTAGTTGTGGCTCATGGGCTCTAGAGTGCAGGCTCAGTAGTTGTGGTGCATGGGCTTAGTTGTTTCGCCGCATGTGGGATCTTCCCAGACCAGGGCTCGAACCCGTGTTCCCTGCATTGGCAGGCGGATTCTTAACTACTGCGCCACCAGGGAAGCCCCAAATTTACCTTTTTGTCTGTATGTCTAAATAATGTCTTAATCCAGTTTCTTCACCTTAAAAATGCAACCAACCATACCCAGATTCCTCAGTTTCTCTTCCAGGCACTTCCTACTCTCTCCTTTTAGGAAAATTAGTTGAATTATTTCTCACCCTCTAATTTTCCTTATGAACCCCAATCTTTCTCAGGGCTGAACCGTTGTATACAACTTATTTTTCTTTCCTGACTCCAGCTTTCCGTTCCTATGTTCTTTCTTCTTTTCTTTCCTTCTCTTCTTGTAGATGAAATTAAATACATTTCTGTTCTAGAATAAGGGTAGGACAAGTTGCCTTTATTTTGCCCACTTTGCCTGTTCACACAAGTCACGGGTTTTCTGTTGTCACTCCTCAGTGTCACAAATCTCTTTTACATTGTGTTTACAGCCAGTTGTCCTCTGCTTCTCTTCAGTGTTTTAGATGCTGTTCACATTGACCACCTAGAGCTGGTCTATTTTGTGTTGTCGGTTTAGCGCAGGGTCAGAAATCTGTACAACCAGCCATGGGAGCCTGGTGGTAGCTTTGCAGTTCTTGTTGGCTTGCATTTTTCAGTTTGCATTCCTAAGTATTAGTTGCTCTCATCAGCCTCTTTTATTCTGACTTCATTTTCATGTTCTCTATTTTAGCGAGAGTATAGAAAGCTTTTTGAGGAAAACAAAGGCATGTATCATTTTGACACGGACGCTGTGGAACACCTGCACCATAAAGGCAATGCCATGCTCCAGAGTCAGGTATGAGACCTCCCCAACCCGGACCCTGTAACGGTCACTGCCGGGCACCTGGACCGAGAATGTGCAGCTGCTGGAAGGAATGTGCGTCGTGAAAAAAATCTCAAACACTACGCTCTCTATATTTATTGGGCTG
Source organism: Tursiops truncatus (assembly GCF_011762595.2). Lineage (NCBI taxonomy): Eukaryota > Metazoa > Chordata > Mammalia > Artiodactyla > Delphinidae > Tursiops > Tursiops truncatus. The sequence continues at coordinate 162,105,481 of NC_047035.1, read as the reverse complement.
GGGAAGCTTGAACCATGTTTCATATGCAGGCATTTCATAATATTATAGTTACTATACACAAGTTAAAACTTATAATATATGAGTTAATTAATTAAATGATGATCATATCTCATAATTTCAATTTTATAGTGTACTGGTTTGTCATTTGGAGCTGCAGAAGTAATTTTCCAGGCACAAAGTTCATTATAATTTCTCAGTTCAATTATAAGTGTATTAAAAAGGAAAAACTATCTTACCAGTGTATTCTACATTAATGTTTCTTTTGACTATGAAATTCTATGTACTCTCTGAAAGAAATCTTTAAAAATATCTTTTTTCTTGAACACTTTAAAGTTGATAACTTTTCTTTGGTTCTGAATTTCAATGGTTGCAAAAGATGTTATTTCCAGCATCTATTAAGATAAAATTTTACATCACACTTTTAAATGTATCCCATGGAACATAAATTCCATAATGATGTGATATCCACCTTCATTTATTTAAAAAATATACAAACCAGCTCTCCTTTAAGGTTTGGAAATGTATGTGTTTTTCTCTTGTGTTCTTACTTTTACTTCGTTTTCCCCACAAAATTTTATCCTAACATAATGTGTTTTGTACTTCACACACTCTCATCGATCATTCTATTATACTTCTCTAAAACAAAAGTATTCCTAAAAATAGGAATTTAAAAATTTGTTATATTTCCTGCCACCACAAAGTTCTAAGTTTTGAAAAGGTTCTTTTGGATTTAATTACCATTAAAATTATTATTATAATCAACTTAAGAACCAATTTCATCAGTAATTATTATACCTAAGGATTTTAATGAAAATACATTTCTGAATGAAATGAATCATGATCAGAACTTTTCTGTGAATTTAATTTAAAAAGGTATATTGCTAAAAAAGCCGGCCACTCTGACAGCTTACAGAATATAATTCTAGTTTTTGTTTTCAGGAGATAGAAAATATCGATCGTTTTATAAACCGAAATTTATTGGTTTGTAACTGAAATGGGTTGTAACTGAAATAAATAATTCATGTTATGATATTATTAAATAATGCTTAGTGAAACTGAAAGAAGTCACATAAAAGCTCTGTGTGTGTATTTCACTCAGTGTCTACGGAAAAATTCAACAGTCCCAAAGAACACTGTCTTTCCTTTGTCAGAAAGAGAGAATCACAGCTATGTTTTTCTTCTTCTTTTTTTTTTTTTTTTGCGGTACGTGAGCCTCTCACTGTTGTGGCCTCTCCCGTTGCGGAGCGCAGGCTCCGGACATGCAGGCTCAGCGGCCATGGCTCACGGACCCAGCCGCTGCGCGGCATGTGGGATCTTCCCGGACCGGGGCACGAACCCGTGTCCCCTGCATCGGCAGGCGGACTCTCAACCACTGCGCCACCAGGGAAGCCCTATGTTTTTCTTCTTGTTCATGATTTACTGCTAGGCATTCAAAGGTATCACGGGGATCTCTCTCTCTCTCTCTCTCTCTCTCTCCTTTTTTCTCTGTCTCAGCCTCTCTGTCTCTTTGTCTTTCTCTCTATATATGTACCTATACCTGTGTGTATAACATGTGTGTATACATATGTAACCCCACATATATGATACATATCTATATATCCCAGCTGTCTAAATACTTATACAAGTCCTAGAACTGCATTATTTAGTTCTAAATAATTTTTACCCCTTAAGGTTTTTCATATATTACCTGTTTACTTTCATTGTATATCATTAACCACAGAGAACCCAGTCATCAACCTAAGTGGCCAGAAGAGTGTGATTTTAGAAGATAGGGTGATTGGTTTTGCACATATATTTATTTGACTTTCCTCTATTTGTGTAAGGGCTTGTGAGCTTTATGTGCCTTTTATACTGTTTTTCAATGAAGGTTAAGTACAAAGAAGAGTATGAGAAAAATAAGGGGAAATCGATGCTTGAATTTGTTGAGACACCATCATATCAGGCTTCAAAGGAGGCTCAGAAGATGCAGAGTGAGGTGGGTCCCTTTGTTTTGTCATCAACTGTTTAATGCCAATTTGATGTTTTATCATTGAAAGGAACCAGTAGAGTGGTTCAGAATGTTTAGTGGGTCCGGAAGAAAGTACACTGCAGTGGTTGGCTGTTTCTGACATTAGGTGTAAATCAGCTTTAATGTTTAACAGTAGTTATACATTTATTATATGCTGTGGAATTAACTTACGTTGTGGACTGTGTGGGTCTTTGATTAATATTGGCTTTCAATTTTTGCTATTCTGATTTCTGGTATTGTCACTAGGGGAGAAGTATCCTTTGCAGAGGCTGAGACATGTTTTCCCTTAAATTATAGCCATTGGCTATTAGAGTTTTAGGCTCAGCAATTATGTTTCTGCTCATCAGGGCTTGAGGAGAAAGAAATCTTCCAATGGAAAATATCTTTGAACCACATTTATACTATAAAGATTTATACTCTATAATGTATTCTGTATAAATTGGCAGATACATTTTATACTAGAAAAATAATATATCTAAAAGTCTTAGACAAAGTTGGATGTGAAAGATGTCTTTAAATGCAGGACCAGTGAAGTAGATACAAGAGATGGTTCTTATTCCTAAGGGATAAGCTTGACCATCTTCTTTAAGAGCTCCCACAGGTAAAGCTAAGTATGAACTCAGGAGAAGCCACTCATGTTTTTGTTATAGCCCATAACTAAGCTTCTCTCACTTTCTTCTAATGCCAGATGTAGGTTTAGCCAGTGTGTTTTCTAGAAGAAATCTCTAAATCTGGCTTTGAAAAGTTCTTTGTCTTCTGTTCCACAAATAGAGCTCTCCTACAAAAAGCATACTTCAGTGTTTTTTTCTATTTTCTAGTCATATACTGGCAAGTTCAAGTCATCGTCAATCTTCCTTAGTGAGTTACTTCTGTCAAATAATTTTTTTTTGAGAGAAGGGCCTTTTGAAGTGAAAAATAATAAATAAATAAAGGTACATATATTTGTATTTCATTTTTTAGAGTCATTTCTGGCCTCAAAATGCCCTAGATTCAGCTTTATAATTATGATCTCAGTTAGTTCCACGTAAAGAGGACCACTTCTCATCATTGTTCTTTGGTGTGTCTGTAGTTCCTTTAATTCAGTGTGTTTTCTTCTTAATTAGCTCTGTTAGTTTTCATAGAACATCTATTTCTCATGGCTGTTCCTGGATTGTTTGTTAAATGGTAAATGGCCATGTGTAACTCAAACGTAGGGGAGGGGACAGTGTATTCTCTTATCCTCCCTCACAGTTTGGAGAATTTCTATGCACAGTTACCTATCCCTGTAATAAGTACATAATGATCCTGGGAATAGCTTTTCATTTTGTATCAATAGGAATAAATTCATGCAGAATTTATTTATTTGTATGATCTTTGTGTTGCAATTTGAGTTAAATATTGAGCTGGTAAAGTCTGGACCCTTGTTTGTCTGATAAGTATTTCACGTGGACGCATATTTTTGTTACTTAGGGAGACTGTTTTTACAGTCATGAATCCTGGGTTTCCACTGATGTTCAAACGCCTAGCTCAAATGTAGAATTTAGAGCCTGATAACCAGAGGGTGGCAATGTCAAACAGGCAGATGGGGATATGGGTTTAGGCCCTCCGCAATCTCCTTTCATTTCTTGTCGTGAACTGTTACCCAAAGAACAGTTTATCAGGTTCCAGATAAGATTCTCCTCACGGTGTAACTTGATTCATGTCAACTCCGTAGATGGTAGAGAAATATTCTCAATGCCAAAATTATTAAAGGAAAATCTCCTCCAGCCTCCATTACATTTTAGAAATGGTCTTTTGTTTCCCTTGGCCGTGCCACGTGGCTTGCTTGCGGGGTCTTAGTTCCCGGATCAAGGATTGACCCCCCCCCACCAACCGCCCCCCTCCCCCCCCAGCCCTCGGCAGTGAAAGTGCCAAGCGTTAACCATTGAACCGCCAGGGAATTTCCAGAAATGGTCTTCCTTGAATTCACATAAGACTAACATTTAAGAGGGACGATGAGGACATAAATGTTCATTCTCCTTTGGTTTGAGTGGATTTCCATGCCTCTAGATTTTCTTCCAGTGCGTGGATCCACTGTCTTTTGGGTGGACCAATCAGGGGATCCAGTCAAATAGCCAGTGCTATTGGTTCTCCTCCTGAAACGGGCTGATGTCAAACAGTAACAGAGTCTGAGATGTTAAGTAGCCCCTCTCAGAATGCTTTCCTAGAGGGAGCCAGTGTACTTGAAGAGCCTGCTTTTGTTTGGTAGAATTCTAAAATTTATGATAAAGTTGGAGTTATTTTCCTGTAAATAAAATATTCAGAGGTGGTAGAATTATATACGAAAAACATCAGTTTTGTTCCGGGAACCCTTGTTCTATTATCTTTTCAACAGTCACTAATATTTTCTGAATTTAAAATCATGTGGTCTTATCTAACAGAAAGTTTACAGAGAGGATTTTGAGAAGGAGATTAAAGGAAGGTCATCGATGGATTTAGACAAGACTCCAGAGTTTTTACATGTAAAGTACATCACCAGCCTTCTGAAGGAGGTATGATCCTACTATTGCTATACAATTCTACAAAAGACATTTAAAGAAATAACCCAGGAAATAGGTCCTAAACAATTCTCTACGAATTCTCTAATTCAGTGTTTGAGTTATTCATCCATTACTCTTTCCCTCACTTTGAGCTTTACTAATAGAGTTTTCCATTTTCATTAAAAACAGGTAAGTGTTAACATTTCCGTTTAAAGATGAGGGAAGAAATTACCCGGGTTTCCTGGAAAAACTTGAAAAATAGTTTGATTTTGTGTTTGGGTTGTAGCTTAGAAGCTCTATAAGTAGTTTCACAGCTTTATAGCAGTTCGTTTTTCAAAAAAATATTTTCAATATGGATGAGGCTAGCTTGATTCTCTCAGATTTAGTTATTGTAAGAACATGTATTAGAACCATTGTTCCCTGTTCCTCCCCTGCACTGCAGCATTCTCATGACATTTGATATCAGAAATGAGGTGCTTATTGTGACAGTCGGGATAAATGGTACATTTATAAGTGGTTTTTGTTCTAAGTAGGGAAAAATAATGTTTAGCACATAGAACCTAGGAATTCTTGTCCATTTTTCATTTTATGCTCAGCAGGACGTCCTCTCAAACCCCAAACTTAGTGGTACATTTTGGCTCACAGTGTATTAAATTTGTTGACTATTAAGGCCCTCAAATATAACAATTAAAAATAGCATGTTCACAGTTTAAAAGTTTTGTTTTGTTTCTTTTTTTAAAAAAATGGTTGCTAAGTAACCTGGAGCTCTTTCAATTCCCTGTTTAAACAGATTCTCTTTACATTAAGAGAAAGCATTAGAGGACTCCGTTTCATCCGGAATTTTGAACTGAAGAAACTATTCCTGAAAGAAATGTCTTAAGCCAGTGAAATAAATTGGAGTATAATTACCTACACAGACATGAATCATTATGAACTTTTTTAATGAGCAAATGCCAACTGGCCTTTACCATTTAACTGCTTTTAGAAATTTAATGTGATTCACTGTTGTATATGCCGGGCTAAAACAGGCATATAATTTATGGAAGAGAGTCCTTGCTACCCTACCTCTTCTCACTTCTAGATCCTATAAAAGCTTTTGAAGTTGAAGGGTGATCGTGTGGCAGCTCCCTGCTATTATTGTCTTCCATTTAAAAAATATGCACTATTTATATGAAGTTTTTAAAGGGGAATCTTTTTCTTATTTACATACAAATGACAATGTGAGATCTATTTTGAGAATCATAAATGACTTAAGAATTCCCTGGTGATCCAATGGTTAGGACTCCATGCTTCCATTGCAGGCGGCCTGGGTTCTATCCCTAGTCAGGGAGCTAAGATCCTGCATGGTATGGCCAAAAAAAAGAGATGACTTTAATATACACGCCATCGCCAGTCTCTTTTATTTATCTTTTTGAGTGAATCTTATTTTAGACTTACTGATCTAGAATGTATGCATCAGTGTAGGAAAAAAGCCTAGAGACAGTGATTTAAAATCTTTTGATTAAGTTATAGTGATGTCTAATTTTAGAAAGAGACTCAGTAACTTAATGAAATTGTGACTTCCCTTTGAAAGTGTGAGCATTTGGCTTTAAATTGTCTTCTCATTCTTTACTTTATGTTCTTTGCATTTCTGTTGCCATTTAAAGTATTCAAAGTATCATTTTATACTTCATTTCATTTGATTTCTTCAATTGTCCTTGACACTGGTAGGACAAGTACTTTTATTTTCATTTTGTTCTGTGGAAATCAAGGCTCAGTTACTTAAAGTTCTCTTGAAGTTCACATGACCTAATAAGTGAAAGAACTCTGACTTTCATCCAGGTCATTTGACTCCAGAGCTCTTTCCAAAATTACATGCAGGTCATTACCATGTCTTGTAGGCTATTAGTTAAGCAGAGTACTGGCTAATTTAATTAAACTGGACAAAGAGAAAATAACATCAAATGAATCCTAGAATTAACTAGAACATGATTTCTTATCATTAAAGGAAGTCTCATCTTTCATCTGACAAGTTAGTCATAAAGGCAGCTTAGTTGAATTGGATTAAGATATATATTGTTTTCATAATTCAATTAGTAAGAAGACAAGAAATTCATGAGCACACACAAAAAAAACCATGTTATATGTAAGGATTAGTAAAGACATTTGGATCTACTTAACATATATTTAAATGGGCAAAATTCAGACTATATATTATCAGTCTGTAGGAAATTATTTGGTTTTACAAATCTTTGAATAAAACGGAAACTTTAAAAAAATTTTGGCCATATCAGTCCTTTTGATTTTGTAGTTTTTCATTCTTTTCCAATTATGTTCTTCTGATGATTCATATTTTATAGACAGCTTTCAAAGAAATACTTCAAATAATTAGTAAGAAATATGCATTCCTAAGATCTTCCTCACCATTTAAAGGGAAGATGTCTTTTTAAAATACGGCACCAATATGGTACCAAAATATATGAGAGGAAAGGATGAAAGAAAAAAGACTGATAATATTGGAAGCCACTCAAGCATGATTAAAAAAGAAAATGAAGTATCTGTAGGAAATATAGAGCATGAATGCTCCGAAATTTGGTTCATTCCTTTCTAGAAATATTTTCTTTCTGTGGTCTCTGGAAAACATGTAAAACAATATATAGTAAGGCAGATAGCTAGTGGGAAGCAGCCGCATGGCACAGGGATATCGGCTCGGTGCTTTGTGACCGCCTGGAGGGGTGGGATAGGGAGGGTGGGAGGGAGGGAGACGCAAGAGGGAAGAGATATGGTAACATATGTATATGTATAGCCGATTCACTTTGTTATTAAAGCAGAAACTAACACACCATCGTAAAGCAATTATACCCCAATAATGATGTTAAAAAAAAAACAATACATAAATTAGAGTTTCCTAGTAAGTTTCACGCAATAATATTCTTGTCTCATAGAAGGAATATAAAAAAGATTTGGAAAATGAAATAAAAGGGAAAGGAATGGAACTTAATTCAGAAGTACTTGATATTCAGAGAGCAAAACGTGCATCTGAAATGGCTAGTGAGGTGAGTACATTTATGTAACAATTGAGAATGTATGCATTTTCAGCTGATCTCCTTGTCTGTAAACCTTTCTCAGAGATTTTACAGTTGACCCTTGGACAACATGGTTTGAGCGGTGCAGGTCCCCTCATATGTATTTTTCAGTTGTAAATTCTACGGCGCTCCACAGTCCGCGGCTGGCTGCATCTGTGGATCTGTGGATGCTGGGATGTGGAGAGCCGATGATGAGTCATAGGCGGATTAGTCCTCTTGTTGTTTAAGGGTTAACTGTGTACAGTGTAAATGTTCCACAGCTTTTATGTATAAGATGATTATAAGCAGCTATGACCTAAAAGAGTCTTTTCCCCATCAATGAATTAAAAAAAAATGATGCTCACCATTTCCTGTCTATGTGGTGTGAGACAAATGACCATTTCCTCATTTTAGAGAAAATTCTGTATAATTAACCAAAATAATTTAATAAGGTTTAACTTCATCTTTTAAACAAGTGAAAGGCATATTAGGAAGGTGTGTTATCATGGTCTGTCAATAACTGTAGTTTAAAAGTTCCCATGCTGGGGCTTCCCTGGTGGCACAGTGGTTGGGAGTCCGCCTGCTGATGCAGGGGACATGGGTTCGTGCCCCGGTCCGGGAAGATCCCACGTGCCGCGGAGCGGCTGGACCCGTGAGCCATGGCCGCTGAGCCTGCGCGTCCGGAGCCTGTGCTCCGCCACGGGAGAGGCCCCAACAGCGAGAGGCCCGCATACCGCAAAAAAAATAAAAACTAAAAAAATTTTAAAAAGTTCCCATGCTGTGTTGCCCATAAACAAAATGACTGTCCTAGTCCTTGCCTAGCTACTAAGTGAGTCCACTTAAACCTCTGTATAAAATGATAGTGGCCATTACTTACTTTACATGAAATTTATAAGAATGAAGTGCCTCTGAAGTGCTTTAAATCCTTTACTCCTTGTGTTATGTCGTTACTTTAATAGTAAATAATGGCACTGGGCTTTGAGAAGAATCTGGCTGACTTTAGCAGTGAAAAAATTTAAAGCTTTATCCCCATATGTTAATAAACGGTGGCGATGATGGTGGTGGTGATGATGGTGATGACCCTATTAGGTTGCAAATGATAGAAACCCAACTCAAACTGGGTTAAGCAACAAAGAAACTTTGTTTTGGTTGAAGAACAGAGAAATCCGAAGATCAGGTTTCCTTCAGGTTGGAATTCGAATGATGTCTCTCTTCTTCATCCCTCAGTTCTGTTATCTTCGCAGTTGCTTCATTTGTGAGAGGCTGCTTTTATGTGATGGCCCCTCTTCACGACAGGATAACTCATGTCTGTGGCCACTAATCCCAGTAGGAAGTGAGCATCTGCTTCTTTAAAATAGGATTAAGGTCTAAGGATTGAATCTCATTGGGTCACCTTCTGTCCTGTGCCCCCACTTGACCCAATCAAGACTGGAGTCAGTTAACTTTCTAGGTAGTTTAATGATGTTTTAAATATAAAATATTCTAAATTGATATGTGTTTCTAAAGATTTACGTTCGTCTTTGGCTAGTGTTCTTTACATAAATTAAAGGAAACATTAAAAGCATTTTAGTGGAATTAAAAGTATATGTGGGTAGTAGGAAATCACCCCACCCAAAGTTTATGGATTGAGAGGGGTTAGAGGTAATTCCTCAAGAGAAAATTGTAGAACTTTTTGCCAGAATAGGGAGGAATAGATGCTGTTCGGGCAGAAACAGCAGCTGTCTGCCACGATGTCTGGCTAATATTGTCATTACACTTACCCGCGTTAGTAATTTTCTACAAATTCTTCTGTTGTGATGACATATCCAGTGACATTCAGAGTCAGATCTTGTAAATCACTTGTCAATAATACTTGGAAAAGTTGTTTTAAACTCTCAATGGCAGAGTTCAGCCAGTGAAAGGTGAATGGCAACACGGTAGCAGGAGCAGCAAAAACCCAGGTCTTCGCATGTGGGTATAGGAGTAAAAGACCAGAAGAAGCTGTCAGTTACTGAGCACCCGCTCTGTGCTGGGCACTAGGCTGTGTGCTGTCTCACTGACCCTCCCAGTGATCCTGCGTGGAGGAATTATTATCCCCAATCGCAGATGAGTAAACCAGAAATGTGAAGAAAGATTTCCAACATCACACACACAGCCAAGAGTGCTCTGACCTCAAAATCAGTCTTCTTTCTAAAATATCAACTCATTTAAACTTGCCTCTGTCCTTCAGGCCTCAAGACAATTGTCAGTGAAGATTCTCACCTGGCAATAAATAAAAATCTTCACAGTGTATATATACTCTTCTTCAGTGAGAATAGTGAATATAGTTCTAAGCAGTTCAGAAAATGTAGTTCTAGGCGGTCATTCATAGTTCAAAGTAAACTATGTTTTCTTTTTTAAAAAAATACGTTTAGCCATTTTTGGTATCATTGAATACAGATGTATGTTTGTCCCCTGAGTGTCTGAGTGTTGTAAAATGTTGCTTTTTTACAGAAAGAATACAAGAAAGATCTGGAATCAAAAATTAAAGGGAAGGGAATGCAAGTTGGCACTGACACCCTTGGAATTCAGCATGCCAAAAGAGCTTCTGAGATAGCTAGTGAGGTTAGTAGAGTGAGTGATGCAGACCTTGAGACTCGTACAGATCATAGTAACAAACTGATTAGTACATGACATTTTCCAAAGCTTTCTGTGACTAGTTTAACAGTTTGGAATGGAAACCATCTGCAGTCATCATGCTTACTGGGAAAATTTACAGTTTCTGCTTTGCTCATTAACTTCAAGTATATCAAAGAAAACTTGGGGAAAGGCATTTTAATAGAACACACACACACACACCCACACACACACACACACACACACACACACACACACCCACACACACACACCTGCTCACTTTATTCCGTAATACAAATCTCATGTTAATTTTAAACTATGATAAATATTTTCATACCATTTTTTCTTGAAGGATGGATCGTGTGCTACTTGGCATATCTGCGTTTCCAACTTGGTGAGCAGAACTTGAAAATCACACATCGAGACTATAACATGGCAATCATGCCATTTCTGTGTGATTTGGTTGCATGTTCTCAAAATATCCTCTGTTGACCTCATCAACACGTCTGAAATTTCTGTAGGGTCAGCAATTTTGGGTTGAGGTTCATTTCTTCTTCATGTAACACATGAACAACAGGATATTAATTTAGAAGTTTTGTCTTAGATGCTATGACATGATAGATACAAGATAACAAAGTTGTAGCAGTCAGAAGGAAATGTGTATTTTTCGAAGGACATTCCCCAAAATCAGTTCCACATCTCTTGAATTCCCCCAGAAATTTTGAAAATGTAACAGGGCCACTGGAGCAGAGAGTATTTGGGAAGAGATGACTTAGAAGAAGAATACATAAAGAGAAAGTTGGGGTACATGTTAAGGGGTGCAGCTCACTTACCTCAAGGCTGGCTAGGGTGAGGCTTCAGTTGGGTTACTGGGAGAGCTACGATGCGACAAGTGCAGTTAGGAAGAGCTGGCTTAGGACTGAGTCCCACCCAGGAAATCTGGAGGTTGAGAGGTAGCTGATTAACTGCCGGTGGAGTTACTGCTGTGTTGGGATCTGCTTCCATCCCCAGGGTTAGGTACTGGCCAGGGGAATGGAATAGCCATAACTGACTTAGTCAAAGAAACTAGGGATGCCAGAGAATTCTTGACGAGTAGGGATTCCATTTAGAAATGGTGGGGGTGGGTGGGAGGATGCATGCTGAACAGGCACTTGAAAACCTTCTTTGACTCTGCCCTTAATTCTGTCATCCCCCTGAGACCATTGTTACGAATTTGCTGTAGAGCCTTCCAGGCCCACTTTTATTTGTATATAGGTGACTCTACACTTGTGCACACAGAGACTTAAAAAAACCTTAAATAAATACCATGTACTTTGTGCTTGCTTTTCTCACTAAATATTACGGACCCTTTTCCATGTTGCTTCACATAGTTCTACTTCATTCTTATAGAAGAATTGTATTCTATAACGTGGATGTGAATATGCAACCATTTACATCTAATGTCCCATAGGCACGACCACATGTAAATGGCGTTTAAGTGCATTGTAACAGGGACTCAACATTACACGCGAAAACCCTTAATTTTTCCCAAGTCACTTTGATTTCTCTTGTCAGCAAGTTTCGTTGACTCCAGCCCCATAATGACTTCCTAGATCCATCTACTCTCCCCCACCCTCATCCAAGCTACCATCTCTATCACCTGGATCATTACAGTATCTTCCTAACCAGAATTTTGCTTCCATCACTGACCTCTCAGTACCCATTCTCTACCCAGCAGCCAGAATAATCCTGGAAGAATTAAGTTATGTGATTCCTCCCACTGAAAACTCTCCAGTGGCTTCCAGTCATGGGCAGCATGGGCGCCATACTCCTTCCCCTGGGTTTTGCATGGTTGATTCTTTCTCGTGCTCTCTCTTGTCATTCATTTCTTAGATTTATTAGTACTTTCTTACGGTGGCCTCCTTGAGCTTCTGAGTAGCTAACTACCCAGTAACTACCAAATCACTACTTAACAATTTTCTGCTATTTTTGTTATTATGAGGAGAGTGTGACATCCAGTATTAGTTAAGGTCCTGGATTGGAGTGTGGGAGTGGGGTGGGGAATTTGGAGCTGTAGAAGAGTTTTTCCAAATCACCCTCATGGGGCTGAGACTTGAAGCCAAAATAAAGCATACTTCCTCTGGAGAAAAGAATGTGGGAAGAATAGAGATTTTGCATTTCACACTTTTACCTAAGAACCTTCTGTGACGTATTCCTTTTATGAGAAGTTGGAGTGCTGCATCTTTCCTTAGTATATGGTGATACGTTACCTTATTCAGCCATACGCTGGTTTAGATTTCTCTGAGTATCTTGGGACTGTACACAGTTGACACTTGAACCACACGGGGGGTTAACCCACATATAATTTATGGTCTCCCCTATGTATCTGTGGTTCCTCTGCACCCGCTGATTGATCCAACCACAGACCAGGTAGTACTGTGGTATTTACTATTGAAAACTATCCATGTATAAGTGAACCTGCACAGTTCAAGCCCATGTTGTTCATGGCTCAGACTTACTAGGAAAATGGTGCATTTTTGTTATTGAGAGCCTATGGGAAAAACAGGCCTAGGGGAGTCAGCTGTACTGTGGTTACAGGTAGCTTAAACCAATTTTGGTGAGGCTATTATGTTTGTAATCCGGAGGTCTCATTTGCATGTAATTATAACCATGTCCCAGTTTGCCCAAATGACAGGCTCTCAGATCCTTTTCAACCAGACTTAGGGACTCTGCTATAGCTCAGTGTTTATTTTTTCAGGTAAAGTCAATGTGCTGTATTATTACACAAATGACGTCTAATATTCAAACCTTCCTGTACCTGTGGGCTTGACCATGTGACTTTCTTTAGCCACTGGGTCATTAACACATTTGACTCAGGCTCTAAAAGCATGTGTGCATTGGGACTTGCTTGGAACCTAGATGTCATCATGTTTTTCTTTTAAGTTTTCGGGTATTTTATTATGCATCAATATTAACTGATGTGATTAGCGTCCTATGTAGTCTATTTATGTGCTTTTGAATGCTTTTAGATTTGAAAGTTCATATCGGAAAATTAGATGACATACGTCTACCATGAGACTTTGGTGGCAAAATCTATGATCAGTACCTCAGTTTCTACATATATTGCCCTTCAAATGAGGTGTTTTGCTTTCGGGCCTAAAGAGGCTGGCTAAAAACAGAGCTTTTTACAGACATAGTAATAATTGAATATTATTAGTTTGAAAGTTAGACATTAGTACTTGAACTTTCATTCGAAAAGTGAAACCGAGACTGTAAGTCAGTGAAAATAGGCAGATTTATGGGTAGTAGATGGGGGAAAATATAGTATTTCTCTGAGACTGAGATTTCTGTTTACGACGTCTCTAAATTTAGAACACCACAAATAAGCAAAGCGAAATTTACTTTAGAGCAGGGAATCACAAATCTACAGTATGTCAACATAATAGAAAATAACTGTTTTTGAAAGAATTTAATAGGAGGTAATCAATAGTTTTTTTCCTTTTAATATAATTTTCACTGACGAAAAACATACAGAAAAATGTACAATTATAAGAGTACAGCTTGCTGAATTTTATAATCAGTTTTAGAATGTGACAAGAATCTCTTAAGACAGTTGTGTCTGTGTACTTACGACATTTTATTATAAGTAACAGGTAATGCAACTCAAGCTGGCTCAAAAAAGCAGATAACTTATTGTTCTTGTAACCAAACAGTAGAGGAATTCTTGGGTGTGGCTTGATCTAGGACTCAAACAGTGTGATTCCGTTTCATTTTCTATCTTTCTGTTCTCAGGCAGGCTTTTTTCTCCTGTTTGCAGAGAGACATCTGGCAGATCCTAGGGCTACAGACTTCTCCATTCATGTCCAGAAGGAAAGAGAAAGTCTCTTGATACCTTGTGTGGAAAAAGAAATGTACCTATCCTTGAACCGATCATGAAGGGCCAGGGGTGGGCTATAACGATTTACTTAAGCCCAATGGGGCCCTTGGATGGCGGCCAGTCTCAGCCAAGCTGGGGGCTGAGAACAGGAAGCAGTGAGTTGCCCAGTGGCAAATCAAGGAGCTAATGAAGGAAAAAGAGGAGTGGGATTCCAGGGAAGCAACCAGCAATTATTCACTACAGAACAAGACCTGACAATTTTATACTCACATTTTATTGATATTCATCAACTGAGTTATATATTAACCAATAATTTATCAATTTTACCATATTAAAATATAAAACATTTTCCTTCAGCTCACTCGGTTTTCTTTTTTAAGTCAGGTTAGTAGAGAAAACCTCCTGATTCCTTGTGAATACATCACTCCAAGTTGTGTTCTTGCCACAAATTAAAAATCTTTGTTGTTTCCTAGAAATAAAAGACATAAAGGTCCGACTTATTTCTAAAAGCCATGATCTTGATGTCAAAAATGACATCGAGTTTTTCAACACAGATTTTCAAATTATTGTAAAGCCCTAATTGCAGGTTTTATTTTCTGCAGAAAGATTATAAAAGAGATCTGGAGACTGAAATTAGAGGGAAAGGCATGCAGGTGAGCACAGGTACCCTCGATATCCAGAGAGCTAAGAAAGCATCTGAAATGGCCAGCCAGGTAAGAAACTAATGGCACACACAGTTTAAAACAAACATACCGAATTGCATACAGGAAAAGTATAAGTGGTGTTTCCATACGTGTGGCATTGAGATTCAAACACATAAATATCTACATTGCTGTGGAAGGCCATGCAAAGCTCTGAAGATTGTTTTCTGTTCTTTTAGAAAGAATATAAGAAAGACTTAGAAAATGAAATTAAAGGGAAAGGAATGCAAGTGAGCATGGATATCCCGGATATGCTTCGAGCCAAGAGGGCATCTGAAATCTATAGCCAGGTTGGTAGAGAATGAAGATGCTTAGGATAATGTATTCTAATATCCAGTCACCTTGTGCTGTGTGTGTCTCTATGATTGGTGTCTTTTTGAGGGCTTTCTATTCAAAGTCAATGCACTCTATTATAAAGGAACCATTGACCAAACCTGATTACCTCATTAATGAAAGGGACAACTGCTGTAGATTCAGTTCAATAGACATTATTGAGTGTCAGAGCGCCCATGTTGGGGCCCTCTAAAAAGGTCAAAATGCCCTTGGTTTTGGGTCCAAGGGCATTTTGACCTTTTTAATTTCCATTTTTTGACTCTATCGTGAACTTGGCTCTAATGCTTATACTACAGAAAAAAATTACAAACAATTTGTCTTTTATCCATTTCATCATGAATGTTAAAATTAAAATAATCAACTTCAACTGAAACTGAGTGAATAAAACTGTACTAGGTGAAATTGAATATTAACTAAAATTTAATGGAAGAACTAAGTTTTCTTGATAAAATTTAATTTGCCAGGTACACCCGTAACATATCCTCTAGAAAACTGGATGTGAGAGAAATAATGACCACAAAAGAAAGTTTATTGGAAGAAGAAAGTTAATCAGATAAAATCTGATTTGGGCAAAAATATTCATTAGTGAATAATTTCTTTGTTATAAAATTTGTTACAAAAAGAATGAATCCTAATGGAAAAATAGTAAAGGGAATGAAAAAAATAAAATGGTTAAAGAAAAATGATGAAGGAATTGAATTTGGTTAATGGGGTTTGTGTTGAAATAATTTTTAACCGAATTTGACCAAATTTGTCAAAATTCTGGTTGACATGAGCAAAGAGTCTAAACATTCACTGGTTCAAAATGAGAGAGTTACAGGACTCAGCTTCGGTGGCTTGTCACTCAAGAATCCAATACTGGGCTTCCCTGGTGGCGCAGTGGTTGAGAGTCCGCCTGCCGATGCAGGGGACACGGGTTCGTGCCCCGGTCCGGGAAGATCACACATACCGTGGAGCGGCTGGGCCCGTGAGCCATGGCCGCTGAGCCTGCGCGTCCGGAGCCTGTCCTCCGCAACGGGAGAGGCCGCAACAGTGCTAGGCCCGCATACCGCAAAAAAAAAAAAAAAAAAAAAGAGTAAAAGCTTCCCATAGGAAGTGATGCCTGAGCTGTTGGAATTCCTGCTTTAACTTAACAGTGTTGATTTTTTGAGTATGATGAGGGTACATCTGATTTAAGGAATTTTAGTTATTTGGGATACAATGGAATACTTAAAACGGTGTAATGATGCTGTGGTGCATTTCAACATGAACAGGAATTACCTTTCCTAACAAGCATCCGTATGCCATGCAGTTACCTTCCCTGACTTTGGAGCCAGAGTGCCTGGGTTTAAATCCTGGTTCTGACACTTCTTAGCTAATCCCTACATTTCCCCATCTGTAAGAGTGGATAATAATAGTATCTGCTTGTGGGGTTAATTAAATGAGTTAATGTGTGTTAAGTATTTAGGACAATACCTAATACTGTGTAAATGCTGGCACTAGTAGAAGGTATTGCCCAGGATGTATCAGAGCTCAGAGTACATTTTTTTTTTTTTAAGATGTTGGGGGTAGGAGTTTATTAATTAATTAATTTATTTTTGCTGTGTTGGGTCTTCGTTTCTGTGCGAGGGCTTTCTCTAGTTGTGGCAAGCGGGGGCCACTCTTCATCGCGGTGCGCGGGCCTCTCACTATCGCGGCCTCTCTTGTTGCAGAGCACAGGCTCCAGACGCGCAGGCTCAGTAGTTGTGGCTCACGGGCCTAGTTGCTCCGCAGCGTGTGGGATCTTCCCAGACCAGGGCATGAACCCGTGTCCCCCGCATTAGCAGGCAGATTCTCCACCACTGCGCCACCAGGGAAGCCCTCAGAGTACATTTAGTAGAAAGAAAATTGAGATTTCAGTCTCCACTACAAAATACTAGTACCTTTCTCTTAATCAGATGTATCTTTATCTGAAGTAGGAAGCAAAACATAAATCCAGAAGCATGAAAACAAGTAAGCAAAGAGAGTCAGGTTACTGGTAGGAGTTCTAAGGGCTACTTTGAACAGGAACTGGGACTGCTCCTGAGAGAGTAGGTTCTAGGCGTAGGAATGCTATCAAGGTCAAGCCCTCCCAGGGCGTTTGAGTAGTCTGGGTTGGGAGGCATTGCCTGAGTGGAGGTGAGTGTGATTTCCTAGACTGTTTGCCTGCTCTGTTCGCATATGCTTGTATGTTTACTATGGCATAAGCACATCAACAACTGCTTTGAATCCTAAGATATAATGTAGAGCCAGGTGGTATATAATAGAGTTGGGAAAAGTAGTACCATTTTCTTTGTCTCTGTCTCTCTTGTACATGCGCACACAGAGTTTCAGATTCACATTCACTGTTTATAATTTTAGAAAAAGTATAAAGATGAGGCAGAGAAGATGCTTTCTAGCTATTCTACTGTGGCAGATACTCCTGAAATCCAGAGAATTAAGACAACTCAACAAAACATTAGTGCGGTGAGTAG
Organism: Tursiops truncatus; assembly: GCF_011762595.2. Lineage (NCBI taxonomy): Eukaryota > Metazoa > Chordata > Mammalia > Artiodactyla > Delphinidae > Tursiops > Tursiops truncatus. The sequence goes on along the minus strand of NC_047035.1, from coordinate 162,087,975 downwards.
TCATTATTTCTTTTCAGTTGCCACCTTGAAATTATGTTTTGTAAGGAGGGCCTTTTTCCCTCATTGTCTGATTTTTGGCTGCATTGCTAGAATTTTCTGTCAAATGTATATCTTTCCTTCTTTAAAATAATAAGAATACCAAATGTTCTTACAACTTATAATTTATCGTGATTGTTGTAGAATTACAAATTCCTATCTCCTTCTTTGGTACAAGCAACTGCTATTTTTAACTGAATTTTAAAATTTCACTCAAGAAAGAGATCTTAATCTTCCACACAGATTTTACTTTGAAGATGAAAATAGTCATATGAAGTGATTTCCTTCCTGGTCATTGATTATTTACATTGATAATATACTTAGGGGTTTAGCAGTTTGTAACCAGTTCCTAAACTTTCATATTTTTGTTCTGAGGCATAGGAATTTTGTCAGCACCATTCATTAAGATATTGGGCTTCTATTTAAGGGATATATAAACTTGAATTCTAAAATAAAAATTGATGGTACAGCTAATATTTTAATGTAGAATGAACTCATTTAGTAGTTAGGCAAATGTGTTATTAAAAATATAAATTCTATTATTTCTGAAGATTTCTGGAATATTTTCTGCTTCTAGTAAATTGGCAAGCTCTTAACCCTCCAGGTGTGCTGCTCAGGTACCTTTAGGGTCTTCACAGCCAGGCGGTGCTGAGAAATGGAGAAATCTTGCTGGAGGAGTCGATGAGGGAGAAGGGCAGTGTGGCTCTTATCTCCTGTGATTCCACGGTCTCCCAAATTTCTAGCTTTTGCAGGGGAACATCTCTCATGTCCTGCTCTCCTGACCCCCACTGGTCCTGGTGGTTCCAGGGCCCCCCACTCCCCACCCCGACTCACACACACTCATGGGACCTGCGGGTTAACAAATATCAAGAGAGGGAGTAGTTCTGTCCTCGTATGACTTCCTTATAATTATTCTATTCTTCTGTAGGACACTTTGTTTTTTCTTTTGCTTTGTGTTTGAAAGGGCTGGGTATTGGTAGGGATTTTTCTGTAGGACACTTTGTTTTTTCTTTTGCTTTGTGTTTGAAAGGGGTGGGTATTGTTAAGGATGGGAAGGTCTAAGGAATAAGTGGAAAGATAAGGAAAATAGGCTGACTTAGTGTTGATGTTGAAGATAGAGCTAATGTTTTCTTTGAAGAGAACGAGAGCATCTTTGCTCTCATTTGGAGAATAGCAGTTGCTTAAAACTTCATGCTGGTTTTGAATTAAATGATAACTGCTTAGTGAGCTTTTTTAATATGTCCTTTGATTTTTCTCAAATACACATGTGATATGTATTTGTATTTGAGAAGGAAACTCTAGTTTGCTGATTTATATTCTCAGATCAAGCCTTGTAAGTTACCAAGCATACCCTAGAACAGGTAGTAGAGGTTTACTGTAATATTGTGGAATACAAAACCAAAGTTTTGCATTTATTCTCATAATGGATTATTTAATTGATTAACGTGACATTGGTTCTCATAAATAGAAGCTGTATTCACATTACTTTAAAATCTGAGAAATTTTCTTTTTCAAGAATCAGATCTCTAGGACTTGAATTCTAATAAGCTTATAGTTATTCTTTTCCTTCTCTTATAATAAAGGTACTTTATAAGAAAGAGGTAGGAGCTGGCACAGCAGTAAAAGATACTCCAGAGATTGAACGAGTGAAGAAAAATCAGCAGAATATTAGTTCAGTAAGTTCTCTATAGCATTTTTTAAAATATAAATTTATTTATTTATTTATTTTTGGCTGTATTGGGTCATTGTTGCTGTGCGCTGGCTTTCTCTACACTGCAGTGAGCAGGGGCTACTCTTCAATGCGGTGCACGGGCTTCTCATTGCGGTGGCTTCTCATTGCAGTGGCTTCCCTTGTTGCGGAACATGGGCTCTAGGTGCGCAGGCTTCAGTAGTTGTGGCATGTGAGCTCAGTAGTTGTGCTTGCAGGCTCTTGAGTGCAGGCTTCAGTAGTTGTGGCGCACGGGCTTAGTTGCTCCGCGGCATGTGGGATCTTCCCGGACCAGGGCTCGAACCCGTGTCCCTTGCATTGGCAGGCAGATTCTTAACCACTGCGCCACCATGGAAGCCCCCAGTTCTCTATAACATTAATCATCCTTTCCAAAAGCAAACATAAGCTAGATAAATGTTTTTGGTTCTTTACTAAACTGGCTGCCTTTTTTTCTTCACTTTGTTGAAGCACTATTTCATCAAATATCAAAGGTCTAACTTTCAGAAGGAAACTGTAGCCTTGTTCCCCTTGAACCTAAAGCAGTATTTCATCTTGATATATCATAGGGCATAAGAGATAGATCACTTTAATAGTACAGTAATGAAATCTAGGATTAGATTTCACCCTTTTGAACAGAATTTTAAGTGTATTAAATTTTTCAGAGAAAGGATACATTTCAATACCTTTCCACAACTTGGAGGAAAGAAATTTTACCCTGACAGAATGATTAAAGGCCCTAGAGCATTCATTTGGTGGCTTAAGAGAAGGTTTCAAAGAGGCCCCATTCGCCTTCTGCTTCTTCCAATTTCCAGCAAAGGAAAGCACACACCTTCACTATAATTTTGTAAAATAAATCACCTGCTTCCCCACCCCCAGTTCCCTTTGAGCTTGGTGGAAGGGTAGAGGAGGTGTTTAATGTTATGGATTAAAAACTTCTTCATTCAGTGCTTGACATTTACAATGGATAATTGCTATCCTTACCAATAGGCATATTTGGTAATAGTTGTTATCCAGTCATTCCTTGGTATCCATGGGCGTTGGTTCCAGGAGCCCCACCAACCCACACTCACACACACTCATACACATTCATACCAAAATCTGCAGATGCTCAACTGCCTTACTGTTGGCCCTCCATATCCACGGTTTCACACTGAGGAAGTGAAGGGCCTACTGTATTTAGCTTCTTGCTGAGGAACTCAGTAGGGTTCTTTCCTCGCTTGCCCTTGCCTGACCTTTCTCTTCACCTTCACCCTTAGAGGCAGAGTTTTCTTGAAGTCATCCAAGTAGAACTGCCTTGATTAAACTCCTCTGTCAGGAACTCTGACGGTTACCTGGCATCTTAGAATATGTGTGCACTGGCATTTGTGGAGACAGAGTAGGAGAGGCAAGGTAATGCTGTGGTAAACAGACTTCAAAATGAACTTACAAAAAATCTGCAGAATCCTAGTGCACTAAAATCCCTGTAGCATGAATGGAGCTATCTCCTGAGGAAAGCATAAGGAGGAGGACCTGACGGTGAGGATTCCGATCCGCCATGGCGAGAGCCTGTGTCAGGCAACGCTAGAGTCTGGTGGAGAAATTCGTTCGGCTGAGAAATGTAGAACGGTTGTTTCCTTCACTTCCAAATGATAATATTTGAAATGTACCCATCAGTGTACTGGTGTATATAATGTTATAAACGTTCTGTACTGTGCAGTTCTATTGCCTACAGTGAAATGACTGGTTGGAGTCGTATGAAAAACAGAAATGTTCGTCTTTAATCATGTTTAGCTTCTCACCCGAGGAAAATCACAGAAAGTAGTACAGTCTATCATTTCGTCTCCCAGCATCCCACTGCCCCTTCTAGCAAATAATAGTAGTTCTGTATCTCTATGAGGTTGGGCCCTAAACTCCTGCTTAGTATTCAAATGGAAAGTTGCCCTTTCAAGATTAGCTAGATCTGTCGAACCAAGGTAGGACTCTTTAACATTTAAAGATCTCGACATTTTCCACCTCCAGAGTAAAAGTCTTTGGGCTATTAGCTTTCTCTGTTAAGAGCTACTTTTGAATCTTAGTTAGAGCTAGTCTGTCTCAATGTACTCTCCATTTAACTGTTCTGGATCTGGCCTAATATTGACGTTGTTACTCATATCTCACATTAAATGTACAGATGCTAAGATGTAGATCGCAAAGATATTTAGGTATCGTTTCTTTATGACTGTCAGTGTGGATTTCAGCTTTAATCATTTTAAACATTACCAAATGATTTCTAAAAGATGTTTTATGTAGATTTAAGTCTTGGCTAAATGTCAACATATGCCTCTTAAGTCTAGCCCATGTTTCCGTACATATATGTGTGTGTCCTTTTTCTCGAATCCAATCTTCCATGAATTTTACACATATTAAAATACCACCTGATATGATAGCATCACTAATCATTTCGTAAATTTAAAGAGCTTGTCCCAGGCATAACTGTGTGTTGGCATTATCATTTGTCTGGTTGATCTTCCTCTAAATAGACTTGAACGAGGAGCTTTTGATTGAAGCAAATGCCGGGATATAGGCGGGCTTTACATAACATGATTGTGTGGGTAGAAGACACTTCCTGACTTTCTGCCACTGGCCCATCTATAGCGATCAGCACTCAGTGGCCTCTGTTTGTAGTGCATTTCCCTCCACCTTCCCCTTTCTCTTCTTTTATTTTTTTCTTATTCTGGATCATTTGGGTACTCTGGGTCAGATACACAGTGTTTCCAAGACTTTGTAGCTAACTCAGTTTGACTTTTGCCTTTAAATACATGGTGAATTTCAATTAACATGTTAATAAATAGAAACTGCTTTTCAAATAGAAAATAATAAGTTATTATATTAAGATAATTTCCAAGGTTTTTGGTGCATCTGCCTGATGATAAAATTTATTTTCACAAGCAATATATGCTTATTTTAATTAAAAAACCTCTTCAGGGCTTCCCTGGTGGCGCAGTGGTTGAGAGTCCGCCTGCCGATGCAGGGGACACGGGTTCGTGCCCCGGTCCGGGAAGATCCCACATGCCGCGGAGCGGCTGGGCCCGTGAGCCATGGCCGCTGGTCCTGTGCGTCCGGAGCCTGTGCTCCGCAGTGGGAGAGGCCACAACGGTGAGAGGTCCGTGTACCGCAAAAAAACAAAACAAAACAAACAAACAAACAAAAACCTCTTCAGTGATGGATAGGGGAATGGATATGGGTTTCTTTGTACTTCAGGATAAAGGAATCCTGAAAGCACCAGATGAAATAAAAATTTGTGTTCCCACTGAAGGAAAATTAATATTGGAATTAAAAATTCAACTATGCAGTAGTTACAAATGAAGAATTCTTAACTATTTTTTAAGCCTTGTGTTGAATAAAACTTACATTTTAAAAAATAAATCATGCAGGTAAAATACAAGGAAGAGATGAACCATGGAACAGCCATTTCTGATCCACCAGAGCTCAAGAGAGTTAAAGAAAACCAGAAGAACATCAGCAATGTGTGATCATATTCCTTTAAGTATTGTTTTCTGTGCGCATGACACTTGTCCGGGTGAAGTACCACTACGATGAATACCATTGTAGGAGGGCCAGTTCCTGAAAGGTGGAGATAAGATTTCACACATATTTATGTTGGGGTAGCATTACACCAAGCATGTGCATTTGCTTATTAAAGAACATGGTATCGAATGCCTACTCTGTTCTTGTCCTTGGGGGCATTCAGAGATGAGGTTAAGGTCTTAGGGGCTGTGTGTATTCTCAGGGTCTCTAGGAGAAGCAGCTGTGGCAGTAAATAAAGATGGTGCATTAAGTGCTGTAACAATAATTAATATTTACTGAGTGTTTACTACGCTTTTTGAGTTCTTTACATGCAATATCTCATTTAATATTAAGTAATAATACTGTTTTCAAAGTGCTGGGGAAATGCAGAGAAGGAAGGCTATGTCAGTGAGAGAGAGGAAAACCCTTGGAGAAAGAGTAACATTTGAGTTAGGTCTTGAGGAATTGATAAAAGTTTGGGGTGGATTTCGTGAGAAAGGGCCCTCCTGGCAGTGCAAGCTGAATGTGTTCAGGATCCAAGATCTGTTCAAAGAGGGGAAGGTTTGGTGTGATGGGTACTTGGGGCGGAAGATGGCAGGAGAAAGGTGGAGAGAGAAATCATAATTCAGGCCACGAGGAGGCTGTTGGCAGTGCCAGTGCCCCGACATGGTGATTCAGATGCACACGGTAGCTGCTGCCGCTCTGGCCTTGACTTAGGGATTAACTTGTTTTAATGTGTCCTTTTTTAAAAAATTATTTTATATTGGAGTATAGTTGATTTACAATGTTGTGTTAGTTTCTGCTGTACAGCAAAGTGAATCAGTTATACATATGCATATATGCATATCTATGTATAGAAATACATATACATATATGCATATCTATATATGCATGTATAGATATGCATGCATATGTATAGATATGCATATCTAAAAAGATTCTTTTTTAGATTCTGTTCCCATGTAGGTCATTACAGAGTATTGAGTAGAGTTCCCTGTGCTATACAGTAGGTTCTTATTAGGTATCTATTCTATATACAGTAGTGTGTATATGTCAATCCCAATCTCCCGATTTATCCCTCCCCCCCATTTCCCCTTTGGTAACCGTAAGTTTGTTTTCTACATCTGTGACTCTATTTCTGTTTTGTAAATAGGTTCATTTGTACCATTTTTTTAGATTCCACATATAAGCGATATCATATGATATCTGTCTTTCTCTGTCTGACTTACTTCACTCAGTATGGCCTAGAGATTGTCATAATGTGTCCCTTTTTCTAAAAGAAGGGTTACTAGTTTTCAATTTATCATAGAAACATGACACTTCCTTAAAATAACTATTTGAAAATAATAATGAGTTAATTTAATAAGAAAATACTATAAATCACAGCACAGGTGATATCTGGCATGTCATATGGGAAGTGGTGTGTACATGGTGGAAGTTTGGATAACACTGGAGTAGTGGAGAAGAATGTGGGCCCTGGACTGTTGGTTTGATCCCAGCTTCAGGCCCTACCTGCTGTATAACCTTCATAAGCTACCAACCCCTCTCCAAGCCTCAGTTTCCTCATCTATAAAACAGAGACTAGAATAGTAAGTGAGATATTGCCTGTAAAGACTCAGCATGTTTGTGAGTGGATGAATGCAATACATAAAGAGTCTGCATCTCAAATTTATGTCCCCAAACTTATACCCACTAGAAATTGGCTACAACAGTTTCTCAACATCAGTAATGCTGTTCAACAATTTTTTCTCCTCTGAACTCAGCCCAGAGTAATCTTTCTTTGTATCCTGCCATCAATAGAGATTACACTGGACCTTTCCTCACTTCAGGCAGTTATCCGACACAGAATCTGCCTAAACTCTCAAACTGCATACCACGGCACAGAGAAAGAAATCACACTGGCAGGGACCTGACCCCTTCTCATTTATTTTCCCGGCTTATCAAATATCTGTTCACTTGCACATGTACTGCTGAGGGTGTACATCTCAAGTCCATTTTATCTGCAGGCCCTGTAGACCTTGTGATGTCTTACCAAAAAAAAAAAAATCTCTAACACTAAATTTAAACTCCAAAAAATCATTAGGACTGTCCCCGTGGAGTTCCTTATAATGGGATTTTTAACCTCTAGTTTTCCTTTTACCTGTCAAAAATTCATTTGATGGACATGTCATTCTATCTGTCTGTGTTGAATCCTCATTTATTTCCCGGGGTGTTGTGGAATTGCCAAGAAAGCTGACCACAAACGTTGGGTCTGATCCCCCAGCTAAGAAAGAGCACCTCTGTGCAGTCAGTCAGAAATATCTCCGTAATGCTAGCCAGAGCACGGGCTTCTAATGTTGGAACTTGGTAGAGGAGGAAACTTTGAGGTTCAGCGTTTCTTTACATAGGGACAGCCACTCAGTGAGGTGCAGGCATAGGACTGGCATAACCCTCGTTTCTAATGATAAGAGTGCAGAATTTTAATTTTTAAATATAAAACGGTCATTTGGCAATGGTGCTTTAGTGCTGTAAGCTCACAGAAGGGATCATTTATCATTGCCGATACGATCGAACTCAGAGAGGCCACCACTAAATTATGCGGTTTGCAGAATAACAACCCAAGGTAGAATTGAAAACATTTGGGCAAGAAAAAGCTTGGATCTGGGATCACTGTGATGACGAAGTCTTTTAGCAAAGCATATTTCACTCTAAAATCCTAATGAAGATTTTAGCTAATGAATGCTCTGTCACTGTGTAACGTTTCTTTTAGTCAGCTGCAGTGTGCTAGCTCTTCCCATAATCCCACACTGTTTTGCGCTTGTCTCTCAGCTCCGGTACAAAGAGCAATGTTACACGGCAACTCCAGTGAGCACGACGCCAGAGATAGAGAGAGTGAGGAAAAACCAGGAGCAGCTGAGCACGGCAAGTTGTTTCTGTTTCTTCTTATATTTTACCGAACAGTATATATTTGTATTCTTTACAACGCCTTCTGAAAAGCATTAGACCCTCTACATCTTGGCCGCTTCTTCTCCACAGTCACATATTGAGGGGCTGGGACAGTAGACCTCTCGTGTGAGTCCAGAAAGTTGGGGACTGTCTTGCTGTCCTTCAGTCCTGCTTGTTTATTCAAGAAATCTTCATTAGGCAACGTGCCAGGCATTATCCTGGTCACTGGTACACAAAGATGGATAAGACCTCATAGTTGGTAAATCTCTAAAGCTACACGCAGATTTAAAGAATAGTATCGTGGGTCTGTTGTCAGTCTGAGAAAACAGATTGTCTATTGGCCTAAGGCAAAAGAAGACCTGGCTTGACTGGGGTTCTAAGACATAATGTCAGGGCAGGGAACCTTATAAATAAAACAGAAAACATTATCCAGTCAGTCAGCAATCTATTGCTAATAAAGGAATGGTAGTTAGCAATCATGAGGTTCCTCTAATGTGGACCCTGTGCTAAATGCTTTATATAAATCCATGAGGTTGGCACGATTTGCTCTCCTGGTTTGTAGGTGTGCGAAACTAAGGCTTGAGGAGTTAGAGAACACGCTGGGAACCCACGGTTTGTGACAGCAGGGCTGGGATTTGAACCCAGGCCTCCCTGAATTCAGAAATCTCTTTCAGATGTGTCCCCCAATAGTTATTTTTCCCATTCTTTCACCCTTTTATGGAACTTTTACCATTATAAACAGTAACCTTCTCCTAAAATGGGTAATTTTGAGAGACTTTAAAATTTAAGAGTGAGTTCAGGCTGATGACTGCTTCATCCTTACAAGATCCCTGATGATGGTAGGAGTGAGGAATCTGCAGCTCCTTTTGAAGGTGGAGGCTCCAGGGTCAGAATGGGAGTAGAGCCAGCTTCCCAGGCTGCCGTGGCTACTTCACTATAGTTCTCTTGTGATGATTTCATTACAGTGTTTTCCCCTTATATTTCCATTACATTTAGTTGTGGCATTCGCAATTAGTTTTGGTATTGAACAGCAATATATTTATTTAAAAAAATCATTTTTAAGAAGCACAACAACACTTCGTGCTTGCTAAGTTAGAAGAATCAGAATCCAGGTGCATTTGAACTGAAAGGTTGACACGTGTCTACTGTGGAAAAACATGTTTAAAAATTAGGGTTAATCTTGAGGCTCATCCTCTGTTGCTATTTGGGTGGAGACCATGCTACTGTTTGTTAAAAGTCTTATTTCTCCTCCATAGGTAAAATACAGAGGAGAGATTAAACAGGCAACGGCAATTTCTGATCCACCAGAGCTGAAGAGGGTTAAAGAAAACCAGAAGAACCTCAGCAATGTGTGATCTTAGTAACTTTTTTCTCACAAGAGCAAACATATTGTCAACATGTCAGTGAAGGGGTCGTGTTTACAAAGTTTTCATGACCTGGAGTTGATACTCTGCTCTCAATTGACTGCCAATTTATTGGAAAGGTTTCAAGGTCTTAGGTATTGTGGGTCCAGCCAGGCATTCCCTGCTAGAGTTCCCAGGGACTACAGTGTGATTTTTGTTTGCAGGTTACTGTGCATCCCTCCTTTCTGGTCTTCCTTCATGCTTGTGGTTTCTGTGGTGCCCCAAAGGCTTACAGTGGCAGCTTCGGGCATCTTGGCCCTACAAATACGCTTTCCCAGTCCCTTTCCTACATATATATACATATTCTCGTTCTGTAGCCTTTCCGGCCCTGACTCCCACTCCCAGCTGTTGTCACTTTATTTTTGGATGATGCTGGGGGAAAATTATAAAGTGTGCCTGGCTGAATAGGTCACATGGGACAGGTCCATTCGGGGGGCACTTGTTGAGGGGCTGTCAGTGTTTACTCAGACACCAACTCCTGTCCTGCTCTGACTCCTTTCTGTTATGTAATCCGTGGATGCAGGTCACTGAGAGAATCCTTTTTTGCAGTCATTAATATATAAATTGGGTTCTTTGGAAGAGGAAATTTGGAGATCTATTAGATTCAAAGAAATCTTTTATTCTTCAAGCCTTTAAAGTCCTTTTGACCAGATTACAAAGGAAAGGCAGTTTCCTGTTTGGCACTTTCCCTGACAACTATATTTTGGAGAAGTAGATGCTCACTTTTTCCCAATATATTCAGAGTCACAGTTGATGTAACTCTGTTACTCTCAAAAGGGAACATGATTCTGGAGAAGGAGGGATGGAGCAGTGGGAAGAATGCTGGCCTCATGGATGACTCTGGTTACTACTTAGGCATCCTGGCAGAAGTTCTGCCACAGTTAATTACTAAAGCCATAACAGTATAGCAGCATTCTATATAGGTAAGAGTACCTTAAAGTAATATCCACGAAGACATTTCATATCATACTCCTTTGTGTTAAAATGCTTATTACAGCTTTACCGAAGGTATGCCCATATAATGAGTACATTAATAGTGATTTCATTCACAGTGATTCACTGCTATGGGATGAATTAAAATAGAATGATTTAAGATGCAAGCATTTTAAATATGACTAAACCTCTGATAGCATCCTTTTTTTTTTTCATAGCTTCCTTTCCTTGGCTAGCTCTTTAAAATAAGTACAATGAGACTCTTATTTAGGTGAATTGATTCACAGTGCTCTACTTTTTGTTTTCTGAAATGACAGGTTTATTATAAAGGTCAGCCTGGAAGAGCTACGGCTTTAAGTATAACTCCTGAAATGGAAAGAGTAAAGAAGAATCAAGAAAATATTAGTTCGGCAAGTTGTTTTATTCACTTGGGGCTATCGCAAAGGACATGTCCTGTATATTCTTTACTTGCAAACCTGTTTCCTCCTTGTGAAAATAAAATCGATTTCCAAGAAACCTTTGTAATATATGCAATAAGTCCATGTATTATTTCAGATGACTTCCAAAAGCTGCCACTGTCTAACTTTATATTATCCTGCAACTCTTTGTTGATATTTCCAGATGTGACCAACACTTACATTTAAAGTCTTGTTTTAAACTGTATTATGTTCATTTAAACAATGATTCATGTTATTTTAGCCAGTGTCTTTGAAAGTAGTAAAGTCTTTGGTGTGTAAGTTAAACAATTGTTATTTTACAGATGTATTCCATTGAATGTGGATTGTTAAATCCTCTCTGCAAAACAAAATAAGAAATGACTCATTACTCCAAAGTAAGGATTTAGAGGGGAAAAAAATCTTTAAATATATTTAACACAGAATTCAGTTACTCATTAAACGCCCTTGGTGCACATCGGTGTCTTATTCGGGGAGTGTGCTTTCTCTTAGGAAATACCAGGGCTTCCGTTCTGAATGCACATATGCCCTCGGGTCTGCAATAATTGGTATCCTAATCTTATACATAATCAGCTTCGCAAATAGCAGTGTGCTGATGGTCAGATGTCAAAAAGAGCTTTATGCCTAGGAATCAGCATTTAGGCTTTACAGTGCACAGCTCTCTAGTGGTATTTCTGTCCAGAGATGCTGATTGTATTCAACATAAACTGCCTTGAAGTGGGGGCTGCTTAGAGGGAACCTAAATTTGTTACTTATTGATTCTTGTCGTCTGCAGTGGGCAAATAAAAGGAAATAGAGGGATGTTCCGTATGCATTCTTTCAGCGTTATGGTGGGAAATGGGGAAATGGAGAAATGGAAAAATAAATTTCGGTTCCATTTAGCTTTGGATTTTCCCTGTTTAAGTGTGATAACCACTTTTACTGACACATTGTTAGTGGATGTTGGGCACTCACACATTTGTTTTCAGTTGGTAGAGAGATTTAGGTCATCTTGGCTGCAGCCTTTAAAGGAGACCATCTCGAGAGTAAAATTTTAGATTGTTATTCTAGAACGAAATGTAATTCACCAAACAAGTTACCTGGGAAGTAATTCACGATACGTTGTATATGTTTCACTCACTTGGGAAGCTTGAAAAAGTTATGTAATTTTTTTCAATTATAAATGTCTGATTTTTAAGTATGTTCTACTATTTACTTTGCAGGTAAAATATACCCAGGACCAGAGACAGATGAAAGGTAGACCAAGTCTGATTTTAGATACACCTGGTCTCAGACATGTCAAAGAAGCTCAAAATCATATTTCAATGGTAGGGTCCAACCAGGTCCTCCATCTGTGACTAAAACATACTAAGGAATGGTGCCACCCAATGCACTGATGGCGTTGTTCACCATTAATCTGGATAACTAACAAAGCATGGAAAGGCCGATGGGCCCGTCCTCTGGGGGGGAGCTTTCTAATCACACTGAAATGTAATGAAAATATTTAGTCTAATAAAATAATTTTTCTCAGTGACTTTTTGGGTGTGTTTTTTATTTCTAACGTGACTACTGTAAATGTACTTTAGGAAAGATATTTGGTTGGACTTCTCTTCAGTTCATTTTAAGGTTGAGTTTGGTGTGTTTAAATGTTTAAGGAATATAAAAATATGTATTTTTTAAGAACAGTTTCATGAGATGTATTTTATATACCATAAAGTTCACTCATTTAAAGTATACAATTCAGTGGTTCCTAGTATAATTTACAGAGTTGAACAACCATCACCTTAATCCAATTTCAGAACGTGAAAAACATGTTTTGAAATATATATATGTTTTTGTAATTATATACAAAAATATATATATAATTATTGGTAACTCTCAATCTAATTTTAAATAATATGGTTTTCTTGAATAATTGTGTAGAAATACCTTATCATTTTATTGCATACTAAAGTTTAAGAGATAGGATATTAATTTATACCTAAGTGAGTTCGTTTTAGGAAGTAACCAGGATTTTAAAAATATATCTTTTTAACACTTCTTACTGATATACAGGTTTGTATATTAAAAGAGCTGCTAACCGTAATGATGAAAAACATTGTGAAAATGTCAGCTTGATTTCTGATGCTAGGAAACTGAAGTTTCAGACATTATTTTTGGAATAATTGGAAAAGATACATCTATGTAGAAAATAGGTGCAGCTGGTACAGTGACAACCGTCGTTATATCAAAATTTTGTGAGTTGTGTAACAATCAGGAAATTTCAGTTTGAGTTAATATGGTTTTTCCCTTTTTCAGGTGAAATATCATGAAGATTTTGAGAAGACAAAGGGAAGGGGCTTTACTCCTGTTGTGGATGACCCCGTGACAGAGCGAGTGAGGAAGAACACCCAGGTCGTCAGCGATGCTGCCTATAAAGGTGTCCATCCTCACATCGTGGAGATGGACAGGAGACCTGGAATCATCGTTGGTAAGCTGACGGGCCTGCTTGGCAAGTCTGCACAGTCAAAAAGATCGTGCTTGCCCTGGCTTTAAAATTCGCTTCCTTATTCATCGGACTCCTCCTCAAATGCTTGAGGTGGTGCCCAGGTGAAAGTGGACCACAGGTAATATTGTTTGACACCATGTTGGATGGGATTCATGGCCTTTGCCAGGTATCATTGCAAATCCATTCTGTTGTTGGACGTCCTCTGTCTTTAATAACCTTCTGGTCTTAAGAGTGTTCCTACTTGTTATGCAAAGAAGCCCAGATATCAGACATGGGTGATAATGAAGGATGAGCAATTTTTTTGTTTCCCTTTAGCTTATGTACTGTATAATTGTACTGCAGACATTGTCTGCATGGGTGACATAACAGAAGTAATCCCATTTACGTCCTTTTACCGCAAATAGACATGCCAGAGAGATTCTGATGATTTCCGCAATATGAATAGCTTATATATTTTTTAATATTATCTCTGAACTGGGAGAATCGAGAGCTGTCTGAAAGTCTCACAAATCAGAGAGGAAGGAACCTCTCGTCCTGCTGTTCCTTCTTGTCAGCCTGGGAAAATCTTAGGAACATAGTGTTGAATGGTGACAGAGCAAGGCTTATACTAAAATCTAAGGCAGGACTAGAAAGGAAATTTTTAGTAATTTCTGTGCTGAAGTTTGGGAATAGGTGACTAGAATTTCTAATACCTGAAATTTTTACTAATTTTTCAATTTGTTCAACATTTGTTTCTGTTGTAGGGGGAGAAGTTTTTGGTTTTTATTTTGTTTTCTTAGACAAAAACCTTTTAGTTGCTTCTTATGAATTACTCACATGTCCTTAATCAGGAGTTTTAACCCAACGTTTTACCTCTTTCAGTGTGTGGAGAGCACGAGTGGTGAGGGTTCAGGGATGCAGGGAGTTGTCTGGCGTGCACGTGTGTTGGGTGATGATTTGCAGGCTCCCCATGGAACGTCAATGAACTAGGCAACTTAAATTTGATCACAAAGTTTTCTTAGCAAATCCAGTGAGTGTGAATATCCCTTTGTTCTCTGAAGTAGGCTGTACAGTGGGTTTGCCTATTACATGCTTGCTTTTTGCATACGCCCCTTTTCAGACTTTTGCTTGACTCTCTTGGGTGCTGACTTTTTTTATTCATTCTTGATTTGTTGATTTCTTCCTTTGGTAAAAGACCTCAAAGTTTGGCGCACAGATCCTGGCTCCATCTTCGACATTGATCCCCTGGAAGACAATATTCAGTCTAGAAGTCTACATATGCTCTCTGGTACTGCTTACATTTTGAGTTCCTCCCCATTTACGTGGTTTTGTCCTCAAAGGGAAGCTACTGTGAGCTGTGGAGGTTCATTGTGCCGTTTGTGTAGTGTAAATATTTAAGATTGGAATTTGAAAAACTGACAGAGTTGCTGTGCTATTTAATCATTTATGAAAACAAAACTTGCCAAAGGGCTTTTTAATATATCCTAGATTAGTTTGTTCTAGATTTATTTGAAAGGTGTCTAGAGCTTACTTACATCTCCTTTTTATTAGTGAATATGATTTTAGAGGTTTTCTGGGCTTTCAAATGCAGCCATTTGGACTGCACTAAACTGCTAAGACATAAAGGAGATTTGTTTCATGAAAAACACAACATTTTAAAGGTATAGTTCTTTAATGTAAAGACTTCTTCAATTTAAATAATTCTATGTAAAACAGTGGGGAGATTTTCTATATAGTACCATAAGTGTCTTAAAATAGATTTTCAAGTATCCTTAACATTTATCTCTGGGTTTTTAGAAAATGCAAAATCTGTCGTTTACCTAGGAAGTTTATTTGACTTTTAACTTAGACTGCATGTTTACAATTAAAAGCAAAACCCAAATGGTTCGGATGTTTGGGTATAGTGATAGCATGGGTTGACTTTTCAGACTTTCAGACCACATTTAGCAAACCGAAGATTTGACAGTTATGCAAGTATTTTAAAAATATAAATAGATATATCGTTTAGGGCTTGCTCTGCCCCCTGATTTCTAACTCCACGTTTGATTGCCGACATTAACAAAATTGAAAGCCCAAGGCAAAGTAGCGATTCTAATATTCGTATAGTTAATTTGATCCACATAATCAGCCAACTTGTATTTAATTTTCTAAAAATAAAGGCAACAAATGCTGTATCCTTGGTGATATTTGAAAAGAATTATTTATAACCAAACCTTTTGTTTGATAGAAGTTTACTAGTTTGCCAGTGTTTTCTTAGTTCTTGTCAATTTCCCATCCCTCATCTCTCCTTTAAAATTGAGACAAAAAATGAGTATGAATGATCATTAAGTCATTTATATAGTTGATGCAATGTGTGCTGAAGTTTGGGAATAGATGACTAGAATTTCTAATACCTGAGCTTTTGGATTGTAATTTAATAAGGGATTCTTTTTCTTCCTTGTTAAATTTTTAAGTAATTTTTTTGTTTCCTTTGTTCTTCAAGTCACTTCATCACAAGTATGAATATTTTCCCTCCAATATAGAAAAGGCGAATCATTATAGGAGACAACGGTCTCGATCTCATTCGAGCAGTACTTTTGGTACAGGTCTGGGAGATGACAAATCAGAAATATCCGAGATTTACCCTAGCTTTTCGTGCTGCAGTGAGGTAACAAGACCGTCTGATGAAGGAGGTATCAGACGTTAACCACTCTCAGAAATTTTTTTTAATGTGCCACAAGCGTGTCTTTAACAAATGTGTCACTTTTGCGCAAACGTTTGGCCTGGGTGTATCTGAACATTTTAAATTATGTTTAGAAAGTTAAGTCTTTTTTTTTTTTTAACTACTAATTTGCATCTTTGCCTGCTTGTTTTTCCTGTCTTACTTCACTGTTTTTGCTACAAATGGATCTTTAATGACAACAGCGTCTTGGGATCTGCTGCATGAGTTTGTTTCACAGGAGTTGTATGTGATGAATATACACAGCCAGAGTGGAAACTTGAGTTCTACGGAGTTCATATCTGATTTCCATTAAGGAAAATCAATCTTACGGTTATATTTGAGTGGCTAAGAGGTTGCTATGAATTTGTGTGTTTAAATATTGATATATAGCTGCAGACAGAGTTAGATCTTGCCAAAAAGAAATGGGGTATGTACTTGGGATATGAGATTTTTTTCAATGGAAAATACTGTTGATTGTTAATAATCTTCTCTGTATTTTATATAACCATACTTTTCCTCTACCTTCTCCTGTTTTCTGCATCCAAGCTGGTGGGCTAGGTCTAGAAATTGGTAGTTGAAATTGTTTTGGATGTTAACTACTCCTTCTGATAAAGCTGTTGTTAAAGGTTGAGACTGAGGTGTAGCTACGGCTTAGTGACATGGGGACGGAGAGAGTAGCGAGCACAGAAGAACAAAAAGAAAACGGAATTTCCTTTTCAGCCAAAGTCCATAGGGCTGAAATCCCTGAGGCAGGAGATTTTGAAGTTGAGCAGTTTAACATCTTGGGGGAAAATGTAATGGGACTGAGGACCTGATGAAACTATGAAATCTCTTGTAGTTGAGTAATTGTTTTTTGCATTCATAGGAAAGCACCTATGAGAATAAAATCAGTTATAGTCAACACGTCTTAAATTATACATTCAGACTGGCCCTACCTTGGTAGAAAAGTTTTTCTTTTCTTAAATTTCAGATTTGTTGAGGTATAATTGACATATAAAATTGTAAGATATTTAAAGTGTACATCGTGGTGGTTTGATATATGTGTACGTTGTGAAAAGATGTCCCCCCACCTAGTTAGTTAACACATCCATTACCTCACGGATTTATCTTTTTTCTTCTTTTATTTTCTTTTTTTTTTGGCAAGAACACGTAAGTTCTACTCTGTCAGCAAATTTCATCTATACAATACAGTGTTATCAGCTATAGTCACTGTGTTATTCTTTAGATCCTTGGACCTTATTCACTGTATAGCCGAAAATTTGTACCCTTTTACCAATCTCTCCCTACCTCCCGCACCCCCCAACCTCTGGCAACTACTACAGGCATGTGTCTGCTTATGTAACAAAGGATTCAGTAACTTTTTTTTTTTGGACTTAGGGTTGTTGATTTCTCCCTTCAGTGGCTCTAGAGGTACAGAATAATGTTGATGCCTGATGAGATAAATAAAACCCAAAGCAAATACGAGAACAAATTTCGATCAACCTTATTTAACTTTACTCAGCTCAGTGTACTGGAGCTGATGTCTCTCGCAAAGGCGACGCACCTTAGTGTTCGCTTCGTCAGGGACCCTTTTACTTCACGTCTGTACGCACAAACGAGGCATTCATTCATTTATTCACCAAATGTTTGAGTGCTCTTTGTACACCAGCCAAGAGCTCGGGTCTGGCAATACATACAGCATTGAGCAGCAGAGATATGCATCTGCTCTAAGGCGCTTGGAGTCTGGGGCGGGGGACCCTGACATTGAGCAGATACTTACCCAAGTAATATATAATTATGGACTGAGTAAGTGCTCTGAGGGGAGGCCATGGGGGCCACAAAGCGGGGGGGGGGGGACTCCATCTGGCTTCAATGTCAAGGAAGCCTTCCCCAGGGAAGGAAGATTTGAGCTGAGATGTGAATGCTAAATGGAAGTTAACTAGGCCAAGGGGGCTTTGGGAAAATAATGTTTCTCCTTGAGAGAACAGAGCACAGAAGTGGTGCATCAAAGAGACATTCAAATGGAGGCATCGAGCAGGCAGTCAGAGTCCACAGGAGGAGGCTGCACTGCAGATAAATGCAGAAGTCATCACCTGTGTCCGTGATCGGGTCTTGGATGAATCTACGCAGAGAAGGAGAATTTGAGACCCCTCTGGCAGGTTCCCCAGCTCCTTCCACGCCAGGTTCGCGCGTCTCCAATTCCACTGGCTCCTCTAAGGCTGCATTCTAAAAACCTACTGCTGTTGGTTTATCTCCCCTTTCTCCTCTCAAGCCACCACTCCTTTTCTTCCTAAGTATTTCTAGCAAGAGGACCCTACGTTATGCCAAACTGCATAAGAAAAGTCTCCATTAAAAGAAAGTACACATAAATATTCTTGCACTTATACAAGAATTTGGGGAAGAGTAACGCATGGTTAAGAGGGAATGATTACATTTTTTGAAGTGGGGGAATTTCAGACTCCATGAAGGTGGTAGGGGGAGATTTTTTGACAGGAAGGAGTGTCTCAGTAGCTTAAGTAATGCCTTGTAAGAAAAGCTGACTCCTCGGAGGCATTTATAACCTGTCATTTCTCAGTTACCTGTTACAAGGCCTGTGTTCGGTGACATTTCCAATTTTGGAAACTAGATATTGAGGCATGAAGCAAAAGTAAAGATGCACCAGTAAGTTTTATAACCTTAACACGAGTGGTGGCATACCCACAGGGTATCTGAGTTAATTCAAAAAGATTTTAGAATATCTGGGAATATGCTCCGAATTCTGTTTATCTTAAGTGAAGCCCATCACATTCTACTGATCGGTACTTTATGTCTGTCTGCATTCAAATGATCAGTGACGCATCTAACCTAGTAAGTCCAAAACCACCTTCCCACCTTCCTCGCAACATCTGCTGCTTTTCCAGGCTTCCCAGCTTGCTAAGTAGCACCTGCGGCTTTCCAGATGTGGACTTCAGACTCTTAGGAATCATCCTCCACACTTGTCTTTTACTCCCATCCACATCCAGACCATTAGCAAATCTTGTCAGCTCTCCCGGGAAAAATACATCCAGAATCTGACCCCTTGTGCCCACCTCTGCCCTCGCCGCTTGTTTTCAGCTACTGCCCTCTCTCCCTCGGGTCATCACAGAAGCTTCCAGACTAGTTTTCTGCTTCTGCTCTTTCCACCCTGAGCCACCAACCCTCTGCCCTGGTCTGTTCTCCACGTGGCAACCAGAGCATCTCTTTGAAACACAAGTTAGATCATGTCATTCTTTTGCTACCATTTCATTCGGGGTATATCCCAAATCCTTACCGTTGCCTTCCAGGGCCTGCACCTGATATGAGCCCTGACTGCCGCCCTGAACCATTTGCTTCTGTTTTCGGTAGACTCATCCACTCCCGCCATCCCGGTCTCCCTGCTTTACTCACATCTTCCAAGAAAGCACCCACCCTGGGCCTTCACATCTGCTGTTCCCCCTGCTTGGAACACTCACCCTCCTGCCACACCCAAGGCATGTGCTTGCCTGGATCCGTTTTGCTTCATGTTTCTGCTCAGATGTCACTTTATCAGAGAGACCCTCTCTAACTACCAGAGATAAGACAGCACCCCTTCCCATTCTGTCTGTCCCTTTACTCTTTCTTCATAGCACTTGACACCTGAAATATGTATTTATTCGTTCATCTGCTTGTCTGCCTCTGCCTCACTGGGATAGACGCCCCACAATGGCTGGGATATTGACTATTTTGTATACTACTCTATCTCCAGCTCTTAGAATAAGCACTCAGCAAATATCTGGTGAATGAATGAAATGGTCAAAGTAATATTTTTTTCCACTCATGCCACTTCACTTTTTAAACAAATTGAAATATAATTGACATACAACATTGTATTATTGTAGTAATACATTGTAATAATTGTAGGTGTACAAAAATTAATATCTTAAAAATTAGAACTGAATATACAAATACATGTGAGTTTTTTTAAAAATTAAAATTCTATTGTGGAAGCCTTTCAAGAAAATTCTTCCATTTTTGTTTTGATGATGTTTTGATATGTTTCAGTGACATTAAAGCATAGCTGAACAAAAAACCCCTAAAGTGGAAACATTCCCAGGGTATTTTCTTTTCTGGTCGGGAGGCAAAGAAGTAGTATCCATGATGTCTTGGTTGCTTTGAAATTTGGGGTCCCCTTTGAAATGTGTATTACACTGGGCCCTGGTAATGAGATGCTGAGTGACTCCATAGAAGGAGGAAACTTTTATGGTGATGACAGCTGTTTGATGAAAACCTTTACTGTCCTTAGTTAATCATATGCATTTATTTAAATACTATTCTAGAAATTGGAAAGAATTTTAGAACAATACTTGTTAGTGGTAAGATGAAGAAAAACAGGTAATGTTCGTATTGAGAGATGCCATCTTTTTTTCTTACAATTATTTTAAATCTCATTAATAGCTTTTTAATATGATTTTTAAAAATTTATTTACTTTACTTATTTATTTTTGTCTGTGTTGGGTCTTCGTTGCTGTGCGCAGGCTTTCTCTAGTTGCGGCGAGCAGGGGCTACTCTTCGTTGCGGTGTGCGGGCTTCTCATTGCAGTGGCTTCTCTTGTTGCGGAGCACGGGCTCTAGGTGCGTGGGCTCAGTAGTTGTGGCTCGCAGACTCTAGAGCACAGGCTCAGCAGTTGTGGCACACGGGCTTCATTGCTTCGCGGCATGTGGGATCTTCCTGGACCAGGGCTTGAACCCATGTCGCCTTCATTGGCAGGCGGATTCTTAACCACTGTGCCACCAGGGAAGCCCTTTTTTCCAGATTTTATTGATTTCTTTAAATTTAGATTGGAATTTTATATGATAAAATGTGTTATGTCCTAGAAAGGTGTCCTTTAATGTTGGGCCGTCTTCCCGCCTTTGAGGTGACGTGTGCGGCAGCGCGGTCCCGTGGTGGACAGAACACTGTGTGGGGGCAAGAGACCATCCTGCTCTCCCACTGCTTGGTCTGGGTTCTCAGGCGGTCACCTAACCTTATCAAGCTCGGATTCCACATCTGTAACAAGAAGGATGTAGAACAAGTAGCTTTTCTATTCTAAGATACTTTACATTTCCTAAGCTAAGTGCCATGAATTAAATAAACTCCTTTTTCTTTCTCTTCTTTCTATGTATGAGAATGTGTTTATGTCCTGAAGGTGACCTGTTTTACTTTTTGAATTAAATGGCTGGGCAGTTATGAGAGTCATAGTTTCAGGGTCCTTTTTTCTGAGTTACAGGAAATTTAGCTTGTTAGGACGAAGGGTTAAACAATCAGCTCATTTCCTTGAGGCAGAAGTACAAAGTTTTCATCATTCACATTTGGTTTTCATGAGCATTAACATAAAAGCCTTCTCCTTTACATTTTTATCATTGTTTTAGTTATGCATTTCTCATGATGTTTTCCCATCTTGCTTTGATTGCTGAATATTTTCATTGTCTTATGTGATTATTTTGGACTTTCTTTAGTTTTGGGTCTACTATCTGAGGTATTACATTACCGAAGGGTTTGCATTTTCCATATCTACTGTGTTACTTCGATTCAATAAAGGAGGCTTTTATTTCAATTTCATCTAATTTTGTTTTGATTCTTGCATAGTATTATTTGAAATTACCTTTATTGACTTTTGGTATTAGATTAGGTTAACTTATTTTCACTTGACACACAGTTCCTTGAGTGGAAACAATCCTGATGGTTTCTGCTCATTTCACTGTGAGGTTTTCTTTGATCTCTGTGTTTGTCTTTAGGGCACTTACCAGCAACATGTATTTGCCTTCTGGTACTGCTTTGTATTCCTTTGGTTTTCCTTAATTCACAGTGTTTTGTATCGCTGGTATTCTCATGTGTTTGCCATCTCACCCAATATTTACCCTTCTCAGTTTGAACTTGGGTTCAGTTTTTTGCTTCAGGTATTTTATGTGTTTCTGTTTTCCTCTGGAGCGTAAAGGGGATGGGGGTGTGATGGGGAGGAAAACCAGATGCACTTTTCAAAGCAGACATTGTCAGTGTTCCAACCTTGTGAACTTTTCCATTCTGCTGTGAAAGAATCTTATTGGTATGACCTAGTCCTGCCTTAACTGGTGGAAAACAAGTTTCTGAGTTCTAGGACAGCCCCAGCTGTGCTGTGCTTATAGCACCCCATCCCATGTAATATGTCCTCAAAAGAGGTTAGGTTGCAAGAGGTGCTTCAGTACATCCTGGAACTCTCAGTTGTTGTCCATAGGCGTGACAAGAGGGCAGTGCACCAATTAGGTAGCCAGTAGCCCTGGTAAACACCCATAACTCCATCTGTTTATTCACCAAACATTTATCCAGTATTTCCCATATGTGTGAGATGCTGGAAACAACAGCAACAAAAAATATACTTATTGTTTTCAGAGAACTTGCATTCTAGTGGGTGAACCAGATACATACATCCATTGTGCTCAGGAAGGCATTATGATAGAGTAATATAAAGAGTTAGAATTAGCCAGGCAGAGAAATGGGAAAGAAGTGTTTTAGGAAGAGAGGTAGCATATGAGAGAGAACACAGCACATTGGAAACCTGGTGTGTTTTGGCATATCTTGAGCCCCTGCACCACCAGGGACGCCCGGGAAGTAAGTATTGAAAGAGGTGTTGGAAAGTACGTGAGGTACACGTTTGGTGAAAGAGAAAGAAAGTTGCCTCTTCAAGAAGGGAAAGAAAATAGAAAATACCTAACAGTAAAAATAAGGAAAGAGCATTTTAACCCCCCAGCCCTTAGCAACTGCCATTCTATCTTTGCTCTATGAGTCTGACTGTTTTAGGTACCTCATCTAAGTAGAATCATGCAGTATTTGCCCTTCTATTTGCTTAGTATAATGTCCTGTAGGTTCATCCATGTTGTCGCAAATGGCATGATTTCCTTCTTTTTTAAGGCTGGATAATAGTCCATTGTGTGTGTATACCACAGTTTCTTTTTCCATTCACCTGCCAGTAGTCATTTGGGTTGCATGCACGTCTGGCTGCAGTGAACAAGGGACTACAGATGTCTCTTAGAGATCAGTGAAATGCAGATCTCTTCAAGATCAAATGAGATATCACCTCATCTGTTAGGATGGCTATTACCAAAACAAAACCAAAACCAAAAAAAGATAAGAGTTGGTGATGAAGTGGAGAAATTGGAACTCTCACACACTGTTGGTGGGGATGTAGAATGGTGCAGCCACTATGGAAAACAGTATGGAGGTTCTCCAAAATGTTCCAGATCTGGTCCAGCAATCCTACTTCTGAGTAGGATTCATAACTCTTTTTTACTACCTGACATTTCATTATGTATTAATTAGTTTGTGTAGTGTCTATGTTTCCCCCAGAATATCAACTCTGTTAGAACAGACTCTTTCCGCATGCTTGCTTCTCTATTCTATATCTAGCACCTAGAACAGTACTTGTATTAGACACTCAGTAAATATTGTTAAATATATAAATATATTCAAATTAAATCTGATCTGAAATATAAAGAAACAGCTTTGTTGCATGTGTTAACTCACTAAAACTTGGCATTAGTCTTTAATTTATTAGGGTCTAATTAAAGTTACTTTGACCTGAGAGTAACAGTGCAATAATAATCCTTATTATAACTTTTTAAAAAGCAGTCATGAAGGATTATCACCAGCATGTAACATTGTGACCTGTGTTTATTACAAAACCTGAGTCAGCTAATTACCTTTCAGAACCAAGAAATCAGTAAATTATTCCTACGTTAACACTTCCGTTCTCGTATAAATACTTCTCTCTCAGTGTTTTGTTTGTTTATTGAGGACGTCTGTCCTCAGTAGGGACTCAATAGCGTAGAAATGCCCATCAGAATTCTGAAATTCATACCTTTCATGGCTTCTGTCTCAGTGTACTCTAGTTTATTGTTCAATCATGAACTCCATGGAGATAGAGAATAGAATATACCATGTGGCTTTCCTTCCAGAGCCTGGCACAGGACCGTGGGTGCTCAGCGAAGAGCAAAAGCAAGCCATCACTTTCCTAGGCTCAGCGAAGACCTCTAGGATCTGCCTTAAGCTCCTAAGGGCAATAGCTGTCATTAAAAGCTGAATTTGCAATGAAACTGGGAACAGAAATGTCAAACGCAGGCACAATAATAAACTACTAATATATTTTGAAAGGGACGGATTGTATCCAACCAGCACTGTTTCCAAATCTCTTTTAATATGACAAGTGTCCATAAAGTCATAATCCTTTGCCCAATATTCACATTAATTTTTCTGTTGATTCTCTTTTGCCATTGAAAATTTATGTCTTATGATTTATAGACGCCATTCTGTCCCAAGTTCATGTTATTGGCTTTCGGTGATTTTCAATTTTAAAATTAGATAACCAGAACAACCTACAAGAAAATACACTCCAAATTTTAAACTCTTTGCCATCGTTTGAAATAAACTATCCAGTAATTCTATATTCGCCACTAATTCCATTTTCTGATTACTGATTGACAACCCCCAATCCCTTGAAAAATATCCAACTCCTTCCCAGCCTGACTTCTGTAAATAAAATACATTCAGTACGAGAATCCCAGTTGTATTATTTCCCTTCTATATTTGACTGTTATTTCCGATCGAAATTTGAGAATTTTGCTAGCATCTGTCAAAAAAGTGATGGTTTAGTATCTTCATTTAAGTTTAGGAAGATTTAAGGAGTTGATGATTGAAATACAAAATTTCTGTGATTAAAACTAATCTATAGGAAAACAAATGATTCCTTTATAATATGAAATCCAATTAGTAGAATATGACAATTATATTTAGCCATCTAGGCAGTACATCTAGCCTAGAAAAGAAGCACACAATGTAAATTGTTAGAAACTTTTAGTTAGTTCTGTTACTCCCCCAAGAAAAAGGTTCAGGACTGACTGAACTTGAAGTCCTTAGAGAAGCTCATATTCCTAGTATCAATAGACTTGGAATGAAAGAAACGTCATAAGTTTCCTTTTCTGAGTGTGAAGTTGGGGAAAGGATCAAATACTAATGAATAGCACTTGTTCCAAGATGCACATGTGTCTTTCATTGATTTGCCAAAATTAAATCAAAGGGTTCCATATGTGTCTGAAGGAGAACCATCTGACACTTAAAGTAGCAAACAATAAAACTTTAAAAATATATTTCCTGTGAAGCTGAGCTGATTGGGAAAAAGAGAAGGGAAGGATGTAAATGTGGCTATAGCATATGTGTCAAATGAGTAAACTTTGGAAGAGCTTTATAAATCGTAAGTGGCATACATGTAAAGGAGCGAATAGGTATTCTTGGATTTTTATTTCTTATTTTGTTTATTATTTATTATTAGGTACTGTTAAACATTGGCAGTGGAAATGGTAGTTTTTGTTTTTTATGGATCAAAATTGATGTCCAGGTTGGATACTAGACTGAGTGTACGTATATTTACATTTCTGTCTTACACATAAAACAGTCAAGTCTTAATGTTATCTTTGTAGTCACGAATTTCCCTGTTCTCCCCCAACTTCCTATTTCATCTAGGTGCCCACATCCTCCCGCCCCAAGCCCCAGGCTAGTAGGTCATGAGGGTTGGATCCTGACTTTACAGGAACTACTTAAGATGTCCACGGGCTGATACAGCTGGGCGATGTATCGAGTTTCTGCCTTTCTTTGCTCATTAGCTCCTGTTGCCTGGCCTCGTTGTCACGTGCTGTTTCTCTTGTGACCAGACTTGCTATTTCTTATTGTCTGATCTCCCTCCCCGCAAATCTTCCTGATCTGTCCATGCTGCGTTTCTCATACATTCTGGTTCTTGATCTTTATCTTATGCCATCTACCTGGCCCATGTGTACCGAACTTATTGTTTACTAGTCTCTCTGTCAAGCTCTTTCCTAGACCCTGTTTCAAGGTCGTTACCCTTGTGTGCCTTTGATCACAATGACCCGTTGCTCACCTCCCTACCTGCCTGTGACTCTTCATACCTGCCTATTTCACTAGTCCCTGCCACTCACCTTGAACTTAGAGCTTGGGCTCTGGGAAAGCCAGACAATCCTTTAACACTCATTTCCCCACATTTCCCTGTCTTCAAATCATGTCAGGAACACATTGAGTCAGTTTCATAAATGTTCATTGGTTGAAGAAAATATACCTGCTCATTCACAAACGTAATCAATACTGAGACATGTCTAGATGTGATATTTAGTGTGGGTTATTGCTAGGGGAGTCTCATGTAAAACTATTCAAGAACTCCTCGTGGATTGATGGTATTCCTTAAGGGTCAGTATCTGAATTGATTAGTGCGAGAATAAACTACATGCATAGTCCAGTTTTAAGTCTTTGAGAATATATTATGTATATCGATCCAGCAAGTATTTACAGAATTACTTCTTCAATCGTGTCATGAGATTTTCTTTCACTGTACTTGAATGATGATGAATCTTGCTGTATAAGACTGATTTACACAATACCAGCAGTAGTGGTCACTGAGGAAAATTGGGATTTGCTATGAGCTGACTTTTCAGTCATGGCATAATTTGTGTGTAAAAGCTAGTCTCGGTGGTATGGCTTACCTAAATGGAAACAGCGTCCCCATCTACCTGCTATCCTATTGCTTTCATCTTGTCAAAGAACTGCCCCAAATTATATAGTCCTTGTCAGGAAACCACATACATATCTATATCTACACTGTACATTACTTTATTTTCTTTTTTGAGTTGTTTTTTTTGTTTTGTTTTTGCGGTACGCGGGCCTCTCACTGTTGCGGCCTCTCCCGTTGCAGAGCACAGGCTCCGGACGCGCAGGCTCAGCGGCCACGGCTCACGGGCCCAGCCGCTCCGCGGCATGTGGGATCTTCCCGGACCGGGGCACGAACCCGCGTCCCCCGCATCGGCAGGGGGACTCTCAACCACTGCGCCATCAGGGAAGCCCTTCTGACTTGTTTTGAGGGATCGTATACATATGCCTGTAGACACAGATACATGCCATATGGATTTTGTGCCATGAGAATATTAAAGACTCTCTAATCTGGGGCAGAAATTATTTCCTTTTCCATCAGTGACAGACCTGCTCGTATTTACGGTTGGGTTACGGTTACAAGTTGGGGAGTTTATTCTGGCTTTGATAGCTAAAAATTAGAAATAAATCTGAGAAAAAAACTACGCAAGTTGAAATTCAAATCTAAACGTAGGAGTAAATTGGCTAGATTATTCTGAAGCAAAATAGCAGGCATTCTTCAATCCAAAGTGCTCTATTTCTATTCAAACCACATTACGTCTTAGCTCGGTTCTGTCAGAGAACATCCACAGACTTACGTTTTCTAGAGAAAAAACAGCTTTGAAATCAAAACGTACTGCTTTTCTGGGCTTTCGAGAGTAATTAAGTGTAACTGGCAGATAATTTAAAATATAACTAACTTTGTGTCTTTTTCAACATTTAGGAATTGCAGAGTCCCAAAACAATATTTTAGAAGTTCTTGCTTGAGACAACTAAGCCAAATATATAAATGAAATGGTGAGATGTAATGTATGTATGCATGGTTCTAAAAAGTACATAACCTATATATGTTTCCTTTTGCGGTTAACAGGTAATTAGGAATCTTTAAATAGCCAACTTATATTTGATTGAAGCAACATTATAAGTCTATCATTTAAGTTTAGGGAAGAAAATAGTTAAATAGTCTCCTGGACTTCATTGTATTTTCAGCTAGATTCTTGGAATGTCTGTGGGAGTAGAGCTTGTCACTATGCTGACAATGACTCAAGAGAGTGACATTTTTCAGGCAGTTTCTACAGAATGACCTTGAAAATTGTTCGGTGGCGTCATGATGGGGGTCTTTGCTGCTCAGTGGGAAAGTGGTTGATTCCTACTAGGAGACGTGATTTGAACATAGACCTGAAATCATTCATACAGGATGAGGTGACTGAATGACGAGCGCCCTAGGTAACGTAGGATAGTATTGGCAATGGGAAGAAGAAGCAAAGGTTAAACATGTGTGCACACACACATACTCCAGAGAATTATCAGATGCCAGAATGACCCTTAGAAGAAACCTAAAAGCCATTGCTTCAGAAGTGATGCTACTGTCTGTGATTTGAGCTTGCTTTTCCAAAAGTGACTGAATTGTTCTCACTATGATTCCTTCCAGGGATGTCCTGGCACACCTCATCAACCACAGACACAGAAACTTTTTGGGGGGTTTGTACCCCAGAGTTTACCACAGAAAAGTCAGTGACGACTAGAGTTGCCCCTGTGAGCGTAAGAAGCCTGCTTTGCATATCTCCCCATTAAACCTCCTTCTTTCTTCTTTCCCTCCCTCTAACTCCTTTCTGCCCCACTGGCAGGAGTGCATGGTTGATGCTGACTCTTCCGACTTCAGGTCAGGTCCTCCCCGCCCCTAGAAGCTCCTCTCCAGACCATAGCGCTCTTCCACATTTCTGAATTCACAATGCTTATTTGTAAATTAACCTCATGCTATCTTGTCATTTCTTCCATGATCATTTTGGTGTGGTACAGCCCAGAGTTTGGTTTCTGGAGTCAGACTGTTGGCATTTAAATACTAGCTCCTCATAGCTCTGATATTTTTGACCAAGTTATGAATCTTGCTAACCTTCAGACTCTCTGTCTGTGAAATGGGCATTTACCATCTGTCAAAGGGTGACGATTCCACCAGCTCACACATGTGACACTCTAGGCACAAGGCCCCGCATGGCATAAGGAGAGGGACCGACCGTGCCAATTTGCCCAAGACTAAGGAGGTTCCTGGGAAGCAGAACCTTCAGTGTGAAACCCGAGAAAGTTCCAAGCAAACTGAGTTGGTCCTCCTAGTTGTAAGCATTTCATTTATATTATTCAAATTTTATCATATTCATATTTTGTATTCCTTGGGAATCCTATGTTACATCTTTCCCTCATTAAGGTTCACAGAAGCGCATACCTAGGTGCTTAAACATCTTCATGTGTACTGCGTTTTCTTAAAGGAGGTTTGCAGTACTTTATAGTAATAAAATTCATAAAAGACTGGAAAATTAAAACAAAGATGACATGGGAGTCTAGAAGGAGAAATTATTAGGAATATAGCATTGGCTTGAGAGATAATTTTTGATTTTGCAAAGATGTTTTTTAAAATGTATCCCAAATGCCTAGAACACTGCAAATAATAAAAGAGGTGAACGATTACCTCCAGGAAAACATCACACACAAAAGAAAATATAATCACAGATTGCTACTGTTAAATCAAGTGATCAAGCAATCCCTAAGTGCGGTGTAGCTGCAGGGCTGTCTCACCACACTTCATAAACCCAGCTGGTAAGAAAACAAAGAAACCTTTATACCCACGACACAGCAGGCAGCATGGGCTTCATGTGGCCACAGTTCCCCTCGCCCCTCCACCCCCTGAGTTCCAAGGAAAAACGTGGCCGGTGGGTCATGGGAGCAAGTGCAGGTAGATGCTGAGCACACAGTGGATCTTTGTCACAGCTGAGAAGTGCTAAGCTCAGGAAACTCGCAATCGTGTAAGGGGACCACTAGCAAACCTGCCCAACAGGGAGACATTGTCTGTATCAACCTGGTTAGGAAGCAAGTCTTCTCTGGGGAGGAAAGGGAGACTTTATTATTGCAAAGATGGTTCTTGGCTGCCCAGTCTCCCTTTCCTCTCGGATGGTGACCTGGAAGTAGGGACTTTATTAGTCGCCCACCCCCCCCCCCCCGCCGCCGTTGCTGGTGCCACGTAGCTCTTGCCTCACCAGGAGTGTCAAATGGTAGCCCCCCCCCCCCAACCCTGCCCAGTTATCTTGTGGCGAGCTTCCTCGTGGCTCAGCTTTCTTCTCACAATCCCCGGTTGTTTCTTGAGCCCTGGGTTAAACATTTTCCTCCACAAGTAGAAAAAAGTCATGGTGTGTGTGTGTGCTTTAGCCTGTTCAGCTGCTATAACAGAATACCATAGACTGGGTGGATTAGAAACAACACATATTTATTTCTCACAGTCCTGGAGGCTGGAAGGCAGAGATGAGGGTGCTAGCATGGTCAGGTCTGCGGAGGGCCCTCTTCCTGGCTGCAGACTGCTATCTTCTCCTTGTGTCCTCACATGATGGAAGGAGAGCTAGCTAACTCTCTGGCCTCTTCTCATAAGGACACTTATCCCATTCATGAGGGCTCCACCCTCATGACCTAATCACCCAAAGGCCCCACCTCCAAAGACCATCACATCGTAGGGGGGGCGGTTAGGATTTCAATATATGAATTTGTGAGGATACAGACATTTAGTCCATTGCAGGGGGAGAGAGGGAATTTGGGAGTAGCATAAATAGGGTCACATGTGCCTCTAAATTTGTGTCAGGTGGAGAAGAAGGACACCAGCAGTAGCTTAGTTGTTCTTCATCGTGGCTGCCCATTTGAATCACTTGGAAGATTTAAAAAATAAAACACCAGTGTCCACTCCCACCCCAGAGACTCTGATTTAATCTGGGGGACCTGGACATAGCATGGTTTTAAAACATCCCAGGTGAATTTAATATGCAGCCAGGGTTGAAACTCACTGCAAGTACCTGAATCCTCCTCTCTCCTCCTTTCCTTCCCACAGTTCACGGCCCACACTGGAGCTGAAAATGTAAAATATGATAGAGTAATGATTGCTTTTATTTTTACATATGGCTTCCGAAGTTTGAGCAATGTTTTATATCACAGCGATGACTATGCCTGTCTCTAAAACTTGGTGGTTTTAACTCAGTGGTAGATGGTTGGTTTCACTTTTATGTTAAAGTCTGTTTATTCATAGTTTCTTATGTAGCAAGGCTGTTTCTCAGGCAGTTGTCTATTCACAGCTTATCATTAAAAACCAACAACTAAAACCTAGAGGCAGTCTGGCTTGTTTCTGTTTACTGCAGGGACGGAAAAGCATTTTCTATAGTGCTAGGAATTCTCTCAGATTAAAAAATAGCATCCTGTTGCTGGATTAGGCATAATTGTTGTGGATTTAGTCCCCACTGTAGCTTGTGGAGAGAATCAGAGGCCACGAGGACTTGCGGCCCTGGCATGGAACTCTTGATGGCATGTGCAAAAGCCATTTGAGCAAGAAGGTTCACATCAGGGGCCTATGTTATTACCAGTTAGCTCAACCACCTGGTTCATGGCCTTCATGAGATCTAGTTAGGATCTAGCTCATTATTTAATATTTACTTCAAAACTAACAGCATCTTCATACTTTCTTTTTTACGTTTATGTCTTCGTTCAGTAGCAATTTTCCTGTGATTGTCTAAATAGAGATTTTTCTGTCCTAGGGAAAAAAAAAACCTCATTAAGTTCTTTGACATGCATTAGCTGATAAAACCATCTATTTCTAAATATTTTAGAATTTCTAAATATCTAAAATATTTCTGATTTCATTGCATCTTGTATTCTTCATTGGAAAATTCCCGAGGCCTGATTTTCTCCTTATTCTAGATTTTTAAAAAAGTAAGCCTATGAGAAAAACCCCAAAATTATTTTCTCTGTTCATTCTGCATCTATAGTTAGCTAATTGCTATAGACTTAATGCTTGTGTCCCCCCGCCCAAATTCATATGTTGAAATCCTAACCCCCAATACGATAGTACTAGGAGGTGTAGCATTTGGCAGGTGATTAGGTCATGAGGGTGGAGTCCTCATGAATGGGATTTAGTGCCATTATGAAAGAGAGCCCACAGAGCTCCCTCACCTTCTGCCATGTAAGGACGCAGCAAAAAGATGGCCTTCTGTGAATCAGGAAGCAGAGTCTCACCAGACACCGAATCTGCTGAAGCTTTACTCTTGGACTTCCCAGTCTCCAGAACCGTGAGAAATAAATGTTAGTTGTTTCAGCCCCGCAGTCTGTGGTAGTTTTTTATACGCACCCCAGATGACCTAAGACATCAGTAAAGCACCATTTTTATTTTTATGTTCTGCATTTGGAGTTTGGCCATATACTATTACTCTATGGTCATTGTGAGGCTGTCAAAACTTCCACTCCTTCTGTAATGACCTGAGACTTTTACTGTGGTGTCACTGCGCAGAGATGATTGTTCTGATGCCTTCCTGCTTAATCTCCCAGCCTCTGTATTTGTATTCTATAAAGTGGGAATGACACTTGTATTAGAGAGTTATTCTGTTAATTAAGGGGCGATACATAAAGCACAGGCACACGGAGGACACTTCCATAATTCTCTTTCTCTTCTCCCATCTGCTCTGGGTACCTTCCCCAGAGTGGACATTTTTGGGGGCGCTTTTTCTACTTTTAATTTGGGTGAATTTTTGTGGTTCATTTACTCCAATCTTTGTATGTTTACATGTATTTCCTTATTTTTCCAGTTTCAGATTTCTGAAGGCTCCTAAAAATTTTCCTTCCTCCATTTTTACCTTCTGTTTTATGATCTTCCTGTCTACTTACTTCTTTCTTTGTCTTGACTTTACCTCCTTCAATCATAAGAATAAGCCTTAATTAGAAAATATTAGTGTTGGCTGTTTATGTAAGAATTTTTTGTGCACTAGAAGAGAGATTTCAGTTTTATAAATACTATAGGACATTTCAAATAGAGCCTGAAACCCTCAGAGCTTTAGTCATCTTCCAGACCTCTGGTCCATAAATCTTACCAATGTGAAATGAAAGTTGTCACACTTTTGTGTTTTGTTGTTGCCTTAGTATAATGAAAGCCACTGTTTTGTGGCTTTTATGCTATTGAAATAGAAACTGCTCAACCTCAAGACTCTTGGGCTGGAAGACCATCATACCTTTACCACCATCTGTACTAATGCCCATGGGTTAAGACTCCGTGCTTCCACAGCAAGGGATGCGGGTTCCATTCCCTGGTCAGGGGGAACTTAGATACCGTATGCCGCTCTGTGCGGCCAAAAGAAAAAAAAAATGCTCATGCTGTCTGACCACTAGTTTAATAAGGAGGGCACTGTGTGTTTTTCTCTTTCATAAGAAGTACTTGTTTGTTGCAAAATTAGCCTAACATCTTGCTTTTGCAAAAACCCATTGAATTCCATATTTTTGTGGACAATGTCTCATACTCACGTGGAATAGCTATCTTTTAGCCAAATCCATAATAAACCCAATTTCCAAAGCCATTACCTGAAATTTCCTTTTGCTTGTTTCACCTATGTTTCATAAAAAACATTCATGTAGCACAACAATAAAAAAGCAATGTCTGTGCCTCTTTTTAAATAGGGATTTGCTTTTAGTAAGTTGATTCCTCTGAGCTCTCAGTTATATTTTTCATAGTCCTAATAGGAGCTTCCTAAAATATCTTCTATTGTACCAGGTATAAGGTAGATAACAAGTTTGATAACCCCAAAGAGACTTGCGTTAAATAATGTAAACAGAGAGGGAGATGGAAATAATCAATCAAGGCATGAGGAGAGACCGTAAGGACAAGGTTTCTCATTCTAAACTCTCCTGCTCTCTCCAGCCCACACGTGTTTAGGATAAATACCTTCTTCTCCTTCTGTATTTGACAGTAGCTACAGATTCCTTTTGAAGGTCGGATTTGAACAATTGAGTAAGCATGAATTTTCATTTTTAAAAGCCAAAGTTAGAGAACACTTTTCTTCTTTTTGAAAAAATTTTTATTGGAGTATGGTTGATTTACAATGTTGTGTTAGTTTCAGGTACACAACAAAGTGAATCAGTTATACATATACATATATCCATTCTTTTTTAGATTCTTTTCCCATATAGGTTATTACAGAATATTGACTAGAGTTCCCTCTGCTATACAGTAGGTCCTTATTAGTTATCTATTTATATATAGTAGTGTGTATATGTCAATCTCAATCTCCCAATTTATCGCCCCCCCCATTTCCCCTTTGGTACCTTAAGTTTGTTTTCTACATCTGTGATCCTATTTCTGTTTTGTAAATAAGTTCATTTATACCATTTTTTTAGATTCCACATATAAGTGATATCATATGATATTTGTCTTTCTCTGTCTGACTTACTTGACTTCCACCCATGTTGTTGCAAATGGCATTATTTCTTTTTTTATGCCTGAGTAGTAGTATTCCATCCATTCATTGGTTGATGAGCATTTAGGTTGCTTCCATGTCTTGGCTATTGTAAATAGTGCTGCAATGAACATTGGGGTGCATGTGTCTTTTTGAATTATGGTTCTGTATCTAGAGAACACTGTTAAACGACATTCTTGAGTTGTCAGTACTGATGGGTGCTAAACTGGGATTATCATGCACAACCTGTGTAAACATAAACGCATTACAGCTGATGAGATAACATATTTAAGAGTTTTTTCATCATTATCCTTTCCTGATCATTTTTTCCCCAAAATATTTTAAGATGGTTGTGCGTGATTCTATACATCAAAATTTAAAGGTCATAGTTAAGTAGTGTAACAAAGGATTAAGTGTTTAATTCTTTATTTTTATTACTTGTCAAGGGTTACTTATTTAATCTTAAGTATTTACAGATAGATCAAAATAATAATGAAGCAATGTCTTCTTTAAATGGATTAAAAACCAGTTCAAGACTGCTGGCCTGGGGATGCAGTTGGAGTCATTGACTAATAATGTATTTAAGGAAATGCCCTAAGTATCCTGAGCCATTTCCTTCATTGGGCAAAGGACAGATGTCCAAGGCCATCACTGCTCTAGGAGGGCAGTTAGTTTTGTCACTCCTCTTATACCTGCATGCTTTGAGCATAGCGGGCAGTGATTATTGTTAACATCCATGCCAGCTTACTAAGTGACCGGAAAGGTAGTAAGCTCTGTGCATGCATGAAGTCTCTTAAATGCTTGCTGATAGTCAAGGGAGTAAATAAATGAATGGTCATTGCTTCCAGCTTCCAACACAAGAAAAAGCTCTTTTACTCAGCTAGTTAAGTAGGTCTAGATATTTATGGGAATTCCAGTATTTTTTCTTCATGAGGGAATTATGACAACATCCTTGACATCTATTGATGTTAATATTCAAATTGAGTTGATAATGTTAAAAAGTGCTGTTTTCTGACATATTTGATGTTTAATCGCTTTATAATATACTACAATCCAAGTAAAGCTCTTTCTCGAAAAAGACATTAAATAAACACAGTTGTAACAACATTGTAATATGAATTAATTCAAGAACTATTTAAAAAATCCCCATTTAACCTAATATCATTATTATCTGGAGAACAGATTAATGATTTGTAATTTTCTGATGATTAAATTCTTTCAAGTTTGATGTTCTCATAGATCATTAGAATGAGTGTGCCACTTATAAAATATTAATTATTCATGATACCCAAGAATTATATCTGCTTTATTCTTTTATTATAACTGTCCTGAATAAATCAACCCGTGATAATTACTTTATATACTCAACCTGATTGAACAAAGATGGCAACCTATTGTGGGTTTTTATAGCACGTATATCATAAAAGTTTTACTAGTGCATCATATAATTATTCAAACCACAACGAAGGGCATGCCTACTAAAATACCTTCATTTATAGCCCATGATTCTGGTTGCAAATACTTAAACACACACTACTGATTTCGTAGGGTTTTATGTAGCTTCTGTATTGGTTTACCTAGAATTCAGTTTTCTTCAAAACAGGAACTATGTCTTTTGAATGTCATTAATTAGTGGTGAGAACAGCACAAACTAAGTGAATACTATCTTTTTTTATGTATTATAGAAGGATAATGTTTACGAAATTCTTTAAGTGGTTTCGTTCCTCAGGCTTTCCTAACACTATCCAGCTAACTTATAGCCAAAAATAAAATGGATAATTTGTAATATTCTAAGTAAAATTTTCTTTTAAGGCTTAACAAACATTTGTTGCTAAACCTATGCTATGTTTACCATCTTTGTAAAGGTAATATTCTCAAAAGTAATATTTTACCTTTGTAAAGGTAATATTCTCAAAAGTATGTCTCAAAATATTGAAAGCACCCATTATTAAATATCCTGTGAAAACACTTATACCCTGTCATTGACAATCCAATTAAATCCCTTTAAATTTCTTTTTTTTTAATTGAAGTATAGTTGATTTACAATGCTGTGTTAGTTTCAGGTGTACAGCACAGTGATTCAGTTATGCATATATATGTAAATCTGTTCTTTTTCAGATTAGTTTCCCTTATAGGTTATTATAAAATATTGAGTATAATTCCCTGTGCTATACAATAGGTCCTTGTTGTAAATTCCTTTAAATTTCTTATTTTTATTTTGGAAAATACCTACAAGGATCCCACGGCCAAATGAAAACAGGATTTTGTTAAGGGATTGCGGGAAATTTCTGTTTTGTATTGTTTTAACATAGCATCTGCAATAGTGTAATACAAATATTTCTAACATATTTAACTGCATGTTAAACTGATTACCTGTATATGTCCTTAATTACTGACATTTATACTGCTCTAGAGATCACTTACAATATCACTCTTCAAATTTCACATGACACTGAAAATGGCATTTGGTTTCAGAAATGTCTAGCAGAGCATGGGGTCACCTGAGGGCTTGGGAGGGGTACTTCGAGACTCAGTTTAAGGATTCTTTGTGTGTGTGTCTGTTTAACGCCCAGCACCTGTTCTTCCTGGAGCCTACCAGCAAAGCCATTCTCAAGGGTATGGGTACATGCATCAGACCAGCTTGTCATCCATGAGGTCAATGCAGCATTCACCAAATCTAGTAAGTGCCCATTTGAAGCGTTCCTCCTTCCCTGGTCTTCATATTTTATCTCCAGAATGTAAATGCACGTAGAATACAGTTGAATTGAATAGGGTACATTTTTTATATAAAGGGTAAATGATGATGTGTTGCATTTTTACAGGCTTCCCTAAGGAAGTGGAAGACATATAGGGGTAGACCGTTGAGAAGGGGAGGCACGATGAGAAAACATGCAAACAGTAAAACATACAAAGACTCTACCAGTACCATAACCTCATTGTTATCTCATGATTGGAAGTTGTCAACTACGGTCTTCATTCAGTAAAAAAAGCACAAATATCTGGTCACGTTAACTAGTGAATCAGAATGGCCACTGAGAGCTAAATGACACAGCCAGCATATGTCTTTGAGTCCTCCTCTGGAAATCTTGGAGTGCTGATTCATTCACTGAATGTAAGGCTTGGAAGCAGTGTTCCGGGTCATTTAGTCAAATGTGGCATCTTAGGCTGAAATTGCTTCTCCAGGCTTCCGACACAGTCCCTTGGCCTTCGCCTGTGCACTTAGAAAGAGGTGGCCCTTCTAAGCTTGTAAAATACCTTTTTTAAAATGTATTTTTGTTGAAGTGTAGTTGACTTACAATATTATATTAGTTTCAGGTGTACAACATAGTGATTTGGTGTTTTTATGGATTATGCACCATTAAAGTTATTATAATATTATTGACTGTTTTTCTGGGCTATACGTCACACGTCTGTGACCTACTTATTTTTTATAACTGGTAGTAAGGTATCTTTATTCACTCTAAAGTTCTTTGCATCTCAGCCAGTTTCCTCAGTCTATGATTGATTTTGAGATTGTCTGATATCATTAGCTAAACTCTTGACCTCAAATGAAAACAAATATAGTAAAACTCATTTAAAAAATTTCCTCATTATAACAAGGACTTAATTATATGTACTTAAATATTCAGGACATTTATATGCTAGATTTCTATCACTGTGATACAAAAACCTATTGAGTATATTATGGATTTTTTCTTTTATTTGTTTTAAATATTTTTAAGAGGAAACAAAAATTTTTAGTCAAGTTCATTACCTCTGCCAGGAGACCGACGGTAGTGATTTGGCAGTGACTTGGACCTGTCTGCCACTATGGTGGGTTTTGTTCTCTGAAGAATGTGGAGAATCTACATAATCTAAGGTGTCTGGGCTTATCTGAAGCTGGGGGAGTGGCTTTACTGCTTCAGAGCTTACTTTTTGACGGGCTAGCTATTGTATTTAGCGGCTTGCTCTGGCCCCCAGTATTACGTCTTTTGCCAGACTAGTAACCTTGAGATGAACACAGTCAGGACAGACAGTACGCTCTGGTTTGCAGGACTCCAGAAATAGATGTGCTTGGGAAGATTCCTGATAGTTACTTTATGCGTGGGTTGGTTTGTTGCGACCCGCATTTGCGGCTGTGACTATCTTGGTGTCCATCGTGTGACCCCGTCTTTCCCTCCTCAGAGGACCTACCGAGCCATGTACGATTACAGTGCCCAGGATGAAGATGAAGTCTCCTTCAGGGATGGCGACTACATCGTCAACGTGCAGCCCATCGACGACGGCTGGATGTACGGCACGGTGCAGAGAACTGGGAAAACCGGGATGCTTCCGGCGAATTACATTGAGTTTGTTAATTAATCATTTTTCCTTGCCCTTTGAGCTTTGTTCTAATGTACACTAAACGTAATCTTTTTAAAAGGTAGAAGATACTTTTAAGACAACTTGGCAGTTATTTTACAGTAATCTATCCTTCCTTTGACAATTAGACACGCAGGTACCAGGAAGAAGGAATGACTTCTGGGCTGAAAACAGCAGCATTTTCGGTAATTCGTATAAACAAAATAATTAGGTCTGGAGACCTGGTGCTGCTAATTGTGTTAATGTTTTCCTTTGATTGGCTATCGTGAACCCTTCTGGGGAAATGTATTTTTGTAGACTTTAATAGAGACGTTGATTGTCCCTTAAATGTCACAAGTATATGAAATTTCTTAGCTGTCCCTTTGGAATCACCAGAAGCCAGTCCTCGTAATTCAGCAACACAGCCGATAATTTAAAAACCATTTAGCTTTTGAGTCACGACGCAATTTCCAATTCAAGTGAAAATTGCCTAAATATATTAAATGTAAGCAGTGGCAGAATGACAGTTTGGTTAAAATTATATTGACTGGTGGCCTTAGGGATCTAGAAACTTCTACCGAACAAAGAAATTTCCTTGTTCCCTGGGCCAACTTGGGTCTGTTTATTTCTCATTTGTACCGAGGTGTATCCTACTCTCCATTTACATTCTATGGACCTAAGTATATGCTTGGCTGCCTAGAATGTCAGGACCAAATTACTTCACAGCTACTCTACAAAGGGCAAATTTTAAGGTCATCTATATTATTTCCCTGATACTAATAGCCTTTACCCTGTTGCATGTCATGTAGGTTCAAGCTTCTGTAACATAGGCAGCTGCACTGCCTGTTCCTGTTATTAAAACAAAAAGTGTGGCCGATATCTAAAAGCCCTTTCCTCTAGTTGCCAGCTCATCAGAAAAACATAACTTGAAAAGTTGCTTGAGATTCTCTTGCCGCATTGCACTCTAGTTTTGAAGGATTTACACCTTAGGAAATAGATGTATACTCTAGCAAATAAGTGATTTAGGTGTTTATTGAACAGCTTTCATTAACTTAATGCCGCTATTGATTTAAAAGCAAAGAAAACTTCATAAAAGCCAGTTACAAAGTCGGAATACGAAGTGTGCTGGGGGAAGCCAGCGAACAAAAGATTACCAGCTCCGCACACAGAGACAGGTGATCTGGTTTCTTATTTGGGAAAATGGTATTCAGATTCTGGAATGGGAATCTAGCCACTAAAACCGCTTAATGAAAAGACTTCCTTTCCACTTTCTGGTTTTTATTTTGTAAATCACATCCAGGGGTGAGATTGGGATGTCACCAGAGATTTGAGGTACAGGCCCAACAGGTTGTTCATTTAAAAAGAGATCGTTGTCACATTTTCATTTCCAAATGAGTGACATTGCAGGCTCTGGCTGGATTCACAGCTGTGACCGTCATGTCGTGAAGTTTAACCTGGAGTCCACAGTCAAGATCACTGGAGAGACTAAGGTCCATCAGCAACTCTGTGTTTTTCTGACCATGCCCTTAGTGAGACTTGCAACAGGGTAGCAGTCATGTAGGGCCTGACTCTATAGCTGTAATGAAACTGAAAAAGTAAAGCTACAAAAATGTAATCAAATGTATGGGCCTTGGGGCTTTCTGCCTTAATAATATATTCAAAGAAATTAACAAAATATGCTGTAAAACATCTTTTACTGAAATGTTTATTGGTCCAAAGGCAAATGTTAATTCATTTACACCTTTGAAAAATAAGCACATCATTTTGAGAATCTGTAGTCTTATTTTCATCGGGCTAAAAGAGTAATTAAATAAGGTTTATTACATTCAAGCTGCATCTGCATGACACTGATGTAAAATTGAAAAGGGAAAAATTCAGGCAAATAACTAGAGATTTTTTGAGGGGGTTTTACATATTACCACATAGCCAGCTTAGCTGATTTTCTGTCATTGAAATGACCAGTTGTGATTCATCTGATTAAACCCCATATCGATCTGGGTGTCTTATACAAAAACCTGCAAAGACAAGCAGAACTTGCAATATTCTTGCAAAAATTTCTGTGCATTAAAACTGAGGGCAATAAGCTTGCTTATTAATTTTATTATACCATTAAGTAAATATTTAAGATTCACCCAGACAGACTACTTTTTTGTGATTATAAAAGAGTAGTTGTTGATTAAATTTGCAGAGGAAATGTAAGACGGGTACAATTTTTGATAAATAGCACATTTATAGGAAGCTCAAAGGAGACCGATTTGAAATGATGATTATAATCGGGGAAGTAACCGTAAAGTAACAGCTTGATGTTTCATTGTTTTTCTCATCCACTGATTTCAAAATCAGATTCGCTGAATGTAAACGTCAATACTTATTTGGGGAATAATTCTCCTAAAATGTTAAGCCTCACATAATGTTTGCCTGGTAAAATGTTTCTCCTTCCCAGCCTTCAGGAATTAAGATCGGATCAGAATTTAACTAGAGAGCAGTTATTTTACAATAAAGACTGAGGGAGAACCAGTTGCACATGTTCCCGATGCTATGATTTGATAGTGTTGTCACCATTACTAAAGCCTGTCAGGATATTAAGCATCTCAGTAGAAACGTAGGAAACAATAGATGTATAAAACCAAAGCGCTATTTTTACAGCATCATTTTCAAAACTGTGTTCTCGGACAGCTTCTCCCCTTTCCACACTCCCCCTCTCGCCTTCGATTTGGCAGCGGGCAGATGCTACATATAACGCTGACAGCTCAAGGATGGTTTCAAAAACAATCCTTTTAAAAATCAAGTTAAAGAAGACTGTGTATGTGCCCGAGCACAGAGAGCAGGCACCTGATTTTCTAAACGTGTTCTCAATCCTGATAAAAGCACACGGGCAGTTCGATGCGCTTTTCAAAGTTCCGAAAACACAACTGTACGTGGATCCTCTCTCTCTTGAGAAGAGCATGGCAACAGAATATATTGCTTTTGGTGTAAGTTTTTGTAGTAGGCGTTTTTACTAATTCTCGTTCTCTGGGAGAGCTTTCTATTTCTAACCTGTGGCAAGACAAAGTCTTCATGTCTTCTTGTTATTGTTTAC
Organism: Tursiops truncatus; assembly: GCF_011762595.2. Taxonomy (NCBI): domain Eukaryota; kingdom Metazoa; phylum Chordata; class Mammalia; order Artiodactyla; family Delphinidae; genus Tursiops; species Tursiops truncatus. The sequence goes on along the minus strand of NC_047035.1, from coordinate 162,046,547 downwards.
ACATCCGCAGTGTAGCCCACTTTGAAATGTTTATCTGGTTGTCAGATCTCCGCGCTGTCCCCGCATCTTCTCAGGCCTCCCCCACCTCAGACACCACACAGGAATTTGCAAGCACAGTTCCCAGGAGCACCCTGTATGAATATGGATGCGATCAGACCAGCCCCTCTCTTGCCACCAGGTTCATTGCATGAGGATGACGAAGATACCTTTTCGCCAGTCTCGCCACAGTCTTTCTTTCCTTATCCTCCATGTTGAGCTAGACAACACTCTGGGATTTGGGAAGCAGACTTTTCTAAACACACAGTGGAAGCTCAAGGTGCATCTCTTTTTCAGGTTTGTCCATCTCCAGTAGAATGTTTTTAATGAAAAGATAAAGAACATGTGTGTGATCCTTTAATAACACCTCCCTATATAAAGTGGATATATTAATAGTTTATACCAAAATTATAATACAGAGATATAAAAAATATATAGGTGCCTTTATGATTACCCTTGTTTATTCACTATGGTCTTGAAAAGAAAACCAAGCAAGCAAGCTTCTGCCTATTCTATAGTAATATTTTATTATATGATTGGTATTTTTTATGGTGGGGAAGTGAGATGCTCCTGACAGATACGAAAGGTGATAGATGATTGTATTTTACCTCTAGAGGTTTAGAAAATACTGACTTCTTCCGTCTATTTCTGAAAGGTTCTTTCTGGATTTATATATAGTTGAGATGCATAAACATTAACTTTAGGTTTGAGATTTAAAATTCCTATTGTAAGATAGAAGAGTTGTGTTATGAGGCTGAATTCATTACATAAGATGAAATTCACTTCATAAATTCATTATACCTTAGCTATTTGCTTCTGATAATCTGAAAGTGGCTAGAGTACGGTTGTTTGGGGTAACTCGACATGGAGGTGAGAAAGCTTTGGTTAATAAGAAGCTGTGTAAACCAAGTTAAGAATGCTAAAATGAAGGTCTCTTTCTGAAGTATTCCGTGCCCATTAGGGTTCTTTCCAGGCACTGCCAACCAGTGCTGATCCAAAAAAGTCAAGACGCTGTACGATGCTTCTGTGGCCATCATTCCCTGATCCGCAAGCCTGGAAGGATCCCTAAGGCACACCTCCTCCCCAGTTGTCCCTGTTACTTCAGTATCTTCGTGGGAATTCCATAGGCTTTTTGTGTTTGATATGTGGTATTCAATTTGCATAGTATATACTTCTTTGTAATCCAGTTGCTGTTAAGAATGATTTATTTTAAAGGAAAAGAGAAAACTGCATCATAGTTCCCTTCCTCGGTGTTCGTACAATGAACTGCTGAGCATTTACAAGCAGCACCGAGTGTGTTACAGGAGGGGTGTGGAACCGTTGGTCTTTGACCTGTGATTAAAACCCAAAATTGAATCATTGTGCAGATTGGCTTCTCTTTGCCTCAAAATATGTAGAATTGTGGTTGATGATTAATTTGCAAGATTGTACTAACTTTGAGAGCATACAGTTTTCCAGGAAACGCTTCATGTTTTTAAAATGAAGGGGCTTACAGAACAATACAATGTTATTAATATAATCTGGCTTTTGTTATGCAAATTGTTAACACCAGCTATTAAAATATATTTTAGTAGAAATGCTTTAATTCATGTTTTTTTCCTCTACACTGTGAATCTTTAAGCCTTGGTGGACTAGAGCAACATCGTGCTGCCCAAAGGACTAACCTATGCAAACTAGTTCACATTTTAGTGGATGTCACAGGAATTGTGTAACAAGACGTTATTTCCCCCTGCATAATGTACAGCGGCATTGAAATAACACATTAAGCCTAGCATCATGTATGTATAGATAGTTACTCACAAACCCCTCACGGCTACCATAATCATTAGTATTACCATTCGTTTAAGAGCAGATCGCTGATTTATCTGTTAAAACGACGTCAACGATGTCAGAACAAGAATGACAGATGGATGCATCGGCCTTGGCTTCCAAGTGGTCCCTGCAAGTGTTCTCCTGTGATAGAACCGCGTTCTCAGATGCGCTCTCTCCAGGGTATTATTATTCTGTGTCTTCTTTCTGTATTTGTAAAACATGATAACGCTTTAATTTCCTATCTCTACACATTCGGTTTGCTTAAATAAATGCAGGATATAACAAAATGGTTCCACTTGTTGGTTCTCACCTTGGTTTCTTGGAGCAGGGGTCATTGATAACACCCTGGGTATGGGTTTATCGAGACAACTCACGTCAAATGGCCTCGAAGGTCTGTGGTGGCCTCAGTGCACTAACCTTGGTGAGTCATTCAGAATGTGTCTTCTTCCCCCAAATAAACTTAGCTTTAAATGATAACAATATTATGCTTTTGGAAGCTCAGTCTCCTTCTGATTTTATATCAGCATACTATAGTAATACATCATCGTAGTTCACCTCTTTCAAGCTTAAATTCCTCATATGTCCTCAACAGTACAGTTTTAATTTTCTTGTATTTGTAAGATGAAAGAAACAGCTTGCAGCAAAGAATAGGAAGTGCACAAACGGAGTGCATGAAACAGGGAGATGCTCTGATTTCCCAGCTCAGAATGGCTCATTTATCATAGAGGAGAATTGCTTTCTTCCTGTTTCCCATAGTTGGAAAAAGTGAGTTACTTCCTTTTTTGCCCTCATATAAATCTGCTGAGACTAGGATCTTAGCTTTATTGTGTTATCTTGTAGAAGTTCCTCTTTGATGGTGCCTAAACCCTCCTAATTGTAAACTGATAAACTCTGCTGATGACACATTTAGTACTCTTGCTTATAGAGTAAACACGCTTCATAATCTTGAATTTTGTGTTTCTCATATTCCAAAAGTATGAAATGAATATTTGTATGATATTAATCAGCAAACATACTGATAATATTTCAAATGACAAAACAGCTTGCTCATTTATTTATTTGAAGAATTTACTTTTTTTTCTCTCTCTCAAAGTTTTTTTTTCCCCACCATGCTCACAGATTTTACTCTTTGGAACCCAACCCACAGAGACATGAGTAACTTAGTAAGATTTTTTTTTTTTCTGAATTAAAATAATTTAGGTTTAGGATAAACTATGCTTGTATTTTTATTAACTTAAAAATTTGTGAAGTTAGTTGTACAGGTAATTGAGACATACGTGACCACTAGAAGTCTACCAAAGTAACTTTTTACAAAAATACTTATACATAATAAATTGAAAAATAGATAAAAGGAAAGTTTTGTTCCTTTCTTTATGTAATTTGCTTCTCCTAAGCAGGGGGATTGAATAGAGTTTTGTGATGGCAGAAAACTGGATATGGTCCAAGTGTGAACTTCAACTCCTTTCTGCAGTTCTAAGCAAAATTCTCAGGCCTTTGTCCATTTATATTTGTACTTGGGAGCAGCAGAGTTCTGATGAAAAATAGAATGAGAAAATGGGTTTAAAGGGTGAAAAGTCAGTATTAGAACAAAGGACCCGGTTACTGATTTTGTATTTATACTGTGGCATTTTGATCTTTGCTTTCACTTTTTTTAAAAAGTAGCAAACATGAAAGAGAAAAATAGACTAAAATAGAGAAATTAGCAAAATCTGAACGGCTGTTATTTCACTTGAGAAAATAAGGAACTTTTCTGCATTCCAAATTTAGTTACTCAATTGCTTTTAAAATGGACTTGTTTCTGGTTCTTGAGCCAGCCCACTTTTTCCAGAGGGTTTCTACCCAAGGCCACGTGGCCCTTATTAACTTCTGTTATCTCGCCACTCATGACAGGCGGCTGGATGGAGGTGACCCATCTATAGCATGCCCAGGAGCCCTTGATAGGAGCCTCACGAGAACTTTGCCCAACAGGAATGATGGTCACTGAACCTGTCCACGTCTCCCTGAGGAGCCCAAGTTCACAGTATAGAGCAGGTTGGTTAACTGGTCTGATTATTAAAAGCTAAAAGACATAGAGAAAGCAGGAGGAAGTCGAGAGTAAGCAGAGCTGTGAGTAAGCAGAAAGCATGAGATGGGGAAAGCTCATGAGATGGGGAAAAGATATTTAGGACAGATGGAGCAAAAAATAAAGTGGATGGTTGGTGGTGGCACGAGCCCTGGAGATGGGAAGACACTGATTCTTGCTAACAGCAGCCCTTGAGAGTAGGGAGCCCCAGCCCCTGCTGCTGAGGAAGCGGCCACACTCCATGTCAGATGCTCAAGGTTCTATCCTGGTCCTGCTGCCAATGTGAGGCCACCTCCCCCTGTCTCGATAAGGAACAAATTTCATGAATGTTGGAAACACTTGCAGGGTGTCCCCCAAACGAAACACCAAGTGGCCAACGTGATTGAAATGCCAATTACATTTTTGCAGTTGAAATGTTCCAAGGTTGTCTTAAATAATTTTCTCTTGTTTTCTTTTATGATGCGACATATTACACCGTATACGTGCTACTGAAAACCACTTTAGTTAGAAGTTGTTTCCCTAGGCTCTATGAAGGGTATCAATAATTAATAGCAGATGAATTTAACTTCAACCAGTGGGTTTGTACAAAGAAAGGATAGGGAGAGGAATGTTCTCATCAACTTCGAAGTGTTTGGAAAAGAACATGGGAACGACTGGGCCACCTTAGAGAGTGACTCAGGCACTGGTGTCCCAGTGACAAAAGCTGAATTGTTTTTGCAGAGCTTTCAGAAATACCTAATTCTTCCAGGTTTCCTCGGTGATAGTTCTTGATTAAGGTGGATGAAGCAGTAACTGTAACTTACTCACTCAGCATGGATTTATTCAATGCTTACGTGATTCAAGGAACAGAACACAGGAACTTTCGTATTATATTGGTAGAGGGGGGACTTACATTAAACAACCAATGATATGCATTTATCCACTTGTATACAGTTGTGTATACTTAACACAGTTAATTGTTTCATTGCAGTTTGAGAGATGTTGTGAAAGGAGAGCCTAGTGCTCCTTGAGTTCTTAGAGCTGGGCCGGGGTGACCTGTGGACTCGGCGCAGGGGAAGGTGTGGAAGACTTCTTTGAGGATCTGCTATTTGAACTGAGCTGAAAGCCGCACTGAGAGCTCAGTCCATCTAAGCCTTAGATGCGTGGGAAAATTAGTCACTGGCCGCTAATGATAGAAATACTCTAGTCTTCTGCCAGGTTTTAATTTAAATAGCAATGGCAGGCTTTCGTAATTTTCATTCAATTAAATTTTCATGAACAAAAGTTGGGGTATGCACGTGCACGAATATGTGTGCATGCCCTACCCTTTGGTTATTCTAATTATGACTTATTCCACTTCGAAAGTCAGCAGGTTGCAAAGAGTTAATTATACACACAAAGTTGCACAGATGTGGAATACTTCACTTCCTTTTTTGGATAATTGGTTATTATGTAGACTTTCCTGTGTCCTTACTTCCTCCTTGAGTATTTTTGGAAAGCATGTGCTTACTGGAGTTTACGGTCCTACAGTCTGCAGCAGAACCATTGATTAAAAATGCTGTTCTCTCCTGTTTTAGATTCCACAGGTTTGGGAATTGTCCTTCCATCTAATATGTGATATGAGTTAGATTTTCAACATTAACTGGACAACACAGGGAAAAATCACTCACAAAGCAAGATAGTTGTTGGTAATTATTTACAATAAGTCCTTGCTTGGAGGTAAATCATAGCTTTGTTTATAGAATTCTGGCAAGATTGTTGAACATCCGTCTCCTTTAAAAATCTGACAGTATGTTTGCACATTTTATCTGCGGTACCGTTGCCCCAGTTAAATTCATGATCGATAATACTTTGGATGTATTTGGCTCTCATAATGCTTGTGTGGGAACACTTTTGATATTTATAAATACTTGCTGGCTGCATGTACATCTTTCTTTTAGAAAGGAGTGTTTTGACTTTCAAAATGGTGCCGCATAAAGCGATTTCTGAACTTCTACATCTTTTTGTTATGTTGCTTTTCTTCCAAAAAGCGTAGCTCTGATGATCCAACTACAGCCATCATATTTGTATTGTAACACAGTTTCTTTTGTTTACAACCATATGCCCACTGTTTTACATTCATTTTAGTGGGGTCGGGAGAAGAGGTGCCTGAAAACCCGGGGGACAAACTTGTTTTGTGTGACCCACCCAGTGGTCCAGGTGAGTGTGGAAAGCATCTGACTGCAGCCATCCTCCACCCAGAAAAACAAGGGACGGGCACGGGGAGATTTTTCTATCTTCCATGATTTAAGTCCTAGAAAGGTGTGAGAGTGGGGGAGAGGATGGCTCCTATGCTGATTTATTTTTCGAAGCAGGCAAATAAAAATGTTTATGGTATGAGAACATTATTATAGTATGTCAGCTCTTAGTATTATCGAAAGATTTCATGCCTGAAGGGTATTGAAACATTTTCAGAACTTCAAATGATATGCTACTTGATCATGACGGAGACCCTAAAATGGTAGTTTCATAATGTAGAATCCTTAAGAATTTGACAGAGTTAATTTAGTTATATTTCAGCACAGATCCAAGATCTACATTACGATTGATTGGGGTGGAGGGGAGTTATCGGCCAAAAGAAGTCCTGTACCAAAGATGACCGTGTCAGGTGAGTGAGTGAATACCTGTGGAACGGTAGCATCGCAGGAAAGAGAAGGAAGGACGTAGCTGGGGCAAGGGCAGATCTGAAGAGCCCAAGGCCTCACTTGGATGAAAGGTCAAAGTTTTTGCTTCAACTGGAATTGGGTCTTTCAAAATGATTCCAGTCTCAGGAGGTAGAGTTTCTCTGTGTTGGCCTTGGTTATCTTCCCATGTCTTTGCAGTTTTGTCATGTCCACAAAATAATGCCGCACTCAGTTGTGTTGCTGAGCTTTTCTGGGGGAACGATGGATTTAGAAAGCATCTGGAAAATGCTGAAAGTTCACTTTGTGTGAGTACAAGTTGGGATGTAGTCTTTGAATTTAGTATTGTGTGATGCCCCAGCCTTTATATGGACTTTTTTTCCTTTAAAGTCTGAGAAAGCCATGTTAATCGGAGCGGTGCTGAGTAGGTCCCGCGTTAGGTAGAATTTGGGTGTCTCACATCTCTGAGAGGGACAAGTTTCAACCAGCAACATGCGTGCCCTTTCACACTTGTTGCCTTTGGACTCACAGATTTTCAGGGGAGCAGAGACCTTCAGTCAAACCCCTACCGTCAGGAAGACATGGCATGATTGTCTCGTTGTATTGATTGGAAGACCAGGGCCTGAGAAAGTTGGTGACTCTATCATAATCTAATGGCTGGACTTTGAAGGTGGATAAAAACCTAGCTCCTCTGTCTTCGATCATGGTGCCTCTCCCCTCACACAGTGTTGCTCTTGACGTCCGCTCTATCTGGTTCAGATGGCGAGGAGAAGAGTGAGCGCTTATCTGGAGCTGCCCTTCTTGTTCCTTTAATGTCCCAATACTGGCTCTGCTGCACAGCTGTGAGCGCTGAGGAAAGTGATCCCAGGCGGTGCCCCGCTTTGATCAGCCAAACCATGGCAAGGACACTTTGGAGTAGCAGAAGAAGTGATGGTGTCCAGACTCTCATATCACAGGTCGGGAAGGCAGTATCTCATTTCCTTTAAGACTCTGCAACTGCAAATTAAGATAAAAGGAGAACAGGGTCTTTAGAGCACTGATTTGAAGTCAGAAAGCGTTCTGTTCCATGTCCAGCCCTTTCTTCTCCCGAGGGGACTTTAATAGGATGAGTGAAGCTACCATCTGGTCCAAACTCAAACCTCTTGTCGTTCGGGTAGTTAGAATGCCTCAGGACCTCTAACCAGCTTGGTTTTTAAATGTCATTTCCACAAGCGCTTTTTAAACACTTAAACATTTGTCCCACTTGTGATGCCAGCAGGGTTTGGATTTGGACGCCTAAGATAGATTTGGGGCTCGTGACAAGTCACCCCCTCCCAGTTATGTGCCATCCTGTTTTCCCCTTCCTTTTCTTTCCTTTTATTCCATCCCTTCTGTTTCCTGTTTTTAAAAGAATGTACTGGTTCTCTACTTAAAAAAGTAATCCATCCTCACTGTAAAACATTCAAAAGAGTAAAGAGAAGGAAAAAATGACTTCCAAGCCCACTATCAGAAACTGTGGTGTTGCTGTGTATTCTTGCAGAGTGTTTATTGATACATGTGTGTAAATTTTTAACAACAATTGTCTTATAGACAATTTGATGGGCCTTTCTCCCATTTGACGTTGCATAATGAAAATTTCTTTTATCATTAAGTAATTTTTGGAAAATATTCCATCATATGTATGACTTATTTAACCTTACCGGACACTTAGATTGTTTTCCTTTTAAAATAATGCAGTGACTATTTTCATATTATTATTTCCATTATTATTTCCTTAGGGTAAATTCCATCAAAAGGGAATTGCTGGGATAAAAGGATCATATAATTTCAAGGCTTTTAATAAATACTGTTATTAACTTGTCACTCAGCAAAATTTACGATTTAGATACCTACTATCAGTAGATTGTTCCTCTTTTACATCGTTTATTTCTGTGATTGCTAGTGAGGTTGAACGTTTTCTTCACATGCTATTGGCTGTTTGCAGTCCGTTCTCCCTGCCCCCAGCTTCCTGGTCTTCCATTCTGTTGCTTGGGATATGCAGCACTGCTGTCTGAATGTTTGTTTGTTTGTTTTCAATTTGGTATGTATGGCCAAATTACCCTCCAGAAAGTTTCCTCTAATTTATACTGCCATCAACCGTTTGTTCCGTCAAGCCCTTTCTGACACTGCATGCTACTGTTTGTTTTAATTTTTGTGAGTACCCCTTTTAGTTACAGAAACTGTTAATGCCATCATTTTTACATACGCAATTGCTGTGTGTTAAAACCTCAGAGACAGTACAGAGAGAGAGACAGACCGACGGACAGAATTTTGCAGGAGAGGAAGTATAAATAGACAATGCAGAGAAGGAGTCAGGTGTGAAGGAGAAGGGCTGACTAGGAAAAAGAGTATGGAGTCGAGTTAGTCTGCTAGGACTGCCATAACAAAGTACTGCAGACTGGGTCGCTTAAACAGGAGTTTATTGATATTTTCTCACTGTTCTGGAGACTGGAAGTCCAAGGTCCAGACCTGAGCGGAATTGGTCTCTTCGGAGGCTTCTCTCCTTGGCCTGCACATGGCCGTCTTCCCCCTGTGTCTTCAGGTGCTCCCCTCTGTACCTGTCTCTGTCCAAATTTCCTCTTATAAGGACACCAGTCAATACTGGATCAGAGCCCATCCTCATTACCTCATTTTAACTTAATTACCTCTTTAAAGACCTTCTATCTAAATATAGTCACATTTTGAGGTACTGGGTGTTAGGGCTTCAACATATAAATTTGGGGGGAACAAAGTTCAGCCCATAAGAGGAATGAAAAAAATCAGTACTTCTGGGCAGCCAGGCACAAACAGGTGTAGCTTGGAAGGGATTGAATTTAGAGAATTTTAGAGGGACAGTCTGAGTGCCCGGGGAAGGCATTTGAAAGATGAAGGAACTAGGAGCCAGAAAGGTGAGCCAGGTGGCCCAAAGTCACAGCAAGTTAGTTATAGAGCTAGGACAGGAGCCCAGGACTCAGCGTTTCAACTCTCCTGGTTTTCCTGTTGCATTGCACTGCCTCAGGAAGCTCAGCTCTTCAGTGAGGCTGTGCCCTGTGTCTCTCCTGCTCTGACTCCAACCCCTGGCAGTGATCTTGAGCTAAGCAAGTCACTGCTACAGGCCCCAAATCACTGTTGCTACATGACGCTCTGTGGAAGGATGATTTCCCGCCTCTCCTCTCTCCCTCAGGTTGGAGTCAGTGTAGCGGGATCAATTGCACTTGATGCCCTGTCTGGAGGGAGCCCGCCTCGGGCTCTGCTGGAGGAGCTGGTTTCTATATTGATACAACATGGGGGGCAGTCTCCTCCTTGCCCTGTATCCCACATTCCTCCCCCTTTCTCCACCTCCCAGGCCTCCCCAGAACCTACCCTTTCCACCTCCTTGCATACCTGGTCACAGAATGTTGGACCTCAGTTTATACTTTCTTCACTACATCTTATTTCTGTCTCTTTGTTGTAAGTTCTTATAGAAGCTCCATCTCCCAGGAGGTGAGGGACTGAGACTGCACAGCTGGTTTGTCCTCTTGTACCACTGCTGGATCCTCTGTCTACCTGGTTATTGTAGGTAGCCACCAAATAAGTGTTGACCTGTGCAAAAGCACAGTTCCTAATTTCCCTGAAACAATAGGGCTTGTTTTCAGTTTTTATATCCACTCTTTCCTAATGTGGAAAACATTATACAGAGCTAGAAGCATATAGTACTTAGTAAGGAAACACAACAACTTAATAAACAGAACATCCATTTGTGTCAACACTGATGATAAACCTATCTTCATTGTCTAAGCTTCCTCTCACTTTAATCAGATTGTTTTCAGGATGGTGAATGGCTGGCAGACCGTGCGCTCATGGAGATGGCTTATCATGGTGGAGGGATGCCAAAGAAAAGAGCAGTCGTCTGGGTTGGCAGGGCTATAGTCTGAAGAATGACACCACCTTTAGCTTCTTGGAAGGCGCTACCTAACTCCTGCGCCTGAGTTTCTTTATCTGTCCAACGGAGATAAGGTTTCTCTTTCACGTATGTTCTGCATATTCTGCTTGTCAAGAACCCAGCACAGGATTTAGCTCATACTAGGTGCTTAGTAAATGGCACCAGAGACCATAGTGGCCGTCTCTGGGGCACGCCCTTGTCAACTGTTACAGAAGAGAACCTGCTTCCATTTCACCTTCTCCGGGGCCATTGAGTGGCCCGTAGCAAAAGATTAGTGCAAATCCATGCACTTAATAAGAGCAGATGGTATATTAATTGACCACTAATTAAGTATAATGAGATAATGCAGATGCATGTAAACACTTCTGGGTATTGGGTTAAGAGAGGACCTCGACAGAGTAACTTCATTACTTTTTAAATATTTAGATGTTTATGCCAATAAGTTCTGTTTAATTGATAGAGATATCTGGCATATTTTTACATATTGTGCTTTGTAAATTACCATTTAGGATATTAATTTCAAAAGTAGAAAAGTAGTGCTATGTGGTGACCTTTAAAAATGCATAGCTGATTGAATCCTGGTATTTAAACACCAATAGATTTAATTATATGAAAGTGACACAAGAGGGCAGCTGTGTACTGTTTCTGAATACCTTTTGCTACAGTAGATTAGGCTAAAATTGAATATGTGAATAATCGGTATGATAGGAAACTATCTTTCATAAACTTGTTATTACATAGGTGAAATAAAATTATTCTATTTAGAAATAACTTAATTCTGTATACCACTCACATCCATATTGGCAAATAAAGGCTGACAAGTAATGATACAATTAATATCCTACTGATTATCCATAGTTACTACATTGACGTAGAACTTCCTGGTGATGCTTAAAGATCATCTGACTGATCTGAGGGTACGGTGGGAGAAGGGGTGGAGGGACTCATAACTTAAGGCACAGCCTGGTCCCCACAGGAAGCCTGTATGTCGGAATGAAATGAGTGTCCGGTGCAGCAGAGTTTAGCAGTCCTGTGGGGCTGGACAAGAATGTCTCAGCCTCTGTGTTTTCACACAGATCTTGGAGGTTGGCTTACTTCTGATACCTTTGGTTGTCATCCTTTGACCCCACAGCGGGTAAATATACTGCATGATACCTAGAGCCTCCTTGCCAGAGCTGTGGTGTGACTCTGTCAGTATGTCCCATCCTGGGGGTCAGAGAGGTCCTGGGCACTAGGATAAGGAACCCGAGCTGAAGGATCCTGAGGATGCCTAGAACGTTCCAGGTCTGAATTACATCCAGTTTCAGGGGCTTGGGCAGTTGCATGAGGACAGCCGGAGAGAGGGCTGTGTCTCAGCACAGATCAGAGACAGAGCTGTAATGGATCCTCCTGGGCTTCAGATGTCGTTCTGGAAGGACAAATCTGGTGTGTGAAAATGGGCAGCTGCAAAACTTATAATAGAGTTTTTCCCAAAGTGAACGTAGGTAGATCATTGTTACTTAAATCACTCCCATAAGCATTTATTAATTTTCTACATGTGGCCAGATCCAGTTCATATGGGTGCAGAGAAGCAACACAGGGTCTTCTGACCTGAACTGATCTGGGGGGAGGTGGGGGGGAGGGGTGATGGGACGCAGTAGGGCCATGGGGACAGTAGTTTGTGCAGTCCATGCTAGTTTGACAAATTCATAATGATATTACTGGAGTCTGAGGGAACACACCCATGACCCTGGTGCACAGTGTGTGTGACTTCCCGGGGAGAACGTACAGTGGAACCAATACTGGCCGCGAGGGCAGGGCAGGCCAGAGGGGGAGTGGCATAGAGACCCAAGAACTGGCTATGGGACTGTTCATCCAGAAACAACAGGGGCAGGGCTGTGTGTGGAAAGGTCCTCACGCCAGGCCCAATTCAACAATTAGGGGCAAAATATAAATCCAGAGGTTTGAGCTGGATATTCAAAATGGGCGTGGTGCATGCAGGTTTTCAATGAGAGGAGACAGGGCAAAGGTCAGAAATTGAGAAGCCAGGAAGAGCAACCAGATCAGAGAGTAAACAGTGCCACCACAAGTCTGGATGTCACTGATCGCAAGTCAGGAAACACCTTGCTTTCTGTGTTGGTTTAAGATACTTTTCCTGGTAAGGACGAGAACATCCCCACAGCTGCTGGTTCTCTGGAGAGTCCCAGAGAATTCTAGCAGAGTAGAACAATCTATATAATAAAGGAATCGCAGCCCCAAATGACTGGAAATGGAGAGCGAGCCTTAATTCATGTCATAAGTTCATGTTTTCAGGTATAGCCAAGTTTCCTCCCAGAGTGCTGGAAGAATTCAAATATGTAATCAGGGAGTCACCACTGGTAATCTTTAAAAAATCGTGTACAACAAGTGAAGAATCAGAAAGTTAATGACAAGTAAGTGTCACAAGTTATGAAAAGGGGTGGACCCCAGAAACTACAGACTATTAACTTTGGTCAACGTTTGGTCAAATTATAGAATGAATTTAAAGCAGATGTGTTATGAACACTTTGAAAGGAATGTGTTGACTGCTAGAAGACATGGAATCACCAGGAACAAGTCACGCCAAACTGACCTCATCTTTTATGAAAGCATTTTTTACTGACGTGGGAGATTGGGGGAGTAACATAGATCTAATGTTTCTTAGTTTTAGGAAAACGTTTGGCAAAATCAGTCAAGATATCACTGTGGATAATACGGCAAAATACACATAGGAATGAAAGTGCTCTCAGACGGCTGAGACCTGTTTGAAAACTGTGCTCAGAATGAACAGAAAATTTTCTACCCAGTGACATTCGGTGAGTTCCCCCGTTGACTCTTGCAAATTCTTACTAGAGAACCTGTGAACACCCAGGAAAGAAGAAGACTGAAATCAGGACTGCCTACCACATTAGTGCCAGGATCAAGCACTAATTTTACTAAATTCGAGGCTGAAGAAGATGACCATCAGTAATCTATAAATAACTGCCTACATGTAGGTAGAAAGACCTGCTCTTTCCTCCTCCCCTGCTTAGTCTCTGCTTTAGAAACACAGATTCTCTAAAATTAGGAAACTGGACATCTCCCCCTTCTGCATGGGAAGAAAGGCAGAACAAGGCAGAACAAAACCGAAGAATGATTCTATGAGAAATGAATGGACCTGTAAGAAGAAAATGATAGAACTCTGCTAAGTGATATAAAAGTATGAATAAATGGAGAGGCCCATTCCCGAATGAGAAGATTAAACATCATAAATACGTTAATTCTTCCATAATTAATTACAAGTTTAATAGATCCTAACAAAATCATGAAGAATTTCTTTTTTTGGACTTGACAAAGATATAGGGGGAAGAGACTGAGGACAGAGGGAATGGCATGGGTAAGGCCCCAAGATAGGAGGACCGATGGAGTGTCCACAGAAGTCCAGAGTAGCCCGGAGAGGGAAGGAGGAGAGTCATGAGTGAGGCAGCTAGGGAGGTGGGCAGGGAGAGAGCACACAAGGCCTGGGAACCTCACCGACAGTGTTGGTCTTTATCCAAAGAGCAATGAGAAGTTAAAGGTTTTTAAGCAGCGAAATACAATGATTAAAGTTGAGATTTTAAAAGCCCACCTTTCTGCCGTGTGGAGAATAAATCAGAGGGGGAGAAGAGGAGAGAAGGGAAGAGAATCTGATTAGTAGGCAGTGGCAATAGTCAGGCAATGTGGTTACACTAGGCTGGTAGCAGTGGCAAATGAAATAGAAGAGAAAGGCAACTTGCTTTAGTTCACCAGAGTGTCCCGGAAACCAATGCTGTGACACCACTGCAGGAAAGTTGGACAATTTTCTATATAAATGTCATTCCACACTTACTATGGCAGCATACAAGGGAAATGAAACAGGCTTGGTATAAAAATGTCTAATTTAGGTGGTGGCTATAGCACATTCTAGATGTATGACCGCAGGCAAGTTATTTAAACATTGTGACCCCCAGTTTCCCCATGTGTTCCGTGAGTTTACTAACACCTGTTCACGGAGCTGTTGGAAGGTGTAGTAGGCACTGCTGATCGTCCCCCAATATCTATTTCCTCTTCCTTCAGAGTAGAATAGATTCTGGCTGAGCCAATGGCCATCAAAAAGAGAATAAGTTTCCTGGGCTCTTTGCACTTAGATACGGCCGTGTGACAAAGTCCTGACCAACAGGACCCAAGAGGAGAGCTGGGTGCTGGTGTCCACAGACCTTCCCGAAGAGAGACGCGGCACCTGCTCTTCGCCCTTCTCTCTTCTTTCCTTCTCTCCTTCCGTCTGGAAGGAAATACGTCCTTGGACCATGAGGGTAAGGGCAACCCCTTAAGGATCATGGAATTGTGAGCGAGAAGACGCTTGATCCCTGAAGAATCCAAGAAGACCCACAGGCCTGAATCTTGTTTTCCTGTTTTGTTGCTGTTTGTTGGTTTTGCTACCAGAGAAAGACTTTCTGGTGATCTAGCTTTGTCATACCTGTTACCTAAAGATTAGAAGATGTAACATATGTGAAATGCCCAGACATTGTAAGCCATCACTAATATTTTTGTCTCCCACCAAAAAAAAAAAAAAAAAAAAAAAAATCCTTTATAATTCTGCCCTTCCGTTCTGGAGAATTTAATTGTATTCTTAAATTTTTTTTTTCCTTAGACTCTGGCAAACTGGAATCTATCCAGGAGAAACTTCTCAAGGTAGTGAGCCTGGAAACCACATGACACAGGGAACAGTTAATTACAGGACTTGTTTTGCATTTGCTATTTTTAAAGGAAGTGTGCCTTTGACTGGAGCTTGGGAATCTCAGGTGAGTGGGATCCTGTAGTTTCATCTGTTCCCACGGGACTGGAACTGGCTTGTCCACGGCATGGCTGGAGGTCAGAGCTGGAGCTCTTACGAGGGAACGGCGGGGGGGGGGGGGGGGGGCGGGGGGGTTTGGAAGGGTGCTGAGGTGGTCTGCAATCGTCTGCATACCCACAGCCCGGGTGAGGGGTGAGGCCCCGGGAGGATCGTTATGTAGAGGGCCCCTGCCCGCCAATCTCTACCCTGATCAGACCGGCGGTTTTCTCCGTGTCTCCCAGGGGGACAGGGGTCTGTGAATGTATCTCAGGGGCTGCCACGGAGGTGAGGCAGGATTAGTGGCTTAGAGGTTTTGGAAATCTACATGTAGAAAGTCATTCTGAGGACTTGAAACCTGAAGTGGAGACTAAGAATGAAGCCTCAGTGATTCCCATTCAACCTGTTCCGTCATCTGTTCTCCAACGTGCCAAGTCGATCTGAAGTCACTTCCAACGTACAGCCGGCCTCCTTCAGAAAGGAGCCAGAGCTACAAACAAAGTTTAAGTGAAAATGCTGAGCATAAATAGAAGAGTCCATCTAAGGAAACACATAAGCTACGTTGCTAAGTGCACATCTGGGTCCGCATAAAAGGAAACTGGTAGGGAATCAAGCATAGCGATGGCTCTGTGTTGATGTCAGCGGTAATACTTCACCACAGGGGTTGGAACAGTTGAAAGGAGGTTCAAATGAATCATTTGCAAGTGAGTGTCTTCTAGGTTTATTCTTATTCAAGTGACAGATGCCCCTGTGATGACCTCGCACTTTGATGGGCCCTTCACAGTTTGCCGGAGTAGCTGGAACATCAACCTGCGTGTGTCCCTAGGAAATTTCTTTCCCTTCCGTTCTTCCCTTACATCGTGTGATCCGGCCGTTCGAAGTGACTTGCAACGATCAGAGGGAGACATGGTCTCCCACCCCTGCTTGCTTTCTGCTCTCAAATCCTGTCCACCCCGCCCCTGCCCCCCCCCCCCCCCACACTTAGCACTCGTCTGTCATCGTACTTGTCACTGTAAAGTCTGTCTTCTTCTCTGTCTTCCCCACTAGGCTCAGACAGCTTTCAGCTACTTTTTTTTTTTTTTTTAATTTAACCACTTTATCCCACTCATAGCCTGGCACCCAGAAGGTGCGTGAAAATGTTTCTTGACAAGCTGAGTTAATTCTCCGCCCATCAGCCATTGTCATGAAGCCTGAGTATCCTGTACCCTCAGAGGCTTCTGCTCACTGCGAGGGGCAGCCATATAAATCCAGCAAAAGCCTCGGGAGCTACTGCAGTGCTCCAGCTGCCCCCCAGCTGCTTAGTGTACAGCTGATTTGTCAGACAGGCAGCCAAGTGTAGTAAACTCCCAGGAAGTGGGGCACTTTCAGCTGGTCCCCAACTTGCTGTGTGACTTGGAGCAAGTCTCCTAACCTTTTGGTGCCTTACTTTCCAGACCCTTTCATGGCCAACCACATAGTAAGTCTCATAATAAGTCAGGGAGGGCGCACAGCAGTCTAGCTATGTAGAATATTATGAAGGAAGCATGAAGGGTACAAATAAACATAGGCGTGGAGGGGCACGCTTCTTCTCTGGTCTCATGTGGAGGAAGTTCCATTTGGAGGAACCCATTAGAGAACCACGTCTGGTCTTTCCTTGCTTTCCTCTTGTGCCCTGCCGGGGCGTTGGAAGGATTCCTCTTCCTGGGAGAAGGTACAGGACATGCTCAGCCCCGCCCCTTCTCTTCTGAGCCAGGGTTCCTGCAGGGGGTGTGGCTTCTGGTGTGTCCCTCCACACCAGTCTGCCGGCCCCCTGAGGTAGGGGCTTGGGGCAGTTAGCGGTTAGGTGGGTGCTAAGGACTGAATATTTGTGTCCACTCCCCTTTCCCCCAATTCATATGCTGAAACCCTAATCCCCAATGTGATGGAATTTGGAGGTGGGACCTTTGGGAGGTGATTAGGGTTAAATTAGGTCATGAGGGTAGGGGCCCTAAGATGGGATTCGTGCCTTTATAAAAAGAGGAAGATTTCTCTGTCTGCATGCACACACACCAAGGAATGACCATAAAGGAGGAAACTGGGAAGAGAGCCCTCACCGAGTACCTGACCTGCTGACACCCTGTTCTCAGACCCTGACCTCAGGCCCCCGTTTCTAGTCCAAGCTCTAATGCTCACTGCCTTGGCTGTCCTTGCCAGGTCCAGTGGCTTTTCTGGCCCTCCATTTTTCAACTTTAAAATGCAGGTGTTGGACTAGGTCTTTCTAAAAGCTTATGAATCCATGGTTGGAATCCACCCAAAGAATGTTCCAGATGGACAGGGAGTCTTGTATCTCTTCGTAACTGACAGAGACTCTTAGTCAACTATTCAATGTCCATTCACTCTTCTTTCTTTAGTAAGAAAGCCCAGTTTTTATTGGCTGGGAATGAAAAGATAGAAGCCTGGCTTCTCTTGAAGCTAGGAAACTTTGTGTAGAAGGTCTGAGAAGGCTTCTTAAGGAGGCAACAGACAGCTCTTAGGTCTTCTTTTGCCCATCTGCCTTCCTCCTGCTTCCTTGGAATGTGGAAATACTAGCTGGAGCCCCAGCAGCCAGCAAGGACCAAGAAACCCTGTTCACAGTGGAAGCCAATGCAATGGTCGGTAGAAAGATAGAAGGATCCTGGGCTGTTGATGACACGATAGAACTCACACAAGCCCTAAAGTGCCTACCTCTAGATTTCTTTACGAAAATGAACAAAGAAGTCACTGTCTTTCTGGTCTTTGTTGCCAGTAATTGAATGAAGTTTCTAACTAATACAACTCATTGGGCTTCCTCTCATAAATGACAACTCAGTTCAACAGGATGGAGAGTCTAAACCTGCAGAACCGTATCGTCCACATAGCTCGTCTTAGAACAGAAAGGTTTAATTTGCATCCCCAAACCTATGTCCTGAATGGTGGGAGACAATGAAATCCTCCTTTGCTTTTGGATGCCAGTGGCATTTCCTTATAGAACCAGAGATTCTCAGTTTCAGTTGACCCTGGCTGTTAGTTAAATATTTCAATCAGCCCAACGCGAATGTTTTTGCAGACATCTCTAATAGTTAACAACTGTGGAGCCAAAGAAAACCTGTTGGCCAAAAATTCTTTCAGGCTGACAAAACGTACTCATCCCTGCCAAATATGAAATAACACTGAGTCATTTTCGATGAGCACTATAAAGCATTGCAGTCAGTACTTCATGTGTTTTGCACCCTTGTGAAGTAAGTAGTGACAGGAAAATAGATATTCAGCTAAATCAAGCAAGTGACATTCCTCTTTAAGCATCTCAAGACACTTTTACAAAGCTCCCAGATGTAATAAAGGGAAGGCTTTCCATGAAGAGCGCCGTAAATGTTTCTTCCACATGGCTCTTGATGGTAACTGTGGCATGGTGAGCAGCCATCTGGACTGGGAACTGGGAGTCCTGGACTTGAACTTCAGTTTTTCCAAGTAGCAGCATGACTCTGGAGAAGGCATTTAGGATCTCTGAGCCTCCGTCTCCTTCACTGTAGGATTGGGATCATGCTGTTTATCTCATAAGCCTGTCGTAAGGACTGAGAATCTGAAATCCCTGGCCAGGGCTCAGTGGAGACGGAGACGCTATTGAATGAACATTATGTTGAATCTGAGTCTTACGTCACTAGATTGGGTATCTGGAATCCCGCATGTCATCCTAGAGCATTTGAAGTATTGATTGCATATGTTAAAGTGCAGTCAGACTTCGCCAAGACATTCGATGTTGAAATAAATTAAACTCCCTCGCCGTTGCTGGGTGAAGGAAGTAACTGATAGTGTTTGGGTGATTGTGACCCAGTGGGGCTCTGGGGAGGACCCACTGATGGCTGCAAATGGGGCGAGTGTGGCTAATAGTGTGAAGGACAGCATTGGAATTAAATATAAAGTTGGACGAGTTTAATAACGAGCAAGAGAGTGTAACTCGTTTTGGGAGGGAAAGCCAGAGCCCCGTTGTCTGATAGGAGGGCTGGCTTATTTGCACAGAGAGGTGACTACTGATCGTGGCAGCTCAGCGGGGCCTGTGGCAGTCAGCGCAGGTAACAGGCTTCCTCCGTGTCCCACTTGGGAATCTCTGTGGAAGAAGTTCCAGGTGAAAACAGAAGCTCCAGGGGAGCAGTGAGCCTTTACATGGTGAGCTGCTCCCTCCCACCGGATGTTCTCATGTGATGTTAAAAACAACCCTGGTGTGCAGCCAGGGCAGGTAGTCTGGTCAGGAAAAGAGAAGTTAAATGGTGGAGTTTTTGAAGCTGAGATTAGAACCCAGTGGGAACTTGGGTCTATTATGAAATTAAGAGACAACAGCATCGTACTGCGCACATAGCTGGCAACAGTAATGGTCTTATTGATACTGCTGACAAAGGGGATTGGGCCTGGGGTTCTTCAGCCTGGAAATGAGGCTGAAACTCGGCCCCTGTGCACCAGTGCCAAATGGAATCCTGGAGACCGAGTTTTGAGTGAAGTAGAAAAGAAGAGCTTTATTGCTTTGCCAGGCAAAGGGGGACACAGGGACCTAATGCCCTCAAAACTGTGTGTCCCAACCCGGAGGGATTTGGTGAGGAGTTTTGTAACAGTGGTTCAAGGGTGGGGTTGCTGAGAAGTATCAGGGTGAGTGCAGGGCCTGCACTCCTTCAATCTGGCCTTTCATCTGGTGGTCTTCTGAGGAGCTTCTGTGGTTCTCCAGGTTATCAAACTGTGCCCTTCTCTCTGGAATGAAGAATGCTTCATCAGGTAGTCAACATCGTCCATTTGTTGGGGGTTTTAGTTCTGTAGAAGAGCTCAAAGATATTGTCATGTATCCCCCTTGAGGTAGAACCAGGATCCTGCCCCAAGGCTGCGCTACTGCTTCTTGGCGGCTCCTCCCTTGTCTCTGCATCCCCTCCCTTCCCTGATTAGCAGCTGTTTGAACCTGTCCTCTGGAACTCAGGGAAGGTCATGGAGGCTGAAGCCTATTCCCTACAAACAAGAAATGGGGGACACAGAAAGGCTTCCGTGCCCAGGAGCCCCACAGGGTCCTGCTGGGTTTCAGAGATTAGGGCATTCTTAGGACTCAGTTGTGCTCTTTAAGGACACGTGGAAGAAGCCAGCCAGCTGCTTTCCATCTTTTCTGAGGACAAATCAAGAGGAAATTGGTTTCAGCCACATGTGGAATCTGTCCATTCATCCTGAAATGAGCTTTCTCCTTAGGGAAAAAAAAAAGGCCTCAGGATGCAAGCTCTGCAAAATCAGTCAATGAAATAATCAAATCAATGGCGGCAATAATATGTTCAAATAGAAGCTAACACAATGTGTACTGTGGAAACAGCGTGTTTGCATCACGCTCAGCTCAGGTGAGGAAAGATGTTAAAATGGGCGTTCTCATCTATACCCGGTTTGCTCTCAGCCCACCTCCCCCAGCTCCTAATGACGACTGAGGGACTGGACGTCTTCTATATACATCACCTGCCTCCAGGGAAGGACACCGTTTACAGGGATGATTCACAGCCGGGCCTCTGAGCGCTTTGTGGCCATAATTAACCCCTGTGACCCTGAGGCACTGACACTCAGCTGGGAGCAACAGACAGCAGGCCCTGCGCTCGTGATGCAACAGCCCACTTTGTTCACCGTCCTTTTGCTTTTTCTCAGATCTCTGGACTCTTGCAGCCCTCTGTGATCCTTCTCTCCTTTTTCTTCCACCTTGGCCAGTTTGCTCAACATTTCCCCCTTCCTCTCTTAGTCCCACAGTGCCCTCGTGGTCAGTGCTTCACAAATGATGATTTCCTGGGGAGCTGGTTCAGATTCTGAATAAGCAGGTCTGGGCAGGGCCTGAGACTCTGCATTCCTAAGAAGCTCCCAGGTGTTGCTGCCGCTGCTGGTGGTCTATGAGCTACACTTTTAGTTGCAAGGATCTAAAATCCCCCTGCTTGGAAGGAGAGCCTGGTACCCTGCCCTGCATCCTCCTGGCCCGTTCAGAGGGTGTGACCCAAGGCTCTTGTGTGGCAGGAATGTAGGAACAGAGTGAGACCAAGTCAGAGCAACAGAAACCTTCCTCCTGAGATGGGCTGAGCACTGAAGGAAGTGAAGAAATATCTCATCATGAGAAACTTTCAAATTTGCCTCTGTCTTCTGCTGTTGAGGTAGGTGTTGACCTTGGACTCACCTAAAGATAAGTGCAGGGAAGGAAATTACACCTGGAAGGTTCTTGGAGCCTTTACGTTGTGGGACCCAGGAAAGAATGGAGGAGAGAACCGAATCTCAAGTGAGTGAATCATTGTTTGGTCTTCCTAGGTTTTTATTTATTTATTTTTTTAGCCAAATGCCAAAAATTCTAAACCACAGTAACATTTTTGAACATTTTCAAAGCAAAGCTCTAGCAGGGATACCTTCCATGTACACATAGACTTCATCATTATAATGATTTTCCTGTTCTATGTGCAATGAGCCAAGAGAGAGTCTTCAAAAATCTTTTTTTTTTAAACCCAAAATGCATTTTCCCCCTGAAATAGTCATTTAAGTAATCCAACTACCCACCCCAGGCTCATGATAAATTATTTAGATAATTGCTTTAATTCTCTGCTTCATTTTGCTAATGTAGATCTGGCCTTATAGATTTATTGCCAGCTTCATGTTTTTCAGGGAACAAGAATTATTTCATTTATTTTTATTTTTTATTTTTTTGCGGTACACGGGCCTCTCACTGCTGTGGCCTCTCCCGTTGTGGAGCACAGGCTCCGGACGCGCAGGCTCAGCGGCCATGGCTCACGGGCCCAGACGCTCCATGGCATGTGGGATCCTCCCAGACCGGGGCACGATCCCGTGTCCCCTGCATTGGCAGGCGGACTCTCATCCACTGCGCCACCAGGAAAGCCCGAACAAGAATTATTAAAGGGTTGGTTGTTTCATTGAGGTTTACTGCTGAGGTATTAGAAATAACTCTATGTCCTCATGTCCTGCAGTTAGAATTGTGTGTGTGTGTAAGTCTGATTATCAGATGCCTTAGAGATAACTCCCATGGCGGTGGGTGATGAGGGAGAGAAATCTCTAAGATCATTGGATAAAAGTTCCCGTACGAAGCTCTAAATATTATTGCTATTAAATACTGTATTTCAATTAGACTGTCACACTTAGTCTTCCAAAAAGCAATGTAATATATAAGTACATTTTCCCATAACTTTGCTAAACATGATACAGAAGGAATGTTTCCTTCAATGCGACGTGATGCCTAGTAAATACCTAGTAAATACAGCCATGCGTCTCCACTGAAGATGTTCCGACCACGGACTGACTCGTCTTCGTTCTGTTAACTTGGGTGATTTGATGTGACTGTAGCTGGAGGCCATTTGATTGGCGGCTGTAGAGAGGAGGAGAGCGCACAGAACCCGCGCAGGGGTGGTGCCCCAGGCGGCTTGATGATGATAAAAGGGACGGTGATATAAGGAGCCCATGTTTAAAAAATCCTGGTGGCATCTTAGGTCCCCGAGTGAGAGAAATAAGAAACATAACAGAAGCTCAAGGACATTGCAAGACAAAGCATACAGTAGAATTATGGGCAAAGGAAAAGAAAGAATATACATTTGAGAAACTGTTTAGGGAGTTTGAATAAGGCTACAACACGTGTATCTAGCCTGATTCCATTTTGTCCCCAGACAGTCAGGCAAAGTGGTAGGAAGTGAGTCAGCTTTACTTCTTTCTAACGTTCCATGGGTGGGGCTCCCTCCCTGAAACACACAACCCAGGATTTCTGCATAGGAGGGGCAAGGACCTTCTAAGCTCTTAAGCTCAACACTGTTTAAACAGGCACTTAAAAAAAATTAAACAAACTCTTTTTTTATTAAAGAAACTCTATTATTAGAACCAACAACACCCTGCAGAAATTGTAGTCATTGCCATTTCCTCTACCATGTGCTATTTTGAAGGTCTCAGTGTCCTTTGCTGGACAATTTATTATGAAACCTAACCATCAGTGCCTGAAATTTTCTTTTACCTTCAGTGACTTCCACCTTGTGGGCCTTGAAACACTCTGGCTGGTGAAGCTGAACTTTTCCAGGCTCACTGAATTTCTTGTGTGAGGAAGGCAAAGCAGACAGCTGCCTTCTAAAATATCCCATAACGCCTCAAATATTTTCTAGGTGCCGGCCCTGGCCTGGAGTCCTTTAGAAGGATTCCAACCTCACCCCATTATCCAAATTATTTAATTTGAATGACGCTCAATACAGCGCTGTGGTGAGCATTTTTCTTCTTGTTTAAAGTCATTGATAAGCTGCTGATGTGTTCATGAGGATGCAAAAGCCGGGTTTGCTTCTTTGTCATCCTTTCCGCTGCCACTGCCATGAGCAGCTGTCACTTTGGAATCTGAGAGCCATGTTGGACTTTGATCACAACTTTGCCTCTTGGACTAATTTTTTTTTTTTTTTTTTTTTCCTTCTGATCTTTGCTTCATTCACCCAATTGCCTAATCCAGAAAACTGGACACTGTTCTGGACTTGTGGCTCCTTTTCCCCCGCATCTAATGGTTCACATGGAGAAGCTAGTTCTTTCTTTCCCTAATCACGTCCTACTTATGTCATTTCTCTCTGAGGAAACCTACTGCCTTTTGGATGAAGCCGTCTTCATGGGTCCCCTCATGATCTGACGACCTCTCCTCCTTCAGCCCTCTCCTCCTGCCGTGCGTGTACAAATCCTATAGGCCTTGCTTTTTAGGTGACACCTTCCCCTCGAGGCTTGCCCTACACACAAGCGTTCTGCTACCATGCAGCTGGACCATGTGGCAAAGCCCACCTCCACCCAGCTCTGTCTGAACCTGGAGCCCTTGTTTCATCCACCATGTCTTTCTTCCTCTCCAAAGAAGTCAAGCCTTGGGCTTTGTCCTCTCTGGAGCTTGCCCAAGGAGGACAGAAAAATTTTGCTTCTCTCAATCCTGGCAGGGCCTTTCTTCTCTTTTATTGTCGTCTACATCAATGGCCATGAAAATGGGATTTAAAACAATCCTATTCTTTCATCTGTTTGCTCTTACTCATGGTAACCCCTGTTTCTGTTGACATTCACGGACTCCCCCATTTACTCTACAAACCAAAGAATCAGTAGCCTGGCCCTTGAAGTTGTGATGCCTGGGCCCTTCATGACCCAATCTTGCTTAGCAAATACTAACAGTATGTCTTATACATGTAACCGATGAGTCAGGCCTATTGTTTGTGGCATCTGGCTAGGTTAGTGTTTCCCAAACCAGTATGCTAAGGAATTGTTATCATCTCAAGCAAAATTTCATGAAAAAACATCTCTGTTCAAACATATCCAGCAGGAATGGTACACTGTACATACCTCTACACCTCTCTAGAAGGTGTTTATAGTACAGGAATTCCTCTAGATTGGAAACCAGTTTAATAGGGAGTTTAACTGTTTGTCCCAAGATGAGATAGCTAGTTAATGGGGAGGCCGATAAGAGAACCAGATGTTCTGTAACTATTACTACAGCTGTTTATACAGATCAGGCCACCGTAGCCCCGAATCTTCCTGGCTAGAGATGGCAGACATTTGGAAGATGCGGTCACCCTTCCAGACCACAGGAGTCTAGGGCAGGCAAGACAGACACTGTGGCATACTAAGCCAGTTACTTAAAACATCATAATCTAGTGAACAGAGAAAGATCATTTGGGAGCCCAGTCTCTGGATAATGGCTCTTGATACCAAATCAAGTTCCCTGGCTAAGACTGCATCTCAAAACGGAATTACTTTGAGTTTCCTTCAGCTGTGTTCTCCAAGTAATCACATTTAAAAGAAGACATAATAAGCCAGGCACTCATCCCATAGGAGGGCATGTTGAGATTTGAGAATCTATTTCCATTCCCCGTAACCCATTCCCGCCATTTCACACTTGGCAGGCAGATGCCATGCATTAAGCAGCTATTTCCTGGAGGATGGTTTGCGTTACCAGTCGTCCTGCTGCCTTACCGAGTTTCAGGACTGTACAGGACTTGGAAGCACTGTTAATGCCCGCCAATTTGATTTTCTAGTACAGGAAGGTCATAAATCAGAAAGTAGGTGCTGGGCTTCCCTGGTGGCGCAGTGGTTGAGGGTCCGCCTGCCGATGCAGGGGACACGGGTTCGTGCCCCGGTCTAGGAAGATCCCACATGCCGCGGAGCGTCTGGGCCCGTGAGCCATGGCCGCTGAGCCTGCGCGTCCGGAGCCTGTGCTCCGCAACGGGAGAGGACACAACAGTGAAGGGCCCACGGACCGCAAAAAAAAAAAGTAGGTGCTTATGACCGTAATAAAATATGGGCATATAGATAGATAGATAGATAGATAGATATCCCAAGCAAACATTAGGGTAGATTAAAAATTATGAAAAATGTAGTTTTGCAAATGTGTTTTTGCCACAACTGGCAATTTAGTTAAATGTCTTTGAAGTAGGCTCTGTAGTCCAGTCAAAAGGAGATTTTGAAATTTGAAGAGAAGTGATTCATATATTTTTGCTGTCAAGTTTTTAGGTTGTCTCATACTGAGACTATGGGGCTTGTAGTGACATGAAAACTGTCACTTGTAGTGACTTGACAGAACATAGGAGTGGGTGAATCGTGCCCAGGTGCAGGACAGATATGTATATACACTGCAGGTAAGGAGGTGAGAAATTTACCTTTACTAAAATTTGTTATGCTTCCACTGTGTCCTAGATTCTGAGAGACACACACAGATAAACTGGACAGACATTATTTTTCCCTTCAGAGAATTTAGTATTTCTAGTCGCAGTGAGACCACATGCACATGATAAAAGGTAGGGAGTGAGAAGTGTGAGAATTACTTCTTCTTGGGGAATGTAGGGGGAGTCTTTGTAGAGAAGGAGGGATAGCCTGGAGAATGGATGAATTTGGATGTGGAGGTGGGGAGACATTGAGATGGGGAAATGCTTGGACGTGAGATGTGTAATCATGGACATGCAAGGCTGCAAAGTTTCTACGTGTGTGTCATCATTGTGTCTGCCCCATTCATTTGGGTTTTACTTTTGGAGTCTAGGGATTTCTCCTCCGTTTCTGTTTTCTTAGTGAGAATCATATTAGTATCTTTATCCTCACATTTCTGGAGTCTGAACTGGTTCTCCATTGTGTGTTCTACTTCACGATTTTGATTGGATGCTGTCTTGAGTCTGCAGTTTTCTCTATGTTTGCTTGTGAACACGTTGAGGACGAAGGATCTGTCTTATTTGCTTTTGAACCTCAGATCTGCCACACGGTCGTTATTAATGACAGTTTACTGAGCAAAACATGACAGTTCCATGTGCAGTAGTGCAGCTGACCCAGTCATGCCATTTTGCATATGAAACATCTCTTGGCACTTAGCTTATAGAAAGCAAGCATTCCATAGCACTGTTCTTCTCAGTGCTGTACTATCATTGACTGTTAGAGTTGAAAGGAGACTGATCATCTAATGAGGACTTCAAGAAATTAAAGTTCTAGATCAATATTTCTTATGAATACAAATACAAAAATCTTTAACAAAATATTAGCAAATGGAACTCAGCAACATACAGAAGGAAGATGCATCGTGTCTAGGGGCTGAGTTGTGTCTCCCTTCCAAATTCATATGTTGTAGTCCTAACACCTCAGAATGTGACTCTATTTGGAGGTCAGGTCTTTGAAGAGATGATTAAGTTACACTGAGGTCATTAAGGGAGGCCCTAATCCAGTATGACAGGGGTCCTGGTAAGAAGATAAGATTCAGACACAGACACAGAGGGAAGACCTTGTCATGACACAGGGAGAAGGTGACCATCTACAAACCAAGGAGAGAGGCCTGGAGCAGATTCTTCCCTCATGGCCCTCAGAGGAAACCATACCTACTGGCACCTTGATCTGGGCCTTCGAGTCTCCAGAACTGTGAGGAGATACATTTCTGTTGCTTGAGCCACCAGTCTATGGCACTTCGTTATGGCAGCCCTAGAAAACCAATATGCATAACAACCGGAAATGAACAGGATAAAGAAAAAAGTCACGTGATGATTTCAAACAGATCTAGAAAAGGCATTTGAAAAATTCAAAACCGATATATAATTTTAAAACTTCCAGCAAAGTAGAAATAGAAGGAAATGTTCTCAATCTGGAAAAGGGCACCTACCAAAAACTTAAAAGGGAAACTTGAATACTTTCTTCTAAAACCTGGAATAGGACAGGGATGCCTGCTGTCCCCACTTCTATTCTATGTTGTATTGGAGATTATAGTCCAATAAAGTAAGAAAAAGAAATAAAAGGCATAAATATTAGAAAGGAAGAAATGAAACTACCTTTATTTGCAGATGACATTTACATACGCCAAAAACCCTCTGGAAGATGCAAAATAACAACTAGAATGAACAAATTCTCAGGATACAAGGTCAGTGTACAAAAATCAAATATATTTCTATAAATAGTAACAAATCATGGAAAACAAAAGTTAAAAAATCATTTGCAATAGCATGCATCTTAAAATTCTTAGGGATAAATTTAACAAAAGATGTACAAGATTGCTTTACTGAAAACTATGAAATATTGCTGTTCATGGATCGGAAAACTCATCATTTGTTGAGCATCAATTCTCCCCAGTTTCATCTATAGATGACACACATTAAAAATGCAGCATTTGGGAGGCAAAATATACAAGCCGATTTTAAATTTATATGGAAATGCAAAGGATCTAGAATAGTCAAAACAATCTTGCAAAATAATAAAGTTGAAGGACCTACACTACTTGATTTCAAGACTTTAAAATTATGTCAACAAAGACATAATAATGGCATCATGCAGATGATGGAATAGAATATAGGCTAGAAAGAGCCCTGCACTTATGTGGCCAATTGATTTTGACAGACATGCCAAAGCACTTCAACAAGGACTGGTGCTGGACCAACTGGATAAACTGGATAAATTGATGAGAAAATTGAAAAAAGGTGGCAATTGTAGCCTAGAGAGCTCAAATAAATTACTCAAAGTGACACAGATGAGTCATGACTCCTAATTTGGTGGCTTGGAGTGGTTTCTATTGTCCACAATAGATCCTTTGAAAATATTAATAGTTTGGTACATTTGTTTATATATAATGTAGCCTGAATTTATGTGGCTAGGTAATGTCTCCAGTATGTTTTCGGGTATCTATTTCATTACAAAAGAGTACTGAGATTTAACAGAATGGTGCACACCTAGCTGGCCACATGACCTATAATCTGATTTAATCAAAAGTCCTAACGCTGGGAATCTTCTCTCAAGAGTTTTCTTTACCCAGCACTATCTTAATGCCATTAATGAGTGTCTGTTTTCCTTTTCTTTTTTTGAGTTCTTTGCTTCTTATATGAAGCTCCTCAAATTAGCAATTAAAAAGAATGTTTGTCAGTTTCTCCTGTTTTGATAATTAATGAATTACAATTGGTTAAAGGTAGAAGTGGATAAAGGCAGATGGAAAAGGACTGACAGTTTCAGGTCAGAAAACCCTGTGTCTGAGCATTGCAAAGGTTTATGTTTTCTGACAGCCTGCAAATTCAGAGATTTTTATTTTCTGAATTTGGTTTGGATAGTTTTTGAAAATACTTTTAAAAACGTTTTCAGGTAGAAATCCATGTAAATATGGCAGAGCATATGCAAAGAAAATACAAAGATGTGTGTGATGTTTGTGAAGGCAGGGCAGAATGGGGTAGGCAGACAGGGTTTAGAAAACAACAAGAATTCCAGATTCCGGGGCTTAATGGGTTCATGTCCTACATTCGCCTGGACATGGGTTCTGACATGCCAGAGAGATACTTTGTGGAAATCTCTTGTATGTGTTGGAACATTTCTAATACTTTGGGACTATATAATATTTGCGGTAGCAGTTTCATAGGAAATTAGTATACTAGATATGGAAAAAGACTTTGAGATATCCTCATCTAACCACGTACAGAATATAGATGAAGCAACGAAGGCCAAGAAGAGTTAGTTGAATTGGTCAGGCTAATGCAGCCAGTAATTATTCCATAGAAGGCATCCAGCTGTTCTGATGCTGAGGGCAAGGCTGCTATCATTAGATCCTGTCACCTTACGACTTCGATTTTTTTCCCACAGCGTACAGGCAGTTTTAAAGATATAAACGAATGTTAAACGTGAGTTTTCCGGTCTTGGATTTTTAGCTGAGAAGAACACATTCTAAAGACCAGTGCTGGCTCCTCCATGGTCAGGGATTGCTCATAGGTACCTAAGAGGTAGTCACAGCCCCACAGCCACCTGCAGCCATGTGGGTGAAGAGCTACCACTTGAGCATCTTCCGCATGGAGGGTACCAACACCTGCCACCCGAGCACCAGTCCACAAAGACCTTTGGTCCCTTTAACTGGTTTTGACTCCTCCGGCCTCAACCCTTGAGGAACCACTAGCAGCTCCTGCGTGGCAGGGGTGGGGGGGGGTGACGCTGAAACAGGAGAAAAAAAATTCCTACTCGAGGTCTTTGAATGTGGTTAAGCTCTGAGCTATGGGGAAGGGGAGAAGCTATAGGTGGGATGACAAATGGAACATTTTACTACCTGGTTATGGACTATTTATTAATATTTATTTATTTATTAGTACGCAGGGTACCTAGAAAAAATGATAGGTTCTTCCCATTTCAGGGTGGGGAAGGGAGAGCCACCAGAGCATCTTAAAGAGAGTGAGGGAGAGAAATCAAACTGTTTCCTGTTTGTGAGTAAAGTGAGCCCAGCTAGTCCAAGACACTGGTTAAACTTTTCTGGGTATCTTCAGGCTTTTGAAGCACCTGTACAGTCTTATCTGACTCACACTTGACTGGGAGGGGGACCTCTTGATTCAGGTGAGTTTGGGGTTGGGGGGATAGCCTAATGTATCTTCTTGGAGATGACATGGGGCTACGCTTGTTGCAACTTGACCGATCAGGCTTCTATGAAAGAAAACGAATTTCTGACTCTATCTTCTGAAATATGTTAAGTCGAGCTTCCTAGGCAATTGAGCTCCCAGAATAGTATTCGTCATTGATTAGGAGGTGTGGCCCTAAATACGGAGAGACGCTGCCTGTCTGTTGTCTTGGAATTACACTTCTCAAATTCTGTAAACTCAGAATTCTAGTAGTTTCTTAAATCATCAAAGTTTCTACAAGGACATAATATGGAAAAGATTTAAAAATTACGAACGAGAAGACCCTTCAAGAAGTGAAACATTATGTAAGAGGTTCAGACTGTGTATAAAACTGATTGATTCTAGTGAATTCCCTGAAACCATAAAACCTTTAAATCTGACATCATCTGAAACTGGTACAATCTCCTAAGTCTGATCCTTTGCTTCAAGTTTTTACTCAATTATTATTTTTGTTTCTGGGAAAAGTGTATTTTTAGCTTTCAAAAAGCGTGATGATTACACAAATTCTTTTCAGCCCTGGTAATGTGGTTGGCACTCATTCTATCTATGTGTATGTAGATTGTGGGAACATAGCTTTCTGATGAATTGTTCTTTCTTCCATTTGATAAAGGGCTTTAAAATATATTATTGTTCTGTCTCCAAATGCAAGTGGGTCATTATTTCCACTACATTGTTTCCTCAAAAAGATGAAGTCTTTTCCATGAGATAAGACTATCAGCTTCAAGCATACGTTCAAAAGTGCCATATCTTTGCTCACTGTGTTTTAAATCAACACGTGGCTCTAAACAGTTGTCCAACCAGGGTTTAGGGTCAAGCTTTGTTACCTAAGGCTCTGTCCTATTTCCTCCCTATGCAGGATGTTGACAAATTATGTTCCTGCTTCCCTGCCTGAATACTTTCTTTTTGTCTACCCAGATTCATTTTCTACTCTTCTTTCTATCCTAGGAGGTGAGATTGTTCAAACTACATAAACTGTTCCTTTGACCTCTGACTTCTGGTTGGGTCTGGCCCATGGAGAGCACCCACAGGAGATTGAAGGGCAGGAGGGGAGTGAGGCTGAGGTACTTATTTTCACGTCTCCCTCTAAGTGCAGTCACCAACAGTGGGCTCTGTCTCTAGACCAAGGTCGTACCCCTTGTCAGGTGGCCCTGTCTGTGTGTTCAATGTCACTCTCTCCTTTCGCTCTTTCACACTTTGGGTGGTAACTAGTCCTGGGACACTACGTTGCCCCCGTGAGTCCCTACACCTGCCCATACTGATACCAACCAGGGTCCTTGGCCTTCCGCAATCAATGGAAATTGACTATAGAGGCCAGACAAGAAATTCAGGCAGGGCTTTACTGGGGCCCCTGCTGCAGCAGCGGGGAGTGAGAACAAGCAAAAGGTTCCCTTGCTCGCTCGCTTCCTGAGGGGGGGCGAGCTTGTTCCTTATATGGGGTGAGGGTAGGGGTGGGTCCAGGGGTCGGGCCGGAAGGGTAGCTTAGTCGGTTTGCCCACCCCTCTGGTGGTGTTGAGTGCAGGGGGCATGCTAGGTACCCTGCTTTTGTTCCCAACACCCTGTTTTTGCTGCGGGTTCTTCAAAAGTGGCAGCAGGGGTTTTCTGGTCTTTTTGTATCTTTCGTCCGGAATTTGCCCCAACTGGCCATGCACACAGTTAATTTTAGCCCCTTGTAGTTTCCTTGTATTTTGTTGTTTGAGGAGAGGTGTGTGCAGGGGCAAGCACTGCAGCACGGCAGCTCAGGGTCCCGGGTCCCAGCCTGTCTCAGTACTTTGTAAGTCATCTCTTGGTTATATCCTCTTCAAAATACACAGTTTGAGAGAGCCATTTCTTTTTCTACTGGGACCTTGACTAATACATTCTCTTTTTGACATTTCTTCTCTTCTGGAGGAAACTGACAGCATCCATTCCAATCTTCCAATGACCTGTCATCATTTAGTCGAAACCTTCTTTGACTCTTCTGCTTCCCTAAATCACTTTCTGTATTCTTCTATTATAGATCTTTGATTGTGAACAGCTGCAGAGCAGAGGTTTATATTTCTGTTAACACTCCCTAGACCATGAGTTCTTCCAGTCCAGGAACATCTATGTGCCCTATCATTTGGTAAGGAGCCTTTATCAGACCTTTCCCAGTAAACATTTGTTTTTCAATATATATATTTATTGAAAGGTACATTGGTAAAGCCTTGATAAAATGCACACAAAAATAAAGCAAAATGGGAATAATTAGATGCTTACTATATTATCCATAGCAATTATTATTTTAATGGACATCAGTGTATCATATCAGTGAGTTGATATGATCAATGCATCGTGGAATTTAGGGCTCCAGAAATAAGTTTGTTGGTGAGATATTTTGAAGAGAGGAAATGACATTGAAGTCAATATTTGCTCCAGTATTTTGCCAATGTCATTTTGCACTGAAGGTGGAAAATGAATTCTGTGGCCAGAGAGACCTATGTTCAGGTCCCAGTTCTACCAGTTATGACTGGGATGGCATTGGGAAAATGATCTCTGTCCCATAGAATTATTTTGAAAACTTACCATAACTTCTTTTCTCTCCAGAAACAGATTAGGTACTCAACAGAGGTTATTCATTTGGTAAATGTTAGCTTATTTCTTCTTCTATTCTTTCAAACCAAATCATAAAGGCCGAGAAATGTGACCAAGCAATGAAGAACCGCAGAAACTAAAAAGCCAGGGTGTCAGTAGTCATAGCAGTAAAGCCGAAACTAGCTCTGGGTTTTGAATTCTCTCTCTAATGTAGCATCCTGTGATTTGCCAAAGGTAAGCAGCTTCTCTGGGAGCCGGAAGGTCTAAAAGGACATTTGTTTGGCCCAGACATTCTATTACTTGGATCAGGAATTAAAAGTCCTGTGACTTGGATTCTCACAACAAAAATCTCAACTGTAACTTGATATTTCTAATATTGGTTAAACCTTAGGCAATAGCGCATTTATTGAGCCAAAGTGGCACTGTTAACTATATTAGAATCATGGATTCACAACAAAAATGAGGAAGAGAAGGACCTCGCTTAGGTCGTAGAGCTAGTTGGTGACAATGACATGACTCAACCAGATGTCACCTCTCAAATAAGTGCTCTTTTTAGCACATGGTTATTTTTTTGGCAGGAAAAAATGATATTGAAAAATTCATTTATGCTTCTTGGCATAGACAGTTTTAGGAACTGTGATGCCCTTCTTTTTGTTAGCTCAGGAAAGCTGTATAAATGAAAATGAAAGTATCCATCTTATGGCATGATAGGTATGGGGAGTAATGGATCTGTGTAATTCCAGAATAGCCGGTCAGATCCATCAGTGCAGGGAAACAATTAGGAGTCTAAGAGAAGCCGTTAGTCCCAAAGTTTATTTAACTGAGAGAGCCAGTTCATTCTGAAACACTGCATCATTTGTCCTGAGTGGATGGCATCCAGCTCAGAGAATGTGCCTTGGGATTTGCCAATAACTGTGTCATTCCATTCATTTCAGCAGACCTCCCTTTCATATCCTATTTCCATCAGAAAATTGACTGTATTAAGATGTCTGTGGACAAGTGAACTTGGCCAGAGGAAATGGAGCCATCCCACTGATGTCTTCTAGTAGGTGCTTAATAAATTTATATTGAACTAAGCTGGAGAATTGTGGCTTCACTTTCTGAATATGTGATTTTTCTCACTGAGCTGGAAAACCAAAGCGACATCCATGTACTTTCAACCAAGCTGTGCCTCTGCTGGTGAAGGTATTATTATTTTGAAGGTGGAATGAAATATAAAAGAGAAAATATTTTCAACCAAAATAAAGTTAACTTTACTATAAAATGTTATACTTCACCAAAACTAAGGATGTTGCTTTTTTTTTTTTTTTTTTTTTTTGCTTGTTTTCTCCGCTTCCAATTCTATGGTAATTAATAAAATAAGGGCTCTGATAAGAAATGTTCCTATGGGTCAATAGACATTAGCTTCATTTAAATTAATTAATTACTTCATTTTAAGCATATGTGGTTTTGAATTTCTAATGGAAAGCATCCTGTTTGGTTTTTTGTTATTCGTTGCCATAGCGTCACTATATTGAAGTCACACTCTTGTCAATGTATTTCATGGTCATGACCTCTTCAGAAACATGCTGTAGAGAATGTTGTTTTGAGTTTTCCTCCCAATTAAAGTATCTTCACAGTAATTTTGAGAATAACAGCAATAATGACAGATTCCTACAGATAGAAATTAATGAAAAAAACGATGGCCTGGACTCCTGTTCTAGTTACTGATGTACTGTGACAAATTACCTGAAACTTGAAGACAGAAGGCAACCATTTTATTAAGCTAATATATTGTTGGTTTGGTATTTGGAAAGAGCCTATGGGGAAAGTTTGTCTC
The DNA here is from genome assembly GCF_011762595.2 of Tursiops truncatus. NCBI lineage: Eukaryota > Metazoa > Chordata > Mammalia > Artiodactyla > Delphinidae > Tursiops > Tursiops truncatus. Next base: position 162,012,045 of record NC_047035.1, on the reverse strand, counting down.
TGTTGTACAATATCTGGGACTTCAGTTGGGAAGATTCCATGGCTGCGGAACTGGAATTATCTGAAAGCTCATTTGCTAACGTGACTGACAGCTGACATTGCTTTCAGCTGGGATCTCAGATGGAGCCAGTGGCCAGAACACCTAGACATTAATTCTCCCCATGGCTGTCTGAGATTCCTCACAGCATAGAGCCTGGGTTCTAACAGCGAGTGCCCCACGGGAACCAGGCAGAAGCTGTATCATCTTTTATGATTGGCCTCAGAGGTCACATTGGGTCAATTCAGCCCTTGTCACAAGCCTGCACATATTCAAGTGGAGACAATATAGACCCACCTCTCAATGGAAAAGGTGTCAAATCCATTGACAGAGGGCCACATGTGTGGGAGATAATGTGGGCATCTTTGGAAAACACAACCTGCTACGTCTCTACTCCATGGGAAGGAGGGATGCATGCCATGACCCCATGTTCCATGCTTTTCCCATGGCCTCGTGCTGTGGTTTGGCTGCTTCCCTGTATTTTACAGAGTGTATGATTAGCTAGGGACCCCACACCTCTGATTTTCCTTTTCTCTAATCCTTTCCCTGAGGATTGCATGAGAAATTTTATATGCCTTGTGGATATCTACTTTGCCTTGAAGACAAAGTAAGGAACTATTAGACATGCATTTCTGGGATGAAAGAAAATAAGAATGGTTCTCGGAAGGAGGTACAAATGGGACAGAGGGATTCTGAGAATTAATCCATGAGGAAAATGATTATAGACTCAAGATTAGTAAACAGCCACATGTCAGGGCCTAAATATTTTTGAAGCTTTATTGAAGTAATTGAAATACAATGAATTGCCCATATTTAAAGTGTATAATTTGTTCTTTTAGCAAATATATAAACATGTGAAACCAGCACCTCAGTCAAGATAATGAGAATATTCAATCACCCCCAAGATTTCCACACGTCCTTCCTTCCTCCACTCCTTGTCCCCTAAGAAACAACTGATACGCTGTTTGTATTTGTGGATTAATTTGCATTTTCTAGAAACTTATGTCAGTGGAATCATGCAGTGTGTTTTTTTTTTTTTTACATCTTGATTGGAGTATAATTGCTTTACAATGGTGTGTTAGTTTCTGCTTTATAACAAAGTGAATCAGTTATACATATACATATGTTCCCATATCTCTTCCCTCTTGCGCCTCCCTCCCTCCCACCCTCCCTATCCCACCCCTCCAGGCGGTCACAAAGCACCGAGCTGATCTCCCTGTGCTATGTGGCTGCTTCCCACTAGCTATCTACCTTACGTTTAGTAGTGTATATGTCCATGCCTCTCTCGCGCCCTGTCACAGCTCACCCTTCCCCCTCCCCATATCCTCAAGTCCATTCTCTAGAAGGTCTGTGTCTTTATTCCTGTCTTACCTCTAGGTTCTTCATGACATTTTTTCCCCTTAAATTCCATATATATGTGTTAGCATACGGTATTTGTCTTTCTCTTTCTGACTTACTTCACTCTGTATGACAGACTCTAGGTCTATCCACATCATTACAAATAGCTCAATTTCATTTCTTTTTATGGCTGAGTAATATTCCATTGTATATATGTGCCACATCTTCTTTATCCATTCATCTGTTGATGGACACTTAGGTTGTTTCCATCTCCGGGCTATTGTAAATAGAGCTGCAATGAACATTTTGGTACATGACTCTTTTTGAATTACGGTTTTCTCAGGGTATATGCCCAGTAGTGGGATTGCTGGGTCATATGGTAGTTCTATTTGTAGATTTTTAAGGAACCTCCATACTGTGCTCCATAGTGGCTGTATCAATTTACATTCCCACCAACAGTGCAAGAGGGTTCCCTTTTCTCCACACCCTCTCCAGCATTTATTGTTTCTAGATTTTTTGATGATGGCCATTCTGACTGGTGTGAGATGATATCTCATTGTAGTTTTAATTTGCATTTCTCTAATGATTAATGATGTTGATCATTCTTTCATGTGTTTGTTGGAAGTCTGTATATCTTCTTTGGAGAAATGTCTATTTAGGTCTTCTGCCCATTTTTGGATTGGGTTATTTGTTTTTTAGTTATTGAGCTGCATGAGCTGCTTATAAATTTTGGCGATTAATCCTTTGTCAGTTGCTTCATTTGCAAATATTTTCTCCCATTCTGAGAGTTGTCTTTTGGTCTTGTTTATGGTTTCCTTTGAAGTTTCATTAGGTCCCATTTGTTTATTTTTGTTTTTATTTCCATTTCTCTAGGAGGTGGGTCAAAAAGGATCTTGCTGTGATTTATGTCATAGAGTGTTCTGCCTATGTTTTCCTCTAAGAGTTTGATAGTTTCTGGCCTTACATTTAGGTCTTTAATCCATTTTGAGCTTATTTTTGTGTATGGTGTTAGGGAGTGATCTAATCTCATACTTTTACATGTACCTGTCCAGTTTTCCCAGCACCACTTATTGAAGAGGCTGTCCTTTCTCCACTGTACATTCCTGCCTCCTTTATCAAAGATAAGGTGACCATATGTGCATGGGTTTATCTCTGGGCTTTCTATTTTGTTCCATTGACCTATCTTTCTGTTTTTGTGCCAGTACCATACTATCTTGATTACTGTAGCTTTGTAGTATAGTCTGAAGTCAGAGAACCTGATTCCTCCAGCTCCGTTTTTCGTTCTCAAGATTGCTTTCGCTATTCGGGGTCTTTTGTGTTTCCATGCAAATTGTGAAATTTTTTGTTCCAGTTCTGTGAAAAATGCCAGTGGTAGTTTGATAGGGATTGCATTGAATCTGTAGATTGCTTTGGGTAGTATAGTCATTTTCACAATGTTGATTCCTCCAATCCAAGAACATGGTATATCTTTCCATCTATTTGTATGATCTTTAATTTCTTTCATCAGTGTCTTATAGTTTTCTACATACAGATCTTTTTTCTCCTTAGGTAGGTTTATTCCTAGATATTTTATTCTTTTTGTTGCAATGGTAAATGGGAGTATTTTCTTGATTTCACTTTCAGATTTTTCATCATTAGTGTATAGGAATACCAGAGATTTCTGTGCATTAATTTTGTATCCTGCTACTTTACCAAATTCATTGATTAGCTCTAGTAGTTTTCTGGTAGCATCTTTAGGATTCTCTATATATAGTATCATGTCATCTGCAAACAGTGACAGCTTTACTTCTTCTTTTCCGATTTGGATTCCTTTTATTTCCTTTTCTTCTCTGATTGCTGTGGCTAAAACTTCCAAAACTATGTTGAATAAGAGTGGTGAGAGTGGGCAACCTTGTCTTGTTCCTGATCTTAGTGGAAATGCTTTCAGTTTTTCACCATTGAGGACGATGTTGGCTGTGGGTTTGTCATATATGGCCTTTATCATGTTGAGGAAAGTTCCCTCTATGCCTACTTTCTGCAGGGTTTTTATCATAAATGGGTGCTGAATTTTGTCAAAAGCTTTCTCTGCATCAATTGAGATGATCATATGGTTTTTATCCTTCAATTTGTTAATATGGTGTATCACGTTGATTGATTTGCGTATATTAAAGAATCCTTGCATTCTTGGAATAAACCCCACTTGATCATGGTGTATGATCCGTTTAATGTGCTGTTGGATTCTGTTTGTTAGTATTTTGTTGAAGATTTTTGCATCTATGTTCATCAGTGATATTGGCCTGTAGTTTTCTTTCTTTGTGACATCCTTGTCTGGTTTTGGTATCAGGGTGATGGTGGCCTCGTAGAATGAGTTTGGGAGTGTTCCTCCCTCTGCTATATTTTGGAAGAGTTTGAGAAGGATAGGTGTTAGCTCTTCTCTAAATGTTTGATAGAATTTGCCTGTGAAGCCATCTGGTCCTGGGCTTTTGTTTGTTGGAAGATTTTTAATCACAGTTTCATTTCAGTGTTTGTGATTGGTCTGTTCATATTTTCTATTTCTTCCTGATTCAGTCTTGGCAGGTTGTGCATTTCTAAGAATTTGTCCATTTCTTCCAGGTTGTCCATTTTATTGCCATAGGGTTGTTTGTAGTAATCTCTCATGATCTTTTGTATTTCTGCAGTGTCAGTTGTTACTTCTCCTTTTTCATTTCTAATTCTATTGACTTGAGTATTCTCCCTTTTTTTCTTGATGAGTCTGGGTAATGGTTTATCAATTTTGTTTATCTTCTCAAAGAACCAGCTTTTAGTTTTATTGATCTTTGCTATCGTTTCCTTCATTTCTTTTTCATTTATTTCTGATCTGATTTTTATGATTTCTTTCCTTCTGCTAACTTTAGGGTTTTTTTATTCTTCTTTCTCTAATTGCTTTAGGTGCAAGGTTAGGTTGTTTATTCGAGATGTTTCCTGTTTTTTAAGGTAGGATTGTATTGCTATAAACTTCCCTCTTAGACCTGCTTTTACTGCATCCCATAGATTTTGGGTCGTCGTGTCTCCATTGTCATTTGTTTCTAGGTATTTTTTAATTTCCTCTTTGATTTCTTCAGTGATCACTTTGTTATTAAGTAGTGTATTGTTTAGCCTCCATGTGTTTGTATTTTTTACAGATCTTTTCCTGTAATTGATATCTAGTCTCATAGCGTTGTGGTCAGAAAAAATACTTGATACAATTTCAATTTTCTTAAATTTACCAAGGCTTGATTTTTGACCCAGGTTATGATCTATTCTGGAGAATGTTCCATGAGCACTTGAGAAAAATGTGTATTCTGTTGTTTTTGGATGAAATGTCCTATAAATATCAATTAAGTCCATCTTGTTTAATGTATCATTTAAAGCTTGGGTTTCCTTATTTATTTTTGCCTTATGTATTGAGGTGCTCCTATGTTGGGTGCATAAATATTTACAATTGTTATATCTTCTTCTTGGATCGATCCCTTGATCATTATGTAGTGTCCTTCCTTGTCTCTTCTAATAGTCTTTATTTTAAAGTCTATTTTGTCTGATATGAGAATTGCTACTCCAGCTTTCTTTTGGTTTCCATTTGCATGAAATATCTTTTTCCATCCCCTTACTTTCAGTCTGTATGTGTCTCTAGGTCTGAAGTGGGTCTCTTGTAGACAGAAAATATATGGGTCTTGTTTTTGTACCCATTCAGCCAATCTGTGTCTTTTGGTGGGAGCATTTAGTCCATTTACATTTAAGGTAATTATCGATATGTATGTTCCTATTCCCATTCTCTTAATTGTTTTGGGTTCGTTATTGTAGGTCTTTTCCTTCTCTTGTGTTTCTTGCCTAGAGAAGTTCCTTTAGCAGTTGTTGTAGCGCTGGTTTGGTGGTGCTGAACTCTCTCAGCTTTTGCTTGTCTGTAAAGGTTTTAATTTCTCCATCAAATCTGAATGAGATCCTTGCTGGGTAGAGTAATCTTGGTTGCAGGTTTTTCTCCTTCATCACTTTCAATATGTCCTGCCTCTCCCTTCTGGCTTGCAGAGTTTCTGCTGAAAGATCAGCTATTAACCTTATGGGGATTCCCTTGTGTGTTATTTGTTGTTTTTCCCTTGCTGCTTTTAATATGTCTTCTTTGTATTTAATTTTTGACAGTTTGATTAATATGTGTCTTGGCGTATTTCTCCTTTGATTTATCCTGTATGGGACTCTCTGTGCTTCCTGGACTTGATTAACTATTTCCTTTCCCATATTAGGGAAGTTTTCAACTATAATCTCTTCAAATATTTTCTCAGTCCCTTTCTTTTTCTCTTCTTCTTCTGGAACCCGTATAATTCAAATGTTGGTGCGTTTAATGTTGTCCCAGAGGTCTCGGAGACTGTCCTCAGTTCTTTTCATTCTTTTTTCTTTATTCTGCTCTGCAGTAGTTATTTCCACTACTTTATCTTCCAGGTCACTTATCTGTTCTTCTGCCTCAGTTATTCTGCTATTGATCCCATCTGGAGTATTTTTCATTTCATTTATTGTGTTGTTCATCATTGTTTGTTTCATCTTTAGTTCTTCTAGGTCCTTGTTAAATGTTTCTTGCATTTTGTCTATTCTATTTCCAAGATTTTGGATCATCTTTACTGTCATTATTCTGAATTCTTTTTCAGGTAGACTGCCTATTTCCTCTTCATTTGTTAGGTCTGGTGGGTTTTTATCTTACTCCTTCATCTGCTGTGTGTTTTTCTGTCTTCTCATTTTGCTTATCTTACTGTGTTTGGGGTCTCCTTTTTGCACGCAGCAGGTTCGTAGTTCCCGTTGTTTTTGGTGTCTGTCCCTAGTGGCTAAGGTTGGTTCAGTGGGTTGTGTAGGCTTCCTGGTGGAGGGGACTAGTGCCTGTGTTCTGGTGGATGAGGCTGCATCTTGTCTTTCTGGTGGGCAGGTCCACGTCTGGTGGTGTGTTTTCGGGTGTCTGGACTTATTATGATTTAGGCAGCCTCTCTGCTAATAGGTGGGGTTGTGTTCCTGTCTTGCTAGTTGTTTGGCATAGGGTGTCCCGCACTGTAGCTTGCTGGTCGTTGAGTGAAGCTGGGTGCTGGTGTTAAGATGGAGATATCTGGGAGATTTTCGCCGTTTGATATTATGTGTAGCTGGGAGGTCTCTTGTGGACCACTGTCCTGAAGTTGGCTCTCCCCCCTCAGAGGCACAGCACTGACTCCCGGCTGCAACACCAAGAGCCTTTCATCCACACAGCTCAGAATAAAAGGGAGAAAAAGTAGAAAGAAAGAATTAGCAGAAGAAGAAAGGAAGAAAGAAAGAAAGAAAGAAAGAAAGAAAGAAAGAAAGATAGGAGGGAGGGAGGGAGGGAGGAAGGAGGGAAGGAAGGAAAAAAGAAAGATAAAGTAAAATAAAATAAAGTAAGATAAAATATAATAAAGTTATTAAAATAAAAAATAAGAGAAAAAAAATTTTTAAAAAAAAGGACGGATAGAACCCTAGGACAAATGGTGGAAGAAGAGCTATACAGACAAAATCTCACACAGAAGCATACACATACACACTCACAAAAAGAGGAAAAGGGGAAAAAACATCATAAATCTTGCTCTCAAAGTCCACCTCCTCAATTTGGGATGATTCGTTGTCTATCATGTATTCCACATATGCAGGTACATCAAGTTGATTGTGGAGCTTTAATCCGCTGCTCCTGAGGCTGCTGGGAGAGATTTCCCTTTCTCTTTCTTCTCACAGCTCCCGGGGCTCAGCTTTGGATTTGGCCCCGCGTCTGCTCGTAGGTCGCTGGAGGGCGTCTGTTCTTCGCTCAGACAGGACGGGGTTAAAGGAGCTGCTGCTTGGGGACTCTGGCTCACTCAGGCTGGGGGGGAGGGAGGGGCATGGAGGCGGGGCGGCCCTGCGGCGGCAGCGGCCGGCAGCGGCCGGCATGACGTTGCACCAGCCTGAGGCGCGCCGTGCGTCCTCCCGGGAAGTTGTCCTTGGATCCCGGGACCCTGGCAGTGGCGGGTTGCACAGGCTCCCCGGAAGGGGGGTGTGGATAGTGACCTGTGCTCGCACACAGGCTTCTTGGTGGCGGCAACAGCAGCCTTAGCGTCTCATGCCCGTCTCTGGGGTCCGTGCTTTATAGCCGCGGCTCGCACCCGTCTCTGGAGCTCCTTTAAGCAGCGCTCTTAATCCCCTCTCCTCGCGCACCAGGAAACAAAGAGGGAAAAAAATGTCTCTTGCCTCTTCGGCAGGTCCAGACTTTTCCCTGGAATCCCTCCCGGCCAGCCGTGGCGCACTAACCCCCTGCAGGCTGTGTTCACGCCGCCAACCCCAGTCCTCTCCCGGCGCTCCGACCAAAGCCCAACCCTCAATTCCCAGCCCCGCCCGCCCCGGCGGGTGAGCAGACAAGCCTCTCGGGCTGGTGAGTGCCTGTCGGCCCTGATCCTCTGTGTGGGAAACTTTCCGCTTTGCCGTCCGCATGCCTGTTGCTGTGTTCTCCTCCGCGGCTCCGAAGCTTCCCGCCTCCGCCACCCGCAGTCTCCGCCCGCGAAGGGGCTCCTAGTGTGTGGAAAGCTTTCCTCCTTCACAGCTCCCTCCCGCTGGTGCAGGTACCGTCCCTATCCTTTTGTCTCTGTTTTTTCTTTTTTCTTTTCCCTACCCAGGTACGTGGGGGGGTTTCTTGCCTTTTGGGAGGTCTGAGGTCTTCTGCCAGCGTTCAGTAGGTGTTCTGTAGGAGTTTTTCCACGTGTAGATGTATTTCTGGTGTATCTGTGGGGAGGAAGGTGATCTCCGCGTCTTACTCTCCGCCATCTTCCCGGAAGCCCCCATGCAGTGTGTTTTGATGTGTTCATTTGCCTGTTGATGGTTATTAGAGGGGTTTCCAGTTTAGGGCTATGACAAACAAAGCTTCTGTGAACATTGGTGTGCACATCTTTGTATGGACAAAGGTATTCATTTCTTTTGCATAAATAAATAACAGTGGAATGACTGTAGCATATGGTAGGTGTATGTTTAACTTTTAAGAAACTGCCTGATTGTTTTCGAAATTGGTTGTACCAATTTACATTCCCATCATCACTGTACAAGAGTTTCACTTCCTCTACACCCTGCCCAACACGTGGTGTGCATAGTCAACGAATTGCTTTCTCCTGCTCAGGTGCAAATGATATATTACAAAGCAAAAAGGATAATTCTATTTAGTGTGATCTCTTGGGCAGGAGTTCTCAACTTTGGACTTATATTGCAGTTGCCTGGATACTCATTAAAAATGAGTTCACATTCGAGAGATTCTGAATTAATTGATCTGGGGTACAGATTTGACATCAAGGTTTTTAAAAGCTCTCAATTGATTCTAGTTTACAGCTAAGATTGTAAACCAAGGTGTGATGGTTAATTTTGTGTGTCAGCTTGACTGGGCCGTGGGGTATCCAGATATTTGGCCAAACATTATTCTGGGTTTGTCTGCGAGTTGTTTTCAGATGAGATTAATGTTTGAATGGGGGAGACTGAGTAAAGCAGATTGCTCTCCCTATTGTGGGTGGCCCTCATCCATTCATTTGAAGGCCTGAATAGAACAAAAAGCCTGACACCTTCCCTCAAAATAAGGGAACTCCTCTTGCTTGAATGCTTTAGCTGGGACATCAGTATTTTTCCTGCCTTCAGATCTGAATGGAAACTTCAGCTCTTCTTGGGTCTTGAGGCTGCTGGCTATCGAACTGGAATTTACACCATTGGTTCTCCTGGGTCTTCAGCTTCCTAACCCCCGATCTTGGAATTTCTCAGCCTCCATAATTGCATGAGTAAATTCCTTATTATCTATGTATGTATGTATGTATGTATGTATGTATGTATCTACACATCCTGTTGGTTCTATGGAGAACCCTGACTCGTACACAAGGATTTAGGGTCTAGGTTCTTGCCAGCTCCAGCACTAAGGTACCACCCAGGATGGATTTCAGGTCCTCCAAAGTAATGAGGAGTTATTCTCCTAGCCTCTCAGTTTTCTGCCTTGATCCTGAGTGTGGAGAATGATGTGGAAGAATGTGGGCTGCTGAGGGTGAGGATAACAGGCAACGAGAGATTGTCAGCTCAACCCCTGTCGCTGTGATGATGAGTGACAGGAGAAGTAGTGGTATAAGGGGTATTGGGGGACGTGAATGTACCTGATAATGAAAGCACACCTCACATCAGTCTGGATGTGCCGTATGTTCATTGGCATTAGGATGCAAGATAACTGGCTTGGAAAATGTTGAAAGATTGAATGAGTTAATTCTTCAAAAGCATCCCCTTCAGCAGAGGTCCTGTGATGTTTGAGAGGCTGTAGTGATGGACAGGTGTATGCTGAAAGATCATAAAGAATCCATAAGATTAAAATGAAAGCATCTAAACAAAGAATGAAAGGGAAATCAGGCTGAGCATAAATTATGTGAAATCAAATCTGTCTCTGGCAGTGGGTTGCTTTGCCATTTGTGGGGTACAACTAGCAGCAAAATACACACAGTCAGCACGTGGGTGTTACCCAGTTACTGTTGGGAGAGACACAAACTGTGGTGTTGAAATTAGCTCAGCTCATTCCTTGCTGATGCTGGAAAGACTGTTGACCTGTGTGCAGCATGCATTTTTATTCTCAAAACCAGAGTGATTTTGTAGTGTTCGTCAGAGACAGTGTTCATAAACCATTTGTCATCTTCTGATGAGAGGGTTTGCATTATTTAAACTGAAAATGTAAATTACTTCTTTTGTTTTTTCCAGATGATTGAACAAGTGCAGCATTTGAAAGGTTTGGTTCACTCTGCCTCGTGTGCTGCACACACACACACACACGAGCTCTTTCTATGATGAATACCTGTTTATTTGTGTGTATGGGAGAGGTAGGCAGGGAGAACGACATCACTGAAAACAAACCACTTCATATTTTGAATGCCAAATCTGCTGAAAACCACGATGTTTTCTCAGTGAGCAATGAAACAGCTGATTCTGCATGAACTCAGTTTTCCAGTCCAGGGGTCCAAACAGTGTGAAGAAGCTCTCTGAAGGTCGCATGGGGCCAGGAGAACTTGACTTTCTATCCTTAGAGCAGTGCACTGAAAATTCTTCCCCAAGCTATCAACATTTCACAAAATTCAGAAAATATTCTCGGGTTATTTATCATGCCTAAGCTACTGCTTAGGGTCATCCTTTTATCCTTTGATATTTTTCTTAAATGTTTCACTTCTAGCAGGCACTTTTATACATTAGGTTAGAAACTCAAGGGTAAGTGAATTTATTTTCAAAAGTCTTATTGGATTATTAATTTATTTGAATAATTTCTAGAGTAAATTTTGTAATTAGAAACTCTCTCTTTGGTATTACTTTTGCTGCCAAAATATTCCTTTGGCATTAAAAACATTTTAGGTATACAATATACACCAATCATTAGGTCTCCATCTGTGGTACGTGGTATGGTTCATGAAGAACTCCTCATTGATTGGAAAGTTAACTAACTAAGGCAGTTGTGACATGGGTTATTTTGCTCCTAAGCAGGGTATTTGTCTATGGAACATGAGATCAAAAGCACTGGTGCTTATTGGACTAGGGGCAGGAATTGTCCAGGAAATTACTTGCACACAGTTCCAAGGAAATTTCTCATTCCTCTTTTCCATATTGGTTTTGTGTTATTGGGTCATATCTGCTAGTTTTTGCATGCAGAAACATGAAAATATACCCAAGTCACCCAGGACATTTCTACTACCCCGTCTTAGTTTACTTGGGCTGCTGATACAAAATACCATAGCCTGGCTGGCTTAAACAACAAACATTGACTTCTCACAGTACTGGAGGCTGGGAAGTCCAGGATCAAGGTGCCGGCAGATCTGGTGTCTGGTGAAGAACAGCTTCCTGGTTTGTCCGTGGCCACCTTCTCATATCCTTACGTGGCGGAGAGCAGAGAGGGGAAGCAAGTTCTTTCTAATCTCCTCTGATAAGGGCACCCTTATGCCCTAGTTACCTCCCAAAGGCCCTGGGTCCATTTCCCATCACATCGACATGTAAATGGGGTGTGGTGTGGGCAAAAACATTCAGTCCACAGCAACACCCTCTGTTTTTCACTTTTCTCTTCATACAGATTCATTATCCATTTGGTCTCAGGATGTCAGATTATCACACACATTATCTTTTCGGTCTGCAAAGACCCCCTTAAAATAATAGTAAAGGGACAAAAGGGGGATAAGCCTACAGGGACAAAGTGAAGTGGAGAGTCTGAATCTGAGTGATTTCGATGGAAAGCAGGTGGGGGGAGGGTGACTGGTAGAGTAGAATTCAAAGCCATTGCCCCAGGGCATGGGTGCTATGAGGAAGACGAGATTCCAGTGTGTCCCACAGCACCTCAGAGCGTCAGAGACTGGTGCTGGGAGAGTAGAATCCCCATTCCCTTCCCCGTCCACCGGTAGCTTCTCAGCAAGCAGGCATTCACTCCTAGGTTGGAGGAGAGACTGAAAGTTGCCAGAGAAAAGCCCTCGACATTTTGGTATCTGGGGATCCCAGAGTACTGGGAACTCCTGGTTCCCTTGCCCTTCAATGAATCCCAGCCATCAGCAGACCCCGTATTCAGACACAGAGCTGCCAATCAGTCTTTTAATATTTCCTTAAAATCAATAGAAAGAATAATGAGTAAGAAAATGACCACCAGCATAACACAAATGAGCTTTATCAACTATAAACCTTTTGTCATATTTGTTTAGGATTTTTAGGGAGTATACAAGAGGAGCATAGAAGCCACCTCTGATCTCATTTTTATTTCTTTCTCTCTCCTGGAAGTAACTGCTCTCCTTAATTTTGTGTTGATCATAACTATACATCTTTTTATGCCATTAATAAATACGCATCTATCCATAAACAATAAAAATATTGTTTTGCACAATTTCACATTTCGTATAAACAGTATTATACGACCACTATCTTTCTGCTACTTACTTTTTTTATTCAGTATATATTTTTTAATCCATTGAGACAAAGTAGATGTAATTGGTTCATTTTGGATATGCCCAAAACTATTTATTTTCTCTTACTTTTCCCAGTTTTTAAATATTACCACCAGTGCTGCAGTGAATATTCTTGTACAGGTCTCTGTGAAGATGTAAAAACATTTGCTTAAAGTAGCATTTAGAAGGGAGAATTGCTGGTTCAAAGGTATGCACCTCTTCAATGCTACTGAATATGGCCCAGCTGATTGGATTGCTTTTTTATATTTGACAATCATAAGTATTTCATTGTTGTTTTAATTTGCATTTCCCTTATAATTAGTGAGATTGAGCGTTTCAATTTCTTTTTCTATTCAGATTTCTTCTGTAAATTGACTTCATGTCTTTTGCAAACTTATCAATTTGTTTTTCCTTGCTTATAGGCTTTAGGAGTTTTAAAAATTATTTTAATAAATATTGAGTAAGTTAAAATATTTATAACATGTAAGGAACATGTATGGGAATCCTAAAAATATATTTTGTCACTAATTGTTTATTGGATACATGCTTAACATGTACTGACTTTTATTAAATACTATTTCAGAATCTGAGAGAACATGTTTTCCCCTTTAATTTTTACTTATTTATTTTTCAGTGCTCATTTTCATGTTTTTTTAAAAATTTAATTTTATTTTATTTTTTATACAGGAGGTTCTTTTTTTAAACAATTTTTTAAAAATTTATTTATTTTTGGCTGTGTTGGATCTTCATTGCTGCGTGAGGGCTTTCTCTAGTTGCGGCGAGCGGGGGCTACTCTTCATTGCAGTGCGCTGGCTTCTCATTGCGGTGGCTTCTCTTGTTGTGGAGCATGGGCCCTAGGTGCTGCGGGCTTCAGTAGTTGTGGCACATGGGCTTCAGTAGTTGTGGCTCGTGGGCTCTAGAGCGCAGGCTCAGTAGTTGTGGCACACGGGCTTAGTTGCTCCATGGCATGTGGGATCTTCCCAGACCAGGGCTCAAACCCGTGTCCCCTGCATTGGCACACGGATTCCTAACCACTGTGCCACCAGGGAAGTCCTACGGCAGGTTCTTATTAGTTATCTATTTTATACATATTAGTGTATACATGTCAATCCCAATCTCCCAGTTCATCCCAAACCACCTCCCACCCCCGCTTTCCCCCGTTGGTGTCCATACGTTTGTTCTCTACATCTGTGTCTCTATTTCTGCCTTGCAGACTGGTTCATCTGTAACATTTTTCTAGATTCCACATATATGCGTTTATATATGATATTTGTTTTTCTCTTTCTGACTTACTTCATTCTGTATGACAGTCTCTAGGTCCATCCACCTCACTACAAATAACTCAGTTTCATTCCTTTTTATGGCTGAGTAATATTCCATTGTATATATGTACCACAACTTCCTTATCCATTTGTCTGTCGATGGGCATTTAGGTTGCTTCCATGTCCTGGCTATTGTAGATAGAGCTGCAACGAACATTTTGGTGCATGACTTTTTTAATTATGGTTTTCTCAGGGTATATGCCCAGTAGTGGGATTGCTGGGTCGTATGGTAGTTCTATTTTGAGTTTTTTAAGGAACCTCCATACTGTTCTCCATAGTGGCTGTATCAATTTACATTCCCACCAACAGTGCAAGAGGGTTCCCTTTTCTCCACACCCTCTCCAGAATTTATTGTTTGCAGATTTTCTGATGATGGCCATTCTGACTGGTGTGAGATGATATCTCATTGTAGTTTTGATTTGCATTTCTCTAATGATTAATGATGTCGAGCATTCTTTCATGTATTTGTTGGCAGTCTGTATATCTTCTTTGGAGAAATGTCTGTTTAGGTCTTCTGCCCATTTTTGGATTGGGTTGTTTGTTTTTTTGTTATTGAGCTGCATGAGCTGCTTATAAATTTTGGAGATTAATCCTTTGTCAGTTGCCTCATTTGCAACATGGGCACATGTGGCTATCCTTAAACTAAAGGTTAATGATATGCCTTCTTAGAGCATTCCGTAAGGTCTTCTCAATTAGGCCCTCCTACTCGATTGCTCTTTTTTTTTTTTCACATAGTCGTAGCTGTTCCTTATAACAACTTTCTTCTACTATTCATTCCACATTATTTTTGCCTTCAGCAAGCACCTCAGCTGGTCATGGTTGTTTACCTGGTGGGGTGACCCAAATCTTCATTCCTGAAGGGTCTGGGCCATTATTAGTCCTGCCTGGATTGGGTCTTGTAGTTTTCCATTGCCTTTAAACACAGGTCACGGTAATATTAAGAGACACTCTAAGGAATCTCCTGTATTCCAGACATAGTCTACCTTGCCTCTGTTGTGGAGGAGTAGTCCAGTTTCCCCTGGGTAGTCAGGATCAGTCACCCCGACGAGTGTAGTAACTCTTTTCTTTGCTTATGGACTCAGAGGCACAAGGAGCCCAAATTGGCTATAGTGATACAGCTGTCCCCTTTGTCGAGTGTTCATTTCTAAGTAGCATTCCCATGACCCAGGTGGACACAAAGGGTCATCTGGAAATCCCAAGAATTGTTTCTGGACAGGAATATAAAAGACGGGGCCTGGTGATAGGAATACTTAGGCAAGTGATGCTCAAACACTAACCATCCTTCAGTTTAGGTGAGTCAATTGTTATTGCTGTAGTAACTTGAAAGGACCCATTCTTGGTATGGGGCTGCCATGGGGGATCTGAGCTGGGGCTCTTGTTGATTGGGTGACCTTGTCAATATAATCTCCTAAATATTCCACATATCCGTATCCTGGGATTTGCTAAAGTACTATTTGGCAACCAGTGTGTCCAAAGTAAGATGGAGTAGAAGCCATTCTAGAAACAGACATTCTGGGGGACATACCTTGTGCTTTTGAATAAATAGTACAGAGCATTTTTAGGTCTTTCTCTTGAGTTATTTGCTTGAATGTTGCATACACTGGTCCATCTCCCAAACTTGGGGAACTTTGGGAGCCTTACATGCCACTGTGAATCTTGTCCTACAGGCTTCGATAATACTGGCTTTCAGCTCTTAGAGCAGGCAAACGTCTACAGGAATCTTCTAAGAAAGCTCTGCCTAACAACTTTGAATCTTACCCTAAGGGCTCTCTTACTAAAGGTCCCAGAAGATCTCCTTATAACCTTTGGTTTTATTTTATTTTTAAACTTAGAATATAGAAGTCAAGTTCAGTATTATAGTAAGTTTCTAGTGTATTCTTTGTATCTTTTCTACTTCTCTATTGAAATTGTAGCTTCCTTTTGGTTATTATTATTACAGAGAAGCCAGAATTCAAAGAAAAGCAAGGTGATTTTTCCCTTTATAAAAACTGTCCTGCAAAAGTTCCTTCTGGTTTTTCTTCATTTTTGTTTTGCTTACTCCCCAAGTTTCTCATTGTATGCAGTTGATAAATGCAGTTGACTGCTAATTAATATTAGCGGTAAGGGTAGTAGAGATATTATTGAATTATAAATGATCTTTAAAGATATATTTCAAGAAGCAGTGACTCTTAGGGCTGCATTTATTATCACATTGTTGACAACCTTGATATCAAGATTTTAATATCCTGCAGGATAATGAAATTTCTACCCAACACAGATTTTCTCTGTCTTTTTACTCTAATAACTGGATATTGCTTCAGGAATGGTAATATTTTCTTGGCCTCTTTTCATATCAAGATTCTTAGGAGTGTTTCTTTTTCAAGCCAGAGGGGTTCATAGACCTGAGGATAAAGTAACAAAGGAGAGACACTTATCCGAGAAGAAAAAATTGTGTTCTCTTAGCTTCCAGTGGGTCCTGTGCTCCAGGTAGATAGGCTGCAGGGTATGTTTGGGCCGTTGATCTCTCATCAGCAGTTGATGGGAACAATGACAAGAATCTAGAGAAAGAAAGTGCCTTTGTAGAGGTGAATACTGGAGGGAAGCTCGCTGATAAGATTGTTTCACGGGAACAGAAAGTCAGAGTATCACAGAATCTCAAATATGTACGAATTATAGCAATTGCGAGGGCCTGGGGGTAAAATGACCCTCACTCCACTCGTCTTGCTCCAGCTCTCTACGCAGTTCTCCTGTGATGCGGTGTGTCAAGTTTTTGTCCCTTTATTTTGTTTTATTTGTTAATTAAGATAAAAACAGGAATCCAACTTTTACAGACCCTACTGGTATTAGTGGCAAGGACAACACATTTTTATGTTCTGAAAATTATTATCTGGGAACGCCAGACATATACTTTCTGATGGGATTGGTTATAAACTATTACTGGTATTAGTTAAGGAGCTTTGCCTGAAGATCAGCTGTGTTTAGAGCACCAAACTAGCCCCTCGTAATTTCCAGCTCATATCTGCTGGCATTTAATTATCTTCCATCCTGTATAGACAACCAGTCATGTGTGTGAGTCTGGTTTCCTGAATCACCTTGTGACATCTGTAAGTCAGAGACGGGTTATCGCTTCTCTAGATTTTTCCAAAGAGTGTAGCATGGTATTGCCCACAATAACTAGTGATTGAATTGATGGAAAAGAAAAATGAAAGAAAATCTCCATCCTGTAGAAACATACTGTCTGGGTAGCAAGGATTATTTTTTCACCTGTTAGTCTTGAATTGTTTTCCTTTCTTCCACATGGTCCTTTTCATAATAGTATCTAAAATATAAAGGTCCTATAGAGATTGAGCTGTAGGAAAACTCATGGACTTCCCTGGCAGTCCAGTGGTTAAGACTCTGTGCTTCCAATGCAGGGGGTGCGGGTTCAATCCCTGGTCAGGGAACTGAGATCCCACATGCCGCGCAGTGTAGCCAAAGAAAAACAAAAGTAGGAAAACTCATGGAAGTTATTCTAACCCCAACATGCTGGGAAACACCAACATCTTTAAATAAATGAAAGAGAAGCAATTAACACTTCGTTGAAGTCCTATTGATAAAGATAATAATAGCTAACCCTTACTGTGTTATATGCATGTCTTTTCTTCCTCACTGCAGCCCTGAGAGGCAGTCAAGGATCTGAGAGGTTAAATAATTTGCCTAAGATCCCACAGTTAGTAAGAGGTAGATAGAGCTGGGATGCAAATCTACAAACACCCAAAGCCAGAATCTGCGGTCTACCTACTACATGTACTGTCTGGAAAATCCTGGAATTGGAGCCAGTCCTCAGAAATCTCATCGGACAGAGGACCGCTGCGTGTGGCTGGTTCTTTCCAGCAGGAGGTCAGAGGCACAGGTGAACTAAGATTTGGCCCCATTCCTCTCCTGCTGATATAGAATGCATCCTGTTCTAAGTGGAAAGGTACTGGTTAGGATTAATTGGGTCAGTTACAGAATGGCAACTTGTCATCTCAGGTCAAGAATAGATTTGAATGATATGATCGAAAGGGGTTAATATCCAAAATATAAAAATAGTTCATACAACTCAATATTAAAAAAAACAATTAAAAAATGGTCAGAAGACCTGAATAGACATCTTTCCAAAGAAGATAAACAGATGGCCAACAAGCACATGAAAAGATGCTCAACATCACTAATCATCAGAGAAAAGCAAATCAAAACCACAATGAGATATCACCTGACACCTGTCAGAATGGTCATCATCAAAAAGTCTACAAATAACAAATGTTGACGAGGGTGTGGAGAAAAGGGAACCCTAGTACATTGTTGGTGGGATTGTAAATTGGTGTAGCACTATGGAAACCATTATGGAGGTTCCTCAAAAAACTAAAAATAGAACTACCATATGATCCAGCAATTCCACTCCTGGGTATATATCCGAAGAAAACAGAACACTAATTTGAAAAAATACATGCACCTCAGTGTTCGTAGCAGAATTTTTATAATAGCCAAGATATGGAAGCAACCTAAGGGTCCATCAAGAGATGAATGAATAAAGAATAATGAATGAATAAAGAAGATGTGAGATAGACATATATATATGCCACTGTGAGGATAGATATCTCCACAATGGGATATTACTTAGCCATACAAAAGAATGAAATTCTGCCATTTGCAACAACATGGATGGACCAAGAGGGTATCATGCTTAGTGAAATAAGTCAGACAGAGAAAGAGAAATACTGTATGTTATCACTTGTATGTGGAACCTTAAAAATAAAACAAACTAGTGAATATGACAAAACAGAAACAGGCTTACAGTTATAGAGAACAAACTAGTGGTTACCAGTGGGGAGAGGAAAGGGGGGAAGGGCAAAGATAAGGGTGTGGGATTAAGAAGCACAAACTACTATGTACAAAATAAATAAGCTACAAGGATATATTGTACAGCAGAGGAAATATAGCCAATATTTTATGATAACTTCAAATGAAGTACAATCTATTAAAAATACTGAATCACTATGCTGTACACCTGAAACTAATATAATATTGTATATCAACTACAATTCAATTTAAAAAAACGGTAGATTTGAGATATAAAATCAAAAAAGCTTAATTAAGGCTGAGAAATAGAAAAGAAAACCCCACAACCCAAGAGTCCCTAAGCTGCTCCAGAGACATATTTTTATAGATGGCAGCAGAATAGGGATGTTACACTTAGTAGGTTCTTTTGGAAGTGAATTTCGAAACTGAGTCATTTTGGTGCACTAGAAAGAAGAGTTAAAACTCACGAGTGCACGTGGGAGCCTCCTAAGAGACAGCATAATTAACCACAGCAGACTTCCTTGCTCTACACAGAAAAGTAAGTTGGAATGGCCTACAACGTTGAAGTCTGAACTTCTGAAAATCTTGTTGAGGCCTAAGAGATTAGATAGTAGAAGGACTGAAAAGATTCATTAGTTAGGGAGCAATGGGAATAAAAAGTGCCCATGAACTGAAAAGCAGACAGTGAGATTGAAAGGAAATAAAAAGGAATTTTATGAAATGATACTAGAAAGTTTAAGGAATATGATAAAGAAGCTGCAAATGAGAAGTGCTGTCAAAGGAATAATGACTGCAGAGAGACAGACATGAGAGAAAAATATATGCTTCTGTATTAGCAGGGATTTTAATGAGTGAGAAAAACGTGGAACATATGAAAAGAAAATCCTGTTTAACTAACATGATATCTTTCCTACCAATGGCAAAGGCTAAGGTCATAGATGGGGATACGTTTTATAAAATCGTTAGTATAATGAGATTACTAATTATACTATGACAGGAAGGACCAGTCGTCTGTGAGGGTGAGAGCTCTTGAACTTATTGGCCAATGACAAGTGGTTGACACCACATTCCCAGGGTATAAATAGCCTAAATTAATTCCTAGGGCTTTTAAAATCGTCATCCTAGACCACTGGCCACTGTACCAACTCTGTCTCATTCTTCTACATAAGAGGAGCACAGGTAGCTACATTACTGAAAAAGTAAAAAGAAATTGAGAATGTTCTAGGTCTCCTGTATATTATTCATTATGCCAACTAATTTTTTTAAGCTATAGTGGAAATTTTATTGCTGATGGAAAGCTGGACTGGGTGAGCAATTTGGGCTTCCATACTGGGAATATATATGATTTCTAAGTTTGTGAAGTAATTTAGTAGATACTGCAATCCCTGTGATTAACCATATAGAAGAATGTCGGTTTTGCATGCTTAAAGAAATTGAATTAATCAGCACAGCTTACTTAAGTGCACTTGAATTTCTGAGTGGATTGAATGTAAAATGAATTTTGACCTTTTAAAGCTTGTGACCCTACATGTCTTCCAAAGCTCGTTATGTTGGGGTGAATTGCCAGTTTGTCTCAGGAAGTCACTTCTTGTTTCCACCGGCTTTACATTCACCCATGGGGGACCCTGAAGGCCAATGTAGGGTATAGCGCTTTGTGGATTTTGAATTAGTTGATTCCTTTTGACAATTAGGAACCATTAGCTTCAATATAATAGAATGGAAGAAAGAGAATGGAAGATAGAGCAGAAGATTGGTGTTCCAAGTCTACATTCTCTCTGGCAAGCAAGTCACACCACTCTCCGGGAACCCTCCTCCACTGTGGAACCACATGTAGTTTAAGTGAACTCGTAAATTTTCTTTACCAAAATGATCTTTGTAAAACCCAGGCTGGCATTTCATCCTATGTATTGGAGATTATCCCTATCCAAAATGCTTAAACCTTTTATGACCAGATACTAGGGTCCAGGCCTGTATCTGAGAAGCCATAAATTCAGCATGCTGAATTTTGAAATTAGAAATCAAACCCCACACAAGTACTCATTTTATTTTATTTTATGGCATCTTTGTCCAACATAACATCCTGTCTTGAATTTATATGCCTTCCTCATTGAGAAACACAAGCATACTAATACCATTTTATAGAGTTCCTCATTTTAAAGTGTGCTGTAGCCTTCAGTGGAAAATAAGGCTATTTTTATAACTACTAATTTTAAAGTGTTCCCACTGCAACTGGTATTATTTTATTTGTTCTTGCCTATTTTGTAATACATTGTTCTTTTTTTTTAACATAAAGGAAAAAGAAATAAAATGGAACATAACTTGGACTATTGTTTCAACTACAGCATTTGCTTTTTACCATTTTGAAATTTCTCAGTCCCAAACCCTAAAAGTGCTATTTTAAAATTAGGGCATATATTAAAAGGCAGAAAAAGGGCCAAGTTACAGAAAAAAGTTTTTAAAAACATCCTTAATAGCTTAAAAACTTAGAGTTCAGTAGCAGAAATCAGCAACTTGGGAATTTGTGATCATTGTAGAAAAATAAAGACATCCCAAGGAGTGGATAGAAATCATCCAGAGCTGCTACTCACTAAATGCAGGACACACTGTTTCCATAGCTCATGCAGGTGACCACCTAGCTCCTTCTTAAATAGCAATCCATTTCCCCAGGAGGTTGGAGAGGTTGGATGTTTCATTACCGGAAAGGAATTGTGCTTCCATTGGCTAAGTTGAAATTTGTCCCTTACAATGTATACTTTCTGCCCTTAGTTCTAATCCTCACTATAGTGTAAGTCCTCATTCTTTTTCCCACCTGCGCCTTCAAGTAAGTACTTTCTTAGTAAATATACTGAGTTGCTTAAGGCAGTGGTGTTCTTCCAACTTGTTTTGATTCATACTCAGAGGAAAAAAAAATTATATTTTACATCACAGCCCATCGTACACACACAAAGCTTAAATGAATGTTTCAGAAAACAATTCTCATGCTTAGTACAGGCACATTCTTCTGGTATTTTCAATTCTCTTCTGTTTCATTAAAAAAAATTGCTGATGAAGATCCATTGTATTGGGCTTCCCTGGTGGCGCAGTGGTTGAGGGTCCACCTGCCGATGCAGGGGACGTGGGTTCGTGCCCCGGTCCAGGAGGATCCCACATGCCGTGGAGCGGCTGGGCCCGTGAGCCATGGCCGCTGAGCCTGCGTGTCCGGAGCCTGTGCTCCGCAACGGGAGAGACCACAACAGTGAGAGGCCCAAGTACCGCCAAAAAAAAAAAAAGATCCATTGGATTGCTTGGGACCCAGCAATAAGTCACAGTGCTCAGTTAGAGAGGCACTGCTCTCGGGGATCCTGTTTTATTCTCAGGGCTGGGACACAACTGTAGCCAGAATCTGGAGATGAAACCCTAAGACTTTCTAACCTTGAAGGTGAAATCTGTGACCCATTTCCAGTGTGCTTTTAACTTTGCAGAAGGGAGATCAGTTTATTTATATCTTACTGATATCTTTTTTTCATTTATTTTTTATTGAAGTATAGTTGAATTACAATGTTGTGTTAATTATTGCTGTACAGCAAAGTGACTCAGTTATACGTATATATATATACATTATTTTTCATATTCTTTTCCATTATGTTTTATCACAGGATATTGAATATAGTTCCCTGTGCTATACAGTAGGACCTTGTTGTTTATCCATTCCATATATACAAGTTTGCATCTGCTAATCCCAAACTCCCACTCCATCCCTCCCCCTTGGCAACCATCAGTCTGTTCTCTATGTCCCTGATTTTGTTTCTGTTTCATAGATAGGTTCATTTGTGTCATATTTTAGATTCCACATATAAGTGATATCATATGGTATTTGTCTTTCTCCTTCAGACTTACTTCACTTAGTATGATAATCTCTAGTTACAACCATGTTGCTGCAAATGGCATGGTTTCATTCTTTTTTATGGCTGAGTAGTATTCCATTGTATATATGTACCACATCTTCTTTATCCATTCATCTGTTGATGGACATTTAGGTTGTTTCCATGTCTTGGCTACTGTGAATAGTGCTGCTATGAACATAGGGGTGCGTGTATCTTTTTGAATTATAGTTTTGTCTGGATATATGCCCAGGAGTGGGATTGCTGGATCATATGGTAATTCTATTTTTAGTTTTCTGAGGAACCTCTACTGTTTTCCATAGTGGCTGCACCAACTTACATTCCCACCAACAGTGTAGGAGGGTTCCCTTTTCTCCACACCCTCTCCAGCATTTGTTATTTATAGACTTTTTAATGATGACCTTTCTGGCCCACATGAGGTGGTCCCTCATTGTGGTTTTGATTTGCATTTCTCTAATAATTAGTGATGTTGAGCATCTTTTTATACGCCTATTGGCCATCTGTACTTTTTTCTTTGGAGAAATGTCTCTTTAGGTCTTCTGCCCATTTTTTTGGTTGGGTTGTTTGTTTTCTTTGTTGTCAAGTTGTATGAGCTGTTTGTATATTTTATATTTTGCTGGTATCTTAAAAACCTTTCTGAGCATGGGTCCATATGAAAGCGTATGAATACCAAGGGCTGGGGTGGGTCAAGCAGATGCTTCCCGGAAACAGAATGAGAGCTCATACTTTTGAACTTGTCCTCAAGGGTGCTAGTTATAGTCATGGAAACCCACAGTTTAAGAACTGACACATCCCCTCTTCTCATGAGGATCATTTCCACATTTCCAGTTCCAAGGGTGTAAGCACTGCCCTTGGGTTAGGAGCCAGCCCGAGGGTCAGAGTTACCACCTGATCAAGTTCGATGACCAGTCCCCAATGTGGAACCAAGGGTGGTAGTTGTCAACTTGGAAGTCCCCAGATCAGGAAATGGCTGATGCTCCTGGTGGATTCATTATACTGAAAGAAGATGAAATTGCTTGACGAACTTTTCAGCCCATAACTGCCGCCTCCAATCAGTGCACGTTTAATGAGGGACACACAGATTAATTAGTGTAAGTTGTAAATGCCGAGTAAGCTGAAAGTAAAAGAGGAAGAGGTGAAGAGGGTGACCACTGTGTTTTTCTTTTCAGGATCAGGAGAGTTGCTTTCATTAGAAATAGCTTTGGGAATGACAAGTATTATGCAAAGAAAAAAGGAATATTACTTCTCCTCACACATGGAGTAATGATGTTTAAAATTCACAGTTGAAAATAAAACCTAAGTCACTTAATGAAGATTGTTACATGACACTGGAATTATACAATATTTCTGTATAGATGCACCATTAACATAAAAATAGAGTGATGATGAAAAAATTAAGTTAGCTTTGAACCTGTTGTAAAACACAGAAAAGTTTCTGATTTTTTTTTTTTTTTTTTGCGGTACGCGGGCCTCTCACTGTTGTGGCCTCTCCCGTCGCGGAGCACAGGCTCCGGACGCGCAGGCTCAGCAGCCATGGCTCACGGGCCCAGCCGCTCCGCGGCATGTGGGAATCTTCCCGGACCGGGTCACGAACCCGTTTCCCCTGCATCGGCAGGCGGACTCTCAACCACTGCGCCACCAGGGAAGCCCAAGTTTCTGATTTTTTAATGTGTTAGGCTTAAAAAGGCTGGAAAGAGACCACAATATGTGAAAGCTAGAGGGATTTTATACAATATTTAGTTCATCCCTTTTGGCAGTTAAGTAAGCACAAATCATTTTTGGAAAGCGGTAGGAAGAAACAACAACACATGGTTTCAGGCTAAACCAGAACAGAAACAGCATCTTTTAGTGTCAAAAAACAGTCTTATTTTTCCAAGTTGCCTTGGATATATAATTTCTTTCTCATATAGTCATAGTCTCCCCTCCTCTGCACCCTCCTCCTCCTTTCTCTTCATTTTTAAGAATTTCACTGTTCTTCAAGTAGCTTATCTAGCAGGGTGAGCACGCATTCTAGTTTGCCAGGCACAATCAATCCTGAGTTATAGCAGTTGCCCTGGGATCCATCCAAGTCTTGTCCAAATTCTTTTAAATACAGTTTAAAAATTACTTAGTTGCATTGATATGGTTTTTAATTATGATTAATCTTACTGTTAATCGTTGCATTTACAGTAACGGTGGAGGTTGATAGACCTTCATTTTATCCTTTTATCTTCTGCTATGGTCTCATCCCACATTATATTAAAGGCATGGGTAAAGGGTTCTCCCTTTAATAACCTTAAAGCATGGTTAAATATGAAAGACCACTAACAACGACCTATCTCTCTTTTAATATGAATCTTTCCAGACTCAAGATAACTAATAATATCCTTTAAAGGGCATTATTTTTTTAGGGTATCCAGTGATACAACCAAGTGCTTCTGGACGCAAATAGCAAAGGGTAACTAACTCAACTCCTTCCTGTTTCAGATTATGATAGGGGAAGGATCTGATGCCTGTTACCTGTTGCCACTTGGTATATCAGCTAGTTGTCTATAGCTTTGCCGTAACCTTCAAGATGCACAAAATCATCAGGCTGCTGGTCAGTGAAGTCAGTGGAAAATGGGAAATTATATATATATATGTGAAATTTGTGTGAGAGCTAGAGGCTAAGCATTCCTATCGCGGAGGATTTAGAGAGTGGTCTGAATGCTCTTGCTCCATTAACGCATTCATTTTGTAGTATTGATCTACAACTATTTATTTCTTATATTGTTTGGCAGTTAAAAAAATTTTTTTACAACAAACTATCCAGAGCAAGGACTTAAAAAAGAGAAAGAGGGCTTCCCTGGTGGCGCAGTGGTTGGGAGTCCGCCTGCCAATGCAGGGGACACGGGTTCGTGCCCCAGTCCAGGAGGATCCCACATGCCGCAGAGCGGCTGAGCCCATGAGCCATGGCTGCTGAGCCTGCACGTCCGGAGCCTATGCTCCGCAGCGGGAGAGGCCACAGCAGTGAGAGGCCCGCGTACCGAAAAAAAAAAAAAAAGAGAAAGAAATGTTTACTGAAAAATTAAATACTGATATTTAATTTTCTCAGACACGTTGATGATGAATGTGTAACTTACATTTCTGATCTATGAAGCAGATGATGGTGGTATCAGTGACTATATGAAGACCAGAAGACACAAGTCTGCTAAGGACACATCATCATCTTTTTAAAAATTAGTTATTTTAAACTAACAAGTTATCACAGGCACTGCAGAAGATCAGTTTATATGTCTCTTGGAGAAGCACAACTTTTCATTTAAATCAAGTGGCTGTTTTGCTTATGCCTTTGGAGTAAGTATCACCCTCTGGACTAGGGGCCATTCCTTAGGATGAAGGACAAGACGGAAATAGACCTGTCCTAATAAGGAAGAAAATGAAACTTGACAGGATTGAAAAGATCAGCCAGTAATTAACTGCTTGCCGGAATAAAATGCAATATCACTTAAAGAAAGGCAACATAATCCACTCTCTACCATGCATCCTCCACAAGGTCTAGCATATTCACAAATCGTGAAATAATCAGAAAGCAGGAACATATGACTTGTAATCCGAAGAAAAGTAGCAAATTGAATAGATTCTGAGATGATCTAGGTATTGTAATTCGCATACCAGAGTCCCCTCCCCTACTGCAGCACCAGAGGATCAGAAAGAGCCTCCCTAGCTCTCAGCTTCTCCTAGTGGCGGGAATGGGTTGGTTCACACATCCAGCACCAAACTTTTCTGAGAGGGCTCCCTACAGGACTGAATTCTGTCCTCACAGAGTAGGAACTAGGATGGGTCCACTGTAGTCTAGCAGCCTGGGGGAGACTGGAGATGGCAGCTTGGAATAGCAGATGGTATAGTTCCCCATCCCATATAGGTATTTTGATCTAATCTGCTACTGAATCCCTCTAGTGAATTTTTCAGTACAGTTATTGCATTCTTCAGCTTCACCTTTAGTTTTACCACAAAGCCATCTGACAGAAACCACAGCTGCTGGCTTCTCCCTGGGGACGGAAAGAGTTGGTAGAGGTCCCCAGGTTGGTGGGGGCATCTCCTGTGTGAGGCCAGTCAGTGAGGACAAGCAGAGGTGCCTGCTTTATCTAATGTGTGAAAACACAAACACAGAGTCAACAACAATGTAGCATTAGGGGAAGATGTTCCAAAGGAACAAGATGAGTTTCCAGGCTGACCCAAATGAAGCATAGTTATATGATTTACTTGAAAAAGAATTCAAAATAGCTGTCATAAAGATGCTTAGTGAAGTCAAGAGAACAACTCATGAAAAAAGTGAGAATTTCAACAAAGAGGTAGAAAATATTTTTAAAATATATGAAACAAATTAGGAAGCTGAAGAATGCAGTAACTCTACTGAAAAATTCACTAGAGGGATTCAATAGCAGATTAGATCAAAACACCTATAGAATGCACACAAGAGAAAAGCAGAAAGGAATCAAAGCATACGATACAAAAATAAATCAATAAAATACAAAGGTAGATAGTAAGAGCAGGAAAGGCAAACAGAAACTAACAGAAAACAAGAAAATGGCAACAGTAAATCCTTCTCTACAAATAATTAGTTTAAATATAAGTGGATTAAATTCCCCAATCAAAAGACATAAGAGTGGCTGAATGGATTTTAAAAAAAGATCGATCTATATACTGCCTATAAAAACTCACTTCAGATTTAAGAACATACATAGATTAAAAGTGAAGGGATAGAAAAAGATATCCCACGCAAACGGCAACCAAAGAGAGCAGGATGGCTACATTTACACAAAATAGACTTTCCAAAACTATCACAAGAGACAAAAAAGGATAATACATAATGATAAATAGGGTCAATCTACCAGGAAGATGTAACAATTACAAAGATATATGCACACAACATCAGAGCACCTGAATAAAAAAGCATTGACAGAACTGAAGGGAGAAGTAGATAATTGTAGGAGATTTCAGCACTCCACTTTCAACAACAGAGAACATTTACACAGATGATCAATAAGGAAACATAAGACTCAAAAAACACTATCATCAAATGGACCTAACAGACATATGCAAAACATTGAACCCAAGGACAGGAAAATACAAATTCTTCTCAAGCCACATAGATCTTTCTCAAGGATAAATCACATGTTAGGTCATAAATCAAGTCTCAACAAATTTAAGAAGACTGAAATTATTCCAAGTATCTTTCCTGACCACGGTGAGATGAAACTAAAGATCAAGAGCAAAAGAAAAACTGGAAATTTCACAAAAATGTGGAAATTAAACAGCATACTCTTGAGCCTCCATTGGGTCAAAGAAGAAGTGAAAAAGGAAATTAGAAAAACACCACGAGACAAACAAAACCAAAAATACAACATACCAAAACTATGGGGTGCAGCAAAAGCAGTTGTAAGAGGGAAGTTCCAGCAATAAACATATACATAAAAGAAGAAGAAAGATCTCAAATAAATAATCTAACTTTACACCTTAAGGAGCTAGAAGAAGAGGAATAAACCAAGGCCAAAGTTATCAGAAGAAAGGAAATTGCAAAGATTAAAGCAACAATAAAGGAGATAGAAAATAGAAAAAAATTAACAAAACTAAGACTTGTTTTTTTGAAATAAAAAAATTGACAAACCCTTAGCTAGACTAAGAGAAAAAGAAGACTCAAATAAATAAAATCAGAAATGAAAGAGGAGAAATTACAACTAATAACAGAAAAGGAAAGGATTAAAATAGACTATGAACAATTATATGCCAACAAACTAAATAACCTAGAAGAAATGGATACCATGTCCAGCAAATAGAACACCATATGATCCCACCTTCTGGGTATATATCCCAAAGAATTGAAATCTCAATTTTTACAGTAGCTGAGATGTGGAAACAGTCTAAATGTCCATTGCCAGATGAATAGATATTAATACGTGGTATATACATACAACAGAATACTATTCAGCCTTAAAGAAGAAGAAACATTGGAATAAAAAATACTTCTAGCATTCCCTATGTGTCTTTCCTTAAACCATTTAAAAATCAAATATGCCTATATCTGTCACTAACACTGTAGTATGAATTATTCGGGAGTATAAAACTCCTTAAAGAAAGAGAAGATTTCTAAGAGAATGAAAGTTAAAGGGAAGGGCAATTTATGGAGTGATGCCTGAGGTTCCTGGAACTTTTGCCTAAGTCAACCCTATCTTTGAGTAGAGACCTCCCAAGGCGAGGATATTTCCCCTTCTTCCTATTTATTTTACCTATGGCAAATACCTTTTAAATTAGTCCAAGGACTTAGAAATCTAAAATACATTGTGGAATTTAGTGAACTGTTTACTCACCCTGAATTGAGTAGTTGAAGGAGAACTAGAAAAATCTGAATGCTTCCCCAAACTAACTCTCATTTGCATAGCATTTTGCTTTCAATTACACACACCAGTGGAACAGATATTTTTATTGCGTTGATTTACAGATGAAGAGACTAAGAATTAGAGATGTTAGATCACTTGCCTAAAAAGCTTTTGAGTCAGCATTTGAACTCAGGTCTTCTGATTCAAAAGAATATTTTTTTCACTGCATACTGATTATATCCTTAAATGTCTCCCACTTTCAACCAACTAAATTTCAAATTACTTGAACATTCATTTCTAACCAGGAAACATTAGTGTAAGATATATATATTTTGGGGAAATACTCTGTTCTATGTTCTCTTCTTGGGTATTATAGCTTTTGAGAAATCCTACAAAATAGCCTTACTTGACTTAATTTCAACGAGTGTTTTCCATCTGAACAATGGCCCCGTATTGTTTCTTTGAATTCAATTTGGGAAACAGTGCCCAAAAATGGGATGTTGTGGGCTTAAAATATAAAGGCCATTATATTAATTCCTTATATTATTTATAGCCTTTCCCTCACTATTCAAGGGTTAATTTGTTCCCCCCCAAACCCCTCTAAAAGTAAATTCTCTAAGTCAAGTATATAATTATGATTAATTTCAATGGAAAAACTTTTAAAGCATCTTGAACCTCCAACTTAATACCCATTTATGCTAACACTGAATTCTATTAAACGGACCTGATAATACGAACAGTTTAACATTAGCAATTGTGGCACAGCAGGCAGTGAACTTCCTGTGATAATTCTGTACTATGGCATCTTCTGGGCTAGCTCTTGTGTAGGTGACTTATGTAATAAATGGTATGTAGCGATTAGGCGGCTTAGGACAAAGCTCACGAAATGTACAAACATGATACGCAATGTCTTCATAATTAAACATTTAATAAAAGAACCAAACAGAATAGTAGAGACCAAAGAGATCGATGAAAGCAAAATATTCATTCCACGAGATCCTCAGGACTATAGAATGAGCAAACCATGAGGATCCTGAAAGAACCATATGCTACGTGTGGCAACAATATGACTGTGACAGTGACAAAAGGCGTCTCTTGTTTTACTCTGTCAGCTGCTTGGCATGTGAGATCTAAATTTATCTTTGTAATGGAGGGGAAGTGTGCTGCAGGGAGAACTAGGTATTACATGAAGCTTCTCACCTAATTAGAATTCTTATCATCCAAATGGATGTATCCTAGAGTTTGATCATGATGCTGTTCAATTGACATGATAATTCTCTAGTCGTTTTCTCATTTGATCCTTGCAGTAACTCTGAGGTGGCCCTGTTGGGGCTCAACACCAAATTTTCTGATGCCAAGTTTAGTCCTATTCCTTTGGTCTTCTGGGTTCATTATCTTAGTTCCTAAACTCTCTGGCATCGCCACCCCACAGGCACTAAGGTCTTGGCTTAAGTTTTCTGAAGATTCTCATTTATTTTGAGTGTAATGCATAAAGGCAGTCTCTGGCTCATATTAAAGAGAGCAAGGCCCCTGGAGTGGGTGTCTGGGTTTCTTCAAGAGCAAAGTGGAGTAATAACAGGACTCAACTTAGAGAACTTTGGGGGAGGATTAAAGAGTTAATCAGTGAAAACTGCTGGCAGATAATTGACACCAGAAATGGTAGCCATTACTATCAGACATCACAATACGATTCACCAGATACTTACCGAGCGGCATTAGTGAACCAGACCATGCCCTGGGAGGGGCAGAGCTAAACCCACGTCCTCCTTCCCTGCTAGAGCTTAGGGCCAGTGGTGAGCCAGAGAGAGAAATGTGCACAGAAGAGAGGCATTTGAGAGGCTTTGTTCTGTGTTTATTTTTAAACAGCTTTATTGGCGTGTAACTGACATGCGGTGAGATACATATATTTAAAGTGGACGATCTGGCACATTTTGGCACATACCCGTGAAACCATCACCACAGTCAAGATAAGGAACATGCCCATAATCCCCCCAGGTTTTCTCATGCTCCTTCAGAGTCCTTCCCACACCCCCAACCCCTATTCTCAGGTAACCATTGTTATGCTTTCTAGCAATAGGCCAGTTCTAGCACTCGTTCAAGTTGTTGTTGCATGTGTATTTTGTGTGGTAACATTAACCCCGGCTTATCTTACCCTCTTTGATGTTTTGTACCCTCGCCCCTAATTTTATCACGTTAATTTTTGGTGTGTTCCTATAAGGTGCCTCAAATCCATTTTTCAAAAGAGAGCAGAGATCAAGGAAGCATGAGATCTGGCACCATTTGAAAACCATCAGAAAACTTCCCTCTGTCCTCAAATCTCTTTTCTTTCTATTTGTCAGGAATGAAATTCTTCCATTAGAGACTCATTCTTTTGGATTATGAGGTATTTTCTGTTAAATCCTCAGAGTAATGAGATAGTCATCTATCTGAACCTTTCCAAGTGGACAGCTGGAGGTTGAGGTGGCTGGAATTGGAGAGAGCATAGGGAGAACAAGAAGCCACTACACGGTGGAAAGTGAAAAGATGCTGCAAAAAAAAAATCGAAAGGAAGCAACAGGAAGGGAAGCCATCCTTGTCTGATTTCACTCATGTCCTTGCTGAGAAGTAAGCATTTTATTTTGATTGGTTGATTTTGCTTTTGGGGGGTGGGGGAAGTCTTCACAAGGTAAGAATTAAGTTAAGTAATAGTGGCAACTAGTGCATCTTTGCTGAACTACCCAGAAAGCTTTGACGACTGAAGCAGAAAAATGGAATAAAACATGAAGTAAAGGGTCTCACGTTAAAGTCACGCAGTTTGAGTGGAAATCATTTACTTGTCCTTCACTCTCTGCAGTCCTGAAGCTGACCTGATGTTAGCTGAAGCAAGGGCAGGCAAAATGTAAACTGCAAGAGAGAGAAAATTCTATTTATGTCCTAAGGTGCCAGATACAACGGGAAATCGTGAATACACACCCAAATCAATAAACTCGGAGAAGAGTCAGTGTAGTGCCCGAGAGCAATTCTAAAAAGAAAGAGAGGGAGAGAGGCTCCCTACCACAAACAAATCAACAAAACAAAACCATTCTAATGTGAATGAAAAACTAGACATCAGAAAAAGTACCCAGGGCTGGGAACAACGATTCAGAAAGCAGCAAAAAGGGAAAGGCGAGCTGCTGAGCCGCCGGTTTAGAGCACTTGGCAGTCGCACACAACTTGCTGTCGAAAATCTTGTTGACGGAGGCAAAATTCCTTAGGGTATCAAGTTCCTGCAAACACGTTACCCCTTACAGACATAAGCCTATCATTCCTTGGCTTGGTAAATTTAATTTAAATGACTGTGGAAACCTGTGTTTGATTAAAAGTTCATTTTTGTAGCTACCAGGAGAAAAATCGGTAAGGCAGTTCTCTGTTCTAGACAACAGGCTAGAGAAGGAGAAATGAACAGTAGTAGATTCTCTGAGGCTTAGCGCCTCAGATAAGTTTTCTGATTTAGCATTCAGTACTGAATCCTGGTCTCAAGTGCAGGTGGCATTTCCTTTTAGAGCCAAGCTGTAAACATTCCAGGTACGAAAATTCAACTGCAAAACATACGGGGTATAAACGGATGTACATTACAGCATTTTATTTGGAAGGGGGCTTGTGGGATAGCTTAATGGTAGCACCCCTGCAGTGTGGGAGCCTGAAAGGATTACAGGAAAGGGCTTCATGAATATTTATTAAAGTGGTAAATAAGGATGGCTTGAAGGGTCTCTATATCCAATGCAGCAATATCCTGGGAGAAGGAAAATGCTGGAAATTGTGAAGTTCTTATTGCCACATGTGTCAGAGAATCACATTACTCACAAATGGCACAGCCATACCGAACTATAGCTTTTCTCCCCCAGATCACCATTATGTTTTACTACCCACTCTATTCTCGTTTGGTTGCCGCCTCTCACTTTCCTTGCGTATGGAGTTGCTCAGTTTTGTCTCCTAGGCTCGCAGGTGGGGATATATCATCGTACGCTAGCTGAGCTTTGAGAAGCACGCCTCTGGTCTCTGATGTGCCTAGGATCCATTTGGCAGAAAGTTAGCTATTTGAGGCTTTTCCATTCTGCTGTTAAACATCTTTCCTCTTACCTCCAAGCTCTCTCTTCTTGCTTTTCTTGCTGCCTCAATGCCTCTTCTGGTCCATCCACCCTGCTTGGTGTTTATTTCCCTCCGAAAACCTTATTTCATCACTTGTCAATCAGGCACTGCGGTGTTCGTGCACATAAATTAATGAATGATTCTCCCAGATAAAAGTCTTACCTTTAACCGGGAAATCTTACTGTTTGGATGCAAAGGAGTCTATATATTCTATAGGCTGTCTTACGTTAGGCTACTTGGGAGCTATTCTTGGTAGCAGAACCTTATCACAGTCTCAATATACCAATATTTATAAGTTGCAATAATTTCTTATATATTTGTGGATTCTACTTAAAGAATTTTTTTTTTTTTTTAATTACGAGAGTCACAGTTTTAGATCACTTAGACTTTTCGTTTAGCCTCCTATACCAGGAGGGCATTGAAGGTCAGCAAAATTCTCCTGCTGATAAACCCTGAGGTTTAATCTTGAGGGTGGATTTATCCTTACTTTCCCAGATCAAAGCTAAGATTAGCAAACTTTTCTAAATCTAATTCATAAGTTGACCCTTTCTGACTGGATTCTTCTTCAATCCATTTCAAATTTATGTTTAAAGCCCAAAGATGGCAATACTTTTTTTCAGAAGGAAAGAGGTAAAAAGGAGGGGAGGAATCCCTCGTATTTTGTGCTACAGCTCAGCTAAGAATCTGTGGTAATTGCTATACTAACTCACTCATCTGGGCCTTACTAAATGCTTGCTAGATTAAATTGGATTGAACTAAGGTCTGTATTTGAGAAATTATAATATGACTTTCACACCCACTCTGTTTTTGTGCGTTTTGAAATGATAGTGTTTTTGCAGTCACATCTCTGCCAAATAATGTGACAGTCAAGGTTCTGGGATCACGTTCTTGTTCCTAAATCTTTTTAGTTTATTAGTCTCCTCAGGTCATATCTCTCAATCTGTAAGTTCATGTCTGGTCTTCAGTTGTTTCCAGAAGGTGCTTCCCTGGCACCTTCTCCCACTTCGCAAAAGCTCTTTGAATCCAGATTTGTACATCAAATAACTTGGCTTTGAAATCACCAGGCTGCAGTCTGGGTCCCTCCAAAGCCACAGCTGTAACTTGTTTCCACAGCATCTTGAGGAGACATGGTTGGTAAACACTGTTTACACTGCCTTGTGTTTACTTGGCTGGGCTGTACGTCAGGCAGCACCACAGAAATGTCAACAATTTATGTCATTTTGCATTTCACATGCTTAAGTTTTCTCCACCTTGAGAGGCAGAATTTGTTACAGTACAGTTTCCCTTTGTGTCACTGACTTTGATTTCGGGAAGATAGTGTTGTCTCGATATTTCCGGTCCATCTTTAGGATTTTCAGGGGAACTCTAACAACAATGCTTGTGTTGGGGAGGAAGAAATGTTCCTCTACCCTTCTAGGTTCTTCTGAGTGGTCTAAGAATTAAATTGACATGAGACAGATGAAAAGGAGAAAATCAAACAAAAGCAGAATGACATGTACACATGGGAGAGATCCAGGAAGACTGAGTAACTCGCCAAAATGGCTAAGCCCTCACCTTAAATAACATCTTCAATTTAAAGACAAAAGAGAATGTCGGGGGTGTGGTTTGAGACTTCGAGGGGGAGGAAGGAAATGGAGATGGAAAAGCAAATGTTTGGTAAACAAATGTTTGCTGGGTCCTGTAGTGACAAGGGGACACAGAGAGGACCCTGACCTCTAGGCCCTGCCAAGTTTCCCCTCCCTCACCAAGTACCATATTCTTTGCAGATATATCTGGTGATAGCTCCATTCTTGGAACAGGCTCTCTATCTAAATTCTTTTAGGCAGTTATGAGGAAGGTCAGAGTTTCTTCCTGAGTCTTTTGGGCCTTGATTATTTTCAGCTTGAAATAACCCACATGCCAAAGAGACATTTTGGGGTGGCAAATCTTGCTTCCCTACACTTGCTGATTTTCCCACATACCGTCTTGTGCTTCTCTTCATGACCCAGCTAGTACATAATGAGACAGGAGACACATCGGGTTTCTGGTAGGTGATGGAATTTTTACCTATAAACTTTTGAGCAGCACACAGCTACTTGGTTTACCACTGGAGACCAAAGCTAACACTTCATTTTCACAATATATTGACATTTTGATGTACCCATAGCGTATCATTTTTTATTTTTTTCTTCCAAATTTATACCAATGATTTTTGCACTGTGTCCTGGTTGAAGGCAAACTATCGACTATCTACTTTTCTTGAGTACAGACTTTAATAAGGAGAAACTCCTATTTGAAACATAAAAACTTAACTCAGTTGTAAATTCTGGCAAGACTGGCAAACATGTACCTTCCTGCTTTGATTTCTGCTTTCCATTAGTTTGAAAAGAAGCCTGTATGTGTTGCTGGGATGATTTGGCCGGGGCAGGGAACAGAGGCTGCAGAAGTACTGGTGACGTTTAGAGCATCAGAGTGCACCCATGTTTACATATAAACACTCCACCTTACCTCAAAGCTAAACACAAATTTTAAAACATTATGCCTTTGTGGTCGTTAAGAATGGCATCACTGCTCCCTTTCAACACACTGAAATTTGGGAATTGAATGGATGTCTCTGCTCATCAATTTTCCATCTTAATTAGGGTTGCCAATTTCACCAAGACACAGGGCACCCAGTTAAACTTGAATTGCAGATATACAACGGTAGGTTTTTTTTTTTTAAAGAAGATGTTGGGGGTAGGAGTTTATTAATTAATTAATTTATTTTTGCTGTGTTGGGTCTTCGTTTCTATGCGAGGACTTTCTCTAGTTGTGGCAAGCGGGGGCCACTCTTCATCACGGTGCGCAGGCCTCTCACTAGCGCGGCCTCTCTTGTTGCGGAGCACAGGCTCCAGATGCGCAGGCTCAGTAGTTGTGGCTCACGGGCCTAGTTGCTCCGCGGCATGTGGGATCCTCCCAGACCAGGGCTCGAACCCGTGTCCCCTGCATTAGCAGGCAGATTCTCAACCACTGTGCCACCAGGGAAGCCCCAAGGGTAGTTTCTGAGCGTAAGTACGTTCCATGCAATACTTGGACAAATATTGCATGGATTATACTTTATACTAAAACAGTATTCTTTGTGTATCTGAAATTCAAATGTAAATGTATTTTTCTGGCAACCTTAATGTATCAGTAACTAAGTAATCCAATCAAGCTCAATCTCCCTTCCCTCTGCTCCTCGCCACTCTCTGATTCTGGACTTTTGAATGAAGAAAGGACTCCTTAGAGCATCGTGCTGAGAATCCCACAAATTCGGCCTCATTAGCATCTGCACACAGAGATAGAGACCTTTAAAAAAATGCATAAAACAGGAGCTCTGACTTCTTAACTACAGCAGTTCACATCTGTAATCCTTTCCCTGCTGCACCCTCACTCCAGTCATTAGCACATGATATTTTGCAGCTGGTTGAGCCAGCTGTTGTTACCCGGATTCAGGTGGGGATAGAAGGACATTTACAATTTTTACATCAGAGTGCTTCTGTAAACCCAGGTAAATAAATGTGTAGCAGCAGGTGATGCAAAGAACCAAGGAAAAGATGAAAACAGACAGAAGCTCATCATTTAGGCAAACGTAAAATGCAAAATCTAGTCTGTGGTGTGAAGTTCTGGAATGTAGTGCATCCATTTGCTTTCCCCCAGGTGGGATATTTTGTATCTTTAGAGTGCAGATGTGTGAGGTTTATACTAGCTGACAGCATCTTTGTAAATGGGCCATCAGGGCCACACAGAGGTATGAATTTGTCCACCAAAATGGTCAAATTGCTAAATTATCCTCCTGATCCCCACGTTCTGCCGCATTTTCTGAGTCATAAGTTAGAAGAGCGCAGCCATTACTTTTGAAGTTTCCACTCTTAAGTGTCCAGACCTGAAGCATTCAGGACTACACCTCCTCCCAAAATGCAGTCTATAATTACTTCAGAAACACCACGCAGGCCCTGCTCTTCTTATATGAGAGGGCTGGGATGTTCTTTTGTTTTGTACTTAAAGGCTAATGACTATACCTCCCAGCAGGGCCACTCGAGACCAATGGTAAAATTAAACCATCATTGTTGTGACACCTCTGGATCGGGGTTTGACTTCTAGCATCTGTTTAATGATGCATTGTTTTTGAAAAGTTGCTCATTTGAAGTCTTTTCCAAAAGCAGTAAAAATATCTTTCCAGTTCAATCTCAACTCAGAGTGAAAGAAAACCTTTTTTTTTCAACACCAAGCTTAACCTTTCTGAAAAGGCTAGAGGAGGCTCGAGAACTATTCCTGGGGGGCTTCAGTTTGTTCATACAGCACGTCTGGGGCAGGATGAATAGCATGGTGCAAATTTCCAAATGAATTCTTGGCTGGGATGCTTTGATCTCCACCTACACTCGAGAAGAAGAAGTGAGTAGTTCGGCTTTCACGGCCATTCCTCCTTGGATTCCCCCCTGGGATGTGACCAGAGCTTCATGGGGAAATACAAGTGGTAAAAGTCTTATTCTCACAATTCCTGTGACACTATAAGGCCTTCAGCCACTCCCCATTTGCTACTAAATAATGTTCCAACTCCTTAGCCTGGCTTTTAAGATCTCTGAGCATGTTCCGTTGGTCCATAATGACATTTCAACAAGACAATCCTTCGTTGTGAGGGGTTGCCCTATATATCGCAGGATGTCCAGCATGCATGGTCTTCCTGTTACTCTGACAAACAGACAGGTCCACCTGCTCCCCAGGAGTTGGTAATGTTCCTAGTCCGAACCCCTCTTTCAGAGTATGGCCCTGATTTACCTTTCCCACCTATATTCCCATTATTCCAATGGGTGAGTGTTATGCCCTAGACATAGTGTATGCTATTTGCTACTGTAAAGATTAAGCAAGATAAAATAATAAAGCAACTTGTATACTCTTTGCACCTAGTAAAGGTCCTGTAAAGGCAGGATGGCCTCTACACTTGCATGTGTCTCGTACACAAGTTTGCTGTTATCCACATTCCATCATTCTGGGTGTAATACCCTTTTCTGACCTGTGACTATCCGAACCCTACTTTCTTTTAGGTACAACTTATGTGATATATGAAATCTCTCTTAACCTCCTTATCTTCTAAGTTCTTTTACTGCTCAGGGTCTGTGTTAGGCTCTTCCCGACTTAGCTGGAAAGACAAATAAAATAGTGTTTACTGTGTGGCATGACAGGTACAGTAGCAGGGACCAGTACAGGGAGGGAAGCCTAGACCTTAAGGGTAGTGTAGAAGAGTCTTCATGAAAGATTTTCTACAAGACTGATGCTTGAGTTGAATTTTGAAGGCAAAATGTTGATTAGATGAAAAGGGAGGTGGGAAGTATATTCCAGCTAAAGGGAAAAGGCATGTGCGAAGGCCTGGTGCTAGCAGTTCATTTTGGTGGAAGTAACCAGAGCATATAGAGAAATGTCAGGAAACGAAGCAGGAAATGTAGCCAGAAGTGAAATCATAAAGGGTTTTGTTTGATGAGCTATGGGGTTTGTACTTCGTTCGCAAGTTATGAGAGTAGTTGAAGGATTTTATTTCACTTATTACCTTTCTCTATCTTACATTATAATTACATATTTATAAGTATAGTTTCCAAACTAGACCATATCTTCCTCATGGACAGAGCCTACCTTTGTTTCATCTTTGTGTTCACTACAAAGTTTACCAGAATATTTTGCAGACAGCAGATTTTCTAGGATTGTTTTTGATTAATTAAAGATTAATGAATGAAATTTTATAATTTTTTCTCACCTAAAGAATGCTTATCCATTTGTTTCATTTTAATAGACTGATGTGGGCATTTTGGATTTACCTTTAAGCTCACTTATCAAGTAACTTTTTTCTCTGTGTGTGAACAGTTGGCTTCCAGTTTTGGGCAGTTGTGATGGTCACTTGTGAGTTGAATCATCAATTCTTTGTTCTATTATTCATGTTCATATTCATAAAACAATGCGTCCAATTGTCAGTGGTCACCTGGGCAATGATAAATCAGAAATAAAAAACTGATTAAAAATTCAGGCCTAAAACCCATTAAACCCTTCTTTCTTCTTTGGAAATAATCTGAAACCCAGATAATCCTCTCTCT
Organism: Tursiops truncatus; assembly: GCF_011762595.2. Classification (NCBI taxonomy): domain Eukaryota; kingdom Metazoa; phylum Chordata; class Mammalia; order Artiodactyla; family Delphinidae; genus Tursiops; species Tursiops truncatus. The sequence continues at coordinate 161,973,227 of NC_047035.1, read as the reverse complement.
CTCTCCTGAAGGCTAGCAGACTCCAGCCAAATGGCTTCCAGAGGGGAAGGGAGGCTCAGGAAAGGGGTTCCTTCACGGAAAAAGGCTGCCTTCATTCTCCAAACTGTCAACATTCACACTTGGGCTTATTTCAGTTGACAGAAAATTGGAGGAGAGATATTTTCAAGTCCTCCTGGGCCCTGAGGCTGGAAAGCAGACAGACCTCTCCATTCCCAAGGAGCTGAAACTTTAAGTGATGAATTATCTTTGTCAAACATGAAACAGGGCACACTTCTGTTGTCTGTCCCTTTATACTCACTCATTATCTGCAGTTCTCATTCTCCTCTTAGTTATTAGAAAGGAGGAAATGGCTAGAAAGTCACAGGGTTCTGGTCCAGGAGGAAGGTAGGTAAGTGGTTAAATTAGTCTTGCATATCCCCCAGGGTTTATGGGAAATCCTGCTGGGAAGAAATTTTATAGCTCTCATGGTCAAGATTAATTACATTGATTTCATGTTTATATTAAGCCCACATAATGAGGTGAGACTTGGAGGTGCCAGACTTTGACCAGGCCATAAACCTGTTTCACCAGCTTCTTCATTTGCTAGTTTAGGTGAATAGAGAAAAAAAATCAACCTTCTTTCTGTTTGCTCAGTGCAAATTGGTCTGCCCAACTTGAGGATCTCTGTAGATCTGTGAGAAGGTGATGCTGTCTTGTTTGTTATAGTTCCCCACTGGTTTGCCGTCTGTGATATGGGTGGAGATAATGTGAGGACAAGAGCAAAGAGAAAAAAACACAAACGATGTACTACATGTGTTACGGAATGCCAGGTGGGCTATTTAAAATGAATGCCATGGCTTTTTAATGCAGAAGTTGCAAAAAAATTGGTAAGAGTTTGCGTAAGTCCTGCCCCAATCTGATCTCGTTGCAACAAATCATTATGCCAGATTGACTCACATATATGATCCTGGAACACGGGTGGTCCGTCTCCTGTTAATATTATGGCCGTTGAATGTCAGCGTAACTTAAGGCAGAGTGTCTCAACCTGGGCATTACTGACATATTGGGCTGGATAATTTTTGTTGTCAGGGCTGTCCTGTGCATTATGGGATATTCAGCAGCATCTCTAGCCTGTACCACTAAATGGAATAGGAACTCCCACCTTCACCTCTCGCCAAGGCTTGACAATCAAAAGTGTCTCCCGACACTGCCAAATATCATGGGTAGAAGGTAAGCAAAATCCATGGCTTTAAAACATACTGCCCTTAACAAGCATTCACTAAATAGGATTACAGCCTTAAAGACATTAAGAAATTTACCTCCACAGGTTACACATTCGTGCAGTTAACCTGCATCCACCATCTTTCCTTACACAGCTAACATTTCTCTAGAAGCTAACTCGAAGCAACAAAGAATACTCAACAAGCACTGTTTTGAAGGGCTAACAGCCCCCAGTGGGGATACTGACCAATAGCTAAATGAATAAACTATTATATTAAAGTTAGAATATAGCCTCATTTCAAATTGGTCATTGAGCGGTGGACATTTGCCATGACTTGGACAGCAGATATCAGTGAGTATCGGGACAAAGCTCATGGCCAGGCAGGGGGTGGACACCACAAGCCTTAGCTTTGTGTGCTGCTGCCACTTACATTTTATCCTAAGTTGTTATAATAAATTATGAAGGATTCACAGATATTTTTCAGCTTCTCCAAAAGATAAGGAAAGCCTCATGCTTATTTATTTGTTTGTTGGGCCCTTTTCAAAAAGGACTTACAGGTTTTACAATAAAAGCACGATTTATGACTTTTTCTTCCCCTGCTCCTCCTGGGAAAACTCATTCATGCCTACGACTTCAACAATCACTTATATGATATGATGGATAATTTTTTTTCTGTGTCCAAAGTTTTTATTTTTTAATTGAAGTGTAATTCACACATTATAAATTGTATATAAATTCACAAACACAAATTGTACACTTTAAAAGTATATAATTCAGTGGTTTTTAGTAGATTTACAAGATTGTATAACCATTACCACTAATTTCAGAACATTTTCATCACCCCCAAAATAAACCCTAGACCCATTAGCAATCACTCCTCAACCCCTTCTCTCCAGATCCTTGGCAACCACTAATCTACTTTCTGTCTCTGTAGATTTGCCTGTTTTGGAAATTTCATAAAACTGTAATCATACAACATGGCTGCTATGGTCTGAATGTTTGTGTGCCCTCAGAATTCGTATGTTGAAATTCTAATCCTCAAAGTGATGTTATTTGGAGGTGGAGCCTTTGGGAGGTGATTAGGTCATGAGAGTGGGGTCCTCAGAAATCCCACAGAACGAGCACATTCCTGCTGCCACGTGAGTGTACAACCAGAAGACTGCCGTCTAGGAAGTGGGCTCTCGCCACACACTGAATCGGCCGGCGCCTTGATCTTGGACTTCCCAGAACTATGAGAAGTAAATGTTAAACCTAGATTGGTTTAACAACCCCTTAGCAGGTTGTTTTGTCTTCCAGATCACCTCAGTCCGTTCTCTACAGTCCTTCTGTAGTGATCTTTGACTGTCACTCTCTCACCTGCTTCAATTCCTCCATTGTTGTCCTTTGCCCTCTGGAGCCAGGCTAACGGCCTCAGCACGGCAAATCAGGCCTCTTCTGATCTGACCCTTTCCTACTTCTCCAATCTCTTCCATTACTTTCCCCTCCCACCTTCTACCCACATATTAGCTATAATGAAGTGTTCACTTTCTCAAACTCTCTGTGTGTTATAACTCTGCCCTTGTCTTAGCCCACCCATGCTGTTCTTTTGTTCTAGAATGCCTGGTAGCTCCTTTCCTCCTCCTCCAGGAAGCCTTCTCTGATGTCTTCCACCTTCAGTATGGGCATCAGTTCTTTTTCTCATGCTTCCTTGTGTCACAGCAATTACCACACTGTAATTTTCTGTTTCTTACCTACCCCTGCCTGTAAATTGCAAGCTCTCTGATGTAGGAATTGTGCCTTTGTATTAGTCTGTTACAACTGCCATAACGAAATACCACAGACTGGGTGGCTTAAACACAGAAATTTATTTTCCTCACAGTTCTGGTGGCTAGAAGTTTGAGATCAAGGTGTTGGCAGGTTTGGTTTCTTCTGAGGTCTCTCTCCTTGGCTTGCCGGTAGCTGTCTTCTCTGTGTCCTAATCTCTTCTTATAAGGACGCCAGTCATATTGGATCAGGCCCAGCTGAATGACCCTACTTTACCTTAACGGCCACTTTAGAGTCTCTGTCTCCAAATCGGGTCACATTCTGAGACACTGGGGCTTAGAACTTCCATGTGTGATTTCTGGGGAGACACAATTCAGGCGATAACAGCTTTCCATTTCGCTTTGCCAACACCTACTCCTTAAGCAGACTCTCAATTAATGTGAGAATAAGTGAAAGAGTGTAAGATCAAAGGTCATAGAGAAGAAGGCGATCAGAAAGAAGGAGGGTAAAAAGAAGAGAAGAAGGGTTTGTGTAACCAATCAGACCAGAAACCCAGGGTTATCATGTTGCTAAATCTTCGTGTTGCGATTAGTACTGGGCTCCATTCTGACTTCCTGAGGCCAGGGGAATAAAGGAAAACACTAAGAATTACCTTACGCTTTATAAAAGATTATTTGAAGAATAGAGTTAATACAATTTAAAGAGATAGATACATTTTATAATTTTTAATTTTCTCCTTTTCTTTAAGGCTGTTCATTCCTACCATTTCCTTTGGATTTTTGGAATGTGTTTAAATTTAGACAACCAGAAAAATTCTGTGTTCTAGGATTCAGAAAGTTAGTTATAAAACTCAATTTTGTTTATTTACTTGGCCAGGTGTGGGATTGAAAATAAGTGGCATTTCAATGTAATTCACTTCTAAAAATGCCTTTATTAGGATTGTCGCCACATTTTGTTTCCACCCTCAGTGTAATTAAATCCTCCTACTGAGGATTTAACATTGACATTTGAAGGGATTGATGGAAAACTAGAATCAGATAGGAAACAATTCATTAGCCTGTGCTTTGTTTTCAGGAAAGAGGACTTCTATAAGGTTGTGTCTAAGAGTTCAGCAAAGCTTTTCGATTTTGTGTGCCGTTGACAGTGAGAACCACAGACACTTCAAGGTGGTCTCCTATGATACCCAGTCCATCGTGCTCAGCTTCTTCCTCCAGCAGATGAGGAAGTTGGACCAGGGTCTCTCAGCGCCAATCTAGCACCATCATTCTGAAATCGTAGGGATCCTGGGGAGTTCCAGAAATTAGTATTTCTGTTATTCTCCAGACAGTTTTAGTGGAGTAACTGACACCACTATCAATCATCATGATTATTGCCAACGTTAACTGAATAATTAGAATGTGCCTAGGCTGTGCAGAGTGAGCACTTTGTATGCATTATGACTTCATATAATCTTCATTACAAATGAGGTAAGTGCAATTATAATACCCTTATTTATAGATAAGATGACTGGGGTTTAGAAAGAATCTGTAACTCACAGCTAATAGATGGAGGTGCTCCCAACTGAATGCTGGTTATGAGGCTTTCTGGTTTGGTTATACACTCTAACCATTATGTTATGCCACTAGCATAGGTATTTGGTTAGTACTGCGCTTAGACTAGGCTTGTTAAAGCAGGGTTTAGTAAAGCATGGTGTGTGTACCCTGGTGGTGTGTAAAGCAGACTAGGCTTGTAAAGCATGGTGTGTGTACCCTGGTGGTGTGTAAAACAATCTAAAGTGATATTAGAACTTTTGAAGTCCAGCTGTCAAAGACCACCAGGAAGACATCTGAAGTCAATGTTACGATTATTCAGAGACAGATTTTCACGGGTCTCTTTAAGCTCCTATGATGTCTTGCTGAGTATGCCAAGAACTGAGGGTCCTGATCCATCCTTCCCTGGGCTATTTCTCAAGGTTGTGCTGGCAGCGAGCAGCCTTGACAGATGATATAGAGCTGCCCACCCCCCCGCCCAGTAAGAAAAGCAGGCTGAATTACAGGTTACTCTACAGCTGTGGTACCCCAGGCTCAGACACTGCAACCTACTGTGTATGTGGCATCCACTAGCCCCTCTTCTATCACCCCCAAGAGACTTTGGTGACATGGGGAAATGACACGAACCAACATGATGCTCATGCTACTTGCTGTGCCCTGAATAATAAAGTCCTTTGTTTCTGGGGGAAAAAATTATCCAACTCACTGCAGAAGGGAGAGGGTACAGAGGAACCGTGGACTGTCCCAGTAACAGAGTTGGGGCCCACCTCGTATAGAGTTTGGGCTCGTGCCGAAGGTTCTAAGAAGGGGTTGTTACGGGTTGAATTGTGTTTCCCCCCAAAAATATATGTTGAAATCCTAACCACTAGTATCTCAGAATGTCACCTTATTTAGAAATAGGGTCTTTACAGAAATAATCAAGTTAAAATTAGGTCAGTAGGGTGAATCCCAATCCAGTATGCCTGATGTCCTTGTAAAAAGGAGAAATTTGGGTGCAGAGACAGACATGCACAGAGGGAAGATGATGTGAAGACACACAGGGGAAGATGGCCATATAAATGGAGTGAAGAGTCTGTAAGGCAAGGAGTGCCAAGGATTGAGGCAGGCACCCCGACCTAGAAGAGGCAAGGAAGAGCATGGCCCCAGGGATACCACGTGGCCTCCAGAACTGAGAGGATACATTTCTGTTGTTTGAAGCTACCCAGTTTGTGGTACTTTGTTACAGCAGCTCTAGGAAACGGATACAGGGGTTGAGGGAGTTAACTTCGCTCTGGATTGCTGCTTCCCTCAGTTTGGCAAACGGTATCTCAGTGATACCTGCCCAGAGGATAGAAGGAATGAGAGGACACTGGGAATATTAATTGTAAGAAAGCCCTGATCATTTAAAAGAAAGAACTGTTCCTTTTGCAGCAGCCACGTGGCTTTGCATAGGTTCTGTTAGAAACATTGTTGCTGCGCTATTAGGGACATCCCTGTCTGACTACTAGCAGGGCTGATTTTTCACTTTCTGAGATTTTTCTTAAGAGTGATATATTTATTTTAATTCATTACTAAGCCCCCATTTTAACGAGTAATATAAGTCTTCCTTTTTAATGCAGTTTCAGCTAAAGGAAAATATTAAGGACATGTGAGTACTGTGATCTCAGGTATGGCAAAAATTGTGAAGGTAGTGCCTTAATGATTGAAGTTTGGGAAAATTGTGCAACAAGATTACTACAAGTTCCTACTGATTTGAAATAGAAAAAGAAGCTGGATTTTTGTCTCGTGGATGCATTTGTAAGTGCTGAGAATTTACATATGTAAACCTTTCCAGTGGTTAATGTAGGGATTGTAAGATGGAGAACAAGAATAGAAAAATTACAGGTGATTCAACTTGCGACACCAGGAATTAAGTAAGTTCAAATCATTAACTTTGTTCCCATACGCAGAACATAAAAACCTTGCTCCTTTTACTAGCTTTCTCTCTTTTTTACTTTGTTACAGATTTGTGATTTATTTGGGCTAAAAAGCTTCTTGTCTTGGGCGAGAAACTTTATCTTAGGCTAAAATTTATCTATGTAAAATAAGTTGTGTTAAACTAGATAACTTACCAGTTTGCCTTCTGACTCAGTGCTGCATTCCTTTTTAATTATAAATCCCTTGGAAGAAGCAAAAGATTCTTTTGGTTCTTTATACTTTAATGTGAAGCAGTTTTATTTGACTGTTTTCTCTCCGAAAGCCCAGCGGGTGGAGCTGGTAGGGAGGGGCAGAACTGAGCATGGTCCTTCTATCTATTGAAGACAATAGTCACCTAAGACAAGGAGCAAGGAGATTGGGATAATTCTTTTGGAGAAAGCAGAAGGCCAAAGGCTCACGTCATCTATTTCTAAAGTTGGTCTAGTACTGGCCCTGCAACAAGAAAGGAATGAGTTGATGCAGACCGACCGTCTTCCTTGTGCGTATGCCTCTTGGCCACTTATTTCCATACTCTGGCTAGAAGCAAGAGCTCCATTATTGACGTGCTTTGTAGGCAGGCGGAGTTTGAAGGCCTGCCTAGAACCCCCCCTGCCAGTTGTAACATTGTTTACGGCACCATACCTTCCATTTACCCCAGCTTTTGGAAGGGGTCTCTGGAGCAGTTCGTAAGTTTAGATCTACCTGCCCTTCTACAAGTTCTGTCTTAAGAGGACAAGTTATGAGCAGGCACTGATGGGCAGCAAACATTGAGGGAGGCATATAATTTACATACAGTAAAATCTCACCCTTTGACGATTGCATGCACCTGTATAATCGGCACAATCAAAGAACGGTTCTATTATCCTTCAGATTCTCCTGTGTTCTTTTGTATGGATTTGTTTTCTGTCCCTATGATCATTTTGCCAGATGTCATGGAAATTGAATCATGGAGCACATAGCCTTTTGAGTCTGACTTGTTTCGCTAAGCATGGTACCTTGTAGGCTTATTCATGTTTTCACAAGTTTCATTAGTGATAAAAAGTTCCTGCTGAGTAGTATCCCATTGTATATAAGTATTTATCCACTCAGCAAGTGAAGGACCTTTGGGATAGTCCTAGTTTTTTGGCAATTATGAATGAAACTTCTATAAATATTCATGTGCAGATTTTTGTGTGAACATAAGTATTCATGTTATTTACTTATTTTTAATGTGAAATGCACTTAGGTCAATTAAAAGCAGCAGAGAATCTCTAACTTATTGAAGAATCTATAATGGCTTCTTTAGGAAATTGAGAAACAGATAAGCACCCATCTGGGGAAGGAGGAAAACAGGAAAACCTCATGAATTCAGCCTGCATTTCTTTTTTTTTTTTTTTTGCGGTACGCGAGCCTCTCACTGTTGTGGCCTCTCCCGCTGCAGAGCACAGGCTCCGGACGCGCAGGCTCAGCGGCCATGGCTCACGGGCCCAGCCGCTCCGCGGCATGTGGGATCTTCCCGGACCGGGGCACGAACCTGTGTCCCCTGCATCGGCAGGCGGACTCTCAACCACTGCGCCACCAGGGAAGCCCCAGCCTGTATTTCTCAGTTGATAACTAAATACAAGCATTTATTTTGGCAAAACATATATTTGGAAGTAGAATCAAGTCAAAGCAAAGAGAGGTATTTGGTCAAGTGAAAGGACGTCCTAGAACACAATATCTTGTGAAAAGGAGACAACCACAAGGTTTGGTAAAATACATCTTTTTTTTTTTAACTGGTTCTCATCAGGCAGTGATGAAGATTAGTCAAATCAGCTTCAGCTTCTCATCTGTCAATATCTATCACTATGTAACTCAGAAAAGTTAGACACTGATTGGTTTTGAAGAGCTAGAAGTGTGGACCCTAAGAAGACAAGTGGAAATGGTTCTATCCAGTTGGTACCCTGGTGAGTTGTTTAATGATGTTACAAAAAGTGTCATGGCAGCCACTTTTCTAATGTATTGAACCCACTGTGAACCCTACTGGTTTTGGACAGTCATGATTCTGATGCCCAGAGTAAGAAAACCCAGTGAACAAGATCCCCTACAGAGTAACATATAACAGAGATTCGAAGACTTTCTGTCACTTTCTTCTCAGGTTTCCATGCAGCCTTCCTCAGCTTCTTTTCAAAGATCAATTCCTATGTAGGCACTTGTGAGTCAACTTGAAAGCAGAAGGAAACATATCCACGACATCTCCTTGGAGGCCAAAGACGGAGGAAAAGTTACTTCTGATCCGTGTAGATTGAGTCTTAGCCCTTTGTTTTTATGTCAACCGCAGTACATTGATTTGAGAAACTGTCCTGGGTTCAAACCCTTTGTGGTGGTTATACATTTACTAGGTACCAACACCATAATTTTACTTCTTTTCTCAGTGAGTGTTTTTGTTCCTAAGAAAAAAATGTGTTTTACTATTAATTGAATCTTCTCTTTAAGTTGCTTTGTCATCCAGCTGCAATTTGCTTTCTTTGCCTTACCTCCAGGCTTTTGTTCGTTCTTTCCGTTTGCCTCTAAGGAAGCTGAAATGGAGGAAGGTTGTCTTGCCACGCCAGGATCTTTTTGAACATCTGTCCAGTCATCTGATCATCTATTTCCTCCTCCCACTCGCAAAATTCCACAGAGGCAAAACTTGCCCAGGGTTTGCACATATGGTTGACGCTCACAGCTTGGAATAGTCCAAGCTATTTAAGTTTGATTTTTATTTGAATGAATGCTCATCGTTTTGCCCAGAGATGAAAGCAAGATGTTAGAAATCCCAGATTTCTGGGTCGTTAGATCACTTAAACATTTGTTCAACCACGGCTGCTCCACTTTTAGTAGAGGAGCATGCATTAATGAGTACAATTCAGAAGTATCCACCTTAGAATTTCAGAAGGTCCAAACTGCACTTTAGGTATCTGATTTCAAAAGTTCCTTGAACTTTTAAAATTCCATTTTAGTGGATTGTATGGTTGCCAAAAACAGCCAGAAAAGTAGTTCATGGAAATATTCAGTCAGGAAAAAAGCAAATGCATTTTTGACAGGTAGCACCCCCAGTTGGATAAATCTTTAAGGCAGAAGGCTTCAGTTGGGATGATGACCTGTTTTGTACACCCTCTCTGAACACTGGGGTTATGACTGGCCCTTTGGGCTCTACCTGGCTTGTTATGGCAATATTTTGAGGAGGATTTAACTAGAAATTGCAAGAAGACAAAAGGATTTTGAAAATGATTGAACTCAGAATTTTCGTATCTCCAGGGCCTACCTAGCACACTTAATTGTTCATGGAAGGTTTCCAATAAGCTTACTTGAAACAGACTCAATTTATGGAATGAGAATAACAGTTCACCATACAGTTAACTGAAGTCCAGTTATGCTGTGAACCAGATGTAATACACAATGAAGTTCTGATATAAGCTTCTAAACTTTCAATTCTTCCTCAATAGAAATTGCTTGCATCCTTAGCCAAGTAGGGCTGGGGACGTCTCTTATTTCATCTTACATGATTCATTTTCTACTGATTCTGTTTGGAAAGTCCTGCACCAGACTCACCTTATGTCATTCTGTATTGACACTGACTAATGTACATATGCAGAGACATATAAATAACTATATTTAAAAAAATTCAGAAGTTTTAGTCTGACCTTATGCTAAAAATCTCGAAGTTTACCCTAAATAGAGAGTTTTTGTCAATTGCTTTCCAAGTGGTTTATCCTCCATTCAGCATTCTGTAAAAATACCCACTGCTGTTATTTATCACCCCAGCAATGCTGTGGTCCCTGATGTGCTGGTACCTGGGTCTCTTGCTCAGTGGCATCTTTGACCAACTCACTTAGCAGAGATGGGAACTGTGTTCTTAAGTTTTTTTCTTTTGTTGGGAAGAGTGACTTGAACTTTGGGACCAGGCTGAAAACAGTCCCTGTGGTGCGGGAAGTCATTTTATGTCACCCCCCGCCCCCCCCCCCCCCCCCCCCCCCCGCAATGTAACATGACACCATCCTCGCTGGGTGAGGACACATCCTCCTTTCCCTCATTTCATACCTAAGGGAGCAACATCACACCCCAGAAATGGCTACTGTTTTCTTGTCTAAATACCTGAGTGAGAGTCCCAACAGAGAAGAATATGCTGGCATGGAGGAGAAGGTGGAATTGGTAGACGATTTTTTTATACCTATGTTTTAATAATACCAACTACAGAAAGTAAAAAGTGACACAAAGCTTCTGGGCTGGTAGAGAAAAGAAGATATATAGTAAGGGCTTTTTTCTTTATCTTTTCTTTTCTCTTCTTTCCTTTCTTCTTCCTCCCTCCCTCCCTCCCTCCCTTCCTTTCTTCCTTCTTTCCTCCCTCCCTTCCTCCCTTCCTCCCTCCCTTCCTTCCTTCCTTCCTTCCTTCCTTCCTTTCTCTCTCTCTCTTTCTTTCTTTCATGTTTAAGTTTAAGGAAGACTGAATGGTTGGTTTGTCACACATTCCCTCTCTGTATCCCATCTTAGTCTCGTGGACCAATATTCTGATTGGTTGGTATAGTTTTGACCCTAACGTAACCCTCAGTGTTCCGCTCACTCTCTGTGTGGTTGTACATCAAGTGTGCCTATGCGTTCCTGATCAGTATTTTCCCCTTCACCCACACTGCACATGCAGCTGGGAGCATCCCAATACTTGCTCTGAGTGGCATTCCCTCTCCTGACCCCTTCTCCCCATGGCCAGCCTGGGTCCCACACCCTTAGGCAGCTGAGAAAGCCCGGTCAGACCTGGAGGCCGGTGTTTCCTCAGAGGGAAGCAGTGTCCAAACACAGTGGATCAGAAATGAGAAACACCCATTTTTTTAGTCAGAAGACCTTAAGCCAATAGTTCAGTGTTTAGCTTCGTAAGTAGGGCGTCTGTGACAGATGGCGACAGAATTTACGATGGATAATACGAGGGAAAATTCAGAGTCCTTGGGGCTCAGGAAAGGAGATTCCTTTACACAGGAGGGAGAGCTGTTTGCTGCCCTTGTCATGCTTTCAGAGCTCTTTTTATGGTTGGGGGGTGTTGCAAACAGAGTCACAAGCTTAGCGTTCTGACAAGAGCAAGGGACGGATGGAATTCCAGAGTTTCTGTGTCTTTTCATAGTTTTTAAAATAACTTATTTGATCTTGAGCAACTTCCTGTGCGATTCAGTTTTCCCAGAATCGTAACTGGGGCATCTCTTAATAAAAAGGCAAATTGCTTTCTTTGTTAGAGAAGTCGGCAGTATATCATGTGGCTTTTAGACATTTTTAAAGGTCTTTTTTTTTTTTTTTTTTTACTGGTTTTACTGGTTGGGTCTATTGGTCTTGATGGCATCATACCACCTTTCCTCTCAGAGCTGCCCATATCTTTCTTTCCATTTACATCTCTCCTCTTCTGTGTCAGTCTTTTCTGCAGTAATTTGAACCAAGTTTTAAGGACCCTTGAAGCATATCCATCATATATTCATATCTTTTCTTCCCTTGATAAGGCGAGAGTGTTAACAAATAGGTACTCATTCATGAAATTGATTTTTAAATAATAATGGTGTGAACTTACTAGGTAAAGTGTCCCAGATAATCAGAGCCTCACGAGTCCTCCCAATTCGATTTGGGTTTGTCGTGACTGACATGTGCTCAGATCTGCCTCTCCATTCATGTCAGCTGTGGTGAAGAAGAAATCTGTATCCCTTTCCTGGGAGTGATTGGAGGACAGGAAGAATCACAAATGCATATATTTTTCTGGTTCCTCCCCTATAGCCCCTCCCTGCCCATAGCTCCCCTCCTTACAATCCTCCAGAGAAGTTGAGTTAGTTCCTAGAAGATGCTTCATATGTGTTCTGAACACAGATTCTTCCTGCCATGTGGCATAGTGGTCTGCCCCCCATTGTGGGGTTTGCTGGTTATTCCTGGGGGTGTAGCTGACTGGATGCGGCAGACACAGCTCCCAGAAGCCTTTGGGGAGGCTCGCCATGTCCCCTGTCAGTATGCTGTCTTCTCCAGGGAGTGAGGGCTCTCATTCCTGAATGCTGGTACCGATTCTGTTGGGATTTGAACTCTCAGTGCCACAGACACTTTGATTTTTATTCTCGTCTTTTATACTTTCACCCATGAAACCATAGGTGAGGGGCTAGAAGGCTCACTACATAGCAGAACTTCTACGGTACTTGGGATGGTCCTTTTCAAGGTGACACTACTCTTCTGATACAAAACATGTATAACAACTCTCTCCTATATGATTCTCCCTTCTCCCCACTAACCTCAGGAAATTTTTGGGTTCATCTCATAAACGATCTTCTGAAGATTCCATCCCACCCATTCTCTGGTCATTCCCGAATCCTAAAGTGAACATAACTTAGGTTAATCTAGAAATCCTTCTAGGGAAGCTCCACCCAAATTACCCCATGAGTTCCACTCCTCTTTCTCTCCTGGAAGCCTGAGGTCCACCTCGTATCAGTGGCTTTGCCCAGGTGGTCTCCTACCTGAACCCTGCCTGCCTGGTCACACAGTTGGCTCTTCAGGCTTATGGGAAGATATACAGTGATTTCTACCCAGGCTGAACCTGGGAATCACCTGGGAGTTTCTAACATGTGCTCAGGAGAAAGAAGCCCTTCCTTCATAAGGAAGGTAAGTGCTGTGGGATACTTGTGAGGTCCTTGTATTAGATTTCTAGGGCTGCTGTAGCAAAGTACCACATGGTCCCTCTGAAGATGCTAAGGAAGGTTCTGTTCTAGGCACCCCCCACCCCCCAGCTTCCGGGAGTTCCTCAGCTTACATCAACATACCTCTCACCTTCACACAGTGTTCACCCTGTGCACATGACTTTTATAAGGACACAGGTTACATTGGATTAGGGCCCCATCCTACTCTATTATGACCTCATCTTAACCAATTACATCTGTGATGACTCTATTTCCAAATAAGGCCACATCTAAAGTACTGGAGGTTAGGACTTCAACATAAGCATTTGGTGGGGACATAACTCAAGTCTTCTTTCTTCTCTATGCCTGGATGTGGAGCCAGTTTAAACTGGAAGTCAGCCTGAGATACGGCTCCTACCATTGCTGGGACCAAAGTACCATCATCTCTGCTTTATGTAGACATGACCCAGATGTGCTCTTCAGATATTCTGAATTTCTGACATTTTTCCCCCAGACAAATCTGGTTCCTGAACAAAAAATAAATCTTTAAGATATATTTGTTGTGCAGCTAAGGAGCCGTCTGAAGGTAACCTCATAGTGGTAGCTAAAAATGAGAGAAAAATAACCCAGGAACAATTTTTTAAAAAAGGAACTTTTACTTGCGTTATGAACATTCGTGAACCAAATAGCATTCAGACACTTCTCCTTCAGAACTGCAGACATGAGACGGATTTTTGTGCTTGGATCAGCACCTGTTTTGGCCACAGTTATGAGTTAGAATCCTAACAGGATGTTAGGGAGCTCTGTGTTCTACTGCATGAAAGGAACAAACAGCCCATGCACAATTATTTGTTTTAAGTCACTGCTAACTTAATGATCAGACTTGAAATTGAACAAGCCTGTCTGGGACTGACTGTGTTAAGGCAAAAGGACTCAGGCGACGAAGGAACTTGCAGACTTAAGTTTTCAACTTGCTGCAATTGATGGGGGTGGGGGAAAGCCCGCTTCTGAAGGTGGTTTTGAGAAAACACTTAAAAAATCCTGTTCTATTTCTACTCATAAACCAGTGTGTGTATTCAAAGGTGGGACTTCCTTATAATCACTTTGTACCGTCTCCTGCAGCTGGGAGATGGAGGAGGCTTCATTTGGTGTGGGAGAGAGGCTGGACCTCCCGTGCCGTGATTCGGGGGCTGCGCTCAGTGACACGCACCCTCTTTCCCCCTATTTCCTTGGCTTCATTTGTTAAGCATCTGCCATCATGGGATATAGGGACTAAACTTCCACTTCATAGGAGGTGTGTGTGGGGACTTTCCTTGACGTTACATTGGTTTGTATGATTAAATCCCTCTCACGTTAATTAAATCCGCAGGAGAGGTTGTAACTTTAACTGTGGTCTCTCTAGCTGATTCCCAATGAACGATAATGGTTTCTCGTTTGATGACAAACGCATGGCATGCCATTATCTCCTGCTTTTCTTTCCTATACAATTAAAAGTGTCATTTGAGAGTTATACTTCAGGTATCTCTACTTACTTCTAGCACTGTCTAAAATAAGAATGCTTATTTGTTTGGGGTCCACTGCTGTTGAACCCTCCTTTGACCTAAGAAGGAGGGTGGCACCATGAAATATGTACTATAAAAACATTCGTGACCAGACTGTGGGATTTATACCAGAAGGAGGTGGGGAGAGAGAAGCAGACATTCTTGCTTTGCCTTTTCCTCCCTCCTGAACTCCAGTCCATCACCAAGTCTCGTCTTTTCACCTCCAACTGTGTCTGAAATGCACCCACTCCCCTCTAACTGCGCCACCCCTGCCCTCACCAGGGCTCCCGCCTCAGCCCCACCTGCCGCTGTTCCCTGTCCTTCAGACCTACTCTCCACCTAGATACCAGGGTCATCCGTGAAAGCAGAAGTCTGTCCTGGTCCTACTCAGCCTTCGAATAAACTCCAAACTCAGCCTGTGAGGTGCTTCCTGGACTGTGCCTGGGGTCCCACCCACCCCCGTCCTCCAACCCAGCACACGCCAGGCAAACTGCTCTCTTCGCTGGGTCTTCAAGCAGACCGAGGTCTTCTGTCTCAGGCCCTTCTGCCGGGAACACTAGGCTCTCACCACCACGCCCTGTGCACAGACGTACACACACACACACACACACACGCATGCACACAGCAGGCTCCTCCCAGGCAGGTCTTGACTCCAAGTCTCCCCTTCAAAGAAGCCTCCTGCTGCCCTGTGTCTGAGTGTTTTCCCTCCTCTCATTCTCTGCCACTTCCTTTTAATCCTGGGTTTTGCATCTGTCACAGGTGGTTTTTTTTGATAAATTTTGATTGGAGTATAGTTGCTTTACAATGTTGTGTCAATTTCTGCTGTACAGTAAAGTGAATCAGCTACGTGTATATCCCCTCTTTTTTGGATTTCCTTTCCATTTGGGTCACCACAGAGCCCTGAGTAGAGTTCCCTGTGCTGCACAGTAAGTTCTCATTAGTTACCTATTTCATATGTAGTAGTGATCCGTCACAGTTTTGCTGTGGAGCATTCCTTATTTCCTTTCCTCTCCTTGTCTATTTTCTCCACTAGGTGAGCATCTTGTCAGTTTTCTTTTTCAGCACATACTGTGTTCTTAGCACGGGCCTGAAAAGTAATAAGCACTACATATTTGTTGAATGGATAAATGAATGAGAAATGTAGAAAGAGAGGGGAAGGGAAAAGGGAAAAATAAATGAGGATAAATGGGTCTTCCCCACCCTCATAATTTTAAAGTTGGAAATAGCTTTTGAATTTAAAAAGAATTGTAGAGAATGCTGTAGGTGAATGGTTATTACATAAACTATCTACTTGTATCATTAGCTGTAATTTGCCTGGAAATTTCATACTAAGCACAGTGTGTTTTGAGTAGCACTTCTGCGCATGGAATTATACCATGATAAAAATGCTGGCCTCTTAATTGGGAAAGAAAAAAAAGAACTTGGAAAGTAATTATTGTAGGTGAATCTCCAGTATTTTCTTGGTATATAATAAGATATCAAGTCTATGTATATTACTCTTCCTGGATTTCCAAACTTAGTCTACTTTTTCTCATATTACTAAATGCATCTTACTTCTTATGGCGTTTCAACTCTGCACCCTTAACTACATTCACTTATTCAGTATATATTTTTGAGTGCCTACTATGTTCCAACACTTTGCAGACTTTTGTACTAATTTCCATATTATTTCCTTTGTTAATGCTGCTTTTCCAGACAGGAAAATCACTTTTTATTATTTTTTTCTACTCACCTTTCAGATTCTAGCTCTGTCCTACTTTCTCTAGGAAGCCACTCCTATTTTAACTCAATGATAATTCTTCCATGTTTAAAATTCTTGTTGCATTTATGGTCTTTTCCAGCCATTTGTGGTTTAAATTATTTTTACGTGCAGTAGTTTGCCCTCCAGAGACAGACAAAAGCATTTGGGCACTGGAGACATTTACCTGTCTTGTGTATATCATCCTGCCTAGTAGGATTCCAGGAGCAGAGTAGGTGCTCATTAATTATCAGTGGATTTGTTAATTGACCTAATCGCTGCTGTGAGCACATGGGAACCACAGCAGGTAAGGTAAGCCTTATGCACACAGAGGGCATCTATCCCGCCCTCTCGAGGGCTTGAGAGTTGAACACAGTGGGTGGGCTTACTTGCTGTGGTTGTGAATGAGTGGATGCCAAGGTATTATCTATACACGTTTGAGCCAAAAGAGTTGGTCAGTCTGATAGCTGAGACAAAAGAAATTTCCCCCCAAATCAATGCTGTTATGTCCACACACCATCCAGGGAGGAGGAGAGTTCGGTCCCTCGACATTATGGATTCCCTGGCGGAGCTATTCCTGTGGCTCGTGACTGTCTGATGCACCGTTCGCTGGGAGGTTCATTTTAAGGTCACCTTGCTCCTGAGTTCTGCCTCTGTGCTCGCCATGAAACCCTCTAATAACTTGGTCTCCCATATGCCTGCTTCTCATTAGATGACCATAAACAGGCATTCGGGCTCCATGAATTGACGAAGGCAAGTTTGCCTCTGAAGGGTGGCAGAGCTACTTCCAAAGGGCTCAGTAAAATCAGGTTTCTTAACCTGCTAGCCTGAGACCAGACCTTGGGCTGTAGTGAATTCATCAGGGTAAATGCAACCGTGTGGGAAGTCTCTGAGCAGCCAGTGATAACATTTGAAACTTGTTAAAACCTCTCTGGATAGTAATTTCAACCTGCATCTTGCTGTAGTTTATTGGAACAGAAGGGAGGAACATTCACTCCTTTGCACCACCTACGCTTCCCTGCAGCAGTTAGGAAGAAATTCTCAACCAGACTCCTTTACAGCGGGAGAGAGGGCGGGGTGGGAGGCATGTTCTCCTACTTGCGCTACTGTCTCCTGCCCTTTTGCTTTTAGGTGAGGATTTTCTGAGCTGCAGAATTTCCTTCAAGAGGGAAATGAGGGGAAACAAACTCTCAACTCGTGATGCACTTGGAATTCTGTAGAATTCCCCAAAGTCATCTTACATTCATATAAAATTCTGTCACCTGTTCTTGAAATCCAGAAATAATTTTTTAAATTTCTTAGACTAATTTTCCTATGACAAAGTCAGTAGCACACAGATCAGGAAAGTAAAGTGAGTTTGATAGATGAGTTGCCTCAACATGAGCAAAACAGATTCTGCTGCTGCTTGTTTTTCCAGTGATTCTTTGTGCTTAATTCTGTTGCCGTCACCCAGATGAACCTGGTGCAGTGAGGAGGCTCAGCAAACAGCAGGGGCTCCAACGAAAACATATTTGAGAACTTTTGTGCTGTCGTGGAAGAAAACTAAAATGAGGTAGACAGTAAGGTGCCTCTTGAATGTTGTGAGGAAGTTTTGAGAGAAACGTCTGTTTTACCATCACATATGCTATTTAACTTTCTTCTCCACTTAGAGAAGAAATTTTTAAGATATCAGTGATCATTCTTTTCCTTAAGGAATTTAAAAATATTAGAATTCGCCACCCTGCCTTCAAACAAAAATAGAATTATTGCCTCTTTAAATAATTGGTGAGGAACTTCTGTGAAGAAAAAGGGTACCTTGAATGTCGTCTTGTCTGTGGCATCTGAAATACAGAAAGATCTGTGATTCTGAAGCATTTGATCTATTTACATGCGGACTTGGGTCTCTGTGAGTTGCTAACATGTTTGAGAGACAGGTGTCGTGTCCTACTGTATAGTATTGCTCTAAGGCATTACCAGTAATCTCTAAGGGTATTAGAGGATACT
This sequence comes from Tursiops truncatus, assembly GCF_011762595.2. Lineage (NCBI taxonomy): Eukaryota > Metazoa > Chordata > Mammalia > Artiodactyla > Delphinidae > Tursiops > Tursiops truncatus. Next base: position 161,954,934 of record NC_047035.1, on the reverse strand, counting down.
AAATTTCTTAGATCAAAATTAATTTAAATACACTGGAATTTAAAAAGATACACAGGGTGTGATTAGAGAAAGCTGTAACTCCTACCCCCAGAGGAGTATATAAATCATGTCAGAGGTGGGCAGTGCAGGCTTTGATTTGCAGTGCTTGCCATCTTATGCTGTGTTTGTTTATATATGTTATTTCATGTCAGCATAAAAATAAAAATAAATCACCATTCTTGAGAGCAAAGAGTATACATTAAAGTGCACGAAATATTTCTGAGTAGTACCGTGACCAGGTAGAGGGAACATTTGTTAAGGCAAGAGCGAGAGCTGCTGAGTGAAGGAGTTTCACAGGGGAAGGGCAGGCGTCTATGGTGAGGCGTGAGGTGGTTTTCCAGAATTCAGAGATTTGGATTTCTCTAATAGATGGTCTTCAAACTGTTGAAGATTCAGGTAAGCAGATAGACTTGGTCCGACAGAAAATTATGAATATGACAAACATTTCTATGGAGATACTGCCATATCTTGGGAGAGAAACAGAAAGGGTCTAAAAACACTTGTTCTTTTCAAAAAGTAGGTTGACGTGGGCTAACGTTGACCGTCTCTGCTGGGTGAGTGCAGGCGCAGGATGGGTGTCATGATGCCCTTGCTCAGGAGAGTGAGAGGAGCAAGGTGGGGTGAAGTGAGACACACTGAGGGGTCCTGAGCCAGCCTAGGGACGGTTAGGAACTGGGGGGGAGTGGGCAGAAGAATTACATCTAGATCCGATCTGGATCAATGCTGGTCTTTAAGAAGCTCTGCTCCTGACATGGGACGTGGCAGCTGGAGCTCCAGGGTCTTGGGGAGAGAGTCAGTCAATGTCAGTTGGGTGTGTGTATATCCACACAATTTATTAGGGTTCCTGCCTACAGCACAGGGAGTACAAGTGAGACGATTCAGTGGTTAGAGGGGGGCATAGGGTCAAAGTCAAGCTGACTGGAGTTTGGGATAAGGTCCTCTAAGAATTTAGGCAGAAGCCTTGTTGGATGGACTTGGACTAACAGCGAAGGTCACCCGATGGCCCACGTGCAGTGAGCAGGCAGCTGACCTGGGCTCTCCCCAGCCTCCCTGGGTATTGATTTATTAGCAATGAAAGCAGGTTCAGGTGGCACCGCTGGTCGATGAAAGCTTACTGATCTCTGGCCCACTTCGGTCAAGATTGATTTAGGAACTTGCCGTCTGGATGGGTTAAACTAGCACGGGGCCAGGGAAGGCAAGAATAAATATTGAATAAAACAGATTCTTTTCGCTCTGATCAAGAAAGCAAATATCAAAGCCAAACATCTGACATCTCAGAAAGTCCACATGTTGAAACAAGGGAAGACAGACTTGGTTTGTTTCTTCGAGCTCAAAGAATTTGCTCTGCAGTGTTTGTCTTCACAAGGGCAGACCAGGCATCGTTCTGAAGTATTTAAGAAGATCTATGCAAAGCAGAGAGTGACCGAAGTCCCCACATTTGATGTTTTCACTGGAACGGAGCTCAACAGATAGCCTGCTTCCTGTGAAACTCTTTCCTTCAAACAGAAATACCCAGCTAGGCAACTTTCCTTACTCACCTGACTTGACTAGGAATAAAATTGTGGGTGTGCAACCTTGATCCCATCTGCAATCATCCTAGCCTTTGAGACTCAAATAAAATAGACTTGTCTCCACTCTACAAGTCCTAAGACATCCAGTGCCCTTGAAATATCTCTGAGTTTTTGGTTGTTGTTGATTTTATTTTATTTATTTATTATTTATTACTATAATGTATAGAATTAAAAGATTTTATTTTATTTTTGCAAGGGAGGGTTAGGGGAGGGAGGGAGTTATTTTATGTGGTCTCGACTGGCTCTGAGCTTAACTTCATTGAACTATGTCAGTCTCTGAATGATCTTGCTGTGTTTTCCAAGCTCTTTTTGTTCTGCCTTATGCACACATCATTTTTATTTTATTTTTATTTTTTTGCTGTACGCGGGCTCACTGTTGTGGCCTCTCCCGTTGCGGAGCACAGGCTCCGGACGCACAGGCCCAGCGGCCATGGCTCACGGGCCCAGCCGCTCCGTGGCATGTGGGATCTTCCCGGACCGGGGCACGAACCCGCGTCCCCTGCATCGGCAGGCGGACTCTCAACCACTGCGCCAACAGGGAAGCCCCATCATTCTTATTTGTCTCTCCAAAATGCAACAAAGACAAAACTGTAAAATGCAGCACAATTTTAATGTTGTTTTGTAGCAATAGGGGTTGTTAATTACCTTGCTGTCCCTAGACACTTTAAGACAGATTATTAATCTTCAACTTAGAAGTCTTCATGCATTTTGTCACTGAGGGTTTCTCCCTGGTCAGTTTCTCTGGCTTCCAACCTCTTGCCGTGTCCCACAGTCTTTACTTCCCTTTTCCTCATTTTCCCCACTCCTCCCTTTCACCTCCAAATTCCTGTCAAGTTTTCAGTCAAAGTAGATTAGCTTTCTCTATGTTTTAATGATTCCTTTTAGACTAGTGCTCGTACAGTTGCAGGTTGTGATCAAGTAGTGGGCTGAGAAATTTATTCCATAAGTTGAAACTAGCATTTTAAGAAAATAGAATCAAATAGAAAATACCCAAGTGCATTGCTCATGGTAAAGTGGAATTTTTCAGTAGATTCCATCCTGTTGTGAAGCGTGTTTTATGCCACTGCTGTAGGCCATGCAGTATGAAACTTCTTTCCATCCACAAGTGTTCTAGCGTGGTATTTTCCTAAACAAACGACATTGTCCTGTTATATAGGTTCTCAAAAATCAAATCTACTATTCATGGAAATCTGTGCTCCACCATTGCTGCTGTGGCACCATGGGTTTTAAAAGCTGTTCCCAATGAGAAGTTTCAAAAAATCTTTGCACAGCAGGAGCAAAGCCTCCTGTGATGACACCTTTCTGGGCAACAACCTTTATTTAGATGTATGTCGACCTTTATTTAGGAAAAAATCCAAGCTGATTCATCAATACTCACGCTACTTCTCTGTTACGAAATACTGTAAAGAGGGAGTGAAGAATGTGGTCAAGGAAACTGGAACGATCTGACTTTCCAAGTTGAGGGGTTCCTCATTTAGGGTATTGGTGTCAGTATTGCCCTACCGGGACCTGCCAGGACAGGGTGCTGAGGTCAAGTGTGTGTATGCTGACATTGGGGCAGCAAAGTGGTTGATGAGTAATTAGGGTAAAGGACTCCAGTTTGATAAGAAACCGAAGTTAAGAAATAAGAGAATTTAAAAAAAATTTTTTTTTTTTCTTTTTGGATCATAGAGCAAGAATTTCCATTTAAAATGGTGACCTCTTAATAAAACTAAAAGCTGGTTCTTTGAGAAGATAAACAAAATTGATAAACCATTAGCCAGACTTATCAAGAAGAAAAGGGAGAAGACTCAAATCAATAGAATTAGAAGTAACAACTGACACTGCAGAAATACAAAGGATCATGAGAGATTACTACAAGCAACTATATGCCAATAAAATGGACAACCTGGAAGAAATGGACAAATTCTTAGAAATGCACGAACTTCCGAGACTGAACCAGGAAGAAATAGAAAATATGAACAGACCGATCACAAGCACTGAAATTGAAACTGTGATTAAAAATCTTCCAACAAGGGCTTCCCTGGTGGCGCAGGGGTTGGGAGTCCGCCTCCGATGCGGGGGATGTGGGTTCGTGCCCCGGTCTGGGAAGGTCCCACATGCTGCAGAGCGGCTGGGCCCATGAGCCATGGCCGCTGAGCCTGCGCGTCTGGAGCCTGTGCTCTGCAATGGGAGAGGCCACGACAGTGAGAGGCCGCAAAAAAAAAAAAAAAAAAAAAAAAAAAAATATTCAACAAACAAAAGCCCAGGACCAGATGGCTTCACAGGCAAATTCTATCAAACATTTAGAGAAGAGCTAACACCTATCTTTCTCAAACTCTTCCAAAATATAGCAGAGGGAGGAATACTCCCAAACTCATTCTACGAGGCCACCATCACCCTGATACCAAAACAAGACAAACGTCACAAAGAATACTACAGGCCAATATCATTGATGAACATAGATGCAAAAATCCTCAACAAAATACTAGCAAACAGAATCCAACAGCACATTAAAATGATCATACACCATGATCAAGTGGGGTTTATCCCAGGAATGCAAGGATTCTTCAATATACGCAAATCAATCAATGTGATACACCATATTAACAAATTGAAGGATAAAAACCATATGATCATCTCAATTGATGCAGAGAAAGCTTTCGACAAAATTCAGCACCCATTTATGATAAAAACCCTGCAGAAAGTAGGCATAGAGGGAACTTTCCTCAACATAATAAAGGCCATATATGACAAACCCACAGCCAACATCATCCTCAATGGTGAGAAACTGAAACCATTTCCACTAAGATCAGGAAAAAGACAATGTTGCCCACTCTCACCACTCTTATTCAACATAGTTTTGGAAGTCTTAGCCACAGCAATCAGAGAAGAAAAAGAAATAAAAGGAATCCAAACTGGAAAAGAAGTAAAGCTGTCACTGCAGATGACATGATACTATATATAGAGAATCCTAAAGATACTACCAGAAAACTACTAGAGCTAATCAATGAATTTGGTAAAGTTGCAGGATACAAAATTAATGCACAGAAATCTCTGGCATTCCTATACACTAAGGATGAAAAATCTGAAAGTGAAATTAAGAAAACACTCCCATTTACCATTGCAACAAAAAGAATAAAATATCTAGGAATAAACCTACCTAAGGAGACAAAAGACCTGTATGCAGAAAACTATAAGACACTGATGAAAGAAATTAAAGATGATATAAATAGATGGGGAGTTATACCATGTTCTTGGATTGGAAGAATCAACATTGTGAAAATGACTCTACTACACAAAGCAATCTACAGATTCAATGCAATCCCTATCAAACTACCACTGGCATTTTTCACAGAACTAGAACAAAAAATTTCACAATTTGTGTGGAAACACAAAATACCCTAAATAGCCAAAGCAATCTTGAGAACGAAAAACGGAGCTGGAGGAATCAGGCTCCTGACTTCAGACTATACTACAAGTTACAGTAATCAAGACAGTATGGTACTGGCACAGAAACAAATATAGATCAGTGGAACAGGATATAAAGCCCAGAGATAAATCCATGCACATATGGTCACCTTATCTTTGATAAAGGAGGCAAGAATATACAGTGAAGAAAAGACAGCTTCTTCAGTCAGTGGTACTGAGAAAACTGGACAGGTACATGTAAAAGATTGATATTAGAACACTGTCTAACATCATACACAAAAATAAACTCAAAATGGATTAAAGACCTAAATGTAAGGCCAGATACCATCAAACTCTTAGAAGAAAACATAAGCAGAACACTCTATGACATAAATCACAGCAAGATCCTTTTTGACCCACCTCCTAGAGAAATGGAAATAAAAACAAAAATAAACAAATGGGACTTAATGAAACCTAACAGCTTTTGCACAGCAAAGGAAACCATAAACAAGATGAAAAGGCAACCCTCAGAATGGGAGAAAATATTTGCAAATGAAGCAACGGACAAAGGATTAATCTCCAAAATTTACAACCAGCTCATGCAGCTCAATATCAAAAAAACAAACAAACAAAAAAAAAACAACAACCCAGTCCAGAAATGGGCAGAAGACCTAAATAGACATTTCTCCAAAGAAGATGTACACATTGCCAACAGACACATGAAAGAATGCTCAACATCATTAATCATTAGAGAAATGCAAATCAAAACCACAATGAGGGGCTTCCCTGGTGGCGCAGTGGTTGGGAATCTGCCTGCCGATGCGGGGGATGTGGGTTCGTGCCCCGGTCCGGGGGGATCCCCCATGCCGCGGAGCGGCTGGGCCCGTGGGCCATGGCCGCTGGGCCTGCGCGGCCGGAGCCTGTGCTCCGCAATGGGAGAGGCCACCACAGTGAAACGCCCACGTACCGCAAAAAAAAAAAAAAAAAAAAAAACTACAATGAGGTATCATCTCACACCAGTCAGAATGGCCATCATCAAAATATCTAGAAACAATAAATGCTGGAGAGGGTGTGGAGAAAAGGAAACCCTCTTGCACTGTTGGTGGGAATGTAAATTGATACAGCCACTATGGAGAACAGTATGGAGGTTCCTTAAAAAACTACAAAGAGAACTACCATATGACCCAGCAACCCCACTACTGGGCATATACCCTGGGAAAACCATAATTCAAAAAAGTCATGTACCAAAATGTTCATTGCAGCTCTGTTTACAATTGCCAGGTCATGGAAGCAACCTAAGTGTCCATCAACAGATGAATGGATAAAGAAGATGTGGCACATATATACAATGGAATATTACTCAGCCATAAAAGGGAATGAAACTGAGTTCTTTGTAGTGAGGTGGATGGACCTAGAGACTGTCATTCAGAGTGGAGTAGTCAGAAAGGGAAAAACAAATACTGTATGCTAACACATATATATGGAATCTAAAAAAAGAAAAAATATATGGTCAGAAGAACCTAGGGACAAGACGGGAATAAAGATGCAGACCTACTAGAGAATGGACTTGACGATATGGGGAGGGGGAAGGGTAAGCTGGGACAAAGTGAGAGAGTGGCATGGACATATATACACTACCAAACGTAAAATAGATGGCTAGTGAGAAACAGCCACATAGCACAGGGAGATCAGCTCTGTGCTTTGTGACCATGTAGAGGGGAGGGATAGGGAGAGTGGGAGGGAGGGAGATGCAAGAGGGAAGAGATATGGGGACATATGTGTATGTATAACTGATTCACTTTGTAATGCAGCAGAAACTAACACACCATTGTAAAGCAATTATACTCCAATAAAGATATTAAAAAAAAAGTGATGACCTCTTGGGAGGGGTAGCTCTGCCTGCCACTTATTCCTAGATCAATATCCTTGTAAAATTAGAACTTTCCTTGAACAAATTCATGAAAATAATTATAAGAATAATTCTTGAAATATACACAGGTGTCATAGAAAGAAGTCTTCATCTATAACAATGATTAAACAATTCCATTTTTCCTTGCTGAGTAAGACTACATGATTGATTGGCTCTGGACACTCCAGTGCAAGAAAGCAGACTCTCAGACTCACAGTGCTTTAAAATGTTTATATGTTTTAATCTATGTTCTGATTCACGGAGAAAGCCAGTTCTGTGTAGCTCTATCCAGCTTAGGGGAAGGAGTATTTGTTGTAGCAGCGGTAAATTACTACAGATGATACTTTCTTGGAAGATTATTTCTAAACCATAAAGTATTCAGAACTCTTTGTAAAACATATTGATAGACTGATAACAATATTGAATTTATATTAGAATCCATGATGCTAATGCCAGTTGAGGAAGGAGGGCTTTGACCAAGATGGATCATAAAGGTTTAGATCCTGTCCCATTCATTGTGTATCTGTGGTTATTTTCCATTCACTGACCCAAAATCTTTACGGAAGTTTGATTACAAACAGTTACTGCTTGTAAGGAACTCCATTTATAGTAAATGCTATTTTAATACCTAACAGTAGAGGTCTCTACTTTAGACAGATGGTATGACATTTCCAGTGTTAGCAGCAGCAATGAAGCTACTTTTCAATTACTAGAATGCAAGGCAGCATTTATTCCTTTTCATTTTTCTTCAGAGGGTACCAGACGTCATTTTTCTCCCTTTGGGGAAATGGCTGAGGTTACTGAAGCACACTTGGTCATTTTATGAGGCTACCAGGAGTAGATTGTACATCGTCTTCCTTACACTGCATTTTAAATCATCATTAAGAAGTATTAGTTTTCACTTCTGGTTAAAATGTAGGAGTACCTTTATTTCTGCTGAAACAACAAGAAATTTTCAAATGACCCCCCCCCCACCCCCAGTCATACTTTTCTTTAAAGTCATGGAGTAGCTATGGACTCAAAAACGTCTAAAAGAATTAAATTCCCAAAAGATGAGACCTTCTTAGGTGAGCAAGAGACAGAAGACACTTTCACATATGCAGCCAGTTTCTGAGTTTGGATAAGGTTGCTCAGAGCAGAGAACCTGCTGGGAAAGGACAGCCTTTACTCAGATCAGGAAAAAACAACGAGACTTTGTACTGGCGTTGCTGGATTTGGATTTTGGATTTGGATTTGGAAAGGTTTCGGAAGGTGGAGGAGGTGGCAGCTGATGGGGGATAGCTGTACAGAAGGAAGCCAGCCTCTGTGTGAATGAAGTCAACCAAGTGGGGCTCTTCCTGTTGGTCTTTTGGGAGATGCGGTGGCAAGGCTCTTAGGATTTGGGTTTAGGAGGTACAGCAGTGTTACCAAGATCACACGGGTTTCGGGAACTCTCTGCGGATGTGAATAACCTTGTAAGAAAGACACGTGGAGGCCATGTATCTCCAGCGTCTCACACATGGGATTGATGTCTAATAGATACTTGTTTGCTGATGAATGAATGAATGGATGAGACAAATAGTGCTGAAATTAGTGAATTCTGGAGAGGAGAAGAAGCGTAGGGTGAGTCTGTACCTCTTGAGGAGGCACTGAGGAGAGAGAGTGCTGTGTGAACCCACAGAGGAGACGCTGAAGGAATGTAGGGCAGCCTTTGCTCTTGAACAACTTTGCAGTTCAGATTTCAACACAAATCGCGTTCATCGTTGCAGAGCTCGGCATTGTTTTAGTGCAGTACAAAACAGAGGTATAGCATAAATAAATGCCCTTCCAGTTTTAACACGAAAGACAAACACATGTGACTTATTGAGTCAGGAACGTCGTCTGCTTTGCAAGGAGGCGGAGGAGACAGTTAATTGGATTGTGGATGATGGTGATCAGAGATGATCTGTGTGTTACTCCTGTCTCGGCCAATTAATTGTACGGGATCTGGGGAGATTTCCTTCCTCCCTGTGGCTCAGTTTGGTCTTTCTTAAAAACAGGGCTTAGAATTTCTGAGTCATTAGAGGAGAAGGGCTCATAGATTGCCAAATACAATTTTGGTTGGCCTTCAGAACGAGTTGGAGTTTGCTGCACAAAGGGCATGAACAAAGGGACAGTAGCCTGGTCCCTGATGCACCCGGGGAGCTCGTGTGGGCTCAGTGAGACCTGTGTGGAGAGAGGCAGGACATACCTAGGTGCCCATCAGAGGCTAAAGACCAGTCTTCTGGCCGCTGATGACCTGTGTTGGGTTTAATCAATTTATTTATCTACATCATAAGAATGCGAACATGAGGAAATCATTTGTAACTGTGTTTCCAAGCTGCTAAATTGTTAAAAATCAGTTTTAAAGGCTCAGAAGGGGAAGAAAGCAAAACCCCTTGAAGAATTAAAATCTGGAGGATAAACAGCCTACATTGTCAAAGTTATCTGAGCCAATCTGGTAGTCTATGAAAAGTAAGTAGGTCACTCACCTCTCCTTGAAGCTCATTACTACTACAAAGGTGTGTGTGTGTGTGTGTGTGTGTACTACAATTACCAACCTGGAGGCTACTTTTACAGTGGCAGATATGGTCAAGAACCCTCAAAGTTTTAGCCATTGCCTCTGTGTCTGTGGTTCTCACAGGGTGTTCCAGGACTACTTGGAGGGGGGGAGTGCCAAGACCCTCTCAGGGGAACCACGAGGTCAAAACTATTCTCATAACTATACTAAGACATTCCCCCTTTTTTTCACTCTCTTTCTTTCAAGAGTGAATAGCAGTAAAGTTATCCACAGGCTACATGTCACATTAAAAAGATTATTTACATTAATATGTAATCAATTCATTATTGCCATTTTAAAAATAAATGAATATTAAAAAAAATTCTCCCTTTTAATTTTGAGTGTTATAAATATTGATAGATGACCCTCATAAACAAAAGCACTTTGGAGGCTCTCATAACTTTTAAAAGTTTAAAGGGTTCCTGAGGTCAAAAACATTGAGAACTGCTGCTCCGTGGCAACCTACAATCATTGACAACTATGGGACTTGGCCTTTCTCTACCTGAAAAAAACATACCTAAAAGCTCTTGTCTCCCCCAGATGACTAAATGACAAAATCTGAGACCAAAAGCCAGCCCTAGAATCGGAAGGCACAAGGCTGTTTGCTTGGACTTCTGGCCACCCAGGCTGCAGGTTGTCTGTGTATCTGAACCCACTGCTCCCAACCTGCAGATGTGTCTGTCCCCCAACCTGGGCTCCCAGGAGCCTTAGGCCTTTCCCTGTGGCTGCTGAAGCCTGTGGTGCTTGCTGGGCACTCTCAACTGATAGAGACTTTGCTAATCATGGGTAAAGAGAGAAGAGAACCAGGTTTGGGGACAGAGGTACTTGGGGAAATGAGGGAAGTTCTGGACTCCTGTGGTCCTACTTTGTCTAGACCTGTCTGTTCTCTGTCTGCCTTAGGCACCGTGAGGTCCTCTGAGTGCCTAATCTCTAGGGTATGGGCTTTGCAAATAGGCTAGAAATATCTAGAATGCCTGGAATATCTGCCAAATGCCTCTTCAATTTGGACTCAACCCTCTGGGTCTAATACTGCTACGCGATATGAGCTAGTCGCCCGTCGCAGACTCACTTGAAAGTTCATTGCTGTTTGGTTTGACTTGCAGCTGCTGAAATAAGCCTTTTTTTTTTTTTTTGCTGTTGGCGGAGTTCAGAAAGGTCATTCTTTTTTTTTTTTTGTGGTACGTGGGCCTCTCACTGTTGCAGCCTCTCCCGTTGCGGAACACAGGCTCTGGATGCGCAGGCTCAGTGGCCATGTCTCACGGGCCCAGCTGCTCCGCGGCATGTGGGATCTTCCCGGACCGGGGCACGAACCCGTGTTCCCTGTATCGATCGGCAGGTGGACTTCCAACCACTGCGCCACCAGGGAAGCCCAGGTCATTCCTTCTTAACTGTGATTTTTTTTTTTCTCCCAGCATTTAATGATAACGTTTTTCAGGTACATAGTAAACTTGAAATAAAGTGTATAGTGAACACCCATTTTTCTATAGCCTGGATTCTACCATTATCCTGTTTGATTTGTTGCTCATCTATCCATCTATCCAACCCTCTATTCAGTCATTAAATGTAATTTTTGATTTAAACTTCACCAAACAACTCTACCAAAATGAACAGGAAAATCTTATTAATTAAAGGGTTTCCACATGGGAAATAAAATTTAACTTAGTAAGTTTTTGCCTAAATCACTTAAACCTTCAGAAGCAAAATATTGATGTCAAAACCCACTATTTGGAAATTTAGTGCAAAGATGGTACATTTTGTCATAAACACTTTCTTTTCTTGGTTCATAGCGAGGATTTGCACATTTACTGGTTTTTTTCCTGGAAACTTTCCAGATATCTTAAGCTATGAAACCAATATTAAAAAGCTATGGGGCTTCCCTGGTGGCTCAGTGGTTGAGAATCTGCCTGCCAATGCAGGGAACACGGGTTCGAGCCCTGGTCTGGGAAGATCCCACATGCCGCGGAGCAACTGGGCCTGTGAGCCACAACTACTGAGCCTGCGCGTCTGGAGCCTGTGCTCCGCAACAAGAGAGGCCGCGGTAGTGAGAGGCCCGCGCACTGCAATGAAGAGTGGCCCCTGCTTGCCACAACTAGAGAAGGTCCTCGCACAGAAACGAAGACCCAACACAGCTAAAAATAAATTAAAAAAAAAAAGCTATTAGGAGCAGCTGAACGAAATTTAGGCAAGAGCTGGGGCCATTGGATTTTCCTGAAGAAAAGAAAGTCTGATCCTTTCAAACATTTAAAAAGTATATAGATTTGAACATTGGTTCTTCAGTAGGAATCAAGTTTATAGGGGGGAAAAATTTGCCTGGGCCCTTCTAATTTATCCTTTTCTACTGTACTTCCTTTAAGGTTTAAGAAAATAAAAAATCTAAGGGAATAATTGAAGCCTATTCATTCTGTTAAGATTTATCTTCTCTTAGTATTCCAATTCCCTCAGGACTCTAGTTACAGTAATTATTTCTTGAACGATCTCCCAGTGTTTATGTTTTGCTATTTTTTTCCAGTAAGCTTTTGTATACACAAGCTCATGATTTTTCAATAATTTAAAAAAGTAAGAGTTGGGGGTGATTTTATGACATCTGTTTCAAATTTATTTTTCTTTGTTTGCAGTTACACTTGGAGCTTTCTTATCTGTCTTTTGAAGAAATAGTAACTGAGTTTGGCATTAACTAGGCTGGTTAAGACTTTATATACAAAAATTAAAGTTCTCCTGAACTGTCTTTTATAGGCTATAAATTCAGTTTTTATAAATTTAAGTTTTTATGGTTTCTCTTATAGTTTCCCTTTGCCCTTGTATCAATAGCCTTGTCTTAAACTTTGCAAAATAATGTGGTAAAAACCAAAAGAGATAGCAGCCAGAAGTGGCCATCAACTCCTAACCCTGCCTGTCAGAAATGTAATCGACCTGGCACCTTCCATCCTACTCTTGGTTTTTGAACAATTGCATTTCCAGCTTGGTCTTGACAATTTGAGAGACTCACAACATTTTCTTCATTTCACTGACATAATTTCAGATGCCAGTGGTCATTGGATCCCTGAATGCATATTGTATTTTTATATTCACTTTTTGCATGAGACAAGCTGAAATTCATTTTTTACTTTTCTATAACCTAGAAAAGTCATTTAAATGAAAATCAGAAGTATTCATCCTTCAATAATTGTGACTAGGTGGTCATGCCAGCAAGAAAGTATTTCCCCACCTAGAGTACTGATTTCAAGATTCCATTCACGTTAAAGTGAACTTACTGGATTGAAGAACTGATTTCAGTCTCTCTCCCTTATTAGGAAACCTCATATTTCTAAATAACTTAGATCTGGCAAACCCTTAAATGGGAAAATCACAAGATACTCACTTAGGTGGCCTTGTTAAACCTAACCTATAAAGCCACAGAAAATTGCCAGAAGACATGAAAATTGTAGTGGCTATTTAACTATATAATAAATATAAGCTATAGATTCAGGTGATGTGTCTTAAAAATAAGAGAGCACTTTACCATTGTTTCTGTTTTTTAAAAAAAACCAGCATGGATCTGGCTTTCTGATTCTTCCTTGCAAACTGACATCCAATCCCTGCTGTTAAGAGAAGTGATTACCATCAGACCACAGGATATGAGAATTCTGTGACTAGCTCAGGTCTCCAAGTAAGCAACCTCTTGTTGGTAATTTAATAATGTCTATCTGTCATGTTATTGCTCATTTACAAAGCAGAATACTTCATATTATTTTATGAAAAACAAATGCTTTTTCTTCTTAAGGGAGCAGCATCCTACAGAAACTCACTGGATGTTGAGTGAAGAGAGCAGAGGAAACTTTTCATCCTGGTGTGGCACTGCTCCTCTGGTTTTTCACTGGATGATTCTGGTCATAACTGCTTCACAAATTTCAGATGAAGTAGGTAGAGGGAGGGACTGTTGACTGTGGGGTCTGTGACTTTTATCCTAGGAAGTAGAGGTAGATGTTCCCTCAGTAGCTTCATTCATAAAATAAAAGGGATGCAGCTATATAATCCCTTCTAGTTCCAAAAGTCTTTCCTTTTTGGTCTTTCCAAAATGGGTTGGTTTATAAACACCACTCAGTCTGAGCTTATGCGTAATGCACTTTAGAGAGAGGCCACCTTATTTCGTGATTTTCAGTGTAGGTAAAAGCATCAGCTGTTGTTTCTGAAAACACAAAAAAGCACCTCTCTGTGTTTCCTTTAGTTGAACCTGGTGACTGTCAGAGTGCCTGTATCTCTGCAAGTGCTTCTAGGTGACATGTGTCTACGAACTCAGATGTAAATAACCGCTCTTTTCTACATGAAATTTCTAAAGTTAATTTGATTATGTGGTTGATGGAATATAAAGAGAGGTTTCTCTTCTTCCAGTTAAGCTACACAAATTGGACTAGACAGAGCTATCGCTTTCAAGAATGTGTATTTCAGATTATGGTAGAAATAGCAGTCGAAAGTATGGGAGCTGAGAAAGAGAAGAGCAAATCCTTAATAAGCTCTCAATTTTAATTTCAAGTCTGAGTCAAATTTCCAGTTTTAAAAAAAATTCCTGAGGTAATAGATCCTTCTTTTCTACTGTTTATCCATGTAAGTCTACATCTGACATATTTATCCCTGTCAATTCCAGGAGTTCAGCTTCCAGTCTGTTTGAACCTGAGCTTGAATATCTTGATTATCAATGATTTATTGATGAAATCAAAAGTGGTGGCCTTTGTGGGAAAGGGATCTACTCTGTGTACCCGGAAAAATGTTTACTTCTGGTGTGGCGTGGTGTTGCCACTTGGGTTTCTTTTTCTTTCTTTTTTTTTTTTTTTTGCGGTACGCGGGCCTCTCACTGTTGTGGCCTCTCCCGTTGCGGAGCACAGGCTCCGGACGCGCAGGCTCAGCGGCCATGGTTCACGGGCCCAGCCGCTCCGCGGCATGTGGGATCCTCCCGGACCGGGGCACGAACCCGCGTCCCCTGCATCGGCAGGCGGACTGTCAACCACTGCGCCACCAGGGTAGCCCGCCACTTGGGTTTTTCATTGGATGATTCTTAGCACAATAGCTTCACAAGTTTCAGCCCAGGCAGGTGGAGGGAAAGGCTGTCAGCTATAGAGTCTGCTGAGTTTATCTTAAAGAGCAGGTGTAGAAGCCCCCCTTCCAGTGACCGTCTGAAGAGGTGGTGGAGTTGGGGGCTTCTGCAGAAACTGAAAATAGTCCCGGTAGGGAGCTATATTCTGTAGGGGAAAGGGAGCCTGTGTTATTGAGATAAAAAAAAATGTCCCACTTAAACAATCAAATGCCTTGTGTGCTATTTCCTGGAATTTTTAATGTGCCAACCTCAGAAACATAAGCAATCATTCCCTACCTTTTCGGGAGAGCACAGAACTGGAAGAAAAGGTTATATCTGACAGGCGAGATGGCAACTTTCCTATAGTCCTGCAGAGCATGTCAGCTTCTTGGTTGTTTGATGGGCTGCCCTTGTGCTGTTGTGTGTCATCTTTTCTTATTTTGGTGTCTGATGAAAGAGAAGCTGGCACAAGATTCATGGACATGACATAAACCGTGGATTTGTAGCTTGTGTCAATAACATGTCTCCATTTTCAAACACTGTCCTCAGATCGCTTTCTTGAATTTGATGGTTGAAATCTTCCCAGATGACATGCTTTAGCTGAGTAAGCAGAGGAAGTAAATAGGCATCCAGCCAAATGCCCTGCTACAGATAATGAGCAAAAAGATGGTCCATTGCTGGGACAAGGAGGCGTGCATTCTGCTCCGAGATCGCCCTTAGTGAGCTGAGCGTGTGGGGTTGAGTGGGTGAGGGAGAAGGGTGAGGAGAGGTGAAAGGACGACCAGGGAAGGAGAAAAGAGAAGCATCATGAATACAAACTAGATCTCGCTTTGTGGAAAGAGCTTGTAAAAATGATGGATGCGGTGGATAGGCCATTTTGAGCAGCCAGGAGCACTTTTTTTTAATGTCACAGCAGCAACTCAGATGTATTATTCGAACAAAGATATCAAAGAAACTCAGTGGAGAGACTAAGAGAGAGGCAATTTCTGGGGAAAACAAACAGGTCTGAGGCAATTTAATGAGCTCCTTAACATGAGGCAAGGAAGGTAAGTGGTTACGTGAAAGAAAAGAGAGTTCAGTCAGCGAGCATGCCTCATTTGAAAAAGTTTCCAGTTCTGAAAAAGTGCGCACTGGAAGGTGAGCTCAGGGACATCTGAATGCTGTTCTATTCGGCACTGGGGTGCCTGTAAGGACGAAGAACCTTTCATTTTAATCTGCATGGCGTTCTCTGTTCTTTTCTATAATTATATTGTTCTTCAAAGAGGAAGCCAAGTATGCTGGAGAGATTTCTCTGAGAAAGAAAACCTAAGCAGTCTCCACAGAGATGAATCACTTACAGTGAAAGAACCCTTGATCATGATTCTCAGATCATTGCACTCCTATCAGAGAATATTCCCTGAAAAGGCGACGTGTGCTGTTTAAGTGGCTCCCCTGAGGTGGTGTAGCTCCCCCAAGCCCCCTGCCAAGGAGGTGAGCTGTGGCACTGAGGTGCTGAGAGCCCAGGTGGGACATGAAAGGGGGGCAGGGCTGCTCTCTAGTTGGGAGGTGGGGTGAGGTCTCCCTGAAGGGGCTTTCTAGGGTCTCAGATGAGGGGATTCTTGAGTAATAAGTGAGTAACTTCTGAGGGCTGTTTTCACAAAGGTGAAGATGCGTTCTTAGAGCCACCCTGGAGGAAGCAAGTAAGCAGAGGAAAGGCAAGGGTGAGGTAGGATTCTGCATCCCATTTATAACCAGAGCAACTCTGGTTGCCTCTGCTTTCCATTAAATTTCTCTGTGCAGTTTCACATACCAAAGGGTTGAGAAGTAGAGTGGATGCCACGGTGCACTGCCCACATGCTCCCTTTAGGGCCGGGCAGTCATTGCTCCAGCCGCCAGGGTGTTGGCTGATGACAGCTCAGAGCTGAGCCCCTCTCCTGCCCATACACAGGGGCAGGGCATGTCTGATGACAAAGACCCAGCCCCCAGCCTCAGTCTGAGGCTCCCTGAAGCACCAGCCCAGCTTCAGAGCTCCGCAGGGACTGGCTGGGTCTGTGTCACAACTGCATCCCAGCTCACCTCCTTCCCTGCCCAGCCCCGCTTCTCTCAGTCCCAAGAAGGTGTTGCTCTCGAGAGCATCTTCCTAGTAAAGCAGCTGTACCCAAGTCTCCAGCTGAGAGTCTGTTTCCCAGGAAACCTGACTAGAGAAAAGAAGCCAAATGACATGTGAAAACAACTGGACTAAATAGTTGCTGTAGTTCTTTGACTCTGTATGTTCATTCATTCAAGAAATATTGAAGGAGAACCTTCTCTGTGCCAAGGATTGTGTGATTCGCTAACCTGTGACTGGAGACTTCGGAGGACTTCACAGGCTTCTGCATGCCTTGATTAAACTTGCATTTCTCCCATGTGTAACCTTAGAATACTCTTTGTATATTGGAAGCCTGAAGGTCACATCTGCCTGTAAGTGTTTTTTGTTTGTTTTAAACACCCATGAAGTAGTTTTAATATTTTGATTTAGTTGCAAATTTTGAAAGTAAGTGGATTTCACATAAAATCAAATTCTGGCTGCTTTTCAAAACAGAAGATCTGGCAACACAAGGCCTGTGCTCCTGGAAGAAAACAATCAGCTGGAGCCAATTAATGGCTGCTCGTAAAACTAGGACCCGTTCTAGTGCGCCACAGTCCCCACTATGCCCTATTGTATTACAGCTGGCCCATGTTACTTCCTTCTACTTCCTTCTAGGCCTCTGTAGGCATTCAAATTTGTGACCTGTTTCTCAGTTATCGGGTCCACAAGTGTTTCTGTCTGTCTCCAGATCATTTCTAATGATCCTGGGTTGCAGGAGATTTGCATTCTGTCCGTCTGACTTGCCCTGTCCATGGGGGGTGATCTCAAACGTATCTGACATTCTTCTTTTGATGTAGAGCACATCACTGAAAAAAATTCCCTTCACTCCTCTAGCTTCCTTCATTCCTGAATAGTGCTTTTGAGAAGTAATCAGTTGGTGTGCCCACCACATTGAGCACAGGGACCGTGGGAGAATTTGTGAGCTCAATCTATTCTCACGGCTTCAACAGCCGAGGAATCAAGCTGAGAGAGGTGTGGGGCTCCCCCTAGAGGCAAAGGCAGGATTGGAACCCAAGTTTCCTCCCACCCAGGCCAGCGCTATGGCTCCAGGCTGTCCTGACTATGGCTTTTTTTTTTTTTTTTTTTTTTTTTTTTTTGCGATACGCGGGCCTCTCACTGTTGTGGCCTCTCCCGTTGCGAAGCACAGGCTCTGGACACGCAGGCTCAGCGGCCATGGCTCAGGGGCCCAGCCGCTCCGCGGCATGTGGGATCTTCCTGGACCGGGGCACGAACCCGCGTCCCCTGCATCAGCAGGCGGACTCCCAACCACTGCGCCACCAGGGAAGCCCACTCTGGCATTTTAACTCAGCACGAATGAAGACACAGCAGGAGCTGGGCCTTGGAAAAAAGTTCTGCTGAGAGAGACTGATTTGTTCTGACAAAGTTAAGGACCTTGACTGTTAGCTGGACTGTTCATGGAAGTCTTTGGCACTGAGTCCAAGTCAAATTGGGTTAAGAGATCCAGCCCCTGGGCTGAGGAGAAAAAACCTAATCTGTAAGGCAAACGTGGCCCCGAGAGCTCTAGATGCTCCTGGAGTCGAGAGTGAGCCAGGAGGGACCAGGAATTCACGATGCTCAGGTTAGATGAGACACGCTCCCGCCATCGTATCTCCAGAGAAGGGAGTGGAAACAGTGCCTGAGTCTTCTTCCCCATCCCCCAATATAAGTCATGCCAACTAACGGTAGTAGCCACTCTTTCCTAACAACGTAAATGAGCAGTATGAACCGTCTGCCTTGAGAACATCAAGGCTCTTCTCTTTGCTTTACTCCTATCAGTCCCCACAGGAAGCAAGGAATTCTCACCCCCAGACTCTAATCATCACCCGTCTTTCTTCCTCTTCACTTCACCTGCCCGCCCCTCCCCCTCCTGACATCGCCTGCATCTCCCAGTGGGTGATGTGCGGCCTCCCCTCCATCCTCGACCTTTTTGCTGACATCCACCAGTACCTGCTCACTCTACTTGAAACTGGGCCCAGCCCCGAAACCACCATGTCCTCCCCTGCAGCCCCGCTCAGGTCATGGCCATTTCCTTTCCCACGACCCTCACCCCAGGGTGTCTGGAAATGGGAGAACTGTACTCCTTGCTTCTTTGTCACTTGCTGAATATGCTCTATCTCTGTTCCTAAAACCCGTCAGCAGAGCTCTAGGCCCATCTCCGCTCCTGCCTGCGGTGATGGGGGGGTGGGGTGGGGGGGGGGTGGGGGAGGTGGGGGGGGTGGGGGAGGTGGGGGGGGCCCACCTCACCCAACGTGGCCTCCACGTCGTCACACTGTTCAGCCCACTGTCCCTCCATACCAGTCCTCACAGACCCCCAAGCCACCTCCCTCATTCCTCGATTTCAGCCCCTGCCTCACTGTCACTCTCTTCAATGGTGTTCTTGTTGTATTTATGGTGGTGATTTCAATATCCCTAGAGAGCAACTCTGAAATACCTTGGCCTTTGAATTTTTTTGTCTCCTCTACTCTGATGGTACTGTCCTCGGCCACACATACCATAGCAGTTGCCATTATCAAGGGCTGACAGCCCTCTGTAATCTCCGTAATTTCGGTATTTTATTCTCCCAACCCCCTCCGCCTATTTTCCAGCTCACTCCCTCTAGGATCCCAATTTCAGCAATTCCTTGACCCCCAACAAGACATCCATTGATCCTACCAGCTTTTTTCTGTCCTTCATCACCCTCACGTTCGCACTTCCCTTCTTACGCCGCTTCGGCTTCATGGTGTATCGTCATAATCACTCCCTCACATGAACTCTCCACTCCCTTGCCCCTTTCTCCTTGCGTTGCATTTGCCTGGCAAATGCCCGTGGTCTGATGGATCCAAACTCTTAGCCTGCCCAGCGCCTGCAGCGGTTCTGCTGAGCATGGTTGCAGAAAAACACAACTGTGCAGACTGATCACGCCTTCAGTTCATGACAACTTTAAATGAGTCCTGTACGTGATCTGAAAATCCTATTCAGTTTCCTTAGCGGTTCAAGCTCATATTCTTCTTGCCCAGTGTTTTATCCCTTTCCTTGGATCTTCAGGCCTCTGATACCTCCTCTGTTCTCACCTTTCACTGGTGGCCTTGCTTCTTACTTCACAAAGAAAATGGAAGAATTCAGAAGACAACTTGGATAAGCTCCTATCTCCTCATTGACTCTCCTGCCCGCACCTGGGTCTTATCCTCAGAACTTTTCCTGGAACAGGGGTGACTTTCCTGGTTCCCATCAAAGGCCAACCCTCCCATTCGTGCACGGGAACCTTTCCTCTCACGCACTCAAGGACGGTGTTCCTGCAGTTCTCCCCTCTCTCTCCTGCATTGTCCATTTTCCCCTCTCCACACTTTCATTTCCATCAGTCTCAAAATCATGCTATTTTTCCTCTTATCCTAAAAAAAAAAAAACCTCTAGACTCTATATCCCCCTCTACCTACTGCCTATGTTTCTCCTTCTCTTCACAACAGTACTCCTGGAGTTGTCTCAATGTTCATTTTATGAATTAACTTGGCTGGGCCATGGTACCTAGATACTTGATCAAACATCATTCTAGATGTTTCTGCAAGGTATTTTTTAAAAGATGAGATTAACATTTACATCAGTAGACTTTGAGACCTGCCGTAATGTGGGTGGGCCTCATTTCTCATTTATCAGCCGAAGGTCTTAATAGAAAAAGACAGGAAGAAGAGGGGATTCTTCCAGCAGACCACCTTCAGCCTTGCACTACAACAGCAGCTCTCCCCTGGGTCTCCTGGCTTGCCAGTCTCCATATCACGTGAACCAATTTCTTAAAATAAATCTTTCTCTCTCTCTGTATATATACATCCTATTGGTTCTGTTTCACTGGAGAACAACTCACATGCTGTCCATACTCATTATTTCTGTATTTTCCCCTCCCACTGTCACTACTTCGGTCACTTTTGACCCTCATCACTGCAGCAAAACTGCTCTTGACAAGGTCTCCAATGCCCTCCATAGGGCTAACCCTGAAGGTCTGTTCTTCGTCCTTAGAATTTTTCTTACTCTGCTAATAACACAGACTAACCCAAATACCCACCACTACCATCCTGAGAGTTTTCCTTTCCTGGCGTGGACTCCACACACTCCTGATTTTCCTGCTCCCACACTGGCTGCTCCTTTACTGGTTGCTTCTCCTTGCCCTTCTCAGTCTAAGAGTCCCGGGACGTAGTCCATGGACCTTGTCTCTTTGTCTCACCTCCTATCTCATCTCATCTGTCTCACCCCAGTTTCATCTTGTAAGGTCTCAGATTCATTAGCTCCAGCCTGGATGTCTCCCCTGGACTCCAGACTTGTATGTGGAACTGCCTCTATGTAGAAGTCTAATAAAGGTCTTCAAATGAACGTGTTCAAAATCAAACTCTTGATACTCCCTTTACCCCCGAAACTATTGCTCCTAATATCTTCTTACCATCCTTTTAGTTGCTCTGGTCACAAATTTAGATTTATCCTGGACTCGTCTCTTTTTTTTCTCACATCTTACATCCAATTAACTAACACGTTTTCTCTACCATTAAAAGAGATCCGACTGTGTCCCGTCACCTCTGCTGTCACTGCCCTGGTACAATCTTCTGCCGTCTCTGGATTATTTCAATAGCTCCTGAATTGTTCTTTCAGCTTCCACCCATGTGCCCCTATGGTTACATTTTCAACAGAGTATACAGAATGGGCTCCCAATCTACCTAATTCAGACTATGACACCATCTGCTGAGACCCTCTAATGCCTTCCTATCTCACTCAGAATAAAAGCCCAAATCCTTGCCATGTGCTGAAAGGCCCTGCATGACCTGACAATCGCTTACTTGTCAACCCATTTCCTACCTCCTATCGCTCATTCTGTCCCTCAAACACACCAGGCACTCATTACCTGTGCTGGTCCTTCCGCTGGAATGTCCTCACCCCAGATACGAGCATGGCTGCTCCCTTACCTCTCTCACACCTCTGCCAGAAGTTTCTCTCATTGAGGTGTTCCCCTACCAAACTTCCCTTTCTACCAACCTCCCTCCCTCGACTTTTTTTTTTTTTTTTTGCGGTACGCGGGCCTCTCACTGTTGTGGCCTCTCCCGTTGCGGAGCACAGGCTCCGGACGCGCAGGCTCAGCGGCCATGGCTCACGGGCCCAGCCGCTCCGCGGCATGTGGGATCTTCCTGGACCGGGGCACGAACCCGTGTCCCCTGCATCGGCAGGCGGACTCTCAACCACTGCGCCACCAGGGAAGCCCTCCCGCGACTTTCATTTGCATCACCGCTTGACACAGTACACATTCCCTTGCTTATTTTGCTGCCAGTCTTTCCCTACTAGAATGTAAGCTTCATGAGCCTGGAATTTTGTCTCTTTTCTTTACTACTTTAGCTCTAGAACCTAGAACAATGCCTGGAACGTAATTCAATAAATACTTGTTGAATAACAAATAAATGTGGGGCTTCCCTGGTGGCTCAGTGGTTAAGAATCCGCCTACCATTGCAGGGGATATGGGTTCGAGCCCTGGTCCGGGAGGATCCCACATGCCACAGAGCAACTACTGAGCCTGCGCTCAAGAGCCCGCGAGCCACAACTACTGAAGCCCGCGCACCTAGAGCCCGTGCTCCGCAACAAGAGAAGCCACCGCAATGAGAAGCCCGCACACCACGAGGAGGAGAAGCCCCCTCTCGCCACAACTAGAGAAAGCCCGAGTGCAGCAACAAAGACCCAATGCAGTCAAAAATAAATAAATAAAATAAATTTTAAAAAATTATAAAAACAAACAGAAAAACAAATAAATATAATGTCTATGGCCTGTTAACCAAAAGTTGCTAATTATTTGAAAATGATGTGACCACGGTTGTCCTTTATCTCCATTAGCAGTGGTGCAGGGTTACATACAGAACACGTGACTGAGAGCATACTCATCTTTATTTTGTCTTTTTGAAGTCAAAGTCAGCTCATTTTTGGTGATTTGAACCTTCCATAACATACCAATTACCTAGCTTCTCTGTCAACAATAGTCTGTTCTTTACTGACCTCTAAATTTCTTTCTTTTTAAAGTCATCTTCAAACACTTCCAAGATGATACATTCATAACTGTGATCTGTAGTCATGTTAGGTCTGAAACAAGTCGTATTTTCTTTGGACAACACACAGATGACATGCTTCGAGTGCCTTTATCTAGGTCATTTGATAAATCCTTAAGCTCTCCAAGTAAACAGCAGCTGGGACAAAGGGTCGGCTCGTAACCAAGGTGTAGCCCTGAGAGCATAAAGAGACGAAGGGGCAGGGATTCTGAGAGAATGCGGCCCAGCCTTAGACAAATGCCGCTAAGACTAAAGGTAAATAGAAACCTCCCAGGGCGAGGACGTCCTCCATGCCTATGAGATCCCTTAGTTAAGGCAATCTGTCAAGACAGCCTTAGTGAAAAGGAGGGCACCCAGTCCTGGCAGAGCTTTGCCAGAGGTCAGCAAACCCAGGATAAATCCCAGACACAGTAAATTGGAGCCTTGACAAACAGACCTATTTCAACCAGAGATAAGCCTACAAATTGATGAAATGTAATGGAACCCATAATTAGAAAAAAGAACGAATAGGCAAAAATGCCTACTCCCAAGAGTAGAAATTGCGGTTTTTTCCCCCCCGAGAAACAGTTATTTGGACATTATTATCCTCCAGAAATGGGTCTTTGGGAGCCTTAGGCAAAGGCTTTACTTAGCTCGGCCTCAGAGAGTTAACCCTGAGCTGTGTTCACTCTCCTTGCTGGGCCTGGATGGAAACATTTATTTTTACAGCATCGAAAAAGGGTTTTCCTTGTCAAGGTACCAAATGGCTAGCCCAGTTTCCCCTGAAATGAACACCGACCCTTTCTAAGAGAAGACTATAAAGACATATATTTAATTACAGAAATTTAAAAAGTGAATCCGTTCTTAAGGAATTGAATGAATTTACCCAGTTTATAGAGTAACTGAATTGAACTTGAATCCTGACTCCTGTTCACTTTCTCCATTTTAACCTTTTGCTTGAAACACCTGAAAGTAACAACCACCGCAAACTCCTTGATCTGTAACCACTTCTCCCCAACCCCCCCATCCTCTGGTACCTATTCTCTTCATCAAAGCATCTCAGAACCTCAGGCCGCAACTCCGCACTCCACCTTCTTACCTGCCATTCATCCCTCAGCCCTTTGAAATCTGATTTCTGCTCCCTGCCTCTACTGAAATCACTCCTTTTATTTATTTATTTTAATTTATTTAATTAATTTTTTTGGCCGTGTTGAGTCTTAGTTGCGACATTCGGGATCTTTCGTTGTGGTGCGTGGTTTTCTCTCTAGCGGTGGTGTGTGCATTTTCTCTCTCTAGTTTTGGCACACAGGCTCCAGGGTGCGTGGGCTCAGTAGCTGTAGCGCACGGGCTTAGTTGCCCTGAGACATGTGGCATCTTAGTTCCCTGACCAGGGATGGAACCCGCGTCCCCTGCATTCTAAGGTGGATTCTTTACCACTTAGACCACCGGGGAAGTCCCTGAAATCACTCTTGCGAAGGCCACCAAGACTTACTAATTGTCAAACACAATGGAGAACCTTTCGGGTCTCATCTCACTGAAATTCTTCAGAGCCTTTAACATCATTGGTTATTTCCATCTTCACCCAACTCCGTGGTCCCCGAGGGAGCTCACTTTCCTCTGTCTTACCATGTCTGGCCCCTCTTCTCTCCTTCTCACTCTGCACACTTTTTGTGGATGCCTCTGTCACCTCTAATGCTAAAATCCATTATTTTTAATCTGAGAGATCTGAAATCTGCAGACCAGAACTTTCTGAGTCTCAGGCTTTAAAATCCAGTTGCTTTTGGACAACCGGACAGTACGTTCTTGAGGTACTCAAATTCAAAATATCCCCAAATAATCTCATTTTATTTCTCCAACTAATCCCTAAGTCACCCCAGTGAATCTCCTTCATCCCTCTTATTATTGCCTTTCCTTGTCGTTTCTCACCTGGATTGTTCTAACAGCCTGTTTGACAGGTTCCCTCAGGAAAGTCCCCTTAGAGGACCTCAAGTCATCCCAGTGCCACCATATAATGATTTCTCGTTGGACGTGGTTAAGATTAATGGTGTGAGTCTCGTCTGTATTGTCCTTAAGACACTTGCTGGACTCTGCCATTCATAATGCATAAGGAGAAACATAAGGTCTAAAAGATCCCCTTTAAATGTCCCTCTTCTAGAAATTATGCTGCTTACTTTTATGTTTTTACAAAAGAATAGGAGGCAGCTGGTCTAACAGTGTCTCAAGTAAAATAAAAGAAGACTGTGGTTGCATGTCAGCATCACTTACCCTTGATTTCTGCCCAAAGTGAAAATGAGGACATTCGCTCCACCCTAAACCTGCTTGCAGAGGTTGCCCTCTGAGTGAACTGCACCTGCTCTGGGGCCCTGAGACCCTTTGGAAAACTGACGAATCCCATCTTTAGACAGAGTGCAGGAGTGGTGAACATGTTCCTGGGGCATTCCTCAGCATGACATTGGTGAGGAATAAAGGGAGAATGCAGTGAAACTCTGACAATTTTCTGCCTCTTATTTTACCAATATTTCTGTTCCATGGTTATCAAAGGAAGCTAAGTACTGGCTTGCCCCACAAAAGGAGGTTTCCATAATTTTATCAGATGCTGAGACAAAGAGTCATAATTGAGTTTTCAGCTGGGAATGCTGTTCACTTCATGTGGATTTAAGGCAATAGTGGCTGTCACTGATTATGCGTTTTTTCTGCCCCCCCTCGCTCCCCCCGCCCCCCCCCCCCCCCCCCCCCCCCGGCTTCCTGCTCTCCAGCTTGTTTTAATCCCATGTGTCTTTCAGCTTAACCTACTCTTTCCCACCACAGGACTCTGGTCTATTCCCTAAGACCAGAAACACCACTTATAATCCTCTACTCAACTGCCATACCTAGTTAATTACTATTCATTCTTCAGATTTCAGCACAAATCTTTCTTCTCCAGATACTACACACACCCCACTCTCAGTAATTCCTATTTTCTTTGATCTCTTAGGGCCACATTTCTTTCCTTTACTTTGCTCTTTGCCCAGTTTATAATAAACAACCATTGGGATAGCTATTTGGTTAATGTCCAGCCTCTCCCCAGACAGTGGAGTGTGGGTACCATGAAAGTGTGGACCGTGTTTGCTTTTTTTTAAATTTAACTGTCACCACAATCAATTTTATTTATTTTTTCACTTAACTTGAGATTTATCCCCTTAACAAACTTTTTTTTTTTTTTTTTTTTTTTTGCGGCACGCGGGCCTCTCACTGTTGTGGCCTCTCCCGTTGCGGAGCACAGGCTCCGGACGCGCAGGCTCAGCAGCCATGGCTCACGGGCCCAGCCGCTCCGCGGCATGTGGGATCTTCCCGGACCGGGGCACGAACCCGTGTCCCCTGCATCGGCAGGCGGACTCTCAACCACTGCACCACCAGGGAAGCCCCCCTTAACAAACTTTTAAGTGCACAATACAGTATCATTAACTACAGGCACAAGGTTGTGAGGGAGATCTCTGGAACTCACTCATCTTGCGTAACTGGAATTTTATTCCTATTGAACAGCAACTGCCCATTTCCCCCTCCCCCAGTTGCTTGGCAACCACCATTCTATTCTCTGTTTGTCTATGTTGAATAGACATTTTTTCAGTGAAGACAGGCAAATGGCCAACAGGTATACACAAAGATACTCTCCATCACTGATCATCAGGGAAATGCAAATCAAACCACAATGAGATATCACTTCACACCTGTTAGGATGGCTGTTATCAAAAAAGAAAAGAAAATTCATGTTGGCCAGGATGTGGAGAAACTGGAACTCTTTCACACTGTTGTTGGGAATGTAAACTGGTGCCGCCCAGTGGAGAACAGTACGGAGGTTCCTCAAAAAATTAAAAATAGGGACTTCCCTGGTGGTCCTGTGGTTAAGAATCCGCCTTCCAATGCAGGGGACATGGGTTTGATCCCCGGTCGGGGAACTAAGATCCCACATGCTGCAGTGCAACTAACCCTGCATGCTGCAACTAGAGAGAAACCTGCAAGCCACAATTAATAAAATTAAAAATAGCACTACCGTATGATCCAGTAATCCCGCTCCTGGGTATATATCCAAAAGAATTGAAATCAGGATCTTGAAGTGCTATCTACACTCCCATGTTCATTGAATCATTATTGATAAAAGCCAACATATGTAAACAACTGGGCCACATTTGCTTATGTTCACTGTTTTTTGGTTTTTGTTTGTTTTCTCTTTTTCTTTCTTAACGTCTTTCTTTCTTGTTTAAAATTTTTATTTTATATTGGAGTATAGTTGATTTACAATGTTGTGTTAGTTTCAGGTGTACGGCAAAGTTATTTAGTTATACATATACATGTATCTATCCTTTTTCAGATTCTTTTCCCATATAGGTTATTACAGAGTATTGAGTAGAGTTCCCTGTGCTCTACAGTAGGTCCTTGTTGGTTATCTATTTTATACATAGTGGTATGTGTATGTTAATTCCAACCTCCTAATTTATCCCTCCCTCCCCCCACATTTCCCCTTTGGTGACCATAAGTTACAGAAGTGATATCTGCACACCCATGTTCATTGAACCGTTATTGATAAGAGGCAACGTGTGGAAATAACTGGGCCACGTTTGCTTATGTTCACGGCTTTCTGGTTTTTGTCTGTTTTTCAGTCCTCTGCATTTCACTGTGTCCAAGCACAGACCGCAGTCAGTAAATAGTTGTTGACCTAATGATTAGATGACTGGGCTCAGCACAGTCTTGAAATAGTAACTTTTCTCCGTTGAAACTCTGCCTCATGTATATTCTCATCAGTGGACAAAATAATGTTGTTCTTGTGCATTCAGTGAGCTCTCAACTCCCAACAGTAATGCTAGAAAAGAGTTTGAGAGGGGGTCATTTTTTTTTTCCATTAACAGTCTCTCAAAATAAATATGAAAACGCCTCAAAGCATCCCAGTTTTTCTTTAATGGCCTCTTATATATTTCTAGTGCATAAATTTGTCATTTTGACACATTTTGCCAACATATTTTCAGTCTGTACTTTGGGGTGTGCTTTTAAGAATTGTATTATGTCCCTTCTTAGCTTATTTTGATCCAGATTTTAAATATTTGATGTTCATCTTTATAAAGCAGTACCTCTTTTCTAATTCTTCCCTCCTCCGGGCTATTTTGTTTGGTCACGAATGCTTTTCTCAGGTAGTGCTAATATTTTTGAGGACTTATTTTGTTAGGTATTCTGCTAAGGATCTTTTTTTCAGATTAGTACATATAACACACAAATCAGTGCTCTGATATGGGCACTATTATTTCCTTTTCACAGATGAGGACATTGAGACTTAGAATGTTATTTAACTGGTTCAAAGTCCAATAGTTATTAAATGGGGGAGCAGAGTTTGCTTGCAGAAGTCACTCTTTTTATCAATTGTGCGAATTCAAATAGCATTTTGAAAGTTTCTTTTTAACAGATGTCACTAGAATGACAAACATGTTACGTGCTATTATACTGTGGCAATTCAATGCTCAAGATTAATGATGTATTTGCCTATATACTTTTATATCTCCTAATAATTTAAAAAATTATATTTTTGCCAGGAGCTTTGAAAATGTGAGCATGTGCCTTCCTCTTAATTTAAGTTGTTTTCATTCCCGATACCAGACACCTAGTAACTCCACTGCCCGGTCCCACCAACACCCTTGCGGAGACACGGGGAATGAGTAAGAGCCGCAGGCTACGACGACTTGTTTGCTGGTGGTCAGGGTGACTCTGACTTTCTTTTCCCTTCTTACTTTGTTCTGATGACACACATGCCCGTTATCTTCTGGAAGAATTTGCAGTCAGATGTGTTAGTCTAACATTTATCCTTGCGCGGCAGGCGCCTTACACTGGAGAGGGTTTGCGGAAGTGAGGGGCAGAATTTCAATAACCAAAATAAGACATCAGCAAAGAGAATAATATTTTAGGTTTTGCTGGCAAAACCTACTTTTTCCATTTAAATGGTGCATTTGACTAATTCTTGGTTATTTGTTATGATGGCTAAAGGAAAATTCAAGTGCTAACGTCTGCATTCACATTTCCTGATCGGAGCAAACTTCGCTCTCTGGGGAAAGCAAACACTTCCTTGGGCAGGAGAAAGAAGATGAAAGAGGCTGAGCGAGGCTGCTTGCCTTGAATCTGTGGGTGAGATCTAGCCGACTCTGGTGTTTGTCCTCAAATCAAGGTTTCTTTTGACCCCAAGGTGACTTGGAACAGGAGTAAGGAGTCTCACTAGCTGCCCTGGAGTGATGCATCTGGAGAACATTTTCAAGAAGCAGCGGTTGATTTTCATAGTTAGAGACGTTTCTTCAGAAATCCCTTAAGCAGGAACATGAAAGTGGCATAAAGATTCCACAGTCACAGGAGAGAAGTCGAAGGGACAGACGTGAATCCAGAGAAGTCTTAAGGGGGTCGGGGAGAAACTTTCACACATCATCTAGGACTTGTTTATTATTTATTTATTTTTTTGCGGTACGCGGGCCTCTCACTGCTGTGGCCTCTCCTGTTGCGGAGCACAGGCTCCGGACGTGCAGGCTCAGCAGCCATGGCTCACGGGCCCAGCCGCTCCGCGGCATGTGGGATCCTCCCGGACCGGGGCATGAACCCGTGTCCCCTGCATCGGCAGGCGGACTCTCAACCACTGCGCCACCAGGGAAGCCCTGGGACTTATTTTTTAAGACCTTTTCTGAATTTGCCAACCTCCTATATAGGTGACTTAAAGGAACTTTTTGAAGTGGAATGTAAAATTCAAGATGATACATGAACATCAAAGTCACAGTAAAATCATTTCATTATTGGAAAATTGTATATTGCAATTACATACGATAACATGAGAAAGAGTAGGAGGATATTTCAGTCAGTTCCAAAATCACAGTCTAAGTTGAGTTCCTACTTAGCTAAAGATATCTAGTTAAATGCACGATGGTGTTGTTTGGGGGACATTCCTTACCTTTTCAGGGTTGACAGTATCACTCCCACAACCTACCCTGCAGCGCTACCAACAGAGTTAGCACTTGGCTCTCCCTTTGGGGCAGTTCATATACCCTCATTTTAGAAGGATGATACCTGTTTCTAATGTCTTTGAGTTCTCTAATGGGCAGCCGTGGATCTCGTGTGCTGGCCAGAAGCCATGAAGGGGTCCTTCTGGGTATTTTTCTTGTGGTGGAAGAGAAAGAGGCACTGGTACATATTGTCCCATGGGACATCTCCCAGCTCACAGGCTCATAAATACACTTAAAAGCACTTTGACAATAGAGACACAACCTCTTTTCTTCTTTTTTTAAAATTTAACTATAGTTGATTTGTAGCATTGTGTTAGAGACATACCTTTTTACTGAGACACGAGTTGAATGGAAAATTCTTTCTTTAAATATCTAAAATGCATCTTTGGACTTACTTACCCAGGAGGGGAAAAACAAAATTCAGAGAGGTTTTTCTGTAGCTAGTTATAGTACATACAACCTTGTATGTAATATTCAAATAAAAGGGGGGCTTGTAATTATTATTGGAATCCTTTTGTCGAAAGTTCAACATTTGTTGAATCAGTCAAGATATTTAAGGCAGTGATGCAATTTTTGCAATTATTTGGCTGACTGATTCTCTTCCCCACTTCAATCTGCTTGTGTGAACTTATGCCCAGTAAATTTCTAATGTCTAAGTTCACTGTCCATGCTGCTGGTCTGAGAAGCAGTAAGAGTAAGAGTTAAGTAGATGTCTCCATCCATTTACTGGTTATCTACGAGGATAGGAAATTAAGGATATAGATATTTTAGCATATCCTCTACTTTTAAACAGTATTATTCTCCTCTGTTGAATTGCTACATGTTTGAATTAATATGCTTTTCTCTTCTTACAGTGATAGTATCAATAATTCATTTTATTGAAAAATAATTTCCCAGTAAAAGTTTTCAACACTCCCCTTACTAACAACAGCAAAATATAATTAATAAAATCTTTATAAAGAATATTGTAATTCTGAAACTATTATATATTATGATGACAATATGATAATTATAAAACGAGAGAGAGAGAGAGAAAGAGAGAGAGAGAGAGGTGAATATGCCTAGCTTGGAAGAGAAATCTACAAGCTTTGGTAAATACTGCTTACTAGAAAAGCAAATAACTAATTCTGAGCCATTTACTTTCAAATTCATTTCATCTCCAAAAAAATCAGAATGCAGACATTTAGAAAAGTTTCTAACTTTGTACAGAGATGGCCAAAGACAATTACAAATCCAAATAGAAGACATTTGGATTAGAAAGAATGCGTGCGAAATTGGATGTGATATGATTGTGAAACAGAAATCAAAATATTAAATGTGATTACGTGAACAGAACGAGGGGAGTGAAATTCAGATGTGAGGTCAATGGACCTAGGTTTCCATGGAAGCTTATCAGAGGCTGCCTCGGAGGAGGGAGGGAGGGAGAGAGAGGGGAAGTAGGTAGGAGAAGGAAGGTGCTGAGTCAGGGAGTCTCTGTCCTCAGCCCCTTCTTCCTTCTTTTGTCACTGTGGGGCGCTATCTGATACAGTATTAAAAATAATGCCCCTGTTTAAAAAAATGTGTAAAAGCTACTGGCTCTACAAGTGCGTTCTGGCTTTACCACTTATAAACAATTTGATCGTGGGCAGCTTATGCAACCCTTTTAAACCTCAGTTTCTTCATCTATAAAATGGGAATAATTGTCCCTACCTTTTAGTATTGCTGTGAGAATTTAATAATGTAAAGAATAAATATATGTAAAGCTCTTTGGACAATGCTGCAATAGGGACTTAATTAATATTAAGATTGTTATTTAATACAATATAAAATAAACCACATATTCTTCACTAAAGAAAAAAGAAAACAACAAGCCACTGGCTTTAGAAAAATGAAGAATAACCCATTTATTAGGAGATTTGTTGCCTAATGGATATAGCAGAAGTGAAATGAAAAAATGGTAAATTCCGTTAGTTGGCACCAAGGAAGACATTTGAAAATACATCAACATTATAAAGGACAAGGACCTTGGCACCAGCTGGCATGTAAAATTTAGACCAAGTTCGTTATATTTCTCTTGTTCGTTACAGCCATTCTCCTTGGCTTCAGATATCATTTATATGCTGAAAACTCCCCAATTCACTCCCGATTGAAACTTCTCTTCTGTTGCCACTGCCTCCCTGATATCTTCATGTAGGTGTCTAATAGATTTTTAAACTTAATGAGCCCAAAATGAAATCTTTGATTTTTCCCTTGTACCAAACGTACTTTTATTCTAGTCCTATCAGTCAATAGTAAAATGCATTACCACCTACTATCTAACTGCTCAAGCTGGAAGGCTAGGTATTATCCTTTATTTTCTCTGCTTCACCATTGCATCGATGAATTCTATAGTAACCTCATTAAAAAAAATTGGTGATTTTTCATTTCTC
Organism: Tursiops truncatus; assembly: GCF_011762595.2. Lineage (NCBI taxonomy): Eukaryota > Metazoa > Chordata > Mammalia > Artiodactyla > Delphinidae > Tursiops > Tursiops truncatus. The sequence goes on along the minus strand of NC_047035.1, from coordinate 161,922,882 downwards.
TACTTTACCATTACCCTAGTCCAAAACAGATAAGTACAGGTAAGTACTAACAGTCTGAGTCATATACAGAGAGACTGAAAAATGTCTGTGGCCTACATTATATGCCCCAAATATGGAAGCAGCAATTTTGTTTCATGTTAGACTGGATTGAGAAGACTATATACTATAAGGAAGAGGGTTAGCAAACCAGTGCTTCAAAAGCAGAAAGGATAAGATATGTATCAGACTGAAGAAGAACCATCCCCTATGAGAAGACATGAGACGTCCTAAGAGAAGCACACGGTATAACATTGGTTTGTTAATATTAGATGTATAAACTGCATCTCATTGTATAATGAGTGTTCAGATTTTCCAGTGCCGCAGTGCCTGCTGCCATAATATGGTTTGTTCTGTCTGGATGTGTATTATGTTACAGTTGCCCCTCCCACTAATCAAGGGATAGTTTAACGGTCAGAACAAACCACCAAGACACCCATTAGTGAACTACGCAGGGTGGCTTCGCCAGATACCCGTTGCTTGCCTCTCTATAAAAGGTCAAAGTAAGAGTCTTTCAAGCACTAAAAATGTGTCATTAAAACAATAAACATGTAAAGTTTGGCAGGTGCTACACTGAGTCATTGTTCCTCTATTCTATCCAGTTCTTGAAGGTCAAAATTAATTGAAGAAGGCAAATCCTCTTGTAAGGATAGTTCTAAATTATACTGAACTCCTCTCAGTACCTCTCTCTCCGCCTATTAAAGACTGTTTCAAATGCTCGAAGAAGCTCCGGCTCTGAATTTAAAAGACTGTTACATCATCTTGGACACTTGCCTTCAATTCTCTGGGTCTTGGGTTTTCTCATCTATGGAATCAGGAGACAGAACTAGCTAAGTGTAAATGTCTTTTTCTGACTCAGATATATCTAGAACTTCATCTTGTTGCATCTTTCTTTTTTAAAGTAAGTTATTACTAAAGGTCAGCAAATAGGTCACCTAGGAGGACTTTGTACATTACTATTAAGAAAAAAAAACTGTTTAGACTGGCCATTTTAAATTTTTTCACATTGCTTCGAATTCAGATAATTGAGCATCTAAAAATGGATATATATGTATTCCCTTCGATGTGATTGTATAATTTATGTACGTCCAAGTTTTGTTCATGATGATGATGTACTGGAAAATGTATGGTTTGCAGAGGGAAAAGGCATGATTCAAGTCCCAGTTCTGGCGCTTACTAGCTCTGAACCTTAGTCATCAGCTATAAAAATGAGAATATTAATGCCTATCTACTGGGCTTGTAAATAGGTAACATATATGTTCATATAATAACATGTAAAACAGCTCAGACAAAGCCTCACACAAAACAGACATTCCCAAATATTAAATTCTGCCAATGAGTTATAATGTAAGTGTAAAATACAGTATAGCAGAATAGCATGAAAAGAGGGCTTTTGAATTACAGATTTTAAACTGTAATTTAAGAAAACTTTCTGTAAATTAAAGAAAACTTGAATCTTCATATTTTAAAAGGTATACCATTTTTTTTCAGAAAAAACTGATCCAGTGGAACCAACACTGTAATATATCTAATAAAATTATTAGACATTAAACCCAATGGGCTTATAGGGTAGCCAGGCAAAAGGACCAAGTCTTTCAGAAGTGGAAGAAAATCCACTTTAAACACATTTTATTTAGGATTTAAGTCGTATGGTGTTCCCAATTAACAAGAGGGTTACAAAGCTCTTGTTCTTAATTTTAATCCTTCCAGAGTTTTATTAACAGAAGTAGCTATTTTCTTATATGGAAGTGAAACTAGAAGGAAAAGCATAAATCTTGGTAAGTTAATATAGTTCTGAATTTTAGAGCCAGAGAAAGAAGGAAAAGTGAAATTTAAATAAATTAAAATCAAATGTATTGTGATTTCTAAAACCCTGGAAGGCATTTATCACATATTATCATTTGAAGTATCCTTTGGTTGTAATCAAATAACTTAATTAGCTTTTTGTCCCCATATTTCATTTTCCAAATGTTAACTGATTCCCATTCAAATGACAGCTCTAAAATTACAAAGTTATTTGGTATTTAAAAGAATTCTTTCCATTTATTAATGTATGTCTATATTTACTTATAAAACATTAAATTATTAAAAATAAAATAGCTGAAAATAACCCACTAGTGTTAGAAATAGTGATATAAATTTCATTCTTTCTTTCTGTTTTTTGAGAAATTAGGAATCACAGTAGCAGGTCCTGAGCCATAAACCATCCCGTAATCTCCTTGATGCTTCTGCTCCAAAGACCTCTTTTATTTGCAGTTTCACTAAAAACTGCTCAAGGACACTGGATTACAAAAGTTTTGAGTTGTCACTACGTAATAAAAGATCCTTGCTCCAAACACTGAAAACATGAGTCTGTTTTACAAACACAGTTTTCATGCTGAATACTCTTAATTTAATTTTAAAATATGCTTTATTCAGGTAACATTGCTTTATAACATTACGTAAGTCTCATGTGTATAACATTATATTTCTACTTCCTTATACACTACACTTGCTCACCACCCAAAATTTAGTTTCTACCCATCACCATACAGTTGATCCCCTTTACCCATTTCACCCTCCCCCACTACGCTGTTCTCTGTATTTATGTGTTTGTTTTGTGTGTTTTTTTAATTCCACAAATGAGTGAAATAATATGGTATTTGTTTTTCTCTGACTTATTTCACTTAGTGTAATACTATCAAGGTCTATCCATGTTGTTGTAAATGGCAAGACTTCATTATTTTTTTTTTTAATGGCTGAGGAGTATTCGGTTATATATATATCACATCTTTTTTTTTTTAACATCTTTATTGGAGTATAATTGCTTTACAATGGTGTGTTGGTTTCTGCTTTATAACAAAGTGAATCAGTTATACATATACATATGTTCCCATATCTCTTCCCTCTTGCGTCTCCCTCCCTCCCACCCTCCCCATCCCACCCCTCCAGGTAGTCACAAAGCACCGAGCCGATATCCCTGTGCCGTGCGGCTGCTTCCCACTAGCTATCTATCTTACGTTTGTTAGTGTGTATATGTCCATGACTCTCTCTCGCCCTGTCACAGCTCACCCTTCTCCCTCCCCATATCCTCAAGTCCGTTCTCCAGTAGGTCTGTGTCTTTATTCCTGTCTTACCCCTAGGTACTACATGACATTTTTTTTTCTTAAATTCCATATATATGTGTTAGCATACGGTATTTGTCTTTTTCTTTCTGACTTACTTCACTCTGTATGACAGACTCTAGGTCTATCCACCTCATTACAAATAGCTCAATTTCGTTTCCTTTTATGGCTGAGTAATATTCCATTGTATATATGTGCTATATATTCTTTATCCATTCATCCGATAATGGGCACTTAGGTTGTTTCCATCTCCGGACTATTGTAAATAGAGCTGCAATGAACATTTTGGTACATGACTCTTTTTGAATTTTGGTTTTCTCAGGATATATGCCCAGTAGTGGGATTGCTGGGTCATATGATAGTTCTATTTGTAGTTGTTTAAGGAACTTCCATACTGTGCTCCATAGTGGCTGAACCAATTCACATTCCCACCAGCAGTGCAAGAGTGTTCCTTTTTTTCCACACCCTCTCCAGCATTTATTGTTTCTAGATTTTTGGATGATGGCCATTCTGACTGGTGTGAGATGATATCTCATTGTAGTTTTGATTTGCATTTCTCTAGTGATTAGTGATATTGAGCATTCTTTCATGTGTTTGTTGGCAGTCTGTATATCTTCTTTGGAGAAATGTCTATTTAGGTCTTCTGCCCATTTTTGGATTGGGTTGTTTGTTTTTTTGTTATTGAGCTGCATGAGCTGCTTATAAATTTTGGAGATTAATCCTTTGTCAGTTGCTTCATTTGCAAATATTTTCTCCCGTTCTGAGGGCTGTCTTTTGGTCTTGTTTATGGCTTCCTTTGCTGTGCAAAAGCTTTGCAGTTTCATTAGGTCCCATTTGTTTATTTTTGTTTTTATTTCCATTTCTCTAGGAGGTGGGTCAAAAAGGATCTTGCTGTGATTTATGTCATAGAGGGTTCTGCCTATGTTTTCCTTTAAGAGTTTGATAGTTTCTGGCCTTACATTTAGGCCTTTAATCCATTTTGAGCTTATTTTTGTGTATGGTGTTAGGGAGTGATCTAATCTCATACTTTTACATGTACCTGTCCAGTTTTCCCAGTCCCACTTGATGAAGAGGCTCTCCTTTCTCCACTGTATATTCCTGCCTCCTTTATCAAAGATAAGGTGACCATATGTGCGTGGGTATATCTCTGGGCTTTCTATCCTGTTCCCTTGATCTACCTTTCTGTTTTTGTACCAGTACCATACTGTCTTCATTAATGTAGCTTTGTAGTATAGTCTGAAGTCAGGGAACCTGATTCCTCCAGCTCCGTTTTTCGTTCTCAAGATTGCTTTGGCTATTCGGGGTCTTTTGTGTTTCCATACGAATTGTGAAATTTTTTATTCTAGTTCTGTGAAAAATGCCAGTGGTAGTTTGATAGGGATTGCATTGAATCTATAGATTGCTTTGGGTAGTAGAGTCATTTTCACAATGTTGATTCTTCCAATCCAAGAACATGGTATATCTCTCCATCTATTTGTGTCATCTTTAATTACTTTCATCAGTGTCTTATAGTTTTCTGCATACAGGTCTTTTGTCTCCTTAGGTAGGTTTATTCCTAGATATTTTATTCTTTTTGTTGCAATGGTAAATGGGAGTATTTTCTTGATTTCACTTTCAGATTTTTCATCATTAGTGTATAGGAATGCCAGAGATTTCTGTGCATTAATTTTGTATCCTGCTACTTTACCAAATTCATTGATTAGCTCTAGTAGTTTTCTGGTAGCATCTTTAGGATTCTCTATGTATAGTATCATGTCATCTGCAAACAGTGACAGCTTTACTTCTTCCTTTCCGATTTGGATTCCTTTTATATCATTTTCATCTCTGATTGCTGTGGCTAAAACTTCCAAAACTGTGTTGAATAAGAGTGGTGAGAGTGGGCAACCTTGTCTTGTTCCTGATCTTAGTGGAAATGCTTTCAGTTTTTCACCATTGAGGACGATGTTGGCTGTGGGTTTGTCATATATGGCCTTTATCATGTTGAGGAAGGTTCCCTCTATGTCTACTTTCTGCAGGGTTTTTCTCATAAATGGGTGTTGAATTTTGTTGAAAGCTTTCTCTGCATCTATTGAGATGATCATATGGTTTTTCTCCTTCAATTTGTTAATATGGTGTACCACGTTGATTGATTTGCATATATTAAAGAATCCTTGCATTCCTGGAATAAACCCCACTTGATCATGATGTATGATCCGTTTAATGTGCTGTTGGATTCTGTTTGCTAGTATTTTGTTGAGGATGTTTGCATCTATGTTCATCAGTGATATTGGCCTGTAGTTTTCTTTCTTTGTGACATGTTTGTCTTGTTTTGGTATTAGGGTGATGGTGGCCTCGTAGAATGAGTTTGGGAGTGTTCCTCCCTCTGCTATATTTTGGAAGAGTTTGAGAAGGATAGGTGTTAGCTCTTCTCTAATGTTTGATAGAATTCGCCTGTAAAGCCATCTGGTCCCTGGCTTTTGTTTGTTGGAAGATTTTTAATCACAGTTTCAATTTCAGTGCTTGTGATTGGTCTGTTCATATTTTCTATTTCTTCCTGATTCAGTCTTGGCAGGTTGTGCATTTCTAAGAATTTGTCCATTTCTTCCAGGTTGTCCATTTTATCGGCATAGAGTTGCTTGTAGTAATCTCTCATGATCTTTTGTATTTCTGCAGTATCAGCTGTTACTTCTCCTTTTTCAATTCTAATTCTATAGATTTGAGTCTTCTCCCTTTTTTTCTTGATGAGTCTGGCTAATGGTTTATCAATTTTGTTTATCTTCTCAAAGAACCAGCTTTTAGTTTTATTGATCTTTGCTATCGTTTTCTTCATTTCTTTTTCATTTATTTCTGATCTGATTTTTATGATTTCTTTCCTTCTGCTAACTTTAGGGTTTTTTTATTCTTCTTTCTCTAATTGCTTTAGGTGCAAGGTTAGGTTGTTTATTCGAGATGTTTCCTGTTTCTTTTCTTAAGGTAGGATTGTATTGCTATAAACTTCCCTCTTAGAACTGCTTTTGCTGCATCCCATAGATTTTGGGTCAATGTGTCTCCATTGTCATTTGTTTCTAGGTATTTTTTAATTTCCTCTTTGATTTCTTCAGTGATCACTTCATCATTAAGTAGTCTATTGTTTAGCCTCCATGTGTTTGTATTTTTTAGAGATCTTTTCCTGTAATTGATATCTAGTCTCATAGCGCTGGGGTTGGAAAAGATACTTGATACGATTTCAATTTTCTTAAATTTACCAAGGCTTGATTTGTGACCCAAGATATGATCTATCCTGGAGAATGTTCCATGAGCACTTGAGAAAAATGTGTATTCTGTTATTTTTGGATGGAATGTCCTATAAATATCAATTAAGTCCATCTTGTTTAATGTATCATTTAAAGCTTGGGTTTCTTTATTTATTTTCATTTTGGATGTTCTGTTCATTGGTGAAAGTGGGGTGTTAAAGTCCCCTACTATGAATGTGTTACTGTCGATTTCCCTTTTTATGGCTGTTAGTATTTGCCTTATGTATTGAGGTGCTCCTGTGTTGGGTGCATAAATATTTACAATTGTTATATCTTCTTCTTGGATCGATCCCTTGATCATTATGTAGTGTCCTTCTTTGTCTCTTCTAATAGTCTTTATTTTAAAGTCTATTTTGTCTGATATGAGAATTGCTACTCCAGCTTTCTTTTGGTTTCCATTTGCATGGAATATCTTTTTCCATCCCCTTACTTTCAGTCTGTATGTGTCTCTAGGTCTGAAGTGGGTCTAGGTCTGAAGTGGGTCTCTTGTAGACAGCAAATATATGGGTCTTGTTTTTGTACCCATTCAGCCAATCTGTGTCTTTTGGTGGGAGCATTTAGTCCATTTACATTTAAGGTAATTATCGATATGTATGTACCTATTCCCATTCTCTTAATTGTTTTGGGTTTGTTATTGTAGGTCTTTTCCTTCTCTTGTGTTTCTTGCCTAGAGAAGTTCCTTTAGCAGTTGTTGTAAAGCTGGTTTGGTGGTGCTGAACTCTCTCAGCTTTTGCTTGTCTGTAAAGGTTTTAATTTCTCCATCAAATCAGAATGAGATCCTTGCTGGGTAGAGTAATCTTGGTTGCAGGTTTTTCTCCTTCATCACTTTAAATATGTCCTGCCAGTCCCTTCTGGCTTGCAGAGTTTCGGCTGAAAGATCAGCTGTTAACTTTATGGGGATTCCCTTGTGTGTTATTTGTTGTTTTCCCTTGCTGCCTTTAATATGTTTTCTTTGTATTTAATTTTTGACAGTTTGATTAATATGTGTCTTAGAGTATTTCTCATTGGATTTATCCTGTATGGGACTCTCTGTGCTTCCTGGACTTGATTAACTATTTCCTTTCCCATATTAGGGAAGTTTTCAACTATAATCTCTTCAAATATTTTCTCAGTCCCTTTCTTTTTCTCTTCTTCTTCTGGAACCCCTATAATTCGCATGTTGGTGCGTTTAATGTTGTCCCAGAGGTCTCTGAGACTGTCCTCAGTTCTTTTCATTCTTTTTTCTTTATTCTGCTCTGCAGTAGTTATTTCCACTATTTTATCTTCCAGGTCACTTATCCGTTCTTCTGCCTCAGTTATTCTGCTATTGATCCCATCTAGAGTATTTTTCATTTCATTTATTGTGTTGTTCATCATTGTTTGTTCCATCTTTGGTTCTTCTAGGTCCTTGTTAAATGTTTCTTGCATTTTGTCTATTCTATTTCCAAGATTTTGGATCATCTTTACTGTCATTATTCTGAATTCTTTTTCAGGTAGACTGCCTATTTCCTCTTCACTTGTTAGGTCTGGTGGGTTTTTATCTTGCTCCTTCATCTGCTGTGTGTTTTTCTGTCTTCTCATGTTGCTTATCTTACTGTGTTTGGGGTCTCCTTTTTGCACGCAGCAGGTTCGTAGTTCCTATTGTCTTTGGTGTCTGTCCCTAGTGGCTAAGGTTGGTTCAGTGGGTTGTGTAGGCTTCCTGGTGGAAGAGACTAGTGTCTGTGTTCTGGTGGATGAGGCTGGATCTTGTCTTTCTGGTGGGCAGGTCCACGTCTGGTGGTGTGTTTTTGGGTGTCTGTGGACTTATTATGATTTTAGGCAGCCTCTGTATTAATGGGTGGGGTTGTGTTTCTGTCTTGCTACTTGTTTGGCATAGGGTGTACGGCACTGTAGCTTGCTGGTCGTTGAGTGAAACTGGGTGCTGGTGTTGAGATGGAGATCTCTGAGAGATTTTTGCCGTTTGATATTATGTGGAGCTGGGAGGTCTCTTGTGGACCAGTGTCCTGAAGTCGGCTCTCCCACCTCAGAGGCACAGCACTGACACCTGGCTGGAGCACCAAGATCCTTTCATCCACACGGCTCAGAATAAAAGGGAGAAAAAGTAGAAAGAATTAGTAAAAGAAAGAAAGAAAGAAAGAAAGAGAAGAAAGAAGGGAGAGAGGGAGGAAGGAAAGAAGGAAGGAGGGAAGGAAGGAAAAAAGGAAAGAGAGAAGATAAAGTAAAATAAAATAAAGTAAGATAAAATATAATAAAGTTATTAAAATAAAAAAATAATTATTAAGAGAAAAAAAAGAAAAAAGTTTAAAGCAAACAAACAAAAAAAAACGGACGGATAGAACCCTAGGACAAATGGTGGAAGCAAAGCTATACAGACAAAATCTCACACAGAAGCATACACATACACACTCACAAAAAGAGGAAAAGGGGAAAAAAATCATAAATCTTGCTCTCAAAGTCCACCTCCTCAATTTGGGATGATTCGTTGTCTATTCAGGTATTCCACAGATGCAGGTACATCTAGTTGACTGTGGAGCTTTAATCCGCTGCTTCTGAGGCTGCTGGGAGAGATTTCCCTTTCTCTTCTTTGGTCTCACAGCTCCCGGGGTTCAGCTTTGGATTTGGCCCCGCCTCTGTGTGTAGGTCGCCGGAAGCCATCTGTTCTTCACTCAGACAGGACGGGGTTAAAGGAGCCGCTGATTCGGGGGCTCTGGCTCACTCAGGCCGGGGGGAGGGAGGGGTACGGAGTGCGGGGCGGGCCTGCGGCGGCAGAGGCCAGCGTGACGTTGCACCAGCCGGAAGCGCGCCGTGTGTTCTCCCGGGAAAGTTGTCCCTGGATTCTGGGACACTGGCAGTGGCGGGCTGCACAGGCTCCCCGAAAGGGGGTTGTGGATAGTGACCTGTGCTCGCGCACAGGCTTCTTGGTGGTGGCAGCAGCAGCCTTAGCGTCTCATGCCCGTCTCTGGGGTCCGTGCTGTTAGCCGCGGCTCGCGCCCGTCTCTGGAGCTCCTTTAGGCAGCGCTCTTAATCCCCTCTCCTCGCGCACCAGGAAACAAAGAGGGAAAAAACAGTCTCTTGCCTCTTCGGCAGCTCCAGACTTCTTCCCGGACTCTCTCCCGGCCAGCCGTGGCGCACTAACTCCCTGCAGGCTGTGTTCACGCCGCCAACGCCAGTCCTCTCCTGGCGCTCCGACCAAAGCCCAACCCTCAATTCCCAGCCCCGCCCGCCCCGGCGGGTGAGCAGACAAGCCTCTCGGGCTGGTGAGTGCCCGTCGGCACCGATCCTCTGTGCGGAAATCTCTCCGCTTTGACTTCCTCACCCCTATTGCTGTGCTCTCCTCCGCGGCTCAGAAGCTTCCCCTCCGCCACCCGCAGTCTCCGCCCGCGAAGGGGCTTCCTAGTGTGTGGAAACCTTTCCTCCTTCACAGCTCACTCCCGCTGGTGCAGGTCCCGTCCCTATTCTTTTGTCTCTGTTTTTTCTTTTTTCTTTTGCCCTACCCAGGTATGTGGGGGGTTTCTTGCCTTTTGGGAGGTCTGAGGTTTTCTGCCAGTGTTCTGTAGGAGTTGTTCCACGTGTAGATGTATTTCTGATGTATCTGTGGGGAGGAAGGTGATCTCCGCATCTTACTCTTCCGCCATCTTCCCGGAAGCCCCATCACATCTTCTTTATCCATTCATCCATTGATGGGCACTTATGTTGTTTCCGTATCTTGGCTATTGTAAATAATGCTGCAATGAACATGGGGTGCATATATCTTTTTGAATTAGTGTTTCTGTGAATACTTTTAATTTTATTTTATAATTTTTTTAATAAAGTAAAATTTTTTAGGTCTTTTTAAAAATTTTTATTGGAGTATAGTTGATTTACAATGTTGTGTTCGTGTCAGGTGTATAGCAAAGTGAATCAGTTATATATATACATATATCCACTCTTTTTTAGTGAATACTTTAAATTTTAAATGATAACGAATTAAGACAATACAACGGAATATTGCTGTTTAATATATTTTTCAAGGGGTTTTTTTCCTGATGAGCATGACCTGAGAGAGGCCGGGTCCAGACTGTAAAAAAATTAGGTTGGATAGCTCAGGATGAGACTGTCTTAAATTGCTATTGCTATTGCTTTTGGTACCCAACTGTCATTCTCTAGAGATCATTAAGGTGTGAGCCTGCTTTAGAAAGCGAGATGGATTAAAAAACCTCTTAGGTTCATCCACCCTTAATGTTCATGCCACTGAAAGGTCTGATTGTCTTGGGTAGAGTTAAGGAAGACCGAAAGAGAAACTATAGGAGAAAAAATTTTCCCTCTGACATTTTGAACCGGGAGGTGGGTGTTTACAGATGAAAACGTAGGAGGGAGAAATCAGAAACAAGCCTGAGACCTCTTGGGCCCAGCTGTGCGAAGATCGTTTTACTCTGGAACACATGACCTTAGAGTCTTTCAAATCCCCAGGCCAGCACAGGCCATGCCTCCAGCAGTTAAAAAAAATGATGCTAGAATGAATCATTCAGTGCCCACATAGAAAGGGTGAAGTGGCAAAAGCAAAGATCATGGTGAGACAGCAGTGAAACTGGGGAAGTCATTAGACACAGGTGAGGAATCAGAGAAAGGTTTTGTGCACAGAATGGTTGTGTAGCTTCTCCGGTTCAGGCTTATGCTTTTCTGGTTGCGGCCTCCCTTAAAACCAAACGGAAAACCTACAACCTCATTCCAAGAATGCCCATGGGAGCTGACAAGAACTAAATAAACAATGCTCTGTTTGCTCAAATATTTAGCAAATAGCTTAGGGATTACTGCATACACCATCGTTGAGGTTTTAGCCAATTCTCCAAGATGTTTCTGTGTTCTGCTAATAAAACAATTCATGTATGGATAATGGCACTTTGTAATTATTTCCACATGGTTAGCACTTAGACAGAACCTGAGGGAAGAAAGTCAACATTTGATGAATCTTTATCAGAAATCAACATTTATGACGGCACAGTCAAAACTCAAATCCAAAATAGGATAAAACCAACAGTAGCAATCATCTGATATGTCACTATCCATTTTTTCTTGTACTTTTTTCTTCTTCTCGCTGTTTTTTCTGGTTATGACCTAAGTCAATGGATGATAAAGTTACAGGAAATAACACATTGAAGTTTTATAGATAAAATTTCACTAAGTGTTTAGGAGTGGGTCTGTCTACTTTAGCCATAAATATTCAGCAAAGCATTGCCTGTGATGCAAAAATTTGTAGTGGGAGAAACCTCAGAGAGAATTCTTTTGGTTCGAGCATCTGGATGATGGGACTGTATCCAGGCGATTATGATTTGTGACTCTAATCTCAAGCAAAGCCGTGCTCTGGGATTATTCATTCTTGTTTCAGCAATTCACTTACATAGTTGAATTTCTACATGAAATAATAGCTGAATAGGAGAGAATAAAGCCAATTTCAATTTTGCAGAGCAGAGCTATTCCATTTAGAAAGAAGTCACAGATCTTCACAAAAAGATGTAGCAGTTTTTATGGCTAAAACTTAAATTATGCCTGTCTACAGTTTGGAGCCATGTAACGGTTTGGGTTGCTTCGAGTGACCTCATGTTTTGTTCTGGTCACCAAAGCGCAATCTATTGAATGGAATTTAGTTTTGTTACTTACTAACATTCAAAACGAATGGGTTGGAATATATTTCCATTTGTTATTTTATCCGGCTCAAGGATTAGAGTAAGTCTCTGGATAATTCATTCACTCATTCACTCAGTAAATATTTGTTGAGTGGCTGCCATGTCTCAGGACTGTTCTACGCACCAGAGATGGAGCAGCGGGTAGAACGAAGTCCCTGGTTTTACGGGGATTACATTTTGGAGGAAGAAGTCAATAAATAAATGTATAGTATATGTATAAATTATAATGTTACCAGATATAATGCACATTATGGAGGAAAATAAAGCAGGTAGAAGGGAAATATTGAAAGTAGGTGAAGGGACTCTTTTATGTAGGGTGGTCAGGGCAGACTCTGAGGCTCTAACTTTTTTTTTTATTGAAGTATAGTTGATTTACAGTGTTGTGCTAATCTCTGCTGTACAGCCAAGTGACTCAGTTATACACATACATACATTATTTTTTAATATTTTTTCCATTATGGTTTACCACAGGATATTGAATATAGTTCCCTGTGCTATACATTAGGACCTTGTTTATCCATTATAAATGTAATAGTTTGCATCTACCAATCCCAAACTCCCAGTCCATCCCTCTCCCTCCCCCCTCCCCCTTGGCAACCACAAGTCTGTTCTCTATGTCTCTGACTCTGTTTCTGTTTTGTAGATAGGTTCATTTGTGCCATATTTTAGATTCCACGTATAAGTGATATCATATGATATTTGTCTTTCTCCTTCTGACTTACTTCACTTAGTATGATAATCTCTAGTTGCATCCATGTTGCTGCAAATGGCATTATTTCATTCTTTTTGATAGCTGAGTAGTATTCCATTGTATATCCATACCACATCTTCTTTATCCATTCATCTGTCGATGGACATTTAGGTTGTTTCCATGTCTTGGCTATTGTGAACAGTGCTGTTATGAATGTAGGAGTGCATGTATCTTTTTGAATTATAGTTTTGTCTGAATATATGCCAAGGAGTGGGATTGCTGGATCATATGGTAATTCTATTTTTAGTTTTCTGAGGAACCTCCATACTGTTTTTCACAGTGGCTGCACCAACTTACATTCCCACCAACAGTGTAGGAGGGTTCCCTTTTATCCACACCCTCTCCAGCATTTGTTATTTGTAGACTTTTTAATGATGGCCATTCTGTGAGGAGTGAGGTGGTACCTCACTGTAGTTTTGATTTGCAGTTCTCTAATAATTAGTGATGTTGAGCATCTTTTCACGTGCCTGCTGGCCATCTGTATGTCCTCTTTGGATGAGGTTCTAACATTTAAGGGGAGACTTCAGTGAAAGGAGGGAGTGAAACATGAGAAATCTGGAATCTGGAAGAAGAGTCAGAGGAAGGACAAGTACAAAGGCTCTTAAGGTGGGACTAAATTTGCCATATTTGAGGATCCTCTAGAAAGTCAGTGTTGCTGGAGTGGAGTGAGGATGTGGAGAGAGGAAAGAAAGAAATTTAAAACATAGACAGGGTGCAAATCAAGAGAAGCCTCGTAAAGTCAGGTTAGGATTTGGGTTCTAAGTGTGCTGGGAATCACCCGAAGATTTTGAGAAAAGTGATGTCAGATGATGAAGGTTTTTACCAGTCTCTCTGGCTGTGATATGGAAGATGGACTGTAATGGGGAACAAGGATGGAAGTGAGGGAGCTAAATGGAAGGTCAGTACAGACCACAGGCGATGGTGGCTGGTATCTCAGCAATGGCGGGAAAGTTGAGAAGTGGGTTAATCCTAGATATATGTCAACGCCACGAATGACAAGCTTTTTCTGATGGATTGGATAGGTGTTAGGGAAAGTGAAGAATTGAGGATGATTCCAAAGTACTTGGTCTGAGACACTGGGAAGTGGTTGAGCCCATTATTCATTTTTTTTTCAAGTATTAATTAAATGCAGACTTGTTTCAAGCACTGTCTTAGGTGCTGAGGTACACCACTGAGCAAAACAGACAGAGATTCCCTGGAAGAAAAGGAAAGTAAAAATGAACATAAATAAATACATTTTAAAGTATGTTAGAAGATGAGAAATGTGGAAAAAAGAAAACCACAGGGAAAGTTAAGGGGTGGGTGGCAGAAAAGTTTCCTTTATTAAATGAGGTATTAGCATCGGTCTCATTGACGGTGAAAACAGATCAAGGGCAAGGAAGCCACGAGGCTGCAGCCCAGTGAGGTGGAGAGAGAATGGTGGGTGATGAAACGAGACAGGTAACCAGGAGGCCTGATTGTGTTGGGCCTTGAAGACCTTGTGGAGGGCTGTTATTCTGCATGAAATGTGGAGTCATTTCAGGGTCATTTGGGCAGAGAAGTGACATGATCTGACTCATGTTTAAAAGTCTGACTGACTGCTCCTCCGAGAATATATTACAGGGCAGCAAAGGTAAAGCAGGGAGGCCTGTTTGGGGGTTATTGCAATAATCTGGATGAGAGCCGATAGTGGCTTGGTTGAGAGAGGTAGCAGTGAAAATGGAAATGAGTGGCGAGATTCTGGATTCATTTAAAAGTACAGTCCTCTTGATTTCCCGATAGATTAGGGAACAGTGGTTTTCGACCTGAAAAGCTAGAAAGATGGAGTTACATTGACTGAGATGATGAAGGCTGTGATTTGAGTGTGAGATGGGGAAGACCAGGAGTTCAGTTTCAAAGTGAGGGAATCACTTTGAATATTCAAGTTGACAGTTGGATATTCAAGTCTAGAGCTCCGGAAAAAATTTTGAGCTGGAGATATACAGTCTTAGAAAGAGGCATAAGCACAGTGTTTAGAACCACGGGCACTGGATGAGGTCATGTAGAGCGTGAATGGAAATAGGAAGGAGGTCAACGGCTGAGCCAATCCAACATTCAGAAGTAGGGAAAAGAGGAAGAACTAGCAAAGGAACCAGTGAAGTAGGGGATGAACCAAGTGGAGGTGTTGTCAGTTGAAGGGAGTATATTAAAGAGGAGGAAGTGGTCCACTGTGATAAAGGCTGCTGGGAGGTCAAGTGTGATGACCGAGAATTGCTCATTGGATGCAACCACAGGGAGGTCTTCGTTCTGAGAGAAGCTTTGGAGGAGGTGTGGAGAGAAAGTGTGGAAGAGAACGAGGGTGTTGTAAGGAGGAAAGGCTACTCACTGAAGTGAGGAATCCTGGGGGTGAAGCAGATAGGGGCTGAGGGTGAAGGGATCAACCCAAATGCTTGGCTCTGTTGAGACTGATTTTCCTTGCTGGCCCCAGGCAGCCAAGTGCTTAGGCAAACCTGCAGGAATGCCGCATCATCGATTTCCTCAATGATTAGCACTTAATCACTTCATTAAAATATTTGTTGTTTTTAATCAAAATCAATTTCGTACTTCCCTGTTAAACCTTCTGAAAATTCATCTTGCCAAAAGAAATATGAATCCTTTGTAGGGTTTTTATGACTTAGAGACAAAGGATTTCTTTCTTTTTATTGAAGTATGTGTGTTACCGAGTCTGGTTCTATTCTGAATCTCATATCTTAATAAGTTAATATTTGTTGTAGTGCAAGCACAATAATGCAAAGGTTGGCACTGAGTTAACTATAAAAAGAACTGGATTTTATGTATATACCTTCCCAAAAGAAAGGCGAAGATTACAATTATGCAAACGCTTTGTAAGTGGTCACACGTTGTGATATCTCTTGAACTGTTGTTTTATAGTTAACTCTTGTAGCATTGATCTTTTTTTTTTTTAATTTTTAGATTGTAAATTTTTGGAAGGCAGAGACTATAAGCCAGGGATATTCCTCACAGGACGGAGACAGACCTGTCCTTTCTGTTGAATGCTTGAATTTATGCTCTCTTGCTTAAAAGCTGGACAGGATACCTGCCTTTCTGGCAGGACATAACTAGCATGTCTTCCAATTCGTGGCTTAGTCTTCCATGGTGCTCGTCCTTTCTGAAACTAGATCAATATTTTTAGGGGCTCTTTCATCCTGTTTGCACTTTCTACTCTCCATTAAGCCTTTTGATCCCAGCAAAGTGACCCTTCAGGAAATGGTACCTTGTGTATCTCTTTTATCCTAATTAGAATCTATAGTTTAGTGCAAATGGTTTTATTTAATCATTTCTTTTATAAATAAATGAGGGCATTTAATGGCCTTCATGAGTCTCCAATTGATAAATGATAACTGGCATGTAGTTTGATTCCTACTTTACTGATTTCATTGCAAATTTCTTTGAAATAATTTTTCAGTAGATTTTGATCTTTCCAGAATCTCTATTGATGAGCTTCTCCCAATGTATGCCATCATATTAGGTGACCTTGTTATTTCATATAGGCCTTATAATATGAAAATTGGCCATTTGCTGTTTTAAAATCTAACTTATTTTCATTTAAAAAATGTACAGACTCTGATCACCTTTCTACTCAATGGGATAATACTTCCCACAAAAACAAATAGAGGAGATTGAGTAAATATTATGATCTATACGGAATTCGGCAGCTCAGTTACCAGACTAAGTAGGTGTTTCTTGAAAGAAACCTCCGAATGCATATCTTCTGTTTAGTGCTTCAGATGAAGAACATCACAGAACATTCCTTCCAGAAAATCTCCTTGGCTCCGCCAGTTTGCTTTCTCTTCCAGCTTAGAAGCTGCCCCATATTTCTTAAATCCTTGCAAAGCAGCTAAAAATCTCCTTGGTTTTTAAGGATCTGGTGAAGATTTGAGACACAAATCTGTACAAGCAAGAACTTAAGTTTTGAAAATGTTTGGTGGTAACTTGAGGCTGTAAATTCCTTACCACAAAGGGAAAGTAATAAAGGGCTCTCCGGGCCTACTATTTTAGGGCCTGTCATTTACACAGCACACTTTCTTAAGCCCGGCCATATGGCTTTAGATTTCATACTCTTGCCTCCTTCATCTTATGAGATAGCATTTTTCACAATAGCCAAGATATTAAAGCAAACTAACGTCCATCAGCGGAAGAATAGATAAAGAAAATGTGGTGCGTATGTACAATGGAATATTATTCAACCATAAAATTAAGGGAATCTCCTGCCATTTGTGGCAACATGAATGAATCTGGAGGACAATATGCTAAGTGAAATAAGCCAGAGAAAGACAAATACTGTATGATTTAGTTCATGTGCGGAATCTAAAAGCATCGAATTCACAGAAGCAGAGAGCAGAATGTGGTTGCTAGGGCCTTCGGTGTGGGGGGAAATGGGTATATGTTGGTCAAAATGTACAATTTTCAGTTATAAGAGGAATAAGTTCTCAGGATGTAATGTAAAGCTTAGTGATTATAGTTGATAGTACTGTATTGTATCCTTGAAATTCTCACTACATACAAAAAACTGTAACTATGTGAGGCAATGGAGGCATTGATTAACTTGATTGTGGTAATCATTTCACAATGTCTACATATATAAAAACATTAGATCATATACTTTAAATATATACAATCTTTATTTACCAATTGTACCTCAATAAAGCTGAAAAAATATGACCCAAAATAGGAGGATTGGTGGGAAGTCAGTTTAAGAAGCAGTTAGACCCTCAGAATTTCTCCCCTCCTCCGTGAGCTTGAGGGCTGGTATTCCTCACCCCAGCATGATATTGAGGTCCTTCTCTAGAGATGTGCTGGATATCTCTCATGTGCCCCTCTGGATGCACTCTCCACCCTTTCCACCCTTCTTCTGCTCTAGGAGTCTGACCCATATGGGTTAAATAATGGACATCCTTGTCCTTTGGCTTCCTATTGGGTTTGGTCAATGGGGAACCCTGACAGGAAATCAGAGGTTATCAGAAAGTAACAGCATTTATCCTCCAACTTCTCTCTCTGTGAGGTCACCTTTGGATGACTTCCTCTCTCCACTGAAGGTCACGTTCCTCAGAAGTTGGTTTCTTTACAGGACTTTCTCCTTCTGGGTTCTAGAAACTTCCCCTTCCCTCGTCCCTTGGGTAAGGGGGTAATATGTGGTTACAAGAGGTTCAGCACTCTCCAGGCAGTTTCTTTACAACTTCCACACTGCCCATACCTTTGTAAAGGGTCCCTCTATTAAACCGTTTTAAAGTTATCCTAATTTGAATTACCACCAGTTTTATGCTAGGACCCTGGATGAAACAGATGGTTTGGGGTTGGAAGCCTTTAAGAAGAACTGAGGGTGGAGATACCATTCTATAAACAAAAGGATTAAGTGAAAGTTTACATACTGGGTTTTGAGACACCTTGGTTCCCCAAACAGAGGGTCAAGCTTTTAGCCTCAAGGCAGGATATTGGAAGAGTCTTCTCTTGGCAATCTGACTAGACCAATGAAAAAAAAGAAAAAGTACTGTTATCAGGGTTTCCAAACAAAAAAGTCCAGCAGATCCCCAAGCAATGAAGGTCACAGTTCACAGTTGATAAACCTCATCAGCGTGCATGGATTTTCCAATCAGTTTTTGTTTTTTAAATGTAAACTCTTCAAGATCACTAGTCATCTGAGAAAAACTTCTAATAAGAAAGAAAGTGAACAAAACAAACACACAGAGAAAAGCAATTTGAGAGAAACCAAGATTTTACAGGGAGAAAAAAAAACACAACTGAAAGATAAGAGCAGATATCATGCAATAAAAACAGATTCTGTATAAACAGAACCATCAGCCAACAACAACAAAAGAGAAAGCTCCAGGAAATAAGACTATGATAGGAATGAAATATTCAACAGGAGATACGGGAGAAAAAGAGAAAACACACTTAGTCTATAAATTCTAATATCCAAATAATGGAGAGAAAAAGAAAGGGGAGAAGAAATTACCACAGCAAGAATTTCGAGAAATTACCCAGGATTGTGGAATACACGTTTGCAGATGAAAAGGGCCCATTGAGAGTACAACATAATCTATGAAAATGGAAACACACCAAAAACTTAACTGTGAATTTCAGATGCTGGGGCAAAGAGAAGTACCCCAAATCTTCCAGATGGGGTTTCATACAAAGGATCAGGAATCAGAATGGCTTTAGACTTCTCAAAAACAATATTGGAAGCAAGGAATCGGGGGTAATACCTTAAATACCCTAAGGGAAAAGAATTTCAAACTAGAATAAAGATATTTTCAGACGAAGGCTTTGTAAAATTTGCTTCCCACGCACATGATTTTATAAGATGCTATTGAGAATATGCTCCGTCAAAAAATGAACTAAACTAACAACAAGGGTGACACAGGATCCAGGCACAGGATTCCAACCTTATGTTAGTGGTTAAGAAAGAGCCAACTGGGGAGATGGCCCTGTCCAGACCAGAAGAGGTCAGGAGATGTCTTCCAGGGGATGAACTTGATAAAAGTACCTCAGATGCTTGAAATTTCTGAGAGGAGGGCTTCCCTGGTGGCACAGTGGTTAAGAATCCACCTGCCAATGCAGGGAACATGGGTTCGAGCCCTGGTCTGGGAAGATCCCACATGCCGCAGAGCAGCTAAGCCTATGAGCCACAACTACTGAGCCTGCACTCTAGAGCCTGCGAGCGACAACTCCTGAACCCGTGTGCCACAACTACTGAAGCCCGCGTGCCTAGAGCCTGTGCTCTGCAACAAGAGAAGCCACCACAATGAGAAACCCGCGCCCCTGCCGCAACTAGAGAAAGCCCTCGCGCAGCAATGAAGACCCAACACAGCCAAAAATAAATAAAAGAAATAAATTTATTTTTTAAAAAAAGAGATTTCTGAGAGGAGGTTTAGACACTGGAGTTAAAATTTGCAGGTAAATTGGCCAAAGTATGTACAAAACTAAGCAAACAAAGGTATGGCAATTAATAACTCCAGGCAAAACAAAAATATCATGCAACAAGTGAAAATTTCTTAATGTATGGCCCAGCATTCACATAAATATAATAGGTAAGTATTGGTTAGTAATCTAACCAAACTTAGTATGAGATGATTCTGGAGGTCACTTGGGTTGAGGGAAAGTGAAAGAGACCTGAATCTTCATCTTCCATGGAGGGAAACCTATAAATTATTTTAAAAACAGAAATGCCAAAAAGGAGCAATATATGCTATTTAGAGTGATGGAAGTAACTATAAACAGCAATAATACAAAAGCTATAAATTGAAAATGGTTGCCATTAGGGACTGGGAAGCACACATATGTGTGGGACAGTGGTTTCAGGACTCTGTCGTTCTTCCTAATATGTTTAAAAGAACTATTTGACTCTTTCAAATACGTGCATTTATAACTTTGATGAAAACAAAAACCCAGGGGCTTCCTTGGTGGCGCAGTGGTTGAGAGTCCGCCTGCCGATGCAGGGGACACGGTTTCGTGCCCCGGTCCGGGAAGATCCCACGTGCCGCGGAGCGGCTGGGCCTGTGAGCCATGGCCGCTGGGCCTGCGCGTCCGGAGCCTGTGCTCCGCAACGGGAGAGGCCACAACAGTGAGAGGCCGGCGTACCGCAAAAAAAAAAAAAAAAAAAAAAAAAAGTCAGAATTTTGCCCAAGTCATTTTCTTAAGAAGTCTGACATTAATCTTTTAGCTAATCTACCAAAATTGTGGATTTATTTTTAATGGATTTCAGTGGAAAGGAAGAACATTAAAGTGAACATCCTACCTAGAATTCAAGCGAATAAATTGTTTTCCAACAAAAAAGATTTATAATGAGAGAATGATTTGCCGCTCTGCTGCGTGAAAATGGTAACGGTTATCTTGAAAACTGAGTCTTTGGAAAGCCTTGTGATCCCAGAGCATCTCCAAATGTGAATCCTTCCATGAAGCTGAATGTTCAGTTCAGCGTCTACATCTGGTACTTGGTGCTCTGGAACACTGACACCTGCATACTTATCAAGGGAAATGACTTTCTGTTCCTAAATATAAATTCATTATCTGATGATTTACAAGTAGAAATGTGCTCAGTTAATAACAACAAAGATAGGAAAAAAAAAAACCTTAAATGTCATAACACTCAGATGTACCTTTATATGTGGGTTGTTTATACAGCTAAGAAAAAACCCTTAATACATTTATTAGCTTATTTGTATAGATCAATGCTTAAGTTTGTCAAGACACCTGGAGGGAAGTTACTGATAAAAATCTGTCCTGTCCTTGCAAATATTTGAAGAAACGCTTTTGCAAGCCACACTGAAACTCTCCCTTATCCAATTCTGATTTGGGATATTACTAAATTTTAGATCTTGTTATAGACTATCAAATGCACTAACTCTTGTCTTTGGAATTATGAAGTAAATTTTCTCATCTAATTTTAAATCAGTCCTGAGCTAGGTGGAGCAAGATAAGAGAGAGGGTGGGTTGGAGGAGGGTGAGGCAGGGGTTGGCATCAGGTGCTGGGGGAGCTTTTAGGCAGTGAACTAGAGAACGGAGGAAAAACGGAGGAGCGGGGAGAAATCATGCTACCTGGTGGGTTGGATTCCTTGAGAGTTCCTGCTTAGTTGCCTGTAAAGAGTGGTTAGTTTGTGGGCTAGCAGCATCACCTCTACTCCATATCTCATCACGGCGGTGTGTGAGGAGGTGGACTCAGAGAAGCAAAGATTACTAGGATGTGGTTCAAAACTGATCAGGAGGGCTTCCCTGGTGGCGCAGTGGTTGAGAGTCCACCTGCCGATGCAGGGGACACTGGTTCGTGCCCCGGTCCGGGAAGATCCCACATGCCGCGGGGCGGCTGGGCCCGTGAGCCATGGCCGCTGAGCCTGCGCGTCCGGAGCCTGTGCTCCGCAACGGGAGAGGCCACAACAGTGAGAGGCCCACGTACCGCAAAACAAAAACAAAAACAAACTGATCAGAAACGGGCTTGGGCAAGTCTGTTTCTTCCTCTGTAAAATGTTGTTAGTAATAATGCAGGTGGTGGAGATCAAGCATGATAATGCAGGAAAAGGGCTTAGCACGTTGACTGGCATGTAGTAAACGTTCAACAAATACTAGAAAAATGATGGGGATGGAAAGAGAAAAAATGGTTGATGGGATGAAGAGAAGGAGAACCAGGTAAATCAGGAGAACATTGGTGTTGAGAATTCAAGTTCATTTCATTTCTGGCTTGTCTTCTAAATTGTTTTCTCACATCTGAGTGCAATAACAAATATATTTGAATGAAGTTGTATGCTTTGGCAATTAGCTTATAGATCTCTCTACGTGTAACTCGGCATATTTTCAGCCCTGGTAAAAGCACAGTGGATTATGTGGGGAGGAATGGATTGCTGTTAGTGAAATCCAACAGTCACGCAGCTGAGAGCCTTGTGTGGGTTGGTCACGGTGCTGGCACCTCTGGGAGGAAGATGGGTGAGGCACCTGTTCTGTCCTTAAGGCATAAAGTGTACTGGAAATCACAGCATCTCATTTCAGGTCAGTTCCATTTATTTTCGTTCATTTCATGTTTTAGTCAGTTGTAGAATGAAACTGAATCCTAAAACAGCAGCGCAAATTATCAGAGGGTTCTGATCTTAGGTAATTGTGGTTTGAGAGGGAAAAAAAATCTGTTAATCAACCCAAGTCTTCTCTGTTTGATTATAAAAAAAGATCTTGTCTGATTATAAAAAAAGGAAGTTACCAGTTATCTAGAGAATAGAGAGGCCAAGATGTACCACTCACTCAAATGATCATACAAGGGCAATGAAATTATTTTTATGGAGGTGATCAAGAATTCTCAGAAGAAGATACAGTATCCAAAAATTTTCTTCCAAGAGGGATTCACACACCCACTACCTGAATTCTTTATTTCTTCTTTCTGTTTATAGCCCTTCTGACATATACATGTATTCTCCTTTCTAATTCATTTGTGATTATTGAGTGTTCACTGTAAAAAAATCATCATAATAAATATATCTATTATATTAAAAGTTAATAAAAACAATTGAATATTTAAAATTAAAGTAGAAAGTTAAATATCTAAATCTGTGATTGAAAAATATGCCTTAATCTCAAAAAGAATTTGTCCTTGAATTGAAGAAACAATTCTATCATTTCTGTATGTGTATATGTATCCGTCTATCTATCTCTTTTCCTAGACCACCAGGAACAAACTTGTAGTCTGATAAAGTCAGGTTCATAACCCCCAAATCTTGGCAGATAAACCGTAAGCCTGACATGAAAAAGCCAAAGGTCATCAGACCCCTGTTTCAATGCCAAAGCTCATGCAGCTGGGGACAGAGAAGCCTGGAATAAATGAGATTCAAGGCGTCTTGAACATGCACATTATTATGGAGTTAGGATCTTGGTCTACGGCACTGAGAGACTCAGCCAGTTCTCGGTAAAACCTCCCACTTGCAGTAGCCTGATGAGTTATGAGTCTCTAGGGACAAAATCAGACTTATTGACTTGCAGCAAGGGAGGGCCCTTCAGAAGAGCCAGGCATGCTGCTTGACAAGAGGACAAGTGTTTTACAAAGTTTGGGTTCTCACTGAAGGGTTCTGAGAAGGGTCCAGTGGAATCCAGTGGGGATCAGATCTGGATTTTGTGGTTAAATGAAGGTGAACTAGGTATTATGACATGTTGTCATGAGGCAAGAGAGGCTTAGCGATTGGGTATCCCCTGTAGTAGATGAGTTACAGCAAAGGGGGACTGAGAGCATCACTGGGGACAAAGCAGTAATAACTCAAGAAGAGAGTTGTGACGGCATTTTGCAGCTGCTGCATGACCTTGGGAAAAATGTTTCCTGTTGATTACACAGCTGCCTTTAGGTGTCTGTCCTCCCTGACTGATGAACAGCAAAGTCCCTTGTTTCTTTTTCATTCTGAATTGATTTTTACTCTTTCAGCTCTGGGCAGGGTTTATCTTGTATACATATGTATAATATGTATGTATGTACATATTCTATGTATCTATATATACACATATGTATACATATGTGTGTATGTATATATATATATATAATAAATATGTAAAATTTGGGAACAGGCTGCCAATTCATGTATTCAAATATTCAAATTCAAAGCTAATAGATGCCTACAGGTTTCAGGTTAGAGAAAATTCTGTCTTTAAGTTGAAGGGACCCAGTGAGTTGGAAGTGAATCTGGAGTTTCCAATTCATTGTTATTTTAAAATAGCATATTTTTTTGGATGTGTTAGTGGAGAAGGGGCTGTGATAGACTGTAGGAAGGTCCAAGATTAAACATTCTGCCTCTTCCAGGAAAGCCTCTCTGCTGTCTTTTTTGAGGCCATAGAATAAGTACAGACAAACATCCCATGCTTATTCATGAGAGAATTTAGATGCCATTAGTGAAAAAAAAATCTACCCACCCCACAGGTGTTGTCCACACACCAAGAGCCGCATCTCCTCATTGTTTCACTTCCTAACACATCAAAAGACTGCATGACATGGTAGAGGTATGGTAATTACTTCCCTGTCATTAGATGGGAATCTTGGTGATGGATGGAAAACCTCTATTGGCAATTTATAAGTTGTGCGACCAATATGTTTCTCTGGTAATAGATAAATTTCTTGTTTTGTCAAAATCCTATTATTCTGATTTATTTGGTTGACTTTTATGTTGTCAGAAAAGTTCTATGATAGATTGGGGTGAATTCCACTTTATTTATTATTTATTTCTATTCATGTTCAAGAATTAATGTGCTGCCTAAAAGCCACCTGGAGTGAATACATTAGCATCTCTTCCTGTTGTCTGTACTTTTACAATGATTTCAGGCCTTTCTGTAAAGTGGCTGCAGTTTCTATGAGCTAACAATATATTGTCTCAGCAAAACTGTGTTTTAAACTTGAGGGATGGATCTTCTTGAGCCTTTTCTGAAAAGCATCGTCAGAGCTCTCATCATCGTCACATCTTTATAATTGCAATCAAGTGACATTATTTCAGGTACTACAGATTCAACTTAAACAGATATAACTCCTGGCCTCCAGGGATCTGAAATGTAAAATGAAGAGCACCATCTAGGACAGATACTCTAAAACTGTAATAAAATAAATGCATAAAAAGAGTCAATTTACATTCATTGAGCGTCAAACTCTTGCAAAATTCAACAAGAAAGGAAAAATTAAGGATCGTAAATGATGGTTTCTAAAAATTAATTTCAGTTTTCAGTATTTAAACTAGACTTTGTGTAATCCCTCCCCAGCCTCCTCTTACGAGTTTGGATGGTTTACATCTCAATGCATAGATTTGATTTCCCCTGAGCATAAGCAGGTACAGAAATTATTCTCAGTCTCTCAGAATAAAGGTAAAATTAGAGATAATGCATGTTGAGGTTAATCTCTGCTTCAGTTAACAACCATATAATAATATTTATACTTGCATATGAATATATCACATTGACACCTGCTACGTATTATATTTTATGAATTAATGTAAAATATGCATTGTGGGGAATTGTTATCTGCACATCCATTCCCTGGTTTCTGAGAGTCCCGAAGAGCAGTATTCACACCTGGGTTCATTCAAACCAGGTGTCTGATCTGTATATCCTGAGTATGAAAGTCATTTGGTTCAAGTTCTCATATTTCTATTACTTATTAGTAACAGAGAATAATGAGAGAAATAATGAGAATAAAACTATTGTTTTTGATTAAACAATTTTTGATTAAGAAAAACAAGAATACCATTTAAAAATCATAAATAATTGATTCGCTGTACCTGTGGGCAGACTCTGGTGATGTCCTAATTTGCAGATAGTATTTGTCTCTGTGCAGAAAAATGTTTGATTTGGGGTTGTGAGGTAATAGGAAATACATATATTCGTCTCTGCTCCCGGGTCAGAACTCCTGAAGCCCTTGTAAACTCGTGAGTGATGACAACACCTGTCATTCTAGTATTTGGTCTTTGACTCAGGTTCCTGACACAGGGAGCCTAAATCCCTTGGAACTTCCTGGGTGATAGGAGTGTCGTTTGTTCTAATGAGGTGACCCTGGGTGGGCTCCTGGACGGGGGCTGGTCACTGGAAAGACCAAACCATGATTCGAAGCTTGGAATTTTCCCCCTCACTCTCCATTCCCCATGGAGGGGAGAGGAGCTGGGAATGGAGTTAATAACCGATGATGATCATGCTTATGTGATGACTTCCATCAAAATCTCAGTAGTAGGGGGTTCAGAGAGCTTTCAGGTTCTATTAACAGGGAGGATGATGCACCCCAACTCCATGGGGACACCAACTCGTGCTCAGGACCCTCTCAGACCTCACCCTGTGGATCTCTTCACCTGGCAGTTTATCCTTTATCGTCTCCTTTAATAAACTGGTAAACATACGTTTTCTTATGCTTCTTCTCTGTGAGTTCTCTGAACTCTTGTAGCAAATAATCAAATCCAAAGTGGAGGAGGTCATAGGAACTTCTGACCTGTAGTCAAGTCAGACAGAAGTTGTGGTAACCTGGGGTCCTAGCACTCGTGATTGGCATCTGAAGTTGAGGGTGTCTCACGGGACTGAGCCCTTAACTGGTGGGATGTGACGCGCTCTCCAGGTAGGTAGCATCAGAATTGAGTTAAATTGTCAGATGTGCTGCGAGTGTGGTAACAGGTGTGTGAATAAAGGAGAAAGGAGGACTAGGGTTTTCCTACACAGAGGGTCATCAATGGCAAACGGTACTGCGATAGCTAAATGAACACCAGAGAGTTTGAAATGATAATCGAAACGTGTTTTGATTGAAGCCAAATAAATGGTTAAAAGTGAATTTTACAGGTTTTGATCTCAACGACTCATAATAAATATGTTCCTCTGAACTATCTTTGTTTTATGTGAAACATTCATTACTACTTGAGGAAAAAGTTTTGTCTTCTCTGAAGGTTCTCTTGGTTGTTCTCCTAATCTTTTCCCAAACTTCATTGTAGAGGCGGGAAATTCAGGTTCAGCCACAATTCCCGTGAGGACAAAGGGGCTAAAAACTAATTTTAAAAGCTGCCTCCGAGAAGATCCTGTCCATTCTTACCTGTACCTTGGGGAGACTTCTTTGCCGGGTGGCACATGTCTCTTCAGGGCTGCCTCAGTGTGAGGTTAAGCTCCTAGCCTGCTTTCCTAAAGAAAGTCAACCTGGCTAAAATGGGAATTTGCTGCGTGCTTTTTCTCCAAAAGGATAATCATCTATTCTAAATCCTCCATCTTGTTGGCTAAGAAAAAGTTACTGTGCTCATGCGATCCTCATTTGTTTTAAAGACCATTCTTGAAGTTCAACAGATAATTTAAGTTTGTGATGTGAAACTCATTACTGCTGATGGGAGACAAATTGTTATTTCTCTGCAGACTGTCTATACATAGTAATAGAATAATTCAATCAACTTAAAAATGTGAAGACATTTTTCATCAAGCCACAGTGAACAGTCAGCCAACACAAATCATAGAGTGCGATGAAACATATAATACCGTGATGAAGTTTTTTCAATAGAAAGAAAAGGACTTCAATTAAAAAATATAAACTTACTTAATACGCTACATACCACAAAAAGAGAGAGTAGTTCAAAGTTTTGTTCTAACCCACCAGGACTCTATAATGTCGATCTAACTTAATTACCAAAATAATTATTTTCTTCATTTTACAGATGAAATTTGGAGGTCCTAAGATTTAGTAAGCTAGGCAAGGTCACACAGATACTAAGTAGCTGGGGTTGGATTTGAATGTAGCTCTGATTCTAAATGGCATCTTTTTCCACGTCACTGCCCTGTCTCTCCTCCGTGGTGATAATTTTGCATCGATCTGAAAAGTTTTATTGATCTTTCCCAACCCAAATGTTTCAACTCAGTCTTTCTTCCTAAGTTTTCCTATAAGCATGGTGCTCAAAATTCAAGACAGGGTACCCCAGGCTCAAATAATTTGGGAGAACTCTTTGTGCCCTTTGAACTACTGATCTATCTGCCTTTCCATTATATTTAGATCCACACATCTTATAGCTAGAAAACTCATGTCCTGAATACAATTGTAGTAAACGATTGGAACTTAAGCCTCCCTCCCAAGAAAGGAAATGTGAACTTGCTTCAGGAAGAGACCCACTCTCCTTCTAGAGAACTTAGTAAAAAGGAATCAGAATTTGATTTGTAATGTAACCCTGCCTTAATGATGGCATTGCCTCTTTTCTTGTCTTGTGTTCAGTGTTCCTGTGAATTTAGTGTGCTGGGAACTCTTCATGGCTATTGTACTTCATCATTCTTGCCCCTGTTTGATCTTAGGCATGAAGCCTGGACATATATATAGTCACCTTCTCATTTGCTAGCTGTAATTTTTGAAATTCTATCTCGGTAAGATTGAAGTGGAAACTGGCAATTTTACCATCCACATGCCAGTGTCTGATTACTGTGGACCAGCCAGACAGTTGGCTTACTACAAGGGATGTTAAAACACCTCCCGGGTGATGAAACATCACTGAAGATGTGATGAGATGAATGGCTTTTGTAAGGGATACTTGGATAAACTACTTCAAAAGGAACAGGAAGGGCCATTTTCTAGGATAGTTAAATCGTCCTGTATGATACTGTAGTGATGGATACATGACGTTATGCATTTGTGAAAACCCATTGAACTGTGCACCACAAAAAGTGAACCCTAATGTAACCTATGGACCTTAGTTAATAATCATGTTTCAATCAATATTGGTCCATCAGTCATAACAGATAGACCACATCAATGCAAGATGTTAATAATAGGAGGAACTGTGGGAGGAGGAAGACAGAGAGGGGATATATGGAAACTCTGTACCTTTGCTCAATTTTCTGGTAAACCGAAAATCTAAAAAATCTCAAATCTACTAACAAAACAAAACAAAAAAAGGAAGTGGGAGGGGCATGCTTTAGTTATGGAGGCATTCCTAAAGTACCTTCTCAAGGAGGGTGGGACCATAATTTCAGGGCTTCTATTTTGCAGGGTGAGGTGTTGTCTGTGGTCAGAGCTAATTGTTTAGGGTAGTGAAGAAGACAGGATGTTCTGTATCTTGTCTGAAGGAAAGATGAATACATCCTAAAGAGCACTGGTTCGAAGGGGCACTGAATGCTGTGATCAGGTGATGGGTCTCTGTGCTTCCCAAGCCCTGAGGCTGATGGGAAGCGAGTTCTGGCCCATCATCCCTGCTCTTGGCTCGGCTTCCCAAAGGGCGCCTCTCGCTGGAGCCTGATGGGATCCCATCATTTCGGGCTCAAATGGCAGCTGCTCCATGATAAGGAAGGACTCACAGAGGCCGGGGGCAGACTCCTCAACCTCCTGGCGTGTTCGCAAGCGACGCATTGGGAACCCAACTTAGACTCCAGCCTGGATCTATATTTTGCATGCCTTTTAAGAATTTGAAGATCCTACAAAGGGTTTCCATGGATTTTTTTTCAGTGAAAGGGGGACATAAAAGCTAGCATCGTGGCATGTCTTTTTTTTTTTTTTTTTTTTTTTGTGGTACGTGGGCCTCTCACTGTTGCGGCCTCTCCCGTTGCGGAGCACAGGCTCCGGACGCGCAGGCTCAGCGGCCATGGCTCACGGGCCCAGCCGCTCCGCGGCCGGTGGGATCCTTCCGCACCGGGGCACGAACCCGCATCCCCTGCATCGGCAGGTGGACTCTAAACCACCGCGCCACCAGGGAAGCCCCGTGGCATGTCTTAATCTGAGATTATCTCTGTTTAATACTTATTCCTCAGTCAAAATAAGAAGTTTCATTACTCAATTTTGGAACAAATGAAAGAAATAGCTAGTTCTTTGTTTATTCATGTTTTAACAGATTTCCTGAAGAGCTCAAAGCACTTCATGAATATAAAATTATTCAGTGAATGACATTCAAGTCATCCTATAAAATAGGCATGTCCTTGACTTGAAGAATATTACCTGCCTCCATACCTGACAAATAAAAAGTAAATCAGTAAAGATAACAATGTTAAATGATGTTGAATGCAAAGAGGGCTATTTATTTTCACAACATTATAGAAAATAGCCTGAATAGAAATTCCATGATTGTTTCCATTTCAAAAGTTAAAAGTTTTCCATTTTGCCTGTGTCTTTTTGGTTCATAATATTAGCTCGTATTTCCTGTTAGACTTACTAATACTGCTGATAGTTTTCTTCTACTTGGCTACTGAAAAAGAGACACGAAAAAGAGAGAAAGGAGGAGGGAGGGAAAGAGAGAGAGAGCGCGCGCAAGAGAATGAAACAGGAAAATTTAAATATAAGGTAACGTCAAATTTGGAAAAGCATATTTAAGCTGAGGGATTATAGAGTAGAAAAATGTTCTAATGGAAGGCAAGTATCATACAGTTTAGCATTTTAATTTTAAATATTTTGCCCAAATGACAAAGTTAAAGGCAGTGCAAGATTGACACTCTCCATTCTGTTATCACCTGGTTTCCGGGAAACCAGGCAAGGGCTCTCTTCCCCCTTCCGGTCTCCCTTGAAGGCACTCCCTTCAGGCTTTTGTCCCCATCACTGCTCTGAAGGAACTCTTGTCCGTGTCCCCAGGGATTCCCCTGCTGCCAATCATCGTTTTGTGGTCATCATGCCTGCCTATTAGCAGAGCTTGGCATAGATAATCACTTTCTCCTTTTTTATTTTATTTTTTAAATTTTAAACATTTCTGTTTTTTTGGATGTGGACGATTTTTTAAAAGTCTTTATTGAATTTGTTTACAATATTGCTTCTGTTTTATGTTTTAGTTTTTTGGCCACGAGGCACGTGGAATCTTAGCTCCCTGACCAGGGATCGAACCCGCACCTCCTGCATCGGAAGGTGAAGTCTTAGCCACTGGACCACCAGGCAAGTCCCAGTTAACCACTCTCTCCTTTTTACACTCAATTCACTTGGCTTTTATCTTGCCCCTGCCTACTGATGACCTCTTCTTAGCCGGTCCATCCCTGTTAGCTCTCTCCAGGCTGGCGCTCGCTCCTCAAGGCTCAGTCCCTTTACCTCCTCCCCACTTGTCTCTCCCCTCTTCTGACCATCTGCCCACTGCAGTCCTCCTTGTGGAGGAAACCCGTATTAATGTGTTTTGAACTCAACATGTCAGAAACTGAACTTTTAATTCCCTCTATTCCTTAAACTTGCTCTGTCTTCAGTACATGGCAACTCTCTTTTTCTAGTTACTTGAACCAAAATCTTGGTCCTCTATACTGAATTAAAAAACCCAGCGTGCTTGTAGAAAGTCAGACCATTTTGTTGCATAATGCTTTGCTCACTACTAATTCTCCAGCTTTGTCAGGAAGATTTCAGCTCTCTTTCTTGTCTATTACTGGATTGAATGGTTCTTTCCTGTAGAACCAGAGCACAGGCCAGGGATGTGGATGGAATTTGGATGGTTGCTAGGTTACTTGGTACATTCTACCCCTGTTTACTGTTTACAGGGAAGACTTACAGAAGTGGGAGATTTTCAATAGGAAAATAAACTCATTTGAGGCTTACTTATGAAAATCAAATAGTAAGTGAAAAGCACAAATAAAAAAAATCTTTGACATTCTTCCTCTTTCCTTCTAGAAAATATTTCTAAGAATACAAAATAGAATTGAAATTGAAAAACAATAAAATAAATGCTTTCAGAATCTTACTCTTGAAGCACAGAGTGTTAGCTACAGCCTGAGCCCGAACGAAAATATCACACTGAACACAGGCCCTGAGGTATGGCAGATTTCATTCAGATAGAAATGCACATAAAAGGAAGGGGCTGCTATTTTAATCTTATGATTTTTAGGTACGGTCATTTACCACTCAAATAAATGAAAGAGAAGAATTATATTCCATTCGGAGTATTTAGAAAAGCGTTTTTTTACTTCATAAAATAATGAAAGCTGTGTGCTTGGATACAGAGTGCATTATTTGCATCTTTTTTTTTTTTTTTTTTTTGCGGTACGCGGGCCTCTCACTGTCGTGGCCTCTCCCGTTGCGGAGCACAGGCTCTGGACGCGCAGGCTCAGCGGCCACGGCTCACAGGCCCAGCCGCTCCGCGGCATGTGGGATCTTCCTGGACCGGGACACGAACCCGTGCCCCCTGCATCGGCAGGCGGACTCTCAACCACTGCACCACCAGGGAAGCCCCAGAGTGCATTACTGTAAGGTATTTCCCTAGTCAATCAAAATCACTGGAGCCCCCTTCATACAATGAATGCTCCCTGAAGTTCAGAGTCATTCTCAGTGGTTCCTCATCAGATTCATTGTTTTCTGGGCCAGGGCCCTCATTATTAGGCCTTGGTGACAGCATTGTAATGAGCCTCTGGTATAGTTTTTCTTAAGTTAGGTAACTTCTTGATTATCAGTCAAATATATCTTTTCTTGATATACTACTTCATCATAGAGAAATAAAAAAGGAAAAACAGTTTTGGCAGCAAAGCAGCTGACAAAAAATATATTAAAAAATGTAATCTATAGAAACAATAACTGTGTTAAACGGTACAAGTAAAAGATACTTCATAAGATCCAGTTATTTCAGATGGTTATATTGTTTATGGTCATTGATAAAGCTAGTCGATGTAACCAAAATGATAGGCAAGAATAATATATTTTCACACGTATTATATATCACGTATATAGAAGAAGAGAAATGCCCTCTAAGTGCGCCACCTTAAGCATCTCAAAATGAGTCTAGGATCAGTAAAGGAGGCACAAACCTAAACTAATGATCTATACATGTACATTGAGTGGCATATTCTTATTATGTCTAGGGAAAAGGCTTTTTGAAATAGAAAACTATTATTTACATAATTTCTACATGGACACCCCCCAAATTAAAAGCAGCTGAAAGTGAAAAGATAGTTCCTTTTTGGGTATGCATTTCATCCTCTACTTTTTTAGTAATATTTAATAGCTGTGAAAAAGAATATAATTTTGAGAAGACCCTCTCTGTGATTATAGTGTGTGTGTGTGTGTGTGTGTGTGTGAAGGTGGTATTTTGTGATGGTTAAAAGCAAAGAGATATAGTTCTCTAAGAAGTATAACCAATTCCACCACTAGACTGGTAGCAGCAGTGAGGTGGGAAGAGTTGAAATTTAAAAATCGGTTTTGATGGAAGGGCCGGCAAGGTTTGCCAGTGGTTTGGCTGTGAGGTCTGAGATAAAGGATGGCTTCAAGGTTTTAGATCTGAGGAACGGCATGAATAAAATTGCTAGTTATTAAGATAAAGAAGACTGGAGGGTGGAGCAAGTTTAGGGGGATGAGGGGGAAATCAAGAGTTTGCTTTGGGAGCCTTTTAAGTTGGAGTTGCCTAGGAGATGTCCAGGTGGGGGAGATGAAGAGACAGGTGGGTTCTGGTCTAGTTAGAAACACAAAAAGAAGCGGAAGTGAGGTGAGTTTACGGAACAAATGCAGCCGCGCATGTCTTTGTGCTGTTTTTCCCTCGTCCCTGGGGTGTCTGTGGACTGTGCAGTTGCTGGTGACACGTTACGTGGAGGTGGGATCCTGCCAGTAGAGACATAGCTCCGGCTTTGTGGCTTTCCTGCCACTTTAGTCACAGGTTTACATCACCATTTGGGAACATCAGACATGAACACATCCGGGAAACATGACGGATTTTGAGTTCTCCTGTTTCCTGTGCAAACGTAACGGCACTCAGGTGCCTTCAGCTCAACAGTGTTGCAGAAAACCTGTCTTTCTGTGACGGGAGACCCAGAAGCTACAAAAGAAAGAACGGATGCATTAAACTCTCTGTGTATAAAAGCTTTTATAGGTCAAAAATACCAAACACAAAATGTACAAATACTCCAACCATAAAAACTTTAATATTGCAAAATGACTTCAGATATTTGCAAAACAGCTGACAGAAACGATTAGTGTTAATACCGCACAAATAGTGTTTACAACCTGATAAGAAAAAGACAGTAAAAATAGTCAAAGATCGTGAATAAATAATCCACAGAAGAGAAAATCCAAATGGTCAATGAACACATGGCCACCATGGTATCGATTTATATCAAGGTGATAGAAATCCAGGCAAGTTTGTTTTTCTCCAAATACTTATCCATAAGCTTCAGGTTTTGCATGAATGTGTAATATTTAAATAGTCAGAGAAAAAGACAGCTATTTTTATTGTGAGCAAGAAAAAATATTTTGAGGAGATAAAAATATGAAAGGGTGCACGGGAGACACAGAAAATCACAACAAAGTATGTGGGCAGACCTTACAGCAGGTAAGTCAGGGAAGTTCTGGTAGTTGTGAAGAATTATCAGCAGTTGGCAAAGCCCAGGCTGATGTCTTCTATCGCTTTTATAATTTTCTATTTCTGTAATAATTTATCCCCTCATCTGTTCACCTGCTTCTACAAGTTTCCAAACATTTCCCCAACATAGCTGAAAGATACCTTGGAAATCTTCATTTATTATCTTCTATTGATCTGCCCTTAAAAAACGCTCCTAAGATTAACCCAGCAGTTCCCAGTATGTGTGCTTCTGACCAGACCATGGGCAGGAAGAAGAGGGGTATGTGGCGGCCTTGGTGTCTCAGCAAGAGATTTCTGAATATACACATAGAATTTTCTCAGTCAATGAATTCTAGAAGTAGAATTGCTACCATGGCACTGAGAATGGGTTGTGGGGTAGGGTGGGGGGTGATAGGAGAAATCAGTGGGATTTTCTTCTAAGCTAATATTACAGTTTCCCAAATCTGCTGTTATTTATTGGTATAAAATAACAGTAAATTAACTCAATCAGTAAATTAAGTTTAATCAATTCCATTTAATTCAATAAATATTTATTAAGTACCTGTCCTGTCATTAGGAGTGTGTTAAGTAGAAACAGGGCTTTATAAGAGGTATGGGACATAGCCCTGATACTCATGAAATGTGAACTTGTTGGGAGGTAAGATTTGTTCACATGTGACAATTGAAGACAGCGTGTAATAGTCCATAACAAATTACATACCAAGGAGATTTTTCTTAGTCAAGCCACACTGATTGATTTCAGTGGATAATTGATCACTTTTTATCTTTAGTTTGTTTGTGCTGATACAGCTTTGGTGAATCTGTCCTTGCAACTTATATTCCATGAATAGTTCAATGAGTTTAAAAGTCTGTTTTTAAATTGGTAGTAGTATCTAAATACTTTTAGCATTCTTTGTAAAAGAATTAGAACACAGACAGTCATTATAAAATGATAGATTTTTTTTAACCTTTGGAAGACTTTATTTAAATGCATCAGCACCACCAGACTCAAACGTCAAGAGAGAAAGTATTTTAAATAGAAGATGGAATTCAATTGCCCTGTGAGAGAGCCCAGTTACTGGAATACTGTGTTCCTGGGGACTTGAGAAGTTAAGTACAAAAGCTAAATAATGTTTAGAATCTGACCCTGGTCAGCAACTGGGAAGTTACAGTAAGAGAATTTTCTATAAATATACTGGGCGGTAGACAGTAACTCTTTCATAGGTGAGTATGCACAGCTCTAAAATTAATATGCTCAAAATGGCTAAAGCTAAAATTGTAAACTAGAACAAGTCTGTTGTTTCTAAGCAACTGAATGAATCAGCAGCTCGTAACATCATAAAGTCATACTATGGCAAGTATATAGGAATTTAATATTTACCGGATTAGTATGGGATATGAAAATCCTTTGGTAGTCGTGTGTGTATAAACTTTGGATTGCAGATTTAACAAGTGTAGCATCTCTTTCCTTCTCCCAGAAAGTCAGTATTATTTAGGTTCATTGCTATTTTTCAAAGGCCAGTGTAGAATGGCAAACATATATTTGGATCTAATTCATAATAGGGTAGCTGGTTTCTGGCATAGAAATTCAACCTGTTATAAAAAAACATTTGAGCAATAACTTTGTTCTTAACCGCTTATTCTTCATAAATCGCTTATCTCAGGATTGACTGCTTTCATGAAATCTTTCTCCACCTTCTCAGTCCACCGTATTCTGTCCTCCCCCCACCCCTTTCTTTATTCTACTGGCGCTTTGGGATAAAGTTTTGAAAGTATACTTTGCCCTCATGTTAAGGTTTAGATTGTTATGAATCGGTATGTGTTTTCACCTATTAAGGGCATAACATTGAAAAAGAGATGTAGGGGAACTATTCCTCAATTTTCAGGAAGTGAAGATCTTAAAGTAGATAAGAAGGACACAATAGTCGGTGGGTTAGTGAACTGCTATTTCCTGAAGGAAATGATACTGTATTTGTGAGAATAGCTAACTTCATGCATCCAAGTTGATGGGGACAGCACAAAAATCACAGAACTCAAAAAAAAAAAAAAATCACAGAACTCTGAGAAGGGCTAAGAATGCAGGAACAAATAATGACAACCTGATGTAAATTGCTACTTATATGCATTTGAAATCTGTCTCCATGGGGATGTAGTAGGAGCTCAGAGAACCCTTAGTAAAATTGCCTTCAATAAGTTTGGATCTCTCCAACACTCTTCAGATGATTTCTTTCCCCTTCTTAGTGGAAATAGGATTAGCAAATTGTGGCTCTTGCCTATCACTTACACCAAGATGCAGCGTTCCTAGAATACAGTTACATATGTATTGCAAATAGTGAAACATGTAATACTCAGAAAAGTCTGGCAGAAAAATCCTTCTGTCCAGGATTGTTTATGTTGCTATTGGTGAATACAGGGGTTCTGCCACTGAAATAATGTAATTATGATTGACTATTACCCTTACCCAATATTTCTGTCCCAGGGAGGTAATAAAAGAGGCTTCTATTTTGGTAATTACCTGGTTGTTCCCCCTCCTTTTGGCAAACCCCCAATGGGTTTGTTCCCCAAGACAGGTGAGCCGGGCCAGCTCAAAAGTTCCAGCACTACGACTTTTAGCATGAAGACACCTTTGGCTGTGGCCTGTGTGTTGCATAGGATGGATTGGGCAAAGAATAAAGGGAAGGGTGGTGGATCACTTTGGCTTTCTGTATCTTGTAGCTGAAATGTTCATCTTAAAACCATACCTAGCTCAGATAAGGGAGTCACCCCTGATTTTGGCAAGGAACTAAAATGTTGGTCTTCTTGGGTAACAAGTAAGTTCCTCCCCACCCCCCTTGTTTAATATCACAAGTTTAAAAGCTACATGCTGATAAAAAACCATGCATGTGAGCGCCCTTTGGCATGCGTCTCTGCTCAGCTCCAAACCCTAGGAAGCTTGCTCTAGAGGCCCCGATTCCCATTCAGACACCTGCAGAAATGCCAAGAAACCCCAGGGGAGGAAATCATAAATCTTTCTAGGATTTGTCTTAAAATCTTAACTGCCGGGCTTCCCTGGTGGCGCAGTGGTTGAGAGTCTGCCTGCCGATGCAGGGGACATGGGTTCATGCCCCGGTCCGGGAAGATCCCACATGCCACGAAGCGGCTGCGCCCGTGAGCCATGGCCGCTGAGCCTGCGCGTCCGGAGCCTGTGCTCCACAACGGGAGAGGCCACAGCAGTGAGAGGCCCGCGTACCGCAAAAAAAAAAAAAAAAAAAAAAAAATCTTAACTGCCGTCACCAATCAACTTAACACTTTTATTAAATATTGCTTTGCATGACTCTGCTCTTCCACTGCTTCAATTGTACTAATTGTACTAGTTTGGTGGTTTCCCAAAATTGTTTTCAAGACTACGATTACAAAATATTATAACAATTATTCTAATAGAAACATATAACAAATGAGTGTTGCCCATTCAAACTTCATCCTTATTTTGGTTTTGGCACGTACAAAAGTGTAAGAGAGTGGAAAAGACATGATAGAGGCAGGTAGGACTTTACAGTGGTCGCCATATTAAAAGGTTTGTTCCTTAACAATTTGATTTTGTTTTATGTGAAAGTATGTGTGTTTCTGGTCCTTGTTCAATTATAAAAGGGAAAGATGGTCCCTCAGGGAAATTTGGAAAATCTGAAGATCAGAAAGGGAACTATAAAATCAGGTGTGGATGCACTGCCTCGAAAGAATCACGCTGACCCCAGCGTGAATTCATGGAGTGGGTGTCGATGCCATCCACGCTACCCCCCTCCCCGACTGGCCGGCCTCAGCAGCCCCTCCCAAGCTCTGCTTCTCCCACTTCTGTGCTAACTGCAGTCACGTGTGGTTAAGGTGCAGGAGGACTAAATACTTGTGTCTTATTTAATCAAATCATCAGAAGTGACCCATTCAAGAGTATCCGTTCACTGTTGACGGAGTGCTTCTGCAAAGTGCTACCAGAGTCAAAAGACAGAACATTTCATAGATGACGTGACATTTGGACCAGATCTTGAGAGATCAAAGCTATAAAATTTCCCCCGGTCTATCAGAAGTTCAAATCTCAATTTTAACATAGAAATAAAGATAATGAGATCCTCCCCCAAAGTCGGAATGAGAATCATTCATATATCTGTAAAGGGCCAGACACAACCTTGTAATGATAGAAATAAAAATTTACAGTCATGTAATTTAAAAAAATAAGTAATAAA
Source organism: Tursiops truncatus (assembly GCF_011762595.2). NCBI lineage: Eukaryota > Metazoa > Chordata > Mammalia > Artiodactyla > Delphinidae > Tursiops > Tursiops truncatus. Next base: position 161,884,693 of record NC_047035.1, on the reverse strand, counting down.
CAAAAGCTCTGGGTCTTTCAAAGACTTCAGTGTGGTGACGTTTCTTCAGTGGCAAAATAGTCTACAATTTCTATAACAGATTCTGCCAAATGGTTCCCTGAATCAATCTACCTAGCTCACAAATGAAAATGAGTATATAAGAACTGCGAACACCTCCAACACAGGCGCAGCTTTATAGATAAAACCATGAGACTTCTGAATTCTGTAATGAGTTATGTGGCTGGTCAGCTGTCAGAAACAAAATATACTGCTTCTGTCACTTGCCACCTAGACCTGAATGGAACGGATGTTTCCATCACACATCTGACGCTTCTAGTGTATATAGACCTGGACTCAGTTATGGAGCTGACATATCCAGTTTGTCTGAAATTGTTTGAGAACATTAAGAATAATAAAGACTGGGCTACAAACTTACCTTCACCCACTGGAATGCTCTTGCATTCTTGGTATTCTTCTAGGAGCTAGCAGTGAGACTTGGCAAGATGTTGAAGATTATCTAGTGGTACCGACCACCCCCAGATTGAAGGAATTACCCTTTCCTCCAAATTCTTATAGCTATTACTCACTGGGTGATTCATTTAGTTAACACAATCATGTGTACATTTCAATATTTTTTTTCACTTGTTTTAACTCTTAGTTAGGTTCTATTACTTAAGATTCTTTTTTTTTTTTTTTTTGGTTGGTACGCGGGCCTCTCACTGTTGTGGCCTCTCCCGTTGTGGAGCACAGGCTCCGGACGCGCAGGCTCAGCGGCCATGGCTCATGGGCCCAGCCGCTCCGCGGCACGTGGGATCTTCCCGGACCGGGGCACGAACCCATGTCCCCTGCATCAGCAGGCGGCCTCTCAACCACTGCGCCACCAGGGAAGCCCAGTTTAAACATCTTTGATGTTATTTCCTTTTTTTTCTACTGGAAGAGTTCTATCTCAGAGGTTTTTTAAAACTCTGTTAATAGAAGTCTGAGCCCCAAATATTATTTGACCTGCTGGCCCATGTAGGTGTTTAAAGTGAGGGAACCCCGAATAGTATGACAGCAGTGAGCATCTTGGGCGCTGTCACTGAAAAGAAAGTTGAAGGGCAGAAATGCACATTGGTCCTCGTTATTGTACTTAAGACAAGCTCTGCCCACTGACTAGGGGCTGGAGGCTCTAACCCGGTAGAGAGGAACTCTCTTTGGGCTAATTGGGGGTGAGGGTGAGTGAGCAGAATGCACAGCCTTTCCGAGCACCTCCATTTGCCATTCTGCAGTAGCATGATTCCAGGACCGAGCTGTGACTGAGAAGGCTCGGGAGACGGCAGGCAGAGTAACCAGGACGCCGCAGCCTGGGCTGAGGGGAGCCGGTTCTCAGGATTCCAGGCCAGCAGGGGTTTGCAAAGCATCTGTTCCACTTCCAGCTTGACAAGTAAAGAGCTTAGAAGTCTTCAATCCCGTCCTCACAACAAGAAGTAAGCTGGACAAATCTGAAAATAAATGACTTTTCTTGAATCCGTCAAACAACTGAGATTGTAGGGCAAATTATCACCCCCAAATCTGAAGAAATGTGGGAATATAGAGAATCACAGCTGAGATTAGTTTAACTGGAACAGAAGCTGCTAGAGCCATAAACTGGTAAGAATGTTTCAATGCTAATTTTGACAAATTGCTGAAGCCTAAGTGTTGGCAATTATAAAAGGGAAAGATGGTCCCTCAGGGACCCTTTTTATCCGTTCACGCTGAGATTTTGTGTGTCCTTAAAACTGAAGTGAGGCTCTTGTAGGCAGCTTATAGTTGGGTCTCGTTTTCTTCATCCATCGGCCACTCTGTGCCTTTTCGTTGGTGAATTCAATCCATTTACAGTTAGAATGGCTACTGATATGTAAAGACTTGCTAATGCCATCTTACTGTTTGCCTCCTGGTAGTTTTGTATTTCCATTGTTTCTTTTTCCCTCTGTTTTTACCTACCTTGCAAATTGGTGATTTTCCATGTGGTATGCGCCCTTTCCCCTTTCTGTATCTTTTTTGAATCTGCTCTAGGTTTTTGCTTTGTGGTTACCATGGGGCTTACATGAAACATCTCGCAGGTGAAACAATCCATTTTAAGCTGACAGCAACTTAACTTCTATCCCACACAAGAACTCCATGCTTTTTCTCCCTCCTTTTTATATTTGTGATGTCACAATTTAGCTCCTTTCATATTGTGTTTTCATTAACAAATCATAGTAGCTATAGTTATTTTAAGTACTCTTTTCCTTTAACCTTTATACTATAGTTAAGTGGTTAACACAGAATCCCATTATGGGATTTGCGTTTTCTAAATCTCCCTATATTTACCGGTACCAGTGTGTTATATACTTTTGCGTGTTTTCATGTCACTGATTAGCATCTTTTCATTCTAGCTTGAAGAACTTTTTTCAGCATTTCTTGCAGGAAGGTCTAGTGATGATGAACCCCGACAACTTTATTTTTTTATTTTTGTCTAGGAAAATCTTTATTTCTCCTTCATATGAGAAGGATAACTTTGCCAGATAGAGCATTCTTGGGTACTAATTTTTTTTCTTTCGACACTTTGAGTATGTCATTTCCTTCTCTCCTGACCTGTAGGGTTTCTGCTGAGAAATCCACTGATAGCTTAATAGGGATTCCATTGTAAATTACCACCTTTTTTCCTCTGGCTGCTTTTAGGATTCTCTCTTTATCTTTGATTTTTTTTTTTTTTTTTTTTTGCGGTACGTGGGCCTCTCACTGTTGTGGCCTCTCCCGTTGCGGAGCACAGGCTCCGGACACGCAGGCTTAGCGGCCATGGCTCACGGGCCCAGCCGCTCCGTGGCATGTGGGATCTTCCCAGACCGGGGCACGAACCCGCGTCCCCTGCATCGGCAGGTGGACTCTCAACCACTGAGCCACCAGGGAAGCCCTTTATCTTTGATTTTTGACAGTTTCATTGTAATGTGTCTTGGAGAAGGTCTTTTTACATTGAGATAATAAGATGATCTGTTAAATTCCTGAACTTGGATGTCCAAGTCTCTCCCCAGGTTTAGGAAGTTCTCAGCTATTATTTCTTCAAATAAACTTTCTTCCCCCACCCCCCCCCCCCATTTTTCTCTTCTTCTTCTGGAATCCCGATTATTTTAATATTTGTAAGTTTGCTGAAATCCTATAGGTCATGTAGGCTTTCTCAGCTTTCTTCCATTCTTTTTTCTTTGTGTTCCCCTGATTGGGTTATTTCAAAGTCCTGTCCTCTAGATTACTTATTCTGTCTTCCATTTGATTTACTCTGCTGTAGATGCTCTCTACTGCATTTTTATTTCATTCATTGAATTTTTCAGCTCCAGCATTTCTGTTTGGTTCTTTTCTATGACTTCTACTTCTTTATTAAATTCCTCATTTGGTTCATGAGTTTTTTTCCCGATTTTATTAAATTATCTTTCTGAGTTTTCCTGTAGCTCATTGAATTTCTTCAAAACAGCTATTTTGAATTTTTTATCAGCTAGATAACAAAATTCTGTGCCTTTGCACTCATTTATTGGAGGATTATTGTTATCTTTTGGTGTTGATTTGTTTCCTTGAGTCTTCCTTTTCCTTGTAGTTTTACATTGCTGCTTTCACACTGGAATAGCAGACACCTTCTCAAATCTTCACTAGTTACCTACAGCTGGGGTATACTGTTTGTTGGTTCTGTTATATCTGGGGTTTTCTCCGACCTTGTATGTATAATACACCTGCTCTACATTTCTTGGAAGAATTCTTAAGCTTTTATGTCTTCTTTGATTCTTACAGCTCAGCAGGCTGGCTGCTGGAAACCTCTCTTTTGTTTTCCAGAAGGTGGCTCTGTAGCTCAAGTTTGTGGTTTTTCCCTTGTCCACAGATATTTCTGATAGCACTTCCTTTACCTGACTGACATTCACTGCTGTACTCCCAAGTGTTCATAAGGAGCTGGCTGCAGAGTGGGGGGAGGTCTGTGTTTAGCACTTGGGGCTTTGTGGGTAGCTGTGGACCTGGCGGGGAGATCCTTGGATGAGGTTCCCCCAAAGGCTCATGGGTGAACTTCCTGCTGACTTCCTGATCACAGTCAGCATGAACCACTTCCCTTTTAATGCCTTTTATGTTCTTATCTGGCTCTTTCCTGATCTCCTCCTTCCTCCTAATCAGGGAGGTCCCACCTCAGTACTCTGGGTGCTATTGGAGGGAATTGGGGTAGCTGCTCACGCATCCCTCTTCTTTTTCCCCAGGAGAGGCGTCACCTCCCAATGTTCGGCCCTCCTCTGAGTCATGTTGGGGGAGGGGTGGCAGGGACCAAGTTCCTCTTCCCCTCTCCACTACATAAAAACTCATATATATATGAGTTTTATATAAATAAATAAATATATATATATATTTATATTTGCTCCAGTGACATGCTGGAATCTCCCCTAAGGGAGGCTGGACTTCTACAAATTCTCTCTCATCCGTAAGTATCTGCTCAGATCAGCTCTCTTCAGGTTTCCCCTGACCATGGCTGTGAGGGTTTGGGGCTGGTTCTCCGGCTCCACTGGTTCTGCATCCTACACCAAGGTGTGTCTGCCTATCACTGGGTGCTCAGGTGGGTGAGACTTGTCCTGGGTTTTTTAGCCTATGGTGCTGGATCCCACAACTCCCACAGAGGCTTGTTTGTTCGTGGATGCCTAATTAGTTGCTGCAAAAAGGAGACAAAAAAAGAGGATGTCTTGGGAATTATCTGATGATCCAGTGGTTAGGACTCTGAGTTTCCACTGTAGGGGACATAGGTTTGATCCCTGGTCCGGGAACTAAGGTCCTGCATGCCACGCAGTGCGGCCAAAAAAAAAAAAAAGACGTCTTATGCCACCATGATGGTGACATCACTTCTCTGGAGTGATTTAGTTCTTTAGAAACAATTCTGTAATTAAATTGTGTTTATTGAGAGGTGGTATTTACATATGTGCCTTAAAATAGACTTTCGGGACTTTGAAAAGTTTCCCTCATCTCTCTAATTTTGGGGAAGTCATTGGCTTTTTGAAAATTGTATTAAAGCCCAGTAAAATGCATAAATAGGCAGCCATATAAAATGTCTTATGCAATTCCAAGGGGCTCATACATCTCCTGAGTTCTATTTGTGGATCCTCCGAGGATCCATGAACTCCACATTAAGGAAGCCTGCACTATATTTTGTGCTTTTTAAGTAAAAATGTACATATATATCCTGTCATTGGACCTGAAATGGGGAAGAACATACAGATGATCTGTACTCTCAGAAGGTTTCATCAGTAAAACATTTTTGTGCAAGAGTCCCCAATAAATACATAATTATTTAAAATTCGTTTCCTACCCCTGTCAGTTTGTGTAATAAATATTAGGAAAGCATAATTTCTATCTCACTTTAAGATAAAAACAAATATCAAGAGAAGTTCTAATATTTTCTTCACCGAGATTAGTAGATTGTCATCTGCTCCCCCTAGAGTACATGGATTCCATTTTGGTGACCACGGTGTTATATCAAAATGGGAGCCCGGTAGATGTAGGTACATTAATCAAACAGAGCTGTAGTGATGTGAGGACATCCAACAAGGTACCTGGAGTGTCCACCAGGAGAAACTGGGGGAAAGTATCATAGGTAAGGTTTCATTTAATTTCCAAAGAAAGCGGACTGTTACTGAAACGGAGCAGGACCCTATGGTCCTGTCCTCCCTGCCCCAATGTCCTCAGGCTGCCTTTTGTCTGTGGAAAAACTTTAGCCAAACAATAAGTTTAATCAGAGAAGTGAGGAAATGCAGACACAAAAGCAGTCATACAGGACAAAACAATAATAGTTTAGTCAGTAAGCAAAGTCTAGGACCTTTAGTGCCTTCTCAAGGGCTACAGGTAATATTCTGAGCCATATCCTGTGAGCTGTCTTGTAGATACTGAAAGCCCCACCAGGTGGGAGAAGTTAACTACATGATGACCAGGCTGTAGCCGTGACATAAGCTGCCACAATTCCAAGAACTGGCCTCAAGGAAATGGGAACAAACCGATCCTGGAACTGAATATTAACTGTACTTAAAACAATCAAGAAGATGCTGATCAGACCACCGATGACCAATTTCAAGATGACGGTCACATGTACCACAGTGTTCATTGCAGCACTATTTACAATAGCCAGGACATGGAAGCAACCTAAGTGTCCATCGACAGATGAATGGATAAAGAAGATGTGGCACATACAGACAATGGAATATTACTCAACCATAAAGATAAACGAAATTGAGTTATTTGTAGTGAGGTGGATGGACCTAGAGTCTGTCATACACAGTGAAGTAAGTCAGAAAGAGAAAAACAAATACCGTATGCTAACACATATATATAGAATCTAAAAAAAAAAATGGTTCTGATGAACCTAGGGACAGGACAGGAATAAAGACGCAGATGTAGAGGACACAGGGAGGGGGAAGGGTAAGCTGGGACAAAATGAGAGAGTAGTGTTGACATATAGACACTACCACATGTAAAATAGATAGCTAGTGGGAAGCAGCCACATAGCACAGGGAGATCAGCTCGGTGCTTTGTGACCACCTAGAGCCACATAGCACAGGGAGATCAGCTCGGTGCTTTGTGGGATAGGGAGGGTGGGAGGGAGATGCAAGAGGGAGGGGATATGGAGATATGTGTATGCGTATGGCTGATTCACTATGTTATACAGCAGAAACTAACACAACATTGTAAAACCATTATACTCCAATAAAGATGTTAAAAAAAAAGATGACTTTCAGAGCTGACTGTGCTGTTTCTGCATGTAGCACCCTCCCTCCGTCCACTGGTTGTCAGTGTTGGGGGGAGTCGGCCTTTGGACAGGAGTGTCTCCCCACACCGCCACTGCTGGCATCCAAACTTTCCTTTCCACCAACTTTACCTCTTTATTGACTTTTGAGCAGTGAGTAGCCGGACCCCACTCTCTGAACATCACTACAGATTTACTTCATGTATTTACTGACATTATTTAGCAAGCATATTAGCACTGACTATGTACCAGGCACTTAGACTTTAAGCATGTTACAAAAATATTGGCTCATTTTATGCTTTTAATAACCCTATGAAGTAAATACTATTACTATCCTAATAATATATTGACAATTTAAAGTGGTTTCTCAAGTTCATTGATTTGAGATCTTGTAACTTGGAGCTTGAATGTTCACGTTGAGGCAGAACACCAGCTGCAGCTCCTGCACGTGGGGATCACGTAGAAACCCGGAACAGGTTGCCAGCCTGCCTGAGGGCAGGCTCCTTATACCTTCCCGCTCTTTGGTGTCCGCTTCATGGGATGCAGTCATGCACTGCAGCCCGGTGTCCAGGCCTCCTTGAGATCAATGAACTTTGGAGTTGCTTTTTGAAGAATACTGAGGCAGGAACGGCTACTCCTTCCTGGGAGGAATCTGTGTTAATCTTGTTCTTCCCTTTGAAGTGTTTAAGCTTTATTTTAAATCAAGGACCGGCACCACAAGGCTTGATTTCATCTTAACTCCTTTTTTTAAATTTAATTTAATTTTATTATTATTATTTTTTAAACATCTTTATTGGAGTATAATTGCTTTACAATGGTGTGTTAGTTTCTGCTTTATAACAAAGTGAATCTTTGCTTTAGTGCAAGAGTCACTGGAAAAATCTTTTTCTTTCCTTTTTTTTCTTTTTGTTCAGAAGACTTTAATATAAAAAGATGTCAAAGGAAAAGATAAGAATAATGAAACACAGCCAAACAATTCTCTTTTTCAAAAACTCTCTTGCTATCGTCTCACATGTGTGCCTGAAGAGAGGCCATACATTGTGACTCTTCCTGCATTTCCAAAATGCCTACATCCATTTCTAACTTCAGTTGATACAATCAGGGGCACTAGAAAACTAGATGTCAGTGGAAGGGGTTTTGTATATTTTTTGTTTCCTGGGAACAGTTTTTCTTTTTGGCATTTACTCATTTAACAAAATCTGCTCTGTTTGTATATCCTAAGTTTTCAGCATTCTACTTTAAATGATGACTGAGAGAATTAGCAAACATATCTGAAATCCTTTTGAGTTCTTCAGAGGGAATAAGTAACTGTCCATTTTCCTTATTTGCCTTTTTATTGTAGCACTTCCTGATATATTATACACATACTTTTGTCTGTCTGAGAGAGCAAAGAGTTTGTTTTAGTCACTACTGTATCTCAAAGCCTAAAACAGTATCTGGCACATAATTGCCCTCAGTAAATGTTTGCCAAATGAATGGGTGGATAAAGAAATGAAATTAACTATGAAGCATTGTTGATTGCGAACACCACCATCTGCCCGATGTCCTTGTGAAGGCAGACCCTTACCCCTCAAAGGACTTGGCCAAGATTATACGAGGAAAATGCTATTGCCTTCACCATGATGGATATGATAGGGAACAGGAAAAACGAGGAATGGTTACGGTGATCTGTTTTTGCTGCTGAAAAATAGAGGTCCATTGAAAACCTATCAGGAGAACTTAAGAAATAGCATAAACAACCAGTTATTTTGGCCTCTATGAAGTAGCAATACCTAGATGCTGAGAACCAAGAATTGAAAGCTTTATAAAGTCAAATGTAAATGAAGAATGAATGAAGCAGACTAGTTTGATTCAACTCTTCAGAAATGAATTTTAAAGAAATCACTTGACTGGTTTACATCTTATTGTATGTTAAAATTGTAGGTATTTTTAGTCTCTTACAAAGAGCTGTTGTTTTCAATTGGTATCAATAGTCTCAACATATAGAGAAATTTTCCCTCTGGTACTTTTCAGAGAGATTTTCTCTGATTTCTTATGTGCTTCTTTTGAGCTCTTTATTACATTGAGAGAAAATGGGTTACCTCAATTCTTTTACCATACAAATCTTTTGTCTTGAGGGAAGAAAATTGATTTTTAAAAAATTTACAGTGAGTTATTGATGAAAAGTCATTCTACAATGAGCTTCTGTGTATTAGATAGTTGAAGGAAAAATATTGATAATACTAGCTGTGTAGCCTCATGAGAAATCATTACTTAAAATTTTATTATCAAAATTAATAGTATAATCCTCTCTTCCATCAAAAGTATGCCATTCACCTGTTTTATTTTTTTTTAAGCTTTCTGTATTCAACTTACAGGATCCTGAACAATGTAGCTATTTTATCGAAAATAAGAAACTTTTTAATGTTTAAAAGAGAATAGCAAAGCTATAAAATATGTCTAAGTATTAACGGATTTATTTCCATTCTTATCAAAGCCTATGATTTGGAGGATTTCCATATTCTAGAAGCCAATGTGACTGGATTTCAGATCTTGGAATAATAATTGCACAAATAATTTATTTCCTAACATTTTACACAATCACAAATTTACTGTTACCTGAGATAAAATAAGCATGACATTAAATTATTGAAACGTTTTCTCCCGCAGATTCTGGTAGCAAAGATGGGATAAAATGAAATCTCGTTTTTATCATATTAGCAGTTCACTTATAGCCCAGTGGTGAAAAACAGAGTGTTTAGTGTCTAGGGATCGTGTATTAAGTATTACTGCAAAACAAATCAGCTAAAACTCAATGGCTTAAATAACCATTTTTTAGTAGAACTTACCCATTTTGGGGTTGACTGGGGATCAGCTGATCTAGTGGCGCTTGACTTTTCTCAGCTGGGCGTGGCTAATCGTGGCTGGGCTCCTTCCGGTCTGTGGTTTGGTTGAGAGTTCTGCTCTGGACCAGGTTGGCAAGCTGCTCATTTAAGGCAGCTCTGCCGCACATGTCTCTCATCCTGGGGCCGGCTGACCAGCTCAGGCTTGTCTTCCTCACAATGCTGTAAGCAGAAGTATGCCAGGACTCCTGAGTTCTAGTCTGGGAACTGGCACACTGTCCCTTCTTCCTCATCCTATTTACCAAAGCAAGTCACAAGCCCAACCCAGAATGGAGGAGGAATTTCCAGAGGGAACTGTAAAATGTATGGATACAGGGAGATGTGAGGAGTTGGAAGACTTGAGGCATTAATGCCATTCACTATAGGTGAAAAGAGAAGCTGCATATTGAAAACTGTAGGGAAAAAAATTAGGAAATGATTTTTGAAAAGGAGAGCCATCGTGGCATGGTACATTATTCCTTGGCTGCAATCATAGGATTATCTCAAGGCTTTTACGTAGGTAGTTGGTAAACGTACCTATATAAAAAGCATCTATAGTTGCCAGGAACCACACTGATTCTCCAGATCAGTGCTTCTCAAAGTGTGGTCACCTGACCAACAGAATCATCTGGGAACTTGATAGAAAGGCAAATCCTTAGGTCCAACTCCAAACCTACTGAATTGGAGACTCCAGGGCAGGGCCCAGCGATCTGGATTTTAACAAGCCCTCCAGGCAATTCGCTGCCTGCCGACATAGGGAACAGCTAGTTCACTGATTCATCCCTTGGTCTGCAACACGCTGCAATTTAATCTTCTGGGTAATAATCTTTGGATTTTGTTATTGACAACGTCAAATGGGGAAGATCTCAAAGCTCTCCTAATTTTTGGCATCTGACTCATCAGTTTTTTCACATGGGCTATCACTGTCTAGCAGGGAGGAAAATTGGGTTGTTATATCCCCTCCAGAAAGAGCCTTGTTTTTCATTGTTCTATGCTTTTCTAGGTATTTGCCTCCAGTATTTAATGACATTCGTCCTTTCCATCATAACAGGTATTGAAATGAAGGTGCATAATTTACAAAGATTATCTTATATTTTCCCTGTTGCTGAAAGATTTTGTCATTTAACTCTTTTACCACAAATAAGATTTGTGACCTTTTTGGCAAAAAAATGATGAACAAAGTACATTTAAAAGGCCAGTTCCTTTCCACTCATATTCCTGATTTGTCTAACCAAATTTGCTGTGCCCCAACCTTCATCCTTCCCTCTTCCCCCAGCGTGGAAGGATAAATGATTAGTTTTTCCTCGGAATGACTATACCCTTGAAAAGTTTTTCACATCACTGGCTGCTCTTCAGGGCTTCTGAAGGCTAAGTTAGAACAACTGAAAAGTGGTGTGAGCTCTGTTTCATTTACTTCCTTTCTCTCAAAGTCAAAGGAAGAATACCCAATCATTGGTCACATTCCTACTATTCTCACTGGACTTTTGAGATTTAAAAGTAACCCTTGATGCTGGTCACTATAATCTGAAGCCAAAGCTTTCTGCTTTAAACCATTAGCTTTCTGTTGATATAATATCATTATATAATTATTGTTTCTGTTTATTTACCAAGAAAAATTCTATCAAAAAAGGAAGACTATCTGGGAGTTGACATTTCTATCAAAGAATTAGTGATAGAATAAAGCATGAAGTTAACAAACATTAAATGCATTATTTAGTAATTTACTTATTCAGTTCTAGGGAAAGCAAACAGTTTTTCATATAGAAAATTATTTCTAGGGTCACTGCACAACTGAAAAGAGAAAAGCACTTTTGGGTAAAGAAGATGTGGCATGTATATACAATGGAATATTACTCAGCCATAAAAAGAAACAAAATTGAGTTATTTGTAGTGAGGTGGATGGACCTAGAGTCTGTCATACAGAGTGAATAAATCAGAAAGAGAAAAACAAATACCATATGCTAACACATATATATGGAATCTAAAAAAAAAAAAAATGGTACTGATGAATCTAGGGGCAGGACTGGAATAAAGACACAGAGGTACAGAATGGACTTGAGGACACGGGGAGCGGGAAGGGTAAACTGAGACAGTGAGAGAGTAGCATTGACATATATACACTACCACATGTAAAACAGATAGCTAGTGGGAAGCAGCCGCATAGCACAGGGAGATCTGCCTAGAGGGGTGGGATAAGGAGGGTGGGAGGGAGGGAGACGCAAGAGGGAGGAGATGTGGCTGATATAGCTGATTCACTTTGTTATACAGCAGAAACTAACACAACACTGTAAAGCAGTTATACTCCAATAAAGGTGTTAAATAAAAAAAAAAATTAAAAATTAAAAAAAATTTAAGTGCATTCTTATAAAAGATCACATTTTTAGGTGTATTAATAATGGTAGCTTAGAGTGATCTGATGAGCATAATTTCTGAACCAATAGCAAAAAGGAAACAGAAAATTGTATTAATTGATGTTGAAGACAATTCTTCTAAACTCAGCCCCAAGGCTTGGATGTTCTTTTAAGAAGATTGCTTATTGCTTGAAATTCTCATATCATCACCCAGTTAACTCTCCTAAGACACATCATTAGTCATTTATTTTCTGGATGCGTGACACCTTCAATTTCCTTTTTGCCCCCAGTTATATATTTTGAAATGTTATGATTATTAGCTTATAAATTTTCACTTTTCAATATGCATGTTTAGTTTTATTGAACCATAATTCTGAATTGCTTCTGTTCCGTGGTGGAATCTTCTTTATAGATACAGCTGGAATGTCTGGCATCAGAACTGCCTGATAAGATTGTCCATGTGGTTTGATTAAACCACATAAAATTTGTTTCTAGAGCTTCCCTTTTCCCTGGATCACAGTGTTTGATATTTTACCTGCAGTAATCAATTAATTTTTTTGGCACGAAACCTGTATTGGTCACTTTTAATGTGTTTTGAAGATGTAACATATCAAATCAGAACCACTGCATGTTAGCTTACTTTACAGCTTTACCTACAGTTAAAAACCAGTAAGGAGGGCTTCCCTGGTGGCGCAGTGGTTGAGAGTCCGCCTGCCAATGCGGGGGACACCGGTTCGTGCCCCGGTCCAGGAAGATCCCACATGCCGCAGAGCGGCTGGGCCCGTGGGCCATGGCCGCTGAGCCTGCGCGTCCGGAGCCTGTGCTCCGCAATGGGAGAGGCCACAACAGTGAGAGGCCCACGTACCGCAAATTAAAAAAAAAAAAAAAAAAACACAGGAAGGAACTGTGCCACAAAGCACCGACTTAGAGCCTTGGTGACTCTTACTCAGCTCACTGGTCACCAATGGTGAAATCTCTGTGCCAGCTCTTGGTCAGCAAAGCTGGTCAGATCTAGAGATGTAATTGGCACAGACTGAGCAAATCAGTCTAGAGCATTGTCTTTATTCCTGAAGCTACATTTGGTGAAACATATTGTTCTCAGTGTTCAGATAAATTGTGGACCAAGAGGCTAAATGACTTGTTTTGAATCTAGGAAGCCCAGGTTGTTACACAGGCACTTGTTCTTTAAAAGCACGTGAATGTGATCTGTAACATATTTATTTCACTTGTTATGTCTACACATTTTTGAGTCTGTTTCCAACACTGGACTCCAAGCTTCTCAGAGGATGCAGCAACATTCCTGGTTCTCTTTTTTTTTTTGCGGTACGCGGGCCTCTCACTGTTGTGGCCTCTCCCGTTGCGGAGCACGGGCTCTGGACGCACAGGCTCAGCGGCCATGGCTCACGGGCCTAGCCGCTCTGCGGCATGTGGGATCTTCCCGGACCGGGGCACGAACCCGTGTCCCCTGCATCGGCAGGCGGACTCTCAACCACTGCACCACCAGGGAAGCCCCTCCTGGCTCTCTTGATAACCCTGCCTGGCTCGTGGCAGGTGCCCAAAATATGATTACTGAATAGAGGATAGAGGTTTGAATTAATGCTGGTAGTAGGCTCTGGAGGACCTCTCAAGATGCTACCGTATATTAATGTATCAGTTTCCTACTACTGCTGTAAGAAGTTATCACAAACTTAGTGGCTTCAAACAAGTCAAATTCATTATCTTACAGTTCTGGTGGTCAGAAGTCTGAATTGGGTCTCAATGGGCTAAAATCAAGGTGTTGGCAGCGTCATACTCCTTCTGGAATCTATTTCCTTGCCCTTTCCAATTTCTGGAAGCCTCCTGCATCCATGCATGGCTTATGGTCCCTTCCCTCAACTTCAAAACAAGCTGCGTAGCATCTTCAAATTTCTTTCTGACACTTCTCCCCTCTTACGTTTGTAAAGACCCTTGTGACTACATTGAACCCACCAGGATAATTTCTCCATCTCAAGGTCAGCAGATTGGCAAACTTAATTCCCCTTGCCATGTAACCTAACATACTTACAGGTTCTAGGGATTAGGACACAGGCATCTTTGGTGGCGGGGTGGGGGGGGAGTGGGCTTTATTCTGCTGACCACATTGTCCAAACAGCATATTTTTAATATAAATTTATTTATTTACTTCTTTATTTTTGGCTGTGCTGGGTCTTCTTGCTGCGCACAGGCTTTCTCTACTTGTGGCGAGCAGGGGCTCCTCTTTGTTGCGGTGCGTGGGCTTCTCATTGAAGTGGCTTCTCTTGTTGTGGAGCACAGGCCCTAGGTGTGCAGCCTTCAGTAGTTGCGGCACATGGGCTCAGTAGTTGTGGTGCATGGGCTTAGTAGCTTCGCGGCATGTGGGATCTTCCCGGACCAGGGCTCGAACACATGTCCCCTGCATTGGCAGGCGGATTCTTAACCACTGCGCCATCAGGGAAATCCCTAGTTTTGCTTTTTATATTTAAGTCTTTTTGGGGGGGGGGGGGGAGTGACCACCAAGTTTATTGAAAACAAGGGACGCTTGGAGTTAGCTTTGCACCTTTATGACAAAGACCACACTAAGCTCATTGGCCTCTACGCTCCCCCCTCTGGAACAGAAGACTTGCTCTAGGAACACAGTTCTAAAGGGCAGGTCCAAGGTTCTTCCCAGTAGCAGCTGCGGCAAATCCAGTTAAACTCTTCCCAGAGAGCACTCCTAAAACGGGACCTCCAAGTGACACATTTTCCCCAAGGGGTCCAAGAGAAGAGACAAGCTGAAAGGTGAAGACTTTTCTTTCTGCTGATGCAGAAGCAAGAAAGTCAGCCTGTGTGAAATTCAATCCAGGGGCTGAGATATCCTCCATGTCTAAAACCATGTTGCAGTCTCTCCTCTCCAATCCGTGAAAAAATGAGAGAACAGGGATATTTTCTAAGAGATGCAATTTCTCCGGATGGAGCCAAGTGGTTTTTTTTTTAATAAATCTATTTATTTATTTACTTATTTTTGGCTGTGCTGGGTCTTCGTTGCTGTGCACGGGCTTTCTCTAGTTGCGGCGAGCAGGGGCTACTCTTCGTTGCGGTGCGCGGGCCTCTCGTTGCAGTGGCTTCTCTTGTTGCAGAGCACAGGCTCTAGGCGCATGGGCTTCAGTAGTTGCGGCACATGGGCTCAGTAGTTGTGGCTCGCGGGCTCTGGAGGGCAGGCTCAGTAGTTGTGGCGCACGGGCTTAGTTGCTCCGCGGCATGTGGGATCTTCCTGGACCAGGGCTCAAACCCATCTTCCTGGACCAGGGCTCAGACCAGGTGCCCCGCATTGGCAGGCGGATTCTTAACCCCTACACCACCAGGGAAGCCCGCCAAGTATTTTTAAATGGACCGGGAGACAGACATGGACTCAGAGAGCTTGGCTATTGAAAGGGTTTCTTTCCCAAATGGGATCTTTGCTGTCTGACAAAGCTTGAGCTCCAGCTGAAACTTTTTCCACAGCAGGAGCGCTTATAGGGTTTCTCGCCTGTGTGAACCCTCTGATGCCTATTAAAGTTGGATCTTTGAATAAAACTCTTCTCACAGATGGGGCACTTATAGGGCTTCTCTCCCATGTGGATTTTTTTGTGGTAGCGCAGTCCAGAGAAGTCGCTAGAGCCCTTCCCACAGTTATCACTTGCAGGGTTTCTCTACTGTGTGAATTCGCTGATGCTTCACGAAGTTTGAACTCCGCAGAAAGGCTTTTTTGCAGGTGGGGCACTGAAAGTACATCTCTCCAGTGTGAGTTCTTTGGTGAAAATCCAGCTGGGAATTCAGGGGCAGTGGCAAGTGGATTCTTAACCACTGTGCCACCAGGGAAGTCCCTAAATAGCATTTTTTAAAAAGAGATTTCAACCTGGAATGGATAGCTGATTTTTTTCCCATTTGACTATAAACTATGTAGAAGTGCCTGAAAGATACATAATTATTTTGAGAATGAGAGCCTAATTGTATAAGTGAACCCTATCCAGCTTTCTCTCAGGAAAATCATTTCCATCTGCTTTATAACTGTATGAATCATACGGATGGCTGGAAGGACTCAGGAATCTGATATAAATGAGAAAACCCCATTTGAAGCAAGTGTGAGCTTTGAAAATAAACCACCATTGTGTTTGGATAATAGCCCATTAACAAAGATTAATTTTACTTAAATCTCAGCACATTTTTATTTCCTAGAATGAACTTCAAACAATTAGAGTCTGTTGGGTAGATTTTTAAAACAAAATCTGAATATATTGTTCGGAGTAATAGTAAAAACAAAATTTAAAAAACTAACACCCATTTAGAAAAAAAATCATTAGAAACCCATTTAAACAAATAAGAAACAAATTGATGAACATAAATGTTTACCAACACAACTCAGGGCACTCAGTTTTAGCTTATAAACTAATGAATACTAAATTGAGACCATTTATAGCAGAAAGAACTTTGGTTTTCTTCTGTGAGAAATGGAAAGGGTGCTAATTAGGAATATGAAGTATTATGCCTTAATGGAGCGACTGAATTGCTCTAAATTTGTCCTGAATTTTGTTGGCTCCAGGGCTGAGGTGGTAATTTCATTGTCTATCTTGTGTCTAAGAATCAGCTACCACCTGCTTCAGAGTAAGTTTACCTATACTGGCACTTTTACTACCACTCTATTTTTTATTTATTTAATTAATGGATTCTGTCCTCATTAAAGCCTGTTATTATATTAAAATTATGTTTTGAGTCCAGAAAGTAATATACTACATTTAAAAAATTTAAGGCCATTTGATGCACTTTTTCAGAATATTATCTTTCTACATTCACATAAACAAAATTAAACAAAACTGCAAGTTAATAGGTAAAATCCCAGTGTAAATCTATTTTATCCTATTCTGAGTGGAAAAAAAAGAAAAAATCAGCCCATGACCTCTGGCTAAATCTGGGTTCTACAAATGTGCTCATAAAATAATTCTTAATCCTGACTTAATTTCTCCTGCCCAGCTATGGAAATGTGAAAGATCAGCAAAGGTTGTGAAGGAGGTAGAAGCCTTATACTCTGCATATCAAGTGTAGATTTCTTTATGCAGTAAAGGTTTATTTTTAAAAATAAGCACACTTGGGCTTCCCTGGTGGCGCAGTGGTTGAGAGTCTGCCTGCCGATGCAGGGGACACGGGTTCGTGCCTCAGTCCGGGAAGATCCCACATGCTGCGGAGCGGCTGGGCCCGTGGGCCATGGCCGCTGAGCCTGCGCGTCCGGAGCCTGGGCTCCGCAACGGGAGAGGCCACAACAGTGAGAGGTCCGCGTACCGCAAAAGAAAAAAAAAAAAAATTTGAAAAAGAAAAATCACACTTGAGTATTTGACCCAGTTAATATTACCTCTCCAAAACACCAACCAGCTTTCATAGCTTTCAACTTCCAGACTCTACGTGCTACCACGCCTGATGAAAAGGGATGTCTCCAGCCTACTTACTTTGGGGGAAAAATGAGCTGAAGAGATTTCCATATCGACTTTTGTTTTGAAATATGTTCCAAAAAGAATGTATTAAGTTTCTTGGGTTATTCTGATTTGAGTACTCTTAAAAGCAATTTTAGTAAAAGGTACTTAGGAATCCAGACTTATTTATGACTGAAAGAATGGTGATAATGAGAATAATTATTTTGATTTTAGTCAACATTTATTAAAATCTTCTAATAAGGGACTCCAGGGAAGCGGTATAACATAATGATTAAAAATAAGGGCTTTGATCTCAAGTGGATGTGGATTGTGGCCTTGAAAGGTATTTGTACATTTTCTTGGGAGGAAAATTGAAATGGGAAAACATGTTCCCCGTCTGATTCCAGGGGCCAACGTCCAAGTCCTCAGGAAAGTGGTTGGCCGGGACCTCCTTTCCTCTTGCCTTGAGTTTGTGGAGGAACTTCCATTAGTGAGACGCTCCTTGCCCCACACCCTGTTCCCCTTCAGGTGTGTGATTTACTTGACCTTGAGAGGTGAACTAGGCCATGGTCGAGTCAGACCCTTCCACTCTCCTTTTGTTTGGGGATCTGCTCCCCAAGCTGAATGAGCCTGTGGCTGAGAGGCAAGACCTGTCACTGAGTGGGTGAATCTGTCTGATTCAGCCCGGCTTTTGTAAATGTCAAGCTGACATTTTCATCTCCACATATCTGGCTCCCGGTCACTCTCTCAATGAGATCTGAGCTCCTAGGAGAAGGGACCCGCTACACTAGAGGCTCTGGGAGACCCCAGATCCCAGCTTTGCTGCACACAGCACAGGATGATGGGGGAGGGGCATCTATCCTTCCCATTTCACAAATGTCCTCCCCAAATGTGTACAACACCCCTCTTTTCAGTCTCTTTTAGCCAAAAGTTCTCCTATAGATTGACTCCCAGAAGGCCTGCTTTTCTGTTCGTTAGAGTGTCTCAGAAAACAGGAATTGCCATTTTATTGCAACCTTTCTAGATGCCAAGTGGGGAGCGTCTCACAACTCCATGAAATGCAGTGGCATGTCAGAGCCAGTCTGAGTTCTTCCTTTCTAGGTGCTAGGTGGGGAGCGTCTCACAACTCCATGAAATGCAGTGGCATGTCAGAGCCAGTCTGAGTTCTTCCAAGTCCTCACTGCACCAGGTCCAGCCAGTCCTGCCAGTTTTCCTGAAGGTGCACAGGCCTGAGGGTGCCATCCGATGGAGCCGGCACCAGAGGCGACATCAAGGCACTGACCTCAGTCGCTGTAACAGCAGGGACATTAACAGTGGGCAAAGAGAGGGAAAACGTATGAAAGGACTGTTGTTAAACACGTATGAAACACTCCGGTTACCTCCAGAAATACTTGGAGAAATATTAGGAGGAGCG
This sequence comes from Tursiops truncatus, assembly GCF_011762595.2. NCBI lineage: Eukaryota > Metazoa > Chordata > Mammalia > Artiodactyla > Delphinidae > Tursiops > Tursiops truncatus. Next base: position 161,865,920 of record NC_047035.1, on the reverse strand, counting down.
TTTGCGTGTTGTGCAGTTTAAGAGCTAGAGTCAGTGCAACTTAGATTATTCATGTGACCGCAATTTGATTCATGGGTTAGTGAGGAGGGAAGAAAGATGGATTGCAGTAAAAATTGTCATGCTGATGTTTTGGTGTCATAATTCTGCTTGTGAACTCAAGTTTGGAATGTTATTACGAGTTTTTGTGCTCAGATTTGAACATAGCTTTGATTTTCTTCCTATTTTTATAATTTACTTTAAATTGTAGCATTAGAGCATCAAGGACCATGCCTCTTGCCTGTAACGGAGTCTTGTAGAAGGAATTGTCTGGATCCTGGACTAGACTGCCATGCTTTTTGTACAGGATGCCTGGCTTCCCAGTTAACACAGCATAAGTGTCATCATATCCACCATCAGACCTCTCATCAGACGCCTCCTCCCCAAACAACCACCATCAGAAGGAGGGGAGGGGAGGGGCATTATAAGCTAAGATCCAAGAGACTTACAATTTGGAGGAGGGAGGTGGGCATATAGACCAGCATGCCCAGTAAAGCGCTGGAGGTGTGTATGGGGTACAAAGGGGTGCTCAGGTAGGGTGAAGATGTGTCTCAGAAAAAAGAATGAGTCTGTGATCCAGGCATAATTGATAACGGTACCTCTGTTCACTTTCAAAACTGTATGTATTTGGATGATAAATTGTATGGTCACCGCAGTCTAAGAAAGAGCGATCTCTTCTTCCTGAAACTTGAAAAACATATCAACAGCATCTTAGGGGTGAAGCTTGCATCATTAGTGTAAGAGTGGTTATTTGTGAGTTTGTTACCTGTGGTCTGAGCCTGTAACTTACATACTGTTTACCTTCAGTGCCAACCATTGGGGTGTGTGTGTGTGTGTGTGTGTGTGTGTGTGTGTGTGAGAGAGAGAGAGAGAGAGGGAGAGAGAAAATTGAATGAATATGCAAATTGAATGAATATGCAAATTGAATGAGTGCCATCATTCAAATTGAACGAATGCTATTAACTAAATTATTAAAATAACAAAAATTATTAAATAACTAAAGTAATTTTTAAAACTTTCTGAAATAGCAATTGGTTTGTCAGGAGGTTTCAGGTAAACTAAAGAGAAAATAAAGTGATTTAACAAATAACCTGAACAGATAATTGGTCTTAGAAAAATCTGTACTCCCGTCTTCATCCACCGCAGGGTAATGACAAGAGGATTCATTAGATGAAAATCTCCAAGAAGTTTCTGGGAAAAAGATGTGCTATAAATATAGAGTCATGGTACTCTGTCTCCCATGCAGAGGGAACTGGAGAAGGAAAGTACAAGACTTTCTAGCAAATTGTGGATGAAGCTGGAAGATAGGGCTTAGTGAGAGAAGGAAGCAACTGTGTTTCTAGCTTTATACGACTTGACAACTAATTAAAAAATCCACACAGTTTAGTTTTAAGCTAGTTGGTGCAGACTTTTCCTATGAAAGCCTTCAGGAAGTCCTCACAGATGAAAGACATTGATAACACAGATGCCATCATTTTTCCTGAAGCACGGAATCAGCTACTATGAGACTTTCACTTTCTTTCAGAGGACCAGCTTTGGGTGTAATGTGCTTGTTGAGCACTAATTTTGTGTGTCTTTTAGCAGCCCCTGAAGACCACCTTAAAATGTTCTTCAGCATGTTTTCTTGTACTCGGAATTCCTTCATCAGAGAAGATTTTCACTATGTACAGGAACAGGTGATGGACTGAAAATACAAATAGCTAGCAGAAGAGCTAACATTCTAATTCAAACCATTTCAGATGATTGCAGTGTCATCACATCCAACCTTTAAAGTGAATAGGTTTTGGTTAGTTTAAAGCAGAAGAATACAAAGGTACTGAAAAATCTACAGAAGGGATGGTTGAGGAAAGGAAGTGTCGTTTTTTTTGTTTGTTTTTTTTTGCGGTACGTGGGCCTCTCACTGTTGTGGCCTCTCCCGTGGCGGAGCACAGGCTCCGGACGCGCAGGCTCAGCGGCCATGGCCCACGGGCCCAGCCGCTCCGCGGCAGGTGGGATCTTCCCAGACTGGGGCACGAACCCGTGTCCCCTGCATCAGCAGGTGGACTCTCAACCATTGCGCCACCAGGGAAGCCCAGCATTTTTTAAATAGAGTATGTTTTAATCAAAGCATGTACATAGTGTTTTAGACATAATGCCATTGCACCCTTAATAGACCACAGTATAGTGTAAACATAACTTTTCTATGCGCTGGGAAACCAAAACATTCGTGCGGCTTGCTTTATTGTAATATTTGCTTTATTGTGGTGGTCTGGAACAGAACACACAATATCTCTGAGGTGTAACTTATATAGTATTTACATTGTATTTACTACTAGTTACATAACTTTCACATTGTTTTAGTTAAATACGTAATATAGAGATGATTTAAAGTGTAAGGGAGGATAGACATACGTTATATGCAAATACTATGCCATCTTATATAAGGGACTTGAGCAGTTTCAGATCTGCCGGGTTTTGGAACCAATTCCCTGTGCATACCAAGGAGACTGTGTGACTAAAGTATTAATGGGATGCTAAAATATTGCATCTTGAACTTTAATGGGGCTGAGGGGTATGTGTGCCTTGCATGAGCAGTTTATACAATGTTTCTTTATTTGCTCTAAGGTGCCTAAATTCCACTCATCTTATACTACAACCAACTCACATGAAAGATATTTATTCTCTCTTATTTTCAAGTGCACAATTCTTTTTGAAAAAAAGAAATATATGATCACAAATTCAATATGAGAGTGCAGTAGCACAGATTTGGAAAAAATGGGAAATTAAAAAAAATTAAAATCTAATTTTTGGAGATGATTTCTAGCTTTATTAAGATGCTTATTTTATTTTTTAGAAATAAAATATGACTAATAAAATGCAAATGTATCTTTCTCTAAGGAAGCAATTGAAAAATTTACAAGTTTATTTCTGCAGTTAATTTCTTACCCCAAATTATTGTTACACACTTGGCTATAGAGGCTTTGCATTTTGATTGAGGATTTAGTATTCTTTAGAGAATAGCTAACACACTTCACTGCGCCAGTAACCTTCTCATGACATTCTCCCACACAAAATATTGTAGATGAGAAAGTTTCAACTGAATGAAGCCTATGTGTAACTCACTCGGAATCGAAAATGAGAAGATTAACGTGTTCCTTATACATGAAACAGGGGAAAGGTAAAACCAGAAACTTTTGTGATCAGCATAAGGTCCCTTTTATTACTTTCAACTCCTGCTGCTATATATAGAACAGGAATAATTTTCTCCTGTATGGTTTTTAGAACAATGCACTGTAAACAGAAGGAGAGCATTGTTTTTTCTCAGCTTGCACCGGTATGCTTGGATAAAGGGGGTGGGGATGACCTAGTTTTTGTATAGGAAAGTGTTTGGAAGTCAACACAGGGAGTATACTCGATACAGAGACATTCTACTCTTATTTGGTAGCACAGATGGAAGTGCCCACGGCTGGGGAAGAGACTAGCTGCCCACCAAACTCATCTCTTCTCTGGAAAATAAGAACCTGCACTAGCCAATATGGTTGCCGCTACCCACGTATGTCTATTTAATTTTAAATTCCTTATAATGAAATAACATTAAAAATTCAACTCTTCAGTTGTACTAGCCAGATTTCAAGGGCTCCATGGCCACATGTGGTAAATGCCCAGAGTTGTGTACAGTGTGGAAACAATATTTGCACTGTTACAGAAACTACTGGGCAAAACTGAGCTAGAGTCCATTACTCAGTCTCCTTTCCAGTGCTGGAGCTCTTGTCAAGGAAATGCGAGAATAATGTCTGCCTGGCCTTAAAACCTCCCAGTCACAATTATCCACTCTTTTCCCCCTTCAGTGGCAAATTTGGAAGTCTTATGTTGCAAATGGGAGAGACACAAATTATTAAGAGCCTTAGTGAGTGGCTAAGGCCAATAAGACATCGCAAGTGAACTTGACTCAGCTTTCAGCAAACATCTGACGAAGGGAGTGGACTTTCCACCTGTTATCTCAGGTTGCTCCCAGGTAGGTGTCATTAAGTGGATAGAGAGAAACATGGGCTGGGACACAAAGAAAAAAAAATCAGGAGTATTACATCTAAAAAGAAATTTTGGCATGTTTCTATGCAACAGTAGGTTAAAAAGTCTAGCAAATTTTTAAAAACTATATTGCCAAGAAAGGAGAAGTCTGGAATAAAAATTGAGTTTAAAAACACCCAGAAATTCTAAACTTGCACTAGCAGAAAGCTCTGTGTTCTCTGTTTGGTCACGCTCTCAAATCCCAAGTTCAGCTTGGCCATGGTAGATAAAGGACCCTTTCAGAACATAAGAATGAGAGTTTAATCAAGAAATTTCCAGCACTGCTGTGACAGGGCCAGCACACAACTCCTGGCTGGCAGGAGTCCTTTGCTATGGACCTTCTCTGCTATCTGTGTATCTCCCATTCTTTCCTTTTGCACACGGGAGAGTTTGTCCCTGGCATCCTAGCCTGAATGCAGTACTGAATTTTGAACATGGTGGTGAGCAGCGGACAGTGGAGGCAGCTAACAGTCCATTGAAGTCCTAGGTCACCAGACAACATAGAGTCACTTCCAGAGCTGATTAAAAGGATTAACTACTACTTGGAGCTTTTGGACTTTAAGCTGGATTGAGTAACTGGATGGGATTTTGAATTGTTTCCCTTCAAAATCCTGGCTCCATTGAGTCTAAGGCCCTCATTTTATCAATGGGGAAATCAGGACACTTAGAGGACAAATGTGACGAGTCTAAAATCACGTGCTAGCGTCGGAAATAGAGCCCAGATTCCTGGACGTCTAGTCCAGTACCCTTGTCGCGATGCTATGTATCCACTCATTCTAACCTTACCACCAGAGAAGCCCCGTGTATATATGTGCTATTGGCACTAAAGAAACTAACTTACACATTGATGCAATATTTCCTAAAAGCATTCATTTAAAGTCATAAAATATTTCCACATTGAGATAAAATAATTATACATTGATATCTTAAGCATATGTAGACAATTACAATGAATGAACACAGAAATGATTTAAGGAACTCACAATATCTGCATTCTGAACTCTCATGATAAATTCCTCAAACAGTACTGTTCCAAGAAATACTTTCTATCACTTAACTAATCATCTAAATGTTTGTGTTCTATATTTTTTTCTCTTCTTTGTCAACTTTGTACACAATTAAAATCTACAATTGGAGATACTGTTGGTAAGTTCATCATACTCTACTGCTATTCTGTTCTGAGATACAGAAGATAAGAAATTACTATCAGTTCACATTTTAGATGAAGATTCTTAGAGTTGGAAGTCATTTAGAAATCGTTTAGCCCACTCCATTCTCTTCACAGATAAAGAAATCGGACAGTAGCCAATTGTGCCTGCTGTGTAACAAGGGATCAATAAATATTTGCTGAAAAGAATGAGTAAAGCTTCTTTTCACTGCAAACCATGTAACCTGTTAATAAAAATGTTGCAGGAACCTGACTCCCAAATTGATATTCTTCCCACTATATCATGAACATCCATTTCATATATTTGATCCACTAACAGTTTATATTAAACGTATTTTTACTTGGAAAAGTTAGTCCATTACTGCTGCTGGCCATATCTCACTTCAAATAACCTCTCTCACGTTTTCTGCTGGCCTCTAAGATGTGTACTTTCAGTTCTGAGTATTCTTTCATTGGAGTCCTCTCTGTTTTGTTGTATTTAGGGGCAAGTATAATTGGGACTTCACAAAGTAAAAAAATCAGAATTGGATGTGTTACTCTCTTAGCCAAGTTTTGCGTATTATTCTCTATTCTTGTCAATATTTCATCTCTACATTACCCACCATGGATGAAATCTTGGAATCCAGCCTAGAAGAGTCAAGCCCCATGGACCCCAAGAACTTACCCTTGAGAACTGGGTTCTCATTTGTTTTCTGGTAGATGGATTCTTCTTGGTATGCAGCTCCCAGTTTATATTAGTATTTGCTGTCATGGGGGGCCTCACAGAGTTCCGAATCCCAACCTCTCTACTACTAAGATCCCTTTTATGATTTCTCTTCTCCTTTAGGTTCCTTATTTTTAAAGAGTTTTATCTAAAAGCAATCCATTTGCTTTAGTAATCTTTAAATTGCTTTTCCATCTTTTACTACCAAACACATCTATATTGCTATTCAGAACTTGTCATCAGCACAAGACATCAAGTGTCACTGCACCGAGGTGATAAAATTCCTGCCAATAGGAAAAAAAGGAAACCAGCCAAGTAATAACACCTAAAGTTTCCACAAACCCCTCACAGTGTTATCTTGAGTGAATGCAGGTTTTCCTTTAGGCTATTTAAAAAGTTGAAAGTGGCTCACAGACTACTTCTTGGAAAAAAAAAACGAAAACCCACAAAACTTCAGAATCAGGAAACCTTACGCTGAGATTTCCAAATTTAATCTAATCCTCTTGTTTCACATGTAAGCAAACTGAAACCCAGTTTGCTCCCAGTAAAGGAGGGTCAGCGCACAGTTTTATTTTGATTCTGAATTCATGTCCTTTCCATTATTGTAACTTTCCTATCTTCAAGAAGGTATTGAATAAGGCACCACCATACTCATATATTTGCCATTAAATCCCTGAAACTCAGTATCAATGTATGGAAGTTCTGCAAACCCTGGAACACTAGATAGCAGAGCAGCTGTGGGTTAAGAGAATACCATCAGGACAGAACTTTTGGTTAGGCAATCTCAAAGCACCAGATGACTGACACTCAAGAAATAGCCTTAAAAAGTATGACTGGGCTTCCCTGGTGGTGCAGTGGTTGAGAGTCCGCCTGCCGATGCAGGGGACGCGGGTTCGTGACCCGGTCCGGGAAGATCCCACATGCCACGGAGCCATGGCCGCTGAGCCTGCGCGTCCGGAGCCTGTGCTCCACAACAGGAGAGGCCACAGCAGTGAGAGGCCCGCATACCGCAAAAAAAAAAAAAAAAAAAAAAAGAGGGCAAAGGACTGCCCAGCAATGCAGCGCTGTCCCTTGCCTCACCTCCGAAAAAGTACGACTAAGTCTAACTATGTAGGTTAGATTGATTTGAAAATTCCCTGAATCTGACCCACCTCCACACAATACAGGGTAATTCTGAAACTGGGGCTATCACCATTTCCCCTAGTACAGCTTTGCTTTGCGCTTTTATCCATTTGTTTTAATAAATACTTTCAAAGATGTCTGTTACCACCCTGAGTATCTTATAAATGTTAACGCGTTTAATCTTCCTGACAGACCCACGAGGCAGGTGCACTTATTATTACTTTCCAGATGGGGAAACTGTGTCCTAGAGTAGGCAGGAGTGTTGCTGGAAACCACACAGCTAGTTAGTAGTTGCAGTTAGTTAATGAACCAAGGCGGTTTGGCCAGAGTCCGTACTCTTTACCAATGCACCGTAGTGCTGGTTTCTTGCTGACTGTAAATACCCTGTGGTTAAGGGGGTGAGGAGAAAAGGGAGACCTCAGAACTGGCTTTAGCTTTGAGTTCAAGCCTTGGGGATTTTAAAAGTCGTGACCTGGGCAGTTGCATGTGTGCTTTCCGCTACTTATTTCTCGCAGTCAATGCCATGAAATTGTTGTCAGAAGGCAATTTTGGGATCCTCTACAGGGATCTCAAACCATTGGGGGCTTATCAATATGGTACGTTTGATGATTACTGTGTTATTTTATTGTTTTAAGGGATTTTGATGGGTTTAGGGGGGCTGCTCACATATTAGCCGTCGACAAGGAGCACCTCTTCCCCTCGCCTGACACCAGTAAGATGTAATTGCTATTTATTCATCTTAATTCTTGATTATCAATCTCTACTCATGGGGAAAAAATTGTGAAGTGTTGATCATTTTTCTGCTTCAACATTACACATTGTAAAGAACACAAGGCAATATTTTTCCTCCTTCAACAATAAATAGCAGAAAAGTAACATCAGCGTCCAAATCTCTCCACCACCAGAGTCTGCGATCATCAAACTACGGAAACACAGAATTCATCTTCTGTGAACTAGCAGGACTGCTGTGCTGTTGGTGAAATTATCCTTGATTAAAAAGAGGAGGGTTCACACAGGAATAACCTGCTGAGGATGGAAATGTTGACCTCACTTTGGATTTTATTATTCGCAGGGAATTTTTTATTTGCTTTTGCTTTCCCCAGGCAGCCTGCATGTTAAGAGAAGCAAAATATATTATTGATGCTTTGGTCGATACTAAAGAAATGTATTCCTCCAAGAGTGTTTCTCTAAGTTAGAGTTTGTAACATTCATCTTAGCGATCCCCAGGGGCTATAGATACATTTGCTTGGAGACTACTCCAGCTGCCTGATCTTTAATAAAACAACTGGTGGACAATTATTTCATTTATCCCCCCCCACTGCTCAGTGACTTTGAATCCTGTGGCTTACAGGCTCAAACTCACCAAATTGGAGGAGACTGTGGCCGTGCATAATGTGGTCACAGGAAGTATATTGTTTGTTCTGCAAAGCGCATTGGGGATGACAGCTTCCTTCCATTAGAATGTCTGTTTGGCCATAGAACTAGTCAGGGTAAAGGGGAAGCTCATACCTTGGGCCTGTGTTTCAAGGAGGAAGAAAAAGAAATAATCGAAAAACTATGTGGAAATCTTTTCTTCTTTCTCTACTCTATGTCCTTTAGGATCTGTTTGTAAATACCAATCACCTTCCAAAATATTATATGTGGGCTTCCCTGGTGGTGCAGTGTTTGAGAGTCCGCCTGCCAATGCAGGGGACACAGGTTCGTGCCCCGGTCTGGGAATATCCCACATGCCGGGGAGCGGCTGCGCCCATGAGCCATGGCCACTGAGCCTGTGCGTCCGGAGCCTGTGCTCTGCAACGGGAGAGGCCACAACAGTGGGAGGCCTGCGTACCACAAAAAAAACAAAACAAAACAAAAACCCACAAAATATTATATGTGATTTCTTGCAGCGGTCAGTTAATTTAAATGCCAAAATGCAATGCATTTTAAATTAAATAGCTGTTGAGGGACCTAAAAGGAAAATAGTCTCCATTTTTATCTGTTTAGGATCACCATAATGCCATCCCTAGTTCCGTCAATTTAGAGGATAAATTATATTTCTGTAAATTCTAAAAGGGCCCCAAAGAACCCAGTTGGTCATTATCATCTTTCAGCATCTACCAAGCAACATACATATATTTCCAGTGGGAAATACAGAATGAGCAAAGAGTATGAAATGAGTGGCTATTAACTGCCTGAGAAGGTTTTTCACTTCGGCAATGTGAAGGTTTTTGCATAATAAATGAATGATAATTATCATAATCAAGTTTCATTTCTTTGAGTAATAGGTTACCAACTTAATTAGTAAAATTTTACTCCAGCCTGCAATCTGTAGAAGATTGTGTACAAATTAGGCAAGTCTCTGAACATTTTCATCCGTTTTATCATATACACAATTGCTTAAAGTTGCTTTAATCTTAAGTTCTTTATTATCTTGGGAAATATTTAACTCCAGAAGCTGTTTCCCAGGACAGAAAATGCAAGTCCTCTCATTAAAAAGCAAAATAATTGTATTTTTCTTTGATAGTATAATTTTGTTTTGATGAATGGACACTTCAGTCATTATCTGGGCCAAGGTTAGTGTAAGAAAAGATAACACAGGAAATTATGCTTTCTGGAACTTTGCTCATACCAAGACTCACAGGCTGTTCCCCTGTTCTCGCTCTAAAATGTCTCTTTGGATTTTAATGGAAAATAGGAAATGAAGAGAAGAAAGGAAAGGTTGCCAGTTTCCATATGACAATAGTACGATATGAACTTATTTTTAATTCTCATGGTTTAAACAGGGGAATGAATTTATAATCCACTTTGCTGAACAGTGGGCTGAAAACTTTTAGTTTTTTTATGTGGTTGCAGATATCACTATATGGTCAAAAAACAGTGAGATGGTAATTAGGAGAATGGTTTCAAACTCTCTATGTATCAAAATCGCCAGAAGAGTGGTTTAGGTTGAGATATTTTTGGCTCATTTTAAGAGACCCGTCCCAAAGTGACTCCAGCAACAAAGAATACTCTGGGGATTGATGGTGTCCGAGGTGTGATGGGCCTTTAGCACCTGGAATGGTCAGATCTCTGCGTTTCTCCGGCCCTCTCTGCACATCTATTTACTCTCTGTCTTCATGTGCTTTCTCTACATCTCAGATCCCATGACACCCTCATCCCCAACTTGCAGACTTTCCCAATCTTTTCTGTGAGCACCTATGGGGTTCATGGAGAAAAAGCCTGCAGAAGGGTACTCCCCTCTGCAGCCCCTCCCCTGGGGGCCTCACCCTCTTGCCAGTGCCAGCCTCCACCAAGTCCATCCATCACCCAGCTGAACTTGCTTACTGGTGTCCCTTCATCCTACAGGTGCAGAAAAGCCAGCCAGAGTTTCATCTGAGTGAAGGAGAGAGAGAAAAAGGGAGGGAGGGAGGGAGGGAGGGAGAGAGGGAGAAAGAGAGAGAGAGAGAGAGAGAGAGAAACACTCTTAATTTCTTTTTCTTAGTCCCAGTTCTAACATTCCAGGAGAATGACCTGATTGGCTTTTTTTTTTTTTTTTTTTTTTTTTGCGGTACACGGGCCTCTCACTGTTGTGGCCTCTCCCATTGCGGAGCACAGGCTCCGGACGCGCAGGCTCAGCGGCCATGGCTCACGGGCCCAGCCACTCCGCGGCATGTGGGATCTTCCCAGACCGGGGCACGAACCCGCATCCCCTGAATCGGCAGGCAGACTCTCAACCACTGCGCCACCAGAGAAGCCCTGATAGGCTATTTTAAGTCAACTGTTCACCTCAAGACAAATGAACCTGGTGGAGGGAGAGATGACTACAGGTTATGAAAAGGTTTATCCCATAATAACTATGTGTGTGAGTGGAAGGGGATGCATGTGGGCACAGTTCATGGAACAGCAGTCAGGAGCTGGGCCGATGCAACAATAGGGACTAGGAGCTTCAAAAATAAGTCCCAGGACTTCCCTGGTGGCACAGAATCCACCTGCCAATGCAGGGGACATGGGTTTGAGCCCTGGTCCGGGAAGATCCCACATGCCGTGGAGCATCCAAGCCCGTGTGCCACAACTACTGAGACTGTGCTCTAGAGCCCACGAGCCACAGCTAATGAAGCCCGCATGCCTAGAGCCCATGCTCTGCAACAAGAGAAGCTACCACAATGAGAAGCCCTCGTACTGCAGAGAAGAATAGCCCCCGCTCACCACAACTAGAGAAAGCCCATGCACAGCAACGAAAACCCAACGCAGCCAATAAATAAATAAATAAACAAATGGTCTCATTTTAAAAAAAGAAAAGAAAAGTATTGGGAGACATGAAATCTGAAATTATTGGGAATTAAAGCTACGAGTTGGAAGAGGAAAAAGATCTGCCCAAAGGAGAATGGAAAAGATGCACAGGAAAAGCTGGAGAACCATGTTTCAGGGCAGGAAGAGAGGAGGTCCCTGATGGTTCAGCTGTACTTTTTTTCCCATTCTTTGAGGTTACCCACATCTTTACAATAAATGCTTATTTAACTTGAGTCTGTTAATATGAGTTTCGATTCTTTGCAAATGATGATCCCCAAGGCTGTCTCCCCCCCTCCCCCCACTACCTCCAACTTGATTTTTCCTAATTATCTTCCTGTTGGGAGGGTGAGTCTTCTTGAATTGCCCTGGCTGGAGATAATTGGAGATTAAGGTAAGACTGGAACCTGCGGGAAAACTTCGCTTTTCTGAATGGTTTAACCACTCGACCCAAGACACAGTCCTGAAAATCCATTGACATGTCACCTACCTTATTAGTTTAGGTTGCCATTAAATTCATAAGAAAAATGGCTGTTCTCCTAATGGGAGAATCTGTCAACAATGGGTACTAAGCCAGCAAGAAAGAATAAGCAAAACACATTCTTTCTGATGTTTCTATTATACCATAACACCAGGAAAGGTGCAACTATGGCATTCTTTGTAAATTGCTGTTTTCAAAGACTACTGCCAGTAACTGGGACTCATCAAAATTAGAACAGACTGATCCAGCTTGTGACTGAAAATTTCTCTTCAGTTTCTTTTGGCAAGTATGTATGTGTTTAATTTCAGTTAGAAGCTGGAACCCACAAAACTGTATGTTATGTAGGTTTGCCAACTAATTCCCATCTGTGAGTGTAGGGAGGTGAGCATCACTCTACTTAGGTGCTTCTTTGAAGAAGAAAAAGATACAGTTACATATGATGTTATTCCTTCTGTATGTTTGGAACTTTCCCCAGATTTTCTTAGTCAGCTCAGGCTGTTATAACATAATACCGTAGACGGGGGGACTTAAACACCAGAATTAATTTTCTCACAGTTCTGAAGGCTGGAAGTCTGAGGCCATCGGGTGGGTGGTCATGGCTGGCTTATGGTGAGAACTCTTCCAGGCTTGCAGATGGCCACCCTCTTGCTGTGTCTTCACATGCTAGAGGGAGAGGGAGAGGGAGAGACAGAGAGATGAGTGGAGTGGGGTACACAACAAGCTCTCTGGTGTCTTTTCTTATAAGGACACTAATCCCATCATGAGGGTCCCACCCTCATGGCCTCCTCTAAACCTAATTATCCCCAAAAACTCCCTTCTCTAAATACCATCACAGTCACTCAGTATGACAATCTCTAGGTCCACTGAGTGTAATAAGTCAGACAGAGAAAGATAAATGTCATAAGAGATTGCTTATATGTAGAATCTTTAAAAATGGTACAAATGAACTTATTTACAAAACAGAAATAGAGTCACAGATGTAGAAAAACTTACGGTTACCAACGGGAAAGGGAGGGCGGAGATAAATTGGGAGATTGGATTAACATATACACACTACTATATATAAAGTAGATAACTAATAATGACTTACTGTATAGCACAGGGAACTCTATTCAATAATTTGCAATGACTTATATGGGAAAAGAATCTAAAAAAGAGTGGATATATGTATATGTATATGTATAACTGATTCACTTTGCTGTACAGCAGAAACTAACAACATTGTAAATCAACTATACTCCAATAAAAATTAATTTAAAAAAATAAATAAATACCATCACGTTGAGGGCTAGGGCTTTAACATATGAATTTTAGGGGGACACAGTTCAGTCCACAGCAAGACCTAAGAGAAAAATAATTATGTCTGGAAATACCAAATCATGTTAGAAGAATCCAGGAACCTAGATTTATTTGCTATAAGTAGCCTGTTAGCATAGTTTTCCTTTAGATTGCGAATGTCGCTTCCATTCCCTTTTCTCTCTTCTCTTTCCAATCCTACCCTCCCCAAAGCTTGCCAATATTTCAATTGGGTTGTGATTATTTCTGGTTTTGCTTGGATTGCCTGGTGAGTTGGTGATTATGGCCTTTCATACTTTTCACTCTGCCGGAGATCTATGTTTACATTCTTTCTTTTGAGGAATAGTAGTGTCTTTCTTAAAAACGTATTGAATAAATCAGTGTTAAGGTCCTAATGAAATTGCATTCGTAATAAAAACTTCAAGGCTTTCATAAAAGTCTTCAACTGCGGTTCAAAAGTGCTCTGCAGACGCTGAAAAACGTTTCCAGTATTTCATTTAATTGTGTTTGTGGAGGTTTGATCCTGCAGTATCACTACCATTTTCTTATTGACTCAGTCACCTACAATAATAGCTTGAAAATTGCCTGTTTTTTCTTCCTTTCTTTATTTTCCTGGAGAATTACAACTTCCATTTTATGATCATTGGGATTTCTGTACCAGCCCTTTTCCAGGAAGTTTACAGTTTCTAAATTTGAATAATTTGGTAGTCATGAAAGTCATTAGGACAATCAGCTTCTCAAATCATTTCAGAAGTTTAAAACTTTGACATACAATAAAAGGGTTCAAGTTTCGAGACTGGTAGGACCTGCCAGCTTTACGATCATACATTGATCATACAGCCAGCAGATACTTACAGAGCCCCATCTGTGTGCTGGAAATGTTCTGGGTTCTAGGGCTGCTAGAAATGCATTCTAGTTGGGGAGACAGATAGTATACAAATCCCTATGTACTCATGTCTGTCTGGTAAAAGAGTGTCCCAAGTGTAAGGAGAAACAAGTACAGAGACCTTGAGGTTGGACCATGTTCAACATGTTTGAAAAATTGTAAGGAGGCCAGAGTAGCCAAGTCAGAGAGAGTAAGGGGAGCTGTGGGAAACAGGACGGCCAAGGGAATCAGGGACCTTGTAGGTCAAGGTAGGATTTGGGCTCTAGCCACACCAGTCTTCTTGTTACTCAAGCCTTGTTCCCACCCCTGGGTCCTTACTCTTGATCTTCCCCAGAAAACGATTCACCTGGACTTTCAGATGAGTCACTCCCTGATTTCTTCCAGGTGTTTGCTCAAATGCCACCTCTTTCCTGCTTCATTGTTATTATTATTGAGTATTCATTAATTGCATGCATTAATTGCTTATGTTCTGTCTTCTCCATCAGATGGAAGCTCCACCAGGGCAAGAATCTTCACTGATTTGTTTCATTCACAGCTTTTTCCTCAGTGTCTTGAAAATAGTAATTGCTCCCTGCCCCAAACCTAAATTTATTGAATAAATGTATCATTATATTAAAAAAAAACAAACAGAAATTCAACCTAATGCATAAATAGTCACAAGACAGGGAATTAAGGTAAAATATTTAGAAGAAAATGTTTTGAGTTTTGAGGTATGTAATAAGTATTAATCGATTGTGAAGGAAAGAGAGGGAATCACAAATTGGGAAAGAAGCATGAACAAACTCCTGTTGAAACCTAGAAAAATTATGTTTTGTAAGGATGAGCTGTTTGGGCTGGGGACCATGAGGGATTAATCAAAGATGAGCTGGAAAGACTAGAAAATCGGTGTTTGGAGGTCTTATATTCTCCAATAAGAAATCCAAATTCCGCCAGACTTGCAAACGCAATCCCTAAGTTGGTTTTTAACACTTCAGGCTTTCCTTAATAGCTGGGCACCCAGAACTGTTGAGGTCAGTTGTATTCTTCTGGCTAGTAATTTAGGGTATACATCAAGAAACGTTGTAGCTTAAAGAAAAAAAGACAGTATGATATATCATCAATGGGCAGGGAGTAAACTCTCTCTCTGAAGATTTTAAAGTAGAGGGTGAATAGCTATTTTCAGGAATCTTTGAACCGTTTGTCTGGAAGGGATCACATAGGAAGATTCTTTGGGGCTTCCTTTCAACCTTATAATTATATGTCACATACTTTCAATGTGAATGAATGTTGAAAAACTGTCTCTGACAATGACAATGGTCTTCTCCTCAGAGACCTCCTGGACAGAAAGTATGGAGCCTTCTTCAGAACTCCTTATTTAGTGCCTCTCCAGAAGTTCTTCCTTTATTTCCTCAGAAATCTCTCGTCTTTAGGTCAATTTTATCGTTTATACCTGGTAGTAGTAATTAAAAATCTTTCATTGCTTTTCTCATTGAAATCCTTTTTATTTTGAAGTCAACTACTATTTATTCCTTAGCCTTCTCTCTTCTAGGCTAGCCTATAAATTTCCTTTGTTTTCTCCTGTCATTTTTCTTGGTCAGACAAGACATCCTTTAGACCACATTTTCTCTTGAGGAATCACTGCACAAGCTGGACACAACATTAGATTTTTTAAATTGAAGATGTTTCCTTCATGTTTAGCTCCTTGAAGGTGCTTAATGCCTTCAATTCATTCTCGACTGAATAAGTGTTGACTTTATAAGTATCTGTCTTAAGGTAAAACACTATATGATTATGTACTGTGATTTACATTTTAATAAAATTTGACTTCCTTTTCCAATGACTTCAGTGCTGGCTCATGGTTAACTCATGGTAAAGTAGTCCACACAAAGCTTTCCTCATTGCTTTTGCACCCTGTAACCAGTAAGTCTTCTTCCTTCCTGAATTTAAAGCTTGCCAATTTCGGGAAGAAAATAAACTTACTCTGACATCATCACTCTAGTTAGTAAATTATGATTCAATGCACTAAAAGTAATAAAACCTATGTTGTAAGTTTAGTAGACTCAATTTACATTATAGCTTTCACTTACTCCTTCTATTCATACAAAGGGCTCTAAGGAGAAGCAAATATTTCTTGAATGAATAAACAGATAAAAGAAATATTGAACAATATTTGAAGTAGCTGCATGGAGAGAAATTATAAGTGGGGTGTGGGACCACATATCAATAAAAAGGCTTTCCTCCAGATTCCACATCCTTTTGGAAAAGAGAGTGGCCATCCTCTGTAGATTTCTCACTTCAGAAAAGTAGAAAGGAGGGGAAGAGGGAGGGAAAATGAATAATAGCTACCATTTTTTTTGTGCCTGTTTTTTTAACAAATCTCTGAATTCTCCTAATGCCTTCATTAGCTAAGTATGACTACTCTCATTTTACAGGTGAGAAGACAGAGGCTCCAGAAGCTATCAGCCCCAAGTAAGCAGTCCCCTGTATGAAACTTATGTCCTCTGACTGTGCCTTGCTTCTCCCATAAATTGAAACAACGCAGAGCTGTTAAAAAAGCAGAAGCACTTCGCTTTATAACTTGGACAGCAATTTAAACTATAGACGGATACTAGGTGGACACTATAAAGACTTAAAAGATGCATTGGACATGGTTAAGGAAGGAAGGGCATGAGTCAAAATAGAAATAGAGTTTTTTGTTTCTACACGCAGACGTTTCTCAGCTTCCCACAGAAATGGAAACCATCTATGGTACATGAAATCCAAGCAATACGTCATCATGGTACATAAATAATATGGATTTAGTTTAGAACTTTTGGATATTATAATTGAGTATAGGTTTCTTCTGGCATAACAGGAAGTGTCAATAACCCAAATAAGGTGTTGAAGGCAGATGATAAATAAGTAACTCAGAGAAAGCCTCCCAAACAATTGCACCCCCCAGAGTCTTTTCCCTAACTAAGTCCAGTGTGTACAGAACACGCACCAGTCTGACTGGGGAGAGTAACTTAAACTCTAAATTCCTATATTTTCATCTATATTTGTTAATCGTGCCCTCCTTGAGTTGGGGTAAAGGTGGAAAAATTTTAAATGACTTCCTGCTGAGTAGCCAGAAGTGTGGGGAAGTGAAAATAAACAAAAAAAGAATTCATTGGATAAATAGACAATGACCATGACGTCAGTGGAATTTGGGAAAGAAGCTCTGATGTGACTAATTTATTCATTTACCAAAAGCAGTGTGTTCTGATTTAAGAAAAATAGTACAAGACAAAAATCCTTTCTGTATATGATTACTGTCCTCCAAGAACTTAAAAGGAAAAATATTAAGCACCAGTTAAACCAGCCTGTAAATAAGTGCTAAAGAGAGGAAGGGATGGAAGTGCAAGACGGTGGATCAGACGTAGGTGAGCTCATGCGGAGACGGACTCTCTCCAGACTTGCCTCTGAGGAGAGACGCTTCAGCGGCTTCTTACTGATTTGCAGAGATCAGAGCTGCTTATTAGAGACTGGGGTTCAATCTAGCCTGTGTGTATGTTTTCTCTGACTCATCCAATTTTTAAACATTTTTAATTAGTTGTAAATATTTAAAAATTGGGGAAGTTTACAGCAAATCCCAGAGTTCTGGCTTCTCTTGAAACATTTTAGGACCTGGTCACTCTGGGTCTGCATTTCTTCATGGCCTGCCGGAGCTGTGGCGTTTGAGTTTGTCACCTTGACGGGGAAACAAGGGAGAAGCAGGCAGAAATGATGGGCAGAAAGACAATTAGCCAGGGGCCTTCAGACTAATCTGAATAAGACAGAGGATTTCCAGGGAGAAAACTTTGAAAACACAAGTTGGAACCAAAGTGAGGACATTTTCAAGGTCAGCATAAGCAATTTGGATTTTATCTGATAGTTTCTTCACACCACACTTCCATGGAATATGTTTATTTTGTGACTTGTACCGAGGTGTTCTGAGGTTAAAAATCAAATAATGTCAGATTTTTTCAGTTTGCTGAAAATGTAATGAATGAGTATTCTTCCCCCAATTTGGGGGGCAATTTTTCTATCCAAAATATTTTCTTTTTTTTTTTTTTGGCAGTAAGTGGGCCTCTCACTGCTGCGGCCTCTCCCGCTGCGGAGCACAGGCTCCGGACGCACAGGCCCAGCGGCCATGGCTCACGGGCCCAGCTGCTCCGCGGCACACGGGATCCTCCCGGACCGGGGCACGAACCCGCGTCCCCCTCATCAGCAGGCGGACCCTCAACCACTGCGCCACCAGGGAAGCCCCCAAAATATTTTCTTTAAATGTTTGATACCCACTGCTACACCTCATCTGCTAGCAAATGTTTGTCAGTGTCAACAGATGAAAAAATAGCAAAAGATTATTTACCCCAAAATGTAGAATTAGCTAATTGGGTTTACTGTAATAGCTTTTTTCTTAAGAACTTGTCCTCACAGTTTATATTTTTGTATTACATAGTCACAGAGTCTGCTACAAATATTACTCTAGCCTGAATGATGAATATTTCACGATTTTCTGCAAAGAGCACAGTTTTTCACCAAAGGAAAGGGAGGGAGTTAAGATTTTTGAGCCCCTACCAAGTGCCAGGTGCTGGGATAACTGTTTTCCATGTAATATCTCATTTTGTCCTCTCAATAAAAAGCTGAAGATTAGGGAACAAAGCCTCAGAGAGGACATGCGTTCTGCCCAAGGGTGTGGAGCTAAGAAAGTGGGGCTTCGGAATTTAACCCCAGGTCTAGCTGGGGCCAAAGTCCTTATTTTTTCCATTTATGACATCCATGAAGTAACAGGACTTCCAGTTACTCTTCAACTTAGTAAGTTTGAGAATCATGACTGTAAGCAATGATGTTAGCGGTTGACTATTTTGTTCTTTATTTTTTGACAAGCCAGTGTCCTATATTTTGAGAGAGTGGGTTTGGTATTGCCAAACAGGACTGATGATGGAGAAGAACAAGGGCAGCAAGTTTCCTGATGCCCTGAGGATAAATGGTACCCAGAAGCAACACACTCCGTTCCAGCCCTCTCCCCTCATCCAGGGTTGATATTTGCCGAGAAATGAATACATACATAAGCAAAACTTGGGGACACTTTTATGCACGCCATGCACAGCAGATGGAAAGTTAGTAAGTCAGTACAAAATTGGAATAGAAACATTCTCTGGCATCTAATGGCCCCTCATAAGTTGGTGCCTTGAGGATACACACACCTCTTTTTTTTTTTTCTTTTTTTTTTTTCCGCGGTACGTGGGCCTCTCACTGTTGTGGCCTCTCCCGTTGCGGAGCACAGGCTCCGGACGCGCAGGCTCAGCGGCCATGGCTCACGGGCCCAGCCGCTCCGCGGCATGTGGGATCTTCCCAGACCGGGGCACGAACCCGTGTCCCCTGCATCGGCAGGCAGACTCTCAACCACTGCGCCACCAGGGAAGCCCACACATGCCTCTTGATACCACCTTTGCCTCGCCTCTGAGTGGACAGACTGACCAGAAGGTAATTACAGTGTGTTAGAAGAATAAAATAACAGTCTGCCTTAGGACTCTAGTAGCAACTAAACAAAGAAGTAAAAGGATGGGAGTGGGGTGAGCTGAATAACGGCCCCCAAATGTGTCCATGTTCCAATACCTGGACCCTGTGAACATTACCTTACATGGCAAAAGGGACCGTATGGATGTGATTAAGGGAAGGAGAGAGGATCCTGGATTATCCAGGACAACAGTTCTTATAAGAGGGAGATGTGAGGAGTCAAAGCAGAAGGTGATGTGAGGTTGAAGGTAGGGATTGAGGTGGTGTCTTCTGAAGACGGGGGCGAGGGGGGCCATAAGCAAAGGAGCACAGGTGGTCACGAGAAGCTGAAAAAACGCAGGGAACTGGATTGTTCCCTCAGAGCCTCCAGAAGGAACCAGCCCTGCTGACACCTTAACTTATGGCCAGTGAAACCGATTCCAGATTTCTGAACTGTCAGAATTGTCAGGAAATAAATTTGTGTTGTTTTAGACCACTAAGTTGGTGATAATTTTTAATAGCGGCAACAGGAAACTCGCATGGGGCATGAAATCTCTCAATGAAGAAAAATGAGATTTGAAAACGATTGTCTTTGAGTGGGGAGGAAATGGCCAAAGATGATATCAATGTGTCAGCGCTGAGGAACATGACCTACAAGGCAGCATCCGTGCTCCAGGGTAGGCGTGCAATCAGAGAGAGGTATGTGGAGGGTGCAAAGTTACTGGCATTGCTCTTTATCTTAAGCCGGGTGGCAGGTACATGAGTATCGGTGTTACTGTTTTTATTATAAATGTATATCTAAGATTTATATACATATAATATATATTTATATAGACAATTTTAAAAATTAAGTTTGAGTGATTGAGAAAATGATGTTACCAGTAGTAGAAACATTGAACTTCAGGGGAAACTGGGAGACATCTAAATACCTTAAGGTACATGTTATTCATCAAATACGCAGTACTTAACTAAACGCATTTGAAGTGGAGACTTGGTGGTCATTCCTAGGAGTTCTGGGTGGATGACAGTTTGAGGTAACAGTTTTAAGAACTTAATACGTGCCAAACACTGGGCTATGTGCTTGACCAGCATTTTTGCATAAAATCCTGACAAGCTGGAGAAGTATACTGGCAGAGACCTGCCAGTCAGCAGAAGCCAGGAGCAGCCTACCTGCGTTCAAAGCTTTGCTCTACCACATACGAGCGCTGGGACCTCAGACAAACTACTTAATCTCTCTGGGTCTCTGTTTCCTCATCTGAAAAATCAGAAGAGTAATAATAGTAGTACCTACTTCATAGAGTTGTTATAAGTAATAAATGAACTGCCTCATACAAAGCCCTTTGAAGAGTACCCAGTACATTGTAAAAATCAATTACTATAATGACTATTATGAACAGAAAACCTGAGACTTAGACAATGAACATAACCAAGGGGATCCACCTAGGGAACGGTAGAACTGGAATTCCAACTCAGGCAGACTGTGTAAGCCCTGGTGGGTAGAGCTAATTCAATTTAACAGACAGTAAATTCAGTGTGAACGAATCAGCCCAGCAAGATTTTTTTTAACCTCTTTGAACTAAAATTGTTCTCCTGGTCTGTTGACGTTAAAAATATTTTTTTCTCCCGTAATTAATTGTGTTTGATCAGTCAGACATAATCTTATTCTCTTGATTTTTTTCAGAAGAACAAAATAATGATAAGCCATAATTTGCTTAAAAGATACAGGTAGAGTTCCCCCTTCCTGCTAAATTATTTTCATTGTATTCCTCAACTGTTGAGAGAAAAATCTGAAAGATCCTTAAATACTTCTGTAAGGAGAGGGAAAAAATGAGTTCGTGCTATTTTGGCCTCTCCATTAGGGGCCAATAGTAGTTAAAATTAATGGTGTGACCAATTTGATATTTTTATTAAAAATAATACGAAGGGCTTCCCTGGTGGCGCAGTGGTTGAGAGTCCGCCTGCCGATGCAGGGGAAACGGGTTCGTGCCCCGGTCCGGGAAGATCCCACATGCCGCAGAGCGGCTAGGCCCATGAGCTATGGCCACTGAACCTGCGGGTCCGGAGCCTGTGCTCCGCAACGGGAGAGGCCACAACAGTGAAAGGCGCGCGTATAGCAAAAAAAAAAAAAATGAACTCCTGGGTTCCATTTGCTTTTTCCATACAACGAGGAATTAGCCATGGCAAGAATTAGTCTGTGCAGAAAGATTTTTTCAATCTTAATAATTTTCTAATAATTAAGACTGACATTAAAGACTTCATTAATTTGTGTAGTTTTAAAATTTCAAATCACTGGGAATTTTAATCAAATCAGATTTGTCTGAGTAAAACTAGCTTTTCTAGTTGAGAAATAGCAGTGACTTCTGTGACTCTCCTGTCCAACTCACGGAACTCCTTATTAGCTCTTTTTATATTTGTAAAAATGTTCAATTTTTGAAGCAGATACATATTGAAGGAATCAAGATACCACTTTAAACTGACTTCAAATAGCACAAATTCAATTATTTTTTCTTCAGTGGATCAAAAGAGCTTTTCGTCCTTCCCTCCCAACAGCTCCCAACATACAAACAAACACACATATCACACCAAGTGGTTAACTAGCTGTTGGCTGTTGTAGAGACTTGAAAAGTAATCTAAAGCCTGTAGGTTGAAATGAAAATTCATAGCTCTAAGGGTACTTATGCCAACTGTCTTCAATCAAATGTAATCCAACCTTTTTCTTGTTATAGTCGTGTTCAAGGCAATATAGCATCAGTTCCTTTTCATTCTTCAAAGTTCTCCAGATAATTTTTACCAAGTTTAACTCATGATTGGCAGCTTTAGGAACATCCAAGAGGGCTTCCCTGGTGGCACAGTGGTTGGGAGCCCGCCTACCGATGCGGGGGACACGGGTTCGTGCCCCGGTCCGGGAGGATCCCACATGCCGCGGAGCGGCTGGGCCCGTGAGCCATGGCCGCTGAGCCTGCGCGTCCGGAGCCTGTGCCCCGCGGCGGGAGAGGCCACAGCAGTGAGCGGCCTGCGTACCGCAAAAAAAAAAAAAAAAAAAAGAACATCCAAGGATTCACTACTTGAATAAGTCAAGGCCTCATCTTCTTGCCTCTAGGACCACAATGTGAAACTGGTTCGGGAGGCTCTCCTCATAGCCTTGTGCACCTAATTTCCACCAGATATGATGCCGTTATGACTTCAGAAACCAGCTGCCCTGAAGAGGAGAAGACCAAAATAATAGCTCTTGATTTGTAGCTAGGAGGATTTTTAGATTCCTTTATATGTGAGAGACATTTAGGGGAGTCCTGTACTACCAAGAAGAGAATCGTTAGACATCAGTGAAAGCTAAAATAGTCCAGCAGGAGGGGGGAGGGCAGAGGGAGGGCAGATGTGTTTTTACTTGAGAGTTTCATTTTGGTTCTTGTGTTTAGAACTTACGGAGGATGTTTATCTGTCCCTGCTCAGCCGTTGTCTCATGGGGGAAGGTGTTGTATGTACTCTTCATTAAGAGAAGCTGCAGTAAGGAGGTTCTTATTGCTAAGGGAATTATGCTTCTTCAATGATAAGCGCTGAATTTTCAGCTGCTGATTAGCGAGAGTAGCGGTAACTGAAAGACTTTAATGTTTTTATTTACTATTTGTAGTAATGGAACCAGCACGGTGGAAATGATCTCCAATAACTTCCCTCTTTTCCTTGAGCCCTCCCTGGGAAAAATGCTTCAAAGAACTTTGCTAACAATTATAAAACACACTCATATTTCAGAGGAAGGGAGACACATTACTAGTAAGACTTATCTTGAGCTAAATAGAACAGTTGCTAATAAAGTTAGTATTGTAATATGACAGTCTAAAGAGATATCCTGTATTAAATCTTATTTCCATTTCTTCTCCCTAATCCATATATCTCTTCCTTTCACCTTCTTATATCTTTTATACCCTGTGTTGTGGCGCAATTCTCCATAGCGATTACGTATCTGGTATCTGTGATAATATTTACGTATCTGTGATAGCGATTACGTATCTGTGATAGTATTTGTTCCAGACTACTTTTTGAAGGATGGTTGTATAGCAGACACCTTGGACACTAGAAAGAGCATCTCCATCCGGGTCAGAGGGCAGATTTGTATCATGACTAGTATAATAAAATAATATCTCCCTCTGGGGCAAATGTTAAGCAGGTTTGCTTGTAGACCCTCTTTATAAGATTGGGCATTTTCTAATCTTGGGGATCCTCAGCTGGGACACAGACCCACTGGATGCCTGGCATACACCTGCATCTGTCTCACTGCCCCTGCAAAACTTGGGGGACAAGGGGGCCAAAATGAACGTGAACCTCACGCTGTCCGTGTGCTGTGAACGATAATGACCTTTATCTCTGACCTAGGAGTCTCATGAAACTGTGTTAGCTTGAAAACAATAAAATTTCAGACCCTTTTCTATTTTATTCTCTTTGTTCTCATTATATGTTATTCCTCCTCTCCTGATTTCAGAACGGAAATGTCCAGTACTTTTCTCAGGACCCCTCTGACCCAAGGCACGTTGACAAATGCTTGCCTGTGTTAATTAACTCAGTGGGGGAATTCTTTTACAAAGTAGACATATATCAAATCATCACATTTATACTTTTAATATCTCACAATTTAATTTATCAAGTATACTCAGGTCACATGGGGTGTGTGTTTATCCATTTTAAATAAATGAATTCAGACATTTCCATTCTGGCTGTGCTGAGGTAGGCACGCACAGGCTGGTTTTACCCCACAGGACTTTATATGTCCAAGGCCTAGCATTTTGTAGTTTGCCCGAATCTTCAGATATTGCCAACGTAAGCTGCGCTCCCCAAGGTTTGCTCTACCAAGGTTCCCATTTAAGGAACTGGAACGTTTTCAGAAATCTAGAGCTGATGTGTCTGATCAGCCTGAGACCAGACTGACCTCCTCAGGATCAGGTCAGCTTAATGGAGGGTGCCCATGGGTTATTTATCTTCAGAGAGGAAAATATGCTGGGTGAAATCCTTTATTTTCTAATTTCCTCTTTTCCTGGGAGGGA
The DNA here is from genome assembly GCF_011762595.2 of Tursiops truncatus. Taxonomy (NCBI): domain Eukaryota; kingdom Metazoa; phylum Chordata; class Mammalia; order Artiodactyla; family Delphinidae; genus Tursiops; species Tursiops truncatus. The sequence goes on along the minus strand of NC_047035.1, from coordinate 161,841,422 downwards.
GATGAAGGCTAGCTGGTCACTCTCCTTCGTCTATGACTCATATTTATGGGCCTTTAATCATCACTGTGATTTTCCCGTGGGTTGATTCCAGAGTCTCCTCTTTCTTCTCTGGCTGAGAGCTCATAATTGGGTATTTGCTCTTCCCCACGCCTGGGATTCTCTTCTTCAGATTCTTCCCATGCTTCGCTCATTCTCATCCTTCAGGGTTTTGCTTAAACCACACGCCGCAGAGAGGCTGCCTCTCTAACAGACCCCCAGCCACAGGGGACCCCGCGGGCTCCACCACCCAGCTGCCAGGAGAGGGCGCCGTGCTCACCTAACTGCTCCTGCCGTGTCCTTCAGAACCAGGCTCGGGTGGCAGAGCCTAGGTCCCATGTCTTCACCCTGGCAGCAAAGAAATCTGGAAGGATCCATTAGTTTCTACTTTAGGAACAGAATACATAATGTAGGCTGCTCTCAATCAGAGAAAGGGTGTCCCAAAGTATTGAGGAACTACATGCATGATAATTGACCTCTCTATGATGGGTATGAGTCCTATAAAAAAAAATGTGGGTGGTAATTTCAAACAGAGAAACTAGCACAAATAAAGTTTCAAATGATGTACTGCCCAGGGGATTGTGTATAGAACTCACTGACTGAATTCATGTAGATAAAGTCTTGAAGATACATCTGGATCAGTGAAGAAAATGTTGAGTGATGGTACTAATAGGATGCATGACCTCGAACTTTATTTCTGAGATTTTTGGAGACCTTGCTGATAGAAGCTGGAAAAAGTCATGAAAAACTTACAAGAAGTTTTCTCTGTGCATGAGAGTTGAGACTTCAATCTACCTGTGGGGCAGACTGACTCTTCCTTTGGTCTGGAGAGAAAATCAGCTCCACCAGGATAACGAGGGTGAGTTTAATCCTGTAGGTGATAGGGAATCTCTGAAAGGATTTGAACAGGAAAATGGCATTATTCACAACATGCTCCCTAAGATTAAACCAGGGAGATGAAAGCTGGATAAGAGTGAGAAAGAGACTCAAGGCATAAAGCAGCACGCTGCTCAAGATTGATGATTTCCTCCGAAATATCTGTGTTTGTGTGAAAAATATCAAACTACAAAATATCAAAAATAACAAAATATCAAACAACTTCAGACAATCATATACAGGATATTCCATCAGTGGACAGTGTTAATGCTAATGGAATAATTTCATTGTGTAAAAATGAAAGGCACTTGATTAATTTAGTGTAAGGAGACCCCACTCAAATGTACATTGAGTCTGACTCAAGTTCTAGATCTAATATTTTAGGAAATACAGCACATGAGGACTAGGGAGAGTTAAACGCTAGCTTTTCCTTCTGGACTCATCTTTCCCTGTTTAGGGCTTCAGGTCATGTTCTGTGAGGACTGAGCTTTTTTCCAGACAGTGTCAACATCTGAGAGTTGCCCTCTGGTGTGCCCTGGCTCGTTCCCACTGTCTGCCCTTTCCATGGAGGAACGGAGAAGGCAGTACGAGATCCGCAGACAGAGTGGTTTGCTGCCTGTATCTCCCATCCTGGCTCGACCTTCAGCAATTTATTTAATCCCTCTGTTTCCTCAGTATCATCCTCAAGAAAATACCAATAGAGCCTCCTTATTAATCCGTGCCTGTGTCAGGCCCTGTTCTAAGCACATATAAAGCTCCAAGGTCAGGGCCAAACCCAGAGACAGTCAACACTGTTAGCATTATTTTGTTATGAGGCCAAGAGCAGAAGGAAACTTCCATCCCAATCCCCTCTTTGTTCTCCCATCTCAACGTTTGTCCATGAAAATATTACCTCATAATATGGCTGGCAACTGCTGTATCATTTCAGCTGCCAGGACAGGGATGTTAGTAACGTCTATTTTGGTTTTTACTTCCTCTTCTGAAACTGTTTTATAAATGACATATTGTACATCCCTTCAAAGGTCACCCCAAAGGAAGTGAGACCAACTAGACAGAGGACAACAGCAATTAACCACTATTCTCCCAGGGCTCGCTCAACCACTGTGTCTCCCTGAGCCCAGAAAGCAAGGATTTTGGATGGGAAAGTAAAATCCTAGGCTGCTGCCCATGGCGAGGATGTGAAAATGCCTGGGGCAGCAGCTTAGTGTGGAATACTCTATGGTGAATTTTTAAAATTCTGGAGGATGTGTAGATACAGGAATGGTTTAATTCTCAGCAATTAGTGCAGCGGGAGGTACATTCCCAAATGTATAAATGCAACTGCAGCTCATAATTGACTCCATTAAACGCTAAAGGATGCTGAGTGTCACTGCCTTTGAAACAAAGCGTCAAGAACAACAAAACCTCTTGGAAATGGCTGCTGAACGATTGGCTAAGTTCACCCACAAGTGAAGTGCGTGCCTTTTTCAAATGTATGCCTCAGAAATATTTCAATTTTATATGTGTATTGACTTTTGAGATCACATATAACTGATCTACATGGCAGATGCCAACAAGATAATATATTGATGGTCTTTGTATAAGAAGAGAACAAAGAGCTAAATGTAACAGAAGAAAAGTAACCAAACAAACTTGGACAAAGAAAAAGAGGATGTGGATAGAAATAAGGTTAAGGACCTTGTACATCTTCCCATCTGGTACAGGTTGGTTCTTCTTTTTGTCTTTACTAAATATTGAATGCATTCAAATACATATTTCTAAAACATGTGAAGTGTCTAAATATTAAGCATAAAACACACATATATACAGCAATATTTATATTTGACTCAGAGATATTTCAGGTTTGGTTCCAGATCACCACAATAAAACAAACATGACAATAAAGCGGGTCGCAGGAACTTTTTGGTTTCCCAGTGTATGTAAAATTTATGCTTACACGATACTGTAGTCTATTAAGTGTGCAATAGCATTATGTCTAAAAAAAAAACATACACACCTTAATTAAAAATAATTTATTGTTAAAAAAATTCCAAAACAATTAACAGTGGTAACATCAAAGATCACTGATCAACATAACAAATATAGTAATAATAAAAAAAGTTTGAAATATTGTGAAAATTACCAAAATGTGATGCAGAGACTTGAAGTGAGCAAATGCTGCTGAAAAAATGGTACTGATAGACTTGGTCGATGCAGGGTTGCCACAAAACTTCAATTTGTAAAAAATGCAATATCTGAGAAGTGCGATGAAACAAGGCATGCCTGTGTTTTTCACCCAGTGTAAGAGATAGAACAAGAGGAAGCACCTAGAAGCCCCATGTGCTCCTCCATGCTCCTTCCATTCCATCCCCCAACCCCTAAAGGTAACACTGTCCTGAACTTTAATAGTTTTCTGGTACATCCATCAATCCATGGACATTTTGGTTTTTCCAAAAGAAATAGAAACACCTGTTGTTAATTAACTATCATTTCTGAGCTTCACTATCAAAAAGCAGAACTGATGGATTTTGTGAGCATCTTCTAGCCTCATGAAAAATTTATTATTAATCTGCATCTAAAATGACACCTGAGGGCTTCCCTGGTGGCGCAGTGGTTGGGAGTCTGCCTGCCGATGCAGGGGACAGGGGTTCGTGCCCGGTCCGGGAAGATCCCACATGCCACGGAGCGGCTGGGCCCGTGAGCCATGGCCGCTGAACCTGCGCGTCTGGAGCCTGTGCTCCGCAACGGGAGAGACCACAGCAGTGAGAGGCCCGCGTACCGCAAAAAAAAAAAAAAAAAAAGAAAGCTCACTAGAGAAGCTGACACGAAACTCAGAATTAAAAGAATATTAACATTAAAGGAGAAAAGGTAAAGAAGTTTCAAGGAAAAAACTCTATAGACACATATACATGTAAATATTTGCCAAATGTAGAATTTATAATGAAAATGCGACAAGCTGAACATTTTTTTCTTGTTACACGGTACTGGAACTCTGTGGAAACTTGAAAATAAAAGAGCCCAACTATGAAGTCATTATGAAAGTTTTTGCATAAGTGTTCTTAAGTTACTAAGGCAGCTAAATGAAGCACAAATAATGAACTAAAAGATGGGCAATTAATGTTCTAAAAGATGTACGATCTGAGGAGCAAGAAAGCATTTCTTTTAATAAGAAAGCATGCTTCTTAGAAATGAAATTGGAAAAGCAGTTCCCTGAAAATAATTTAAAGTATTTTCCCAGAATTGAAACCACCCTGGCTCTGGTTTGCAAAAATCTCTAAGTAAACAGAGCTGCTTTTCTTAACATGAAATGTGATTCTCGACAAGAGAACTTGGTGATTATTATGGAAATGAAATGCTGTACATTTTTCTAAATGTGAGTATATATTTATATCATATTCATTTCCCTTTGATAATGTTGCTGTTTCTTGACAACATGAAATTTTAAGCATTCGAATGTCATAATTTGAATGCAGTTGGAAGTTTCATTATGCAGCTGGCAAATGCTAGGCATTTATGCTGGTAATAAAGGAGGGGGCCAGGCAATCATTTCATGAACCTCTTGTTGATTATGTGTTCGTATAAGCAGCTGATTAGAAGGCACAGACCTGTAGTGGGAAGAGCTCATACAAGGTAGTGACTCAGGAATCATCGACTTATTTCACCGTTTACATCAATTGATATTAAGTGTTTAACCTATTGGATATTAATACTCTTATTCAATGTTTGATCTGTCAGAATCAAATAGATATAATTCCAATCACTGGTTTAGCATTTGCCCATTAAGTTGAAGTCAAAAGGGGGCTTCCATGGTGGCGTAGTGGTTAAGAATCTGCCTGCCAATGCAGAGGACATGGGTTTGATCCGTGGCCCGGGAAGATCCCACATGCCATGGAGCAACTAAGCCTGTGTGCCACAGCTACTGAGCCTGCGCTCTAGAGCCCGCGAGCCACAACTACTGAGCCTGCGCACCTACAGCCCGTGCTTCACAACAAGAGAAGCCACCGCAATGAGAAGCCCGTGCATTGTAATGAAGACCCAACACAGCCAAAAAGAATTAAAAAAAAAAAAAGTCAAAAGGGTTTTATTATTTTCTAGATTTAGTTAGAATATGTTGATGTGTCTCAGGCAGCGGTCCCCAGCCTTTTTGGCACCAGGGACCGGTTTTGTGGCAGGCAATTTTTCCACATATGGGGGGGCGGGGATGGTTCAGGCGGTAATGCGAGCGATGGGGAGCAGCAGATGAAGCTTCGCTCATTTGCCTGCCGCTCACTTCCTGCTGTGTGGCCCGGTTCCTAACAGGCTGTGGACCGCTACGGGTCCATGGCTCAGGGGTTGGGGACCCCTGGTCTAAGGTAGACAAAATTGAAAGCAGATGTGGGAGTAAATTCTCAGCTCAGATGATACCACCCGTAGGGCTTTGCCTATTTCTCTCCAGCAGAACTACCAGCAAAGCCAGGGACCTCGTCCAGGATTCTCCCAGCAACCACTGCTGTTCATGCCATCAGTTTCTCTTCACTCTGGTCCATCTGCATTTTTATTTCTAGAGTCACAAACCCACAAGGGAGTCAGAGCGCATCACTTTCTTGCTGAAAATTCTCCTCTGAGTCCCTGTTACCTACAGAAGAATGCCAAAATTCTTCCCAGTCTGGAACAAACACCACCGCAGCCTCATCTCCATCAGCCGATGTAGCACTGACCCTCCCAGCTAGATGGATTGTCTCACCTTCTGCAATGGTGTCAGACACCTCATGTCTTCACGCACTGCAATATGACCTCTAAATTGTAGCCCACAAATATAGCTCCACCTGGAACCTCAGAATTTGACCTTTTAAGATTCTTTTTTTTTTTTTTTGATGTGGACCATTTTTAAAGTCTTTATTGAATTTTTTTACAATATTGTTTCTGTTTTATGTTTTGGTTTTTTGGCCGCAAGTCATGTGGGATCTTAGCTCCCTGACCAGGGATTGAACCTGCACCCCCTGCATTGGAAGGTGAAGTCTTAACCACTGGACTGCCAGGGAACTCCCTCGACCTTCTTTGGAATAAGTATCCTTGGAGATAAGGATCTTAAGATCTATCTGGATTAGGGTGGGCTCCAGATCCACAGATGGGTGTCCTGTAAGAGACAAAACACAGAGGCAAACAGAAGGAGAAGGCTGTGTGAAGATGGAGAGAGAGACTAGAGTAATGCACCTATAAGCCGCGAACGCCAAGGATTGCCAAATGCCATCAGAAGCCAGGAGAGAGACAATGAGTGGATTCTCCCCGAGAGCCTCCAGAAGGAACCAACCTTACCAGTACCTTGATTTTAGATTTCTGGCCTCCAGAACTGTAAAAGAATACATTTCCATTGTTTTAAGACACTGAGTTAGTGATAGTGCCTTATGTAAGGCAGACCTAGGAAACTAGGACATCCTCCCTCTGCTCGTGATGTCCTCTCTTTTTCCATGAAGCAAATGCCTTCCTCAAGACCCAGGTCAAATGTCTTAATTCATGGCAGAGGAGTAAGAGGAGGTTGGTATATTTTCTTGATAAAAGCAGTATTTATACCCACATCCTGCCATATGCCAGGTTGGGGATGGCATTTCTCAGCCATCTGCTAAGTCCCAACTCTTGTGCCAGGGGAATATAGTTTTTCTAGAGGCGGGGACAGTTTTCAGTAGTCATTTTCAGTTCCAGTAGAATGTTCAACTAGTGTTTATTGAGCACCTACTGTATGCCTGGGACTATCGGATATATCCTCTAGTCTACTTCGGCCATCCCTGAGGTTAGCTAGAAGGGAGTGGGAAAAGAAAGGGATACAAACTCATACAAATGTTGTGCTACTTATGTGCCAGAAATGATGTGAGATGCTTTTATAAGAACAATGTTAAAAGTACTTTTGCATTTGAACTCCATCAGTTGGAGTTCTTTAGCTGTAAGCATCAGAAACTTAAGTTCTTTACCTTAAACATAACAAAACATAAAGAAAGAAAGAGAAAAAAATATACTGGAAAAATAAAATGAAAAGCTGAACGACTGGATTTAGAAAAGGATAGGAACGAGGGAAATTCCAGGGATTTAGGTAGCATTTATTTATTCATTCCTTCACGTAATACAGTTTTTATTATTTATGTGCTAGGCGAACCCCTTTCCCAATAAACAAGACAGAACAAGTACCCGCCCTCTCCCATATGAGAGAGAAAAAGAAGTAAACCAATAAACATACACAGAAAATTCATGTAGTGAAAACAGCAATGAAAGAAATAAAGCAAAGAAAAGGGATAGAGAGTGACAAGGCAGGGAAATATGGTGCTAAAATGGAGCTATTTTAAACGGAGTTGCCAGGAAGGTTGTCTCTGAGCAGGTGACTTTTGAGCGAAGACTAGAATAAGATGTGAGAGAAGACCACAGAAGTGTCTTGGGGGAGAACGTTCTGTTAGAGAGATAAACAATAGCAAAAGCACTCAAGCAGGACTCAACTTGAAAAACCTCAGAAGGCCAGAGTTGCTGGACAGAAGTGGAAATAGACAATAGGACCAGTTATTTGCAAATTTTGTTGCCATGTTTATGTTTAGATGTGTTTATATAGTAATAACAAAAGCTAACACTCGTATAGCATTTACTACGCACCAGGCAGTGTTCTAGGTGCTTTATTCGTCTTAACTCATGAAGACTCATGACAATCCCAGGAACAAGCTACTTTTACTATCCTTGTGTTTCTGATAAGTAAACTAAAGAATCGAGAAGTGCATAAATTGTCCGCCACCACGTGGCAAGGGACTCAAACGCAGACTCCAAAGCAGATAGTTTGGGAACAGGACCTGTGTTTCAACCACTTTGCTGTTCTCCTTATGTGATAATAGCTGGGCTTCAAAATGTTAGTTGTGTCATTTTTAAGTTACTAGCAGAATGTGTGTAGAATGGGCTGGAGCGAAAGGGGATAAATTCATTTTTATTTGAGCTTGGAATCGCCAACTGTGTTTCTGTCTGGATTTCTTTTAATCTCCCATTGATCCATGCATTTAAATCTGGGGATTGAATTTTGGATCAGCAGGGCACACGGATGAAAGCCAGAGTAAGGTCTGGCATACGTTTCAGCCACACCAACAAGAAGCCAAAATGCTCTTTGGGGGTAATTAGTACCCTCACCTCTTTGTGTGTTCTCAATAAGTCCAGTTATCCCAGAGCTCAGACTACTTCCAGGAGATAATTAGGGGCTGCTGAAAGCTGCATTAACTCTGCCAGGCCACAGGGGCATTGTAAATGACTACTTCTCAGAGAGACTTATCAGCTTTCAGCAACTTGCAGCACCTCAACCTAATTCCCAGAAGGATCGAACATGGACTGCTTGTATTATTACATTCTCATTTGGAGGCTTTGAACCTCTTTTATTTTTATAGAGACTGATGTCATTTTCAAGTCTGAAAGGCAACTTTGGGGACAGGAAGAGTTAATGCCACACATCTGGAGAAGCCTGATTAAAAGATGAGGGCATAGTTTAAGGCCTGGGAAAGAGCATTCTTCCAGACTTTTCTGATTCACGATGGTTTGTATTAATTTTACAGCCAACTTTCCTCTCTATCTTTCTCAAATGGTCCAATACTCTTAATTAGGGCTGCAGAGCTGTTGCTTATAAAATCCCAATTAAGTACCACATATTTTTCATGTATTATTTCTAATCCTACGATAAATGTGTTATAATAATCCTAGGAGCAAACACATAGTGAAGGCTAAGAATGTACCAGGCGTTATTCTGAGCACTTGCATATTTTAAGCCACTGACTACGCCAACAACCAAACCTGTATGTTTTCTGTCTCCTCAGGAATGTCTGGACTACTCTTATCTAACACCAATTAGAATATTCTTTTTCTCTTTCTAAGACTATTTGGATTTTGAGAAATAAAAAATCTAGAGAATCTCAAATAATAATTAATGAATGTTCACAAAACCACTGCCCAGAATGACAAGTATTAACATTTCACATACGTTTAAAGACTTCTAAAATTCTTAATATTTAAACGGAGCAGGACCCTATGGTCCCTGCCCCCCATGTCCTCAGCCTGACTATTGTCTGTGGAAAAACGCTAGCCAAAGAATAAGTTTAATCAGAGAAGTGAGAAAATGCAGAAACAAAGGAAAACAAATGAGTCCAAATAATAACTGTTAAGTCATTAAGTAAAGTCAAGGACCTTTAGTTCCTCCTCAAGGGCTATACATAACATTCTGAGCCATATCCTGTGAGCTGTCTTATAGATGCTTATAGAAAGCCCCACCAGGTGGGAGAAGTTAACTACATGATGACCAGATTGTAGCCATGACACGCGCTGCCACAATTCCAAGAACTGGCCTCAAGGAAATGGGAACAAACTGACCCTGGAACTGAAGATTAACTGTACCTAAAACAATCAAGATGACCCTGGTCAGACCACCGCATGACCAATGTCAAGATGGCAGTCAGAGGTGACTGTGCTGTTTCTGCATGTAGCCCTCTCCCTCCGTCTATAGAAGCTCTTGTCCCCTGGTTGAAAGTGGGGAGGAGTTGGGCTTTGGACAGGCATCCTCCTCCCACCAAACCCCGCCACCGTTGCCGGCCTCCGAAATAAAGCAAACTTTCCTTTCCACCAACCTTGCCTCTTTATTGGCGTTTGAGTAGTGAGCAGCCGGACCCCCACTTTCGGTAACAATATATCTAGCAAACTTTACTATAAAGCCAGATAAGCTCCACCTCCTGTTTGTTCCCACCCACCCCCCAGATGCCTTTCCTTCTTATCTCCCAGGGCAATGCCACACAATATGGGAAAACCGCATCATGTGTTTATATCAATCTATGTATGTGTGTTGTATTTGCCTGTTTTAAATTCACATAACTGGCTTCATACTTGACATATCATTCTTCACCTTTCTTCACTTAACGTGGTTTTTGAGCTCCATCCATATTAATTCCTAAAGATCTAGCTCATTCTCTTTACCACACTTACAGGGCTCCACACATCAACACACCACATTTTACTTACTCCTCCTGTAGATGGTTATTGAGTTTGTTTCTTATAGCTCGTTATTACTAATGAAGTGACTATGTGCATTTTTGTAGTATCTGTATTAATTTGTATGGCTACCAAACAAAATACCATAGCTGGTTGGCTTAAATAGCAAATTTATTTTCTCACAGTTCTAGAGGCTAAAAGTCCAAAATAAAAGTGTTGGCAGGTTTGGTTTCTCTTGAAGTCTCTCACCTTGGCTTGGGGATGGCTGCCTTCTCTGTGTCCCCAGGTGGCCTCTTCTTGGTGCACGTGCATCCCTGGTGTCTCTCCTTTTCCTTATAAGGGCACCAATCATACTGGATCAGGGCCCACCCATACGTCATCATGTAACTTTAATTATCTCTTTAAAGACCCTATGTCTAAATATAGCCTCATTGTGAAGTGTACTGGGGTTAGGGCTTCAAAATATGGATTTGGGGGAGGACACAATTTAGTGCTAGTTGGAAGCAGTCTAGACTAGGGGTTCCGAACAAGGGCACTGGAGTCAGCCTGCCTGGGTGGGATGCTGACTGTCCGTGTGCTAGCCACGTGACTTTATCATGCTACTCAACCTTGCAGGAACTCACCTACAATAAAACCCATCTGTCTCTTGGGTGATTGTTAGAAGAGCTACATGTAAAGCACCACACTGTGCCTCCCTCAACATCAGCTACTGTGAGGTCTACTCATGTACGTTAAGTAGAGTTTATCTAGAAATGTCACTAGTCATGGAATTTCCAAGGCACAGGGAGCAACTTTTCAATTTTTCTAGATTCTGCCAAATTGATCTCTGTGGTGGTTACATCAATGAACGCTTCCACCAGCCAAGTACAAGAGTTCTTTTATCCTCATATCCTGGCCAAGAAGAGATTTTTCCATCCTATAATAATATTTCTATCCATCTGATGTTTGAGGAAAAGTATGTCATTGTTTAGTACATTCTCTGACATACATCTGCTTCAGGAAGTCTATAGACCATAAGGGAAAAAATATGCAGGTGGTTCTCTACACTTCTCATAGTTAGTTCCTTAGTATATGTCCAAAACAAAGACAGACCCATTACAAATGAAAACCCTCTTTGGCTAGAGTCGGATGCAGGCAGGGAGTTAGTCAGGTGTCTCTGGTTATCCTTCTCTGATCTCTGGTTCTCTTTCTGTGCTTTAAGGGATTTTTACTTCTCCTTCAGGAAATAAAGAGCATCTTTCAACTGGACACTCTCCAAAGTTCAGGAAAGTGAAGTAACGCTTTCCTGGTGGCAATTTTCCTTTGGCTGAAGCATTGACTCTCAAATTTGATTTTGTCCAAAAATCATCTGCAGAATTTGTTAGTAAGGCTGGTCTCTGGCTTAGTCAGAGATTCTTATTCAACCCTAGTGTGGGGACAGGAGTCTGCCTTTTTTAGCAAGTACCTCTTGTGATTCATTTCAGGAAATATGTGGCCGTCACTTTAAGGAGCACAGCTTTAAACATAAAATATTCTCTGGGTATGTTCCTAAGTATTATGCTGTTATGTGCACCCTTGTTGTATTTTAACCTAAATTAACATCCAGCCTGCAAACAAACGTTGGCATAGGCTTTGGAAATGTGTCTTCTTGAGTCTTATGTTCTCTGTTTAATGTGACTAGGAAATTTCTAATGTTCTTTCCAGTTCTGATGTTCTGTGATCCAGTTCTGTTACACGCCTGTCCTATTTATTGCTGGGTCTTCAGTACCCCATGCAGGGACACGCTATTCATAGACCACGGATCGTTTAGCAGCAACAGTAACGAATTTCTCTCAGAAACTTGAAACACAGATAAATAAGGCTACCCATTGAAAGTTAAATATTTAATTGAACTTTATAATTGAACATGACAGATAAGATCATTACATTTGTAAATGTCCCCTCAGAAGGTAGAGAACCTCCCAGACAAAAAAAAAAAAAAAAAAAACTGGAAGCACGAGATCTAAATCTAATTGATGTTGAATTTAATATGATATAAAGCTGTAGCTATCAGTGTAATAACATATCTGGAGAAGATAATGTAGGGACTAAGAAGATATTAGGAAATATCAAAGAAAAAGAGTCTAAAAAAACCAGCAAGCATCCAGCCTTTGTCCAGAGGGGAAAGTGCCCCAAAATTTAAATGGTAGTTTATCCCCATAGGAAAGCTGATGAATTAATAAAAAATGATGATGGATGTCACTTTAATGTTAATTTTACATTTTTTTAAAAAAATACCATTTTTAGGGCTTCCCTGGTGGCGCAGTGGTTGAGAGTCCGCCTGCCGATGCAAGGGATGCGGGTTCGTGCCCCGGTCCGGGAAGATCCCACATGCCGCGGAGTGGCTGGGCCCGTGAGCCATGGCCGCTGAGCCTGCGCGTCCGGAGCCTGTGCTCCGCAACGGGAGACGCCACAACAGTGAGAGAACCGCGTACCGCAAAAAAAAAAAAAAAAAAAAAATACCATTTTTAGCCAATTGATGTGACAAAAAAGAGATTATATCTGGTGCTTGAGGATTTAGTCACCATCATACGTGGCTTGCAGAACTGTAAACTGATGCATTCTTTTTGAGAAGCCTCAACAATGTACATTCCCATGGATTTAATAATTTCAAATTTAAGAATGCATTTAGAGGAATAACTCAGTTATGCCAAGGGTTTTTTTTATAAGGGTGTTTATTGCAGTGTTTCTGTCACTGTAAATGTACAACCAAAGCGAATCAATTATATACATTTTAGCATAGCCCCCTAAACAAAATCTTATTTATCCTTAAATAATTATGAGAACTGTGAATAGTATTTTCACATGGTAAGCTAGAAATTATGTGCTTTCAAGTAAATCACTTTATAGTGTAGCAACACAGTATAACACATAATTTTAAGTTTTAAAAATATATATCCATACACATAGAAAAAGTGTTAATGCAATACACACATATATTAAAAAGTTCCGTAGTGGTTAGGTCTGCATAGTGGGATTATTGGTATGGATTTTCAAAAACCTTTTCAGTTCTATTTCCTAATTTTCTGCAATGAATATGTTCATTCTGTGTGTGTGACTGCGTTTTATGATAAAGTAAAAGTATTACTAATTTTTTTTTTTTTTTTTTTTTGGCGGTACGTGGGCCTCTCACTGTTGTGGCCTCTCCCGCTGCGGAGCACAGGCTCCGGACGCGCAGGCTCAGCGGCCATGGCTCACGGGCCCAGCCGCTCCGCGGCATGTGGGATCTTCCCGGACCGGGGCACGAACCCGCGTCCCCTGCATCGGCAGGCGGACTCTCAACCACTGCGCCACCAGGGGAGCCCCAAAGTATTACTAATTTTTAACATTAGAATTTTGGTTTCAGGAATTGGTCTGTTTTGAGTTTAGTTAAGGACAGTCATTCCTTCAGCAGACATTATTTGAGCATGTACCTAGTGCCTTGGAATAATTCAGTGAAAAAACAGACCGAGAGCCCTACCCTTGTGCTTTACCTTCCAGCATAGACCCCAGCCAGCTCCTCTGAGCAAGAACCACAGTGCACATTGACCTGGCCTGGTGCTCAGGGAGCTGAGTTTGCCACTCACGTCTCCAAACCGGAGGCCCTTCCAAGAACCGGAGCCCCTGAGAGGGCCCTGGAGCTCAGCCCTGTTCAGGGCTCCCCAGCCAGTTACTGTGATGGTGGAACAGCCCACTCTATCTTCCAAACTTTTCACAAAGGACCTATACTTTTATAAGAAAAGCACACAAGAATGATGTTATTAAGTAAAAGAGAATGTGTATTTTTAACATTCCACATACTCTAAAGCCTGGCGAGCCTCACTGAGTTAAAACTCCACTAATAACAATTTTATTTGTGATAGGATTGGGACTGCTTTTGTGCTCCAAGCCAGAAAAAAAAATAAATCATTAACCCCTTACATAGCATTTCATTTACTGATGAAATTCTCTAGTGCTGCAAATTTGGTTGGTCATTTTGCCCGGAGCGCTGCACAGCAGGCTGGTGAGTCAGCTTAGGTTTCCCACTGGCTCACTGGGAAGGAAAATTTTCTTATTTAGCAAAAAGTATTCCTCCCCCTGTGCCCACCTCCACCCCTTGGCAAACCCTTAAGAGGCTCAGGAAGTTTGCCCCACAGCTTTCTTTAAGTTTTTTCCCCTCTTTGCTTCACAGACCTAAGATTAGTTAATGGAATATTTTAATGAGCAGTTGAAACAAAGGTGAATTCAGGGAAAAATGCATCTGTTTACACCTCTACCCTAAGGTGCCCTCGTTAAGGACCATTTCTATTTCTTAATTATTCCAGGCAGTGTCCTCTGCCCTTACTGTCCTATCATTTTCTAGTTATAAGTCTCAAACTTGGTCTTGTCTTCAGCTCTCTCACTTGTATTTGACGTATTTCAGCAGGTTGTCAAAATCACCAGACCTCAGGAATAATTAAGCCTCCAAAATTAAATTGGATTTTAAAAATTCTGATGGGTACTGATTGCTCACCTAAGATTTTCCCCTCCTCTTCCCACACATCTACACACTTATTCCTCCTAGATTAGGGAAACATCAACATGTCCCTCTAAGGAGTTTATATAAAAACAAGACCCAAATTTGAGACTCATTGGGAGGAAGTCTTACTGGCAGGCTTCCTTTTAGTTGATGTTCATTTCTATCATCTATCTATCTACCTATCTATTGATCTATCTATCTATCTATCATCTATCTATCGACAATCTGCATTTTCTTACCAAATAAAATGTCTCGTGTGAAATAATTTAATACACAGATTTAAAACAAAGGATTCACGGAAAAGGAAGAAAATTCTAAGATTTGGAACTGCTAGGTTTTAGCCCCAGCATGGAGGGATAATGCCAATGGGAGGCACAGTGAAGTGTTATGGGTGAGATTTTCCTGGAAAACTACAGAACATACTAACAGGTCTCAGAGATATTAGGGTCCCCCTGAGAAGAAGCTCCATTTTCCTCCCCTTGCCCTAGAATGTGTTTCAAGGTCTGGTGTGGACAGGAAAGATTTATTCATGCCCATGTTGAGAAGACCCAAACCATTCTGATTTCAAAGAGTTGACAAGGATCACAAAGGACTTAAAATAATGGATAGTTCTTTTAGAATAAGCTGGATCTCTGAGGGTGCCTGGAGGTGCTGAGAGGGCTCTGAGCAATAGTATTGTAGATTTCAGTGATGGAAATAACAATTCCTAGTATTTTCATTAGGGACTCAATATTCTAAGTACTTTACACATTCATCAACCCGGTGACATTGACAGCAACTAGTTCAGACCCTTGATTTTAGGCATGAGGATAATGAAGGCAAGAAAAGTTACATAACTTTCCTTAAGTGACTCAAGTATTCAGCGGCAGAGACTGTGTTGCACCAGGTTCCTTCATTTTTAATCCAGTGTATTCTTACTACACCATGCAAGGATCACATCTTGAGTTCCTTGTAACAGAGACATTTTGTAACAAGTCCAGGTAGGTGACATTTTTTAAGTGCTTATTTAATTTAGGTGCTTATCATGGATTATGACACTTCCCAGAAGCAAGATGTCCCCAAACTTAATAAATATAGAGAGAAAAAGAACACAGGTTGACCACTTCAGGTTAATGATTTTCTTTTTTTTTCTTTTTCATTCATCTAGAGCGTTAATGATTTTAAGTGTTTTTCTCCCATCACCTGCACATTTCTCAGCTTTGCCAGGCTAACTCCACTTCCTTATGCTTCTAGGCAGGTCGGCTTTTTAATCAGACCATCCAAAGATTTTGACCAACTATGTATTGCCTTTTAAAAAAAAAAAATCTCAGCTGTATGGATTTTACAGCAGCGACTGTCGTGTCTGTTCTCACTTATCTCAGAAACCTTCTTGAAACGCTTCGGACTGTAAACGTAACTTATAATAAATGTCTAAGAATGTGGCACATCAAAGCATATTTATTTTAAGTCTGCTGTCATTGTTTTGCATTACGTGTTGCCTAGAAGGAAGTCGCAGGCTTTTTGTCTCCAGTCGTGAGCTTAGGTCCAAAAGAGCACCAGGGATTCAATGTTTTTTGTACATTCACGATTTGGGGCTTATGTTATGATTTTAAATCTCACAAACCGATATCGAGCAATCATATAAGTTTTTCATTTTTGTGCAAAATAATGATGCCTTTTTGCAGAAAAGGTCCAGACCGAACTTGTCAAGTATTATATTTTACAACTGCCTTTCATGCTAGAGAGGCCTGACTTTGGCTTGCTTATAACTGAATGACTAATGTGGATTGAAACTGATTTTATAATTACGTGACTAGATGACTTCCGGAGCTTTTATTTGGTGCCTTTGGAAACAGTGCTTGGAAGAATGAGGGAACCTCAAGAATCAAAATTATGACACATAAATATGAAAATGTTGTAAAGACATAAGAAGTTTCCCTGGTAATATTGCCAAAAGAACTCACTCCAACTAGTTAATACAGAGTTAGAAAGAGTAAATTAATGTGGTACTAATACAAAATCGAGGCAAAATTTAATATTCTATCATGTGGACTTCATAAATCAGCGAGAGAAAAGAATTATGAAACAAATAATGCCTGGACAATTAGTTTAATGTTTAGGCCCAGTTTTTCAGAACATGCACAAAAATAAACTTTTACATCATGAAAAAGTGAAATATATTAATAATAATCGGTTCATAAAAATTAAGCATATTTTTTCATGAACGTCTTATATCTCAATGGGAACTAGATGAGGAAAATGTTAAGGTCAACCAATAAAATCACAAAGAAAATAATAAAGATTATTTTATTATACAAAACATAAAAACCTTTCATATGATAATAATAATGAGCTGATAATTATTGAGTGCTTACTAAATATCAGATAGTTGTTCTGAATGTATTATATGAGTTAACTTTTTAAAAACTTTTTTAAACTTTTTATTTTATATTGGAGTACAGTTGATTAACAATGATGTGTTAGTTTCAGGTTTACAACAAAGTGATTCAGTTATACATATACACATGAGTTAACTCTTAATTCTGAGCAAGACCCAATGAAATAGGTATTGTTATTATCCCATTCTACAGATGAGCAAACAGAGGCACAGAGAAGTTAAATCACTTGCTCGAAGTAACATGATTAGATCTTATTGAAAAGAAGATTTTAATATTAATGTATTTAGATTCATCATTCTTTTTTCATGAGTGCCTTATGTCTAGCTAACACTTTCTGAGTCTTGTTTGAAAAATCTATACCCTTCTCAAGGTCAACAAGACATTTGCCAGTAAAACTAAAAGCTTCAAAGTTTTATATTTGTCACTTAAGTCCTAATCTATCTGGAATTTGTTTTTGTGTTTCGGAAGAAATGGAATCCTGTTCTATTTTTTTAGTATGTGTAATTATGTATCTAGCTCCATTTACTGAAAATTTTCTTCTTTTCCCCCTGATCTGCCCTGCATCACCATCATGAGTCAAATTTCTATACTTTAACAGATCTATTTCTATACTGCTTGTTATACTGGTCAATTTGTCTATCTCCACATGCTCCCACATAGTCTTAATTACTTGAGCTTCAAAACAAGTGCAGATATCAAATAAAGAGGGATTCTCTGTTGTTATCTTTCTTTTTCTAAAGTATTTAGGTTCTCCTTTGCTCTTTACTCTTCTGTATACATTTATGAATACGTTTCTCAAGTGCCATGAAAAATTCTGTTGGAACTTCTACTGAATTGCTTTGAAACCATAGAGTAATTTTAAGAGGACAGATATCTTTTGGATAGATGTTATTTTCACTCATCAACTTAGCAAAAATTTTTAAAAACGAGATGACCTAACATAAATGACAGAAAATGCAGTGTTTATTCTCATACCTAGCTTGAGGGAGTTTAAATTGGTGAATTTTTTTCTGAAAAGCAATTTGACAAAATGTGTGAGGAACTTTAAAGATCATAACTTTAATTCCATAATTAAAATTTCACAAATCTGTATTGCATAAGGAGGTAATTTGAGAATCTGTCGTGGTTTTACATCCAAAGATGTTTACTAAAGATTATTAATAATTGAGAAAATTATAAATAATTTAAATATCCAACAATAGGAATGTGATTAATGAATTAAAATGCATTCATTTATGGAATAACATGGAGTCCTTTTAAGGATTTTTTAATGATATGGGGAAACACATAAAATGTTATGTGCAACAATTCTATGAGACTAGATATCAATTACAGGAAAAAAAACTGTAAAAAATACAAACACATGGAAGTTAAAAAATACACTACTAAATAAACAAGAGATCACTGAAGAAACCAAAGAGGAAATCAAAAAATACCTAGAAACAAATGACAATGAAAACACTATGACCCAAAAACCTATGGAATGCAGCAAAAGCAGTTCTAAGAGGGAAATTTATGGCAATACAATCCTACCTCAAGAAACAAGAAAAATCTCAAATAAACAACCTAACCTTACACATAAAGTGATTAGAGAAAGAAGAACAAAAAACCCCCAAAGTTGGCAGAAGGCAAGAAATCATAAAGATTAGATCAGAAATAAATGAAAAAGAAATGAAGGAAATGATAGCAAAGATCAATAAAACTAAAAGCTGGTTCTTTGAGAAGATAAACAAAACTGATAAACCATTAGCCAGACTCATCAAGAAAAAAAAAGACTCAAATCAACAGAATTAGAAATAAAAAAGGAGAAGTAACAACTGACACTGCAGAAATACAAAGGATCATGAGAGATTACTACAAGTAACTCTATGCCAATAAAATGGACAACCTGGAAGAAATGGATAAATTCCTAGAAAAGCACAACCTTCCAAGACTGAACCAGGAAGAAATAGAAAATATAAACAGACTAATCACAAACACTGAAATTGAGACTGTGATTAAAAATCTTCCAACAACCAAAAGCCTAGGATCAGCTGGCTTCACAGGCAAATTCTATCAAACATTTAGAGAAGAGCTAACACCTATCCTTCTCAAACTCTTCCAAAATATAGCAGAGGGAGGAACACTCCCAAACTCATTCTACGAGGCCACCACCACTGTGATACCAAAACCAGACAAAGAAAGAAAACTACAGGCCAATATCATTGATGAACACAGATGCAAAAATCCTCAACAAAATACTAGCAAACAGAATCCAACAGCCATTAAAAGGATCATACACCATGATCAAGTGAGGCTTATCCCAGGAATGCAAGGATTCTTCAATATACGCAAATCAATCAATGTGATACACCATATTAACAAACAAGTATAAAAACCATATGATCATCTCAATAAATGCAGAAAAAACTTTCAACAAAATTTAACACCCATTTATGATAAAAACCCTCCAGAAAGTGGGCATAGAGGGAACTTACCTCAACATAATAAAGGCCATATATGACAAACCCACAGCCAACATCATTCTCAATGGTGAAAAACTGAAACCATTTCCACTAAGATCAGGACCAAGACAAGGTTGCCTACTCTCACCACTCTTATTCAACATAGTTTTGGAAGTTTTAGCCACAGCAATCAGAGAAGAAAAAGAAATAAAAGGAATCCAAATTGGAAAAGAAGAAGTAAAGCTGTCACTGTTTGCAGATGACATGATACTATACATAGAGAATCCTAAAGATGCTCCCAGAAAACTACTACAGCTAATGAATGAATTTGGTAAAGTAGCAGGATACAAAATTAATGCACAGAAATCTCTGGCATTCCTATATACTAATGATGAAAAATCTGAAAGAGAAATCAAGGAAACACTCCCATTTACCATTGCAACAAAAAGAATAAAATACCTAGGAATAAACCTACCTAACGAGACAAAAGACCTGTATGCAGAAAATTATAAGACACTGATGAAAGAAATTAAAGATGATACAAACAGATGGAGAGCTATACCATGTTCTTGGATTGGAAGAATCAATATTGTGAAAATGAATATACTACCCAAAGCAATCTACAGATTCAGTGCAATCCCTATCAAACAACCAAAGGCATTTTTCACAGAACTAGAACAAAAAAATTTCACAGTTTGTATGGAAACACAAAAGACTCTGAATAGCCAAAGCAATCTTGAGGAAGAAAAACGGAGCTGGAGGAATCAGGCTCCTTGACTTCAGATTATATTTCAAAGCTACAGTAATCAAGACAGTGTGGTACTAGCACAAAAATAGAAATATAGATCAATGGAGCAGGATAGAAAGCCCAGAGATAAACCCATGTACATATGGTCACCTTATCTTTGATAAAGGAGGCAAGAATATACAATGGAGAAAAGACAGCCTCTTCAATAATTGGTGCTGGGGAAACTGGACAGCTACATGTAAAAGAATGAATTTAGGGCTTCCCTGGTGGTGCAGTGGTTGGGAGTCTGCCTGCCAATGCAGGGGACGCAGGTTCTTGCCCCGGTCTGGGAGGATTCCATGTGCCACAGAGCAGCTGGGCCCGTGAGCCATGGCCGCTGAGCCTGCGCATCTGGAGCCTGTCCTCTGCAACGAGAGAGGCCACAGCAGTGAGAGGCCCGCATACTCCAAAAAAAAAAAAAAAAAAAGAATGAAGTTAGAACACTCCTTAACACCGTACACAAAAATAAACTCAAAATGGATTAAAGATGTAAATGTAAGGCCAGGCACTGTAAAACTCTTAAAGGAAAACATAGGCAGAACTCTCTATGACATAAATGACAGCAATATCCTTTTTGACCTACCTCCTAGAGAAATGGAAATAAGAACAAAAATAAACAAATGGGACCTAATGAAATTTAAAAGCTTTTGCACAGCAAACGAAACCATAAATGATGAAAAGACAACCCTCAGAATGGGAGAAAATATTTGCAAACAAAGTAACTGACAAAGGATTTATCTCCAAAATATACAAGCAGCTCATGCAGCTCAATATCAAAAAAACAAACAATCCAATCCAAAAATGGGCAGAAAACCTAAATAGACATTTCTCCAAAGAAGATATACAGATTGGCAACAAACACATGAAAGGATGCTCAACATCACTAATCATTAGAGAATTGCAAGTCAAAACTACAATGAGGTATCACCTCACACCAGTCAGAATGGCCATCATCAAAAAATCTACAATCAATAAATGCTGGAGAGGTGTGGAGAAAAGGGAACCCTCTTGCACTATTGGTGGGAATGTAAATTGATACAGCCACTATGGAGAACAGTATGGAAGTTCCTTAAAAACTAAAAATAGAACTACTTTATGACCCAGCAATCCCACGACTGGGCATATACTCTGAGAAAACCATAATTCAAAAACAGTCATGTACCACAATGTTCATTGCAGCTCTATCTACAACAGCCATGACATGGAAGCAACCTAAGTGTCCATCGACAGATGAATGGATAAAGAAGATGGGGCACATATATACAATGGAATATTACTCAGCCATAAAAAGAAATGAAATTGAGTTATTTGTAGTGAGGTGGTTGGACCTAGAGTGTGTCATACAGAGTGAAGTAAGTCAGACAGAGAAAAACAAATACTGTATGCTAACACATATATATGGAATCTAAAAAAAAAAAAAAAAAGGTTCTGAAAAACCTAAGGGCAGGACAGGATTAAAGATGCAGACATAGAGAATGGACTTGAGGACACGGGGAAGGGGAAGGGTAAACTGGGACAAAGTGAGAGAGTGGCATGGACATATATACACTACCAAATGTAAAATAGATAGCTAGTGGGAAGCAGCCGCACAGCACAGGGAGATCAGCTCCGTGTTTTGTGACCACCTAGAGGGGTGGGATAGGGAGTGTGGGAGGGAGACACAAGATGGAGGAGATATGGGAATATATGTATACATATAGCTGATTCCCTTTGTTATATAGCAAAAACTAACACAACATTTAAAGCAATTATACCCCAATAAAAATGTTAAATAAAAAAGTTGCCGCAAAGAAACAGGAACATTTTACATAGCATTATGGATTTATTGGGTTAGATAAAAACATTATTAAAATTAATTCATCTGTTTCTAAAAAAATGTGATGTGCAAGAAAGCATGATGCAAAATTGTACATACTGTATGAGCTCAATCTTTTAAAATTTCATAGGAAAAAGACTAGAAAAATAAACTTAAATGTCATTAATAATTTCTTTTGGATAATAAAATTATGGGTAATTATTTTTCTATTTCTTGTTACTTTTAAAAAAGTATGATAGGGGCTTCCCTGGCGGTCCAGTTGTTAAGACTTCTCCTTCCAATGCAGGGGGTGTGGATTTGCTCCCTGGTTGGGGAATTAGGATCCCACGTACCTCGCGGACAAAAATCAAAACGTAAAACTGAAGCAGTTTTGTAACACATTCAATAATGACTTTAAAAATGGTCCACATCAAAAAAAAAAAAAAAGTATGATAGACGATTTTTCATTCCAGAAAAGTAAAATGTTTCTCAGTGGCCCCTTTTATTTGTGACAATATAAATGGAATGATGAAAACTTTGTGTTTCTAACAGTGAAATTAATATCTGGTATCAGCCACCCTGAAAGAGAAATGGTTCAAAGTTGACTGAGTCCATGAGAGGTGCCTGGCCTTTCCTTTTTATGTGCCTCTGGAATATCTCAGAAGGAAATTCATTTCCATGAAGGCACCTTTGTATGTTTCATCAATATTCCACTGCCCCATTTCTCCCAAGATAAAATTCCTCAGGGTAAAAATGTCCAAAGCTTTGAATGGCAGTAGACTGTCAGAAAAGGTTTCATTTAGAAATCAGACTTGTAGATCTCAGGCTACAGGAGCTTAGATATATGATGAATTTTTAAACTATGTGGAGAACGCAAGAGAGCAGGCGGTGCGTGTCTGCCTTAGTGTCATTACAGGGATAATCAATACCAAATGCTTAAGAAGTTCAGCTCCCCTAATTTTGCTGTTGCTAGGCAGGCATTCATATGTGTTATCCTGTGAAAGGAATGCTACATGATGCCTTATCATAAAGCCATCCAGCTGAGCTGAGTTGGTCATATGGTGAGAACTGGTTAGATAAAAATCCCGAAGAAGTTGGGATTTTTAAAGACAACAGAAGCAATATCATTTACATGCATCCTGCAGAGAAAACCATTCCAGGGACCTCCAAGTACAAGATGATCTGCTGCAGTGTCCGTGTGGGCAAGATCTTCTAGAACTGGATGAACGTGTGAAGAAAGCCATGGAAGTTGAAAACCCTGAAAGAGTCGATCTATACATTGCTGCAAGAATTGTGTGAAAACAATGATTGTATTGGCTATACCACATTTAAAAAATATTTCCTTCCTTAATCAATAAAGAGTGGAATCACCTTTATTATCAATCATGATGTGCTCTTACTGGTTTTAGCCCCGCTGATGGAAGTGATGCTGGAGCTCCACGCGGAACTGTGGTGTTTGTAACATCGGTGAGCAGATGCAGGTGATGCGGTTGTGACACCTGACACACCCCCTAACTCACCACTTCTTATTTCACATACCAGACAGTATAGGCATTTTAAAAGCACGAAGTAAAACCGAAGGCAAAGGGACCCCGCGATACACGACAGGTTTCCTTCCTTTGAAGAAATACTGTTTAAAGTGATACTTTCATTGGCAAAAGGATATAGCTGCCCGTTTGTGTCAATTACACCAGGCTCCCTCTTGTAGCAGTTGCAGAGGTTCAAAGCCAGGACAATGTTTCCTCCTTCACTTGGTACCTCTGGTATTTCCTTAAGAGGAAAGCATGGAACCCAGGTTGGATTCTCAAGTGTTGTGTTTCTGTGAAGTGAGTCCTGGGCTATCTTATCAAAGTTGGGTCCAGTTTTTCTACCGAGTGACCATGCAACCATCCATAATATGAGTGTACATTGGATGTGTGACCAGCAGATTGTGGTTGGTGAATATTTCCTGTGCGAAGCTTGTATTCAACTTTCTTTCTACTTTTTTTTTTTTTAACATCTTTATTGGGGTATAATTGCTTTACAATGGTGTGTTAGTTTCTGCTTTATAACAAAGTGAATCAGTTATACATATCCATATGTTCCCATATCTCTTCCCTCTTGCGTCTCCCTCCCTCCCACCCTCCCTATCCCACCCCTCCAGGCGGTCACAAAGCACCGAGCCGATATCCCTATAGAGCCTCTCATTAGAGATACTGTGTGTGGTGCAGGGAGCAGAGTAAGGGCTAAGGAGCTTCCAGGACCTTATTTCATCTCAGAACTATATACCAAAGCACACACCTTCTAGGATACAAATACAAAAATCTAAGAGGAAAGCAAAAGAGAAAAACCACACTGAGAAACTGAGGGTTATGGGATAATCTTCCTAGCACACGGCAGAGGAAAATTTTACTATTTATTTACGCCCTGCCTTATTCCAGAAAAAAGTTACGTGGAAGAGCTTCTTTCTACCTTTCTGCTCTGCCACATCGTCCCAGTTCTGAGTTAAACAATACCATTGTCTTCCATCTCTCAGGTCCTGTTACAGCCACAATTAGAGGGTCTGTCTCCGTCTGAAGCAGTCAGTTTTGGGCTACCTCACATGCTACTGCAGGCAGCCAGCTCACGATGCACACGGCAGCATGCCTTTGAAAGCGGGACCACATTTGAAAGAAAGGGTATGTCCGCTCGTTTTATTACACTCATCTATTGGCAAAGCCTCTCAGAGATTATTTCTTCTAGTGTAGATGATAGACCTTTGGCACTTTTTAAAATCTCTACAAAAATGGGGATCTCTCAGAGTTTCCTCCGAGTATCTTCTTGATAGGAAAGGAGGATTAATCACTTAAAGCACTGGATTTCTGTGTGGCGGAGAATATCGCAAGAACTCTGGCATAACTTAGCGGCAGATATCAGTGTCAAATCCCAGCATACCTGCATAAGACTTACTGACTATTTGTATGTTTGGCAATTCATCATTGTATTTTATTCTTTCTCATGGTTCAGACAAGGAACCCTAAGTTGACAAAAAAGAAGTGAGAAACCATGTAAATGAAGTTTGTAGGCGGGACCACAGCAGCTTTTAGTCTGGGGTTGATTTGGTTCCATTGCTATTCAAGATGCTTCTGAATATTCTTCCTTATGTCCCATGAGTATGCGTACTATTTCCATCTCTATGTAAGTCTGGAGAAATCTTGCCTGTAGCCGTTTTGGTGGTTCTTTCTCTAGACTTGGGTCACTTCCTAATGTGTATGCTTTTGCTAAATCTCCAAAGGGGAACCTCTGCCGATTTTAAGTCTTCTTGTTTGTACAGTTTTCTCCCTGGCATTCTACCTTCTTTACCTCTTCAGACTCCAAGCTCAGTCTCTTCAAGCCAGGAGCAAAACATTCTCCCCGGCACTACAGTCTGGACATCCACTCCACGCAGTGAGATGCAGCAACCGTAAATTCATCCCATTCATTTCCTGTATCTCAGGGACACTGTTCTTCACGTCTGATATCCAGTGTCTTAAAGCTATTGTTTCACATGTTTTGTCTAGATTTTTTTTGTTTGTTTGTTTTATTTCAGGTGAAAGGGTATATCTGGAAGCAGAAATCCTAAAAGAGTATTTTACTCAGAATAACACCCTGAAAATATAATTTTGGGAGTAGTAATACAGTTCAACCCTATACAGTCTACAGTAAAACAATTATAACATAGCAGACTAAGATTCTTGTGGTGGCAGGGTTTGTAATACAGGTTATGAATTAGATCGTTCTAATTTCAAATCCCACCTTTGTTATTCGCTGGCTCTTTGCTCCAAGGCAAGGTCTTTACCATTTCTCAACTTCAATATCTTTGTTGGTAAAATGGTGATTATCAGAATACCTATTTCATAGCAATCCTATGAAAATTAAATGAACTACGTAGCTTGGTGACTGCTACATAAATTGTAAATACTGTTTTTATGTAAAATAATATGATTTGAGAACTCTGTTTTTTAAAAAAATACATTTTTACCCCAATAGGAACTTGGAGGATTTATGTGGTTAACAACTAAATTAACAACACCTAATAAATGTCTTGGCGTCTTCTTCATGTTAGCCTGTTGAAGGACACAAAAGAAGTAAGACATGGAGTCATCCAGAAATGAGTTACTGTGGGCTATGACTTCTGAAAGAGACCTCAGTCTCTGTCACCTAACTTCAAGGGGAAGGTTGGAGGGACATTTTTCAAATTTATGAAAATGATGAACTCTTTGTGTCCTGTTGATGCTTTCAAATTCCTATATTCTGGGATGTTGGAGTTCTAGACTGATAGGGTAGCTAATTACCTTTTCACAAAACTATGAAATATGATTAAGTCCCACAATGTAGAAAGCCAACATTACTTAAAAGAGAAGATTCACAGAAAGCGATATCATGGATTATTCAGAAGGCACAGGATAGGAGAGGTTATACATAAGTTTTAAATGTTTGATACAAGAAGAGAAGTCACGGGTTAAAGGAAAGTAACAGGTATGAAGTTGTAAGTGTTCTCTGAAGTCTTTCTCTTTTTCTAAAGCAATAAAATTCTACATGTCAGGGTGTATTTTGTGTTAGCAAGTACCACTATTAGAACTTACTCTCTGAGAAATATCCCATGTTTGGAATCAAGCAAAGAGGATTATTTTCCTCCTAAGATGAATAAACCTATTTTCATGAAACATCTTTGTTCATACTCTGATAATTATAGTTCACAGAACCCATTTCCCAGTTCAGACAGTCCAGTGGAATTTTTCCGGTGCCGTGTCATTTGGGAAATCTCATTTGAAGGAGGCATTTCTCACATCAGTCCCTGCAGCCTTGTTTTGGGCTGCTTTCCTGCTGGCGTCTGTGGAAATCTCAGTGATGAGTCTTTTCACCACACAGCATGATGGGAAGAAACATTTCAGGAAGTCGCAGAACCACAGTTACATATTAGTAAGGACCCAGTCTTGGGAGAACGGTTACATTCAATTATCATTTTCTTCCTTTAGTCTAACATTTATATGGTGTTGTTCATTGAAGTACGATAAGAATTAAGTTCATGATACTTATGTGGTAATTTTGCTATTAATATTTATTTACTGTCCAGTATAATCAATTCAGGTGTGATTGGACTAAAATATTGTTCAAATGATGTACTCAATCACCTAATATTTACTTTACAAGATACTTGCTTAAGTAATATTTCTAGAAAGAAGTCTTCATAAATTTACATCACTGTGTCCCTCTTTGAAAAATAGTGTAGAGAGTTATTCTTACTTTTTCAGTTTTGTATATTTGAGGAATGTTAATAAATGAGTTGCCTTGAAGATGTTTTTTGGGTTGGTTGATTTTCTTATCCTATAAATTTGTCCCCTTCCCATTAAGCTGGAAATGAACTGGGGTGCTTCATTTAAACTGCGTCACAGTTTAAAAGATTTCTTTTAAACTGCGGGACCATTCTTTTTCACAGAAGGGGAAGGAAATGTATAAGAATAATCCAATTTGCTAAAAGATTAATTATTATTCTCTCCTTTTGCTGTGAGTTTTCTAGTTACTATTTTTATTCTGTGCATAAGTCTGGACAATGTACCTCGTTATGATCTAAATTCTAATAGATGTATTCACGGCACAAAAGTGTGAGGCTGTAAAGACATTGAGATCATAATTACTGAGATGTAGATTACAAGATACCCACAATAAGACAGAGTTAAGTATTCAATAGAGAGCTTATATTGGCTTCTTTTGGATCTTAGTCATAAGATATTCTAAATGAAAATGTCAAGTAGTCCTCAATATTACGATCTCTTAGGGCATAATGCTGCATCAGAGTAACCGATCATCCTTGGACAGTTTTGTTACAATGCTCAGCTGCCCCACTCTGATCTGGAGCATTTCAAAATGGTACCACTTTACATTGGTGCCTCTCTCATTTGGTGTTGGCGCATGAAGAATATTAATGAAACACATCTTAACTGTCTTCCACAGCAGTGGTGACCTCCACAGATTCCAAAGTATTCCTTTCCCCCTTTGATCTCACATCTTTACATTCTTCTAGTAATAATTTTCTATTTTGAAGTATTGAAATAAACTGTCATATGGAAAATATGAGCGGAATGACAATAATTTCCCTCTGTCAGATCTTGTTATCAAAATCTGTGAATTAATCATATTTAATGCCTGGTCATTGGCCATGAGCAGTTGCGTCCTGACGTGGATCACAATTTATGGACCGTCTTAAATTCCTAGATGCTTAATTCCTTCTCAGCTTTACATAATGACTGTATCCATTGAGATTACTCTGCATCTCACTCAAGTGGGTGAGACTGAATAAGGATACAAATGTCTTAGCAGTTTGTCATCCCATTTCCTTGGCATTGCAAAAGTACTCTATTTTCCTCTCCAGGGGAAAAAAAGACATAAAGGATGCTAGTCACAAAATGAAGATACAAGGATTTGTAAGCCAGTATCACAAGCATGTCAGTCGTAGATGAATGTCCATGGTTATATTTTAGCTTCTCATCCTTAATTATTCGGATACAATGAACAGTGGTTGCTATTAAAGGAACTTGTAGCTTCTGCTTCTGATTTCTGAAACTCAGAGGCGTTTTATTTTAAGTCCTGACTTGCTTTTGTTTAAATTTGAGTCATTTTGAGCATCCACAGTAATCTACTGCTAGAGAGAATATATTGGGTGCGTCCCATTATTGTACTTTAATTCAACAAGCTTTTATTTTTTTAATTTTTATTTAAAATTTATTAATTTTTAGTTTTGGCTGCGTTGTGTCTTTGCTGCTGTGCGCAGTCTTTCTCTAGTTGTGGCACGCAGGCTTCTCGTTGCGGTGGCTTCTCTTGCTGTGGAGCACAGGCTCTAGGCGCACAGGCTTCAGTAGTTGCAGCACGCGGGCTCAGTAGTTGTGGCTCGTGGGCTCTAGAGCAGAGGCTCAGTAATTGTGGCGCACGGGCTTAGTTGCTCCGCAGCATGTGGGATCTTCCCAGACCAGGGCTCGAACCCGTGACCCCTGCATTGGCAGGCGGATCCTTGACCACTGTGCCACCAGGGAAGCCCCAGCAAGCTTTTAGAGCAATCAATTGTACTCAATAAATATAGCTGCATCTTTGCAACAAAGAAGAAAAGAAAGAAATAAAGAAGGAAAGAAGAAAGAAAGGAGGAAGGAAAGAAAGAAGAAAGCTTATCTGTGTGAGGCCAGTACATTTTCTTTTAATATTTATTTATTTATTTTGGCTGTGTCGGGGCTTAGTTGCAACAGGCGGGAACTTCATTGTGGCATGCAAGCTCCTTTGTTGCGGGACGGGCTTCTCTCTAGTTGTGGCACGCAGGCTCCAGAGCATGTGGACTCTGTAGTTTGCGACATGTGGGCTCTCTAGTTGAGGCGCGTGGGCTTAGTTGTCTGTGGCATGTGGGATCTTATTTTCCCAACCAGGGATCGAACCCACATCCCCTGCATTGGAGGAAGGCAGATTCTCTACCACGGGACCACCAGGGAAGTCCCTGAGTCCAGTACATTTTAAACAAAATATCTCTGATACCTTGTTTTCAGAATTCTTTTCCCTGTAAGTCTTAGTCTCAGTAATGTGACTTTAATTAGCAACAGCAACTTGAATGTTCCAGACAGTAACTTGACAATGAGCTTCCATAGGCATTTTGGTCCTTTTGTGTACTGGGCTTCTTCTTCTATTATTTAGTGAAATCGCAGGAATGCAGAGAGATACATGGAGGCTTGCTTCTCATTGGTGGCTTTCAAATGAGCTGTTATGACCTCTAATTCTTGGTCTTGAGGACTTCACACCAGGCATATCGGAAACACATATACTGAAGGGGAGAGGGAGAGGGCAGAAAGCAGATCACCTGTGGAAATTTTCAACCCAGAATTGTTGTTATTTAGCGTGGCTTCTAGAAATGTATGTTTGCCTTGAAAGTTTTTTTCCAGGATTGAGTGAGCATTGCCAGGGGCAGGAGAGAAGATGGGAGGGTGGATAGGAAACAGGAAAAATGCTTCTAACCTGACCTTTTGCCCCGAATCTGGAAGTGACATGCAAATGGGACACGTTTCACTAGATAATGCCCAAATGCCACGATAGGGCTGATGTTTTCCATGGGGAGCATATGGCCCTAGGAAAGAATAAAGGCTGCTAGGAGTCAAATCAGGGGCTTATTTTTTAACAACTATTCTGATTTTGAGCCAGTTTTAGCACTTTGATGTGTCTTGAGTAGCAAAAATTGGACCTTAATGTTAGTATGTTACCGTCATTAATGAAGTATGTTTAACTTGGAACTGCGTTTTGTTTATCTTTCCATGAAACTTCACAGAAAAATAATGGATTTCTTAAAATGTGAGTACACTTAATATCCATTGTCAATACACATTATAGTAAAAGCTAAGAACAATGTATAACAAAATGTGTCTGCTATTGTGTTTATCATTAAGAATATAAATATTTTCATCCATGAAATCCAAATCCACAAAGTGTTTTCAGATACAGAGCTATGAATAAGTTACAAAAATACCATAAAACCCAATAAAAAAAATACTGTAACACGATTTTTAAATCTCTATAAAACTACAGAGAGCGCTGTCTGAAAAAGATGACATTTCCCCAGAAATTCAGTCTGAGGCTTTCCATGCAGACGGTGGAATTTACTAGTTTACATAGTGAGCTGAGGACGGATTGACTTGGCCTACACACTGGCTTACTCAGCGACCTTGGATGGGGCATTTGCACGCTCTTGCTTTCATTTCTCTGACTGTATGTAAATTCCAGTCTGAAGTGTTTCACTAAGGCTTATGCGAGAGATTCTGTCTCCTATCAGTCACCTAGAGGCATGTGTCTGGGATTTTGGTGTCGTGTGAGCTTTATGCCGTGTCCCTATAGCCATAACTGGGCCTGTGGGTGACTGGCCAGGTGCCTTTGAAGCCAGGGGAAAGCAGCTCTGCCATAAAGGTCCATGTAGGGAGCGAGAGACTCTGCCCCACACATCCCAGCCCCTCATTTCCGGTTTTCCTCCTTAGGATCGTTCAAATTGCTTTTTTCATTTCACTTACCAAGTCCAGAAAAGTTAGATGGGAACCAAAAGTTCTTTCTTCCCAACCTCCTGCTATAAATCTCACGTCTGTGAACACCTGGAAAAGAATAACTGTTCTAAAAGTCAGGGCTGCTTGAAATTGACTGAAATAATTATATGTCTTTTGGGGGAAAATGATAGTGGAGAAAAGGTGTCAGATTTGGATTAAATGTAATTGATAGACTTTTTTGGCTATTAACTGTAGGGTAACTCAGTGAATTTTCTTTACGTAAAGATCATGGCACATTCACAGTTATTAAATGTTGTCATTACAGGGAAAAGTAAAGTTGTTCAGAAGAAATTCTTTCTGTGGCCTTCATATGTTGGACCAAATAAAAAGATTCATGCTATGTAAACTCTATGAGGCTTATATTAAAAACTTAGTAAATATCAGTTGACTGACTGAGTAAATGAATGAATGCATAAAACCATCTACTCAGACTATATGCGGGTTAACACTGCTATTCTCCAGATGATTTGGTCGTTGTCAGATGATGTACAGAATAATTTAGGGCTAAACGCCCTTTGATTACTTAATAATTATCCAGAGTTACTTGGAATATGACCATAACTCTATAATTCTCTTGGTCACCATAGACAACCTTGTATTGAAGAAGTCTTGATGGTTTCCTTGGTGGCCCAAAGACTGCGTCGAGCGTCATTGTCAGTTACACGGAGTTTATAGCTGGAGGAACTGTGTTTACGGTGGACCCCAGTGCTTATTGTCTAGACCTGGTCTTGCCATTTCTTCATTGAATGCATTTTTGCCCTGTGAGGGTGAGAGTAGAAAAGTAAGCTTCTTTGTTTAATGAAGCAGGTAACCAAGGAATGTGGGAGAAACACACGTTCCATTACACACCCAGTCAATACAGATCAAGAAAAACAGAACGTGTTTTTTTCTTCTTTATTACAGCTCCCTTTACTATCATTTTATGGGAATAATTATCATTTTGGCCCACAACTTTGTTTGATTATTTTTTTTTTTTTTTTTTTTTTTATTTTGCGGTACGCAGACCTCTCACCGCTGTGACCTCTCCCACTGCGGAGCGCAGGCTCCGGACGCACAGGCCCAGCGGCCATGGCTCACGGGCCCAGCCGCTCCGCGGCATGTGGGATCTTCCCAGACCGGGGCACGAACCCGCGTCCCCCGCATCGGCAGGCGGACTCTCAACCACTGCGCCACCAGGGAAGCCCTGTTTGATTACTTCTATGAATCTGTTTTTCATTTTCCTTAAAGGAAGACATTATTGCCAAATAAAGCAGCCAAATCTCTGAATACCTCTCAAGGGTTTATTCTTTTTTTCAATTATTTTTAAGGCAGAATTCAAACACTTCAGTTTTTAAAATGTTTTGAGAATTCTTGCATCAAAGGCTTTTTATTTTTTGAAGCAAACATAGATGGCACCAGAATAGCTTACCATTATTTCTGGTAATATCCCTGAAATAGCAGTAACGGTGTGCCTCAATTTTAAAATAAGAAGTAAGGAACATATACCTAAAAGGTATAACATTTTTTTAAAGTCTTTATTGAATTTGTTATAATATTTCTTCTGTTTTATGTTTTGGTTTTTTGGCTGTGATGCATGTGGGATCTTAGCTTCCCGACCAGGGATCAAACCTGCACCCCCTGCATTGGAAGGTGAAGTCTTAACCACTGGACCACCGGGGGAATCCCAAAGGTATAACATTTTTAAATGTTATAATTTGGTATAATGGTATAAATGGTATCATTTTTTTAAAAAAAATTAAAAAGTTCTTGAACTCAGTATATCTTACTCTTAACAGGTCGTTTCACCTTCTGTAAGTCCTTTCTTTAATTTCTTTCAGCTTCTCAGATTCTAACCATGTTCTCTGTAGAGAAAATTGAATTGTGGTGGTGGTTGCACAACTCTCTAAATTTACTAAAAGTCTTTGAATCCTATACTTAAAATAGATGAATTTTATGGTATGTAAATTGTACCTCAATAAAGTTGAGAAGGTAACCAACGTCCAAGAGTTCTTTGTGCACTGGTGTTCTTTGACCGTTGGAATTGATGATCAGGTTGATCATAACGCTATTTTGGAATTGAAACGAGTAGTCTGATGTGCAGGTTTCTAAAGTACTATTTCTGCCATCACTGTGATTAAAACAAAGGTTCAACTCTCCCCTCCTCCCCTGCCCACATTCTGGTGTTCTGTAATCATTCATTAACAAAACTTTTAGGAAAGGGATCAATGCGGGTGAAAGTTGAGCACTGAAATGTATTCTGTTTCACTCCGTGGACATTTGGCTTCTTACTGCCAACTCGGCACCTTGTGAGCATTTCATGCCCTGGTGAGATGACCTTGAATTCTTCACTTAGTCCTCTTAGCTCTGCAAGCTTTCTCCTTGCTAATGAGGATCCTTGCCCTTGGGTAGATAAAAAGAGAATCAGATTTGGTATCTTAGCCAGCTTTCAGAAAAAGTTAAAAAGAGTGGGTAAGACTGGACAGGCTTTTCTTGTTATGTTTCTTGTTTGTTTGTGAATTCCACATGGAATAAAATCTAAAACATTTCCCACAGTCTCTAAAGAAAAAAAAACAAACTGTGCTGTACAGTATGTCAAAAATTTCCATTTATTTATGGTTGTTTTAAAAAAGAAGAAGGAAACAACTCGACTTGTTCTGAGGGAAAAGTAATCTGAAGAGCAACCTGTCAAGGTGGACATTCCAACAGCGCACTCTCACCGTGATACATTATTTCAAAGAAAACTCAGCAGTGAAATGTTTTCCGGTTAAAGATTACATGTTCCTCTATACTCATGTCCTGTTAAAATAAAGACTTTGTATGCAAAATTTTTTACACAAGGCTCTTTGGTTACATACCTAGTCCAGACCTCTCCAATGACCATGGTCTGGACCTCTTGCTAGTGTCCTCTGCACACTGGTAACCTTCCCATCTTCATTAACAGCTTTATTGAGGTAGTATTTCCATATCATAAAATTCATTCTTGTGACATGTGTAGTTTCATGGTGTTTAGTAAATTTATAGACCTCACCACCACCACCACAATCTGAGTTAGAACATTTTCATCACCCCCAAAAGAAACCACGGCCCAATTAGCAGTCACTCCTATCCCCCAGCCTCACTCCCTGAGAAATCACTAATCTATTTTCTGTCTCTATACAGTTACCTACCTATTCTGGACATTTCACATACATGGGCTTATGCAATATGTGGTCTTTTTGACTAGTTTCTTTCACTTAACATCAAGTTTCCAAGTTCATCCACGTTGCAGCCTGTATCAGTACTTCACTCCTCATTATTGATGAATAGGATTCCATTGTGAAGATAGATATACAATGTTATAACCATCCATTCACCGGATGACGGAAATTTAGGTTGTTTCCCCCATTTGGCTACTATGAATAATGTTGCTATGAACATTGGCGCACAAGTTTTTATGTGGACATATGTTTTTATTTCTCTTGGGTAAACAGATAGAAGTGGAATTGTCAGGTCATATGGTAAGTGTATGTATAGCATTTTAAGAAACTGCTAAACTGTGTTCCAAAATTGACCAAACCATTTACAGTCCCACCTGCAATGTATGAAGGTTCCAGTTCTCCACATCCTTGCCAACTGTCATGTGGTGTGAAGTGATATCATACACACACACACACACACACACACACACACACACAGTGCCTCCAAAATATTTCAAAAACATTTTTAACATCAAGAGAAAAGTACACGCTCCATAGCCCGTCACAGCTAAACTAGTCCAGTTTCTCCTACATTCATGTTCAGTCCTTCAAAACTGTAATCAAAATAAGGAGGTCTATTTAAATAATTGTATTTTTCCACTCTAAGGGGGACCGATTCAGGAATAAAACTTATATGAGCTGTCACCTAAGTAAAGCCATCTTTAAAATATATTGAGATGCGTTTCAACTGCTGAAATTTGGTGTAACAAAAGCCATAAACAATTGCAGGGTAATAAACTCCAGGATTTAGGTACAATATTTCTTCTTTCTCACTGAAAAGTCAAATAAAAAGTTCAAAAATATTAATAAACTTTGTCTTTACTTTCTATAGGCAAAGCTTATCCCTGATAAATAAATGAAGGAGAGAAGCAATTGTGCTGTTTTCTCACTGCTTTGAGTGTTTCCCACTACTCATACTTCCCTGAAGCTGCCTCCTAAGTGTATTGCTTTTTCATTTTGGGAAACTTAGGCTATAGCTATTACCACCTGGTATGCAATTAATTGGTCCCAGGTATCCAGGACTATGGGGAACTCTAAGAAGTGGGAATTATGATTCTGGCTTTCTTAATACAAGTTCTACGTAATCTTTAAATATGTGAATTTCCGTATATTTCCTTCATCAAGTATCCCTCAACTCCTACATCATTTGACTATAGCTGGCTTGTGCCAGGCGTGACATTAAGTAGTATTTTCAATCCACTTGAAATACAAGGACTTGAGAGGCAGCAGCTATATTGGGCATCCCTTCAGATCTTTTGTACATAAATAAATATATACTTGTGTGTATGTAAAATGTATATAAATATGTGTGAATATATATACTTAATTAGTGGGTTGACATTATACATTACACTGAATAACTGGTTTTTTTATTTAATCCATTTTAGATACTATTTCATATCAATACATCCTTTTAAAAATAGTTGTACAATGCCCATTATTTGAATGTTGTACATTTAAAAAATTAGTCCCCTATTTTGGACACTTAGAACACAAACACCCACATACATACATACCACATCACACTTATACAATAAAATTATAGAAGAGCAAAGTCAAAAGGTAAGTGGATTTTTAATTTTAATGCATAATGCCCTGTCACCCTCCCCAGAGGATACATTCCCACATTCCGTGTATGGGAATGCATCTTTCTCATACTTTTATTAATATGAGCTTTGCCAAACTGACTCTGTGCCACTTTGGTGGCATTCTGTATCTTTATGTTGCCTAGGACTCATTTTGCCAATGTAGCGAGACCACTAGTGTTGACCAGAAAGGAAAAGAAAAAAATAATCATTAATATTTTATTCCCAAGTCAGCCACTCTTTTGCCTATGAGGGAGGTACAAGATCTCCTGTTTTGCAGCTAAGGGAGTATAGACTCAGGGAGAGTAAGTTACTCACCCAAAGCCCCAGAGCTCTCGAGAGTCAGTCACCTTGGCCATGACCCTGCAGGCTTCCACATCATAGTCCAGCATCTCTTCAGTAGGAAGGAGTACTTCTTCCGCTTCACGCCAGCCTGCAGAGCTGGGGGCAGTCACCACACGGGCTACTTTCCATCTCCCTCAGCGGTGAAGATTCTCTGCCCCAGCCTTGCTATCTGGACCGAGGCAGACGAGGCAGTTGTTTTAATCGTCTTGGCGGTCAAGACTGTCTTTTCCTTGGTGTCATGACTGGAAATATTGGTGGCACACTCAGTCTCACCCCATCAGCTTAACTTCCCTCAAGGGAGTGACTGACTCTGTAAGATTAAACATGGCCACAGGAAAAAAAGAGCTTCTTTAAAGGACCACAGCGAAAACAAGAACATAACACGATCCTTCCAAGGATGCTCAGCTTAATGACAGTCAAGCCTGTGTTTGCATTGAAGAGCATCTTAGTTAGTCACCCCCATGTTTATTAGGTCAAAGGTGGCCTCGCCTTGAATATGGGGTGTTCCTCCCTGTACCATATTCTCTGAGGAACGGTGAGCTCACACAATGAATGGATCCTGTTCCTTTGGGGAGCAATGCTGAGCTCAGCTCCATGGGTTCAGATCCACTTGAATCTTGGTTGTGTGACCTGAGGCAAGTCACTCCAGCTCTCTGAGCCTCAGTTTTCTACTTTACCAAATGGACATGACAACACCTCCTTCTCAGAGCACCGTGTGTCCTCAATGAGATAACACATGCAGGGCCCTTGACCAAGACAATTTCAAACACACAATAAAAACTTCACAATTCTCTGCTCTCTCCTCTTCCTGCCCCTTGTGGAGGGAGCCCCAGATTCAGGGGGAGAAAGATGAAAGCCGCTGACTTGGCTCCTGGGAAGGGGCAGAGATTTCTGGACTCTGGTTTTAGGAACCAGAGTAAGGGTGGTCTGTTTGGTGAAAGTGGATGTGGAGTGCATGTGTGTAGGCAACAGATGTCAGATAAACAGTGAGAAGATAGGTTTTTAAAGGATCTTTGAGAATAGACAGAGAAAATTTCTGTATTTTTCGTTTGCTTTAGGGAATAGAGGATTTCATGTTCCAGAAAACATAAACCCAATATAGATCCCCTGTGAGAGAAAGCATAGCTGATATCCAAGGTCTTAAAGATGATAAAGAAACATGATTTCCAATCTCTGGAAATAGAGCATGTCCTTAAACTCAGGCCAGGTGAGGGTCAGACAACAATGGGGGCATGTTCATATCAATTTGATACATTTCTCTGAGATCTTCTGCAGGAAATAAGGCACCCACCCAGGTGGAGGATGGTAACTTCAGGCTGAGCATAAGCTGTGGACCCCAGACTGGTTGGAACCAGAAAGAAGGCTGATGATTGAGACTCCTAGAGCACCACCCTCTTATATCACCACCAACAAATCAGAGGAGGGTCACACACCCTGCAGCTCTCCCCCTAAATTTTGCCTATGAAAACTTCTCCCCTGAAACCCATCGGGGAGTTTGGGCCTTTTGAACACGAGTTGCCCATTCTCCTTGCACGGCTCTTACGATAAACCTTTCTCTGCTCCTAACTCTGACGTTTTGCTTTATTTGGCCTCACTGTGCATCGGGAACACAAACTTGGGTTCAACAACGTAAGTAATAGGCCCAGAATGCTGTCAGCAAGAATGGAGCCCGAGAACACATTAGAGGCTCGTCCAGGGCCAGAGCTGAGGAAGGTTGTTCAAAGAGTTGTGTGTGTACATGTGTGTGTGTGTGTGTGTGTGTGTGTGTGTGTGTGGAGTGGGGGGGGTGAAACAGAGTGTAAAAAGCTGGAGAAGGAGAATATAAAAGAAATAGGAAAATGTGCTGTTTGGGCTTTAGGAGATTAAAATCTAATAGAGGAAACCAAATCTATATTGCCGTATCTAATATGTCTGTCTACCTATCTATCTAAAAGTATTTCTCCAAGGAGAACAGAGTAAAGTGGTAAGCATTCTGAGATAAGCCAGAGAAGTTTCTGGAAGGATTTGACTCTTGAAATGTGTGTCCTAAGGGAAATAGGGAACATGAAATTGAATGGAAGAGGGATGTATAGAAAAGGGTTTTAGGAGGGGGGGAGCCCCAGTCATCTAGTGCAGGAGGGAGGGAGGGGTGTTGTAGGGAGGAGTGTGAGGATGTGAGGGGGGTATAGCTTTACTCAGAAATGTATCCCACAGATCAGGAAGGCCTGGTTTATGGGCAAATGGAGAGGAAGGTGCCCAAAGCCGCACGTGCTCCAATGGTAACTTTGGTTCTGACCAAAGCTTGTGGCTCTCTCTGATCCATCTGGAAGGGTGTTTCTGCTTGCTTAAGACAACAGTGTTCAACCTTCCAACAACATTCACCTACCTGGGCACTCCAGGGCATCTTGGAGAGCCTACAGATAAGGGCTAGATGGATGTGGAGTCCTCTGAAGCCCTGGCAAATTTTCTTCTTCAATTCATCCTCCAGGGCTCTGCCCCTTCAACCAATGTGAGTACCCTGGTTGGGGGAAATTTGCCTTGTGTGGATTAAGAATTGTTTAGAACGATCACATCTTCACAGCCTCCTTTCTCAGAGGAATTTTCCTTGGGAGCATTTATGTCTAATGAGCTCTGCTGTCAGCAGTACCACCAATAGTGCCCAAGGCACTTTGTTTCTCTATCCGTGAAATGATGACATACAGCTCGATGTTCAACAGGAGACTCTCAGTTCTAACGTTCTTTGCTTTGAGACAATACACACGGGGGCTGGAAAAACGGCTCTTGGGAATGTCAAAATCGAGTGAGGCCTCACTGCTGGAGACAGGGGTGAAGACTCCACCACAAGATGCTCATCAAAGGCCAGGGACACATGTCCAGTGCTGGGGGCGGGGGTGGGTATGTTGCCCTGGAAACCCTCAGTTCTTTAGAAAAGACACTCATTTTCTGAGATTGTTAAAGACAATGGACTAAACAAGAATTTTGAGAAACCTTCAGTAATAGAGATGGGCAATTTCATTAACCCATTGAGCTGTAAGTTCTATGTGTCCCCAGAACCTAGGCCAAAAGAATCTCTGCTGGTTGTGGGTGCTATCAATATATATTCAGTTTCTTATCCATGAGGATGTATATGTGTACACTATGCTGAAACCATCGCACATTTGTCCCTTTTTTGTTGTTAAATCAAACTAACATAATATACCTAAATTCTCATTAAAAACCTGTGAGCTATGTGTTTTGTGGTGGTAAAATGGCCTTGAGGTCTCTCTTAAAAGTATGGCAGCAGATTTCTCAAAAGTTCTACGCTCATGTATTTGAAAATAAGTTACAGAATATAAATAAGAGAGTATGTGTGCATTTATGTGTGTGTGATGAAATATTACGAAATTATTCACATGCAGGGTGGTCTTATCTAAATGTTCATTATCTAAGTTCTTGCCAGTTTGAAGTTATGTAGAGAAACAAAGGTCATCAGAATATTATTAACTAATGAGTTTAAACAATTATAAAATTAGGGACTTCCCTGATGGAGCAGTGGATAAGACTTCGTGTTCCCAATGCAGGGGACCCGGGTTCCATCTCTGGTCAGGGAACTGGATCCCACATGCATGCCGCAACTAAGAGTTCACATGCCACAACTAAGGAGCCCGTGTGCAGCAACTAAGGAGCCTACATTCCACAACTAAGGTGCCTGCGAGCCGCAACTAAGAAGCCCTGTAGCCACAACTAAGGAGCCCACCTGCCTCACTAAGACCCCACACAACCAAATAAATAAATAGTTTTTAAAAAATTAGCACTCACTCAAATTTTCCTCCATGCCTAACTCTTAAACACCTAATTATCCAATGCAAAATGAAATTGAAAATCTTGTTTAAAAGTATGGGAGTAATGAATTTGATGAAAAGAAATGTTGGTGAACTCTTCCAACTATAGGGCACATCGTTGACAAATGAGGATCTGGTACAATTTACCAATTAAACCGAGGGAGAGACTGAGGGAGAGAAAAAAATGCACAAAGATGAACACAGAATAGTTGTTTCAAAAGGGAATAATTTGATTATAGAAGGATTAGGGAAAACTAATGAAGCCTTCAAATATTTTTGCAAACATGACCCTCTGTTTAGTTATGCCACAGTTATTAGACGTGAAGTGAAAGATCTTCCAAGTAATCATATAAATTTGTCCAAGAAAGAAAGAAAAAACAAAATTAGCACTACTTTTATTTTCAAGAATCTATACTCTCTAAGAACACAGTTCTAACAATATAGTTTTATTTGCAGCATAAAATTAATAACAACATATAAGATGAAGTAAATTTATTTTATAATTCTTGTCCTACTTTTAAAGATAAAGACTCAACTCAAACTGGAATTGAAGTACAGTTGATGTACAATATTATATGTTACAGGTGTACAATATAGTGATTCACAATTTTTAAAGGCTATACTCCATTTATAGTTCCTGTAAAATATTGGCTATATTCCCTGTGTTGTACAATATATCCTTGTATCTGATCATTTTATACAAACTGAATTTTAAAAATGTATTTATTATAAAATTTTGTCCCCATCTAGGTACCAACTGTTGTCATATAGTAAAAACCTCCTCTAATATAAAACCTCCTTTTCTTGTAGGAAAGTCATAAGAAACAAACAGCAACAAAACAGAAAGAGAACGACCACCCAGAGAACCTACTATTAACATATTGGCCTAAAAACTTTCAAATATTTTCTTCCATCAAGAATGTACATAGAGGCATTCTTCCATGTCAGTGCTTTTCAGGTTTCTATTTCACGTAAGCTATTTTGTTTCCCTCCACCTTTTCCCTGAAGAATATTTTCTTAGTTCTTCATATATAGGAATAACTCTATTTGTGCTAATTTTCTGATCTTCTCCAGAGAAAGCAACAAATCCTGGTGCTATAAAATTTATTCATCCAAACATTGATTATGTCCCCTGTTATGAAATACAAGCAGAAGAGCCTGCTTTCCACCTCCCAGGGCAATGTTTCTCAAAAGTTTTTCATTATTGCCCTTATTTAGACATTTTCCCTAATTGCCCACTGATGGCTTTCAGTACTGTAGACACACTATACATCTGTTTATATACTATGGCCCGTGGGCGGGGTGGGTGGTCTATTAGTTTTCTGTTGCTGCTGTAACAAATGACCACAAATTGAGCAGCTTAAACACACAAACGTGTTATCATACATCTGAAGGAATAGAAGTGTGACTCACTGTGTTAAAATGATGAGGCTGCAGGGGCTGCATTCCTTTACGGAAACCAAGGGGAGAATCTGTTTCCAGCTTTTAAAGGCCACCCACAAGCCTCTGCTGGGGTCCCCTTCCTCCACCTTCAAAGCTAATGTTGAATCTGTGACTTCTCTTCATTGTCTTATCTGCCTCTTCCACTCTTAAGGGCCCATGTGATTACAGGGGGCCCACCGAGATAATCCAACATAACCTCCCCATTTTGAAGTCAGCGAATTAGCAAACTTAATTCCATCTACTACTTTAATTCC
Source organism: Tursiops truncatus (assembly GCF_011762595.2). Lineage (NCBI taxonomy): Eukaryota > Metazoa > Chordata > Mammalia > Artiodactyla > Delphinidae > Tursiops > Tursiops truncatus. Next base: position 161,799,963 of record NC_047035.1, on the reverse strand, counting down.
CATTTGCCACAGAGCATAACATGTGCACAGTTTCCAGGGATTAGGGCATGGACTTCTTTCATGGGATGGGGCCAGGATTGGGGGAGGGTGTTGTTATTCTGCCTGCCACAGAAAGCCACCAACCATCGTAATGCCTAATATTTTCTGGCCCCTTGAGAACCAATTTTCACCCCATTGGGGACAGTATCACCCCTGCTGTGAACACATGCTCTGGATACCAGCTCTCCCATCACCTCCTTCTCTCTTGTCTTTGGGCTTTCCAGCTGGGGGTCGATATCCTTCTAGACAAGAAATTCTTAGTATATTATAACAACTTTTCTAGATACACATGTGCATCTCAATGTACATTTTCCAAAATGAAATTAACAACACCCACATTTTTTTCAATCTAGAAAAACCCACCCTTGACCTAATACACCATTGCCCACAAGAAGAGCCTTTTAATTATCCAGACAGCCTACAAGGCACATAATGCTGTCAAATAAAGCTTTCTCTATGTCATCATTAGAAATAATAGAAATCAAAATTTAGATTGGGGGGAAAAAAGTGAAACATACTTAAAAGTTTTTTTCTAGATTGTTCAGTGTTTGTGCCTCTTAAATGTACTTTTGCTATAAATAAACTATCTCTGGGATTTCTTCTGAAATATGGAATATAGAAACTGCAGTTAAAAACATGCAGCCTCTAGGGAAATGATCCAGCATGTTTCTTTTCTTTACTGCAGGTATTGCTGTGGAAGCAGCAAGAAGGCTGGTATTTTAGGCCTGGAGGCTTTCCCCACTGAAGTCTTTTTCTTTAAAAAAAAAAAAAGCCTTGAGCCAAATCATCAGATTTCTGTTCTCTCTGTTACATCAATTAATGGTACCCGAAAATCCAATTCAATTTAATTTTCTTGAAGTGGAAACCTAGGGGAAAACTCCTCTTTTTCAAAGGAAACCCACCTGAAAAACAGTCCTAGCTATCAAAAATGATCGCACTCTGGGCTTCAGGATGGCAGAACCATAGTCACAGTAATGGTGTCTGGAAAGTGAGACAATTCCAAAGCACATTTATATCTACTTAGATAATTGTGTGGGAAGGGAGGCACTGAGTCTATGTATTAAAAATAAAATCACTTATGAGAGTCGGAGAGTTCTCTTCACAGAGATGAAGCGTCTCCATTTTCGTCTCAGCCATTTTAAAGTTAAAGTATCTGGTGATTCCACGCTACCCCTCCCTGCCCGCCTTTAAGATGATATTATGGAAAAGCCATGAGTCCATCAAGTAAGAATCCAATTCTTAATTAAATTGTGCAATAGGTCAAGTAGGTTTTCAATAAGCTTGGCTGGCCAACCCCCTTAAGTCCGACCTCATATCTATTTAATGAGGAGCCTTAGCTTGGCTGTACTGCTGCTGTGGGTGCCGGGAAATTCCTTTTTCTAGTCTAAGTGTACCCACAGACCACCCGAAAATTAAACCAGCTTTTCCTCATCTTCTGAAGGGTGATCTCTGCTTTCTGAACTAATAAGTAGCCAAAATGACCCATGAAACCCTTTTACTGGCTCAAATAGAAATAGTCCCCAAATCCAAAACATCAGACCACTTCTCGCCACCTCCGTCAGCAGCCCCGCCTCCTTATCAGAGCTGCTGCTTCTCCAGACTCTCTCCGAAGACTCCCAGCTCCAATCCGAGCTCTCCCCGCTCCTGCCCTTCACAGTTCTCCATGATCCGGAGGGATCTTTTTGAAGTGTAATTGTGTCACTCTTGTCAATTTCTCATCTCACTAGGGGTAAAATGCAAAATTCTCACCTCCCCTACCGTGTGTCCCCTGACCTGCCAGCCAACCTTCTCTCTGACCTCATCTCCAGCCACTCCTGGCTCCCTCCTCGTGTTCCAACCACACAGGTGCCCTCACTTTCTCTCAATCACAGCAAGTACAGCCCTGCCTCTGGGCCTTTGCACGGGCTGTTTCCTCTGCTTGGGATGTTCTTCCCCCAGATTTCTTTCTTTCTTTTTTTTTTAAATTAATTTTTATTGGAGTATGGTTGCTTTACCCCCAGATTTCTGAATGGCTCATTCCTCCACTTCTCTCAGACCTCTGCCTACTGCTACTGTTTTGGAAAAGCTTTCTCTGCTCACCTCATTTACAATAGTACGTCTCTATCCCTCTCTCCCTTGGTCCAGTTTTATTTTTCTTCCAGATTCTTATCACCCTCTGATATGTAAGGATTTGTTCCTAAATCTTCATGCCTCCCCTCTCTATATATATAATATGAATTCCACGAGATTCGGGTTTTGCTTTGTTCACTGCTATATGTCATGTAACGGGACGTGTGCCTAATACGTGTAGCTCAGTATATAATCTTTATTGGACAAACGTTTAATGAGCAACTCCTATGTGGACAGTACAAGGATGGCTCAGCTATGAGGGAGCCACTATAAATAGTGATACTGCAAAGGAGTGAATGAATGGCATGTGGAGACGATGGGAGAATTCTGACTGAACCAGAAATCAGGTAACCTGTGTTCCAGCCCAGTTATGCAGCTTATTAGTGTTGGAACTTTATGTTCCAAACTCTTGTATGCTCCTGTAAAAATGGAATTGATAATGTTTGCCACATCAAATCACTGCAAATATTAAGTGAAATAATGTAGATGAAAGTACTTAGTGAGACATGGCATCGTCTGGACTTGGACCCATGGTTTCTGACTTTAAATCTAATGCTATTTCAACCCCTGCAGGTGCTTGGGAGAATCAGACAGCTAAGTCTGTTGAGAAATGGTTGAGTTCAAAGTACATTTGTACTCAAAATGGTGATCTCTGCTGTTGAGACTGGAAGCAGTTGGGTTCTCATCCTCTTAAAGTAGTTGCTGTTTTTCCTTTGCATTAATAGAAGAACAGATGTAAACCACTAATAGCATTTTACGCCCTAGCGAATGGCCCTCTGCAATCACGACTGTCATGACATATTTTTTTTTAGTAGGTATTTACTGGTTACCGATGAGGTATATTCCAGTGCATTCGTCATCCCAACCATTTCATGCTCTGCAACATGAAGCCTACTTCCCAAATCCTTTGGTATCTGCTCCTTCTGCTACCTTTTGCAGCACATAACCTAAGGTTTTCAAAGTTCATGTCTTTGATGTGAATTTAACAATTAGCATCTGAGGTACGTGTTGTTGCATAGTCTCTTTTTTAGTAGGAACTTCTTTTGGAAGATACAAATCCCAGTAAGTGTTGTTTCAAAATGTCTAGTTGTCTGATCGTGATTGGAAATGGAGGGTCCTGCGTTAGGTGGATATTTTCTTTTTTTAGTGGAAGTAATTTGACAGTCGTCTTAGAGAGCCCTTTACGTAAACTGAATTGTGTCATCTGAGAAAAGATGACGCACACATTTATTTTCTATCTTCATTCACACAGCTGAGCAATACCCTGTGTGTAAAGGCATGTACTGTGGGTTGAGATAACGATTTGTGCTAAGAATATATTTCTTACTTCATTGTTTCATGACACTGTCAATCAGAAAAGACCTACAGAATTTGCACTTTATATATATTCATACATATAACTTATCTTGATGAAAATTTAATTTTGAATTTTATTACATTCATATGGAAGTTATACAATTAGGGTTTTAAAGTTACTTTACTTCCTGAAATGTTCTCTGGCTTTTATGTTACATTATAGTAACAAATAATAGCTAGATTTGCATTTTAAAATGTACCAATTAAACTATTATGCTACAAATGGATTTTTCTGAGTAGATTGATATAAAATACATGGTGTCTAATTTTTATATGGGCTGTGAGAACTATCTAAACGTGTTAATATGAACAAATGGATATTTCTTTTTTAAAAAAACAAATAAAATATAATAGGAAAAATCAAGAATATCAATTACATTTAATGGCATCATAAAAGCAGAAGCTTTGTTTTGAGCTGTAAAAGCTACCAAAAAAGAAAAATGACTGTCTTTCTCAAAGAACAAACAGCTATTATTTATAATGTATTACTTTAATTAATCCTTTTAATTATAAATGCATAAAATAATGAATTGTTCCTTTCAACAACGATGGGAAGAGAGGTCATGTAAAATTATTTTAGAAATTTTCAAAGTACATAAATACTTGGAATAAAGAAAATACTACATGGCTCTAAAGTAATAAACTGCTCTCATTTTACATTTATGTCTTTGTGGTTATAAGAGGCCAAGGATTCCTACATTTTTTTCTCTCTGCTCTTTTCTTTCAGAAGAGTCCAGTCATTTAAAAATTTGTCATACTTTCATCAAACATGAATATTAAACTCTCACAGATTGGTACTAAATATATATGCTTTGAGCAGTATTCTAATCTCAGTTGTCTGGGTCTGGCTTCCTACGCGGGCCTCTCACTGTTGTGGCCTCTCCCATTGCGGAGCACAGGCTCCGGACGCGCAGGCTCAGCGGCCATGGCTCACGGGCCCAGCCGCTCCGCGGCATGTGGGATCTTCCCGGACCGGGGTACGAACCCGTGTCCCCTGCATCGGCAGGCAGACTCTCAACCACTGCGCTACCAGGGAAGCCCCCAATATGTACTTTTAATTTAAAATATTTTTGCTACCAAGAAGGAAAGAAATAGCTTGTTTTGCTTAAATTTTTAAGACTGGCTTTCCATATTAATCAAGGTAGATTAATCCATTAATCTATATTAATCCAGGTGGAGGTAGTTCATTACTTTAACTTATTAGCTTTATTACTTTCAATTTCATCCCATGACAGAACAGTCAAATAGAGCTATATTAGTTCAAGTCACTGAATTTGAATATTTATAAAGGGTTTCTCTTTGAGCACTTTCAACTAAACAAAATAGTTTGGGGAGTATGAGATCTGATTTTTGCTAATGGACAGGTAATTTAGGGTGCTTTAGATTGAAATTACATGCCTGCTACAATGTAGTTTAAATGTGTGTCTTCTGAAGTAGTGTTTTACTTTTTAACTGCCTAGAGGAAAACTGAGAAATAAGGAAAGAAAATGGGGAAATATTGTTTGAAAAGACCCCACTTAAAGTAACCTGCTTGTTTTATCTTTCAGCTCAAATTTTGCATTCTGATGCAATATCCCAGAAACACTTGGGCTATATATTATAGCTCAAAGAACAGGCACAGCAATTCCAAAGCTCAGTAGAACCATCTTCCTGGTCATAAACTAGACTGGTTGGGATTTTTCACATTATAAATCACCTACCACACAAAATAAGTAGCCCATAAATTGGTAAGTAGGTTTTTAAAAAGTGCTTATGGGAAACTGAAAACTTCTGCAATGCTCAGAACAAGTAAGATGAGAATGACTTGGAGCCTACAATCTCCAGGTTACCACAGGGAGGGGATGAGGACTCCAGTGAAAGGAAGATAACTTTTGTCTCCCTGTGTTTCCACAAAGTGCATTCTTTGGGCTCTCAAGTCACTCAACAACTTCCCTTACCTTGGCAGGAAAATCTGGGAGGTTCACCCGAAATTCTTCTGTTTCTTTATTACACCCTTGTGGTGGCTGATGTAACCCCCCTTGGTTTCCATGGCAGCGTCCATCCTGATGGCCAGACTGGGGGCTTTGAGTGGCTTGGACCCAGTGGTTATCATCACTCACAGGCTTACTGTGTGGTCACCAGTATTCGTCCCTGGTGTCATTACTCCTTTCTTAGCCTATAGCTAACATGGCCTCCCTCTACTAGGCTCTTTTTTTTCCCTTTCAATGTTGCTGTAGTTCTTATTGTTTTATTGTTTTACCAACTCTTCAGGTATGGCTTTTATTTATTTTACTCCCTGTCTTGAAAAAATCCATGCTAGATCTCATGGTCAGGGTCATAGGACACTTGAGATGCAGAATTGGCAGTTCCTTCCTGCTCATAATGAACTTGCACCCTAGGAGAGGCTCAAATGTTTAGCCCCTTCCATCCCCAGAATGAGTCATTTTCCCACCCCAGATTTTCAAAAGTTTTATTCTTGGGACTCCATAATTATTTCCCTTATTCTTTTGTTTCTCTGAAGAGGCTTACCGGGAACTCTATGAACAAAGAACTCCAGGAAGTCTAACAGTTGCATTTATGAAAGGGATAACCTTTTCAGAACTCTCATGAGCCATCTAGTAGAATTGCTACGATAATTGTTCTTTTAAAAGGACAGAACTCTCAGGTATATATAAAGAAATGGACTTAACAAGGTGAATGTTCTTAAGACATAAGAAAATGTCCTTTTGTTGGGGATGCTGTCGGCAATGAACTAGAAGTTAAACTTGGTTGCTTAGTTTCTTTTCCTGTAGCTTTATGTAAATTTGTACACCTTCATGATTTTTTTTTCCTTTCCCTCGTTAATTTTGGGGTGGATGTCATGCTGATGGTGAAGATTCTGTCACATAGGAGCTCAGTTTTCCCTAAGAGGAATGAATTGGCTATTGGAATAAAAATTATCTTGAATATTTAGAATTTTAAGAACATTGATAACCATTAAATTATAATAGAACTAAACATGAAATTTCAGTGGTAATGTGGCCAGCCTGTTTAATCGCTATATAACAAATAAAATCATGACTATGGAGAATCAAGTTTTGTAGCCATTTTTACTCCTTTTAGAGGACAAGAAATCACCTTCCCCCAGTGCTGTCTCAGTCTGATCTCAGAAAAACACTTTAAATATACTTTATCCATAAACATGAACAAAGTAAAAGAAGGCTGAACGTACTCATCTTCATGTTCATGTCTTTTGCCTGTTTTCTGTTTCTTACTGATTTATATGCATTCATATATTCTAGATCTGTGTTGTTTACTCTAGTGGTTACGTGCTGTTGCGCACTTGAAATGGGACTTGTCTAAACTGAGAAGTTTTGTGTTAACATAGAAATTGAATTTGAAGCCAGTATTAAAAAAATGTAAGCTACCTTATTACCAAGTTTTATACTAATTACTTGTTGAAATGATTACATTTTTAATATATTAAATAAAACATATCATTAAGTAGTTTTTGTCTGTTTCTTTTGATGGTTTTGAACATGACTATTCGAAAATTTAAAATTGCATATGTGGTTCACATTATATTTCTATTGGATACCACTGTTCTAGCCTTATACCAATCTCCGGTAAGTAGCATATCTTTGTGTACGTGTATGTGTGGCTTGTCTTTCTCTTCTTGGTATGTGTTGATGAGGAGAAGACATGGCTCCGGTTGCAGAGTAGAGACTGTAGGGGGCCAAGGAGAGAAGTGAATGAATTCCAGAAAATTTGTGGGAAAACTGCTGATGGGTGAGATGTGGTGAACAGGGACGTGGAATTGTCAAGGGTGACTTGGGTTTTTAGCTGAACAATGGTACCATTTACTGTGATGGGAAGACTAAAAGGGGAATACATTAAGTGGGGAGAACAAAGTGATTTTTGAGCTGTTAAGTTCGATGCAGCCACGTGGAGTTATAAATTGGGTAAGTAAATCTGGAATGCTCATAGTCTAAATTCCCCATGAGCAAGAGAATGAGGCTGTCTCTGACAGCTCTTTCGGTGTGTATAATAACCACAAAAATCTCCGTGGCGTATAAGCAAAAGCATTTATTTCTCACGCATTTGTGGAACAGGTGGGATTCAGCTGATCTGGGTTGGGCTGAGTTTCTCAGTGCAGGCTGGGCTCTTTGGTCTGGTCCAAAGGAGTTTACTGTGGGGTTCAGGCTTAAGACGCAGCAGCTACAAAAGAACCTCTTCATATCACTATCATGATGCTCACGACAGAACGACATTCTCATGTGGACACACCCATTACCTTGTCAGCCTCAGCTGGAATTGGCATATAATCATATTTGCTCTTACTCCATTGTTCAAATAAAGTCAATGGCCAAACCCAATGTCAATGGGATTGGGCACTAAACTCTGCCCACTTTAGCCATTAATAGTGAAAAAGCATGTGGCAAAGTTTGTAGATATATAAGGCATCAGGGTAGGGGAGGGTGTGAGTAAAGAATTTTTTTTTAATTTTTTTTTTTTTGGCCACACCGCGGGGCTTGTGGGACCCTGGTTCCCCGACCAGGGATCGAACCCGGGCCCTCTGCAGTGGAAGCGCGGAGTCCTAACCACTGGACCACAGGGGAATTCCTGTGAGTAAAGAATTTTGATCAATGATTCAATTTACCACAAAGATTATCATTTTCAGATCAAAATAAGGGCTCCAAAATGCTTTGTTTGAAAAAGATTCTCCAGAGTTAGTAGATCTTCCTGATAACTTTTGTAGTCTGACAGTGAAGCAGGGTGCGTCTAGATGTGAAGAAGAGTGATCTTGAGAACATAATAATAATTAATAGATACAGGTGGACAGATGAGCTGGCAGAATGTCTGCTGCGTCCAGGTCTGTTCACTGCTGGCCTCTGTGTGATCAGCCTGACTGAAGGGATAAGCAGAATGAGTCTTTGAAAAGCTACTTCACAAACTGGAAAAAAAAACGGGAGGACTTGGTTTTGACCTTTTGAAAGTTCCTTAACTTTCTTGATCCCTATATCTCTTGTTTGTGAAGTGGAAATGAAAAATCTGACTTTTAGGGTTATTGTGTGTATTAAAATGAAATAACGATGCAAAACACCTAAATACTTGCTAGTATTGTCTTTTGTTCTTATCTCTGTGTCCTGCAGATAACTGTTTCTGCCAGTAACACTTCATTGTATTTATTTGTTTACATCTTATTTGTTTACATTGTATTTATTTGTTTACACCTTCCCGACCTACCACCTTTTGAGGATAAGATCACATTTGTAATTGTAATATCTAGTACAATACGTGGCACACAGTAGGCACTCAGCAAAATTTTCTTTGACACATTGAATGACTTCTTCATTTTTATGTTATAGGGACAAGGGAAGCAAAGGCGTGTCATAATTTGTGGCTGCCAACCTTCTCTTGAATGACTCTATTATGAATTATTTTACCATGTAGTAAAAGGCCTTATAAAGTATCTGACACTTATTATGAGCTTAGTGACTCTTATCTTTCTTTCTTTTCTATCTGCAGATTTTTAGAAGGAACAAGAATGCATGAGCCCCGTCCCTTGGAACATCACAACACCATAACTTCTTTAATTAACACATATTTTAACCAACCTGAAAGTTCCCTTTTGTGAAGCTAATTCTACTAAAGCTGATTCTACTAAAGCTAATTGTACTAAACAAATATGGTAAGTGCTTTAGTATTATAATGGCCAGAGAAGTTTTATTGCTCTGGTGAATTCTCAGAAGGGTAGCTGAAATATGACTATATCAGATAGTTACATAAGAGTTGTTCCCCCAAGTTTTTCTATAGTGAATTTATCCTGGAAAAAAAATGTTCACTGTTTATCAAAACCATCATCCTAAGTAAACTCATCTAGGTAGTGTTCATTATATGACACAGATTTAATGTCCTCTAGGATGCTATATGCCTATCTTACTGATAAAGATAAATTCTTGTAATAAAAACCAGTATGAACATCACCAAAATTAAGGAATGGTGTGCTGCAAACTACACCATCAAGAACATGAACAATCAACAGAAAAGGAGAAGATATTTGCAAGTCATGTATCTGATAAGGAACTTGCATTTTGAATATATAAAAAGTTATACAACTCAATAATTAAAAGGACAAATAACCCAGGTAAGAAAAGCAAAGGAGGGCTTCCCTGGTGGTGCAGTGGTTGAGAGTCCGCCTGCCGATGCAGGGGACGCGGGTTCGTGCCCCGGTCCGGGAAGATCCCACATGCCGTGGAGCGGCTGGGCCCGTGAGCCATGGCCGCTGAGCCTGCGCGTCCAGAGCCTGTGCTCCGCAACGGGAGACGCCACAACAGTGAGAGGCCCGCGTACCGCAAAAAAAAAAGCAAAGGATCTGAACAGACATTGCTCCAAGATGAAAAAATGGTTAACAGACACATGGAAAGATATTCAATATCATTAGTCATTAAGAAAATGCAAATCAAAACCACGATAAGCTACCACTACACACAGACTAGTATGGCTATAATCAAAAAGACAGACAATAGCAAGTGTCGGTGAGGATGTGGAGAAATTGAAACTCTCGTACATGGCAGGTGAGGGTGTAAAAGGGTGAAGGATCTTTAGAAATCCAGTTTGGCCATTCTTCAAAATGTAAAGCATAGAGTTACCATTACGACCCAACAATCCCACTTTTAGGTATATATACCCAAGAGAAATGAAAACATATGTCCACACAAAAACCTGTAAATAAATATAGCAGTATTATTCATAATAACCAAAATAAATAATTAGATTAAAAATAATTCAAAATAATAATATTGAAATAATATTCAAAATAGTAATAATAATTCATACCAATTCAAAATAACCAAAATTGGAAACAACCCAAATGTCCATAAACTGATGAATGGATAAACAAAATATGGTACGTGCATATAATAGAGTATTATTCAACAATGAAAAGAAGTAAAGTGCTGATACATGCTATGATACAGATGAACTTTGAAGACAATCTGTTAAGTGAAAGAAGCCAGTCAAAAAAAAATACATGTATGAATCTGTTTGTATGAAATGTCCAAAATAGATAACTCAATAGAGACAGAGAGGAGATCAGTGGTTGCCTAGGGGAAGGGGATAAGAATGAGGAGTGCTTGCTAATAGATATGGGGTTTTTTTTGTGTGTGATGAAAATATTCTTTGGGGTGATGGAGGCACAACTCTAAATATACTGAAAAACACTGAATTATATACTTTAAATGCGTCAGTTGTATAATGTGGAAATTGCATCTCAGTAACGTTGAAACACCAAGTATTAGAATAAATGCATGCAAGGTTCGGTCGAGAAAACCTTTCTATGGAATTAGCTACAGAAAAGGTCAGGCTAGTCTTAAACTTTTATTCCATTAATAACAGAGCAATATTGCTTCCGTAGTGCATTGAGTGTCTATCCGGTTGTGCTCTAAGTTTTGGTAGACAGTGGTTAATAAAAGAAAGAAGGCATATGTGTTTATCAAACTTGCATTCTTGCAGTAGCAGGAGAAGCAACACAATGAAAAGCTGAAAATAAGAAATAATTTCAGATAGTTATAAATAACATGAAGAAAAGGAAAGAGGAACATTGAACATATTAAGACTGGGAGTGGGGAAAGGAGGGATGGGGCTGTCCTCATTGACATTTGGGCTGAGACACAGATGCTCAGAAGTCCTGGGAAGACCTGGGGAATAGGGCTCCATGCAGAGGAAGGGGTCCCGTAAAGGCTCTGTGGTGAGGAAGACTCTGGCTGTGTGTCTGGAGCAGTGAGTGAGGGGCAGAAATAGGATAGGAGTTGGGGTTGCATAGGACATTACTGGAAGTTTGGATTTTATTTTCAGGGCAATGGGAAAACATTGAAGGATTTGAGGGAGAGGAGTGATATGAGAAACCGTTACTTTTTTTGACCTGTCTACACCTAAAAGCAGCATCTGCTTCTAGATATGATTTAAATGATAATTTTCTGAACTTGATACTGAGTCTGAAACTCTAATGGGATGAAACTTTTGAGAGAGATGGTGAGTTTGCATGTGGGAAAAATGTAATTGTGACCAGAGGACAAAATATGATTGAAAAACATGGCAATGATATTTGGCAGCTCCTTCCCTTAAGAGGAGCTATTCCCCTTATGTGGTGGAAGTGACATTGTTTGAGTTCTGGGCACTAGACCTTAAGTGGCCTTAATCCAGTTGAAACACTGCCTTTATCTTGGATTATCTGGGTTGGCCCTTAATCTGATGACTGTGTCTTTATAAGAAACAGAAGAGGAGCGGACACAGATAAAAAGGAGAAGATGGTGTGAAAATAGAGGCAGAGATTGGAGTGATGTTGCCACAAGCCAAGGAATGTTTGGAGCCCCAGAAGCTGGAAGAGGCAAGGAAGGATTCTCCCCTCCACCCCAGACTCTTCACCCAGATCATTGCTCTACCAACACCTTGATTTTGGACTTCTGGATTCCAGAACCGTAAGAGAAAAAAATTCTGTTATTTTAAACCACAAAGTTTATGGTAATTTGTTATGGAAGCCCTATAAAACTAATATAGGCAGATATTTAAGAATATTGCAGGGTCATATGGTAAGTGATCATGTACCTGTAAAAAAAAAACGTCCTAAACTGTTTTCCAGAGTGACTGTACCATTTTAGATATCCCCACAGCGATGTAAGAGAGTTGCAGTTTCTCCACATCATTGTCAACACTCGGTATTGTCAGTCTTTTTTATTTTAGGCATTCTGTTGGTAAAGATGATGTTAGGAACTGAATGACTGAGTCCTTCCCGAATTCATGTTAAAATCTAATCTCCAGTGCGATGGTATTTGGAGGTGGGGCCTTTGGGAGGTAATTAGATCATGACGGTGGAGCCCTCAGAACAGGATTATTGCCCTTATAAAAGAGACCAGAGAGTTTAATAGCTCTCCTTCTGCACTGTAATGAGCAGGTGGAGACGTTCACAGCAAATTGCATTGATTACTCAGTGAAACTATGACAGAATGTCTGTGTCCTATAGGCTCAGGAACATGGTGACATTTTATTTTGTCTATTGCATGGTAGAAAGAAAGCTTCTCAGATATGTGAAATCCAGGAAAAATGGTTGCTGTCACATACTCCACATACTCCAGTTTGCTGCCACTGCTGTCTTCTGAAGTACAAAGTATTTGTGTTTGGTCCCAAAGATGGAGGACAAATTTGATGCTACAGTTTTACTTGAGAGTCAATTTACACCATCCACAGTCTAACTTAGAAAAAAATCCATCTTAACAGACAGAAAAGACATCATCATAAATAATAATCAAGTAACAATCAAGCCTTTAAAAAGAGAGTATTTAATTGCCAAAAGCAAATACCACTCTAAATCATAGCGACAAATGCCCAAGGAACCCTCCAAAACCAAAACAGTAACTATAGTACTTCTTGGCTTTCAGGCCAACCCAATTTTCCTCTTTGGCGTTATACTCATTCACAGGGCGGGTATATTTGGCTGCTTAAATACTGTGCCACTTGCCAATATCTATAAATAGCTGTTTATTATTGAGTCTTCAGACAATAACCTGCAATTCTACATCATTTCCCCTTTTCATTTACCAATATACCATGTAGTGGGAAAATAACTTTTTTTAAAATTTCACGAAGATGTCAGGAATCGTTACAACATGGAAGTATGATTCTGTTATTTTACTTTTGCAGCATGTAATACATTAATTAATGTATGATGATGATTCCCTGAGAAAATTTAATTAAATTAGGTTGGCCCATCTCCTAGACTGTTAATTACTATAATATCAACAAGAGTTGAATATGAATATTGTATATGTCAAAACAAATGAATTTTTGGGATACTGAGAATAGCCATGTAATTTTGAGGTCCTGATGGGATTTGGCTACGAAAGCAATGTGAGATTGAATCCCCCTGATATTTTTATCTTGGGTTTGCTGTTTCTGTTTCTACATTTAAAAATCATAGACCCATTGAAAAACATTTAAATTCTACTGGCAGTTTTACTTCACTTTTAGTGTCTTGTCCTATGATTTCTTCTAAAGGGTAGGCTTTTGCTTCTGTTTTTCTTTTTACTTTTTTGGTATTTTTATGTGACTTTTGTTTCAGGAATATCTCTTTAAAACAAATTTATACACTATATATTTTAGAGTAGTTTTAGGTTTGCAGAAAAATTTAGTAGAAGTTAGAGAATTGAGTAGAAATTAGAGGATACCCCTCCCTCCTGCTAGATTGTCTTCCAAACAGGCTGTACCATTTTGTATTCCCACCAGCAATGAATGCGCGTTCCTGTTGCTTAATGTTCTTACAAGTATTTGACATTGTCATTGTTTTGGATTTTGACCATTCTAATAGGTTTGTGGTGGTCTCTCAATGTTGTTTTAATTCACAGTGCCCTTATGAATATGATGTTCAGCATCTTTTCATATGCTTATTTCCATCTGTATATCTTCTTTGGTAAGGTTCTACTGTGGACTTGAGAGAGTTCTTTGTATATTATGGATACAAGCCCTTATTGGATATGTGTATTTCAAATATTTTCTCCAACTCTATGGCTTGTCTTCCCATTCTCTTAACAGTGTCTTTCCCAGGGTAGGAGTGTTTAATTCTAATGAAGTCCTACTTAATCAATTTTTTTGTTTGGTGCTGTATCTAAAAAGTCATCACTAAACCCAAGACCACCTAGATTCTCCCATATGTTTTCTTCCAGTTTTATAGTTTTGCATTTTACATTTATGTCTATGATTCATTTTGAGTTAATTTTTGTGAAAGGTATAAAGTCTGTGTCTAGTTTTGTTTTGTTTTGTTTTCTTTTTTGCTTTTTTTTTTTTTTTTTGGCATGTGGATGCCCAGTTGTTCCAGCACCATTTGTTGAAAAGACTATTCTTTCTCCATTGAATTGCCTTTGTTCCATTGTGAAAGCTCAGTTGACTATATTTGTGTCAGTCTATTTCTGGGCTGTCTATCTGTTGCATTGATCTATTTGTCTGTTCTTTTGTCAATTCTGCACTGCCTTGATTACTCTAGCTTTATAGTAAGTCTTGAAATTGGGTAGTGTCAGTCCTCTGATTTTGTTCTTCTTCTTAAGTATTGTGTTGGCTATTCTGTCTTTGGCCTTTCGTATAAACTGTAGAATCAGTTTGTTGCTTTCCACAAAGTAACTTGCTGGAATTTTGACTGGGTACGCTCTTTTTATTTTCTAGTCCCTGTGATTCAAATTTCTTCTTCTTTTCACTCCTATTATCTTGATAAGACCCTCCCTTTTTTCTCTTCCTTTTGTTACTCCATTGAAACAGGAAATTAGCATACACACCCTTTTCTAAGATATTTGCAACTCATTTTCAGAAGGGTTGAGCTTTTCCTAGTTCTACAAGTGAGTTTTGAAGGCTCCTTCTTACCTTGTTCAAGGAGAACATGAACTCTTTCCAGGCTTATTTTTTATTCCCTATCAATGATTCACTTATTCAAAACAGCTAAGAAATCTGTAAATTTGACAGGAGTCAAAAGTAGCTATTTATTGGGACTTCCCTGGTGGGCACTGGTTAAGAATCTGCCTGCCAATGCAGGGGACACGGGTTCGAGCCCTGGTCCGGGAAGATCCCACATGCTGTGGAGCAACTAAGCCCGTGTGCCACAACTACTGAGCCTGCGCTGTAGAGCCCGTGAGCCACAACTACTGAAGCCCGTGTGACACAACTACTGAGGCCCGTGCGCCTAGAGCCTGTGCTCTGCAACAAGAGAAGCCACCGCAATGAGAAGCCCGCGCACCGTAACGAAGAGTAACCCCCGCTCGCCGCAACTAGAGAAAGTCTGTGCACAGCAATGAAGACCCAACACAGCCAAAAATAAATACAAAATTTTTAAAAAAGTAATTAAAAATAGTAGCTGCTTATCAATGTGAGAAAATATTGACACATTTTCTTTACCATGTTAGCTCATCAAGCCATTTCTGTTGACAGCTCTCACACACAGAGATTTCTTTTTGCCTATATTGTGCCTACATCCCTATACCAAACATGACCATGGGTTTCCATAAACATAGCTAAATGCCAAGTTTTGGTGTCCCGCCGGGCATAGCTGACACTGCAGGACACTTTTTCCAAAGAGTATCCTGCCTGCCTGGATGATCAGCTGCAGGTAGAGCTGTAGTCAGTAAAGTGCTCACCAGGAAAGTATTTTAAATTGGAAATACAGAGCCTACATTGAGCTTGATGTCAGAAACACAGTCACAACAGAGCGTGGAGCAGCGTTCACAGATCTTATCTACTGCATGTGCAATGGCAAAATCAAACATGACCTTTAAAAAGAAAACTCAAGTCAGTATCTGTATAGGTTCTGTGCCTGCGTGTATGTGTGCACACGCATGTGCATTCACAGGCATGCAGGCACATGTGGGCAGTCTTTTTCAGCTCCCAGCTCCCAAGGACAGAGACCTTATTTTTCCTATTCACTATATATGAATAAATGAATGAATGAATGAACATCTCATATATGAATGGACAATTTCACAAATGAAGAATTCTATCCCTTTTCCATTTTAATACTAGTCATCAGGTACTTGTTGGGAAAATATTGGTCTTCTCTATCATTGTGTGAGTCTCTTGAGGGCAAGGGCTGTGTGGTCTCAATGTCTATGCCTACGGCTCCTGGTACTGTGCCAGGAACACAGCACTCATTAAATCCTTTCAAGAGTAATAAATAATTATTGTAAATCAGCTATACTCCAATTAAAAAAGTAATAAATAATTAACTGGAGGGTGGCCTCAATGAGAAACTCATTTGTGTGTGACCACTTAAAACTTTTTAGAAGCTAAAAATTGAAAGAAAGGAGAACAGAAATAAAAATATGTTCCTAAAGTGTCACGCGCATGCTTCTGTAGGCGCCTGTCTTTCTTCACCTACCCTCAGTGTAGATAAAATGTGGGGAAAGCTTTTCATTAAATTGTATCAATTTTATGATACTGAAATAAGAGAAGCAGAGGCAGAAAGATATTTGGGGTATAGAAGAGGCCGACGAAGGAATAAAGGAGAGGATATGAGATAGACAAGCAAGGGGAATCAACAAGAAGTTGCCTTTATTAACTTAGGAATATTGAAATCGTGCCACGGTAAAGTCATTTTAATGTGGTTTCTTTAAAACAGATGTGATCCTGGAAGAGGACCAAAGAATAGGAAGCCCTCCAGAGGAGTCAGGAGTAGTTGCCCTGTTAACCTAAGCAACCCTACATCAGGTTAGAGATGGTTGCCAGGGTCAGTAGCCCTGAGGAGAAGAGCGGCCATAGTTGATAACGCCACCTGGTTGAAAAGAATAAAAAAAATATTTCAAGGTGATTGTTTAATGCAGAGTCCCCTGCAAATATTTCCCATGTCTTGCTGAATTTCACAGTTGAGCTTTGAAAACTTTTTAATGTTAGCAAAATCATTATTAAACAAATTCTCTTCTTCCCAGTAGCCACAGCATTAAGAATAATCCTAAATTTCCACTAAATGGAATCTTGGCATAGCAAAGGAAATCTTTTCCTGAGTTAAACCATCAGCCAAGGCCAAAACAACCAAAAATAAGTTCTGTGAACATTTGGAGAAACACATCTTAAAGTATGAAGCACAACATTGCCCATAACCTGTTACGTAATAGAGCTACCGCTTCAGTTTTTACGGTGGGAGGGACCCTTTTAAGGATGCATTGTGTTAAGGGCGCTTCCTTTGTACACTTGTTGCCAAATCTAAATAGAAAGAAGTATTTCCTTGGGTTATGAAACCCAAGGTGTTGTGTGTGTGCTTGTAATGAGTTAGTACTCTCTTCGGGATTATCTCCATCCTGTCTGTTACCATCTTGAATCTTTTCTTTCTATTATTGTCCAAATTATAACTTTTCTCTTAGTATTCCTCTACCTATTATACTATTAGCAGTATCATTATGTTCAGAGAGCAGATTCTCTAGCCATATTTATTTTAACTTTAAAATCTAGTTCTTAAGTTGTTGTGGAGAATGTTGGTATATATTTTCCATTACTTTAAAATCTCTGTACTACTGAATATTATTTGCCACCATCACTCATTGAATCCATTCACCTATATTGATTGATATGAACAAAACTACATCACGTTATTTGCCTTCCAAATTGATAAACCAATTCAATAAAATAAAAGTAACTATGCTATTAAATGGTACAAATTAATGCTTTTCTACTTATAGAAGTACTTTATTCTAAATAAAATCAGATAGTTTAATATCTACATTTAATACATTGGTTTTCAAATTTGAATAGAGCCTATGAAATCAGTGTAACAGGTATTTAATTGCTTCCACTATTTTCACTTTGTCTGTTTATCAATTTCTGTCTTTCTATAGTCTATACACTAAGAATTTTGGAATTTTAATGTAAGAGAAATCATAACCATAAAATGTGGGGATTTGAGTATGAGAGAAGATTGGAGATTTCAATATTTAATCCACTTGAATCTCTGCAGAGATTGATGCCCACCTATGTTTCTTCAATCCTTTATTTCCTACATGTTTTTTGACTTAAAATTTGTTATTTGATTAGAATTTCAACTAATATGTATTAATATCTTTTCATGAGAAATCTACAATTTAGTGTAGCAACTTGTTTAATTTATTAAATTATTTATGTTTTCAACCTACTTTGTTAATACATTCTATTATGTATGTATGTATGTTTTATATCATTATTTATGATTCTAAAGGGTTTGCCTGAATCCTTCTACAGCCTGTGGCAATGTCCCGAACCAGCTAGAGAGCATTTCACAAACTTTTCCAGCTAGAAACTTACCTGTGAACAACTGAAATACTTGAGATCAATTTTTGCAACAGTAGATATTTCATTTCAAAGTCCGGGCAGCCCAACACTCCACAGATAAAGTAATGAAACCCTTCATCTGTAGAAACCCAAGGTAAATCTTTTCACCTTTCCAAAAGTTCACTCTCGCTCCATTTGATAAGAAGTTTTTGAAAGTAGAAAACAACTTTCACTCTTTATACGCAAAGTTTCTTGAAAGAAAAAGTGATTTGTGTTAACTCAAAGGCACTTCTCTATATTTGGGTGACCTTATTTGGTTTACACATGGTCCTTAGAAAGTGTGGTCTGATTTTGTGAATTCAAGATAGGAAATCCATGCCGAAGGATCCAGGCAGACTTAGAATCAGTTCCTGAGTGAAAATGTGGCAATTTTCAGAACATAAAAATGTAGAATTTCAATGGCACTGTCAGAGTATCTTCAGAATACACCCAGGTGTTATCACTGATGGGTTAAATAATAATCATTGCTTAACTCTGCTATCCTAAGTATGATCCTCAGACCACCAGCATCAGCCTGTTTGGGGAGCTTGTTAGAAACTCAGACCTTCAAGGCCCACACCAGACCCACTGAATCAGAATTTAATTTTCAGAAGCACTGGCTTAATCAACTTCCCAATTCAGAAGGTGAAAATTCAGGCCCATCCAATGGTGGGTTTTGTGTAGAGTTAAAAACAGGCAGTTAAAACAACTTAACGAAAGCCACAATTTGTTGGTGAAGTCAAGCCAGTTTACATAGTTAAATCATTTGTAGGAGAAAATAGGAAAGTTTAACTTTACATAAGGAGTGTTCTCAGGAGCAGGTGCGATTTAAGACACATGTTGGTCCCTCCACTGCCAGGCCATCCAGATGAAAGAGGAAAGAATCTCACAAGTCATACAGAGACACTCAATTCTAGACATCTGGTCCACCTTCCAGAAATTTGGTGATTTGACTTTAATAAATTTTCATCAAGATTTTTTTTCTTTTTTTTCATCAAGATTTTTGTCCTCCTATTATGCAGCTTAAACTGGGTCCCTAGCTCCCTTACAGAATTCTCCAGGTGACATAGCATTTATGTATCAACTACTGTATTTCTGTGGGGAAAAAATGGAGCTCTTTTCCTATGTCATTGTAGATTTCTTGAAGCTTCCAGCAACTGGCCAGTGAGCAGGCGGTGCTCCCACATGATCCGAGTGTTAAACTGTTGAATAATGGATCTTGAGGTGGTGCTCTCTGATACAGCACTTCAACGGAAGCATATTTAGCATTTTTCACCAATGCATTATTTCCAGAAAAAGTACCTAGAGATATCTGCACCTAGAGAAGAGAGACACTGATTTTACTTTTAAATTTTCTTACTAGAGGGAGAGTGAATTCTGATCCTAGTTTCATAATTGGAAGCACCTAGTGCATCTGTTCCTAAGCAGATAAAGGGCAATAGTTTCTGAATTGAATTAAGTCAACCATTATTTTATCACTAAATTACTGGAGTCGTCTGTTTATCCTTCTAGCTCCAGCTGGAATATTTTAGGATTAGAGGTGACCCTGATAAAGTAAATAATTGTCCTCATTTTACTGATCTAATTTGTTTATTGTCCTGATAAAATCCTGGCTTATTTCCCCTGTTTTTTAGATGTAGTTATTGGAACTTTCATGAAACCAGGTGACTCCTGGTCCAGATTATGTATGAGCTAGTATCTGTTTTGCCAAAGACAAAGACACATTAGCCTATTTTGACTGAGACCACATCTCTTCAACTTGGATTTGCTTTAATTTTGAAAAAAAGAACTGAGAAAAGGCTAGATTTACAGTCCAACTCATTTCATGTGCAAGCAAAGTTGTGAAATATTAGATAAATATTATGACTGTAACAATAATACTTTAACAATAAATGTAAATTGTAAGATTCTTAATAGTTTTCCAGAAAAAAAAAACCTCTTGAAAATATTACTTTCTTTTCTAGCAACTTTGAGTGTGGTGATGTCACATATATATTTATATTTTCAGAATCTGTGGGGTTTCAGATCTTCTCCCCATTGTTTCTCTAAAATGTGTAGATTTCTTGACCTCTTGGAGTGAATGAATAAGAAGAATGTCGTGTATTAGCTTTCTGCACAGTAGCTCAAAATCTACTGTCAGGCATGGAGCTAGGCTCTCGGGGTGAAAGTCCCTACCCTTTTAGAATATAGATTCTGCTTAATTTCTCATTAAAGCACACTCTGATCTCATCTCTAAAGCTTGTCTTAAACGCAAGAGTTTAAGAATCAAAAGAGTAGGGCTTCCCTGGTGGCGCAGTGGTTGGGAGTCCGCCTGCCAATTCAGGGGACACGGGTTCGTGCCCCAGTCCGGGAGGATCCCACATGCTGCGGAGCAACTGGGTCCGTGAGCCATGGCCGCTGAGCCTGTGCGTCCAGAGCCTGTGCTCCACAACGGGAGAGGCCACAACAGTGAGAGGCCCGCGTACCAAAAAAAAAAAAAAAAAAATCAAAAGAGTAGATTATGTTATTGTTTATACCTGCTCAGCAGAGATGTGTTTCTGGAAGATGGATATATTTGACTACACAGTCATCTGCTATAAAGGTTAGGAAAATCCTACCATCTACTAATTGTCCTCTTACATTAGAACTTGTTAATTTTTGAGTTGACTTAAATCATTTTCTTTTCTCTTCACAGACTCTGTAACACTAGCTCACATTGCACTGTGAAGGGTTATAACCCTGATATTAACCTTAAACTTTCCTCCCTAAAGACTGAAGAGCTTTCCTTCTTGCTGTAATATCCCAGGATCTGATGAACTAGCTGATGTCCTCCCCTATCTTCACCTTTTGCAATTTTTAACATCAAAAATAGTCTCACTTAGTCTTTACCTTTCCAACTGCAATTCTAAACTTTTTCATTTGTCTTCCCTGACATCGCTCACCACAACTCTGATCATTTTACTTGTCATCTCTGGATCTTTTCCAGGTCAATTATATTCTACCCATTACAAATAGATCTATTAAATTTGTGTTTGTGAGCAGAAAAAAAAAGGGAGAGCTTGGCGTGTAACAAGCCCCATGGTTAATTTAGATCACTGACTATTATGCAGCATAAACTTTTAAAGTTTAGCATTTGTTGAGTATTCTGACACGTCTTAAACTCTTTTAGTTTAACGGTGCTTTTATATTATTTTATACTATTTCTATAATTAGGTAACTCAGACTTTACCACCTGGAAATACATTGGAAACCACTGACAGTGAAAATAACATTTACTAAAAGCTGAACAGCTGTTTCTGATCATTCTGTTAATTTTGATGTGTTTTTTCTGAGTTTTCAAATCCATTTTTTAAACATAATTTTAACCAAAATATTTTAATATTTCATACCACAGTATTGTTCATGTCTTGCATAAAATGTGAATCAAGGGGTTGCTTTTCCATAAAAAACACGTTTCTGGTGCTTTTAGTAGTGAGATTTGTATTATCTTATAAAGTTGATGTTTTCAATGAAATGGACCTTTTGAAACTGCGGGATTATATACATTCTATAATTCGATAATTTTGAACATCTAATTCCAGGACTAGGTATGACTGTTCCAAGACTATGATTAGGTTAGGAGATGTTTTCTGGCTTGTTCCTGAATAACCTTCCTATTATTGCCTTATGCCATTTTTTAAAATCATGTGGGTTCAATATAATAATTTTGGTGTGGGGAAAACATTTAGTCACTTCTTCTGGGTCACATTTGATGGAACATCGTTGATAAGTTAAAATCCATTTTTTTAGGATGGATTTGTATTATATTATTATTATTCAATGCTCAGTTGGACCGTATTAGTCATTTTTTTCTTGTTATTGTTCATTAACGAAGCATGAATTCATCTGTGGCTTTCCTTCCTGGAAGAATTTATTGGCGTATGTAAACCCGGGGATTTCCTCATATATGGTCTCCACCACTTTATGTAAAATATGTTTAAAATAGGACTGATCTTAGATCTGATTCTCTAAGGAATTCCATTGTTTACATTTTTTTATACAAGTGTGACCCTTTATGCCACACACATTTTATTTTATTCTTTTTACTTCCTTTCCTGCTGGGTTGTGGATTTGGCAGAGTATGTCTTATTTTGTGTTTTCCATAACTAAGAGTATGTCCATAACTAAGAGTATGTCCATAACTAAGAGTGTTTCCATAAGTAAGAGTATGTCCATAACTAAGAGTATGTCCATAACTAAGAGTGTTTCCATAACTAAGAGTATGTCCTTTCCTGCTGGGTTGTGGATTTGGCAGAGTATGTCTTATTTTGTGTTTTCCATAGTTCCTAACTAAGCCTGTAATAAATATTCATCAAATTAAATGTCAGTTTTCTATAACAGTTGAACAGTTGGCTCCTATTTCTAATTCTATGGTGATTTCCTTAAAACCTAATAGCCTTGCTGTAAAACTTTCTCCAAGACAATTTGAAAGTTTAAACAGACCATATCCTCTGTGTCTGTTTTCCGACATAAATACGTATCACCTCCAAGAAGTCTATTTGATTAAATCAGACATGATTTATGCTTAAGGGAACCACATTACCTTTTTCCAAATAGATTATATTAAGAAAAATGTTCAGCGATCT
This sequence comes from Tursiops truncatus, assembly GCF_011762595.2. Lineage (NCBI taxonomy): Eukaryota > Metazoa > Chordata > Mammalia > Artiodactyla > Delphinidae > Tursiops > Tursiops truncatus. The sequence continues at coordinate 161,777,089 of NC_047035.1, read as the reverse complement.
TCCCTTTATTTTATATAGATGCAATTCATTCCAACCAATCTTCATTGGTGCTGGACACTGGAAGGCCCATCAGGGGATGCCTGTCTTTAGAGCATTTATACTTGAAAGATATTCGAAATGTGTGTGCTACTGATTCTTAAGTGCACCTGGGACACATAATCCCCATTGAAATGTCATTCAATTGACAAAAGTCAGTTGAATACAATAGCCAAAAAGTTGAAAGACCCCAAGTGTCCATCACCAGATGAATGGATAAACAGATGTGATAGATACATGCAATGAAATATTACTTAGCCATGAAAAGGAATGAAGTCTTGGCACATGCTACAATATGTATGAGTCAGAAGAACATTATGCTAAGTGAAATAAGCCATAAAGAAAGGGAAAAATATTGCATAATTCCATTTATATTAAATATCTAGAATAGTTAAATTCATAAATATAGAAAGTAGATTAGAGGTTACCAGAGGCTTGTGTGTACGGGGGCACGGATGGGGAGGTTTTGCTTGCTGGTTACAGAGTTTCCGTTCAGGGTGATGAAAATGTTTTGGAAATAGATAATGATGATGTTTGTACAACACTGTGAATGTAATTAATGGCACTGAATTGTGCATTTATAAAGAGTCAAAATGGCAAATTATGTTCCATATATCTTACTACAGTTTAACTAAATTAATGATTTAATATAGTAAAAACCATGATTGTACATTTTAAATGGGTGAGTTATATGGCATATGAGTTATCTCTCAATACAGCTGTTTTTCTTAAAAAAAAGTTAAAGATTGGAGGATGGAAGCATGTAACCCTCTGGTGCCCTTGTTATCCTTTCCTTAAAATATGGAACTAATAATAATTACAAAATCACAAGTGTGTACCCTCACTATGAAATGCCTGGAGTCTGAGCTGATTCTGGGAAATGTATGGAAATCAATACACAGATGGCATTCTGTAATGCCCAGTCATAATTTATGCATTAAAAACTTTCAAAATAAGGTTTCTATTGGAAAGGTTTGTTAAATACAGTCTTTCTCTTTCTCAATTTTTGCATAGCTGGTCATATTTCCAGAATGTCTTTAGGTGCGTGAGATAGATGATTTCTTTTTTTTTTTTCCCCCTTTCATCTAGGAACTTTGCAAACTGCAAGAATTGCTTTGTAGTCTGAAGGGCCCCTGAGTCTGTGAGCTACATGGCGTTGCCAAGATTGCCAGCCTGCCAAATTCCCAGCTGCCAAAAGACTAGCCAGGGCTTCCTCATATAATGAAAGGACAAAAAAGGCCATGTGCCTGGCAGACTTGCCCAATTTCCTCAGCTTCATAGAAAAAAATAAATCTTGGAAGAAGTCCAAGAAAGAGCTACCATCTGGTCACACTCTTGGCTTTCTCAATATGGCTCCCAACACCTACCATCAAGTGTCAGGAGGGCTTCCTGTGTTGGATGAAGGTAGGCTGCAGAGAATATGCAAAAGTCTGATGGGAGCCTCATGAGGTAGGACTTGACAGACCGGTTTTGACCTGCAGTCTCATCATTGCTTCTGGCATATTCACTGAAGGGTCAACTTTTCAGCAATAAAAATTGGTGTAATTTAATAGCTGGCCCTGTAGTTGCTGACTATCTGTTAATTTCTTGAAGAATCTGTAACCTATCCAAGTACAAACCCACCCAACAACTACAACACTGCATCCCAGATGACTCGAAGGCAACACCTTTGGGGAAAGCTGCAGAACTGTTTTTACAGTCCTGACGCTGCAGTTATTCTGGCGTACTTTCTGCACACTTAGATCTTCAGTTCTAGAAACCAAAGCCAGTGTTTCTTTCATGCAGAGTAGTTCATGCTACAAACGTTCACTCCTTATAAGTAACCCATCCTTTACAGTAAATGATGGCATGGAACTTGTGTGTGTATTCTGTCATTACACTGGCCTTGGTGATCTTGGTTTAAACATTCATCATGTTTATCATTGGATTTTTGCCTTTAACATCTGAAGTTGGCAGTAATGAATAAGGTCAAAGTATTAAGCTATATTCATATTTCTGATTTTTTATGAAGATTAGAAGTCACTGATGGTGTATACAAATTTTGAACCAGAAAGATCAGTATCACTTTTTGGGTCTCCACGAGAGAACTATTTTCATTATTGTCTTTTAGATTGACAAGAAAAGCCAGTACATTAATATTTTTCTTCTCCAATTAAAGACTCTCTAAGTTCTCCAGGCTGGCAAATCATCTCTATGCTGTTGTCCTCCAGCCAAACAGAGCTTCAAGATCACATGGTATGCACGCTGTTTCTCCTAGCTGGGCTGTGCTGCTGACTTCAAACAAAGTATCCAACCTTCCCCACCAACCCCCCGCCACCCCCATTCCCTGCTATTCTTCACATCTCTTCAAATTCTGGGCGTCCTCTAAGACACTTCCCTCTCTTTGCCTTCTCCATCTAATCCGGCATCAGGTCCTTATGGTCTTGTCCTCGTTTCTTCCTTCCCATCGAAGGGGTTCAGAATATGCCACACCAAAACGCTTTGGTATATTGATTATTTTGAGCCAAAGGCAATTGAGAAACGGCAGATGCAGGAAGGGCTCTCTCCTTTCTCCCTAAAAACAGGTCATAAGATTTCCCGTGAGAAATGGGCCCTCCGGTACCAGGAAGAGAAGAACTTTCTTATCACTAGAGATTGGGAGTCATCCCCAAACAAACCAACCTAAACAACCCTGATCTTCCATTAGTTTCCCTCATATATTTCCTGGTCACTATCCCACAATCCACTGCCCAGCTCAAGCCTCTTTGTCTTGTCACTTTACAAATGTATTCTTTCTTTGTTTAAAATGTGTATAAGCTCTTGGTCCTACCTGCTTCTTCAGATCTTCATTGTCCTCATGAAGACTCAGTATGCACATAAAAATACAGCTGACCCTTGAACAACACAGGGGTTAGGGGTGCTGCTCTCCATACAGTTCCAAGTCCTCTGATAACTTACAGTCCACCTGAATTCCCTGGTGGGCCAGTGCTTAGGACTCCTTGCTCCCATTTCAGGGGGCACGGGTTCGATCCCTGGTCAGGGAACTAAGAGCCCACATGCCTCAGATTGTGCGGCTCAGCCAAAAAAAAAAAAACAACGAACTAAAAACACCAAAAAACAAAAAAAAAACTTACAGTCCATATCAGCAGTTCCACATCTGCAGATCCAACCACCGGCAGGACCTGTAGTCATATCTACTATTGAAAAAACTCCCCAAGTAGCTTCAAGATGGTGGACGAGTAAGACGTGGAGATCACCTTCCTCCCCACAAATATATCAGAAATACATCTACACGTGGAAAAGGTCCTACAGAACACCTACTGAACGCTGGCAGAAGACCTCAGACCTCCCAAAAGGCAAGAAACCCCCCCACGTACCTGGGTAGGGAAAAGAAAAAAGAAAAAACAGAGACAAAAGGATAGGGACGGTACCTGCACCAGCAGGAGGGAGCTGTGAAGGAGGAAAGTGTCCACACACTAGGAAGCCCCTTCGCGGGCGGAGACTGTGGGAGGCGGAGGGGGGAGCTTCGAAGCCGCGGAGGAGTGCACAGCAACAGGGGTGTGGAAGACAAAGTGGAGAGATTCCCGCACGGAGGATCGGTGCCGACCGGCACTCACCAGCCCGAGAGGCTTGTTTGCTCACCCGCCGGGGCGGGCGGGGCTGGGAGCTGAGGCTCGGGCTTCGGAGCCATATGATCATCTCAATAGATGCAGAGAAAGCTTTTGACAAAATTCAGTACCCATTTATGATAAAAACCCTCCAGAAAGTAGGCATTGAGGGAACTTTCCTCAACATAATAAAGGCCATATATGACAAACCCACAGCCAACATCGTCCTCAGTGGTGAAAAACTGAATCCATTTCCACTAACATCAGGAACAAGACAGGGTTGCCTACTCTCACCACTCTTATTCAACATAGTTTTGGAAGTTTTAGCCACAGCAATCAGAGAAGAAAAGGAAATAAAAGGAATCCAAATTGGAAAAGAAGAAGTAAAGCTGTCACTGTTTGTAGATGACATGATACTATACACAGAGAATCCTAAAGATGCTACCAGAAAACTACTAGAGCTAATCAATGAATTTGGTAAAGTTGCAGGATACAAAATTAATGCAGAGAAATCTCTGGCATTCCTATATGCTACTGATGAAAAATCTGAAAGAGAAATTAAGGAAACACTCCCATTTACCATTGAAAAAAAAGAATAAAATACCTAGGAATAAACCTACCTAATGAGACAAAAGACCTGTATGCAAAAAATTATAAGACACTGATGAAAGAAATTAAAGATGATACAAACAGATGGAGAGATATACCACGTTCTTGGATTGGAAGAATCAACATTGTGAAAATGGCTCTACTACCCAAAGCAATCTATAGATTCAATACAATCCCTATCAAACAACCACTGTCATTTTTCACAGAACTAGAACAAAAAATTTCACAATTTGTATGGAAACACAAAAGACCCCAAATATCCAAATCAATCTTGAGATAGAAAAATGGAGCTGGAGGAATCAGGCTCCCAGACTTCAGACTATACTGCAAAGCTACAGTAATCAAGACAGTATGGTACTGGCACAAAAACAGAAATATAGATAAATGGAACAGGAGAGAAAGCCCAGAGATAAACCCACGCACATATGGTCATCTTGTCTTTGATAAAGGAGGCAAGAATATACAGTGGAGAAAAGACAGCCTCTTCAATAAGTGGTGCTGGGAAAACTGGACAGCTACATGTAAAAGAATGAAATTAGAGCACTCCTTAACACCATGCACAAAAATAAACTCAAAATGGATTAAAGACGTAAATGTAGGGCCAGACACCATCAAACTCTTAGAGGAAAACATAGGCAGAACACTCTATGACATAAATCACAGGAAGATCCTTTTTGACCTACCTCCTAGAGGAATTGAAATAAAAACAAAAATAAACAAATGGGGCCTAATGAAAATTAAAGGCTTTTGCACAGCAAAGGAAACCATAAACAAGATGAAAAGACAACCCTCAGAATGGGAGAAAATATTTTCAAATGAAGCAACAGACAAGGATTAATCTCCAAAATTTACAAGCAGCTCATGCAGCTCAATATCTAAAACACAAGCAACCCAGTCCAAAAATGGGCAGAACACCTAAATAGACATTTCTCCAAAGAAGATATACACATTGCCAACAGACACATGAAAGAATGCTCAACATCATTAATCATTAGAGAAATGCAAACAAAACTGCAATGAGGTATCACCTCACACCAGTCAGAATGTGCATCATCAAAAATTCTACAAACAATAAATGCTGGAGAGGGTGTGGAGAAAAGGGAACACTCTTGCACAGTTGGTGGGAATGTAAATTGATACAGCCAGTATGGGGAACAGTATGGAGGTTCCTTAAACAACTAAAAATAGAACTACCATATGACCCAGCAATCCCACGACTGGGCATATACCCTGAGAAAACCATAATTCAAAAGGAGTCATGTACCAAAATGTTCATTGCAGCTCTATTTACATTAGCCCGGAGATGGAAACAACCTAAGTGTCCATCATCGGATGAATGGATAAAGAAGATGTGGCACATATATACAATGGAATATTACTCAGCCATAAAAAGGAATGAAGCTGGGTTATATGTACTGAGGTGGATGGACCTAGAGCCTGTCATACACAGTGAAGTAAGTCAGAAAGAGAAAAACAAATACCATATGCTAACACATATATATGGAATCTAAAAAAAAAAGGTCATGAAGAACCTAGGGGCAAGATGGGAATAAAGATGCAGACCTACTAGAGAATGGACTTGAGGATATGGGGAGGGGGAAGGGTAAGCTGTGACAAAGTGAGAGAATGGCATGGACATATATATACTACCAAACATAAAATAAATAGCTAGTGGGAAGCAGCTGCATAGCACAGGGAGATCAGTTCAGTGCTTTGTGACCACCTAGAGGGGTGGGATAGCAGCTGCATAGCACAGGGAGATCAGTTCAGTGCTTTGTGACCACCTAGAGGGGTGGGATAGGGAGGGTGGGAGGGAGGGAGACGCAAGAGGAAAGAGATATGGGAACATATGTGTATGTATAGCTGATTCAATTTGTTATAAAGCAGAAACTAACACATCATTGTAAAGCAATTATACTCCAATAAAGATGTTTAAAAAAAGAGAAAGAAATAAAGAAAAAAATCCTCATATAGTTGGAGCTGTGCAGTTCAGACCTGCTTTGTTTAAGGGTGGGCTGTATTAAATAACACCTGTAGGCTTTTTCCTGTTAATCTGTCTTATGCCAGTTTAATTCTTAGGCCCAGCCACAGAACCTAAGAGGGCAGAAGGAAGCTTTTCCTCCCCTATGCAGTTACCGTTGTCCTTCTTAGGCCTTGTTCACAGTTACAAAAATGGACTCCTTCCCTTCTCATTTTTTACCTCTACATATCATCATGTTAAACGTTAAATGTTCCCAAAGGGTTTGCTTTTGGAATTACTACACCTGGTTAAAAAAGAATTTTAAAAAGAGAATGAGAGAGAGAATAGGATATTACGTATCCTGTGGAATAAAATGAAAAGGTACAGATGTGTCCCTAGAGTCCATTATGCATGACTCGCCATGGCCAAGGTGACTCCCTCTCCGTGGAGCTAAGTTGCTTCATCCCTTCATCGCTTTGTCATCCCAAGCCACAATCCTCGCTCCCCTAAATCCGTGTAAACCTCACTGAAATTATAGCTTTTTAAAAAAGCATTTGATTATTCCTTATTTTATCTTCATATTGTTTGTATTTATATTCATCCATCCTGCATACCTGACTAGATAATGAACTCCCTGGGGTGCTTCCAGAGCTTGGCATCCTCAGTGGCTACCGCGCTGCCCTGCAATTGTTCACGTTTATCCAAATTTATATTGGATCTGCATGCACTGGCTGTTACATTAGGCCTGAGGCTGGGGCTAGTGAACAAGGCATTCTCCACCGTCCTGGTAGTTACAGTTTATTAAAGAAGAAAAAAATAGGTCATTAAAGCTGCAGGATATAGATTAAAAGAAATTTGCAGTGCTCTGTGTGTGCATATTACCAGGTGACCAAATGTAGGCAGGATATTTTGGGAATGTTTCATGGGAAAGTGATACTTAAGCTGAGACCTCAAGGGTGAGCGGTAAGGGCTCAATAACTGATAATACCTCTTTAAAAACTAAACTACAGAACCAACTTTAAAGAGCAGATAAAAGATCACAGGGGGATTTAGAGATTCAGCCAATTTGGTTATGGCAACTTCAACTTACATGAAGGACAATTAGTAAAAGAAATGGCATTTTATTTGATTCCCAACTTATCTAAAATCTTCTTGCCTTTCACCACTGCGGCTGCAGCCATGAGTATGCTCAGGCTTCAGAAGAGGCTTGCCTCCAGTGTCCTCCCCTGTGGCAAAAAGAAGGTCTGGTTGGACCCCAATGAGACTAAGGAAATCACCAATGCCAACTCCCGTCAGCAGATCCGGAAACTGATCAAAGATGGGCTCATCATCAGGAAGTGTGATGGTCCATTCCCAGGCTCGATGCCGGAAAAACACCTTGGGCCAAAGGAAGGGCAGGCATATGGACATAGGTAAGCAAAAGGGTACTGCCAGTGCTCTAATGCCCTAAAAGGTAACCTGGCTGCTGGCTGCTCAGAAGATACCGTGAATCTAAGAAGATTGACCAGCACAGGTATCACAGCCTATACCTGAAAGTGAAGGGTAACGTGTTCAAAAACAAGTGGATTCTCATGGAACATATCCACAAGCTGAAGCCAGACAAGGCTTGCGAGAAGCTTCTGGTGGACCAGGCTGAGGCCCGCGGGTCTAAGACCAAGGAAGCCCGCAAGGACCATGAAGACCGGCTCCAGGCCAAGGAGGAAGAAATCATCAAGACTCTGTCCAAGAAGGAAGAGACGAAGAAATAAAGTTCTCCCTCTCTTCTCTGTACATAGTGGCCTCGGCGACCACTCATTCAATAAAAAACAAGCCTTTATCTGCCTTTAAAAAAAAAAATCTTCTCAAGAACAAAAGACAAATGGTCGGAGACCCCATGGCTAACCTCACAGTCGGGCAGTTGGAACCAGGCTGGCCTGTGATGAAGATAACTAACCAGCTGATGGTTAAAAGAGAGAACAGGTGATTCTTGGAGTCATCTGCTTTAAAACCAGTACTTTTCTCAATGTCCTTTGCTTTAGTAGTATTATATTCATGCCAAAGTGTTTGTGAATATTACGTGAATTAATCAACATAAAAGCCCTTTGAGAAATCAAGGTCTCCAGGGATAGAAGGTACTTTTACTTATCACCTTCCTTTGTGTGTTACAACAGGGGAGGCTTTTCTTTTACAGAGAATATTAAAGAACAATGATTAAGTATGTTCTTGGACACCATAAACGTATACAAATAAATGCCTACTGAAATTGTATGAAGGCTCATAAAGGTGTAAATAGGAAGAAAAGGCATTTGCAGAATCTTTCCCTATACCTGTGAGATACCCATCAGCACTGGTGGCAATGCTGTTCTCTTGGTGCTTATCAAAAGTGCATGGAAGATTGCAGGGTGAGCTTATGGGCAGACACTAATAGATGAAATGATGTGATCTCCTCAATCACCAGTTTGCCTCTTACAAAATTTCTGCAGTTAAAAATTTTGACTCAAGAAGGACACAAACTGAGTGACTGCTAGCAGGTCACTGAGCACCCTATCTGCACATTTATATACAGATAGATGTGGAAAGTAAGCTTTCCTAGGACTCAATGAAAAGCACATCAGAGAATGTTGTCATTGCCTCCTATTTTCTGAGCCGGTTATAAGACAGTGCTTATAAGGAACTTAAGAAAGGGAGAACCTTGTTTTCAAATGAGTTGGTATATGGAACTCTCATATAAAGACATAAAATTAAAGGTGATCTGATTGAAAGTGGCAATTAAAACCAACAGCTCTGCTTGGCCAGTATCTGTGATGATGTCCCGACTCTTAGAATCCCCTCCCAGCAAACCAGAACCTTCCTGGGATGGCTAAACCCAGGTCAGTCTATATCTTCCTGGAAGCCAGGGGATGTTGTAAAGCCTTGGGTTGCATGTCCATGGTCTATGTGGGATAAACTGAGGAAGTGCAGAAGGAAGCATTGTCTCAGGGCACAAAATTGGAGTAGTGGCTCCACCACAACTGTGCATCCAAAGGGGTCAAAGCTGATAGATAACAGGATTGCTTTTCATGGGAAGTGGACAGTGCTAAGTGGGGCACGTATACTCCCACTCAAACCAACAAGCAAGGTTTTTAAATCTGGAGCAAAATTGAATTATAATGTACTGAGATTTACAAGGGTATGTGTATGTCCATGTTCTCTTGTTAGACATCTGCAATAGCTTCATTTTGTATTTCAGCTTTTTATGTCATAGTATTCCCAGACATAGGATATGTGTTCAGAATTTAATATAAGGACATAAAAATGTATCAGAATTTAAAATTAGATTTTGCAGCAACATTTATCCAATGACTATGAAAAACTCAACATGGAAAAATAAAAGATAAAATTTTCATGTGTTAGGAATTTATTTTTAATGAGAAGCATTTTCTGTCTACTCAAATGAAGTAGTATAAATCAGCTGACCATAAATTATGAATGCCGATATTTGAAACATGCAAGTGTAAACTTAGGCCACTTGAGTAGGTGCTATCCTTTCATTATGCAAAATAAAACATAATCACAGCGGGGTATTGCAATGTGGGGAAAAAAAATCACTAACAATCATTTCCGTCTCTGCCATTCTAATCAGTTTGGAAATAGGGAACCAAGTTGACAATATTTTATTAGATTTTTCTGTCTATGGATGCCTCAGATGCTCATGACTCCCTCCCCGGAAATTAAAATTAAAATTAAAATTTTAGGGCAAAAAAGGAGAGTGTAGCGCTTTTCACTTACTGTGTTTTGTTTGTTTGTTTTGCGGCACGCGGGCCGCTCACCGTTGCGGCCTCTCCCGCTGCGGAGCACAGGCTCCGGACGCGCAGGCTCAGCGGCCATGGCTCACGGACCCAGCCGCTCCGCGGCATGCGGGATCTTCCCACACCGGGGCACGAACCCGCGTCCCCTGAATTGGCAGGCGGACTCTCAACCACTGCGCCACCAGGGAAGCCCTACAGGCATTTTTATATTTCAAAACCCAAGCCTCCCAGGAATCCTTACAGACCCATCCTGGTAACATTCGACACCTTCAGACATGGCTTAACTGCTCTCTGGAGGGCCTTCTGAATTTCAGGATCAGCTGCCCCTCTAGCCTTGTCTCCAGAGTAAACCTACACGGTATAGATCTGAACCTAACCCTTGGAGACTGACCTGGTACCCAGACCAGCCAAGCCACAGTCGAAAGCAGAGCTGCCCAGCCGAGCCCACCCTGGAGCCACAGAACCACAGCCGATCTGCAGATTTCAGAGCATGAGAATAACAGCATGTTGCTATAAGCCACTCTGTTTTTGGAGGGGTTGTTTTCCAGCCTTATTGTGGCAATAACTGGTCAATGGAGAACTTCAAAGCAGGTCTGAAGGAGAGAGCATCCAATTAAAAAGTACTTGGGTTCAAACATGTAGAAAATAGGTTGCAGTTAATCATTGAATAGGACTTCTGTCATCCCGATGGTGGTATTTAAAGCTAAAAAGGAATTCATCACAGGCATGTAACAGGACTTTGCTGCTCATAAAACAGAGGCTCCAGATTTTCATAGAAAAGCCATAGATGAAGTAACTAATGAAATCCATACTTAGGATAAGATGCAAATCTAACTCATTATGCTAGTCAGAGTTTGTATATTTTGTCTCTTTTAGAGGGAGAGGTTAATCCCAAATCCTGGCAGGATTATTAACATCCTATGTTCTGCCTGGGTTATTATTCTTCCTGTTCAGTTGGTAGAAAACGTATGGCTTTCACTGCTACACAAAGACATTTTACTGGTGAAATGAGAAATCGCAGACTATGCGTTACGGACTAAAAGGAAAAGAAAAGGCCAGAATCCTAGGTTGGTGCCCCATTTCTGCTGTTTCTAGGTTTGTGGCCTTGAACGAGGCACCCTATCCCTCTGCTCATTGTGCTTTTATGTCTAGGAGAGAAGTGATGCCTTCGCCTACATCACAGTGCTGCTGTGAGAACCCACGTGATGATGTTATGAAGTTGCTGAGAGCCAGACATGTCACTATGTGAAACTGATGTTAGGAGAAATGCATCATAACGCTGAAGGGAACTGGCTTTGAAGTTATACAGACTCGGGTTCAGACTCGAGCTCTGCCATTTCCTAGATGTGTGATCTCGAGAAGTTTATGTACCACCCTGAGCTTCAGATTTTCCTGGAAAAGCAGGATCACGTACAGCACCTGCTGTAGAGTTGTGAGTCCTCAACGAGATAAGGAATGTGAAACATTTAGCACAATGCTTAGCATAGAGCAGGGGCTTCCAGATATGGCAGATGGATGAACGACCAGGCGTTGTTTTCTCAGCACTTGTTGACGCAGTGGCAGCAGATACGGGCACTGAGCCTCTGCAGTCACACCGTCCTTTGTACCAGGGAGAAAGTCCAGAAGTTGGCGCATTATTTTGGCTCTTGGTTGCAGAGTTACTGAGGATCCGTTCTCCTTTCCCTCACTTCTGCTACTGACAGTGGACGCCGCTTTTCCAGACTAGAGTTTGTATCTTCTCTCATGTCTCCTCCACTGGCTCATTCTAGGGTGGTAACATCTGGATTAGACTGAGTCCAGGAAGATCAGCCTTGCCGCTCCCCTGATGACGGTCCTGGATCTAACCCTTCATAATTCATTACCCTACAATTTGGTATCTTAGTCTGCCAAGACGTAGTGATGGTTGATTCTTGTTACGGAAGACAAGTCACTAACTCTGTACCACGTTTTCAGGTTGTAAGATAAAGAAAAAAAATCATATTATTGATTGGTATATGAAAATAGAGAAAGCTCGTACTCCACAAATCCTGGAGGTCAGGGGACGTAGGTTTCCCTGTTCTCTGTCAATCAATATACATTTCCAGGAGGACTAGAGAATTTAAAAATTCACTTATAAATTCTAGCCACTTATTAAGCTAATGTGTTCACTTTATAAAGGAGCTGGCAACCTGTTAGATGTGAGGTAACCTTTACTTAGAACATTTAAAAATACTTAGTTTTATCTCCGTTAAACACCATTCCATTCCCATTGCAGAACATTTAGAAAAAGGAAGAAAAATTGGAAGAAGAATCGAAAGACACACATAGTCCTCCCACCCACACGTGACCACTCTTTACATTTTGCTGTATTTTCTTCCAGTCGTCTTTGCTGTGGACAGTTTTAACTAAATCATTTCCAAGTGAAATAGTTTCATGCTCTTCTGATCAAAGGCTGGATTTCAGTAAAGATAAGCCGGTGTCAAGAGCGAGGCCTCTTTCAGAGTCGCTGTGGTTACTCAGCATCTTTGACTTCGGGCTTTTCCAAGCCCCCAAAATCTGGGCTGGCTTCCCAAGGCATTTAGAAAAGTTGCTTAAAGCATGATGCCAACAAACATTTGCTGTCTTAAAAATTTGTGTCCAAATCTCAGCTATTTAGCTGAAAAATTAGCAGACAAATTCCAGCAAATTGAATTGGGTAGCGTGATCCTCAGTTCTGCTAAAAGGAGGATAATACATCTCAATTGACAATAGCAGAGGTACCTTATTTGGATTTGTTTTTCTGAGTATCTCCCACTTGGGATTTACAAAATCTACACAAGCTCCAAAAAAGCTGCAATTTCCTGTCTATTAAGCCCCAAATGGAAAAACTAACAAATACGATGAAAAACAGCAACGTAGTTGACAGACTAATATATATTAATCCCATCGCCATGGTTGAGAGATGGAAAATTATTATTGAATAAGACTCTTTCATCAAACCAAATATTTCCGAATGCTCCAAAGTACATATCTGGCATCACTTCTGCTTTACACATCTGCTTCTGTCTTTGAACTCTGATATTAATCTGAAGGTTGCATGCAGCTGCACTGTTCCAAGATAATTAGTTTTTTCCATTCTATATTGCAATTAATAGGGTAGACTTCAAAAACATTCAGAACTTGGATTTGCATAAACTCTGGGCAGCTAGAAGATTTTTCCAAAATTCAAATCAAGCTTGTGGAAAAACTTGTGCAGTTTCCCAGCACCTTCCTAGAATCTTTTACATTTCACCTCTCTCTGAATACTTTTAGCCATTTTCTCTGCATTTTTAGACTTAATTGCTGCCAGGACTTTACAATCCTTCTTAGGATATTTCAGAGACAACCAACCTGAAGGAAGTGACACCTGCCCTGACAGGTATGACAGCAAAGTTTTGGGTTGGCTTTTTATATTAAACATGGAGGATCTTATATTGATGGCATTTTCTCCAGAGCTTCGGGAATTTGGAAATATCCATATAAAAGTGGCTTTATGGTTACCTCCCCGCACGAGATGAACCCTCACACCCCCAAGGATGTTGATGAAACAGTTCATGTCGTGTATTATAATTTCCTTCCATAGCCTGCAACCATCCATAGAGAGGGTTCCAGGGCCTCTTAAAGGGCAAAGACTGTAGATGTTCTTGTTTTATGTTTGGTGCTTTGTGTCCATTGAAAGAGAGGAGACCAGGGAGGAGGTGACGTGAAATCCTGACATCCCGAGTGGACAAGAGCTGGTCTGAGGATGAGTAAGTTGTCCTAGGATGGAAGAATATTTTAAACAAATTGCAGTGTTCACTTCTAATAAGTGCAAGCCAGCTTGTACTTGTCCTGCAATACCAACCAGGTGGCCATCGTTTACAAAAATCACTTTCATGAAGTAGAAAGGAAATTTCTACTTGTCAACAGCATTCTTACATGATCTATACTTAGTGAGAAGATATATCTTCTTAATATTCCCAGAAGACTGTCCTTCTCCTTAAAAACAAGTGGGTGGGCTTCCCTGGTGGCGCAGTGGTTGAGAGTCCGCCTGCCGATGCAGGGGACATGGGTTCGTGCCCTGGTCCGGGAGGATCCCATGTGCCGCAAGGCGGCTGGGCCCGTGAGCCATGGCCGCTGAGCCTACGCGTCCGGAGCCTGTGCTCCGCAACGGGAGAGGCCACAACAGTGAGAGGCCCGCGTACCGCAAAAAAACCCAACCAAACAAACAAACAAAAAAAGTGAGTGAAATGGCAACGTGTACTGCCATTTCTGATGGCAATCTGATTCTTGTGTACAAGGACAGTTTGCAGACACGCTGCTGGTTTTATGCTCTTTTTCTCTTGGACCTCATATTGTTCCTATTACGAATATATTCTGCTCAGCCTCTAAGTGTCATGGCTGTCAAGTTTATTCGGTTTTTAAATTTTCTCCCCTTGGAAATTCACATTATTTAAATATTTTCTGACTTGCACAAAAGCAAATTTCAGAGTCTGGCTGAAACCCTGCTGGTAATTTTAACCCAGTAGGAGAGTATGTTGTTGTTTTTTGTTCTAGAATGTGGTCCATTCAGTGGAGCTGGAGGGATGCCTGATGAGGGAGAGCACACACATCCTTTGAGCACTCTTGCTTTCTTCGCTTGTTCTCTTCTCTGGCTTCTGTAAACTCCACACTGGCCTGGTTTCCTTCCTGTCCTTTGGCGCAGTCTCCCTCTCCTATATCATGAACTGCCTCACCTGGAGTTTCTCGGTCGTTAGCATTGAGCCTTCTCCTCTTCACACTCTCTTTGGGGGTAATACTGTTCATTTCCATAGCTCCCAGATTTATCCACCAAGCTCAGAGCTCTGTTTGGGGGTCCACAGTCATATCCAAGTGTCTGTTTGAAATTTTTTTTTAACTGAAGTATAGTCTATTTACAATATTGGGTTAGTTTCAGGTGTACAGCAAAGTGATTCAGTTATACATTACATATACATATATACCCGTATTCTTTAAAACATTTTTTTCCATTATTGTTTATTCCAAGACAGTGAATATAGTTCCCTGTGCTATACAGTAAATCCTTGTTGTTTATCTATTTTATACACAGTAGTGTGTATATGTCAGTCCCAATCTCCCAATTTACCCCTCCACTCCTTCCCCTTTGGAAACCATAAGTTTGTTTTCTATGTCTGTGCATCTGCTTCTGTTTTGTAAATAAGTTCATTTTTTAGGTTCCACATATAATTGATATCATATAATATTTGTCTTTTTCTGTCTGCCTTCACTTATTATAATAATCTCTAGGTCCATCCATGTTGCTGCATCTATTTGAAATATTAACTTGTCTCTCTCAATTTCAGACGCTGAATTGAACTTGCATCTTCAAACCTGCTCCCCCTTCATCCTTCCCCATCTGTGATAGATTAAAAATGTCTCCCATTTATTTGACACCACTCCCATCGAGAGGTGGCAGCTATGGAAACCCCTTCGATCTGGGGAAGCTTGATCCGAGTGACGTTGCAAGGTTTCTGGGTCTGGACTTTAAGAGGCTGGCAGTTCCCATAGTCTATCTCTTGGTGTACTTGCAGTCTGTCTGGAACAGAATCTGTTACCAGGCAGGATGCAGCCATAACCAATACCAAAACATGTAGTATCCCTGCTGGGACCAGGGAGCAGGTGGAAGCTGGAAGTGCCTCGGGAGACAGTTGGGAGGACTTGAAGGACAGTGAGGAAAATGCTGGAGAAATGATGACCTGTATTACGTCGTAGGGAAAAGAAAAGAAAAACTGTCACCTGCAGGATGTGGAAACTAGAACATGTATCTAATGAACTTGTGGATCCAGAAAAGGAGATTTCCAGATAGAATGTCCAAAGATCCAGCTAGTTTCTTTTATCTACATATGATAACATAGGCAAAGAGAGAAAGGAGCTTTAAAAAGTGCTGTTAAATTTCAACCTGAGTTTAGGGGAACCATAAAGAAACCAGGACTTTTGTGTTCAAAAGTAAACTGTTCTCATCCCCATTCTCACCCAGGAAAAAATTCTCAAAGTAAGTGGCTTTTGAGCAAAGACCAAATCCAGGGCTCTACCAGGAAAACATGGCATCCTCTAGACAGAAGCTGGCTCCCTCAGAGACCAAGGTTAAGTCTTTAACCCCTACTTATCCTTATCGTCATTTCTGATCACACATTCCCATTAAACTTCCTCGTATTGTAAAGATTTTGTAGCCCAGGGGTCCCCAACCTGGGCCCCATTAGGAACTGGGCTTCACAGCAGAAGGTGAGCGGCAGGCGGGCGAGCGAAGCTTCATCTGTATTTACAGCCGCTCCCTGTCGCTCGCATTACCGCCTGAGCTCCACCTCCTGTCAGCATTATGGTGACTTGTATAATTATTTCTTTATATATTACAATGTAATAATAATAGAAATAAAGTGCACAATAAATGTAATGCGCTTGAATCATCCTGAAACCATCCCCCCCCGCCCCCTCCCCCCCCAGTCAGTGGAAAAATTGTCTTCCACAGAACCGGTCCCTGGTGCCAAAAAGGTTGGGGGCCACTGTCTTAGCCAATCTCTTAGGCTTTCTACTTTTGGATCTATCATGTGACTCCACTAGATTAATATTCCTAAAGTGCCACCTTGATTATTAATGCAAAACATTTCTGAGTGTCTACTATTTATGGTCTTTAAACTTGACCCCAAAGGGACAGTAGAGCAGGACAAATGTTCTGTATTTAAGGCACTCCCTGTGTAGTAAAAGAAACACATCAACAGTAATTAAATAATATATACTATAAATAGAGATAATAGTAAGTACTATGACATGTTTGAATCTATGCCAAGGGGTTCAAACACCTTTTGTTTAAACATTTCAATAAGCCTATGAAGTAAATATTATTGCCAGACTAAAATAAACATTGTTTTAATAGTAAATATATTATACTGACTAAGAAACTAAATCTCAAAGGGTTTTGGTAACATACGGAGTATGTGACAAAAACTAGACTGTGAACCTACTTTAATGAGAAAGTAGGCCCCTGCAACCATGATGCTTTCCATCTTCTCACTGATAAAGCGCTGCTCTGTCTTCAAGGAAGAGTCCTGGATTATAAAGTAGAAGCCTAAGGTTGAGCGGTAGGATTCCAAGCTCCTCCTTCAGATCACATGCTCCCGGGATATTGTTCCCATCGCTGAGTTTGGAATGATGGAGCACTTCCCAGACATTACTTAGCTCAAGTGTTCCAGGCACCATTTTCCTCCCTCGGAGCCCCTGTGTCTGTGTCCACACATTAGTGAGGAGAGGAAACCTTTCAGGCTAATGCACTGGGATTTGAGCATCTATCTTTGGAAACCTGGAATCCAAGCCACTCATCCATTTAAAGTAATTATGGAGTTGCTGACAGAGTAGATCATGAAAGTTCCTAACACAGGGAGAAAAAAAACGTAACTATGTGAGGTGATGGCTGTTAACTTATTGTGGTGATCTTTTTGCAATATCTACATATATCAAATCATTATGATGTATGGGTTAAAGTAACACGGTGTTTTAGCCAATTATATTGCAATAAAACTGGAAAGAAAATGTACAAGAGAATACCACCAGTGTGGAAAATCATGACACATAGGATGTTAAGGCAGGGGGACCACAAAGATCACGAAGGTTACACTTTATAATCAAAGAAAATGTGGCAAAGAGAAGTGAGGTGACCCGCCCAAGGCAACACAACTAATAATTGATGGAACTAAGCTTTGAACTCATTGTATCTGGCAAATCTGTACTAGTTAGAAATTAAACTACAATTGACAAAAAGAAAAAAAAAATTGGAGTTCATGATGGAATTTAAAAGAAAGGGGACTTGACTTTTTGTTTGTTTGTTTGTTTTTTGGTTTTTTTTTTGCGGTATGCGGGCCTCTCACCGCTGTGGCCTCTCCTGCTGCAGAGCACAGGCTCCGGACGCGCAGGCCCAGCGGCCATGGCTCACAGGCCCAGCAGCTCTGCGCGCGGCATGTGGGATCCTCCCGGACCAGGGCACGAACCCGTGTCCCCTGCATCGGCAGGCGGACTCTCAGCCACTGCGCCACCAGGGAAGCCTCTTGACTTTTATTTCTGTTATGAGGTACACTCAAAATGTGAAAATTTCAAGACCCTACGATTCACTCACATAGGAAAGAACCTTTAGCACTGATAGTCAGAAGGGAAGGAAGGAGAATTTTATTATCACCAGATTAGCAGAGTTTAAAAATCTGTAATACTAAGTGAGAATCAGATTGTGAGGAACTGGGAATTCTTGAACAGCACTGGAGAGAATGCAACATTATAAACCACTGTCAAGAGCAAATTAGAAATACTGAGTGAAACTGAAGGTGTTTGTGGCCCTGGGACCCAACTGTTTCACTTTTGGTATAGACCACAGAGAAGCCCTCATCCAGGGCACAGTAGATCTTTATAATAGAGAAAAATTAGAAATAGCTACTAGCTTATCAAAGACAGGACTGTGGATGAATACATTGTTATCTATCATATAAAGAAATACTGTATAGCGGGTAAATGAACGAATTAAATTTACACATCTCACTTTAGATAAATCTTAAAAACTTAATATTTAACCAGAAAAAGCATGTTGAAATGTGATATTTATATGAAAAAATACTATATGTTTCAATCATTATTTGCATATATATATGAAAATTGTAAAAATAATTACTGTAATGATAAATGCAAATCCAGGATAATAGAAGGGAAGACAGAGAATGGGATTATAGTGGGATCTAGAGAGGGCTTTCAAATACCTCATAATATTTTATTGCTTAAAATAATCTGAGATAAATGTGGTAAAATTATCAAGAATTTATAAAATAAGGTGTCATGTATAAAAGCCTTCATTAAATCAGCCTCTCTATATACTTACCTATATATCTGAAGTATTTTAAATTTTTTAAAAGAGTTACAAAAGATATTAACTGTGATCTTATTTTGTTGCTACGAGTTGCAAAGATCTAGGAGACTGAGTTACAACTGGTTAATACAAGTGGGAAATCATATGAAAATTAGCTAGTTTATCTGAATTTCTTTTTAAATTAGTGACAAACCTTAGTGCAAACAACCTAGTTCTTATAGCTGAGTTTTGCTCTGATCAAAGTCTGATAATCATTTATAAATTCTTTAGGGGAAAAAATTCTGAATTAAGCAACTTAAAGCTAAACCAGTCTGGATTACTGGGGGAGGAGTTGCATAATTATTCTTTATTAATCCTGACAGTATCCTGTCCCATCCAATCCTACTTAAGATGCAGAAATTACTTTTCTTTGGATAATTCAACAGATTCTTTCGATGAGTATCTTTTTGTACAGAAGGTAAGGGTACCTTGACCCTTTTTTAAAAAGTACCTAAGCAGGAAAATGAAAAATTTTAAGAGCTGTGTGCCTTTTCACACAACTCCCACCTCCCAAATGAAATCCAAGAGATTTAGGTAGTTTTCTCCTCTTCTAGATGAGAAAAGCTGGTCACCGTTTCCTATAAAATAATGGCAATTTTAAAAATTACACAAAGAGCAAATACGAGTTCTCCCCAAAGTTTCTACTTTACCTTCCTAGTTACTCTTTTTGATCTTTTAATTATCCCTGAGACTTGAGCCAACACGCACCAAATATATTATGCTCTCATGTTAGCTATAAACTTTAGTCATCATTTTTTCAAACAATATTCAACAATAAACTTGGTGTGTATGAGTTCTTTTCTTACAAAAATCTCTCTATAACAAACATCGTGTTTCCTTCAGTTCATGCAATAGCCTTCTCACTATCTTGTTTGGTATCTGATACCCAAATAAATTACTCTTACACCTTTCTAGAATTAAATATTATTTTTATTATTGTCTTTGTCTGGAGATCTAATTAGACCACACCTACCTAAGGCCCAATCACACAGGATTGTAAACTTTGTTCTTCCGGATTGACTACAAAGAAAACCACAGCCAACAGTCACCGAGCATCTACAATGCTGTGGCTATTGTGTTATCACATTATAAATCTCTCCTAACAAAAACTCTCTAAAGGAGTTATTATTCCAATTGTCAGATGAACAAGCTGGGGCTTGGAAGGTTAAACTTGCCTTTCCAGCCCTGATGGATATCCGAATTATGTGGAGAGCTTTGAAAAGACACCAGTTCCTGAGATGGAAATTTACAAGCAGGAGTCTTTTTTAGGCAGTGCACCTGGGAACAGTCCTCACAAGGGGGTGGAGGGGAAGCAGGATGGGACGGGGGAGAGTATGAACTGTGATGATGCCCCTGCAAAACGGGCCGCCACCGACCCCACAGAGTCCTCCAGCTGAAAGACTCTTCCAGGTTATCCCCAGAGGAGGCAAGGGGCGGGGCCTTTATGCGGGCGCACGGGCGATCTTTAGAAGCAGCTGCTCTAGGGAAGCCGGTCTCCTGCTGGTGTGGGCAATTCCCGGAGAGCACTCAGCTGTGAGCTGCCAGCCGCTAAACTCACAGTAGATGGGGAAGGGAGCGCCTGGGTGCTGCAAGCACCATCTGGGTGGCACCCCACACTGTAGTATTTCTTTTTAATTCCATGGATGATTGCAAAATAGCTGAACCTCTACCTCATGACTTGCCTATCTGGCATTGCTGTCAATCAGGGACCCAGAGAACCACGCCTGCTTGTGTATTCAGAGGTAAGAGAACCGAAGTGAAATCCTGACCCCATGGTAGAATGACCTTACTTTTCCACAGTATGTTACAGGTTACGAAAAAGTCTTTCTTTTTCATTATTTCACTTGAGACTCAAAACGACCCTCTGGGTGGGGTCCAGTTTTACAGGCCTGCACATCAAGACTCAGGTCTGTGAGTGCCCAAATCACACATGCAGAAGGTCCTTGGATTAACTCCACGGCCAATTCTCAGTTCATTTAGACCCAGATGCCTTGTGTGTTTCAGCCTCGTGTCCATAATGCCAGGGTGTTGATAAAACCTCAACTTCCCTTCACCTCTCATTTCTGACAACATTTAAAACTTTCCTACAAAGTACAAGCCCAGCATATCCAATGAGTTTAAATGTTGAAGAAAACACACAAAATGTGCATCACTGCATAAATATCTGCTTTATAAGTCACCCTTCGTAAGGGAGCCTATTAAATTATTCATGTTAGCAGAAGATAAACCTATTAGTCTTGACAGTCACTGCATCTTACTTACCCACATGTTGTACTGGAAACAGATGAAATGTCACAGATATGAATGAATATATCTAAGGAAACTTTTTATGCTCAGTATCTCAAGATACAGTGTGATAGACCAGTTTAAAGCAATACAGTATGTGACTGGAGAGAAAAAATAGCAAAAACACAAAAAATTCGGCTACTTTTATTTTCTTCTACCCATCCACATTTCTCCTAAAGTCTGAAGCATCTGCATTGAGTTAGCACTGTGAGTGTTCAGGAAATGGTGTGGTTGTCATTGGGAGAACCACAGACAAACACCATGTTTAAGAGATTTTGTAGATAGATGTGGTTCATCTTAGGCCTTCATTCTGTAAAGACGGAAGAGAACTGTATCTGAATTCTCTATAGCACTGTGGCTATTTCTTTACCTTAGTAGCGGGCATAGTAGCCCAACAATAATTTCACAGGGGGAAATACTGAAACACAGCTCTGTTTCCTGAGTTAGGTTGCAGGGTATAGCTATTCTACAGCAGGATTTTGAGTAAAGAAAGTGGTTTTAATTCCAGCAATTCTGTGTTCCACAATGAGAAGTTCTCACTTTGGAAATTTGGGGGGTTCAGAAATAAAATGTGGAGACCCTTACTGGAAGAGGCTGCTTGTTTCTGTGGGAAAGGCCGTGACGGGTGAGACTGGTGTGGCAGTGGGGGGCCGCTTTCTACAGGAGGACACCGGTTCTTAGACAGGAAATAGAGTCTGGAGAGTTTCCAGTTGCCAACACCTGCAGCCCAGGTTTCACCTGGAGGCCAAAATGAGGGGTTCCAGCCTTTACTGGGGCTGCTGGGAGGAAGAGGGTATCGTAAGCCAAAACTCAGGAAAGGAGGGGTGGAGCTGAGGGCTCATGGAAGCGTCCTGTTGACCTTTTCAGAGGATGTCAGAAACTATAGACCAGGGATCCCCACTGTAAGAACCCAGTGAACTTTGAGTCCCAGTTGGCTGTCTGCTTCCCTGCAAAAATTAGAAAGAAAATCTTAAAACCGGAGCCCAGAGGAAAGAAGCGAGTGTGTGTGGGGACCGGGTTCTACTCCTCAGTAGGCTACAGAGTGGGGATAGACCGTACGAGGGGGAAAGAAGAGCACTACGGGTGGAAGAAAGTGTGTTCTCTGCCGGAGGACTGAGGACCTGAGGCCAAGAGCTTGGTGCCGCCGCAGAGCAGAAATGAAGTATCAGCCTGGGTCTGAGAAGGGCTCCTGGCACTGAGCTGCAGAAAACCCCACGTGTGGATCAATAACTCCCCAACCTCCGTCTCTACCTGTCTGCCTCCCCCCCTTTCCCCTCACCTGCAGGTTCATGTCCCACATGCCTGCTAGACCTCTTCCCATTTATGACTCACCAGGATCTTCATCCATCTCCTCCCGACTTAAATAGTCCTGACAATGGCATCACAATTGCCCCTTCTCGTCCCACATTCAGCATCCTTACCGGTCTCTCTTCATTTCTTTTCACTTGGATTATGAAACAGCCTTTAGTATTAGTACTTTTCGGCTACACTCTTTTATGTAATTTCCTTCCTCGTAAAACAAGAGTGACTATCTATTGTCAGCATAACAATTTGCACGTGCTTGAATGGCGATCTCAAACCCTTACCAGCCAGGTCTTTATCTCCACAAAGACCTTTGTCTCCGGGTCTTTATTCCAGCTGGGCTAGACCATACTCCTTCCTTAAAGGACAGCCTGTCTAATCCCCCTCAGTGCCTTTTCTTGTATTATTTCCTCTTTTCCAGAAAGTCATTCCATCTCTGCCTGTCCAAATGTAACCTCTCTCCAAGGCATCTCAAATATTTCATTAGCTAGGGAATCTCTTCTGAACCACTCCCAGCTGTAAACCTCCACGGAACCTAAACAATGAAACTGACAATTTACTAAGTCAGAGCAGAACACTTACTTTCCGGTGACAACGATATGTGGAGCCACTGTTGAAGGCCATTGCTTTCCTTCCAAGACTCTGGTCTGAGGAAGCTGGATGGGAAATCGTAAGGCTGTTTGCGCAGACAGGTGTGTGTGTGCTGATTGCTCTTTCTCCCAGGCTAGAGTGAAGCCTAATTAAATATTGCTCCCTTGCAAAAAAAGAAGTTCTCTTGTGACCAGATGTCTTTTTCTCCTGGCTGTGTCTCTCTGCTATAAAAAGAAGCACGAGTCTAGTCCAAAGGACTGGAAGGGGCAAACATTACACCACGACGGTCACTTCATCCTTCTCCATTTCACATCACCTTTTTCTTTCTTCTCCCAGTTTCTTCAAAAAACACTTATGTACAAACAAATGGAAACAGATTTAAAAAGGTCCTGGTGTGGGGAGGTGGGGGGTGGGACTTGCCCATTAACAGTATATGGGCCCCAGCTCAGCTGTTTAAAACAAACCAATAAACAAAACTAAGTTATGATATTAAGAAGGTCCATTATTTCCCCTTGCCGTTTAAACTGGCTATATTACCTTAATAAAAAGCACATAAGGGACTTCCCTGGTGGTGTAGTGGTTAAGAATCCGCCTGCCAGTGCAGGGGACATGGGTTTGAGCCCTCGTCCGGGAAAATCCCACATGCCATGGAGCAACTAAGCCCATGCGCCACAACCACTGAGCCTGCTCTCTAGAGCCCACGAGCCACAACTACTGAGCCCACGTGCCACAACTACTGAGGCTGTGTGCCACAACTACTGAAGCCCACACGCCTAGAGCCCATGCTCCGCAACAGGAGAAGCCACCGCAATGAGAAGCCCGCACACCACAATGAAGAGGAGTCCCTGCTCGCCGCAACTAGAGAAAGTCCACGCGCAGCAACGAAGACCCAATGCAGCCAAAAATAAATAAATAAATTTATTTGTAAAAAAGCACATAAAAATTTTTCTGGAATACATGTTAATTGGTCGTGCTATTTTAAATATTTTGTTGGATTTATTCACTTGTATGTTCTATCAAAATTTTGCAACTATATTCCTAGCTGATGTTAATCTATGACATTTTTGTCCTTGTGTATTCCTTATATCAATGTTATTCTAGCCAGATATGAGTTGGTTAATTTCTCTTTGTATTAATTTTCTGAAATCGATTGTATAAGAGTAGCCACCTCTCACACAATGGGACATATCAGGTCATAAGTCAATTCCTATTATTATTATCATTATTAGTGTTTTAACCTTGCAGACATACCTCCAAGATTGTTCATGCCTCTTTTTCCGGTCTGGATTGGGTGCACCCTTAGCTTTCTGCACAGTTTTTTTTTTTAAACTTTTCATGGGAATTCTTTTCCTTCTTTTCTGTATCTCCCTCTCTCTTCTCCCATGCTCCTCTGGCTCTCTCTCTTTCTCTCTCTCTCTCTCTCTTTTTTACTTCCTCATTTTGTTGCAACATCTCTTCCAAAAACTTGAAAAGGGAACCATAGGGAATCCACTGCTTGGAGAACTGGCATGTCTGAAAATGTCTAGTCCAACACTCACACTTGTTATTTGACTGGAAATAGAATTCTAGGTTGTAAATCATTCCTGATTCATTTGGAAGGTAGTTTTCCGTTCTCTTCTATCTTTGGGGGTGGCTGTTGAGAAATCTGACTCCATTCTAAGCCCTTTGGTATGTGACCCATCCCCCCACCCTCCTCCCCCCACCCTTATCCCTGCAAATCTCTGAAACATCAACATGCTAATTTTAACACATCTGTCAATTTGTTAGACAAAACGTAGTATCTCATTATTCATTGAAATCTTGGGGAAAGTTCCACGGAAAGGTCAGGAGTCACCTTCTGGATTCTTTTCTACATACTGAGGCAAGAAAGCCT
This sequence comes from Tursiops truncatus, assembly GCF_011762595.2. Lineage (NCBI taxonomy): Eukaryota > Metazoa > Chordata > Mammalia > Artiodactyla > Delphinidae > Tursiops > Tursiops truncatus. Next base: position 161,752,185 of record NC_047035.1, on the reverse strand, counting down.
GCAAACACTAAGAGTATTACCAAGTGGAGAAATCCGCCAGACGCAGGACACCAGTTAAATTAGACCCATTTGTCAAACAGATCGAATTCTGTTCACACTGACTCCATTTATCAAATGAGACAACTCTTCTCACTTCGATTTTGCTCCCCACTTTCACGTACTTTATGCCATAGAGGAAAGTGGATGGTTTGGGGCTGACATCAGGAAAAGAAAATGTTTAGCAGGGATTTCTACTGCAACACACCAAAATATAAAATTTAAGCCAAATAATGGGATGGAAAATTGGAAACTATTGCTGGTAAAATTGATATAACTGTAAAGGAACATACATTGATATAACACGAAAGGAACAGGAACATATGTCCTAAGGGAATGATCTCATAAATTAAAACATGTTCTTAAAGTAAATTTAAATATTACGTTGAGGTGAAATTCATCATAGTGTGATTCGTTTTAGCAATTCTTCTTAAATAGGATAAAGGTGTCAGAACATGAAAAGAAATGGGTCCAGTACAGATTTTAAGCAGAAATCATTACAAATCACAACGCCCAAACCACAGAATCATCTACCCAGAAATACCTATGCTTGCACCCCACCCATGTGCATCCCCCTCCCCCCGGGGCTGTGTGTTCAGGGAGACTTCAGGCTTCCTTGCTCTCCAGGTTCCGGCTGGTTGTGTCTAAGAAGCAGAACTAGTGAGAGCAGATCGGGGATGAGAGAGGAGTTGCCTTCCTTATTCCTCACTGTGCCGCTTCCTGCCTGGATGTGGTGGCAGTTCTTCCACATTCAGCTGCCACTCACCCTGAGTTCCAGTAACATCGCTCCCTTCCCCCTTTCCCTGGCTCCTTCTGGCTGTGGGTGTTAATGGCTTCCTACCCTTCTTAGATCTCCACGTAGCCCCGTCCTTTTCACTTATCTAGTTCCCTTGTTAAACTCCACTCACCTAAAGCCTTTTGACTGCCTAACTCTTCCACCTGGGACTCTAACAACACAGCCTGCTCTCTGGCCTCCTCTGCCACTGTGTTCCGAGATGCACCCTCTACTCCAGGCATAAAGAACTTGTACAGGTACCCCAAAGCCTCCGAGCTTTAAGTATACCATTTCTTCTCATTTCTCTTCATATCCATCTTAAATGTGTCATTTCAAACCTCCTTCCAAGTCCACCTTTCTTGGAGACCTTTGCCTGACTCCTGAATGTGACTGAAAGCTTCTTCAGAGAAGGTATCCCGTCTCGGTCTTCTTTGACCTCCAGCCTTTAGAGTGTGTTGGCTCAGATAAATGATGGAGAGAGAATGGAGGCACTGGAGCCAACTGAAAGATGACTGCAGTAGGTTGAATGTAGGGGAAAAAAAGATCTTGGTGAAGACAAATCAAGAAAAGAAAGAGGACAAGAACCATAAGAGCTTAACAGGAATAATTTTGTGGATTTGGGTGTCGCCGTTGTCAGAAGTTAGGATGTGCAGAGAGGAAAATGGCTTAGGAGTAAGCGGGAGTTAAAAGCATCTTCCACGGATGCAGGGAGAGGGAAAGACTGAAGCCTGGGAGAGAGAGCGAGCTTGGATACAAATATGGGCATTTTTTTCTTTTAGTGGTTGAAGCCAATAGCCTGGCTGAGATTTCAGAGGGAAGTAGTCTGGTGTGAGTTGTGTGAGAACAAGGGATGTGGGAAAAACACCAAAGAGGCAAGACCAGTGAAAGAGAGAGAGACAAGCAGAGAGAAAGTACCATCTCTTGGGGTCACTGAGAGAAGGATGGAAGGACACCAGGAGGAGGAGGTTATGGGCAAAAGTCTCACGTATCAAGGAAGGGGAAAGAAAAGGTCAGCAGGATTAGTATTATGAATCCACCAGGTATGTTAGAGGTAGAAGTAAGACTTGGGGGTGGGGTGGGGGGGGAGTGAGGAAGGAAGTGGGGAGGGGGCATATGGCAGAGAAAGGGCACATCAGAAGGAATTCTGAGGAGGTGAAAATTCACCTCAAAAGGAAGTAACCTTTTGAAATGGGTAAAAAGATGGATGAGGAAAGTCTGCCTAGATTTCTTTGAATTACTTCCCAAAGCAGACAGGGATTGTCGTTTTCAATCTCTACGCCTTTAAATCTATGATTGCCTTACCGTGGTTGTCCCTACTGTCCTTTGGTGGACAGATCCAGCTATCCACTGGCAGCGTATGCATTCCAGAGCACATATCTGTGGGACATTTAATTATTTTCACGAATAGCTCCAGCATGTTTAAACTTTGCTTTGTCACATCGTCCTAGCCACTCTGCAGAGAATGCTCTCAAGGCTGCCGTGTATCCAACTTTTGATCTCTTTAGTGGAGACACCTGCCTACTCCCTTCAGACACTCACGTGTCCCTTTCCAATTTTTAGTTACCTTTTTAGGGAATGGGCTTTAGCAAAATGCCTACAGCAAGACTCAGCATTTGATGGTCCATAAAAGTTTAAGGTTTGGGAATTACATTTTTCTTCTTGGAAAACAGAAAAATACTCGCCAAAGAAAGCATTACTGACTGGAAGAGAAACAGTCATATTTCCTCCTTTCAAAAAAAAAGAAGAAGAAAGGGAATGCTTACGTCTTCCTAAGAAAGCTGAAAGCCCAGTTAAGATCACTAGAATTTTCATTGCAATAGTTGTAAGCTCCCAAAATTACTTTACAGGACTGAGTGATCGTCTCTTAATTCCCTGCGGGAAAAGCTGGAAAGGTGAACAGAGATACGGATGTGGTGCTTCCCAAGAAAACAGAAAGTTTAGAGCAAGTTGATGAGATACAGGATAAAATAAACCCTGCGGCAGACATATGTGAAAGACACAGCCCCAGAGGCAGCAGATGCTGCGCGGGTGTTACTTCCGTTAGACAAAGGAAAGAAAATGGATTCGAAAATAAAAAAGAAGCTGGGAGATAATAGTAATGGCTGAAACTGAAGCATTTGGCACCTTGCAAAAGGTGTGTAGAAAGAGTAAACCCAGCCTGGGAATATAAGAAAAGATCTTGAAGGTGTGTGGGTGTATGAATTTTTTTCTTTTTTCTCATCTTGGCTTTTAAAGATCTATTCTTAGTTGGGAGCGCAGAATCGTTTGTATTCTTGCTGTGGCGATAACAATCTATACTGCACCTCCGCTTCTGTGATCCAAAGGACACAAACCCTAGAAATTCTATTATCACAGTCCCTGATTTGGTGATAGAGATGAAATGAAGAGCACAACTTGTATTATTAATGGAGTGAGTAGATTCCCAAATCTTGGTAAACATCACATTACGTTTTTGAGCCCAGACACGCAAGTTTTAAAGTGCAATACATTGATATTTGGATGTAGGTCTATAAATGATTATGGCTACTTTCTATCCTTTCAAAACTTAACAAGGGTTGGGAAAGCTTGAAGCGGTGGATTCTTCATAGAATTTGAAAAACAGGAAGCTGGATTCTTGCTCCCTAGCAAGGCTGGCGCTAATGGAGAAACAAGAGTGACCTGGAGTTTTGTGAAAAAGTATTTTCCAACCTATCTTTATTTGATTTCTTCTTCAGTTTTTGAAAGTGTTTCCACCTGGCATTCTGTACTCTAATTTTCTGGCTCTGAATATATTTGAATTTGGTATGCCTTCCCTCCTAAACAGCAAAGAGCTCAACTCACAAAACAGGAAAGATTTTTTTTTTTTTTTTTTTGAGGGATCTTATGCTGCATTTCTTTTCAGAGTCTGGATCTCTCAGACATCATCTCCTCTTGAACAGTAAAAGTCAGGCTCCTTGCTGCTAAGAAGTTTATAACTGTTTAAGGAGGATTTATTAAGATGATCATATAAGATCCCTCATTTAATAAATTTCCCCAGGACTTTCAGAAATGATGATGGAAATTAATACTGGGTCAGATTTGTCCAGTGTAAAATATACACATTAAGGTGTAATGCCACTTTCTTTCTACATAATACTTATCCACAAGCACTTTGGCCGAAGCTTCTAAGTAAACCCTTCCCACTAAGGCAGCATCCTCGATAAAGAGCGGACTGGCTTTTGGTGGTGGGCGTGAGTGGAGGTGACCTGCAGAGTCAGTGGGTCCAGCTTCTGCCTTGAATTACGTGTCTCTGAGAGGCTATGTGGGAGGAGCTCAGAGGCTCCCTGTGCCCCTCAGGACTGCAGATCATGCCCCTTCATTTCAAGAAAAGTTTATTTCAACTCTGCCCGGGTCTTCTTGAGCCCTGTCAACTGCGGTAGAGATTACTGTTTTTGTGGCTCGTCCCTTTGGGGGAGACATCCTACCATCCGTCTCAATCCCCACGTGGTTGGGGAATTACTGATATCAGCCTGAGCCATAGAGATGTACAAGTGACTCATGCCTGGCTAACTGGAATACCCCATCCTCCCAGCCACAGTGATTAGTTCAGCGATGGGCAAGGGTCCCAGTCAGAACCAGTGTGATGCAGTCTTTTGACAATGGCAGGGTCTGTTGAGAGAAAGAGGGGTTATCCTTTTCTATGTGCCGTGAAGGTGTGGGAATGCAAGCCTCGAGTTGCTGGCAGCCACTTGGCCACCATGAGGCTCTCACTGGCCACCATGCTCACTCACTGAGCATGGCATAAACAGATGGGAATCTGGGAGCATAATAAGTGCTCATGGAAGAACTGGAACAATTTTCAGAATAAAGCACTCATGCTGGTATGCTGACACAGATTTACTAATCTGGGTCTTAGGTTTCATTCTCTCTTCCTCTGCTGCCACTACTGAGAGCTTACTTTCCTTTTCCATGCCTTATGGCTTCTGCTTACTCATGGCTTTTATTCCCTGCTTTCTCAAGCTAAGGTGTGTCTTGGCTTCTGTGCTACTCTGCTGTCTGGGCCTGTTATGTGTTTCTCATATTCAATATAATCAAGTCAGGTGGTCTGATTAGGTTATTTACTAACTAGTACAGAGTGCTGTTACATAAAATTTGGGGAGGAAATACTGCTACCCTCTTAGGTTTTGTGCCTGGGCCTGAAAATTAAACTAACATAAGGCAAATTAACAGGAGAAAATCATGTAAGTTTTCTTTAATATTCTTACATACACACAGGGGTCTTGATAAGGAAAATGAAGATGCAAAGAAGCGATTTAGGCCCTAAAGATTACACATCATTTTCAAAAACAACAATAAATTGTGGAGATGGGACAAGACAAAGGGACTTGTTCTGGGGCAGCGAATTGTGGGATAGTGACCAGGAAATATATGGGGGAAATGAATGGAAGATGAGGGTTGTTTTCATTGGTTTGTTTGTGCAGATCCATTTGGGTGTTCAGCTCACGATCTCCAGTGATAAGGATGTTTTTTCCTGGTGTCAGGAGGCCAGATGTTTCATGGGAAATCTTATGACCTGCTTTTAGATAGAAAGGAGGAGGGCAGAGAGCCTTTCCTGCATCTACAGTTTCTCAAGTGCCTTCTGCTCAAAATAATCCACACGCAGAAGTGGCAATATTTTAGGGTGACATGTTTTGAACCCCTTCAATACTTTTTAAATAATATATAGGTAAAATATATACTTTAAAAGTATTTATTGAGCACCTGCTATGTGCCAGGCATTGTTCCATGCAGTTAACCCACATTCACTCATTTTACTCTCACAAAACCCCGGCAGGTAAGAACTATTATTACCTTCATTGTATGGATGAAGAAACTGTAAAATTTAAAGAATTTAAATTTAAAGCGGAAGAGCAGTATTCAAACGATTCACTTTTCCTGTATTGACCTTTCCTCTCTAACGACCTAGGCCTACTAGGCCACATCACTTCACAGGTGTTAGTTTCCTTCCTGCCTGATCTCCGAACAAGGCTTCCTTCTGTGTCAGGGGCCAAACTCCAGGCAGATCGCCCGGCCCAGGGTATTGTGGCAGCCAGGAGGTAGGAAAGGGCTTCTGTCCTCTGGGGGTGCTTCCTCAGTGAGAAAAATGTCACTTAAGTGATTGTTTTTTCAATGGGTTACTTGGTTAAACCATGACTTCCTCTTACAGGATTGGACACTGCAAGCTGCCTCTGTTTCCTTTTCCCTCCCCACCTCGGCCAGCACTCTCATAGCCTTCTCTCCATTTTTATCACATCTGCTTTCCTCTTAGCACTTATCACCGTGTTCACTTATATTTATTTACCTGTGTGTTTATCCCTCTAACATTTATCTCCTCCATTTCCATAAGGAAGGAAAGTGTAATCTGTTCCATCCCTGCTGAATCATCAGCAGGCCTGGCTGTGGTGAGCCATCCATAGGGAAAGGGGAAATCCTCAAGGATGAAAACAGTGAATTAGGAAGATAAAGAAAACGACCTTTTAGAGTGCGGCACGAGCATGGCAGCCAAGCCAATCTGGATCTTATCTTTGGTGAATATTGCATAAGATGGATGCTCTATAGATAAGGTGGCCACAGGCCCCTGTTGGCTTGTGACAGTCCTGGTTTGTCCCTTGACCTGGCATCCTGTCTGGTTTAGCATCTGTTTGGGGTAATGTGATCACACCTAAAAGATCATCATGGGTGACCTGTCTCCCTTTCCCTGACTCCTTCTAGGTAACTTATACCTCCCTTTCAAGGAAAACATGCCCAGGGCTTGCTGGTAACATCACGTGTACTCAGACGCAGCCCCCAATCCCCCGATTCTCAATGGCAGGTGGTCGTGGGAGAAGCACTCCGTGGTACCGCCCATGATGACCACTTGGTGCGCCGGCCAAATGTGCCACAGACCCTGCCGTTTGCTTCAACAGGTACAAAGTAGCGGCTGCAATTAGGGGATCAGAGGGAAATAAGGGAAAATTATAGGTGGGAAAATTAGGTGGGTGCGCATATCTATAAGAAATAGTGCCTTTTTACATCCTTAAAATTACAAATTGTACAGACATCTTATCTAGAAACCTCATTCTTTCTATTTTTAATCTCATTTTCCCCTTATATTTTTTGTGAATATTTGTGGTTCTGAAAGTTTTGTTTGTAAATTATGCATCCAGATTCCAGGACTCCCCTATAGTTACTGAGATTCAATAGGCCTGAGGTGGAGCCCAGGAATCTGCATTTTCAACGGGCTTGCTCCAGGATTCTGACTCTAGCGGTCTACAGAACAACCTTGGGGAAAAGCCTGCGTGTCCCCAGAGGGCAGTACCTTTCCAGTGGTGAGGTGTGATGGAAGCAAGCATCCTGGGCCCGAGTGAGGATCCAGGCCCCCGGGGGAGAGGAAAGGTGTGAATTTAGGAAGGAGGGAACCAGAAACAGCTGTTCAAACTCCTGCTATTTCTTGCCTTGGTTTGTACGTTTTTTGAACAGGATACTGATACCACGTGTCTGATGTGTGGCGTATTCGTAATTTTACTTATTACCAAGTGTCTCTAAAAAACGACGATATATATGCCCAATAGCAAGCACACACAGTGACATTTCTTCCTGAAGTTCAGGTCGCGATGATTTGAGGGCCTGATCTAGTCAGCTGCTACCTGTGTTCCTGACCATCGGTGGACAACGGTGCTTTCTTCAAGCTGGCGTGGATTTCGCTAAACATTTAAGAGTAGAAGTGTGTTGGGTGTTTGATTTGTGTGTGTGGTCTCTACATGCAGGCACACATGCAATGGCTGTTGAAGAGAATAATACTGACTCAAAACCCCAGGAATGGGGCTTCCCTGGTGGCGCAGTGGTTGAGAGTCCGCCTGCCGATGCAGGGGACTCGGGTTCGTGCCCGGTCCGGGAGGATCCCACATGCCGCGGAGCGGCTGGGCCCGTGAGCCATGGCCGCTGGGTCTGCGCGTCCGGAGCCTGTGCTCCGCAACGGGAGAGGCCACAGCAGAGAGAGGCCCGCGTACCAAAAAAAAAAAAAAAAACCCAGGAATGATACTGACAAATATTCTTTGCTTGACTAAATTTAAATCGAGCTCCATCACCTTTTCCTAGGGCCATGTGCGTGCGTCTTTGTAAAATCTCGTTTTAACAAGAACCATGCTAATTCAATTTAGTAAGAGTTTTCCAACCTTCTTTTCTTATCACCCATCAATAGCTAATTGATTTCTTCATCCTCCACCATCCCCCCAGGCCTGTCTTCAGCAAAGATACTGTCAGCTGGGTTTAGCCAGAATACTCCTTACCTCTGGTGTTTCCCGTTAGTAATTCTCCACCCACTGACCCCCACTCCGCTCCTTGGCTGTAAATCCCCACTTACCCCTGCTGTATTTGGAGTTGAGGCTGGTTCTATAACGAGGTCTCTTTCCCCCTTTTGCAATCGTCCTGAAAAAAATCTGCTTTCACTGCTTTAACTTCTGTCCAGTTCTGTGTTTTCTTTAACGATACTGATATTTACATAGAGATAATATGGCCAAGATGGATATGTTTAATCTCAACAGGTTGGAAATAAAAAACTTGATTGTATTTAAATATGTAAATACGTATTATAGATTTTCTTCTAGAAGGTACAATTTTCTCTGAGATCTGAGAGCATCCTGTTTTTTTTAAAAAAGTCAGTCCATCTGCTGAATTTGCCACTCACAAAAGAAAATGTTCCCAGTTGGGTTGATTTTTACTAGTTTCAAGCCATTGTATGTACTGAATTGGTTTTCAACAATAACAGCTACAAAAATCTACTTTGTTCTTTTCCAAAAAGCCTCGTTTAGAATCTTCCTTGAATGTGGTGGTGCCCAGATGGTGCAAAAGTAAAGCAAGACACATGGTCCCTGGAGCTGGGTGTCACTCAGTCTCTCCGTGTGCTCGTGTGTGTCCTGTCAGCGTGGCCGGCCACGCGGAAACAAGACAGGCATACATCACCAGTGTTTGAGACCTCTGCAACACATTTCTGTATGAACAGAAAAACAAAGCAAACCAACCAGTAGTATTTGTGAAATGTCATCATTTAAAAAGAACAACAAAGGCAGATTTCACTGAAACTCAAAGTTTTGGCAGTAGCAGTAAGATGCCCTCCACTAGAAAGAATAACATGGAAGTTAGGGTCCTGTCTCCTCCATTGACTGGGTGTGTGAAAATGTCAGTCTCTGAGGGGAAGAGATGAAGAATACAATGATGTATTCTGCTTAATTGTCTAATGTTTCAGACTTTTGTCAATAATTGAGAATGAAAATAGCTCCTGTCTCTTTTTGTCCCAGGTGGACAAGTTAAACCCCATGAAGGACAATTTTGGGGTCCCTGAGTCCCTTCCTGATGGAAGAAGGTGCAGTGAGGGGAGAAGTAATTTGCACACTGAAGATGCCTAAGAACTCCTGGGTATCAACATGGGCTCTGAATTCTTGGGTTCGCATTTCTGGCTCTACCAGTTTCTACCTGGGTGACTTTAGGCAAGAAACGCAGAAACTTTGACCCACTAAACCTCAGTATCTATGAAAAGGGCGTGAACCATAATGTTTACTTCTTCGGGTTGTTGTTAGGATCTAGAAATAGCGTCTAAACACAGGTGAATGCCTGGTATACACAGCACTCAGCACGTGCTAAATGTAATTATTATGATTCCCCTCAGTAAACACAAGATGAGAATCAACAGCATTACATGAGTTTCCTTTAGTAGGAACTCTTTTCCCTTGGCATATTCTAGAAGTGTCTCTTTTGATTTTGGAGGCTTTTAGAATTATGATCGAGATGCACACTGGTGATCTCTTTTAAATCTTTTCTTTTTAATCCTTTGTTAAGAAAGTGGATTCAATGAACTTCTCTCTACCGCAGATTTTCTAAGAAAATGTTTTGAAGCGTGGTTTTCCCAGAGAAAGTTATTTTGGGAAAGGAAAAAAAAGGAGTGGGATGGAGTTAGGTGGGGCAGGGGTTTCCATGGTCAAAGTTTGGGAAACTCTAGGTTAAATTTTTTCCCGAAGAATCTTTCAAAGATCTTAATTATTTAATAAATATTATTTAGTGCTTATTATGTGTCAGACACTTTTGTAAGTGCTTTGTGAATATTAACATATTAATCATATGAGGTAGAAGACCTCTTCATTTCACCTATAAGAAAACGGAGAAGTTAAGTACATAACCCAGGGTCTCACAGCTAAGGAAGAAAGAGCTGATACTGGTCCCTAGACTCTCCTTTGAACCCCTTGCACAAGCTAATAGGCAGTTTCAAGCTCCAAGGAGCCTGGCCCTTGGACTCTGTAATTCCCTGTACTTATTTGACTGCAGAACCCACTTTTTTGTAACAGATGGGAACAGAGCTATGGGACTAGTTTTCTCCATAATTCACGAATTCATTGATTTCAATGGCAAAGGAAATTTACATTTATTGAACAGCTGCTCTATGCCAGGTATAGTGCTGGGGTTTTTCTCCCAACGGTGCTAGGTAGTCAGTACACAAGCAAAGCTTTAACCTGAGAATGATGGACTGTCTTTGGATTTGATTAATAAAACCAATATGCTACGCTGTAGCTAGGTAGCTCATCCTAGCTACTGGATTTTCCTATCTACCAGACACAACTATTTATGCCATCGGCCAGGATGAAATAAACTAGGTGTTGGGATCATAAACAACCATCTCAAATTAGATCACAAATCATTTCCAAGACAGCCAAGCCCACCGTTACGCTGAAGGTGTTTGCATTAACATACAGCCCGGGTTCCAACCGTCTCCAGATGGCATCCATCGGCCTACTCAGACCCACTCAATCACCTCAGGCCTCTTCCCTCCGAAACCCTCCCACCACTTGACAAAGCAATGCTGATTGTTCTAGAAGCACCCCCTGTCTTTGTAAAAAGAACTTTTTAATTCGTTAGTTGGGAATTTTACTCTGAAGCGTAAAGTCACACTTTGGAAATAAACAGACTCTACTCACTACATTTTTCAGAAAGTTAAAGAAAAAGGCACATACAGTTTAAATGTAATCAAATATTCTTTTATGGTCACCTTGGCTACATGCTGTAAAATATGACGGCATCTCTGAACTACAGGGCTTGCTTGATTTAAGATAAACTAAGCTGAACATAGAGGCAGAAAAATAGAATAATGATCAGTGCCTCTAGCCTTTGTTATTCCTCCAAACCTGGATGACAAAAAGCCAATATCCTTCTCTAAGCAAATAAATTAACTTTATAACTAATTTGTGTTTTGTGTCTTTGGTTTCATTCAAATGTGGTTGTTAATGACAGTGCCCAAATGTATTTCCAACTATTCCTAAATACGTGAGCTAAATATATGTTTTCCTGTGCACTCTTTATTTATCTTTTTAAAACTAAAAATAATTCAGAGAGGTTTTTGCTTGTTTTATTTTTACGTAAGATGAAGTACGGTGCACTTTAAGTGTGATTGGATTGAACTGCAATTTTTCTCCAACAGAGCCAGTGTTATCATATCAGCTTTTAAGGTATTCCTAAGAAAATGGTAAAAAAACAAAACAAAACAAAACAAATAAATCAACAACAGCAACAAGAAACCCCAAAGATTAAAAAAGGAGAGAGAGAAAACTACAGTGTTCTAGAATGTTCACTTTCTTGGAAAATTTTTCCCTTTAAGAAATACTTTGGAATGGAATACTTATACATCAAGAATGAGTACAGGCACATTTTCCATAAAACCGTATAACTCCAGGAAAATGTTTTTATAAGAAAAACATTAGCTCTACAGAACTGTGAGGCTTTGATATTTGATACTAAATTTGGTATTTACACTTATTTAGTTAAAAGAGTCCCATTCCTCCCTTTCTTTGGAAACTCAGGGCCACAAACCACGTACATTTTTTCTGGCTGTACCTTAACGGGAGAGAGGTGAACATCTGACCAAGCTAAAAATGTATGTATGTTTTATGAATTTATCTCTCTTTTTTCTTCCTGCTGTTTGCCTTTTTGCTTTCCCCTCATTCACCACATGGTCTGCTCTACGCCTATTACCTCATGTCACAGATGTGGCAAAGCAGAAAACTATAGTTGAGAAGTAAGATGCTTCCCACTCCAACTTTTTTCTTGCAGAAGCCTAAGCACTTAGGGACGGACGTTTAGATGATTTCACACTGGGATAAAAAGGACAGCATTGCTGATTGTAGGTAGCCAAAGAATATTGGCCAGAACACTAGGAAAACTCTCCACCAACCTAGAGCGAGATGCCCTTGGCTGGGTGGTGGGTAAGGGTGGGAGATTCAGAGCTCGCCAGAGTCAGGAAGACCAGGGTCAGTGGCTGCCCGTCACATCCAGGACAGAGCCAACCATCCCCAAGCACATGTCTGGGGACTGTTAGCAGCCTGGCAAAGTCACTTAGATCTAAGTGTGGCAGGGGAAAAGGCCTTCACGAGGGACACCGGCAGTGCCCAGGGCTATGAGGATCACGGCCCACAGAGCTGCTCCCTCCTCCGGCCCCAGCCTCCCTTGGAGTAGCTCTCCCCTGTGGCCTCTGCTCAGGGGCCCCGCAAATGTCCTTCCTGTCCCAGCCAGGGGTGACGCCTCAACAGCAGACAGCAGCCCACCCAGTGAAAGCCAAGCAGTACATCCATTCATTCTTCCATTTTAATCAATTCAACAAAATATTTATTGAACACTTCCTGTTGCTGGGACCACTTGTAGGCACCGGGCAGAGAGAGAAATGAATCTCTTCCCTCACAGCTCTTCAGTTGTCTTGGGGAGACTCACAGTGAGACACAAAATAACGTAAAAACATGTCAGGTAGCTGTAGGGCCATGAAGGAAAACAGGGGCTGGGGATCAGAGAGAGAAGGGAGAAGGTTCTAAATATTCTGGAGAAGTGGGTTAGGGAGGGGCTGGGAAGAAAGGCCATCTGAGCAGAGACCTGCCTGCAGGGAGAGACTGTTGAGGAGGAAAGCAGGAGGGGAAAGAACGCTTGTTCCTGAAGATGGGACAGGGACTCTGCTGAAAGACTATGAGCCTGAGCCTGGGTGGGGCCGTGGGGATATGGGGAAGGGGAAGGGGAGGGAGGGGAAGGGGAGGGAGGGGAAGGGAGCGGGAGGGGAGGGGAAGGGAAGGAGAAGGGAGGGGGAGGGGAGGAGAGGGGAGGGGAGGGGAGGGGAAGGAGAAGGGAGGGGGAGGGGAGGGGAAGGGAAGGAGAAGCGAGGGGGAGGGAAGGAGAAGGGAGGGAGAGGGGAGGAGAGGGGAGGGGAGGGAGGGAGGGGAAGGGAGGGGGAGGGGAGGGGAGGGGAGGAGAGGTGAGGTGAGAGGAAGAGAGGGGAGGGGAGGGGAGGGGAGGGGGAGGGGGAGGGAGGGGAGGGAGGGGGAGGGGAGGGGAGGGGCAGCGGCTGGATTGTGAAGAGAAGCCATCAGAGGGTGGGGAGCAAAGAGATGACACCGTGGGCGAGTGCGGACTGTGACTCTCCAGGACAAGCATGTCACAGGCAATGTTTAGGATATGCTTAAGTGACCAGGTCAGCCGCATAAAGCCAGGTCCCAGCCGGGTCGGGTTGAGTGCGCCAAGCCGGGTGCACTGTGCGAAGTCACGCAGCCTGCAGGACTTGGACCCATGTTGTCTGTGCTCCTGACCACTAAGTCACCTGCTCTACTGTGCTACCTGCTTCTATACTGATGCCACAGGCACTCAAATAAAATGGGACTTTGGTGATATTTCCCCATATAAATGGCTTTAGTAGTTTCCTGATTGTCAGGCATAAAAGAGTTTAGTCACCTTCTTACCCAGTTATTTTGGCCCTACTTTGTATATAGCTCCAATCCAGCCCCGCTGAACCACCTGCTACTCTCTGCCCATTCTGGGGCTTTCAGGATTCGACGTCGCTTTATATTCCGTTGTTCTCTGCTTGGGATGCTTTTTCCTTCTCTCTAACTCCCAGGACACAGGCAATGCCATCTTCTCTGCGAGGTTATCCCTCCTCACCTCTTTTTCAAACGCTGCTCTTATAGTTCTTGGTACACTCTCCTCCATTTACGGCCCTTAAGACAGTTGTATTTCACATCAGTGTGATATGCTCGCTTTCTCCTCGAGACAGTGAGGTTCTCTGGAATAGGAGCTATGGCAAGGGTTTTAATCTGTTCTTCCCAAGTGTCTCCTCCGACCATCCCAGGAGCTAGCAGAGTGCCAGGCGTGTGGCAGATGCACCGTCAACTGCATTATTGAATATGTTAGGACGTAAATAAACCGATTTTACCACAAGGCGAGCTCAAAAAAGGGAGGAAGCTCTTAAAGAGTCCGTTTGAAAAACAGGGGTTACAGAGTAAAAGGAGGAAAGATTGTGTTCATAAATTAACCCTGGTCTTCTTCTTCTTTTTTTTTTTTTTTGCAGTATGCGTGGGCCTCTCACTGTTGTGGCCTCTCCCGTTGCGGAGCACAGGCTCCGGACGCGCAGGCTCAGCGGCCATGGCTCACGGGTCCAGCCGCTCCGCGACCTGTGGGATCTTCCCGGACCGGGGCACGAACCCGTGTCCCCTGCATCGGCAGGCGGACTCTCAACCACTGCGCCACCAGGGAAGCCCCCCTGGTCTTCTTTGAAATAAATTTTCCAAAAATGTTTAACTCCTTCACCCTCTTATACCACAATTAATCAACTCAGCTGCCAAAGGTGTAGAAAGGATCCGGCAGGGCTAGGGATGGCTTCTCAGGTCATCTTTATAAGTGAGTAGTTAGAATTAAGAAATTATAAGAAAATGACTTTTGTATAAATGAGGAAACCAGTGCTTACTTCTTCATTTTGTTGTCATTTTCAGAATCTTTCTTTGGAAAAAACTCAGGAACTCAAAGTTTGGCCTGGATTCGATAGTACAATAGGTAACTGAAGCTTTTCATGTGAGAATAGGAACTTGTAGGACAGGCCATCAGATCTTCCTGTGTGTCTGTGGGGGGTGTGTGTGTGTGAGAGAGAGAGAGAGAGATCACTTCCCAAATAATATAATTAAATATAATATAATGTAATAAAATAATCAAATAAAATATGGAAAATCTATTAATTTTTGACTATACCATAATCAAATAAAATAGGGCATAGTCAATCAAAATATGGTATAGTCAATTAACTTAATAAAAATAAAATATGGTCTAGTCAATTAACTTAATAAAAATAAAATATGGTATAGTCAATTAACTTTTTGAACCTCTGCTTTCTCCTAATGCCTACTTATTAGGATTAAAAAACAATGTATATGATTATTAGCACAGTGCCTTACACACAGTAGGTACCCAGTAAATGGTAATTACTAGTTTTACTGTTACTAAAAGAAAGGACATTATCTTATTTTCCTCAGTTAATGCAGTATCATGAGGGTTTTCACATGTCATTAAATATGCTTTTCAATCATCATTTTCCTGGGCTACATTATCCACTTTATTTGGGGCTCACAATTTTTGGGATAATTTTCCTTGTTCAAAATGTAATTTTTTTCCCCAGCTGTTTGCTAACATAAATAACCGTGCAGAGAACATCTGTGAATATAAAACTTTGTCTCAGTTTCTGCTTATTTCTTCAGGGTGGATTCCTAGAAGAGGAAAAGCTGGATTTAAGTATGTAGACGTTGTAAAGAAATTGCTCTTATATCACGTTCAATGGCTTTCCAGAAAGTTCAAGCCTGTTATTTTCCCAGTTAGGGTGTAAAATTGTACAACCACTTCACTGCTCTCTTGACAATATGAAGTGTCTGTTTTTAAACTACTTCCTAATCGTATAGTCAAAAAGGTGTCGTATTGTCATTTTAATATGCATATTTGATTGCTGGTGGTTTTGAACATTTTGATATCTGTGCAGCACTTTGTTCTCGGGGCTCCACAGAAGCCACTCCACTGCTTTTTCTTCTGCTGCACTGTTTCTTCCCAGTTTTCTTTGTTCTTTTTCCTCCTCAACTTCTTCGTGTTGGAATGTCCCAAGAGTCATCCATTAGGTCACATTTTTTCTTTATCTACATTCACTTCTTGGATGATCTCATTGGTCCCATGGCCTTAAATTCTGTATTTATATTAAACACTCTCAAATTTATATCTTCAGTCCAGACGT
Source organism: Tursiops truncatus (assembly GCF_011762595.2). Classification (NCBI taxonomy): domain Eukaryota; kingdom Metazoa; phylum Chordata; class Mammalia; order Artiodactyla; family Delphinidae; genus Tursiops; species Tursiops truncatus. Next base: position 161,736,337 of record NC_047035.1, on the reverse strand, counting down.
GTCTCTTGAACTTCAGACCCATAAATCCATTTTCTGTTCAACATCTTCACTTCAATGTCTAATAAAAATAAAATAAAGAGACATTTCAAACACAAGATGTTCTACACTGAGCTTCTAATGTTTCCTTACTAACTTGTTCATTTTTCAGTCTTGCTTATCTTCGTGGATGGCAATTCCATTCCTGCAGACTCAGGTTCCAAACCTGGACTTCTTGGGGAAGGCTCTTTCTTTCACATCCCATACTGGACCCATTAGCAAGCCCTATTGCCTCTCCCTTCAAATACAGCCACATTCTGACCAATTCTCAACATCTTCATTGCTTCACTGTAATATAGTTCTTTTCTCTTTTTAATGCTCTCATGACCCTGTTTTGAGTCCCTGGCTAATGGCTGGTCTGTTCCCTTCTCAAGCAGCTGATTACTCCATACCCCAACCACTCTCCTTACTGGGCTATTACACTTGGGATCACTATCCACCTGCCCTAATCACCCCATGGCCAGGTACCCAACAACTAGCAACAGCTCCTATGCTCTGAAGCCCCCCAGATTCTTCAAATTAGCTAATCCTCAGCGACCCCCGTGGAAACCTAGCTAACCCCACCCTGTGTGTCATTGTCCCCTACAGCTCCAGCTTGCTGTTTCCTTGTCCGCAGGTGCAAAGCCTGTGTGACCCTGCGTGGCAGCCTTCTCTCCTTCAGAGCTATGAGCAACCGAGTCCAGCCATTCATCACAGCATCCCTGCGTTACGTCCACCATCACAAAATAACTCATATAGAACATCCGTAAGAATCCAAGCCACGTTGCCTCTCACCTGGAAGAGTGCATCTGCCTCCTGACTGCTCTTCTTGTTTCCACCCCGTCCCTGTCCCACCCAGAAGCCAGAGTAATCCTTCCCAGGTGATAGTCAGATCTCGTCACCAGACAGCTCAGGACTCTCCATTGGTTTCCATCTCACCCGGGATCACACCTGGCCTTGTTTTCTCTCTGACCTCCTTCAGTGACTCTACCTCTAATCTCTCTGCACCAGTCACTCTGACATTCTTGGTGTTCTTGAACCTGCCAGGGATGTTTCCTCTGTGTGGCCTTTGTACTTGCACTTCCCTTGGAAACTCTCAGATCGTTACTACATGTTACCTTCCCTGATGGCCCGTTTAAAATTAGAAGTCCTCTTCTCCAAGATTCCTGAGTTCCCTTCTCTGTTGTATTTCTCTACAGAGCATCTATTTTGTAACTTATTTTAATGGATATTATTTATTTATTTGTTTTTAACATCTTTATTGGAGTATAATTGCTTTACAATGGTGTGTTATTATTTAGTTAACTTTTACTGTCTTTCTCACCCCATTAGAATATAAATACACAAGGGCAAGGGATTTCTGTTGTTTTGGTCAATGTTTTGCTTGAAAGGCAGCCCAGAGTGGTGACCAGCAGCTCGGCCCCTGAGTGTGCGCCTGGTCTCTGCTTCTCACTTGCTGGGCAGCTGTGGACCAGTTGCTCAACTGCTGATTTCTTCCACTCCCTCTTCTGTGACATGGGGTCTTAGTCTGTTCAAGTTGCTGTGACAAAATACCATAGACTGGGTGGTTTTATAAACAACAGAGATTTATTTATTATAGTCTGGAGGCTGGAAAGTTCAAGGTGAAGGCTCTAGCAGATTGGGTGTCTGGTGAAAACCCCTTCCTGGTTCAGAGACATCTTCTCACTGTGACCTCACGTGGCAGGAGGGGTGAGAGCTTTCTGGAGTCTCTTTCATAAGGGCACTAATCCCACTCGTGAGGGCTCCACCCTCCAACCTAATCCCTTCCAAAAGCCCCCACCTCTTAATACCATCCCACTGAGGATTAGGTTTCAACTTGCGAATTTTGAGGGCGATAAAAACATTCAGTCTATGGCACATGGAGATAGAAAGAGCAGCTGCTAAGAGGGGTAATAAGGGAATTCAATAATTTAATATCTGTCAAGTGTTTAGATCAGTGTCTGGCATAAGAAAAACAGTATATAAGTATTTGTGAAATAAATAACTCATTGAATTTCCAGCACATAAAACAGTAGTTGGCTTTGGAAGATGATCAGCAAACATTCATTGAATGAATCCTCAAAATAAAATACACAGCAAATGAAAATCCAGTTCTTGAGTTGGGGGATCTGCTGATGCATGTGTTTTGTTTGCTGGACCCGGGTGAGCCTACTGTCACATTACAGAGACCTCTGCTTTGAGTTGCTTCCTGAGCAGTGGTGGTCTTTGTGTGGACAAACTGGATTAAAATAACACTCAGAAGGCTTACTTGATTTTTCTGTGAAATCATAAACAAATGAATAAAGTCAAAAAACAGCAGGGATCTCTTTACATTATATAACCAAATGTTAGTAACATATAGTGTTATTGTTGTGTTTAAATTTTTATTTAATTAAATTATTTTAAAAAATTTTAAAGTTAATTTTTCATCACTAAGGTTTAAAGCTCCCTCTTTTTCACTCTGATAACTCTGTCAGAATGGGGAGAGGCTAAGATCAGTGTAGACGGTAGAGAGAAAAATGAGACTTGCAGAGAGAATGAAATAAGAATCTAAGGGAAACAGCTTTCCTCCCGTGCAGTTTCCAGTTTGAGCTGCTTGTTTTCCAATCTGCTCTTGCAGTTAATTGCCCCTCTCTGCTTCTTTGCCTTAAATTTATCTTAAGGACTAAGAAAACATTTTTGTGCCCAACTCAACACATCTTTCATAGGCAACGTGGTAGCACAATTTTATTGGGCCTTATGAATAGAACATAAAGCTAAATATTTTAGCTTATTTATTTGTCACAATAATCCTAGGAAGGAGGTACTATCTGCAGCGTCGTTTTATAGATGAAGAAATCTGGGCTTTGGGAGGCCAGCTGGGCAATGTTACAGAGTTTGTCCCCTTGATTGCTACGTGCGTAGGTATCAGATGGCCTGATGGCTCATATTATTGGCAGAGAGAGAAAAATGAGCTCAGGAAACTGACATATGTAAACTTGAGAGCAGAGGCCCATCCCCGAGCCCTTGATCGTAGGGGGATCCTGGTCTGACATTTATCAGAAGGGCAAAAAGCAATCACCAGTGGACCGTCCTTCCTGTTTTAGCAGGAACTGATGTTTTCAATGTCTCTGCGCCTTGACTGCCAGGTCACTTATCAGTTGTCGTTTTCTGTCAAGGAAATCAAAAAGACCGCGGCAATCTGTCTGAAGTCGATGAACTCCCACCCCGGTGCCTCAATAAAGCTTCATATCAGGGCATAAAGCAAAACAATAGAAAATCCCCATGGCCCCCTCCTCCCCACGCACTTCCCATCTGCCATCCTTGCCCCTGGGGAGTCTCCTGTGATATTGATGCCCTCCATTTTCACTTTTGTCTCTAACCACGTGCTCCTTTCTTGTTTGCCTTACTACCATTTAGCCCACTGAGATCTGGTCTTCTTCAAACAACATACATTTCCTCAGTAAAATGACATCTAAGTAAATTCGAAACGACACCGTTTTACAAAAGGGATGCTTCATTGTTCGCAAGTCGCATATCTCTTTTTGGCCATGCGTTTTTTGCTTATTCAGGATCTCACTTCAAGGCATCCTGATGCAGAGTTAAAACATTCTAGAACAAAATAAGATGCAAGGTTCTATGGCATTTAGAATACTTTATGCGTCCCATCCTCCAGGCTTACAGCCAAACTGCAGCAGGAGAAATCTGCTTCACATTCTATCAAGGCTCATGCCACAGTGAGTCCTTTTGGGAGGAAATCTAAATTGCAATTGTACAAAGAAGTCTGGGGAGAAAAATAGCCCAGTGTTACCCTGCAACCCCAAAATGTCTGTAAAGTTCACCGTAAAAAATGTCAGGAGGATATCTGGGAGAAGTTCAAAACCCTGAGTAAAGTTTATTGCAGCCAATGAGAGGAGTGCACATTTGAAAGGGGTCAATTAACATTTATCAGGAGGTGCTGGCATTTGTGAAGTGCATTTACTCTGGGAGGCCAAGTGCATTTCACTGTGTCTTTAAAATGATAACAACTCACAGAAAATAATAGGCCCCTCACTAGGTGGAGGCTGGGCTTCCTACATGGCCTCGAGTTGCGAACGCGATGGGACTCTCATTGATTTTCTCTCTTTGACACATTTTTGAAATTTCCAAAAGCTATAAACCCCCTACATTTAGACTTGTATGTAGATGGGAGGCCTAAGGAGTATCACAAAACTGTTGTTGTTTCTGTGCTTCTCCATTTGTGAGTACCAGTCACAAGGCCAGTTGGCTTCGTGAACCTGACCTCCAGTAGACCTTGAGACTCATTCTATGCTCACTGTAATATATTAGCATGTTAAATGACTCACTCACCTGTGCCATGACAGTTGATGGTTGCTATGACAACAACCGGAAGAGCCCATTCTTTCTGCAAGTTTCATTTTCTTTCCATCATCTAAGTGGGTCTTATCCTCTCCTCATTCTGAGAGATTTACGACTCCTGAAATGGAGTGTTGCCTTGGTTCCCAGTCCCAGCTACACCCCTGTTCTTGGATAAGTCATGAATATTCATTCCTCCCTCTCTTTACTCATTTCCTTCCCTTTTACTGTGACCCTCTTATGCATATGGTGTCTCAGCCCTAGTCAGGTTGAGAAGTCGGTTTGTGAACTACGTTCCAGCTTCTCCACTCTTTGGCCATTGAATAAAGCTTGAGCTCTTCCAGTCTCAGCATCAGTTTTGTTACCGGCTGTGCGAATCCAAGCAGAAAAAGGACCTCTGCGGCAGAGAAAAGGGGTCCAAGGGTCTCACCGCAGCTAGGACCTTGGCACGGGTCCAGACAACAAATTAGTTAACGTTGGATTTTATTAGTAGAGGACTGACTAAATGGAGGCCATGATCTGAGAACTAAGGAGAAATAGTAGTCATGGAACAGTAGCCAGACATGAGTAGTTGTCTCCAGAATGGTGTCCAGCTATGTCTCCCCTGCAGTTCGTCCATTGCTTCGCCTGCTGGGTCATCTTTCTAAAGCGGGGTGGTTTCCATGGCCCCTCTACTGCAAAATTTTCAAGTGCATCTACTGCTTTGAAGTCATACCCTGAAGGCCTGTGCATGTCATCAGGGGCTTTACTCTCCAGCCTTTCTCTCCTTTCTCCTCTACCCTGGCCGGTCCGTTTGCTCACAGCACCCAAACCTTGGGCTGCCTGTGTTGTCCCCTGCTGAAGGCCTACTCACCTGCCAAGATCATGTTCAAATATCCCTTGCTCCGTGAAGGCCGTCCTGACCCTTTCCATACAGAACTGACTCGCTCCTCCTCTGTAACTTCACTGTGCTGTGTATTTCTATCCTTGGGCCTATCAACCTTGACCTGCCATATTTGTTTAAGCGTTTGTCTCCCCTACTACACTATAGGCTAATTGAAAACAAGGACTTTATCTTTTTTGTTTGTGGAGCCCTGGAGTCATGCACACTGCATAGCACAGGATAGACATTCAATGAATGTTAGTTAAAATAAACTGAGGGGGAAGAATATTCCTAACTCCATGTCAGAAGGCTCTGATTCTGAAAAAAGTGGTTTGGAATAGAGGACCTGTGAGGAGAAGGCCTGAATTTATAGGAGATAGATCTACAGCTAATTTAGAAGTTTTATGATTGCCATTAGCTTTTTCCCTTAACATTTCCACTGCATTATTAAAGAAATGGTACACATTAAAAGCACTGGCCTTAATGTTTCTGTACTGTTAGGGAAAGTTGCATGATTTGCATTAATGACTTTTCCCTTTGGGCATCATAAAACAATTTGCACCACTTAAGATCGCAGTTCTGAATTTACTCCGCGATATCAGAGTTTAATCAGCACAGTCCGAAAGATCCATACAGAGGTAAGATTTTACAAAATCACTCTTGAATTGCACAGAGCAATTGCCCAACCAGCGCCACTGGCTGGGATTCCCGGCACCCTCTGGCACTTGTTTCCTGGTTCCGGGGTTCAGGCCTGTGGGTACTCGGAGCTGTTAAAAGGATAGCCTGAGACTGGTGGATCAAGAAACAGGGAAAGAATATTTGGACTTCAAAGCATCTCAGTTCAGACATTCTACTTAAATTAGCTGAGAAAGACGTACAAGCCTTTCCAGTTTGGGAAAAGGGGATGGAATAAGAGAGAACCTTCAGCAACTCATTTGGAAAGTCACGGAGGTTCGCGAACCAGGACTAGTGACAGAGGCAGGAGCTGAACTGCAGCCCCTTGACTTATTCCGGCACGAGGATTTTCACTGCCAGCTCAGAGCCCACCTGTCTGGCCCAGAACGACACAACATTTGGGCTCTGTGGGCTGTGAGTGGAGACCAAGTCTCCACCTGTTTGCTGTGACATTCCAGGTGCTCCGTTTTCTATCGTTCGCTCTAGTTGGTATCGGTCCCACACTTCGGCACATTTAGAAACAAAAGGATTTTCTACCCTGTCATTAGCCTGTGGCTCTGGACGCTGCAGGTAGATTTTCTTCCACAATAGGTAAAATGTTTCAAAAGCTAATGGTGGAAAGAAAACAAAAATACATTGAAAGACACGGATAAACATGTTTAAGAAATTAAAACAAAATGATCATTTATTGTTTTTAATATGTAGTCAAATATGACAGCAGTATTACGCAAATTGCTCCCTTCTCTCCCTTCTAAAAATCCCAAACGTGTTAACTCCAACCGAAAGTGAAAGAAAACATGATTTAATTCTGAAAATCGCAATTGACAGAGAGAACACACATAGCATTTGGTCACCACCAGCTTCCAGATCTTAAAAGATAAATTGTGTCACCATGGCAGTCGATACACTGGCTTTCTTACAAAATTATTACTAGGAAAAAAACCAAAACAAAACAAGATTCCCCACATACTGTAAGCAGAAGAAATGCAGAAAAACCTGGTTTAAGAAGCTGTGTGAGGAGAACTTTAATGAATTATTGCAATCATAATGATCCCCGGTAAAAGATAGATGGCAAATTAATAGACTGTAAGGAAATACATTCAAACTTAGATAATTAATCTTACAGTGAAAATAATCAAGAAGCTTGCAGAAGTATGTAGCATCTGAATTACTGAACTTAAACAGAGGATTCCAGTAAAGGTCTTCTGCTATCAGACACCATCAGTGCAAATTCAGATACAATCGTTTTTACATTTGCAGGTTCAGGTATGTCAAGCATGAGGTCATCATGAAGTATGCGAACATTATTTTACCATGAAAAAATGTGGTCTCTGATGTCTCATTGACATGGCAAAGGAAATAGGAATGATGCCCGGAGGACTGGAGTAACTTCAAAATGCTCAGTTTTCCAAGTATTAAATGAAGTTTTGGAAAACCTCAGCAAAATTAACCTTCACCTGGCAGACATGTCCTTGATTTGAAGTCCAGGGCTGTGGAAAACAGAAACAAACTCGCAATGTGATGGGCTCACCCACCGTCTTTCCTTTTGTTTGGGGCTGACTGGGTGTAGAGGGTCGGATTTTCCCCCCAGTGTTCTCTTTCAGCAGCTCCACAGAGAGCTTTGTGATTCTGACAAAGGCTACAATTATATCCACTTCGAAATGCATTTACAAATATTCTCTGCGCTGGTCCAACTGGCGTGAAACACAGACAGCCCTCTGGGTGCCCGGCTTCTCCTCCTTTCACCCTTCAACGTTTCAAATGACTACAGGCAGAATTACCAGAAACAGTAGTAAATTCCTGGCACTGGAAGTTCCCATGATCCCAGCTGGCATGCAAAAAAAAAAAAAAAAAAAAAAGGCTGTTTCTTTTTCCCCCTGAAAATAATGTACTTCCCAGGCACTGTCCAAATGCCTCAAATGAGGCAAATGAGAGATTTGTTTTGACCAACCAATGAAAAGACTTCCCCCTTCTCAGCTAGGGCCCTGAGATTTAGTTCTAATAAACACAGAGTGTTTGTGTCTAAAGAAACTTAATTCATTTCCCTAAAATGATTTTAACATTTTTCAGCAAGGGAAGCTCTGATTTCACTTGATGGTATTTTCAGAGTAGCCTGGTGGAAGACACTTCATATGAGTTTTTATTTCCCTGCTAAAACTGTAACACTCGAGTATATTTTTGTTCAAACTAGCCTTAAAATGGTTGCTTAGGCATGACCACAAAGTCGAGACCATAGGATGGAGTCTGGGTCCCAAGATGGTTAAACTTCACAGAGATCCAGCTCTGGGTCTACAGAATACAGTACCCTTTCTTATCTTTTCCTCAGGAAAATTATTTATATTTTTTATTGTATTTTATTTCCTGTGTGCGGTTGGCTGTCTCATGGTCTCTGGTATAAGGGATTCAAAGAACATGGTCATGCCTTGTAAGTCAGACGGGGATAAGCAAGAAGCCTCTTTTTGGTCATTACTTGCACCTAAGTAACCCAATTCCCTAGAGCAAAAGCCTTAATGATTTTCGGATTGGTGCCCTAGAAGAGGTACAGGTGGATGATGGCTGGGTTTTAGCTTAAATGAGGACACCTTTACCTTCTGGACGTCACATGTTTCTTAGCATAACTTACAGGATCTGTGCCCCAGTGTCTCAATGTCTGGCCGACTTAAATTTGAGGTGGTCTTCATTGAATATTTATTTGCACATTGCTCTGAAGAAGTTGAAAATTCTGCTTGATAGCATATCTTGATCTTTACTTTTCCCATGAATCATTCCCATCCACCCACTCCTATACCTCTTCCCACATAACGAACATCTAAAATTAGTTTCATGCTATGTATCTATTTGACAGGCACAAAAGGTTTACAGCTGCATGATTAGTAAGTGATATTTTGGTCATGAATATATATATATATTTGTAATGCTAGGGAAGAGACAGAATTTTTTTTTAAAAAAAAAATCAATACTCCAGTGGTAATGAGAGAAGTCACTGAGGTTTTTCAACTGGAATCAACATGAATATATATATTTTTTTCTTTAGTCCATTAGGAGAGGCTTTTTTTTATTAAAGTAATTCTCAAATGTTAATAGATCTTAGAAATTAGAAAAAGGTGAGCACGAGCATATGATTTGCATTAATTTTTTCCAGCTTTTTATTCTGGATTTAAAGTAACATAGACTCTTTCAGTGTGGACAGTGATCTGGAAATTAACAAGAATGAACACTGAAAAGCCAATGATGATGGGTTCCATAACTTTGTTATGGAGAATCGATTCAAGAATTTAGGCGATTTTACTTGAACAATTATCCTCTTACTGCTTTGCAATAATTATTGTGAGAGCGGTTGGAACTGGATGGTTGACAAGGTATGTCAGACAGTAATTAGGCAGATACGTTGCAATTTAAGTTGAAATTGGAAGGTCAACTTAATCAAAGCCTTAAGTGTTACCGTAGTGTCTGGTATGACAGTGGTAGAGAAGGAATTCATATACACACTTGAGGATCTCCTCGGTTGGAGTTTTCTGGTTTCTGTGATGGTCTTGGGAGAGGTCACGCTGGATGTGCTTGTCAATATTTTATAGCCTTGGACTTCCTAATCAAGGCTTTTAGTCGTGTGTGCATATTAGCAACTTGTAGCAAATAATTAAGAATGGTTCCAAAGTCTGCATTGGTCTTTTAGCAAAGGAGTAGAGGGAGACCTGTATTCCAGTTAGGGGTTTGTTGTTATTTCTAAGATACTCTTAAGGGGTTGTGTTTTATAACTTCACCAAGTTTTCCAATTGGTGCAGCACAGACACAAGTACAAACACAGGGTTATTTATAGGAAATTACAGGAATGCTGAAATAAGGCACATTAAATCAGCAGGAACTTTGGCTTGACATATTTAGACATTTGGACATTTCCAACTTTTGATTACCTGGGACAGTCAAATTTTTTCCCAAAGAGGGGTAATAAAAAATCAATATCAGAGACAGAAAACTCAAGAAAAAAAAGAAATAGAAAGCTCATGCAGATATGCTTAAAATTACATGGACCGAACGTCAACTTCTATGCACATTTGGAAAGCAGGATGATGGAGCACGATCTGCAGACGTGTGAAACAACCAAAAGAAAACTCCTCCAAGTCTCTGAGATACTGAAGTTGTATGACACCAAGTCCCCAACTGAAGCAAAAATCATTGCAGCAGCTATTTCAGGGCAAAGTAAAAACACCAAACAGCCTTCTCTCTCGCTATGAGAAAGTAAATTCCTAAGTTCCAGAGATAACCCATCTTCTGATTTCTCAATACATTTGTAAAACTGAGAGATGGAGAAATAGATAAAGATGACGTCGGGTTGTGGTTAAACTAGTGACTTTTATAGTCCCTTCTAATTCAAAGAGTTTCTGATGTCAAGTCTTATTATTAATAAAAAACCTACCTATAATGAAGATTAAGTGACAAGAGAAAGAGAAACATTTATTTTTTCCTCCTGATATATTTTATTCATTAGATAATTCAGTAGTTTTCCCAATCTCACCCCAGAGGACATTTGGCAATGTCTGGAGACATCATTCGTTTTCGCAGCTGGGGTGTGTGTGTGTATGTGAGCTACTGGCATGTAGTCAGCAGAAGCCCGTAGGCTGCCAAACGCCCTACGATGCAAGGGACCACTCCCACCAGCCCATCCCCCATCGAGAATTAGGGGGCCCAAAGTGTCAACAGTGCTGAGGTTGAGAAAACCTGAGACAGACTAATGAATGACAAACAACCACACACACCTAAAGTGCAAATGTTTCTTTGATCTACCGGTGCTTCTGGAAGACCTTGAAACAATGATGCTGGTAATTCACAAAGCCACACAGAAATATCAGAGCGTGAACAGTTCTAACACCTGATCAGGAAGGATTTAAGTGCCCTAGAAAGTCCTCCTGGGCCTGGGACAATTTTGGATGAGTAACTGTTCCTCTTATTAATGAAGTTAACACATCCTTTGAAACACAGCAAACAGCAGAGATGGGCAGTGATGTATCATATTTCAGAAACGTTCCTCAGGCCAATACTTGAGAGTTCCCTATCTAAGTAGAATAGAAATTGGAACTGGAAATTGGATAGAGTAATGGTGATCCTATCCATTTGCAGAGTTGTGTTGGAGGATTTCACCATATTACAAGTATCAGTGGACATGCCTGAGCTCTTACTGTTTGTATTTATCACTGTGTATCACGAGATCTAGCACAGGAACTTGGTTCCCGTAGGTGCTCAACAAATATTTAAGTGAATTGGCTGGTTGAATGAATGAACAAATGAAGAAATGAAGCAAAGTGCTCTGTAAAATGTAAAGTGCTCTACAAACACAAGGAAGTAGGAGTATCTAATACATCATGCCACAGACCTCATAGTATTTGCTCAATAAAGCTTCTTAGGTTCAAATGAATTATGATAATGTAGTAAGAAAACCTGCTATGAAGATTATTAGTTTTCAGGTACATCTGGGAAGAAATGAAACAAAGGCAGTACAATTTTATATGGCACAAGATAGTATTGCTAACTTAGGTGGCCACAGGTAGGCGTGAAAGAAAGGGACATGCAAAACTGAATGAAGACTCTGAAATAGCCAGAACTTGAAATTACTGGCTGTTATAAAATGGTACCACTCCTAAGACACACACATGATGGAGGAATATTGGTCCAATGTTCTCTATCAAAGACAGAACAGAGAGTCAGTATAGCAAATGAAATTTGCTTTTAGGTAGAGTGTGCTGTCTACGCTGCTTGGCTGGCCTTAAATGCTGATGAAGGGCTGTAGGCAAAGGGAACTGGAACAAAAACAACCAGTCAGGAGTCTTAAGTTCAAGACCCAGTTCTGACGCTGGGAAAATTACTATATCTCTCTGGGCCTCAATTTTTCTGATCTGTAAATGAAGAGGTCGGATGAGATGACCTCCAGTGATTCTGGCATATAGATGCTGATGCTAAAAGCTGGAGGCTGGGAAAGTGAAAACAAGAGCAATCTTTGGGAATTAATAAAACACATCACAATAAAATATCTAAAAAATGCTGGAAGAAATGCAAAGCAAAATAACATTTCATAGGAGGAAGAAGCCTCAACCATAGCATCTATTTTTCAGTTAGTCTTACTTAAATATTAATTTCTTATCATAGAAGTGTCTTCAACCGCGGCATGGGTTCCAGCAAAACTTTTTTTTTGCCCTGGGCTATAGACACTAAGGGCATTACCAAACTTATACTCCCTCAGAATGAGGAAATAACATGAGAATTTTTTGCCAAAACTAATAAATCATACTAATCTGAGAATATATATTATCTACATATCAGCAACATTTAAATTTATTTTATTCCTTTCATATAGTGTGCATTTGCAAATTTTTACATTTAAAATTAAGTTCCACGTATTTTTATATTTTAATGTGACAGCCCCTTACGTTTGTGTTATAGGGATAAAACACATACTTGAAATTATTTGTTTGAGGTACTTTCTTCTAGAGAAGCCTGCTGGTCAGCTCCTGAGCTTCCCTTTGCTGTGAAGAGAAAACTGGGAAATCAGAAGAAACTAGAGAGGCTCAGTGGCTCTGTACAATAGAGAGCTGAGCCAGAGGAAGGGTGCACACAGGGACTTTGTTGTGGGAGAGGAGGGATAGTTGAGGCTGATGTCATGCCGAGGAAATATTAAGAGAAAATATTAATACGGGAAGAAAAGAATTTAAGCAGTTCTGTGTGGTTTGAGCGGATTCTCCTTTGGCATTTTCTCAAGAACTGTATTGATTGGACTGTCTTTGAATGCTTTTAGGATTGATGGACTTTCTTCCCTTGGAATACAAAGCTGTGCTGGTACTGGACCAACAGATGTGCTTTCCATGGCTTCTGTTGACATGAAGTTTTAAAAGTCTATACATTTAGTCAATCTACATAATAATAACCTTGCAAGGAAGACAGGACAAAAATATTTTTATTTTCCAAACTTGCAAATTGAGACTCATGGCGGTTAAAGTGATTTTCCCAAGATAACATAGTGGAGACTCAAAGCTGCGTCAGCTGGGATTCTTTTCATTACTCTACGCTGCCTCTCTGCGAGCAAAAACGCTTAGATAGGCCCAGGAACTATCAAATCTATTTCTTCTCCTCCTCCTTTTCTTCAAGGGGAGGGTGTTAAAAGGAAAGACCTCTACAGAAGTGTTAGTAGAATTTTCTGCAATGACAGGAGTGTTCTGTGTTGTCCAATATGGTAGCCATGAACCACACGTAACTACTGGGTGCTTGAAATAGGGCTAGTGTGACTGAAGAACTGAATTTTTATTTTTATTGAATTTTAATTAATTTAAAGAGCTACACTTGGCTAATGGGTATAATATTGGACAGCACATTCTAGAAGCTCCCTGTGAGAGAGATGAGCAACTGCCCTAGGTATCTCAAACTAAAATAATAATGGGGGATAAACTGTACTTTATTATTTATCTTTAGTTTTCTAGTTGTTAGTATATCTTGAAGTCCAAACCTGTCATAAACGAACCAACACTGGGGTCAAGTGTTGGCTTAAGAGATTTTTTTTGACTTTTAGTATCTTTACCTATTCCCTAAATGTTTTTACAAATAATTAAGATGAAATAACTAACTTCCTCTGTAGCACCATTTATCTATTTCTCCAGAACGTTGTATGTGTTTCTCTGCTATTCATAATTTGTAAAATTATTTTTATTCTCTCTCTACTATGTTCATAATATATTAAGTAATGTACAGATGCACCCTTTCTAATACATAATATATGTAAAGTCCAAAGCATCAGAGTCCATTCTGACTTTCCAGAAACTTCGTGTATGTCTGCTCTTCCTTTGCAGTAAATGGGCACGAAGAACAAACCAGAGATATAGAGTAGAATGAAAGTTTCATGAAAAAAAGGGATTCAGCCAGCCTTCCTCCTTACCACTAAAAGATTCATAAACAACAGAAACCTCTTATCACCTTTAACTTTGGGTTTGGTTGGGAAGTTTTTCCACACTTCAGCAGCCCTTTTTACTTCTGAAAAGTTTTCCCTATTACTGGGTGCTCTAGTTCATTGAACAATTTAGAGTTTTATGTTATTTTACAGAATTGTCGATGTTTTTGAATCGAAAATGGAAGACGAGCTTCGAAAGGAATAAAGATAACATTACTACTTCAAAGAATTGCAAAAGGAGTTGGATATATATATGCATGACTTATATAACTGTCAATCATCTCCTATTGGAAGCCACACCTAACACAAAAGCCAGTGAAAGAAGCATCATCTTATCCTAGAAGGAATCGTCTATGTGTTCCTTATGTCTTTGTAGAGTACCCGTTGCACCAGTTACATTGGCAAGTCATTTGGTTATTGCTAACTGACCAAACCTACTCCACAAGAAATAAGTTGGGTTATTTCCTATAAACTGAACGTAGCTATAGCAGAGAGATTGTCATCACAACCTTCAATCACCTTGCTTGTCAATTGTTTTGCAATTATTATCTAAGCAGGTTAGGAAAAAATTATCACCCTCATCAGGTACTTAAAAATGTAAAGCAAAATATACTTGCTGGAAAATGGCATAAGTTTACATCCGACAATTGTGATGATAAAATATGATACTCTGTCAGTGGACTGATGTCATTCGATGTAGACATGTGTATAGATGCTAAGTTGGTAGTAAAGTGCTGCTTACGAGACATCTCTGCTTCTTGATACCTGAATCTGCAAATGTTGGACACGGTACCCTACAGAAACCAATAGCTTCTTGGCACAAGACATAAGTTTCATGGGTCGAGATGTTGATGAAATTGTACACACAGTACCTGAATTTAAACTTTAGGAGCTCAATATATATATTAACCACTTTCCTCCTCCAGGGATGAATTTCCTGTCTTCATTCATGGGGAGGTTTCAAAATCTGGACTGTGATTATGAGGCAAATGACAGATCCATCTAAGGAGCTTTTTGCATCTGCTTTATTTCACCAGGGAGGGAAAGGGGTTGATATGAATGGGAGAGCAGATCAAATAGGCAGGAAAATGATGGGCACTGCAACTAATTGAACCACTTCTGCTAAGTGACATAAAAATATTCTAATATTAAGGATTATTTTACAACTCTATGGAAATATGCAGTAATGCATCTCGCATTTGTTTTGTCTTGATGACAAAATGCACTGAGTCACAAGAGCCTGCCTTGTGTTAGTTATAAACAAAAATATATTTATATATATATTTATGTAACTACTATGTGCTTTAAAGAAAATTACTGTATGATTCAGCAGGGTTCTTTCCTTCTTTTTATCGCCAGGGATGTGCTGCCTTGAATGGCTTCTTAGACTGGAATCGACAATGAAATGGGCCTTTCGGACTGAAACGGCAAAAAGTAAAAAGCGGAAACAAAAACCCCATGTGTTTAGAATCCCTTAACGTTTTTGCCTCAAAAACGATTAAGGAATTCTTCGTATTGTTTCCTTTTGTTTCCTTCAGCCAAGAGCAACTGTGGCTTCGTAGGACTTCACAGTGGGCGGTGGAGGCAATACTTCTTAAAACAAATCAGATGTTTAACTCTGAGGCAGGGGAACCAGAAGCCTCCTTTGCCTCTCCCTCCTTTCTCACACTTAGCTAAAAGGCTGCGATTCTGTCACTGCTCATAGAGTGGGCAACCAGAACAAGGAAGACGGAGGCGGAGTCAGAACCTCCAGGACAGGTAAAAGATTCATCCTGTAAAGTGATGAACTTGTTGGAACAGGTGGGTCTAGACCAGAAAAACAAAACCCTTTAGCCACATGTCTGGTGAAAAGACAGAAAAACCTCTTATTTTGTGTTTGGTTTTGCTCCTGCATCAGCTCCTTTTCTCAGCAAACTGAAATATTCATCATTGCTCTTTTGAGTGAATGGGTTCAGGCTGTGGGACACAGTTATCAGAGAAGAATATTTGAACCAAGGTGTAGATCCCTCGTGAACTAAAGCTTTATTATTTTTTGTCTTGATCCCTTTGCAACCCTGCACCTTAAGCCAACAGCATTGTAATCTTGTCATATTTCTGATAAGTACACAGGAGATGTGCTGAGTGAACTATAGAGGTCATTCCACTAGGGAATTCTACGTTCAGTGGTAATAGGTATCCTCTATAAGTTTTAGGGTTTTTATTTTTTAACCCTTCCTGGGCTGGGCTTGTCCAGAAATCTCATCTCCTTCTGACTACAGCAGCTTAGGGCTCCTGTGTGTGTGTGTGTGTGTGTGTGTGTGTGTGTGTGTGTGTGTGTGTGTGTGTGTGGTGTGTGTGTGTGTGTGTGTGTGTGTGTGTGTGTGTGTGTGTGTGTGTGTCTTAAAGGTATAGGCAAATTTTTAGTCTTAACACCTGTAAGCCAGCACTGGTGCTGTTCTGTCCTAGAAATTTTAGCACTGCTCTGATACAATAAAACCTTCTTTCTCTCCAACTGGTTCAACCTCAGCATAGGCAGGATGGCCAGAACCTCTTCGAAACTTCATCGCAGGCCATCTGCTTGGGCGTCTCTGAAACAGGAAATGTAAAATAGTGAACACCAGGGCGATGGTCATATCATAAGAAAAACATATTCGCCAAATATTTTAGATGAACTTCCGATTTAAATTTAGTAACATATTAAATGATCTCATTCCTGCCACGGTTGGCATTATACATGCTCAAAGCACTCTCCATTATGGAAGTACCAGAGCCTCCCAGGTGACAGTGCCTTGGCCATACCTCCCCCCACAGGACTGAGAGCTTCTCAAAGGCATGGTTTATGCCTTATGCATATTTATGTCTAAAAGACTCCATAAGGGTCCAAATATAACTAAGCAAAAGTGAACGGTCATAAAAAACAAGTCTTCTTAATGTATAGCCACTGACGCTTTCTCTTCTCTAGAAGTTAATAATGATATCACTTCATTTCACTTATTAATTCACTCAAAAACTTAAGCCATAAAATTCTACACAGTTCTTAGAAGTGTGCTTCAAATTTGGTGCTAGACTTCCTAGCAAAAAGAACCTCCCTCCAAAACAAAACAAAAACTAATAGATCGATCACATTAATATTAAGCTAAGAATTCCCATAGATGACTTTTGTGTTTGAAAATTAACAGATGTCGTGCCCTGAAAACTGAATCCAACATCAGAGGCACAGACAATCTCAAACCTATGTAAATAATTGCACATGTAGACACTGGTCCTAAAATACACGTTATCTGTATTGACACTTCTCCCCAGCACTGGGTCCATCAAATAAACCTTCTGTGATTTACAAATAGAAGTGCTAAAATGAATTATTAAGTTCCAGGAGCAGAAGACACTAAAAGGCATTTCGCGGCCACAGTGACACTAGAAACTATTACTCCATTTATCAGAGTGCTTGCCATTTTGGAGTAAATAAAACGATAAATATTAAAGGAAGTTTATTTCTATCTAAGGCATTTCAATGTGAAAAATGTTAAATATCAGTGTAGATATACAGGCATTTAGCAGCTTTCTAGATTTGCCAATTACATTCCACTGTCATGATTAATGGCTGTAACATCAGGCAGGAATGACTATTAGCTCTACCTTCTGGAAAGATACCAATCACGGTCATTGCATCCTGCCTACTAATAATATTATGTGCTGTCTATACAACATTATGTGGTCAGAATGCTTTATATTTATTAGTTGATTAGGTCCCATGATGCAAGTGAAACTGAATTATCTTTACTTTCCAAGAGAAGAAGGTAAACCTGAGAGGGCTAAAGGGCAAAATAGCGTGTCTGTTGGAACTAAAAATCATCATCAGTGGAAATATACTAATCGTTTCTAGGGAGATGGACCCTGTAATTTATGGTCACTCCTGTTTGCGGGAAAATGCCAACAGGCTCACTCTTTAGAACCCCCACTCTGGTTTCAGTTACTTCACAACTGGGCTTCTTAGGGCACAGCTGCCCTGTCTTTCTCTGAGTGAAGCAGCACCACTAAGTCTGTTCTGAAGTCCCACCTTCCAAGGCCCACCTGGCCTGGGGGTCCAGCGGGCAAGTACAGCCCTGGGAAGCAGCACAAGTTTACAACTCAGCACATGAAGACACTGTGCTACAGGTGACCATGAAAAAGGAGCGCGGATTATCATCAAGAAGACAACAGACAGCAGGTGCTAGCGAGGATGTGATGGAACGGGAGGGAATCCTTAGGCACTAGGTGGGAGTGTAGATTAGTCCAACCACTAGGGAAAACAATAGGGAAGTCCCTCAAAAGGTGAAAAATAGATGATCCAGCAATTCCACTTCTGGTATATACCCAAAGGAAATGAAAACAGGAGTTTGAAGAGATAAATGCACTCCCATGTTTATTGCAGCATTATTCACAATAGCCAAGATATGGAAACAACCTGAATGTCCATCAGTGGATGAACGGATAAAGAAGAGGTGGTATATAGAGTGGGATATACACAGTGGGATATTATTCTGCCATGAGAAAGGAGGACATCCTGTCATCTGTGACAACATGGATGGACCTTGAGCACATTATGCTAAGCGAGACAAGTCAGAGAAAGACAAGTACTGTATGATATCACTTATGTGTGGAATCTAAAAAAGTCAAAGCTAAAAGAGTAACAAAAAGTAAAACAGTGGTTACCAGGCAATGGGGGGGTGGGGAGATAAGATTGATGGAATTTAAGGGTATACGCTTGTAATGGGTATTAAATAATATTGTACTATAAGTATGTAATGCAATAAATGTCATTACAACAGCAACCATATTACGATATATAAATGTATCAAAGTAACATGCTGTATGCCTTAAATTTACACAACTTCAAATTTATCCAATAAAAAAAATAAAAAGGAGCGCCATTAATGAGAATGTTGATGATGATGCTTGTGAAAGTTATATTTTATTAAGCTCTTAACCGTATTTCATGCAGTTAGTAGGTAATTTACATACACTATCTCATTTAATGTGTACAACTCAATCATTTACCTTTTGCACAAACCTAAAAAGCTAGCAAATGGCAGGTCCAAGATTTAAAATGAGATCTGTCTACGTCCAAAGTTAATTCTCCCTGCTGTAGAAATTAGTTCTTAAAATTCAGTAGTTCGTGTATAACCTATCTGAAATTTGTGAACATGGCTCTATTTTTATTTCAATCTTAAACTATAACATTACCAACAACTTCAGGATTCTGTTAATAAGTCAGAATGACTAAGTTAATAATTTTCTTAGGTGAAAAGATTGAAGGATTATTGATAATGTTTATCATGTTCTTTGTGGACTCATCACAGAGGTTCTCAAAATTGAAAGTACCAAAGTATTGGACAATGGAGCTTCCTCTGTTAACCCAGCACAGACTTATTTTCTGAATTAACTGCATATCCTTAAAGAAAATTTCTTTTGATTTACCACTACTCATTGTAGAAAAAAAAAAATACCCCAACAAGATTTAAAATCACTAGAGATCCTACCACCCACACATAATTTGGTTCAACTATCAGTGTACATCACTTGTATGCATTTCTAGAAACATTAAATCATTGCAAATACTGTTTTATGGACTCCTTTATTTCCAATTAAGAGCACGAAAAAATTTATGAACTATCCCTCTACAAAATTATTTTAAGTGTCTGTAGAGCAAACTACTTATAACTCAACATGATTTATACAGTCAATTTGATTTTGAGATTTTTTTCCAGATTTTTTGATAAAATAAATAATGTTACAGTGAATACTTTTGTTGCTAACCTGATGGGAATAAAATTATTGGGCCAAAGAGAATGCACAAATTATTTACTAAAAACACCTGAAATGTCTAACATGGTGCTAGAAGCCATGTTGAAGGAAATGTGACCAAAGAAAGGTATGAAACATGGTTTCCACACAGGAGATAAAAGCCATTTCAGGGGAAAGGGATACATTGAGGTAAGACTTAATAAAGCCCTCAAGTAAGCATTCTACAGATGAACAAGCTAGAATAGGTATAATCCAACTACAAAATTATTCAAGACTCCTGTTTGTGCAAAACTGAAAATTTTATATTTACTCCTAGAACTTTTGACCAGATGAAAATAGAGGGTATTTCCCATAATAATATGTTAAAATTTACAGTGAAATCTAATAGATGTCATGCAGCTGGGGTTTTAAACATTTGGTCCGATTTTACATTCTTTTACAATTCCTTGATATCTCAATTCTAGCCCTAAAAATACCAGAGTCATAAATTTACCAAAATTCTGCTTCCTTTCTAGAATGCTTTCACATATCACAGATAAATTATATGATCTTAAATAAATCACTTGATTTCTCTGGGCCTTTGTTTCCTTATCTGTAAAATGATATCTGAGGATTTGTCCTCTAAAACTGTAGGATCCTTATGCTTGCTTCCCTGAGATAACGGACTTGAACACCGGAGAGAAAAATTATTTAAAAACTCCTCTGGGTCGTGGTTCTCCTGACCATTGTCCCTCCTGCCTTCCTGCACTAACTTTTAGGATCCCTAAATTTAAAGGAAATCTATGTAAATTAGTCCTAACTGACGTCGTTTTCCTAGGTCAATCTGCAATTGTTCAGAGATTTCCTTATATAAATGACAAAAGGGGGCAGTTCTGTGACTTCCACAGAATGACTGCATGTTTAGTTCTCATAGAACAATCTTTAAGGTTGGTGCTATAATATGAGACATCTATCCGATGGACAAAGAATGGGCATCATGTCTGGCTGTGCCATGAAGTATGACGGACAGGTCACAACCCAGCACTTAATACTTTTTTCTTGAGGCTGAGACATGTCCAAATCTGTGTTCTTTTTAGAATGGCTAATTCAAATGGTTACAGAAACTGATTGGGGGGGGGGGGGCACAGGGTCACGTGCTAACACAGCAGGATCTATGCTGAAAATGGAAAAATTCGAACCAGACTGTAATGTTAATTCATTACAGAGACTCAGGGTGTCATGCCTTAAAACAGGACTGGGTGTAATGCGTAGGTGATCTCTAATTTCATTTCTGAGAATTATTTATGCGATTAATCAAATTCAGAAGTAAATGTTCACACTGATATGTTGGCACTGGGGTGGGCCGTGAAAGCAGGTATTCTCCCTAATTACTCCTTCAGAACTATTAATTGAACAGTCATCCAGATCTGTCTCAATGGTCTGTGGCAAGATAATTAGCTGAAATATCCACAAGCAAACCTGCAGGGTACCCTCCGTTAGTAGTGTAAACAATACTGCAGCTGGAGACCTGTCTTCAAGCTCGGAGAGCAAAGCAGATAGTGCTTTTTATGGGTTAGATGAACCCTTGAAAGGCAGTTACTAGGCGTGAGTGTGAAAGACAAGGGGTTAATTTTGAAATTCAAGGCCCAGCTAGAAGACACCTGTGGTGCCTGATGGCGTTTGACAAGCAGTTGTTCTGAAATTTCTAGTATTTCTTCAGTAAACAGTAGGAAGTGGAAAGAGGCTGGCATCCTGAGGCACGGACAGCATCTCGGTCCCGTCACTTCCCAGCACAAGACTCAGGCACAGTCCCATGTTTTGTTACTTAGCTTCCCCATTTGGAAAATGAAATGAACTGGATGATTGTTTTCTCAAGATTTTCTTTTCTAATTAAAAAAAAAATTAAGCCATAGACCCTTTGTCCCAGTGAAATTTTACCTGGAAGCCCAAACAGGATCATTCAGAGCATAGGTCTCTCTTCATTGTGATGGAGGGAACCCTGCTCACACGCTCCCTGAGCCCTCGGGGGGGCGGGGGGGGGGGGGGGAGCTATGGATCCTATACCTTCTAGAGCATGTTTTTGGAAACTATAGAATGAAATCTGCATTTCTCACACTTGCATACAAATCACAAGGGATCTTGTTAAAATGCAGATTCTGATTCAGCAGGTCTGGGGAGAGGCCCGGGACTCTGTGTTTCTAACAAGGTCCCAGGTGATGCTGCTGCTACTGGTCAGTTGCAGCTGCAAGGGAAATGCTTCTCTACAGTCTCTGCAATCAGGAGCATTCCTTACAAGTGGGGGGGAGGAAAAAATATTGAACTTTAACTTTCCTTGAGTCTCCAGTGGATCTTTGTGGAAATTGATGTGTTCATACAACTGGGTCAACCTTTCCATATTTAGCTTTGATCACTTTTGACTGTCCAGAGGAAGGGAATCTTCTCTCTTTTTCATACTTCTAAGTACAAATTATTCTCTAATCTCATTTTGGGTTGAATATTATTTCAACACAGGTTACTTTCAGTTATAAATCTGGGTTGCCAGATTTAGCAAATAAATCTACAGGACAACAGTTAAATTTGAATGGTAGATAAACAATGAGTAATTTTTTAAAACTATACTTCCTGGGACATATTTATGCTAAAAAATTACTCATTGTTTATTTGAAATTAAAATTTATCTAAGTGTCCTGTATTTGATTTGGCAAACCTATCCATAGGAAAACACAATATAATGGCTCTGGGCCCTGGCCAAACTTGCAATCTAATTAAAATAAATGACTCCTGTTTGTGGCCGTGTCTCTTTGCTTCATGAATTGTAGGTCACTTTTTTCTTAAAAAGAGTAACTCAAATGGATTTGTCTATCTTTTGGTGTGGCCAAGAATTCTAAGCAATAATTCTTGTGTGAAGCAAAGTCTGGGTGTTGTTTTTTTTTTTTTAATTTTTATTGGAGTGTAGTTGATTTACAGTGTTGTGTTAGTTTCAGGTGTACAGCAAAGTGAGTCATTTATACATATACATATATCCACTCTTTTTTGGATTCTTTTCCCATATCGGTCATTACAGAGTACTGAGTAGAGTTCCCTGTGCTATACAGTAGGTCCTTATAAGTTACCTATTTTATATATACTAGTGTTTATATGTCAATCCCAATCTTCCAATTTACCCCTTCCCCCTACCTTACACCCTGGTAACCATAGGTTTGTTTTCTACATCTGTAACTCTATTTCTGGGTGTTTTTTTTTACACATTCTCTACTCATCCTATTTTGGTTGTTTTTCCTCA
Organism: Tursiops truncatus; assembly: GCF_011762595.2. Lineage (NCBI taxonomy): Eukaryota > Metazoa > Chordata > Mammalia > Artiodactyla > Delphinidae > Tursiops > Tursiops truncatus. The sequence continues at coordinate 161,713,498 of NC_047035.1, read as the reverse complement.
TGTAGAAGTTGTTTTACTGTCCTGCAGTTGCCCCTTTTCCAACCTAAAATTATGACTTGCCAGTGGTCTGTTGCCTTCATTCTAGAACTGTGCTGTGGATAATCCTGAAGAATTAGTTAATACAACCATAGTTAATATATGCCCAAGATGAAAATTGTCCCAAAGCATGTGAAGAACAGCTATTTACTGGGAATAACAAAATCATCATATTACTCACATAATTTTCCAAACGCAAAAGTATTCTTAAAGGGGGAGGGACAGGTCGGGAGTTTGGGATTGACATGTACACACTGCTATATTGAAAATAGATAACCAACAAGGACCTACTGTATAGCACAGGGAACTCTGCTTGGTATTCTGTAATAACCTAAATAGGAAAAGAATTTGAAAAAGAATAGATACGTGTATAGATATAACTGAATTACTCTGTTGTACAGCTGAAACTAATACAACATGGTTAATCAACTATACTTCAATATAAAATAAAAATTAAAAAATAAAATGAAATTAAGTGATTTTCTATTGGCTCCTAAATTACGTACAAATTCTTTAATATGGGGAGAAAGATCTTTCAATCACACAGCTCAAACACTTAATGTCCATTTGTTTTTAATAGCCCAGTGGATTTCAGACATGACTAAAAATAACATTACTTGGGGAGATTAAAACAAAAGTATTGAAGTCAAAGCCCACCTTGGCCAACTGATTTAGAATCTCTCGCTGGGGCCCAGGCAGGTGAATTTTTTAAAAAAGTTCTTCGGGTCAGTCAGATGCACAGTGAGGGTTGAGAGCCACTTTCCATGTCTACATCCCATGCCTTCCTACTCCGAGCCTTGGCCTGTGGTTCTCCCCTAAACTGGAATGCCACTTAGTTCATCATTTTTACTTATACAAACACTATCCACTTCACATTATTTCTGAGAAAGATTTCTGGATTCCTACCTACAGATGAGAAGTTACTTTTCATTCTCCTGCGTTGTCTGAGACATTTCCTGATATTCTAGCTACAACTCTTGTCACATTTTAGCACACGTTGTGGTTGTTTATGTGGTTGCATACATGTACTATATGTATCTGTCCTTGGAGTCAAAGTCATATCTGTTCAACTCTGAAATAGCTGTGGCAGTGGTGTACTGAAGATATCTGACATCTGGAGTAGATCCTTTTTGTAATGTCTGCCTCCTCTGCAAGACAACATTATTTTCAGTCATAATCAGAAAAGGAAATGAATAATAATAATGGCCAGAAAAGAAGCAGACACTGAAAACCTTCCTGTTTTGAACTTCATAGACATAATCACACCAGCAAAAGATATTACAAATAAAAAACAAAACAAATATTACTGTACAAAAAGGGAAGATGCAAATGACAATGTGTTTCTGAAAAAAGGGGGAAAAGACAGACGAGGGAATATTGCCAAATGAGTGAGGACCAGATTCAGAGAACGATTTGCACTTTGCAATAATAGAATTGAAGTAACCCAAGTTCTTTTTCTTTGTCTTTACAACCATAGTGCCATCGTTCTTTCTTTTGAATCTACTGTTTTAACACAGATGCGTGTAGTACTCTGTGGGTTGGAGACCCGTTGATCCTGAACACGTACAAGGAACTCCAGATGGAGTCATGATTCAAAAGAATTCATTTATTCTCTAAATGAATGCATGCAGCTGAGTCGGCTGTGAGGCGCCAAGCGTGTAGCTGGGAGTTCTCTGAATTAAGTTTCATGTAGAAGACAATATTCATCAAAGGAAAAGTAAGAAAACTGTGCTCAGTTGAAGTTTACATATATGCTATGTTAGTAAAGCTCAATAGTGACTGAATCAACTCTTCAGACCTTAGATCAGCAAAAGTTTTTAACACAATTTAGAATTTCAGGTACACAGTGATAATAAAAATCTCACCTTTTTTAGTCAGTTCTATTGTAATTATACCATTCTCTATAGACAATGCGCCCCCTCATGACCTGCACCTGGGGCAGATTGCCCTCAAAGCCCTACCCTGGGTTCCGCATTGATCTACCATGTCTAGCAAAGTGTAACGCACAAGGAGATTCACGAGTGTTCGTACAGACTTGCACAGATCTTCTACAGTTTATGCCCCGTGAGAGACTCAGCACACAGAGACTTTTTTCCTCTTTTGACTTCAACCCATTATTGGGCATTTTGTTGCCCCAAATAAGAATGACTGGTTAATAGTGACTATTAGCGCATTCATGTGGATATAACTGCATTCAGTCAGCCAATAAAAATTTCTATTTAAGCACCTATATGTAAAACACAACAGTAAGCATAAGGCACTTAAAGTATATTAAGGGAAAATAAGGTATTTGCATACAAAAGCTTGAATACACTTGAAGCTAAAAATGCAGACAAGGGATTTGATTACTCAGTATAAGGTCAAGTATGTGCTGAAAGTATTTAAAAGTAAATTTTATGAGTTTGGAGGAAAGAGGTCTTTTGGATTTGAGTCATCAGAGATGGTTTCATGAGAAGATTGAACATGAAGAGAGAGGACAGAATGAAACTCTCAGTGCAGACTGCCGGCTGCTTGCCACTGGTTTTTTGCGCTTTGTTTTTCCCCTCTACTTTATCTCCTCCAGCAACTTTAATAACTTCAACATTCTCTTCTTCAGGATTCCTCCTCAGTCGTTTTGAAAATATCCACTTTTATCTCTTCTATATTGCTCGTTCTATCTTATCTCAAAACAGCCACCTCCAAGGCCTGGCCATCTCACGGCACTGCACTACCTCTAATTCCTTTAAATTAAGTTCTCTCATCCTCATCTTAAATCCTCATCTCCTACATTTTCCTATTCCAGACCCTAAGCTGTCACAACTACTGCAGAAAAAAGTTACATATTCACGTTAACCCAGCCCCAAAGAATTGAGGCTGGAGATAGATGGGCCCCAGGCTGAGCAAATGGAGTTCGTCCCCTTTGGACAGAAACTCAATAATAGCAGGAAAATTGGAGAGGCTGAGCCCTGCCCAGATAAAAGACAAGAGACCACATATTTCTCATTCTGGAAGTCAAGGAGACCTTCCCAACTAGAAACCTCCTTGGAGGTCAAAAGGGGCGTAATGTCAATTTATCCATAGGCCTCTTTGCTGGAATCCATCTTGGCTAAGAGATGCACGTGCACACATGGGAGAATCCTGAGATATACCAAATACGGACTCAGAACCAGGCAAATCAAAGTGACTGGCCAAAGGAAACCTGGAAGAAATGCCCCATATAAGTGATTCAAACTACCACGAGAGCACGACTCTCTCTCTGAGTCCCCCCCATGTGTCTATCCACATGTACTCTTTTCCTCCTAATAAACACTTTACTTGTTTCACTACTTTCCGTCCTTGTGGGAATTCTTTTCTGCAAAGTCAGAGGGCCAGGGCCTTGTCACTGACCACTAGTCTAGTGGCTAGGATTCGGTATCTCACCGCCGCGAACCCGACCTCAATCACTGGCCAGGAACTGAAACCCTGCTTCAAGCAGCTGTGGGCCGAGGCCACCTGAGATCAGAATCCCACTCTTTCAATTGGGAACTCATTGATTCACTCTTCTCTTGTTAAATCCTCATGATACACCCAGACTCCATCCAATCCTAATTCGTGCTGTCCTCTCTCAATCTCATATTTCATCACCCATTTTTACTGAGAAGATGAAGCCATTAAGGTCTAACCCTTTCCCCTCTCTCTTCACTAATGCCTTCATATCTACTCAGCCTTTCTTCTTACCTGAAATAAAAAGATAGTCTTCCTCCTTGCATAGTTAATTGCATTTCCTACTCAATCCTGTCTCTACTTCATCCCTCCCTCCTTCCCAAGCACCTTAAAAAAAAAATCCGTTTTTTTTCTTTACCTTATGCCTATACTCAACATCAGAAAACCAAAAAACCAAAAAAACCACCTTTACTTGATGTTTTTTTGTAGCCTCATTACTAAATCTCTCTTGAATGTCTGACTGAATCCACTGCCTTCACATTACACCACCAATTTTACCCCCTTAAATCTGATGTCTGCTCCTTACCTTGAAACTGCGTCCTCACGGGTGACAAATAATCTCTTTGTCAAGTTAGTACCTTTTTTCTCTTCTAATTCTTTGGTGCCTCTAGAGCCCTTTATACTGCTGCCTACTCTTCATTTTTGATACCTTCCCTTGACGGTATATTTTCTTGCATCTTGGGTTTTTTTCTTTTGTTATGCCTTTCTTTTTTTTTTCTTTTACCTTTTACACTTGTCTCCTTCCCTGGTTTATGAATGCTATATTTTAACATGTCCTAAGGGAGCCAGGAGCTCTCTGATCTCTCTTCCCTGTAGCATTCTTTATTCTCTTGGGGTTCAATTCTCACTATTGTAACTTGCACATTTTCTCACTCGACTGCTTTATCTTAATCCATTCCTTATCTTCAGTTGCTTTTTTTTTTTTTTTTTTTGTGGTATGCTGGCCTCTCACTGTCGCGGCCTCTCCCGTTGTGGAGCACAGGCTCCGGATGCGCAGGCTCAGCGGCCATGGCTCACGGGCCCAGCCGCTCCGCGGCACGTGGGATCCTCCCGGACCGGGGCACGAACCCGTGTTCCCTGCATCGGCAGGCGGACTCTCAACCGCTGCGCCACCAGTGAAGCCTTTCAGTTGCTTTTCTGAAGAGGCCCAATTGTGATTTGACCATCAGCTCAAACCAAACATGCTTAAAATCCACCCCCATCACTTTCTTTCCTAAACTAGCTTTGTCCTCTGATGTTTCTAATTCTGTGGCTAGAAAATTTAATTTCCCCGTGTCTCAGCTTTCGTACTTTGGAATTATCTTTCCTTCTTTCTCTTCACCCCACACATTCGATTCAAAGAATCAGGATACTCTCCCCACCTTTACCATAAATTAGCTATAGGAGTTTTGGAATTGCTTAATTTCTGGGACTCTCAGTTACTTTCTCTGTAAAACAGGGATATAACAAATGCCTACATTTACGGACCTCATTGAGAATCAAAGATAATTAATTGAAAGCACTTTCAGACACAGAGCTTTAAGCAAATGAAAATGGCTAAATTCTATCTTCTGCCTTCACATGGCTCTTGAAGTAGCCCCGTTCCATTCCTTCTATTAATACCCTAATTCAGCTCGCAGCTCTCATCTCACACATGAACTACCGAGACAGCCTTCCAGCGCTCCTCGGCAGGTCTTTTCTCTCTTCTCCAGCTGTCTCCAGCCCCCTTCCCCAACACTGTTTCCAACTTCTACTCCTTTATTACATCACTGATGCTCACTGCCCATAGAAGGAAGCCCAGATTTTGTAGTTAGTTCTTCAAAGCCTGTCACATGTGACCTCCATCCACATTAAAGCTACTCCCAGTACTTTTCTGTAGATACCAATATACAGTTGAATAGATCAATCCATCCCTTCTTGATTTAATGCTTTTGTAAAATCATAACATACCCCTCTTCCATGTGAATGGCGTCTCCCCTTCCTCTTTGCTTAGGCACGGCCTGGCACTCTTTTGAGGCTCTGCTCAAATACTGCCTCTTTAATGAAATTCCCCCTGATTCATCTCCCTCTCTTTCCTAAGAATTTTGCAGTGCTTGCCTGAACTATTCAGCATGGAACACACTGTTGATGTTCTTTGTATTATTACTAAATTCCTATGTGGCTATTTGGTCTTTAGAGTTTTTATGTTCTATGATTCCACCTATATAATAAGCTGGCAAATATTATATACAGGGTGACCATATGACATTGTCCAAATTAGGACACTCTGAGAGCGAATGGGAGAACTAGTAACGACTTACATCAGACAACAGACATAAACTGGGTTATATGTTTCCCCTAGTTGCAACTCTGCGATATTAAGAACATCTACCAGATTGCATTTCACAAATAGGAGTTTCAGTTTTGATTGCTTTTCCATGATATGAGCTGAGAAGATTCCAGGCTTCTTTGGTATTAGCTTATAATATTATGTTGATAATGCATTTGGCAGTATCTTTTGATTTTTTGAACCACACTGCCATGAGTGGCCGTCGTCTACTAAAATAGAGTAATAATTTGCTATGAGACAGGCAGTTTACGCTGTGGAAAAGTAATTTGCAGTTGAGTGTGAAAACAGGCCAGGTCACTGGTGCCCAGTGACTTGGTTAAAAGACAAGATAATGCTGCCCTGCTCATAAATGTTCTCATAAAAGTCGAATGTGAGTTAGTGCTGATCTGGACAACAGTAGGACTGGCTGTGGTCCCGAAGAGGCTGTTCTCATCAAGTAACTTGTAGCTGGAGCATCACTGCTTCTCAGTGAGGTGAAAGAAAAGTGGCGAGTTAAACTCTAACCAGCCGTGACCTTAGGAATGGCAGATCATGAGTTATTTCCTGCCCTAAAGGGACTGCATGCTTTAGTCTACATTCAATCACAAGATTAGGAAACAACCCAATTGAATGCTTTATGCCATCAAATCCAAGGCTGGACACTATTCATGGGACGATTTAGTGTAACGTTTATCAACCAAGCCAGGACAAAAATAGATCTGTAATATTCGACTGGTATTTCAGGACGTGTTTAATTTGTATATGTTTAAATAAAATTAAAAGGTTTAGAAACATTTTAAAAGGCAGATAGCAAACTTTTTACCTATTTAAGGTACCATAGAAAAATAGATTTGCATAATGGTATATCTCTTTTAAATTCGAGAAACTCGATCTATTTATTTTGGAATTCTGGATACACACTATCTCTTTTCAAGTCAATTGAGAAATTGAAATAAAAAATAATGATGATCCTACCCATAAAAAATTGAATCACTGTGTTGTACCACTGAAATTAATATAATGCTGTGTATCAACTAGACTTCAATAAAAATATCAAAAGGGGAACAATATAGCATTAGTATGGCAGAAAAATAAATGTTAAGGAATATCTGCTGTACGAGAGCAATTGAAGGGATATTACAGATGCATTCATAACTGTTTCCATACAATGTTATAACTGACTAATATCAGTGTTTAATCGTTCCTTACTTAGAGCCTCCAATGATGTTCATTACTATCCTTTACAAAGATTCATGTAATTTCCACAAAAGCTTAGCTGAAAGTGCAAGACATCCTGTGATAAAGAAGTAATGATAACCATTGGAATGATACTATGTGAGCCAGGTTACAGTCCTGGAAGTAACTGCAACGTTCACAGCATTTTTAAAATGAAAGAAAAGAATAAAAAAATCAAGATGTCTGAGATAGACCAACTAGAACCTATAAAAATGACTCTTTTTATTGCACAATCAATGGTATTATATCCAGGGGTTGAGAAAATGGTTTGTGAATTATTTAGATCACTCTAAATCACTTTTTCCCTTCCTTTTTATCATTTGGGCAACTCACCAACATTCGCATAAGAAAGGAGGGTAGTAGGTATGGGAAATAAATGAACCTCTCCAACAAATACAAGGGAGGAATGGGAAAAAGATGAATACCTCCAATAAATTTTGGTATTCATATAATTTTTGGCTAAGACTAATGACCATCTTTTTAAAAAATAGTGCTTTTAACACTATGCTGATGAAGGCAGTTGGGAGTCAGCAAATTTGGTTTTAATTCCCGGTTGGATTACACGAGAGGTTAAGGAATTGACCAAAAGTCACAAAGTTAATAAATTAAAAGCTAGAATTTATGCAAGGTCTGTCCTCTTTGCACTGCACTCTTTCTACTGCATTTAACTGGTTCCTGCTTCTGTTACTGTCAAGCACTAAGGCCTCAGGCAAATCACTTCCCATCTCATGGGAGGTTATCCACATTCTCATGTAGAAAATGAGAAACGACAAACACTGGTACTCTACTTACTGTGAGCCTACAACCTTCTGTTAGCCTTATATCTGATAAATATGTGCCAGTAATTTTTAAAAGGGCAATATTTTAAAATCAACATTAGTTGTATGCATTTAAAACACATGGTGAATGACTCAACTAAAATATACCAGTAAGATTTACATTAAAAATAGCTTACTACATCATCTTAAAACATCAGTGCTGCAAATTCAAGAGTTATTTATATTTCCAAGTATACAAATGTTTATTCAGGGAAATGAAGTCCAATTTCTCTTTAGGTGAGATATGTAATGCAAAAGTTGTGAACCACTGCATTTGATTTTTTCTTTAACTTTCCTGCTGTCTTCAACTTTCTGTCATTTCATGATTCTGTTTATTGAAGTTCTACTCGGATTATTTTAGATGAGACTATTTATTCAGCAAATATTTATAAGTATTGTGCTTGTCCTGGGGATAAAAACAATGAATGAGACAGATGTGCTGTCCCCTGGAGCTACTATATGGTTATTAAAGTTCACTCAGAAGTAAACTAAAATAATACAATGAGGGAAGTCTTTCTGATTTTGTTTTAAAGACAGTCCCTTGAAAGAACTGATCAGTCAGTTCCACCTACTAACCAGAGTTAATAGAAAATAATTTCAAGTATCATAACCTCTGGTTACTTATTTGTCCCACTGAAATATCATAAATCGTTTCATTAAAAAAATAGATATATACTCAGTTTTTCCAATTACACTAAATATATTCTGCTAAATAGATTTTACAGTCGGTAAATAAAAATTTAAGTTCAAAAACGTAATTGTTTAGTTTTTTAAAATATATTTTACTCTTCCTCTTCTGTACTCCTGTAATTTTTATAGACAATATATGTCTTGTATAACTTTATGTTATTATAGTTTTTTTCTCCAATAATTTCATTTCTTTTACATTTGGATTTGTCACTATCAATATATTTATCGCCTTGGTTTTCTTTTGACTTGAATTTGTTCAATATCGTCAGTGGTTTTTAGTCCATCTGGTTCCTTTTTTATATACTTCTCTTTCTAAACAAATTCTAGTGCAATTATGTTGTTTGTCAAAACATACCCAGCCCAATGATTTTCCCTGATATTTCATTATCTTAATGAATTTATTAAGTGGCTTTACATCCACTAGATGGTAACTATTTTCTCTTTTAATAATCCTTCTTTTAATTTTTTCAATGGCTTAATAAATTGAAGTTTATTTCTTGTTCACATAATAGTCCAAGACAAGTGTTCCTATAGGCAGGCAACTTCCTTCCATGCATGGATCAGGCTTTTTTCAACTTGGCTTCTCCAGTCTCTTGGACTGTGTATCCAGTTGATGGAAGAGGATGTAAGGTGTGTAAAAGACACATCCAATTCTGAAAGCCTTGACTTAAAAGTGGCACACATCACTTACTGTTAGTGATCAGTAGTCATATGGCCACATTCAGATGCAAGAGAACCTGGGAAATGTAATCTTAAGTTGCATAATTACTCACCAGTCACAAATCTCTACTATGGAACTGGGAACACAAATTATGCTGAACAGTTAGCCATTTGTGTTATTCAAATTTACCTCTTTTTAGTGGCTTATATGTGGCCCAGAGATTTACAAATATAAAACACTTAATACAGTATATGCCAGATCAAAAGCAATAATAAACGATATATTACTACTCATAACATTATTATTTTAACACTCAGTGAATGGGAGATTAGAATGTGCATATATAAATTATGCACATTATCATGAATATACATAATGTATAATTATTATATAAATTAAAACATGCATGTATAAATTAGCAGCTGCATTTGCTTTTTAAATTAAAGTATACTTGACATATAATATTAGTTGTTAAATTAGCAATTGCATTTAAAAATATAAATGGAGAAACATGTAGAAAAAATATTGTGAACATTTTCTAAACAATTCCAAAATGTTCGTTGTCAGGTAGAGGAAGCTGAAACATGAGATACATATTCCAGCAATAGCCACCTTCAAATGTACAAAGGACAGTCATATGGGGAAAGTGTACAGAAGTTTCTGAGTGGTGCCAACTGAGTTCACAAGTTCTTGTTTGATATCTCTTTTGTCACTTTGTTTATCTGAAGCTCTTCTCTAATAGATTTCTCAGGAAAAGCTCATGAAAACAACATTGCCAGACTCTTGTATGTTAATAATAGTTTACTGTGCCCTTTATACTTGAAAATTAGTTTTGCTGGATATAAAACCTTGGCTTACATTTCCTTTCCTTTAATATTGTTACCCCATTTTCCTATGGCTTAAAAAATTGCTGTCAAAAAGTTGATGATTATCTAATTCATATTCCCTTAAAAGTCAGGTGTTCCATTTGTCTAAGTGCACAAAGGATTTTCTTTCTTTCTTTAAAAAAATCATCCTGTGATTTTAGTAAAATAAATTTTAATGTTAACCAATTGGTTTTGCTTTGGGTCAATAATCTCAGGTACACACTGTCTTCTTTCAATATTTAGATTTTTTTTGTAAGTTGCAGGAACTTTGTAAAAAAAATCATAGTTTATATAATTTTTACATTTTGTGTTTACTTATTTATTGCTTTGGTTTTCCTCTTTAGGGATTCCTATTATCCACATGTTGGGTCTTTGTAAATCTTTAATATTTGTCATTATCTCTCAAATCTTTTTTATCTCCTTCTTTAGTTCTTTTCAATTTTAAACTTTTCTTTCTTTTAAACTTTTACTTCTCCTAGGTCACAAAAATTGTGTTTATTTGCTCTTCTCTTATTCTAGTTTTTTCCTCATTTCCAAAATGATTTTTTTCTTTTATTTCTGATTTTTTCTTTTATTTCTAATTCTCAAGGATGTTCACCACATTTTTCAGTTTATATAATGCCAATTTGAGTTGTTCTTTAATGTTATACATCATTTTCTTAATGCTTTTTAGCTAGTTTTGAAATAGTACTTTAGAGTTTTCAGTAGATTTTTAAAGGCATGTCTTTCTGATATGCTTTCGCTGACTGTAGGGACATATTGGGTTGGCCAAAAAGTTCACTGGGGTTTTTCCGAACATCTTATGGAAAAAACTGGATGAACTTTTTGGCCAATCCCATAATTCTGCTCTTTATTCTCTTTAAATTGTAGTATCTTTGCAGGGATTTCACCTCCATGTTTTTCTTCTGCTTATTTTTATTCACATTTGGTTTCTCTGAACTTTCAGAAAGAGGACTGGCTGAAGTAACATCAATAGTTTCAGAGTTCTCTCTTCTGTTGTTCTTCAATTGTATTAAAAACATATGATGGCTTGCTCTCTGATATTTCCTGACTCTGTTTCCCTGCATATCTTTAAAAGAACCTCCCCTGACCCCTGCTTTTAAAATTTCTGCTGTCTCTATCCTACTCAATTCTGAATCCACTCCCAGGGTTTTGTCCTAGCGTGGGCACTGTCATGGAAGATGGCCCTGGCAGGTCAATTTTGAGAATTCTTCAAACCGAACCACTCTAGCTCCTTCAGAAATTTATACATAGGGCCCGTGCACTCACCTGCAACCAGGGTGGCATTTGCCCTTCCCATTTCTTGCTGCTGTTCTCACATTAGCCTGCTGTATTTTCTAGTCAATGCCTATTGGCTATTTTGTGGTTATCCTGTTTTCATGCCTGTTGGACACCTTGTTGCTACCCTTTGCTTCCTTGCACACAGATATGGACAACATTCAGGTCTTGTGGATATCGGTGGCTTGTTATTATCTGCTGTATTTGAGGGTTCATATTTATACTTTGGACGTAAGCTGTCAGCTGGTTTTGTTGTAAATGCTGCCCACAAGGTTTTGACTTTTGTATCCAGTTGTTCTGTCTGTTTTTATCTGGATATTTTGGAAGCAAGACATTTATGCTGCTACCACCACTAGCAACTTCCTCGAAACTTCCATTAGCACTATCTTTTGATATTTAAAGGACTTTGTTTTTCATTACTGTTAAATCACATCATTTATTACTATAAAGTCTTTCACAAAATTGATTTGAATGAAAATATCACTGAGAATACTTTAGTCTTATACCTTTCATTGACAAATAAATAAAACAGGCAATTGTTCTATGTGTTGAGGTAAATGAATGACTGAATATATATATATATTCATATATATTAGGCTCATAAAGGCAGGAAGGCAAGGAAGATATTTATCTGTCTCTTTACTACTTGGAGATCAATAAGAGATGATGATATATTTTCTTAAGTGGAGATTCATGGAGGGAAGATAACTAAGTAGCTGCGCTCTCCTCTTACCTCCTCCTGATCGAGATTGGGGACCTACACTCTGTTCTACGTCAGGAAAACAGATTTGCACCTGCCTGGAATGTGACTCAGCTGCATCATTTAGTGCACATGGGAGTTTCAATGTGAATGAAATCTGTGTTTTCTATAGTTAAGAGAAGGGTGAGAATAAAAAAGTACTTTGCCCATTAGCAGTGATTATAATATGAAGATGTTAATGATCACAGATTGAAATAAAATAGGAATGGGAAAAATGCCAACTTAAATTTCAGAAAAAATTTTTGAATGAGAATATTAAAAAATTCCCTAAGGCTTCTTTGCAGTGTGAGGGAAGGAAACAGAGTAGCAGAAGTGATTTTAAGTGGCTGGAGCTTACATGTTATACCAAAAGCTCTCAGAATAGTTGAAATCTTAAGAGAAAGGGAGAAAAAGATGGAGATAGAAAGAAAACCACAAACGAGTTTATTTCTAAGTGCAAAGTGCCAAGTAAGCTTTGCTTCTCCTACCTATTTAAAGAAATCATACATACTTACTTGTCAACCTCACCTCTTCGTAAAACTTAAGAAATTCATTTGCTGAGAGAACAATGGGAGAAGGCAAAACAGCACTTTGTATCTCTGGCTCTACATTACTTTATTCTATTTCAAGTAACCCTTACTGGGAAAGATTTATTTAAGGCACTTTGTACCGGCTGTTACTTTCCTGATAAATTCCTTTGTTTTTATGCAGACCTTTAACTAAAGACAAACTGGAGTCTTGCCTGTCCTGCAGCAACATGAACATGAAATCTACCAACTTCCTTAAAAGGTGAAGAGTTGGTGGGTCCCCTCCACCTCAGAGTATTAGCTCACAACTAACTATATTCTCTGGATAGGAGAACTATAGTCTTCCTTGTAGCCTTGTTGTGTGGGCATGAGTTTCACTTTTGCACTTTGGGTTATGAAAAATTAAGGTGTCTTCAAAAACTGGGAGATTGTGTGAGCAAACACACAATCACGCTTTCTAGTTTACTTTGCCATTTTTGTATTTTTCTGAAACATGTACGACTTTGTGGGTGGAGGGGGCACCAGAATATTCAAGACTTACAGGGATAGAACAAACCTTAAATTCATTCGAGTGCATACACATATATAATGCTTAAATACACTCTACGAAGTCCTGAATAAGGGGCCTTCTTGAATGCTTAAGGACCTCTGGTGATGAAAAGCTCATCACCCCAGAGCCTCTGAGTACCATCTCTGGGTACCTCTGATTATTAGAAAGTCTATATTTAGCTCATATTCGTATCTTCATAGCTTCTCCCCAGAGACCCTCATAACCATCCTTGAGATCCATCCAGAAGAAGTTAGACACCTTGTTCATGGGATAGCCTATCAACAGTGGTGGGAGCTAACATGCTCCTCCTTCTAGACTTTTCTCAGCTAGAACTTCTCCTTTCATTCATATTCCAGGCATGAGTCAGAAGCCCGTAATAATCATTCTCCTCTAAACACATTTAAGGTTGGGTACGTTCCTCCGCTGTAGGGGTACGCTTATCACTTTTGGTGAGATGCCTTCCTACTCTTCATGAAACATATGATACATTTTAAAATTGACAGCCATATATTATAAATTACAAATTTTGAGATTGCTTTTCACTAAAATTCAATGTTTTTTATCCTCACACTACATCAAATTTTCTCCACATTAAGCTTGTACATATTCAAGATGCAAGCCCAATTACCAGATACTGAATCACAGATATTTCAAGGTCAATGGCAAGGAAAACTTGAAAAACTAAGATATGTGACATAAATTCAGATAGAAAACAAAAAGACCCTGATATACAATTAAAAGAAGATTATCCCTTACTACAATCCTAGAACTTTACATTGCACTGAGAATTAGAATAATTATCATAAATCTATTTTCTTTTTATAGAAAAAAAAGTTTTCTCCTTTTAACAGAACAAATATCATTTCCCCTTTTAAAGTTTTTGCCAAGGATAACACTGGTCCCAGAGTCAGTGTTCACAAAAAAGTTTTTTTGAACAGATGAATGGTTTTCTCATTAAAATATAAATATTGTAATTAGCTGAAAGTAGAAACAGAACTAATAATTCTGACTCTATATTCCCTTACTATATGATGTAAGAAAAGTTGTTTTAATTTTGAATTGAAAATTATTTTGTTTATATTAAGAAAGTTTTCATGACAGCATCACCTCAAGAAAATAGAGCAAAATAATCTTAATCCACTTGCAAATTAAAAGTACTTTTGCCTAATCATTTCTAATGGAATTACAAAGAGTATGATTACTTCTATCATTTAAAATACATTTCTTTATATTTCTGTTCTCTAGATTCTGAATTTTGAATCTTCTAAACTCAAATTTTAAAATTTCAATTTTCTTACAATCACAAATAATTCTAGTATTTATTTATAAACCAAAGCATGTCATGATAATCAAATTATTTAGTTTAGTTGTTTTGTATTTCTGTCAGAAAAAATTATACTATGTGGAACTGGTGGAAAAATAATCTATAATTGAATAAATTTATTATTATTGCAATGCAATAATTATTGCTAAAATTAAAGTTTCTATTATCTGTCTCCACAAATAGACAGACTTGAGTATTTATTTTAACAAAAAAGTTACCAAAATCACAAGGAAGAAATTACTCAACAGTTGGTACTATAAGTAGAGCAGTCTTCTTTTTAAAGAAAAGACTGGAATACCTAAAACTTATATCATATACTTAAAATGACATAATTCAGGTTTACAGATGCCCAAGTGGACTGTAGCTCTGCGGGTTTTTATTTATTTATTCATTTGATTCTTCCATCTCTTAAGGGCTTCCCTGTGGAGATTTTATATACATGTATAAAATATACATATTATACACATATAAATATACATAAAACACACATATATAAATATGCATGATATAAATATAATAGGAATATATATATAATTTATTTCATGGCTTTATGCACTATGAAAAATAAGTTAAGGAATGGTAATTAAGAAGCAATTAGAGCAGAGAGCTCAGTGAAATATTAGTTTATTCACTATTTTTAATAATTCTCCCTGAGGAAGGGAAGAAAATATTTTAGTTTTAGGAATTTAACTTAAAACGTGGTATGCAGAAGAGTAACTTAAAGACGATACCTATAAAAGAAATCTTATTTTGGTAACTGTGTAAATAAGGGAATCACCATAAGCTTGAACTGATGTCTCAAAAACATTCAATGATGCACATGAATAAGATTCTAGCATCTTAGAACAGATATACAAAGAGTGTCTTTAAAAATATGCAAACCATTTTCACCTTTATCCCCTATATATTGCTAGATTTCTGGAAATCTGCCATCTAATAAAACAGCTTCTTTAATGAGGGTGTCAAACCATTTCAGCTAGGTTTTGCCTAAACTTTCCTTCTTCATAGCAGTTCACCAAAAGTGAATGCCAGCTTTTGCCTCCTCTAAGAAATAGAAATAAATATTTTGTTTCAATGAATCATTTTTTCCTTGAGTTTTCTTTAAGACTGAAATAAGACTAAGGAATGCCTTAAGGGAAAACTCAGTTATGAAAAAAACCTGTGACTTCAAGATAAAAGGATCCTTTGGGCTCTGAAACGAATTCTCTGTCTATGGCGCAGGCCGCCAGCGGGCCATGTCTTCCTGCCTCCCAAGTGCTGCTCATTAGGCAGCTGCAAAGCCAGACGCCAGACTTTGAGCAAACACTTTTCCTCCCCAGCACCAGCCTCTGAGTCCTTGCCTGGCTCCTTTCCTCTGGCTTCTTTCCTGGCACCACTACTGACTGCCAGGAAAAGTTGAGGGCCACAGCTGCCCGTCTTCCTTTAATCATATTCTCCATGTGTCCTTGTTATTCCCAAATACTTCTTGGGGTGAGGAATCCCTTGAGTGACAAATTGCTCAGAAGTCTATGGTTATGCCTCTGCTGTGGCAGCGCAGCCTACAGGCCAGGAAGAGTCCTGAGTTCGAGTACTGGCTCTGAAACCAGCTTTGACATGCCCCAGGAGAACTGTTTCACCATCCTGGGTTTCTGTCTCTACATTGGACTTGCCTCCAACAAAGGGGGAGAAAGGACACTTCCCACTTAGGTTCCAGGAACACAGGGCTCTGCTGGTTTGGATTTTTCTGGATTTTATAGTACCTAGGGCTGTGCAACGGGGTGCCAGGGATGCTCAAAGTTGCAGAAAAAAGAAGACTCATCTTTTGAAATGTCATCTTTGGTTGAAGGATGGGGGGCAGAATCTTTTTTTTAAAAGTTTACATTAAACAAATGTGTCTATATTATAGAGTATAATGCAAAATTCCCACACGTTTTTAAGACAAAACATAAACCCGCAAGGAGATGCAGGTAAGGTAGATACTGGAGGGAATTCATACACTTTATTTTGAAAAAGTTACAAAATCCCTGGGTTGCATGCATGCTGATGTTTCTTTTTGTTTCGACATCCTATGAGTTTGAGGATAAAAAATACTGGGAACTTCCACTAAAGGCAGATATTTTGGTCCCCTAGAAATAATAAGAATTTTAAGGTATGATATAAACAGTGACTGGTATTTAGACTTTTTTTTTTTTTTTTTTTTTTTTTTTGCGGTACGCGGGCCTCTCACCGCTGCGGCCTCTCCTGCCGCGGAACACAGGCTCCGGACGCGCAGGCTCAGTGGCCATGTCTCACGGGCCCAGCCGCTCAGCGGCATGTGGGATCCTCCCGGACCGGGGCACGAACCCGCGTCCCACGCATCGGCAGGCGGACTCCCAACAACTGCGCCACCAGGGAAGCCCGTATTTAGACATTTACGTCCAGGTTTTACTGTGAAAACCATCGTGTGACTTCAAGTTCAAATTAGTATGCACAATTTAAGAATGGTGAGACTGTTTTGTCCTTCAGGAAAATTAACTGTTTTGGAGAGCAGTCTTATTTACTTATGCATGTGTGTGTATTGTACATATCTACCCAGAACTGATTATTACCAAATTTGAAGTTCAGGAACAAAGATCATCATAAACTCTTATATCCTTCATTATCTGACTAATAATATCTTACTGCTCAAAAAAGGTTAACATTTTCTCTAAGCATTTTATGAGGACTGTCTCTTTTATAACTAAACATTCAACTTGAAATCCATACCTAGCTTAAAGTATATCTAACTTCTCTCTCTCCTCACTAGCATGGAAGCTGCATGACAGCAAGGATGGTTTCTTGTCCATTTTGTTTATCTCTGTGTCTTGGGTACCTGGCACATAATAGGGACTCAACAAATTCAAATAGATGAATGAATGAATGGTCAACATATCAGATAGCTTTGTCAGCCATCTCTCTCCTCAAGCATCTAACTTCTCCCTTGTGCTGAAAATCACCTGGTTTTCTACTTTTAAAAAATATGGAGAGAATCAGATTTTCTGTTTAACCCCCTCTTCTCTGCAAGGTTTTCTCTATAAACCAGCATTGTCCAGTAGAAATAGAGTGTGAGCCACCAACATAATTTTAGAAGTGTCTAGTAGCCACATTAAAAAGTGAAATTAATTTTAATAATATATTTTATTTAAGCCATTATACCCAAGATATTTTCATTTCAACATGTAATTAATATAAAATTATTAATGTTATCATACATTCTATTTTTTGTACTCAAACTTCAAAAACTGGTGTGTATTTTACATGCACCTTATTCCAGACTAGCCACATTCCAAGTGCTCAACAGCAACACAGGGCTGGTGGCTGCCACACTGACAGCACAGCTCTGCCCCTGTCCTTTCTCCAATCCTCAGAGTAAAAATTATAACCTGCTCAGAGACAAACTCCGTTACCATTGCATTGTCTTAGTGCTCTCCTGAAACATGAAGGACCTTGTTCCTATAATTCTCTACCATCTTTAAATGAGTCCTTTCTACTGATTTCTTCCTCTCTGAGGATGTTTTCAATAGTGCCCTACAGCATCAGCAGCAGGATAGGGTATTCTTAGTTTTTGCTTTTCTATTATCAAAAAAGCTAATATTTTACTCATAGAATCTATTTTGCCAAGGTATTGATCATCTTTATCATCACAGTTTTACCGTTTCTCTTCATTTTTATTAATATAGAACAGTCACATCTGCACATAAATGTCTAAATATCAGCCATTGTTTAGAATACTAAAGAAAATTAAGCACGGTGTTCATCATGAATTCTTTTATTAAGATTGTTAATTGAAATTATTTTGTTTATGGTCCACATAGAATCCTTTCATGGGATTGTTTTTTTCATATGGTTACCACTTTATACTATTACTTTCTTGGCCTTCAATTCGATTACATTTTCTGTATCTTATTTAAAAATCTTAAATAGTGATAGTATTCAACAGTGCAAACATTTATGTCTGTAGCCCATATTCATGCAATAAAAATTTATTATAAATCACAGAATCCATGCTTAGGAATGTTCAGCAAACATTAAATTTGATGTAGAACCAAAGGCATATTTAATTCTTCCAAAGAGATAGTACTTTCATCAAAATCTATTAAAAATTAAGAAAAACATGCTTATTTGAATATTTGTTCTCTGCTATTTTATTTCAAGACAGTGAACCTGATTTTAAAAAAGATTTTTAAGCATGTTATTCATTCATGTATAACAAGATGGGTTTTGGTCAAAATCAAGTGTCTATTCGAAAATTACTGAGAGAAGCCAGACAGGTAAACACAAAATGAAATCCATATAGTAAAAAGTCAAAAGAAAGAAAATGCTCAGTTTAAGACCTGAAGAGGGTGATGGAGGAATACAGAAGGTAAGTTTTTGAAAAATAGACCATTCTGCCAGATGAGTAAAGACTGATGTCTCAGGAGAATGGAACTCTTGGCCCAGATCCTCTGTATGAAGACATGAGGTGTAAACAGTCAACTCAATTATTGTTTAATTATACAATATATGGAGTGACAGGTTTGCTTTATCATCAAGGCCTCCTGATTTTCATCTACTTTTCTCTTGATTTTAATCGTTTTATTGCCTTGAGTCATATTCACTTGGCATTCCATATAACAATGAATTTCTAGAATTTAATCCCCATTTTATCCTATTCTCTTTCTATAAACAAAAAGTTTAAAAGCTAAAGCCCAGGTAATGTATGAGGAAGAGTGTTTGTGTCCACAAAACATATAATAACTGGTGTATATTTTCTGCAAGAACAAAACAGATAATAGGTACTGTCATTATTATCTTCGCTAAAAAAAGACAATAGCAATGACAGCTACATAAATTGGTGTACCTCTTTGGGCAATGATTTTGGCAATATTTGTTAAGTGCTTTTAAACTATTTATTTCTTTCATTTGATTCTACTTTGGGGAATCTGTTCTAAGGACATAATGTATGCCCTTAGCTACACATCCTCCTACACTGCAACATACAGTGCATGAAGCAAGACCCTTTTACACACAGAGAGGCAGCATGGCCTAGAGGCTAAGTGTATGATCTCTGGAGAGCCTGGGCTGGATAGCCTTACTCCACCACTGACTAAATGCGTGATACTGAGCAAGCTGCTTAAATGCTGTGCCTCATCTTCCTCATCTATGACATGGAGATAATTTGAGTACCTCATAGGGTCTTTGTGAGGATTAAATGAGGTAATAAGTGTAAATCACTCCTCCCAGTGAATTTAATAAATGTTCGCTGTTACCATTACTATGTTCATAATGGGGCCAATTATAACAGCAAAAAATGGTAAGAGCCCCAATGCTCCACAATACAAGACTGGCTGCATGAACTGCAGTCTACCCACTGGAGGCCAAGTCATTAAAATTCATCACAGTGTGCACAGTGCCTAGCACAGCACAGAAACTAATTCCTACAAGTGTTTAATGCAGTCTGGATTTTGTGGTGAAATACATGAAGATACACACTGGGTCACATTTTAATATGATGGAAATTGGGATGTGTCTTAAGGTCAAGGGCATGTCACAGTTTAATGGGGAGTGTGTGATGCATCTCACATTTGATTCAGCCTGTGGTAGGCAGAATAATGGCCTCCCAAAGATGTCCATGTCCTAATTGCAAAAACCTGTCAACCACCATATAGGTGAAAGACTTTGTAGATGTGATTAAATGAAGGACCATGACATGGGGAGAGCCTGGATCACAATGGGCCTTATAAGAAGGAGGCAGGGGTCAGAATTAGTAGAAGATGTGATGATAGAAGCAGAGGTTGGAATGATGAGAAGAAGGGGCCAGGAGCCACGAAACGCATGCAGCAATTGAAACAATTGAAAATGGCAACGAAATTATTCTTCCTGAAGCCTCCAGAAGGAACCAGTTCTGCCAACACCTTGACTTTAGCGCAAAGACACTAAGTTTGGATTTCTGACCTCTAGAACTGTAAGATAGTAAGTGTGTATTAGTTTAGGTTATCAGGTTTGTAGTAATTTGTTACAGAGCAATAGAAAACTAACATGTAGTCAAACTGCGTGAAATAAGGTTCTTTTTTACTTCAAGGCAATGTTAGCAACGTTAGGCCCTCAGTGCTTTCTGAATACCACTTGACAGCATAAGAGACAATCAATGTAAAGCTACTGAATGAATGTTGAATGGAATAGCATACAACCATCAGAATGATGTTTACAAAGAGTATATAATAAAAGAAAAAAATGTTATTTGAAAAATAAAGATGATCAGGAAACTTGCACAAGCCTCTTAGATAGCCTCATCCACCAGAGGGCAGAGAGCAGAAGCAAGAAGAACTACAATCCTGCAGCCTGTGGAACAAAAACCACATTCACAGAAAGATAGACAAGATGAAAAGGCAGAGGGCTATGTACCAGATGAAGGAACAAGATAAAACCCCAGAAAAACAACTAAATGAAGTGGAGACAGGCAACCGTCCAGAAAAAGAATTCAGAATAATGATCGAGAAGATGATCCAGGACCTAGGAAAAAGAATGGAGGCAAAGATCGAGTAGATGCAACAAATGTTTAACAAAGACCTAGAAGAATTAGAGAACAAACAACTAGAAGAATTAAAGAACAAACACAGATGAACAATACAATAACTGAAATGAAAAATACACTAGAAGGAATCAATAGCAGAATAACTGAGGCAGAAGAATGGATAAGTGACCTGGAAGACAGAATGGTGGAATTCACTGCCACGGAACAGAATAAAGAAAAAAGACTGAAAAGAAATGAAGACAGCCTAAGAGACCTCTGGGACAACATAAAATGCAACAACATTTGCATTATAGGGGTCCCAGAGGGAGAAGAGAGAGAGAAAGGACCCGAGAAAATATTTGAAGAGATTATAGTCGAAAAATTCCCTAACATGGGAAAGGAAATAGCCACCCAATTCCAAGAAGCACAGAGGGTCCCAGGCAGGATAAAACCATGGCAAAACACACTGAGGCACATAGTAATCAAATTGACAAAAATTAAAGACAAAGAAAAATTATTGAAAGCAACAAGGGCAAAACGACAAATAACATACAAGGGAACTCCCATAAGGTTAACAGCTGATTTCTCAGAAGAAACTCTACAAGCCAGAAGGGAGTGGCATGATATATTTAAAGTGATGAAAGGGAAGAACCTACAACCAAGATTACTCTATCTGGCAAGGAACTCATTCAGATTCAATGGAGAAATCAAAAGCTTCACAGACAAGCAAAAGGTAAGAGAATTCAGCACCACCAAACCAGCTTTACAACATATGCTAAAGGAACTTCTCTAAGTGGGAAACACAAGAGAAGAAAAGGACCTACAAAAACAAACCCATACCAATTAAGAAAATGGTAATAGGAACATACATATCGATAATTACCTTAAACATGAATGGATTAAATGCTCCAACTTTTGGTCACAGGCTCGCTGAATAGATACAAAAACAAGACCCATATATATGCTGTCTACAAGAGACCCATTTCAGACCTAGGGACACATACAGACTGAAAGTGAGGGGATGGAAAAAGATATTCCATTTAAATGGAAATCAAAAGAAAGCTGGAGTAGCAGAACTCATATCAGAAAAATAGACTTTAAAATAAAGAATGCTACAAGAGACAAGGGACACTACATAATGATCAGGGGATCAATCCAAGAAGATATAACAATTATAAATATTTATGCACCCAACATAGGAGCACCTCTATACATACAGCAACTGCTAACAGCTATAAAAGAGGAGGAAATCAACAGTCCCCCAATAATAGTGGGGGACTTTAACACCTCACTTAGACCAATGGACAGATCATCCAAACAGAAAATTAATAAGGAAATACAAGCTTTAAATGACACAATAGACCAGATAGATTTAATTGATATTTATAGGACATTCCATCCAGAAACAGCAGATTACACTTTCTTCTCAAGTGCACATGGAACATTCTCCAGGATTGACCACATCTTGGGTCACAAATCAAGCCTTGGTAAACTTAAGAAAATTGAAATCATATCAAGCATCTTTTCTGACCACAACTCTATGAGATTAGAAATCAATTACAGGGGAAAAAATGTAAAAAACACAAACACACGGAGGCTAAACAATACGTTACTAAATAACCAAGAGATCACTGAAGAAATCAAAGAGGAAATAGAAAGATACCTAGAGACAAATGACAATGAAAACACGACAATCCAAAACCTATGGGTGCAGCAAAAGCAGTTCTAAGAGGGAAGTTTATAGCAATACAAGCCTACCTCAAGAAACAAGAAAAGTCTCAAATAAACAATCTAACCATAACCCTAAAGGAACTGAGAAAGACGAACAAAACCCAAAGTTAGTAGAAGGAAAGAAATCATCAAGGTCAGACCAGAAACAAATGAAATAGCAACAAAGAAAACGACAGCAAAGATCAATAAAACTAAAAGCTGGTTCTTTGAGAAGATAACCAAAATTGATAAACCATTGGCCAGACTCATCAAGAAAAAGATGGAGAGGACTCGAATAAATAAAATTAGAAATGAAAAAGGAGAAGGTACAACAGACACTGCAGAAATACAAAGCATCCTAAGAGACTACTACAAGCAACTCTGTGCCAATAAAATGGACAACCTGGAAGAAACGGACAATTTCTTAGAAAGGTATAACCTTCCGAGACTGAACCAGGAAGAAACAGAAAATATGAACAGACCAATCACAAGTAATGAAATTGAAACTGTGATTAAAAATCTTCCAACAAAGAAAAGTCCAGGACCAGATGGCTTCACAGGTGAATTCTATCAAACATTTAGAGAAGAGTTAACACCCACCCTTCTCAAACTCTTCCAAAAAATTGCAGAGGAAGGAACACTCCCAAACTCATTCTATGAGGGCACCATCACCCTGATACCAAAACCAGACAAGATATTACAAAAAAAGAAAATTACAGACCAAAATCATTGATGAATATAGATGCAAAAATCCTCAACAAAATACTAGCAAACAGAATCCAACAGCACATTAAAAGGATCATACACCATGATCAAGTGGAATTTACCCCATGGGCCTCTCACAACAGTGAGAGGCCCGTGTACCACAAAAAAAAAGAAATTAGTTATTTGTGCATAAGGAGATTGAGTTTACCAATATCATCCAAGTTGATTTTCATGTTCTATATTATGCTGCTATCTACTTTTTTTTTTTTTTTTTTGCAGTACGTGGGCCTCTCACTGTTGTGGTCTCTCCCGTTGCGGAGCACAGGCTCCGGACGTGCAGGCTCAGTGGCCATGGCTCACGGGCCTAGCCGCTCCGTGGCATGTGGGATCCTCCCGGACCGGGGCACGAACCCGTGTCCCCTGCATCAGCAGGCGGACTCTCAACCACTGCGCCACCAGGGAAGCTCCAATAACTCTAATGTAATTAGTAATTCAAATGTTTGAATTCATAGGTCTGGCATGTCAGTCACTGTGCAGTCATCACGGATATGCGTTCAATTTTGAAAACATGGGTCCGCTTTAATAATAGTAAAATTATGATTATTATCTTCAAAAATCTGCCAGGCAGCCACTGTGAGCTGCTTGAGGACAGCAGGGTGTCAAAGAGTTAGTGATTCAGGCAGAATTATTGGCAATTGACAGAGAATCTGGGAATCTGCAGAATGATTCTGCTTCACTTGAGTGTTGAAACACGAGAGCTCTTCCCAGAAGTGAGGCTCTTCGACCTTGGAGAAGCCATTCCACCACTCTGAACCTCAGTGTCTTCCTTCGTGTTATAAGGGTGTAGAATTAAATTATCTCTAAGATTAATGCCCTCCCGCTCCCGCAGTACTTTCACTATTCTACAGTCTTACTTTGTAGGCATACAAGGATTGCTGTGAATCGGTGTGAACTGGGTCCTTTGCACTGTGCAACTGCACTAATACCATCACCATCAGATATTTCACAGTGTCAGAAAATAAACTTCATAGTGTATAAACAGGCTTAAACCTGTGAGGGTTACAGCAGCAGCCTGATGTCTGGTTAGTCACTGAAGCTTTACAGCTTGTCACTTGTCAGATCTTGGAGCAATGCATTCATGACCTCGGGAAAGTTTTCTGCTTTCTTGCATGAAAATTAAGCACATTAACAAAACTTAATAAGAGCTTTCCAACTAAATGCAATACCTGATAATTTCTCGATTATTATGACTTTAAATGAGAATGACATTTTTGGAAGACTTCATGTGTGAAAATTTAGTGGAAGTTTTAAATGTCCTAGGATATTTATTATCTTTTTCTTTCCAGAAAATACTGATAGAATACCTCTTACTTGAAAGGCTTAAGTTATTTAATCCAAATCTCGAGGAATTTATAAGTCTGTAGGGTGGAATAAATCACATACATATTTAACTCTAATGCAAAACAGAAAGGTAAATGCCAGAGAAAGATAGAGATGTATTACTATGGATAGAATTTCAGAGGAAAGAGAGATTATGTCCAGCTGTCCTGGCAGAGAGATGGTCCGGGGAAGCTTACAGGGTACATGGTATTGAAGGCTACTTGGATACAGAATTCAAGAATTGAGATGGAAGGGGAGGACTTTTTTGGTGGAAGGAACAGAATGAGTAATGTCTTGGTGACATGGGGAATTTGGGGTGTGTATGGAGAAGAGAATAGAGTGAATTTGATGGTACTGAACTCCAGGTTAAGAAGCTATGGGATAAAAATTGAAATGATAGACAAGATACAAATAGCCAAGGCCTTGAAGGAGAACTAAGGAGACTGCACTTTACTCCACAGACAGTTGAGAGCCGTAGAGGACTTCTAAGCAATTACTTAATTGATTTGCATTCACTTCCCCCTGTTATAGAGGTTAAAGGTAACTTTGTACTTTAAAGGTCGTTATAATTTCTTACTCAACACGTGAACAAAGCTGCCCACTGTACCTCACCCAGTGAACTGGAAAAGACCTAAAGTTTACAAGTTTGAAGCTCCGAGGGAGAAGATTTCCTTCATTGTTCTAGTATTTATGTTGTGTTGAAGGGCAGTGGCTCCATTAAGATGTTGGGGTGAAAGCTATGCACACACGAGGCCCAGGAAGCCCAGTTGTCTGGAGGATAGAAGGTGACTTGGTCACACTGACCTTATCCTGTGGCCCCCAGGCTTCCCAGTCTCTGGCCTTCTGGACATCAGGGCTTGGCTCTGGCCCTTTGTACACAGCCGCTGGTTCTCCTACCTCACTGCTCTTGGGCACTGGCACTAACTCTACTTTCTGTACATGAAAACACAACACTGATTCGGCACAGTGCTCTCTTTGTGTTTGAATGAGCGTGTGTGTATGCATGTGCATTTATATGTACATGTATAAATATACACACATCACACAAAACGGTGATGGCACATACCATAATCTTATTGTTGTAGCTGCTATTTTGTAGGGAAACATGTATTTTTCCTAAATAGTCTGTGAGCGTTTTAAGAGCAGGGTCACCATATTGTATGATGAATCTGGCCAATACTCGATTACTGTTACAGCGATTAGTTGATTTAAGCGAAATCCTTTAGCCTCCAGCATACGCTTCATTTCCTTCTAGGATCGAAGAGCAGCTGCTTAACATACTTGGTACAATAAGGCAAAAAATATGGTTTCTAAGACAAAAAATATGGTTTCTATTTTCTTTTCGATCTGTAAAAGGCGAGATGGCTTATTTCTTTAAAAGCTCCTGAGGTAAGGCAACTGAGCTCATCACGTGAAAGCCATCTATCAACAGGTACGTGCACACGCATGCGTGCACGTGTGACATCAGCCAGCTCACAACTGCAGAGTGGAGAAATCATGTGCTAACTATTAAATGCAGGTGGTGTCAGCAGATGGCTGGAGTTCATCAGCTAGCATGGTTTTCATGTACTCTACTGGACACTCACCTCAATAAAGAAGATGCTGGCTGCTGACGTTGGATGGTGATACATATAGACTGTCACAAGGATGGCTGCGGCTATAATGAGGACGAGGATGAGAATTCCAACGATGAGGCCGGCGTGAAGGGTTCCCCCTTTCTTCTCGGCTGCACTGTCATCTGTAGAGGCTGGAAGAACAGCACAGCTGTCAGGACATTCACGTGTGCACGTGTAGGTCTGCGTTTTCATTGGAGGGAATATTTATATTCTTAATAAAGTACCAGTGAATTTTTTTTTTCACTTTCTGTACAACTATCCTTTTCTTTTCCATAACACCAATTTTAGAAGTTAGATGCTCTTTATTTGGGCAAATGAAAAATCCATACTATTAATGATTAAAAACACATTTATAATTGTGTTTTAATTTATAGTTCATCTTTATTCTGTTAAATAAGGCAAAATTAATAGCCTTTATTCTAAAAGTTCTGTGGAAAATCTGAAACTAACTATATAATAAATTTAAC
Source organism: Tursiops truncatus (assembly GCF_011762595.2). Taxonomy (NCBI): domain Eukaryota; kingdom Metazoa; phylum Chordata; class Mammalia; order Artiodactyla; family Delphinidae; genus Tursiops; species Tursiops truncatus. Next base: position 161,686,656 of record NC_047035.1, on the reverse strand, counting down.
TTTGATTTTTCTCATTAAACCACTGGCACTCCTACCTATGGAAAAATTGATTACTTTTTGAAATCTCCTCTCTCATTTTCTTTTGGAAAATTTAAATGGAAGAGTATCAGACATTTTGGTGGGCTACACAGGCATTTTCAGAAAGTCTGTGCATGAGTTCAAAGGATAATTTTCAAAATCTGTTTTAAACTGAAATGCTCTATAAAAGTGTAACAGATGGATGCTAAATAACCCTCAAATAGTTTATCACTATCTAAAGGGAACACACAGCACATGCAAATATTCCACTATGCCACACGTCAGTATCATTTTCTCTAACTTTTACTGAGATGCTCTCCACTGTAATATCCATTTTCAGAGAGTTAGGAAAAAGGAGAAATTAAATTTCTAAAGTAATAATCAGTCAAGGCAAAGTCAATCAGCCAAATAAAACTAATCTCTAAAGTCTTCTCTTGTTCTAAAATTATGCAATATTTGATGTCTACTCAGGCATTTAGAGGAGACCTTCTTAAATTATGTGCAGCAGGTAACTGTATCTTAGTACATAATATGATTGGTACTTTTGAATCATTAGAAAATTCTTTAAGACTCATAGAAGTTCTAGAACAGTGATTCCTAATCCTTTCATTACCAATTCACATCTTTGTTATTTCGAACCTTTGCATCTATGTTTTAAACAGCTTTTTGGTCTATTAAACCTCATTTAATAAGCACTGATTTAATTCTTTTATTATAATTTTCATTAATAGAAAATAACGAACGTGACTGCCTATCAGAATGTATGGTAAATACAAAATAACAGAATTTCAAATAGAGCAAAGAAATATGACCTCCCAATTCTTCTTATACATCCTTTAAAGTTTTGTTGCTATTTGTTTATTCTTTGCCTGAGACCCACAGTTGGTATTCAGTAATCCTTCTCCAAATCTAATAAAGCTCAAATTCCTAAAGGTTTCCCTTACATAACAGAAATTCATTAGTTAAAGAATGTAAAATTTAAAGAGTAATTCATTATGTAAAAGTTCATTTACAGAGAGGATTCTGGGAACATGGAAGAGTAGGAACTATCAGGAATCTGTCTTCCCACATAGAAAACAATTGCGCTGGCAGAATCTGTCTGACAACTGTTTTGGAACTCTGGACTCTATGGAAGCCTTGCAACTTCTAGGGAGAAGGCTCAGACTGCAAGCTGTGGTTAATTTCAGTCAGTTTCAGCACTTAGTACAGAAGTAGCTATGCATCCTCTGCCCATTAGCCATGTGGCAGTCAACTACACACCTGTTTCTGAAGCAGCCTGCAGGAATCGCAGTAGGCAAAATGTACCCTGTCCTGAAAACATTGGGAGTGTGTTCTGATCACCGATTGATTGGTGCTTCTCATCACTGAGGGGCAGACAAAGATGCAGCCATTGGTTTTGCACCTTCTGCCATTGTTGTAAGCCTTTCTGCCTGGATCTAAAGTAACATCCAAGTGATTTAAAGAACCAGTACCCTTTTCATCCCACCTCCCTTTATTTTTCTCTTTTCCGACTTTTGGGAGCCAGATATGAGAGACTAGGATATTCAAAATCAAATGCACATGTGGGGAAAATTAGAACATGGCTGTATGTGGCCAGGGAAAAGCTCAGAAAAGACTCGAAAAGACCCCAAGATTACACCTCAGCACAGAGACAGCCTACAAAGCCAATAAACTAGTAAATAAATTAAATAAATATGATAACAAAAATCAGCAAACTCTGGGGAAGGGGGAGAATGTGATTTCCAGAGTCCCAACTTAATGAGATTCAAACGTCCAGTTTTGAAAAATATTTCACAAGGCATACAAAGAAACAGGAAAGTATGGCTCTTTCAAAGGAAAAAAAAATTAATCAACAAAAACTGTCCATGTAAAACACCTGATGGACGATCTATTAGACAAGCACTTTAAAGCAACTGTCTTAAAGATGCTTGAAGAACTAAAGAAAGAGGTAGAGAAAGTCAAGAAAACAATGTATGAACAAAATGGAAATATCCATAAAGAGACAGAAAACCTAAAAAGAAACCAAAGAGAAATTCTGAAGCTGAAAAATATAATGACTGAAATTAAAAATTCAGTAGAGCATTCAAAGGCAGACTTGAGCAGGCAGAAAAGAGAATCAATTAACTTAAAAATAAGACAATGGAAATGCTCAAGTCTGAGGAACAGGAAGAAGAGAGATTGAAGAAAAGTGAACAGGGCCTAAAAGACCTGTGGGACACCATCAAATGGATCGGTATTTGCATCATGGAATTCCAAGAAGAAGAAGATAGAGAAAGGGACAGAGAATGTTTGATGAAATAATGGCTGAAAACTTCCCAGTTTGATGGGATCCAAACCTCCCAAATTTGATATAAACATCCAAGAAGCTCAAGGAACTTCAGGTAAGATGAAATGAAGGAGACCAACATGGAGATAAATTATAATCAAACTTTTGAAAGACAAAGGCAAAGAGAGAATCTTGAAAGCTGCAAGAGAGAAGCAACTCATCACATACAAGGGATCCTCAATAAGAATATGAGCAGATTTCTCAACAGAAACTTTGGAAGACAGAAGGCAGTGGGCTGATATATTCAAAGTGCTGAAAAGTACCTGTCAACCAGGAATCCAAAGTCTGGCAAAAGTTTCCTTCAAAAGTGAGGGAGAAATTAAGATATTCTCAGAGAAAAGCTGAGGGAGTCGGTTACCACCAGGCTTGTTCTGCAAGAAATGCTTAAGGGATTCGTGCAGGGTGAAAAAACGTGTAATCATCTCAATTGATACAGAAAAAGAATTTGACAAGATTCAGCAGCCTTTCGTGATGAAAACACTCAACATCTAGGAAAAGAAGGAGAACACCTTGACAAAATAAAAACCGTACATGAAAAACTTACAGCTATCATACTCAACTGTGAAAGCTAAAAGCTTTTCCTCTAAAATCAGGAATAAGACAAGGATGCCCACAGTTGCTACTTCTATTCAACACAGTATTGGAAATTCTAGCCAGAGCAATTAGGCAAGAAAAATAAATAAGAGGCATCCAAATTAGAAAGAAGTAAATTGATCTCTGCAGATGAAATGATTTTATATATATATATATATGTGTGTGTGTGTGTATATGTGTGTGTGTGTATATATATATATATATATATATACACACACACATATATATATATATATATATATATATATATATATATATACACCTAAATATTCCCAAGACAAACTGTTGGAGCTGATAAATGAATTCATCAACAACGTATGTAGCAGGATACAAAGTCAATGCACAAAAAGCAGTTGCATTTCTATACTGTAACACTGAACAATAAAAAAAGAAATTACAAAAACAATTCCATTTATAATAGCATCAAAAAGAATAAAATACTTAGGAATTAACTAAGGAGGTGAAAGACTTGTTCATAAAACATTGCTGAAAGAAATTAAAGAAGACATAAATAAATGAAAACACATCTCATGTTCATGGATTAGAAGACTTAATATTGTTAAGATGTCAATACTACCCAAAGTTATCTACAGATTCAATATAATCTCTATAAAAATCCCAATGATGTTTTTGCAGAAACAGAAAAATCCTTCTCAAAATTCATATGGAATCTCAAGGGACCCTGAATAGCCAAGACAATCTTGAAAGAGAAGAACAAAGCCAAAGAACTCACATTTCCTGATTTTAATACTTACTACAAAGTTACAGTAATCAGAAGCGTATGTAATGGCATAAAGACAGACATATAGACCAACGGAATAGAATAGACAGCCCAGAAATAAACTGTGGCATAAATGGAAAATGATTTTTGACAATGATGCAAAGACCATTCAATAAGGAAAGGACAGTCTTTTCAACAAACAGTGCTGGGAAAACAGGATGTCCGCATGCAAAAGAATGAAGTTGGACTCTTACCTAACACCATAAACAAAATTTAACTTAAAATGAATCAAACACATAAATGCAAGACATAAAACTATAAAACTCTTAACGAAGATATAGGGCAAAAGCTTCAGAACATTGGATTTGGCAGTGAGTTCCTGGCTATGACCTCAAAGGCATGGGCAACAAAAGAAAAAATAGACATTTTAGACTTCATGAAAATCAGAATATTTTGTGCATCAGAAAAATATCACCAGACTAAAAAGGTAGCCCACAGAATATCCAGAATATATAAAGAACTCCTAAAATTTAACAACAAAAAGCAAACAACCTGATTCAAAAATGGGCAAAGGACCTGAATAGACACTTATCCAAAGAAGATACACAAATGGCCATTAAACACACGAAAAGATATTCAACATCAGCGACCATTAGGGACATGTAAATCAAAACCACAATGAGATACCTCCTCACAGTTATTAGGATGGCTACGATCAACAAAATAGAAAATAACTAATGTTGGTGAGGTTGTGGAGAAATTGGAACCCTTGTGCGCTCTTGGTGGGAATGGAAAATAATGTGGTCACTATGGGAAACAGTAGGGTGCTCCTCAAACAATCAAAAACAGAATTACCATATGATCCAACAACTCCACTTTGTGGTATATACTCAAAAGAATTGAAAGCAGAATCTTGAAGAGACATTTGTACATCTATCTTAGCAGCATTATTTACAATAGCTAAAACATGGAAGCAACCCAATGTCCATCAACAGATGAATGGATAAGCAAAGTGTCACATAAACATACAATTGAATGTCATTTAGCCTTAAAAAGAAAGGAAATTCTTACATATGTTACAACATGGATGAACTTTGTGCTAAGTGAAATAAGCCAATCACAAAAAGACAAATACCGTATGTTTCCACTTATGATTAGAGTAGTCAAAATTGTAGAGACAGAAAGTAGAATGGTGGCTGCCAGGGACTGGGGGGAGGGAGGAGAGAATGAGGATTTTGGTTTAATGGGTACAGTTTCAGTTTTACAAGATGAAAAGAGCTATGGAGATGGACAGTGGTGATGGTTGCACAACATTATGAATGCATTTAATATCATTGAATTGTACACTTAAAAATGATTAAGGTGGTAAATTTTATGTTACGTGTATTTTATCGCAATAAAAATATAAACAATTTACAATTTGCCAGGCATATTTGTATTGTTTTACAAGTATCAAATTAATGACCATAAGAGATAGGCATTATTATTATTCCCATTTCATAGATGAGAAGACTAAGGCATAGCAAAATTAGGAAACGTGCCAAGGTTGTAAAGCTATTAAGATGGACTGGGACTCAAACACGAGGAGTCTGCCCTCAGAGTCTGCACTCTGAATCTGTGATCAATAATTTCTCAATTAACACTGAACTGTATGTACTGCTATTTCCTCTTATTTCTTGTGAGTTCTTCTGGTAAAGAAGTCTGAAAAGAACCTGGTAATTTCAGGTCAAGATAAATCAACTTCAATATGATTAAAGAATTAACATTGTGCCTGCAAAGGGACAGAGGCTGTGTGTCTTGTCACTTCTCTGGGACAAGGAGGGTGTCAATGTCTGACATCATATGTACTTAAACCCATGTTTGGTGGAGGGAAGGAGGGAGAGGGAAAAAAGGGAAATAAAAGAAACAGAAAAAGAAAGGTTGTTGAAAATGGGTTACAGATAGTGGAATAACTACTTCTCCAATAAAGATCAAATGAGGTTATAATAAATTACTTAATCTGTCTAGTCTTCGGCTAGTTTATCTCTACCACATGGTCAATAACAATAACCACTCCATAGGGTTGCTGTGAAAATCAAACATTTAATACATATTAAGTACATAGGAGAGTACCTGGCATGTAATAAGTACTTAATTAATGTAGCTATTATGTTATTGTATTTTATATGAGGCAAATTATACTGTCAGATTCATGACACCATATAAACTATGTTTCTGCCCTGAACATTTGTTACTTTTAAGAGTTTGGCTTCATTCTTAAGTATGCTTGTATTACTGCACTTTGTGCTCTTGGCTATTTTCTCATTTTTAAAAGAGTGTGACAGATTACTTTCACGGGAAAATAGGATTAATTTAAAGGTTGCTTTGGGCAAAATGTGGCAAAAATATCTTCTTGAGTCACGAAAGGAAGCCTTGAATGGTTCTTCAAATCTCATATATAATTCCATCCCTCTATCCCTCCTTCCCTTCATCTATCCATCCATCCATCCATTCATCCAAAAAGCATCTGGTTCTATTTCTGGGATTAACAGTCTTTTACAAGCAACATGCCAAAGTTCAGTCTCGTTTTTTTTGTGTGTGTGAGGATGGGAAAGGAAAGGAAAAGACACTTATGACTTGACCTTGGGCTGTCACTTCCCAAGTGGGCCAGAGACCCAGAACCTGTTGAGGAGGCAGTAGGCAAGGGACAGTCCTTCTCAGGAAGGAAGAGGAGAGCCAGGGACATGTTTCATTCAATAAGAGTTCTCGTCAGTAAAACTATCTTTGACTTGCAGGACATAGGTCGCCAATCTTTAGAGTAAAAAATCGTAATTGCATTTATACCTTGAAATCTACTCATTCCTTTTATTTAGGCATAAATGCTTACTTTCATAATTATTACTTACTTATATTTCTAATAATGGCTACTTATGAAATCTCCCTTTACAAATTCTCCTTTACAGTACTGGTATAGATGTTAAGACACCCTTTCATATCTAATGAAACCTCTACAGAATGTAGTTCGTTACTAGCCAATTAGCATTTTATAACATTTCTGGATGATGATGATTTTAATAAAATAAACAATCTTCATGGATTTTCAAAATACTACTAACCAGTCGACAACATAAATATGTAGGAATCTATGAATGTGCACATGACTTTATGTGTCTTAATTAGAGAAAAACACTTAAGGAGAAATGTAGCAAATTCAATTCCAAGATATTACAGGGTTATCCTGGTGTCCCAAGCCAGTGCTATTTTTAAACGCTTCAGAATAACCATCTAAATGAAGTGGCAAAAATTACACACATATTTCTGGAGAACATATTTTTCTGTTCTCATATTATTTAGCCAAGTTTTCTGCATCTCTATTCTAGCTGGTCTCTCTATTAACAGGTATTATGATGGCATATTAAGGGACATTGAGTCTGGAGGTGAAGTGAACACCCCATTGATGTGCTCTGATATTAAATTCTTTCACTATTTGGTTTCCAGTTTAATACCACTATTCAATTAAATGGTATAGGTTTTGCACACTTACGGGGACCTGCAAACAGATTGCAGAGAATCCTTTGTGTTAAAAATGATGAGCACCTCAAACGCAAAATTGAAATTTAAAATCTTTAAGCAAGCGCTAGCAATTTCCATATTTGAAGTTCAGTTCATTCACCTCAAGGGCAGACTGCTCAAATAAATTGATTTCGTTCCTTCAGAAAAGACAATAAACAAAGATGTCAACTTTGGCGACATTCATTCCTGGGGCTCGACTGATTGTTCCTGGAAACTGGCAGATAGAAGTGGGTCAAAGAAGACTCTGAACCTGTTTCAGGTACAAACTTCTGAAGCTTGTCAGAGTCCACAGGAGTTGGGGGAATATTCAGAGGTCAGAAGGAATCTAGTCTGAAAACCAAACTCTAATTCTATTCTTAGAAATATCTTATGCTCTTTCATTTATGTCCCAAAGTGAACAAAAGCCAAAGAATTATCCTCACACACGCACAGTATTGCTTAGGGGACAATTCAAATCTTTAGCTTTTTTACCTTTACGTTGTGTCTTCAAATAAGATGAATTAATGACAAAACACAATAAGACATCCTCAAATAGAGCCTCAAGGCCAAAAAAGAAAGTATATAAATATATTTGAAAAGCCTATCAAATCAAGATCTTTTTTTCTACTATGTTGTAGACATACTTTAAAACATAAATGAAGCACAGAAAATCAATAGTATCAAAGATAATATACTCTCATCTGAGCCACTGAGTGACCTATCAGTTCTTATGAGTTCCTAACTTCTTAGTACATTATAAAACGCAGATCGATATTTAGACACAGACAGGACTGTTGAGAATTGTCAAAGCTATCAAAGCATTCGCTATCTTTGGGTGAGTTTTACCTACCACGATAGCAAAGATAACAGATTTTTAAAAGGTACTAAGCACACATTGAAAATATTCAGGACCTCATGTAAATGTGTTTAATTTTCTTCATTTCAAGAAAAGTTTATGAATTATTGATAAGAGACAAAATGAAAGAAAGAATAAAGTAGAAGAAAGAAGATAGGAGGAAAGAAGGAAAAAAAAATTGACCTTTTGTTTCTTCAAAGTGTAGCATTTAATTTTAAACCTCTATGTCTCCTTGCTTTTTCTACGACTGATTTTTTTTTCAGTATTTACATGCATGTAGCATTGATATTCTGTATTTAGAAGTACAATCCTTTAATATGTTAGAGATTTTAATACATTGCTAAAATGGTCTGTACCCACTTTTAAATCTTGCTGATAATTAAAGTCCAGCAATAAAGTAAAACTAAAATAGAAATACTCCTTGTCTGAAATTTTATTCACTCTAAAGTGTTATTTCTAAATCTAACTCTTCTCTTGGCTTTAAAAAGAAACACTACAGCCCATAAATACCACAATGTATTAATGTCTTTTGGGGGACCAAGAGGCTTTGGACAAAGTCTTACACAAATTTGTTCAAAATTCATAAATCTTATATGGTTGATGTCAAATGTTCTTTTTTAACACTTCAGAATGAAGTTAAACTATGAAATGCTTAAAATGTTACTGTTCCACTTTTGGATTAAAAACACATGACTTTCCCTGTGGAATATTATTGAACCCATTCATGAGCTAACGAATGTAACAGAAGAAAATCAAGTAAAAATAAAAATTTTAACTAAATTGACTTTTCCTTTGGAAGTTTCCCTTGCAACTGATCTCATTTTGTAGCTCATATAATAAGTCTCATAGCTCTTTTAACTTTCTACAGATATGATATAGACATGATCATGACCTTGGTTGGCTTCATTCAGAGTTTCCCCTGGTGTTTTATGTATTTTCTTATTTTTATAATTCTCTTAGTTCTTTCATTTTATAACCCTGGTGTTCCTATTTTTTGGATGCTTACCAATCTGTCAATATTATTTGGGTATTAGAGGTCCTTGAAACTATCATGCAACCCATACCTAATCCACAATACGAATCACTGTGTCAATACATTCATAATTCACTTTATGACATCTCCATAGGAGGAATTTGGGTAAGTACTGGGAAAAGATATTAAAATGGGTGCACAAAACGCAGCTAAGTGCGTTATGTGTGGTGAGAACAATATCTGGCAGCTGACCCAGCTTCTCTTCTGCAGCCTGTGCTACTACAGGGCAGCTGTGACATTTCATTCAGGGAAACATATAAAACATTCTGGCTTAAAAGAGCTTAGGTTATGACAATCCTTTTTAAACAAGAATCTGTTACCTTTTATCTTAGAAAAATAAAGCTAAATAAAATTTCCGTGAAATCATATTAAAAGAAATGCTTGATTCCATCAAAATGAGGGATTTGGGACAGGAGTCGCCACCCAGCCTGCTTCCAGCCTTGTTCTGTGATTGGTGCTTTTGTGCATGAGTCTGTGTGAGCATCTAAAAGAGGAGATCTACCATATTTATAGCTACTGTAATACCAAAAATAAATCCTTGTAATGATCCGTGATAGTTTTTCATTTCTTATTTATGTGCTTTTTTGTAACAATCAACCTATGTCTCTAATATTTTCAGCAACCAAGATCTTTATAAGATCTAACTTGTAACGTTTCCCTAACATCAGCTTTCTATATCAAGTTGTCTTGTTTCTTCATTTAAAAATTATTTTTTATGATAAAATGTATCTCTACTTCTACAAAATAATCCACAGAAATCTTAGTACTTAAATTATCCATAACTATTAAACATGTATGAAACACATATATTAAAAATATATTCACAGATACTATGGAATACCAAAAAATGAGGTTGACAACGTACTTTCAAGATCTGGGGGTACAGAATAGAGTGACCCTTCAGGCCATTTAATCCTGTCCATTAGAATGAAGTCAGTTATATTAAAAGAGGCCACTTCTATACAAACATATGAATATCACAATGAATGTTTGCTTCCCTATCAAATCCATCACTTTTTCTGAACATAGAGAAAGAACCTTTTCACCTTGCTCCCATCAGTGTGGAAAGCCAGATGTGTGTCCAAACCACTTAGCTAATATGAACCCTTACTATTGCCACTCCTTTTAATCATGGCTGTGCTACCAAGCAAATATGAGGCCTTCTTGACATTATTCATGGAAATGGGAATCCGTTCTCTCACTGAAGCTTAAGTAGCAAGGATGTCTCAGTGAATAGTTTTTCCAGTGGAAAGATCAAGTTCAATCTCCATGCACCTGCACTGTACACCCCTCTGTAGGAAAACAGGCCACCAAGGTCCTTATGAGTTTAACTGTCTCTTCCCAGAGCCCAGCGGCAGCTGGGACATGGCCATGCTACAAAGAACCTGCAGCCACTATCTGAAAAACAAAAGCCAAGCTGCCGTGATTCAGCAGGCTGTCTAAATAAAATCAACCTTTCTGTGATTATCTATAGGCAACTTCTTCTGAAAACTGCTGAATATTAAACCAATCTCAAGGTCTTTCACACCTGAGTTTATACTTAAAATTAACGAGAACCTTTGTGCTTCCTAAGAAAGCATGGATTAATTTAGTTGCTGGAGACAACAATGTGGCCCTTGTGGGGACCTCAGGATTGAAACTTAGTCCTTGATGCTCTTAACAACCACACAATCCTTTTGTTATTTGTTGTAGTTTGATGTATGGAATCTCCCAGGCAGGACTAGATGAATGTGCTATGTATCTCAAAAAGACAGAATCGGAAACTGGGAAAAAAACTTGGGTTACCAGAACTAATAAAATGTGCGTGTATAGCAAGAGTAGAAAGAAGAAACTGAAACTTTGAGGACCAGTTTTGCAGGGTATTTATAGTTTATCGCTTAGCAGCAGTACTGCCACAACACGGCTCAGATAATGCCTCTGATGGGGACAGAGTCAGCTAGCCGGCCTGGGAGGAAGGATGCTGTAAAATTGTGTTTGCCACAACTGTCTGCCCCTTAGGTCCTGGAATATCAGGTTTCCTGGCATCCAAAGTTCCACACTTTGAATGTGGGATAGAATATGGTTACTCCAGCAGGTGAGCACTCGTCTCAGCCTAATCTTTTCCATCAAATCAGTTTTGTAAAATGGTCCCACACCGTGGGTAGGCAGCACTCCTATGACTCTTATAGTTGCAAGGGTTTGGGTCTCAAAGTGTTGGGGGATGGGATCAGAGGACCCGTAAGGCTCATTCTCACTATGAACTGGCAATTGGCGCTGCTTGTGTTTGCTGAGATCTTGGACCGCTTTAACAGAGGGAGAATGGCAGGCAAATGGCTACATAATGTCCTTGCTTTCATTCAACATGCACTTAAGCTTCAGTGAGAGAAAGGATCCCATTGTTATGAATAATTTCAAGAACGTCTCATGCTGATCTGGTAGTAGAGCCATGATTAAGAGGAGTGCAGGTACTAAGGCTCCACACTAGCTACGTGGTTTGGACACGCATCTGTCTTTCTGCTTTGACAGGTACAGGGTGAAGAGGACTCTTCCTCCGGGTTCAGTGCCACATCTGGAGCAGCCCTCCCAGGTTGTAGGACAGGATGGCAATGGGGAGCAGCATGTGCTCTGACAGCAGAGTGTTTGGTGGTAGAGCCCAGCTATATCCTTTACAGACATGTGATCCCAGACAGATCACTTAAATCCCATGCTTCTGATATTTCATGCGTAAGATACTTCATGCGTAAAATGGGATTATAGTACTACTTTCTTCATAGGGTACTCTAAGGATTAATGAGAGAAACATGCAAAGCCCTTAGAAGAGTGCCTGGTGTATAGTAACAGCCCAATAATTGCTAGATAATTTTATCATTATTAGCAATTACATGGGAAGCTTCTAAGAATAACTTAAAGCAAAGCATGAATCAAGTAATCAGAGCATTAAATTTTATGCTACTAATTAGAGAAGCTCGTTTGCTAAGGATAAGACTTTTTACTCTCTTTCATTAAGAATTTTAAGAAGCTTGGAAAAATTTCTTCACAAGAATTAAAAAAAACTATCTAGTTTATGAGAAGGGCATCAAAATTTCTCTTTTTTCTTTCTTTTTTTTTCCACTAAGATAAAATTTGCACCCTTGAAATGCACAGATCTTAAGTGTACAAATCGATAAATTTTGATAATTTTTATATACCAAAGTAATCATCATCTCCATGCCTTCAGAAAATTCCCTTTCCCCGCAACCACTGTGCTTCTTACCGTAGATTCATTTCATCTCCAAAATATATAAACAGCTCATGCAGCACAATATTAAAGAAGCAAACAACCCAATCCAAAAATGGGCAGAAGACCTAAATAGACATTTCTCCAAAGAAGATATACAGATGGCCAAGAAGCACATGAAAATCTGCTCAGCGCCACTAATTATTAGAGAAATGCAAATCAAGACCACAATGAGGTATCACCTCACACCAGTTAGAATGGGCATCATCAGAAAATCTACAAACAACAAATGCTGGAGAGGGTGTGGAGAAAAGGGAACCCTCTTGCACTGTTGGTGGGAATGTAAATTGATACAGCCACTATGGAGAACAGTACGGAGGTTCCTTAAAAAACTAAAAATAGAATTACCATATGATCCAGCAATCCCACTACTGGGCATATACCCAGAGAAAACCATAATTCAAAAAGAGACATGCACCCCAATGTTCATTGTAGCACTATTTACAATAGCCAGGTCATGGAAGCAACCTAAATGCCCATCAACAGATGAATGGATAAAGAAGATGTGGCACATATATACAATGGAATATTACTCAGCCATAAAAAGGAACAAAATTTGGTCATTTATTGAGACGTGGATGGATCTAGAGACTGTCATACAGAGTGAAGTAAGTCAGAAAGAGAAAAACAAATATCGTATACTAACGCATGTATGTGGAACCTAGAAAAATGGTACAGATGAACCGGTTTGCAGGGCAGAAGTTGAGACATAGATGTAAAGAACAAATGTATGGACACCAAGGGGGGAAAACCGTGGTGGGTGGGGATGGTGGTGTGATGGATTGGGCGACTGGGATTGACATGTATACACAGATGTGTATAAAATTGATGACTAATAAGAACCTGCTGTATAAAAAAATAAATAAAATTAAAAAAAATGGTCTACATCAAAAAAAATTATAACTTCTTCCTGATGTATGAGCTTTTTATCATTTGATATGTTCCTCTTTACCTCTGTTGCTACTCCTTGTCTTTAAGTCTACTTAGTCTGATATTTAGTAGCCACTCAACTTTTCCTATGGTTACGTTTGCAGGATATATATTGTTCTATTGTTTTACCTCAAAATCTTTTACCTTAAAATCATTTTACATCTCTTATAAACAGTATATAGTTGGATCTTGTTTTTAAAAAGTCAGTCTGATAATCGATGTTTTTAATTGGAGTGTTTATTCTCTTTATATTTAATATAATTATTGGTATGGCTGAGTTTGGTCTGCCATTTTGCTATTTGTTTCCTTTGAATTCATCCATTACGTGGTCAATTTTTTCCTCCTCTCTTGCCTTCTTTAGGTTAAACAAATGTTTCTTAGAATTCCATTTAAATTACACTTAAAAATTTTTTCTTTAGTAGTTGCTGAGCATAATGTTAACACGTGTTAAAATCACTTATGGTTGAAATTTTATCCAGTAAGTTGTTAATTCATTACTGTAACTGAAATAATAACATTTGGTCACAGTAGCTTATAGTACTGTTATGAATTAGTGTTAAATAATTAGCGCCTGTCCTTGTTACCCAAGATACATTTTAAATCTTGCATGGTATTATTTGAACACTGCATAATAAAATTAAAGCAACAATTAGTCTTAATGGAACAGTAAGCCACTGAAAACCTAGCTGTTGAAAATACTAAACTAAATTTACCATCTAATGGATTAAAATACTGTCTTTAAAGCTTTATGCCTTTTAAAAAATAGCATATCTTTTCTCTCACAAAAAAATTTTTTTTTTTGCTTGCTTAAACTTGTTCAGCTTACTAAATGAGCCATAAGCATTGATTTAAGCTCACATGAAAACACTTAGTGTTGATGTCATAAAACGCCAAGGATGGTCACCGAGGTCAGCAGGCTCCAAATACATACTGGCATGCCCTTTATACATTAATAGGAGGCTCCCTCTTCCATTCCCCTCAGAAATGTTTTATGAGTCCTTTCAACTCCTGGACACTGTACTCTGACCTCTCCCACTCACTCTTGCCCCATTGCTTTGTCTCCTATTATACTGATCAACTAGCAAGCTCAGATGAACTCTCTCAACTTCTCCCTCTCACCTGGCTCATTTCATTAATGTGGACTGACCTGCCCCAACCTGCACATATATCAGTTCTTTCTCAGTCATCTCTCAACTCCTTATTTTCATGTCTTTTTTCTCCTCAACACCTCTAACATGGAAATATGCTCCTAAAATAAAACAACAGAAATCTCTACTTCCCTTCTCACCAAGCTTCTTTTAAGTAGCAGCGTGTCCTGTTTGACTTCAATTTCCTTATTTCCCATCGACTTCTCAGATTCTGTCTGGGGATTGTGCAGCTGTGGACTGTAGAACTGCCAGGTCAAGGTCAACAAATATCAACAAGCTACCTAATCTAATGGTCACTTTTCTGTTTTTTTTTTTTTTAACTTGTTTTGTCTGCGGCATTGACATTGTTCTCTACTCCCTCCCTGAAATTTTCTTCTTCTTTGTTTTCTGTGATACCAAACTCTTCTGATTTTCCTGCTGTCTCTTTTACTCTGTTTTCAGTTTCCTTCACAAAATCTCAAATGCTGTGTTCCCTCCTTAGTCCTCTTCTCTCTTCACTTATATATTATTCTTTTGTAATCTCATTCACTCTGATAACTTCAACTATCATTTATATGCTGATGATGCCCAAACTTATATCGTTTGCTTATATTTCTCAAGTGAGTTTCAGATTTGCATAGAAAAATGCCTACTGGACATCTTCATTTGGATGTCCCACAGATACTGCAAAGTCAATATGCTCAAATTAAATCCTTGCCTCTCCTAAAAACCTGTTCCTCTTCCTGTTTTCCCTCTTAACAGCACCATCATCCATCATATAATTAAACCCAAGTTCTGGGAGCCATTTCAGTCACCTTCCTAACACATAGATCACACATCCAATCAGATATTAGTTACGTAGCTTCTACTCATTAAATATATTTCTCCTGTCCATTCTCTCTCCTTTATTCCCATTATTAACCACTACTTTAGTTCAGCCTCTCACTGTTTCTTCTATGAATTACTAGTATTGTTTCTTAACTAGTTTTCTTGGTCTCAGTCTCACTCCTTTCCCATCTGTTCCCCACGATCCCTCAAGAATGACCTGCTAAACATGGAAAATTTTTCATGACACTCCTTTGTCTAAATGATGTCAATGGCTCCCAGCATCTTCAGGATAAAGTTTAAACTCCCTTGTCTAACATTAAACATTAAAGGCTATGAGCCCTGAAGCCCCTTTCAACCTCACCATCCATCACTACTTGTGTATATCTTTACCCTAACCAAATAAACTGTGGCAACTCCAGAGTTAGCTAAACAGATTTTGATGTTTCATGCTACTGAGCCTCTGTTTTTGCTGATCCCTCTGCTGAAATGTCATTCTTCTGTCCCTTTTCTATACACATCTTAACCACAGTTCAAAACTCGGATCAAGCATCATCTCTTCTGGGAAGCTTTCCCATAATTCCAGCTTTATTTAGGTGCCTTTTCTCTGCCCTCATGGTTTTTCCTTAATCTATCTTTGCACTTTCCACACTATACTTAATTATTGATTTACTACTTTATCTCGTCCCACTAGACTACCTGCTTCCTCAGAGTATGCACAGCCCTTGTTTATCTGTGTATCTCCATCTCCTACTAATGGGCATATCGTGTAGTAGTTTAAGAAATGTTTCTTGAATAAATCAGATCAAGTCAAGCCAAATCAACACGAAAGTTAATCTAATTTTCTAGTGACATACACATTATTTTAGTAGCATAAGGCAATTAATCATGATCACTAGGCATTTCATACTAAAAAAAACTATAATAATAACTTTATATATGTTGACTACCCTAGGAAGGGTCACAAGAAATATTGGGTCACACAAAAACTGCTCCTGGGGCCCCTCATAAATCTCAGGTTCCAAATCTAATGGTATATGGAAATCTTTTTCCTCCAACAGGAGATCCCCAAGCCCAGGTTTCTGACAAGAAGAGAGCCGACAGAAAATTATATAGGAGATAAGCACAGAAAGAAAGGTAGGAATTGATCAATGAGAGGATGGAGTAAAACATTCTGCTGATGGCAAATGGAAAGTGTATTTAGAGCTGCTTCTTGGAAGCCATGTGTGTGTATTTCTTGAGAGCTTCTGCTACATCATTTTGTTCTATCAGCAGCATAAACTCTACAAATCCTAATAAAGGAGAAAATGTATATTCCGATGTGATTTTTCTTTCGCTTTTCCTATCCTGGATAACAATTTTTTTTAAACAATTGGGTTGAACAATGAAATTACAATTTTTGTGGCTCAAAAATGCCAAAAAAAATTAAGCAATTTCATATGGTTCAACAAAATAAAGAAAATGTAACTTTTACTAAAATAAATAAATTGGTAACTGCTAAAATGGACTAATTTTCACATACTATACTGAAAATGAGCTATAACAAACGTAATGCTGCTGGGTCCCTTGCCTCTGCTGAGCAAGACACATTCTCGATGTGTAGACAGGGGTAATTTCTTGTTGCCACCAGTTAAAGTGTTGCTTTAGAGGAGTCATGAGGTAAAGGTAAGGAACAACGGGCGGATTCAGTGTAAGAAATGTCATTCTTATTTGGGGGATTCTGGCAGAAAGAAATCAAGAATTCATGCAATTCTTGATACGCAGTGTGGTCTGTGAACTGGTGGTTTCTGCATTATCTGAGAATTTGTTAGAAAGGCACTGCAAAGATTTGGGCTCCACCCTGGAACTACTAAAGCAGAAAATGCATTTTAACAAGACTCTCTCTTCCTCCAGTGATTCCGATGCTTTTTAATATTTATGAAGAATTGCATCAGACCACTCGTTCTCAACTGAACTTTACGTGGGAATCACCTGAGGGTTTAAAAAGTATTGATGCCTGGGTCCCAGCTCCCTAGGCTGAGATTTAAGTGGTATGGAGAACAGTCAGCACTGGGGTTTTATGAGCCAGAATAATAAAATTAGATGAGGATAACTGGATGATTCCCATGTACATGTAAAGTTGAAAACCACTACTCCGGACAAAATTTTAGGAGAGAAATTCTTAATCCTAGGGAACATTCAAAATAATATTCTGAAATATAAGAAATTTTCATTATTATGGCACATATACACTTTATTACAGAGTTAGTGCTATCATGAAAAGTAGCCAGAGCAAAAGATAAAACCAAATGCCAAGACACTTTATAGTTTCAGAAACAGAAAGTGACAGATATTCAATAGTCTGTCAAAAGGTAATAACAGTTTCCCTTTGCTTACAAGACTGTGATCTATGGGAAAGAAGTAGATGAAAAAAAATAGCAAGGGAAGGTAGGGAAACGAGTGAAAGATATGTTACTTTAATGATTTATGTAGTAAAGTCAAAAAATAATTTGACTGAATGATAAATGAAACACTAGACACTTGATCAGTTGCTACAGACTAGGTAAAAAAATACAACCTTAGAGGTAGTCTAGTGAATAAGTCAGAATAATGTTCTAACATTTTATCTTTGGATGAAAAGTCTTATATGTTCAGAAATAGAAATCTAAATACAACAGAATCAGAATTTAGGCCATTCTGTAGTTCATTCAAAGTATTTCTGTATTAGCTCTTTGAAATCAATCCCTTTGCAGATTTGTACCCCAGAATTAACTTAATCATGTTCTGCAAACTGCTTAACGTAGTTATTTCAGCATCCCTTCGATGAAAACCCCAACTTCCAACTCAAGCACGCAGCCTTTCAGAATCCAAGTTTAGTAGACTTCCTAGCAATAAGAAGAAATGACAAACACAGTGCCACCTGCATGACACAACAATTCTGTCTGGAGTGTCAATACTTAAATATCATTAGCAATTAAGAACTTACATTCAAATATATTTTTAAAAGAAACTTAATTTTATCAAAGGAAAGAACCTTCAGAGGAACCAAGAGAGAATGCAGTTTTTGGTACTCTGATACATCTCAGTCAACAAATTTTAAATAATAAAATCAATCACAGGATTTTAGAGCTTGAAATAATTTTAACATCTGCAGTGCAGCAGAATGGTACAACTCGATTTGCTAAATTGAGCTGAATCTGGTTGAAGATTTCATTTCTCAATTAAAAGACTTTGCCATTGATTCAACTTGCAAACCTTTTTCAGCCAGCCCTAAATATAATTTTATCCAGTTTGCATCTTGAAGACATTTACATTTCTATTTAGTTGGTGAGTGTCATTTGGAAGCAACTAATTAAATGCCAAAGAAGGCATTCAATAGCTGTACTGCTAAAATATATAGCTAGGTAATTCCTTAAAAATGCGACTCTTAAAAAAGCTTTTGCCAGAATTTGAAAACCCAAGGAAGGTGTAGTTTTAAGTGCTTATAACAATTATCCACAGAAATACATATATTTAAAGAATACTTTCTAGGAACCCCTTAATGGAGAATTAAACTTGAATTTCTCGAGAAACATAGAAGGTTGAAAGAATTTAGTTTTTGATCATAAACACAGAGTAGCCCTGTAGTTTGCAGAACACATGCGAGTGCTTCAGACACTTCTCAATGACACAGGAGAATGAATGCACTGTTTTTCAAAGAAACGTTAAAATGGAAACTAATGCATAATTACACGGGAAGAGGAAATTTCATTTCCAAATACTTCTAAGTATAATCAGTTATAGTAGGTGTGAGTAAAACTCCTTACAGCGGCATCTCCCCTGTGAAGCTTCTAAGAGGCCTCAACTGCAAGGGAGCAGCCATGCTGTGAGGCCGCCAGGGACCTCACATCCAGACATCCTCACATCCACACATCCTCACATCCACATCCAGACTAAATAAATTCACATCCCAGCTCTGCCACGTACCAGCCAGGTAAACTTACTTTTCTGTACCTTCGTTTCCTCAGCTATAAAATGGAAATACAAATAGGACCAATTACAGGGGTATTGTGTGAATTAAATGAGTTAATATACGTACAGCATTTGGAACTGTGCTTGGAACATAGGAAAGAGTGTCTTTCATCTTCTTCTCTCTTTTCTTCCCCCCTCCTCCCCCCCTCCTTCTCATCCTTCATTTCTTCCTCCTACTTCCTCCTCCTCCTCTCCAGTCCTTCACATAAATAAGGGAGCAGAAATGATACTTAATTAGACATCTGTATTACTCGAAACTTAATATTATAAACATGCGAGTAGGAATATTTCAGTTGGAGATAAAATGCTATCTTTATATTAGTTCTGCTGAGTTTTTGTATTCAGCCATTTACCATGGTAAATCAATGCTATATCTTACTAAGGGGACCTGCACTCCTTAGGAATCATTCTCTTTTTTTAGATTTTTTCAGTTTCTTTTCTCCAAACTATTTACAGAGCCTAGAATTTTCACTCAACTCTGAAGGCTAATAAAACCTCTCCAATCAAATGACTAGCTTGAAATTTGCAGAGGCTCTACCTAGACCTAATCTAAATGTAGCAGGAAACACAATGCACAACTGAGATTTATCAAGAGTGATTTAGCAGACTGGAACTCAGTTTGCGTCCTGTGAATGAGAATCCCTGTCGTGTTTCTTTGGTGTCCAGCTGCACAGAAGTATTTTATGTTTTCATATCAAAGATGAAGGAAAATCTCCTGGAAAGTGAATATATAATCATGTCAGCTATGGATTCCACTAAGAAAATCAACTACTTTAACTCAAAGAAATATCCCAGGAAGACTCAGAGCCCAGGTAATCCAATATCTAAAGAAGATGATGTATGTAAAGGCAGAGTCTAGCTACACAATGACTGCTTTGAAAAATGTCACCCTCTTTTCTAGAAAATACAGACCTCTAAATTAAAATGGTTTTAAGAACAGCCAGTTAAATCGAGAAAGAAAATGTGCTGAGTTTCTTTGCAATCATACATAGCAATTTATAAAAATGTCTTAGCTTGCATTGAAAAGAATTCTCAATAAATGTGAGAAAACATGTAAATTAGGCATCCTTTTTCATTATTACCTCAATCTTGCAAAAATGTTAAGCTGGAGGGGGGAGGAGGAGAACGATGCTGAATTCTGTTTTCAACAGAATTCGTTTTAATTAACGAACGAAGTTGGATTTAAATTGGCAATCCTTCCTACATCTCCATATTCCATAAAATAAAAAGCAATGACAGCAGGTTATCTTAATAAAGTTGCTGTAAAAAGTAATGTATGATATCCCTTAAGTACTCTTCGACGGGAACATTTGTCTTGACACTGGTCAGGTTGGTCTGCTCTAACTGCACTTTTAGGAAAAGTGCTTTATAAACAAACCTAGCTGTGAAAAGAGTTCCAATGTATAGACACGTTTAAGTCTTACTGTGATAGTTTGGAATTCTGATGGGTACCTGATGCATATTAATGATCTAAATATCACCTGAAAATCCAACAGTCAACTTTTCTAGTATGACAGAAAAGAGGAAACGTCCTCCATTTCAATCTTGGAATTTACTTAACTTGATGTCTCAGCATCATAAGATAGTTTTAATGCACTGCGTTAAGAAAATCTTCAAAATGATTCCTTGCTGCATTAAACAAAACTAGGGATTTTCCTTGAGATAGTTGGTAATATTCTAGAAAACTATTTTGCAAAATGTATTCCACAAAACATTAAGTCATTGAGATGCTATTTGTAAAAAGTTTTTATGACCAAATAGCAGAGAAATGCCAGGTACTAAATCTTTATTACCATCTTGAAATTTCTTTAGAATCTATGCTCTCTGAAAGCAGGGAATTTGTCTAAACCTTTTTCACTACCATAGCAGCAAGCATGTAACAATCCCTTGCAATTAGCAGGCACTAGGCAGGAATAAATGAATGAATTCACGAACGAACAGTAAAAGT
This sequence comes from Tursiops truncatus, assembly GCF_011762595.2. Lineage (NCBI taxonomy): Eukaryota > Metazoa > Chordata > Mammalia > Artiodactyla > Delphinidae > Tursiops > Tursiops truncatus. The sequence goes on along the minus strand of NC_047035.1, from coordinate 161,665,501 downwards.
TTTAAACAGTTTTCCAGAAAATAAATCTCTTTCATTTTCTTTCACCCAGAGTATCTCATACCTATTTGATCACATGAATCCTTTGTTCTTTCTGTTAGCATTATGGAATATTTTAGTCATATTAAAGAAAAAAAAAGAAAAGACAGCAGGAGAATAATATAACAAACACACATGTAACCACTACCCATGTTAAGAATTAAATGTAACAAATACAACAGAAGCCTCTGGGTACCCCTCCTCCATTTCATTCATCTCATACTATATACCCTCTCTCAAAATGAGGTAACCCCAACATGAGGACTTAGGTTCACTAACATCCTGCTCTGAGAAATTTTGAACTAGGGGATTGCTAAAGTCCCTTCAAACACCAAGATTTTATTTCTAGCGTGTATATGTGGCAAATGGTCATCTGTTAAGCTATCCACTTACTGCATTAATACAATAATGAATAAGAAATTAATGAAATAAAACACTTTGCTACAGAAGCAAGACAAGGACAAACGATGTAATAATGATATATATGAAGAGGCTAAGCAGCTTCTCTTTTAAGTGGACTGATCTAAAGATATAGATATACATATATAGTAACCTAAGAAGACACAGAAGTAATTGTTACTTGACCTAGACTGAGTAATTTAGGAACTATTCTCTACAGTTATAGAGAAAAACATCCCTAACAATGTATATATTGGATTCTGACTTAGGATTTCATCTGGGGCTGCAAAAGTGAAATTGTGTCTAGGTCAGTGTCACAGTGTACCCACGTTTACATAAGAGATGCTGCTAAGAAGAGGAAACCCCCTTCCTGAGCTGAATAAACAATTACTAATAACACATCTCTTTTATGAAATCCAGCATTCTATGACAGAGCCACACATATAAATATGAAGTAACATAATTTAATAGGAAAAGGACTATTTTTAAATTTTTAGTCAATGTCTTTCAAAGCCTTGATAGTCACATGTGCAACTGATAAACCTAGGACGACAGCGACAAGGCACAGCAAGATGTGTGGATAAATCTTCACTTTACAATTGGTCATTGGTGTCTTGCAGTTTTACAGGCAAATACAAAGATTAGAATTTTATTCCACTATTGAAACAATTTGACTTTTCAAGCCAACCGCTGAATTCTTCCTATGTTACATACCAACAAGGAAAGAAATATAACCTTACTCTATATTTAGAAGTCCACAAGTCCCTTCCATATTTAAATAGATGAAATAGATTAGTATCTAAAAACTTTTATAAAAGAAAAAAATCAGTTCCTACCTCCATTATCTTTTAGATGTAGAGCTATCTTGGTATCATCTGGAAGAGAAAAGTCAAAGTTATAACAGAAAAAATTTTAAGGTGCACAAATCTTAAGACGAGTAATTGTCCACTAATGCCTTCACTATAACAGGAATAGCTTTTGATATTTTACTGAGTAAATTTCTATGGCAGTGGGAGCAGGTCGCAGTTTATATGATGTAATACTAAACTTTCTTACTGAAATTGCAAGATGGAGACTTCAGTAAATTATTATATGACTCTTAAGAGCTGTGAGAAAAGTACACTGTTGTAATTTTAACTTAAAATACATTCATTTTAATTTTCTAAAATGACATTGTAATTAGACTCTACAGTCTTTATTTTAAAAATCAAAATCAAGAAAATTCCAACTTAATTGGAATAGTAAATATTTGTCTGTATTTACAAATTCAACTTCAAAAGTTAAATGCTTACTTATTGCTAACAAATATGACCAAAATCATATACAAAAAGATCTTGTCCTATGTGAACAAAATGTAGAATGTGCTTTTTTATATTTCAGGGGTATATTTCATTCTAAAGGATAGGATTCAAATTACAAAAATACTTTTCTCAGGCTATATAACAACCCACAGTAAGATGGATTAAAATATAACATTGCTTTTAAAAGCAATAAAATATATTTAGCAGCTAGCTATCCTCCACCTCAATTTATCACTTTATTCCAGTTAACTTTTAATATCCAATTAAATTTCAATGAAAAGATTCAAGTTTAATTTAATATCTTATTTAAATGAAAGCAAGGTTTATGAAAGTAAACAAATAAGACCATGTTTTCCCCCTTAGAGCTTACTCTTGGCCAAGCGGTCTCACATTTCTCCCTAGTGGTACCTTTCAGAATCGATGGTTAACAAATTTAGGCTAATATACCTTCTTCCCCCAATGAGTTGTGCTCATGCATTAATGTTCTTTAGTATTTTTGCCTTTCCTGGTAAAGGAAATGTTTTTCAAGTACAATTTCTGTGTCATACACAGTGCCTCTCTACAGGTTATAGACCAGCATATTTTATTGACTGTATCCAGGCAAATATTAATAGAATTGCATATAAGTAGGATTACCTAGTGTTCAGAATCCAAAATCAATGGACATTTTCTGTGCATTTTGCCTTTCTATCCTGTGACTAAAATGTTGATTGCCGTTATTACAAAGTTTAGCAATATGAAAGGAAGTCTTTATTTCTTTTCTAAGGAGGACTAGTAGCCAGGATCACTCTGAAAGACTACATCTCAATACAAGGCATCCATACATTAACAAGAACCCAGCACATACTTTTATTCCATAATAATTTTGTCTTTTCCCTTTTAGACATCCCTACGAAATCCAGTTTGCCAAAGAATAACTCTCTCCCTGGAGAGCTTCTCCGGTGCATGTCAACACAGTGAGTTTTCCCTCCTCCAGTAATAAAGCAAAAGTATCTCCAGGGCACCTTCTGTGGGCAGGCTGGTGGGCAGCCGGGGTGTCGCTGCTCTTCTGGTGGTCGTCAGGACCCTGAATTGTGTGCTCGTGGCTCGTATGGTGGTGGTTTGGGTAGAACGTTCCACTGGCTCTGTGGTGTCACAGAGCTTCTCTTTTGACTGATAAGAGAAACAAAGGGGAAGACAATTTGAGTGATCATACATATGTTTTAAAATTATATCAAAGAAGTTGGGCTGTAAAGCACAAAAGTCTCTCAAATAAAGATGAGGAATGCAGTATTTTTGTACAGGACTATAGTTATAGATTTTACTAACGTATATAAAATAGACAAGAGAAAACAATTGTATGTTAGAAAGCATTTCCATCTTTAGATATTTGGATTCCACCATTTCTGCTGTTAACCTTTCATATTACTGCTTATCTTAACCTAAATTTTATATCAGTATATTTATAAAAGACATGATGGGAAACGTTCACACTAGAAGAAAAACACGTGCATAAAGATAAGGTTTAAAACATGCTTAGGTGTGTGAAGAGAGAATGTGTTCCATTCGCATGAAATTGGTAATGCTGAATTTTAAAAATGTGGTAACTGCTCCATTCTACTTTATTGTTTGAAAATAATCCACCACAGGATGAATGGATATTTAAAATTAAAATTTTGTTTTCCTTTAGGAAATATTCAAAACCACCCAAGCAAAGGATTGAACAGCACTCAGGTAATCACTTAGTCTATCTTCTCCTTAGCAGAGCTACATGAGGAAAAGGTGCAGATTGTATTGTTCATTTATAGCCCACAAGAATAAATAATATGACATTTACCAGTAACAATCTCCAACATGCAAACTTTCATGGTTTAGAAGTTGGCGTTTCTCCCTACCTCTGTGTGCTTCAAAGGACTCCATCCCTCTGGTGGGCCTTGAGTAGAAGATAACTATTCTGTACATGGCTGGTACTTACCCACATTGGAAAATTATTATTGAATAAACACCTTTCTTAAACTTCTCTTGTCATTAGTGAAGTACAATTCACCATACTGCTGGCTCAGGAAGAGCTCCAAAGATGGCTTCCTTGTCACTAAGTAAATATGATACAGCTTATTCCCTCCTTCAACATCCTAGTGGCCCATTCAATTCCCCAACTTTAGTTCCTGCATCTTCTCAGCTCAGTGATCTCATGATCTCTTGCTTGACTCCACTTTAGTTATCATCCCCATACCCTGGACCTTCCCTGTGGTTGGGAATGCTTTAGTTCTGAAATCATAAATTCAGTTATCCTATTTTCAGTCTATCCATGTAGCTGTTCACTCACATACTTCTTATCCTGTGATTATGTAGAAAGCCCAAGCACAATGATTTTCTCCCATTAGTCTCCTTTCTTCCATCACTTCAACCTCTCTTTTCAGTACCTTTAAGCATGTTGCCTTTTTCTTTTTTCCACAACACCTTCTTAGAAAATCTGCAGTACTGAATATAGTAAAAACTCTGCCTTTTCCATGCCTGAGCTGGAGGACAATCCTATAGCCTCCCACTGGGAGCTCCACAAACTTACTTCCTGCATGCCCAGCGGGGGGCCTTCTGCGCTGCCTGGCAATACTGCCCTGCTTCGCTAATCTCCTCTCAAATTATCCTCAGTATCAATTTCAAACCCTCTCCACTCTACTTAGAATTGCCATTCCATAATGCTTCTACCAATTTTATCCTTGGTCTCATTTTTTATTTCTTTGATAAGAGTCATCAGCAAGAATTCTTTAAATTTATTTACAAATCACCATCCTTACTTGAACCTGAACTGACCTGTCCTTCCTCCTGTTAGGATGGATGGGGTCTATGGTATACAGCTGTTCTCTCAATCTCTACTCTGGCCCAGCTCAGCCCGCCTTCTCAGGTATTGTGAACCTGCTCATCTGACCCCCTCCTTGCTCTTCAATATTTCATCTCTAATTCCCTCCTGCCTTGTTATCGGCAGCACTTAAACATACTCAAGCATGTCCAATCTTATTTTAAAAACTCTGTCTTCATTCTTCTCCACATGCACCCAAACATCATCCTGCTTTTCCTTCCATTCAGTCAGAATTCCAGAAAGACTCATCAGCCTGGGGCTTCTCAGACTCCCACAAACTTGTTTTTACCCAATCCAACTTAATTGAAACTCTCATACCAATGTTTTTAAATATCTCCTTATCTACTAAATCTTCCATGTACACTCTTGCTATCTCATTAGCATTAGGCACAGTCTGCCCACTTTCTAATCTTGGATTCTGTGACACACGCTCATCAGTTTTCTGATACCTGTCTAACAACTCCATCTCCATTTCTTTCTGTCCCTTAAGTGTTGGTGGTTCTTAGGCATCTTTCCTGGCCTGTCTTTTCTCTATATGCACCGTCACTAGCAATCTCCTCCATACCTATGATTTCAATTAACATCTTTATGTTAATTATGCATAAATCTCTATCTTCAGTCTACATTCTTCTCTTGAATTTTAGGCCCAAATATTTATCTATTGGCTTACATGCATGTGGATATCACAGACATCTCAGGCTCAGTAAGTCTAAGATGGAACTTGTCACACATTATTCTCCTCCTGTGGTTCTATTCTCAAAAACATTATTATTAATCACTGTAATGTTTAAGCTAAAATCCCGAACTTGTTTTGCTTATGGCAGTAAAGGCAGACTACAGACCTTAAACGGTCCTCCTGTCACAATACAAATGGATTCTGGATAAAACACGAATTTTAAAGCATTACTAGGATTTTCGGGAAGTAAAGAAAATCTCTGAGGGGGCCTTTCTTTTGCCTCTCCCACAAAACAGAATAAAGCAAAAGCTGTGTGCTATAAAGAAAGTAGGAGCAACATACATTAGGCAAAGTAAAAACACACAGTTTGTGCTGAGGGTAAAAATGTCACAAATTAATTATGCCCTAAGGAGATCAAGCCTTCTACCAGCAGTAGATGAGGGAGATAAATCCAAACCTCTCCTCCCCATATTAAGGCAGGAACACATGGTGTCCCCTAAAGCCCTCAGGTTCCCATCATCAAAACTTCTTTGGTGAAAGCATCACCTATTTACATGCTAGGGATTCCCATGGAATAAGATCAAACAAATGCACTTCTAATTAAAGGACCGAGAAACACAGAAAGAGAAAGAGTAGTCTGACAAAGAGCCAGCAAAAACAAAGAACAACATAATTAGACTAGCAAAACCTTTTACATAGTAGGGGCATCAAATATGGAATATATAAAAATTATATATGAAATATTTAAAGAAATGAAAAATAAAATTTAAAAATGAAGTAGTATCACAGACTATAAAAATGACTTGGCGGGGCTTCCCTGGTGGCGCAGTGGTTGAGAGTCCGCCTGCCGATGCAGGGGACACGGGTTCGTGCCCCGGTCCGGGAGGATCCCACGTGCCGTGGAGCGGCTGGGCCCGTGAGCCATGGCCGCTGAGCCTGCGCATCTGGAGCCTGTGCTCCACAACGGGAGGGGCCACAGCAGTGAGAGGCCCGCAGATTTAATAAAGATTTAAATTTTAGAAATGAAAAATATATTTGTGGAATTACTACCTTAATGGACAGGTTCAACAGCAGATTAAACAAAAGGAAGAGAGAATTAATAAACTGGCAAATAGATCTGAAGGAATCCCCCAGGATACAGCATAGAGAAATAAGAAAATAGATGATATAAAGGAGAGGTTAAAAGATACAAGGAAATGATGAGAAGGTCCTATTCTCCAAAGAGCTCAGAAGGTAAAAATAAAGAGAATGAAGACAGTCTGACTGAATAGTATATTTATCACATGTCCGGAATTTTCACCATAATCTTCTTTGCTGTAAATATCTTTGTCACATGCATTTTTGCTGAAAATATTTTTGCCACATAACTAATTGGCAATTTTGCCATAAAAGATAAAATACCTGGCTGATGGTTTGGTTTGATATACACAATACAAAAATCATGACAGATGGTGATGATCTGCCCCAAGAGTTGGTTTCTTCTTTTGAAACACACTACATGGGAGGAGAAAGAGGCCGAGGGCCTTGAAGGCACAGAAGTGAAACCATGTTTCCCACAGAACTTTGTAATGTCTGTCAATGGACATGTGACAAAATGCTAAGAACAAACAGTGCAGAGACTTTCACAACACAGTACAAAGCTCAGTTATAAACATGCATCCCAGTACTTGGAAATTAATACCTTTCTTAAAGAAGGAAGAAATTTTAGTGAAAATAACATTGGGATGCTGAACAAGGAGACAAATCAATAAACAACAAAAGAATGTAATATGATGAACAAAAGACTTGGAAGGCAAGTGCTTAGGTACAACCCACAGAATAAAGTTAGTTATTTGCACAGTATTGTCATGAGTCTACACACACGTTGAATGTATTCAGATATTTTGTATTTTGCAATGAAGTCTTTTTAATTTTGTTATTCATTTTTCATGTTTAATTATGTCCTTTCTAACGTCTGTCTTTTATTTTTCGTTGTTTTATCTTTTACGGCAAAATTGTCTTATGGCCAATTACTTATGCAGCAAAAATGCTTGTGGCAAAGATGTTTATAGTAAAGAAGCTTATGGTGGAAATACCTAGAACCCATTTATCAAACTTCATACCCAAGTAATAAGAAGACACACATCCTTATTGAGCACATGTAGATCATTTGTACAAATTACTCATTCGTTATTCCATTAAAAGTTTCAACCAATTTTAAAGAATCAGTATCATATAGAACGTGACCTCTGACAATTCAATTAGGTAAGAAATCAAAAATAAAAAGATGAAATTTAAAACGGAGAAAAGACAGTCTCTTCAATAAGTGGTTTTGGGAAAACTGGACAGCTACATGTAAAAGAATGAAATTAGAACACTCCCTAACACCTTACACAAAAATAAACTCCAAATGGATTAAAGACCTAAATGTAAGACCAGACACTATAAAACTCTTAGAGGAAAACATAGGAAAAACATTCTTTGACATAAACCACAGCAAGATCTTTTTTGACCCACCTCCTAGAGTAATGAAAATAAAAATAAAAATAAACAAATGGGACCTAATGAAACTTCAAAGCTTTTGCACAGCAAAGGAAATCATAAACAAGATGAAAAGACAACCCTCAAAATGGGAGAAAATATTTGCAAATGAAACAACAGACAAAGGATTAATCTCCAAAATATACAAACAACTCATGGGGCTCAGTCTCAAAAAAACAATCCAATTAAAAAACGGGTGGAAGACCTAAATAGACATTTCAGCAAAGAAGACATATAGATGGCCAAGAGGCACGTGAAAAGATGCTCAACATCACTAATTATTGGAGAAATGCAAATCAAAACTCAGAATGGCCATTATCAAAAAATCTAGAAACAATAAATGCTGGTAAGGGTATGGTGAAAAGGGAACCCTCCTGCACTGTTGGTGGGAATGTAAATTGATGCAACCACTATGGACAACAGTATGGAGGTTCCTTAAAAAACTAAAAATAGAACTACCATATGACCCAGCCATCCCACTACTGGGCATATACCCTGAGAAAACCATAATTCAAAAAGAGTCATGTACCACAAAGTTCATTGCAGCACTATTTACAATAGCTAGGACATGGAAGCAACCTAAGTGTCCTTTGACAGATGAATGGATTAAAGAAGATGTGGCACATATATACAATGGAATATTACTCAGCCGTAAGAAACAAAATTGAGTTATTTGTAGTGAGGTGGATGGACCTAGAGTCTTTCATACAGACTGAAGTAAGTCAGAAAGAGAAAAACAAATACCGTTAACGCATGTATATGGAATCTAAAAAAAAAAAAAAATGGTACTGATGAACCTAGTGGCAGGGCAAGAATAAAGACGTAGACATAGAGAATAGACTTGAGGACATGGGGTGGGAGGGGGAAGCTGGGACGAAGTGAGAGAGTGGCATGGACATATACACACTACCAAATGTAAAATAGATAGCTAGTGGGAAGCAGCAGCATAGCCCAGGGAAATCAGCTCGGTGAGGCTCAAGAGGGAGGGGATATGGAGATATATGTATGCATATGGCTGATTCACTTTGTTGTACAACAGAAACTAACACAGTATTGTGAAGCAATTATACTCCAATAAAGATCTATTAAAAAAAAAATAAAATTTAAAAAATAAAGTAAAAAAAAAAATTTCCATAATTCAGAAATGTGATATAATTCAAAATCCAATGTAAATTCAGTAAGAATATTGACAAGATTGATTGACTGATTGATTGATTACAGATCTTGTAAGTTGAGTCTAAAATTTATATGAAGAACAAAAGCCCCAAAGTTGTCAAAACGCTTGTGAAGATGAAAAAGTAAAGAGGTTTGTTCTATAAACAACAATATTTCTTAGGAAGCTATAGTGATTAAGACAGTGTAATATACAATGTATCCATTCTTCCAAAAAGTCATTTGGATCATGTCACCCCCTTAATTAAAACCCTCCAGATAGCTTTCTCTTGCCTTTAAGATAAGGCCCAAACTCCTTCAATGTTACATTTAGGGCCCTGTTTACCTCACCAGTCTCATCTCTCACCACTCTTCTTACCTTCAGTTACCCTTCAGAAGTCATGTTAAATATCATCTCCCCAAGCAAATGTTCCCTTGTCCTACTTAACAAGACCATGCACTTAGAGTTCTTTGCCTGAGTGGTTTTCTAAGTGCTGTCCTTTGTTAAGTGTCTGTCTCCCCTGCTACACACATTTCTCACACTTTTACATTAGCAGTGCTTAGAGCAGTACATAATAAATGCTCATATTAGGATTTGTGCTTATTGAATAAATTCATCTCACAAGAGCAGAAGGAAAATTTAACACTGGTTTTAGGCACAGAAAATGGACTGGACTTGGTGACCTTGTTTAGTTACCTGTAACAGAAGGGTAGAATCGCTCACCATAAAGCAAGTAATGTTGACGATTTACTTACAGAATAAAAAGGAAACACTGAATATTATAGAATGTACTAGATTCTGAGCTCCTTAGGAAGAGAGGGTAATTTTTAAAAAAATTCTTTGTAATTTTAGTGCTTAGCACAGGTCATAGGACATGATTAAATTCCCCACAAATATCTTTAGGAGGCCTTAGAATATGACGGATTCTTCTCTATAGCTTATGTTTCATGGTGGGCCCACAGTAAAGCAAGAAAATGATGATGTCTGAATCACCCTCTTGATCTTTACACAGGTATTCAATTTCAACATTTTTAACTGAGGTAACTGTGATTACAAGAAGGAAACATCAACCTGAAAACACAACTATGACTCTATCAATATATTTTCTTTTTGAACTACTGTTGTTAAATAAGTGACATGAAATAAATGAGTATTTATCACTGTAATTCCCCCCAAACAACTGTCAAAAAGTTGATTAAAGCTGCATCGGCAATACTGTACTTAATGTTCAAGAATATCCTGAAAGACGTATTTTTCAAGACAGTTATGAGGCATCATAAATAAAAACTAAATTAAAAATAAAGGCTCTAGTAACTAGGATTGCCTGAGAGTTCTGAAAATAGCTCTTTGACATGGTTTACTTTACTAAATGAGAAAAGTTATAATGGTTTTTATTCAAAATTCAAACCCTAAAACTTAACAAAGGGAGAAGAAACAAATACTTTTCTTTCTGAATTTTATAGGATATTTTTATGTGACTCTGAAATGACAGTGTAAATGCAATTCACTAAAAAATTGTAAATAGGTTAAAATCCATTCTGCAATTTTATTTACTTGCTTGAATCACTTCTTTGCATCACTGTCTCCATCATGTTTGCCTGGGACTTAACTGTTTCCATGTTAGACCATGTCTACCTTCTTCTATCATGCCAATTTGCTGCAATCAATCTTTCCCCCCATTCCAATGATTTTGTTATTTGAGCGAAAAAGATGAACAATGGCTTCCTAGATCTCAAAAAGCAGCGAATGTTTAAGAGAACTGCCCTTTGCTCACAGAGACTTAAGTCCTGGTTCTACTATTGCTGAGTCACACACCTAATTCCAGACACTCTCTCTCCACCCCCTTCCCCAACATCTCCCCTCACCCTTCCCTCTTCTCCTCTTGGTCCTATGGAGGCAATAACAGCTCTGACCTCATAGGATGGGTATAAGAATAAATTGAGATAATACATGTCGAGTTAAACCCAACATCTGGTACATATAAGGGCTCAGTAACTGATGGCCCTTTTTATTAAATTAGATACCATTTTCATTAAGTTGCAGCAACAATACATGACAGCTTGGTCCCAACAATCTTGTCATAATAAAGCACATGTGTACCTCTTCAGGGCATCCGCTGTCCACCCAGTCCTGCCGATGGCGATCAAATCCACTGGAACATCTTCAGAGAAGGCCACGTTGCAGATCAGAAAAGAAAGTACGGGGTGCAGAGTGGGGGTAGAAATTAAAAGAAAAAGATCGGTAAGTAGTTAATTCTAAAATCTGCACAACATAAACTTTCTTCTGTAGAACTGTTAGCTGGAGCAGTGGAGAAGCATTTATGGAGGTCTGCATAACGGACTACTCCTTAGGTAATCGTACTGTTATGGTTGTACGTGGCAATAAATCACGCCACTGAGGCTCACTGCACCGGGCAGAACACCTGGATGCCCACGCAAAGGTGAGACAGTAGCTATTCTATGAAGTTGGCTTTTCTTTTCCTCATACATATGTATTTTTCATCATCACAACGTGTGGATAAAATCTTTTGCAGGTATTTTTCAGATCTTTTTCTTTGTTTTAGTTAAATTTAAAAAGTTAAGACCTGCAGTCACACAGACTCTTTCCCTATTGTGCAGTAAAAGCTTAGTAACTCAGCGGGTTTGGGGTGTTCAAACCCACGCATTCCAAAGAAAGAACTGGCCCTTGCCCAGCTCCTGGGAGATCACTTCTAATCCCCTGGAATATCCTGCCTGATAAAAGTGCCTTTGTATATCTTGGGTCTTGGGCTATGTTAGATCATACTAACAATATGATTTATGGTGAATGTCTGTTTTCATTCGCCTGGATCCCTGGGCCACGTTGCATCAGTTTGACCCCTGGGGGCACTGGAGATGAGAGATGAAGTTAGTCATGCAGAATTTCGTACCTACGTGATGGCCCTCAGTAAAAATCCTGGACGGTGATGAGCCTGGATAAGCTTCCTTGAGTGGCAACACTTGGTGTGTGTTTTCACAAATAGTTGCTGGGAGGATTATGGGCCAACTCCACTGTGGGAGGATGGCCGGAAGCCGTGCCTGGTCACGGCTGGACTCTGCCCTACGTTCCTTCCCTTTGCTGATTTTATTCTGTATCCCTTTGCTGTAATAAATGGCAACCTTGAGCATAACAGCTTTGCTGAGTTCTGTGAGTCCTTGTAGTGAATCAGCGAAGTTGAGTGTGTGCCTGTGGGTCGCTACCAGCGCTACGATTAGGTCACGTCTAAAAGGTCAAATTCAGCAAGCACTGGGTTGATGAGATTTTGCTCACTCCCACTCTCTTTCTTGACTCAAATCATTTTCTGCCCCCCCTACCTATCCAGCTACAGTTCATTCACTTTTCAAGACCCAGAAATTACTACCCAGAGCCCATTCGGATAAAGCTGCATCATTGCTGTGATCATCTCTCACTTTACTATTTAACTTTTCTCATTTATATAAAATATCATGGCTTTACGTCTTATTTACCAAACTTGATTGTGAACATTTTAAAGTTAGGGCCAGTGTTATATTTGATCATACCTAGTATATCTGACATATGATTTCTTTTTCATATTAGAAACTTTAAATATTTTTACCAGTTTATGAAAATTAAGGATTTGCACTGCCCCTGAATTTTAATGTATTAATATATATACTTATATATAATATATATGAATAAATATCAATCTAAATAGATATTTATCTTTTTTTCAAAATAAATGGAGGCTTTTGGTCATAGTTTCTTATAGGCTGTTCAACTTTGGTCTTATTTTTCTTAGAGTGCTACTTTACAACTTTTTTTTTCACTTGTTTTGCAATGAATCTACACGATTTTTTATAAGAATCCCTGCCAGAGATCAGGTACCATGGCATGAATGAGCACAATTTAATTCAAGTGGAATGTGAAAACAGCTCGACTGTCAACAAAAAAGACCATATTTATCATTCTGCCCGGACATGATCTGTTAGAGCTCAGCTATTTTATACCTACCATCTGTGTTGAACAAGCTTAAGTGTGGAATAAACATCAGTGTGTGATCTGGCATCCCGAGTTTGAGAGTCCCCAGTTGGTCAAGGCTATCTCTGGTTACCCAAAGAGATTCTGCCGTTTAGAGTCTAATTCCAGATGAATTAGACGGCTGTTGCCTCTTTTTTCTTTTTCTTCCCTTCAAGTTTACTTAAATATTGAAAAGTATACTGACATTCTCTTCTGCATGATGGGAATATATCGATTTTCTACAAAGAATATATTTTGGGAGCCATCTGACAAGTTATTAAATGCAACAGATAATTTTTAAAATGCAGTTTGTCTTTACTTACTCCATTCTAGATGTATTCAAAGCCAGTGGGAAATAGCAACTTTTAGCTTATATTATAACAAGACAGTACCAAATCTTAAATTTATGAGTCAATTTTACCTTAAGTAATTAGTCCCTTAAATTATTACATTAATCCCAGAGAAAAGTACAGAAACACCGCAGTTTGCTTGAGTTATTAAATAATCTCTCAATTATAGTGTGTGAAATTAGGTTCTACTGAAAATATGTAATTCAATTAACTAATCCATTCATTTATTTATTCACACTGCAGCTTACTAACTGCTAGGGTGGGAAGGATTGAGAATGGCAAAACACAAACAAGGTTTGGTTTGAAAAATTCATATATTTTTGTACCTTACGGCGCCTTAAAAAATTAACACAACGGAACCCTGCCTTTTCAGCATTTTATTTTATAACCCAGTAGTTTAAATAACATCGAAAACCTATTATAAATGAAAGTGTGTGTGTGTGTGTGTGTGTGCGTGTGTTGTATAAATCATCAAGAAAAGCTACCTTTCTATTATTTCTGAATTCTAAATAAATAAAAAATCACTTTTGAGAACACCTTCCTCTCTCCACTGAGCTGCTGTGTCGTTTTTCTATAACATCACAACATTAACCATGTCATACTCCAGAATGTTGATTTCCAGTGTTCTCAGAGAGGCTCTCCTGACCTGGCGTTCCTGCTGAAATGCAAATTCCTGGATCTAACTGGATAAGACTCTCCCACAACTTGGGCCCAGTAATTTTCACTGTAAACAGGTGCCCCAGGTGATCCTCACCACACTGAAATGGGAAAACCACTGCCTTCCTGTAAGCTACGGCAATACTGCAGGCCCCTTCACACTCCACCAGCCCATCTCCTGTGCCTTATTACACCTCCCTGAAAGTGTACTCTTCCAGTCTCTGCCTTTGAACACGCTATTACCTATGTCTGGGATACCTTCCTTGTCTCCAATTAGTAAACCCAATTCAACTCAAGACTTACCTCCTCCCAGCAGCATTTCCTTTTCCTCTCACCCGGAAGAGTTAGCACACCTTTTTCAATGCCTCTCAATACCAAGTGCTGGTGTTTATTATTACTTGGTTGCTTTCAAGCTTCTTGTACTCACAAGACTTTGGAGGGAACATGGTTCAAATGAAGATTCTGGGCTCAAACTGCTTGAGTCACAGTTTTGGCTTGGGCACCAAATAGGCATGTGATCTTAGGCAAGTTATTTTTCCTATCTAAGCTGGTTTCCTCATCTATAAAACGAGGTAAGGGAGGTTAGGTAAGGATTAAAAGTAGACTGTTGTATAGGCAACATTTAGTAAATATCAGCTGTTTTTAATACCTAAGGAATGTCTTTGTAGAATGTATGTAGCAAGGTTGACAACGGTTGAAAATGAGTAAGTAGGACTTCAACTGTATAGATAGGATTTAGAAAATGTTTAGGAATTAATGCTGTGTCCCATGTTAATGTGAGATGTGTTTTACACTTGAAGTCCCTTATCACCATATTTGGGAATTAGTATTACAGAATCTTGTGAGTGAAAATCTAAGCTGCTTTCAAATATGGAGCACATCTTTATTCAATATTTATAAATAGAGGTTATATGGTTTTGTAAATATTCCTTAAGAATTGATTTTGACAGTCTGAGCTCCTAACCACAATAGATTTCCAATGTTTCTATTTTCAAGTTATTCCCCTCTTCTCACTATTACCTAATTCCAAAACGAATCATTAGAGAGCTCTACTTCCAGTTAATTGTATTATTTTCCACTCAGTTTCAATGGGATGTTGATTTCAAAGCCCTCAGGAGCCATATTAAGTGAACCCCATTTAATAAGGCAGCCTAGAAAAGAATTCTCCTAGCTTGCAGCGTCTATCCAATCATGAGATTAAAGCGTAAATCTTGTCACATCTCTAGCTTACCTGTTTTGTGGAAAGGGTTTTAGAAATAAAACTTATTTTGCAAAGGTAATATATACAGATGAAGAAAATAGAGTAAATGTTAAAATACATACACAAGGATTAAAAATGAAGTCCATGTCTTTCTACACAATTGAACATGTGTCATTTCACCAGTGAGATGAAACATCTACAAAAGAAAATTTAGGAGCAAAACTTCACAGAATCCCGAGACCCAGTTAGGAATTAGTTTGGAGATCGGGGGTCAGCATGTTTTTTGTAAAGAACAAGGTAGTAAATACTTTAGACTTTGTAGGCTATATAGTTTCTGTCCTAACTGCTCACCTCTGCGGTTGTAGCTCAAAAGCAGCCACAGACAAATGCATAAAAAAATGGGTGTGGCTGCATTTCAATAAAACTTTATTTACAAAGCCAGGAAGTGGGTCCAATTTGGCCCACTTGCTGTAGTTTCCTGACCTGTTATCTAAAAATAAAGATCTTTAAAATTCTGAAGACTAGAATACCTCATCAAAGTGTCTGATGATTTAAATGGTCCATGCAGCCTTGGGTGTACTTATTGGTATGCTATCTTAATGGAAAAATCACTTGCATATTTAGTAAGTTTTCTTGCCATCGTCTGCAAAAGTGTGAAAAATGATCCTCCAGCATCAAAAAAAATGGAAAATGCTTAAAAAATGAAGTATTTTAGAAGAGAAACAAGTATAATGATAAACATCTGTGATTATAACTAACTAATAACATTTATCTTAACCATGAGTCTGGAGCGTAAGATATGGCAAAATCAATTTGTTTTGAAATACCGAAAAAATTTCATTGGAAAGGTAGGTCATAAAATTTACAATGCTGATTGCAATCATCATTATTATCAATAGAATATTAGAAAAATATCATATCTCATTTCCCATATGAGGCATGCTTGTTCCTAATTGGCCTCAGGCATGAGACGGATGATTTTACTGCTAAAAACACGTCTCCTAAAATCAAGAAACTTGAGCTTAAAGTTTTTCAGAATTTTCATGCCTGAACCACTCAGTACAAAGAGCTCTGGGAATAACAGGTGAATTTAAGCACACAGTAATCTATTACAGAGACAGTACTATAGGACAAATTATGAAATTTCACATCATTATAATATGCAAGGGTATGCAGCATGTTTTCTTTTAATAAAAGCTCTTGATATTAGTTGTAGCTCAGAATCATAATCCAATGCCAACAAGAATAGTTATCTGCAGAACGCAGGAACTTTGCTTTGCAGATGAGTTTTGGATGGAAAACTGGGGTCAAATCATCTGATATCTGATATCCAGAACCTTGTCATTTTACAGCTGTGGCATCTTGCAGAGCTGCAGGTTTTATAAAATAAAGGCTTAATTTTTCTTTAGATTTCTAGAATCTAGAGTAGCCCTAACATGTCTTTAAAAGTATAACACCAGAGTCTTTTATCCTTCCAATTCTTTTATCTCATTAAAAAAATTCACATCTGATTTCTCTTTCCTTCCAAACTATTGGTTAAAAAGATATTTTTTTAACTTTTTGGTTTTTATTTCCCCTATCTTTCAATGAAAAATATTTTCAAAAGGGAAAAACATTTTTGTAATTGGCTTTCCATGCTGGAGTTCTTTCTTCCTCTGAGTGTCACCTCCTGATTACAAGTCTGTTTTCAGTTTTGGAGTGTGTAAGGTAGGAAAGAATTGATGTTGGGAATGAAGCTACATTATTTAGGCTTATCTGGAAGTAAGCTGATCTTTTCAAAAATCATTATGATTAAAAGGCATTACTGATGTTGGCAAAATATCCTCATTTATGCACTGTTAATACTTTAAGGGAATGAAGGACATATGAAAGTAGACTTAGATATGCCATGAAATAGTGATGCATAATAACAGTCAGTTATGCACTGGACAATCCAGTAAACTCATTTTAGGGCCAAATAATTAGTAATGGGCTGGTGCTGTGAACATTCAGCATGTTTTAATCAGGGAGATGCTGACTCTACCCAGATTATTAGATATCTGAGTACTTATTTTATAGCTACATTAAAAAGTTTCTTAAAATACTACTTAGAAGGGGCAAGAGAATGAAGTATTCACCCATATGGAAACAGTTAAAAGCTATTTGATTCAAAAGACTTGGACTGACTTGTTGCAATACTAATCTCACAGTAAAATTCAATTGTTATCTTTGTTCTACTTAACTTTTACGTGCTGCTAGTGGATATTGAAATATGGCTCAGGGAATTTTAAATGATGCGAGTTTGGCTGTGTATTGACTTAAATAATCCTTCATTACAGAGCATCATATAATCTCTGTATTTACAAGTTTAAGCCTGATGTTTGGACATTGTGGTTGTTATTTTTTAAAAACCAGCAGTAGATGAAATAGTTAAATCTGAATTCCTCAACGACTTCCAGCTTTGTGCTGATTCATCTGCATGAAGGGGATGTGACTGCATTAGCAATATGAAGTATGCAATTTCAGAAATCTTCCAATTCTATCAAAAATCAGATTACTCCAATGTAGTTTCTCAAACTTTTTGAAATAAACCATATCAAGAAATATAGTTAACATCAAGTGTTTAGACATTTATATATCTGGTTATGTGTGTATGGTTGTGTGTTTGTGTGCTGAAACTAAATATTTATTGTGATGTTTCTTTTTTTTTTTTCTCTAAACATACAAATAAAGCACAGAGATATTTGTATTCCATTCTATTTCATTAACAAAAATGCTGGTTGCAACCCACTGGGTAATTGATAGCATGACCCTCCTGAATTGCAACCCTCAGTTTGAATAATACTATCCTAATAGTTTAAAATTTTAATCATATTTATGCTTTAAATAGTATTGCCTGGTTTGTAAAACAATCATTTTAATAGAAAATTACAGAAAAGTATAAAAACAGAAATTAAAGTAGGTAACATCCCAACGCTAAGATATTGTTAGTTTTATTTTCCAACCAATCTTTATTTAACATATAATTATATATACTTATGTATTAATCAAATTGGAATCATAACGTGTGATAACACTTTTCTACAGTTAATATGATAATCTGGGCATTTTTCCATGTCCATAAATATCCCTTGAGAGTTAATTTTTAATGACAGCATATACTTCATTATATGGCTTGATAAAAATTTTATTGCATGCTATATAGGAAAGTTGTTAAAAGAGTAAATTCTGTGAGCTATCATAAAAGAAAATTTTTTTCCTTTTTTTCTTTCTTTTTTTGTATCTATATGAGAAGATGGATGTTAGCTTAACCTACTGTGGTAAACATTTCACAATATATGTAAATCAAACCATCATGCTGGAAGCCTTAAAATTATGTGGTGATGTATGTCTATTATTTCTCAAAAAAACTGGAAAAAATTATTCAACTTTTATATGAGCACATGTATGTTATTTTAACCCTTATAAAATACATACCACCATTCTTTTTGCAACTTGATGGATTAAAAGTGACAGTCATGCTTTAATTAGCGTTTCTTTATTACAGGTGAGGTGAAATGTTAAACCATGTTTATTGACAATTCGTATGTCTGTCTATATCTTTGAGTGTATATTCATTTCTTTTACTCATTTTATTCAATTGGGCTATTCTTTTTTTATAGTGTGTCTATAAAATAAGGCATTAAATTTCTGTTAAATATCATCTGTCTGTAATTTGCCATTCAATTCAAAATGATTTTTTTTTTTTGCCATACAGTGGTTTGTATCTTTACACTGTGAAGTTTTTCAACATTTTCTTCAAGATTCCTTTCTTTGCCTTTTGCTCAGAGAGGCCTCCGTTACATTGGCATTAAGTAAAATTTGCCATGATCTCTCCTAGTTAGTTCATTATTTCATCCTTTGCTTTCAACTCTTTAATCTACTCTAAATTTATTGTGGTATACGGCATGATGCTATAACCAAATCTAAAGAGACAAATTTTATTCAGATTGATGGCTAAGGGTCCCAGGATCTCTTAGCCATCCTTGAATAAGAGATCTTTATCCATCGTTTGGAATTGCATGTTTAATCACATAATAAACTCATATGCTAAGGTCTATTTCTGAAATTGTATAATCTTCCATCGATGGCCTTGTTTCTTCTTGTACAATTCCTATAATGATTTCATTATTACAGTTTTATCTAATGATTTATCTAAACTTAGTTTAAGTCTGCCTTCATTGAACTTATTTTACAATTTTTTCTTGAGTTGTCTCACTCTTTATTCTTCCCTGTGATTTTTATAATTATAGTCTGATGTCCAAATAATAATGTTATTGATGGAATTGATGTGGAAATAATTGACATCTTAATATATTCTAGCTTCCCATCCACTAAAATGTTTATTCAGGTGCCTCATCAAACTTTCATTATTTCCTTTACATGGAACCTACACATCATTAAGTTTGTTAGTAACTATTTTATCTATTTTTGCTACTGTTAAGGAGCTTTAACCATTGCACTTTCTAAATGGTTATTTCTGACATGGAAAGCTATTGACTTCTGTGTATTTTGTATCTGACTCCTTTACTTACAAATAATAACTTTGCTTCTCCTTTCCAATAGTCATGTCTCTTATTTGTTTCTTTTCTCTGTGTGTTAACCAGAGTTATAGAATTCTGGTACATAATAGTGGGAATCACACCCATGCCTTCTTCCTTATTTTAATGGGAATGTCTCTGGGGCATTAATGTTTAGTATATTTTTTCCACTGTTTGAAATAATATTTGTTATCATGTTAATATGCATATTTCGATTTCAGTCTGCTAACATTTTTACTTAGAAAAAATGTTGGATTTTATTAAATATATTCCCATCTATCAAGATGACTAAATGATTTTCAATACCAGTGCTATAAATGGCATTAATAGATTTCTTTAAACCAAACCATGTTTGTATTCATGGAGTAAATTCATTATTTGGCCATGTTTTAATTAGTTTGGCTTTGTTAACTATAATGCAATATCTCTATGAATAATCTATAGCTAACATCCTACATAACGATGAAAGACTGAATGTTTTTCTCCTAAAATTAGAAACAAGACAAAATGGCTACTCTCACTACTTCTAATCAGCAGCGTACTGTACAGTTTGAAGAGGCAAAGTTAGAACCCAAGAAAGTGAAGCTTTGGCAGAATAATCAAATCATTAACAGCTTCCTGCCTCTCATCTTCCTTGTATGAACGTAAAGTAAAATAAGTCAACTCATAGCTTGATTAAGTGGCAAAAACAAGGCAGCCACAGCAGACTTTAGAAGAATTACTGAACTGCTGAGACTTATAACAACCCTCATTAGAGATACAAAGTAATATTTGTTATGATGTTGGAAAGCTGAAAAGCTAATGACTTCAATACTACAATGACAAAGTCAGCCAGAACCCAAGGGATACCTTAGGGTTTAATGTTCCGAGATAAGTGGGTAAACTTTTTGAGTAGGGTGAAAATCATAAGCTACTAAAAAGACAAAAATTGCAGGTATTCCGCTTTTTGAGACACTGGGATTCGTATATATCACCAGACGAAACCAGACATCTCTGGTCATTGAGCCATCTGTCAATATAGCCAGCTTAAGAAATGATCTGCTCTAGGATTTCCAGAAGAGGGTAGCCGCTGGGGCTTAGGTGAAACTGAGACACAAACAACAACAAAGACTCAGCATTTTCATTTGCTTCCTACCAACTCCTTTTCAAATTTCTAACATACTTAGTTTGCTTGCCTTCTGTTTTATTGAAGCCCCTTTTACCATTCCATCTGACTCCCCTCTTCTATGAGACTTAACCCAGGCTGTGCTCCCAGGGAAGGGTCCTCTCATGGAGGACTATCCTTCTCCCAAGTGCAACCTCCAATCAAGATTACAGGGCCCAGCTTGAGAATAGAACGTTTACTATATGTTAAAAGTTATACACTTAGAGATGAATACAAAGTCTTCAGTTTACCAAAGGCTATTACCATTTAAAATCAAACTTGTTATCCCAACCGTATGAATAAGATATTCCTTCACTGACTGATCTTAAATATGGCTTTGGCGACTTGCCAGAATCTGGCTGTGAACACATTTTAACAGTTTGGCTTCTTATTTATGAAAGATTTCAACTCCTTTAGAAACACCATAATTCTTCAAAGAACATATGTGGTAATCTGAGGCTGAGGTATGGTAATTGAAGGCAGACTATGACAATTAAATAGATAGTTCATTTTGTTTCTTCAAATTATATACACATGAATAAGATGTTACATAGTTTTTATCTTAGAAAAAGGAAGATTATATTTATTGGTAATTATTCCTAACAGCAAAATTAATCATTTTTGTAGCTTTTAGAATATTTGTGTAAAGTGAGTATTCCATTTAAAAAACAATGGTCTTTTCCCACCTAAGTGTGCAACTTCTGGAGTCCTGTATTTGGGCAGCATTCTAGCACATTCTGAAGAATCTGGGAGCACAGCACATTGTGTCACATTAGAAAAGAGACCTCCCCTTGCCACACTCAACTCCCTTTCTGAATTCGGGCACCAAGAGCAATGGAGTCTCTAGACTTAAATGAATAATTAACTTGATTAATAATTTCAACATGCTATTGGGGCACTGCCAGGGAAAAACAAAACAAAACATCATCTCACTTACTATGGGTATAATGAGGAAAAGAAAAGGAAGGAAGTGGAGGTTATTGACGTCATTCGATCATGTCGTAGTTGACATGTGTTCAATAACTGTCAGTTATGTAATTCTCACCCGAATCTGGCAGTATTCCTTACATTTATTCCCATTTGACTACTGCAAAAAATTGAGGCTGCATTATTTAGTGGAAAGAGCATAAGCTTCAGAATTGCAAACATAAAATTAGGTTCAGGTCTTGACTCTGCCACTGATTGATGTGATCCACCTCCAAGTTATTACTGGAGATTACGGGGTGAGATCTATGGCGAGTTATTGTCGGAGATTCAGTTTCTGTAAATTGGAGATTGTAAAATCTACCTTCACTGGGTGAGGATTAAATGAGATAATATAGATGAAGTACCCTTCCAGTGTTTGACATAGTGAGTGCTCAATAAATATGTTATTTTATGCCTTCTTACCATCCATAGCACCTAGCACAGGTCGAAAAATGCCTATTGGGAAAAAAACATATTGTAACCTAACCAGTTATTGGTATAACTGAAAATCTATAAAATATCCTTCAAGTACTGACCCAGCTTCTTTAGCCACAAAAATTAGGTGTATAAAAGAAAGAGGACAAATCTTTTCTTTTTGATGAATGAATTCTTCCAGAATCTAAAAATTCCTTGCCCAGCATTCAACTTTGCTATTTTGGTAGAACAGAAGTGAGAGTTGAGCCCTCAGGGAAAGAAAAAAAAAATTCTTCCTCATGGCTGTGAGCCATTGAAGCAAACACCCAGTTATAAATAAAACCCCTGGACATTTCCGGATTCTGATTTTTGACACCCTTTCTTAAAACTTCTTGATTTCAGACCAAATATTATACTTAAATGGCACTTTCAAATGCATAGAAGTGGACAGAAAGAGCAGTGACTTTTACTTTGTTGTTCGCTCCGGAAAAGGAACATAAAGTCTTGCAGGTTTAGGTGTGCCATGCCTCTGTAAAATGCTATCCTTCTGCCAGTAAATTTTTATTCCATGGTGCTCAGAGATTAATGGCTCCTGGTCTTTCAGAGCTGTCTGTCTTCCTCAGGAACATCAATGTTGCATGAATCAACTCACCTCTGTTCTGCCAAGATAGCAAAGTCGGGCTTGGGTAAGGAACCAGAAATCCCTTCGAGGAGATGATTATCTATCTCATCAAAGAAAGGTCTCTATCCCAATTTAATTTTTTTTTTTACTATAAAAAGTTTCAGAATTTTACTTGGAATGCTGAGATTTATAGAGAAACAGATAAGATGGTATTTCTAGTTTCTCAGAGAACCATAGGATGAACTTTTCTTTATCCTCGTTTACCATTTGGGAAAGTACTATAAGGGAATAAAAGTGACATCTGTCATCATCTCTCCAGGAACGGGAACCAGTAAACCGTCCCAGACAAACCAATCTCTCTCTCCCCCTCCTCTCTGCCTCTGCCACCATTCCTTAAGAGATAAAGTGTTTCTAATCACAGCGCATTTGGGTCCTCGCAAATGATCTGTAGAAAGAATGGGTGAAATAGGAAGATTAGTATTTTAAACTAGGAAAACCTGTATTAATCACGGATTTTTAAGCTCTGTCCGGAGTTCAGGGTTTAGTTTGGCAGAGGCCTTCAATGACTGCTGTAGCGAGTGAGGAGGAGATGGGAGGGCCTGGCTATGAACCCGCTATAAGATATAATTTTATCTGTTTTGTATTTGAAGTTTCTGCTTTTCAAAAATGTTTCTCCTGCTTAAGAAGAAAAAGTTTGAAAACCGTTTTATTAAATCATTTGTATACCTCATCCCATTAATTAATCTAGGCTTGTTATCCTTATATTTTACAATGTAATTAAATCTTTTAGACGAGTACTATGAGCTCATTTAAAATATGGTAATATAACTTTGACAGGGCACTCCGAGAAGCAACTTTTTCCCTCTTTTTCTCTCTGTATGTCCCTAGAAGATGTAATTTAAGGCATTTTAATACCAGACAATAATACCTGAGTGAATCTTATAATGACCAGCAGAACACTGTCTTTTAAAAGATATTTGCTTAATGATTTCTGATAGTGCACTTCTATTTCCTTCAAGAGATATTATACTTGTGAGATAACTTTTCTAAGATCCAGGTTAAATTAGAGTATCTCTCATACATGTGTGGCAGTCCATATTTGTTTACATTAATCATTCAAACTTGAAAATAGTCATTGCTCCATTTCATCAATTTATTTGCTCAAGGAACATATTTCTCCATGCATATCTTCGGCTCACGGGAAACTCAGCTTTATCTTCTAAAGTCTTAAGAGTGATTATTCCAAGTAGAAGTAAATTGATTTCGGTGGAAACACTTCCAAGATTTCTAGACTTTGCTGTAATGTTACATAAGATGATTTCCTTATTATTTTAAAACTGCATGTTTAAGTATTTTGAAATATATCCCATCTATCTACATTTGAGTTCAATTTGCCACTTGAAGTCTAGATTGTAATATCAATGCTTAAAAAAATAATAAGTATAATTTTGTAGTGGTTTTTAGTATACATAAAGCTTTGATTTCTTTTAAAATTTTTATTCTTTTTTCTTCATTATAAATCTTTGAACTCACCTGGAAGGGTCTGTTTCTAAGACTATACCAAGCCCAGGTCCTTATGTAGATTACCAACAATGTATTAGTAAATTCTTTCCACTTTAAGAAATGATACTGGGGCTTTCCTGGTGGCGCAGTCGTTGAGAGTCCGCCTGCCGATGCAGGGGACACGGGTTCATGCCCTGGTCCGGGAAGATCCCACATGCCGCGGAGCGGCTGGGCCCGTGAGCCATGGCCGCTGAGCCTGCGCGTCCGGAGCCTGTGCTCCACAACGGGAGAGGCCACAACAGTGAGAGGCCCGCGTACCGCAAAAAAAAAAAAAAAAAAAGAAATGATTCTGGTCATAAAAGAGTGTTCTGCTTCCTTCCTTTATTCTATATCAGATTTGTCAGGCATATAAAATATCAAATTACTAAATGCTAATTCTATTAGAGTTTTATGCAGCTCATGTGTACAAATGTTCTATGTCCCATTAAAGGCAGCAAAAAGAAGGATTTTAAGAATTTGGGTGTGAAGCAATTTTCTGCTTCATAAAATACAGTTAGTGTCGCCTTATGTTTACAGAAGCATTCTTGGATGTGTAGATTTTTCTTCAGATTTGCTTTTAATGAAACTGACTTAGTATTCCAGAGCACCCCTTTAACCCAGATCGAAAAAAATATTTATAGCAAAAGCTATATAGGCATAAGGAGAATGGATATCTAGACCTGAATCTTCATGTTGATAGTTCAGAAGACCCATTAATTCAACATTCTCAAAATCTTCTTTATTATTCATTTTCAAACACTATTATATTCATTTGACCTGGTCCTTCATTTGCTGTTTGTCATTTCCTTAGGTGGTAACTATTAGAATCACCTCATTTATCCCAGTGTCACTGTTTACTTCATTAAACCCTTCAAAACCAGACAGTCAATATTTTCTTCCAAAATAATTTATTGTGAATACATATTTTACTTTTTCTTCTGATTAATCAACATATTTGTTATATGTTTTCCATTTGTCTGGCAAACTTTTCTTGTAAATGGCCAGATAGTAAATACTTCAGGCCTGTGGCTCTTGTGATCTCTGTCAGAGGAATTCCTTTATGGAGAATAATTGAACTTAACCTAGGAATTCTAGCTATGCCTTAGGTCCTGAACACACAAATGCAGTTAAAACTTAGACAATAGCAAGGATTTCCATAATGGTGTTAGGTAGGGTGACCATATAATTAACTTATAGGGCGAACCACTACACTTTTGAGAGAGAAAGAAATAGGGCATAGGGACCATAGGCCTAAAGCAGACCTGTGGTGAGAAAACTGGGCATATGGCATTTAGGGCATAATCCTTAATTATGCCCATAATGCCCTGATCCTTATACTTCACAGACATTTCTAGTTACAAATTCTGTGCTCAACTTCCGTAAGTCTTTCTAGTCAAGTTTTCTAGTATATTTATCTCCTACCATGTTCACTTTATTTTAGACAATCTAGGTTTATGCTTGCATACAAAAATTTAAGTCTCTGAGGTATTTTATGCCCCTTCCTCTGAAATATAACATAAAGGATTATTCTCTTTCGTCATAGACTGAGAATATAGGTCCATTTCAGCTCCATCTTCTGATATATGAGTAGAAAACACACGCAGAAAGCAATACAGGACTAACGCTCCGATATGAAATAAACTCTTCTTTTTTTTTCTTGCGGTATGCGGGCCTCTCACTGTTGTGGCCTCTCCCGTTGCGGAGCACAGGCTCCGGACACGCAGGCTCAGCGGCCATGGCTCACGGGCCCAGCTGCTCCGCGGCATGTGGGATCTTCCCGGACCAGGGCACGAACCCGCATCTCAACCCGGGGCACGAACCTGGACTCTCAACCACTGCGCCACCAGGGAAGCCCCTGAACTAAACTCTTTATATGCCATTTTTGCTGCATGAAATCTTAACAGATGATGCACACGTCTTTTTTTCCCTTGAGAATTCTACCTATGTGCTATTTTTATTACTTTCTCCAATTCACAGTTTTTACTTTTTTCATGGGGATTCTAGCTTGCCAGTTATGCACTTTGCACGAATATAACCTCGATTATTATTAAACAAACCTTTATATGTATCTTTTAAAACAAATTATTCAGATAAGTTTTCAGTAGAGGTTAGTGTAAATATGCTAATAAACCCCCTAAAGTAGGCAAGGGGAGGGACATCTGCTTTGGATTGCTCATCCAGTGCGTGAACATTCTTAGCAAGACCACATGTGCTAAGAGTAGGCATAAAAGCCTAATAGAGAAATTCCAACCCTAGAATTTATTTTTCCCTTCATCTCTCCAACCACGTATCCTTCAAAAATTTTTATTTTATTTTTTTAACATCTTTATTGGAGAATAATTGCTTTACAATGGTGTGTTAGTTTCTGCTTTATAACAAAGTGAATCAGCTATATATACACATATATCCCCATATCCCCTCCCTCTTGTGTCTCCCTCCCACCCTCCCTATCCCACCCCTCTAGGTGGACACAAAGCACCGAGCTGATCTCCCTGTGCTATGCGGCTGCTTCCCACTAGCTATCTATTTTACATGTGGTAGTGTCTATATGTCAACACTACTCTCTCATTTTGTCCCAGCTTGCCCTTCCCCCTCCCCATGTCCTCAAGTCCATTCTCTACATCTGAGTCTTTATTCCTGTCCTGCCCCTAGGTTCTTCAGAACCTTTTTTTTTTTTTTTTTTTTTTTTTAGATTACAGATATATGTGTTAGCATATGGTATTTGTTTTTCTCTTTCTGACTTACTTCACTCTGTATGACAGTCACTAGGTCCATCCACCTCACTACAAATAACTCAGTTTCGTTTCTTTTTATGGCTGAGTAATATTCCATTGTATGTATGTGCCACATCTTCTTTATCCATTCATCTGTTGATGGATATTTAGGTTGCTTCCATGTCCTGGCTGTTGTAAATAGAGCTGCAATGAACACTGCGGTACATGACTCTTTTTGAATCATGGTTTTCTCAGGGTATATGCCCAGGAGTGGATTGCTGGGTCGTATGGTAGTTCTATTTTTAGCTTTTTAAGGAACCTCCATACTATTCTCCATAGTGACTGTATCAATTTACATTCCCACCAACAGAGCAAGAAGGTACCCTTTTCTCCACACCCTCTCCAGCATCTATTGTTTGTAGATTTTTTGATGATGGCCATTCTGACCAGTGTGAGGCGATACCTCATTGTAGTTTTGATTTGCATTTCTCTAATGATTAATGATGTTGAGCATTCTTTCATGTGTTTGTTGGAAGTCTGTATATCTTCTTTGGAGAAATGTCTATTTAGGTCTTCTGCCCATTTTTGGATTGGGTTGTTTGTTTCTTGATATTGAGTTGCATGAGCTGCTTGTAAATTTTGGAGATTAATTCTTTGTCAGTTTCTTCGTTTGCAAAGATTTTCTCCCATTCTGAGCGTTGTCTTTTCATCTTGTTTATGGTTTCCTTTGCTGTGCAAAAGCTTTGAAGTTTCATTAGGTCCCATTTGTTTATTTTTTTTTCCATTTCTCTAGGAGGTGGGTCAAAAAGGATCTTGCTGTGATTTATATCATGGAGTGTTCTGCCTATGTTTTTCTCTAAGAGTTTTATAGTGCATGGCCTTACATTTTGGTCTCTAATCCACTTGAGTTTATTTTTGTGTATGGTGTTAGGGAGTGTTCTAATTTCATTCTTTTACATGTAGTTGTCCAGTTCTCCCAGCAACACCTATTGAAGAGACTGTCTTTTCTCCATTGTATATTCTTGCCTCCTTTATCAAAGGTAAGATGACCATATGTGCGTGGGTTTATCTCTGGGCTTTCTATCCTGTTCCACTGATATATATTTCTGTTTTTGTGCCAGTATCATGCTGATTACTGTAGGTTTGTAGTAGAGTCTGAAGTCCAGGAGCCTGATTCCTCCAGCTCAATTTTTCTTTCTCAAGATTGCTTTGGCTATTCGGGATCTTTTTTCTTTCCATACAAATTGTGAAATTTTTTGTTCTAGCTCTGTGAAAAATGACAGTCGTACTTTGATAGGGATTGC
Source organism: Tursiops truncatus (assembly GCF_011762595.2). Taxonomy (NCBI): domain Eukaryota; kingdom Metazoa; phylum Chordata; class Mammalia; order Artiodactyla; family Delphinidae; genus Tursiops; species Tursiops truncatus. Next base: position 161,637,111 of record NC_047035.1, on the reverse strand, counting down.
ACTGAATCTGTAGATTGCTTTGGGTAGTACAGACATTTTCATAATGTTGATTCTTCCTATCCAAGAACATGGTATATCTCTCCATCTGTTGTTATCATCTTTAATTTCTTTCATCACTGTCTTATAGTTTTCTGCATACATGTCTTTTGTCTCCTTAGGTAGGTTTATTCCTAGGTATTTTATTCTTTTTGTTGTAATGGTAAATGGGAGTGTTTCCTTAATATCTCTTTCCGATTTTTCATCATTGGTGTATGGGAATGCAAGAGATTTCTGTGCATTAATTTTGTATCCTGCAACTTTACCAGATTCATTGAATAGCTCTAGTAGTTTTCTGGTAGCATCTTTAGGATTCTCTATGTATAGTATCATGTCATCTGCAAACAGTGACAGCTTTACTTCTGCTTTTCTGATTTGGATTCCTTTTATTTCTTTTTCTTCTCTGATTGCTGTGGCCAAAACTTCCAAAACTATGTTGAAAAATAGTGGTAAGAGTAGGCAACCTTGTTTTGTTCCTGATCTTAGTGGAAATGATTTCAATTCTTCACCATTAACGATGTTGGCTGTGGGTTTGTCATACATGGCCTTTATTATGTTGAGGTAAGTTCCCTCTATGCCTACTTTCTGCAGGGTTTTTATCATAAATTGGTGTTGAATTTTGTCGAAAGCTTTTTCTGCATCTATTGAGATGATCATATGGCTTTTCTCCTTCAATTTGTTAGTATGGTTTATCACATGGATTGATTTGTGTATATTGAAGAATCCTTGCATTCCTGGGATAAGCCGCACTTGACCATGCTGTATGATCCTTTTAATGTGCTGTTGGATTCTGTTTGCTAGTATTTTGTTGAGGATTTTTGCATCTATGTTCATCAGTGATATTGGTCTGTAGTTTTGTTTCCAACAGAATTTCAATTGTATTGATTTGAGTCTTCTCCTTTTTTTTTCTTGGTGAGTCTGCTTAGTGGTTTATCAATTTTGTTTATCTTCTCAAAGAACCAGCTTTTAGTTTTATTGATCTTTGCTATCGTTTCCTTCATTTCTTTTTCATTTATTTCTGATCTGATCTTTATGATTTCTTTCCTTCTGCTAACTTTGGGGTTTTTTTGTTCTTCTTTCTCTAACTGCTTTAGGTGTTTATTTGAGATGTTTCTTGTTTCTTGAGGTAGGATTGTATTGCTATAAACTTCCCTCTTAGAACTGCTTTTCCTGCATCCCATAGGTTTGGGGTCATCGTGTTTTCATTGTCATTTGTTTGTAGGTATTTTTTGATTTCCTCTTTGATTTCTTCAGTGATCTCTTGGTTATTTAGTAGTGTATTGTTTAGCCTCCATGTGTTTGTAGTTTTTACAGTTTTTTTCCTGTACATGATATCTAGTCTCAGAGAGTTGTGGTTGGAAAAGATACTTGATATGATTTCAATTTTCTTAAATTTACCAAGGCTTGATTTGTGACCCAGGATATGATGTATCCTGGAGAATGTTCCATGAGCACTTGAGAAGAAAGTGTAATCTGCTGTTTTTGGATGGAATGTCCTATAACTATCAATTAAGTCCATCTGGTCTATTGTGTCATTTAAAGCTTCTGTTTCCTTATTTATTTTTATTTTGGTTGATCTGTCCATTGGTGAAAATGGGGTGTTAAAGTCCCCTACTATTATTGTGTGACTGTTGATTTTTCCTTTTATGGATGTTAGCATTTGCCTTATGTATTGAGGTGCTCCTATGTTGGGTGCATAAACATTTACACTTGTTATATCTTCTTCTTGGGTTGATCCCTCGATCATTATGTAGTGTCCTTTTTTATCTCTTGTAATAGTCTTTATTTTAAAGTCTATTTTGTCTGATATGAGATTTGCTACTCCAGCTTTCTTTTGATTTCCATTTGCATGGAATATCTTTTTCCATCCCCTCACTTTCAGTCTGTATGTGTCCCTAGGTCTGAAGTGGGTCTCTTGTAGACAGCATATATATGGGTCTTATTTGTGTATCCATTCAGCCAGTCTGTGTGTTTTGGTTGGGGCATTTAATCCATTTATATTTAAGGTAATTATCAATATGTATGTTCCTATTACAATTTTCCTAACCGTTTTGGGTTTGTTATTGTAGGTCTTTTCCTTCTCTTGTGTTTCCTGCCTAGAGAAGTTCCTTTAGCATTTGTTGTAAAGGTGGTTTGGTGGTGCTGAATTCTCTTAGCTTTTGCTTGTCTGTAAAGGTTTTAATTTCTCTGTCGAATCTGAATGAGATCTTTGCTTGGTAAAGTAATTTTGGTTGTAGGTTTTTCCCTTTCATTACTTTAAATATGTCCTGTCACTCCCTTTTGGCTAGCAGAGTTTCTGCTGAAACATCAGCTGTTAACCTATGGGGATTCCCTTGTATGTAATTTTTTCCTTTTCCCTTGCTGCTTTTAATATTTTTTCTTTAATTTTTGATTGTTTAATTAATATGTGACTTCGTGTGTTTCTCCTTGGATTTATCCTATATGGGACACTCTGCACTTCCTGGACTTGATTATTTCTTTTTCCATGTTAGGGAAGTTTTCAACTATAATCTCTTCAAATATTTTCTCAGTCCCTTTCTTTTTCTCTTCTTCTTCTGGGACCCCTATAATTAAAATGTTGGCGCATTTAATGTTGTCCCAGAGGTCTCTGAGAGTGTTCTCAATTCTTTTCATTCTTTTTCTTTATTCTGCTCTGTGGTAGTTATTTCCACTATTTTATCTTCCAGGTCACTTATCCGTTCTTCTGCCTCAGTTATTCTGCTATTGATTCCTTCTAGAGAATTTTTAATTTCATTTATTGTGTTGTTCTTCATTGTTTGTTTGCTCTTTAGTTCTTCTACATCCTTGTTAAACGTTTCTTGTATTTTCTCCATTCTATTTCCAAGATTTTGGATCATCTTTACTATCATTATTCTGAATTCTTTTTCAGGTAGACTGCCTATTTCCTTTTCATGTGTTTGGTCTGGTGGGTTTCTACCTTGCTCCTACATCTGCTGTGTATTTCTCTGTCTTCTCATTTTGCCTAACTTACTGTGTTTGGGGTCTCCTTTTCACAGGCTGCAGGTTCGTAGTTCCCATTGTTTTTGGTGTCTGCCCCCAGTGGGTGAGGTTGGTGGAAAGGGTTGTGTAGGCTTCCTGGTGGAGCAGACTGGTGCCTGTGTTCTGGTGGATGAGGCTGGATCTTGTCTTTCTGGTGGGCAGGACCACGTCTTGTAGTGTGTTTGGGGGTGTCTGTGACATTATGATTTTAGGCCGCCTCTCTGCTAATGGGTGGGTTTTTGTTCCTGTCTTGCTAGTTGTTTGTCATAGGGTGTCCAGCACTGTAGCTTGCTGGTTGTTGAGTGGAGCTGGGTCTTAGCGTTGAGATGGAGATCTCTGGGAGAGCTTTCGCTATTTGATATTACATGGAGCTGGGAGGTCTCTGGTGGACCAATGTCCTGAACCTGGCTCTCCCACCTCAGAGCCTCAGGCCTGACACCTGGCCGGAGCACCAAGATCATGTCAGACACATGGCTCAGAAGAAAAGGGAGAAAAAAAAAAAGAAAGAGAAAAAATAAAGTAAAATAAAATAAAGTTATTAAAATAAAATTTTTTTTAAATTAGAAAGTAATAATAAAAAGAAAGAAAGAAGAGAGTAACAAAACCTAAAGACAAATCCACCAATGATAACAAGCGCTAAAAGCTATACCAAAAAAAAAAGAAAAAAAAAATGGACAGACAGAACCTTAGGACAAATGGTAAAAGCAAAGCTCTACAGACAAAATCACACAAAGAAGCATACACATACACACTCACAAAAAGAGAAAAAGGGAAAAAATATATATATAAAAAGGAAGAGAGCAACCAAATCAATAAACAAATCTACCAATGATAATAAACTCTAAATACTAAACTAAGATAAACATAAAACCAGAAACAAATTAGATGCAGAAAGCAAACCCCAAGTCTACAGTTGCTCCCAAATTCCACAGTCTCAATTTTGGCATGATTCGTTGTCTGTTCAGGTATTCCACAGATGCAGGGTACATCAAGTTGATTGTGGAGATTTAATCCGCTGCTCCTGAGGTTGCTGGGAGAGATTTCCCTTTCTCTTCTTTGTTCGCACAGCTCCTGGGGTTCAGCTTTGGATTTGGCCCCGCCTCTGCGTGTAGGTCGCCGGAGGGCGTCTGTTCTTCACTCAGAGAGGACGGGGTTAAAGGAGACGCTGATTCGGGGGCTCTGGCTTACTCAGGCCAGGGGGAGGGAGGGGTAGGATGCGGGGTGATCCTGTGTGACAGAGGCCAGCGGGACGTTGCACCAGCCTCAGGCGCACCGTGTGTTCTCTCGGGGAAGTTGTCCCTGGATCCTGGGAACCTGGTGGTGGCAGGCTGCACAGGCTCCCGGGAGGGGGTTGTGGATAGTGACCTGTGCTTGCACACAGGCCTCTTGGTGGCTGCAGCAGCAGCCTTAGTGTCTCATGCCCATCTCTGGGGTCCACGCTTTTAGCCGCGGCTCGCGCCTGTCTCTGGAGCTCGTTTAGGCAGTGCTGTGAATCCCCTCTCCTCATGAACCCCAAAACAATGGTCTCTTGCCTCTCAGGCAGTTCCAGGCTTTTTCCCAGACTCCCTTCGGCTAGCTGTGGTGCACTCGCCCCCTTCAGGCTGTGTTCATGCCCCCCAATTTTTATTTTAAATCCTGGCTCCACTGTTTCCTAGTTTTGGGACCTTGGCTAAGCTCAACCTTTCTAATTCTCATTTACTTAATCTGTGAAACAGGGACCTTAACACTTACCTCTTAATGTGACTGCAAAGATTGAATGAGATAACAGAATTAAAAGACTTTAGTGGAAGTAAAGGCTTTCCTGTGATGCCTGGCACATGGTAAGTATAGAATAAAAGGTAGGTACTATAATTATGTTAAGCATCTCCAAAGGTGAGGCATGCTTACCCTTAAAACAACCCCCTTGTCCTTTCTTTCAAAGCGCATGCAATTTAGCAGCAGTAGCAGCAGCAGGAAATCTGGGCAAAGATAAAATAAACTTGTGTGCTAACAGAGTGCAGAGGAGAGAGAGATTAATTTTGATCAGAGCAAAGGTCAATGCAGAGGTCTTCTCTAGTGGTCGAAGACATTATGTTAGGAATATAAAATCTGTTTTTAGGAGAGTCTATCATTAGAAATTAATGCAGACAAGATCATGATACATGGAGAGAACAGCTCCCCCTTGACTATGAATTGTCATTGAAGGGAAAATTCTAGAGCTGGGAGAAAGAAAAAGTGGCCCTCTAGGAAGGAGAAAAAAATGAGCATCACTAATCCGGAATCAGCCAACCCATATTATAATGATCCAGAAAAGGAAAATTTGAATGCTAGTCTTTGTTCAACCAATAAATCATTTTTATCTTGAAATATCTTCTTCTTTGTTTTCCCTAATAAAGTATACTAGCTTGGTCAGATTGCCCTACAATCATATAAAAAGATACAACTCTAGAATAACACTATTTAGATGTTCTTAGAGCTAAAGAAACAACAGGATTGTTGCATGCATTGCTGAATTACTGCATTTCCTGAACTTTTCCATGAATGACAAAATTCCTACCATAAAATTTCCCTCAAAACTCTGGGTAGGACAAGATTGTATCTCTGACTCAAAACTTGAGAGAGAATAAATTCTTTAGCGTTTAGAACATTTCATAAAAATCTTTAGTAGTATGTTCATATCAAGACATATGAAACAATCATATTTCAGCTTTTCTCCGAGACAGATTTTAGCAGAAAGCAAAAAATCAGAACCTATCCCAATGACATTTTTATCATTTTGTTATGTAAGTGTTGAAAGAGCTGGCTTAAGTAGGAATATACTGAATTTTGAATGTTTTTCTATATCTTGACATTCGATTTTCAGCAAAACAAATAATTAAACCAAACTACTTTCATTAAATGTTTTCTTCTTACCACAATATCAGAATTTTCATTATAAGACTGTTAATCTGAGGTTCACCTCCTACTCAATATCATGTCAATTTCGTTTAAAGGGAAGCCAGCTGTGAACTTTGGTTTTTGCTTTTAAATTTTGATTTCCTTGTCTTTTAAGGATCATATTTTTTTCCATAATAATTTAGCACCTACTGTTTTTAAATTGAGAAATTCAATTTCATTCTTGGACAATTAAATTTTAATTATTTCCAGGGGAACTCATTAGTGCATTAGTACAAGCCGGCTAAGGGAATGGAGTATGTAATTTAGCACTAAAATGCTCCATTTTTGCTACTCCATATATGTTTGCTAGATTGCATTTGCTGAAGTTTAGTTTTCTAAATTACAACCAAGTAAAATGCAGCCACCAGAGTTGGTTAACACCTAAGCAAAATTTTAAAATCACCTGGATGATCTTGAAAAAGCAGCTATAAAGAGATGTGATGCTAAATAATTCTACAGCTCTTATCTCTAGTTTGCCAAATGGTGCTCAGATGGAATGCAAACACAGCATTCACTGACTGGAAAATCAAAGATGACTTTAAATATGCCTTGATATTTCAGGGGGGCCTTGGTTACCAGGAGACTTGGCTCAAGACCTACCTGTAGCTTTAGAGTTTGGAAAAAAGAAAGCTGGTTTCCATTCTGTATTCATAGCCGTCCGTAGAGACTGGCAGATGGCCAGTGGCAAAAAGGAGACAGAGACCAAAATGCAAAATAGATGACAGATAGATCGATAGATAGATATATAAAAATAACACAGTTCAGTACCTTTTTTTTTTTTTCAAAAAAAGTAAAGAATTACATGCATTTTATATCCAAAAGGCTAATAAACCTAATGCCATCTCTTCAGGGGAAAGAAACGTAGCCCATACACTCAGCATTGATAATTTTCTGCTCCTGAAAGGTTCTTTAACTTTAGACTTTTCTGAAAGAGTATCCAAATTTTCCTAATACACTTTAACATATATTTCCTTTCTTTTAGGAATATATGTTTGTTTATTGATTGATTCAGTGTAGGTAATATGTACATATGGCGAAAATTCAAACTCTATAAAAGGGAATCTGATGAAATGATATTCTCTCTTTATGTCAATTTCCAATTCATGGCAGTTTCCCCAAAGGTGAAACTAGCTGCTACTAGTATCTTATATATCTTTTCAAAAGTATTCTCTATATTGGAATATACTTCAAAATGCTTTTATGTAATGGATAAAATAGCATCACACCTCATTATACTATTATAATTAATTCACACACAAAAATTTGTACATTTGTTAAAGCTGGGCTTGGAATGCTCAGAAGGAAATAAAAATGGACTTTAATTCTGTATTCTTAAAAGTCAAATGTGTTTATGTTATATTTCAGGACAAGCTAATTAAGAGAAATACTAAGATTCTTTATCTAAATTTGAAGGGATTATAAAGGGCCTAGCACTAAAATAAGTTCTAAATTCAATTCACCACTTATAAGCATTGCACGTCAAAAACACTTATCTTGGCTGTATGATATTTCTAGAAGCACCTCAGCTCCTTTAGACCAGTGAATTTCTACTGTGGTAGGAGTATTTTAATAAAAATTCAGAAATCAAAGATTTTCCAACAAATTTAACTAGCTAACAATGTTCCAACATCATCTGATTTATTTATTTTATATGCTATACTTATCCAAAAATTTCTTGCTTTCTTTTATCATGATCTATTTCATTAACTCCTGATAGATTTTAACAACAAATATTTTTATCTTCAGAACTTTTTTTCTGTAGTATTTCTCTATTCCAAATTAAGAGTAAATGTTTCCACACAATTTTGGCCTAAGCACTGCAGGCTTACAGGACTTTCAGCCCACACGTTGCAAGAGCAGCATTTCCACTGTGCCCGCCTCAGATTACCCCAAGATCCCCTAAGGAGGTTTGTTAAAAAGTTAAATCCCTGGGCTCCACTCTGGACCTACTGATTATGGATCCCTTGGAGGGTTTCAGAGATATCTGCATTTTAACAAGCTTCAGTAGCAATTCTTCACTGTACTAATATGTGAGAACTACCGAACTTATGGCCACTCAGATGTAAAGAACATAAGAAGCAAATATATCTGGATGACGTATGGATTTCACATTTTAGCATATACAGTCAAAGAGCTTTATTGATTTGTCCAAGATTAGTCAGTTAATTGTTGGCCGTGCCACTAGGCATTCAGACATCCAGTTGAATCTACCTCAGACAACAAAACATGGCCCCCTCTTTAGTTTCAATTTTGTGGAATTTTGATTCCTTTTGAATACCTCAGGAATGCTTCTTCCATTCTGAGCCCCTCTTGAACCTTGGCTGGCTAGTACTCCCTGACACAGGAAGTCCAGGTGGCCACCAGTTTCAGATCTATGGGCAATTTACCCACTGTTGCTGAGTGTATATAATTAAAGTCTAATGTCTCCTTGATGCCTTCAATCAGAAATGACAGCAACTGTCTTCCTCCTGTCTATCATGACTAGGCGGAGTGGTAACAAAGCATTCCAATTAATTTTTCTTCAATTAAATAATTTTGTTGGATCTGATAGTTCAGCAAGGACGTATTTTCTACCAAAGACAAAAGTAGATTTTGTTAGTTATGAAGAGCTTCATATTTTGTATTTAAACCTGACATTCAATTTATATACTGAAAACAGTAACATTTTCAGCAATCAAAATATTACTAATCTGTAAATCTGATAAGCAGATGGAGGTGATTTCAACTTGAAAGTCAGCACGTTGGAACACAGATCAATAAAAGTTTATTTAAAATTCTTAGAGCTTGGTGAGTTCTAAATGTCCATCCGAAATTAGGTGCATTTCCAAGCAGAACTTTATTTTACCCCAATCCACTGAAATAAGCCTAAGGTTATAATTATTTTTGGATCAGGGCTCCCTCAAATGGCTTCTATTTGATTATTAGGTCTGGACTCCACACCTTATCACCAAAGCTAACAAGTTTCCTTATGTGAAAGAATCATATAAATGTATAATTTACAAGTAGCTTCAAATGTGAATTTATTAGACCATATATGCCTTGTTACTCAACAATTGTAGGTTCCGGATCCTCTCCTTCAATCTTAAAATCTTGGACTAAATTAAGTCTTACTGTTAAATCAGACCAACTTTATATGGCTTTGTATGGCCTTCTCAGGATTTCAGTGGAGTTGTACCTTACTTCAGGGCTAGATATTGAGGTGGGTAAGTAGGTAAAAATCATACTCAGTCAAAATATGCTTGGAATTCCCTTAGTACAGCCCTCTCAGGAGCCTGATACTCTGTCCCTTAATAAAACCAGTTCTTCCTCCAATGTCAGAATGGACTGTGGGGTGTGGGGTTTTTGTTGATGAAGTTGTTGGCTTGCTTTCCAGACCATGTGATATGAAAAATACCCACTGTTTCTTTAAATACTAGAGTCACACTCAATGCTGCAAATGTTCCCATGTTAAGGGGTATAGAGGATCAAGACCAAAGGAGAAAGATATATTCCAGTCACTTGGGTGCTGTTTTTCAGAAGCATAAGATTACTGATTGGGGAAAGGTTGGATCAACGGCACTACTTAAATTTGTTCTCTCCAACTCTCTTTTTTCTCCCAAACTTAGGTAGTTTAATTTCTGTAGGCTAAATGAGAATATAATAATATAAGCACATTCTCTTTTAAAAATTAGCTGTGCCTTGAGGATATGGGAAGAGGGAAGGGTAAGCTGTGACAAAGTGAGAGAGTGGCATGGACATATATACACTACCAAACATAAAATAGATAGCTAGTGGGAAGCAGCCGCATGGCACAGGGAGATCAGCTCGGTACTTTGTGACCACCTAGAGGGGTGGGATAGGGAGGGTGGGAGGGAGGGAGATGCAAGAGGAAAGAGATATGGGAACATATGTATATGTATAACTAATTCACTTTGTTATAAAGCAGAAACTAACACACCATTGTAAAGCAATTATACTCCAATAAAGATGTTAAAAAAATTAGCTATGCCTTTATATCCTTAATTAATTTAAGTTGAAAATACATTTCATATTGTTAATGAATTATTAGCCAATATTTCTGACTTTATGTATTTTCAAAAATTTTGAAATATATTGCATGTGATACTTTCTTTCTATTTCTCTTCTTGCTACTGCAAAGAAATCCAATTCATTCAGTGGCAGATAACAGGCAGTGCCAGAGGATGCTCAGGGAGACGCAATAGAAATAACAGGTTAAAAAAAATAAGAGGGCAGTTGTTCAGAAACACCTCTCCCTCATCTCATATTTTTTAAGTAAATATGTTATAGTACTCTTCTGTAGATCCATGTCTTTACCATTAGTAGAGGTCTGCCTATTCTATTTATTCTTTTGATGGGTGGAATCATACACCACATTTATTCCCAAATTTTTACCAGTACCAGTCTTATGACTTTGATTGGAACTAGGTAAACATATGGTGGAAAACTCTTTTAAAATGAGGCACCAAGAGACTGACTCCCCAGTGTTCAACATGCTTAATGACAAATGTTGACATCATTTAACGTCAACATCAGGCATCAGCTTAATTCTTTCTATAGCCATTTGGTTGACACTGACAAAGTCAATGGAGAGTAACAGCCAAAGTGAGCCATGAGAATTCTCAGGAAAGTGGAAATTTCTGGCCTCAATTATTGGATGGTTCAGTCCAAGCTGTCTGTGTTGGAGCCCTGTATTAGGTCAGGCGCTGTGTTGGGCGCTTACTAAAATGAGTAAGACTAAGACTGTGTTTCTACCCTTGAAATAATTTATGTTCTTTTATGTCCCCTTTGTTGATTCCTCCTTTTGTCTTCAACTCCATGTGGCAAAATTCAAATCATAGGAAAGAGTACGCAATGAATAATAATACTCATTCTCCTGCCCGTCCCTGTTCACAACCGTTTCCCTAGAGACAAATATTGTTATCAGTCTCTTATGTATCTTTTCCGAGGTATTCTCTGTCTACAGAAACATACATGTATACAAATACTTTAAAATAATTGTATGTAATGGAAAACCAGCATCATACCTCATTATGCCATGCCATAGGCTGCTTCCTGGGATCTCTTCTATTTTCAATTTACACTTTCTCCACAGCTGATCTCATTCAGTCCACTGAATTTAAACACTATCTATATGATGATGACTCTCCAATCTGAACTTCTGGCCATAACCTTTTCCTGGAATATGTGGCTCATATATCCCCACCTATACAGCATTTCCACTTGGAAGTCTTATAGGCATCTCAAACTGAACTAGTCCCCAATGAAACTCTTTATTTCTTCCCACCCTAGTCTCTATTTCGTAGGTCATCTTACCTACCTCAAAAGACAAATGCCAGCATCCACCAAATTGCCCAAACCAAAATTTAAGAAGTATCCTGGATTCATATAGTTCCCTTTTCCTTCACTTCGAATCCACTAAGTAATCTGTGTCGCGTTGAAATGCTCTTTGCTTTCACTTTGGTGTAGCCGGTTCCCGGTTGTTCAGATCTAAGTTTAACCGTCCCTTTTCCCAAGAAGCCTTTTCTGGCCACTCAGATCAGAGCAACTACTGGCTCTCCAAACTCAACAGATCATTCATCATCAACTGTCTTTTTTGTTTAACTGTCAATTCGTTTATTTTCCAGCTTAATATGCTAAACTCAGCTCCCTGAGAACTCTGGCTTTGATTAATGCCTGGTTATTGTTCTAACTACTTCCGTGTTTAGACTAGTGCTTGCTGTTCAGATAAATGTGGAAAGTATTCAATAAATTTTTAAGTAAATGAATGAGTGAATGAATGTTTTAAGAGCCAAAATATATTTTCAATTAAAAAATAAACTTTTGGAGGGTGATGGCTGATGAAACCAAGGTCTCTTCAAAAAGACAAGGTTGTCTAGCATGAAACCAACAAGTAAACTCCTGTTATTCCTATCGATTTTGCTATATTTTCCCTTATAATGTTCGATTCATTTCTTTTACCGTAGCACTCACCACTGCTAACTTTATTTCCTGCATATCTATTTGCTTAAACTCTATCTCCCCATACTAAACATGTAAGCTCTATGAGGGAAGTGGTTTTCTCTCTTTCCTTCACCACTGAATTCACACTCCAGGATAGTAACTTGAACACAGAGATACTAAAAAAATTTTGTTGAATGACTGAAGATAAAAGGTGTGGTTGATTCAGGTCCTCTCAGCTTTCAGTGAAGAAACAAAAGCACTCTTACCTAGAAGTAATGACCACCTGTCCCAAGAAAACACTCTTGATCATGGATCTCATTACATGTTCCTATAACTCAAATTCCTTTAGACCTTGGATAAGCCATTACAAATATTGTGCCTTAGTTTTGGCTTGCTGAAAACTGAGAATTAAAGGAAATAAACAAACCAATTAAAATTATCTTATCTTTCTAGAGGAAGCCCAGCTTGAGAATTCAATAATCACCACCAACTGATTATCATTCAGGGATAAGAAAGCACAAAGGAGAAGGTAAGAAGGATGGAAGAAAACAATCTGAGAGGCAATTTTTGCACTGCTTAGGATAAGACGTCTCTTGTTTTATTGAATTTGTTGATAAAAGCTCTAAAGTCTGGGGAAATGCTTCTGGGCAGCAAAAGCAAAGTTTTGATGCTCATAGGCCTAAGGAGAAATTAATAAAATGCAGTGGGGAAATTAAATTGAACAAAAGTGCAACGAGCCATAGTTAAACCAATTAATTAATCAGGTTTTGATATGCATATAACTGGGTTGCTGAAGAATTAAAAATAAATCCAAGATTTTAAACCAGTGTTTGGTATGCAACAAAACACCAAATGGTAACAGGCAGAAAATTCGAAGTTTTTCTTCATAGTGTTCTTTGATAAATTCTGTCCTCATTCATATGCATCACCACCTTTCTTTTTCCCATTAATCTTAAAAACAACCTATGCTTTCAGTAATATACAAAAGTCTTATGCTTTGCTTCATTCTCTTCTACATGCTTTTTACGCCAATCTCAAAACCATGCAATTTTCTTGCACCCACAATTATAGAAATATTTATTTTTTCCGTAGTATGTCTACTGTTTCTCAGGAAGCAGTTACGATTAAGTTGCTTAGCGCACCTGCAGCCTGGTGGGTGTGAGGCATCGAAAAGGCAGGCCAGGAAGCACGCAGATCGAGTTTCAATTCCAAACTTATCATTTAAGAGCTCTGAAACCCTGCACAAATAACGGAAGCCTCAGTTTCCTCCTCTATAAAAATGTTATGTGAATTAAATATTTTTGAAAATTCCTGGAACAATGTCTGGCAGAGAAAACTCTCAATGAAATGGGAGCATTGACGGTATAAAGCATTTTGCACAACTTGTGGATGTGTTTCAATTGTCAGAACTGCTTGTCTGGAGCTTTAAACATATATTTCCACCAAAAAATTTTTTTGAAAATAATGAAATGTTAGTAGAAGGTAGGGTTCTAGACTAGTGTCCCAAACCTTCATTTATAATGACACTGTTTCAGTGGAGATTGTCTGAATAGTACTCTAGTTGGGGTAGCTAACTCGTCCTGGTTTTCCCTCAACTTTCCTGGTTTCAGCTCTGAAAGTCCCTCATCCTGGGAGATCCTTCATTCCCAGACAAGTCAAATCATGATTCCTTCCTTTGGAACCTAGCCATCATTCATTCACTCGTTCATTTTTCTGCAGTATCAGGTACATTCTTAGGCTGTGGAGATGTAAGGACAATTCACCTTTAATAAACCCAGAGCCTAGCAGAGGACACAGACAAGTGACAAATGTCCGTAAGCCTCGAGCTAAATGCTAATTATGGAGGTTGGCGCAGGATGCCGAGAACCACAGGGGCTGGGCGCCTCACACAGACCCATGGTTTAGGGAACGTTCTCAGAGGAGATGACCACTGAACTGGAACTTCAATTAGATACGCACCCCAAACCAGGACCTTTTACTTAATTCTTCTGGGCGTTTTTCATGTCTCAGATCAGTGTTACTAAAATATACCTATTAAAATGCCATCTCTTTAGATTCATTTTGGTCATTATCTAAACAGATTTTGACTAACTTCTGATATGCTTGTAATTTGTAGCATGTCAGCAGTATTTGAATATAAATGACTACAAATCCTTAATTTTATAGCAGTTCTTCCCACTCTGGAGATATAGCCAAGTTAAAAATCTACTTTTAAGAATGGTGATCGCCTGCTTGCTTTTCCATTATTTGAAATTCGTTGCACAAAGGAAATTATTGGAACATGTTAAATTGAAAATAAAACAGCGGTTATAGTAAATAATATTGCTCTATCTGAAATACTGTAGTGGTTGTCCCAAAGTTAGCAAGTCACACATGTTTCCCATAGCTTGTTATCAAGGAATTGGCATTCTATTCTTTATACTTCAATAACTTTTAAAGTAGTCCTGAACATGTCCCTATCTTTAGAGCAAAGGCTGCAGCAAGATGATAAGACACCGGCTTCTCATACAACAGAAAGCTCTGCTGGAACGTGCACAAACTTGAAGACTCAGTTCTCCTGGAGGAAGAAGCAGATTTTTCATAGACTCTGCAGGTGAGAGGGGACTTATTCCCGGACAGGCTAGAAGCTCCATGGTGGGCAGGGACCACATCTATATTAATCACTGCTGCTTTCCCAGCGCTCGGGACATAACTACTACACAAAATGGTTGAGTAAATAAAACACATTTAAACGTCTTCACTCTGCATTTCCAACAAATGAGCATTCAGTCTCCGAAAAACTCTACGGACTGAAAAATCCTCTTTGCCATTCATGAAAATCAGCAAACCTCTTTGACACAACCAAGTGATTCAGCTTAAGTTTCAAAGTCAGTTATTTACAACCCAGGCCCAAACCGCACGTTCTATTTATATAGAGTCCTGTTAGTGTCACTGTATTCCTCAGCCTCAGACTCCACCTCTAATCTTGGTTAGTAACCTTTGAGATATTTATAGGAATTTGCTAAGAATGTTAATGTGATTATGCATAAACCATCCTTGTTATTGTGAAGATATGTCATACCATGATTCCTGAAGAATACGGACCAACAGCGGCAATTTATAGATTCATCAATCACAATCATCATCTATCTTAAGCCCCATAGCAATTATAAATATATGTCAGATAATTATCTTACGGACTACAAAGGTTCATGGTCACTTTGAGCAATCAAAGGAAAATACTACAATTCCCATGTCTGAGCATTTTTTGCATTTCGGTGTTTTATTTAACACATGCACATTTGTTCATGTATATCCACTCAACACACCTGACACATCCAAAATTCAATGGAAGAGTAGAACAAGTCTTCATAAAGTTTAAAAATATTTTGCATTACTGTCTTTTACCTTTGAAGTTTACTACACCAACTGCAGTTGAAGCCAATCTGAGAGGATACACAGGGGCCACAACCATTAAACTGGAGACATGCTAGGAAACAGAAGAGAATGGATGCATCAACACTAATTGGCAGCATGGAGGGAGAGAGAGAAAAAAAAGACTGCTCTGCCAAAATTAACATCACCCGCGCATCCCCATATACACTCAGGATCAAAAGACCCATGCGTAAAAAGATCAGATCATACAAATTGCAAATCATTTTTCCCACCTAGCTATGTTTACATGTTAACTTACTAGGCAATGGGGTCATCTCCACAGCTGAAATATTGGTGATTTTTGACATTTGTAGTTCTACTCGGTGGTATTCATAAATTGTTCTTCTTCGAACATCTGTAAAAACAAAAAACAGCATGGAGAGTAGAAAAAAAATCCACTTTCAACATTTCTTCACTTATGAAACAACTGCATTTTAATAATGAATGTAGAATTATAAGCGTTTCACCTGATGGGGTTTTAAAATAAAAATTTAAAATAATCAAACCCTATAAAAAGGTTGATTATCAAAATCTGAAACTCTTGTACCCAGCAGCATTTTCATCAAGGAAGCTAAAAATGTTGATTAGGGTCTCAAATTTCTCACTTCATTAGCAGGGCTCAAACTCACTGTCATTCAGAGTACACTTAAGACATTTTCTTCATAGATTTATAAATTTTGAAAGATTTTGACATATGAAATCAAGAAGGTAAGATGACCCCACTTCTCTGAAGCTAAAACTAAAGTGAGTCCTTTAGGAATGGGTAGCAACTAAAAATTTTTCAGTCTAAGTAAAGCTGGTTTAGCTAGAATAAGAGTCTGATTGCTTTAAAGGTTTAGAATAAGTTTCTTTAATAAACTTGAAGACAGAAATTAAATCATTAAAAAATCAGTATTGCTATTAAATGTACAGTGTCATATCCAAGGAAGGTTAATAATTAGCACTTATATTGCATGCAGGAATTTATAATAATTCATCAGCAAATCCAGTGGTGTTCCTGAGGAATAGGTTAGAGACTTTGACAAGAAATTTAATAAGTGAAAATCAGATAAATACAAGCAAATGTATTTTATGACAAAAAAAGATGTTGATGATATATACTTAAAATCTACTTTTGAAAAAAGACCTGAGCCTTATACTATATTAGCTTGCTTGAGTTAGGTAAATGGAAATGGAAAATTGATACTATCGGTATTTTACTTAGCTCTTGGAATGCTTATAACGACAGGAATGCATTTCCTGAATACTATTATATCTACCAGGAATTATTTGGGAAGCTATAAATTATTTTTAAAATATCATAGTATCCAACTTGGGGAAGTCATACGTCATAGTGGTTCATAATGCATGCATTTAAAAAGTCTGGTTCAAGTCCCAGTCTTGCTACTTGGTATCTGCATGAACTTTGGCTCTTTTGTTAGCCTTTCTGTGCTTCGCTGTCCTCGCCTATAAAATAGAGATAATAGTACCTCTATCACAGATCTGTTTTGAGAATTAAAATGAGATTGTAAATGAAAGTTGCTTAGAAGAATCCCTTTCACATTGTAAGTTCAATAAATGTCAGATATAATTCTTGTCTAACATCAATATGGCAACCATAGATCATACTGGTTATATGCTGCATGTACTGATCTAATTTCTATAGACCTAGGCCCTGAAACCAGGCTTCTAGGAATTTGTTTCCCCTCTTATATTAGGGAAGGTTAAATTTTGATTAAAGGAAATAGACCAACAATGATCTCCTCTAGGACATAAAACAGGAGTGTGGTGCCCAGAAGACAGCAAACTCTCTTTTAGTAACAGTGTTCAGGAAATGTAGATACCTACACATCCAGGAGGAAAGTCAAACATTTACTCACAACCTACACATATCTGTTTCTCTCCACTCATATTCTTTCACCCATTTCTGATTATTCACAATGAACTTCTACTGCAGAAGAGGAAGAGGGGGAGGGGTCCAAAATGAACTCTTTGGAGGCAAGGAATGCTTCTAGAACGCTAGGAATGCTTCACTGAATATATCTTCAGGTTTCTCAGATTGGGAAACACTGATTAAAAATGTTAATCCAATTCACATCTTTTTGGTATAAGCGAAAGATGCATATATAATTTTCAAAGTGCAAACTTTATCCAACATCAGAGAAATTTCATGATATTTAGTAAGGTTTCTTGAGGTACATGAATAATGTCTTTTCTTTTTCCTTTTTCTTTTTTTAACTTTTAAGGCATTTGAAACGATTACTCAGTTTCTGCCTTTGTCTAAAGAGGACACGTGCTTTCCTATGCATTTTGCTAAACAATTTAGGTTTTGGAAATAAATAAATAATATAGACTTGCCAGGAGATCACCGTGATGGGGGTTTCTCAGTCTTCTTCATACTAAAGTTTGCACAGTATCATATTAGTAGGTGCTTAAAATACCAGTTTTCTTTTAACTTCATACTACACTTTGAAAATTTCAAACTATGGACATGACTGTGAAGCCTCTGGGAGTTTAATTATTGATCATGCAAATGGGGTAAAGGGAAGCAGTGACATTTTTGCCATGCTAGTCCTATCACCTGCTCAGATAACTCCAACTATTGGGAGGAGATGAATTTAATAAAACCAAAATTAATGAGAACGTGTTTTGTTTGATGACCTGCCAATTAATGACAGCTTCCAAATGGTCATTTCTGTTGTGTATCATACATCTCCCTGTCAAAAACAAGTAATTAGGAATGTATTTACTGGTAGCTCCTGCCAATACTAGAAGCTTTCATTTGATTCCAGAAATGTATTTAGCCCCTGTGTCTTCTTTAGAAAGTTAGCCAAAATAATGGTGAACCAAACATTCAGTACCTTAGCTGTGGTGATACAGCTTCAACTGTTTTATTACATCTTAACAAAACCAAGATCAACTATAATAACCATTAGGGGCTTTTAAAATTTTTTAAAAAATGAAATGAAATAATTCTCTGAGCAGCTAACACATAGAGAACAAAATTCAGTAATCAAAATCTTAAGGTGATATGATTCAAAGTGTAACTATTGAATTGCATGGTTTTAGACATTTTAAACAATATCAGCAGGAGGGACAGAGTGATTGTACGGAAACACCAGGAATCCTCTCCAATCAATATCCACTTTAGCTCAAATGAAAACAGTTTAATGAGTACCCTGTGGCATGATTAGCCATGATCCAGTTTACTTGTCTGTCTTGAAAATTAACATTCACACAGAGAATGTATGAGTAATTTCCTCAATTGTCTGATTCTTTATATAAATATTTTAATATTTTGTCTGGATTGTCAAGTAAATGATTAGCTAACATCTCCTTATTTATGTGTTGTCAATGCTTAATGACTGGTCCCAAATGATTATTTCTTATTTTCTTTACTAGTTCCCACTGAGCCCAGCACACAGCACCATTTACTGAGTACTCTTTAATGTAAATAGCATGTATTGCACAACTACAAGTTCATTCCCGGCATAAAGACTGAGGAAAAAAGAGACTCTTGAGAGAAAAAGTGCACTATTATAGAAGTTATAAGCTTCCCACACGAAAATGCAATGCATTACCAGAATTAGCTAGTTGGAGTTGTGAAATAAAGCATCTACAAATAGAAGATGCTTTTGCCTGAAACATTTAAGAATTCTTGGGACTTCCCTGGCGGTCCAGTTGTTAAGACTCTGCACTTCCACTGCAGGGGGCACAGGTTCGATCCCTGGTCAGGTAACTAAGATCCTGCGTGCCGTGTAGTGTGGCAAAAAAAAAAAAAAAAAAAAAAAAATTCTCCCTGTAGTTCTATTAAAAAATAATATAATTCAGCATTGGAAAAGGCAACATAAAATTTAGGTGACCATGAGGTGCTAATCTGAACCTCTCATATTTTCCTCTCATTATTCTTTTGTGTTCATAGAAATTCTAAAAGAAATTCTCAAATATGTCAAAATTAATCAGTGATTTATAATATCCAGAAAATTCTTAAATTTTTGCTTCTTTTGAAAAATCAAGATCAAGCAAATAGGGTATGTTAGAAATGTATGTATTAAAGCAATAAAATATCACTTTGCATAATGCTATCTATCTTGGAAGAGTTTTGTGAGAGGATACTTTATGGGGAAAATGTCATGATTTCTATTTCTTCTTCCTTTTGTTCAGCCTCGAGTGAGCTAGTGTGTACTTGACAACAGAAGCACCTAATGAAGCTGTGTGGTAAAGAGAAGCAATTTTATCTTCTGTAAAATGAATAAGTTTGAAGTGTTTTCCATTTTGAGGAACACAAGGTAAGATGACACAATTTCCTGAAGGATTTGTAGAGCGATCCGTCCTTAAATGAATGAAAAGACCCTGATAACTTTGAAAATAACAGGTGAGGCTCAGTTCTTCTGAAAGAGCTTTAATTGGGGTGTATAAATTGTTAAGAAAAAAAAAGTCATGTTTTTCCAAGACTATTTGTTTCTTCCATAGTTTGTCAACATGTTCTTTTATTTTAGTTGCTAAGTAATTCTAATGGATGTGTCCTACCACTGAATCCAAAATTACAATTTTTTTTACGGGCAAAATCAATTAAAGTGAAATTCTTAAATTTGAAAATGTATCACTGAATAATATCGAAAATTCTAAGGACTTTCAGAAGGCAAAGAAGAAGTAAAAAGTAGGTTAATGTAAATATTATACTTGAAATTTAATGTTCTATTTAAACATGTGCATATGGTCCACTGTCACCCTGTTCAGTATGGTGACCATTAGTCATACATAACTCTTAAAATTAATTGAATCCAATTAAAAATTCAATACCCCAGTTTCACTAGCCACATTTTAAGTCCATAGTAGTCACATGTAGCTAGTAAGTCCGTATTGGACAATTCAGATTTAAAACATTTCATCAGCACAGAAAGTTCTATTGGACAGTACTGGTCTATACTACTATTTTTTTGAGAATTAACGCTTAAGACATTTTGCGTAATAAAAGTGCATCTCTGTTTCTTAAAGTTATTTTTTTCTTTTCAGTCTGTGAACATAATTTTGATCAAGTTCTTTGAGAAACTGCTGACTGGTCTGTAAGCTCATAAAGAGACCGTGTATGGCAAACTATATCCAATGTTCCTCAAAGAGTTCCCTAAATCTCTAAGTATTTTTAAAATATGTTTTCTCTCCAAATTAGTTGTCAGTTTTATTTTTGAAAATGCTAATGTTTCTTATTGAGCTGTGAATAATAATAACCAAAAAGCAAAGGCACACTGTAGCGTACACAATGTCAATAAATTTAAAACAGAAGATGCTGATGAGAAAGGGATTGGTGTTAAGAAAGAACCAGATGATGCATGCTGGTGAGAAGAAAAAAGTGGAGTATTCTAAGGGATTCAGAAATTGCCATTATCATAACTTGTAGTAGAACCATTTCAAGTTAGGTCAGCTGCTTTCCAGATTAGTTTCTAGTACAAGAATTCTGCGTGTGTGTGTTAAAGTAACTTTCACATTACTGAAATGACATAGACTTAAGTTTCCAAATAAACGGACCATGGAGGCATGAACGGATTTTCTGGGTTTCTGGTTGGAAATGATATGCTCATTAAGCTCAGAGGGTGGAGAAAAAGGTGAGGGATGATGGGGAAGGTCAGCACTGTGGAGATTAAGATCAAAATTCAAAACGTTAAACGGGAGGAGAGAGAAACAAACAAGTAGAACAGTACTAGAGAGCACTGTAGGTTTACCCAGGAAGGCCCCTGCACACTGCAGAAAAAAATATGGAGGGTCACGAGCAGAGGTTGAGAAAGAATTACTTAGCAGAGCTACTTAACCAGAAATTATGGCAATTCCACATGACCTATGAATATATGACAATGTTAGAACTTTCTGGTAATCAAAAGAATATTAGAGCGACAATGAAACATCACGTTCTGCTTATCAAATTTGCGAAGTTTAAAAAATGATAGTAGTGTCTGAGAGCATTTGGGGAAATGGGATATCTGATACGATGCTGGTGGGGGAGTAGATTGGTACAACCCTTACAGAAAGCAATCTGTCAAAATACATAAAAATTCATTAACATTCCATGGTTACATATTCATTTTTTATGGATTAGATATGAGTAAAAATTCAAAAGCAAGGATGTTTAGCACTGCTGTTTTACTGACAATTAATATGAAAAGCATGACAAACCAGTGCTGAAAACAGATTACACAAATTATGAAACAAAGGAATTTGTTGCAGCTATTAACGACCACGTTTACACAGGTATTTAGCAGTGTAAGAAAAACGTGTTGTATATATTATAAGAAAAACAGGTGGCAAAAATATGTATAGGATAATGTCAATTTTCTTACCCTGTGTGTGTGTTTGTGTGTGTATACACTATAAACAAAAGATTGGATGCAGAGATATGAAAACATTGATTGTTTTCTCTCTGTAGTAGGTTTACAGGCAATTTAATTTCCTTCTTTGAGTTTTCTATTATTTTACCAATTCCTCTGAATTAATATGGACTATGCTTATAATAATTTTTCCACTCGTATTTCTGTAATGAATAAACAAGGTCGTTGTATGTAGACCTGTTTTTCACATCTGTACCTGTGGAGATTGAATTGGATGATCTCTATACTTTTTTTTTTCTGTTTCTAAAGTTCTACAAAATAGTTTATGAAAAACAGAAGGTGATGCAGAGATATACATACACATAGACAGACAGACACAACAATATGTTAAGAAACAAATGCTGTCATCGTCAGAAAGAATGAGTTTCAGAGAGTGTCAAGGTGTCCTTGAGTGGAAATCCCCTGTGGCCTCACTCTCATGGGCACTGGGCCTGGGTGTGGACACCTCAGTCAGCATCACTGTCTTTTTAAAGTAACAATGTAGATGCCGATGGATAAGCAATACAAGTAAATATAAATACAGTGTTACTTTGTGCCAGGTACCACATGCTATACACATATTGTATCTTAGGTACTAAGATGGTTATTTTGCATATAAAGAAAGTTATAGAAATTAAATAATATGTTCAAGGTCTCATGACCAGTATTCACATTACAATTTCCCTTATACATTCTGGACTTTTAACTAGTTTTTCTTTTTCTTATATAAGGGTTAATTTCACCATAGACATTTTTCATTTTTTTGAAGGAGCAAAGGAATCCCCTTGTAACTTCAGAACTATTTACTGATTTACTAACAATGCCTAAATTCCCTTTGATATTTTAAACTATCAGATCACCTAATCTTTTTTGAAAGGTAAAGGTTATTTTAATAAACTATGCCTGAAAGTTACATGGAAAACATTTGGAAGCCTTTAAAAACTGAAAAACAATTTTTTTGTTGTTGATGTTATGATGGCGGGGAGGAATCTTCGTAATAAACAAATGCAATTTGCCTTAAAGCTTTTTGAATGCTCTACCAAACCTTCACCAAATCTGATAAGAATGGTATACTATTGTGGTCCCACTGGGAAAAATTACTCTCAACGTTGTGGCTCACTTTCCCATGTTGTCATGGCTAGATGAAGCAAAGGATCTAGGTTCTATAACCCATGTAACCAAAATGATTTAAAGAACAGAAAATTGATCTTATGAGAACAAGGTCCCGTGTAATAATGCACCTTGGAATACAGAAGAAAGCAAGCCGCCCATTACTTAGGATAATGATCAGTTTTTCCCTAAATTCACTCAGGAGACGAAAAAGGGGTAACAGAGATGAAAGATTTAAATTCCCTATGAGGATGACTCCTAATAATGAAGGTTATTAAACAGGGGAACAGAATCTTGAAAAGGACTTAAATATTTATCTAAATTCTAATTGTACAAGTAAGTAACATACTGATCTCTAGGAATCATCTGATTTCTCAGGAAAAAATGATACTTGTATAACTTGTATTACGATATTCTTGGGTTAGCCTAATGTCTGAAGAAAACAAGTATGCTTTTTTTTTCCCCGCTGAGAATACAATGCAGCCATGCAACCATATCTTTCCTATTATACAGAACCTCCTGTAACAGATACTGTTACACCTGATAAATGTGGGAACAGATTTTTAAGGAGATTAAAATTTTTCTGTTCCCCCAAAGATTTTTAAGTAGAACACATCAATTCCAGTGTTCTTGCTGAAATACAGTCTCATCTAATGGCAGGGATGAGTAGATTAGAAACTCAGGACTTCCGTTCCTTCCTGGCAAATTTTCTCAAGGTGACAGTGAGGTCAACAGGAAATGTAAATGTCACTCCAGCACATAGCCTGCCTGAGAGAAGCTTCTCCCTGAACTCAAAGCTTGAGTACTTTCTTTAGATTAATGCTGACTCCCAAACTTTAGACATAATCTGTTCTCAAAATTCATATTAATTTTGCCAATTTATTCAATGAAATTTATATTTGAGAAGGACATTTTCCCCTCTAAACATAATGGTCACCCTGTTACAATATAACAAGGGGTGCAAAATTGCATTTTGGGACTCTGAAGTCTGAGTACAATTTTATCATGTCTCGGTTCTGACACAACACTTGAATATTACAATACATTTGTAAAAAAATTATTTTGTACGTTGGTGGGTCTTTTTCTCTAAACAATAATATATCAGCACTTCAATGTGGGCCAAGATGCCTTCTGAGGAAGCTGCAAATAAAATTCTTTCTGGGATGAAAGAAGCCACAAATAAACTAAAACTAGCGATTCTTTTACTTGTGCAGTAATTGACTCAGGTCATGCTTGACTAACTCCTCTGAAAGGAAGAATGTGAGAACATTCCTCCTCACACAGAAGTCAACTTGGCCTCTCCCAGGGTTCAGCTTCTTGACTAAGAGTTCTGTCAGGATGTCTTTATGTTGCCTACACATAAGGATATATCTCTGCTTTGTTCACAGTACAGGTTTGTTTCTGGAAAATCTGCCTTGATTTAACAGGTGGCTGGAATATTACCTCCCGCAAATTCTCAGCTAATAAGGAGAAACAGCCATGGAAGATTCACGGTCTTCACCAAGCAGAACTGCCACATATGAATGTCATTCTAAACCGTAATTGTAAGATAACCCCTATAATGTTTCCAGCCAATCCTCTGCTCTGAAACGTCTGATTTCCACATCATTTACTTTCTGTATTTGAGGTGACATAAACAGAATTAGTTCAAGTCAAGACCAAACAGCATATGCATGTGATAAATTAAGTCTACCACTATAATGAAATAAAGAATTTTGCTCAAGAACTTTGAGCAAAAGGGAAAGGAATGATCTAATCTTGAGATGTATCATAACCTCTTGCTTTACATAAGTACATCTGGGACACAAACAGTCACCTTTGGTACTAACATACCCAAGCAACCCTCAGGGCTGTTCTTGAACTAGAAGGAGGTTTTAAAAAACAGAAGCTTTCAAAAGAGGGCTATTTACATGATCAGAACTACTACAAACAGCAGCTACCATTTGGATTTCTAATACGATGAACAGATGCCCAAAGTAACATGTATGTTTTTCTTCTACAAATGTAAACTAGATTAGATATAGGCAAAAATGATTTAAACAAAGAGAATAAAATATATTGTGTGGTAGGTATGGCTCCATCAAGATTTTTTTTAACCTCAGTTTATACTTTTTGAAAATCTTCCTTTAGGCTCTCAAACAGTTTTATACAAACATGTTAAACATGAAACGGTACAAGGCTGATCTTTTGCTGATAAATTTATTTAAATGAAATAAACAATCATACACCTATCAATCAAATGATCTGTCACTCTTTTATGTTCCTCTTCCTATTAATAAAAGAAATATATCTGCACAACCAAGCTAACTATTCCAAAGAATCCAAATTCTCTTAGCTTGGCTATTTAACTTCACTTCACCTAAATTATTAGTTCAACACTAACAGAGAGATAGCAAATGCCAAAAAGACTTACAAGTCAAACAATATAATTAACAAGCAGCAATTAGCTAAGTGATTCGATTGTTCAAAGAGTCACATCTGCCCTAGATCAATCTCCTTTAAATTTACCCCACAGCAGGCTCAGACTCTGCCATTACCCTTCTTCTACATACTGGGAATTTGTTGGATCCTGTGGACAACGACAAATGCATCTGACAGCCCCACTTTCACTGGGTGATTGGTCGAACTTATCTGTGTGACCAAGACAGGAATCTGGAAAAGAAAAAGCAGATTGCTGTGAGTTAGATTTGAATTTCATTTGGGGTAGGTGTGGGGAATGCGACCATCTTTTTTAATGGATAAAATTTGATTATGGAGATGAAGGAAGAGAGAGAGCAGGAAACATTAGAGAAGAAAAACATACAATATCTAAAAATAACATGTTTAGTGCTATTCGATGGGTTAAAGTGACAAGAGAGTTCCTGGTTCTACAGACAGGGCTACTTGATGATGAAAGTAACAGATTCTCAGAGAATCTAACTGATGCTGAACACTGAAAATTTCTCACACATACAGGCACACCATGAATGCACGTAGTGTGGACTATCATTACAGAGACAGAGATTCTTTTTGTACCATTTGTTTTCCCCAAAGACTCTATTATATATTCATTTTCATAGTTTTAAAAAATCCTTGTTTACAAGTGGCCTTATAGATATAAAACCTAGAGAAAGATAATACGTGCATTCCTAAATATATATAAATATATATGTAACAATATCATCGTTGATTAATATATAGCGATATTTGGCAATTGCTTCTTAACGGATGAACTTCACTATTCTGGTTAAAACTCATATGGAAAACTTATGAATTATTATGGGTCAGTTCAAGGTCATAGTTCCTAAATTTAAACCTCAATAGAGCCCAAATCTGCATATTATAGACATTTATAATGTGTACAGTTTTAAAAAATTAGGACACACTGAGACTATATTAAACATGATACAACAGTTATAAATTAGACAAACTCTTGGAGCCGTTTTTTCTAGATTTAGAAAAGAATCATTGGAGATATGATTACTATCTTTACTACCAGTTTTATAGAAATGAAAATGGGGATGAAAACATCTTCAATACATAAAGGGACAAGAAACAATATGGAAGGATAAATGCACGAACAAGTCTTTTAAGTAGAATAAGCAGATTGTGGGCCATCTGTGGGTAATTCATTAAAGATCATATTAGATCAGACATGGTTGTATAAGCAATAATAAACAGCGTGGCAATAAAAAAGAAGGAAAATAGGGGACTTCACTGGTGTTGCAGTGGTTAAGAATCTGCCTGCCAGTGCAGGGGACACAGGTTTGATCCCTGGCCCAGGAAGATCCCACATGTTGCAGAGCAACTAAGCCCATGTGCCACAACTACTGAGCCTGCACTCTAGAGCCTGCAAGCCACAACTACTGAGCCCACGCGCCACAACTACTGAAGCCTGCGTGCCTACAGCCCATGCTCCGCAACAAGAGAAGCCACCGCAACGAGAAGCCCGCGCACCGCAACAAAGAGTAGTCCCCACTCTCCGCAACTAGAGAAAGCCTGGGTGCAGCAACAAAGACCCAATGCAGTCAAAAATAAATAAATAAAATAAGTAAATTTAAAAAAAAGAAGGAAAATAACTTGGAGAGAAGATGTAATAAGGACTGTACTTCTTATTTTTGCCCCTGACATCATGAAGTTGTAAAAAGTGTTATTTTGTTGAAACTAAGAGGAAATTTTAATGTTTCTGAAATTTGTGGAATTATCTCAAAATAGTAAATGGAAGATATTTTCCTTTTATGTACTAATCAGTCCTCTCTTGAACAATGTTGTAGTATGCCGGTTTTATATCAGTGTGTCCAGTTCTTAACCACCATTAAGAAGTATTCTGATATTTGGACAACAGAAACAAACAAAATCAAACCAAGATTTTTGTCCCTAAAAGTTCATTTACTACATGAAACTCTGATATAATTTATTTATGGTAATTGCTAAGCCATACTCAGTATCAATGTATGTAATCCCTTTTCTTAGGGTACATTATATTATTACCCAGTTTATACTCCACGTTGAAGAATGCTAATATAAGTGCAATTTATATTTAAGACAGACTTACAGTGAAAGAAGAAAAGGCAAAGGGATAGAAAGCCACAGAAAAAATTTCCAATTCAAGTTATTTTTGTATATCCTAATAAGACAAGCTCATAATTTTTAAACAGCATCATTAATAGATGCCTGCTTAGGAGTAAGTATGAAAGCTTTGCTACTGGATTTGTTACTTGCTTTCATTCTTACAACATCTATGACTGCAGTTTTCCTCTGCAAGGTATGAAATATTTTACCAGATAATTCTGTGGTAATTAATTGTACTTCTTCTTTCCCATACTCAAAGCAGAGCTTGAGTTTATATTGTTATCAACCGGAAAATTCTATAATATTGTTATGAATATTACATTATCATATGAGAGCTTGTTTTTCAGGTCACATGTCTTGGATCTGCAGACATCCTAGCTTCTCTTCTCTTCACATTATCTACCCCATCTCTTCTATCTCTCTTTATCTCTTCCCTTATCTAGCCATCTTTCATTTTTATTTTGTTTTCTCCATCTCTTTCCTTCTTTTCACTCCCTTCCTTTATATTTTATCTCTAAGTCAAACTCTCTCCTCCTGTGCATTTGATCTGTGGTACATTGACTGCACTAACGGCCTCAGTCCATGGCCTCTTTTTATCCATACTCTGCCGTCTCACTTGGTGGACCTCTGCCATTCTGCCTCTGCCTCAGTAATATGGCAAAAGAAGACAACAGCAAACTTGAAGCAGAAGAAAGGCTTGAAAAGGTGCTTGTACATTTCCACCTCCTTTCTGGGACTTCTGCCACTGCCATGAGAATATACCCTGCTGAAGATCTATGAGAGACACGTGGAGGAATGTTTTCTTTTTAGCAGAGGTCATCTTGAACAACTAGCCCCTAGCCAATCAACCAGCTAACAACTGACACATGAGTGAGCCCAGCTGAGATCAGCAGTCTTATACCTTGTGAGAAATAAGAAATAGAGTTGTTTAGGCCACTACATTTTGGGGTGATTTGTTACACAGCAATACTAACCAATGCATTCTCTACTAAAGCTCTAATAGCCAATACAAACTTCTCTGGGTGTCTCTATAGAAAATGAAGTAGCATTCTTCCTCCTAGGTTTCTGGGAATCAGATAAATATCTCTTTAGGTACAATTAAACTTGAAATATTGGAAAGGTCCATTAAAAAGATGCATTTTCTGCATCTTTTTTTTCACTCTTCTGTATCTTTTTATTTTCTAGTTTATTCTTTTCCCTGTGGATTCCAAAAATGAAGACCAAGGTGTATAATTTACCCAGATTTAGATTCATTTAACTTAAGGTAAATCCATGCAAAATCAAAATGGGTAACCTAACAATGTAGAGAGTTTTTTGTCCAGTGAAAATAATCCTATCGTAAATTGGCCAACCCTCTAGGAAGACAGTAGATGACCTGTAAGGACTCTTTCAAACCTCAAATTCAACGATTTAATTCTCCTGAATGATCTAGACTTTCCCAAGCTTCACCAAGTGCATTGTTAATAAAGATCCAAAAAAATTATAAGGGTGAATTCATTCATAATATTTATCATTTATAATATTTATTTATAATAATATTCATTTATATTATTCAATATATATATGTATTATTGAATATACTGAATATATATATATTGAATATATATATTATTGAATATATTGAATATATATTATTCAATATAAATATATTTGAATATATTATTCAAATAATATTTATTTATAATAATATTCATTTATAATATTTATATTAGTTGAACATTTTCTCTGTATTATTGTAGGCACTGGAATTACAGGAGAAAACAAAAAAGCCCCTGCTCTCATAGAGCTTACATTCTAGAGAGTAGAGACTGACATGAAGACAAGTGAACATAAAAAATACAGTATGCCAGGAGGTGGTAAGTGCCAAGGAGGAAATGGAAACATGGGGAAGATACAGCGAGGGATGGGGGCCTCTTTAAGAGAAGGAGGCACAGAAGATTTCTGTGATAATGTGACTTTTCTGTAGTAGGAGAACCTGCCATATGGAGATTTGGGGAACAGCTCTGTAGAGAGACCAGTACATGCAAAGGCCTTGTTTGAATTGCTTTTGCTGTCTTTTAGGAAATAAAAGGTTATCGCTGGAGCAGAGGGAGTAAATAAGAGTGCTGAAGGGGATGGGACGCAGTGACGACAGATCAGAGGGAGCATGTATTCCCTGCAAGCCACGGCAATGACTCTGGATTTTATTCCAAGTTGTATGGGGAAGGGTTAGACTGTCTTGAACAGAGGAAGGACATTCCCTTACATCTGAAAAAGATCACACTAACTGATGTGTAATCTGGACTGGAGGGGGAAAAGAGAGACAGAGAAACTAGTTAGAAGGGTATCACCATTTTGCAGATGAGAAATGGGTGGCTTGGAGTACACTAGATAAGTGATAAGTATAAGAGCTGGAGCGACAGGAAGATGATTCTGGATGAATATGCCATGGATTTAAGGAGAGTGAGAAAAAGAAGAGAGTCAACAGTGTCACCAAGACTTTTGGTCTTAACAGCAGGAAAAATGGAGTAGAGCTTTTCATCGGAGCCAGCATGCTGTTGCACACCTTCAGGGTTCATTTCCATTGCTGGCTATGAGGATGGTGTGTACTGAAGCATCCAGAGATGGAGGAGACTAGGGCAGGAAGCAGTGGAAAAGGACGATGGCAGTACCACTGGCCTCAAATGCTTTTCTTCCAAATTTTATAGAGTTCATGAATAAAAGCATAGAATTTCTAAAACTCTGGTATTTTATCCTGATTAAATATTAACATGAAAATGTACAAGAAGCTTTTGATTCCCTACATTTTCCTAGAAGCCACCCAAACCTTTGATAAAATGATTACATATCAGGTTTAGAAAACAAAACACTATGGCCAATTGAATTAAATGCTTAATTTGGTAAAAGATTAACGAGGCAAAGTCCAGGCTTTCTCTTAGATTTCTTTCAAGAACATGTCTGCCTCTCTCCACCTGATACTGTCCTATCTTTTTCACTTTGCCTTCTTGGACTGTTATCTTTTTACCTCAAAACCTCAAAGGCGTGGGGTTGTTCAGCGTAAGGATGGTTCATCCACTCACACTTACTGCAGCCAAGTAATTGGGCTGTGTGAGCTCTCTGTGAGCCAGACTGCAGGTTCCCACGACAGTTTAGAATGAGAGGCCGTTTGTTAGGCTGAATCAGGAGCACTGCTAAAACCACATTTAACATGAGCTATTTTTTGACTAACATCAACAAAGCAATTGTGTGTATGTATATAAATAAACTATCTAGAATTAGAGCCAAAAGTGTGCAAGAAAGGATCTGTCATAGTGTCACAGTCCCCTAGTCTATAGAGGACTCTGTATTGGATAAGTACCCAAGTCAGAGAAGCAGGGACGAAAGATGATGCCCAAAGTACAAAAACTCTGCTTATGGAAGCTATCCTTTATCCCATCTACAAATTTATACTCATCCTTAAAATGTCTCCTAAGTTAGTTCCTGGGGATGTCAGGAAGCCAATCTGAAATAATACAAACTCTGAACTACACAAGCTTTAAAAAAAAATGTAGTTCATTATTTTCAAATGCCTATAATACTTGCCTTTTTATAATTAAAGCAAAGCTAAATCTTCACTCGGCCTCTGTATGATTTGTAATGAATCATACATTTCTGAGAAGGAGTTTTACAATTAGATTCATTCCACAGGATAGATATAGAAAAGGAGCATTAACGCCAGTTAAAATATGCTTCCATTTCAGCTTACATAAGCATTTATAAACTCTTTTCTTTAAGGTGTTTTAATTTTCCTTCCATTTCACAAGACACAGATAAGTTTGTTATTTAAGTAAGTATAATTTTTTTCTATAAATGATACAGTAAGCAAATGAAGTATAGCGACAGAAAAGAGTTGGAATAACTAGACAAAATTAACGTAGGAAATGATATTAGGAGTTAGTAAAGGTAGGGCAGAGCATGCTGGCCTTTGGAGGAAGATTCAAATACAAAAGTTGTTCTCTTTTCCGTGCTGTGGTATCATTCTCCAGCACACAAGGGCCTGACACAATACCGAAAACATGAACGTCTGTCTCTAAAACAGTTAAGGGGATAACAGCATGCTGCTTGAGTCGCAGGGAATAATTTTATTTTTCTCTCTGTTCTGCCCCGCAAACCTTGCCAAAACATTCATTCGTTTCCATTATGGCCCGGCTATCTATCTAATAGGCAGCACAGCATCTCAGCAAGGGTTTGACTGCAGAGTATGTGCTCCCAAGTATGAATCATAAGCCTATCAGACGCAACTGGAGAGGAATTAGTCTAAACTCATTTTTGTTAACTCGCGAATCAGCAATGTGATGTCTAATAGATTAATATATATACAGTAAAAAAACCCCAAAGCTTAAAAGTTTAACCATTCTTACCTTCACTTAACCCTTAAGTTCCTACCTTATCTCCCTTAAACGTCTGATCAGGCTTCTCCTTACTCAGTAGGGCGTCCAATTTTAAAAAGTCATGCTCAAAGCAATGCATAAAGCCCTGAGTATTAGTTGTCTGAAAACTACATTTGAATAGAAGGGCTTTCAGTTAAATTTGACATTATAAAAACATCCATTTGCTTTCCTGAATATCGTTAACATGTCGCACGATTATTTGAATCCCTTTCTAGCTTTAGATTCTGAACTCTTTTCATATGCTAGGTATCGAGCAATGCACTTACTTGATGGCATGAAAGCAAAGGCGAGCCATACGTTAAAGATATGATCTAACATTCCTCTTACCCCCATCTCCACAATCGTACCCCATAGAAAATCTGGAAGGAGACAACAGCATGAAGTTGGTAAGTAAAAATAGCTCCCTCTTTTAATATAGGGACTGCCCAGTACTGAACTGACAAACTAGAGTGGGAGCATCATATAAAAGAATATAGTGAGGCAGGAGGCCCCTGAAGAAGCCTGTGCAACGTGGCTCAAGATAGTCAAAACCATAATGGCGACTTTATCTGGGACTATGGCTACAAAAGGGAACTTGCCTAAACACGGCTGGGAAAAGGAACGGGATTAGGAAACTGCACTCTGGCTTTGGGGAGACATGGGGAAAGTACGAGGCCTTTTGCCTTAGGGATAAATTAGCTCTTTGATCCTGGAATCCTCAGAGCAGGGACTGGATATGGTCTATACCGGCAGGAGCACCATGTAGAACAAACCTCTCCACGTCACCACAAAGCTTAAATGGAAGTGGGGCCTGGAAGGAGAAAACGTACCCAGGAAGATCAAATACCTTGTCCAAGGACAACATAACCCGCTAGGGGCAGGGCCAGCATTAGAACAAGATTTCTGTTTCTACAATTATTTCTTCTAGATTATTGACCTTGCTTCCTTGCTACTTTATTTATTTTCACTCAGAACATTATAAAGGGAGAACGGGTTCAATTTGTCATTTTCTTACACTACGGGAAATAAAAGAAAATTAAAATGTTGGGAGTTTTAATATGTGAGATAACAAAAAAGTGCAAATGCAAATGAATTAGATCCTAAATAAAGCCATGTAGATACAACTTTATACTTTATGTACTTAAAATACAGGGAAGTGCTAAGATATAAAATCATCTGTGTCTACATTTTTTTTGGAATTCTTTCTTTTTTTTAAATTTTATTGAAGTGTAGTTGATCCACAATGCCATGCTGATCCCGGCTGTACAGCAAAGTGATTCCGTTATACACACATATATTCTTTCTCACACTCCCCTCCATCCCAGCCTATCACAGGATACTGAATATAGCTCTCTGTGCCACACAGCAGGATCTTGTTGTTTATCCATTCTATACATAATAGTTTAGATCTGCTAATCCCAAACTCCCAATCTTTCCCTCCCCCACACACCCTCCCCCTTGGCAACCACAAGTCTGTTCTCTATGTCTGGGAGTCTGTTTCTGATTTGTTGATAAGTTCATTTGTGTCATATTTTAGATTCCACATGTAAGTGATATCATATGGTATTTGTCTTCCTCTGTCTGACTTACTTTACTTAGTATGATAATCTCTAGTTGCATCCACGTTGCTGCAAATGGCATTATTTCATTCTTTTTTATGGCTGAGTAGTCCATTGTATACATGTACCACATCTTCTTTATCCATTCATCTGCTGATGGACATTTAGGTTGCTTTCATGTCTTGGCTATTGTAAATAGTGCTGCAATAAACATAAGGGTGCATATATCTTTTTGAATTATAGTTTTGTTTGGATATATGTCCAGGAGTGGGATTGCTGGAGCAAATGGCAACTCTATTTTTAGTTTTGTTTTTTTTTTTCCTTTGCGGTACGCGGGCCTCTCACTGCTGCGGCCTCTCCCATTGAGGAGCACAGGCTCCGGACGCGCAGGCTCAATGGCCACGGCTCACGGGCCCAGCTGCTCTGCGGCACGCGAGATCCTCCCGGACCGGGGCACGAACCCACGTCCCCTGCATCGGCAGGCGGACCCCCAACCACTGCGCCACCAGGGAAGCCCCTATTTTTAGTTTTTTGAGGAACCTCCATATTGTTCTCCATAGTGGCTGCACCACATGAATTGTTTTTTTAATTCAACATTCCCCACACCTTCCTGGGTGGTGGTAATAGATGTTCCATGAAAAATGCATTCCCAGGTCAAAAAAGTTTGATCAGCTCTGGGTTAAATGAAGTTAATTTACCTTTGTGGCTGTTCTTCTCAGAGCCTTTCATTGCTAATAGGCATTGGGAAAAGCACATTCTGGGAAATGCTCAATTTAGAAAACACACAATTTGAGACATTTACTTAATTTATTAAAGAGCCATTTTGCTTTGCTTTCCTCTGCAGAGACATGTTCTCAGTTATGGGATTCTTTCCTGAGAGTTTATAATTAGCATTTCTTGTCATCTGGGTTTTCTCAATCTTATACATTTGTTAAATAAATTTTATTTAAATTTCATATATATATATATATATATATATAGTTTCTTGGATGCATATATATTATTTTAACACATGTTAAACATTCTCACATATACAGCAATAGCCATAAAGGCAAATCACTTCATATCTAAATGTCAATTGTTTCACTGTTCAGTTCTTTTTGGCTTTCTCTTACCCTCTTGAATTATTTTTTTCTATAAATTTTACAAGCTCAGCAAGTGTTCATCTTTTAATGCTTTCAGGATGATTACCATGAATGAAGGGTCATTACAGTTTAAACAAGAGAAATAGTCTTCAAATAAATTTTAAAAATGCATTGAGGGTGACAGTTAAACCTCCAACCAATTGGCAATGGTGATTTATTAACTATGCATTCTTCCACAGAAACAGTAAATGTTACACTAAGGAACATTAGGATTAAATACTTAAATGGTAGAAGTAATTAAAAAGTAATTTTACTTAATAAACAATAAAGTTCCTCTATACAGACCTCCTCTAAAATTTGCTGCTGAAGGAGACTGTAAGGTATTCAACCAAGAAAATGGATAAAGTGGGCTGACCCTCAGGTGAGATATGTATTCTCTATGAGTTCCCCTGTGGCCATGTAGAAGGATTACGTGACTTTTTAATTGTATTGTCTCAAACTGATGACCACTCTGTACCTCCCATGAACTGGTGAAAAAAATTAATCAAATTTCCAATAGACACAAAATGAATCACATCCTTCCTGAGTCTGTATCTAAAGTAACAATAAATTCAAAATATAATAGGAGAAGAGAGATGAAACAAGTCAGGGGAAATGCAACTTCTAATATATGATAGTATACTCGGATAGGCAGCATTAAGAAATATAAGAAAGTTGATTTCAAGTCTCTAATGTGTCTGGAATCATATCTTTCTTGTGAACAGGTAGTTTCCTTGTTACATTATCAAGACACCAAGAATTTCAGGTCTATACCGTAATAAAGCAAACAATCATCACTATTCAATGGTAACTTAAAATAATATAAAGAATCTGGTTTCTAGGATGACAGCTAGTTATTTCTATTAACAGAATAGGAAACGGGAATTTGATTTTTCCAAATTCCATTTATCTAAGAAAGGACATATGTTTTTACTATTATTTTTACTTATGCATAACTTCTTTCCCTTTTTTAAAAAAATTAATAAAATAAGTGCTGTGGAAAGGCAAACCATTCTTACCTGTGCTCTCAAGTGGCTGAGTTACACTACAATAATGACTAACCAGGAAAGACTGTCAGGGAGATCAAAGGGAATAAAGCAATACAGCCATTTCTTGAAAAGGAAGCTTGTAGGGAGGCACTAAGGTACAGTGGTTGGGCCTATGGGCTCTGGAGTCATATTCCCTTGGATGAATCTTTGTTTCATAATTTTGGGAAAGCTACTTAACCTCTCTGGGTGTTTTGGGTTCCTTCTCTGTAAATGATAAAAGTGACAACCTCTTAGTTTTTGTGAGAATAACATGAGACAAATTTTAAGCATGTCGGTCACTGCCTAGCATATATGAAGAGCTAAATAAATGTTAGATTTTACAAATTTGGAGGTTGCTTTTAAAAATGAATGGGGCTTCTGGTTATGGCAGACAAACTTGTATAAGGCCATCATTTCTACTACTGAGACCAAGCAGGAAAGAGAAAAAACATATGAAAAGCAGCTGTTGAAGGCATCAGGTGGCTGTCAAAGAACAAGGACCTGAAAAGCCAAGATTCCAAAGAAAGGAAATCACAGAGGTGAAACCAACACTGCTTTCCCTTCAAGGCATTTGACAATTAATGAGCCAGATTTAGAGACAGAAAATTTGAACAGAACTTCAGGCAGTCTCATGGAGTTGTGGAAAACACAGAGTTCAGGACCACTAAGGCAAAAGGTCCATAGTAATTACCCAGGGTTATGTGGAGATTCCTGAAGGACTACATTCTAAGAGTTAGGGCTAACCAGAAATATACCAGTTTTTATAAGGGCCAATGCTCAACTGTGAATGAGCTTAGTCCTGCTCAGTAGTAAGTAATCTGTTCCCTCCTAACAAAAAAGTAAACCCTTCCTTGAAGAAGAAAATATCATCCACAACCTCAAAGCATCTCTTTACTATTTTGTAAACAATGCCCAACATTTGATCAAAAATTACCTAACATGCAAGGAGACATGACCAGTGAATGAAAATCTACAGAAAAAGAAACAAAGTAAAAAAGAGATGATAGAAACAGACCCATAGGAAATCTAGATATTAGAGTTAGCTATAAACTTTAAAAGAACTGTTATTAATATATTTAAGAATATAGATGACAAGATGGTTAATTTCATTAGGTAATTAAATCTATGCAAAAGAAACAAATGAATACCCTGAAATTGAAAAATGCATTAAAGTGAATGGTTGATAATTTGAGAGGAAACTTTTGAAAAAAACAATATGTTTTTTGTGTTTTGACTTCCATCCTAAGTAAACTGTATCTTTGAAATTAACTAAAATAAACAGCTGTGTAGCAATAAGGGCCTATAACTTAGAACATAATTTCAAATCTTTGGTTGAATAATAAAGAGCTATAATCTTGGGAGAGGTAACTTAATTATTTAAAGGAATCTGTGTCCCCACTACTTCTCTCACCAGTATGGTTAGGAGAACACTGTGACTTTGTGAAGGATCATTAAATTCTTTGAACAAATCTGTATTTACTCTTATTTCAAACAGCAGTAGTAACTGCCCTATCTCAATCTCATTAAGATTGTTATAAGTACAAATGTATTTTCCAATTTATTGATCATTATTTATCACAGTCTGCACTGTGAAAAATTATGCTGCTGGAGACATGACTACATACAGAACATGACAGAATTGGAGGTCATCTGAGTGGTTAGTATGGGCAGTTGGCACATTAAGAGTTACTAAGAGAGGGGCTTCCCTGGTGGTGCAGTGGTTGAGAGTCTGCCTGCCGATGCAGGGGACACGGGTTCGTGCCCCGGTCTGGGAAGATCTCACATGCTGAGGAGCGGCTGGGCCCATGAGCCATGGCTACTGAGCCTGCGCGTCCGGAGCCTGTGCTCCGCAACGGGAGAGGCCACAACAGTGAGAGGCCCGCATACCGCAAAAAAAAAAAAAAAAAAAGAGTTACTAAGAGAAACATAATTAACTACTGGAATAAATCATTTGAGGGTAATAAAAGTGAAATTTGTGTCAAAAATTTATTCAATGAAATACTAATTTTCCTCCATGTTGAGTAAAATTATTAGTAGTTTCTGAATAAATCAGAATTTTTCTTCTCACTCATGTAAAATATAATAAAATAAAACAAAGCTGGCATTAATCAGTTAAAAGCAACTAATTAGAGTAAGAACTGCACTTACCTTCCAACCTATAACTTTGCTTCGGTATATTTAATCTGAATAGGAATACAAAATTATACTCCTTATATTCTTAGGGTCTTACAATTTCATTAGCTCTATAGCTTAATTAGGAATACTTCTCCTGACTTTATGGGACTGTAATTGTGTAATATATGGGAGTCATACAAAAAGATTACTAAACACCAAACATTAACAAATACTTATTGGAAAAACACAAATGAGAAATAGATTTGTGACTTGTTTTACATAATCTCCTTGGGAAAGAAAAAAATGTTGAGGTATTTTGGGGTCACCACATTAAGGTTTTTTGTTCTGGATTTGTCCTTAACTAGCTCTGTAAACTCAAGCAGGTCATTTAACCTTTCTGATTGTCTGCTTAGCTATAAAATAAATAAAGATAAATAAAGATAAAATAAAGATAAATTGTGTATGATCTAACTCCATAATTAAGCCACACACATTCATTAAACACCTTTTATGTGCCAGTGCCTTTGTACAAGGCTAAGAATATTAAGAATATAAGTTACTGTTGAAGAATTGAAAACTATAATGTATGTGAAAGCACATTGTCAAGGATAATACGTTATGTAATGATAATACATCAATTACATAATATTTATGTAATTGAAATTATAAATATTTTTCTAGAAAGGACAGGAGCACCTAGCTCTCACCTCAAATGCATGGGGATCCTTATTGTGGTAAATTTTACACATAGAAATTTGCCTCAGCAAAATAAAATACATGACAGTTATCAGGAAGCAAAGAGGTAGAATAGGAAATAAGTAACCGTTTTTTAACCAGGACAGAGAGGCAAATAATAAAGTAGTGATTTCTTTAGAACTCTAAATTCAGAAGGACTGATAGTCTGGAAATATTAAGAAAGTGTTAAAATTGCCTGTCAGCTTAATATTCTCATGACAAAACAGGAAAACCATAATGGAAAATTTCTCTTTGATTAAATAAAGAAAAGAAAAGGACATTTTAAAAATACCAACCTCACTACAAAGAGAGAATAGGAAAAATAAACTGTTACTCTGCAATGTGAGACACCCATTGAGAACAGTATAAATAAAGATGACAATTTTGATAATAAAGACTAGCGAGAGAGACCACAGTAAGAACACAAACCTCTGTTTTGACAAAGCCTGCAATTAGTGAGATTTTAGATTCTAGACTTACTGACTCTGCCTCTTTCCAGAAATTTTACCACTGTTGGTTAAAATGTTGAAAATAATATTCCATAACATCATTCCGCAGTCCCAGCAATACACTAGATTACAATGAAAACTAGAATGAGTCCCTTTGAGCAATACTGTCTCAGCTTCCAGGGAGTGTGATATAAGGATATGGTGGGCTATGATACCAAAACATAGCTCTGGATAAGGAAGCACCAAGCAGAACGGATCTTGCATTATATTCTGTGCATACTATTGCCCCAAGTAAATGAGCAATTCCACACGGAAGAATTCTTCAAAAGAGTGGAAACATTTAACATGGTTATGAGATTTCCAAAAGTTGGCCTATTGAGTTGAAATACAACCATCCCTCACTTTATAGAAAAGATAGATTT
This sequence comes from Tursiops truncatus, assembly GCF_011762595.2. Lineage (NCBI taxonomy): Eukaryota > Metazoa > Chordata > Mammalia > Artiodactyla > Delphinidae > Tursiops > Tursiops truncatus. Next base: position 161,597,986 of record NC_047035.1, on the reverse strand, counting down.
CAGAAGACACGACCAAAGCGAGTCCTTTTTAAATTGCCAGCATCTTTTTAATAGCCAGGGATTCATTTCCCAAGGGAAAAATAACCCTTCAATTGAAAATAAGATGTTGAGTCTGTATTATAAATACCCATTAATCCATGGGTTAATAATGCCCATTATCAATTCACATTGTGACTACTGACTGCCTAAAACATCACATCTGATATATTATTCTTATATTCTTTATTTTCTTCCCCCAAAGTTTAGGTTGTCTAATAGACCTTAATTACACTGTCAATAGAGTTTTAAGCCAAACATGCTATTATTCTAATTTAGACGTTCTGTAAATTAAAGGCTACAATTTAGTCAATTTCCATTCCCTGTCAATTTGGTAAAATGAAACAAACTAAGTTTAAATTTCTTTATTCTGTCTGTCACTTTGATCTCTAATTAATCCTTCCTATCAGGTGGCAATAAACATTGGCCAAAGGGATTGTGGACTCAGCTGTCGTGGAATACTTTCAGTATTGGGTCATTGAGCCACACAAGACTTCATGTCTATTAACACTTTTGAAATTATAGCCAAAAAATGTCAAAGAAGTTGACAAGGCAAAAACAAATAAATAGTATAAATATAAGTAATCAGATTTAGATAAAAATCCTTCCAAATTGGAAATATTTTTTCTTAGAGATATTTCATTATACTACCACAAGAATATAATTATTTAATAATTTTATGAAACTCATGGGTCAGAATGCCAAGGATATCAGAATGCAAAATAAAACAAAACCCAAAGAATTAACAATTAGTGCTACTCGGTAGATTTTAAAAATTGCATTTTTTTCAATAAAGCAAAAGAAACCAACAGGTGAGAAAATGATCTGAGGTTCATGACTGTAAAATGTCCTTTTCTTGACACTTGGAGGAAAAGATAGAGAGGTCAAGTCAATAGGGAAGGAGATTATCAGTACATTACTTACTTCCTTATATCCGAAGATGATGCGTCCATCCATGAGGAGGGTTGCTTGGAATGTGAAGCTTCCCAGGTTGTAATTATCCTGGAGATGTACGTGGTCCCACTGGACAACAAGCGCTGTGCCTATAAACCCCATTGGAACAAAAGAAATGCAGTCAGAAAAATGTATCAATCAATTCTGGTGGGAATCTTCACAAATCATGGATCTAACCTTCACATCTAGTAGCTGTGCTGCTTGAATTTTACATAGTTAACTGGATTTCTGTTACTGACATAGCATTTGGGATACTTTTAAAGAATTGAGTATTCTCTAAATATTTGGTAAAATCTAACCTCATACTGAGGTTAATATTGAGCCCAGTATGGGGGAATTTTGCCTGAGGAAGTCCATTAATGTTAATGGGTACTGTCTGCTTAAATTTCCATGAGCCACTTTCAAAATGCAACCCAAGTGGCTTGAATGAACTTCAAATACATTTGACAAATGCTGAGAGAGAAAGGAACACATTCAGGGAAGCTAGAATCAGACTTGAAAATGTCTATTTCGTACTTAGAATTATACACTTCCATATGCTAAAGAAATTTCTTTAACACTCATGGGAATTCTCCTCTTCAATTCACAATGTCTGCATTTCTTTGTTGTACTGCTTCTAAAAGGTTGCAAGGTAGCTTATAGGGCCTCAGGCTAACATTTCTGAAGCCCCTTTAAGTACACTGGGATGAATCTTCAGTGCTATATATCATATTCTGATGAGTCAACCTGCCAGTGTTTATTATAAAAGTATTAACATGAAACAGTAATTGAAACACAGTTTAATAGCCACCAATGAGAATTTATATTTTGTTTTGTTTTGTTTTCATCAGTGTTTCTCTTTTAGGTTTTATTTATATTTATTTATTTATTTTACTGGGGTACATATAGTTGTTTTACAATATTGTGTTAGTTTCTACTGTACAGCAAAGTGGAGTTCCCTGTGCTATACAGCAGGTTCTCATTAGTTATCTATTTTATATGTATTAGTTAGTGTACATGTCAATCCCAATCTCCCAACTCATCCCACCACCCCTCTTTCCCCGCCTTGGTGTCCATACGTTTGTTCTCTACATCTGTGTCTCTATTTCTGCCTTGCAAACAGGTGCATCTGTACCATTTTTCTAGATTCCACATATATGCGTTAATATACGATACTTGTTTTCTCTTTGTGACTTACTTCACTCTGTATGACAGTCTTTAGGTCCATCCACGTCTCTATAAATGACCCAATTTTGTTCCTTTTTATGGCTGAGTAATATTCCATTGTATATATGCACCACATCTTCTTTATCCATTCGTCTGTCAATAGACATTTAGGTTGCTTCCATGACCTGGCTATTGTAAATAGTGCTGCAATGAACATTGGGGGTGCATGTGTCTTTTTGAGTTATGGTTTTCTCTGGGTATATGCCCAGTTAGTGGGATTGCTGGGTCATATGGTAATTTTATTTTTAGTTCTTTAAGGAACCTCCATACTGTTCTCCATAGTGGCCGTATCAATTTACATTCCCACCAACAGTGCAAAAGAGTTCTCTTTTCTCCACACCCTCTCCAGCCATTTATTGTTTGTAGATTTTTTGATGATGGCCATTCTGACTGGTATGAGATGATACCTCATTGTAGTTTTGATTTGCATTTCTCTAATAATTAGTGATGTTGAGCATCTTTTCATGTGTTTGTTGGCCATCTGTATATCTTCTTTGGAGAAATGTCTATTCAGGTCTTCTGCCCATTTTTTGATTGGGTTGTTTGTTTTTTTAATATTGATCTGCAAGAACTATTTGTATATTTTGTAGATTTTTGTCTTTTGATTCGTTTGCAATTATTTTCTCCCATTCTGAGAGTTGTCTTTTCATCTTGTTTACGGTTTGCTTTGCTGTGCGGAAGCTTTTAAGTTTCATTAGGTCCCATTTGTTTATTTTTGTTTTTATTTCCTACTCTCGAAGGCAGGTCAAAAAAGATCTTGCTGTGATTTATGTCAAAGAGCATTCTTCCTATGTTTTCCTCTGAGAGTTTTATAGTTTCCGGTCTTACTTTTAGGTCTTTAATCCATTTTGAGTTTATTTTTGTGTATTGTGTTAGGGAGTGTTCTAATTTCATTAACTGACACTGTTTATTCTTTTTTATTTTTTTAAGAAAACAAATGAGCAGCTAAGATGTTTGCTTAGCTCTAAGTATTGGATTTTCTAACCTTTTAAAAAGTCTTGTTGCCAAAAAATGACGTACAGAAATGAAACTCACAGAACTAAGAGAGCATAACTTATCTCCCAGGTCAGTAAGTATATGATTAAAAAGAAAAAAAATCAATATTGCATGACAGAGAGCTTTTGGGTTAGTGAAGATGTGGAGATGCTAGGAGAGTAGAGTGCCCAGGAGGGCATGTATGCTCCATACCCTTTCGCATGTAACTTGCCCTATACGTTTCTTCTGTCTGATTTCCTGAGTTCATTCCTGTACCAGGTGATTGGAGTAGACCAGAACACTGTCATTACTGTGTTTTTGAGTATAACTTAATGCTGAGATCTTTTGACCAAGATGGCAGCATAGGAGGCTCCTGACTTCCCCTCTTCCCATGGATACACTGAATGTACAGCTACACAAGGAGCAATTTCCTTTGAGAGAAATCCAAGATTAGCTGAGTGACTGCTATACATGAGGCAACTGAGAAAATACCCATAATGAAAGTGCACACATCTAGGTGCTTACTGTGATCCTCTGGAGCCCAAAAGAGCCAGTGGGTACTTCCCCTACCTTGTTCCTTTGGCTCAGTCCAAGGATAAAACCAAGTCACCAGCATCTCTCTGGAAGGAGCTTGCACACATGTCTGGCACCCAGCTTTTGTGGCTGCCACCTGAGGACAGGCCCCCAGGTCGTCTTGCTCTGAGAGACAATGGGGTTTGCATTCATGAGTCCCACAGGACTGTAGCACACAAAGAAGCAATTGTTAATAGGCACACCTGTGAGCACTTGCATCTCTTGCATTGGCTATCCCCTCAAGGCTCAGTAGAGAGGGAGCAGACAAAATACCTGTCTCCCAGTTCATCCCTGGAGAGGATTTGACTGCATACTTTTCCAGTATGCTGCTGCCTGAGGGACTGCCAACAAATCTAGGTGCTGACTGCGATCTTCCCCTTTGGGAAACTGATGGCTCTTGGCACACCCAAAACTACTGGATGCCACTGAGAACAAAGATGGTGCCTTGAACAATCACAAAGGTTTGAAAGACAACCAGGAGCTTGAGCTAAGCTGATTGATGAAGTTCATGTTGTATAGAAAACCACTCTGACAATACTGGAAGAGGTAGCTATTTATCTGATGTACAAAAACTAACAGTGAGTAAAGAAAAATGAAGAAACAGGGGAATATGTTCCAAACAAAAAACAAGATAAATCTCTAAAAACTGATCTTAATGAAACAGAAGTAAGTGATTTACACAAATGAGTTCAAAATAACAGTCATAAGTATGCTCACTGGACTTCCCTGGCAGTCCAGTGGTGAAGATTCTGTGTTTCCATTGCAGGGGCCACAGGTTTGATCCCTGGTTGGGGGACCAAGATCCCGTATGCCACACAGTGCAGCCAAAAAACAACAAAAAAAAAGATGCTCACTGAGGTCAGGAGAGCAATGCATGAACAAAGTGAGAATTTCAACAAAGAGACAGAAAATATAAAAAGTACTAAATAGAAATCATAGTACTGAAGAATACAATAACTGACTGGAAGTTTTAATAGAGGGGTTCAACAACAGACTATATCAAGTAAAAGAAAAGATCAATGCACTTGAAAACATATCAGCAGAACTGATCCAATTAGAGGAGCAGAGAGAGAACAAAAAGAATGAAAGAGAGTGAAGGTAGCTTAAGGGACATATGGGACACCATCAAGTAGACCAATATTCACATTATAGGGATTTCAGAATGAGAAGAGAGAGAGAAAGGGGCAGAAGGATTATTCAGAGAGGACTTCCCAGGTGGTGCAGTGGTTAAGAATCTGTCTGCCAATGCAGGGGACACGGGTTCGAGCCCTGGTCTGGGAAGAACCCACATGCCTCAGAGCAACTAAGCCCATGCACCACAACTACTGAGGCCGTGTTCTAGAGCCTGCAAACCACAACTACTGAGCCCATGTGCCACAACTACTGAAGCCCGCATGCCTAGAGCCTGTGCTCTGCAACAAGAGAAGCCACCTCAGTGAGAAGCCCGCCCACCACAACGAAGAGTAGCCCCGCTCGCCGCAACTAGAGAAAGCTTGCGTGCGGCAATGAAGACCCAACGCAGCCAAAAATAAATTAAAAATAAAATGATTATTCAAAGAACTAACGGCTGAAAACTTCCTTAACCTGGGGAAAAAAACAGACATCCAGATCCAGAAAGCTCAAAAATACCAAAAAAAGATGAATCATAAGGGATTTACACTGAAACACATTAAAATCAAATTATCAGAAGTTAACAACAAGGAAAGAATCTTAAAAGCAAGAAGAGAAAAGCAATTTGTTATTTACAAGGGAAATTTTAAAGACTGTTAGTAGATTTTTCTGCAGAAACCTTGCAGGCAAGAGAGAGTGGGGTGAGGTATTCGAAGTGTTGAAAGAAAAAACCTGCTAACCAAGAGTACTTTATTAAGCAAAGTTGTTCTTCAGAATTAAAGGAGAGATAAAGAAATTTCCAGACAAACAAAAGCTGAAAAAGATCTTTACCACTAGACCAGACTTATAAGAAATGTTAAAGGGAGTTCTTCAAGCTAAAATGAAAGAATGCTAGTAAGTAACAAGAATTATATATATAAAAGAAAAACTCCCTGGTAAAGGTCAATATATAGTTAATTCAGAATACTTATAATGGTGGTGGAAAAATCACTTATAACTCTAGTATAAAGGTTAAAAGACAAAAGTTTTAAAAATAACTATAACTACAATAGTTTGTTAGTGGATATGCAATATAAAAAGTTATAAATTGTGATATCAAAAACATAAAATATGGTGGAAGGTGTAAAAATGTAGAGCTTCTGTCTGAGTTTGAAGTTAGTTGTTATCAGCTTAAAATTGATTGTATAAGATATTTTATGTAAGCCTCATAGTAACCACAGATCAAATACTTACACACAGAAGATAAATACAATGAATTGAAGCATATCACTACAGAAAATCAAATCACAAAGGAGAGTGAGAGAAAGAAAGGAATAAAGGAATTACAAAACAGCCAGAAAACAGCTACCAAAATGGCAATAGTAAACCATACCTATCAATAGTTACTTTAAATGTAGATGGACTAAATTCTCCAATCAAAAGACACAGACTGGGTTAAGAGTTTAAGAAAAAGACTTAACTATATGCTGCCCACAGACACTCACTTCAGTTTTAAGAACACACGTAGATTAAAAGTAAAGGTATGGAAAAAGATTTTCCATGCAAATGGAAACCAAAAGAAAACAGAGGTAGGTATACTTATGCCAGAAAAGTAGACTTTTAAGCCAAAACTTTTAACAAGAGACAAAAGAAAGATCATTATTCAATAATAAAGAGGTCAATTCATCAAGAGGATATTAACAACTGTAAATGTTTATAAATATTTATGTATCCAATCATAATACCTAAATATATAAAGCAAATATTAATGGATCTAGAGGCAGAAAGAGACAGCAATACAATAAAAATAGGGAACTTCATATCTCACTTTCAACAATGGATTGATCATTCAGACAGAAAATCAATAAGGAAACATTGGACTTAAACTACATATTAGAGCAGGTGAACCTTACAGAAATACATAGAACATTTCATCAAACAGCAGCAGAATGCACATTTTACTGAAGTGCACATAAGACATTCTCCAGGATAGATAATTTTTTTAGGCCACAGACAAGTCTTAACAATTTTAAGAGGCCTGAATTCATATCTGGCATCTTTTCTGACCAAAATGATATAAAACTACAAATTAACAGCAGAAGGAAAACTGGAAAATTCACAAATACATGGAGATTAAAAAATATCCTCCTGAATAACCAATGGGCCAAAGAAGAAATCAAAAGGGAAATCTAAAAATATCTTGAGATAAATGAAAATGGAAACAAAACATAAAACTTAAGGGATTCAGCAGAGGCAATTCTAAGAGGAAATTTATAGAGATAAATGCCTATATGAAGAAAAAAGGAAGATCTCAAAAAGCAACCTAACTTTACACATCAAGGAACTAAAAAAGAAGAACAAACCAAGCCCAAAGTTAGCAGAAGAAAAGAATATCAAAGATCAGAATGGAAATAAAAGAAATGGAGACTAAAAAGATCCATTAGATAGATATCACTAGAATGATAGAAAAGATCATTGAAACTAAGAGCTTTCTTAAGATAAAAAATTTGACAAAACTTTGGCTAGACTAAGAAAAAAGAGAAAGTATAAATAAAATCAGAAATGAAAGAGGAGACACTACAACTGATAACACAGAAAACAAAGGACCATAAGAAACTATTGTACTATGAACAATCATATGCCAACAAATTGGACAACCTAGGACATATGGATAAATTCCTAGAAACATACCATCAATCAAGATTGAACCACAAAGAAACAGAAAATCTGAACAGACCAATTACTAGTAAGGAGATAGAATCAGTAATTATAAAAGTTCTGACAAAGAAAAATCCAGGACCAGATGGCTTCACTGGGGAACTTTACCAAACAGTTAAAGAAGAATTAATACCAATTCTTATCAAAGTCTTCCAAAATAGAGAAGAGAGAACACTTCCAAACTCATTTTTCAAGGCCAGCATTACCCTGATACCAAAGCCAAATGAGGACACTACAAGAAAAGAAACTTACAGACCAATATAGCCAATGAACATAGATGCAAAAATACTCAACAAAATCTTAGCAAATCATATTCAACAGTACATCAAAAAGATCATATACCATGATCAAGCTGGATTTATTCCTGAGATGCAAGGATGGTTCAACATGCACAAATCAATCAATGTGATATGCCACATTAACAAAATGAAGGATAAAAGTCATATGACGATCTCAATAGATGCAGAAAAAGCATCTGACAAAATTCAACATCCTCTCATGATAAAAACTCTTAAATCAGATATAGATAGAATGCATCTCAACAAAATAGAGTCCATATATGACAAGCCCATAGCTAACATCATACTTAAGGCTAACAAGATACTAAGCAGAAAGCTTTTCCTCTAAGATCAGGAAAAAGACAAGGACACCCACTCTCACCATTTTTATTCAACATAATACTGGAAACCCTAGCCAGAGCAATTAGGCAAGAAAAAGAAATAAAAGGCATACAAACTGGAAAGGAAGAAGTAAAACTGTCACTATTTACAGATGCCTGTATTGTATATAGAAAACCCTAAAGACTCCAAAAAAAAACTGTTAGAACTAATAAATAAATGAATTCAGTAAGGTTGCAGGATTCAAAATCAATATACAGAAATGTGTTGTGTTTCTATGTGCTAATAACAGACTATCAGAAAGGGAAATTAAGAAAACAATCCCATTTACAATTGCATCAAGAAAATACTTAGGAATAAATTTAACTAAAGGGGTGAAAGTCCTGTATACTGAAAACTGTAAGACAATGATGAAAGAAACTGAACAAGGCACAAATAAATGGAACGATATTTCATGTTCTTAGATTGGAAGATTTAATATTGTTAAAATTTCGATGCTACCCAAAACAATCTACAGATTCAATGCAATCCCTATCAAAATTCCAATAAATAGAATGAAAAAAATCCTAAAATTTGTATGGAACCACAAAAGACTCCAAATAGCCAAGCAATCTTGAGAAAGAAGAACAAAGCTGGAGGCATTATACTTTCTGATTTCAAAGTATATTACAAAGCTATAGTAATCAAAACAGTATGGCTTTGGGATTAAGGAAAAAAGACACATAGATCAATGGAACAGAGTACAGATCCCAGAAATAAATCCATGCTTATACGGTCAATTCATTTTTCAATAATGGAGCCAAGAATATACAATGCGGAAGAACTGTTTCTCAACAAACTGGATAACTGTGCTAGGAAAACTGGATAGCCACATGCAAAAGAATATACCATACACAAAAATCAACTCAAAATGGATTAAAGACTTGAATGTTATACCTGAAATGTAAAACTCCTAAAAGAAAACATAGAGGGTAAGCTCCTTGACATAGGTCTTGGTAATCATATTTTGTATTTTGTATTTAACACCAAAAGCAAATGCAACAAAAGCAAAAATAAACAAGTTGGACTACATCAAACTAAAAATATTCTGCACAGCAAAAGAAAACATCAACAAAGTGAAAAGGCAGCCTATGGAATAGGAGAAAATATTTGCAAACCATGTATCTAACAAGGGATTCTATCCAAAATAAATAAGGAACTCATACAACTCAATAGCAAGAAAACAAATAACCCAATTAAAATATGGGCAAAAGACCTAAACAGCCATTTTTCCAAATAAGACATATAAATGGCCAAGAGGTTCATGAAAATGTGCTCAGCATCACTAATCATCAGAGAACTACAAATCAAAAGCACAATGAGACATCACCTCACACCTGTTAAGATGTCTATTATCAAAAAGACAAGAGGTAACAAATCCTGGACAGGATGTAGAGAAAACAGAACCCTTATAGTCTGTTGGTGGAAACGTAACTGGAACAGACACTGTGCAAAACAGTATGGAATTTCCTCAAGAAATTAAAAATAGAAAACTACCATATGATCCAGGAATCCCACTACTGGGTGTATACCAAAGGAAACAAAATGACTTCCTTAGAGAGATATCTATACTCTCTTGTTCATTGAAGCATTATTTAAAGTAGCCAAAGTATGAAAACAACTTAAGTGTTCATCTATGGATGAATGGATAAAGAATATGTGGTATACACACACACACACACACACATATATATATTATATATATATATATATATATATATATATATATATATACACTGAATATTATTCAGCCCCCAAAAGAATGAAATCCTGCCTTTGTGACAACATGGATGTATCTGGAGGGCATTAAGCTAAGTGAAATAAGCCAAATAGAGAAAGAGAAAAACTGCATGGTATCACATACATGTGAAATCTCAAAACAAAACAAAACAAAGACAGTTGACCTCAAAGAAACAGATTTTAGAATGTCGGCTGCCAGGGACTAGGGTCTGGGGGAAATAGAGAGATGCCGGCAAAAGGATACCAACTTTCATTTATACAATGAATAAGGTCTGAGGATCTAATGTATAACACGGTGACTACAGTTTCTAACACTGTACAATATAATTGAAATTTACTGAGAATAAAACTTAAGTGTTCCCACCCGAAAAGAAAAAAGGTACATATGTGAGGTGATGAAAATATTAATTAACTTGATGGTGGAAATTCTTTTGCAATGTATATATATATCAAATTATCACGCTATACCCTTTAAATATAGAAATCTATTTATTTCCTTGAGGTAAAACTTTAGAAGTAAAAATTTTTTTTTTTTTTTTTTACTTTTACCTTGGTACTTTTAGTTATATGCAGCACCCAAGACATACCCCTGTTGTAAGTGAAAACCCCGGTCTCTTCCTTCCACGGGCATCTCTGTATCTATACAACCATTTTTCTAAAAACTGGAAAAGGCAAGAGGACAATAATAGCCAGGAAACTTCCCATAATCGTAGAAGTAAAAGGGTTTTCTGATCATGAAATTCCTCCTAACAACCACTTCTTTTCTTTCACATGTGTTCACAACTCTCAAGCTCTAGTCTCCTTCTTACTCACTAATTTCTAATAGACACTTTGACGGTGCAGAGGAAACACTGAAATGGAGGGCAGATGAGCTAGACTTGTGTCCTGCCTCTAATACTCTGTGTGTGACCTTGGACACAATTAACCTGCTTGAACCTGTTTCTTCTACAACATGGGAGGAATAATTCTTGCCTTCTAGGGATTTCTGCAATCAATCAAAAAATACATAGTTTCCTCAAATTCTTTGTGCACCAGAGAGGTCTACCTAAATTGAGTAATTAAATGTTTTTAATGCAAATTCTGGTGATGATATTTTCAATACATTGTTAGTAGCAGACTTTTAAAAATAACACTAATTGTGCAAATATGTTTTATAATATGTAGTAGCACAGCTCCCCCAGCATTTAATTTAAATGGTTCTACTAGTAAGGTTAGTTGAGTGTACATGTTATCATTAAACTTTAAAATTAATTATATGTCTCTATCTTGTTTTATTGAATAATCAATATATCAAATTTTACCTTTTACTACAAGTTGCTGAATCTAAAACTTTATGGTCTGCAGGTTAGTGAGAGTGGCTTTTAGAGATACGATCTTGTATTTCTCTAAGCAGCGCCTTACTCACATATTGCTTCCTAGGTAGTACCTAATATAGGAAGCAATTAGGTAAGTGAGCCAAAAAGACACTTTCTTTGGTCATCAGCTATGATGTAGGAGAATAATCTGCCAAGAGCAATCCTTGGAATTCACCAAAGAGCTGGGTTAGTGTGGTGCATCTCTTGGCTTATGACGGACAATCCTACACTGTTTTTCTGATGATGGGCACAAAATCTAATGGTAAAGTTCTTCCTGGCAGAGCTGAAGTTGTAATTTAAGCTCATATAACAGACCACATGAGCTGCTGTACCATCCTATGTGCTTAATGGAACTGAGCAGTTGCAACTTAGTATCCTTAGGGTGATCAAACTGTCTAATCAGTAATGGATGCCAATTTCTTAATCTCCAAAATAAAAACAGGCAGGTAGGTTGATCTAGGGGCATTTAAGGTCACTACTAACTCCCAATTTTCTGATTCTGTGCTTGATTAGGCTTCTGATCACTGCAAGACTTATGCTTTCTATTTGCTATTTATGAGCCACCAAATTATTTTTCTAATAAAAGGTTTAGTTTTACAACTTCTCTAGTTTTTGTGCATTAATATTCTGTGACTTCTAGGCTGGCTATAATATTTGGAAGCATCGTCTGATTTTTAAAATCTAGTGCTTTAATGCTTACAGAAATATTATCTTAGAAGAAATGTTCTAAACTGCTGTCTCCTCTAGAGAAGTTTTTGCTTTCCTAAAATGTTGAGTTTCCCATCCTTAAGCATTCCTTCAATGATCCTAACCAATCAAAGTTGGAAACATTTCAGTAAGTTGCTATGGTATAAAAGGACTTTGTGAAGATCCTTACAATACTGAAAGGTGCTTCAGTCATTTAATAAAACACAGGCAATTACTAGCTTTTATTATTATATTGTAAGAATGCAATATTCCCATTGGTTATCACACAGAAGATATTTCAATAAAGTAAAATACAGTAATTCTTGAGTATTCGTACTTTCACAACTCAGAATTAAAAATCATCTTACATACCTAATTTTTTTCATGTATTCATTCATTGAATAATTAATTATTGAGGACTGACTGTGTATTGAGTTCTTGTGCCAGGTATTGAAGAGAAAATAATTTCTTATAAATAGTCACAGTCCTAGTTTTTAAAGAATTTAGAATCCAGTTGAAGTGGCATACATTAATTTTTAAAAATCATTTAAATAAAAGTAAAATTTAAATATTGAGCTACCTAGGCACATGGGTGTGTGAGAGAGCATATGGGGAAAGAGACTTAATATGCTTTATGATTTTTTTTTTTTTTTTTTGCGGTACGCGGGCCTCTCACTGTTGTGGCCTCTCCCGTTGCGGAGCCCAGGCTCGGGAGGCGCAGGCTCAGCGGCCATGGCTCACGGGCCCAGCCGCTCCGCGGCATGTGGGATCTTCCCTGACCGGGGCACGAACCCGCGTCCCCTGCATCGGCAGGCGGACTCTCAACCACTGCGCCACCAGGGAAGCCCCTGCTTTATGATTTTTATGCTAACAGTCTAGAAACTTGGTCATCAGAAGCTTGTGGCCATGAGTAAATGTTCCCAACATCACCTAGTAAGTGACAAAGCTTGGAAAATACTCAACTTTCTTATTTACTTAGGGTAGATTCATTCTGTCTAGTAGGTCACGGGATAAGCTTCAGATAAGTTGCCCACTGTAGCTCTGACTAAAGTATACTTACAATCTACTTGTACATCTTTGGGCCTTAGTACCTCAGTTTTTTAAAGTGGGAGGACAGAGTATAACAGTTCTTAAAATAACAGAAGGAAATAATTAGTATGGCTAACAGTTAGTATTACTTCATATTGGATCACACTTTGGTGTTATTCAAATTGTTTGAAATGCATTTCTCAAAGTGTACATCTAAGTATGTTTAGTTTTCTTCCTCTTTTGCTATTTTGACCTGTAAAGTGGCTTTATCACACTGGTCAGATCTCTTTCAGCAACATGATGTCATTTTCTGAAAGCCGTGGTCACAAGTAAGTCTATGCTACCCCATAGTAATTTTCTTCCTTGCGCATTAAGGCAAGACAAGAGAAGAAATAACTCTGTTCAGGCCACATGCTTTCATTATTTTAAAAGATAAAATTGTCATTTGGGCAAATAAATACTATTTTTGTATTATAAAGAGAACAGAAATTTCTATCTTTAAGTTTCCAAAACAAACTCTTCTTTTCCTATAATTTCGTTTTCTACTAAAGTTACAGCTTTCAATAAGATGTAGACATGAAAATTCATTTATGTCTTTAGGACATTACATTTCTTACTTAGATTTGAATGGTACTTAGTGACATATTCTAGGTCTTTTCTGACTATTTTATATGTCCCACAAAGAAATAGTAGGGATAGACTGTTGTCAGTTACTCTATTTAATATTTCAAAGTCAGGAAAACATTTTCGTAAGTGATTTTAATTACCCACAATCCTAGATTTTTAAAAGATGTGTTCATCTTATGGTACATATTATTCAAAAGTTTTGGAAATTTAATATCAATATATTATGCCACTTGCCTCTATCTGAAGATCAAAACTAACAAATTATCCTTTTTTTTTTTTAATACGAGGGACGTATTGCAACTAGCATAAAATAAATGTATTTGCTTTGTTCGAGGCGTCGTTTACAGCAACTCATATATTATAGTGCCCAATACATGTTAATAAACATTTGTTGAATGAACAAATGAATGAATGAATAAACGAGTGACATTTAACCACATACTTTACTCCACATATTAACAGTATTAACAGCTGCAGTGTAACATTTGTCATCTCGGGGCATTTGTATCAAGCAGTTTAAAATTCCAGTCTACCCCCAAAAAACCCAAGGTTACTAAAATATTAATATGAATCTGATGATCAATGTTTATAAGTATACATTTAGTAAAAAATAGGCTAACCAATACATACCATTATCAAAATATCTGACCGTTGAATTTCTGGATACACTGGGATCAAAATTTGCCATTAAAGGTGCTATGTACTGTGTGGCTGTTAGCATTCGATGTACAACTTCTCCAGTGTATATGAAACCTATAATTAGAAAAATAATAAATACGTTAAGAAAAAGTCCAGAAAATTTTAATTAAAATATCGCAACTCACCTTCAGTCACATTTCAAAAATAAAATATCATGGTAGCTAAAAAAAAGAAACATAATTAATGTCTTAATGTCTGATCAGCAATAGTTGAGTCTGGATTAGGTGACAAATTCCCATATGATTTGGTAGCACCTTGAAGACTGGTAAATCAGAAATCTATAGTATGTACAACTTTAATTGCAGGAAAGTGACTATTACCTGGAAGAGATTATTAGGCTGAAGAGGCTAGTATAGTACTATAAGTAATTCAAACATTAAATTTGCCTTCAGTAATCCCTTGTTATCTTAAACGCTAGTCAAACAGGCAAGTCCAGTTTACAATGTATTTTCATGCTGTTGAATTGCTTTTCTTAATCTCAGTTTAGGACATTTTAGAAATCACACATATGTATCTTTAATATTAAAATGAAGAAAATGTTTTGGACCATCTTTTCAAAGTTGAAAGGAGGCTAAACACTCATGGAAAAACTTCACATTTCTCAGATTGCTCAAGTAGCACTGTATCAAGGAGGTAAAGACTATATGTTTTCAGATAAGATGGTAAAATATTGATAATGCACAAATGCCTCTCTATTTAGAGAGTTATCAATGCCAGCCTATTCTAGCTGTTGGATAAGGAGAGCGAATTTACTATGGAGAACTTCGTCTTGAATTAACTTTCAGTACCTCCCATGTTACAACCCTACCCACTTTCAATTATTCACATTGGGTTTATTTACTTTGCGGATTATCCATGACAAATTGTTAATCCTATACTGGCTTCTTGCCTCCAAGGTCTTTAGCTGCCTAAAAGGAGAGTCAGCTCAGGGAATACCAACTAATTTTTCATATTAATCTAGGAAGTGCACAATTAAGAACATAAAAAATGCACACATGCACACATACATTATTACAAAATAAAATCCAAAGCAAGTTATTTGTGACAATGCAATTGTAATGTTTAGGCAATTGTAAGTTAACTACATATCTGGGGTTACTATAGATCATTTTTCTATTTCCATTAGAATTAATTTAAAAAGTGGGACTTTTTTTAAAACCACAAAATTATGTAGAATTTAAACTTCTAAAAGTGTAAAACTTTTATCTCACTTCATGGTCTGAATAAAGCTTTCATTGGCATATCACAGCCTTTATTGTTTCAAATTCTCAACTGTAATTTCTAGGTAAGTTATTGGAGAATTAAATCTGTAGTCATTTACTTTGAAATCAATTTCTGTCTTTCCAGCAATGTCGTCTTTCCTTTGAGTTCTTTTTTTTTTTTTTTTTTGCGGTATGCGGGCCTCTCACTGTTGTGGCCTCTTCCGTTGAGGAGCACAGGCTCCGGACGCGCAGGCTCAGCGGCCATGGCTCACGGGCCTAGCCGCTCCGCGGCATGTGGGATCTTCCCGGACCGGGGCACGAACCCATGTCCCCTGCATTGGCAGGCGGACTCTCAACCACTGCGCCACCAGGGAAGCCCCCTTTGACTTTCTTTTTATTTTTCATCGCAGGCATAACTGAATCATAGCTATTCACCTTTAAAAATGATACTTAAACTGGTAAAATCTTTAGCATGTTTTAATCATCCATTACTCTTTGTTTCTCATTTGCCAAAAAATATCTTTCAAAATAAATTCCCTATGTCTTGAGCAGAACTTTGTACATTTGCAATTTCACGTAGCTCAAGTGTACTAAAAGATATTATGATAGGGTGGAATAGCCATTGCTTTTATTTGATTTCCCTGTAATTTTCAGAGCCACGCTCTCAACGTTCAAAGTCCAACATCATATCCTTAAAATTATAAAGATGAAGAGTGACTATTTTTCAGGGTCTACGATTTACTTCTTTTCTCCTATCCTCACCAGCATGCCTTTATATTCACCATTAATTTCACCATTAAAATGGATACAAAAATTCTATAAATATGATCTTTTAAGGAAAAAATTGAATTATACTCTGAAAGTGTTCTTTCAGGGACAGTAGCTCTGGATAGTTATTCCCTTACTTTAAATTCTCCATGTATTAATAAGAGAAACTGATTTATTTAAAGAATAAAGAGGGCAGTAGTTCAAGGCAGTAAGATAATTTTAAATCAATACAAAATTCATTCACCAAAACAACTCTGTAAGAAACTGCAGCAGCAATTCCTAGAAAAACAGAATTGAAAAATGCAGAGCCATTAATGATTTCAGATACTTAATTATTACTATTAGTTTTTAAAATAAATAAGATTTATTTTTATAGATTTGGCAAAACATTATTTTCCATTCTATTGTATGTAACTCAGTCTTTCAGATCATGAGAATCATTATCTGCTGCTTCCTCTCATCAGGAAAAAGTTTTCTAGAACTACAATTTCCCAAATTTTAAAGGTGAAGTCTCAAATTATTCCCAAAGAACTAAGTAAAATGATGGAAGAATTTGCTAATGTGTAAAAGTTATAATTACAACTCTTGATTCTTCTATTATTATAACATTAATATAAATTATAAGTACTAGTCCTATGAGTATTATAGCTGCTACAACTACTACTAACAAGAAAGTCTGCCACTACTATTAATCTGCTACCACTATTACTACCACCACCAAGACTAATGTGAAAAACAATCCAAGGATACAAAAACTCCACTACTCCACAAAATGAGTTTAATTTTGCTAATTCAGAGAATACTTCTTGTTTACTTAGCCGCATGAAACCCAATTCCTTCATTATCTTAGGTTAGCTCTTAGTGACTATGAAGTAAAATGCTTGATTGTAGCGGTGGGCTCTACTGAGTTCTCCTTGCATTCCTAGGTTTTGAAAATATCATTTCAGCAGTGATTAATAACTGAGTAGAGAGAAACCTTACAGGCCTGCTGAGAGCAGGGAGGGAAGTGTAATCAGGTGTTGAATAAGAACCAGCTATGCAAAGTAAAGAGTCCTTTAATGGAATAAATCTTTTCCAAATCTTCAAAGGAATTCAGAGCTACCAATACCCCGTTTAGACATTTGTCTCTTTTCTTTAGTTGTCTTGGGCATGTCCAGTTGTACAGAAAAAATATTTCATTTTTCAATTTAGGCAACATATATTTACTGTTTTTTTCAAACTTGGCTGTAGCCATTTGAAGAGCTAATCACAAAATGTCTTTTACTCACTATGTGCTTCTAATTTAAATAGCACTCATCTACCTAGTCATAAGATGTGTAGAAAAGTGGTTATTACCCAGGTAATTTGGAACCCAGAAAGATACCTCCACTTAAAAGATCCAAATTAGAGAAGCAAATGTATTTTGTTTTTGAATTTCAAGTGATAGCTACACACTGCATTTCTCTTGCCTTCATGTGTAAACCTAAAGTCAAGTCCTGAGCTCAGCTGAAATTGACAGCTTTGCTCTTGCAACTGAAGGATCTCCTTGGGCTGTTTCTGTAGATGGTCTCTAGTCACTTGAATAATCTAGTTTTAAATCTGTAAACCTCATCAAGTCATTTGAGGATTCTATCATTGTAAGTCCTGGCATGAATAACCCTTGCCCAATCATTATATATTTATTAACCACAATTATATATTTACTAACTACAAATATTATTGTGATCATTGTGAAATTAACCAATATCTATATACCACTTTACCAATTACATTATTTTCATATATTTTCTTCACTGTATACTTATAATAACTTTGAAAGGAATTATTATTATTTCTGTTTATTAAGTGAAGCAGGTAATGAGGCTGGGTAATTTGCTTAAAGCCACATGGCTAGAATTGGTCTTCTGATTCCAAATTTTATGACCTCCTCACAATATACTTTAGAATTCATTATGTGTCCAGCACTAGATACGCTCCCTCACTGGATTTCATACTTAAACAAGGAGTTTGAGGGGGAAAAGACCTGCCCTCTCTGTGAAAGCTCCACTGCCTCGACCTTGGAGCAGAGCGGCAGTCACCTTAAATCCTGCTACTTTTATTGTACTGCTCTTATTAACTGCAAATTGTACAAATAGAGTTAAAATAGATTCCTCCATCAAAATCCACCAAGTGACTCTCAAGTTGGTAGGTGAATGACGTATGATTAGGGAATATATTTGACGGTGAAATCAAATTATTTCCTAGCTGTGTGACATAAGTTCCCGACCTCTCTGTGGCTCAGTTCCCTAATCTGTTAAATGGAGGAGTAATATCTACATCATCGGGTTGTTATGATGGCTGAATGAGTTAATACGTTAAAAACACTCAAAGATAATGTTTAAAACAAAAAATTTGCAGAAAGAAAATCAATTAAATTCTATTTTTCACCCCTTGAAGCCTTTTCTGCCTAATGCCTAATAGTTGATTAGACCTGCACTAGGATGTTTATATAACATCAAAATTGTGCTTCAGACTCAAACGATATGATACGTGTTTCGTTGCATTATTCCAATTTCGGTTAAGGTGTACCATTGAACCCAACTACAAGACAACAGGTAATAAAACAGCCTTAATGTCCAAAGTTCTACACTTATGTAGATATATGTTTCCTTACATTCTGATGGAATAGCACCTTGTAAAAATATCGACCTCCTATTGGTTGCAAATGGTTGTTTCATTTAATTGAAAGTGTCACAGTTATGAAGGAAGCATGAAAAGGCTATAATTTCCTGTGCAACATTCTGTGAAACTTTAATGTGTAAAGAGCTACATAAAATATTCTACTTCATCATCTTTCAGTTGATACTTTTGACCCCAGAGGAAAGGTTGGATCTGATGGGTAAGCCTGTAGGGCAGTGAACACTTATATTTAAATGCTGCCTTTAGAATACAAATGACAATGGTGTATGCAACTGTTGCCACCTTTATGACATGTGTACCATGACCCCTACACATTAATCAAATAGATCTGAAATTTATGGTCTTTTATCCACGAAGATTTGGAGAACAGATTCCTCATACTGATCCTTCCATAACCTTATATATGACCTGTCCCATCTCTATGCATGAAGAACTGAGTTGTTTAACTGGGTGTTGTTTGTGGTTATTGTTTTATCAGTTGCTCTGTGTTTGTGGTGGACAACTTGCCTGAAGCAAACAAATGCAGTTTGAGCATAATTCAACTTACATTTTGCACAAATGCCATTTTATGAATCACAGTACATTATCACGTGCTATAAACTAGCCCCTTTCAGACAAATACTTGTTTGTAATTCAGTTAGCCTTTTAAACAAAACCACATGTGGCAGCAACTGCTAATTTGAAAATTAAAAGTTGTGGCAAGTTATCTGGTAATTAACTGTCTGCCAGCTGCAACTGTACAATGAATGACGGGTTTCATGTAACAGGCTTCCTCTGGACAAAATTGTTGCTAGTAGACCACATAGTTCACTGTGAGGATATTGGTGTGTACTTGCAACTTAGACAGTTAAAGAAAAAAACAGAAGCATTTCTGAAGTTCATATGAACTTGCTAACCACGGGCTCCTAGGAAGCAACCTATACTCTTGTCAATCACCAAATACCTTTCCTTTACAATTCCAACCAGGTGTCAAGGTGTCAATCATATTTTATACATTGAAAACTTATATATGTCAAAATATATCACATCTCATAGACTCCTTTATCCTATTGGCTTAAGGCCACAACGGGGACTACAAATCACAACAGTCACCCTCTGGGGGAAAAAAGCAACCAGTGACAACTTGGTTATTGGCTGCAAATTATGGTCATGAAATTACCAATATAAAATTTATGTTGATGATATAAAGTGCCTCTCTCCAACTCCAGAAGGAAAGGACAGGAGCCAGAATTATGTAGGTGAGGAAAAGAAGAGAGACAAAAATCCATAACTTCTTTCATTTTCATTTTTAACTATTAACAAAATTGTTGCCTGTAGTTCTTGCCTTCTCCATCTTATTTCTTATAAGATGCAACTTATTTTTTCTTTCTTCTCCATCTTATTCAAATAAATAATGTAACATGTTCTTAACTCATGTTAATTCTTAGTTGTTACGGTCAACAGTTCCCGTCTTCCCTCTGTTCTAAAGGCTTCTGATTATCTGGGATTTCCAGAGAGGGGTCCTTTCACGCTGCAGACAGTGAATGGCGCCCCCAGGAGTTGGGTAGTGCATGACCTACATGCTTTTCATGGAGGCACTGCACTGCTCCTTTTTACCTGAAAATCAAGTCCATCCCCTCTGTCCAGATGGATCCAGGTACTATATTTTGAAAGCCTTACTCTTGCAAGGGGGAGAAGGGGAGGGTTGCTTTGAATGACTTATGGCCCTAGACTGAGGATTCAGGGATCCTGTTGTCAAATGCTGGACTTACATGTAGCAGCCAAATTATAGTTGGGAGTTAGTCCCTATACCTGAGGTCTGCTTGGTTTGGGGCATGCTGTCCTGTGTTTGCAAAGCCTTTATCTCAAATCCTACTTAGTACCTTGAACCTTGCTCCTTGTGTGCAGTTTTTCTAGAAGACAACCACTTTTATTTCCTGACCTATAAATATCGGCTCCCCTGGAATTTCTGCCCATTTACCGGAACCTAAATAAACCCTTCGGGAAACCACCTAGAACATCTCTAGGTTATCAGCTGGGCTTCCATCCAGGCTCTGTCCTGCTCTAGAGAAAGGAGCTCATGCCTTGCTTGGCTTTCATTCCATCTCCAGGGCTCCCCACTACCATGAGGAACAATGAAAACTGTCCCTTCCTTTTCCAAGGACTTAAAAACTCTCATTGAAATCCATTTTTAAATGTCTGGAAACAGCCCTGGAAGGAAGATGACTAAATGTAAGGAGAGGCCACCTTCAGGTAGCCTCTGCATCATCAGACCTTACTGTATTTATTGAATACTCTGAGTACTGCATGTCCTACTTTACAAATCAGGTAAATTTAAAGTAAAAACATAGCGGGAGAAAACCTCATTTAGATTCTTGCCTAGAATTTCAGTCTATCTAGCCTCCGGTTTCCAAAACCAATTTTATTCTATATTTTTTAAAAGATGACTATACTTTTCCACCTTTATTCCTCCAGAAATGTTTTCATTTTCCATTATTGTTTACACATCCTAGGAGAGAGAGAAATCTCATCCCCAAGTTTTAGCAAAATCCATCCAAGTCATGAGGTGTCTTGAACGGACTGACAGTCCCCTCATTGTCCTGCCCTTTTCAGTGCAAGAGAAATACCATTCATCTAGACCGGAAAGGAACTACCGGAAAGGAGGGCTTTGCTTCTCAAAGATGGCCATCTGCCTTGCACCACCAGTCCCAAACCGAACGCCTGTTCCTTCTTCCTTTTTTCTCCAGCTTAACTGAAATATCCCTAATGTCTCAATGGGCTTGGGTTTTAACACCTTAGCCATGAGCTTATACATCCAATCTAGTGTCTTATATACTGTTTCAGATGGATATATAGATCATATGTAAACAGGTTGTGTGTAAGTATAGTGTGTATATATATATATATTATATGTAATAAACATATTGTGTATGTATATACATATATATGATTATATATGTGTGTGTGTATATATATATATATATATATATATATATATGCATTTCTCTCCATGGAAAGGCTCAGATTTGACTTTTTCATGTTTTACAAGCTGCACCATCCGATCTCATGTCATCACTTACTCTCACTGAGTTGCAATTTCTTCTGTAAAATTAGGCTAAAATGAACTGCCTTTTAAACAACATTGCTGTGTGCATTAATTGGTGAAAAAGGACTCTACAAATGTAGCTGCAATTCCACCATTCAGCACATATATATCGAGCATCTGCATTGCTCTGACATCGTTTTAAAATCAGAGCCCTGTGGCGGCTCCCTCTGCAGTTGCACTGATTTCTCTCCTCTTGTGCTCTTGATTGCTGCAGTCCTGTGCTCAGGATCAAACTTCTGTGGTATTTTCAATCTCCTTGAGACATGTGCCCTTTTTACACTCTCAGGGTTGTGATCCTCACTCTATTTTCTCATATGTTTTAGTAGTTCGGTCCTGTAAGGAGATGAGTGCTCAGTGAGAGGGACAAAATTGCCGTAACAGAAGAGCGTTGGCCCAATTGTATATTCACATTACACACTTTGTGTTTTGTACTTTCAATGTGCCCTATAATTTGAACACCCAAAACACTAGACGCTGAAAGAAAAACTCTATTCAAGAAAAGAAAGGATTTATAACATATTTGGCTTTGTTTTTATATACATATGTGTGTATTGTGTGTGTACACGCATATATACACATATATGTATATGCACACATATATTATATGTACATACATATATAGAGAGAGCATCTTAGAGTACATAGATTTTGTAAATCAATACAAAACAGATAATAGAGTGTCTTAAAATCTGAAGCACAATAAAATCCAATCAGCTTACTTCTTTTGAAAGCATTTTAAGCATGATTTTACCCATTTTGCTGATCCCGTTGCACAAGCCCATCAATATCTTAGTTAACGCCCACTGGATCGAGCTTTTAAAAAATGCATTTATTTTCACAGATATAATGTACTCTTACATAAAATTTATCAACTCTATTTTAGGAAACACTGTAATTACTGAGAGCAGTGAGAGATTAAAAGAAGGCCTAAGACCTTTTCACATCTGTAATAATTCCAATATTTCTCTCCCAACTCTTTCCCTCACACAAAATGAAAAAATAAACAACCAAAAGAAATCAGATTCGTTTATTCAGGGTCATCTCTTCTAGTGTTGGCTAGGGGAGAGTTTATTAGGATATATATTCTTCCACCAGAGAGAGTTACTCTACAGAACTACTCGTATTCATTCGGGATATGGTCATTGAGGCAAAAAAGAGTAGAATTTGGTTAGAATTACCATTTATTTCACAAACTAGATCCTAATTCAAATGTTAGAGATTCTACTTCCTATAATCTTACTGTGAAAAAATTTGACGGAATATATTTATTTGGATCAAAATGCCGATAAAGCATTTTCCTTGACCTTGGGAGTCACTGCAAAAACTGCTTAGATTCTAAAATTCTGAAGTATGTATTCAAGCATTCATACACATTCAACTATGGATATTTTGTGATGTTCAACCAATTTCTATTTGTTTTTCTTTTGTTTGTTTTGTTTTGTTTTTGTGGTACGCGGGCTTCTCACTGTTGTGGCCTCTCCCGTTGCGGAGCACAGGCTCTGGACGCGCAGGCTCAGCAGCCATGGTTCACGGGCCTGGCCGCTCCACGGCATGTGGGATCTTCCCGGGCCGGGGCACGAACCCGTGTCCTCTGCATTGGCAGGCGGACTCTCAACCACTGCGCCACCAGGAAAGCCCTCTATTTGTTTTTATATGTGACTGTATTTTACCTCTTCTTACTTCATACATACCTCAGACAAATAGAATCTAAGCCATCAATCCCTAGATATCTGAAAATGTTACTTTTCTTGCTACTTTAATGAGACCTCATTTTTCTTCTCAACATTTTACTTCAATTATACTTAACATCTGACTATCCAACCAAAGGAAAGCAGTAGGAAATGGTACTGGCAAAAGTGGCTATTTACTTCTCATTTTACTCGACCTTTGACCAGAGTAATACTTACTGGAAACAGACAGAAATGGGTATGTAGCAAAAAAAAAAAGGCAAACAATAGAACCACAACTCTGGGACCACCCAGAGTGAATGAATAATGCTACACCAGGTCTTAGGTTAACCGGTATGAGCAGTAGAAAAGGACCTTCCATGTTTAGTGGCAACATTTTATTGCCTCCCAAGGAAAATGAAAGAGATTCTTGTATTATTTTTTCAACACCTTTACATTCACATCTGCCAAAAAGGCTGGGGGAGCAAAGCTATCATCTTCTTAGGCTGAAAGAGGCACTTCTCAAAGGGGACCACGGGAAGGCATGGAAGCTATTCTGTAATTGATAACCTGGTTCTCTAACATGTAGCTTTTGTGGAAGAGCAGCAAAAGCTCGTATCTCAAATGTGCTTTTGTGTAACTGATTCAGACTGATCAGAACTGAAGGGATGAATTTTCTTTTATTTCACTTTTATGTCTGCTAAGGCAGAGAATAAAAAGGTTCGCCATGCTGGGAAGAATTCTCTCCCTGGACATCTATCCACAGGTCCTGGTCAGTGTGTGAATGGAGCAGTCAAAGTGGCTGCAGGTGAATTTGGCCTCGATGACATAACCCAGCCATAATAGGGCACCTCTCATATGTGACCAAAGTTCAACAAAACCAGGGCAAGCCTATATTCAATCAGACACCAGTTTTAAAGTAATACCTCTTTAAATATATTAAAATTAAAATGAATGATGTTTTAACCTTTCTACAAATTTGGGATATGGGAGGCCTGGGGAGAAATAGGCAAAATTTATTAGAGTTCATTGTTCAGGCTTTAACACTGTCATTGTCAGAAACCCTACTCAGGTACATAATGACCGTCAGCTCTCTCCTTCCTATTTAAATCTTCTCTCAGGAAGAATCTGAATTATTACGATGAATTATATTATTATTATTGATGGATTATTATCTACTACAGTGTGAATGGCATATAATCTTTATCCCCTCTCAGGAGTATTTATATGTTATTTGAGGACGATGACCCTCCTTAAGCTAAAAAAATGGTTCTCTCCTGTTGCTACCAACAAAGGGCTGAAATCACTCCAGTGAGTGTCTACTCACTGCTGACCTTGGGTAGTGGGTCAGCACAGGTCCCCAACTAAACCTGTACCATCCTGCAAAAGGTGGAGGCTGAAATCGCATGAACGTGGGTCACCACTCTCCCTCAGGTGGCCACTGCCATCCTCTGTAGGCTCTGCAATGCTGGAGGTTTTTCAAGACTTGATACTACAACACAGTCTTACTGCAGGTGTCAGAGTGACATGAAGGCCCCTCTGGTTTATGGCTGCTACCCAGTGACTTTACAAAGAGTATACACAACCCCAATTTCATTAGATATGGCCATTTCAGAGAACCTTATATTTGAGGAGAAAGTGGTTTAAAAAAATTGCATTGTGGATTCGTTTTATCCCTTGTTAGCTAAGCCTTTAAGGACGTTGGGTCAATGCACTCATCTCTGCATACGCGCTGCTTGGCTTGGCAGACTCTCTTGTATATAAGTAACAAATTGGTTTTCAAGAATGAGAATTGTTCAATCTCCAAACGCCACCACCCGACAAATAAAGCCCTCCATGCTTTGCACCTGACAAATAAAGGCCTCCATGCTTTGGTCACTGCCTGGCTCTCCGACTTTATCTCCCACCTCTCCTCCACACGCACCCTGGACTTCAGCTACTCACAGCTTTCTGTGGGCGCCATGGGTTTTATGCGCTTTCACACGCTACTTTTTCTGCCTGAAATACGCTTTTCTCCTTCTGTGCCCTGAAAAATCTTATTCATTTTTTAAGCTTCAATTTAAACGTCTCTTCTTGTGTGAAGCCTTCTTTTATCCTCTCCAACTCCAGAAGATCTGATCACACCCTTCGTGTTCCAGCCCTATGCTCATCCTACTTCTATTATAGGTCTTATCACACTGAGTTACAATTGTTTATTTTCGTATCCATCCCCTGACCTCTCTCCTCCTTATCACCTGTTGCAGACTCTAGAGGACGGGGGCCATGACTTGTTCATATTTGTGTCTCAACACAATATGCAGTCATTCATGTCCGCATCCAGTCTGCAAGCAGTGGTTGAGTGCTTGGTATGTTTGAGGGATTACACTAGGCACTGAGGTTACAGCAGGGAAAGGACATTCTCTGCACTGCGCAGAGAATGGTGTGTGTATGATGAGGTTGGAGAGCAACAGCCAGGGGTCAGTCTCTGGGAGGCCGTGCCAGCCGTGGCAAAGGTTTGGGGACCTTTTTTTCAAAGGCTACAGGAACACACTGAAAGGTTGAAGCGGAGACTTAACATGACCAGATCTGCTTTACTGGAAAATCATTCTGATAAACACCGCATTCAGGCGAGTGTTTATTTCCAGAGAAAGAGTGAAGAACACATGGCGAAGGGTACACAGCAAAACTCAACTGTCTATTTTACCCGCTTCAATCTGTATTGAGTACACACACGTTTTCTGTATTATTCATATTTTTTGTACAGCTGAAATATTTCAAAAAAAATTTAAAGTTCATTCAGGCAGAGTATAGACAATGAGTAAGGGGGAACCATACTTGAAATAGGGTGAACAGTTCACTATTTCAATAATCCATGGACAGAAGGAATGGGCTTAAACTAAGAGGGAGGTGGAGAGAAGCAGACACATCAGACTTCTTTCAGAAGCAGAATCAATGTCCAGATGGCTTATTGGATATAAGGTGAGAGCTGAGGAAGGAATCAGCTGGAAGATGATGGTGCCACTTACTAAGATGAGGAAACTGGGGGAGAAAAAGCAAAATCTGGGCTGAAAGGGTGGTTTCAGAATAAAAGTGTACAAACAGCTTAATTCAATTTCTGTCACTCATATGCCACCTTAGGTATCACAACCAAAGGGGTTATACGGTGGTTTTCCATCACTGAAGCTTCCCTGTTGAGTCAGTTGTCTTGGAATTAAACCCTTGTGCACTGAAGCAGAAAGTTTGGGGATCCAGTATAATCAGATTCCTTGGATGGATAAGTACCATTTCAAGGCCTACAAACGGGAGGGATTACCTGCTAATTTAACCATGAAAGTGGATTTGTGTGTCTGCCTCAGATAAGGTGAGGATGCATGACACACACAGATAAACTACTTTTTAGGGAACTGAAAAAATCACTTCAAGGGTCACTTCCTGCTCTTTGACTTGTCATCTTCTGTGGTCTAAAGGAAACCTTAAGTAGAGCCTAGTATATCTGACAAATGCACTTACTTTCTTGCTGACAATGTATTTGTCTGCAACATTAGTATTTCACAAGTATTATATAAAGAGATATAGCAAATATGTTTCATGATAAATATTTTCTTTCCAACTTTCATGCAGACCTCTCTTTGGAATAAACTAAGGCAGCATAAAATATTGACAAAATGTTAAATAAATGCAAAGCAATAAAATCAGTGTACTTAAAAATCTGTAAAACATAACTGTATAAATGTTATAAATATACTCGAACAGAAGTCTTGTTCTGAGGGTTCCCAACCTAATACAGATAGAGACAGACTAAACAAAGTAAAATGGTCAGTAAAGATTCCCACTGGATATTTCACCACTGAATCAGAGGGTAATGGAGAAAAAAACATGGAGCTGAAATGCAGGGGAGGAGTTCTTTTCTAGGAAAAAAGTAACAAAGACTATTCAACGAGGAGAAGGAGCTGCTTAAAAGCTAATGTCAGGTTAGGGTCAGACTGAATACTAAAAGGGAATTAGAACTTTTAAAAAATTTTCACAAGTGAACAACTTAAGTTTACATCTCTCTGTTGTTCAGTAACTGAAAGACTCAGGGAGAGACTATCAAATAAAATTCAAGTGCTAATCAAAATGTTTCAAAGAGTGTTCGTGTACATCAGGACCTGTGAACTTTCTGGATATCAAATGTTTCTCAGAATATTTGCCCTCTGGGAAAAGTAACTTTATTATGAGAAAGGGTAACCCTGAGATTGACACTCTGAGATCTCATGCAAAGTTTACACAAAGTATTTGGTTATTCACCCATCTTTTTTAATTGTGGTAAGAACACTTGACGTGAGATCTACCCTCTTAATTGCTGAAGTGCACAGTGCAGTGTTGTTAACTGTAAGCACAATGCTGTACAGCAGATCTCTAGAACTCATCCATCTCGCATAAGTGAAACTTTATACCCATTGAACAGCAGCTTCTCATTTCCCCATAGCCTCTGGCAACCACCATTCTACTCACTGCTTCTGTGAGTGTGACTATTTTAGACACATTCCATAAGTGTGGAATCCTGCAGTGTTTGTCCTTTTGTGACTAACTTATCTCACCTAGCATAAAGTCCTCAAAGTTCATCCATGTGGCTGCATAAGGCAAGATCTCCCTCTTTGGTCAGGCTGACCAATATTCTATCATATGTATATATTTTCTTTATCCGCTCATCTGCTGATGGACATTTAGGTTGCTTCTACATCTTGGCTTTGTTAATAACGATGCAATGAACATGGCAGTGCAAATATCTCTTCAAAATTCTACTTTCAATTCTTTTGGGTAAATACCCAGAGGTGAGATTGCTGGATCATATGGTAGTTCTGTTTTTAATATTTTGAGCCTCCACACTGTTCTTCATAGCAGCTGCACAATGTTACAGTCTCACCAATTGTGTACAAGTGTTCCAATTTCACCACATTCTGGCCAACACTTGTTACCTTTTTTTTTTAAAGACACACTTAAAATTTTTTTTATTATTACTTAAAAAAATTTTTTTTAAATTTATTTTTGGTTGCTTTGGGTCTTTATTGCCACACGTGGGCTTTCTTTAGTTGTAGCAAGCGGGGGCTACTCTTCCTTGCGGTGTGCTGGCTTCTCACTGTAGTGGCTTCTCCTGTTGCAGAGCACAGGCTCTAAGTGTACGGGCTTCAGTGGTTGTGGCTCGCGGGCTCTAGAAGGCAGGCTCAGTAGTTGTGGTGCACAGGCTTCGTTGCTCTGCAGCATGTGGCATCTTCCTGGACGAGGGATCGAACCCGTGTCCCCTGCACTGGCAGGAGGATTCTTAACCACTGCGCCACGAGGGAAGTCCCAACACTTGTTATCTCTATATTTTTTTATACAATAGGCATCCTAACAGGTGTGAAGTGATATCTCATTGTGATTTTGATTTGCATTTTCCTGATGATTAGCTCTGATGAGCATCCTTTCACCAGATGAAAACAAACGTTGGTCATTTGTATATCTTCTTTGGAGAAATATCTATCAAAGCCTTTTCCTCATTTTTTAACTGGGTTATTCATTATTTTGCTATTGAGTTGTAGGAATTCCTTATGTATTTTGGATATTAACCCCTTATCAGGTATATGGTTTGCAAATATTTTCTTCCATTCCATAGGTTGCCTTTTCATTTTAATGATGGCTTCCTTTGCTGTGCAGAGCTTTTTAGTTTGATGTAGTTCAATTTGTTTATTTTGCTTTGTACCTTTGCTCTTGGTGTCAAATCCAAGAAATCATTGCCCAGCTCAATGTCAAAAAGCTTTCTCCCTATGTGTTCTTCTAGGAGTTTTACAGGTTCAGGTCTTATGTTGAAGTCTTTAATTCATTTTGAATTGATTTTTGTGTATGATGTAAGATAAAGGTTCGATTTCATTCTTTGGCATGTGGATATTCACTTTTCCCAACACCATTTGTTGAAGAGTCAATTCTTTCCCCATTGTGTATTCTTGGCACCCTTGTTGAAGATCAGTTGACTATATATTCATGGATTTATTTCTGGTCTTTCTGTTCCATTCCGTTGGTATACAGTCTATCTTTATGCCAGTACCATACTGTTTTAACTACTGTGTTGTAATATATTTTGAAATTAGGAAGTGTAATACTGGGACTTCCCTAGTGCTCCAGGGGTTAAGTCTCTGCCCTTCCAATGCATGGGTTCGATCCCTGGTTGGGGTACTAAGATCCCACATGCCATGCAGCTAAAAATAAATAAATAGTCTTAAAAAAAAAGGCTAGAAACCAACAAAACAAAACAAAACAAACAAAAAGAACCCCACTTTGAAAAGAAATACACCTTTAGGAAAAAAAAGAAGTGGGGTACCTCCGTCTTTGTGTTTTTTATCAAGATTATTTTGACTACTCAGAACATTTTGTGACTTCATATGAATTTTAAGATTTTTTTTTCTATTTCTGTAAAAAATGCAATTAGCATTTTGGTAGAGACTGCATCGAATTTGTAGATTGCTTTGGGGAGTATAGACATTTAAAAAATATTGTCTTCCAATCCATGAACACATGATGTTTTCCCATTTATTTCAATCTTCTTCAATTTCTTTCATCAATGTTGTGTAGTTTTCAGTGTGCAAGTCTTTCATCTCTTTGATTAAATCCATTCCTATGTATTTTTTCTCTTTTGATGCTGTTGTAAATGGGATTCTTCCCTGATTTTCTTCTCAGATAGTTTGTTGTTAGTGTATAGAAACACAATTAATTTTTGCATAATGACTTTATATTCTGCAACATTACTCAACTCGTTTATTAGTTTTAACAGGTTTTTTTCTGGTGTGTGAGGTCCTTAAGGTTTTCAAAGTATAAAATCATGTCATCCTCAAACAGAGATAATTTTACTTCTTCCTTTCCAATTTGGACACATTTTATTTCATTTTCTTGCCTAATTGCTCTTGCTAGGAAATATGGTGTATCACATTAACTGATTTTCATATGTTGAACCATCCTTCAATCCCATCCCATGGATAAATCCCACTTGGTAATGGTTTAATGATCCTTTCAATGTGTTGTTGAATTTGGTTTGCTTGTATTTTGTTGAGAATTTTTGCATTTATGTTTATCAGGGATAGTGGTCTGTAGTTTTCTTTTCTTGTAATGTCTTTGGCTTCGGTATCACAGTAATGCTGGCCTCATAAAATAAGCTTGGAAGTATTCCCTCTTCTTCTATTTTTTTGGAAGAGATTGAGAAGGATTGGTGTTAATTCTTAAGTCTTTGGTACACTTCAGCCATTAAGCCATATGGTCATGGGTTTCCTTGTCGGAAGTTTTTTGATTACTGATTCAATTTTCTTACAAATTACAGATGTGCTCAGATTTTCTACTTCTTAAGGATTCAGTCTTTCTAGGTTTTATGTTTCTAGGGGTTTATCCATTTCTTCTAGGTTATCCAATTTGTTGGTGGATAATTGTTCACAGTAATTTCTTGTGATCCTTTATATTTCTGTGATATAACTTGCAATGTCTCCTCTTTCATTTCTGATTTTATTTGAGTCATTTCTTTTTTCTTAGTTAGTCTAATGGTTTTTCATTTTTGCTAATCTTTTCAAAAACCATCTCTTAGGTTACTTGAGAACTTTCTTCTTTTTTAATGTAGGCATTTACGGCTATAAAATTCCCTCTTAGTACTTCTGCTGCATCACATAAATTTTGGTATATTGTGGTTTTGTTTTGATTTGTCTCAATATATCATCTAATTTCCTTTTGGTTTCTTGTTTGACCCATTGGTTGTTCAAGGGTGTGTTGTTTAATTTCCACATATTTGTGAATTTTCCAGTTTTCCTTTGCTATTAATCTTTAATTTCATACCATTGTGGTTGGAAAATATGCTTGATATGATTTCAATCTTTTAAAATATATTAAGACTTGTTTTGTGGCCTAATATATGATCTATCCTAGAGAATGTTCCATGTGAACATTCTCTTCCACTTGAGAAGAATGTGTACTCTGCTGCTGAACATTCTCTTCCACTTGAGAAGAATGTGTACTCTGCTGCTGTTGGGTGGGATATTCTGTATGAAATGTTAGGTTCATTTGGCCTATAGTGTTATTTAAGTTTTCCTTATTGATTTCTGTCTGGAAGTTGTTTCCATTATTGAAAGTAAAATATTGCAGACTCATACTGTTATTGTATTCCTATCTACTTCTCCCTTCAGTCTGCCAATGTTTGCTTTATATATTTAGGTGCTCTGATGTTGGGTGCACATATAACTGTTATAGCTTCCTGATGAATTAACTCTTTTATCATAATATAATGTATTTTGTCTTTTGTGACAGTTTTTGACTTAAAGTCTATTTTATCTGATATAAGTATAGCAACCCCTGTTCTCTTTTGGTTACCATTTGCATAGAATATGTTTTTTCATACCTTCACTCTGAGTCTGTATGTGTCCTTAAATCTAAAGTGACAACAGATAGTTGGATATATATATATTTTTTTATCCATTCAGCTACTCTAAGTCTTTTGATTGAGGAGTTTAACCCACTTATATTTAAAGTAATTATTGATAAAGAAGGACTTACTATTGTCATTTTGTCACTTGTTTTCTGTCTTGTAGTAGCTCTTCTGTCCATCTTTTATTCTCTTGCTATTTTACTTTGTATTTCATTGGTAATTTAGTAATGGTATGCTTTGTTTCCTTCCTCTCTCTCTCATATATCTTCTACATGTATTATTTTTGTGGTTACCATGGGGCTTACATAAAACACCTTATAATTTTAACAGTCTACTTTAAGCTGAGAGCACCAATATTTGGTCATTCTTAACCAAGTTAAAAATGGAGTAAATATCTCTTCCCTGCAATGAGTACAGTGTAATTTTTTATAACGTTTATTGTCAAAACAACATTTCAGTTTGACATTTTTGGTTTAGCTTTTGAACTAAACAAAACCAAATGTTAGTTTATAAGTATGTACATCTTGCTTGGAGAACATCTACAGTCCAAGTGAAGTATATTTTCTCTGAATCTCAAGACAATTGTTTTCAAAAATCTAACTCTGTATTAAAAGATTTACTTATATTGCAAATTATAAAACATCATAACCGTAGTTGCTGGTGTAGATTAAAAAACAATTCAGTTTTTCAAGTAATAGAGTAATGAATTTATTTTAAAATGGCGTGAAGAATTTACCATCAAGGTTAAAGTAAACAAGGTTATCTCAAAGTAATAGGAAATGATAGAAGGAATTTTAAGGCATTTTATTACTTATTTCATTGTGAGTAACTTAGGTTTACAAGTCTGTCACCCACACTAAACTGAATATCCCTGTATATCAGGGAATGCATTTATTATTGTAACCCCCTCTGCCTACTCCTCTGTGTAGTATATAATGTGTTCTCTATAAATGTTGGCTGATTTCTATTGTGAAACTAAGCAAAAGGGAGGGTAATAAAAATATACTTTAGTTTGGTAGAATTATACTCCCTATTGAGGGAGTAATGGTAAACAAGAATCCCAGTGAGGAGCCAGAGGTGATTAGAATAATCCAGGTGTGAGGTGACCTAACTGTTGGCAGTGAGAATGGAAAGGAAGGATGGGTCAAACAGAGTCTATGAGGGGAAAAAAAGGAGTAGAGATGATCAAAAAGGAAAAAAAAAAAAAAACAAAGTTAATTTTAAAATGTAAATCCTGCACAACTGGATGAAAAATGGAAAGATTGATGAAATAGGGAGCAAGGTTTAGGAAGGGAGATGATGAAGTTCTCAGGGGTTGGCCACCTGGAGGAGCAGAGTGGAGGCAGGACAAGAGACTGAATATCACAGTGATGAGTAGGCAAAGGCAGACCAGAGGACAGGGATGCTGAAGCCACCCTTCATGATGGAGAAGAGTGAGCATGGAAAGAGCCGGAGGAGGCCAGAGAAAGAGGGAATAAGCTGGGAAAGAGCATCACAGAAATCCAAAGAGGTGATGATTTCAAAAGAGGGCGTGTCTACAATATAAAAGCTACCAGTGAAACAGAGAGAAAATTTCTAATGAGAGCATTCCTTCTTACTACTTATGATAAAGATCACAGGAAAGAGAACAAATTTATGGTGAAAGGTGATAATAAAACAGCTCTAAGTGGCATGGTCTGTCATTTAATGCCCTCCTTGAACCAGCACTAATTTATCGATCCAGTTTTCTCCCCAGGATAGGCAAGGTCAGGCCTTTACCCTTCATCCTTTTTTTAGTTCCTTTCTGCATGCTCTCATCTCTATTTCCGCTTCCCCAGTGAACTATCCCTGTCAAAATCGCACCTTCTTCTCCAGCTTTATCTTCTTCCTGAACCATTTCCATCCCTACCAGGCAGATGTCTTGCATTCCTTTGAACTTTCCTGTCACCTTTCAACTCTCCCATGATACGGAGAATATTTTTGTTGCTTATACATATTTTTTTCGTTTCTTGTTTCTTTTGTTAGTCATATTAATTTCTCTTTGAAGA
This sequence comes from Tursiops truncatus, assembly GCF_011762595.2. Lineage (NCBI taxonomy): Eukaryota > Metazoa > Chordata > Mammalia > Artiodactyla > Delphinidae > Tursiops > Tursiops truncatus. The sequence continues at coordinate 161,563,840 of NC_047035.1, read as the reverse complement.
AAGGAAAGCTCAGACTCAGCATTTACTACATCTCCTTGGATAGAAAACTGTGCTTTATGTATTTCATTTATTCCTGTATTTATCAATCTGAGGGCTGACTCAGGCCAGATGTTGTTTGGGGAGGCTGAATATAGCACTGCAAAGATAGAGAGGGTCTTACCCTCTGGGAGCTTACTTTCTATGCTTTGGGTTTACATTGACTAGTTAAATGTCTTTTCAATTCTAAAGATTTATTACCCTAAGGGTCATTTCCTAATTATGGTGGTATTCTTAAAATACATCTATTCTCCACTGAGATGATCTTATAATTCTCTTCCATCTGAAACAAAATATTAGAAAGACCATTTTAAAGTAGAAAATTGCTGATTACAATCATCATTAAAAAAGACAAACCTTTAGACAAGAATATGTTTTCTCAGATAAAATAATCAAACTGATCTAATTCTTTAGAACTAAGCTTACAAACACTAGAGTAGAATGCCCTAGAAGAAGAAAGATTCTGCTATAATGAGTTTTTAATGTTTTCAGTGCATCACTGGAAACACAATTTAATATACCAAGTTAAGAGAGAAGCTGCTTTTCTACTCAAGGAGTAACAGTATCTAATATGCTCAAGTTGCCAATTTGTATGGAAACATTTAAAATCACTACATGACAGTAATACCCATTGAAGACAGCAACATGGTGTCATAAAAATGATGCATTATAAAAAATGATGACATATTATGTCATTGAGACAAAGCCCCAAACTCAATAGCTATTGCTAAATACATCCTGGAAACAGGGGGGTGAAAATATATTATAATATTAAGGTTAAATGGTATAAGCAGAAATTTGGGAAAATGTGATGTTCTATTTTGCAAAATCAAAGAAATGTAAATATAAAACCTCCCTGAGTTATGGGTCAGCATTTCAAATCATAATGGATGGGATTCCTTCTCATTTTTTAAAACTAGGCAATGCATTGTCCCATGATTAGAAGAGGTTCAAGTTTTTCTTTTTCTCCTTCAGAAAAATGATCAAGACATTTGTTGATCTCAGTTCTGATCTGATTTTTTCATCCTTTATTTTATACATAAACAAAGGAATTCTTCAATCCATATACCTTTCTCTTAACTGCATCACAACATTTAAAAAAAAGTAATTTTTATTTCTTTTTTAAAATCCATTTGTGATGTAAACTTTGCATCCTTCACAAACTTGCTATGCATTGAATAATTCTAAAAAACCAAAATGTGTTCTGGAGATCTACCGTACAACATAGGGCCTTATAGTTAAAAATACTGTACTGTATACCTCTAATTTTATTAGGAGGATAATCTCTTACCAGAAAAGAAAAATCAATATAAAAATCAATCAATCAGGTGGGAAGAAACTTTGGGAGGTGATGGATTTATTCTATAGATTTGATTGTGGTGATGGTTTCATGGGTGAATATTTATCTCCAAACTGATCAAGTTGTATACATTAAATATTTACAGCCTTTTGTATGTCCATTGTACCTCAATAAGGTGATTTTAAAATAACAATATAAAATAAGAAATTTTCAAAAATTGGGGCAAGTCATATACTTGGCAAGTTCAAAAGGCAAAAAATTTAGAAGATTGGGAATGAATGGGAATTTGGAAAGATAGCAAATGACATAAACTCTATTAGAAAGAGGTGATGATGAGATTTCCTTCAGTTTAAATATTGATAATAGCCTCTATCCATCCTTTTCAAATACTGATGAACTGGCATCAGTCCTTTTTTGCTTCTATATGATTTTACCTGACCTACTATGCACAGAATTTCTTCCTAATTGCCACTACCATCTTTCACCTTTCCCTCATTAATATTGAATATTTATTCAATATCTACTGTGCACAGGGCATTGGAGAGAGGATGAGAGAAACTTAAGACTGCTATTATATCTGTTTTCTGTGCCTTGATTTTTTTCCCCTAATGCTTTATTAGTTCAGCTTAGGACATATTTCCTAAAAATTATAGGATGCCTTAGAGTTTTCAATCTAACGTACATTTCCAAGAGGGAATTTTGGTATGTGGTAATCTCTATACTTATTTGAGCAGGGATACAATGTTTTTTAAATTGCTGACTATTGCTAAGCCCTACAAACACAACTTGAGAGACACCATAGTAGAGTGAAAAGGGCAGAGCAGGAAGATCCAGGAAGAGTCACTGCTAATGTTGACCTGCTGACCTGCAGTACTGACTAATTTTCCATTCAGTAGTTACTGGTAACAAGACATAATCTGTCCATTTAGAGAAAGATCTACTAGAGCACCTTGTTTAACAATCAGCTTTTGTCCTAAAGAGATTCGTCTGTTCCCTGAATTATGTCCTCCCTTTGATTATGATACAAGATTCTGAATTAAATTCCTTGAGCAAACAGATGAAGCAAATGGAAGATGAAGTTTTTCTTCAGGGAATTTCTAAATACGTATTGAAGATTTCTTTCAAAGTCTGAGTAAGATATATAGGGAAATAGGAATCTAGGAAGTCTGATAGAACTGCAAAGTATTTAACCTGTACCTGTAACTGTTATAAAATCTAGTACAAAGGTTAATCTAAAAGAATTATTAAAGATAACTTCCTTAGGAGTAATTATCCAGATTAATTTGTAGAATTTTCCTTTTTCCTTCTTTTGTGCATATTGCTTTGTGAAATTTTCTTTTAGGTAAATATGTACATCCTTCCTTCTAAGAGGTACATATCTTGAAATGATTCTCATTCTGAGGATATGAATCCAAACAACAAAAGCCAAAATACCAAAAACTGAATAAACTCTAATGTTCAAAACACCCTAAACTGAATAAATCTTTTTCTGCATTGGCATCTATTCATCAGGAAGACTTTTGAAAGTCACCTTTGCATAATAACTCTCCCAGAACAGTTTTAGAACCTTGACTGTGACAGTGAAGTAAGGCCCCTGCAAATCACTGTTCTGAGGACAATGTCTCATAAAGGTAGACTTAATCTTATGATTCATTAAAACGAAAAAACAAACAAACAAACAGAAATTTACTTGTCACTTGTTAGAAGCTTATTTCTGCCTTCATGTTTGCCCAAGCTATTATTCCCTTCTTCAATTTTCCATCAATCCATATATCTTCCTTTCAGAAATCTCAAAATTCATCTCTTCCTGAAGATCACAGTTCATTATTCAACCTTTGAAAAGCATTTATGGAGGCACTAGGTATATAATGGGAAACAACAAAGACATGGTTTCTAGCCTAGTAAATCTTTTTATTGGGGAAAAATATTTAAATGAACAACCAGAAACATTAATATATACTAAGGAGTAGTGATAAATACTATGCTATGAAGAAAATATACAGTATGCAGTATATAGCTTATAGTACACAGTATATAGTATATAGAATATAGTATGCATAACATAGTACATAGCATATAGCATGTAGCACACAGCATACGCTATATGGAATTTACTATATAGTATTTAGCATAGTATATAGTGGACAGTTAGGTGAGTGCCCTGAATGACTAAGAGTTGAAGCGTGCTTAGGAATTAAGCACGGGTTGGTGACGGAGAGTTCCAGACAGAGGAAACAGGTATGCACGGCCTTGAGATGCTAAGGAGCATGGTTCCTTTGAAGACTAAAAGGAGGTCAGCATCGCTGGGCCACCAATGTGAAGGTAGGAGTAACTCCAAATAAAACTCCCAAGCTGTCTCTCCACCTCCATCCCACCACTGCCCAGTCCTTGCTCCACACAGAGTCCACCTCCACATGGTCAACAAAGAGCTTGGTGAGGGGGCAGAGAGGAGCCATTTGTCTCGAAGAACCATCTTGAGGGACACCACTGAGCAAATTCGAGCACTGTGGCCGTAGGTAGGGATGCTGACACAGGAGAATAAGCCCTCTGTCTTTCCTGCTACCCACGGACACTAGAACACGTTAGGGAGTACCGTGGGGGAGGAGGTGAGGAATGGAGGTAAGAAGGTGAGGGGACAGGGTTCTCTCGCACCCTCTCCTTGCCCACCCTCCTCATGGTCTGTTCTGCAGGTAGAGAGCTCATGGCCTCAATAAAAACTGAGATGCGTTTGGAAGGGTGCTGGGAGGAAGGGATGTATCTGGTTCAGGACAGGTTGGGGATTACATGGCCCGCAAGGAGAGAGCAGGCTCTGCCACAGAAGGCGAGAGAAAACCCACGTGTCAACAAAGAAGATCCGCATCTAAGACATTTGTGTACACTGATGCATTCAGACCAAGAAAGGCCTATCTGGGACCTAGTTGCTGGCAGTAAAGATTCGGTAATTTCATTAGGAAAACAATATATTCATACAGAAAGCAGTTAAAATAACGTAACAATATATATAAAAGAATACCATCACACACTGGAGATTATTAAGTCTTAGTGGAATTTTAACAAGGAGCTGGATTTGGTCCAGGAAAAATTCCTGTAGAAAATAAGAACCAAGGCAATATATAAAGGATAGGAAGACTGTTGGGGTTATTAAAAGTTATCTTTAATAGCTTTATAAAGCACCAAAAGTAATTCCATGTAAAAAGTTTGAAAACAAAAATTATATTGGGTTGGCCAAAAAGTTCGTTTGGGTTTTTCCGTAAGATGTTATGGAACAACCCAAACGAAATTTTTGGCCAACCCAATAAAAAGTAAAATAAAAATCAAATTTGACTCTACTACCCAGAGATAAATACGGTCGTTAACATTTTCAATTTTCTTACATTCTCTCTCCCTCAGCAATCTTCTCACATTTCCCTAGACAATCCATTCTCTCAATATAAAAGTGACGATTTATGTATAGTTTGTTCTCGTCTCAAAGCTCCCCCACACTCCAAGACGTCCTCACTTTCAGCTGATTTTATTTTTTATTTCACTATGGAAACAGAAGCCACGGGAAGAACGGCCTCCAACCTAAGGCTGGCTCCTCCCTCTGGGTACCCTTCCCACGACCCTCTACTCTGAAGGACTCTGCTTCTCCAATTGTATCTCCTAAAAGATATGTCTTCCTAGTTTCCCCAAACACACACAGATAGACGCACACACACACACCTCCTTTGGCTTCACTTCACACAAAATAAAACAAAAACGTCCTTTGGCTCCACTTCTTTTCCAGCTAGGATCCTGTTTTTCAGCACTTCCGTACAGAATTCATTTACAGATTTGTTAAAAATGCAGTCTCCTGTCACCACATTCCATTCCCCCTCCAACTCTCCCCTGAACCCACACCTATCAGGTTTCTGTTCCCAGGACTCCTTCTTACCAAGGTGAGCAGGGAATCCCACACTGCCCATCCAATGCTCAGCAGGGCCACAGTAAGACCTCTGAGGGACCTTTTTCCATAAAAAGTATTAAAAATTATAATTTATGTGCATTGCTATAAAGACAAATATAACACAGGCTGGATTCATTGTTATTATGTTCATTTTTTATTTCTGATTTTCAAAGAAATTAAAATGAAAACATTCTGTGAGCTCCTACAAGTATGATGAGCCAGAGGCACCTGTAGGTAGTAGATAACCTGGCCTTGACCGTGACTTTTCAGTCCTCACCGTACTCAGATTCTCAGGAGCGTTCCACATAGTTGATTATGCTCTTCCTGAAACCTATTTTCAAATGTCTTCAGTGACACTACACTCTTGGTTTTCTTCCTACCTTGCTGGTTGCTGTTTCTCAGTCTTTTGAAAGCATTCTCCCTCCTTCTTACCTTGTAGATACTGGTGTGCTCCAGGGCTGAGTCTAGGACCCTTCTCTGTTTACCTACACTCAATCCCTAGGTACTCTCAACCTGTCCTGTGTCTTTAGAAACTGATTACTCCTAAATTTAAAACTCCAATCCCCACTTCTCCCCTGAATAGTGGACTCAGAAATCTTAAAAGATTTTTTGACATCTCCATTTGAATGTTTTCTAGGAATCTCAAACTTAGCAGGCTGAAAATGGACTCCCCCCCACCCCTCAATCCTGCTCTTCCCATGTTCTACACCATAATAAATAACACTGCCATTCATTCAGTTGTGCAAGCTAAAACCCTTAATGTCACCTTAGACTTTCTCTTTTTCTCATAACCCTTACCCAATTCATGAGCAAGTATTATCAGTAATACCTTCAAAATATATCCAGAAAACTTCCATTGATGGCAATGGAACAGGACAGATGCACAACCCATTTAATAAGCATAAAAGAGTGATTCGATTTATGGATTAAAGGAGAGTAGGAATAAGTAATGACTGTATCTTGGGATAAGGGCTGTGTTACAAAGAGAAATAGGAAAGTTAGGGAAGCGTGTTCAATTACTCTCAGAGATGTGATGATACTCATCCAAATGTACTGCACTTTAGGAAACACTGAGTTATCCAAATCAAGATAACAAACAGATGTAGGATGACGTTTAGGTGGAATAACAGTATAGGATGTAGAGTGCAGATCTGGGTGTATGGAAGATGAAAAGCTTTTGAAATACGAAAGTAAAAGATGAGAAGCTGAGTCACAGTTTGGGGCATGCTATGTACACAAAATGGCAGAAGGAGCAGTCAATAAAATGAGACAGACAAGGATCTCTTAGAAAGGTTGGTTAAAAAAGAAAAAGAATATATATCTGAATCACTTTGTGGTACACCTGAAACTAATACATTGTAAATCAACCATACTTCAACTAGAAAAAAACCCACCAAGATATTGTTACTTAATAGAATCCAAGGGGAGACAATATTTCATCAGGAACTGATGACCAGCAAAGCCTAACGCCACTAAAAGGTCAAGGAGAATGAAGGTCTGTCATCTGCCCTTAGATTTGTGAAGGTGCTGGGCATGACTTTAGTAGGTCGATTTTGTAATAAGCCTAGAAAGGCAGAGCATGAGCATTAAGAACTTTTCAATAAAGGTATCAATCAAAGACATTTTTAGTAGAAGAAAAGCATAGTAACTAAAGAAGAAAATGGAGTGAACCAAAAATTTTCACGATTTGCATGATATGAAGTGCATGAAAGCTGAAGAGAAGGAAGTGGAAACATCAAGAGGCCACGAAAGAAAGGACTGATGCTGAGTGTAGACTCCTCAAGGGCCTAAATCTAAAGACTAACATGATTGACGATGGTTGGCAAGAGTGTGTTTTATTTAGGCTTATAATTCAATTTCCCTTTCTTGACTTAGAATTCACACAAACCTTCGCTGAACTGGAACGAGAGCCATCACGTTCACTACGCTTTGGAAGAGTGTGGATGAGTAGATCAATATCACCCCACCCTCTGAGATTGTTAAAAATAATATATTATCGCCACACACCATTTTCAGAAGTCACTGTGTCCCCAAACCAGATGCTATTAATTATTTTATCTGTAATCATACCTTTTCTTTGTGACTTATTTTCATCACTCTTCAGAGAAAAAATTTTGAAATAGATGAATTGTAGCCACTGGCCAATGAAAGCCTTGACATCTTCTTTTTTTTTTCCTTTAGTTCCTTGAATTTATTTATTTATTTAAACATCTGTATTGGAGTATAACTGCTTTACAATGGTGTGTTAGTTTCTGCTTTATAACAAAGTGAATCAGCTGTACATATACATATATCCCCATATCTCCTCCCTCCCACCCTCCCTATCCCACCCCTCTAGGTGATCACAAAGCACCGAGCTGATCTCCCTGTGCTATGCGGCTGCTTCCCACTTGCTATCTGTTTTACATTTGGTAGTGTATATATGTCCATGCCACTCTCTCACTTCATCCCAGCTTACCCTTCCTCCTCTCCGTGTCCTCAAGTCCATTCTCTATGTCTGCGTCTTTATTCCTGTCCCGCCCCTAGGGGCATCAGAATCATTTTTTTTTAGATTCCATATATATGCATTAGCGTACGGCATTTGTTTTTCTCTTTCTGACTTACTTCACTCTGTATGACAGACTCTAGGTCCATCCACCTCACTACAAATAACTCAATTTCGTTTCTTTTTATAAGCCTTGACATCTTAGTGATAACAAGTTTAAACTGAATTACTAAACTAGCAAGTGAGGACAACAAAAGATAATATGGTGATTACCATGTAACTGCCAACACAACTCACAGTTTGTTGTTTAGACTTTTTTTCTTTTAACTCCTGTGGACATGATTTGGGCTGCTAATACATAACACACAGTTTTTATATCAATTTAGATGAGTGCCCAGCAAAAACTGTGCTTTAGTGATGAATATTTTTGAGACGAACTGATTGAACCACAAATCAAAATGTAAAATGCACCAAATAATTGGTAAAATTATTTAACTGAGCAAAAGACTGCCCTCTCTTTCCTTTCTGTCACTTGTGTTGCTAAGTGGTTATCACTCACACTGTGGGCCAAGGAAATTTTACCTTAACTTACATACTAGGGGGAGGAGAGAAGAGCAACAGGAATGACATGACCTGAGGAACTGAATTACAGTCAACTCTCAATTACATCGAATGCCTTCTGAACTACACAGCGCGTCTGCACTTGGGTGATAACTCTGCCAAGTTTATTGTACTTTCACCCTGCACCTTGGAGGAAGAAATTGTTTATATCACATCACCTCGATGTTATGGATTTTCTGTTTTGTTGCTATGGAAACCTACTATTTCTTTTCACTACCACCCCTCCACCCGTATCTATATGGAATTACAAATGGAAACACAAGGGGAATTACAAATTTATGAAAACATCATCACAAACTCCTACATTCAGACTAAGCATCTGGTAACTTGGTCTTAGTGAGAAGGAACAGTATTAGATTTTCTCTACATGAATCATTGCTTTATCCAGAAACCCTTCAACACTTTCCCTCACCACTTATGGTTTTCCACAGTCGGGAATACTTCCATAGAGAGTCAGCATTTGCTAGAACGAGATTCTCTTACTCATTGTGCCCTTATGGTGTACTTATTTCCAGAGACAAGAAAGAAACAAAGTTTGTTTGTTTTCTGGAAGCTACTGGCTCAGTTTCCTCCTACAAATTTTGTGACAGAGAATAAGTTGTTAGATTCATATTTTCAATGGATTCATTTTCTGACTGTAAGAGGAAATATTTTGTTTTTGTTTTGCATCTATATTGCATATTGATTTTATATGTTAAGGCTTCTTAGATCACAATTATACTGTTACCTTTTACATAAAAGCTATTTTACATAAAAGCTGTTTTGAGAATGGATTACTAAAAGAAAATAGTAAAACAAGTTATGAGATTCCTATCAAACATAATTAAGAGAATCTCCTTACCAATATAATCACTCCCTCAGTCAACCCTAACTAGATTTTATCCTCCCAGAACTTTCTGTCATATTTCTCAAGGGGGAGATGGAATACTGTGAAAACAAAAATAAAATTTTCTATGGCTCAGAGGCCCTCACTCAAACAACTTAGCACTTTTTTTTTTCCATTTTGCTGTTCATGTTCATTTTATATTTTATTATTGCTAAACAAAGAAACACTAAACAACAACAACAGTGAAAAACAAATCTTGAAACATTCTTTTGAGGGTATGTGGGAAATAGACTGGAAAGGAAAGTACTAAAAATATTCAATTCTTAATTTTTAAATAGAAGTTCTATAAAGATTATTTAATTATGGTTTATCAAAATGATGGACCATCATGAAGATATGAGTTTTGCAAATTAGTATTTAATGACATGAGAAAATGGTCTTAACACAATTAGACTAAAAAGAACAATTTCTGAAACAGTATGTTCTGCAAGACCCCTTCTGTATGGCTGGAAGAATATACTACAAAATGTTAACAGTGATAATTCCTGGGTGCTGATATTAATAGTGATTTCTTTTTCTTTTTTTCTGCCCTTCAGTATTTTCTAAATATTTTAGAGTGTATCAGTTAGGAATGCTTTTGGCTGCAGTAACTGAAAATCTGACTAACTGGTTTAAACAAATATTGGTTAATTTAACTTATTTTTTTATTTTACATTTTTAGATAGCAAGAAGTCTGGAATGGGAACTTGTTGGCATTATTTCAGCTGCTTCATAATGACCTTCTTTCAGTTCTCCCATCTTTAGCTTTGTTGCTTATTTTCCCCTTAAAGGCTTTTTGCCTCATGATGACAAATTTTACCTTAGTAACAGGGAATCATATCTGATTTCAAGGTAGAAAATGGGACCAGAAATAGTGTTAGTCATGCCTGTTCCATTTAGATTCTTTACTGAAGCCCCTTTCTGAAAACTAACACCCAGACTGATTTTATTTTATTTTTTACATCTCACTAGCCAGAAGTGGATTACAGGGGCACCCACAGCTGCACAGCAGGTAGAGACAGACTGCCACATGTGGTTTAGATTCCTCATAAGTCAATGACAATATCTTACAAGAATATTGAACCTTGAACAAAATCAGGATTCTATTAGGAGGGAAGAAAGTGGGAACGTGTATTTAACAGTGTCTTAGGCTAAAAAATGCCACACACCGCCCCCCCACCTCCAAAGAGATCCAAGCCCTGGAACATCTGAATGTTATCTAATTTGGCAAAAGAAGGTCTTTGCAGATCCTTGGGTATTAAGGATCATCCTGGGTTATCTGGATGGGCCCTAATGAAATCACATGTATCCTTAAAACAAGGAGGCACCAGGAGATTAGACACACATGTGCATGCACACAGGGGAGAAGATGACGTGAGGATAGAGCGGAGAGAAATGAGAAGACATCGGTATTGAAGAGATTCAGACTGGAAGAGGCAAGTAACATATTCCCCTCTAGAGCCTACAGAGGGAGTGCAACCCTGCCAACAATGATTTCAGCCTAGTGATACTAGTGTTTAACTTCTGGCCTCCAGAACTGGGAGATAATACATTCCGGCTGTTTTAAGCCACCCGGTTTGTGGAGATTTGTTACAGCAGTCAAAGGAAACTAATACATATAAAAAACTGACATTTTGTGTCTGCCACATAGACTATATATATGTAGAGAGACAGAGACAGAGAGACAGAGACCAAGTAATATAACATTACTTTCAAAATCTTGTATTTATTACTTTTAGAAGAATATTATTTTTAAAATAAAACAATTTGTAAAATAAAGAATTAATTCTTCCCATATTTCCATTTCAAAGATATAATATATTTTCATCAAGGTGCTGCCCCCAAATTTAAACAAATCTTTATATGATCCACGGGCGTCTATAATCAATTCCACTGACGTCTACAGAAATTGCCTGGGCATTTTCAAAGCTGGAATTGGCTGCAAAGGCTAAATAACTGATACCCTGCTAGCTTTATTTTTGCATTTTTTTCCTATTCAATTATAGCCTTTAGTTTGGAAAAAGAAATCTGTGAGCAAAAACAAATAGATTCATGCTAAATCCAAAAGCTATAATTGGGACAAGTTTTTAAGGAAGAAATTAAGGAAATGGGAAAAGAGCAGTGCTCTCAATTTTCCTACAGAAACAAGGTTAAAATAGCAATAGTATCTTTAATCTGCCATGGAAAATACGTGAGGGATGACAGAATATTGGTATTCACTTCAAAGCCAGTTATTAAATTTTTCCTTTTTTCCCTCCAGAACTCAACACGACATGGGCTATTTTCAGACTATGATCTCTGTTTCATCAAAGTCAGCACTAGCTGTGAAGACCACCTGCTCCACGTAATTACCTTAAATACACTCTCAGAGTCTCCTGAGTCAAATGACCTATTTTTTGGTGAAATAAGATGTCTCTTAACTTTGGCTGTGTGAAGTATGCTCCCAACCCTAAATTACTTATCCACAGGAGACAAATGCTCCGGGATCAATTCAAAGCACTGATCTCTCTCAGTGGGCCCATCAGAACTATATTCCCAAAGCACAACAAGAAAGCAATCTGCAGATAACCAGCTAGAAATGACTATGTAGGCTGAAAAACAGACAAATGGAAAACCTGCAAAATTGGTCTTCTAAAAATCTTATTCAGATAAATCTAAAAAGGGAATTAATTTTGCTTTTATTCATGTAGGAAGCAAACATTCAGATTCTGCCTTTAGGAGAGAGCATGCTGTTTGTTCAGTGCTTGTAATGATTTTATATTCATCAATGAACACTTTTTTCCTGACTCTTTTCCCCAACACATATACCAATACATTTGCATAGGTGGGGGAACACCTATATCAGTCTTGGGGGCCAGGCATGGCTTCTGTGAAGAAGTGCATCAACTGAGACCCAAAGGCCTGGCAGGGATAATGCAGGTAAGGAATGTGGGAAGCAGGAGTGTGTGAAAAGGCCTGGACAAGGGGATCAGTCACTGGAACCTGGAAGTATTTAGATACGGCTGAAACTCAGTGCAGAAGGGCTATTTGGATAAACTAAAAAGTTGAAAACATGAACAGCCCGCAATTCATGGAATTCCTGCTGAAGCACAAAGGATGTGCCTCACCTGCAAAAGAGTATTTTGTTCTAGGGAGAAAAGTCTGGAGGGGCAGGAAGAGAAGAATAATAACCTAGGAGGGTACATGAGTTATCCAGGAGGGAGGGCAACAGGGAAGACATGAAGACAGAAAGTATGTAGAAAAGTTGTTACATTAGAGAAAGATTAAAAAGTACAATTGTTGGGCTTCCCTGGTGGCGCAGTGGTTGGGAGACCGCCTGCCGATGCAGGGGACACGGGCTCGAGCCCCGGTCCGGGAGGATCCCACGTGCCGCGGAGCGGCTGGGCCCGTGAGCCGTGGCCGCTGAGCCTGCGCGTCCAGAGCCTGTGCTCCGCAACGGGAGAGACCACAACAGTGAGAGGCCCGCGTACCGCAAAAAAAAAAAAAAAAAGTACAATTGTTCAAGACGGTAACACGACAAGAACTGGTGAGAAGAGTGAAGTCAAGAACGACAGGAAGACTTCAGGTCTGGACAAGGCAGCGGGTGGGGTTCCCAACACTGGGGTAAGGGTACCCTGGCAGTGGGAGTGGGGAGTGGGATGTTGAATTCAGTGTTGCCTTTGGGACGGGGCCTCAACACAGAGCTGCTCCAAATGCTGGTGATATATATACATCAGAATCCCCAGAAAGTTCTGGGCTGGGTATATCTGCACAGTGACGTTTTAAATCATGGGGGAGCTGGCAATGATCAAGTTCACAAGGCTATCTTCACCCTGAGTGCAACCCAGGTAGCAAAATAATTTATTACCTATTACCTCAGAATACTGTCTGAAGTTTTATTTATCAGACATTTGATTGGATATTCTAGGAAAAAAATCTTTAATATCAGAGATTATGCAAATGGATACCTTACTCATGATATTACTAATATTGTTTAAAAGTATACTTTTAGCTACTATTAACATATGATAACATTTGCTTTTAGGATATAGGGGAATTATTTTCTGGGACTTTCCATAAAATAGGTAAGTAATGATAGTTTACACCAAAGTCATTTTGTTTTTAATGTGCAGCTGCATGCAGTGTTTATGGAGTACTCACATATATTATGCACAGGAAACATCTACAACTTCAGAGTTTCAGAACTTTCTCTGAAGCTTTTTAACTTTAAATAACTCTATGTAAGGCAACAACTGTAGCTTAAATACTACATTTATATAGCACGAAATAAGGGAGGCTGAACCAGTGAGCAGAATGCATATAGACAGCAAAACAAAGTTAAATATAAGCATGTTATTGTCTCCGGGGCATGCAAGCAGAACTACATAGCCCATCTTCCTCCACATTTCCCTTCCACCTAATTCATTCATTCTGCTCCTGACCAGGGTTACTTCCTGCTTAGAGTTTATAGTTTCCTGACCCTCTGTTGCCATTTCAGATTTTGTTAATAAACCTAAGAATGATGTCAGTTTTGCCTTTTCCTTTATTTTCTGTGGAAAATAGTTCCTGTTACTTGATTTTGGTGGAAATCATGCTTGAACTTTAAAAAATAACTCAGTATCCCAGAATACATATGGGCATTTCCCCCTATTTACTGTTTAATTCTCCTGCCATCTTCCAAAAAAAAAAAAAAAATTGGGATATGAACCACCGTGGGCACCATGCACCCAACACTTAGGTCAGCCAGTGGTAAGGCTCAGCTTCATTTGTGGTGAGCCAACTTCTCTGACACTCAGCTGTGCCCAAGGCAATGCCACTACACAGGATTTACCAGAGTGTGCAGGTCAGGGGAACTGTGAGATTTTCCTTCTTTGTTACCCTACTGCAAAATGGTTTTGAAAACACACACACACACAATGGATATAGACTCCAATGCCCATTTTCCTGTTTACCCAAACAAGATGGAGTCCATGTGACAATAAAGGTGGGACTGTCACTAAATGCCTGAGTGCTATGTACCCTGTGTTGTATCAGTTCATTGTTATTCTCTTGTGGGCTCTCTTTCACTCTCAATTAACTACCACGTATAAGAGTTCTGTCAATGAACTATCACCCCTCTCAATCTGCTCTGCAGTCTTCTGTCTTGGCCCAACTTTAACCACATAATGGAAATGATAACCAAGACCCTGCTTTCCATCCATCTCTCACAATGGAAACAAAGAAACAACCATAGTAATCTCCTCCACAGAACCTTCAACCATCCCACCTTACTGGTTATTAAATTAAGTTCAACCTTCTAATATCAAGGACTTTTACATAATGTCTCTAACCTATTCCTTGACCTTATCACTTAGTAAATATCTCCACGTCTCATGCACAAGTCACTGCACCACTCACCACTCTCCACCTGTGCTGTAAACTGTTCATCTGTACATCTTCTACTTCCTCTGCCTGCAACTCCCTTCCTCACCTTCTCAGCCTATCAAAATCCTACTCTTGCTTCAAGACTCAAGTCAAATGCTACTTTCTCCATAAATCTATTCATGATGCATGAAGCAGAAATTAATTTGTTTTTATCTGGGCTTCCAAAGCCTTTGGTAATATCTCTACAATGTATGACATGCATATGAATGTGTGTGTGTGTGTGTGTGTGTGTGTGTGCGTGTATGTATGTAAATTTAACAGCAGGTCTTGGAATTTAACATTTCCTATTTTGACTGTTTGTGAATGGTTCTAAATGACCATGACATGCATTATTTATGGTTTTACAGAAGCACTGATTGAATTACCCACTGTGGGGAGGACATACTGGAAGGAGTCTCCGAACTAGCTGTAAGCCCAGCTTGTGCCCCAGCAGCTCTGTTCACTAGAAAAGGTCAAATACAATTGTGGGGAAAACTATATGCTGTAGTAATATCCTTAAATCATGGAACAGATATATCCCTTAGTGAATATAAAAAGTTTCTCATCTTTATTCAGTGTTTAGCATTTGCCAAGGACTGTTCTATGCACTTTGTATGTATTGTAATCATTAATTCTCACAGCAATTTGTATGGTAGGGGCTATTGAAATACCCAATTTACAGATTAAAAAAAACTAAGCCAAAGAAGGCAAAGAATATTAATTGCAGATGCAGAGTTTGAACCAAGGCCATATGACTCTATAGCCTGCACCTTTAACCAACCCACTCTGCTACCTACCAGTGGTAAATATGAACGGCCTACTATAGGTATATAATTGTACACCTATACAGGTATATTGTATCTCTACCTCTCTTGGGCACCAAGATAAATGCCTTTTGGTTCATTTCATCAATAGTGCCCAGCATTGTTACTTGTAGATAGCTGACTCTAAAACTAACAATAGGTTCACTAAAATGTTGGACCTCAAAACTTCTTTCCAACACAGAAAAATATCTCATTCACTCATAATTCTTTCTTCTTAAATGCAAGGCTATAAATTCTCATTTGCCTTAGGGTTTTTCACTAAAAATTAATTGAATACATATTGGAAACATTTAGCTCCGTCATTGCAGCTATGTAAAGTAAGCATTGGCAAAGAAAGTGCAGCATTAGGAGAAATCCTTAATCTACACTTAGGGACCACTTGTCAGAAACATAGTTAAAGTAGATTTGAAACACCTCCAGGCCGCCTAGGTCCCTAGCGCTATAAAGTATTCAAATTTTCACTCTTTGACCCATTGTTGTTTAGACAATTCTGATTTTATGAAAAAAGAGAAAGGAATAATGAGTCTGTACTACGGGGATTTATATACTCCATTCCTTTCATTCTGTACAGGCTGACATGCATTTCATTAGCATTTGCGTTAAAGCACAGGAAGGTTGTTGTGACCAAATGCCAGAACCAACATATCCTTGATTAAAACACTGGGAAGGTTTAAGGATATGTCAGAAGTAGTAGAGAAATCATTAATAAAAAGATTCTAATGAAATGAATACAGGATGTGGAAACTATAGTCCACCAACAGAAATGCTGCTTCCAGATGTAGCCTTGCTTATTTTTTCTTTTATAACAACCTCTAATATATTGCCCCTAGTTTTAAACTATCAAGTTCATCAGGGTAAGAAATTACTTTTTCATTGCTACCAAGTGGCTTTTCATCAGGGATAGCTTTTCATCAGGACTGCCAAAATGTCGAGGTCTAAATACTCAAACTGCATCTATTGGAGGAAGAAAAATCACTAAAGGTTAGAAGGTCCCAGTAGTTTTAAGATTGCTCATGCTTTGACATATATAGCTGAACAAACAAATATCTCACTGGACATCATTGCTATTTATTGGCTTGAAGCTACTCTGCGTGTAAGGCAAATGGAATGAAGGTGATGGACTGTGCTTAACTATATGAAAATGGACAACTTGGCAATTAAAAAAAAATTATTCAGTAAGCCAAACAATTTCATCCTAAGTGTTCAATGTTAATAAACTGTCTTTAATATTTCTCTGAGTAACAGGTAGATTCTCAGTATCTTCAAGCTGAACAGCACACAAACCTCTTCAAGCCAAAACCTAGGCATTGGGAGTGGAACTGACAAACCTGATATGCGGTTCCGGATACAACGCTGGGGTCCATGCTGGCCTGCGTGAGCCTAGAGGTGGCAAGTTTAACTCTCACAGGAAAGGCTGGGGCCATGTGCATTCGAACAAACAACCCAGAACAGATTGATATGTCGCAAAATCAAGACTGCAAAATGGCATTTTTTGGACATTTTTGTTTTGAATTCTACCTTTTCAAAACTGGGAACTCGTGAAAACTTTTTAATTATGAATTTATTCTTTATCCTTGAGAATTTTAAAGTAATTTTTTAATACATCCTTTACCCTTCCATTTATGATACAAAAGGCTTTTGTATAAAAGACTTTAATCTTAGAAAAGGCATTGCTTTTAATGTAAGCTGAGCAGAAGTGGCACAGCATTTGTTCAGACTGGTGTTTACGTCACTTCTCTGAAGTTAAGTGCTCTGTTGTACCCGCAGGCTTGATTTTTCAAGAAGCTACTACAAATGTTGTTCACTTTGAGAATGGGTTACTTGGTATTTTGTTTTTTTTACATCTTTATTGGAGTATAATTGCTTTACAGTGTTGTGTTAGTTTCTGCTGTATAACAAAGTGAATCAGCTATATGTATACATACATCCCCATATCCCCTCCCTCTTAAGCCTCCCTCCCACCCTCTCTATCCCAGCCCTCTAGGTGGTCACAAAGCACTGAGCTGATCTCCCTGTGCTATGCGACTGCTTCCCACTAGCTGTCTATTTTTACATTTGGTAGTGTATATATGTCCATGCCACTCTCTCACTTTGTCCCAGCTTTCCCTTCCCCCTCCCTGTGTCCTCAAGTCCATTCTCTACATCTGTGTCTTTATTCCCATCCTGCCCCTAGGTTCATCAGAACCATTTTTTTTTTAATTCCATATATATGTGTTAGCATACGGTATTTGTTTTTCACTTTCTGACTTACTTCACTACGTATGACAGACTCTAGGTCTATCCACCTCACTACAAATAACTCAGTTTCATTTCTCTTTATGGCTGAGTAATATTCCACTGTATAAATGTGCCACATCTTCTTTATCCATTCATCTGTCGATGGACACTTAGGTTGCTTCCATGCCCTGGCTATTGTAAACAGAGCTGCAATGAATGGTACATGACTCTTTTTGAATTATGGTTTTCTCAGGGTATATGCCCAGTAGTGGGATTGCTGGGTCGAATGGTAGTTCTATTTTTAGTTTTAGTTTTTTAGTTTTTTAAGGAACCTCTATACTGTTCTCCATAGTGGCTGTATCAGTTTACATTCCCACCAACAGTGCAAGAGGGTTACCTTTTCTCCACACCCTCTCCAGCATTTATTGTTTGTAGATTTTTTGATGATGGCCATTCTGACTGGAGTGAGGTGACACCTCATAGAGGTATTGATTTGCATTTCTCTAATAATTAGTGATGTTGAGCATCCTTTCATGTGTTTGTTGGCAATCTGTATATCTTCTTTGAAGAAATGTCCCATTTTTGGATTGGGTTTGTTTTTTTTTATATTGAGCTACATGAACTGCCTGTATATTTTGGAGATTAGAGAATGGGTTATTTGACCAAGGTGGTTGTTACAGATACTGTCTTATTGAATCACCGAAGGGAAAAAATAAAATCCTTCTCTTCTATCCCCCTTTTGATTTCTCACCCTCATGGCACAGGACTATAATGTTAAGCTAAGAGGAGACTGTCAACTACACTTTGTGTTGTGGAAATGCTGATATGAATATACAGAATGCCCTTATAACCTAAAGAAAACAGCATAACAAAGAAAGGGGCGGGAGGGGATAAATCATATTGTTGCTTAGAACACAGTTTTAGGGAAAAGTTAATGAAAGATATCAGTCACAAACTGTCTTTAAATACTGCCAGACAACAAAAAAGTGAAAATAACAAGTACACATCCCTAGTGAAAAACTCTGGAAGACAGACACAAAGCAGAGGTGACATTGAGCCTTGTAAGAAGAATCCTGTGCTGTGTAGTCTAAATCTTGACCTGTCAAGCAAACTCTTACGAGAAAGTAATTAGATCCGCTATCTAGGGATGAGTAGCGACTTCTTTTCCTTTTATGGTTTATAGGCAGCTGTAGTTGAATTTATGCCTGAAAACTCTAATAGCTTTCTTTTTTTTTTTTGCGGTACACGGGCCTCTCACTGCTGTGGCCTCTCCCGTTGCGGAGCACAGGCTCTGGACGCACAGGCTCAGCGGCCATGGCTCACGGGCCCAGCCGCTCCACGGCATGTGGGATCTTCCCGGACCTGGGCACGAACCCGTGTCCCCTGCATCGGCAGGCGGACTCTCAACCACTGCGCCACCAGGAAAGCCCTAATAGCTTTCTTGATGGTGTAAGCAGAAAGATTTTTATAAGTTCGTTTTTACTACAGTCTCCACTGATCAGATGTTATATAAAAGTGCTGTGTTTCTTAAAATGTGTTTTGTCCCATTAGCAAGCATAATAAACATGAGGATCACCTGGGGGATTATTGGAAATCAGATTCCTGGGTCCTGATGCCAGGAAGTCCAATTAAGAGGGTGGCAGTGTCTAGAGTTGGTTTGGAATGGAGTCTTTACTCCCATTATCCACATCAGCTTTCTGATATCTCCCCAAATAAAATAGTAATAATTAATTAAAAATACAAATCTTACATGCACTTTGAATATGAAACGTTAGAAAAATTTTCTATTAAAATGAAGCAGAATCTATGCAAAAAAGAGTGTGCACACTATGCAAACTCAGCTTAAAGACCATTTTTCTAGGTTCATCCCTCCCTTGCCCTCATCTT
The DNA here is from genome assembly GCF_011762595.2 of Tursiops truncatus. Taxonomy (NCBI): domain Eukaryota; kingdom Metazoa; phylum Chordata; class Mammalia; order Artiodactyla; family Delphinidae; genus Tursiops; species Tursiops truncatus. Next base: position 161,544,298 of record NC_047035.1, on the reverse strand, counting down.
CTAACCAGGTTCCTGACCACTTGCCCCTCGAATGCAGAAATTCTAGAGCAGCTGCTATACGCAAGTCTGGTGTGGGACCCAGATATCCACATTTTAAAAAAGCACTCCAGGTAATACTGAGGCAGAACCTGTTATTCATTCTAACATTTTATCAGTTCCAAGGCAGCCACCTGCGAAGCATGAAGTGTTGAAAAACACAGTTGCAGTTTAGTCTATGAAAATAAGATTTTTTAAACTGAATTGAATAGCAGCTCCACCCCTACCTCCCCCACCTCCAGTAGGTGAGAGCCTAGTACTAATGGTGCCAAACCACAGGAGAAATGCCATAGGTTCAACCACTGCACTAACAACCCATCACCGCTAGAGGAAAAAGAAATGCATGCTTGTGTCCTTGACCTGAGCGGTGTACCATCTATACGTGTATTGAAAGGCAAGTAGGGACTTCCCTGGTGGTCCAGTGGTTAAGACCCCACGCTTCCAATGCAGGGGGTAGGGGCTCGATCCCTGGTCAGGGAACTGAGATCCTGCATGCCGTGTGGCACAGCCAAAAAAAAAGAAAGAAAAGGCAAGTAATTTATATATTCTATATGCATATAGAACAGACAGGTTATTTATTACACAAGGAATACACTGAAATACAGAAGCCACCTGGACCATATTAAAAAGACACAGATTTCTCAATATAGATAATTGTACAGACAGAGAGCTAACGTAATGCCTCACCTCCACCACCACCTTCATGAGTGCCTCTGGCGGCTGGTCCCGAAATCCTTCATCTATACATTCTCGACCACATACTCGACTGAGGTATCTGTGGGCTGCCCCATCAGGCCATTCTTTCCTTCTGTCCAACAGTATATCCACTGAGGGCAGCTCACAGCTGTCTGTTGTCCAATATACCTGTCCTTCTGGAGGAATCCTGTAGTCTGGAATTCTTCCCTTCTGGCCTGCACTAGTCCCTGGACCTTACGCCTTCACTGAGGAGCGATCTACCCACCTTCCACAGGGTGTCTTGGTTATTCTGAATGATTCTCTGCTTTGGCTTCAGGAAAGTATTACTGCCCTTCTCATTCTCCACCGTGCTGTGGCCAGCCCTGAAACCCAGCCAAGCTTCTGCTTCTCAGAGGCTGGCTCTGCTCCTTATAGCTTGGCCAAGGGACAGGTTACTCAGAATCAGGACATTGCCAAGAACTTAAGTATCACTTTGGTCCAGAAAATCTATACTTCTGGAGTTTGACTCCTGCCTAGTTTAAAGCCCAAAGTCATTAAGTTCCTTGGACGTCTGTATTAGCAGACTCAGGCTCCCATAACTGAATATCATAGGTGGGTGGTTTAAACAACAGAAATTTATTTTCTCACAGTTCTTGAGGCTGGAAAGTCCAAGATCAAGGTTCCGGCAAGGTTTGGTTTGTGTTGAGGACTCTTTTCCTGGCTTACAGACGTGGCCACCTTCTTGCTAAGTCCTCACATGGCCTTTCCTCTGAGTTCAAACAGGGTGAGAGTGAGCTCACTGGAGTCTCTTCTTATAAGGACACCAATCGTATTGAATCAGGGCCCCTCCCTTATGACCTCATTTAACCTTAATTACTTCCTTAGAGGCCTCATGTCCACATACACTCACACAGGGGGTTAGGGCTTCAACATATGAACTTGGGGAGAGACACAGCTATTCAGTTCACAGATACAAACACTTACATTTTCCTATTTCTCCTTAGAAAATACTCAGGGATTTGTTCTTGGTTTCTAACTACTATATTGTTAAATAAATCGTTGCTAATAACATAAAAATATGTGTTGATTAATTAGATGGGGATATCTACCCTTCTCAATATGGCCGATACATTTAAACCAAGAATCACCCAAATCTTTTTTCTGACCTTCTTACAATGTCACATTCAGCAGTTTGATGTTAATTCAGGTTTATCCTCAGGAACTTTAGATATATTGATAAACCCTTCAATAAACAATTTAAATGAACACTCAATAAAAATGGCAATTTCACAAACAAATTTTACTACCTGAAACTCGAAATCATAAGAAATTTGGAAATAAAAAATAATTATGAAACAAGATTTATATTTTATACTCTTGAATTTTCACTTTTTGAAGTATCTATTATAAAATTATACAAAATGAAAACAAACATATGCACTTCAGGAATTTATTCCCTATCAATTCTTACCAATAAGAATGCTAAATACTAATAATGTTTGAAAGGATAATATGTTAACAAAGTAATAATTTGAAATGCAGAGATGACTGTCAAATTTATGTCTCCTTATTCCTGATCTCCAGCAAGCCATCAATTCTCCTCTCTAAGGGTAACAAACAGTGTGTTGTATATCTTTCCAGTGATTTCTCTATGCACTTGAAAGCATATGTATGTTTCTTTCAAATTATTTCAGAGTTAGTTTATGCATGTTTAAATATATCTGTCACATACATATACGTGTGCATGTTTATATTTATTAAATATAAATATAAACATGCACACGTATATGTATGTAACACTGTTCTGCACCTTGCTTTTTTCACTAGATGCTTGGAGCTATTCATTCTGCTTAAGGGTACGTGGAATTCCACTCTGTGAGTGCATGATAATTTATTTTATCTGTCCACAACTTGAACATCCTTATTGACAGATATTCAGGTTGTTTTCAATCTTTAGCAATGGATAGTCTTATACATTAGTTCACACCCATGTGAGTGTACCTACTGGGTACATTTTTAGAAGTAGAAATGATGGTTATATATTTTATATTTTAATAGATTATAACTAAGAGACTACATTTTTCTCCATACCCTAGAAAAATTATTGCTTTATAAAACTTGCTTTTTAAAAATCTTTATAAATCACAAGTAGAAATGATATCTCATTGTTGTTTTAATTTGCATTTCTCTTATTAGGAGTATGATTATACATTGTTCCATATATTTAGCAGCCACTTATGTTTCCTTTTTTTAAAAAAATAAATTTTTTACTATAAATAGGTTTAGATTCAGAGAAAAGTTGCAAAGATAGTCTTTCCATATATCCCACACTTGGTTTCTCATACTATTAACACTTTACATTAGTATGTCATTAGTATGACCATATCTTGGTCAAAATTAATGAAATGATGTTGATACATAATTATTACCTGCATTATTAAGTAACCTTATTCAGATTTCCCTAACTTTTACATAATGTCCTTTTTATACTCCAGGATCCCATCCAGGACTTCATATCATATTTAGTTATCATGTCTCCCGAGGCTCCTCTTGGCTGTGACAGTTTCTCAGACTTTTCTTGTTTGATGACCTTGACAGTTTCTAGGAGCACTGGTTGGGTATTTTGTAGTAAGGTGTGGTTTTCTCTGACTTCTTTCAAGAACTTCTCTTTGCCTTTGTTTTTTTTGCAGTTTGAAACTGGTATGTCCAGTTGTGCTTTTTGCCTGGTTGGTGTTCTCTGAGCTTTCTGGTTTGGTGTCCGTCATTAATTTTGGAAAGTTCTTGGCCATTATTATTTCAAATATTTCTTCCACTCTGTTCTTCTTTTCTCTCTGCTGATATTCCAATTATGTGTATGTTACATCTTTTATTATTATCCCATAGTTCTTGGGTGTTCTATTTTTGTTTCCATTCTTTCTTCTCTTTGTGTTTCAATTTTAGAAGTTTCTCAGCCTTTAGTGGGCCTGTGTCTTTGGGCTGTGACCTTCACAAATATTTCTCTAATGAATAGTTTTTTTTCTCTCTGCCACCTACTAAGAACAGTAAACTCTGCTTACAAGAATGTACTGGCATAAAGTTCTGGGAAAAAGTTGCCTTTTGAAGGCATTTTGGAGGAAACTGATAAGTTATCTAAAGAGATTACCATTTAAAAAGAATAACAGGAGAAAAAAAATTATTCAGAGCTGAGCTCAATGACTAAACTTCATAAATAGTATGGTAAATCTTTTGCTATGTATGTTTACCACAATTTTTAAAAATTAAAAGACGTTTCATTTTTATCACTTATACAGTTTTGGTTTATTTTTACTTATTTATTTATATATTTGCAAAATCTAATTGTTCCAAATTCTTTTACTCTATTTTCCTGGAGTAATCTAAAAGTACTATTGATTTTCTCTACAAGCTATTAACTAAAAGATGCTTGTTTTTTAAAGGAGCTGTGGAAATTGATAATAAAACAATTAAAAAGGTTTTTTTCCCCCCATTTTCTTTGCCTTCAGCAGAAACCTCTCATTTAAACAATAATACCAGCAGATAAAATGAAAATCTCTCTGTAGCCTTCAGGCTAGTCAGATCAACAAGGTAATCTAAATCCACCATAATCCTATTAGAAACAGCCAACAAGGGACTTCCCTGGTGGCACAGTGGTTAAGAACCCACCTGCCAATGCAGGGGACACGGGTTCGAGCTCTGGTCTGGGAAGATCCCACATGCTGTGAAGCAACTAACCCCGGGCGCCACAACTACTGAGCCTGCCCTCTAGAGCCCGTGAGCCACAGCTACTGAGCCCGTGAGCCACAACTACTGAAGCCCGCACGCCTAGAGCCTGTGCTCCACAACAAGAGAAGCCACCGCAATGAGAAGCCCGAGCACTGCAGCGAAGCGTAGCCCCCGCTTGCTGCAGCTAGAGAAAGCCCGCGCACAGCAATGAAGACCCAACTCAGCCAAAAATAAATACATAAATAAATAAATTTAGTTATAAAAATAAAAAAATTTAAAAAAGAAATAGCCAACAAAATATTTATTTAGACCTATTCTTTTTAATAATATGTCTCAGCTCCAGAGCTGTATCAGTTGAAGTCAGAACACAATTTTGAGTTGCTTCCGTATTATACCTACTAGGTTTCTGTGATGTATTAAAAAAAAAAAAATAGGGAAAGATCCTGATAATAAAGGTTAGCAATGACATAACAGGTGCACATAAAGAAATCCGTCTCCTAATTCAAAGGCAAAACATCACAAATAAATTTAACTAAACAAATATTTCATTTTTCCTTTAGGATTGGGTCTTCAATACATTTTCAAGTTGAATTATTAGCAATTAATCGAATTCTTAGTCTATGAAAGGCAACCTAGAGGCACCAGGGGAACGTCCATCTCCATCCCCATCATTTTACCCATAACTAACTTTATGCTTTGATGACTTGTCCTTAAAGTTCTTGTTCTACAAAGGGTAGAATAAGAAGCATAAAGATATGCATGACCTGCTGATCATAATAATGCCTGTTACCCAGTTATGACCCATAATATCACAATTAGAGAAACATTTCAAGATTCTTCTGCCATGTGTTAACAAAATTGCTAAACTTTGTAAGACTTTCAGATACAGTCACAGCATTGGGAGGCCTTTAGAGGAGATTCTGCAGTGTACTTAGAGATGACAGATATACCCATGCTGAGAAAGAGGATATCCCAGGTCATCTAAACACTCTTATACCTCCCAGTCATGAATGGATGAGCCAGACTTTAAAAGGCGATAATGAAGAATTAAGTCCCTAAACACCCCCTGAGCTATGGATCATGCCATCAAAGGAAACAACAGACAAACTAACAAGCAAGCACAGCTTTACAGAAAATGTATTTTGAAAAGGAATAAAAGAGAAAAAAAAATACATATAAAAAAGGAGAGTAATAATAATATATGCTGTTTTATAGCATTTTCTATGAAATAGGTATTAATAACACATATTACTTCGTTAACTCTTGACAAAAATCCTTATGAACTAGGAACTTTCATTATGCTATCTTACAGATTGGGAAACTGAGGTGGGAGAGATTAAGTAATTTACTGAAGATCACAATAGCTATGACTGGTGTTACTTATGAAGACCCACATTCTGATTCAAGAGTCTACTTATCTTAATCTAGATACCAGCCTGCTTCTCGAAGAAAATGAATTTCATTTGCTGGCTTCTGTAGGAATAGAACTCTTTTGAACTTATTCCTGAAATGTCCAGAGTCCAAAGTCAATCCTGCCTCACTGAGTATCTTTCTCCCCTTTCCAGGATTGGACAATGTTAGAACAGTTGCTGTACTTTGTTACTTTACTAGCGTCACCTAGACTCCTTTTGTTTTCAGTTGGGTGATGTATTTGAGCATCTATGTAATACTATTATTTATCTGAATTACTGATGCAGTGACTAGGAAAGGAGGAAAGCTAAGTATTCGCGAATGTTTCAAACAAAGCCTGGGTCCACAAAAGGCTAAACGGTGCTTTCCAGAGGAGTGATCGGTAGACTCCTCTGTGGTTGTGATGGTGATGGAAGGGGCTGAGCCTGGAGAATCTGCTTTTTACCCAGACTCTCATTTTGATGGATCAGCATTCCCCCAGTCCTGTCACTAATCATGACTTATCCAGTGTGTACCAATGATCCTCTCTTTTTTGTTTTTCTATAATTGTCCTCCTTTCTACCCACATTTCTGCCTCTGCTATTTTTCATATTGACTGAAGTCTATCTCCTGGGTGACCCCTCTCTGGGTCTCCTGTCGCTCTAATCTCCAGCTACACTTCACCCCCAATCCCAAGGACCCAGTGCTGATGAAATATGACATGTCGCTACACAGGAGAAATAAAAGGGCTTGTGGAATACACAATTCATAAAGCCACAGGGAAATGTAGTAACGCTGGTGAATCTGCTGAATCTACTGTGGGACACTAGACAGTTTGGGGGAGTAAATTATCAAGGAGGACAGGTGAGATGAACTTTCAGAAGGTATATCCAGAGAATCACTCAGACATAGCAAAGCATACATCACATAACTTAACTTTCTCTCCAGGAATCTTTGAGACTTGAGTTTGTTACTTTAAATTAGTGAACCAAATTGGAATGGATTTACTTTTGTCCAGCATCTATTCCTTCAGTACTTCCCGTCATGTATCAGATCTCCAGATACATATAATAATATAATGATAATACAAAATAATTCCATTTACCTTTTCACTAGATTCAGAAGGTTAATGGAAGCAATCAAGTTCTGTTATATGAGGTTATATACTTGAAAGACGGTGAGGTTGGTATTTATAAATCAATCATCATGAGTAATAACTAACTCTCTTCTGCTGTTAAAAAGCCTTTTATAACTGTTATTAATCACGTACCTCTAAAAAGCATGAAATATTATTTGGGACCACAATTAAAATATTGCTATTTGAAAGCAAAAATAAAAATGAAGCTGGAAGATTTGGTAATATACTTCCTCAAAACCCAATCAAAATAATATGCAGTATTTTTTTAACCTCTCTTATTGGCGACTTAAAGGGGCGGGGGGAAACAAGTGATTATTGACAAGATATAGGAAATTAGTCTAAATTTGAATTTAAGATACCATAGCTCAAAGAGTAACTTTTTTTTTCCCTTGAGAGGAGTACTAGTAGACTAGGAGGCATGGGAAGAAAGGAGACACAGTTGTTCCTCAGTCTCCAGGACACACCCCCTACCCCCATACCAAAATCCCTGGATGCTCAAGTCCCTTATATAACATGGTGTAGTATTTGCGCATAACCTACACATATCCTCCCACATACTTTAAATTAACGCTAGGTTGTATAATACTTAATACAATGTAAATGATATGTAAATAGTTGTGAATACAATGTAAATACTATGTTTAGTTGCCAGCTCATAGCAAATTCAAGTTTTGCTTCTTGGAAGTTTCCAAAAATGTTTTTTTTCAAATATTTTTAATCCGCAGTTGGTTGAATCCCTGGACATGGTACCCACGGATATGGAGGGCCGACTGTATATATTTACTTTTGTATGTTTGACCTTTTTTAGTGCCATGTATTAATTTTTCAGATATTAAACACTGATTACTTAGTGAACATTTTACATTTTATTAGTTTTCATGGGGCAAACAAAATAAAATAGAACTAAAATTGACATCTTATAGAGTGCTGTATGTCAATTATATCAAACTGGAAAAAGAAAAGATGTGTGTGAAGTAGGCTTCTCAATAAAACTTTTCATATCCTGACAAAAAAATCTAAATCTCCAACTAGAAATTCACGTAGAAAGGAAAGGAGGAAATCCTTCACATAACCAAGGTTAAGTAATACCTGTTCATTATTATCCTTTTAATTCACGTCATCTTTGATTCCTAATCTCATGTGAAACTTGCTTAAAATTCCACACACTATTTTAATCTTGAGTCAGCATCTGTCTACATACTTAAAATTTGAGGGCCAGAATTATCTGGATAATGTCAACTTTTCTCTCTCCCATTATAACAGGCACCATTTACCACCCTCTCCCACCTCCCATTTTCCTCTCATCTTATTTATATGTAGTGCCCCTGATGGACTCATGAGAAAAATATTATTACTAGTGATGGTTGCAAGAATTAAAAAATCAAATCCTCACACATAAATCTACTTTTTGAAGCTTTTAAAAGATCACTTTAGCAGCCTAAAATTCAAAAAGAATCAAAGTATTCATATGGAAAGGTAATAAAAGGCAGTGTGATATGCAAACAACACAACTTAGTGGTACGTTTAATGGAAGTATCTGTACAAAATGCACGGAGGACTAGTTTTTTAATGCCTGGAATATTTGTATTCTGACGTATTTTTAAAATAGAAAGATGAAAGAATGCTTTCAGATTCTGCTGCCAGTGAACCAAAAAATAAGATGGTGTTTCCAATTCATTGTGTACATTACTTGTATGGATGACTGAAGCTTTTGAAAATTAAAATGCTTAATAAGCAAAGATTCATTTTTGCAGTTTATAAATAAATGACCGGATATTTGATTTTTATTTACAGTTTAACTAGAAACTTAATTTTACTCACAATGAAATATATATGTATATATATTATACATACACACACAATGATGGGTCACAGTAAATTATGCATATATCTGTATTTTTAAACTACTCTCTGTTTTGAAATGGTATTGATCCTAGCAATAACACAAGACACTGTCTAAGTTCATTTTAGTCAAAATTAGTGTCTATGTGGAGAGAGAGAGATTTTAAGGAGGCATGGGAAATGCAGAAGCGGTGAGGTAGGAATGAAGGGAATTGTGATTTAAAATAGGCGCTTTAACATTTCACTTTCTTTATCTTAAATCCAACGTAGAAACAGGTTCAAGAGGAATTTGCAGACACATTCAAAGAGAACTGACAGTCAATAGAATATCTCTGTTCATTTCAGTTTCATAGAAACCAATGTGTTCCTACTTAAAAATCCCAGTCCCTGGTCTATTTGCAATGGCCTTCAGTCAACTTTATTTAATCTGACTTCTGGTTTCCATTTTTCTTCCAAGCCTTTCATGGTTAATAACTTTTTCAAGATTTGTAAGATGATGAACATTTGTCAGGTAGGTTTATCTGCTTATAACACCTAGTTAATCAGAAGAGATCTGTTGAAAATCTATGATTCAGAAGTCCTCTTCCAAGCTGTTCTTAGCTTTACTCACCTGTGTCCTAATGAATCCTTTTGGCTGAAAACTTTGCAAACACAATGATCAGACAACTCAAATGATGTGCCCTTCACTGGCTTCAGGCACTATAATCTATGTAGAAGTATTGAAAACCTTGCTTCTTTCTTTGACTGTAACTGCCTAACCTTACCCTGTCCTCCACTGCCAGATTAGGCCAGATATGTTCTTTACTCAAAGAAACCCAGTACTTACTGGATATCATCCAAGTGTCTAAAGTTCAAAGTATTTTACATCACTCTTCCCATCTCCCCTTCACTAGACTCTTACTCTGAGTCTCCATTCAAGATAAACAGATTTACTTGACAGACCTCCAAATATGCTCAGTATGGGCTCAGCACTGTCACTTATCTCAGCATCCCCTTGTCTAGAATGTCCCTTCCCTCTTCACCTCTTTTCAACCTGCTTCTTTGCCTGCTAAAATTCCACCGTCCTTTAAGGCCAACGTCAAATGTTAGCCCTTTCACAAACCTGTTCTTGATTCACCCAATAAGAATGATCTCCTCTTGGAGCAACTTTCTGCTCCTCCAGTACTCACAGTCAGCCTTGTCTTATTGCTTAGTCATATACTCCTTCCTCTTAGATTCTAAGCTCCTGGAGGAACAACAGTTTATTCTTCTCTGTACAAACCAAAGTATCATGTACTGTGTCTTTCACACAGTAGGGGCTCAACCAATACTGACTGAATAAATAAACAATGGAAGTGTAGACAAGCTATTTATTTAGCTGAAAACTTTTACAGGAGATTCTGGTTCCATTTTGGAGAAACCCAGGTCAATGTCTAAATTATCTCAGTTGTGCCTCTCTAAACAGGGTATAGATTTATATATGCAAGTGCCATACTAGCATTTCTTAAGCAAAAAATAAAAAAGGTTTCTTTACATTAGTGTCTTCTTCAAAGAAGATAGAGATCATTCAAGACACCAGATTTTTCACTTACTCTGAGGATCTTTTCAAAGAAAAATGGTACTTTGAAGCAGTAAACATGATATAGCCATCTGTTTGGGTTTTTTCCTACCAACTCAGCTAAGGGAAACCTTACTTCATATTGGCTGAATCACTGACAAAACTTTTAAACATAAAACGATTTGAGAAACAGAAAATGCAAAGCTGCCCATATTTTCACCACTGTGTGTACAGACTTTGAACAAATGTGATTAATAATTCACTTTTAAAAATTCAGTGGAACACCGGTAACCTAAGTGTCAGAAAACATGCCTAATATTCATGTTATAAGATAACCATGCTCATATCGTACTTTAAAGATGTGAGCGGATGTGAGGTAATCCACAGCTTATAGGGGCAATCTTTCAATTTACCTTTCTTCTTTCCATTCAGTCTTTCAACACATTAATTAAAATGTCTATTAAATGCCTGGCACTATACTAGCACAAAAATACATGGTGAGCTCATAAAGACATGGTCCTTGTGTAAATTTTACTTACATATAGTCCTTTTTTTACACAAAATGTAATAGTTTCTGAACTGAAGCCATTGTTTTTCCCTAAAACCAGCTCTTCTGCTTAGAGTTGTAAATTTTGCTAATAGCATCATTTCTCTCCTTTCGTTTGAAGCCTCAGAATCAGCAAGGCCCTCAATATTTGTCACACAAACTACTGCAATATTCTTCCTATTATGTGTACTAACTTCAGTTTTTTATACTTTAAATCATCACAAAATATCTTGGTTCAGCTGCTTACATTTATTACTTATCTAATTAAGGACTCTTGAGGCAGTTATAAAATTGTCCCAAACTACTTTTCACATCTTAATATTTTTTGTAAAGCTACACCCAGCTTCATTCAAACTCAATTATTTACTATCTCAAACATATTCCACCAATTTCCTCTTCTGTATAGTATTTATTCAAGATATTCTTCCCTGTGGCCTACTCTTCCCTCCCTACATAATCACAGAAATTATAACTTCCTTCAAGAAATATCTTAAATAATAATTTCTCTATAAAGTCTTAAAGGATTCTCACAGATGTTTACAAATATCTACAAATAAGATGTTTTCAAAATACAAATATCATCATTTGTATTTTCTAAGGAACTCCCACATTCTGCTTCACTTTGTCTAATAGTCCACTAGGCTACACAATCCTAAGGCAGAGGTAGCTTTATTTACCAGTGTTCAGAGATGGTACTCAGAACTTTTATTTGCTTATTGGTATTTCTGATTACAAATCTTCTTCTGAATCCTACATATCTTCTAAGTCTTATGCTGAAATATGGTAATAGCGACCAACATGGTTCCCATACCAAGCAGAAGACCAATAATAAAAACCAGTGAAGGAAAGGGACTCTGATCTGTGGTGCTTTAGGCTTGGGCCATCCACAGACTTTTCATCACATCTATGGATTTCTTTTAACTTGCTTCTTTACTTACTCTTCCATTTTTATGTTTTTCTCTCCTTCTTCTACTTTCTCTATCACTCCATGTTAGGCAAGCAGCGATATTCTCCGGCATTTTGCTTATTTCTGCTAGTAGCAATCAAGGATTAAATTTTTCTCACTCCTGGGATATACGATAAAAAATGATAATTGCCTTTCTAGGCTATTGCTAATCTCTAAACTAACCTCCAAAGTTTGTGGAGAAAAATAAAATGAAGAGAATTCAAACTGAATTTCAGTGTTTATTTTTTAAACTCAAATGAGTTGTCAGTCAACTTAGGTGGCATTAAAGGGGGGAAAAAAACCAATCAAATAACTAAAGTTAATATAATGTGGTTTTGAATGTGAATGTATATATTGATATATAAATAAATTTATATCGATCAACTATATAAATTAGAAGAAAATGAAAATACTTCCATAGCTTTCTTAAGCACCTTTTCTTTCTAAGCTCTGTTCGCTTTCATGCAGTGAAAGCATGGAAATCGTTTTCCATATTATCAAAAAAGAAATAAAACTTGGAAAGAAAGCAGAGATGAATCTAGGCTGAAAATTATTATAACTACATTTTTTTCTGCAGAAAAGTTTTCCCAATAGCTATATTCTTTCTTAGGTTTTATTTATACCCATGACTTTGTGATATAAGACAATGGTTTTCCCAATAAATGTCCCTTTTGAAATATGGAGTAAATTAAAAATAGTAACTGTAGTGAAACTGTAGATAATTTAGAGTGAATGGGTAGAAAACCACTTACCCCCAGTTGCCACAGTGATTTCACGTAGGAAATGGCCATAAAATGGAAAATCGAAGGACAGATTCACTCTCTGCAAGGAACAACAACCAGAAAAGAAAATCAATAATGTGCATAATAGTAAATGTAAAATGAAGAGCCTTCTACCTAAAAAAAATGATGCTTCTACTTTGCACCACTATTATTGTAGTTGACTATTAGAACCTGAATCTTGGATGGAAAGAAAGATTTTTTCCCCTGGTAATTAAATGTTTAAAGTATGTGAAAAGAATAAAGTTTTGCTGTTGTGGTCTGTTGATCTGTTCTTCAGTTACAAAGGGAATCTAGAAGTTTCAACTCTGAATCAAGCTATTCTCTTTAACATCACCACTGCCTCTCAGTTGTCCACTACAAAGTAGGTCAGCCATCACGATAATCTTAGGGTTCTTTTTAGTTTGATTAATCTTCTCCAAAATAGTAGAGCATGTTATCTGTCAAGTTTCACTGAATTTAAAAATATATATATTTATTTTACAAAATTATATATTCAATTTATCTTCTGTACATCCCAGAACAAAAGGCAATTTTACGGAACAAGATATTTTGCACCTACAGATCTAGACCTGCAGATATTTTTATTTTTAAGATACGATAAACTCCCCAGATTCAGTATACAGATGACCCCTAAACAACAAGGGTTTGAACTGCGTTGGCCAGTTCCACTTATGAGGCATTTTTTTCCCAATAAATATAGTATCTGTGTTTTCATTTTACAGATCTTTAAATTATCAAAGTGTTGAGAAAACTTTGATTAGAGATCACCATATATTAAATCAAAAGAACTAGGGTTTGAGTCCTGATTCTATCCAGCCCTTGGGTGAGTCATTTGTCAATTTCCTTATTTTTGAGGCAGAGATACCAGTGTGTGGATTTTCAAATGTGCGGGGACTGGCAGCCCTAGCCCCCAGTGTTGTTCAAGGGTCAACCGTTTTATGTCCACTTTTAAAAGCACAGAATCAAATAATAAAAAATTCTGGTTACTAGAAAGCTACTTTTACTTTGTAGAGAGGAAAACTGGAGAGACTTAGGAAGAAAGTTCATAAATTTTGCCCCTCTTTTTTCTAAAAAGGGATCTGAAGCTTTGGATATATATATTTATAATATATCTTTATATATATCTTTATATAGATAGATAGTAAGATAAAAACAAGACACAACAAAGCAAAACAAAGAAAAAGAAACCCTAGATTTTGTGTATGTTTGAAATGATATGAACCAGATATATTATTATTAGGCAAGAAACAAGAAACACAGGGAGCTATAACAAAGAGCTCTAGCTATAGCTCTAGCTATAACAAAGAGCTATAACAAACAAACAAACAGAGAGTTATAACAAAGCTATAAAACAGGTTAGCTGAAATAAAAGGATCCATAGAGAAATTAATTGGCTGATTTAGAGCCTAACAGCATGTACAAACTACCTATAGTAAAAGGTTATTATGTTAAAATTCAACAATTTCTATATCATATCTCTCCCAATATACAAATTTAAAAAAAAGAGAATTATACATAGCTAGATTAAATTTAGCTCTTTCCAATTGTACAAATGATTGCTTTTTTATATCCATCAGAGATTTCTAATGACTTATTTGGCATGATATTAATCATTCAAAATTTACAGTGACTTTCCATCAGGTTTTTTTTCTTTCCTTTTTAATGAAAGCTGCATCTTCAGAAAGGGTTTATCTTCATTTTTATTTTATGCTGACTAATGGGAACAACAAAATCTATTTTCACTGCACTAACTGAAATGAGTGGTTACTAATAACCCTAACATAAAAGCTTCAGTGGCAAAATCATATATCGCAAAGAAAAGGTCAGACATAATTTTATAAAGGCACTTGCTGTAGTACACTGTTCTCCATCATTCTAATTTATTTCCACACTCATGTGCAAATCGGTAAAATTTACAGCCCTTTGGCATTCTCACTTCCAGAATAAGAGTTTGGTTTAAACATCTATCACTAACATATCAAAGATGAACCAGAGGAATATGACAATTTCTCAGCCACAACAAATGTTTAAATATTTTAGAATAAAATTGAGATAAACAAATATATAAGTTAAAGACTGTTTTTGAGAAGTAAATAAGTTCTCAAGGAAAAATTGCTGATATATTATCCTGAAGCACAACATCAATGATTGAAATGTTTCCCTGTTTAAATGACCAGATACCTTAGTTATCACCATGGCCTGCTTCACACTAATAATGGCAATGACAATTTAGAAAGGTGTTACCTTCTCAATAGTTGTGAAATCTACCCATTTCTCTCCAGGTACTACTGACACCCTTCTCCAAGTATAGATCACTTTTTTTTTTTTTTTTTTTTGCGGTACGCGGGCCTCTCACCGCCGCGGCCTCTCCCGTTGCGGAGCACAGGCTCCGGACGCACAGGCTCAGCGTCCATGGCTCACGGGCCCAGCCGCTCGGCAGCACGTGGGATCCTCCCAGACCGGGGCACGAACCCGAGCACCCTGCATCAGCAGGCGGACCCCCAACCACTGCGCCAGCAGGGAAGCCTAGTATAGATCACTTTTAGCGTAATAACTTGCTCACAGGTGTCTTGGCTCCATTTTCCCTGGAATTCATTCTCCATACTATCTAGCATATCACTCCCCCACTTCAAATCATTCAATCTAGAATCCCATTGACCCTGGAATCATGCCAAAATAGTGAAAACGAGTTCTAAGACCCACCACTAACTGGTCTCTCCTACCTTAAGATTCTCCCTTCATATTTTCTGTTCAGGCCAGCCTTCTAGAATAACTTTTAGTTCCTTGAAACTGCCACCCTTAACCCTGGGCTCTGGTACTTCAACATGATGTCTCTTCTGACTGAAATGGTCTCTCAACCTTGGCTGGTCATGGCGCCCACGTTCTTTGGCTTAGTTTGGTTGGTACTCCAAACCTGACATAAGGACTTGGAGCAGATAATTTGTTTGGAAGGTGATCCTAGGAAGCATTTGCTAAAGGAGGTGGGAAAAGTGAGACAAGGAAAAGAGAAAAACTAGTAACAGCTATTGGTTGTGTTACCACTATAGCCAGGTCTCCCCTTGGAGACCTTCCGAGAAAGAGTGGGGGGAAAATATGCCTCAGAATCATCTCATTGGAGGTTAGGAGGCTGGGCTACTTATCCATCAACGCCTATCTCCTGTCGATCAAAGGTGCTCCTGTGGGCAGATGAATCCCCCCTTCCCCAGGATTACCCTTGCTTACCCTCAGGCAGAGAGAAGAGCCACAGCGCTTGATCTGAGGAGTTGCTAGTATATTAGAAGCTGCCTCCCACAGCTTCAAGTGAACTCAGGGAGGCAGAAGGGATATGGGGCAAAGCATCAAGAGGCACCGCGAAGTGTCACATCCTCAGAGTCCTACCGTGACTTCTTAGCCCGTTAGGCTTCCTACTGTATCTCACCTAGCATTCTCTCTTTATACATGCACACGTGAAACAACCGCATGGGGCTCAGATTTTAACTGCTTCAAAGTGAAACTCGGCATCAGGGTGGTTAAGAATGGCCCAAGTGGGAAACCAAAATTTAAACCCAGATTTGAAAGACAACAAAGGCAATGCTCTTAATTACTGAGCTATTGAAAATAAAGTGATAAGAAGTGTCACACTTAAAGGCAAATTTTTGAAAATTATCATCCTTCCTTAAAACACATACAAACACAGACATACACACACACACTCAAACACACACACACACACACACACACACAAACTACTGAAACATAAACAAAAATCATTAAGCACTAGAATTTCGAAGGGCTTTAAGCTAATTTATTATATATTCAGTATAATTACCCTCTGGGTAATTGGATCATTATTTTATCTCAGTACAGTATATAAAACAGGCATGGGCAGGGAGCTAAAGGAAAGTTTTATTTGTTCATTCATTCATTCATGCAGTCAGAAATCATTTATTCAACACCTTATATGTACCAGGCACTTAATCAGGGTCTGAGCATCATACAGTAAGTCCCACCCAGTTTCTTCCTTCAAGGAGTTCAGAAGATGGTGCAGGAGAGCAACATGGAAGGATAAACAAGTAGGACCAGGCAGGGTCAGAGTAAGGACCCAGAGAGAACACCTAACCCAGAGGAGATGGCATTGAAACTCTTTAAAAGGAATCACCAGAAGCTAGTCAGATGAGACCTGAAGGCATGGGAGTGGAAGGGATTGTGAAAATATATGTAGAAAGTAAAACTGGAAGGATCGTGATTAGTTGTACATAAAAGCTGGGAGTGGGGAAGAGCTGTCTAGAATGTAGGACAGGTTTCTAGCTGGGTGACTGGTGGACCATAATCCACCAACTGAATTGATGAATACAGGAAGAAGAGCTATTTTGGTTAGGTGTGAGAAGGCTTGCTGTGTCACTAATTAATTACATATCCTTTAACTATATAATTAAAAAAAAAACCCCAAATTGTAAATGCCACAAAGGACCCTTCTGAAATCAAACAGGCTAACAGAACCCTGGACATTGTCACAAAAAGCCACTGTAAACAAAAAAAGAAACGTAATTTTGAAATTTAGTTGACTTAATTGATGTACAGGACAGAAATGAATGTTTTCCTATCTTGGATCTCATCCCGTAAGAAATATCTAATGTAAAAGGAAGAAGCATTTCGGACAATTGTCATGTGAAGACACAATAAATTAATTAACAGGGCGAAATATAAAATGAAAACTCAGAAGCGAAATTTTAACAAGCATGTGTGGCATAAATAAAATCAATTTGAATTTGCTAATTCCTTACACTCTGCAGAAAGGAGGGGTATCATAATTTTGAGACAAGCATAGGAAGTATCACAGGGGGGAGAAGAAATTTATGAAGCATGCTTTGAAAAGTTTGCAGAAGCATATAGATAGGTTCCAGGTGGTGTGTTGCAAATTTATGGCAGGTACAGCCATGTATGACTGTGACTTTTAAAACCACATCATGCTCCCTCACAGCATGCCCCGCGGAATCACTGCTGGGAACAGACTATCAGAGGCAATTAGGGCCATACTCAGGGATCTCTAAGTACGTCCCCACCTCTTACTGCCTCTTTTACATATTTTTCTTATGCCTGTCGCCATCCGGCTTCTGACTAATTATTATGATCTCTGCTAATTCTTTCTTAATGACACAAGAATTATAAACCTATGTAAACACTATTCCAGGTTTACTTGTTTGCCTATTTCTCAGTGGTATTACAAAGATAAATTAATTAGTCAATGCTTGTAAGACCTTGAAGACAGAAACTATTAGGTTAAGAATCTGGAGTGGGCACATTTATAATCCTAAAAGCCATTTAAAAGGTCATTAATAAAAACTGCCTTTTGTTTTAAGACAGCTTCTTATTTACAGTAATAAGGTTATACTTTTCTGGTTCCCCCAGCCTTGATTTCATCTTTATAAAGTATAGTCTTGATGAAAGCAGCTTGTGGGAAAAATATTAGTAGTAACTACTCTTTTAGGAACTGCTGATCTCTTGAGTTCATGAGAGCAAAGGGTCCAGAGAATATGGGCAGTATCCATTTATTTAAGAATAAATTCATGGATTAATCATTAATTTCTATACATATATTTTAACATTCTATTTTTAATCATTCAAATCATTTCATGTTTGCAGGTCACATGTTTGTATCTTGAAGCTGTCACATAGGTGGGATGATGATGGTGATGATGATGATTGACAAAGTGAGATTTGTGTTATTTTTTCCAAAGACAATTTCAAAAGTTAGACGGAGTCAGTTTGTTTATTTATGTCAAATATTAACCTTGAGAGGAAATGAAAATTTTAAGAAAAGATACTTTTTGTTTTACTTACATAGATATTTCTAGTGATACTGGCTTTCATCGAAATACCTGAATAAATTATCTTATTTCCAGTAATATTTATATCCCTAATAAATAAAAATGATTGAATAATCCTTATTAGATAACTTTTTATATATAACTATGAATAAATTTAATTTCTTAATTGGGATGTGACATATTCTTCCATAATGCACAAAACATTCTTGAACCTGAATAAGGTCCACATAAAATTCATTCACCTATAAATGCTTAGAACAGATTATTGCAGTCCTTTGTTAACCACAGACACAAATTTTAAAATCTTCTTTTAGTGGAAATAGATGGAACTTTATTTTTAAATTTTCAAAGATTCTTTTCTAATTTTTGAATGATCTAGCATGGTTTTAGAGTCAGACAGACTTGAAATTACATCCCAGCTTTGGTACTTTGTAGCTGTGTGATTTCGTAAATCATTTAACCTCTTTAAGGCACAGTTTGCTCATCTGTAGTCAATACATTTCTTCAAAGGGTTATTTTAAGGATCAAACGACCAAATGACACCTGGACCTTCATAAGCACTGAGTCAGTATTATATTATGTACCTGAAGGCGTCTAGCATAGCAGTAGTTCCTTAAAACTCATTTCCTAAATAAAAATAGCTCCCTGTTTGACTCCTAATAAGTAGATGGAAATGATTTGACATATGTTGTTTCTAATATCAATGCAGGCATATTCCTTTTCTAATAGAATCATATGACAATTAGACATTATGTTCCTCAGCAACGTTATGATGTTTTCAGTTTTGTTATATTGAAATAATCATAACTACTGTATTTACTGGTGTTAGGAGAATGAAATTAGCATTTAATATATCAGACATTATGCTAAGTATTTTGCCTGCATTTAGCAAGTATGAATGCTAAAATTAGGTGAAAGTATGACAAGAAACAGGATGTTGATATGCACAAAGTATCTTCCCAAAAGATACTAGATAATTACCAAAGGAAAAATAGTAAGTTTACAGTGAAGAAGCAAAATCTGGCAGACATCACCTTAAGCAGGTGATCAAAGTTAACATCACCAGTCATATTGACATCACGTACCTCCTGGTGTGATGCGTGATGAAGGACAAAATATCATTCCCCTAGTATTCTTGCCAAAAATAGATACCTGTGTTTCATCATGAAGAAGCAGTAGACAAACCCCAAATCAGGATCACTGTACAAAATAGCTGGCAAAGACTCTTCAAAATGTCAAGTTCATGAAAGATAAAGAAAGATGGAGAATCTGTCATAGGCTGGAGGAGACGAGACTAGATTTGACAAATAAATGCAATGTAGGTCCTAGATTGGATTCTGGATAGGAAAAAAGATGGTTTGGGGACAATTCACAAAATGTGAATAAGGCCTGTAGATTCATTAAGAGTATTACACCAACATTAATTTCTTGGTATTGATGATTGTACCATGAGTATGTAAAGTGTTAATATTTGGGGAAGCACGGTGAAAGCTATATGGGAACCCTTTCAATAATTTTTCCAAGTTTATTTATGAGCCTGAAAGTATTCCAAAACAAAACTCTAGAAGGACAAGTAATAAGTTCAAACCACCAGAAGCAGTAGAGCCAGGATTTCAATCCAATATGCTTGACTCCAAAACTCCTGAGTCTTGACCACGATATCATTCTATCTCCCTTCTTTTACACTGGGTGATCCTTTTCCTACCTATTAACAGACTTTCTATAGCTGTGTTTTTCTACCTGATACTCTTAACATTGTCAGTGACTCATATTTTTGTTCTCAGTAGACATAACTTAATTTTCTTTAAAATTTAATAACAAGGAAAATAGCTAGAAAGCTCCCAGGTGCCTGAGGCAAAAGCCACACACACAAAAATCTGAGGAAGGTACAGAGCAGTCTTCTCAGATGAAATGCACCGAATCACAGGGACTAGTGCCATGCTGGGTGGAGCTGTAGTGAGCGGCACACCACTGAGGTCTGATGGCAACGCGGTGGGTCCCTTCTCACCAGATAATGGGTACAGCCTGAACTACTCTTTTTTGCACATTTGAGGATCAGATGCTTCCATTTCTTATCCTCCAAGGATAGATCTAAGGGCCTATTCTCTAAACTTACAGAACATCGATTGATTTATTTTTTTACAATTGTCAATGGTAATGGCCTTTCACTGGTTTATTCACCTATTTAACAAATATATTCACTTATAAAAGTAACATAAACCGAAAGATAGTAGAATGATAGAAATATGAGTATATATATGTATGTAGATATAGATAGAAAGATTTAAATCAGTAAGTTTCCACCACAAGCAACTACTAAAGAGAGAAAATGTACTATGCAGAGGCATTTCCATGTGGTTGACAGAAGTGCAAGCTTCTTTTGTATACCCTAAAGTAAGATCCTGCTTCTAGGCCATAAAAGAGCTGAGTATATTCCAGAAATAAAATAACTGCAGGGCAGGATGACTTGAAACAGTTTCACCACGTAGGATTTTTACAAAATGCAATTTTAAACAAACTCTCACACTCCCGGGAGGAGTGAACAGGACATGGGTCTTTAATCCAGTGACTGAAAACACCGGAAACCTAATTAAAATATCAAAATGTCCATGGAAAGGGACTAATCAATACGCAAATATACAGGGAAGGGAGTGGCTCCTTTTAGAAATAAAGCCCATCAACTGAATTGATTTTCTGAGTTAGAATTTCTAACAGCTTCAGCACTTTTTTCATAACAGAGCTGAGAACTTAATTAACCCCGCCTATGGAATGACACTCTGCGTGGGACTACGGATAAATTAGAAAACAAAATGTAAACATTTTGCAGTTACCTGATGCTTGCTCATATGAACTTGAGATGAAGTGAATTATCATCATATCTTTTGAGCCCTCCCATTGCATGGTTCCCAGAAACACCTGGCTTACAGTAGCTTGCCTATACTTGCATGTTTTGAGAATCATTCAAATTAATGTGACTATTTACCATTCAGGCGGAGTGCAGAACATAAGTCTGTTCAGGGGCACAGAAAGTAAAACAGGATTTTATAAAGAAGCCCTGGGAGGGCAGGTAGGGGAAGGGGAGAACCAGACGTCACTTCTGAATTTTTCATGCTGCTCTAGGAACAAGGCAGTGATTCTACCAGGCTTCTCAAACCTGAGTGTGCAGGGCAATCACTTAGGGTTCTTGTTTAAAACAGATTGATTCAGTAGATGTGAGGGGGAAGGGAGCTAAAATTCTGCATTTCTAACAAGCTCCCAGAGCTACTGAGACTGCCCCAGGAATCCCACTTGGAGTGGTCAAGGCTTTATGTCATATAAATGGTCTTTGAAACTCTAAAACAGTGCTGTAAGGAAGCTTTGACAAGCGTGAAATGGGTTAAAAGGATAAATAGACTTGATTCCGGATAACATCATCTCACTTCATCTGTTAGCACTCAACTGACCTGAAATTTTCCATTTAAGGAAGTAAAGGATAGAGGTACCTCCTAGCCCAGGACCTTTAAAGCAATGATTTGCAAAACTTCTTTGCAGCCCCAGTACACCTGAGGGCAATGACACTGGTTACTTCCTTGACCAGGGACTTGGACAGGGCAGGAAAAGTATTCCTATGAGTTCATCCTTGACAGTTTGAAAATGTCCTCCCTTGCCTCGGTTGATTATAATCTGTCCTCCCTTCTTTCCTGTCACTGGAAAATGACTGTTTTAAAGTTAAAATGCTCACATGACGATGGTTAGTATCGATCTTAACAGACATCAATAGAGCGGTAGTAGCCAGGGTTTCAACATTGTACAAATGTTAAATCATTCCATCCTAGTAACAACCTTAGAAAGTAGGTACCATTGTCATTCCCATTTTACAGCTGAGGAAAGTGATTAACAGACAGTAAATAACAGACTTCAAGTCACCCAGCTTATAGTTGGCAAAAGTGGGGACTCACATCCAGGCAGCCTGTTTCTAAGCCCACATGCTTAAACGCTATATCAAGGTGCCCCTCAACTGACACTGAAACAGCAGGTAAAACATTGACCAGCTGAAATTGGTTTTGCTCCCTTCAATCAGGTTGTTGATTAATCAAACCTGGAGTTATTTTACAGAGGCAGCAGTGCGCACGTGCAAGACAGGAACCCAGGCCTCTAGGCTGACCCTGGAACTTAGACTCTTCAGTCTACAGAACTCAAAGAATAGAAATGCTTCCACTGGTGCCCTTTACGAAGTGAGAAGTCCTTCAATAAGGAAAATCCAGCTCCCAGCAGCAGAAGTAACTTGAGACTAGTCAATCAGCTTCCAAGTTTGAAATTCCCCTAAACCCTTAAATTTCACCCCAGACTTGGATCTGAGACAGATTTAAGCTCTGCCTGCCTCCCAGCCATTCAACCTGCAATAAAGCTGTTTCCTTTCTCAAACAAAGGTGTCACAGTATTGGCTTCTATGCACATCAGGCAGGGAGTCCTTGCTTGGTAACAATGTGTTAAGATTTGGAATTCAGTGCTGGCAGAGCTCCTGGGAAGGATGATTAAATCATTCAAAACTTGACTACAGGTTGAAATCAAAATTTAGGCCAGGTCCAATTTTAACTCTTCAACCTCCTCTGCTAACAGCTCCCCTTTTATTATTTTTTTTAACTTTTTACTTGGAAATAATTTCAAATTAAAGTTACAAGAATAATCCAAAGAGCCCCCTGCATCATTTATGCAGATTCACCAGCGTTTAACATTCTGCCACAGTTGGCAATTTTTGGATTTTTCAAAAGCTAAGTAAATTGATGCCTCTGAACACAGCTTCCAAGAGCTGCTCCTTTATCCAGCCTACCCATATCTACAGTTTGCTCTGCAGGGATCACGGCTCAGGTGCCTAAACTCAGCCTATTTATCAGGAGCAAAACTTACTTCGCATTTCTTCTCAGAGAGTGGCTGCGTAACAAGAAATTCCTGGCAATGTATCATTAATTGAGAGTGGCTAAAAGTGTTCTACTTCTGGTCCCACTGGAGTGGAACAGAGCACCTTCAGTGAAAAAAGGATGAGACACCTACTTTCTGGGGCTGCACAGAAGTTCTGATGGGAAGGCAATTTATAAACAAACCATGTGAGACCTTGACTATTTTGCCCAGAGTAATCATCCAGCACCTAAGTCACAGGCTGTAATTTAGTAAGAAGAAACAGACAAAAAAAAAGATATTGAAAATAGGTATAAAATATATTTTTAAAAGATACTAAAATGCTAGCTTGTTCAGGAAATCTCAATTCCAAAATGTCTTAAGTCTTTCATCTTCTACAATTTAAGATTTTTCACAAGAATTATACCTACTTGCTTTTAGTTATATTTACTTTTAAGGAACATTATAGTCCATCTATATTTTGCTAATTTTTCTGTGCTACGAAGCATTTTCCTTGCAAAAGAGTCCTGTGAAAGCTTTATCATTTAATAACTTCAGGATGAGAATATGTTTTACACTCATGTTATCTAAAATTAACCCTTGTTAAGTCTTCATGGGGTCCTAGAGAGATCTCGGAAAGGATGATTAAAAACAGGTCTGAGGCTTCCCTGGTGGCGCAGTGGTTGAGAGTCCGCCTGCCAATGCAGGGGACACGGGTTCGTGCCCCCGTCCGGGAAGATCCCACATGCCGCGGAGCGGCTGGGCCCGTGAGCCATGGCTGCTGAGCCTGCGTGTCTGGAGCCTGTGCTCCGCAATGGGAGAGGCCACAACAGTGAGAGGCCCGTGTACCGCAAAAACAAACAAACAAACAAAAAACAGGTCTGAGAAGAGAATCTAGGATGAAAGACAGGAGTAAATGGATTTATTCATTCCACCTGAGATATGGCTGCCTGGCTTCAGGGTCCCTTTTTAGCAGCTGTTACAATTATAAAAGATTAATGTGAAACCTTCCAAGAGGGTTTCACAGAAACCTTAAGTATTCATCTCACTTGTGACTTTAAAAAGATGAGTAGAGGACTTCCCTGGTGGTGCAGTGGTTAAGAATCCGCCTGCCAATGCAGGGGACACGGGTTCGATATCTGGTCCAGGAAGATCCCACATGTCGCAGGGCAACTAAGTCCGTGCAAAACAACTACTGAAGCCCCTGCGCGTAGAGCCCGTGCTCTGCAACAACAGAAGCCACGGCAATGAGAAGCCCGTGCGTAGGGCAACGAAGAATAGCTGCTCGCCGCAACTAGGGAAAGCCTGTGCACGGCAACGAAGACCCAATGCAGCCAAAAAAAAAACCGAGTAGATATTTATCTATCTAGGACTTTTTTACAGCCATCATTGGTAACAGAGAATGTATGATTACTTCCTATGACTCTAACTTTATATAAAGAATGGTGCCTGTCCTCTACTAAAGATACAATATTGGAGAAATGAGATTAAATTGAACTGAAATATGATGAATTCAAGTATGATTTTTAAAAAGAAGGTATGTTCTTGCTTTGGAAAACTAAGGTTTGTAATCTGCATAAAAATTGAACACTGTACTTCACAAGGCCACTATCTTGAAGAATTTCCAAAGTCCCTGCCATGTCTAAAATATGAGATGGGAATGTTCAACCTGTGTCATTAACGCCATCGGTGGAAGAGGGACGACATCCTTACTTGTCCACTTGGAGGGAAGTGGACCAGCTTACATGCCTGGCATGCAGAGGAGCTCGGTTACTCGGAGCTCATATTGATTTTATGGAATGGAACAAAAGAAGGCCTTTCTTTTCCATAAAAGGCCCTCAAATAATACTTTCTTCACGACAGATATTCTCAAAGTTGATAAATGATTTCAGTATGATAATAATAGTAAAATGAATTAATGAAACCAAAATTAAGGTAGGCACATGCAGACACAACTCATCCCAGTCTGTTATTAAACTAGAGGGAAATCCTGTATATGAAGACAAGTGAGGCCAGGTTGATGAACTGCGTATGTCTTACTTGAAATGAAACAACTCACAAGACGGAATGCAGCAAGTTTATTCAACCAGTCAAAAATAAAAATAAATAAAAGCAACTTATTGTTAGACACTGCAAACAGGACTCAGGCAAAAATATGTGGTCTAGATAATAGCCTAATAGAGATAGCAAATTAAATTGCCTTTTGAGTTAATCGTTTAGAAAAATAAGCACTTATCAACAGGTTTTCTGATGCGCGGAAAAAATGAAATGGTGCAATATGAGAAAACAGTTGGCTAAAGTCACCACAGGCATCCAGATACAGCTCTCCCAACACCAACATTATGGAAATGTAAGAGCAATGGAAATGCTAGTCAAAATGATGCTATTTTCCTTGGAAAAAAGAAAATACCTCCAGAAAGCCTAATTTTTGTTTAATGAAGTTTTCTGTATGTATTTGAGTAGTCTGAGGATCCCCACAGACAACAGTCCAATTTTTAAATTTTAAAACAGTCCACCATCAAAAACTATACCAGTTTCATCAAAAACCTTCCCTGCTCTATGACGGAGACATAGGAGAGCAGCACTTCATTTTGCTAGTGTTTCTTATATAAAGAATCAATCTTCTTACTAACATATAGAAAGATAATTTAAAAAAAAAATTTTTTTTTAAAGTCAGGGTATGTTTATGTCTGGCAACAAGCAGACTGGCAATTTCTTGGCAGAAAATTATATAGAGATATTATATAGATATATAGATATATATCTGTAGAAAGAGACTCTTAGAGATTACTTAGGAATTAACTTACTTGGGGGTTATTATTTTTTATTAGGACTCTCAAAAAACAATGCCTTACTACCTCATTGTTATTTTCAGCATCCTTTCATATCTCATTTTTATTCTTTTTCTTTATTTAAAATTTATTTATTTTTGGCTGCTTTGGGTCTTCGTTGCTGTGTGCGGGCTTTCTCTATTTGCGGTGAGCGGGGGCTACTCTTTTTTTTTTAATAAATGTATGTATTTATTTATTTTTGGCTGTGTTGGTTCTTCGTTGCTGCACGTGGGCTTTCTCTGGTTGTGGCAAGCGGGGGCTACTCTTTGTTGTGGTGTGTGGCCCTCTCACTGTGGTGGCTTCTCTTGTTGCGGGCTCTAGGCACACAGGCTTCAATAGTTGTGGCACGTGGGCTCAGTAGTTGTGGCTCGCGGGCTCTAGAGCACAGGCTCAGTAGTTGTGGCGCACGGGCTTAGTTGCTCCGCGGCATGTGGGATCTTCCCGGACCAGGGCTCGAACCCATGTCCCCTGCATTGGCAGGTGGATTCTTAACCACTGCGCCACCAGGGAAGCCCGAGGGCTACTCTTCGTTGTGCTGCGTGGGCTTCTCATTGAGGTGGCTTCTCTTGCTGTGGAGCACGGGCTCTAGGCGTGTGGGCTTCAGTAGTTGTGGTGCATGGGCTCAGTAGTTGTGCACAGGCTTAGCTGCTCCGCAGCATGTGGGATCTTCCCAGACCAGGGCTCAAACCCGTGTCCCTGCATTGGCAGGCGGACCAGGGAAGCCCCATTTTTATTCTTGAAGTAGCACTGGAAGGTTGTCAAGGCAGGCATTTTCCCCTTCGTTTCAGGTTATAAAATTGAGGTCCAAGAGGCCAGAATCTGAGAAAATGAGTTTTGGAGCCAAGGTCTCACAACTTCTATAACCCCAGACTCCTACTGGGACAGAGGTACTTCTCCAGAAGTTGTGAATAAGAATTTCATAAACTGTGGTTTCAAAAGATAAAATAATTCTAATTTGTCTGGTTGTTGAATCAAACTGTGTGTCCAGCAGTAAACTAAAATATATGGATCTAACAGTACATAAGAAAATCTCAAAATTGTGGCATTTGAAGGTCC
This sequence comes from Tursiops truncatus, assembly GCF_011762595.2. Taxonomy (NCBI): domain Eukaryota; kingdom Metazoa; phylum Chordata; class Mammalia; order Artiodactyla; family Delphinidae; genus Tursiops; species Tursiops truncatus. The sequence goes on along the minus strand of NC_047035.1, from coordinate 161,517,117 downwards.
TCATAGAAGGAAAAATAAGTCTGGACTGGTTCCTAGGTTTGTAGTTAGAAACTTCTAGATCTGCAACCTGATAACTGAGGACTTTGAAGAAGGAACAAAAAAACCCAAATAAGTACCAGTATTTGAATGTAAGGGGCTTGGCTCTTTGCTTGTCATATGATAGGGAATCATACAAAATTTTCACTTTTCTTTATCTATGAAGACATGCTCCTTCCTTTGATGTGTCCAACTGTAAAACTAGGTTTTAACATCTGTTTTTACTGCAAATATGATTTAAGAAATGTTATTTAAACTAAAAAGAACAATGGAAAGATTTAAACAAAAAGGACAACGGGGAGATCTGAAGGAACATGTAATCAAATTACCATATACATGTGTGTGTGTGTGTGTGTGTGTGTGTGTGTGTGTATAATATAAATACTAATCATTTTACTTTACATTATAAAAGGAAAGAGAACTCAGTGTGTTTCGGCATGTGAAAAATGTGAATTAAATGACTAAGTTTTGCTCTGCTCTCACAGTATTATTATTGTGGATGGGAGAAAAGGGAAAACTCTTACTCTATTTCCACATTCCTCCTTTTCTAGAAAATTAATCTAAGATTCCAAAATACTGTTTGGACCACATTTACAAATGAAGGTGGTGAAGGGGAAAATATTTCTTTAAAAAATTATGTTTCCAGGTCAGACACTCCCATATCTTCCTCTGACCCATTCAGCTGGGAAAGGGGAGGGAAACTATATCTTCAGGAAATCCAATCTTCAGCTTTCTCACTTCCTTTCCTGTTTGCCCAGGTCTGGGTTAGTTAACCGACTGCCCCCTGAGTCTTATCCTAGGCTATATCTTTCTATTCTCTTTTTTGTCTAATTTGTTGACAGAAAGGATGCCCTTGGGTATGCAAATTACATCAGTTGGTGGTAAGATTTAAGAACCCCCCCCTCTTCCCTTCGGGCTTAAAGTTAAATCCTGTGTCCAGCCAAACTACCAGAGAGCTTTGCATCAAGGATTTTGATGATTATGATTTCAGGCAACCTAATCAGTGAAGTGAATCATTGTTTCCCGTTTGCCATTATCTCTTGGGGTTAAGCCTCTCAGTAGTTATCACAGGGGGGAGGGTAGCTGTGGCTGGGTGCCTATGCTGTGTGTGTGGAAAGGGCCAGGAGGAAGAGGGTGTATGTGGGCATCGTTGAGCCCCTGGCCATAACAATACCTTAACACTACAATTCTGTCATCACCTCTAAAACCTGGTTCTACTCCAAGGGTGGCATAATAGAAATGGAGCCAAGAGAACAAGGCAGGATTGGAAAGATGGGGAGGCCAATGGAAGAAATATTAAAAAATGGATCACTCTCGACAATTTGGAAATCTTCAAACTAATATTCAACAATCATACTTATGAAAGAATGTACAAAATTTTTATAAAATATTCTACTAAGTAAATTTATAAGTTCTAAGGTATAAAACTCCTTAAATGAAGGAGTCCAAGTGGCAAATTTTTCCAAAAATAAGTAACTAAGTAATATTATCAATTCTATTGTTGTAAATGGAAATTGTGTACCTGTGAGCGCTTGTGTGTGTGTGTGTATGTATGTTCTGTTGGTGGTGATAGAGAAAATGGGTACAGGACCAATTTCTAACACTAAGAAATACTTGACAATGGCTTAGATTCTCATGGAAAACCAGTGCAGAGTAGCTAAAATAAAGGTTTCTATCAGTGATATATATTTAAAAATCAATGCATGGAGCACCAGATAAGTTACAAGCTCAAGCTCAAGTCTTTCCATTTGTTTTAAGCCAAACTTTGGTGTTGAAAGCAACAAACAATGTCACTCTCAGAATCCCAATTATAAAAAATGGATCTTTATATCATCATAATATTTCTTGAGACTATCAGAGAGCTGTTACAAGGCAGCCAAGCAAACCCTTTTCCAAAGAGAAACCAACCTTCTTTGAGGAAAGGCAGGACACATGAACTGCCTCCCCTTTGGGAGAGCACAAGAGCAAGTGTAAGAAGAAATCAGCTAATATTTTAACTGATGAACTTCTTTCTCTGCTTACAGATATCACCCACAGTGGCCGACACCAGAACTGGGCCACTTCATGGAATCTCAATGGGGATACGCGAACGTTCAAACTCTTACAAAGTATATTTTACACTATTAGGGACTGCAATATAGTGGGAAAATTGTCAAATGCAATACATTCCTGAAAAAACATGGTCCTAATCTAATCTTTCTCATTTTCTCTTCTTTTGAAGATCTGTTCTAAGCCAGACAGTGAATCATTTCTGAATCTGTCGTCTTCTCTGAGACTGCTTGAATATGGAAAAGAAAAGGGATGGTGGAATTCATCAAGGGGAGGCGGCTGCTTCGTTTGCTTCTCAGCCTCAATGAATCATCATGGTGAATTATAATTCATTTCCATTTTAATTGTTAGAAGTCAATCTCCTGACACAGGAACATCTACATATATACAATGAAGGCTATTGGCCAAAATTTTTGATATTTTACATTTATCAAATCAATGCCTCTTTAAATCAGATTGGCCATTACTCTATTAGTTCTATCTTTGTATCAATAGTGGCAATAGCCCTTGAAATGTTCAAGTTATTTTGTTTTCTCTTTATGTCATGATAAACTGAACAAGACATGGCTTCACTGATAGTAAGATCACCACTATAATCCACGGCAACAAAACCAAATAACTTTTAAAATGTTAAATCAGGCATCATCTTGATAAAGTGATTATCAAAGAACATTCTGTGAACCAAGTGTGATAACTTTTACACATGCATTTTGAATGGGGAATTGACTGCCAAGGTTAACACCTGAGTCACAGAACTTACTAGCAGGAGACGCTTAGGCTGATTTTTCCAAGATTAAGTTCTCTTATCTTCAATACCTAGGTGGTTATAATATTTAAATCATAGAATTGTTGTGAAGATTGAAAAAGCTAATCCATGAAAGCATTCAACCTGACACACAGAACACGGTATCAGTGACCATGTAAGCTAAGTGAGGTTTGTATTCATATCTCCTGTCATCCCCCCTATATAGATTCAGAAACTGTGCCTCAGAATAGTTAATTGTTTGTTTAAGGCACCACCACTGGTAAATGATTTAAGCTCAGACTTAAAATATGTTTGCAGTCTTCTAGATTTAATTATTTTCTTTTATATTAAATTTCTTCACATAATTATTTTCTTTTATATGAAATTTCTTCACATAAATCCATAATTTGGTCTACATGTGTTATCTGAATTGTGAATGTTTCTGGTTAAATCTTTTTCAGACCAAGGGTAATAAACTCATGTAAAATGGAAGATAGCAAATTAATGTAATTTTTAAAAAATGTTCTCTAAATGCATGGATTACATGCATGTTCTCTAATTAAATGAAAACTGAAAGTCATCCAAGGTAAACCACAACTTTAAATTGAATATGCAACTCATCATACTTACTGGAGAAATTAATGGTTAATTAATTAATTAATGGTGGCTTCTCAAAGTAATTCTTTATCATTTTCTATAACATCTTACATGAATTATTAATCTAAACTGCAATTGCAGAACTAATATACTTGAAAAGTGATCACAACAATGTTAATATGTCAATTAAAGCAAATTTTTTTTTTACAGAAGAAGAAAAAGAAACTCAAAATGTCAAAGCACTTACTGCAGCTTGTCGATGAGTATTGGACAGTATTCCATGAATCTTCACTTTGTCCTTTTCCATTTGGTCTATGTTCACCCACAAATCCCGGCTGGCAGAATCAGATGGACCATATATCCGAGATATATAGTAATTATGATCTGTGTCCTCCTATAATAATAAAGAATAATGCACATCAAGGACACGGACAGTACAGATGGACCTTGAGGGTATTGTGCTAAGTGAAATAAGTCAGAGAAAGATAAATACCGAGTGACATCCCTTATATGTGGAATCTAAAAAAAGCCAAACTCATGGAAACAGATTAGAATGGTGGTGACCAGGGGCTGGAAGGGGGTGAAATGGGGAGATGTTGGTCAAAAGGTATACACTTCCAGTTATAAGACAATTAAGTTCTGGGGACTCTTATAGATCTTAAATGTTCTCACCACAAAAATGAAATGATAATAATGTGACGTGATGGAGATGTTAACTGATGCTATGGTGGCTAGCTTTTACAGTATATAAGTGTATCAAATCAACGTGTTGTACTCCTTAAACTTACACATTATCAATTATATCTCAATAAAGGTAGGGAAAAAAGAGAAGCATTAATTTTTTTCAGTGACTACTCAGTATTAGCAAAATTTGTCTAAAGCATTCTAATTTCTATTTTAGAAGGTAAAAAAGTATATTTTACTTTTGACTATGGTTTCTTGAAATTTCTCCATTTTATCAGTTTATTTTGCTTTTTCCCTAGAGTTGTGTAAATATTCTTTTTTTACCCTAAAAATGAGAGTGTGTCAGAACTGTGGCAAGCAAAGATAGAAGTAATCATACGTGATTCTTGTTATAAGCTTTGTGTTGATACTGACTGCCATTTAAAATAATACCTCTAAGATGAATCTACTTGTAGCATTTTTTTTCTTTTTCAGGTGAATTCAGAGTGCAACATTTAATGGATGTTTTTTCACATCAGTTACATTTTTGTAATACCTTTATTGTCCTAGGATCAAAAAATGTCTTTTCTTCCTTCTCACCCCCTTTTTACGAGAAGTATTTAAATCATTATATATCAAACTTATATAATTTAGAGTTACACAGAGTTTCATTAAAAAGAAGAAAAAAGCCCTCAAAAGTAAAAAAAGAACAAAGGTGTTCCTAAAATTCATAAAAGAACAAACAAACAAAAATGGTTCTATTGAAATGAGAAGTGTTAGTATTCTTCAAAATAGCCAAATGAGTTAAATAACCTCTAAGGAAAGTGAATTAGATTTTAAAAATATACAAGTAATAAGCCTCTTTAAAATAAACTGTTATACTGACAAAACTTAAAGGCAAATGAACAATCTGTGTACAATAGTCTTTTCTAAAACAGTAATGTTAGGGCTCTCTCTGATTGCTGCTGCCCACACAAAAAATGTCACTTTTGGAACTAGTATTTTCTGAAAGCCTGAACTGTAATTACTATTGAGTGACAACAAATTCAAACTTCTCCTTTTAAACTAGGGTTATATTAGGCGTTGCTTTCATTTAATGGTCCTAGAAATTGAGATAATACATCTTTCTCCCATAACTTGGGTTGTTAAATTCTACTTTTATTTAAATTCTCATTATTGATATCAACATGGTACCTGTCACAAAACCTTTATTTTTCAGATTTCTCACTCAATGAAGAGATTTAAATGTTTTAAAAAGCAATTTTGCTGAGGAACACCTAGAAAAATCACATGATTCTTGACTAATTTGAATCACAATTAGTTTTTTTTTGTTGTTTGTCATGAAATGTAAATGTGCTTATCAGTTTGAGAAGTCACTAAACAGAATGCATTTAAAAATATTCAGGTATATGTAAGATTAATGTTTAGTGAATAGAGGGTCTATGATTTGAATAATAAATTTTTGGATGGAATTTCATCTAATGCATTTATTACTTAAGTGCTAATTAAATAAAATATAACTATCCTTGAAATCCAGTCAAAATAAGAATACCATGTACCTTTTCACAAGTCATCATATATATATATATATATATATATATATATATATATATATATATACACACATACACATAAGACTACATGAAGGAAAGGAATATTCTAAGCAATATTCTAAATAGATTTTGCTTCATGACTAAAAGAAAAAATATGACCCCAAATGTACATCTTGAGAAAAGATGTTGATTAAATGTTAACAGTAAATTTAAAAAAAAAAAAAATCCTGTATCTCCAATTAAACTCTAGGTATCATGTACAAATTACAAGTATACCCACAATGAAAGATAAGAAAGTTCTGCAGAGAAAAAAGAAAAAAGGAGATACAAAAAAAGGAGTAGGAATAAGATTCTATGAAACTCAAGAGAGCTTCTATCCTAATGATTTTCCAGCCCTCCCTTCCAGAACGTGACGACACTGATTGCTTGGGTTCTAGGAGAGTAACAAGCATTGTGGTTGTGCCTTCAACTCCTTCTCATTGTCTGGTGCTTCCCCATTGGAAGCTTTCAGTGGTAAGTACCCTCCTTGACACTGGGCACAAGCCATTCTACAGGTGTCACTCCACTGGCAACAATGGTTGGTGGGCATGATGAGCACATAACCTAAGAAGGACCAAATAGTGAGACATCTTGGAGATTAGATAGAGAGGAGATAATTTCCCTGATTCTGATTGCTGAGATGTGTAAATATGAGGCTTGGAACTACTGCCACCATTTTCTACCAAGAGGGAATCCTGCCTGAAGATAAAGCAAACATAGATAAGGACAGAACCATAAGCAATGCAAAGAAAAAGCCAGATCCCTGACCAAGTATATCTAAGTGCACCAACTCCTGGGCTTGTTCAACCACTTAGATGAACCATTAAATCTCTTCTATTGTTAAAACACCTTGAGTTGAGTTATTATCAACCAAAAGAACCCTAACTGACAAACAAGTTTCCTTAACTTTCACGAAAAGAGACTTCGGCAATGTTGAATAAGACAACCTTATCTGCAGATTTATAGATCTAGATAACAAACATCTCCCATTCGCATCTGGTAGTCTAGCAAATCACACAGAAGGAATGAAAACTTGTATTTAACCTGCCAGAAATCATCAAGTCTGAATAACAAACAACAACGATTCATTTGATTTTTCAGTGAATGGTACAAAAGGGTGGTTTTGAAGAAAATATTCAATGAGTTTAAATTAAAAATTTAGTCTTTTTCCCTATTGCTAGTATTTTTATAAAGAGTTCAGCAATACTGAGGTCAGAGATATAATCTTTAGATGAATTATGTAATAGATTTTATGATGCTGCCAAATTCTTATACAATTGCCAGATAGATATTTTCTTTAATATCACAAACTTCCAGTATAGAGCTCAGTATAATTGTTGCAATCAACATATCTAAAATGACTTTGGTATTTCCCTTAACCCCTAAATCCCTGTAATTAATCAAGACACAGTCTTGAAGTTAACATAAAGAATAAGAGTATTGTTATGCTAAACAATGGATTCGCTGCAAAAATATACATTTTTTATCAGTAATTACAATTATTGATATGGCTATGTGAACATACACCTTCATTTTCACTTAAATCAGAGCTTCTCAAAACAACATAAAATCTTTGAAAATACTGACAGTTAAAGCTTTTTGACTTCTTGGTGTTTGACTTCTATAGTCCAAGCTTGCCAAGTTGTCATGGCAACTTTTATTCAAAGAGGAAGACAATTTATTGTTTACCTAGGAATTTAAAGACAAAAGTTGTTAAATTCCTGGGAGAGGTGTTTGGCTCAGTTATTCAGGAAAGCCATAAAATAGATGTCTCAAAAATATGACATCTTAGCACTACTAAATTATTCAAACCATATCTTGTCCTTTATAGGAGTAATGGTTCTTAAAGCTTTGCCAAAAGCCACTTCAGGCATAAAGATTTTCCTATTCTGCTCAGAAGCAAACTCTTCTTTCTTTTTTTTTTCTTGCAAACTATTTATAACATCATAAAAAATAAAACAAAACACTGTGATATGCCTACTTGCCAATTCATTTAGGAAACCAACTGTTACTGAAAGTAGATGGCACAATAGGTAGCTATAAATCCCATAAATCCATGCTTTTCAAACATGTCTGGAAATGTACAGCTGTAAACAGAGGACATACACCAAAAACACAGAGAAAAAGTCTTTGTAACTGTAGCCTAACCATTCTGCAACAATCAGTTTACACAATTTCTAACCCAAAGGTTGTCTTCTCTTCTATCATGGGTGTTAAGTTGATTTTATGTTGAATAATTCTTATGGATGCCTCACATTGCCTATGTAGTAATAGCATTTGAACTCTAAATTCATTTCATTAAGAATTTTTTTTAAAAAATCAAGAATATATTGTATGAACATCACTGTGCTAGTCATTTGAAATATATGGATATATAAAACATAGTCAAAGTTCTCAGGTAAAGTTATTTAGCATTTAATCAATCAGTTACCTTTCAAAGATAGTTTTATAATAAATAAAGAAATATTATAATTTGAATGGTTCTTGCCAGGTATTAATATATGTAATATAATGTAATGTAACCAAATATGTTACATTCTTATATAAATGATTTCACAAGGGCCATACAGTACAATTAAAGGTAAAGCTATTTAAAAATATTACTTATATATATAAAACTACTCAAAAACAAAGAGTTAAAAAATAGTGATCTAAAAAAATCATGTTGATATAAGAAACCAAAGGACATGATCAAATAACAAAAGGAGAAAAAGTGAGCTGGCAATACTTTTGTCAACTGCATTAGAAGGAGGTGACCTACAGGGAATGTGGAAGATAGGTCATATGAGTGTCTCTGTTAATAAAAAGCCAATGAGAGTATTTAGCTTTCTTTCACTGGGTTACCGAAAAATGAAATTCGACCAACATATTTAAGCACATTTGAAAAGCATATGAACAGAATATAAAGGATTATTAAATTAGTCCCACACAATTTCAGCACGATAGGAGCAATTACATATTATCTTCAAATAGCCTTCAATATACATCAGCAAGTACTACAGCAATACCCTTTTCAGACACTCAGAACAATTACATGGGATACAATTAAATTTACTGTTATGGTGTCAGAAGAATTAAAATCAATTCCTCTGTCTCCTATTGATTATATCAGATTACTGCACCAATTCTCATTATGCATATCTTTTACGTATCTTCAGTTTCTCACAGATGCCTCTGCTATTTCTTTAAGGATTTTTACCTACTTGATCTATTTGCAGCATGGTCTATCCCCCGAGCAATATCTTGTCCATGACTCTTTGGTAGGTATTATTTATTTTTTTATTTTATTTTTTTTTGTGGTACACGGGCCTCTCACTGTTGTGGCCTCTCCCGTTGCAGAGCACAGGCTCCGGACGTGCAGGCTCAGCGGCCATGCCTCACGGGCCTAGCCGCTCCACGGCATGTGGGATCTTCCCGGACCGGGGAACGAACCCATGTCCCCTGCATCGGCAGGCGGACTCTCAACCACTGCGCCACCAGGGAAGCCCGGTATTATTTATTTTATCAGTTCTTCACAAGAATTTAGTTAAGTGACACCCAAGAATGTAGGATTAACTGGTGTGTGTGTGTGAGTGTGTGGGTGAATTTATCATGAGGTCAGATTACTATGTGACATATAAAATATGGGATTCCAGCAATATTTCCATCATAAAACAGTTTTCATTTTCCCAGTAACTCTTAGATGAGATCATCTCTCATGCTATGCAGAGAGAGGTAAATTGTATGGCCAAGGAAGCATAACACATTTATCTTTCAAAATAATGACAAAATCAAAGCTCTATAATTCAATTAAGTGATTGCCTACATCTCCAGGCATTTTGGAATGTGTTGGTATGTGTTTGTGTTGATTCATTTATTAAATGAAACAAATAGTATTTTCTACCTGGATATATTTTATCCAGTATACTTTAATTTGCTCCTGGTAGAAACTTTTAACCTTTTCAAGAATAAACCTGCGAGAGTATTTCCAGTTTTACAGTGGTGAAAAAGCACAGGCCAGAGAGAGAATTTGGGCAGTTTTGAGTGAATTAACATCTCAATTTATCTTTTACAAGTACAAGTAAGTGATGGCCAATCATACAGTGGTTGCTAAAGAGGTGCACTGCCAACTTACAAGGGATCTCTGAAGGCTCCAAAAACCTAGGGAAAAAATGCATGCATGAAAAAGTTTGAAAATATGTATGAAATTTCTATTAAAAAGCTCAAAATTAGCATTACAATAACATAGCTCAAAGGATATTTGGGTTGAAGTACAGCTTCTGCCTCTAAATAGTCACTGTAAATTTTGGACTTTATATAAGGAATTCAACTAGGTGTCTCTTAAAATTCCTTTCAGCTAAGGTTCTGAGATTCTAAAGCCACAGGCGAATGGGAAGAAACTGCTAGGGGTGAGTGAGTCAGAAGACTTTGCATTATTTAAGTGATACCCACCAAAAGAAATATAAGTGTGCAGTTTGAAGAACCAACACAGGTAGCTAGTTATAGTAACTGTATAGCATAGTACCATTTCAATAGGTACTTAATCATCCTTGTTGGTAAGTTGTAGATTGGCCCCAAGACTGGAGGCAAATTAACACACTTGTTGCAGGGAGTGTACGAATCCCTGGGAACACTATGCGTTATCTGTGCAAATTAAAAAAATCACAGGTCTTGTATTTGTGTGCATTATTTTTCAAATGCACGATATATTGTGATGCATAAAATGTGTGATCATTTTACAGTTACTGAATTTCTCTATAATTCTTGGTGTATTTTTCCAATCAACTAGAAAGAAACAACAATGGTATGAGGGACCACAAAACATTCTGATAATCAGAAAAGACAATCATAATTTATATGGACATTTCTATTTTAGATGTAGCATTCATGATGGGGCAGGAACTTGGACACTATAAACATACTGTCTTAGTCTGCTCAGGCTGCCCTAACAAAAGACCTGAGACTTAAGGCTTAAAGACCTGAGGCTTAAAAAACAAAAATTTATTTCTCACAGTTTTGGAATCTGGGAAGCCTAAGATCAAAGTTCTGGTAGATTTGGTTTTTGTGAAAGCTCTCTTCCTGGCTTGTAGACGGTTGCCTTCTCACTATGTCCTCAAAGGGCCAAGAGAAAGATCTTTAGTGTCTTCCCATCCTCTTACAAGGATACCAATTCCATAGGGCCCCACCCTTACAACCTCATTAAATCTTAATTACCTCCTAAAGGCCCCATCTCCAAATATAACCACATGGGGGTTAGGGCTTCAACATATGGATTTAGGGAAGACAGAATTCAGTCCATAGCACATACAGATAGTTCCTTTATTAAGTTTGGATTTGTAAGAAGCCCTAGATTTATTGCCTTTGAAAATACATGTCATTCTCTGGTGCTAATCAAAATTGCCATTCAAGCTTTCTAATATAGGAGGGCTTTTTGAAAATCCATACAGTTCTCTATCTTGGCCTATCTCTTAGAAAAAAAATTGAGATATTTATAATTTTACAAGAATTATGGAAAATTTTACTCTGGAGCAACTTCTAAAAATTATAACTCAGTTGACAATTTTCACACAACCAACATTTGTGGAAAAGTTGGGTAATTTCCCTCTATGAACTGGTCAATCTCATTTCAAAGGTAACTGTTACTGTTCCCACAAACACCAGGCTTGACACAGCCACCCCTTCCACTTCGTCCTCCCCATCACATGCCACACCAGCCCTACTAGCTCTCCTGGTGTCCCACAAGTACGCTATATGCCCTGACACCATACTGTTCACCTGCTCTTTTATGCACCTGGAATGATCCTCCCCTATTCTGTCATGCTTTATTTCTTAGCCTGCTTTAATTTCCTTTGTAACTTTTATCATTGGACTTTAAAAAAAATTATTGCCTCCCCCTGCTCCCCATTTAAAATATCTCTCCCTCTATTGGGTTCACTGCTGTATTCTAGATAGTAAACATTGGTACATGATAGATACTCAATATACAGATTTGTAAGTTTTAGACCTTCTTTATATTTTTCAAGCTATTTATTACTTCGGCTTTATTACCTCCTAGAAAAGATGTTACAGTGGTAGATTCTTCTTAACAGCAAGGAAGAAGTAAAAACTCACACACAAAGCAATTCAATTTATTTATAAATATATTTTATTCACTATTCAGTTTATTATTCTTGAAATTTCCATGCCCTACTACAAAACCCCTCATGCCACCTCTATCAGTGGTTATTGCTGGGTAACAAACAACTCCCAAACTTGGTGGCCTGAAACAACCATTCATTTGTTTAGGACCGGGTGCAGCTGGGCATTGCTTCTGTCCTACACGGTGTCAGTTGGGATCACTGATGGTTTGTGGCCACTTCTCATGTCGGCTGGGGACTGGCTGGTTCCACATGGACTTGGCCACATGTTTAGGTTCTCTCTCTCATTGTGACATCTCATTCCCAAGGAGACCAGATTGGGCTTATTCCCAAACTGATAGAATCCAAGCAAGTAAGAGCGGAAGCTGCAAGTGTCTGGAGGCATTGCTTAGAAGGTGTTTAATTTGACTTCCATCCCATCATTTGATCAGAACAAGTTACAAAGCATGTCCTGGGTTCAAGAGGTGAGAAGATAGATCCTACCTCTTCATGGGATAAGCTGTAGGAATTTGGGGCCATTTTTAACCCGTCATGCCATGCAAATTTTCTATGCCTGAGTGGTTGAGCTATTTTGCTAAGTATAAATAAACAGTTACTTTGACCCCTCTAGGAGATACTGTATCATTTCCACTTCAGTTGAGAGACCATTTTGACAATACCTGTGGGTAGATTCAATTAAAAAAAAAAAATCTGTAGTTGCTTTCATTTAGCATAGAGGTACTTTTAACAATGTAAATCTTCCTATTGTTTTCTAAATAAGAATTTTAAAAGCCCATTTCAAATGATAAATTCTTCCAGGACCACATATTAGAAGAAGGAAAATCTTGTTGCCAACTCACTTAACTTTAGGTAGCTGATGTACAGGTCAAACAAGGGCAGAACAAAGGGAGAGAGGCTGCAATAGTTTCATGAGCCATTAAAAATAAAGAAGCAAAAAGGAAAGCACAATCTGTTGAAGTTTTGTTTTAAAGTTACCAATTCTAGATTCAAACAAATATTTTCATAATATGGTTTTGCTGACTTTGAAGAAAGATTCCCTCTCAGATCTATAAAGCTGGTATTTATATCTTGCAATAAAATTACAAGATAGCTTAGGAGAGATTTTATTTCAGTGCAGCCTGAGAAGCATGCTTTCCTTTTTTGCTTCTGTCCTACAAAATCACACAAGGGAAAATCAATGTTATGAGCTTCTCACTTTCCTAAGAACTAGCTGGAAAGTGTAAGAAAAATGCCTGGAGGTCAAATATTCAAGTGAACGTAGTCTAATGTAGGAAGATGCTATAAAACAGCCTATTTATTTACAACCATTTCTTTCAGATGTCACTCATACAAGCTAACAAGTATTTATGATGCACTGATTATGTATGTGGAGGTCTTCAGCTGATGGCTGTGAAGGGTAAAAGATGTTTATGATATAGTCCTTGCTCTCCAGAAACCTGCAACAGAGTGACATAGTGCAGGTACTCAACTCTCTCTGCTCCAGACCAGCATAAGATAAAGGCTGTACTAATGGCAGCTTCAGTTTCATAAGCCTCCTCAGGAGGAAAAAAATCTCATTCAGTTTTAGTGATAAAATATAGGGCTCATAGAAGTCATGATATTTAATCTGGGCCTTGAGGAATGAATTGAGAGGGCGATTTTGCTCAGAGGGACTGGTCTGAACCCAGGGGAATGAGCAGAAAAATACTAATAAGATTACAGAAAATAACTAGAACAACAGACACATATAGGGGACTAATGTGAAGTGAGTGCACTTAGATACGTAGAATTTTGATTGCACAAACCTTTGAACATCAATCTGGAAAGTCTGAATTTGATTCTGTGTAAAATGAGAGCCTTGGAAGTAATGGATTAAGTGTAGACTTAGACGGAACAATCTAGAAAATAGGATGGACTGGAGAAGGGAGTGATTAGAATCATACATTGGTTTGGAAGCTATCATAAGAATAAAGAGTAAAAGAATAAAAATTAATTAACTAATTATTTTTTAAAAAAGAATAAAAGAATCAAGAACAAAATCCTAACAGCTTAACCAGGTTACTAAGAGGGAAAACAAAAGGGAAGATGCTGTTGTGAGAAAGACTGAAGAATCCAAAAGACTTGCCACTGTTTAAGAGGGAGAAGAACACTCAAAAATGACCCTGCAGCATTTAATCAGGGTAACTGGACAGCCTGGATGGTTGAAAGTAGCTATGCCAGTTAACATTTTAAAGTGGAACTTAGCATATCTACATGTCATTATAAATGCTAACAAACAAATATAGGAAAATAAGTATCACTGGTTTCCAGATACAGTGCATACCAATGGTCACAGAACAAGGCCTTAGGAGTAACCAGATGTTAATTGAGAAGCCCTCCCATATTCAAGTAACACCTGTATTTCTATCTTTCTCTCACTGAGTACTCGAATAAGCGCTCAATGGAGGACAATGCCATGAGCTAATGAATGCCCTTGAACTGTAGCAGTGGTTCCCAAACTTGTCTGCACATTAGAATCAATTGGAGATCTTTTATAAATTTCACAGCCCAGATCATACTCCAGACCAGTTAAATCAGAATCCGGGCTGGGTGCAGTGTGATCCCAACATGCAGATACATCTGGGAAACATCACCTATTAGCTGAAATTTCCAATTTGTAACTGAACATGTTCTATATCTATATGATCATACCAAAACCAAGGCTTTAGAAATATATAAAAAAATTCAACTTATCCTTAGAGAGTTTACCAAAATTTAAGAATTTCACTTTTTCAAATGTTGAGCTTAGTATTTTCCAAAGCACACACAGTAAGGTTTACATTCCAGAGAACTGTAGGAATAATAAATAGCCTTTCATCTGTTTTGGAAATGATGATCCTTAACACAGTTCCAGTGTTGACGATCTCAATAAAGAAGGCTGAGTCCAGATTTCTATTCCTTAATGGATATGCGATCTGGAGAATTTTTGAGTGTTTCATAGGTTGCATCTGTACATGTCCCAAATAGTATAAATTTGGAATCCTCATATCATGGTTTTGGATGCACTCATTTGACATACAATTTTATGTGTCATCGTCCCCCTCCCCCTGCCCCCCCCCACCTGGTATACTAGCTTTGAAACAAGTATCAAGATAAAGCAGCTTCAAAAATGCAATGAATGTGCTGCATCAATCACTTTGAGATATCAACACAGTTTTAAAGATCATTAGTCAGTCTGCAAGCATAATCATCAGGCTTTGCATAAACACGCAGTGCAGATAATGAAGCAGTGGTGACCTGAACGTGACTATACCAAACACAATACTAATTGTAAGTAGCACTCGGTGGAAAGAGATTAGATTTAGCTATGGAAGTTTAACATTATGCATTTTTAATCATTATACCTGATCCACACAAAAAACACAAATTGAGCCATTTTCCTGAAATGACACCACTTTACTTAATTTTTTCTTTTCTTTGACAAGATTAGACACGTGACTGAAGTGACCAGTTCTCTCGTCTTTGGCATTTGAGGGCCTTGGGTGGACACTCACAGAGAAGCAGCCTTCTTCTGTTCCTAGGTGTTTGCCTCCAATATCAACCAGCTGCCTTTTTAGATTAAATATCTTTCCCTTTGATATTAGGACATTAAAAACATTTATTCAGGAGACTTTTGTTTTAAAAAGTATATAGTAAACAAAACTGACACAATTCCTGCATTTATGTTGTTTACAGTCTAGTGGGAGAGACAGGCATTAAGTGATTGTATTAATAACAAACCCTAGGGCCACTTGATTTACTTTTGTATCTCAAATGAAAAGTTCAAAAGAAACCAGGACAGGAACTCTTACTTGAATGTTCTTACATTATAAGTCTACATATATCAGATACTTCTATAAGTGGAGAATTTCCATATGCTCATGGATTTCCTCTGCCTGGGCTTAGATATCCAAGTAGTTCTCTTCACTGATCTACACTGTGCATAAACGTTGCTTAGAAATAATCACCAGTTAATATTTTGAATTCAGTTAATTTGTAGATAAAATTCAGAACAGAATATTGCTTAATGGTTAAAACATTAAAAAACAACCTGGGTTAAAAAAATGAAGAGAGCTTATGTCAACGTTATCTTTGGGTTTTACTCCGGACGGAACATGATTATTCCAGAGACTAAGGAGACAGTGGAGAAAGGGACTGGGAAAAAAATTCTTAGGTTCACTCAGAGAGCAAAGAATGTAATAAACATTCCAATGAATCAGACTAGTGAGAACAGGTGTGAATAAACAACACATCAGTGTTCTGTTACAACTAGTATAAAATCCAAAGTTCAATCCAGGTCTTTGCATTAGGCTTTGTTGACTTGATGACTTATAAGTAAGCAGTCTACTATGTAGGGCATAGTTCCCCAAATCCAATACAAATTTGGTCCCCTGATGTAGTGGAGACTTTATATAACTCATGATGGCCTAGAGGTTTTTGTTGCAAAAAATGCCAACAATGGTTTGCAAAACATATAGAGGAATAACGGGCATAATTTTTAAAGCCGAGGAAGAAAAACCAACAGATTGCCTTGAAAACGGAAAGTGATTGGTTCCCCCAGAATATTTTATTAAGCAATAAAATCATTAGCTGGTTAATCTTTTAAATAGAGGAGTTTTGGCAAGTGGCTACCTAAAAATAATCTGTTTGCATACTTTTCAAAGCGTTTATGATAGAGACAAAAATGTTAGATCCACAGTAAGGAATTCATAATACAGTGGTTCTCAAAGAATAAAATGTGAAAAAGACAAAGATAACTTGATGAATTTTTTAAAAAGATACATTTGGTTATTCACCTATCGTTTACTCTAATATCATGTTCTATTTCTTGTTAATGCTTTCTTTTTCTGAAAAGATAGGGTTTGTAGATAATGCATATTTTTAAGTGCCATTAATTTGCAAAGGAATGAAAACATTGAGTCTTTTTTTTTTCCATTTTGGTTTTATGATATCTGACTTCCAGAGGCCACTGCCACAGTGCTTTTTCCCTTCCTCTTCGGAGGTAGATTAGAACATCTTTAAAGACTCGAAAATATTGGTCGTAAAACTGCTGAGCTAAAGCCTAGAGTATTTCTCATACTCTGACAAAGTATAAGGTACTCACAAGGACTCTAGGAAAGCTGCATGGTTTCCATCTTCAAAGCCGAACTCCCTCCCACTTCCCCTGGAAGCGACAATAATGAATCTAGCAAGAGTATTTGCATGTGCTTTACATTTGTTTCTTGGTACAGGGCTCTAAAGAACCCCTAAGGTCACTCTGCTGCTTATGAGTGGCTGAAGGGCTATTGTGCAGGCACAGAGAGGCTGCAGTGACCTCCTCAGAGCAGGGATGTGGGTGGCAGAGTTTATTTACATATTATTGATCTTATAATCCTTTTTCCAGGAAGCAGCCTCTGAGGGTCCTCTGGGGATCAAGCTGTTCCTAGTACAAATAATACCCAGGAAGTGCATTGGGCCCCAGAGAAATGCAAACTCCCTTAAAGGGCTTTCAAAGATCTCCGGGCTTGGACTGGAGCCTCAGGCTCCAGGTTCTTCCTAGGCCAGTCTCTCTCTGACCAATTTATAAATACATTTATAAAGTCTAAAAAAGTTTATACTATTTTCCCAATAGTAAGTTGAGGGACAGTTGCTAGTCTGCTACATAACAGCTTTATGACAAATTCCTGCTGAGTACAACTGTGAGTTCAGCATTTTAATATCAAATGAAATAAAATGTGGCTAGAGGAGAAAGATCTAAATGGTTGAGGTCTTGTAGGTCAAGTCATGTGAGAAATGAATGGGGAAGAGTCCACTGGATGACAAAGAGGAACTGGATTGACTTTGCCCAAAGGTCAGAAGGACGATTCATCTGTGAATGTTCTGGGGATGAAATATTCAGGCAAGGATGAGAAAACAGTTTAATAAATTAAGATGTCAAAAACAAAATTTTCTCTCTTAAAAAAGGATAAATTCCCATTAGAAGACTTTGAGCAAAGGCTGTTGGGGATGTTATGGATAAGTTTCATGCATTTGGATAAGAAATGCATTTTATAATATCTCAGATTATTTTGACTATCTTTAACCATATTTCAACTATATTTAGTTTAGCTATATTTAAAACTACTTCCTGAGGTAATTGGTGACTAGATAAACAATTTGCTATTTGGGTAAGAAATAACCTGAGATCAATCTGAATTTTCCAGAAAAGACCTAGATTATTTTTTTGTCTTCTTCACCAACTTTCCCTTCTATACTCTGTCTCTGGCATGTACTCATTCATTTGGGTCAGAGCTCTTAGGTCACTATTTACCTTATATGACGTCTCATTCTAAACAAGGCTACCTGGTATACAAAAAGAAAAGTATCATTAATTGATGTTTAATTGTCTCATCAGACATTAATGATTACTGAAGGATGTATGCAATTGTGAGTGATTCTAACCACATGCACAAAATCTGAAGAATATAGCTATACAATTCAGTTTCCAAGACACTATGGCCAAAGCTTTTAGACCATTAAGGAAATATTGTTTACAAATAATAGACCATGAACATGAATATAAAAAAGAGGTTAAGGAATTTCTCCAGCACCACAAACAGGGAGTCCATACGGATAAAGACAGAGAAAGTGTACACTCTGGTAAACTGAAGTGGCTACTTTTCCTGAAGTGATGAGCTATCATGGGTTCACTAAGAAATATGCTATGAGGAAATGGGTGGAAAGAACATACAATATGAGACTTCTATTGCGGAGATCCACGCAGCCAGTCACATGATGGAGGAAGAAGAGGATTCTCATCAAGAAAAGAGTAGCTAAGTTCGGATTGGAAGGTTAGGTGTTCAAGTGTTGGAAACTTCATAAGGACCCTTTTTAGAAAATGTCACTTAGTAAATTGTCTCTCCACACCTCCCAGGTATCTTAGTCCACACAGGCTGCCGTGATGAAATACCATAGACTGAATGGCTTAAACAGAAATTTATTTCTCAGAGTTCTGGAGCCTGGAAGTCTGAGATTAGGGTGCCAGTCTGGGCATATACTGGTTAGAACCCTCTTCCTGACTTGCAAACAGCGGCCTTCTCACTGTGTTCTCACACCACCTTGCCTTTCCTCAATGTGTACACGTGGAGAAAGAGCTCTGTCCCTCTTGCTCTTCTCATAAGACCACCAATTTTATCAGATTAGGACCCCACCCTTATGAATTCATTTAACCTTAATTACCTCCTAACAGCCCTATCTTCAAATACAGTCAGACTGGGGATTAGGGCTTCAACATACGACTTGGGGGAGGGGGTACAATTCAGTTCATAGCACCAGGTATCAGTTACCAGGGATCAAGAGAAAGAGCTGCAGCATGGTGGTGCATGGGGAAGGGTTGGCTGGCATCAGGAGCCAGAAACAGGGGATGCGAGTCCTTATCCTGACTCTGCCAATAATGTAAGCTGAACCCAGCTACTTCATCATACCTCTAAAGTGTTTTGTGTAATATACCACTTATACCTGTTGCAACTGCTACAAAACTGAAAAGAAATGCAAAGTCTCACACCAGAAGTCCCCCCTCCCCCAGTTATTTGATTTTCTTTCTCTTTTTCCTTCAAATCTATCTGCAAATTAGAAATGCTATGGTTATTTTATACATATGCAATGCTACTGAATGATCATACAGTTCAATCCATTTGTTATTTATTTAATTTTTTAGCAAGCTAGTTATAGATATAGACCAGAGCACACTTCTGTCTTATTAACAGTTGAATGTATTGCCAATGTTTCAAATCATTTTGACTTTCTAAATTCATCTCACTGGTAAGTCTAAAATGTTCCAGTCTTCCAGGAAAAACAAAAGAAGATGATTACTTGAAGAAATGTCATTGTTTAAATTACAATATTTATATGTAATTAATTGAATATATAAAAGTTTTTCTCATTATGTCTAAATACTTCTGAAAACTTGGAATATTGAATCAATCATAACCAAAGAGTATATTTCCCATGACTCCAATTTCATACACTGTAATATTTCAGAAGAACAGAAAATAATCTTAGAAACATTCTTCAAAATAACTAGTGAAGGTGAGAACTTTAAAAGCATGTTTCACTTCTTGTTTTCAATATCATGTTTACAAGGGATGCAATAGGAAAGTAGTCCACCAGGACTGTACTTACATAAAATAAGTACAGAAGAAAAGTAGGACAGAAGAGAATATCTCCAAGAATCAGATTATATTTGACTGAATTCAACTCAACACATAGTATGCTTCCTCTGGGGTAGACATGAAGGCAATAGTGAGGTGCCCCTCAGAACTTGGAAATAAGATGGCCCTTTGGAAGATGACCTAGTAAGTTTATATTAATTAAGAATTTAATTAGTTGTTTTGTATATAGGAGCAATAGCATCTGGTGGCCAGGTGGCCATTAGATACACGAACCTATGGACATTTTATTTTACCATCACTGTGTTGGTCCACATGTGATTAATGAAAAAAAAAAAAAAGAATGAACAAACAACTTTTAAGTGTTTGGATTTCTCTTGAGAAACTAGGAGATGTGGCATCATATGCCCAAATTCCCACATGGCCCCACTCTGCTGCAGCTGGGGAGCAGGTGCCATGGTCCCCATGCCCCATCATTCCCCTATATCTAGGAAGAAATTCCCTTGCAGTAAATCATGCCTCATGTGATGATATTTTTTTTTTTAAACTTTTTTGGACTATTGCCACCATGACCCCAAGGGCTCAAATTTACCAACCAAATGTAAATCCAATGATTGTCTTTAAATATGGGACTGAAGAGTTTCAGATCACTCAGAACCCAATCAAGGCAACTGTAGTAAAATGTCAAGACAACAAATTTGGACTGCGCTAGTAATTTAGAAAGGGGAAACCTAACATACTTGATGGAATTCGGTTTGGAGAAAGCCTATGTAAAGCGAAAGGGAGTAATCAATCCGAAAGAGTGGTTAGCACAGCCATTTTTAAAAACGGAATTCAATTACTTCATGCTAGAAGTAGGCAGGTATAGAATCCATCAAGAAAATGGGGAGAGAGATCCCAGCTTGATCACATCACAGGGGAACTTGGAAATAGGTCTCTCCTGATTCCCGAATAATAATCCCAGGAGGTTACTCTATTAAAGGAAGCCTGGAGCCATGGACGATTCATTAAGGAGTAAGTGGGTGCACAACCCTGGAAGGGTCCAGTGTTTTGATGAGCCTTGCCCCCCTGCCTCTTTGCTACCAAATGCCCAATGGCCCCTGCTCATCTAGAAGCACTATAATGCCTGCTGTCACCTGAGAAAGCCCAATTAGCACCCAAGGCAGGTGGCTTAAGATTCACAGCAGTGGTTTCAGGTTTTCTATCATCACTGGAAGGGACAGAACTCAGTAAGGTGCTTCTTTGTTCTCTGTCTCTGTCTCTTTGCCTCTGTCTCCAGGCATGTGTGCTCTTGCGGCATTTCAATTTATGGTTGCCTGAGAGGGGAAGCAGAAAGAAAGGCAGCAGAGTGGATAAAAACAGCCCCAGCAGAAGCAAAGTGACTGAAGTAAGAGCAGCAGCGGCAGCAGCTTACTAAAGCCAAGGGGATACTTTTCCTGCAGGTGCACGCTTGCCTTTGCAAAGTGTGGTGGCTTCACTGCTCTGCGCCAGAAGGCTACAAAGAGTCACGCTGCTGACACCACCGTTGTTGCCGCCAGCGCTGCTGCCGCCTCTTACTACTATTTTTGTTTTTTTTGGCAGTACGCGGGCCTCTCACTGCTGTGGCCTCTCCCGTCGCGGAGCACAGGCTCCGGACGCGCAGGCTCAGCGGCCATGGCTCACGGGCCCAGCCGCTAAGCGGCATGTGGGATCTTCCCGGACCGGGGCACGAACCCGCGTCCCCTGCATCGGCAGGCGGACTCTCAACCACTGCGCCACCAGGGAAGCCCCTTACTACTATTTTGTATGTGACAGTTTCAAATATAACTCTTCAAAAATACAGTTTAGAGGGGGTAGGGGTGCAAATTTGCACAGGAGCATGAACTTCCATCAGCACAAGTAGAGCGGGGACTCCAGTGGAAACAAGCCCGGTTTCAAGATAGGCACTGAAGACGCATCACTGTTCCTGCACCCGGGGAAAAGGGTTTCTGCAACATGACCATGGGACACTTTCTCGGTAACCACCTTACCTTCCCTCATCCTTCATCTCTTCTTTTGCAGCAGAAAATGGTATTCAGGTCATTTGAGTGTGAAGACAAATTTACTGCCGTACAAAGAATCCCAGTGGACAAGCTATAATCACATACCCGACGTCACTACTCATTTGAATGTGGAAACAGCCAACAAAAACATCAGGCTTTTGCTGGTAATCTAGTTCTAGTCCTTGCCACATTCCATTTTACTTACAGTCCTAGCCACAAGTGAATCTTGGTTTTCTTGGTCAAAAAGGAAGTCAAGTCTCCCTATGCTTCCTGGGTTTCACATCTAACCCTCAGTTAAATACTATTCTCCCTGCATCCAAAATATTTTACTTCAAATCAATGAATGCTTTATGAACATCAACAAAAGATCCAGCACTGTTTCATCCCTCATGGAGGCTGTAATCTGAGTTAGATTTCCCTAGATTGGGTCTTTTGAAATAGTCTGGGCATTTCTTGGCAATATGGTTTGGAGTGATATCCATGGAGTTTCACTTGCCAAACCCTGCTTTAAATAGAGAGGCCCTTTCACTTATTCTAGAAGAGAATCTACCATATATTTCTCGCGTGGCCTTGTAGGAATGGAGACACAGGATAATGACGTCAGGCTACACAAGTTGTTAGTGGTAACACGAGCTTCTAGTCAAGAGAAATACTTGGTGGAGAGAAACGGCAAATTTGCCCGTAAGGGAGGAGAGGGGCCACCGAGATTGAAACAGAGCCAGGTGAACAAGGGTTTTGTGTGCATGTGCCCTGAAAAGGGCACAGTTACAGAAGAGAGAATTGGGGAATCTCATTTGAGCTGCCCCATAATCTTGGGTCCACGGTCACATCTCCTTTCCAGTTTTCATAATGTCTGATCCTCTCTCTTTTCTTTTGGCAGCGCCGAGCAGCTTGCAGGATCTTAGTTCCCCGACCAGGGATCAAACCCGTGCCCCCTGCAGTGGAAGCAAGAAATCCTAACCAATCGACCACCAGGCAATTCCCTCGATCCTCATTATTTCAAAAAGTCCATTATGCTTTGATTTTCTTCATTGTGTCTCATCCTTACCTTCCAGAACAATAATCTAGAGAACATATTTAAAGCTTAAGGCATTCACTGAAGCAAGAGAGTCTTGGCCAGTCCTCCAGGTAGCTGTTTGTATTTTACTGCCTCCATGAAAAAAAAAATACTGGTTTTTGCTCAGAGAAATAAGTGCCTAAGTGTAAGGTAAAAGGGGCTATCCAGCCACCGTTTATTTTCCCCCACTGAGGTAATTTTTATTTACAGTGATTAGGAATAACGTACACACATATATGTACGCACACACACACACACACAAAACATACACACACAAACATACATTTACAAATCACTAAAATTTCTATTTATAGGCTTTGAAAAATATCTATAGTTTATAGCAACCTTGCCTACACATAAAGATTTTTAAAACCACCACCTACAATGCCAAGTTCTTTGGTTTTTAATTTTGCAACTGCAGCCCAAAGGAAGACAATGATACATTGGTATGGAGGCTACTGGGCAGATGGCAGATCACTGGTGGAAAGCACTGCTAGAAAAAAAAGGGACAAAGTGAGAAAATTAATGTTTGTCCCAGATTCTGCTTCTGTTCTGTCAACCCGCTCCTCGCTTTGTTTCAGGGACTGTTTCAAAGTTGGAAATCATTTTCTCTTACCAGATTCTTTATTACCAACACTTAAAAAGTCAATAGACAATCAGGAGGAACAGTCTCACAGTCATTTACCGCTTACTCTAATTTGCATTCACAAGTGATCACCAGCTGGAAAAAAAAATTCCCTTTGAAGATGCTTAAACATTTTTCTTAAGGAGATAAAAATGTAGAGTTTTTTTTCTTTTGTCCTTTTATGCAAATGATTTAAATGCAGAAAATGTCAACCATTCTCCTTTTAATAACAAAGTAAGAAATACACCTTTACAAAGCAAAATTTTAAAAAAAATCCTTGAAGTGGCAGTTATGATTGTTCAGTGGCTAAACTGCCTGAATAAAGCATGTCATATACATTTGAAATATGCTCAGACCATAGCAAACCTATTCGATGAGGCAAAATAACATTTTAACCGTCATGGCAAAAGTGATTTGATTTCTATTTAAGTTCTTTGTGGACCAGTAAGTAATTGAACTGCAGCTGCTTTCTTTCTAAAGTCTTCTGCCTAAATAGAGCCACGTTGGATGGGCTGTTGGCAGGGGCAAAGAAGGGGGGCTTTTGAATGTACTGATTATTTTATTTCCTTGGGTTTACGGTGGAAAATATTACTTTCCACAGAGTTTTTAAGGGACAGTGAAAATACAAAGATTTGTCTAAAATTTTTGTTTACTTTTAGAAGATAATTTTTTATCACTAGGTCCAGTTAGTAACGTGAGAAAAATTTCTAATGAATACTTATTATTTTGGCCTGGCACATTTCTGTATTTATTCATAAAGTTGTTTTCTTACAGTTTGAATTGCACCCTTCCCATCTGAATATGACATGCTTCTGTTCTGGTAAAGATTAATCCCATTCACTTTAAAAATAATAAAGAGATATCTGATTCCTCAATGGACAGAGAAAGATGACAAGTCATTCTTTGTTCAGTTGGTATTTAAGAAAGAGAAAACTGATTGTTTATACTTGATTTTTAAGATAACAGATCATTCTACAACACTATTTACAACGAACAAATTAACTGTTTTGAGTTTCTTGGAAAGGGTTGTTAGTGTCCCCTGTAAACATTTTCGAAAATGAAATTTTAAATCACCTTCTGCTCTATTGACAGAACAAGGAAAGATTTGCATTCAAATATGAACACTGTGCAAAGCACTATAACCTAAGAAAATTGGACAATATTATAACCTAAACTGTCCTTAGAGAAAAAAATCTGACAGTCATAAATCATGACATTCATCTTTGAAAATTATAAAAATTTCCAGAATAGAATTCATGAAATCTTAAAAAGTTAGGCAGTATTATATTTAAGTGGAAAATCCCATCACAAGACGAAATATTTTTAGTTTTGGAAGTATTTACCTAAAAGACTTCTTTAATAAAAGGTGCTGTGACTAAATGAAATATTTAACTTCAACAGTAAGAAATTTGCTTTGCAAGTTTTCGTTTCAAATTCCTTTGGTGACAAGTTGGATCAACGCTGTGAATGCAAAATAATATAGATAGATAGATGATTGATAGAGATATTGTCTAAAAGGTGAATGTTAGTGTTTTCCACAGCTTTGCTTTTTAAGCTAAAGATTGTGTAAATATATGAAGGTTACAAAAAGAGCTAGAAATCACTTGTTAAATAGAAATAGTTTCAGCAGTATTTAATCCATTCATTCAATTCAGTGCCATGGATTCCACACTATTATTTCAATTTAATAGCTCAGGCTTGAAATACCATACAGAAAATGGCTCAAAACAACTGTTCCCAAGGGCTGCAAAGTTCAATTCTTCTCTTGTTTCTAGACAGATTCAGACATCTATGCATTGCTGGGACATGAACAGAAAGGTTTTCTTTCAGGGATACACAAAAAGAAAATTAAGGAGTCTCTGTTCATTCCGAATGTTAGCCACCCCTCCTCAAAAGGATCTTTGGCTATTTGATACCTTCCTTAATAGAGTACAGGGTGGCACATTAGCAAATTTATCACAAATGTAAAAGCAAAGAATAGGAATATGCATAGGCATGCTTTGTTATAAAGAGACCTTATCTACCTTAAAACTGCTTCAGAAATATAAGATGAGATAAAAGTCCCCTGAACACTTAGCAAAATATATTATACATCATTGCTTAAGAATAAAAATATACTTTTTTCATACTGTAAGTTTAAATCATCAGGAATTTTTAAACACCATATGTAATGGCCCACCTATGTGTAGACCTAATAATGTTTCCATAGAAGTCACAGTATTTGGCAAAGACACATGAGACATCTTGGACAAAGGTCCATAGAAACTTCTGGGTGCCACACAAAATTACAGATAATCATTGTTTATCAGAGTCCTAGTCTTTATTTTTCCAAAACACTGGTACTAAGTTGTAGAGTGCACATTAATTTGTTAGATAAAATAAACGGCAAAGACTTGGTGTGATTTCGTGTACTCAGTTGGTGTTAGTATTCCTAAAATTAAGTAAGTTCACATCATAGGGGCTGGCAGATTCATTATGCGACAAATCTTCACGGGAATAAGGAGTGGCCCCGATCCTTCTCCAGATGTAGTAATAAAAATCATATTATTGGCATGACTGTACCAATTCAGACTTATTTAGTCTTTGAGCTACAATCACTTTATTATTCTGTTTCTGATTCTGAAAATATCACATAAAAGACTAGTCCTTGGGCTTCCCTGGTGGTGCAGTGGTTGAGAGTCCGCCTGCCGATGCAGGGGTCCCGGTCTGGGAAGATCCCACATGCTGCGGAGCGGCTGGGCCTGTGAGCCATGGCCGCTGAGCCTGCGCGTCTGGAGCCTGTGCTCCGCAACGGGAGAGGCCACAACAGTGAGAGGCCCACGTACCGGAAAAAAAAAAAAAAAAAAAAAAAAGACTAGTCCTTAAGGCATAATCCATTAGTATAGAACGGGATTGTCCAGTGAATGACCCCCAAAACTATCTCTCTGTTGCCCAGAAGCTAGATAGCTGAGAAGATAAGCTATGCACCTAGAAAGGAGAAGACTGAGACTGAGCTCAACAGCCATGGAACCTGGCACCCCCAACCCAAGTGCTGGCCCCTCCTAAACTGCCGGCAGGTCAGCCTGGGCTGCCCAGTGCTTGACCTTGGGTATGTATTTCCCCTATGCAATGCTCCTCTCAGACTTGTCCAATAAAGAGGAGAAGCAAACACGACACAGCCCTGCCTGGACCACTGTCCACTGGGGGACACATCCATGAGCTGCCAGGAGAACAGAGGACTCGAGCACCTGCTGGCTGTTTTGCTCCTGAGTTCCAGCCCATCCTTCACCCTGAGCCCCTTCCTCAACGTGCAAAGACTGGACACATTCTGGACTAGCAAACCATTAGCCTGATTCTTCAGCAGGATTTAAAACAATCAATTAGATAAAGATCTAGGCCTATTACACTAAACAGTACTATAATTTTGATACTGAAAATAATAATTTTCATGAAAGTGTATTTTAAATGTCCTGTTGGAAGTTAGCCTGGGGAAAGAAGAAAAATAAGATTGCAAGATGACAAAGTAGAAATTCTACTGGTTAACCTGGAGTTCCTTACATTAGAAGTTCCTTATCACTGCCCTAATTAATGCAAAGAAAGGCAGAGGACATGACGCAGTCCTCATGAATGGCTAGGAAATTGAGGTAGGAAAAACTCATTGCTAGATTCTTATAATTAATCTCAGGGTCCTGGTGAGGGGAGGACCTCTCTTGGTATATGGAGAATGCAAGAATATTACATTATATGATATTTCATATGATATTTCTCTTCGTATATGGAGAATGCAAGAATATTATTCTAAAATATAATTCTTGTTCTAAAAATAAATTATACGACTAACACACTTAATAATTTTACAACCTGTATTTATCATTCCGAAGACTATTTCCATGCTCTTACCGTAAGTAAATTCAATTAACTAACAGTGAAGCATCATAGAGATAATTCAGTTATTCTTTATGGAACTCTTTGAAGAACAGTTATGGATCTTTTTCATTTTTGTTCCAATAAAGAGCTGACATGTCAAGCTAAGAATAATCTATAATTGAGCAAGATATATGATACCCTATTTTAATCCTCATTATCTTTTTAGAGGGTGAGCAATAATTGCAGATAATTTCTGCCTGATTTACTATTTTCAATGGATTTTCTTCTTTGAAAACTAAAGGCCATCATCAATATTCTAAACGCAAATGAATGGGATTAAATCATAAGTTTGAAACTGTGT
The DNA here is from genome assembly GCF_011762595.2 of Tursiops truncatus. NCBI lineage: Eukaryota > Metazoa > Chordata > Mammalia > Artiodactyla > Delphinidae > Tursiops > Tursiops truncatus. The sequence goes on along the minus strand of NC_047035.1, from coordinate 161,489,286 downwards.
TTCTCCAGTTTCCAAAACAAAAGAAGTTGAAACAGATTTTGTTGTCAGTTCACATATAACCTTTGGCAATACAGAGTTGAAGAGATGAGGCCAATTCCCAACCCATGTGAGATGGGTGCTTGTCAAGGTTGTAGCAGGCCACACTGCCAGGGAAGGAAATGACCAGGATCTGCAACTGACCCTCAGAATCAAGCAAGCACCAGAAGTTTGGGTAAAACTTCAGTCATTGTGGTTAATGTAAGTTATCGATTAGAAACCTAAATATTCCTGAAGTTCATATGCTCATCAATAGCATTTCTCTAACTACTGTCTCATTTTAGCTTACGATAACTCTCATCTAAATTTATTTCATCTTTCCACCCCTTCGATTTGGGCTTTCAGATCCACTCCTCACTCATTTTTGCGGCACCAATATAATCTTGCCTCTCTCTATTTAAAATATTCAGTAGCTTCCAAGTTCCTTCCTGATAAATCCCAAACACCTTAGCACAGCATTAGGAACTGAACATTTGTGTCTCTCCAAAATTTACATGTTGATACCTAACCCCCCAATGTGATGGTACTAGGAGGTGGGACCTTTAGAAAGTGATTAGGTTATGAGGGTAGAGCCTTCATCAGCGGGGTTAGTGTCCTTACAAATGAGATCCCTAGAGAGCCTTCTAGCTCCTTTAGACATGGGAGGACACAGCAGAAAGACAGCCCCCTACGAACCAGAAAGTGGGGTCTCATCAGACACCAAACCTGCCAGCTCTTTGATTTTGGACTCCCAGCCTACAGAACTGTGAGAAAGAAATTTGTTGTTTAAGCCACCCAGTCTATGGTATTTTTGTTATAGTAGCCTGAACGGACTAAGACACATAGCATAAGGGAGTTTAAAAATCTTTCCCCGCTTACCAGTGCAAAACTCTCTGGCTAGAAATATCTTGATACCTGGCTACCTTCTAACTCTCTCTCCATGACGTGGTTCAGATGACACCTTGTCTCTCTTCATTAATCCTGGCTCTCTACAGAATAAGGGTCTTCCTCTGGGTGCTGATTAACTTACGTAGTATTTCTGCTCCTTTTTAATCACATGCTCTCACCATGCTTTTCTTCTCGTCTTTTGTGGAAGGCGATCTGACACTTACATGCATTTAGGAAATTTCAATTCATTCGTGTCAAATAAGTGTGTTTCCTCAGGATTATCTGAGTCTTCCCTTTGCACAGCTTTCTGCTTCTGCAACCACAGACGGATGCCTCTGAAAGTTTAAGATTCCCCTAAGATGGAAATGCTTCATTAAAAAAATCGACACCAGCTTTTACATTCATAAAAAATATAGTAAAAGAACTGTTCAGTATCAGGTGGTACTTTTCTTTCTTTTGAAAAATGTCACAAATCTGCATTATCACATGCTTCTCATCTGGAAGTACTGTCTTCCATGAGTTCACTGAGCAGAACAGTGGCCTGAAGAAAGAATCAGCACAGCAGTATTCTGCAGATTTTCATTATTTCTGTGAAATGGGATGATGTGTCTTATTACTACCCTACATTTACGTTCAGTACTGTTATTGTCAGATCTCTGAAACTGAGGAAGCATATCTATGCTTGAGACACATGAGCAGTAGGATTTCATTATCTAAGAATATTCTGATGTATTCTCTGTACTGCAAACATACCACGGAGATTATGCCCACATGGGACATTATGAAATTTGCCTTTGCTTTGTAAAATATCTCAAAGTAACAGCATTCTCTTTTAGATGAAGGATTTTCCAGTGACTTCTTTCCTGTCAAATAGAATACCTAGTTATGAACTGCAATAAAATATTAGAACACACACAATAACCTGTGTGCAGCAATTGGCAATTGACAGCTTTTTAAAGAAATATATTATAGAATTTGTGACAATATGATACAGATACAACTGGCAGTGTGCCGCAGCAGATGATCAAAAAAAGAGTTTTTACATGTGCATTTAAGTGGAAACACAGTGGATCTGTAGCTTTTAGCTACTTCTGTTGCACATATTTGCTAACCATTTTCCACTGTACTTTCCTCAGATATGACCTTTAATGCGATCACAGGTGATGCAATTGTTAGATATGCCTGCAATTTTTATTTGGTACAAGAATGAGAAATCCACAAGATATGGTGTTGGTAGGCACTGCAATTTAACCTAAGGTTTTTCAGAAACCTATATCCTCAAAACTAAGAGCTAAATCTGCTCTGTGCTCTAACTCCTTGCAATGCGAAGTGTCGCCTGTAGTTTAGCCACATCTGCATCACCGGAGAGGTGCTGGTCTAGCTCACAATGTCTCAGTCAGTTTGGATCACGGAGCTACACTTATAGGATCCATAAACCTTATTTTTAATCTTCCCTTCTTCAAGTTATCCAGGTACTTTGGAATCGAAGCCAAAAAAATAAAAATCACACTTGACAATCCTTCTCAGAAACATTTTCATTGTCCCAAGAGAGGGAATATGAAGTTCCAAATGCTGCATGTGAAAAAGTAGGAAAAAACCACACATTTGGTTCCATGTGTTAGAAAGGACTGATTTCTGTAAAGTGAAGAACTGTAAGTTACCAACAGCATTACACAGGAATAAGCTGAGGAAACTGAGCTTTATGAAGACCAGTAATTCTCACCAAACACTGCTCAGTCCCTCTCCATCCCATAAGGCGCCCTTGATGCTGCAAGAGCTCCACCCCAGAAAACGGAAGGGCAGCCAGCAGCGAGGTGGAGATCCACGTGCTGCTCGTCCATGCACGTGTCCCTGCGGTCACGGAATTCACTGAAGGCTGCTCAAGCACGGCCAAGTCATGCATGGACTTCAATCTAACCTGAAAGTCCCTGGAGCCCTTATATTCCCAAAGTAATTACAAAAAGCATGCTAGTGACTGCTTTTAATACCTACTAATCAGGGGGAAGTACTCTTCTTTTTTTTTTTTTTTTTTGCGGTACGTGGGCCTCTCACTGTTGTGGCCTCTTCAGTTGCGGAGCACAGGCTCCGGACGCGCAGGATCAGCGGCCATGGCTCACGGGCCCAGCCGCTCCGCGGCACGTGGGATCTTCCCGGACCGGGGCACGAACCCGTGTCCCCTGCATCGGCAGGCGGACTCTCAACCACTGCGCCACCAGGGAACTTGCCCAAGTGGTTATACACCCACATGAACAGAGGAGGTACAAGAATAGAGGTCTCATGTAAAATAAAATGCAGATCGACAGTGGCGCTTGCCAAATGTTGAGTCCCCACTTACTCATCAGGAAATACGAACTGTTTCAAAACATCTTTATATCTTCATGAAAAGAATACGAAAAAAAGAAAACAATGACAACAGCAATGAAACTTCAATTGGAAGATTCTTTAACTGGGATACTAAGTTTTACGATCCCTCCATTATCTGTTCTTGTGCAGAGCCAGAAAAAATACTGTCAAGTACCAAGTTAAGAAAATAACAGCTTTTGTTTATTTCAGAGTGAATTTGTGCCAAAATAGTAAATATGCTATTGTCTTTTGCTTTTGTCTTTGTTCAGTGAAAGTGGGATACAAAGTCTAGACAATGACAGAAGTTGGGGAGAACATGCACAGGAATGCCATTCTGGGTGGTTTAAGTCTCACTGGGATACAAATTATTTTAACAGCCACTGCTACAATCAGGGCTCTCAGGCCAAATAATTCTGATTCCTGACATCGACTCTGGAAGCTTCTAAAAGGCAAAAGCATACACAGTCGTTCATGCTCATTGCTTATATTAAGCAACATAAATCAAAATGCTATTCCTAAAACATAAGAAAGATCTTGTCACGATGCCCAGCACAGAGCAATCACTCTATAACCATTCGCTTCCTTTCTTTCTTATTTCCATTTAACTCAATCGGGCAAAAGTATTTTCCCCAAAAGAGACGCAACAGTTTTCAAAAATACTATTTCAAGGGCCAGGATAAGTAAACTTTACAGAGAAGTTTCTGATGTAGGCTTTTGCTTCCAGAACTAGTGGTGGTGCCGAGGGGTGACTTATGGGACTTTAGATCCCCAATAATCTCCATCAATCCCCAGCACCCCATAAAAATAAACTCAAAATAAAAGCAGTCCTCTAGTTATGAAATCTAGCTTCAAGATGAGTCCCCTTTCAGCCAGACTGAAACCCTGAAGTTACTCTATCGATATTCAGGTGCTACAGTTATCCAAAATCATTACATAATCAAACAGCCATTTATTTTTTCTTCTATTAGAGGAAGCAAAGCCAAGTAGTAAGGCTAAATCTTGAGAGCTGGGCAGTCCTGGGTTTGACTGCCAGCCCTTTACTCATTAATGAGAGACCTTAGGAAAAATACTCAACCTAAAACTGAAAGTACCCTCATGTTAATCACTGAGATTAGCCAGTGAAACTGGGGATGCATATCTCAGCAGGCTGATGTAGGGACCAGATAAGACGATGACCATACAGCACCTGGCAGGTCTTAGCACCAAGTGAGTGCTCAGTGAATAGCTCCCTGCATCATCCTTCCTCCTTTTTACTGATTCAAAATCTCTGACATTACATGGTCTCCCTCTATTAAGGAAAAAAAAGAGAAAAACTGGCTGAATAACAGAATCGTGGCTATACTAACAACTAGAATTGTACTGATACTTTGGGGAGTGTTAATATATCCCTGAGTAAAAGGATTTTCTATTTTACCAATGATTAGAAAAATTCAGCATCCTGCACGGAGATCACAGAGTTCTGGGAGTCTGTGTTCTCTCCCTTTAATCTCAATAGGTTACTAGTTCTGGGCAAAGAGGAAACATCTCTGCTTCTGTTCAGCTTTCCTTTCTTTATGCTGCACCCTGGCTCAAGGGCAGCCCAGGGAGGAATTGTGTTGCCTACCCCGAGTTGTTACCACGACATTGTTGCCAAAATAGCAGGTACTCTGCAGGAGTCAGAAGAGCCTCTGACAGATATTATATGAGTTCTGCTCCTGGCACATCATCCTCTGTTGTCTGTTAAGGGCCTGACGGGGGCAGTCAGGGGCCACCAGAGTCACAAACTAACTAAGGCGATGGAGAGGGGTTTTGAAAATCTTCGGGCTCTCACCTAAAGAGAATCCCAATGGCCTGTGCTTCATTTCTGAAGATTCCACTCACCATGAGGGAACAAAATGATGCTTTGATACCATCTGCAGAACTATGTCATATCTGTTTCATGAAGTTGAGTTCTTTTCCTAAATAATGAGTATTTCAGGGCAGTAAAAAGAATGCTGCCTGGTTCTTTAAAATAGAAACCTGTTACCTGGGACATAGTAGGAACTAAACCTTCAGATTGAGAGAATATACAAACGGACAATGTCCGGACCATAGATAACAACAGAACTCTGACCCCAACCTCTAAAGCAACCAGTCCAGGGAGCCAAAACGCAATCCTGGCAGCCATCGGCCCAGAAGGGGCAGGACTTGATTAAAAACTGATGGTTTCTCTATTTTTTGTCCCTATGCCCAACTCTGGACCAACCACAGAAAGCCATGTATGTTCCCCAATCACGAGATGCTCAGCTTCTGATTAGCCTACCTCCAGCTTCTCCGTGCCAACAACCTCTAATCAGAGCACACCTGCAGCCTTCTCTTTTTTTAACGGAAAAACTTTCCCACTCCTCTGCCTGCTTTTGAGTCTCTGCCAAAGGCAAGTGATAGAGGCTCACTCCCTGGCTACAACAAACTGAATAAATAGCTTCTGTTCTCATTTGAATGGTTTTTGCTTAGTTCCATAAGATTCACTTGTTTGTGTCTGTTATATCTAGTATACTAACAAGATCATATTTTAGGATTTGCAATGCTAAGGACTATGGAAACTTAAGCAATGCAATACCACCCTTGAGGCCTCTGGGCAACCCCAAAATCTGCCTAGAATGTGCCTTCAGCAGCCTTCCCTACTTGCCAAACCCACCTCCAACCGTCCTTCTCTTTCCAATTTGTGGCTCCAATTATCACAAAGAATTATGTACAGTAATAGAGTGACCAACCATCAGTTTGCCCAGAACTGCCCCATTTTAGGCACTGAAAGTTCTACATTCCAGGAAACCCCTCAGTCCCAGGTAAACTGGGACAGTTGGTCACCATGCAAGACTCCTCATAATGCCATGCTGTTCTGAGACTCAGCCTTTGCAGATGTAATTGCAGCAATCTTCTCTTTTACCATCGACAAATTATCAACCTGGTGAGCTCCTCTCAATCTGCCGAGCGCGAGCCTAAGTGCCCACTCCTAGGCCTCTTTGACAACAGCCCATTCCCTAATCCCAAGCAGATGATCATCCCCTCCTCTATGCCACACTGGCCTGTGTATACTTTTGCGCATATCACATGGCATAGGGATGAGTTGGTTACGGCGTTTACACTTTCTGACCCTGTTACACAATCATCTCCTTGCAGGCAGGAGATGGACTGTATTTCCCTTTGTGTCTCCTCACTGACGTCACCACAGCAAGCCCATGTTTGTCTGTTTCCTGAGTAAGTGCATTCGTGGGTGATTAAATGGCTTAGCTATTATTTATTTTATTTATTTAACATAATTATAATTACTTATTGAATTCCTGAATATTAACAAATTAATTATTTATTAATGAATTAAATTGATCCTCTACAAAAAAGTCCATAAGTTCCAGATTGAGCCGAAGGGCCAGCTTATAAATATTGATACATATGTGGAAGTTGGGTGCCTTGCAAGAAACAGACTTATTAATCCATTTCAATTACCCAGATCATTGACCTACCTCAATCTGGGTGGTGTTGTCCTGCCCGTCGTCCAGGAGCAGGTCCGTGAAGCCTCTGCGCTCTGGGGAGTCTTGGCCCAGGCTGGCTCGGTTTGAGTCTACCACCTTGAGAGAATCCAAGTGCCTTTTCCACCGGTGGCTGAATGCATGGGAATCCACCTCCACCTCCTCTTCTGTTTGTGGGAAGGCCTGAGCAACCTGATAGTGCCAATCTGTTTGAAAAAAAAAAAAATAACGATTTACCACCTGTTATGCATCATTTGCATGCTTCCTAATAGAGAAGAAAAATATTCTGCTAGTCAAAAGAAGAGGAAACTAACTCATAACAGTGAAATCTGTTTAACTGTAATATTTTTGAGTTGGTATGAATATCTCCGAGTAGAATGCAATTTTAGGACACACCATGATAAGTCGTGACAATGGTTAATGTGCACATCCAGCAGAGTCCCTAGAATAGTTGTGCAGCCCTAAAGTAATGCACTTTTATTCCCTTCCTTGCCCGTCCTTCACACACACCCTTCATAAACATTCTCTAGTTGTTCTGAGAAAACAAACTACAATCCAAACAAAGGAATGAAACTAAATGATTCCCAGCACATTTGAAAATACAAATCAGACATGAATAACTTGTGAGTTTATATTATTTCATGTGAGTTATGCTGGACAGCAGAGAGAAAACAGAGCATTTGAATGGGTTAAATAATAGATGGAGTGACCTTTGTGCAAACGTGCTAACCTGCCTTGTAGCTCACAAGTCAGACTTGGTTCACTGCCGAACTCATTTAATAAGCCACGTCCTCGGGAGGCATCACAAACGCTCTTGCTCATTTGAGCTGTTCTCACCTTGGAATCTTGTCAGGGTGGTAAAGGATGACAGTGATAGGCACTTAGAGAAATGGATGGGAAGGCAAGGAGATCAAATCACAAAGGTATTTTAAAGCCATCTGCAGGGACTGGCCTTGCTGACCCAGCTCATTCTGCTACTACAGGAGGGAAAATTAGATTTAATCATTACTCCTAGTCTTTCATTTCAGTGGGTCAGCAGGGGAAGGTGTTCCACAATTATGGGAAATTCAGTGTCTGACCAACAACAGTTCTCCTCTAGGCAACTATTACCAAAAGATACGAATTGACAGGCTTTATAACTGGCAGGATATGGGTTCAAAAAGCGCTAAGAGAGCAGTGATTTAATTACAGCTGTGAGGTTCCCATCAATACAAGAACGTTCCAAGGAACAAAAATGTATTTAATGAAGCTTATAATACCATTAAATCAGTTACTTAGAACTCTAATAACCAAGTTAAGGCTTCCACTACTAATCACATGCAAATGGTCTAAAATATCTCCCTTTGAACTCAGAAAGATGCTAATCATTCTTCTAGAGGGGCTATTCTTTGATTTCACTGTGAATTTAAATGATCTGCCACTGCCTAAAGCCTTATTGGATACAGTCTAGAGTGATGCACTACCACAGTGTTGGCAATCTAGACTTTTCCATGGGCTTGTAGAATATTAGAGCTTAAAAGAGTCATGGAGATGGAAATGGCCAAAAATTCCACAGAAAGGAACCCTAGAGCCAGAAAATGTAGCACTGTGCTCAATTCACAGAATAGCTAGTTGTAGGCTAGGAAGAAACCCAGGTACATAGAGGGTTTATCATGGTCCCCTCCCACCTTCCACACAGTAAATGTTCAATATGTATGTCTAATGAGTATTTTACAGAAAATGTTTCTTTTGTTTGTTTGTTATAAATTTATTTATTTTTGGCTGCATTGGGTCTTCGTTGCGGTGCGCGGGCTTCTCATTGCGATGGCTTCTCTTGTTGCGGAACACGGGCTCTAGGCATGCAGGCTTCAGTAGTTGTGGCATGCGAGCTCAACAGTTGTGGCTCTGGGGTGCAGGCTCAGTAGTTGTGGTGCACGGGCTTAGTTGCTCTGCAGCATGTGGGATCTTCCCAGACCAGTGCTCAAACCCGTGTCCCTTGCACTGGCTGGCAGATTCTTAACCACTGCACCACCAGGCAAGGCCCGAAAATTTTTCTTTTTTAAGGTGTTGTCCCCACTGGACATTGAATAATGCTCAATAAATGTTTGTTGACTGACCAAATGAATGAATAAATTGTAGACAGTCTCTCTGGAACAAAAATGATAGGACCAGGCACAATTAAGTACGGAAGAAATACTGTACAAGGATTCAGGAGACCTGGGGTAGAATTCTTTCTGTTAGGTTTGCTGAATAGGGGATATTGCATGATTTACAAAACTCTCTGTGCTTTAGTTACCCTATATTTCAAATGGAAATGAAAATATCTTACCTGCAAAAGCAGACAGCTTTTCCTGAGTATGTGCCAGGTTCTAAGACTTATGATTCTAGGCAAAGCTACATAAAGCAATTTTATTTGCTTTGTTTAGATATCCTGCCTCATTACCAAAAATATATGAGGCAGCTTACAACAAAAGTACACAATAAAGTTTTATAACAACCAGATAAGGCCTCGTAGCACAACACTCAGATTAAACTTTAGAGCTGTGCATTCACCTTGCACTGGGGTGGTGGCTATCTGAATACAATCATGTAGGAACAACTGAAAATCTATAGGATCCTTACTAGAATGTCAGTGCAGATAAGAAAGACAGCAAATATCATGTAGTCAATGGATTAAACAGTCCTAGATATAAAAATATTATTTTAAAAAAATCACAGAAAGGGAAAGTCTCCAGCCAGAGGTTTCTCAGTTCTTTATAATGTAAATCAGAAAAAAAAACAAAAACACCAAAATCTCCAAAGAAGTAGTCTTTATTAAAATCTTCAACTGTTGGTTTCTTTAAAATAGATGTTATCATTGGATATTAATTGCCTGATATTAATTTTACCATTATCCTTTTAGATTTTTATAACACAGGACAAAACATAGTACTTTTCATGATGCCTGTTAGGCCAGTAACGTAACACTAGCCCCTGTGGCCCTGGCACAGAGCACAGAGTAGACGAAGCAACTAACACTGGAGGAGCTGTCTGCAGAGGAAGTCTAGTTCTCGTCTTTGATTGCTTTTTCTCATTTTCTCCCTGCCTTCTTACCCTAAGAAGGAGCTTCAAAACTTAGGGAGGATAAAGTCCATATTCCCCACTGCTAAACTAATTAAACAAGGAGGCCATCAGACTGAGGTGGCTCTAAAACCTTAGCAGCCTACGTAAGTAAACCCAAACCTGAGCCTGCAGCTGCCTCAAGGTTAAGAAATCAAAACCTAAGAACAGGGCTTTCCTGGTGGCGCAGCGGTTGAGAGTCCGCCTGCCGGTGCAGGGGACGCGGGTTCGTGCCCCGGTCCGGGAGGATCCCATATGTTGCAGAGCGGCTGGGCCCGTGAGCCATGGCCGCTCAGCCTGCGTGTCCGGAGCCTGTGCTCCACAACGGGAGAGGCCACAACAGTGAGAGGCCCGCGTACCGAAAAAAAAACAAACAAAAAAAACCTCAGGACAACCAGTCACAAACTTACACCTAGACTTTTCTGAATCAGGCAAACACTTAAGCTACAGCCACTCAAATAATTTCCTTGTTTTCTTCTGCCTTTTCTCCATAAAATCTCTCCCCTCGTTGGGGTTCTTGGAGTGTTCCTAACCACTTCTGGTTTGTGCTGCCCCACTGAAATTGATTTTCAGTCAAGTAAACTCTTAAAATGTTGAATATGCCTTAGTTTATCTTTTAACACCACTTAAGTTGAAATTTGGGAAGTCTGATTAGTGTGTCAAACTCTTGTTTTTGTGATGAACATTCCAACTCATTTTTAGCTAGATTATCGGGGAAGGTGAATTTAACAGACAGGTAGGCCTCCCGTATAAAACAAGCACAAATGCTTCCTCTAGCATTTACAAGGGTAAGTCCCCAGACAGCTGCGGGTTTTGGTGTTTGTTTTTCACTTTCTGGCAGTGTTTTATGATTTTTTTTGCTTGCTTTGCTGTTGTATTAATTGCTATTACAGCCGTTGATTAGTTTGTCTCCCTGATGGACATGCTTGCTCCTTCTAGAATTTACTACAGTAAACTTTGTAAACTGATTACTCAATCACTTGCTGGCTCTGACTGTAAAGAGTAAACAAAATCTAAGGAAGGAACTGAGGGTTTTCCAATGTGAACATTTGTGAGCTTTAGTGCCTAGCCTCTGTGAATTTTCTTTGGGTTGCTATTGTATACCTAATTCTTTTTCTCTGGTTAGGTTATGAATAAGCAAGGCGACCCAATCGTGCATAGAGGAGACATTCCTATTTGCTCATAATTCAGTAGTACGTGGTTCATCAAGACTAAAGTATGAAATTGGCTTCGATTTTTAACCCATTTCAGAATGATTTTTAGAGAAGATAAAACAAGTCAAAAATGGATGTTTCCAGAAATAAAGACTGAGAAAAACTGGCAAAACCACAGCCTTGTTATCTACATTGTAAATTACTCCTATGCACTTCATGGGCTTTCTAACTCACAAAAATATTTCAAATTATCCTTTAAATCACCACCAAAACAAATCATTCAGAAGAAAGGTGAAGGGATATATGTAATATAATTTTTCCCTTCCCAGCTGTAGTGAAAACAAAAGCAATAGGAGGGATCTTTGAATAGTCTGGTTGCACAGACTGTCTGCTTTCTGTCCACTGTGTGTTAATTAAACCACTGATGGAAAACCGTCAAAGAGAATTTTCGCCAACATGTTTTGCTACAGTTGTTAATCACATAGCTCATGGAAACATTAAATATATCTAAGGACTTCCATTTGGATATAAGGAGAGAAAGCAAAAAGACATATTTTTGTATATTTAATATATAAATTGACCTTAACACATCCTTGAGATACTTTATTTGATAAAAACAGCAGATAAAGTATTACTGAAGAAGGTATTTCATTACATTTCAAATAGACCATCATTATGAAACCCAATAATGTCTAGTTAATCTGAGAGTAAAATAAGAAACTCATGTACATCTTCATATTATTCTTTGCAAACCTTGCAAGTCTCTTTTGTGCTATCATCTACTATAAAATAAAATCATTTAAAATAAAAACAAAAGGGAAGAAAGCTGTTCTGGGTTGGATGTGTTTATATCTGTGTCTTATCCTAATGATTTTATTTAAATACCTTACATCTAGCTAATAGTTGAATGCATCTTTAACTGTATTTCTTGAGTCTTGCATACAAGCCGTACATACAATATATGTCGAATGACCAAGGAGTGACCACATAGATTGACATGCATCTTGTGCAATGAGGATCCGTTATGACTGCACCTTCTGACATGCACTTTGGTCTGCACTTCACAAATGAACCAAATCATTCTTGTGGATCCTCTGCAAAAACGTTAAGACTTTTTACTGCAAACAGATTTACTGGCTAGATTCATCTGACAATAGATAAAATTATTCGGCTAAGGTAGACTGCCATATGGCTTCACATCTCAGTTTATTACGGAAATGAAGAGGAAATTCCATACAAATGGTATACTCTTGGTTCTGTCCAATAATGAACTGTCTATGTAGTGGACTTGGAGGTTTTGACTGATAGCATTACAGAGTAAGATAGCTACAGAAGAGAAAGCAGACAGAATGTTTTGTCGAGAGACATTAAAGGGTTTGAGTGGGACCTGGACATCATTTTCTTGTTAAGCTTCCCACATGATTCTTTGTGTCCCCCTGGTTGAAGACCACTGCCCCGTGCTCTAGCCCTACCACAGGTCATGTCTTTACCATCTCTTGCCTCCTACCTGGTGTTACTTTCTTCAAACTCTACCTTCTCCAACCTTTTCTCCATCTGCTATCAGAGATACCTTTTAGATTTATTCACTTCTCTTTTCTGATTAAAACCTCTAAGGCTCCTTACCACCCAACAAAACCATAAAACACCTCATGCTCTTGTTCTAACCCCTCTTCCCTGTCTCTGCCTCCCCCATCATGCTCTATGCTCCCACCACACAGAATTTCTCAATCATCTCTTTACCTGCAGTGAATACCTTTGCATGGCAGAAAGCCCTTCCTCACTCCAGGGCTTTGGGAAATCTCACAACTCCTTCAAGATCCAGTTCAAATAGTGTCTCCGTAAATGGAGCCTCCCTTGACTCCTCCAGGTGGGGCTAATTGAGTTTTCTTCTGTAATCCAATAACCCTTTTCACCTGACTCTTTAAACCCTCTTCCAACAATCCCCACTTCAGTGTGAGATGGTGCAGAAAAGAGTTATCACAGCGGGCCTGAGACTGCTATCCTTAGAAAATCTTGTTTGCAAGGTTGGCCCTGGCTGGTGCCTGGGAACTAAGATTTGGGGAGGGTTCCCACCATCCCCTAACAGGTAAGAGTGGCTCACTGTGGCTATACTGCCTGGGCAAACACTACTGCTTATGCTGACAACCAGCCTTCCTTTTGGGAGTCTGGAATTTTGGTTCACGGTAGATAGAAGGTGGTTATGTGAGCAGTTCCCAATAAAAACCTTGGGCACTGAGTTTCTAATGAACTTCCCTGGTTGACAGTATTTCACATGTGTTGTCACAACTGGCTGCTGGTGGAAGTAAATGCTTCCTCTGCGCTCCCACTGGAGAGTGCTCTTAGAAACCTGCCCTGCTTTTCCCAGACGTTAAAAATGCCCCAAGTGCCTTTTCCTTTTATGAATTTTGCTTTGTATCCTTTCGCTGTAACAAATCACAGCTGGGTCTTACGATTCCTCCTATCATATGACCAAACCTGAGGGTGGCCTTGGAGACTCCTGACACAGAGATGTTTCAGAACAGGACTTCTATCTTATTTATATTTTTTGTCCCATCAGTACAAACATGGATATTGAAATATAATAAATATCCAAAGTTTTCTGAAAAGCAAATGAAGGAATGAGTAAACAAATGACTGGCCAGGTTGCCGCTCATCTGAGACAGCATCTTAAAGGATTATGTATGCGATCTGCTGTCCAGCTTCTTAAGATTTTAACCATGTTTCTTGCTCAGTCAAGATAAAAGGATGGAAGAAGGCAAAAACTATGGGAAAACAAATCTATAACAGCTTCTCCTTATCGGATATGAGTTTGACTCAACAAGAGCTCACTGGCCAGTTGGGTGATGTTCAGCAACACTCGTGGTTGCAGTTCTTTCCGGTTCATGAACTCAGTAAGAAACAGAACACATGTCTTTGAAGAATGTGGGCATGGCCAGTGAGATTGAAAGCTATGAAGTAGTTGAAAACAAGGACATTTTAAGTGAAAAGTGGAAAACAAGTGGAGGGCTACTCTAGAAGTTTGAAGCATAAGAGTCCAGGCTCTGAGGCGCAGAGCAGGAGAATCATAAAGGCCTAAGGCCGAGATGTAAGTGGCCTGCATACCCCTTACTCTCCGCCCTTCCCCTTCTCTGACTTCTGAGTCATTGCAGGGTTCTTGGTCACTGTACAGTGTTTTTCTGGTGAAGAACATTAGCCAGTTCAAGAAAAAGTACACAGGAAATGAAAGGGAATGGGAAAATGTAACCAAACACTCAACCCAAAATATGCACAAAACCAGTTACACGTTAAAATTGTAACAGTTTTCTAATCTTACTATTAAATAAAATAATAAGAAGACATTTTAATTTTATATATAAAATGGTTAATTATCCTATGGAAAACATGATTAGCCTTATGAGCAAATGTTAATATTTAAGACAATTTTAAGGTATTGTTGCATATTTACTAAAATATTAAAAATAAAGAGAAAGAATAAAACTGTGTTAACAGTTATAAAGCAGAAGTGTTCTATGCATTGCTTCTAATAATGGGTTAATAATAGTAATATTACTAATAATAACTAACCTTCATTTAGGGTTGGTAGAATGTCAGGCACTGTTCTAAACATTTGCAAACATTAATGTATTTGGCATGTATCAATACTATTATTAACCCCATTTTACATATGAGGAAATTGATGTATATGATATGGTAAGTGATACACTAGGAAGGTAACCAGAGCTTGGTCCATAGGCTTGGTTTTGACTATCATCTAATCTACCTATGATTAATCTTTAAGGGATCAAATTAGCAATGCATCAGAAAGCCTAATGATACGACACAAAGAAACAATCTAAAAGAAAAATAAATAAGACAGAATGTGCTATTTAAAACGGCAAAATTATGTAAATAATCCAGCATGTGAAAACAAATAAGGAATAAAATACCCCATCAAGTTGACTGCCAATGCGAGGAAACGAAACACAGCCAATGTAAAAACATAGCAGAAAATAATAGCACATTAATATTGATTATATTTTTTAATTATATCTTGAAATGTTGGGAAGTACTTTAAAATAAATAATCTTGTTAATTGGGCATTTTCTATTAACTGCCTAGTAGAAATTTAAAAGAAAAACTGAATTCCTTCAAGTAGACTCAAGCATTTGTTTTACTATGACGACAATCTCCTGTTTTATAATAAAAGATGATTGTCAGAGAACTCAGGCCATCCACTTATTTTTCAGAGAAATCTGTCAGATTTGGAGAATAAACTTATTTCCATGTTAGCCATAGTCTACAAACAGTGAAAATAGCATTTAATTAAATCTGAGAGTCTTTTAATAAGGTTCTTAGGATTTTCTGCAGAAAACATAGCATCATGAACCCAGAAAGCACATGGAATTTTTAGGTATGTGACCTCCTGCTGTGTGTGAAATAAGAGGGGGCAGCTTTACATAGCTTTTATAGTCCCTCCCAGCTTATAAAAGTCTACCATCTACTTGCCAGCTAAATATCTTGTTAACATATTTTAGGCTATTTGGGATCATGTATTAAGTATTCTACATTTGTTTTCAGATTTACTATTTAATTTGTGAAAATCCATGCATCATGAACTTTAGAGTCTCCATAGCTCAATAAAAAAGTGAAACTATTTGGTAAAATACCTTAACATTTCTCTTTATCATTAGCCATCCTCAACTACCCTTGTTTCCTGTACTCAGAATGGCTGATTTTAAAATAAGGGCTCTGCACTAAAAGCTAAGTCCAGTGCATGAAAAGTGTGACTCTGACAGCCAAGGGAAATGGAAAATTCTGTAAACAAGGACCAGTCATGGCCAACAGCCTCTAAGGAAAATTTAGTCTTCTGAGCCAGAACAGGCCAGATGGAATCATGGTTATAATGGTGCCCCATGTCAAAGATGATGTCCAAATGCCTAGGGCCCAAATCACTGAGGGCCTTCTATTAGATTACGGCTGCCAGATGTCTGATAGACTCAATCTCACTGTATATTGTCATCAGACCATATTCAGTTTGTGGGGTCAGATCCATAATGGCCCAATGTTGAGCCCAGGCTGACTTAGCCAATGACCACAGATGACAGACAACACATGTATTTCTATCAGATTATGTTGTGTAACTTTTATCTGATTTAAATCATATAAATCATACCATTATCAAAACAGCCCCAAATTTCTACAGGTTAAATGCCCTCCAGAGATTTGTGTGGAATTGGATAAGCAGCCAGTAACACCTGTAATTTCCTCATCACAAAATTATCTCTACCATTTAATGTTTTAGAAGGTTATGGTCCTAAGGCTATAGCTGCGAAGCCTCAGGCAATTCAGTCAACTACTCTGGGCCTGTTTCTTTATGAGAAGATGACTTTAGTTAGTAGAAGACACATCACATTCTTAGAATCAAACCCAGAAGTATTTTTCTGAAATGTGATTCTGAAGTACAATCTAAACAAATTATCAGATTAACTGCATCCACACTCCTTCCCCCCCAAAATAATGAGCAATGCCTTTCACATAATCCAACAACTAAGGGATAAACACCTGGTTTGACATGGTCTCTAGATCTGGCCTCAGCCCTATGGCCTGATCTGTTCCCATTATGACTAGACAGATAATATTAGCTGTTAACTGTTGAATATCATTCCTGGTTAAAGGTGAAAAATACAGCCACAAACTCTGTATTTTTGGGCTTCCTGCTGTTGCCAGGGTTGATAATGCAGGGTTAACAAAATATAGGCTTAAGATGCTCAACTTTGAGCACCACACAAACACAAAGGAAAGCCATTAAAGAATGTTAAGCAGAAAATTAAAACAATCCTATTTCAGTTTTATATAAATTTAAAAGGCCAGCAGGAAAAATGTCAATATCAATTAATACTATGTATATCTATTCAATTTTTTGATCTATAAAATGGCAATTGTATATAGTTTATCTTAATATATGCAAGTACATATCCTACATAATAAATTTTTTAAAAGATTAGTCCTCAAATTTAAAAAATGAGCAAATGCCATAAACAGATAATTCATAGCAAAGAAAATATAAATACTAATAAATGTATTAAAATATTTAACATTTTAAGAAGTCAGAGAAATACAATAAATTACAATTCTTTCATATACTACATTCACAAAGACTTATTGTACTTGTCGATATTTGATAGACTAATTTCTTGAAGCTATTATTAGAGAGTACTGTACTCTCTAATATTGGTAGGGAGATTCCAATTTTAATCAAAATTTCATATGTGCATATTTTCAATCAGTAGTAAAAGTCTTCTAGGATTTGATACTGTGGAAATATTCTTAGATGTGCAAAAAGATTTATGAATAAGTATAAAAAACTGTATATAGTATTATTTGAATTGGGTAAAAGGAAAAACATACATATACACAAAATTTAAGAAGAGAAAGAAATACATTATAGTATTACTAGTGGTTTTCTCTGTGTCATGCAAGTTGGAAGCAACCAGTTTTATTCGGTTTGTTCTTTTGACATATCTTTATTTTACACATTTTCTACAATGTGTTACTTCTATAGCAAAGGAAAAAAGCCCCAAGTCTCTACTGTTTGAAGGTCAAGTTCAAACAGTCTGACTTGGTGAAGCCTTTCATCATCACCAATAGATAATTTTCCTAGGCAGAGTTATTTTAATGGGAACTCATAAAACTTTAATCAAACCCATTGCTGTGTTCTTATTATAGTGTAATTATTGATTAAATGCCATTCCTTCACAAACTACCATGAACTTAGCCAGGGGAGGTGTCATGTCTTTATTCATCTTTGTGCTCCTTTTTGTTATAATAAATGTTCACTAAAACTTCCCAGGCTGTACAGTCTGTTTCCTTAAGCTATGTCATGATATAGTTGGGGTGGTGACATGGCGTTTTCCATCATGGCTGCTCTTGCTTAAGACAATCTCATTTTTCGGCTTAAAATTCTTAGCCTTATATACTTAGATATGTTGGGTTATTTCTTGAGAAAATTAGAAGCAGCCCTACCAATTTCTGTGCAATTTCCTATATTTTTTATCACCCTTTTCATCAAGTAAAAGATCTGTGTTACAACATTCTAACTTCGAAGTCCTTTAAAATGTTCACAGAGATTAATACAGCAAAACAAAGTGATTTTCCCCCAAGTTATTCTACTTCTTACATTTGATTCATACATTCAATGCAATATGTCTTCACACGATCTTAGAACCACAAAGCAATGGGCAAAACTACTCAGCTTTGATATCTCCAAATAACTTTACAAAAAAAAGCTCTATGAAAAAAATCACAGGAAAGATGTTTCTGAATATCAAAGGTATTATGAAGCAAGGATTCATAAATAATATATTAGTTACAGCAAAAAGCATATAATTCTTTAAACAAAACTGACACGTTGTTATTTACATTTAAATAAGAAATACTTTATATACAAAGATGTGCTCACTTCATTAAGAAGCTCTTGAGTATTTACTAGCTGACATCCTGCATGATTCATTTACTTGCACAGTTCCCCTTAAGACAAACTCAAGATAGTATTAGGGGTGAAATACCTTGACACAGAAAAAAATATTTCTCTAAATAAAATCATTTGATTTTGAGTTAAAAAAAAAAGAAACAAACCATGTTCCAAATAGTTTCTTTTATAAGAATGGTAAACTTTAAGTCAAAAATTGGGAAAACGGGGTTTCCCTGGTGGCGCAGTGGTTGAAAGTCCGCCTGCCGATGCAGGGGACACGGGTTTGTGCCCCAGTCCCGGAAGATCCCACATGCTGCGGAGCGGCTGGGCCCGTGAGCCATGGCCGCTGAGCCTGCGCGTCCTAATATCGGTAGGGAGAGGCCACAACAGTGAGAGGCCCGCGTACCGCAAAAAAAAAAAAAAAAAAAAAAATTGGGAAAATGATGAGAAATAGAAAGTGGAATATCAGTGTAAATTTAGTTAAGAAATTTTGGTGTCTTTACAAACTGTATTGTACTTTTAATAATATATTTTACTCCACTGAATTTACAATATTTTTTTCACTTTTTTGGAAAAGAGAAATACTTAAATTTGCATATCAACCACCATTCAAATAGCAGTTTTAAAATAAAAGTTCCCAAGAATTTCTAAAATGTTATGAATATCTGAATTCTGTAGTTAATTTCTTAAATAACATTCCCTAATTAAACTGCCTGATTGCATACATTTATGCTGATTACACAATTTAACTAACATTGTAAATAAACCACAATCAACAAAATTACATTAAAAAAGAAATTAGGACAGTAAAAACTGTACTAAAGCTAGATTTTAATTTCTGTGATGTATTCCTGAAATATACAAAATAACAGGTAAGGATTAAGCCACCAAAGTGAGATGGAAATCCAAAGTATCCTTTCAACCTGTATAGATTAGTAGAACTCTGAAACTTTTAGAATCCAATTGCTTCATTCTTCATTTATCCTTGAATTACCTTTTCATAAATTTTTTTTGTCAAAAAAACAAATTCCAGATAAATTGAAAAAGTCTCTGCTTTAAGTACTTATTACAATATACATTTATCAAAAACCTCCCTTCTATGAGTGTGCCTACATGGCCCGGAAAAATATCTGAATTTCATAAAATAATTAAAAATCTAGGACTTTCATTACTGGGCAACTGCAGCTTGCCAGGTTATTGCCAAAACTTATATTTTACACATTTACTAATGCTCTGGACAATACTAAGACAGGAATTATTTCCATTATTTTACAAATAAGCAATATCTGAGGAACATGGACTTAAGATGCTCCAGTTCAAAAAGTCTATACATGATGGACTTTACACATTTCCTTATAGTAAGCGTCTCCCTGTTTTATCAAAAAAATCATTATCAATATAAAAGAGTGAATAACGTAAAGGGCTTTAAACATTTTTAATTTAAGTACAGTTGACCCTTGAACAAGGTGGGGTCTAAAATCTGAGTATGACTTGGAACCTTCCTTATCCACGGTTTCTCTGCAGCCACGCTTCCCCCTCTGCGGATACAACCAGCCTCAGATAGAGCAGTACGGTAGCATTTACTATCGAAAACAATCCACATGTAAGCGGACCCACGCAATTCAAACTCACGTTATTCAAATGTCAGTTGTATTATGTTTCTTCTAATATGAAAACTTTGAAAATTAAATCGTTAAAAAGAAAATAGGGGGAAAATGTAAGTATCCATTATTCTGTCCTAGGTGCAGGGGGCAGAGTTATCACCTTAGTGAATATCCTTTCTAGATATTTCTTTGAATGTCTGCACATGTCTGCATACAAAAAAGTAGTTGTGTGTGTGTGTATGTATGTGTATAATTCGTTTATTTCAGCACTACACAATAAATATCTTTCCATGTAATTGACTGTATACTGCATTTAATAAACAAATAGTATATATCATAAACTAATTAATCATCAATTGTTGAACTTTTAAGTTCATTCTAGAGGCTAATTTTTTGTGAGCAGCCTCAATTCTTTTTCAGGAACAATTTATGAAAGAGGAATCTCTACTCTGTTGCACTCAAACTGCATAAGTCTACAAAATAACCAGCAGAACATGAAGATGGGTAGCCCATATTTTCATCAATCACTTAATGGTGTCTTTCAAAAAATTTTTTCACCTATTTGTTCAATGAAAAACGGACTCTCACTAGTTTAATTTACATTTTTGATTCCTAGTGAGTCAACATTTTTTTATGCTAGTCCCATTTCTTGTTTCTTATTTTGATTATCCTATTCAAACCCCTTTTGTGGAATAGGTAACTCATTTTTTAAATTTAAAGGATTGTTTGGCTTAATAAAAACTCTATTTATAAACAATTTTCAGAAAATCATTTATTATATAAATCTGCTGAAAACAATCTATTGAGTCAACACGTATTTCCCTAATAGATGAGAGTATTATGTTGTTTAGTTGCCTTTGCACAGTTATAACGTAAGGAAAGATGCAAGGATTATGTTTGCAGATAAAACTCAACAAACATAGTTCTCTACTTCTTTATTTTCAGCATATACGACTACTGGGGAACATATTTCCTAAAAGTGGGGAGAATGCTTCTGCCCCTTCAGAAGATCCCTGTTCAAATATTTTATTGATTATCTCTCCAGCTGCTATGAAAAAACAGCTACCTCTGTCTGACTGTGACACTTCTGGAGAAACTGTCTTACATACAAAAAGAAGTACAGTTGACTTCTGAACAACACAGGTTTGAGCTGCATGGGTCTACTTATACATGCTAAATTCTTACAACAGTACTACAGGATCCAATGTGGTTGGTTGAATCTACAGATACAGAACTGCACATACCAAGGGGCTTCTGTAAAGTTACATGGGGATTGACTGGAGGGGGGTAGGGGGGTGGGGGGATGCCCCTAACCCCTTGAGTTATTCAAGAGTCAACTGTTTAACAGGCAAAGTCCTTATTGAAGTGCAAGTCAAATATTTTCTTTGATCCATATCATCACCTGTATTAGCCTATGGGATAAAATAATAGCATACTACCTTTTGCATGGTAAGTTTAAAAACATACTTTATGAACATTCATTTTTTTTTAAATCCAAATTCCGTTAAGCATCTCCTAGGCATTTTCTTGTTGTTTAATCATTCATACCCAGAGTAAACTATAGTAAACTAGTTTTATATTGCCAATATGGCATTAATAAGCTAAAACTAATTTGAAAATTTGCCAATACAAACATTTTAGAACTTATCTAAGGGGCTAAAATGTTGGCTCAGAAAATAACAAAATTGAAAACAATACAACATTTGAATTTAGCACTGAACAGCAAGAATATTAACATATTTAATCCTTGCCAAATTATACAATTTGGAGATGATGTCATATACTACATATTTCCTTTTCTATATCTCTGTGGTATGAGTTAAAGTATTCTAGTCCTAAAATTCACTATGAGGTAAATATTCATTTTTGATAGTTCAGACATAACTCTTAAATATTACCTTCAGTCAATTCTTCTGTATTGTAGGTAACAGTAGTATGAGGATCATTTGATTTTGAGGAGAAAGTTTAGATATGATTTCTATAATTTTTAAATGGTTAAGAAAAATCTGTATAGATGATAGCACAAATGATAAAGCAAACTAGACCCAATGTTAAAACTTTGAATCTGGTGAAACACATGCAAGAGTTATCTGTATTATTCTTGCATTTTTTCTTAAATTCCAATTTATTTCCAAATAAAAAAGCAACCCCCTACTCAAACAGATACTTTTACACCAATGTTCATAGCAGTATTACTCATACTACCCAAAAGGCAGAAACAATGCAAGTGTTTATCAACAGATAAGTGGATAAACAAAATGTGGGGTGGGTGTGCATATGTATATATATACACAAATATATATAAAATAAAATATTATTCAGCCATAAAAAGAATGTAAATCTGATTATAATACAACTTGGATGAAGCTTGAAGAGTGTGCTAACTGAAATAAGCCAGACACAAAAGGACAAATATTGTGTAATTCCACTTATCTGAAGTACCTAGAGTAGTCAAAACATTAGAGACAGAAAGTAGAGTAGAGGTTACCAGATACTGGAAAGACAGAATAATGAGAAGTTATTGTTTAATAAGTACAGTTTGGGATGAAGAAAATATCCTGGTGATTGACAGTGGTGATGACAGCAAAACATGGTGAATGTAGTTAATACCACTGAACTGCATAATTAAAAAATTGTTAAAATGGTAAATTTTATGTTATGTATATTGTAACACATAAAAAATGATCCCCCCGAATAGGTCCATTGCTTAGATTTGCTCCTTTTTCTGTATTCCTATTATTTATAGATTATTATATTTGTACTTCAAGGGACTATATTTTATATGTCTTTATACTTTAACTCCGCAGAATTGGGTCTGGTACATATAAACAATTATTTAATATTTGATGAATGAATGAACAGAATTCATGAAAAAATAGTAGGAAGTCATTGGTTATAACCCAGGGAGGGTCCAAATTCTTATATATTATTGAATGTCCTCATCTTTTCTAGAAGCTATGCATATCAGGTATTTTCCAGTTCTGTATTTCCCTAGGTATCAGACGTTCAAAGCCTTTCAAAATCAATGAATCTTCAAAATCCCAACAAATGAAGAGCAGTCTCATACGACAGATAACCCAAAAGAAGGTACATACATGGTGAATCCGGCTCCAAATCAAGGACAAAACACTAAACTTATTCATCATTAAAAAAGGCCACAAGGAAACACAACACTGTAAATCACCTATACTCCAATAAATTTAAAAAAAAAGGGCCACAAGGAGAAAAAGTGTCATTATTTGGTGAAAAGAGCCTAAAGTTTAAACAAGATAGAGTAGGGGAAAAGTAATAGGATGTAAAATGGAAGTTATAATGCTGAACTCTTCTATTTTGTTAAAAAATAAAAATAAAAAACAAATAGCATCGAGGCTTCCGGGAAGATGGTGGAAGAGTAAGACGCGGAGATCACCTTCCTCCCCACAGATACACCAGAAATACATCTATACGTGGAACAACTCCTACAGAACACCTACTGAACGCTGATGGAAGACCTCAGACCTCCCAAAAGGCAAGAAACTCCCCACATATCTGGGTAGGGCAAAAAAAAAAGAATAAACAGAGACAAAAGGATAGGGACGGTACCTGCACCAGCGGGAGGGAGCTGTGAAGGAGGAGAGGTTTCCACACACTAGGAGCCCCTTCGCAGGTGGAGACTGCAGGTGGCGGAGGGGGGAAGCTTCGGAGCCGCGGAGGAGAGCACAGCAACAGGGGTGCGGAGGGCAAGGCGGGGAGATTCCCGAACAGAGGATCAGTGCCGACCGGCACTCACCAGCCCGAGAGGCTTGTCTGCTCACCCGCCGGGGCGGGCGGGGCTGCGAGCTGAGGCTCGGGCTTCGGTCGGAGCGCAGGGAGAGGACTGGCGTTGGCGGCGTGAACCCAGCCTGCAGGGGGTTAGTGCACCACGGCTGGCCGGGAGGGAGTCCGAGGAAAAGTCTGGACCTGCCGAAGAGGCAAGAGACTTTTTCTTCCCTCTTTGTTTCCTGGTGCACGAGGAGAGGGGATTAAGAGCGCTGCTTAAAGGAGCTCCAGAGACGGGCGCGAGCCGCGGCTAAAAGCACGGACCCCAGAGACGGGCATGAGACGCTAAGGCTGCTGCTGCCGCCACCAAGAAGCCTGTGTGCGAGCACAGGTCACTATCCACAACCCCTTTCCGGGGAGCCTGTGCAGCCCGCCACTGCCAGGGTCCCGGATCCAGGGACAACTTCCCGGGAGAACGCACGGCGCGCCTCAGGCTGCTGCAACGTCACGCCGGCCTCTGCCGCTGCAGGCCCACCCCACACTCCGTGCCCCTCCCTCCCCACGGCCTGAGTGAGCCAGAGCCCCCTGAATCAGCGGCTCCTTTAACCCCGTCCTGCCTGAGCGAAGAACAGACGCCCTCCGGCGACCTACAGGCAGAGGCGGGGCCAAATCCAAAGCTGAGCCCCGGGAGCTGTGCGAACAAAGAAGAGAAAGGGAAATCTCTCCCAGCAGCCTCAGAAGCAGCGGATTAAAGCTCCACAATCAACTTGATGTACCTGCATCTGTGGAATACATGAATAGACAACGAATCATCCCAAATTGAGGAGTCTGAGCCGTGTGGATGAAAGGCTCTTGGGGCTGCAGGCAGGAGTCAGTGCTGTGCCTCTGAGGTGGGAGAGCCAACTTCAGGACACTGGTCCACAAGAGACCTCCCAGCTCCACATAATATCAAACAGAGAAAATCTCCCAGAGATCTCCATCTCAACACCAGCACCCAGCTTCACTCAACGACCAGCAAGCTACAGTGCTGGACATCCTATGCCAAACAACTAGCAAGGCAGGAACACAACCCCACCCATTAGCAGAGAGGCTGCCTAAAATCATAATAAGTCCATAGACACCCCAAAACACACCACCAGACGTGGACCTGCCCACCAGAAAGACAAGATCCAGCCTCATCCACCAGAACACAGGCACTCCACCAGGAAGCCTACACAACCCACTGAACCAACCTTAGCCACTAGGGACAGACACCAAAAACAACGGGAACTACGAACCTGCAGCCTGCAAAAAGGAGACCCCAAACACAGTAGGATAAGCAAAATGAGAAGACAGAAAAACACACAGCAGATGAAGGAGCAAGATAAAAACCCATCAGACCTAACAAATGAAGAGGAAATAGGCAGTCTACCTGAAAAAGAATTCAGAATAATGACAGTAAAGATGATCCAAAATCTTGGAAATAAAATGGACAAGACGCAAGAAACATTTAACAAGGACCTAGAAGAACTAAAGATGAAACAAACAACGATGAGCAACACAATAAATGAAATTTAAAATACTCTAGATGGGATCAATAGCAGAATAACTGAGGCAGAAGAACGGATAAGTGACCTGGAAGATAAAATAGTGGAAATAACTACTGCAGAGCAGAATAAAGAAAAAAGAATGAAAAGAACTGAGGACAGTCTCAGAGACCTCTGGGACAACATTAAATGCACCAACATTCGAATTACAGGGGTCCCGGAAGAAAAAGAGAAAAAGAAAGGGACTGAGAAAATATTTGAAGAGATTATAGTTGAAAACTTCCCTAATATGGGAAAGGAAATAGTTAATCAAGTCCAGGAAGCACAGAGAGTCCCATACGGGATAAATCCAAGGAGAAATACGGCAAGACACATATTAATCAAACTGTCAAATATTAAATACAAAGAAAACATATTAAAAGCAGCAAGGGAAAAACAACAAATAACACACAAGAGAATCCCCATAAGGTTAACAGCTGATCTTTCAGCAGAAACTCTGCAAGCCAGAAGGGAGTGGCAGGACATATTTAAAATGATGAAGGAGAAAAACCTGCAACCAAGATTACTCTACCCAGCAAGGATCTCATTCAGATTTGATGGAGAAATTAAAACCTTTACAGACAAGGAAAAGCTGAGAGAGTTCAGCACCACCAAACCAGCTCTACAACAACTGCTAAAGGAACTTCTCTAGGCAAGAAACACAAGAGAAGGAAAAGACCTACAATAACGAACCCAAAACAATTAAGAAAATGGGAATAGGAACATACATATCGATAATTACCTTAAATGTAAATGGACTAAATGCTCCCACCAAAAGACATAGATTGGCTGAATGGATACAAAAACAAGACCCATATATTTGCTGTCTACAAGAGACCCACTTCAGACCTAGGGACACATACAGACTGAAAGTAAGGGGATGGAAAAAGATATTTCATGCAAATGGAAACCAAAAGAAAGCTGGAGTAGCAATACTCATATCAGACAAAATAGACTTTAAAATAAAGACTATTAGAGGAGACAAAGTACACTACATAATGATCAAGGGATCGATCCAAGAAGAAGATATAACAAGTGTAAATATTTATGCACCCAACATAGGAGCACCTCAATACATAAGGCAAATACTAACAGCCATAAATGGGGAAATCGACAGTAACACATTCATAGTAGGGGACTTTAACACCCCTCTTTCACCAATGGACAGATCATCTAAAACGAAAATAAATAAGGAAACACAAGCTTTAAATGATACATTAAACAAGATGGACTTAATTGATATTTATAGGACATTCCATCCAAAAACAACAGAATACACATTTTTCTCAAGTGCTCATGGAACATTCTCCAGGATAGATCATTATCTTGGGTCACAAATCAAGCCTTGGTAAATTTAAGAAAATTGAAATTGTATCAAGTATCTTTTCTGACCACAACGCTATGAGACTAGATATCAATTACAGGAAAAGATCTGTAAAAAATACAAACACA
Source organism: Tursiops truncatus (assembly GCF_011762595.2). Taxonomy (NCBI): domain Eukaryota; kingdom Metazoa; phylum Chordata; class Mammalia; order Artiodactyla; family Delphinidae; genus Tursiops; species Tursiops truncatus. The sequence continues at coordinate 161,462,514 of NC_047035.1, read as the reverse complement.
TGGAGGCTAAACAATACACTACTTAATAATGAAGTGATCACTGAAGAAATCAAAGAGGAAATTAAAAAATACCTAGAAACAAATGACAATGGAGACACGACGACCCAAAATCTATGGGATGCAGCAAAAGCAGGTCTAAGAGGGAAGTTTATAGCAATACAATCCTACCTTAAAAAACAGGAAACATCTCGAATAAACAACCTAACCTTGCACCTAAAGCAATTAGAGAAAGAAGAACAAAAAAAAACCCCCAAAGTTAGCAGAAGGAAAGAAATCATAAAAATCAGATCAGAAATAAATGAAAAAGAAATGAAGGAAATGATAGCAAAGATCAATAAAACTAAAAGCTGGTTCTTTGAGAAGATAAACAAAATTGATAAACCATTAGCCAGACTCATCAAGAAAAAAAGGGAGAAGACTCAAATCAATAGAATTAGAAATGAAAAAGGAGAAGTAACAACTGACACTGCAGAAATACAAAAGATCATGAGAGATTACTAAAAGCAACTCTATGCCAATACAATGGACAACCTGGAAGAAATGGGCAAATTCTTAGAAATGCACAGCCTGCCAAGACTGAATCAGGAAGAAATAGAAAATATGAACAGACCAATCACAAGCACTGAAATTGAAAACGTGAATAAAAATCTTCCAACAAACAAAAGTCCAGGACCAGATGGCTTCACAGGCGAATTCTATCAAACATTTAGAGAAGAGCTAACACCTATCCTTCTCAAACTCTTCCAAAATATAGCAGAGGGAGGAACACTCCCAAACTCATTCTACAAGGCCACCATCACTGATACCAAAACCAGACAAGGATGTCACAAAGAAAGAAAACTACAGGCCAATATCACTGATGAACATAGATGCAAAAATCCTCAACAAAATACTAGCAAACAGAATCCAACAGCACATTAAAAGAGGTTTTAATTATAGGTATTTAGAAGAATGGTGGTAAAGATAGGTAAAAATAATTTCGGGAGTTGGTTAGGGTGGAGAGAATTCCATTGGAATTAAGCAGCTGGTCTGCCATGTGGTTATTCTATGAAGGTGTGACCTGCTGTGGTTTGCCCTGTGTCTGAACCTGGGTCCTCTTTCTATGCTCTCCAGACAAATGGAATGAACTTCTGTTGTCCTTTTACGCCATATTGAAACCTGGGTGACGGTTCTACTCCATTTATATTTAATTAATTAAACTTAAGAATGGCAGTACTTGAAAAAAGAACACTGGGAAAGAGAGATATCCATAAATGAAATGTATATATGTATATTTTCACCCCTAACCAATTCACACCTCAAAAATTGGTGAGAACTGGCCATGAGCACTTCCAATGTTCATAAGCAGAAATCACAATTTGAACTGAACTCCAGTCCCACTCAAACATAAGCCTCCTGCATCTCTTGTAGAATAAATTAACACAAATTAACATGTTTTTATTCTACACAGATAATTTTCTTTCACATTTCCCCAGAGGAAAATGCAAAATGCTCTGAGGCAAACTTTTAAATGTATTGCTTATAAAGAATGGCATGTGAAAAAAGAGAAGAAAACAGGGCAGCTTGTTCTCACTTTAACTTTATGCAATGTCTCACATCTCACAACACACTGCTCTAGTGAAGTGTTTTAACCTGCCTTTTGTTATGAATTACTTGGCTGGGTAACAGACAAGCAGTCTGGGATCATTTTTTTAAAGCCATCAATATCCTTCAATGCTATTTAGAATGCCAAGAGAATGCTTTCTTCCTTTCTTCGTTATCCATCAAATACTTCATGAAGTTTAATTAAAATTAAGTCAAAAATATTCTGTGTGTTTGTATAAACCTTAAATTTGTTAACCTGTTATTGGATTTTCAAAAATACCTGGTTAGAAAACTGATTTAAATTTCTATTTATATGTAAATTTCTGTTTCTAAGCTTAGATTCAGGTCTGCTCTGAGAATGCTAATCTTAACTCTACCGTATTTAAACTCATGGTGGGTACAATTAGAAAGACCTCATGGCAGTCCACAATACATTTACCAATATCAGACATTTGAAACATTTCAAAGCACTCTGCAAAATGCTTATCTCGGTTCCTGTTTAAGAAAAGAAATACTTTCTTCTCAACTCTTTGTAGATTCATTCATTCGCATAAATCAGATCATGTTACTTGCCAGCTTCAAACTTTCCAAAGGCTGCCCAGCAGTATGCAGAAGAAGCAGCCAGAGCTGTGGCACAGGCAGAAAGGGGTCTTCTACTGGAGAAGCTGAAGGAGGACCACTGTGTCTGGAGTGGAAGGAGCCTGGGCAGGGGGCTTAAGAGTAGGCTGGGGAGGAGAGGAGGCACCAGATCCCCCAGGGCCCTTGCAGAGCATGAGGAAGTTGGGTTTCACTCTGAGACAGTTGGAAAGTCAGTGGAAGGGTTTAACCAGGAAAGGGTGTGATCTGACACGTGTTTTCAAAAGATCACCTCCACTATTCTTTTCAGAATGGTTTGTAGGAGTGTAAGATGTTTTCATCACTTTAGGCTCTACTGATAACAGTAAAAAAGAAAATGCTTTTATTCCAAAGATGTTCAGCTATCATATAGAAAGACTAACATGTTCACTCATGAAGGGATTGACCAATTCCCATGAGTTGTTGGTTAGCATAAAGAGTGGACCGTGGAAAGTAAAATAAGTAATTAAGCTGACAGGTGACTAACAATTTAAATGTCAAGGATCATTAATTCTCCATTTCAAGTATTTAATAAGACACATGAAATATCTGACTGTGAATTTTCTACATGTAACATCATCAGCAAGTGAGGATAGGAAAAAACTAGTCTTCACCATAATCCATTATAATGATATCCATCGTAGTAGAATATTCATTTAAATTCCATGTATCAAGGTGTGGCATGGAGGAGTAAAAGAACATGATTTGTTCTGCCCCTGTCTTTCTTCATTTAATATCCCAATAGGTAGAGAGGAAAGCAATTTTGGCTTAAAATAAAAGCAAAGGCAATATGGGGGGTGGGGAACACCTCAAAATTTAGGGTGGCTTATCATTCACAAGCAGAGACTGTGTCCAAAGTCCACATTTCTACCAAAAGTCTAACCAAAGATCATTTTAAATGTATTTATTGCCCAAACAACTTAGGAATGCAGATGATAATGAAGTTGTTTTCCTGGACAGGTAAGAAACCTTTACAGTTCTAGTAGATGCTCAATAAATTTTTGTGGGAAGAATGAGTAAACAACATAATCTCAAAAAAAAAAAGGCAGAAGTACAATTTCATTCTACAAGAGTAAATATGAAAGGGGAAATTAAGAGTAGTTGTTATAAAATCAACAGGCCTACAGGTTAAACTTTAATAAATTACTGCATTTTTCCTAAAACTAACAACAAAAACCCACTCAAACTAGTTTGTCAAACTGTAGAATGCATCAGAATCACAGGGTTCCTGAAGATTCCTAAAGTCCACTCCCTCTACAAAGGCCACAGGGGATTCTTTGGCAGGTAGATTAGAGAACTATACTTGCCATAGTAAAACACTGAAGAATTATATTTTCTCTATGTCTCTGGAATTAAAGGTCATATGTTTACACTTTTGAGGCAACTTCCAAAGTTATGGAATATGGAGGAATATGAAGGAAAACATAAAATAGTCTGTGGATATTGGTTCTGACTTTATTGACATGGATAAGACTTCTTCCAATATTTAGAACCTTATTTAACTCCTTATCTGCCTACATCACTTTGAAAAGTGCTTTCTAAACTATTATCTACTTTATTTTTCACAATAGCTCTTGAATTATGAAAGGCACTATCATGGAATTGAAGAAAACTGTTTCTTTCCTCTCTTTTTGTTTTTCACAAGGTAAATGGTATGTCTTCTTTCCCGGTTTAGCTAGATTCATTTAGAAAAAAGGATGGAATTAAGCAATTACCCACTGATTGCTATTAAAGCTACTACTGATACTTGTATCAAGTGATTCACTCAGTGAAGAGTCAAGATTTAGAATTTTCTTATTGCTCATTAAGTTGGGGTTACCTGAAGAGATATGCTGCTTAGAAGAGGACTTATATCTACTAACTGTGAAATGAATAATTTTAGATTTAAAAAATATACTAAAGCACATACAAATGAAATTTAAAAAGCATGTGCTCACATGAACTTTTATGATAATATATTTAAATTTTAGCAGAGTTACTGCTCACAGAGATAAATTGACTTTGCAGATCTGCTGCTCTTTGTTCAATAATGTTATTGATCATAATAATATTCTATAATGATTCACTGTCCCCTCAGCTATACAAATGATGCCCATGTAGAATGAAGGTTACATTATTTCCTTACAATCCTCTGTTTTGCATCCAGTACCACTAACAAAGAAGCTCCTTTTTATGTTTTTTTTTTAATGCAAAACCTTCCAACTAGATGCTGAATAGGCATCTCAAAAAACAAAAAACAAAAAAAACCCCAAGATGTCCTTCAGTAGGTGAATAGATAAATTAATGGTGGTACATCCAGACGATGAAATATTATTCAGCACTAAAAATAAATGAGCTATCAAGCCCTGAAAAGACATGGGAAAAACTTAAGTGAATATTATAAAGTAAAAGAAGCCAATATGAAAAGGCTGCATACTGTGATTTCAACTATTTGACATTCTGGAAAAGGCAAAACTATGGAGACAGTAAAAAGATCAGTGGTTACCAGGGGTTAGGGATAAGGAGAGATGAATGGGTAGAGCACAGGGGATTTTTAGGACAAAGAAACTACTTTGTTTGATGTTATAATGAGGGATACATGTCTTTATACATTTGTCCCAAACCATAGAATGTACAACATTAAGAGTGGATCTGAATGTAAACTACATACTTTGGATCATAATGATGTGTCAACGTAGGTTCATAGATTGTAAAAATTATACGGCTGTGGTGAGAGATGTTGATAGTGGGGTAGGTTGTGCATGTGTGGGAGCACAGAATAAATGGGAATCTTTGTGCCTTCTGCCCAGTTTTGCTGTGAACCTAAAAATGCTCTAAAAAAGTCGATTTAAAAAAATCTCTTGCTGTTGCCCATAAAAATTCAGCCAGTGACCATGTTTTCCATTTTTAAATGATTTAACTGTATTACCAATCTTTTATAAAAACATACAGATTAACTTTGCTCTCCTAACAAGGAATCAAAGAAATAAAATCAGGTATTATTTTTGCTTGTATTACTGGATTGTGTTGCAAAGAGCTGCTGTCCCATAGCTGAAATAAGCCATGAGTCTTATGATATTCAAGAAGAAAAATGATAGTGAAGGTCATGACTGAACTAGGATACTGAAATATTAGGCTTGTAAAGGGCTAACAGAATGGAGGGATGATTCTGACTGAATCCATAGCAAATCAGCCGCAAGAGACCAACCAGGAACTCCAGGATTAAAACTAGTCATGTGAAGTGTTGTTATTTCTTCCTAAAGGAAAAAGATTCTAAAATACTATCTTAGGTGACTCCCTGATTTTAAGAACATTTCACAAAAATCCAGTTTTAGAAAAATGAATGCATATACTCTGTTGGAGGAAAAGTCCTTGTTATTTGTATCAAAAGGTCAAATTGAAGCATAATCTGCAGAGACAGAAGTCAGTCGAGAAGACTATGTATTTTGGACTAATGATAACACTGCCTGTGATTTCTGTTTTACTCTTTGTCAAAGGACTGCAGGGGCTTTTCCATGTATTATCCCATCTAACTGACCCAGCTCAAAGAGAAGGAGGGTCATTCATTTATGGATGGCTAATTATTGTAGGAGGGCTTTATAAACAATCAAGGCTTGGGTTTCATCTCCAGAAAGGCCTGAAGAGCTACTTTGCTCTCATTCTGCAGTGGGCCCTTAGGATCAATGTCATGCTAATTTGAAACAATTCATTACTTTATTGGTTATGTAACTTCAAGTTTTTGTGTTTAGATGGACAGATACTATGTACAATGAGTTAGCTGTAAGCAGGTAAAAAGACCCATGCTGAATTAGCCACCGTGAGAAATGAAACTGACACCCACCAGTTTGCCTTTCAGTTATTCTTTGATGCCCACATCAACCCATTAGCTTGTGCAAAGATGCTTCCAGGTTCTGAGTAGTAAGCTTACTAAAAGAGGAGAGTGCCAGATCTCTCCTTCTGCTAGAACTCTCCACTACATCAGATTTAGAATAGTTTCACCTATTAAATCATCTTCAACTGAATGAGACTCAAGTCTCAATTGCACCTCAAATTACATAAACTTCCAAAAGGAAAAAGCATGTACAGCAGACTAATATAACAGGACTCATGCATCTCCTCCCTCTGTGCCTCAGTTTCTTCATCTGTAAAAACCCAAGCCAATTACTGTGAAACAGAGATTAGAAAGAGCAAACACTAAATTGTTCAAAATGCATTGCTTCTTAAATAAACTAAAAAAGCTTAAAATTAAATTTAAAAACCCCCAAACATATAATACTATTGATTTGATTAAAGGCCAATCATATGTCTCAATAATTGAGCCAAACACAGTTGAGAATCAGTGTTGGCACAGTTTTCTTTCTTATACTTCATATAATGTTCGTTGCTACCAAAATCATTCAGTGCCCATCCTCCGTATTAAAATCAAGAAAATAAGGGGGAAGGTGAGATGGATAAAGGAGGCCAATTGTATGGTGATGAATGGAAACTTAATTTTTGGTGGCGAACACACTGCAGTGTATACAGAAGTAGAAATATGTTATACACATGAAACTTACATAATGTTTAAAGCAATGTTACTTCAATTTTTAAAAATCAAGAAAATAAAACTGATTTAGTGTTTTCTTTGAAAGATTGTAAGCCTTAATAAATTAATCAAGACCAACTAAAAATGATAAATACAATAAATTTTATAAAACCAGATGTTATAGACTGAATGTTTGTGTCCCTCCAAAATTCACATGTTGAAGCCCTAATCCTGAGTATGGCTGTATTTGCAGATTGGGCCTCTGAGGAAGTAATTAAGGTTAAATGAGGTCATAAGAGTGAGCCCTGATCTAACAGGATTAGGGTCATTATAAGAAGAGACATTGGAAGAAAGAGCTCTTCCTCAGAAACTGAATTTGTCAGCAACTTGGATTTCTAGCCTCAAGAACTGTGAGAAAAAAAAATTTCTGTTGTTTAAACCTCTCAGTGTATAGTATTTTGTTTTAGCAGCCTGAGCAGGGTAAGACACTAGACTTTACTGTGTGTTTGGTATTTAAGTAGTTTTTGTGAAGGACATACAAGAGTATAAGGCTCCTTCCCAAATACAACTTGACAAAATATGTCAATACACTACAATCTTCAGCTACATATACCCAGTACAAAGATCCATTCATTTAAGCAAAAAATAGATATAAAAGAAAACATAATCATTTTGTTATTTAAAAATGCAAAGACGTTATCAAATTGACATTCATTCTCATCTCTTCTACATCTTGTATGTTCACAGTTTAGCAAAAAATAATTGAAATAAGAAGCCTGAGGCACTACAAAATCATCAAAGAGAATTTTAATAACACATAAGATACTTTGATATTACTTCAAATACACCCAGCATATATGACATTTACTAACAAAAGGAGCCATTTTTTAAAGAGATTTTTAATGATAAAGATTCGATTGGAAATAGAAGCAACTACCAAGTTCTTGGATCAATCTGGATTGTCTAGGCTTAGCCGTTTCTCCACTGTGAATATGTCAGAGGCACAGTTTATTTTAGGAGGTGGTTTAGAGGCAGCTCCCATTGTTACATGCACAGGAACTTAACTAGCCCCTTGCTGTAAGGCAAACTGGATCAGTGGAACCTTCAGAGAATCTAAAGCAGGGAAGGAAAAACCTCATAGCAACTCAAGGGATTATTGAAGAACTTGCTTAAAAAGTATCAGTAGGGCTTCCCTTGTGGCACAGTGGTTGAGAGTCCGCCTGCTGATGCAGGGGACATGGGTTCGTGACCCCGTCCGGGAAGATCCCACATGCCGCGGAGCGGCTGGGCCCGTGAGCCATGGCCACTGAGCCTGCGCGTCTGGAGCCTGTGCTCCGCAACGGGAGAGGCCACAACAGTGAGAGGCCTGCGTACCGCAAAAAACAAAACAAAACAAAAAACAAAAAAAGTATCAATAAAAAAGTAGTTTATCCAAGTTGGCTCAGGTTATTTTGAAACTAGTTATTGAGTATGTGTTAAATACTGAAGGAGGCTCAGGAGACACAAAGTTGGTCTTGGTCCTGTACAGAGGCACCATGAAATTGATTTTACCACCCACCTTCCTGTTCCAATGGGAGCAGTACTTAAAGTGCTATGCAAAAACAAAAACAAAATGAAAGAAAACAACAACAACAAAAAACCAAACAAAACAAACACAAAAAACCCAAACAAACCAGTGTTCTGCAGCATAAAGTTCAGGAAGGTTTGGTGAAACCAAGTTCAAGTTATTTTAAGGCTGAATGACTCATAGTCATTACTCTGTTAAAGTGAACCAAGAATCTCCAAACTGGAGGCTTGGCAACTTGGAGAACTTTTGTCAAGAAGCATTTCATGTGGTTCCTGTTCCACCTGCATACACACATTCATACTTACACATACATACATGAGAAAATGTTAGTAAGTAAAGATAGTCACTGTCACCAAGTTCTTACTCAGTCATTTCCATAGATATAAGAAACAATCATTGTGAGAACTTATCTTGTAACCAGTACTTTGCAGAGTGGTCAGTAACCTGCCATTGTGATAATGCATTTGCCTTCTAAGCCTCCAATTTGCAATATTACTCACCAAGTGGCAGGTCCAGTGATAATTAAAATTTTTAAAGTGCTTGGTCTTACATGGAATTATGATTGGTTGATAGCACTTTATTTATAATCTTGTTCAAATGCCAAGTAATTACTGAAGAATGAAACTAGAAATAAAACACACATAATGTTGTTGTGGTTCTGAAACTCTACACCCCTAGACTTAACACTGAATTCCGATGGTGCTAATTTACTTTAACCTCAGAACTAGGTTGCAATTAAAACTTGAACAACAGAATTTCCTTTTATGGACATGAAGTTGTTTTTCAAAAAAAAGGATATGTAGAAAACTTCTATGCAAAGAAATCCTTTTTAACACAGGACTGTTTGTTGCTCATATAAAGTAACTGTAAATGGTAGAACTCAGATTTTTTGAACACTTGGTAAAGACAAATTATAAAGAAGCAAGTAAGTGTATAAATAAATAAGATATATTTATTCTATAAAGATAATAGAGAAATTGAAACATAAAATTTGAGAGTCAGAGGAATTTAAAAATTAATTAGTGTACTTTGGTTAAAAGTGGTGAACTACCTCTACATATTTGCTTCTGTTCTTACTTTAAAACCTACTAAAATCAGACTGTAGGAATCTTTAAAAACTAAAACCCATAAAACAAATAAAATGGAAGAGAAAGAGAGAACTACAAAATTTTAGCTGTCAGAAAAATAGAAGGCTAATTTGCTCTGAATGTGGATCTATCAACTACATCAGGAAGCAGGGGCAGATGTGGGGCAGAAAACTGGGGAGGATTAAGATGAAGCTAGACCATTAGATGATCTGCTCACCTTAGCAAAAAGCTGGAGGCTTATTATCTAGAAAGGGTAAAATAGAAGTGACACCAGGTACTAGGGACTAAATGTTTATGTTCCCCCAGGGTTCATATGCTAAAGCCCTAATTTCTACCATGATATTATTTGGAGGTAGGGCCTTTGGGATGTAATTAGGGCTAGATTGGAACATGAGGGTGGGGCCTTTATAAATGAGATTACTGCCCTTATAAAGAGAGAAAGAGACACCAGATTTCTCTTTCCCCCATGAGAGGAAACAGCAAGAAGGTGGCCATCTGCAAACCAGGACGTGAGATCTCATCAGATGCTGAGTCTGTTGGCATCTTGATCTTGGACTTTCCAGCCTCCAAAATTGTGAGAAATAAATGTTTGTTATTTAAGCCACCCAGTCTATGGTATTTTGTTATGGCAGCCCAAACAGACTAGGACATCAAGCAGTGATGAAAGCAGGAACACTGCCCTGTAATCAGGAGATTACTTAAAAGGTTATCATCTAAATGTGGAAATGCCTGCCCTCTGCCCCATCCTTCACTGGCCTCCTAGGATGCTGATGTCTGCTTGAGGAACTCCAGGTAAATGAAGAGTTTGCTTTCCATGGGATCTTAATAAAAAGTAGATTCTGATCAGAAGCTTTGGAGTGGCAGTTAGAGGCTCTACATCTGACAAGCTTACAAGTGTTGTGAATGCTATTGGTCATGGTAGCAAGTCCTAGAATCTGACCAGCATAAAAGACTGATAGAGACTAATATTGGGATTTCTCAACAAAAAGGCCCAGCCAGATCAACCCAGAGTGAATGCCAGTTAGCTTTTATCCCATTCTATACTTATGAGCAAACAGCCAAGGACTTCCGGACATCTGAGGAATGTCTCTAACATAAAAGAGTGAGACCAAACAGATAAAGACAATTTGAAGGGAAGAGATACTCTGCAATGAGATAAACACTATCATAACTATTCTCAGAAATATCAGAGACTATATTTCTTTCGTGAAATAACATGATTTTATTTTAACAAAAAAAGGGAAAAAGAACTCTTAGAAATTAAATCTTTGATATTAGGAATATCAAAGGAATATTAGAGATAAAAGGAGGCTTAGAAGAGAACTTTGAGAGAAAAAATTGAGCAAAATTTTAAAAAATAGATGGAAAAATAAGAAGCAGCAAAATGGAAAAAGAGAGAGAATATTATTCTAGAAGGCCTCACCCTAACCCTAACCCAAATCTCAATAATAGCAACTCCAGAAAGAAAAACAAAAAACAAAACAGATAAAATGAAGAAGAGAAAAACATTAATCTGCAAAGGAAATTTCCCAGAATTGATGAGTTTCCAGACTGATAGAAACCACTAGGTTTCCTGCAATGGAAGTGAATATACACACACCTGGCACATCATCATGAAATTTCTGAACACTGTGGATATGAGAACCAAAATATGCTGAGAGAGAGAGAGAAAACAGATCACAGACCAAAAGGTGAAAATGACTTAAGACTTCTCAACAGTATCACAGGAAACTAGAAGACAAAACAAAACAAAACAGACAAACAAACAAAACCTTTGAAATTGTGAAGGAAAATGAATTCCAACTTAAAAATTCTATACGCAGTCAATTTTGCATGAAAGTTGAACACTTAAGATAGGCAATGTCTCAAAAATCTCTCTCTCAAGCATTCTTTTTCAGGAAACTACTGGGAGGTATCCTGTACTAAAATCAGACATTAAATCAAAGAAAAATAAGACAAAGACCTTATGAAACTAGAGCTCCAACTCAAAAGAGAGATGAAGGGACTCCTAATACATGACATATCTCAGCTCCAAAAAGTGCTTTCACAGTCCTAGTAATGTTAATATTGAGAAGTTGGAAGGATGGTGTGCCATAGGGGACTGGGGTTAATAGAAAGAGCTGAAATCTCATCTTGCATAGTGTCTTATGAGATAGTAAAATTGGAATACCAAAGCTAGCACTGTAAGTATATTATTTAGATATGTGTCAATAAATATCAAGAGGAACAGTTAAAAAGAAGTGAAAACAGCTGCCTCTGTAAAGTGGGAAATGACAGAGCTGTGTGTGTGGCTGATGATGGTTATTCAACTCTTTAAACTCTGTGTCCACACGACTTTCTAGGCAAATGGAAAGAATAACAATGAATTAATCTAACACACTCATTTTAATCATGAAGAACCTGAGAGACTCAGAATTATGACCTTTTTCCTGGTCCCTCAATAAGTTGCCTTTCAGACCAGAGCATTTCATTGTTTCATTATTTAAACTGGCATAACTATGTTATTAAACATAATCACAGTCATAAAAGTTTAGTAATTGTTCACTCATTCATTTCACAAAAATCTATTGAGTGCTAACTAGTTCTCTGGGGTAAAACAGGGAGCAAAACTAGACCCAGTCTCTGTCCCCATGGAGTTTACAAGTTGCTAAGAGACATTTATATGACATTTACTGCTAACTAGAAGACCATAAGATTTGGAAATTAAGTCTCCTAATCGTGTACTCATCTGTTTCTTTCCTACATTCCTTGTGAAAGTTTTTCTGCCCACATCCAGTCTAACTCTTGACTTCATTTACTGACACAGTAAGCACTAAGAAATTTATTTTTCCTTTCTTTCTCAGTGCCAAGAAGGGTCCAGCCACCATCAGCATTTGAAGTATGGCCTTTAAACGACTTCATGTTTCCATGTTAATGTTGCTTCATCGCCAACATTTCAGCCCACAGACTGGCTGACAGCCCTACCAGAGCCACAAAAACCACCAGCTGGTTGGGGAACTAACAATTTACATCTCGTGGTGCAATGAAGATTCAGTAATAAGTAGATTTTGTTGAGGATTGTGGAACTACATGAGAAATTGGCCACTTACCTACTTCCTGATGGAAATGTGACATAAGAAATTCTCTTAAAGGAACAGTATCATCATCTAGACAGACATTTGAACCATTCTCCAACTTCAAAAATAACTTCAAAAGGCACACCGTTGATGTACTCTATCAATCTTGCTTTCCTCCTAGTTAGGCTCTCAAAAATTAACATATTTTAAAAATATTAACTATTCTAATGTTTAAAATATTATACATAAAAGTTGTGCATCTTACTTTTTACAAGTTAATCACAGTAACTATGATGATTCTTTAGTTTCACTTGTAAAACTCCCTTGAAAACATGAGATGTTCTAATTCCAGTTATTTATTCTTTATCCAAAATGAAGACTTCTTCGGTCTGTTTTTGGAAGTTTTTCACACCCCTTCATTCATTCTTACTTACTATTCCGCATGTCAGATGGAGGCAGGCGGTGCTCTCCCAGGGAGCCCGGTTCCCATAATGATGGGTATTCAACCAAAGAGTGCTTATTAATGGCTGTTCTTGGGACTTTCTGGCTGATGGGCCACCATTTCCTACCCACTTCCTCTCAGACTGGTAATTTATCATCAGAGGGAAAACTCCATTATTATAACTTTATACTGTACCAGCAAAACCGGTGTTTCTCTAAAGGTAAACCTGAATCCTATGCTTTTGACTCCATAGGCTCCACAAAAGCAACTCTGTCATATATTTCTACTTGCTAATTTTAGGCTCTAAGTAGAAATCAGAAATTTCTAATTAAAAATTGAGAGGCCAAAATATCCTTAAGCAATATTTTTTTTTGCCTACTGAATCCCTTTCCGATAATGAGAACATTAAGTTTGCATTGGCAGTACGGTAATAATGGCCTGAATTCCCACTAGAAAGGGTCATACATATTCTCAAATCCTAGAGGATGTTAGACAACTGAAATATCTGCAACAATTGCAAATGACAAAACTTTCACAAAAAATGTAGAAATTGACTGGTTACAGCTTATTAAGAATTATATAGCTAAAATTCAAAATTAAGGACTCTAAGTTTGATTTAAATTTTTACCCATGAATTGATAGAGTTGCCCCCATCATAGGAGAATTAATGAAATCTTATGGTTTCTCCTTTAGCAAAAATACAAATTTCTCTAACATTTTCAGTATTTTTCTTAATTCTGACTATCCATTCCAGGTAGATAGGGAGTAGGATATTTTAAATGTATTTTTCTCACCGGTGCAAAAAAGGCACCTAGAGGACATTAATTAGCTCAAAATCCCCAACTGATCAATTAAATGCCACTTCCTTTTAATTTCAACTTTAATGCCATAGCTCAGGCTTGTTATATTTCTTCTGTATCCTAATAGTTTAACCGTGCCCCTGTATCCATTCTCTCCTCATTCCAGTCTCCCTTGCTCACTGTTGCTAGATACATCTAGATAGGCTCAGACGACCAGTTCAAAAACTTCTACTGGCTCTTACTTGTCCACAGGATAAAGGCTGGACCTATTAATCTGATTAAAAAAAAAAAATGCCCATTCCAAATGATGTCCCACCCCATTCTACAAACCTTCTGGCTAAAATAAACTGCCCCTCCACTGCCAAATAATCCTTAGACATTCCTACCTCTATGCCTAGCTCGTGCCATGTCCTGTTCTTAGAATGCCTCCCCCCATCCGCACTGTTAAGCCACAGATCATGGTGCCCTGCTTGAGTTCACATGCACAAGACCTTTCTCCACCTTGTCATGGCAATTAACATATGCTGACATATCACAGGTAATCCCATCTTTTCTCTCTATGAACCTAGTATCCGGCAGTGCTGCATTAAAAGGGTTTAATAAATGTTTGCTGAGAGATGAATAAATGAGAAAAACACATGCCAAGCAGAAGTCTAGGACAACACACAGTTACCTAATAAACCATTAAATGTAGAAAAGCCCAAATGTGTTCTGCTGCCCAGGCACTGTTCATTTTCCTTAATCCTAGAATTTTGAGCACAGCAATCTTTACCCTTGCGCACAACCGCTTTGCAGGCTGCCAACTCACTAGGCTATGCAACTTGCCTCTCTTACCTCAGAATACAGCCCCCTCTTCTCAGGCCTTTCATTTACTCCTTAGCTCTGATTTAGGGCATAGCAACCTTGACTGTCAAAGTTGAAACATTAACTAGCCTATAGTACTTTTCCACGTATTTATGATAACAGGGAACTGAGATTGTGTGATGGACCCAAATATACAGGGTTTTCGTTTGGTTTTAGCCAATGATTTTCACTTTTTTTTTTTTTTTTTGCGGTACGCGGGCCTCTCACTGTTGTGGCCTCTCCCGTTGCGGAGCACAGGCTCCGGACGCGCAGGCTCAGTGGCCATGGCTCACGGGCCCAGCCGCTCCGCGGCACGTGGGATCCTCCCGGACCGGGGCTCGAACCCGTGTCCCCTGCATCGGCAGGCGGACTCTCAACCACTGCGCCACCAGGGAAGCCCGATTTTCACCTCTTAAAACAATTTATTGATCATGTAATGACTAGCATATTAAAATATTGGTTTATTCACTTCTTTCACTCTCTAACAGCTTCTTGAAAAACAGAAATAATTAAAAGGTAAACAGCAGGATGCAAAAAGAAACAATAAATCGGCATAATTTAGCAACCTCAAAATCTACAAAATAATCACAAATTGGCTATGCTATAAATTAACCATATATATATATTTTTTGAATTTTATTTTATTTTACTTTTTTTATACAGCAGGTTCTTATTATCTACTTTATGCATATTAGTGTAGACATGTCAATCCCAATCTCCCAATTCATCCCACCACCACCACCACCCCCCACCCCCGCTTTCCCCCCTTGGTGTCCATACGTTTGTTCTCTACATCTGTGTCTCTATTTCTGCCTTGCAAACAGGTTCATCTATACCATTATTCTAGATTCCACATATACGTGTTAATATACAATATTTGTTGTTCTCTTTCTGACTTACTTCACTCTGTATGACAGACTCTAGGTCCATCCACATCTCTACAAATGACCCAATTGCGTTCCTTTTTATGGCTGAGTAATATTCCATTGTATATATGTACCACATCTTCTTTATCCATTCGTCTGTCGATGGGCATTTAGGTTGCTTCCATGACCTGGCTATTGTAAATAGTGCTGCAATGAACACTGGGGTGCATGTGTCCTTTTGAGTTAACCATATATATTTTAAAATCATATGTAAACTCAAAAATCTTACCAAGGCAGAGAGAAAGGAGCAGTGCAGAACTTGAAGACACTGGTAACAGCTGCATAATTTAATCCCAACACATCCAAGGGATTTTACACTTTTTAGGTCCAAGCCAACTTCTGACAAATTCTTCTGTGGCGTTGGAATGAAGCTCAGGGACAGCCTCCCATGGTAGAACATGTTTAGTCTAGATTCCTTGGGACTTTTTCAGGACTACTCAGGGACATACCAGGCTTGTCCTCTGTCACTTTTTCACCACCCTCGTTTTTGGAGGTGCCTGCATGTTGCATCTTATTCCCCAAAAATCCCTTCCTAAATCACGGTGGTATTCCTGGGGGCTACAAAGCCATACCAGAGGATTTGAGTATCTCACAGACAACAGAATCTAAAATATGTCTTATGTTTGCACAATGTAACCATTTGAAAAATGCAATAACTGTCCTCTATATAAAAAGAATAAGCCACGGTAATGTCTTCATAGGATGTAGAGGAGGTTACTACATGTGCTTCACAGTCAGCAACTGCTATGAAATCTGAGGGATTATGTGAGGTAATCCAACAGAGCTTTCATTGTAAACAGAAGGCTTAAGTTCACATTACAGTTATACACAACACAAAGGCGTTCACTGTCTATGGCTTGATTCTATCTCTCTCATATGAACAGTCTTGAAAATGTCCCTGTAGTCTGCCAAGCAGCTTATCATTCCTAAATTTTAACAGGAACCAGGCCTCTGATTAGTTACATAGTTGATGCATAGAAGGTATGAGGATTGTCATCGGCAAAAAGTTGTTCCCAAGGAATAAGTCAACCGTTCATTACCTGAATAAACCGATAAAATACAAGGCAAGGGCTTGATGAAAGCCAATAATGCAAAATGCTTTCTTCATTTTAGATGATAAATCAAGGCCTACTAAGAAACAATGCAACCTGTGAAAACAAAATTTCTCCTATGGTGGGGGAAATGCTGGGGGACACAGGCTAATGCACAACTGTAGGAATAAGATTTAAACTTCACCAAGTCGATTGACTACTTCTTCACTTAGACTACAAATTTAGCCACTTTGTGAAGGAGACTTCTGCCTTATAGTTCTCCATATACTATGGAGAAAACAGAAAATGTACAGGGAAATAGACTTCTGTCTGAATCATGTGCAGTATATTGTCCTTTGACTTCAAATGGTATTTATTTTTTCAAAAGAAGAGTATTTTAAATCATTACGTTGTTTTCCCTTATATATATTTGTATCCTATTTTATAGCCAGTCTCAATTGTTATCAGTACCTTACTGCTTCAACAAAGCAAATGCTTTTCTGATGAGTTACCCAGAGTATGATGAGAAGAAAAATTATCTTACCATATTAACGGAAACACTGGCAAATGGCATAAAAGAATCTACAGAAATGTTCCCATGACATGCTTAAAGGACTCCAAGCTACTCATTTTGCTCCAAACTGAATAGCCTGGACTTTCCACTAAATTCTCACTCTCCACCACATTTTCCAAAGAAGCTTTGAAGTACAAGACCCAAAACTTGGAAAGTACCGATTTTGGACAATGTTAGCAGTTTAATTCTTCATCTGTCCCTTATCTATCAATTCCCCTATGAATAAACTTTAATTCACTTCCATATCCATTGGGCAAGGGCAAGAGGGCGGTGGAATATAATGTCAGAAAGGCTAGTAACATACTTTTAAAATGAGCATATTCAGTTCAAACCTCAGTTTGGTTTTTGTGGGATTTAATTTCCACTGAACAGAAACCAAGTACAGATGTATTTGATTTCTCCTTAAGGGTTCGTTATGGATGAATGGAAGAACCAGAGAAAATGCAACAGAGAAACACTGGAGCAGAGTAGACGGATAAGTGCATCTTGCCTTCCATTGTGTGTTTATGATCCTCTTGCGTTACAGAAATAAAATGTCTGGGATATTGTAACTTAGGCTAACAAAGTAGAAGAGAACCAAACACTTGTCAACGGTGATCAGCTATATATATATATGGTACATCACAATTCTAATTAAATAAAGCTGTGAGGTCCTTAAGCTATTAAAAATGTCATCAGCAATTAAGCTAATTTGTGTCTGACCAGGGCTTTTACAGTAACTGATTATTTACAGATACCAAGTGCCCCAGGGAACTTTTGCCACCTGTTTTCAATTTTTGGATTGGCAGCATCGCCCTGACAAAACTTACTGGTCTAACAGTGGGTCGTGCCATCTGTTGCAATGATAGTGATGCTTAATCAATAGTTTTTACAGGATCCCATCTACATTACTGAAGGACGTTTTATTTTAGCTTTCCCCCTATATTCTGCCACTGTTGATAATATCTGAAAATAAAATGGCCGAAATGAACTGCATTATTGAAATGTTACAACCTAACATAGTTGTTGAATAACTTCTGAGTGACATTTTTACCCAAACCAAATATAGAATTTTAGAAGCAGAGGAGATATGAGGTCATTGTACTTAATCTCTCATGTAACGCAGGAAATTCCTTCCACCGTAAACCTGAAAGATTGATTTCACCTTCCCTTTGAACATGCTTCCTATCTCCCAAAGCAGTCCATTTCTACTTTGAAGAGCTGGCAATCTTACAAGACCCTTCCTTACATTGAGTGGAGACCTGTTTACTTATAACTGCAACTTGCTGATTGTTCTTCTGCCCACTGGAATGATGTAACTGAAGCCTCAACCGCTATCTATATGACAGCCTTTCAAATGTGTGAAATTGCTATCTTTCTCCTCAAGTCTTTTCTAGGCTAAATATTCCAAGTTCTTTCAGCTAATTCACATAATACTTGTGCCTTTTTCTTCATAATGTTATTGCTATAAATCAAACCCATTCCATCAATGCCAGTGTAAAACCTTTCTCTAAAAATGCACACAATACTAAATAACAATCTTAACTGGGATACAGTCTGATTTTTCTGGAAACGCACCTGTCAATATAGCCCACTAGTACATTCACTTTTGATGCATCAGGCTCCATTTTTTTTACTATTGTTTGGGGTTTTTTCCACTTTAAAACCAGAAAGCAGGGCTTCCCTGGTGGCGCAGTGGTTGAGAGTCCACGTGCCGATGCGGGGGACGCGGGTTCGTGCCCCGGTCCGGGAAGATTCCACATGCCGCGGAGCGGCTAGGCCCGTGAGCCATGGCCGCTGAGCCTGCGCGTCCGGAGCCTGTGCTCCGCAACGGGAGAGGCCACAACAGTGAGAAGCCTGCGTACCGCAAAAAAAAACAAAAACGAAAACAGAAAGCAAGCAAGGTCTTCCTTTTCTTTGAGCTGTAGCATCAAAAATGTACCACCTAACCACTCAAAATTAGTTCAAGATTCCAGGCACAAATGAGTAAGGTGTTACCTGCAATGATTTTCAGTGCACTGAAATGTCACTCATTTGTATCTGGAATCTTGAACTAATTGTAAGCAGTTAAGTATGGTTTTAACATATTTTATTCCTTCTTAACATGTTTTTTTTAATTATTATTATTTTTGTTATAGATGTTTCATCTTATTCTACCTTTTCTAGTTTAAATATAGTATTTCTTAACAGTAAGGAATGAAGCAAGAGATAAATTAAGTGGTTTTCCTAGGTCTAAGCCCAAATAATGAAATAATACAGTGTTTTGAGCCTGTTTTGTTCATTTACTTCTTTGTCTTTTCAAACTCCCATATTTTTCTGAGTGCATCCACACATAATTCAGTTAAAATCCTTTCTTTTCACTTGCCTTTGATATCTTCTGGTACATATCTTTTGAAAATCTAGCCCAATATGGGCTTCTTCATCAACTCATCATATAGGTTCCCTATGTTGCTGACTAGTTTTTGCTTGACAAGCTCATTTATGATTTTGTTACATCAACAAAACTTAAGAATAAGCAATTAAGAGGAAAACGTCATGCTCTAAACATTGTACTAAAAAAGTTTTTGCTTTTTAGAGGTAAGGAATATGACGGTGTCATGATGGTCACATTTTACACAAGGTTGGGTGTTCCAAGTGCATATAAAATTTGCACCATAAAACAAGTCTTGCCATGAGGCTGCCATCTGTCAGCACTGATGAAGACAGGCTGGATTTATGTCTGGATGGGCCATTCAGAGCTCCAAAATGTGGCTGTGGATACAGCGACTCCAGCATCCGCTGCCACAGTTGCATTGCTAGGCCCTCAGAGCCATTTCCCCCCAGTATTTATCCTGCCTCCACATTCCAGGCCGGCCTACATTGGAAAAAATGTCCATAGTGATTGTTCTCTTCTCAAGGAGGCCTCACTAATTATGGGCTTCAGCACAGTTGGGAAAGTCTCAGTGGCTGGACTTGAGTGCTGAAGTTCTGCTCTTGTTCAGTCATATTAAAAAAGACAAAGGGAAGGGAAGGGGAGGGAAAGGACAGTTGACTGGTGATAGAATGCAAAACTGTATGCTATGT
Organism: Tursiops truncatus; assembly: GCF_011762595.2. Taxonomy (NCBI): domain Eukaryota; kingdom Metazoa; phylum Chordata; class Mammalia; order Artiodactyla; family Delphinidae; genus Tursiops; species Tursiops truncatus. The sequence goes on along the minus strand of NC_047035.1, from coordinate 161,442,442 downwards.
TCATGAGACAAGAGAATGTAATAAAATAAGCTCATGTTTCTCCTATTTGAGTGTAAATGTAACACATACACATCAAACAGAATAAGGCTGATATTTTCTTCTGTTTGTCTACCCAAAAAGATAAAAATGTATATGCTAAATAACTACTGACATTTCACTTCTAGATTTACAGTGGCACCATTTAAAAAGGTAACCCGAACTATAATATTATCTATTTCAATATCAATATCATACAGCTATACAGACCTATCTATCAGTATACATACAGAGAGAGAGATAGTCATATAGCTCTGGTTCAATGTTTGTGGTGTTTTTTAGTACCTGCAGTTCTACAATTATATATTTCTCTGATTTGTAATCATGTCATCACATTTGTAATCACAAATGTGATTATAATAGCCCATCCCACTTTTCCCTAATTCAGGAGAGTTGTTGAAGGTTTACTTGTCCCATTTAACTGATAGCTAAAAGAAGCATTTTCTAGAATTGAGAATGGGATCCTTTTAGTAAGAAGGACATTGTAAATCCATTTGAGGATTACTTGGGATATAATTAAGTAGGAACTTCATTCTAAAACTAGGACACGCAAGCCTAGGGTTAATAATAGCCATTCTGGGGCATGCTGAAGAATTTGAAGTTAATCATCCTCATACATGAGATTCATACATTTAGACACTGTTATTTAATCGTGTAACAAAAAAGAGGGGGAAGAAAGATGTTTTGCAGAGAAATCTACTGTACTCTTGAGGATCTGTGGAGTCCAAGCACACTGTCATAGGCTTCCTCACTGTCTCTGCTTCACCTAAGCCAGGGGATTTACTGGTGCCATAGATATAGCTTTATTATTCCAGACACAGATGTCATGTTCTCTTAGCCATGTGATACACAGGACTTGTGGGAATTGATTGTCCTAAGGAATCCCAGGTGCTTCTAAGGAATTAAGGTGATAGAAAGGTCATTTCAATATGCCTGACTACATGAGACCAAAGGCACATATTTCCATTTTCAATGAAAGTATCAAAACAAAGTTGGCCAATAGTCCATGCCAATTTCACAGAACTATCTGAGAGACTTTCTGATTGCGGTAGAACGCCTTCTCAAAAGAGCTTACAGTCTGTCTCGAAACTCTGCTGCATTAATCACAGCTAAGTCAGGTCATTTTAATGTACCGTGGCAGGGAAATTTTTAAGAAGTTAAAGAAGCTAATGGATCATCTAGTTTAATAGCACCCTCAAGCAAAATGATGCTCATTGTTTTTGAATAAATGCAAATTATTTAATGTTGCTCTGAAGTGCGCTGCTGTAGAAACTGGCCAAATTTCCAAATATTTCATTATACAATATTCAAAATCCCATATATTAAAGATTGTCTTTGAACTGGAGATTTGCATGCAAGAGGTCTGTTGTAGCATGCTATCAGCTTGTTAAGGGAAGGAGGATTAAGCAGAGGGAAAAATTCAATTGTAATGCAGTTACAACAGAGGCCTGGGCTGACCCCAGGAGGAGCTCTGGACTAAAACGGCCCTTCAGAGTTGCCCTCTATGGAGGCACAGAACCCATACAAGCACCCACTGTTAACCAAGCACTTTGCTAAGGTTTGGCGATAATGAAAAAAAAAATGGTGCCTGCCCTCAAGGATCTCAGGGTCTAGTGGGACAGAGAGACAAGCAGGTAAATAATGGTGTAAGTTACTGTGCCGGGGAAGTGCCTAGCACACAACCCACAGCTCAGAGGCATTACTACAAAGATATTGCTAGGAGGCTGCATGTTTATTTCTTTTCCCTTTAGTGATGTTTCAACTGCTTTTACTGTATTGCTCCTTTTGAGTTTCTGAGTTATTTCTACAGGGATGAAAGACGGAACGCCTTCTAATACATTACGTTGAAGTAGGAAGCTAGTAGGTTGGAAAAAGTCCACCCTGAATCTTCTTTTTGCTCACATAAAGGACTGATATTGAAAACCTGACGGTCCTCTTCCTTCCTATTGCTATGCTCACTCACCTGAAAACAAACAAACAAACAATAAAGCTGTAAAGCTTCTCATGGTGTGAAGCCAGCTTCCAGGAGTCAACGGTGCACATCTCTTGCCAACTCCATTTTCAGTGATGTCTGGTTGGTAGCTTAAAATTGGTCATGGTGGGTGTATCTATACCAACGCAATTGGCAAATCAGGCCTGTTTTCTTTCCTCAAAGAGCCGGTTGTTAAACATTCACTGGCACACCGCTGCTTATAACTAATGATATTGTTGGCAATGAAGTTTTCCTAGTTGCCATATTCCCAATAATGAATTAACAATTTTTGCATTTACAGGCATCTATTTATAGATGTTTGCAGAAGGTGAAAAATTACTGCTTTCTTCCCAAAGAACCAGAGATCAAACTCATTTTCTGACTACAGACATGACCTAAAACCTAAAGAAGGTTGGCTCTAATCAGTGATAATCAAAACGGCTCTTCAGATATTTCCCATCATGTCCCCTGAAATCTGTATCCTTGAGTACATCAAATGTCAGATGAAAATAACAGTAATGAAAAGTGATCATACCCTTGCAGGATGCACCGGAGTGTGTCACTTCTGATTTCAGGTGAAAAGAGTATGCTTTGGAATATCTGCCCTCTATAGTTTATTTCTGAAATACTGTAAGCCTGCTGTATAAAGTGAGTTCCTAAGACAGAGTACAGAAGAACCAGAACAAAGGAGTCTCCCAGAGAAAGTGAGGGGAGGGCTCTGAGCCATAATCCATTAAACAGTCAGGAGAGAGAAATTGAAAGCAATCCATAGGTAAAGATGGCTGCAGACGCTTCAGTGCAAACGACACAGACAACATGGATCCCCTAAAATATGAATTTCATAGAATCAAATGCTTACTAACAGTTCATCAGCATCAATTAGATAAATTAGATGCTATATAGCTCTTAAATATTTAAATCTGTGGTTCTTAATCTATAGCATGTGCACCTTTTGTTCACCAAAAAATATTTTTGGATGTTATCAAAAACTGCCGAATTTGGTGAGCTCTTTAAAAGGAAGATATACTATAAAAAACATACTTTAAAATTTAAAGGTGTTTTATTTTCATTTCACAGTGACATTGGGCGCACAAAAGCGTAACACGCTTTTCCAAGTTGACTGGAACTGTGACTCTTCTGCTATAGCATTATTCACTGAGGTACAGGAACGCTTGATTAATAGTCACACCTGTCATCACTCACCTTTAAGCAGTGTCTGACCTTTATTTAGAGCAGCGGGTCTTGCAGTGTGATCCCAGATGAGCAGCGTCACCTGGACACCAGTTAGATATGCAAATTTTGGGCCTCAGCCTAGACCTACTGAATCAAACTATAACTGACAACACTGTACTGTATAATTGAAATTTGCTAAGAGAGTAGAACTTAAATGTTATTACCAAAAAAAAAAAGAAAAAACAGGTAAATATGAGAGGTGATGGATGTGTTAATTAACTTGATAGAGGGAATCCTTTCACAAAGTACATGTATATCAAGTACCACGATGTAAACTTTAAATACCTTATTTTATTCGTCAATTATACCTCAGTAAAGCTGGAAAAATAAATAAATTATTTTTTTAAAAAGAAAAGGAAATAGGGTGGAGTCCAGTGATCTGTGGTTTGAAAAGCCCTGCAGATGATTCTGATCTCAATAAAATTTGAGAGCCACTGGTTTAGATGTAAAAGATAAACCAGGGTAAATTCTAATTCACACTAAAATGGACTGACAGGCAGCACATGTGAGGGCACAGATTACGTGTACCCTGGTTACTCCTGTATCATTATTATCTTCCACAGTGTCTGCCCGTGGTCAGGGTCAGTAAATACCTCCTGAAAGAACAGCCTTCCTTTTCTCTTTATCAGTTAAAGAAACGACGCTAACTGAATACGTCAAAAGTCCTCAAGCTTCGTTGCCTTTAGTGAAATTCAGTTTGGGTTCCTACCTCAAAATTCATTTTGATCACATTTTATCATATTACTATTGTAGATAGACTCCTGTTTCAAACAAATGATCCAGAATCTATTCCTCTTCACTGTCGGCTCTCCAGGGAAAAATGGTCAGGCATGAAAACACCCAAGTGCTCTAAATCCAATACAATTTGACTTGCAATGCTCATTCTTTTATTTCTTGAAATAAGTCTTTCCAATACAAAAATGTTTACTAAATTTCAGTGTTATGGCAGGGAAAAAAACCTGATTTTATTTCTTTCCATATTTAAACATACAAATAAGTATCTAGTCAACAAAAGTCACCTCATTTCCACTCTTAAAAAAATGTGTTCAGTATCAATTGCTTTGGAGAAAGGTACAGGAGAGGTTACAATTAGAGCAAGTTCTCTGTTCAAGTATACACAGCAATCGCCACAGTAGAAAATCGATCCTTTAAGGTTGTAGGAAATTGCTTCTCAGCAAGGGCATGATACAAAAGACAAAGTATCATCATTCTGAGGGGCTTTCTAGCATGGTAAAGGCATCGCTGCAAAGCAATCCAGCTTCAGTTCAGAAATCAAGGCAGATTCTGATGAGGCCAACCAAATTGACTCCTTTTACAGGTCACTGAAATGCTTCCCCGAGCAAACATTCCTCCACGACCTCTTTCTGTTTAATGTGCCACCCAAACACCTCGGCACATCAACGCCATTTGACTCATTTAGATGATACCCGCATTAACAGAGCTGGCTTTGATACCCTCCGTAACTTGATGGAAGTTAACCTGGCTCATCCCATGACGCGACTGCTGATCATATCATACGACAAGGATCCCTGCTGAACTTTCTTTTGTGCTTCTGGTCTTAGTGCAATTTTTGTCACTTCTAGTATATGAGATTTTGCTAATATTTCTTCTCTCACAAGGTTTCTTTAATGTTGCACGTGCATCAGAAACTTAATGGAAGCTAAGAACAAGGGGTTTTCAGGTTACACATATTTAAATGTGCTTAGAGCTCCATTCCAGTCCATTTGTGACCTAACATTGAACATCAATGCATCACTACCCTATTTGGTTAGATTTCTATGATCTCTGTTGATGCATTCAGTGAAAATCAATGGCTTGTATTCAGACCTTGAAAATAATGAGTCTGCACATATACATTGCTGCTATTGAGTTATATCCACATCCATGACTCCAACAAAGTAATCATTCTACTTGAGGTTCTTCATCAGTGTGCAAGCAAGTGTAGAGGTACTATCCATAAACCCCGCAGAATTTTGTCAAAAAAACAAATATTGTCATCGTCCCAATAACGTCCATTGCTAACAACAGCGAAGTGAATTCAAACACAATGCCGTGCTGTACAGTCATAATCAGCAGCTTCCAGAGCTGCCTGGTAATACAGACGTACAATTTAAGATGAGATATCACAGCTCAAGGCAAGTAACTCACTGCTGCTCTGCTTTCTAAGGCACTGAAATAACTGGCACACTTAAACCTTCATAGATTTGATATTCTTTAGTCTCCAGGGTCAGTGAGCTATGTGCATTGATGATTTGTACTCCAACTGACTACGCATAATGGCAGTTGAGGTGTAATAAGTTGTTCATGGCCTCTGCAAACAGACCTTGTGGGGCTGTCATAGTTCATTATAAATTTTTTACTGTAATGTGTTGGGGGGAAAAATGTGTACTCTGGCAGCACAATTCCTTGGCTAAAGGGCGGAAGGGAACTGTCTTTGCTTGGAAAAATTTCTCAACAAGATTTTGACGGTACGAGTGCAAGTTCATAGGAATTGGATACCATTCAATTTCAGAGTATCAGCAGAGGAGTGTTCTACCTCCATGGAGAAGAGAAGAATAGAAAAGACCAGAGGAGAGAATAGGGAGGAAAGGAAAGAGGAGCTAGCAAGGACATGAGGCTCCACCCTCACAAATACTATGAAGTTGGAGTGCCCAAAAGACACTGTAAAAACAGAGATAAACTCTGTTCCATTTTGCCGGCTTTTGTTGCTACTGTATAAATCCCTCCTCCAAATTCCCCTTCCATAACAAATTGTAGGAAAATCATTCTGTTTTGTGTAAGTGGTCTTTGTGGGGACTCAAAGATGGTGCTGATTTTCACATCTATGCCACACAGCACAGTACAGAGAAAATACGCAAGAAGTAGAAGTCTAAAAGCTAGAGACACAGAAAATGTCCTAGAAATTTTCAGAAATCCTGGCAATAGCTATATTCCTAGATCTTCAAGACATGCAGGTCCCTAAGGTTCTATTTGATTTACTGGATATCTTACATTCTAAAGAAATCCGGCATCCCTAAGGAGAGGATGTTAAAAGAGATACATAGATCCCAGGTTTCGAATGAATGATTTAAGTAAAGACCTTTGTGATTCACTCTACAGTGTAGTATATTCAGATATGAATATTTCTAAATTTAATTTAAGTACCAAGGGTACAAACTTCTTCAAGTTTTGTAAATTAAGATAAGAATTCTCAATTTCAATATTTAATGAAAACCTGGACAAGGTCCTTGCTAAGAAAGGAACCATATAAACTCATGACTATAAAGATATCCCTCTAATGCCAGTTGCTTTCCTCTCAGTGGTGACTTGTTCTTTAGTAGCTTACTATCAAAAGGTAAATTTGAATAAGACTTCCATTCAGTTATTTCTAGTAATGAGATCTTCGATTTCCTTTTTTTTATTAGAAATGTGTTTCTCAGCAACACGAAGATTATCATTCCACGTCTCCTTATTACCCTGTTTTTAAAAACCATTCAATCATTTTGTAAGATAAAAAGGGTTCATTGGATGGAGAGTTGAATGGCTTTTATGGAAGAGATGGTAATCCTTAAATTGCATGACATCTTAGGACTAATTTCTTCATTTGTAAAACAAGCATTCAACGGGACGACAGCAAAGGTCCAAATTTAGGTTCATTTCTTCCCTCTCTTCAGATATCAAAAAGAAGAGTAACTACTTTGCTTTCCATTTCCACTTCATTCAGAAGCCTGTCTACAACAGGCCACAGAAATGGGTTCAATGGTGTGCACAGCAGCTGCTCAGGACTCAAAATTTCCTCTGTTGACCACAAGATGACATGCCTTGACAATCTGGCAAACTACTCTCCACTTACTTCCCTGGGAACAAGGTCTAGGCCGGTTTGGGAGCTTAATTTGAAAAAAACAACAATAACAAAAAAAACTTACATGATGCTTATCTAGTCTAGAATTAAACACAATTTTTTGAGATGATCTATTCTCTCCTCGTACCTCATTAAGAAACAAACACACAAACACCTCCCTTTCTCCAAATTAATTCTGAACAACAAGAACAACAAAGGCGGCTGTGGAATGGATTTCAAGTATTGGGCTCCACTACAGCCTTGGAGAAGATGTACTAAATCCTAAATGCCCTGGCCAATTATATTTCATAGGCAATTCCAATTAATTTTAGAAAGACAGAACTGGTTACAGAGATACTTGGTTTTATCATACACTTTACTGAACAGCCAAAGATGTTGGTTTTTCAGTTCTAGCGTATGTGTTTAGATGTCATAGGACACTATAGTTAATAGGTTATAATGATTTATTTCAGGTCTGTAGGTTTTATCAATTATTGAATCAAGCACAAAGAGAGTGACCAAGAACTTCACCTTCGTTCAGAGAGGGGTCAAACATTCACTCTCCACGTCAGCATAAGTATAAACAAAGCCGTGAAATTAGTCATTTGTGTCTGTCTTAGATAGTAATTGTACAACAGGAACCTTATCGCTATAAAATCAAGCTTGATTAAACTCTGAGATGATAAATAGATGATTAACTTCAACTGGTCTTCTCTACGTGAAATAGCAGCAATGTACACGGAAACAATAATTTTCATTTAAGAACATGTGTTAATCCAAGAAGATGTTAGATCTAATGTAAAACAAGTTAGGCCTCTAGTGAAGAGTTGAGCTCACAAGAATATGCAGATCTAAGTCAGAAAAGCTCAATGGAACAGTCTAAGTATTTGATCACCAGGAAATCACAATCAGCAAAGAGTATGCATATCTGCTAGCCTTTTTAGTATCACCTAATATACAAAATAGGTACCAATATTACATACAACTCAAACTCTAAAAAATAAACCTCATTGTCCCAATAACTTCCATTGCAAAAATTAGATTTGTATTGCTAGGGAATATGAAAACAGAATATAAATTGGTACAACTTTTTTGAAGACAGTTTGGCAACACATATTAATATCGGTATACCCTTGTTCCACCAAGGTCATATGTAGAATTTTTATTAAAGAGCCCATCAGATCAGTGCACAAAGATGAGTGCACAAGTAACTTCATCTCAGTGTCATTTAAATCAAAAATTGGGAAACAATCTACATGTCCATCATTAGGGGTCTGGTTACATATATTACGATGCAATAAGTTCATGTAACACTATGCTGCCATAAAAGTGATAATTCCGTGTTAACATGGAAAGAAGATATTTCCAGCATATTATTGAATCAAAACTTACGCAATTGATGCATTTTTTGGTAAAATTATATACATATAATCTAAATGTATATAAGAATGAAAAGCTGCTGGAAATTTGTGTATGAAAATATTAAAAGTGGCTACCTCTGCATATCAAATACACAAGTCTTTTTATTTGTATGTGTTAAACTTTCTATATTTCACGTTCTTACGATGAGCTTTTACCATGTCTATAGTCAACAAAAAACTGTAAAGAGCTCAATATACCTTTTAAAATGTGACATACATCAGTAGAATACTCTATCTGCTCTAAAATTAATTTCCACACCCTCCTACTTTGAAGACTGGAATTAGAACTAAATTGGTATGAGTTTGCTTGCAAACTCCTTAAGCCCCCGTTTTCAAATAAGCATATATATCTTTGTCACGATCTGTAAAGTTTCCAAATTGTTCATTTTCATAAATTGAGTTCCTTATAATGAAACAAGAGACATTTATGATGACATTTAACAAATTGTACAAGTGTCCAAAGAGTAGGTATCTAAAATTACTCTCTAATTAAAGAGAGGTTCCCAGTAGCACCTCTTAATTGCTAATATTTCTTAAGTTTTCACTATCTGCACTATAAAATAGGGGTAATTGTGTAAACTTATAACAAAAATATGAGTTCTAATGAAATCATATGTCACTCTAGATATCCTCAAAATGTGCTACGGGAGACAGAATCTTGCCGTTACCCTGAAGTGTCGTCACCTGTAGCATGCACGCACTTGAAGAGGTGCTTTCGTTAAATATCCTATTACAACTCTTTTTTACCATATTCATGATTGTAGAGTCCCTGGATTTTGAGTAATTTTCAAATGTACACTTTCCCCTAGTGTTTACTCTGAGTTCTGTTATCAAAATATTCTCAGAATAAAATTCTGGGTTTGAAAGACAACCCAGGAGACTTACATATTCCATTTATCTTCCAAACAAGTGTGATGGAGAGAAGGGAGAATGTAATCTTTTACCCTTTCACAGCAATGTGACTCGGCCTTATTAGAGAGGGGGCATTTCCACAGCAGAAAAGAGTTCATTACTGATGAGAGAAGACAGAAAAGTCAAGAAGAAAACTGCTGAAGGATACTTAAAATTAAAGAATATATTCACACTAGGAAGGCTTAGTGGCATATAATGTAGGGTAAGCAGGAGCCATGCAGAATACATTTTTGTTTTGATTGGTTTTATTTTTGAGAATTTATGGAAGATACATCAAGTCCTTTAAGAGAGAAGGGACCTAGGAACTGCTGATTGGCTAATTTAACTTAATCACCTGAAAACATAGTTTAGCAAACTATCAATCAATTTTACAGGCAAATAGGATCAGTGAGTTCTATCAAGAATAGTCAGAAAGTCATCCTTCTGCATGTGGGGCAAGACACACCACATCTGCTTTAGGAGAAGCCTCCTGAAGGAGTGTACAGGACAGGCATGGAGAGCAGGTATCCCTGAAGTGACCTAGCCCTTAAGCAGACCAAAAGGCATCCTGAGAATTTTCTGACTGCTTAAGTTATGACAGAAACATGTTTTTCAAACTTATATCTGTTTTTCAACATAAACAGTTTACAACTTTATGTCTATTTGTTCACTATGAGAGCAATCTGTATTAAATAGCATAATAAGTTAGAGAAATCAATAAGTAAATTACTTGAGGATCCCCAGGTAATAGTTTTCTAGTCATTCTAAATTCATTTATTTAAATTAAACATAAAATAAATTCAAGTAAATGAAGTTATACTGTGGAAATTGAAATGAAAGCTTATACTATATTTTCGTTCTCTCTAATGAAGTCCTACATAGACCGAAGAGAATACATATGGATCAGCAAAAATCAAATGTCAGCTGTAGATAATAAATTATTCCATTCTACAAAATGCAAATCATGTGAAACACCTGAATGGATATAGCATGCTAGATGCTCGCTCCTGGGTTTTTCCTTCACATGGCATGTACAATTACTTTAGCTGCCTATTGCTAAAGATTGGCTTAGAGGAAATTTTCATTCAAAATGTTAGTAAGAATATAATATAGGATAAATGTGTACCAAATTTTAACCCCAGGAAATAGTGTGAAATGGGCTGATAGAGAATATCAGTCAATATGCAAGGCTCAGTCTACTTTTTAATAACTAACTTCCAAGAAACTGCTTTAAAAGATAAGCCCATATATTTTGCTTAACTAAGTCAATTGTGCTTTTTCTACATCATTATTCTCATAATCTCTGCCTGTTCCAATGCCTACCTAGCCTGTCTATTTTTCATCAGATTCAGCTGGATGTATATCACTTGCTATAAATTACTAAACTTCTAACGACTCCAGTCAAGCTTTTAACATGATTTAAATGCACACTTCCATCACCCCTCTCACGCTTCCCAAAGACTCTTTGAAATCAAAGACAATCACCAAGGCTTGGAAGAACATCATTTCATCAATGAGACAAAATATTCACTGTCATATTTAAAAGAAAAGAAATAGGCCACTTTCTTTTCATTCTATATCAAGGATGATTTATAATAAAAAAATTTTTAAATCATTCCTAGAGATCATTGAGAGCATGATGATTATAAACCCCTTTAAGAAAAATAATTTTAGTGTTCAAGAAAGATACAGATTGATGGCTCTGAAATTGAACTCTGAAATACCTTTCCCCTTCCAACCTTTCCATTTTAAACCAAATCCAGAAGAATCCATTTTAATGCTAACACTTTTTAGAACTGCTCTAAGTTTGAACTTTCTTCCAAATTGTAAATAAGATTGGTATTTTTGATAGACCTATTCCTCTGTTTTATTGTTCAAACCAAGAAATAGAAGTGACCCTTGATTTCTCCTGCTGCCTCATCCTGCATTTCTCTACACATCCTTCACCCTTCACTATACAGGGTGCATGCACTCTCACACTCACACATGCACAGGCACACTCACAAGCACACACATTGAATGTTTCAGTAAGTTCTATTGGTTCTACCCCCAGACAGAACCTCAAATGCCTCTACTCTTCTCCCTCCCCACTCCACAGCCCTTGCCCAAATCACCATCACCTGGGCCTGAGCTTCCACAACAAGCTCAATGATCACTCTATTCTCACTGCTATCTCCCTAAAATTCCCTTTCTACACAGCGGTCTAAATATTCAAAACTGTAAATCTGATCCTGTTATTATTTCATTTCCTTGACATTTTTCAGTGGCTTCCCATTGGCCTCCAAGCTCTTGAATAAGCTGAACACTGGCTCTGATATCAACTAAGACCAGTCTCGTCCTCCTTCTATAAGCTCCAGTGATGTTTCTGTTCAGGGTGCGGAAGCCTCTTCCTGCCTTAGACCTGTCCGTGCAGTTGCTTCTGGTCTGGGATCCTCTTCTCCTAGCTCTAGCTGGATCTTTCACATTGTCAGGTTTGGGCTCTACTGTTCTTCCCTAGAGGAACCTTCCCAGACCACCATATTGAATGGTGATCTCCCCGATGACAGCTCTGACACTTAACCCTTGTCGATTTCCTTCAGAGAATTTTAACTATCTGATAATATCTGGTTTACTTCTCTGCTTGTTTACCTCTATCTCCTACTAGAACACAAGCCTAATAAAGCAGAAACCTTGACTGTCTATTCCACTGCTGGATATTAAATGCCTAGTATTATGTGCCTGACATATAGTAGATGCTCAATAAATATGTGTTGAATCAGTTAAATGAATAATGCATAAATATTGCATTTGACATATCAGTTTCTTATGCATAATTCCTATTAAAATCACCTACTCTTTTCCCAAACATTATAGGAAATTCACACTGCAAAATTAACTAGTAGTATACATAAGGTCTAAAAATGATGACTACAACATCTGGAATTCTCGATTCTAAAAAAATGTACAGAAACTACAGAATGCCGAGTTACACATGTACAATCAAGTAAAAATAGATAAGATTAAAAACAAACAAAACAAACAAACAAACAAAATGCCCTTTGGCCCACGACTATTAGGCCAGACAAGAACAAGTTAACCTGTTTAAAATATGTCCCTATGTCTCAGTCTTGTTCTGGAAAACTTGAAGAAAGTAACAACTAGCCAATTTCTCTATAGAATTTACTGACAGCTCAATATGTTTCCAAGACTGATGCTTTTCTAACAGGTACACACCCATGCAGGTCTTTTCAACTCAAACAACCGTAACAAAATGACATAAATTCAACATTTCCCTGTGTATTCTCTGAACCAAACATGGAGGCAATGCTCTGGTTAAGTCTGGAATTGTCTGTAGGTCTTGACTGCTAATAGGAACTTCCTGCATTTCAACTCCTATTAGTTTCATACAGCCAAAGACTTTAATTTTAGCTGAATAACTTTTGGTTTGGTTTTGAGAGCCTGTGGGAGAACCCACACTGTATTCAATAAAAGTTGAATGAATTGAGGTGGTTGACTATCATTACTTATGTGAGGGTCATAAAAAATCAGTGTTATTTCCTGAGAAATTAGCAGCCAGTCAGCTGGTGGAAAGGCTGACTTAATAAATAACTCACTTTAGGGTCCAAACAACAGCTGCTGTTAAGTACCCACGCAGGCCAAGAGAGACCTTCCGGACACTCAAGTTTTCAGATATGTCCATTTGTAACTTGGAAGTTCTTCTATTTGAATCAGAATCTGATATTAAAGAGAATATCAAACAAACTAGTCTACAATGCCCGGCAGAAATGTGACTACGAGGAAGAGGTTACTCGAAGTCATAAGAGCAACCTAGAGTATGATTTTTATCAAGGACAGAAAAGAAATATGATTTTTTCAAATATCAAAAAACACATTACTGACTAGAATTAAAAATCACATGTATTTTAAAATAAGATATGAATCTTCAAAGAAAACTCTAGCTTATTAGTCAGACCTTATATTCAGATTTCTTAAGTGTGTCAGCTCAACTTCCTTAATTATATTCAATTTCCTCTTGCATTGGGGTATTTTAATGGAGAAAAAAATCCAAGGAAGTAAAATTCAGTACTGACTCCAAAGTTATCTGAATTGGATAAATCTGTAAGAATTCGTTTTTGTTTCTTTTCAATTTCAGTTTAACAATAGTGGAGAGTAGAAGGAACATAAATTATTACCACTCATCTCTCATACAGAATAAAATCAGCCAAGTTCATTAATTTCTAAATTTGCAGAAAACAAATATTAAGTAAATACTAAATTGTGAACTCTGAAGCATTTGTTTGCAGGCTAAAGTGTCATGCATCAGCAAATTCAGTAGACGAACATCTTAAATCCATAAGAAGTTATCATTGTAAGTCGTGTTACGTTTCTGAGAAATCATGAGAGAGCTTATTTTAAAAGGGCAGAAATATGCAGGTAAAGACTCTTATTTTGCTGTAAAGACTAAAAGTCTTGTTAAAGAATCATTCTCTCAACAAGTATTTATGGAGCTTTTAATATAAGCCGAGCACTAATACTTGGCTCTGAAAGGGAGTTTTCAAAGGAACTAGTTACAGAGTTATGAGTTTTGCTTTTAATGAATCCAGGTGACTCTGAACATGAATTAGTCTACAACGCAGGTCAAGACTGTTTAGCTAAAAACTACCAAACCAAGGTTCAAGTTCACATACTCAGTATATATTCAGTACACGCTCATATATATTCAGTACTGAAGCAACCATTTTATAGTGTGGATATAGTAAAATCTTTTACAAACCACTGGTATGTGGTGTTCCAATAGAGACTTTACTGTCAGCATGCCATGACAACTATGTCTTAGGTTTGTGCGGTGTTTTCAATTATTTTCAAAAGTATTTATTCATTAGCTTTAGGAGAGACACCATTCCGTTTTCCAGATTCATAATGAAAATGTCAGAATGGTGTTACACCCAATTTTCCAGTTTTGGGGTATCTGAATAGGTGAAGACCGAATACACAAAAATGAGTTCCATAAGTTCAGATCAAGGTTGTTTATGGGGAGGCACAGGACTTTAGTTTTCTGAGTATAAGAGATTAAGTTCAAGATATTACTAATATCCAGACAAAAGGTTTTAGAAATCTGGCCTTTGCCGTCTAACCATTTTTCAGTTCAACTCAGCGTTTTTTCTTATCTTTAAGCTTAAATTCGAAACTATAGCAGTAAGCCTCCCAAGTGGTCTCTCAGTTTTAAACTTTGCCTCTCGTTAATCTATTCTCAATACACCACCAGAAGGATCTATGAAACAAATAAACAAACAAAAATAAAACGGTCATTATGTCACTCCTCTGCTCAAAATCCTCCAAAGCCTCCAGGCTCACCAAGTAGAAGCCTCACTATAAAAGCGCTTACTTGGGGACCCCGCGAGATCTGATGCCAGCCTCCCCGCATCACTATCACTGCTGCTGTCTCCCTCATCCACCTGCTCCAGCCACGGTTCCTGGCTTCTTGCTTTTGCTCCTTGGAGTTCGTTGAACCGGCTGGGCCCACTTCACTCCCTGGAGCTTTTATATGTGCCATTTCCTCTCTGGAATGAACCTCCCCACATCATCTGAGCTTTTTTCTCGGGTCTTCAAAAGTCACTTTCCCTAGCCATTTTATCTAAAATTTCCACCCTCTACCCCGAGTACAAATTTCTCTCCCCTACTTTACTTGTTCCCCAACTCAACATATCACTCCCTGACATACTATTTGTCTTGTTTATTATCTGTCTCTTATTCGTCTAATTTATTATCTTACAAGGTAAACTGAATGAGGGTGAGAATTTTTGCCTGTTTTTTTTTTTTTTCTTTTTTTCTTTTTCTGTGGTACGCGGCCCTCTCACTGTTGTGGCCTCTCCCATCGCGGCAGGCTCAGCGGCCATGGCTCACGCGCCCAGCCGCTCCGCGGCATGTGGGATCTTCCCGGACCGGGGCACGAAACCATGTTCCCTGCATTGGAAGGCGGACTCTCAACCACAGCGCCACCAGGGAAGCCCTGCCTGTTTTGATCACTGTTCTTCCCCACTGCCTAACATATAGGAGGCATTCAACAAATATTTCATAGAAAGGAAGGAATGAAGTAATGAAGGGAGGGAGAAAATGCCACCTTAAAGAGAGTTTCTCCCTCAATAACTCAATTTGGTTCCCAAAAGCTGGGCTATAATAATGGGTCTGCCTATTGAACATGGTTAATATTATCAATATGTCTTCTATGACTCAGTTTTAAAAATATATATTATTAGGTTATGACCAACGGGACATATATATACACACATACATAAATACATACGTTAACTACCCTTTCATTTAACAAGTGTTATATAACTGTAGAAAGTAAAATGTATTATTAAGTTTCTATTTAGTAGTCTAACGTGTATGTAGACCCACTGATAGGAAAGTCTCCATTATCAAATTAAATTGTAATTTTCTATTAGGCACACAAAAATCAGTACATATTGAGAAATGAATATTCTTTTTACATCCTAATATGAGCACCACTCCTATTATTTTAGCCTCCTGTAGGGCGCGGTCAGCTAACTGCTACGCGGCAGGAAGCTGAAATAAGCTGAGTCATCCTTCCTGTGGCCACTGCGCTTGCGCTAAGTAGCGACCTATCCGATGCTGGCTCACAAATCGCACCATCGGCGAAAGCCAATCACAGAGCGACACATGTTCTTAATCCCTATATAAGCAGACTGCTATAGGATTGCGGGGTCTTCCTTCCATCTTTCTTCAACCAAGCTGTGCTCCAATAAAGTGTGATACGAGAAGAATCTTGCGTGTGGCGGCTCGTTATTCTGCCGGTCAGAAACGGCTCGCCGCAGCCTCCTAACAGTACTCTGAAATGTCAATCTCATTCACCACATTTCAACTGAGGTTAAAGGTGCACCTCTGATTTACCCCCTACTGTTCCTATTAATTGTTTTAGTTTTTCGCTGCATCTAACCTCATGTACTCCCAGAAGATATTCAGATACCTGTGCTCTGACAAGCACTGGAAAAATGATCACGTCAGAATAGCTGTTAATTCTTTCATTTCTGCATATCAAAATTTCTTCCCACTTAACTATTAAAGGTCAAATTTTCAACTAGCCTTCAAACACGCAAAGAATTAGTGTTTTGACATGTAGAGTGCTCCTGCACAAATTCAGACTCCTCGCGAATGAATAAAGGAGCATATATTCTGTACATTAAATAGCTTTACAACGTAAATAATGTATGTGTTACAATTTACTTACTAAATAATACAACACTTTATTCTTTAAAAATATAAAAGATATACAAAGCAGAGTTTCTGAAATAGTAATAAGTATCATTTTTAAAGCAGATTCTTTTATTATTAACAGCTTTACACAAGAAAAGAGAAGTCTTTACACAAGAAGGCGGAACATGGCTCAAAGCCACAACAGTCCCCAGTGACAAAGCTGGAACCCACATTAAGCTCTCTTTTCCTCCAGAACTCAGAGAATTAATTGAACTACCACACAATGACAGAGTTTTCTGATCCCAGCCACAATTTTCCATTGAAACTATCAAAGCATAATTTATAGAGAAACCATAAACGGAGAAGTGATCTAGGAACCATTGGCCACAGTGTTTGAAGTAGAATAGAATATCAAAATCATTCTTAATTGAGGGCAATGCATTCTCTCTATTACTCCTGAGACAGAGAAAATCATTCTGCAATGTCATTCTCTACTTGTTTGCGTTAAGACCCTTGTTCATTTTCTCCATTTTCCCTTCATTAGAATTTGAGATCGGGCGTCAGCAGAGGGCTGGGGTAATAAGAAAGAGAACACATCTCTATCAATTTTTATCCTCACTCTAGGCTCTGCTAAAAATATGATGAGTATTTGAACCCTGCAAAGGATACCTTTGGGTGCTAATTTTACGACAAAATGTATTAAAAATTATCAGTTGTGAACTTAAAAACTCATTTCACAGGAAGTCCTTGAAGAAACTTATTTAACCATTTCATCCTTTAATATTTTAAAGGATGTCACGGGGACATGATCTCATTTAGTTATTAAAATGGGTAACATAGCCTCCAACATAAAATATCTTATTGGACCCTTAATTTTATAAGACTTATGTCAATAGTTAAGTTCACTGATTCCACAAAGATTTAGGGACATATTTAATAAGTAGTGTACTTTTCTAGATCCTTATGGGTGGGAGATTTAAATGTGAACAAAACTTGCCCATATTTTTAAGGCATTTTTAATATTAATAGTGATAATAAAGTAAATACAACACTTGACTACAGCAAAACTTGTAACTTGATAAAAAGCAAAACACTAGAGTTGCACCAAGAAAAAAAAGAGACATAAATTACCCTGATGGGATCACAGAAAATTTTCAGGGAGGAGAGAACATTAGTGCAGGATTCAATAGGATAGGTCCATTTTCTCCAAGAAGAATTATGGGCATAACATTAGCAAAGTATGGTAACAGTAAAGCACAAGATGTTCTTTGGAGAAAGCAGTTATCTATCACTGAAGCTTCAGTGAGTAGGGGAAGAAAGCCAACGTGTAGAAAACTCCACGAAACTTGCCCAGGGACACAGAGCTCATGTTAGGGTCAGGATTCAAGCCTGGTAGTCTGGGTTCAGACTCTGTTTTCATAACTACTGCACTCTACAACACTGTATTAGTTTCGTTTTGCTATTGCAACCAATTAGCATAAATTTAGGAGCTGAAACAGCACAAATTTATTCTCATACAGTTGTGGAGGTTAGAAATTCAAAATGGTCCCACTGGGCTGAAAATCAAGATTTCCCCAGGGCTGCATTCCTTCTGGAGGCTCTTGGGGATAATTTGTTTCTCTGTCCTTCCCAGCATCTGGAGGTCACGTCACTTTCATTCCTTGCCTCATGACCCGCATCTTCAAAGCCAGTAGTCTAACTAGCATCGTCAAATCTCTCTTGACTCTCAGTCTCCTGCCTCCCTCACTTATAAGAATCCTCGAGATTACACTGGGCGCATCCTAGGATAATCTTCCCATCTCAAAGCGGCTGACTAGCAAACTTAATTCCTTCTGCAAACTTACTTACTTCTCCTTAGCCATATGCCATCACATAGTCACAGGTTCTGGGGCAGAGGATGTGGACATCTTGGGAGAGGCATTATTTTGCCTACTGCAAACAGGATATTAAATTTGGTTAGAGCAAAGGGATAGAGTGGAAGCTGAAGCTGGAAAGGAAGGTTATGGAGCTCACGGAATACTAACGAACCTAGGGTTTTGGGTAAGCAATCAGGTGCTCCTCCACTTCTCCTCCCACGTCATTGGAGCCACATTTTAGAAGTTAACTCACTCAGGCAGTGGTGTGTAGAATTAATGAAAGGACAAGATGATTGGAGGCAGGGGATTCAGCTGAGCTGCCTTGAGAACATTCTCTAACATACCATGACCAATTTATGATGATCTTCAGAATCTTTTCAACATTGAAAGCATCCTGCCTAAGCCATTCTCATCCTTAATCAATGGGTAGGGTAAATTTGAGCAGCACACAGTATTAGGTCCAATATCAATGACTGTTCTCTTATGTGGTCTTGTCCAAAACTGTAACAAGGGATTTTGGAAGCCAGTGTGAAGATACATTTCCAGTCCTCTGGAATTCTTTTTCAACTCAACAGCGTATAGCATAATATAAATCTTTCATGTCTGATTGGAGTGAATTGTAGGGTCTGTCACACCAACTGAAAGTAGTTTGTTGGGGTTAGACACGGGCTTTTTTCACTCAGCAAGACTCAGTTCATTCACCAATAACAAGAGGCAACTGAATTTACTCGAAGCATCTGAGTGTACTTAGGAAGCACAGGCAAGATAACACAGAAAGACCGTGGAGTCCCTTGCAGGTCAGATGAACCTGAAGACAATTCAAGTCACATCCAAACTGCTCACAGCCAAGGATGTCACTAGTACCACAAGGCTAAAAGCTATCCCCCAGTTCCATCAGGGCTGCATAGGGAAGAATAAGAGACCAAGGCCAAGATAACTGAATCCAGGCCAGCATGGCCTTGGCAAGGCTGATGGCCGGTGACTGTTGCCAACATGGCAACATGGCATGACTGTTGCCACTTCCAAACAAACAGAAGGTTTACAGGATGGGGATAATGCCTAATCACCAGCACGGCCTCAGGACTTCGCTCTGCTACAAACACAGCAAGATTTTTAAAATAGTTTCATCAAATTCTCTTGTTGGCCACATGGACACTGGCAGAAAGACAGCCTCCTCAATAATGAACCTCTCAGTACAGTTAGCAGGCTGGCAGAGGAAACCTTAAAAGGACAAACAAGACCACAAGTATTCCTGTATTTGAATAGCAATATTAATATAAAGTTCACTACGACATGTGACAATCCGAATGTTTGTTTCCATGAAAAATTACCAAACACAGAAGTTAACAAGTAAAGAAATACATATTTCAAATATAAAATATGTGGCATATCCATGCGAATTAATATATATTCTAAAGGTTTTCATATCAGAAGTTGGAGAAAAAAACCAGATTCTTATTCTGGACCTTATTTCCATCTCTTTAAAATACATGAGCCAATGAGCTGCGACGGCTTCTCAATGGAACTACAGCATCATTTTTCTATTTCTCTAGAGAATATTTATTATTATCAGGCTATAAGAAAATCCCTCTAAATCAATTTTAACTGGAAAAAAGAGAAATGCTACACCTCCTAGAAAGCATATCAGACTGATTTTCCAGGTTTATGAGTATGTTAGAGATATTTATCTTATAATTGTCATCTAAAATCCTTCAAATCATTATCAAATTTACCATGTAGCTACTCCTGCATAACACCTGCCGGAAAGTTGAAAATAGCCCACAGCTTTTTTAGAGGAAAGTGGCAAGAGTTAATAGCCAGCCATTTTAATGGTGCAAAGGCTGCATTCTATCAAATGTGGCCAATGATCTTTCTAATGAGCAATGCACAACACAAGTCTATCTCCTCCATAAAGAAACACATATCACCTTTATTACTACCTGCTCTTCCAAGTAAACAAGTCCCTGGAATACCTCATTTTCTTAGGATGGGTTGATTGGATTTAATAGGTCTAAAAGGACAAGACAATACTCTTCCTATTTTAAGAATTTCTTCGGATGGCTGGTACTGTACAGGGAGAGGGGAAGATATTCAGCAAAGAATAGAAAGAAAGCCCAGTGGCACAGGGAGCTTTGTTTGGTCTAATATTTCACAAAGTACAGCAATTTTTTGCTTCAATAGATCTTGACCAGCAAAGCTAGGCCAATAGCACATGGCAATGCTTACGTGCTCAACTACTCTATGAAATAGATCTTGTTCGATGGCTGCTGCGTTAAAATACTTTCACTTTGGCAGAGAGCAAAAGTGAGGTCTCTGTTGTCTGTCTTGTTTCTGAAAGAAAGGCGGCAAAGACAGATAACTCTTCTAGTATTAGAAGCTGAGAATATTTTCTAAGACCTAAACAGACTGTACAGCACAATAGAAAAATGCTTAAATTCAACAGCAATTAGCATAAAGATATACACTTACATCAAAAAATATCCTATTGCTACAAAACACCTGTAAGCAAGGAAAAATGTCCCATTAAGTAAACAAGCAGCCAAGCAGTGTTAAATGTGGATTATTCAGTGGCTAAATATAGAATTGTGGGGGGACTGTGTTCTCTGGCTGCTGCTTCCTCCTCTTCCTGAAAGTTCTCAAGCTATACTCTGATTTTTAGCAATTGTACTATCAAATACATAGAGATGGAAAGGAAGCCAAATTCAAAACCATTATAGCATCCGTAAGTAAGAGCATGAAAAAAAGAGGCTTTTTAAAGGTGGAGAGATAATTAATGGCTAAAATACTGATTTTGAACACACTGGAGACGTCATTATTCATAGTAAGCATCTCCTTGTTATTACAAATAAGCACTGGTTGCCTTGACATTCCCCCTATAAATATTTTAATTATTATTTATTCAACTGAAAATGAAACTATATAATATCCTTTGAACTGGATCTGAAAAAAAAAAAAGATTAGACTTTACAGTATTTTTGGAGAACCCAGTTAGGTTTAATGAAAAATGTTTTGAGTCATGTAAAGTAGTACATAAAAACTTACAAAATTTGCCTAACATACGGGAAATCTATGAAATCTTCTAATGCAACCTCCGTAAGGGAGTAGTACTCAGAATTATTAGGGAAAGCAACTACAAAATACCAGACAGGCGGAAATCTTGCTTTCTAAGGCACAGCAGAAGGTGTTGTATAATGCTACTCGGCATACCACATGATATTCAACAGCTTTTACCATCTGGACAATCTTTTCTTCTCAGTAGCATTTCTTTTCAATAGCTTTTCCAATATTTCAGTTTAAGTCCATTTATTCTTTCTCTGGCCTTTGGAAAAGATAGAGAACGGTTGCAAAATTACTGCCATCTTTACAAAATAGCAACTGTGGCTAGTTATTAAATCTTCCCTTTAGTTCAAGATAAATAACACCAGGGCCTTTTGTTTTTTGTGCCCAACTCTTCAATCACTGTGGAAACTCTACTCTAAAACCAAAGTTCTTAATTTTCCAAATTTCAAAGGCTAGAAACAAACACAATCCCAAAAAAGGCGTGATTGAAGAACAAGTGTACCACATCTCATGAAAGATAAAAGTATATATTTGGTTGAAAGGAAATAAGAAGACCTGTGTGAAGCAAGTACATGGCACATAATGGGAACTCAGTAAATGTGAGTGGAATCCAAAGGATGGAGTGGAGGGGGTGGGAGGGACAATGAAAAACAAAAGAGAATCCAAGGAAGATGAACCCTGGCTGCCCATGTGCGTTTCCGTGAGCGAAATATAAAGCTCTTTGCAATTTTCATGGTCACAAAAGGCATTCTTCTTTCTCCCCTAAAGATGCTTAAAAGGATAAGCATGGGTTAGGCATCATTTCATCTCAGGTAAGACTTCCATTTGACCTGGCTTTAGGGAAGATTTTCAAAA
Organism: Tursiops truncatus; assembly: GCF_011762595.2. Taxonomy (NCBI): domain Eukaryota; kingdom Metazoa; phylum Chordata; class Mammalia; order Artiodactyla; family Delphinidae; genus Tursiops; species Tursiops truncatus. The sequence continues at coordinate 161,420,101 of NC_047035.1, read as the reverse complement.
GATAAAAAAGGAATTTCTAATAAAGATTCAGTAGTGTGCTACGATGTTACCCGCTACAGCTTGTTCTCTGGAATGACTAGAACCCAGAACTGGGAAGCCAGTCAGGCCCCAGCAAAATTCTCTACCTATAATTTTCTTGCTGTCCACGGACAGCTTCCTCTGCTCCCAGAGCTATAAGATGCCACCAGTTGGCACCAGCATTCACTGGGACAGCCCAATAATATGACATTAACTTTCTGTCACAGTTCCCAGTTCCAGGGGGAGTGACTCTGACAGGCCCACCTACGTTCAGGGGCCCACATGTGGTCTCTGCAGTAGCTAGGGCAGGCCCACCCCCTACAAACTGGCCCATCGGTGCCCACTGCTACAGTTCAGGGGCAGATACTGGGGTTGATCATCACAGCACACACGTAGCACCTGGTAGTGACACATTATCTCTACAAAGGGAGAATACAGAGCAGACACGTGTAGTGCTCTTTTATAAATCCAATTACTTTGAAACATATTCTCTGGGCAGTGTCTCTGAAAGCTCCCATATCTAGGAATCAGGAGCATTTATTCTTGAAATAAAATAAAACCGGGGCATAAGGAATTCTATTAGGGATCAAGAGCCCTGTTCTACCACTGCAGAGCTTTGTCAGTTTGATCAAATCCTATTTGATTTCTGCTTTTATTAGTTTATTTACCTGTAAAATTAGAGCATTGAATTTCTTGCTCTGAAATTCTTTAGGTCTAGAAGTAAATGATTCTAGCACTCTGTTTCATAGTGTGATACCAGATCCTGAATCCACAAAATAATTTTTAAAGTGTTAAACCACCCCGTGTCCCAGATAGATCTCAGGTTAGAAATATTCAACATTTATAATTTGAGAATTTGAAAAGTTATTAACAACTGCTCTTTGAGAGAATTCCTTTCCATAGAGTATTTAATCATACTGCCTCATAAATTTTTGTTAAATCTCAAAAGTACCAAAATGTCTCAAATTCTTTTATTAAGCTTTAAGGTGGTTGGGGTGTATTTTTTTATTTCTTATTCAAGGAGGCAATAATGATTTTTTCCCATATTTCAAAGAACTCAAGGTACTTCATAAATCTTGATTAAAGATATTATTATCCTATCTCTGCAGATGATGAAACACAGCGAAGTTAATCAGAGAATCAAAAAAAGCCAAGCAATCCTGAGAACCAATTTAATTTCTCTACTCTTAAAAAAGGCAATTACTGGGGAGAGAACAGGGGATGAAGGAGGAGACCCAACCAATACAGGCGCTCTTTCCTTTTACCACACGTTTAAACTATACAAAACGTCAACCACGTCAGTATAATTCTCTCCTTGCTTTGACGTCCCCAAGTCCAAATAAGCATCTTTCAGATTTTAGAAGTTATAGTTGGAAAAATAAAATTCCCTTCTCATAGCTCAAAAACATCCACATTTTCTGCCACATTTTTCACATTTTGCCCAACAGAATGTTTTAGTAGAATCTATAAATATTACATCTTTTTCAGCTACTGTATTGTTTTCTCCTTCTCACACATCATCATGTAACATTTTTCTAAAGAAAAAAAAAGGAGAGCAGAAAAATTTAGCCCCTTTAAACCTAACTTTTTATGAGCTTTCACAATTATAAAATCTCACATGCACGTAGGAAATGGAAGTTTAACAGTGTCACTAGCTGCAATACATTTTCTTGTCATCTTAGAAAAACCATGTCCTATATGCTAATTTGATGAAATTTAACTATCATTGAGAAACGCTGACCCGGGGTTGACCTTTATTGACAGACATAACTCCCTGAGGTTCCTTGTTTTAAAATAATACTTTCTCTAGATGATCCTTCCCTTCTGGACATAATCTATCCCTTCAACTCTAACCTGTATCCCAGGCCTACTGCCAATGTTGCTTTATACTGTTAAAGTTCTATTGCATCTCAGCTGAGAAATGGCTGTTTCATCTCAATAATTTATAAAGTTTCCAACACAGATATCCCAGAGGGGACAGTCAAATGTGTGAATTGCTTAATTTGCATTATTCAACGAATTTGCACCTCTTTATCATGTATTATCTTTAGTTCATTTCAACCTTCTCAGCCACTAGAGCAGGAAAACTTGCAATCTTTTTTTGATTCTATTCTTTGATTCCAGGAGTATCTCTTCTTTGCCACTTATACACAACTGACTCTGAAGTTCAGAAAAGTCTGTCTCGGTTATATTTTTCATATCCATTCTCTCCTGTCTCCCACTTGTGATGGCGAATTATATGTGTCAGCGTGATTGGGCTAAGGGATGCCCAGATAGCTGGTAAAACATTATTTTGGGGTGTGCCCGTCAGTGCCATTCTGGAAGAGATTAAGGATTTGAATCAGTAGACTGAGTAAAGAAAGAAGATCTGCCCTCACCAATGTGGGTAAGCATCATCCAATCCGTGGAGGGTCCAAATAGAACAAAAAGGTGAATTTCCTCTCCCTCTCTCTTTCCACCTTCTTCCTTCAGACCTTGGAGCTCCTGATTTCTTGAGCATTCAGACTCAGACTAAATTATACCACTGGATTTCCCGGTTCTCCAGCTTACAAAGGGCAGGTCATAGGACCTCTAAGCCTCTACAACCTTGGGAGCCAATTCTTATATATATATAAAATCTTGTTGCCACTGCCCTAGTTAGAAACATCATTACTTCCTGGAAGTACATCATTACTTACAATACCGGACTATTGCAACAGACTTCTCACAGGATGTCTGGATTTTGTTTTTTCCTACTCCAACTTATTCTGCAAACAACTGCCAGGTGAATCTTCCCATGACCCGACTCTGTTACAAAACTTTCCTGAGAATCAACCTTCGGTGACGTCTGGTTGCCTACCCAGCACAGGCCCATCTCTGAAGTTGTATTTCAAGGTCATCCACAACTTGATCTCACTATCTTTCCAAATTTATCTTCCTGTAGTACCAGGTAACTGAAACTCTTGCTTGTGAGAGATCAGACTCCTGCCCTAAGAAGAATTTCATAGTTTTGCCTGAATTAGAGCCTCAAGCTTCCCCATCCTGCTACTGGCATATGGCAACATAAGATAAGCAACATTTGCTACACGTAATGCATTGCAATGTTGCAAATCAGGAAGGCTGGTAATGCCACCACACAAACAGAGATTTTGAGTTTCTATAACCACTGAGAAGTCAAATGTAAAAGGCATTCAGAGCTGAAGGAAACGTGTTAGCTACTGCTTACACTGTGCCGAAAGCCACAATTACAACTGGTGTCCCACAAAGCCAATGCCACACCACATAAGTGGGTTAAACACTCTCCCAAAGGTGTTCTGCAGATGGAACAGTTACCAAGGACTAGTCACTGCCTCTTTCTCAGATGTCAATTTGACCAGGAGCCCTTACTCATCCAGAGAGAAATCCTATTTAGATGAGCCTGCCCAGGGATGGCAGGTCCTCCTATGGGATGTGACAATAAACCCGCATTATTATCTTCTTGGGTTTCCCTGTTTTCCTGACGTATATTCCAGTACTCTATTGGTATCCCAGCAAAGTTATGGTGAGACGATATTAAGAAGCCTCTGTCTTCATGAAACTCACAACTTAATAGGAGAGACATATACAAACAACTGATTGTAACATAATGTGATATGTGTCATAACAAATGTTAAGCTCAAATAACCGTGGGGACATAGATAAGGGAACAATTCATTCTGCTGAGGGTGAGGTAGGAGGCAGGGGTTAGAAAAGAGTGGAGAGTGAGGAGGTATCATGGAAACCGGCCCTTACGGACTAGGTGGAATTGACATGGGGAGATGCATCAGCAATGACCAGAGGCCCTGGCATAGTGTGAGAACAGGACGGAGCAGGCAGAAGGTCTGGAGAGGATAATGAAGATGTGGGACTGGGACAATACATGACTTGGTAGAAGGGATGATGCTTAATTTCTGGATACTGGGAACCATTAACTTGCCCCACAAACAGATTTATGTCACACTCTGGAAAAGACAAACCTAATGACAGTTGTGAAGGATGGACTAAAGGTGCAGAGGACCAGAGACGTTAGGCCAATTCTAGGTATAAAAAGTTGAGTCAGGTGTAAGTCTCAATGTAACTGGAGAGTGGGGAGCAAATGCCAGAGACATTTCCAATGTCAATAAGAACATCAAAGATCCAAAATTAGAAGATAAAAAGTGCTAAAATGAACTTTCAGTATCTGCTAATATCTGGAAATATTCTAGAATATGATCACTGTGTTGGAATGGAACAGGTAATAGCCACCCTGCTAAGCATGTTATATACATTATCTCTGGACGTTACCACATTCCCATTACAGATGAAGAAACAGAGGCTAGGAGACATCAAGTGAATTGTCCCTGAGACCCAATTCTGTCCCATTCCAAAGCAAATGGGGAGTGAGGGAAGGTATGGTTTGTAGCATTTGCCAATTTCCATGGTGTAAAGAGTCCACTGAAGTCACTGATTGCTGAGTTGGGAAGAGATGTGCATAACTGGTCCTCAAGGAGCCGGTGTGAGCCAGCCCCAGTGAACTACTGCACTGATCTGACAAACATATTGGCAGGCATTATATAAAGCAGAGGCTGGCAAAGTGCAACCACAGGCCAAATCCAGTCAACCTCTGTTTTTGTAAATAAAACTTTATTGGAACACGGCCACGCCCAAATGTTTATGGACTGCCTGTGGCTACTTTCACATTGCAATGGTAGAGTTGCATAGTTGCAATGGAGACTTGATGACCTCCAAAGCCTAAAATATTTATTAACTGGACTATTACAGAAAATATTTGCCAACCCCTGATATACGTGTAAAGCAGGCAAAACCCATTTATGCTATTAGAAGTCAGAATAGGGGAGACCTCAAGAGAGGTGAGCTGAAGGAGAGTGATCAGAAAAGAGGACGTGGGACTTCTGGGGTACCGGGAATGTTCTATTTTTTCATCAGGGTGCTGCTTACACAGTAAGAAGATATCATGCTTACAATTAGAATATGTGTATTTTTTATACGCAGATTATACTTTAATACATAAAAATGTTTTTTAAAAAAAGAGCAAGATGTTCTGAGAGCAGATTGTAAAATTCTGTTCATCAGTGATTTACACTTTTCCTTTTTTTATATCAGAATAGAATTAAGATATATTTGTCTGTTTGATTTACAACAAATCCTGATGAATTCTATATGTATGCATAATAGCAGTAACAACATCTATCTACTGGGTGTTATTCTTGCCAAAACTTTCCTTCTGATGGTTTGTATTAACCTTGTCCCATCTCTACTGCCCTTGGCAGAGTTTTCTTCGTTCTGTCTCCACTGTTCTAAAATGTGCTTTTTTTTTTTTTTTTTTTTTTTTAGTGGGGGTACACGGGCCTCTCACTGCTGTGGCCTCCCCCTTTGTGGAGCACAGGCTCCGGACGCGCAGGCTCAGCGGCCATGGCTCACGGGCCCAGCCGCTCTGCGGCATAAAATGTGCTTTCAGAATGTGAATTCCTTTGAATGGCATTGACATTAAAAGGCTGTTTACGGGCTCAGCGCACATCCTTGGGGAGTGACTCTTCACTGCTGTGATTATCATGAACAGGACTCAGGCAAGTGGGAGGCAGGTCAATCATATCAATTTTAACATTCTGTCAGGTGACTGGCCTAAGACAAAGACACGCCTGGCTGCTGCCCATCATCTGTAGCAACAGCCCCGATGTGTGCGCTGGGGCCAGCGCCAAGCCTGGGCTTCCCGAACACGTGCACCTCCTCTGCCCGACGCTTAGGTTCTGTATTTCCCTCTGAGATGAAATGAGAGGAGTCATAACTCACGCTGCCTTGGGTTCTTCCACCTGCCAGGTGCCAGCTTGGCCATTTTCCAGACTGGAGAGGATATTCCTCCAGCTCCAGGCCCACACCACCTGTCAGCTGTCAGGGCAGAGTGCACTCTGGCTTTAGCAGCTGGCCAGCCTGGTACCTGATGCTGATGTGCAGGAGGACGGGGTGCCTGTGAAGCCTGTGTGGAAGCCCTGCGGATTGTCAAAGGGCCTTAGGTTCCCACTGTCAGCATCTACCACCCGTGAACGCCAAGGCCAGCCCAAACCACAAAGAAGTGTGTGTTGGGGCTTCCCTGGTGGCGCAGTGGTTGAGAGTCCGCTTGCCGATGCAGGGGACACGGGTTCGTGCCCCGGTCCAGGAGGATGCCACATGCCGCGGAGCGGCTGGTCCCGTGAGCCACGGCCGCTGAGCCTGCGCGTCCGGAGCCTGTGCTCCGCAACGGGAGAGGCCACAACAGTGAGAGGCCCGCATACCGCAAAAAAAAAAAAAAAAAAAAAAAAAAAGAAGTGTGTGTTGAAGATGAGAAGAGGCTAAAAGCCCTCAGAGTGATTTGTTTAGCATAATCATGATTTAAAAAATTTTTCTACTTAAATCTTCAGTGGGAGCCAATTTCCTCTTTCTGGAAAAGGAGCAGCCCTGGGGCATTAGTGAGGCCAGCACTGATGCTGAAATACTCTCGGCTTTAAGAGTCAACATACCTCTGTATTGTGGCAGCCTGGACGGGAGGGGAGTTTCGGGGAGAATGGATACACGTATATGTATGGCTGAGTCACTTTGCTGTGGGCCTGAAACTATCACAACATTGTTAATCAGCTATACTCCAATATAAAATTAAAAGTTTAAAAAAATATATAAAGTCTACTTTGTCTGATATGAAGAAAAAAAGCATCAACATACCTCCTCAGATATATGAGAGATGATTTCTTTGGATATTTTTTTTAAAAAAGAAACCATTGAAAGGTCTGCTTCACTTTGGTAAGTGAATCACAAAAGGAGTAGAATATCATTTAGATCTGTACGAAGATCCCCAAATTATGTATGGTTAGGTGGCTCTTATGTCAACTCTGAGAGCCCCTGAAGAAACAGTGTAGAAAGCAACCAATTACACACTGCTTCGGACAGAAAGCACTGCTAAATCAGTACACCACATTTTTCTTTTGTGCCTACCATACCAGACATGAAAGAGAAGAAGAAATTGTGCTTCTTTTGCCAGCAACACATCCTAGCAAATTATAACTGAACTTGAGTGCAGGATTGAAACAGAGTCAGGTCATGAGTATGAATTAGGTATATCTTTGCTTTCCATTAAGGTGACCGATGCCATTATCATAATAGGAAAGCTCACAGCGTGAGCACCTACCATCAACCAAGTGTATAGCAACTATATGCAGAAGGTACCAAGTCCCTTTTGCTGAAGAACTTGGCCTTGACATGGGTTAAATCACTTGGCTAAGATGCCACAGATATCCAGTAGCCTAGCCAGAAGTCTGATCAGGCCTAGCTGACAAAGGCGCATGTTCATTACCACTCTTGTTTGGTTTACACTGATTTTCTTCCTCTAGTCTGCTGCCAAAATATTACCTAGCAAAATATTATCTATTGATGTGGCAGTAAGGGTATCCTAGATAAAAGGACAAAGGTGAAAGGTAACTGAACGTGCCAAAACCTCTCCAAACCACTTTCGACTTGACCCAAGGTCATGGACTCGATTCTGCGTATCTCACATGTGATGGAATATCTAAGCGGAGCACAGTGAGTTCAGGAGAATGTTTGGTTTGGAAAGGATGGTACTCAAACATGCTCAGAAGGAAGGCGCTTTTTATTCCCATAACATTCTGACTTTGGGCTTCACAACTAAAACCTCCAGTGTGAGATAGGAGAGCAATCTGTCAAAAGATTACAATTTATTTAAAAGTCATTTCATGTGGAAAGCTATCTTTTGTACTCCTTCAATTGACTACACATGTGGTTGGTGTCTCACTCTGCACAAGAAAACATAATCCTAAAGCAGAAAATCAAAAATAAAAGGAAATCAGAAAATGCCATGTAGTGTGCCAAACGAATAAAAATAAATGAAAGAAGTTGAAAAGTCTTTGAAAGTGCATGTGTATTTTAATATCTGTTGAAAGAGATTTGGAACCTTGTCTGAAGAGCCTCTCTGATAACTCCAGTTGGCTGATTGCATGATCTTGGCATAGAAAGGAACGCTAGAAGGTAAGACAATATCAAGAACAGGGAAGATGCATATTGTACCGAGAGAAAAGAAGATAGAGGGATTGGGAAGAAAAACAAGAGGAGAGAAAATAAGCAGAAAAATTAGACCTTTGGAAAAACCAAGAAAATAAGTAAATCAGGAGTAAGAATAATACCAGCAATTAAGCTGGTATCTGTTACTTTGTCAAATTTGTGATTAAATTGCAAAAACTACATTCCATGACACAATGAAGCAGGAAGGAATGTTGACCAGAGACCCACTGGGACGGGTAGGTTACTTGAACAGCATGTGATGCACGGTATCAAAAACCTATTTGTACAGACATGCAAGTCCTTCAGGCAGGAAGTTTTTATTAGATTTCATTATTTAATTTAAATACACACACGTACCCAAACTTCCCAAATTAGAAGGTATTTCCTGTTTCGAAACTAAACACAGTCACATTCCCCAAATTTGCTGTCCTTGAAGATCCCATCATTTTATTTATACGAGTGTGTGGGTTTTCAAGGTTCAGTCACAGGTATGGGGAACTTGCAGGAAAACCTGAAAGGACCCTGTATGGCAGGAAAAGAGAGTCAGAGGTATTATAGACAGTGGACCTTCTCCTGCCACCAAACCGTCTGACCCTCCTGTGAGGCCTGCAGCAACGAAATCGATAAGGGAGCTGGTGAAGTTCAATTTGGACGCTGCAGAGGGCAACGGCCTGAAGATATAGCTGTACCCCACTTTCAATCCACATGTGTAGGAGGCCAAACCTAGGTGGTCCTGATAGTTAACTGACATCAAAGAGTTCCTTCTCCTTTCAAAAAAGATTTGCTGTAGGGTTCCTTTAATGAGAAAGCCCACCAGAACAAACATTTAAAATGTATTTTTAAATGATTTATGTGCACCTTTTAAATAATACATTCACTGTGAATTGCCCACCAATGTGCACCTGTAAAACGGCTGTTTGGCTGAAGCTTGAGGACAGTAGTTAAAACCAGCTTGGCTCACAGCCTGGTGCCTTAGGCAAATCAGGGGCTGCTCACCACGTTCAGAGATGAGAGCAGGAGGGAGGCAGGCAGCGGTGGATGCTGGAGAGGACAGGAATGTGCCAGCTGGCGCATCCTCATGGCTTCTGAAGAGCGCGAGTTCAACTCACAGGGGGAATGGGATCACTGAGACCCCTTTTCCTACACTGAGTCAACACAAACAAGGTCATCTGACGACCAGGCAAAGTTTCCTTCCCCCGAGTTCTTGACCCCCGAGTTCTGGCTGCTTCCTATCACATCTTTCGACACCTGGACCGCCTGTTCTTTTTCTTCGTAAAATCTGTCTTCGCTTGTTGAGCAATCTTCCCAAACGTAGCTGACACATTTTACAGAATCAGTGTACGCCTCTGCTTACCATGGAACGGCTATTTTTCTTTCAGTCTTACTATGTATTTGGAACAAGTCCAGTGTGCTTGAAATTTTAAAAATCTGAGTATAAATACCAGCCTCATTGCATTTCATTGATAAGAGTCAACATATCCTCTAAGTCAGCAAATAGTCCTCCTGACAACCATGAATTATGCTAAGATCACAGAGTTAAAACCTTCTTTGTGGTTTGCAGAGAGCTCAAGTGGAAAAAAACATCCCAGCTGTTTTTTTTCTTTTAAAAAAAAGAAAGTTTCTTTCCTTCTTTAAACCAGTAAATGTTTGCTCCTAAAGTTCCATTTCCAACTGAGATATATCATCCCCATTTTAAAAACTGATTTCAGTCAGCTTCTTAATGAAATAATCTCCCAAGATGGAATTTTAGAATTTGGGCCTAGAAAGAATACCTCATATTTAAATGGTTTTAGGGAATTTGGGGAACTTAAAATGTACCCAAAAAACCCACAAAGAAAAAAAATGTGCTGGGAATGAAATCCTAGGGGGAAAAAATAAAAGGAAGAAATGAGAATGGAAATGAGAACGTGGAACGTGCTCTTTCAAGAACATGAACTGATGTTTGAAGGACCCATTCCCCAGGACACTGGAGAAACTTTCCTTCTGGAATCTCTCAGCAGAACAACCACCCAAGAAAACTCAGTGCTACAGCAATTTCCGAATAACAATTGCTGGAACAGTCCTAGCTACAAAGCAACTAAATATGACTATCCCAGAGAATGAAATGCATCTGGAGAACACTAACACCAAGTCGCAAAGGAAACTATTCTCTCTTCCCTTTTCTCAGGACATGTAACCAACTGGCAGTTTCAGTGGCTATATTTCAGAGTGCCTGGATGAAAAAGCAGATTTGTCTTTTTTTTTTTCTTCCTGACCCATAGCTTTGTGCTCGCCATTGATTATACTCTGATTCTGCCCCGAGAGAAGAAAAGCTGATCTCAAGTCTATATTTGTGTACAAATAGCTTCAAAGTCAGAAGGAAACAGACTTAGGGAAACTTTAGAACATGATTTTTAAAAGATTACTGTTTAAAAATGTATCAGTCAGTTGTTTAAAGGCGAGAACAAATTTCCACAAAGAAAAATAGATTCCCTTGACAGTCGAGTTAACCTTTCATGTTGCTGAAAAAGAACCATATAATTCTATGTACAAAAGGCATTTCTAGAACCACTTCAGGCTTAGGCTAACTCTCCCAAGAGAGAAACCTGAGAGCGGGATATACATCAAGGGCTCAAGCCCCGAGTTTTCTGGTAGAAAACTGACACCCTCTTGAGAATGGGTCCATTATTAAAGGATAAAAAGCCTTTATCTCCCTTCTGGATCACTCTACGATGGAAGAGAGGACAAGGGTCCTCTCTACAGTAAAACCCACCAAGCCTAGACTGTTCTCCCGTCTCCCTGTCACAGCAAGCTCAGCTGAACTAAGCCCCACCCAAGGGTGCCCTGCAGCTCTGACACACTTCACCATCGGACGGAGTCCCAGGTGTCTCCACACAGTCAGAGGGATGTGAGTGTTCTTTATTTTCTTCTGCTCACTTACCTGTTTTTCTAAATTTTGTAATAAACATGGATTGTTTGCATTAAAAAAGTTACTTCTGTAAAAGCCTTAATTACATTGAGGTACTCATTCATTTCCGGCTATCTAAAGCTAAAATCTTATAAAATGGTATACAGGGCTTCCCTGGTGGCGCAGTGGTTGAGAGTCCACGTGCCGATGCAGGGGACGCGGGTTCGTGCCCCGGTCCGGGAGGATCCCACATGCCGCGGAGCGGCTAGGCCCGTGAGCCATAGCCGCTGAGCCTGCGCGTCCGGAGCCTGTGCTCCGCAACGGGAGAGGCCGCAACAGTGAGAGGCCCGCGTACCGCAAAAAAAAAAAAAAAAAAAAATGGTATACAATGCCCATCATAAGCTTGTCCCTACATCCTCCCCCCAGACTTCAAGTCCTTCACCACCTATCATGAACTTAAGATTTAGTGCCATTGAATTTATTATTATTCTAGGAAGATATTACACCTTTTCATGACTCCCTGCTATTGTAAATTTGTCTCTTTACCTGAATTGCCCTTTATTCTGCCTCCATCAGAAAAATACAATCTCTAGAACTACCATATGACCCAGCAATCCCACTACTGGGCATATACCCTGAGAAAACCGTAATTCAAAAAGAGTCATGTACCAAAATGTTCACTGCAGCTCTATTTACAATAGCCCGGAGATGGAAACAACCTAAGTGCCTATCATCGGATGAATGGATAAAGAAGATGTGGCACATATATACAATGGAATATTACTCAGCCATAAAAAGAAACGAAATTGAGCTATTTGTAATGAGGTGGATAGATCTAGAGTCTGTCATACAGAGTGAAGTAAGTCAGAAAGAGAAAGACAAATACCATATGCTAACACATATATATGGAATTTAAGAAAAAAAAAAAACGTCATGAAGAACCTAGGGGTAAGACAGGAATAAAGACACAGACCTACTAGAGAATGGACTTGAGGATATGGGGAGGGGGAAGGGTAAGCGGTGACAAAGTGAGAGAGTTGCATGAACATATATATATACACTACCAAATGTAAAACAGATAGCTAGTGGGAATCAGCCGCATAGCACAGGGAGATCAGCTTGGTGTTTTGTGACCGCCTGGAGGGGTGGGATAGGGAGGGTGGGAGGGAGGGAGGGAGACACAAGAGGGAAGAGATATGGGAACATATATATATATGTATAACTGATTTACTTTGTTATAAAGCAGAAACTAACACACTATTGTAAAGCAATTATACCCCAATAAAGATGTAAAAAAAAAAAAAAGAAAGAAAAATACAATGGCATCCTTTGAAAGCCAAGTCAAATATCAACTTCCTCTGGAAAGCCCTCCCTAGCTATTCTAGGTGGTGTCATCCCCCCCTGCCCATAGTGTGTCCAAGGCATGTGGTTCATAACCTATCATGTTTCACTGCGCCTTAGTGCCTTGTGTACTAGTTTCTCAAGGTGAGGTTTATCTTTTCTTAAATCTTTTTTATTCTCAGAGTTCTAGCAGAGCACCTGGAATGTGTTAAACACTCAAACTAAATTGGATGAATGAATGAAAGAGTAGATTTTGTCAGGAACATCAGTTTTATGGTAAGTTGGAGGGCAGTCGAATAAGGTCAGAGAGGGGAAATGTACCTGGGACTCAGGCAGTAGAAATGAGGATGAAGAAAGAGATGGAAAGAGCTGGGACAACAATTGTTTTTCTTGCTTTTATTTGCTTCCATGGGATTGGTATAAAGTCACAGATGCATAATCTATGGAGACTAATGTGTGAGTAACTGGCAATTTTGCTTCTCTAAATTCACTTCCAGTACAAGCCTGCCAGGTAGCACTGTATTCTGTGTCACCTCCTTTATGCTCCAAAATTTCTATATTTACTCCTATGTGTCCTATATTGAAAAATAAGGGAAAATAACCAACTCTGCCTGACATTGTGGTTCACTTGTTCTGCTTAATGCACCCATGCGCATGCACTAAATATCCGTACGTGGGAACTCTTCTGATTCAGCGGAGAGGTATAATGAGCGTACTGCTTAGCTGATAAACTCTGGCACAAAAGTCACCCAAAAACCCCACAGGCTGCATGTTTTCTCATTTCACTGTGTGGAAAACAGCAGGCAAATCCAACTCAATGAATGTCATTCCTCACCTGAGTACCATCCTACAGGGTCCTGAAAGCCTGTTTTGGAGTGGGCAGATCCTGAACAGAAAGATCGACTCATCAGTCTGTGATTTCAACTACTGCCCCATCGCAATCTCTCACTCCAAGAGGGGAAAAGTCTGTGCAAAGTGCAGGTTAGTTAAGTAGAATATAATTTGGCATAAAACTCCATGATTAAATACCCAGATATTGTCCTTATTTTCAAGGAGGCGGATGCAGATGTCGTTTGCTTAAAAACAACAGCAACAACAAAACAGACCAACACTTCTACATGCTCTTCTGGTCACTGAATACACTGAAATGAATAATCACTCCTAGCAACTTCCTTACTGTTTTGCAAGTCTGTTATTATACCTCTCAGACCGTCCACACACAAGGCCCATTCCAAACAGAATTGCCTGAGCGCTACCATGTACCACCAGTGGGCAGAGGCTACTTAGCTCTCCTTGCCTTCATCTTCCTCAGGATTCCAGCTGAGCTGCAATAAGTTTGACAGACTTTCCTGTGGGACCTGGGTGACCTTCTCTGGTGCTTTGATGTTAAATACAGCTCACTGGTGTCACAGCTGGAAGTTAAGTGAGTTAACTGTACTGTCCGAAGCAGGCTCCCAAATTTATATTCTCTGCAGTTGCAGTGTGCAGACCTTTAACTTTGCCCTGATTTTGCATCCATTTTCTGTCAACCTCCCCAAAAGCATGTAGAGGTAATAGATAAGAAACACAACTTCGCTGTCATATGGAACAAGCCATTATGGTATCCCTATGGATGGTAATAAAAGGGGCCCTAGGAGACTACTACATCTGCCGTCTGGAAAGTAGAGTAGGTTTTACTAGTGCTAACTCTTCACCTGAATTGCAAGAGAACTCGCAGGCACCAACATCTATGCTCTAGATGCAGGAATTGAACCGTCAAGAAGTTGAATGTCTTTACCGAAATCTATTCCTCGGTAGAGAAAAAGTAACGTGGACACAAGTGTTCAGTCATCTTTTCAGAGCTCCTCCAAATGATTTTCACAGATCCCTGAGGGTTAAATACAGGTCTGGGGATTAAAAGCCTTGTTTCAAAAAGTTTTATTCAGAACCATATTAATTCTTTCACTACTCAGAGAAATCATTTTCTACTTCTGTTTCAATGTTTTCACCTATGAATGCATAAGGATATTATGGGCCAATGTTATATAACCTTGCTAAGGAATCAGGGGCCTCCACTCATCAGGACTGTCAACATAATTGCTAGCCTGTATATGAAATTTGAGGGAAATGGATAAATTACGTACTAATAACCAACAATGGGGGGAATCAGTTGAAGATTATCAACCTTATTTTATACAAAAATAGAGCAGCATTCACATCTCAGATTTTGCTAGAATAAAAAGTCAATCAACCTTTTCAAGTGGAAGCAAAGATAAGGCTTGTTCAGTTCTCTTCCCCCCACCCCCATCTTCTATTGACTGTCATGAAGTTTTTAAAAGTTATCTTTACTTGCCTCAGTGTAACACTTGGGTAAAATATTTTTTTCTGCCTACTTTGAATAAAAAGTATTCAGTTTAATAAGTATGTACAACAATACCGAGCCCTCAGAAGAACATGATACGGCACAAAGAAAGATTATATAAATCCTTGGATTGAGTTTTTACTCTGGTGGAACTCTTCCATAAACTCTTCTATTGTGTTGAATATAAACGTATTTATATTTTGTTAAAAAGATTTGGATAGCCATTGTGCTAATTAGGCAAGACTTTTCTGACAGTATATCTAATACTAAGAGAAATTTCAACTGTTATGTGATATTTGGGGTGGATAGTCAGTGAAATAAATCTGTTCACAAATACATGAAACCTCATTCTTTCTAAATAAAGCTAAAACTCAACAACATATTTTCTGCTTAATGCTGGCAGTTGCAACTTCCTGGCTTAAAGAAATAGAGCACCAAACAGTTTATAAAATGACTCAAAAGATTTCTCAAATATCATGAGCATCCTTGGCCAAATAGCATTTGGATGAGTTAATAAACAACAACAAAAACTAGTATGTATATATAATGATCAGATTTCCTTTGAAATCCCAAAAGTCTCAAAATTAAGAGGTTAAGAGAGCTTTGTAGTTAAGAGGCTCATGGGGTTTGAACAACAGCTCACTCATTTTTTCAGCCCTCAAAAATGTTTGGTACCACATCTGTTAATAAGGAAACAGTTCGATGAGTCAGTGTCTGAGCTTTCATTGCCTTGAAGGCACTCCAAAGTGGGAATTTCTGGCACTTTAGACCAATTTTAGGAGCTTTAAAAACATGTTGCAGGGCTTCCCTGGTGGCTCAGTGGTTGAAAGTCCGCCTGCCGATCGATGCAGGGGACACGGGTTCGTGCCCCGGTCTGGGAAGATCCCCCATGCCGCGGAGCGGCTAGGCCCGTGAGCCATGGCCGCTGAGCCTGCGCATCCGGAGCCTGTGCTCCACAACGGGAGGGGCCACAACAGTGAGAGGCCCGCGTACCGCAAGAACAAACAAACATGTTGCAGTTTTAGAATCACTGAGCTATGTTTTGCCATTCAAATCACTGAGTCTCGGATATGCTCTCTAAAGTGTCAATGGTTTATTCCCTCTTCCTAAGTAAGGCTCATCCCAGCCAATTAAGCCATAAAGGAGAAGCAGTAGGACCAATCCAAAGTAAGTACTCAAGTCAACCTGAATAATGACTAGTAGAAGAAAGACTTCCTACCAGCAACAGGTCTTTCCTACTGATCCCCAGGACAAGGGTTTTTAAAAAACATCAAGTAAACAGCATTGGTATGTGTCTAATTACCCTCCACTCCAACCCACACATGTAATCCTACACTCAAGGAACAGCCCCATAAAGGATAAGTTATGATAAGCTTTTAACCACACTGGCAAACTGTCCCTCAATTCACAGTGGGTAAGCAGAGGCACAAGTGGCTCCACGGCCACTGTTGGCCTGGAAAGTGCCTTCATGTACGTTAGAATCGAGTGTCCCCGCATTTGGCACTTAGGCACAGTTCTCCAACTGGCCCCAGAATGCAAGCTGCAGTCCAGCCCCTCACCTACCTTGGCCAATGCCTCTGTACAGAGCACAGACCTCCAGCAGCCCTGTCTAGCCCCAGTGACCCCATTCAGCTAGAGCCAGAGCCCTAAAGAAGAGAGGAAAATAACAAGCATAATTGACTTCAGTGAGGAAAAAATGAAGCTACAATTGACATGCTATGCTTTCTTTTTGTCCAGTTGCATATGATGCATGGCTTAAGTCAATTAACCATCTCAGAATCACGTCTTCTTGGAATCCTCTCCAAATCCCTGGGTCAGTGTCATGGCCACCCAGAGGGAGGAAGGGTCTCAGTATTTAGTTATGAGGAGAATGGTCAACAGAGATGAAACTGCCCCTCTGAAATATCTACAAAAGAGTAGTACTCTGTGCTTGACTGTCTCTTACTGATATAGTGTGAAATTATTTCATCAATTTTAGCTCATAATAATTAAGATGATTTTGTAAAAGGCTATATCACAAATTATGTTTTTTAAATTATGAAACTGAAAAGTTCTGTTTTTTTTAAAAAAATCATACAAACTGAAGTGGAGTAAAATGCTCACTTAAACAGAATAAAAATGATGAATAGACTATAGCCAGTCATTTTGAACAATTAAGTATCACAATGATGGGTACCAGAAAAGACCTCAGAGGTCGGGAGACAAAACTCAAATGTCTAGGGATTTAATAAGTACCATTAACAAGTGTAGATTGCCATGTGTAATGAAACCTAGATACAGGCACCATGATGAACAACTATGGGTGTTGGGTCTCAATGTTGGGAATCAGCAAGGGGTGGAGAGAACAGGAGATATTTGTTCTCCTTGTTGTGGACTGAATGTTTGTGTCCCCCAAAATTCATATGTCGAAATCCTAATCCCAACGTGATGGTATTTGGAAATGGGGCCTTTGGGAGGTAATTAAGTCATGAGGGTGAAGCCTTCATGAATGGGATTAGTGCCCCTACAAGAAGAGGCCAGAGAGCTAGTTAGCTCTCTTTCTGTAAAGTGGGGACACAAGAAGACAGTCCTCTGTGAACGAGTGAGCAGGGCCTCAGCAGACACTAAATCTGCCGGCACCTTAAACTTGGACTTCCCAACCTCCAAACTGTGGGAAATAAATGTTCGCTGTTTAAGCCAATAATTTACGGTATATTTGTTACAGCAGCTCAAATGGACTCAGACAGCCTCTAAAAGTGGTAAAGTGGTAGCAGCCATCAGCTCCAGTCATGTACTGCTATGGGGGAATGTTATTGTTATAAAATTATTTGGGTGTGTGTCCAGGGTGGATAATAGTGGCAATTCATTTTCTTTTAATCCACTGGTCCTGAATCAACTTTCTGGAACTATGCAATACAATGTATCTCTGGTTTTTAAAACAAAGCCTTACAAATACTGGAAGGTAGTTTAGGATGTCTTTGCCTTATCTTTCTTCTGCATTAGACTAAATATTGTTGCTTTTTACAATCATGGACCTCACCACCGTAGTTGCCCATGTGCAGTATGTTAAATGTCAGTATTAAAATATGGTGTCTAGAATGGAGTACCAGATAGAGTTTAAAAACACAATAACAAAAGTGCAGGTTTAAGTAACAAACGGCACAAAAGAAAGGTAAAATAAACTAGGTCTTAGGGGTCAAAATCACCACTATCAGCTACAGGTATATTTCAAAAGAAAATGTGTAAAACCAACCATCTCCACGAGAAATAATCATGGATACAATAGACATTGCTTCCTTTTTCTGAATTCTTTTCACTTCTGGTTTTTTAATTGGGTAGATTAAGTATCAGCTCAATTTGTTAATTGCTTTCCTTAAAACAATTAACTATTAATTATAGTCCCTGTTATTAGCTGTCTCCAAATCTTCCAAGCTGCAGATGTTTTTTACAGCAGGCTCCCAATAAGATTGGCAGTTTAGAATATTCTCTGCCAGCAAGCTGCATTCCTTTCAGCAAGTGCCTACCTGCAAAAGACTGTCCTTTTTAAAATAAGGTTTTTGTGCAAAGGAAAATGAGCACCACACTGCAAATGCACACGTAATAGCAATTAAAGCTGAAGGGTCTAATATACCAATTTTTATTTTCACTTTTTGGGGGTAAGAATCCTACATAGTGCATTGACTGAAAAGCCATTTTCAAACAACACACTATTAGGAATAAGCAGAAGTCTCTTACAGAGAGTGAGACCCTCTTCCATTGGCATTTCTCCATAATTTATAGCCACAGTGGGATACAGTAAATACCCCATATTTACAAATGCACTAAGTTTATTTTATGTTTATGTGATTGACACTGCACTTCACACAGTGTGCACTAATACATCAGATGTGTTCAGTAACTGTACAGATTGTTTCCTGTGAGAAGGACTCTTACACAGTAATGCATAGTTATACTTGAGTTCATGGTGTTCTGTATGTCCTGCAACTCCATTTGTACCCCATACATGATGCAATAACTTCTTAATGATTTAGAAATACTTAGCAGTCTGTTACCTGCCACTGAAAAGGAAGTCATCCTTACACATGCCCTTTAAGAAAGCTGTATTTGCTGTTTGAGGTAAGAAGAGAATATAAGGATGAATTTACTCTGTACTCACCCTGCAGGAGTGTCAATGCTAGAGTACAGAAAAGCAATGACTGCGTTAATTTATTACTTTTCTCTAATATGCGCTTTACCCCAATTTTCAAACTTCCCAATCCCTACCCAGGCCAAGGCAAGCCTGTACTTTTTGTTGTTTTCAAACATGTATTAAGTTCAAACTTTGTTTAATTAAAAAATAGCTGCATCAATTTGCTCAGCTTGTGTTTAATGTACTTGATGTTAGAAAATACCAGCATATGCTCATGGTCTTCTAGGCCCATCTCTGTTTCTCATCATTTTCATGGACTTCCTTTTACAGATTTTCCTACTACAGAAACTGTGGGGACGCTGAACTCTACTTACTCACGTGCTTCTCATTACCTAGGCTTATTGGAAGCTCCATCTCTCCCGCAAAGCTTTTTTTCAACTAGTGCAACCCAGGGTAATTACATTCTATTCTAAGAGACAAGGGTGGGACTTCCCGGTTCTGCCAGCAACCAGCTGTATGTCTTAAAGCAAAGCTTTTTTGATCTCTCACAGCCTAATCTCCTCTCTTGTAAAATGAAGGACTAGATGAAAGTGGCATTACCTAGTATAGCAATCTAAACTCAGGGTTTGACCTGCTTAACATTTCTGGCAAGAAGATGGTATTTATGTAGTTACAATACACAAATTAACCAATGGCTGAAATGGAATGTAAGAACTCAATTCATAGACTGAAATCCAAAAAGGCTGACTCCAGTGATGGGGCACCTGCAGAGAAAGGGAGGAAAAATTTCACTAGTTCATTCAAGCCCAAGGAGAAATATGGTGTGCCCAACTTTGCATCATTCACCAGGAGGGTATGTGCTGTGAACTTTGCAAATCAGGTTCACTGCTTTAATCTGAGGGGAAAACTATGTGTGTTTTCTTTGTTACCCAGTTCTCCAGTTTATGAGCTATTCAGAGGAAGCTGAAGCAGAATATAGGCATTTAATTTATTTTATTGTAATGCATTCAGATGAGTAGGTTTTAAATACCCATTAAGAAGTTTACACAGCTGTTGACACAGATCAGGGACTTTGGAGAATTAAAGGTCTCTAATAAGAGACCCAAACTGTCTGAATCCCTTTCTTACAGATGTGAGAAAGCACAAACAGCCTGAGCTTAAAAGGACAGTTATTGAAATTCAGATTGAACATGTGCATTTAACAACTAGAAACTGCATTCACTTCTCATTGCTAAAAGGATTGGGGCTTAACTGAGTCAGACATATTAAAGAACTGCAAAACCATCTGGGAGGATTTATGTCCAAAAGTCAAAGGAGAGTCATAGAATTGGATGAGTATGAAGCATGATTTAAGTTTCTGTAATGTTTTTGATGATTAACTTCAGGGTGAATCTAAACTATCATGTAAATACACTTTAGTTTATAAGAAGGCCTGGCAGAACTTAGACTGCAACCCACCAAGGACATAAAAGATCCTTCGTTATGCTACAGTAGTGTATGAACCCCAGTTCCACGCTGCTTCTGTTGCCATATTCAGAGCAATGCTCAGGTTCTGTGAAAGTGCCCTTGCTCAAATGCCATGGCTGGAACAAAAGCAGGAGTGAGAATTAAGTCAGGCCCTGACTGAACAAACTCCACAATTTTTTAAGAAGGGAGTTGAGACAATTTAAATACCAACCTTCCAACTTAAATGCTGAAAATCAGTCGAGTCACTCCTGCAAGTGAGCCTTTTATAAAGAAGAAATGTCTTCGAACTCTTTGGGCAATACATTTATTATTGCTAAATATCACCGTTTTTCAATGGCTTTATTTAACCACTGCTGCTAGAAAATTCCCCTGTGTTCTGCCCCTGAGTTTTACTGCTGCAGAGTCAGGAATATACTCAGATCAAATCATTCTTTCAACTATAAAAAATCATAACTATGACTGTAACTTCTATGTTGGAACATGAAATGTATGCCAGGTGCTTCATATATTTATTTCTCACACACTGATATTTGAGGGGAAGTTTGAGTTCATGGCAGCGCTTCCACTATGTAGCTCTGTGAGACTTGTCTCTGAGCCTCAATTTCCAAGTCTGTTAAATGGAAATAAGAATAATCGTCACTTCATAGAGCACTACCAGGTTTCAAATACTGAAAAGCTTAGCACAGTGCCTGTAAATAATTGTCAGCTGTTACTGTTGTAAGATTTACCTGAGTGTTTTCCCAGCTTCAGTTTCTCACCCATCCATACGTATTTTAAGAAAACAAAGGAAAACTGTCTTCCGCATAATTTCTCCATCAGCATTTTATCTACTTTGATACAGCTCACGACATTCTTACCCACAGAGCATTTACAAGTCAGATGCACTCTGTACTATTCACGGTGTGAAAGAGGTAAACACTTAAGGAACAGCTGGCTGTTAGACCCTAGACTCTGAGACAGAGAAGAGGGGAAAGTGAGCTCTCTGTTCCTATGCATGTTTTCTGATGTTAGCATGCTTTAATTAAATGGGTACGGGGTGGGGGGACTTCAGTTCTGGAAGTATGGAGTAAGCACATCTCCCTCTTTTCACACCTAAAACCCTGGTTAAAATAAATAAAACCAGCAGCAGAAAACTCTAAAAGGTAGAGACAAGAAGACAGACTTTCTGGGGATCGTTCTATGCAAAGCATGACTCATTGACCTATCTTAAAAGAACTGATGAAAGTTATTCCAGTAGAGAGGGAATGACAACAGAAGAAAACTTGGAACATCAGAGCAAAGAGAGGTCAACGGAATAGGTAAGTATATGGGTAAATAAAATATACTACTCATCTTCCCCTGAGTTTTTAAAATTCTGTTAGATGTTTGAAAGCAAAATGATAATATTTTTCCAATGTGGTTCTCAACATAAAGAAGACAAGTTAAACACCTAACATACTATCAATAATTTCATTAAGTATGAGTGTTCTAAATATGTCAATTAAAGGACAGAGATTGGCAGAGTGGATTTAAAAAATGCCCCAACTATATGGTGTCTATAAGAAACTCATTTCTAATATAATGATACAGGTAGGATGGAAGTAAAGATGCACCATGAAAATACCAATCAAAAGAAAGGTATAATATCACATAGAGTAGATTTCAGACCAAAGAAAGTTACTGGGGATGGAAAGGAACATTACATAATGATAAGTGTCAATGCACCAAGAAGAATAGAAGAGTGTATGATTTCAAGCAAAAGGATATGGGGATGGACCTTGACTACTACACTTAATATTGGTGACCTTGGGCTTTAGTTTTCTGTAAGTTTCTCTAAGATTCAGTGTTCCCACCTCAAAAAATATGGTAATAACAATGCCTGTGTCCTGGGTTGTTCAAAGGTATAAATGAGGTCATTACATAAAAGTACCAAGCTATTGTTTGTATTTGTTCTCCCCTCCACTACCCTATTAATGCTTTGGCCTGAAAGCTGAAAATGGACACAAGAAATCTTCAAAGTAACCTTGACTTTTCAACTTTTGACATATCATTTCTTTCTCATAAACGGTCATGAGTTTTATTTGCAGAGCACAGTGTTTTGCTGTAAGGAAAAAAATGTGCTGGTATATTGATAAAGATCTTGGAAATATAGATTCCAATTAATTTTAGGAACCATTATGTAATGATGGGTGAATCCATGGAAGATCTGTTGACACAGAATATAATAATTACATATGGTAATGCAGTGGAACCCAGATCCTTACATATTTTCACCTGCATCTTCTTTTCGGACTTAAAATAAGAAGGAAAGGTAAAGATTAAGAGAAATAAATTAGATCATGCAATTATTAGTTAATATTCCACAAAACAAGAATTGCAAAAAAGAAAGAACAAAAAATTGTTATTCAATGTTTCCTCCCTCCTTTCTCCTTCCTCCTTTCCTCCTTCCTCCCATTTAATGTTTCCTCCCTCCCTCCCTCCCTCCTTCCTTCCTCCCTCCTCCCTTTCTTTCTTTCTTTCTTTCTTTCTTTCTTTCTTTCTTTCTTTCTTTCTTTCTTTTTCTTTCTTTCTTTCCTTCCTTCCTTTCTCTCTCTCTCTCTCTCTTTTTCTTTCTATTTTTCTTTTAAGTTTCTGTGTGTACTTTACATCTTCCTATCTGGTGGGGAATGGAGGCTTTTTTCCTTTTAAGCATAATCCTCATCACTGTGTGAGCGTGAGTAGATATATGGGATTTAACTACTCTAACTCATGTGATTCCAGTAGAATTAAAATAAGCTTCAGAAGAAATTAACTTTTCTATTTTCAGACTTAATAGTCTAGGCCAGAATTTAACATCCCAAAAGACACTAGAAACGAGTAAAAAGAAGATGAAAAAGAAAAAAAAAACAAATGTATCCGCCCACAAAAGGTATACTACTATTGATAGATATACTACTATTGCTATTGATAGATGACAGCACAGCACCCCAAATAGTAGGTACTATTATTTTCATCCATCATAACTGATTAAAAGAATAGAATGAAGCAAAGCGATTTACAAATTTATACTAATTAAATTTTAGCTTAATTTTAGGAAATGACTTAGCTACCAAATGGGTTACTAAATGAATAACTGAAAATAAATGAATCAAAATATAAAATTTCAAATAACCTAATATTAAGCTTGAAATTATACTTTATTAATAGAAAAAAACTGATGTTCACAGGCTTTTTATGGGACTTTAACTTGTATGTTGTTGCATTCAAAAACATTTAGATACTCTGAAAACTTGGGAGATCTCGGACAACAGAGCTTATTAAACGTCAAGCTCTCTCAGGTCAAAGCTGAAGAAAACAGTCTTTAAAGCTGCATTTTAGATAATTAAACCACCTTAGGAAACAGTTCCAGATTAAAATAGCTCCAGTTCCTGGTTCTCTCGACTATACACAGTTAGAAGAGCTAGTGATTTTTAAAATATAATTAGAGCACTGGATGTTTATCAGAAGGAAAACTCACTGTCTAGCTAGACATCAAGCTAACTAGTTCATGCATTTATTTTTTCATATTTAACCACTGTCATGTCTCTATTTCCATGTTCTTAGACTTTATATACCACTAACTTCTAAAAGAATTTGTGGCAGTTTAAAAATGGTGTTAAATGTTATATATGTTTGTTTTAAAAATAAATAGAATATAGACCTTTAAGAGGAGCAAGGAAAATAATTGTTACCAATATCTGTTTTATCAAGATGTTACTAACATCTTTGCTCCTGTTGACCATGGCCACTGAATTTAACTCTGAAAAAAAAAGTTATGATATTAAAGTAAACTGTATCATAAGGTGATTAAGGCAATAATTAGCATTTTACTTACATGCATCAGAGATGTTTCTTTTTTTTAATTTTTAAAATTTTTGGCCATGCTGTGCGGCATGTAGGACCTTAGTTCCCTGACCAAGGATCGAACCTGGGCCCCCTGCAGTGGGAGCACAGAGCCCTAACCACTGGACTACCAGGGAATTCCCAACATCAGAGACGTTTGATAAATAGTTTTTATATTCACCTCCCAAAGTCCCATTCTCTTCATGGTATAGCAAAATTCCAGCTAAGGTTAGACAACTTACTAGAAAGTTCAAAAGAAAAAATTCAGATTGATTTCTGCCCGTTTGAGTAATCTGACTTCAAGATGAGTTTGTAAAAGTCTACATTTATAGACAAAGAATAAAATAAGTGTTTGTTTGTTTGTTTTTAAATCTCAACTGGTTTATGGAAGGACAGGCAAAACGAAGAAAAAGCATTCTGCATCTCAGCTCTACTGCCTCTGTACACTCACACTGAAATCCTTGCAGAATGCCAAGCAAGGGAAATGTTTCGGGGCCATTCATCCAAAGTCTTGAGATGCTGTGATTGAAAGTAACATGTGGAATCAGTTTGAGAAAAATATAAGTCAGAGAAAAATGACATGAGTAATAAACTAAGATAGAGTGGAGATTATTAAAAAATGGAAATAGCTTCAGGGAAATATTTTGAGATGCAGCAGACAAATTTCAAAGCTGGAGAAACAGAATTTGCTTACACAGAACATACATCTGAACTATTATGTATCTATCTATTCACTACCTGTATTTGCATGAAATTGCTTTAAATACTGATCTGTAACCCCAAATAGAGTGTAATATACCTCACTGATAAAACACCTTTGTTCTTTAATGAACTGAAAATAGAAAAAGATCATATGTTTCTAGGTGTGGTAGGAAAAGCTCTGAACTAGAGGCAAGAGAACAGGATTCTACCTTAGCCACATGGACCATCCTGGCTTCAATGGGGATGTCATTTAACTTCTCTATGTCTCTGATCTTCTAACTATAAGGTGAAAGGAGATGACTTCAAAGATCCCCCATCCTCAAACTGTGAATCCATAAATCTAACACTTCCCAATGCTTTGGGTATTTAACAAAGGTTTTACTGAGGCTAACATGATACTTTTTACTATCACGAGGAAATTGACTCAAATATAGGATAAGATATTTGGGAAATTTTCTAGGGCAAAACAATAACCTTAGAGAATTTGAATGAGATGGGTAAAAAGGTCTTATTTTAAATTATGCCAGAGCAAATTTTAGAAAAATGTTTAGAGTTAAAAAGAGGCATCGTGTATTTGAAGTTAAATAAGAATGGTGTTGAGAATGTATATCTTAAAATGCATAGACGTGAAATAGATGTAGAAAGGTAATCTTTAAAGCTTTATTGCATTCAGCGGACACAACTTCAATTTTTACTACTATTCAGAATGATCAAAAATCTCACTGGTTACAGAGGTCCTGATTATAGAAGCTCTTCTAACACTTTGGAAATGTCCTTTGCTTGGTGCTTAGGAAGATTTAAATGCATTAAAAGATTTAATGCATTTAAGAAATGCATTATAGTAAGATTCTGATGAGTAAAAGGGATCAGTTATAAGGAATAATAAGTATTGAAGTTCAGGACCAAGATGGCAAGCATTTGTGTTCCATCAGAGGTGCACATAACCCCAATGTGAAGAATGCGGATTCAGAGTAACTACTAACTACCTGGAGATATATCTTACATATATTATCTCATTTATTCCTCACAAAAGTCTTTTAAGACTACCTCAGGATATTGACCATAGTTTTTCCTACATTTCCAGGGAAGGGGGTGTTCAAGAGAGAGGACACTGAAAGCTTTATTCCTACAGTGAGGAAGATAGTCTTACCCTTCTTTGTTGAGCATTGCTATTATTATTATTTATTTTTTTTGCGGTACGCGGGCCTCTCACTGTTGTGGCCTCTCCCGTTGCGGAGCACAGGCTCCGGATGCGCAGGCTCAGCGGCCATGGTTTACGGGCCCAGCCGCTCCGCGGCATGTGGGATCTTCCCGGTCCGGGGAACGAACCCGCGTCCCCTGCATCGGCAGGTGGACTCTCAACCACTGCGCCACCAGGGAAGCCCTTGAGCATTGCTATTATTAAGATCAGCTAATTTAATTTGTCTTAGTTTTGATCATTAAGCAATTTTTTTTATTATAATTTTACCACCATATAAAGTTCCCTTCAAGGAAGGAATACACTAACCAAGCAACCTTTCTGACTGTTCCTATGGTGTGTGTAATGTAACTGTTAGCATTCTATTTTGTAGGTCAACCTCTCAAGAATTTGCACGGTGTGAGTAACTGCACAATAACCCAGATTCTATGGGTAAGAACTGAAGCTCTGGGCTGGACCTATGAATAAGGCACTAGCCTCAGCAAGGCTAACAATCCCTGAATCAAAATCTCAGAAAAGTTGGTAACTATCGTGTGGCAGAATTTTACACACACACACAAACACACAGACACAGATCATGAAGCTAATTTCATTTCTTTGTTTAGATTTGTTTTTATCTAGCCTAAACCAGTCTTTACTCCTGGTTCATAGAAAAAATAAAGTGAATCCTGGAGTCTTACCACCTCCGCATTATAGAATCCAAACTCAAGTTAGCAAGAAGAAAAAGATGAATAAAGCTTGTAGAAGCTGGCATACATTTACCAAAGTCACAAATCAAAGCTGACAGCAGCCTGGCAAGAGATTAGAGGAATGATCAGATGACCAGGGAGAAGAGAACATGACCAATAAATTTATTTGCTCTGATTTACTCACTCTCAATTATTTGATTATTCATTCATTCTTTCATTCATTTATGTATTCAGTTACTCATTTATTTATTTTTATTTTTTTAAATTAATTTATTTACTGAAGTATAGTTGATTTACAATGTTGTGTTACTTTCAGGCGTACAGCAAAGTGACTCAGTTTTATATATATTCATGCACATATATCTATTCTTTTACAGATTCTTTTCCCATATAGGTTATTACAGAATATTGGGTTCAGTTCCCTGTGCTATACAGTAGGTCCTTGTTGTTTATCTATTTACATATAGTAGTGCGTATATGTTAATCCCAAGTTACTAATTTATCCCTCTCCCCATCCCCGAATTTACTTTTAAATGGTTCCAAATTGTCAATGCCTTTGAGCACGTGGCAAAATCAAATGTATATTCTCCCTAGAGGAAAACACCTGCATCCTAGACCACAAGGGATCCCACATATAATTTTGCAAATGGTGAGCAGCACACAGTCGAACATAATCAAGCACACAAGCAAGGCACCATGAGCAAGAACATTTTAAAACAACAGAACAAACAGACAGCATAAAAAGACTTTCACAGATTTCTGATGTCTGAATTATGAGACCCAGGCTATAAAACAATTATGCCTACTATATTGTTGTTGTTGTTTTAATAGCTGGGGTAGAGGTATTAAAAAAAAAAATTCCTGGAGAAAGCTCACTTCTTTTTTTTGAATTTATTTATTTTATTTATTTATTTTTGCCTATGTTGGGTCTTTGTTGCTACGCACAGGCTTTCTCTAGTTGTGGTGAGCGGAGACTACTCTTTGTTGTGGTATGTGGGCTTTTCATTGCGGTGGCTTCTCTTGTTGCGGAGCACGGGCTCTAGGCATGCGGGCTTCAGTAGTTGTGGCTCACTGGCTCAGTAGCTGTGGCTCATGGGCTTCAGTAGCTGTGGCTTGCAGG
Organism: Tursiops truncatus; assembly: GCF_011762595.2. Taxonomy (NCBI): domain Eukaryota; kingdom Metazoa; phylum Chordata; class Mammalia; order Artiodactyla; family Delphinidae; genus Tursiops; species Tursiops truncatus. The sequence continues at coordinate 161,392,350 of NC_047035.1, read as the reverse complement.
CTCTAAAGCGCAGGCTCAGTACTTGTGGCGCATGGGCTTAGTTGCTCCACGGCATGTGGGATCTTCCCGGATCAGGGCTCGAACCCGTGTCCCCTGCATTGGCAGGCGGATTCTTAACCACTGTGCCACCAAGGAAGCCCGAGAAAGTTCACTTCTGATTGGAGAAAAAAAAAAAAAAAAGGAACAGGAAACTATAAAAAGGCACCTGGTTTCAGGACTTAATGAACCTCAGGTTCTTGATGTCTCATCAAAGAAAGAATTCAGTGAGAGACAAAGTGATAGGTAAGAAGTGGATTTATTTAGAGAGAAACACACTCCACAAACAGAGTGTGGGCCATCTCAGAAGGTGAGAAAGGCCCAGTTACTCATTTATTAATAAACACTTATGGGGTCAAGCAGTATTCAATATACTAGAGATATCAAGAAGAATAAATCATGATCCCTACTTTGGGAAGCTTGCTCTCGAATGGCTGAGAGAATAGACAGGTATAAGTCATTACAAAAATGATGATGATGATGACAGATCCTTCTGTCAGACTGACTGTAAGCTAGGTGCTATTCTAAGAGTTCCTGAAACTCAGATGTTCTAAGTGCTATGAAATGTGATTTATATTCTATGTACTTCTGGAGGACTCATTAGGATGTCATATTATGGTGCCATTTATAGTTAGGACCCTGGAATTCTCTCCCTTTTTTTAATTGAATTATAGTTGATTTACAGTATTGTGTTAGTTTCAGGTATACAGCAAAGTGATTGGGTTATACATATATACATGTATATCTATATTATTATTATTCGATTCTTTTCCATTATAGGTTATTACAAGACACTGAAATAGTTCCCTGTGCTATACAGCAAATATTTGTTGCTTATCTACTTTACATATATATGGTAGTGTGTATCTGTTAATCCCACACTCCTAATTGATCCCTCCCCCTGACCCTGGAATTCTAATCCCATCTTTTAAAGGAAATATTTTGTGAAGAACATAAAATCAGCGTCTGTGTGCCTGCTAACCAGCTCACAGGGCCCGAGGGGTACAGAGTGATGTTGCCATCTTTGTAGTCATCATTGTGGAATGGCAACATCTCTGACAACAGAGAACCTCAGGGACAAGGGCATGAAAGAATTAGTAAACTGTACGTTTATGTGTATATTTTCCTGCAGCTTCAGTAGATTTGTACTTGTAACCTTCTTTCAGGTTACAAGTACACCCACCCACCAACACCCACCAACACCCACCAACACCCATCTCCATCCATCTCTTTTAGAGATACATTTCAATGTACATTTTCAATAATATTTTTGCTTTTTATGTTTAATAACTATTGATCATAATATATAATATACTTAGGACATTTTGATCAATCAGGCAAGTCTAAGATTATAATGATAATTCAATACAGAGAAATAATTCAATATATTGAGAATATATTGAGAATTATGGTCACAGAAAACTGTTTTAAACGTTGTATTGCAAAAATTAAAATAAATTGATCAGTAAAAGGTTTTCAAGAATAAAACACACTATGTTGGGAAAACTTCTGTGGGGGAATTACAATAGAAATATGGTTTTAAGGGTAAAAAGAACAATATAAAATTCTGACTTTTAAGATCTCACTTTTTAAAAAGTAAATAATGGTGAATTACAGATTGTTATGGTGTTTTCTTTCTCACAGTGGATTCATTTTTATAGCCAGAAATTACTTCTTTAGCAATGGTAGCAATTGAAACTTATCATGAAATATTTTATGTCTCAAGTTTAAAGTGACAGAAGATATAAGTAAGTTTCCAAATTCTTGTAAGGAATATACAAGAAAAAACTTTGAAGAGCATTGGGGTAAACTGATCACCCATTTTCCACTGAAAATGTCAGTGTCTCAGCATAATCCTAATCTTTCACTTCCAGAAAGCTAATATAGTTAGGTGTGCTACTATGGTCTAGTGCTTTAACATTCCATGACCTCACTAATTTTATTTATATGTTATTCCCTAGGTGTGGTTATTTTGCTGTTGTTTTGCAGATCACCTACGTCATCCATTTTCAGGTTGCCATTTCATAATTTTATTCCCAGAACACCATCCCTCTCCACATTCCATTGCTATCCTGTTGATTCTCCACGGGGAGATGGTGAAGACATCATAAACAAGGAAATGTCTTGAAGAAAACAACGGAATGGTCAAAGATGGGCTCTGGGTAATAGGACACAGGTGGATAAAACTTCCATTATTTTTTAAGTATTCACCGGAACTAGAATGGAAATGGAAATGGTAATGTGGAGTTACCACCATTTAGCACCAGAACTTCAGGCTCCCAGCTCCCACGAAAAGAAAATTCTAGTTCTTGGAAATCAAAAGCAAATTTAATAAACACATTTCCATGGGAAAAAAGGTTCACAGGCTACAGTAAACTTTTGCTAGTGGTTATGTTGCCATCTCTTTGAGGTTGAACCAACTTTGATTATTCATGAGTTGAATGCATGCTCCCTTAATGGTGGGAGGGGGGCAGAGGAAAGGAAAGAAAATATGTGAATCCTCTAATAGGGGACAGACAGGCTACCACACATGACTGTGCACTTTGTGCACTGCCAAGTATACCTGGCTAAGAAGCTCAAGTAAGGGATTCAAATCCAACTCATGCACTTGCCGTCCAACTACGATCTCCACGGCTGTGATGTCCGAGAGGGAGTATCTTTTTCTTATTCATACAAAGGTGCAAATAGACTAATAGTAGCCTGTTTTTATCTGGCTCTGATTTCTCACCTTTCATCTAATCTTCAGAAAACCATATTGGCTCTACCTTCAAAACAGATCCAGAATCTGATCAAGTTTCACAAGCTTCAGTGGTACCCGTTGGGCCCAAGTCACCATATCTCCTGCCTGGATTGTCGCGATAGCCTCTTAACTCAGGCCCCCAGCTGCCACCTTATCCCCACTGTAGTTTATTCTCAGCACAGCAGCCAGAATGATCTTACTAAAGTGTGAGGCAGATCATGTTGCTTCTCTGCTCAAAACACTCCAGTGGTCCCACTCTACGCAGAACAAATGCCCAAGTCCTTACAGTGTCCACCAGGCGTATGTGATTTCCCCCTTTTCCCTAGATCTCTGACTTCATCTCTCGACTGTTCCATTCACTGATTCTGCTCCAGACACACAGGTCTCTGTATTATTCCCTTAAGACGCCATGCATGCCCCTGCCTCAAGACATTTGCATATACTATTCTGTCTGCCTAGAACTGAGACATCTCCATGGCTCATTCTCTAGTTTCCTAATAGTTTGGGCCCAAATGTCATTTTGTGTGTGAAACCTTCTCTGCTGCTTTAAAACAGCAGCAACACTCACACACCTTTTGTGTTAAGCACACCTTTTATTTTCTGCATTTTTGATGCTTTGACCTCTGGAGCCCTGCTGAACCTGGAGGGACTGCCCCTCTCAGGGTTAGCCATTCCTAGAAGTAGGAAACCACTGCCTGTGAGTATAGCTTTCATATGCAGACTAACCAATCCAGAGCTCACACTGTCAACCACTTCCTCTGTAGAGCTCTCACACTCAGGGACTCTAGCCACTTGCCTTAATCACCCCAGGGCCACATACCAGACACCCAGGGACTGTCCCGACACCTATGGCCTGTGGAACTCATTTGAGCTAGACAGTTCTAAGCCTGTTACCCTGCCTTGCCCATTCTTTTCCCTGGAAACCACAATGAAGGCTCTTGCTCAAGCCTTCCCTTGGCCCTTTGTTTCATAATATAACAAACTATGTTTTCAATAATTGACTCTTAACCTGTTGGCCTCACTATATCTATATGAGTAATAATAAAATCTACATTTAAAACACACACACACACACACACACACACTTTAGTCCCTTTCCCTGCTTTATTTTGCTCCATATATGTTAAAATGGCTATCATCAAAAAGACAAGAGATAACAAGTGTTGGCAAGGATGTAGAGAAAAGGGAACCCTGTGCATTTTTGCTGGGAATGTATGTATACTGGTGCAGCCACTATGGAATATGGTATGGAGGTTCCTTAAAATCTTAAAAGCAGAACTACCATGTGATCCAGCAATTCCACTTCTGGGTATATATATGAAGGAAATGATAACAGAATATTGAAGAGATATCTGCATTCCCATGTTTATTGCAGCACCAAGATATGGAAACAATCTAAGTGTCCATCAATAGATGAATGGATAAAGAAGATGTGGTATGTGTATATATGTATGTATGTGTATATATATATATATATACACACACACACACACACACACACACACACACACACACAACGGAATACTATTCAGCCATCAGAAAAAAGGAAATCCCGCCATTTGTGACAACATGAATGGAGCTTGAGGGCAATACACTAAGTGAAATAAGTCAGAGAAAGACAAATATTGTATATTATATACCTGTGGAATCTAAAACAGCCAGACTCAGAAAAAAGGTAAAATGATGGTTACCAGGAGCTGAGGGTGGGTGAAATGGAGAGATATTGGTCAAGAGATATAAACTTCCAATTATAAAATGGGTAAGTTCTATAGATCTAACGTACAGCATGGTGACTATAATTAATCAATCTGTATTATATACTTGAAAGTTACAAAGAGAGTAGATCATAAATGTTCTCACCACAAAAAAAAAGAAATGGCAATTATGTGATTTGATGGAGGTGTTCACTAACACTATGGTGGTATCATTTCATAATATATAAGCACATCAAATCAACACACTGCACCATAACATTGTCAATTATATCCCAATAAAGCAAAAGGAGAAAAATAAAAGACCGGCCAATATTCCTGACAGTAGGATGTTCCTATGCCACACGGTACCAGCTGGAGTGGAGATTTGAGAGGGTCTAATTTCCTAAGAGTTTGTCTATAGATTTCAAAGATGTTACCTCAAATCTAGGATTCTTACTTACCTAATTTTTAAAATCTTTTTCCTAATGGCATATGTCCTTGGCTTACTCTGAACCACTCTAACATAGGAAGCTCTGAAGTGCCCATTATCTCCAAAACTATAGGGATGTTGTAGAGGATTTTATCTGAAGACATGGTGCTTAACGTTTTTTTTTCTTATCTAAGAAAAGTTTTTGTTTCTTTTAAAGAAATGGCATGCATTTTCCTAGGGGACAACTGTGAATCACATTAACTGCTTTTTTCCCTTTTGGTTTTAGTCATCAGGAAGGTCAGAACCAAAATTTCGACTAAATGATTGTTAAGAAATATGTAGCTTATATATATTATTATCATTCCAAAGTACCACTTCCAACATACACCTCTTAGTCCTAATTTGACCTTTTGTTCCGCATATTTTCTCTAATTCTCATTTGCATCTACTGTATTTCAACCTCGTTGCTTTTCAAGCCCTTCATTCAATGATACAGATATTTAAGTTAAGTAGGCAATGAAATCACATTTGTTATGGGCTTTGGAGACAATCAGTAGGACAGAGAAAAACAATTTTATTGTGGCCAAATTCAAATCCCCAGGAAGTGTGACATATTTCCTAATTTATGTCTATATCTTTTTTTCCCCATCATGATGTATCTACAAGATTTTGAATAAAATCATGCTCTAACCATCTAAGATAATATGACAAAAAGTTGAATAATCAGAAGTTCTTGGTCCAAGAAATACAAAGATTTGAAATTAAAATAAAATCAGAACAGGTGAGCCAGAGATTTTAATAAAAATACTGTAAGTTTATTAAGCTACTTTATATCATGAATGCAGGTTTTAAAGAAATCTAAAATACTCCACACACGTTGTGTTCTTACAGAACTAACTCAGGATCCTACCACCTTCTCACCTTTGGCAACTATGTGACGTTTAATTTTGGTAGATTTTTAAAACTTTGACTTCTTTCCCCAATAATAAGAGTTTAGGGATACCTTCAGACCAAATCTATTTATCTAGCTACACCTACTAGCACAGCATTGCTCCTTTCTATACTTTTGATTGTGGTGACCTGGGCTTACAAGGTTCTTTTCGAAGCTGCTTGATATGGTTCATGAGTATTTATTCTCATATTAATAGGTGCAATCAAAATTCCTGCAATAATTTTGTAGAAATGATGTTTTAATTAAGCAGCAGTTGGTACTTTAAAGGCCAGATGTTTAACTGCCAGCTCGCCACCAGCTCCAGCAGCAGATGGAGGGCAAGCAGGTGGTTTGATCTATATAAAGTATCTGCTTGGAAAGGAAAGTGGACATCATGCTTACTTATTCTTACCCCTTAAGTATTTAATGTACCAATGAAGTATGCAAATCTTCCACAAGGTAATGCAAAAAAACATGAGAAACAACTTTAAGAGCAAACTGCAGAGAAACAACTGGTATGAGAGGTCTCGGAGGAGACTGGGGATGATTCTCTGTGATGAAAAGGAAAAGCAAATGCGAGAGGGAAGGTCAGTAGGAGGAGACAGCAAGAGAAAAATCCAAGTTCCCTTCCTCCTTGCAAAGTCTAAGTGAATTCTGCATGTGGTTAATGGGTTATCTTTTGAGTTTTCTTGGTTTTGTAGCACCAGACAAGATGCTAAGAGGGTAAAGCTCCTGAGGGCAATGACTTTGTATACAGAACCTAGCCTAGTGGCTATACTACAGTTGCTAAGTATATACTTATTTATCTCAATCATTCATGCTTTAACACGCTTAATGAATACCTGCTGTGTGCAGGGAACTGTTCTAGGTTAAATGGCAAACAGCAAATACTTGGGGTTTGATAATTGCGGTGATCTGACTGTGGGACAGCCCTGGGCCTAGACTGATAAGGAAACTTCCTCATCTTCTGTTGTTCCAGGCAAGAGTCAGGACTACAGAGGCAAAGAAAAGAGGGGATGTAGGTTCGCAGGCTATGGTTACTAATCCCTAAATTAAAGTCAGTTTCTCTTGTTGCTGTTAAACTTGACTTTTGTTGTTGCTGTTAATTTGCTACTGGTTGTGCATGCCAGACTAATCTAAAGTCAGTTTTAGTTGATGTTTTTAATTAAAGCTAAATTTTGTTGTTGCTATTAATTTTCTACCAGTTGTGCTTGCAAGATTATAAATTAAGATTAAGACCTATTTCAATAGTTCCAGATATGATACAGCGGTAAAACTCTGAAGTGAGCAAGAGAAGTGGTGACATAGACATAGCCAGAACTAAAGGTGATAACTTCTGTATCTAAGCTCTTTGATGTCAAGTTTGAACTGTCTTCCCTATTCTTAGTATTTATTGAGTGAATGATTCAAGGCTAAGCTTCAAGTCATCTGGAATATGAAAGTAATGTTACTTTTATATCTAAAAAATGAATCATAAATAGAACTTCAGGGTATGGTAGTAAAGATATCTTCTTCTTGGATTGATCCCTAGATCATTATGTAGTGTCCTTCTTTGGTAGTAAAGATAAAATATTTTTTTAATGAGTTGATGTTACAGGAGGAGGGTATTCTTCAGTTTCGCTGACTACAGAAGAGGAAAGGCATGGTAGTTGACAGCATAATTTCTGACTTTGCAAAAACAAAGCTCTCAGCTAGCCATTCTACTTGAAAATCATATTAAGACATTATATATTATTTAATAATGAATTACCTGTTGCATATGTATTATTACATATGAAGATGTATCATATATAATCATACATGTTCCAATTAGGGAGACCTAACATCTATTCCTAGCTCTGCTACTAACTAGCTGTGTGACTTAACCAATCATTTAATTTCTCAAGGTAACGGTGCTTTCACCTGCTAAACTGATAATGGGCTGGATGACCGCTAAAAAACTCCCACTATGCCTATTCTTAAAAAATAAACATGTTAAAATTTTTTAAATACAATAAGAAGCATAGATTATATTTTCTGTTCCCTAAAGCACTTTGCACATTTTCTCTTGATAATACTAAAGAAGAGAGTCATGGAAGAGATGTGACAAAAAGAAATAGTATTCCCATATCATTCTGGAGTATAGAGGATCTCTAAACAAGACAAGTGTTGTACTCATCTGCAGAAGGAGGTCTACCATTGTCCTCCTACGGATGACCATGATTCCCCAGGCTTATGACCTCCTCTAGTTGCTAAGAAAAGTAATCCAATGAAGAGGACCTACAAGGAGATATGAACAAATGGATACCCTCCTCACCTCACTTTGCCCTCTAAGGCACATATGAATTGCAGAAACTGGAAAGTGGTTAATTCAAATGAATCTCTATGACCCATAGGAGGCTGTTACACTATGCTATGGAAAACTTAGGGGAACAAATTAACTTCTTAGGATTGTGATAGAAAATGGAAAGTACCAACCCTTGGGTTTCCCAGGGATTCCTAGGATTTTAAACTGCAGGGACACCTTGGAAATTTCTTTTCTCATTAAGATCTACCTTTATCTTCCTCCAGAAGATTTCTCACAGTCCCGGTTCCCACTGCACCTCCGGCCTCTGTAGCTGTGCCCAGGCTAGTTTTTCCTTCTAAAGATTGGGCTTTGACTCCCTCTGGGATCTTGGGACCAGTGTGTTTCTTTGACTTTATCCCACTTTCAGGAATGGAACCCCTTCAGGTCCAACCCCTGGGCACCGGAGTGGGTTCACTGTTAGCATGATTGACTCCCCAGCCATTCAAGTCATTTACTAAATCCTATTCATGAATATTAAGGTTTCCTCTTCAAAGTTCACTTATGAGGCTTCAAGAAAGGAAACATTTCTGAGAAAGGCTGTGTTACTAGTTGATCAGCCCCCAGCTGCCATCTGCTCTTGTGACACGCTGATGGAATGGTAAAAAGACCTCGAGGATTGTTTTATTAATCACAAAATTTCACTTACTTGGGTTTTGTCTCTAAGATTATTTTCAACTGTTTATTATATACACTTCTAAAGCACTGCCCTTATTTCAGAAGGATTGCTCCTTTGCAAAGGAAGCCATTATTATGTTGGACATAGACACATCTTTTGGCACAGAACTTCCACCGGGTTTAAAACAAGCCTTAGAATATTCAGATGGATTTTACGGCCATTCCTGAATAAAGCACTACTTCCCTCAATTTATTTATATTATATGACTTTCTCAAGGCATTTGGGACTTTGAGGATTAGCAGTCATTATGTAAAAATTAAGTAGCTCACAAATCACTGTATTATAAGCTCTCAGCTATCTCAACTGATGAAGTAACAGAATTTGGTACTTTTTTTCCTCCAGATGTTACTTAATGCTTCCTGCAACAAACATGACAAATGTTAGACACTTCTGACGTATGTTCAGCCTTGGAAATATGCAGTAGGGCTTAATATTCAGAATAACAATAAACTTTTATATGGATACATATGCCATTTTCATCACAAACACCAAACTCCTAGCAAAGCAGGTGTTTCTCATAGCCATAACCATTGTAATAACCAAATCAATTCCCCACACCTAGGAGTCCCCTGATAGCCCGTATAAACTGATTAGTAAAATATGATTATGTATGTCAGCCACACCGATGAAAGTTGGAGCCAGCCCCTGAGGATGTAAGTTAAAATAAACCCAGATCCTAAATGGCTACAGAATTGACCTGCCTTGGATGAACCTACTCCTTGTGATGGCAATGGTGAATCATTATAGTGGCAAAGGGCATTGCAACTAAGGCACAGTCATGAAGAAAGTCTCCTCCTGCTGTCTGGCTTGGGCCTTACTTTGTTCTGTTCACCAAGGGTTTTATTTGGAGATAAACAAATCCATACTGAGACTTATTGCTGTATCGGCACACCAGAGAACATCAAAACTTATTGCTGCATGAAGTGACCATCAAATGTGGAGGCAGGTTGGGGGAGAGAGTGGAAGGAATTTCAAAATATAAGAAGTCAATCTTTATTTATAGAAGCTATCTTTTCCTTTAAATAAAATTCTGACCAAAGGATTGAGCTTTTAGGACCAAAGATGAAGTAATAGGACTAGTCTGAGTTACGAAATCTTAGCAATTGACATTCCTGTATATGACTGATTATGTACATAACATCCAGCGATTCTGACTGCAGTCACAGTTGTAAGTTTACGTCTGAAATTTTCATGAGTAGAATTACTTCAACAAGCACCTTTGGTGTACAATGTCATGTGCAAGCCTTGTCTTTATCTACCTTGGAGGGCAGTGCACACAGTGGGGCAGGAGCAAGCCTTGGGAACCAGACTGTCTGGGTTTGAATCCCAGCTCAACTCCTTACTGGTTGCGAGACCTTGAACAAGTTTAAATCATTTAACCTCAGAGTACCCCAGAGCTACATCTGTAACTCAGGAACAATAATAGTCACCTCTTTAAGTGGTTGTGAGAATTAACTAAGAATCTTTGGACAGTGGCTGGCACATAAAAGAAATATTTAAGTATTAGCTATTATTATTGTTTAATAAATATTTATCAAGTACCTACTAAGTATCAGGTGCATATGACCCTTTTTCTTTTTTTTTTTGCGGTACCCGGGCCTCTCACTGTTGTGGCCTCTGCCATTGCGGAGCACAGGCTCCGGACGCGCAGGCTTAGCGGCCATGGCTCACGGGCCCAGCTGCTCCGCCGCATGTGGGATCTTCCCAGACCGGGGCACGAACCCGCGTCCCCTGCATCGGCAGGTGGACTCTCAACCACTGCGCCACCAAGGAAGCCCCATATGACTCTTATATAGTAAATATTAATGTAGCTTGAAATTTCTTTGCACTGAAGTATTAACATTCTGTATTTCTAAAATTCCTTGTTTTCCTCTAAAACAAGGAAGTATCTCTTTGCATGAGTTTTTTCCCCATAAACAAGCAAATTGGTTAAAAGAGGACAATCTAACAAGAGAATAAAGCTATGATACCTTTTGTTTTAGTAAGGATCTCTTAACTTATCCTGTGAAAATGAAATCCACATTTTTTTGAAATCAAGGAAGCAATTTTCCATGTAATATCATTTGGTGTTTACTCTGTTCAGATTTTGAAAGTAAAACCAATTCTTTGGGTTACTGGACTTGAATTTTACTTCAAAAATGAGTTATAACTAAATGGAATAGCTAAATAGAATTAGTCTAGAAGTGAAAGAGAGATTTCCTTAATCACACCTAGCTTTAAAATCACCCCAGAGGTGACCAACCTCCAAAGTCAGCGGGTCTAAAATTAGGCCTTATTTCTATGTAGGGAAGATACAGGGAGCTTTTAAGCAGGAAGAAGAGGTGGGGACCCTGTGGTTTTCATTTAACAAAGCCTGCAGTAGGCACTTGAGGAGTAGGGAGCAGAGCTCAGAAAATATAATTTCCCACCTTAGACTCTGTGGCTATGCTGTTCAAAAGCCTATAAGGCAATTTAACAGACATGAACAGTAATTACAGGAGATTGTGGAAGGGAAACAGGAGAAATTAGAAAGAGGGGATGAGAACTGCAGGAAGAAGGGGGTGAAGAACCAGGTGCGAGTATACTTTAAGTCAGGACAAGAGAAACTGAAAGCTGAGAAATAACAAACTTTGATCCAGAGCGAGTGACCCACAAACCACTATAATACTGCATTTCTGTATTACCACAAAGGGAAGAGAAATACTAACTACCCAATATTTTTTATAAAGGAGAATAGGGCATATTGTGTTATCTTCTCAGTGCCTTAGCTGTGTAGTTATATTTTCTGGTGGCTTGGAGACAGAGAAACATTTGAGAGAGAAACTATTGAAGGTGTAGAGAATGGCAGGGCAGAAGAAGGCATGGCAGAATAGTGAGAAAGAAGTAAGGGCAATGGTTGAACCTACAGCTGCCAAAGAAATAGTGGGAAAGTCAGAAAGAAAGGAATCCTAAAGTAAAGCAGCAAGGGGGGTGGGGGGAACTGAACGGCCCAGAGCAGAATATTTCCAGAGGCTACATGTCTTTTAGACTTCTACACACAGGGCATATATATGTTGGAGATTATCAGCATAAATGAGAGATACACTCATATTCGTTATGTATATATACATATACATCTATCTGTTTCACAGGTACAAGAACATTAAACTTTATTAAGTAAACATATGCTATATGCTTATGCATAATTGAGTTTTAAAAGTGGGACTCATCCATCCTTGATTTAAAAAACAGTGCTCCATCATGACTATAGTTTAAAGGCATTAGATGAAGCTCAGAGATACCCCAAAATTTGGAATAATAGACTCCCTGTAAGCTGTCAATCTGTCACAGAGTGAGCATTAGTAATTGTAGGAGGAATGAATGAATGAATGAATGCACTAAGGAATGAATGACAGAGGCCCCTGAAATGTGGCGATGGAATGGCTATTGGCTCTGTTAGGATTCCAGCTCTACCACTTGCTTTTCTGGGACTACTCTAGCTTCAATTGCTTCATCTGTAAAATCTAGGTGAATATAAAGACCTACAACCCATAGTTTTGGAGAATTCAATGAGAAAATGGAGCTAAAGACTTAGCCCAGTGCCTACACATAGCACTTTTCATTATATGGGTTATTACCTGCTGACACTATGATGGAGCCCATCTCAGAGCACAAGGTATAAGATCTGTCTTGGTCTATGGTTTTCCAGCCTAGAGATGTCTAAAATTAAGGTTGAGAAATGTGTTAGGTCTTGAAATTGCAAAATTACAAGATTTTAGTGACATTAATATATATTTGCAGTTGGTACCTCAGCAAGACATTGGAAGGGCCACAGATAAAGGATAAAAAAGGAACCCAGAAAAGTAACTCAGTTCACAACTCTGGCACAATTGTAGTCACTTAGTAAATTCCCTTTTCAAGAGTGCCTGAGTCATTAAATGAGGATACATTTTGAGGGCACTGGGACACCATTTAATTGCAGGTTTCAGCAAGTTATTAAATGAGGCCCTAGTGGTTTGAAAACAATTAACGCATCATTTAATGAATTGAACACCAGTATATTTGGAGGAGCCCAAGTGGCTTGAATGAGTTAATGCATGACCCTAAGTGTACAATTAATAACAGGAGTGTCATGGGCATTAACAGAAATAAAGGTAAGTGGCAATGAAAAGAAGCAAAAGAGCCTGTCACCATATAAATTTAAAGAGCATACCAAAAAAAGAGGGGGTCTACCATTTCCAAAAAATTTCAAATGGTTCTCAAGCATTTTATAAATAAGTCCTAACATAGAAGAATAATGAACACTAGCACTGAACCATCTTCTGAAAAAGCAATGAGTCAAAGTTCAGGCTTTATTATATTATCATAAAAATGTTTCCCAGAGGTAGATGGTAGCTTTTCAACTAACTTCTGCAGAATGTAAGGTCAAACCATGGGCTAAACTCAAAAAAGAAAGATTTATATCAAATTACTCCAAAGTATTTCATTAACACTCATAAGAGCCAAAATTCCTTTGGAGATAGCTCCAAAGAATGCCATTTGGCACCATGAAAACCACCACTCTTGTTCTACATACTCAGGTGGTACAGGATCTTGCCTGATTTGTAGCAGGTGTCCCTCTTTAATGGTATTTTTAGTAATTGAGCTTTTCATTGATTTTACTACCCCTCCCCATGTACCCAGCTATGGCCAGACCTACCGAAAACCCCCGTTGTCTGACACACTTCTCAGAAGCCCGTCGACTGGCCATCTGCATCAATGCAGAATGGTCTGTTCCAATACCGTCTGTGTCTCTGTTCCATCTGCCTGATGTGATGTGTCCCTCACCTGTACTGCACTTCTCTGATGGGGACTGTTTGCCTGTGACCCACTGCGATACTCTAGTTATAATACTGTTACCCAGCCTGCTCTTCTCCTAGTCTCCTCAGGCTACCTCTCCCTCTCTTAGATATCAATCTAATAATAGGTCTAATTCACCCCAGTCCACTGCACTCTGCTGTAGGTAATCCACTCCTGTTCATTTTTTAAATCATTATTTTGAAGGCTGCCCAACAGTTTGCTGGAGATCAATAAACAAAATTGATCAATAAACAAAATAAATAAATAAATAAAAAGGACTTGTCCTGAAAAATAAAATCTGTAAGTTATGTCAAATCCTAGATACAGGTGAATGATTTCCCAATAATTTTAATACTCCCAGAGTTCTCAGGGAGTAAAATTCGTTATCACCCTTGGTCAGATAAATATTTACTAAACAATATTTGCTTATCATTCTCTTGGCAAAGCTGACAACTCAGTCTGCTAGTTTATGTTTTAAATCTCAAGTAAAATAAAAGTATGAGGGGAAAGCTCTTTCAATGGCAAATGCTTTAATTATAGCAAATCCATTAATACTTTCCCACAGGTGGGCACCAAAGCACCTTGCACTGGCAGAAGCAGAATAATATGTATTATTCTCCCCAGGACTGCACCTCAAAGTGCAATTAAACAATTACACATGACAGAACATGGGCTGTGCAGAAGTCATTCAAAATCTTGTTTTCTTCCCTTTTTTGGTTGGCTCAGCACTAATGTCATTTTCAATGACTTACATCCTGCTGATGTTGTCTATGTAATTATAAAAAGCTGTCCAACCTATTTCAAGCAATAATCTATTTTAGTTTTACTTTTGTGTCAAATAACCTAAGTCTTAACATTTTAACATCTAAGACAGGGGCAAATACTGTCTTTGATACCACTGTTATTTTTTTTTGAGTGGTATTACTTCATTCTCCATTGGTTAACAAGGAACACATTCATGTTTTACATGTAAAGTGTATACCTGTAAGCACACATGTGCGTGCGCGCGCGCACACACACACACACACACACACACACACTTTTTATTTAGCCTCCTCACTCTTGAGCCAAACTCTTGCTCAGATAAATCCAAGTTTTGATCACTAGCTTCTCTGATGAGAAGAGTATCACTGACTGTCAGTGATCCAGACTATAATGAACACATTATCTGTAACCACCAAAGAGATAATTAAAAGGTGAAAAAATATACATATAATAGCTAGTTCTCTTCAAAGCAGTGTGTTCTGTGGACCCACAGGTGTTCCTGAGACCTTTTCAGGGGACCAGGAGGTCAAAACTATTTTCATAATACTGCTGAGACATTACAGTTGACCCTTGAACATGAAGGTGAGAGGTGATGACCCCCACTCAGTTGAAAATCCTCATATAACTTTCGACTCCTCAGAAACTTAACTAGGATTAGCCTACTGTTGACGGGAAGCCTTACTGATAACACAAATAACCAATTAACATATATATTGTATCTTATATGTACATATATTTTATGACATACCTAATTTTTCCAATATTTCCAGGTTGCATGATTAATATGTGAGTTTTTTCAAATTGTCAAAAATCTCCAGGGGCTTCCCTGGTGGCGCAGTGATTGAGAGTCTGCCTGCTGATGCAGGGGACACGGGTTCGTGCCCCGGTCCGGGAGGATACCACGTGCCGCGGAGCAGCTGGGGCCGTGAGCCACGGCCGCTGGGGCTGTGCGTCCGGAGCCTGTGCTCCGCAACGGGAGAGGCCACAGCAGTGAGAGGCCCGGGTACCGAAAAAAAAAAAAAAAAAAATCTCCAAATTTTTTTCCAATATATTTATTTTTTAAAATCCGCATATAAGTGGACCTGTGCAGTTCAAATCTGTGTTGTTCAAGGGTTGAAAGGAATTGTCTTTTTCGCTCTCATTCTATCATAAGTCTAAGGTGGAATTTTCTAGGGGTTATATGATGTGTAATAGCATACGAGACTGAATGCTAAAGCAGATGGACGAATCTAGCCATCTTCTGTTAAGCTGAATTGGAGAAATTTACAAAAATGGAAAATATATTGCCACTCTTCTTACTAAGTGTTTTGTTTTCAGGAATATAGTATTTTTTCATTAAAATGGCATTTATGTAAACATGGAGTGAGTTTGTTATTTTAAAATGAATTATTAGGTAAATATTTTTAATTCACTTTTAATTTCTAATGTAAATATAGAGACATATAACTCACAAAAAACAAATTACTAGCAATTTTTTAAAGTTTCAAGGGATCCTGAGATAGAATCAAACATTTGAGCATCACTGATCTAAATAAAGATGAGTTTCTTTAGCGCTGATATGTTTGAGGGGGAGAAGCTGGATGACTGAGACACATAGAATTTGAGGCCAGATGATTGAACTGAATTTTAATTTTCACTTTCCTCTCTTGATCCCTGTGATTGCTTTCAAGTCTGAAAAAAAATTTTTTTTTTAAGAAAGAAAGAAATTGCAGGAAAAGAGAGGCCAAAATATTGATCCTAGAGAGTACTATTTAAAGTATTGCAATATTCCAGGAAAAAAAAATAGGGGGGCGTGAGTTCTCAGCATTCTTTTCTTCCTCTTCATGGTAAATGACCAGCCCTTTGAGGTAAACTGTTATACACCATGTAGGACATAGAGTAAGTTACACAGAAGTAAAACAGGCAGAACATGATAATTTTCAGTTTTGAGTGTCATGCTATGGATTTTAAATCTGAACAAAATACATCTATTCATTGAACAGAAGAAGACCAAGTTTTGATGACATCTATCACCACCAGCCAGGCTTTCTCATAACTGCTGAACACCTTCCATTCTTTTCATCATTCCTTATAAGCCAAGCATTTTAACTTTCAACTGCTTTTTTTTTCCTTAATAAATTTTAGTTCCCTTGAAGCGTAAGATGAACAGAGAAACCAGGACTCAAGCACAGGCAACCAATATAAAATGGGGCTCTCATCTTATTTGTTCTTAATTTTGTGCTTCTTTTAGTGCTGGTCAAGGGGTCTCAGCTCGCCTTGTCAGAGTGTTGGCTAATACTGAACTTACATTAAGCAAATGTTTTTAACGTATGCTACTGTTTATCCACATCTCATCCATTCGATCACAGTTTTATCTTTGAATCCAAGGGCAGAATTTAATATTTGGTTTTACAAGCCTTTCACACTATTATATCTGATTCACTGACTTAGCTCTACCACACGGCTTCACGACATCTATTTACGGAAGCAGGACAGCAGGAAAAGAACTGCCTGACTTTGGAGTCAGACAGAACTGAGTTTTAGTCCTGGATCTGCCAGTTGACTATCTGAGTTCTCCAAAGCCTGCCTAACCTCTTCCTCCATCTTTCCATTATTAGCTTAAACTTTTTGTTGACCTCCTAATATTGATCTTCTGGGTTTCTTGTTCTCTTTAATTAAAGAATGCAAATTCTCTGATCCCTTAGTCTTTATTGTTATATTCAGGGGAACATCCCTACTGCAGAATAATGTTTAATGTGTGTGTGAAGTTGTAGCAAAAATAAATGTAAATGAAATTTTTAAGATCTTGTGATGAAAAGCAAGCAACTCTGAATCTGTATTACCCCAAATTTTATTATAAACATTCAAATTGCTTCAGTACCAGCCAGAGTTCCACAATGAAGAATTCATCAAAAGAAAAGTCTGCTAGTCACTTAAGCAGGCACTTAGAAATTACTCAATATCAACTTTAATGAAAACATGTTGAATTTTAATACGTGAACTTGAACTGGAACCAGCAGTCAAAGCCTTGCCAAAATAAATGTCTACCAGCATAAGATAATTATTTGAAGAAGTAACTGGAACATTAAGTTAAGCTGGGAGTTTTTCAGCCTAACCAGAAAGACAACACTGATAATTTGTAAAATGTAAATATTTAAATATAGGCTCTGTATAATAATAACATATATCAAATATACGAAATATAATGACGCAATAACTTAGAACTGCTAATTACAATGCCTTCTGCAACACCACACTAGTGAAGTTATCTACACTATTGGCAGTTTCAATAATTGAGAAATTTATAAATAATTTCATTTAGCCCTTTAATCAACTACTGTAGTTCTTTAACCTTTTTCATTTACCAATACTGTAATGGATCTTTAAGGTTTTTGTTGTCACATCCACCTTATCAAGCAACTGAGAGCAGCTTTGTAAGACTTTGTATATGGGATGTTAAAACAAGTTGTGGAAAAGTAGAAAAACTCTGTTAGAAACTCAGTCATCTGCCACCATATAGTTGATATCAATCAGTAAATACAGTAGCTATTTCACAAAATTGTAAAGTTGCCTCACAGTTACTAATTCAATCAAACTATTTTTGTAATTAGTCTAAGCTGTAGGCATTAAAAGGCTCACAATGTAAAGGAGACATTGGGGGAGAAAGTGAAAGACTCCATTCTTAAAAGAAATTTACATCTTATACCTAAAGTTCAGAGGCAGGAGAAATGGGAGGTATCTAAGATACTGGAAAAAACCCCTAATTCATGCGAAGACTTAAGCAGGTTCAAAGCTCATTTGAGCACAACTTCATTTTAAATTACTCTTGTGTAAACATAATATTTGGAATCTTTTATTATAAAAATTCAAATGAGATAATTGATATGAAAATGTTTAGAAAACTCCTAAGAACTATTGATATAAATATATGAGGTTATTTAAAAAATTATTTTGCTGACTTCTGTAGTATTTTAGATGGTACTTAAAGAAGCAGAAATTGAGAGAAAAAAAAAAAAAAAGAACATTCCAGGGGTAACAACAGCTTGAAACAAGGGAGAAGCATTAAAGTACAAATATAGTATGAGTTGCCTGGGGCATAAGGTCTACACAGAGAATGAGAGTCAAGACAGAAGAGGTTGAAAGAAGATAGACAATTCATAAAAAGCTTTGGATGCTTTATTTCATAGAGAATTAGCCCTCTGCCTAACACACTGCATGTGACATTACTAATATTAATAATGTGTTTTTAAGAGTAAATATAATCAAGAGTACTTTTCTCACTGATTTCAAATAGAAAAGAATAAAAAAAAAAAACAGTATTCAAGTTGGCCGTGTAATAGATACCACAGAATACCAAAAAATAATTCGTTAACATACTTCAAAAAGTGATCACCCAAGCTTCAAAGAACTGAGTATCACATTGTGCTTTTAATGTTTTTAAACCGTGCCTACACATTTTATCCTTAAGCACGGTCTAAAGTATTATCTCATGTTGTGGTTTCTTAAGCAGAATGATTCTGCTATTCCAGAATAATTTCAGTCCACATGAATTAAAGCAACTGAAAATTTGTTTCAAAACTCCCTATAAGAGGATTTTTATTTTTCAACTGCACAAAAGAAGGACATAAAAAGCCCCTAGATTAAGGGTTTCTAAATATTCATTATGGTCAAGTTTACTAAATCAACTTACTGGCAATGAAAATCAGAGGTAGGTCAGCCACAATCTTGCATTATCTACTTGTCACCTGTATTACCCACAGTAAGTTCCAAACTGGTGACCCACTTTCACTTCCTTCATACTTCAACCCATCTTAGAGAACACAGCTAAATTAATCCTTCTAAATGCACTTTTACTGCATGTTTCTAATCTTATGCCTTCAGTGGATTCTCACTGCCTACTGAACTAATTATAATCTCCTCAGCTGGAAATGCAAGGCCTTCTACAATACGGCCGTGGAGCAGCTCATGGCCTCAGAGTCCCTCATCCCACCCCTATGTCTACACTACAGTCCACAATCCTAAACTAACTCTTATTTGTCAAATACACATCACAATTTCCCAGAACTATACCTTTGATAATGTTTTCCCTTCCCACAAAATAGGCACTGCATGCTGACTGCACTTAACAGCATTAGCACTTTTTCTTTTCTTTTCTTTTCTTTTTTTGTGGTACGCGGGCCTCTCACTGTTGTGGCCTCTCCCGTTGCAGAGCACAGGTTCCGGATGCACAGGCTCAGTGGCCATGGCTCACAGGCCCAGCCGCTCCATGGCATGTGGGATCTTCCCGGACCGGGGCACGAACCCGTGTACCCTGCATCGGCAGGCGGACTCTCAACCACTGCGCCACCAGGGAAGCCCAGCACTTTTTTTTTACACTTCTACTGATTCCATGTGCCATCTCTTCCTGGGAGAAAGATATCCTTCCAGGGTGATCCTTCACTTGGCTTCTCAACCATGAAGATGCTGTAATTTCTCTGACCAGATGTGGTGGCTTCAACCTTTGTATTTCTAGAGTACACTTCAGCTTCTAAAGTGTTTGCTTACTTACTCTGTGTCCAATTCTATTTGTTCCACCTTTTATCCTTCTATCCTTTATCCTCTCCCTCACCTGCATCCGTAGACCAATGTGACCGCTCTGCCCTAAATATCTTTTGGAAGGTAGATAAGGCATAAGTAATTCAATAAACCCATAATTTGGTTATATTCTCTTTAAGGCAAAAGAGCATGCTTTGCTCAAAATAGAGTAAGTCCTTTGGTGCTTGTAAATAACATGGTGTCTAAACTACTTTCATTGCAGCCGCATTTTTTTCTTCCAAGTACCTAACAGACTTAACCTACACAATACTAAAATAGCTGAATGGAAAAAGAAAGTTTCAAATGGTAACATGTTTTGTATATAAATCACTAAACATCTATATTTCTTAAAATGCAAGCACCTGGCAAAATGTCCCAGCATATAATGGGCATTTAAAATTTAATAATTAGAATAATTTGATATATGTATATTCACACATAGAGATACAAAATTCATGGATTGCCTGAATTCATACAAAATGACATCTAAATATTCTAGATAAATAAGAAATTGCCTATTAATCAGCAAACCTCAGCTGAATGCATTCTATAAGCCCAGCACTATGATACCTACACAATATTTTATAGGTCATCAATGCTAATGACAGCCTAAAAATTTCAAGTATAATCATGCCCATACTTTGCATTTTATTCTTAATGGTGTTCTGAAAAGTTGTAACTCTCAGAATTCTAATTAGCTGTCGTCTTATTGCTTTAATCCCCTAAATGAAGGGATCTTACATTTTTTCATTACAGGCGCCTAAGAAATTTGGATCCCCAGATTTTGCAGTGATTCAGTGGCTAATACTACTGGCAGAGATAAGAATAGCTCCCTGACTTTAAAGACCAGTCAGCAGGCCTAAGGCAGTGGCATCAATAAAAACTAAGGAAGTTTAGAATTAGACAATACGATAAAAAGGAAACATCCTCTACATGTGTTGGAAAGAAGCCCTCTGTTTAGTCTCCCCATGCTGTGACTGAAGTTTGCTGTCAATTCTGAGAGAAAATCAAAACGCCTATTGAGAGCCATTTCAAAATAGCATGAGACCCAGAAAAAGCCAGAGTTCATTTTATAGTCCTCTCTAATGTGTGGAAGATGACAGGGTGATTTGAAACTGAAAAACATTAGCAGAAAAAAGACAAAATAATTTGCTTTGGCAATAAAAACAAATTGAGCTGTGAGAAGTATGCAGTGCAATTAATAAATCAGAAAGACTTTCAACCATTTTAGCTTCAATTAACTATTGGGGGTAAGGACAGCTCACTGACGGATTAAATTATCCAAATGTCAATGAGCACGTTAAAGGAGTTTGCCTAGAATTGAGCACTATAGTTATCCAAAGATTTTCTTTGGGAATTCTATCATTCCCAGAAAAAGTATTCTACTTAAACTCGACTCAAGCCGGCATTTATTGATGCAATGTGCAATTTGCAAAGTGTTTTAAATGTTTATGCCCTTTTCAAAAATATATATATTTATTTTAAAATCTAAGAGGTGGGAAAGAGTATTTATTTACTTATTTATTTATTATTTATTTATTTATGGCTGTGTTGGATCTTCGTTGCTGCACGCGGGCTTTCTCTAGTTGCGGTGAGCGGGGGCTACTCTTTGTTGCAGTGCGCGGGCTTCTCATTGCGGTGGCTTCTCTTGTTGCAGAGCACAGGCTCTGGGCACGCGGGCTTCAGAAATTGTGGCCCGTGGGCTCCAGAGCGCAGGCTCAATAGTTGTGGCCCACGGGCTTAGCTGCTCCGCGTCATGTGGGATCTTCCCGAACCAGGGCTCGAACCCATGTGCCCTGCATTGGTAGGCGGATTCTTAACCACTGTGCCACCAGGGAAGCCCGGAAAGAGCATTTATAAAGTTAAATATTATAAATGTATATTTTAAAAAATTCTTTAAGATGTAAATAAAAATTCAAAAACATTTTTAAAGTGGGGAAATAATATAATTCCAGTCTTCTGTTTTGATGTGAGATAGGACCATGAATGATAAAATTTCAAGAGTCTGATGTAAACTATAAGTGATGCTTAGGTGATATTTTCCAAATATTTATATTTACAAATCTTGTAGTCAATATTTTGTAAGAAATGCATTTATAACTTATTAAGCAGTAATTCTAACTTACTTTTAACCCTTTGCCAAATTCTTTCTTGCTCGACCCCACTCTAAATATCTTCACTACCCATATTCTCCAATGCACCGTGCCAAAAAGGCAAGGTTGATTTAGGTAGTATCTGCTACAGCAATGTTACCTGAGGCTGCTTTAAGCTCCTCCCACCCCAAGGTATTTGCTGGCGTTATGTTAAGTGGCATACATTCTTCCACTGATGCTAACCCAAGGAAGAGAAAGGAAAACATGCTAATGCTTTATAGAATATATTTTAACCACTGTAATAGAGGTAGGCAACAGTTATGGGTCAGAGAGTGGCTTTGCTCCAAAAAGTCATGCAGTCACCCAGCTCCCTTCGACTTTATTGCTCTGCTATGGCCTTGTCCTTGAATTCCTAGTTGAAGCTGGGTCACCAGATCTCCATTCCAGCCCCCATGGAGAGGAAGCAATATTCTAGGCAATGATGCAGGCACTGCAAACATCATTTCTATGATTGGCAAAAACCTACTCACATGGTCATACCTGGATGCATAGGTGGGTAAGAAAAATATCATTACTAGTTAGGTAGTCATATGCCCAACTCAAAATTGTTTTACTCTGGAAGAAATAGAGAATGAATTTCATGGGCAAAAAGCAAATTATAGAGTTGGATTTGAATACAATGTAATAGAAATAATGGTAACCCAGGAAAGCTTGATACACTCCCAGTTCTGATACTACTATCTGCATGCATTGGAGAAGTCATTTAATCTCTGTCTCTCTCTCTTCCTTATTTTAGTCATACAAATTAAAGAGTTTTTTTGTTTGTTTTTTTTTTTGCGGTACGCGGGCCTCTCACTGTTGTGGCCTCTCCCGTTGCAGAGCACAGGCTCCGGACGTGCAGGCTCAGCGGCCATGGCTCACGGGCCCAGCCGCTCCATGGCATGTGGGATTTTCCCTGACCGGGGCACGAACCCGTGTCCCCTGCATTGGCAGGCGGACTCTCAACCACTGCGCCACCAGGGAAGCCCAAATTAAAGAGTTTTAATCACAATGTTGCTAATGTCGTTTTATCTCCGCAGAATTCAATCTTCTTATATTCAGTAGGACTCAAACAACTTTTGAGGTCATCTTCACATCCTTGACTGCATTTGCATTTTAAAGAAAATCACCTGTTTTCTAGATTTCTCTCAATTTGACAACCTATGGCTAATACTAATTTAATTATCAAAAGATGAAATATGTTTTGTATGAGATTTTTTAAGCACCTGTAATGTAATATCACTGATGAAAAATCCGAATTTCACAACTGTAACCTAGCCAAAAGCTAATAATATTTAACCTGACAACAGCGAACAGTTGTTAGAGGCAGAAATGCTTCTATCTGCCAAGAGACGTCGTGATCAAGAATCTGAGAAACACTGTGAAATTAAATGGAAAAAAACCCTGATATATGTGGTTCCTATAACTAGACACACTCAGGAGTGATTCTGTCGTAACTATTCAGATTTACTGATGCTTTGGTTCCTCTTCAAGAATTGTTTTTAAAAATCTTTTCCTTTTAGAGAGGAAACTAGACCCCACAGCACAACGTTGGTTGAGACACTAGACATCACAGTTTTGTATACATTTCGCCACAGTCAAGCTGGGGAAGATATCTAGTTTCTATGAAGATTTTCAAATCTTGATGCACAAGTTTTTCTTATTGGTTTCAAAATATCTTCTAAAGTTAGCAAAACTCATTTTGCCACAAATGGAAAAGATCTCTTACTCTGTAATCCTAAATCCCTCCCTCCTACCTATGTTATTTTCCCTTCTGGTTCCTTTTCCACTCTCCCAGAACCATAGTGCAAATAAGACTTGAAAATAAGAAGTGGAGAAGGATCAACTATGGACCAGCGCTTGGACTCATAATCCCCACCGCTGATTATCATCTAACTTTGTGGAGTTCATCGGAAGAAAAACTCCAAGTAAATGCTAAGATTTTGTTGTTGTTGTCAAAAGGCAAAGGTTACCTAAAATTTCAGGAGTAAATTTGAATTGAGTGCTTCTGCATATATCAAGAAAATCAACATGCTGAGCTTTTCCCTCTTAATTAAAATGCTCCGTATTTCATATGACATCGAACAGGAGAGAGATGACAAAAATCGCTCACTTCTCTGATTCTCAGACAAACTCGAATTTTACTTTATCTTGAAGGAAATTATACAGTTAAAGGAAACAGAAATTTTGCTGTTGATTTCTTAGAAAAGTTGAACTCATTACATTAACTTATATTTCCATCTCCACTGTAACACACAAATTCACAGCAAGAACTCTAAACCCTATTTACACACTCAGCTGAGCATTCTGGGAAGAGACTGAACAGAGATTAATTTGTGCACACATGCACTCTCTCTCTCTCTCACACACACACACACTCACACTATAGAGTATCTTTATTTATATTGCACTTATTCTTCATTTCCTTGACAAATTTGGGATGTTTTACTGCCCCTATGACTATTAATTACCAATGTTGTTAGCTGGCTTAAACTTAACTTGTTTTTTAAATTTACCAATTAAAATATTTCTAGAAACTAACATTATCCCTTTTTAGTTTCTCAGCTTATTCTTTCTTAAAACACACACACACACACACACACACACACACACACGTTATTCTTTTACCTCCATGATATTAAGTTCAACTTTCGGTTATTTATTCTTCATGACACAATTAATGAGTGAAACTGAACAAGAGCCATTGACTACACTCAGCATTCTTTCCTATTTATTTTCCACCACTGCTACCTACATCTTCTAAAGTTAACTGAAAAACAAACATGGCAATTCTCTGCCTTTTACAGCACTTTCCTTGTCAAATCCCACAGAAGCACGTGGCTGAGCGTATGATGTGAAGCGCCTGGGAACCGCTTTGGCTTTATGATATAATTTTTGGACCTTCAATCCGAAATGTTTCATTAGAACAATATGATTGACTCAAGAGGGTGATACTGTTAGAAGGTGTCAGAGAAGTCATTTAGAATAATCACCTACCCCTTGGAGAGATTCCCTCCCCAACATTTCTGCCAATTACTCTCCTAGATCGCATGAAGTTTAAATTCCTCAGCCTGGCTCAAGAACCTCCAAGAACAGTGCGGATGAACAAGCCCAGCCTCACCTCTGACAAATCCCCTAACCTCAGTCGCCCTGGAGCCGGCCTTCCCCACTCCCCAGGACAAGCACTCCGCTTCTCTGGCCATGCAATCCCTTTGCCTGAAACATGCGCTGCCTCCATCTGTGCCTGCTAACAACATCACATCCGCCCCTCCTTGCCCAGTTCAAGTGGTATTTCCTTCAGGGGGCCTTTGCCTCGTCTTGCCCCAGCTCCCAAACAGCAAACCCCCTTTCTGCACCTGGCTCCCTGCGCGCCTCAGCAGTGCACACCTGTCCTCTAGCACGGAGCATGCTGCACCCTGTGTTTTGAGTGTTTTGATATGTGTCTGTCTTATCCCTCTTAGATGTACAGCTCTCTGAGGGCAGGGAGTCCACTGCCTGCCATTTCTACATGCTACAAAGTCTTTTGTATCAAACAAGCTCAAGAGTCAACAACCGAGATTGTGGAAACAAGTAGGGCAGGAAAGAGAGTGTTGATGATGTGTCCCTGTTGAAATTTCTGAGATTTCAGAAAAAGTAAGTTGCCTCCCTCGATACTAACCAGTAAGAGGAGATCCAAAGTTCAAAGAAATTTCTTCTGTGTTTGCCTAATATAAATTGTTTCTAAACAGAAGAAAAGACTGTATCTTCAATACTCCCCATGCTTTCCACTTCACGCCATTTTTCTGCCACTGTCCCAGAAAATGCCACTATTCTTCAGACCCATTGGTAGGACCACTCTTTTCACTGACTTCACTGGCTGCAGTAAGCAGAGATAACCACCTGCAATCATAAGTGTGTTGAACTCTGCAAACCAGCCGTTTATTGGGTTAAGCTTACCTTCAGTAAGAAAATTTGTATACATGTGTCCTACCACTTGCTCTCTCCTTCACTGCCTTATCCTTGGCTACCAACATGCAGGTCCGAAATTTGAAGAATATGGATACCCGGTTCCATGATTTAAAAAAGAAAAACCCTCACAGATCTTTTATCATATATCCTCATAAGAACTACAAATTGGTTCCAAGAATGGACTCTCAAAACTTTTCCTCACTCCAGACCATTTAAGGCAGTAAAAATACCACATGGTCCCCACACACCCACCTAATCCCGTTTTGCAGTGGAAATAGATCTTTGTAATACCAAAAAATGAAACGGAATTCCTTGTAATGTTCAATGACAGAGCAAAGTTTAAACATTGTTTATGAATTTTTTTAAAAAAACTTTTTTGATCAATTCCAGAATCACTGCAAGTATTGAAAAACATTGGATTAAAGAAGTGATTCTCCACTAGTGGGAAGCAGTGTTAGACCCACATTACCTCTAAGTTTAGAAAGATTTTCTACAAAAGAGAAAACAAACAAGCATACAACTCTGCTAGATGTATAATACAACAAGCAGAGAATCAGCAACTTTCCACAGAGCAAAGCTTTACTGTTCCCAACACTCCTCTGGCTCACGCCATCCTAATCACTGCAGCAACGAACCCTGGGAACTCCATGGGCAAACATTAGCACTGAACTACGGTGCACTTTGGCACACATGATAACACTGCACGAACACCCTTGTTTTGAACCAGTAACGACCCTTTTGCTATATTAGGAGGTTTTCTGTCAAAACAATTCTTTGGTGTCATGTAAACAGCCAAAGTGTTCTGTGAGGAGTTTGTGCAATCATTTGAATCAGCATAAAGATTAGACATGTGGAAAGGGGGAGTTAACAAAACAGTCCCAGGCTCTTTCCCGTATACTGGTGACCTTCAAGTAGACCCAGAGAAACTTTGAAAGCATTTCTCAGGGTACAAGAAAATGAAGTTTTCTACATTTGGGTTGACTTAGCCAAGAAAAAAATCTATGTCCCATGACCACACAGCCTCATGGCTGGAGAACACCCTGGAGGGAGATCATGGACATTTACCCAACCTCAACTACCCCCACCTTGTTCGTAAGTCTCTGCCCTGCAGCCCCTCACTCCACCCTATTTCCCAACTCAACAGCTGCTGCCCCCTCCCTCTGGAGCATTCCAATGCTCCAAACCACATCTGTCTAGGTGTGGCTGAGACGCTTCTCTACTTAGTTGAGCTAAGCCAATGTCGAAATTTTTTAGAGAACTTTACTAGGCATTTAAGGGCAAAACTACAAAAACACAGAAATAAGTACAGGGTGTTCTTATGACAAAAGAACTAAAGACTGATACCTCTCTGCTGGGCTGATTCTCTTTAGGAAGCCACGAGTTCCCTGTCCCGATTTCATTCCTGCCAGGTTTAGATGTTCCTCTGGCCTATTCCATCCTCGAATAGGGCTGTCACCACTGTCCAGTTAGTGATGTTTTGTGACCACCCCAAACCTGCTCTCAGTATTTTGTTGATATCTGGGAGCTCAGCATTAAAGGATTAAACTTTACCTCAGGGGTGAAGTTGCTTGGCCATATTCTGCAATTTTTCCTCTACTTCATCTGAGCTGCCTTCACAGATGCCGTTGTTCACTTTCTGGACTATTTCATGGCTTATGGTCCCAGAAATTCCTGATTTTCTCAAAAGAAACCACCAGCTCCTTCTAAAGAAAAATAACCCGCCCATTATTCTAAATGAGCGTTTCAGCCTAATTATCCCTGAAAAGGTACTTTTCATTCGTTCAACAAATATTTATTAAATGCCTAATATGTACCGGGCATGCATCTAAGCCCTACAGATACAGGAGTGAATAAAACAGACCTGCCGTCTCTCTCATTTGAAATCCCTCGCTGTGAGAAAGCATGAAGTCGGACCCCAATGGTGATTCGTAGCCAGGCTGCCTGGGTGCAAATACCAGTTCTCAGCTTGGGCAACTCAGACTAAGCCTCAGTTTGTTCATCTACACAAAGGAGACAATAATAGACCCGACCTCACAGGGCTACTGTGTATATTACATGAGATGGTGCATAAAAAGCATTTAACGCAGACTCTAGTACACAGTAAGCAGTCGATAAATTATACAGGACAGATTTTCCCTCCTCATCTGAGCCTAACACTAAACCAGTTTGACAGAAGTAGAAGCTGAAACAGGAGTAGGAGTAGCAGTAACGTAGCTAATCTTCACTGAGTACTTATTAACGCCAGGAAATGACCTAAGTATTTTACATACAGTACTTTAATTTATCACCTTCACTCATAGTTAGAGGTAAATAACAGATGGTAGAGGTAAATAACAGAGGTAAAAAACAGATGTTTTCCACTTTCAGTTTTACTGAAATGCTCTAGTAGTTTCAACTTTTTCCTTATGAAGTGCATTTCTTCTCCTTCCTATCTTTTCTTAATTTTAGTGATTTTCCGTAGCATCTCATTAATGTAAATAATCTCCTAACAGGCATCTGGAATAAGACCCCAGATTTGTTTCATTTGCCACATTTGTGCAAAAACTTGTCAAGCAATCCTTACTCTCTCTTAATGAGCCTCCTGGCTTTTCTCTCATCATTCCTCTGGTGGTAATGTCTCACCAGAAATCACCTTTACTTTAAAATCATGTGCATTTCACTGACCTTTGATCACTTGATGTTTCAAGAGATGCCCAAAACCACCAGGAATGCTTTTATAAAACAATACTAAATGGCATACTCACTACGGCTTACTAAATGTTTTGATGATCACTGCATTTTTGCATGTTCCTCCACCATGAATTTTAAAATATATTTTCACTTGTTTTCTGAGCAAGAATATAGACATGTTTCTAGCATAATCAGGATGTTCAGAAATATAATGCATTGTTATTATATTAAATGAAGTAAAAATTAAACATTATAGATAATTAAATACAAATAATCAAACACTACTATACAATAAAAGTAATAAAATATTAATTAAACATTTAAACTTAATATTAAACATTAAAAAGTAATAATAACTAACTATATTGTTTACTCTCATTTAATCCTCTCAAGAATTCTGTGATATAATAATTAATATTTTACACAAATGAGAAGAATGTTTAGAGAAAGAAGGTTTAGAGAAATTAAATTAACTTTCACAATTACTAAAGGTAGAAAGGGGCATAACCAAATCTTGAGCCTTGAGTTCTCTGACTCAAAATGCCTGTATGAATTTATTCTAATCTATTTGTAATAATCTATAGGATAAGGTAGAAGATGCTAGCATTTATATAACTAAAAATTATCAAAGGGTATAATCAAGTGTTGACAGGAAAAAAATCGGAAGAAACAAAAATATCTTAATGTTTTAACCTAAGATTTGCAGCTTCTCATTAAAACTTTGGAATTAACCACAAATATGCTTCACCCTGGTGGTTCCTAAACAATCACTATGCTTTGAAATAATATTTGAAGAAGAATAGTGCAAAGGTAAAAAAAATGTAGGCTGATAAAATAAATAAAAATACTACAAAACTTATTTTTAGGATAACAAAGGTGTTTCAGTAAGTAAAAGGGATTCTTTTTCAAAAATCAACAGATTTTTTTTCTATTAACTGAACAATTGTTTAACTACATAAGAATAAAAAATGATGGTTGCATGTTTCCTTTTAATAGTGCTATCTAGCAAACTTTACAGTCAGAAAATTGATAGACTACATTAAATTCAGATCCTGCACGGTGTGTTTAAAACACTGGTTTTTATTTTTGAGAATGTGTCAAAAGTTTTGAAAAAAATTTGAGGAAATCCTCAGTACCGTAATCTCCTTTATTCTTATGCACATGAATACAATTTGAATAAGATTTTCCAATCTATGTATAAAAACAACAATTATACTTGAACAGATTCTAAAACCCTGAATAACAGTTTTAATTTCTAAATGTTGCAGACTTACAGATGATAAGTTTAAAGCTAGCTGAGACCTTCTATTAGTTTTTAATGCTGTTTATAGATTTCATGAGAATTCTGTTTACTAATATTGGCAACAATCAACCAAATTTCATATGGTCACTCCTTTTGGGTTTTCAAAGATAGATTTATAGATACTAACTATATTCTTTTTCCTTGGATTTTCTTAGATGGAACTAGGGAATTACCTCCACCCTGGTCATTATTCCCACATTTTAGAATACTCAGAGACCACATATGATTATCTTCCTACCCAGTTTATCCAGGAAATTTCACCTCAATTTCCTCTTTTTGACGCACAGGCTCAGCGGCCATGGCTCACGGGCCCAGCCGCTCTGCGGCATGTGGGATCCTCCTGGACCGGGGCACGAACCCGTGTCCCCTGCATTGGCAGGCGGACTCTCAACCACTGCGCCACCAGGGAAGCCCATCCTTTTATTTTAATCACCTAAGAGCCAAGAAAACTACAAAGCTCAGCAAGATGCTTTTTACAGTGTGTCCATTCCAATAATCCTTTTTCTCACTGGCAGTAAAGTATAAACAAGGATGAAGGTGTGATTCGTGGAGCTGACAGGAGAGTGTAAATGTCTTTGGTATGGTTGAAATAACAATAACCAGCAGGGCAGTAATACACCCTGGATGCCTGCTAGGAAATGGAGGGAGGAGGGTGTAAGGGCATCAATGTGTAGGTATTCATCATGTGTCCGGCAGCTGGAAGTTAAAGCTGTGCATTTCCTGAGAGATGGCTTAAAAAAGACGTGTTAAGCAACTGTGAAAACCCACCTTATCCTTACTACTGCCACAACGGTTTGTTCTTTCTAAATGTTCCATTTTTTTTTTTAAGTTTCAGTTCTTTATAGAGCTTCCTGAGATGACCAAGGCTGAAACAGAAAGTAACAATCTTCAGTTCCAGCTTCCATGGGGATATTCAGGTACTTGGAGGTATTTTAGAGGTTTTTTCCCTCCTTATTGTATTTTGGGATGATAAACGGTAGGGAAGTAGCAAAGTAAATGATAATGATGTAAGAAAGTCTTAAAAACACAAAGCCAAAGAGGATATCTTTTGGTCCATTCATTCCAATAATGAGAAGGCAGGACCTTCAGAGCATATAGAAGCTTTTTTCTAAACTTGCAAAGTGAAGCACAGCTCGATTCTACCTCTGGGAAAATACATTTCATAAGAATGAAAAAGAGCTAAGTTTTTCCACCAGCCTTCTGAATTCTTATGCTCAGAAGAAAGCAAAAGAATTTAACCCGGAGTGTAAACAAGGTCCCTATGGTGCAGAGTGTACCCAGGAGAGAATCCTCCCATTGCACAGATTTAACTTTGACCACAGGTAAAGAGCCCTTGAGGTTTCCAGAGCTGTTCCAACTTTCAGAGGAACAATGGCTCCCATAACTAGATCGACTTCCCTCCCCCTTTTTAATCAACATTGCATCTATGTGGAATACAACACTGACAGACTATCTAAAAACAAATCCTTTGCTGGTAAAACACCTAAAGAAAAATCAGTCCCACCTCTCTATTCCTTCTTCTACAATCTCCTCCAGCCACGCTGAACTGTGGCCTTTTTTCCAAGCGTCATCCTCTCTGTCTCCATAGGGCATTGATTAAACTGACCCTCACTGCCAGGAATACCTGTCCTCCTGTCTTCCCCAACTCTCACTTACCCTTCTGAACTCAGGAGTGGTGTCACCGTCTCCAGGAAGTCCCTCTTGACTCACCCTTCAAACCTACACTAGGTGTCTCTCATATGTGACTACAGACCAAATGTGAATTCCTTCCTGAGTTCTTTTCCTACTCTCCTGAGAATATGTTTACATATTTATCTAATCTACTTCTCTGTACTCTTTGAAGGATTTGTATCCTATTCATCACTGCACCTTCATTGCCTAGCACCATGCATATAATAGTTGCCAGTGAATAATCACTGCAAGTATAAATTAGTTAATTCTCATCCAAAGTCCATTTTCCCATTTTTCTAAATATCAACATCTCATCAGCACTTTCACTATTATGTTTAGCATTAGCAGAAAGGCACATTACTTTGATAAAAAGCACTCCTTAAAATTATCCTAGTTTTTGATTTTCAAATTATTTATACTTTAGATAGTTTCAGAAAGAATACAAGGCTTAAGAAAAAAAGGGCATTTGGCCTATATTTTATAAGAGTGTTAAAGCAAAAATATAACTTTGCCTTTTGGGAGAAACGTTATTGGTCTGGCCTACCAAATTTAGTTGTAATATAATTTCCCGCTAAAATATACGGCAAAGAAAATGAGGACATCTAATTCTGAGCACAAGCCACATTACGAGTCAAGAGGATGTTCAACACAAAGCCATATGACAGAATTTATAATTATTACTAAAAGATAATATATCAAATCAATCAAACATAGAAAATATCCATAAATAATAAAACTTTACAGTAAATTATAGCAACTAAAATATATGTGGGGATATTTAATTCAAATGCTATTAAAGAAGATACATTTAAATCAGTAAGCAAAATCCAATCAAAATCAGGATACTCAGAAGGTTCTGTAAGTGCTATTTTCAGATTTTACCTAAGATTGTGTGTCAGATAGGTGCCTATTTCAGCCCTAAAAACAAAAATATGATTAATCAGCATGAAAGCATACCTTCTCATATTCAAATTTAAAAAATCTTCCCTGATTTATCACAAATGGCATTTTGCTTCTATTCATTCGTTTTGGTCGCTCTCTTAAGAAAATAATGTGTTGTATCATTTGTGTGTGAATAATTAATTTGAATTGGTCAGAGCTCCAACATATAGTTCATGAATTATCATATTTAAATCACATATCTAGCAGGCCCAATATTCTCTTCCTCTGATATTTAAATAACATTTTGAAAAGTATGTTTGGTTTGTACCTTCTACAAAAAAAAACCAGTTTTTGCTTTCTCTCTTAGCTAATATATAGCGAATTATGTCAAACCAAAATAAAATATGCTTGTTTTTAATATAAAACCTATAGAAACCCTTGGACTCTATTCTCTTAAAAATATTGAAATAGCAATCCTTTGCAGAGAGACATAACAGCAATATGTAAAACAATGATATTGAATTAAACCAAGGGATATATTTCTTGTTCCCTTCAGGTACTGAATCATTAACTCATTCATGACATGAAAACAATAATTCCATTCTTGGAGCCATCTGTACAAAATAGCATACAAATAAGGAATTGCTGCAGGACAAATCCAGGGCTTTTGGGTGGGGCAGTGATGCTCATGTACCCTAGGATGTCCTGCCTGATATCCTGCTCCTCACAGCAGCCCAGCTGTCAGTTCATACGTGGCAAATGTAAAATGCTACATGCAGGGTACCAGCCCTGCAAACACCTCTATAATGCAATGGCAGCTGGCAGCTCTTTCAGAACAATTCCCAAAACTAAAATATTGTTTTGAACTGGGATCTGCACAGATGTCTTCGTCAGCACAACTTCTGCAAGAACATCTACCCAAGATCCAAGATTCACCTAAACAAAACTGCAGGGAAGAAAGGGCCCAAAACATAACAGCATAACATTCACATCCTTAGCATCTCATAGGCCGTTAAAAATTGAAATACGGGCTTCCCTGGTGGCGCAGTGGTTGAGAGTCCGCCTGCCGATGCAGGGGACAAGGGTTCGTGCCCCGGTCCGGGAAGATCCCACATGCCGCGGAGCGGCTGGGCCCGTGAGCCATGGCCGCTGAGCCTGCACGTCCGGAGCCTGTGCTCTGCGACGGGAGAGGCCACAACAGTGAGAGGCCCGCGTATCGGGGAAAAAAAAAAAAAAAAAAAAAAAAATTGAAATACGACATGAAGACTCAGATATTAGAGAGGTGAGTTCATTTTTAGATTGTAAAGATCAAAATCACCTCCTCTTATCCTCTAAAAACACAAGTGGAAAAAAAAAAAGGCTTCCATTTGTTACTTTGCTCATGTTACTTAAAAAGAAAACTAGAAAAGAGTTCGTGTAAAACAGGAACCACTCCAGTGGATTATAGGAAGCTCTTCACAACCTACTTCTGCTGTTCCTCAAAGAAGATTTAAATAGAGTTGGGGCGCCAGACAGCTCACATCTCTCACTTCTAGATTCTGAAGGAATAAGAGATCAGGGCCCCAGGGACTAATGGTAATTAAAAGAAAACGGATGCAGTAAGTCTAAGAAGCTTGGCTAACTCTTGGCAGGGTGTAAATAGATCTTACACAGTTTGCTTCTATTTTCCCTGATTGGAAAGTTCAGTGTTTAAAAAAAAAAAAAAGAAAAATGAGTTGCTGTAGGGTAGGTGTTGTGTACTGTAGGTATTATAAATGCCTTTAATAGCAATACATAAAGCAAGTAAACTTTCTCATTCATGACTAATGAGCCAATTCAAATCCTTAAACTTGAAGAAGACCCAAATAAAGAGAAAAGAACCCTTTGTTCTCCCTTCCCATGATTCTATTTCTATCTCTATTGCAACTCTTTAGTTAACCACTGAATTTCCATTGTCTGGAAAACAGTAAACATTTAATAAATAATATGACTCAGCTAATATTGGCTGCATAAAATCTTTGCTTCTGGATTCAATGGCGTTACTTACGTAATCTCATATTTTACTCAAAAGCACTACATCTGAGCTGGACACTCCACAAATACTATATATTACTACACTTTATAATTATATATAAATATCTAAATCTAATCTATTTATACACATTATGTATTTATATATAATTACTATTTAAAATACTAGATAAATATCATGTAAGTACTAGGCAAAAGAGTATCCCAAGCTTTGTAGAGAAGACAAATAATTAAAGCTATTTAATCAAAACTAGTTGAATTGTAACACTTTTGTTTAAATTTCCTTAAGTCAGACTATGCTATGCATTAATTATTACAGTCATTATTAATATCTTGCCACTATAAGTTCTACGAAGAAATACACACTTGGAACATCTTTAATATCATTTCCCATATTTAGACCTGAGTATCTTTAAATGTCATCATTTAATATACTGAGAGTCCCCAACTTATAATGTTTCAACTTATGATTTTTTGACTTTATGATGGTGCAAAAGTAATATGCATTTTAGTATAAACTGTACTTCTAATTTTGAAGTTGTATCTTTTCCTGGGCTAGCGATATACTGCATGATACCCTCTCATCATGCTGGGCAGAAGTTGTGAGCTGCAGCTCCCAGTGAGTCACGTTATCAGAAAGGTGGACAACTGATACACTTACAACCATTCTGTACCCAAACAACCATTTTGCTTTTTTCACCTTCAGTACAGCATTCGATAAATTAGATGAGATATCCAACACTTTAGTATAAAATAGGCTCTGAGATGATTTTGCCCAACTATAGGCTAATGTAGGTGTTCTGAGCACGTTTAAGGTAGTTTAGGCTAAGCTATGATGGTCAGTGGGTTAGATGTATTAAATGCACTTTCGATTCAATGATATTTTCAACTTACGATGGGACATAACCCCATTGTAAGTCAAGGAAGATCTGTATCTCCTATATTTAGAGTTGAAGACTCTAGCATTTCCCTAGAAGTTTTACATGAACATCACTTACTAATCAATATGAGTAATCCACAAATAAAACCTTCTCTGTCTGAAAGAACAGACTCTTGATATAGCTTCCAGGTAAGTAAGAAAGCTTCTTTGCCACCAAGGGCATAGTCCAATAGAGACACTAGCGTGAAGCCAATTACTGTAGAATTCAGAACAGTTATAAAAGATGTGCTCCAACTCTAACTGAGGTGGAGCTGGGGGTCAGGAGAGCTGTAGGAAAGGTCAAAATTTGGAGATTTGAACTGAGGCTTAAAAGATGAGTAAGAAATTGGAAAGCTAAAAAGAGGGGCAGAAGGGCACCACAGACTAAACGAACAGGGAATGCATATGAGAGAGGACAGTACATTAAGTAAATGCAGGTAATTAAGGGGAAGCTGAAAACAGAGTGGCATGAAATGAGGCTAAAAAGGTTACTTGAATGCTGTGCTAATTAAGGGGTTCAGACAATCTCTTAGTGACTAGGGAGACATTAGTGTTTTAAGTAAGGAGGTGGCAAAGTGAGATTTCGCTTTTGAAAAGACCAATCAGGCAAGAAGAGGAAGGAAGCAAGAAGACATTGACGGAAAGAAGCAGAGCTGGTAAAGGGCTACTGTAAAAACAAGTGGTCCAGAAAAGAAATACTAAGGTAGTACGCTTCGGGGGTAACGTAGGGGCCAGAAAGAATTGGAAAAATTTAAGAAATACATAGACGGTAAAATTATCAGACTTCGCCAATCGTGTGGTCACAGGAGGGAGGCAAAGGAGATTAGATAATACTGACTCTCAGATTTATTCCGGCAACGAAGAGTGCGTACATAATGATGCCTTTAACCGATACCAGAAACACTGAAGGAAATGGGCTTAGTTTCAAGTACATTCATTACTCGGTTGTCACACATATGGAGGGACCTAGTAAACAGTGTGTTCAACAAATACGTGCTGAGCATCTGGTCTGTCCCACACACTGTTAGGCACTGGGCCTAGTAGGTACTGATGGTGAACGAAACACGCATGCTTCCTACCCTCAGGGAAGGAGAGTTTCTCACAGTGGAAGGAGAGGTCTTGACTAGAGAGGAAGGTGTCCTCAGAAAATGATGAAACACCACTTTTGATCAGTTCTCTGTTGGTTTGTTTCTCTAGTACAGGCGATTCTCAAACAATTTTCAAAAAGAGTCAGAACACCACATACTTGGATACCCATTTAATCTCGAGTTCAGAGCGCATTCATTCACTTTTCTCACTCATTGCACAACCTCTATTTATTTTCTTTTCTGTGTCCGACAGTCTGCCAGATGCTCTTACCGCCAGAGAATCTTGGTGGCACGGCAAGCGCATAGCACTGGTGACAAGATCTGGCCTGCTCTTAATTCATTTTGCCAAGTTTCTAAATGTCACTGGGTTTCCTTCACCAGTAAACAAGCGTAAGTGTTTAGAGCACTGACTGCAAACTGCACTGCAAAGCCCAACCTCTTCGCAGAGGCCAGACCACCTTGGAGGAAAGGGAGAAAAGGAAGAAGTGCTGAGTGGGTAGGGTGATCACCCCAACTTGCATCTGTGTGACACATCTCACCTCAGAGTAAGATTTCCTTTTTAAAACAGGTTTCTGAATCTAAGTGTGTGTGTGTGTGTGTGTGTGTGTGTGTGTGTGTGTGTGTGTGTGTCTGTAAAAGCTTCAATTATTAGGTGTCTTTAATAAAAACCATATTATTTTTAGTATAATTTTTTCATGCTAAAGTCTAAAGACCCCAAAGTAAGATTCTGGTTAAAAGAGTTAAAGAAGACGTCTTTCTACTAAAAAAAAAAGAAAAAAAAAATCAGCCAAAGCATGTGTAACACTTGTGAAAAATTTATAGTTCACAAAAATACAAGACTGTGCTACTAGTAGCAAATATAGTAAGTTGACAAAATACCTTCAAATAATAAAACCTGATATGTCCAACTTTTCAGCAGCACACAATATTAATAGTAGCAACATTTCTGAGTACTTGGTTTACTATAGGCACTAAACCAAGCCCATTCCATTAACTCACTTAATACTGTGCGTTTTGCAAAAGAGGAAACTATGGCTTAGAAAGTTCAAGTAAATTTCTTAAAGTTACATAGCTGTATGAGGCAGAACCAGGATTCAGATCAAGGTCTGCTTGATTCCATAAATATAAATATCTAAGGAGAATGAGTAAAGGATATTCATTTCAGACTTCCCTGGTGGCGCAGTGGTTAAGACTCTGCCTGCCAATGCAGGCGACACAGGTTTGAGCCCTGGTCTGGGAAGATCCCACATGCCAAGGAGCAACTAAGCCCGTGCACCACAACTACGGAGCCTGCGCTCTACAGCCCGCAAGCCACAACTACTGAGCCCGTGTGCCACAAATACTGAAGCCTGTGAACTCTAGGTCCCGTGTTCCACAACAACAGAAGCCACCACAATAAGAAGCCCGTGCACTGGGCTTCCCTGGTGGGGCAGTGCTTAAGAGTCTGCCTGCCAATGCAGGGGACACAGGTTCCAGCCCTGGTCCAGAAGGATCCCACGTGCCACAGAGCAGCTAAGCCCATGCGCCACAACTATTGAGCCTGTGCTCTAGAGCCAGTGAGCCACAACTACTGAGTCCGCATGCCACAACTACTGAAGCCCGCGCACCTAGAGCCCATGCTCCGCAATGGGAGAGGCCACCGCAGCGAGAAGCCTGAGCACTGCAAGGAAGAGTAGCCCCCGCTCGCCGCAACTAGAGAAAGCCCGCGTGCAGCAACAAAGACCTAACACAGCCCAAAATAAATAAGTAAATAAACTAATTAATTAAAAAAAAAGAAGCCCGTGCACTGCAATGAAGAGAAGCCCCCACTTGCCACAACTAGAGAAAGCCTGCGCATAGCAACGAAGACCTAACACAGCCCCAAAAAAAGGTAAAAATAAAAATAAAATAAAATATAAAATAAAATTTTTAAAATTCTTAAAAAAAAGAGGGACTTCCCTGGTGGTGCAGTGGTTAAGAATCCGCCTGCCAATGCAGGGGACACAGGTTCGAGCCCTGGTCTGCGAAGATCCCACATGTCGCTGAGCAACTAAGCCCGTGCGCCACAACTACTGAGCCCACATGCCACAACTACTGAAGTCCACACGCCTAGAGCCAGTGCTCCGCAACAAGAGAAGCCACCACAATGAGAAGCCTGCACACCGCAATAAAGAGTAGACCCTGCTCGCCACAACTAGAGAAAGCCCACGCGCAGCAACAAAGACCCAACGCAGCCAAAAATAAATAAATAAATATATTTAAAAAAAAAAAAAAAGAATATTTGTTCCAAGAACTTCAAAGGCCAATAGTTGATAATAATTTGAAATGACACCAGACTTTTCATGGGCCTGATGAGTCTGTTATATTAGTTACCTCAGACAGGGTAAAAATGGTATTTAAGTTTTAATTACTTGTGTATTTGTATATTCCTCTCAGAAACATCATTTTTACTACTACAGATGGAAAATTATATTCAACAAATATTTACTATATGAACCAGGCACAATTTAAAGCTTATTGGATACATTCATAAATAAAACCAAGATCCCTGCTTTTATGGAGTTTACATTTTAGTTCCATTATAATCTATTTATAGTAATAACAAAAGTGATTCTATAAACTGTAGGAAATTTCTTCAAATTGTGATATATAAAAATACTTTAAATGAATGCTAGACTAATTATAGCTAATGCCCCCAAGGCCTCAATTTATGTCTCATGGGTAGTATTTGAATTATATGTATGTTTGTAACATAATACGTTTTTTTCCCCAGTGGAAAGCTATTATAAATGGTGATTAGGCTCACAGATGTATCTTATGCCATCAACTACCAGAACTATAGAGACTTAAAGAATCTAGTCCGAATTCTTGGTCTCAAACAGAGGTCACAAAAATGCACAACAGAGGAGAAGGAAGAAAAGTTCAAAGTTTAACCTCTCTTCACTGTGTAGATGGCTAAGCACACATTTTTACACAGGTGAAATTTGTCCCTGCTACTCTCCAGAAGCTCCCCCTGGAGCTTCTGGGGCCCCTCTAGCCCTGGGCATGGACTGAACCCAAAGGCACTGGAGCTTTTCAGAAGGCCCGACTAAGCTAGAGTTCCCAGCCAGTGTCCAATGGACAGGAACTGAGATTTTTACTTCAATTGCTTAAGAAAATATTAAATTAACCCTATAATAAAAAACTAGGTCCTTTGCCTACATCAACATTTCTCCCAAGACATTCTGGATGGATAATTATTTGGGGGGGTGGGAGTGGTCCTGCGTATGCCAGGATGTTTAGCAGCATCCCTGGCCTCTACCCACTAGATGCCAGTGGCACCCTCTCAAGTGGTGACAATACAAAATGTCTTTAGACATTGCCATAGGTCCCCTGGGAGGCAAAATCACCCTGCGTTGACAGCCACTCATTTATATTAAAAACAACATATCTAAGCCTTTTGGCCATTGTATTTTAGGCCAGTTTGTTGTGGAAAGACAAATGGGTATTTCCTTTTAAGATGCTATCATTTTAGTCAGTGATATACAGGCTGTACAGAACACAGTTTACGCGATGTCCCAGATCTGCTCAGCCCACTTGCCTCCCAAGTCTCAGCTACTTGCCTTGATTCAGGCCAGAGCTTCCTCAGGGATTCTTGCCAGTCCACGGGTGCAAAGCACCAGCTGTTGCTGGAGTGGCCTCGATTTCTATCGTCCCGGATGGACTCGGCCTCCAAGGGATCTAGGGCCAGGCTTTCTTGTGCATCCCACTGCACCCACCATAGCTGGAGCAACAACATCTCCAGTGTGTAGGTCTGACCCAACCAGACCCAAGGAGATGCTGGCTCCTGCAGAGGCTTCCAGGAGGGGCGAAATGCAGAAGAGTCAAAGCCCTTTAGGGTAAGTTTTGATCAAAGAGAAACGAAAGATGGGAGAAGCCAGGAAACAAACTGATCCAGATAAAAATCTGTTCCAAGATGTTATAGTTTCAGACAACCTCTCAGGCACAACTTGTGGGACCAGGCATCCAGCTGTTTTCTTGTGAAATTGCGGTCATTTCAACTACACTTTTTATTGGCCTGTCTGCTTTCATTCCTCACCTTCCTTTGCCTCCACACTTGCTTTCCAGGGATTGCACATCCCTCAAAAAAGCAGTAACAACATATTGCCTCAAGCTCGCATTAAGACAGAAGCTAAAAAGAAATAGGGAAGAGGGAAAGGAATAGAAGGAGAAACAGAAGGAGGTAAAGTTGTTACAACAAAGTAGTAAAATCTAATTACACAATGTCCACATTCTCTGCAGTTCTTATTAATTAAACAGTATAGGTATAACCAGTATTGCTTCTAATGAACATGACAAATAACCTAAGAACAAAAGTTCTTCGAGTTCAGATAACAAAGGGCTCTGCACTGGATACCCTGTCCAATCCTTTAGACTCTAAATTGTAGCTTTTATTATCTGTCTTTTCTGTATCTGTAGCCTTTATGGAGCACTTGAAAGCACACACACGTCACAGAGTAGTTAAATAAATGGCTTTCTTGAATTGTGTCCAAGATGCAAATTACTCTGATTAGTCCACATCTGTAAAATTAATAAAAAGTGTTTTCCCTCTCGGCCTGGTGATGATTACATTGCTTGCTCTATTGTGCCAGCCTAAGAGCATGATTGAGCTAGAAACTAGCACAATATGAGATAAAAAAATATTCTTAATGATCAGATTCTTTTGCTTAGTAATCGACTCGTGGTAATTTACTCACCTCAGAAGGGCCTTGCGATATGTATCATTCTATAGACTAAACAAAATAATAAACTCCCTCATAAAACCACAAATTTTCATTATCTGGAGGGTACACATATTGTCCAATTTACTGAATATGTGTTTTGAGGTCTGGATTCTCCATCACTTGCATATTGTAATTTCTATAGTCCAGGACCATTAGATGGACTATGAAATGTAACAGTATCACCATGGCTGAAAAACTTTTGTTTCTTGAATCCATTTGTAGTTCTTACTTTTCAATGATTCATCCTCTTTTTCACTGGCTCTAGACTAGACCTTCTTAAAGTTTAATGTATGAAAGAACCACGTGGGAATATTTTTACAGTGCAGATTCTGGTTTAGTAGGTCTGGGGAGATTTCAAATTTCTAAAAATCTCTCAAGTGAGCCTGATGCTGTCGATTCATGGACCACACTTTGAGTAACAAGAATCCAGATTAACTTTTTATAGCCTGATTCAATCCTTCCTCTTGTACTTAAATTTAAGTATCAGGTTATTTTGTCACTAAAATCACCCCTAGTGTATTGCTACTGTACTCACCATCTGCTATTTCACCCATGTCTGACTAACTTAGCTTCTCCAAGAATAAGAGAAAAAAGCTAAATGAAAACATGCTTTTTCTCTTGGTTACAGGCACCACCGAAGACTGCTTCTCACACTCATGAGTGATAACTGAGGAAAGGGACAATTGGGGCACCAAGACATGTTAGGAGGGTTGGGTGGCAGGAAGTGGGACCTCTTTAAGAAGTACAAATTGTAAGTGTGACGACTTCTAAAAAAACCCTAAAAATTCCAAGAATTAGAAACACTTTAATTCAGGTTGGCTGAGCAACGTCTGTGTTGAGCTATTATTACAGGAAAGGCCTTAGGCTGTGATGTTACATGATTCTTAATGGATGACAAGGAAGCAAGAGAAAACCAGTCCTTTGTTTGGAATATGACCATCCCTGGCAAGGATAGTCGATCTCCATTGATGTCCCAAAACACAGCACTGTAAAAATACCATTTTTTATAACCTTTATCAGCGTCATAAAATATTTTGTTTATATGTCTATCTTTGTCCATTTATTATGAAATCCTTTATTTTTAAAAAATTGCAAAAGCAAGAAATAGGTCTTATTATTCTTTGAGTCTTCTGGGGTTACATACCTGAATGCTTCGTATATTGTAAGCACTCATCAAATGTTTGTTAAACCAAATGGAATGATATAGAGGGTCTGCTATCCCAGAACAAGATATCCCTC
This sequence comes from Tursiops truncatus, assembly GCF_011762595.2. NCBI lineage: Eukaryota > Metazoa > Chordata > Mammalia > Artiodactyla > Delphinidae > Tursiops > Tursiops truncatus. The sequence goes on along the minus strand of NC_047035.1, from coordinate 161,349,798 downwards.
CTCTAGATCCAACAGAAAGCACTGTGAGCTTCAGGGCAGCATCCACTTTTCATTTAGCTCTAGGGTCTAGGCTTGTCATTCAGTCGAGAATTCTGAGTTAAGCCATAATCTGCTTTTTTTATCAGCTATTAGAAAATTCATTAAAATTCATGTCTTTCCTAAAGTGGGTATATAGGATATTTTATTTAAAATCCATATTTTGGTGGCCCTTATAAAGAATTTAACAGATAGTAATTCAAACGCAGATTATTTGCTTTTGAATCTCTCAGGATGGGGTGTGTAGCTAGGGGTCTTGTAGGAACTGATTAGACGGGTCTTTCATGATTAAACATCCATGAGACATTAATCTTTTAAGCAAATTTGCTTTGTACTTTGCCATTTAATTATAATACCCCATAAAAGAGTAGAGGTTCAAAGGTTTTAGGACATAGCATCTATAAACAACTCAGCTGACTCCTCACTGAAAATTTTAAAGTAGGGAGACTTCTACTAAAGGATACAATGAGTGTTATGTACTGAAAATTACAGATTCAATTTTTCCTTATTCCAATAGTGTGTGTGCATCTGAGAAACCTGTCAGCTAGGCAGGTGCAGTTTTCTTCTAGGTAAGACAGGGATATTTCTAATTTAACCACACAGAGCAAGAAAACTGACAAGGAAAGCAGTTATTGCCCATGAAGCTACGCAGTGAGGTTAGCACTAAGCACATCCTCCTTCCTGCTCTGTTTAGAAGTTGAAAAAAAATAATTGATGAAAGCTGCTGAAGTGGGGTGGCAATTACTGATACTACCTTAGGTTATCAAATTACACTAACATAATTTAGGGAGAGAGTGTAACTTAGAGAACTATGTTTGATACCCCCAAAGACTGCTCTGCCTGGCCTGTCCCCAGTGCCCATTCCACAGGCAAAGCAGTCCTCCCCTTAAGGAAGAAATCTACAAAACTATCTTCTCCTGTACTTTCTCCTACTATTAGGTGCATACTTCACTTCAGATTTCTTAAACTTCACAGTAATCTATCCAGCCCATTGGAATAGGAGAACACATATAACATGTAACGTATTATATCAGACTTCATTTTGTAGAATTAGGTTTTCATTAAAAACCCTTTATGACTCTGTGTTTGTGTGTACGAGAGAGAGAGAGAACTTGTTTGTACACATGTAAGCTAATTTATAATACAAATCAATAAGTTTACCACATGGGAAAGAAAAATGCATTTGGATTATTTTATTGTGTTTTTATTTGTTTATTTCCTTTAAGATAAACATGTTTCTTTTGTAATAAAAGACTATTTTTTTCATTTAAAATACTATACATATGTGTACATAGGTTGAAAAACATAAATTCCACAAATCACTATATTTAAACAAAAATGCATGGACATCTAATCATAAAGAAATGAGAAACTGCATAAATATATGTGATGAGATATTAATAAGGCATTAGTAGGAATTCCTTCTTCATATGATAAAAACCTTAATTACCACTTAAAGTTTAAAACTTTTGTACCATTACTTAAGACTATAACAGTGAAGTGAAACTGTCTTTTCTGAAAGCTTCTGTTCATGGGATGGAAAGTGACGTCATTAAAAAATCTGCCATCCTCTCATTCAAAACCCTTTGAGGCAAACAATCATTTCAGTAAATTTAAGTGCAGCCAAAAAGAACAGCCTGTGGGTGCAATGGTGAAAGGAAGGACTACAGCAATACTAGTGGGTACTTCATGGAAACATTTGAAATTCTTCTTAATCTGCACTGAAGATGTTTGGAAATTCAAGTTAAAATTCTACCTTTGGTAATTTTACCAAGCACTTCTAACCCATTTCAGCTATTTCCCTCCAATGTTTCATTCAGGCGGGCTCCCCCTTTACCCAACCTAAAACTGTGTTCAAGGACAAGTAAGAGATTTTATAATCATCCTTGTTATTCAACAAGCCTTGCTAGAAGCCTACCAGGTACAGAAGCCTGCTGGGAAACAGAGAGAAGTCACCAGTAAAAGAGGTAGTTCCTCTCTTGGAGGAATTTGCAATTCATTAGAGTGGATTTCAAGTAGGAGGCATGCGAACAGTGCAAACCCACCAACCTGCAGGAACAGGAGACCACAAAAACTGAAAGCAAATGCCCAAACAAATGATTCACACCACAGAGAAAATCTGGGATCGCTTCCAGGAGTTAGGTACGTCTTGAGTCTGATTTTAACAGCAGCCACGGAACTGGATTAAGGGAGAAGGAAAGCAGTATTTTCTAGGTGAAACAGTATGCGCAGAGGAAGTCAGCGAAGACACATCAATTTCCAACATAAAATGGGATCCCACTGGGTCTGCGACAATTTTATTCTAACCCAAGTGTTCAACTGCTTTGCATTCAATAAATATATCAGAGATATAGTTCTGTCGGTTAGGTACATAGATTTAGGTGTTAAACAGTCTGGATCCCAGCCCCTGCTATTCACTAACTGTAACCTCGGGAAAGTTTCTCTCCATAAGCATCCACTACTTCATCATTAACATGAAGCTAATTATAGACTCTATGTTTACAGGGTTGTTCTGAGAACATGACAATACATGTAAAGGACTTGGCAAGTCTATGATACAATTTAGAGTACACAGTATGTTAGCTATGGTTAGTGCTGGGCTGAAACAAACTGAGTTTGGGACTCTTAGGAAATGAGAGTGGGGTTCCTAAAGGAAAGATCGGTTTAGGCAGTGATTCTCACAATTCAGTGTATATCAGAATCTCCTGGAGGGCTTGTTAAACCACAGTTTGCTGGGCTCCACCCTAGTGTTTCTGATCCAAGAGACCTGGGTGGAAAACTGAGACTCTGCACTTCCAGCAAGTTCTCAGGTGATGGTGATACTCCCCACTTTGAGAACCACTGAGTTAAGACAATGTATACCAGGCAGGCATTTTTCACCTGAGAAAACGACTTGTATGGGTGATTCTCCACATGTGTTCTACAGATCTGCACAAAGACCAAAGCGGTACTTCTGCATTTCTGGGATGTGTGCTCTGTATGTTTATAAGGGTTACTTAGAATATATTTTTGCCACATATGAAAATCTGCTATTTGAAATAATCTGAACTCTACCCTTGGGCCAAAGAGAAAGCACGTATATTCAAATATTTGGTACAAGAAGCTATAAAACATTTTATTATTTTCAGTAAGGGCTTGAACTAGAATGGAACAAAATGACCAATAAATTCTTTTTGTGGGGAGGCTTGTCACACTTTTCAAATGGCCACCTGATACCAAGTCAGTGCTGTACCTGAGGGTGTTGCCTCAGAGAATTTTCTCTCCTCTTCCCTCTTCCCCACATAGTGTATTTTGACATTGGTTCCCTGAAGACTAACTGATTTTAGACCGTCTGAAAAAGTTTGGGGAGATAAAGGAAGCCTGCCCTTCAGGGCTTATTATGGACCCAACCGAAAACCTCAATTATATTTATGTGGACAAAAACTGTTCCCAGTAAGGTTTACTCCTATAAAGAGAACTATTATATATGAAGAAAAGATGAATAGAGTGTTTCATATCCCTAGCACTGTCCTCCAAAAGCTAAAAGACTCAAGCAGAAGCTGATTCAGTAACACTTAACTTTCTTTTTGCCCTTGCTCTAGGTTCAACCACTTCACAAAGCCTCCATTTCCCCTTTGCCCTCTCATCTTCTATTGAATCACAAGAAAATAAAGAAGAAAGATAATTAATGCTTTTTCCTTTCCATTTCTCCTCCTCCTGCCCTAAAAATAGCTTTCCTGCCACTACCCAGATCCAAATTACTCACCTTCGGCACAAGCACCAGGTTTATACTTACTTGTTAGGGCGGTTGCCATGACTACACTGGAGGTACCCAGCAAGAAGCGAGGGGTCTGACTCATAAAATCTAGTGCAGCTTGGTAAATTTGGGGCGTGGTCAGAATCTTTTGGAAATAAGAGAATTGACTTGAAGGAATTAAATAAATGGGCTTCGTAGATGGAGTCCTATCGATTTGGCCACTCCCAACCTCATGTTACTTACTGAGGAGAACTGTTTACTGTCAGTTCTCCTGAGGGCTTGGCTCTCTGATTGACAAGCAGGAAGGTGTGGCAAAAAATAAATCCTATGCATTTATTACAATTTGTTAGACACCTGTGAGAGCCTTGTGCTATGGCATCCCTGGTGAGAGAGTCGGAACTGGTGCAAGGGCCCTCTTACATAGACAGGGAACGTGAAAAACAGAGGGGTTAGGGAACTTGCTCCCCACGCTGAGAGTGCAAGGCTCACCAAGGGAAGCATGTCTAGGACCAGTCACCTTGCTAAGAAAGAACTTGCATTATATCCCAGTAAGCACCTATCACACATAAGAGATAAATAACCAGAAGAAACCAAAGAGAGACATTTCCTGGCATACTTAGATTCTGAAAATACGGAAAGAAAACACATCTAAGCTTATATTCCTAATTCCAATGTCTGGAACTCTGAATTTTGGAGATAATAAATGACATTGTACATGACCTTAAAACAGCATAGAAAATCCCACATTTCTATAAACTTTGTGAGTGTTGGTAGTTAGTAGTTGGTCATTTGACTGAGTTAGTCAAAGCCAGGCATGCATAGACTTCAGCGAGCACCCATGAAAATAGTTTAATTCCCCTTTCCTCTCTCACCTTCTAAGGCAAGATGTTAGTAATTTTGTTAGTTAGTAATTTTGACTGAAAGTCTCTATCCACAGCTGTAGAAAACATTGGTTCAAGAATAAATTTACAAAATAAGCTATGATGTTAATCCTGTTTCACCAAGAATCAGATGTATTCCTAAATTGTGCTTTTGCTCTTCACAATCATGTAAAATACTCTAGAAGAGAGAAACTGAGGCAATTTATGTTGGGACTTCTGTCTTCTGTGTATACAAATCTGTTGTCTTTCTGCCTTATCTGTTCTTTATTTACTTTTTCCCCTATGTTTCCCTCTTCTTGGTTTTCTAACTTTTTCTCTCCTAGAAAATATCTTAGTAAGAAGTCCTTAGCAGTACCCATGGATGGAGTTCTTATGGAGACATTCTGGACATAACAGCAGTTGACTCTTTGAAATTCAGAAGAAATTTTGCAAATATAGAAAATGAGGATAAAGTATTGAATAACTATCAATTTAAAACATTAGTTTTAATTTGTGAAACATAAAAAAAAATTTAAATGCAACTTTCATCCTCTAAAATGCAGCAGCCCCCCATATTTACCACACGAACGTTTCATTTTCAAACAATATTCATAAATAAGTTAATTGTGCTATTATGATTTAAAACAACATTGGTGGGAAATCAAAACCCTCAAACCATGGCAGAAATAATACATAACTATATGGACATTAAAAGTTCAGTGAGTTTTACAGAAAAACAGTGTCATAAGTAAAAAGCATTACTAAGAAGGAGCACATACCATACAGAATAAAAACTTTTTTTAAGTCAAGCTACTTGGGAAAATTCTCTCTCTAATAACAACTCAATATACTTATACCTCAGCTCTGCACTGCTTTGGAAAAATTATTTCTTCAGATTTATTTACATTGTATCAGGTAATGTAAACATGATAGAGGATGGAACGACTTTATGCAACAAAGAAGAAAGGGCACTACTTATGGTATACATTATTAAGAATGCACAACTTTGAAAAGATATCCATTAAAAGCCTATTTGAGGGCTTCCCTGGTGGCGCAATGGTTGAGAATCTGCCTGCCAATGCAGGGGAGACAGGTTCGAGCCCTGGTCTGGGAAGATCCCACATGCCACGGAGCAACTGGGCCCATGAGCCACAATTACTGAGCCTGCATGTCTGGAGCCTGTGCTCCGCAACAAGAGAGGCCACGATAGTGAGAAGCCTGCGCACCGCAATGAAGAGTGGCCCCCACTTGCTGCAACTAGAGATGGCCCTCACACAGAAACGAAGACCCAACACAGCCATAAATAAATAAAATTTTTTTAAAAAAAAGCCTGTTTGAAAGTTTCAATCTATGGCCTTCTCTTAAATTTGTAACATATTAAGCTACCTTCAAATTCACCTTGCTCAACCTAGAGAAGAGCTTCTAACAACTTGGGTTTTGAAGGTCATCTCTAAGCTCTAGATTTCAGTACACTTGAAGTCAGCCTGCATGTTATTTATTAAAGATATTATGCTGTGATGTACACAGGTGGAAAAATGAGGCAGTTAAATGGTCAAAGTTCAAGTAGGTAGAACAAAAGAGAAATCGAGAGAGCAAGGATATTGGGGACTGCAACTGTCAGGAAACTTTTATGAAGGAGCAGGGGTGGGATATGGGTGAATTTAGCTGCACTCTGAAAAATAATCCCAGCGTTTAAACCTGCTGCTATATGCCTGTGGTTATTTTAGAGGCTTCAAACTAAAGCATCATAAGATGCCTTAAATCCCATCTTCTTTCAGTAAGACATAAATTACACTTAGAGAGTACCAAATTTTCAAAATAACTTTGTGGAGTCCTACCCCAAATCTGAAATTTCAAAGTAAATGTAGCATCTGAAGATATCTGTAAATATTATCATTTATCCTCCCTGAAAATTTTCAATGTCCTACCGCAAGTGGTCTCCAATGTGGAGCACGGCAGACCATCCATTAGGGTGTCTTGTTCCTTTTCATTTCTATCTTGTTTCTCTTTTATAATGTATACACTAACAGTACAGGCAAATAAGATATAAATAAGCAATGTGGAATACAAATCACTAGCATTTGTTGAGAGTTTACTATGTGCCAGGCCCTCTGCTAATCACTTTATGTGAATTAATTCATTTAATCCTCAAAGTCATCCTATGAGGTAGGGGTTGTTATTATTCCCATTTTATAAATGAGAAAAGTAAGGCACAGAGGTCTAACTGTCTGAGTCTACAGTTAGTAAGTGGTGGAGCCAGAATAGATGGATAGATACATAGGATTTTTAAAAAAAAAAAACGAAAAACAGAAAGAAACACAAATTCTAATATTGGTCATTTTGGACCACTGAGTAATGGGCAAGGTTCTTCCTCTGTGTACTGCTGTGTATTTTCTAAAATATCTATAGTAGGGATTGCTTTTATAACTTGGAAGAAATAAGGAAAAGCACAAAATATTAAAATACTGTAATTTAGTGAGAAAAGGTAAAAAAACAAAAAGAGACAATACTGAGAAACAAGGTAGAAACTTACATAAGCTAGAAAATAAAGAATGAGCATGACATATTCTGTCATAATGCACACAAAAACTGTAATCTTGGTCAAATAAATACAAACAAACCATTAAAAAAACAAAAACAACAAAAAACCCCACCATCTGTGAAAGTATGCTTTGGAAAATAATTAAATTACTTTGAAAAAGATCTGATATTTAGAGAAGGATTCGATAGCTGATGTTATTATTTGGTACATCTAATCAAAAATGGTTTAATGCACATTTTCTTTTAAATTGTGAGGGGAAAGGGAAAGAGATCAGTGCCTATTCTATGCAGCTGAGGAAAATTATTTGCTTTGTAAGAATTCCAGGCAGGTTTCTACAATTAAACTGGTGGCAGTAATCATGTTGTTATTAGTGTAATTGCTTTCTGACATCTGTTTCCCTGTCATAATCAGTTCTTTGATAATAGCGATGACATGGATGGTATATATCTAATAAGTAATGCTCAGTGCTTCACCAAAATAAAAATGAAATTGTATACCAATTATATGTGCTCCTCACAAAATTCTCTTCAGCCATATGATATTATATATGTGATATATGGTATATTATGAGGATAGGGCAACTCTTTCTCAAAGTAATTTATTTTCAATAATTTTATGATGCCATATAAATGATAAGGTCCTTTATGAAAGAGCAAGGAATAAAATGTATATATTGTTGCTCAAGGCATAATGAAGTGCAATTTGTCAATAAATTGTGTTTATCTTTATTATCAAAGTTAACTATTCAGGGAACTCGGTCTTGGACCTGTGAACTTGCTAAGTTATAGTGTTAAATTTAGCTTAATAACTATATAATAGAAAGAATATTCTAGGTCTGATCCTGCCTCTATGACTAGCGTTGGGACCTCTGAAAGTCATCTCAACTTCCTGCGTTTGTTTTCAGTTATTTCTCTCTAACAGGAATCATTTTGAAAAAACTCTACGGCCTGATCTACTCAAACCCTATGAAATTTTAGACTTTTTGAAGATCTGAATGACTGTTTTTAAGCAAATGGAAGCAGACTGGTTCAAGCTGTTATCATAAAATACTAATACATACTTAACCTTAACTTGTGACAAAAAAGTAAATGGATATATGTCCAAAGTCTACATTCGGAAGAGCACACTAATTTACGTGAATATCTGTAACATCTACCATTTGTGGCAACTTTCTATCCCCCAGACTGGGTTCTAAGAATGTTCCATACTTTAAATTTTAATCTTCACAAATATCTTGAGGTGAGCACTATCACTGCAATTTTACAGATGAGAAAAGCAAGGAACTGAGGGTGAAGCAATGTTACCAAAATCACAGGATTAGTAAATTATGGGACTGGGAATTAAATGCAGGCCAGATCTTTCAGGCCCCTGTGAGCTGAGTCTAGACTTTTCTACTTTGTTTCTAAGTTGAAGGTAGCAGATCTTAAGCACTGGTTATGAGGAGATTTAGCTTAAATTTACAACATCAGGAGTCATCAGAATTCACTAGTGATCTCCACAATCCAGTTTGCATTTGTCACCACTTTTCTAATCAACGAACAGATTGTAAAAATCAGCAATTACATCATATTAACTTATCCTAGGATCCCAATTACAAAATGACCGTGAATATAAATTCCAATTAAGTATAATTCAAGTGGAGCTATTTGAACAAGCTGTGATTGTATACATCTTAACACTGGAAATCCAAAACAGAACAATGAGAACAAAATTTTGTCACCAGCGTTAAATGCAGCATGTAGATAGCTGAATTATGTAGTTAATGGTTAAAAAAAAAAACCTCCTAGAGTAATTGAAGGCTTTTGTATTTTCTAGAGTCGTCTGCATTTTGCTCTCCATTCTGGATATGAAGAATCACTGAAGGAAACGAGTAAATTTACAGTGTAAAAAATGCACATAAAAGATAAATACGTTTTTACCAATTTTTAAAAATACTAAGCCAAAGACAATCAGTATCCTTACTGAATAATAATCTTAATTGATGTCATAAGTAAACCTCTTTATTGGAAAAGGCTTACTTGGAACAAAAAATACCTACGCTCCTGAGTAAAAGGTTATAAAGTAAATGGTATAAGCTATTGGTTTTATAATACTAATATAGTAAAAATTAGATAAAGTTCACCTAAGGATATATGAAATCAAGAAAATTATAATTTCTCGACTATGATCAAGAACACAAATTTATACAAATAATTGGAACAGGTTAGAGAGAAAGTTCACTAATAACTGTCCGTGGCACAGCAGAAAGAAGACCAAGTTTGAACTTTGGAATCATAGTTTCATTACCTATTCTCACTATCTGTGTCATCTTAGACAAGTCTCTTCATCTCCTGGACCTTCTATTCCCTTACTGGGAAGAAGTTCATAGCAGCATTATTTACAATAGCTAAAACATGGAAGTAGCCCAAATGTCCATCAATGGGTGAACGGATATGCAAAATCGGAATTTCATATGATAGAATATTATTCAGCATTAAAAAGGAAGGGAATTCTGACACGTGCTACGGTACAAATGAGCCTTGAGGAAGTCATGCAAAGTGAAATAAGCCTGTCACAAAAGATAAAGACAAATCTGTATAATTCCACTTATATGAAGTACTCAGGATAGTCAGAACCATAGAGACGGAAAGTAGAATGGTGGTCTGGGGGTGGAAAATCAGTAGTTAATGTTTAATGGGTACAGAGTTTCAGTTTAACAAGATGAAAGGAATTACGGAGATGGATGGTGGTGATCACATTATAAATGTATTTAATACCCCTGGACTGTACACTTAAAATGGTTAAGATGGTAAATTTTATGTCATGTGTATTTTACCACAATTTTAAAATTTAGGGGAAAATATCGATGTGGGTGTGACGATTAAATGAAATATTATATGGTAAAATTCTTCTTAGGGTTAAAGTGCCACGTAAGTGTGTAGCGGCCCTTTGGTTTGCCTACCCAAACCATCCTCTCTTCTCCTTCCCGAAATGGAGCTGCCCCTAATCCCAGTCTGGCTCCATCTGCATTGCAAGAAGAGAGATCGTTCCTAAAATGAAAAGTGGTTGAGAACCCGCAGTGTGCCAAGCCCTGAGCTAAGGATCCAGCAACAAACAGTGGACCAGGTCCCTGCCATCTAATGGCAACAGAGAGAACATTATGTGGAAAAGATAAAGAAACAAATGTTTTAATGGAGGAAAAACAAAAAGGTAATTTCAGAGAGTGGCCACTGTCTGCTGGGTGGTCTGCAAGACCACTATTAAAAGATGACATGTGAACTGAGACCTGAGTAACAAAAAGGAAACAGGAGGACCTGCATGGGAAGCATATCCTGCATGAGAGGAAGTGAATAATAAACACTGTGGTTTGTGATGAGATCAAACAGGTAGGCGGAGCGGGACTTGGGATGTGTTGCTCACACAGGGCCTTGTGGGCCATGGGAAAGAGACTGGATTGTACACTTACTTCAATGGAAAGTCATTGGAAGGCTTTAAACAAGGGAGCGCTGTGATTTCATTCATATTATACAAAGGTAAAGTTTAACGGAACCCGGCCTCCTGGCCACGGTGCCATGGCCCTGAGGTGGTCGAGGAAGTCCTTTGACAGGACTTTTAAACTCCAGACTGGGAATATATCAGGCTAAGCCCTTCCGGAGTGGTCCACAGTGGCTGAGGCCTGAAGATGCGACTCACTGTGTGTCCTGCCATGTGGACCAGGCAAGCAGAGGAAGTCTGACTAGAAAGGCAGAGACAAGCTAGATTTCATTTGCTGATAAGAGTCCTAACTTTATTAAATTAGATGCTATTATTGTTGTTATTATTATTGTAGGTGTGGGTTATATCAAAAGCTAGTAGTCTTTAAAAAAAAGCTAGTGGTCTGCATACATTATTCGTTTAAATCTTCCAATAACCCTTTGGTGCATTATTGAAAGAAACTAAGAAGAACAATGAAGCTGGTGCTCAATTGACAGCCCAAGAAATGGTGGGGCTGAGTTGAGATCCATATCTGACTCCCTCATCCTGGCTACCAATCAGCACCACTCATGGGTTCCACTTGTGACCCACACCCAGCACGTGGTGGGAGGGGACACCTCTGCCCACTACAGGAGTGCCCACAGGCAGAACAGGAGAAAGAACCAGCAGCGGGCAAACCAAAGTCAGCTCTGCAGTTCACTCTTTCCAAACTGCTATTGTTGAAAACGGAAGAATATAGAGTCCCTTAACCTCCAGGGTTAGGGAAAAGTAAATCAGTTCACAAGTACTGACTCGGCCGGATGCCTGCGTCCCTCCTTGCAAAATGGTGAGCAAACGCCAGAGAAACAAGACTTAGGCAGCAATTATTAAGTGAAATGTACAACTGATCAGCAGATTAACAGGTGCGCCCAATACATATGCAGGAACTCAGAAAAAGGGCAAGGGACTGTGACAAGACCTCACAGAGGACCCTCTGGTAGTGATGGAAGCTGCGAGTTGAGTTGTTTTATATCAGTCTAATATTTCAATCTTTGCGCTATAGGATTACATAATTGACTTAAGGTCATTTGAGCTTACACTTCTCAAAACTGTTTCAAAACCTCCATTAAGTTAAGGAGGCTAACAAGCTGATTTGTCTTTTTTATTTGGATTTAAATATACTTGATTACAAATTTAAAATGCTGTATTTATTATTACGTGTTAGAAAACACTACAGAGCCAAAGTTAACAAAAAATACGTAAAATATCAAAAATTTGTGCTGTTTTAATTATTTTATAGATTAACAAAGCATTACATCACCTATTCTAGACACGCAAGTGGGCATTTAGAGCCTGGAAGTTTTACTAAGAAAAAGTGACATAAATTCACTGAATTATAACTATTTTTTTCTTCTTGTTTTACCAAAATACAAGTCATAGAAAGACTAAATGGTTTTATGCTGATGACTTTTTACTAATATCTTGTCAGGTTAAATATTAAAGAGTTTTAAGTGAACAAGAAATTTTAAAAAAAACAAAAAGGAGAGACATGTGTTTCTGATTTACAGGAAAGCATATGACAAAGCCACTTATATCGACGAACAATGATAAATGACCTAACAAGTTCAGTTACAAGCTGAAGGATCACTGTAGATGGAGGTACATTTATAATCACATGAGCATTTCTGCATGTCTTATGAAACAAATTCACTAATTTTGCATTTTGTTGTTTTGGTCTACTAAGTAACTACCTTATGGTATATCCACAAATACCATTAAATTATCAGAACCCAACCTAAGCCATGTCATTTTTCATCTTTCACTTCTTCCCCATTCACTCATTTCCCCTGTCCCTTCCCCCCACACACATACACACACTGAAGGCATGGAGCAATGTTCCAATTACTAAGAGAAACAAATTTATAATCTTTCCTGAAAGATAACCTACAGCTAAGAAGGTTTTATTGGTTTTAACTTTATTCCTGTTTTTAATTTCAAACTTGCGTAAGGCCGATAGTTTATTTATTTATTTTTTTAACTTCAAGCTGGTCAGGAATGTCTTGCCGGGTATCATGTTACAGATGATAACAATCAGTCCTTTTAAAGTCTTCTAACAATTTTATAAAACAACTGTTGATAAAACTCTAACCTGCCTTGAAGGCAATATTGGGAGAAAATAAATACCTCTTTATGAGTTCACCATTTCTTAGTGAGAAGAGAGCTCCAAAGATTTTATGAAAAAATATTTTGATCTTATTTCCTTGAGTGCTTAAATACAAATAAAGTTTAGAAAACTCATAGTTCACAATTATTTACTGAGTACCTACTATGTGCCAGGCACTTTTTTAATCACCATAAATATTCATCTCTAAAGCAGCCATAAAAATGAACTACAGCAAGGAAAAACAACTCTCTTTCCTTAGTTTATTATTTTAATTCCTGGTCTACCTATTGGTAAAGAACAATGAAGTCATTACTCCCTTTTCCTTCAGGGTGTGATGTTGGCTTAAAATCAAAAGTGCATGAAAACTAAACAAGTTATTTTAAATGTCCTTTTTTCTAACATAATTTACCTCGTTATCATGTTACAAACATTTTGTAGCCCAGGCTAAACTGATAAAATAAATGAAACATTCATTTTTCCTCTTGCTACTTCTTAAGATAAAATTCTCTTTCCAACAAACTTTATTTTATTTCAGAGGTTTCATGGATTTGATGACTTCAGGTTACATAAATGTGAACTCATTCAAGCCTTAATTAAATTTTTATTAGATGCCACAGCAATTTTCTTACATGTGATATAATAAAGGATTCCGTGAGTCAAGCTACATTTTGGGAGAGCTGTGATCATCTTCCCAGAGACAACACTTGTAACATAGTTTACTATATTTATAGCACAGTTACATTCTCAATCTGCCTAGCTCTCTACTGGCTGCTTCTCCACACCTATAAGCAGGTTCAAATCTCACATTCTGGCAAAACCCTCTCTTGCCACTAGGTTCCCCTATGGCTGCTTCCTCTCCATCAATTCTTTCCCAGACATGCTTTTTTTTAAAGACTGCAGTTTCATCCACTCTACTACCTTCTCACATTTTCATCACTTATCTTATGAAATCTGGCAAAAGCAAGCCCTCATTCATCCACCCCAGCTAAATTTTTAGTCTTACTAAATTCCCAGATGCCCCTCCTTGCCAATTCTAATGACCTGCTTTTCCTCCAGCAGATCAGCCTTCCTCTCCAGGTACCTTCTCCTCATTCTCCCTCCTGGGCGCCTTCCTCCAGACACCCTTCCGAAACCACCTCTCTAGGATTCTGACCTTGACCCTCTGCTCTTCGTCTTTTCATGCTCCTTGGCTGGTTTCCACAATCACTTATATAATGATTCAACATCTCAATCTCGTCCAAGACCACCACCTGGCAGAGCTGGTATCTCCCCTGGGATGCCCCATAACCATCTCAATACTCCACAAGCCTAAAGCTGAACTCATCTTTCCATCCCCCAAAGCACCTGGGGAATTTGGGCATTATCTTAGACTTTCTCCTGTTGCTGGAAGCCTTCACCACTTCTCATCCTTATTAATCCAGTAGTTTCTAAATCTGGTCTGTCTCCAGGTCTGTTCCTTCCTATCTGCTCTCCACACCGATACTAGAGAGACCTTCCTAAGAGGCCCATCTGAGTTTCTCACTCAGCTGACAAAAGTCTGTCACTGGCCAGCTGTAACCTTTAGGAAAGAGTTCAACACCCTTCTATGGTTGAGGAGACCTTTCTTGGTCTTTCAACGGTCTCTCCCCACAGGCCACGGCAGTTCCCAGAGACCATGCTGTTTCCTGCCTCCAGGCTATTCTCTCTGTTTGGAATGTATTTCTATCTTCTCCAGTCTCCTAAATCTCACTCTCACTTCAAAGCAAGACTGAAACAGCTCCTCCAGGAAGCCTTCCCTGACCCTTTAATCTAAATCCTATAGTCCTTTTTTTTCTCATCTATAGCGCATTTCTCCTCTCCCCCTCGGGCCTCCCTCTTTCTCTCACCCCACGTTTTCTGAGCATTACCTCTTTACCTTCCTATTTTGAATAATGCACTGTAACCCCTACATGGCAAGGACTATATTTTTTATCTCTTTACAGCACAATGCTTGGCACATAGAATACATCTAACAAATGTTTGCTAAATGAATAAATAATTCTGCGAACTAAACTTCATCAACACCAACTTCACGGCATATTAATTTCAATGTAATGCATAACATAAGACACATTCATGGTGTTGTTTGAGAGTGATGGAACAACTCCTTGTTCCTATTAATCATAGTATCATTAAGCCAGTTTCTTCCAGTTTATAGGCTAATCCAACTGTGTAATCTGGGTATCTTGAAAAACTGTATTCACTTTTGATTATATGAGCGAACACTGTAACAGCAGACATGTATTAAAATGGTGCCCTAAGCACTATGCCCTACACACGCACAGAGACATCGTATATTGGTTTGGTCCTCAGAGCCCACCCACCTCTCTTTAGCAATTCTCTCTCAGGCCCCCTTTGGCATTCCTGTATCTCTGCCTCTGTAACCCCTACACCTTCACATACACACACAGACACACACACACACACACACACACACACACACACACACAGGCATGCACATGCCCACACACACTCTTAATGACTTCTTGCTGTTGTTGGTCTAACCAGGGGCCTGCCTGTCTGGTCTGTTTGAACCTGGACACTGTCTCTTTACCACCTCTGTTCCACAAGGTTTCAAACAGAAAGACCGTCGGTGACCATTGCTCCTCCTTTTAATACTGATAGTTTCCAAGACACATGACCTCAACCCAAAACATGACTCTCTGAAGTCAACGGCCACTGACACACTAGTGTAGGCGACAGTAGTATAGGAAAAAGGAGTTGTTCCATGGCTCTCAAATAGCACCATGAGTGTGTCCACTTCTTCCGCCCATGCATGTAGGGCTGTCCTGACAAAAACACCAAAGGCCTCCATGTAGTTCTGTGGAAAAATGCTAAATAGAACTGCTCAGGGAACTCTGAATATTTAAAGGGTTTTATTTATTTCTTATTTTGACATTTCTTATCTTCCATTCACTGATGAAATCTTAGGATAGCTGTCAGGCTCTTACACATATATTGCTTACCTTTTCAGATAAATTCACTAAGACACACGTAGCATTTTGGGTCTCTTCATAAATAGAACGTCGCAATCCAAAAAAGTTAACTGGTCACTCATCCAAGGGAGTTGTGTGATCTTATACAGCAGTTTATTTATCCCTAGAAGCAAGTATGTTAATAAGGTCAAGGAATTATTTTCTTGCTTCAAAGTAGATGACACAGTAGAATTTTATTTCGGGTCCTCAGCCCAGGCCGAGAAAAGAAAACTGTTTCTGGGAGCTTCATCTCACTTCACACAACATGAGTTTGGTAAAAATAAATCCTTTGGGTGTTCTTTTAATGTACGTTTTATTGGAATGATGTTATTCAAATCCAAAGCCTCCCCTAGGCTACGGCTGAGCGAAAGGGAGGACTGAGAAAAAGAGCAGTGCTTTGTATTCCAGGACCTACCCCTGCAGGTCGAAGCCCGTTCGAGGGGCCTCTACATGCCATCTGAGGCTCACGTGGCCATCAAAAGTGCTAACTGGCCTTAATTCTTCCTACACCTGCAACAGTACCACTGTGTGTGATTATTACTGTACCAAAGATGACATGGTTTTATCTCAGGCAGTTGGAAACACGGGTACCTCGGTAGTTAGTATCTTAAATTAGTGCTGAAAGCCTCCTCAGTCTGCTCACCATTCTGCGGAGAACTCCTTCCCTGGCTCTGCGCTACTTTTTTCCCCTTGTTTACAGTCTTCCCTCAACCTACTGCTTCCACACTTCCTTATATTTCTGTGGCAACCCCACCAAACCTGCAGAGAACAGAAATTTGTCACTGCAGATAAGTAATTCTGCTCCCTTATTACAGATGAAGAAATGGAGGCTCCAGGAGTTAATATTTTCGTACAAGGCCACTCAACTGGTGAACGGTGAGCCAAGGTTTGGACCCAAGCCACGGCTGTCTGGCATCAGAAGCTTCCTTTAACAACCATAAGGCAATCAAATGCTGTCTCCCTGAGAGAGCCTTCCCCCAAGCCCACCCCTGCCAGACCCTTGCCGTAGTTCTCCTACTAGCCTCCTGCTACGTCCATGTCCATGTTTCCCTGTAGATCACATCACTTAAGAATAGAAACCATTTTTTACTTTTATCTAAAACAGTGAATTATGAAATTAAACTGATTGGACAAAAATATCTTCCAACTAAAATTATCCCATTGGAGGAACAGCTGAACTAATATGAAAACTACTAGGCGAACAGAACTTTATAAATGGATTTCAATCATATCATGGAAATGTCATATATTTTAAGCATGCATCACACATAAATGTGTAACATATGGCAGTCCCCAACTTACAGGTAAGAATGTGAGATAGAATGGCTAGGTTTCCAATTAACCTACACAAGCCTATTTCACTTCTAATAAAGACATCGGTTTATTCCTCCATTCACTTTTTTAAAAATTGATTACTTATTGAATAAGTGAATAGATAGAGGAATGAGCCAATGAATTTTAAAATTAGAAGTAAAACAGACTTTGCGGGCCTTTATTCAATAAGTAAGTCAACGAAGTTTAAATTGAGAAGCTACTATATGCTTGGTGTTATGCTGAAATATAATCTTACCATTCTTGTTTTCTTTTTAAATTTTTAATGATCTGGAAAATCCCAATAAAAAAGTATTAAGTAAATAAAATGGGACTTCCCTGGTGGCACAGTGGTTAAGAATCCGCCTGCCAATGCAGGGGACGCGGGTTCAATCCCTGGTCCGGGAAGATCCCACATGCTGTGGAGCAACTAAGCCTGCACGCCACAACTAGTGAGCCTGCACTCTAGAGCCCGCGAGCCACAACTACTGAGCCCGCGTGCCACAACTACTGAAGCCCACGTGCCTAGAGACCGTGCTCTGCAACAAGAGAAGCCATCGCAACGAAAAGCCCGCGCACCGCAACGAAGAGTAGCCCCTGCTTGTCTCAACTAGAGAAAGCCCGCATGCAGCAACGAAGACCCAACGCAGCCATAAATAAATAAATTTTTTAAAAAATAAAAATAAAATGAATAATTGGCCATGGATCAACTATTTTCTGCTTAACACTTTTTTGCCTCTTAATCCTGGGTACAGATTAATGGGCTGACAAAAGCTATGACATGTTAAGGTTTTCTCCTTTCTACTTCCTGGAATGTATATCTAGATCCATAAGGAAAATAAAATAATAGGAACTGCAGGGAAAATAAAAGGAAGACACCAAATTAAACATGAAGAAAGAGTAGAAAAATAAGACCCAGGTAAGAGAATTTAATTTGTAAAATGAGAAAGTGACAAAAAATTACTTAAGAAAACCAACAGGGAAAAATCGATTGCAGTCGCAAATTCTGACTCATCTGATAAATCTCACCTAATGTCTAAGCACTGAATTATTTCAACGGTCACTGAAAGGACACCTCCCAAATGAACTTACTCAAAAATTTCATTTAACAAATACTTATCGAGTACCTTCTGTATTCCAAACACTCTGAAAGGTGCTAAGAAAACAAAAAAGTACAACAAACTGGGTTCCTGCACTCACAGAGTTTACAATCTAGTAGGAGAAATAGTCCTCAATCAAATAATTATTCACATAAAAATATAATTGAAAACTGTGACAATATAATTGAAAACAAGACTCTTTCAGTGGCAAGTAATACATCTCAACTAAAAACAGTAATTTTCTGCTTTATGCTATCAGAAAGTCTAAGACTATCTGTAGATGGCTTTAAATGTATATCTTCCCAACGCAGCAACCCCCAGAATAATTTTTTTAAAAAGACCCTCTCTCTTCTAGAATGTGTAGATAACATTTAGGCAAGAATTAATTGGCCTGAGGTCCAAGATGAAAGGTTATTATGAGTATCCACCTTTGGGACACATGCTGAACTGTCTGGAGAAGCATGACATTATGATAAAAGGCCCAGGTGAACAACATAGAGTCAGACAGATGACATTCCTAAATGACGGTGAGGTGCTGTTTCTAAAAGACTGAACATCCCAAATAATGAGAAGGTACTGTTACCAGAAGAAGGGGGTAAGAGATACTGAGCAGATGACACTATTAGATGTTCACTCCATAAAATTAATGTGGAATATAGGAAGAGCTTGGGAGAGTGTTTCTAGAGAAGCAATAAATAAAAAGGCAAGGTGAGAAAAATGTGCTTGGAGAGCAACAAATACAAGTCGTTGAGTATATGAAAAATTCTGACTAAAACTTCAGCAAGTAGGTCATGTTCAAGACCTCAGAAACACTTAGCTCACATCAATGGGTTAACTCACATTCTGGGTACAGATTAATGACCTGACAAAAGCTATGATGTATGCAGTATTAAGAGACATTTAAGACTCTTTCGCTGAAAAAATGTTTCAAAGGCCGCCCAGTGGTTTGTATCTGGAACTCTTGTAAGTATCTAATTTCAGGGAACATTTCCCAGTTTGCATCTTTAGCTTTGAAATACCTGGAAAGCTGTTCATGCAAATTTCATAGTTCAGTCTCTAATTTCTATTTCATTCATTGTTTATCCATACATCTTTTTTGTAACTATGGAATTCTCTCCAAGGAAACAAATGAATGTATTTTAATACTTTACCAGACAATTCAAGTTTTTGGATTATAAATCATTAAAGTATCCCTTTCTCTGTCCTTCCCAGCTTACTGTGTGACTTGATCATTCTTAAACCACCATTTGTAAATGAATTCTCAGTTCTTCACAAACGCATGTGACAAATTCCCTTACTCTGAAGTCACTCAGTCTCTGGTTTCTCTACACATTTTAATCATGGGCATTTAAATCTCAGGTATCATGTTACAGAAATTATGACTGAGAAATTCTGCCCAAAGAAATATGTAGAAATAAGGTACAAACAAAACTCTTTGCCTGAGTGATAAATCTGAACACACGTAGTACCATCATACCAAGTGGATCACTGACCAGATTCCTCCATTCTACGAATTTTCAAAGAGGGCTCCCTGTATTTGGAGCTAGTGATGCAGTGGTGATCAGTCCCATACAGCCTATTGTCCTGGGCAGCTCACAGTCCAGTGCAGGCAGGGCTGTTACACCACTGACGGTAAGTGACAGGATGAAGAGGTGTAGAGTGCACTTTGGCAAGGTACTCATCTCAGACGTGGACCTGGCAGAGAAACACTGAGAAATGATTCAATAATGCTGCAAATCAAGATGAAGCTGAGACCTGAAGGACAAATAGCCAAGAAGAGGAGGAAAGGGTGCTCCAAGAGGAGGGAATGGCAGGTGCAGTTTCTTGGGGAAAGAGAGTATGGGAAACTTGGGAGAGTATAATGGAGGAAATGATGCATTTGAACCTGGACAGGTAAGCCAGGACCAGGTTACTGAGGGCTTTGACCTCTAGGGCGAGACCCTTAGGAAGACAGGAAGGTATTTTCAGCAGAGGAGTGACACAGATCTTCATTTCAGAAAGATCTTTCAGGCCATGGAATGAAGAAGGGATTCCAGCAGGACTATGTTGGAGGGAAGGTGGGAAGCTGTTGAAATGAACTAGGCTAGAAATGATGGTGCCTGCCAGAGCGAGGATAAGGGAACTGGGGATACAGAAAGGCAGTCTCAAGTCAGACATCAGGTCTTGGTTTCAGAAAAATCAGCTTCTTATTGGCTGTGCCTATTTTACAAACGGCTCTTCTAAAAACAGCTTGACAAAACTGAGATTGCACAAATCTGGCTTCCTGCGGAAAGCTGTTTTGCAATGTCCAGACAATGAGACTATCATCTGCAAATGACTTTGAATCATGCTTGTTTTTAAAAATATCTGAAATGAACACAGATGTTAAAAAAGATAACGAAGGTTAAATAACAAAGAAATGAAACAGCCTGCCTGGCTTGTCCATTTACTCCTGGTTAAAAACTATCCAAATCAGTATGCATGAGTTCAGAACAATGGCCACTTATAAACTGTGCTGAGACAGAGATGAAGTTAGGAATTTCAAATCAAGCAAATTATAAACCTTTAATTTATAAATGCCTACAGTCTAAATAAAATCATAAATCTATTACCTTTAAATGGTAGCAATTTGTAAAGTGTACTCTCGTTCAATGTAGATCGGCCATGGAATTGATATTAATTAGCTAAAGAGCAAACACGAAGGAGAATCCTAAATCCAGAGGATTTCACCATTCTCATCAGAGCTGATTCTTATGAAGCAGCAAATTTAAAGTCTTGCTTTATACTGCTATGCTGGTCCAGAGATAGGTTACTAGAATGACCCTGTAAAACTGTCATTTCCATGTTTATTTACCTAGCAACCACCTGTCATTTGTGGTAGTTTCTAAGAAGTTAGGAATTAACATTCTTTTCCTTAGTTGAGTTGTTCATTTTAATTAACCTATCGTTTTCCCCTCGTATTGCCTAAGAAACAATTAGATGTATGGTTAGTATCATGATGTGATCAGGAAAACAGCACTAGCACTCAACATCATTTCAATGAAAAAAGGTCACTTGCCAAAAAACCGCTATTAACAATTTGTTATGAAGCGCAGTGGTACTTGTTCTGGCTTTTAGCTGTTGTAGAAAAGAAATTACATCATCTCCAAGTTGTTTAAAAATTGAAATCTTTACCAAATGACCCTGAGATATAATGTGATTTCAATCAAAAGTTCAACAGAGTTTTTAGCGAAACCTGAAAAGTTTATTCTAAAATAGATACGGAAAAGCAAAGAGCCGTGTAGAACAGCCAAGACACTTCTGAAGATCAAGAAGAAGGAGGACAGCTTTGTCCCACCAGACATAAAGACTTGTTATAAGCTAAAGTAATTAAGACTGTGATATCTGCACAGGGATAATTATCAGGGTCCCACACGCCTTTATCTTTGAAGTACTTTATCTCGGAAGATGTACCAGGGCTTATCCCAGGTTTTATATTTTAAAGCAGAACGTTCACAGCCCCAATAACCCATGAATTCTACCTCTAAATAGAAGTCCCACATATGAACATGAAGAGATGCATGCAAGGATATTTACAGCACCAATGTTCAAAACGGCACTGACAGGCGAGGGAAATGAAGAGGTACAAACTTCCAGTTAACAAAATGAATGGGTCACAGGGATGAAATGTACAGTTTGGGGAATATAGTCAATAATAATGTAACATCTTTGTATGGTGACAAAGGTGGTTAAAAGGTACAAATTCCAGTTGTAAGATAAATAAGTAGTAGGGATGTAATATACAACATGATAAACGTAATTAACATTACTGTGCATTATATGTGAAAGTTCTTAAGAGAGTAAATCATGAGTTCTCATCACAAGGAAAAAGTTTTTTTCTTTGTCTTTTATTTTGTATCTATATGAGATGATGGATGTTCTCCAAACTTACCGTGGTCATCATTTCATGATGTATGGAAGTCAACTCATTATGCTATACACCTTAAACTTACACTGTGTTGTATATCAATTATATCTCAATAAAATGGGAGTAAAAATAACATGCCACTATTCCATTAAAAAAAAAGTACTGATTTTTTTGTTGATGGAATATTGGATAAACCAATTGTGGAAAAATAACTGGAAGACTGGATAAATCAATTGTGGGATAAATCGACTGGGAAAATTAAGAGCAACACAATTACATGTAATACATGTGTACAAAATAATAAGTGACAATTTAGCCTCAATCAAAATTGTTTCACAACATATTTATAAATATTTTGCAAGTCTTGCCATATTTATAAATATTACTATAATATTCTGATACAGGAAATATTTTTACACATACTTCATATCAAACTAAAAGCTTTCATAAAATCCATTTAATTTGAATAAAAGAATTAAGCATTTAGAAAACTATGCAAAATTTTAAAATTCAAATTATAAAACAGATAAGATATATTATGCAAGATATACAATATCCTATGATGTTATATCGCATATGAAAATAAAACATTGAGCAACATCTTTATAATACAGCAAGAACACTTTCAAACTAAAATGTGAAATGGCATTTTTTTAACCGTACAAGTCAACTTTATTTTTATGGGGCATTCAGAGCCTTCAAATAGGCGTTAAAATATTCTTTAAACTTTTGCCGTGTGACAAAAACTCAAATGACCCTCTCTATTCCCTCGCCAAACAAACAAGAACCAAAGAACAAAAATGCAAATACACAGCAATATGCCTTTTAGTTCAATTCTTGTTTCTTGGAATACAGAAAATTGTAAATAATTGAAACTAAAATAGATTCAAAATATGTAGATTACCAATTAGTGACATAAAGTTAGGACAAGTTGATTGTCTACTAAAAGGACTAAATTACCAAAAAAAAAAAAAAGTAATTATAGGTGTATATTCCCAGGAAATATAAATACTAAAAAGTCACAATTAAAATAGCTAATATCAGTCAACTATACTTCACTTAATATAAATAAATAGCTAATATCAGATGATATAATTCTTGAAAGAAGTATGCATATGTAGTCACTAGAGCTAATTTTAAACATAAAACTATAGCCTAGCAAAATAATTGAGAGGTTCTTTTAATCAAAAGTTCAGAACAGGATTCATTTAAATATCAGGAACCCATGTGCACTTAAAATATGAGTTAGTATAGCAAAAATTACTTCATATATACTTTTTCATGAATATTTTGCAATGCAGATTACACTGATGTAATTTCTTCATAGATCCTTTTTCAATGTATTGAAGGAAATGGATAACAAAAGGAGAAGGGGAGGGGGCAACCAAAAGAAGTCAGATACTGCTATGCCGGCAGTAAGGTCAATGGGCTCTTTTAAACAAACAAACAAAAATATACCAATTGAATAATCAGGTTCATGGGGTCAGTGGTAGCTGCAGTCTAAGTTGTATCTTGGAGAGAATTATGCAAATATGTATGTTAATGTATACAGACTTAGCATGAGCTATACCCTAAATGCACCTACAGGACTACTTTACATCTTGAAAATCATTATTACTTATGAATTCCACATTGCAAAATGATAAATTCTGCCTGTCTTACTTCCCTTTTAGGGTTTAGGGAAATAAATATTTTATTGGGTCCAAATTACAGTTTCAGAGAGAAAAAGTTGGGAGCTACTGCTACAAACAGATACATATAAACACAGAGGATATTATTACTATCTAAAAAACATCATTGCATGTTGAATGCTCCATACTCCAACTGGACCAAAGAACACATTATCCTCATCTAAATAAACCAGGGTGTACCTACCAAGCAGCAAGCTGAGAGAGAATTTATCAGTTTTATGTAGACTTCTCCTACCACTGAACACTCCAATATGTAGAAAATGTAGAAAACTGAATATGTAGAAAATGTAGAATATGTAGAAAATTGGCTTTTAAATATTCTGATTCTTATGCAGTTTATCTGCAGGGCAAATTCTCATTAGTCTCTCTATGTAGTCTCATAGCCTCAATCAGCTAAGCAGGATGAGACCTTGAGTAATATGTATTCTAGGGAAATTTTCCAGTTAATGAGTGAAAAATAATAGGTGGAGGAAGAGAGGGGAACTAAGTCATAAGATTCCAGAAAAGTAAAATGAAGTCATTCTGCATCCCTGCCTCTATGACCCTCTCTTGACAAAATCACTGGCCACTTTCTACTATAACGCCTGAGGCAGGAACAGTGAGGACAGCTGATTTTAATTTGGAAGGGAAAGGAGAGTTACTATTGCTTAGATGTGTTTGGCTGGCCTCTGGAGGAAGGGATTACAAGTCTGTATTTCAAGGAAGGTCACACCGTTTCTGACCCCATGTTCAGATCTACAGTTTTTAACAGGCTCCTGACAAGACCTCTAATTCTATTTAAATACTCATATCTGTACCATCAATCCATATCTTACCACCTTTTTAATTAAAGAAGGCAAGATAAAAACAAGCCAAAGAAAAAATATGCAATGGGTTCAAAGTCTGGTTACAATACAATGTAGAATACTTTATATTCTATTCTCTCCTCAGATATTATTCTGTTCATTTGGCCAGGCAATATATGACACAATAAACTGTGGGAGGAACTGTCTTAGTAAAAGCATTACTACTTAGTCTGTCATTCTGCAGCAACTTCCTCAGTTGAACAGAATCATTGTCTGGAGGATAGTGAGGGAAGACATCCTGTGTGAACCTCAGTGACGAAGAAAGACTTCTCAGAGTGGAATACTGGGAAGAGATAAAGCTCTGCAAAATATAAGTATGTGCTCAGAATGAAGGCAAAGGACTGGAGTTAGTCAGATTCAAAGAAAGCAGAAAAGCAACTTTGCAATATACAACCTTAGGTATTATGGTGACTGCTTTTTATTTACTTATTTCCCATCTCTACAACAAATACAAGATTTTAAGGGAGAAAAGCTGGACAAAGCTAAATGAGAGTAGGAGAGATAAGATGAAGACCCAGGTAAACCAGTACAAAAAATGCAGGCCAGAAGGTTTATATACTTGTTGGATGTGGGCTTTCAAAAAACCACATTTTTTAAAAGCAATGTTTCTCGTCACTATTTATAATGTCCAGAAGATGCAAACAAACCAGTGCAGAAGAAGACCAGCTATATCTGTTATTAAGACACAAGATCTTTCTCTCTGTGTCTGTCTGTCTCTCTCTGTTACTTGGGGAGCAGATACTGTGCAATGCATTGCACCATACCACCTCCCCCGATAACAGCCACCATAACAAGTTTTAGGAGACTATATTTTTAAAGCCACCTTCAGTGCAGGTTAATGGCATGCGGCCTAAGCACAATTCAGTTCAAAAGTAATTTCACAAAGAACTAAACTTATTTAGTAGTGTTCGTCTCCACTGAAAATAGAGCACCACCACTATATATACGTATTATGTACACATACACACATATACATATATATACACACACTGTACTTTAAGGTATTAGATTAAGTACTTCTGGTTTCTGAAAATACAGTCAGAAGCCAGAAGTACAGCAGAATGGCGGAATGAACTTTTTGAAAGTTCTATCTATTAACAGAAGGTTTAAGGTAAATATCACCCAGCAGAACCATTATGACAGGCCTCTGGATCCTATTCTCTCATTTCAAACTATTGTTCTCTGAAGCCCACTGTATTTTCATTGCCATCTTACTTATGGAAGAAAGTCATAAATAGAGCAAGAAGTATGAAAGTCTCCCAAGGTGACAGTCTAGTCAACAGTCCAGCTTGCACTGTAATTCCAGTCGGTTCAGTCAGTGCGACAACTATTTATTGCATGCCTGTGTGGTAGATGCCACAGGGGATTCACAAGTGAATGACAGCAGAGCCTGATATGTTCTAAAAGAATATATGAAAAAGAGATGCCGTAATGAGAAGGAAACAAACTCCTACGATACCAAGCAGAGTCCAACCAGTGCCTTAAAAAAGGCCTAGAGTTCTCGGAGGGTTCTGAGACACCTCATCCTTTTGTGAACCGTGTCACTGGAGATAAGTTTGTAAGAAAAAGTAGAAGGTGGATGGGTGGAGATGGGTTAGGGAAGGAAGGGCAGGAGGCGTGGCATGGAGGTGGTGGCGCCTGGTACACACTCTGGGAACATCAAGAAGGCTCATTTGGCTAGACTGTTAAAAACACGCGGGGGAGGGGGAGGTGGGAAGGCAGTCTGAGGCCTCACGGTAATGGCCATGGTGAAGAGACTGTACTGAATGTAGTGGGGAACCAACTCGAGGCTTTAGATCTCATGGTCACAGTTGACCAATTCATTCATCTTCATAAATATACTGTTTCTACAATAGGAGATACCTTTTAGGAAGCAAAAAACTGAAACCAAAACTATTGAAAAGAATCCACAGTATCTACATCTCTGCATGAAAGTATGTGATTCTTGCAGAGGTGAAATCTGTGGGGAGGAAATTAGTATTTTCCATTCCTGTTTTACTCAGGCACATTCTCCTTGATAAGAACCTGCTTCCAAAAATCAAACTTAAGCAATGCACAAATTGTCCTAACTGTAATAATCCCAAATCTCTCTGCAAACAACCATGAATTTCAAACCTTATTTCTGAATTAAGTGTTCTAGATCACAGTTATGTCTCATTCCAAACTTACCCAACCTCAGGCTTCAACTTCTATCTATCCTCTGAAGGAAAGAGACTCTCACATTTTATATTTCAAAAATTTCTGTATGCAGTCAAGAGTCATTGATTTTTAAAAACCTGTGATTTTCTAATAATCTGGCCCATGTCCGTTTTATAGAGATATTTGCTTGAATTAACCCTCTGTCTTAATCTTTTGCTCCAGGTATGTCTGCATATAGTTAGAAATTTTGTACTAGTGACAGTATGTCTCAACAGAGATACTCTTATAGCAAACTCCACAAATTAGTAATATTTCAAACTAAGTTTTTTAACTCTAATGAAAGCAGAAAATAATAGGAAAATATCCAACTAGAAAAACAACTAAATGTAAACGATCTGCTAAAAATAAACTACTTGTTTCCAGAACACGGCAATATTAGAAAGTTTAAAAAGTGAAAATTCCTTGGGGTCCTAAACTATTATTGCTCTCTCTATAGTGGTAACGAACTTCCTTGTTGCATTAAATCACATTTAAGAGCAATAATCAGGCCAAAATATAACTACATATTTTAGGCCTTTTTTCCTGATTTAAATTTTAGAATTCTACAAGATATGACTGCATCTTTCTCCTTTGACATTGTTACTAAACTGTTTTTCAATCAGTTCAGGATATAAAGATGAATGTATAACAATATGGAAATGATTTGAGATTTATAAAATTTAACATTATTCTAAGCTTATTTTTCTCTAAACATTGGTTGAGGTATACTATTTAGTGTGGGCAAATACTTTTCAGATATACATAGAATACATTCAATCCTAAAAGAAAATTCACTATATAATGAACTTTTAATCACAAGAGAGATAATTTTGAAGTATATTCTTGAAAATTCCACAACGTGTTAATAATTGCCAACAGTGATGCGGAAGAGAGTACTTGGGGTTTTCCACTGTACTTATCACACCACACGAATGTATTCAAGGTGTAAGTCTACATGTAGGGAGTACTATATAAATATTAAATGAATAAATATTTAATTTCAACGAAAATGGGAAACATAATAAACTCTCACTGTTTTAAATTGCCACTCATTTACGAATGTTAAGTTGAAATATCAAAAAATACTGCACATAGGAAAGAAAATATTGAGGATCACTCATCTCAGGTTTGGGAGAGAATGGGAAGGAAATTAGTGGTTTCTCTGCCCTCTGGTGGCAACAAAGTCAACTGCAGCATTTCTAAAGGAATGCATAAAAAATGTCCTTTATGAAATCAGACTCCCCTGCCCCCAACCCCCGCCAAAATGTCTGTAAAAAAATCCTGATTGCTACATGCCGAATTCCAAGACTGTCGGACTTTTAAAAAATTTCCTGTATTGAACTTTTTAGCTAGACTATTTTACAAAGGAAACTATATTTTTGCTTCCATTTCATTGCTGTATTTTAGGTATTACAGTAGCCTAACCATTTAATTCCAAGATTATTTAATAAAATTAATGCAGACTGATAACCAGGAAAGAAGTTACTTCATTTTGTAATAAATCTCAAAAAATTTGCTGAGAAGTATAAAACGATTCCTTTTTTACTCAATCCTGTAAAGATGTGGGCTTCTAGAGTAGTTTTCCACCAGAAGTACTGGTTTATAATACCTGCAGCTCTATGTTGAACAATTTACGTATTTCATATTCCCCAGATCAAAGGCTTTTAATTATCTGTTCAGTTTTAGAGTGCAGTAAATTTTATCCTCAATTTGAGAACTCAGAATAGTTAACTTATTGTATGTATTGTTCTTTTCTCAGTAACATATTATTAATGAAAAAAGTTCAGGAAAAAAATAAACATTTGCTGACCTTTTATTTTTTTACTGTAAATGCATTATTTACTCCCAGTGCCGAAGAGGTTTTCAAATAAACAACTTGGGGTGCATTTTTGGCACACGCACCTCTCTAACCTCCTTTGGAAAGAAGTAAATTGCTTTCTTTAAGCATTTGTTTATTTCATGAAGATGCCCATGAAAACTACTGTTGCACTTCTTAAAATAAATGTGCAGCTTCCCAGACGAGTAAAAGTCTTTTTGTTTACCAACGAAATGTAGCAGAGAAATACACAGAAGGCATGATCTATTGATATAAATAATACCTAGTCAAGAACAACCTATGTCCATCTATGCAGAACCCATTATATGTGATAAAGACAAATCAACATCCAGGAAACTTGCGTTTTATTCACAGCTTTCAAAGTGTTGTCATCTTGTTGCCCTCCCCCCGTCCCCCAACACACACACACCCTCCAATCATAAATTGGAGCAGAGTCAGAATCTGTGTTTTCTCCATAAGAATTTACACCAGGGGCAGACACAGTGTTTCGGCTGTCTCAGCTCGGTAACATTTCATTCAAGGACTTCCCTTCAAGATTCACCTCACCTGGAATCCCCAGGTGCTCTCCCTAGCCTTCCATGTGCGACTGGCAGGTTTGACATTTGCGGACGCCAGTAGATTTCCTGAGGAGCCACTTACCGTTTCCCCTCCTCAGGATTAAAACAGAACAAAACAAAACCTTGATTAGCCTCATCAGCAAGGTTTTATTTCCTTTTTCTTTTCCCTCTAAGTGTCTTTGCTCATTCACCTCCTCTCGAAGTCTATCCATTTCTTCCCAGGGGGCAGAAATGGGGAGCAGGCGCCCGGTTCACAGTGGGCAGGGTGCGGAAGGCAGCTGGACCTCCGGCTCAGCAGCGCCTCGCCAGGAGGAGCCGGCGCGCCCAGGGCGGCGTCGCCGGCTCCGCGCTCGCCCCGCGGGGCGCGGCTCCGGAGGGACGCGCACCTGGCTGGAACAGCCACCCCTGGGAACGTGCGGGGCCGGGGCTCCGCGTGGGGGCAATATCAGGCCACTCGGAGGTGGCCCTGCACGTTCAGGCCTGTCTGCGAAGCCGGCCGGCGGAGGACAATGGAGCCAGTGGTTGGTCTCCAGAGGGGCGCCCGCCCCACCTCTGCCACCTCCTCCCTTCCTCTGCGTCCCGCCGCACCCACCCCGCCCCACTTCCAGCGCCCGCTCAGCCCCAGACAGCAAGAGGGAGCAGAGGTGGGGATCGCCTGGGGGGAGGAAGGTGCGGCCCCAGGGAATTTTCTCCAGCAGAGGGGAGCTCTGCAATCCCCGGCTGCCACCACGTCCACCCCCACCGCCCCCTTCGCGCACTCCCTTAGTTTACCCCAGCAGCAGAGAAGGAGGAGGGGCCGGGGAGGACACAGCCCAGGCTGCCAGCTCCTGGGCGAGGTATCAGCGTAAGGTTTGCTCTAACCCCAGAGCCCTCTCTGGGCGCGTCCGGGGAGTCAGTACCACTCCCTGCCAGCCGCTCAGGTGAAGCAAGCGGTAAATCCTTAAGATAACCCCCAGTCCCTACCACCCTACTCATCCAGCCAACATTCTTCTGCCCATTTGAGAAGACCAAGTTTAGTCGAAATGCAATTGCAATAACTTTGCCAAGGGCATAGGTGGGGAGGGAGTGGGTTAACAACGGGGTGCCAGAGAGGTCTTCAGCTGGGCACAAAAGCAAGAAGCGAAAGTGGATCTTACCATTGACTTGGTTTCCAGGCTTCCCTTCAGCGAACTGAAACCGGTCCATTAAAAAGTGGCAAAGTAACACAACTCCTGCAGCAGCCAGGTCGGCCCTCGGGAACCTCGCCATGCCGCTGCCGCGACCTCCCTCCCCTTCCCCGCCAGTACTTCTCCGGCACCCTGTGCCCCGGGGCTCCCTCTGGGAATGGGGACAACGGGGCCGAACGCTGAGGACTGGTCTCGGCGGGATGCAGAGGCCTTTGTAAATTTCTCTGGGACTTCACACCCGGGAGCCGGGAAGAGGAAGAAGGGAGAGCGAGGGGAGCGCAGTCCTCTCCGGACCTCCAGGTCTCTCTTCACAACTTGCCACGACACTCGCAGCCCTCACCCCAGACACACAACAATTGCGGAGACGAAAGGCCACTTGAGCTGGGGCTGGCAAACTCTCCCTTCCGCACAAGCAGCGCCACCCCGGTGCCCGTAGACGGTGACTTCCGAGCCCCCGCGATGCGCTCCACTGGGTTCAAAACAGATCTAATTCCTCAGCCAGCGCGGGTGCCTGTCCAAATCCAAGAGGGCTGTCGGCTCGGAAGGAACTTTCCCCAGTCCTAGGGTGGCCCCCGCGGAAGGTTTGGGTTTGCGGGAAGGGGGTTACTGTGGGATGGCGAAACCCCTCCGACAAGTTTTTCTTCTTTTCTTCGCCCCGACGCTGGGCGCGCGTCCCTGCTCGCAGCCGGAGGGATGAGCAGCCCCAGAGCTGAGCCCCGGGAAGGCTCGGGCTGCAGCAGTCTGAGGTCCGAAGGCAGGAAAAATGTATTGGGGAAAAAAAGAGAGAGAGAGAGGAAGAAGAAAGAAACGGGGAGGGAAAAGTCAGGCTGAAACCTATCGGGAGAGGGTTCCTCCTGGCTAAGGAGGAGGTGGCCCCAAGCCCCGCCGAGCCCCGGAGTTTGGTGGCGGAGGAGGCGCCGCCGCCGCCGCGCTCCCCCGCACTCCAGCTCCACACTTTGGGGAGGGAAGGCAGCTCGCAATTTGCCAGATCTGCCGCTGCATTCCCCCCCCCGCTTCCCTCCCCCTTGCTCCTCCAGGCGTCTCCCACCTTCCTCCCCGAAACCGGCAGCTAGCACCGACCTGTCCAATGGCTGCACTTTCCTCGGGGCTGGCAGAGGAGTCGCCGAGAGATTAAACCCGGGGAGCAAGGCAAGGGGGAGTGAGAGGGCAACTCCGGCCCGGCGTGCCCCCCGGCAGCCGGCGGCCTGGCGCGCCAGGAGAGAAGGCGAGAAAACCAAGCTAGGAGGGGAGCGCCGGACGGCACCTCTGCGCTGCCCGGGCGCCATGCCCGCACCCGGCTCGCACCCCTGGCGGTCGGGCCAGCGGTGCCCGCACCCACCTGGCCCTGGGCCGCCTTCGCGCCCGCCTGCGGGGAATCGCGGCCCAGCGGCCGACCCTGCGGGCGCTCGCCGCCGGTGGGGTCTTCCTGGGCGCTACAGGGTTAATTACAGTTCGCCATTCCCGGGAGGGCGTGTGCGGCGGCGGCTGGGGTGTGAAGAAAGCAAACCTGAGCCCGTATTCGCTTACTGACCCTGCGAAGCCCCTTCGGACCCCCGGCCCGCCGGGCGGGTGGAGGAAGGTGGCGCGCGGCAGCTTGGACCCGCCGCTGCGGCTTTGTAAAGTGTCAGCGGGAGCGAAAGCGAGAGTTTAAGGAAACAGGAGGCCCACTGAATTTCCTACGGGGGCTTTAACAGGCTTTCGCTGGCTGGTTTGTTTTTGTTTTTTCAGCTCGCGGAAGTGCTTCAGCGTTAACCCTTTCCAGCCCTTTCAGTAAGTTTACACCTTATTTCGCAGAGTTAACCTTATTTTAAAGGGGTAAATACAAAGAAAGGAAGGAAAACAGCATATTGGTTAAAAAAGTACAGCTTCTAGCACCAGACTGGGCTAGAATTCCACCTCCCCCACGAAACAGCTATATGGCTTTGAGCAATATTCTCATTAGTGCCTCAGTTCCCCATCCATCAGGGGAGAATTGTAGTTATGCCCTTATAAGGTTGTTGTATTGGATTAAATGAGTTAACACTGAATAATTAAAGAATTGAGAACAGTGCCTGGCAGGAAGTACATGACTTTATGCTTCTTAAATTAAAGAGAAGAGAGGGAAAGGGAGAGGGTGTCCTAAATCCATTGGAGAATCTGCTTCAGTGTTCTAAGAGCAAAAGGTCCTGTTAGTCTATTCTTGTCCAGTCTTTTCCATGCTCTAAAAAATTTATGGGTGCCATCAATACCACCTTAACTTTGTCTCAATACCCACTGGAAGTGGGTCCAGATAATCAAACTACTCTTGCCAGTTTGATGCCGAAAGAATGCCTTTCTCATGGTTCCTTAGCTGGTGAGCAGAAGAGAAACAGGAAGTGTAGCATGTTTTCCTCAATCCAGTACTCAATTTGCTATTTATTTTGGAATATATAAACTCGTCATGGATACACACTTTTTAATGCTACTTCCTCTCTCCTGAGCTTTTCCCCAACCAGTTGATTTCTCCCTCCTCACCTTACTTAGAAAACCTGGTTCTTTTACTTATGCTCAACCAAGAGTTAAGTTCTATGTAACATTACATCCAAAGTTGAGTACCTGAGACACTTATCTATTTAACAGTAAGTTGGAAAAATGAATCTTCCTATCAAAATCTTATTGTGATTTAATTAACGTCGATTTTTTTTGTCTGTGTCCCTACTGACCTCACTTACTTCACGAATCCTTGCAGAAAGCTTCCTAAAACGTTCAGTACAGCTCCATTTCCCATTTATATGCAAAATTATGGGGACCCGGGAGGAGCCATTTCAAGAAAGCATCTCTTCTTTGGTCTGGAATATGTACCTCCCCTTTCACAGTAGAAAAACGGGTGTTTCCCGTTTCTCTGAGAAGAAACAAGTCCCTGCCTCTCCCTGGTAGCATTTTCTTTCTCTTTTCCTTTATTATTATGTGTGCAAATTAGCAGTGTTTATTTTCTTGTTTGTTGTCAGCAATGCTTTGCCCTCCTGATTGAAGCTTTATACCTCAAGTGGAAATTTGATGCCAAAAATTGAAAGGGAGTCAAGTGGTAATTCAGAGTAAGTCTGAAGAGGCTTTTATGTATTTTGTCTCTCTCACTGGTCCTGTTTCATTTTACTCATATCTTAATCTTATTCTGAAGAGCTGTCCACATAGAAAATACTTTAGTATGGGAGAAGATGCAGGTAAGCAAGAATCAATCATGCACGATGATTTAGTGCTCAGAACTAAGTAAGAAAGAACAAAATAAAGTTAGGCTTTGGTACATTGCCTTAAATGTCAGCCAGTAATTATTTGTAAAAAAAATGATTTTTCCTTTACATTATAGCAAGTAACAACTAAAATGTATGTAGGATGGTATGTTCAGAGTGAAATGGAAGGTTCATTACTCATATAAAATCCTGGCTAATTAAAAGTAGTATACTTTGTGGCCTATATGATCTAAGTTTGCCATATATGTTTCACCACAGAATAATCTATTTCACTTTCATGGAGAGAAATTAAGATGTCTCTGTGGAAAAAGTTTCATCTTCCATCTGACTAAAGAGAAGAGTTATAATGAGTGAGCTTTGTTTCTATTTACTATAGTTGTAAGAACTGAATCGCTGGGGGCTTTTTGTTTGTTTTTTACTCACTGGCTTAATTTTAGCTAACCTCTTGAGGAACAAATGAATCAGGAATCACAAAGGAGCAGCACTTGAGTTCCTTGTCCATGACAAAGGTCTGGAATTCACTGAACACCCTCCTTTACTATCTTAAGATTGTATATCAGAATCATTTTCACCAACAGAGAACTTTGGGCTGACATTAGCACCTGAGCTAAAGTCTGCACAGATTTCAAACCTGTTCGCGACCCCTTATCTACACCAACCTTCAAAGGCATTTCTACCCATTCCAAGTGCAATACTACCTGCATAAAGGTAATTACAATTACCCACCTCATCCCACCTCCAACTCTATCATCTCTCCCAAATTGAAACTTGGCTAACAGGATACTCAAGAAACCATCATGCTCATTTTGAAAAAACTGAGATGTAATACAGGCTGTGGAGTACTTAGTATTTACTGTAATCTACTATTATTTTAGGAAATAGTTTTTGTCCATTTTAATAGAATTTGTTAAAACTTTCTATAATTGCTGTCAAGTAAAGGTAAATTGCTAGTAGTGGACTGCTTTTATTCAGTCCTAATCTAATATTATGACCTTTTCCTCTAGGTCTAAGGCATTTCCTCTTCCTCATTTAACAGGGCTATTTTTTTTTACCTCTGGTACTCAATTACAAGACTCATTCCTTCATCTTGGCTGACTTCTGCTTTCAGAATCAACCAAGATTTCATTATACTATTGATGGATATTTCAGCCTTTTGCTCTTTCATAATCTTAAGTAAAAATTTTATGAATAGAGTGTTTTGAATGAAATAAGCATTAAAAAAATTACATAACAGCTAATATCACTCTGTTTACAGGGACATTTAGCATGCAAGAATACTTAATGCCTTTTATCCTCATATCAATAGTACATTTACTATTTAGATGAAATTAAAATATAA
The DNA here is from genome assembly GCF_011762595.2 of Tursiops truncatus. Lineage (NCBI taxonomy): Eukaryota > Metazoa > Chordata > Mammalia > Artiodactyla > Delphinidae > Tursiops > Tursiops truncatus. Next base: position 161,314,919 of record NC_047035.1, on the reverse strand, counting down.
TTATATTTGCCTCTTTCCTAATGAAATAACATATTGCATTAAAATAGCATACATGTTGATACTGTCTTCTTTCTGAATCTTAATAAGCTAAAGTTTTTTTGACCGGTAAATAGCAAAGTACAAAAAATGTGCAGCTCAAAATAGTAAAAACAACGTCTGAACATGGAACTGTACACTCCTGTATGATCAGGCCGCTCAGTACGGCTCTTCTCTTGCTCTTTGTACATCCCCGCTCAACCAGTCCCTGCTTCACCTACTCAGGTGAACAGTACTTGCCCCCCGCCGCAGCTAGTGATTGTTCTAATCCTTTGGCTCCACCTGCTATTTTATTAAAGCGAAACATCTGCCCTCATGACGGTTGTTAACCTGAGGGGCTGTGAGGGACACGCCCCAGCTGGTTTCCCTGGTAACTGATGAGCCAATCGGACATCAATTCCCCCTATAAAAGGAAGCCTCCTTCTTCCCCGAGCAGTAAAGATGGCTGCTGTGACGTGTCTGCTGTGCGTGTGGGGCATTGCACCAGGACCCTCTATTTCAGACAGGTAAGATCCCCTATCCAATATTACTGATCTCTGTCACTGTCTCAAGGCTCTTTCTTCAGTGTCCAGGCTGTGCAACTACAATACAAGGCTTGCAGGCCTGCAGAGTGCAGCACAACAGTTGGTGAGCAACTCAGGGCACCAGGGAAACTCCCATGAGCACTGAGATGTTGGGAAATAAGAACAGGGAATGGACACTTGTGGAGTTAGTCCTGGGGTGGCTGTCCACTAGCATGTGGGGCCCCAAAGTTGTGAGAGGTAATTCCGAGGTGGCCGTCCAGTAGTGTGGGCGTGTGTGGCAGCTGTCTACCATGAGAGATATCCTTCTCTTCCATTTATGTTGATAATAGCCTGTTAACCTCAGAGTCTCTTTCAAGTTTAAGAGTAGCAGCCCCGTGCTCGTGGTTCATCTTGGCTGCACAGGGATGGCTGGTGAATACAGACAACACAAGGACCTGGATTATCTACAAAATACAGGCATACCCCTGACCCACCGCCCCTAAACAATTACAGACACAGGTTTTAGGGATAATAATTCAGGAACAGACTTGTAAATTAGACATGGCCAGTTACCCAGGTTTGGCTGGGGCCTGTGACAATGGCAAAATGATAAGACTAACCTATTTTGGTCATAGCTATGGCCACGATCAGAGCAATGATACAGTGTGAGCGAACAGCTATATGCAGTCTACAATGCATTACAACAGGTGGAAAACATTATAAAAGGCCTACGTAAGTCATCGAGCAATGCAAAAACCCACTATTCAGGGTCTAGGAGAGCTGTGCATGACATACAGGACTCCCATCGACATTGATAGTCACCAAGGAACCCACTTTACCCACCGAAAAGTTCAGGAATGGGCCTCTAAAAATGACATATGCTGGCATTTCCACCTGCCCTACAACTCCACTGCTGCTGGGCTAACTGAAAGGATGAAAGGACTAAACAATTGAGATGTGAAATCTATAACCAAACATCCCAGGAGCAATCATCCCAGTGCCTATGCCACGTTAGTCCAGAAACAACTGGTCAACACCATTCGAGTTCAACTGGTGACCACCAAAGGACCGCTGCCAATTACAGGTCAGGACAATGACTCACTTTTGCCCTTGCCACAGAATCTACCCACCGAGAAACACATTATAAAATGGCCCTGGGACTGGCAAGTAAGTCCTCAGTAGTTTGGATTTGCCGCCCTGTGTGGGGAATAGAATTAGGGACTTATAGATCTCACCTGTCTTCTACCCGGCCCCGCCTAAGACTACTAAGGTAATTAATCCGGGCCCCATAATGCAGAAAAGCACCATTATTTTAACCTGTAGTCTGTTACTCCGCCTCTCCAGTATTTGACATCAGCTGTGCAAACTGGGTGTGGACAGGTGGTGTGGCACTGTAGGCCACGACAAAAACCACAGGTAGGTACGGTATTATCTCAGAATGCTGTTACTGCTTGTATTTTGCTTAATGGTCATGATCCCTGTATTGTGCCTGTTAAATACCTTACATTTCATCTCTCATCTAAGTGGAGGGAATCTGTTCGTGGGCTAGGTAACAACGATGGCCTCACTGCCAAATGAATTTGATTGCAGGGTCTATGGCAACATGCCGTTGTCGTCCTCCTGTGGACGTCCATGAAAAATTGAGCCAGTAAGTGACTGGCTCCAAAGTTTGCCCACCGCTTAGACTCTGTCTGTGTTGTCTCTGTGGTATTTGGTTGCAGTGCACCTCTACACACCTGACCTAGGTATACTGTGGAAGGGGGTGGACCAAGACGGTAAAGGTGGTGTGGGGTATGTAGGGTGGAGTGCATGCTCAAGCCACTCAAGATGGCTGTTCTCTTGCTTTTTCTCCATCCCCCTCGTCGACCAGTCCCTACTTCACCTACACTCTACTTACACGAACTTGCTTGCCCTCTCCCCCAGCTAGTGATTGTTCTAATCCTTAGGCCAGAACGGCTCCGCCTGCTCGTTTATTAAAGAGAAACATCTGCCCTTGTGACGCTCATTAACCTGAGGGGCCGTAAAGGACATGCCCAGGCTGCTGGTTTCCCTGGTAACTGATGAACAAACCTGACGTCAATTCCCCCTATAAATGGTAGCCTCCTCCTTCCCTGAATAGTGAAGATGGCTGCCCTTTCCTGTCTGCTGTACACGGTGGGGAATTGCTCCAGGACCCTTTGTTTCAGACGTGCAAGATCCCCTATCCAATATCGTTCTCTGTTGCCATTTTCAGGCTCGCTCTTCAGTCTCGGGGCTGGGCAACTACAAGGTGTACAGGCCTGCAGGGTGCAGCCTAGCAACACCTGAAAAGGGTAAGGGCATTACCTGACATTTCTTTTCATGTAGCAACAATGTATCCTACAAACATAGACCTTATTCCTCAATTATACTCAAAGATAAATTCAACTCCTGCATTTTGCTAAAAAGGAAAATAGGCAAGTACTCAGCAAGCACTTAGTGAATTAATAAATGAAATGTATTAAGGAATATGCTGCACAATACCTAATATGAAACACTCAGAAAAGTTCTGAAAATGCTGGTTGCTGTGGACATTGTCAACCGAGATTTTTCTGAACTGATGAAAAATGTCTGCACCGGGCTTCCCTGGTGGCGCAGTGGTTGAGAGTCTGCCTGCCGATGCAGGGGACACGGGTTTGTGCCCCGGTCCGGGAAGATCCCACATGCCGCGGAGCGGCTGGGCCCGTGAGCCATGGCTGCTGGGCCTGCGCGTCCGGAGCCTGTGCTCCGCAACAGGAGAGGCCACAGCAGTGAGAGGCCCGCGTACCGCAAAAAAAAAAAAAAAAAAAGTCTGAACCACAGGAAATACGTTTCACAGAAGCTGTGCTTCTGCGTAGCCCCTAGTGGAGGCTATTATTCCTAGCACAGATCATGGGCCTTGTGTTAACTGCTGAAGTGCTCTGCACCACATGTCACCACATGACTAATATTCAACCCTGATGGCTTCTACTGCATTACCTTCCCTCACCTTGCATTCATCTTTTCTTTTTCTCTAGGTTTCCTCTTCTTCATCTTCACCATATGAATTTTTTATTGATATATAATTGACATAGCCCTAGACTCACTTGTTTAAAGCTTACAATTCAGTGGATTTTAGTATACTCATAATTCCAGAACCATTTTCATCACCCCAAAAATCCTCACACCCGTTAGCAGTTACTCCCCATTCCCCTCCCCCGCAGACTCTGGCAACCACTGATCTACTTTGTCTCTATGGATTTGCCTGTTCTGGATCCCTCACATGAAAAGAATCATATGACATGTGACTTTGGGTCTGACTTCTTTCATTTACCATGTTTTCAAGGTTCATCCATGCTGTAGCATGTATCAGTACTGTATTCCTTTTTATTGCCGAATAATATTCCATTGAATGGATATATACTACATTTTATATATTCAGCAGTTGGTGGACATTTGAGTTGTTCCCACATTGGGGCTATTATGAATAATGATGCTATGAACATCATGTACAACTTGCACAATATATGTGGATACGTGGATGATACAGTGACTATTTAACTCTGTGAGGAAATGACAAACTGTCTTCCATAATGGCTACACCTTTTTTGCATTCTTGTTAATGTATGAGGGGCCCAATTTCTTCTCATCTTCACTGACATTTGTTATTTCCCATTTAAAAAAATTATAGCTATCCTGGTTGGTGTGAAGTGGTATCACATTGTGGTTTTGATTTATATTTCCCTCCTGACTATTGATATTGAACATCTTTTCAGGTGCTTACTGGGCATTTGTGTATCTTCTCTGGAGAACTGCCTATCCAAACCCTTTGCTCCCTTTTTTTTTTTTTTTTTTTTTTTTTTTTTTTTTTTTTTTTGCGGTACGCGGGCCTCTCACTGTTGTGGCCTCTCCCATTGCGGAGCACAGGCTCCGGACGGGCAGGCTCAGCAGCCATGGCTCACAGGCCCAGCCGCTCTGCGGCATGTGGGATCTTCCTGGACCGGGGCACAAACCCGTGTCCCCTGCATCGGCAGGCAGACTCTCAACCACTGTGCCACCAGGGAAGCCCCCTTTGCTCCTTTTTAACTGGGTTGTTTTTTTCATTATTGAGATGTAAATATTCATATATTCTGAACACTAGCTCTTGTCAGATATATGAATTGCAAACATTTTCTGCCATTGTATGCATTGCCTTTTTACTTTCTTGGTAGTCTTTTCATGCACATCTTTTAAAAATTCTGATTAAATACAATTTAAATATATTTCTTTGTTTCTGCTTTAGGTACCATATATAAGAAACCCGTGCCTAATTTAAGGTCACAAAGATTTACACCCCTGTTTTCTTCTAAGAGTTTTATAGTTTTAGCTCTTAATTTTTTTTTAGGTTTCCAATTCATCTTGTTTAAATATTTGTATTCAGTGTGAGGAAGGGGACCAAAATTATTCTTTTGTATGTGGATATAGAGTTGTCTCAGCCATTGTGGACAAAATTATTTTCTCACTGAATGAACTTCGCATCATTGTTGAAAATCAAGGCCATAGACTGGTTTATATCTGGACTCTTAATTCTATCACATTGATCTATATGTGTATCCTAGTGCCAGTAGCAAGCTATTTTGGTTACTGGGCAAAAATAGTAGTTGGAATTTTGACAGGGATTAAATTTACTCTGTAGATTAACTTGGAGACTTCTGCCATCTTAATAAGAAATCTTGAAAACCTTGCAATCCATTTAAATGCAATGTCTTTCCATTTATCTAGGTCTTTAATTTCTTTCAAAATGGTAGTTTTCACTGTACTATCCTTGTACTACTTTTGTTACATATATTCCTAAGTGTTTTTTATGCTATTATAAGTGGAATTTTAAAATTTCATTTCTGAATTGTTCATGGCTAGCATATTAATTTGCTGTGGCTGCCAAAACAATATCACATGCTGAGTAGCTTAAACATAAATTTTCTTAGTTTTGGAAACTGATCAAAGTGTCAGCAGGTTTGGTTTCTTCTGAGGCCTCTCTCCTTGGTTTGCGTATAGCTACCTTCTCTAAGTGTCCTCACATAATCTTGGCTCTCTGTGAGTGCATCCCTGACGTCTCTCTTTATGTCCAAATTTTCTCTTATTAAGGACACCAGTCAGATTGGATTAGTGCCTACACTAACAGCCTCACTTTAATATATCCTCTTTAAAGAACTGATCTCCAAATAACAGTAACATTCTGAGGTACTATTTATTAGGGCTTCAACATATGAATTTGGAGGGCATACAATTCAGACAGTAACAACTGGTATAGAGAAACACAAATGATTTTTTGCTTATTAGTCATGTATTCTGCAACCTTACTGAACTCATTAACTCTAATAGGTTCTTAATATGTATGGGTTCTATAGTTTTCTATATGTAAGATCATGTTATCTGCAAATATAGTTCAACATCTTTATTTTGAATATGACTGGCCCTTTTTTTTTTTTTTTTGCCTGATTACCCTGATTAGAACCTCCAGTACAATGTTGAATAGAAGTGTTGAGAGTGGATGTCTTGTCTTGTTCTTAGAGGGAAAGCTTTAGTTCTTTCATCATTAAGTGTAATGTTAGTTGTCAGTTTATCATTGATGCCCTTTATCAGGTTGAGCAAGGTACCTTCTGTTCCTGGATTGAGTGTTTTTTTATCATGAAGGGATGTTGGGTCAAATTCCTTTTTCTACATCTACCAATATGAGTGTGCATTTGTTCCCTTTATTCTATTGGTATAGTATATTGATGAACAAACCTTGCAGTCATGATATAAATTCCACTTGGTAATGGGATATACTCCTTTTACTAAGCTTCTGAATTCAATTTTCTAATATTTTTGGAGAATTATAGCAACCATACTGCTAAGAGATACTGATCTGTATTTCTTGTGATATTGTCTTTTGTCTAATTTTGGTATCGGGATAAAACTAGCCTCATTAAGTTAGGAAGTATTCCCTCTTCTGTTTTTTTTGAACAATTTGAAGAATTCGTATTCTTTAAACATTTGGTAGAACTCGCCAGTGAAGTCATTTGGATCTGGGTTATTCTTTGTGGAAAGCTATCTTGATCACTAATTAGTGATTCATACCACTGTGTTCAGAAAAAGATTTCAGTATTTTAAAATTTACTGAGAATTGTTTGGTGAACCCATCTAGTAAATTTTTCAAGTGGTTATTATACTTTTCACCTCCAATTTTTATTTGGTTCCTTTTTATAATTTCTATTTCCTAATCGACATTTTCTATTTGAGATGCCATTTCATAATTCATAAAAACTCATTGGGGCAGTTTCCTTTAGCTCTTTTTTTTTTTTTTTTTTTTCCTTTAGCTCTTTTGAACATTACTTAAAACAGCTGATTTAAAGTTTTGTTTTCATCTAGTGAAACACCCTGCACTTCCTCTGATTGTTTCTATTGATTGCTTTTTCCCCATGCGTGGGCTATTCTTTTCTGCTTCTTGGCAAACTTCTTTTTTTGCAAACTGAACATTTCAAATAATGTGACAACTCTGTAACTCAGATGATATCCTCTACCCAGGGTTTGTTGTTGCTGTTTGCTATAGCCACTGCTGTTTGTTTAGTGATTTTTCCTGTACTAATGTGAAATCTGTATTCTTTGTCACATGTGGCCGCTTAAGTCTCTACTTGGTTGGCCTCACAGTTGCTGATCAGGTTTCCTTAAAGGACTGGAACTGAATTTTCTGTCTTTGCTGAGGGGCTTGTGTGTATGTTGTATGCTTTCAACGTTCAGCCAGATTAATTTTCACCTCCACTGTAAGTTCCCACTTTCTGCTGACCATGGCCTTATGGTCAGCCAAAGATGAGGCACTGTAGTCTTCTAAGGTCTTTCCCCAGCAGGCACATAGCTCTACACATGCATGTGGCCTTCTAGATTCCCAGCAATATATGTCCGAGTTTTGAAGAGCCACTACAGGCATCTCATTCTTCAGGTTTTCCTTAAGATTTTTGGTTAATCTGTGTTCCCCAATAGTTATCAATCTTCCCAGGCAGCTGCAAAGATAAAGCACTTGACTAATTGTTTTCACTGCAACGTAAGGAAGAAGGCTTTTAGTATAGGGTGTGTTCCAAGTCAGCCTTGAAAGTGGGTCTTCCAGGGACCCTTCAGACAGGTAAAATAATGACCATACTTTGGAAATAAGGCTTTGAAAGAGATGCAGTTCTACTCGCTCACTACTGTAGATGCCATTCTGCACCAGGAATGCAGAATGTTACCTATTACAGCTACAACTGAGCTGGAGAGCAGCATAGGGCTAGAACATGATAAAATGCCCAAAAGCTCACTGTTCTTGAGAGTCAACCATTTTTCTTGCATTAATACTCCTTGGGTTGCTGCAAGCCTTTGTTTAATTTCCAGAATTCTGAAAAGATTTTTCTGCTAATTTTGCCAATTGCTTTTATGGAAGAACAAATGTTCAGAGGTCCTTCCTCTACTATTTTTGCTGACATCCACCCCTGCTTTTTTAAAAACAGTCTGAAAACTTTGGGGATTAGGAGGGTTATAAATCTGAAAGAATTAGAGAATCACAGGAAGAAAAATATGTAAAGTTTAAAATATCTAATTTAATTCTTTGAAAATGTAGAAGAGAACAGTAACATTTGTATACTTTAAGAAGTTTAAGAGACTTACAAAATATACTGGTTCTCTCACTTTTAACACACTTCACTTTTAAAAATTTAACACATCAGCATAAAATATTCATATATTTAAACTCATTAACTTCATGAAGCTTGCTCCTACCTAAAACAGCTTTGTCATCTACTCCTCAGTGCCCCTTTGTATAATTTTTAACTAACGAGTTATTCACTTTTAATCTTTAAAATAGAAATAAACAACGTACATGGAAGTTGACTTGTTAGGAATCTCAGCATATAATTCGACTGAACTTATTTTCTCACTTGTCTTTTTCTGAAGTTCTTTGTAAACAAATCTGTTTCAACTGATTCATGTCTGTTCAGTCTTAACAAGTAAACAGAAAGAATGTAGTATAATATTCTGCATTTCTTAAAAGTAGAATTTTCCTTAAATGTCTTTATATGCAAATGTTGACTAAAATGAGTCATTAAAATCATCAATTAGGGCTTCCCTGGTGGCGCAGTGGTTGAGAGTCCGCCTGCCGATGCAGGGGACACGGGTTCGTGCCCCGGTCGGGAAAGATCCCACATGCTGCGGAGAAGCTAGGCCTGTGAGCCATGGCCGCTGAGCCTGCACGTCCGGAGCCTGTGCTCCGCAGCGGGAGAGGCCACAACAGTGAGTGGTCCGCGTACTGCAAAAAAAAAAAAAAAAAAAAAAAAAAAAAATCATCAATTACATTAGATAACAACTATTTTACTGCTAATTGATATTGATCTTAGCCCACTATTTTGTGCTTCTCAACATCCTTTCTAGCTCGATTTCACCGTGTCCCTGAAGTGACACTAAGATCCCAAATGGACTCCCAAATGTTTCAAGGTCTCTAACCTCCTTTTGTAAAAAACTGTGGTATACTGGGCTTCCCTGGTGGCGCAGTGGTTGAGTCTCTGCCTGCCGATGCAGGGGACACGGGTTCGTGCCCCGGTCCGGGAAGATCCCACATGCCGCGGAGCGGCTGGGCCCGTGAGCCATGGCCGCTGAGCCTGCGCGACCCGAGCCTGTGCTCCGCAACGGGAGAGGCCACAACAGTGAGAGGCCCGTGTACCGCAAAAAAAAAAAAAAACCCAAATGCTGCATGAAATTTAACTTTTACCTGATTTTTTTTTCATGTTAATATACTGTATGAAAATCTCTATTCACATTAAGATTCATAACACATACCGAAGGTAATATGTCCTTTATGGCACTGATTTTTATGGCACTGGTTGTTTGCAATAAGCATGTTTTGTATCCTGTTAGTCTACTTTTAGCCTTTATTCTAACATAGGCTTTGCTGTCACTTGTTTCAGAATTTCCCTGGAAATCTGGCTTGCCCCTTAAGGTCTCCTTTGCCTCCTTAAATATTACTTTTTTTTTCTAACTAGAAATTGTATTTTCATTTCTAGTTTCTTTTTTCTTCTCCCATAAGAAAATACCATATAGTGAATCAACTCTAAACACATTACTGCTAGGAGGAAAAATTAATAACACAGTTACAGATAATGTACTATTTAAATTTGAAAATAGTTAATAGGTTACCACAAGTACAACCACCTTTACTAAGGAATGAAGTCCAACCCTCACATGGGATGTGGATGATTAAAATCAACACATACAAGAGGCAGGATTGCTCACGCAGTGTGATGCAAAAGCTTGAGAAGTGAAAGGGTGTGGTGAAAACTCAGCTGTACAGTCAAATGAAACTTGATGGCTCCAGCAAGTTTCCACACGCACACATAAACAGGCTAATGTCAACCACAGTCATCTCAGGGATTCTTAACTGTGCCCCTTTTTTGGTCAGAATAAACCCCAAATTCAGGAGATCATATTCACTTCACATGAACCCTCGGCAGATCTGGACTCAAATTTTTAAAGGCTATTTCTGTTGCTTGTTAAATACTGTAAAAATTCTATTATATTAGAGGGATCAGTAGACAAATACATAGGAAGCTAGTTCAGAGTAATCTGATGGGCAATCCTCATTTTAATGGAAAAGAAGTTTAAAGTAGCTTTCAAAGAGTTGATGGAAATGGTACGGTCAAGTTGGATATGACTCCTTTCACAATGTTTTAAAACCAAGTGGCTCTAGCCAGCATCTTTAAAGAGAGGAAGATGCAAATATCCCGTGTTACAAAGGACCAACTCTGCCATTTAAAATTTTAACCCTCAAACAAATATTCCTATAGCAAACATATTATGGTACTAACATTCCTTATGACATATCACAATAAGTTGCCAGGACAGTCTAACTTTAGTTCATAATACTGAAAGTGTATTTATTTCAGAAAAAGATTGTCGAAAGAAACATAATCATTATCATTACATATTAAATGCATACCTAAAAATATCCTATTAATTAAAGTGCAAAGGACATAACATGGAAATACATGGGATAATATTGTGTTGCTAATAATAAGACATAAACTACAAGAGCAACTAAAGTAATCTTCAAGTCATACTGTCCACTTTTAGATCTCCTGCATGTGCCTGTTGAGTTTGCCAGAGTAAGGAACTTTCAGATATATATAATCTTGTTGCCATTGTACTTTTGTGGTAGAACATCAGTATTTAATTGTGGTTGATTCATTGAAATACACAATATTTATTGAAATTCTGCAGAAAAGTGAAGGAACATTCAAATTTAGGTATTCTGTGACCCACTTAAAATGACAGAAATCACAGGATAATTTGTATTAAAAAGCAAATGAATGCTTTAGAATCTTCTAGAACATCAAAAAAACTTTAATAAATGCTAATGTGCTATTGTTAATGAATGCCTTTTGTACATAACTGGGAAAGTCTATTAGTTTCTTTTGATACTTAGAGAATTTCATTTATTATTAAAGAATCCAATAATCCATTTTTTCCTAGCTCTACAGAATTTGGTCTGACATATTTTACTACCTGTGTGCATTCTCTCCTTCTGACTTAATTCTAGTTGTCCTGATTAAATCATCCATCATTTTTAGGAAGATTTTTCTCCTTATTGACTTTTTGGTACTGCCTCAGTAGTTTTAGCTATTTGCTACTTTCTCTTCCCAATATGTCACTTTGAAAATATTACTGTTACTTTCTTATATTAAATTTTCTAATAGCATTTTAGTTTTCATTTGTGTTTCAGTTCATTTTTCTATTTCTTATCCTTCATGCTTTTCATGTCTCTGGATTTCTATATCTACTTGGGACCTTCAATTAAATGAGCATCTTCTCCAAAGAAGAAATCTTACCCCTATATTGTCAATATATAGCTTGAAAATATTCCATAACCCCTAAATCCAGTGACACCTAGAAGTACAAGTTTTCTAATGTATTAGATTTAGATGATCATTAGCTACTTTTTCTTTAATGAGCTACAAAATGTTTTGCATTGATCCTGAAAAGACCAATTAAACTTTCCATTTTGTGCAGAAATAGACACCACCAAAGAATGATTCCAGAGAGAGGACAGAGAGATAGAGAAAACATCATCAAATGACAGTCATGGAGTTAACAACCACATGATGATCTTTCTTCATTTCAAGTGATAACCCAGAGTCCTAGCATCATGAACTAGCCTCATGACTTGTGGAGTCAATCTTGTAAAGCTGTTAAGTTGGGTCATAGATTAATAATGGCAACCTGAATCAGCATCTGAACTTTCATTTGAAACATGATGGTACTTAACAGAAATGTGATTCTCAACAGAATGAGCGTGTTCATATTTCTTGCAGGGCTGTGAGGGATGTTTGGGGAAAAGGAGGCTGTGTAGAAAAAATTGATGTTATAGTTTTGTATGTGGGAAACAAAAGTCTACCTGTTAAAACACAAACTACAAAAAATAACATCTTCTCAGCTAATGGGAATATAAAAAAGTTCATGATCCTTAACTGGAGCTGAAGTGCAGAGGGCACACACTGGCAGGGGTCTTAACAATCTTCATGAGAAGTGAGATTTTTATGTTATGGAGGACATGAAATGAAGCAGAAAATATTAGTGTTGTATAATGACTAATCCAGTGTTGTCACTCAAGTGTGTGTTCAAATCAACATCTGAGTAACTCTGGGCTACTATCAAAGCAAGAATTAGACTTAGTGATATTTAAAAATCCATGATTATTGCCATCATTATGGGAAGTCCCACAAATTACCAATCATCAATTTAAAAAGAAGTCTCACAAAATATACAATAGATGTGCATATCTGACATTAAAGTGTACTTTAAAGAAGCTGGATAGAACACATCTTAGATGTGACAATAGCCCCTAAAGCGGGGCCACTCCTTGAACTATCTCCATCAGGATCACCAGCTATGCTTGTTTTGTATGCATTTCTGATCCACACCCCTGCCTGGTGATTCTCACTCAGTGAGTCTGAGTTGGGGTGGAACGTGGGAAACAAATTTAGGTGATTAAACGGCTCAAGTCATCCTAACACCATACTTTAAGAACACTGTCCTAGGGTAAAGGAATGACAGAGACGTTTCATCATACATATATGTATAAATGCATTTTATTTTTACTATCTCTCAATTTTTCATGGTGACAGCAAAATTAAAAGGAAGCAAACCTCTACAAAATAATACATGCTTTTTTTTTTTTTTTTTTTTTTTTTTGCAGTACGCGGGCCTCTCTTTGTTGTGGCCTCTCCCGTTGCGGAGCACAGGCTCCGGACACGCAGGCCCAGCGGCCATGGCTCACAGGCCCAGCCGCTCCACAGCATGTGGGATCTTCCCGGACCGGGTCACGAACCCGTGTCCCCTGCATCGGCAGGCAGAGACTCAACCACTGCGCCACCAGGGAAGCCCCAATACATGCTTTTTTAAAAAGTCTTCTCTAACATGTAAATTTCTGCAGTTTTATGAGATTAGAAAGTAAGATGTATTAATTAAAAATTATAAAGCACATTCCTCTATGATTAAATCAGTTTACATAATGAGGTTGTAATTCAGAATTTAGAGGGCTTCCCTGGTGGCGCAGTGGTTGAGAGTCCGCCTGCCGATGCAGGGAACACGGGTTCGTGCCCCGGTCCGGGAAGATCCCACATACCATGGTGTGGCTGGGCCCGTGAGCCATGGCTGCTGAGCCTGCGCGTCTGGAGCTTGTGCTCCGCAACGGGAGAGGCCCCAACAGAGAGAGGCCCGTGTACCGCAAAAAAAAAAAAAAAAAAAAAAAAAAAAAAAATTTAAAAGTAGTAATCAAGTTGAGGACAAGCCCGTCTCATTAAATAGTTCCTCCTTGGTTATGAGTTAATAATCAGAGCTTAAATCCTTTTGATTCTAAAACAAGTTGCACTTACAGGGCCTTTTAGAGAGATTTGTGAGAACTCCTCTCCTTGTTTCATTGATCAGAATAAGTTTAAAATATATGGGGCAGTTCATTTTTCACATGTTTTTACTATTTTAAAGAGAATTTCTATCTGGGAAAATTAGCCCTTTAATTACCAATACAACCTCTCATTGTGTGTGTATTCTACAGACAGACATCTATTTATTGCTCATTTCTACACAAAAATTATTGAAATTAATAAACCATGTTTGTAGCTTTATCAGAGAAGATAGTACAAGTTTTCTTGTAAGATGTAAGAAATAAAACATTGTTTCTAGTATTGCACAAATACTACTGTTTAGCCTTACAGACTTTTGCTTATCTAAAATACATTATAGGAATTCAAAATTACTGCCTTTTCAATGGCAATAATTTATACCTTGTGGTTCTTACATAAATTATATTATCTAAAAATTTGTGTGGAAATATTAGTATTGCCCAGAGTAAAACAATTGTGCTTTCAAAAAAATCCAAATGACTGTTTCAATGAAAACTGATAGTGTCATATATGCAAACTAGAATGTAAAAGGTATTAAAAAGTTACAGACCTTGACAAAATTTTATAGTTGAAAGTTTTTATTCGGTGAGTCTATTATGTCAAACTTCTGGACTTTTGATATCCTACAAACAGGAATGAATCTTTATACTCATAACTGAGTTATGTTCTGCTTAAGTAGAGGATTTGCCCAAATTATGACCAAGCTTGACAAAGGGATCTATTCTCAAAACTAGATTGGAAAGTTGCCACTGTGACACTCTAGTAAAACAGCAGAATTACAGTAAAAGAAACAATACCCTTTTCTTTCCATTTCACGACATGGGTCAATCTAGATAATTTGGAAATGGTGACAAAACTAGAAATGGCTTGTAAGTGCGGAATTTGGAGATTCCATATGTTTAATAGTTTGTGAGATAAAATAAATGCATATGTAGAAAAGACTATAATCAGTTCATTAACTCCACCGTCATGATTCTTTTTCAATGTATTTTTTAATTGAGGTATAATTTACATACATTATATTAATTTCAATTGGATGACATAATGATTCAATTATTTGCATAGATTATGAAATGATCACCACAAAAAACTCTAGTTAATATCCATCACCATACATAAAGATTTTTTTTCTTTTGAAAAGAATTTTTTTAAACATGTTTATTGGAGTACAATTGCTTTACAATGGTGTGTTAGTTTCTGCTTTATAACGAAGTGAATCAGCTATACATACACATATATCCCCATATCTCCTCCCTCTTGTGTCTCCCTCCCACCCTCCCTATCTCACCCTTCTAGGTGGTCACAAAGCACCGAGCTGATCTCTCTGTGCTATGTGGCTGCTTCCCACTAGCTATCTCTTTTACATTTGGTAGTGTATATATGTCCATGCCACTCTCTCACTTCGTCCCAGCTTACCCTTCCCCCTCCAAATGTCCTCAAGCCCATTCTCTACGTCTGCATCTTTATTCTTGTCCTGCCCCTAGGCTCATCAGAACCATCTTTTTTTTTTAAATTTTTAGATTCCATATATATATGTTAGCATATGGTATTTGTTTTTCTTTCTGATTTACTTCACTCCATATGAAACACTCTAGGTCCATCCACCTCAATAAAAATAACTCAATTTCGTTTCTTTTTATGGCTGAGTAATATTCCATTGTATATATGTGCCACATCTTCTTTATCCATTCATCTGTCAGTAGACACTTAGGTTGCTTCCAAGTCCTGATTATTGTAAATAGAGCTGCAATGAACACTGTGGTACATGACTCTTTTTAAATTATGGTTTTCTCAGAGTATATGCCTAATAGTGGGATTGCTGGGTCATATGGTAGTTCTATTTTTAGTTTTTTAAGGAACCTCCATACTGTTCTCCATAGTGGCTGTATCAATTTACATTCCCACCAACCGTGCAGGAGGGTTCCCTTTTCTCCACACCCTCTCCAGCATTTATTGTTTTTAGATTTTGTGATGATGGCCAGTCTGAATGTTATGAGGGGATACCTCATTGTAGTTTTGATTTGCATTTCTCTAATGATTAGTGAGGTTGAGCATTCTTTCATATGTTTGTTGGCTGTCTGTATATCTTCTTTGGAGAAATGTGTATTTAGGTCTTCTGGCCATTTTTGGATTGGGTTGTTTGTTTTGATATTGAGCTGCATGAGCTGCTTGTAAATTTTGGAGATTAGTCCTTTGTCACTTGCTTCATTTGCAAATATTTTCTCCCATTCTGAGGGATGTCTTTTCGCCTTGTTTATGGTTTCCTTTACTATGCAAAAGCTTTGAAGTTTCATTAGGTCCCATTTGTTTACTTTTGTTTTTATTTCCATTTCTCTAGGAGGTGGGTCAAAAAGGATCTTGCTGTGATTTATGTTATAGAGTGTTCTGCCTATGTTTTCCTCTAAGAGTTTGATAGTTTCTGACCTTACATTTAGGTCTTTAATCCATTTTGAGCTTATTTTTGTGTATGGTGTTAGGGAGTGATCTAATCTCATACTTTTACATGTACCTGTCCAGTTTTCCCAGCACCACTTATGGAAGAGAATGTCTTTTCTCCATTGTATATTCTTGCCTCCTTAATCAAAGATAAGGTGACCATATGTGCATGGGTTTATCTCTGGGCTTTCTATCCTGTTCCATTGATCTATATTTCTGATTTTGTGCCAGTACCATACTGTCTTGATTACTGTAGCATTGTAGTATAGTCTGAAGTCAGGGAGCCTGATTCCTCCAGCTCCGTTTTTCATTCTCAAGATTGCTTTGGCTATTTGGTGTCTTTTGTGTTTCCATACTAATTGTGAAATTCTTTTGTTCTAGTTCTGTGAAAAATGCCATTGGTAGTTTGATAGGGATTGCACTGAGTCTGTAGATTGCTATGGGTAGTATAGTCATTTTCACAATGTTGATTCTTCCAACCCAAGAACATGGTATATCTGTCTGTTTCTATCATCTTTAATTTCTTTCATCAGTGTCTTATAGTTTTCTGCATACAGGTGTTTCATCTCCTTAGGTAGTTTATTCCTAGATATTTTATTCTTTTTGTTGCAATGTTAAATGGGAGTATTTCCTTCATTTCCCTTTCAGATTTTTCATCATTGGTGTATAGGAATGCCAGAGATTTCTGTGCATGAATTTTGTATTCTGCTACTTTACCAAATTCATTGATTAGCTCTAGTAGTTTTCTGGTAGCATCTTTAGGATTCTCTATGTATAGTATCATGTCATCTGCAAACAGTGACAGCTTTACTTCTTCTTTTACGATTTAGATTCCTTTTATTTCTTTTTCTTCTCTGACTGCTGTGGCTAAAACTTCCAAAACTATGTTGAAGAATAGTGGTGAGAGTGGGCAACCTTGTCTTGTTCCTGATCTTAGTGGAAATGGTTTCAGTTTTTCACCATTGAGGGACAATGTTGGTTGTGGGTTTGTCATATATGGCCTTTATTATGTTGAGGAGAGTTCTCTCTATGCCTACTTTCTGGAGGATTTTTATCATAAATGGGTGTTGAATTTTGTCGAAAGCTTTTTCTGCATCTATGGAGATGATCATATGGTTTTCCTCCTTCAATTTGTTAATATGGTGTATTACATTGATTTGCGTATATTGAAGAATCCTTGCATTCCTCGGGTAAACCACACTTGATATGGTGTATGATCCTTTTAATGTGCTGTTGGATTCTGTTTGCTAGTATTTTGTTGAGAATATTTGCATCTATCTTCATCAGTGATATTGGCCTGTAGTTTTCCTTCGTGACATTTTTGTCTGGTTTTGGTGTCAGGGTGATGGTGGCCTCGTAGACTGACTTTGGGAGTCTTCCTCTCTCTGCAATATTTCGGAAGAGTTTGAGAAGAATAGGTGTTAGCTCTTCTCTAAATGTTTGATAGAATTCACCTGTGAAGCCATCTGGTCCTGGGCTTTCCTTTGTTGGAAGATTTTTAATCACAGTCTCAATTTCTGTGCTTGTGATTGGTCTGCTTATATTTTCTGTTTCTTCATGGTTCAGTCTTGGAAGGTTGTGCTTGTCTAGGAATTTATCCATTTCTTCCAGATTGTCCATTTTATTGGCATAGAGTTACTTGTAGTAATCTCTCATGATCCTTTGTATTTCTGCAGTGTCAGTTGTGACTTCTCCTTTTTCATTTCTAATTCTGTTGATTTGAGTCTTCTCCCTTTTCTTCTTGATGAGTCTGCCTAATGGTTTATCAATTTTGTTTATCTTCTCAAAGAACCAGCTTTTAGTTTTATTGATCTCTGCTAATGTTTTCTTCATTTCTTTTTCATTTATTTCTAACCTTTATGATTTCTTTCCTTCTAACTTTGGGTTTTTCTTGTTCTTCTTTCTCTAATTGCTTTAGGTGTAAGATTAGGTTGTTTATTTGAGATGTTTCTTATTTCTTGAGGTAGGATTGTATTGCTATAAATTTCCCTCTTAGAACTGCTTTTGCTGCATCCCATAGGTTTTGGGTCGTCGTGTTTCCATTGTCATTCATTTCTAGGTATTTTTTTATTTCCTCTTTGATTTCTTCACTGATCTCTTGGTTATTTAGTAGTGTATTGTTTAGCCACCATGTATTTGTATTTTTTACAGATTTTTTCCTACAGTTGATACCTAGTCTCATAGCATTGTGGTTGGCAAAGATACTTCATACAATTTCCGTTTTCTTAAATTTAGCAAGCCTTGATTTGTGACCCAAGATATGATCTATCCTGGGGAATGTTCCATGAGCACTTTAGAAGAAAGTGTAATCTGCTGTTTTTGAAAGAAATGTCCTATAAATATCAATTAAGTCCATCTTGTTTAATGTATCATTGAAAGCTTGTGTTTCCTTATTTATTTTCGTTTTGTATGATCTGTCCATTGGTGAAAGTGGGGTGTTAAAGGCCCTTACTATGATTGTGTTACTGTTGATTTCCCCTTTTATGGCTGTTAGCATTTGCTTATATATTGAGGTGCTCCTATGTTGGGTGCATAAATATTTACAATTGTTATATATTCTTCTTGGATTGATCCCTTGGCTCATTATGTAGTGTCCTTCTTTGTCTCTTATAATAGTCTTTATTTTAAAGTCTCTTTTGTCTGATATGAGAATTGCTACTCCAGCTTTCTTTTGATTTCCATTTGCATGGTATCTCTTTTTCCATCCCACTTTCAGTCTGTATGTGTCCCTAGGTCTGAAGTGGGTCTTTTGTAGACAGCATATATATGGGTCTTGTTTTTGTATCCACTCAGTGAGCCTGTGTCTTTTGGTTGGAGCGTTAATTCATTCACATTTAAGGTAATTATCGATATGCATGTTTCTATTACCATTTTCTTAATTGTTTTGGGTTTGTTATTGTAGGTCTTTTCCTCCTCTTGTGTTTCCTGCCTAGAGAAGTTCCTTTAGCATTTGTTGTAAAGCTGGTTTGGTGGTGCTGAATTCTCTTAGCTTTTGCTTGTCTGTAAACCTTTTGATTTTTCCATCGAATCTGTATGAGATCCTTGCTGGGTAGAGTAACCTTGATTGTAGATTTTTCCCTTTCATCACTTTAAATATGTCCTTCCACTCCCTTCTGGCTTGCAGAGTTTCTGATGAAAGATCAGCTGTTAACCTTATGGGGATTCCCTTGTGTGTTATTTGTTGTTTTTCCCTTGCTGCTTTTAATATTTTTTCTTTGTATTTAATTTTTGATAGTTTGATTAATATGTGTCTTGGCATGTTTCTCCTTGGATTTATCCTGTATAGGACTCTCTGTGTTTCCTGGACTTGATTAGCTATTAGCTATTTCCTTTCTCATATTAGGGAAGTTTTCAACTATAATCTGTTCAAATATTTTCTCAGTCCTTGTCTTTTTCTCTTCTTCTTCTGAGACCCCTATAATTCGAATGTTGGTGCGTTTAATATTGTCCCAGAGGTCTCTGAGACTGCCCTCATTCTTTTTTCTTTATTCTGCTCTGCAGTAGTTATTTCCACTCTTTTATCTTCCAGGTCACTTATCCGTTCTTCTGCCTCAGTTATTCTGCTATTGATTCCTTCTACAGAATTTTAAGTTTCATTTATTGTGTTGTTCATCATTGTTTGTTTGCTCTTTCATTCTTCTAGGTCTTTGTTAAACGTTTCTTGTATTTTCTCCATTCTATTTACAAGATTTTGGATCATCTTTACTATCAGTACTCTGAATTCTTTTTCAGGTAGAATGCCTATTTCCTCTTCATTTGTTTGGTCTGGTGGGTTTTTACCTTGCTCCTTCCTCGTGCTGTGTGTTTCTTCTCTGTCTTCTCATTTTGCTTAACTTTCCTTGTTTGGGGTTTCCTTTTCACAGGCTGCAGGTTCGTAGTTCCCATTGTTTTTGGTGTCTGCCCCCAGTGGGAAAGGTTGGTTCAAGGGGTTGTGTAGGCTTCCTGGTGGAGGGGACTGGTGCCTGTGTTCTGGGGGATGAGGCTGGATCTTGTCTTTCTGGTGGGCAGGACCACGCCCAGTGGTGTGTTTTGGGGTGTCTGTGACCTCATTATGATTTTAGGCAGCCTCTCTACTAATGGGTGAAGTTGTGTTCCTGTCTTATTACTTCTTTGGCATAGGGTGTCCAGCACTGTAGCTTGCTGGTTTTTGAGTGGATCTGGGTCTTAGCATTGAGATGGACATCTCTGGGAGAGCTTTCACTGTTTAATGTTACGTGGGGCTGGGATGTCTCTTGTGGACAAATGTCCTGAACTGGGCTCTCCCACCTCAGAGGCACAGGCCTGACACCCGTCCGGAGCACCAAGACCCTGTCCGCCACACGGCTCAGAAGAAAAGGGAGAATAAATAAATAAATAAAAGTTATTGAATAAAATATAATTATCAAAAATAAAAAAAGAATGAAGAGAGCAGCCAAACCAAAAAAAAAAAAAAAAAAATCCACCAAAAACGGACAGATAGAACTCTTGGGCAAATGGTAAAAGCAAAGTTATACAGACAAAATCACACAAAGAAGCATACACATACACACTCAGAAAAAGAAAAAGAAAAAAAAAAAAAAATATATATATATATATATATATATATCATTGCTCCCAAAGTCTACCACCTCAATTTTGGGATGATTCGCTGTCTATTCAGGTATTCTGCAGTTGCAGCATACATCAAGTTGATTGTGGAGATTTAATCCGCGGCTTCCGAGGCTGCTGGGAGAGATTTCCCTTTCTCTTCTTTGTTCGCACAGCTCCCGGGGTTCAGCTTTGGATATGGACCCGCCTCTGCCTGTAGGTCACCTGAGGGCGTCTGTTCTTCGCTCAGACAGGACAGGGTTAAAGTAGCAGCTGATTAGGGGGCTCTGGCTCACTGAGGCCATGGGGGAGGGAGGGATACAGAGTATGGGGCAAGCCTGCAGTGGCAGAGGCCAGCGTGACATTGCAACTGCCTGAGGCATGCCATGTGTTCTCCTGGGTAAGTTGTGCCTGGATCACGGGACCCTGGCAGTGGCGGGTTGCACAGGCTCCCGGGGGTGGGGGGAGGTGTGGATAGTGCCCTGTGCTTGCACACAGGTTTCTTGGTGGCTGCAGCAGCAGCCTTGGCATTTCACGCCCGTCTTTGGTGTCCGCCCTAATAGCCGTGGCTTGTGCCCGTCTCTGGAGCTCGTTTAGGCAGTGCTCTCAACTCCCTCTCCTCGCGCACCCCGAGACAATAGTTTCTTGCCTCTTAGGAAGTTCCAAACTTTTTCCTGGACTCTCTCCGGTTAGCTGTGGCACACTAGCCCCCTTCAGGCTGTGTTCATGCAGCCAACCCCAGTCCTCTCCCTGGGTTCTGACCTCCGAAGCTCGAGCCTCAGCTCCCAGCCCCCACCTTCCCTCGCAGGTGACCAGACAAGCCTCTCGGGCTGGTGAGTGCTGGTCGGCACCAGTCCTCTGTGCGGGAATCTCTCCGCTTTGCCCTCTGCATCCCTGTTGTTGTGCTCTCCTCCGTGGCTCCAAAACTTCCCACCACCACTCCCGTCTCTGCCAGTGAAGGGGCTTCCTAGTGTGTGGAAACCTTTCCTCCTTCACAGCTCCCTCCCATTGGTACAGGTCCCGTCCCTATTCTTTCATCTCTGTTTTTTCTTTTTTCTTTTGCCCTACCCAGGTACGTAGGGAGTTTCTTGCCTTTTGGGAGGTCTGAGGTCTTCTGCCAGCATTCAGTAGGTGTTCTGTAGGAGTTGTTCCACATGCAGATGTATTTCTGATGTATTTGTGGGGAGGAAGGTGATCTCCATGTCTCACTCCTCCGCCATCTTGAAGGTCCCAAGAATTTTTAAGATTTACTCTCCTACCAACTTTTGAATAATGCAAAACGATATTAATAAGTACAGTCACCATGCTGTACATTACATCACCATATCTTATTTACTTTTAACTGGAAGTTTGTATTTTTTGATTCCCTTCATCCATTTTACCCAACCGTGACCCTCTGCCTATGGCAACCACAAACGTGTTATCTGTATTTATGAACTTGGCTAGTTGATTTTTTTTTTAGATTCTACATATAAGTGAAATCCTATGGTATTTGGCTTTCCCTGTCTGATCTGACTTATCGCACTTAGCATAATGCTCTCAGTATCCATGCATGTTGTCGCAAACATCAAGATTTCATTCTTTTTTATTGCTGAATATTCCTGTGTGTGTGTGTGTGTGTGTGTGTATTTTTCTTTATCCTTTCATATATCAATGGACACATACGTTTCCTATATTTTGGCTACTGTAATTAATGCTGTAATGAACATGGGGGTGCATGTATCTTTTTGAGTTAGTGCTTCATTTTCTTTGGATAAAGATTCAGACATGGAGTTTCTGGATCATACGCTAGTTCTGTTTTTATTTTTTTCAGGAACCTCCTTACTGTTTTCCATAGAGGCTATACCAATTTACATTCCTACCAACAGTGCACAGGGGTTCCCTTTTCTCTGTATCCTTGCCAACACTTGTTATTTTTTCTCTATTTGATAATAACCATTCTAACAAGTGTGCAGTTATATCATTGCCGTGTTGATCTGCATTTCCCTGATTAGCGATGTTGAACATCTTTTCATGTATCTGTTGGACATCTGTATGTCTTCTTTGGAAAAATGTCTATTCAGATCCTCTGCCCATTTTTAACTGAATTGTTTGGGGTATTTTTTGCTCTTGAGTTGTGTAAGCTATTTATATAGTTTGGATATTAACCCTTTATTTGACATGATTTGAAAATATTTTCTCCCATTCCACAGGTTATCTTTTCATCCCTTGATGGTTTCTTTGCTATGTGGTAGCTTTTGTTTGATGTACTCCAACTTCTTTATTATATCTTTTAATGTCAAATCCAGAAAATGACTGCCAAGATTGATGTTAATGAGCTTACTGCCTATATTTCCTTCTAAAAGTTTGGTTTCAGGTCATACGTTCAATCCATTTAATTTGTGTCGTGTAAGATAGTGGTCCAATTTCATTCTTTTACATGTGACTGTACAGTCTTTCCAAAACCATTTAGTAAAGAGACTGTCCTTTCCCCATTGTATATTCTCTGGTAATTTGTCATAATTGACTGTATACATGTGGGTTTATTTCATGAGCTTTCTATTCTGTTCCACTGATCAATATGTCTGTTTGTATGCCAAAAGCATACTGTTCTGATTACCATAGCTTTGTAATACAGTTTGAAATCAGGGAGCACAATCCCTCTTCTTTGTAAAGACTGCTTTGGCTTTTCAGGACCTTTTGTGGCTCCATACAAATTAGAGAATTGTTTTTTCTATTTCTATGAAAAATGCCATAGGAATTTTAATAGGGACTGTACTGAATCTGTTGATTGCTTTGGGTAGTATGGATATTTTAACAATATTAATTCTTCCAATCCACAAGCACAAAATGTCTACTTAATGTTTCTTCTTCAATTTCTTTTGTCAATGTCTTACAAGTTTTCAGTGTATAGGTCTTTCACTGCCTTGGTAAAATTTATTCATAGGTATCTTATTTATATTATGAAATGGTAAATCAGACTGTTTTCTTAATTTCTCTTTCTGATAGCAGTCTCTTTCTGCTATTAGCATACAGAAATACAATAGATTTCTGTATGTTGATTTTTCATCCTGTAGCCTTAGTGAAATCCTTTACCAGATTTTAGGTGGACTCCTTAGGATTTGGGTTATATAGTACTATATCATCTGCATAGTTTTACTCCTTCCTTCCCAATTTGGATGCCCTTTATTTCTTGTCTAATTGCTCTGGCTAGGACTACCAATATTATGTTGAATAAAAGTGGCAAAAGTGGGCATACTAGTCTTGTTCCTGATCTTAGAGGAATTGTGGTTAGCATTTCCCACTGAGTATGATGTTAGCTGTGGGCTTGTCATATATGGTCTTTATTATGGTGAGGCACATTCCCTCTTCACCCACTTTGTCTTTTTTCTTTTTTTTTTTTTTTTTTTGCAGTACACGGGCCTCTCACTGCTGTGGCCTCTCCTGTTGCGGAGCACAGGCTCCAGACGCACAGGCTCAGTGGCCATGGCTCACGGGCCCAGCCGCTCCGCGGCATTTGAGATCTTCCCAGACCAGGGCACAAACCCGCGTCCTCTACATCGGCAGGCGGACTCTCAACCACTGCGCCACCAGGGGAGCCTCACCCACTTTGATATGTATTTTTATCATAAATACATGTTTAATTTTATCAGATGATTTTTCTGCATTCAAGATAATCATGATTTTTATCTTTTGTTAATGTCATGTATCACATTAATTTTTGCAAATAGTGAACCATTCTTGCATTATTGTAATAAATTCCACTTGATCACAGTGTTTTAGTGTTTTAATGTACTGCTGAATTTGGCTTGCTAATGTTTTATTGAGAATGTTTGCATCTGTGTTTATTAGGGATATTGGCCTGTAATTTTCTTTTCTTGTGGTATCCTCTGGTTTTGGTACCAGGGTAATGCTGATCTCATAAAATGAGTTTGAAAGTGTTTCCTCCTCTTCTGTGTTTTAGACGAGTTTGAAATGGATTGGTATTAATTCTTCTTTTAATATTTGGTAGAATTTGCTAGTGAAGTTGCCTGGTTTTTCTAGGAAGTTTTAAAATTACTGATTCAATCTCTTCACTAATAATCAGTCTATTGAGATTTTCTATTTCTTCCTGACTTAGTCTTTGAAGTCTGTTATGTCTTTAGGAATTAATCCATTAATTTTAGGTTATCCAATTTGTTGTAATATAATTATTCATAGTCTCTTATGATCATTTGTATTTCTGTGGATCAGTTGTAATAGCTCCTGTTTCATTTCTGATTTTGAGTCCTCTCTCTTGATTTCTTAATAAGTCAAGCTAAAGGTCTGTCAATTTTATGTATCCTTTCAAAGAACAAGCTTTTGGTTTGATTGATCTTTTCGATTGTCTTTTTACTATTTCTGCTCTGATCTTTTATTTCCATACTTCTACTAGAACTTTATTTATAATTATTTCTCTAGTTCCTTGAGGTGTAAAGTTAAATTGAGATTTTTCTTTTTTATTGTGGTAAGCATTGATTCCATCTTAGAATTGTTTTTGCTGCATCCCACAAGCTTTTGTATGGTATATTTACATTTCCTTTTGTCTAATGGAATATTTTGATTTTGCTTTTGATTTCTTCATTGAACCATTGTTCAGTAACATGTTGCTTACACTTCACATATTTGTGAATTTTACACTTTTCTTTTTATAATTGATTTCTAGTTTCATACCATTGTGTTCAGAAAAGACACTTGATATGATTTCTCTTTTTCACTTAAGTACAGTTGGTGTACAATATTGTATACGTTAACAGGTGTACAATATAGTGATTCACAATTTTAAAAGGTTATACTACATTTATAGTTTTTATAAAATATTGGCTATATTCCCCGTGTTTCACAATATATCCTTGTAGCTCATTTTATACATAATACTTTATACTTCTTAATCCCCTACCTCTATCTTATCCCACCCCCTTCCCTCTCCCCACCGATAACCACTAGTTTGTTCTATATGTCTGGGAGTCTGCTTCTTTTTTGTTATATTCACTAGTCTGTATTTTTTAGATTCTACATTTAAGTGATACAGTATTTGACATTCTCTGTCTGACTTATTTCACTTCGCATGATGCACTCCAAATCCATCCATGTTATTACAAATGGCAAATTTTCATTCTTTGTATGGCTGAGTAGTATTCCATTGTATATACATACTGCAACTTCTTTATACATTCACCTGTTGATGGACACTTAGATTGCTTATGTGTCCTGGCAATTGTAAATAATGCTGCTATGAACAGTGGGGTAGACTATCTTCTCAAGTTACTATTTTCGGGTATATACCCAGGAATGAAATTGCTGGGTCATAGGGTGGTTCTACTTTTAGGTTTTTGAGAAGACTCCAGACTATTTTTAACAGTGGGTGCACAAATTTACATTCCCAGCAACAGCAGACCAGAGTTCCCTTTTCTCCACATCCTTGGCAGCATTTCTGTGTTCTTTTTTTTAATATATAAATTTATTTATTTACTTTTTGGCTGCCTTGGGTCTTCATTGCTGCCTGTGGGCTTTCTCCAGTTGCAGTGAGCAGGGGGGCTACTCTTCATTATAGTGCACTTGCTTCTCATTGCGATGGCTTCTCTTGTTGTGGAGCATTGGCTCTAGGTGCGTGAGCTTCAGTAGTTGTGGCATATGGGCTCTGTAGTTAGGGCTCACAGGCTCTAGAGCACAGGCTCAATAGTTGTGGCACACAGGCTTAATTGCTCTGCAGCATGTGGGATCTTCCCAGACCAGGGCTCGAACCCGTGTCCCCTGCATTGGCAGGCAGATTCTTAACCACTGAGCCACCAGGGAAGTCCTCTGTGTTCTTTTTGAGGATATCCATTCTGATAGGTGAGAGTGATATCTCGTTGTGCTTTTTATTTGCATTTCCCTGATGATTAGTAATCTTCAGCACCTTTTCATGTGCCTGTTGACCATCTGCAAGTCCTCTTTGGAGAAATGCCTATGGAGATCTTCTGCCCATTTTTTAAGTGTTTTGGTTTTTTTTTTTAATGTGGAGTTCTATGAGTTTATATATTTAAAATATTAACCCCTTATATCATTTGCAAATGTTTTCTGCCATTCAGTAGGTTGTCTTTTCATTGTATCAGTGGTTTCCTTTGCTGTGCAAAATCTTTAAGTTTAAATAGGTCCCATTTGTTTATTTTTGCTTTTTCTTCTTTTACCTTAAGAGAGAGATCCAAAAAAATATTGCTAGGATTTCTGTCAAACAGTGTTTTCCCTATGTTCTCTTCTAGGAGTTTTATTGTTTCCAATCTTACCTTTAGGTCTTTAATCCATTTTGAGTTTAATTTTGTATATGGTGTTAGAGATTATTCTAATTTCATTCTTTTAAATGTAGCAGTCCAGTTTACCCAGTGTCACTTATTGAAGAGACTGTGTTTCCTTCATTGTATATTCTTGCCTTCTTTGTCATGTATTAATTGATGCTAAGTGCATGGGTTTATTTCTAGGCTCTTAATTCTGTTCCATTGATCTATGTATCTGTTTTTGTGCCAGAACCATACTGTTTTTGATTACTGTAACTTTGCAGTGAACTCTGAAGTCAAGGAATGTGACTCCTAAAGCTCTGTTCTTCTTTCTCAAGATTGTTTTGGCTATTCAGGGTCTTTTGTATTTCCATACAAATTTTAAAATTATTTATTCTAGTTCTGTGAAAAGTGCCATTGGTATTTTGATAGGGATTGCACTGAATCTGTAGATTGCCTCGGTATTGTGGTCATCTTAACAATACTAATTCTTCCAATCCAAGAACATGGTATGCCTTTCCTTCTGTTTGTGTCATCTTCAATTTCTTTCATCAGTTTCTTACAGTTTTCAGAGTACAGATCATTTACTTCCTTAGGTAGGTTTATTCCTAGGTATCTTATTCTTTTTGATGGGATGGTAAATGGGACTGTTTCCTTGATTCCTCTTTCTGACAGTTCATTGTTACTGTATAGAAATGCAACAGGATCTGTATAGTAATTTTGTATCCTGCAACTTTACTGAATACATTGATGAGCTCTAGTAGTTTTCTGGTGGAGTCTTTGTAATTTTCTATGTATAGAATCATGTCATCTGCAAACAGTGACAGTTTTACTTCTTCCTTTCCAATTTGGATTCTTTATTTTTCTTGTATGACTGCTGTGGCCAGGACTCACGATACTGTGTTGAATAAAAGTGGTGAGTGGGCATCCTTCTCTTGTTCCTGATGTTAGAGGAAATGCTTTCAGCTTTTCACTGCTGAGTATGATGTTAGCTGTGGGTTTATCATATATGGCCTTAATTATGTTAAGTGATGTTCCCTCTATGGCCACTTTCTGGAGGGTTTTCATCATAAACTGATATTGTATTTTGTCAAAAATGCTTTCTGCATCTAATGAGATAATTATGTGATTTTTATTCTTCATTTTGTTAATATGGTGTATTACATTGACTAATTCGCAAATATTGAAAAATCCTTGCATCCCTGGGATAAATCCCACTTGATTAGGGTGTATGATCCTTTTAATGTATTGTTGGATCTGGTTTGTTAATATTTTCTTGAAGATTTCTGCACCTACGTTTATCACTGATATTGGTCTGTAATTTTCTTTCCTTTTTTTTTAATATCTTTGTCTAATTTGGCATTAGAGTGATGCTGGCCCCACAGAATGAGTACACAAGTGTTCCTTCCTCTGCAATTTTTAGGAATAGTTTCAGAAGGACAGGTGGTAACTCTTCTCTAAATGTTTGGTAGAATTCACCTGTGAAGCTATCTGGTCCTGGACTTTTGTTTGTTGGGTGTTTTTAAATTAATGATTCAATTTCATTACTGGTCACTGGTCTCATATATTCTATATTTTCCTGGTTTAGTCTTAGGAGAGTATACATTTGTAAGAATTTGTCCATTTCTTCTAGGTTGTCCATTTTCTTGGCATATAGTTTTTCATAGTAGTCTCAGGATCTTCTGCATTTCTGTGGTGTCAGCTGTAACTTTCCCTTTTCATTTCTAATTTTATTGTTTGGGGCACTCCTTTGTCTTCATGAGTCTTGGTATAGGTTTATCAATTTTATTTCTTTTCAAAGAAACAGGTTTTAGTTTCATTGATCTTTTCATATGTTTTAGTTTCTAGTTTATTTCTGCTCTGATCATTATGATTTCTTTCCTTTTATCAATACTATCTTTGGATTTTGTTTGTTCTTTCTGTAGTTGCTTTAGGTGTAAGGTTAGGTTGTTTGAGGTTTTTCTTGTTTCTTGAGGTAAGCTTGTATTGCTATACACTTCCCTCTTAAAAATGTTTTGCTGAAACCCATAGGTTTTTCATCGTTCTGTTTTCATTCTGTTTTTGGTTTTTGGGATTTTTTTTTGCAGTACGTGGGCCTCTCACTGTTGTGGCCTCTCCCGTTGTGGAGCACAGGCTCTGGACACACAGGCTCAGCTGCCATGGCTCACAGGCCCAGCCGCTCTGCAGCATGTGGGATCTTCCCGGACCGGGTCACAAACCCGTGTCCCCTGCATCGGCAGGCGGACTCTCAACCACTGAGCCACCAGGGAAGCCCTGTTTTCCTTTTCATTTTTCTCTAAGTATATTTTTTTTATTTCCTCTTTGATTTCTTCAGTGATCCATTGGTTGTTTAGTACCATATTGTTTAGCTTCCACATGTCTGTTTTTTTCTTTTACAGTTTTTTTTTTCTTGAGGTTGATTTCTTATCTCATAGTATTTTGGTCAGAAAAGATGCTTTATATGATTTCAATTTTCTTAAATTTAGTGAGGCTCACTTTGTGGCCCAGCATATGATCAATCCTGGAAAATGTTCCATGTGCACTTGAGAAGAATGTGTATTCTGCCTTCAGATGAAATGCTCTATAAATATCAGTTAAGTCCATCTGGTCTAATGTGTCATTTAAGGCCTGTGTTTCCTTATTGATTTTCTGTCTGGATAATCTGTCCATTGATGTAAGTGGGGTGTTAAAGTCCCCCACTATTACTGTGTTACTGTCGATTTCTCCTTTAATGGCTGTTAGCATTTGCCTTATATATTGAGGTGCTCCTATGCTGGGTGCATATATATTTACAATTGTTATATCTTCTTCTTGGATTGATCGCTTGATCATTATGTACTGTCCTTTTTTGTCTCTTTTAAGAGTCTTTAAAGTCTATATTGCCTGATATGAGTATTGCTCCTCCAGCTTTCTTCTGATTGCCATTTGCATGGAATACCTTTTTCCATCCCCTCACTTTCAGTCTGTATGTCTCCCTAGGTTTGAAGTGGGTCTTTTGAAGACAACATATATATGGATCTTGTTTTTTTATCCATTCAGCCAATCTGTCTTTTGGTTGAACCATTTAATCCATTTACATTTAAGGTAACTATTGATATGTATGTTCTTGTTGCCATTTTGTTCATTCTTTTGGATTTGTTTCTGTAGGTCTTTTTCCTTCCCTTCCTCTTTTGTTCTCTTGTAATTTGATGACTAACTTTATTTAGTGTTGTGTTTGGCTTTTTTTTTTTTTTTTTTGCGGTACACGGGCCTCTCACTGTTGTGGCCTCTCCCGTTGCAGAGCACAGGCTCCGGACGTGCAGGCTCAGCGGCCATGGCTCACGGGCCCAATTGCTCTGCGGCATGTGGGATCTTCCCGGACCGGGGCACGAACCCATGTCCCCTGCATCAGCAGGCGGACTCTCAACCACTGTGCCACCAGGGAAGCCCTGGATTCCTTTTTCGTGTGTGTGTGTGTGTGTGTGTGTGTGTGTGTGTGTGTGTGTGTGTATCTAGTGTAGATTTTCAGTTTGCAGTTACCATGAGATTTTGATATAACAGTCTATATATATATATATATACACACACACACACACACACACACACACACACACACACACACACGGTTGTTTTAAGTTGCTGGCCTTTTAATTTCAAATGCATTTCCAATATCCTGCATTTGTACTCTCCTCAGGATTGCTGGGTTTTGGTTTTTTTTTTCTTTGCGGTACGCGGGCCTCTCCCGTTGCGGAGCACAGGCTCCGGATGTGCAGGCTCAGCGGCCATGACTCACGGGCCCAGCCGTCTGCAGCATATGGGATCCTCCCGGACCGGGGCACAAACCTGTGTCCCCTGCATCGGCAGGCGGACTCTCAACCACTGCGCCACCAGGGAAGCCCCGGATTGCTGGTTTTGATACCACATTTGTGTGGGGATAATTTCCTATCTTTACTGTAAATTTTGCCTTTTCCATTAGTAATTTTCTTGTTTCTATTTGTGGTCTTTTCTTTTCCACCTAGATAAGTTTCTTTAGCATTTGTTGCAAAGTTGGTCTGGTTGTGCTGAATTCCAGGCCAGGGAGCCTGATGTCATGCTCAAAACTTTCATTCCTGTGAAGGACTTCTGTGATATAATTATTTTACAGTTTGTGTGCTGCCCATCCAGCAGATATGGCATTTGATTTTATCACAATTGTGCCCCTCCTACCATCTCACTGTGGCTTCCCCTC
Organism: Tursiops truncatus; assembly: GCF_011762595.2. Lineage (NCBI taxonomy): Eukaryota > Metazoa > Chordata > Mammalia > Artiodactyla > Delphinidae > Tursiops > Tursiops truncatus. The sequence goes on along the minus strand of NC_047035.1, from coordinate 161,284,006 downwards.
TGTTTTTGGATGTAGGATATCTTTTTTAGTAGGTTCCAGCTTTCTTTTGTCAATGGTTGTCCTTCTACTCTGCCATCTTTTCTCCACCTCTGATCCTGCCTCCAGAGTGGGAAAGATGCATGATCCCTGGCCACCTCTGAGAGGTTGTCCCTGCAAACCCCTCACCTTGTCACTGGACACTACCACGGCAAGGGTCCCCTGGGTAAGGAATAAAGACCCAGGAGAATGTGGCATGCTGACTAGGTCCCCTCAACCTAAGAGCTGCCTGAACGGATCCCTCAGGTACACCACAGCAGCCCGTGTATGAGTGTGCTCTCCTGCCACGTCGCTTAGCAACCTGTGAAGCCATCCAGTCTTCCCGACACATCAACTCATCCCGCCCCTGCAGAGTGTAATTTTTTAAAAGATTTTGTTTCCGGGTCGAACCTGCTTTATGCAGCAGCAGGTCTCTTTAGCTCCCATGTTAACCCTTGGGGGAGGATCAAGTCTCCTTTTTTTCCCCTTAGAGAGGTTTCTTTAACATTTGTTGTGAAGCTTGTTTGGTGGTTTGAAGTCTTTTAGCTTTTGCTTGCCTGTAAAGCTTTTGATTTGTCCTTCAGTCTGAATGAGAGCCTTGCTGGGTAGGGTATTCTTGGTTGTAGGCTTTTCTATTTCATCACTTTAAATATATCATGCCACTCCCTTCTGGCCTGCATGGTTTCTGCTGAAAAGTCAGCTGATAACTTTATGGGAGTCCCTTGTATGTTATTTGTTGCTTTTCCCTTGCTGCTTTTAATATTCTCCCTTTATCTTTAATTTTTTGTCATTTTAATTATAGTGTGTCTTGGTGTGTTCTTCTTTGGGTTAATACTTTATGAAACTCTCTGTGCTTCCTGGACTTGGATGACTGCTGCTTTTCCCAGTTTAGGGAAGTTTCTAGCTACTATGTCTTCAATTATGTTCTCAGCCCACCTCCCCAACCCTTCTCCTTTTGGGACCACTATAATGTGAGTATTACTGCACTTGGTGTCGTCCCAAACAGCTCTTTAACTGTCCTCATTCCTTTTTTTTTCTTCTGTTCAGCATCACTGATTTCCAGTACTCTGTCTTCTAGCTTTCTCTGTTTCACTTATCTACTGCTGATTCCTTCTAGTGTATCTTTCATTTTACTTATTGTATTCTAGCTCTCTGGTTGGTTGTTCTTTATATTTTCTAACTCTTTGTTAAAAACTTCTCTCTGTGCATCCATTCTTCTCCCAAGTTCTTTGATCATCTTTATGACCACTAACCTGAACTCCTTCTTTGGTAGACTGCCTGTCTCCACTTCACTTAGTTTTTCTTCTAGGGTTTTATCTTGTTCCTTTGTCTGGAATATATTCCTCTGTAGCCTCATTTTGACTAAGTTGCTATTATTTTTATGTATCTGGTAGGTTATGTTTCCTAACCTTGGAGAAGTGGCCTTTTGTAGGAAACATCATGTGTGTCCCTGCAGAGCACACCCCTCTCGTCACCCAAGCTATATGCTCTAGGGATTACCCCTATGAGGGCTCCATGGGTCCTTCTGTTGTGGTGGGCTGAGTGTGTGGGTAATCTGGCAGGTCTGTTTGGCCCCCGATCTGGTTGGTTGCCAGGCCCTGCCTTTTGCAGAGGCTGCCATCTTCTGGTTGGCAGGACTAGGTGACATTGCAGCTAACTAGGGAACCCCAGGGGCCCTGGGACTTATGCTGGCTTACCAGAGGGCAGAGTCAGGATCCAGAGGACCCCGGGACTGTTCTCCGCTCACTGGTGGGTGAAGTTATGTTCTGGGCTTAGTGCTGGACTACTGGCAGGGAGAGGTGGGTCCTGGAGTCTGACTGCAGAACCCAGGGACCTCAGAGCTGGTGTCAGGTCACTGCTGGGTGGGGTGGGGGGAGCAAGTTTCCTGACACAGTTGGGTACAGAGTCTGGGGTGTCCTGAAGCATCTGCTGGCCTTCTCGTGGGCAGGGCGAGGGCTCAGCTGGTCTCAGAACAGCATCTGGACAGATTGAGTTCCCAGGATGCAAGATTATCGTTCCCTTGAATCTGGTGTCTACCCCCTAATGGGTGAGGCTGGTTCAGAGCCTAGAGCAGGCTTCCTGGAGTGGAGGGCAGGGGCCCAGGGGTTTCTGAGGCTGGTGTCTTCCCATTGATGGGTGAAGTTGGGTCCTGGGACCTCTGTTGGGCAGGGCTGTGTCTAGAGGCCTGTCTAGAGGTGGCAAGGGGCTCAGGAGATCTTTAGGCAGCCTATCTACTAGTCGCTTGGCCTGAGGCTGTACCCATCCAGTTAGTAGCCTGGCCTAAGGCACCCCAGCAGTGGTGCCTATAGGCTGTTGGGTGGGTCCAGGTCTTGGTACTAATGAGCTAAAGGGAGGATTCCACAATGGTACCTGCCAGCACCAGCATCCACAGAGTAGAAGCTCTCAAGAATGGCTGCCTCCAGTATCTAAGTCCCCAGGGTGAGCTGCAACCAAACCCCATCTCTCCAGGAGACTGCAAGATCAGCAGGCAGGTCTGGCCCATGTTACTATCAAATTAACTGCTTTTGCTCTTGGGTGTCAGCTTGTGAGATTTTGTGTGTGCTCTTTAAGAGAGAAGACTCTATTTCCCCAGTCTTGTGGGGCTCTGGAAAGAAGCCCACTGGTCTTCAGAGCCAAATGCTCTGGGTTCATGTCTTTCCAGTGCAGGACCTCTGGGGTTGGGGAGCCTGACATGGGGCTCAAGACTCTCACTACTGTGGAAGAAATTCTGCAGTATAATTATTCACCAGTTTGTGGGTCACCCCTGCCCCAGGGGTATGAACTTGACTATATCAGAAGTCTGCCTCTCCTACATGGCTCATTGTGGTTCCTTCTTTATGTCTTTAGTGGCAGGTCTTCTATGGTAGGTTCCGGTCTTTTTCATTGATGGTTATTCTGAAGATAGTTGTGATTTTGGTGTTTGTGACAGGAAGTGAGCTTAAGGTCTTTCTACTCTGCCATGTTGGTCAGATCTCCTGGCTGATGTGATTTCAATATTCTTAAATTTGTTAAGACTTGTTTTGTTGCCTAATATATGATCTACCCTGGAAAATATTCCATGTGCACTTGAAGACTGTGTATTCTATTCCTTTTGAATAAATTGTTATGTGTTATTCTTTCTCTTAATGCTTGTATTTGACTTTTCCTTTCTATGAAGATTCATATTTTTTTAGTCTGTTGTTGACATAAACAAAGAATAACTTACAACCTTGGTTATGTCTCAAATTTTTTTTAAGGTTAAAAGTATACTCTGGCGCTTGCTTGGTCAATATGTATACTAAAATTGGAACAGCACAGAGAAGATTAACACAGCTAAAGTGCAATGAGGGTTCACATGTTCGTGAGTCATTCCCTATTTGTCAGTCTTTGTCTGGGAAGAGACAGGGCTGGGGAAGCAGGATGGCAAAGGAGATTAAAGGGTACTTAACCTCTACCAATTGTATTTTATTTATTTTATTACATAAAACACTGGTGTTAATGAAGTAAATCTTGGTGTGTGAACGCAGTCTCTGATTTTTATATTTTAAAGTACAGAGACAGTAATCACTACAGCAGTCATTCCATATCCAAACCTATGAAAATTATCAGAAGTGCATTCCAAGATTTATCCATAAGGATATTCTCTTCAGCATTATTTATAACAAGAAAAAACTGGCAACAATCTAAAATTTGAACAATATAGGAATGGTTAAATAAATTATAGTAGAGTCATGTGATTGTTATATATTTATTTGGACATCTTATGTTCCCTATTAGTTTCTTATTGCTGCTGTAAGAAATGACCACAAACTTAGTGTCTGAAAACAAAACAAATTTATTATCTTACAGTTGTGGAGGTCAGAAATCCAAAATGGGTCTAAATGTGAAAAATCAAGATGTTGGTAGGGCTGTATTTCTTCTGGGAGATTGTTTTTCCTTGCATTTTTCAGCTTGTGGAGGTTTCTACATTCAGTGGTTCTTGGCTTTTTCCTCACGTCACTCCAACCTTTTGTTTCCATCTTCACATCTTTTTACCACTGACTCTGACCCTCTGACACCCTCTTTTAAAGACCCCTGTGATTACACCATACCCTCCAGAATAATCCAGTGGAATTTACTCATCCCCACATGATTAAATTAATCACATCTGCAAAGTCTCTTTTACCATATAAAGTAACATATTCACAGGTCTAGGGACTGGGATATAGACATCTTTGGGGGACCATTATCCAGCTACCACATTACTTAAGCAAATAAAGGCATGTGAATATTTAAAGTGTTCAGAAGTGGAGAGTTCCTTGGTAGCCTAGTGGTTAGGATTCCGGGCTTTTGTGGCCCAGGTTACATCACTGGTCCAAGAACTGAGATCCCACAAGCTGCACAGCATGGCCAAAACAAAAAGAATGCCTGACACAAAACACCATCAATTATGATTTGTAAAATGAATGGGTAGATAGGCATACTTCTCACTGCTTTCACAGTCTGATCTAAACCACTATCATTTCTTACCTGGTTAATTTCCATAGTCTTGTCACAGGCCTCCCTGCTTCTATCCTTGCCCCCATCTACTCTCAGCACAGCAACCAGAGTGATGTGTTCAAAACATAAATCAGATTGTATGCTACGCTGGCCTCTTAATGTTCCTTCATAACACTAGTCGTGTTACCACCTCAGGACCTTTTCACTTGCAGTTACCTCTGCCTGGAATAGCCTTCTCCCAGATATTCATGTGTCTCATATCCACATTTATTCAAGTCTTTGCTCATATATCACCTCATTGAGCCCTACCTTATGCACTCCATTTAAAATCTCAACTGTTCCATCATTTCTATGTTCCAAATTCTTACTCAGCCTCGTTAATTTTACATAGCGTATCACCTTTTAGTATTCTAAATGCTTTATTAATTATGCTTGTATTTTCTCACCCCCTACTGAAATATAGATTCCAAAGGACAAGGAATCTTACATGTTTTGCTTAATGATATATTTTCACTTCCTTGAAAAATGCATGGCAAATAGAAATCACTCAAAAAAACAGCTAATGAACAAGTGACTAATAAGATCCTACTGTGTGCCAAGTTACATCCTAGGTACTAAGATCATATCAGTAAATTTGACAGAGTATCTCCTTTATTGGAACTTGCTTTCAAGTTCTCTAGTCTACCAAAATCTACTACACCCAAGTCCCCATGTTGATGAGACAGAAGAAAACACTAGATGAGAAGTAGTAAGACTGGAAATTATTAATTAGCCTTGCTTTCTTTACACATCATCCCCATCCTTACCACTCCTATACTTCTGTCCCAATTACTGGGTATTGTTTCACTGATGTTTGGGAAATTAATTCAAATGGATGTAGTTGTTAATTGTGGGTGCCGAAAAACAAACAAAACAAAACATGGGAATTTGTTTTAAGGGTCACAGAATAAACCAGTGGGAAATGAGAATGTCTCTTTAAACATTCTATCATTTTACAAATATACATATAACATATATGCACATATTCAGATAGAACTAACTCAAAACTAATTAGCCTTTTTCAAAAATTATTTTCTTGTTGACTGTCATTTTTAAGCTGCATTGAGTATAAACCTTTGTCTTAAATGCATCCTTCAGTATGTTACATGGAATCCTGACAAAATTATCAGGAGAGTTTTTTGTTGTTGTTGTTGTTTTGTTTATTTTATTTTATTTTTGGCTGTGTTGGGTCTTCGTTGCTGCATGTGGACTTTCTCTAGTTGCAGTGAGGGGGGGCTACTCTTCGTTGCGGTGTGTGGGCCTCTCATTGTGGTGGCCTCTCCTGTTGTGGAGCACGGGCTCTAGGTGCACGGGCTTCAGTAGTTGTGGCATGTAGGCTCAGTAGTTGTGGCTCGTGGGCTCTAGAGCACAGGCTCAGTAGTTGTGGCGCACAGGCTTAGTTGCTCCACGGCATGTGGGATCTTCCCGGCCCAGGGCTCGAATCCATATCCCCTGCACTGACAGGCGGATTCTTAACCACTGCACCACCAAGGAAACCCTATCAGGAGAGTTCTGGCTGAGATTTTTCATTTATTTTGCAGGACACCACACTACTATCTTCAGAAATTAAGCAAAGCAGGGGAATCAGTTATTTGTAAGCAAAAATTTTAATCTTTGCTTTACACTTTACCATTTTCTTTCTATGTATAAAATACTCTTAAATTTTAGAGTAAACATGCTGATGCTGCATCATCCCAAACATTTTTTTTTAATCAGAGAATTCAGGGTCAAAACACGCCAAATGGTTGATATGGAACTTAATGACCTCGATTATCAGGCTTCCCAAAGATGAGATTAACTAGATAATTTAATGTACTATCCCACACCATTTTACTTTTTTCTATTACAATGAATATTTTATCACAATTTACAAGTGTAAACATTTAAAAATATGTATTTATTTTGGCTGCGCCAGGTCTTAGTTGCAACACATGGGATCTTCGTTGCCATGTGTGGGATCTTTAGTTGCGGCATGCAGAATCTTTAGTTGTGGCAAGTGGGATCTTTAGTTGCAGCATGCGGGAACTTTAGCTGTGGCATGCAAACTCTAAGTTGCAGCATGTGGGATATAGTTCCCTCAAAAACCTGGCCTCCCTGAATTGGGAGTGTGGAGCCTTAGCCACTGGACCACCAGGGAAGTCCCAACAACTGTAAACATTTTAAAACACAGTAGTTTTAAAATTTCAACTATATGGGTACCATGACCAATCATGTCCTTTTGGTGTTTTAAAACATCCACCAAGACTTTTCCTTCACATTTTGTGAGAAAAATATATGCAAGTCCAATTTCTCCTCAAAGGTTAATCAACCATTTGAAAATGATGTAATATTTCAAAAGGCATCCATTATTTTATGATTTTTTGCTCTGTGACAATCTACTAATAATTTTTTTCATTATTTGGAGGACTTCATAAAAATAAGATCTGGGAAGACATTTATTTATATTTTTGAAATGTTAGTAAAGTCTAGCTCGCTTCATCATCAACTACAATTTTAGTATTTTCAGGTGTAGATAACTTCTGGTTATACTCCCAACTCAATAACACAAATGTTATTACAGTACAATTAACAACTGATTGGGTAAATTTATACTTTTTTATGTAGCAATATTTTAAAGGTTTACATGAAAACTGTGTCTTGCTTGAAGACAGAAATGTTAAACTCCACATACTTTTGAAGAAGTATTTACTAATACCTCTAAATAGCTGATAGTGATGTGTATGTGTGTTCCTTTCTTCTGTTTCTTCTGTTTCTAGTTTCAACCAAAAGACCTAATTGTAACATATGTTCCGAGCAAGCTGCCCAGTACCTCGGAGCATCACTTCATCTTTGATATGAACATAGTAATTCCTGCCCAACCTCACAGAGAGGTTGTAAAAATGACAATCTGGTGGCATGTTGTAAACTCTAAAGCAACTGGAGATAAAATATATTAAGTGCTTATATAAGTCTCCTCAGCTTAAGTGTAACTAAAATGTTCTCTCCCCCACTTTTTCTTCCATATTACCTCTCCTTAGAAAATAGTAGGCAATGTGACACATAAAGACAAGTATTGCATGATTCTCTGAAACAGTCCAACTCATAAAACCAAAGACTAGAATGGTGGTTACCAGGGGCTCGGGGAATGGAGAAATGGGGAGATATTAACCAACAGGAGTAAAGTTTCAGTTAAGTAATAAGATGAATAAGCTATAGAAATCTGCTGTAAAACATTGTTCCTATGGTCAACAATAATGTACTGTACACTTGAAATCTGTTAAGAAGATAGTCATGTTAAGCGTTCCTAACACTATTTAAAAAAAATTATTTGGTGTATGATTCCATTGATATGAAATGTCCAGAATAGGTAAATCTATAGAAATGGAGGTAGATTAGAGGTGACCAGGGGATGCAGAGGAGAAAATGGGGAGTTAAGTGGTCAGTACAGAGTTTGTTTTGGGTGATGAAAATGTTATGGAAATAGTGATGATTGCACAACACAGTGACCATAATTAATGCCACTGAATTGTACATTTAAGATAAAGTGGTAACTTTTATATTATGTATATTTTACCACAATTAAAAAAAAAAATAGGGGGCCATGAAATTCTGTTTTCTCCCCTTCCATCAACAAATAGACCTTAAAAAATCATGGATATGCATTTATTCAAGAAATATTTATTGAGTGCCAATTTTGAGCTGGCCTTGTTTTAAGGATACCCCAAATGTCTATTGTTTCTCTATGTGAGAATACAGATGTTTTAAGTTAAAGGTATTCACAAATCCTTCTACCTCTAGTGTTAAGAATTTCGTAGCTTAATGTTAACTATTTGCTTAACTTTTTAAGTTGGATATCAATACCCCCGCTTATTTCTTTAAGTTGGATATCAATACCCCCGCTTATTTCTTGTCTCACCGTCACCATTACTGTGATTTTCACAATGAAGAAAAAACTACACTGGCTCTAACTATGAAACTCTTGTTCACCACATAGGAAAATACGTTTAGATCATCTTTTTACCATAATTCTCCCAAGATCTACAGTTCTACCTGGTTATTCTGTTGATATCTCAACATCAGTACACCTCACACTGTACTTATCTCCCTTTCCTCACCCCTAAACTGCTCCTTCTGACTTCACTATTTCTATTAACACCAGTACCATTTGATGAGGCCCTAGTTTGAGAAGTTTTTGTGTTTCCGACCTCATATATTTTATTTCTTCTTGTTTCCATTCTACCTCTATTTTGTTCTCCAATTTAAAAATTTCATATTTCAGGCACTTACAATCTTGGGCCTGGATTTTTTTTTAACATCTTTATTGGGGTATAATTGCTTTACAATGCTGTGTTACTTTCTGCTTTATAACAAAGTGAATCAGTTATACATATACATATGTTCCCATATCTCTTCACTCTTGCGTCTCCCTCCCTCCCATCCTCCCTATCCCACCCCTCCAGGCGGTCACAAAGCACCGAGCTGATATCCCTGTGCTATGCGGCTGATTCCCACTAGCTAATCTACCTTACGTTTGGTAGTGTGTATATATCCATGCCTCTCTCGCGCTTTGTCACAGCTCACCCTTCCCCCTCCCCATATCCTCAACTCCGTTCTCCAGTAGGTCTGTGTCTTTATTCCTGTCTTACCCCTAGGTTCTTCAGGACATGTTTCTTTCTTAAATTCCATATATATGTGTTAGCATGCGGTATTTGTCTTTCGCTTTGTGACATACTTCACTCTGTATGCCAGACTCTAGGTCTATCCACCTCATTACAATTAGCTCAATTTCGTTTCTTTTTATGGCTGAGTAATATTCCATTGTATATATGTGCCACATCTTCTTTATCCATTCATCCGATGATGGGCACTTAGGTTGTCTCCATCTCCGGGCTATCGTAAATAGAGCTGCAATGAACATTCTGGGACATGACTCTTTTTGAATTATGGTTTTCTCAGGGTATATGCCCAGTAGTGGGATTGCTGGGTCATATGGTAGTTCTATTTTTAGATTTTTAAGGAACCTCCATACTGTTCTCCATAGTGGCTGTACCAATTCACATTCCCACCAGCAGTGCAGGAGTGTTCCCTTTTCTCCACACCCTCTCCAGCATTTATTGTTTCTAGATTTTTTGATGATGGCCATTCTGACTGGTGTGAGATGATATCTCATTGTAGTTTTGATTTGCACTTCTCTTAATGATTAATGATGTTGAGCATTCTTTCATGTGTTTGTTGGCAGTCTGTATATCTTCTTTGGAGAAATGTCTATTTAGATCTTCTGCCCATTTTTGGATTGGGTTGTTTTTTGTTATTGAGCTACATGAGCTGCTTCTAAATTTTGGAAATTAATCCTTTGTCAGTTGCTTCCTTTGCAAATATTTTCTCCCATTCTGAGGGTTGTCTTTTGGTCTTGTTTATGGTTTCCTTTGCTGTGCAAAAGCTTTGAAGTTTCATTAGGCCCCATTTGTTTATTTTTGTTTTTATTTCCATTTCTCTAGGAGGTGGGTCAAAAAGGATCTTGCTGTGATTTATGTCATAGAGTGTTCTGCCTATGTTTTCCTCTAAGAGTTTGATAGTTTCTGACCTTACATTTAGGTCTTTAATTCATTTTGAGCTTATTTTTGTGTATGGTGTTAGGGAGTGATCTAACCTCATACTTTTACATGTACCTGTCCAGTTTTCCCAGCACTACTTTTTTTTTTTTTTTTTTTTTTTTGCGGTACGTGGGCCTCTCACTGTTGTGGCCTCTCCCGCTGCGGAGCACAGGCTCCAGACGCGCAGGCCCAGCAGCCACGGCTCACGGGCCCAGCCGCTCCGCGGCACGTGGGATCCTCCCGGACCGGGGCACGAACCCGCGTCCCCTGCATCGGCAGGTGGACTCTCAACCACTGCGCCACTAGGGAAGCCCTCCTATAAGATTTTTAGAGTGTCAGGTCTTACAGTTAGGTCTTTAACCCTCTTTGAGTTTATTTTTGTGTATGGTGTTAAAGAATGTTCTAATTTCATTCTTTTACATGTAGCTGTCCAGTTTTCCCAGCACCATTTATTGCAGAGACTGTCTTTTCTCCATTGTATAGTGTTGCCTCATTTGTCATAAATTAATTGACTACAGGTGCTTGGGTTTATTTCTGGGTTTTCTATCCTGTTCCACTGATCTCTATTTCTGTTTCTGTGACAGTACCATACTATTTTGATGAATGTAGCTTTGTAGTATAGTCTGAAGTCAGGGAGCCTGATTCCTCTAGCTCCATTTTTCTTTCTCAAGATCGCTTTGGCTATTTGGGGTCTTTTTGTTTCTCCATACAAATTTTAATATTTTTTGTTCCAGTTCTGTGAAAAATTCCATTGGTAATTTGATAGGGATTGCATTGAACCTGTAGATTGCCTTGAAAGTATAGTTATTTTGACAATATTGATTCTTCTAATCAAACATGCTATATCTTTCCATCTGTTTCTGTCATCTTTGATTTCTTTCATTAGTATCTTATAGTTTTCAATGTATAGGTCTTTTACCTCCTTAGGGTAGGTAGGTTTATTCCTAGATATTTTATTCTTTTTGATGCAATGGTAAAGGAGATTGTTTCTTTAATTTCTCTTTCTGATCTTTCATTGTTAATGTACAAAAATGCAACAGATTTCCATGTATTAATTTTGTATCCTGCAAATTTACCAAATTCATTGATGAGCTCTAGTAGTTTTCTGGTAGCATCTTTAGGATTTTTTATGTATAATGTCATGTCATCTGCAAACAGTTGACAGTTTTACTTCTTTTCCAATTTTGATTCCTTGTAATTCTTTTTCTTCTCTGACTGCCATAGATAGGACTTCCAAAACTATGTTGAATAATGGTGAGAGTGGACATCCTTGTCTTTTTCCTGATGTTAGAGGAAACGCTTTCAGCTTTTCACTATTGAGTATGATGTTAGCTGTAGGTTTATCATATATGGCCCTTATTATGTTGAGGTATGTTCCCTCTATGCCCACTTTCTGGGGAGTTTTTATCATAAATGGCCGTGGAATTTTGTCAAAAGCCTTTTTTCTGCATCTGTTGATACAATCATATGGTTTTTATTCTTCAGTTTGTTGATGTGGTGTATCACACTGATTTGTGGATATTGAAAAATCCTTGTGTCCATGGGAAAAATCCTATGTGTTCATGGTGTATTATCCTTTCAATGCATTGTTAGATTAGGTTTGCTGGTATCTTGTTGAGGATTTTTTCGTCTATATTCATCAGTAATATCAGCCTGTAATTTTTTTTTGTGGTATCTTTGTTTGGCTTTGGTACCAGAATGATGGTAGCCTCATAGAATGAATTTGGGAATGTTCCTCCCTCTGCAGATTTTTTGGGAATAGTTTCAGAAGTATAGGTGTTAACTCTTCTCTAAATGTTTGATAGAATTTGCCTGTGAAGCCATCTGGTCCTGGACTTTAGTTTGTTGGGAGTTTTTAAATCACAATTTCAATACTTGTGATTGGTCTGTTCATATTTTCTATTTCATCCTGGTTCAGTCTTGGGAGATTGTACCTTTCTAAGAGTTTGTCCATTTCTTCCAGGTTGTCCATTTTATTGTGGACATTTAATGTGAATTTAATGTGAATGTGGTATCTTTCATTAAATTGTATCCATGCTTTAAATATAAAAGTAATTTACTCCAATATACTAGAACAAATAATTACTGTAATTTATCCTCATGACAATAACACCATTTATTGAATGTCTACTATATACACATGTTTTATATATGTCTATACCTAATCTTCACAATAATATCAAGTGATCAATATTTTAATACACATTTTATAAATGAAAAAACTGACTTTCTAAGTATATAAGTAACTAGTTCAGGGTTATGTAGCTAATTAATGATAGAGCCAAGCTTTTAATCCAGTGTTCGTACACATACACGTTTTCCACTAAGCCATGCTGTGCCAGTCAAGCATTTCTAAGGTTAACAAGTCTCCTCAAACTCCCAGAAACATTATTTTAAAAAAAGAGGAAAAGTCCACAGGTGCCAAAAATTCCAAATATTTAAAATTCATATAAGTCAACCCATTCTAGCTTCTCTAGCTCTATCATGAGGTCTGCAATGCTTGCAGGTCCCTTTAAGTGTCACTAACAGGCCTAACGCAGAAGCACAGAAAATGCACATAGGAACAATAAAGGTGATAAAAGAAGAAAAGAGAAAGAAAAGGAGAAATGAAGGGGAAGGATGCTTTTGGTGAGGAGTGGGAAAACCACCACCAACTGGCTACCAGACACCCCCATTTGTGGGTACACTTTAACACTTAATGCATTTCTGATAATGTGTTAAAGTCTCATGTATAGCAGTCAAATATTAGGCAAATACAGGAAGTTTCTCTTAGAGTCTGAAGAATAGAAAAGCTATCTTTTTTTGTTAGACCTAATCATCAATGATGAAATTCCAACATTCCATACACGTTCTTAAATTTGGTTTTTTGTTTTAATTTGACAGTCAAATGCATAGTATACTTGCTTAAATCTAGTGAGAATCTGGTTACAATATAATTTTTTCAAACATTTTCCAATGTTATTTAAAATAGAGTAGGCTTATAAGTCATACTTCTTGCCCTCTGAGTTGTTTTCCAGTTTTCATAGTTTTCATAAAAGGATAAAGACAAAATGTAGGATATTAAAATAATTACAGAAACTAGTGCACATAAATGGTGATGTTACTGAAATTGAACTACAGCCTGAAAGAGTTCCTTTTTTGTGACAGCTTGAAATGTCTGTCAGCTAATCATAAAAGCCTAAATTCCGAGTAGTGAAGGGTTTTTAGGGACACTGGTGGATAGTTTGTGAAAATTAAACTGCTATGGAAGATGAACACATGAACAGAAATGCCTTTAATTACCTACATTTTTGTCTCCTTGGTTCAAACTCTCTGAGGCCATCCAGTGTTTCCTTAATTACACTTCATCAAGGACAGAATTGCCTTTTCAAACCTGAAGGGGTCAAAAGTTCATTTCACTCTTTCTTTCTGTTCTACATTCATTAGCTTTTCCCTTAAAGCATCAACAGAGTAAATGCTCTCTTCTATACACCATGGAAGAACATATGAATGAATCAGGGAGAGTCTTCCCTTGAGGAAGACAAACTCTGAACTCCATGAGAATGCAAAGACTCGGTTGTTCATTGACTGTTCTTATCTTAACTGCAGAATTCCAGTAAGTGGAACAACAGCTGGTATTTTATCAGTAGGCATTCAACAAACGCTTGTTGATGACTACACCTAAAACTGGGAAAGTGTATTCATTGACCCAAAAAGGAAGGAAGGAAGGGAAAAAGAAAGGAAGATACAGAAAGACAGAGAGAAAGAATGAGATAGAACAAGAAAGAGAGAAAGGGAAGCTAGGAGAGAAAGAAAGAAAACTATAGGATTTACAGCTTGGGGAAACCTTAGCAATTATGTAGCCTATGAAAAACCAGCCAAGGTATTCCATTTAGCAAGTGACAGAGTTAAGAGTAATATTTTATTTATAATTCCCAATACAGTGTTTTCTCAACATTATAGTAAAATAAACAAATATGTATTAAATATTTAAGATGAACCCAGCCATGTTTAGGCTTTAAAAGAATATAGGAAAAATAACATATTAAATTTCTCAATCTTTGCAGAGTACACTGCACAATAAATGGTATCTGTAATAGTAATAATAATTATTAAGTAGTTTATATTTAGAATTCTGAGGATGCCTCATATTAATAAAACTATAACTATGAATACCTCAAGAATTAGGAAAATAAAAGATAAAGGAATCATCAAACTGAACTTTAAACAGCACCATAACATTACTATATTTTACAATGCTTGCTATATTAGTCTTAGTTCTTACAAACAGCTTACTGAACATCTCTTAATGTCATGAGGCATTTATTCTTTAAGATAAACTAAGGTTATTAATATTTCCTTTTTTAATTCACTTATACCTTATCTCTAGAGCTCTTTGGAGGCGTTAAAGTTTTTCTGCTTTGATTTTCTAATGGTGCCTTTCCCTGAGGCTGTTATCCAATAAAAAAGCAGATTAATCAGCACACTCAGAGTACACTGCTCAGTTTTTCTGAAGTAAGCTAAGTAGCAACTCTAAGGTAGGCCAAGTCCTGAAAAAAAACTTTCCTAATACCTGCATAGCAATGTCAAGTACACTCAGAAACTTGCTTCAGGGAGTGGTACTTTTTATTATTTGTTTTGTTTCTTGTTCTTTTTGTTTTGCTTTTGGAATAAGTAATAAAAATGTGAATCAGTATGGAAGAAACATTTTGCTGTAAGAACAAGCAACAACTTGAATTTGTCTATATAACAGCTGCATGAGAGGCCATGTTTATACAGTACAGGTATGCTACCTGCACCAGTTGGGGGTGGGGCAATATATAGTAATAACTCACACCTGATTTATGTATCTTTGTTAGTACTTGCTGAAGTGTGGTTTAGAATATAAATTGCTTATTTCTTAGTTTCCATTTCTGAATTGTAAGCTTCTTGAGGTTACGAGTGCCTGATTTGTTCATTACCTGATGTTCCTAGCCCACATCTTACATATTATAAGTGCTGCTCTAAAATATCAGTAAGTTTAACTAATAATTAGTTAACTTCAGACTTAATAATTATACATTAGAAATTATACACTGTAAATTATTTAATGTCACTAAAATAAACCGTTTTAACATTCAAAAGGAATTCATGTTTGTTGTGGAATATTCAGAACATCTAGAATATAGTATAAGCCATAATAAGAAATAAAATTTTCATATAGCCTCACAAATAAGACACAGTTGTTCATTCAACAATATTGACCACCACCAGGACTTAGGTAGGTCTTGCTCCAGGTGTGGGTAACATGGCTGAAAAGTTCTGACAAGCTCCTCCTGACTTTACAGAGCCTATGTTCCAGCGACAGACAACAAACAAAATTCAAAACTGCTGGAAGGAGCATGCTGTGGCACAAAAGTTCTGAAATGGCAAGAACTTGATATGCATGAAGCTTTTGTTGCTGGAAAAGGTAAGCAAAGGGTGAGATGGTACATGCAGGTGCTCATGCAGGCCACTGTTAAGAAGCTGAGTCTTTATGTACATAGGAAGCCACTGAAAACTCTTATGTAGGAAGCCGATGTGGCTTTATTGAAGAAAAAGCAAAAAAACAAAGGCAAAACCAAAGCAAACCACACTGGCACACTGGTTGCTGTAAAGAGAATGGGTGATGAAAACTGGAAGAAAAGAGACCTGATAGGGAGTTCACTGCAATAATACATCTACCCAGGAGATGATAACGGCTTATATTAAAGGGGTAGCAGAGGAAAGGGAGAGAAGGTGATAGGTTCAAGATGTACTTTGGAAACAAAACTAAGAAGACTGGCTGATAGATTAGATGTGGGGAGGAATCAAGAATGACCCTAGGATTTTTATCTGAATCACTAGGTAGACAATAGTTCTGTTTACTTAGATGGCAAGAACGGAAGAAGAAATAGTGTGGAAGATCCCTCTACCTACCACACAGTTCCACTTCTCTCCTCCTTCTTTGGTAACAACATTCAGAGTTTATATTAAAGATGGAAATGGGTCCAGCTAAAACTATTTTTGCCTTCTTTTCCTTGCAGTTAGGTGTGTGCCCATTGGCTGGGTTCTGGCCAACAAAACATAATTGGAAATAACATGTGAGATTTCTGGAAAGTTTATTTCAAGCTAAGTGATGTTCCCTTTTCACTCTTTTATCTTTCCCATCTTCCTCCTGAAACCTGAACATGATGGCGGTGTCCCAAGACCACTATGGATACTGAAATGATTTGAAAGATGGGGGCACCTGCCAAGACAGTGTGATGACCAAGGAGGCTTCATAACAGCTTTGAATGAAGACCTTCAGCCCTCTCATATGAAAAAGAGAAAAAAATTATATTTTAAAGTCATTTTATTGATAGTTTCTTTTATTTGCAGCTGAATTCAATCTCCACTGATACCAACTGGCTTGAGGAGAGAGGTGAAAAATAAAGAACTATTTCTGAAATTCTAAGTTGAGGTGTCTATTAGACATCCAAATGGACATGTCAAATAAACAACTGAATATAGAAATCTTGTCCTAAAATGAGAGACCAGCACTGGAGATATACATCTGGGAGCTACTGTTGAGTTAAAGCTATGGGACTGATAAAGGTTATATAGATAGAAAAGGGCCCAGTCCTGAACCCTAGGACACCCAGATTTAGGTATCTGCACAAGAGAAGGAGCTGGAGAATAAGGCTGAGAAAAGGAGTCCAGTGAGATAGTAAGAAAATTCAAAGACTGTGGTTTCATAGATGCAAAGGAAGGAAAATATACTAAGATATAGGGAGTTGTCAATTGTACTGAATGCATTCAGTAAAGAATTGAATTCAATGTAGAAAGAGTACATGGGAGGGCTTTAGTTTCCTGCAATGCGGAAAAATACATATCCTGGAAAGCCTCCCAACAGAAAACTCAGAAATACTGGACAAAGTACAACAAACACCTTCTTAAACAAGTGGCTAAGCTACAAGAAACTAAGGAGAATCCTAAAGGGTAGATAATGAAGAGGTGTTAAAGAGAGACAAGCTGAAACTAAAACTGTTTGGTTGCCCTTGGGTAATTTGCCAATCACCATTTAAATTTTTCTTAAAAGCTGAATAGATACAAAAATATTAAGTATTTGTAATATATGAAAATAATCATAATGAAATGAACACTTATAAATGCCTTTCAAGTCGCCTCTGAGCCCCTTATACTAGCCTTTCCCCTCCTTGCTAAGAGTTAACCCCTTTCCCAAGTGTTATTACTACCTTCACTTAATAGCTTCATTAAAGCTGTGGCCCCCCCAAATGTTACTATTTATAATGTGTTCATAGCAAGTTTTACTATGTTTAAATGAATTCAGTCTTTATGTTATTCTGCAACTTCATTTTTTTGGCTTAATTGTATTTTTCTGAGGTTTATCAATGCTGTTACATGAAGCCACAATTTAGTAACTGATGATAAAAGTAACACTGCAGTGCTGTGGGAAGAAGATGGTTTTGTCAATAAATGTACAGGCCAATGGAAAATACAAATGAAACTTAGCTCCTACCTAACCCAGCTCACAAAAAAATAGAATGGTGGGTTTGAGAACTAAATGTAAAAGTTAAAACAATCAAGGATCTAGAAGGTAACATCATCGAAAATCTTCATGACATCAGAGTACAAATATATTTCTTAAATTAGAGGCAAAACTTACTAGCCATAAAAAATAAAGAGGACCACATTAAAACTAGAGATTTTTGTTCATCAAAAGATTACTAAGAGCGTAAGAGTGGAGAAAGTATATGCAACAGGTATATCCAACAATGAGTTTGTAATGAAGAATATTCAAATAATTTTTACAAACTGACAAGTTTGACAACCCAATAGAAAAATTAGCAAGAAATCTGATTAAGAATTTCACAAGAGTTTAACTAAATGACCAAAAATTATAAGAAAAGGTCTTGACGTGATTAAACAGGAGGAATATGCAAGTAAAAACCATGTGAGGTACACAATAGAATGACTGCAATTTAAAAATGACAATTCCAAATGTTGGAAAAGATCTGGAACAAAAGAATCACGCTGGTGGAATAATAAATTGATACAGAAACTTTGGAAAATTCATTGGCAGTTTGTATTAAAGGTAAGCATTCATATATCCTCATGCATGTTTCCATTCTTAGGTACATACCTAGCAAAAATGCATATATATGCATTGTTTACCCAGAGGCATGTCCAAGAATGTTCATAGCAACATTATTCATACAACTCCAAACTGTCCAAACTAGAAACAGACCAAACTGTCCATGAACAGTAGAATGGATAATTTTCAGAATACCCATAGAGCCAATACTGGACAATAATGAAAACTGTAGTAAAATGCAACAAAATGAATGAGTTTCACAAAATCAATGCTGAACAAAAAGCAAGACACAAGAGAATACTTACTATTCATTTTTCAAAAGTACAATAACACATATGGTGTGAGACATAAAAAGAGCAGTTAACCTTCGAGAAGGGAGGAGTAATGATTGGGAGAATCATGAGAAACTATGAGGGAGGTTTCTAGAGGGCTGGTGACATTTTATTTTGATCTGAGTGCTATTTACATAGGTGGTCTTATTCATTTCTGCACTCTTAGCAACTCAGAATAGGGTTAAATATTATAGGTTTGCATTAAATGTTTGTTGACTAAGTTTTGTTGAATTTAAGATGAGAAGGAGAAGCCTTATAAATGAGATCATAGCTGTTATATTACTTCAGCACTCCATAATATATCTATCTCTACTGAAACCAAGAAACCAAAAGTGGTTCGCTTATGCTTCACAGATCCTTTTGAAAGCAAGGAAATGTTTGTCAACCATATACACTTTTATACTTTTTAAATTTTTAAATATTTAAAATTAGTAAATTAATAATTTCTGGAAATTTTTTTTTGGCCACACCACACAGCTTGCAGAATCTTAGTTCCCCGACCAGGGATGGAACCCATGCTCCTGCAGTGGAGGTACAGAGTCCTAACCACTGGCCCACCAGAGAATTCCCAGGAAATTTTCTTATTCACATTATCTTTTTCCCTGACGATTACAAATAAATTAGGTAATGGGAATGAAAACATACATCTGGTCACTAAATTGGCTTCTAGTGGGGATAAGGAAGTCCTAAATGACTTTCACTGAATTTCAGGAATGCAATGTTAAAGTTAGCTCTGGAAGTTTTAGAAGGTGCCAGGAGAGAAAAATAAGAAAGCTTAAAAATGTCCCTAAAATAATAAGGCTTCCAGCTTCACACTAACAAGAGGTTCTAATGAATAAATTGGAATGCTTAGGAACTGTTACAACATAACAAATGGAGAGTTAAAATATTTCCTTCTTCTAAATGCTCTCAGAAAAATAAACAGAAAAACACTTAACTACTGAGCCATAAAAATTCAGGACATTTCAAATTTATGAAATATTAAGGACAGGAAGTATGGCACATGAAAAAAAGAGTTCTCTAATCTTTTGTCTCCACAGTAAAGAAAGGAGATGGATTTCAAAGGGAAAAGGAAAAAAAACAAATTTGCGCTTTTATGTTCTCCTTTCCCGTAATAAATAACAATTAAATTTCAGGTTTTCTATTTGCAGGTAAAGAGTGGATACTCTTCATTATGACAAAGTTGAGAAGGAAGGAAATCATCTGAACCTTCAATTATACTTTGAAGCAGACTCAGACTGCAACAATACTCTATAAACATTCAAACATCCTAAAGAGGCTATTAATAAATAATGGCCTGAGAGAGATTTAACAGCAATAACAACAACAACAAAATCCCAAATGCTCCACAGCTACAGACCACTCTTCCAGCTCCAGGTAGCCACCTCCATGAGTATGCTCCTATTCAGAGGAACCAGCTTTGTAAAGGATTTAGCTCAGCGCAACCATTAAACTCACTGAAAAACAGCTCAAAGCACATGTCCTATTGATGGGTATCTATATTGCCATTTATCATTGTCAGTATTATAATGGAACACACATCTCGAGAGGCAACTAAGCCTCACAGTTCAGAACACAAGTTCTAGAGCCAGACTGAGTATGAATTCTGCCTCCACCATTTATAAGCTATGACTTTGGGCCAGTTGTTCAACCACTCTGGCCTGCAAAACCATTAACTGTGAAGAGGAAATAATGTATCTACCTCAGAGATCTATAGGGATTGTGATGGTTTATGTGTCAACTTGATTTGCCACAGGGTGCCAAGATTAAACATTATTTCTGGGCATGCTGTGAGGATATCTCGGGATGAGATTAGCATTTGGATTGGCAGACTCAGTAAAGTAGATGGTCCTCCCCAACAGGGGTGGGCATCATCCAACCCACTGAGGGCCTGAATAGAACAAAAGGAGGAGGATGGGGGAATTCATCTTCCACTGCCTCACTACTCTAGCTGGGACATCACATTTCTTCTTCTGGCCTTGAACTGGGATTTATACCATCAGTGCCCCTATTTCTCAGGTCTTCACACTGGGTCTGGGTCTCTAGCTTGCAGACAGCAAATCATGGGGACTTCTTAGCGATCATAATTGCATGATCAAATTCCTCATAATATGAAACAAAACCAATAGAAGATATATACCTGGAGAACCCTAATACAGGGGTTAATGAGTTAATACATGTTATCTAGCACCTAGAAAGTCCTCAGTAAGTGTTAATTACCATCGTTATTTTCATTACTATTACTGTGTAACCCAAAGAGCAGGAACAGCTCAAAGACTTACGAACTTTGTTCTAAGAAAGAAGGACAGTCAGTCATAATGAAATAGATTCAAGAAATCAAAACACATCCTGGAAACCAGGGCTGCTGTGGGGGCTGAGTGCAGAAGAAAGAATCAGTATCCAGAAAGGTCTTCCCCATGATTTCCTGGTCTTTAAAGGAGATATTCTACTAGCAGTAAGGCCATCCCAACTCTTTCTTGTGCACAGTGGGAAAAGATACAGGAAACCTCAGTGAGATGTCTCTAACCACTATCCACATAAAAGGAGAGAAAAACACTGTGAGGCTGAGAGGTAACACCTTGAGGCCAGGTGGTGTGAGATGTATGATGATGAGTGAGCAATGGGACAGAGGACCCAGGTGAGGCCAGTGGAGGACAACCTGGCCACATAGTCAGTCTTGCTTCCCACTAACAACTTTAAGGAATTTTAACAATATTTTGTCAAACTTACGCCATCTCCTCTGTGAGCAACTCCCCACTCCCTACCCCTAGGTGATGGCAGATGCCTCAAGCCTTTCATGGGTAGCTAAGGGACGTAAGGCCAACCTCACTAACTACTTGAGTTTCTGACTCTACTATGCAACTTCTGCCAAAGATTTCAGGGTAAGGACTCATGGTAGGGAAAAATACCGCCTCAAGAGGGAAACTGCAAGGTGTGCAGACTTAATGAAGTTTGACTTTGACTAAACGTAGTGAAAACAGGGAATTGGGGTGATTTGTTTTCAAGCGCTTAGGACACAATACTCTCCTTGGTTATATGTTACCAAAAGGACTCACAACCAATGGAAGGTGAAGGGCAGAAGTCCTGGTTCTCACCCAGCATCTGATAAAGGTCTCCCCTTTGGGCTCATAATGACAGAACATCTCGTGAATATTTAAAAGGAAACACCTTTTTGGATACAGATTCAAATAAATGACCTCATTGTACAACAATGAACTCTTCTTTGCCAGGACCCCCTCCTCCTCCTCCCTGCTTCCCATATACTTCCAGGTTCTTTTGTAGGCACTGATCCATGTCAGTTTTGAATATATATATATGTGTGTATATACATACATATATATATATATATGTATATACACACATATACATACACACACACACACATATATCCAGCTTTTTCCTGAGTGGGGTTGAGAGGGTAGGCATGGGGTAAAAACAATACACCTTTATCTTTCTTTACAAATTGTAAATTAACTCAATTTTCCAAGCTTCCCCCCCCCCCACCCCTTTTCTGTCTGTATCAACACAGAACTTGTTTAGCCAGAGGAGTCTGTTGTGGTGAGACTGTCAAATATGTGAACAGACTGTTGTCAAACAGCCTTGAAAAAAAACAAGTATTTGTTCACCATATGAAAGAACATTCACACAAACATCTCTCTACCAAATCCCTGAGCAAATATTCTTAAAATCTGTAGTGGGATGGATGTTCTACATCAAGTTTACAACAAAACAACAACAAAAAACTCAAAATGTATTATACACGAGGCACCATGCTTAGCATTGATGTGGACACAAAGGTATGCAAAACCTGTACTGTCTAGGTATGCAGTAAAGCTATGAACTTGGGCCATTTGCTTAATGCCTCCTGGTGGGCTTCAGTTTCTACTTTCTTACAACAGGACCGAATTGTCATACCTCTGTGGTTGTATCTACCCTTAAAATCAGCCTAACTAGAATGGTCAAACATATACACAGGAAATTTAGCCAATAATGTAAAAATACAAAGAATGTTAAGTGTGTGACGAGTGTTATTGCTCCTATACGAGTTCAGAGGAAAGAGTTCACTGCAGGCTGAGTGTTGCAGGGAAGGCTTCCAGGAGGAGGGAGGACCTCACCTGGATACTGAAGACAGAGTAGGCACTGGACGGCCATGAAGACAGGATAGGGAGTTCTATCAGTAACTTGGCAGAGCATTTGTGGGTGGTAAAGACTGGATGTGATAACATGAAGAGGAAGTTTTATTGAGAGTTAGCACAAGGTAGGTTTGGGGAAATGTATTGCAGTTTGACTATGATTCATCCATTCTCCACTTTTCTTTTGTATGAAAAATCTCAAACTAAGAAACATGCAGTGCTCTGTGGGATAAAATCATTCTGGCAATGCTATTAATTGTTTATTTTTGTAATTTTCTAATTGTAGTATGTATTTAATAGAATATAAAACTGAAAAATCAGCTTTCATAACATTTTCCAATCTGCATTTTTTCCAAACAGTAAAAAAATGCTAGCTTTATATATTAATAAACCATCTTAAAGTACTGGACAATACTCAATATCAAATGAAAAATAACTAATAATAATTTTGTAAAATATTATTAGTCTGCCAATCAACAAATGTTCATTTGGCACCTACTACGTGCTAGGCTCCACAGTAGGAGCTGGGTCAGACACGAACAATAAATGCGTTCTGGCTGGAATAAGAATCACTGATTTGAAATGCTGAAGTGGGTGTGGAGGAAAGGGAACATTCCTGCACTGCTAGTAGGAATGTAGCTGGTGCAGCTACTGTAGAAAACAGTATGGACATTCCTGAGAAAACTAAAAATAGAATTACCATATGATCCAGCAATCCCACTCCTGGGCATATATACAGACAAAACTGCAGTTCAAAAAGATACATGCACCCCTACGTTCACAGCAGTACTATTCACAATAGCCAAGACAGGGAAACAACCTAAATGTCCATCAACAGATGAATGGATAAAGAAGATGTGGTATATACACATATACAATGAAATACTACTCAGCCATAAAAAAGAATGAAATAGTGCCATTTGCAGCAACATGGATGGATCCAGAGATTATCATACTATGTGAAGTCAGTCAGAAAGAGAAAGACAAATACCATATGATATCACTTATATGTGGAATCTAAAATATGACACAAATGAACCTATCTATGAAACAGAAACAGAATCAGGGACATAGAGAATAGACTAGTGGTTGCCAAGGGGGAGGGGGTAAGAGAGGGATGGATTGGAAATTTGGGATTAGCAGATGCAAACTAGTATATATAAAATGCATGAAACAACAAGGTCCTACTTTATACCACAGGGAACTATATTCAACATCCTGTGATAAACCATAATGGAAAAGAATATGAAGAAAAATGTATGTATGTACAACTAAGTCACTCTGCTGCACAGCAGCAATTAACACTGTAAATCAACTATACCGACTATACTTCAACAAAATAAAATAAGGTGTACATAACAAAACATGGTGCTCTGAATCTGACCTCTTGCATTTCCTCTAGGGGAGGTCTCTAAAAGAGTGAAATGACCTTATACGTAATAGACCTTGGATATTTATGTTCCAACACATATATAATTTTCACTTGTGGGACATAATGGCTCTGTAAGAATACGTTTATTTTTTGAATCTATTTCCTCTTTTATGATGCAAACTTTGAAGTGATATTTCATAAAGTTTCTGCCTTCTCAAATTTCAAGGCATATCTCCTCATTCACATGTGCCAAAATTTGATGAAAGTTAATTATTTCTGTGTATCCATCTGGTTCATGTCATTATACATCTCAATAAATAAATAACAATTAAAAAAAGAAACACTGGTTTGAAATGCTGGAGAGGGTGTGGAGAAAAGGGGATCCTCCTACACTGTTGGTGGGAATGTAACTTGGTGCAGCCACTATGGAAAACAGTAGAGAGGTTCCTTAAAAAACTAAAATTAGAGCTACCATATGATCCTGCAATCCCACTCCTGGGCATATATCCGCAAAAGATTAAAAAAACTAATTTGAAAAGATACATTCACCCCAATGTTCATAGCAGCACTATTTACAATAGGCAAGACATGGAAGCAACCTAAATGTCCATCAGCAGATGAATGCATAAAGAAGATTTGGTATATATACACAATGGAATACTACTCGGCCATAAAAAAGAATGAAATAATGCCATTTGCAGCAACATGGATGGATCTAGAGATTATCATACTAAGTGAAGTAAGTCAGAAAGAGAAAGACAAATACCATATGATATCACTTACATGTGGAATCTAAAATATGACACAAATGAACTTATTCTCAAAAATGAACTTATTCTTGAAACAGAAACAGACTCAGAAAACAAATTTATGGTTACCAAAGGGAAAAGGGGGTGGGGGAGGGATAAATTAGGAGTATGAGATTAGCAAATACAAACTACTATATATAAAATAGATAAACAACAGTGTCCTACTGTACACCACAAGGAACTATATTCAATATCCTGTAATAAACCATAATGGAAAAGAAGATGAAAAAGAATACATATATATATTCAGATACATATCTATATATATCTGAATCACTTCACTGTACACCAGAAACTAACACAACATTGTAAATCAACTACACTTCAACAACAAAAACAAAAAACCCACTGGTTTTGAAACGAAGAATAGCTCAGTCAATAAAAAAATTTAAATAGGTCTTTCTGATAACTGAAGAATGTTGCAATTTATATGTACTTTATCCCAAAGAAACCTAAAAATATTTACCTTGACTTATTAATATTGAATCTGTCTTGATACATAACAGTTAACTACACTACACAAATACATTTTTATACTTGCCAATGCAGAATATTTAAATTATGTTGATTATTCCTAGTTTATAGAGGTGACCAAACTTATCATACAACTGTTTCAAAATATCCACTGATTAGAAGGAAACGAACAAAAGTCTCATAGATATCTATGAGCTCCTTTTCCCTCATCTACAAAAGAAAAAGGTGGTGAGAGAATTCTGACATTACATCCTGTGAGAAAATTTTGTATCATGAATTTCGCAAGGCATAACCCAATCCCATCAATTTTCAGTGTTTTTGGATTTTCCTTGAAAAAACAAAAACTACAGCTGCAGGCACACACAAGGCTAACTGCAATAGCTCCTTCTCAGGGAAGAATTTGTTAAAGGAAATAGATTCTAATGGAGACATGGTCCTTCTGCTTGTTCCCTACATCCCTTTCCTTCCTCGCTTCTCGAGAACTTTTCTTCTATAATTATATTCTCTCAACTGACAAAAATGTCCACTAGTTTTCTCCTACAAGTGACTAAATGTTTAAATTCTAATTATTTAACCAAGGTGTTTAAGGTCAGCATTAATAATGGTGCCTACTTGTGTGTGTGTGTGGAAGGAGGGGGTGGAGTGGGGGGGCTGGGGACATGGGAGAGAGGGGTGCAGACCTGGCAAATGGGGGACAGAGACGGGAGAGGGCTTCTCACTGTATCTTTCAAATGCTCTTTGGTCTTTGAAGCACATAAGTATAGACCCTTAACAATCAATCAAGCAGTCAATCAATCAATAATAATAACAGCAACAATAACAACATAACTGGAAATTTAAAAGAAACTGTTCTCCAATCTCTGTAGAATTATTAGAATGGAGTTATGTAAGAGTAGTAGCACAAGTTGCTGGTTAAATCTGTGTAAATTAGACACGAAACTTCAATTGTGGACTTCTTCCATAAAATATTTAGCATATGCATTTTTAAAATTTGTTCTTAGCATGTTTTTAAATATTCACTAATCTGCCACGTTAACAACATCGGCCATCTTTCCCCACGGGAAACACCTCAACCCTAGGGCCATCACCCTTTAAGCAAAGAGCACCAACCCAATGCCTCAGCTTCAACTATGAAGGCTGCTGCATTAGCTCAATGTATCGCAATAACTTACCGCTTTGGATACTTAACTGGTGTCCGGACGCAGGTGGAGGAGCCGGTGCGGTGCTAGGGACTCGTCGCAGCCAGAGGGGACCTGGAGGAGAAGAGGGACGTGCGTGGGCAACCGGCTACGGCTCAGGCTCCTAGGACCATGGGCGTCAGGCTTTGAAGACACGAGGGTCCCTGCGTCCATGAGGAAGAGCGACTGCTCCGGCAGCCCTGCCTTTTCCATGGTACTGGAGGCCAAGAGCCTCAGGCCACCCCAGTACGCGCAGGTGACTTCAAGGGGTGGCCCGCTCCTCTCAACCGGCATCCAGGCCTTGGACGCGCCAAGAGACGGGCCCTTCTACGGCTCTGCCGGGACGGAGCGAAGGGAGAGAGCTTGCGGTTTCCGCAGGCTGCACCGGCCCACTGGGCCCAGTGCCCGAGAGCTGTTCAGAAAGGTGGTTCTCCTCGTCCACCACCAGCTACTGGAGCTCTGCCACACGGTGTTTGTGGCGGAGAAGTGGCCCAGCCCCTCACAGACGGTTTGAAGGCCCCAGGGCCTCGCACAAAGGAGCAGACGCTCTGCTGCGACCAGGAACACTTCCACCTCTTTATGCCGCTGGCCGCCATCTTGGCTGGCAGGGCGGACGCGGGGCGGGCTACTTCCGGCTCCACCTCCGCCTCGAGGCCAGGGGCTCACGCCTCTCCCTGGCGCTCTTCGCTGCTTGCAGCCTCTGACGCCGCTTGCAGCCTCTGACGCCAGTCTCCTTCCGCTGCCAAGCCCAGCTGTGCTCTGAGTGGAGAAAGTGCGCTGAAGAGCCCGGATATGCATGGCTTCGAGGTACCCAGCTCAGCTCGCTGGCGTCTGGACTCCTGAGGAAGGCAGCGGAGGAGACGCCGTGAGAAGGCCGGGCTGGCAGGTGCAGAGGCAGCTGGTGATGCCCCGGCGTTTGGAAGGACGGAAGCTGCATGACCCTTCCTGCGTGGCTAGAACGCTTCTTAGGCCAAACGATGCCAAGCAGAGCCTATTTTGTGACCCTGTGTGAAGATATTTTCAGATATTTTTGCGCACCGTTGTACATAAGGAGGGCAGAAGGACGTGGTCGTGAGCTTCCGACGGAGCAGGTACCCAGATCTCATTCTAAGGTCCACTTGGCCCCTTCCAGGCCAGCAGGTGTGGCCACAGG
Source organism: Tursiops truncatus (assembly GCF_011762595.2). Taxonomy (NCBI): domain Eukaryota; kingdom Metazoa; phylum Chordata; class Mammalia; order Artiodactyla; family Delphinidae; genus Tursiops; species Tursiops truncatus. The sequence goes on along the minus strand of NC_047035.1, from coordinate 161,256,396 downwards.
TGAGATGAGGGTGCCCATCAGGCGGGGAAGTTATACAAGCCTCTTGCGCTTTTCTGCACCGCAGGCTTGCTTTCCTGACCCCTTCGGCTGTAAATTGCACCGCATTTCAAAAACCCACCCCAATGAATAAAAGGAGACCTTGCTGGGGAAAAAAAAAAGTGTTCAAAGGCAAGAGCATCCATACATCAGTCAGGCATGATTCTGCATATGACAGTTCACAAAAATCAACATTTTCCAAGTGTTTTCTGTTTTAGAAAAGCTCTGTTTCAATGCTTTCTTAAGGAAGAGTCCTTTTCATCATCTTATTACATATTGTTTTTCTAGTGAAGAAAATATTTTAAGAACTTTTGCCATTTCTAAGGTCGAAGAAGAGTGCTAGATAAAAAGCACTGGGTTGGTTATTGTGCCTGCTATAATGCCTCACATCTCTAGAAAGTCTTCCATATGAAACTTCAAATACATTACATTTATAGTGCTATAGTACTATCTTTATTTGATGAATGGGGAAAAAAGGCTCAGGAGGCCAAGGGGCTCCTCCACAATCACAGAGTCAATAGGAAAATAAATTCTCAGAGTGAACCCTTACTGATGCACTTTGCTGATGACATCTGACCACAGGGTAGAGAGAATGGCTTCTCCAAGTGTGGAAATGAGTTCATGTATAAAGGGTTAATCAGTGATCTTACTATTGGAGAGGCTTTCCGACTCAAATAGACATCTTTCCAGAGCCTCTGTTCAAACTGAATCCTGTGGCTTGTATGCCTTCTCCTTAGGCATCATTTTCCATTAGGCGCCACAGGAACAGTGCTTGGAGACTATGCGTTTCCCAAGAGTCTAAGAAAATGTCAATGGGAAAAATATATTATACTAAATATAAGAAAAAATAATCACAAAATTGAATTAATAAACATTTCATTTGTTGTCTACAAAGTGTGGCCTTACAGCATCTTCAAATACAATCCAACTCATATGATTATGTATAAATTATAAAGTACACTTTAGTGTCTGATATGGTCACATTTTAAAAGTGTTTGATATGACATTAAGTACTTCAAAGAGTATCTAGAATTTACAGAGAACCTCTTCCCCAGGCCTACCTGGAGACAACTATTCAACTGTCAAATGCCAGCTTAAGTGCCACTTTTTGAGAGGCTGTTTATTATTCTGCATTTCTGCTTCCTCTAGGCTAAAGAGCTAAGCACTTGTTTCTCTATGCCCTGATGATAATTTGTTCATATTATTAGTAGTTTATTATAGTTTTTGATTGTTTGCTGGTTTGTTGGTTGGTTGGTGTGCTTTAACACACTGCCTGGATTCAGGGACCAGGAATTACTCAGTTCTGTATTCCCAGTATCAGGAACAGCGCAGGTAGGTCCCATAGTTGTTTACTGATTTAAATTCCTTTTCTGTGCAGATGTCAGAGCATCTGAAATTCTACCGTTACAATTATACTGTTTTTGGGGGGGGGGGCGCCAAGTATGCTTATCATAAAATGCACATAATCTTCGGACTTATATTGGAGTGTTTTCCCCATATCTTTTTGAAAACCTAATAGTTTTTCCTAGGACTGGGTAGACACAGAATGTTAGAATCATATTTGACCATTTAACTTTTCCTCAAAGGATGACAGCTAGCCTGAAATTTCCCCCAAATGCTCTTTGCCTCCATTTTCTTTTTCTGTTTCTTCTATCCATCATAATTTTTTTTTCCTCTTTACTCTTTCCATTTTGGACCTATCAACAAAGGTTTTAGCTAGAATCAATTTTCCTGAAGGTTTTATGACAACTCTGAAAACTCAAGCTTTTATTTTATATAAAACTTTTCTTAATTTATTGATACTTCCAGGAGGTTTGTTTTCTCTTTTAGTGGAAGGGGAAAAAAAACCAAGAGACACAGCACGCTTATCCTCATACTTAATATTTTTACACTTACCCATTCTTGATTAATTACAATGATATGCTGCAGATGTCCAACATAAACTGGATCATTTAATGCATAATTATACCTTTTAGATGAATCTCAGATCTATTGCTGTTATTTTCCATGGACTGGAGCTGTTATGTGCCTGACAGAATTAAGTTCCCATCATCCTGTGCCACGGAAGATGAAAGTGAAAAAGAAACGAGCTTGAGGAGAAATTGTTCTTATAGTAGCAAAATTAGCAGTCGAGGTTCCTGAAAGACAGGAAACTGCCACATGCCACTATTAACTCATGTAAAACATAAACTGCATTTTACAGATGATGAAACTGACTGTTCACATGGTAACGAATAATGCCACTAAAAGAGTAGGTTTTCAAGAAATGTTGTATCATATACTTGGTAACAAAATACTGTTCCTGTGCTTAACTTTCTTCATACAACAGGAGTACCAATCTTTTAAACCTAAGCCAAAAATTTAGTGTTGAACGGATAAAAGGGTAAAAACAAAAAGTCTTATAGCATTTTTTTTTTTTTTTTTGCTTCATTTTAAACTTTATCATATGGCATAGAGTTAACAAGATGTGTGTTTTTTTGTAAGGGTAACTTTTTTTTTTTTTTTTTTTTTTGCGGTACATGGGCCTCTCACTGTTGTGGCCTCTCCCGTCGTGGAGCACAGGCTCCGGACGCGCAGGCCCAGCGGCCATGGCTCACAGGCCTAGCCACTCCGCGGCATGTGGGATCTTCCCGGACCTGCAACAGCAGGCGGACTCTCAACCACTGCGCCACCAGGGAAGCCCAAGGGTAACTATTATTCAAGACAGCACTGAATATGTATGGTTAAATTTTTAGAGATAACAGTAACCTTTTAAAATTTTGATTGCTTTAATGCTGTAACAGCATCAGAATTTCAACACTGACTCTGAAAAAAATCAACATCACCTATATCTCTAATATATTTAATTGAATTGTGCACTTGACAGCTTAATTTGGTTGTTGTTTATGAACCTTTGTCTCCCTCTTGGAGATTTCTTAACAGGGGTGATAAACTACTGATGTGCTTTCAAGATCAAAAAGCTTGTTTATCAGGGCTGCCTTCCAAATACAGTATTTCACAGAGCTATTTTATTGAGGTCCAGGGCAAGTTCCACAGTAAGAGGATGAATGTCGAGCCACTGAGTGGCAGATCTGATGTGGGAGAGATGTAGGCGGAGAGTCAAAAGCCAGGCTTGCAAGATCAGTTTCATAACTATTCTTTGTGGCTGATCTTAGGCAGGTAAGTCATAAGCCTTATAAAGTTGAGATGATAATATCTGCTTCAAAGGATGACTTTTTTGAGTTTGATACTACACGGGAAGGCACTTTGAAAAGTGCAAAATTACACAACTTTTAAGCTCTAGATTTTCTCTTGATCTGCTATCCAAAGTATCAAACTTAAGCTGAAGTTGAAGTATTTTACTAACCCACAAAAGATGTACCTTGAAACACTTCTTTGGACTTAACTTCAAATACATTATGTACTCCCTCTGGATGATTTAATTCATTTCTGTTAATCCAAATAACTTCAAAAATAAATAGCAACAGAGCTGGCATTTATTGAGGCACTGTGTATATCTCATTTAATTGCCCACTACAAACTTTATGAGGTAACTAGTATTATCTGCATTCTAAAAATGAAATTTAAATAACTTGTTTAAGAAAACCAGTATGTAAATTTTCTGTTTTCATCTTCACATTGTCCTGGAGCTGGAGACCCATATTACCTACTGTAATCACTGGGATATCTAGGTTACTCAATTTAACATGTTTAAATCTAAACTCATTATTTTCTTTCCCAGATCAGTTTCTTTCTCTTGCATTCCTAATTTAGTTAATTATATCACTATCTACTTAGCTTCCCAAGTCAGAAGCCAAGGGTCGTTTTACATTCCTTCGCTTCCCTAACCTACTGTAGCCTAATAATCATGAACTTGCCAATTATACCATAGAAGTGAGTCTTAAAAAATTTCTATCTACAGAGCCATGTTTTTACTCCAAATCCAAATAATTGTTGGTACATATGACAGCTTTTACATTGGTCTCACTGCCCTATCCAAAACCATCTACCACACTGAAACCAGAGTTATTTTCCTAAAATAATAATTTTCGAAAAAGTGTGGTTATGCCACTTCCTTGCTAAAATAACCACCATGGGTATTCTGGCCGATATAGGCTAGAATCCAAACTCCTTATCAAGACACAATGTCCTTTATTAATTTGCCTTGACTTATGTTTCTGGTCTTATTTCCTGCCTCTGTATCGTGTATTTCATGCCTCACACTCATTCCACTCTCCCAGAAATTATACAGTGTTTTTCTATTTCTGCACTTTTGTTCTGGCTTTTACCTTACTGTACTTTCCCAGTTCTTCTTGCTTTAAAAACTCTTTTTCATTCTTCAGACTTAGCTCTTGCTATCACCTTTATTAAGTCTTTTTTTAAGTTCTCTATCTTCTTCTGTCCAGCCCCATTCATGGAACAGAGACTCTACCTTGGTGCAGCATGCTTAAATGGGGCTCTGATCTCTCTTGCCCTGACAAAGTGGTGGTTTCACACTAGAAGAGGAAGGCCAGAGGACCCCACCCACTGAACTCTGGGTTTCTAGAGCAGGATGTCATTCAGAAGATTACAATTGTCCCCAGCCCTAACTCCAGAACACTGGCTCAGAGATTTTGCCTGGGGGGAGAAACAGGCCAAAAAAACAAATCATTACTAATTTATTTCCAAGGAATTGCCTTCATTTGCAACAGAGTGAAGAAATTCTAGCCTAAAGGCACTCTCAAAAAGAGTGCGGGTTGTGGTGAAGGCAATTGGGAGAAGATTCCAGCTTCAGGCTAAACTGTAGGTCAGATAATTTGAAGGAGAGAAGTAGGGAATAATACAGCTGGGTTGAGTCCTCTGTTTCAGAACAAAAACCCAGCTGTTCATATCAGAAACTAGTCCTTCAAAGGGGCCACATTTTATCAGATTCGTTTAATAATGCCCCAAGGCATTATTTTAAAATGATAGAGCAATCAGCTGGTAATTGGTAATAATTTAATAGTTAGGGGTAGTCAGGGAAAAGAGATGAAAAGAATCCTACCAGTGCCACTGTCATCCCAGTGTGTTGTGGGCATACCCAAAGTTATACCACCCTGAGGAACAACATCAGAGGCTGACACTGAAGGTGGGGGGAAATCAACTTCAGTGAAATGAACCAATCAGTTACTAGACAAATAAATAATAATAATAAGGTAGTACTGAAAGTTGCTACAATATATTATATAAAATGTCCAGTTTCCAACAAAAAAAAATTGTGAGACATGTAAAGAAACAGGAAAATATAACCCATACACTGGAAAAATATTCAGGTAACAGAAGTTGCATATGAGAGAGATCAAATATCAAATATATCAGTAAAAGACTATAAAGTAGCCATTACAGACATGTTCACAGAACTAAATGAAACCATGATTAAAGAAGTAAAACAAGGTATGCCACATAAACTATATAATAAAAATAGAGATAGAAATTATAAAAAAAGCAAATGGAAATTATGAAATTGCAAAGTACAGTAATTAGAACATTCACTGGAGGGGCTCAATATTAGATTTGCTCAACTGGCAGAAGAAAGAATAAGGAAACTAGAATATAGGTCAATAAAAGTTATGCAAGCTGAAGAACAAAAAACAAATGAAGAAAAATGATGAAAGCATCAGAGAAATGTGGGAGGCTATTAAATATACCAACAAACATGTAGTGGAAGTACCAGAATGAGACGAGAGAGAGAAAGGAGCAGAAAAATATATGCAAAAAAATTTAATAATAATGGATGAAAACTCCCCAACTTTATTGAAAAACAATATTATACACATTTAAGAGGGTCAATGAACACCAAGAAGGATAAACCCAAAGAGAGCCACAAACAGACATGTCATAGTAAAAATGATGAAAGTTGAAGACGAGGAGAAAATCGTGAAAGTAGCAAGAGAAAAACTACTTGCTACTTAAAAAGGAACCCCAATGAGATTAAAAACAGACTTTATGGTAGAAACAAGGGAGACCAAAGTGCAATGGCATAACATATTCAAAGTACTCAAAGAAAAAAACTGTCAACCAAGAATTCTATATCCAGAAAATCTATCTTTCAAAAATGAAGTCCAAATAAAGACTTTACCAAATAAACAAAAACTGAGAGGATCTGTTTCTGGTAAACCTACCTTCTAAGAAATACTAAAGGTAATTCTTCAAGCCAAAAGCCAGTGATTCTAGGTGGTAATTTGAATACATGAGAAAAAACAAAGAGTACCAGAGAACATAAGTATGTAGTTGTAAAAGACAATAGATATTTTTTCTCTTATCTTAAATGATTTCAAAAGCAATTGTATAAAATATGTGCATAATGTAATCTTGGGCTTATAACATAAAGAAATGTGCCAGTAACAGCACAAAGGAGGTGAGTGGGAGAAACAGTGTTTTGGGCTAAGGAAATGACTAGTTTGTAGAGTAATAATTGTAGCAATGTATTGTTGGGTCTGTAATATTAACAGATATAATAAGCATAAAAATAGTACCTCAAAAAAGGGAAAGAGAGCAGAGCTATATAGGAGTAGTATTTAGATATATATGGTGAGCCCTGAGCAACTGCTAGAAAAACAACCAACTAAAAAATGTAGTGAAAAAAAAAATCATTAGAGAACTTAAAATTGCTACATTTGAAAATATTCACTTAATGTTTAAAAAAAGTCATAAAGGAGGAATAGAAGAAGAAAAAAGAGGTGAGATATATAAAAAACAAACAAAAATGGCAGATGTAAATCTATCATACTAGTAATTACATTAAATGCAAATGAATTAAACTCTCCAATTAAAAGGTAGGAATTTTCAGATTTGATTTTAAAAACTGCCACATTGAATATTCAAAAATGCAAACATATTGAAAGAGAAAAGATAAAAAAGATGTATCAAACAAACAGCAACCACAAAAAAGCTGGAGTGGCTATACTGATATCAAGCATAATAGACTTTAAAATAAAAGATGGTACTAGAGATAAAGAGGGATGTTTTATACTGATGAAAGGGTCAATCCATCAGGAACATATAATGATTATATATGCACTCAATGACACTTCACTAAAATACATGAAGCAATAATGACAGACATTAAGGGAGAAATAGGCAATTCAACAATAATCATCTGAAACTTGAATATCTGATTTTAAATAATGGATAGAAAAACTAGACAGAAGATCAGCAAATAAACAGAAGCTTTGAACCACGCTATAGACCAACTAGACCTAACAGACATTTATAGAACACTCCCAAATAACACAGAATATACATTCTTCTCAAGTGTACGTGGACAGTTCTGCAGGATAGAACTTATACTAGGCTATAAAATAAACCTCAATAACTTTAAAAGAACAGAAATAATACAAAGTATGTTCTTTGGCCACATGGAATGAAATTAGAAATCAGTAGCAGGAAAAATTGGGGAACTCATAAATATTTGGAAATTAAACAACACACTCCTAAATAAACAATGGGTCAGAGAAGAAATCAAAAAGGAAATAAGAACATATTTTGATATACATAAAAATGAAGACAATGTACTGAAACTTATTGGATGGGACTAAAGCAGTGCTTAGAGGTAAATTTATAGTAGTAAATGCCTATAATAGGAAAAAAGATTGCAAATCAATAGCCTAAACTTTCACCTTTAGACACTGAAAAAGAAAAGCAAACTAAACTGAAAGCAAGCAGAAATAATAAAGAATAGAGCAGAAATGAATGAAATAGGGAATAGACAAACAATAGAGAATAATCAATGAAAACCAAAAGCTGGTTCTTTGAAAAGATCAATAAAATTGACAGATCTTTAGCTAGATTGACCAAGAAAAAAAGAGAGAAGACTCAAGTTACTAGAATCAGAAGTGAAAGAGGAGACACTACTATTGCCTTATAGAAATAAAAAGGATTTAAAGAGAATACTATATACACTTGTATGCCAACAAATTAGATAATTTAGATGAAATGGACAATATTTTAAAAATGTATGAACTACTGAAATTGACTCCAGAAAATAAAAGGCAATCTGACTGGACCCTATAACATAAAGAGACTGAGGAAATAGTTTACTTAAAAATCCAACAAAAAAGCCCAGACTCAGATGGCTTTGCCACTAAATTCTACCACACATTTAAAGAAAAATGGAAAACAGTTATTCACAAATTCTTCTAAAAATTAGAAGAGGAGAAAACATTTCCCAACTCTCTGTATGAGTTCAGTATTACCCTGATATCAAAATCAGACAAAAACATTATAAGAAAAGAAAAATACAGACCAGTGTCTCTTATGAACATAGGTTCAAAAACCCTCAACAAAATACTAGTAAACCAAATCCAGCAACATAAAAAATGAATTATACACCATGACCAAATGGGATTTATCCCAGGAATGCAAGGTAGGTTCAACATTTGAAAATAATACATTACATCAATGTAGTAAAAAATAAAAGTCACATAGTCATCTCATTAGGTGCCAGAAATACATTTGACAGGATCTAATACCTTTTGATAATAAAGACACTCAACAAATTAGGAATAGAAGGGATCATTCTCAACTTGACAAAGGGCATCTATTGAAAAATCACAGCTAATATCATAGTCACTGATAAAAAGCTGGATATCCCCTAAGATCAGAAAAACATAAAAATATCCTTCCTCACTGTTTCTATTCAACATTGTACTAGAGGTTTTAGTAAGGGCAACTAGTCAGGCAAAAGAAATAAAAGTCATCCAGATTGGAGAGGAAGAAGTAAAACTATCTCTATTTGTAGATGACATAACCTTATGTATAGAAAATCCTAATGAATTCACTAAAAAGAATTAGAACTAATAAATAACAAGACAAACAAGTGAACTGAAAGAAACAATTACAATAAACAAGTTCAGTTAAGTTTGCAGGATACATTATCAATATACGAACATCAATTTTATTTATATTGACTTGCAATGAACAATCCAAAAATGAAATTTTAAAAATCTTTTTATGATAGTGTCAGAAAGAATTAAATACTTAGGAAGGAATTTAATAAAAGAAATATAAATCTTATACTCTGAAAATTACAAAGCAATAGTAAAATAAAGAAGATGTAATAATTGGAAAACTTCCTTGTTCATAAATCAGAATACTTAATATTTTATGATGGCAATACTTCCCAAACTTATCTACAGATGCAACACAATCCTCATAAAAATTGCAGCTGACTTCTTTATAGAAATTAACAAGCTGACTCCAAAATTCATATGGAATTTCAAGTCACCCAGAATAGCCAAAATAATTTTGAAACAGAATACTAAAGTTAGAAGATGCATTCTTCCCTATTTCAGAAGTTACTGCAAACTTTGAGTAACCAACACAGTGTGGTATTGGACCAAGGATAGACATATAGATCAGTAGAATAGAATTCAGAGTTCAGATATAAACCTATGATTTATAGGTTTATAAACCTATATATGGTCAACTACTTTTCAACAAGGGTGCCAACACCATTCAATGGGAAAACAATCACCTTTTCAATAAAAATGGCTAAGACAACTGGATATCCATTTGCAAAAGAACGAATTTGGTCCCCTTCCTCACACCATATACAATAATTTACACAAAATGGATTAGTCTAAATGTAAAAGCTAAAGCTATAAAAGTCTTAGAAGAAAACATAGAGGTAATGTTAATGACCTTGGATTTCACAGTGGTTTCTCAGATATGACTGCTCCAAAAGCAGGAGCAACAAGACAAAAAATAAATAAATTGAACTTCATGAAAATTAAAACTTTTGTGCTTCTAAGGGCACCATCTAGAAAATGAAAAAGACAACTGCCAAGATGGCAGAAGATATTTGTAAATCATGCCGATATTGTTGATCATGAAGGTGGACCAAGAATAAGGAGAAAGAACTTCTGGCACCTTTGTTCCCATTCTAAGCATAGGTAATGATAACCAACTGCTATATGTGTTTGAAGTCTGTGGGAAAAGGTTAGGAGAGCAGCAACAAAACCCAAAACAAGCCAAGTCCTGATTAGAATAACAACCCCACATAATAGAAGCATGACAAACGAAGAGGTATGCTCATTTTCAGGCATAAATACTATTTCCTTTAGCCTCTGCTATTCTACATATGATATCCAGCATTCAATGCAAAATTATCAGACAAAAAAGCAAGAAAAGCCAATCCCTAATCGAGGTAATCAGAAGATCCAATTTCAAAATGACCGACATGTTAGAATAATCTAATAAGAGAATTTAAAATAACTATAATTAGTATAAATCTTGCCGAAAAAGTTGATAACATGTATGAACAGATGCAAGATTCAGCAGGCTGAAAGAAACTATTTTAAATCTCAAATGAGAATACTAAAAATAAAGCATACAATGTCAGAGATGGAGAATTCCTTTAATGGTATCATCAGCAGACCGAACACAGCTGAGAAAACTAAATTTGCAGGTACATCAATAGAAATTATCCAAAGAGAAACTCAGAGATAAAAACTGGGGGAAAAAAAAACTCACAACAGAACAGAGCACCCAAGAACTTCAGGACAATATCAAATGGCCTAACATACATGAAATTTGAATCTCGAAAGAAGAGAGAAAGGATGAGATAGAATAAGAGAACAAAGAGATAATGGCCAGAAAATTTTTCAAAATTTATGGAAAAAAAGCCACAGATCCATGAATCCCAAAGAATCTCTAAAAGGATAAATTCCCCAAAACACACCTACACACATTAGAGTCAAACAGCTAAAACTCAATGATAAAAAGAAAAATCTAGGGGGAATCGGGAAGATGCCGGAAGAGTAACATGCAGAGATCACCTTCCTCCCCACAGATACACCAGAAATACATCTACACGTGGAACAACTCCTACAGAACACCTACTGAACGCTGGCAGAAGACCTCAGACCTCCCAAAAGGCAAGAAACTCCCCACGTACCTGGGTAGGGCAAAAGAAAAAAGAATAAACAGAGACAAAAGAATAGGGATGGGACCTGCACCAGTGGGAGGGAGCTGTGAAGGAGGAAAAGTTCCCACACACTAGGAAGCCTCTTCACGGGCGGAGACTGCGGGTGGCAGAGGGGGAAAGCTTCGGAGCCGCTGAGGAGAGCGCAGCAACAGGGGTGCGGAGGGCAAAGCGGAGAGATTCTCGCACAGAGGATCGGTGCCGACCGGCACTCACCAGCCCGAGGCTTGTCTGCTCACCCACCGGGGTGGGCGGGGCTAGGAGCTGAGGCTCGGGCTTCAGGCTTCGGTCGCAGCTCAGGGAGAGGACTGGGGTTGGCGGTGTGAACACAGCCTGAAGGGGGCTAGTGCGCCACGGCTAACCGACAAGGCGTCTGGGGAAAAGTCTGGACCTGCCAAAGAGGCAAGAGACTTTTTCTTCCCTCTTTGTTTCCTGGTGCGGGAGGAGAGGGGATTAAGAGCGCTCCTCAAAGGAGCTCCAGAGATGGGCGTGAGCTGCAGCTAAGAGCGTGGACCCCAGAAACAGGCATGAGACGCTAAGGCTGCTGCTGCTGCCACCAGGAAACCTGTGTGCGAGCACAGGTAACTATCCACATCCCCCTTCCAGGGAGCCTGTGCAGCCCGCCACTGCCAGGATCCTGGGATCCAGGGACAACTTCCCCGGGAGAATGCCACAGGCTGGTGTAACGTCCTGCCGGCCTCTGCCACCGCAGGCTCGCCCCGCATCCACACCCCTCCCTCCCCCTGGCCTGAGTGAGCCAGAGTCCTCGAAGCAGCTGCTCCTTTAACCGCGTCCTGTCTGAGCGAAGAACGGACAACCTCCGGGTGACCTACAGGCAGAGGCAGGGCCAAATCCAAAGCTGAACCCCGGGAGCTGTGAGAACAAAGAAGAGAAAGGGAAACCTCTCCCAGCAGCCTCAGAAGCAGTGGATTAAATCTCCACAATCAACTTGATATACCCTGCATCTGTGCAATACATGAATAGACAACGAATCATCCCAAATTGAGGAGGTGGACTTTGAGACCAAGATTTATGATTTTTTCCCCTTTTCCTCTTTTTGTGAGTGTATATGTGTATGCTTCTGTGTGAGATTTTGTCCATATAGCTTTGCTTTACACCATTTGTCCTAGGGGTCTATCCGTCTGGTTTTTTGTTGTTGTTGTTTTTTCTTAAAAAATTGTTTTTTCTTAATACTTATTTTTTATTTTAATAACTTTATTTTATTTTATCTTACTTTCTTTTATCTTCTTTCTTTCTTTCCTTCCTTCCTTCCTTCCTTCCTTCCTTCCTTCCTCCTTCCTTCCTTTCTTTCTTTCTAATTTTTCTCCCTTTTATTCTGAGCCGTGTGGATGAAAGGTTCTTGGTGCTGCAGCCAGGAGTCAGTGCTGTGCCTCTGAGGTGGGAGAGCCAACTTCAGGACAGTGGTCCACAAGAGACCTCCCAGCTCCACATAATATCAAACAGCTAAAATCTCCCACAGATCTCCATCTCAACACCAGCACCCAGTTTCACTCAACGACCAGCAAGCTACAGTGCTGGACGCCCTATGACAAACAACTAGCAAGACAGGAACACAACCCCACCCATTAGCAGAGGCTGCCTAAAATCATAATAAGTCCACAGACACCCCAAAACACACCACCAGACGCGATCCTGCCCACCAGAAAGACAAGATCCAGCCTCATCCACCAGAACACAGGCACTAGTCCCCTCCACCAGGAAGCCTACACAACCCACTGAACCAACTTTAGCCACTGGGACAGACACCAAAAACAACGGGAACTATGAACCTGCAGCCTGCAAAAAGGAGACCCCAACACAGTAGTATAAGCAAAATAAGAAGACAGAAAAACACACAGCAGATGAAGGAGCAAGATAAAAACCCACCATTCCTAAAAAATGAAGAGGAAATAGGCAGTCTACCTGAAAAAAAATTCAGAATAATGACAGTAAAGATGATCCAAAATCTTGGAAATAGAATAGACAAAATGCAGGAAACATTTAACAAGGACCTAGAAGAACTAAAGATGAAACAAACAACGATGAACAACACAATAAATAAAATTAAAAATACTCTAGATGGGATCAATAGCAGAATAACTGAGGCAGAAGAACGGATAAGTGACCTGGAAGATAAAATAGTGGAAATAACTACTGCAGAGCAGAATAAAGAAAACAGAATGAAAAGAACTGAGGACAGTCTCAGAGACCTCTGGGACAACATTAAATGCACCAACATTCGAATTATAGGGGTTCCAGAAGAAGAAGAGAAAAAGAAAGGGACTGAGAAAATATTTGAAGAGATTATAGTTGAAAACTTCCCTAATATGGGAAAGGAAATAGTTAATCAAGTCCAGGAAGCACAGAGAGTCCCATACAGGATAAATCCAAGGAGAAACACGCCAAGACACATATTAATCAAACTGTCAAAAATTAAATACAAAGAAAACATATTAAAAGCAGCAAAGGAAAAACAACAAATAACACACAAGGGAATCCCCATAAGGTTAACAGCTGATCTTTCAGCAGAAACTCTGCAAGCCAGAAGGGACTGGCAGGACATATTTGAAGTGATGAAGGAGAAAAACCTGCAACAAAGATTACTCTACCCAGCAAGGATCTCATTCAGATTTGATGGAGAAATTAAAACCTTTACAGACAAGGAAAAGCTGAGAGAGTTCAGCACCACCAAACCAGCTTTACAACAAATGCTAAAGGAACTACTCTAGGCAAGAAACACAAGAGAAGGGAAAGACCTACAATAACAAACCCCAAACAATTAAGAAAATGGTAATAGGAACATACATATCGATAATTACCTTAAATGTAAATGGATTAAATGCTCCCACCAAAACAAACAGACTGGCTGAATGGATACAAAAACAGGACCCATATATATGCTGTCCACTTCAGACCTAGAGACACATACAGACTGAAAGTAAGGGGATGGAAAAAGATATTTCATGCAAATGGAAACCAAAAGAAAGCTGGAGTAGCAATTCTCATATCAGACAAAATAGACTTTAAAATAAAGACTATTAGAGGAGACAAAGAAGTACACTACATAATGATCAAGGGATCGATCCAAGAAGAAGATATAACAAGTGTAAATATTTATGCACCCAACATAGGAGCACCTCAATACATAAGGCAAATACTAACAGCCATAAAAGGGGAAATTGACAGTAACACATTCATAGTAGGGGAGTTTAACACCCCACTTTCACCAATGGACAGATCATCCAAAATGAAAATAAATAAGGAAACACAAGCTTTAAATGATACATTAAACAAGATGGACTTAATTGATATTTATAGGACATTCCATCCAAAAAAAGTAGAATACACATTTTTCTAAAGTGCTCATGGAACATTCTCTAGGATAGATCATATCTTGGGTCACAAATCAAGCCTTGGTAAATTTAAGAAAATTGAAATTGTATCAAGTAACATTTCCGACCACAATGCTATAAGACTAGATTTCAATTACAGGAAAAGATCTGTAAAAAATACAAACACATGGAGGCTAAACAATACACTACTTAATAACGAAATCAAAGAGGAAATCAAAAAATACCTAGAAACAAATGACAATGGAGACACGACAACCCAAAACCTATGGGATGCAGCAAAAGCAGTTCTAAGAGGGAAGTTTATAGCAATACAATCCTACCTTAAGAAACAGGAAACATCTCGAAAAAACAACCTAACCTTGCACCTAAAGGAATTAGAGAAAGAACAAAAAAAACCCCAAAGTTAGCAGAAGGAAAGAAATCATAAAGATCAGATCAGAAATAAATGAAAAAGAAATGAAGGAAACGATAGCAAAGATCAATAAAACTAAAAGCTGGTTCTTTGAGAAGATAAACAAAATTGATAAACCATTAGCCAGACTCATCAAGAATAAAAGGGAGGGGCTTCCCTGGTGGCGCAGTGGTTGGGAGTCCGCCTGCCGATGCGGGAGACACAGGTTCGTGCCCCCGTCTGGGAGGATCCCACATGCCGCGGAGCGGCTGGGCCCGTGAGCCACGGCCGCTGAGCCTGCGCGCGTCCAGAGCCTGTGCTCCGCAGCGGGGGAGGCCACAGCAGTGAGAGGCCTGTGTACCGCAAAAAAAAAAAAAGAATAAAAGGGAGAAGACTCAGATCAATAGAATTAGAAATGAAAAAGGAGAAGTAACAACTGACACTGCAGAAATACAAAAGATCATGAGCGATTACTACAAGCAACTCTATGCCAATAAAATGGACAACCTGGAAGAAATGGACAAATCTTAGAAATGCACAACCTGCCAAGACTGAATCAGCAAGAAATAGATAATATGAACAGACCAGTCACAAGCACTGAAATTGAAACTGTGATTAAAAATCTTTCAACAAACAAAAGCCCAGGACCAGATGGCTTCAAAGGCGAATTCTATCAAACATTTAGAGAAGAGCTAACACCTATCCTTCTCAAACTCTTCCAAATTATAGCAGAGGGAGGAACACTCCCAAACTCATTCTACGAGGCCACTATCACCCTGATACGAAAACCAGACAAAGATGTCACAGAGAAAGAAACCTACAGGCCAATATCACTGATGAACATAGATGCAAAAATCCTCAACAAAATACTAGCAAACAGAATCCAACAGCACATTAAATGGATCACACACCATGATCAAGTGGGGTTTATTCCAGGAATGCAAGGATTCTTCAATATACGCAAATTAATCAACGTGATACACCATATTAACAAGTTGAAGGAGAAAAACCATATGATCGTCTCAATAGATGCAGAGAAAGCTTTCGACAAAATTCAACACAGATTTATGATAAAAACCCTGCAGAAAGTAGGCATAGAAGGAACTTTCCTCAACATAATAAAGGCCATATATGACAAACCCGCAGCCAACATCGTCCTCAATGGTGAAAAACTGAAAGCATTTCCACTATGATCAGGAACAAGACAAGGGTGCCCACTCTCACCACTCTTATTCAATATAGTTTTGGAAGTTTTAGCTACAGCAATCAGAGAAGAAATGGAAATAAAAGGAATCCAAATTGGAAACGAAGAAGTAAAGCTGTCACTGTTTGCAGATGACATGATACTATACATATAGAGATTCCTAAAGATGCTACCAGAAAACTACTAGAGCTAATCAATGAATTTGGTAAAGTAGCAGGATACAAAATTAATGCAGAGAAATCTCTGGCATTCCTATACACTAATGATGAAAAGTCTGAAAGTGAAATCAAGAAAACACTCCCATTTACCATTGCAACAAAAAGAATAAAATATCTAGGAATAAACCTACCTAAGGAGACAAAAGACCTGTATGCAGAAAATTATAAGACACTGATGAAAGAAATTAAAGATGATACAAATAGATGGAGAAATATACCATGTTCTTGGATTGGAAGAATCAACATTGTGAAAATGACTCTATTATCCAAAGCAATCTACAGATTCAATGCAATCCCTGTCAAACTACCACTGGTATTTTTCACAGAACTAGAACAAAAAATTTCACAATTTGTATGGAAAAACAAAAGACCCCGAATAGCCAAAGCAATCTTGAGAACGAAAAACGGAGCTGGAGGAAACAGGCTCCCTCACTTCAGACTATACTACAAAGCTACAGTAATCAAGACAGTATGGTACTGGCACAAAAACAGAAAGATAGATCAATATAACAAGATAGAAAGCCCAGAGATAAACCCACGCACATATGGTCACCTTATCTTTGATAAAGGAGGCAGGAATGTACAGTGGAGAAAGGACAGCCTCTTCAATAAGTGGTGCTGGGAAAACTGGACAGGTACATATAAAAGTATGAGATTAGATCACTCTCTAACACCATACACAAAAATAAGCTCAAAATGGATTAAAGACCTAAATGTAAGGCCAGAAACTATCAAATTCTTGAGGAAAGCATAGGCAGAACACTCTATGACATAAATCACAGCAAGATCCTTTTTGACCCACCTCCTAGAGAAATGCAAATAAAAACAAAAATAAACAAATGGGACCAAATGAAACTTCAAAGCTTTTGCACAGCAAACGAAACCATAAACAAGACCAAAAGACAACCCTCAGAATGGGAGAAAGTATTTGCAAATGAAGCAACTGACAAAGGATTAATCTCCAAAATTTACAAGCAGCTCATGAAGCTCAATAACAAACAAACAAACAACCCAATCCAAAAATGGGCAGAAGACCTAAATAGACATTTCTCCAAAGAAGATATACAGATTGCCAACAAACACATGAAAGAATGCTCAGCATCATTAATCATTAGAGAAATGCAAATCAAAAGTACAATGAGATATCATCTCACACCAGTCAGAATGGCCACCATCAAAAAATCTAGAGAAAATAAATGCTGGAGATGGTGTGAAGAAAAGGGAACACTCTTGCACAGCTGGTGGGAATGTGAATTGGTACAGCCACTATGGAGATCAATATGGATGTTTCTTAAAAAACTACAAATAGAACTACCACATGACGCAGCAATCCCACTACCGGGAATATACCCTGAGAAAACCATAATTCAAAAAGAGTCATGTACCAAAATGTTCATTGCAGCTCTATTTACAATACCCAGGAGATGGCAACAACCTTAGTGTCCATCATTGGCTGAATGGATAAAGAAGATGTGGCACATATATACAATGGAATATTACTCATCCATAAAAAGAAATGCAATTGAGCTATTTGTAATGAGGTGGATGGACCTACAGTCTGTCATACAGAGTGAAGTAAGTCAGAAAGAGAAAGATAAATACCGTATGCTAACACATATATATGGAATTTAAGAAAAAAAAATGTCATGAAGAACCTAGGGGTAAGACAGGAATAAAGACACAGACGTACTAGAGAATGGACTTGAGGATATGGGGAGGGGGAAGGGTAAGCTGTGACACAGCGAGAGAGTGGCTGGACATATATACACTACCAAACGTAAAATAGATAGCTAGTGGGAAGCAGCCACATAGCACAGGGAGATTAGCTCGGTGCTTTGTGACCACTTAGGGAGGTGGGATAGGGAGGGTGGGACGGAGGGAGACGCAAGAGGGGAGAGATATGGGAACATATGTATATGTATAACTGATTCACTTTGTTAAAAAGGAGAAACTAACACACCATTGTAAAGCAATTATACTCCAATAAAGATGTAAAAAAAAAGAAAAAGAAAAATCTGGAAAGCAAACAGAAAAAACAAATAAAAATGTACATTACATAGAGAGGAACAAAGATAATAATGTCACCGCTCTTTTCATTAGAAACTATACAGCCTAGAAGAATATGGAATGGCATCTTCACTCTTCTTCAAAGTAATGATAGAAAAATCTCTCATCACAGACTTTGATACTCAGCAAAAATATCGTTAAAAAAGTGAATGCAAAATAGAGACTTTTACAGGGAATCAAAAGCTGAGAGAACTTATGACCATCAGGCCTGTGTTAAAAGGAATGTTATAGAAAGTTATTTAGACAGAGAAATATGATATTGGATGGAAATTGAGACCTTCCTAGAGAAATAGTGGAGTGGAAAGGGTAAAAATAATGGTAATTTACAGTAGCTTTTTTTCATAGTTTTAGTTGCTTTAAAAGATAATGCAGAAGAATTAACAGTGCATTGTGTAGTTTTGACATATATAGATGTAAAAATTATAACAAAAACAGCATATAGCATTAAGAGGGAGGGAATGAAAGAATAAATACTATTGTAGGGTTCTTACACTATACATGAAATTATATTTCAAGGTTGACGTACATTCTAAACTCTACAGCAATCACAAAAATAATATAATAATTTACCTATATAATACAGGAAATCTCTAGAATAAAAAGTGCTATACTTTTAAAAACTTTTTAATTAATGAAGACTGATGCTCTCTTTTTATAAAGCATTTGCTGTAAATTGAAAGAACAAATATATTTTAAGTGTTTAATCCTAAAGTCAGTAAACTTCTATCTTTTTTCTCTTTACAAATACAAATATAAAATAACTGGGATTAATATAGTAAAGACAAGGACAAGGTAGACAATATTTTGCTCTATATATACTTTCAGCACTATGGAACACAGTAGTGGAAGTTTAAAAGTATTTTATTCTAAGCAACAAGCAATAAGATGAAATGTTCCACTTTCTATTGCTTAACCATGGTAGGAAAAATAATAAACTTGCATTATAAAATCACCTTCCAGGGTATAATGTTTCAAAATATACCAGACAGTGTGAAGAGCCCAAGGCAATAAGAGGAATTTTAAATGTAGAGCTTTTATTGGAAATAACATTGTTTATTTGTTCCTAATACGTTTTACTTCATTTTCATTTATGCTGATATTTTGGATCCAAAAGCACAGGGAAAATAGAATATTTGTATTTTCAGTTGCCATAAAACAATTCCAGTCCAAAAAAAACAAAACAAAACAAAAACTTGAGTTTTAATCCTAATATAAGCCTTCCTATTTTTTCAACTTCCAAATTATAGTTATTGCTGTAATATGATTGACAGAAACACATCAAGCACTGGCCGTTTTCTTGCATTAATTGAACTACATTCATTCTAATCTTTGGGTTGCTAATGGTTTATGCTCTGCATCAGAACGAGCAGCCACTGGGCTAGTTTTCTGAAATTCTCATCCCCCTTTCTTTCTTTTCAGTTCTGCTTCTAGATGCTGCAGTAGATCAAAGCTTTTCAAAAGCAGCATCATGCTCATTGTCTTTCAAGTCATGGTATGATAGAGAGTGACGAAGAGGAACAAGAGTGTTTGGAACAGCTACAATAGTAACCATTATACATCAATCATAGAAGGACAAGCTGAATTGTGCGGAATTGATATGTGCCTATTGTCGAAGCTTTTTCTGTAACATCAGCTAGAAATAATCATTCTGAGGCAGGCTTTCCTGGGAAAGATATCCTCTCTCTTTTGGACGTGTATTTTCAGTATGGTAGGTGGTGCTGCGGTTAATGTAAGGCACATCAAATGAGTAATCCAGTTTCAAAGAATTGGTTTTAATTGCGGTGGCAATGCTCAATGACCGAGCATTGGAATGTATAATGCCAAGCATGGAACTGGCACTCCTTTGAATTAGAAATGATCTATTTTCATATTTATATCTGGCAAGCACCTTAAGTATGGAGAAATGCAAATGCTTCAGGGAGCTGCAAATGGGTATCTGCCCAATAGGCATCCTAATAGAGCAAAATGTCTAGCACTCTTGTGAAATTCGTTTCCAGAAATCTCTAGATCATGAAAATCCTACCTGGCACAGGCATAATTTGTCTTGTCTTTATACTTAGGGCACTGGATACTTCACACCATTTTCTCCTGCTAACATTTATCATTTTAATTGGTAATGTTCAATATTTTACTCTACTTAATTTTACAATATAATATGTCTGATTATGCTGTACTTCATGGAATGTGCTTCAAAAAGTGAAATTCCAAAGTCTTTTTCTAATAAATATTTTCCAGGGGATTCGTTTTGTAGAAAGATGTAAAAATGTATTAAAAACTAGGGGGATTTTTATAGTTTTATAGGCACTACAAAAAACCCATAAATTTTCTGATATGCACATTATTAAAAATGTAAGTCAACCGATTTTAAGTTTATAGCTTCTCTGTAAGTTCCCTAATGTTTTTTACATGGAGGGGAAGATCTGCCTTCAGTCTGTTGCAGTGGGTTCTCTTGAGGAACAGAGCCCCCCTGAACCCAAGAACTGTGCAGACAGAGAGGAGGTCACCACCTTAGAGGACCTTAGAGGACCTTAGTGACCTTAGAGGAGGTCACCACCTTAGAGGACCTTTGAGGACCTTAGTGACCTTAGAGGAGGTCACTAAGAATTTGACCACTAGAAACACTCCCTGTCTTGGCTCAGCTGGGCAGGTGTGGAGAGGTGACTTCTTTCCATGATGGCCATGGAAAAGTTGTCTTAGACTTGGATAAAGTAGAGAAGGTAGCAAAAGAAAGGATTAAGGCCTCAATCTTATGATTTGACACAAACCAGAATGATATGACCTCTCTCTCTCCCTCTCTCTCTCTCTCTCTCTCTCTCTCTATATATATATATACACACACACACATCTATATACACCCATCTGTATTTGTATCTATAGCTATCTACATCTACCTCTATCTCTACATTGTTCTTAAGAGCCTAACTTGCATCAATAGTTTGTTTGCTCCATCATTGCAAATCTCCCTATTGAATTGCATGTTGTCTGGACGTGAGGACGTTTCCTTTCTCTCCATACAATGAAACACTTATGTACAGACACAGGATAGAATTATTCATGGGCCGGAGTATGCTACTTACCTACCTGGACAGAATTAATCTCATTTAAATGAATACATTTCCTACTTAGTACACTGGGAAATCATTACTAAATTGTGGACGCACATAAATCATTATCATCCTTGATACTAATGTCATTATAATGTCGAGTTCTATCATAAGTCTGCTTTAATTTAGCACTAAATACCCTCCACTTCTTGAAAATTGTTGCCATATGAAGATTAATAATGAATAATGTTGAGACCTTTATTTTATTTATCTTGTTTCCAAGTTTAACACAATTCAGTACTTAAAATATTTACATCTGAAATAAAAGTAAGGCCATGTAAATTGATTTCTGAGTAATAATATATTTCCTAATCTTAACCATGAAATGTTTATTAGGAAAGTCAGAGTTAAGTGGAATTGTGTTCATTGGGAACAAATACAATTTGGCAAAGTTAAGAGGACTTGTGTTCTACTAGATCAAATCTATGAAAAATTTGGCAAATAAATATTTTTTGTGATTCTTCATGACTTATTTTAAAGAATTTCAAAAATTTCACTCAGTGTTAATTAACTTTCTATGAGTTTTCATTTTAAAAGTTTCTAAAACTGAAGTTTCTAAAAGTTAACCATCCTGCTCTTAACAGTCTGATCTCATATCACAGAATGCTTTCTGAAAATCTATAAAAATAATATTTTTACATTACTTTAATGATATTTTTATTAAAACAACTTTTCATTGATATGATTAATCCCTAATAATGGACAATATACAGAATGTATCTGTAAAAAGGAATGAAGGAATTACTAGAAAGCTGAAGGGATAGATTTTGTAATCCATTCTTGCTCTACAATCACAGGTCACTGTCTAAATTAAGATCTGAACTTTACATTCTTATTCTATTATTTTCTCAGCCAATTCTTGATATGTTTCCCACACCTATGATCTATGAAAAATGTAACAAAAAACCATTGCGGGTCCCATGTAACAGCACTGTTATGGACTGAAAGTTTGTATTCTCCAAAATTCACATGTCAAAGCACTAACCATAATGTGATGGTATTTGGAGATAAGGCTTTGCGAAAGTAATTAGGTTAAGATGAGGTCATGAGGGTGGGGCCTCATGATAGGATTAATGCCTGGAAAAGAAGAGGCACAAGGAGAGTTTATTTCTCCTTGTCTCTGCCCTAACACAAGGAAGAGGTTGTGTGAGCACACAGAAGGCAGCTGCCTATAATCCAAGAGAAGAGACCTCAGAATGAAACCTACATTGCTGGCACCTTGATCTTGGATTTCCCAGACTCTAGAACTGTAAGGAATAAATTTTTGTTGTTTAAGCCACCCAGTCTAAAATATTTTTTGTTACAGCAGCTCAAGTTGACTAAGGCAAGCCCCAATTTATGCTTCAGTTGGTTTTCTTTGGTTGTTAGCAACAGAAACCTACCCTGACTAACTTTAGCAAGACACAGGGATATTGCTTAATAGACTAATTCCCATCAGAAAAAAATCAATTAGCCTGCCTGAGAGTTGGTAAATTTTAATCCAGGACTTTGGTATCAATTTTTATAACTAACATGAGTCAAAATTATATTTTTCTTTGCTATTTGTGATCTCTTGAATCAATTTTTATAATTGGCATTTCCCTAGAAAATTATTAATTTTATCCAGGTTTTCAAATTCACTAATACAAATTACTTTTTATAATAATTATATTTTTTACACTTTTATTAAAATATAATTGACATAAGACATTGTATTAAAGTGTATTACATAATGATTTGCTGTGTGTGTGTACTGTGAAATGCTAACCACAATAAGTTTAGTTAGCATCTGTCACCACATATAGTTAGTTTTTCTTCTTGTGATGAGAACTTTTAAGATCTACTCTCTTAGCACCTTTCAAATATGCAATACAGTGTTATTAACTATACTCACCATGCTGTACATTATATCCTCAGAACTTACTTATAACTGGAAGTTTGTGCCTTTTGACCACTTTTACCTATTTCCCCTACCTCCCACCCCAGCCTCGCAACCATCAAACTGTTCTCTGTATGTATAAGTTCATTTTTGTTTTGTTTTATTTTGTTTTTAGATTCCACATATAAGTGAGATCATACAGTATTTGTCTTTCTCTGACTTATTTCACCTAGGTCACAAACAACCAGAGGAGAAAAAAAAAAAAAAGAAGATATACAATGGCCAGTAAGCACATAAAAAGATGCCCAACATTATTAGTTATTAAGGAAATCCAAATCAAAACCATAAGATACCTCTTCATAAAAACTAGGGTAGCTATAAAAAATATATGGACAATAACAAATCTTTGTGAAAATGTGGAGATACTGGGACCCTAAACATTGCTGGTAGAAGTGTAAAATGATGCAGCAATTATAGAAAACAGTTTGGATGTACCTGAAAAAGTAAACATAGAGTTAATTTATGATCCACAATTTCACTCTTTGGTATATACAAAAGAGAGCTGAAATCATATGTTCACATAAAAACTTGTCCATGAATGTTCATAGCAGTTCTACTCAGAAAAGCCAAAAAGTGGAAACAATCCTGATGTCCATCAATTGAGGAACAGATTTAAAAAATGTGGTATATCCATTCAATGGAATATAATTCAAAAATGAAAAGTAATGAAGTACTTATACATGCTACATGATGGATAATCTTGAAAACATTATTCTATGTGAAAGAAGTCAGACATAAAAAAGTCACATATTGTATGATTCCATTTCTATTAAGTATCCAGGTCAAATCTGCAGAGACTGAAAGTAGATAAGTGACTGCCAGGGGATTTGAGGAGCTGGGAATTGGGAATGACTGCTAAAAAGCATACAATTTCTTTTGAGGGGGCGGTGATAGAAATATTCTGGAATTAGTGAACGATGATGAATGCATAGTAGTTGAATATACTAAAGACCTTTGAATTTTACGATTTAAAATAGTAAATTTTATGGTATATGAATTATATCTCAAAAACATTTAAAAATGCATAGTTCATGAATTATCACAAAGATCATACTTGTGTTACAGCACCTGAGTCAAAAAGAGTAGGGCATTGCCAATATTGCATATCTCCTTTCATGTTTTCTTTCATGGTTTTACCTTCTGGACTTTCACACCTAAATACTGTTCCTAATATGTATGATATTTTTGCATCTACCCTATTTTACTCAACATTATGCTTGTGTGATTCATCACTGTTGTTGCAAATACCTATAGTTTGTTCACTTTCATTGTTATATATTTTTCTAGCTTATTAATAGGCTACACTTTATTTAATATATGTATATACAATGGACAGATATTTGGAATTTTCCCTATTACAAATAATGCAAGAATCATCATTTCTTAATGCACATATGTATGCAATTTTGTTGACTGCACATTTTATTGGATGCATATATTTATTGGATTCACATATGTATGCAATTCCTGAAGAGGGTGAATTGCTGGGTTATGGGGTATGCATATGCTCAGCCTCAGTAGATAATTACAAACAAATTTACACCATCCCCAGCAAGTATGAAGGGTTCAGTTGCTTCATTTCCTTGTCATTGTATACTTTGTATAGGCAGCATCCTTGGTATTTGCTCACTGTCTTAGTTAACTCAGGCTGTCATAACGAAATACCATAGACTGGGTGGCTTAAACAATAAAGATTTATTTCTCACATTTCTGAAAGCTGAGTAGTCCAAGATCAAGGTGCTAGCAAGGCAGGTTTCATTCTGAGGCCTCGTCTCTTAGCTTGTAGGCAGCCACCATTTTACTTCGTGCTCACATGATCTCTTCTTTGTATGCTTAAGGGAGGAGACACAGCCGGCAAGCTCTCAGGTTTCTTGTCTGAAAAAGTCACTAATCCCATCTTGAGGGCCCCACACTCATGACCTCATACTAAATTGCGGGAGAGGGGCACAGATATTCAGTCCACAACAGCAACATTTGGTATTGTCAGTCTTTTAAAATTTCAGTCATTCTATCTTGCATATAGCAATATATATTAGCCTAACATCTAGTGTTACCTACTGGCATGTTTAGTTTGGATTTGCCTGATGATTTATAAGGTTAAGGATTTATTCATATGTTTATTGACTCATCTTCTTTTGTAGATTTCCTATTCAAGTGGCTTGTCAATTTTTCTTTTTCTTTTTTTTTTTGATTTACAATGTTTTAAAACATATTAGACATATAAGTTCTTTTTTGGGCTTATAGGTTGCAAATAACTTCTCACACGCTGTGTTTCATTCTTCACTGTCTCAATTTTGTTGAGCAGAAGTTTCTAAATATAACGTCATCCAATTTATTGATTGTTAATTATGGTTAATTTTTTGGTTAAGAAGTCCTTCCCTTCTTGGAGATAATAATCACATTTTTCTATATTCTAGGTCAGCCTGGGAGGTTAATTGTTGTGCCTTTTACCTTTACATATACAGTAAAATCCACCTAGAGATGATTTTCATGTAAAGTTTATAGTGGGAGTCAGATTGCCCTTATTTTTCTAAATTGAAACAGAAGTTTAAGCTTATCATTGAAAATGTCCTCCTTTTTGCACTGTTCCACAATGCCACATGGGTAAGTCAGGTACCCATGTACATAGTATTTGTTTCTGGGATCTCTATTCTGTGTCATTGGTCAATTTGGTTATCTTTATGCCAACACCACAATGCACTAATTATTCTAACTTTGTATATGATATACAGTAAAGAACTCCTCAGACCATATTCTTTCAGAGTTTCCTGGCTAAATTTGGCCCACTGTGTTTCCATATAAATTTGAGCCAGCTTCTCGGGTCTTAACCATCTGACAGGAATTTGATGGGGATTTTATTGACTTTACAGATTAATTAGGAAAAATCAAATATTGTATCTATTTATAGGCCTATTTTAATATCTCTTAATATTTTAGGCCATATATGTCTTTTGTAAGATTTATTATTCCAATGTATTTATTTTAAATTTATTATGATAGTTTCATTTAAAATAATTTGTTTTATGTTTCTTCAAGATATATATTCAATTGAGCATTACATATTATTCTTGTATCTAACAAACTTGTTATACTATCTATAATGACAATGTATTTTTTCTTTTCCAATACTTATATATATATATTTTTCTTTTTTTATGTCTTATTTTCTCACTAGGATCACCAGTAAAAAGTTCAAATATTTTAAAAGAAGTGGTATTAGTGGCCATTCTTGGCTCATTCCTAATACCAAATTGAAATCAACATTCCACCATTAAGTATAGTTGTGAGTATTTTTGTAGCCACTTTTTATCACATTAGAAAAATTCTCTTTTTAGTCTTCTAAGATATTTTTTATTATGAACAGATGTTGTAGTGACCAAATGCTTTTTATGCATATATTAAAATGATCATGTGCTTTTTTTCCTCATTCTGTTAATGATTGATTTTTAAAGTTAAACTTAGATTTGTGGAATAAATATGAAAACAGTAATATATTCATAATAAAAAATATACATTTAGTACTTCACATCTGTTTTTATGAGTAACATTGACCTAAAATTTTCCTTTATTGTGATGTCTTTGTCAGAGCTTGTATCGAAATTTTGCTGTCCTCATAAAATGTGTTAGGAAGCATTATCTCTTTTCCTGTTCTCTTGAAGTGTTTATATGTCTGGCATTATTTACTTTTTTTTTTTTTTTTGCGGTACGTGGGCCTCTCACCGTCGTGGCCTCTCCCGTTGCGGGCTCCGGACGCACAGGCCCAGCGGCCAAGGCTCACGGGCCCAGGCGCTCCACGGCATGTGGGATCTTCCTGGACCGGGGCACGAACCCATGTCCCCTGCATCGGCAGGCGGACTCTCAACCACTGCGCCACCAGGGAAGCCCTATTTATTTTTTTAAAGTATTATAATATTTGCTAGTGGATCTTATGAGCCTAGAGTTTCTGAAGGAAGATGAGGTATGGATCAATTACTTTAACTGGTATAGGATTACTTAGGTCTTCTATTTCTTAAGTTTTTTTAGAAATTTGTAATTTTCCAGGAATTTGTTTATTTCCTCTAGAGTTTGATATTTTTATATTTTTGGTTGTAAAGTTCTTTTGTCTTTTTTTTTTTTTTTTTTTTTTTTTTTACAATACTGTCATTACCTTCCTATTTCTAGGATTTGTAATGATTTTATCATTTCCATTTCTGGCATTGGCTATTTGTACATTATCTTTTTTCTTTGATTTGTTTCCTAAGAGCTTTTTCATTTTATGCTTTATTTCCCCAAAGTTTCATCAGGGGGTTATTACTCTTTTTAAAGAAACAACACAGTTCTATTGTTCCACTTCATTTTATATGTTTTCTATTTTATTAATTTCTTACCTTAGATATTTGAAGAAACTTGGGTGCTAACAATGTAAAGAAGAGTTATGAGATCAGCATCGAGGGGAGGATAGAAGTCCCAGATGGGATGAATCCACATAATATAGAGTGTTTGTTACTTACCTCTCCTCTCACTGTCTCACTGCCTTGTCTCACTTCTTTTACTGTAAGTATTTCTTTACAGATACTTGTTGAACAAATTAATGACAATATAGTTATCCCACAGTGACTAATTTTTTTCTTTAGCCATTAGTTTATGGTTAGTGATAGACTAATTGTCTGTTATTAAAAAAATAAAATAAAAAGCTTTATAGAGAAACAAGGTTTCTTATTCCTGATCTCTTATGCTGGCATTTCTTTTATTGGCCCCAAATTATATACTGTCTGCAGATAATTATGCTAATTTCCTCAGCTGATTTCTTAGTAACACAACTCTGGGAAAATATTATAAAACTCTGAAGAAGTTGTCTTGAAAGGGGCAAGAACCAGGCCTAAATAAATAAACATTTTAAAAATTAGAAGAATAAAAAGCTTTTTATTATTGCTTCCACATTCTAGAGAAGAGACTGTGTTCTTTACTCTCTCAGAATGCTTAATGACATGTATCATGTGAATTTTTAAGTGGATCTTTAAGTATCATAGTCATTCATTCATTCTTTTATTTATTTGCATGCATACTTTGATTCATAGTTAATGAGTTCTTTAATTCAAGATATGGCATGCAACCAGTTTCACTAAAATTTCACAAAGTGGGTGCTTGTAGAAAGTGGTGTCTTTTCACTTCCAATTATTTAAAGAGCAAGGTCTTGAATTTGATGTTACTTATTTTAGACATTAACCCTTGAACTGATTTTCTAGATACAATAGCAAAGAAATCCCAGGCATTCTGCAAGTTGATACAAAGAAAAGCAGAATAACTACTTCTAAGACTCACAAAGCTGTCATTGTTCAGACAGTGAAATATATACTTGAAATCTTATTTTTTAAAAGGCTTTTTGGAAAAAAATTCAGAGTCCTTTTATGGATGTTCCCTGGTTTTTATTTTTAAGAATAAAGTTTAAGACTACTTATTGCGAAAGACATTGCCATGAATATAGTAGTTGGTTTACCTAAAGTACATGCCCTTAAATGCAAAATACAAGGCGGTTATTATTTAAAGGAGTCATGAATCTTCAGTTCTTGGTGTGATAAATGTGAAGAATGATTGACAGCCATGAAGATGAAAAGGGAAAAGCAAATTTTTACACAATTCTTTCAAAATGCCATCTAAATGTAGAAAAAAGTAGGCAAAGATGATATGGGTATAACAGAATGATATGTTATATTTATATACCAAGAAAGCACTATTAAAATATGCTTCTTTATCACATATGTTTGCTAGTTTGCTTACAGCTAAACATGGTTTATCTTATTTATAACATTACTATGCTAAAATTTGGCTGATTCTAGTTAAAATATACATACTGGGAAATATTTTTAGTGCTTATTAGATTTATAGAGATTACTGCTGTGCTCTTCACAGGAAAATATTTCAATATTGTTCTAAGCCAGTGCTCTCGGAGAAAACTTTATGTGATGGTGGAAATGTTCTCTGTGTTGTGCAATACAGTGGCCACAAGCCACATGTGGTTACTGAGCACTTGGAATGTGGCTAGTACAACTAAAGAAATGCACTTTAAAAGTTTATTTAATTTTAGCTAATTTAAATTTCATATTAAATATCCACACGTGGCTAACATACTATACAGCACATTATTTCCATGTATGTGAGTTAAAACACATAAACTACTTAGAACAGTATTTGGCAGATAATTAGTACTTATTAGCTTGCTATTAATGTTGCTATTGTTATTAATATGCTTAAAGTATATTTTGGGAAAGAGCAGGTTGGTCACGTGAATCCAGTTAGCAATAGATATTGTCTTAAATATTTGTGCACTCAAAGTCCTAAGAATCTGTCAGCACTACTCATTAGTATCTGTTCTCCTGACATCCACCAGCTTAAAAAAAAAATTGTTTTCAATAGATTCTCTGTCCATTGTGAAATCTGAGATGTTTTTATGATTTAAAGCTGAGTTATATAATTTGTGGACTCCGTATACTTCCTGTTGTCCCTTCCTCTACTTTTCTTCTTCCTTTGCCTATTTTAAAAATCACAATGGTGCAAATTTGGACTTACATCAAAAAGTTTTCAGAGGAAGAAATATGCAAATAAAAATAATTTTTTTCTAAATCTTACATTAAATTATGAAAACAACATAAGCATCTACCTCTTCTACTTATTGGATAAGAAAAATCAATTTTATTCTTTTAGTTTCATAGAATTGCCATATATATTTATAAGACCTCACAAATATTTGACTTAAATATTTTAGAGCACATTTAACTTGCTCCCGAAGAAAATTTTGAACACTTTTAAGAGTATCTTAATTTTTAGGCTCTGTAGATTTTCTGTCATTAGTCTCAATCAGGAGCTACATATGTTATGAATTCCCTCAATCTTCCTATGAAACAAGTCAATTTAAGTTGGATAATCATTTTTATTATCTCTTTTGCACCTTCTCTACATTTTTCATGCATTAGCTTTGAGGTCTTTACTAAAACCATACCTGAATTTTAATTCACTGCTTCTTTAAGAAGTTAGGCAAAGATCTTGATTATATTTGTTTAGTTTTTAACAAATTTATTGGAGTATAATTGCTTTACAGTCTTGTGTTAGTTTCTGTTGTATAACAAAGTGAATCAGCTATATGTATACATATATCCCCATATCCCCTCCTTCTTGCATCTCGCTCCCCCCCTCCCTATCCAACCCCTTCCCACTAGCTATCTATTTTACATTTGGTAGTGTATATACATCAATGCTGCTACTCTCTCACTTCGTCCCAGCGTACCCTTCCCCCTCCCTGTGTCCTCAAGTCCATTCTCTACGTCTGAGTCTTTATTTCTGTCCTGCCCTTAGGTTCATCAGAACCTTTTTTTTTTTTTTTTAGATTCCATATATATGTGTTAGCATGCAGTATTTGTTTTTCTCTTTCTGACTTACTTCACTCTGTATGACAGACTCTAGGTCCATGCACCTCACTACAAATAACTCAATTCCGTTCCTTTTTATGGCTGAGTAATTTTCCATTGTATGTATGTGCCACATCTTCTTTATCCATTCATCTGTCGATGGACACTTAGGTTGCTTCCAGTCCTGGCTATTGCAAATAGTGCTGCAATGAACATTGTGTACATGTCTCTTTTTGAATTATGGTTTTCTCAGAGTATATGCCCAGTAGTGGTATTGCTGGGTCATATGGTAGTTCTATTTTTAGTTTTTTAATGAACTTCCATACTGTTCTCCACAGTGGCTGTATCAATTTACATTCCCACCAACATGCAAGAGGGCTCCCGTTTCTCCACACCCTCTCCAGCATTTATTGTTTGTAGAATTTTTGATGATGGCCGTTCTGACCCGCATGAGGTGATACCTCATTGTGGTTTTGCTTTGCATTTCTCTAATGATTAGTGATGTTGAGCATCCTTTCATGTGCCTGTTGGCCATCTGTATATCTTCTTTGGGAAAATGTCTATTCAGGTCTTCTGCCCATTTTTTAATTGGGTTATTTTTTTGATATTGAGTGGTATGAGCTGTTTATATATTTTGGATATGGATATTAACCCCTTATTGGTCATGTCATTTGAAAATATTTTTTCCCATTCAGTAAGTTGTCTTTTCGTTGTGTGAATGGTTTCCTTTGCTGTGCAAAAGTTGTTAAGTTTAATTAGGACCCATTTGTTTACTTTTGCTTTTTGTTCCTTTTGCCTTAGGAGATAGATCCAAAAAATATTGCTACAGTTTATGTAGAGTGCTCTGCCTACATTTTCTTCTAGAAGTTTTATGGTTTCAGGTCTTACATTTAGTTCTTTAATCCATTTGGAGTTTGTTTTTGTGTATGGTGTTAGGAAGTGTTCTAATTTCATTCTTTTACATGTAGCTGTCCAGTTTTCCCAGAACCACTTACTGAAGAGAATGTCTTTTCTTCATTGTATATTTTTGCTTCCTTTGTTGTTGATTAATTGACCAAAAGTGTGTGCGTTTATTTCTGGGCTCTCTATTACGTTCAGAACAACAAAGCTTCTTGACATATATTTTAGCAATATTTTTATATCTATGTAAAGATAGATGTTAAATGATTATTTGAATGAAAGGAAGTTTAGGATGATAATTTATCACATTTTTTTCCAAAATGCAGAAATAAATTTTACTCATGGTTATGTTGTTAGGATTACTATGATTTGTCCACCCATTCCTGCTAGTTAGTTTGTATACTAAGTCAGTTCAACTTTGTTTCTAAGGTCAATGGCATCTAAATAAGCATCTTAAAACTTCTTTATATTCAGGATCTGAAACAATTTGATTCATCCTTTAAAAAAATGAAAGGAAAACAAGAAACTTAAGTGGAACATTTTATCAAACTATTCATATATATAATGAAGATAAGGTTCTGATTCAGATTCCATGAAAACATTCAATATATTCCATAAGACAATTTATTTGTAAATGTAATAATTAGAGTAGTATTCTGAATCCCTCCTATTTTTACTATTGCATGAGTTTCTATCAGATTTCACGGACTGGAATACAAGATCATACTTGATCTTTTTTTTGTTTGTTGGCTGGTTGGTTGGTTTTTCTTTTTCTTGCCACACCATGTAGCACGTGGGATCTTGGTTCCCCAACCAGGGATCAAACCCGCGCCCCCTGCAATGGAAGCTCAGAGTCTTAACCACTGGACCACCAGGGAAGTCCCAAGCATACTTGATCTTGATGGTACTATTTGAGATGATTAGATTCAGTCTCCAGGCTTCCTGATGTTGTGTCATATAATGGATTTGAGAAGGAGTACATAGAACTCTAAAGAAAAACACATTGAAAAAAGTTATGATTTTAGGCGTTAAAATAAGAGACTTCTTTCCAGATCATGCAGATTGAGGTGAATTTTTAATGGATTTTCATTGCAGTAATAACTAGAGCATCACCAGCTCCTACTTCAGCACCTCCAGTCCACACCGCCTGAACCACTGACGCAGGCCTAGTCTTGGTGTATGCCCAGCGTCCTCTAGTGGCATAGGAGTCACTGCCTCATCCTCACCTCTGCATATACCTTATATGGATCATGATTTTAAAAATATAGCAACAATAACAAAGTACAAAACCCCCTACTTACTTATGAGACAATTGGGGTAGGTTGAACACTGATTGAATATTTGATTGTGTCAAGGAATTATTATTAAATGTTTAAGCGTGTTACTGTGGTTATATATTTTTTTATGTTCTTATCCTGGTACAACTGAAGTCTGTACAGGTAGAATTAAATGATATCTGGAATTTGCTTAAAAACACTCTGGTTGACACCAAGAGTGAACCATAATGTAAACTATGGACTCTGGGTGATAATGACATATCAGTGTAAGTTCATCAATTGTAAGAAATCTACCCCTCTGGTGGTGGATGTTGATAATGGGGGAGGCTATGCATGGGTGGGGGCAGGGAGTATATGGAAAGTTTTAGGTTCTGCCCTGAACCTAAAACTGCTCTAAAGAAAATTAAGTCTATTTAAAAAAATATCACCACCATTCTGGTGGGTGAAGGGAATAGGTGGCAGTAGAGGTGAAACAAGAATGACCACAGGTTGATAATTGTTGACGTTGGCTGATGGGTATGTGGTTTTCATTATACTATTCTCTCAATTTCTATTTCAGAATATGAGAATTTTCTCTAAGAATGTTCAGAAGAGTATTTTCGGGGAAGTCTATTTCTCTGTTACAATGTCAGGGAAGGTGCACTTAGTTTAATTAATACAAAGTCATTTGTTTCTGAAACAACAGAAATCAAAATAGCAACAAAAGTCTAGAGCTATGACAGGATTTCTTAGCCATTCTTAATCAGAAGAAAAAAACATGAAAGAGGAATGATAAATATAAAAATGTCAAATTTAAAACACATTTTAATTCCTTACATCATTTGTAACTTTCAGATACTAAAAGTTAAACTACGCTAAAGACTAAAAAGATTAAGTTTTCTTTTCTTTAGTAAAAATGAAAATAGGTTTACATTACACCTCCTACTTTGTCAAGAAGATGTATTACATTTTGTTTCTTAAATATTCATTTATTTATTTGTTTATTATCCATTAAGTAGGGCTA
Source organism: Tursiops truncatus (assembly GCF_011762595.2). Taxonomy (NCBI): domain Eukaryota; kingdom Metazoa; phylum Chordata; class Mammalia; order Artiodactyla; family Delphinidae; genus Tursiops; species Tursiops truncatus. The sequence continues at coordinate 161,222,622 of NC_047035.1, read as the reverse complement.
CATTTTCTTTTCTTTTTTTTTTTTTTTTTTTGCGGTACATGGGCCTCTCACTGTTGTGGCCTCTCCCGTTGCGGAGCACAGGCTCCGGACGCGCAGGCTCAGCGGCCATGGCTCACGGGCCCAGCCGCTCCGCGGCATGTGGGATCTTCCCAGCCCGGGGCATGAACCCGTGTCCCCTGCAACGGCAGGCGGACTCTCAACCACTGTGCCACCAGGGAAGCCCTACATTTTCATTTTTATTCTACGACTTGACTGACTTGGCAAATCATCCAAAATAATTCTGTGTTCTGGGAAATATCTTCCTTCTTCCTTTCATTCCTAACAAAACAATACTAAAAGTGTATATGACATCATTTTTGAAGATGCAATGCCCTTAATTTCTCCTTTCTTCTTTTTAAGTTATCAGGTAACAGAAATAAAAAAGTCAAGGGTTGTGTTAGACTTCAACCACATCACTCAAAAATACTAGAAACCACCTGATCTGAAACCTTTGCTACTCGGTTTCAGCAACAGTAACAACTGTTTTATGGAGGATTTTCATTAAAAAAATAATAGGAGAAAATGAAAGTTGGTTTTCTACGTGCTCACTTTCACAAGAGAATGAATTTGATACAATATTTCTAAAATCAGATGTAAGGAAGCTTTCATACAGAAGAAGTGATGTGTTATGGCTAATCCTGTTTTATACCCAGATGGATGCTCATATTACCTATTTAAGAAAGGGGTGAGAGAGATTTTATTATACTTGCCATTTTCTCTCTAGCCTACTTCATATTGCACTGATAAGGAGTAGCCCTAAAAAGAGGCCAAGAAAGATGTAACACACTTTTCCTTTCTCCTTTCTCTTTCTAAGTTATCAGGTAACAATCCTCACAGCCCACACCTGAATTGAAAGAGAGCATAGAACGCTATTCTCCCTTTTGTGTTTGGGAATAAAATATGAAGAACAGTCAATGAAGAGTTACTGTGAGTAGATGACTAATACTTTGTGGGTTAAACTGATATTTTCCAGATTCGTCAGCTCTATTTGGGTATGAACAGTGACCACAAAGCCATTTAACAGTGAACTGATTCTACAAGCAGATTGAAACCATCCTGAAATGGAAAATTCTCATTGCATATTTAGAGAGACTGAAAACTCCTTCCCATCCCGTCTCTTTAGTGGAGAAATAATTCCACTAAAACACATCTTTTAACCATGATATGGGAACATGTCCAGACAACACTGTGTGTGTGTGTGTGTGTGTGTGTGTGTGTGTGTGTGTAGTGTGCACGTGTGCAGGCTTGTTCCCCGTTCTGAAACAATACAGTTCATTACCACTTACCTCTGTTTTCTCTGGGTTGCTCCAGTTCCCATAAATTGGATTAACAAATGCACAATTAATACTTCTTTTAGTTTTCCTTAAAGCACCCAGGGCCACAAAAAGAAAAGTAAGTATTAAAACGCACCACACGACATTTTCAGGCTATTATCTGATAGAAATCTTTGGGAGACACATTATCTAGCCAGTGTACTTATTTTTATGAATGTATTTCCATAAGTAAAGACTTTTTTGCAGGATACCAAGGCAAACACATTCTTGAAAGCAAATGTAATTTGACCTCTGAATATTTAAATCCAAAAAAACCCAAGCACATAAAAAAAGTTGTTCTTAAAATTGATTGCTTAAATATTATTCAAATAATACCAAGGTGTACAAGATTAGAAAGAACAATGTTATATAAAGTTGAATTGGTTATAAGGAAAGACCACCTTGAAGTCCCATCGACTTCAAGAGTTGCCAAACCCACCACATCCTTTATGACAGTGTCTGCCATAAAGATTTGTATGTAGTGCCTGTCATAGTATTTAACATTTTAAACAGCAAATTTAAATATGAGCATTTTGAAGAGATCTTTATGTTACTATTTCCTTTCATGGATCATAAAGAGGCATGTCCTTGGTAATCTGACATACTGGTCTAGATCTGCATAATTTACTCTGATTAACTGAGCTCCTAAATGATCATTTCCTTTTTATACTTCAGTTACTTAAGAGTCAATAGACTTATCGGAAGACAAGTAGCCCTGCTATAGCTGGTCACAAATGATGAAGAAAAAATACTCATCACAGGAAAAAAATAAATATAACCAGATAACTAAATACACCCTATTGAAGATATAAGGAAAATCCCCAATATGCGCGCACACACGCGCACACACACACACACACACACACACACACACACACGTACACGTACACATACACATAGTGGAGAATGGAAGACCGATTCCAGGATGATTGCCAGTGTCTTGAGGAGGCAAGCAGGAAGAAAAAATATATAATGCATGACTATTTTTGCCCAATCAGAGTATAATGACAATAAATGTTTGTCAATAATGTACCCTTAAATCCTAAAAGAAAAGATAATAAAGAGGAAGTCTTACTGATTTACTCTTTGAAAAGAAACTGTCAGAGGTATGACCTCTTATTTCATCTACCAAACCACATGGTCCTCTTCTAAAAAATAACAGTGTTAATGAGCGCAATAGCATAATCAGGGTAATTGTGTTTGACTGACAATACATTCTCCCTGTGGATTCAGTGTCTTCTAAGCTTCCTGACCTCCGCTGTTTCCATGTAATTGGCTTCAATATTCAATAGCTTAACCAGTTCACCTTCATTGCATCTACGTTTTGGTTATTGATGAAGAGGGCCACAGCAGCCATTTTTGTGAGTTATTTTGTGAAAAAAAAATCATATACTCTTAAACGGTGAGGCAACAAGTTAATTCCTTAACCACTAATTGAAAACTTATGAGTTGCTCTAATTAAATTGAATGAGTGGTGCTTGATTCTTTGCCTTTTCTCTCTCCAAGGCTAGTCGATGTTAAGTTCTCAGAGCAGTAAGCTCAATAATTGGCATAGTTAGAGCAAGAGCCTAGACAGTGCTGCTCGCAAAACAGACTGGGTGGGAAGTGAAGTGGTGTTTCGAAATATGTCAAAATGTGAAAGCAAAGGCTGGTACAGGAGAAACAACATGCAGGGAGGGAGGATTAGAACAAAATGGAAATTAGGCACTAGGTAAAGATGGGACAGCCCCAAACACCGACAGCTCAGAAAAATTATTCTTGGCTGAAATCAGGCATGAAATCAGGAAACAGGAGGAAACCCAAACCACAAAGACTAGACAGGACAGATGGTCCAAAGGCTGGGCAGGCAACCAGGAACTGGAGGGACAGGCTCGGCTGTCAGTTGGATAGAATTGAGGTACATGCAACACAAAAGATTTTGATCTGAGGTGCTTATTTTTGGCTTTGAACTGCTGAGACCCCAGATGACCTAAACCAATATTGGCAGGCAGAAGTCAAGTAAATTGATCAATTTTCCAACCCTATTAATTCAGCTATTGAAGCTACTTTTCTTCTGAAGGATTTTAAGTCTTAAATAATTTTCTATTAAAATAAAGTGGCCAGCCTTTGGGGATTGGGTGACTATAAAGAAAGAAGGGTGATACATAAGTGTCAGGATATGGAGTTGTAATAAAACAAGAAAGGGTCACAGTGTGAGTAGTGGAAGGTGAGCAAATTTCTTTACTTCAACTTATGTTTATTAGTAATCTCAAACTTTTATTTTTCCCAGATCAAGTGTATGTCTCCCAACATTGGAAATCTCTGAATGGTTGGGCTTAATTCTTAATGTCTTTCCTATTTAAAAGGTAAAATATTACCCACTGCCCATAGATACTTCCATTAAGAAAAATTTTAAATGTCAACTCCATATATTTACCATTTCAAGTTCTATGATATAATTTTCTACCTTCATCAATTATATACATTCAAGCGTAATTTGTTTAAGTAAAACACAATTTTACTTAAAATGATGGATCCTGATATGAGGAAAACAAAATGTTTGACTGTGAAGTTTTCTGCCACTTCTAACACTGTATGGTGCAATGATAGTCTGCATTAGGATAAAAAATGCTTGTTTAACTTACTGTATCTGTCATTGAGCAGACAGCTCTTTAAGAGCTGAGGTTTCAAAGAATGGAGCGACCTCTAGGAATCAGCAAGACATTGACTTAGAAGCTTAGAGTAGAGGAAAGGAAGCTGCATGGATCTCATGAGTTTTCCTCCCCTAACTTGTGATGAATTCACTTAAATTATTATTAAGCTCTGGCTACATCCAATATGTGCAGGCACTGTATAGGGTGGCATTGTGAAGGGGCTAAACAGACAAAATGTTTCTGATGCAAGTTTCCAATTTAAATTTAGTGAGCATATGAACACCTCTAAAGGAACTGACTTCATAGCTTATTAACTAACAAAATTGTTTTAGTGTTGATTAAAAACATGAAAGTATTTACAATAGATATCTGAAATCACTGTAGATGGGCAATGAAGAAAAACAAAACAAAACTTCATCTATGTTGCATCCAGTAAACATGACTTTCACACACCATACACTTCACCCATTTAAAGAATATAATTCAAAGTTTTTTAATAAAATGAATTTTATTAATTTAAAAAAACTTTGTAAAATATATATAACAAAATTTTCCATTTTACCCACTTTTTAAAAGTGTACAATTCAGTGGCATTCACAGTGTTGTGCAACCATTACCATTACCTATTTCTAAAACATTTGCATCAGTAGAAATGGAAATTCTATAGCCATTAAACAATAAAAACTGTGCTCCTCTTCCTCCAGCCCCTGGTAACCTCTAACTTACTTTATGTCTCTATGAATTTACCTAGTCTAGGTACTTCATATGAGTGGAATAATACAATATTTATCCTTTTGTCTGACTTATTTCACTTAGCATAATGTTTTCAAGGTTAATCCATATTGTAGCATGTATAAGAACTTCAATAATTTTTATGGCTGAATAGTATTCCATTGTGTGCATATGCTACATTTTGTTTATTCATTCATCTGATGATGGACACTTGAGATGTTTCCACCTTTTGACTATTGTGAATAATGCTGCTTTGAACATTGGCGTATAAGTATCTGGGCCCCATTTCAACTCCTTTGGGTATATAACTAGGAATGGAATTGCTGGGTCATATGGTAATTCTGTTTTAGGTTATGAGGTGGCACCGAACTGTCTTCCATAGCTGTTGTACCATTTTACATTTCCACAAATAATGTATATGCAGGTTTCTATTTCTCCACATCTTCACCAACGCTTGCTATTTTCTATTTTATTATTACTATTATTGCCATCCCAAAAGGTGGGAAGTGGTATCTAATGATAGATTTGATTCACATTTCCCTAATGACTAATGATGTTGAGCATCTTTTCATATGGTTATTGGCCATTTGTATATCTTCTTTGAAGAAATGTCTGTTCAAGTATGCTTCTTTTTTTAAATTGGGTTGTCTGTCGATTTGATGAGTTGTAGGAGTTTTTATATATTCTGTATATTAAACTCTTATCATATATATGATTTCAAATATTCCCATTCTGTAGGCTTTTTCACTTTCTTTTTTTTTTTTTCACTTTTTTTTTTTTCACTTTCTTAATACCCTTTGATGCATGAAAGTTTTTGATGAAGTCCAATTTATTTATTTTTTTCTTTTGTTTCTTATACTTTTGGTGTCATATATAAGAATGCATTGCCAAATGCCAGGTTATAAAGATTTACTCCTATGATTTTTTCTAAATGTTTTATGGTTTTAGCTCTTATATTGAAGTCTTTGATCTGTTTTGAGTTAATTTTTGTGTGTGGTATGAGGTAGGGGTCCAATTTCATTCTTTTGCATGTAGAAATCCAGTTGTCCCAGCAACACCTATTGAAGAGACTGTTCTTTCCTTACTGAATGGACTTGTCAAAAATCAACTGGTCATAGATGTATGGGTTTATATTTGGATTCTTAATTATAACCCATTAGTCTCTATGTATATTCATATGCCAATACCATATTGTTTTGTTTGCTGTGGCTTTGTGGTAAGTTTTGAAATCAGGAAGTGTGAGCCCTCCAACTTGATCCTTTAACAAGACTGCTTTGGCTTTTTGGTGCCCTTGAAATTCCATATGAATTTGAGGATCAATTTTCCATTTCTGCAGAAAAGGCTGTTGGAGTTTTAATTGGCACTGTGTTGAATCTGTAGATTGCTTTGGGCAGTACTGACATCGTGACAATATTGTCTTCCTATCCATAAACTGGAAATGTCTTTCCATTATTTAGGTTTTCTTTAATTTTTTTCAGTAATGCTTTGTAATTTTAAGTGTAGAAACCTTTCACCTCTCTGGTTAAATTTATTCCCAGGTATTTTATCCTTTTAGATGCTATTCTCAAAAGTGATTGCATTCTTAATTTTTTTTTCTGATTGTTTATTGCTGGTATTTAGGAGCACACCTGATTTTTTTTATTTTTTTTTTTCACACCTGATTTTTGTGTGTTGATTTTGTATATTGCAACTTTGCTGAATTCATTTATTAGCTCTAGTAGCTTTTTGGTAGATTCTTTGAGATTTTCTGTATATACATGATCATGTCATTTGTAATAGATTTATTTATTTCTTTCTAATTTGCATGGCTTTTTTTGTCTTTTTCTTGTCTAATTGCTCTGGTTAAGGTTTCTTATTGGTAAACACATTTATCTCTAGCTTAGTGGAACTATAAAACCTTCATTAATATAAAACAAAATTGTAATGCTAGCGTATGAGGCAAATTATTATGGCAACATTTGGACAGTTTTGGGTAGAGTCTGATTGTCACTTAATGTGAAACCTTTAGACTGGATAAGTGAATAAACCTTTATCTAGGTTGAAAGAAAAACAAGGTGACAGTGAGCATAGGTGTCACCCTGCATGTTGAAGAATGGCTATCAGGAGGGTTACAAGGAAAGAATGACAAGACAATGCCTGAATTGTTTTCATTGACAAGTCTATACTTCAAAATAAACATCAATTTACACATATTGTAAGTTCATTAATTAATAATTTTAATCAACTTTTATAATTTGTCTTACTGAGTGTGTCTTCTTATTAATTTTATTTACTAAATTAATTGTTGCTTTTGGTTATCAATCAGTGGTTTACTTTCTTTCTGTTAAGAACAGACATGTTTTTCTCCAATTTACTGGTATGTCATTTCGTGTGTCTGAGAAACTACTCACACTTCTTAGTCAAATCCACCAAACACCTAGTGGTAGTCCCCACTACCATCTCATGGGAGTAAATCTGTCACAATGTATTCATATTTAAAAATAGGCTTAGAAGGGCTTCCCTGGTGGTGCAGTGATTGAGAGTTGGCCTGCCAATGCAGGGGACTTGGGTTCGTGCCCCGGTCCGGGAAGATCCCACATGCCGCGGAGCGGCTAGGCCCGTGAGCCATGGCCGCTGAGCCTGCACGTCCGGAGCCTGTGCTCTGGCAACGGGAGAGGCCACAACAGTGAGAGGCCTGCGTACCGCAAAAAAAAAAAAAAAAAAGGCCATGAGCTCAAAACTTTAGCACAAATTATAAAAGTAAGGTGGAATGCCATTTGAGATGGCCATGCATGATGATTCCTGTTACACCCAGGTGGATGGCATTATAAAACTCTACTGTAAAAACCTGTCTACTAAAAAGTATGAAGAACAACACTTTCTGAAATTGGGCAATCCTAATGCAGCTATCTAGGTGGTTTGCAGAGATAAACACGATAACTTATTTACCAAAAGATATTTGCTGTGCATGTGTGTGTGGAGGAATTTGCTCTCATGCTTCCATTAAAGAAATGATTTCTATATTTGTTTCTAAATGCTGAAGAATATTCTAAGATCCAAGAAATAACTGTCCTGAGTTAAGGGCCTGAAGGAAAATGATGTCTATAATGTGGTGACTCACTCCTTAAGGTGGTGAAATGTTACAATGCTGATTATGTTATTTATCATCTTTCATGTTTGTTTAAATTTATCCAACATTTCTAGGACACATATTATCTAACAAACATTGTGTTAGGTCCTATACTTACAAAGTTGATCATTATTTGTTCCTGCCTCTAGAATTTCTTTTGGAGGGTGGCAGCTTGCTAGATTTCTGTCTCTTAGATTAAATTACATTTATAAAATGCCTACCACAAGTAGATGCCCACTAACTGTCCAGTGCTATTCTTTTACCTTCTTTTCTTATTCTCTCCTTTGGTCATTTATATCTTCCTTTAAACTTCCTACTTGTTTCTCCTGACCCCCAAACTTGGGACCAATGAAAGGACATTGGGATGAAGGAAAAAAAATAAGGAAGTGGCAAAATTAGTAATAATACTCACTGTAGTACTTTTAATTTTTTAAAATAAATTTATTTACTTAGAGCTAGCAAGGACCTTTGTAATCATCTTGTTTATGCCTTTTTTACAGATGGAGCAAATGAGGTTCTTCCCCCACTAGATTATAAGTCCTTTGGAGGATAAGGACCTTGTCTGGTTTACTCTTCTCTCTATCTCAGCACCTAATACAGTACCTAGTGCGGCAGGAATCAACTGAATGTTTATAGAAAGAATAACTTAATGAATGCACATAGTCCGAAGGCTTAATGATGGAAAAAAAGCCACTAACCAGCTCTCTACTCTGTTATTCCATGCCTACTCCCAGCAATATACTTCATCAATACTCAGAGAGAAAAGACATTCATTTTTACTACTGTTACCATGGAGTCACATTTGTATTTAGATTTCTGTTCCACTGAGCCCAAGACTTTAAGTGGGCCAGGAGCCTACTTTTGACCTCTGTCTCTTTCATTTTTTTTTTTTTTTTCAGCTGGTTAAGTGCCAGCTCAGAGGAGCAGCCTGGGGGCTTTCCTGAGGATGAGTAGAGTATAAGAGAATAGGGATGGTCCTTCTATCTATTTCATTACATGGGAACTGAAAAAGTCATATTATTGGAGAAAAATTAATTTGGTACAAATAACTCATTTTACAATATTTGAAAAATAAAGGTCTGTGTCCCTTATATCTCATATTCTCTGAAAAATAAGAGGTATGAAATATCTATGTATAAATATCAGGGGTTGATGTGAGTTTTCAGGCTATGAAGTATTTGATTTGTTATTGCCGGGGAAAAATGTTTTCTAACCATAAAAGTACATGTGACATATTGTTTTAAAAAAGGGTCCATCTAAATTATGAAATACAATCATTTCACTGGTGGAAATGGAATTCATTTATTCTGGGAGTCATGCCTATTATATTAAATTTTGCTTAGCCAGATTAATGGTGAATCTGGAGTGTCTCAGAGAAGTAAATCTCAATTCTACTCATTTCCACCTATGTCATTTTAAACTCTTCAATTAGGTTTTTCCAAATGTTTCCAGTCCTAAGACTTTCTATGAAGTCTTTCTGAGTGTGCTAATCTTTCAGATAAAGGGAAAATACATTATAAAATCCTAACGAAAATAAAATATTTCTGGTCCCCACTTTTACTCATATCTATTTTTAATGTTCATTAAACATATTTCTGTCAAGAAGAGATCTTTTTAGAAATGTTTGTTTCTTAGGGTACTAATAATTTTTTTTCTCTGCCTCATTATAAAAATTAATGAGTAATGCTCTTATTTTTGCTTCCTGATCTTAGAACCTATAAAAATGAGGTGTTTTTTTTTTTTGGCTTGTTCATTTTTAACTTGTAGTAATAGGAGGAGATTGGTGCACTGCATTTCCTGTGCAATTATCGGTGCCACACGATTCACATACATCATCTTTCTTTTCTCAAAACCTTAGACAAGTTTTATTTTACACCTGGTCTCTGACTGTTTCCAATTCAAATTTTAGCCTGTCTGAATAGACCGTTTTTAAGGAGAGGTATCACACATTTTTTAATTTAGACACTACTTTGTCCTTTTTGTAATGAGAGCAACTTTATGGCAGTTTGCAAAGATAAGCATAATAGAAGAATATAAGCCAAATGAGAAGGGACTTCCCTGGTGATGCAGTGGTTAAGAATCCGCCTGCCAATGCAGGGGACATGGGTTCGAGCCCTGGTCTGGGAAGATCCTACATGCTGTGGAGCAACTAAGCCTGTGCACCACAACTACTAAGCCTGAATTCTAGAGCCCGCACTCCGCAACAAGAGAAGCCACTGCAATAAGAAGCCTGGGTACCACAACCGAAGAGTAGCCCCCACTTGCCGCAATTAGAGAAAGCCCACACGCAGCAGTGAAGAAGCAATACAGCCAAAAATAAATAAATTAAAAAAAAAAGACAAATGAGAAACAGATAGGAGGTGGAGAAATGGATTCTTAGAACTGGAAAATAGAGTTGAGCCAGAGGGAAAGAGATGGGGACAGTATATGACATGGGTATGGTGAGTCTATTTACTTACTTAATGTAGGATACAAATTTGACTTTAAGATTCTCCAATTCAAATTTAAACAGGACAAAAGAATCAATCACATAGGTCACACTTTCAAAAAACAAAGAAAAAAACAGTTGCTTAGAAGCACATCTTTACCAACTCAGGAGAGAAGACTTATGGTATGCATCCTGTCACTATACTCTAGGCTAACAAGGTAACAAGTGCCCACATTATTTTAGGAAGACCAGCAATGGGTTTCACGAAGTTGTTTCAACAAATATCTTGCAAAATATCAGACTGAGACTATGCCAAAATGTGTCTCAGTGAAACTATCTAGGAGAGGGTGGTAGCAAGAAGCGGGAGGGATTAAATGGAACACTTGAAGCACAACAGTGTGTTAGAGAATTAGATTTGGGGAACATTTTATTTTGGCTGCACTGTGCAGCATGTTGGGTCTTACTTCCTCGACCAGGGATGGAACCCAGCCCTTGGCAGTAAGAGGAAGGAGACCTAATGACTGGACGGCCAGGGAATTCCAATGAGGGGCATTTTAATATGGTTGTGTTTATCATAAAAAAGCCAGCACCAAGATTACAATTTGTAGTGTGTAATTATAGTGTGGCACATTAAATCTGTTTTAAGAATCTATAGATAGTAAAACTGTCACTGTTTGCAGATGACATGATACTTTACATAGAGAATCCTAAAGATGCTACCAGAAAACTACTAGAGCTAATCAATGAATTTGGTAAAGTAGCAGCATACAAAATTAATGCACAGAAAGCTCTTGCATTCCTAAACACTAACGACAAAAAATCTGAAAGAGAAATTAAGGAAACACTCCCATTTACCACTGCAACAAAAAGAATAAAACACCTAGAATAAACCTACCTAAGGAGACAAAAGACCTGTATGCAGAAAACTATAAGACACTGATGAAAGAAATTAAAGATGACACAAACAGATGGAGGGATATACCACGTTCTTGGATTGGAAGAATCAACATTGTGAAAATGACTATACTACCCAAAGCAATCTACAGATTCAATGCAATCCCTATCAAACTACCAATGGCAATTTTCACAGAACTAGAACAAAATATTTTACAATTTGTATGGAAACACAAAAGACCCCGAATAGCCAAAGCAATCTTGAGAAAGAAAAACAGAGCTGGAGGAATCAGGCTCCCTGACTTCAGACTATACTACAAAGCTATGTAATCAAGACAGTATGGTACTGGCACAAAAACAGAAGTATAGATCAATGGAATAGGATAGAAAGCCCAGAGATAAACCCACACACATATGGTCACCTTATCTTTGATAAAGGAGGCAAGAATATACAATGGAGAAAAGACAGCCTCTTCAATAAGCGGTGCTGGGAAAACTGGACAGGTACATGTAAAAGAATGAAATTAGAACACTCCCTAACACCATACACAAAAACAAACTCAAAATGGATTAAAGACCTAAATGTAAGGCCAGACATTATAAAACTCATAGAGGAAAACATAGGCAGAACACTGTATGACATAAATCACAACAAGATCCTTTTTGACCCACCTCCTATAGAAATGGAAATAAAAGCAAAAATAAACAAATGGGACCGAAAGAAACTTCAAATCTTTTGCACAGCAAAGGAAACCATAAACAAGATGAAAAGACAACCCTCAGAATGGGAGAAAATATTTGCAACTGACAAAGGATTAATCTCCAAAATATACAAGCAGCTCATGCAGCTCAATATCAAAAAAACAAGCAACCCAATCCAAAAACGGGTGGAAGACCTAAATAGACATTTCTCCAAAGAAGATACAGATTGCCAACAAACACATGAAAGGATGCTCAACATCACTAACCATTAGAGAAATGCAAATCAAAACTACAATGAGGTATCACCTCACACTGACCAGAATGGCCATCATCAAAAAGTCTACAAACAATAAATGCTGGAGAGGGTGTGGATAAAAGGGAACTCTATTGCACTGTTGGTGGGAGTGTAAATTGATACAGCCACTATGGAGAACAGTATGGAGGTTCCATAAAAAACTAAAAATAGAACTACCATATGACACAGCAATCCCACTACTGGGCATATACCCTGAGAAAACCATACTTCAAAAAGAGACATGTATCACAACGTTCATTGAAGCACTATTTACAATAGCCAGGACATGGAAGCAACCTAAATGTTCATCGACAGATGAATGGATAAAGAAGATGTGGCATATATATACAATGGAATATTACTCAGCCATAAAAAGAAACAAAATTGGGTTATTTGTAGTGAGGTGGATGGACCTAGAGTCTGTCATACAGAGTGAAGTAAGTCAGAAAGAGAAACACAAATACCGTATGCTAACACATATATATGGAATCTAAAAAAAAAAAAATGGTTCTGAAGATCCTAGAGGCAGGACAGGAATAAAGATGCAGACGTAGAGAATGGACTTAAGGACACAGGGAGGGGTAAGGGTAAGCTGGGATGAAGTGAGAGAGTAGCATTGACAAATAAACACTACCAAATGTAAAATAGATAGCTATTGGGAAGCAGCTGCATAGCACAGAGAGATCAGCTCGGTGCTTTGTGACCACCTAGAGGGGTGGGATAGGGAGGGTGGGAGGGAGATGCAAGAGGGAGTGGATATAGGGGTATACGTATGCATATAGCTGATTCACTTTGTTAAACAGCAGAGACAAACATAACATTGTAAAGCAATTATACTCCAGTAAAGATGTTAAAAAAGAAAAAAAAAAGACTATTGTACTCACTTTGAATGGTGACAGGTGGTAACTAGGCTTATTGTGGAGATCATATATTAATGTGTAAAATTATCAAATCAGGTGTGTTTTACCCCTGACACTAATATAATACTGTGTGCCACTTATAATTAAATTAAAAGTTTAAAATAAAAAGGACAGTTAAAAAAAAGAATCTATAGATAGAATAAAACTGCACATCATCAAGCATTATAAGAAAGAATAAACTGAGTCTATAAATCATCCTTTTCTCACTGAATGTATACTTCTGTAAAATACTGTATTACCTGACCACCGCTAAAGAAAAAAGGGAAGACATCATGAGGAGTAGTAAACAAAAATATTCACCTATATAATGGTCTCTATCTTTGGCAAGATGATGACATTTAAAAAAAAAAAAGAATTACAACAAACAATCTGTAACACGGGACAGAAAGAAAGAAAAGAAGCAAGTCAACTTGAAAAAGCAGGGATAATTTAGGGGGGATGTCCATGAGCTCAAGTTTTCATTTCCCAGTCTTTAAGGAAGAAGCTGAACCAGATGTTTTGGGTGAAAAAGTTCAGAAAGAATTGGGTTTGGAAATACAACCAGAAATGCCCCAAAAGGGAGAGGAAAGGATTAATCATCCGGGGTCACAAAACCAAACCACTGGGACACCAAAGCTTGCTAAACTCATTCACATGATACAGCAGCTGCCATGTTTTTCTCCTACTCTTTTGAGGCAGGAAATAAATATCACTAACCACAAAACATGTCCCTGTTTAATACGATCTTGCTGTGGCAGAGTGCTTACATGGGAACATGCCCAGGAACATGGAAGCAATTAGTATGAATAAAGCTGATCCAGGTTCCTGTAGCTTAACCCTAAGGAGACCCCATGTTGCCAATGGGAGGGCAGTCTCCACCGACTTCTAGCACATTCACAACCACCTAACATGAACCGGATGCACAGTAGAACACAGACTTAAGAAGAAAGGTGCATGTACATGTGTGCACATTGATAAAAGTTTGGAAGAAGACACATCAAAATGGTAACAGTCTCTATCTCTGGGTGGTGACATTCAATGTCATTTTTAATTCTTTTCTAGCACTTTGCTGTACTTTCCAAGTTCTATTCATTAGGCTGCTGTGTATCAGAATCTTGGGAGTGGGGTGGTGATTTTACAATTTGGAAAAGACCATGAGGTGTTTCCCCTGCAAGAGCTCCTCGCCCCCACCCTGCCCTGGCTCCTTGTAAATCATTTGCCTGAAAGGTAAGATCCCTACCGCAATCGTTCCTGCCTCCTCTCTCTTTAGCATTTCTTCTCAACGTCTACCTGCCATCCCTGCTGCACTTCTTAGGGGGTTTAAGTAGGTCATAATACCTGTTTTTGCTCTTAAATACCCTCCTCATTGGCCAGAGCCTTTGCCAGCTCTGGAGCCAGATAAACCGTTTCTCTTCTTTGTACTCCACGGTGCAGTGTGCATTTTACTATCAGGATATATGGTATTTTTGTTAATTGGAATGAAATATTTTTCCCTGTAAATTGCTCCATATGAAAACTCACTCTAATTTCCTTATTGAATTCCCTTAGACACGTAATCTCTTTGCTTAAAAACCGATTGCAGTATTGAAGTTAATTATCAGTCTTTGTGATTTTCCCTAGTAATCACCTAGCGACTGGCTTCTTTCTAAATCTTTTGACAATTTAAAGTTGATAACGCTATGTAAGAATCTGTCTAGAAAAATGAACTTAGTTGCATTTATCTATTTACATTCATGTCTCTCCCACTTGAATGTTAACTTCCTATGGGCAGAGATAAAATCTTTATTTTCCAATTTATCTCAGAAACGTTACTTGAGTCCCAAATATGTGCCATGTACTCTACTGCAGAGCTACTCAGAGTGTGATTTATGTGCGGTTATGGTCTTATTCTGTTTATCGTTCTGTGATGAGATAAATACAAAGATTGAGGACAGGTGTTTAGAAAGAGTAAATAATAGTAATAGGTAGTAATAATAGTAATAGGTGTTCAGACAGAGTAAATTTATGTCTGTTGAGGCTCAGAATAAGACATTTAGACTAGTATTTTGTGCGTCTTTTAATTTCACTTTTCCAATACTTCTTACAAAAGCATTGGTATGTGATGGATTGAAAACAAAACGAAGCAAAACACAGCTGGTCCTTCATCACACATAGTTTTGCTGGCTCTGTTCTGCTAACACTGGTGTTCAAATTTGAGTAAATACACATTTGCCTGGCTAACATTTTGCTAGCTACCTCTTCTGAAAATATTTTCTCTTCCTTTCTCTTTGAATGAATGTGATACCTCAAAGTCCCACAGTTGGAAAGGGCCAAGTGCTATATAACTTTCTTCGATCAGAATGAAATATTTTTTCATGTAAATTGCACTATATGAAAACTCCCTCTAATTTTCTTATTGAATTCCCATAGACACATAATCTGTTTGATTGAAACTGATTGCAGTGTTGAAGTTAATTATCAGTCTTCATGATTTCCCTCAGCAATCACCTAGCAACTTGCTTCTTTCTAAATCATTTTAGACAATCTAAAGCTGACGACACGATATGACAATCTATCTAGAAAAACTTACTTCTTTCATTATGACTTACAAATACCTACAAATTCCTTTAAATATACCCTATTTTGGATTTATTAATACATTTACTTAAAATTCTCTTGGGTCTATGAATTAGTTCAGCTTATAATACTTAAACTTTGAAAAAAGCAATAAAATTGCATTTTCTTGTAGTTATTTTAGAACTTATTTTTAAAACATAAAGAGAAATTATAAGTACACGAGCACATGATTAGTATTCTATGTAGATTTCTTAAAAATAGTCTATCCCTGTTGTTCTCAGTAAATTTCCTATCATTTTTCCTTACCTGACCTGTGTTTTATTCACACTAACCACACCATTCTCCATTATAGCTTGTGCTTTGACACAAACTGTTCTGTCTGCTCTTCCTCATTTTCATCTTGGGGATTTCAAGCCATGAATTCAGACTTGAGTGATGCAGCGTATACTCACTAAATGCTTCTTCAATTTCCCCACCATATTATTTACACCTTTGAAAGAGACTTGGCCTCTCTTTTTTTTTTTTTTTTTTTTTTTAACATCTTTATTGGGGTATAATTGCTTTACAATGGTGTGTTAGTTTCTGCTTTATAACAAAGTGAATCAGTCATACATAAACATATGTTCCCATATGTCTTCCCTGTTGCGTCTCCCTCCCTCCCACTCTCCCCATCCCACCCCTCCAGGCTGTCACAAGAGCTATTTGTAATGAGGTGGATAGACCTAGAGTCTGTCATACAGAGTGAAGTAAGTCAGAAAGAAAAAGACAAATACCGTATGCTAACACATATATATGGAATTTAAGAAAAAAATGTCATGAAGAACCTAGGGGTAAAGCAGGAATAAAGACGCAGACCTCTTAGAGAACGGACTTGAGGTTATGGGGAGGGGGAAGGGTGAGCTGTGACAGGGCGAGAGAGAGTCATGGGCATATACACACTTGGCCTCTCTTTTACCTGTGTTTCTCCAGACCTTTGTAGGAAGCAACTGCATGTGTTTCATATATGCTTGTTGAAGAATTGACATTATTTGCTTTTCTATATAATTTACACTTTTACAGAGTGTAAATTATCATTTACTTCTCTATTCCCAGCGACTAGCACAGTGCCCAGCACATAACAGATGCTTAATAAATGTTTGCCAACAAGTACATAAATGAATTACTGAGAGTTTCTGATATATGTGTTTCTTTTTACAAAGACAAAAATAAGCTGGTCTTTCAAGTTCTCTTGTCATTCTGTCCTTTGATTCATTAGGGAACTAGAAATTCCAACACAGTAAACAGATTGTGGAACTTGTAAGAGTGTCCCTGAGGATGCTTTTAAGGAGAAATTGTGTGAAACATAATTTGAAAGCAGAAAAGAGTCTGTCAGGAGGATGGCAAAGCAGTTAGTGAAGAAAAATGATGAAGCTGATCCCATCTTCCCCTCTTTGAAATTCCCTACCCTCTAGTAACATTAATAAAGAACAACATGTAGAATTCTGATTCTCCAGCAAAAGGAACTAAATGTATTTGCTACATGCCATAGCAGAGCTAAATCATCTGCTAACGGCACACACCTCACTTTTCTTTACTGCCTCCTGTCCTTCCTCATTTAAACAGGTTACCTCTTTCAAGGAGCAACTCTGATTTCCTACAACACATTCTTCTACTCTGATTGCGTGGATATGAGGAAACACATGCAACATTGAAATATTTCAGGACTGAAATGCTGTCTTCCTGCTAATGTAAGATTTATAGTGAACAGAGAGAAGATGCTGAATCCTGCCCTGGGGACTATTTCTGCCAAATAGTCACCTGTATGAAAATGGCAAAATAGCTATCTTCAGATCAAATAATTAGAATATGCGGCTATTATACGGTAAAGTGCTCTTTATATTTTTTACACAGAATTTATCTCTTAGACTATTTGGAGTCTGTATCCAATGACAATAGATTTGAAACAACTTGGGAGAGTTTGCAGTGACAACACACACACGTACACACCAACGAAACTTGCATTATTCCAGACTTATATTCCTGACACATCGCATGTAAGCTGATTTTGCATAGTCAAATAATATCATAAATGACCAGGGAACTGGTTATTTAAAGAGCTACTACTTATTTAGTAAAAAGAGCAAATCATTTTGAAATTCACGTGAAATTTCTAATTTTGTTCATTTGATAAATATGAATATTACTTTAAGAGTTAATCTATGTACTCATGAAAGAAAGTAGAATGAGAGTAATAATATCCTTATAAATAAAACTGGTAATCAGATTACCAGTTAGATTGATTAGATTAGATTGTCAGATGCCAGGGTGAAATCTGTCACACATACAGATATCCAAATTAAATGGTATAGTGTGAGGACGATATTGAGAGGAGTGAATATCATCACTTTTTAAAGTAAATTGAATTTCCTGCCTCCCTGAAATGCCCAGGTGTTTTGATGCTCAGGTGTTTCTTCCATACATTATGAATGTTCATACTTGTAGGGTTTTGGTATTCTCTAATGTCCTTCATTAATATTCTAGGATGTAAGCTTCTGACTATGGGCTGATTTTGTAGCCCATCATGGACCCCGATAATGATTTTGCTAAGGGTCATACATGTAGGGCTCATTTGGGCTTCCTTTATTTGCTTTCAGCTTCTATAGAATGGCATGAAGGTCTATCAAGTTAGATTGAAATTCTTCAAGAATATCGAACAATGATATCCTAACTTTAAGAGTCATCTGAGAGTTTTATAGTAGGAATAAATCCTGGAGCATTGAGGCCAAGTAAAATATTTCTTGGAATATAAAATGTTCATTTGCGCTCAAATATCCTACTGGAAACAGGCTGAGACGTTTGATTTAACAGATATTTACTACGATGAATTTCTAAGGAATATCAATATAAATAGGACAAGGACCCTACCACTAAGAGGCTCACAATCTGTTATGGGATATCTCAAACCAAAAGTCAATCTGACAAGGGGAAAACAAGGCTGAGAACAAAGCGCTTTGGAAGCTCAGAGGTAGGAGTGCTTACTTTTTGTCCAACATGACCTGGGAAAATTCGCAGATGACACTTCTGTGGTTAGCCTTTGTGAAAGTTTTCCCTTTTTATGTTTTGTTTTTATGGCAAAGGAAGAAGTAAGCCTAGCAGTTCTGAAAATTTGTTCTATCTTCCTTTGACCAACATGTTCTTCTTGGCCATTAGAGTCTGGAAAGATGGCAGCTGGCATCACGCATTCAATGTCTTGGGCATAATCAGCCCATAGAGCCTGAATTCCAAGACTTTGATGTATTACTGCAAATCTACAGATCCCAGCCATCTTATTTTTCATCTGCCTTACATGTTACTTATGAAATGCACACTGTGTGTTAGGCAAGGAGCAGAGTAAACAGTCACTGATGTCTCTGCTTCCCAGAGATTTTATCAGTGGATAGAATTATAACCAAGTCCCAGATATTGCTGTTCTTAACCATCAGTCAGCTGCGTGGTCAAGACCACCATACAGAAAGATTTGCCAAGTGCCTGGTTTAATATCGTAAGTTAGATACTTTAAAAATTTTTTAAAATAGGCATTGACTCTCTCAGGAAATTGTAATGCAAAGATAAAGGTAGGGGCTTCCCTGGTGGCGCAGTGGTTGAGAGTCCGCCTGCCGATGCAGGGGACACGGGTTCATGCCGCCGTCCAGGAAGATCCCACATGCCGCGGAGTGGCTGGGCTCGTGAGCCATGGCCTCTGGGCCTGCGCTTCCGGAGCCTGTGCTCCGCAACGGGAGAGGCCACAACAGTGAGAGGCCCGCGTACCGCAAAAAAAATAAATAAATAAAGGTAGGATACTACTCAGTCAGATAAAAGGCACCCTAATGGCTGAAAGGCTTAATGCAGTTACATCACAACCAGGGAATACTCAGGGCCCAAAAGACCAAACTCTAGTCTATTTAAAGATAAGTAAATAAATAAGAAGAATAGTAAACATAATATATAGTCATGCCCTAAATTGTGGAGGTGGCCTATATACATGACAGACATTTGGGAAAAATTTAGTTCAACTTCCTCATTTTATGTGTAAGAAAATACAGAATATCAAAATAGCTTTCTTCCCTGTTGCCCAGCCTGATTTTCTTCCTGGATTTTTGGATCGCTGTTAGTGGCATTACCAACTGTGCAGCTGCCTAGATATAACATCCTCGGATCAACTTTGACCCCTGTTTCTTCCTCACGTCCTATGTTAGGTCAGTCACCACTGCGCAAGTTCAAGTTCTCACTGTCTCTCATCTAACCTCTCAAACAGGCTTATGTCTCTAGACTACAGATCGCTTTCTTAATCTTTTCCTAATCTGTTCTCATGCTCTGCATTCTTTTTTTAACCATAGATATGATCTTATCAGTCTTCTTACATTCTTAAAACACTTCCCTGGCTTGCATCAGTTAAGGCCCTAGCAGGAAATAGCTGACATACTCAAACCAGGAAATTTGAGGAGTGTTTGATCAAGTGACAGTTTGCAAAGGTTTGGCCAGAATATGAAGAAACCAGTAGCAATGGTGCAGTAGGCTGGGCCAATGACATCACGCCTGTTACCACCCTAGGCTGGAAGGAGGCAGACTGAGAAGGGTACAGCTGTGGAATGCATAGGGGCTCCTCATGGACCTGTCACTGCCAGCAGTCAGCTGGAGCCATGCTGCAGACAGGAGCCAGGGTTATGAATACCCAGCCCCCTCTCTCTTTCCTCCCTCAAGGTGCTCCACTTTGGCCAAACATATGAATTCAGATGAATATAAATTCAGCCCGTTAATGCAGTGCGTAGAGGTCAGGTCTCCAGATCCACCTTCTACCCTCTCCATCCTGTTTAGTGAGAAGTGTAGAGGGTGGACTTGGGGGACAGACAGAAGATAGCCAGCACTTAGCCCAATTTTTGAAAATAAGTTGAAATCTCCTTAAAATAGGCATTCAAAACTTTTAACCACCTGTCTACCCTATACTTTTCTAAGTGTAATCTAATTAGTTCTCCCACCCCCATTCTATAGCATTGTCAGTCAATTTGAAAACCATAAGTTTCCACATTCTATTTTCAGGAACCCTCTTTCTTCATCTCTGCCTGGCTTCTCCATCCTTCAAGTCTTTATGCGATTGCTACCTTCCCTGTGCAGTCCTCTTCATCCATCTGAATTGCTGGCTCCCCAGAATATATCACCTCTACGTGATATGCCAAGGCTTGCCCCGGTGCACTACTCACTCCACTCTGAATAAGAGGAGTTCTGACTTCACGAAATTCCCGGCCACAGGGTAGGGAATGGGGCTTTTCTGAGAGGAGCAGAGATGTGACCAGTTTGGGACAAAACTCTTTTTCCTTTGAGGCCTCTTTTATGGGCCTGTTCTACCATTTCAGGATAAAAAAAAAACAAACAAACAAAGGTGAGGATGAAGGGAAAAGTATAAAAGAACAGGCTGCATAAGATTCTTATTGAAAAAAAAAAGAGAGAAGAAAAAGAAGGAGGAGGAAGAGGAGAAATCATCATTATCACACATGGTCCAATCCCATTTTTAAGGGGAAGATTTCAAAACCCTGCCCTCCATTTGGCTTTTCTAGCTCAAAGTAAACATTTAGCAGGGTTTGGCGGAGCATGGCCAATGTTTGCACAAAGGACTGAGACTGAGGAGTTCGATTCGTGGATCTTAACAGCTGTACTTCTCGAGGGCAAATGCACATATGGAGAGAGCAAAGGTTCGCAAGCGTTATGAGACGACCTTGGTCATTGCCGCTAGTGGAATTCCAGTTTGCCAAGACTAAGTATTCATTTCAGGGACCAAGGACAGGCTCACTGGTGACATTCTAGCTGCAAGAGCAGCTGAATGCCTTGAGGCATAGAGTAAGTAAGGTTTTGATTTTGACTAAGAATACCCATCGCTGGGCCCAGGTTAGGTCTATGCCAGGATCTCACACTGGAAGAGAAGTAAAACTTCTGCCTCCAAAGAGCCGCATTATCATACAGGGTGTCAGCAGTGGGAAAGGGTCTGGGAGAAAGAATAATATTATAGAGATAGATATTTTATTTGCAAGTCAGGGCCACTTATTCATAAATCTCAAACAAGAACATCTGTAATCCTCATGGGCAGCTGGTATAGCTTTTGGGATCCTAATAACCTTCTTTCTTATCAGAAATATAAATAACAATCATTCTTTTTTTTTGTGCTGTACGCGGGCCTCTCACTGTTGTGGCCTCTCCCATTGCGGAGCACAGGCTCTGGACGCGCAGGCTCAGCGGCCATGGCTCACGGGCCCAGCCACTCCGCGGCATGTGGGATCTTCCCAGACCGGGGCACGATCCCATGTCCCCTGCATCGGCAGGCAGACTCTCAACCACTGTGCCACCAGGGAAGCCCCAATAGTCCGCTATTTATTTGTATCCTTTAATCTAGATTTCTAGGTGTAGGCTGGATTGTCACATTTACTTTGTATGAACCGCAAACAGCTCTAGAAGGCTGCTACATTTGTTGCTTCCTCTAAAGTGTCATGAGTAAAAATTTGGTGGATTTTGGACCATGGGGACAGGTGTAGTGGATACCTTTCAGAGACCTTTCATGATGACACTCCCCCCCCCCCACAGCAGTCATGTTTGTACTATTGATCCTGCCCCATAGCTCACCCACGGTTGATTTGACCAGAAATGGGATCTTGACCCAAGTGGGATAATCAGAGGGTTATCCTTTGGAATATGGAATGGAGACGTAAAAACAAAGATATAGTCTCTCCACAGATCTGGGGACATAATGAGTAACAAACATCCATTCTCTAGTCAACACCTTTTTGTTATATAGACAGAGAGTAAAGGAAGTGTGTTTTCAGAGAGAGAACCACCAAGAGTGAAGCAAAAAGCAGCAGAGATGAGAGGCAGATGAAGAACACTGCTGGGTCCAGGTCTTCCTGAGGTCTGATCTCTTTACTCCTACCCTTGTGCTCTGGAAGACATGTGCATTGTTACACTAAATTCTTTATTTTGATTAAGGGGCTTGAGACGCTTTCTTCCCCTGCAATCAGAGTGTCCTCACTAATACATTCAATGGCAAGTAGCTAACAGAAAGGTCAGAGAATGTATAATAAAATCCAGGAACCGCATCTCTAAAAACAACTTTCAGAGTCTCGTTGCTGTGCTTAGCATTGTCTGAGCATGCAGTGCTCCATCCTGTGTTTTTAAGAAATTAATACAAAAATGTTTCTTTCAAGTCACTGTAGGGCCTCTTATGCTACAGATTCTTTTTATAAAATCCAGTGAAAAATCTTAAGGTTAAGGTTTATTTAGAGAGGATGATGAATTTCCTGCTCACATAAATTCCTGCCTATCTCAAGGTTTTGGTATTATTTTCAAGGTGAGTCACTGTTAACATTTAGCCATCTCTTGGCCAAGCATTCTAACTTGCTTTAGGGCTTAAAAGATTTCATGCAAAAAGACATTTTTTAAAAGTTAATGTGCAACATTTTAATTTATAAGTAATTAGTAGACACGAGCAATGTTTTTGGTGATGGTCAGAAGTATGGATAATGTTCAATAAAGTATAGATAGCCTTAAATGGGCGTGTATCGGGTATCGGTTATTCATACAATGCTAGAAACTGGGGATGTAAAGATACGAACTGGTTAATATGGAAATAGTTTAGTAGTAACACTACATAATGGAGCTATAACTGTCTTCTTGAGGATAACATTCTGACAACTCAGTGACTAACCCTGAAGGGATGCCAGGATATTTTTGCTTAGCATCGAAAATACATCAGTTTGTATTGCTCTGCCAGGCAGAGGGTGTGAAAAGCCATGCACTTTGGGGAAATGGTGAGACTTTTCCCAAGGGTAGGGTGTATGTGGAGGGGGCAGATGGTGGAAAATTAAACTTGGTGCAGTGGTCTTTGAACTCTGCCACTTGAGTTTTCCCTAAAATAATTTAGAAAAATATGCATCTCCTTGTACATTTTCATGTTAATATCTAAAATTTTTATAAGTTTAGTGGCTGCAAAGAATATAATTTCTGAAATATTTTATATTGAGTTTTTTAAAATTATGGCATTTGCCTGCCATCTCATCTAAATGACAAAGCCAGTCCTGCTAACTATCCAATCAACCAAATCAAACAATTTTCAGAAAAAGACTGACTTCATTGTTAAACTCAGATGCATATGTTAAAATGTGTCCCAGGGAATCTAAAAGAAAATGGTACAAATGGACTTATTGAGAAAACAGAAAGAGACTCACAGACATAGAAAATAAACCAAAGGGGAAAGGGTGGGGGGAAGGGATAAATTAGGAGTTGGGGATTAACAGATACACATTACTGTATATAAAATACTGTACTGTACTACTGCACTACTGTATGGCACAGGGAACTATATTTGATACCTTGTAAAAACCTATAATGGAAAGTAATCCGAAGAAGAATATATGTAATATACACATATAACTGCATCACTTTGCTGTACACCAGAAACTAACACGACGTTGTAAAACAACATACCTCAATTAAAAAAAAAATCATGATTTCAAATTCTAAGTGGGAAAGGAGAGAAAGAGGACGAGAGACAGAGAAAAATTGGGAAACTGAGAAGATAAATTTGGCAAAGATTTATCTCCTGTTTCCCTTTCAATATTGCTTATCTCAAATCTCTTTTGCTACAGGAATCTCTTTTCGGTAAGTTTCAGGATAAGTGTAAGGTAATGAGGACATCTGGGAAAGAAGAAACAGGAGAGGCAATGCCCTGGGGCCAAATGCACCCTTCTTAGAAGAGAATCTATGAAGTTTGAGCTTCTGTAAATTGACTCCCTTGAAACTATTTGTGCCACAAATCCTTGGGAAGTCTCTGAGGCCTCAGGGTAAGCCTCCCCCAATCCAAAGGACTGGCAGAGGGATCATGGTAGCTCTGGGCTGGGTCTTCCCCACCTTTGGGCCGAGGCAGGTCCAAAGTAGGAGCTTCCTCACTGTGGCCTCTGGGGCAGGGTGTGCAGTGAACAATTCAGGAGATCACTTACAAGAGAAATACAAATATCACTGTCTTGAGTGATATTTGTTTGGGGGAGTTATAGGGAATAAAACCACTGTCTTTAGATTTTGGAAATCAGAAGAGAAGGTACTAGTGAGAGAGAAGAGGACAGGGCGGTAAGTCAGCAGTGAGGAGCAAAGAGGAAGTGAAGGTATAAAATTACAGAAGAATGACAGAAATGGAGGAGAGAAAGGAGAGGTGGCTCTGTCGGGCTGGGCTGTGGTACCACCAATGTCTGCCTGAGAGGTCTCTCCATAGCCCTGACAGTCCAGGCTGTCCAGTAGGAAGCTGAAGAAGGTGTGAAATTTAGGGTTGTTTCTGAGGACTCCCACTGGTTGGGTTAATATGACAACTTATTTACATACTGCAATGATTAATTTTATATGTCTACTTGACTAGGCTATGGAGCTCAGCTGTTTGCTCAAACACTAGTCTAGATGTTGCTGAGAAGGAATTTGCAGATGTGATTAGCATTTACAGTCAGCAAACTTTAAGCAGGTTACCCTCCATAATGGGGGTGGGCCTCGCTCACTTATTTGAAGGCTGTATGAGTAGAGACTGAGATTTCTTGAAGAAGAAAGAATTCTGCCTCAAGACGGCAGCAGAAAATCCTACCTGTGTTTCCAGTCGGATAGCTTGTCTGGCAGACTTTGGACTCAAGCCTGCACCATCAACCCTTACTTGAATTTCCGCTGCAAGTTTCATGCTTGCCAGTCCCCACTATTACAGGAGCAAATTCCTTGAAATAAATCCCTCTCTCTTAACATATTACATGATTAATTTTCTTATTAATACAATTAAAATATTGATTATTTCATATTAATAAATATAACTTATGTAACTGATATTACATAAATGTAATATATGAATATCTAATTCTTTATATAGAGATATATGTTAATTTGAGATATCTTTATATATTATATACTGATATATTTAAACATGATAAGACAATATAGTAATATAACAATAGTTATATAATAATTACCAATATATTAATGATATATATTGTATAATATATTATGTTTATACATTAGATATATATTATGTATTTGATATTTAAAGATATATATATACACAGAGAGAAAGAGAGAAACAACAGGATATCTAACTAGCTAGCTATCTTTCTACCTACCTATCTATCTATCTATCTATCTTATCTTTCTGTTTCTCTGGAGGACGCTGACTAATACATGTATTTCCTAGCACAAAACCAGTATTTCACTTAGTAGCTTTGTTTCTGTTTTTCCCCACTACGTTAAGTCCAGACTGATTTTCATTCATATTTGTATCCACATTGTCTGACATATTTTAGGCACATAAGAAACAACTAAAGAATTAATAGGGGACTTCCCTGGTGGCACAGTGGTTAAGAATCCGCCTGCTAATGCAGGGGACACGGGTTCAATCCCTGGTCCTGGAAGATCCCATGTGCCGTGGCGCAACTAGGCCCAGTGTGCCACAACTACTGAGCCTGCTCTCTAGAGCCCATGGGCCACAACTACTGAGCCCACATGCTGCAACTACTGAAGCCCATGCATTCTAGGGCCTGGGCTCCAAAACAAGAGAAGTCACTGCAATGAGAAGCCCACATACCACAACAAAGAGTAGCCACTGCTCACCACAACTAGAGAAAGCCCACGTGCAGCAACGAAGACCCAATGCAGCCAAAAATAAATTAAAAAAAGAATTAATAGTTGGGTAAGATCTTCTTAATAGTAATGGATTAAAATGTCATATTTTTTTTCTAACAAACACTATCATTTTATAATAAATTTGCCTTAATTGATGATATCAAGATTGGTGTCTGCTAATTAACATGATTGCAGACTGGACATCTGAGGAGAATTCAAGTGGGAGGCACATACAAGTTGGCACCAATGGAAATGCAGTTATCCAGTGCTCTATGACACAGAGATTTGCAGCAAATCTAAATCTCTGACCACAAAATCAGGTGTGCAAGAGATAATTCATTTAAAGGAGGCAAGAACATACAATGGAGAAAAACAGCCTCTTCAATAAGTGGTGCTGGGAAAACTGGACAGCTACATGTAAAAGAATGAAATTAGAACACTACCTAACATCATACACAAAAATAAACTCCAAATGAATTAAAGACTTAATGTAAGGCCAGACACTATAAAACTCTTAGAGGAAAACATAGGTAAAACACTCTTTGACATAAACCACAGCAAGATCTTTTTTTGACCCACCTCCTAGAGTAATGGAAATAAAAACAAAAATAAACAAATGGGACCTAATGAAACTTCAAAGCTTTTGCACAGAAAAGGAAACCATAAACAAGATGAAAAGACAACCCTCAGAGTGGGAGAAAATATTTGCAAATGAAACAATGGACAAAGGATTAATCTCCAAAATATACAAAGAGCTCATGGAGCTCAATATCAAAAAACCAATTCAATTAAAAAATGGGCGGAAGATCTAAATAGACATTTCTCCAAAGAAGACATACAGATGGCCAACATGCACATGAAAAGATGCTCAACATCACTAATTATTAGAGAAATGCAAATCAAAACTACAATGAGGTATCACCTCACACCAGTCAGAATGGCCATTATCAAAAAATCTAGAAACCATAAATACTGGAAAGGGTGGGGTGAAAAAGGAACCCTCCTGCACTGTTGGTGGGAATGTAAATTGACACAAGGACTATGGAGAACAGTATGGAGTTTCCTTAAACAACTAAAAATAGAACTACCATATGACCCAGCAATCCCACTACTGGGCATATACCCTGAGAAAACGATAATTCAAAAAGAGTCATGTACCACAATGTTCACTGAAGCACTATTTCCAATATCCAGGACATGGAAACAACCTAAGTGTCCATCGACAGATGAATGGATAAAGAAGATGTGGCACATATATACAATGGAATATTACTCAGCCATAAAAAGAAATGAAATTGAGTTATTTGTAGCGAGGTGGATGGACCTAGAGTCTGCAGTACAGAGTGAAGTAAGTCAGTAGGAGAAAAACAAATACCGTATGCTAACACATATATATGGAATCTAAAAAAAAAAAAAGAAAAAAAATGGTACTGATGAACCTAGGGGCAGGACAGGAATAAAGACGCAGATGTAGAGAATGGACTTGAGGACACAGGGAGGGGGAAGGGTAAGCTGGGATGAAGTGAGAGAGAGGCATGGACATATGTACACTACCAAATGTAAAATAGATAGCTAGTGGGAAGCAGCAGCATAGCACAGGGAGATCAGCTCGGTGCTTTGCAATGACCTAGAGACGTGGGATAGGGAGGGTGGGAGGGAGGCTCGAGAGGGAGGGGATATGGGGATATATGTATGCATATGGCTGATTCATTTTGTTGTACAACAGAAACTAACACAGTATTGTGAAACAGTTATACTTCAATAAAGATCCATTAAAAATTTTCATTAAATCTTATTCTGAGCCCTTACCTTGTTCAGTTTATGGGAAAGTCAATCGCTTTCATTATTGGGGTGATGTGTTTCCCACACAGGTGATGGGAAGATGGGTATTGGGTAGGAAGCCCCAGGGTCCTGAAAGGCACTGTAGGTTGTGAGGTCTTAGTTATGCATGAGCCCAGCCCACAGAGGTCCTCCAGCTGCAGCAGCTCTTGGCCTCTGTTCTGTATGTTGCCTAGAACATGGGAGTCTTGGTCTGGAACACTGGTGCTTAGAGCCAGCCTCCCTAAGCAAGTCAAGAAAGGATCCCTTTGGCAGTTGTGCTGCCTTCCCCGGGCACTACCTGAAAGTGGGACATCCAGCACCTCATGCCTTTTTAATTTGGGGAGAATGTCAGATTCTGTTTTCTGGTGTCATCAAAAATGTTCCTAACAGAATTGGAAAAGTAAACTTAATGCTTTTTATTTAAAACAAGAGGGATTATCATTAAGTAGCTCTTGCTTTCTACTCAGAAAAATAAATCCATAAAGTATGGAAAACTAAAGTTACCAGTATGTAATATGGGATGAAATGAAAATATAGCAAATGAAATGTTTCAGAAAATTGGTCTGCCACAGCAATCAAAGGCATCACTTACCTTACTGGTACTTTTCTCTTGGCAAGAAAACACAAGACCGCTACTGTTATATGAGTCGTCAGGAAAGCGAATCCAATACCCAGGAGGGTCCATATATCTGGAATTTCAAACCAATGAAAAATGTAAATATTCAGTGAAAAATATTAGAGACTCCAAAACTCAAGTGACTGTGGTCAGAATGTAACCTACTGTTCTGAGTGTCCGTGAAATCAGCAATGGGAGGGTTAACCTTGACATGGCAACGATTTCCCTTCCATCCTTGTCCACATCTGGAAATGAGATAAAATGTAATAGTTGGCAAAAAAAGAAGTAGAAACATATGTTAGCAGTATTGTCATGGAATAAAATGATGAATGTCAATAAACAATGAGATACCAGGAATGTGGGTAACTTTGATACGAAACCAAAAATGTTAAACCAAAGCAAAAAGATAATTAAATTGTATTCTTTTCACATTATTGTGTAAGATGATTTTTTAAAATATTTATTCCCTTCTTAACTTTATCTGTAAGGTGGGGACTTGATTTCTTTATCTATAAGGTAAGAACAAGGCTAATTTCTTGCTTTCAAAAATTGACTTCACTTTTCACCAGTGTCCAATATTACTTTACTTTTTCATTTGTCTCAAACTCAAAAGCTACACATTTTTCAACAGTGAATGGATTTCAGTTCTTTCAGATACCAATAGAGAATATTCAAATTATAGATTAACATAAATATAAATCAGAGAGTATTTTTATTTCTCGTTACAAGGGGATGATCTTTCAAGTTCATGGATTTGGAATCAGGTTAAGGATCAAATTGGATATACCATCAGTCCTAGAGGATTTCACTACCTCTGCTATATTTAGCGACATACGTGATGAAACTTGTAACACTAGGGACATGTCCTCTGATATGGATGGCCTTCAGAAAGTTCAGAATTGGAGACTAGTTTGTGCCTCAAAGGGAGACGAGGTTTATTTCTAAGCAGTGAATGTGCCAGAATTTCTCTGGTGGAGTGTGTTTGCATATGAGTGTGAAAGCTTAGGTATACATTCTTGTTTACCAGAAATAACAGAATACAAGTTAACAAGGGTTTGGTTGAATTTCCTGCCAAATTCATGGTACATGCTATAAAACAGGATTAAAAACTAGCTTTTGAATGTGTGTGCTTAAAAGTGGTGTGTTAGAAGCAATGCTTCTTCGGCACACAGTTAATATATTTTTTTCTCAGTCTCTCTTTTGAATTTGAAAATCTGAATGACCAATAGCAATTTCTTCAAAAAAGAAATAGCTTCTCTAAATATAAAAAGCTTAGTGTCTCCAAAGAAGATATACAGACTGCCAACAAACACATGAAAGAATGCTCAACATCATTAATCATTAGAGAAATGCAAATCAAAATGACAATGAGATATCATCTCACACCAGTCAGAATGGCCATCATCAAAAAATCTAGAAACAATAAATGCTGGAGAGGGTGTGGAGAAAAGGGAACACTCTTGCTCTGCTGGTGGGAGTGTGAATTGGTACAGCCACTATGGAGAACAGTATGGAGGTTCCTTAAAAAACTACAAATAGAACTACCATATGACCCAGCAATCCTCTACCGGGCATATACCCTGAGAAAACCATAATTCAAAAAGTCATGTACCAAAATGTTCATTGCAGCTCTATTTACAATAGCCAGGAGATGGAAACAACCTAAGTGTCCATCGACAGATGAATGGATAAAGAAGATGTGGCACATATATACAATGGAATATTACTCAGCCATAAAAAGAAACGAAATTGATCTATTTGTAATGAGGTGGATGGACCTAGAGTCTGTCATACAGAGTGAAGTAAGTCAGAAAGAGAAAGACAAATACCATATTCTAACACATATATATGGAATTTAAGGGAAAAAAATGTCATGAAGAACCTAGGGGTAGGACAGGAATAAAGAGAGAGGCCTACTAGAGAATGGACTTGAGGATATGGGGAGGGGGAAGGGTAAGCTGTGACAAAGTGAGAGAGTGGCACGGACATATATACACTACCAAACGTAAAATAGATAGCTAGTGGGAAGCAGCCGCATAGCACAGGGAGATCAACTCGGTGCTTAGTGACCACCTAGAGGGGTGGGATTGGGAGGGTGGGAGGAGGGAGACGTAAGAGGGAAGAGATATGGGAACATATGTATATGTATAACTGATTCACTTTGTTATAAAGCAGAAACACACCACTGTAAAGCAATTATACTCCAATAAAGATGTAAAAAAGTAAAATAAAATAAGATTAACACGAGATCTCATTCGTTAATCAACTAAACTTTCTGTTCTCCCTTCCCTTTGTTCTTTGATAAAAAAAAAAAAAAGCTTAGTGGTTCAAGGAGGCCCATAAGAATGCCTTCTTTCCTTAGTAAATACTCTTTAAAAAGTAGAAATTTAAGATAATTTGATTGTTTTTGATGCCTCTGACATTCAAATTAAAATAAATTAGAATGTTTAAGATTGGAGTATTTGTTTTTTATTCTCATAAACTGTAATATGTATTCCTTATCAGTTCTCAGGTTGGCAATGTGAATCTGCATGTAAGTCCTTCACATTTTGCCTGGACTCCCTTAAAATCTTCCTGAATGGGGTGGGTCCTCAATTCTTGTCTTGGAACACGGAGACCTGTAGTGATGGTATGCTAGAATTGGCATGCTGAAGTTCCTTTCGCTTTGAGCAATGGCAGTGAAAGGAATTTCTCTGGTCCCATCTCCCTGAGGACTGCAAGCTAGAAGTGAAAATTGAGCATCCTGTCCTGTCTGCTCTACAGTTTGGGGGACTCATCTCCTCCAAGGTGACCACAGATCTCTATTAAAGATCATTAAGACGTTTTAAAAAGAAAAGGCTAGTCATCTTCTTATTACTTTTTACAGGCAATCTTGGTAGGGAAGCGTAGATATTTCACTCAACTATTTATTTCTCCTTAGCAAATCAGCAATATTAGCATACCAAAGGAAAAATAAGAGACTGACTTTTCCTGAAGAGAGAATGCAACGATTGTTGTTTTTAGTAGTAGCGTGTTGGGTAATATTATAGTTGTTGGGGGTGAAGGGCGAAGGCTTTTGTGGGGAGAAATCAGATAGGGTAAGTGGATGAGATATTGGGAAGAACTGGGTGTGCTTTGGCTAAGCGGACGCCAGCCAACCAGGAGACCAGTCCCAGTGGCCATTCCAGGCGCAGCTGTGTGAAAGCTGGGTGGCTGTTAAAGTCCGGTGGGTGTGGGGAGTGCTGCATAATTGGTGCCAAGAGTGAGGTCCCTAAAAGAATGTGGCAATGAGAGTACCTGATGGGTGTAAGTATAGCACTGGAGAATTTCAGCCTTATTTTTAGAATGGTGGAAGTTCACACTACCATTTAATTATCCCCCAGATTCATTTAACCACCCACACTCCTTCCCTTCCCTCCACCAAATCATAAGCATGTCTATGGTTTGGTTGGGAGGGAACCACAACCTGACCTCTAGAGTTAATCTCATTTTCCTTGGTGTAGCCTTTTGCCTCAGGACCCTGTCCAATGCATTCCTAAAATCAACAGTGATTGGTTCATAGAGAGACATGGACATAAGTTTGTCCAGTAAGAATTTTGTCACCAGTGGGTACATATTGATGGATACTTGTGGTAAGAAATGTCCTCTGCCCAACGCTGATGTGAAAAAGGAAGAGTATAGCCCTGTGAAGCTACCATTTTGCTACAAAAGCAAGCCTGAGGAGAAAACAAACAGGAAGACAAGCCTAGGAAATCATGGAGAAATGGAGGAACAACCTTAATGGCATTGAAAACTTTCCAGTCCATTCCTGTTTCAAGCCTGCTCTGGGTTTAGACTTTTTAGATACATGAGTCAATAAATTCTTTATTTGTTTGAGCCAGTTTGAGTTTAGTCTTCTACTATGAGCACACACACAAAACCAGTTTTCCTACTCTTTCATTTTGATCCCTGAAGTTCTCCTCATTAAATCAATAATCCCTTATTCATAAAATATTTATTGAATGTCTACTATGTACAAGGTAGTCTGCTAGATATAAAAAAGATGGGCAAGACATGCTTGAGAATTTATAGGAGCATAAACTTGGGAGATAAAAAACACATTTCAAAATAAATAAGAGACAAAGCAGAAAATAAAATATATGAAGTATAAGAAAGGTAAAGAAAAGTGCTAAAGAAGAAAATGAAAAAAATAGCTTTGGGCTTCCCTGGTGGCGCAGTGGTTGAGGGTCCGCCTGCCGAGGCAGGGGACATGGGTTTGTGCCCCGGTCCGGGAGGATCCCACATGCTGTGGAGCGGCTGGGCCCGTGGGCCATGGCCGCTGGGCCTGCACGTCCTGAGCCTTTGCTCCGCGACAGGAGAGGCCACAGCAGTGAGAGGCCCGTGTACCGCAAAAAAAAAAAAAAAAAAAAAAAATAGCTTCAAGAATCTATTTTTCCAGAGCCAGAAAGTGAAAAAATGTGCAATCTCAACTAGACATGAATGGAACAGCTGATATATTAAGTTATATTTATTCCAAAGCATTACACATTTATGTATGTATTGTACAACAATGTTTCAGAGAAAAATGGTCATCTAAATATATAGATATCATCTATGACTGATGGGATCTCGAGAGATATGTTTGAATTATGTTCAGATTATTAATGCGATGCTAAACTAACCTCTAGATTTCCCAATTCTTTACTGCAGTATATTTTTTCATCCATACTTACTCTAATTTTATAGTTTTTTATGTCTGTAGAAGGAAAATCCCTTCAGAAGGAGCATGCATTTTGAATATAGTCCAGATTAGATTTAGCATTAGAGCAGTAGACTTGTTTTTCTTTTTATTAGGCATGTTTACAGCAACACGTTATGATTATTAAAATCATGAATATCTTTTTTTTTTTTTTTTTTTTTTTTGCGGTACGCGGGCCTCTCACTGTCGTGGCCTCTCCCGTTGCGGAGCACAGGCTCCAGACGCGCAGGCTCAGCGGCCATGGCTCACGGGCCCAGCCGCTCCGCAGCATGTGGGATCTTCCCGGACCAGGGCTCAAACCCGTGTCCCCTGCATCGGCAAGCAGACTCTCAACCACTGCGCCACCAGGGAAGCCCATGAATATCATTTATAGAAACCAATAGCATCCTACAATGACATTCATGCTTCAGAAAACTACAATATACTAAGCCCCACAGAGATTGAATTGAACACCTGCTGTGTGCTAAACAATATTCTAAATGCTTGTGGAACACTAATGTTACAAGATAGGAGTTATTTCCCCATTTCACAGTTGAGGAAATAAAGGCCCAGAGTGGTTGAGCAGTAAGTCACCAGAGGTACACTCTGAACTAGACTTTAAACTACATCTCTTTGGCTCTCGCGTGGTACTCTGTTCACTACATGGTTTTGCTTCCCATGGTCTTCCTAAAGTTGGAATATAGTTGTTTATAATAGCAGTCAAGCTCGCAATTTTTGTATGTTAGGAGAGAAACAGTGGAGATATTCGTGATCCTCATGGTCTGAAAACTCCCATTTATCACATTAAGCTTTACCCCGGAAACATCTAGGTGTAGGGGAGGCAGATGTAGAGCTGGGAAAAGAGTAAGTAATGAGAGTCAGGGCACCTGGGTTTCAGGCTAGACTCTGCCACTTTCTAGCTATGTGGCTTTAGGAGAGTCAAATCACTTCAGTTTCCTATTTATAAACAGTAAGAATTACAACTCACCTAACAAGAGGTGTAGGAGAATTAAATAAAACAATGCATGTGAAAGTACATTGCTAACTGTAAAGTGTTATCTATGTCAGGCTCTTTGATACCCAGCCTCTTGCTTTCTGGTGTAAATCATGGTCCTGACCATTCCCTGCCCTAACATACTGGCCCTCCAGGGAGCTGGCATCTGACAACTGCCCTGTCTCCATCCCTGCCTGAGCAACAGTAAGACTTAGGGAGTGGTGAAAAGACATTGCCACAGCTTCTATTTTCATGACTTATTAATTATGCCATTTAAAAAGCATTTTTACATCTGAATATGCCTGGAGGCTCTTGAGCCAGTTATACAGGGAGGGGAAGGAAGAGCAGGTGTTTAGGATGCTCGCTGCCTGTGATGAACATTTCTACCCCCCACCCCGCCCCGCCCCATCCTCTGTGGTTTCTACCCATCGGAAGTACTCCAAGGGGGAGAAAGTAGTGCCGTCCCAACTTTGCATGAAAGCATCAGCTCAGACCGAGTGCTTTCTGATCCCTAGGCTGAGCCTGTGCCAGCAGAAGGGGAGTGGGACAATTGAGGTAGCCCCTAATGGGGCTAGAATTCAGGTTCTCGAAACTGCTTCACCTATGCTCTTGTCATCGCACTATATGAATATTTATAAAATTCTTACTATATTCCATTTCCTAACAAAAAAGCAGCGTATATATGATCAGATTTTGTCCTTAGGGGATGATTACTTGAAAATACAAATCACATGCTGCTGTGTGGCTTTTACTGCAATGTCCACTTGGATTGGTAGTCGAGTTGCACAGAATTGCAAAGGTAGGGAGGAGGCACATTCATGTTATTTCAAATTGTTACAATAGAAACAACTTTAACTACTTCAGAGAAGAAATAAAGCAGATAAAAATTGTCCTTCTTTTCCTCTCTTGCTCATACAGATAGCTGATGTGACACTAAAAAGCCCCCAGAAAACTCCCAAAATTGATGTTTTGAGCTTCTCACGTCTGCTTTTTTTCTCAACTGTTATGAAGTATTATTTCCCTGGAGTTGGATGGAAGGGGGAAAGAATAGCAAAGAAACTAAATAATTCACAAACTGGGCAACTGAAAATGGCTGCAAGTCAATAGAAACCAGTCTTGTTCTAAGATAAAGATGATAAAGGCATTGAGTTTTTGCTGTGGAGCGTACACTAGCAAGAAATAGGTTTCTGAACTTTTTCTCCTGTCATCCTATGAAGTGTGAAAGAATTTTCCTTTAAAACATAGATTGTGACTTAATTCCAGCAAGTCTTTCTTCTTGTTTTCTCTCCTTCATTGAATATATGTGCACTGAAATACATACGAAAACACACAAGATGGTAAGGCTGAAAATTAGAAAGAACAAACAATGAATGGTCAGCCTCTGGAAGGAACGTCCACTAACCAGAGTACTCACAAAGCCCAGGGTGAGAATCCACGGGTGTTCAGGACCCACTTTGACCTTTTGGTGAAGTAACAAGGCCCTCTACTTGCTCAGTACAAAACAAAGAATCTTCTAATGACTTTCCAGTCAACTGAGAAAAAAGTCTAAACCCTGCACTCTTTGCTCAGTGAGTAATTATTGAACACCTTCTGTATGCTAGGCCTTGTTCTAGGTGCATCGTAATCTATCAGACCACATGTTGTCCGGTAATGCCCTTCCCTAAACACACTAAGCTTGTTCTTGCCTCGGGGACTTCCTGTTCTCTGCTTTTCCTGAGTTAAGTAGTGTGCCCAAATCTTGGAATAGCTTGAACTTCCATGGAATTGTGATCTTGACTCAAATTACACCTTCTCAGAGAGGCCTTAATCAGCAAGTTTATCTAAAATACATCACTGCCATCATCCCTTCCCCATCCCTTCCTAGCAACCTGCTTACCCTAATGATTTTTCTTCATTGCACTTGTTACTATTCAAATTTCATGCACACCTGCACACACTAGCGTATATATTATACATGTATGTATATTTAACATATATTTGTAAGTGTAAATGTTAATATGTAAATATATATAGATTATATATAATGTATATAAAATAAATTTATTTATGTATTATATGTATATACATACATATTTATATACTAAGCTCTATAAACAGAAACTTGAAAACCTCAACGAAATGAATGATTTTGCAAGGATACTATAAATTATATAATTAATGTAAGCAGTAGAAATCTAGAGTAGTTCAATAACACATATGATATTGAAAAAGCCTTAAAAACTGCTTCAAGACCAGGCTATTTGGCTGCTTTGTCCTCTCCAAGTTTCTAGAAAAGGTTATTCTCATGCTTTATGTGCCGTTTCAGAGAATAAAAAGCTACCCAATTTACTTCAGAGATCTAATGCTTGTCTGGTAACAGAACCTCAAAAAATATTATGCACAGAAGAAAACCTGGGAGCACTTATAGATGCCAAAATCCTAAATAAATTACCAACAATCTGAATATAAGAGTACATTGTGCTGGTAAGATTTTTAAACTCATGGGTAAAAGGCAGATCAATCTGTACAAGAAACAGAGGACCCTGTGAGAGAGAAGTAAAAACAGTAGAAGAACCTATTGTTCTAAATTATCCACAGGTTCCTTTCAATAGAATTTCTATCTCTAAATCACTATACTGATGAATTTTCTCAAGTTGTTAATGAATAAATAATCCTCATGTTATATAAACTCTTCTAAACATAGAAAATGGATAATAACAATAGAACCGTTTTGTTATTAATGAAAAATCTCCTAACATATTTCCTGGTTTAGATCAATTTACTGGTGAATTCTCTCAAATGTTTAATAAGCAGATAATTCCTAGCTAATTATCTCTGCCAATTACTTACCCTCAAATTTCTTTATAAGATTTGTAATTAGAAATTTATAAAATAATTTATAAAATTTCTAATTCCCTTCTAATTCCTTTCTAAACATATGAAAAAGAAAGGTTAACTAATTTGTTCCATCAAGTTACATATCTCTGCTACATAAATCAAGTATAGCACACCCACAAAATCATAGCTCGATCTCACTCAAAGATGTGCAAAAATCCCCAAATACAATACAGAAAAAAATGATTACACAAACACAT
Source organism: Tursiops truncatus (assembly GCF_011762595.2). NCBI lineage: Eukaryota > Metazoa > Chordata > Mammalia > Artiodactyla > Delphinidae > Tursiops > Tursiops truncatus. Next base: position 161,185,180 of record NC_047035.1, on the reverse strand, counting down.
ATATTTCCATTGTTTATATATCTTTGTTGTTAGAGTATGTGATGATCTCTTAAAACTTCACACACCCTTAGACATAATGAAGAATGATGGTCCTTCATGTGTAACACCTGGTGAGGATGGAGCTCTGGGTGACCACCTCTGTGGGTGGAATCTCTGAATAAGAATAGGGTGGTGCAGCTGGCAACGGAAGAAAAATGACTCTGTTAGAGGCTGTTTCACCTTGTGAAAATCTCATAAATTTTAAGGATAATAGGTCGTTAACCACCTGGCTTGGGATATTCTAGGTACATAGCAGGAGAAAGAAATTGGAAAAAAGAAAAAGTCAGGGCAAGAACAAGCTGGTGATGCTGACGGATCTTTACCAAAGAGACGTTGCCTCATCTCTCCTTAGGTTTCAGCAGTTTCTGGTACAATAAATCCCGATATTAGACGATTTTGTGACACCCCATCTACAGAGCAATAAGCATTTCCCGTTAAATTAAAAAATATATATATAGTTTAAATGATTTCTGAGCACCTTACTACATTTGCAAGGAAATAAACATGCACTAAAAATGGCATTTTTAAGCAATTAGAACTGACATGTAGCATGTATTGGTTGTGATTATGTTACTAAATATTTAACTATTTTTGTAGGATGTTATATTTATATATATAATATAAACATAGATTAGTGCAAAATAATTGTCTTTTCATTTGATTTGCATTGCATATTTGTATTAAATCAAATGTTTTTTTAAAAGTATTCAAGTAATTGTCATGCTGTATGTCCAATATTGTGTACCATATATTATGCACTAAAACATCTTTTTAAAAATCATTGTGTTGTTTTGAAACAAAGATTTGATACTTAATTCACTTGTTTGAAGATATTTATTGAGGGCCAGGTGCTATGCCCAAAGTGTTGGGATAGCAGCATAAAAGCCAAAGTCCTGCCCTCACAAAGTGTACATTTTATCGAGGGAGGGGGGTGTAGAGAAAGACAATAAGCAAATACATCAGTAACTACGTTTATGGTGGAATTAGAGAGGTTGCAGTGCCAATGGAAGGACCGAGTTGGAGACACTGAGCGTGGACAACACTTTGAAGAGGATAAGATGGATTTATTGGGAGCTGGAATAGCAAGTGGGAACAAGTGAGGGCTGTGTTGTCTTCTTTATTTTAAGGGTATAGCTAGAGAGCAAGTTTGTTGATAATTCAGTAGATATGGAGAGGTTGCTGTCTGATAAAGAGAGAGGGGGTGATGAAATTCTTGGGGTGCGAGAAGGAATGGGCTCCAGAGCCCATGGGGAACAGGGTCTTTTCTGAGATAGGATATGGATAAGAATGGGTCATTTGCTGATGGAAAAACTTGGGAGTTCTCTGCTAACAAATCTTATAAAGAAATTTGAGGGTAATTAATTGGCAGTGATGGTACTTTGGGGTGGGGGGCTTGAGGAAGAGAGGAAAATGCATGAAACTGGAGTAATTTCTGACTCAAAAAGCACTCAATCTAGAAACATATAACAGCATGTTCAAGCAGTGCTGAGTGCTCATTTGAGGTCATAAATATGACCTCAAACAGTTAGGGTTACGGTTAGGGTTAGTGTGTATATATGTATGTATGTATGTATGTATGTATGTATGTATGTGTGTGTGTGTGTGTGTGTGTGTGTGTGTGTGTGTGTGTGTGTGTGTGTGAGATCCGGGGGACTTTGTTATATTTATATTTTCATTACAGTATTGCATGCATATGGTTCAAAAACTCAAGTTGCACTAAAAGTCTTAAGCTTCTAAGACAAATACTTTCAATCTCCTTAACTGTTTCTTCTAGTGTGAACCTCTATTTTTATTAATGATACACATATGTGGTGGTTTTGATTTATCTATTTAATTGTTATAGCTAAAAATTTCATTGTGTTATAAAACCAGCAGCTCCTTACTCACTGCCTCTTAGAGCCCTCCCTCCACCACTCCATATAATTAAATCCATATTCAGAGTTTATAATATTATTACTACATAAATATTGCTGTTAACTGCTGAGCCAATAGTGTACGAAAATTAACCATCCGTTTACTGTTTTTGATTTTTTGCTTTTTTCCTGGAGCTAATTATCCAATTTATTTTAATTTGCTAAGTTTTCTAGGCTTTATGGCTGATTCTTAAACTCTCCAACAACTTCTTAATACAATTTTCCACTAGATTAAAATATCAGACAGACTATTAAGACACTATTTCTTTTGGAGACTTCCGAAGTCCCCTTTGGGTTGATTCTTTGGGCCAACCTGGACTGCTTACTCTCTAGACCTGCTTTCCAGGGACTTTTCTGGGACTTCTCTTGAACATCACCCTGGTGTCCTGGATCCCATTTCCTCCTCTTCCTCGGTTTCCTCCTTCATTTTGTTAGGGCACAGACTAGGTGGGATGTTCTTTTTTTTTTTTTTTTCCGGTACTCGGGCCTCTCACTGTTGTGGCCTCTCCCGTTGCGGAGCACAGGCTCCGGACACGCAGGCTCAGTGGCCATGGATCACGGGCCCAGCTGCTCTGGGACATGTGGGATCTTCCTGGACCGGGGCTCAAACCCGTGTCCCCTGCATCGGCAGGCGGACTCCCAACCACTGCGCCACCAGGGAAGCCTGGGATGTTCATTTTTTGAGATCTTTTGTTTGAAATACAACACTCATATTCAATTTTTAGTTTGGAACTCAGTTTTGAAAATCATGTTATCTAATAAATAAGCCAGAAGATGTATCGTCTTCCCTCCATTCTCTTCTAGTTTCCAGTGTTTCTCGGATTATTCCTCATTCTTTGTATGTGAACTGTTACATTCATGGAGAGTGTTGTCATTCCCAGGTTTTCTGAACTTCCCCCATGGACAGTCTTTGTAGGGTTCTTTTTTCACTCACTGTACCTGACACTTCATTAGTCTGGGGAAGTTTTTGCATTATTTCTTTCACAATTCTCTTCCTACTTTATTTTCTCTGTTCTTTCTTTCTGAAGCTCTTACTTTTTAGATACTAACCTTCTGAATTGATCCTTAAATTTTATTTTTATCACATATGTTCTTTGTCTTTATATTCTATTTTTTAGGAGAATTCTCTGCCTTTACCTGCCAACATTTTTATTAAAATTCTGAGAGATACTTTAGATTTCTTTAGGCTCTTTTTTCTCTATTTATTTTTTATAGACACCGGGTATAATGTATTTCCTAACTCTCTGAGCACATTAAACAGAATTAAACATTTTTCTTTAGATTCCCCACACTGTTTCTGTTTCATATGAATTCCATTTTTCTACTTGAATCTTTTGATTTATTAGTTTTATCTGTCTTTTATATTAGCATCTTTCCTCTACATTTGGTTCTTCTTAGCTTTCTAGGTGTTAAGAGTAAAGCCCTGAAAAGATGATCACGGGTCTCTGGCATGGGCTGAACTGGTTGACTAATGGGCTGCATTTTAAGGCAACAAGCCTCCTTTTCTTGCCACTGCCCTATTATAGAATTTGTACGTCTTTATTCTGGTGTCATTTAGCCTCTCAACTGAGCGAGACTTCAGTCTTTCACTGTGTGGTGATGGTGGAAGTTCAGCATGGGGAAGATATAAAGTTAACTGCCGGAGTTTGGGGGGCTGTGAAGGAAAAGGAAAAGAAAAACAAGGTTTTCATCATTAAAAATGCAAACTGGCAATTCTTGAAGCAGCAGCTCATGGCTGTTCTCTGCTGAACCTACTCTTCTTGCATCCAGAATGACACAATTTCTCCAGAGAATACATCTCCTGAATGGGTGGGTACAGCTGGGGCTTGGATATCTAACAACTCCTTATGGGCTTTCAACAAGTTATTTTCCAACGTAGTGCTCCATTCTGCCATTGAGGTACTCAGTCCTCCAACTGTTGGGCCCTGTTGGGTGCCTATGGGGTGAATGCACTTATGCCTCATTGGAAGCCCCTTCTGCAGGTGCTTAGGCTTCAGCTTGTTCCACTCAGATAAGTCATCCTTCACCTATGTTTCCCTTTTAAAATGATCTTTTGTTGCCTATTCATCACTGCCTCATCCTTGTGGATTTATACGGCTTTTATTCTTTGTTGTTGTTATTTTGGTGAGTCTGGAAAAGAGATGGGGGTAAACATATATGCACGGCCTACTAGCTTTGATAATTTTCTTCCTCTACATTTAGCTGCCCTGGTGTATTCACAGAAAGGACAGGTAGTTAGGTACATTTAGAAGCGGAGTTTTTCCCAGTAAATAATTCAGAGAGAAATGGTGAAAAGGAGTTGACAATATTACCAAGAGAATACTTTTAATAACGGACCATAGAATTTAACTTTGGTAAGAATGCAAGTAAAGACACGAGGAAGATGACTCCAAAAACTAGTTTGGAGTCAATGGTTTGCGAATCTAAATAAGAACAAAGAATACTGTAGTGAATATATTAGGTAGATTATGTAGTCTGGAAGTATTAGTCAGAAACAGTGTTATTTGAAATCTAAATAATGAAGCTGTCGGTGGTGACAATGTCCAGGATATGCCCATAAGAAGGAAGAGATCTGCAAGTGTAGAAGGAAAGCTAATTGGGGAGAAGTCAGAGAATTGAAAGGACCGAGAGTATTCTGAAGATAAACTCACTGACCCTTAGGGCACTAGGAATGATTACAGGCCTGGCAACCCACACAGCTGAAAGCCACAATCAAAGGTGGGAAGGCAGATGCTAGCAACAAGGAGGAGCGGCAAACAGCACAGGCAGAGGGCCGAGTTCTCAAGGCACAGCCTGTTTTCCGTGGTGGCCAGGAGGTGAAGTTGTTGAGGCTACGGGACATTTTGCTGACTGTACATCTAGAGACCGGGGGACAGAAGGAAAGAGTCTGGGAAAATGGACAGAGGTGGGGGACTGAGTTAGGTTAGCAAATATATCTTACAAAATGAGATTGAAAATCCTTGGCCATAATAAATGACCTAGGAAGAAAAATGTAGAAATACTAACGTTTAAGCTAAGGCCCGAAATGCCTGAGTTTTAGTAGGGCTCAGGGTAGCTGCTCCATTCAGTAGTTTAAGAGGATGCGATGTCTTGCAGGAGGAAAAGAATTAACACAATCAACCCTAAATAGGTGCCTGTTTACCTCCCAAGACTCCAGGTAATGGCCTTTGAATTAAGGCTAATGCTCAATGATATGTGAATAATTAATATTATTTTAAAGTAACTTTTGAAATGAAATGCAAAAATAAGTTTATAAGATGTAAAGTACAAAAGGAAGAGTTCTGAGAGTACACAGTGTAATCTTTTTTTTTTTTTAAACTGCATCTTTTTTTGGGAATAAATGTATTTATTTTATTTATTTATTTTTGGCTGCCTTGGGTCTTTGTTGCTGCGCGTGGGCTTTCTCTAGTTGCGGAGAGCAGGGGCTACTCTTTGTTGCGGTGTGCAGGCTTCTCATTGCGGTGGCTTCTCTTGTTGCAGAGCATGGGCTCTAGGCGTGTGGGCTTCAGTAGCTGTGGCACGAGGGCTCAGTAGTTGTGGCTTTCAGGCTCTAGAGCACAGGCTCGGCAGTTGTGGCTCACGGGTTTAGTTGCTCCTCTGGGTGTGGGATCTTCCCGGACCGGGGATCGAACCCATGTCCCCTGCGTTGCCAGGTGGATTCTTAACCACTGCACCACCAGGGAAGTCCATAATCTTAATTTTTAAAGCAAAGGTACATCAACCTATTAATTTTGATTATTTCTGAGGTTTCCTGTTTGATGTACTTCTCAATTTAAAATTTTTTCTATAATAAATACATTAAAATACTACTCTTTTATATGAAAGAAAAATCTTCAAAACTATACAACACTGTGCATGGAATCTTTTCTCTTACTTAGATGTGTGCTTACTTAAAAAAAAGTTATTATACAAAACCTTTAGATTAATAAACCAGTTTGCTTTGAGATACAGGAAGGCTATGACACTTCCATCCTGAAACTCAATTAACACTTAAAGCCAATGATTTCCAAATTAGACTCACCATCGGCATCCTCCTCTGAGATCCCATTAAAAGTCCTTCCTGCTCTCGGGCCCACAGAGCCCAGCCATGATCATACTCCTCTTCTGTGGGCTAACACGCCATGGAAGATGGAGAAAGGCCTCTTCTCTTGAGGGTTTTCACCTTGACTTTCTCTAGAGCAACCTAGCCATCTCCTCAGCCACTTATCTGCAAATTAAGGGCTATCACGGAGAGTTTTCAGAGTAATTTTGACTCACTTTCTTTACCCTCACTGCTTTTGTGAAGGAGGTGACTTCAGTGACAGGCAAAGCTTCACCTTGATGAACCATAGTCATGAATCATGTTTTACTACGTTTTATACAGATCTGTACAAAACAGTGCTAAAAGCTGAGCAGTTGGAAAGTTAAAAACCCGACTTTTCTCTTTCCTTGGATAACTGGATGACCTTGAGTTTTTAAACTCTCAAAACCTTTGTCTGCAAATACTCACAGTATACTTTTTAAATCTCAGAAATGCTGTAAAGGGACTTCCCTGGTGGTCCAGTGGTGGAGTCTTCACTTTCCAATGCAGGGGGTGTGGGTTTGATCCCTGGTCAGGGAGCTAAGATCCCACGTCTCAGGGCCAAAAAAAAAAAAACCAAAACAAAACCATAAAACAGAAGCAGTATTGTAACAAATGCAATAAAAACGGTCCACATCAAAAGAAAAAAAAGAGTCTTTAAAAAAAAAAGGGGGGGCTTCCCTGGTGGTGCAGTGGTTGAGAGTCCGCCTGCCGATGCAGGGGACACGGGTTCATGTCCCGGTCCGGGAAGATCCCACGTGCCGCGGAGCGGCTGGGCCCGTGAGCCATGGCCGCCGAGCCTGAGCGTCCGGAGCCTGTGCTCCGCAACAGGAGAGGCCGCGACAGTGAGAGGCCCGCATACCACACCCACAAAAAAAGAAAACAAACGCTGTGAATATATAATTGTTTCCAGAGTCGGAAAATATTTTGAATTCTTCAAAAAGAATGATGCTATATAAACTCAACAATAATGTTTGATTTTGTTCTATAACAAGTGATGAATAAAAGGATTATTTATCTTTTTGCTTTTTTGCTCCTGCAAAGTACTGCTGCTCTGAAATGTACTTGGTGTTCTTTTTCAGTCTCCAGCAAAGAACAGGTTAGGTAGACTCAATGAATACTTTCATCTTAAAGGTCCTTAAATTTCCATTCAAGCCTTTAAATAATGTTAATCTACACGTATTCAATTATAAATACAATATAGTGCTGGTATTGAATAGTACCTAGTCAATATCTAGCAAAAATATATGACAAAACCTTGCCCAATTATTTTTTTCTTCCTAGGACTTAGTATGTGCTAATTATACTCTTTCATATTAAAGTAGTCTGTGATTGTATTAACAGATGCTACATTTTTAAGATACATTTTTTTTAAAGGAAATAATGAAGGAATGGGTGTTACATTGAATCCATCTGTAGGTTGGAAAGTTAATTCAAAACCTCAAATTTTCTATCTGAGCAGCTATTTTGTCCATTGTGGTGTCAGCCATGGTGCCACAGCGGTATATGCACTGTTTCTCACAATAGAAAGTGAGGCTGTCTCCCTTGGTTTGCTCTCTGTGAGTACATTGTTGTTAATATCAATCTGTCATTTGTTTTCCTGTCTACCAAAGAAAAATTGTTAGTGTGTTAGGAATGATGGCATTGGAATAACTGATGTTATCTACCACCTCCTCCCACAAGGAAACAAAAGAACCTGAAGAAAGATAGTTTAACAAGAAAGTCCAATTGTAAAACAGTCCTTTAAAGAACTATGATCACTGTAGCTAATTAGTTTCCTTTTTTAGGAAAACATAGGGAAGTAGAAAAACCTTCTAGAATTAATGCCACTATTTTCATAGCATGCTATTTTGTTTGATTGGGAGCTTATGGGAGAAAATATTTGATGCTTTCAAGTGATTACAATTACTGTGAACTCTCAAAAGCAAAGCAAACCAAAGAAAAAACAGAACAGTTTTTTTCAAATGGAGAAAGGGGAAGGTAGCTTATAAAATAATTTGGGCATTTTGAAATGATACCTGACTTCGGTAAATACACCTGGTATCCTTTTCTTCCATTTTCATACCCTCATCACGAACATGTAATAACCAGTTAAGAGCATCTCTTCCCTCCCAGCCTCCAAGGCCCAGGACGGCCGCAGTAATGACTGTCTCGTTCACTGCTTTATCTGCAGCCTGGGACGAGAGGCGCTTTGTGGCCACTCAGTGCACACATTCTCAATTAAACTAGGCTGAATGCTTATAGCTCCTTGTATGGATATCTCTGTTGACCCCCTAAAAGAAGAAAACTCAGAAATCCCAAACTAAAATTGATAGTCCCCCTTTTGCCAGAGACTGGGAGAAATTTCTTCAAATAACAATTCAGGCAGATTACAACAAACATACCCAAGCTTCGACATCTTGTGTAAGCAGACTTTAATTGTAAGCTTAGTCTGTGCCTAACGGAGAACAAGGAGTCATTTTATTACTGCCAAGGTGTGCTTTCACCTCTCTACGTCTTTTCAGTGGAGGGAACCCCCAGAAAGTACCATGACCCAAAGATACTGATTTTGGGGCACATTATGTCCTGTGAGATAAAGCCCTCACAGCTCAAGTCACAGAAGGTGACTATGGAATTAGGTAGAAAATCCTCCCATAGCTCAGGCTATGCTGTGCATTGTATCTTAAACAATTCAGCATCAAGTCAGCAACACATTCATCAAGTCGGCAGATCCAAGGGCCAGTTAGCACCATGAAGGAGAGCTGAAAACGGGATGGCTTGTGCCCATCACCAAACGCCCCCATTTGATTGGAGATGGGCTTCATATCACCCAGGCAGAAGGGGAGTGGGGACGTGGGCACCTGATATACTCTGTTTACTGACCTCAGTCCACAAGGAAAAATAAATATGCCACCTTAAATATGATGTTAGGAAAAGGTGAAAGGAACATTATCCTAAAGATCCAGAGAATGATCTACTGTAAGAAGAAATGGCTTCTATGAAGCAGACAAGTGGTGGAGAGAGATGAAAATGAAATAAATATGAACAGGAATAAGATAAGGAAGAGTATGTGGAAATTTAAAACAAAAGAGTTAAAAAATTAAAATTAAACTATATGTTGGAGGTAATGAATATAGAAATAGGCATTTCAAAAAATAGTTTATTGATAAAGAAAATAAATTTGAGAATCTCATCCAGTATGTAGAAGATAAAGGTAATTACTTAATTTGTGCTTCAGTTTCCTCATCTGTAAAATACGTAAACATAATAACACCTATACCTTAGGGCTTAATTCACTTAATATATGTCAAAGTGCTTATAATTGTACGTGATACATATTAAGCATTCTATGAATGTTAGCTCAATATTTTATTTATTGAGCTCAATAGCTCAATATTTTATTGAACTCCTAATATATGCAGTGTGCAGGGCTAATTATTAGAAATATAAAGGCTAAAGCAACTGACATAGGGATGAAAAGTTAATCAAATGACTAGCAGAGCAAATATCAAAAGACTGAAATAGGTAGGAAAGAGCTCCCTATCCTAACATGACACTGAAGGCTACAGAGTAAAAACTAGGAAAATACACAGACGAGTCGTTGTTACAGTCAGTTCAGCAAACAGGCAGTTTTCTGCTTTGCCGATTAAAACACAAGATATCAAACCATTTGTCTTCCAGAGTTAGCTCAATTGATTTTTCATTTGTTCTTTAAAAAAATCATGATTGTTCTTAATGGCATTCCTCTAACAAAGCAGTGCAGCAATATGATTACTTATACAGGTAAACTACCAAGAGACATGTAGAGTTTTTTCACATGTTGTGTGGTCAACATGACAGTGAAAAATAACTGGTATGAAATTAGAGGCTGTGCCGAGTACCACGGTGGGTAAATAGGAGAGGGCGGTAAAACCTGCACTGAAAGGGCCGTTATTGCTCTTCTGGTCCAAGTTGCTGTCCCCGTTCCCATTTATATATAAGGAAACTGGAGATCAGAGAAGTGAATTAACTGCGTAGAAATGACCCAGTTGGGACGGCAGCCATCAGAGCCCACAACTCTTGACTCTCAATATCAAGATCTCCGTCTGCATTATTTTGTCCAGTTCTCAAAATAGCCCTATGAAGCAGTCAAGACAACACTATCATCCCATTTTAAAGATGGAGAAATGAGTGTCTATAGAAGTCTCACAAGCAATAATAGCTGAAGACAAGCGTCACCTAAACTCTTAGTGAGGGGGATCATGAAGGTTTTTAATGATTCGTGACGTGTACGTTTTGAAAGTAGTGGTATATTTAACCGATTGTTGAATAAATGTGTATGTAATCTGTAATATTGATTCCTCTCTCTTAATTGCTTTATTTCTAAAGGAAACAAACAAAAACAGCTCTCCATTTGTCCTTGCAGTCACTTCTTGGTGACTGAAATGACCAGGTATTTCAATCACCAAGGTGGGGCTTCGCGTTGACTAGGTATCTGGACCACCAGTCCAGAGGTCCCGGATGTGGACACTGGAAAATGCTTTCATTGGGTTTTCTGGAGAAGCCACCCTGAGCTCTGCACTCTCAAGAAAGAGAAAAGCAAAGGTCTGAGGATTGTGTGGGAGAATGCACATTGTTAGGATGTGGAGGAAGGGAATGAATTCAATGAAAACTAAAAATCCGATTAGTGCAAAGGCCAAATCAATCAACAAAGCAAAAGTTGAAGACAGGTTAAAGAGAAAAAAGATTGGATTAGATGATCAAGGGTGGTTGAACAACTGTGCCAGCAGACCAAAAGACACAGCGTAAAGGTATGAAAAGATTGGGAGGGAATGAGGATAGCAGGTTGAATGTACAAATGGAGAAATTTGGTGACGGAAGGTAGGAGATACACAAAAACATCACTAACCATTTTGGCCAAACATTGTTTGATCCATATCTATACTAGTATTATATATTGATTCAGCAGCAACTATTCTCTTAGATCCTATAAATTAAAAAAAGTCTGAAGAGATAGTTCACAATAGAATAGAACTCCAAGTGTTTGTAAGCAGAGTGAGGAAAACCAACTGAGTGAAAAAGATTGAGGATGTCATACAAAGAAGCATCCCAAAGGAAAATGGTTCATGAGGACAAGGTCAAGAACAGTACTGGGCAATCTGATGGACAGCCCTAATGAATACATTGTTGTCTGCTGTAAAATCATCATGCTACACATAACGCAGGTATATAGCTTAGAAACATTTCCTAGAATGCCAATTTTCTATCTATTTGGGAAGCTTTTGTAAGATTACATGGAGGTTGCAGATAAACAAATGCATGGGGCTGGAGGTTAGTTTTGAGTCAGACAGAAAAAACAAAGTTCATCTGTGAAATACTGCCAGAGTTCCCTAGGTCACAAGAGCTAAAGGAATACAGAGAATGAATGGTGGCAATTCAGCAAGAAGAAATTGGCCATTAATAGTACTTTAAATTCTATTTAATAAAGAAAAACATTTATTTATAGAATAGTAAATTGGAACTTTAGGTGAATCCGTTTCATTATTGTCTCAAAAATATTAACTATAGAAGCTATATATTGGCCATTGTGGACAATACCAAATAAAGCATTCCAAAAGAGTTGATCTATTATAGATATTTTTTTCAAATATGAGATGATAAATGGTTAGCATAATTAAATGTAAAAATGACCTGGGATGCTTAGACACTCCAATATATATTAGGTTTAATATTTAGGTCAAGACATCAGATACTCTGATTTTTGATAAGCTCTGTTAAAGGACAGAGTTTTTCTTAGTGCCAATCTACCAAATAATTATAATAGCTGCAAGAATCCAGCACTACCTATGTACTTGGCATTGTTTCAGATGTTCTATCAGTATTAGCCTAGTTAACCTTTATACCTACATGATGAGGTAGGTTCTGTAACAATCTGCAATTTACACATGAAAATAGTGAAGAGAGAGTAATTAACTTGTCCAAACTCCTGCAGCCAGCTAGTATCAGAGTCAGGATATCAACTCAGACACCCTGAACCTTAAATTCTATACACTTAATGACACCGTACTGTCTCAAATCAAGTTCACACACAATTAAGGTAAGTGGCCCTCTAGTGGAGCAGAGGTGTGTGGAAAACTGTAAGAAGGGAAATCAGAAAGGTGGGAATAGGTCTTCCTACCAGAGTCACTACCTACCTTAAAAAATTGCCTTATCCTACTGGTGTTATTTTCAGCAATGGGTATGACATATGTCTAGATATATCTCACAGAGCAATCATTTTATTGCAGTTAGGTATAATGGGAATAATTGTGGATAAAACTATTGTCTTATCTCCACAAACGCACATGCCTTCTTGGGATCTGTAGGTTCTGTGATATCAAGTGTATCTTCAAATCATCAATAGTTACATTGAAGAAAGTCAGGCTCAGAGTAGTAAATATATGGAGAAATCAAGGCCATAAATGGTTTATAAAATCACTTCCCTCTTCCTGCATACAAAGGTCAAAATCCTAGAAACAGACCCTTCCAAGTCTTACTGCAGAAATTAAAAAATTCTTCAATTTGCATTTCATTTTTAGAATTAATTTGACCAGAAGACTGAGGCAGAACTGTAACAACACATCCCCAAACTGAGGCATATGTTTCTTTTTGAGCTCAGGTGCAGTTTCTGTAACTTTTGCAGCATTATTCTGTCTACAAATTCCCACTATTTGTAATTTTTATCCCACACAACAGGGCAAAATATTGGCCAACTACGTCATGTTCTTTGTTCTTTAAAATGAGTCTTTAGAGTCACATAAATTCTGTGATTATTGTAAAGTTACTACCAGCGGAGAAGGACTGATTCCTTTCTGTTAAATAAACAGGAAAAAAGTTGCAGTTCTTTACGTTCTACCAAAGCCAAATACCTCAAATCTTCATAAGACTTTCGTGTAGCAGGTGGGGCAGGAAGCTGAAACAGTCCATAAATATTCAAGCCCTCAGGCCCAGCGCACACTGCTGTGTCTATCTTTTACATTTCTTTCTTGCACCTAATTCTCTTGATAGTCACTTCCTGATTTCCTCTCTGTATGAGGATATTTTCAGCTTCAATTTTCATCCTGCCTCATTTTCTCTTTTACTATATTCAACGACAGGGAACTTTGTTCCCTAACCTCTTTTTACTTTAAGAACGTTGAATTTTAGATTCATCTGAAAGTTATTTGTTTGCAATTGGGAGTAAGTGAAAACATACAAATGTAGCCATTTATTACAACAAAGGTTTCCTTTCCAAAATATACTGAGAACAAGAAACCCCACTATTTAATATGATTCTCCTTTTGGGTTCATCTATGTAGAAATATGCATAATGGTCATTTGTCCCAGCCAAAGACAGCCTTTATATCTGTTTACCCTGGTGCTTACCATATAAATCAGCAAAGCACGAATAACATGAAACAGGCCTTCACTTACAGGCTTGAATGATGACTGTGTTTGGTGAGATGTGTTATGCTACACATCTTGCTAATAAGATGCATTAAAAAAAAACTCCCCATTTTTTGATGAAATTTTTTTCCCTTTTCTTAATCTTGGTTTAGTTTTTTATCCAACAAAATTGTTTCTTCCCACCGGAGGGAGCAGGCCAGTGGAGACATTACTCCTGCCAGGTAGATGGCAGTGCATATGGGAGGTGATAAATCATTTTGTCATTTTGAGGAAATCACAAATTCATCTGCCGCACAGAAGACAATATAATGTTGTAAAGTCTACGGCTGCCTATTCTTAATGCTGTACATGTCAGGAAGCCACTCAGTATATCCATGATAACCCTGCTCATTGTTAACAAAAATATTCATTAAACTGTTAACGTGCGATTATAGTTCCGCTTGGATTTACCCATCTGGGTGACTGTTGGAATCAAGGATCATTTCTCAGCAACAAAGACATGTTCAAATCTCTCTCCATCAACGATTCAAAAAAAAGAATAGAGGAAGGAGAAAAGACCTATATGATATTTTAGGTTCCTCTCTATAATCTATACAAGTCTTTCTCTGTATTTCTATTATCCTGTTTCATTCATTATAAAGTTAATTAATTAATTAGCTAATTAAACCCTGGACTGTGAGAGCTGTAATGGTGAAAAAAAGCCACATTTATCTTCATGGTTAGCTGGTATATCGGTGAATTGAGAGGCACCTGGGTTTAAGGGAATGACGTTCGTAATTTCTAGAATATCCAAGGGTGCCACAGCAAACGAAACTAGCTAAAGTCTTTAGACAACTGAAAACTTTATCCTGCATACATTTGCATATATATTCATAATGATAATTAGGAGCCACAAGCAATGCTGTGGAATTCAAAAGTTTTTTATTATTAATGGAAAAACTGTGTTAAAATGGATCATAATGGACCACCAAAGAACAACCTAGATATCATTCTGAAGTTTAGACAGACTGTTCCGAAGTTGCCTTTGAATTACCTACATAGAGGTAAAGAAGAACAAAGTCTTCTTAAAGTACAAAGAAAAAGAAAAGAAATTAACAAAGGTAAACGTGAATAGAGGAGGGCAAATGAACTTTAAACTCTTTCCCAAGGATTCTTCTCTGCTATTTTTTCTTCCCCATTTTTAAACCTACAGAAAAATGCAACTTGGAGGAAAAATCATCTTTAGTAATTGTTTAGGTTTATTCTTGCTAGGGATCAGAGGATTCTTTGCATTTTTAAACTGAAAGCAATTCTCATTTTTAAGAAATGTCATTAGCTTCTAATATTTACCCCATATGTTTTATTTTTGAAACACCTGTCAGGTCTATATCTCATGTACCTTCCCAATTCACGGAGCCTGCTCTACATAAGGTGGCTGGTAGCATTCTAGTTGTTCACAAGTGGACGATTTCTAGGCTTTATCTTACTGGGCTCTTCACCATTTGACAGTTCAGACGACACTGGTTGAAATTCTCTAAGATTCTCTGGTTGAATCCTCCCTAGGACTTCATGACATCAACTCTTCCAGATATGGTCCTTACTCAGATTCTTCCTTATATTCTTTTCTGCATTCTGCCCATCCTTTGTGTTTATGTACTGATGATTCCAAAATTAAAACCTCTAGTTCTAAGTGTTGAGAACTACCTGCACATCATGATTGATACACATTATCCTGTTCTTTATATATATGAACCCTAGAGGTAGAAATTATTCTCATTTTATAATTGAAAAACTGAGGTTCAGAGAGGGTAAGTAACTTGCCTAGGTCATACACCTAGACAATTAGTAGAGTGGTAACATTTTTTAATTACTAGAGTGATAACTCAAACCAAAGACAGTTTGTCCAAAAGCTCCAGCCCCGGCCATCACACCACACCGCTTCTGATCAAGAATCTCATCTAAGTGCCAGACGCTCATACTGAATTCCTAGAGGATACCTCCATGTAGATATTCCACAGGTGCTTCAGAATCAGTATATCCAAGGTGGAATTCAACAACATCCTGCAAAACCTTCTAATGCACTTGCCTTTCTTAGTTCAGAGACTCTTATTCCTTGCAACCTAGTTCTAGAAATCTGAGTGTTATCTTTTTTTTTTTTTTTTTTGGCCACACCACAGGCATGTGGGATCTTAGTTCCCCAACCAGGGATCGAACCTGTGCCCCCTGCAGTGGAAGTGTGGAATCTTAACCACTGGACTGCCAGGGAAGTCCCCTGAGTGTTATCTTAAGCTATTCATTTTCACTCATCCCTATATCTGATCAGTTTTCAAGTCTCGCTGATTTCTCTTTTACATAGTTTTATTTTTGTAGCTTCCTGTTTGTTCTCACAGCCATAGCCATCATCCAGGCCCTCATCTTTCCTCACCTGAGTTTGATTCAGTGGCCTCCTAACTGATCCTTCTTGCTTCAGTGTACCACTGACACACACTCTATTCCCAGAGCAACCCCTATTGTGCGTAGGGATTTGTATAACATTCAGATCCAAGAATGTTCATTCCCATTTCTCCCAGGCTTACCCTCCTATGTGGCACACAGGAACCTTTGTGATCTGCATACTGTCTGCCTTTAGAAGTTTAGCTCCCACGCCTTTCTTGCATGGGCCACGTACTTGATCAGCACATTGAGGAAATATGTCTTTACACATTTGCTCCCTTCTTCTCGGAATATGTAACTCCTTGCCTGTTTAGTAAACATCTATTTAATTTTCAAGATTCGTCTCAAAGGCACTTCATATAAGAAGAGAGAGGCACAGTGCACATCCCACATCCCCTTATAGAAATTGAACACTCCAGACTTTTGCTTTGCCAGTTTCCATGGCAGCTAAGATGTCAAATCCTGGCTTTGTTTGCTGCTAATGTTGTGACTTCTTTCAACGTTCTCATCCATAAAATGAGGATATCTATAGTATTACTCCACAGAGGAGTTTTGAGAATAAATTGAGATAATGCATAAAAAGTGCCCAGCAAAATGCCTGGCACTGAAAAACTCTAAAAAAAAAAATCATACCATCTAAATCATATGGATAACCTTCAGGAAAGCAAAAATGGGTCTGCTCTCTGAAAATAAAAACCTATATTATCAGAACTGTATTTTAAAAAAACTCATGTAGAAAGGATTCTTGTCACTCTTAATGCAGCATTAATAATAAGAGTGTTTACTCTAAATGGAAGTCTCACTATTTAGAAAGAGCTATGACAAAATCCCTGTTGGCAATAAACCAACAGAATATGTTTCCAGAATATAACTAGGAATGCACAGATATGCACCATCTACTTATATTGTTCATTTTTTAAAAAATAGAAAAGTAAATTAAACCTTAACTTTAATTAGCCTGACTAGAGGATTGTGGGTTTTATGCATCTTTGCAAAGAGCAGTCTTTTCATTGATTTTCTCTATTGTTCTGTTTTCAAATTCATTAATTTCTGCTCTAATTCTTATTATTTCTTTTCTTCTACTTACTTTGGTTTTAATTTGCTCTTCTTTTTAGTTTTCTAAGATAGAAACAGATTATTAATTTCAGATCTTCCTCTTTTCTAATATATTCATTCAATGCTATAATTCTCTCTCTAAGCACTGCTTTCACTGCATCCCGCAAATTTTGATGTTATATTTTTGTTTTCGTTTAGTTCAAAATACTTTCCAATTTCCCTTGAGTTTCCTTCTTTGACCCATGTGTTATTTAGAAGCACATTGTTTACTGTCCATGTATTTTGGGATTTTTCAGTTATCTTTCTGTTACTGATTTAGGTTCTTTCAAATTGAAGGTGTGTTTTATGACCCAGAATGTGATCTATTGTTGAATGTTCCATGTGAGCTTGAGAAGAATGTGTTCTGCTATTGTTGGATGAAGTAGTCTATAAATGTCATTTAGATCTAGTTGATTGATGGTGTTGTTGAGTTCAACTATGTCCTTCTGATTTTCCTCTTGCTATATCTGTCCATTTCTGATAGAGGGGTATCGAAGTCTCCAACTATAATAATGGATTTACCTGTTTCTCCTTGCAGCTCAATCAGCTTTTGCTTCATGTATTTTAACCCTCTATTGTTAGGTGCATAATACATTAAGGATTGTTATGTCTTGGAGAATTCACCCCTTTATCAATATGAAATTCCTTTCTTTATCCCTGATAATTCTCCTTGCTCTGAATGAAGTCTGTTGTGTCAGAAATTAACATAGCTACTCCTGCTTTCTCTTGATTAGTGTTAGCATGGTATGCTTTTCTCTATTCATTTACTTTTAATATATATGTGTTTTTATATTTAAAGTGGGTTTCTTGTAGAAAACATAGAGTTGGGTCTTGTTTTTGATCCACTCTGACAATCTCTATCTTTTAATTGGTGCATACAGACCATTCATGTTCAAAGTGATTATTGATAGTATTGGAATAATATCTACCATATTTGTTACTGTTTTCTATTTGTTGCCCTTATTCTTTGTTGCTCTATTTTTTCTTCTATGCTTCTGCCTTTTTAATGAAACATTTAAATAACTGCGTTTTCTCTCCTTTTTTAGCATATTGGTTATACTCTTTTTAAATTCTTTTTAGTGGTTGCCCTACAGTTGGCAGTACATATTTACAGTTAATCCAAGTCCACTTTTTTTTTTTTTTGCGGTACGCGGGTCTCTCACAGTTGTGGCCTCTCCCGTTGCGGAGCACAGGCTCCGGACGCGCAGGCTCAGCGGCCATGGCTCACGGGCCCAGCCGCTCTGCGGCATGTGGGATCTTCCCAGACCGGGGCACGAACCCGTGTCCCCTGAATCGGCAGGTGGCCTCTCAACCACTGCGCCACCAGGGAAGCCCCCAAGTCCACTTTCGAATAACACTAAGTGGTAACTTCACGAGTAGTGTGAGTATCTTTTAATAACAAAATAATCCTAATTCTCTTTCCTGTCCCTTGTATCATTGCTGTTATCTATTTCACTTATATATAAACATATATAATCAAATATATTGTTGCTATTATTTTCAACTGTCATCTGTTAGATTAAGAAAAATAAAAGTTTTTATTTTAGTTTCACTTATTCCTCCTTTGATGCTGTTCCTTATTTTGTGTAAGACCCTAACATATATTATTTTCCTTCTCTCTAAAGGACTTTTAACATTTGTTATAAGGCATGTCTTCTGGAAACAAATTCCCTCAATTTTTGTTTGTCTGAGAAAGTCATTCTTTCTCCTTCACTTTTGAAGAATAAATTCATGGGACCCAGAATTCTAGGTTGGTGATTTTTTTCTCAACACTCGATTTCATTCCACTCTCTTCTTACTTGTGTGATTTCTGAGATGTCAGATGTAATTCTTATCTTTGCTCCTCTATAGGTAAAGTGTTTTTTTTTTTCCCCTGACTTCTTTCAGAATTGTTTATCTTTGATTTTCTGTAGTTTGAAAGTGATATGCCTAGGTGTAGTTCTGGGGGCATCTATTCTGCTTAGGGTTCTCTGAGCTTCCTGGATCTATGGTTTGGTGTCTGGCATTAATTTTAGGAAATTCTCAGCCATTTGATTTTTTCAAATGTTTCTTCTGTTCCTTTCTTTGAGTATTTGAGAATTCCCATTATGCCTATGGTACACCTTTTGTAGTTGTCACATAGTCCTTGGATATTCTGTTCTGTTTTTTCTGAGTCTGTCCTCTTTGCTTTTTGGTTTTTGAGGATTCTAATGATATATATTCTAGCTCAGAGATTCTTTCCTCAGCAGTTTCCAGTCTACTAATGAGTCCATCAGAGGCATTCTCCACTTCTGTTACAGTGTTGTTTTTATTTTTTCTAGCATTTCTTTTGGTTCTTTCTTAGAATTTCCATCGCTCTACTTACATTGCCCGTCTCTTCTTGCGTATTGTTTGCTTTATGCATTAGAGCAATTAGCACATTAATCATAGTTGTTTTAAATTCCTAGTGTGATAATTCCAACATCTCTGCCATTTCTGGCTCTGATGCTTGCTAGGTCTCTTCAAATTGTGTTTTTTGCCTTTTGGTATGCCTCGTAATTTTTTTGTTGATAGCCAGGCATAATACACGGTAAAAGGAACTGCGATAAATGAGCCTTCAGTAATGTGGTAGTAAGGTGTGGGGGGATGGGAAGCATTCTATAGGTCTATGATTAGGTCTCAGTCTTTTAGTGAATCTATACCTCTGGACTGTGAACTTCACAAGTGTTTTTCAGGTTTTTTTTTTTTTTTCCTCCCCCAGGTGAGACAGGATAGCTAGAACTGGCTGGAGTTTTTCCCCTGAGGGCAGGCTTTATTAAGAAGGACTGAGTGCTCTGAAGTATTCAAAATAGTTCCTTTTCCCCTCCCTCTGCTGGAAGCATGTGTGGATTTTTCTCTGATATTTACTGTGGGAAACTTGTTGAGCTCCTGGAGATAAATCTCACAGTACTGTGGGGGCTCCCTATGACTGAGTCCCTCTGGAGTTTTCAACTCTCAGACCTGTCCACACTGAGTCTCTGACAATCTGTCAATTAAAGTTCAGGCTTTCCTACCCCAGCACTGGTTCCTGCCGTGGTTTCTGCTTGTGATTTCTGCTTGGTAAACCTCGACTGCCTGTATTTGCCTGTCTCTGTAATCTTGGGAACACCAGTTTGCCTTGTCCTCCCCTCTTTTAAGCTCCAAAAAGAGTTGTTGACTTTTCAGTCTGTTGAGCATTTTACTTGTTGTTATTATGTAGTCCATCTCGAATTTTTAACTTAGTATAGGTTCCAAATGTCTGTTCTGCAGTTGTTGGGTATAGCATTCTATAAATATCATTTAGGTTAAGTCGGTTGATAGTGTAGTTCAGATAATCTTTATACTTATTAAATTTTTGTCAACTTGTTCTATCATTTACGGAGTGTGAATTTATCTATTTCTCACTTTAGTTTAGCCACTGTTGGCTTCGTGAATTCTGAAGCTCTGTATTAGTTGTACATGTATTTAGATAATTAAATCTTCTTAGTTAATCCCCCTCTTATCATTATAAATGTGTTTCTTTATTATAGTATTTTTTGTCTTGAAGTCTATTTTATCTGATATTAATAGAACCCAGCTTTCTCATTCTGTCTGTATAGTACATCCTTTCCAATTCTGTTACTTTCAACCTATTTGTGTCTTTTAAATTACTGAGTATCACTTGTAGACAGGATACAGTTGGGTCTTGATTTTCCATCCAATCTGAGAATCGTCCTCCTAATTTGAATGCTTAGTCGATTTACATTTAATGTAATTTTAAAATTAATTAATTTATTTTTGGCTGCATTGGGTCTTCATTGCTGCATGCAGGCCCTCCTTAGTTGTGGTTAGGGGGGGCCACTCACTGCGGTGGTCTCTCCTGTTGCAGAACACGGGCTCCAGGTGCACAGGTCTCAGCAGTTGCGGCATGCGGGCTCCAGAGTGCAGGCTCAGCAGCCATGGCACATGGGCCCAGCTGCTCCGCGGCATGTGGGATCCTTCCAGACCAGGGCTTGAACCCACGTCCCCTGCATTGACAGGCAGACTCTCAACCACTGTGCCACCAGGGAAGCCCCATTTAATGTAATTTAATGTGACTATTGATAATGTTATTTGTTTCCCATTTGTTTCTTCTTTTTGTTTTGGTTTTGGTTCTTTTAATGCTTCATCCCTACTTTTGCCTTCTCTGAATTAATTGAATATTTTTTGGTAGTCCATTTTAGTTCTTCTATTGACTTTTTAGCTATACCTTAAAAAAATTGTTTTAGTAGCTGCTTAGGGCTACAAATATTCATCCTTAACTTATCAATTTCTAATTAGGGATACTTCAACGTCCACTTCTCAATTAAATTTCCTATTTCCATTTCACAAATGTAATAAACTCACAACTCCGTTTACCTGCCTCACCTGGTCCTTTTGCTATTGTTATTTACCTCACTGTATATCTCTTATTTCCTAACTTATAATCCTACTGTTTTGCTTTAAGCAGTCAGTTGTCTTTTAAAGAAAAATGGGGGCGGGGGGAAACTTTGTCTTTTATATATACTACTTAGTTGCCACTCCTAATGCTCTCATTTTTTCCCCATAGATGCAAGTTTCCACCTCATATTATTTCTCTTCAGCCTGAATGATATTCTTTTGCATTTCTTATAGTACATAGCTGCTGAGGACAGATTTTCTTAGTTTTTGTTTATCTGACAATATACTGTATTTCACCTTTGTTTTGAATGATATTTTTACTGAACTGTTTCTTTGTCTTTCATTACTTTATATTTTGGACCATTGTCTTACTGCTTCTGTTGCTTCTGACAGGAAGTCAACCTTCATTTGTTTCTTTGTTTCTCTGTATATAATGCATACTTTTTTTTCTCTAGCAGCTTTTAAGATTTTTCTCTTTAAGTTTGATTCTCAGCAGTTTTACTATAATGTGTTTAAATGTGGGCTTCTTCATATGCATCTTGCTTGGGGTTTTCTGAGTTTCTTGAATCTGTAAGTTGATGGTTTACACTAAATTTGGCAATTTTTTTGTCTTATGTCCTTAAATATTTTTATGGACAATTCTCATGCTCTTTTTCTGGGGCTCTTATTATAAATATGTTAGATAATTTCATATGTTATACTATTTAACACATCCCTAAGGTTCTGTTCAATTTATTTGTCAATCTTTTTTTCTCCACATTTTTCAGATAGGATAATTTCTATACTCCAGGTGACTGAATCTTTCTTATGCCACCTCTAATCTCTTAACCTTATCCAGGGAATTTTTTATTCCAGATATTGGACTTTTATATTCTTTAATTTCCATTCTGTTCTTTTTTATATTCTCTGCTGAGATGCCATGTCTGCTTACAAATTAAGACCATATTTTCCTTTAATTCCTTGAACCTATTTATAATAGCTGCATTAAAGTCTTTGTTAAATGCAAAAGTCTTTGTTAAATGGAGTATTTGGGGGTTGGTTTCTGCTGACTAACTTTTCCCTTGATTGTGAGTTACCTTTTTCTTCATCTCTGCATATCTGTATACTGGATGTTGCTAATTATATATTGATGAGACTCTGGTCATCTCCCTCTGAAGAGTATTGTTTGCTTTTTTTTCTCCTAGTAGACAGCTCAATTATTAATTGATTACCTTGAAACTCATTGTCTTGATTTTTTTTTTTTTGAGGTATGCAGGCCTCTCACTCTTGTGGCCTCTCCCATCGTGGAGCACAGGCTCCAGATGCGCAGGCTCAGCGGCCATGGCTCACGGGCCCAGCCACTCCGCGGCATGTGGGATCTTCCTGGACCGGGGCATGAACCCGTGTCCCCTGCATCGGCAGGCGGACTCTCAACCACTGCGCCACCAGGGAAGCCTTCGTTGTCTTGATTTTAAGCTGTGTTATGTGTTATGGTTGATCTGTGGGAAACCTAAGGAGTTCCCCAAGCTCCTCTAACTTGGCATGACTCAACCTTCAACTTTCTCTCCTTGGCACATTTGTCAAGGTTTGGTTTTAGGCCCTGTTGGGATGGTTTAGATTAGGCCTTATTCTGAGATGTGGTCCTTAATCCTAAAAGGAGGCTTTATCTCATGTCTGATTTTATGTATCTCAGATGAGTAACAGTGATGTTAACAAGGTGTTAATGAGGTCTTTCCACTGTGACTGAATTGGACTCCCAACACTCCACCCTTGACTTCTAGAATTTTTTTCCATTTTTGGCCTCATAACAGTTGTTCTCTGGTAATCCTTGAGTAGTTTCACACTGTGCATGTAGAGCCCAACCTTCACAGACGTCCAGACCTCTCATCTTCATAGCTTCCTTCTAACTGGTGCCTTGCTTTGCAAATTCCAGTAGCCTCAGTTGCCCTAATCATCATTCTCTGCTTAAACTCCTGCTTTCTGTGCCACAGTTGGGAAACTATGTCCAGGCAGAGAGCCTATGAAATTGTGAGCCTTGCCTCATGAGTGTCCGTTCTCTCGGGGTTTGCGGACTTGTGCTGCCTATTAGTCCCATGTTTGAAAATATCTGCATCATGTATCTTACCCAGTTTTGTCGTTGTTTACAATGAGATGGCTAGTCTGGTATCAGTTGCTCCATAATAGCTAGGAGCAAAAGTCCTAATATTTTATATTGTTGATTAAAATATTCTATTTAGTATATTTCTGCAGTATTTTTGATACATAAGATATCTATATCCCGGGCTAAATCCTCTTGCTTTACCAGTTGCCCAGTTTACTTTGAATTTCCATATATAAATTAGATTACTCTATGTCCTGGTGTGATACAGTAAGAAATATATATTTTGGTCTTTGTCCTTAGTTTCTGATACAGAGTTTCTAAAACCTTTGGAGTTGCCTTAGTAACAGGGTTGACAGGAGCATCTTTTGATATTCATAACAACTCCTTTTGACCACATCTGAGTTTATGCTAATGAGGTGACTCCTGGTGGGCCCCTAGATAGCATCAGCATATGGTGTAGTTGCCAGAGGAACCAACCACTGGATTAGATGGTTGGATCTTTCAGCCCTACCCCTGGACCTCAGGGAGGGGAGAGGAGCTGCAGATTTGAGTTCAAACTCCAATGGCTAATGATTTAATCAACCATGCCTATGTCTTAGAACCTCGATAAAAACCCCTAAATGATGGCGTTTGGAGAGCTTCCAGGTTGGTGAACATATGGAGGTGCTGCAAGGGTGGCATGCCCAGAGAGAGGTGGAAACTCCATGTCCTTCTCCCACACCTTGTCCAAGACATGCATTCCATTTGGCTGCTCCTGAGAGGTATCCTTTGTAATAAACTGGTTATAGTAAGTAAAGCGGTTTCCCGAGTTCTGTGAACTGCTGTAAGAAATGACTGAATTTGAGGAGGACATTGCGGGAAGCCCCAATTTATAGCTGGTTGGTCAGAAGTATGGGAGGCCCAGCACTTGTGACTGGTACCTGGAGTGGGGGCTGTCTTGTGGGACTGAGCCCTTTAACTTGTAGGATCTGGTGCTAATTCCAGGTAGATGGTATTAGAATTGAATTGAATTGTTGGACACACAGTTGGTCTCCTGAGAGTTGGAGAAGTGGTTGGTGTCAGGAAAATACAACAGCTGGTGTCAGAAGTGTTGTGAGTAAAGACAGTTCAGACCTGATTTACCTGGAACAGTCTTAGCTAATTTATCCTGCTTAAATTGCGCCCACTTTCACATTCCAACATGTTCCAGTTATGAGAATACATTATATGGTCACCTTACTTACCTATACATCCCTGCTCAGGTACAGCCAATCCATAATAGTGACTTTCCTATGGAAAGTTAAATTGTCATGTACTCCTAAGGAGAATGGGCATGTGAAACTTCTTTAGGTTGGTTTTATTCAAACAGGTTGGTATAATAGTGGTGTGCTAAGGAGAACACAAAACATGATAGAAATGCTATACCTAATTTTATGGGCATCAATGACACTAAAAGAATCTTGAAAAACATTATTGTATATATGGAAATAGAGATATACCATGCATGCATCTCGAAGTTTGCTAACTTTTTAAAGATAAAGCAGGAGACTATCAGAAAATGTCGCATCTGCAGTAAGCTTCGACAGGCTGTACTCCCAAACTTCTCCAGGGATATGCTTTTGTTTCTTTCTGCTACTAGGGCTTTTTTGATGAAGAATTTGAGGAACGCTTACCTCTAGGTCACCTGAGGACATTTTTCAAACCTTATCCAGCTTTTAAAAATCTTCTCTGTGCCTTTCCTCTGTCTGCCCAGTATTTCTCATAGGTCTTTTATCACTCAGTGCTCAGCACGGTTCTTATAAGTTTTCTGTTAAGAACTACATATATGGGACTTCCCTGGTGGTCCAGTGGCTAGGATTCCACACTCCCAATGCAGGGGGCCAATGTTCATTCCCTGGTCAGGGAACTAAATCCCACATGCTACAACTAAGAGTTTGCATGCTGCATGCCACAACTGAGGATCCCGCACACTGCAATGAAGATTCTGCGTGCCGCAACTAAGACCCAGCTCAGCCAAATAAAAAAAAAAAAAGAACTACATATATATCCAGCACATTTTATGTCTTAAACAATAAAGCAGCACACACTTCTGTCCTTTTTTTTACTCCTGAACCAGGACAAGTGAAAGGCTGTACATAGGTAACCCCATTCAACAAACCAATGGCTTTATGAAAAAAATGTATTATCATTTGCTTTATTATTTTTTTAAAGCATGCATGTGCCAACAGTGCCCTGAGTGCCAGGGACACAGACAAAAACAGTACTCAGCTCTGTAGCTGAGAAAATAACAGAGGGAAGCTTTAAAACCTACTTTAAACCTAAAATATTTTATATTCTATAAATATTTTGGGTCATTGGTTAACCAAAAGTTGGAAACAATGTAGTAGCCGAGATGTGGAATGAGTTTTCCTATTAATAATCCCAACCAGCAGCCACATGCCAGCAGCCTCCCTAATGAACTGTTGAAAAAGGAAATGCTAACCTTTGGATGTGTCTCAGAGAAAACAAACAAAAGAAGAAACAGTGTCATCTTTTAAGAAGAAAGAAAAGAAAATTGGTGAAAACTGGATCCATAATATAACTTAGCAAAACTTTGCTTTTCCTTGTTTACATGAGCTACAAAATTTGCATTTTAGTCAACAAAGAAAATGCCAATAAAGGAAAACCAGAATTTGTTTTTGTAGGAAAAAAGATACACCATTGTTTAACGTACTATTTAGGAGCTAAGAAAATAATTTGCTCCCTACCCATTTTTTAATATACTGAATTCAGAGATCATTGTTTAAGATTTTACAAGATATAATGGCACCGTTAAACAAGAAAAAAGGAAGAAAATTATCTGATGATGTCCTTCAATTAGAACTGATACATAGTTTATTCCAAGTTATAATCAGTACAAGATAATTATTTATATATCGTTATCAAAATACAGTTTTTACTTATCCCCAAAGACAACGTTTAGCTTTATAAATGGTTGCTTTTCTACATATGCACCAGAAGGCTAATTATAAGGGTTAAGGGTTAGGAGAATATTATTTATAGTCAGAATGGGTTTACTTTCTGTTGCTTGTTAGCTGCATGACTTCGGGGAAGATACTAAATGTGTTCGATCCTCACGTTCATCATCTGAAAACAACACCCTCACGGTCTTTCTATTCTTAAAATTAAAGGAGACAGTGGTACCTGACCCATAGTGTTCAAAAGTGATGCCATTTATATTATTAAATGATAATACGTATCCACTAACACAACTGTTTTGGTCTTGTCCTGAGCTCTTGTCATGAGATAAGATCTTGCTAAATGCTAATTTTTAAGGTGATTCTCACTTAAGAACTCTGTTTTATTACATAGAATCAGATGCTGTCTTGCCTATAAACATAAAGGTCATATATTTACATACAGCCACCCGCCCCCCCATCACTGCACACGATCCAGTTGAATGAACTGCTTCCCCGAGTCCATCTCTGATGCCCACAAGCAGAGCAATTGGAAGGGTAAGTTCCCTTCCACAAAGCAGATTGATAGGCAGTTATGGTGAGCATCTCCTAAACCTTGTCTCTTTCAAATGAATAACAATGGGGTTTCTTTATTAGATCACTTACCTAAAATGAGCTCAGAAGATAGTATCCCACAGGATCCCTGGTTCGTGTACTTCCAGGATCTATAAGCCTACAGAGCACTGTAGGAGAAGACTACCTTTGAGTCTTCTTCCCCTTTAAAATCAAGATTTGGGAAGGGAAGTGTTCGGTTAGGGTTTTGGCAGAAAACAGATGACATAGTCCTTTCAGTTCACTGAAGAGGGTTTAGTAAAGGGATATCTTACAAAAATGAAGGCAAGCCTAAGGCAAAGCTGCAGGGATAGAGCTGTATATCAGGACAATTAACAGTAGGAAGCTGAAGGGACCAGAGGAGAGGGCTCTTTCCTGAGCTCAGAAATAGAACTGTAGCAGAGGAGGGTTCCTGGTCAGAAGCTATGTCTTAGAAGGTACAGCCAGCCTGCAACAACCCAGGAGGTAGGGGTCCAGGAAAATAATATCATTCTCCTTCTGCTCTCTGATCTCTACCAGTGCATCCCCACAGCTGAATTCAATTAGAAGCCAAAGGGCAAGGGAGCCTGTTGACACAGTCCAGGAAGGTCGGCATCCCTGGAACAGAGCGTGGGAACAGAGAGTGGTGAATAGATATGGGGGCAAATGGAATACGTGCTGCAGCGAGGGGACAGAGTATGCAGTATTCCTGGTCTTGACACTGCATACTAATAAATACGTCTCTTTTCAAAAAATCCTAACGTCAAACATTTAATTTGATCTGTTAGTGGAGTCAGGGGCCAAAATAAGAAGAATGGGTGCTGATTTTCCCCCTCTATTAACAGAATTCATATGAGATTACATTAAAAAGTATGTTACATTTATTGGACAATTTAATCAAGTACAGTTTTGGTTAACTGAAGAAATAATATGCACAGTCTTATTCACACAAACTTACATCATTTTATCTTACCCAAATGACTAATAATTACCATACTAGTTGGTATGCAAAATTTTTCCTACAAAGGAGAGAATATACAAAAGAAATGCAAAGGCAAACTAGACTTGACCATTACCCACAAGGAGATGATAAGAAGCTATGTTCAAACTAACTACAAAATTCTTACAGCTCCTAAGTCACAATATGAATCAAGTTCAGTGAGACCCTGAAGAGACAGCTTTCTGGAGGCAATGGCAATGGCTTTGTTTGCATAACTCTGAGACCACTCCTTGAAAGCTCCCGCTAACCTCACAGCCATATCCCCTTGCTGACTAATACATGGGAGACAATTATCCTTAGTTCTTCCACTCTAGACTCTCAAACTTGAGGCATCTAACCTAGGACTTTGAATTTTAAAAGGCCCAGATCTTCTCATAGGAACGTTGCCTAAATTGAACTTGAGGATTTCTGTGCAGATTATATATTTTTTGTTCTTAGCTCTTTCTAAATTACTCAGACTACTGCACCTAGCCTTAGAGATAGGTTTGTTCAGTTGGATTATATGTGTATTTACAGTACTGATTATTTTCGTCTTTTCCCCGTGCCATTCTATTCAATAAATGTCTAGCTTGTTTTTATATTGTTTATTTTAGCTTTGTTTGTTTTTTTTTTCTTTTTTTTACTTTTACTGAAAAATTGGACGTAACAATGTAGGTAGGTAGAGTTTTAAATAATAATAATAAAAAAACCCTCAATATGTTTGGTTGCTTAGTTAGCTCTTTATAAGTAATTTCTATACCTCTAAATGGATTTCAAAAGAAGAGGCACCAAGCCCCAGTCAAAAATGTATCCATTTTGCTAACTCTGAACATCACAGAGTTCAATATACCTTCACAGAAGAGCGATACGATTAGCCACTAAGACAGTCCAATAGATTTTCTGAAATAGTCTGTTATCCTGTTTCTATCTGATTCAAGCCAATATAGGGAGATGCATAAATATACAAACAAAAACATTGTTTTGCTGGACTAACCCTTAAAAACAATGTGGTAAAGTTCAAAAAATTTAGTTTGGGGTTGAGTTTGACATATATCATTCAAAAATACCTTAAAACTGTGCCACAAACGATGAAGATTAGTTTTAATTTTAAGGAAAAGTATGCATTAACCTTTATTCACTCAAAGATAATCTCTAGTTCCTACCATTATGGGCTTACTTGTTATTATCAGTAACAAAAGGACAGGGTTTAGATGTATGGACTGTAATACTACTTGGGTCATTTAATATATGTTGAATTTACAATTTAACTCAGAGGAAGTCATGTCTAGTGGTTGGGAAATATTTTGTATATATACTTGTAATAAAATTTTGTATCAGGCATTAAAAATCAACTGAGGAGCTTGCATAAGAGACAGGCAAACTCACATTAGATTGTAAGATAGCTACAATGCTCATTCTCTCCTAACAAAGTATTTTCACTCCAAGAATATAACAAATGGTTTCTATCATTCCTTAAGGGTCTTACTTTTTCCATAATTTGTCTGTTGGATCCTATATGTAATCTGTAATGGAGAATTAGAGCACCACAAACAAAAGTTCTAAACAAAGTCTAATGCTGTACTGGGGAAAAAAAATTTGGTCAAAAAGTAAAACAAAACTATTAATGTCTTAAGATGATGTCTTTGCTTATAAGGACCATACTCTTTTATAAAGTATTATCCACTGCCATTTCCTTTCTGTATTTCAGAATTCACTTTTCCTTGTGAATGTAAAGCCTTTGTCTGACGATCAAAAAGCAATGGGTGTACATATAATTATTGCTTGGTACTCCAATACATATAGTTTATTTTTAATATCTTTAGTGGTATTCATTACTCACTTTAACCATTTTATCTAACAATAAGATTTTGAATGTTAATTCTAGAATGTCCTTATGTATTACTTGCTGTTTATAAGATTCATCATACTATATATGCTATCATATAAAAATATAACCCACCATCATAGGATTTATAGTACATTAAACATACCTTTGGGATGTTTAAATCTGATCATTTTCTCTTTTTTTCTCTTATTTAAACCTATTTTTATCTTCCTTTGGGACCATTAGTAAAAATGAATGTCCAAGATAAAAAACACAGATGGCATTAAGATGATAATAATATGAGTAGAAAGCAATTCCTAAATGATTTCTAGTTGGATATGAAAATAAAATGAAAACCATATAGCAGTAATTTTTTTTCAAAGACAAAACTCCATTATTCTGACAAATTCCTTCTTCATCTTTTTTTCTTTTCATATGAAAAACAAAAAATTATTATAGAATTTCCACATCTCAGCTCTTTTGCTGTGTAATACCATGAATACAGTTATTTCTGGATTGTGTAGAAAGGGGAAAGGGGGAAACTAGATAAGTTCAAGAAACAAAATGACAGGAACTTTTTAACCACAGAGTAACAGTGACCCAGAGAGATACAAATTAGAATTAGATGCTGTTGGATACCACATTTTCCAAAACAGTCTAATGTTATGAGAATCCATAAAGTATCAGAATATTTTAAGTATAGAATATGGTTAGGATAGAAAGGAACATTAATAATATGTTGAGTGTTAAGTTTCAATTGTGGTTTTTGAAAGACCCCATAGACGTTTATCTATTTAAAAAATTAAAACAGACTTTCTTTTTCTCTTTCTTCTTTCTCAGGATTGGAGACACCCTTGGATACTGCAACAGGACTTCAGGAAATAGCAGCTGAGGAGTAGGACACAATAAAGCAGTACCCCCTGGTGGGCATCATACTCAATGGGGGAATTACTGCAATACTTTCAAGTTGAGGGGAGGGGAGGCAACTTGCGCTAGTTTCATTTAATTTGCCCAGCTCTACTGTGAAAATCACCTCCATCTCTACTACCATCACTCCTAAAAGACATCCTATATATTCTGATACATGTGATATATAGACACAAAACCACACATTGACTCTTTAGGGCAATAGCAACTCTGAGGTTTATTTAATGGTGACTCAAACTATATCCTACCCTGCTAAGCTAAAAACATACAAATCATCTGTATTCTGAAAGTAATACAGTGGTTAGCTGCTGGCCAGAGGTGTATACATTGCAAATATGATCAGAGAAAATATTAATGTTCGATTGTTGTATATTCATACTCTCTTATTTAATGCCTTCTGCCAACGAAATAATTTGTATCTGTCATTTCTCACACTGATTTTACGGTAGAAGACTAGAGATGTATGCTCAGGTTCCTGTGCACTCAAGGAATGGAACACTGAGATCTCAGTGACCCTTTCAGGTATACTGTGGAGAGTCAATCTCGATTTTGAAGTGTTATTTATTTACTTATTTTTGAGTATTTCCCAAACGTATGGTGTGAGCTGGGGAAAAGTTGCTTTAAAGGGTATGGGAACCTCCATGTGTGGTGGGCAGAGAGTTATTTTACAGGATTCTTGTGGGGATCAAAGAGATGTGCCTGTTGAATTTGAACTACTTCATTTCAGCCATTTTTCTATTCAAGGCCGTGTAAAGATGACTACATCCTGCCAGCATCCTGCAGACAAATAAGCACATGAGTTTCATCCATCTATGTAGGATTGAACTCTATTTGGTGATGCGATGGACGCTTTTTCTAAAATAAAAGCGCAGTATCAAGATTAAATGTTTTTCTCTGCTATATAATTTTTTAAAGGAGAATAACACTGCACATTTTTGACACTGTATTTGTTTCTATGTTTGAACTTCTGGATCATTCCTCACTTCGACATCCTAACTTTTACTTTCTGTATAGTTGTATACCTTATGGAGCTCTGAGCTATTTCTTTTTTTTTTTTTTTTTGTTTCCCCTCAGATAAAGCAAAGTTTAAGAATTTAGTTTTCATGAGGCTTCAATTAAGAAGAAAAAAACCCTAGCCTTCCTGTTACTCTGGTCACCCACATGACAAAAAGGAAGTTAAACTGTTTGCTGACATGTCTCTTATGGTTTGAGTCTGGGCTTCCTTCTCTAGGACACTTGCCAAACACTCAGCTTCCACAGGCAATCTTTTGTGGGAGGTGACCTCATTGGAATCTAAGAGCAAAGGCTAAAAAAAATGCCATAATAATTGCAAACAAACCCTAGTTCTGGTGAGGATTGGTTGGTTCACATTCCTGAAGTAGCTGGAAATATACTTTCTGAAGATTTAATAGAATAGTAAGTAGGTCTCTTCTCTTGAAAACAACTCTTCTAGACTCTCAGGTTCCTGTTTACAGTACCACCACTTTCCAAGTTGTTAAAAAGGGTTAGGGTAATCTTTCATTCTTCCTTCTTCTTTATCATCTATCTCTCATATTTAATTAATTAGTAAGTTCTAAAATCTCTTTTCCAAAATTAATTTTCTGCTACTCCCTTAATGCAGTATCACTTTACTTTTAGGTGAATGGTGTGTCTGTAACTTTTATGATTAATTTCAGTCTCTTTAAGCATTCTCTCCACTTTCATCCCCATCTAACTTTTTGTCCTGTGCCTTTAACACACTTCACATGTTTTCATAGTTCATGGAGAGAAATCAATAGGGGAAAAAAAGTGACCTTATTCACTGCCTTTGTTTAAACATTTAGCTTTAAATATCCTTGGCATTCCTTTTGTTGATCTTTAGGACTAAAACTTTTGCCTTCTCTCCTGAATTCTTTGATCTGTTATGTGATGTTGTCTTTCTAGTACTGAGTGGTTCCTCTCTGGGAAAGTGATCTCTAATTTGTTTTGGAGATTACATCTTGGCATACTAGTATTGTGACTTAACCCCACGTGCCCACCCCAGCATGTGGCTGGTATGTTTGCTGATTCATTTCTTATTTCTGTAAATAAAATGGGACATTAACCTTCCTAAAACAGAACTTTGACCATATGACTAACGTGTTATAAACCATCAATGACTTCCCCTTTGACTCTGGTTCTGGAACCAGGTAGACCCGATATCCAGTTTTGTCATTCACTAGCACAGCGGCAATCTCCTGAACCTCACTAGGAATAAGTTACTTTATCTAGTAACAATTGATAAATTCAGTTTGAGTATTTCACTTTTGATTTTTGCCTTTGTCTTAAGAAGTAAACGTGCTCGACACTTCCTTTGATTTGTCCTTATCATTGGTATCAATATTATCCTAAGTCTCATAAAGTAAATAGGATGGTTTTTCTATTTCCTTTTATTTTTCTGAAATCATCAGTATAAAATAGGGATAATTTTTCCATGAAGATTTGGTAAAGCTCATTTTAAAAACCATCAGATATGGGAATTTGCTTTGTAATTGTTTTTTAAATTAACATATGTTTTCTTCAATTTTCTAAATATATGATATATTTCACATTAAAAGAGGAAAGAAAAAAACTTGTCTGGTTTCAATGGCCACTTGATAGGAATACTTTTTGTTTATTTGACTTATCTAAGGTGATTATTTTTGTTTCTTCATAAGTCATTTTTGAAAATTTAATTTTTTGAGATAAATCTCAATTTTATGTATTTTTAAAAAGGTATTAACAATGCAACATAGTAATCTCATACTCTAAAAAATTAATTCAATCACGGAAATGAAGTTTCCTTGTAACTTGATCAATTTTTGCTATTATGTATTTTGATGCGGTCTTGTTATGTGCATTTAGGTTCATGAGGAATTATTCTTTTATACACCTTTATTCCTATATAATACTTTTTTTCCTTTTCATTCCTATTCTAATTTTTTGCCTCATTTTTATTTAGTTTACTTCTATAGCACCTTTATTTTTATTATTTTTTTTCCTGGGTATGTTTTACATCCCCCCTTTTTCTCTTCAAACTTTTTGTATATATCCCCTTAAGCAGCATGTAATTGGATATTTTTTAAACCAATAATATAATTGATACCATTAAATAGTCAATTTTCATCTGTTTAAATGTACTGTGATTACTGTTGTTTCAATATTTTTACTATTTTATTTTGTGCTTCCTGTTTAGTATTGCTTTTATTTTCTTATGGTTTCTGTTGGTTTTTGTTGGTTCATAGACTGCCATTTATTTTCTTCTCTCTTTTCCTTGGAAGTACACATTTTATTTTTATTCTTTGCTGGTTATCTTTATATTTTAAAATATATTCATAGTTTGAAAGCAGGAACTCTAACAGATATTTGTGTACCCATGTTAAGAGCAGTGTTATTCACAACAGCCAAAAGGTATAAGCAACCCAAGGGTCCATTGATGGATGAATGGATAAACAAAATGTGGTAGGTATATCCATATAATGGGATATTATTCAGCTTTAAAAATGAAGGGAATTGAGACACATGTTACAACATAGACGAACTTTGAGGGCATTATGCTAAGTGAAATAAGCCAGTGGACAACTACGATATGATTCCACTTATATGAGGCACCTAGAGTAGTCAAATATATAAGAGACAGAAAGTAGAATGGAGGTTGCCAAGGGATGGGGTTAGAATGGGAGTTATTGTTTAATGGGTACAGAATTTCAGTTTTATAAGATGAAAAGTGCTCTGCAGATGGATGGTAGTGATGGTTGCACAACAATGTGAATATACTTAATACTACTTAACTCTACACCTAAAAATTGGTTAAATTTTATGTTATGTATATTTACCACAATAAAACTATGAAAAAATATATTCATAACTAATATTTCTTAAGAAAATCCTAAAGTAATTTGGAATGTTTATCTTCTGAAATGAAAAAAGAATTTAGTCCATATAACTACCTTCTGAACTCTCTCTTTCCTCTTTAATGTTATTCCTTTCCAAATTTTAGTTCTGACTTTTAAAAACAGTATTATTTTTAGAGTTAATAGTTAATACATTTATAGAAGCGTTTACCAACTTCTTTAATCACCATTGTTTTGTGCATCTACACTTTCCCTTTGGGATAAAGTTTTCCCTTTGTTTAAGTACTCACCAAGGAATTGTTTCTTTTATTGGAAAGTCTATGGGTAATAAATATTCCTGATCTTCGTATGACTGACAATGTCAGTCATACGTATGACTTCGTATGACTGACAAGGCCTTATTTTAAAGAGTTTACTAGGGCATGAAATTCTAGTTTGACCGTTATGTTCCCTTGGCATTTTCCCTCTGTTGTCATTTGGCATCCTTAGTCTTGAGAGAAATCCATGGTCAATTTAATTGCTAAAGATTTATAAGTACTTTGTATCTTTTCTTCCAAATGCTTTTATCAATAAACCATTCTCTTTCCCCTGATATCCTGCAATTTTTCTATTACTCATTAAGGAGTGGATTTTGTTTTTTTGTTTTGTTTTTCATATTGTGTAGTACTTCATGTGCTAAATTTGAAGTCATAATTTTACTCAAATCAAAAATATTCTTAGCATTTTCATTCTTTCAATATTGCTTTTCTAATATTCTATTTTTCTATGTTTCTAGAAATCATAGTGGTGTATACTGAAGCTCATCAATCTATCCTCCATATATCACAACTATCCTTTCATATCTTTAATTTTTTTGTTTTTCTGTGTTGTATTGAGTTAATTTGTTAATAATATCTTCCAATTTACTTATTCTCTCTTCAACTGTGTTCAACTTAGAACTAGATTTTATTTTAAATTTCCATGAGTAGTTTTCAGTTCATTTTTTGTTGAATCATAGTTGCCTTTTTACTTGAAAAAAATTATTTTGCTTTTTTGTGGGTCATACTTCTTCCTTTAGGTTTTTGAGGCTCTTTAACATTCCTATTTAAAATTTATTTTAAATTGCTTTTTTATTTCACCAGGAGTTTATTTCCAAATTGTTGATTTTCCTTACTCTCTCTCTTATCATTAGGTTTTCTTATTGCCTTAGAGTGTTATTTGGTGAGCTCATCATGAATTGGAGTTCTCTCTCATGATTCTCCCTTGTGTAGTGGTTTTAGGTTACCTTTCTTAGGTTGCCTTTCATTCTCCTATCAAGACTTATTGTTTCAAGGCTCCTGTGCTGTCATGATACCAGAGCTCTCAAATTTGTAGCTCTTGCTCCCATAGGTGGCTTGGCCAAGTACTAGGTGCAAGGCAATCTGTGCTCTTTACTGTGATAGGCATTCAGCTTTATAAAAGGTGCAGATCAAAACCACAATTGCAATTTTCTTTTATCCTAATTTCATGAGTGCAGAATCTTGCTTTCATATCTCATTTCATGTATTGAAATGGAAGTATTTCTACCACCAAACTGGAAGTACTTCTGGTACTGATTCTTCTTCAGGAGTTAAATGTCCAGTCAATTTTGCCCATTTTATGGTACTTTTTATTTGGCTCTCACCAAATAAGTCTCTGGAACCAAACTCTTCTTACTAAATTTTTATAGTTTACTTGCCTTTTAATAGCATATTATTTCTCATAGCTGTGCAGTCATATTTGAGGACCCTGAGTCTAGTTCATCCTGTTCAATCTGCATATGAGTTCTACGGAAGAAACTTCTGGGCACCATATCTGTTCTCTCCTCATTCTAAAGCAAACAAACAAACAAACAAAACCCTGAAAAATGCCCAACTGAAAACTAGTAAACCTGTGTATTGCACAAGCATGGCTTTTGGAATATAATAAAAATAAAATCCGTTTTGTCTTCCATGGTCTTCAAATCTAGTACAGATGAATAAAAATTCCAGTAGCCCTCATGACTTTCCTGCTCACTTTAGGTAAATCAATAATGTGATGGTCACTTTCAGTACCTTGTTTTGGTGATTTGAATGCTTAATCTTATGTAATAACCAAAAGCCCAAACTTAAACTTGTGTTTCTTTCCCTCCCTTAGCAGGGGCCAGCTTTAAGAGGGCTGCCCCATTGGAGAAAAGGTGAGCTGGCATTTTCTTTCTCCCTCAGCTGCTCCTCTCCCAGCTGCTTCTGGTCCACCTGGCCTGGGAGTCTGGGGAAGGCCAGGGGAAAACAGATAAAGTATATTCTTCCTTGAGTTGTTCCTCCAGTTCTCTGGGCCTGGCAAGTGTTGAAAGAATCTGGATTTTTCAGAAGGCTGTTTTGGAGTCCTTTCTCTTTGGGGTTCCCTCACCTTCTGGCAAAACCACCTTGAGGAAACCACTTTTAGAACCACTAGGCTGACATTACTAACATGAGTAGAACATTCTGTCTCCAGGATTTGTATACTTTTGACTTACTTGTAAGAGGAGGAA
Organism: Tursiops truncatus; assembly: GCF_011762595.2. NCBI lineage: Eukaryota > Metazoa > Chordata > Mammalia > Artiodactyla > Delphinidae > Tursiops > Tursiops truncatus. The sequence continues at coordinate 161,148,230 of NC_047035.1, read as the reverse complement.
TGCAGCTGTTTTCCTATGTCCCCTCTACTGCTTCACTCTGCCCTGACACTGTAGGACAACAGTCACTACCAACCACCTGTAGGTATCTCATGTGCATGACAAACTCTAGTCTGTGAGTTCTTAAATGATAGGAAACATATCAGTGCTCTCCAAGAGGTCTCTTTGAAGCCAATTTCACTGTGCTTTGCCTTGAGGGATGGAGTGGGGCTCAGCATAGCCAAGAAATCTTCATAAATCCACTCCTTCAAAATTCCCCTCTCAACAATTTTAATAGCCTCACTGTTGCACAAGGTGTCTAAAAGAGTCACAATATCTTAACAACTTGATAGTCTTACTGACCTTCACCCCTTAATCTAAACTGCCACTGAATATCTTGTCACAGGTCATTTCTTTGGAAAATGAGACAGATGTGGAAATTGTTAGGTGGGGCTTCTGGTTAAGTCTCTTTTCCCCGTCTGTCCTATCTTTTTTTGAGTTGTCTGGAAAGGGCTCATGATGGAGGACCAGGCCCAGAATGTAAGGTCAGAAGAATTGTAGATTTGCTTTTGGCATCTTTGAAGAAGTGAAATAATGCCAGTAGTTATTTATCTCCAGAATTTTTATTATTAAAAAATTTTTTTTTCCTTAGGTTTTTAAGTCACTGTAGTCAGATCGGTATCAGTAGAAACTGGATGGGCTTTCTAATTGATACATATACTATTGTTACTGAGTCTAAGCTCGTACTGCTTGCTGCATGACAGGCCAATAATCAAGAGATGAGTTGCCGGGGCAAGGAATAATGACTTTATTTGGAAAGCCAGCACACCGAAAAAACAGTGGGCTCATGCCCGAAAGAACCATCTTGCCTGAATTAGAATTCAGGCTCCTTTTATGCTAAAAGGGGAGTAAATCAAACACTTCCTGCTTCCCATCAGCCTCCAGAGGGGATGTGTTCATTTCCTTCTCCCTGAAGTCATTCACAGGTGGGCCTGGTCAGGATGTTTCTTGTGAGCTAAACAAAGGTATTTTAGCTTAATGCTCATTACCTGGGAGTCAGGGTTCCCAGAGATGGGCCATTATGTATAATTTAAGCTTATAGGCAACATTCCTTTAGTAATTAGCTTGTAATAGAATACTACAAAAGTTTCTCCCCTATTACACTATGATAGAGACAGGTTAAAAGATCTACCGAGGTCATTCTACAGGTCACTCCCTTCTACGCCCTTATCTGTGGTCTGGGATAAGAACCACTATGGGTTACTTCCTTATCTATGGTCCCTGGTTGGCTTTCTGTTGGGTTTAGCCAAGGGGAGACAGAAGTTGGAGTTTGAAGGGCGGGAGAAGAGAGAATTTGCATATGTTTTATCTGTTTCCTCCAGCTTCTCTGCCAAGGCAGTTGCTTCTCCAACTCCCACTCCTCCTACAAAGCCCCCTCCCCACAGTTCCAGCTCTCACCAGGAACTGGGTATCTAGGACCTACTCCTTGTTCCCTCAATGTAGCCTTTCTACTGTTGCTAGTCTCTTGGAGTCTCAACATCACTTGTCATTTCTTAAACCTTGCCTATACCTTCATTAAAGTAAATATTCTTGAAAGTTTTGTTATTTTAGCCATCTGGAGTGAATTGTCTTTTCTGATAGACTTCTGACTAATACTGCTATATAATCATTAAATGTAGTTAAGGCAGATCTTCTAATTATAAGTCCACTCTTTCTTCTCTTACACCTCACAATATTTCACATACTTGACACTGAATAAATGACTAAGTTATGTACTGTGATGTTTTACCATAAAAATAAATTTTAAAAACAGCAAAATACTTGTCAATATGGATATATATTTGTTCCCCAGGGTGATTTATCCTAGTGAAAAATATACCATATAAAGAATATATTATATATCATCTATCAACATATACCTTTTTTTATAGAGAGCTTACATCCCTCCATAACCAATAGGAAAAAACAATGCATTATAACTTACATTGCTACAGAGAAAATTCTCGTAATATTTTAAATTCCAACAAAATGGAAAAGAATAATATATGTAAAGCCTTGTTTCCTTTACTGAAGTCTTAATTCAAACTAAAAACATTCTCATTCTGACACTCTAACAAGAGAAGAGTGTTTTTCAGTTTTATCTACAAAATGAAGCAATTATTAGAAAATATTCTTATTCCAAAATTAGAATTCCCCGTGTATATTCAGAAAGCATGCCACTTTAGTCCTCTACATTGTCAGATAGTGGTGACACTAAAACGAAGGTTTTGCTGTGAAGGGATCTTCTATGTTTTCATTCTGGATCCCCAAGCAATAAATTCAAAGGGGATACATTTCTCTCTAACACCAAAATGCCTGTTCTCTCTTTTATCTTTTTTTCTTGCTACTCCTGTGGTATTTACTCCAGTGTATTTGTGTGGTCAGTCATTGCCCACAGAGAATGAAAAGGCAAGAACATCTACCGACACTATCATACTTTCCATAAAATTATTTGTTCCGTATTGTGTATTACTTTTTCTAGTTTTCATATATCTGACTCTCACAAGTTTTTACGTATCAATACATAGTAAACAGAAGGATAAGATGGACCTATAGACTTACCTATAGGCTTATATAAAATCTAGCCACTGATAATGAGTAGTGATAATTTAATCCTAAACTTAGAGACATAAACAAGTTCCATTACCTCCTTCTTCCTCCTGGCGAAAATAAGGAAAATAAACAAAGTCTTTCTCTGAAGAATACAAAGGGATGCCGTACATCTCGGAGTTACAGATGGACAGCAGATTAAGGCAATGGCAAACATAAACGAGGACTTTCAGAGGATGAGAAAAGTCCCACGGGAGTTTCAAAATTAAAATGCATTGAACTACTTAGATGTGTCAACATTTCACTACGAAGAGGGAGAAGTTCAAAAAGTTCTACCTCATTTGCTAGTTTTCGCTTCTGTAAGGCAGAGATCAGCCACCTAGCAACACCACAAAAGATTCTACTCTGACATAGTTTAACTCATGCTGGCTGAGCAGGAAGAAAAGCTATGTAGGATCAGGGCAGAACTGGATGGCCTGTAGTTCCAGTGCCACTAGGGAGTCTGGTTTGGGAAATTGTGAAATTCAGTCTGAGGAATGACTTTTTGTCAGCATTCTTCGAAGCTCAGGTCTCTGAGCACCTCTGCTGGGCTCTTTATCTCCCATTCAATAGACTGCATTGGAAACACACACACACACACACACACACACACACACACACACACACACACACTCATCACGCACGGTGAAGAAAGAAAACATGTCATTTCCAATCAATGACTATCCCATTAAAGTTCAATTGTGCATACGCTAGGAAAAGTGATAAAGTAAAAACTGTGTCGATTAAGAGGAAACATTTTCCTACGCAGCTATTTTAGGATTGGTGGAGTACTGAGCTTTTCCAAGTTCCTGATCTTCACAATATAGACAGCTATCTCTTGTTCTCTCTTTTAAAGCCAGTCCGTTGGCATTAGATCCTGCCCCAGAAATAACCCACCACTTTTCTTCCAGGAGAAGAGAAATATCTACTTAACAGTCAGGTCATACCAGAGACTTTGGAAAATATCTGGATCACAAACCCCTGTCAGCAACAGCCAGTGTATGAAATCTGGGCCATGTCCTTCCTTGGAGGATGTCCTCCCTGGATGAGTCCACAGGTCATTCAAGAGGCACTTGCATCAGATTGTCAAAGCAATGCCGTTTTCGGCTGTGAAAGCTTACGGCTGGCATGGAAAGTCTAAAAACAACTGGACAATTGAGTGTACCAACACATCACGAGGCTTCCTTTCTGGGAAAGGGTCAGAGAAGGAAAATTAGGTATTACCGTGCTTTTGATTTTCATGACTCTCTGGGCATATGTGAGCGGAGGAGAATCCAACTCTGGGAGTGAGGCGGGGAGGGAGGCTTGGGGAGAGAGGTTATTTGCTTCATCTTCAATCGCATTCCTGGCTTGTCTGACTCTGCACGAGGCACAAAGTGTGTAATGCTTTCTGACAACAGGGGAGGAAAACCGAGGGACGGGCACATTTCATCTCAGAGCTGCTGCTGAAAGCAGCCAGCTGGCCCTGCCTTTTACTGTAAGAGGTGTTGTTATTTTTTAAATATTGTAACCGTTTTTAAGATCTTTTTGGAAAAATGCATTTCTAAGCTACTAAAGCAGTTCTTGTTAAAATACAAATGCAGAAACTAAAATATGAAACTGCCCTTTCCTCCAGAGCCAGGCTCCTTCTAGACAGGTCACTGACAGCTCTGAATACTTTGATGTGTATGCTGTTACACTTGTTTTGCATTTTCACATACTTTCTGTCCCCTGCATAGTATTTTAATACGCATATTATTTTGGAATTTGCACATTTCACCTAACAACACACATTGCTACGTCAGGATTTATATTTCCATTAAAAGAATTGTTACATAGTATCCTACGTTTAAATTTGTTTTCAGAATAGTACTGCACAATATCAAAATCAACACATTTATCTGCATATTTCTTGTTAATATGACAGTAGGCTAGATTCCTAGGATTGAGGCTGGCTGAGTTTAAGAGTATGAATATTAAATTCTTGAATGGATATTGCCACTTTGTCTCTCCTACAAGTTTCTTTTCCTAAATGTTGTATGTTTAGTTTCCTAAATATACGGGTTATATTCCCATAATCTGTGTAAAAGAGGGTCAATGTTTCTACATTCTCACAAATAGTAGATATTACTAAACTTTTTTTGTCACTTTGATGGGTTAAACCAAGGTTTCAAAGGTTTAACTTTGCACTTATTTATTAAACAGGGTTGAATTTTTTTTTTTTTTTTTTCTTTTCGGTATGCAGGCCTCTCACTGTTGTGGCCTCTCCCGTTGCAGAGCACAGGCTCCGGACGCGCAGGCTCAGCGGCCATGGCTCAGGGGCCCAGCCGCTCCGCGGCATGTGGGATCCTCCCAGACCGGGGCACGAACCCGTGTCCCCTGCATCGGCAGGCGGACTCTCAACCACTGCGCCACCAGGGAAGCCCCATAAAGAGGGTTGAATTATTTTAGATATGTGTTGACCATTGATATTCCTTCTTCTGTGAATAATCTTTGTCTATCATTTATTGTATAATTTTTATTGCTTTGAGGGAACACTACATATTCTAGCTAATCCCCATTTATAGTATATACAGTATATCTTTCTTGTGGCCTGTAACTGTGTTTTTAAAAAATTTTGGTTATGGTGTCTTTCACCATTACTGCAGTTTTATTTTTGTTTAGGAACCATCCATGTGGTCAAATTTCCAAAGCTATTCATCTTTTCTTTTATGGCTGCCTAGTAAGCTTATAAATGACCTCTATTCGTCAAGATTTTAAGCTATTCCCTTATTGTATATTTTCTCTAAGAATTTTTGTAAGTTTTCCCTATTTATACCTTTCATAAATCTGGGATTAATTCCCTGGGTATAATGTCAATAACAATTTATATTTTAAATAAATGGCTAACCAACTGTCCTAACACCAATTATTACGTAGTTCAACCCATCCACTCTCATCAACTTGAAATGCCACCTATTTTACATTAATTTCACATAGCTACATCAACCTATTAGTAGACTCTTTACCTGTTCCAACAGTCTATTTGTCTTTCTGTCCCAGCTCCACAATATTTATTACCATGACTTTATGACAAGCTTTACTATGAAGTACAGCAAATACCAATCCTTAATTTTGTCTTTAAATATTATATTTATTTTTCTGGTGAACATTAAGACCCACTGGTCTATTTCAAAAATAAATAAAAATCTAAGACACTAAAAATGTCCTCTGTTAACTGTCATTTGTACACTACTGAATATGGTTAATTCCAGAAAGTAAGTTCATTTGCTTCTTTCTTATCCATTTGATCAGGTCTTTGAGTGTCCTTCATTTGTACCTTCAGTTTTCTTTATGTGGGTCTTAAACATTTACAGTTAAGTGTAGGCCTGTATATATTATAATAACACAGCTAGTTCAGAATGGAGCTCTTTTCTAATTATCTTTCTCAATTATTTTTCCTACTGATGAAAAGGAAATTTACTTAGTGTTGCATATTTACCTTGTATCCATCTACCTTGCTGAACGCTTTTTATCATTCTAATAGTGTCACAGTTAATTTGCTTGAATTTCCTAGTCTGTGAATAACTGCAATAATATTTGTCTTTCTTCTTTTTCAATATGTCTCACTCTTACTTCTTTTTCCTTATTCCTTTGCTTAAAACCTCTTGAGCAAATGGAATAATCTCAGTGGCAGCAGATCCTTTTTTTCTTATTCCTGGATTTAAGGGCAGATACTTTCAGTTTTTTAAAATAGATACACAATTGGAAGAGAGGGACTACATCTTTGCCTTTTAAAATTTCTACTGTGTCACTTAAGCTACTCAACTTTAATACCTCTGCTTGGGCCAATTTTGGTAATTTATATTTTCCCATAAAATTGTTTCTTCCATGTGTTGGATATGAAAAAACTACAACCACATGACCTCTTAAGCTTACTACACAGAAGATATCTAAATGCCCTCCTCTTTAAATTGACTTCTTGAAACTTTGAAATAATTTTCATTTACAGAACATTCAAGTGTTATTATAAATATATTTGTTAGTCCTTAGCACTTGAGTGCTATGTTTGAAAAAACTAACAACAGAGACCATGACGTTAAATTTTGATCATTTGTTCTGTATTCCACCAGTAAAGAACTATTGTTGGTTGCTATGGAGATGACTTCAACAATGTTAAATAAGAAACTGGCAAACGGATTACTAGTGCTTCCCACTTAGATACATTTTAAAAAGTGTTCTTAAGTAAATAAAATGATTATGAATTATACATTTCAGCAGTACAAAAGCTCTTTTCAATTCACAGCTCCATCACGGCGGAGAATGTTGGTTTCTTAGCAAATGTTCATTTTCCCCTCCTCCTTATAAAAAGGTTAGGTAATTTATTCAAAGTTATGGAGTTAGTAAATGGTGGATGGAGTTCATACTCAAACCCAGGTTTACTTGGTTTTAGGGTCATATCCCTGTCCTCTTTTGTATACTACATACAGGATACGACTCATATGTGTTGGTTCAGGAAAATAGAGAGGACGTTCTACACAAGTTGGGACCTAAAAGATAAATCTGGAGTTTTTCAGGTAGTCAAGGTGAGAAAGAGTAATATGGGCAAAAAGGAACAACACGAACACTCATAAGAATACTAGAAGTGCACAGTATGCTAAAGAACAGAAAACAGCCAAATGCAAGTAAAGCTTCGTTCTAGAATTTCTTCAGGCATTTGATTCAAATCTATACTCATTGAATCTTGCAATCATAGAATCACAAGCCACCTAGTCAAATCCCCAAAGAGGCAAAATACCACGATGGTTCATAACTTAGGAGTACAGACGCTGGCCAGAAGACTGAGGTTTAAACCTGAACTCCACCGCCTTTCTTGCTCTTTGTCTTTGGTAAAATTACTTAATTTCACGGTCTCATCTCCTTACCTGCCAAATTAGACACCGTATCATCTGCTCTGTAGGTTTATGTGAAGGCCAAAGGCATGTCAAACACTTAAGAGGTGCCTGATGTAAGCCAGTAGCATACCTCAGATTTTTAACATTTGCGTCAAATGAAAGAAAAGCCATAGGATGGTTCTAGCAACTATGACTACATATTTTCATTTTCCTTTGGCCTGCCCCAGACAACACCTGCCCCACACCTGGTAGAATGGACACTCCTTAACTGTTCCACATTCCAATTGTACTCTGTTGTGTGGATGTACCATAGTTTATTCAGCCACTTTTCTATATGTGGGCATTTAGGTTGTTTCCAATATTTTGAAATTATAAAAATGCTTACAGCAAGTAACCTTGTGGACATTATTCTCATAGTGCTGGAATTGTACCAACAGTATAAATTCTAGAAGTGGAATCGTTAGGTTCAAAAAGTAAATGAATATGTAGTTTTTTTAGATGCTGCCGAAAACAAAATTATACCAATTTACCATAAAAATATCTACCAATTTTTATACCATAAAAATTATACCAATTTGCATTTCTACTAGCCAAGTGCTTGTTTCTTTATATCCTTACCAACAGAATACGTTGCTCATCAGAGAGGTGGGGAATAGCAGCTTAGTATGGTTTTAATTTGTCTTTATCTCATGAATGAAGTTGAATTATTTTCATAGGTTTAAGCATAATTTTACATATTTTTAAACTAATCATTGTCCATTTTCTTAATGTGATGTTTGGACTTCCCCGTATTTTAAAACAGCTCATTAAGTATTACGGATATTTTCATTTTTCTGAGATATATAATACAAGTATTTTCTCTCAGATTGCCAGCTGTCTTTTGATGTTGCATATTGTATATTTTGTGCCATGCAAAAGATTCTTTCTAACCAAAATTTATGTAGTCAAATTTATCAGTATTATATTTGATTGCATTTGGACTTGAGTCATTGAAAAAAGCTTTATTCTTACATCCAGATTATAGAGGAATTCACCATGTATGTAAATGGTCTTAAATTCACCCTAGTATGTATAATTTCATTTTGAATTCTGATCTACCTGAAGTTTATTTTTATGTGTGTATGGCGTGAGGTGTGGTTCTAATTTTTATCTTTTTCCAAATAGCTAACTAGTTGCTCCAACACTGCTTGAAAGTCTATCCTGTTCAGTGACTTAAGATGCCATCTTTACCATTTACTAAATTTTCATGTGCAATTGGATATATTTCTAGAATTTTTACTCTATTCTGTTAGTCTGAAATGTCTATAATGCCTATTCAAGTTCCTGTACCACATTGCTTTAATAATAAGGACTTAATTCTGTTTATTCTAGGGCTACTCAGCCTCTAGTAGCTTGTCTTTTTCAGTGTTTAACCAGTTAATTCCATGTGTATTTTTCCATGGGAACTTTAGTACCAAATTGTTTACCCCAATTTGTGGGTATTTTTGTAGGGATTGTGTTAAATTTATAGATTAACCGAGGGAGAACCAAGGTCCTTAAGATGTTGCGTCAGCTACCCAGAAAAGGAAAATGTCTTTCTACTTGTTTAAGACTTTTGGGATTGTTTTTTAATCATACAGGTTTGCTTTTATTTTTTAAATTTATTCCTAAATATTTTATCTTTTTATTTTTGTTGTGAGTAGGGTTTCCTTTTCCACTTTTTCCTCTAGTTTTGTGTATACAGACTATTGATTTCTGAATGCTAATTTTATATCCTCCAAACTTATTGAATTGATTTTAACTTTTGAATTAATATTTATGATTATTTTCTAAGGTTTTCCAGGCATACTATCATGATAATTTAACTTCTTTCCTAATTTTTATGCTTCTTTTTTTGTTATTTTGTCTTGTTTTATTTTTGGTCAAATTGTATTGACTACTATCTCTCAAAAAAATGTTAAATATCAGTGAAGATAGTGGTCATATGTGCCTTGTTCCTAACATCTTCATGGAAATGCCTTTTGTGATTCTCTATTAAGATGCTGATTTAGGAATAAAGAATTTATTTTTTATAATGTCAAGGAAGCATCAATTAGATATCAATTCATATTTTCCTTAATGCTTTTTTTGAAAAGACTTAAGACCTTTTTTTAAAACCCTGGAGAAAATCGTAATAGATTTCTTTGGCTCTCTGCTTTCAGAAGTCTAATGCTTGACTAATCCCTTTTCCTTATTATTTGGTCTTTTTCCCTAGAGGTCATGCGGATATTTTTCTTTGGTTTAGAGCTTAATATTTTTACTAGGATATATCATGGAGTTGCTAGGTTTGTGTCAAATTTCCCAGGTAACTGTTGACCCTTTCATTATGTAAATTCAGGTTTTCTTTCATTGCTGAAAGTTTTCTTGGATTATAGTTTTAAATATTAATTCTGTTCCATTGTTTTGTTTTTCCTTTTTAGGGACTCAAACTGCAGTTGATCTTTGAACAACTTGGGGTTTAAGAGCTCCAACTCCTGCACAGTTGGAAATCCATGCATAACTTTACGGTCAGCCCTCTGCATTTGAAGTTCCACATCCTCAGATCCAAGCGTTCATGAAACGTGTTGTACTGTAGTGCATATTTTTTGGAAAAAATCTGCATGTAAGTGGACCTATAATCTGCATATAAGTTGTGTGCAGTTCAAATCCATGTTGTACAAGGGTCAACTGTACATCCATATTCTTTGTCTTCCACTTCAAATACTTTCTCTTTGATTCTTTTTACTTAATCTCATTTTCATTCCCTTGGTTATTTCCCCACCTTTGTTCACAATTCCTTAATAAATTTAATTTGAATATGTCCTCCCTTGGGAGAACTGTAATTTAGTCTTTCTTTTTTATTTAATTTTTTTCCTGAGTTCCATTGATTCTTATTCGATTCTTACTGTTTTGTTGTCCATTTGTACTTAGACTTTGAATTTCTCAATTAAGAGTTTTTTCCAATATCCTTAAATGTTTTTTCTGACAATATTTAATTTACTTTGGAGTTGGGATCTTAGAGTATTTTCTTTTTTGCTTCATCTTTCTTTCTTTCTTTCTTTCCTTCTTTCTTCGTTTTTCTCTTTCTTTCTTTTTTTGGTGGAGGAAGGAGAGTGTTCATAAGCTAAATTTTATTTTAAACAGTGGTTTTGTAGAGATGGAAATTGCATTTATTTTTCATTTCAAGCCTAGGGCTGTAATGAGGTAGTTTACAAGATCCCTAGTTTAAGAGCACCCTCTTCTGTCATTGTACAATTCCCAGAGCTTCTTTAATGGGTGACATTTTTCTTTTTTGGTATCCATGCTGTCCTACAAACTGTAGAGTAATTTCTTTTTAGTATAATGAGCACATCATAGGCTCACTCAATATATTGGGTTGGCCAAAAGATTAGTTTGGGTTTCTCCGTAAGATGTTATGGAAAAACCCAAATGAACTTTTTGGCCAACCCAATACTCCTTGCAGCACACATAGAAAGTACCCAATAGTTCCTCTGTGGTTGATAGTTTGGGTTATGGTGAGGTCATATGCTCATATCAATAATTTAAGAACATATTTAAAAGTATTGATATTTTTTCCTTGAAACTTCAGAACTTTCTATTTGTATTCATTTGTTCATCCTTCATTCAATATATCATTCAAATGGTTCTTACAATGTCAGGTACGAATTTGGTACTAGTCATGAAAAGCTATGGAAAACATACCTTTTGAAGACTATGGTCTTCAAAATGTTTGCCCACACACCCTAAAAGAGTTTTTGAAAAAACTTTGTAGTCCCTTTAATTTTAAGTCAAAGTTAAATTTTTTTCATCTTCAAGAAATTGCAAAGGATGCACTCTCCAGGCTACTATAAATAAAACTCTTAGACCGCTCAAATGTAGACACTGAAATGTAAATACCATAGTGATTGGATACACATCATCTTCCAACAAAAAATACATGAAGACATTTGCCTTTAATATTTAGAATTTTTAATAGTTCCTTTTCCTCCTTAAACTACTATTTTGATTTCCCTTTCCAACTGATTTTTATCCTTCATATTATAGATTATTTTTTAAAATTTTCAGTGAGCATAACTGTCTAAGAGTTTATCCTTACATATAGAACTAGTAAAAATTGGGAAAAACAAAATTTGATAGTCATACAAAATAAAATTGCATTGGAAATATATTTCTTAATAGGATAGGTAGGGCAGGTTTTAAATAGGTAATTTCGTAAAACAAACACTTGTAAAAAAACATAATGAGGGAAGCAATAGCGGAGCCCAGAAGGAGCAATGAGCCATTCTTCCTCGTTGGTATGGGAAAGGATTCCCAGAGAAAATGCCATTTATATTGGATCTTAAGCATTAAAAGGCATCCTTTGGGAAAATAGGGTAGAAAAAGAAAACTCTAGGCAGAGGGAACAGTGTGTGCAAAGCTTGGAGAAAGAGGAGAAGACCACCTGTCAAGGCAAAAGATCTTTTTGGACATGTTAAATTTGTGATGCCTGTTAGATATCCAGATGTGATCTGGTGTCTTTTTGGGGACTGAATTTAAGAATGTGGAATTTAGTGGAATAGGTTTGGGCTGCTGATAGATTGTATTCAAAGCCAATAAATTAACCCAAGCTTAGATGAGATCATATAGTAAGTGAGGGTAGGAAGAAAAGAGAAGAATTTCAAGCACTGAGGATTGCAGTACTACAATATTGCAGGAAAGGGAAGGAACAAGTAAAGAACACTGAGAGTGATGGCCAGTGATATCCCCCAAATCAGGTAAAGAAAAAGGGTAATTCACTCTCAAATACTCCCATGTAGAGAAGGTAAGAAATGAGAAATTACCATTTTTATTGCCTTTTAAATCCCAGGTTAAAGTGCCTTTCTAATATAAGGGTTTCCTAGAAATGGTATTTAAAATTTCCGAAAGGTATTTTTTTTTTGTCACCCGTCTATGTTTTATTTCTTTTGGATATCTAGGAATTTTTGCTTTCTGTATTTTGTTACTATGTCATTTGATACACAGAGAGTTTTGCCTATTGTAACTTTTTAGAGTGTATCATTTTAATTTAAAATGATATAGCCTTTTAAAAACAATATAGCCTTTAAAAAATGTGCTTATACTATAATTCTGTGGGGTTTTTGATATTAATAAGGTCATTACTGTGTATTTTTATTAGCCAAATCATTTTTTCTTACCTTTTGTTTCAGTCCTTCTTCTAGATATATTTCTTGTTTAAAATGAAATTAGGCATGAAATATAATATAAAATGTTTATGTAATAAGAATATATATGAAATAAATATATATAGTAAAATTCTATATATGTATATAATTATATATGTATTTTAAATCTGATGCTGCTTCCTATGTCTCTCTTTTAGCCTGGCTAACTGATTTTCTTTTCTTTCTTGTAACCTCTTTCCTGCCCTCCATATTAATTTGGAATTTATATTACATAGCTCACTCTATTTTTCTAATAAACATATTGGTATAATTGAAATAATGATCGAGCCTCCTTAAGTGAGGAATAATTTACCTCTTTCAGCTCACGGTTTGTGTCTTCAGCCCTCAAACATGCCAAGTTGTTAATGTTTCTCAAGTAATGGAAAACCATGGTTCACCTAGTAGTTTCTACTCCTGTGGATAATTACAAGTTCCCAGCAACACAAATGACCTTATACATTCTCTTTCCTCTGGATTATAGATAAAACCTTAGATTTCAAGAGGAAATCCAAAGGTTTTTGTGAGAGGCTTCCTCAGGAAACCATGAAATTCTTGTATTCACAATGGCCTGGATGAGAGGCGGGCTTTGGCCTTCTGTCCTTACTTCTTTGGGTGACAAAGACAATGAATTCCCACTCTTGGGAATAAGAGAATAGGGCTTGACATAAAGCCAAAACCTTTCCACAGTGCCCTATAGTTACTCTAAAACTATATTCTAAAGCTGTCTTCACTTAACCTTAAATCCAAAAATGAGTACCTGTATGTGACAAATGAACTGGACACTAAATTTAATTGGAAATGAATCTGACACTAAGTGCAATTAGAAATAATTTAATCATTATTTGGCATTTCATTAAGACACATTATGCTTAAAGTAAGGAATTGTGCAAGGATAAGTCAAAGGATGGGTATTGCAAGATACTGTGAAACAAAATATTCAAGAACCAAATGACCAGGACTTCCCTGGTGGCACAGTGGTTAAGAATCCCCCTGCCAACGCAGGGGACATGGGTTCCATCCCTGGTCTGTGAAGATCCCACATGCCGCAGAGTGACTAAGCCCGTGAGCCACAACTACTGAGCCTGCGCTCTAGAGCCACAACTACTGAAGCCCGTGTGCCACAACTACTCAAGCCCATGCTCCTAGAGCCCGTGCTCCGCAACAAGAGAAGCCACCAGGATGAGAAGCCTACGCTCCGCAACGAAGAGTAGCCCCTGCTCACTACAACTAGAGAAAGCCCGCACACAGCAATGAGGACCCAAGGCAGCCAAAAAATAAATAAATAAAATAAATTTACTAAAAAAAAAATAAGAACCAAATAATCTGTAGTAGGATTAATGGGGTTAATTAAATGATGACAAGCCCATATATTAAATACTATATACTACACAGCATAAAACAGTGGCATAATAATACTGATGGCTAGCATTCCTGTAATGTCTTTTATGTGTCAGGCTCTGTGCAGAATGTCTTACATATATTAACCCCTCTAAATCTCATAACTGCTCTATGAGGTAAGTGCTGTTATTTTCTCCATCTTACCAAAGAAGAAGCAGAAACACAGTCAGATTGAGGGATTTACCCAATATTAGACAGCTGGTAAGTAGTGGATCTAGAGTCATGTTTACTGACGTGGAAGAACAGCATGATATTTCATGAAGAGATTAAAAAAAACACAGCACAAAGTATACTGCAAAGTGTAATTCACATTTCAGTAAGAAATAAATGTGCGCTCGTGTGTGCATGTTTGTGAAAGGAAAGCCACATGGATATAAGCCATATACTACTCAAGAGTAGGATTTAGATGTTGGGATTTCTACTTTTTGCCTCATACACTATTTTATGCTTTTAAAAAATTTTATTGCAATACACATGTATCACTTTTGCAGTTCACAATTTAAAGAAATAAAAATTTGAATGAAGAGACTACCATATTATACTATGAAAAAAATATTCAAAAGTCTCTTTTTTTCACCCCGACATAGCAGAAAGCACTCAGTCCAGACAGTTATTTTGATGGTAATTACAGTTATTTAGCTATTTGCAAAGTATTATTTACTATCAAAAGTAACATATTAAAATACTTCATTAGCTTTCTGGTTAGTGAATTCCTTTATACATTTTGCTGCATTAATTTCCTTTCTTTGGTCCTTCTCTCTGTCAATCCTCCTGTCACATCTCCTCCCCACATTAGAGTTTTCTCACTTGAGAGAAAGAAGTTTCGAACATCACCATCTGGATTTCAATTTTTAAAGTTTATTTAAGTACATGAGGATGTTGCCAAGAACGCAAAACTCTTTGCTTGCTCAGCTGAGACTAACTACAGCGGGGAGCTTTCCTGTCTAACCATCAGGGTTAGAGAAGACAAAAATTCAAATGTCCTTACTGTAAACAGCTGACACCAAATAACATGACCCACTGATGCTTAATAAACATTTACGCCATCATTCTCAATTTCTTCCAGGAGACTTTTAGAAATTAATATTACTTATTCTGTATTGCCATCAAGTTATAGTTTGTGGTAAGTTAATTTCCATGGAAACTGATACAGGGAAAAGTATAATTTTGCTAAGATGTTGTGAGATAAATTATGTAGTGCATTTGAGAGCCAAATACTTTGAGAAACCCATTAATATTTCCATTTCAACAATGTTAAAACAGTGTTATATTTCATCATAAAATTTTTTGTTGTTGTTTTACTTGGTAGAGGTTTTTGCATTTTTTAGGGATAAACAACTTTTCCTAAAATATGAGTGTTGACTCAGAAGGATATAAGAATGTAAACAACTATTAATCAGTTTTTTTTCCAGATACTCCTGCGTGCTTTGTTATGACTTGAGTATCAACCTGAAACCATTTCTCTAATAAGCAAGGTAATATATCCATCGGTCTGTTAGACTAACAAGTCATAAACACAAATATAATGGAATATGCATCATTTCCTTTAGAATTTATGAAACAGTTTGCATAATTTCCTAAAGGGTGAGCGAAAAAAAAAATCAAGTCGTCTTTGATATGCAGTATAAATAATTCCCAGAAGAAATCACAAGGACTGTTTTTGTTTATTTTTGCTTTAAGTAGGCACGTATGTTCCTTATCTGTACCTTAACCTTAGCTACTCATAAGCATCCACTGAAAAAACCGGAAAAAGCTTCTATTTATGAATTAATTTTATCCTTGTCTTGTGAGAAAATAAAAATATGGAATTTGAAATAAAAAGGGAGATAGGAAATACAGACACTAAGTTCATCTGAAATAGGATGATACCCATATAAAACATTTTATAACCTTACATAAATATTAAAAAAAGGAATAATGAGTACTCTTAAAGCCATCTGTCCCACACAATATAAAATGTTGAGACATAAAATCATGTGAAATAACTGATATTTTTCTAAAATACACTTACATCTTCCTTTCTCTTCTTCAGACAGATAAGTGTAAATGGTGTCGTTATCCACTATTTTTACCTTAATAACCACATGTTCATTCATTAGATCAGCCTCAAGAAAAATAAAACGACAACAATACATGTTAAAAAAAAAAAAAAAAGGCAATGGTTCTTACCGACACACAGGACCGTTTTTCTCCACTACACAAGTCCCACCATTTCTGCAGTAACCTCTTGGACACTCTAAAACGAAGCATCCGAAAACCCACAGTTAATTATAAATATTACTAGGAAGAAGGAGAACGTATTACTGTTAGTCGTTGCATTAAATCTAATCATGGAGAGTAAATTGCTTCTAGTTGCTAAAAGCACAGAATTCTTTCAGGTTACTTTCCTGTACCCCCCAAATTTGTTCGATGCCGCCTGCTGTCCTGGACGTGTTCATTCTCTTTACATGCGCAGTGCTTGACCACAAGAGACTTTTTTTCTCCCGTGGATTAGGTACAATCTACTTATTTAGAATGTCTGCATGACATATTTGCGATTACCCTGAAATGTTTTCTTTACTGAAACATTTCTTCAGCTCCACACTGCTGTCACTGTACCATGGCAGATAAATGCTTTGCATGGGTGACTGTCATTTTGATAAGATGTCACTTGTGTGCACGCTCTTGTCCTAGCTCCATGTCCGTGACAGATGTCAGCACAGCTCAAATGGATCCTCGATGCCCTGGCCCTGCTTATTTTGCTGCTCGTATCATTCCTGAGTTCTAGGTTAGCATGAACATTTATTTTCAAAGGTGGTTTGTTTATAGGTTAAAAAGAAGCTAAATAGTTTCACGCAGTCACGGTTGTAGAAGTGATTAGTGATTTCAACTCTTTCCTTTACACCGTCTCCTTGTACTGTCACTACAAAATCCTGATCCATTAAGACCTGTCAATTTCCTTACTTAATCCGCTAGTTACTCTTCTTGGCTTTTTTAACACCTCCTCTCTTGTAGGAGACCATTCTTCCCCGGTTGGGCTACCATAGCTCTAATACTTGATGGAAACCTACACTGCCTTTAATTTGTAATTCAACACATCTATTCTGAGTCCCTGTTCAATGTCTGGCACTCGGCTAGGCACTGGATATGGAACGATAAATAATACAGGAAGCTTACACAGCTGTTAAGGCTGCGGGCACTGGAGCCAGACCACCTGAGTTGAAATTTCAGCTCAATTTATTAGCTGTGTGATACCGAGTAAGGTAACTAATCTCTCTGTGCCTCAGGTTTCTCTCTGTTAAACAGGGTTGAAAAACAGTTCCTATCTCACAGGGTTGTTGAGAATGTTAGAACACTAGGCTCATGGTATGTGTTTAAGAAATGCTGATCTAAAAATGATATAGGCATAGTCTCTGCTCTCACTGAACTTCCACCTTCATGGAGGATGCAAAAAAGTGACGAGGGGATTAAAATACAGTATTAAAAGTAGTCTAATTTGGGATGAATGTAACAAGGGTAATGGGAACACCAAGAGAGCACATAAGTCAAATTTGGGGAATAAGGAAAAGCTTTCTAGAAAAACTTTTACTTGGGCAGGTGTGCGTGCATGTGTGTGTGTGTGTGTGTGCGTACCTGTGTGTAAACGTAAGCATAGGGACACAGGCATGAGAAGACAGTGTGGTGTACTTGACAAACTGAGGGAAGTTCAGCCTGGTTGGATTGTTGGCAATATGAAGTATAGTAAGTATGAGAGAAGGTCAGAGACACACAGGGGCCAGATCATCTGGGTTCAGTGAGGAGTTTAAAGTTTATCCTAGGAGACCAGGATTTTAAGAAGGGAAGTAGTATGCTTTGTGCTTAGAAAGATAATTCTGGCTACAGAGTTTACAGTCAACAGAAGGGCCAAGAGTAAAATCTGAGAACACAGTTAAGTCTTTTGTAGCAAATCCAGGAATGCCTGAACGAAAGGGATGGGGTGGAAGCGTTCACAGTTGTGGGAATTTATAAGATATTTAAATGTTGGGATTGAAACATCTTGGTGATTATTTGGGAAAGTCAAGGATGATGTTCAGATATCTGACTGGGCTCCTGGTTAATTGATAGCTTGATTCCTTGAGTTGGGGGATTTATGGGAAAAGGAAGATTTTAAAGAGAAAGATGCCGTGTTGTAGGTGCCTAAGGGACATTCGAGTGGAAGTATTCAGTGGGCAGGATTTGTAGGTCTGAAGCCAAGATGAAATATTAACACACAGAGAGAAGCCATTTACTTGGGTAGGGGAAGAATGATGATCGTGAGGCATAGTAGGAAAGTAAAGAGGAGAAATAGAAAATTATGTAGGCAATATTCATTGAAGGAAAACGTGGGAGGATACGGCGTCTCGAGAGAGTCAGATTGTCATGCCAGTCTCTGCTCAGAAGGGGATACAAGAGGCATTAGGAAAGAGGAAAATAGGGAAGGAGGGAGGGTGCATTCTGGGAAAAAACTTGAAATATACCATGTATTTGGTATCTTGTTTGCTTCAAAAGTTTTCAGTGTTTTGCTTTCCCAGGGGTATATTTTCCATCTTGCCTTCCTCAAATCTTCCCATTTAACTGTAAGAAGGAAGTGCAGTGCTGGAGATGGGTGTAAAGAGCTACACCCCTTAGGCTTCGGGGGCAGACTCAGCTGAACAGAGCAAATGTGAAACTTCCTTCATAAACAAGAAATTAGCTGGTCTGACTAAAAATAGCCCATCAATATGATAAAGCATAAATAGATACATACCTTGTTAGAGGAACCATTTTATGGTTATTTTGGGCCTTAGGTACAATTTTAATCTTCCTCAAATAAGAGTTGTATTTTAGCAAAAAATCAGTAGAGTGTCTGATACTGCACAACATCAAAATATACGCAGCTGCACATTTTTTTCTGGGGTCATTAAAATTTGCTTTGATGCCTGCTTTACATCAGAATGATTCTGTGGGAATCTAAATATGTATTTTCTGGCACGAGATAGTGGAGCACAGTGGAAACAACACAGGCATTGGCTGCAATAAAGAGCGAATCCTGGTGTTTGGGTGGACAGAAGATTTGTAGATTATCTCTGCGAGAAGTTTTTCTAAGTTTCTGCCTTAGACCCAGGTTTTTTATCCAGAAGATGGGAAGACACAGTACAAGTATTTTCATCTTTCATCTACTCAAAACAATTTACAGCAGAGAGCAGATGAAATGGGGAAAGACATGGGTACACTAGGTAGTAATGAAGAGACTAAATATTTTTAGTAGATAATAGTTGGGACCTAGAAATCCATAAGTGTAATATTAGAATTAGCACTATTATTGTCTCACTGCCTTGTACCCTCTTGAATTGGTTATTATGACCATGTGTCTGGAAGCCAATAGGACTCACAGTTAACTACGTGGAAATATCATTCTGTAAAGGAGTTACATTCAATCCCACTCTGGTGTGTTACTTTGGACGAGCAGAAAAACACATATAAGCTGGACAAGTGATCAGTATAAAAATAAAAGTAACTTTTGAGCTTAAATCTAAATAATTTGCAGTTAGGCACACACACAAACATATATATATATATTTTTTTTTTCCTTCTAAATTGCGTGGAGACTAGGGAAGTGATGGCTATTCCATGATGGACTGTTGGGAAGACTGATAATCATGTGAGTTCTGGTTTTTCCCTCTGTGATACTTGGTTTAGTTAATGAGTTATGTGTTGTCGTTGGGCTAGGTATTTTAGGTATAAGGTTCATCATGTTTAAAGTGAGGATGACCTTTTTTATAGGACTGTTGGGAGGATAAAATTAAATTTATTTATAACAATTTTACACTAGTGAATCGTATGCATAAAGTATTAAATGATTGTTCTCATCCATCTCTCTGTATTTGGAGGTTCTTTGAGTTTGCCATGAAACCTAATTTCTATTACCACTGCTCTCTCTCCAAATTCTTCTTTTTCTTTTCTTTTCCCTCTTCTATCATCATGATCACCATAAACACTACTGGTTATTGAAGACTTGCTCTATGTCAGAGACTGTCCCAAGAGTTTTACTGGTGTTACTTCATTTATTCCTCACAACATTATGTGGTATATCCCATACTTACGCTTTTTTTTTTTTTTTTTACAGAGGAAGAAACTGGTCAATAATATAATGTGCTCAAGTTAATAGCAAGGGAGCACCAGATATTCATCTAAATTCTGGTCCTCTAATTCTAAAGCCTGTTAGTATAAAAATGTCAATTATTCAGTTCAGAATTTCTATCACCCCTTGTGTTTCTTGATATTATGGGATCAAGAACCCTTTTGAATTGTATGGTATTTATGCTTTGTCATGATTAAATATATATATACACAATAAGCTACATGCAGTTTCAGGAGCTCCATGGATTATAAGAGTTCAGCAGAAGCTTGTGCAGCAAACCAAATTCCTAGTGGGCACGGACTGTTTCTTTATCTTGAAATCTCAGCACAAGAACTGCAGGAGGGATTAACCATGTTTCAGAAACTTGAAGTAGCTTCACAGTACTTGTATGAGAAGTTTTGTGTTATGTTTTGGTTTGGTTTTCAAAAACTTCTGAAACTTTGTTAAGCTATATTGTTATTATTCATATATTAAGCTAATAATATCTCATCCTATAATTGTATATTTTTAGTGCCTTTCCCTAATTCTCCTTCAAACAGGTGATTATCATAATTACAGTATCACCTTAACATAACCTTTATTAACCTCTACTACTGCAAATGACTGGAAAAAGACTTTCAATTTACATTAACTCGGATGTATCCTGTTCAATAATTTGCTGTTGCCTAAGCAACCAAAAGTTGCAAATAATATGCCTTTTTAATGTAATTTGGGAATAGATAGGACTCACTGAAATATACTTAACCTGCAACACTCATGCAATGCCTGAGCTTGAGGTTTTTGTTAATGAGTTAAACCTTGAGGTGAGGGGAGACCAGATGCTCACCATCTGTTGTGTGACCACTGGGAGAATTACTGGATGCTGTAAGGACTGGCCTCATAAATGTCTATGAAATGCTGACCTTAAAAGAATATGATGCTTGAAAAGAGAGAGGAAGGTGGAATGTGCATGGGCACAGCATGGATGAGACTTAAAGGTTTTCTTAAAAACAGTGACTTTATCATATTTGATTGACAAACCAAAAAGCACAGAAAATATAAATAAGAGAATGCATAATGTAATACGGATCTTATTTCTGAGAACTGTTTCACTAGTTCTTTATTTCATTTTAACCCAATAGCTGTGGCAATATGACCTATACTTTGTAAATGAACTAAACGAATTGGTGAGTGACAGAAATGATGGACAACAAAAATGTGTTCTATATTATTACCTATAGGTTGTCTATCACGCAGGATGAATGGCAGGTCTTCTGTTTTCTGTTTCTTTGTATTTTTAAATATAGAACATGTCAAAGCAGACAATGAACTGTAACATGTTACAATATATTTGTTCTCATATAGGTCTATCCTGAAGAAAATCTCATTTTTATGTAAATACGTTTGGGTACTGGACATAAGTGGTGTGTCTTAATAGTTTCAAAGAATGGAATTATCTCATTAATATCTTTCTTACTCTGAAGAGAGTAACAGAATTTCCTTCCGGGTATCTAATATGATGTATAAGCATGCATAGTAGAGAAGTAATGCCAAAGAGCATTCATCCTCACGTATTTTATGGAATCAGATTTGTGCCCTTCTTGATTTCCCTTTGTACTCATAAAATTCAGTGCTGCACAAGTACTCATTTTTAGTAGCATAAAAAAAGATATTTTTTGCACTATGATTTTATTTGAATTATCATGCTTTTGTCACTTATAACATTCTTCTATCTTGAAAGATACAAAAATATATTCTTTCCTAGTTTTGATATGAAATATCCCCAATTTATTTAGAAAATATGATTGAATACATCTTTTATCACCAATTTATATTATTGTTTAGTTGTGACATTTACATGGCCCCTAACTATCTTTTATTTTACATATCTCCTGCACGAAATAAAAATTCAATTACTCAGGAGAGATGTTAACAATGGACTATAATAAATTAGAGACTATTAAAGCAGTTTTGATAAAAGTATAATCACAAAAACACATTATCAGATCTTATAAATGTTCTAGGGTCAGAAGAAAGAAAATGTTTAAAAGTTAGTCTGAAGTTAAATAAATTGACTTTTAAGCATGACTAGATCATGCAAATAGGGAGCTCTTATGAAGAAGTGAGAAAAATTACAATTTAAAAAAATTAATAACATATTAGATTGTGTAGGGGTTTCCCTATTATAGAAACCAGCAATTTGCATAGAAGAGATTAAATGCTAATGATGTTAAGTTATATTATATTAAATTAAAATGGTTTGATTTTTATTTCATGAACATGGTTTATGTAGAGTACACATGAATTCATTATATTATATACTTGTACATTTTTTATAAATGTAGCAAATTAATGTTAACATTCTTCCTGCCCCCAAACCAATAATAGTAATTCAATTATTCCATGCTTGATATTATTTAGAATTTCAAGTTTTAATATTTTTATTGTGTGCAGGTTAAGTTATTGGCTTATATTACAAAGAATATTTTAATGGATATACAGTACCTAAGCAGCTGGACTCATCAGGCTGGAAATCCATGCAGTCGGCAAAGCCATCACAGCGCTTGTGCACTGGGATACAGCTGTTAGAAGAGGCACACATCAAAGCTCCATCAGAACAATTTTCATTGGCTGAAAAAAAAACAATAATTATCATCGTTTTTAAAAAACAAATTTCTTCTAATAAAATAATAAGACCGTTTATTGTTTTACCCCTCATTTTGCTAGCCCTACATTTAAACTATATATTAGAGTTCTTGGTGAAGGAAACTTCAATTTATGAAATTAAAAATTTCTTCACAAAAAGTTTGTCCATAGAATCATCTCCCAGTTGTGCATTATGTCGTATTATTCGTGTATGTGTGTATAAAATGCATTGTATGTACTATATAGTCCAAACTGATTTTAGACTAGAGTCAACTTTAATAGCAAGGCAGATCTCTTTGTACTTCTGTTGCTCCCCTAACATCTCTATATTATGTGCAACTGAACTAACAGAGATTGTCATTTGTTTGAATGTTCATCCATTTCCAACTGGGTTATAAGTCATGGGTAGTCACTGGGTATCTGTTAGATCTGGGTAGTGATGCAGATCACTGCAGCCCAAGGTAATATGAGTATGTGCCTTTATAGCATTGCCAGTGCATGATGTAGGTATTTTACGAATTTCAGAGTCTCTTGTTGGCTTGATTTCAAGGGACAAGCATACATCTTGTGCATAGGACTTTGGTTGTTTCAGAAAATTGTCCTTAACAATGAACCCATCAATGATACTGACATTTCAATGGCAATCTATTTCTGCAAAGTACTTGACCTCTCTTGGATGCTACCCTTAGTCCTGTAACTGTTTTCTTGTGTTCCTTCCTCTTGCTCTCTAGTCTTTCCAGGATTATAACTTCCTGTAAGGCAGTGGACTGTTCTACACTCCTTTTATGAGTTAGGGCTAAACCAGAACCCTTCATTCCAGGCCACCATCATGCATTTCCAGTCTCCTGTTTGCTTCAGAACCTGCAAACCAGCAGGCTTGGTTCTATTCCAGTTTTGTTCCAGCCCTATATTAATCATGTCCCTGAGCCTTTTTAGGGTCATTTCTTCTATCTAGCATTGTTATGTGCTTGGAGTAGAGGGAAAGTGTCAAAGAATGAACCTACTGCACCATCTTGTCAGGATTTCTGGATCGATTTCAAAAGCACTAAATAATAATGATATTGATCTAAGCTGCATTCCTATTCCTGTTCCTTTGAGCCCTGGGTTTCTGCAGAGATATGTGGAAGGCAGCAGTGAAGAGCCAGGGCTTTCTGGCACTTACCCCAAGTTCAACAAGAATAGCTCTGCTTCTCTCTGACGCACTTAATGGTTTCATATACAATATCTTATTTGAATATTTTAACCCAAACCTATTGCCAAAAATTTAAAAAGGATTTATCTGGAAAGTTACTTCCACTAGAATAAAGACAATTAAGTTCAAATTTCTCAAGCTAAATTGATAGTTTAGAAGACTCAGGAGTAAATATTCCCATGCATGGGTCTTGCACAGATTTTGTCAGTTCGGTCACAAATTTTTCTTTTTTTAAAGTATATTTATGGGCTGGAAGGAGTTGTTTATTTGAGTTATCATAGGTTACTGACAAAGTTCAGTTTGAGAACCGCCTATCAAAATTTATTGTCAAGTGGAACATAAAAATGTTTTTTAAGGCACCCGATGTACATTGCAGCACTATTTACAATACCCACGACATGAAAACAAACTAAATGTCCATCAACAGAGGAATGGATAAAGATGTGGTACATATATACAGTGGAATATTACTCAGCCGTAAAAAAGACCAAAACAATGCCATTTGCAGCAATGTGGATGGACCTAGAGATTGTCATACTGAGTGAAGTAAGTCAGACACAGAAAGCCAAATATCATATGATATCGCTTATATGTGGAATCTTAAAAAAGGATATAAATGAACTTATTTACAAAACAGAAGTAGAGGGACAGATATAGAAAACAAACTTATGGTTACCAGAGGATAAGGAGGGAGAGGGATAAACTGGGAGATTGGGATGACATATACACACTGCTATATATAAAACAGGTAACTAATAAGAACCTACTGTATAGCACAGGGAACTCTACTCAATACTCTGTAGTGACCTATATGGGAAAAGAATCTAAAAAAAGAGTGGATATATGTATATGTATAACTGATTCACTTTGCTGTACACCTGAAACTAACACAACATTGTAAATCAGCTATACTCCAATAAAAAATTTAAAAAAAAGAGTATGTATTTCCATTGACTAAAAGTGCTGGGTCTGAAAAATTAAAGTGATACTCCTCATTGAGCAATTCTTCCTGCTAGAACATTAATTCACACCAATAAATATTATTGAGGTGCCACTATAAGTAAGACATTATGCTTAGCACTTCCACTGGTGAGTGCAGGAGAGAAATTTTTAAAAACAGTAACCAAAACATATACAGCAACAAAAGCAAGATAACAATATAAGAATGATTAATGGTTCAAAATAATAATAAGAGAAATGTCATACAGCCAGACTTAGAAAAGCATTGGTATAGATAAGTATGATAAAAATAAGAGATTCCTTTAGCATAGGGAAGTCTGTAAAGGGTGAAAGTAAGAATAGAGTCTTGAGATATGTTTTAAATTTTAATGTTTCCAGAGAATAGCCATTTAGCAGAGTGGGAATCAAGTCTACAGATTGGGAATCAATAAGTTTGATACTAGAACAGTGAGTAAAAGCAGTTTGCCTTGGACTGGGGAGTTTGTGTGAAGAGGTAGGACAGACAAATCTAAAAAATGAGGCTGAAATTGGATTGTAGAAATGGCTAAGGTGCCAGGAGAAGAGATGATCTTTAAGCTTTTCCAAAGAGTGACATAATTTAGGATATGTAATACATCAACAAGATAAATAATATTCCAAACCAAGTAAACTAAAAAATAGAATAATTTTCCAACTCCTATTAGATGAAGAGATGTTTGTAAACAATGAATGTGTGAATATATACATGCCTCAATATATCCATGTATGTGTATGTATACATATTTTCTTATCATTGTTTTTCATTGCAAGGAGCTGAGGGACCATACAAGATAATAGTTTTATGATTTTAAACAATATAATGTGTTGAAATTTGTATACAAAGATGAGACATACTCACCTACTTGTAAAGCATTATTTTGGACCCTTCTTCTCTCAGAAATACTAATCCAATCCTTAACCTAATTTCCAGTGTGACTGAGAGCTTATTTTCAAGTTGACTGTACAATGAAGAGTTCTAACTTGTAAGCGGTATAAATGCTCAACTATGGCGCAAACAGCATTGAAACACATAAAAAGTATATAAGAAAATAAATGGTTTCATTTGTAGAAAGTTTTACTTTTTTATCGAAAGTTTAGTTTAGATAGTTAAAAACTGGCCTTTCACTTTATGAAATTTGAAACTAAAATCTTAGTTTCTGTGGCATTTTAAATGGTATAACGTTAAAGTTAGTATTTATTAATTTCCTTTTGAAAGTGGGTTGAGGGCTTCCCTGGTGGTGCAGTGGTTGAGAGTCTGCCTGCCGATGCAGGGGACATGGGTTCGTGCCCCGGTCCGGGAAGATCCCACATGCCGCGGAGCAGCTAGGCCCGTGAGCCATGGCCGCTGAGCCTGCGCGTCCAGAGCCTGTGCTCCGCAACGGGAGAGGCCACAACAGTGAGAGGCCCGTGTACCGCAAAAAAAGAAAAAAAAAAAAGTGGGTTGAAAATAAATTATGTATGCAATTAATACTTATTGACACCTATACAGCAAAGGACTGAATGCAGCAAAGCAAATGGAATCATTATTTCTTTTTATCCTCCATTATTAACACATACACAACAAAAACATTTTCCAAAATTAGTCCAAATAAGTTATAAATAAAATTTATAGGAAGTTCAGGTTTCAAAATGTTGCCCTGGACAATACCTACTTTTGCCACATTCTCTTTCAAACATTATGGTTTAATGTCTATAAAAATACTTATTTCAATCTGTCATCATCCTAGAGGTTCATACTCTTTCTAATCGAAATAAACTAAGTAACACAGAGAATGTTATGGCTTTTAGCTCATTCACTCAGGTAGATGATACATTAAAGATAAACAATTCGTGAATGGCTCATCGGAGTTACTTCCATAAAGCAAAATCCCTTTTGAAGATTATAGTTGCTGCATAAGAAATATACACAAAAGTAAGGCATGTATGACTATGGGTGTATATCCATTTACTACTAAAATGAAACTCATGTATGTAGCAGATTAAGGTTTCTAACAGCAAAGAAACTATGATCTTGGCCATGGGAATAAAGGCTACAAGCCCTTCAAGGCAGACACACACGTGGCACGGAGCAGGATGGATATGTGTTCTATCCCTGAACTAAAACCAATCACTACTCTTATTGAAATATCTTAGCAGCTTAAATAATTTAAATAAAACTATAAATATAATTTAAAGTGGAAAGGATAACAATGTATTACATTTGTATTATGTACTTTACCATATTAATTCATTTAATTCTCCAATACCTCTGTAAAAAAGACTTGATCTCTATGATTTTAATGTTGAGTAAACTGAGGAACACTCTTGTTAGAAGCTGTCAGATGCAGAGGATGATCTTTACAGTGTGATGGAGAAGCACCAAAGGATGTTGAGATCCTAGCTAACAAATTGAAAGTCCAATAATAAAACTGTGGATGATCAAGGCTGGTCCACAAGTCTTAGGAGCATGATCCATTCCCAATCTTCGGAAGTGACGCTCCACTTGATAATAGTATTGACTACTATTGGGACATAAAGTTAGATAGTAGGAAAACTATGCACTTCTCCATCTGTTTTTCCCATTCTCTCTATTATTGATGGATAATGTGCCTCTCCTGAGCCATTCTCCATCTTCTCTCCCTGCTCTGAGCCCTGGGAGGTTGAACTCTAAGGATACATCAACGTGCTTCTTTGCCTTCTAGCTTTGGTTGGGTTTGCTTGATAGGTAGCACCAGCAAGACGTTGATGCAGAGAGAAGAGACTGTGAGATTACTACTGGTTAGCGGCTCCGTAACCAAACGCCACTCCTTTTAGCAGGTAGCTCTCCTTGACTCTAGATTCAGGCAACTGTTCCCTCCTCTCACATCCTTTGTTCTATGAATGATAAAAGGCCCTGCTGTTACTATTCCTTATGATTTCCCTATGCATATTATTTCCTTAATAAATAATCCCTTTATTAAAACAATCTCAACGTGCCATCTATTTCTTGTTAGGATATTGACAGATACATCTGATGAAATCAAAATCTTCTTGGTGAATAGATTGCTATCAGAGGAATATCAATGAGAAGAATGTTCCTGGTTTTGTGTTATTTTCCTATATAATTAAACCATACTTATTTTTCCATTTATTTTAGGGAACGGAAATATTTTTGGTGAAGTATCACTTCAGTGTATAAAAAAACATGTTTCCAGTGGAAAGACAACATTAAATATGAATTATTTTTAAATTTGGACTTATCACATGCTTTGTTTGAGCATTCTGATCACTAAACATGTATTTTTGCAAGAATAAAAGGCTTTCAAATATCAATTGCTATCGATTTTCCAGCATAAAATTGCAAACTTCTCAGAATTCTATTCCTACAACATTTAACTATGTGCAAGCCTCACAAAATCAACAAACCAAAGAACCAAACCTCTTATTTTATCCTAGACCCCACTCGAAATGCCAACTTCTTGAAGTTTTCTGTAGCCGGTTTCCCTCTGCCATTTCCCATCTTCTCCACAAAAGACTGACATCACAATTCTGCTCCAAGACCACCAGCAACCATTTGTGCTTTTTCCCAGTCTGTATTTTTTAGTCCTAATCTTACATGATCTCTCAGACACGTTTGAACCTTTGAATACTCTCTGATACGTAGGCTTTCTACCTTTAATTGAAGATCATCACTCTCTTTTGGTTGCCCTCCTATGTCTATGACCACATCTCCGTGTCTTTCGATGTTTGGTTTTTCTTAACAGTCCTTTACGTGTTCCTTAGGATTCTGTCTGCCACCTTACCTTTTTCCTCTCTCCATTATCTCATCTATATCCGCAGCTTGAATCATCGTATGCTGATAGCTATGAATCTTTATATATCTTCCTTTAGCTCATTCCCGAGCTCCAGACATCCATTTATAAACACATCCTGAACGTTTCACATGGATGTGCCACAGATACCATAAATACAACATGTTTAAAAATGAAGCCACATTCTTACCCTAAGAGGTCCTTCTCCTCCTATTTTTCCCAGCTCAAGGAATGGCTGATTAGCCGTCTTGTTGCCCACATCAGAAACTTGGAAACTAGTTTTGATTACTTTCTCTTCCTCTTCACTTGAATGTCTCTTAAATCTATTCATAATCTTACCTCATGCCATTAATCTACTCAATCCCTTTATATTTCCACTGTAACATCTCCTAACCAGTCCCCCAACCTCACTGCAATCCATTCCATGTACTACTTAAACACTTCTTCCTGGCATGATGGGGTGAACTCTTTAAGACCTAGTCCCTGCTTATCTCTCCCAACCTATTTCTGCAAAAGTCCCTATACCACAAACTCTACTCTAGTTATATGAAATATGTTTCAATCAAACAACTTTTTCTCTATTCTTGGAACATTCTCCACTGGAATCAAGCATCTCTACTTGCCTAATGACTACCTGTCTTTCCAAAATTGGCTCTGCAATCATTTTTCTTGTTAAAATTTATAGACTCCCTAGCACCATAGTTAGGGAGTACCCTATGTTATTCAATAACACTGTTTTTATCTCTGTCACAGAACTTATCGCATGGTATTCCAACTATCACTAATCTCCTTCACTAATATGTAATGTATCCAACAACCTGAGCTTGTACCATGTCATGTCCATCTGGATCGCCAATGTCCAATACAACATGTGGCATAAATTACATCCTTAATGAAGATTTGTGATGAAGGAAGGAAGGAAGGAAGGAAGGAGAGTTTATAAAATACCATTCTAAATAAATAGGTGAGCCCAGAAGGAGGGAAAAAAACCGTTATGCTTTCAATTGTTTGGTAAATTGTCACCATCAGATGCTTTTATTCTGTAATTTTGCTCTAGCATTTTGTCCATGGTTTATTTTCATGCAATTTTCCCTACAGAGTCCCAACTCAATAAATATTTTGGACATGGAGAGAAGCAATTCTTTTACAATGCCGTCTATTCCCAATGTGGACTTATTTCCCCTTAGAAGCAGAATTTCATATATTACTATCTCATCGAACACCAATTTTCCAACATATGTCTAAAAGTATAAGGATACAGTCCCTTCCTAAGCTTCTCTTTAAATAGCATTGTTATTTGAAGTCAAATACCATATGACTATATTGAACTTAATCTGATGTCTATCAGCCAAATTCCATTAGAGCCTTGATGGGAACAGGGATAAGTAACTTGGCTTCCTCTTCCTCATTCACCTCCATTTGTTTAACTTGCTCCTAAGAAAATATTATAAGACCTCACAAATTGGCTTTATTATAGAAAGAATATACATGTAGGAAATAACAGGGAGATAGAAAGCCAATCTCCAAACCTAAACCAGCAAAAGAAATTCACTGATTTAAGGCAAAAACCTTCAAAAATCCAAAAGTCATCTTCCTTTTCCTTTATTCATCTTCACATCTTTTCCAGTAGTTATCATAATTCTGGATGCCCACAAAAAACAGGGCACTGAAATACCCTTCTATTTCTCCCAATATCCCCCTCTTACAGTTACCTTCCAAACTTTACTGCTCCCCCCGACAAAAAAGTGGCCACTAACATAGGGCTTATGGACCTCTATCACTGCAGCCCAAATACAGCACGTTATAATGTGAAACCAAGCAAACAAGGAATTAAATAAAATGTTAGTGATGCTTTGGCTCCACCACGATTATGTACTCACCTTAAAAATTTGTGTAATTTGTATAATTACTTAATTAACACTCTTCCTTCCCTATCTGACATAGGCTAATCATAATAAAGACAGAAGTTGACGGATGCAGGACTGGGAATTTTACACTCATTCTCTCAAATCTGCACAGCCCTGTAAGTTAGGTATTACATGGATGGTAAGACTGACTCAAATAATGTTGCCCAGA
Organism: Tursiops truncatus; assembly: GCF_011762595.2. Lineage (NCBI taxonomy): Eukaryota > Metazoa > Chordata > Mammalia > Artiodactyla > Delphinidae > Tursiops > Tursiops truncatus. The sequence continues at coordinate 161,117,418 of NC_047035.1, read as the reverse complement.
TTGTACAGGTAGTTAGTGATAAGGATAACGTCAACCCTAATGTCCCACAGATTTACTTCTACATTAACTCTTTCCGGTTTTTTTTTTTTTTTTTTAATCTTTGGCTGCGCTGGGTCTCCACCACTGCGCGACGGCGCCCCCGACCGCGGAGAACCCCCCTGCCGTGGAGCACGGGCTCCAGGCGCACCGGCCCCAGCAGCTGTGGCATGCAGGCTCTGCAGCCGTGGCTGGCGGGCTCCAGAGCACAGGCTCAGAAGCCACGGCGCATGCGCCAAGCCGCTCTGCGGGTCACGGCCCGAACCCGCGTCCCCCACACTGGCAGGCGGACCCCCATCTGCATTAACTCTAATGACGTAACATCTACCCAGGTCCAGGTCCTTCCCCTAGCTACATCTATTCACTACAATGGATATTTGCCCATTTGCTCGAGCCATCTTCATGGACATTTACGGTGGGAAGAAATTATAATTACATGTCTTCAATCCATTCCCACAAACATTTATTAAAAAGATAATGGATACATAAGAGCATCCCCTACATGAATGACCCAGTTGTAAATAAAAAAGGAAATCACACACATTTAACAGAGATTAGTGTGACTACAAACAAAATGTTTCCAGAAACGCTAAGCGAGGACAATATGCTTTGTTTAGCAATATAACACAAACAACTATGTTACTCCTGATACGATCGTGGTAACACTCTAGAGAACTTTACTTTATCTGTCGTGCTCTCTCTATCATTTCCAAACAGCATTTCTCCCCTGGCACACTGAGTGAATGAAAATAACTCACAGCAGCCGGATTCGTCTTCATTAAGGTGACAGTCAGGCACTCCGTCACATAGCAGGAGGGATGGGATACACTCGTTGGTAGAGCACTGGAACTTCATTTGACCACAGAGCTGAGGAGGGGGGCTGAGAGAACAATCCATTTCATCAGATCCATCTACGCAGTCTTCCTGTCCATTACATTTCCCCGAGAGGGGCACACACTGGAGTGTGTAGACACAGGAAAACTGATCAGCTTCACACGGTGACGGCTGTATTGAGACAGGACCTAAAAAGAGAGCCAGTCATTTTCACATTAGGGGAGTTATCTCTCTGTCTAGTGTTGAAACATTATAGGATACTCTCATTCTCGCATAAACATGAAACATTTAGCTAATTTAAGCAAATCAATTTTCTATTAGGAGTAATATGAACTCTAACAAAACAGGCCAACATGATTAGAGAATACACCTTATCTTAACCTCAGAAACATTTATATAAAGGGCATCATTACTGTGAAAAAATGACACTTTCAAATTAAAGAAGAAATTTTGATTCATGCTCTTAAATTTGACCATCAGATTTTCCTTGAGGAGTAAAGATACCTTTATACAGTAAGTTAGGCACTTTGAAAAGCTGCAATCACGATTTTAAAATTTAAGTAAATTGGCATTATGTCATTATGTCAGTATACAGTTTAGCAACTGTTTCTTAGCGGCCTCAGCTAGGGGAGTTTGGCTCCTGAGAACTGGGGGGACTGAGTCACAGAACTGAGGTCTGCTATGGTTTTGTCATACTGCTCTTTGCCCTTGAGTCACGATCACATTTCAAAGGTCTAAAGAGTGCAGACATGTGTAGCCATATCTAAAGTGCAGATGCAATCACAGTTTAAGCTAAGATATTACACTAGTGAGCATCTTCAGGATAATGTAATTCACACCTAACCAACCCATTTTATAGATGAGGATACTGAGGCTCACAAATTTTTAGCATCCAAAGACGTGATGTAAATTTAATGAGCTTTTATCATGTGAAACTGTTCCATAGCAATGGTTTAAGTCAACACTTAAAGCATGTGCAAAGAGTGTTGACTTGCTGCTGTTTCTAGAGGTCAGGGGATATCTGTGAACACACAGGGTTGCACTAATTTGCTGGAACGTTATTAGTGGAACAGTTCTTATACTTCGTATCGTCTCTGGGACAGATGTTGACGGGCTCATCAGTACTTTAAGGGAAAAGAAAATCGAAAGTAGTGGGGACCAGTTCAGGAACACCTTATTTTGTGTTTTTTACATTTTAAAACTACTATTATTTATGGGTAATATAAGAATGATTTGTTTTATACATAAGGGTGGTGGTGTGAATTCATTTTAGAAATGAAATTTAAAAGTTACTCTCCCTTATCACTCACTCAGTAGTGGTGACATATCTAGAATACATTTAAATTCAAACTCTGTGATGAAAGTCATGTATATAAGACAATCTTTGTTCATGGAAATAAGCATATTTAAGTGGGAGAGGGATAAATGTATGACTTTGAGACGTTTGTGTCATGTTCTTATTTACCTAAGTCATAGCAGTGCATACAATTGCAGTATTCCAATGGAAACGTTCTGAATTCAAACTTAGAAAGTAAATTGGATTTCAATTTTTATAAATTTATATGTATAACATATATATATCTTTTGATATTTAACTATTTAACCATGGTCAAATAGTTTCTCTTCATTCTTTTTATTAATCTCACATTGAAGACAGGACAGACATCCTTACTTTCATTTCTTTCTCAAATATTTTATGGACTAAACTTTCATCTTTATACACTCACCTCAAGGTTGAACCTCAACTGTAGGTTGAAAAGGCTGAATAAACGTTTTGCATGTGACGAAAATCTAGAACCAACCTTAGTAATACACCTATTACTTAGCTAAGCTAAGGTACCAACCTTTTGTTGGGAATAACAACAAAAGGGAATAATTTTCTCTATTTCAAGACAAGTTTCTCACCTTATTCAAAATGAGTTGCATGTGTGTGTTCCTTTATATTTTTGCTTACATCAGATATGCAAAGTAAAGTTCTCTCTTTTATTTGGAGGCAGCAATTCTGTTAAATTCTAGAATCATTCATATCAAAAGATATTCAAACTCACTTGTTCTAGGTCCTTCTTTACAAGAAAACTGGTGGGCTTTATTGTCTGTAGTGGATTCTGTCTTGAATTGTCCAGAGTTTTCTATCAAGGCCCTCATGCCCCCAGCTGCTGGGAGGTTACCAGATGACAGCTCACAGCTGAGTCTACCTCTAGGATTTTCCCTCTAAAGTCACACAGCCTCCCAGGATCGGCTCCCTTCATTGGCGAATTGGGGGTAAGATGGTCCAGCCCCTATGCATCAGTTTGGGACCAGTGCAGCTCCCGGGCTCCCCATGGCATCAGCGTGAGACCCCCTATGGCACCTGTATCAGAGTTCAACCCTCCCTCTGCCCAGCCCTGCTTCCTTCACTTCACAGGGGTTGTTCCTGGGAGAATTTCCGATAAACCTTTTGCATAGGAATCAGGGCCTCAGAGTTCACTTCCCTGGGAACCTAAGATACTATCCCACCATCAAAATGCATCTTGTTTTAAATTAAACACCCTCTCCACACTGTCGAATCACTTCTCAAATTTTCCGTGGAAATACTTTTGTTGCAAGAGGAACCTGAACTTGCACCCCTAAAGGGAGTCTAGGTAGACCCTTAGCCGGAAGTAGTTCTCCATAAGCTCAACATTTCTTTTAAGTCTTTTGTTTTATCTGATCAAAATTCTACATTCTACGACATAGGACATTCAAGCTTTTTCACTATAAAAGACTTCCTCCAGGAATTCAAATAAAATGAATACTCTTGGAAGATGTACTATGTATATCTTCTGAACTGAATGCCTTCTACTGCATACCCTCTTTGAGAAGTTAAGAAGGTTTCCCTAAAATTTTAATATTAACGTGTTTATTCTTGGGTATCAGCCATGGAGTTACCTAATTAAGACAGTTAATGTCTTTCTCATATAATTCTATGAAAAATGAACGATATTAATTGTTCTCTTTTATAACCTGAAAAACATTAGCACCACCTTAAATGCATATTACTAAGTGAAAACAGTCAATCTTAAAAGCCTACATATTGTCTGACTCCAGCTATATGATATTCTGGAAAAGGCAAACAGTGGATATTGTAAAATGGTCGTTGGTTACCCAGAGATGGTAGAAAGGAAGGGAGGAACAAGGGGGGACTTTTAGAGCTGTAAAACTCTTCTTTATGGCTCTGTAATGGTGGATGCATGCCATGGCACAGACTGAATGTTTACATCCCCCCCAAATTTCGTATGTTGAGACATAATTCCCAATGTGATGACATTTGGAGGTGGGGTTTTGGGAGCTGATTAGGTCATGAGAGTGGAGCCCTCAGGAATGCAATTAGTGCTCTTATTAAAACTGGCCCTTGCCCTTTCCACTTTGTGAGGACCCAGCAAGAAGGCACTAGTTGAGGAAATAGTTTTGCACCAGACACCAAATCTGCCAGCATATTTGTCTTGGACTTCTTAGCCTCCAAAACTATGAGAAAGAAATATTTGTAGGCATCCAAGTCTATGATATTCCGTTACAGCATTCTGAACAGATTAAGACATGCCATTACACATTTGTCAAAACTAACAGAAATTATAATACCAAGAGTGAAAGCTAATGTAAACTATGGGCTTTGGGTGACAGGGATGTGTCAATGTTGATTAGTCAGCTGTAACAAACATAACATTATGGTGCTGGAAGGTTGATTATGGGGGAGGCAGGTGTACCCACACTCTGTAATTTACACCTAATTTTGCTGTGAACTGAAAACTGTTTTAAAAAATAAAATGTGTGTGTGTATGAATCTCAACACCAATATCCCTCAGAATCTACATTCTAGCCCAAGCTCTTCAGTAGTGATGGAAAGGGTGGAGGAGAGACACAGGGCAGTGGATGTTGGGTTACCTGCAACATGAAGCTGTGATGGAGCTCGCTCTCTCCCCCAACACACAGAGGCTCCAGACACGAAAGAAAATCAAGAATATATTTTCCGTGCTAGGGAAAATCAAGAGCTGAAGAAGCAGAACATATTAAGAGGCCCCCAAAGAGTTATCATTGTTACTCAGCATCAATATTTGCCACAATGATAGTGAATTCCTTCCTAACTATGAATAGTGATACCACTGCAAATGTCTGAAATTGCATAAAGGAAGAATTTTCTGCCTTCATATAACCTCAAATAATCTAAAACATACATGAATGTGGAAACATATACAAAAATATGAAATGTTAGAGCAGTTGCTGGTCATTTCTTTCTTGTCATGAGGCCTGGAACCCAGAGAGACCCCAGAGGATAAGAGATACATTCCTCTTTTATCATCTCCAGATGGTCCTACACTATATTTCCTGGTCTGACATATCTGTGCTGGTATGGCCTCTTTTATATGCAATGTTGGGCCAGGTTATGTACTTGACCTAATTTAATGCTATTGTTCACTGACAGCTCTATTCCATATTAACTGAACTTTATTTAATAGTCAAAGAATTGCCCAAATGTTAAACTCTTAACTTCTACTTTAGGGCCAATATTATTAAATAATTCCCCCTTTTAATTCCTGCTTCACATTGCTTCCAAAATACATTTCCTAAAGGAAGAATCCTGTTCAAAACTGGTTCTCCAATGCCTCACAGGGTGGTCCACTGTCCTTACCAGATTAAGGTCCACTGCCCTGTGGTTATTCAACGACCTAACTCCTGACTCAGCCTCACCTGTATTCTCCCAATAAAGCCTAAAATTGCAGAGGAAATCATGACTATTTCAATTATGACTGTATTGTACTCTTTGCCGCCTGGGATGGGGCAGGAAGGAGAACGCCGTTGTCGTTCCTGTGAGTGGGAAGGTTTTCACTTACAGATATCATGAGTGGGTGTTTTGGCGTCTAAGATTACATCTTTGTCTCAGTGTAGAAGGCTTGAGATGGAGAGTGGGAAGCTGTCTCTTCATCACACACCACAAATATACACAATTGAAGGAAATCTAAGAGTCTGAGGCAATCGTCTGTGAGGGAATATTGCCGAATTTCAAGTACACTTTGGGGACACCTGTTTTACATGTCTCAGGCAGGTGAAAGGAGAGAGAGGCAGGTACTGAGATGGAGATATCGAGGTGGGCAGTAGAGAAGACCACTCAGGAGTTAGACGTGGTGGTGTCTCAGAGATCTCTCAGCTGTACTGTCTCAACTGCCTCGATGAAAGAGAAACTAGAGAAAGTGGCTGTGATACCCCATAACTTCCAGTTAACAGGGCATTGGCACTAAACACAAATACATACAACTATGTTTAACTTCATATTAACTTCTGAGGAATATGAATAAGTAGCTTTACCTAAAGTTTGGAGTGTTCTACATGATTGAATTAGTTTTACTTTTAAAACCACATAATTTTAAGACTAATTTCTGCCTTTCTAATAAAATAATTTAAAATGTACAGCTGTATAGCTGAAACTAACACAACTATACCCCAATAAAAATTGAAAAAAAAGGAAAATACACTTGAAGTCAAAAAGAACTACTAGAAATAGTAGTTCATTCATTGCTTAATAATAAACAAAAATTGATTTATGGAGAAGATTAAAAAAATGATCACTTTAATGTGTGTTGGGTTATGAATGTTGCCCCATATGAAATCCTACATGAGGCATACCCAACTAACATTACCTTAATTACATTGTAATCAGAAAGAGCAGAAAGGGCAAAATGCAAGATCTGGATGTTTCAGCACCTGAACTGACCTCCTAATTGATCAATCATCTGCTCCATCGGGCAGAGAAGACCAACCATGGGCCTGTCATTCCTTTAGACCCCTTTTTATCAAAAACTGGTTATTTCTCTAAACTCATGCTTTCTATTTTGACCAAGTTTATATTAGTGAAAATGATAACTCATACATATAAACCTATTTATTTACTCTTTGTTAAGCCAACAAACTTGTTCTTTGTTTTCTATTTTCCCATTTCCAACTATTTCCACAAAGAGTGACTGGTCTTCTCTAGGTAAAATGTTCTCATATGCCAATAAGATGCTCTCAGAAAAACTGGTCATTCTGTTGAAGTCACTTGTTTTCAATGAAAAAAAAAAAAAAAACTTTTCTTAAAATAGATTTTTTTAGTGAAGCAGTGTCACTTTCTTATTTTATTTCTTAGGCAACAAACAAACAAGCTTGTTTTCATAAAGTCTGAGCGTTTTTCAGATAACAACATATGTGTTCCAGGCAATCAGGAAACCCATAATAGAAGTAAACATTAATAGCCCAAGAGAACAAAACAGGCCCAGATTGACCTTGGCTATTGAAAAACTCCCAGAATCCCTCAGACACACTTGGTCTGGTAAAACACTGGCCCGCTGAATATTTCCAAATAAAAAGAAAAGAGTCAGCAAAGGTTATGATAATTTTCAAAAATGACTATATGGTAGACAAATGACTAACTCACCATACCATATTTTATTTTAAATATACATATATATTTATATACTATGGATACATAAATATATATGATTCTGTGGTAAACGTCCTTGTTCATATAAAAGCATTCACCTTTAAGACAGTGTTGGGACAGTGAACTGTGGTTTATCTTCACATTCAATATGAGGAACTTGTCAAACCCAGGCTAATGGAGTATGGTTCCTACTGGGACTGATTTTTCCATGGTTGTCATTTAGATTTCTTCCCCCTAATTCAATAAAATTCCTTCCAGCCTGAAGATCAGCAGGAAACCCAATAAGAACCACCTCACAGTATAACAGACAAGCTCCACCAGATGTATTTAAGAGGGAATCCTGATCTTACTCCCATAAGCCTGCTTGGTATTAGCTTTTAATGCCATTTTCCAGTTTTTGTGTTTTTTCCTTCTAATCTAGTGTCCCTTCCAGGAATAAAGGGGAATTATCCCATCATTTGACAAACTGGGAGGACTTCATGGACTCTGACTGCAATAATAGATTTAAAACCTAATAATATTCTATAAGCCGATAAGTGAATCAGGATCGACTGATAATCAATTTCATTCAGCTTTTTGTACATTCATCACTATTTGTTTAAAAATTAGGCCCATGAATCACTAACTGAATCAAAATTATGAAAATGACCCATGCGTTAAAACCATGTTCTAAGTCATTTATCTACAGTGCTATATCTCTTCTGATATAAAATGGATATCTACTCTATATCATACACTTATTTCAAATTTATATTTTTATCAATCAACCTAAAGTTAAAGATACTCATACTCACTAAAATTTTCTTTAAAAGACAAGATAATGACAATGGAGATTTTTCAATGGAGAGGAACTGAAAATGACAGAAAACAAGCTACACATATCACAAAATACCATGTAAGATATATCACAGGAGAACTGCAAACTTAAGGTCTTAACAATCTGGAACAGAGTTTGCTTTCCTGCTGGGGATATTAAGGATAAATTCATGAAGAAGGTGGCTTTTGCTCTGCCCTTGAAAGTGAAAAAGGATTTACACAAGAGGAGATAAAGGGCAGGGCATCTCCAGCCTGAGAGCAGTAAGATTAAAGTCAATGAGATGAGAGGACAGAATATGGGACATGACTAGAGAAAGGCAAGAGGTCTTACTTTAAGGGATCATTTCATAACCAGAATCAGAGAGATAAGACAGGAGCTGCGACAAAGGATAAGAAACATATTCAGTAGGCAATTGACAGCCTCTAAGCATTCTTCTTCTTTACAACTTGTATGAATTTATGTATTTTGATTAGTCTCAGTTTTATTTCATCTCTCACCATTGGAGTATAGATAGAAAATTTATTGTTTCTCATCAGCTTTGTAAATTGGTCCAGATGGTTGCAGAATATTCAAGCTCGATTATGATTTTTTAAAAAAGAAGAGGAATGGTCGTCAGCCAGAGGTGGCTGATGTGGAAATTAGAAATGAAAGTGTAACTTACAAGACTCTGAAGTGTAGACATATGATTTGGGCTTGGTCAACAGTATGCTTCCAACCAGCTCCTTTAATTTTAAGGGAGTGACAAAGGGACGATTAGAGATTACTCATAATGGTGGCAGGAAAGTAGATAGCCCAGCTCTGAAAGAAGTATTCATAGGCAGTGGACTTAGGTAGTTTCAGCCTCTGGTTTACTCAGTCTTACTCACTTCCCACTTATTTTTCTGTCTTAGATTCTTAGTTTTACATTTAATTTTTGGAGCAATCAATATTCTTTCAATAAGCTTATTTTCTGCCTTTAAGTGAGCCCGAGTCAGGTTCTGTTGCTTGCAATAAAAAATTCTTTTTGTTATCGTGGTGAATAAGAAAAACGCAAGGTCTACTTTTCTGGAACTTACACTATAGTAGGGACTAGAAGATTAAGCCGGTAGTTACGTGTGTGTGTAAATTAGATAGGTCTGTTATGCAGCCATAACAGGGATTCCGATGAGTAATAAGAAGGCCTTGAAGTAGAGTTTGAGCTGTAAAATGGAACTGAGGGGGAAAAAAGAAGGCAAAATCTCTGGTTTCAAAGTGGATATTGAGAAAAGGATAAAGGCACTAAAAACTTGATGACATCTCTTTATGGTTCATAAACAAGAGGTTTTTGAGGCTTTTTTAAAAAAATATAAACTTATACAAATGGTACAAATATCCTTATTATGAGATAAGTTTTCATTAGCAAACTCTTCATCCATTATGAGAAGTAAATATGCTCGTTCTTTGCCCTGGACCACAGCCATAGTTTTCACTCCTCTGTCTAGCTGGGAGGAAAGGAGCATCATTAACCCTGAGGCTCCTTCCTCTGACGTGTGTGTATGGCAGCCTGTTGTACTGCTTCACCAAAGCTGACTGTGTGCTTTTCTTCTCAAATACACCTTCAGTGAGGTCATACTGGCAACCTGAAATTAACCATGCTGGGGTATTTCACCAAGGAAATAGGGAAATGCTACACATCAGGGATTTTTTCCCCCTTGAGAGCTAGTCTACCAACACACCACTGAATATTTCTTATGAATATTCATTGATGGCTCAATAAGTTACTTCCATATACTTGATGCTGCCTTCAAGTCAAATGAAATCATCTTAGAACTATAGTTTTAGAGCTGAGAGAGTTTCAAATGCACTTTATAATATTTTAGGCTTCCACGTATGCGTCATTATCCTAATATGTCCTTAGTTTGTAAATTCCTGGAGAGCTGGCGATAATATTATAGGCACATATGTCCTTCCAATCTAAATCCAGGGCATCACACAGTAGATTCTCAACTTTGACTAAATGAAGGGCAGACTTACTCAAGTTCACAAATACAGCAAGTAGCAAGAAGTCTTCTGTGTCTTCATGCAATGACATTTCTGCCATAACCCTAGATCCCTTTGAACTCCCTCCTCATTCTCTCTGGACTCTCTTCTTTTGTATGTCATTCTCTATGCCTTCCTTCTGCCTTCCTAATCCTCTTTTACAAACCAAGTCCCATATGATCATAAAATGATAGACCTGAAAGGGTTAAGAGATTATCTATATCATTTCCCTGATGACAAAACATGGTCTAAGGAGTTTAAATTAGTTTCTTAAAATTATACAAGTATTTAGTGATACAGTCACGATTTAGACTCATGTCTCTAAATTTTTAGTGTAGTTGTCATCTTTCTATCACTCAATATAGCCATACAGAATCTATTGGATTCTCTCTGCGTCTCTCTTTGTCTCTGTCTCTGTCTCTCTTACCTCCCAAACAAGGGTTTGAAAATAAGACTGGAGGCAGAGTTCATTGGTGGTAGTGAAAGGAGGTACCATATGTCGATAAATTCAGTTGATGACTTTTACTTATTCATCTACTCATTTGACATATTTCTTTATTCATAGGACATGTTTATTGAGTAGCTCCTGTACAACAGGACTCTGCTAGGCATGCAGAATACATCACTGAAGATGATATAAATGATGAAGATGATGAAAACAGACAAATGTCTCCATCTTTAAATAATTTGCATTCAAGAGAATAGACCTGTCCTGGAAACGCTCCAGAGTAATACTTGCTGCTCAAATTCAGAGATGTGAAACAAGAATGAAAATCTCTATTCCAGAATGACGTGAGAGCCACTGTCGTTTAGCAGTGATAATAGAACAGGAGAACTTGTGGCTGCTTATTCCCCTTGGATGCCTTATGAATTTCATTATTTGTCTGGCACCTTGCTAGTTACTCTCATTTTATACTTACCAAGTCAATTTAAAAAAGGATGCCCTAGGATAATATTTCTTTTCTTTGCATTCACTTCCTGAAGATCATTTTCTTTCAATTTAACAAAAAAATCTAGTTGGAAAGTTTGTTCATAAAGTGAATCCCTAAAACTGGAGTTTTCTTAGATTTAAAATCCACAGCAGCATCCCTCGTTATTTACTGTGTATTTAAATAATGGAGCATCGGACTCAGTACATTTCATTTAGGAATGTTAATTAGTAGAAGACAAGATGTTGCAGAATTATTCTTAGGTTTTTTTTGCCTGAAATAGTTAATGCTTTACGAAACAGAAGTAAAGTCATGGATGTAGAGAACAAACTTATGGCTATCAGGGGATAAGTGGGGGGAGGGATAAATTGGGAGATTGGGATTGACATATACACACTACTATATACAAAATAGATTACTAATAAGAACCTGCTGTATAGCACAGGGAACTCTACTCAATACTCTATAATGGTCTGTGTGGGAAGAGAATCTAAAAAAAAAAAAAGAGTGGATATATGTATATGTATAACTGATTCACTTTGCTGTACACCTGAAGCTAACACAACACTGTTAATCAACTACACTCCAATAAAAATTTTTTAAAAAATTAGTTACTGCAACTCTTTTCAGGAAAGGCACATTTCCTAAATCTTGATGATAATCATTTCATGGATAAGAAAAATGGGGTCAAGTGGGTAGTAAGTGTTTTAATGACAATTTGAACCCAGTTCTTGGTTATAAAGTAGACATCAGTGTTCCCAGTTGTACTCGTTTCCTAGGGATGCCATAACAAAGTACCAAAAACTGGATGGCTTAAAATGATAGACATTTATTCTCTCACAGTGCCATAGGCCAAAAGTCTGAAATTCAAGGTGCTCACAGAGACACACTATCTCTGAAGGCTCTAGGGGAGAACGCAGTCCATTCCTTTCTCTTAGCTTCTGGTTTTCCTGGCCATCCTTGTCATGCCTTTACTCAGAGATGCATCACTTCAATCTCTGCTTCCTTCATCACATGATATTCTTCCTGTGTGTCTGTTGCTGTGTCCCTTCTCCTCTCCTTAGAACGACACCAGTCATATTATATTAAGGGCCAACCCTACTCCAGTATGACCTCCTCTTAACTCGCATCTTAATTACATCTGCAAAGACCTTACTTCCAAATAAGCTCACATTTTGAGGACCTGGGAAGGCCATGGATTTGGAGGAGGACACTATTCAACCCAGAACACCAAAATAATCTGCTTCCTACCTATCATTCCCCTTCCAGCTGTGTCTACCGGTATTTGCCCCCTTATTAGACTCCTGAAAAAAATTCTGTAGATATGTACCATATCTTCAAGTATGCTACATTTTCTCACTCACTGTTGCTTCAAATACTGTACAATGTCTTGTATAGTTTTAAAGGCAGCAATGTCCTACCAGCCCTGTAAAATGTTTCTTCACCAGGGAGAAAAATGTGTTCCTTCTTGTTTCAAATTATAGAACAAAAATAGAAAACACCTTCCACCCTGGAAACTCACATGGTTAAAAAAACCAGACTCTGTGAAAATAAATGCATTTCTCTGCCGACTCAGAATTGCTGGAGGTGCTTTGTTGCATAAAGGATGTCTCCATTCAGAAAATGTTTCCCTGGGAAACCTGAAGTAATTAAAGGAAGGATAGAGAAGTAATAACATAGAAACTAAAGATCTGTGGGGTAGGGAAGGGGTCGCCATTGTAGGGCAATCTTCTAAATGGAAAGAAAACTGCAGGTAACTTATGGTGACAAATGCTGCAGTTCTACATCCCTTCATATTATGGGAGAGTGCATCTTATTGAGGGTGTGTGGGGTGAATGGTCAAAACAACCAAAAAACCTAATATGAGGTTGAAATGAAGTTGAGAGTTTTTAATCTTAGGATGCTGTTTTTAATCTTAGGATGTTAATCTGGACATCAGAAAATGTAATATGCTAAATGTAAAAATCTGGATGTCTTATTATAGATTTGGAGAATATTATCTAAGTTAATTTAGCTTGCTTAGTTCACTTGAATCGAGACTGAGCTAATTAAGGAAAGATGGAAGCAGCAAGTATTCAATAGTTTTGATGGTAGAGAATTTTTCACATTCTCTGAGAGCTGAATGAAGAAGGACACACATGGATGAATATTGGAAACATTTATCTAATCTTTCTCTTGCTTTGTTCAACAAATATTCATTGTAGAAGGCCGTGTACCACCTGAATTTTAACATTTTTTTACAACTATATTCCATTGGAAAACTGTGTCCATCCTGGGCATTTGCATTCAATAAAAATAGAATATTTGGAGAGAACTTCATTGAAATTTGATCAGTTTTAAATTTTATGTGATAATAATGCTTCCTTTATACAGTATTACTAGGAAATGAAGTTTTCCTTGCTGAGTGCTAACACTTCGAAGACCATTTTTACCAAACGTTTCGGAGGCATAAATATATAATTGCTATTTTTTTCTTTTTAAAAAACCTTTAAAAATTCCATGTGAGGAGAGTGACATCAGAAAGATGGTAGAATAGGAGGTCCCTTGCTCACATCCCTCCAACCCCAAACAACAAACTAGCAGTCACCCATGGACAAAAGTGCCTTCGTGGGAGCTTCAGGCTATCCTGGCAGGAGTTGTGAAACTCTGGTGAAGCCCAAGACCAGGGAGAGCTGCTTGGAGAAGGGAGGCCCATGCTCTGGTGGCAGGTTCACTGAAAGTGGTCCTGGATACAGACCAAGAGTAGCCCCATTTCCCAGTGGACTCAGCTACAGCCATGCTTGGCCACACTTCTACAACCAGCCCACCATGCCCAGAGGTGGGGGAGGACCCATGCCTGTCTGTGCCCCATTAAGAGGCCGCCTGACCTTGGACGTGACTGAAGATCCTGCAGCAGTCCTATGACCCAGTTCCAGCCCTGCTCTACTGCATTCCAGGAGTTAGTCCTGCCTACACACATTTGTGCCCCTGGAAGCAGGCCCGCTGACGTCAGTCCTGGCTGTGGACCCTGGAGCTGTCCTGTGACTAGTTGCAACCCTGCTCTGCCACGGTTCAGTTCCTGCTCCCTCAGCAACCAGGAGGAGCCCTGTGTGTACTCCCAGTCACAGGCCTGCTGGCTTCAATCTGACCATGGTCCCTGAGGCGGCCTCGTGACCTGGCTTGAATCCCACATCATGTGATTCCCAGAGAACAAGAGAGAAAGAGAAAAAGGCAAAAAGTTTACCTAGAGAAATAATGGCCAAAAACATCCTAAATCTTGGAAAGGATATAGAAATCCAGACTCATGAAGCTCAAAAGTGCCCAAACAGGGCTTCCCTCGTGGCACAGTGGTTGAGAGTCCGCCTGCCGATGCAGGGCACACGGGTTCGTGCCCCGGTCCGGGAAGATCCCACATGCCGTGGAGCGGCTGCGCCCGTGAGCCATGGCCGCTGAGTCTGCGCGTCCGGAGCCTGTGCTCCGCAACGGGAGAGGCCTCAGCGGTGAAAGTCCCGCGTATGGGGAAAAAAAAAAAAAGTGCCCAAACAGGATCAACTCAAAGAAGTCTACCCAGATACACATTATAATTAAATCATTAAGAGTCAAAGAAAAGAAAGAATTTTGAAAGCAGCAAGAGCAAAGTAACTTGCCACATACAAAAGAACCTCCATGAGGCTATCAGCAGATTTCTCAGCAGGATTTTTCAAGGGATTTTTTCCTGAGACGAACGGTGACAAAAATAATTTGGTTGCAGTTACAGGCACATTTGGAGGAAGGGAAGAGAAAATTAAGGAAGTTCATTATAAACGGGCTCTATTTTCTGTTCAAAGGATATAAGAACATTGGCAGAGTGAAGAAAGTTCAAGGAAGAGACGAGGATTTGAGGATTGTTGTAGAAAAGTAGCGCCAGGGAATGGTCCTAAACCTGCATCTGGGACTGTTGGAAGTCCAGCTAACGTGTTAAGTTGACATTTTTAGTGGTCCCAATGAGTATGACCAGTAGCAGTTTGGAAAATGCAAATGGCTACGGCTACTGTAAGTCAATTTCAAAGACTGATAAAGCCATTATACGGAACATGAGCTAGATACTTGGATCTATTCTACAGGGATGGTCTGATAAATAAATGTGTTAATACTTGCAAAGTACTTAGCAGAGTTCCTGGAACATAATTAGGACCCAAATTTATGTTAAAATGAAAAAAAGAGGACAGAATTCAAAGTGCTTGATTAAGAATGGAATTGAGGTGTTAGATCATTAAATCTGAGACCATTAGGGGAAAAGTATAAAAAGCTTGTTTTATGGAAAAAAACAGGAAACATTGCAAATCTAGAGTTGTATTTTTTCTTATTACTTACATTGGAAAACAGGTTTAGGAGGAGTAGAAGACATAAATGTAGAAGACATAATGATTATAGTTTTCAAAAAGTAGAAGACATAATGATTATATTATATTTTTTAACTAAATTTTCAGAGGGGATGATAAAATTCAGAATATAACTATGGGAGCTGGTTAATGAGGAAAAATATTTATGAAAGTTACTAGAATTTAAGAGGCCAATGTTTCACACAGTTTGATTCACCTGGAGGTTGAGATTGCCCAGGATTTAGAATCCAGTGGAAAACCATGAGAAAAAGAACCCAGATGTGTGGCTTTAAATGAGAAGAAAAGTTTGAATAAAGGCTGTAAGAACAGAACTTTGAAAGAGGCATGGAGTAGTCTGAAAGGTAATGACCCTACTCTCTAATGTTGATAACGTGAAGAATTTATAAGAGAGCAAATAGCTACTTAAGTGGAAGCATCTTAAACATTAGAAATTCAGATTTCAGTTAAGGGGATGATTTCTAAGAAAAGGAGTTACTGACAAGATTTTTTTTTCTTTATGCAATAGAATCAGAGTTCTAGATTGTAGTGTAGAAACAGAAGGGAAATGGCCCAGGGAAAGGGAAAAGCTAATATGGATGGAAAAGACAGTCTGGAAGATGACAGGTGAACAGAGGAATCTTTACCTCGTGCAGTTGTTGTGAACCTTTGGAAATAAAGAAAGTAGACAATAAAGCTATACTGATGGAACTGAATTTTCTCTGGGTTTCTTAAAGAATTTTAGTCTAAGCTATTCTGCTGCCTAGAGGGTATGAAAATTTCATGATAAAGTTTCATGGGGAGAAAAACTTTACCTCCGGCAGTACATACTGTTCTTTCTACAATGTATGAGTAGGACCGGACGTGAAAAGAAGTGCAATGCCTCAGAAATTCCCCATTTTTCTATATTCAGATATTTAAAACAATCCTTGAACATCCCATTTTCTGAAGGGATGGCTTACCTTCAAATCTACATTCTGGGGTAAAGGAGATGTCATCAAGGGCAATAAAGATGTTCTCTTTTCCGCTCAGATCAGCTTCAAATGCCACCTTAAATGGACTGTTACTGGAGAGAGGTACATGTCCATACATCCAACCGGTTCTTTTATTGCCAATCACTGACCACACCAGGATGCTTAGTCCAGATTCCTCAACAGTATACACCTAAAAATGGGGAAGAAAAAGAAACAGAGAAAAATCAACTCTTCATTGTTTGGAAGTTAGAGGCATATGGGCATCCAGGTTGTTGTTGAAAGAATGGAATCTAGCAATGCGACAGCTCAATAATAATACTTTTAATCATCCTTGATGTACAATCTGTTCTATAACATAGTGGGCAAGATCCAGCTTATACTCAGGCAAGGTGTGGTTATAAAGTGAGACTATGGATGTTATATTTCCTTTGGTGAGTTAGACCTTTGTTTAGTTTTGACATATCGATTTCCGTGTACCAAATTAGACATGGCCCCAAACTGTAACTATCTCAAGTATCTAAAAAGCTGGTGGAGGTGTACAACTAGAATTTTTCACCACTTAAAAAAACTTCATCCATCTCGACTAAGGTGTCTTACTGTAGAAAATCCTCATAGTAAATGAATATGAGAGTAAACAAGTCATTTCAGGAACCAATCTGTGGAAAATATTTAACATTTTGACAGACAGAAAATCTATCTGAATTAACTAACGTCAATATTCAGGACTTTTTAAAGTACAAGGACTAACAGATTCAAAAGGAAGAGAAATAGAAATAGAGCTTGTTTTGAAACCAACCACCATGACAAGTTCTGATTTTTTTTAAACAATAAAAACAATTCAGAACAAAATAAAAACAGACATTTCCTAGCGCTCTTCAAAAAAATCTATTTAAACAACAAAAAATAAAGTTGAAAAGATACTTTCCTACATTTTTTTGCACGAAAATTTTATGATTACCATTTCCTTAGTTGCTATACATATGTATAATATATACATATATATTATACATATATAATGTACTTTTAAGGTACTTCAGCAATCACTTATACAATCCTTTCTTTTACACGGGAAAAATAAGACTCAGAGTAAAGAATACTCATGGATAGTAATTTTCTCTATTGCAATATTCTTTGTCTTCAATGACATTTCCCTTTACTGAAAAACCTTACTTCCTCACTTTTTTCTTAGTGTCAAAATTTATCTACAGATAATTTATCCTATAAAAATCTATCCAAAATTTATACTATTAGAAGGAGAGGACAATATCACTCATTCTGTTACACATGATATTATATTGACATTCTAGGAGTCTTACCAAAAACCACTAAATAATTCAGACCAGAAATTAAGCATACTGCCAATGTGCACTACTACAAAAAGTCTAAGGTCAAGTCAGAAATCCAACTCTTAATGGACATTAAACATAATACCAAAAATAAATCAAGATGACAGACTAAAAAAAAAAAAAAAGAAAAGAAAAACTTGCCTGAAGCTTGGAAACCTGAAAAGTGAGACTTTATCACCAACATTTTGGAAAAGCAGACAGTTCTTAAGTAAAAATTACCTTTCATATTTGATTTCTTGAAAAATAAAATAAGCTAAGATTCAATATGAAAGGAATTCGGGTCAGTTGACTGTTTTCTGTCTCACACATAAGCAAACACTCACTCCAAAGAGTCTTCAGCTCCAAGATTTAGTGAATACTTAGTTTTCAAATTCATACAAATTTTCCCCATTTTTTAAAAGTTAAAAAGAAATATGTATGAAGCTTCTGACTGACCTTGATAACAGGACACCTCTACAAAATCAAACTAAGTTGAGCCCTCCTTTTGCATTAATCCTGGATTACATCACAGAGATTTAAAAAGAAATAGCTTTATTTTTATTTATTTTATAACTCTTTTTCTGGGAAAATCATCTCAGAAAACCAAATTTCATGAAAATATAACACAACCTTTTCTGGTTTTATCCAAAACTCTAGCATACGTGTGTTTTATTTATTAATGTATCATTTTTATTGTTTTAACACTTCATTTTATTCTCTGCTTTCAGTCTTTTAAATCTTCAATCGATCCTACATGCTCTTGACAAGATTCCCTTTCCTTCCATTCTCCTTTTACTCTACTTCTCAAAACCCCACCATGACATCTCCTGCCCATCCCTCTTGTACCCTCTCATCATGAGAATTAACTCTCCAATATATGTCAACCTATTTTTATCCCATTATTTCATCCTACTACAGTCCAAATTAATTCTGGTTGAGTTTACTAACTCACTACTTAATTTCAACAAAACTTTTTGACAAGTTCATTAGTTGTTTCAATAGTAATATATATTTATGGAACCACCAGTGTATTAAATTGAACAATTGCATGTCATGTAAAGTGATTTTTGTAGCCACAGTGGCCAATGGAAAAACTAGAAGAATCATTTATGGACTCCTTTTAATGCTGGATTTTATTTATGGCCAATGGGCCACCCACTAAAGACTAAAATTATGGTATGTATTTTTTGCCTTTCAACAGAAATAATACTCACTGTCTCCTGAGACTTTTTGTGTGTGTATGTATATGATAACGCTCAGCAAAGTATTTATTTTAAAAAACTTTTAAACAACTATCACTTTTTTATTTTGCGGTACGCGGGCCTCTCACTGTTGTGGCCTCTCCCATTGTGGAGCACAGGCTCCGGACGCGCAGGCTCAGCGGCCATGGCTCACGGGCCCAGCCGCTCCGCGGCATGCGGGATCCTCCCGGACCGCGGCACGAACCTGTGTCCCCTGCATCGGCAGGCGGACTCTCAACCACTGCGCCACCAGGGAAGCCCTAAACAACTATCACTTTGAAAAATTAAAGTGGCTAATGTCTTCAAAGCTAATTAATTCTAAATTCGTTTGTTTCTAATTTTGTATTTTAATACACACATTTTACTGAAAAGCAATTCATGTGGCAATAATAACATTATTTGAAATAGCTTTATAAAAATCAACTGCTAGATAAATAATCTGGTTACTTCTACTTTGATATTCTACATTTTGGTTGAACACTCACCATTAATATAATAATTGTTAACATTATATACTGTAAAACAACCATTGTTACCATGATTTTTATTATAAAAGCAAAATGTATTCAAATAATATATAAAGATATAATGAAGTTTATGTATTGATATTATAATCAAGTTTATATTATATTCAAAGGTGATATTATAATCCAAGCTTATAATGTAGGGTAGGAAAAACTTAAAGAGAACTTGCTAAATGAAAAACATAGATAGTCAGAATAAAATAACATTATACCATTTAAATACAAATATTATAACATTAACCAGTTAAATTTATGTCAAGGATTTGAGAAAGCAACTCCTCAGCATTTGTTTAGAATGAACATTCCTCTGGAGGAGAACACTCAGCAACAGGTAATAGAAAATATGGGTGATGATGATTAAATTCCAGAAGAGCATGGCTCTTAGAGACCAGCTTCCTCAACAATATCCGTGTATCTAGGTTGTCCCGATAAAGAATTAAAAGAACTCGACCAGTAGCTTTTCCTAAAGTTCCTCTCCTGCAACTAGTCAGTCTCCAGGTTCCTGAAACATTGAAGGCAGGTCCTAGTGCCCATTTGGAGACTCTGAATGGACACTTTTGGATAATGGAAACATTTATCCATTTCATCACATACTTAGCTCATTAAAGTTAGGGTGTAAAATGCATCAGTGAGAGGAAACCTTGGCTTTACTTGGCCCTCAGTTAACTCTCAGCTATTCTGCTAGGTGTCTGCTCTTTAATCACTACTGATAGGGCAAAGCAATGAACTGAACGGTGCTTAATCCTTAGCAGTGCACAATTTCTCATGGTTTCATTTGAAAACACTCAAATTTTATATGAGAGGAAAGAAAATAATCAAAAGTAATGAAAAGGGAAATTTCCCTCAAAAGGGAGTTTATAGGCTTTATATTCATTTAATAAAGGATAGAAATAACAATAATATTGCCCATATTAATAAAATTTAGAACATTCACATATGTTATGTTATATGAACACTACCACATGTGTAGATGTAGGGTAAGACTATTAACTTCCCTTAACAGATCTGGGTTAGAAATCTGGGGTAGAGAGAGGTTAAACAATTCATTACACGTGTACAGCACAGACCTCTAGTCTCCAGGACAGCAATGTAAGGAGCTTGAAATTGTTACTCTAGTCCTCACGACAAGAGAAAAGCTGAATAAACTGAAAATCAACAACTCTTCTTAAATTCTTCAGTGAATTGAGGTCACAGAGCAATCATAACTGCTGCCTCCAAAATTGGAGAGAGAGACAGGCAGATGCTGAGAATCACAACTTACTAAAACAGAAACCAAGGGACAGAAACCCCTGTGGGGACCAGTAATGAGGTCGAAAAGCCTAAACTGTAGTTGATGAATTGCTGGAGACTCACTGTGGACAAGTTTGAAAGTTAAAAAATCTTGGGTGGCAGGGGTCAGTGGGGAGGATCTCCAAACTTTTGTGAGTTAGACCTCCAGGAGTCCTATCAGGTCCTCACAGGGAAAAATCACAGAAAAATTTCCCTCAATTTTTTGGCAGGAGGAGGGGAAAATATACCCAGAAATATACCTAGAGCATTCTGTTCTTCTCAGCAAGGCCTACCCGCAAGACAAATTATTTAAAAAGAGCTTAACTGACTAGGTTCATCAGAGCCTAACCGAATTGGGGAAAAGAAAATACCCAACTCCAGTGCCTGGTAGTTTTCCATGCAGGGGGAAATTACCAATTCAGCTCCCTCTAGTCTTCCTGTATTACCTAAGGAGTGAAGAAAGTAAAAATCTGAGGGGAAATTATAAAGAATAAAACCCAGGGGTAGTAAAGGACTCACTAAAAGACTGAGACCTAATTGTAGCCCTACAGAGAGCTTTCTCTCACCCCACAACTTACCAACATATATGTAGGGCTTCTATGTAAAAATACGGGAATTCAACTTAAAGAACAGTACATTGTAGACCTTATTTAGGAAGAAATCTCTCTGGAAACCCAAAGATAGCAGAGGAGACAAAAACAAGGACAAAAGGGAAAATTAGAGCCCTGATCCTACAGCTAGAGCAAACAGCAAACACAGCTTAACCTCTAGCCAGATGAACATAAAACCTCATACTAAAGGCCTAATTTTTACCCAGTATATCATGTTAGGCTGTCAAGGCACAGACTAAGCATCAGAACCAGATTTAGGTATGGTGGAGATGTTGAAATTATCAGACAGGAAATTTAATACAAGTATGATTAATAAGCTAAGGGCTCTAATGGAAAAAGTGGACAACATGGAAGAACAGATGGACAATGTAAGCAGAGAACTGGAAACTCTAAGAAAGAATCAAAAGGAAATGCTAGAAATTAAAAAAAAAAACACTCTAACAGAAATGAAGCATGCTTCTGATGGGCTCATCAACAGACTGGACACAGCAGAGGAAAGAATCAGTGAGCTTGAAAGTACATCAATAGACAATTCCAAATCTGAAATGCAAAAAACAAACAAACAAAAGAATGGAACAGACTATCCAAGAATTGTGGAATGGTTATAAAAGGTATAACATGCATAATGTGAATACCAGTAGGAGAAGAAAGAAAGAACAGAAAAAATATTTAAAGTGATAATAAATATTTTCCCAAACTTAATGACAGACAACAAACCATGGATCCTGGAAGATCTGAGAACATCAACATGATAAATACCAGCACTAAAATTTATCTACACTGAGGCACATGATATTCAAACTTCAGAGAATCAAAGGTTAGAGAGAATCTATCTAATGAAAGAAGCCAGGGGGAGAAAACAACTTATAGAGCAGCAAGGATAAGAATGACATCAGACTTCTTTTCAGAAAACATGCCAACAAGAAGACAGTGAAACAAAATATTTAGAGTGACGAAAGAAAAACTCCAACCTGGAATTCCATATCCAGCAAAATTATCCTTCAAAATAAAGGAGAAAGAAAGATTTTCTCAGACAAATAAAAATTGAGGAAATTTTTTGCTAGTAGATCTGTCTTGCAAGTAAAGTTAAAAGAAGTTCCTTAGAGAAAAGGAAAATGATGTGGTCAGAAAATCAGATTACATAAAAAAAAGAAGAGTGTTAGAGAAGGAATAAATAAAGGTAAATAAAATATTTTACTTTTCTTATTATTAATTGATGTAACAGATAATAGTTTAGTCAAAATAATAATAACAAGAATGTATTCAGTGATTTTAGCTTTTGGGCAAGTGAAATGTATGGCAGCACATTATAAGAGAAGGGAGGGAGGAATTGAGAATACTGTGTACTTGCACTACTCATGAAGTGGTATAGTGTTATTTGAAAGTGGACTTGGATTATTAGTAAAGGCATGTTGCAAACTCATGGGCAAATAATAAAAAAGGCTTTAAAAAGAAGACATGCTAAGAGAAGAGAAAAAAGGACTCATAAAAAATGCTCATTTAAAACAAAGGAAGCAAAAAAGAGTATAAGACACATGCACACAAAAAGAACAAAGTTAACAAATGTAAAACAGTAACAGATATGCTAGGTATTGACTCAACTATCAATAATCACTTTAAATGTCTGTTTTCTAAATATACCAATTAAAAGACAGAGATTGTCAGATTGTCAGATTGTCAGAGATTGTCAGAAAAAACAAGCCTCAACTATGTATTGTCTATAAGAAACTTAAGTTAAATATAAAGACACGGGTAGATTAGAATTAAGAGGATGGAGAAAAATATACCATGCTAATACTAATGAACAGAAAGCTGGAAAAGCTATATTAATTTTGGGCAAAACAGACTTCGGAGAAAGAAAACTATTATGGATGAAGAGGGCATTACACAATGAGAAAGCGGTCAATTCTCTAAGAAGACAACAATCCCGAATGTGTATGCACCCAACAACAGAACATCAAATACTTGAGACAGTACAACTCAAAAAGTGGTACAACTGCAAGGAGAAGTAGATGAATCCGCTCTTACAGTTGAAGACTTCAACATCCCTCTATAAGTAACTGACAGAGCGGGAGGCATTAAATCAGTAAGGGCATAGTTGAACTGAATAATATCAATCAACTAGATCTAATTCATTGGTAGACTACGTCATCCAGAAACAGCAGAATACACATTCTTCTCAGACTCATAGAGAACACTCACCAAGATTGAAGACATCTGGGTCATAAAACACACTATAGCAAATTTAAAAGAATAGAATCATACAATGTATCCTTTCAGATCACAGTGGAGTTTAACTAGAAATAAGTAACAGGAAAATAGCTGAAGAAAAAGGCCAAATACTTTTGAGATTATACAACACGCTTCTCAATAAAACATGGGTTAAAGAAGGAGTCACAAGAAAAACTAAAAGTATTTCAAACCAAATGAAAATGGAAATATAATCAAAGTTTGTGGGATAGTGAAGCCATGTTTACAGGGAAATTTCACAGAATTAAATTCATAAAGTAGAAATTAAGAAAGATCTAAAATCAATAATTTAAACTGGTCCTTGGAAGGGAACAATAAAACTGATAAACTTCTAGCTAGGTTACCTAAGGAAAAAAAGAGAGAAGATACAAATATAAATATCCGAAATGAAAGAGTAGCCATCATCATTGATCCCCTGAAAGAATAATAAAGGGTTATTAATTATTAACAACTCCATGCCCACAAATTTGATAATCTAGATGAAATTGATCAATTCCTTGAAAAGCACATCTATGAAAACTCACACAAGAAAAGCAGATAATGTGAATAGGCCTTTATCTATTAATGAAATTGAATCAATCATTAATAAACATTCCAAAAGAGAAAGCAATAAATCCAGATGGGTTTGATGGTGAATTCTACCAAAATTTTAAGGAAGAAATGGTATCAACTCTCTACAGTTGTATCCAGAAAATAGAAGCAGAGGAAACATTTCCAAATTCATTCTATGAGACCAGCTTTACCCTAATACCAAAATCAGACAGAGACTACTAGAAAGGAAAACTATAGGCCAATATCTTCCATGAACATAAATGCAAAAATCCTCTACAAAATATTAGCAAAATGAATCCAAAAATGTATAAATGAATTATACACAACCATGAGGTAGAATTTATTTCAGGTATGTTAAGTTGGTAAACATTAGAAAATTGATTAATGTAATCTACCGTATCAGCAAGCTAAAGAAGAAAAATCATATAATTTTATCAATAGATGCAGAGAAATCATATGACAAATTTTAACATCCATTCATGATAACAACTCTTAAGAAGCAAGGAATAGAGGGGAACTTCCTCAACTTGTAAAGAATATCCTACAAAAAACCTATAGCTAATCTCATTCTTATTTTTACATCACCAGTTTTTATTTTTATTTTTTAATGAAGAACATAGATGGTTTATGTTCTGAGTCCTGTTTTTCATTGTCATCACACATTCATTTACCATTTCATTCATTCAGTTAATAAATATTTATTGAGTTTTGGCTAAGTACCAGGCATTGTTTCACGTACAGCAGAAAAATCTTAGCTCAGTCTTATAGTCTTACCATAGTAGTTAATTTGTGCTATCCAACTTAGACACTTATAAACTTCTTTTTCAATATATTTAAAGTTAAATATATTTTTTTTCAATATGTGTCTGAAATTGGAGTTCTTTAAATCACTTTTGCCTGTATATGGTGAGAAACTGGAGACTTTCCTGTTCAGGTCAGGAACAAAGAAGGATGTCTGCTTTCACTGCTTCTATTAAACATTGTACTGGAAAACTGACATAATGCAATAAGAGAAGAAAAGGAAATAAGAGGTATACTGATTATAAAGAAATAAAAATGCTTCTGTTTGCAAGTGACATGACTGTCTATGTAGAAAATTTCAAAGATGCAACAACAATGAAAAAACTCCTGAAACTAATAAGCAATTATAGCAAGGTTGTAGGATACAAGGTTAATGTACAAAAGTCAGTTATTTTCTTATATTCCAGCAATGAACAGTTGGATTTGAAATTAAAAACATAATACCATTTATATTAGCACTGAAAAAAGAAATATAAATGTAAAAATGTAACAATAAAGTACATGGTCTATATGAAGAACACTACAAAACTGATGAAAAAACTATCTAAGTAAATGGATGATATTCCATGAGGAAGACTCAACATTGTCCAGATGTAAGTTCTTCCCTACTTGATGTATAGATTGAATTCAATCCCAGCCAAAATCTCAGCAAGTTATTTCAGGGCTATTGACAAATTCTTTCTAAAGTTTATAAGGAAAGTTAAAATACTTAGAAGAGCCAACACAATATTGAAGGAGAAGAACAAAGTCAGAGGAGTGACACTACCTGACTGCAAGACTTTCTACAGAGGTACATTAATTAAGACAGTGTGGTACTGGTGAAAGAATAGACAAATTGATCAAAGGAACTGACTATAGAGCCCAAAACAGACCCACAAAAATATGGTCAACTGATCTTTGGCAAAGGAACAAAGGCAATTCAATGAGGAAGGTTAGTGTTTTCAACGAATGGTATTAGAACAACTAGATCCACGTGCAAAAAAGTGAATCTAGATTCAGAGCGTCCATGTTTCACCAAAATTAACTTGAAATGGTTCACAGACCTAGATGTCAACTGCAAACTATAAAACATCTAGAAGATAACATAAAAGAAACTATAGGTGATCTTGAGTTTTGCAATGACTTTTTAGATAGAAAACCAAAATCATGAACCATGAATGAAAAAATTGGTAATTGGACCTCAATGAAATTAAAAGCTTCTGCTCTGTGAAAGACACTGTTATAGGTATGAAAAGATGACCCAGAGATTGGAGAAAATATCTTAAAACACATATCTGATAAAGGACTATTACAAAATATACAAAGTACTTTTAAAGCTCAAAAATAAGAAAACAAACAACCCAATTTAAAAATACACAAAATGTCCAACAGATACCTCACTAAAGAAGCAATACAGGTGGCAAATAGGCATAGGATAAAATGTTCAACGTCATACGTCATCAGAGAAATACAAATTAAAACAATTATAACACATATTAGAATGGCTAAAATCCAAATCACTGAAAATACCAAATTTTCTCAAGGAGCAACTGGAACTCTTTTTCATTGATGGTGGAAATGCAAACTGGTACAGCCACTCTAGAACACAGTCTGGCAGTTTCTCACAAAACTACACACATCCTTACCACATGATTCAGCAATTGCACTCCTTGATATTTACCCAAAGGATTTGAAAACTTATATCCACATAAAACCCTCCATATTAATGTTTATCGCACCTTTATTTATAATTGTCAAAACTTGGAAGCAACCAACAGGGTTTTCAACAGATGAATAGTTAAACTTTGGTACATCCATACACTAGAATCTTATTCAGTGATAAAAACAGAAGTGAGCTATCAAGCCACAAAAAAGACATGGATAAACGCATATCTCTAAGTGAAAGAAACCAATCTAAAAGGGCTACAGACTGTATGATTTTAACTATATGAATTTCTGGAAAAGATAAAACTGTGGACACAGTAAAAAATGATCAGTGGTTACCAGAAGTGTGGCAGAGGTAGGGAAGGATGAATAGATTGAGCCCAGGGGGATTTTAGGGCAGTGAAACTATTCTGTATGAAACTGTGTGTACACATCATTATACATCTGTGAAAACCCATGGAATGTACAGCATGAAGAGTGAAACTTAATGTAGACTATGGACTTTAGTTAATAATAAAGAGCTAATATTGGCTCATCGACTGTAACAAATATACTAGAGTAATGCAAGATGTTAATAATAGCGAAAACTTGGAGCTGGGGGTAATGAGAGTGGGTACTGTATACAGGAACCGTCTGGGCATTCTGCTCAATTTTTCTGTAAACCTAAAACTGCTAAAAGAAATAAAGTCTATGAATCTAAAGAATAGTTTTAAAAACCCAAAATATTCACAGTAGAGAATGACCGAGCTAGTGTGGAATTTTCCTGATTTGCTTTGATTCACTCAATTTCCTAGTCTGTTGGAAAAAAACAATTGCCTCATCCATTTCAATGCCAATTAAAGCAATTATTCAAATGGTCACTTGGTCTTCTAAACACATTTACTCACCCTCTCTTTCCTCCCTACCCTCTTTCCATCACACTTTCTATTTCCAATTTTGGACATTTAAAAAAGTCAAGTGGCACATCGCCTCTAAGCTTGCCAATGTCAGCTCCTTTTCCCAACTCCCTCTTTAAGACCAAGCTCCTTTGCCTGATCACAGGCAAGAATTATCAAAGTACCAGGTATATTAAGCTATCAAAGGAGGCTCTTAAGAACTCAGTAATAGCAACTTTCTAGAACTGGGTCTCACAACAAAGGTAATAAAAATGTCCTTCCAATGGTATGAAAGTTTTTTCAAGACCTCTCCCCATTCCCCTTCCTCTGTGTCTTCTTACTCTCTCCTCCTTCCCTGTGCTCTAGCCACAAGACTCCCTTGCCCATCTCCCTAAACCCCATGAACACTCCTGACTTGGGTCTTTGTACTGTTTTTTTCTCTCTGTCTGTTCTCCCACTCCGGGCGCTGTATCTGCATGGCTCACAGCCTCATCTCCTTCAAGCATTTGCTCTAAGCTTACACCCTTAAAGCGGCTCACTCTGCCCATACCCAGCCCGACCAATCCTCTTACACTGCTTTACTTTGTCACAGAGTCTTGAAAAAGAGTACTCAGCTTACTCACTGATCTCATTTCCTGCTGTTTAATGGGAGTTTCCCCATTATGACATAAATTCTACGGGAGCAGGGAGTTGTCTGTTTTGTTTATTTATGTATGCCTTGAACACTGCCAGGTACATAATAGGGGCTCAGTAAACATTTGGTAAAGAATGAAAGAATGAAAAAGCTAAAGATTTAAGAACTTTGGAGTTGGACAGGATCTTGGAGATCATCTAGTCAAAAACTTTACAGGGCCTAGAGACCAAGTAACTCGCTGACCAGTGGTCGAAGAAGAAGTAGCATTCTCATTGTTTCTCACTGCACAAGTTCTACCTTGGCAAATTCATCATTTTATCTGATAAAGAAAACGAATCTACTTATAAAAATCAGGATTATTCAGGTACTGCCGTGAGAGTTAGCAATACCCTAATCGCTATTTCTTACAAATAGTTTCTTGTTCTCACTAAAACATCACCACAATTTTCTTTCTGGGTTAGGCAGTCAGTGAGTTATAAATAAGCTATGGTGTCTTAAAATTTAAAAATACACCATAGGTAAGTAGAAGAATGGATGATTTAAAAAAAAAAAAAAACCTTAGAACGTCAGAATTTGAACTGCAGAACCATCTACATTTCAGCTCTGTCCCTGAAGGCTGAGGAAATAGATCACTCTTTTTTTCTTTGCCTTTCTCATTGGAGATGGAAAAAAGGGAATCCAGTTTGTTCTGTAACATCTCAGAGCAAATTAAATGAGTTCACTGACATGAAAACCCTGTTCAAACTATAAAGGACCAGCCAAATTGGCTGGTGAATATTTGTGGTAAAAGGAGGAATTTCTGGTCCCTCTATCATATTTAAAAAGCATATAACTTTCCTTCAGGGTTTTACCTCCCTATAAATAAGAAGGCTGAACAGTGTTATGGTCAGGGGCTAGGACGCAGATTCTAATCCTGGCTCTGCCAATACTAACTGGATGTCTTAGGCTAAATTATGTAACCTTTTCAAGCTTTGATTTCTCTTTTGTTAAATGGAAGAAATATTGATATCTTCCTGATATGTCTGTTATTAGGTTTAAATTAAAATAATGTATATAAAGTATCAAGACTAAATACATTTCCTTTTTATTATTATTTAAGAGCTTGCTATTACATATCATATATCATCCATTCAGAAAAAAAGAGTTAATATAGTAGGATGAGTCATGTTAATAAGAAAGTTAACTAGGCAATTTCACCATAACGAGCTGACACATTCATGGGATTTAAAAAAAAATGATTTCAGGGCACAATTTCAGATTTTTTACAAATGCGTCACTAGGGTGCTTGTAAACAAGGGGAACGAGAACCAGAGAGCTTTAGAAACTCTGTAAGTTTCTAGTCATTAGCAACTTAGAAAGCTGGGTCTAGGACATAGGTTTCCAGTTGATTGCCTTTCCTGAACATCACTTGTTTGCAAAAAACATCACTGGCTGTATCAGAGGAAGAAGAGCTGAGAAAAATTACAGCTACTACGCATGTGGAAATTGAAGTGGCTGACTTGTATTTAGCTCTACAACATTAACTTCACATTCTTTGAAAGAGACAGACTATTTAGGAGTAATCAGACATAAAGCACCAACCAAATATTTCTCAATAGTAGAATGACCTGTGTAGCATTCAGTGTTAGCCTGATACCTCCATGTTTTTTCTCCCAACTAATCACTGTACAGACTACCTTCAAAATGCCTTCAAAACATCTTCTCTCAAAATGAAGGAAATTTTAGACTGTAAAACAACAAACAGAAAAAAAAAAGGGAGTTTACTTTTTTTAGTGTATTCTGCAGAATTGTAAATATTCGGAAAAATGGTTCCTGGTTCTGATGGCTAACTAAAAACATATGTTTACTTATATACCTCAAGAACGTTCCACTGCAAAGACAGGAAAAATACTGAAAGAAATCCACAGAAGCACAGGAAACTTAGGAGCACATCTACCAACATACAAAAATAGTAAGGACTTTCTGGGAGTTTTAAACCAAATGGAAACTGTTGGTTGAAATTACATAAACAAAACTGAGGAACTTGCAAACAGCTACAGGTGAAAAAAAGACCAACAAAAAAGTGACTGTTCGCAGTGGAATTCTGGAATAACTCTAAGAGGTGGACAGCATAGAGAAGAAGCTATGCATGTGTCACTAGCTCATAATTAATCAAAGGACTCCATAAAAAGCCAGATCAGTCCATATGTTAGGAGTTACTGATGCAGGCATTCATACCTAGGACACACAGGTGGATAAATACTGCTGGCATGGGAGATCTGACACGGGAGTTTTCACGAAAGGGCACTGAGACCAAAGAAGTGAGGTGGTGGCCTTGTGACTGCCACAAAGTACTTGTACTTCCCTCGACAAATAAACAAGCCAGCAGTACATCAGAAATGTAAGTCCACTAGAAAATGCATCTCCTTCTTTACACCAGAGCAATAAAACTGGAGATCTTGAATTAGAATGCATATTCACTGCTAGGAAAAGAAAATTTCTTACTTGGTCTGACACAATAAAACACACATGGTAATATTATCCAATCTAGACGCATCCACATATAGGAATAGAAAACCAATAGTAAGTAACCTGACAGTTGAGGAAAATTCTGAAAGACAGGAATTAAATTGAGACCAGTACTGAACACCATGAGAACAACTGCTAATAGGATAAATGGGGAAATATATAAAGAAATGTAATTAATTCCCTTGAGAGATTCAAGTGTCCATCATATCTATAAAACAGAACAAACTAATATGAAAAAGAAGCATTCAGAGTTCTTGGAAATTAACGAAATGATTGCTGAAGTAAAGCCCCCAGAGATGAACGGCATAGCAGCATCGATACAGATTAAATTTCACAAAGTGAACTGGAAAACGGAACCAAGTGATCCTCCCAAGACCACAGTGTCAGAGGACCAAGAGATGAAAACTTTGAGAATATATGGTAGGGGATAGCAAGGATAGATCCAGAAGTTTCCACATCAGTCTAATAGATGTCTTTAGAAGGAAATAATTAAATAAATTACAGGTGAAAGCCTCCCGGAGGTGAAAAATGATGAGAGCCCATCAAATTCCCAGGAGAATTTATCAACTCCAAGGATTAAAAGAATATTTTACCCACTTCCTGTGAGAAAAGTAGGACATGTGAAAATCCTGGAGGAGAAATAATCAGTCAGACAGCTGTCTTCTACATGGCAGATAGACACTGGACATTAGAATACAATGCAGGAGTGCCTTCAATTACTTAAGGAAAAATAATTTTGAACCTAGAAGTTCATACCCAAACTATCTTTCCAGTATGGATTCATGATATGTTTCTTTCAGCCAATCAGGAACTCAAAAAGCTTACCAGCCATGCACTGTTTCTGAAATACCTATGAATAAAACATGCTATGGGCTGCATGTGACCCTCCAAAGTTCATATGTTGAACCCTAAACCCCAGTACTTTAAAATGTAACTGTATTTAGAGATAGAGCTTTTAAAGAGGTAATTAAATTAAAAGGAGGCCCTTAAGGTGAACCCTAATCCAATCTTGCTGGTGTCCTCATAAGAAGAGGAAATTTGTACTTTGGAGGAGATATTAAAAATGCACCCACATAGAGGAAAGACCAGGACATGGTGAGAAAGCAAACATCTGCAAGCAAAGGAAAGAGGACTCAGAAGAAATCAAAACCGCCGACTCCTTGATCTTGGACCATCAGCTTCCAGAACTGTGAGAAAATAAATGTCTCCTGTTTAAGCTGCCCACTTTGTGATATTTTGTTATGGCAGCCCTGAGCAAACTGATATACATATCAAACAAAAAGAATCCAATATAGTGGACTGCAGAGGAATTAATAAAGAGTAGTGAGCAAAGGTAACTGTAAAACATATAGTCTTACTTGATAATTATATACCGGTGAGGTCTAAGGCATTTTAAAGAATACGACTACCAGGGGAGTAGATGAATTATTTACACCATGACTCTAATGTTCCAACAAACTTTAGTAAGTCAGAGAGTTGTTTCGGAGGATGAGCCAGGTCAGTAAAATTTTGCCAAAGGTCTTCTTTAATTTGAGGGGTGGATAGGTTAGAAGTATGCAGTTAATTTTCAATAAAAATGGATAAATATTTTGAATAGATTTACTAAAAATTAAATGTCCACTTTAGAAAAAAGATACAGCAATTAAAACTTACAAACACTGGGAATAAGGAGGAATAAAGGAAATACAATCACTCTAATTAAAGGCAGAGGTAAAGGGGAAGATAATGAAACAAGAAAAAGACTAATAGAAAACACACACGAAAAACGTTTTGTACATATGTGAAAGGACTGAATTGATTTATTAAAAAAACAGAAGCTCAGATTACGGAAAAAATAATCCAGCCATATGCTGTTTATAACTGACATAACTAAAGTCAAAAGTCATGGGATTGTTAAAAATAAAGGGATGAGTAAGATGTTAAGGCATTTATTTTTATTTTTTAATTTTTTTAACATCTTTATTGGAGTATAATTGCTTTACAATGGTGTGCTAGTTTCTGCTTTATAACAAAGTGAATCAGCTATACATATACATATAACCCCATATCTCCTCCCTCTTGCATCTCCCTCCCACCCTCCCTATCCCACCCCTCTAGGTGGTCACAAAGCACGGAGCTGATTTCCCTCAGCTATGCGGCTGCTTCCCACTAGCTATCTATTTTACATTTGGTAGTGTATATATGTCCAGGGCATTTATTTTTTAAGTGGTAAGAATGTCCATATTATTAACAGACAAAATAAGATTTCAGGAAAATATAAAGGAGGTAATTAATATTGATAAAAGTTATAATTCCTTGAGCACCTATAACTGTCTTGAATCTTCATGCATTCAACCATATGGCTTTGAAATATAAGTGCTGAGACCAATAAGAACAGAAAGACAAACTGAGACTTTATACTGGAGGAACTTAAAATATCTTTTTTCCCTAAATTGACAAATTAAGTAGATAACAGTGAGTAAGGATGTAGAGGATTATGATTTAATTTATCTCTGTGTTTCTATCATCTCTCTGTGCATCTATCTTTGCATCCAATGAAGAAACAATCATTCTTTCATACATCTGTAGAAAGTTTACAAATGCATATATGAACTTAACGTATTATGAAAGCATGTCAAATCAACGGGGAGGACACAGTACTGAATCAGTGATGTTGGAAGAACGAGCTTCCTATTTGGAAAGAAAATCATGAATTTCTAACTTCTCACCATACATATGCAAAATCAATTATAAGTGGATGAATTAGTTAAATCTAAAAAGTCAAAATTATGAGATAACTTAAAAAAATGAGAATATTTTATTTTATGACAGGAAAGGGCTTCCTAAGCAAAGTATTAAGGCCAAAATCTATAAAGAAAATAGAGACTGACAGATTTCACAAAATAAAAATGTAGAAGAAAAGTTGCTTTAACTATGAATCTGTTAAAAGTTTTTTTGTTTGTTTGTTTTTTTTTTTTTTTTTTTTTAAGAAGCAATATTCAGCTTGGGACCCAGACTTCTACGCGAAGCTGAGTTTTGGTTCTTTCTCAAGGTGACTTTGCACCTAGCCTGCTTGTAGGCAGGGGTAAGAAATACCTTCTTTTGCAAATTCCCATGTCTCTGTCCTAAAACGGTAACTTGATTTTAATTTTTAGCAGCATAACTCTTCAACCTGAGGTCACTTTTCTTTTCCTGCTTTTATTATACTCTAAAGGGAAAGTCTAATTTGAAGGTCATATTCGATTAGCTCCTTCTGAGTGTCACCCTTTGCATTTCATGTAGTGCCATCCCAGCCTGATAATTTATACTTTAATAGAAACTTGCAGCAGCGTTTTTTTTTTTACCATCCTGAGGCTTATATGTCTACTATCTACAATAAAAGATACACAGCACATGTCAGCATCGTTTCCTCTACCTGTCCTATCCAAGTATCTTTGCTGTCAAGGTCTGTGTGCCCACCTTTGCTAAGTTGTTAACATAAGCTCATGATTCTCACTATGTGATGGATGATATGTTGTGTTTGACGCACTCTCCTCGGTGTCCCTCATCACATGGTCCTGAGGGTCATGCAAACTGCTTGACAAAATGCCTGACACATCAGATACAACCTTACATTTCTTCTCTTCTATTCAATAAGACCTGTCAGATTAAATACATCACACTGATATAATACAGGGAGAATCTTGAATCTATACTCAAAAAAGGGAGGAAATCACTAAAAAGTACTTGGGTTCATTTTAACTACTGTTCTTGCGTATTCCCTGTGTCACATCTTACAAATGACTGCAACACAGCAGTGTGTGAGACACATTGAGAATTACTACCTTAGTACATTACTAGCTATGTTTATGCTAAATTAGTATGAAATGCTCAAATGTAGGGTATAATCTCGAGCTTCGACAAGTCTGTTTAGAGGGCAGAAATGTGCTAAGTAAGCTCAGTGACTCCTACACACACTTCCAACCTTTTATGCCTGGAGATATCTGCATATATTATTGTTTCTGCTTTTAAGCACTATCGAATGTTGTTCTCAAAAGCTGCCCTTGATAAGCAGTGTACCACCACCTGTGGAAATAATGACCATGAGGTTTAGCATGTGACAGGAATGAGAGGGAACTGGTTAGTCTGGGACAGTTAAAATGCATATAAAAAAGGAATAAAATTATTGACCGAATACTGATAGTGCCTCTCAACAACTTTCACAATAACATAACATCATAAAAATGCATTGTTAAATTAAGCACTAATAATAAAGAAAAGGATTAAACAAAATAATCTGACGTGTAAATTGTCTGAAGCATATGCCATACAAACTAGTACCTATTTAATTTTGTATATATATTTCTATATGAATACAAGTACGTATTCAACTTTTTTAAATATATTTTTTCCTTTTCGAAACTTAACATTTTCCTCCTTTCTCTCTCTCTTTTTTTTTTTTTTTGCGGTACGCGGGCCTCTCACTGTTGTGGACTCTCCCGTTGCGGAGCACAGGCTCCGGACGCGCAGGCTCAGCGGCCATGGCTCATGGGCCCAGCTGCTCCGCAGCATGTGGGATCTTCCCGGACCGGGGCATAAACCCGTGTACCCTGCATCGGCAGGTGGACTCTCAACCACTGCGCCACCAGGGAAGCCCCCTCCTTTCTCTTTTTACTCAACATATCACTGGAAGAATCTCTAGAGCACTAGTGATAATTAAGAAATGGGCCAGGTCCTCATCTATGTGGTAACATAACATCTCATGGTAATAACCAGAACCTTTGGGGCAAGTCATTAACACAGGTTACCATCTTATAAATTATTACTTCATTGCACTAAGTGGTAACCCAGTGCCCTGATTAAATGAATGTGAATCT
Source organism: Tursiops truncatus (assembly GCF_011762595.2). Lineage (NCBI taxonomy): Eukaryota > Metazoa > Chordata > Mammalia > Artiodactyla > Delphinidae > Tursiops > Tursiops truncatus. The sequence continues at coordinate 161,081,994 of NC_047035.1, read as the reverse complement.
AAAATGCATTTCCTTTGTTAACTAGAAACTGTTCATACACAATATTTCATTGATTCATTATTTAATTATTTCTGATTATATTATCATATATAGTGATAAGGGTAGTTGCTGATTGATGTATCAGAAGTCCTTTCCAGAATATCTCACAGTACCTGGCCCTCGCTGGTGCACTGTGCCTCTGCACCATCCCCCAGAGGGTCCAAGGCCATCCTGCATTTAAGAAACAAGGCTGAACTGAAGTGAGACTCTTTTCCTTCTCTGCTAAACTTCCCGTTCTGAAGTTCATGTGCCTGGAAACATCACAGGGAATAAACAGAAGTTCCTCCTGCATTTATCCTAGAAAACGGGCCCCTGAAAGGTCCAACTCTTCTAAAAGGACAGCTACAGTTCTAATGACAAACCCAAGAGGACTCCGAAACTGACCAGAGGAGGCCTGGATCAGTTTGACAAAGAGGATGTAGTCTGGTAGCTCTTATCCGTGGTGAACGGCTCATTCACAAGTTAATCATCAAAAGCAGCAGCACAGAAGGATTAAATGGTTTGTCACACAGGCAATTATAGGAAAAAGAAACACCGAAAGCGTCTCCCACACCACCCTACACACACTACACGTTTAGGAGGACGGTTTAAATAACTGTTACACCGATTTTTTTTGTTTTTTGCTACATTTGTAATTCAAATCAAATTTATACTGAAAACTACAATACGTAGAACCGGAAATATGCAAAGCACCTTTTAAGGAACCAGATTTCAGTAACTATTGGTAGGAAATAAAAGATGATTTTGAATAATAAAATATGGAAAATAAAATATTCCATAAAAACCCCATCTAGTTCTGAGAGGCAGTAAGCATAGTAATTAAAAGCATATGCTGGAGCCATTTCGTAAATAGCTCTGTGACCTTGAACAAGTTCCTGAAGCTTTCTGTATCTCATTTTCCTCATCTGTTAAAATGTAGGTAATGTCATTACTTGCCTCACGGAAGGTGTGAGGATTAGATCAATCAATACATGTAAACGACTTCAGTGGATGGCATACAGTAACCCTCCGATATTATTCTCGGCTTTTTTCTTTTTTTTTCTCTGATCTTACTATCTTCCTGAATATCACATTAAAACAAAACAAAGCAGAATTCACAAGCATGCGGCCACCTCAATAATGGCTTCCCGAATGGAACATTTACATGCTAAATTCCACAGGTTTTAGCAGGAATCATGTAGCTCTAAAACTCAACTTTAAAATAAAGATCACTTCAACCTGGTGGCTAACTGTTCTGATATATGAACAATAGCCTTCTAGAAGCCCATTTAGATATATTAACCCATCTGTTAACACTGAAAGAAGTTTTAGGAAATAGTTCGTTTTTTCCCCCCTGAGCAATTAGAAATTTCTATAAATTACAAAAAGTATTAATTATAAAAGTTCACTTCCTTTTCATATCTTTAAAAAATGAGTCGGGAGTAATCAAAGGATATTAGTCATTTGCAGAGACATTCTCTTGTCCTGTGTCAAACTTTACCTCTTTCCATAGATATTAAATAACTCACCTGAGCTAGCATTAAATATCAGAACAAGCCAGAAGCTAGAAAGATGAACTACTGAAACTAAATAATCTCATGGGAAATTAATTGGGTTTCACTTAGGGTTCTTTTGGCAATGTGAATCAGAAAGAGACCAGAACCATTTTAAAGAGTGCTTTTAATTTAATAGGTAGGTAGGTAATTGAAAGACAGAAAGAAACTGACCTAGAAAATAAAGTATGTATTAGCATGGTTCCATAATTTGTGAGCCTGTGAATCAAGGGATACTGATGCCTGTATAGATATCTTATTATTCTGAATATTATTCATTCACTATCCTGAATATTATTCACTTATTATACTACCAGGCTTTCCAGTTCCCGTAAAACATTTCCTCCATCATGCAGCGCTCTACTTTACAGGCTGGGATAAAACTGAATTGTTTGGCTTTTTACCCTAAAAAGTAATAGGGACGTCATAATTGAATTTCACTTTGATCTCATCAACTGTATGTCTTCTTTGACTGCCCTAGCTTTATATGATGTCCTTCACTAATACACTAATACAATTAAAGTGTGCTTTATTTAGAAAATAATCTTAATATGCCAGTGAAGATCTAAGTCATGTTCATTATTTGAAGCAATTGTTTTCCAGTTTATCCTTATACTCCACTTTAAACCAAGCTATATCTTCTCTGCCGGAGACCCCTGGAAATCATCTTCTAACTTGTCTCCCTGTTCCACTTCCACTTTCTGGCCTCCTCTTACCCCCAGGTCCTGTCCTTTTCCCCCTCAGCAGCCAGACAGATCTTCTAAATTTTCAAATGAGGTGTTATTATCCCTCGATTTTAAACTCTCTGCTATGGACTTAATGAGTCTCCTCAAATTCATATGTTGAAGCCCTCATTCCCAATGTTTTAGTTTTGGGAGGTAGGGTCTTTGGGAGGTTATTAGCTCATGAGGGTGAGGTCCCTGTGAATGAGATTAGTGTCCTTATAAGAAGAGACACAGAGAGATGATCCCCTTCTGACAGGTGAGCACACAGTGAAAAGTCAGGGAGAGGGTTCACAACAGGATCCAAATTGGCCCATACCTTGATCTTGAACTCCTCAACCTCCAGAACTGTGAGACATAAACTTCTGTTGTTTGAACGATCTAGTCCTTGTTAATTTGTTATAGCAGGCTAAGCTAAGAGACTCTCCAATGACTTCCCATGATTCTTACAATAAAATCTAATCTCTTTACCATCCTTACAAGGCCCTGAAGGAGCTGGTTCCTACCTATCTCTTAGCGTCTCTCACTCTCTTGCTTATTTTGTGCCAGCTATACTGGCCTTCAGATACCTCCCACTTTTGAGCTTTTCCATTAGCTTGTTTCCTCTGCCTAGAACATTCTTACTTCAGTTATTCACAAGAATGGATCTTTCTGGTTTTTCAAATCTAAATTCAAACTTCGTATTTTTCAGAGACTTTCTTACCATTCAATATAAAATAACTCTCTCAGCAGACCATGAGTAATTATTTACAACAGAAAACAGTTTACTTTGCTCCAGAGTATTGTATCACAAATTGAAGTTTTCCTATTTGTGTTTCTTAAATTTGTTTTCTGTCCCCTCTACTAAACAGTAAGTTTTTAATAAGTTAATGTAAGGAGGACAAGTTTAAACTGAATGAAGTTCACTCAAAATTTTTCATTGTTTTATCAGTTAATGTCTTCAAAAGATTTGTGTTTTCATTGGGGTGGGCACTTAGACAGGGCTGAGTTAGAAAATATAAACTAACATATTTCAAATAGAGGACCTTTAATATAGGGAATGGGTACCAAGTTTATGGAAGATATGAGAAACTACCAAGGAAATTATGAGGCAACCTCTAGATTAGTATGTACAGGAAGATGTCTCCAACCCGAAAACTAGAGGGTCAAAGGGAGGGAGTAGTGAAGCTAAGTTGCTGAAAGAAGATGGCATTTGGCAGGCATCCTTGGTGGGAGCCAGAGCCAGGGAAGCAGGGACTCTCTAGGGGAACTGAGTCACAGATGAGATGCAGCAGAAACTCAGCCAGAGAGACAGGGACAGAGATATAGATATAGAGACAGAGAGAGAGAGACAGAGAGACAGAGAGAAGGAGGGGGAGAGAGACAGAGAGAGGAGGAAGGCTTGTCTCCTCTTCCTGCCCTCAGATCTTTGGCCAGTACCTTCCGTTGGTCAAACTTATTCAGGAATGCAGACAGCAAAGGACTCGGGAAAGTGTAGTTCTCTGGGATACAGAACAGAGCACAGAAGGGCAAGGAATACATAGCACTTAATACAATTTCATAAAATTTGTGCTGACAAGAAAGCATTCTCTCACAATCTGCAATTTGAAATCTCTTTTAGGAATACTTTGTTATTTTTATGTCCTCATAGATGCTCTATCATGAAACTTCACTGTAGGTATTTTCTTTGTCATATCCTTTCTAAAGGATTTATGTAATCAGTGTAAGAAATAGTTTCAGATTAGCACAGTTATAATCTACCATATGCTCCAGAACTGTATTTGCTATTTATTAACTCAAGAAGTCACCTATTTATGGCATATCCTAGAGCAGTGTGTTTCAACCTTTTCAAACATGAAGACCCTTTAGAAATATATATTTTTCTCATTAGAAAGGTAATACATGTTTAATGTAGAAAAATTATAAAATAAATAAGAGTAAAAGTAATGAAAAAAATCTTTTCATTTCACCATCTAGAGGTAATTACTTTTACCATTTTAGTGTCTATCCTTCCATATATTTTTCATATATATATATATATATATATATATACACACACAGATACAGATATTTATCAAATTAATATATAGATATAGATATTCATATGTTAACATATACAAAACTAGACATATTTTTATATGGCATTTTAAAATACATATTTGTTAATTTGGTTACTTTGGTTATTAATGAATCATAAATACTTCTCTTTATCATTAATTATTCATTCATAGAATTAATTTCTCCATAGTATTTCATTGTAAGAGTGAATGTACTATATTTCACCAATTCTTAATATTTGACATACAGGTGGTTTCAAATATATCCTACTATAAACAACAGTGAGATGAAGAACCTTATAAATAAAACATCATGCATATCTATCTTTATTTATAAATATTTATAGATGTAGAATGTTTTGGTAGGTAGTATAAAAATTATAAAGCTTTTAATTTCCAAAATGCTCTTTATAATTGCATATTGATAGCAATGACTATCTATTTCTCCACATCCATGCCCTCAGTGGACATTATCATTTATTTTATTCTTTAAAAATTTCTTTTTAATATGAAAAAGAGGAGGTTCTTCCTCACCACAAATCCAGATAATATTAGTTGGACTTCTGGTTAATTTAGAAAATACATGCACAAAGTTGGGTTCTCAGACCTTTTGTAAGAAGCTATCTGTCCATCAGACTTGCCAACGCTGTAACTACAGGTTCTTCCAAATGCAACACATCAGTTGAAAAACCCCACCTTAGAAAATGTTGTAAAATGTGACACTGTTACACCCAAATTAGAGATTAAAAGAAAGAATAAAGTTGCATGTGAACAAACAGCATGTTGCTGGAAAGCCTTGATTTAAAGGGTAAAAAGAATGGGTTTCCACTTAATTGATTCACTCACATATAAAAATACGGCACACTCGGGAAGTTTTTCAGTCTGGGAATAATTCAAGATTAAAAGCAATAGTTGAGAAAGAGACCTGCCACAGGAACTGTGATCAGTCAGAGACATAAGGATACATTATGAAAACAGTTTCTCCTTGGGTGCCTGTCATAGTTACGAATTTTTCAATAGCAAGTAACAAATAGAATTTTACTGGCTCAGGTAAAGCAGGCTCCAGGATTTAAACGAAACAGGCACAATTCTGTTTCCTCCTTTGTTTTTTTAGTCCTATGTCCCTCTGTGTGCTAGCTTCTTTCTCACACAATCTCTCTCCCCATATTGGGAAAGATGGCTTTCAATAGCCCCAGATTTAGCCTACTTCCTTGTGACTTGCACCACAGAAGAAAGAGAAAGCCTCTTATAAACATTGCATCAAATACTGTAAATGACTATGATTGACCCCACTTGGGTCATCTATGGAGGCGGTAAAAAAAAAAAAAAAAGCCATGGTGACAGTCAAACCTACCAAGACAATCTGGAGTAGGGTAGGGCAGCTCCTCTACAAAACCTGGGTGTCAACCTGACTACCATTGGCCTCCACTGTTCTTTCCAGTAGACCTCTATGAAGGCAGCCCAGAGTATAAAAGCATTGCTACACTTAACTGCTGGCCTCCAGTTAGAAAAACCTGTACTCACCAAAAGCAAGCTATCAGAAATCAAGACTTGAGGCCAACGTTTCCATTTCAAAGGTTATTTGTAGAAGCATGGATTAAAGCAGTGGGCTGTTTAACTAGGTAACTGAACTAGTTGACTGTCTTAGTTCGACTTTAACATTTGAATTTTGGGAGACAAAAACATTCAGTCTATAGCACTGAATGACCAGCTGGTGAAGAGCTAAAGGATATATGGACACTGTTTTTGAATTGAGGAAGCAACATTTTATTAGACAGTGACTGGAATCTGCGTGCATTCCATTGAATGGTTCATTGGCCTTTCCATTTCTTATTTGCTTCCGTGTGTAACTAATAACCATTGACGAGTGTCCTCTTCAATTGCAGCATCGATGTTTTAAAATGTCGGTAAAAACAACATGTTAGAGAGTCTTTTTTAAGATCAGTAGTTATAAATTACCCTGGACAAAATTTAGCATAAGCAAAAGGCTAATCTACTGAATATTCACATACTGTATGTAAAAACAATGAAAAAAAAAAGCAAACTTTTCTCATGATCTACATAGACTCACATGTATTGAAACTGTTAAAAATGAATCTCTTTTTCTGTTGTTTTTACTGGCTTCTCTTTAGGAAAATGGACATTTAAATAGAATCCATATAACTCCTCCACTTTCTTTGCATGTTTTTAGTTTTACTTGATAAGAGCTCTCTTTCCTATCAATGGCTAGAATCGATAAGGCCGTTTATTCTTTCTTTCCCTCATGTTTGTCCTTAGACATCTCTGAATACTGCAGAAAATCTGAGAAACAATGCTGGATAAAGGATGTCAGACCTCTGAAATCAGATTTTTGGCTAGTTGTGTAATCATGGAAAAATTACTAAGTCACTTTGAGTTTCAGTTTCTTTACTAAAAATTTGGGAAAAGGATACTACCTCATCAGGTGAATGTGAGAATTAAAACGGATAACACATATAAAGTTAAAATGAACAGCCAGAAAGATAGGAATCACTTAATAATAGCTGTTATTATTTATAAGGGACAATGTTTGAGATAAAGACAAAAATTCCAAATTGTATTTATCCCAATAATAAATGACTGTATAATTTCAAAGCCATAACACTACATGTTGTGCTCTGATATACAATCTTTTAATTAGAAATTAAGATTTCAAAATTGGTTCCTAATGAATGAAAAGCTCATTCATTGATCTCTCATGCAATAAGAAGTATAAATGCAGCAACTTGTTTCTTTAAAGACATTTGCATTTGGTGCAGATTCTTATATTAAATTAGTTAAAAATGAAGCAGGTATGTTGTTTTTAGCGTGAGCTGATATATACTTATAATCTTAAGTGTGCTTCGCTTTTACTCCGTGGAAGAAAATTCTCTCCATTATTATCCCTCTCATCATATTTCTTCATTGTCCCTATCTAAGTTGTTATTAGAAGATATATGTAGAATCTGCCCATAATCTTTTATCTCTAGATAATCTTTTAAATAGCATGAACCATAATTGAGTTCAGGTGGCAGCAGTGAATGACATAAATCTTGAATGAGATTAAGATGAATGACAGCACTGCTTGCCAAAGTCCCATGGCCCCAGAAAGAAATGAGAAGTTAATAGAATCAGGATGGGTGCTGTCTGACTACCAAAAAAAAAAAAATGTTTAAACACATGCTCTGAATATTTCAGTGAAAGACAAATCTCTATCTTCCTTTTGTACCTTTAATACTCCCATGCTCCTGGGATCGACCATGTAGAACCAGAACCGAACAGTACACATTCCGAGGCTTGCTGGGAAGCATTGAGAAGTAGTGATTCTTGCAGTGTATCCTTCTTTGGGGCCAGATGAGTTGACATACAGGAAGTGCTGGCCACTACCTTGTAACAGATGAATATATTTTTTATTTAGTGAAATATGTTTTATAGCATGAGGCAGAATATATTTAAATCGAGTACGGATTTCATTTTTCCCCAAACACACACACACACAGAAAATTAAACACAACTCATTTTCTTTTTCTCAGTTATATATTAATAATATTTAATTCTTTGAACCAATATTAAAAAGAGTGTCACTATGATTATGTGATTCATAAAATTCACCTTGGTATGCGACTTGTGCATAAAGTGATCAAACAGTTGTGTTGACTCTGAAAGTGTATTCCTTTTCTCCTAGTTTGCTCAAACCTGTCTGTCAGTTTCAAGTACATAAAATATTTTGTGTGCTGCATGTAGAGCAGGTTCAGAGGCTGCTGGGGCTGACTGATATTGTATCTCATTTTTGGTTGTTCAGATTCCCACACTGACCAAAGTAACAGTGAATGGTAGGCAAGAACTGCAAAGTGGAATGTAATTCTTAAAGTCACCACGTTATTTTTCTGAGCAATAGATAATTTCTGTTCTTCTCAACTGCATTAGTATGTGAAAGAACTCTCCATTTAAACACAATTGGATTTGATTTTTCTGCCGACATCATCAAAATTCATCATAGTCATTATTCCCTCCGTGGCGTTTATTGGGGGAGAATGAAAAAAATATATATATACTTTCTTATGTTAAATATTTATTTGTAGTTCTAAACTAAGGTTATTAACGTATTTTCTAATTAAAAGTCTTTTTTTCCTGTGGTATTTATTATTGTTACTGAGATATATGTTCTTAAATCATAAATTGTGAGTTAACAGTATGCCTTTTCCAGAATGTCATACAGTTGGAATCATGCAGTACATAGCCTTTTTAGATTAGCTTTTTTCAGTTAGCAATATGTATCATTTAAGGTTCTTCCATGTCTTTCTGTGGCTTGATAGCTCATTTATTTTTATCACTGAATAACATTCCCTTGTATGGATGTACCACAGTTTGCTTCTCCATTCACCTATGAAGAACATCTTGGTTTCTTCTAAGCTTTAGCAAATATGAATAAAGCTTGTGTAAGCATCAGTGTGTTAAGCTTTTGTGTAGACAGAAGTTTTCAATTCATTTGTGAGTATGCCAAGGTACACAACAGCTGGATCTAATAGTAAGACTATGTTTAGTTTTGTATGAAACTGACAACCTGTCTTCCAAAGTTGGCTGTCCCATTTTGCAGTTCCATCAGCAATGAATGAGAGTTCCTGTTTCTTCTCATTCTCATCCACATTTGGTGTTATCAGTGATTTGGATTTAGCTATTCCAATAGCCAATACTTATTGGTGTTCTCTCTTGAGGGCAGGTCTTGTTATTAAGAACACACTGTTCTGGGTAAATTTCAAAATGGCTACTTTTCCCTTCCACCAGCTCAAAGCAGAGAGGAGGTCTCTCTATCTTCACTGTGAGAAATGGCAGGACTACTGAAGTTAAAGCTTACACAAGTGTGGAGCCCCCTAACACTGAATCCCCTGGGATTTTTTAATCTCTCAAATGTGTGCACATTGAGCCTGCAACAATTCATCAGTTATAGTTTAGGATTTCCTACCCCAGTTCTGATTCCTGCAGAGGTTTCTCTTCGTGAGCTTCTGCTCCAGGAAGCTGTGATTCTGTTTCTCCTGTTTGTCTCCAATTTGGAGGCAGTGGTTTGCCTTTGACCTCAATTCTCTGACAGATCAGGAAGAGTTGTTGACTTTTAGTTTATTCAGCTTTTTGTCTTGTTATGCGGATGGGAATAATGACTTCCAAATGACTTACATGACAGATGAGAAACTGAAAGTGACTTGTATCTATTTTTTAAAAAATGTTCCTTACTGAAAATATTTCTCTTTGCTAAGAACCCTTATAAGGTCTGACAAAATAAAGAAAAAATATCTTAATCAAGAAAAATAACCAAGGAACATGACATGTGAATTATTATAGCAAGATTTTCCTCAATATAAAAGAATGGTAGTGGAAATAATTTGAAAAGTTGAAAAGTCTCCCTACTGCATCAGTGAACAGCCTTCTATCTTCATTGTCCTATGAAATATATTTTATGTGCTAGCAAATACTGGATTAGGAAAATTGTACACACTTTTAATTCAGCAATGAAATAGTTTTCTAAGTTTTCTTTCTCATTTCTTTGCAAGGATGTCCCTTGTTTGTTTTCTTGTTTGGAAAATGAAGACATATATGTGGCATGCACAACCAAGATACACCTACACTCCATCTGTCAAACCTACCAAGAACCATGGCTTATTCATTAAGAACATGCATTCTTTAAACCCAGGCTATTTTTTAAAATTTAATTTAATTAATTAATTTTTTATACAGCAGGTTCTTATTAGTTACCTATTTTATACATATTAGTGTATATATGTCAATCCCAATCGCCCAATTCATCACACCACCACCACCACCACCCCCCCCATCACCTTCCCCCCTTGTAAACGCATGCTATTTTGATTAAACAAGATCATCTAAGTTTTCCTTCATCTTATTACTTTTTACACTCTTGATGACTTCCAGTACATTTAGACTACACTTTATGGAACATGCTTCAAAACATTACCCTGAATGAGGAAATATAATACAATTAGCTATAATAATTACTTTTTTATATAGTTAAGACTTTATTGAAAATATGGAATCTATTCAACCTATACTGGATGTAAAGAAATAGGCTTGATCTAGTTCCAAATAAGATAAATTAATGTTAACTATGTTTGTATGAAACTATTCCACATTTAGTAGCTCAGCTCTTAAATAGTATGGCATACATAATGAGACTGATGAACTTCTAACTCAAAAGAAGATTATGTCTAATTCAAACAGCAAATATATTTCATTCTATGCTTTACTGCTAACCTGATGCTGAAGGTCAAATGTTTAGGGCAGTGGGAAAAAAGTAATTGTGTTCACTGACACAAATTTAATCTTTACAAAGTTAGGAATTCTCCCAATACCTTTTTCACAGCAGCCCAGGTGGGGAGCAATACTGCAGTTTTGTTTATTAAGTATTTAAGTCCAAAGAACTTAATGCTTATTGGTATTCCAACAATATTACAGGCATTTAAAAACCAAAACATACAAACTGAAAACAAATTATTTCATTCTTAATTAGCCACAGTTACTTTCTATTGGAATGTGTGCCTACTGGGCACACATTCTTAAACCTTGAAATCAGATCGAAAACCCTCACCCTCATTCCCTATTTCACATTTATCTTCCCCAGTACTTACTTTTTCTTACAGCGACTACTGAAAAGCAGTTTAGCAAAGATACATCACTGAAAAGAACATGGGACAATCTGATGTTTGTATTTTAGGGCTATATCATAGAACTCAGCGTAGAAAAAAAACAGCAAAAAAACTATAGTTCACTGGGGATGATAATTATCCATCATTTCACTGCAGTATACTTATTTCAGTACAAGACAAACAATGTTATATGCGGCGTAACATTAAAGTTAGCAATTCCAATTATTAGTTAGGGGACTCGGGGTGAGTTTCCAAAGCACACCCCTCCTGGCCTCTTCTGATTTGCATATTCAATTTTGGTCTTACAAAATCCCACAGTCAAACACAAAAATTAGAAAGTCAATTCCTGTGTGATGTATTAGTGCGTGTAAATGTAAAGTTTTATCCATTAAAAAATTTAAGATTGCAAGACCGTGCATGGCAATTTAGAAGCCACCATTGCAAATTTGGTCTTTGGGGATTTTAAATTCTAGAACTCAAGCGTCTGTAAGTCTGACTTTGTAAGTGGAATAGACTTGTTGCAATGTCATATTTTTTCTGGAGAATCATCAAGGTGAAAAGTTGCTTAGCCTCTTAAAATTATTAATAGAAATTTATGAATTATCCAGGAACTATGTACTGTATCACAAAATTATAAAATCTTACATTGAATTATATTTTCAGAAATAGACTCGTTCTTTATCTAGCAAGCTCAGACTAGACCCACTTTTGAACATTTATAAACTTGTAGTTGCTTCATTGAGAATTACCTATTTATAGATAAATTACCTATTTCTATCTAGCAAAATCCTTGGGGAAGGTCAAGGGGAATCCAGCCTCCCACACAACTTCAGAACTTGTTAAAGCAGATAATAAAATTGAAATGTCTCAGCTGCCACAACATAGTTAGAATTTAATGATAAATCATTAAACCAGCTTTATTTAAATGTAACTATATGGAATGATCAACAACATTCATTCGTGGGACAGATTTCTACAGAAGCGGAATTTTTTGTTTGTTGGTTTGATTTTGGACTGTTTCACAACTTTCTACTGGGCATTTAAAATGTTACTTAACTCTCACATATTAGACAGTATGCATTCAATTAAGTTTGTAAAATCTATCATACTTTAATTAAACACTACTAGATGTAATACTCTAGAACATAGGCATTCACTAAATATTGTCTGAATTTCACCTCTCCCCATACTTTCTGCCTCCTGATATTTTCTGTAAATTTTCAGATTAATACTTCAATTTTGCTTGTACATGTGTAATGATTACAAGTTCTTAAGATTCTTAGGGTATAGCTTTTATATTTCACATCTTAGTTAAAATAAGAACTGGATAGAAATTTCTCATTAATGTTCAATTTTTTACCTTAAAAACTTTAAAGAATTGGACATGTTTTCAAAAATTGACTTAGTGTCAAATAGGGCAAATTCAGCATCGAAGTGTACTTTGTTCAAATCACTACTGTTTCTTGACATTAGAGGCCAAAATATATTAGCCACATTCAGAATCCATCACCATGCTTCATGGACATTCTTTTTTAACTTTGGTGTCTGTAGAGAGTAAAGATTCTAATTTGTCTTTTAGATGTTATTAGCTACAATGTTGAGTTTTCAAAAATGTTTCATTGAGTTATTATGCCATAAGGTAATAAATTTGACATGTCTTTTTAAAATAGACAGTTAATACTTTTAAAAGAAAGCTGTATTTTTAAAGCTCCAGTGCCCTCAGCAGAATCATACTCATTTGCCCTAGGGTCAAATCGTAAAAGACAATTTCCCACTTCAAGTGATCTGAATTCATTCCCTGTTTTAAATTGTAGGCAATTTTCATCTTTTTTTTTCTTGCTCATAAAATAAAGCTGCCTAATGTTTTTTTTTTAAATGCGATGCAATATGTCTCTCAAGATAGCAAATTCTCCCTTCCTCAGAGTCAGACTTACTTAGCTGGGCTCTACATTCTCTATAATTTCTACCTGTCTCTCACTCTAAAATAGAAGGGTGCATAATGACTATCAGTTGAAATGCCCTCAATCTCTTTTTTTACTTTCATTCCTCCCGCCCCCAGATTTTCAAGGTGCCGTCTATTTGCATCTGCAAGTTTTACAGCCTGTGAAATGTAAACATACTCAGAGAACAAAAGTTTCCTCAAAGTTGTCAAAATGGCAACCACAGATACAGCGCCTCTCAAGTCAAATGAAATTTTCTCATGGTATTTGATAGACATTGTCTGTCATTATATCACTTCTATTTGCTTTTTGTAGAGCTGTGTAATGAATAGATTTGGCATTTCTTTATATTTACCCTTTACAACAGTTTATTCTACAGACATTATTCTCTTGAGAGTCATTATTACCTATTTTTTAAAACATCTTTTTCAGCTGAATGTCTCATTTCAGTACTATTTACTATTATCAAATTTGGTGCTGCAAGTATTTCCCCTCAGTATGCAATGTTCTGATATAAAAGTGAAGCTTCTAGTTGTGACAGGCCAACACAGGGTAGATTCATCTTATTTTGAAAGCTTCAAATTTGCTCAGAAGCAAGAATGTCTCAGTCACACGAAGATGAAATATGAATGGAATTGGCTGGTTCTTTCTATAAGTCTAGGAATTTCAAAGGACTCTGTAGTTCTTAATCCTTATACTAAAAGAACACTGAACAACATCTTTAGTTGTCTTTTCTTGTCAAGATGCCTTTGGAAACATTACTGGCTTAACAGCATTTCTGTAATGATTTCATTTGCCAAGTTGAGATTAAAAAGTAAAATAAAAATATAAATCATAAACCCTTTTCTTTAGGTAAGTGAGATATGGTAAGAACTTTGATTTTGTTTGATCCATTGTATGGAAAGCAAATAAGAAGAGAATATTTATTTTTATGGAAACAGAAAACAGGATTATCATATTCTTTTAATAAATAAATAGCAGAAACTGTGGGCTGGATTTTCCACTAGTTAAGTCTGCAGGTACTGGAGGCTTTGATTCACATCCTGACTCTTCCACTTATTAAGTATGTGACTTTGGGCAGCCTATTTAAATTCTCCAGGACTCAGAAGCAATAAGATAATTATAGTAGACATTTTAACCTCATGGGGTTGCAGTAAAGATTAAACAATACACTACATGTTAAGTGCTTAAAACACAGCTGCAAATTATTGTTACTCTCATGAAAAATTTAAAGAATAGATATAAATATGATTTTAGCAGTGGAAATAATCATTTAATAATTGATTAAATAATCAATCACAAGTTACTGATTGGATAACTATTATATAGAAGACACCGTGTCTTGCATTTGGATGTTAGGGAGATGGACAAGTTATGACTGGAAAAATATGAAACATACCCAAAAGACTCTAAGAAAAAAAGCTAACAATACGTACTATTTAGTAGATAAGCTCTGGGTCAGACTAGCTGGGTTCTAATCCAAACTCTGATACTCGTGAGCTTTATGACTTTGGGTGAAACACTAAATTCCCGCTGTCTCTCATATTCATCATCTATCAAATGGGGATGATAATAATAATGATATACAGCTCACTGGGGTTACTGTGAGCATATAATACCAAGTATTGATGGAGATCATAATTGCTATGCAGTTCAACAGATAAAAGATGGCTTAAATTTGGTGGATATAGAAAGACTTCATAAAAGATAGTAGATTATATTAGTATATTAAAGAATACAGTGGAGATGACGTAGGCAAAGAAGGTTGTATAGGAGTGGGAAAAGATTATTCTAAAAAAAAAAAGTGGGGGAAGACTTCTGGTTTCCAGTCCAGCATGTAAGGAGCTTCGAAAGCATCAGTTTCATCTTCACAGCAACAAAAACTCAAAAAACTCTTCTTAGATCCTTCAGAAAACAGAGACCACAGGGGAAACTGCCGCCCCAAAACTGAAGAGACAACAGGCAGATATAGACAGTGACAACTTAGCAAAGCAGAAACTTGGGGAAAGGAACGGTGGCTGGAGCCTGTACTGGGTGAGGAAAAGGTAAACTGTAATTAACAAATTGCTGGAGGCTCAGTGTGGGAAAGCTGGAGGGATATGAACCCTAGCGGGACCAGTCTTAGGGGCACCCCAACAATGTTACCTCCAGGAGCCCTACCAAGTTCTCATGGTGAAGACTGGAGAGAAAAATCTCCTCTGCTTCTTACAGGGAGAGGGGAAAAAGTAGCCAGTTGGAAGTGTGCCTAATTTTCTTGGCAAATTCTAGATTTCCTATCTCACCTAAGGGGTCTGGGGTGGGGTCGGGTAGGGTGAGAGTAGTCACAGTGAAAGGACGCAGACTCACTAGAAGACTGAGCTCAAACCATAGGATTGTAGAAAGCTTCCATTCCCCTGACCTTACACTCAGCACCTGTCCACCCCATCATCACATCCGTAGGGCTCCTACATACTAACAGGGAACTGTACTGAAAGAGCATCATCTCTCAGACCTTATTTAAGAAGTTTGGGACATGAAGATACAAGGGAGACAAAAACAAGGACACCAGAGGAAACTTTACCTTCTGTCATCTACAGCTGCAGTAACTAGTAAACACAACCTTACTCCTAGCCAGATAAACAAAAAACCTTATACCACAGGCCTGCTTACCTTGATTCCTTCAAACCAATTCATCATATTCATCATTGACACAAAACTACAGGTCATACTAAAAAAATGATATGGCCCAAAGTTGACATTTATAATACCCAAAGCATGTTTGAGGGACAAGAACACAGTTTATAGAAGAATAATAGATGAAATCAGAAATGCAATTTGGGAAAGAACATAGGAAGACTTTAAAGCCAATTAAAAGGCAATGAAGAGCTTCTGATGATTTGGAGACCAGGCGTCATTATTTAGGGATATTAACCCCGCATCAGTGTGAAGAGTGGCCTGGTTTAGGAGAATATTTGCATGGAGATGAGTTGCCTTGACACGTGCAATAGCCCAGGAGTTAACTAAGATGACAGAGGTGGAGATGCAAAGAAAGAAAAGGATATAAGTTGAGAATGAAGAGGTGACAACTTGCAATTCAAAGAGAATTAACTGTGTTGATGATAATGTCAATAACCGAAATAATAAAATCAGGAGTAGGAGATTCTTTCTTTCTTTTTTTTTTTTTTTAAACATCTTTATTGGAGTATAATTGCTTTACAATGGTGTGTTAGTTTCTGCTCTATAACAAAGTGAATCAGCTATACATATACGTATATCTCCATATCTCCTCCCTCTTGTGTCTCCCTCCCACCCTCCCTATCCCACCCCTGTAAGTGGTCACAAAGCACTAAGCTGATCTCCCTGTGCTATGCGGCTGCTTCCCACTAGCTATCTATTTTACATTTGGTAGTGTATATATGTCCATGCCACTCTCTTACTTCATCCCAGCTTACCTTTTCCCCTCCCCATGTCCTCAAGTCCATTCTCTACTTCTGAGTCTTTATTCCTGTCCTGCCCCTAGGTTCTTCAGAACTATTTTTTTTTTTTTTTAGATTCCATATGTATGTTTGCATACGGTATTTGTTTTTCTCTTTCTGACTTACTTCACTCTGTATGACAGACTCTAGGTCCATCTACCTCACTACAAATAACTCCATTTATTTGATGGGAGATTCTTTCTTAAAGGAAGGTAAGTATGAGTCTGAACATGTGACTTGGAGATACTGGCAATTGAAAATATGGGACGAGGTTGTGGAAATAAGGGCTACATAAATGCAGGAATGAGCAAATTTTGAGCACTGAGAGAATAAAACCTCTAAGTAAGTAAAATATGTAGGAAAAGACATAAAAAGGTCAAAGTCAGAATATTGGGTGAGACTCACAATTAGGTCTTAGAAGGAGAAAGAAAAAGCACAAAATATGAATATAACATTAGGGGAAAAATCACAGTCCTCTGTACTGAAAACACAGATGAACACTTCAAGAAGGTGTGGATTGATCAAATGCAGCATTAGAAGAATCAGGTCATTATGATTATGAAATCAATAAAGTCCTCAAAGACAGCCAGAATACCAGCTCCATGAGGGTCAGGAATGTATCTGATAAACAATTATCTCTACAGTTTTACATCGGTGACCAAAAGTCAGTGACCAATAATTAAATGCTGAAGAAATAATATTTTTTGCAGAAGACAGATTGTAGAGAGTCAAAGAAGATGTGTGTAGTGAGGTAGGGGATACAAACAATGTGTGGGAAATGGTAATTGGAGATTAAAACAATAAAAAACAATAATACTTAGATGGGAAACAAAGTTAAGGTTAGGTAGTTAGGTATTTCATTTTGTTTGTTTTTTAAGGTAAGAGAATTGTGATGCTTGAAGGCACAAAGTAGTGATAAAGAGGCAATTTAAGGACACAGAAAAAAGGAAGTAAATACAAGGAGGCAAGGTTCTGAGAAGACAGAAAGGGATAAGCTTAATGGTTCATTATTTTATTGAGAAATAAAGTCTGTAAATAAATATGCATTTAGTAAATTCCTTTTAGAGAAACTATGATTCCTGGATACTTGTAAAATGATAACTAACCTGAAAGATGTTCAGATTATTTATTCAGGGTTTAATCTTGCCCTACAGGATTCTAAAAGAATTGCTTCATTCACATGCTTTTCACTGAACACCATGTCTCACAGATGATAATACATCCTGGCATTTCAAAAAAAAGAAAGCATCATCTGGGTCCTACCTGAAACAATTATTAAGTATTCCTGGAAGTATTTTAAGTGAACACAGACAAAACTAAGACAAAGAAAAGAAAAACAGAAATTAAGATTTTGTTTCTTCCCCAAAGGCAGAAAAACGTGATATAAATAGGTTGGAGTATTGATTCAAATAGTACATGTGGGGACTTCCCTGGTGGCGCCGTGGTTAAGAATCCGCCTGCCAATGAAGGGGACACAGGTTCGAGCCCTGGTCTGGGAAGATCCCACATGCCGCAGAACAACTAAGCCCGTGCGCCACAACTACTGAGCTTGTGCTCTAGAGCCCACGTGCCACAACTACTGAAGCCCGTGCGCCTAGAACCGTGCTTCGCAACAAGAGAAGCCCACACACCACAATGAAGAGTAGCTCCGCTCGCCGCAATTAGAGAAAGCCCACGCACAGCAGCAGACCCAACGCAGCCATAAATAAAATAAATAAATAAAACACAAATGGTACGTGTGGATGATTGGTAGTGGTTCAAGGTTTGACACCAGCATTGCTTTTTGCCAACAAAATGGGAATCACTGTCAGATCATGAGAGCTTAAGACACGTAGAGGACTTATAGATGATCTGGGCTTGTTCTTGCTGTCTAAACATCACCAAAGTCAAGTTTACCCTTTGTCTCTGAGTAAAATAAGGAAAAGAGGAATAACCCTGGCTTAACCACTCACCTCATGAAGAGAACTACCCTTGTTTTCTCACTTCATGAAGATGAAGTGAGAAAGAGAATTGCCTTTATTCTAACTCTGGTTGACAAACAAATGATGAGTGTCATTCATTGCCTTTTTGCAATGGTTTAGAGAAATCTAAACCTGAAAGACACATTCTGAGATTTATCAGCCAAAAAAGTCTCCTGTTGTTTTTTCCTTGGCATTGCTGTATATCTGGAGTGGAATGTTTGTAGTTCTAAAAAGTAACACAAGACAAAGAGAGTAGAAATGATACTGAACTGTGGTAAGAAAATGGCAACTAGAGTAAATAAGAAATATAGAAAAAAATACTTGTTTGCTTTGAGCTATTTTATACTGATAAAATGCCATCTTCCAACATTTTTGTGTTTTAGAAGAGAAACTTCTGAGTATTCTTCACGTATCTGATCATCACAGTTTACATTTCAGTAAGTTTTGAGAATGTCATGTTAAGCCTTAGAGACTAAGGGTCACAAATGTAGGCTTTTGCTTTAGAGAGACATGGGTCCCAGTGCTGGATTCCACAAGTGTCTTCTGTGTGGCTGGGGGCAAGTTATTTATTCTCTCTGTGCACCCATTTCCTCTGCTGTAAAACTTCAAGGTATTGTGAGGATTAAACAAGAAAGCCAGAAGAAAGCCAGGGACCTGGTGATCGGCACTCAGTGAATACCAGCTACATAGACACAATTTTTGACAAGACTTGTTCTATTTAGTTACATTTAACAATTATCAATTTTTAGTAGTAAAAAGAAATAAATGATAACAATAAAAAACCTCTCTTCATCTGTACTGTATGAAAGTAGACTCTTTAGTACTATTTCATTCTAAAGTATATAATTACTGAATTAATACATTTTTAGAAAATATCAGAGCCAAACTACTTTTACAAGATGATATTAAAGATTACCAAAAGTTATAATAAAGTCAGAAAAATATGTTATGCTATTTATTATTACTCATTTTATCCTAATATTCTATGTTTCCTTTTACCTAATGCTTATATGTTTTGGGGGCAACACAGGAGAAAAGTAAAGGGGAAAGAAAAAGGAGGTACAAATAGCAGGAAATGAGAAAAAATACTAATATTCATAATTTACATACATTCTATAATGCATAACTTGAGCATAAAGAAAAAATATTGACAATGAAAGAAAGTTAGAATAACTACATATTTTGTAGTTATGCTAAACATAAAGGGACCTGTCTAGGCCAAGTCAAAGAAACAGCTCTAAAATTAAGTAGAACAGAGAAAGCTTTCAAAAGAATCTGAGATAAATTCAGAGATCCCACATGATACCAGATCCAATTATGGGGATAATGCCGTCTAATTCATTGTTAAAACAGAGCATCCAAAGGAAATCAATTTATATGACCAGTAAAGGCCCAGGTGGCCGCGCTGGCCATGCTGATGATCATAGTTGTGGTGATGGCTGTAGTGGTGGTGGTGTTTGAGATTCATGATGCAGTGATTGCCACTATTTTCAACTCAATTCTGTAGTAAGACAAAGTTCTTCCTATTCAAGAAGCTTCGGAATATGGCTGTCTAGTTGTGAAACAACTAAATATCGTAAGGAAAGCATCATTCTACCAACAAAAATTATTGCATTATACAGTACTTAAGAAAAAAATTTAAGGGCTTCCCTGGTGGCGCAGTGGTTGAGAGTCCGCCTGCCGATGCAGGGGACATGGGTTCGTACCCTGGGCCGGGAGGATCCCACATGCCGCGGAGCGGCTGGGCCCGTGAGCCATGGCTGCTGAGCCTGCGCGTCCGGAGCCTGTGCTCCGCAACGGGAGAGGCCACAGCAGTGAGAGGCCCGCGTACCGCAAAAAAACAAAAACAAAAACAAAAAAATTTAAGGTGATTACTTGAAAATGTAGGTCCTATAAGAATTAATACACAACGTATACATACAGATCTGGGATCGTTTTGTATAGTGAGTTATGTAGACAAGACCTGTCATCATAGGGATGTTATCACACAGTCATAACTCTTGTCTAATTGGTATTTCCCAACTCTGTAATTTCATAAAAACAATAGACTATCGACTTTGAACCTTAACTACATATTAGGGGAAAAAAAGGTATAGAAGACAAATGAAAGAAAATATGGAAATAAAGAAAGACATTGTTTTTTCTCTTTGAAAGTTATGGAACAAGGAACCACCATATTTGGGCAATAATACAGAAATACAGAAAGCAGTATTTTTTAACATAGAGACTACTGATACCACAAGAAAAACTGCATGATAAGGTTTAATTATTAGGATGTAATATACACAATATAATATTATGAAGATAATCACCCCACTTTACTTTTTATATGTTCTTTTCTTTTCAAAGTCCCTTTTGCTTAAAGTAGACTTGAAGTTAAATATAGATAATTTTTGCAGTTTCTAGTGGCAAGTGTGTGAATTCATAAGCAAGAGATTGCCCATCTTCGAAGACATCCAGATAGGGATACTTTTCAGTATCTCTTTAGTCAATTCAAGTGTTTTTTTTTCACTTGAGAGACAAGAAAGCCTTCTCTATGTATGCAATGTAATACAGAACAGAACTGTCCAACAGAAACAGTGAGTCACACGTGGTTTTAGAATTTTTAGCAACACATTTAAAAAAGTAAAAGGAAATAGGTTAATCCTTAGTAATACATTTTATTTAACCCCATGTTCCCCAAATGCTATCATTTCAACATATAATCAATGCACCAATTATTAATGAGATATTTTTAAAATTCTATTTTCTTTTGTACTCCATCTTCGAAATGCAGTATGTATTTTACACTTAAAGCACATCTCAATTTGAACCAGCCATATTTCAAGGATTCAACAGTTCCGTGTCACTGGTGGCTATCATATCAGACAGTGTAGGCTATAAAAGAAAGCCTTTTAGTCAGAGAGTTCAATATTCCAATCCCCCTGCCCACTTACCCTTGTGGCTTGGTCAAATTTTTTAACCTTTCTAAGAATTTAGTATCCTCTACATCACAATGTATTAAAAGGATTAAATAAGATAACAGATGCAAATCTTTTACTGTTTCTGACTCTTGGGAAACATTTAACATATGTTAGTTCTCTTTTTCTAAATCCCTCTGAATTTTCTCCTTATATTTTTTGAAAAAAAAAATCCTTTTGTCTGGATTTTCGTGAAGATAAGAACAACAACTATTCAACAGCCATCCACAGCCCTTTAGAAAACAGCAATGCAGGTACCCTCATTCTAGTGGCTACACAGAAAAATGTCCCTAACTGACAGCACCTTCCCACCCTTGTAGCTCCTAGGCTACTCTCCACTGGTTCCTGGTTCCTGGTTGATCCTTCTTTGAAGGTTCCACTTTCCCTTATTTTCCTCCTAGTAATTAACTTCCCAGAAACTATACAAGCTTTTTATTTATAATGCTTGATATTGATTTTCTATTCCCCTCTGCTACAGTGTCAGCCACATGACAGCAGAGATCCTTTCTTGATTTATTCAATATATATTCCAAATAACTAGAACAGCAGCTAGCAAAAAATGGGCTCAACGACTATTTGTTGAATGAATGAATGACTGAAAAAACATTTTTTCACCATGCCAACGTAATTCATTTTATTTGCGCATCACGCACCTGTAGAAACGCTTCCATTTAGTCACATGCGTTTTTAAAGGGGTGGCTGAAGCACCACACAAATCCGAGCTGTTTTCCTTTAACCCTCTTCTCAGACTTTAATGTGATGATGATGATGCTGATGACGACGAAGAGTAGTAGTATGCAGAGTAGTAGTATGTTAGTAATTAACTTCCCTTGAAGTATCCAAAAAATTTCCATTTTAAGCAGAAATTTGCTGTGAACCAGTATCATAATAAATTCCAGTGTATTGTTTAAGGATCAGATAAAATAAAAGAAGTAGATATTTACAAATCATATACTTTGATTCTCTGAGTATCATCTGAAAATCTAGTGAAGAGCTTATTTTTATTATTGTTTTCATGTCTTCATTTCTACCTTGTGTACAAATCCCTTAGTGTTTTCTGAATATCCAGTTCTTATTTCATGCTAGATGTCATATTGCCAAGGCTTTTTCACTTAAGTTGCATTCATATTTTTGGGGAACTATTTTTTAAAACATCTTTATTTTGGGAAATTGCAAATTTATACTGAAGTATAAAAAACAGTATAATGAAATCCCATCTACCCAAAACCCAGCTTCAACAATTTCAACCCATGATCAGTCTTGTTTCCTCTATATTACCACCCACATCCTCAATACCACTAGATTACTTGAAAGTAACCCTAAATATCAAATTACATCATCTTTATATACTTCAGTATATATTTCTATAAGATTAGAACTCTTTTTTCATAACTATTATATCACATTTAAAGATGAACTATACTTCCTTACTATAATTAAATATTTAGTCAGTAGGAAGCATATTTTATATGTTAATACAGATATAAGTATATTTATTGGAACATATATGTATACATGGGAATATATATATATTCCCAACTTTTTATATAATGTCACCCATAGAAATGATTATACTCCTATAGCATGCTGCAATAAATGGAAGAGGGTAATTGCTGTTTGTTTCCAAAGCAAAGCCTTCCACATGGGCATCTGATTGGCAGTTTTCATCCTAAGCACATGACAAGTTGGGTGATACAGGACTCTAGAGGCTCAACAGTAAACAAACAGAGCAGTAGCTTTCTAAAGAGCGATGAGAACATATGACAAACGTCTACTACACCGAGTTATCTATTTCCTCCAGAGATAACTGTTCTCTTTTCACGTCCTTATCTTTCTCTTTCATGACATTGGTTTTCTTTAAATGCCTGGTAATTCTTGGTTATCCATTTCAACTTTTTGTTTTTTTCTTAAATTTTTATTGGAGTATAGCTGATTTACAATGTTGAGGTAGTTTCAGGTATACAGCAAAGTGAATCAGTTATACATATACATATATCCACTCTTTTTTAGATTCTTTTCCCATACAGGCCATTACAGAGTACTGAGTAGAGTTCCTTGTGCTATACAGTAGGTCTTTATTAGTTATCTATTTAATATATAGTAGTGTGTATGTGTCAATCCCGATCTTCTAGTTTATCCCCACCCCTTACCGCCGGTAACCATAAGTTTATTTTCTACATCTGTAACTCTATTTCTGTTTTGTAGATAAATTCATTTGTAGCCTTTTTTTAGATTCCACATATAAGTGATATCATATGATATTTGTCTTTCTCTGCCTGACTTACTTCACTCAGTATGACAATGTCTAGGTCCATCCATGTTGCTGCAAATGGCATTATTTCATTTCAACTTTTGAATGAAGGCCTTTGTTGCTTAGTATATAGGTAACAGGAAAGAATTTCCGCTGCTGTTATACAGAGCTGTTTCCCACCGAGCTCTCCTTTGATTGGAAGAATGAAGAGAAGGTGCTGGACAGGTGGGTTGGGCATGTAGCCACACAGACGTCCCTATGGGGCAGTAGTTCTCAACCTTGGATACACATTAGAAACTTATGGGGAGTTCTTAAAAATCTTGCTGCCCAGGCCACAACATTGACCAATTAAGTCAGAATCTTTGTGGGGGGATCCAGATATTAGTACTTTGTTTAAACTCTCCAGCTGATTCTAATATTCAGCCAAGATTGAGAACCACTGTCCGTGGTTGTGAGACCAAGGGGTCGGCAGGCATGCAAACTGCAACGCTCCAATTTTTTATTCTTGGACAGAGTTATCTTTCTTTACTTCCTCCTGCAAACCTATAGTGTTGATCCTGTGCAGCCCCATGTATGACCCTGCCTCTTTTTTCAGGATCTAATTATCTCATGATAATCCTTTCCCAGGCAGGCAGATGCCCAGTTTTCTTTAGATGACAGTAGTCTGATTTTATCCTGGGAGAAAAAGCTACTTCTGTGAGCAGTTGTGTTTGAAACCCTGGTCCTGGCAGGGAAACACGAAGGGTGGGGCCAGGTTCCCAGCTCAGCCAGGTGTTCTGAGCGCTGTTCCTCAGTCAGTTACCCTCAATAATTCTTCATAACATTTCTCGGCATTTGTATTAGCTCGGGCTGACATAACAAAATACCACAGACTGGGAGCTTAAACAATAGAAAGTTATTTTCTCACTGTTCTAGAGGCTCAAAGTCCAAAATCAAGGTGCTGGCAGGGTTGGTTTCTCCTGAGGCCTCTCTCCTTGCTTGCAAACGGCCACCTTCACTGTGGGTTCTCACAGGGGCTTTACGCTGTGTAGGTGCCTCCTGGGGTCTCTTCCTCTTTTTATAAGGGCACAAGTTCTACTGGATGAAGGCCCCAAATTTATGACCTCACTTGACCTTAAAACCTCTTTAAAGGCCCTTTCTCCAAATGCAGTCACATTGGGGGTTAGGGCCTCAACATCTGAATTTGGGGGGGGACACAATTCCGTCCAGGACAGTGCTTTTGATTTTAATCTTAGAATATTTGTGTAGCTTCCTTGGGAAGATCTACAGCGAACCATGTTTCCCTAGGATGGGATTTCTGCTGTCTTTACTCCATTCATTCTGATCCTATCAGCTTTCTTTTATTCCCTTCTGGAATACCTCAAACATTTCTGGTCCAAGGATTGGAATTTTTAAAAATGTGTTACAGTACAGTTATTATCTCCTTCTGTATGTGTATGTATGTGTGCATGAGTGTGTGTGGACATGATCAAAGTGAGTGGTCTGATAAACATGTGATCGAGGGCTGGCTTTTGTGTATAACACACCATATCCCTGACCAAGCCTCCACCCTCCCTACTCTATCAGAGACCAGGGTGAGATGCTGATATAAACCTAGAAGGAATAGAGGTTAAGTGGCCCCAAACATGGATGTTAAGGAGATTCAGGCAGAGCTGTATAAGGATGAAGGAAGATAGTGATGTTCTGGGAACGGGCTTGGATGAGGCTTCAAACACCAGGGGTTCATTTCTGGCTTGGTCACTCAGTATACAGGCTCAGAGAAGACCTTTAACTTCTCTGGTTCCTCATCTCTAATGTAGGAATAATAACATCTGTCCTGTCTGCCCAATAGGAAGTACAGTTATCACCCGTTAGCCTGCAGGGCTCTGTCAACCAAGTACCAAGTAAGTTCTGTCTGTTGAACACTTAATACTTTAAACTGCTGTCATACACATTAGAGCATTAGTGTCACTAAGATTGTTTGCGGGTACTTTTTGACCTTGGGCTGTGAACACAGAATTGCACAACAGTAAGCATGTGGGTTATATCAGGCAGCATATTCCATTCCAGTTACCTTCCAAACATTTACTTAATTCAGTTCCCAACACATTGTGTGTGGTGTTTAGTAGGCACTCAGGAAATATACGTTGCCTTAATTAATCCAAAATATTTGCAATAAATACAGAAGAAGATAGATCCAGGTCCCGTGAGGCCTACACAAGTATTCATCAAGTGCTACTCAAGTTTAAATGCTGGAGAGAATATAAACATAGCAAAAGATGTGACTTCTGCCCTACCGGAGTTTACAATCTAATTCTAGAGATGGTTAACTTATTATAACATTAAATAGAAAATAAAGTTACGAGGGAAGGGAATAAAAAAGAGACAGCAGCCTTTTGAATTTTACCTCTGTTAATTCATGTCACGCAAATGTCATTCTTGCCATTAAATCCCGTATATACTAAGCCCAAACACTATTTATTCATGTGCAGACTGGAGAGTAGATTAATGCTTGAAGTTTCTCTCTACAGCTTTGGCAATGGCTCCAAAAAGACTCATAAACAGGCCTGCGATGGGCATTGAAAATGCCCTCCTTATGTATCTAATGCTTCATCTTGGTAACAATAAGTGAAAAGATACATAAATGCAGCTTTAATTAACAACGATGTTGTGATGCTTAGAAACAGACTGTAGGCTCTTTGAATCTGCTGGCCTTCTCATAAAGAATTTTGTTTTTCCCAGAAGGTCAACATTAATTAATGTCCTTATAATCTATTTAGCAGCCCATTGTCTCGGTGATGTCTAAACAAGTTTAGTGAGCCGTAGTGGTGTAGCCAGGATGATATAATCAGAGTGCTTTGAAAAGAGCACTCTGCAAAAATATACTGTCTTGTGTAGTGATTAGCAGGGAGGATAATAAAGGATTCTGTCAGAATGATTAGTTTTCCTTATCTGTGGATGACATTACTTGTATACCATATTGCATAAATAACCAGATGGAAAACTTTTCATGTGGTCTTTAATGAACTCACACAAGCTATAAAAGTTCAAAAAAAGAAAATAAACACAACTATTAATAGTCCTTAATTGTTGCATTAAAAGGTATCCATAGATTACTTATGCTTGTCTTTTGGGACAATGTGTGGAAACTTTCTCATGTCCATCGATTATACTTCTACTTTTTCTTAAACTGAGCCTACAATACTTTTTGTCCCATGAGTAGTATTATACAAGCAGACATGCTCGGTAATTTTCAAATATTGTCTTAGGAGAAGGAAAGATTGCAAAGATTGCTGCAGATGTTATCAAAAGAACCCGCCAGCATTAGTCATCTAGATGTTACTGTCTGGATCTTAGTAGGAAATAAATATTGGTTTATTTCTTACAGTTTCTCAAGGAACAGAAACTGATATTTATCCTCAGGAACTATCGGAAAAGTAAAAAAAGTTCCATTTAAATGTATATTGATTACTGTGATGTTTAATATTAGGAAATAATTTAAGAATTTACCATTAGATAATTTTATAAATTATGGTATATCCAACAAGTAGAATACTATGATATAATAAAAACTATGTTGCTAAACATATTTCATAACATAAACTTGTTCGCACTATGTTTTTTAAATTACTAAATCAAGTAGAAACTTTCTTTTTATCGGCCAATATGTGCATTAAGGAAGAATGACAGGATACACAAATACGAAGCTTAAAGGTGGTTATATTACTCTACTGGAACAACTGGGGTTTTCTTTTTTCTGGTTATTTATATTTTTAAAATTTTAGAAAAAGATGTATTACTCAGTAATGTAAAATTGATGAAAAGAAATACTGAAGAAAAAATAAATATTAAAAGAGTGAAATACAATAGTTCAGGCTTTTTAAGGAGTAAAACTTGAAACTATCCACCACATTTTCCACACACATAAATGTGCTACCATCATGTACGTTAGAGTTTCTTTTGAGGTGTGATTCCTGGTTTCAATTATTTTCTTTTTCTTTTTGCATTTATTCCTCCTCTCCTCTACTCCAACCTTATCACCCATCCAAGTGATTCATGTTAATAAACGAGTATGTATCCTTTTTCATCCTCTTTTCCACGTTCACGTAGTTATTCTGGAAATATCTAGGTATGGAGTTATACATATGCACAGATGGGGGGGGCAGTCATTGTTTGTTTTAGACATATTAGATCACACCGTATAATCATTTTGCACGTTGCTTTACTCCTTTTAGAATATCTGTTGGAAATCCCTGCAAATCAGCTGTATGGCACTAAACTCTCTTTTTAGTGGCTGCGTGATATTGTGTGTTGTGGATGTAACCAGTTATGTTGGCTGTTCCTCTAGGTTCTTAATTTTGGCCCCTTGGGGATAGTTGTCAATTTCTGAAGACATTTTTGAGTTGTCAGCACCCGGGAGAGGAGTGATGCTGGTATCAAGTGGGTAGAGGCCACGGATACTGCCAAGCATCATGCAGTGCACAGGGCAGCCGCACAACAATGAATTAGATTACCCAGAGCATCACTAGTGTCCAGGCTGAGTCACCCACCAGGCACACTCTGATCTCAGGGTGTTTGGCACTGGCAGTCCCTGGGGCTGGAACACTCTTTCCTTAGGTACCTACCTGTATCACTCTCTCACTTCCGTCAAGTCATTTTTCGAATGGCATTTTCTCAGTGCAGCCTATTCTGACCAGCTTATTTAAATTGCCATCCGCCCCCAACCCATCCCCTGGCCTTCCGGATCCTACTTCCTCTATTCTTTCTTTCCTCTACTTCTAACAGGCCATATAACTTATTTACTTATTATGTTTATTTATTATTGTTTCCCTCCGTCTAGAATGTGAACTCCACTGTGGCAGTGAATTTTGTCTGTTTTATTCACTAATGTATCCCCAGGACCTAGAACAGTGCCTGACACTTAATAAATGAATCAATAAAAGAAGAAATGAATGAATAAATGATTGTATGAATGATGCATGTTCATTTTATTTCTCATTTCTTTCAACTGCAAACAATGCTGACGTAAATATCCTTACACACATGTACTTATGTCTTGGTCCTTGTATTTCTATGTGGCCAGAATGCTTTCCAAAACAGAAAAATTCCCATAACCATTAATGAGTATCCTTCTGTTCCCCACACTCCATCTCTCAATCATCTGTAAGTGGCTTTTGAAAATCTCTTCCCATCTGATTATTTTAATTTGCATTTTTCTGATGAGTTGTGAACTTGAGCATCATTTAATATATTTGTTGATTATTTGAATTTGATCATCTGTGAACTGGCTAGGCAGTTCCTGGTTGTTAAAATTGCCATTTCTAATAAGTTTGTGAGAGTTATCTGTATATACAGTCTACCTGTAATATGTAAAGAAAAAAACTTCAAATCTATTATATGCCTGTTGATTTTGTTTATGAAATATTTAGATCATAGCTATAATTTTATATCTAGGCTTTTGGAAGTTTGATACTGCCTTTAAATTATACATAGTTTACCCTATGTTTTCTTGGTAAGAGTTTTATTATTTTAATTTGTTAGATCTACATCTTTAATCCATCTGGAATATATGTTGTATATGAAATATATAGAAGAAAAACTGGAATTTAATTTCATTTCCTTCCAGGTGGACAACCAGCTATGCCAGCATCATATTAAGTAATACAACTTCTTCCCACTGAATTGGCCTTTGTTATATACTAAATCCTCCTAATTACTTACCTAAGTGTCTTGATTCTCTGTCCTGTTCCATTAACCTATAACATGGTGTATACTAATCTCATTTTTTTTTTTTTAAGGAAAAAACACTTGATGAAAGGCAGAAAAAATACAACTTGACAGGTCGAAAGGAATAGAAATATTCAATCTGAAGCTGAATTAGGAAACAGCTTTAAAATAAGAATGAACATCTATGCTGTAATTGAACATCATGATATTTTATCCCTAAGAAAAGTTTTGTCCCTAAGAAAAGTTATCACTGAAAAAAGTTATTTTTAATTCCTAAGAAAGTTAGATTCCTAAGAAAAGTGTTGAGTATCAGGCAAGATTTCAGGGTAAAAGTAAACAAGAATACAAGCTTCCTTCTACTCTGACTCTATTAATTGGAAAACCATTTAAGATTACATTGATCTCCTGTCACAGGCAGGAAGCAAAACTTGTTCAGAGTTTGCTGATGCTCATTCTTTTTATCACCACTTACCTTTTAAATCTCTGCCCCTGTACTTCAGAGGGTCTGGAATGAAATTGGTGGCAGGCTAGCGATCATCGTGGCAGCATGCCAACTATATACCTTTGTCTACTGCATGCATTAATCTGAATGTTCCCTACTTGTCCCTGCCCCAATTGGGGACTTTAAGGCCACCTTTAGGGTAGGGTAAATAAAATCTGTGAGTCTCTTAAATAGAGTCATTGATTTCCTTGTTGTGGCAATATCAGTTCTAGGTCTATTAAATAATTCAGGGGTTAAACGGAAGGAACTAACTCTCTTTTCATAAAGGCTATTGAGCTCTACCCCCACAAAGACATAAGGAAGGTGCTCTGACATTCACTCAAATAGTTAAAGCAAATTTCCAGCCCAGTGAACTACATGGCCTGACTATCTCTACTGCATTTACCTGGTGTGTGATCGAGGTCTGGACTCAGTGCTTCAGTAGGAATTCTGCTGCCAATGGCCCAATCCAAGTCATCTTGAGAGTCTTGAGTAAGACTGCAAGCTGTGGTCCAGCTTCCTGAAGTTATTTCAAAATTGCAGCTTCCCGTCGTGCTTGTATACTGGCCTAAGGAAACAAAAATATTAATGGAATGCTGTAGAAATGTATGTCACACTTGATATTATACTACATTTGCGATGATTTAAAATTAGTATTTGCATACTCTGTTTATTTAAAAATTTAAAGAACCAGGGTATTTGCACTCATTGGAAATATCAGTTGTACACCGAAACTTTTTTTATCACAGGGTCTAGAAGCAGTGCGTGAATACTGTCATTTAGCCATTAAGGATTTACATGGATTGACTAATAACATTTTAGATGATACATAAAACTGTATCTACACATGAACAATGTACAAAACATTATGATAATTTGGATTATTCAGGTCAAATAAATCAGTATCTCCAGTTGTCTGGATGTTTAACTCCTTCCCTCTGTCCACTCTGGTGTTTGAACAGCATAGACCATTACAGAGGAAAAGTCATTTAACTAGAGAAAAGGTGCCTTTGGTAGAAGTAGTAAACCATATAGGATGCAAACCCTCTCAGCATTCCATACCCATCACCCACGTACAACATTTCAGAGCCAGTCACTAAATTATTTCTCACTAAATAATGAAAGAAGTTCTCTTCTAAAAGTATTGATTCATAACTCATCAAAAAACTAAGTTGTTCACAATGAGAAAAATTACTAGATAACTGATTGTCTACTACCTAGTCATCTGTGAAAAGTGCCTTCATAATACCCTGATACTGCTTTCATCTTTCTTTAATTTTCTTTTTGCATAGCAGTTATTATTTTTGAGCATTCACTGTAAAAACTGTGTTATAGAGACACAATGAATTATTGGATGGTTTAATCAGTATGAATCAACTGAGATTGTCATTGACTTTTTTTTTTTAGAAAGATGAAGTTTGTATTATTTTTAACGTTTCTTCTCCAGATGGTTTCTTGTTCATAACTTTTTCTTAACATAAAACTATTATTAGCATATATAGAAACTTTGTCAGCAAGGAAAAACTTGCTGTTAAAATGGATGCCAAACATTTGGCAAAACAAAGCTTTAATATTTTTATAGAAAATTTTCTGGATCTCTAAGAGTATTTTCATAAAATCTCAGCATTTTACTTCTCTGGCATGATTGCATCTTATCCCTAAAAACTAGAATCGTTTTTAATTATATACATTTCTTTCATTCATTCTACATGACTTATGCTCCATTGGTTTTTATATACTTATTTATGGGCTCTGTATATCCTTTTTATGCCATGCTTATACATAGGTTTATACCATGCTTATATAATACGGATAAAAGTGAGGAATGTGGTTCTCCAGGTGTTTAGTTAACACAACCGCAAACATGTGGAATCTTCCAATGTTACAAACAAGACAGTCATTGTGTGTTTGTTAGAATGATGTCACACACAGGTTCTATAGTATTTCTGTGTAACTGACTCCCAGGCACATAGCCCCTACAATAATTATTCTTTTTCTATTCTCTGTGACCACTCTTGTCCTTCCTCTTCCACCGTATTTAATATATGACTTTACCATTGACTCTAAAGATATCTACACAATCAGGATTCATTCTCTTACATTTCAGCCTCCTTAACTCAAATTATATCACTTTTACTTTTCCCTTTTCTAGGGTTAACCTTGGTTTACGATCTCAACTGCTTACCAAACACTGTTATTAGCATTCCACAGCTGCATTTATTTCAAAGTTATACAACTTTTCCACATCTTTCAATCACACATTCTCTATTAATTCCTTTCTTATATTGCAGAGTTAGCTGGGGTGCCCCTCTTGTTAAAAAATTACATAATTAAAAAAAAGTCTCACTCTATGTATCTTCACTCATTCTTTCCCATAGCCTTTCATACTTTTGTGCAGATGACCTACAAATCTACAGCTACAATGAAATGCAGGTGTTTATCTACAAATGTTTGTTGAACATTCCACTTGGAATATGCAATTATCATCTCAAAACCAACAAGCCTAAAATGAACTCATCATTTACCCCTCCAAATGGGTTCTTCTCTCTGAGAATATTGATTAATTTCATAGCATGAATCTTCTCTCTCTTTCTAAAGATTCAAACTATGAAGTTATCTTTGATTCTGCATTCTTTATTTCCATATCTAATCTATCACCAACAGCTATAGATTCTCCCTTCGAGAACTTGTTTAGTTCATTCCTTTCTTTGCAGCTCTATAGTTCCTGTTCCAGCTCCATTGGTTCAAGCCCCTGGTTTATGTTAAGAGCCTCTTTCTTTAGTGTAGCCTTCATCCTATCAACCTTATACACCCAAACCACATTATTAATCTTCAAGACTGCTCTCATGTTATTTCCCTTGCTCGAAATATTCAGGTGTTCACATTATTTGAAAATGCCCTCAAAACCTCTAGCCTTGAATACGATAACCTTTCTGTTGATGCAATGCTTTTTCAGGCTGAAATCTGTCTTGTCTCCAAAACTGCCTCTACTTCAACGAAATCTTTCAGAAAAATTTCTTTTGACTAAAACTGACTTCTTTCAACTTTTATGTTGAAGTACTTCTCTCTCTCTCTCTTTTTTGGCACATGTTCTCTAGCAATTCGATGCTCATTTGTCAGTCCTTCCTTCCCTCTCTTGTTCAGGACAGAACTGCAGTTTTATCTAGGAATTCACCTTCTTTCACTCAGATATTTGTTGGAAGAGTGAAACGGCCCCCTGTAACACCAGAGGCGGCTCATGGTTTATCTAAGCAATCATGATGCGCTGTTCAAACTTCCCTTGTCTTGAGTGGTTTAAGATAGTCTTGGGATGCTTTTCTAGACAATGAGACTTACTAGGGAAAAGACACCTAGGAAGAGGTTTCTTTATTCTTAAAAATAAATCAAAAGGAAGAAAACCTATTTGTCCTTTCTCAGGATATCATTGCAAAGATGCGATGCTTGGGACTAAAGAGATTCTATGGGGAGCTGACTTTATAAGAAAATCCATTATCTGAAGATGGCAGAACATAAAGAATGAAGGAGAGCAGATAGTTCTATACGTTTGATGACAAAAGTTACTAAATTAACCAACTCTAGAGCTCCCTTGCTTTTGGACTTCTTGCTATTTGAGATAATACATTTTCCTTATTGTCTGTATCAGTTAGAGATGCACTTAGTTTCAAGTAACTGAAAACCCAAATAATAGTAGCTTAAACAGCTACTACTCATTCATCTCAATTAACAATATGTCAGGAAGGTGTCAGTTTAAGGTTGGCACTGTGACTGTGGTTCAAATGTGTAGTTGTGAAGCACGTATTTTCCATCTTTCCTTTCTGTCATCTTGCCATCCTCATGCTCATTCATGGTTGCAAGATGATGCTGCACCTTCCAGCGTTGAAAAATCCAAATATTCAAGGCATTGAAAGGAGTGGGAAGAGGAAAGAAGAAAAAAGCGTTTTCCTATTCTGGTGCTTTTTCTTTTTGAAAGGGATACCTTCCCCAAATTCCCACATATATCTCACTGGCGGGCGAGTGCTCACGGGCGGCTACAAAGAAGTCTGGAGGAGATGGTACCTGAGGCTGGTCATAATGTTGCCCTGGATAAAACTGCAGTTCTGTTTCTAAGGAACAAAAAGAAATGGATAGGCAACAAGCAGGGACTGCTATGAGGTCTACACCTGTCAAGGTTGGAATTTCTGTTACAAGTGTATTAATTAATGTATCTTGTCCATTCCATCTAGCAAATAATACTCTTTCTTGAATGTCCAACTTCTGTACTATCTTTCTCTTTCCAGATCATGTCAGTTCTCAGGGTCTGTGTGTGTGTCTTATAACAGTAATCATAGTTATTACTATTCGTTTGGCAACTTATGACTTCTTTATTTTGCACTGCCACCTTAATTGTTGTTTACTATTGAACTACTGTAAACATTTCCATGTGATCAGGTATTATTATTGAACTGCATTATATAAGCCGTGATTCCATACTAATTACTGAATGATAGATGATATGAAGACTTTGTAATATTAATATTTCTTGAAGATTAATATGTATCAATATTTTCAAAATCGCTATTGCTTTAGAAAAAATATTTTCCAAATTGTGATCTTTATTATGATCCCTTGAATGGATTCAAAGTATTACTAACATTGTTTTAAACGACTGGCACTTTTCCACTGGTACAATATTCAGCCATATTGTTGTAGGTCAGTATAAATATTAATCAATTCAGTTATATTAAAGAGATGGCCCCATAATGAATTATTTTTAATTCTCACATCCACATAGCAACCTTATTTTGCCATACCATGATATATAACATAGAACCATTAAACAGTTTCTCCTCATTGTGAAATGCCTTTTTGGAAAGCTGCACTGAGAAGGATTTTGGAGAATCTGGGTACAGTGGGGAAGAGTGACATGACTGACTAATGATGTTTATCACTGTAAGATGCAGGAGAGAAAGTACCCATCCCATTCTGCGCATCCCTAGCCTAGAATACAAGGCACGCTTACTACGTGTTTTAGGTAATAATTTCCTCCATGAAAAAAAGAGCATATTTTCTAACTTAACTGTTTCTTTTAAAAAGAATTGATCTTATTTGTTACCAACCATGCATTTTTGCAACAAGGGGTAGCAATGCAAAAGAAGATTTTATCTTTGCTCACAACCTAAGGTAAGAATTCAGTCATGAGGAATAGCTGCATTTATTGACTGATAAGTATAAAGGACATGTAAATAAGGCATTCACAATGACGGACAAATTTCAAGAGAATATAAAAATAATGGCATGGAAGAAGCTAACATTAATCCTGAAAGACTGAACAAATATATTCTTTACATTATTTCATTTAATTCTCAAAGCACTCTGTATGTTATTATATGTACTATATAGATAAGGAAATTGAGCCTCTGAAAATTTAAATAATTGCCCAACAAATGATGGTCAAAGTCAAAATGAAGACTTCAGTTTAATAACCCAAAGGTCAATTGTTTCCTTATATTTCTCCAAAGGTGACTTTGAAAATGTTGTAATTTATTCCATTATCCACGATAGATTCTCTGCCTGCAGGAATCCAGCCCTGATGCCTCCAATATTTCCCAAAGACCATCATATAAAATATTGATGGAGTCAATTTGCAGCATCAATAAGTCACCTGTATATCTCTGTGTGCTGTGCAATATTCCTTTTGGAGGTGAACAAAATCTATCAAGAAGTTTTAAGAAAAGTGACTATTTCATTTGTCAACATATTGCTTTTATTTTAATAAATTCAAATACTTCTTGCAGTTGTCCATCAGAGTCATGGGTAACACTAACAGACATGGATATGTAACTGACTTCAGTTTCTGATAATCAAAACTGCCTTTGTGTGTTTTATATCAATACCTCAAATAGCTGTGGGAAAAAAATAAGAATCATACAAGGTACTCTGAGAAGAAAAATGAGTGAAGCAAAAAGAACATGGGCAGCATTCACATTTAAAAAACCAAAACACCTGTAACTCTTTCTGATGCTTTTAGGTCTATTTTTATATTTCATATACAGATGTACATACACACACACACATTTTTCTTCATATGTACTCCCCATATAAGCTGTGATAACCTTATTCCTGATAGCACTTGTTACACTTAAAAAATAATCAGGAATCTTTTCATTTACTAACTACCTTTTCAAAAAGCAAAGAACATTATATTTAATGCATTTTTCCCTCTAGGTTTTTTTTTTTTCCACAGTAGAAAATGAATTTCTGAAGCCCAACACAATGTCTTGTTCGTTTTTATATACCCAATGTTTAGAAAGTTGTTCCTAGCCCTACTAGGAATAGGAATAAACACAAGAGTATAATTTTTATATAAACTTTTCAATATTTGTACATTTTTACATGAGAGGAAGGTATTTACTGTCTGTAATAAGTTTTCTATATGCATGTGATAGCTGTCCTTCTCACCCCACTGGATTATGTACGTCAAT
This sequence comes from Tursiops truncatus, assembly GCF_011762595.2. Classification (NCBI taxonomy): domain Eukaryota; kingdom Metazoa; phylum Chordata; class Mammalia; order Artiodactyla; family Delphinidae; genus Tursiops; species Tursiops truncatus. Next base: position 161,045,797 of record NC_047035.1, on the reverse strand, counting down.
GCCATCATATTCAAATTATTTTTTCTTTAGAGCCTTCATAAATCTGGCCAAGTTTTTAATGTTTTGCTGGTGATTATTAAATGCTCTATTTGTTATGTCTTGTGGGGAAAATGGTGATTTCAAAATGCTTCAGAGCATTGTTTTAGAACTCCATTGAAATCAATTCCTAACAGTCAATATAAAAAATATATATATATTTTTGGTGCACTTAAAAGAAGCTAGAAATAACACTAGAAAGTATTATTTAATGTATTATAAATTTCATTTGAGAATATATATATTATAAAGGAAATATTTTGTGAAATTAAGATTACAATACTGTAGTATTCAAAATACAGTTTAAAAAAGTGCCAATCATTTTCACTTTCTTCTTTGCCTGACTTAAAATTAAAAGATGGGATGAATGTTGAGGATACTATGCTAAGTAAAATAAGCTAGTCACAAAAAGACAAACACTGTGATTCCACTTACATGAGGCACCTAGAGTTGTCAAATGCATAGACAGAAAGTAGAATGGTGGTTGTCAGGGGCTGGGGGTGGGGAGAATAGAGCGTTATTGTTTAATTGGTAGAGTTTCAATTTTTCAAGATAAAAAAAGTTCTGGATATGGGTTCTGGACGCCCTCTAAGGGAAAAACCTTTCCGATGACACTTACGCAAGCTGGCATAAGTGTGAAGCTGTGGTGTTGGCTGCACAACGATGCCAATATACTTAATGCCACTGAGCTGTACAGTTAAAAAGGTTAGAATAGTAAATTTTATGTTATGTATATTTTATGTATACTTTACCACAATTAAAAAAAATAGCGAATGCAAGAAAGAGAAATGAACACTTCAGAAGTAAACATCCCGAGGAATAAAAATAACACTGAGCTAAAAATAAACATTTAAACGTGCCTTGTGTAGTAAGCCTTCCCTGTGCATGTGTGATATTTTCCCACTGAGAAATGGAGTCTATTCCCTTCCTCTATTTGAATCTAGGCTAGACTTTGTTATTTGAATAACCATTAGGAAGAGCCAGGAGGGACATTCTGGAACTTCTGAGGCTAAGTCATACAAACTCTTTGCTATTTTTCCTCAGGCTCTTGGAACTTTCTGTGAATGAAGAATGTTGCATGCCACATCAGTAAACAAAGGACATTGTAGCCATCAGCCACTGCCCGCCCCTCCCACCCCCTAATGGTGCGCCCTGAGGGAACTCAGGGTAGAAACAACAGGATGCCCGCCATCAAGCCCTCAGCCACTGCAGCCCCCTCCCCCACCCCGGCAAGGTGCACCCTGAGGGGATTTAGGATGGGAAAAACCAGGATGCTGGCCCTAGATAGCTAAGGTGTGTAGCAAAGGAACGACTTCACTGAACACAGTCTCTTGCATCTTCCCAAACACAGAAAAGCACTAAATTCCTTAACTTGAGCTATCTGGTTTTCTTTAATTAACAGTAATCTTTTGATGTTTGGGCTCCCAAAACTCCTGTATATCCTGTCTCCCCCTCTACCTCTTGGGAGCAGTTCCTCAGAGGGATCTGAGAGGCTGCCTCCTGGGCTGAAGTTCTCATACTTCTTAACTTTGAGGTTGTGCATTCTTTTACAGTCGACACATGGTAAAAGCCAATCCCATGTAAGATGTCTGACTAACCCGTGATAGCCCAAGCCACAGGGATTGCCCTGGAGGTTGATTCCATGTTGATCCAGACAGAGAAACCAAAGAGTACACATGTGCCGAACATGTAGGGGATAAAGGCATCTTGGAAGTGATCCTCCACGTCCAGCTGTACCAGTCTGAGCCATGTGGATCAGAGACAAGCTGCCTAGCCGATTCCTTCCTGAATGAATGATCCACAAAATTGCAAGCAAAATGAAACTTGTTTAGGCCACTGACTTTTAGGGTAGTTTGTTAACGCTGCAAACATTAACGGCAACAGGCAGCCTGTATGGTATCAAGATTCCATATGAATGCTCACCAATAAGATATATGAAAAAAAATTCTTTGGATTTAAATATGTGTTCATATTTTAAAATTACACACTTGGCTTTATACATGAATTTAAAAATCATTTGAATTAAAGTTTGAATAAAAAAACCAAAGTGGTTCTTGTATTCCTCTTTTTCCAGGGCAATGTAATTATTAAAATTAATCATTAAACTAGTATTTATTCGAAGTGTTCTTTTTTCACCTCACCTATAAAATCAGTCATTTTTTGGGGAAAAAGGAATGGAATCAGTCATGAGAACTGATGAAGAAATGTAGGCTCTGCTAGTTCAGTTTCTGACAATTTTAACCCTGACTCTGCACACAGTTCTATATAATGACATGATGGGAAATTTTTGTGACATGATTTGCTATAGATTTGGTGCAGTTTTTAGTCTGGGGGTAAAAAGGATGGAAGGGCTGCCATTTAAATATTTGCATAGAGAAGTTGGAAAGATGTTTTGCCTATTCTAAATCTACTCTGGTGCATGGGAAGAACATTTCTTCTCAGTCATCAATGCCAATAAGTTACTCTGCTAACAAAGTGAAAATCTGTGCTGAACTGGTAGCATCAGAACAGACAAATACACTTACCACAGTGAGCTTCATCAGACCTATCAGAGCAGTCTGGTTGATAGTCACAGACCAGGTGGGATGCAATACACTTCTTGTTGTGGCACAAGAAATCAGTGGCTTCTGGGCAAATCTCAGAAGTCTCTCCCACTGGGGGGAAAACAAAATAACAAACACAAACATCATTTGGTAATACTTTCATCAAATTTGAATACTCCTTTTAGTTCCCACACTATTAGATAAGTTAAAGATTTTAATTGTTGTCCAAGGTAGACTTGTAGACAACTCCCCGTCTCTCAGTCCCACCTGGAACTGTTCAGCAAGTAACATAGATTGTACTTCCAAAATATCTTTTAACCAGTCAAGGGCTGACCATCGTCTATTACATAAACCCAAACTCCCAATCAAGGCATTAAAAATGTTTTGGTTTTTGGCTCCAGCTTAGTTTTCCAGGCTCATTTTCTGCAACTCTTCTCTTAAGCACCTGCAAGTAAATTATATCCTAGGACTGAGGGCTTCACAAATATGCCACTTGGTCTGCATTTTACCACATGTTCACAAATGCTGCTTCCTTTACCTGTACTGACCATTCATTCCCTCTTGTGGTCTTGGTGGTCTGTTCAACCTTAGGACTCAAGGAAACAACTTCTCTCTCTACCCTTGTCTTGCCTTTCTCTTTGCCATCCAAGCCTCTGGTCAGACACTCCCTATCTCATGCTGCCTAAGGATACTTTTATTCCTATATTACATGCTTACCACCTCGTATAAGAGCTGTTTACACTTCTGGCTGTCCTCCCAGACTCTAAGCTCCCTCGACACAGGAGTTTTTGCTATGTTTTCTTGGGCCTAACACAGCACCTAATATACAATTTGTGCTTTATAAATGCTGGTTACAATAACTGAAGGCATAATGGTTTCATCTGAAGGGGGCTTAGAAAAGCAAACTGACATAGAATTTTCAAAGCAATTCACATGTTGGCATATCATTTCAACTGATATGAAGTCTAATGATAATATTTTATAGCTTCAAAGTGATATACATTAAAGGTCTGAAACTATCTTTATCAAACTCAACAAATTAAATAAAGCTCAGCGGTTCCTTTGTTACATCGATTAGTATGGGTTCAGGATAGGGTGTCTGCGGTGGGGGTAGGTTACTCAAGGTTAGGGAGTATTTTCATGAAGGAAAATAGTAAAACTACAGATTTCATAAAAGTGCATTTCCAGAGTCTTTCCGTAGTCATCCCCATAATACAATAGCTAAAACCTCAATAATTTCCAGAAATAATTTACCAGTAAAATGTAGTCCCAATACGAAGATTGAGAGGAGGCATCTAAAAGAACAGCCAATATTTATTAGATCGTGGGTATCAGTAAGGTGAAGAATGAAAGGTCGTGTTCTTTGAGTGATTTAGAAACTTTGCCACATAATTTTAATTAACACTAGTGAGAATTGACAGTTAACCCAGAGAACTATGTGGACATTGTTTAGTATGCAAGTCTATGCATTGGAGATTATTTTTCTATGCCACAGGCTGTGGAGTCATAAAATTACTCCACAGAGGATATGGGTTTTGACTTATAATCTAAATAATTGATTCTTTAGTTTAAAAAAAAAAAGACTGAAATAGACTCCATCTCTAAATGAGGCTTACTACCTTAACAACATAGAATAGAAAAAACATGAAGAGGAATCAAGTCAATGCTTTGAAATATAGTAAACTGAGCATAAACCAGAGTATCTATGGTATATGGGTTGCACGGATTAAAAATAAAAAGAGACTGCAATTCTAAGAAAAGTAGATCTTCTTTAAGACAAGAATATAGTCAGTCAGACTGCTGTTAGCAAAAACAGCAAGGTAAATAGAAGAGGAACATTATTTTAGTGAGAATGTCTTGCATGTGTTTAGCCATTTTCAATTTCTTCATTTAGCCAAAATGATAAAGGCAGTACCTATTAACCTGGTCAACAAATATATGAAATGAAAGATAATCTCACATATACTATAGTTAATGATATGAGAATAGAAAGAGCATTGGTGCTCATAAGAGCGAGTTGAAGATGACCTGCTGGCAGAATACGACACATGAAACAGACTAAATATTTATTTTAGCTTAGAAAATACAGGTTGACGGAGTCCAAAAGACCTAAAACTAACACATGATAAATGGAAAAATCCTAGGAAGAAGAAAATGTCTGCAAAATAATGTAGCCATAAGAATCGAATACTTAATCCACTAAAAGCACGAGGAACATATAGGACTAATCCACTGTGGATTTGAATACACTGTCCCCAAAGTTAAAGTGACGTCCATTGAAAACTCACATTATTCTCCTTTGAAATAGAATTTACAGTAAAGAAATCCTTGCCCGTATAAATTTGTATTTGGACTAAAACAGCTTTGTGCACAGGATTCATTACATAGAATTAGATATAATCATTCTACAGATTATGTTTGTGGATATACACTTGTTTTATCATCTCCTTCAAGTGATGATATTCAGCATGCTCTGGGATTTCAGACAGTAAATTTCACGTGGGCACACATTTTTGGCACCTTTATTTCTCATGCAGAATATTACCACATGAAGGACATAAAAGACGTGATGGCAATGGCCAGACTCCCCCTCACTGAAGACCATGTTATTCAGGCTCCTTAGGCTGAAGGAGACTGAATAACCATGACCATGTCACGTCTCCTTAGGCTTCTCTTCACTGTGACAGTTTCTCAGATTTTCCTTGTCTTTGATAACTTTTACACTTTGGACAGTACTGGTCAAGTATTTTGTAGGATTTCTATTAGAATTTGATTTTTCCCCCTTATAATTTAGGCAGGATTATGGGTGTAGGGGAGGAAGACTACAGAAGTAAAGTGTTATTTTCATCACGTCATGACCAGGGCACGTACTATGACACAACTTGTCACTGTTCATGTTGACCTTGTCTACCTGGCTGATGTAGTTCTTGTCGTATTTCTCCACTTTAAAGTTACTTTCTTTTTTCTATACCTTTAAATGCAATATTTCTTTGGAAGGAAGTCACTGTGTGCAGACCAAATAGTGGAGAGGAGATCTATGCTTCCCTCCTTGAGGGTAGAGAATCTACGTAGATTAGTGTTCTTACATATGGGAGATTGGTCTTTTCCCTCCCATTTATATATTTATTTAGTAATTTATATCAATATGGACTCCAGGATATTTATTTTACAATTTGAGTCATAATACAATGCTACTTTATTTTTTTATTGCTCAAATTGGCAAAGGGGAGCTCTTTCAGTTGGCTTCTATGTCCCTTTGACATGCTACCATCAATGTAGCCTTTTTTTTTTTTTTGCACACTGCTTTCTGTTCTAACACCATACGTTGCTTCAGCCTTACCTTGTATTTTTCCCAGCCCAGTCCTAGAATCAGCCATCAGCCATTTCTCCAAGCAGCCCTGGTTCCTTTTATTGGAGAATGCTGTCGGAAACCAAAATCTGGGTACTAGGTTGCCCCCTGCTACTGGGGTGTCATTGTTTCTATGCTATGGTAACTTGAGGAGTCATGCCATTTTTCAATTACAGAAAATGATCAATTTTATTTCTTCAAGTACTATCTTTCCCTAAGTCTCTGTTTTCTATTTCTGGAACTTTCTTTTTTTTTTTTAACATCTTTATTGGAGTACAATTGCTTTACAATGGTGTGTTACTTTCTGCTTTATGACAAAGTGAATCAGCTATACGTATACATATATCCCCATATCTCCTCCCTCCTGCATCTCCCTCCCACCTTCCCTATCCCACCCCTCTAGGTGGTCACAAAGCACCGAGCTGATCTCCCTGTGCTATGCGGCTGCTATTAGAAGTGTTAGATTCACTTATTCTATCTTCAATGTCTCAATTTCTGTTCATATTTTTTTTTCTCTTTACCTTGCTGTGTTGCATTTTGGTGAGTAAGCTCACGCTTATTTGATGATTTATCCTTCAACTGTGCCTCTAATCTGTTTGTTTAACTTTTCCATTGATATTTATTTTCAGTTATAATTTCTGGAAGTGAAATTTAATTATTTTATTTAGTATCCTGCCTACTTTATTTTATGCTTTCCTTTTTCTGTATTATGATCCCAATAGCATGTGGTCCCAACAGCATAAATTTACACTGGCTTCATGCATTATCCTTGAAGTTTCAGTGGTTCTAGAAATTTTAATATTAATGTGTTATTTTTGAGTTCTCATTCTCACAGCATGTACTATCCTACGTGTGGTATGGCACAAGTTTTAGGGTTTTGGTTTCATGCTGGTAGCTCCTGTTCTGTTCATTTATTTTTCTTTAATTTTTTCCAACTTCCTGGACAGACAACAAATTTCTCTGGGCTTTCTCTGGAAAGGACCAGGCTTTATGCAAGGGTACATGTCTAGCTCTCCTATTCTGATATAGGGTTAAAACTTCCAGTCTCCAGATACCATTTTCTATGTCCAGGTTCCCAAGTCCTTTAAGCCCCTGGGAAGTTAGCTTTCATCTATGGTCTATGTTTGAGTCCCCTCTTTGGTTCTGGAACTGGTATATTTCCTTTTCTTTTTCAAATTTCAGTTTGGAGTATTAACAAGTGCTTTTTAAAGATATTTTTATATGTTTGTAGTGAGTGGAAAGCACATCCTATGATATGATTTTGTTAATTTTTCTGTAGTCTAATTTTCAATATAAATTTAATATTTAAAAACTTAAAACCTTATATCATGAATTCTAAAAATAATCTCAAGAAAGTCCCATAAAACAATTTTCTCCAAATCATGCTCCTTATTATAAAAAGAAACCCTCTGAAATTGGCATATATCATTTCCTTTACCTTGTGTTCCTATAAAGGTAAACATATATGAACATTTGAGTGCATTCATTGAAACAGAAACATAAAGATATATTTGTAGTGGCTAGAAGAGGGAACTTTTTCATAGTTTCTTTTTGTTTGTTAATATATACATTTTCCTTGTCATTTATCTGTTTTAACTTGTAAATAAATCATCTTTGGATAGCTTTTATTGTAGGTATGCTTCAAAAGTTTTATCAGTCTAACTAAAAGTTTCCCTCTAGTTAAAGCTGGTAATACTGGACAGTAAATATTGATTGCTAGTGGAAAGTCAAAATATGTGTGGCCAATGTATTGATCTGAACCTCCATTCTCATGAAAGCTCTGTAACCTTAGGTAACTCATTTACTATCAATCTCTAAATGAAAACAATGGTAATCACTCTCTCATACAAAGTACTATACCTTTAAATCTAGTGACATCATCCATTTAGTATCTTTACTTATTCATCCTAGAAACATATATTGAACAGTTGTCAGACACCATGGTGGATAGTACTTATCAACAAAGAATTTATAATCTGGTAGTGAAAACTTATGTGTAAAACAGGCTGTTTAGGGCTGTAATGGAAGATATTTAATGGCTTGCTGTCAGAGGACAACAAAATGTAGCCCTAGTTTGCACTGGTGTGTTAATAAATATTTAATACATTTATTCACCGCTGACCTTTCAAAATGCATATCATCTCAGCTTGTCACGTAGCCAATTAGAAAAAGAGGCCAGACCACTCAACTGAGAAGAAGCAGGTCCTTTATAAGACCCCATTCATTTCAATTTCCTTATCAAGTACGTTTGGCCACATGTTGCAAATACGGAAGACTCAATGTTATCTGAAGAATAACACTTGGGTAAAAAAAAAAAAAAAAAAAGGGCGAAATAGGCTCAAGAAAAAAATATTTTGGGAAAGATCACACACCTGAAATCTTCCTTCACAGATGAACTATTTCACCTGACAGCGCTCTTGTTCTAGAAATAGGATCGGGACAAGTTTGCAAATCAAAGGAAATCTCAACACTGCTGATGACTACATATCTCATGACCAGGATTTTTAAATGTCCAGAAAATAACAATAAACACCTTTCGTATTTTCTATTCAGGGTGAGCGCTTAAATCTATCTTATGTTAGAAAGATTGCTAGGTTTCAAGAAGGTCACTGCACATATCAGACAACTGAGAGCAACACATCTGAATGTGTGACCTCCGTGAGCTCAGTGACAGCAAAGTTCAGTTTGTGCCCAAATTATCGAAGTGTTATCAGCGTTACTGGACCATGTCTTAGAGGACGGCAAGAGCTTAGGAAAACATAAAAAACGCAAATCCACTTGTGCTACACAGAGGCAAGGTGTATACGAAGTGGAAAATAGCTTAAAGATCAACTTTTCAGCTTTTTAAGCAAAACGGTGACTTTATAAACTGATTCTATACTTGTTTGAAAGAAAATCATATGTGTCAACCTCTCTTTTCAGACATGCAACTCAGATTTTTATCTTTAGCTTTTTTTAGATCTGGATGTATTTTAAATATCTAGTTTTCTAAATCATTAATTTAAAGGTTTAGACAAAAATCCTTTTTAGAAGGTTTACAATGAAGGAAAAGGAAATAATAAGAAAATAAAGCAAAATCAACAACAAAATTCAGAAGTGATGTATTTGACAATGGCCAGTATGCTTTTCAGCTTGAAGAAGCATTTTTAGTGGGTTAGTGATTCAAAAGTCCTCATCCATCCCTCATCTCTTTTCAGGTCCTAATGCTCCATTAAAAGAACCCTTGCTTCGTTTTCTGGTAATTTCCTAACTACCATTTTAAAAGAAATGTTGACCCTTTCCATTCTGGATTTTACTTCTGCATCTGATATACCAAAAATGTCTTCCTTTCTGTGACCCTCAACTCCTTTAGCTCCTGGCCACCGTATTCCTACTACTCCATCACAGCTTAACCTTCCTTCTCTCTCTTGGTTCTTTTTCCAGTCCAGGCCTTCAATGCCAATGCAGCAAATTGTGACCCTATGTTCTTCTTTGGGCATCATATTTACTGTCATGATTTTACCTGACATCTGGGGGTTGATGACCTGATATCTACAACCCAATCTGTCCCTTCTCCTGAGTTTAGTCGCTTAGGATACATTTCCCGCTGGACTTCTCTATAACATATCAGACACACTAAACGTGACCAAAAAATGCACTTTTTTCTCTCTTTTTGCCTCCTACTTTATCTTCCTCTACTTCTTGACTCACACTAAACCTCACAATGCTCATCTGTGGATGGTCCACAGAAGCATAACATCTTTTCTCACCTACTTTGGTCCTTACTCTTGTTTTTACGCTTTCTTCCTGTCTCATCCGTGGGGTGGAGATGGCTGGCTGTTTACAACATATACCTTCAAATTTCTACAGCAGACAGTTGTTGCTGGGTAGCAGCTGCTCAGCCAGGCACTTGACTTCTCAACACCATATGCAACCAGGTGGGGCCACAAGGGTGAGTTCTAGCCAGTGGAGTGTGAGTGGAGGTGATACTCACTCACTTCCAGGCAAAGCCACACAAACTTCCACGCACAGCTCGTCACGTTCTTTTCCTCTCTCCGTTGGATAGAAACAATGTGATGTTCACTAGGGTGGACCTTGAAGGTCAGAGACTAAAGATCTGCCTGGGTCCCTGAATAAATGCATGAGAAGAGTGGTCCCCCTAATCTGTTCACTTGCTAACTACTGCAAGCTGAATAAGAAATGAACTTGAACTGTGATCTAGCTGTAGCCTCCCCTGCTACAACTGGTATGCAATGAGGATGATTCTGTTGATGAATATGGTGGCTCTGACTCTTAAGGAGACTAGATTGCATGTCTCATCCTGTTTAAGCACGTTATATATATAAACTCATTTAATTCCGAAGATAGCTCCACGAAGCAGGTACTATAATTTTTTGTCTTATTAAAATTACTGAAGGTCACACAACTACATCATAGCAAAGCCGGAATTCATGCTTTGACTACAGCCTTTACTCTTTTTTTTTTTTTTTTTGCGGTACGTGGGCCTCTCACTGCTGTGGCCTCTCCTATTGCGGAGCACAGGCTCTGGACGCGCAGGCTCAGCGGCCATGGCTCACGGGCCCAGCCACTCCGCGGGGCACGTGGGATCCTCCCGGACCGGGACACGAACCCGCATCCCCTGCATCGGCAGGCGGACCCTCAACCACTGTGCCACCAGGGAAGCCCAGCCTTTACTCTTAACCAATAAACCCCATTCCTCCTCTCATCCTGCTCAAATATCCAATCCCATAAGCCATAAGTTAAGTGTTACTCTTTCAAAGTCCCATTTATCCATCCAGCTCTGCTCGTGCTCTGGATAATATCAATTACAGCACAGGGTATTGAAATACAGTACACTGATATATTTCCTGTTGGATTTATCCACTATACAACAGAAAACTAGACATGTTTCTTCTGGGAAAAAAAGGAAAGAATCAAAGGAAGGAACTATATTGTACTCATTACTACATCCCTAATACATATAGCAAAGATCCCAGGGACCTTTTGGTCATTAAGTAACATTTGCTGAACTGTGTTTAAATTTGTAAAATTGCCTGGACTTTACCACTACAATCAGAATAGGTGGTTAATTAAACATAAAGTGAATTCTAAACATGCTATGAGTACTAAGGACTAAGAATTACATTGAATGAATTTAAACTATATTGGGCAAAATCATTCCTATAGAACTTCACAGTTAAAAATGGTTACAAGAAAACTGTCAACTCTTGAAAACTGTTTAGAGGATAAATAGGCTGTAGGATAACTACTGTCACTGCCTAAGATAATTTCTGAGATGTAATATATACTGTGAGCTTGATAGTCTATATAAGCACAGGTAATGATGCAATTTATTGGTTTCTACACAGAGAAGTAAGCCCATGGTGTGTGATGACACGAGACAAAGCAAAGATAATCTAAAGAAAAGTGAGGCACAGGAACCTGGAGTATTGAGACAATAAATACTCTTTGTGAGGAAGACGACTTTGGTGTGAGACATAAAATTGTAAGGAAAGAAAAAAACTCACCCAAGGAAATCGTAATCATCATTCACAAGTGGCCCTTTATTAAGGATGTCTGTCTACATGCTGGATTCCAACTCTAGCTTGAAGAAGACCCATAATGGATGGAATATGTCATCTGTTTAGACCTAATTAAAATGTTCTAATTGCTGTATTAAGAGGGGAGTACACACTTTGCTCAATTTTATCTCCATTCCGCTGGAGGTGAGGTGTAAGAGGAAATGTGCACATCAAAGCGCCGATGTCATATGTATCTGATAGAAAATGGCACAGAAGGCAAATGCAATGGCTTATTTAGCTGTTGTCTCAAAATACTATTTGTTTTCCTTTGCTCAGGTAACTTTTGCATAGAAATTATACGGAAGCACTTGCGGATTTGCTCGAAATATTAATACATAGTAGGGATACACGCTTATTTAAATATATTTTATAATAAATAGTTGATTCATTTTGACCAAATTGAAAACAACTATTTTTACACATCTTACTACCCAAGTCAGTAATTATCATGTGTGTTTGCTTCTTGTTCTCCTACACCTACTATGGAGTGACAGAATAATCAATAAATTGAGAGGCAATGAGCTGTATTTCTGTTCCCACAGTGTCAAACCTCCAAGTAAGCTGGAATGAAATCATTCAAACACTCTGGATCCCTAAAGTCTTTCCACTCTAAAGTTCTAGGGGTTTTGAATACTATCTCAAAGACACTTTCTTAGTTAATTCACTAGAAATTCTCTGGTTGTTTTTAAAAAATATAAATGCAAGTACAAAAATGCTGTAAGAAGTAATCTAAGATTATTATTTTCAGCCACCCAAAAGCACATTTCTCTTATGAGCTAAAATGTAAGATGAAAATTCCATTAAAATTGTTGCGCATTGGGCTTCCGTGGTGGCGCAGTGGTTGAGAGTCCGCCTGCCGATGCAGGGGACGCGGGTTCGTGTCCCGGTCCGGGAAGATCCCACATGCCGCGGAGCGGCTGGGCCCGTGAGCCATGGCCGCTGAGCCTGCGCGTCCGGAGCCTGTGCTCCGCAACGGGAGAGTGAGTGGCCCGCGTACCGCAAAAAAAAAAAAAAAAAAAAAATTGTTGGGCATTAAAGAGTTAAAAGTTACTCATGTAGAATGTCTCAGCTATAGGCTGCCCCACTCCAATATCTATACTTCCACTAGAATGAAGAAATCAAGAGTTGCATAAAGCCCAAGAATTTACCAGTATTGATCCTATATAAATAAAATGTGGGAATAACTGGAAAAAACCAAAACACTAACATTTTTACCTACAAAATACATAAAAATAATTAGGCAAAAAGCTTAGTTTAATGAGATGGAGAATATGGGAGTGTGTGTTGAAATGTAGAGACATATTTCTGAAGTGCACATACCCCCCAAGAGCAGATTATGAATCATCTGTGTTTAATGTGTGAGAATATATCACATGGATATAAAACATGAATAGTTAGGGTCTTATAAAATATGTTATAGACTGATGTTCAAAATAAACACAAGGTGAATGAGCTTCCTGGTTCAAGGTGATGACGCAGGCTATGGCAATAGGTCCACCTTTAACGTGCACAGGATCTGCTGTGGACACCCCAGTCTGTAGGTACAATCCCATCTTCATCTCCATAGTCATCTTGTAGCTAACCTTGCAGCTCAGGGTATGCATACCAGCAGTGCAGTCCCTCCATGAGAAGACAGAACTGGGGAAGAGGTGAGGAAAGACCCCTGAAGCCAGCTTGGAGCTGCATGATCAGAGTAATCTGAGATTTAGAACCGGGAACATAGGCTCTGAGTGGGCATGTCCTTTTAGCTCTCAACAGACTCCTTGCCAAATGGGGTGGGGTGGGGCCTGAGGAAGAACAGAAAAGAGCCGGCTAATGTTCATCACCCAGAATCTCAGTGTGGTATTACATAGCTGATTGATCAAAGGAGAGATAACTGATTAAAGATAAGCCAACAGGATTATTGCATTTGGGATTGAATGTTGTACCAAGACACACAGAAATAGCAGTTCTGGGGGGCACAGGTGTCTAATGGGCACTTCACTGGAGCAACGTCCCACGAGTCCCTGTCACTTCGGTCCTTGGAGCTTATTCTTTTCAAGGATGGCTTACACCATTGTTTCTTCAATTCTCTGATCCATCCCAGAATCTTTAGAAAAAATGACCTCTATTTATTTGATTGGTAAAATTGGTTTCTAGTACATGCACTAAAAAAGGATATAAACTGTTAACTGCATCTATTATTACCCTATCTTGGTCGCACTTTAGGAGTGCTGCAACCATGATCAATGATATGTGTAATAAAGGAAAACAATACCACTTCAAGGAAATATACGGCCTCCTAAAAATATAAGGTTCTAGAACCTCATTGATATTGATACCATTAATGAGTTTTAATGAAGAATAAGAGATTTTGAAGTGCTGAGCAATCTGATTCAGACTTCTGAATTAGTTTGTCTTTTCTATTATTTGTATAGTAAGGTCACTGCAGGACACTGTTAAATAATTTTCAATTTACATGCAAATTCCAGCATCAAACTGTGATCAAGTTATGTTTTTCTGCATAAAATGAATACAAATAAGTCTAATCACCACATAATATTATCTTTGACCCTTTCCTTTGAACTCCGCCATATATGTGAGATGTATAAAAATTTAATTTGCACTGTATTTTTGACATAATATTTCATTCAAATCTTCAGAATTTAATAAGTTTACTGTGGACTAAAGAAAAATATTTTGATGTACTTTTTAATTGTTTACAAAGAGTTTAGCCACAACAAAGAAACTTTATGATATTTTTAAACAAAATCTTAACATCTCCCTGAGTAATCTCTCTACCAGTTGTGTCATTTGGCTGAATTAATTAATCTCTCTGAGGCTCAGATTCCTCATCTGACGAATGGAGATACTGAAGTTCCAACATGAATAACAGAGGTGTATGAACATTAAATGAGATCATGTATGCAAAGTTTTCAGTACATGCTTGACATTTACTAATTAGTTATTTAATGTTACTTTTTCCAAATTTTTTCTTGATTCTTGAGAACCTGCCCTCTCAGAACCTTAGTTTCTTTATCTATAAAGTGGGTTCTTATAAGATTTAGTGAAAGGACTTCCCTGGTGGCGCAGTGGTTAAGAATCTGCCTGCCAATGCAAGGGACACAGGTTCGAGCCCTGGTCTGGAAAGATCCCACATGCTGCGGAGCAGCTAAGCCCGTGCACTACAACTACTGAGCCTGCATGCCACAACTACTGAAACCTGCACGCCCAGAGCCTGTGCTCCGCAACAAGAGAAGCCACTGCAATGAGAAGCCTGTGCACTGCAACGAAGAGTAGCCTCTGCTCGCTGCAACCCCGCGTGCAGCAACGAAGACCCAACGCAGCCAAAAATAAAAATAAATAAGTAAATAAATAAATTTATATGTAAAAAAAACAAGATTTAGTGAAGGTAAAGCATATAAAGTTGGTAAAACTGTCATTGATTTAGAGATATTAAAAGTTCTAATTATTTTTGTAGTCATCCTAGGTCAGCATTCTCTCTACAACAAAACGCTTCTTTGAGGAATCATTAATAACATTTTACACTATTTCTAAATAGTGTTAGGAAATGCTATCAGTATTAAGAGATATTAATTTTTCACTTACAATGGATTGGGTACTGGTTTAATCACTTTGCAAGGATTAAATCAATAGATTTCCATAATAATTCAATTGTATAGAAAAGGCATAGAGTGGTGAAGTAACTTGTCCCAGGTCACACACCTGAGAAACAGTGAAGTTAAAATTCAAACTGAGCTAATGATTCCAATGCCCATCATGTTATATAACCTCTAAGCTATTGCTTTTCCAATCAAAATGGGGATGAAAGAATATAATTTAAATTGCATATCCCATGCTTTTAAGGAAATTTGAAAATGTTTAAAAGTATTTAAAAATACAGGATTTCTTGGAATATGAGATAATCCTTAGACTAGAAACACCTGGAAGCTCACTTGATCCATTGTCAAATTCAACATAATATTTAAATTGCTTAATATGTTGCATAAGTTATTTTAAAGATAAACTCACCAAATAGTACATTATGTCCAAAATAATAAAGCAGGACATGACATCTTGAGAAAAGATGTACATTTTAAGTAGCTAAACATTAAAAAATGATATAATTTTCCATAAAATACATTATAAAACACTGCAAAATACCTTTGTGTTAGTAATGTATTTTACATTTTAAAGTATTTTAAATAATATTGATAGAAAATCTTTTTTTCACTTCCTTTTTTTGGCAGTATGAGATTTTAGTCACGGAATTAAGGCCAACTGAGAGAAAATATCTACAATCTACAATTCAGTAATAAAATACTGAAATACATTTTCAAATGCAAGACTCTTCAAAGTCAGAAATGAAATGAATTCAGCCAACTGGAATTTATATTGAAATCTGGAGATAACTTCACGGGCTAAGGACTACCCAGGGCAGGAGATTTACTGGAGGTTCCCACACAAAACTGGAATCAATAGGGTTTATATTTGCAGCTTTAGAGTAAATGAGAAAGAAACCTGCCTCTCAGAAGTGGTGGAGATATAGATATACATGAATCACCTGAATATCTATCTCTCTATCTGTCTATCTATCCATCTCTATAGATACATAGCTATAGGAGATCTCCCTCCCCCCCCATATATATGTATGTATATATCCTGAATCTAGAATTTATACAGAATAACAAAAGGCTAACAGGAGCCAAGACACTCCTGAAAAAGAAAATCAAAATCAAGAGACTATATACTTAAGGTAACAAAACTTATTTAAACATTATAATAAAGAAGAGGTGTGGAATAGCAGAGATAGACTCGTAGACCAGAGAACATAATAGAAGACCTAGAATTGAACCCCATGTGTTTAGATATTTGATTTTTGGCAGACTTGGCATGTACATCAGAAGGGAAAGAATGGACCTATCATGTATTAGCAGTCTTCAGGCTAAGTTATGGGTGCACCAGAGAGTACATAAAAATTGTTGCAAGGGAGATAAAGGCATACAGTTTTAAGGAAATCAATTTCTAGATCTTCATTTCCAAATATGAAGCTTCCTGAAATTGATGTGCCAAGAATGCACCTATGATCATCTTGGTTCTACTTTACACACTCTTTCACAACCACACTCCACACTTTATAGAAGATAGAGCTTTGCATCTTTCCCTCTATTTGACATTCAAAAGTATACATGGGCAAGTTGTGATAGTAGAAACATGATAATGTTTAGCTCATTTAAAGTCTCACTTCTTTTATTCCCTATTTTCAAAGAACGTTTCAGCCTGATGGAGTTTCATGAGACTGAAGGGAAAAAATATTAGCATGAAACAATTTTATAATACAATGCTATTTACTAACAATGCATTCATAACTAAAAATAAAGCTATATTTTAAAATTAATAAATCTGAATATATAAGTACAAACATAAATAACTCTGATATTTTTAAGCTCCCATCGAAGTATGAAAGTTTGATACAAATTAGCATTGCTCACAGTGGAAGCTAGGGAAACATGCACATCCACAGAAAAATGACTGACGTAGTGTTAATAGCCCGAAGTTAAATGTTCATTTCAGCATATCAGAAAGTTGATTCCCTGTAATGACATCACTGTGCTTCATGAATGAATGTGATGGCAGAAGCCACTGTTCAACAGAGTGCATCAAAAATCATGATAGAGGGGCTTCCCTGGTGGCGCAGCGGCTGAGAGTCCGCCTGCCGATGCAGGGGAACCGGGTTCGTGCCCCGGTCCGGGAAGATCCCACATGCAGCGGAGCGGCTGGGCCCGTGAGCCATGGCCGCGGAGCCTGCGCGTCCGGAGCCTGTGCTCCGCAACGGGAGAGGCCACAACAGCGACAGGCCCGCGTACCGCCAAAAAAAAAAAAAAAAAAAAAAAAAAAAAATCATGATAGATTAAAATAATGCTATGCCTTAGAGCAAAGAAAGGTATGTTACTACTGAGATTACAACAAGCGAAGAAGAACTTGTTGAAATTTAGACACTTTTGCACAAGTATATTTGGACTTACATTGGGAATAAGGTATTTTTATAAATGTTTATATATTTGTATTTACATCTGTTTATTTTTTCGGATATAGCTGCTCAGTGACTAAGCAGAAGGGTGCCCTTATTGCTCATATTCATTCCTTTACTCTTTTTTAAAGTATTTGCTTAAAATTCAACAGCAAAAACACCAAATAACATGGACACAGGACTTGAAAGATATTCCTCCAAAAAAGATATACAAATGGCCAAGAAGCACTTGAAAAGATACTCACCATCACTAATGCAAAAGAAGGAAATGCAAATCAAAACCAAAATGAGGTGTGACTTTACACCCATTAGGATGGCTACTATATTTTTTAAAACCCCAAAGACAAAAAACTCCAGAAAATAACAAGTTTTGGTGAGAATGTGGAGAAACTGGAATGCTTGTGTAGTGTTGGCAGGAATGTAAAATAGTGTGGTCACCATAAATAATATTGAGTTGGCCCTCAAAAAATTAAAAAGAGAATTACAATATGATCCAGCAACTCCACTTCTGAACATATACATAAAACAACTGAAAGCAGGAACAAGAACAGATATTTGCACACCCATGTTCATAGCGGCATTATTCACTATAGCCAAAAGGTGGAAGCAAACCAAGTGTCTATCTTTTTCTTTTAAAGATTTTTTGTATGTGGACCACTTTTAAAATCTTTATTAAATCTGTTACAATGTTGCTTCTGCTTTATGTTTTGTTTTTTTTTTTGGCCGTGAGGCATGTGGGATCTTAGCTCTCTGACCAGGGATCAAACCTGCACCCCCTGCATTAGAAGGCAAAGTCTTAACCACTGGACCGCCAGGGAAATCGCCCAAGTGTCTACTGACAGATGAATGGATAAACAGAAAGTGGTATATACATATAATGGAATATTACTCAGCCTTAAAAAGGAGGAAAATTCTGATATATGGTACAACATGGATGAACTTTGAGGATATTATGCTAAGCAAAGTAAGCCAGTCACAAAAGAACAAATACTCTGATGAGTCCACTTGTATAAGGAAAATAGAGTAGTCAAATTCACAGAGAAAGAAGGTAGAATGGTGCTTGCCAGGGACTGAGGGCAGGGGAAAATGGGGAGTTACTGTTTAATGGGTACAGAGTTTCAGTTTTGCAAGATGAAAAGATTTCTTGGATGGACGTTGGTGATGGCTATACAACAATGTAAATATACTTAATGTTACTGAATTGTACACTTAAAAAGGATTAAGCTGGTCAATTTTATGTTCTGTGTATATTGCCACAATGTTTTTAAAAATTGAAAATATTTGCTGATTGTCTACTGATAAGCACTGTTCTAGGAGCAGGTATTATGACAGAGCCTGACTTTATCCTCTGCTTCAATTTGGGAACATTTTTACTGACAAACAAGCTTTGGATTGCCAAAAACATTTAACCTTGATTTACATAGAATATAGGATATTGCCATTAAAATGGAAAATACTATTGGATATTAGGATATTAAACTTTCATATTTTTAAAAGAGATATCTAAGGAATAAAGGATAAATTAATATCCAGCAATTATTGCATCTAGAAGTGGGACAGCTGTCGTGAGGATGTGTATTTACACACTTACGTAAATTTTAAAAATATACTCAGGCTGATTATGATGAAAACCCGCTTGTTTGAAAATGAGAACTGTTTTGAATTTTGTCTAAAGTTTTTCTGCACCTGTTGAGATGATCGTATGATTTTTTTCCCTTTATTTGTTAATGTGGTGTATCACATTGCTTGATTTGTGATACTGAACCATCCTGGCATCACTGGAACGAATCCCACTTGATCATGGTGTATAATCCTTTTACTGTGTTGCTGAATTCAGTTTGCTAATATTGTTGAGCTAATTTGTTGAGGATTTTTGTGTCTATATTCATCAGTGATATTAGACTGTAATTTTCTTTTTGTGTGATGTCTTTGTCTGGCTTTGGTATCAGGGTGATACTGGTTTCTTAAAATGAGTTTGAAAGCATTCCTTCCTCTTCAATTTTTTTTTTGAATAGTTTGAGAAGAAAAGGTGTTATGTCTTCTTAAAAGTTTGGTAGAATTCACCTGTGAAGCCATCTTTTCATGTACTTTTGTTGTTGTTGTTTTTTATTACTGATTCAACTTTATTACTGGTAACTGACCTATTCATATTTCCTTTTTCTTCCTGATTCAGTCTTGGGAGACTGTATGTTTTAAGGAATTTATCCATTTCTTCTAGGTTGTCCATTTCATTGGAGTTTAATTGTTCATAGTACTCTCTTACGATCATTTGTATTTCTATGGTGCTGGTTGTAACTTCTCTTTCATTTCTGATTTTATTTATTTATTTAAATAAATAAATATATTTATTTATTTATTTTTGGCTGTTTTGGGTCTTCATTGCTGCATGTGGGCTTTCTCTAGTAGTGGTAAGCGGGGGCTACTCTGCGGTGTGCAGGCTTCTCATTGCAGTGGCTGCTCTTGTTGCAGAACTTGGGCTCTAGGCGTGTGGGCTTCAGTAGTTGTGGCATGCAGGCTCAGTAGCTGTGGCACATGGGCTTAGATGCTCCGCAGCATGTGGGATCTTCCCAGACCAGGGCTGGAACCCATGTCCCCTGCATTGGCAGGTGGATTCTTAAACACTGCCCCACCAGGGAAGTCCCCATTTCTGATTTTATTAATTTGGGTGCTCTTTCTTTTTTCTTGATGAGTCTGGCTAAAGATTTAACAATTTTATTTATCTTTTCAAAGAACCAGCTGTTAGTTTCATTGAACTTTTTTTTTTTTTTAGTTCCTATTTCATCTATTTCTGATCTCTATTATTTCTACTAACTTTAGGTTTTGTTTATTCTTCTTTTTCGAGTTCTCTTAGATGTATGGTTAGATTGTTTACTTGAGAATTTTCTTGTTTCTTGAGGTAGGTCTGTATTGTTATAAATGTCCTTCCTGGAACTGCTTTTGCTGCGTCTCATAGATCCTGGATTGTTGTGTTTCCATTTTCATTTGTCTCCAGTTTTGTTTTTTTTTTAATTTCCTCTTTGATTTTTTTCAGTGACCCACTGTTTGTTTAGTAACATGTAAAGTATGCTTGAATCATGTGGTGAATAAACTTATTTTATCACAAATAATTGACAAAGGTATATTATTTGTTTCAAATTTCTCATATCTTTGAGTATATTATGTTAAAAAAGGAGCCACTAAATGGAAGAGGAAAAAGGATTACTAATAGTGTCTTTTTAAGTCTTGTTAGGTAAATCATTCTTGGATATTATTCCCAGAAATTGAGAGAATGAATAATTCTACTGACTATATTGTAAAAAATGCTTTTATAAGTCAAGTGGTTTCTAACTTGTCGCTTCCAAAAATTTGAACAGTGACTTAGTTTTCAGATGCTAGATCAAAAAATAATTTTTGATTATAAAATATTGTGACTTTTGACTTATATTTTTGGCAATCCAGTTCAAGCACTTGAAGGACGATGCTGTAACAAAATTCAATCTTAACAAACATCACAATCTTATGCGAATATGGTTTCTTAGCACTTATTTCAGTAAAAGCAAAAATTAGAAATAGAACTAAATTCTTTCTTATTCTAGGAATATTCATTCATAAATACATAAAATTGAGGTAATGAATGAGTCACAGTTTCATGCATAGTGAAGAATCTCAAAAAAACTTTAGCTAAAAAAGAAACAAGTCACCAAAAATACATACAATTTTACGGTATGACTCTATTTACATAAAGTACGAAACTGGACAAAATTAAATAATATGATTTAGGAATATAGTTATGCCAAAACTAAAATTAAATTCAAGAAGATGATTATCATAAAAGGCAGGGTAATGATTTCCTCTAGTGGAAAAATATATGATTGGAGAAGTGCATATAAGGATTTCTGAAGTACAGGTAATATGCATAATTTCTGTAGAGTAACTCGGGGGAATCATTTTATTTTAATATTAAGCTAAAAGTACACATTTAAAATACACTTTTATATGTATAATAAGGGCTCATACAGCTGGCTGCACATTAGAATTATCCGAAGCTTTAAAAATTATGGATGCCTGGAACTCACATCCAGAGATAATGATTTAATCGGTCTGGAATGGGGCCTGGGAAGAGATATTCTTTTAAGCTCCCCAAGAGATTTTGGTGTGAGGCCAGAGTTAAGGGCCACAAACACTGACGCATTTCACAATAGAAAGTAAACATGGTTTAAAAAAAAGAAAGAAAAAGAAAAAAGAAAGAGTGGGGGAAAAGAGAGAGAGAGAGAGAAAGAGGTTGACCAGTCCTGGAAAGTTGGAGATTCTGAATTTTTCAGATCATCTAAACACTGGGGCTGTTTTATGCCTTTTTGAAGGCCTCCATATGCTTTACTGAGCATATGTTATGTTCTCATGATCTCTTTCAGACACTGCATAACGTATTGGGCAATCGCATCCAATGCTCAAAGAAAGCTGTGTTCCACTAAATTTCATTTCAATGTGTTTATAATATTTAATATATGAGATAACTTTCAATGATTCAACCCATAAAAATATATCTAGGCATAAAATAACACACTAAAATGACCTAGAAATATATTAACAAGAGTAAAAAATCAATTAATGAATAATAAAATTATTAATACTTTCATATTTTTATTTTCTTTTTTTATTAGTTCAACCAACACATTTAGCTTTTTATAGATTAAAAGACCCTTTTAATACTTTGGGCTATGCTTATATTTAAAGCAATTAAGAAAATGAAAGCATCACCCTTCCAAATGAATTCCCATGAGTCTTTGATAATCAGGATAATCACCTAATTCCACATTTCAATTTCCATTAGATTGGGACAATTAAGAGAATTCTAATTAACCACTAAGAACTAAAAAACTGAAACGAATGTAGGGTGTTCCCTCAGTGCAAAGTACAACAGATTAAAAAAGAAAAGAGTAGATTACAATACTAGGAAAGTAAAATGTACCAGCATGTTGCAAAGGAAAAAGCAAACAAACAAACAAACAAACAAACAATCTTACAGTGACTTTTCTTTTTGGTAGAACACTTGGGAAGAAGGAATAACCAAAAATATAAAGCATAATTAAAGTTAATAAAAATATATGTGGTGATGAAGTATTATGGTTCAAGAACACTTAAATATAAGCACCAAAATGTAAAGATGGAAAACAGAAAGAAACATGAAGAGTATTTAATCTGAGGGTGTTTCTTAAGCTAAACAACAAAGCAAATTTATAAAGTAAAACCTTGATTAAATTAGATTAAATAAATTGGATGAGGATGTCTTCATCAAAAGTACCATAAACAATATCAAAGGACAATAAAAAGCAAGAAAAGCATACTTAAAATATATCTTATAAAAGAATGGTTATATAATTAGTGAAGAAAAAGCATGTCCAAATCAATACAAGAAGGAAACAGCTCAACAGAAATTTTTGACAAGGAAATGAATGGGCAGTTCTCAAAAGATGAAATGTGAATGACCAACAACAGGCTTACTGGTTTAAAGAAAGAGATTTAACTGCATTATTAACCACATATGTAAATTAAAATGCTATATCATTTCATCTACTAAATTAGAAAAAAACTCCTTGCAGAAATCGAATGAAAACCAATGTTGAGCAGGATTTAAAGAAATAGATAAATTAATTTATCTAAACTAAAAAGGGAAGGCAATCTTGATGGAAGAGATGGGGGTTTAAGAAAGGTTCAAGGTGTTGAATTATGGAGACAGGCGAACATGGACAAAGGCTGAGGAGAACAAAGCAATAAGCAACCTTAACGGGTGGCATGTTAAGAAACAGCAAAAATAGTGGATGAAGCGTTGCCAGTGGAAATTTACATTTTAATAATCATTCTTTTTTTTTTTTTTTTTTTTTTTGCGGTACACGGGCCTCTCACTGCTGCGGCCCCTCCCGTTGCGGAGCACAGGCTCCGGACGCGCAGGCTCAGCGGCCATGGCTCACGGACCCAGCCGCTAGCATGTGGGATCTTCCCAGACCGGGGCATGAACCCGTGTCCCCCGCATCGACAGGTGGACTCTCAACCACTGCGCCACCAGGGAAGCCCTTAATAATCATTCTTATTGACAATATATATTAAAGTCATAATTTCGTATACCCTTAGGCTGGGATATTACCTAGTAGGAACTGGTGGTAGGCTAGTCACTCTCTAAACAAATGTTCATTTCCTTCCTCACCCTTAGTTTTGAATAAACACATTTCATAGATTTCCTTCCAGTTTGACCATGCAACAAAATTTTGGCTAATTAGTTATAGGTGGAATTGACGTGCAACAGCTTCAAGGAAACCTTTTAAAGGACACTTGGTGTGTGCCCTTTGCTGTTTTCTCCTAGCTTATTTTTTTCCTGCCAGCTGGGAGCTTGACGGGCATCCATCCTGAGCTAGAGTCTCCCCCCACTAGTTCATTCAGCCATCTTCCCCTCTCTATTTCTATTGCAATACTCTAGCACAGTTTATTACTTTTTACCTACTCCATTAGACCAGCCATCTATTGGAATAACCAACTCATCTGTATACTTATTTGTGGAGGTATTGTACTTGTTGAATGAATACTATTCTAAGAATACGTGTTCAGTGAGTCTAGAGGGGACTTGTTTACCCCACTCCCTTCATCTGATGACTCCCTCTCATCCCCTCATCCATATGGTCACCAAGGTGGGAGCTCGGTAGGCATGCTGGTACATATCCCTGACATCAGACTAGTTAACTAGTCTGAAGATGGCTGTTTGACCCAAGATAGGTCAATTGTAATCACCTACCAGAGAATTTAGAAATATAACTACTGGGTTTTTGCAACAGCGTTTTGAGGCTCTTGAATCCTGCAGTGTAGTCACATTTTCTGCCTATGTATGGTGAAGCATAGAAAGCTGGTTCCACAGAGAGGGGCCCGAAACAGATGTGCAGAGGGAAGCAGTTAAGAGAGACAAGAGGCACAGAAAGATCACAGCTCAAGTTCCCTCTTTTCAATCCCTGGTTTTAGAACCTTCCTGAAGCTGAACTGCACTCCTGAGCTCGGCTTTCCTGAGGTTCCTCATACCCTTAAATAAACTCTTTATGTTTGACGCTACTGGCAATTAAACTAGATATGATTAAACTAGAGGTTTCCCAGAAATGATCATGAGGATGTATAAAGACTGAAAGGCCAAAAAGTAAATGAGTGGAAAGAAATCCAAACCACACTTTTTTTTTTTTTTTTTGCTGAGCTCCTTCCTGACCTTTTAATCAACAGTTTAAAACTGTATTTCCCAGTTCCTCTGAGGCAACTTTCCAAACAATTTGTGTGACTCATTTTGCTCAAATCCCTCAAGAACCCCTTCTGTATTAAACATCTTTATTCCCCTCTTAAAAGAGATGTGCTGGGTCTAGTTTCATGATGTCACTCACAATGGTAGGTGTTCAATATATATTAGTTTCCTTCTATTGTCTTGAAGTTCACGTATGCTACGCAGGTCTGTAAAACAGTGAAGTTTGTATGCAACTAATCAGCAAAGGAATTAAGTCAATACAACACAGAATTTGTGTCGATGCCTGCATGATTCTTCCCTCTACAGTAATGTCTTGTGCCTCCAAGGCATAGCAGATGAGAGGGAAGGACACTAACACAGCTGAGCCGGAGGGACAGCCACAGAAGAATGACGGGCTGTTGAGTACGCACCTCACCCCGTCTTTCTTTTCTCTGTTTCTCCACATGTTCTCTTGGAAATGCTTATTTGTTGTATGTTTTTTTAAAATTTTTCCTGGTCTTTTGTCACTCTTCCCATGT
Organism: Tursiops truncatus; assembly: GCF_011762595.2. Taxonomy (NCBI): domain Eukaryota; kingdom Metazoa; phylum Chordata; class Mammalia; order Artiodactyla; family Delphinidae; genus Tursiops; species Tursiops truncatus. The sequence goes on along the minus strand of NC_047035.1, from coordinate 161,020,531 downwards.
CTCCATAATTCAACAGTCTTAAACTCTTTTTTATACCACCCTTTCATCAAGATTCCTTGCATCGTACCCTACCCACCTTTTTAGGTAAAGTAGCACATTTGCTGAAAAGTTCCTCTATTTATTAGGATCTTAACATGCTTTAAACTGTGCCTGTATTTTTATTATGGTTGCTTTTGTTTATGCTAGTGCTATATAACTCAGTTATCTATGCTTATAGTGGTTTGACCTAATCCTGTTTTCCCATAAGCCCTTTTATGTGATCATTCAAAATAGGAGACTTTTTAGAAACTCATGCATGCCTCTGTGTATAGGTATGTGTGTGTGTGTTTCATCAAATAGACAAAAAATTGGTTTCTGGCCCTGGCCTAATATTTGTGCATGTATAAATACCTGTGGATTTAGTTGAAACCTATTTATGTTTGAACCACCTGGATATAAATTTATTGAGTTCCACATCTACTTATTTTGAGTACCACCTGTAGTTTGTATATCCTATATATATATATATATATATATATATATACACATTTGTTTCAGGACTGAAGAGTTTATCTTTCAATAGTGTAATGAAAAAAGTATATCTATATCAGTGTAAAATGGAAGTCTCATTGATAAACATTAATATTCATTTTGATTAGAAAATAATTAATAAAACATAATTCAGTAAAAACTGAAATGCCATATTGTCACAAAGTTTCTATGTAATGGTCTTACTGACCTAGATATTAAGTGGGGAAATGTTCATTGTAATTGAAACAAATTCTACTTAGAAATTGCATGAATAGAGGATAATGTTAGGATTCAGCTTCACAGTAGCCTTCATTTGAACCTAGGGACATTTCAAGGGCTATTTAAGGCTTACTAAAACGTATGTTCAAGTAATTATATTTTCTTAATCTTATGAGCGAGCCAAGTTATATCATTGTGCTTGATTATAATCAAGTATAATCACATTAATTATAATATTCAGTTTATCGCTATGATATGATTACAGTTACATCTTTAAATGTAGACCTTTTGACATTGAAATGCTAATTTTATCAAGATTATTGAAAGATAAAGTAATACCTGATATTTTCTAGGTATATAATAATGATTGCCTTAAACACAACATTAATTAGATCCATTCATGGTTTTGATTTTTTAATTAAAAATAGTGATTAAAGATATAATAAACTCAATTACTTAGTTCTATTGTCTAAAATATGGTCATGGAACCAGGAATAAGAATCTATTCCCTGATTTTATGAGAAGCAAATAACTTGGCTCTCAGGCTTAATGAAGAGCAATGTTGTCGGTTGACCAAGACAAGGAAGTCTCTCCCCTGAGGCCTGGTTCAAATCAATTCAAGCAGTAAAGCAAAGTGAGGGCTACAGCTGTCAATGACCGGAAGGAGAGGGTTGATGCCACAAGGACTCTCTCTACTTATTGGTTTTGAATTTTGCTTAGTGTGGACTTCATTTTCTGACTATTTTTCCCCATAAGACTGGAGCCAGGGATGCTGTTAGATGTTCTTTCTTAACATATTTGGAGTATTAGAAACTGAAGGGTACATATATTTTTTATATCATAGCCCTAACTGTAAATAATATTCTTCTCTTTAAGGTAGGAAATTGCATGGTGTGTTAGTTAGATCTGACTAGATTATAAGACACTTAAAAAATAATCTCCATGTCTCAAAAACACCATTTTTGGGGTCATTTGCTATATATGTCTAAAACAAGTTGGCAGAGGGACTTTCCTCTACAGACTCAACGGGACCAGGCAGATGCAGACACATCACCTGGAAAATGAGGTGTCCTCTACCACCGCAGCAGAAGGGAGACCAGGTGGGCTGTACACCAGCTTGGAAATGCTTCAACCTGGAAGTGACACACCTCACCTCCTCACAGCACTCTGGCCAGAGCTTTCTTACACAGATCCACCTACCTGAAAGGGTCTGGGACACACAGGGAAGAAAATGGATATTTTGAAAATAGTAAATATCTCTATAACGTACAATGGTAGGTTTAAAAATTTTGTAGTCATTTGTTTATAAATCAGTGAATTGAGATCACCATTCTTCCCTTTAGATAAAGAATTAAACTTTTGAATCAATAAAAATTAGTTACCTTTCTTTGACTGAAAAGTCAAAATGCTTAATTTCTGCATAATATACGGTATATACTTAGTAAAGATGCATTTATGTATGGATGGATATCTTATTGATACTGATATGTAAGTTGGGAGAGGAATATAATCAGGATATATATTTATTATAATGAAATACCTTTAAGCATGACTTTGATACTTTTTGTTAATCAAGAAAAGATATTTGCAGAAATGTAAAGTAGTTACTTCAAGTAAAGTCTACTTTTTCATAGTCTTTTTCAGGACTATTTGAGAACCACTGGGCATTTCACCAGCCAACAGATAAAGTTTCACAGAAAATATCAGGTTTAATTTAAAGATATGAATTGGCTCTGACATATAGAATATATTTAACAAATTCTTGGCAGAAATTTTTAGCCTTATGTACAAAAGGTGGCAGAAATTTTTAGCCTTATGTACAAAAGGTGTATAAGCAAACCTAGAACAAAAATAGTTACATATAATCAGAAAGAAACTGCTGTGAACTGGATCTCATAAGTCCTATAACATTCGTTCATAAAGTCTGTTTTATTTTCCCTCCCTCCTCTTACTGAAAAACTTTCTGAATCCAAAATAAAACAAGTATGTAACAATGAAGACTGGCTGAACATTAAATTTTTAAAAAACAGGATTTACCACGTTTAAAGTATTTCAACTAGTGTTACTAAAACACATCATTGTTAGGAGTACAAGTGATATGTCTGATATCGCCTGTTTTCTTTCAAGAGCATTTGAAAGTACTGGCAAACTAGATGTGGCAGGTGTTGTCTGATTGCTTTTACGCCACAGTATTCATCATGATTTTAGTAGTATTCTATGCTGTTACGGCTAAATATGGCTGCTTCTGTGCCATTAAGCATCAGTAAAGAAATCAAGCTGCCTGGTATTGTTTAGTGTAACCTCTGGATCCCTCAATTTCCCAGAGTTGTAATGAAGATTAAATTAAACATGACAGTGAGGATTTCAATGATAATCATGTCTAACATTTACTGAGTAGTTACTACGAAGAGAGTTACTGTTCAAAGCTCCTGGCGTATATTAACTTGTTAAATCCTCACAATTACCCTGTAAGGTGGGTTCGATTTTTACCGCCATAAAGAAACTGAGGTAAAGAGCTGATAAGCACTTATTCAAGGTCACACAGCAGCTAAGTGGCAGAGACAGGAAGGCTGACTCCGGAGTCTGCTTGCTTACCCTCTGTGCTGTGAGATGATCGCTAGTACAGAGCAGGTGTTTCTGATGACAAAGTTCTGCATGATGAGGCCCCCTGCCATCTCCCCACCCTTACTTTCTTCTGCTTCAGCAAAACGCTCCCTCCTAGGAAGTCTGCCTTGCTGGTCCCGAGACCTGGAGTGCTTTATTCAGGGCATTTGCGTGGTTGCCTCTTAGTACATTTAAGCCTTTGCTCAACTGTAACTTTCAGAGGCTGTTTCTGACTAATCAGGGTGATAATCCTCCCTCACTTTCTCCCTATATCATTCACAGCACCTAATACTACATGACACAGTATTACACATTACTTTGCTTACTGGCTGCATCTGCCGGCAGAATGTAACTCAATGAAGGCTCTGTTCTGAATTTTCACACATATAACAAGATTTGAATAAATGTTTTCTATTAATCCATCTGTCTGCCCATCTATTTGTCCATCTATCTATCCATCCATCCATCCACCCATTCATCCATCATTTATGTACCCTTACATTATATGCACTACATATTATCTAGCCATTAGTTATTAAAAATAAAAGTCACTTTTAATTACTTCATTAGGGTGAGATATTTATTTTTTCTACTGACTATCATCTTCCTTTCTTTTTTCTCTTCTGACACACATTTACTTTAAAAGAAAATTGTGGGACACCTAAATGCAGCACTTGGAACACTCACGTGTAGAGAAGAAATACAGCTTTTCATCTAAACTAAGTGAAGAAGCTAAGTTTTGAAGTCACTCTACAGGGTTCTGTGCATAGATTAATGTATTTGTGAACTCTGTATAGAGCAATCACTGCTTTGTGATCTCCCAAGTTCAGTTTAATTCAGAGTGATGCTGCACTGAAATCATTATCATCAAGCCACTATTTTTCACTCCAAATCTATCACTGCTGACAGTACACTTAGAAGTCATACATACAGTTTTTAAGGGGTTACAATAAAAAGGAAAGTCTTTTCAAGTTATGTGTGAAGACAATGTACTAAACATCTGAAATTATAATATTTCTGTCTTCTCTGACTTTATCCCCAAGGTATTTCCTTCCTTTCACATTTAGGATTATCTGGGGAACATGATGTGCTTTGCTCTGTATGAATTTAGAGACAGACAGAGTAGCTACTGTGCTACTGTCTACTTAGAAGATTTTATTGACTTCTGGAAGCATTTGCTGGTCCCTGAATTATTTCTTCCTTTTCCCCCAATGGAAAACTGGTCATCATTCAGTTGGATCTTCTAGATTTTTCAGTGGAAAAGGCAACGTCTTATAATGTTATCGGCTCCCACCCTGAGGTCCTGGGTTTACCAGTGTCTTGAAGACTGTTCACAGAGCAGTCCTGGCAGCAGGAGGCATGGTGGCGGGGGAGAGGCACACGGGGAAGAGGAGGAAATGCCGGGCGTCGAGAAAGGGGCAGTGAAAGTGGAAATGGAAAAATCAGGAAAGCCAAACGCTGTGTGACACAGGCATTTCAGCCCTGCTCCGAGGAGGTGCACACAGTTCATTGCACAGAGTTTTCTGCAGACTAGCCAAGCGATAAAGGCTTGCAGGACATGTGAACGGAACAGAACAAGCTTTTAAACGTTGATATGTTTAAAGGCGTTGTGCCTAGAACAACGTCAAGTTTTTTGCCAATGTTGTCCATCTATATTTTAGCCAAAAATATTCAGTGCTTTCTGTACACCATGCATTCTTCAAAGTACTTCGTATAAAGTAAATGATTTAATCCTTGTGAGAGTTCTATGAGGTGGAAGCAGTATTCTTACCATTTTCCGGCTGAGAAAAATAAGACAAAGGAAGATTACATAATTTACCTAAAACCATGGAGCAGGTAGCAAGTGGGTAAACCAGGATTTGCACCTAATGGTCTTGTTGCAAAGCTGACATAAATGCTATTTAGTATTAATAGTAGACTCAATAAGTATCAGCTGGATGGTTGTATGTAATAAATGATTGCACTTAATAACTAATGTTGATTGAACATGAGTAACCATTTAAATTTAGAATTGGCACTTTTATAAATTACAGTGATGGAATATTCCTTTCCTCTCTATATGAATTTTCTTTCTACTTTTCTATTCCATAGAATTGGTGGTTGCATTTTATAAGATTTTTGTACAAATCATCTTTAAATCAACTTGAATTTAAAAAGAGGAAATACTGAATTCATAATGTCACTTTTTAAAAATGAATAAGCTACTTGCTTCCAAAAAGGAGATACGCTTCTTAATGTATCTTTGGACAGGACAAAGATATGCCTATTCTTTTATTTTATTTTTCTTTTTAGAAAAATACAATAAATTTGATAGTAAATTGAAGATAGCACCATGATGTGTTCAGAATGCAAAGAAATAAAAAAGCATATATCTAGCTTTATGTTGGCCATGTACTAAATATTATCTAATAAACTGAGTTATGTGTTTTTGACTGGAAAGTAAAAAATAAATATGAAGCTCAAGTAGCTTTCTTATTTGCAGGTAAGGTAGATAACCATCAAATATATATCTCATCTATATCCTCTACCTTCTCCACTTTCACTCTTAATCAATTCAAAACTTTGTTCTGCATTACTCTGAAGTCTAAAAAAATATGCGAAGATTACAGAGTTGTCAGAAAGTCCAAGAAAAATTTCAGAGGTGGTCTGTTAGGACCCTAAAAAGGATTATAAGTCTATAGATTCTATATAAATCTATAAAAATATGATTTGCTTTTTGAAATTTTCTGGCTCTATTCCCCTCCAACTCTTTGATGTGGGTCTTCACTATCCTTCATCTATATTTAGTCTATTCAATTTTGATTCTACTCCCAGGGATGTTTTTATTTGTTTGTTCATTTTTTTGTTTTGTTTTTGAATGCGGGCTACTGTCCTAGAAAGGAATCCTGATGGATCCATTTGAGTTTTCATGGGGTCTAGACTGCTCTAGCCCCACAGACCTAACCACAGACCCCTTGGACCCACTTATTCTAAAAGTGGATGAAACCCCTCCCGGTTTTACCTGTCATTCTCAAACCACGTGACTGCATTTTTCCAGTGAATATCTGTTGGGCCTTTCATGATTCTCCTGGCTTCTCTCTTATAGACATAAACAGCATAGAGATCCTGTTTATACTGGGTTTTATAGGGATGTATTTTCACTTAATTTTGTTGCATATGTTTTCCATAGCTTATAGGCTTTGTTAACTAGGCTTTGACTTTAAAAAAATTATTTAAAATACTTTTTAAAAATTGAAGTATCATTTACATACCATTAAGTTCACCCATATAAAGTTTACAATTTAATGGGTTTAGTATATTTATGAAATTGTATTACAATCACAATAAAAATTTAGAATATTTTCATCACCCCATAAAAGAAACCCCATATTCATTAGCAGTCACTCCCTACCCCCTGCTCTTTAGCCTTAAGTAACCACTAATCTACTTCTGTCTCTACACATCTGCTATCCTGGGCATTTCATATAAATGGTATCATACAGTATGTGCTCTATTGTGGTTGGCAGGATGTGACAGAGAAATAAACACTGTCATTTTTTAAGTTCTTCATCTCGATGGGGAACAGCAACAATTCCATGATAGATTTTATGGTGACCGGTTTGCATATGATTTGAAGCTGGTTTCCTAATATGGGACAATAAAGCACCACTTGAAAATATGGCATAGTTAATAATAATGATGATGGAATATAACAATAAAATGGAATACATAAATTTTAGTATGTGCCAAGACTATTCTAAGCACTTCTCATATATCAACATATTTAACATTCACAGAAATCTATGATGGAAGTGCTATTTTTATCAACCCCATTTTATTGATGAAGAAACTGAGGCAAAGTGAAATGAAGAAACTCACCCAAGCTAGTCGGTGGCAGAGCCAGAGTCCACGTCCAGGTAGTCTGACTGGACACCTTGTTCCTAACCACTATTCTACACTGCCTCTCTGATGTTTAGGTGTTTTGTCAGATACCATTCTCTTCCAAGTTGGCAATACTAGAAAACAACATAGGGTAACTTATGCTCTAATTTGCTTTCTTGTTACTCATTTTTCACAGCACTGCTATTTTAGTGGCATATAAAAACTAGGGGGACCAAAAAAGTCATTGTTTTTTAGTTCCAAACATAGTCTTTTAAACTTTTGCAAAATACTTTCTTTTCCTATCTTAACTAAAACATAATCTGAAAATCCTCGTTATTTGTAGCAGGCTGGCTATTTAAAAACTGGTTACTTCTTCCTAAAATATATTCGACATACAGTTGACCATATTCACTACGATTAACCAAAATTTGCCTTTCTATTTATAACAAAGAAAGCCTTAAAGTAGTATATCACTAAATGTATAAGACATTAAAGTATTAGTCAGTACGGTGAATGTTTGATCAACTTGAACGAAATGAGTTATAATCATGTAAATTTTCACAGGACTTTAAGAGAAGAAGGGAAAGAAATAGTCCACATTTCTACATGAAACTTGGCAGAGCTGGGATAATAGCTCTCATTTTTCTTCTGTCCTGAATCGGCCCATCCAAGAATCATTCTGCTTCCCTTGAGAGGAAAAGAATCTCTCCTGTTTAATAAGTTACTAGAAAAGAGTTTCAAAAGCATGTTCTAAGATACCTTTTCATGATTATATTTTCAGATCCCCTTTTCTGTGGTCCAGGAACCCTCTCCTAAACATCTCCAAGCCCAAACCCTGTCTTTTGCTTGACATAGAGACCTGGAGCTCTGTGACCCCTGTGCTCACCTAGGGTGCACGAATTCTGATTTTATGTAATATGTATGTACCTATGTATATGTGTGTGTATGTATGTAGCTGAGTATCAGCTGCCTTTGCTGGAAACATGGTGGGGTGTGTGGGAGAGACTCACACTCCAAAAGACTGACTCCTAAGCAGAATCCTTTTCACCAGCCCTGGTCATAAAGAGAGCAAATGCTTTCACAGCACCAAAAACCAAAGGCACATTTTTGCACTGCCTTGGTGTAGTGATATTTTAATATGAAAGCAGCAACGGAATTAAACAGCATTCAGGTTTAGCTCTTGAGTCCCAGGGGCTTGCCTCTAAGTGAATCAGTGTAAGACACCACAGAAGGCATATCTTTCATGGGCAGGATATATCACACTGTACTATTTTGGAAATCAGATAGAATGACTCCTCAGAAAGCAACTGTGCCAGCTGTGAAACTGTACCAATGTATTTATAATTATTTTTGACATTTTCTGGGTAGTTTTGTAAAGAAAATCTAAGTGTAATTATACTTCACATTTAGAAGCATGATAAGTGATAGCATATTTTTTCAAGTTACTATTCACTTGCTAGGGTAGCATTTTAAATCCCTTAAGCAGAGCTCTCAATTTAAGTTCTGCTTGAATTATACTTGGTTGCATGTATTCCTTATATATCCACTAACTTCCAGCTTTCTAACCCTTTTTACTGACTCATTTAAAATTAATTAAATTACATAAATGTATGTGAGTATTAGGCTTACATTTTAAATTTTGTTGAAAATTAATTCAAAGGACAACACTGCTGCATGTTAGAAAGGGGATGATGCAGAAGGAAGAGAGGAATTACTTGTGTAATTAAAGGATGGAGAAACTATTATCTCTTAACATGTAGCTAAGTCCAACCATTATGAAATTATCTCTTTCGATTGATTTTTACGTATGTACAAAATACGTAACTGCAGAACATTTTATAAATATGAAGCAAAGATAAAATGGCTAGATTATAAATGTGCTTCCAAACGGCAGTGCTTTCCAGAAACTTACCAGTCGTGCAGTTTTCAAATTCAATGTCATCAATTGCAGCTCCTCCACCCAGATCCCTTGTTCTGATACCTTGAAATATGACTTCAAAATTCCTTAACTTTCCTAGAAGGATGACAGCCTTTTGCCAATGATCACCAGAGTTCTGCTTACTTTCTTGCCATACTTTGGATAGTCCTTTCTCTGTCTGAAGGTAAAGAAGTTTGCATTAGGCAGATGATTACACACAAAAGAAGGAAAAAAACACAACAATTATTTAGAACAGAAGCATTTGATCAATGAAAACTGATTAAAAAAACTGATAATATTCATGATATATTTTACCTCATCAAAACAGAAGCTCCTTAATCTACTAGGTATTCCCAAAAGCAATACTAGCAAGATTAGCAGTAAACTTGTTTCGCTATTTTCAGAGACATCATTATTAGAAAGTGGCCTACTCAGTTCAATCCACTTCTCCTTGCTTGCCCACAAAATTCTCAATGGATACTTGATGGAATCTGAACAGTTTACAGGTGCCCTGGGTTTACAGCTCTAGGTACCCTTCCCACCAACTTTCTACTCACATTCTTGAATCATTGGTATTGCACCTGCCTTTACAGAGCTTAAATAACTTACATAAGGAAAGAGAAAAGAGAGATAAGAGGAGGCATATGTGGGAGAAGTCACATATCCCTGATGGATATGATAAGAAATTGTGAAGTGAATTGAGCACAGAGGGAAAGTGATCATTTCTAGGACCAGATTTCAAAAATTCTATTATATGATTTTGGATAGTTATAAAATTCTACTATAATGATTATATGAGCACCAACAATAATTATTTTATACCAAATTATTCAATGGTAAAGGAAAAATTAATTTTCTAAGAAAAATTATTTAAATATCTCCTCTTGAGACAAAAGTTTCCTTCAGCAACAGAATACAAAGAAACTATAAGGGACGCATGCATGCACAGTTGGGGCAAATTATGAACAATAAGACACAAGACGACTGAAACCCAACTGCCACTTCTGAGGTGCCAGGAGCAAAAAGCAGGGGACTGTGCATGATTCCTGCACACAGCACCACCAAGGGGGTGGGCAGACCACCTAAGCCATTCCTCCAGCCCGACCCCATACCCTCACGCCATTTAAGGGACCCCCTCCCCCACCCCCCACCCCCGCCTCAGGGAGCGAGCAAGGGAACCTGGCACTTGTTTTCACTCGCTTGTGCTGTAGCATGAGTCCCAATAAAGCCTTGCCTGAATTTCTTGTCTGACCTCTTCTCAATTTCTATTGATTAGAGTGCAAGAACCTGGGTCAGTAACACTCTGAATGTGTAAGGTTGGTCTGCTAGCAGTACAATATCCTAATATATGAACAATCCTGGTATAACGTGACCTGACATGGTATGACATGACATGTAGCATAACCCTAATGACACAAAAAAATGATACCAAGAGTAAACCAGAATATAAGTCAGTCGAGCACAAGGACAAGGCTTAGACTGTATGTGTTGCTCTCTGCTATTCTGGGCATAGCCCTTATCGGGAATTAGAGGTTAACACATCATGACGATGGATATATAGGAAAGAAAGAGAAAAAATATATAGAATTATGTTTATGGTTACGCCCCCCAAATTACTATTTCAGGGTCCAGTATTGTGTTTTCATGATGAATTCACAAGTAAACTTTGTCACTGAAGCTTATAATCAAAACAGTGGAATAGAAGAGAATATTTAATGGAACGGCATCTAGAAAAGCAAGCAAGATGTTCCAACTGACTTATAGCACACAACTGTGATATACATAATTTACGGATTTTTAAAAAAATGTACACTAAAGAAAAAAGAGAAATGCTTGAAGAGGGGATCTAAAAGAGTTACACATTCATAGATCCATGCTTTAGGGGAACTAATGTTAATAAATGTGGCTGACACCTTGTTCTGTTAAAGGAGAGACAGATCAATCAAGCAGCTCTTCTGTAGAATAACAGAGAGAAAGTAGAACTCTGTATCAGTTACTCTAAAACTAACTTTGCAAAACAACTAACAGTGCATAGACAGAGCTTTCAACATCCTCCCCAAAACAACAAACACATTTTTACACCCAGAGACACACGTAGCTTCTTCATTGAAGGGGATGGGAAAGTCACACCTTATTAATGGAATTTCGTATCTGTTTAATGACTAAGGAAGAGAAGCTTTTTCAGCGTTAGTCTTTGACTGTCAGTGATGTCTTAGTGATTTGGAACCAAAGGAATTATTAGTTAAATTAAAGATTAAAGTAGAGGGCATCTAACACTTAGCAATATAACAGGCATAGATAAAAGTCTGTTTTAATTAACAAACTTAATTCACTTTGCTAATTTTTCCTATTAGTCGGTTTCAGCAACTCATACACTATGCCAATCCCCAAAAGGGTTTTCAACAAAGAAGGTTGTGTGATCACTTTAACCAATAAAATACAAACCATTTCTTAAATCTGACACCTGGCTTTCTAATAAATGAGATTTAAATAATATACTCATTGTCATTTTATGTGGTAGGAAAAAAATGAGGGTTAAGTCTTTAAGAAAACCAACTATGAATCAACCTAATGAGGGGTTATTATAATATATCATGCTAACATATTTGCTCTCACTCAACTCTGGATATAACATACCAAATCATATTCCCACAATTATCAAGAGTATTAATCCAAATGTGCAATGGAGATTTATTTATTTATTGACTTATCCAGCCAGTCCTTTTCATCACTTATTCAGCAAATATTTGATGCTCACACAGTTGCCATATACTACGTTAGACACCAGGAATAAGAAGGTGAAAAGAGAGGAAGCCTACCCTGTGATGGTAATCATTTAATAGAGGTGAGTCATAAAAGTAAATTACCATAAAATTACTATAGAAACATAAAACAGAGCAACTTTTAAAGAAGTGGTTATATATCCATTCCCCCAATTGTTGTTCTGCACACACTGTTGCTTTATTTAGTTAAAATTCTGATAACAATTCTTTCTAAATACTTTAAGAGAAAAATCTCTCAATTCCAATCATGACTTTGCTACTGCCCAAGGATACATTTATGGCGTTCATGTGGTTGTTACATTCAAGAACCCAAGGCAGTAAATATTTGAAAAGTGAGTAAACACACTAATAACTGTAAAAAATAGACACTAATACGATAATGGTTAAGTTATAGAAATTGAAAAAATACTTTCTTCTTACAATTCAACATTTTACACAACTTTGAATTTATTTCCCGAAAGTATTATGCATATCGATGATTTACCTTATGTATTGCATATTTGTTTTGGCAATATGCTTGTCTTCCTGCTTTATGCCAGTCTCATTCCCTTTGGGTTATGCAAAGAAAGGCAGTAAGAAATGCTAAAAAGATAGAGCCACTTCAAGTTATAGATATGTATTAATGGAGTATAGCCACTTGGAATTTGTTTCATATGTTTGAGGTAAAGATATAAATTATCCCCAAATTATGAACCAATATTTTCAAAACCAATTGATCAAAACTCTTTCCTCCACCGACACCTTTAAGATATTTTGAACCTGTTTCTACAGTTTCTAGGTGAATTTCTGATTTCTATTCTTCCATCAATGTCATACTTATTAAGCCACTAGATTTTCTTCTTCTGGGAAGATTTGAGTGGACTTCCTTTTCTACATTCCTCCTGCTATGAACAACTAAAACCCCCAGAGATCATATATAATTATGTATAAACAGAAGAAGACTCTGAAAAGTGGAGAGAAGGCAGATTAGCTAGGGACCTTGGGACCCAAGGGAGCACAAGGTGGTGTTTCCTAGCTTTTCCTTTTGCATCATATATTCCAAAATTGACACGAAAACCTGACAACCTGGAAATGAAACATGAGCAGACTACTTTCTTTAGCCAAGGGACCAGGAAAGGGGAAGTCCAGCGAGAATGAAAATATTTAGATAATAATAGCTCTACAACAGCCAAATACCATAGAAAAATTACTATCTGACCCCCACTCCCAATAACAAAGGCTGACCAGAGAGCCTAGACTTTCACCTATAACATGCCCCAAGGGCCCCAAGACCTCTCCTCCCAAGTTTTTTTTTTTTTTAATGAAGGAAAACTAAAAGAATACATCACCTTTAGACCTACCCTAAATGAATGGCTAAAGGAACATTTTAAACAGAAAGAAAATGATAAAAAAAAGAAATCTTGGAACACCAGGAAGGAAGAAAAAATAGCAAAGATATTAGTAAATACAATAAAATTTCCTTATCCTCTTTAATTTCTAAGTTATGTTTGATTGGTTAAGAAAAAATTAAAACACTGTCTAATATGATTCTAAATGTATATAAAGGAAATAATTAAGACATAAATATTATAAGTGGGTGAGAATAAAGACATGTAAAGGGAGTTAAGCTTTCTACACTTGAGTTGGTTAAACCTTAACATTAAAATTTAATAGGTCACATTTTTATCCTCAAAATTTTTTTTAATTCTTTTGGTTTTCTCATACATTTGCTCTCCCAAATGAATCTTAGAATAATTTAATGCATAACTGAAATATTTAAATATCGAATTATTTTACCCTGAGATATCATTTATGTTTCAACTTGTTTAGGTCTCTTTTCATGCTACTAACTAAAATTTTAGAGTCTTTAATATAAATAGCTTAACACTTATTATAAATTTATCTCTAGCTATATTACAGTGTGTGTTATAATGGTGATACTTCTCCATTACTGTTTTCTGACTACTGATAATACAAAGAAACAATCATATTGTCAGGATGGTGAGCTAACAATGGCTGGTGCCTCCATCACCCACTATCAATCCTGAAAAACTACGGAATCTATTGGGAAGGATGGATTTGGGGAACAGTAAAAGGAAAAGAAAGGGGGGGAAGGAAGGAAGGACGGAAGGAAGGGAGGGAGGGAGGGAAGGAGGGAGGAAGGAAGAAAAGAAGGAAGAAAGAAAGAAAGAGACAAAAACTGAGAAACACCTGGGAAGGCTATACGTTGTCTTGAACACGGGTGTCGAATAGTGGGGGTGGTGATGGTGGTGGTTTGCAGCAGTCTGGGGAAGAAGGTGGCTGAAAATAGCCATAAGAGTGTAGGTTGTAGTCGAGAGCTCCTGTATGGTCATGTTTTCCTTCCTCCTTGCTTGGAACAATGATTGCCAGACTCTTCAGAAAACAGTAATTCAACTTCAGGCTGTAATATCTGTGAAGTATCAAAGCACTTAAAAACCTTGCTCAAATGAAGAGGTGATAAGTCCACTCTTCCAACACAATTCCCCTTAAAATTCTTAGAGATGTGAATTACAATCTACAGAGTTTGCCACCTACACTTCTGCTTCCAATATTTAAAGGTTCAAATGATGATAGGAGAAGAGATGCTGCCCAGTGGAAACTAATGGAAGTGATCAATAGTTGTTTTGTGGTACTTAGGTCTCTCTGCTGTAAGGCTCACCCTTCATTCACATTTCCTTAAATTCACCTGGATGGACACAGGCAAAGGGCTGGTATTCTGCTTTTTCCTAAATCACCGGAGAGCACCTCACATTACTATAGATGCAAGAGTTCACAGGCCAAAGTAACTGGACTCTAAGAGGCCAAATATCTACTAGAGGATGAGAATAAACTGAACAACATATAACATCTAAAGCAGAATTTTAAAAACAAATGGAATCAGAGTTTTAAAAGGCTTTGTGCAAGGTTTCCTCTGCTGGGCAAAAGCTTTTAAGTTTAATTAGGTCCCATTTGTTTATTTTTGTTTTTATTTTCATTATTCTAGGAGACGGATCCAAAAAAATATCGCTGTGATTTATGTCAAAGAGTGTTCTGCCTAGTTTTCCTCTAGTTTTATAGTATTCGGTCTTGCATTTAGGTCTTTAATCTATTTTGAGTTTATTTTTGTATATGGTGCTAGAGAATGTTCTAATTTCTTGGATAATGATGCCTTTTAAGATACAACAAAACACAAAGGACATGATCTATGGAAAAAATAATTGTTAAACTGGAGTTCATTAAAATTAGAAACTTCTAGCCTGTGAAAGGTAAAATCAAAAGAATTAGAGACAAGCCACAAACTGGGGGAAAATATTTGTAAAAAATATTTCTGAGAAAGACTGTTATCCAAAATACACAAAAATGCCTAAAACTCAAAAATAAAACAAACAACCTGATTTAAAAATAGGGCGAAGACCTTAACAGATACCCCACCAAGGATGATATAGCAAATACACATATAAAAGGATGCCCCACATTATATGTCATTAGAGAAAAGCAAACTGAAACAGTAATGATATACTACTGCACAGATGAGAAAGGCCAAAATCCAGATCACTGACAACACCAAACGTTGGTAAGGAAGTACAGCAACAGGAATTCTCAGATTGCTAGTGGAAATGCCAAAAGCCAAATAGTAGAGCTACTTTGGAAGACATTTTGGCAGCTTCTTACAAAACTAGTCATACTCTTATCATATGATCCAGCAATCTCACTCCTGGGTATTTATCCAAAGATTGCAAACTTATTTCCATACAAAAACTTGCACATGGATGTTTATAGCAACTTCATTCAGAATCGTCAAAACTCAGAAGAAACCAAGATGTCCTTCAGTAGGTGGATGGATAAATAAACTGTGGTGCATTCTTACAATGGGATTTTTTTTTCAGTGCTAAAACGAAATGAGCCATCAAGCCATGGAGGAAACGTAAATGCATATTACCAAGTGAAAAATGCCAATCTGGAAAAGCTACGTACTATATGATTTCAACTATTGTAGGAAAGGCAAAATCATGCAGACAGTAAAAGGATCAGTGGTCACCAGGAGGAGGGGGAGAAGAGATGAAGAGACAAAGCACATAGGATTTTTAGGACAGTGAAAATACTCAGCATGGTATTACATATACCACTATATACTTTTGTCCATACCCATAGAATGTACAACACCAAGAGTGAACCCTAAAGTAATGGACGTTGGGTGACGATGACGTATCCAAGTAGGTTTAATATACTTAGTAAAAAAAAAAATGTACCATTTTGGTGAGTGATGTTGATCATGAGGGAGACAGGGAGTAGATGGGAAATCTCATTTGTTGTAAACCTAAAATTGTTCTTTAAAAAATAGTTTTTTTTTTTTTTTAAAAAAGAAACTACCAGAAATCTTAAGGAAGTTTAAGAAGTAGTTGGAATGGGTAATTTGAGAACATGAAGGATTGAGGGATATTAAAAAATAATTGATTTCAGAAAAAAACTGAACTAGGATTGAAACTTCTAGAAGCCAGATATGAGATATGAAAGATGATATGGAATTATTATCCCAAAATACAGTATGTGTCATACTGATATGCCTCCAGGCTGTGAAGTCAGACAGTCAGGTTGAAACCTGAGCTCTGCCCCTACGAGCAGTTATTTCACCTATAAAATGGAGAGTAAATGTGTTTACCTCACAGCATTGCTGTGAGGATTAAAATAAGTAATGTTAACAGAGAACCTACATTAGTTGTTGGTATTATATTGTAATAATATTTATTATTAACAAATGCAAAAATGCAAAAATAAAAAGAATTAAACATTATGAGTGAAAAGATAAGAGATGTGAGTAGATTTAGAAAGTCCACATTTGAATGCAAGAGTTCCAGGAAAAAAGAGAGAATAGATTTTGGAGGAGCAATAATCAGAAAGAACCATAAACGAAATTTCTGAGATAGGAACAGCTCAAGGTTTTAAGATCAAGGCACTTCCTGGTGAAATCTCTAAACTCAGAGTTTAAAAGAAAATGTCTCAAACTTCCAGAAATAGGAAGTAGTTGACTTACAAAAAATGAGAATTATATTGGTAATCAGGGTCCTCTCAACTAAAATACTAAGTATAGAAAACAGTGGAACAAAATTTTCAGGCTTCTGAGGAAAACAAAGCAGAAGCAAAAGAAAACAAAGGCTAAACAAAAATGGTGATCCTAGAACCTACACCTAAGCCAACAGATCTGTGTTAACTACAAAGGTAAAAGCATAAAAATTGTGTTCTTGTCCTTTTGAGGGGCTTGTCATTTATTCCTGCTGTGGAAAGGTCTAGAACAAATCACACTCCCTTTGCCAATATTCATAGCACCTCTAATGTTAGAAGGATCATTATATTCACTCTGATATACTCCTCTAGAATACCACTGCCACGAAAATTGTCATGACATTCTGGAAAAGCCAGAACTATAGAGATGGTAAACGTATCAGTGGCCACCAGTGATTCAGGGTGTGTGAAGGGAATTGAATAGTAAAGCACGGGGGATTTTTTAAGGCCGTGAAACTTTTCTGTAGAGCATTATAATGGTAAATGTAAGACACTGAGCATTTGTCAAAACCCACAGAATTTTACAGTAAGAAAGTAACCTTAATGTATGCAATTAAAAAAACATCTTTAGGAGGTTGCAATATCCCAGGAAGGAAGGCAAAATGTGACCAAACTATATAAATGTATTACAAATGTATGAAACAAGGTCATTGAGACTAAGACTCATGTCTACTGCAACAGAAAAATGATATTAAGAAAAAATAGAAGATCTGAATAAAGTATGGACTTCAGTCACTAATAATGTATTACACTGGTTCATTACTTGTGACAAACGTGTCATCCTAATAATGTAAGATATTAATAATAGGGGGAACTTGGGTGTGGGGTATACAGGAACTCTCTGTGCAATCTTTGAAACAATTACATGAATCTAAAACTATTCTAAAATAAAACCTTTAAATAAATGTCATTTTAAAATATATAAATGTATATATCTATATAAAAATATATAGTGTAATTTCCACGAGTAACTAAAAATTATCAAGTCAAATTTGAGAAAGAAAAAGTAAGAACTATAAGAACTATTTGATCTCTACTCATTTTTAAGATAATAGAGCACAGCTTCCAAATATTCCACTTAAATAAAACTTTCTTTTTGTGTTTGGCATGTTCATGAGTTATTTTTGCTATTAATTTGTTTGAAATTTCATCAACTTTTAAAAAATTTAAAATACTTTTAAATAAACATAATGCTCACAAAAGATTAAGCACATAAAAAAGATGCAATGTCGTACAGGAATCATTCTGAACCAAAGTCATTTAATACATGTTTGGTCCTAATCACTGGTATAGCAACCAAATTTTGTCTTCTGCCTCTAGATAAGACTAAAATATTGATTAATGATGCCACATGGTACTAAACCCTTCATTGCCATAATAAAATATTTTTAAATACCTTTTAAGAAATGGAAAGGAGTGGCTAGAATTTAGTATAATATCTGTATCTAGCAGATAAATATTGATAATTCTTTAAATCATCTAAATATTAAGTATTTGAAAAAGTAAATACTAGAAATTTATAGTCTTTAAACCTCCAAACATTTTCAAATATTTAAAGTTTATATGTAGTTTAATCCTATTTTGAATTTTCAAAAATAGAATGAAATCAAGTACAGGCTATTTTAAATGTGCATCAAATCTCTTCCACAGAAATATCTTGCAAACAGCTATTTTTCTGGGAGTAAAATCTGTGGTCAGTGGCTCTTGTGCTTACAGGAGGTTTTCTGCTCTGACAGAATGATTTTGAAGTTTTGACTAATATGCTCACTGAACAGACACGTGTGGTTTTAGACGTACATTCGTTGAAAACATTTTAAACAGTATGTCCTCATGTTTTCCTAGAATAATGCTCCTTTAAATTTAAAACATTTATTTCTTGATAATTTTCTTTAAAATTTTAGGCAACCAATATGGGGGTCTTAGGCAAGGTAGGCAGTTTAATGCAAAGCATAGAGATCAATAAAGCTGCAGTTGTATAATTTCTTACAATCACTGTTGTTTTGTTTTTTTTTTTTCTTACCATTCCAATCTTTCTGTTTTCCAGGGTTTCCAACTACAGAATCATAACATCATTTACGCTGTACAAGATGGAAAGTTTAGTTTCTCTTTCATTCATACACATACACAAATTTGATATATATATTTCCCAGTATGATTATCTTCTTCCCTTCAAATGTCACCTTGGAGAAGCCTTCCCAGGACCTTCAGGGCGGGTTCCATTCTCACGCATATGGCATCACCCTGCTTTAATGTATACGGCACTCTCACCTCTCGTTTTCCAGTATCATCTCGTGTTTTAATTATTTCAATAATTCTTCATTGTCTGTCTTCACCACTACAATTTAAAGTCCACGAGGACAAAAGCTTTTTCCATCTTATTAACCTCTGCATCTCCCATGCCTAAAATAAGTTTGGCACCGTGTAGGCACTATAAAAGCATTTGTTTAATCAATGAATACATACTTAATTCAAACTGGGGAATTAAGATGTTGCGTGGAACTCTTAGTCCTGGCTGAAAATAGCCTTCTTTATAAAAATTCTACTGGATTTCCGATTCTTTCTCTGATATAGGTAAAAACTAGTTTTAATGTGTTTAAATTGAATACCTTGTCATAACAAACATTTAAAAATCCACTAACAGGTATGTTCTCTAAACAGTGAGTTACTATATTCATAGAGGTAATTTCCTCAGACATAAACTGTAATTGTTTTAAATCTTAGTTGACACAAAAAGGAGTAAGAATTATTTATAATAAGAAATAGGCTGTGGAGCTGATTGTTCTGACAAAGTTACATTCAGAATGAGTCTTGCGAGGTCTTTACTCACTTTAAAGAAAGGGCTCGCTAACCCAATAAAACTTCCCAATCTATGATATTCAAGGTGATTTCCTACTTAGTGGTTGATGGCTTGTTTCTACTGTCTTTCACACTACCTTTGGTTCCTGAAGGAGAAAAACATTCATATGGTTGAACATAGAAGAATAATGGGAAAAAATAAAAAATGAGGAGTATTTAGGAAGCATCTGGCAGGAAGAATAATAAGAGGTGGCAGCAAGGTCTGGAACAGAATGTCAGTCATGAATGATTGTATGGCATGCTGCCATTCATGAGGGCTGATAACCACTCGATGCAAACAGAACAGCATTTTATGACAAAATTATTGGACATAACTCAGCTCACTGTCTTCCTCCAGGGGTGGGGAATAATGAGAGAGAGAATAAAACAAACATATGTGTGTGAAACAGCAAATGTGTACAGAGCAATGACAAACCTCAAGGTAAGATCCTTGTGCAAAGTTTTCTTCCAAAAGGGACACTGGTATACAGTGTTTATACAATGTGAATAATGGTCTTTCAGTAGAGTACTTAAAAAATAAAATTCCCAATTTAAAATAGTAAATAGTAGGCACAAAATTATAGGTATAAAGGTATTACTACCCAGAAAAATATATATTATGTGTGTATAAAGAATGAGAATGTCTGACTTGCATAAATCATTGGATTCACCAAAACAGGAATGCTGTTTGGTATTTAACAAAGTCAAATATATCCACACTTTTACTCTGAAAATATATTAACGAAATAAAAAGTAAATTGAATAAAGGATTACAAACCTAAAATCTGAGCATAAAGATGAAAAGATAATATTAGTATGAGAATTAAATTAATAACAAAAGAATAAGTCTAGTCATCAATTCACACGGGATAGGAATTAAGTAGGATAAACAAAGGTTTATTAATTACAGATTAGAACCCCAACATGATAAAATGAATTTATCATTTTTCTACTTACTTAACCCGTATACTGAGTATCGAGTCTAGGTTAGACACCCTTCTATTTGCTGATAAAATGTTATAATGATAGAAACACAACCTAATATTCAGCTTGTTTTAAATAATCTCAAAGCAGACATGTTTAACTTGCTCACTACATTTTAATATTCCCTATTGCAAGTAATGAAAGAAATGAATAGCTATGATTCACATGAATGTTGAATTTTAATTTAAGTCAATTATTATTAGGTTCTTGTATAGGCCATTAATTGACACGGGTGTCAAGAAGAAAAGTAAGAAGCTGTTATGATTTAAGGGACTCACAAATAAATGGAAACAAAACCACCATGCAACTATTTAACTTGAATGTGAGCAAATCCTATTATATTACAGAAAAATAATATAGTACTTTGGTGGGGTTTCAGTAAACTGAAGGACCTGTGTGAAATTAGGAAGGTGTGATAAAGAGTATAGCATTTGAACTGGGCTTTGAAACCGAACAGAATATCACCAAGTACATAAAGTATATGAGGACATTCCAAGTAAAGAAAATCACATGACTGCAGACAGTGGGATATGGAAGTACTGGAGTATTTGGGGAACCCTGAATAGTCTGATATGGTTAGAATATCAAAAGTATGTTAAAGACTGAGGATGTAAGACTCAGACATAGAGACCAAGACCATACAATGGAAAGTGTCTTTAATTCCTTTGTGAGGGTTTAAGAGCTCAATCCTATAGCCAATGGAAAGCCACCTAAAATTTTTTTTTAAAGTTCTCCTAACTAGGGATCAAACCTGGGGCCCAGCAGTGAGAGTGCCAAATCCCAACAACTGGACCACCAGGGAATTCCCTACAATTTTTAAATAAGGGAGTAACCTGACCAGATCTGCTTTAGAAAGATCTGCTCTTTAGTAGAAAGAGCTGAAGACCCTGGGCAGGATGGATTCATGGCAATTAATCCTGGAGCGATGGAGGAAAGAAATGGATGCAATATATAAGTAGACTGGGATAGGGCAGGTGTCATCAAGAAGGTATGAAATGTGGGGAGCAAAGGCTGAGGGCTCTAAGAGTAGATATTTCTATGGAATGAATGGGAGACATATGGGGCTGCACTGAAGATCTAGTTGAAATTGGAAATCAAATTCCTAATGGAACTGATATAATACACAGCTTTCTCAGTAGTCCAAAAGCAAAAACTAGAAATCAGATAAAGATTGTGCAAAATGTGGATGTAAAGTGTGTAAAGCAGAGCTGAGAAAACTTAGGGCTACAGCACTTGTCAGAAGAAGGCACATGCTTAGAAATCAGCCTTTTCATACAGAGTGACTCTGAATCTTAGCTGTGTCACTTACTAGTGGGTGACTTTGGGCAATCACTCAATTTATTCCAGCCTGTTTCCTTAGCTGTGAAATGGAGATGACAGCAAAACTCATTCACAACCCTTTATTTCAAACCTCTATGACAAAAAATGAGATTTTTTAATTCAGAATTTTTCAAAATTTGGGCAGATATTATGGTTCACATACTATATTTTAGGTGTATATCCAGCAAGTTTATACTATCAATTCCCTAATAAAATATATGAATACTTTGGAAGTAAAATATATGACTATTTACATTCAATGGGATAAATAAAGACTACCAATAGCCTCATGTCAGTTTGTATCAGGTTTTCATGTTGAGTGAGTTAAAACGTTTTTTAAAAAATTTCAGAGCTTTTTATATTTTGAGTTTATAGGTAGGGTAGTGTGTGAACCCGTAGCACCTAATTCATAGGGTTGTGATGATTAAAAGAGTATGTAAAGTATATGTAAAGGATTTTGAAGATCATCTACCACACGGGAAATGATAGCTCTTACGATGGGGATGATGGCTGTGACCATGACAAGGAACAGGCAGAGATTAAGAGAATAAGGAGGATTGGGGGTCACCATGAGATAGAAGACAATGATTAGTAATTTGAGAAATAAAGTAACAAAAGGTAGTATTCAGAGATTAATATTTCAGAGTTAAAGAATTCAGAATTAGAGCAATTTCAAGTAAAGAAATGTTTTCCGAGGTGTTGCTGGAAGCAGGTAAACATATTGCTTGTGCTTTATAAAGAAGGAATACCTTTGAGGAAATTAACAAAAAATGTAGCATGCAGTGAAAAGTAGGTAAAACTTTTAGAGACTGTGCATCCACTCACCTCCTAATCACCAGCACTTCATCTCCCAAAGGCTCTCTCTCCCTACCTGAATAAGACATGAAGGTAGTAATGGAAAGTTCTATTAGGTCAAACTGTTCTTTATTCTGTCCACAAGGGGGGGACATTGACCTAGAACAGTTGACACTGGTCGGAGCTTCTCGACAGGTGGTGAGCTCCTGATGTTTCTAGTTCAGGAAGTTATTGTATGTGATTTGATATGTGGCCATCTTGCACATGTATGTGTATGGTTCTATGTAGTATACATATGTATCTTTTGGGGATGAACTCATTCATGGGAAATTCCATGTCTTATTGCTCTGTGTTCCTCTATCAAAGATGCCTAGTACAATTTGTCTTATATAGAAGATGCTCAATAAATCATAAAATAACTGATGCTCTTTGGCTTTCACGCGTATGTACTGCATATAAATTATAATAATATTAATACAGGAGCTACAATTACACTGGGGTCTTAGATACAGTCTCTATGATGCTCATAACAATCCTGAAAAGTACCTATTATGAATCCATTTTATAAATAAGAAAACTGAGGCTCAGAGTACTTAGGACTCGAGACTGAGAACACATACCAAGAAATGTAAGGATAGAGCAGAGGTTGGACTCAGACTTGTCTGAATCTAATGCTCATGCCACCACCTGCTACCTGGAACAGGAAAGCCACGCTAACAAGAGGCCTAATGCCGTATGGTTTAAGCCTCTGCGAAGCCAAATGGAATATTTCTCTGTAAAAAGGTAATAACAGGGCTTCCCTGGTGGCGCAGTGGTTGAGAGTCCGCCTGCCGATGCAGGGGACACGGGTTCGTGCCCCGGTCCGGGAAGATCCCACATGCCGCGGAGCGGCTGGGCCCGTGAGCCATGGCCGCTGAGCCTGCGCGTCCGGAGCCTGTGCTCCGCAATGGGAGAGGCCACAACAGTGAGAGGCCCGCGTACCACACACACAAAAAAATAAATAAATAAAAGGTAATAACAACACTCAGTCTATAATTTATTATCTGGACATTTTAACTGCTGAAATGCCAGGGTAAGAACTAAAAAATGAAAGTTTAATTTGGTTTAGCCTTCCAATTTATTATGCATATAAAAAATATGAGAGACATGCTCATTAAGGTTTAATATAAAGAGCTGTGCATGTCCCTTGAAGCCTCAGACAATAGTACCGAGACCCAAATGCCTATGAATGGCGGATTAATTACTCAGCAATAAATGGTAAGACGTTTACTAAGGACAAGAATAAGAAATAATTATCGCATTTATTTATTCATGTCCTTGTTCCAAGGATGAAAGGTGGGGATACTAGAGTATAACAAGATGAAACTAAGTGATAAAAACGTGGTTAAGGGAAAACTCATGCGGTAAAAATTGGGCAAATCCTAGTACACTGACCTAGACGTTGGCCGCAGATATTCCTCGTAGTCACACCTGTTAGTAAAAAGAAGCTGCAAACACACACACGATCTAAAAGAGGGGGGTAATTAGAAAAGGGAGAACATATTTAAAAGGATGAAAAAAACATAAAGTACTATCCATAGATTTGAGGGGCTAGAATTTCCTCTCATCTATGAAAAGAAGTATTCCAAAACTGCTTGTGGGCTTAGCAGTAAACAATGTCACAACTTCCAAGAATGACGTTTGGATGGGAGGACAGTGCTGCTTTCTCTAGGTATTTCCTATCCCTTAAACCACATGGTAAGTGATAAATGAATTAAAATCTCTCACTATCTTCAAACTTGACTTATCTATACTTACTTTATTCTGAGCACAATGGAGTATAATGGAAATAACCCAGATCTGTACTAATTAGGTATGTTTTTCAACCACTACGAGCCTCATTTTCCTCATCTGCAAACTATCATATTAACCTTGCAGTCTTTTGTAAGGATTGGAGATCAAGTGCTTGAAGCATCTAACACAATGTCTGACATAGAAGACATTCACATTTTACCAATATATGTTCATACACGAATATTTTATTATTAAGATCTATAGTAAATTAAAAATATATTTTTAAAATATAAATCATAATTGTTTAAACAGTAACATCTCTCACCCTATTTATTTCCAGTGAGATGTTTTGGGAGTGAGATGAAGAAAAATAAAAATAAGAAAAAAATATATATATATACATCTTCATACTCAAGAATTAGATTAGTGCCCTAGGATTTGGTGGGCAGGGGAGACTAATGAATGGGCTGGTAGCTTGTGGCTCAAAGGAGACTCTAAGGACAAACAGTTTCTCTGCAATCATCCCACTCCACAATGCCCAGGACCACAGAGTCTCCACATAAAATCCATCTGTCCTCTCAAGAAGTAGAGCCAAATACCCACTGAAGGTCTTTTCCCTCTTATTTCCCTCTCCAGTTCTAAGCAACTCAGGACAATGTATGGAGCACTTCTTACACAATAGACAGAAAAGGCGCAGAATCATTCTTTTTTTTTTTTTTTTTTTTTTTTTGCAGTACACGGGCCTTTCACTGCTGTGGCCTCTCCCGTTGCGGAGCACAGGCTCCGGACGCACAGGCCCAGTGGCCATGGCTCACGGGCCCAGCCGCTCTGCGGCATGTGGGATCTTCCCGGACCGGGCACGAACCCGTGTCCCCTGCATTGGCAGGCGGACTCTCAACCACTGCGCCACCAGGGAAGCCCAGAATCATTCATTTTTTGATTCACCCTTGCAGTTCACAACAACCCACCAACAACAATCACACCCTTTTTCTGATTCCACACTTGTCAACCTCTAGTTTAAAAATATATATATATATAAACACATGTAGATACGTATGTATACATATACATGTACATACACATAACACCATACTGAGTATATATACACACACATATGTATATCTACCATAACTTATTCAATGCTACTATTTCTTGAGAGTCACTAGAAGCCATTCTTTCTTTCCACAGGGGGAGGCACTAACAATAAAGGGAAGAAGGAAGAAATCATGAATAACAGGTGAAGTAAAAACTGAGGTAAAAATCAAAATAAACAGCCAAACCTCTACTATTAGGCTAAGAATAAGGAAAAGACTGATTTTTTTCTTGACATCTTGATTGGGGTATAATTGCTTTACATTGTTGTGTTAGTTGCTGCTGTATAACAAAGTGAATCACCTATACATATACATATATCTCCATATCCCCTCTCTCTTGAGTCTCCCTCCCACCCTCCCTACCCCATCCCTCTCTGTGGTCACAAAGCACCTAGTTGATCTCCCTGTGCTATGCGACTGCTTCCCACTAGCTATCTACTTTACATTTGGTAGTGTATACATGTCAATGCCATTCTCTCACTTCATCCCAGCTTACCCTTCCCCCTCCCCGTGTTCTCAAGTCCATTTTCTACGTCTGCATCTTATTCCTGTCCTGCCCCTAGGTTCTTCAGAATCTTTTTTCCCCCCTAGATTCCATATATATGTGTTAGCATATGGTATTTGTTTTTCTCTTTCTGACGTACTTCACTCTGTATGACACACTCTACGTCCATCCACCTCACTACAAATAACTCAATTTCATTTCTTTTTAAGGCTGAGTAATATTCCATTGTATATATGTGCCACATCTTCTTTATCCATTCATCTGTCGATGGACACTTAGGTTGCTTCCATGTCCTGGCTACTGTAAATAGTGCTGCAATGAACATTGTGGTACATGACTCTTTTAGAATTATGGTTTTCTCAGGGTATATGCCCAGAAGTGGGAGGGCTGGGTCATATGGTAGTTCTATTTTTAGTTTTTTAAGGAACCCCCATAGTGTTCTCCATAGTTGCTGTATCAATTTACATTCCCACCAATAGTGCAAGAGGGTTCCCTTTCCTCCACACCCACTCCAGCATTTATTGTTTGTAGATTTTTTGATGATGGCCATTCTGACCAGTGTGAGGTGATACCTCATTGTAGTTTTGATTTGTGTTTCTCTAAAGATAGTGATGTTGAGCATCTTTTCATGTGTTTGTTGGCAATCTGTATATCTTCTTTGGAGAAATGTCTGTTTAGGACTTCTGACCATTTTTGGACTGGGTTGTGTGTTTCTTTGATATTGAGCTGCATACACTGCTTCTATATTTTAGAGATTAATGTTTTGTCAGTTGCTTTGTTTGCAAATATGCTCTGCCATTCTGACGGGTGTCTTTTCATCTTGTTTATGGTTTCCTTTGCTGTGCAAAAGCTTGTAAGGTTCATTAGGTCCCATTTGTTTATTTTTGTTTTTATTTCCATTTCGCTAGGGGGTGGGTCAAAAAGGATCTTGCTGTGATTTATGTCATAGAGTGTTCCGCCTATGTTTTCCTCTAAGAGTTTTATAGTGTCTGGCCTTATATTTAGGTCTTTAATCCATTTTGAGTTTATTTTTGTGTATGGTATTAGGGAGGGTTCTAATTTCATTCTTTTACATGTAGCTGTCCAGTTTTCCCAGCACCACTTATTGAAGAGACTGTCTTTTCTCCATTGTATACTCTTGCCTCCTTTATCAATGAAAAGGTAACCATACGTGCATGGGTTTATCTCTTGCCTTTCTATCCTGTTCCATTGATCTATATTTCTGTTTTTGTGCCAGTACCATACTATCTTGATTACTGTAGCTTTGTAGTATAGTCTGAAGTTCAGGAGCCTGATTCCTCCAGCTCAGTTTCTATTCCTGAAGATTGCTTTGGCTGTTTAGGGTCTTTTGTGTTTCCATACAAATTGTGCAATATTTTGTTCTAGTTCTATGAAAAATGCTATTGGTAGATTGATAGGGATTGCATTGAATCTGTAGATTGCTTTGGGTAATATAGTCATGTTCACATTGTTGATTCTTCAATCCAAGAACATGGTATATCTCTCCATCTGTTGGTATCATCTTTAATTTCTTTCATCAGTGTCTTATAGTTTTCTGCATACAGGTCTTTTGTCTCCTTAGGTAGGTTTATTCCTAGGTAATTTATTCTTTCTGTTGCAATGGTAAAAGGGAGTGTTTCCTTAATTTATTTCAGATTTTCATCATTAGTGTGAAGACATGCAAAAGATTTCTGTACATTAATTCTGTATTCTGATACTTTACCAAATTCATTGATTAGCTCTAGTAGTTTTCTGGTAGCATCTTTAGGATTCTCTATGTATAATATCATGTCATCTGCAAATAGTGACAGTTTTACTTCTTTTCTGATTTGGATTCCTTTTATTTCTTTTTCTTCTCTGATTGCTGTAGCTAAGACTTCCAAAACTATGTTGAATAACAGTGGTGAGAGTGGGCAACCTTGTCTTGTTCCTGATCTTAGTGGAAATGGTTTCAGCTTTTCACCATTGAGAATGATGTTGGCTGTGGTTTTGTCATATATTGCCTTTCTTATGTTGAGGTAAGCTCCCTCTATGCCTACTTTCTGGAGAGTTTTTATCACAAATTGGTATGGAATTTTGTCAGAAGCTTTTTCTGCATCTGTTGAGATTATCATATTGTTTTTCACCTTCAATTTGTTAATATGGTGTATTGTAATGGTTGATTGGCATATATTGAAGAATCCTTGCCTTCCTGGGATAAACCCCACTTGATCATGGTGTATGATCCTTTTAATGTGATGCTGGATTCTGTTTGCTAGTATTTTGTTGAGGATTTTTGCATCGATGTTCATCAGTGATACTGACCTGTAGTTTTCCTTTTCTGTGACATCTTAGTCTGGTTTTGGTATCAGGGTGATGGTGGCCTCGTAGAAAGAGTTTGGGAGTGTTCCTCCCTCTGCTATATTTTGGAAGAGTTTGAGAAAGATAAGTGTTAGCTCCTCTCTAATGTTTGATAGAATTTGCATGTGAAGCCATCTGGTCCTGGGCTTTGGTTTGTTGGAAGATTTTTAATCACAGCCTCAATTTCAGTGCTTGTGATTGGTCTGTTTATATTTTCTATTTCTTCCTCGTTCAGTCTTGGAAGGTTGTGCTTTTCTAAGAATTTGTCCATTTCTTCCAGGTTGTCCATTTTACTGGCATATAGTTGCTTGTAGTAATCTCTCATGATTCTTTGCATTTCTGCAGTGTCAGTTGTTACTTCTTTTTCATTTCTAATTCTATTGATTTGAGTCTTCTCAAATCTCTTTTTCTTGATGAGTCTGGCTAATGGTTTATCAATTTTGTTTATCTT
Source organism: Tursiops truncatus (assembly GCF_011762595.2). NCBI lineage: Eukaryota > Metazoa > Chordata > Mammalia > Artiodactyla > Delphinidae > Tursiops > Tursiops truncatus. The sequence goes on along the minus strand of NC_047035.1, from coordinate 160,991,499 downwards.
CTCAAAGAACAAGCTTTTAGTTTTATTGATCATTGCTATCGTTTCCTTCATTTCTTTTTCATTTATTTCTGATCTGATCTTTATGATTTCTTTCCTTCTGCTAACTTTGGGGTTTTTTTGTTGTTCTTCTTTCTCTAATTGCTTTAGGCGTAAGGTTAGGTTGTCTACTTGAGATTTTTCTTGTTTCTTGAGGTAGGATTGTATTGCTATAAACTTCCCTCTTAGAACTGCTTTTGCTGCATCCCATAGGTTTTGGGCTGTTGTGTTTTCATTGTCATTTGTTTCTAGGTATTTTTTGATTTCCTCTTTGATTTCTTCAGTGATCTCTTGGTTATTTAGTAGCATATTGTTAGCCTCCATTTGGTTTATATTTTTTTATAGTGTTTTTCCTGTAATTGACATCTAGTGTCATAGCGTTGTGGTTGGAAAAACTACGTGATATGATTTCAGTTTGCTTAAGTTTACCAATGCTTGATTTGTGACTCAAGATATGATCTATCCTGGAGAATGTTCCATGAGCACTTGAGAAGAAAGTGTATTCTGTTGGTTTTGGATGGAATGTCCTATAGATATCAATTAAGAACATCTTGTTTAATGTATCATTTAAAGCTTGTGTTTCCTTAGTTATTTTCATTTTGGATGATCTGTCCATTGGTGAAAGTCGGTGTTAAAGTCCCCTACAATTGTTGTGTTATTCGCGGTTTCCCCTTTTATGGCTGCTAGCATTTGCTGTATATATTGAGGTGCTCCTCTGTTGGTTGCATAAATATTTACAGTTGTTATATCTTCTTCTTGGATTGACCCCTTGATCATTATGTAGTGTTCTTCTTTGTCTCTTGTAATAGTCTTAATTTAAAGTCTATTTTGTATGATATGAGAATTGCTTATCCAGCTTTCTTTTGATTTCCCTTTGCATGGAATATCTTTTTCCATCCCTTCACTTTCAGTCTTTATGCATCCCTAGGTCTGAAGTGGGTCTCTTATAGACAGCATATATACGGGTCTTGTTTTTGTATTATTCAGCCAGTGTATGTCTTCTGGTTGGAGGATTTAATCCATTTACATTTAAGGTAATTAATTACATGTATGTTCTTATTACCATTTTCTTAATTGTTTCATGTTTGTTTTTGTAGGTCTTTACCTTCTCTTGTGTTTCCTGCCTAGAGAAGTTCCTTTAGCACTTGTTGTAAAGCTGGTTTGGTGGTGCTGAATTCTCTTAACTTTTGCTTGTCTGTAAAGCTTTTGATTTCTCCATCGAATCTGAATGAGATCCTTGCTGCGTAGAGTAACCTTGATTGTAGGTTTTTCCCTTTCATCACTTTAAATATGTCCTGCCACTCTCTTCTGGCTTGCAGAGTTTCTGCTGAAAGATCAGCTGTTAACCTTATGGGGATTCCCTTGTATGTTATTTGTTTCCTTTCCCTTGCTGCTTTTAATATTTTTTCTTTGTATTTAATTTTTGATAGTTTGATTAATGTGTCTTGGCGTGTTTCTCCTTGGATTTATCCTGTATGCGATTCTCTGTGCTTCCTGGACTTGATTGACTATTTCCTTTCCCGTATTAGGGAAGTTCTCAACTATAATTTTTTCAAATATTTTCTCAGTCTGTTTCTTTTTCTCTTCTTCTTCTGGGACTGCTATATTTCAAATGTTGTTGCATTTAATGTTGTCTCAGAGGTCTCCTAGACTGTCCTCAACTCTTTTCATTCTTTTTTCTTTATTCTGCTCTGTGCTTGTTATTTCCACTATTTTATCTTCCAGGTCACTTATCCGTTCTTGTACCTCAGTTATTCTGCCATTGATTCCTTCTAGAGAAATGTAAATTTCATTTATTGTGTTGTTCATCATTGTTTGTTTGCTGTTTAGTTCTTCCAGGTCCTTTTTAAACGTTTCTTGTATTTTCTCCATTCTATTTCCAGGCTTTTGGATCATCTTTGCTATCATTACTCTGAATTCTTTTCCAGGTAGACTGCCTATTTCCTCTTCATTTGTTTGGTCTGGTGGGTTTTTACCTTGCTCCTTCATCTGCTGCATATTTCTCTGTCTTCTCATTTTGCTTAACTCACTGTGTTTGGGGTCCCCTTTTTGCAGGCCACAGGTTCGTAGTTCCCATTGTTTTTGGTGTCTGCCCCCAGTGGGTAAAGTTGGTTCAGTGGGTTGTGTAGGCATCCTGGTGGAGGGGACTAGTGCCTGTGTTCTGGTGGATGAAGTTGGATCTTTTCTTTCTGGTGGGCAGGATCACGTCTGGTGGTGTGTTTTGGTGTGTCTATGAACTTAATATGATTTTAGGCAGCCTCTCTGCTAATGGGTGGGGTTGTGTTCCTGCCTTGCTAGTCATTTGGCATGGGATGTTCAGCACTGGAGCTTGCTGGTCATTGAGTGGACCTCAGTCTTAGCACTGAGACAGAGATCTCTGTGAGTGCTGTAGTCAATTGATAGTATGTGGGGCTAGGAAGTCTCTGGTAGTCCAGTGTCCTGAACTTGGCTCTCCCACCTCAGAGGCTTAGGCCTGACACCCAGCTGGAGCACCAAGGCCCTGTCAGCCACACAGCTCACAGCTCAGAAGAAAGGGGAGAACAAAAAGAAGAAAGAAAGAAAAATAAAATAAAGTTATTAAAATAAAAAAAATTAAATAATTATTAAAATTAAGTAATAAAAAAAGAAAGCAACCAAACTAATAAACAAATCCACCAATGATAACATGCGCCAAAAACTAAACTAAGATAAACATATAAATCAGAAGCTAGTCAGTCGCATACAGCAAACCCTAAGTCTACAGTTGCTCCCAAAGTCCACCTCCTCAGTTTTGGTATGATTCGTTGTCTATTCAGGTATTCCACAGACGCAGGCTACATCAAGTTGACTGTGGGGATTTAATCTGCTGCTTCTGAGGCTGCACGGAGAAAATTCCCTTTCTCTCTGTTTGCACAGCTCCTGGAGTTCAGCTTTGGATTTGGCCCTGCCTCTGCATGTAGGTCGTCCTCTGGCGTCTCTTCTTCGCCCAGACAGGAGAGGGTTAAAGGAGCAGCTGATTAGGGGGCTCTGGCTCACTCAGGCCAGAGGGAGGGAGGGGTACGGATGTGGGGCGAGCCTGCGGCGGCAGAGGCGGCATGACATTGCACCAGCCTGAGGCGCACCGTGCGTTCTGCCAGGGAAGTTGTCCCTGGATCACGGGACCCTGGCAGTGGTGGGCTGCACAGGCTCCTGGGAGGGGAGGTGTGGATAGTGACCTGTGCTTGAACACAGGCCTCTTGGTGGCTGCAGCAGCAGCCTTAGCATCTCATGCCCGTCTCTGGGGTCCGCACTGATAGCTGCAGCTCACACCTGTCTCTGGAGCTCGTTTAGCAGCGCTCTTAATCCCCGCTCCTCGCGCACCAGGAAACAATGTTCTCTTGCCTCTTAGGCAGTTCCAGACTTTTCCCTGGACTCCCTCCCGGCTAGCTGTGGCACACTAGCACCCTTCAGGCTGTGTTCATGCAGCCAACCCCAGTCCTCTCCCTGGGATCTGACCTCTGAAGCCTGAGCCTTAGCTCTCAGCCCCCACCTGCCCGGCGGGTGAGCAGACAAGCCTCTCGGACTGGTGAGTGCCGGTCGGCCCTGATCCCCTGTGCAGGAATCTCTCCGCTTTGCCCCCCGCACCCCTTTTGTTGCGCTCTACTCCACGGCCCCGAAGCTTCCCCCCTCTGCCACCAGCAGTCTCTGCCCACGAACGGGCTTCCTAGTGTGTGGAAACCTTTCCTCTTTCACAGCACCCTCCCACTGGTGCAGGTCCGTCCCTATCCTTTTGTCTCTGTTTATTCTTTTTTTCTTTTCCCTACCCAGGTATGTGGGGAGTTTCTTGTCTTCTGGAAAGTCTGAGGTCTTCTGCCAGCATTCAGTAGGTGTTCTGTAGGAGCCGTTCCACGTGTAGATGTATTTCTGGTGTATCTGTGGGGAGGAAGGTGATCTTCACGTCTTACTCCTCTGCCATCTCGAGGGTCCTCTAATTTCTTATTTATTTATTTTTCAGCTGATAGGAACTCTGAAGCTCAGATGCTCTCCTCAGAAAGTTCAAGATTCAGATTCCAACTATGGCATGGATAGCAGCCAACAGCAAGATGGCACAGAGGCAAATTCCGCACCTGTCAACTCTACTGCCTGTTGTGGGGGGGGGGGCAAGACTGATTTTTAAAGACTAATTGAAAGGGCTGGTGTTTACTTCACATTGTCATTAGCTGTTTAAGGGCAGCTCACCACTGTCTTGCAAAGCCCCTCTGGCAGATGAAAAGATAGGGAGGAAATAGCCCCCAATCATTTCTTTTTAATGATGTGATTAAATATAAAACTACAATATGTAAGAAGACAGAGGCGAAAATCATTCAGGTCAACCATTCCTACGCTTTTTGGAAAAGTGGTCCCCCCCCCCCCACCCCGTTCCAATCCTATCCTCTTACCCTTTGTTGCATTATGTTTCAAATTGTATTTCTTTGAATCTCTTGACATTCAGTTTTAATGAGCCATCCTTTTAGAGACCCAGACTTCTCTGGTACCTGATGTTGATCTGGTGGCTGGTATTAGCTGCCAAGCAAACTCAGCTCAGAATTTTATCACTTTTGGATAAAGGCCATTTCAAGACTCAGAGAGCAAGAACTAATGTGATTTTTAAAGCAAATGTTAATACTTAAAGCCAACACAATTGGGGCAGTTTCTGAGTACAAAAGTGGATTATGGTGAACTGTCCATTTCACAAAAGCAGCAAATACCTTTCTGTAATATTTTAATTGTGGCACTGACAGTGACTTGAGCTCTGGTTTTTGAAGTGTCCCAAGTAAAGAGGCAAACCTCATGATAATGTATGTTTCTGTGTAGGACAGTCAGTGATGTCTCTTTTTTTAGTTTTATTTGAGTTGAAATCAGTTAAGATTACATTAAGGAACAATTGTCATCATTCCAGAAATATGAGCTAGATTTCCCAACTCTTGGCTCAATTGATGTAACTGACTGTATATTCTAAACAAATTGCTTTTCTTGTTTTCTTTTGGCTGTACATCAGTCTCTTCTGTGATTGGTTTCATCCATATTTTTATGTCATCCCTGTTAGATGAATGCCCAACATAAATGATTCACATGACATAATCATCTCATTTCACGCTTACTTTTCATCCTGTTCCTATGTCAAACTGTGTTCATTGTTAGAATGGTCGTCCTTATGCTGATTGCATCCTGGCCCCCATGAATGACAGAAGGAAGTGCTTCAGGGTGACATGAAGCTGCAAGGCTTTTTCAGCCTTGTTAATAGCTAGGCTCTTCGCATCACGTGCGGAAGGAACACACAGCCTTCCACCCCAGGCCTCAACCCCTGATTTCTCCTCCTTTCATTACTGACACCAAGGTTAGTTGTCTCATCTCTCTAAAAGCCTGATGACCTGCCACTAGAGTCCCTCAATACTCTGATATTCTTCCATGGACACTCAAAGTGCCACATGTACTGTACTTCTTGCAGGCAGAATGACTCAATGCTTACTGCACTTAGTTTAAACCTTAGCATCACCATTTGCATAGAGGACTTCATTGTAGGGTCATTTTTTTGTGATTTTAGTATCATATTAACTTGAAACCCTATTACTCCTAAATCATGATCATTTGAGTTAAACTACCTTAAAGATAACAAAAATAATTATTATGATATTTGTGCTTAGAGTAGTAGTAAATTTTTATCTCCCGAAGAAACAGTTTTACTTAGTAAAACTAAGTAAATTTCATTTTACTATAAAATGGTGAGAATACACAATATCTATATCTGTGCTTTGTTGGAAGAGTATAAACAATTACAACTTTATAAAATATTCTAAGCCAGATTTAGCTGAACCTCATACAGCAATTATTAGGCTTCACAAAACTTCTTCAGTTGGAATGAGTACTTTTTTTGGTCAAATCTCAGTCTTTCCATTCTAAGGGGCATCTTCCAACCTGACAGCATGGCCCAGGCAGCCATGAGTGCAGAGTGAGCACTGCACGGTCTCAAGAATCTCATTATGGGCTCCACTCTCAGGAGTGGATTAGTTACAAACACGACCAGTAGGAGCATAGCCTGATTAGTGATGGAATTGCCCAAAAGTGGGACAGAAAGTGAGCGCAGACCCAAACTACTTCTCCTGGGGGCCTTTTTGGAGCACACGAGTGAAGAATGAAAATGCTAGCATTATTCTGCACTTTGCATTTTAGAAATGTCCAGCCCAATTAGTGAGGCTTCATAAACTTCCCACATGGAAAGGAAAATGGAAATCCAGATGAATAAACTTCAGGAAAGCAATCTAGAGGGAAAGTGAAATCTGGCTTAGAAGATTATATAATGCATTAACTGTTTTACATTGTTCCAATAAACCATAGATCCAGAATATGCTACATCTCATCACTAGGTATAAAAAAATGCAATTCTCATTTGGTACATTTCACTCTGAACCTGTAGCTTTGGAGCCAGAAAGTAATTACTACACTATGCACAGATATTATGGGGTAATAATTATCTTTGTCATTCTTAAATTCTTTCTAGCAGGCTGGCTCATAAGCCTTCAAGCTTTCGTTTCATGACTTCTCCAAAAATTGTAGCTATCCTATGTGTTGCTGTGTTTATTTTTTGCATATGGCGTTTTTAACATCTAAAAGATATTTATCTTGCTAATACTATTATTATTGTTTTGTCTGAAATTCATTTCTCATACATTGATTACTATGTTCTGGAATAAGGGTATTTTATTGATCATAAAATTGCAAAGATATTGCAGAGTGACATTCCATCTCAGGGCTTCACCGTCAATTTTAATGAATATTATTAGTGCCAACATGAGGTTAGGAGAGAATGTAAATGTGACAGAGCCCACAGAGAAGCCATGAGACTTTAAAAGTTAAAGAAATGGATTTTCCTTTTCAAAATTTCTTCCTGGAAGAAATGTTATGTTTTCTGCACTAGTATCTTTATCGGTCTTCCAGAGGATCTTGTTCATGACTGGAATCATTCACTGTTCTTTGCTGTGTTTTCATTATTTTTTGTCGCATCATCAAAGGCAGTTTGCTACAGATGGGTCCAGTCATATGCTCCTTCCACCCTTCTTCTTGGCACGAGCACTCTAACCTTGGCTCTTGTCTTTGAAATCCCTGTCTCTAAGCCAAACGCTGGACATGTCTTTCAAGTTAAGGGTTTTAACCCTGTCCTGGTCCAAAAAAAAAAATGCCATAATAATCTGTCATTGAAGACTAGAGATGGATAGGATGAATTACCAAAATATTCTTTATTACTGACAAGCTGGCACTCTGATAGTAGAAAAAGCATAAATGGTATTTTTAGCTATATTAATTTTAGTGGATTATACAGGATATTTTAACTAGAGCAGTAATTAATCATTGCTGCATTTGGTCAGATTTGCAGTCATAAAATGTGTTTCTTTCTTATACTTGTCAGTGTGCAAAGCTTTTAAACATTCTCTACTTCTGGAGTAATTACCCAGGGAAACAGTAATTATAGGACTTTGGTGTCTGTAATATCTTGTACTCATTTCACTGTGGCCTCCAATCAAGAATTAAAAGTACTCTCTTTTACGATTGCCTGTCTTGTCCTACAATGACTTCAGGTGAATTCGGTATTACTTATTATTCCCTATTTAAGTTAGTGAGTTTCTTTACACATCTCCAAAGCCAGGATTATAATGTCAGTGCTTAGCACCAGAATGCATTAGAGAGCCAGGGTTCAAATGCTGCCTCTTATTAGCAGAGTTTCTGGAATATAGTGTGTAACAAATTCTACATTTAACACACACACACACACACACACACGAGGACAGAGCCATCAGAAATGTCTATGGTGACAGGAAAAGATAACAATGAATATTAAAACTTGTATTCTTCCACTTAATAAAGGGCAGTGAAAGTAACAGATACAATTCTGATTATTGAAATTCCTACAAAATGAGGACTTGCCTTATTCTATACATTAAACACAAGCAAAAGTTTCTTTCAGAGTCACACAGAGAAGATGTCTTCTCCTCTATGTAAGAAAAAACAATGTATATTTATATTCCCAAAGTCATACCTAGAAGTAGTGTATTAGGCTAAAAAATATAACCTTTAACTATTTTTAGTTTAGAATCTTCTAAACCATGGCATTTATGTTTGAAAGCAATGCTACGTGTGTGTGGCAGTGAGGTGGGGCGAGTGGTGTGTATTTTATCCATCTACCTAGCCATCTTTCTATGTCATTTAGCTACCTAGGTTACTAGATGGCTAGCTGAATATATCTATCTCCTAAGCTCAAATATAACAATAGCTTATCAGCACACAGTTATTTTTGGAGATCTACATTTATACTAAGATTTTGCATTCTTTATGATGAATTCACAGGAGTTCATGAATACAGAGAAAGTTGTCAAGACCTTTCATAGGTTAGTATGTTTGCCTTAAGAGAAGTGAATCCATAGTGCAGGGGGGTCTATGCATGTGTTTGCTGTTGTAACCCCAGTGCCACGCACACTACAGGTACTCAGTAACTATTTGTTGAAAGATAAGGAAATGGTATTTCCACTACATCACATATTTACATGATGTGATATGTAACATAATACATGTTACATTACGTATATACATATATCTAACATATACACACATGTATGATGTATGTACACTATATATTATATATATTACATATACATTTTATATCTGTACCTATATACAGCCACTCTGAACTGAGATCTCTACACTCTACACTGTGGTAAAGGAATGAGTAAAAATAGCACTCAGCAACTATACAAATCATACACAAAAATGAATGATGTCAGTCTAGAAAAAGCATCTTGTATTCATCTAAGGATATTTCTTAAAGCATATTCTATCCATTTAGATGCGTTATGTATGCTTACTTAAGTTACAGTGTTAGATATTTGTGCTCATGTGAATTATTACAGTAAGGTTAATTAACAACTTCACTTAGAAGTAAATTTGGTTCACTGCCTAGAATTGAGATAGCCTTTATTTTACAGGGTATACTTGTCCTGTCATATTGATATATTATTTGATTTCAATGGGTATTAAGCACCAAATAGTTCCCTCTCATTGTGTTATGTGTCATAACAAATATAAAAGTGTAAAATGCAGTTTTGAAACTCTATTTACAACCACTCTGGGAAACATAAGTCATATACACATGAAGCTATTATAAAATCAGGGAACTTAAAAGCATGCACCGAAATCAAAGTTTAATTTGTGTATGTTAAACTTATTGGAAATTCAATTCATTAAGTCATTTGATGTGAGACAAGGAACAAAACAGTCAACATTTAAAGCTATATGAAGAATAAGATAACATAAGGAGACCTGAATAATGAGAATAAGGAGGCAAAGATCCTGGAAGAAGAGCTAGGAAAAGATATGAAGAGGAAAAGATGGAGAAGTTAGAGTATAACCATGAAGGTACAGTATTCCATAAGCTAAGACAAGGAAAAGAAAGTGTTTCTAAGCAAGGATGGCCACAGATGTCAAATACTGCTGAACTGCCAAGCAATTTGGGCCTAGAAAAGTGCTAATTGGCTTTGGTGAGATGAAACTGGTAACCTTTACAAGAGAAGATTTAGTGGAGTTTTGGGAAGGTGAATACGAGTTGGCTGAGGAGTGAATATAAGTTGAAGAAATGAGAGCAAGAATAACAACTTCTTAAGAAGTTTTACTGTGAAGGGAAAAGCCAAGTGAAGAGGTGGTAACTAAAGCAAGAAATTACATAGATAAAGGAGTTTTAAAAGATTGAAAAAGCTGATTGGATGATGCAGTGAGAGGGTGAGACTGAAAACAGAAGAAAGAGCAGCATCGTGGGAGCAAGTACAGAAGGAAGGAGGATTACAATCCAGAACATACGCAGATGCTAACTGGAGAGGAACTGTATGAGTAGGGATGTCAAAGTTGGTCAGTGCCAACGGCTCAGAGTAATATGCGAGCTTTACAGGTTTGAATTTTTTTTTTTTTTCAGCTGGGAATGAGGAACTGCTGAATATATATGAGCAAATGAGAACACTTAGCATTTACATCAATGACGTTTAAGCTGGGAGTGGATATCAGGATGTCCCTGTGGCAGCCAGCCTCCAAAATGACCCCACTCTCTATCCTCTTGTATTTCCTGAGTTCTAGCCTGACAGACCTTTGTGTAGCCCCCTCTCACACTGAAGAGTGCTGGCCTATATAACCATGGGTAATTGTGGAAATGACAGTGTGTGACTTCTGAGACTAGGTTGTAAAGACATTGTGACTCCTGTCTTGTTCCCTTAGGCAAATTAGTTGACTATAACCAGTGCTATCTTAGAAACATAGTTTGTTTACAGCCAGAAACAAGCCACAAAACATCCCTTACTTAGATTACATCATTTTTCCTTAAAAACCCCCTTTCATTTAGTAAGTGAATATTTGAGTACCTCTCTTTATCAAGCCCAATTCCTGATGCTTGGGATCCATCTGTGAACAAAATAGACGAAAGTCCCTCACTACTTCCAAACAAAGTTTACTGTCCAGAGATCACAAAGACCATGAGCACACCCTTTCCTATTGGCAGTATTACATAGCCAGGGTTTTTCTGCTTCTTAAAATTCTTAAACTATCCCCATAAAACATGAAAACTAAACTAGGATATTTTTAATAAATACTTCTGTGAAAGCCTACAGAAATTATCCATTCTCTAGGATCTATTTCTTAATTAAAACAAAAAATACCCTACCATTAACATGGTCTGGTAATTTGTGTATGTCCTATTAAAAAAAAAATCCTGCTTCCTTGTCTGGTCTACATGTAGAAATGGCATTTTGATTGCCATTTATCATGTTTAAATATGCTAATTAACTTAATTAGCCTGAAGACAGTGTAATAATACATTATTTATGAAAATACAAATCATCTTTAACAGATTCTCAATTAGAGGGATTATATCTTTGAATTATTGATTTTACCTAATAACTCAGAAGGGGAATCCCAATATCATTAATTATTTTTTTTGAAAAGTTTATTTAACCAACCTTCATTTAAATGAATACAAATCTTATACAGATCTGAAGGTATGATCAATGCCCAAACAGAAGAATCCTCTTACGGCTGTGTCGTATTAGGATATGTGTTTAGCTGGCTGGCAGTATGTGGGTGGCTGTTGAGGTTCTTATCACGCCCACCCAAGTTCCCCATACCCTGCCCGTTTCCTGGTGGGCATCTATTAATTTTAGCTCTTTGACTCAAAAGACACGTGAACCACCCTTCATGCCCACAATACCTGATTTAGAAGTCTCCTTCTCATTCCAATCTACTTCTTTGGTTTTGAAGATATGATGCTATTTTTGGTAAGAGTCCATAGTGTCCCATGACCAATTCCTTATTCCTAGAGCATGTCTCTAGAATCTCCATAACGGCTTAGGTCCTATGGTTTAGTTTAAACCTCTGGGGTGGAGGAACCTCAACATGGGACTGGAAAGTGCCAGCAGTCTGAGTTTCTTCTAGAGGGTTACCTGCCTCAGGGAGGGACACCGTGTGAAGACCTGGGACTCAGCTCAGAATCATCCGGCTAAAAACTGAGGTCTGGCCAGAGACACAAAATAAAACAAAGAATACGTAAATGAAAAATGAGAATACTGATGTGTCAGGAAGGATCTACCACTGAGGGAGAAAATAAAAAAAACTTAAGGAAAATACAGAAAAGTAAGGTAGAGAAAATCAATCCAAGGGAGAATAAAGAAGGAATTTTTAATTATGAAGGATTAGGGGAGGCGGTTAGTTAGAAAAGTTTGGTGTTTTCAAATAAAAATGTTTCCTTCAATTAAAATTCAAATAAATAAAATGAACCTAATTGTTGGTGTGGGCAATATACCAATACCAAGCGGAAAAAAATGAAAAGTGTTGAAATACAATTAAATAAACAGAAAAGTACAATAAATATTCAAGGACTTTGAGATTGCTCATGAGTTCCCTTTAGTCTCCACATCTCTCCATCTACTTTATCACTCCCAAAATAAATTTAATTTTCCTCACATGTCAACATTCAAAAGTAAATCTAATAATTAGTGATGTTGAGCATCTTTTCATGTGCCTCTTGGCCATCTGTATGTCTTCTTTGGTGAAATGTCTATTTAGGTCTTCCGCCCATTTTTTAATTGAGTTGTTTGCTTTTTTGATACTGAGCCCCATGAGTTTGTACATTTTGGAGATTAATCTTTTGTCCCTTGTTTCATGTGCAAATGTTCTCTCCCATTCTGAGGGTTGTCTTTTCGTCTTGTTTATGGTTTCCTTTGCTGTGCAAAAGCTTTTAAGTTTAATTAGGTCTCATTTGTTTATTTTTGTTGTTATTTTCATTAATCCAGGAGGTGGGTCAAAAAAAATCTTGCTGTGGTTTATGTCAAAGAGTGTTTTTCCTATGTTTTCCTCTAAGAGTTTTATAGTGTCTGGCCTTACATTTAGGTCTTTAACCCGTTTGGAGTTTATTTTTGTGTATGGTGTTAGGACACGGGATGGGGGAAGGGGAAGCTGGGGTGAAGTAAGAGTAGTAATGACATAAATACACTACCAAATGTAAAATAGATAGCTAGTGGGAAGCAGCAGCATAGCACAGGGAGGTCAGCTCGGCGCTTTGCAACGACTTAGAGGGGTGAGGTAGAGAGAGTTGGAGAGAGGATCAGGAGGGAGGGGATATGGGGATATATGTATGCGTATGGCTGATTCACTCTGTTGTACAACAGAAACTTAGCACAGCATTGTGAAGCAATTATACTCCAATAAAGATATATATATATATATATATATATATATATATATAAAGTAAATCTAAAAACTCATCTTATTCAGGGCATGTTTTCCACTTGGTTTAGTTATCTCTAACTCAACACATTTAAAAATCATTGTATCCACCAAAGATTATTCTGACTGCCCCATGTGCTTAATTATATTTTTGGCATTAATTATATTTTTGGCATTTAAAAGAAAAAAAGATGTTTTCTCTACCTATTATTATTATTATTATTATTATTTTGCGGTACACGGGCCTCTCACGTTGCGGAGCACAGGCTCCGGACGCGCAGGCTCAGCAGCCATGGCTCACGGGCCCAGCCTCTCCGTGGCATGTGGGATCTTCCCGGACCGGGACACGAACCCGTGTCCCCTGCATCGGCAGGCGGACTCTCAACCACTGCGCCACCAGGGAAGCCGTATACCTATTATTTTAATTTCAGATGTAGAGCCATATTATGGTTTCAATAGGGTTTTACAGACTAGTTTCTGAAACAAACCATGATTTACAATATTGTTTCTACAGAAAAATGTGTTGCAAGTCCCAACCAGTGGATTTACTGATGATATTTTGGAAAATAAATCATTCACACATTTGAGGCTGCCTAAGAACAATATGAGGTCTGAAGTATTTGGCCTGTAGTAAAGTATTATAGCGCATCAAGATACTCCCTGCATTTTTCATATTTATATAGAAAACTATGCCATGTATAAGTTTTCCAAGCAATTTCGTAAGACCCCGATTGTCCAAAAAAATTGCTAGGGCTTCCCTGGTGGCGCAGTGGTTGACAGTCCGCCTGCCGATGGAGGGGACACGGGTTCGTGCCCCTGTCTGGGAAGATCCCACATGCCGCGGAGCGGCTGAGCCCATGAGCCATGGCCGCTGAGCCTGCGCGTCCGGAGCCTGTGCTCTGCAACGGGAGAGGCCACAACAGTGAGAGTGCCGCGTACCGCAAAAAAAAGAGAAAGAAACAAAATTGCTAGCCTACAGAATTCTTGGGGGGAAGAGGTGACTCAGAGGACGCTGGTTACAATACTGATTATCAATAGCTATCATTAAGTCCTTACACTTGCCCTATATACTGAAATGTAATCATTACATCCTTTCCCAGAACTTTAATATATTTCTGAGAGTAACTACCAAATTTTCACTTCCAACTCCAACATCTTTTGGCCACACGTACATAATTCAAATTACAAGCTGTGTGTCATGTAAACACTAAAACACAACCTAACACTAATTCATCAGCTTCGTCCCCCACACTAGGTTGATCTTCCTGATTTCTCTATTCTTCCTACTTATAATTTTTTACCCTAATCACTCACACTAAAAGTTAGGATTATTATACCTCTCTTTACCTGGCTTCCCAATTTCAATTCACAAACCACTTAGTTGACAATGCGTTTTCAAAAATGTACCCTATGGTTTCCATCCTATTTGTGACAAAATGGTTTATCAATTATTTCTTTATGACAGTTTTAAATTACACCTGAATGGATTTTACTCTTTCCCCCCTTATAGTGCATCCCATGTGTTAACCATGCAATAACCTGCTGGAAAAGGAGTAGAGATAATTTATCCAGGAGTCTAATTACTGAACACAGTATGCCATCATACAAAACTCTGCATGGTCTAGAACTAGGAGACCTTCACTGAAAAAAACTACTAAACGATGTACCACATTTAAAAGGAAATTGAACTCAGAGGGAAGGAGTTAGGAGCAATGATGGGGAAAGAAACTGGTAAACACACTATTTAAAAAAAAACTCGCTGGCTATGTAGTGGGGGTAGAAAAACAAGGAGAAAATAGAGAAAAATAATCTGGTAGATGGGTGGAAAAGGGTGGGGATATACATTAATGTTTCCTAACATTCTGATATTTTTCATGATTAAAAGAGAAATAGTCAAATTAAATTGTGTCCACTAAATAAACAGATATTTAACATATAATTTTCAAAGCACAGGTCAAAAATTGCAAACAAGAGAATCTCTCAAAAGCAATCTAATAGAAAGCAGGAAATTGGCAAAAGAAGCCCAGGGCAAGCATAGGAACTGAGAATTATTATTGAAGTATTTTTTTTGTGCTTTCTCTGAGAACATAAATCTATCAGTGTCTCAGACCTAAATCTGTAGTGTTGCGAAACAATAAAAAGTTAAAGCCATTTGACAAAATGTCAGTGTAAAATTATTAATAGGCCCCAAATTTCAAAACTATCTAGTAGTAGTTCATCGTTATCACGGGCTATGAAGTCAGAGAGACTTAAAAATTTTAAGCTTACGTTCCTCATTTGTAACATGGATAACTGTTTCATAATACTTTTAAGGGAATTATAGTACATCATGTATTGATATATGGTGTGCCTGCACATAGAACGTACTCCAAAATTGATGTTTATTATCACTTTTTTTCCCAAAGGTTTCAATCCATCTATAGGAGTTCAATTTATAGGAATAAAATTATCTTCTAAAATACATCATACAAGAATGACATTTTTTCCCTGTAAAATGAAATCTTTGATCTACATAGTAATAACTTTTAATTTACTCAATGCATTAAGTATCTATACTTAACATTACTATGAGAGAGAATAAATAATACACAAATCATGGATTTCCCTCAACAATGAGTAGGATTTTCATGGGAAAAATGGCAAGAGATTACTATTTTTATTGGTAAAAAGAACATGATAATTCTCTGGCTTTCTAGTGTCTGACCCATCCTCCTCATGGCTCATTTTCCTACATTGATTTGTGAGTTCATTTCATTAGGCTGTGTGTTTAGATTCTGAATGTGTTCCTATGGGGCTTTAAGTTCAACCCTACAGGTTCCAGTTGTCCTACATTTATTTTAATGCTAATTTCTTAGCTTAGCATGTCTCCATCATGCAGATAGTATACACTGGGATTTCTCATTGAAGCATTTTACAAATCGGGGTTTTCAAGTTATTTCAGAGACTTTTTAGCCCCACAAAAGACTCCTGAAAAATGGCAAACTTCCCTGTTGCTTTTCTTTGCTGGTTGACAGAGTTTTTCTAGTACTGTTTTTATTAATTATTGATTCAATTTATGCAGGGTAATTTATGTGAACCCAAACCCACTTGCCCTTCTTTAAAAGAGTAGATTCCATTCTAAGCTTTTTCTAAGACAGTCAGATATTATGCAATTTACTTACGCAATGATCAATATGAAGTAAAGAGATCTGAGAACGTGTGTGTACCGTTCTCCCACAGAGCTCATACTTTCTTTCAAATTCTTTAATATAGTTTTATAATTAAATAGCAAAATTTTCTCATACCAAACTCCAAATCACTGTTATGCTTAGAGAAGCCTAGGAAAGTACTTAGTGTCTCTTGGTTGTCTGCCTGCTAGTTGTTGAGTGAAGGCTGTGTGTGGAATTCATAAATCTCTACATCCTACAAACTGAGAGACAGCCTCATGTGATGGTTAAGAGCTTGAGTCCTCAAGCTGGACTGTCTAGATGTACACTCCAGCTCAGCCTCTTCCTCAATTTAGCAAGTTAATGAGTACTCTGTAATGTAGTTAACCCATCTTAAGAAGAGTATTACAGTAACACCCTTTTCATCGAGTTAGTGTAAAGAATAAATGAGATAATGCATTTAGTTTAAAAGGTGCTTAGTTAATAGGAAGAGAATAAGAATAGCTACCATTCATTGCTCCATTAAGCACACATTTATGCCTATTACCTGTTAGGTGGGGTTTGGATAATACTGGTATTAGAGAACCCTAGGTAAATGCTAGCAGCTGCTGCAGCTACCAGTTTTCAGAATTATCTATTCACAAACCTAAATATTTTAAATTATGATCTTCACATCTTAGCTGAAAAGGGTAAGATGATGGAGTCTAAACAATATCTCCCTATAACTCTGAATTTGATACATTCAGGGCTGGTCCCTACATCATGGTAGACAATTGCTACAGCGTACTTTAAAAACATCCTTCTTCCACTCACTGTTGCCTAAGAGGGTGACCCAATATTCAACTTCTTTCAACCCCAAAACTGTCCACCATCATACCATACTAAATCATGTACTCATTGACAATACTTTCCTGAAAATCAAATTGTAGCACATTTACCAAAAACGTCCAACTGAGAGACAGTTAATGAAACTAACCTGGAAAAAAACCTTTATGGTCAAATAACATCAAGAGAGACTATGTTGCTAGGAAACATTGACACCAAGAAGGTTCCTTCTTTAATGTTCTTTTACCAAAGTTCAATTTTTGATAGAGTGGTTGTTCAGGTCTGTAACCTCTGAGCTATCACACAAGTTAAATGGAATTCTTAGAATAATAAATTAATGATCAATTTGCTGCTATCATGTAACATTTATTCCCAGCTATGGCTGGTTTAAAACAGGTCCTCACTAAACACTGGAAGGAAGGAAGGAAGGAAGGAAGGAGGGAAGGAAGGAAGGAAGGAAGGAAGGAAGGAAGGAAAGGGAGGGAAAGGACGGAAGACAGTTCACTAACTTCTATTTCCACTCTCCGCTCTCCCTGCTTTTACCACCAAGGTTATTTCCTGAAGTGTACAATGTTCACACTTAACTGAGAGATTTAATTTAGACTTCCAGAGGTCAAGAGCCAGGCTTGTACTACGCAATTCTTTTGATTTGAAATGCCTGACTACAGCTTCATCCCAAATGCAAATTTTAAAGTAGTGAGAAGAGTGTCTGTTTCCTAGACTTGACATTCACAAGGACTGCTTCAAGGTTCATTTAGAGTGATTTGAAATGAGGTTAAAAAAAATATAAACTAAACTTGGGTACAAAGTATCAAAAACTATTTACCCAACATTACTAATTTTTTAGAGAAATGAAAATCAAAACTACAATGAGGTATCATCTCATAACAGTCAGAATGGCCATCATCAAAAAGTCTACAAATAATAAATGCTGGAGAGGGTGTGGAGAAAAATGAACCCTCCTACACTGTGGGTGGGAATGTAAATTGGTGCAGCCACTGTGGAAAACAGTATGGGGGTTCCTTTAAAAAACTAAAAATAGAACTATCATATGATCCTGCAATCCCACTCCTGGGCATATATCCAGAGAAAACCATAATTTGAAAAGATAAATGCACCTTAATGTTCATTGCAGCACTATTTACAATAGCCAAGACATGGAAGCAACCTAAATGTCCATCGACAGATGAATAAAGAAGATGTAATAGGTACACATGATGGAATATTACTCAGTCATAAAAAATAAACAAATGAAATAATGCCATTTGCAGCAACATGGATGGACCTAGAGATTATCATACTAAGTGAAGTCAGAGAAAGACAAATATCATATGATATCACTTATATGTGGCATCTAAAAAAAAATGATACAAATGAACTTATTTACAAAACAGAAGCAGACTCACAGACAAAGAAAACAAATTTATGGTTACCAAAGGGAAAAGGTGGTGGGGAGGGATAAATTAGGAACTTGGAAGTAACACATATACTCTACTATATATAAAATAGATAATCAACAAAGACCTACTACATAGCACAGGGAACTATACTCAATATTCCGTAATAACCTGTATGGGAAAAGAATCTGAAAAAGAATATATATATGCATACATATATGTAGCTGAATCACTTTGCTGTACACCTGAATCTAACAACATTGTTAATCAACTGTACTTCAATAGAAAAACTAATTAATTAAAAAGAAATATTTACCATACTATCAGCTAAAATCTAAAACCCAACATGGGATAATATAGGCAATATGAAAAGCAAAATGTGTGAAAATAATACATTTGAAAATCAGGATTGCTAAAATAAGAGTAAAGTTGAACTGTAAGTAGCCACAAATATTATCTGTGTATTAATTTCAGAACATGGCTTATAACAGACACAGAGCAAGCTACCAATTAACCAAAATCTGGAACACCATAAACTAAGATTATTACAGTGTCCATTTGTGGTAATATAATGACCTACAGATTCCACAGAGCTAAATATAATGTCATGATTAAGAAGATGGAAATACTTTCACATTGTATAAATTGCAGAGAAAGTTTAGCTGTATATAAAATGAAACAAATCACCATTTGGATTTGAATCTAACATTTAATGATTATTTTAAATTAAACTTCTTATTCTGAGATAATTGTAGATTCACAGTTTTAAGAAATAATAGAGAGATACCCTTTGCTCAGTTCCCTCAGTGAAAACATCTTGTAAAACTCTAGTACAGTATCATCACCAGGATGCTGACATCGGTACACAACATTCTGTCACCACAAGGATCACTCCTATCCCTCACTGTCCTCTTGTAGCTGCACCCACTTCTCTCCTACCTCCATCCCCTCCTTAACTCTTAGCAAGTATGAATCTGTTCATTTTTTAATAAATTCATCATTTCAAAAATGTTATATAAATGGAATCATGTGGTCTACAAACTTTGGGGGTTATCTTCTTTCACTCAGCATAATTCTCTGGAGATAGATCCAGGTTCTTGCATATATCAATAATATGTTCTTTTATCACTGAGTCAGTATCCACGGATATACCATAGTTCATTTATCCACTCACCCACTGAAGGACATATGGGTTATTTCTAGTTTTTGGCTATGACAAATAATGCTGCTATAAACATTTGTGTACAAGTTTTTGTGGGAACATAAGTCTTCCTTTCTCAGGAAGGAACACCTGGGAGTTTAATGACTAGATCATATGGTAGTTGCATGCCTATTTTTTTTTAATTTGTTTAAGCCAAACTGTTTTCCAGAGTGGCTGTACCATTTTGTAGTCTCCTCAGGAACATATGAGTGACCTAGTATCTCTACATCCTTCTTAGACTTTGGTGTTGACAATTATTTATTTATTTTTATTTTAACCATTCTGATAGGTGTGTAGTGATATTTCATTGTGGATTTAACTTGCATTTCCCTAATAGCTAATAATGTTGAAAACCCTTTCATAATTTTTTTGTCATCTATTATAGTCTCTTTAGTGAAATGTCTCTTCATGTCTTTTGCCCGTTATCTAATTAAATTGTTTATTTTGTTTGTTAATGTATTTCACTAATTCATGATTTTCATTGTTTGAACATACCACATGTTATTTGACGGAGTCTATATATGCATTAGGAGGATAGCATATGTGTGATTCCTTGAAAAGACTCAAAGGAGGGTCAAAACTGAAGTGAAGGAGCAAAGATGGGAACTAGAACGTGCTGAAGGAAGAGCATGTGTGAAAATTTGATATTTGCTTTTCCTTTTGTGCTATGGGAATAGTCGACTGACATTTGGGTCAGTCCTAGCTTAGAGCTTTTATAAACTCTCTGCTTTGAATTCTTTTCATGACTCTTGGACACACAAGCAATTATTTCTCTAGAGAATATACAAACAAGAAACAGAGCTGGATAATGGGATATATGCCATCTCAATTTTACTTACTATTGCAGTTATTTTCCAAAATTGTTATACCAATTTACACTCCTACCGAGAATATACAAACATTTCATTGCTTGTTCTACTTTCTTGGCAACACTTGGTATTGCCTTTTAAATTTCTGCTCAGCAATTGCATACAGGTACTAGCTGCTTGTGTTTTGATTTGCATTATCCTGATTACTACAGTGGGGGAGCATCTCTTCATATGTTTAGTGGCCATCTGTACCTTCTCTTAGGTGGAATACCTACTTATGTCTTTTGCCCATTGGCTATGCTTTAGCAATCTGCAGGAATTCTTTCCTTATTTATAGAGGAAATAGGGTAAGTTGGTTTAAAGTACAGATTCTGGATCTTAAAGCTTGAGACTTAATCCAGGCTTATGTCCAGCCAGGTTTTAGAATGGATGGGGGTACAATCAAGACCAGAGGTGGAGGAGTTAGCCTTCATCAGCTAAGAGAGATCCCACCTCATTTAAAATAGGAAGAAAAGTTGTACATTTATTTGGAGAAAGAAGGTGGACACAAGGGTTATACATAGAAAACTAAAAAAAAAATATAAAATCATATTAATTATTAGATTATCCTCCTCATATTCAGTGCTTTATTTGATAACCGGTACTCTGATAACAAAGTGTGGGCACTGGATTTTTCCTCCGTACAGAACTACTGAATGAGTTGTCTATGGCACTACATCATGTTAACACACTTCTATCTGTGAGATATGGTGATTATTTGAACATCTGTCATGTGGGAGATGGGGAATCATGTTTTTCTAATGGACTATGTTGGCATATCTCAATGCCCTTCCTTTACTTTAAAAATGAATATCTTGGGGCTTCCCTGGTGGTGCAGTGGTTGAGAATCTGCCTGCTAATGCAGGAGACACGGGTTCGAGCCCTGGTCTGGGAGGATCCCACATGCCGCAGAGCAACTAGGCCCGTGAGCCGCAACTACTGAGCCTGCGCGTCTGGAGCCTGTGCTCCGCAACAAGAGAGGCCGTGATAGTGAGAGGCCCGCGCACCGCAATGAAGAGTGGCCCCTGCTTGACGCAACTAGAGAAAGCCCTCGCACAGAAATGAAGACCCAACACAGCAAAAATAAATAAATTAATTAAAAACCTATGCTTATCAATTCAAACGACAATGACATGAAATTAAAAAAACAAAACAAAACAACGAATATCTTAGTTTTACCTAGGTATGTATCTGTCATGAATAACCCACCTCATGACAACATTCTGCTTTTCTAAACATTATCTCCTAAATGACAGACATCCTTAGCCACGTTATGGGAAGCAAACAATAGCAGCCTGTGCTCTAAGCTTAACGCCTGATGGAATCTCATCATGGCTCAGCTATCAGTGAACACAGGCACAAAGTACTATGCATCCAAACAGACAATGTGTGAAAATAAACACAGGTAATGAATTCTGGCATCAAAGAGAAGGACACTTAAACGGAAATAATATGAAAGCTCCTGTTTAGACAAGTGACAGAACACATTTTTGGATGATACATATATTCATACAGTTTATTTTTAACAAAAGAACAAAAGTATATCTTCTAAATTTTACTTTTTTTCCCTTTCCTAAGCTCACTTTTCATTAGAAATTAATAGAAAAAAATGACCTAAAACTTGTTAAATGCTTTATAGTTTCCAAAGCACACTCTCACCTATTATTATTTGGGTTTGATGATCCTAAAACTGCTTTACCTCATATTATGACCATCATTTTATACATATACATATATATATATATATATATATATATATATATATATATGGTGGCTCATAGATGCAAAGTGATTTACCCAAGGTCATGAGTAATAAGTGGCACATCTGGGATTCAAATCTAAGTCTTTCTCTCTGGCTACATGTCCAGTAATCTTCTGACATATCCTGAAGCCCACTATGAAATTCTGTCAGTTAAATACCTCACACCTTGGGAGATGTGCTGATATAAGTTGTGGTGTCTTTTATCACTCTGGCAAAAAGGGGAAAAAATGCATCCAAAGTCAAGAACAACTGCTATGTTTAGGAGTGGTGTTATCTGAAACTGGCATCTCCCTATGCATTGGAGGGACAGATCATGTGATTCCTTGAAAGGCTCAAAGGAAGGTCAAAACTGAAGCAAAAAGAAAAAAAGAAAAAAAAAACTGAAGCAAAGGAGTAAGACGGAGAACTAATTTTGTTTCCCTTCTTACTTTCCAAAATACTCATTAGATCCAACCCTTCTGTAAAATCTATGACATACACCTAAGTCTTGTGTTGGTGGTTTTGTTTTCAATGAATGGATAAGATCAAAGGGGAATATGGTTTTCTATGTTTAGTGAAAACAGCAAGGTAATTGTAGCAGAGCATCAAGTCAGGGGTCTCAGAGTCCCAGACAGAAACTAGAACAGAATAATCAATGGCTGAAAACATTGTTGAGAGTTTCAGGTAAAAGTACACAATGCTGAGAAGCAGCTTCCTGGTAAGCAGTTCACTGGGGGATATAAAAATAAGCTCAAAAATATTAGATAATGGTTACCCCTCAAAGGGGAGATGGCCCTTCTTATGAACATAAATTTCCATAAAAGTAATGATTTTGTTCACACATCTCCTTCTACATTCTACTCGTAGTTCTTACTTCCTTCTTCAGATATAGCAAGGAAGATTTTTTTTTAAAGATTTTTTTGATGTGGACCATTTTTAAAGTCTTTATTGAATTTATTACAGTATTGCTTCTGTTTTTATATGTTTTGGTTTTTTGGCCACGAGGCATGTGGGATCTTAGCTCCCCAATCAGGGATCAAACCTGCACCTCTTGCTTTGGAAGGCGAAGTCTTAACCACTGGACCACCAAGGAAGTCCCAAGGAAGATGTTTTAAGTATTCTTGCCAAATTCAGAAATATTAAGAAAATTAAAGTAATGTCAATACATGCAAAAGACTACCAATGCCTCATTTCCAATCTCTTCTCAGAAATTAAACTTTTGCAAGATTTTTTTGTTGTCATTATGACATTCCTGCTGAATAAAATGCTAATTATTTTCATGAATACATACATAGACTTTTTATACACATAGATATATTCATAGGCCATTACAAGGAAAAAATTAGTAAGTTTCTTTCTCTTCTCTGTGTATAGAATTTCATGTATTTTCAAACAATTATCATATGTGAGACGGTACAGATGGCTGAATTGAGTACTGTGCCTTGTATAATGATTCTGATCCTAGTGATTCACTTGGAAGTTTCTAAATTTAACAGAACTTTTCAAAAGTGCTGACTTAAAAAAAGTTAATACACATTATGTGTGTGCAAAAATATAATACGGAGCTATCACTTCCCCCCCGAGACCTAGGAAAACAAAGTGAACCTATAGTCATCCATCAGTCATTCAAAACCATGCACTGCCATTTATTTGGCTCTAGGTCACTGCCCAGCTATGCTTGCATTTATAAAATTTTCTTAGAAATTTAATAGTATCTAAGCTACTCAGAAAAATACTATATGTTTGGGGCTAGAAAGTTTGGAGGAAAAAAATGGGAGATTTTCAAGAAAGCAGGATATCTCAGAAACTTCTAATGTGAAATAGAAAATACCACATCTTAGCTACAAATACATTATCTGGAAAAAAATTATCTGGAGCTCCAGATCAACAGTGTGCCTTCAACCATTTTATAAAGTATAAAAATATTTTTCAAGTACTGAGGTATCTGAAATATTGTATGAGTTTTTGCAAGTGATGTTTATTGCTGTGTGGATAGAGTAGTAATAAAAAAGCATAAATGCACTATAAAATAACTACTAACTGTATATCTGTAAAAATAAAACTGTTCACAATCTTTCCTCATCTAAGTAAACAAAGTAAATTGCAAAAAAAAAAAAAAAATTTTCAACTATATGTCCCCATCATATTTTGTGCTCAAATGTAGAAAGAAAATGAAAAAGAAAAATATGTCCTTTAATTTTGACTATTTCTTTTTCTTAATTTATCTTCTGTTTAGACATCTTTAGGAAAAAAAAAAACTTTAAAAAGAAAAAAATTGCTTGGCAAAAACTTAGCTTGTTTAGTGCCATTTGAAGTATTATTTTCTGCTTTTCAATATATGTATGTTCCCATATGTGTGTTTCTGTATGTTTTTTGACTACAAAGAAAAATTAGCTCCAATTTTAATGAAGCTCAGAAAGTTATTATTTTCATCCTAACATAACTTTTCTCAAAAATAATTTAAATATCCCCCCCTTCAAAATTGAGTCCTCCTCTAAACTAAATAATTTTCTCACCATTCTGTCATAATTCAGAAGACATATGCATCTCTAACTTTGGTGAGATTTTATTTGCTGCATGACCCCAGTGAAGTCAAAAAGAGTCAAGTTAACTCATTAAAAATATGACTGCTAAAAGTCCTTAGGGCTCATGAATGCTGATGAAAAGAAATCCACAAATTCACAGAAAATATTATTTCACCCTTCCCTTTGACCTCAAGTCTCTATGTCACTTCAATTGCTAACACTCAGAATAATGATCCCTCAGCTCGTAATACTGAAGAGGTATATGCTCTCTTGCCACCAGAAGGTTAGCATAAAAGAGGACAAAGCAATGTACAATGACCATCTGTAGGATGCAGTAAATGGCGCATCTTGAATTGAAAATAATATTGATCTGTATCTGTAATCCGCAACAGTCTTCAGTGACTCAGTCATGGAAATGTGCATGTTAAAGTCTTAATATATGACTATATGATACAGGAAATAAAATGTTAAATTCTTGATCCATAAAGTAAATCCATAAATAAATGGTCTAATTCATAAAAAGAACAGTAATTCAGTCCATGCTTATCTTTCTATTTTTCCATTCTTGAGAGAATGACATCAACCACAAGATGATACAGGATTTTAAATTAGGACCACAAAGGTAGTTGTTTTGTAAAGAATAAAGACTCAGTCTAGACTGCATAGACAATTCCATCTTTATGTCTCACCCCAAATATTCCCCCAGATCTTCCATTTTGTAAATTCCTTTTATTATATCCTTACATATTGTTCTCCTTGTTTATATTTAAGTTCACTGAGATATTGGAAATCTGTCTTATTTATTCTAACAGGTACTTTATGTGCCTAAAACGAACTATTTATTATGGAGGAAACAAAAACAAATTGTACTTGTATCCTACCTTCAAGATAGTGGTAGAAAATGACAAGGGCCAGAAGAATGTAGAAAAAGTCATAGATTTTTAAAAGTTATGGATAATGAAAAGGCATGGATAAGAGCATAGAAGATAAATGTGAATGGATAACATGTGGCACTATTTACTGGATGAGAAATATTTTAAGGGAAAAATTAAGTTTAGCAATGGTGTTAAAAGTTGGAAAGCTTGCCCTTACAAATGATGCAGAATCATGTCCCTCACAAAAGAAGGAGGGTTCCCAGAACACCACAAATGGGACTTGCAGAGAGGCGTGTAGGAGGGTATAACATACATTTTTTAATGGGGTTAAAAATTAGTTCTTGGGGAGTAAAATCTTAGACATTATAATGGTGTGTGGCCTTCCAAAGTTCAATGTTACCCAGAAAAATTTTATTCTTCAATATTTAATTAATCTTGTTGGGGTTTTTTAATATCACATGAGCAGCACTGATAGGGAAAATTACATAAAATGTATGCAAGGCGAGTGCTACAAAATGCTGGTGAATAGATGGTTCTGACTGGAGAACCTTCTCTTGATTGATTGTTCAATCTTACGGTCATATCATGAGAAGTAACCACTGTGGGCCTATTGGCTGCCATTGACTGTTTTGTCAAGGCTGTTTATGTTTAACCTAAGTGATTTCGTATATAACTTGGGCTATAAGAACTAAATGAAGAATTTATATATTTTTAATTTAAATCTACAAAAGCTATTCAACCCATCATGTCAATTGCTGAAAAGAAAATAATGTCAACCACGCTTGAATGAATATCTAGCAGCTAAGCTGAAATGTGTTTTCTCATTCAAGCAGAAGTTAAAGTTAAGTTCATTAAAAATAATCTTTAAGAATTTGATTTTTCAATTGATTTTCTTCTGCTGTTCAAAAAGCAGTTTGGGATTATTTTAAATTTGATTAACGCTATGACTAGTGTTTATACAAATTGCTAATCTGCATTTATAATTTGGAACATTATTTAATATAAATGTATTACAAGTTACTCAATAAATATGGTTATAAAGTTAAAGATAATAAAAAGTCAGAAATGACTGAAAATGACAAACACAGTAAATGTAAGCAATACTGTATTAAGTAACAAAAATAACTTCATAGTACCAGATAAACAAATGTATGCTGTAAACTTTAAAGGGTCAAATAAATGCTTACTTTATTATTATCATTAATATTATATCTTTAATCACTACCTGATAATTGGTAAATTCGGGATCCACTGAAAACATCTTAGACTTCTCTACCTTTATGCATTCTTTCATTTGAAATATTCTCCCTTCTTTCCTCTATTTATCCAAATTCTTCTTACCTTTCAAGATCCAGTTCAAATTTCTCTTATTTCCTCTAAACACTTTCATTCCACAAATATTTTAATAGCTTTTGAATTCCTAGAATATTGGATGGTTTGTTCTCTATAGTCGGCATTTAATTATATATGGAAATCCTGTACGTTCACTCATTCATTTCAAACACCTATTATACGCTATACACGAGGCCCTATGCTACATGCTACAGATAAGACAGGAAACAAGGCAGGTACAGTCTCTGTACCATGAAAGCTCCCTAGCCATCAGACAACAGAGCTCTACACGTAGACAGTCAAGATGCAGTGTGGTGGGGTCATGAGACGTAGACTCAGTGGTATGGGAACACATACCACTCATCTAGGACCCACCCTGTGGACCTCAGAGAGCTTCCTGTTCCAGGAATATGGCACAGCAAGTCATAAGTCATCCTCTCAGAAAGAGGACAACTTCAAAAGAGGGTAATTAAATATCAAAGAACATTCAGTTTTGGTGGGAGAGCTCCAACTGTTTCTGATAGACTGAGTACCACACTGCTGCTTTTTGCCAACAGTTAAGTCCACTCTAAACTCACAAGCTCCATGAGCACAAGGCATGTATATTCAGTAGAAGTTCACGGAAGATTGATTTGAATGCATGAACGGAAGCAAGGGGTGAAAAGAGTTGGGATTGAGCTTGCAAAGAAAAGTTGTAGTCCTAAACTAGGAATACTGTTGATTAGCAGTAAACAGTCTAAGTTAGTACACAGTACATCCAAACTGCCCAGCTTTTCTTTATTTACATCTCTCACATAATGGGATCCACAGAGGTAGGATCACAGCAGAATCTGCTACACTGCTTTGTTGGCACAATTTACAGATTATTAGAAAATATTCCTGACTTCTTTAGAAGACGTGGAGAGATGCACCCATCTGGAAAAAGTAAATTAAATATTTCTTCATTGTTAAAAATAGGTTTTAAACATTTGTTGTAACTAAAATTCACCAGAGATTACAGATAGGAATGTGTTACCTATTCATCTCCTATAGAGATAAGATTGCCAACGTTATTCGGATTTTCACGTTCAGTTTGATATGAATCATAGGGTTTTTCTCTACTCCAATTCTGTGATCTATAATTGGTAAAACATATCACCAACCTTGTAGCAGCCTCTGAGTCAGGCGTGTGACTCAGTTACAGCAGTCAGCCCACAGATAAGCAATTCTAACCAATTTTAGTCGAAACGTGTGTCGCAAACTCCAAAGGAAATTAACTGAGCAGGCGTTAAAAATTAATTGATGAGAACTTACGAGTTCCAGAAAGAGTTACTCTCATGTGCTGAAGACTATTTTAATTTTTCAGGCACTGTCCTCACTCCCCCAAATGAAATAAAATGAAAAGGAATGTTTTGCCATGGTAAACTGGTTTTAAACAGTTAAGATGCAAATATTATCGGGAAGTAAGCAAAAGTTGAAAGGAAATTAACCTGCCCTCGGGATTCCTACGTAGGGCAGTCCATATACAACAATCGCACCTATGAAGTTTCTGTCGGCAGATAAGGAGTAAGCAAGTGAAGCTACTGGCCAATTATACCTTAAAATTAATTTAAAAATTAAAGTTAAATTTAAAAATGAGGTAAGTTACAATATTGTTTTTCTTCCCTTTCTTCTCCCAGATCTTATATTACACAGAAAGTCAATAGCATGACTACTTAACGACATTTGAAAAGACACTCCTGAATCTGGGTGACAAATCTCGCAATATTTTAATCCATCAGCAGTCAGTTTGGAAGTTGCTGACTCTACCTGGCTGTGAGCCTGATAACCAGCGACTGAAACAGCTCTTTGCTGTGGCAGCACCTAAGCCCATTTAAAACTACCCTGCTCTGAACTTGGTTCAGATTGAATGTTATCTTCATTTTATGTTTATGTTTCAATGCCTTTATGTTTCAATTATTGGGAACTGCAGTTGCTTTCCCATGCAGAAAGCTCCTACTCAGATAAGGTATTTGATTATAAATGTTAACACTGAACATATAAGGTAGATACCCTTACAAAATAAAAAATTCTCAAGACCCCTTATATACAGAATATTGGTTTTCAAGAGGGTTGGAACATGGATGAGGGAAATACATCTTTATTTTTACTAACTTCAACTAAAATTTGGTATTTTCTTCAATCGTGAATACAGGCAACAAATCATAAGTATTAATAGTACCTGTGACTTTCTCACCAATAATAATAACAAATATTTTAATATCACTTTAAAGTGCCATGATTATCTCAAAAATATCACTTATGCTTATATCACCCTTTGAAATAGTAGCAGTTAGCTCATCCTCTGCTAGATTTTGTCATTTAACACAAGTTTACTAAGTCACCATTTTGGATTTAAAAAAATATTTTAATAATTAGTATTAATTTAACTTGTTTCTTTGTAATTCTAGTATTTTATGCATTATAACAGTACGCTGAGAAGTAATGCAGAAGTTCATCAGACTGCCAAAGAGGTCTGTAACACACACAAACACATACACAGACTATTGATTAAGAGCCCCTGATCTTGAAGATTTCTGCTTTTAATTTAGACGTCTCAGTTTTCAAAGAGGGAAAAATAGTTATCAAGTTTGATCTTACTAGAAGGCAGAGAGAAAGAGAGAGAGAGAGAGAGGGGAAGATTCTGAAAGAATAGATGGTTGCAAGTTTTAAAGATTTCGTGTTTGAATAAAAATTAAGAGCTTTCATCTAGCTAGTTTTGTTCTTATAAGACTCAAATTACATTGCTTCCAATTCATTCTTTCTTCACCAACATTAAAGTGTAACTATTAAACATGATTTTGAAATTTTTATTTTAGAATTTTTAGAATTTTTTAGAATTTTTTTTAGAATTTTATTTTAGAATTTATTTTTATTTTATTTTATTTAGATATGAGGTAGAGTGATTTAGATAAATACGGTTATTATTACTAGATGTTGACAAGCTGTTAAAAAACAAACAAATAAAACTACAGAAGCTGCTAAACACAAAGTAATCCCCTCCCCTCTCTAACATGTGTGGGGACAGGCCTGTGGATTTATTAATATGCAGAGATGGAAATCTCTAATTTGTATGATCTCAGAGCCACTGGAAAACTTTGATGAACAGTAATATATTTGCCTCCTGGGTATGAGAATGTTTTAAAATCTAACAGCAGAAGTTGAGTGCAGTGGTTTAGAGCATGGATTTTGGAGTTAGAATTGGCTTTAATCCTGAGAACACCACTTATTATTTATGTGACCTGGGTCTCAATTTCATGGTCTGTTACAGATTTACTCTGAAGATTAAGTGAATTAAGTGAATTACTATGTGTAAAAAAAGACTTAGCACATTGTATAGAAAAAAGAAATTGGCCACGATATGGAAGTAACCTAAGTGTCAATCGACAGATGAATGGATAAAGAAGATGTGGTGTGTGTATATATATATGTATATACACATACATATATATATATAAAGGAATATTACTCAGCCATTAATAAACACATGAAATTTTGCCATTTGCAACAACATGGACGGACATAGAGAATATTATGCTACGTGAAATAAGTTAGAGAAAGACAAATACTGTATGTTTTCACATATATGTGGAACCTGAAAAATAAAACAAAATGAATGAATATAAGAAAACAAAAACAGACTCATAGATACAGACAACAAACTGGTGGTTACCAGTGGGGAGAGGGGTGGGGAGAGGGGCAAGATAGAAGAAGGGATTAAGAGGTAAAAAGTACCAGGCATAAAATAAATGACATACATGGATGAAATGTACAGCATAGTGAAAATAACCAATATTTTATAATAGTTTTTAATGGAGTATAACCTATAAAAATATTGAATCACTCTGTTGTACACCTGAAACTTACATAACACTGTAAATCAACTATACTTCAATTAATAAAAAGAAATCAGTCAATAACTAGAGGCTTGTCACAAGAGCAGTAGCAGTAGTGGGAACAGAAAGGGAAGTGAAACAGCAGTAATAGTAGTGAGAACAATCTTTAGAGCTGACCCTATGAGTCTCTTGAAAAGTAAAACTCTGGGATCAATTTAAGTTGTTAGCATCTTAATAGAAATCTTAATAGAAGGGACTCCACTGGCTGCCTGTGAGTCATAGGGGGCAGCACTGGGAGGTAAAGGAAGAAGTGAGAAGTGAGAAGTTTAGAAAAATCTCACTTAGTCAAAAATAAACCTGAAATAAACATTGCCATGTTCTCTAAGGAACATTTATTTTACATAAATCATGGCATTGTGATCTTGTGACAACTAATTAATAAAACTCTGGGTGTGTTGATCTCTTGCAAGGCTATAGCTTGAAATGCAAAGATCAACTTTTCTCCCTTGATTTGGTCAAGGTCACTAATATAGTAGCGCCCAATCTACGCAGATTGAATTGTTAATGTGCTGAAACAATGCCAGAAAAGCAAATAAAGTTCTGGTACTAAAGTTTAGTTTAATGGATTTACAGCCCCCAATGCACGTGACAGTCTTTGAAAAATCGATTTTCTCTATCCAGCTTCCATGTATCCTCTCTATCCATATTCTCTACATCCTTTACTCTGAAATAATGAATAAAATCCCAACAATGTGACTAAAATAGCATCAGATATTCAGTAGGCCGAAGAGATCAAAAGATGCGTAAATATAAAAATCTGTCTGACATACTCTTAGGCACGTTAGTATTAGCAATTAGTTGTAAACCTTCTGTGGTGAGTGTGTGTGCCGGGGACAGGGTAGTGGTGGGTTAGGATGGATGGAGAATGCCCACTTTTTCCAGTTGACTCTTAAACCCAACTGATGCTCATTGTTTGCTAGGTTGAGGGTAAAACAGAACCAGAACTTCCAGGCTTCTAAGTAGGCAAAGGAATCTGGCCTTTCCTTTGTTGATCTGACATTTTCCACTGCCTATTGAACAAAATCTGTATTTCCATATTGAATATGATTTTTAGATAGAATTTCCAGGAAGTATGTAAGAGCTCTGAATTAGAAGTCAGAAAAATTGGATTTACATCTTAACTTTTTTCTTAAAATACCGTATGAGCTGGGACAAGAAATACAACCTCATAATCTTAATTCCTTCATCTGCAAAATGAAGAGTTTAAACATATTTCGAAGGACCCCACCAGCTCTAAAATTCTCTGAATCACTAAGCAAGATAAAGCAATAAGCTAATTTAATTACGTTCTTGCATCATAACTAGGTTGCTATAATCAGGAGGGCTCTCCTGAAATACATTATTTTTCTCCACTTCTGGCTTGAATATATTATGTTTTCTATCATGATGGCATAATGGATAGTCCTGAATGCCTTCAGTCAAATAGATTCAAATTCCCTACAGCACGTAGTCATCTTGATTAAAATATCAACAGTTTATCAAAGATGGAGTATTTCTAAAACACAATAATGCCCTTCAGGTAGCAGGTGTTCCTGCATTTTATTCACATGGCTAGTTGAAAAGATGCAAAGGTCTTTTGTTTCGTGATGAGACTAGATAGACTTTTTACCTATGAAAACACTTTATCAAACACAAGTAAATTTTAAAATTCCCCCAAAATTCTTTTTAGCATATTAAAATCAACATATTACTCATAATTAACCCCATCAGAAAACAAGTGACCAGAAAAATGTGTAAAATTAAATATAATTGTAAAAACAAGTTAATTTTTATGTGGAACTCTTACTCTACCCCTGAACATTTGTTTCATATTTTGTTTTAAATCTTAGATGGTTTGAAAAGTAATACATTTAAATGTAATGCAAAATTTAATACTGAATGTAAATGGTTAAATGGTAGGTAAAAATGATAGATGTTTTCAAGAACAAACATACTATTTTAAAAATGAATTATTACTACATTCAGAAAAAGATATGACCCATGTATTTTAATTTAGATGATCAACTTTCAATCTTCTCTCATAGAAAGACAGAAATCAGATTGTGTAACATTCTAATCTTAATTTTTATAATACCTGAGTTCAAGTCCTAGCTCATCCACTTACTTATAACCTTGGACTTCCTACTTAGCCCATCTGAGTTTTGACTGACTCACCCATTAAATGAACACAGTGGAATGGCAGGGATCACAAGCAATTCCCATGGACTAAATCCCACTTACAAAGTGGCTTGGTCCAAGCAGTGAGGGATAGCTAATAATCCTTCTACCTGGTAGACTCTTTGTTCTCATTAAAAAAAAAAAAAAGCAAACTATTGTTTTAAAAAAGTAATTTCTCTTGAAAAACTGTAGCTACTTCATTTTATTGTGTGTGCTTTACATTTATAACTGAAGCAGACTTCAAGGAAAGAAAAACATTAAGGTTCATTTCTCAATAAGATGCTCTTTCCATCTTCTCAGAATTCACCAATCACTTTAAGACACAAAGATTACATTTGATTTAATCACATCTCTTTAGTGAAAAGTCTTCACGTGACTGAAAGCAGGAAATATAGAAGGAAAATGTAATATAGACAATATGTAAAATAGTACTGCTCTTCACTGAGTGTTTCCTAAAGCAGTAGCTTTGCCTTGCTGGGGTTTCCCTGAATTCGCTCCTTTGTAACAGGATAGTTTAAGAATCACACATATCCATTATAGGAATTCTTATTCATTTTTCCCCTTAAAAAATGATTCTGTGCAATGAATATAGATCTCAGGAAAACAGAATCTCTATTTCATTATGAAGAGTAGAAAACTCAGTATTATCAGTGAGGAACACTGGGGAGAAGGGTGAGGGGTGAACACATAAGTTTGGGATGTAAACATACCTGGATTCAAACTCCCACCTGTCACTGACAGGCTATGTGGCTATAGGGTGGTTAGGTTCTTTCTAGGGGACCCTCTTCAGTAAAATGGGGCTCACTTTATTTACCTCAGAGGGTTGTGCTAAGAATTACATGAAATAGTGTGTGTGGGTAAATGTAACTCTCAGTATGTATTATTCTGGTTGTGATCTGTAATCGATACTGCCCTTTAAAACTAGATTGTCATTAAATTATCGGTCAGTGGTTACATGCCTTTTGCATCTGATTGCATGTATATATTTCAGACCTAGGTTTCAGATTCTCCAGATTAGACTTTAATGTCATGCATAACAGCCATTCCTGCACAAGGATTAACTCAAACAAGGGGTGTCCTGAGCCCAGCACTGGGCTCTGGGAGGGAACTACTCCCCTCTTGCAATCCCTTCATCCAGCAGTCCCTTCTCTGAAGAGCTGAGAGACATAAGGACTAAAGCCTCAAGGCTTTGCCTTAAATATTTTATAATGTATCTATTGAAATAGAATAAATATAAATGAACACCCAGTGAGCAGGAAGAATTTCTGGAGTTGTGAGGGACGCTCAGAAAAAAAGGAATAATCATGGTGGGCAAAAGCGGTCAAGGAATGTTTTGTGAAAGGCTGAATCTACCAGACTGTGCTGGACTTGGGTATGGAGGGAAGAGGGGAACACAGAAGGAGGCATTCCTGAGGAAAGGCAGAGGAAACTGGGCCAGGGGCAACATATGTATAGATTGGGAACATTTTAAAAGATGAGGAATAAAGAAAGAAAGAAAAGGTAGCATCCCTGACCCTACTGTGCTTGCCATCTGGCTAGGACAATTTCCAACCAATGAGCAAGGTAAAAATCCAGCATGGTTCCACACAGAGAGAAGCCTAAGAAGTACTTTGTAATGATGATCAGAAATAGGTATTGTTAATTACCAAAAATGAAACAACTGACCTAAAATTCACGAATATAAAATCAATATATATTATGAAAGATTTCTCTCCTTTGTAATAAATGTCACTGAATAATAGGCATATATATATATATATATATATATATATATTTTTTTTTTTTTAATACGGTAGGAAAATGGGTCTCTAAAGATGCTGTTAAATGTCCATAGGAATCAACTGGAGGAAACACGGGAGCTCAACGTGACTTGATAGGAAGACTTATATCTCAAAATAGTTTAATTTTACATTTTATAGTAATATACTATAAGAGAGGAGAAATGTAAATACGAGTGAAACAAATAATAAAAGCAAAATCCAGTGTACCAAGTCCTTCACACGGTACTGTTGACAAAAGAGAAAAGAGGCTCAAAATGGGAGTCACTTGTGCTAAGCCCCATGACAGGAAACTAACACTTAACACTTAACCTAAGTGCAGTTTCAAGTTGCTTCAGGACTGTAGTCATAACCAGTCAGCACTAGGAAAGTAATCTGCCCAACAGAACCCTTCCATCCTCCTCAGAAGTGCAACCTTCCCTGAAGCAATGCATGTTTTGCTAGTAATTTCCTTTTTCTGCCCCCTTTCTGCCTTTAAAAACCTTTCCTTTTCCACAACTTGGCAGGGCTCCTTTCTATTTATTTGCTACATGGGATGCTGTCCAATTCATAAATCGTTCAATAAAGCAATTTGATCTTTAAATTTACTCAGTTGGATTTTTGTTATTGAGCAGTACAGACCATATAATCCAGTATCCCATTCAATAGAGTACTGGCAAAATACTCTTACAAGAACTTGAAGCCTTACATACATTTCAGTAAGTTTTCATATTTAAATATAAGAATAAATCACTGTGGTACTGCTGCATGTATTTTATTAGGCAGGCT
Organism: Tursiops truncatus; assembly: GCF_011762595.2. Classification (NCBI taxonomy): domain Eukaryota; kingdom Metazoa; phylum Chordata; class Mammalia; order Artiodactyla; family Delphinidae; genus Tursiops; species Tursiops truncatus. The sequence goes on along the minus strand of NC_047035.1, from coordinate 160,956,209 downwards.
TTTCTGCATTATTATGGAAGAGTCCTAAAACATAAAGTTAACTCAGGTTTTAGATAAAACATGAACTATGCAGCATTAGCTATTCACATATATGAGGCCTTTGGTATTCTGGTCAGGCATTTTCTATCAGTGTCAGGGCGCTTCACTGAAGCCCAGTGTGTGATAAAACAGCAATGGCCTCTAGAGCATGGTTTTAGAGTAAGCTTCCTTGGAATTCTAACGAGATTCTTGAAATGAACACACGTGCGCGCGCACACACACACACACACACACACATACACACGCACACACCCACTTATCTCCTTTTTGCTGCTGTTGTAATTTGCCAAAGAGTAAAGGTATATGAACCATGTCTCATTAATATTAATGTATACTTTGGTATTTTGGTCCCTGAACACTGTCACTCTGTTAAATGAAATTAAAGCCCTGACAGAGACATCTAATTAACCCACAGTAAGAAAATGCATTACTGTGTCATAGTTAATAAGCAGTTCAATGTAATCATACCTTCCTCATTCTCCTGATCGGTTCTGTCCTTTGCACGGTGTGTGCTTAGAACCAGAATGTCTAATATTAATTCCCTTAATGATTGCTCATACATGAGTTTAAATGGATAGCTGCTGTCCTTTCAGATGTACAAATAATCTAGTTTCTTTTACTGAGAAGGACTGGGAAAGAAATACCTAAACTTGTGTGTCTTAGACTAATTGTTACCTTAAAAGGAGTCTCTGGGATTCAGTCATAACCACAGGGTACAACGCTGGGCTCAAAGCTGGTTCCCACGCCCAGTTTACCAAACTCCGCAGAGCATCTGAACCACAAGTAGCAGCTCCCTCTGATGGGAGGAGGCTTCCCAGGGCCAGGTAAGCAAAGTTGGGATAATCTCCTTTTGGCCATGTGCCGTCTCTAGGAAACTTCACTAAGCTCAGAGGCATTGCAGGAGAAGATCCTACCTTAATGAGGACCTGAATGGACCCTGTGGCTTTTGTGGATATAAAATACCAGAAGCTCATGGTGCAGGCAGCGCTGGCTTCTTGCCACAGACCACTCTTGAGGTGTGCTTCTTCGCCCCGAAGGCCCACCGGAGTAGCCTCCAGATACAAGAAGTGCCCTGGGAACAAGATGGGATTCAGATAACGCAAAACTGACATCGAGGGGATTATGTTAGCTTTTCCATCTTCGGGTTTTTAATTACATTTCTAGGATCTGAACTGCCAAAGGTATTTCTGCTTGAAAGAGAAAGGAAATCTAGTAGCGTTGCCTCTGGCTCACTGACAGAGCAATATCCAACTGTCTCTGTTCTAGCAAAGTACTTCACGGTATGCAGATTAACTGACCTGACAGGGTATTTATGCCATGGACTCAACGAGATAGTTATAGGAATTATTTCATGGACTCCCCAAACTCTCCAGTTGTTGTAAAACAATGCAAAGACTGTCTATGAAATACAAATAGAGGGATATGACATACTTTCAAGAATTCAGTCATCTGTTGAGTACATAAAGGAAAGGCTGAGGATTTTAATATACAACACACAAGGAAAGATACTGAGTTTTCTGCTTGTGTATCCAAATATCCAAAACATTTTAGGTATGTATAGCTGAGTGTTTGAATGAAACTTACACCTACCTTTCTTTGTCATGGTTGGTCTGGCTTGGAGAGCTTTGTTTTATCCCAGGCCTGTGAAATGTCACTATTTCCTACTCTGTAGCATCCAGGAATTCAGGATGCCTTCTTTATTCTCCTAATGTCTTTTGCCCCTTGACCAATGAATCTGAGACCTGACCTCAGCTCACTGTAAAAATGAGCCATACCTAGCACCCTTCACATAGATGATCTTACAGCTACGACTGCACGTCTCTACAGCTTTCTAACTGCTTTCCCCTTCATACAGATCATCTCATTTGATCTTGACAATCCCTGTTTGGTACACAGGGCAAATTCTATTATCTCCATGGGACAGATGAGAAGTTTGAGAATCTGAAAAGTTAAATGACTCTCTAATGATCAAATGAGTGGCAGAATTCACGGTTACTGATGACAAGTATGTGTCATTTAGGAAAGGTACCTGAGAGCAGCGTATATTATCATCTATCTACAATTATCAAAGTAATATTCAATTTTAATTACTCACTGTTATACGTTAAATGGTGTCCCCCCAAAGATGTGAAAGTCCTAATTCCAGTCCCTGTGACTGTGACCTTGTTAGGAAATAGGGTCTGTGCTGATGATCAAGTTAAAATAAAGTCATGAGGGTGGGCCCTAGTCTAGTAAGACTGTTATAATAAAAAGGGGAAATTTAGACACAGAGATGGACATGCATAGAGGGAAGACAATGCAAAGACAGAAGGAGAGTACCACCTACAAGCCAAGTAGTGACTGAAGCTACCAGAAGCTAGGTGAGAGGCATGGAACAGATGATTCTCCTTCAAGGACCTCAAAAGGAACTAGCCCTACTGACACCTTGATTTCAGATTTCTAGGCTCCAAAACTGTGAGACAATAAACGTCTGCTGTTTACACCACCCAGTCTGTGGCAGTCTGTTATGCAGTCCCAGGAGACAAATACACTTGTTAAACGTTTGACTTAGTTGCCCTGGCACCACGGTGGTCTCTCCAGATGCTCTCAGGGAAGATAACGTGATGCTCACTGTGAATGCGATTAGAGTGACTGGAACAACCTAATAACTTACCATTTTCATTTCCAAGTGTGTGGTCTCTGGGAGGTCTTAGGCTTTGAGGAGAGCCAACCCCCAAAACCCAATCAAAGTTTTCAGCCAAAGAGTTTTGCCAACCACACCAGCCTTTTTCAAAAGTACAGGAGCTACCGCAGTCATTTTCATCAGTATAATCTCCACAGTCGTCTACAAAATTACAGCTTTGCTCCGGTTTATAACATTTGCCATTCTGACATTCCCGATAACCATATGGACAGTAACCTAAAAAACAGAAAACAAACAAAGAAAGGATGAGGAAACACTCCTAACACATTAGTGAGCTTAAAAGGTAGTAAGAGTAGATTCCCTTGAAAATGTAAAGAAACACGGTGTCCTTAGGAGTTTGGGACGTCTGACCCCTACCTCTCTCTCTCCTAATCCCCTCTAGGTTCTGGTCTATAGATCCCTCACAAGCATCATTCAAAATGAAAAAAAAAAAAATTAAGCATCAATTTATTGATCTAGGAAAGTATCCCAGTCCTCCCCAAATATAGCACTTCCTGTAAGCTATACTCAAAAAATATAAAAGCCAAAGTGAGGCTTTCCATTTTTTATCCTGAAACAAAATCTTCAGGGTAATAAGAGTTTATATATTACAGGGTATTTGAAAGTACATTCCATCAGCATCCTTGCACTCCAACATTTATCAGAAGCCAAACATATATGATACTTCCTCAGAAGCAGGGACATGAATATACAAGTAATATCCAACTTTCCAACAGATTTTTTTTTTTTTCTCCAAAACATTTATTTGTCAGTTGTTTGGAATTTTAGGAGCAATTTCCCGACAAAGCAATGTCAACCATAAAGACCTTTCCACAGAGTTTAAGATAAAGAGCAATGCTTTTGAACAGCTGAGCTCAAACTGATTCTGCTACTTCTCAGTTATGCCACTTGGATCATACACTTGATGATCTAAAGAGAAAGAAAAACAGTAAAAACTAGACAAGTTAAGCTAATTAGAGAGACTTGTTTATATCACCAGTGCCTAGAACAGTGCCTGGCCCTTCATAGGCAATCAGTAAATATTAGTTAAATAAGTGAATGAGCAAAAGTGTTTTGGAAATGATAAACCAGTTCGATATGCACAGTCAAGGTACTATTATTGTCCTGCTCCAATATTACAATAGAACATAACCACCATGGGTGAAAATATTTCAGCAGGAAAAGCTGTTCCGAGATCCAGCTTGGGACATCAGCTTCACATTTGCTTTGTGACACTATAGTATCTGAAAGTTTTTTCCTTCCCATCTTCCTTGTCTGCCAGTTAGGGGAGCTGGTAATACCACTTTCTACTTCATTTTTAGATGGTAGCTTCCATGGCCTGAGGCAGAGTGTCTGAAGATTGAGGATTGGTGTGCATTAGAGGTAGGAAGTGATTCAGGGATTTAATGGAAGGTGTTCTGGGAATTGGAAACTCCTGCTGATAAAATCTCATAGAAAAGCTTTTATGTTCTGGATCGGTCTCACATTTTAGAAAATAGATGGCTAAGAGAGAAGAAGTGGCAGGAGAGGAATGGAAGGCCATGTAGAAACCACTGGGGAGGAGGCTGGTGTTCTGAAGCCTCCTAGCCATTTTGTGTGCTGAACTCTTCTTGGACTGCACACTCAAGATTGCCTAATTAAATGGCCTTTACACTCGCAAAGCCTTTGAAAATAAGTTTCAACCATGCATTCTGTCTCTAACAAAACTTTCTTGTCTGGGTTAATTGCTACCATTTTCTTTTCTTGCAGTGTGGGATTAAACTATTTTTATTTAGGTGCCCAGTTCAGCTAGCAGATTGGAGGTTAAGACAAAATACCTTTGATGTTTCAATTACAGAGCTTGACTCAGAATTGTAACATTAAAGCATTTTTGAGCTTTAATGGAAATGGAGATCACTTACATTAACCCTCTCATTTATAGATGAGAAAACTGAGGATTATAGATGTTAAATGACTTGCTGATTTTTCAAGAGCAGAAATGCAATTTGGACCCAGGTCTGTTGTCTTCAGAATTATTTTTTAAAAATCCATTGACTTGAAGCGCAGTGATAGGTCAACTATCGCAAACACAAGACCACCGAGGGACAGAAATGGTGGTGTTGACTACTAGATGCAGTATCTCTCATGGATCTGTTGAGAACCTGAGAAATTACTAGATCATTTGATGTTATACAATTGATATTTATATTGATTCTGTCAATTCCAATTTGTTTGGGGAGTAAAAACAAATTTACTGGTTTTAAAGATGCTTTTCTCCAAAGCAAGTGAATATCAAGCTAAAATCTAATTCTTTTAAAACACACAAGAAAGTAATTTGGATGTGTTTCTAAATGGAAACATAGAGCCTGATATATTCCACAATCAATATAGCTACTATTTTAAGATAGTCACAGTGATTAAGTTTTATCGATCTAAAACATAAATACCTGCATAATTTAAAAATACAGTAATTCGAATATTACCCAAGATTAATTTTGAACAGAAAGCCCTCTATGTTAATAAAGAAAATTTCACTGCTTTAATGCATTCTATTCATAAAATAACAAAAAGCACTTTTGGTAAACATCAAGGGAAGTTATCAACTAATGTTATTTACCTATTTCTAAATTATTTTCCATGCCTGTTGTTTTGTCCAAAGAAATCAGCTACTTGAAAGTAGGGTGTATACCTTTAAATGATTCTGATATTAAGGCTCTTATGAAACTGTGTTCATTTTTACAGAAAAAAATATTGTTTCAATTAGGCAGTGACCCCGTTGAGAGGCAGTTTAATTTTGTAAGAAAGAACAAATTATAAAAGTTAAAAACCTCCCGTGTAAACCTTAGAGACATCTGAAACTTAATATGCTTCAATTCAAACTCTGATTCTTCCCCTCCAAACTTTCTCACTGAACAGTCTTTCTCATCTGTATTAATGGCAACTCCAGTTATTCAGAGAAAAAATATCTTGTAAGGAGCTCTGTATGGTAGAGTCTGACTCCACTTTTTGATGTATGACTTTGTTCCGCATTGTGTTCCACATCTGGGAAAGCTGGTAAGAAAGTCCAGGTGCTCCCCCTGTTGGTAGAAGATTCAAACTACGCAAGCCCCTACCTGTGCACAGGAATCCTCAGCCAGGTCCCACCACCTAACCACCATAAAACTCTATCCCAGTTTTCTTTCCTCGTTCTCTAAAACTACTTTTGGACATGCCTAGGAGCTACCTCGATTTCCTAGAAAGCCTCATTATGTGAGTAACAGACATTTTCAAACCATCTTGGTGTGTACGTGCTGTCATCAGTCTTGATATCTGAACCAAATTTTGGATGACGGACCATCTTGTAATTGAGGATGGCCCCAAGTTCTAGGAGCTGTAATAATAATATATACAACATTTTATCTCATAACTCACATGTAATCTTTCAGTGAATTCTGTCAATTGTCAATCCTACCATTAGAATATATCTCATTACCTCTACTGTTACTATTTTGGTTCAAGCCACTACCATTTTTTTGTGACTACATTGCAGTGCTTTCCTTCATGATCTCTGCACCCTACCCTTGCCCTGTATGGTCCATTAAACAATAAAGAACCATGCTGAGGTTAACAGATATAAGCTATTATATATAGAATGGATAAAAAACAAAGTCCTATTGTAGAGCACATTCAATATCCTATGATAAACCATAATGGAAAAGAATATAAAAAAGAATGTGTGTGTGTGTATATATATATATACACATAACTGAATCACTTTGCTGTACAGCAGAAATTAACACATTATGCATCAACTATACATCAATAAAAATATTACAAATATTTACAAAAATATTTACATGGTGATATTTGAAATAAATTGAATGTTACTTCTCTGCCCCAAACTCTACGTTATTTAAATACTATTCCCCATTACAAGGAACTAGGTCTTCTTGGGAAAATGGTCTGTCTGGGGCTAAGGAAAAGAAAGTCCAAGATGAGCCTGGGAATTTTTTTGTGTGTGTGTCAAAAATTAATGAAGTTCTCCAAAAATTACATCATTATGATGAAAGGTTGAACTACTGGTCAGAAATAATTTCAACATCAAAATAAGTAATGAGAGGACTCTGGTTCTTAGCACACGCAGAAAGAAAGAGTAAGAAGGTATGAAATTACCCTCCAGCCATAAACAACTAGAAGCCTGGGAAAAATCTATGAAACAAGTGTTCGCAGACACTGCACAACAGAAAGCACAGGATTGTGATCTCTTAGAGAAAGGGAAAAAAAGGCAAATCCTATACAGGACCATGTCAGACTTCTTCTTGGAGGAACTTTCTAGACTGTGGCTCCAAAATGGTCAGCCCAGCAGAAAGTGAGGTTGCAGTGAGTTGAGAAGACAGAGTCTCAGACAGATAGAATTTGCAAGGCAGGGTGGTGGAGAAACAGGAGGTATGTAGCTAAGGAGACCCAGAGATATGCTTAAGGCTTTGCTGAATTCTAATTTTCATGTTTGCTGGGTAAAATCCACAAAGAGAGACAGAGAACAACTTCTAAGAAAACAACTAGGAGCTACAAGCTGAAAAATTACCAGAATTTACAGAAGACCAGATATCTTTGAGTTACTGCCAGCCAGAGTGGAGAGTCCTTGGCGAATAAACAGGGCATTCAGTAGGAAATCCAGAAAGGGTACAATTTAGTAACAAGCAAAGAGACTCTAGCAGGAAGTAGTGTCTAGACCATGGATTGGAACTATAGTCTCAGGACCAAATCTGGTCTACCACTTGTTTAAGTAAATAACATTTTATTGGGACTTAGCCATGCCCACTTGTTTATATATTGATATTATCTATGGTTATTTTTCACATTGAAATGGTAGTTGAGTAGTTTCAGTCAGGACCATATGACCTGCACAGCTGAACATATTCACTCTCTGAACATACTGTTTTCTTAACCTCAACTTGTTTTTATTTATTTATTGTTATTTTAAATTTTTTTATTTTTTGATAAGAATACTTAAGTTCAACTCTTAGCAAATTAATTTTAATTATACAACACAGTGTTATCAGCTATAGTCACCATGTTATACATTAGGTTCTTATTCATCTTTTTTTTCTTTTAATATTTATTTATTTATTTGGCTGCACTGAGTCTTAGTTGCAGCAGGCAGGCTCCTTAGTTGTGGCATGCGAACTCTTAGTTGCATGCATGTGGGATCTAGTTCCCTGACCAGGGATTGAACCTGGGCCCCCTGCAGTACGAGCGCAGAGTCATCCACTGCGCCACCAGGGAAGTCCCTCAACTTGTTTTTAAACTAGACTGCTCTAAAAAGAATACTAAATAAAGTTTCCTTTAAGTTAAAAAAAAAAATTGACTGTAAAAATCTGCTGACTTCTATCCTAAACCTGTCTTTACAAAGACTTAAAAATAAGACTTAAATGGACCATAAAGAACTGTAAGCAACTTAAGTGTCTCTAGAACAAAGTTCAATGCTTCTTAAAGGAATTTACCAAACTTCAGCACTTAGCAACATAGAATTCACAATGTCCAGCATCAAATTAAAAATTAAAAGCATATGAGGAAGTAGGAAAATGTGATCTAAACCCAGGAGAAAAATCAGTCAATAGAAGCAAATATAGATAAAACAGAGATGACGCAATTATCAAAGAAGTTAAAGCAGCTATCATAAATGTGCTCAATGTGTTCACCTACAATTCTATAAAATTACAAAAAAGCTATTTGTACCAGCAAGTAAGTTTAGCAAGGTTACATGTCATCACTATACAAAAATAAATTACATTTCCATATGCTAGAAATAAGTAACTGGAATCTGAAATTTTAAAAAAATCCTTTAAAATGGCATCTCCAAACATGAAATTCTAGGGATAAATTTAACAAAATACATGCCCGGCCTTTACACTGATAACTACAAAATATTGATAGGAAAAGAGACCCTGAATAGATGGAGATACATATCAGTTTTATGGATTATAAAACTCAATATTGTTAAGAACTCAATTCTCTCCAAATTTAACTATAATTTCAATATAACCCCAATCAAAATTTCAGTAGGATTTTGTATAAATTAACAAAATGATTCTAAAATGTGTATGGAAATGCAAAGCACCTACATTAGCTAAAAAGTTGGCAGATTTACAGTACCTGCTTTCTATATACACTGTAAAGCTATAAAAATTAACACTGTATGGTACTGACTTATGTACCGACAGATTGCTTAGTGGATTTGGATGTACAGTTCAGAAATAGACTCACAAATATATGATCAACTAATTCCCAAAAAAGCTGACAAGTCATTTTCACCCAAAAATGCATAAACTGAATCTAATTATGAGGAGAAATCAAAAAACACGAATTGAGGGATATTCTACAAAATAAAAGGCCTATACTTCTCAAAGATATCAATGTCAAAAAAGACAAAGAAAGGCTGAGTAACTGTTTAGATTAAAGAAATCTAGAGCTACATAAAAACTAAATGTAATGCATGATCCTTGAGTGGATCCTGAAAAAATTAGTCAACAGAAGCAAAAATAGACATGACAGTAATGACGGAATTTTCAAAGAAGTTAAAGCAGTTATCATAGATATGCTCAAGGTGTTCATCTATGATTCAGGTAAAAAGCAAAAATTACATAAAGGATATTTTTGGGGCAATTGGTAAAGTCTGAATGAGGGCTATAAATTGGATAATAATATTGTATAAATATTAAATTTTCAGATTTAATCATTATACATTAAATGACTGTCCTCTATTTTAGAAAACAGACTATGAATTATTTAGAGGTAAAAGGACGTGATGATGTCTGCAATTTACTCTGAAATGACTCAGAAGAAAGTAAGTTTATATATAAAACGAATGGGCAAACTGATAATAATCTGTGAATCTGTATGTAGTATATGTTTGAGTTCTCTGTATAGTTCTTGCAATGTCTCTCTCAATTGGAAACTACTACAAAAATTTTTTAAATATAAACTTTTAAAAGTTAAAAAAGTAAAATCTTCCAATGGCACCCCATCTCACTCAGAGTAAAAACCTCAGTCCTCGAAGTGGCCCACACATACTGTACAGTCTTGCCCCATTCTCTCTCTGGTACCATTGCCCTCCAGCAAAGGACTACAAGGCACACATCTATAGCTGAAAGTAAGTTGGGTTTATTACTCATTGTAGTGATGGAGCACAAATACCCTCGGGAACCACAAGGCAGCTCAGTAAGAGAGTATTAGAAATGACTTATTATAGGATTAGGGCTTTGGTTAAGTTATTTTGGGGAGGCTCCAAGAAAGTGGAGTTTTGCTCCAGATTGGGTGCTGTCAGGAAGCAGGGATAACTGGGTGCTGTCAGGAAGCAGGTATCTTAATAATTCTTATATAACAAAGGGAAGACTAGAATAGGCTAAAGTTATAATTGGTTAGGAACAGGTTTCATTCATATGAGTAAAGACAGCGGAATGTTTGGTCATTCTTTTTGCTGAAACAATGTCCATGTTTTTGTCTGTGTTCAAGCACAGTCACAGAGTGATCTTGTTTTCGTCTTGCTCCATCATGGTACCAGAATGGCTTTGTCTGATGCTGACACCCTGTGAAATTGTTTACATTAAACAGGAGAAACACCAGCTCGTAGCAACCCCAAGGCCTAGCTGACAGTTCCAGGCCGGGTCCTGAATGTCAGGGGCTGCGTTTCTCTTTCTCACTTTGTAATTCTATTTATGTGGCAAGAGAGTTCAGTGGAGCAGCAAAGCCTTCTAGGTGATATGAGGATAGAAAATAAAACCCTTCTGGCTATGGTCTTTGCAGTAGGTAAACATGGCAGATCAGGTGCTTTGGGAGATGCTGAAACATGTGAAAGCCCTTCCTATTTGTTATTTTTTAAGCATCTGGATATTTTCCCAGAGTAACTTGCAGCAAAAACTTGAAAATACCAAGTTGCTGTGGGATCTCCTTTAATATTAGCATGAAGGAGAGAATACGTGGAAAGAAATTCCATAAAATAGATCATGGTAGCCTTAAAGAATTGACAAAACAAAACAAAACAGGTAGAGGATTCATGATTTGCATTAAGAAAAAGAAGAAAGCATGGAAGGAAGTCTAAACAGAAAAGAAGCCTCCAGGGTTTAAGGAGAAGGAACTAACGTGATTCCAACGGACTGTGACTGCAGTACTGCTGAGGCTTTAGTTTAGAACAGCAGCATTCCATACTTGCATGTTTCCTGGGCAATGCTTACTAGCCACAGGCTCAGCCCTCAACTGGCAACAAACTGCCTATTAGCCAAACTATTGTGCCTGCAGCCTCCACCTTCTTCACTGCAAATAAAAGCAATCCAAATACTCAAAGAGCACTTTCTAACTGTCTTGCTCAGCGTGACAAAATTTATACTAACAAAGTTACCACTCATGTTCATTCAAAAAGATATTTGCAGAAAGAACAGTTTATTTCTCAACTTCTTAATGACTCATTTTTAATACTTTACATCGAAGAAATGTTAGGCTGACATTACATGCTAACATTCACCTAATTCTATTAGAAGAGCACACAAATAAGAAATACCAAGGAACCTATAAAGATAAATGTTTCTTAATAATTCTGACTTGGAGACAATTTCTAATGTCTTGGTGGTGAACAATTTGCATACCTTGAGTTTTGAGTGTATCATATTTAGTAAGGTAATGAGTTTAATCATTAAGCACCATCATTTTCTGAAGTCTTAAATTCAACTATCAGAGAAGGGACCTGAAGACAGTCCAGTGGATTATTTTTGCTGTCAGGAAATGTAAACTATAATAATCCTTTGTTTTCCTTCAGTGTACCTAATAGAGGCTTTGCATATTTACAGAGAATTATTTTTACGTAAGACATCGCAAATGGAGCTGCTGCCGTAACACAGAGCTAGAGCCACAAGTACGACCTAGGGCTAAATCTCAAGATAAAAATCACTTTAGGAAAATTATATTTTGTCCTTTTATGCAGTTGAATTTTTCAATCCTTCCTTGAATGCTTTTTGACAATCCAACATTAGATAAAAATCTTCCATATGTTTTCTAGTGTTATACGATTACTATACGTTATATGATTCATTTTTTTAAAAGATTTTAAACCTTTGATGCACCTGAAATTTACTTTGGCTACAAATGAACAAGATTTTTAAAGTGAAAAAGAGGAATACATACACAGGCACAACATACACATGTGCCCGTGTATTTATTGAACATCTCTGGAAAGATACATAAGCAATAAACAATTCCTCTGGAATTAGAAACATAAAGACTGAAGTCAGAAGAAAATGATTTTTTTTTAATCTATGCCCCTTTTTGGTTATACCGTGTGTGTGTGTAATGAAATAAATATTTGTTTTACTTTAAAAAGAAATAGGCTAGAACAAAGGCCTGAACACACCAGGGCCTTATCCCAGGTTAAAGAAAGGGTTGAAGTAGTAAAGTTATACTATAATTGGGAAATCCAAAGGCTGAAGCTCCTTTGAGGAGTATTAACCTGAAATGAGTGGCAAGAATGTTGACAATTTTCTGGACACCACGGTTTATGGGAATTGGAAGACTGAACCCTCCACTCCAGATGGCTATGGAAGAAATGTTGAAATTAAGGGAGAACCAAATTTCAGTTTTCAAAAGGAGATATAAGGAATGAAATGCCCTGTGAAAATATCTAAGATCTATACTAAATATAGGGTAGTTTATGAGTTGCAAAAGGTAGAGCAAGGGCTTCCCTTGTGGCTCAGTGGTTGAGAGTCCGCCTACCGATGCAGGGGACACGGGTTCGTGTCCTGGTCCGGGAAGATGCCACATGCCGTGGAGCGGCAGAGCAAAAAGGGAAAGTGAGTAGTGATAAAAGAGAACCTGGGAGAAATTCAGTAGTCCCCCTTGATCCCTGTTTCTCCCTCATTTCCCATATTCAATCAGTCACTAACAGTTTCTCGTTTTACCTTCTAAATATCTCTTAAATCATCCACTTCTCTCAAGGGATACTCATCTCTCTCCTTGACTAATGAAATAGCTTCCTAATTGATTGCTCTGCATCTATTCTGGTCCTCCTGAAATTCATATCCCACGTTGCAAGTCCAGTGATGTTTTCAAAATGCACATTGGATCACCACCCTGCTTGAAAGCTTTTCATGGGTACCTATCACAGTTAGGGAAAAGACCAAATTTGCTAAGGTGATGGAGAATGAACTCAAAGTCTGTTCACTACTCACCTTTCCAGCCTTCTCTCTGATCATGCTCTCCCCCTCAACTCCCCACCACAAACCTACTGGCCTTTTTCCAGCCCCGCCAGCCACAGACACTTTATACATGCTGGACCACCTGCCTCCTGAACTCTCTCTTTGAAAATCTTGCAGATTTCAGCTCAGTCTCTACTTCCTGCAGGAAGTCTTGGTTGTTCAAATCCGTCTACTATAACCTCTTAACATAACAGGCAGCTCTTCTTCAAAGGACTTTAATAACATATATACTTGTCTGCATGGTTATTTGCATTATGACTTTTTCCACTGCTAGTCAGTAGGGTCCACAGGGGATAGAAACTGGCACGTATTTCAAAGGACTCACTATACATTTGCTGGCTGAACAAAAAAATGAATGAGTGAGTATGAACGAACTGAATAAAGCAAGGAGGAGGGAATATAGTGCGCGAGTGAGAGCCTCCTAGGAGATGGTTGACTGGAAGATGAGTTGATATTCTGGTTGTTGGACAAGGATGACAGGGATAGGGCTGTGTTTGGATTGATGAACTTTGAGATACCAAGACTGACGCTATTATACAGAGTCAATCACCTTGGACCTATCTGCTGTGATGAAAATAAACATTTCTGGTTTTTTTTCCTTTTGTTTTGGAAAGTGACAGTAACTATTCAGTTTGTTCAAAATATACATTTTTTAATACCTTAAGCAAAGATTTACCTATTATGTCTATAGATAGAATTCATTATAGTCACAATCCCAATTTAATACTACCTTTATACAATTTGATCCTATAACAAAGCAATTTCCATTTGTAAACACTGCTGACCTGGTTAATAAAAATTCTATGTAATGAAACAGACAATCATCTAATTCAAAGGGGAAAATAAAACAGACCATCTAAGCTAAATTCTATTAATAGGAAGCAAAACAAATCCACAGTATTTGTGTGCCTAAATGCTACTCCCATTTGTGCAGTATATTATGTTTGAATTTGTTTTGGTTTATGTATTTTTGACTTAGTATACATCATTCATAGTGAGTAGAGTGCAAAATCCTTTTAAAACAGGATTAAAATATAGGCTCCCTTTCCTTAAAATATATACCATCTAACTCAGGTAAAACTAGTTTTCAGTATTTGTGTGTATGTACCTGTGTGCATGTGTATATATGTTACATATGTGTTGCACAATTCACACACATTACATATATACATGTGTGTATATTTTGTGTATGTACATATGAAAGTATTACATATATGAATATGCATATATATTAAAGTATGGTTAAAATGACTGAAGAGCAATTTTAAAGTGAATGGTAAAATTAATCATAATGATAACTACTATTTATTAATCACCTCCTATATGCTGTGCTTTGCGCTAAGGATTTTATGAATATTATCTCTAATATTCATAACAACATTGTAAGAAATGTTATCTCCATTTTCAAATGTGGCAATTGAGGATAAGAAGGCTAAAGTACAATTTCCAATGTTATAAAATCAACCTTGCAATATATATAACATATACATACATATGTGTCTGAAAATTTTTCCTAAATTTATCACACATGTACCAAACAAAATAATACCATATTAATAACAGGTTGCAATGGCTAATGATCGAATTATCAAATATTTAATTCTGTCTGGCTCTGTGGTAGGTGTTTGCTGTGCATAAATCATGTAATCAACAAAATCACCCGTCTGGTACACTGAACATCTATTACAGTGTTGGACTAGACAATGTATCTCATATTATCAAATACCTAATCTGATTAACCCACTCCAATCCAATATGCTCCAGAGAAAGGCTAAAAGCCCTAACCTCAGATGTCCACTTGAGCTGTGAAGTTTGGTTGCTGTGTCACCAATGACTCTCGAGAGCATAATGGGAATAGTATGACTGTTCCATTCCTTTGTGTGGGGATGACAAGAGAGAGAATATCCAAAGCCCCTTGATTAACACTGAATGGGCAGCAACAATCATCAACATGAGAGCCCTGAGTGCACTGCTTCCAGATTTGTTGGAGAATTTTCCAACAAAATGTAAGAATAAACAAATCAAGGAGCTAAAATGGTTAGGATCACCAAATACTTCATCCGGCCAACGCCAGCCTCTTGTATTGAGGGCAAGTCATTTTGTCTATTACTTTAAAGCCTGTTGAGTTGATACACATGACAAAGAATGAATAAACAGAATCTCAGAGGTTGCTATAGGTACAGTCTATTAGTATTTTAATATTTTATTTCTTTTCAGTAAGAATTGAAGTGGCCAAATGGGTAAACTGATGGAATTGGAAGATAAAGAGAAACTAGTACAATGAATCTAGTTACAAGCTTACAACACAAAAATCATCCTGCAGAGTTATAATAATTGGGCTACAAGAGCAGCACTCTGAGAGTATTACAAAAAGGAGGCATAAGGAACTATTAAAAAATCAGTATCTGTAAGATTAAAGTCACAATATTTGCTTAGGAGAACCACAGCATTCCCTCACACAAGGTTGTAAAGAAATTTCTCTCATGGGTCTTCATTATTGTAAAGTATATACATATTAAGAAAATAAAAAAGAAGAAGAAGTAAGCTAAAGCTAAGGAGCTAAGGGAATTAATCTTTATAACAAGCTTACACTAAGACCAGAAGTATCACAAGAGTCTTCATGCATTGTTCCATTTATTCCTTTATACAATAAAGAATTAACAATCACCTCCTCTGTACCAGGCACATTGCTTTGGCACAGGGAGTATAGCAGTGGGGAAGTCAGTGTTTGTCCTTATGGTGTTTCTCCTCCACTGGAGAAGAAAGACAATGACGGAACACACATATAGAGAGAATGATAGTAAATGGAGTGTGGGTGGAAGAGGGGGTGGCCCTTTGTTGTCATCTTTAAAGAAATAATACTTAAGTAGAGAACCTGAATAGAGTGAAGGAGAAAGCCATGCAAGTTGGCTGAGGGAATCACAAGTTCAAGGTCCTATGGTGGGAAAGAGCTTAAAGTCATGGAGGGTCGTCAAGAAGGCCATATGGCTAGATCCTAATGAGCATGGTTCTGAGCTGTGGGAGGGGATTTAGATGGGGCCAGGAGGAGGGCTCTGTGTTCACAGTAAGGACCTTGGCTTTACTCTGAGATGGGAAGCCATTGGCAGCTTTTGCCTATAATTAATGCCACCCAGAAACAAATATTTTTTAAAAAATCCTTGACTGGAACATGGAAAGAGTAGCATGACTACCTAAAAGGAGACCCATTAGGAGGCTATTATAGTTAGGGATGAAGTAGGTTCAGACTAGCAGGAATAAGAGTATTAAATAAGCAGCGCCTGGAACAAAATGAGTAATCAACACATGTGAGTTGTTACCATTGGCATTAGAAGGGTAGCAGAGTTGATGGGGAAAACTGGCTGAAATCGGGAAACATTTTAAAGACAGAGCCACAGAAATTTCTGATAGATTAAAGGTGGATAACCAGCATGGGAGAGGTCAAGAACTGCTTTTAGGTTTTTGGTATGAAAATCTGGCTGAATGATTTCAGCATTTATTCACGTGGGGGTTTTGAGTAAAATCTGAGGCAGAATAAACTCCTATTCCATTATTATTTGCAAAAAAAGAGAAATTAATATCATACTAGATAAGAACATAAATACCTTATTTTTATAGAACATTAACATGTATTATCTCATATTACCCTCATCTCAATTCCCAGGGAGATTAGAGACCAGGATTCCTTTGTATAGATGAGAAAATTGAGCTTGAGGGAGGTGTAAATGGCTTCAAAGACTATAAATCCACCAAGACATATTATCATGGCATAGCACACACTGGCAAATATTGACTATCTGCTGTTTTCAAGTGTTCTCTCTGGTGAATGATAATGCTGAATCTTCCTTGAAATTTACTGACAAGTAACTATATATATGATGTATTTAAAAAGAGAAGGGGGAAGAGTCATACATTGTGTGGGATAGGTTGAGAGATGGAATGAAGGCTGAAACAATTTAAGTAATGAAGCTAATCAAAGGTAAACAAATAATTTCCTCCTGAAGCGTTTGAAAAATACAAGAAAAAACTTAAGTAACAGGCAAAGAATTAATGGAAAAAAAATCTAGAATTTTTTTCAGGTTGTCTGCTGCAAAATCGAGAGGCCAAAAAATTTTGATGAATATATGTAAATGCCAGATAGTTTTAGGACTATGAATTCCAGTTTTGGTGAGAGAAGGCTAATTGCTAATAGTTAACTAAGCATAGCAGCTAAAGTCATCACATTTAGGTCAATTCATAGACCTCAGTGATTCAAAGTCTGGTCTTAATCACTTCCTTTAATTTTCCTGTACAAAATTTTCCATTACTAAAATTGTTGTTAAAACTGACTTCATTTACAAGGCTGTTTTGAAATATAAATAAATGATTGTAAGATGTTTGGGAAAAAATGGATCACTACTTAAATAACTATATGAAACCAAATTTAGGTGAACACATGCTTTGGTTAAAAAAAATGAAAACACCATTTAATAGTCATCACTTTCATTATCATAACTAAAATTAATTGAATGCCAACCAAAGCTGGACATTTTATACATATTATCCCTAATTCTCACAACATTGAAAAATAAATATTATCTTGATTTTACACCAATATTAATTAACTTGTGCAAATTCACATTATTGGTATGTGGCAGAGCTGGGATTTAGACCCAGATGGATCTAACAGTGAGGTGTGTGTTCTTTTTCATTATAGCTCATTACATAAAATCCTAGGCCAAACAGAAAAACTAACAAACAACAAGAAGCAAAAGACGACATCTCTGTCCTAATAGAGTTTATAAATAACAACAATGTACACAGTTAAACTAAAGGTTCACTGAGAATACAAATCAATATATGATGGAAGAATTGAATGGCATAAGTGAATTCTAGGAAAGATCAGTGACACCAGGAGACGTAGCACTGGGGTCACCAGTGATGGCTCCACAGAGGAGTGTGGTACTTAATAACCTTAAAAGGAAGAGTAGGATTCATGGAAGAAACACAGAGAACAGAAAACGCCTTTCCAGCAATCAGCAAGTGGTATGAATAATGAGAAGTATGATTCACAGCATGCTTGTGGATAAGAATTAAATCAACCTTGTTTGAGATCCAAACTAATGTTTTTATACCATTTATAATTTACAAAGCACTTTCATGTGTGTATGTACCTGTAGAAGTGTATACGCACGTACATGCATGTACACATGTGTATGACGGTATTTATTCTGCATCAAACCTTAAAAGCAATCATGTAGAGAGTAAACTAGTCAATACTGGAGCCAGAACTAAAAATCTGTGTCCTCTCACTCCAAAATTCATGTATGGAATTAGGAGAGATATGATCATATAGGATTCTCAGCTGTCTGCTTGGTGGTCAAAACATTTCCTCACCCCTCTTCTTTAATGGGATTTAGTCTAAACTCCTGAGCACATCATTCAAAGACATTCACATGCCAGTCCCAGCCCATCTTCTAGCATCATTATTTCAAATCCTCACTATACCATCACCTTTTCATTCAACCAGATATCTGTCCATTCCTCTAAACACACATGGACCTTTATGTCCCTGAGTCCTTGATCATGTTCTTCCTAGTTTTAAGTATATATTTCTCTCTCTATTAAAAGGCTACTATTCCATTAGATCAAACTAATCCCACTTTACCAAATCCCTCATTCTTTAGGAAAAAAATATAAAGAAAGAAACTGGGTGTGGTAGTCTGAACAATGACTCATCATAATGTTCCTGCCCAAATCCCTAGTACCTGTGAATATGTTACTTTGTGTGTGGGGGGTAGGGGTGGGGGGAAGGTGTGATTTTGGCAAATGTGATTAAAGGTAAGGATCTTGGGATGGGAATATTATCCTGGATTATCCAGGTGGGCCTGGTCAGATCACATAAGTCCTTAAAAGCAAAAGAGGAAGGCAGAAGAGTGAAGTACAAAAACTGAAGAAGAGGCAGAAAAGAGTCAAATGATGAGAGGGACTTGACCCACTATTACCAGCTTTGAAGATGCAGCAAGAGGGCCACTAGCCAAGGAATGCGGGTGGCCTCGAAAAGCTGGGTATGACCTGCAACTGATAGCCAGCTAGGAAATGGGGACCTCAGCCCTACCACAAGGAACTGAATTCCACCAAAGACATGAATGAGCAAAGAGGCAGATTCTATCCTAGAGCCTCTGGCAGGAGTACATCCCTAAAGACACTGTGATTTTTCACTCAGTGGGACCCTTGCCAGACTTCTGACCTAAACAGCTGTAAGATAATAAATTTGTTTTCTTTTAAAGCCACTAAACTCGTGGTATTTTGTTATGGCAACCATATAAAACTAATACAGTGGGACATGGATGTTGTAATTAGGCAAATATGAGTCTGAATCTCACTTTTATTCATACGCTTTTGGGTAAGTCATGTTTTCATTGAGTTATATCATTTGTAAAAGGAAGATAATCTTACACACACACACAAATGCATCTAAAGTGCCAAACAGTGCCCTGGTACACCATACATGGCAGACTATCAACAAATGATGGCTGTTATCATTATCACTATTACTTTATTATTTATTTATTTGGGGGTGACCCTTATAACCCTGATGTTTATCATAATACTAAAGCACACAGTAGGACTTTTAAAAGTCATTATTCATTTACAAGGATGCCTCTTCTACTAAACCCTAAGCTCCTTAGAGAAGAGCAAGAGGCTTATAATATTTATCTTTGCATCACTAGAGCCAAGAACACTTTCATATATACACTGTCCACTCAATAAACATATGTTGAATAGAACCAAAGTGGAATACCCATCTAAGGAGTCTGAACTTTAACTTTTAGCATAGGAAAGCTATTCAGTAATTCTCAGCAGAGAGTGATGTGGTCAGAGTATTGTTCTAGAAAGTTTAATCTTTTTAAACTGACCCATGAATTAAAATTGGCAGTGACTGGAGGCAGTGAGACTAGTTAGGTTTCAATTAGTTAGTCTCTTTCATTTGATACTTAACATGTTAGGAAGCTGATGCAGAGAGGTGAAGGGACTTACTTAAGGCTCTATTTTTAACTCTGAGTTGACAAAGGGCTAAAACTCATTTAAAAAAAAAATCAAGTCCAATATTCTTCCCACTATATAGCATTGCTACTTGTGGTTCAGAGTCTGATGGTGAACTTTAATGCAGAATCCTAAAAAGCACCTGCCAGACAGTACCCACTTTTCAAAGTATAATGGGAAATTAACCAGGGAGAGCCTCCCCTGGTCCAGCTTAATTCCCAAGGAAGCACCAATTCAGAGGACTGAAACTGGACATAAAATCATGTAAAGCTATTCCTGTGAGTATATGTCTACAGTAATTTCTGGTTACTTTAAGTCTCATAAGACTAATAATATTAAGAATAATGAAGAACCAAGTATAATAATAATTACTGGAGGCAGAATTATAAATAGAGATCATTTAGCCTAATAGGATTCTTTGAATCAAAGGGAATTGTTGTGGGCCTTAGGATGGTTTTTAGAAAAACCAAACCAGGATGCAAATAAACTAGATTATATGTTGCAAATACACTGAGGCAAAATATAAAATAAAAATATTCTTAAAAAATTTTAAGAGTTTAAATTCAGCTATAATAAATGATAAATTCTTTTAAAATATGTATCTTGAATTGGGGTCCAATTCGCGTTGGACCTGGCAGCAAACGTACAATTTAAGCTATGATCCCTACCTTCTATGAGCTTAAAGTCTTCCTAGTAGAATAAGACATTCATACACGAAACATAAACAATAAAGACTTGTTTGCCTATATCTGGTCCAAGGCAAGAGTCTTTTAGAGTAGTTATTGGGGCTGGATGGCTGCTGCCACCCAGTGGACATTATCAGCTTTCAGTTTGGCCAAGCCATTGATAAACCAAGTCCACGCATACGTGAGAAATTCCTGGAAGGACTACCAGGGTGCCAAGGTAGTCAAGGCTTCCTCTGTTACTGATCGAGGGGGAGCTAAAGGTTCTAAGGATGTGCCTGTGACATTTTTACCTAAGGAAGACACAACTGCAGAACCAGATGGGGGTGTCTCTTGGGTATACCATCTCCATCTCATAAGAGAAGATGGTTGAACCTTTCCAACTCCATGGTTAGCACCTGAATGGCCCCCCAAGCTGGTATGGGAATATCTGGACACAGTGTTACCTGGAAATCCTCTGAAAGGTACTTGGTCTCCAAAAGTTCCCATCAGCTTCCGGTGTCTATTTCTTGAATGAATGTATTGGGTAGACCTACAGAGAGGCACTGAGTCCAGTACCTTAAGGGAACATCCAGGCAGAAGCTGCCTCCAATTGCCAGAGGCTGAAATCAGTTTAGTTATCAGTAACAGACACCTGTAGTTCAGAGGGGGCCCTGGGGAATTTAGGCCCCAAGAGGAATGATGCTGAGACAGCCTGTTCCACTGTCTCTAGCGCTGTGTGCCGCTCAAGACCCCAGCTAAAAAGTTGGCACATGTTCTGGTCAACTTGTACAAAATCCCTAGATGAGGCAAACGTTGTTTCTAATACCCAAACAGTTGACTTGGTGCTGGACTTCCTTTTTGCTGGTAGAGGGGGACACAGGGCAAGTACATTTATTCTTTCCCATCTTAGGGATCAGTCTCTGAGCCTCAGCTTATATTGTTTCTCACAATTTGACCTGTACGTCAAGAATTGTGAAGGGTCTGAGATTTCACCTGAATTGCAAGCTAATAAGTAAGCCTGTCATTGTTTTAATGGATGCTACTTATTAGAAAACAGAAGACTCCTGGATCAGAGATGGACAGTTTATCATTCACAGTAATAGAAGCAGACAGAGTATCATCACTTTCGCATGTGTTAGTTCTCTGAATCTCAATTTCCACAGGATGATGTGAAGAATATACAGCACCTGCACAAGTAAAGGGCTGTATTACAAGAGAGAAACTCTGAGCATAAAGAACCTGAATCTTGATAATGGGCAGTAAGCATGCCTGCCCTTTGCTTCAGAAAGAGAAACTTGACATTCCAAGGCTCTTAGCAAACCTGAACTTTGCTTTGGGGGGAGACAATGCTTGTATTTTCCAAGGCCGTTTATTATACAAACATCCATATAAAGATGGTTCAAAACAAAGAACAGAAATGTGCGGAAATGCAAGACAAGCGTGGAAAATTGTCTCCCAACATTGGGTGATGGGTCCCTAATATTTCACCAGTACTAATGAGTCATTTCTGGGGTCTCATGTGAGTTAGTATCCACTCTAAAGCCGTTGTCATTTATTCTTTTTGAGGCCTATCATCATTATATCATCTACATAATAGAGCCAATTAACCTGTAAGGGAGAGGGCTGTTTGTTCTATGTCTCAGTCCATCCACTGGCGAATTCAAACGCTCTTGTTGCTTGCCTGTTTCACTTAAAATAAAATAGGTGAACTCAAGCTCTGTTAGCATATTAATTATGTTTTGGAGGCCTAACCAGGTGATGTCAAATGGATCTTGATCTGGTACCAAAGGGATCAAGACAAAGGCATGAGCAATGGCCCTGGTGGCATAACAGATACTGTCAGTTGTACATTTGCTTCAGTTATAGTCACAATGTCTGTAAAGCTAGGGCTACCTTAGCCACACTAAATTCAACTGGTAACAGTAAACGGTACACTTTTCACTGGGCACACAGGGTTGATATTTTGAGATACTGCATGTTTCAGCAAAGGAGCTCTGCCATCTTAAAGTCATTAATGAAAGCTGTGGTCTCCTTTTCTCCCCCTGGAATACTGTATTGTTTTTAATATAACGTGGGAAGCCTATCTGGTGGTCTGTTAGACACTGGTCCCACTACTGCCTCCCAACAAGATGCTCTTTGCAGTCAGCTAAGTCCCACCTGGACTTGATGAGCAGGTAAAACATCACTGCCAATTATACTTTCAGAGGCATCCATGGTGGAAGAAAAACGTCTGAATCATCTTCCCCAAGTGGCTGCAGTTACTGCCCTTACTGATTCTATTTCATTTCCAAATCCAGCCAAATCAATGCCTGGCTCTCACCTTTCAAGAGAACGTGATATTCAAATAACATAAACGTTTGTATCCATCACTTTTTGCCTGTACCCTGTTGTACCTTCACTGGGATGTAGGGTCTTCTGTTTCACCTGGAGATGGGAAACCTGAGGCCCACCCTTGATCTCCCTTTTCCTTAAAAGCTGTCAAATCAGGATATTGGGACCTAGGGTCAGATAGTGGAGGAGCTAAAGGAGTAATTTGTTCTAAGGGCCACAACCTTGCCTTAGTTTCTCCAGTATAGGAAGATTCATCTCTATGGAAGAGTTTGGTCCTGTAGAGGCACCTTCTGTTTCAACCAGTTGCACAATTGCCTGATTGGCTTGGATTACAGATTTTGGTGGCTTAGGGGACGGTCTATCTTGATTCTGGGCATCTTTTTGCTCAAAATATAACCAACCAGGATCCTATGGGGCCTTCTGTGACAGACCCCTTCCTCCGTGTCCTCTGCCTGCCTCTTGTTTGTAGAAAGCTGTAATCACAAAAGCCTGGTTCAAGAATTAATGATTGAAAGGATGTGAACATGTAGTGACAAAAGTAGCAGTTGGGCCAGGAGAACTGGTAAGAATTTAAACAGTAAATCAGCCATACGGCAGTCACAGAATCTTTAGCTCCTCCCTGAAGTACCCAGATAACAGTATCTGATGCACATTTCCTGTGTTGTTTTACAGATGCTAAAACCCCCAGCAAACAGAAGTTAACTACTTGATGACCATGAGCACACAGCTGTTAGACCTACCAAAGCCTGAGGGTTGATAATGTTGACTCCCGTGTCACTGCCCTATTACCTCACCATCAACAAATCAGAAAATTGTGTACAAGCTGATCACATACCTTGCGACTCCATTCTCTCACCTTGCCATTAAAATTGCTTCTCTGAAACCCACCCAGGAGTTCGGGTCTTTTGAGCATGAGCTGCTCTGCTCTCCTTGCTTGGCCCTGAAATAAAACTTCTCGGCTCCAAAATCTGACATTTTGGTGTGTTTGGCCTCACCGTATGTTGGGCACACGAATGTAGTAAGTTCAACAACAAAAATGATCACAGCCTCCTACATAGGGTCTCCTGGTACCTACGACAAATTTAGTGGAGCCCTTCACATTGGGGAGTAGGGTGGTTGGAGCAGATCTTAAAATTTATCAGTTATTCTCTGTGTGAGGGACTCATGATCAGGGCTGTCATTCTATCAAATTATATAGGCAGAATGAAGCAGCTTTGACTAACATCCTCCACGGGATTGTATAAAATTTTACTGGCCTTGGAGAAGTATCCCTGTGTTAGTTATAACATAGTCATAGAAAGAGAAATCCAAAGTAGCAAGCTTTGTTGTGGGGCGGATTCTGTCCCCAACTGTATCATTGTGGCTTGTAGCATGAGGTCATATGTGAGATGACCCAGGTGCTGCCATTCACCCTCTAAGAACATAATCTTTCTCATCTTCTCAGAGAGGCACCAGCAAAGGCTCAAACAGCTCTGCAGTCTATTGTCTAAAGTGGTCCTGGATTTCCTTTCCTTTTCTCTAATTATAGGTCAGCATCTCAGTATTACACAGTCACCCTGACATCCAGTCATGGCTCTACACGTGCTACCTCGGAGGCACCTAAGACCTCAGGCTCAACTCTTTTTGGAACAAGCAGCAAACAAGGCAGTTCCTCTCCCCCATGGAGGAACCAGTCATACTATATATAGTCACTCTCTGGTCACTTGACCTACTTAATAGCCTTTGTGACGAGCTACAGAGACTGCTCAACATCAAGGCACACGTTGGCCACTGAACAAGGACATGAGTAGTGCTGATGGTACTTTCTCTCCCAACAATAGATGAAAACGAAGGAGTAGTGTTATTTGCAGAAGCAATGGCAAAATGGAGTCAACTATTATCACATGATGCACGCTATGCTAAACTCTACTTTTCTGGATTTTAATACTATATATTGTAATAAAGTTGATAAACTTTGAGATGGCAAAGTAAAGCCAATACAAATACACATCTATAAACTTGAAAAAAGTCCTAATTTTTTAGTTGATTTAAGGGACTGCTTTTTAGTAAAGGATACAAAGTTAACACAAACATTAGTCTAAGAATATATGAGTTTGTTCCTTTGCCCAAGGGGATAACCAATCACTGCATACGTGAAATGTGCTTATTTGACTCCCTCCTCCCTAAAGCCCAACCCCAACTCCTTTCTTGACACTAAGAAACAGGAAATATAAACAAAACCCAGAAAGGAACCTCCTGTGTCCCTTTCTCACATTTACTTCATAAGACAACAACTTAAACATACTCATCACCTGAGCCTCTTGTTCCTATTACCTTAAGCGATACCCACCACGTTTCATGACTACAAAGGCATCAGTAAAAAAAAAAAAAAAACATCTGATACACAATCAAAATGGGGACTGAGTAAATACAAAATATTTTTGATGTATCATCTAAAACCAACATTCCATTTCTAGGATTGTATATGAGGAATTTGATAGCAATTACAGCTCACATGTGTCTTGCACATTGTAGGCACTCTAAATACTTAAGTGGAACTGCAACCTGGTCCTAAGAATATTCACAATTTTGATGAGAATTGCTTGTTGGTCTTGGAGTAGTCAGAATACATGTAGAAAATGAATAAGATGAAACACAATGAATACTGGTCAAACTATCACAAAATATTTTAAGTAGTGCAGTAGATACATAGAAAACCGCTTGGAGAGCTACGATTTTCATTAAATGAGCAAAGACAGCTGAGGAAATCTTATGATTTATTTTGATGTTCTTTCAATGCAATTTCCCAAGTGGGTAAAGGTCATGCTTCCAGTTTTACTATCCATAGCAAGCAGGTATTATTTAAAGAGAGGATAAGAGGGCAGGATGTAAGAGGGAAAAGGGAAGAGGGGGGATGAGTTTATTTAAAAAAAACAAACTTATTCTTAGCTCTGTATTGCTGAAATAAATGGTATTAACAAGCAAGAGTAACAATGACATGGTACACAACCACACCCTCATTAACTGTAGTCTTCCTTATTTCTGTGACTTTTGCAGTTAAGGCTCTGGTGTTTGGTGTGTTTTATGGTTCCTAGCTCTCCAGGCACATGAGGCTTAATTCTATTTCCCGTTATGTACTCACTAAATATTTCTCCTCTATAAACTTGCCCACCATTTAAGGGTTCTTGTAGAGAAGGAAATGAATGGCAGCATAACCTCAAGCAGGTATTTATCTGGTAGCCTTATACGCTGGTTTTAGTATATAAGACAAACTACTCCGTGGCTAGTTTGTAAAAAAGAGCTCTTGAGTATTCTCCATGGTACATAAAGTCAGAGTGGAGCAATTCATTTACTTCCTATTCCTTTAGTGTTACTGGTCTCTGGGCTGTGCACTCACTTGACAGGACAGCAAAGGAAAGTGCTCTCACTCCCAACAACAGAGTGTACAAAGGACTCAGGAAACATTTTTAGAAGAGATTGGAATTAGGAGAATATAGGTAAAATGGACACGTTTAAAACTGACTGAGAGATGCACGAGAGTGGCACCTACTGAAATCATTTTGATAGGCAGTATTTTCATGTCAATTCAGTTCAAAATGTTTTTGAGTTTCTCTTGTGATGTCTTCGTTGAAAACTGATTTATTTAGAAGAGTATGACAATTTTGTGTATTTGGAATATTCCAGATATGACAATATTAATGCCTAATTAAGTTCCATTGTGTTTACAGACATGCTCTGTATGATTTCCATTCATTTAAATTTACTGCGACTAGATTTAGGATTCAACATCTGCCAAATGTTCCCTGCGCACTTGAAATCAGTGTTTCTTCTACAATTGCATGTAAGTTTTCTATTCTCATGTTA
Organism: Tursiops truncatus; assembly: GCF_011762595.2. Classification (NCBI taxonomy): domain Eukaryota; kingdom Metazoa; phylum Chordata; class Mammalia; order Artiodactyla; family Delphinidae; genus Tursiops; species Tursiops truncatus. The sequence goes on along the minus strand of NC_047035.1, from coordinate 160,929,444 downwards.
CAGATTTCCACAAATTTGACAGCTTACACAACACACATTTAGCTCAAAGTTTTGGTTGTTAGAAGTCTGGACAGGCTATACTGGGTTCTCTGCTTAAGGTCTCACAAGGCTGAAGTCAAGGTGTTGGTTGGGCTGGGCTCTTATCTGAAGACTTTGGGAAAAATATTCTTGGAAGGTCATTCAGGTTATTGGCAGAGTCCAGTTACTTGAAACCGTAGGTGTGAGATCCCAGTTTCCTTGCTGGTTGTCACCCAGGGACTGCTGTTCCGCTCCTACAAGCAACCTGCACTTCATTCTCAAAATCAACAATAACTTCTACCTACCACCCAGAGAAAATGCTCTGCTTTTAAAGGGCTCACCTGAGTCAAGCTCAAGGGATAAACTGACTGGAGACTTTCATCACACAGGTAAAACACCTGGATTAGTGTTTGACTGAACAAACATGGAACAGGAATTTTGGTGGGGATGGAAAGGCACCATTACAATTCTTCCAGCCACACTGGGTGAAGGGTCCCATAACTGTGAATTATGACAAAATGGTTGATAATGTTTTATAAGTCTTCAACGTCTTTACTGATTTATATCTTTTGTTCTTTCAATTACTGAGAACAGAGTACTAAAATTTCCTAGTACAATTGTAATTTTTCCATTTCTCCTTTCAGTTCTCTCAGTTTTCCATGTATTTTGCTGTTGAGTGCATACTCTTTTAGGAATGTATCCTTTTCTTATTAGCTGATCCTTTTGTGGTTATACAATTTCCCTTTTTACAACTGGTAATATTTCTTGTTTGGAAATATATTTTGTGTGAAATTATTATAGCCACTCCAGCTTTCTTATTATTAGTATTTTCATGCTATATCATTTTCTATCCCTTTTTGAGATTTAAATATTTTTTACCTTTTTAAAAAAAAATTATTTGCTTATTTATTTATTTTTATTTTTGGCTGAGTTGGGTCTTCATTGCTGCGTGCAGGTTTTCTCTAGTTGCGGCGAGTGGGGGCTACTCTTTGTTGTGGTGTGCAGGCTTCTCATTGCGGTGGCTTCTCTTATTGCAGAGCACAGGCTCTGGGTGCAGGCAGGCTCAGTAGTTGTGGCTCGTGGGCTCTAGAGCACAGGCTCAGTAGTTGTGGTGCACGGGCTTAGTTGCTCCACTACATGTGGGAACTTCCCAGACCAGGGCTCGAACCCATGTCCCCTGCAATGACAGGCGGATTCTTAACCACTGCGCCACCAAGGAAGCCCTGTTTCTTTGTTTTTAAAGTGAGTTTCTTGTAGCAGCATGTAGTTGGATCTTGCTTTTTAACCCAATACCCACTTTTAGATTGTTTAAGGTATTTAAAATAATTGACGATTGTACTTAAATCTCCCTTACTATTAATTGTTTTCTATTTGCCCCATGGAATCTTTCTTCCCTGTCTTTCTCACACTTTCCTTAGCTTCTATTTTGTAATTTTTTTTATTATACAAGTATTATTTTGCATTTTCTTTCTTGCATTATGTCCTTAATTTCCTTTTCTTCCTCTTTTTTAAGTTTCTTTTGAGTTTTTTTTTTTTTTTTTTTTTTTTTTGCGGTACGTGGGCCTCTCACTGCTGTGGCCTCTCCCATTGCGGAGCACAGGCTCCGGATGCGCAGGCTCAGCGGCCATGGCTCACGGGCCCAGCCATTCCGCGGCACGTGGGATCCTCCCGGACTGGGGCATGAACCCGTGTGCCCTGCATCGGCAGGCGGACTCTCAACCGCTGCGCCACCAGGGAAGACCTGAGTAATTTTTAATAATTCACTTTATCACCTCTATTGACTTATTACTTTACTATATTTTTTATTTTGGTTTAAAATTATGTACCTTTAACTTATACTAATAGTCTACTCTCAACTAATATTATCTCTGTTCAAATATAAGCATCTTACAAAAGTATGCTTTATTATCCACGCCCTCCCTTGTGCTTGTGTTCCACATATTTTACCACTTTATTGTTGTTTTTGTGAAATCCCACAATTCATTGTAGATATCATTCTCTTAAACAATTATATCTTAAAGTCTTTTTAACGAGGAAAAATATGCAATAGTTATACACATATTTAGTATTTCTGGTGTTATTTCTTGTTTAGATCTGAAGATATCTAGATGATAGTATTTCCTTCCACTTGTGGAAATCCCACAAACAATTCTGTAGTGTGTCTAGGGTGTGTGAAGAATTCTCTCAGCTTTTAAAAAAGTTTCAGTTTCATTTTGATGGCTTTTACAATCCTTTCTTGGTTTTGTTTCAGCAATTTTTTTTACTTATGTCTTAGTGGCTTTCTTTTTATGTGACCTACTTGGTATCCACCAAGGTTCTTGAATCAGTGGGTATACAGAATTCACCAAATATGTGGGTGTTGTAGACATTTTTTCAAATTATTTCCTACCCTCTGCTTCATTCTAGGGTTCAAACTACCTGTATTTTAATTCAGTTGATAATGTATTGCAGGTCACTGAAGCTCTGTTTATTTATTTTTCAACCTTTTTCTCTTTCTCTGCTTTAATTTGGATTATTCTTATTGCTCTGTCTTCAAGTTCACTGATCTTTATTTTCTGTCATGTCTAACCTTCTGTTAATCCTACCTACTGAATTTTTATTTAGTATTATTTTCATCTCTGTAAATTCCATTTATTTTTTTCTATGTATCTTCCATTTTTCCTCATTATGTTCATGTTTTTCTTTAAAATTTTGATTATATTTATAACTAATGTCTTCATTTCCTTCTCTACTAGTAATTCTATTATCTCTGTCTTTTTTGGTCTGATTAATTTTTCTTGTTATTGTTCCTTTTTTGGCTTTTTTTAATCACATCTAGTAAGTTTTGATTGCATAATGGACATTGAAAATATAACTTTATTGAGTATCTCATTGTTTCTTTCATTTGAAGAGTCTGGCCTTGAGAGTGGCATCAGCAAGATGGCAGAATAGGAAGTCCTAGCCCTTCTCACCCACGGAAACACCAATTTGATAATGACATATGAACCAAAATACCTTTATGAGAATTCTAGAAGCCAGGTAAGTAGTTACAGTACTCCAGGCAAGCACAAAACTGACAACAGCCACATTGCAATGGATAGCAGAGCAATTTCACTTTACCTGCATCAGCCCCTCCCCACAACTGGCACAGCTCAGTACCAAGAGAGATTGCATTAGCCTTCAATTTCCTTCTTGGGGGAAAGAGAGAGTGGAGTGTGCATCCAATGTCCTAGCCTTTCCCTGCACTGCCTGAGGGATGGGTTTCTATCTCACCTCACACATAGCATTGATAAAACTGGCATAGTTTTGATGTCTGGAGGCTGCTAAGAACAAATAAATGGTGCTGGCAGCTTACCGCTGCCAGCATGACTGTAAGATTGGGAGAAGGTGCACACCTTGTGGCTTATGGATGTAGGGAAAGAGTGGAGCTTATCTCCAACATCCTGCCCTTTCAGTGCACTGACCTAGGGATGAGTTTCTGTCTTGCCTCACTTGGAGTGCTGAGGGAATTGGCATAGTTTGGATGTGTTGGAGCAGCTAAAATAAAGTAAAGGGCTGGAAATCTTACTGTATCCACCATGGCTCTGCAAGACTGGGAAAAGGTGCACAACCTTAGGCTTCTCCCCAGGCAGAAGGGAAAGGAGTGGAGTATGCTTCCAACACCCCATCCTTTCAGTGCACAGCGCAAGGGATTGGTTTCTATCTCACCTCACCTGAAATGCTGATGGAACTAGCGTGGTTTAGTGGGGCCAAATAAAAACAAAGGAAAAGGGACTGGTAGCTTACCATGCCCAGCACAGCCTTGAAACATAGGGAGAAGGTGCAGGACTCAAGGTTCTCCACAAGTGAGGAGGGAGAGCCCACACTACAGCAGTAAGACATGAGAAGGTGCAAGAGATTATGGTATCTTGTGAAAAAAGAAACCAGTACATCTTTCTATTTAGGAATTTATACTCACAAGTCCAGAAAACACAATCCATAGAAAAATTTTGAGAAGCTCCTAGACTCTCTAGCTGGGCTCACTGTTGAAGGTCTTTTCCTGTTGAAACTAGACTATAAGACTGGGAGAGGTGAACATTTCTTCAAAGGAACCAAACAGAATTTCTGGAGCTGAAGAATATAATAATGTACTGAAAAATTCAATAGAGAGCTTCAGCAGTAGACTTGATCAAGCAGAAGAATCAGCAAACTCAGACAGAAGTCATTTAAAATTATCCAGGTGAAGGGCTTCCCTAGTGGCACAGAGGTTGAGAGTCCGCCTGCCAATGCAGGGGACACAGGTTCGTGCCCCGGTCCGGGAAGATCCCACATGCCGCGGAGCGGCTGGGCGTGTGAGCCATGGCCGCTGAGCCTGCACATCTGGAGCCTGTGCTCCTCAACGGGAGAGGCCACAACTGTGAGAGGCCCGTGTACCACAAAAAAAAAAAAAAAAAAAAAAAAAATTATCCAGGTGAAGGAACAAAAAGAAGGAAAACCAGAAAATTCACAGATATGTGAAATTTAACATATTCTTGAACAACCAATGGGTCAAAGAAGAAATAAAAAAAGAAACTAGGAAATATCTCAAGAAAAATGAAAACATAACATAACAAAATTTGAACTACAGCAAAAGTAGTACCAAGAGGGAATTTAGACTGATAAATGGCTACATTAGAAAGACCAAATAATTCAAGCAACCTAACTTTACACCTCAAGGAACCAGAAAAAGAAGAACAAATTGAGCCCCAAAATAAGCAGAGGTATTAGAGTAGAAATAAATGAAATTGAGACTAGGAAGAAAATAGAAAGGATCAAAGAAACTGAGAGTTTTTTTTTTTAAAGATAAGCAAAGTTGACAAAGTCTTAGTCTGACAAAGAAAAAAGAAAGAAGACAAAATCTGAAATGCAAAGAGAAGACATTATAACAAACGTCACAGAAATACAAAGGATCATAAGAAACTGCTATGAACAATTATACGCCAACCAAGATAATCTAGAAGTTAATAAACTCCTAGAAACATACAACCTACCAAGACTAAATGATGAGGAAATAGAAAATCTGAACAGAGCAATTACTGGTAAGGATTCAGTTGAAAACCTCCCAACCAACAAAAGCTAAGAACCAGATCACTTCACTGGTGAATTCTACTAAATACTTAAAGAAAAAGTATCATCAATCCCTCTCAAACTCTTCCCAAAAGTTGAATAGGAGGAACATTTCCAAACTAATTTTAAGGCCAGCATTACCCTGATACCAAAACCAGACAAAGACACTAAAAGAATAAAACTACAGGCCAACATGGTTGATAAATATATATGCAAAAATCCTCAACAAAAATACTATTATATCAAATTCAGCAGCACATTAAAAGGATCACACACAATGAACAAGTGGAGTTTATCCCTGCAATGCAACTGATGGTTTAAATTATGCAAATAAATTAATATGATATCCTGCATTAATAAAATAGAAGATAAAAATCACATAATCATCTAAGAGGAAAAAAATCATTTGACAAAATTCAAAATCCGTTCATAATAAAAGCTCTCAACAAGTTAGATATAGAAGAAAGATACTTCAGCATAATATAGGGCGTATATGACAAGCCCCCAGCTAACATCATACTCAATGGTGAAAAACTGAAAGCTTTTCCTTTAAGATCAGGAACAAGGAGAGGAAGCCTGCTTTCTATCCAACATAGTACATCTCTGTTTTCAGATGGTATGATCTCATGTTTAGAAAACCTTAAAGACTCCATTAAAAACTGTTAGAATTAACAAACAAATTCAGTAAATTAGCAGGACACAAAGTAAAAAAGCATTTAGTTGTGTTTTTATACTCTAACAACAAACTACCTGAAAAGGAAATTAAGAAATAATCTCATTTACAATAACATCAAAAAGAATTAAATACTTAGAAATAAACTTAACCAAGGAAATGACAGACTTGTACACTGAATTATAAAACATTCATGAAGGAAATTTTAAAAGATACAAATAAATGGAAAGATATCCCTGTTCATGGATTGGAAGAATTAAGATTGTTAAAATTACCACAAAAAGCAATCTACAGATTCAGTGAAATACTTATCAAAATCCCAATGTCATTTGTCACAAAAAAATCAGTCTTAAAATTCAAATGGAATCACAAAAGCCTCTGAATAGCTGAGTGAATGCTGATAAAGAGAAGCAAAGTTGATGGCTACATAGTTTCTGATTTCAAAATATATTGCAAAGTTCCAGTAATAAAAACAGCATGGTACTGGCATAAAGACAAACATATAGACTGAAGGAACACAATGGACAGCCCAGATATAACTCAGGCATATGTGTTCAACTGATCTTCAACGTGAGTGCCAAGAATACACAATGGGAAAAGGATAGCCCCTTCATCAAATGGTTTACTTGATTAAACACTCCCCTAAATTTTGCTCAGAACTTTTACAAAATCATTGTTTCTCTCAAAAATTTTGTTATAAAACAATGTGATGGTTTGTGTTCTTCCAGAAGGTGACTCGAGACAAGGATTTGCACTGGAGTAGTTGAATTGAGATAATTATTTGAGAGGTAAAGAAAACACTACTAAGTGAGTAGAGAAATAAAAAGGAAAGATAGGCAAGCAATTAAGATGGATAATCAAGCTATTTGCGACTATGGATAAGAGGTTACTTCCACTCAAGAATATGGGGGCAAGTTTAGAGCATGTTTTAGATATTTGCCCCCCTACACCATATGCAGGCAAGAAAACAGGGTATTTATACACCTGCTCACATCACTCATGGGCTCAGCCTGCTGGGCAGCCAGGCATTGATTTCCTGGTACTACTTACCTGACCTATTGGGTCGGCCAATAAATTCGTTCGGTTTTAAGTAACTATAAAAGACACATTTTTCATTTTCACAAAGAACTTTATTGCACGTATTCACTAACCGAATGAACTTTCTGGCCAATCCAATACTTGGCTTCTGTGGTCAGAGGATGCTCACAAGCAAAGCAATGCAAGTTCTGGCATTTGGAAGCCGGGTTTCATACTCTGAAGTCGTAAGGATAAGGGGTTATGGATAGGGGGCTGCCAGGGTCCACTCTTTTGATTCCTTAGTGCTATGTAATCATTCTGAGTGGTGGACTCTTTTTCACACATCCTTACAGTGTGTACCCTGGGGAGATTTAATTCATCTCTCCAAGATTACTTAATACTACCTACCTCATGGAGTTTATACCAAGATCAAATGAGAGAATGTTTATCTCAGAGACAGGCACATAGTAAAAAGCTGATCGTTTTTTGGCCATCTTCTAATTCTTATTGAGGGAAGTACAAGGATACTCAGTATTGGGTGTTGTGATAGATTCGGAAATTTCATGGGTCCCTGCTTGATTTTTAATGAATGATCAAGCAACCTTAGGTGGTGACTAAGTGTCAGCAGGAGAGCAGGAAAAAGCACTATTTTTGAGGTTTTCTAGCTGAGAGCTTCATGTCTGTGCTAGAGGATTTTTGTTTTGTTTGTTGTTTGGGTCTCCTGCCACCCCCTGTTTGACATGGTAACAGAAATTATTGGCGGCCCTATATTTTGACCCGGCACAATTGTCCAAATTAATTATGAGCAGAAGTGCACAGCCTCTTGTGTCTCCATCCCCAAGTGTCCTTAAATACCCCCATTGCCTCCTCCATTCCGGCAACTGCTTATAGGAATTAGCAGCTGCCACCTGGCTTCTTCTGGAGTCTCTTCCACTGATGTCCTATAGAAGGTGTTTTTGTTCACATGTGTAGAGCATGGGATGAGCTATCCTTTTCTCCAGATGTTCCTCTCTGAAGTACACTGAGAAGAAATTCCTCAGTAAGTCTGGTCTGGACATGCTGCCTGTACCCAGTTTCCAATGCTCATGCAGATTCCTACTCGCCCCCGGCCACTATTCATATTATAGGGCCCATGGCAAGAGCATCTGAAGAAGTCTTCCTTCATAATTTTTTAGACCTACTAATTTAAAACATAGTAATCGTGCTATACCATTTTGTACCTAATTCTTCTCTACTTATTTTCATATTAGGACTTGTCTTTCCAACGTTTCTGCAAGTCCCTTGAAGACCAGTGCATAAAGTTATTTTGTTTATATCAAAGTCAACCACAGAAGTGTTTGTATAGGTACTTGTTAATGAATATTTCATTGATTATATTATATATTCTTTTTGTTATTGAGTTTAAGAGTTCAGTTACATTCTGCCTGAGGTACAATATGCTCTCTTTGTTCCTCTAGAAAATATGATTAAAATGGGCCTTATTTACCGTTAACGCTATGGTCTCCAGATAGTAGCCACTTTGACTAAAGATGCTATAAACTTGTATGGATCTAGCAATAGATGCCTACCTAAATTGGCTTGGTATTCTAGTATGCATAATAAATAATAGATTGAATATCACTATTGTTTGATTTCAACATCTTGAAGATGCCTTGTCAAACTATTATATAAACACATTGGAAATCATCTTAAAACAAACAAACAAAAAATAAATTTGTTCAAGATGCTCTACACCATTATTATTGAATCACATCCATACTATCAACTGTAGAAATCTTTAATGTGCTCTTATCTTAATTGAAAATATGCATATCATATTTCTTCTTCTTTTACATAACACTGAATTGAACTACCAATATGTCTCTCTTTAGGACATAAAATGTGTTAAGGAACATGTTGGATGTGTGTTAAACATGTTAAGCCTTAGATCAGTAGAATTTTTACATATAATTAAAAGAGATGCCAATGGACACTAACATTTAGTTACCACTAAATACCACTTAAACAAAGGATCCTTCAAAAGTAAAGACTTTCCTTGGTGAGGGAAAAAATGTATCATGCTTCTTGCCTCTCCATCCTATTTCAATACCACCATCATTAACATAAACTTGAATATTACTTTTCAAAAGAATTATGTGTAAAAATATCTGGCCCATACAATCCACATTGGCTTGTCTACATATACCAATGCACCCAAGGCTTCCTAGCTCCTCTATCCACTTCGCAGTAAGATTAGCTTACAAGAATTAGAAATAATTACTTCTACTAAGCACAATGATCCCTAACAAAAATTCAAACATAAAGGAACTAACCAGATATTACTTATGTGTCATGTTTTTTTCTTCTGTGTCTCACTTTGTATGGTGTCTTTAAGATCTTAGCACATTAATCAGTTCTTGCTTTTGCACCTATAGCAGAATGCTTATCTTTACATCTTTATATCCAATGCCCTTAGCTTTATTTTGTGCCCATTTTTCTTTACTTTCCATTTTAAGATACACTGTATTTTTATATTTATACACATTTGTCTGACAAAAGAAGTTTTAACTTTAAATTGTGACAATACTCCCACGTTCATTGAACTTAGTAAGAAGAGGAACCAGCTAAGAGTAACTTTATGCTATTGAACTCATTCTATCATCCCTGCAACAAACATTAACTTAGGTCTGTTTGTCCAGAACAATGTTAAGCACAGTGGTTAAAAATACAGAATACTCTATTGTAAAACTGGATTTCTCTAGTATCTGGAGGATTACAAGAATTACTTGTCTCTATAATGTCTTATTTACATTCAGCTGTAAATATTTCTGACAGTTTTTTTAATCTTCCATTCCTGTTATGAGATTGAAGCCTATGACTACATTGGAACGGTCATGCTACATAGCACATGGACACAAAATATTTGCCTGATGGCCTCACTGAAAGGTTAGTCATAAAAAACAAAAGAAAATAGCTACAAAATTTGGCTGCCTCATGTTTATGTTTTGTAGTAAGCGTTGGCTGTTTTCAGCTTATTCTCGTGGCCTTCATTTCAGGCCTCCTGTCAATTTTTTCTGTCCTTTCAGCTTGGCATGCCTTCGTTAGGCAAATAACCCATACAAAAACATTGTTTTGTAAGTGTGTGTATGCTTCTGTCAATTGTTAAAGGTCAACGTTTACCAAATTGTTTAATGTTTTTTAAAAAAATTTTTGCAACTTCCTATTGCATCTTGCGTCTTACATACAAAGCATGTCTGTCAGCAAGAAGCCAAACGTACATGACCATCACAAAGGTAGTGGAATTAGCAAAGGTTTTTTGTAGAATATGCTAGGAGGGGAATTGTGGTTTTGCCTCTGTCTTAGCTCTCTTAATCTGTTTAACACTCAGGAAAATGTCTTTGGTAAACTGTAACCTACCAGTGTATTTGTAAGGACTAGTAAAGGTAAATTTTCTAGCAATGTCGCTGTTATAGTTACTCATGTTTTTTCTCCTCCTTCTCTCCTCACATCATTCTGTTGGGGAGGGTATGTGTCTATTATGATGTAACCAAGACTACTCCCATCTAGTTATCAAAATGCCTCCAGATTTCTGGGGTCACTGTTATGGAAAACCTAGAGATTTCTCTGGATTATAAACGTGTAATTAATGGGTTCCTCACTCACATAAATTCTACCTATTCTCCCTTTTAGTAAAAGTAAAATACAGACTACTATGTTTCTTATGCCAGAAACCCAAGCTTTGTCTTGATTATATCCCAGATTCTACCAATCTCTATGTCCAGTTGCTTCTACAACCTAAATATCTCTTTAATCCATTTCTCACCACAGTGGGCAACAATCAATTACTCTCTGGCCTATTGCATTAGGGAAAATTATCCAATACTTGAGAATAAAACACACAAGAGGACTGTACGTCCTTTCAGTATCATACTGGGACACTAATAAGCCCACCCAAAGATTATTTGATTTTTTTAGGAGCATGTATCATTTTTGGCTTTGCTATTTACTATTGATGGATAGACTCTAGGAAATTACATAGTAACTTGTAGGCTCGTGATCAGTAGAGATACAAATAATTTCTGACCAAAAAAAACCTCACCAAAAACCAAAAAAAAAAGTTCCAAAAAAGTTCTCTAGATTTTTGTCCTTTAGGAAATTAACCAAATTTGTCTCTAACCAAAACAATTTTTTTTTTTTTTGGTTCCTCAAATGCTGTTTGAATTCATTTTAATATCTTGGTGAGTTCACTCATTAATTTACTGGTTAAATAATTTTGACATTTATTTCTTTTCTATTTCCATGAGAGTTATGTTTTAACTTTTGAAAATTATACTGTGATGACTGTAACAGTCTTTATTGCTCATCCTAATCTGGTCACCACACTATTGCTGGAGTGATATATCTAATAAGCAAATCTCATCATACATGTATGTGCATATATAGTTCAATATAAATATCATTTAAGTGCTTCCTCAAATCAATTATAAAATAAGATGCAACATTAGAATATGTAACTTCCTCTAAAAATGTACATAGAGCTTCAGAAAATATACTAACTAGATCTGTGATACCTTGAAGAAAACAGCCTGTACCATTTGTGCTGCTGGGCTTTACACTAATTTTCAAATCTTTAATGTGAACATTTATCATGAAGAATATTACACTGAAATTTTTTTTGAACTCCTCTGTCACCTCAACTGCTTTTTATTTTATTATTATTATTTTTTTATTGGCATGTAGTTGTTTTACAATGTTGTGTTAGTTTTTACTGTACAGTGGAGTTTCCTGTGCTACACAGCAGGTTCTTATTAGTTATCTATTTTATACATATTAGTGGATATATATGTCAATCCCAATCTCCCAATTCATGCCACCACTACCTTCCTGCTTCCCCCCCTTAGTATACACTGAAATTTTTATTTTATCTGAAATAGGCTATAGTATTAATATAAATTGAAATCTGAGCTGCATACACTGGCAAGATTATGCAATATAATTTCCAGTATATTAAAATGTTCTCTGTATTATAAGAAAATGGGTTTCTGCATCACTATTTTATTGTACCATGCATGCAGTCTAAGTAACTAAAGCATTGAAAGAAACAGTACTGTGTGTTTATAAATGCAGTCTAAGTCATTGAAAACATTTAAAAAGTAGCTAACGCATGCACATATTTAAGTAATCTTTCTTTGGAAAGGCAATAAAGATGCCAAAATTAAAGTCCCTTCACAAATAGCTTCTCAAACAACTTCCTGTACAAACAATAATTTATGCTAAGTGAGCAGTAAAGAACTGCAATTCATTCAGTTCAATTGCTTTTGCATTATCCAATGTGAGGGAGAAACAACCTAGTAAGAAATTGTTTTGAATTCATAAATGCGTGTTCTTGTATATTCAGTGCAAATCTAACCAACAGAAAATTCTGATTTTTCAGTTTCCATGCTGACCTATATTTTCACTCTAAAGTCTGGGTCAGAGGCACAAAACCGTGTGAAAACTGCCAAAGATTCTTGGCCAACTGACATTCATAATTTTTAGAAAAAAATTGTAAATAATGTCCAGCCTATAGATCCAAGGACAATTAATTCAAAGTGAGGAACAATACATATTAAAGTGTGAAGAAACTTAGAAGTCATTTCCTTAAAAAGTGTTACAGAGATGTTTTCCCTTACAGTTTACCTTGTCATTCATTTTTGGTGTGTGTTTAGAATATACTAAAATGCAAGAAGTAGATTTTCTGGAAAAAACTGAGATCAACTTCTGTCTTTCTTTTCTGTCTATTGAAACAACATAAATTTCAGCAATGGCTTATTTTTTTCCACAAAAGTGTAAATTCACCTTTTTAAAGAATTTTAATCTTTAAAAGTCTACTTGAGGATAAGCATTTGGCCAGGGGACTTTAATTCACAAGCATACTCCTTTTATCAACATCAATGGTCTTACTATAGATTATCTATGAAGACTATAATCACAATGAAAAATACACGGTTTGATGGTAATTCCAGTCTTGAGAAACCTAATGATTTTTTTAATAACTAGAACAGTCTTATCTATTCATCATACATAACCTCTCTTATCCTGATAAAATTTCCTTTAAATTACTTGTAATTTTTATTAAAATGATACATAAATGGAGTTTTAAAAGTTGAAGACTATTTCAAGTAACCCATGTCTCGTTCCACACTCACTATATTGCCTTACTTTGCATACATTCATTTTTAATTCTTTTCTATTTTGTTTGGTATTTTCTGATGTGTCTAAATAAGATATTTATAATGTTAATTCTTGATTTTTCAATTTTAGGCATAATCTATTGCTTCTGTCCTATGGGGAATAAGGATATAAGTCATGCTACTCCCTTCCCCAACACATATATTCTCTTTCCACATATATTCATGAATTGTTATAATTTTTTTGTTAAATTCATAATTATATTGTGCATATATGAATATATGTTCATATTATTATAACTATACAAATATTGTTCTTGACTTAATCACATATGTATATTTACATTTATAATAAAGTTCTTAAACAATTATTATTTTTTCCTGTACTTAACTATTTCCTATTTTTCTTTCACTTGAATATATAAATTAGATATAAAATTCCTCTAAACAGAGTCAAATCTATGAAGTAATTGTCCACTTGTATGTTTTCTGGAAGATATTGCTATTGCAATTTATGCCTCCTGACCCAATCTTAGTTGACTGCCTTGTGGACCTCCTGCATGCCCCTATCTGTGGGAGTTCCCCTTGGCTTTCTTGTCAATCTATTTAGGAAATAATTACTGATCTCCTACTATGTGACAGGCAGTAAAAAAAAGAACAAAAAACAAAAACAAAACGGGGGCAATTTAAAATATGCTTTTAAAGCAATTTAAAAAATGCAACTTAAATTTCTGTGAGAGGAAATACAAAGTAAATCTATAAATATATATGATATATATGCTATGAAAGATGAAGTCACTATAAAAAATTACCAAAAAAGAAAGTTACAAAGCAATGCTTTTCATTAATATAAATGCAAAGATACTCAAAAACGTTACCAACTAAAATGTAGCAATATGTAGAGAGGATAATACATTCTAATCAAGTGGGTTTAATTCTAAGAATACAAGGCTTACTCAAGATTTGAAAATCAATTAAGGTAATACCTGCAGTTAGATAATAAAGGACAAATATTATGTGATTTTATTCTTCACAGATTCAAAAAGAACATTTGACAAAATTTAATACCCAATCATGATTAAATGTCTTAGAAGATTAGGAATAGGAGGAAACGTCTTTCAACTTTAGATAAAGCTGTACATTAAGAATGCACAGGTAACATCATACTTAATGGAAGAAAGAATGCTCCCTGCTAAAATCAGAAACAAGGCAAAATGTATCTGACCACCACTTATTCTTGATATTGTACTGGATATTCTAGCCAGCAAGAAAAATAAACAAAAGCTTGAAGTTTGGAAAGAAAGAGTAACACTGTGTTTTATCACATGTTCCATGATTTGAAGTTATAAAAAACTTATGAAAAGGCTACTATTAGAATATGCCAATTCTGCAAAGATATAAATTTATCAAAAATTAATTATAGTTTTATAAATTAGCAATGAACCTCGTAAAATAAGATAAAATAAAACATTACCAATAACAATAGCACTAAAACATTTAAAAGTTAGAGGTATTTTTTGGAGAATTTTTGTAAGTGGACAAGATCGATACAATTAAACTACAAAGCATGGTTTAACAACCACGAGTCAATCAACATGATACACATTAATGTTATCACATTAACAAAACAAAGGATAGAAATTATATGATTATCTCAGTAGACACAGAAAAAACTTTTGACAAAATTCAACATTCATTTATGATAAAAACTCTGAGCAAAGTGGGTATAGAGGGAACGTACATCAACACAATAAAGGCCATATATGACAAACCCACAATTAACCTCACACTCAGTAGTGAAAAGCAGAAAGCTTTCATCTAAAATGAGAAACAACACAAGGATGCCCACTCTTGACCACTTTTATTCAACATAGTATTGGAAGTTCTAGCCACAGCAATTAGGCAAGAAAAGAAAAAAAGGCATCCAAACTGGAAAGAAGTAAAACTGTCACTATTTACAGATGACATACCATACGTAGTAAACCCCAAACACTCCAGCAAAAAACTATTAGAACTAATAAATGAATTCAGTAAAGTTGTAGAATACAAAATTAATTAATATCCAGAAATTTGTTGCATTTCTATACATTAATAATGATATATCAAAAGAGATGGAAAAAAATCCCATTTATAATTGCATCAAAAAGAATAAAATACCTAGGAAAGATCTGTACTATGGAAACTATAACACAGTCAGGAAAGAAATTGAAGATGACACAAATAAATGGAAACATATACAGTGCTCATGGATTGGAAGTATCAATATTGTTAAAATGTCCATACTATCCAAAGCAATCTACAGATTCAGTGCAACCCCTATCAAAATACCAATGAGATTTTTCAAAGAAGTAGAAAAAATAAACCTAAAATTTGTATAGAACAACAAAAGACCCTGAATAATCAAAGCAATCTTGATAAAGTAAAACAAAGGTGGAGGTATCACAACACCAGACTTGAAACTATACTACAAAATTCTAGTAATCAAACCTGTGTGGTTCTAGCACAAAAACAGACACATAGATCAATGAAACAGGAGAGGGAGCCCAGAAATAAACCCATGCTCATATGATCAATTAATCTATACCAAAGGAAGCAAGAATATACAATGGTGAAAGGAGAGTCTCTTCAAAAAATGGTGATGGGAAAACTGGAGAGCTAAATGCAAAAGAATAACACTGTACCACTTCCTTACACTACATATAAAAATAAACTCAAAATGGATTAAAAACTTGAATAGAACACCTTAAATTGTAAAACTCATAGAAGAAAACATTGGCAGTAATCTCTTAGACCTTGGTCTTAGCAATGTTTTTGTCAGATCTGATTCCTTAGGCAAAGGAAAGAAAAGCAAAAATAAACAAATGGGACTACATCAAACTAAAAAGCTTTTGCATAGCAAAGGAAACCACCACCACCACCAACAACAACAAAATGCCACCTACTGAATAGGAGAGGATATCTGCAAATGATATACTGGATAAAGGGTTGATAGCCAAAACATATAAAGAACTCATACAACTCAGTATAAAAATCAAAAACAAAGAAACCAATTAAAAAATGGGCAGAGAAGCTGAATAGACATTTTTCCAAAGAAGCATGCTGATGGCCAACAGGCACATGAAAACATGCTCAATATCACTCATCATCAGGGAAATGCAGTTAGAAAACACAAGCTATCACTTCACACCAGTCAGAATGGCTATTATCAAAAAGGCAAGAAACAACAAGTGTTGGTGAGGATGTGAAGAAAACAGAAGACTTTTGCACAGTTGGTGAGAATGTAAACTGGTGCAGCCACTGTGTAAAACAGTATGGAGATCCCTAAAAATTTAAAAATAGAACTATCAAAGAATCCAGAAATTCCATTCCTGTGCATTTATATGAAGAAAACAAAAACACTAATTCAAAAAGATATATGTACCCCTTTATTTATTGCAGCACTACATGTACATGCAATAGCCAAAATATGGAAGCAACCTAACTGTCTATCAATAGATGAATGGATAAAGAAATTGTGAATAAGGGAATTCCCCGGCAGTCCAGTGGTTAGGACTCCACACTCTCACTGCTGAGGACCTGGGTTCAATCCCTGGTTGGGGATCTAAGATCCCACAAGCTGCATGATGTGGCCAAAAAATAAAATGAAGTGAAATGAAATGAAATGAAATGAAATAAAGTAAAATAATAAAGGTTCTTTTTTTAAAAAAGAGATTGTGAATATGACTCAGCCGTTAAAAAAAAACAAAATGAAATGTTGCCATTTGTAGCAACATGGATGGACCTGGAGGGTATTAAGTAAAATAAGTAAGACAGAGAAAAACAAATACTGTATGATTTTACTTATATGTGGAATCTAAAAAACCAAAGGAAATGAACAAATAAAAACAGAAACAGAATCATAGAGAACAAATTGGTGGTTGCCAGAGGGGAGTAGGTTGGGACGAAGGGTGAAATAGGTGAAGGGGATTAAGACATATAAACTTCCAGCCATAAAATAAGTAAGTTATGGTGATGTAATGCACAGCATAGGGAATATAGTCAATAATAGTGTTAACAACTTTGCATAGTGACAGATGGTAACTAGACAATGTGGTAATCATTTAATAATGTATAAAAATATTGAATTACATTAGTTTCATTGTACACCTGAAACTAATATAATATTGTATGTTAATCATAATACAATTAAATAAGTAGTTGGAATAGAGTTACTTGTGCCAGTACTTTACTATTGGATTCCTATATAGAGTAGGTTTCAAAAATAATATTTTAAAATATTGTATGATTCCACCTACATCAGGTACCTAGAGCAGTCGAATTCTTAGAGATAGGAAGGAAAATGGTGGTTACCAGGGGCTGGGAGCACTGGTAAATGGGGAGGTATTGTTTTATGGTTATAGCATTTCAGTTTGGGATGATAAACAGTCCTGGAGATGGATGCAGCGATGATTACACAACGTGAATGGACTTAACGCCATACAACCATACACTTATAAATAGTTAAAATGGTAAGTTTTATGTTACATATTTTTTTACCACAATAAAAATTAAAACTAAAAAAATATCTAAAAGAAAACAATGGCCAAATTAAATCTGGATATCCAGTGCAACTACCTTTCAAACATTTATGTTGAAATTAAAACATTTAATCTAATTAGAATTTACTATCGAAAGATGGTCAACAAAGCATCCTCTTCTAGATATATTTCAAGGAGCAAGGAGATAATTTCAGAAGGAAAATCAGAGATCCAAATAGAAACAAATAAGGAAGAAAACTGGATCTAAAAATTTTATGCCTTTTTCCTTTACTAAAATCTTTTTAGGTAAGAAGATTTCAAAGAAAGAATATGTATATCTTGACACAAAATTTGATATCAGCAATTTGGGGCTTTTAAATGACATTTTGAATAGATAATTTTATTTTGATTATCTATCCATATGTCTGTTAGAGCAGACAATGTGCAATAATAAGATCAGATATCAGTTAAAATAATAGCACCAGATATTCTAATTCCCAATATTCTTTCCACAAAGTAATAGAAATAATTTAGGTAGAAAAAAATCCTAAATTGAATAAAGGACATGTTCTTGGAACAATGATATAGTTAAAAATTGAACTGCATATCCCTCCTCTACTACATTAGTAGAGCCAATTGACATTTCAAATGAAGCTGAAATTTTCCAACATATTAAGTTCATTGGGACATAAAATGTATTTGACTTCACACGATCATATTTTTCTTCCAAGAGAAATGTAATCTATGTTGTTTCACTTACATTCAACCATTAAAATAGCTTATCATACAACCTTTCTTGGTTTTCATTTAACTAGAATGTACTTCGGGGGCTCAAACAGTAAAAACAGTTTAATTTTAGCTTGATAACCAAGATAATGCCAACAACATTGTAATTTCTAAATTTGCTTATAATATAAATATTTCAGTAAGGATCAAGTTTATGAGAAACACAAACACATATATTATTTAAGAGAATGCAAATGCAGTGTTTTGTTTTAGAGATCCTAAGAACCAAGTTGTAAATGTAAAGGAACATATCTAAGATACAAAAGCATGTTACTGAGAATTATGTAACAATATCACTATTACCAATCATTTAACAGGACATGAGATAATCATTACAAGCTAGTATATCAGGTACTAAAATTTAAATCACTTCAGTAGTTATTCAACAAATACAGTGTAAGGCATTACCAGTTCAAAGTTCACAGGACACTGTCTTTAGATAATTCCATCCTTGACTTTCATTATGATCCTAACACTTTAACCAAAAAGAAGTGATTTCCAGGTCCCAGTCATTTCTTATTCTCTCATACAAACACTGGGTTTTCCTTCCTTCTCCCATGCTTTTTTTTCTTTCTGTTTCCCTTCCCAATCTTTTCCATCATGCCCTACGCTTCAATTTGTAAAGAAACTCACTATATTTTCAAGGCTGGTGATCCTCCAAACTACAGTCTACAGCCAAAGTTATCCTTTCTAAATGGAAGTCAGATCATGTCACTCCTTTTAAAATGTTGCATGGCTCTTCATTTCATTCAGAGTAAAAGCCAAAGTCCTTATAATAACCCACAAAACCTACCTCTCCATTGTGTCTCTGATCTCCTATTTCACCACTTCCACTCTGAATCCTCTCCAGCTACACGGGCCTCTTTTTATACATGTCAGGCATGCCCTGTCTTGGGGAGATTCGCCTTCCTATTCTTGGAATGCCCTTTGATAATCGATTGGCTAATACCCAAGCCTCCTTCAAGTCTTTGCTCAAATAACCTCATTACATTAAATTTTCATTGTCTGTTTTTATCTGTATTATTTACATGATCTGATTAGATTCAGAAGAAGTGAGGTTCTGTTACCATTAGAAGAAAGTTATTACTAGCACTCCACTCTACTCAGTTATCATTTAAATATTACCTGTAGTTACCTAGAAAGCAGTGTTCATTAAAAGCGAAACTGTACAAATCCAAGTGGTAGTTTCCGTACGACAATGTGCAACGCATAAGAAATTCAGGCATTACTGGAGTGAGCTAGCTACACTGGAGTTTATAGCCAGAGAGTTTATAAAAAGAAATTACTGGCTCAGAACTTTCAGTTCTTGGTTTAAGGCTTGGTCAGAGATTCAGGATGTTGCTGCGATGGCCCTAAAGGGATTTCTTTTTGCCTGTAGGCACGAGGTTGATGTAGGCAAAAATCAGACACAGAGTTTGACTTAACAGATTGCAGGATTATAACAGAGGGTTGAAATCAAAGCTGGCAAGCAAGGTTTTTTAAGTGACATTTGGCACACTGTCTGGGAAGAAGTTCTATCATTAGAATCAGAATGGCACGTTTAGAAAATTCATACAAACACAAGTGATCCAAACAATAAAATCAAACGTTTGGTACCAAATGCTGAGATCAGTCAGCATTTAAAAGCAGATAATACAAATCACTCTAAATATTTTAAACAGAAAGTGATTTCACAGAGAGACTTACATATCTAAGAAACTGTTGAAAGAGTTGGAGAAGCGATGTACAGTGAGTTCCCACAGGAATGACTCCCGTAATTGACTCCCCAAGAGACCAACTGCCGATACAGAGATCACAGAACATTGTTCTTGGTGACAGGTGGAAAATTAGAGATCTTCTAAGAGTAACTAGGGACAAGCCAACATCCAAATAAACATCATAATTACATATCATGTAACAACTGAAAATAATAAGTTCCTTTATTAAGAAATACATTTTGGCTGCTGTTCCAAACCACAAGATGACAGTGACAAAGTGAGAGTTTTTTCCCCTCTCACTTACTAGGGTGAGCTGAACAACCATGGGCGGATGTCCTAGCTCTTTGGTGTCTGGGAGACCAAACTCCTTCTATTTGTTGGGTGCTAAAGAGGCAATTACTCAACCTCATGAACTAAGATCACAACCATATTCCAGCCTGTGGGGAGAAGAGATGGAAAATAGAGGGAATGTCTCTTCTTTTTAATTGTACAACCTATAGGGTGCATGTAGTATCTTCAGATTTCACTGGCTAAAATTTAGTCACATGGTCTATACCCACTGAAAGGGAAACTGAGAAATATAGGGTTTTTTTCCCGAATTAAAGATGGGTTGATAAGAGTATAAGGTCAACATATAAAAGGCAATTATATTTGCATATACCAGGAACAAAAACAAAGAGAAAATGAAATATTAAGAGACTAGTTTTGAAAATCATTTGCCTTTAGCATTTAAAATATTATATAATAATGCTCCTTCCATAAAAACTATAAAACATTACTGAGAAAAATTAAAGATTACCTAAATATATGTGTTTATCCTTACCACATACAAGGCTAATATTTTAAAAATCAATTGCTTTTCTATATTACAGCAGCAAAAAGAAAACAAAAATTTAAAGATACCACTTACAAAAATTATAATTTTCAAAAGCATAAAAAATATTAAATACCCTTACCATACATTATAATACATTATTGAATATTTCAACCTACGGAAATAACATGTTTTTCCATTGATTGCAGCAGTGAAATGTTCAGCCATGTGCCTATCTAAATATAGGTATATCTTACATACTACAAGAAAAAAAATGGGTATTTCAGACCAAACAGCAGACTACCACAGCTTCAGGCTTGGGTGATTCAATAAAAAATGACACCTTGTTTAGACAGCAGAACTTACTTTTATATAGTTAACTTGTATAATAATCCTACTGTAGTAAAGCTATATGAAAGAATAAACTTTAATAAAAATTCATTAGTTGCTTACCAAATAAAGAGAATTTAAAAACTGATATTATGCCAATATTAACTAATATGAATTATAATTAACAATATGCAACATTATTAACACTTTATTATTACGACTTTATACTAAAACATTCTAAGATTTGTAAATAAGACATAATGATGTCACTTATTTAACTTTTATTCAGCAGCTTCTCCCTCATAAGTAATGAGGGAGAGACTGCTGGACAAATATTTATAAAACAGCTTATCAAAATTAATTTTATTATTTTTTTCTTTTCTTTACTGAGGTATATTTGATGTAGAATATTACATAAATTTCAGGTGTACAACATAGCGATTCACAAGTTTTAAAGCTTATATTCTATTTATAGTAATTATAAGATATTGGCTATATTTTCTGTGTTGTACAATATATCCTTGTAGCTTATTTATTTTAAAAATAGTAGTTTGTACCTCTTAATCCCCATCCCTATCTTGCCCCTTCCCCCTAACCTCTCCCCACTGATAACCACTAGTTTTTTCTCTATGTCTGTGAGTCTTTTTCTTTTTTGTTAGATTCACTAGTTTGTTTTATTTTTTAAATACACACACACACACGCACACACACACAGAGACATAACAAGATGAAATTTTGCCATTTACAATGGCATGGATGGACTTGGAGGGCATTATGCTAAGTGAAATGAGTCAGAGAAAGACAAATACTGTATGACATCACTTATATGTGGAATCTTAAGAATAAAAAATAAAACCATAACTAATTTTAAATACTCTAAAAATGTTGCCTAGCATTTTCAGGAATGTTCTTTATACAAGTTGTAGAGAACTTTATACAATATCTGTTCTATTATATCTGAAATTAGAAGAAGGACAATTTATAAAATATAGTTATCACTAGCAATAGAGAGATTTGGGACATAAGAAAGAGGAAGGCTGAGCAGGCACCTTGCTACCATAGTGAGGAAATTTTACTTCTCCTTGGAACAAATATATAAAAAAGCAGAAGGATTCCAGAAAAAAAAAATGTATTGTACTAAAGGAGAAAGGAGAGGCTATAGAGTTACCTAGGCTATTATTATTACATCCATGAACACAAGATGAGTATTTTTTCAACAGACGTAGGCAGCACAAAAGAAATACAGCTTTCAGACTTTATAAGTCCCAGTCCATTTCTGCCAATTCAAATCTGAACCCTCACAAGTCCAAGTGCTGTCCAAACGTATCTACCATCATGTCCCCTTGAAAACTTCAAGTATAGCTCCTTCCTACATACTGTTAGTAATGTATTTCTAAAATTCAGACGTTCTGTTTTGAAATGTTATATCCATAGCCAATTTCCCATTATTTAAGTGTGAAAATTATAATGTATGACACATCTACCCATCTAACCCCAACTAAGTTCTAAAAATGCAAATGAAACACAGAGGAACACCAATAAAGGTATTATGTTTATCCCTACATTTATAAGAGCCATAAATTCTTTCAAGCCAGTGATGTCTATCATTTTGATTAGCTGGTGTTTTGAGTCTTCCTTAGACTAACATTACATGTTTACATGAACAAACTTAGTAGTGAATCCTTCAGTGAGCTATTATAAGAGCTCTTTAATTATTTTTTAAATCTACGTCTTCGAAGCCAGCTCTTTTGTGAGTAAATTCTTTGAAGGGAATAGGAGGGGCAGAGGAGGTCTGAACCTTTGCTTTAAGCAATGAATGGAACATGATGAAGGAAAACTAGCAAGTATACAGCATGCTTTTAAGAAATTTCAACTTATGCACACTTTAATTACATAATCTCTTCAGCAGGGAAGAGGACTTGCTGAAAAAAGGGAGATAACATTTACTAAACACTGACTGTATGCCAATGGTTGTTTAAAACATACTATACATGATCTCAGTTATCTTTCAAATCACTCAGAAATAGATTCCAATAGCCCCATTTTTATAGATAAGAAATATAGATAAGAAATAGGTAAGAGATAAGAGAGAGGTTAGTAGATCAGGTGACATTTCATGGGCAGTAAGCAGTACAAAAGTCCAAATTCATCTCTTTAAACCTCAAACACATGCACTTTGCACTAAACATTGTGTACAGGGTTCACTAAATTATAAAGCTGAGTACAATCAGCCAGATTTCCCTAACTCAGGACTCTGAGTTGCTATGTCAGCATTCTCATCAGTAGAATGGATAAATGAATAAATTACTGCCAAGTATTTCAGGGAAATCCTTGACCTCAAAGAGAAGCTAATCCATTCAGCCCCCCATTGCCTTACACACATTTTCTTAAACAAAAGTTGATTCCCATGTTATATCCCAAAATATAATTGCTGTATAACTCACATTTGGAAATTACCATGGGGATTTAAAATACACATGCACATGTCCCACACAAAGTAAGACTTCATCCCTGTCCTTATTATACTGAAACTTTTTATTAAATATCTGCCAATAACACAGAGAATATGATAGCGGCTGAATCTGCATATGGACATTTAGGAGAGGAATCTTGGTTATCTTTTTCTTATTAAAATTCTTTAAACAATTATTTTTATCCATCATCATTTAGCAATTAACAAAATTGCCATCAAAATACGCTCTTAAATATAACTTCTAGAGACTCAATAATAACTTAAAATTACTTTTGCTAAAAAAACTCTGGGTCTTATTTGACTGATTAGAATCACTGATTCCAGATTCAGTTCAATTGCATCTTCCTAAATATATATGTTTTGCCTCCTCTTGTCTTTTCTATTTTAACCTGTCCTTGACGATGTTGTTAGCCTACGTACATGAATATAGGTGAAAAGTGTGCATGAATTAAAGTCACTTCCAAAAGTTTAATGTAGCCACTGCTTGTGGAATGTAACGCCATTTAGCCTTCTTTAATCTGTGAAAGTCCCAAGTTAAGTGTTTTTGCAGTAATGAGAAACTGAGAAACATTAAACATTTCAAAGATACACACACATCAGTCACGACAAATCAAAAATACTGAATTAGAGATGTTTTCAATAAATGATAAGATTGAGTGATTACAATGTAATATAAAATAATTATATGTTTGTGATCTCTGCAAGAAAGAAAATTTTGCTAACACAAATGGTAGAAATATATCCTTAATAAAATGCAAATAATGGAGGCTTACACTCAAATGCCTACTCCGTCTAAGGAATACTGGTAAAGATGCCCAAAGTATAGGATAATGTAAAATGATATGATTCTTATTGAATAAATGCCTACCGTATACCAGACATGAGACTAGGTAAATTATGTAGGTGATTGCCTCTTTTTATTTTTAAGAGTCTAAGAACCTAAGAAATAGGTCCTCTCTGCTTTATAGATGAGGAAATTGAGTCTCAGAGAAGTTGTACAACATATAGCTAGTAAGAAGAAAGTCTGAAATTAGTACCTAGTCCACTAGAATATGGTACCTGTGCTTTCCCATTTAGCCTGGGAGTATATTTTTTTGCTTCTATTCAAATAAGAATACAACTGCAATTCTTGAGAATTCACAAATTTTACCCTGACTAATGGAACCCCATTGTCAAGGACAGACATGAAAGTGCCCTACAGTATTCACTTCATCTCCTGTGCTGTCCACTGGGGTAGCCACTAGCCACGAGAGGCTACTGAACAATCAAAATGTGGCTAATCCAAATTGAGATGGGCTGCAGGTATAAAATACACACTGGATTTAAAGACTTAATATGAAAACAAGAATATAAAATAACTCATTATTATCTTACATTGTTTTTGTGTTAAAATGATAATATTTTGGGTATACTGAGTTAATGCAAATATATTCTAAAAATTAACTTCACTTTTTTTAAACATTACTACTAGCAAATGTGAAATTAGACATGTGGCTTACATTTGTGGCTTGTATTATACTTCTGCTAAACGTCGGTGTTATTCCTGAATTCTCTTGCACCAACTTTCATTAAGATCAATAAAAATCAGTTTGGCTTTTCCTTTTTATTTGTTCAGGATACCCCGCCAGGTATATTTAAATACATATATACTTATATACACAAGTGTATACATATATACTTATATACACAAGTGTATACATATATACACTTATATACATATATGTACACATACATACTGCCTTCCTTTAAAATGTCAAAGACTCCAAAAAGAGTCCTCTGATCTCACGATGCAGTCAGTTTTTCTGAATCATTTCACAGTTTGAGTCTGAAAATGCTTAGCTTTTCACTCCTACCAAGAGAAAGGCATATACTTTGAATTTCTGGAGGTACATAAAGGTACATCGAGTAGTTTTTAGGAATGTTAACTCCATAAGCATTTTTTTTATTTGCTGCATTTGAATGTAAGCGTCACAGCTGAGATAGCTATGAAAACATTAAATTATTTCACCTCAATTTTCAGAACGCTCCTGATAATATAAATAATGGCAATTGGTTTTTTCAGTTCATTGTTTTTTTTTTTTTTTTTTGGCTCAGATTCTTTCTACTGCAGCCATCCCTACCAGTTATCATACCTCCGATGAATGAATACTGTATCTCTTTTGGGCTCACTTTGTATTCTTTCATTCTTTTTTGTATGCTTGTTTTCTAAGACCATTCAGTATCCTTTCAGTGTATGTTCATTTTGAGGAAAAAAATTGATACTCAAGGTGGTCCCAGTGTAGTTCCCATTTCAAACCCAGTTTAGCTTTATAAAGGAAATTATCTGAGATACTTCTACACAAGGTCCTGCTTCAGTCAAACTACCCGCCCACATCCACCCCCAAGGTTTGCATGACACAATCTCTGCTCTGCCTTGTGCCTTAGGGCCTGCCCACAGTGCTCTCCCCACCTCATTCATTATATGGTCCGACTGTGCTCACGCTTGGTCTCCCTGTGCCGCAAAGGGTTTCCCTTCTATGAGCTCCAAGTGTGTTTTCAAACTCCTGCCCATCCTGTGCAGAAGTCTCAAATTAGCTCCCTCCACTGGATGTTTTATCTTCTTTACATCCTCATAAAGTTTTATATATTTTTCCTGGCACTTTATTATATCTAACCTAATATTAGAGTTATTTGAGATGTTTTTCCCATTCTCCATTACCATGTTGAGATATTCTTAAGAGCAGAGATTCTCCTATTTTCTATTCATCAAAATTTTTAATAAACACCTAAAATAGCAAAAGGATATACAAATTACTCTAGCAATATATGCCCTTAATTTTATAATTAATATATAATTTATACCACTTTGTATATATTTTTAAATTTTCCTTTTGGAAGCTTTTTTTGTTTAAGAAACTTTATTCCAGATTTCACAGATTTAAAAATTTTAAATTCCCAATGAGACTGGTTTGTTCCTCTGACATCCCACTTAGTAGTTGTTCGCTAAAGTTTAATGTGGTTCAACATAAAACTTTTGCTCCCTCACTACTTGGATGCTATGAGATTACTTTTTATTACGATCAAAAATTTCTTATTTAAAAGGCCAGACCTGTACAAGAGCTAGCATAGCTGCCAACAAACCTCCTACACAGAATGAAAGGTGAAGGTTTTCTCAAGAAAATAGATTAGGGGTGGAGTCAAGTTGGCATACTAGGAGGATGCGGAATTCGCATCTCCTCACAACTAGGGCACCTACGAGGCACCAGTGGGGGACCACGGACACCTAAGGGGACAGGAGGAAGCCCCAGTGACCAGGTAGGATGTGGGGTATGGGGGGAGTGAAGGGGGAGGAGAAGTGGAGGCAGGTGCCCCTGAGGGGTGGCTGGGGGGGAGGAAGGGATCCCATGCCCAAAGGGGGAAATTGGGGAACCGCTGGGAGAGCAGAGGATCAAAAGAGAGCGTGGCCAGGATTCCCCTGCCCACTTGGGCCCCCAGGAACCTGCTGAGATCCCGGGCCTGATCCTCTGCCCACTGAGGCCCCCTCCAGCCACGCAGGTCCTGAGGGAGTGGGAGGCAGGGAAGCGGGGAGTAAAAGTAAAGGCCGGACCTCTGGGATCAGCACGCTTGAGGGGCAGCAAGGGAGGGTAGGAGTTCCTACACCCAGCGGAACCCACCCACGGTTAGGGGTAGAAGGGTGACAGGGAGACCCTGGTGGAGATGGTGGGGGAGGGGCACAAAGGAACAGGAGGGAACGCGGCCAGTGCTTTCCTTGTCCACTTAGGCACCGGGGAGCCTGTGGGTTCCTGGGCCTAAACCTCTGCCCTCGGAGCCTCCCTCCTGCCACGTAGAGTCCAAGCCCTGACCCTACACCCCCACCTAGGGCCCCACCTCTACACTTGGAGATCCCCTCCAATGCACTGGGCCTAAACCCCACCCACATACCCTCACCCAGCGCCTTATCTCCAAACTCCAGAACTCCACACTCCAGAGGTACTCCTTTCGACATGCTGCCTCTCCCCTTCTGTACAGGTACTAAGCAGAGGACCCGCCACATACTTGAACATCGCTCCCCCACCTGCCTAGGTCCCGCCCCACCCTAAACCATGCCCCTGCCTAAGTTCCAGCCCCACTTAAACTCCGCCCCCACAGCCAAGGGTTTTTTTTTTTTTTTTCCCCCTCTTTTAGACTGGGGTTCTGTTTTACCTTGTAGATTCATTCTTATTGATTCTTTTATATTTTTATTTTTCCTAATAAATCTTTTATTTTTCTATTTTATTTTATTCTTTATACTTCGTTATTGTCTGTCCTTTTGGCTTATTCCCCACCCCCTTTTTTGAAATTTTAAAAAATTTTTTATACTTTCTGTTGTGGATTTATTGTACCTTGTTGCAGTTATTTCCATTACAGTGATATTTTTCCTAATATATTTTTTATCTTTCTAATTTTATTTTATTTTTTATTCTTTGATATTGTACTGCTCCTTTTTTTCTTTCCTCCTTCATTTTTTTTTTTTTAACTGTGCCACAAAGCTTGCAGGATTTTGGTTCCCAGGCCAGAGGTTGGACCGGAACGCCTATGGTGGGAGCTGTGAGTCCAAAATGCTGGACTAAAAGAGAACCTCAGACCCAAGGGAATATTAATCAGAGTGAGGCCTCCTGGAGGTCCTCATCTCAGCACCAAGAACAGGCTCTATCCAACTGCCTGCAAACTCCAGTGCTGGACGTCTCAGGCCAAACAACAAGTAAGAGAGGAATACAGCATCACCCAGCAAAGAAAAAAAAAAAAAAGACAAAATAATATGTTACAGAAGAAGGAGCAAGGTAAAAATCTACAAAACCAAATAAATGAAGAAGAAATAGGCAACCTACCTGAAAAAGAATTGAGAGTAATGATAGTAAAGATGATCCAAAATTGCAGAAATAGAATGGAGAAAATAAAAGAAACATTTAAAAAAGATCTAGAAGAACTAAAGAACAAACAGTGATGAACAACACAGCTGCTGAAATTAAAAATATTCTAGAAGAAATCAATAGCAGAATAAATGAGGAAGAAGAACAGATAAGTGACCTGGAAGATAAAATAGTGGAAATAACTACCACAGAGCACAATAAAGAAAAAAGAATGAAAAGAATTGAGGACAGTCTCAGAGACATATGGGACAACATTAAATGAACCAATATTCAAATTATATGGGTCCAGAAGGAGAAGAGAAAAAGAAAGGGTATGAGAAAATATTTGAAGAGATTATAGTTGAAAACTTCCCTAACATGGGAAGAAAGGAAATAGTGAATCAAGTCCAGGAAGCACAGAGAGTCCCATATAGGATAAATCCAAAGAGAAACATGCCAAGACAGATATTAATCAAACTATCAAAAATTAAACACAAAGAAAAAATACTAAAGGCAGCAAGGGAAAAGCAACAAATAACATACAAGGGAATCCCCATAAGATTAACAACTGAACTTTCAGCAGAAACTCTGCAAGACAGAAGGGAGTGGCAGGACATATTTAAAGTGATGAAAGGGAAAAACCTACAACCAAGGTTACTCTACCCAACAAGGATCTCATTCAGATTCGATGGAGAAATTAAAACCTTTACAGACAAGCAAAAGTTAAGATAATTCAGCACCACCAAACCACCTTTATAACAAATGCTAAAGGAACTTCTCTAGGCAGGAAACACAAGGGAAGGAAAAGACCTACAAAAACAAACCCAAAACAATTAAGAAAATGGTAATAGAACATAGATATTGATAATTACCTTAAATGTAAATGGATTAAATGCTCCAACCAAAAGACACAGACTGACTGAATGGATACAAAAGCAAACCCATATATGTGCTGTCTGCAAGAGATGCACTTCAGACCTAGGGACACAAAAAGACTGAAAGTGAAGGGATGGAAAAAGATTATCCATGCAAATGGAAATCAAAAGAAAGCTGGAGTAGCAATTCTCATATCAGACAAAATAGACTTTATAAGAGACAAAGAAGGACACTACATAATGATCAAGGGATCAATCCAAGAAGATGATATAACAACTGTAAATATTTATGCACCCAACATAGGGGCACCTCAATACATAAGACAAATGCTAACAGCCATAAAAGAGGAAATTGACAGTAACACAGATATAGTAGGGGACTTTAACATCCCACTTTCACCAATGGACAGGTCATCCAAAATGAAAATAAATAAGGAAACACAAGCTTTAAATGACACATTAAACAAGATGGACTTAATTGATATTTATAGGACATTCCATCCAAAAAACAACAGAATACACATTCTTCTCAAGTGCTCATGGAACATTCTCCAGGATAGATCATATCTTGGGTCACAAATCAAACCTTGGTAAATTTAAGAAAATTGGAATCATATCAAGTATCTTTTCTGACCACAATGCTATGAGACTAGATATCAATTACAGGATAAAATCTGGAAAAATACAAGCACAGGGAGGCTAAACAATACACTACTAAATAACCAAAAGATCACTGAAGAAATCAATGAGGAAATCAAAAAATACCTAGAGACAAAAGACAATGAAAACACGATGGTCTAAAACCTATGGGATGCAGCAAAAGCAGTTCTAAGAGGGAAGTTTAATTCAATACAATCCTACCTCAAGTAAAAAACATCTCAAAAAACCAACATAACATTAAACCTAAAGCAATTAGAGGAAGAAGAACAAAAAACCACAAAGTTAGCAGAAGGAAAGAAACCATAAAGGTCAGATCAGAAATAAATGAAAAAGAAATGAAGCAAATGACAGCAAAGATCATTAAAACTAAACGCTGGTTTTTTGAGATGATAAACAAAATTGATAAAACATTAGTCAGACTCATCAAGACAAAAAGGGAGAAGACTCAAATCAACAGAATTAGAAATGAAAAAGAAGAAGTAACAATTGACACGGCAGAAATACAAAGGATCATGAGAGATTACTACAAGCAACTATATGCCAATAAAATGGACAACCTGGAAGAAATGGACAAACCCTTAGAAATGCACAACCTTCCGATATGGAAACAGGAAGAAATAGAAAATATGAACAGACCAATCACAAGCACTGAAATTGAAACTGTAATTAAAAATCTTCCAACAAACAAAAGCCCTGGACCAGATGGCTTCACATGCAAATTCTATCAAACATTTAGAGAAGAGCTAACACCTCTCCTTCTCAAACTCTTCCAATATATAGCAGAGGGAGGAACACACCCAAACTCATTCTATAAGGCAACCATCACTCTGATACCAAAACCAGACTAAGATGTCACAATGAAAGAAAACTACAGGCCAATATCACTGAAGAACATAGATGCAAAAATCCTCAACAAAATACTAGCAAGCAGAATCCAACAGCACATTAAAAGGATCATACACCATGATCAAGTGGGCTGATCCCAGGAATGCAAGGATTCTTCAATATACTCAAATCAATGAATGCGATATACTATATTAACAAATAGAAGGCTAAAAACCATATGATAATCTCAATAGATGCAGAAAAAGCTTTCGACAAAGATCAACACCCGTTTATGATAAAAAGTTTCTAGAAGGTAGGCATAGAGGGAACTTACCTCAACATAATAAAGGCCATATATGACAAACCCACAGCCAACATCATTCGCAATGGTGAAAAACCGAAGTCATTTCCTCTAAGATCAGAAACAAGACAAGATTGCCCGCTCTCAACACTATTATTCAACATAGTTTTGCAAGTTTTAGCAACAACAATCAGAAGAGAAAAAGAAATAAAAGGAATCCAAATTGGAAAAGAAGTTATACTGTCAGTGTTTGCAGATGATATGATACTATACATAGAGAATCCTAAAGACACCACCAGAAAACTACTAGAGCTAATCAATGAATTTGGTAGAGTAGCAAGATACAAAATTAATGCACAGAAATCTCTTGCATTCCTATACACTAATGATGAAAAATCTGAAACAGAAATTAAGTAAATGCTCCCATTTACCACTGCAACAAAAAGAGTAAAATACCTAGGAGTAAACCTACTTAAGGAGAAAAAAGACCTGTATGTATACAGAAAACTATAAGACACTGATGAAAGAAATTAAAGATGATACAAACAGATGGAGAGATATACCATGTTCTTGGATTGGCAGAATCAACACTATGAAAATGACTATACTACCCAAAGCAATCTACAGATTCAGCACAATCGCTATCAAACTACCAATGGCATTTTTCACAGAAATAGAACAAAATCTTTCACAATTTGTATGGAAACACAAAAGACCCCTAATAGCCAAAGCAATCTTGAAAAAGAAAAATGGAGCTGGAGGTATCAGCCTCCTTGACTTCAAGCTCTACTACAAAGCTACAGTAATCAAGACAGTATGGTACTGGCACAAAAACAGAAATATAGATCAGTGGAATAGGATAGAAAGCCCAGAGATAAACCCATGCACATATGGTCACCTTATCTTTGATAAAGGAGGCAAGAGTATATACAATGGAGAAAAGAAAGCCTCTTCAATAAGTGGTACTGGGAAAACTGGACAGCTACATGTAAAAGAATGAAATTAGAACACTTCCTAACACCATACACAAAAATAAACTCAAAATGGATTAAAGACCTAAATGTAAGGCCATACACTATCAAACTCTTAGAGGAAAACATAAGCAGAACACTCCATGACATACATCACAGCAAGATCCTTTTCGACCCACATCCTAGAGAAATAGAAATAAATACAAAAATAAACAAATGGGACCTAATGAAACTTAAAAGCTTTTGCACAGCAAAGGAAACCATAAACAAGATGAAAAGACAACCCTCAGAATGGGAGAAAATATTGGAAAATGAAGCAACTGACGAAGGATTAATCTCCAAAATTCACAAGGAGCTCACGTAGCTCAATATCAAAAAACAAACAACCCAATCCAAAAATGGGCAGAACACCTAAAGAGACATTTCTCCAAAGAAGATATACAGACTGCCAACAAATACATGAAAGAATGCTCAACATCATTAATCATTAGAGAAATGCAAATCAATACTACAACAAGGTATCACCTCACACCAGTGAGAATGGCCATCATCAAAATATCTACAAACAGTAAAGGCAGGAGAGGGTGTGGAGAGAAGGGAACCCTCTTGCACTGTTGGTGGGAATGTAAATTGATACAGCCACTACAGAGAACAGTAAGGAAATTCCTTAAAAACTAAAAATAGAGCTACCATATGACCCAGCCATCCCACTACTGGGCATATACCCTGAGAAAACCATAATTCAAAAAGTGTCATGTACCACAATGTTCATTGCAGCTCTATTTACAATAGCCAGGACATGGAAGCAACCTAGGTGTCCATCGACAGATGAATGGATAAAGAAGATGTGGCACATATATACAATGGAATATTACTCAGCCATAAAAAGAAATGAAATTGAGTTATTTGTAGCGATGCGGATGGACCTAGAGTCTGTCATACAGAGTGAAGTAACTCAGAAAGAGAAAAACAAATACTGTATGCTAACACATATATATGGAGTTTTAAAAAATGGTTCTGATGAACCCAGGGGCAGTTCTGGAATAAAGACAGAGATACGGAGACTGGACTTGAGGACACGGGGTGGGGGAAGGTAAGCTGGTACGAAGTGAAAGAGCAACACTGACCTTTATACATTACCAAATGTAAAATAGATAACTAGTGGGAAGCAGCTGCATAGCACAGGGAGATCAGTTCAGTGCTTTGTGACCACCTAGAGGGGTGGGATAAGGAGGGTGGGAGGGAGACTCAAAAGGGAGGGGATATGGGGATATACGTTTGCATATAACTGATTCACTTTGTTATACAGCAGAAACTAACACAACATTGTACAGCAATTATACTCCAATAAAGATGTTAAAAAAGAAAAAGAAAGTAGATTAGTCTGAGGTATCTGAAATTCTTTTACATTAAATTCACATAAGTATACTTACCCCTCAACAGAGTCTTGAAATGTTTCTTTTCCTCTGTACTATTCCATATAGTGCTGGAAACATCAGGCAAGGAGCCTGGCTTAACTATGTGTCAATGGGAAAATATTTATCTAGAAACCTACTCTTAACCAAATTAAAACACTCCCTTTAAAATGTATGAGGAAGTTATGGCAGAAATGGCAGTGTTCCCCATTCCACCCACCATGTTAAAAATCAGTACAAACAAATTAGGTCATTCTTCTTAAAGCACTTCTGTTTTTGTTAGTTACAAGATATAATTTATATACAAAATGAATGGCACTTTTATTTTCTACTCCAAACTCATGGTTTAAATATTAATATATGCCATATTATCAACAGATAAAATTTGTTTTTTGCCACACCATGCAGCATGTGGGAGCTTAGTTCCCAGGCCAGGGATCGAACCCATGGCCCCTACATTGAAAGTGCAGAGTCTTAACCACTGGACCTCCAGGGAAGTCCCCAAATTTGTTGTTTTGTCATTATAACACTATATACTGCATTTTCATCTCATCCTCTAATATTTTATATGAATTAATGCTACTTGCTATTTCCACTTCTTACAATATTGTCACTGTATGTATAATATTGGACATCTACCAATAATCTAATTATTTAGACAAATTACCCCTAAATTTTTAGGTGAATGGATGGACATATTCAATCATCTAAACTATTTAAATATATAAACTCAACATTCAAATGAATAAAGTATTGGTCTAAAAAGAATAAAGTAAATAACATAATCACAGTAATATCTAATTAAAATTGAGTAAGTCTGTTCCTGATGTTCTTATATTGTATTAAGAGTGAATCAATATTTACTAAGGACTGAATTATGAATCAGACTGAAAACAAAGGAGTCTTAGTTTATTGATCTAAGAAGAAATTGACTAAACTAGGAACTGGGGAACTGGTAAATATACCAAAGCTTGGAGAAATGTTGGAAGACAAGTTTATGAGTAAAGCCTTGAAAGATAACATTTTAGGTTCAAAAAGATTTTTCTTTATGAAAACAATGATTTACTAGGTGTTTATGTCACTTCTTTTCCATTTCCTTCCTTCCCACCTACCACTCTGTAAAAGCACCACAGAAACAAATTGAAATGTACCTGCTGGAAGAGGCACTTTGAGTTCTTCTTTCATGGAGTGATGGAATGATAGACAGTTCTTTGTAAGCACAATGTCATCCAGTGCAATATCTCCATGGTGGCCTTTCCCAACTCTGCCTTCAAATTTGAGTTGGAAGTCCTCATCACCAGACAGGGATAATTCTTCCCGCTGCCAGAAATTGCCCTGTTCTACGGTGAGGTTAAGTAGGACCTTCGTTTGGTTTGAGACTGACACCTGGATCAAAGTGAGCGCTCCAATGCCATGTCCGTACATGTGATAATGAAAAATTATCTGTAACCAAGAATCAGAATATTATATATAATTAGTACAATTAATTTCACCTTATTTTCAGTTATATCATATTGTCCTCTCCTTTCTTAACAGATTCCTGAAGGAAAATTAGATCTGTATGTTCTACTGCTCTGTGAGTACTCTACCAATGAATGAAGTTAGGCCAGCCTTAAATCATATGTTGCAAAACATGGAAAATAGTACAATAAGGATCAAATAGAAACTTAGTTGAAAAATGAGCAGAGTTCACTTCCTTTCTGTGACTTATAAAAGTAGGATTCCTCCACAAACTCTTAAGATCCACTGTCAAAGGAATAAAAATATCATTAAAAAGTGATGTATTATATAGAAAGACTTTTCATGATTAAGAAATATCAGGTACTAAAGAAAATCATTTCTAATCTCATGAAACTTAAATCATTTTCTTCAAAATAGCAGAGTACTTTATTGCTTATTCTACCACATCCTTGCACTTGAAACACATTTTCAGTTCTACAAGATCCTCAGGGTTGTACTATACATAGCAAAACCACCAGAATAGCGATTTCTAAATTTTACTTGAAACGCTTTAGAAGAGCAGACTTGAGAGTTGTACCCCCAAGTAAAAATTAATGTCAGTATTTCCAGGGATTAACATTTCAATGTTTCAAAGATGTAGTTTACCAGATTTTTAGTGATTGTTACACAGATGGAGAAAGTCAGGGGACATTCTAGGAGGAAGAAGAATATGAGTTAGGAACAACAGGGACTGAGAGTGTTTTTAAGCTTTTGTCTTGTCTTTTTTATGAATGAGGGAAAAGAGTAATGGTGGGTGATCTTCACACAGGAAAATCACATTTTGGAAAGACTAGCACTCATGGATATTATATTCTAGAGAAAGAAAAATGAATGTGTTTAAAGGGTAAAGAATGTGATTAGACAATATATGCAATGCATACTTCAAAGAGCACCAAGAAGAGCTAAGCCATGTAAATAACTCTATGCAAATTTCCTAGCTGATGAATAATACCTGAATTTCAGGTATTATTCTATGATCCAAAAATGTTTCTTCTATTGATTAATCCATTACTGTTGGAAAACATGAGCTCTATGACCACTTTGGCTTGTTTGGGGAGGACTGGTCAAACCTGAGTGTCACAAAGTGAGAAACACAAAGAGTCTGAGGTCAGCCACTTGAGCAGCATCAATAGGCAAGAGAGGAAACTACCCAACAGGCATAGCACGTCTGTCTGGAGCCCTTGCAGTCATAGGTGTGGTCTTCCCAGTATTCTCCCTTGTTTTGTCTTCTTATTTGCACAGAAAGCATAAGCCATATGTTTTATGTCAGAGTAAATACTTCCTTATCTTCTTGAGGCCATTTTCTGAATGATGCCATTGGGTCAACATGCAAACAAGCATCTAAATACTCCATTTCTACAGAGAACACTTGATGACAATGTAACCTAATCACAGGGCAACATGAGTGAATGAAAATCTCTTAAGTATTAAATTCTTCTAAGGAGGCATTTTCACCGGAAATTTCAGTTACTCAGAGTTTTGATCTCTACCCTCATCAATCTATGTCTGCATCCCTTCATACCTCTCAACCATCCCTCAAAAGGAAGAAAAATCTCCAATTCGATTTTTTCTCCCTGAAGTTTTCCACAAGGTCAAGTGACAGAAAGGATTTTCATGAAATTATGGAAGGGCACACTGCTTACCTGATAAACAAATGTTTATATATGAGAGACCCAATCATTCCCAGCATGACCTTTCCTTACTTCTTTGTATTCAATCTATATCATAAATATTCATAAAATGAACATCATTAATTTTTTGACATTTCTCCTAGGCATACTTCATTATTCTCACACAGGTGTTTAAAACAGTGGGAACTATAGTGCTGGGACCAGGGAAAAATAGAGATGAATGAGATCCTTAGTAACTACAGTATGAAAAAAAAAATCTTTTGAACATTCTTAGAGGAAGTCTGAAAAGAAAAGCTAGGGAGTCTGTTTTTGATGTCTTTCAAATTACTCAATATTTTCTTGAAAATAAACCCCAGCATACCAGATTTTATATATGTTGAGTCTATATCTATAAATCTATATACCCATACTCTGAAATTTGTAAATTAGTTCTAGTCTTAAAAGCTGATTAAAAATTAAACATGAAATATATACAATTTCAGTTTGACTTTTTTGCTTTTCTAAAACTCAGTGTTTGCCAAACTGATTAAATAAAGTTTAATATAATTGTGTATGATTCATTACATCCATTCTGGACTGCTGAGTTACGTCTTTAAAACTCTGAGAGTGTCACTTTCTTGCAGAAAATCTATGAAATTTGCCTGAAGAGAGAAAAGATATGTGATTATTCCCTGAGAATTAAACTATGAAATCAACTTAAGATGACACAGGAAAGCTCCTAACACAAACTAAAGGTTTAACATGTCTTAAGACTGGGGAAATGGTAGGATGTAAAGGATGGTCAGTATAAAACAGAGGAACAAACATCTGTGATAAGTACAGGTACAGCTGGGGAGCCTTCGAGCAAAGATTTAATATGTCCCCTTCTGGGGTTAGGGCTGTCTATTGAGGAGACAGGTACACAAGAATATTACAATTTGAAGATAATAAAGGTTTAAATCATGTTATTGTCTCCCAGCCTGATTCTTGATTGGCTAGCAACTTTCTGAATATAATTTGTTTTCCTTTCAGTGTTCAGACATTGGGGAATACACCAGTCAGAATACATGTGTTCAGAGCTTATGGAGATTGCATTTCTTGCTGTAAATATAAATAAATGGCAAATGTATTCACGCATTAATCTCTTATAAGCAAGATTCTGTGAAGTCATCTCTGAGTGCTTAATTTATATGTAAAGATAACTTTAGCCCCTAGCCTAGCTGACTCAAATCCTTTGGGGAATAAAAATAGACAATCATGCAAGCAATAAATAGTGAAGGTCCTTGCAAATGCATAGTCATCATATGAAGATCCATACAACTCTATTTATACTTTAAACACTCTTATGTTTTCTTCAAATTTCCACAGCATAATGGCCAAACCATTTTTTCTTCCTGCCCCTAGCAATTCTACTTTTTAAAGGGTCAATTTCAGTCTTTCCTTTTCCATGAAGACGTCTTCAACCATTTTATCATGGTGCCAACTATGACGCATATTAGTTCTTGGAAATATTTAACTTTATACTATTTCTCATTGTCTAATTCTCTTTCTTATGGTGAAATTCCCATAATTCCAATAAGTTCCCCGAGTGGACACAACTGATATTTCGCTTCTTTTGTTCTACCCGTGGTTATGGATAATAAGCATGACATTTTCCAATGGTTTCCAAAATTCCTTATCTATGGAACTTATCCACAGGATAAATTCTTCCAACAGCTCTAATGGTCCTTCCCTTTCACCCTTACTTCACTTTCTACCTCCCTCACATATTCCAAGTTGAATACGTTCAAACTCATTTGTTGGTCTGGTGCTGGCCGTTTCATTTTCTGTACTTAACTCCATCAGAAGTTGTTCATAATATTTCTGTTTTTTTCCCCATACCTTGCAGTTTTTGCTTCTTCTGCTTATGACTGGGCTTGAAATTCTGGCTGCTCTCATGGGCTGCTGCGGGAACAAGCTCTTTATAAAGATGTAATGACCAGATGAATTTCGCAAGGTGTGATCAGCAGCCGGCTGTGTGCCTGAGGCAGGGATGCCGCTAGCCTTCAGATTCCAGTCAAAGTCATCATCCTGTTCCTGCTCCCAGGCACAAAGATCAAACTCAAAATCACAGCAGCCACTGCAGGTACCTGGAAAACATTTTCCAATTTATGGTGGAGAGAAAAAGGAAATTAGTAGATAAAGCATGCAATCACAAATTACAGTAATCTTATTAAACACACTCATGTTTCAGGATCTTTGAACTTGCTACTCTCTCTGCCTGGATTCTTTCCCAAATGGCCTGTCCACTCACTTCTATCAGATCTGTATTTGAGCATCACCTTCTCAGTGGGTCCTTATTTATCAGTGTACGTAAAATCTCCTATCCTCAACTCTGTCCTGCTTCACTGTTTATTTTTATTTTGGGCACTTTTCTAACACATTATATGTTTTACCGACTTATTTTTTGTCTTCCCCCACTCCTCACTCATCAGAATGCATGTGTTATGAAGGAGAGAATTTGCTCAGTTTTGTTGTTATATTCCCAGTGCCTGGCAAATAATTGCTCAATTTGCTGAATAAATAAATGAACTTTTAAAAAAGAAAAAAAATACAGTAATCTTATGTAGCTTTTTTTTTTTTTTTTTTTTTTTTTTTTGCGGTACGCGGGCGTCTCACTGTTGTGGCCTCTCCTGTTGCAGAGCACAGGCTCCGGACGCGCAGGCTCAGCGGCCATGGCTCACGGGCCTAGCTGCTCCATGGCATGCGGGATCTTCCTGGATCGGGGCACGAATCCATGTTCCCTGCATCGGCAGGCAGACTCTCAACCACTGCACCACCAGGGAAGCCCTTATGTAACTTTTATATATAGAATGGATAAACAAGGTCCTACTCTATAGCACAGAGAACTATATTCAATATGTGATAAACTATAATGGAAAAGAATATAAAAAAGAATGTATATATATGTATAATGGAATCACTTTGCTGTACAGCAGTAATTAACACAACATTGTAAATCAACAATACTTCAATTAAAGAAATTGAAAAAAATTGCAGTAATCCTGCCACATCATGTAATGTTAGAAACCTTACAATATTATCCTGACTGCAACATTAAAATAGAATAGTTTAGTTTGTTACACACAGCTATTTCCATGGCTCATTTAAGTTTATTTCTTCAATAGTCTGGTCCCTGTGTCAAAATCCATGAGCAATATTCCAGCATTACACACATTTCCTCCTGCAAACACCTATTTGGTCAATGTAATTTATTTCTTCTCTCTTCTCATCTTTGCTTCTCAGACCTTGGTAGGGAATTTAGGACGTTTATTATTCTGCAACACAGTTTAGCTGGGAAGTACTTCCTAAAGCAAAAGTTATTAATCATTGTAATTATTTTTTAAAACATAGACTTATTTTAGAGATAAGAAAATTGTGAAACAGAAAAGGTTAAAACTAATGATTTAATTTATTATAATAAGTTGCAGAAATTAAATATGTTGAGTTACATTAAATATCAACTATCTCCCAGGTATTTTAAAAATATTTTATTATTAACATTGCTTAAGTTTTTCTTCCATTTCCAGGATAGTAAGTATTCTAAGTCCAACTATGTCCTTATTGATTTTCTGCTTGCTGGATCTATCCATTTCTGATAGAGGGGTGTGAAAATCTCCAACTATGATAGTGGATTCATCTCTTTTCTTTGCAGTTCTAGAAGTTTTTTATGTCACACAGGTTGACTGTCATGGGATTGTCATGTCTTCTTAGAAAAGTGACCTCTTTACTGTTGTGTAATGCCCTTATTTATCCCTGATAATGTTCATTGCTTTGAAGTCTGTTCTGTCTGAAATTAAAATAGCTGTTCCTGCTTTCTTTCCATTCATGTAAGCATGGTATATATTTCTGCATACGTTTACCTTTAACCTATAAATATCTTTATATTCAAAGTGGGTTTCTTGTAGACAACATGTAGTTGGGTCCTATTTTCTATTCAATTGTTAATTCAGTTTCTAAATTACATTTGAAACTTCTTTTGAAAATTTACTCTGTCCTAAAATAGACTGTAATTCCTACAGCCTCTTTTAGTTCAGAATGCTAAAGTTCTCCTAAGTATCCTCTCAAAGGACTGGGAAGTAAATCTCACTAAAATAATAATGAACCCCAACTCACCATCTTGTTTATAATCTGAACTCTTATCTTGGTTAAGAATATAAAATGAAGTAACTAATTCAGTTGCCCTTATGTTGGAAAACTTAGCAGCCCATGAGGACCAGATTTCCATATAGACCAGCATCTAGAAAGGCCATTTGTATAGGAAATGATGTGTGTTGCTGAAAAACAGATTTGTTAAAAAAAAAATCATACAAATACTGCTATATGAATCTCTATAGTGTAAACCATATTTTTGCTTTTGATATTTACTATAGTTTTGAAGATATATTTCCTTGGAAAGTTTAATTCTAAAATACCAGTGGAGGAAAACACAGCAAGCAGGGCCTAAGTGGTTTGAATTACACATCACTATGGTAAGAGGGAGCAACTTATAATTTCATTTTCTACTATTTCCCACAGGTGCCATGCGAGACAAGTAGCAAATAGTCTTCTGTGCAGATGCCAATTCCTGGCATTTCATGGAGCAATTAATGCCCGTGCCAGACAGGTGTGCCGTCAGGAAGAAAATGATCCCTTCGTCTACAGCTGTATCATCAATCAAACCAGTTTCTCCCTTCCAAATGCTATAATTTTTCCATCGATCAATATCTTTATAAGTATAAAAATGTTTCATTTAAAACAGACATAATTTTGAAAGAACACAACCTAATGCCTTTTAAGATCCTACCATCAAATTTTTAAAAGATATCATTCTATTCATTTATTCATTTCATATAAAATTTTTACTTATTTTTTAAATTGATATATAGTTTCTGTAAAAGAGTGTATAGGTGTAAAATATAGTGATTCACAATTTTTAAGTTATACTCCATTTATAGTTATTATAAAATATTGGCTGGGGCTTCCCTGGTGGCACAGTGGATTTTTGCTACCACCCTTTGCAATTCCTGTCATCTGGAACCTTCTTTACTATTCTTTATT
This sequence comes from Tursiops truncatus, assembly GCF_011762595.2. NCBI lineage: Eukaryota > Metazoa > Chordata > Mammalia > Artiodactyla > Delphinidae > Tursiops > Tursiops truncatus. The sequence continues at coordinate 160,887,802 of NC_047035.1, read as the reverse complement.
TAACCAACTCCCTATTCATTCTTCATAGATATAATCAACACAAGGCTAACTAAAGAAATAAAAACTAAAGTATTAAAATTCTTAAGATGTGTGAATGTTATCTTATGCAAAAAATGACACAATATTGTGATAATTTACTCATAATTAGAGTACTGTGGTATTTGATGAATATTTAATTCCCATGTTTATGGGAAACTTTGAGAATTTAAACCATCCAATGAGAGGGATACTAGATAATAGAGGCCTTGAACTGTGCATATAGAATGCTACTAAAGGATTCTAAGAATATATATATTGACATCATAACTATGAACATGAGAAAGGGGAATGTGAAAAAACGTGCAGAATCAATGGTACCTGTTTCTAAATCTTAAAGTTGTATTATTATGAAGAACTACAAGTAGTAAGAAATATTATCATCAAAAACTCATACTGAAAAAAGATGGAAATGTAGATTCAATATTAGGAAGATCATTATATCAAGGGGTGCCTGACAGTTGAAAAGGCTTTTTATGTGAGACAGAGTATTCTCTCCTATGAAAGTGTTCAAACAGCAATCAGGTTATTTTTCCTTTCCCACCTCCATTGTCTGCCAGATCAGGGAAGTTATAGAAATGATTCTTTGATTGGTTGGTGACTCATTTACCAATTCAATCAATAGCAATTCAGTAGATGTGATTCATCAATAAACATGTCTTAGTGGAGTTCTCTCATATATTAATAGACTGTGATAAGTGCTAGGATATAGATAAAAAATTTACGATCAATTGTAACTGAGCAAAAGTGAATCCTTCACAGAAGTCTTAGTGTTAGATCCCTGTTTCAAAGAGCATGGAGTAACTTCTTTTTTTCTCTCCAACTCTATGATTCTTTGCTTTTATGGTTCAATAACTTGAACTTTATATCATATTTTGACAAGTTGTTTATATTGTATTCATAAAAAGGTTAGTAGCTATATCTATTTCTAGATTTTTCTTCTTAATGAATTAGTATTTTCAGTCTCAAAGGAATGTCAAAGAAAAGAGAAAACACAGATTACCTATGACAGGAATGAAACAGGGGATATCATAGACCCTATGGATATTAAAAGGATGATATAAGATTACTATTAATAACTCTAATGCACTAAATTGACAACTTCTATGAAATGGACCTATTCCTTGCAAAGAACAAACACAAAATGATTTGAGCAGCTTTATAACTTTTAAGGAAATGGAACTCATAATTTTAAAATTCCTGAAAAAGAAATATCCAGGCTCCGATAGTCTCATTGGAGATTTCTACCAAAACTTTAAGGCACACAGATCAGAAAGGAAGACATAAAACTGTCCCAATTTTCAGATGACATGGCTGTCAACATAGAAAATCTAAGGAATGTATTATAAAAATTTGAGAACTAATACATGACTCAGCAAGGTTGCAGGACACATGATCTACATATAAAATTAATTGTGTTTTTATATATCAACATTGAATATGTAGAAACCAAAATTTAAAATATAATATCATTTATAATCCCTTAAAAAATGAAATACTTAGGTGTAAATCTTATAAAATATGTACAGGACTTGTAAGCCAAAAACTACAAAACACAGGTGAAAAGAAATCAAAGTCTAAATAATGGAGAGACAAACTGCTCATGGATTGGAAGACATCCTATTAAAGATGTTATTTCTCCCAAACTGATATATGTATTTAATAAAATTCTTGTCAAATTACATCACTTTTTTGGTAGATACAGCGATGATATTTTTTTAAAGTGAAAGCAAAGCCAAAGGAACCTGAATAACTAAGGCTATATAGTTGAAAAAGAAAAATAAACTAGAAGGACTCTCTCTACCTAATTTTAAGATTTATTATAAAGGTTTAATTTTCAAGACTGTGTGGTACTGATGAAGGAACAGACACTTGGATCAATGGAACAGAACCCAAAACAGCTTCACACAAGCACAACCAACTAACATTTGACAAAGATGCAGATGCAGTTAAACGAAGGGAGGACAGCTTTGTTAATCAGAAGCAACTGGATAACTATTGACAAAAAAAAAAAGACCCAAACCTCACAACTTATACAAAAATTAACAAAATGGAGCATACACTTAAATATAATACTGTGCAACTTTTAGAAGGAAAAATAGAAGAAAATCTGGGACCTAGACCTCAGTGAAGTGTTTTTGACCGTGATATCAAAAGCATGATCCCTAAAAGGAAAGATCAATAGACTGGACTTCATCAAAATTACTCTTTCCCTGTAAAGAGAATATAAACATAATCTAAATCCTATGAGAGAACATTTGCCACTCACACATCTGCCGAAGGACTTATATCTATAATATATGAAGAACTCTCAAAACTCAACAGTTTGAAAACTTCTGATTAGAAAATGGGCAGAAGACATGAAAAAACATTTCACCAAAGAGGATATACAGATAACAAAGAAACACATGATAAGATGTTCAACACCACTAACTATCAGGGAAAACGCAAATTAAGACCCTGACGAGATATTAACCTATACCTATAAGAAGAGCAATAATAAAGATAAAATAGCTACAATACCAAATGCTCACAAGGATGTGGACAAACTGGATCTCTCACCCATTGTTGGTGGTAACGTAAAATGGCATAACCGCTCTGGAAAATAGTACTATGGTCTGTTACATCCATGCCATGGAACATGAGTCAGCAATAAAAAGGAACAAATGATTTACACACACATCAACTTGGATGGCTCTCAAGGAGATTATGCTGAATGAAAAAAAGACAGTCTCAAAAGGTCACAAACTGCGTTTACATATTTATATAACTTTCTCAATATTACGAACTATAGGGATGGAGAACAAAATAGTGGTTTCCCAAGGTTAGGGATGGTGAGAATAAATGTAATTATAAAGGAATAGTTCAGGGGAGATTTTGGTGGAGACAGAATATTTGATTGTAGTGTGATGATTACACGAGTTTTCACATACAATAAAATGCCATAGAACTATACACACATATTGAACCATATTGTTTCCTGGTTTTGATATTATACTATACTATAAAATGTAACCACTGAGGGAAGCTACATGAAGGGTACACAGAATTTCTCTGTACTATTTTTGTAAATTCCTATGAACCCACAATTATTTCACGATTCAAAAAATTAATGTCATGTGCCAATTATTATTCGGTGACATCATCAGGAAATTGTGATACAGTGATTTCCTTTGTATTGCCTTATTCTATGAAGTAATAATAAATTCTGTAAATAATACTTTCCAAACTGTTTCACAGAACAATTGTTCTATAAGGAGTATACTTAATTCCATGTAAAAAAAAAGAGTTTCTGGGTAATTTGGAAAAATCCTATTTATAATACCAGGTTTTCAAAAATTGTCATAATTTTTTCTTCAGTGATGACTACCTGATTTCATAATTCTGAAAATATTACCCTAATGCGTGTCACTTTACAACACTGAGTTCATGAGAAAGGGATCAGTGTTGATAATCTTGGAAAGACAGTGAAAGCTTTCTAAACCTCAGTCACTAGGCTACAGCCTGCAAATAATGAATTCCTGAAGCTTAGGACAGCAGATCCTTCACAGGAAGCCTGGTTTATTAACCTTATGATACCTGACCTACTTTTGAACATCATCTCCCAAAGAAAACAAAAGCTATTCATAGTGCATGATTAATAAAGTCTCTGAAAATACACTAGCTGTTTTCAAGGTGATGTAAAAATCCATGTTGGGATTAGTATTTAAATACCCTAACTAAATTACTTTTCCCTCACCCATCCAAAAGTGCTTTGTACTTATTCTAACTCCCATTCGCAAGGTGAATGTTTAAGTACCTATTTCTCTAGCTAGACAAGAAGCTCCACAATTCTTCAGGTAATATCTTATTTTTCTTTGTTTTTGCTCCAGGGCCACTTATATTACATGCCCAATGTTTAACCAAATAAGTAAATGTCCAGTATGCAAGGCTAGGCCAGGATGGTGTACACTGGTGCCAGTAGAGTCCCACAGAGGCACTCGACACCTTTAAATTCATTTTTTGCCACAACTGAGCACAAATTCTGATATGCTAAAAAGTTTTAGATGGAGCACTGGATATGGTGTAGAAGTAACAGCTATAATATAACCTTGCTGTGAGTAAAAAGTCACATGTATATCATAGCATCAAACAATAGCCCCTTCTCCCCCCAAAATTCATCAGTTTACTTGAAACAGAATTCTGCTATAACAAATGAGAAAGGGTAGTCAGGATGTAAATGAGTCAACTCAAATATGTCCTGAAGGATAACTATTTAGGGGAATTACAGTTATACATTCATAGAAATCAAAGGAAATTGTTAGTGATGTGGTGATAATATAGAAAGGACCGTGTTTTAATTATTGCTGACTTTTTAAATTTTTTTGAATTTTTAAAAAATTCATTCAAATACATCAAATATCACTTGGCTCAAATCCATTATTTGTTCCATCTTTTTTGTTTGTTTGTTTTTTAACATCCTTATTGGAGTATAATTGCTTTACAATGTTGTGTTAGTTTCTGCTGTATAAGAAAGTGAATGAGCTATATGTATGCATATATCCCCATATCCCCTTCCATCTTTACTTAAATGTCAATTTCTCAGTGAGAACTTTTCCGATGGCCCTATTTAAAACTATAACCACCACTCCAAGCATCTTCTTTCTCATTTTTCCCTATTTTACTTTTTGCCAGAGCACTTGTCATTATGAAATATGCTGTGTTATTTTACTTACTCTGTTTTGTCTGTGAATCCCTTCCACTACCACCAAACGTAAAGCAATGAGAGCAGGAAATTTGTCTGTACTGTTCACAGCATTATTCTTAGTAACTAGTATCCTCGCACATAGCAGATGCTCAGTAAATATTTGCTGAATAAATGCATGAACGTTCATTCTTTAAAACTTCTAAAATCGCCAATAAATTATATCAGGCAATTAAATACATATGTAGGCATTAAATCTTGACTTAACTATAAATGGTTCAATTAAATTCATTAAGAAAATATACACAGAATCATTTTTAATATTTAAAAAGCTAATTATTGCCCCTATTAAAATCCTGATATATTTGTATATGTCAATAAGGAAACAAAGAATAAAATAATAGCTCTTCCTTCTCACCAGAAAACTTTTTCAAATGTTTGTATTGTTTAGATGAGTGCTTCTCAAATTTTAGTGCACATATACTTGTTAAAATGCGGTTTATGATTAAGTCTGGGGTGGGGCCTGACTTCTGACAAAAATGCTGTTTGTCTCTAGACCAAGATTTGAGTAACTGAGTTTAGATAACTTTTCAGCAGTGTTAAATTGCACATTGATGTAACATTAAAAAATGATATTTTTAGAAACATTCATCCAATAGGAAAAAATGTGTTTAAAAATATTTGTAATGACTTTAGCAAGGTTACTATAAGTAACTGAGTATAAGAGTTTGATTTATTGTTAATCACGTGCTCTTTCACCAAGAGGGAACCCTAATGTAAACTATGGACTGTGGTGAGAATGACATCTCCCGTGTAACAAATCACCACTCTAGTGGGGGACATGATAGTATGGGGCGGGGGGCTGTGCATGTATGGGGATTAAGTTTCGCTGTGAACCTACAACTCCTTTAAAAAATAAATTCTATTGAAAAATTTAAAAGACAGCCTCCAGAATGAGAGAAGATATTTACAAATCATACATATGATAAGGGCTTAATATCCAGGATATATAAATAACTCTTACAACTCTACAATAAAAAACACACAATTCTGTAGAGAAAAGCACAAAGAACCTTGACAGTTCTCCAAAGAACATACACAAATGGCCAATAAACACAAGAAAAGATGATTAACGTTGTAGTCATTAGGGAAGGACAAATCAAAACCACAATGAGATTCTACTTCATACACACTAAGATGGCTATAATTTAAAAAAGAAAGAAAGAAAGAAAACAAGTATTGGCTAAGTCCCAGATCTCCTTCAAGAATTTGCCCAGGAGGGGGAATTAGATGAAGGGAGTCCAAAGGTACACACTTCCAGTTACAAGATAAATAAGTACTAGGGCTGTAATGTACAACACGATGACTATAGTTAGCACTGTTGTATGGTATATTTGAAAGGGATTAGATCCTAAGAGTCCTCATTTCAAGGGAAAAAACATTTTTTTCCTCTTTTTATTTTTTTGTACCTATATGAGAAAATGGATGTCAATGGATTACCACTAAACTTACTGTGGTAATCATTTCGCAATATAAGTAAGTCACAATGATGTATACCTTAAACTTATACGGGGCTGTATGTTAATCATATCTCAGTAAAACTGGGGGGGGGGGGAATAAATAAGTAAAATGAAAAAAAATTGTTTAAATATCTTTCATCAGGCCTATCCTCATCAAGCTCCCTAACATTGCTATTTTCTCTCTCTCCATTTTCCATCTCCTTTAATTTACTCTATATTTTCTCATAGAAAATGTATCACTTATCAACTTCTGACAAACTCTGTAATATACATACACACACACATGGATATTCTGCACGCGCGCGTGTGTGTGTGTGTGTGTGTGTGTGTGTAGAGGAAGAGAGAATACTTTCTGTTTAACACAGGGGAATGGGTAACATGATTTTTGTCTGTTTCATTTACGGATGTACACTAGATGTCTCAAACACTGCTTGACATATATCTTTTCAGTAAATATATGTTAAATTAATTTGATATTTTGTCTTCTAGATTTCTCTTGATCATTCTTGACAGCGTCTTGAAAATGTTATCAGTCTTTCCAAATTCTCTCTCTCTGACATTTGTGTTCTGTTCTATTTATTTGTATTATTAGCTAATTACTTTCTTTGGTAAGGATTTAAGTATATAAATTTTTCACTAAGCATTTTCTTAACTAAATACCACAGGTTTTTTAATGCACTATTATTATTATTATTTATTTAAAACATTTTCTAATTTTACTGTAATTTTTTTGGTGGGGAGATGGGTTATCAAATGTGTCTTCTAACTAACAGGGAATTTTCTAGCTTTTGTCTTACAACTGATTTCCAGCCTAATTCAAAAGATGTAATCCATGTCACTTTAATCCATTTAAAATTATTGAAGTTTGTTTAGTGCTTAATAACATATATTCTGTGTGTACTTGAAATAGATGTCTGCAGTTGGGAAATACAGTATTACATGTGCCCATTAGGTTCAGATTACTTACTAATTATTCTGGTCAAATATCCTGCATCCTTACTAATCACAGTGCAGAATTAAATTATTTTGAGCATGCCTGAGATACTCTTGTGTATCACCAATAAATATGCTAATTGGAAAGTACAGAGAAACAAAAATATGATTGTTTGCCAAAGGAGCCTCTGTACCAATGGCAAAATATGTTCAACTAAGATTTCAGATTTCTCAGATACAAATCACTTTCTTTTTGACTATGTCCTATATTTTAGATATATTTATATTATAAAGCAAAAAAAGAAACCAGTTAATCTTTCTTCCAAATCTTGCTTTCTGAGCCTATACTGGTCTACAGAAAATTAAAGCCACAGGTACTTTTGTTTTATAAAGGATTATTTTCTTTTCCTTTGTCAGAGATAGTCTATGCCTTTACAAAGAGCTCAGCAGTTTCATTCTTTCTTCTATTCCTAGGTGGTGTATTTATACCAAATGATATTTTAGATGTTTTTTTAGAGTTATGATACATGTTCAGCCTTTACTTAGACTTCTCACAAAAAAAAAAACAAAACACAAAAAAAAACAACAACCCAAAACAAACCAAAAAAACCTCACACAAGTTCCAAAGATCATGAAACCTAAGCCTAAATTCTCGGTTGGTTGTCAGCCAAACTTCTGAGATCAGTTGCTATGGTGATTTTTTTTTTTAAGTTTTTCTTCCTATTCTTCTGGGTCTAATTAAGAATCAAAGTTTATAGTATATGCAGGAAAAATAACAGCACTCATATTTCATATAGCAGGTTCTAGCCACTCTATAATTAAAACATTTAAAACCATTAACGTAGGAATACAATTGAATTTTTAAATACATAATAAAATAAGCAGTGTTATATAAAAAGAAATTATATTCATGTAATAAGAACCCATATCAAAATGTGGGTTACTTTTAAGGTTTGTTCCAACTTTTTGGTTGTTTATTTGTTCTAAGGAGCTGAAAAAATTTTCTTCTTCTTATATAATATCTGGAACTAATTCATCTCTCTTGCTCCAGTATTACTGATATCACAGCCCCATTCAAATGTTACAGTGATTTGGCAATCAGTTCACCAGAAAGCACCTTCTGATAAAACTTTCCCTCCAAGGGCTTGTAATTACTTTTGTCTTTATTTTCCATACAAAAGAACCACCAAGACAATAAATTTCAGTACATTTCTCTGACCCTCTTAGTATATCAGTATACCCTCCCAAACACAGATAGAGGATTCCTAGAAATATTTGCAAAGTTATTATCTAAGTACAAAGAGTTCAAGGAAAATTTAGCCAGAAATACTTTAAACACTGAAAACACTGAAAACATTGCATTAAATCATATCTTGGGAAAGAGATAAGTTGGCAACATGACAAATAAAATTCAAAAGCATAGTATCTGTTCTGTTCGACTGATTAGCTAATAGATTTGTGACTCAAATGAAAATGGCAATGAAGAAAATGTAAAAGCATTTGATGCAGAACAAAAAACGCAGCAAAAATATTCATAAGATAAAGGTAAAAATTAATACAGAATACAAGATTAGCCAAACAGTTTTGCTTGGTTCATATAATAGTAATAATTGATATTATAAGATATAATCCACACTTGAAGAAACAAACAGTTATTGGATATACACAGGATTTCTACATCCACAACTTTTTTGGTTTTCCTAAGATTCAGTTGTACACAGAAGTGGTATGGTGGCTTGGGCAAAGCAGTGAATCATAAATCAAAGTACCTGGAAACTAGGATCAACTCTGTCAGTACCAGTTTTATGAAATTTGACCAAATCTTAGCCACTCTTGTTCAGCAGCTTTATCCATGGAATGCACTAATAATATCTGTCCCACTTACTCGTCGGGTTTCTGTGAAGATCAAGTGGAGATCAGTAGATAGAAGGGCTTTGAAAGTTAAAAGTTCTATGTAAATGTGAGCTCTTAATATACTGACGTTGTTCTTGTGATTCCAGATTTGGTTTCAAGAGGCAAAAAAGAGATCAAACTGTAGTACGCTAGCTCAGAAATTATTATTGGTAATAGTGGAATAATTTGTCAACCTTAATTCTGACAATTTGCATTCACTTCATTTGCAGTGAAATGAGGCAACCGTGCACTGTGTTCCATGATTTTACAGACTTCCCTGAATGAGCACATATGGCCCATTTAGCTAAGGATATTTTAATAGGTGTCATTTATTATGAGTTGATCTCTTGTAACAATATTACACAGCTGATATGTGTTTCCCTTAGGAGATCACGTTGCCTATTTTATACATTATCTGGATATTGATTTTTTGTTTTTTTAGCCACTTATCCCAGCTCATAATCGACCCAAGGGAATGACAACTCCCTGAAATCCGTCAAAGCACAAAGGCATGAATTGCCGTTTATGGACGTTTTGCTTGCCTTCTTTCCAAAAATTTATTTCATATGGAAAATACTTGTTTGCATACCGTTTGTCTTTGAAGACACCTGTTTTCCAGTTAATCTCCAATTCTTCACATACAAACAGAAAGCCATTGATTAGTTTTAAATGACTTTCGGTTCTAAATTAGGTACTGAGAGGGAGAAAGGAATGTATTTAAATGGTTAAATCACCTTACCTGCCTTGGCTGCTGAGTTATATATACTCTGTATTTTTCATCGATGAACCCATTGCACAGAGGAAGGTTGTGGGAGACAAAGGCAAAAGTAAGGAGACAGAACACTTCCACTCACCACAGATGAAAGGAGTCTCATCTGAATTATCAGCACAATCGTTCACAAAATCACACAGCTTGTCCCTGGCAATGCAGTGCTTGTTAGCGCATGTGAATTCTTGAGCCGTACACGTTCTGTCTGTGCTAAGTAGGGGGGCACAATCTTGAAAGGAAATATCATCCACTGCTACATCTCCTATGTAACTGATACCACGTTTTGCCCTGAAGACAACCTTTAAAAAAAATAAAGCCAATATCAGTTGACTTGTCCATCAGGAATCCAAAACTTGGGGCAAACAGTAAATACAGTACAGAACATAAGGGTTTGAATCTGATAAAAATGACCCCGTTATCCCTACGATGAAACTGACCCAGGAAGTTTGAGAGATATCGAAGATCTCTACCACACTCAACAGGTAAGGATGTGGGAGTGGCAACACCATTGTCTCTTGTCTAGATTTTTAGGATACAGGGCCTAAGAAACTGGCAGGAGTCACCTACCACTGCAGCCTCTGCAACTCGCAGACCCAAAACAAAACCTGCTCATTTCTGACAGCCTCATCACACGTGGAAGCAGGTCAACCAGGTGACGGAATGCACCAAGAGACAGAAGATGCAAGCATATCTTTTACTTTATTTCATCCACTTCTTGCCATTCCTCTGATCTGTTCAACTCAACTATTTGAAATCGAAAATATGTCGAACCTCAAAACTATGAATTTTTTTAATTGGCCGCATCTTTGGACTTGAAATGATTGTGATGTGCCTTTGATTAATGTAGGTGATGAATGAAATCCTCCTGTGTGCCACTGCTGGACAGTGAGATCCCACTTCTACAGACTTTGATAGAACTGATGAAACTTAGTCACAGGACTCACTAAAGTTTTCAAAGTGAAACTAATTCAGACAGCTTCTATTGAATTTGTCTGCAAGTTAAATATATATTTGTGTGTTAGCATAAGAAATATTCATATATTTTAAAGTAAATTTAGGACAATTAGAGATGCATTAACAAGAAATACCTATTTACTTCCATGATTTTTATACAAAATAGTTATCGTCATCAAACTCCCAAACATCTTTTTACCAAATCTAATCAATTACTTTTCTTGAAAGAAGTAGTTTTTCCTTAAGATGTGTTATGCTTTTATACTATTGTATGAAAACCTAGTTGTTTTCCTTTTAAGATGAGAGAATAGAATAACTGAAAATCATGCCTTTCACATTATTATAAAAAAGCAAGTAAATGTACAATTCTTATATAAATTCATGTATCAAATTTACATAAAAGGCATACATTTGTTTTCTTCAGAGAAGATGTGCTAGAAAAGAAAAATAAATTTGTAAGATAGATTAAGAGCTTGGATGTGATTAAGACGAGGTGAAACTAGAAAGAATAATGACTACAACTCTTTTATAAGAAAATTGAGCCCAACAAAAACATGGATACACAAATTGAAAAAGGTACTGTATTATCTGGATATATCTGAACATTTAATTTAAATCTGTGAGACAATGCTCTGTGATTAAGAAATCAGATAATCCAATGCCACACGATGTTGGTTAAGATTCCACAGACTTTAATACTGAATGTGATTAAACTTTTTTTCAAGAGCAATTATGATATATTTTTTTCTGGTAAAATAAAAGCTGGGTCAATCATTTCGTAAAATTTAGGAAGCAATAGAGCATAGCATTTGTATTATGGACTTGTAGATGACCTGCCTGTGTTTAAAGCATATCACTGCCATTGTAGTTATATAAGTAGGGCAAGTTATCCAAGTTCTAGGTATTTCTGTGCCTAATCTATAAAATGCAGGTAGTAAAGGTAGGTACCTCATACAGTTACAGGAGTAAATTTTTTGTTCATAGAACAGAACTTAGCACTTAGTAAGTGCCAGGTATGTGATTGCTCTAGTTATAAAAATTATTATAATTAAATGCTATGCTTAAATTGGGGGTTCCCAAATATAACTGTGAAAACTACCCAATGCTGTATGCTTTTACTCAAGGGTTAAAGGCGCTCATGTTTCTGAGGCTAAAGGGACTGATACTGTAAAAATGGAAGAAGCATGGATAGTATGTGCGTCTCACTACTATTTCTCCAGTGCATAGTAAGGTGCTTGCACATAGTAGGTTCTTGATATGTTTTTACTGAAGGAACGAATCACATTAAACATCAAATATTCAGAAACCATTAATATTTCATTTTAAGATTCAAACAACATGGGCGTATTTCTCTTCAAATTTCAATGTGAAAAATGAAATTTCAGAAAGACTAAATCAATAATTGATTCCTCTGCTTAAATCCCTCTTAATGTTTTTGTTTGTTTGTTTGTTTTTGTTTTGTTTTGTTTTGTTTTTTGCGGTACACGGGCCTCTCACTGTTGTGGCCTCTCCCGTTGCGGAGCACAGGCTCCGGACGCGCAGGCTCAGCGGCCATGGCTCACGGGCCCAGCCGCTCCGCGGCACGTGGGATCCTTCCGGACCGGGGCACGAACCCATGTCCCCTGCATCGGCAGGCAGACTCTCAACCACTGCCCCACGAGGGAAGCCCTTAATGTTGCTCTGAACATGATTCTACCATGCAAATATTCTACTTGCGCAGACTAGTTGAGAATTCACTGCCTGAAGTGGAAGCCGATGCCTGGCCGCAGCACAGCCTTCTGCATGTTCTTGCTGATGATTCTTCTTGCCTCAGTTAAAAGGTCTTGGAGGTTAAACAGGTGGAATCCTCTTAATGATAAATTTCATACTGTGCAAGGCCACTAAACTGCAGTCTAGTCTTTTCTTCTTCAGGCTGAACTTACTTCTTACCCATTTCCTAAATTATCTATAAATGACCCATAAGAAAACTGGGTCCCAGCAAGAGGTCAAAAATATATGGGATTTATTATAGCTAACATTCTAAGAAACTGGGGATAATGTTGTATCAATGCCTTTAAACAGCTGTATCTAGCCTGTGCTTCCAGTGGAGTTGAAAGGGGCTGATCTATCAGATACGGCATGTGATTGTAGATACAGTTACTGAATATTCACAGCTGAGTTGGTTACTCTTGCTACATATTGCATTTCCAGTCCTCTGTATAATTAGCAAAGATATTATAGCTTGTATCTATAGACAAGTGGCTCGAAATTCAAGGAATTAAGCCCTGTGCAGTTATGACTAAGAAAAAATGTTCTCTGACATAAATGGCTCTGGATTCCCACTCTCCCTTATCTAATCTTAAATCTTAATAGCTAAGTTTTACCTTCCAATAAACAACCCTTCTGTCAAAAACAAAACAAGCAAAAACTCCAAAAGCAAAAAACACACACATCCATGGAGCTCCTGTTTTCCTGATAATCCATAAAAAAATAAAATTCACACTAAATATCTTGGCATATAATTACTTTCAGTTTAAACCTTTTATTCTATGTATTACTTGTTCTTTCCCTTTATTTTTGGGTCTTATCCTCCTAATATTATTGTAATCTACATGAAGACAAATACAGCATCACCCAATTTTGTGCCTCTGAAAATATTTTTCAGTCAAGTAAATCTATTTTCTCTAATAAGGTTCAACAATATAGTGTGCTTTCAAAGGTCTCTTTAATTGGGTTTGAAATAAACTAATGTAATTACTCTGCAGTCTCTGAGAATATATTTGCAAAATAGTGGGAGGTGTTCTTAACATGTAGGAGCCTGATCGTGGAGGCAGGAGATGGTTGTCACTAAAATGAGATGTTCCTAGAAAAATGGTTGCCTCTTTGGGAAAAAAAATTAGGGTATTTCAGAACCGCAAATTCCTTATGGAAAATGCTGTATGGAGTGGTGAGCGTTCATACAGCACATCAGAAAGGGAAAGAGAGACAAGAAGACAAGGGGAAGAGGAAATAAATTAAAGACTCAACAAAACTCAATCATCACCTAAATACTTGGATTACAAACCTGTATATGCGAATGAACGCCTAAAAACACCTCTATTTTTTTCCACTGTGCACCTTGCTGTCCGCTTTGAGCCCACAGTTTAGAAGTAACATTGTCTATCTTGCTGAGTACCTGCAGAGATAAATCAAGTAAGAAGTGTTGAAATATTTTACCTTGACAAATTCTAAACATATAGAATTCTCCCAGTAATTTTTTTTCATTTTAATATCAACATGAATCCCTGAGAGAAAAGCTCAGACATTTTTCATTAGATGTCTTTGTTTTCTAGAACAGCACTGTGTCCCCAGGGTACCTCATGAGCTTTGTGTAATAAAGTTGTGCATGAATATCTGTCAGTCAAGTCTGAAGTTACCTGGCACCATTTGATTAAGAACTCTTAACTACCTTAGTTTTTAAAAATCTGACAGCAAGAACATTTGGAAGTCTCAATATTAAATAATATTCATGTAGTCACATGAAAAGCACAGAATTGTTTACTAAACACAGTTTTGAGAATGACATTAGGTTCAGTGGGGATGGTGATGTTACAGTGGGAGTCCATTCAATTCCAACAGCACATACGGGTGATGTGAGTGGGCACCTACTCACATCAGCCAGCAAGAGCTTCCCACCCAACAAATGGACCCTCATTCTAAAGGGAAATTGAGAATCATCTCAGCAAACAAATGATCATGGCTCTTCTTTTAGAATGACACAAAATGAGCCAAGAAGAAAGTAATTAAATAGGGAAGAGCAGTAGAGTTCCACATTTTAAAATAACTGACTTAGATGATGTATTTAATTATTTCACAACACTATTTTTTTTACATCTTTATTGGAGTATAATTGCTTTACAATGGTGTGTTAGTTTCTGCTTTATAACAAAGTGTATCAGTTATACATATGTTCCCATATCTCTTCCCTCTTGCGTCTCCCTCCCTCCCACTCTCCCTATCCCACCCCTCTAGGTGGTCACAAAGCACCGAGCTGATCTCCCTGTACAACACTAATTTTTAACAATACGATGTGTGTAACCAATTCATTATTCACATAAAGGGTTTGGGGAGGTTTTGACTTTTGAAAGTGAAGGTAACTTTGAATGCTTTCACGATCAGTTTTTTAAAAATTAAATGCAGGGGACTTCCCTGGTGCCGCAGTGGTTACGAATCCGCCTGCCAATGCAGGGGACACGGGTTCCAGCCTTGGTCCGGGAAGATCCCACATGCCACGAAGCAACTAAGCCCGTGTGCCACAACTACTAAGCCTGTGCTCTAGAGCCCATAAGCCACAACTACTGAGCCCTCACACCACAACTACTGAAGCCCATGCGCCTAGAGCCCGTGCTCTGCAACAAGAGAAGCCACAGCAATGGGAAGCCCACGCACTGCAACGAAGAACAGCCCCCGCTCGGTGCAACTAGAGAAAGCCCGTGCGCAGCAACAAAGACCCAACGCAGCCAAAATTAAATAAATAAATGTATTAAAAAAATTAAATGCAAATGGTTATTTTTATAGAGCTAGAGTTTCTAGAGTCATATAAAAAGTTGTATGTGGCTAGCAAAGATATCACTAAATTCTTGAATTCAAGTTGAATCAACATATTATTAAAGTCAAGAAAATAGAATTTCTAAAAAATATAAAAATCTTTTTTGAAGGATACTAAAAAGAATGTATAGGAATAAGATCTTCTTTGTATGAATACTGCTCTATACACAAATCACTAAGGAAAACTGTGTTCATGCAACATAGTAATGCAACATTTAATGTTATTTTACTCAGCTGTGCACAAAATAAGGATCATATGTATTACCATTTTAATTATTTTATAATTAACTACTTATAAAATTTTAAGGTTGTTTTATAATTTTTCATCTACTAACACAAAACCTTATTGTGAAAAAATGAAAGCCTATTTCAGATAATTAATCTCAACCACAAAATATACCTGGTAAGTAATTCTCATTTTTCTGATGCAAACCCTGTAGTTAGCTGTATTGATTGTTTTGTCTAAAACCATTGTTAAAAACTCAATGAGACACAAATGGTAAATTGTCACATCAATCCACAAGACTACTTGGATGCTTTCAGGTTATTAAACATGCACACATACATACACACAAACAAGTTTACTCTTAAACTGTTTTTGGTGAGAAGTCTCACCTATAATAAATAAAACTATTCTTCCAAAATTACTTTATACATTTAACATGTTTCCAATTAAAAAAAAGTAACAGCATTTTTAAAATATGTTTATCTAATTTGGGGAGGAAAATAATATTTAATATGGCCAGGAAAATCGTAGAATAAGACAGTTAAAAAATTAAAAAAAAATACCTAATATTAAAATTACATCAAGCTACTAGGAAAGAAGTGGTTAAGCAGCTGATCTACAGTCTATTTCTATTTATTGGGGAAAAATAAAGCAGGCAGCCCAAGTGTAATCTCTTTGCAAATATACTAAACATAGACTTTTTGGAAAACAAATTCATGCTATTTGACAGGGGGAGAGACCTTATCTATGGCTGCTTTTAGCAAGATATCCCTGGTCTAAAACTGCTCATGTAAACAATTCTGAAATCTGGGGATTTATTTTTCAGACATGGCTTCTTGGAAAATGTCACATAAGCTATGAAACATAGTATAAACGGAGATGCTTCAAAATTGAGTTGGCTTCTCTGTGTAAATGATGTGTCTATACATATACTTACAAACCTTATCTATTATACAAGGCATGTCTAATAGGGGAAGACAGGATCTAGGGGATCTGCATTAAAATTGCAGAACCTCTTTCTGTTTTGTCCATATAACTTGGTCATCTAAAAGAAACCAGGACCCCCTGGAAAAATAGTTACCTCCAGGGATGGGACAGGATAACAAAAAGATGAGTCTGGAACATCTTCTTGGCCAGAAAGAAAGGAAATGATCAAAGAATGATTGGACTTGTCAAAGAGACATAGAAGTCAGTTTAAAGGGTCTCCTATAACTGAATCTGGAACAATGTAAGAACCAATAAATAGTAACAGTGTTGACAACAAATTGGATAAAATAGGAATCCATGAGTCCACACTGATATAAATCAACAAATGGAGAATTTTTCTAACAAGAGAAAACCAACCTACAAATGTAGACAGAATAATGGAGTTAGACACAAATAGGCAATCATCATAGTAAAGTTAATGTGGCAAAAAATACTAAAGGAAGCAAACATTAGTGGGTATAATTGAGTTGAGATCAGGATTTTACATACTCTCAAAATATCTCATCACAAAATATTTATTGATAACAAAGGGAACAAAAGTACTGAGACCAATAGACATCATGTACTAACCAATGGGATACAATAAAAATAATAAAATATTGGTGATATTACAGGGAAAAACATGCTTAACATTGAACAAATCCAATTTGAAGGACGTTTCACAAAATGACTGGATTATAACCTTTAAAAATATCAAGATCATAAAGTTTAAGGGAAATGAAGGAATTACTTCAGTTTTAAAGACACTAGGGACTTCCCTGGTGGTGTGGTGGTTGAGAATCCACCTGCCAATGAAGGGGACACGGGTTCCATCCCTGGTCCGGGAAGATCCCACATGCCACGGAGCAACTAAGCCCATGTGCCACAACTACTGAGCCTGAGCTCTAGAGCCTGCGAGCCACAACTACTGAGCCCACGTGCCACACGACTGAAGCCTGCGTGCCTAGAGCCTGTGCCCCACAACAAGAAGCCACTGCAATGAGAAGCCTGTGCACCATAACGAAGAGTAGCCCCCTGCTTGCCACAACTAGAGAAAGCCCGCATGCAACAACGAAGACCCAACGCAGCCAAAAATAAAATAAAAATAAATAAATTTATAAAAAATAAAGACACTAGAAAGAAATAACAATGGAGTGTGATAAGTAATTCTGTATTCAACTCAATTTTTCCTATAAAAGATGTTATTGGGACAATGGGCAAAAAACCAGAATCTCTGAGTGAAAGGTAGAATGCAGTTGTCTGTGAGATTCTTGCAACCTTTTGTGAGTATGAAACAATTTAATTTCTTTTTTTACAAAAAAACAATTTGAAAGAGAATATTGGAGAATGTAGCACCACTATATCAAAGACAGCAAGAAGGCACATCCGAATATCACCAAAATGTATATATTCACTTGATTGTGTTATTCTCAGAATATTGATACTGAAACCTATATGACATATTTCAAGCGTAAAACAGTATTACACAGAAGCTGCAACCTCAGAATAAAGACCATAATCATAAATAGAATAGTTTAAAGAAATCCTATTCGCCATTCAGGTCCAATTCTACTAAAGCTTTTTTTCAATCATACTGTTTTCAAACCAGTGAAGTGTTGATAACTGTCCATTTTCATTTATTAGCAGACTACATATTTTAATAACACTGAATTATACAATATGAATTTTTGTAGAAGAAATTCAGAAAATGCAATTGCCTAAGCAGTACCTGGAGAGAACCAACTGTGGCACCATTCATATGAGTCCAGAATACCAGGGTACATTTTGGTCCCGTGCGTGAAATAACAGGAGTGAGAATGTCAGCCATGTCACCAAACTTTCCATTTGAGCTATCAGCATACAGGTACCAGCCATCTGCGGTATTTCTGGGGAAAGAATGATGCATTTATCAGGTAAAAAAAGAAAATCATAAAATACAGTTTGTCATTAACCATATTTTATTGTTCTAAAATTTCTCCTAAAAGTATAACAATGTTTTTAGAACAATGGTGATGCATAAATAATTCTACTATTTTGATTTTGAATCCATGTGTCCATTGGTACAATGTACAAAAATTATGGTAAAGGTTGAAATCATTAGGTCTAATATGTAATAACTTGGTTGATTTTTTTATAATAATACTGCTGATACTCTGATCAGTTTTGTAGAGTTTTTTAATGTGGGTAAAATGAGACATTGAAGCATTGAATACATTTAGAAGAGGCATAAAAAGAACAAAAATATAAATAAAGTATGAAAAAGAGAAAGGAAACTGTCTTGGAGTTCTACTCACTGGTCTAAAAGGCTTTCAGGTTCAAATTTATTTTATCTATTAATTTAGGTAAGTTTTACTTAAACATATTTTAATAAGCAGGTAGATAACCTTTTAATGTTGTTTTAAGTAAAGAAGGGTATTTATTAGTTCACACAACTCTGTGTAAATGATGTGTCTATACATATACTTACAAACCTTATCTATTATACAAGGCATGTCTAATAGGGGAAGACAGGATCTAGGGGATCTGCATTAAAATTGCAGAACCTCTTTCTGTTGTCTGTATAACTTGGTCATCTAAAAGAAACCAGGACCCCCTGGAAAAATAGTTACCTCCAAGGATGGAACAGGATAACAAAAAGATGAGTCTGGAACATCTTCTTGGCCAGAAAGAAAGGAAATGATCAAAGAATGATTGGACTTGTCAAAGAGACATAGAAGTCAGTTTAAAGGGTCTCCTATAACTGAAAAGTACAGGGGATACACTAGCTTCAGGCACAGTTGGATCCAGGGGCACAAACACTGTTATCAGGACTCAAGTCTCTCCATCATCTGGCTTAAGTGGGTAGATAATTTTTAAAGTGTGTCTTTTTTTTCCCCTAGTTCCAAACCAGAGAGGGAAAATAATGATGGAAACACTTAAATATCAATGTAATCTTGCCATAAAGGATAGAGTTTATGCCCCCACTTTAATTACCAATTCAAAAAAGACATAATAAAACATTAAAGACATGCTATTTTTGAAATATTAAATAAGGAAGTGATTCCTCAAAATTCGGACATTCTGGCACTCTTTAATCTCTTTGATTAATTATATTTCACACCACTTTTTCACCACATGTGATACTAGTACCATGGAGTTTAAACTTGCTACTTATTAAAACCATTTTGAAAGTTTTATCTTTTCTTTTTTGAGGAAAGACATGAATCATTAATAGAAAATAGATGGAGAGAAAGAGAGAGGTATTCATTCAGTCACCACGTATTTATTGAGTCAGTCTTTCCAGTGTTACTTGTCCAAGGCACTGGGAATATGCTGTGGGCAAAAGACATGGCAGGGCTGGCCTCTGACCTCAGCACTTACTAGACGGGCAACATTAGGCAGGTTATTCAACCTCTCTGAACCTATTGGTTTCTTCATTTATAAAACAGGATAGCTCCATGTTACTACTAGGAGTTAGAAATAAAATAAGTGGACTTTCTATCCCAGTACTGGCCCATCTTACATATTTAATAAATGGTAGTTGTGATTTGTGGTTATGTTTATGTCATTAGTTGCTGCTAATAAAGAATTCAGTGCCCTGTGAACTACACAGGGTATGAATTAAGACTGCTTTTAAGAGCTAGGATTATTATATTAATTTGTCTGAATTGTGTGTCAATGAATAAAAAGTTCCAGCTTTGTTCCTTGTGTGTGTTTAATATCCCAGGACCTCACAGATGCTGAGAACAAAGATGAATACATGAATTCTTCATTGGTTCACAGATTCACTGTGATCCAGCATAATTTTAGTAGATATATTTTCCCCAAAATTGACAAACTGATTCTAAGCTTAATATGGAAATCCAAAGGACTAAGAATAGCCAATTTCATCACAAAGGAGAACAAAGTTAGACAATTTACTCTATCAGATACTGATTCATTATAATGGTAGAATAATCAAGACAGGGTGGTATTGAAGTAAAGACGGAAAAATGGGCCAGAGAAATGGATAAAAGAGTCCTGAAAATTCTACATATATTTATACATCTGATTTATGAAAAGCTTAGCTCTTCAGAGCTGTGAAGGAAAGGACAATCTTTTCAATGTGGATTGAATAAATTAGGTAGCCTTGTGGGGAAAAAACAAACCTTGACCCCTATTTCACAGCATTCAAAAATAATAAACTGCAGGTAGAATGTACCTGAAATGTGAAAGGTAAAACAACAAAGCTTGCCTAAGATACATAACAATATCTTCATGATATGAGACTAAGAATTTTTAATAATATATAAGGATTACTATCCATAAGGGGAAATACAAAAAATAGGACTGTATTCAAATTAAGGATTTCAGTTTATCAGAGATATCAATATGATGATCAAGGCCAAGCAGTGAATGGGAGAAAACATTTGCATCCCATTTAACGAATGTTACGCTTACTATCTACTATATGTCATGCACTATGCCAGACGTTCAGCAATGCCTGCGTGTTTGTAGTGTGTGTATGTCTTTATACATACATATTATATAACTACATACATACAAGGAAGAACAGAATGAAACGTCCCCAAATGCTAATATGTTTTTATCTTTGTTTGGGGGCCACGGCTATTTTCTTTCCTACACAGTGCCTGGTTCACAGTAGACTCTCCAAAAGTACTTGATAAACAAAACACACAAGGTAGTTTAAAATCAGTACAGCACATGTGGAAATAAATAGACCAATGGAGTGACAGAACTGTAGAGTCAGATAAAATTACACAGGAAAAGTTGATAATAATATATTCCAGGCTGGGGGAGAAAAAAACATAAAAAGACAGAACAATGTTAGAGACCATGGAAGAATTAAGTGACTAAAAGTCACAATTCTAGTAATGATAAAAGCATCTACTCAATGGTTCTTCAACTGGAGGTCCCTGTACTAATTTCCCAGAAACTACACGATGAAAAATGTTAATGTTTAATTTCCTCAATACAGTATAACTTGAGAAAATTCAGTCACAATAATAAATTTAAAATAAATTATTGAAACAATTCTTTATAATTATATATCCTTGAAATATATATATTTCAACTGCAAGGAAAACGAAAAAAGGGAGACATGCCAGGAGATCAATTTGAAAAATGCAAATAACAAAAGTACATTTGTGTTTTTACACTGCCCCACAAACACCGGACTGGTGTAAAAGTATAACATTCGGTCGCCAGTCTTTTATGCATTAATTGGGGACACATGATGTATGCATGATTCCTAATGGAAAAATGAAGAATTATACGAACACTTGCCTATGTCTGAGATGAGATTATCTGAGCATGTACCTGCAAAGGAAATCAACTGCCCCCCTGGGATGAATACAGCAGTAATGATCACACCTAACAGTGCTGTCACTCGTAAAGTATCAGCATCTCTCTACCAGCCTTCAAATTGTCATTTCTCAAACAGGGCTGGAAGGAGGATGTTTTATAGAAATATACCTTTCCTAACAAAACACATCATAAACCACACAGTGGTAAAGGTTTAAAGAAAGCAGTGCTTTACACTCAGGTGTTGCGAAAATAAAGATCCCAGGCGATGATGTATAAGTCATTAAAAAGTCACTTATTAAAAGAGATTTGATTTATAGTCCAAGCTATTTTAAAGAACGTTGCCTAAGCCTCATAGGATAATCAGTTTCTAAAGTCTTAATATTACACAAATTAAGCAATTTAAAAATTGACATTTTTCCCCCTTATTTGAGAATCTCCTGGGTATTCACCCTAATTAAATTAATAAGAAAAAATACCCTGGCATGGACAAATAAAAATATTCTTGAGTTAGGTCAATTGACCTTTAATACTTGTACAGTATAAGGGACATATTCTTCAGGCTTATCCTTTGGGTTGAGATATAGCCTGTGACTGATTATGATGATGTAGGCTGTTATAACATACCTGATGGGATATGAGCTACTGAAAGTTGTCATGAACTTGATTACTTTCATGAGAAACAGAAAATACAAACTGTTCAACAGTACAATCCTCCTAGGGGTTTCCACAGTATTACCCTTGTGTCTGTGGTGCACCAACCTTGCTATGTGCAACTGCTCCCCGCCCCTCCCACCAACTCCACGGTCTGACCCACCAACTGCTGGAGCTTCTTAAATAAGACGGAACACTCAGAGTCCTTATGTGGGATTTTTAGAATATAAATTAAGGAAAAAGGAACATTCCTTCTTGAATGTCAAGGCATGCTTCCCCTCCATCCTCCCACCCCACCAACCAAGGTTTGAAACCGGCTCTGTCGGACTCCAAAATTCCACACACACCCTCTAGACTCTGTTGGAGTATTGCAGAAGAGACAAACAAACAAAAAAGTTTCTATTTGACCTTACTGGTCCTTTATAATACACATCTGATCCTACCATCCTGCTAGAAATCTTCAACACACCTTTACTGACTCAAAGTGAGATCCTTGAACTAAACCGTATGTTCCTGGATTGCAAGTAAATAAGAAGCCACAGTACACATCAGTTCATTACACACACTGTCAGATCAGCGGACACTTTTTTTCATAGTGAGACTTTCTTGATAATTGAAGCAGTGAATTAATTTGCATTCTGGTGCAAGCTCTTCTATATCATTATGTATTTGTAACTAACAGTCCACAGGAGGGGGGAGATGGATGGGCCCCCGGGCCAGACAGCTGGTGCTTGTCAAGTGGAGTAAAATTGAAGCTTTGTTCTCACCCAGGAACTCCAAGGACAAAGCTAGTGGCAGAAGCTGAGCTCTGCTGAGGTAAAGAGATAAGGTGCCCACTCCTGAGGTCAAGGAAGACTTCCCTCTGCACATGTGCAGGAAGGCTTCTTGGGGGTCAAAAAGGGAGGGGGGCACCACCCCATAATATGTGTGCACATGCACCCACAGGCCTCTGTGGTGGGATCAATCTTAGCAAAAAGTTGAGCACGCATGTTGGGACGGTCCTGGAAACATTCAGGTGTGAAAAAACACGAGAAAATTGGCCAAAGGTAAACAAAGACCTGGAAGGACTGTCCTGTGTAAGTGAATTAAATCATGTCTTTCCAGCACTCTTCATTCAGGATGCCCCCAGTCCCCTCCAGGTGTGTATCCCTGCTTTGCTTCTGACTTACTGTTCTCCTTCTTAGAGAGGACACCATACCCTTTCTCTCTGGATGTGTATTTCTGCCTTGCTGCTGTCTTAAATAAACAAACTGTTTGTCTGTGTGCTCTCCCACATGTTATGCTGTGTCTCCAATAGTAAACTTTGTACCTATTTTTACAGTTTTTGCCTCCTTAAACATTCTTGCTTTCAAATAGGGGAAAGAGCTAGGGCCACTTTGCTTCTAGCCCCTAGCCCCTGGTGGTCTAGTGGCTAGGATTCCTGGTTTTCATCCAGGCTACCCAGGTTCAATTCCTGGGCAGGAAACTAAGATCTCCCTTCAGGACCACTCACTGCTGTCTTCTCCGAGATCACCCAGAGTGGTCTTTCATGCTGAATTGGTATATAACCGGGATCAGAGGATATTTTTCTGTAAAGGCCATACGGTAAATATTTTAGGCTTTGTGGGCTATACGGTCTTTGCTACAATTATCAGCTCTGTCTTTGTGGCATAAAAGCATCTATGGACTGCTTAAATGAATGATTATAGCCATGTTCCCAATACAACTATATTAACAAAAACAGGCATCAGACCAGAATTGGCCCACAGGCCATAATTTGTTCACCACCGTTCTATGGATAAAATTCTCAATTCATCAGGATCTGAGAAATAACTTTCTATACTAATATCCAGCTTCATCTTTCATATATTACTTTACTCAGACACCGAGATTTATACCCATCGTATGTGTTCATGCAGTTACTTGGATACATCATGTACTTTCTCTGTCTCCCTTACACTGGTCTTTCTCCTGAGCACACGTATAACCTCTACTCTTGGTCTTTCCCCTATACTACTTTGATTTACCTTCCACAACATATCTCAAGTACACTCTCATTTCCAAGCCTTCTTAAATTCCTACACTCAAAATCCCCTGATTCAAAATCACCCCCTCACTTAAGAATTCCATAGCATTTTATACATAACTTTTTATTTTTATTTTATTTTTATTATTTTTTTTTGCAGTACGCAGGCCTCTCATTGTTGTGGCCTCTCCCGTTGCGGAGCACAGGCTCCGGACGCGCAGGCTCAGCGGCCATGGCTCATGGGTCCAGCCGCTGCGCGGCATGTAGGATCCTCACGGACCGGGGCACGAACCCGTGTCCCCTGCATTGGCAGGCGGACTCTCAACCACTGCGCCACCAGGGAAGCCCTATACATAACTTTTTAGATGCATTTTTCATATTAGATTTTAATTCATTGAATATGAAGTTATATGCCCCACTAGATCATAAATATACCAAGGCACATATTTTAACTTACTTATTAAAGTATCTAGAATACCTTATAAAATGGCTTAAACTCAATTGGTGCTTAATAAATATTTCCTGAATATGTTGCTAAATAAGCAGGAGATATTTCTTGCTTTTCTATAACAAAATTCTCCTTTACACATACAATTTGCATCTCAATTTTGAAAAAGGATTTACAATTTTAGCAGCTTTTGGATTTCTCTTTCCTAGTCTTATGAAACCAAAAATGAAGAAAAAGCATTTGTTGAAATTTTATATAACCACCTGTTTTACCAATTCAAATTCAATAACAAAGGTATTACAGTCAACTACTTTAATTAGGAACACCCATGGTTCTTGTTTCAATATTGTACGACATTCACTGGAGAATAGCTCTTTGTGAGGCAAGAAGAAACACATTTAAAAAAAAACCAACTGATAAATTTAAAACTCTAAGAAATTACACAATGTAGTTATATTTATTTATGATCTAATTCCAAAACAGGAATTCAGAAGGCTCACTAAAATATGTATATTCTTTGTTAAATAGATTTCAGGTCAAAGAAACACTAGCTTCTACAATGTATAAAATATGGGAATTTTTAGAATCAGTCTTTAAATTAGTACGCCTTTAAATTAGGGAGTATTAAATAATAGTTTATTATTTGATACTTGCAACAAACATAAGAAGGTAGGATTATACATTACTATTTCATACATGAGATATCTAAAATTAAACAATGTGCCAATGGTAATTCCCTTGGTAAATACTGAAGTCAGGACTAGAGTTAGATTCCTCTCCCCATATTTTATACTCTAAACTCGTTGTCCTCTAAGGATGGTTCTGGGCCAGCAGCATCAGCATCACCTGGAAACTTATTTAAAGGGCCAATTCTTGGGCCCTATCTCAGACCTACTGAATCAGGAACTCTGGGGTAGGGCTCAGCAATCTGTTTAAAAATTGTTTCAGGGGCTTTCCTGGTGGCACAGTGGTTGAGAGTCTGCCTGCCGATGCAGGGGACACGGGTTCGTGCCCCGGTTTGGGAAGATCCCACATGCCGCGGGGCGGCTGGGCTCGTGAGCCACGGCCGCTGAGCCTGCGCGACCGGAGCCTGTGCTCCGCAACGGGAGAGGCCACAACAGTGAGAGGTCCGCATACCACAAAAAAAAAAAAAAAAAAAAAATTGTTTCAGCTTATTCTGCTGCATGCTAAATTTTGAGACCCACTGCTCAAAACCACTGACACTAACAGTTAAGAGTATTTACAATTCCAAGTTGTTAAATCAATGCTAATCCAAAAGGAATATGTAGAAAAACAGCTATTCAAGCTTTATTATCCTTGCTACAATAAACACTGTGGGGAAAATAACTATAAGATTAAAGAATTTTTTGACATTTGTTATTACAATACCTCATTTTCCATTACGCAATGTGTAGAAAACAGCTCCTATGTTCTAATAGTAGAAGGAGAAGAAGAAGAGGAGGAGGAAGGAAGGAGAAATGAGGAAGAAGAAAGAGAGGAAGAGAGGAGAAGGAGAAGAAGAAGGGCAAGGAGAACAAGAAGGAGAAGAAGAATTAGAAGGAGAAGGAGGAGAAGGAGAAGGAGGAGAGGGAGGAGAAGGAGGAGAAGAAGAAGAGGAGGAAGAGGAAGAAGAGGAAGAGGAAGAGGAAGAAGAGGAAGAAAGAGGAGGAGGAGGAGGAGGAGGAGAAAATGGTTGGGAGAATTATGGGTTGAAATTCTTAGTCGAGTGTATTTGAGAAACACAGGGCCCAACTCAAGGGTTCCATTTAAACACACACACACACACACACACACACACACACACACACACAGAGTTTGATGTAAATAGTCCTTCAGGAGTTCTGTAGACAAGAACTGTAGCCATTATATTCTTTTTTTTTTTTTTAATTCATGGATCCCTAATGTATTTGAACAACACCAAAAATAGTCTGGCACATGGTAAGTACTCAATAAGTATTTGTCAGCTGAGTAAATAAAAAATACTAACCACTTGTGTTTGAGAATCACTAAATACCTTTTAATAAAATTTTTTGACCTAGCTTTCAAAACAAGTTAGAATAATTTAAATTTTTGAGAATTTTTAAAAAATTTTAAAATTAAAAAACGCATCAGAGTTATAAGAAATGACTCATATTTATGCAAGAATTTACTCACATGTAATTGTGAATGAAAACTCTATTTGCTCCAGACAAAACAGACTTCAAAGTAAAGAAAGTTATCAGGGATAAAGAAGGTATTACATAATGACAAAAAGTTCAATAGTTCAAGAAGACATAACAATCCTCAACATATCTGACCCTAACAACAGTGTCAAAGTGAGGCAAAAACTAATAAAACAGCAAACAGAAATAAATGAATCCACTATCGTTGTTAGAGACTTCAACACCCCTTTATCAAAGATGAACACAAACAGCAGGCAAAAGAACAGTAAGGTACGCATTTGCAAAATAATGAAGTTGGACCTTTACCTTATATCATACACAAATATTAACTCAGACTAAATCACAACCCCAAACAGAAGAGCTATAAAACTCTCAGAACAAAGCCAGGGGAAAAGCCTCATGACATTGAATTTGGCAGCTATGTCTTGGATATGACCCCAAAAGCAAAGGCAACAAAAGAAAAAATAGATAAACTGAACTATATCGAAATTAAAGATGTTGTGCATCAATGAACACTATCAACAGAGTGAAAAGTCAACCCATAGAATCTGAGAAAATATCTGCAAATCATAGTCTGATAAGAGATTAATATCCAGAATATATAAAGAACTCCTACAACTCAACAACAAGAAAGCAAAAAACCCAATTCAAAGTGAGCAAAAGAACTTAACAGATATGCAAATTACCAATAAGCACATAGAAAGACGGTCAATGTCACTAGCATTAGGGAGATGCAAATCAAAACCGCAATGTGATATGACTTCACACTCATTATCTTGGCTATTGTAAAACAAAACAAAACAAAAAATAAATGTTGTCAAGAACGTGGAGGAAGAAATGCTTGTTATATATGTAAAATTTTATGTTACATATATTTTATCATAATAAAAAATTTTTTTAAGATTTATTTTAATAGGAAGCAAATTAAACATCTTATCACCTTTCAGGAGAGAAAAAGCATTAGCTCAATTCAAATCCAATATTTAATATCTTCCAATACTTTGCTTTATTCCTCTTACCATAATTATATAAAGAAAACATAAAGACTTTTTATCTTAAGTATCATATATATAAGTATACCCTCAAATCTCTAATTTACCCAGTGGATATTACCTGTATTATCATTTTCTATAGGTTCCATGTCATGAAAAAGATTGAGAAGCCCAGCTATATTCCAGCTTCCTTTCCTATCTATTGGCTAATTTAGTTGTAGGAATATAGGAATTGAAAGTCAAAGGAGAAATGAGAGTAAGCAGACGTATAGCACTCTGTCTCAAAAAAGTAATATCTGTAATGGAGAGATAACAACTGCTTGGAAAATCTTCCTTTGAAAAGCAGTTTGGCTTATTCCATAATCTAAAATCAGTATAAGCCTGCTAACGTCAAGGGGATAAAATCTATGTACAAGCAGTCTACGTTAACAGGTAATAGGCTTGTCAGATGTAAATGAAAATCACAAGTATGCAAATGAGTCAGGTTTTCCAGTCATATTCTGACTCCTTCAACATTACCAGGGTCTGAAAAAAAGTGAGCTGTCCTATGCTCAAAATTTAAATGACTTCTGTATTTGAATACTTTTCAAGATGATTAAAGCTATGATGCCTTGAGATTAAACACTTCTCCCTTTGCACCATTGTTTTCTAAAACGCCACACCATACTACAGATTAAATTAGTAATAAAGCAGGAGTAAGAAACAGCTATGATGTCTGAAACTACCTGCTCTCCTGTGTTACACACAGAAAGCTGACCCTCAGATTTGTGCATTTGTAGAGAGAGAGGATTTGGTTCTGGTTCTTAACCTCCTTACAATCACAGTTATCAAAGGGGATTCATGTTGTGCCATTTCTTCTCTGTGAGCTGCCACCAGAGTTCAACATCAGTATTTTAACACCTGTATACTTTGTTAAGGATGGTCATGAATTATCATTCTTTGACCTTTACATTATTCTACAGCATTGCTCATCAGCAACTGCTGTTATCAGTTATTTATAGTATCACTGGTCTGTGATGGAAAGGGCAATCTAAATTCTGAATATATAAAAGATGGAGATCATGTTAGAAGCATGTGAAAATGTAAACAAACACTACCACAGTGTTTTGTGGCTGATTCTGTTTTTCTAATGACGTGAATACAGAATGTCACAACTGGAATCTATACTAAGGCAATGCTAGTAATGAAACAGAAATGGTACAAGCTATGACAGTTAAGTGCTGTTAAGAGGGAAATCTTTTTTGAATGGAACATGAATAGTGAATGGGTCTAGTCCAGGATAATTCTGGAGCAGATTTTTCCACTCTATAAAAAGCCTCTCATGTCCTTTCATTTTACGCTGGACTTTGAAATACACCAATTCTATTGATTAGAACTACTGGGTGTCCATATTTATGTTTCAGAAATTTTGTTGATAAAAACTGAATTACTGAATTTAATATTTAAATTAAAAAATAATTTAATAGTAAATAAAATTCATTTAATTTTTAAAACCTACGTTTTCTAATTAACTCACTAAAAGCTTTCCCAGAATACTATTTTGAGTTCATGACATCCTAACCAACAGTATAACTGTGTTTGGTTAGAAAACTTTGTATTTAACTTAAAAGAGACTGAAAACTAATCCCTGGCAGGAAATTTAGATCCCACTTTAAAGAGAATATGAGAAAATTTTATTTTAAACTTAGTGATTTCCCCAAAGAAATTCTAGGTCAAGATATTTTTCTGTGTCTTTCTTCTCTTTTACAAGAAACTGCATTCATCTCATGTAAAATACATCCAAAGTTAATAAAAGTAATATATCCATGCATATGAGTTAAAAACATAACAGATCAGGAAATAATCCATAAAAGCACTATAATTCTATCTATAGCAGCTTAGAAAAGAGAACTAATTTTATCCTCAAAATTTTATTATTGCCACCAATCTCCTGTGGCTTTGCTTTCAGCTTCACTTTATCTTTTAAGGACTCCTACATTGGTCCAAATATTAAATGTTTCAACTGTGTTGTCTTATCTTTTCATCACTCCTCTTTTCTCACAGTCACTTGGTATGAGACCAGCACTATGGTAGGTGTTATAAAACAGTCAAATTGTCAGCACCCTTTTCCTTGAGATACTTAACAGTATCATGAAGGAGTTAGACAAGTAAATTAACATTGGTGGTATTCTGGGACACGTGGTGTACTACAGCTAATGCCCAAAGAAGAACTATTTGGATTTGACTAGAGAGAGGGATCAGTGAAAGTTTCCCAGAAAAACTGACTTTCAACTAAGAGTGAAAGGATGGTTAGGAGACAGTCGAATGAAAGTACCATGGCATGACAGAGAGTCACATTTAGAGAATAAATAGATTTGCTGGATGAACGGGAGAGTGGGCTGTTGATGATGAGACCAAAATAAGGAGCCTGAGTCAGACAAAAAAACATCTTAATGATGGATGTATTAACTAACCTTACTCTGGTAATCATTTTGCAATATGTACACATGTGTAGAATCATTACATTGTACAACCTAAGCTTACACAATGTTATATGTCAGTTTTATCTCAATAAAGTTGGAAACAACAAAAAAATTACAATACCAAGCTAAGGCGATGAAGAACATCGACTTGGATATTTGCTAAAGAACTCAAAAACAAAATCAGGTATCTTTTTCTGTTCCCACAGAAAGTCCAACCTTGGGTTGGACTTCTGCCAACCCTGGCTTCCAAGTTAAAAACTAACAGTGCTCGTTAGCAGCTCTTTGTTTTTTGCCTTACATATCCAATTAATCCAACTGTACTGCATTCATGTGATACATGTATTACATTAAATTACATAGCTATTCCTCTTTTTTGTCCTTCCTAATTTCACTCCTTACTCATCACTTAGAGTATTTCAACAATGGAATAGCTATCAAGCACAAAGTGACATGCTGCTCCAGTCAGTCACTGTTACCAATAATTTTAGAAAAGCAAATCCAAGCACACCTTTCCCTTCATTAACTGTCTGTTTTATCACTCTACTATTGCAGAATAGCCCCAACTCTGAAGACTGCTATACAATGAATCACCCAGGTTCCATTAGCTTCTAACGTCCAATTAGAATTGGCTGGTGTAAGACACCGGCAGAAGACTGTAGGGTGGAAGGAAAGAGCATTCAGGGTATTTATTCCCACAAACCCATCCCCTTCCCTCTCTGCCTCATCATGGTTGTGGCAGGGAGACACAAAGTGAAGAGGAGGTGGGTAGCCTACCTGAAAAAGAATTCAGAGTAATGATAGTAAAGATGATCCAAGATCTCGAAAAATGAATGGAGGCTCAGACCGAGAGGATACAAAAAATGTTTAATAAAGAGATAAAAGCTTTAAATAACAGAGATGAACAATACAGTAACTGAAATGAAAAATACACTAGAAGGAATCAATAGCACAATAAATGAGTCAGAAGAAAGAATAAGTGAGCTGGAAGACAGATGGTGGAAATCACTGCTGCAGAACAGAATAAAGGAAAATGTAAAGAAATGAGGACATGAGCTGTTTGTAAATTTTGGAGATTAATCCTTTGTCAGTTGCTTCATCTGCAAATATTTTCTCCCATTCTGAGGGTTGTCTTTTGGTCTTGTTTATGGTTTCCTTTGCTGTGCAAAAGCTTTGAAGTTTCATTAGGTCCCATTTGTTTACTTTTGTTTTTATTTCCATTTCTCTAGGAGGTGGGTCAAAAAGGATATTGCTGTGATTTATGTCATAGAGTGTTCTGTCTATGTTTTGCTCTAAGAATTTGATAGTTCCTGGACTTACATTTAGGTCTTTAATCCATTTTGAGCTTATTTTTGGGTACGGTGTTAGGGAGTGTTCTAATCTCATACTTTTACATGTAGCTGTCCAGTTTTCTCAGCACCACTTATTGAAGAGGCTGTCTTTTCTCCACTGTACATTCCTGCCTCCTTTATCAAAGATAAGGTGACCATATGTGCATGGGTTTACCTCTGGGCTTTCTATCCTGTTCCATTGATCTATATTTCTGTTTCTGTGCCAGTACCATACTGTCTTGATTACTGTAGCTCATGCAGCTCAAAAACAAAAAAACAAACAACCCAATCCAAAAATGGGCAGAAGACCTAAACAGACATTTCTCCAAAGAAGATATACAGATTGCCAACAAACACATGAAAGAATGCTCAACATCATTAATCATTAGAGAAATGCAAATCAAAACTACAATGAGATATCATCTCACACCGGTCAGAATGGCCATCATCAAAAAATCTAGAAACAATAAATGCTGGAGAGGGTGTGGAGAAAAGGGAACACTTTTGCACTGCTGGTGGGAATGTGAATTAGTACAGCCACTATGGAGAACAGTACGGAGGTTCCTTAAAAAACTACAAATAGAACTACCATATGACCCAGCAATCCTACTACTGGGATATACCCTGGGAAAACCATAATTCAAAAAGAGTCACGTCCCAAAATGTTCACTGCAGCTCTATTTACAATAGCCAGGAGATGGAAGCAACCTAAGTGTCCATCATCGGATGAGTGGATAAAGAAGATGTGGCACATATATATAATGGAATATTACTCAGCCATAAAAGGAAACAAAATTGAGTTATTTGTAGTGAGGTGGATGGACCTAGAGTCTGTCATACAGAGTGAAGTAAGTCAGAAAGAGAAAGACAAATACCGTATGCTCACACATATATATGGAATCTAAGAAAAAAAAATGTCATGAAGAACCTAGGGGTAAGACGGGAATAAAGACACAGACCTACTAGAGAATGGACCTGAGGATATGGGGTGGGGGAAGGGTAAGCTGTGACAAAGTGAGAGAGTGGCATGGACATATATACACTACCGAACGTAAAACAGATAGCTAGTGGGAAGCAGCTGCATAGCACAGGGAGATCAGCTCGGTGCTTTGTGACCACCTAGAGGGGTGGAATAGGAAGGGTGGGAGGGAGGGAGACTCAAGAGAGAAGAGATATGGGGATATATGTACATGTCTAACTGATTCACTTTATTATAAAGCAGAAATTAACACACCATTGTAAAGCAATTATTCTCCAATAAAGATGTAAAAAAAAAAAAATGAGAACAGTCTAAGAAACCTCTGGAACAACATTAAACTCACTGACATTCACATTATAGAGGTCCCAGAAGGACCTCCCAGAAGGAGAGAGAGAAAAAGGGTCTGAGAAAATATTTGAAGAGATAATAAACTGAAAACTTCCCTAACATGGGAAAGGAAACACTCACTCAAATCCAGGAAGCGCAGAGAGTCCCAGGAAGGATAAACCGAAGGAGGAACACTTCGAGACACATATTAATCAAATTGACGAAAGTTAAGGACAAAGAGAAAACTAACAGTTATTACGGCTCCATGATGGGTATAACTGCTACTTTATCTTTTCCTGGTGAATTTCTGTGCAGCTCTTTAAAGCCAGCTCAAAAATTACTTCTCGTAACACTTTTTTTTCTTTGTGTACTATCAACCCTCCTTCCTCTGCACCCAAATAACACTGTACCTTCTTTATGATCCTTGTATTCTGTTTTAAATGATATTTAATTTTTAAAATTTCTCTTATCTCCTAGATTTTAAAATCCTTGCATCTCCTTCTATTACTTGCATAAAGTATTTCTCATAACTGGTATGCAAAAATATCTCTTAAATTGCATTATAATGTGTCTTCAGAAGTAACACCTCTTAGGGAATATAAATGATGTTATGAATATAGTTTACACATTTATGAAGCTGTGTATGATGTCATTACCGTCATAAAAATTTGACTAGATATATAGAGACAAATCTGAAAAAAAAACAATGATGATACAGTTTTTAAAATCTGGAATCTGACCCAAACATTATCCCAGAATGTATTATTTGTACTGTTAGGCCACAAATGAAATATCTAAATATTTTTAGTTGTCTAAAGAAAACATCATGTATATATACTTGTTCTTTTAATCTTATGATTATAGAATTTTAAGAACTCTATTTTATGCTGAATAGTAATAATGAGGAAAATGGAATTACTTTATAAAAATGAAAATAGTTATGTCAATAATAAATTATTCCAGTTAAAACAAAGTTCAGGGCTTCCCTGGTGGCGCAGTGGTTGAGAGTCCGCCTGCCAATGCAGGAGACATGGGTTCATGCCCCGGTCCGGGAAGATCCCACATGCCGTGGAGTGGCTGGGCCCGTGAGCCATGGCTGCTGAGCCTGCACATCCGGAGCCTGTGCTCCGCAACGGGAGAGGCCACAACAGTGAGAGGCCCGCGTACCGCAAAAGAAAAACAAAGTTCACAGAACTGGTGCATTTTAGTGAGATCATTAATATTACTTACACCTCCTTAACTTAATTTTTATTATTATTGTTAACTCTCACCTTGTTCTCAAAATGTACTGCTATTTACAAAAATATGTGATATGGTATAACATCATAAACTAAAAGATACATACACACAAATATATATATTTTGTTCTTACCTCGTATATACATATGAGGTAAGAACAAAAGAAAATAAGGATTCAGACACTAAATGGAGCCACATGTAAAACTGGATCACAAAATGCATTCTGTAAGTTTTATAGAGTCACTAATATTAGATTAAAATTTTCATTCTTTCTGTGAGTCAATATGAACAGGGAAGTATAAATAGTAAAGTAATTCAGAGCCTCAAGAAAATGCGAAGCCAACGTGATTGTATTAAACTTTGGCATCAATGATTTCTTACAGTCACAGGGAACATACACACACTCTTGATGGTCTGCCTTTCTCAATATGACAGAAAGTTGATAAAGGTAAAAAAAATAAGCAAAGTTAGAAACGCATTTTTGGAGCCATTCATGTATGAGTACCAGGGCAAAAAAAAATAATAATCCCCGGAGGTTATGTTTTGGGTTATTGGTATATTTAACAGTGTCTCCAGGTTAAGTCCAATGTGCTGCCAATCTTGAGAACTGGAGCTTGACTAAACAAATGGGTCTTCAAAGTGTGGCTGCCAGACCAGCAGCACCAGCATCACCTGGGAACTTAAAAATGTAATATTAGGGTCGACCTCAGACCTACTTAATCAGAAATTCTGGAGTGAGCCCAAGATTCCTGTGTTTTAATAAGCTCTCCAGGTGATTCTGATGCGTGCTTGAGAACCTCTGGACTAAAACAATCCCCAGCAAAGCAGAGTAAGATTGCCTTACACCAACAAAATTTGTGTTTTGTACATTAAGAACAAAAGAAGGCAAGAATGGATTTGGGCACTGGACATTTCTTATTATTGTTTTCTCTCCAGGTTACTGTCACTAACACTTCACCTATCTTCCCTTCCTTTTTCTTCAGAATTATTTATAGAGTACCAGTTTTCTGTTTCTCCATCTCCTGTGGCATAAAACTGCAATCAAATCAGGTCAGAACCACCTAGAGGGGTGGGATAGGGAGGGTGGGAGGGAGACGCAAGAGGGAGGGGATATGGGATATAGGTATACATATATTCACTTTGTTATACAGCAGAAACTAACACAACATTGTAGAGCAATTATGTTCCAATGAAGATGTTTAAAAAATAATCAAGTCAGAAATCTTAAAAATGTTTGGTTTTTAAGCAGGAGATATTCCCAAGATGTGGGATAGTGTTTAAGAGCACAGATTTGAGCATCTGTGATTTGGATTCAAAGGTTCCAGCTCCCAAGCTTACTAAATAGTGTGCACAAAGGCAAGCTGTTTAACATCTTTAAACCTTGGTTTGCTGACGTGTAAACAGGGATAATTATACAAGCCTGCAAAGTTCACTGGGAGGACTTAATGTGGATTATGTATGAAAGGCATCCACCTAATGCCTATCACATAATAAACACTCAATTAGTACTGCTTTCACTTCTAAGATGCTTCACTATATGAAAGCTACCACTGCTCATTTGTCAGACCTCCCCGTTAGTTTTGTGTAGTCAAAGAGGACATGCTGGGGAACACAGGCCTATTAAATATCAGAATTTATACATTTATAAACTTGGCATTTTTCCCTTTTCATTAACAGCCTCCACTTAACTGTTTAGGTATTATTCTTTGAAATAGGCAAATCAAAGGTAGATTTTAAGTATAAATTAGATATAATTTTTAATTCTATTTAAAGTTTATTAATCATAAATAAATCACCTGAAGTTTCCAGAGAAAAAATGATTTAAAGAAGATATAATTGAACTCATATAACATCCTTCCATTAGCCAATACATTATCGACGAATTGGTGAGCATAATGGCATTAGTACCTATTATGTATAAAACTATGCATGTTTTTTAATAAATATATTTAAAGTATTTTTTGTAGATACTTTTAAAATAAGCACCATGGAGTCAATCTGTGAAGAGATATATTCATTTATTTGGGCATGAAAAGATAATAGTTATTATATATTCTTGTCATATCTCAACCTTTCGTCCTTTGGTTATTTGGCCATTAGTACAGAACAAAAATAAAACAAACATTTTTTGTAAACTATTTTTAATAAACTATTTTTAGTTGATCTGCTCCACCTGATAACTCAGGCAAAACTACACTTCTTGGATAGTAATGTTACGAAGAACTTGAAGAAAATTAGTCCCAAACAGCAAATTTACTGAGTTTTACTCAAACCATGAGATTAAGGATCTATGTTTTGAATTTCATTATGTCTGTAATTTCTAAAAGATAGACTTTGTAACCTCAATGTAAATAATTCTTTGGAGAAAGTCTGTGCCAGATAGGATTACTAAATAAAAACTACCTTTGCTTATAGTTTACGGTTGAATTTAAGTATCATATAAACTCTCAGGAACAATTTATGTTCTTAATGTCAGAGATATTTGAGTGGCTACCTTAAAGTCATATCACCTTGCAAATAAATATCTTTTTCAATACGCACACACAGGCATCACATTTAAGCAAAAACCTTCACACCATAAAGAAAATGCACTGTCTTCCCTTACTTGTATCTCTGTGTCTATTGAATGAACACACAACAAATGTAGGAGATAATAGAGACAATAAAAAAATAAATTTTTTTATTCTAAAGCCTTATGTAGACTTTGGTAACTCTTGTTCCATTTATTTTATTATCTCAAAACTTAAAGTTTAAATTCAATTCAGTAAATTTCTTTTAAATAGACAGAAATTTAAAAACCCACTTTTATAGTAATCCTTTGTGACTGAAAACGTTAAACTAAGTTAATAATGTTTACAATGAAGTTCAAAATGTCAAATTGAAAGTAGAATTAAATCAAGCTGGTTCAGGTGAAGAAATGTTTCCTTTAGAATAAAATTACCTAAGAAGTTCAAATACAGATTACAGTAAGAGATGAATTTAGCTAAATAGGAAGGCATTTTATAAACTCAAAAGAAGCATCTTCAAAGCACTCTACTTTCTTTTTTTAGTATATGTGCTGTCAAAGCAAGCACAAAAGCACTTTACTGATTGCTTGTATTTAGGAAAAGGGAAAATACTAAGATGACTGGATTCTAATGAGACTTACAACCTAGTGGAAAAAGGAAAATAAACCCAGATGTATACATGCAGAAAACTCAATTGATGGAATTAATGTTAAATATTTGGAAAGTAACAATAGCCATGAAGAATATTACTGAAATAAATTACAACTCTAAACAGAAAAACGTTCTCTCATTACATCTCAACCACTTGTATCCTCTACTTGCAAATACAGTTTTCTTAACAAATATTCTGAAGTTTAAATGATACTATTTCCTTCCTGGCATCTTGATCACAGCAAAATATGCTCTCCACTACCACCATCAACTTCTGGTCAAGGTTCTCATTTGACTTAATTTTGATATCAATACTCAGTGCCCTTAAACCTTAATATAATGACATTGCTTCGGGGATTTATAATGTTATTTTCTAGACATATTCTGCACATAATACTTTTTCACACTGCTTTCCACTGCCATCAAAGATAAGATGCCGACATCAGAAGCAAGTTACTGTTACTTTCTCTAGAGTGATAACTTGTTTGCATTTTTTCCTTTATTTTTGTGAATTTTTCTATTCCCTTTTAGAGAATCATCCTCTTCCCCTTATGCTTGATAGTAATTCATAGTGTATTGTGGGTGGAATGTGTTACAACATAGCAGAAAATTCTTCTCTGGTACCCTAAAGAGGCAATCACTCATCATCAATGATAAGCAAAATGGCATTACCTCTGCCCTCCTGAGCTTGTGGTCCAGGAAAGACATACAAGGTCTTTACTTTATAGTAATACTGTTTCTCTCTAGTTCATGTCAACAAAACCCCTTCACACAGTTAGGAGAAATAACTATGTACATCCTAAGAATTGTAAGATGTCAAAAATATGATAAACAGTAACAAAAGGCCAATAAAAAATTGGGGAAAATCTCTACAGCATTCGTAACAGATAAAAAATCACCTCATTGCTTTAAAAGATCTTATAAATCAGTAAGAAAAAGGCAAGCACTGCAAACTGAAAACCAAGGAAAGAGCACAAACAGGAAACACACACACAGAAATAAACTTGGACAAGGTACAAAGAAAAAAAAGAGGTTACCCTCTCTTTGTATTAAAGAAATGAAAAAATACAATTAGCTGCTACTTTAACCTATTAAATTGGAAAATACAAAAAAAAAATTAAACATTCAAGTGTTTGGCAAGCATACAGAAAAACAGACACCATCATGCACTGCTTTCAAAAATGGTACATTTTGCAAAGTAACACAAAATATAAATCAAATGTTTTAACGTATAAATAACAACAAATATAAAAATTCTACTCTGTACTCTCAGGATATAATCTACAATGTGTGTAAAGCTGCATAGTGTTCAGTGCAGATTGATTAAATCTGTGTATAATCAAAAGGAACTCAGAAATCAAATAGTGAGGAATTAAATTAGTGAATTATGGTACATCCTATTAATGGAAAACTAGTGCCCCATTAAAAAAAAGTATTGGTAAATAATTGCTTATAGATTGTAAATAAAATTAAAAGCATATTAAAAAATGTGATTGATAGAACCTATTTTTTGCTAAATATATATGTATATATGCATAGTGCTTTTATCATAGTGGCAAGATTATAGTTGTTAACATTACTTCCCTTTCTTATCTATATTTAAATATTTTCCTACAGTAAAAATACATTTCTTCATTTGTGGAAAAAAGTATTTTTGTAACAATAAAAATGTCAAATTCTTAGAATAATAAGTAAATGGTCTTTACCCATAGTATTATTTTAGTTCATTTATATTAGCCACTAAAATGCAGTTGGAGAGTCTTTTCAGGTATTATTCAATACAGAGACACAACCAAGATAGACCCACAGACCTGAGTGTCCACCGTGGGCCTCTCTTTCTGCTGGGCATTACACATCTATTCATGTGTATGCTGGTTTCATGTCTGATTAAGCTTACTATTCTCACAGACCAGATGCTCAGGAAATACATGACTAATGTAAGAATTAATTGTGTGCCTAGTCAAGGCTACTTCTCCTCCAGACCATAAGGATCTTTGAGTATTTGGTGTATCTGCATATACAAATGTCATTAGATCATATTGATGTTGGTTCATATGTGATATATATATATATCACATATATCACCTATATATATCATATATATATACATAAATGGTTCATATGTGATATAGTATGTTCATATTTTCAAGTCCTTGTCTTAATATAAGAATTAAATCTAATTTATCTTTATTTAGTTGAGAAAACATATTTTTTCCTCCACATTTTGTATAACTATAACAATTTTGTGCAGGAATTGGGATGCAAATAAATTTACTTCATCTTAACGTGGTTAAAGAGAAGGCACATTCAAAAATTATATAATGAGGGCTTCCCTGGTGGCACAGTGGTTGAGAGTCCGCCTGCAGATGCAGCGGACACGGGTTCGTGCCCCGGTCTGGGAAGATACCATATGACGCGGAGCGGCTGGGCCCGTGAGTCATGGCCGCTGAGCCTGAGCCTGTGCTCCGCAACGGGAGAGGCCACAACAGTGAGAGGCCCGAGTACCGCAAAAAAAAAAAAAAAAAAAAATTATATAATGAAAATGAATTTTTAATTTCGGAATGCAATTGTAACCATGATATAAAAGTTATTATTTTATTATTAAACAGTGATCTTTGGTAACATAAATCATACACTGTATTATGAATATATTCTTAAAACCTTACCATGTACAGCAAATATATATTACCTAACCTCTGTATATATATTATTTTAGGTACGGTTTACAAGTATTTTCAGCATAGATTTCTCTTAAATTCCATGTTTTCAAGTCACTGTAGTTAATTTTTTAAATTCTTATCAAGCTAAAATACACTGAAATAAAATTAAAGTGATTTAAAACAAATTACTGATACGTATGCAAAAATAAAGAATAGGTGCTTAACTCAAGGTCAGTCTAAAATAAAAGCAATTTTTCCTGTGTTTTAGAGGTGCAATTATGCTTTATATTCAGTCCTGTGAAAACACTGCCGGAAATGCTATTTCCCACCAGTACTAAAACACTTAAGAGAAAATTACTATGGTTAATTTTTATTTTGCCTGTTTGTATTTTTATTTTTATTTTAGCAAAACTGTTTCTAAAGCCTGGTATTTAACCATTACTCTGGATTTATAAAACTGGATCTTTTAGAAATTATATTGGGAGAGTGTTAAGGCATCTAAATTGGCCTATTAAAAATTGGCTTACCAGAGAAGGCTCCGAGAAAGCAGTAATTCTGGCATTTAATGTCTGAGACTAAAGCTTTGAAAATTGTTACTGTTGCAGAGCAGAAAACATTAAAATATTTTCAGATTTACTGAAGCTTTATCCACATTTATATCTAGCACTTAGATACATTATGATATGCACAGTTATGTCACAGAAACGACTTGCATTATTTATGTGGCTTTTAGTTTATAATGGTGTCAAGCCTGTACAAACGCATAATGTAGATAGGAATGTAGGTGTATCTGCAGCAGTGGGGACTATAACTCATTTCCACCTGAAAGACCATGATCAGTGTCGTGAAATGAAAAGAAAAATCTAAGAAAAAGTACTTCTACTTCACAAACAAGCAGCACAAAATGGTGTTCTATCTAGTCTGCATTTTGAATGAGATGGCTCATATTCAAATAGTTTCTCAACAATCTATAAGCAAACCTAAAAATGCAAAATATTTAAAAATATCTGTTTTTTCCAGATGATAATAAAATTGGTATGCTTGGTTTTGATCCAAAAGAAAGACTGAGATCATTTTTTAGAGGTAGAGAAGAGAACACATAGGCAAAAAGATTTGAGAGAAATGGCTGTGTGTTTTACAGTGAAAGAGGCAGCATAGAGGGTGTCTTGAGTTACATATCTTTTATTTATTTATTTTTAATGTATTTATTTATTTATTTTTGGCTGTGTTGGGTCTTCACTGCTGCGCGCAGGCTTTCCCTAGTTGTGGCGAGCAGGGGCTACTCTTCGTTGCGGTGCGCGGGCTTCTCGTGGTGGCTTCTCTTGTTGCGGAGCACGGGCTCTAGGCACGTGGGCTTCAGTAGTTGTGGCACACGGGCTCAGTAGTTGTGGCTCGCAGGCTCTAGAGTGCAGGCTCAGTAGTTGTGGCACACGGGCCTAGTTGCTCCGCCGCATGTGGGATCTTCCCAGACCAGGGCTTGAATCCGTGTCCCCTGCACTGGCAGGCGGGTTCTCAACCACTGCGCCACCAGAGATGCCCACATGCCTTTTAGATTAACACAGGGTAGAGTTTTCTCCCAAATGATTTCTCAATTATATGTTACTTTATAACACACAAATTTTATTTTTAAGAAAAATCATCTTAGAATATTTTTTGTTTATTGTTTTTTCCTGAAATATTTTGTACTATTTTTTTTTAATTAGTCACTGGATTTAGAGGAAAATGAGTCTGCTCTGATCAAATTGGAATTAGTTGATAAGAAAGCCACCCTCTGTCTTTTAGCAATACCCTCCCCACTTTCTGTTATGGAGGGCCCCTAAGAATGAGGTTCTAGAACCACCTAGGAGTTACACTAAAAATACAGAGCCCCAGCTCTATTCCCAAGATTCTGGTTCAAATGTCAGAATCTGCTTTTAAATGTATTACATATTTAAATATTAATAAACCACATTTTCGGAGGTACTTGATCCACACTTTAAGAAACTTCCCTAAAGCTTCTGTGAGCACAGTAAGAAACTACAGACCCAGAATATGCATACGTACTCTACTAGGTATACTTCCATATGAACAATAAATAGGAAGAGCTTAATCTTGCTTGAGGGAATGATTTAAGACTCCTAAAAGATCTTAATATTAAACCTTATTTAACCAATAGATGGGCATTTACTGTAGTCAAATAAAATGGATTTGAGGGCCAAGGGCTCAAAATGTTGCTCTCCTTGGATTCCAGCTGTGAAAAGGAAGTTGGGTGAAAAAAAGGCTTTCCTATGAGTAAAAAATGATCATAAAATTTATGGTATTTAGCTACAAGCTAATTTACCAATTTGCGTACTAATGTAAAACTGCCTTGTGGCTTCCCCGGTGGCGCAGTGGTTGAGAGTTCACCTGCCGATGCAGGGGACACGGGTTTGTGCCCCGGTCCGGTCCGGGAGGATCCCACATGCCGCGCAGCGGCTAGGCCTGTGAGCAATGGCCGCTGAGCCTGCGCGTCCGGAGCCCGTGCCCCGCAACGGGAGAGGCCACAACAGTGAGAGGCCCGCGTACCACAAACAAAACAAAACAAAACAAAACTGCCTTGGCTTATTGAACTGATTATGGAGGTCAGAGTACAGGATTCTGAGATCTTATGAAATTACAAACCATGAGGAATCATTACACAACACTTCCAAATCTTCAATGTTCTAAACATATTTAAATTTGAATTAGCTACAAAGCTCAGATGCTAGGTAATCCAAATACCTTGATTCAATAATAAGCAAATAATTTTTTTAAACAATTCTCAGCTGAGTAAGACTAATGTTTTTGCCAAGTTTCCTAGTAGTTCCTGGAGCACGAATGGATATAAACTCATTTTTCTTCTGTGGTGTGTATGCGTGTGGTGTAGTTGTTGTTTAACTAGATTAGGGTGCTTTTCCCAAAATACCAAGAAAAGAAATTTTCTATTAAATATTCCCTCTCACTGCATAAGTTAGAGGAAACAGAAATTTCATCCAACTCCAATCTCAAAAGAACATGCAAATTGCAACTGATGATATTTACATTGAAGGGATTTTACTTTATTTTTTCTCTGGTTGTAGTTGAGAACAATATTTATTTCTAAATAAATATTTAGATTCCAATTCTAGGAAAAAAAATCATGCAAGGTGCCCTTAGTTGGTCCCTGCTGAGCGGGATGAAGGGAGAATCCACTCACCATGCCCCGTGTTAAGACCATGGCCACACAGAAGAAGCCCTAGAAGAAGAGATGACTATTTCTAATTCATATACAAATGCTGAATGCACCAGCTGTATGGAATGGTGTTACTCTCCCACAAACAAACAAGTAAAAAATAAAGATGCAACCCTTAATTTAGACCCAGAGTGCACTTTAGATCCTCAGGTACAAAGAATAGTCCATTAAAGTGTGAACACAAAACAACAGATTGTGGCTTAGACTATGACTTGACTTGTTTTTCATCATGGAAATGAAATGGTAAAAGCTGAGACCTTACTGAAGACTCATCTGCACGATGAAAACTTCCCTACATATTCCTACCCCACCATGACTCTTCTAGATGTTTTATTGCTTCATTAGGTGTATGAAGTGAGAGAATATCTTGAAATATAGTAATGTGATTTTTTTTTCTTTTGCACTTGCTTATGAATATTCCTTACCAACCCAAGCCAGAAGCAATCTTTACTTAGGGTGAAGTGGAATCATAGAAAGTAAAGAGACAGAAAGAACTGGTGTTGAGCTTTTTGATTTTCAAAACTGGTCTTGAAAACTGTTTCAGACACAGTAGTCTAAAAACCTGGCTTTAAATCTCTAGAGCCAGATACCTGAGAGAGAAAAGCATTTTCTAAATGGAAAATCTCCCCTTTAAATATATAAAAAAAAAGCAACCCATAATTTGGACAAACTGAGCTTGGAGTTCTACTATAAGCCATAGAGTAGAATAAATGATATATAAGAACTGTTTCACAAAGTAAAAAATGTCAGACCTTCCTTGGCTGAAGAAAGGACCTAGAGAGAAGGGGAGAGGAAAACTAGAGAAGATAGAAGTTTAGGAACTGCCCCCTTCTCCAGGATTTTGTCATGTAGAGCACATCCATTCATCATTATCTGATTATTAAGTATTCCTATTTAAAATATATTTAATTTTGTGCCTTGTAGCCTTTAATTCTAAAGCAAAAATATATTGATCCTAATCATCAACTAACTC
This sequence comes from Tursiops truncatus, assembly GCF_011762595.2. Lineage (NCBI taxonomy): Eukaryota > Metazoa > Chordata > Mammalia > Artiodactyla > Delphinidae > Tursiops > Tursiops truncatus. Next base: position 160,843,356 of record NC_047035.1, on the reverse strand, counting down.
ACTCAACAAATAATTACTGGGACTTAATACATAATGAGTCTTAGAAATAATGCAATAAATGGGAATCACAGTCCTTGAAATTCCTCAAGGAATTTGCAGTCTATTGGAGGCAGAGGGTGAGGGTCAGAGACAAGTTAAAAGCCGATTATATTCCTTTGCTTATATGCTGCCATGTTTCTGTTTATACTTTTACCACCTAGAAGTGAGATTCTCGTCTGCCTTTTTCCTTACAGAAATACAGTTTATTAATGAAGTATGGCTTATTTGCATGAGCCACAGAAACTTTCTGAAATTACCCTGTGCTTTTTTACGTCAGAAGCAGCCCAAGGAAATTTTGTATTCTGAAATTTCAAAAATTACTTGCCAACTGTCAAATGTGATCAAAACAAAGCAGTATGAATATCTACTACTCTATTACTTTGGGCATCCTGGCTGCAGACGTTTAAATAAAATGATGGTAAAACTGGAACCATTTTCATAGAACAAAAGGGAGCTCAGAAAACCAGGGTGAAAAAGTCAGCCCAGGGAAAGAAAAATCATTGTACACTTAAGATACCGTGGTCCCCTTGAGTACAAGGTCAAATTGGCCAGGGCAATGATGGACTGGACAGTGGATATACCTTTAGTTTTCTTTGAAGCAGCAACCTAGGAACTGGGGGTCATGAAGCTTTAACTGAGGAGAAGTGTGAAGGCATAAAGGTTTGGAAAAGATTCTCTGTAATATAAATGGGGATTCCTTTGTTGTCTTCAGTAACATTTCCTTGAAATCAATAAAAGGAAAGAGGAAGAATGGGATCTTGTAGGAAGTGGGCACTCAATATATTTGTGGACAACAAAACAGGGGAAAGGTATGAGTTATTAAACCTCGAAAGAAAAGACCAAAATAAATGATGATAAAGAGCAAAGACTGGAAGAAGAGGGAAAGGGGCAAGGTGTTGGAGGAGCAGCTGAAAAAGGAAGAAAAGGAGAAAAGGAGAAAAGAAATTTGGAGGGGAAGGAATGAATAGATAATTCTAAAACAACATATTAACAGTGCTTTTCGATGAGTGGTGATACTACAAATAATTTTTCTTTATTTACTCATGCTTTTCTCTGGTTTCTATGACTTTTATAAGAGCATTTACTATTTTTTAATTAAAATTTTTTTTTAATTTTGTAAGAAAGAGTACACTTAGCCCACTTATGCTCTCACTTAAACCTTCATCTTTACAAGAGCATTAACTTAGGGTAAGGTGGTGTGGCAGGAATTTGGGAACTGCCTAATAAATAGTCCCTAACAGACATGTTCCAAATGCGTGTTCACTTACGTTGTATGATCCACCGACGGCCTGTGATTTTCCTCCCCATGATGAATACTGGTTCCATTACCAAGTCCCCACCTGAATGTGTTTGAATGTTGAATTAGTTTTTCTGAGATTGGCTGGTACCATCTACACAGGCTTCCTTTTTCAAAGCTGCAAACTTCCATAGCTTGAATAGGACGGGACAGAGATAAGATGAGCTAATCACAATAAATGTATTAATAAATGGCGATTTCCATCTGCATCAGCACTTTCTTACTCTTGGGGTTTCTTTAAATTATAATCTAACTTGTAGGCATAACTGAAAGAATTAGGCAAATTGTTTACATAATCACTAGAAAAGTTTTAAAGAAATCTAGGTGTATTATATTCAAATATCTATATTAACTGAAATATGGAAATAAACGCACATACTGAAGATTCTGCTTTCATAAAGAAGTGAGATTTTAATTCGCTCTGAAAGCAGCAATTTAAGAATCGCCACTCTGTTCTGACACAACACTTACATTGCTTATATGACCTCCAAGTTCTGATAGGTCTGTTCTTTTTTCACAGTATTATCGCAAAGCTAAATCCCAAATTCCAAATTACTTAAATTCAAAGCTATAAGATTTACAACAGCTTTTAGATTGAACCTCTTTCCTTGAAAGTTTTCAATATTCTTGTAATGACTGTATTCTAATATCAAACAAAATTAAAAGTCCAGTGATTTTTTAAATATATAAGTTGTGTGTGAAAACAAATGTTTCTTTTTCTCTCCTTCTCTCTCTCCTTCTCTCTCTGATGTGTTCATGTGTCTGTCTGTCTTAAATCCTCTACTTCTTGAATAAAAGAAAAGAATCAACTCAATGAGGTCTTGTGTATACAATGGAAAGCCTGGTGTGTACTCCAGGTTTTAAACGGCATAAACGGTGACAGCATAGGCTACCACTACTATGGACTGTGGTACTTCGATTCACGATTTAACATAAAATTCATGATTTAACATAAAATTTGAGAAGGAAAACTCCATCAAAAAAAGTGATTTTAATCACGACATTCAGGTGTGTTATTTAATCTCTGATGTTAATATTGATCATATAATTATACTTATTTTGTGAAGAGATTTAGAATTCAATAGACTCCTGTTCATATTATTAAACAAGATTTTAAACATTATAGATTTTTTAAAAATTAGAGGACATAGAGTTTCAGGCAACCTAAGATCTGCTGTACAACATTGTACCTACAGTCAACAATACTGTATTGTACACTTAAAAATTTATTAAGAGGGTAGATCTTATATTGTATTCTTATCACAATGAAAAAATTACAAAATATGACTGTAGATGACAAGCAGATTTATCACAATAGTTCATTTTACAAAGAGGTGGCGAAGACAAGACACAATTTGTTCAGAACTAAATGGTAATAATTCATGTTTAATCAAAATAAATAAATATCCCCATGATTTTAATAATTTAATAGTAGACATTCATTCAGGACATTTACAGAACTTATCAAAACTTCCCATCCAATCATAAATGGCATTACTAAAATTTCAAAGTTGAACTAAGAAGAAAGTCAGTATTTACTAAAGATGCTCACTAGGTGTAATTAATTAGATTTTGTGAAAACTTTTACAAAGTCGACTTATGTGTGATCAGAAGAGGATTTTAGTGCCTTCCCATGAGGGCGTCTGAATACCACAGAATCGTCCATTATATTATCTTACATCTGTGATGCACAGTACATCCTTCTGACCAACTCGAGTTAATTACTGTCCCATCTTATTCACAGAGTGAATTAGCTTTGATTTTATGAGGTTTTTTGGCCTGGATTAGTTTATTGTGTATTTGTATTTTTTAAGTTTTAGAATTCCTTGACGAGGCTGACATAAGATAAATTAGAATTTCACTATACACTATATTATCTGTATGTTCTAAACCGTCAGTATTATCAAGACACTTGATCAATATTATGGTAAATTCACATACAACTTAATAAAGAGCAAGGAAGGGGAAAAAAATCACAAGTGTTTATTCCTTCTGATCCTGTGTTTTGCCCATTCAGACACAGATTAATTTTTCTCCTCTCAGTTTGTATCTTTGACGGAGAAGTTCACTTCTAAATTAAATAATTTGCCTTGATCCATTCAGGAGAAGCCATAGATTGGCAAGTGTCAATAAATGAAAACCATCTTTCAACAGTACCTAGCCGTTGAAGTGTCCACATGTACTAGGATTGGTTTTCTTATTAATTCTGCACATTTGACATAGTATTCATTTTATGTGTGCGTTTTGACAAGGGTAAAATTTGAGCAGATTCATCTAATTTGAGGGTATTATGCTTCTTCCCTAAACATTTCTATTTAGTGATTGTGACAAGCAGAGACAAAAAGGGGGATGAATAAAACTGATAAATGATAGCTCTGGAATCAAGCTAAGTCCATGAAAACAAGTATTTTGAATTTAAATATTAATTTAAAGACACTTCTTGTTGGACATGATACAAGAATGTATGCTGATTCTTCTATCATTTTCTATACAAATAGTCTTTATGTTAAGAAACTGCTTTAAGCCAGGTTGAAATTTTCTAACTAGGACATTATGCCACGCTACTTGAGATAACACTAGTATTTTCTTATCAGTTTTATGGCTATATTTAATGCAAAATTTGGGAATTCACGTACCGCAGGATGATTCATCTGATTTGTCAGGGCAGTCATATCTAAAATCACATTTCTGGATATTTTCAACACATTGACCATCAGAGCTGCAAACAAATTCATTGTCGGTACAGTTGTGTGGAGGTAAGTTTACTGGAACTAAAGTTTCTGGTGGAGTTGGAAGGTTCACTGGCAAATTACCTTGAAATAATAGACAAGTATCATTTTGCAGATTTTTCCATTTCTTTAAAGATTTCACACAATAAACTTTATTAAGTATGCTTCACACTCAACATTATAAAGAATATTTGATAGTATTTGCTAATCTGCTGAACTTCTTTATGTAAGCATATAAGTTGGGGTTCATGGCTTTAGTAATGGCAAATAACTTTAGATATCTTTGATTATAAAAATAAGTGAAGGTGCAGATGGAAATTATTGAAAAGCTCTTCAGAGCTCACTGAACAAATGAGAGGCTCAAGAACAGGGCTTGGAAGATCAGCAGGAAAAAGTGAATCCCAGGTACTGGCGTTAGGAACCAGAGTCAAGGTCAGGTTAAACCTTCTAGTTCACTAGGTGAATAAACTTTGTTCTTCCACTGCTACAACGAACTTAACATCTCCTCTTTGTTTCAGATATCCCCACATAGCTGGGATTCAAGGTTGCAAGATAGACCCAAACCAAAAGTATTCACCCAGAAATATTTAAATAAGCTATAATTTCTGATATTACAGAGTTTAGAAGAAATTTATAGAAGTTGATTAACTTAGACAGTAAGCTATCCAATAAGCACTTATTAATAACATCTCTGTGTCATATACATGGTAGATGTAGTGGATTTAAAGCCAAACATGCTGTCACTGCCATAAAAGAGTTTACAGGCTAGTGGATAAGGCAGTCAGGAAATTCCTTCATTACAGTTCCATGGGATAAGTTTAGGATAGAGATTTTAACATGATGGAGGCAAAAATGACACCTATCCCTTAACTCCTGTATTCACATCCTCAGACCATGGTATATGGTGGGTACACTATCATTGTGAAGTGAGTGAATACATATACAGACGGATAGAAGGATGAAGGAGGGATGGAAGGATGGTAGAAGGGATAGAAGGATGGATGGATGACAGAGTGAGTGAATGAATAGATGAACAAAGGTTAAGATTGTACAGTATATTAAGAGAACACAGGAAAATTCTGTCTCAGATGGGGAAGACTTCCTGGCATGGTGATGTTTAAACTAAGTTTTTAGTTTTCATTTTTTTTAAACTTTTTATTTTATATTGGAGTATAGTTGATTAACAATGTTGTATTATTTTCAGGTGTAAAGCAAAGTGATGCAGTTATACATATACACTTTTTAGTTTTAAAGGATGATTTGCTGCTGGGTAGATAAAGAAGGGTACAAGGTCTTTTGAGGCAAGGAGAAAAGACTCATGTGAAGACAGAGGAATGTATTTTCCTGTTGTTTTCTGGAATACTGTGAGAGTTTGACAAGAAGACTATCTTGGGATATGGTAAGAATGCATCTGATGGAGCCATCAGATACGGGACTAGAGAGGAGAGGGTTACCAGGTCACAGAGAGCTAAGTGGGACCAACCAGGATTTTGAAGTAAATATAAAAAGCTGTGGAGAAACACCAAGATATAAAATTTCCACTTCAAGAAATACTTATCAGGCATTAGCGTGGAGAATGATTTGCTGGTGGCTCTGACATGGGGAAGAGAGAACAGCTGAGCTTCCAGGTAACTAATAAACCAAAGCAGAGATGTTTTGCAGGGGACAGAAAAGACCTGAGCAATATTACACATCCAGTGTCTAGAGGACTGGGGATGTGGGTGCTTTGGGGAACTTGAGGAGAGTCCAATAAATAGTACTTTATTTCTTAGCTCAGGCTTTGAAGCAATTAAGGACTAAGACTGAAGCGTAGGGCAGCTAGTAGATCAAAATATCAACCTTTTTACGGATGAAGTTGATACTGGAAAAAAATAGCCTGTATCTGTAGGCAGGTAATCTTTCAGAGTGTGAAACACAGACTAAGTTATAACCTGTGCTGGAAATTTCTATACAGAAGCTGACCATTGTGAACTACAGAAGGGAAGAGCTGAGCACATCTCAGGCTGCACATCTCAGGCTTCCTTCAGCTAACTGTCTCCACGAAAAGAGGAAACTAAGAGACCAGGTATGCATGTGCAGGCTCTCCTTGCAAACTCAACAATCCATTGTTGCTTTTCCACAGTTTACATTAGCGTTCACTGTTGGTGTTTTACATTCTGTGGGTTTTAATAAATGTATAATGACAAGCTTCCACCATTAGCGTGTCATACAGAATAGTTTCACTACACTAAAAAACCTCTAGGCTCTGCTTTTCTGTCCGTCCCTGCCCCCAATCCCTGGCAAATATTGATCCTTTTACTGTCCCCATAGTGTTTTCCAGAATGTTATATAATTAGAATCATACAGTATGTAGGCTTTTCACGTTGGTTTCTTCCACTTATTAATATGTATTTAAGTTTACTCCAAGTCTTTTCAATGGCTTAATAGTACGTTTCTTTCCAGCACTGAAAAGTATTCATTGTCTGGATATTAATCCAGCACTGAATAGTATATCCATTGTCTGGATATACCACAGTTTATTAATCTCCTACTGAAGGACATCTTGGTTGACTGGGCATCTTTTCATATACTCATTTGACATCGATGTATCTGCTGTGGTGAGATGTCTGCTCAGATCTTTTGCCTGTTTCTTAACCTGTTGATTTTCTCACTGTTGAGCTTACAGTGTTCCTTGTATATGTTGGATAACGCCTTCATCAGATAGGTCTTCTCCCAGTCTGTGAACTGTCTTCTCCATCCCTTAAAAATGTCGTTCACAGAGAAGTTTTCAATTTTAATCAAGTATAATTTATCAATTATTTCTTTAAATGATTGTCTTTGGTGTAGTATCTAAAAAGTCATCACTATAACCAAAGTCATCTAGATTTTCTCCTATGTTATCTTAGGAATTTTATAGTTTTGCATTTTAGATTTAGGTCTACAATCCACTCTGAGTTCACTTTTGCGAAGGATATAAAGTCTGTGTCTAGATTCTTTTTTTTTTTTTTTTCACATGGATGTCTAGTTCCAGCACCAGTTTTGGAAAAGACCATCTTTTTCACATTGAATTGCCTTTACTCCTTTGTCAAAGATTAGTTGACTATATTTACATGGGTAGATTTCTGGCTCTCTATGCTCTTCCAATGATACAGTTCTCTGTTTTTTCACCAATACCACACTGTCTCGATTACTGTAGCTTTATAATAAGTCTTGAAGTTGGGTAGTGTCAGTCCTCCAACTTCGTTCTCCTTCAATATTGTGTTGGATATTCTGGGTCTTTTGCCTCTCAATATACACTTCAGAATTAGTTTTTCTATATTCACCAAATAATTTGCTGGGATTTTGATTGAGATTACATTAACTCTATAGATCAAGTTAGGAAGAATTAACATCCTGAATATAGTGAGTCTTCATGCATGTTTTTGTATCCTTATCTCAAACATACATGTTCCATTTAAAACATACACTATTTTGTGTCTTAGAAAATTTTACATAAATAATATTCATATTTCTTTTGAATTTGCAATCTTGACTCCAAACATATTTTTCAGATTTATCTCTATTGTTACATAGAGAATCAATTCATTCATTTAACTGGTTAGGGTAATCAATTAAATGAATACCTGGAGTCAAATATTTATGTACGAATATTCTGTAGCTGGTATATCTCTTCTCAAGCAGGACAGTAACAATATCTATAAAGTGTGCTACAATGGATGTCTTTGTACATTTCTCTTTGCAAACATATGCCAGAGTATTTCCAAGGCAAGGTACCTTGAAATGAAATTTCAAAGTTATAGGGTATGTAATCAGTCAACTTAAGTAGTTTTCAAAGGTGGTTTACCCATTTCCACCCAGAAACGTGTGCATTTCTCATATTCCAGCCAACACTTGGCATCATCAGATTTTTTTTAATGTTTGCCAGGGTAACAGGTCTGAAATAATAATTCCTTGATATTCTAACTTGTATTTCCCTAATTATTGAGACTTTTTTTAGGGGCCACACAAGTATCTTACTCTCGTTTTTGACTAACTATTCACATACCCTGCTCTTTTTCTCTACTAAATCCATTGTCTTTTTCTTATTAATTTACAGGTTTAAATTAATCCCATATTCTCCATACTAATCCTCAATCATTTGTCTAAGTGACAAATATGCTCTCCTAATCTAGTCTTGCCATTTTCTATGGTGTCTTTCAGAATAAAAAAACTCTAATTTTAATATATCAATCATTGCCTTTATGGTTTGTGCTTTAAAATTTCACTAAAAGTAATCTTCCCTATTCTAATATCATAAATATGTTTTCTATAATTTCCATGAAATTTTGATAGTTTTATTTTTCATATTTAGATCTTTCCTCCCTCTGGGCTCTACTGTTATCTATTATCTGTGATGAGAATCTAAATACAATTTTTTTTCACATGAATGGCCACTTTTTGATCTATTAGTCTATTGGTGCAACTCAAACTTCTCTCATTTATCATTTTATATTTTATTATGAAATATATTATACATATATAAGAAGGAACATAAAATATATGCCTGGTTTAAAGAAGAAGAAGAATAGCCATATATTTACCTTCCAGTTTATGGAAATGAAATTCACAGTTTTGAACCCTCCAGTGTTTCCCCTCTGACTCCATCCCCTCATTGGCATCTCTCCTGGTTCACAGTACACTGAAATTTGTGTTTTATTTCTTTGCTTTCATTTGTGTTTACATTTTCTTCATTTGCATATATACCAAATAACATCTTACAGTGCTTACTTATTAGCTTATGTGACTAAATAACTTATTTAGATTCTTAGAATAAATTTATTCTTAGAATAAATTCTTAGAATAGTGACCATATACATGGAGCACCATGTAGGTCCTTTTTAAATAAATAAAATGTTGTTTAGATTCAAACTTTAGATGAATGGACTCCACTCTATATATAATCTGCAACTTGATTTTTTTCTGAACATTGTACATTCATCCATCCAAACTAATGTGTGTTCTTGCAGTTTAGCTGTGTTGACTGCTGTATAATGTTTCACTATATGAATATGTAACATATGTTATATAGCCATTCTACCATCAGTGGTTTTTGAGTTGACTCTGAGGTTTTGTTTCTTTGTACATTTCTCCTGAGGTACCTACATGTGGAATCGCTTGGTCACAGAGGATGCACATCTAAATTTACTAGATAATGCCAAACTGCTTTCAAAAGTAATTGTATCAATTTCTATACTTCTCAGTAGCGTATAAACATTCTGGTCATACCACATGCTCATCATCCACTGGTATATCTAGAATTACCCGTACGTGTGCCATTTTCTTTGCTGTCTCTTCCCTTTTGCATCTCAGCCCTTGTTGAGCTCATTCTGTCTCCTTTAAATGTTCACATTTACATAGTTCATTTGGTAGGAGTCTGGTGCAGTGAAATCATTTTTTGTTTGTTTTTGGATGTCATGCTCTGAGTGCCTATTTTCACCCTCATTCCTGAAAGAATTTTGCTTTGCTCTAGACTGTTATTTTTTCTCAGAACTTTGAAAATAATTTCAACTGTCTTCCTACTTCCATTCTTGCTATTGTGAAGTCATCTATTAATCTGATTGCAGTTCTTTTTTAACTGTATTTTAATCTCTGGCTATTTTTACCATAATCTTCCCTTTCATTTATTTTTTTCTAATTCATTTCCATAAGCCTAGACCTGGATTTATTCTAATATTTTGCATGAGGTTGAATAGGCTTCTTAAATCTTATGTTAATTCTTAGCCATTATATCTTTGAAAATTGCTTCTCCTCCATTTTCTTTATTCTCTCTCTGGAACTCCATTAGCTTTTATGATCTATCCTTCAAGTAAATCTAACCCTTCTATTTTCCTTTTCTCTCTCTCTCTGCTGCTCCCTGAAATTTCCTCATAGTTATTCTCCAGAAGACTAATCACAGCATTGATTCAGCTATTTAATTCATCCGCTGGGATTTTTATTTCACTGATTTTACTTCTCACTTCACGATGGCCAATTTGCTACTTCTTTCAAAATTTTCTGGGTTTTTTTTTGGACAACATCATGCTATTTTCTTATGTCTTAGAGTCCTTTAATATTTTAAATTATTTATTAGTTTTCTATTTTTTGCATAACAAATTTCCACAAACCTTAGAATTTTAAACTAATAAACACTTATTATCTCACACAACTTATGTAAGTCTGAAACACAGAAGAGGCTTAGCTTGGTGGGTTCTAATTCAGGGTCTCATAAGATTACTGTCAAGATGTCAGCCAAGGCTGCAGTCATCTGAAGGCTTGACCGGGGATGGAAGACCTGCTTTCCAAGGGGGCTCATGCCTGGGAAGTTAGGCTACTGTTGGCAGGAGGTCTCAGTTCCTGGGCTTTCTCCAAAGGGCTGCTTGTGTATCCTTCAGACATGGTGTCTGACTTCCCCCAGAGTGAGTGATCCAAAAGAAGACAGCAGAAGCCTAGCTTTGGAAATCACACCCAGTCATTGCCACATGGGTCATTAGTTACCCAGGTCAGTCCTACTCAATATGGGAGGTGCCTGGTCCACAGATCATGAATACCAAGAGGTGGGGATTACTGGGGGCTATTTTGGAGGTTGGCAACCATAATTTTTTGTGCTTGATTTTTATGTGAGAATCCCTTATGATCTAGTTTGTAGAAGAGTCCTTCTAGATTAACTTTGAGTTGTTTCTTTTGGAACCCCACTGGTACCTCCACCCAGGGACGATATACCCCTTTTGGCCCTCCTCTCCCCTTTTCCTGCCTCTCATCCATCCTATATTCTCTTTACTCCCTAACTCTGGCAATCACATTATGCTTTCTGTTCTATTTTTCTATTTCTCTCATGTGGGCATTTCTCTTTTGTAACCTCAGCTTAACATTTAAAAAAATGCATGTTACATTTGACATTTCTAGGTATATGTAGTGTTATAGTTTTCAGATCATCTGGTCTGCCACATTATTAAAATCAGTAGTCTTAACTGCATCTTTAGGCCTGGTTTCAATTTATACTAGGAAACAGTCCCTCACTTAAGAAGAAATCATAGACATGCGTGGCTATCTTAGAAAAAGGAGGTAGATGAGTCTATATTCAGGAAAAATAGAGACAACTCATTTTCTATCTCAGAAATGATCCAGGTAAAATGACCTGGATCCCAGGTAGGTCAAAATATCACTACTCTAAAAAAGAAATAGGAAAACCTTAAAATTCTTTGTCCTTTCCTCATTACTCTTTGTTATTCTACCAGAATTAGTGAATCTTAAAAGATAAGTGTAATATGTTTGTATCTGAGAGCACCAAAAGAATTATTGGAAGAAAGTGTTTCTTACTCCAAAGTCCAATTCTGGAAATGGTGGTATAACTGGAAAGATGGAGTTGCCACTGATTCCTTGGGATCTGCCATGTAGAAGTAAAACAGAGCCCAGACACATGGTTAGACCAAGACATCATGTGGAGCCTGAGGCATGGCAAGGACTGCAAGCCTCCTGACACATCTCTGACCCTCACAGATGGTTTATACTTTCATGTAAGGAACACGAAGTCAGTTTGTTTTACTTTGCTATGCCTCAGAGCAGTATTTCTTATTAAAAAATCCTGCTCTTAACTCAGGTGAGAGGCCCACGTACCGCAAAAAAATATACATATATATATAAATTGTGAACAACCTTAATAGTAAAACATACCTAGAACAATAAGCCCATCTTAGTCAGTCTGGGCTGCCATAATAGAATCCCACAGACTGAGGGGCTTAGACAACAATTTATTTCTCACAGTTCTAGAGGCTGAAAGTCCAATATCAGGGTACCAACGTGGCTGGGTTCTGAGGGCTCTATTCCAGGTTATGTCCTTACGTGGCCTCCCTTGGTATATGCATGCAGAGAGAAAGAGATCTCACATCTTTTCCTCTTCTTATAAAAGCACTAATCCCATCATGAGGGCATCAACTTCAACAACCCAAATTACCTTCCAAAGGCCCCACCTCCAAATACCATCACATTGGGGGTTAAGGTTTCAACATATGAATATTGGAACATTCACTCCATAGCAAAACTTGTGATTTTTTTTAAACCTATGATTGTTTAGAAATGCTGAAGTTGGTAGCAATGGTAGAGTTAATGCTCTTAAAATAAAAAAAACACTAAAAGCTTTGCAGATGAGACAAAATTGAAAGGTGAAATGCAAATAACTGAACACCAAGAAGCAGAGATTAGTCTGGTTTGATCTGATTTTCTTCCACATCCCTAAGCCAAAGGGAAACCAACTCACCTGCACAGCTGTCACCCTAGATGACTCAGGCTCCAGATGGACTCAATGTTCTAATTCCTTGCTCTGTGAATTCCTTGTAACAAATATGATATACTTCATGCTACCCTAGTATAATCTTTCCGGTAAAAATAGACTTTCCAACTTCTTTTATACTAGACTTCCCTCCCGACAGCTATTCCCACACTGGTAATTAAACAAGTAAAAATTTTAACATCCTAAGCCCTTGATAAATTATTGCCAGCTTTAGACATATCACAACTGTGTGAATTACTTGACTAATATGCATGGTTGTTCTTTATCTCCAAGTAACAATGCGTATCTTTTTCTTGTGACTTCTGATGTTAAGAAATACATTTAATTTAAAAATCTAAAAGTCTACTTGAGGTTTAAACATAATCAATCTTCAGAAAAATTAAAAATTTGAAATATCTACAGCACCAGAAGAAAAGCGTTTCCTATTGTTCCTATTGCACTTAACATAATAACCTGGGGTTATAACCACAAGCTGAAACGACTACATTTAGCATAATCATACTAAAGTGTCTGTGCTAGGTCTACTTCCTAGGATAGTAGGTTTTACTGAAACATAGCTACTCTTTGGATATGATTTATTAACAATTGTGACACAGCTCTTTGCCTCATATGATGCACTGTCTCTTTTTTTTTTCTTTCTCCAGTAGCAAATCAGCTCTTTTTTGAAATATTTTTGCTCTACCACATGGATTCAATAAAATTTTCCAGGTAGCACAGGATATTTTCCATATTTAAAGACATTCTACTATCTTTGAAAGTGACTAAAAATAAACTTAACTAGCAGTTGGACAATTTTCAAGCTAAAATTTAAGTATTTCAACAGCCTTCTCCACTTTTGGTATTTAGCATTTCCTTCAATTAAAAGATGACAAAATTTTAAAGTTTTAAATTTAAAATAGGTTAAACCAGTTATTTGTCGAATTTTATTTTCTAGAAACTTATTGGGTTGGCCAATAAGTTCATTTGGGTTTTTCATAAGATCTTATAAATAAAATACTAAGTTGCATGGACCATAGGCTTTGGGCAAAATTTTTCCCTAGGTATATGCTCAATCACTTTACGACACTACACCAAAGACAATAAAACCAGAATATTTTAGATTACAATCACTGAGTCTCAAATTTCTTCATTTTTGCCTTGAAGTGTTTTACTGAACTGCAAATATTTCCAACATTTCTAAAATTTTCTTCAGAGGCTATATTTCCTTCTGAAAAATATGGATAAAAGAGGACCTCAAAGCAAAATGCTTTCATTTAATTTACTATCCTGATAAAAATGTAATGGATACACCAAAGCTTAGTATTAGAAGGTAAAAAGCTGCAGGTGGGGCTTCCCTGGTGGCGCAGTGGTTGAGAGTCTGCCTGCTGATGCAGAGGACGCGGGTTCGTGCCCCGGTCCGGGAAGATCCCACATGCTGCGGAGCGGCTGGGCCCGTGAGTCATGGCTGCTGAGCCTGCGTGTCCAGAGTCTGTGCTCCGCAACGGGAGAGGCCACAGCAGTGAGAGGCCCGTGTACCGCAAAAAAAAAAAACCCAAAAAACTTGCAGATGATATCTGAAAAATGAACACAAAAGAACTCACACATTTTGCCACTGAAACAAACATCACTCTTTGCAGAAAGAAGGGAGACTTGATCAAGCACAAATAAAGCTGGTGAGATATTGAGGTGAAGGAGGAGGGATGTCAAAAATTCAATCAACTCAGCCAGTTTAGCAATAACAACAACAAAAACCATTCAGTGGGTAAGGGAGGAACGTCATAAAAATTGTTAAGCATTCTCTAAAGAGTTACCATACTTTCTCAATTTTAAGGAAGGTATCATCAGTTGCAAGATATGTCACTGACTTAGTAACAACTTTCCTGGGAAAAGAAAAACACTAATTCCTTGGACAGTGATACTCATTCTAATAATTAGTAGTTCTAGTAACTAATAAATCTAATACACATGCTGAATTCTGAAATTTTAACTTTGATGAAAAGTGCGTAGGTATTTTTTTTCAGTTTGCAAACAGTGTGTTGTGATGCTATGTCGTCACAGATTTATTTTTCCAAATAACCCAGCTATCTCACCAATAATCTTGGACACAAGAAAGAAAACTCCTGTTGCATGTATTCTGCTAAAAGACACACACTCCTTGCTTTTCTGATGGAAGATGGAAGGAATAATGCAAAACAGATACTTCCTTTGGGATAATATTTTAAAATCTGAATGTCTGGCAACAGTTCTTCCTAAATCTACTCTGAAGGTCTAATTCAAGGTGAAGGGAAAGCTATTTAACTTTGCCATTATTCCACATCATTATCTACTCTGGGAACAGACAACATCATCACACACCGATGCAAAGAATCATAGGATTCTATTGCATGGTTAAGATTGTCTACTTTCCCTAGAAATGTAATTAATCTTGCATAAACAGCTGTTTCTCTATTTTCCTCCTGAATTAGATTTAAAATGATAATCTACATCATCGAAGTACTGAAACAAAGGAGATACGATCCATTATTGAGAAGGGATTTGAAAATTGTTGGAAACAACTAGAAGTTAGAAAATGAGAGACAACCTAACCTAGAGGAACAAGTAATGATGGTCTAGGACAAAGTGAAAAGAAACTAAGTTTATGGCATAAAAACTATTGAGGAAAATTAATAAAAGTTTGCAGTTAAGAAGCTCAGTCATTCGAGTCAACAGCGTTTTGAACCAAGGTCATGGCAGAGGTAATGGAAAAAGTAGAACAGATGTGAGAAATATTTTGGAGTTTAAGGGGAAACTTAAAAGTTTAAGGGGAAAGCCAAAGACGACTATAGTATTTCAATCCTGGGTTGCTCGAGGATACTGAGGTCATCAAAAGGAACAAGGGAGACGTAGGGGAAAGAGAAGTTGATTTTGAGGAAATAGGTAAAAATGAAATAATCTCCTCCTTTTTAGTCACTTTTAGTATAAAATAAAATTACAGGTTACAAATCTGCTCTTTGGACATGAGGTCAATAGTTTGTGTTTTTTTTTAGTTTTTTATTTGTTTTGTTTTGTTAATCAAGGAGGAAACATGCTGTAGATAATGTTCATATTGAAAGCAAATCAATGTCTGTAAGTGAACCTACGCGGACTGATCCCACCTCAGCTAACATGATGTCATGACAAAACACTGACTGATAATCAAGAGCAATATTTCTATTAAAAATCTAATTTTTATTTTCGTTTTCATCTTACGGTAAGATCACATCAGCTTCCTTTATGAAACCTATGGCTTCAGCAGGCTTTGTGGTTTCTGTCCAGAGTTTCTTTTGCTATGAAGCCAACATGAAAACCATGCAGTTCAGTCTTTAAAATTCCATATTTTTCTTCCAAAACTTAAAGCAGAAAATTGAGACTAACAGTGTGTAACTGATATTTCACATCTCTGCCCTTGTTTCTGGCAGCTCTCTTCCCTCTACCTTGGAAACATCAGCCCCAGAATGCATGTAGCAGGATAATTAAAGCAGCAACAGTAGCAACAATGACTTGTGTTCCCTTTCTGTATTCTTTTTTGTTCCCCTCTGCCACTGGGGTCACAGCCATTCTCCCTAAGCAAAGACTGGGAGGCGATTTGGCCCTGAAATCAGACCCCTTAGGTGAAAAATCTCATTCCTACCCTCAATTGTGCATTCTTACCCAGGTCACCGATGCCCTTTAAGTTTAGTTTTTCACACCCATAAAATGGAAATTGCTTTCTCTTCCTTGGGTGGTTAATGTATTTGATGAACAATATAATAATAGTGATAAACATTATGATCCAAAGAAGCAGACATTGTACTCTGCCACTTTATAGCTAGATAGCCTTGGGCTGGTTAGCTCCTTCTCAGTTTGCTCCATAAACTTGGGATAACAAAGGCATCCATCCTATTCAACATTCAAGATCTCTTCACCTGTGATGGACCAGGCACTATTTTGTACTCTTAAAAGAAAACAGGATTATGTGAGATGATACACAGAGTGATATATGGTATTAATGTAACCATTTATCAGCTCCCTCCCTTCTAAGGACTTTCTGTATTCTCAGCCCCTGCCAAGTTCCCTGTCTGTGGCAAATACTTCCCTGAGCCATTGTCGGGCTTGGTCACTTGACTTGCTCTGACCAATGGAAATGAAGACACATGATGCCCTAATAAAAGCTTTAAGTATGCTTTGTTTTTCCAACCCTCTGACTTAAAAACAGAATGTGTCAGACAGGGACTTGGTCCATCAGCCTGGGTCGCATATAGACAGGACCCACAGAACAGAGATACATAAGTTGAACTACACAGAATTATACAGAGCTATGAACAAGAATTACATGCTGCTATTCTTCTACGCCAAACCACACGCTTAAGAGTAAGAAATAAATGCTTGTGATTGTAAGCCACTGAGATTTGGCTGTCAGCAGAAGCTGACATACAACATAGTGTCTTACATATAGAAGTAATTAACATTTTAACAATAAGAATAATAAATTAAAATATATAAACACTTAAAAAGATATAAACATCTCTCCACCTATCCACCCACCTATCCAATAGATGTTTATCGAGTATTACTATGTGTCAGATACTGTTTATGCTACTGAAGGTATGGCAGTGATCAGATAAAATCCCTGCTCTCATGCCACTAACGTTATTATGGCGGAAATAAAATTTGACTATAAGGGGATGCGTGTTGTGGAGAAAACACAGGGGAAGGAGACAGAAAATGTAAGGTAAGGAGATAAGAAGAGATGTGTGTGTGTGTATGTGTGTGAAAGAGAGAAAGAGAGAGAGAGAGAGAGAGAGAGAGAGAGAGAGAGAGAGAGATTGATTGATTGAGAGAAGGTTTCACTAGAGAAATTTTCCAACAGAGATCAGAAAGAAGTAAGGGGGTGAAGGGGATATCTGAGGGAAGTACATTCCAGGAAGAGAGAATAGCAGGTATAAAAGCCCTGAGGCATGAATGGGTTGGAGTGCTCAAGGACCAGCCAAGAGGTCTTGTAGTTGAGAGACATCAATTAGAGGCACATTGGCAGAAAGTAAAGTCAGAGCCGTATGAGAGGGCCGGTCATTTATTCCTTGGAAGTTATTGGAAGAAGTTTGGCTTTTGTTCTGAATGAGATGGGATGTCATAGGAAGACTCATGATAGGGTAACATGAGCTTATGTAAGTTTGAAAAGGATCATTCTGGCTGCTGTTTTGAGAAGAGATTATGTGGTTCAAGGGTAGAAGCAGATAGATCATTTACAAAGCAACCACAATAATCTGTATAGAGACGACAGTGGCTTGGACCAAGGGGAGAGTATCAAGAGCAACGAGAAGCCGTAGACTCCGGATATATGTGAAGGTAGTGGCTCATCAGATTTGCTGATGAAGAAGAAGCAACTGGAGATAAACTATCATTTACTGAGACAGGGAGGCGTGCAAGAATGATCGGATTGAGGGAGCAATGGGTCATCAAGAATTTACTTTTAGACACTGAGGGATAAAGGTAAACTTGTTGAATTCTGATTTCCTTCTGCTGGCTTTCCAGAGAAGCATTTGGCTTTCTGCAGAGTTTCATAGAAACCACTGCACAGAGAATGGTAATTAATCCTGCCAGAATGATGAGGTGGAGAATCAGAGGTATGACATTAGCTACAGCAGAAAGAACTGGAATCCAGCCCTCTGATTATGTCTGGGGAGAGGCTGGTACTCCTCTGACCAATAACGCTACACTGTGATGGACCAGGGCTGCAGGTTAAGTTTTCAGCACTTGAAAGTGCTCTCCACATGGATTATTGTGATTGATTTTTAAATTATCCAGCCTCTGATCACTCTAGGAAGGAGACTGTGCTTTCTCTTGTCATGCAATTAAAGAGTCTACAACCTCAGTCCCAGGAGTTTGAATTTCAGCCCTTTTAGATCATTATGCACTGCCTAGAATGAGTTTCCCCTGGGGTGTGTTTGTTTTAGGTTATTTTCCCTAGTTATCTTTGAGATGCCTAGTACATCTAAGTTTGGATGTTGAGTAGGTGGTTAGTATCTAAGTCAGGAGTTCAGGTGAAAGGTTGAGGATGGAGATATAAATCTGGAAGATATGTATTAGATTTTTAATGGAAAGAAGTCCATAACTTGGAAGGGAAATGGCTGGCAACAATCCTTAGGAATATTTAAAGTGCAGCCCGAGAGTAAAACATCACTGAAGGTACCTGAGAGGTTATTAAAGTCTCCAAAACAATGTGATTATAAGGCAACCAATTCTGTTCTTATAACCCCCCAAATATGATGGAATTACAGTTTAACTTCAGACACGATTTCCTAATATTTTGCATATGATAAGACACAAACACAACTGATTCAAACCTCTTTACTATGTTTGCAAAGATTTTAGACTAATTACTAGAAAAGATTCACAACCTTTTCCAGGGTTAATAGATTAGTAGAATAGAATAGAACTGAGAGTATTTTTGAATATTTCTGGAAATGAAATATTGATTTCCTTGGCAGTTGTTTCAAGTAAACAGGTTTGAAAACACTCATATACTAAAATATCCTTCCTTACCAGGGTAGAGGGTGCAGTCCATAAATGACAAATCATCAATTGCAATGTCTCCAGTGAAACCATCTCCCACTGAAGCTTCCACTGAAATCTAAGAACAATATAAGAAATTTGTTAATACTGTGAAGGAAATTAATTTCTGGAAACTCATGGTTGAAAAGGAATTCAGAATTTACCTAAAGAAAACTCTCTTCTGAACCATTAAAAACATAGTTTGCAAAAGTCTCCATAAGTAGGTATCTTGTCTCTACCTGAATACTTCCAGTAATAGGAAGCTCCACACCATACTGGGCCCATTAAATCCACGAAGCCCATTCTGTTTCTGGTGAGTATTGATTTTTTGAAATTTCAGCATATCAGATTGATATCTACTTCCTTTTAACTTTCAACCATTAAGTCCAGACTGGTCCTGCTTTTTTCTGAGCCTTTAAGTATCTGAAGGCAAACTACGGAATCTTTTCCCACCGTTGCCCCAGTAGTTCAGCTGTTTCCAAGGTTAAACCTCTTCATCCTTCAAGAAACCAAATTTGTTGCCAGAGGTACTCCCTACAATGCACATTTTGAAGAGCTTTAAAATTTTTCTCCCGTCGACCTTATTCTGTAACATTTTATGGAACTGGCTAATCGTTATTAGATCTCCTTCAGAACCTCATTAATCACAGTGAACTCAGATGACATCGGTGCTTACAGGAGCTGCAGTTCCACTGAAACTCCAGTAAAATGTGAAATACTGACAAACCACTATAGTATACGGCAGATTGTGATTAGGGCTGAGATTTACTATAATAGAATTAATCATGATGAATTATTTTAATACTCATGCAAATATGCTGCATACTTACTAGGAATCCTGCTATAATTTAATAATGAAGAACATTAAGCAAACTCAAACTTAAAAAACACATTCCTTTTTTCCACTATTACATGAATATATGTTTCTGTTTCATTTTTCCTCACAAATGCTATATGTGGAAGTTGAAATTTTATTTCATTTTTCAAATTCTATCCTCCATTAAAAGTTGTTTCATACATTATTTATTCCTAATTAAAGAAGATAATTAAAAGGTCAAATTACTGACCTTAAGCCTCTTGACATCTTCCACCAACTTTCTAGGTTTTCTTGAGAACTACCAGAATTTTCTCCTTTATTTGTCACTGAGGAAATGACTCAATTTGGAAAAGGTTTATTCATTTAATTAATGGGCAAATATAGTTCACCTAATACTGCCTGGGGAACAGGCAGTCTCCTACTGCTTTAAAATGGGTCACCGCAAATATAAAATGCACCCTTCTTTTCACCACCAGCATGATTAAAAGAAATAAGCAGAGAAAACAAAAACACAAAAAGAATACTCAGTACAAAATCATACAATTATTCTAATAAACAAAAAGCCAGCAGTCAGAATTTGGCAGAACATACTATAATAAAATATCTTCTGTTTTATAGGGAAAAAAGACTGCAGTTGGGTGAACAATAGGGAAAAGGTGTAAGCAAGGACTGATTAATAACTAATACACTAATTAATTACAAATACATTCTTTGGATCAATATTTGTCTATCCCAATACAATACAGGACATGGTAATAAAAAGCTCAGAAGATGCAAGAAAAAGGAAAAACTAGGATAAATAAAAATAAACACTACCAACGTGACTACACTGCTCATGATTATCTTAGTTTATTCATGAGAAGGGATAGAAAATTGATATAAAAGAATCTCAAGTCTATGAAAAGCATACCTGTACATATAAATATCTGTAAGCTAACTTTAGGGATATATACACATACATAGCTCCATTTGAGCGTGTAGGTGGACTTAACTGTTCCAAAGCATTCCTTTTGTTGTCTTTATATGGTCACAAGTTAAAGAATTAGCCATTTGTGAAAGTTACAAATTTTCTCATTTATGGTCTACACCAGGTGAGCAGCATTTCTGAGTGGATGTTGTCTGCACAAGGAGTATTTGTATTGGAGTTTACTTCATATTACATGATAAGCATTTTGATATTGCTTCTACTAGCATTCATTGCCAAAGGGAAGACACGGAAATAATCCAAGGCAGTGACAGTTGGGTCTTGCTCTAAGACACAATTTAATTACAATTTTTTAACCAAAATATCTTCAATTTTCTAGTCTCTAAATGGTAGCATTCTTGAGAAAGAGTGAACAATAATTTCAAGCTGAGATACTAAAAAAATGTCAATTTACATATATAACTGCAATCTCAGCCTCTTTTGAATATTTAATTAAGCCAGCCATTAAAAAAAAGCCTACCTGATAACATATCACATCTTGAGAAAAAGTTACGAATGCTGAAGTTCAATTTTACTTCTGCCCTGTATTTAATTTAGCCTTGCAAAAAGTTTTGCAAATTACCCTAAGAAACTAGTCACAAAAAAAGAGCAAACCCAAGTGTGTCTCTTCTGGAAAATCCACTTTCATTTTTGGTGTTTTTCCAATAAATGGAAGGGTATTAAAACACTAATGTTATTGTATGTGAGGCAGTATTGCCACTCTAGACATTAGGGACGCCAAATTTTACTCTTAAGTTTCATTAGCACCTTACTGAATGACTTAAAGGGCAACGGAAAATTCCAGTTTGGTCTGAATGACCTGCATTATCTGCAGAGGCCAATTCTACTTACATTAGAACTACTACTGCCGTGGAAGTTTTCTAAAGTAATCCAGCTATTCTAAGTTGTTCTTCTCAAGGGCTGGTGCATGCTCCAAATAAAGATGGAGTGGCCTTGTCAACTACCTTGGAAATATTAGTTCTAATATAACCAAAGACTATAATATAAATAAGGCTCTAAAGACTTAACAGATTTTTTTTTTCTATATTTAGGAAACTTTGAATTATTCATCAAAATATTTAAATGATATGAAAACTATTATCATACATATGTAAGACAGAATTTAATAATTTTTACCAAAATATCTTCGATTTCCTAACATATATATAATTAACACACACATATATATACACACTTATAAATAAAATAGCCTCTATTAACTCATTAGAAAGAAAAATGGAATTGATTCAGCCTGCCAACTAGTTTTACCAACCTGTGTTTGGAAAAAAATATGAAATTCCAGCATAATATACCAATTTTTAATATAACACATCTTCAGAAAGACTTGAAAGAAAGGAATTGTTTTTAGAATGTATAAAAAGCATGTATCCTATGTGGAGCAACTGGAACTCCAATGCATTACTGATGGGAATCCAAAATGGTACGGCCACTCTGGAAAATGGTTTGGCAGAGATAAACCCATGCACTTATGGTCAACTAATCTATGACAAAAGCGGTAAAGACAGTTTCTTCAATAAGTGGTACTGGAAAGCTGGAGAGCTACATATAAAAGAATGAACTCACGACATTCTCTAACTCCCTAAATAAACTCAAAATGGAGTAAGGACCTAAATCTAAGACCAGAAACCATAAAACTCCTAGAGGAAAATATAGGCAGAACACTCTTCGACAAAAAATCGTAGCAATATTTTTTTTGGATCTGTCTCCTAAAACAAAGACAATAAAAAAGAAACAAATGGGACCTAATTAAACTTAAAAGCTTTTGAAAGCAAAGGAAACCACGGACAAAATGAAAAGACAGCCTACTGAATGGGAGAAAATATTTGTAAATGATGTGACCTATCACGGGTTAATATCCAATGTATATAAACAGCTCATACAACTCAACAACAGTAAAACAAATAACCCAATTAAAAAATGGGCAGAAGAACTGAATTTTTCGAAGAGGAAATGCAGATGGCCAAAAGGCACATGAAAAGATGCTCAACATCACTAAGCATGAGGAAAATGCAAATCGAAACCACAAGGAGATATCACCTCATACCTGTTAGAATGGCTATCATCAAAAAGAACACAAATAAATGCTGGTGAGGACGCAATGAAAAGGGAACCGTCCTACACTGTTTGTGGGAAAGTAAATTGGTGCAGTCACTGTGGGAAACAGTATGGAGGTTTCTCAAAAAACTAAAAATAGAACTACCATATGACCCAGCAATTCCATTCCTGGGTATATATCTGAAAAAAAAAATA
Organism: Tursiops truncatus; assembly: GCF_011762595.2. Taxonomy (NCBI): domain Eukaryota; kingdom Metazoa; phylum Chordata; class Mammalia; order Artiodactyla; family Delphinidae; genus Tursiops; species Tursiops truncatus. The sequence continues at coordinate 160,820,427 of NC_047035.1, read as the reverse complement.
CTGTATTTCTTCTTCGCTAATGCCAGGCTTTACAATATATGGATTGCTAAGAATTTTTTTTCTTTGAGTGTCTACTTTGGTATTGTGCCAACTGTTTCCTTGGTTACCAAGCAGGAAAAAAGTCTGGAGTTTCTCACCATCAACGACAGAAGAGACTAAATGGTGATGACCCAATTCCCATGAGTTTAGTTTAACGCAAACAGTGCTTTCAAGTAGAATAGTTTGCCAAGTACTTTTAGAGGAGGATATTTCACAAGAAGATACTGCCTGTAGTTGCCACAATCCCCATTACTCCCTATCACACCTAACTCTAAGGCGGAGTGTCAGTTGCCATTAATTATTTTACACCTGAACTGCTTCTCTTAATTCACAACCCTTGCTTCCAGGGGCACTTGGGTTTGCAATTCCTTTTGCATACTAGTTAGGTCAGAAACCATGAAGGGTCTGAGACTTTACCCTACTCGCAAGGTAACGTCAGCCTGCCACTGTTTCATATACATTTACTTACAGAAGACACAAGATCCTTGATTTACAGAGATAGCAAAACTCATCAGCCAGAGAAATATCTTCCAATGGTTCCCCACTTCCCACAGGGAAACATAAGTGCCAGATGTTTCCCTGCATGAGTAATGGGTTGCACCATAGAAGAAGAACCCCAACATTAGGAATTTCTAGCTGTTATAGGCTGCTGGCACATCTGAGGGAGAGGGAGGAGGAAAAGGAGGAGGTGAAGCAAGAGGGAAGGAAGGGGAGGGGCAGTAGGTAGGTAAATTACTCCAGAATGTAAGCAAATGTCTCAGGGTAGACTCCATGCAATACATCCTTTGCTCAGAAGCTGAATAATGCAGGACACAAGAAATGCATGGAGAACCGTCTCCCAATGGGGAAGCTGGACAGTGCTACATGGCTGATATATTTAATTTGTAGGAGTATGATGATCCCTTCATGTATGTGTAAATTGAAACGTTTATCTAAATTCAGCCTCCTTTCCTCTTATACCTCATTTTATACTATTCTGAACTGAATTAGTGTAACTTGTTAGAGTCTCTCAGAGATGGCCACTCAGCTGCTGTTAGCCCAGGTCCTTTTCCACTGACAAGATCTTTTCCCATCAGAGCTTCTGCTATATTAAGAGTAGAGATTGTTGTTTTTTTTTTTAATAAATTTATTTATATATTTTTGGCTGCGTTGGGTCTTCATTGCTGCACGTGGGCTTTTCTCTAGTTGCGGCAAGTGGGGGCTACTCTTTGTTGCGGTGCACAGGCTTCTCAATGCGGTGGCTTCTCTTGTTGCAGAGCATGGGCTCGAGGTGTGCAGGCTCAGTAGTTGCAGCACGCAGGCTCTAGAGAGCAGGATTAAGAGCACAGGCTCAGTACTTGTGGCGCATGGGCTTAGTTGCTCCACGGCATGTGGGATCTTCCCAGACCAGGGATCGAACCATTGTCCCCTACACTGGCAGGCAGATTCTTATCCACTGCACCACCAGGGAAGTCCGAGAGTAGAGATTTAAAAAAAGGAAAAAAAAATCAAGGAGGGAAGGATGTGGTTGAAGAAATAAGGTCACTGAAAATTTCATTCAGGTTTCTTTATTTAGACAGAATTTTGTTATTCATCTTGAATGAAAGAAACCTAAAAAAATTATCTCTGAGTTATTCAGGTCATATTAGATTGATTTGCTTTCCATGGTTTTAAAGGGTTGGCAAGTCACAAAGATTATGTCTGCTACTTTCTTCTCTAAGCCATTTTAGATGTACAGGAAGGGCCAAAATTTGGGTGAGTTTTTTCCCCCTCTAATTCTTCACAGTGCCTTTGTGGAACTTGCCTAAGTGGATTTTAAAAGGGATAAATGTTAAAAAAAAAAAAAAAAAGGGATAAATGTTGATCAATTTGAAATTAATTTGCTACGTGAAACTCTACAAACTCACGTTATTTTAAAGCATCTTCCAAGGACTCATATAGCACATGACCCATTTCACATCTCATCTATTATGTGATGAAGACAAATAAATAGTTCTCAATTTCCCTAGTTCTAAGAATTTATACGGAACCTATTTGATTGGAGGTTACAAAGATACATTTAATTGAAAAAAGCCTGATCAATATTAGAGAGAGAAAAGGGATGCACATTTAAAATTATTGACTTAAAAGTTTGGAAAACTGTGTTTTTATTATTTTAAAATGATGCAATATGATATAATAGGATTTTTTAACTTCTTTATTAGAGTATAATTGCTTTACAAAAGTGTGTTACTTTCTGCTTTATAACAAAGTGAATCAGTTATACATATACATATGTCCCCATATTTCTTCCCTCTTGCATCTCCCTCCCTCCCACCCTCCCTATCCCACCCCTCTAGGTGGTCACAAAGCACTGAGCTGATCTCCCTGTGCTATGCAGCTGCTTCCCACTAGCTATCTATTTTACGTTTGGTAGTGTAAATATGTCCATGCCACTCTCTCACTTCGTCCCAACTTACCCTTCCCCCTCCCCGTATCCTCAAGTCCATTCTCTAGTAGGTCTGCATCTTTATTCCCATCTTGCCCCTAGGTTCTTCTGACCATTTTCTTTTCTTTTTTTTTTAGATTCCATATACATGTATTAGCATACGGTATTAGTTCTTCTCTTTCTGAATTACTTCACTTTGTATGACAGCCTGTAGGTCCATCCACCTCACTACAAATAACAGTTTCATTCTTTTCATGGTTGAGTAATACTCCATTGTATATATGTGCCACATCTTTATACATTCATCTGTTGATGGACACTTAGGTTGCTTCCATGTCCTGGCTATTGTAAATACAGCTGCAATGAACATTTTTGGTACATGACTCTTTTTGAATTATGGTTTTCTCAGGGTATATGCCCAGCAGTTGGATTGCTGGGTTGTATGGTAGTTCTATTTTTAGTTTTTTAAGGAACCTCCATACTGCTTTCCATAGTGGCTGTATCAATTTAAATTCCCACCAACAGTGCAAGAGGGTTCCCTTTTCTCCACACCCTCTCCAGCATTTATTGTTTGTAAATTTTTTGATGATGGCCATTCGGACTGGTGTGAGATGATATCGCATTGTAGTTTTGATTTGCATTTCTCTAATGATTAATGATGTTGAGCATTCTTTCACGTGTTTGTTGGCAATCTATATATCTTCTTTGGAGAAATGTCTATTTAGGTCTTCTGCCCATTTTTGGATTGGGTTGTTTGGTTTTTTGATGTTGAGCTGCATATGTTCCTTGTACGTTTTGGAGATTAACTCTTTGTCAGTTGCTTCATTTGCAAATATTTCCTCCCATTCTGAGGGTTGTCTTTTCGTCTTGTTTACGGTTTCTTTTGCTGTGCAAAAGCTTTTAAGTTTCATTAGGTCCCATTTGTTTATTTTTGTTCTTATTTCCATTTCACTAGAATGTGGGTCAAAAAGGATCTTGCTGTGATTTATATCATAGAGTGTTCTGCCTATGTTTTCCTCTAAGAGTTTGATGGTGTCTGGCTTTACATTTAGGTCTTTAATCCATTTTGAGTTTATTTTTGTGTATGGTGTTAGGGAGTGTCCTAATTTCATTCTTCTACATGTAGTTATCCAGTTTTCCCCGCACCACTTATTGAAGAGGCTGTCCTTTCTCCAGTGTATATTCGTGCCTCCTTTATCAAAGATAAGGTGACCATATGTGCATGGGGTTATCTCTGGGCTTTCTATCCTGTTCCATTGATCTATATTTCTATTTTTGTGCCAGTGCCATACTGTCTTGATTACTGTAGCTTTGTAGTATAGTCTGAAGACAGGGAGCCTGATTCCTATAGCTCCATTTTTCTTTCTCAAGATTGCTTTGGCTATTCGAGGTCTTTTGTGTTTCCATACAAATTGTGAAATTTTTTGTTCTAGTTCCATGAAAAATGCCAGTGGTAGTTTGATAGGGATTGCATTGAATCAGCTATCTTCTATTAACTACATTTAAGTTGGTGTTTTTAAATACAGTTTAAGAGAGAAAATAGGCCTCTTGATGCCATTTAAGAGATAAGCTTGAATGAATAGTCACATTTACAGTACATCTCCAGGTATTTTTAAAATAAATCCAGACATGAAATAACTGTGACACCTAATTTAGATATCATTTAATATTTCCTAAACTTGTCTTACCATCAGAATCACCAAGGGTTTTTATTAAAAATGCAGGTTCTTAGGAATCTCCTCTGGGGCTTCTGATATAGTACATGTAAAGATTGAGAATCTGTATTTTTTTTTAAATGCTCCAGGTGGTTCTGATAATTAGGAACATTTGAGAACTACCAGTCTAATCCTAATGTTGTGTTTGAAAGGATAAAGTGGATTCCTAGAGAAATAAAATCCCTCGCTAGATAACTTAGACACTTTACATACACACACACACACACACACACACACACACACACACACACACACACGCTTTAGAGATAAAAAGTATTCTACCTAATAACTGAGATAAGACATAGTATATGAATGCGTCTTAAACCAGATTCTGTCTACTCAGTGCTACCAGGAGAACGTCATTACGCACAGATTTGTTTCTCAAAAGGAAAAGTTTGCTGTCTTTTTCCTAAACTCTGGAGATCTTTAGTTTTATCTTGTAGCCTCCTGTATATCAACTGAAGCCTTGAGAGAAAATTATTTTCAATTTTGATACGCCCTCTCTTTCTACTTCCTAAGAATCTATTCCTCTAGGTGTCTACCATCACCTCTTCTATACCTAAAAATAATACCGCATCTCACAGTGAGCTCTCAGCACTCAGGCTTATGCAGAATATAAGCCTCCTTTAACGGCAATATTTCAATGTTGAAAGAATATTAAAACTAGCACAATATGCAAGCCACTTAGTACAGACTTCATTTAAACCTGCTTCTCATCTCCAGGATTTTAAAAGGTATGCTGGGCAATGTTGCAAGTTCACGGATAGAAATCAACAGTTACCCTAATGCAATGAAAATCAGTTGAGATACCATCCTCACTGCCCTGTCCTCACTGTCCTGGTTCAGTGGGGCCTCTGCAGGAGGTACAGACAGGCATGCACAGGACAGGGACAGCTGTCCTTGTTCTTAACTCACACCCAAGGACACAACGTTTTCAACAGGTGTTAAAGAGACCAAGACACAAAACCATTAGTCTACTTTTTTTCTGGTAGGTAGATGAACTTTGCAATAATTAAGTCTCAAAGTAAATCTAAAATCTAAATATACATATAAAACACTTTGCTTTCTGAATTGCACGTTGACATATCTGCTGGTTCTGTAGAAAATGCAAGTAAGCAACGGCCTTTAAAAACAAAAGTCATGAGCCCTGAAGCCCTCCTAATTTTGAATCCCATGGAAACCAAAGTTTCACCTCTCACTAATCTCTTAAAAATTAATTTTACATAAAATTATCTAAGTAAGCAAGGGAAGGTAAGGCACCTGAGGAAGCAGTGAATAGAGGAATAAATGTAGTAAGTCATGTGTACAAATGTCATGGTGTGATGTGGTAATACAAAAATCAATATCACCTAACATCTTAAACCTTCGGTTAAAGAGACTATTCTTTAAAAACTAGACAGTTTTGGACAGAGTTTTAGATAGGAGAATGGAAAGTCATACCATACAGATTATTAAAAGTGTTTCCTTTGGCGTAATTTGAGGATAGGACATTCACTTCCATATAATTCATAAGAATCTGAGAGTTAAAAATAAGGTTGCCCTGTCAAACCCTCACTTTCATGCTCTTTTGCATCTCCTCCATCCTTGTGTGAGTGACCTCTTTTCAGCCTCTTCTATTAAGCCTTCGGAAAACATATATTTTGTTTTCACCTCATCAGAAAACCATTACTTCGCATCCTAGCCTTCTGGGTCGGCAGAAGACCATTTGTATTCCAAGCTTGTATTTAGTATGTATTCCTAAACCTAGATGATTGGGAAGAGTTGATACAATTCCCAATATACCTTTCAGTTAATAATCAGTGTGATCTGTCTACAGGGTAAGAGAAAAAAGGCCTGAAAGTGTTTTCTAATTATGCAGCCTTTTAAACAAACCTAAACAAATCATAATGCTTGGAAATATTCAAAAGTTATGTTCAAACTGGTAATTGGTAATGTGGCAACATGAGAAAAACAAAAACAAAACAAAGAATCATGTCTAAGGATGACATACAACTTCTAAGATCAACAACAACAATAATCCTATTTCTATTATAATATTGAAAGAATATAATGATCTTGTGGAATCCATAGTGGCATATTGTAAAGATCAGGGTTCAACAAAGTCATAAAGTTTTTTTTCTTTAATTGGAAGCTTCATTCATTAAAAAAAAAAGTTTGTTTTCTCAGTTGGAACACAGCCATACCAATTTTTTTTCTCTCAATTTTTTTTTAAGTCTCTAAGTTACCTTTATTCTACCATGACTCTGTTGAGTAGAGCAACTCTATGGCTCATGGTGCCTAAAATATTTACTACCTTGCTCTTGACGAGAAAAGTTTGCAAACCCCTGGTATAGATTAAAACTGTTTTGACTGTGAGAATCAATAACCATCGAATGGTCCTTTCACAGCCTTTCATTTTTTAAGTAAATAATTTAAAAATATAAAAATATCTTAAATCACTTAATCCTGAATAATTTAGGCTAAACTGTTTTGAACTTGCCTTTTTTCAAAAACTTATTTCCTTTCTATCAAAGTTAAAAAGTTGTGTGTTCAATTTAGATCCAAAACCAGAAAAAAACTGTGTTAGGAATATTTGTAGATGCTCTCAATTTTAAAAGTCTTAGATAAACTTTTGAAATGCAAAATATATTTTATGTACTCTACTCTTAAGTATAACCTTGGGTGAGCCCTTCTTTTAGGTGAAGCTTACAAAAAGGAAAGGTATAACCGTGATAAGATTTAAAGTATTTTTGAAAATTATAGCTTAACCTGTAAAGCCAGATTTTCTATATAGTAACCTTCCATTTTATGTGCTTTTGGTGGTTTTAGAGGCAGGAGTCTAGGTTTTGGAGATATAAATAGAATATCAATGTATTTTACCTAATATAAGGTTAAATACTGAAAGGACATATGTTGAGAAGTTAACTCAGGAAGAAAGAATGAGGGGCAGAGTGAAACATGGAAGGAAGCAAGGCTGCTTATAAGGATGACTTATCAACTTGGCTATCACTGTGATGCAACCTAATGGGCCTTTTGAGGAGCTCTATGGAATAGTCTAAGAACCATCAATCTGGGAGGAGGGAAGGGCTTCATCCCCTACTGGTCATGGGTGAGCCCCCAGGGCATGAACTTCCCCACACTTCAGGGCTGCACCTGCAGGAATATCCCACCTCTTAAGTGACAGAAGCCCGTGGGTTGTGGGCAGGCCCAGGCAAGTGTTGTCCTATCACACCTGCACCAAGTGGTCCAAGCCCGAGGTGGAAGCCTGCACAGAACTGTTACAGCAGGAGCTAAAGTAAAAGGTGGGGCTGAGAGAGTGAGAAGTGGTGCCCAGGTGTCCTTAAGTGGGAACTGGGAGATTTTTTCCTTTGTATTATAAGAGATGCAGATGTGCATCTTTCAAGAATATCTCCATATATTAAGTACTATTTAAGTACAATGATGAGTCACCTAATTCTGCTCTTTGGTTTTCCCACTTTAAACACCCTCCCTGGATGAATCAATCCTCTATTTTCAACCACTACTGATATGTTGATTATCCCAAACTTCCCTTCAATCCATACTTCCCTAAACTTCAGACTGTTTTTCTTTTTTCCCCCAACCACTGGCTGAGCCTTTCTACTTTGACGTCCCTCAAAGTTTTAAAATGTCTTTAAACAACTCATCTTTCTCCCTAAAACTCCCTCTCTTTCACCCTCTGTTCTATATTTCAACAGATGGCTCTTGTTGTTCCCACCAGAATCATGAATTACTTTTGATTACTCCCCATCATTCACACCACACATGCAAGCCTCAGTGGCATTACTTTCTAAATATTTCTTGAATCCTTTTCATTCCATCTGTACTAGCTTATATTCCTAGCTTAGGCCCCGGTTGCCTCCTACCTAAACTAAACTGTATATATATATATTTTTTTTTAATTTTATTATCAGTTTTTTAATGGTAAGCCCTACTTCAAACATGTTCTTCAAACATCACTAACAGAGTGATGTATCTAGAAGTCACTTAGGATTGTTTCACTTAACTGATTAAAACCTCAGTGGTGCCCATCAGCTCTAGGTCAATGTACTCATTCGTGACCATGACAAATGAGTCATTCCCTGACCTGGCTTCTGTCTACCTTTCTCTGCCTCAAACCTTATGCACCATGAATTATACATCAGCACAGCGGTTCTTCACAGCAGCATGCTGCTTCTCGTCTGTGTGTATCTGCATAGGTTCCTGTGACTCCTTACTCCTGACCCCCAGCCCCAACATGGGCTATTGCCTATAGACACTGTAAGACTTAAGTCATACAACACCTTCCTGGATATCACCATAGCCAGGTCAGATGTCTTTTAAAATAAATCATTTTTATTGTAATTATTTGCTTGAGTTTCTCACTTTGTCCCCTTTAGAATGTATGCTCCATGAGGACGATGACCATCTACTATTTGTGTCTGTATCGACACCAAGTGGCACAGGGCCTAGGGCAATGGAGGGCCTAATATCAGTGAACAAATGATAAATCAACAGACATGAACGAGCACTTTAGAAAAAAAGTTAAATTTTACAGAAGGAGATTATGCTAGAAAGTTCATTCTGCTGTTTATGTTCCATTTCTATCAGGAAATTATTTCATTATTTACTTTCAGTATATAATAAAAAAGAGAGAGAGGAACGAATGGTCATCTCTAAAATATACAATAGTAGAGCTGTTGCTATCAGTAGAATCTGAATTATCTGAAAGTAAAAACATAAACTATGATCTTAAATGCGCTTTAGGGGCTCAAAAATAATTGAAATTCATGGTAGCTTAATAAAAGTTTAGGAAAGCTTTTTTAATATATGATAAAACTAAATTTTAGTTTCTTAAGAAGGATTTTTGTGACTCTCATAACATGCAAGAAGAATTGTAGAGTTCAGTCAATTGTGAAAAAGTGGAATTTATAGAATTTTATAATTAGAAACAACTTATAGATTATTTCATTATTCTGATGAGAAATTAGGTAATGAGAAGATTAAGTAACATCCATAAAGTCACTAGGTCCCTTAATGGAAAATTTAACCTTTAGAATCCAGGTATTTTAATTCCTGGTTTGAGGTTATTTCCATTTTAACACATTGTTTCCCCAGTATTTTTAAAAATTAATGTTGGGAAATTATATTTGTCTTACACGTACAGCAAAATATATCAAACTCAGCATAACAGCATAACTAATATGTATATCTATTAAAAACAAAACGAGAAACTTCCATATAAAAACCATCTCAAAATAATTGAACATAACTAATCGGGTAATCTAACAGGAAAAGCTCTAACAAAGGTATTTTATCCCTGAAAAGGGAAAAAATTGAAAAACATAAGATAAATTCTTTGTAAACATGATGGAATATAAGCTGATTCATCTTAATCCAAAGCTTCAATTTGAAGCAAATTGACTTTCAAGTTATTCTCATTTTTCGTTACAATCTCGTTTTTCATTACATTAGACTATGCTTCATATTAACTATAATCAATTTTTCATCCTAACACGTGATGAAAATACAAAGGGTCACCATGCTGGAAATAAGTAGGAAGAATATTTGTTTCTAGCTAAATTCTTTTAGTTTCTCGGAGAGTTTTTTTTAATAGAATGGTCTTATTCGAACACAATGATTCTTCTTCATCCTCACAGAACTGGGGTCTGTGAGGAAAAATAAGCAGCAGCTTAAAGATGACAAAGTGTTAAAGATAAGGTGCTACTAACTAAAACTGCAGGGGGACAAGCAGACTGCCTGAACCATTTAACTCTATCCTTATAACAATGAAAAAGCAAGAGGGAAGAGAGTGGGAGTCACATATTCATTCATTTTGGATATTGACAAGACTGTATTCACTGAAATTCACCTTCATGCTTGCATATGTGCTTTTAATTCTGGCTGATACAGCAAAAATTACAAGAAATCCATCCCTGTTTTTCAGGTAACTATAATCTAAGGGCTAATATTAGACTGATAATTTATATAAAACTTTTATCCATAACAGAATATTTTAGCTACCTGTTGTCTGGATAAACACCCATTTCACTCTGTGCAAAAAGGCACACAATCATGTCACTTTGCTCTGGTTTGAGTCCAAGAGGACTTTTGCTTTAAAGGCAATTTATGTTAGTATTTAAGAACTTGAACTCTGGAGCCACACTGCAATCTTAAAAACCTGGTTCTACTACTCAATGTCTTCAAATTCCTTTATTTTGACTTCATTTTAGACTTACAGAAAAGATGCAAAAATAACACAAAAAGTCCCCTTATGTCCTTCACCCTACTTCTAATGTTTACATTTTACTGAACAATCCTATTTTCTCCAGGAAAGAATAGAACCCTCCCCTTAGTGTTTTGGGGAGATTATAAAAAGATAATATACAAAACACAGCACCTGGCACATAGAACGTTAAGTTAATATTAGCCATGGTTAATTATTTTGTTTTATATCTACATGGGTAAAGCTTTGGTAGAAATGGAGAAGCTCCATGATTTGGCTCTGGGCTTCTGTGACTAATTAGGGTTACGGCCAGAACTCATGGAAATAGGTCTCAGGGCAGATTCCCTTTAAAACAGATATGAGACAGAGATTTGGGTACAGAAATTTTCCTGGGGAACTCACGTGGAACCAACAGCTGGAGGGGAGTCAGGGAGGAAGGGCCGAGTGGAGGGAGCAGTTGAGCTGTGATGCAGTCACAAGAGAGGCCGCAGCCAGCCCAACAGGGAGCCCAGGAACTGGGACAGTCCTTCAGAGTTGTCCTACATTGAGGCAAGAGTACTGAGCTTTTAGGCCCGCACTGACCATACTGCAGATACGGGCTGTCTTCAAGGGGAGGCATCCCCTTGGCAAGTCAACTCTCTTGAATGCAATTTCTAGAGCGAGAATCAGCTGAGAGGCATTAGCTGCCAGCAGTCCCAGCAGCTAGGGGAGGAGCACTTCGGTCCTGAGAAACTTTGTGTGGACAGAGCTAATTCACGGCCAGTGAATCAAAACTACATCATCTATTCTGTTCGGTGACAGATACTGAAAAGTTAAATTAAAATCTATATATTAACACTCAAAGTCTGTTTGAACATTTGCCTTTTGCTACATTTTGCTTTTGTTTTCTTTTGTTTAGGAACCTCTAGAGAGCAATCATTATTAATATAACATGGAGGTATATGGAGTTAGGGAAAAAGAGAAGCTAATTCTCTCCCCCTTCCCAGGACTCAGACTGATCAAGATGCTCAGCGTCCTGCACCTTGGCAGCATTCACAGATGCCACCACCTTTGGACTGAATATAGGCAGACCTTCTGTCAGTGGGCAGTAGCAGTCCTGGGAGTATGTCAGGAAATTTTGTGAATAGTGACTATAAAGGTTGGATCTGTTACAGAGTATTGCGTAGAGTTCCCTATGCTATACAGTAGGTCCTTATTAGTAATGGCCTATACAGGAAAAGAATTTTAAAAAGAGTGGATATATGTATATGTGTAACAGATTCACATTGCTGTACACCTGAAACTAACACAACACTGTACATCAACTATACCCCAATAAAAATTTAAAAAATAAATAATAACAATGTTTAATAATATAAAGTTAAAATAGTATTAATATTATTAAATATGCATAGTATTATTAAGTAATAGTAGATATCAAGCTCAATTTCCTGATCCTAACCTTAATGTAAATGCTTAAACTTTTCTGTACAGTTGTTAACAACTATTTAATGAAAATTAATTAATTTATGCATGAACAATTTTATTCTACAGGACACCATCATCTTGAGAATATCATGCCAAGTTTTTTTGAAAATTATCAGATTTACATTTTATCCTTCTTATTTTGCATATATATATGGCTATAATAAGCAGTTTGTATTATACACCTTAAGTAATAAACTTATTCAAAACAATAAAATAAAGGTTGGATCTAGATATTTACAACAAAGTGAATGACATGTGGGAACTACAGACAAAAGCTGGGTTTTTATTTTTATTTTTTGTTATGTGAGGACAAAAAAATGTAGGCAGTATTGAGGGGGAGAGAAAAAGACCTGCTTTGATGCAGGTGGAAACTACTGATCCAGAGGATAAATCTGGATTACCCGCCATAATGCAAGTCAAGCTAGAGGCATGAAAGACAAAGATAAGGCCATAATTATTAGAATAGACACCAGTCGGAACCATGAAAACACCACACCTAGAGAGGCTGGGAAAGTCCTGAAAGGAGTCACTTTTTGCTAAAGCTAATTAATGAAATGGAACCCAAGGAAGCATTACTGAGATAAATCCCATTTGGTCACGATATATTATCCTTTTGTTAATAATGGTGAAATTAATTTGCTAAAATTGTGTTAAGAACGTCAAATCTAAATTCATAACAGATACTGATCTGTCATTTTCTTCTCTTGCGACATTTCTGATTTTGGTATGAGGATAATACTGGCCTCGGGAAATGTTTCCTCCTCTTTTTTTTATTTTTTGAAAGACTTTGATATAATTAACCAGTGAATATATCTGTGCCTGGAGTTTTCCTGGCATGAAGCTTTAAATGTGTATTAAACTTCTTTAACTGAGACAGGGCTCTTTGAGTTTCCTATTTCTTCCTGAGTCAGTTTTGGTAATTTGTGTTCATTTCATCTAAGTAGTCCAATTTATTGGCAGAAAGTGCTTCATAATACTCCTTTATTATCCTTTAAATTTCAGTAGACTCTGTCATTATGACCCCCATAACTATTATTCAGTACTATTTTTACCTTGACTTTCTATCATTATATTACAAGATAAGAGAAAGAACAAGTAGTCTGCGCTGGCTACCAGGAGGGGAGAAATTCCTTTATTTATTTATTTAGAAGAATTAGGCACAAAGATAGAGGAAAAGGCTTTTATCTCCTCAACCATTTAGAAAGGAGAAAAAGATCATATAATGTTATTCTAGTTCAGTGATACACTTCAGTTTTTATTTTTAAACTTAATAACTCCTATTATATTTATTATTATTACATTAAAGCTGTTGTTATTGCTAACATTTGAGTAATTACCGTATGCCTAGCTCTTTTCTAAGTGTCTTATATATGTATATATGAATATATGTAATCTTCAAAAAAACTATACAAGGTAGTACTAGTATTATACCTGATTACAGGTGAAGAAACTGTGGCACAGAGAGGTTACATAGTTTTCCTAAGGCTACACAGCTAATAAATGACAGAACCAGGATTTGAACTTAAGCAATTTTACTCTAAAGTCCATATTACATCTTCTTCAATAGCCTGAATTCACTTTATAACAGAGTAAAAGTTAAATTTATTGTACCAAAAATACTACTTAAATCTGAGCTACTGAAAACGCAAACTAAAATTAACTCATTTTACACCAAATAGAGTAGTTCCAAGTCAATGTAAAGTTCTCCAGCACCGCATAAATTGTGGCAGCAGTATAGCACTATAATTTGCAATGTAAGAATAACACTAGGAATTGTAGTTCCAAATGCATAAAGTTGACTTAGATAGAATGACACGTAATACACCTACCTCGATCATTAGCAGTTATCTGAGCAAAGATAATGTCAAGAGTTATAGAGGAAGCTGCCACTACCTAGGAGAGCAGAGAAGCCAAGAAAGTAGCAAAAATAAATCTTAAAATGTAACCAAATCAAAGATCTGAAAGTCAGGGACAACAACATAGGAGGGGCAATAGAGTCCTGGAGGTCAAAACAAGTAGTGACACAACGTATTTGATAAAGAAAAATACAGCCTTATCCTAAGATAGAGCCTGGGTGCCCCCTAGCTTTTTGGACACTTCCTAGTATATTTTAATTGCTTTTGACTGTATTATAATTAAGATGAAGTTACAGCCAGGAACACAGTGAGTGAAGGACTGCTCTGTACTGACTGAAGCAATAAACGGGGCCCTGCAGTTAAAAGGATGATCATAGTTATGATACATACAAATGAAAGCCATAGTAATCCTGCTAATAATAGAAAATATATTTATATGCATTTGCCCATATACATATGTGCACGGAGACACAGAAGTATGCAAAAAGCCTATACCTGATAAGGATGTATTTATATACAAGGACACACGTTCCAGATGTTCCAGAATAGTCCTCATTTCAAATATCATAGTCTCTACAAACCTCTCAAATGTCCCGAAAATTTCAAAGTTTCCAAATGCAAATACAATTTCCATAGATAGCAACTCACAGGGAAACTGGGAAGAAAAAAGTCCTTTGTCAGATATTCAGCGTAAAGTCTTTAGGAACTTCACAGAATTCCCCAATAGATCATAAGTTTGGGATTATGGGGACTGACTTCTATTTTTCACCATTTTTACAATTTTTCTCCATCTTCGTTCTCCACCCTTAATCCTCCTGGAGACTGGTTCAGGGATCAGTAAACATCTTTAACCTTAAACGTTTTTAAGAATTACATTTATTCATGTTTTTTTTCCTCCCCTTGGCAGAAGGCTTTATATCATAAAATGTAAAGAAGACCTTCTGCACAAGTGCAAAATGGGCCTAATCATTATTAAGTTCAGTAAAAAGTTCAAGATGGTAACAATGAAATATTGTGTTTCCAACACAAATAATGACATGACAAAGCAAACCAGAATGGGTGTTTGGGTAAAAGAAAAAAAAAAAAAGTTACTTGGAAGATGATTTCTTGAACTCTATTTCAAGAAATTAGCTTTCAAAACTTTACAATCAGGGCTTCCCTGGTGGCGCAGTGGTTGGGAGTCCGCCTGCCGATGCAGGGGACGCGGGTTCGTACCCCGGTCCTGGAGGATCCTACATGCCGCGGAGCGGCTGGGCCCGTGAGCCATGGCCACTGGGCCTGCGCGTCCGGAGCCTGAGCGTCCGGAGCCCGTGCTCCGCAGCGGGAGAGGCCGCAGCAGTGAGAGGCCCGCGTAACGCAAAAAAAAAAAAAAAGTTTACAATCAGATTTCAGTTTGGCCATAGCTGACAATGCTCCTTTGAAAATAATTTCCGTACACGTCCTAGAGCAGTTCGAAACGGCAGGCCTGATAAAAGAGGGGGTAATTTTGCGAAGACCAAGAACACTGAGTTTCTTTTCAGACACCGAAATTCTGGGCAGCACTAGAATAAAGGAACACTTTACTAAAAATTTTAATATAAAAATTTGGATTGAACCAAAATCATCAGTCTGACATGTTTAAGAAGGAAGAAGGCACTGCGTCCCTAATCTGTTGTGAGCTGATACATTCTATAAACAATTCTGGAAGGAGGCTGCACTTAGAGCATAAATTGGTACATATCGCTTTGCTCTCACAGATACTGACACAATATTTTCTGCTGAATGTGAAAAAGTTTAAAGGCATAAATCAAGGTAAAGCAATCATCTGACAAAGAACTACAAAGAGGTCCCATACCTTTTTCTTGGCCAGCGCTGACACATTGATTTTTTACTGAAGATAAAAGCCAAAATCATGCGTCATTAATATAAGTAAGCAAAACTATTTGGTTCAATATGTTATACTGTTAAAAAAAATCAAAAAAAGAAACAGTTGCAAAGAAAAGGCAATTTTGAAATGTTACACATGATTAAAATAAGTTTGTATCAGCAGAGAAAAACACGTTTGAAAGACATTTCATAGAGTTTATTCCTAGAGGGTGAACGACACATCAGAGGGGAATAAACTATTGCTTTTGTTTATCCGGATTAATACACAGACACTGTCTGAATAAGAAGACACATATCCAGTATGCTACCTAGAGAATAGTTTTTAGCAAAATAATTCTGCCCTGATAATCGAATGCACTTTTCCTCATATTGCAGCTTCACACAAGTATAGTTTAAAACTTTCTCGAAAAGAGACCAGCATGGCAGCTGTTAGCATAGCCAGCACTTTTGCGCAAATTCCAAAATGGCAAATAAACCTCACAACTGAGATTTCAACCCCATTCAGAGCCCCTCATCCGTACAGCCTCGCTATGGCAAAATTTGCAAAATCAGACACGGCGACACCCCCCCCCCCCCCTCCACACACACACACACACACGCACACGCACGCACACACACACACACACACACACACACACACACACACACAGCGTCTATGTTTTCTCACTCCATTTTACTGCTCTAGCCAGAAGGGAGGAATTGGAAGTATGCATGAGTAGAAAGGACCCAAATGGCTCATATATGCAACACCAAGGACAAAAAGAAACCAAACCAGAGACAAAAACAAACCAAAGCATAGTTACACGCAGTTTCAAATAGGCCATAGACTGAAAAGGGATAAGACACACTGGAATTAAAACATTCATAATTACCATTTTTCTAACTCTTTTTTTTTTTCTTTTACCAACCGATCAGCAATTTTAAAAAGTTAAACCCAACAACCCAAGTCTGTCTTTCTCTTTCTCTGTTTCTTTTCAGCATGGATTATATAAATATTTTGGATACTATAGCATGTATTAATTTCTATCACTTTCTAAATGACACATAATATATATTAATAATATATACAAAGTATATTTCCAATGTTTAATGACCCATATTAATATTCTACTGTAATTTTGGAGGGTCAAAAATGTTAGATGTCATTTAGTATTACGTAAGTCATAATGAGTAAGATTTAAATAATGGACTTATTAAGAAATTAGACTTGCTTTCTGAACCTTGCATTCTTGTAATACTCCTTACCTAAACTTTTCTTCCTGTCTCTACTCACGCATTCTTCACACCAGAAACCAAGCTCATCACTTTGTATCAGGATGTGCTGAAGAGCTGACACACAAAGCTATGGTTATGTTTGAATTCAGTGGAAGAACACAGCCCATGAGAAACTTAAGATTGTAAAATAAGATTTAGTATGCTGTTCAGTAAGCAACAGATCTATGAGTGTTGCTTCCACAGGCTTCAAGCCAGCAGATTCTATTCAAAACCTTTCAATGCAAATTCTAGCAAACTCTACACACTTGGAAGAAAAATGTTACATGAGGCTGCATAAATAATTTATACTTTTAGCATTTCTGTATATAATTTCCCAAAAAGTGGGATCAACTTAACATTATTAATATGGTCCTATTTTATTTGCAACATAACTTATGAAACATTTTCCCTAGAAGTACTGAAAACGGATGCATCACCTAGGATTTAAAGGTATATCCCACATATGAAAAAGTAAATTATGATTATGAATAAGATTTCCAAAATCTTTTCACAAAATCCATCAGGGAAAAATCTCTTTATTACTGAAAGATGTTACCAGAACACTACACAATTCTTTCAGATTTAGTCAGAAAGTTCTGTGGCATTAAGAGGTCTGGCCAAAGAATATTTTCTTTGAAAGCCCATGTCCTCTCCTCCTGAGGGCCTACCTCATACACAAAGATATACTTCAGAAAACGAGGTCATGTGAGGAAAAAGTAAGCAGAGCTTGTAAATACTGGTTCCTGTGGTGCCAAAGAATTAATAAGTTGCATTAAACAGCGTTTTTGCAATACTTATCAGTGACTGCTGCTGACACTGAATCCATGCCAAGAAACTCAATCCTCCAAGAGAAAAGCAAAAGGGAGACAGATTTCAATTCTGAATAAGAAAATATTTTCTGTCAGTGTGTCCAAAGGTAGGATGGAAAAACCCCGTGAAGTAATAAATTCTTAATACTGGAGGTTCAAGAGTACAACTCGGTCAAATACTCATTGAGAAAGTGCTTGAGCTGATTTTATTGTTAAATAATTCAAAATGGAGTATTTTATGATTCTGATATGGTGCACCACCAATAAAGGCTGCTGAAAACATCAGATAATAGGTATTTGTGTGAAAGTTACTTCTCATTATGTACCTAGACCCTCATTTAAGTGTCAGTAAAATGTGATGTGTAGGTGAGAGCAGAAATGATGAAGAATCTCATCGTGTTCCCTTTGTTAGAAATTGTCCTTTCAGCAGGGCAGGAGTATGATCAGTATCATAACAGTTGAAACCTCTTTAGAAGCTATCATTTGAGTTTTCTTCAAAATAGGTGTCATAAAGTGTCCCTTCTTTCTCAGTTTCATTCAGCAACCTCTACAACTGAGCATGGCTCAAATATTTTTCCTTGCTGACATGCGAATATGATCCTGCAAACAGGGTGCTCTATTAACAAGTTCTGATGTATTGATTTTTCATGGAAATTTCCTGATGATGGTATAAACTCAGAAAAAAGAGAGATGTCTCCTATCCAAAATGCATGCTGGGGAAATGAATTAGCAGGGAGTTCTAAGAAATTCTAAATAATGTTTTAAAAAACTGAAGGAAGTCTTTTTTTTTTTAATTGAAGTATAGCTGATTTGCAATGTTGTGTTAGTTTCAGATGTACAGCAAAGTAATTCAGTTATACATATAAATATGTATATATATATTCTTTTCTAGATTCTTTTCCCTGATAGGTTATTATAAAATATTGGGTATAGTTTCCTGTGCTATACAGTAGGTCCTTGTTAGTTATCTATTTTATATATAGTAGTGTGCATATGTTAATCCCAATTCCTAATTTACCCCCCCTTTCCCCTTTGGTAACCATAAGTTTGTTTTCTATGTCTGTGGGTCTATTTCTATTTTGCATATAAGTTCATTTGTATCTTCTTTTTTTAGATACCACATATAAGCAGTATCATATATTTGTCTCCCTCTGGCTTACTTCACTTAGTATGATAACTTCTAGGTCCATCCATGTTGCTGCAAATAGCATTACTTCATTCTTTTTTATGGCTAATATTCCATTTTATATATATATATATATATATATATCTCCCATCTTCTTTATTCATTCATCTGTCGATGGACATTTAGGTAGCTTCCATGCCATTATTCTCCTACATAAGGCTATTACAGCATAATTTTTTTTTCTGTATTATGAAAATCTGGAAGTGTCCTCTAAAATATATTTAGGAAACACGTAGGGAAAATAGGTACAATTTCACAACATTCATATATTTTGAAAATTAGCCTTTTGGAATCAATCTATCATTCTCCATGGCACATAAATAAACACATTTTTCAGACCACCAGGGTAGCATTTGGAGAGTCAAAATTATTAGTTTACTAAATTGTGATCTTATTGGAAAAACAGTTTACCCAAGGAATCACTGGAATTATTAATCTTTGAGTTGTTACATATTGAATTTGAAAATCAAAACATTCAAGATAATATATTTTTCAGGTTTCCCAGTATCATTTACTAAAGAGAGACTATCCTTTCCCCATGTATTCTTGGAACCCTTAAAAAAGATTAGTTGACTATATGTTTGGGTCCACTTCTAGGTTCTCTATTCTGGGTTCTCTATGTGTATGTTTTTATGCCAGAAACAAAATGTTTTGAATATAAGTACTGTGTACTACAGTTTCAAATCAGGAACAGTGATGACTCCAGCTTTGTTCCTCTTTCTGAAGATTGCTTTGACTATTCAGGGTCTTTTGGGATTCTGTACAAATTTTAGGATTGTTTTCCTAATTCCATAAAAAAAATGAATGTCAAGAGAGATTGCACTGAATCTATAGATCCCTTTGGGTAGTATGAATACTTTAACAATATTAATGCTTCCAAATCATGAAAATAGGACATCAATTTACTAGTCTTACAAATTCTTTCAATAATGTCTTATAGTTCTCAGTGTACAGATCTTTCACCTCTTTGGTTAAATTTATTCCTAAATATTTTATTCTTTTTGATGATATTGTAAATTGGATTGTTTTCTTAATTTTGTTTTCAGATCATTCACTGTTTGCACAGAAATGAAACTAATTTTTGTATGTTGATTTACTATCATACAACTATATTAAATTCATTGATTAGTTCTAAAAGTTCTTTGGTGGAGTGTTTAGAGGTTTCTATATACAAGATCATGTCATCTGAAAACACAGACAATTTTACTACTTCCTTCCTGATTTGAATGCATTTAATTCATTTTTATTGCCTAATTGCTCTGGCTAGGACTTCCAGTACTACCTTGGATAGAAATGGTGAGAGTGAGCCTCTCATTGTCTTGTTTCTGATTTTAGAAGAAAAGCTTTCAGCTTTTCATGACTGAGTTAATGTTATCTGTGGACCTACCATATTTATTATGTTGAAGTATATTCCTTCTGTACCTAATTTGTTGAGAGATTTTTAATAAGAAAAAAATTGCTGAATTTTGTCAAATGCTCTACCTGCAAGTATTGAGATGACTGTATAACTTTTAGTCTTCATTTTGTTAATGTGAGACAACTTCGAACAGCTTAATTCATGTGTAATTGATGTTTCTAAAGGACAGGAGAGAGAGGAGGAGAAAGTTCTGGGGACTCTGAGTTAGTTAAAGCTTTCTTAGATACAACCCAAAAGCTTGATACATAGGATAACATATTGGTAAGTTGGACTTCACCAAAATTCAAAAGAATATGCTCTTCAAAAAAATCTCTTAAAAGAATGAAAGGACAAGCTACAAACTAGGAGAAAATACTTGTAATTCTTATATAACTGATAAAAGGTTTGCATCCTGAAAATATTTTAAAAGCTCACAAGTCAATAATAAGAAAACAAAAAAAACCCAATTTAAAAAGAGGGCAAAAGATTTAAACAGACAACTGAAACTAGACATTCGTTTGGCAAATAAGCACATAAAAATACGTTCAACATAATTAATGCTTAGGTCAATGCAATCAATACCCCAATGAGATAACCACTGTACACTTGGAATGGTTAAAATTAAGAAGACTGATAATAACAAGTATTAACTAGGATGTGGAGGAACTGGAACTCTCATATTTTGCTGGGAATCAAAAATGGTATACTTTGTTGTGACCACCTAGAGGGGTGGGATAGGGAGGGGGGGAGGGAGGGAGACGCAAGAGGGAAGAGATATGGGGACATATGTATATGTATAACTGATTTACTTTTTTATAAAGCATAAACTAACATGCCATTGCCAAGCAATTATACTCTAATAAAGATGTTTAAAAAAATGGTATACTTTGAAAAACAGAGGAAGAGTTTCTTAAAAAGTTAAACATACTCCTTCTATATGATCCAGCCATTCCACTCCTGGGTATTTACCCAAGAGAAATGAAAGCAGATGTTCATATAAATACTTATACACAAATATTCACAGCAGACTTATTTATAATAGCCCAAACTACAAGCAACCCATATTCTGATCAATAGGTAAATGGAGAAGCTGTACTGTATCCATATAATGGAATACTATTCAGCAACAGAAAATGAAGTATTGATATATTCTATAATAAGAATGAATCTCAAAATAATTACACTGAATGAAATACATCAGAAAAAAAGTACATACTGTACTATTTCACTTATAGTATAAAAGTGTGGGGAGTGTACGTTGACGTATACTGAGAGGAAGTTCAGTGGTTATCAGGGATGGAAGTGAGGGCCAGAAGGAGGTATTACGAAGGGATATCAGGGAAGTTTTAGAAATGCAGTCCATTTATATTTGAATTATCTTGATTGTGGTGATGGTTTCAAAACTTTCAATATGTATAGTTTATAACATATCAATTATATCTCAATAAAGCTCATAATAAAAATTAGAAGTCTGACCTGAAGTTTTATATGCAATGACTTGCTGGCCATGCCACACATAAAAGCAGTGGCTGTTATTTCCACTGACAATAATAAGCCAAACAGTTGCTATACCTGCATGTACAATCTGGTCCTATCCTGTGTGTTTCATTTTAAATGAATGATCCTGAAAAATCTTTGAATTTTTCTTTTAAACAAATATTTAATGAGTACCTGTTATCTGCTGGGCATGATACCAGGTAATTTCACCTGCAGTATCACAGTTAATGAAAATGCTGGTTGTTGCTGCCCTTGGTCACTGGAACAGAAGCTACGTATATCCATTACCCAATGAACAAACACATCCTGTTGCTTAAATTGGACCCAGTCCTTAACTATCTTAAACAAATCATCTACACAGCATGCAGAATCTCTGATTTCATCTTTTCATGCCTAAAATTCATTTAAAAAAAAAGAAAAAAAGAACCCTTGGGGGCTTCCCCGGTGGCGCAGTGGTTGAGAGTCCACCTGCCGATGCAGGGGCCGCGGGTCCGTGCCCCGGTCCGGAAAGATCCCACATGCCGCGGAGCGGCTGTGCCCATGAGCCATGGCCGCTGAGCCTGTGCTCCCCAACGGGAGAGGCCACAACAGTGAGAGGCCCGCGTACCGTTAAAAAAAAGAAAGAACCCTTGGATAAAATCAAATAGAGTATTCTGTGTAAGCCAGGATGGGTTTCAAACCTCAATATTTATGTTTTAGATTCACAACCAAAGGATTCCTTGGTTAGTTCCATGGTCAACTGACTCTGAAGCTGTTCCCGTGTCAAGCTGATTTTCTTCTGGAAACCAATGCTTGACTAAATATCATAAGTAGAGTTTATCCATCAAATACTAGTTAAGCCCAAATTACAATTGACCTGATCAGACTAAGAATTAATTTGAAGTGGATAAGCCATTATTAAATAAAAGTCAAAGATCCCTCTTCAGTTTCATTTCACACGATTACATGCATCTTACCATTGTGGCTGAACTGCAAGATATCACTCTACACATGGCAGATTAGTTCTCATGATTTCCGCTTATGTCTATCTGGACAAATCACCAATCCCAATGTGTTCTCTACTGAGCACGTACAATGTACATCTATGATGGCACTGATGTACCAGCTGGCCTGGAGCTAAGTTCTTGGCTACAAAACTGTTAACTCGAGACATTCAGATAAAGACAGTGCTTTCAATTAGGGTAATGCAAAAAAAAAAAAAAAAAAAGTTTAGCCAGTAAAAGTAAGAAGTTTCTTCCAATATATCATATGTAGATCTATTTGGCCAAAAGGAGAAAACAATCTTCAACGCTCCTATATGTTACAGGCTGTATGATATATTGGAAGCAGAAAGAACATGAATTTACTAGACACTTGTGGGTTCTCGTCCAAGTCCTTGTTTTCCTGCTTACCATCTATTTGGCCAGGGATAAACAACAACCTGAGTTTTTTCCTTTATATCTATAAAATTGGCAAAAAGGATCTCTGACTTACCCACTTCAAGGAATTGCTGAATCAAATAGATAATATATGCAAAAGTCCTTCACAAAACTGTAAAAGCCACATAAGCATTTGAACTTTCTATGGCAAGTCTGACTTTCAGGAGAAGGTAGGTAAGATTTAGAGTAAAGAATATTCCACCAGGAGTACGAAACCTAGATTCAGACTCTGGTTCTGCCCCAGAATAGCTTTTCCAACAAAGCCTGCACTCTTCCTGGATGTTTTTTGCTTACCTACGAAAATGTGAAAAAGTCAAATGACAGATTCAAAATAACACATTTGAGAGTCTGAACTTTTTGGAGAAGACAAAAGATTGTGTGAAACTCTTTTCCTCCAAGTTTTTCATTTCAGCACAACAATTACTTAAAACTGGAGGAACCTGCAGCTGTGTCCAATGCCATGTGTCCAGCTTTAGAGAATTTCATCACACATTATTGTGGGTATTCAAGGAGGAAAGCAACCTAACGAGCTTTGGTACACTCTTCATTACATGACAAATATGTGTCAAAGTAACTGATCAAATTTCACTTACTTTTAATTCAAGAATATAGTGATCTTTCATATTCCTTAGACATCCTGACTCATTTCCAATACAGCTTGTGAAGCCCATTATCCATACCTGAAAAGGCCTCCTGCTGAAAATGTTGAGGTGTTTCCTTATCCAAATGTTGCCTTGATTCCCAAATATTTCCCATAGCAGCTGTCCTCTTGTGTTGTTCCAGATTCGCTGGTAGATGGCCAGCTTGTAAATGTGCTTTCCAAACATGTGGTAATAAAAGCGGAAGGTGCAGCCCACTACATCAGTGGCATTGAGGATCGGGCTGAGTAACGCAGCTCGGTGTTGGAAAACCTGTGGTTCAGAAGATTCTATGTAGAGATAGTGTCCTTTAGCTGTGCCCAAAGTATTATCCTTCATCGGCCCTGTATTAAGTGTTGACGTTGGACCCTGGTTCCAGGTCCAATCAAAATCATCTTCTGTATCTTGTTCCCAGTTACAAATTCCATTTTCAAAGTCACATTGAAGTTCAGGTACTGAAATTGGCATGAAATAAAATCAAAAGATAATCAAGGACAAAAATAACTATGAATGGGAATACTATCAATAGTTGATACTTTGCTCCTGCCAAGGTAAACCACTTTAATTTTTTTAATGCAACATTAAAGCAAAACGTTTAAAAGAGTAACTAAATCCTAGCTAATACATCAAATGATAATATTTTATAGCCAGAAGGTGGAATTACTTTGGCCATTATTTCCCAAATGCCTTTTCTACCCATCCCTTGCCCACTGTTAGTACCATAACTCTATGCAAATGATCACTACCCCATGGCTGGCTTGCTGCCACAAACTTCTGGCTCAGTGGATTTCAACTTTAGCTGAATGTTCCAATCACCAGTGAACATTAAAAAAAAAAAATTAAAGCTCAGAATTCACCTCCAGACATGTTGATTTAATTAGTTCAAATGGTGTAGCCAAACATCAGGATACTTTACTAGCTCACTTGGTGATTCTAACATGCAGGGCTAACAAGAGTCATAACTTAACAGATCTCTATCTTTCAGCATCCCCTGGGGTGCATGGTAAAATTGCTTACTCCATGGTAAAGTCCTGCACAAATACTACTATGTTAGGTATGGAGTGAAGCCCGAGAATCCCTATTTTTAACAAGCACCCAAGATGATTCTGATGCAGGTATTTTCCAGACCTCACTTGGAAATCAAATTCTTCTCTCTGGTTCCATCCTGCCCCAGTTTCAAGCATCCCTCCACACTTGTAAAAGAATGACCATCTTTAAATGGTAGTTTATCATTTTTTCTCTATTGAGAATCCTTTAAAATTGACTCATTTAATCTCAGCTTAAATCTAAACGTCTCTATCTTTCAAGCTTCACTCTTCCCAGATTAAAATAACTTCCTGTTCGTCCCCAACTGCCTTTCCCCTTGGCATGCACCAATTTACCATCGTGCCCTAAACCTCTCACCCCTCTGTCTCTATTTATGCTTATTATTATGCCTATTTTGCCATTTCTTAGTTGTGTCTCCTCAGTGGTAATCTTTTCTTCTCACTGGATTGTGGCTCCTTTGAGCTGGTGCTTTTAAACTTCTAACTCCCTTCGGTCAGTAGAAGAATTCAAAGCACTTTTAAAGAATTGACCAGTCCCTTATCAACTGAATACTCTACCTACGTTTGTAGGATATAGGAATGTATGCATTTTTCAAGATGTGATGATTTTGTCGACACCAAGTACTTGTTTAGAATAAATGGGATAGAATATACAAATACTGTATTTGTATACAAATGTATACAAATACATTTGAGAGTATTTGGGCAGAAGGGACAGGATTTAAAATTAAGGAGGAGTTCCACATTTTAGCTTCATTTACATAAGTTAATATTTTTGAAAGACAAACGTCAGCAGGCCTTTAACCATTCATCTTATAACGGCACTTGGCGCCAAAGTGAACAAATATTCTGAAACAATAAATAAAAGGATATGTGAATAAATGCAGCCAGGCAAGAACAAATCATCTGTCTCTGAAAACCACAGAACAGGAGCTTAGACCTAATGAGGGGAATCAAGTGAGTAAATGGCAAATGGGAGATGAGCTTTCTTTTGATGTTTCCTCACTTGTGACTAATCAACGCAGATGGGACGTGAACTGGACCCCACAGATCCCCTGCAGGTGTCAGTCTTGGGTTGTGCAGAGGAAGGGGGATGTCAAGCTACTGAGGTTTTTGACATAAAATTGGCACTAAAGCCAACTTCTTCATACTGACTGCATGCTCGATCTTTATTTCAAAAGGGAAGGCACGTGGCTCCACCCTTAAATGAAAGACCACGTTCTAAACATACTTTAGAAAATAGAGCATCAATTTCTGGATGTCTAACGCATTCTGTTAATAAATCACTAGGTCTGGGGACTTCCCTGGCTGTCCAGTGGTTAAGACTATGCACTTCCACTGCATGGGGTGTGGTTCGATCCCTGGTCGGGTAACTGAGATCTTGTATGCCGCGTGGTGCAGCCACAAAAAAAAAAAAAAAAAGGA
This sequence comes from Tursiops truncatus, assembly GCF_011762595.2. Classification (NCBI taxonomy): domain Eukaryota; kingdom Metazoa; phylum Chordata; class Mammalia; order Artiodactyla; family Delphinidae; genus Tursiops; species Tursiops truncatus. The sequence goes on along the minus strand of NC_047035.1, from coordinate 160,794,206 downwards.
AAAAGGAAGTCTCCATTTAAAAAATTTACTATGTCTAGATGGAAGGCTGCGAGAGAAACTGACAGTCACTACTATTTCCTTTCATTGATACTTAGTCACAATAAGTATTTTGATAATCCCATTCTACTCAGTTAATGCTGAGAAGTTTGAAGGATAATTTGCTTATTTTCAGTAACAGATCAACGTTTTTTAAGAAGTGGGATTTGAAGTACATGAAAAAGATGAAAAGGCTTTCTAAATTTGCAAAAATAAATTACCTTTAGGACAAGCAACACTTCTTATAACAGCCATTGTCGAAATCATCAATTTTCTTTATATGCACTAAAGGTATTAGCTGTGTAACGAGCTGCATGGTAATTCTGACTTTAATGTGCCTGACTGTATTAAACACCACATATGTGCAAAACTCTCTACAATGATTTATATGGAAATTTCTCAATGTAATGTTTCCTATGATGTACCAAGCATTTGATGGCTTTACTTTGGTTTATGGTAAGCCTCCCAATTTAATAGGCACATAACTTGAATTTAAAGAATTGTTGCTATTTCTGGGTAACGAAAGATGCAAACTTTCTCTGACTGATGTTGGTAATTAAAAAAGAAAAACGTCTCTTAGCCTCTGACTCATTTTCAGGACCAAATGCACTAGGCACTACCAGGAACCAGGTTTATTAAATTGCAAGATATACATAATCATCAGGTATGATAAACTTTTTGGTAATTTAAACCAGAAGCTCGGGGCTTATCTTTGACACCTCACTCTCCGCTCCCTATAGCCAGAAGATTTTTAAACGTCCCTACTAAATATCCCTCCTCCAACTTTAGTCCATCCATCTCCACCACTTGTCACTGTTATAGAGGCTGCCAGCCCCTCTCAGGGGAACTACTGCCAACGGCCTCCTAGTAAATCTCCTGAATCTATTGTCCTCTAATCCATTCATTACATTGTATCCACAGTGACATTTTTAAATCTGCCAATTTTATTATATTACCTTCCTTCTTAAAAACCTTCAGATGAGGGAAAACTTCCTTAAGACGGTCCACAAAGATCTGCTAATCTGGCCTCCATCTCCATCCTTATGTTGCATCCTGTTTCCCCTTATTGCCTTACTCCAACCATACTGGGTATCTCGCAGCTGCCATGCAGTCATCTATCAGGACTTTGCATACATGTATTTATTTATTATTTTTCAGATCTCAGCTAAGTCACCACCTCTAGAAAGTCCAATGCCATAATTATAGAAAGGCATAGCACCCCCATTTGAAACTCCTGTCAAAACTGTCATTTTACATTTATTTTTTAAATATGTGAATATCTATCTCCTCAATTAGACTGTAAGCTCCCTGAGGTCAGGGACTCTGTATAACTGTCCTCATCACTATATCTCTAGTATCCAATTTATAAACATACATAATAAATACTGATGGCTTGACTAATTAATTAATCACACATAACATTCATTGACTTTGGAACAATGCTTAGGGCCTTTATCTTGACTGACTAGAAAACAGTGAACCAATCCAGATCACCACCATCAAAATGAGCCAGAGGGACCAGAAAGGAAAGCACTTACCACAGTTGACCTCATCAGTATTATCACCACAATCATCCACCAGATCACATAACTGAAGCTTTGTTATGCAAGCCTTCGTGTGTAGACACCAGAAACGACCTGGCCTTTTGCAGCTCTTCGAAGGGAGTGGAAGAATACAATTTTCAAATCTGACATCATCGATAGCCGAGACCCCATCATAAACACCAAGGCTGACTTTATGTAGTGACAAATAGAAGGGCTGAGTAAGGCGTCCAAGCTGAACAGTCGCCTGGGACCACTGGTTGCCCTGGTTATATAATACTCTCCAGAGTACTGTGGAGTCACTGGAATTTTCCATGTGTAGCTGTAACTCAGCTGCTCCCACTGATAGGCCATAGTTATAAAACCTGAAAGAGAACAAACAAAAGAAATGGAAATGATTTAGGCAATAGACTAAATATATAACTTTTAGACTCTTCCACTCAGTTAACAGTCAATTAAAAATGAGTTGTAATAATAGATGCCTTTAGTTATTATTGCATAATTGTGGCCACCTGTTTGCAAGAGCTTCTCTGCCGAGGTGCATATTCTGGCTCTCAGGACCCCATGAGCCTTTCTCAAGGAGTTTAGTCCAGAACACAGGAAGCAGTGTTAATTAAATTATAATCCATTGTCGGAGGGAGAGTCCCTTTCATCTTAAGTAAGAACATAACAAATATTGATAATGTGCTCCTAAGTAAAATGCTAATTGTGTGGATCTAATGCAACAGCTATTTTTAAAGCAAAGCCAGATTACAGGACAGATTACAATATCTAGTAAATGCAGGAGTATGCCTGGAACCGCCGGGCTGCTAGAGTAGTTGACCATTTTTTTTTAGTATTTACCAGAAGGAAAGTGTGCATCCAGGTCCTGTCTGGCCGAAAGTTGGGCTCTGGAGTTTAGCAATTTGTGATAAGCTGTTGCTTTTCTTCAGAATGAACATAAAGTGCCCTATTGGGATACAAAAAGAAACCATTAGTTTAACCTACTAAATTCTAAAATGAGACATCTGTCTGTAAACCCTACACTGAAGACTATACAACAATTCAAAATCAATAAAAGTGACTGTTAGTCAAATTTACTCTTATAAATATTAAACTATTATCTAGAGCTGGGTCAAAATTATGCCAAAAACAACTGGTAATTTCAGTTAATTCAGCCAAAATATATCTATATTCTATCTCCAAAACCCATAAAGGAGTGGTTCTACTTTGACAACATAAGTATAATCGACAATATTCAACTATCCTACTATTCGTTGTAGTAACACAGAACTTTACTGCTTCTCTTTCTCTTTTCAGACCCGAGCAAAGGTAAACTGAACTACAGATCTTCCTTGACTTAAGATGAAGTTACGTCTGATAAACCCATCATAAATTGAAAATATCAAAGTCCAAAATGCATTTAATACACCTGACCTACTGAACATCACAGCTTAGCCGAGCCTACCTTAACCAAGCTCAGAAAAGCTACATTAGCCCACAGTTGGGCAAAATCATCTCAGAGCCTATTTTATACTAAAGTGTTGAATATCTCATGTAATTTATTGAATGCTGTACTGAAAGTGAAAAACAGAATGGTTGTCAGTGTATCAACTGTCCACCATGGGGATTGCGTGGCTGACTGGGAGCAGTGGTTCTGCCTCTGCCCGGCATCAGGAGAGAGTATCACAAGTATATTGCTAGCCTGGAGAAAGGTCAAAATTCAAAATGTGAAGCACAGTTTCTACTGAACACGCATCTCCTTTCACACCATCATAAAGTTGACAAATCATTAGGTCAAACCACCATAAGCTGGGGAAAGTCTGTAGGTACAGAGACACTGGGCATGCTTCTTACCTTGAGATGTGTTGTGAGTGTGATCCCAAGGTGGAGCCTGTTGCTCAAAATCAGCAGAGAGGTTACTTCTAGAGCTCCAGGTCCAGTCAAAATCATCCTCACTAGCTGCTTCAAACCAACCACAGCTATTTGCTTCAAAGTCACATTCAGAAACTGAAGAACAAAAACATAGCTTTTAGGTTGACTCTCCAAGGTGATCACACACTTTAAGAAGGGTAGACAACCCTTCTACCCTTGGAAATCACCTTGTTACTCTTCCCTAAGTACATTAAAGCCACACTTGATGAAAAAAAGGATCCTATCTGATCCTCCCTAAAACTCAGAATTGTGCTTTTCATAATGGAAATTGATAAGGCAAAATGATCAATTTAAGAATATTTTCCAAATATTCTTTCTAATAAACAGCATCATTCAGCCATATTGCTTACAGAATTGCCAAGGTCTGACTAATTTATTTTGATACTCACGTTAGTTTCTCTGCTGCTATTACATCATCTGGAAGACTTCATTGTTCCTACAGAGTATTTTACACTAAACCATGAAAAGCTACCTCTAAAAAATTTAATGTTTGAAAAATTCAGATCCATTATATTTAATATAAATGTTCACCTCTAATTTTTGTAGCGCTTACTATTTCCCAAAACATTGAATACATCACCTAATTGGCAGAAGGCAGAATAATTTGACCTATTTCTCAAGTAAATATGAAGAGAAATAGTTAAGTTACACAAAGACATTCTGGAGGAGGAAAAGAAGAAAAGAGAGAGAAAGGGAAAGAATGGGAAGTTATAATAATAGCAGTGTCAAATTATAGCTAATATGTGGTGAATACCTAATGTAATAGACCCTGTACTGAAGGTTTTATATAAATCTAGGTTTTACAACAGCTCTTGGGAGAAGGTATTATTATTGCTGCTTTACAGAGGAAGAAAGGAAGGTTTAGGGAAGTTTTTAACTTAACCAAGGTCATATAGTTAGAAAGTTGTAGAGACTGATTGAAATCCAAATATTCTAACTCCTAGTCTAATATTCTTTCTGCAACTGTTGACAATAACGTTTAATTGTCATTAGATTGGAAAAGGGATAAACCAGAAAGGCATAATCTGAATTTGTTTACTGTGGATATTCAGGTGTTACTACAGACTCCAGTGCAAAATAAGATTTGCCCCCATTGATGATTACTACACTGGGACCCTTGGCCATTGGATATATTTATCCAAGGATATAGTAATAAACTATATAGATCTTCCCTTAAAAAAATAACTTAGGAAGTAAACAATAAATTTAGAAGATAAAAGTATAAAGTAAATCACTCAGTGAGATTAAAAAATGTTAAACTGTAAAGGCATTTTTACCTAATGATAAATCATGCTTAATTTTGAAAATGCTTCCTTCCACGTGGGGAGGAATGTGAGTTGAGTAGTAACATCATAAACACTATTGATTTTTTTTAAGTTTCTAGGAAATATGTGATCTCAGAAAATATTTGTTTTCTATCAGGTCTCCTGGTCCAAAATATGGCCAGCAGAATACTTTCAAATTTTACCAAAAGTCAATGAGAATGTATGAATACATTTTAAAATAAATACTTTAAGAATGTTGCATCAACTTTAATAAGCAAGAGATAACTATATTTCAATAGAGACAAACAGAAATCAGCAAAATGGAGAGATGACTGCTATACCTAGAATAAAGATTTCTCAAGTTTAGAAATCTGTGGTGAAGCAAAATTAAATGCTACTCAAAAGTGAAAAACAACAATGATAAGTTAGGAATAAATGCTAAGAATATTCAACTCTTTGTATTTTCAACAGCCATCTCTATAAATATAAATAATCCATAAATATATATAGATTCCAGTATGTAGATGCTATTTCAATCCCAGGGGAAGCAAATACTTTTGATTCCTATTTCAGACAATCCAAAAAAATAGGATCCAGGAGTTTTTGTTATGCAAATAGAGAAAGAAAACAAGTTATTGCTACTATACATCTATCCCACATAGATCCCTGGAAAGGGAAACTAATCATCTGCTATCTCAGGAGATACTGCTGTGGAAATAAATGAATATTCAAATAGTAGTAAAATTTAAGAAACTATTGCAGCAATTCTGTAGTTCTCTTAGATAAGGCTCTTCAAAGATAGTGATTTTTAAGAGATGATTATGCTGTTCAAATTCAAATGTGCCTTTCTAGTATACTTTGTTCCTATATATTTAGATTTCTATACACATTTAAAACCTCACCTTGATTAATCAGAGATGTAATAATCAGATGAAATTAACCTTCTTCTTAGCCAGGAATCAAATATACACCTCATTAGAACAGTTTTTGGAAAAATATGTAATCTTTTACTTAGAAATACAATATCCTGGGTAAGTTTTAATAATTGAGGTTGAAGGATTCTTCGCTGTTTTCTAGACCAACATCATGGACTTCCTCAATTACCATCATCATCATCAGAATCGACATTTTGCAGTAACAACTGCAGTTACCATTTATTCGAGGTTTATTGTGTACCAAGCTTTGTGCTAGGGGCCGTTACATTCAAAACAGGTTGTCTACTGACACAGAATTTCCAAAAATTTTGCTTGTCTATTCTATGGCTATGGATACAAAGGCTAGTAACTCTAGCAGCGTTTAATTTTTTGAGTAAAATTACCCTGTGGCTTCTACTAGTTATGTCAGTATTATTATAGTCTCTGTCCCTGGGGAAAGCGTGCTAGGGGGTATTTGGTAGACTAACAAATAGGTCCATCACCCTACACTATCCCTGTCATTTTTAGAGCTTTTCACTGAGGGAAAAGAAGATGAATTTCTGTAAGAGCCAAGAAAACTTGTGGGCGGGGGACAACAGAATCAGACGCTGTCTCATTTCAGATTCACTGTTTTAGAACTACTTTGATGGTTTGGGATGATTCCTACCGAGGTTCGTGTGTAAGGAATAAACATGAAGTATACAAAGGTGAAATCTGGCTGACAATTTGGGCCTCACATAAAGACTTAAAAATGTACAGAAGAGTACTTATTGGTATTCACCCAAAGGAGTTGAAAACTTATGTCCATACAAAACTCTGCACACGGATGTTTAGAGCTGCCTTATTCACAATTGACAAAACTTGGAAGCAACGAAGATATCCTTCTGTTGGTGAATGGTTGAATAAACTGTGGTACATCCAGACAGTGAAATATTATTCAGTGTTAAAAAGAAGTGAGCTATCAAGCCATGAAAAGACATGGAGCAACCTTAAATGCATATTACTAAGTGGCCAATCTAAAAAGGCTACATATTGTATGATTCCAACTATTTGAAATTATGGAAAACACAAAGCTATAAAGATAATAAAAAAGTCAGTGGTGGCCAGCAGCTGAGGGTGACGGGAAGGAGGAAGAGTTGGAGCACAAAGGATTTTTTATGTGAAAAGACTCTGTATGACGCCATAATGATAGCTGTCATTATACATTTGTCCAAATCTATAGAAAGTACACCACCAAGGGTGAACCCTAATGTAAACAATTGACTTTGAGTGATTATGATGTATCAGTGTAGGTTTGTCAATTGTAAACAAACGTCCCAGTCTGGTGGGAGATGTTGATAATGGAGGAGGCCATGGATGTCTGGGGGTGTGGGGTATAAGAGAAAACTTGGTGCATTTTTCTCAATTTTTCTGTGAACCTGAAACTACTCTTTAAAATGTCTTAATAGTTAACTACTATTTAATATAAGTGCTCTAAAGAAAACACAAAATTTATAGGACGAAATATGTTCTGACACATCATGTGGTTGAACTTCAAACTCCCTTTGGTCTTAGCCACACCGGCAAAAGATGACCAAGTTTAGGGGGGAAAAAATGGCTAAACGGGCTTCCCTGGTGGCACAGTGGTTGAGAGTCCACCTGCCAATGAAGGGGACACGAGTTCGTGCCCCAGTCCGGGAAGATCCCACGTGCCGCGGAGCTGCTGGGCCCGTGAGCCGTGGCCGCTGAGCCTGTGCGTCCGGAGACTGTGCTCTGCAACGGGGGAGGCCACAACAGTGAAAGGCCCACATACAGCAAAAAAAAAAAAAAAAGGCTAAACATGCAGGTGGTAATTGTAAAAAGTTAGAAAACTGGAGCCTACCACTGTGGATTACAGAGAACAGCAAAGGCACAAATGCAGTGTGGAAGACATGCATTCAATACGTATGTTATCTTATTTATTCCTCCTGAAATATACATAAGAATATTGTCCCCATTTTAGAGCTGGGAAACATAAGGCTGAAAGAAGAGTAACATATAATTTCTCAGGGCTCATTATTGCTGACACAATTCCTTCCCAGACCTTTGATGTCAAAGCCTGTGCTCTTAAAAAAATTATACTGTTTGTAGTAGTTTAAAAAGTAATAATAATTATATCTAACAATTTTTGGACAATTCTTATATGCCAGGCACGTACTATGTGTTTTTAATGCAAGATCATATAAAATCTAAACATGCATAACCACAGGATATGCTCTGGAAGCAGATTCTAAACTATATAAAAGTCCACTAGATTGGCTCTCCCTGTTTATTTTAAGCTTTTTTTTTTTCTCTAGCCTTTTGACCTTCCTAAAAGTTCCATGAAGGACAAAAGTTAATTGAGTATTCCAGTATGTTGGCTTCAGTTCACTGAGGTTGTACTCTGTTTGATTAAGCAGAGGTTACTACAAACGTCAAATGCATTAATACTATATATCCTATTTTAAAACATGTTCTCTACTAATTATATTGCTTTGAGCCTCAGGCTTTTCCATTCATTCAAATGGTCATATGTTTGGAAATACGATAAGGTTGAAGTAACTGAACTCTAGACTTCATCAATAGTTAATATTCATTAGTTATCTAAAACATATAATAGTAAGGGAATACTTGCAAAAGTGCCATGAAATTTAAAAAGTCTATAAAAATAAATAGCAATAATGAGATATTTTAAAGAATACTAAAGCATAGATAACTAAATAACATTTGGCATTCAAAACTACTGCATTTGAAATAAGAATGATTAATTACATCATTCTACATATGATTTTCAGGGTCTCCTGTGATCTGACCAATAAAGACACTGTTGGAAGACAATTCCCCATAGGTCTCTCATATTTCTGCATGTGTTATAAGCTGAGTCATAAACTGTCTATTTGTTCCAAACATCTTTTCAAGGATGTTTAAACAGCAAATAATCATGAAGAATAGAGAGAGTGATTCTGTCTACCAGAGGGCAAGTTCTTATCCAATATAATATAATAAAGATAATGTTTCCCTCTAAAGCAAAGGTCAGACATTTTGTTTGAATCCCACTATAAAAGATTTGGATTCCAGAAGCTCAGGCTTTCTTACCTGTAACGCCAACCCACTTTATATGTACATCCACCTGGGCCCCTCTGTGTTGCCCTGGGACTCAGAAAGTAAGAGGAAACAAGGCAAGCATGACGCTTATTATGCTGTTTGTTATACTATTAGTAATAAAGTCCTTTGTCTCTGACCCAGGAGTCTCACCCCTCCTGACATCCATAAAACTATGGCAGATAACTTGTTAGCTTATAACTAGGGTAAAGTTTCAGACCCTTCACAGTTGTCAACACAAACTACATTAAACTTTATATGTATAGTACCCACCATTAAGAAGCTTAAAATCTAGCATGGGAAATTTATAAGCAAATAGGCAATTGTAATAGCATAATAACTACCATGTACTCTTTCATTCATTCTTCATTCATCTGACAAACATTTATTGAGTACATGCTATATGTTTGGCACAGGTATAGAGCCTAAGAACACAGCAGTGAAAAAAAGCAGTGGGGCGGGGGGGAGTGGAAGAAACCAGAAAAAAAAAATCTGTCCTCATGGAGATAAAATCAGAGAGGTTACTTTAATTTTTTGGCTTTAATTTTGAGTCAGATTGAAGAAAAATTGAGATGTTTTAAGCAGAGAAGTGACAAAATCTGACTTAACCTGATCACGGTGGCTGCTGTATTCAGAGGAGACAGAGTGGGTCGGGTGGGCAAGAAAAGAAGCAGGAAGATAGTACAAAAATCCAGGTCTGATAATGGTCTGGGCCAGAGTGGTTGCAATGAAAATAAGGATGAGTGAGGCGTTCTGCATGTTTTTTTTTTTCTTTTGCGGTACGCGGGCCTCTCACTGTTGCGGCCTCTAGCGTTGCGCAGGCTCAGCGGCCATGGCTCACCGGCCCAGCCACTCTGCGGCATGTGGGATCCTCCCAGACCGGGGCACGAACCCGTGTCCCCTGCCTCGGCAGGCGGACTCTCAACCACTGCGCCACCAGGGAAGCCCTGGATGTATATTGAAGGTAGACATGATAGGATTAACTGACATGAGATATGGAGTGTGAGAAAGAGAAATGAATCAATATGATCTCAAAGTCTTTGACCTGAAACAATGGAGGTACCATTTTATGAAGTGGAGAAGACTGTGAATAAGCAGGTTTGCGGGGGAAGTAGAGGAAGAGGAAATACTATAGTTTCGGAAATACTAGAGTTGAGGTTCCTATTAGGTATTCAAGAGATCATGTCAAGTAGAGAGCTGGATATACAAGTCTGGAGTTCAGATCAGAAGAGTGCTTCCTGGTGTCATGGAATCCAAGGCAAGTAAGTGTTGTAAGGAAGCCGGTCATATTATCTCTGTCAAGTGCTGCTGACGGGTCAGATGAACAATGAGAATAGACCACTGAATCTAGATCACTGCTAACTTTGATGAGAACAGTTTATTTTGAATAGTGACAGCAAGGCCCCGATTGGTAAAAAGAAATCAGAAAAGTTGAAGACAGTAAAATACAATTAATTCTTTTGAGGTTTATACTTTGCAAAGGGGCAAAAATGATGTGATAGCTGAGGAGGAAGTGGGATCAAGAGAAGATTTTAAAACGTTAGAAATAAAAATATGTTTTTATGCTGATAGAAAAGATCTGGTAGACAGGGAAAATCGCTGGAGCAAGGTTGCTGAACAGAGATGGATTCTACTTACAAGAGAAAGAGCTGACCATTAGAAGGAGCGTGTTATTCAGGGTAAAGGAGAAAAGAGTTTAAGGTGGGTAGAAGGGATACTGGGGCTCATGAAAGTCCTTTTCTGGGTGTTCCTATTTTCTCAGTGAAATAGGTTGTAAAGGCATCAGCTCAAGCTAGGGAAAGGGAAGTAAGACAGATGTTGGAGAAGACAGGAGAAAAATGTTATTCATTGAGAAGAGGGGGAGGGGGCAGAGGGAATGGAGTGGGGAAACATAATGTGATCCCTAGGGAGTACGAGATTCCATCTAGGGTTGTGAACATCTATTTAAAGTGAGAACAGATAACGCTGTTTTGTTTTCTTCTCCAGCCACACTCCGCTATGCAGATTCTGGCTCTGAGAGGGCTGAAAGCCACATTTAAACAGTTTGTGCTTTAGTGACTATGATATACCAGAAGACACCAAGGCAGTTAAAGGTCAGTGTATGGCAGTCATTACAAGATTAGACCATGGAGTTTAAACTGCGTAAGAAAGGAAGTGAGTGCATGAGGGGATGAAGGATGTAACTGCTTTACCTGGAGGGCTTTGTCTTTGGTTTCAGTTTTAACTGTTGTACTTTACTTTCTTTCCTGTGGCCTCATCTCCTTTGTGTCTAAGTGCTTGACAATGTATATAACAAAAAGTAAAATAATCTGGGGTCTAAGATGTTATCGTCCTTCGGTAAGATTTACGTTTGTTTCTGCAGGCACATAGAGTAAATAATACTTGAGGATTACATCAAACTAACTTCAGGGATTGAGAGTATTTGGGGCTGGGTTTGAGATCCTGTGAGGAACAATAACTTCTAGCTCACACAGACCTCTTGGATTCAGACTTTTAGGTATTACAGATAAAATTCTGTGGAGTATACCAATCCATATCTATACTAAGCCTGGACTCCAATTTCCAAAGTGCTATAAGATTTCCAAAGTGCTATACTCAGATTCTCAACTACTTGTTCTATGTTGGCATATGAAAGTGGTGTTAAATACCAGGTTCAGATATCAAGGTCATTATTCTTACTTGGTCACCTAATTTGTCCCTTCCTTTTTACATCTTCAACGAATTCAAGTAGATTTTTTAAAATCATTTTGTTTAGATTTTCTAGTTGTTCTCAGTTAGAGGGTGTCCCGAATGACTCAATCCACCATAACTGGAAATAGAAGTTCTAGCATTTTTAATTTCCATTTTTTAAAATAGTACTTTAGAACAAATTTTATATAATAATAGTAGATACAGTAGTCCCGCCTTATCCATGGGGGATATGTTCCAAGACCCCCAGTGGTTGCCTGAAACCAGCAGAGAGTACCAAACCCTACATATATTTACTATGTTTTGTGCTACACATACATACCGAAAATAAAGTTTATCAGTTAGGCACAGTAAGAATAATAACTATATAGAAGAATTATAACAATATACTGTAATAAAGTTATGTGAATATGGTGTCTCTCTCTCAACATATCTCACTGTACAAATTTAATGCCTTTCCATCAAGCACTTATCATGCATTGTGGCCATGACTTTTGTAGTTTGAGATGCAACAGTAAACTAGAACTAATTTTTTTACTTCTTCAGTTTCACGCATAGAAGATTCATTCTTATTGTAGATCTTAGCATATCTGCATACACTTTTTTTCTTTCCTTATTAAGTCAAGAACTTTCACCTTTTCACTTAAAGGAAACAATTTACAGCTTCTCTTTGGCATAATCCAGATTGCCAGAAGTACTACTCTTGTGTTTTGGGGCCATCATTAAGTCAAATAAGAGTTAGTTGAACAAAAGCACTGTAATACCATGACAGTGGACCAGATAACTGAGATGATACTAAGTGACTAAAGGGTGGAATACAGTGAACAAAGGGATGATTCACGTCCATGGCAGGACGGTGGGAGATTTCATCATGCTGTTCAGAACAGTGTGCAATTCAAAACTTATGAACTGTTTATTTCTGGAATTATCCATTTAATACTTTCAGACTGCAGTTGACCACAGGTAACTGAAACCACAGAAAGTGAAAATGCTGATAAAGGGGGACTACTGTATTAAAATATGTGTAGAGTAATTATGGGTGCGTAATGCTCTGGTAGAATTATATAATATTGTGGAATGGGGAAAAGTTATTTTTCCCGATGTCAAATTGTTTATTATGAAATAAAGAAAATATATGTGTCTAGATGTGTACATAAGGTGTTAATTGATCTATATGCGATACACAAATACATAATACAAAACATTCATTTAGTAACTTTCCACTCTTTGTGTATATTATGTTAATAGTTAATAAATTTTTGTATTTATATAGATTCTAAAATATTTTATTAACAGGTGTTATAATGGGTTCTCTATATCCAAAATAGTAATTACTATTAAATACATTCATAAGATATTAGGTCAAAATGGATACATAGTCAAACTTAGTTATAAATGGTCTTTCATTTTTGTTTGGAAAAGGAAAAGAGTGAAACAAGCTGGAAGAGCCAGAAAAAGCTACATTTGAGCAATTTAGGATCCTTTTAAAGTCAGTGAATTATTAATATCAATATGTTTTTCAATTTGAGGTCTCTCTCGAAGCTAGAGCTCCAAGAGGTACTACTTCATTTATCCATGAGGTTGAGAAATCCTTAAAAATGCACTCAGTCCCACAATGAATTCTGAAAGGCCAACAGTATTCCACCACATAATAAAAATTATAATTTCAACAAGGAAACGGGATGTAGGAATAAAATAACTTATAAGATAAGCATACAAAATCAAGGAATAACAAGGCACCATTAAGAAATGATACAGATAGGAAAATATTAATAAGACTTGACTTGCATCTTAAAAATGGAAAAAATAATAATATAAGTGACTCAGAAGTGACTGAAGAACAGGATATCTTGGGTAATGAAAAGTCCCTATGAATTTTAATGAAATAACCCGAGCTTATTAACTCCACAGATAATTGGGCTCTTCCCAAAAAGTACAAAACGTTTGAAATCATTAGGTTAGTCAGAGGAAAGAAACATATTAACTACACAAAGAAGATATGAATAAAAATCTAACAGGACAGAAAAAGAATAAACCATTTAAAAAAATTCATTAATTTCTGCCTATCTTAGGCAAAGAACAGTAAGACCTTTTACAAACCGTATTTTCTGTTCATTTATATTACTGCAGTATACATTTAAGGTGATTATTATCTCAAAAATTGTTCCTAGAAAGTTCAGGTTAGGGAGATGAACGTAATGAGTTTACTACATGCCTGGGCCATGGTTTATTCTTGTTCTGTGGTAGCAGGCACAAAACAAGAGGTTACTGGACATTTTTCCACGTAAATGTGACGAAGCAGAAAATCTGCTCTTATTCAGCAAAAGGTAGGGAGTTCTCTTTGTTTATATTTCTGAAATGGGAAGGCCTTGTGATATTCTTGAATTATTACTTAAGGCAGAGCTATTCTAACACATGGTTATCCTAATCTAAGATTCGGTTAACCTTGTTCAAGTTTTAAAGAGAGTTAAGAATAAGAGAATGAGGGGGAGTCAAGACGGCGCACTAGGACGACACAGAATTCACGTCTCCTCACAACTAGGGCACCTACCAGGCACTGGTGGGGGACCACGGACACCTAAGAGGATGGGAGGAACCCCCAGTGACCAGCTGTGGGATCTTGGTTCCCAGGCTGGAGGTAAGACCCAGGCTCCTGAGGTGGGAGCTCCGAGTCCAAACTGCTGGACTAACAGAGAACCCAGGGAATATCAATAGGAGTGAGGCCTCCCAGAGGTCTTCATCTCAGCACAAAGACCCAGCTCTATCCAACCGTCTGCAAACTCCACTGCTGTACATCTCAGGCCAAACAACCAGTAAGACAGGAATACAGACCACCCATCAAAAAAATAAAAAATGAAATGACAAAAAATTTGTTACAGATGAAGAAGCAAGGTAAAAACCTACAAGACCAAATAAATGAAGATGAAATAGGCAACCTACCTGAAAAAGAATTCACAACAATGAGGGTAAAGATGATCCAAAATCTTGGAAACAGAATGGAGAAAATATAAGAAATATTTAAAAAGAATCTAGAAGAACTAAAGAACAAACAAACAGTGATGAACAATACAATTACTGAAATTAAAAATACACTAGAAGGAATCAATAAGAGAATAACTGAGGCAGAAGAGGGGATAAGTGAGCTGGAAGATAAAAAGGTGGAAATAACTGCCAAGGAGAAGAATAAAGAAAAAGAATGAAAAGAACTGAGGACAGTCTCAGTGATTTCTAGGACAACATTAAACACACCAACATTTGAATCATAGGGGTCCCAGAAGAAGAAGACAAAAAGAAAGGGTCTGAGAAACTATTTGAAGAGATTATAGTCGAAAACTTCCCTAACATGAGAAAGGAAATAATCAATGAAATCCAGGAAGCACAGAGAGTACCACACAGGATAAACCCAAAGAGAAACATGCTGAGACACATATTAATCAAACTATCAAAAATTAAATGCAAAGAAACAATATTAAAAGCAGCAAGGGAAAAGCAACAAATAACATACAAGGGAATCCCCATAAGGTTAACAGCTGATCTTTCAGCAGAAAATCTGCAAGCCAGAAGGGAGTGGCAGGACATATTTAAAGTGATGAAAGGGAAAACCCTACAGCCAAGACTGCTCCTACCCAGCAAGGATATCATTCAGATTCAAAGGAAAAATTAAAATCTTTAGAGACAAGCAAAAGCTAAGTTAATTCAGCACCACCAGCCTTACAACAAATGCTAAAGGAATTTTTCTAGGCAGGAAACACAAGAGAAGGAAAAGGCCTACAAACACAAAACAATTAAGAAAATGGTCACAGGAACATACATATCAATAATTACCTTAAATGTAAAAGGATTAAATGCTCCAACCAAAAGACATAGACTGGTCGAATAGATACAAAAACAAGACCCATATATATGCTGTCTACAAGAGACCCACTTCAGACCTAGGGACGCATACAGACTGAAAGTGAGAGGATGGAAAAAGATATTCCATGCAAATGGAAATCAAAAGAAAGCTGGAGTAGCAATTCTCATATCAGACAAAACAGACTTTACAAGAGACAAAGGATACTACATAATGATCAAGGGATCAATCCAAGAAGAAGGTATAACAATTGTAAATATTTATGTACCCCACATAGGAGCACCTCAATACATAAGACAAATGCTAACAGCCATAAAAGAGGAAATCGACAATAATAGAGATATAGTAGAGGACTTTAACACCACACTTTCACCAATGGACAGATCATTCAAAATGAAAATAAATAAGGAAACACAAGCTTTAAATGATACATTAAACAAGATGCACTTAATCAATAATTATAGGACATTCCATCCAAAAACAACAGAATACACTTTCTTCTCAAGTGCACATGGAACATTCTCCAGGATAGACCATATCTAGGGTCACAAAATAAGCCTTGGTAAATTTAAGAAAAGTGAAATGGTATCAAGTATCTTTTCTGACCACAACGCTATAAGACTAGATATCAATTACAGGAAAAACTCTGTAAAAAATAAAAACACATGGAGGCTAAACAATATGCTACCAAATAACCAAGAGATCACTGAAGAAATCAAAGAGGAAATCAAAAAATACCTAGAAACAAGTGACAATGAAAACACGATGGCCCAAGATCTATGGGATGCAGCAAAAGCAGTTCTAAGAGGGAAGTTTAATGCAATACAATCCTACCTCAAGTAAAAAGAAAAATCTCAAGTAAACAACCTAACCTTACACTTAAAGCAATTAGAGAAAGAAGAACCAAAGAAACGCAAACTTAGCAGAAGGAAAGAAATCATAAAGATCAGATCAGAAATAAATGAAAAAGAAACGAAGGGAATGATAACAAAGATCAATAAAACTAAAAGCTGGTTCTTTGAGAAGATAAACAAAATTGCTAAACCATTAGCCAGACTCATAGAGACAAAAAGGGAGAAGACTCAAATCAACAGAATTAGAAATAAAAAAGAAGTAACAGCTGACACTGCAGAAATACAAACGATCATGAGACATTACTACAAGCAACTATATGCCAATAAAACACACAACCTGGAAGAAATGGACAAATTCTTAGAAATGCACAACCTTCTGAGACTGAACCAGGAAGAAACAGAAAATATAAACAGACCAATCACAAGCAGTAAAATTGAAACTGTGATTAAAAGTCTTGCAACAAACAAAAGTCCAGGACCAGATGGCTTTACAGGCAAATTCTATCAAACATTTAGAGAAGAGCTAACACCTATCCTTCTCAAACTCTTCCAAAATATAGCAGAGGGAGGAACTCTCCCAAAACTCATTCTACAAGGCCACCATCACCCTGATACCAAAACAAGACAAAGATGTCACAAAAAAAGAAAACTACAGGCTAATATCTCTGATGAACATAGATGCAAAATCCTCAACAAAATATTAGTAAACAGAATCCAAGAGCACATTAAAAGGATCATACACCATGATCAAGTGGGGTTTATCCCAGGAAGGCAAGGATTCTTCAATATACTCAAACCAATCAATGTGATATACCAAATTAACAAACTGAAGGATAAAAGCCATATGATCACCTCAATACATGCAGAAAAAGCTTTTGACAAAATGCAACACAGATTTATGATAAAAACTCTCCAGAAAGTAGGCATAGAGGGAACCTACCTCAACATAATAAAGGCTATATATGACAAACCCACAGCTAACATCATTCTGAACAGTGAAAAACTGAAACCATTTCCTCTAATATCAGGAATAAAACAAGGTTGCCCACCCTCACCACCACTATTCAACATAGTTTTGGAAGTTTTAGCCACAGCACTCAGAGAAGAAAAAGAAATAAGAGGAATCCAAGTTAGAAAAGAAGGAAAACTGTCATTGTTTGCAGATGACATGATACTATACGTAGAGAATCCTAAGGATGCTACCAGAAAACTACTAGAGCTAATCAATGAATCTGGTAGAGTAGCAGGATACAAAATAAATGCACAGAAATCTCTTGCATTCATATACACTAATGATGAAAAATCTGAAAGAGAAATTAATAAATGCTCCCATTTACTACTGCAACAAAAAGAATAAAATACCTAGGAATAAACCTACCTAAGGAGACAAAAGGCCAGTATGCAGAAAACTACAAGACACTGATGAAAGAAATTAAAGATATACAAACAGATGAGAGATATTCCATGTTCTTGGATTGGAAGAATCAACATTGTGAAAATGACTATACTACCCAAAGTAATCTACAGAATCAATGCAATCCCTATCAAACTAACAATGGCATTTTTCACAGAACTAGAACAAAAGACTGCACAATTTGTATGGAAACACAAAAGACCCCGAAGAGCCAAAACAATCTTGAGAAAGAGAAACGGAGCTGGAGGAATCAGTCTCCTGGACTTCAGACTATACTATAAAGCTACAGTAATCAACACAGTATGGTACTGGCACAAAAACAGAAATATAGATCAACGGAACAGGATAGAAAGCCCAGAGAGAAACCCACTCACCTATGGTCACCTTATCTTTGATAAAGGAGGCAAGAATATACAATGGAGAAGAGACAGCCTCTTCAATAAGTGGTGCTGGGAGAACTGGACAGCTACATGTAAAAGAATGAAACCAGAATGCTTCCTAACACCATACACAACAATAAACTCAAAATGGATTAAAGACCTAAATTAAGGTCAGGCACTATAAAAATATTAGAGGAAAAAATAGAACACTCTATGACATAAATCACAGCAAGATCCTTTTTGAGCCACCTCCTAGAGAAATGGAAATAAAACCAAAAATAAACAAATGGGACCTAATGAAACTTAAAACCTTTTGCACAGCAAAGGAAACCATGAACAAGACGAAAAGACAACCCTGAGAATGGGAGAAAATATTTGCAAACGAAGCAACTGACAAAGGATTAATCTTCAAAATATATAAGCAGCTCATTCAGCTCAATATCAAAAACACACACAACCCAGTCCAAAAATAGGCAGAAGACCTAAATAGACATTTCTCCAAAGAGGATATACAGATTGCCAACAAACACATGAAAAGATGCTAAACATCACTAATCATTAGAGAAATGCAAATCAAATCTGCAATGAGGTATCACCTCACACCAGTCAGAATCACCATCATCAAAAAATCTACAAACAATAAATGCTGGAGAGGGTGTGGAGAAAAGGGAACCCTCTTGCACTGTTGGTGGAAATGTAAATTGATACAGCCACTATGGAGAACAGTATGAAGGCCCCTTAAAAATCTAAAAATTCAACTACCATATGATCCAGCAATTCCACTACTGGGCATATACCCTGAGAAAACCATAATTCAAAAAGAGTCATGTACAACAATGTTCATTGCAGCACTAATTACAATAGCCAAGACATGGAAGCAACCTAAGTGTCCATTGACAGATGAATGGATAAAGAAGCGTGGCACGTATATACAATAGAGTATTACTCAGCCATAAAAACAAACAAAATTGAGTTATTTGTAGTGAGGTGGATGGACCTAGAGTCTGTCATACAGAGCAAAGGAAGTCAGAAATTGAAAAGCAAATGCTGTATGCTAACACATATATATGGAATCTAAAAGAAAAGAATGGTTCTGATGAACCTTGGGGCAGGAAAGGAATAAAGACACAGATATAGAGAATGGACTTGAGGACACGGGGAGGGGGAAGGGTAAACTGGGACGAAGTAAGAGAGTAGCATTGACATATATACACTACCAAAAAATAGCTAGCTAGTGGGAAGCAGCTGCATGGCACAGGGAGATCAGCTCAGTGCTTTGTGACCACTTAGAGGGGTGGGATAAGGGGTGTGAGAGGGAGACGCAAGAGGGAGGGGATATGGGGATATACGTATGCATATAGCTAATTCACTTTGTTATACAGCAGAAACTAACACAACACTGTTAAGCAATTATACTCCAATAAAGATATTTTTTTAAAAAAGATACATGCACCTCAATGTTCTCAGCAGCATTATTTACAATTGCCAAGACATGAAAACAACCTAAGTGTCCATCAACAGATGAATGAAGTTGTGGTGCATATACAGTATGTTTGTAGTTTGTGTGTGTGTGTGTGTGTATGTGTGTGTGTGTGTGTATACACACACACACACACACAAATTGAATATTACTCAGCCATAAAAAAGAACGAAATTTTGCCATTTGCAGCAACATGTATGGACTTTGAGGCCTTTACGCTAAGTGAAATAAGTCACACAGAGGAAGACAAATACTGTAGCATATCACTTATCTGTGGAATCTAAAAAACACAGCAAACTAGTGAAGATAACAAAAAAGAAACTGACTCACAGATATAGAGAATGAACTAATGGCTACCAGTGGGGAGAGGGAAGGGGGGAGGGGCAATATAGGGATGGGGGAATGGGAGGTACTAACTGTTAGGTGTAAGATAGTCTTAAGGATGTATTGTACAACATGGGGAATATAGCCAATATTTGTGATAAATATAAATAGAAAGTAACCTTTTAAAATTGTATAAAAATTAAAAATGTTAAACCTTTAAAAATTATATAAACAAAGAATTTATTTTAAATAAGTAAATAAACAAAACTATGTGTAAAAAAAGAATAAGAGAATGTTTTTCATAATTGACTAAAAATTTCAGTAGTAAACTAAAATTCAAAAGGAAACATGCACATTAAAAATACCCATAGACACAATAATCTAAAGATGGTAATAAAATTAAAAATTTTAAAATAATGTCATCTCAAAACCTTCTTCTCTTACTAAAATGGTTTTCTTGAAGAATATTAATGGCTCAGATACCAGCAGTATGAATAGCGGCTTCTAAAATGTATGTATATGATTAACTGAAAACAGGTGATGAGAAAAATTTGAAGTTTGCTTTTTCTTTTAAACTGAAAACTAAACACAGAGAATATTCTCTTTATAATGGAACTTAAAGTGGTCTTTTGAGCACGAAAGGTGTTTTCACTTCTAAAATGGTGCTCCAGAAGTCTGCTCTGTATATGTATTGTCATGGATAGATATAGTATGAGCTTTAGAAGCAGAGAAGCCAAGGTGGAATTTTATCCTTCCTATTTACTAGATTTGTGATTTCAGTTGTTAATCTCTCTGAACTTCAATTTCCTCATATGTAAAGTGACAACAGCACCAACCTCAGATAAAATACAATGATATATGACAGCATCCAGTGCACTCTCACAATATGTAAGTCCAAAAATGGTAGATATGATTATTAGTTTTCAAATATGGGCAGTAAGAGAGGCCATCTCTTTCCTAAATCCTCAAGTTAAAAAGACTGAGTATTTGGAGAAAATCACACTGGTGGATGGGGTGTTGGTGCTGAGGAAGAAGGGATGATTTGTAAGACATCTTAGAAGCCAAGCTCATGTAATTGCCTAGGGAAGTAGTGAATTGAGGCAGGAAAAAATGTAGACATAGGTAGAATCACTCAGGGAGAGGCAGAATGAGTCTAGAAGAGAGTTCCTGATCCCTTGACCTCTACTCAATAATCTTGTCGAGTACTGAAGTCATAGCAACCCTTTTAAAATCACTGAGAATCTGGCCATTCTGTGGCTCTCCTAGGCCTCCTGTTTGCTACCATAATAATTTCCTGCTTCACATTTTCTTCTTTACTCAGTTCCCAACCATACTCTTCTCAACTCCCAACTAGTAAGTCCTTCGCTGTGTTTCACAGGACAACATTCACACCAGATTCTTACACTATCACTTTGTACAGTAATTTTAATTTCAATTATCCCTCTCTTATATATCTCCTTGATGAAGTAGACTTCCCATTACTTCATGCTAAATCCAATCTAGTCCAAGGGGGGGAATCTAGTAAGGATTAAAACAATGTCAGGTGAACAATAAAGCAAATATAACAACCGTATGTTAACGGTCCACATCACAGTCACTTATAGTTTCCTATTTTCTTTCTAGCCACACCATCTTCCATGCTTGGTGGTTACCCAGAAATTTGAGAACATAAATCCAGACACTATCATAATAATTACTGACTGAATATCAACTACATTCTAGGCCTGAAAATAGGGCCTGGGAATAAAAGGAACTATAAGTCATGCCCCTCTCCCCTACTGGTTTGCAGTCTGGCAGGTCGTAGCATTATTTCCATTTAACGTTTTCCAACTTGATTCTTCATCTCTCTAACAAAATCTTGATTATCCTACTTCTGTCTTACCTAGTCCATCTTGTAAGTCTGATAACAATGCATTACATGTTACCAGAGCACTAACACTCTTCTTATGAATATAAGCACAGTAATGATTATTATTAATTTCATTGATTGATTAATGAAATTTCACAATTCAAACATAATTATGGATGTCCCTTAGAGACTCTGATGAGCCTGACTTAACATATATTTATTTCTAAATATAACTCAAAGAAAATAAATTTAGGTTCTTGAAAATTCTTTAAAAAATTAATACAGGTAACTGTACAGTCTTCCCCTGTCTTTTTGAAATATTTACAATAGCCTATTGACGCCTCTTCCCTTAAGGACTCTAGAGATGGAAGATCCAAATTAGGACTTATGAACCCAGTGACAACAAAAATGTTTTCTTTTTCATTATCAGAGTTTTGCTACTACTCAGTGGTATCTATTCATCATTATTCCTACAGTTTCTGAAACAAAATTTCCACAATTATCACCACCACATCTCCCCATCTTCTACCATCTGTCTCCATAGATTCCAACTTCTTTCTGTTACCCTAGATGAAGTGTCCAGGCTCTTGGCCAAGGCCGTTCTCCACTTGTGCACTAGATTCCATCTTCTCTTGTTTATTCAATAGCATCTCTCCAGAAACACACCCCCGCCTTCTATAATCACACATTGTCCCTCTTCTACTGTATTTTCTCTATAAGCCTTTATAAACTTGTCGTTAAGCTCTCTTGACCCCATTTCATATAACAGCTATCCTCATTTCTCAATCTTCCTTTAAAAAGTCTTAGAATGAGGTTGTCAAAAGTTATCCTTTCCTCCAATTTTCTATTGAGCTCCCTCCAATCAGGCTTTTTACCCATCTTATCAAGGTCCACAATTACCTCATACTGTTATATCCGAAGTCAATTCTCAGTTCTCATTTTCTATCAGCAATATTTGACAGTTAACCATGTTTTCCACCTTCTTAAAACATTGTATACTTGGCTTCCAAGACAGTAAATACTCCAAGTTTTCCTCCTTCTTCTCTGGTTGCTCCTTCTCTATCTTCTCAACTGGTTTTTCCTTTTACTCTGACTTCTAGATCTTTAGCTCTTTTATCTTCACTAGTTTAAGAAACTCTTCTAGCTCAGGCTTTAAATGCCATCTATATGTCGATGTCTTACCAGCTGTAATCTATCCTGAACCTCTCCTTTGAACTCCAGACTCATATACCTAACTCTCTATTAGACAGCTTCACCTGGATATCTAATTGGCATCTGAAACATGTTCTAGATTTCCTGGGTCAGAAATGGCAACACCACTCTTCTAGTTTCTACAGGCAAAGACGTTGGAGTCCTCTTTAACTCCACTCTTCCTTCCTTCCCCCATATACAATTAACAAATCCTTTTACTTCTACCTACTTTCAAAATACATCCAGAATCTGCCTACTGCCTCCACTGCTTCACCCTGATTCAATTTACCATGATTTCTTCCCTCAGTTTTTAGAATATTCTAACTGGTCCCCCTGCTTCCAGCCTTGCTCCTGATGGCCATCAGATGGCGGTTTGCCTGGCACTTTCAGCTAGACCTTGGTGTTGCTAGAATCTGGAAATGACAGGAGGGCTACATTGCTCTTCTGCTGAACAAAAAGATTTTCACATACCACGAACCAAAGACGTTCTGTAGATTGAGAAAAAAGAAGATAAAAAGAGGACCACTCTGTAACATGTCTGAGTACAGGAAGAGTACTGTGCAAATTCAAACATTGCTCAAATATCCTACTCACCTGGCTGACATGAGTGACTGCTGCATCCTCACCAATTACCATGTTTGTTCTATTTCTCTCACCTCCCAAATAAAATTTATTTAGGTATGCAATCACAGAATTATCCTGTTTCTTGAAAACACCCAATCCAGAGGGAATTCTTGCTCCCTTGAACCCTCCCACAAATTACACAACACAAGCCTAAACCCAGTAATAAGTTCCTCCTAACACTCTTGCTGAGATGCCCCACAGGTCTCCGTGGTAAGCCATTTTCCTTGTTCAGCAAGTATCAGTAAACACAACTTTGTTAGGCGTTTTACTGGTGTTCTTTGATTGATGGGCAATAATACCCTCCTGTCTGTTCTCAATATAGAAAGCATAGTGATTCTGTTAAGTCAGATCCCATAAGTCCTCTCTTCAAAGTGCCACAATGGTTCCCTCTCACTCATTTAAAGCCAGTGTCCTTACACTGACCTGTAAGGTCTTAGCTGAATGGCACTCAAACTTAGTTGTATGTTAAAAATCACATGGGGAGCTTTAAAATTATTAATGCCTGGGTTCCACCTATAGTGCTTGCAATGTAACTGGCCATGGCAATTACAGCTTTAGAAGCTCTCCAGGTACTTCTCAAATGTCGCCAAGGTTGAGAACCACAGCTCTAGATGGTTTGCTTATCTCTCCGACCTCATGTCCTATTACTTTTTTCTTATAATCACTCTCCTCCAGCCACATAGATCATTTGCTATTGCTCAGACTCACAAGGTTCCCTCCTATCTCAATCCCTTAGTTATTTCTTTCTGCCTGAAAAACTTTTCCCTGAGATATTTTCCAGGCTTATTTCCCTTACCTTCTTAAGTCTGCTTTAAATCACCTTGTCTTTGAGAGCTACTGTGGAAACCCTATTTAAAATTGCCAGGTCCCTCCCTCTATCATTACTTTATTGCCTTCACACTGCTTTATTTTTTTTTTTATAACATATATCCCCTTCCAAAATACTATGCACTTTACTCATTTGTCATAGTGTCAGTGTCTACCTTACTAGGAAGTTAGCTCCAAGAGGAGAGGGATGTCTGTCAGTTTTACTTACTGTGGGATCCGTATGCCTGGAACATAGTAGGCACTCAAAACGCACTTGTTAAAAGCATTAGTGACCTTCCTTTTTCCAAAACTACATTTTTTCTCATTTCTTATTTTCCCCCCAATTCTTGATCTTATTACAGAGTTAGACTACTTAGTTGGTACCCCAATACAAGCCTACTTATCAGCCCATCACTCCTAATTTATTTTCACTAGGTTTCTCTTTTGGCATAGTTCCCTAATTGTGTGTTTCTCTTTAAGTTCTACTTGACCTTTTATTTTTCTTAATTATATTTGTATTTAATTGCCTCTCGAAGGAGAAGCAATTAAATATCATACTTCATCTGAAATGGAAAACTTCAAGTGGCGTCACCATTTCCAGAGTTTTAGTTTAAAATACTGGCTCTTAGTCCACTCTCTCTCCCTGGTAAACTTCATCCAATATCAAAGTTTCAATAACTATTATGTGAATAAAAAGAATCCAATAATTATTTCTCCAACTCACTCCCCTCTTGTTAGTGTCAGAACTGTCCAAACTACAGACAATAATGATCTCCTCCCTCAACCCTACTTCCCCCTCTCACTCTATATTCTGTGACTCCAGATAGAAACTGGTAAGAATTACTTAAAATACCCCTTTTCCCTTTCTTCCAAAATTCAATGAAGTGTTTTTTTTTTTTTTTTTTTTTTTGCGGTACGCGGGCCTCTCACTGTTGTGGCCTCTCCCGTCGCGGAGCACAGGCTCCGGACGCGCAGGCCCAGTGGCCATGGCTCACGGGCCCAGCCGCTCCGTGGCATGTGGGATCTTCCCGGACCGGGGCACGAACCCGTGTCCCCTGCATCGGCAGGTGGACTCTCAACCACCGCGCCACCAGGGAAGCCCCAATCAAGTGTTTCTTTATTCTACCTCATAAATTTTTATTATGACATATCTCTACATGTCAGTTCAGTCTATGATAATCTCTCATATTTACTCTTAAATTCTTCCAGCTGAAACCATTACTTCCATACTCTCCCCTTCAATTCATGCTACATACTACCCCCAGAGTATAAAAATTTAAAGGCCTTAAAAATTCAAACTTGATCTTGCAACTGCTTAAAAATCCTTACATTGTTTCCCTATTATTTAGTATAATGCCCCAAATCTTTAACATTAGGCTAATTCCCAAGAATCTCTGTGCTTCTCCTGCCCTTATGCTCAAGCTACCTTTATTACTTCAGTTTCTTTAATAAATCAAAACTACTTTCCTCCTCACACATTTTAATGCCTTGTCACAGCCTAGTTTTTCTGTTTGGAATCTACTATTCACTTTCACCCAGCTATTCAAATTCTTTCTATTACTTCCCTTTAAAAGTTAATGCAACGCACATAAATATAGTTGAGCTTGACAAAGGAGAAGATAATACAATGAAGAAAAACAGTCTTTTCAACAAAGGATGCTGGAACAACTGGACATCCATGTGCAAAAATAATAAATCTAGACACAGACCTTACACCCTTCACAAAAATTAACTTAAAATGGATCACAGTCCTAAATATAAAATGTGAAACTATAAAACTCCTAGAAGATAACATAGGAGAAAACCTAAATGACCTTGGGTATGGTGATGACGTTTTAAGATACAACACCAAAGCATAATCCATGAAAGAAATGATAAGTAGGACTTCGCTAAAATTAAATTTTTTTACTCTGCAAAAGACAATGTCAACATACAGTATTTGTCTTTCTCTGTCTGACTTATAAGTCACAGGGATGTAATGTACAGCACAGGGAATATATAACTTTGGTGCATAATCTATACAAATATAGAATCACTATGTTGTACACCTGAAACTAATGTAATACCATAAGTCAACTATAGTTCAATTAAAAATTAAAAAGACAATGTCAAGAAAAGAATGAGAAGACAAACCACAGACTGGGAGAAAATATTTATAAAAGACACATCTGGTAAAGGACTCCTACCCCAAATAAACAATAAAATCTTAATACTCAACAATAAGAAAATAAACTACCTGATTAAAAAACAGTCCAAAGACTTGAAGACACCTCACCAAAGAAGATATACAGATGGCAAATAAGCATATGAAAATATGCTTCACATTTGTACATCATCAAGGAAATGCAAATTAAAACAATGATATACCACTGCAACCTATTAGAATGATCAAAATCGGGAACACTGACAACCAAATGCTGGCAAGGATGTGGAGCAACAGGAACTCTCGTTCATTGCTGCTGGGAATGCGAAATGGTGCAGCCACTTTGGAAGACAGTGTGGCAGTTTCTTACAAAACTAAACATAATCTTACATATAATCCAGCAATCATGTCCCTTGGTATTTACCCAAAAGGAACTGAAAACTTACGTCCACACAAAAACCTGCATATAGATGTTTACAGCAGCTTTTCTCACATGGAGTACTGGACAATGGAATATTATTCAGCACTAAAAAGTAATGCACCTAAAAGCCATGAAAAGACATGCAGAAACTAACACAACATTGTAAAGCAATTATACTCCAATAAAAATTAATTTAAAAAAAGACATGGAGAAACCTTAAATGCATATTACTAAGTGAAAGAAGCCAATCTGAAATGTCTATACAGTGTATGATTCCAACTACATGACATTATAGAAAAGTCAATAAATACTATGGGGACAATGAAAAGATGAGTGGATGCCAGCAGTTGGGAGCAGGTAAGGGATGAAGAGGCAGAGCACAAAGGATTTTTAGGGCAGTGAAAATACTCTGTATGACACCTCAATGATGGATATGTGTGTTTATACATTTGTCCAAACTCATAGAATACACAACACCAAGAGCGAACCATGAGGTACACTATGGACTTTGCATGATTATGATGCATCAATGTAGGTTCCCCAATTGTAAGAAATTTCCCACTCTGGTGGGTGATGCTGTTACTAGCAGGAGCTATACATGTGTCGGCGCAGGGGTCATATAGAGAATCTCTGTACCTTCCCCTCAATTTTGCTGTTAACCTAAAATTGCTCTAAGGATTATCTTTATTTTAAAAAAAGGTTAATGTACTAAAAAAAAACCCCGATATCTTCACACTAGGGCCAAAGAGTCAATCTATAACTTTCATAGGCCACTCTATAACTTTTACATACTTCTCATTAGAATTGGAATTACAGCTATATTAGTGTAATGTAGTTCTCCCCACTAGATTGTAATCTCTAGGAAGGCAGGAACTACATTATGTCTTGCTCACTCTGTAAACAGCTGTAGAGTCAGTATAGTGCTTGATAGTTATTGAATGAATGAACTAACCCCGAGGACAGCAAGTGTTATACAACACCTGCTTCCTATTATTACCTTCTCTCTCCAGACACTCTCCCAAAGCACCCACTCCTCTACCCCAGTGATACAACACTAACGTCCCAGGTGAAAACTTTTCTAGCTAACTTTCCTCTCTTTACTTTTAGCAACAATTTGATTCTGCCGTTGCAAACTGTGCTTCTAGCCAACTTCCCCTGTGCCTTATGGAATGTCCAGCTGAAGCTGGGATTGACATATATACACTAATATGTATAATATAGATAACTATGAGAAACTGCTGTATAAAAAAATAATAAAATTCAAAAATAAGCAAAAAAAAGAAAAATGTTTATTCCCAAACTTTTCATTAAACCTTCCCCTCAAGCTCCTCTTCCCAGAATCTCATCCATGCCTATCATAGTCCATCCTTACTGTCTATGGAGCAAAACCAGCTTTTTCTAGTAGTTACATTTTTATGCCTATTTTCATCTAAATTTAAACTACTCACAGCAGAGCAAATATACTAACATCTTTTCATCCTCTGCACACATTTCTTTCAGCAGGTGTTAAGTAGTTGTTAATTATTATCATTATTATTATTAACTAGATTTGACTGGCGATAGATTATCATGGCTTCTTTTATGCACACATGTTTAGATTCTCTCACTAGATTGTTTTTCCCTAAAGTAAAACCTCCTTTCTGCGTCTACCATACAAAACTAACAAAGTGTGAGAAATGCTCAAACACTCTTAAAATACAAAGTCAATGGAAATACTAGCCTATTTTAAAGCCTTTCTTGTAAATGCCCATGGGGGTGAAGAGGTTTACATTCTTTGAGAACTTTACAAATTGAATTGCCCTGGAAGACTCAGTAGGCAAAATGAAAATCAACCTGAGGTCCATTTTCCACTCCTATCTCTATCTCTATTGAACTAACTGTGTGACCGTGACCGCAGGAAGAGCCGTGACATTCATTCTCTGTGTGCCTTGCTTTTCTTATCTATAAATTAGCTAAGACATATAAATGCATTTCCAACAATGCCAGGTACAAAATAAGTGCTTTATAAGTGTGTGACAGTATTTATATTGAATATCATTATCATACAATCTTTCAGTCTGTTTTTAAATCTAACCCCAAAGATAGGGGTTTATATAAACCCTGGAAGGAAACGTAAATCTCACTATCCACAGTGGTAAAGTTCTACAAGGCAAGGAGACAGGATTGCTAAGAAAACCTGGTGTTGAACAGGAGAGGATCATTAAGTCTCATACTTGTCATCACAAACATCACTAACCTGAAAACAGAAACGAAAGGGACAAGAGTAGCAGGTGTGAAAGAAAAGAGAAGGACTGAAGTAGTTTGGGTATACAAGCAAAACAGAAATGCCACTTATACTTCTAGTTTATAATTTTCAAAATGAAGAAGAACAATGATCTTGCTGACAAATAAAATCCAAATGAGCTCAAAGTAATAACACACACAAAACCTTTCCACAGATACTGTTAATAATGTAATTTATTGAAATTTAATCTTAAATGATCATAGAAAAAGACTTTCTTATTAAATACATAGATTTTTATTCTCAATAGAGTTTTCAACTGAGAGAATTTATTATCTACTTTATTGACTATTTTATTATTTTCCCTCTACCGTCCTGATTTCTCAAACAACATAATTATCTACAGCAAAGACTGATCAAAATATCATGGATTATTTACCAGATTTTACTTGTCTACAAAAATCATTTCTATTTTTTTTTCCCCTCAGTGATCAATGGCTCCACAAATGGGAATGAATGGACTTTTTCTCCACTTCTCAGTTTTATGTCACAGAAATGATGAGCCTTCACCAGAACAAACTTCCCATTCCAGTCTTACAATTACCCCTGTCTAGGGAGTTTTTTATTTTTTTGGACTGGCAAACAGTATCTAAATTGTTGAGGACAATATGAAGAAGAGAAAGAGAATCCAGTTCACTAAGAAAAAATAGCAAGATAGCCTTCTTTCTACAAGAATGGGCACACTGATGTGCATTTAATGAAAAAGCAAAATGCTAAATAATTAGCAAATTTAGGTTTATTTTGAGACATTTTTTTCCCCTGGAAGTTAGGCCTATGGAAAACAGCATAAGATAGAAAACAGAAAATAGCAGCTTATTTTCCTATCTTTTATTAAAATAAAAAGCAATTTATGGTTATACAGAGAGGTGCATTTCAGGAAGCCTTTAATTCTATAATTAAGTTTAAATATGTTCAATCTCACCAAAAAATACCTTCTCAAAAACATTTTTTTTTAGAAAATAGGCAGTAAAAACATAGCCCTAATTAGATCTCTCTCTCTCACACGCACACACAGACACAAACGCACACACATTCTCAACAAATACAGAGCAGAAGAAACATAGCTATAAAAAAATTCAAGCTTTCTCCCGATGCACTTATGTGATGAAAGAAATTTGTAAGACGCAATGAATATAACAATTACTATTGGAAGGTAATGAATTAGTAAAAAATACATGGAGATGGAGTCCAAAGCATCAGCACATAAAATCACTTCGCCTCTACCTTACTGTCAGCTGTGGAAATGCCAGTGTTTAATACATACATTTGTATATTGAGCAGACACAGTAGTTTTGGAAAAATATACAAACAGTATTTAAGTTTGAAAAAGCAAATGAGAAACATGATAAATCACTCCTTCTTCCTATACTGCTCAACCTGCCTTTGCTTAGACTTCACTGAATACAAATACTAAGTATTGATGTATGTGGTTTTTCCTGTGAGCAGAGAGAAAAGTAGAAAATGAGAAATTGTGTAGATCTATTTTTAGGAAAAAAGCATATGCATTTCAGACTAACCAATTTTTAGACCGAAATAAATTACGATGCTCAGAAAATGATGTTTGGGAATATTAAAATAACTTTACAACACAGAGTTGTTTTAAAATTTTTTGTCTTTCTCATCTATATGATAAACTATTTCTTTTACCAAAATTGGTTAAAACTTACACTTGGTATCTTAGTCTGAAGATATTTCAGAGGCAGAGAAAACCTAAATCATAGTAAGTTTAACAACTCTTTTGAGGTAAGGCATAATCAGTCTTATTGTAACGAAAGAGAACTCAAATTGGGTTAGAGATAGTTGTGAAAATGAGAAAATGAGAATAAATTGCATTAAAATACTAATATTTGAAACTCTAGAGGAGCAAGGTTCCTTTTAAGGAGGATTTATGTTTATGAGTAGAAATCCTGAGACCCGTATTGTCTTTTTCTCCTTACAGAAAACCCCTGTTTCTTCCAAGCAATTAAGTTTTCTATGGGGAAATTGACAAGTGGGTTAGTTCGATGCTAGACTCTCAGCCTAAAATCACTGTGCTTACTTCTCTCCTTTTTTGCTGTAAAGAAGACAAAAGACTCCTGCTTTTACTCCTCTAAATTCTTTACTGTGGCTTTACCTCATCCCAACTCACTGCTGGAATCTTTAATGTATGAATTCACAAAAATGGGATGAAGAATTAGCATTTCTATGAATAAACAGATTCCCAGCATAAGATTCTAGAGATCTGGAGTTCATTTGTTATTTTTTTTTTTTAACTCAGTTCACCACGATCATGGGTCCGTTGCCAAACAGTGATCTCCATCTTCTTTTTGTGTCTATAAAACAATATTTTAAGTCCCTGAAACACACTATAGGAAATGAAGGCAATTTAGTACATTTCAGATTTATGAAATGTAATGTGATAAACAAAGTAATTACTAAAGGGAAAAGATTAAGGTTTTGTTTTTTTTTAAAAGGACATTAATCCTTTCAAACTTCCAGACAGAATTACTAAATTACCATTTGACATTCTAGGGGCCTAAGAGCATGATTTCTCCTCCAAAAGTGAAATCTTTCACTGGCTTCAAATTCCCTATTGCTCAAACTGATCAAGGAAGCAACTTTTCATTTCGGGCAAGTATCATTTTCAATTTAATGATGACCTTGAAAGGACAGAAAGGTTGCATAATGTGTGGTTAAGAATGTGTTCTGGGGGCAGATTAACCAGATGTAAGATGGGGTTCCACCAATTATGAACTACACAACATTAGGCACGTGTGCCAGCTCTAAAGGTACTGTGTCTCAGCTCCAAATCTACCCTCTCTGCCCTGATTTGAGATCTGGAGCTGGACGGTGCAAACATTTCTCTTTTGAATAGCTCATACAATGTTTGGCTTCGTTAGTAAAGAGCACAGGATGCCACAAAGCACAGCAGAGGAAGGAGCTTCTCTTTTTGGTTCCAGTGTATGTTTTCTTGCTGTTCTTGGACCATGACTGCCAGCAACATAAAGCAACCCAGTTACAGTCACCCTTCAGTGAGTTTTGCAGGCATCCTGGTGGATAATTTCTTCCTTGGACACTAAATTGTTAACCAAGTCTAGCCCACATCATCCCAGCAAACTTCTCCACCTTCCAGAGGGCTCCAGTCACACCCTCTCCAGTAAAGTTTAATTCTCAGTGTTGGGATGTGGAGGCCACCCCTCCTCCAGATGTATCCTTTCCTTAATTCTCTGTCGCAATCCTAGAGGCAGTAGCTGCTCCCTACGTTTGTTAATCCTTTTCTTCTCTACTGTTCTTTTAGTTCTTTTTGCAGTTAACCATGTCTCAAAAGGTAATAATTCTTCATATTACATTTTCTCTGTTCAAATTACTAGGGCGGTTTCTGTCTCCTGAATGAACACTAACTGATATGAAAGTCTGTAAAATGAGGATAATATGAGGGTTGAATTATTCGATTTGTTTTGATGATTAAAAGAATTTATATGGATAAAGTTCTTAAACCATGTACATTTGGTAACAGTCTTAATGTATATCAGGGACAGGCTTACAACTGTAAATCCCAGGCAGATATTTCCATAGATAACTCTTCTGATATAGTAAGAAAAACAGAAAATATTTTAAGAAATTCCTACTTGGGTTCTAATACAAGATGGTGACATAGGAAGATCCTGAACTTACGTCCTTCCACAGACACAGTGAATCTACAGCTACATATGGAGCAATTTTCTCTTGAAAAAACAAAGAAAACAAAACTAAAGCCTAGGTGAGAGACTCTTACACATTGTGCAAATGAGAAAAAATCCACTAAAAAGCCGGTAGGAGAGGCTGAGACACAGTGTTGCCCTAAACCTGACACCAAGCACAGCGATTCACTATCAGGAGGAAACTCAAAACACAGAGCTTCTCCCCAGGGAGTGAAAGACTGGAACCGTGACATCAGGTACCCCAACTTTTAAGACCTGCACCTGAGAAAAAGCCCCCCAAACATCCAACTTTGAAAAACAATGGGGCTCACATCCAGGAGACACACAGATTATAGTGAACTGAGAAATGGCTCCTAAAGGGCTCACAGTCTCGGGCTCACTGTCTCAGACTCACCCTATGGACCAGTGCAGAAGCAGCTTATGGAGAGGTGCCTACCTTTATGTGAAAGAGGCTTATATGCTTATCTAAAAAGTGTCAGCCTAAAGGGCACACGTTTACTTTAACACACATCCAGGGCCTGCTGGGGAACTCCCCAGGAATGGAGGCTGGCAGATGCCATCTTTGCATAGCTGTCTCCATCCAACTCCATCTAACTACATCCAGCTGTACCTCTTGGAAATGGCTTGCACCCTCCCCAGTTCTGTGCCTGATGCCCAGGGAACACCTCTAAGTCACCTGTCACTGGCTTATGTCACCAGCAGGGCTTATGCTAGGGGGATCCACAAGACTGTAACCAACAGAGAAAAAGTTCTTAATTATCTACCACCCCCAGGAGACAACAGAAATACCCAGTCTTTCTATGAAAAAAACATATTAGCTTATCTTCATAGCTGTGGCCTGAAGGGCAGGCTTCTGATCACACAAACATGTAAGAGACCTCAGAGGGTGGGCAATATCCTCATGTCCTCCCTCTGTCTGATTCCAGAATGCCAGTATCTCCCAGGGAGGAACTGCACAGTGTCTGGTGTCCTGGTTTCTGTGGCTGCCGTCCAGAGGACAGCCCTGGATTGCCGAGCTCTGGTGGTCAGTAGGGTTTTTATTCCCAGGTCCTGTTAGACTGTAAGCAATGGAGAGACAGAGCTTGGCAGTCTACCACCCCCAGGGCCCTGTGCAAACCAAAATACACCCCCAATATTTCTGTGAAAGAGGCCTATTTGCTTGTCCCAGACCTTTGGTCTGAGGGGCAGGCTTCTGGTTTGGCACACTTCTAAGGGCCTACCAATGTGCATTCCAGGGATGGAGGTCAGTGGACACCATCTTTGCAATCTCCTTCTGCCTCGCTCCAGGTCACATGGTGTCTCCCTACAAGAAACTCATCTGGCATCCTGATTTTTTCAACTGCCTCAGAGAGGACACCCCTAGATGGTCTGGCTATGGGGGCCAGGAGGACTTAGGCATGCAATCTCACAGGAATGTATACATTTGCATACTTTACAAGTTGCTGCCTGGAGGTCTGGCTGCCTGAGAGTCCAGCTTCCAATCAGCCTGAATCTAGGCGCTGACGGAGAGCTTCTGCTTTGGGACATTGACAGGACTTAGCACACTCTCAACTACTGGGAGCCACTAAAAGCAAAATAGGCTACTTGGACAATCACAAATGTTTTAGAGATAACCCAAGAGCTAGGTTAGTTCTACACGAGGCTACTTCTTCAAGACTGGGAGAGGTAGCTGTTTTATCCAATGCATAGAAGCCAACATAGAGAGACAAGAAAAATGAAGAAATGGATGAATATGTTCCAAGAGAAAGAGCAAGATAAAACCTCAGAAAAAGTCCTTAATGAAATGGAGTTAAGCGACTCATCTCTTAAAGAGTTCCATGTAATGGTCATAAAGATGTTCACCAAACTCAGGAGGAAAATGGATAAACATAGTGAGAACTTCCACATAGAGGCAGAAAATATAAGAAAG
Source organism: Tursiops truncatus (assembly GCF_011762595.2). Lineage (NCBI taxonomy): Eukaryota > Metazoa > Chordata > Mammalia > Artiodactyla > Delphinidae > Tursiops > Tursiops truncatus. The sequence goes on along the minus strand of NC_047035.1, from coordinate 160,759,539 downwards.
TACCAAACAGAAGTCCCATAGCTGAAGAATGCAATAATTAAACTGAAAATACACACGCAGAGTTCAAGAGCAATAGAAAGGATCAGTGAAATCAAAGACAATGCAGTGGAACTCTCCCAATCAAAGCAGAAAAAAGAATTTTTAAAAAGTGAAGTTAGTTTATAGGACTTATGGGACAACATCAAGCAGGCTGACATGTGCATTATAGAGGTCCCAGAAGGAGAAGAGAGAGAAAAGGGGGCCGAAAACTCACCTGAAGAATAAGCCGAAAACTACCCTAATTTGGGAAGGAAATGTCCAGATTCAGGAATCCCAAAGAGTCCCAAAGAAGATGAACCCAAAGAGACCCACACCAAGACTATTATAAATTTAAATGTCAAAAGTTAAAGACATGGAGAGAATTTTAAAGCAGCAAGAGAAAAATAACTTGTTAAATACAAGGGAACCCCCACAAGGAAATAAGCATATATTTCAGCAGAAATTTTGCAAGCCAGAAGGGAGTGACACAATATATTCAAAGGGCTGAAAGAAACTTCCAATTAATACTCTACTTGGCAAAGTTATCCTTCAGAATTGAAAAAGAGATAAACAGTTTTCTAGCAAGAGCTAAAGAAGTTCATCACCACTAAACTGTCATTACAAGAAATGTTAAAGGGACTTCTTTAAGCTGAAAAGAAAGGATGCTAATTAGTAACAGGAAAACAAATGAAAGTATAAATCTCACTGGTAAAGATAAACACACAGTAAAATTGGTATAGTCTACTCTTGTAAAGATGGTGGTTTAATCACTATTAAAGATAGTATAAAAGTTGCAAGAAAGAAGTAGTAAAAAAAACTGTAACAACAATAATTAGTTAAGAGACACATAAGATAAAAAGATGTAAAATGTGACATCAAAAACAAGAAACATGGGGGTTAAGAAGAGTGAAAATATAGAGCTTTAGAATGCATTCAAATTTAAGTTGTTATCATCTTAAAATAGACTTAATAAATGTAAGTTGTTACATGTAAACCTCATGGCAACCACAAAGCAGAAACCTATAGTAGATACACAAAAGATAAAGAAAAAGGAACTAAGCATACCACTATAGAAAATCATCAAATCAAAAAGGAAAAGAGCAAGAGAAAATAAAAGGAATGGAGGAGCTACAAAACGGCCAGGAAACGATTAACTTAATGGCAACAAGCACCTACCTATCAGTAATTACTTTACATGTAAATAGACTAAATTCTCCAATCAAAAGGCACAGAGTAGCTGAATGGATAAAAAAGAAGACCCATCTACAATGCTACCCATGAGAGACTCACTTCAGATATACAAACTGAAAGAGTTAAGCTTTGGAGACAAGTGATATCAGACACAATAGACCTTAAAACAAAGACTGTAATAAGAGACAAAAGAAGGGCATGACATAATGATAAAAGGGTCAAACCAACAGGTGGCTATAATGTTTGTAAATATTTATGCATCCAATATAGTTCCTCCTACATATATAAAAATATATTAACAGACCTAAAAGGAGAAATAGACAGCAATACAATAATTGTAGAGGACTTTAGTACCCCCATTTTTATCAATGGATAGATAATCCACACAGAAAATCAAAAAGGAAATATTTGGACATGTTGGACCAGATGGACTTAACAGATATATAGATATATATGAAACATTCCATCCAAAAGCAATAGAACACACACTCTTCTCAAGTGCACATGCAACATTCTCCAGGACAGATTATATGTTAGGCCACAAGACAAGTCTTAATAAATGTAAGAAGAGTAAAATCATATCAAGCATCTTTTCTAACCACAATGGTATGAAACTAGAAATCAATTACAAGAAAAAACTGGAAAAAACCACAACTATGTGGAGGTTAAAAATATGCTACTAAACAACCAATGGTCAAAGAATACATCAAAAGAGAAATCCAAAAATTTCTTAAGACAAATACATATGGAACTACAGCATACCAAACTTCTGGGATGAGACAAAAGTTCTAAGAGGGAAATTCATAGGGATAAATGCCTATCTCAAGAAACAAGAAAAACCTCAAATGACCTAACTTTACAATTCAAGGAACTAGAAAAAGAACATAGCCCAAAGCTAGTGAAAGGAAGGAAATAACAAAGATCAGAGTTGAAATAAATGATATAGAGATTAAGAGGCAATAGAAAAGATCGATGAAACTGAGAGCTATTTCTTTGAAAACATAAACAAAATTGACAAATTGTTAGCTAGACTAACAAAGAAAAAGGGAGGACTCAAATAAATAAAATCAGAAATAAAAGAGGGGACATTACAACTGATAACACAGAAATACAAAGACTCATAAGAGACTACTAGAACAATTATACACCGATAAATTGGAAAACCTAGAATAGATAAATTCCTAGAAACACACAACCTGACAAGACTGAATTATGAAGAAATAGAAAATATAAATAGACAACTATGAGTAAGGAGAGTGAAACAATAATCAAAAACCTCCCAACAAACAAAAGTCCAGGACCAGAAGACCTCACTGATGAATTCTACCAAAAAAATTTTTTCTACCAAACATTTGAAGAAGAAATAATACCAATCCTTAAACTCTTCAAAAAATGGAAGAAAACTTCCAAACACATTTTCAAGGCCAACCTTACTCTGATACCAAAACCAGAAGAGGATGCCACAAGATGAAAAATTACAGGCTAATATTCCTGATGAACAGAGATGTTCATCAAACACCTCAATAAAATATTAGCAAATCAAATTCAAGAGCACCTTAAAAGAATCATACACTATGATCAAGAGTGGTTCATTTCAGGGATGCAAGGATAATTCAACATTAGTGAATGTGATACATCATATTAACAAAATGAAGGATAAAAATCATATTATATCAATAGATGCACAAAAAGCACTTGACAAAATTCAACATCCTTTTATGACAAAAACGTTCAACAAAGTGGGTATTAAGAGAATGTATCTCAACATAATAAAAGCCACATATGACAAGCCCACAACCAACATCACAATCAATGATGAAAAGCTGAAAGTTTTTCCTCTAAGATCAAGCACAGGATGAGGATGCCCACTCTCATCATTTTTATTTAACATAGTATTGGAAGTCCTAGCCACAACATTTAGGCAAGAAAAATAAAATTAAAATAAAATAAAAGAGCATCAAAATCAGAAACAAAGAAGTAAAACTATCACTATTTGCAGATGACATGATTTTATATATAGAAAACCCTAAAGATTCTCAATAAAACTGATAGAACCAATCAATGAATTAGTAAAGTTGCAGGATACAAAAGCAATATACAAAAATCTATTGCCTTTCTATACATCAATAATGAAGTATGAGAGATAAATTAAGAAATGAATACCACTTATAATTGCATCAAAAAAACACAAAACATCTAGAAATCAATTTAACCAAGGAGGTGAAAAACCTGGGCACTAAAAACTACAAGACATTGATGAAAGAAATGGAAGAAGACACAAATAAATGGAACAATATTCCATGCTCATGGATTGTAAGAATATTGTTATAATGCCCATACTACCCCAGGCAATGTACAGATTTAATGCAATCCCTGTCAAAATTCCAGGGGTATTTTTCACAAAAAATAGAACTATCCTAAAATTTTTATGGAACCGCAAAAGACCCCAAATATCCAAAGCAAACTTGAGAAAGAAGAACAAACATGGAGGCATCTTGCACCCTGATTTCAAACTATATTACAAAGCTATAGTAATTAAAACAGTATGTCATTGGCATAAAAACAAACATAGATGAATGGAACAGACTGGAGAGCCCAGAAGTAAACCCACCCATATATGATCAATTAATTTTCAATATAGGAGGCAAGAATATACAACGGGGAAAGGATAGTCTCTTCAATAAATGGTGTTGGGAATACTGCACAGCCACATGCAAATAAAATGAAAGTGGGCCACTATCTTACACCATACACAAAAATTAAATTAACTTGAAAAGGATTAACGACTTGAACATAAGACCTGAAACCATAAAAATTCTACAAGAAAACATAGGTAAGAAGCTCCTTGACATCAGTCTTGGCAATGATTTTTGGATTTCACAGCAAAAGCTGAGTCAACCAAAGCAAAAATAAGTGGGATTACATCAAACAGTTTCATCCGTTTCTGGCCCAGACTTCCTAAAACACTTGAAATTTCCGAGGTGTTACATGTGACAAAGTTGTCTTTTGTTATGCTAATGGGGTGACTTTGGACAGTATCTAAAGATGGAGGCTGGTTGTCAATGGAGCCAACTATATGATTAGAGCGTTGGAACTTTCAGTCCTACCCCTGACTTCTGGGGAGAGGAGATGGCCTGGAGGTTGAATCAATGGCCAATGATTGAATCAATCATACCTGTGAAATGAAGACTCCATGAAAACCCAAAGGACAGAGCCTGGAGAGTTTCTGTGTTGGTGAACGGGGTGCTGGGAGAGTGGCACCTGGAGAGGACAAGGAAGCTCCTCGTCCTTTCCCCATACTTTGCCCTATGTTTCTCTTCCAGCTAACTGTTTCTGAGCTATATTCTTTTACAATAAATGGGTGATCTAGTAAGTAAAATGTTTCTCTGAGTTCTGTGAGCTGCCCTAGCAAATTAATCAAACCCAAGGCAGGAGTCTTGGGAACCTCTGACTTATAGCCAGTCAATCAGAAGAACAGTAACAACCTGGGCTTTAGACCATCATCCGAAGTAAGTGGAAGAAGAGGGGAGGCAGCCTTGTAGGACTGAACCTTTACCTGTAGAACTTGATGGCATCTCTAGGTAGATAGTGTCAGAACTGAGTTAAATTGTAGGACACCCAACTGATGTCCTGAGCACTATCTGGCGTGGGGAAGACCCCTCCCTACACCAGAATTGAATCCTTTGGCCACAAAAGATGGGAATTTATCTGAAGAAAACAAAAACACTAACTCGAAAGGATATATGCACCCCCATGTTCACTGCAGCATTATTTACAATAACCAAGAAAAAGTATACATATACATATACACAATGGAATAATATTCAGCCATAAAACAGAAGAGAATCTTTCAATTCGTGACAGCACAGATGGACCTTGAGGGTATTATGCTAAGTGAAATAAGTCTGACAGAGGAAGACAAATACCACATGATTTCACTTACATGTGGAATCTAAAAAACAAACAAACAAAATAAATAAATAAATAAAAAATAAAACAGAGGTCCTAGTTCAGAGGACAGATTGGTGATTGCCAGAGGCAGGGAATTAGGGCATAGGGGGCAAAATGGGTGAAGGGGGTCAAAAGGTACAAAGGTGTATTCTAGTTATAAAATAAGCAAGTTAAGTCATGAGGATATAATTTATAGCATGGCAACTATAATTAATAATATTGTATTGCATATTTGAAAGTTAAGAGAGTAAATTTTAAAAGTTCTTATAAGAAAACAATTTGTAACTATGTATGGTGATGGGTGCTAACCAGACTTATTTTCATGGTTATTTTGCATTATATACAAATATCAGATCATTATGTTGTATGTCTGAAACCAATATAATGTTATACATCAATTATACCTCAATAAAAATATTTTTAAAATTTAATAACCAATAAAAAACATTCTTAATTAAACAACACTCACTTAAGTAGCATGTACTTTACGTTCAGAGAGTAATTATGCACACACAAATCTTAGTCCAGTCAGTCAGGACTTTCACTCACCACAACTGGCTTCATCTGCTCCATCTGGGCAGTCAGATGTAAAATCAGAGAGCTTGCTGGATGAAATACAGCCTGCATCGTCACGTGGCCCAAATCCAGCTTCAAAATTAAGAGATCGAGAGAATAAAACATCTTTTTTCCTCCAACATAAATGGGATGCATAATTGTTTCATGAACATTAGTTTTTAAATATGCTAAAAATGGCAAGCACAGGAGGATCTCAATAAACCTCTGGCCATTAATATAACATAAGTCCCTATCAGTGGGACGTGATAAGTCCCCTTCCACTCCTGTCCCTAAACTCCTGGCTGGCAATAATACTAAATTCAGTGAAGGAGATCCTATAATTGCCTACTGGATAAATTTACGAAAACGGTGAGAAAGTTTCTTTTCCTTTGTGTAAAATCATTGGTCTTTCAGGAATAATTCATGTAAGTTTGGCCTAATGAGAATTATGCTCTAACCAACTGAGCTGGTGTTCAGATTGAAGCACACATAAATGAGTTTTGAGTTAATTTATGAAAAGAATTCTCTGTATGTGAGATCGAGTATTCTCAGAGCCTTCTGCTAAGGTTAATTTTAGTGATAATTTAAAACATTTAACCACACTTCTGCTTCCAAATACATTCTCCTCAATGTCAACTCTAATGCCTTCCTACTACTCCAATTCTGGTGATGCAGTATATGATTAGAAGAATAAAAATGTTTAATTAATTAACAGAAAGAAGTAATTCTGGTTAACCCTCCAAAACTCATTAATCATTAAATCTGCTGCTTTACATTCTTTAATGTCCATCAAAACAACTCACACACACAGAGCTTAGAAAGGTTTATTATAAATTCAGGACACATATTCTGAGTAATGTAAATGCATGTTAACACAATACAGAGTTAGGACATAGAATATACAGCCTTACCAATGAAAGATATCTTTAATAAAGGACTTTTAAAAATTCTTTAACCCGGATCTCAATCCAGAACTGATTCTCCTATATCATCCTTGATTAGTGAGTGCATTTAGCTCCTGTTAAGAATGCAGTTTTTCCTCTCACTAAATATGTTGTTTAAGGAAACATAACTTCAGAATGTATGACATGCCTGATGTCCACATGCAGTTATTTTTCATGGATGGAGAGTAAGAAAAATGAAGTGTTTCAGTTTTCAGGCAACATTTTTAATATTTATTTCTATTTGTTAACTGAGACCTGACTGTAGGGGTGGTCAGAAAGAAACATCAGTTAGTGTTAAAATAACAAAGTAACTGCAGGCACAATGTATACCATTTCAATGCACTCTCAGAACCTAAACTACGGTTAGATTTTCAAAAATGCCTATTCTACTATTTGGGATCCATTTTTATGACAATATACCTGTCTCTTAACTGAAATCCTCTACAAAATATTTAGTCAAAGAATTAGCCGAACTCCATCTGTTTCTTGAAAATATTATGTTTTGAATTTAAACACAGAATTTTAGGGTCAAGTTTGAAATTTTTCATTGGCCTTAAGTCAGTTTTTCAACCATGATAATGTTTTTGAACTCCTGAGTGATTGTGAAACATGAAGTTAATTACATATTCACTTGAAGTGTCAAACAAAATTAAAATACAATTGAATTTTTATAGCAGTGTTTTAAAACATGCAAAATATTTTAAATTCATAACTTTTATAATTAAAAAAAAATCTGTATGTGACAATTTTAGCCACAAATGTAGAATGTTATTAGAAGGGAGCCTAAGGCCTAGACTGTGATATAACATATTCCTTTAAAAAGGTAAAAATATATTTTAAAAGGTAAAAAAATATGTTTTAGTTTTCAGGGACATGTGATATAATCCACATCTTGGTATTAGGCATTAGTGAACTATATTATTGAAGGATTCTAATATATTTTATATTTTGATATCAAGGAAAACTAATTATTTTAATGTTCAAAACTGCAGCAACCACAAGAAAAAAACTTACCTTTGCTTTGAACGCTAGTACTTGGAAGTGTCTTATATGAAATTTCACATTCCTGGGATACACTGATGTCATCTAGAGCAACGGTAGCATGTGATGACAAAACAGTAGCTTCTAAAATTAACTATAATTACAGAAAGACAAATTATTAAAAATATACTATAAAAGTCTTGAAATAACTTTCTAGGCCCAAAATGGAGCCATTCCTGCCCTGGATGCCATGACGGCAAACCAAAACTTAGGTAACTTTCATGCCCCTTTAATGCTCCCCTTGACCAGAAACAGAGTATATTCAGCAGTCAGTCCCCCAACTTCAAGCCAACTCTGGGCTCTATATTTCCTTGTTCCTTCTCACCCTAAACAAGGTTGACTATATGGCCCCAGTCAACTCGATATTTTCTGTTTTACTCTTTCTCATTCTTTATTCTTTACCCTATAAAGCTTCCTGCCTTCCACCCATTTTACAGTTCTCCAAATAGAGACTGTCTGCTTCATGAAGTGCTGAATAAACCTTGCTTGTACCACCTAAATTGTCTTCTTTAACCATTTTTTAACAAAAGTAAATTTATTACAAACATACTTTTTGGTGTAGAGAAGCTCATCTGCATCTGTCCCAAACTTCCAAACTAATTTTAGAAAATTGTTTGACCAGAACATTCAAATGAGGAATTTATAAAGTCATAACTCCTTTGACAGCACCTTAGGTAACTCTAATATCTTAGGTAATCCTAATATCTTAGGTAACCTTGTTTCAATTAGAAGTTGTAACATTCATCATGACTGAAGGCTGCCTTCCCATTGGAGCCATTAAGTCATAAGCATTTAAAATGAGCTCTTTGGGGTAATCAACTGTGTGGTTTACAACTCAGTTTAATTGAAATCTGAATTCGTTTATAACAGGTTGGCTGAAGGCAACAACTCATTTCTGTATCGAATATTTAAATACTTATATATATATTATATATACATATATGGAAACCTACTTAGTGAGGTAGATAACCACATACAGTGGTTAATAACACTCATATGCTAAAGCACTGGGAGGCATCTATTTAAGTTTAATTTATTCTAACATTCTAAATAATGACTGGTATATTGTTTTCTTTCTTGTTAATCACTCACATTATTATGTTGTTTACCATAAAAGAAAGGAAAAGAAAGAAAGAAAGAAATGAAGAAAGAAAGAAAGAAAGGAAGGAAGGAAGGAAGGAAGAAAGGAAAGAAAGAAAGGAAGGAAGGAAGGAAGGAAGGAAGAGAGGGAGGGAGGGAGGGAGGGAGGGAGGGAAGAAGAAGGATGAATTTATGTCCAGAGCCTTAAGGATGCATAGCAGGACCACTAGACCAGGACACGGCTAGTAAGTGCATCTCCATGTAATCAGGGAGGATTGCTGGTCTCAAAGATCTTAGAATTTACTTGATATGATACATTAACAACTAAGCTATACCATAAGTACTATATAAGAGAGAGATACAAGATACTAAAAATCAAAGAAAAGCACTTCATTATTTCTGTCAAGAATATGAGATAGAGTTTGAAAAAAAAAAGATTTAGCAAAGAGGTAATATTAAACTTCAGTTTTAATTGTTGCCTAAGATTCTGTTACCATGAGAAACTGGTAACATAACAAGAAAAAAAAGGAAATGTGAACATGTAGAGTATATTTAGAAAACTTTGGGCATTGTAGGATGATGGGGTTTAGGACATGCTGTCCCAAAAGAGGGCACCTATGCAGCATATGGAATATTTCTAGTCAAAGGAACTTGAGAAATGGTATGTGCAGGATGGACTTTTTGACCTTTCCTCTAAAGCAGATCAAACCCTCATGTGAGAGGAGCCCTCCCTATGCCAGAGATATCCTTATCTCTGAAGACAAAAGGACACAGAGAAGCTGAACAAACAGGCCTAGCTAAGTTCCCCAGTTTATTACACTCGGCTCATACTCTTTGCCCTATCGTACCTTTCTACACCTATTCACTCTTCATCAAACCTCTCACAAAAACCCTCAGGTTTAACTATTTCTTCAGGTCTTCATTTCCTTATGAAGGCCCCCACGTCAAGTAAAACTAACATTAAATAATTTTATATGCTTTTCTCCTGTTAATCTGCTTTATCAGTTTAATTTTGAGACCCAGTCAGGTACCCTAATAGGGCCAAGAAAGACTATTTCCTCCCCTATGGTAGGAGTATAGGATTTTTTGCCTAAATGAATTATTGCCTAAATATTTGTTAAGAGAAGAGGACTGACTGCCTGAATTGGTGCAGCCCAAGTGGACAGCAATCTGATGACATCTATTAAAAAGATAAATAGGGCTTCCCTGGTGGCGCAGTGGTTGAGAGTCCGCCTGCCGATGCAGGGGACATGGGTTCGTGCCCCGGTCCTGGAAGATCCCACCTGCCGCAGAGCGGCTGGGCCCGTGAGCCATGGCCGCTGAGCCTGTGCGTCCGGAGCCTGTGCTCCGCAGTGGGAGAGGCCACAACGGTGAGAGGCCCGTGTACCGCAAAAAAAAAAAAAAAAAAAAAAAGATAAATAGCATAGACTACAAAAATTAAGCCCATCCTCAGGGTTTACCTTAGAGAGACACTCATAGGCACACATATGAAGACCCTGGGCAGGAATGTTTGCTTTAATGTCGGTTTTGATAGCAAATGAATCAGAACAACTCAAATGTCAATCAATAAATAAATGGTGATATAGATCATGGACTACTGAGCCAGTTAAAAAAAAATCTATCTCTGTATGCTAATACGGAAAGACCTTCAACATAAGTTTCTGAGTAAAAATTAAATTACAGAAAAAATTTATAGTATGGTACTACTTAGGCTAAAAATACACATGGTTCAGATTTCTAGATATATGTGGTACATACATACATATTAATTAAGTAGAAAAGGGTCTAGAGCTAAAAATAAACTAGTGTTATAGTTACCTGAAAATACAGACTATGATGGAAGGTAAGGATGCTCAGGAGGGACGATTTCTTAATCTGAAACTTTTGATACTTTACAATGAGATGTATATAATTTTAATGATTTTTTAAATTCTGATTAGAGCTGGTTTCTGTAGAGTCTTAGCAAAGAAATTTGGCCTTCATACAAGAGGCAGAAAATAGTAATAGATTTTAAAGAAGGATTTTGATGAAATGTATACAAGCATTGTGAGAAATAAATTATGCTTAACATCATTAAGTTATTGTAATGTATTTGGACAGCTTTAATTTGGAAGAATTTTTTTTATTCATTATTCTAGTATGTCCTACATTGAAGTCAATTAAAATACAGATGTTTAATTCTTCAAACTCATTAGACAGGTAGTTATGACTACCATATTTGAAGGACTACACTACTCAAAGGAAAGCTGGAAAAAGAATGTTTGTTTGGGGCACTTCTGTGTCCCAGGAGAGGTACATGCTCCTATTCTTTGAATGGAGTGGGTGCGCCCTGGGATGAGCTGAATGATGGGATAGGTCTTTAAAATATGGTTACATCATTTTGTCCGAAGAAAACCACTAGGCTCTTTTACATCTTCATATTAAAATGTAAGTATAAAACAACTCCCAGGGCTTCCCTGGTGGCGAAGTGGTTGGGAGCCCGCCTGCCGATGCAGGGGACGCGGGTTCGTGCCCCGGTCCGGGAGGGTCCCGCATGCCGCGGAACGGCTGGGACCGTGAGCCATGGCCGCTGAGACCTGTGCGTCCGGAGCCTGTGCTCCGCAACAGGAGAGGCCACAACAGTGAGAGGCCCGCGTACCGCAAAAAAAAAAAAACTCCCAGAGTAAAATAAAGATGATATTAGGTCATGTACATGTCTGCTTGCTTACTTCTACATAATTAAATTCAGGACCATGTAATGAACGATTATAATTTGACCATTAATTAAAATTTTCCAACTTTAAACAGAGAATAATGTTACTTCCTTTAAAAAAAATGTATCTCATATCTGTAAATAATATCACCTGATTATTCCAAAATCATCTTCACTGTTCCTATTTTGTATTACTTGCTTTAACCAAGCTGATCGTTTGATTTGTCACCAAAGGCAGTTCCCTTTGGGAACTACAGTATCATGTAATAATTGGTATGTGAGCCAGAGGTTGCTCACAAGAAATGTTTCAATCATTGACAAAGGCAGAGTGAAAACCTCATTTTATACGTTTCTCAAGGTAATTTGAGAGTTAAAATTTCAAATTATATGTAAATATCTTTCCTTCTAAAACTACTTTTTAGGATCTTGCTGATTTTTGTCTTATCCAATTATATTATATTACTCCCTGAGTGAACAGAATCACTTCTTGTTTTTCTTTCAGGAAGCACAGCAACGTGTAAATATTGTCTATAATCAAGTGATTACTTTTTAGATCTGCAAAACAGAAAGAAACTTTTCCAGAAAAATACTCAACTAGCATATTTAAATTTTGGTTCTTTGATATCTTGCTTTAAAAAAGAATAATGAGAGTGAATAAATATGAATCTAAGAGGAAATGGAGACAATAGGAATATAGTAAGATGCAGTAAAGAAAAATTCGACTATAGTAATTTTTGATGAATGATGGTGGTATTAAAAATAAGATCAACAGCAAGCTTTTATTTAGAGCTTACTGCATGCCAGGCACGTCCACTTATTTTAACACTGTGAAGATGATGTTATTTTCTTCCACATTTTAAAGCAAAGGAAACAGAAGCTTAGAGAGTTGAAGTTACTGGTTGAAGGTCACATATCTAGTATGAAAAATGTGTGACCTGAGCCATGGGTGACTATGCTGTACTATAGCACTATCATGAAATAAAGAGATAACTGGTCTTTAGCAGATACTGCAGAACAGAGCTACCTGGCAAAACAAGATTGACTGAAGCCCTAGGTTAAGAAGGCTGAGGACAGAGCAACATTACAGAGACTAGACCAGCTTTTACTTTGCATTATATATCTCACCCTTCACTGAATCTTCAAATAATATCAGGAAATTGTTATTGATTTATCCCATTGACTCTGATCAAGAGCGAACATGGTCAATCATTGTGGAAAATTTCACAAAAGGGTCATTTTAAAATGAAATCTGAAATATGACACAATTATGTTTTAGTAGCAAACTCAAAGAGAGTAGATCAACTGGAAATCAACAGACAGTATTCAGAAAAAGTACTACCTCTAGATATGAAATTAAGAAGAACAGTTAGGAAAGAAATTGTAAATTAAATATTTGTGTAAAACACTGAACATATAAAATGAGTAGGCCCAGTTAAAACAGATTGAAAAAATTCTATTAACTACTTGATTTACATTCTTCCAATAAAAACTGCACAGAAAATGGAGAGAATACTGAAATGTTGTTAATCTGCTGTTCTTACAAAATAAACAGTAAGCCTAATCCTTTTCCACTATGAAAAATGAAAGCCCTACCTAACCAGGGGTGCTGATTTCCTAAGGAACTCAGAGCAATTTGCATTCTATTGTGATGTGTACAAGAGACATAAAAGGACCACACTGAATCTGAATTTCATGGCTACAAGAGAACCAACTGAGAGGTCATACAGTCCTATGCCTTTCTCCTTTCCAATGTTTATATAGGATGACGCCATATAAATACATGTTCAGAGTTTAGTCACACTGAACTGATGACCAGGCGATGACTAAGGTCACCCTTAAATAATTCAGTCCACTAAATTTAAAGTGCCAAAGGAGCTTGTTTCCAAGAAGATAAACTTTAAATATTTGAATATTTAAAAGCTAGATTGACTATTTGTAGGTATAATACCTTTTCCATTTGCTATTGATAAAAGAATGAAGTAGAACTGAACCTAGCTAGACTCCTCATGCATATTTCCATAGTTTTGAAAATAGACTTAGAAAAATCAGGTTAAAAACAACATATTAGAACTTTTTTTTTCCTGTAAAGGACAAGAAATGGAATAGAAAAGGGTACAAAGAGGACAAAAGCTGCATCTTTAGAAGCAAACCTATCAACATTATAAGCAAACAAAATGTTCATATTAGTTCATTCTGAGGTGTGAATACAAGGGTATTTGCCTCTCTATTTTCTATTTGTTTGAAAGATTTAATAATATATCTAAGTAATATTAATGTATTAAATAAAACCATGTATATGTATCTGTGTGTGACTGTGTGTACTTATGTATCTTGTGTGCGTGTGTATGTGTATAAAATCTGGACTTATTCATACCAGAATGTTAACACAGGGTCCAAATTCCTTCACCAAAGTCTTTGAGTCCAGCTGGGTTTTGAAATCTGAATAGTTCAGAGTTGAGGATGTTCATCTAAAATGTATCATGTATATTACTTGATACCCTCAGGGAGACTGGGGGCAGCACTTTATCATCCAACACATCACTAAATGAACTGCCTAACGCTGGTTCAGGTCAGGAGAAATCTTGCCTCTAATTTGTTTTTCAAAAGCTTATTGCTTTCCAAATTTTAATTTTCCAAATTGCTGATTAGAGACTGTGGACTTGTAATGGCCTTCTGAATAGTGACATCTGAGAGAACAGTTCTTATTTTTCTTTTCACTGAACTGTAGTTTCTAAAACAAACCTGTACTTCGGCCAAGTAACAAGATTACATAGGAAGGAACAGAGGTGCATGCTAAAATCCTTACCTTCTCGGGCTGAATTAAACACGGCTGCTTAGCAAGAACCCAGGACAATTCACTCCCCTCAAAAAGCCAGCACCATTAAGCAGAGGCTGGGAATTCCCTGGCAGTCCAGTGGTTAAGACTCCGCCCTTCCAATGCAGGGGGCACAGGTTCGATCCCTGGTCGGGGAACTGAGATCCCACATGCCGCATGGTGCGGCCACAAAAATACATTAAAAAAGAAGAAGAAGAAGAAGAGGCTGATTGGTGCCGACTGGGAGCCCCCAGGTAGGTGAGAGAAAAGCCAACACGTGGTGCTGATCCAGCACGGAGGGGGTGAAGACAGAAAACATCACCAATTTGTGGACACCAAGTCACAAAATTCCATCAACCCACTGGTCAGTTTAAAAACTAGTTAATATGCCCCCAGATAATAAAGAGCAGTCTCAATTTGCACCTCAAAACAAAGCAAGACAAAAATCCCAAAAGAAGAAATATTAAACAGGAAAAAAAAAATACCCAGTGCCGAAACTCTTCAATAATGATGGTAGGTTAACGAGGCCAAGAGAGAACGGCACAAGTTTCAACTCATAATATTTCTCAAATAGCCAGTTCTAACAAAGGACATTCTGGGTTTTGTCTTTTGTTTTTTTTTACTAAGACTTTTCGAGCAGTTTTAGGTTCGTTGCACAACTGAGAGGAAGGTACAGAGGGTTCCCACACACCTCCTGCCCCCAGGCGTCCATAGTCTCCTCCATTATCAACATCCTCCACCAGAGGGGGGCATGTATTCCAACCCATAAAACAACACTCACACATCATAATCACTCACGGTAACAAGGTTTTCCCCAAAGGATGAGTCCTGTATTCTCTAGCAGTCTGCTGTTCTCTGGGTGGAGCTGTGTGTTCTGAGGTCAGGTATTATTTTAAATACATCTTCTCCAAAATATCTTGTGCTCTCTCTGTTGGATTTCTATATTTACCTCAGTTTGGAAATGAGTACCAGATGAGGTGTGTTATTTTTCAGAGGCTCCTAACACCCCAACAATGTTCTTACTTCCCCAACCCCATTTACAGAGGAAGAATCAGAAGCATGGAAGGATTAAGCAACTTCCCTCTGACTGGACACCTGGGTTTGAACCCCAGGCTCCAGAGCTCCTGTTCATAGCTACCATTTTAGCTACATTCTCTTTCATCCAGAGTCCTCTCAAGCATTGCTTTTATTATCACTGTGGTTTTCACAGATTGGAAAATTTGAAGCTCAAAGATGTAATGTACACAATCACTTAACAACACATGGGGTGAGCAGAGATGGGAACTCAGACTATGTGACTCCTAAGGCAGTGAGTGTTCCACTATGTTCCACCATCTAATCTAGTCTCTAAACTAGCTCTTTGCAAACATCATCTAGAAAGGAGTCATGTCCAGGAGGGTGGAAGCTGCTGCACCCATCTGATAAGCTACAGTTTCCTTCTTTCATTATTAACCAAGTAAATGACATAAAAGTGATAAAATTCTCAGTATTAATGGGCAGCAGAAAATAAGGCAATAGGATTAAAATATGAGTGCAGCCCAGATTTTTTTCACTACCTCATATAATCCACCATCCTCACTTAAGAAAACAAATATTTTCCTGTTAAATTACTCTTCTCTCTGCCATCCTATTCAATTCTTATCTCCATTTTTGCTACGCTTCCACAAGTAAGTCTTTAGCAATCAGGATAACCTCCCTTCTCATCCCTGATTGTGAATGTCTGCTTTATTAACATCAAATACATTTATGGGATATATGTATTATATTATTATCTGGAAAGATCAGCATTAAATAAGCATCTTCGGCTCAGTTGTATTAATTTCTTACGTGCTTACCTGAAAAGGCAGAGTAGATTCTCCAGCCTTCGCGAAGAGATCGATTTTTGCTTGTCTCCACTGAGATTTGGAGACTCTGATGAGATCACCTTGCTTCTGCAAATCCCCATCCAGTGATGTTCTTGTAAAAACCGAGAGATGTGAATGCTGAGACAAACGATACCAAAACTGCACCTGGTGAAAAATGTGTTTCAATGATATAAATATTCCATTTACCTGTGTCCAGTAGCTCTTCTATAGTTAAAAATACCCCAAACTACTTCTTAATTCTCCTCCAAACATGCAGACCCAGAAAATGCTAAGTACATCTTCTGACAGCCTTTGTATTTCCTCCTTAAAAAAAAGGCTCAAGGTAGCTACATTAACTGATATTTTTAACACATGCCACAGAGATATCTAAAGAAATGGGACACTAGCACCCGGCTCAGACAAGTCTGAGGACATGTATTTGTCCACACCGTCATGGAAGTTTTACAGAACCTTCGCTATTGCTTCTTATGAATCTGGGGAGATACACGTTCTATATCTGACTCAAAAATTACAAAACCATGTATTACTATTCATTCTCCTTGATGTCTCAATCCAAGAAAAAGTTATCTCAAAAACTGATTTCTCAGGTAAGAGAAAAATGCTATGAATACTTTTCATTAATTCCTTCTCCATTGTGACATTATCAAAAAACTTGGGAGATTATATAATACTGTTCATCAATAATTTAATCCAACTAGAAAATGTTCTTTTTGAGGCCAGGGAGCCCTGACTTGATCAGTTTGGTTCCTACTCACCACCAGTGATGACATAATCTAAAGGACTGACAGGTTAACTAGGTAGTGGAGAAAACACAGAGGAGTATTTTAAGGTGCCGACAGCAGTAGCTATAATGTGGAATTCAGCACTATCGTTTATTCAGCAAATACTTATTGAGCATTTACTAAATACTGGGCCCTGTGCAAGGTGAAAATTAATTGCCTCAGTGGTTGGATGACACAATACAAAATATGACCAAAAAAACCCCACTAAAGCAAGTTCAGACACACAGCAATTTTTTCTTCTTCTCATTATGCCATAGAGAGTTCTAATGCTGCAGATTTCAAAGGAAAACACAGTATCATTCAGAGATGAGGTCCCTGAGAAATGAAATCACTCTCTTTGGACTCAAAGTGACTCCTTTTCAGTTTCACTACATTTTAAATTTTTGGTTATCTTCCTTTGTCATTGGGCTTTTATTTTTTTATGTGGACAGATGTTATTACATATATTATTTATTTATTATCCCATTTATTTCACTGTTGGTACCAATTTCAGTGGAGATGAAAGTTGAAAAAAAATTTTTAATGCTCTTTTAAAAAATTGTTCACAACATCAAGCATTCTCTGTTCCAACGTGGTACACATTTTTCTTTCAATGTCTACTGAATTGCCACCAACTGATCCAAGCATTCTTTCTGATTGTTCATTTCATATTAGATTTTACTACCAAGCTCACGTACACTCAGGCCTTTAAGCAAGAAATGTAAAGTCAAACAGAAGTGTTTGATTAAATTCTATGGAAAGGGAGGATGTTTGTTCCTCAACCATAATTAAACTTTAGATCCCTGCTGTAGTTTCAGCATGTTCCAAGCTTGTAAATATGCAAAATGGAGCTGTAAAACTAGTTGCACAAGAGCTGTGCAAGCCCCATCAGAATTTCAAGCTGTCATATTGTCACTCAGTACATTACCAGTGCGAAGTTATTTTAATAGTGCATTAAGAGTAAATACCAATGGGATCTATATTCAATAAGATAAGAGCTTAGAACTTATATTTAATTTAAATTTTATATTTAATTTAAATTTTATATTTAATTTAAAACAGAAATAGCATTGTAGAGATTTAAGGAGAATTCTTTAGTTTGGTATAGACCAAGAAACTTTCCAGAGTCTTTTCAAATTTAATATTGGTAAGGGTAAAATGACTGAACAAAATTTATAAATACAGCTGTGATTTTCGATAGGAACTTAGCCAACATCCGTGGCTCTCACTGTGATACACACTAGTAGTGGACCACTGAGTCTTAAACTCAAAAGCACAATGTATGCTGTGAATTCCTCTTAGAACATATCAAGGCACTTTGTATTCAGTAGGTATTCAGTTAATAGGTATTGAAGAAAAGAAGGACGTTGGAGTGGAGCTATCAGCATTCTTGCTAAAGCAAACGTCTATAAACCTTCAAAGAGAGACAGAAAGAGAGACCTGCTCTGTGTTACAAAATGTGCAAGGAATTAAGTGTCCTTAAGGACCTCAGAGTTTTATGGGAGAGAGTGAAAAGAAAAGGAACAATTAAGTATAATGCGTATAATGACAAAGGTATGAAAACAGTGTGGCTATTTACATGTAAATGAATTAAACAAAATGAAAAAGTCACTTTCTTGGTTACACTCATCACATTTTAAGTGCTCAATAGCTATTTGTAGCTAGTGACTTCCATAGTGGACATAGCAGAGGAAAATGTCCATCACAGAAAATTCTATTAAAAAGAGCTGTATGTTAAAATTATGCCAACCATTTAAAATTTATTTACTACTTTTCATTTTAAAGGAAATTACTGTCTTGATTCATGCCTGATTCATTAAAAAGCAGTTATATAAAATGTTAATATTAAAGGCTTGCTTTTATTTCTCCTCGGTTTTCACTAAGTTGTATATATATGCACAACTTGGGTTGTATGTATAGGGTGACTATGCAAGACCGTGAATCATTTTATTCAAGAAAATTTCCTGTGGTTAAATAACTTCCAACAAAGCAGTTCCTTTAATTGCAAATTGGAAAGAAAAGAAATGAAGTTCAAATTACTTTACTGTTTTTAATTGTGTTCTCTGATTTTATATTATTTGTATATTTTTAGAAATATTGAATCTGGGACATCCCTGGAGGTCCAGCATTTAAGACTCCATGCTTCCGGGCTTCCCTGGTGGTGCAGTGGTTGAGAGTCCACCTGCCGATGCGGGGGACACGGGTTCGTGCCCTGGTCCGGGAAGATCCCACATGCCACGGAGCGGCTGGGCCTGTGAGCCAAGGCCGCTGAGCCTGAGCGTCCGGAGCCTGTGCTCCGCAACGGGAGAGGCCACAACAGTGAGAGGCCCACGTATAGCAAAAAAAAAAAAAAAAAAAAAAAAAGACCACGCTTCCACTGTAACAGGCATGGGTTCCATCCCTGGTTGGGGAACTAAGATCCCACATGCCACTTGGTGCCACCAAAAGAGACACACACACACACACACACACACACACACACACACACTGAATCATTCATTTTACTATAAAAAGAAAGGACACCATATCAGGTGACTTATACTACTAGTTATCGAGTGTAGGTGAATAACTAATCTTGTTGTTTGGTTTCTACAGTGCCCTGTGATATTCCCAGAGGAATGGCCAGTTCTACAAAAGAATGTAATTAGGAACAAGTAGTAATTACTAATTAGTAAATCTCTGACACTAAATTCTGCAAAGGACATTAACAGGACATTATTTAGAAGTTCAAAATAATGTCTTCTTTCTTTCTCTTTTCTGTTTCATTTTATTTTGGTCTGTCTCCAGTTGGAACTCTTCAAATTTTCTGCTATTTTCCTCAACTTTCCTATGGTCTTTGTTCTACTTGCTTCCCTAATTAGGGAGATTTTTAGTCAGATCTTCATGTCTTTTCTCAGTTATTCTCCAAATTCTCAGCTACCTCTGCCTTCTCTGCTTCATGTCGACCCCTGTCTGGTATTTGCTACACCTGTTATATCTTCAAGATCTAGGATAATAAAAAGAGTAAAACACAAAAAAAGTTTAAAAAAAAAAAAAAGGAAAAGAAACAAGATATCTGTAACTCCTCAAAACTCAAGTGGAATTAAGTCAGTGTAGGGGGGATCATTTATCTCTCTCTCTCACACACACACCCCCCTCATCATTACCATAGTGATTCTTATGATTCCTATTCATAATCATGTTTTTGCCTCTTTTTATCTGAACAAGCTTAAGTAAAAGTCTGCAATCTTCAATAAAATATAATCTGTTTTTCTCATCTAAATGATTAATCTTCATGTGTTTTGACAATGTACAACTGGGAAGAATATCTGCTCAACCTTTCCCCAATAAACCATTGCTTCCTCTAGAATCTATCTCATGCTCTAATACTATCCTTGGAGTAAACAAAACAATCAGAGAACAGATCATGAGTGCACCATTCCAAGCCCCACTGTATATTACTTTTTTTTCTAAATTTCTCTTTGCTATGAGCTCATAACTCTACTTGGGGAACATTACAAGACATGGCCTTTTCAAACTCATTGAGAGAGTTGTTATAAGTGGGTTATCACTTATATATATGGTTTATACGTATATATGTGTATGTTATCTATTATATTTATTTATGTTTAATTTATATACTGTTACATTATATATTATACTTACATATTATATGTATTTTATATTTTTATCACTCTCTGTAGCACTTCACACTGAACTGCTATCAGTATGCCTCACTAAATTCTTTACTTTGTTATGGCAAACGTGTTTACATTGTCCCTAGTATATTCCCAACATTGAGGGCTATGATGAGCACGGAGTAGGGAAGCAATAGGTGTGCACTGAATCAGAGAAAGAACATTTACACTGGTATGTGTGCAATCAGGGGAGAAGTCTCAGAAGAACTATTTTTGTTTTGTTTTTTACTTCCTTGAATATGAACCAAATGAGTTCTCACATGTCTCTCTCTGCATTGGCTGCTGGAAAACTTAGATGCAAAAATGTAGCCTGGGCCTCGTAAACTTTATTTTTGGAGCCAACCTATTTTTTGTTTCATCTGTCTTTTTCCTGGTATCTCTATTCACTTCTTTTTAATTGTATGAATTTTTTGATTAAAGAGGATTAGAATAGCAAAATGAGTTGGGGAATACAAAAAAAAACAAAAGACAAACACACAAAATGGCATTGAAAGTGGAAGCTTCATGTTATCAGTCCTGCTATATTTAATTATGAAGTCCTAAAAGTGAGATATGTCTTTTATACAGTAGCTCAAATATGAGAGTGAGAAAATATTAATATCCACATAAATCTCCTTCAGATTTTACATTTCCTAAATTATTAAAAGCAGTAACAGGGCTTCCCTGGTGGCGCAGTGGTTAAGAATCTGCCTGCCAATGCAGGGGACATGGGTTCGTGCCCTGGGTCCAGGAGGATCCCACATGCCACCGAGCAGCTAAGCCCATGCACCACAGCTGCTGAGCCTGCGCTCTAGAGCCCGTGAACCACAACTACTGAGCCCACGTGCCACAACTACTGAAACTCGTGCGCCTAGAGCCCATGCTCCACAACAAGAGATGCCACCGCAATGAAAAGCCCAAGCATCGCAACAAAGAGTAGCCTCCACTTGCCGCAACTAGAGAAAGCCCGTGCGCAGCAACGAAGACCCAACGCAGCCCAAAATAAAAAATAAAATAAATTAATTAAAAAAAGAAAAAGTTAAAAAAAAAAGAACAGTATTTCGACAGCAATAAGAAATACTAGCTTCTGGCTCCCACATGTTCTGTTTGTCCTATCTCCTGGTTACCCCAAGGAAAAATGCCAAATTTCCACCAGTGACCAAAGGAGCTTTTGAAGCTTTTAAATAAAAGTCCACATCTTGAACAATGAGTACTTACAGGAACAATTCTGCATGTTGATGCCATGTGTTGGCTACACATAAAGTACAGAGTAATTCATGCAAAATGACCCTAAAAGGCTGCTGTTAGAAAAAAAAAAGACTCAAAAGAAAGCTTCATATTCCTTTAAAGTCCTTTCAAACAAATATTCTTAACTCTGTTAGCCTGGTATGATTATGTAGAGAAAAAAATGTAATTCCATATAATGAAGGCTTTAATCATATCAAAGTGCCCAACTCTGGTTGTTTCACCGCCCCACTTTACCATAAATATAATAAAGAACATTCACTATTCCATGAATACAACTATTATCAATCAATATGTTCCAAGTAGGAAGATCGGCTGGATTTTCTGATTACTCAAGAAGATAAGAATTTGGTTTGTTAGCTTATTTTGTAACTTTCATGAAAGAAAGAATCCCACATTACCACAAACTTATAAAACAGTAATAGTATATTCTTAGAATACTCCTATGGGAGAGCACTTTGGCC
The DNA here is from genome assembly GCF_011762595.2 of Tursiops truncatus. Classification (NCBI taxonomy): domain Eukaryota; kingdom Metazoa; phylum Chordata; class Mammalia; order Artiodactyla; family Delphinidae; genus Tursiops; species Tursiops truncatus. Next base: position 160,737,261 of record NC_047035.1, on the reverse strand, counting down.
ATGTGTATCTCAGACTATAAATAACCTCTAACAATCTAATAGTAATTCTACGCTGGAAAGTACTATAAAGTAATCCAAATATCCCTCCCTCTAACTCAAAGATTACCAACATTCAAGCAGAGGCAGATAAAAGGGAAAAAACAAATACCTCTTTGGCAGTCTGTAATACTCTTACTTTTCCACAAACCAAGGCAAACCTCTAAATCAGTATATCCAAGGCCTTGGAAGGTTGAGGACTTGGTTCTGAGAGATAAACCACCAAGTGTCTAAATTGTCCACTGCTTTCACTGAGGCTCCACCCCAACAGCTCCCACAGGTAAGCTCCAAATTTAAGCCACAATAGAGAAAAATGTCCTCAAGTAGAAACAACCATCAATTGTGGGTCAATCCCTACGACCACAAATTAATGGCTACCCACATACAACAATGGGAAATGTAGATCATCTTTAAAAAGAAGAAAACTCTTTGATTTCTCAGTGAGTCTCAGAATTTTTAATAAGCTCTTAGTGTTAGTGTTCACATTTCTGTAAGAGGGAGAATTAACAAATTCTATTCTTTTTTATCCAGTGTCGTTAACGAATTTAACAACAGCAATTGCATTGCTTTGGTATATGACCTTAAATTAAAGTTCAGTAAGCCTGTAAAGTACTTGTAAAGAGCAACTAAATGCTTCAGGAGTTCTCAAAAAAAAAAAAAAAAAAAAAAAAAAAAAAAGAAAGAAAAAGAAAAGCGTACATCTATCACATAAGATTTAATTAAAATAAACCAAAGGTGGGAGACTCTAGAGTCCATCTGGGTGAGGTGGAAGTGGAGTCCAGGCAGTTGTTTTAATCCAAATTCCCACAGAGAAATGGGCAGCAAAAACCAAAGGGGAAAAATAAAGAGGACAACCTATTAAGAGTTCTGGACACTCTCATTGAGAATTATATCAAGCTGAAGGTATAATGAAATTTATACTTTAATTATAAAGGTCTGATGATCTGTAATTTATCATCAGGAATGCCTGTGTTAGTGCTGTAACACCTGCACTTCTAGGTGATGAATTTAGTGCGTGGCACTATTGATCCCTTCATTATTTTCTGATAACCAAGAAAAAAAAAAGCTGAAATCCTAAAGGCTTAGGGACATGTCAGAACTCTCAAAAGGATGGAAAGCAAGGCAAGCTGAACAGAAGCATCTAATAGGCATTCATGTTACAGAAAGTAAAGGGATTATGTTTACTGAACACCTAATACCTGCCAAATACTTTTCCAGGTGCTTTACTTAATCACGTTTGAATTCTCACAACCATGTGAAGAAGGCAGGCTAACACTATGCTTCCAGTGTGGACACTGAGTCTCAAAGGAAGCATATCATTTGTGGCAGAACTGAGATTGGAACCAGTTGGAACTAGGTCCACCTGCCTCCAAAAGTCCCTCTTCTTTCTTCTCTGTTGTGCTGTGGAAATGACCTGAGCATTTTATCCCTTGGTCTGTGTTTACCTGGCACCAGAAGGACTAACTGAAAAAATAAAATTTTGGAAATGTAATTATTTTTTCTGCATATATTTATCTTTCTTTATTCATCCTTTCATTTTTCTTTCAGTAGAACTTGTTGAACTGCTTTTATTTTCCTCAACTAACACTGTTGGCCAAGATAACAAGCAGTTTGGGCAACCTGTATCCACAGCTTTAAATTATTGAAAGACTACATGGAAAGAATGCAAAATGACAGAAATAGTTTTGAATAGGCCCCCCAAAAGAAGGGTGTAAGTTATATACTGCAAATGTCTTTTGGAACGAAATGACATTTCATGTTGAAATAGCTCATATAAATCTCTCAGTTTATTGTGAAAATATTAGTAAAACACAGCCGGCATTTACTAGCTAGAGTAACCCAAGCTTAACAGTTTACAACTACAGAATGGCCAATGGAAATTCCAATAACTGGGTACCTGACACGGGGTAGAGGCATTGAGTGATTTTGTAAGAACAGGACTTCCAAGCTTGGCCACTGCAGGTGATCGATGTGCCCCCAAATAAATAAACGATCCTGCAAAAACAAACGTAAAGCCATATGGATACAAATTCTACTATTGGACATTTAGTCATTCTTTGCGCTAACGTGCACACATTCAACTGTCAATCAGATAAAGAAAATTACATTTTTACTTCTTTACCGTTAAGCTCTGTAGATAACCAAAAAGTGCTTTCATATGGATAACATTAAATCTAAAATAAAACCCAACTGATGAAAAAACAAGCTCTTGATCTAAATCCTCTCAACAAATATGTTTATTGGCTTAACTCACATCATAGTTAGAAATCAAATTAAATGAAGCTTCTAAGTTTACAATTAGATATTCAACATACCCTTACAAAATTCCCATGAGACATTTGCTTGTAAGTTTCTTCACGATGTACTGAAGGATACGAGCCTATAGAATGAGTTTGGTTTCTCCTGGGGCTTACATGTTTGACACTGCTGTCTGTGCTAGTGGGGATGAAAGCTTAATTAAAGATCTAATCTAGTGTTAACAAAATAACTGCTTCTAGATTTTAACTACAGTGGATGTGTTCATGGCAAATGTACGGGGGGGATAACATCTCTTAGCAACTCAAAGGATCACACATTCTGAACGGCTGTCAGGGGTAGCTTCATTGAATATTGAAAATTTACAAGGAAGGTTATGCTAAACAATGTCAAGTCCTGATCCTGCCCTTTGATAATCATAGAGTGATGGGCAACTTGTAAAGCCAACTATTCTGATGAAAAAAAACACATTCAGAAGGTGATTTTCTTAGACACAGATCAATGCTGACTGCACAGAATGAAAAGGATTTCAGAATTAAAACATATTACTTTACAGATACCACCACATGTTTAACCAAACAACCAAGGTTGCAAGTCAGCAGTGTGGTCTCTGAGTGGGAAAAATAGAACCCAGTTTATATGGCTGTTAAATCTCAAAGCCAATTGGGAAGGATAAAGATCACTGTTCCCAAAATCCAAACTAAGAGTAACAGAAACAGTATATATGAGCTCATTAAATTCTCTATTTCCCCTATAAAAGTGTAGAGTAGGAAAAGATGATTTTGAAAAATTAAACCAGCTTAAAAATCCTTTACTTGAGGTTCAAGTAAAACTCAACTGAATATTGTCAAAACATAAATTAAAATTCTAAAAATTAACATACATTCAAAGATCTTACTCCCCTGGTCATTTAAAACAATATGGATGATTTCAAACAAGCAGTTAATGAAGGATGAAACATATAAACTCTAAAACTCCAAAATCTAAAAGAAGCAAATGGTTTGAACAAATTGATCATGCCACAAAAGTAACTGGAAAAGTGATAGGAAAAAAATCTAACAGAACATATGACCCTACAGCTGAATTTTATTTAATTTTATTTAATTTTATTTAATTTTATTTAATTTTTAAAGAATAAATACTTGCACATGACTTGCGTATATCTCAGGTCTTAGAAAACTATGGAGAGCTCCCTGACTCATTTTATGATGCCAGATATCTCTAATGTTAAGAATGATGAAAACAGAATAAAAATAAAGCAATATCACTCATGATCATACATACAAAATTCAAATTAAAATGTTTCAATTGCACCTGAAATTCTTATCAAAAAATAATGTATCCTGACAAGTGAGCTTTCCAAGAATAGAGGTTTGATTTAACAGACATATCAACAGTCAATTAGATCAACAAATTAGAGTAAAATCATAGATTCATATCAACAAATATTGAAAAGACTATGAAAAACAGTCAGTCATTCCAAATAACCTCAATAAAATATTTTTAAAAAACACTTAATAAAGATTAATGACCAACCTCAAAATAAATAACATGTTCAATGGTAAACAACAAAACTATTTTAATTAAAATAAGAAACTACCTAGAGAATTGTGTCACCATTAGTAATTAGAGGAAATATGAGATAATATTAATTATCTTGGACTAGGATTATCTTATAAATCTAGTAAATGTGGAAGTCAAGAGAATAAAATTTCTAGTAAACACAATAGAAAAATAGAGAGAGTTCCACATGTATTGCCAATAATATAATTGTGAAAATAGAAACCCCAACAGATTCTATCTTTTAATAAAGACAAGTATTAATAAGAGAATTTAGTAAGGTAAATAGAAACAGAGAAATACTTTTAAGTCATTTTTATTTATCTTAGCAGTAAGACACGGGATTTAGAATGGTAAGAAATATTCTACTCACAGTTAACAACAATAATACAAAATATGTAGGAATAAATTTAACAAGAATGGGACAGGACTTATATGAAGAACATTATAAAACTCCATGGAAAACTATAAGCCTTCTGATTAAATGAAAAGAGATAACATGTTATTAGATGGAAAGATATTATGAAAATATTATGTTAGTAAAAACTGATGTGGAAGCTAAAAGCAATCCTGAGAGAATTTTAACCAAATATTTGAAAAACAGATAATATTGACTTAAAGTTTATATATGCAGGTTAGGCCTAAAGATACTGAACTCTGCCCCCAGACCCATGTACTTCTAGGACTACGTCTCTGGATTTATTTTCTTGCAAGCCTGCTCCACAGAATACACTAACTTAAGAGACCTGTGGAATTACAATATGCCAAAGAAAGTGTTCCTGTTAATCTGAACTGTTCATTGTAAAACTCTTGTACACCCATATACCCCAGAAGAGCTAGCTAACCAGCACAGTATAAAAATAAAGAATGGAGGGGTGATTTTTGGCTGTGTTGGGTCTTCGTTGCTGCACGCAGGCTTTCTTTAGTTGTGGCGGGCAGGGGCTGCTCTCCGTTGCAGTGTGCGGCCTTCTTGTTGCAATGGCTTCTCTTGTAGCGGAGCATGGGCTCTGGGTGCACAAGCTTCAGTAGTTGTCACACGGGCTCTAGAGCACAGGCTCAGGGGTCGTGGCTTGGTTGCTCTGCTGCATGTGGGATCTTCCTGGACCAGGGATTGAACCCGTGTCCCCTGCATTGGCAGGTGGATTCTTGTCCACTGCACTACCAGGTGTATAGTAAGGAGGAACCAAGATGGCGGAGTAGAAGGACATGATCTCACTCCTTCTTGTGAGAACACCTGAATCACAAATAGCTGCTAGACAATCATCGACAGGAAGACACTGGAACTCTCCAAAAAAGATACCCCACATCCAAAGACAAAGGAGAAACCGCAATGAGACGGTAGGAGGCGTGCAATCACAGTAAAATCAAATCCCATAACTGCTGGGTGGGTGATTCACAGACTGGAGAACACTTACACCACAAAAGTCCACCCACTGGAGTGAAGGTTCTGAGCCCCACGTCAGGCTTCCCAACCTGGGGGTCCGGCAACAGGAGGAGGATTTCCTAGAGAATCAGACTTTGAAGCCAAGTGGGATTTGATTGCAGGACTTTGACAGGACTGGGGAAAACAGATACTCCACTCTTGGAGGGCACACACAAAGCAGTGTGTGCATTGGGACCCAGGGGAAGGAGCAGTGACCCCAGGGGAGACTGAACCAGACCTACCTGCTAGTTTTGGAAGTTCTCCTGCAGAGGCAGGGGGTGGCTGTGGCTCACTATGGGGACAAGGACACTGGCAGCAGAAGTTCTGGGAAGTACTCCTTGGCGAGAGCCCTCCTAGAGTCTGTCATTAGCCCCACCAAAGAGCCCAGGTAGGCTCCAGTGTTGGGTTGCCTCAGGCCAAACAACCAACAGGGAGGGAACCCAGCCCCACCCATCAGCAGTCAAGTGGATTAAAGTTTTACTGAGCTCTGCCCACCAGAGCAACAGTCAGCTCTACCCACCACCAGTCCCTCCCATCAGGAAACTTACACAATCCACTTAGATAGCTTCATCCACCAGAGGGCAGATAGCAGAAGCAAGAAGAACTACAATCCTGCAGCCTGTGGAACAAAAACCACATTCACAGAAAGAGAGACAAGATGCAAAGGCAGAGGGCTATATGCCAGATGAAGAAACAAGATAAAACCCCAGAAAAATAACTAAATGAAGTGGAGATAGGCAACCTTTCAGAAAAAGAATTTAGAATAATGATAGTGAAGATGATCCAGGACCTCGGAAAAACAATGGAGGCAGCGATCCAGAAGATGCAAGAAATGTTTAACAAAGATCTAGAAGAATTAAACAACAAACAAACAGAGATGAACAATACAATAACTGAAATGAAAACTAAACTAGAAGGAATGAATAGCAGAATAACAGAGGCAGAAGAACGGATAAGTGACCTGGAAGACAGAATGGTGAAATTCACTGCTGTGGAACAGAATAAAGAAAAAAGAATGAAAAGAAATGAAGACAGCCTAAGAGACCTCTGGGACAACATGAAACGCAATAACATTTACATTATAGGGGTCCCAGAAGGAGAAGAAACAGAGAAAGGACCAGAGAAAATATTTGAAGAGATTATAGTCGAAAACTTCCCTAACACAGAAAAGGAAATAGCCGCCCAAGTCCAGGAAGCACAGCGAGTCCCATACAGGATAAACCCAAGGAGAAACATTCCGAGACGCATAGTAATCAAATTGGCAAAAATTAAAGATAAAGAAAAATTATTGAAAGCAGCAAGGGAAAAACGACACATAACATACAAGGGAACTCCCATAAGGTTAACAGCTGATTTCTCAGCAGAAACTCTACAAGCCAGAAGGGAGGGGCATGATTTACTTAAAGTGATGAAAGGGAAGAACCTAAAACCAAGATTACTCTACCTGGCAAGGATCTCATTCAGATTCAGTGGAGAAATCAAAACTTTTACAGACAAGCAAAAGCTAAGAGAATTCAGCACCACCAAACCAGATCTACAACAAATGCTAAAGGAACTTCTTTAAGTGGGAAACACAAGAGAAGAAAAGGACCTACAAAAACAAACCCCCCAAAATTAAGAAAATGGTAATATGAACATACATATCGATAATTACCTTAAACGTGAATGGATTCAATGCTCCAACCAAAAGATACAGGCTTGCTGAATGGATACAAAAACAAGACCCATATATATGCTGTCTACAAGAGACCCACTTCAGACCTAGGGACACATACAGACTGAAAGTGAGGGGATGGAAAAAGATATTCCATGCAAATGGAAATCAAAAGAGCGCTGGAGTAGTAATACTCATATCAGATAAAATAGACTTTAAAATAAAGAATGTTACAAGAGACAAGGAAGGACACTAGATAATGATCAAGGGATCAATCCAAGAAGAAGATGTAACAATTATAAATATATATGCACCCAACATAGGAGCACCTCAATACATAAGGCAACTGCTAAGAGCTATAAAAGAGGAAATAGACAGTAACACAATAGTAGTGGGGGACTTTAACACCTCACTTACACCAATGGACAGATCATCCAAAATGAAAATAAATAAGGAAACAGAAGCTTTAAATTACACAATAGACCAGATACATTTAATTGATATTTATAGGACATTCCATCCAAAAACAGCTTTCTTTTCAAGTGCACACAGAACATTCTCCAGGATAGATCACATCTTGGGTGACAAATCAAGCCTCAGTAAATTTAAGAAAATTGAAATCATATCAAGCATCTTTTCTGACCACAACACTATGAGATCAGAATTACAGGGAAAAAAACATAAAAAAATACAAACACATGGAGGCTACACAATACGTTACAAAATAACCAAGAGAACACTGAAGAAATCGAGGAGGAAGTCAAAAAATACCTAGAGACAAATAACAGTGAAAACACAATGATCCAAAACCTATGGGATGCAGCAAAAGCAGTTCTAAGAGAGAAGTGTATAGCTATACAAGCCTACATCAAGAAACAAGAAAAATCTCAAATAAACCATCTAACCTTACACCTAAAGGAACTGGAGAAAGAAGAAAAAAAAAACCCAAAGTTAGCAGAAGGAAAGAAATCATCAAGATCAGAGCAGAAATAAATGAAATAGAAACAAAGAAAATAATAGCAGAGATCAATAAAACTAAAAGCTGGTTCTTTGAGAAGATAAACAAAATTGATAAACCATTAGCCAGACTCATCAAGAAAGAGGAAGAGGACTCAAATCAATAAAATTAGAAACAAATGAAATAGAAACAAAATAAATGAAATAGAAACAAAGAAAATAATAGCAGAGATCAATAAAACTAAAAGCTGGTTCTTTGAGAAGATAAAGAAAATTGATAAACCATTAGCCAGACTCATCAAGAAAGAGGAAGAGGACTCAAATCAATAAAATTAGAAATGAAAAAGGAGAAGTTACGACACTGCAGAAATACAAAGCATCCTAAGAGACTACTACAAGCAACTGTATGCCAATAAAATGGACAACCTGGAAGAAATGGACAAATTCTTAGAAAGGTATAACCTTCTAAGACTGAACCTGGAAGAACCAGAAAATATGAACAGACAAATCACAAGAAATGAAATTGAAACTACGATTAAAAATCTTGAAACAAACAAAAGTCCAGGACCAGATCTTCACAGGTGAATTCTATTTAGAGAAGAGTTAACACCCATCCTTCTCAAACTCTTCCAAAAAATTGAAGAGGAAGGAACACTCCCAAACTCATTCTATGAGGCCACCATTACCCTGATACCAAAACCAGACAAAGATACTACAAAAAAAGAAAATTACAGACCAATATCACTGATGAATATAGATTTTAAAATCCTCAACAAAATACTAGCAAACAGAATCCAACAACACATTAAAAGGATCATATATCATGATGAAGTGGGATTTATCCCAGGGATGCAAGGATTCTTCAATATATGCCTATCAATCAATGTGATACACCATATTAACAAATTGAAGAACGAAAACCATATGATCATCTCAATAGATGCAGCAAAAGCCTTTGACAAAATTCAACACCCATTTATGATAAAAACTCTCCAGAAAGTGGGCATAGAGGGAACCTACCTCAACATAATAAAGGCCATATACGACAAACCCACAGCAAACATCATTCTCAGTGGTGAAAAACTGAAAGCATTTCCTCTAAGATCAGGAACAAGACAAGGAAGTTCACTCTCACCACTATTATTCAACATAGTTTTGGAAGTCCTAGCCATGGCAATCAGAGAAGAAAAAGAAATAAAAGGAATACAAATTGGAAAGGAAGAAGTAAAACCTTCACTGTTTGCAGATGACATGATACCATACATAGAGAATCCTAAAAATGCCACCAGAAAACTACTAGAGCTAATCAATGTATTTGGTAAAGTTGCAGGATACTAAATTAATGCACAGAAATCTCTTGCATTCCTATACACTAATGATGAAAAATCTGAAAGAGAAATTAAGGAAACACTTCCATTTACCATTGCAACAAAAACAATAAAATACCTAGGAATAAACCTACCTAGAGAGACAAAAGACCTGTATGCAGAAAACTATAAGACACTGATGAAAAAAATTAAAGATAATACCAACAGATGGAGAGATACACCATGTTCTTGGACTGGAAGAATCAATATTGTGAAAATGACTATACTACCCAAAGCAATTTACAGATTCAATGCAATCCCCATCAAATTACCAATGGCATTTTTTTTTACAGAACTAGAACAAATCATCTCAAAATTTGTATGGAGCCACAAAAGACCCCAAATAGCCAAAGCAGCCTTGAGGGAAAAAAACGGAATGGGAGGAATCAGACTCCCTGACTTCAGACTATACTACAAAGCTACAGTAATCAAGACAATATGGTACTTGCACAAAAAGAGAAACACAGATCAATGGAACAAGATAGAAAGCCCAGAGATAAACCCACGCACCTATGGTCAACTAATCTATGACAAAGGAGGCAAGGATATACAATGGAGAAAAAACAGTCTCTTCAATAAGTGGTGCTGGGAAAACTGGACAGCTACATGTAAAAAAATGAAATTAGAACACTCTCTAACACCATACACAAAAATAAACTCAAAATGTATTCGAGACCTAAGTGTGAGACTAGACACTATAAAACTCTTAGGGGAAAACATAGGAAGAACACTCTTTGACATAAATCACAACAAGATTGTTTTTGATCCACCTCCTAAAGTAATGGAAATAAAAACAAAAATAAACAAATGGGACCTAATGAAACTTCAAAGCGTTTGCACAGCAAAGGAAACCATAAACAAGATGAAAAGACAATCCTCAGAATGGGAGAAAATATTTGCAAACAAATCAGCGGACAAAGGATTAATGTGCAAAATATATAAACAGCTCATACAGCTCAATATTAAAGAAACAAACAACCCAATCCAAAAATGGGCAGAAGATCTAAATAGACATTTCTCCGAAGAAGACATACAGATGGCCCAAAAGCACATGAAAAGCTGCTCAACATCACTAATTATTAGAGAAATGCAAATCAATACTACAATGAGGTATCACCTCATACCAGTTAGAATGGGCATCATCAGAAAATCTACAAACAACAAATGCTGCAGAGGGTGTGAAGAAAAGGGAACCCTCTTGCACTGTTGGTGGGAATGTAAATTGATACAGCCACTATGGAGAACAGTATGGAGGTTCCTTTAAAAACTAAAAATAGAATTATCATATGATCCAGCAATCCCACTACTGGGCATATACCCACAGAAAACTGTAATTCAAAAAGACTCATGCACCCCAATGTTCACTGCAGCACTATTTGCAATAGCCAGGTCATGAAAGCAACCTAAATGCCCATCGACAGATGAATGGATAAAGAAGATGTGGTACATATATACAGTGGAATATTACTCAGCCATAAAAAGGAACGAAATTGGGTCATAAGACCAAAAAGAAAACAGAAGCCTTAAGATTTAGAAAGAAGGAAGTAAAATTGTCATTATTTGAAGACAAAGTAATTATGAACCCAGAAAATTTGAAACATTTATAAATTCTTAACTATAATAAAAAAAAGTTGGGCTTCCCTGGTGGCGCAGTGGTTGAGAGTCCGCCTGCCGATGCGGGGGACACGGGTTCGTGCCCCGGTCCGGGAAGATCCCACATGCTGTGGAGCGGCTGGGCCCGTGAGCCATGGCCGCTGAGCCTGCGCGTCCGGAGCCTGTGCTCCGCAATGGGAGAGGCCACAACAGTGAGAGGCCCGCGTACCGCAAAAAAAAGTAAAAATAAAAAAAATTAACAAGGTCATTGAATACAAGGTCAGTATTTAAAAATATAATTGTACTTATATATACAGCAACCAAAAAAATTAAGTTTTTAAAATGTGACACAGTAGCTGCAAAAATATTAAAAACCTAAGAAAATATTAGCAAAATATTTTTTAAATCTATGCACTGAAAGCTTCAAATATTTAGCAAAATTGAAGATCTAAATAAATTGAAAAATTAGAAACATTTGAAAAATCATTTTTCAGTGAAAGACAAATCAAGGTTACATACAAAAAATCATTTTATACCCATAAGTTTTTTAAAATTAAGAGAATATAATGTCTATTGATGGTAGGCAAATAGAAAAAAGCACTCCTTTTTGCTGCTGGAATTTTAAGTATTTAAATTTGATGGGAAAGTACATATCTTTTGGTAAAAATATAGGAGTCTCACTTTTAGTCCTTTACTGCATAGAATAAAAGCTCCCCATATAAGAAAATGCATACAAGTACGGATTTTGCAGCATTGTCATAATATTGTCACTCAATACGAGTACGGCTAGATATATTATGGCATATCCAGACCAAAGAAATAAAGCAAAAAAACACAAAGAATTAGGCTTTTTCTGTTTCCAGGCAAGGTTGGGTATCAGGGACCAGATTTAGCCTTCTAACAGTAGCAAAGAAATCAAAACAATATATACTAAATAATAGTTTTCAAATGTAGGGCAATGGGAATGTAGAACCACAGGATAATGATCTCTGAGAGGGGAAACAAATGAACTAAGCCATACAATTTCCCCAGCTTACTGCCTAAACGGTGTTTCCAGCTGCCATTCAGGGAGCAGGGAGGGGAAGCCAGGAGGAGTGTGGTCGTCTCCTCAAGTTGAAAAGATGGCACCCCGGGGAGACTCAAGTGGCTACAGTTCATAAAGCACAGTTCCAGGAGGGGAGAGCTGCAAAGAGAGAGAGCTCCAGAGAGCTCCCCCCAAATTTCCACCTGCGTACTGACCAGGGCATGGATATAAGGAAACTACCTGAGGCTGGAGGAAAACCTTCTAAAAGGGGCAGTTGAAGCATTGCCTCAAGGTCCCAAAGGGCCAGAAATAGTAGGGTCTTTTCACTAACCAGAGTGGAAACGTTAATTATACATAGGAATTGGGAAGAGTGCTCAAGTTAAATGAAAACTTATATCCAGACAAAACCTGTAGGCAAATTTTATAGAATATTCATAATCACCAAAATTTAGAAACAACCCAAATATCCTTCCATCTGTTTACACCCAACTCTAGTAATATGATATATACTCAATAACTGGTTTGAGAAAGGAAAAAAAAATCATTATATGAGCTTGGAGGAAATGTACTATTAATACATATAGTTCTAATAATTAACAGTCTCCTTCCTATCATAAACTTTAAATTTAATCCAATCTGTCACAGAATCTTAAGGGAAAAATGAGACTCATTAGCACAAAAGCAACAATTAAGATCTCAGTCCACTGTTAAATAATAAGCTGCATTTATAGTTTTAGATAACGGATGGATAGCCGAAGTCTCCCTTCCATCCCCTAACATCCTCCCCAACCCCAATTTCCAGTGGTTGAAGACACAGTCAATACTGTTAGTTTTCACATACTTCTTTGGAAATCTCAAAGGAGAAACAAATATAATAATGTCCAGTGGGGTTATACAAGCTTAAAGAGGATCTACAGTACAGTTGCCTTATTATAAAGTTAATATGATACTAATGTACCTTTGTAATGTTATCCAAACAAAACAGAAATAGAACAAAACCTTGTGTTTTCCTTGGAGCTTCACAAACCCTTATTGGAATGCCATATGCAGTTATGGTTGCTCTATTTTAAGGGGACATGTAAAAATTGTACTGCTGATTAAAAGTATATATGCGGAAGAAGTAAGATTGTTTATTACAAAGAAGCCATAAGAGTGATTACATTGCATTCAAGTATTTGTAGATTTATTTTAAAGACAGTGCTAACTCTCTGTTCTTAGAAAAAGGATTAAACTATTTTTCTTTCTGTTTTATGAAATTTGGATTGCTCTAAAAAGAAGACAACCCTACTGTACATGATTCATGACAACTAGAGAAAATTACCAGAAGACTTTTCCCCTCTTCATGCCTTCAATCCAACCTTTTAAAAAGTGTAACGAAAAGTTTTGTTATTAAAACAATGCTCCTTTCAGGAAACTCAATTAAGCACAACTTATTAAGTTGATCAGGACAATTTAAAGCAAGACAAACCAGAGTTGCATTTATAAAGTCTATAGATAGAAGTGAAAACACATAGTATCATCATTCACAACAGGAAAGAAAGACAACAATTTTGGGGGGGAAGGAAAAAGAAAAGAGGAAAATGTCCTACCATGATTTGTGTTTGTTGTGTTCTCAGCATCAGGAAGATGGTGGTCTACACTCGTCAACCTTTTCACGAATTCCCAGTGTGAATCTTCTTCTGTGAGAAATGGCTCCCAGCCACAGAAACCAGACTCAAAGCCACACCTGACATGATTTGCTGTTATGCACAAAAAGAAAACTGGTAAGGAGAAATGAAGGGGGAGCAAGCAGGGAAACACTGACTCTATGTTAGCCGATGAACTTAGGCAGTCAGAACTGTCACTCCACTTCGTAAAGAATGTTTCCCGATCATCAGAATAGTTTTACTTTTTCCAACCTCACAAAGTGTTCCATGTGCTGTGTGAGGCATTGCCCCTCTATACTCTTCTGTTTCCAAGCCTGGCACATTCCACCCTGGTTGGCCATCTCCATTGCATTTAATGAGACAGGGTGAAACTCTACAGCTTTTCAGAGAGTAACCAATTCACCTGCCAAGATGAAAAAGGTTCACCTGCCGAGATGGTTAAAAAAAATTTGAAAGGATGGTATTTAAATTAATTCTAGACACCTGAAGAGCTTGAGGTCAGCACCTTAGAATTCATTCTATTATGCTACTTCAACAGCTTCTCAAAAAAAAAAAAAAAAAAACAATCCCTAGCCACTTTGCATTGCAGGTAAATTAGATATTTTGAACTTTGCTTTGTTTCCCCTTCTTAATACACAACTAAAAAGTTGAAAAATACTTAAGTTCCTACATTTATCACAAAGCACGACTTCTAGAGAAAGTCGGGATTTGGGGTAAGCTTCCTAAGCACCTTTCCTAGCTTTTTCACCAAATTAGTGAGGAAAAAACAAAAGTTTCAGCGGGCTGGGCCATACACCAGAAGTTCTAACAACTTGATTTGTGCTTTCAAGAAATTAGCTTTTATGTGTTTAAATTTTCTTTTCCTGAAATAAGAATCATAGTATCAGCCTATCTTAGTTTGGGGGATAAATTAATACAATTAATTTAAAACGTATTTCCAGGTATTTCTCTTTATGCAGACACATTTTCATAACAGATGGGAGGACAAAATAATTCTTGGTCGGAAAACACCTAAAGTTTTGACAAGCTCCCTAACATCACAATTCTATTATCTTTAATAAAAGTAATAATAGATGTGTTCTCACTGAGCTCCAAGTATGTGTCAAGTATTTTGCATATATTGCCATTTGTTTTCACAAATACCCTACACAGCAAGCATAATTATGCCCGAAAGATTTTTTTGAAATTTTAGCACTAAGCAACTCACCTATGGTAAGTTTTAGTAAATGGAATGTCCAGGCTTTGAGCTGTTTGACACCAAAGCTTATACTTTGAAGCCTCCCTGCACCTGGGACTCTGTCTCAAAATTTAAAAGACTGCTTCACTGTATGCTTGCTCTTAACCATTATTTTCAGTTTTAAATAATGTGAGCAATTTTATAAGCAATATTGAATAAGCCCACTATATCTTAATAATCAAAGGATTTTCAAATTTCTATAAAAATGGAGGCCTGGTTTCACGACCAGATATTTCATCACTAACGTGTCAACTCTTAAAACACTGAAGTGCACTTTGTAAGTGACAGGGCCACTTAAATTTTCTCTACGTGTAAATTCAACGTATAGATCTTAGAGCTATGCTTGTTTCGACAGTCATATAATGGATATATAATGAAAGATATTTTTCTTTACAAGCAAATATTATTTTCCCCTTAAATATATTTCCCCAAAAATAAAAACAAGTGAATTAACTATCATATAATAATGAAAAAATGTTGCACATCCCCTCATGGTGAATCAACATGACAAGGAGATGCTGTTCACCCACATAGTACTTGGCTGGAAATCTATTGCTTCTGGATGTTTCTTTTCACAGCTCTGGCTACAGAGTTGATAAGCTACTGTTATTGATAAAAAGTGAATGCTCCAAGGAGAGCCTCTCCTGTTTTGTGACAGTCTTAAGAACCTATGACCTAGCTGTGATGGTCTTCCTGGGGATCCAGAAAATCCTCTGGTCTATTCTTTGGTCCTCTGTGAACTTTGCCACCTGCTAAGCCACCTCCCAGCTCTTCTAAGTCAGTTGGTAGAATGTAGAAATAGACAAGATTTGAAATATATACTTGACCCGTGACATGTGCTTACAAGTTGCAAATTCTTGGTCATGAACTTTGTCAAGGAATCCTTCCGCCTCCCCCACCACAGGTACCCTCAATTTCTAAACACACACATCCTTGGAATAGAAAATCTTCCATCTGGGTTGGCCCAGGATTGTCCCAGTTTACACCTGTTGTCCAAGGATAATAATACCTCTCCTCTTTCCTCTCAAGTGACTCTGTTTGGGCAATAAATTCAATACTGCCCTATTGGGGCAATAAATTATATATTAATTCACAAAGGAAGCAAGTCCATGCAGATAACAATCTTATTGTTATATGCAATGGTGTGAAATAGCTATAAGACCAGTGAGTGTGGAAATGGAAAGTCAAAGTCACCCAAGCATCACCAAACCCTTCCGCAGACTCTTCACATCTGTGCCTGTGTCACTCAACTGCAAAAATGTAAAGAAGATTTCAAGACGAAATAACTTTGGATTGAATAAATGTTAAAAATTTGGCTTTAGGAGAAAAGTTCAAACCATTTCTTTCATTACCTGGATGTTTTATCAGTTAAAATGTCAATCACTGCACTTTCCACAGAACACTAAACACCACTGTCCTTTGAAAAATGAAAATTAATTTTTAAAATCCATCACTATAAAGATATATGAAAGCACAATCGTGCAATCACCTCTGTAAAAATCTTGGTGAACTTCTCAGATGTTTTTACCAAAGACATTCGTTCCAGTACACTTCAAAGGACTTGTTTTAAAGCTATATATTCTAGAACTTAACTGCACTATAAAATACAAGTCAAGCTTCAAACCAAAGTTGAAGTTCTTCCATTAATATTTCCCCTACATAATTCAAAATATTTAAGGTGAAGTTATAAATATCTGAAGAAAACCAGGAAGGCCAAACACATTCTGGCAGCTAATAAATGTCTTATGAAACCACATGTGTTAAACGTTAAATGTTTACAAAATCTAAAAAATCATGTATTCATATAAACAAAACGTATTCATTACAAACAGTGATTTTGATTATGTGGTTGCTTTTATTTAAATTTCTGTGACTACAAAACACATTTCACTATCTCTAATCAGAAGATGAGATATGCCACAGTTCATAATTTTAGTGAAATTTCACTGAGTTCATCAGTTAGAGTAATATTTTTAAATTATGACAATGCTTTGTCTTGCATATTTAACCACTGAAGCATATTAGCAGAAGAAAAAGAATTTCATTGTGGCGGCTGAGGAAAATTCTGGATCGTGAAAATTAAAATATTTATGAACTCTCCAGTTTGGAAGTAAATCAGTTCTCTATTGCATAAGAAAAAAGTTTGCATGGGAATGCTCCATTCAATAAGCGTATATTAGGCTTTAATATGATTATAATATATAAACATTTTGTTAATATTTATTGAGAACCTACAAGGATCTTTTCTCCACTAAACATACATGTATTTCCCTTACCCTCAGGAAGTATTGTTAGTATTCAATATTTATTTTTCAAAATATGGAAGACATCCAGAGACAGTATCACGGTAAAGATTAAATGCATTGCACTGGATTCTTGGTTTAAGCTTCTTTCACTTGAATATTGTACCAACTTCTCCTTTGAAGTGTAACAATTTATATTAGCAGGTTAAATGCTCTAACAACTCCTATTTATTCAATTAAAAGCTTTTTTCCCCATGGAATTGTCCAAACGGTTTTGAGTTAAACACACATCTGTCAATCCTGCCATCCTTTTTGGAACATACAGTCTTTTTCTGTATGTTATGATTGAAAATTAGATATATATATATATATATATATATTCAAAATTTTATTGTGGTAAAATATACTTAATATAAAATTACCTTTTTAACCATTTTTAAGTGTACAGTTGAGTGGCACTAAGCACCTTCACACTGCTGTACACCCAACACCATCATGAATCTCCAGAACTTTTCCATCCTCCCAAATCCAAACTCCATACCCATTAAACACTTACCCCCATTTTTCTCTTCCCCTCACCCCGGCAACCACCATTCTGCTTCCCATTTCTATGAATTTGATTCCTCTAGGTAAGAAGAATTATACAATGTTTGTCCTATTGTGACTTGCTTATTTCACTTAGCATGTCTTCAAGGGTCAGCCACCTTGTAGCGTGTGTCTACATGTAAGCATTGGGTATATTTTCTTTGTAAGTTGTTCAGCTAGTCAGTGTATACCTTTAGATATGTCTGGCACATGTTATATTAGAAATGTTTTAAAACTATATTGCATATTTATTTTATTCTTAAATGTCCCTATTTTATACAGGATCATGTTAATAACGATCAAAAATCTATTGTTTGGAATCACGCAGTATTTGTCCTTCTGTGACTAGCTTATTTCACTTAGCATAATGATTCCACTTACATGAGGTACCTAAACTACTCACACTCATATGTTATTCAGTTGGTATAAAGTTTCAGTTACGCAAGGTAATGTCTATAGTCAACAATACTGTATCATGCACTTTTGTCAATTGTTTTGCAATACTTAATGCTTTTAAAATACTTTTGCAATACTTAATGCTTGTCAAAAATACAGCCTTTTGTGAAGTATTTTGAGAAGGGAGAAGCAGAAAGGAGGAGCATGAAAAAAAGCTCACTTGTCTGCCACTAACACCGGTTCAGCAGGGCCTTTTTTATGTTCATGTGAACGATGTATTTGAAGCTGAAGGTGCTGTGGAGGACAGGCGTTTCCTGCGCATCTCCTGCACCAATCGTGAGGATGGAGCCTTTTAGGGTGGAATTGGCAAAGTTTTACTGGACAAGAGCGTCTAGACTGTTTAGAACTTTGACAGGTGACATCCTCCACTCGGTAAGGGTTAGATGACTTCGGACAAGTCCTACAAAACTGCTTGAAGTAAACCTCGTGAGCGCGGGGTTCACACCTCGCACCTCCACTTTCCCATCCTTGCAGTAATCACAGCCTTCTTCCAGCTCTAAGAACTGGAAACGCCCGCCGCGCTCCTCGCTGGCTCCCGGCTCTAGCCACCACCTGTTCCCGCAGCGGCCAGCTCGCCTCGGTCAAGGTCACGCTGTCTGGGGCCTCCCCACCGGAGGCGGCTGCTTCAGGCTCCTGGGAGAACGCCTCCCCAGGCCTCCCGCGGCTCCCAGATCACCCACACCGTGGCCTGGGCCACGCCCTCCTCCAGGGACCACAGCCATTGGGGCGCCTTCCTGGGCGACACCTCTCCTGCCTCGGGGTGTCAGAGATGGTGGCCCTCCCTCTCCCTCCGGCGCCCCCAGCTCCGCTCGCCCTCTCGGCCCCTTCAAGGAAGGTGATGCGGCGGGATACAAGGACTCGGGACAGCGCGGGAAGCGCACGCGTCCCGGGGCACCGGGATGCCCTGCTTGGGGAGGCCCCCAACCTGGGTGCCCTGCGGGGGAGGCCGAGCCGCCTGCACCCGCACCCTCAGGTCCGGAATCACAGGGGCAGGGGGTCGCGGGTCTGCATAGCCCCCTGCACTGTCCCAGCGAGGGCTGCACCGAGATGTCGTGGCGCGTGTTCACCTGCAAGGGCCCATTGAGGCTGCTGACTGCAGGGCGAGGCGGGGCCTCGGTCCGTGAACCTTGACCGCTGGGAGGTGTGGAAACACTCAGCGGCCCTCAGCTCACCACAGCCCCGGAAAGACCACGAGGTTGTGCAGAGGAAGTGGGAGGGTAGCGCCGGCTCGGGTGCCTCCAGCGGCCCTGCCCAGCCGCGCCCTTGGCTTTGGCTGCCAGCGGATAGGGGTAAGGATCCTAGCGGGGGGCGCAACCTGGTACATGCAACCGTGCAGCACCTTGGCTTCCAGGGCACCCACATGCATAGCCCCACCTAGTTAAGAAGATAAATCTTGCGTCAAGTGTTCTCACTACAAAAGGGGTGGGGGGGGGGGGCAGGGGAGGACAAGGAAAACTTTGGAGGTGAAGGATGTGGTGACAGTTTCACAGGTGTATGCATATGTCCAAACTTATCAAACTGTATACATTGATTTTGTGCCGATTTTCATACAATAATTATACCTTAATAAAACTATTTTAAAATATATTGTTTGGAATTATAATGCCCTTAGGGATTAGTGAAGTACTGGGAGTTTTGTTTCTATCATGAAAGGCCTCCAATTTGCCTCTTAAGACTACTTTTTTTTTTTATTGCCACCTGTTTTCTCTCTCAGCCATCTCTTCTAATACGCAGGTGAATCACCAGGGACATTGTTAAAATGAAACTCCGGATCCTGTAAGGCTGGGTTATATTCAAGTTCTGCATTTCAAAGGAACTCTCAGATGCTGCCGCTGATACTGCTGGTCAAGGAAGTAACGCTATAATAGCAAACTAGCAAAACCCATTTTCCCTTTACCATTAACCGCTTTTGAAAAGGCACTAGGCTACAGGCTCAATCAACTACATTTGTCAAAACAGTATAAAAGTAAGAGGAACTTGGTAAAGAAAGAACACCTGAGTGAATGTGCCTTTTGCAAAAATCACACTGACTACAGATACCAACTGACAATATTCATGAGTTAATATTTACCGAGTCTCCAGAGTATGGTAAGTACTCCTGGTGATTTCAAACTATATCTATGAGCTACAGCACTCTGGAGATTCATCCTATACTGGGATACAAAGAAGATATAAAAGCACTTTCCTTGTGCTTCATGAACTTTAAAATTCTATTTTTAAGAAAAATTTGTATAACGAATTCAAATTTGTAAAATATAAATTTAAAAGTATGTGGAAAATGTTTCAAAGTGGCTTTAACTTTCAAAGGAAAGCCTCTTAATTTGTAATGACATATATATGCATGTGTATATATGCACAATATGTTAAACACTTTAGTGCAGGAAATAGTGTAACGTTATATCAATTCTAATAATTCAATTACTATATAAATAATTTCCTCAAAGCAAAAATGATTGTACAAATATTTACATGAAATACTCATGCTGACATCAAAGTATATGGATATTTTGTAATATGTAACATGGCTACCTTTTTTTTTTGGTCATATCCCTTACATAAGGTTGATCTCAAGCAAGCATGACAGGTTTTCTTTGGCCAAATGAGCTTACATTATTTGGAATACTTATCAGACTAAGAAGTAACACTATCTGTTGATAAGCACAGCCATCTGTCCCTGAATTCACACAAAGGAAATGGCAGGATGGTATCAAGATATACTCTATGGGGAAAATGCCAGATAAGTAATCAATAAAACTTCAATAAAGGAGGAGAAATGGGAAAATATGTCCAAAATCAAATGCTAAAGTATCTACCCATACTCTAGGTGGAATTCGATTACGAAAACCAATTGAAAGGAAAGCCTTCACCAGAGGAAAAAAAAGGAGAGAAGAAGCTAAGTTTCCATATGTAGAATTGAAAAGATAAGAAATATATTTACTTTCAGTTATTGGAATTGAGAATAATACAAACCACTAGAAAGGTGAATTTCTCCAAAAGAAATGAACCAAATTGTCTGTTAAAAGCATTTAAATGAAGCATAAAGAGGAATGTGACACTCACATTGGAGAAAATGAATGGTCCTCATATTTTTTAATGAACAAAAAGAGAGCACCGAAAATATCCACAGAGATCATACTGGTAAGGAGATTATTTTGCTTCAATCTATGGTTAAGACCAGGTGTCTGAGGAATTAATTGAATTCCTGCTTACAAACAGGCAGAGGATTTCTCGCTTGCTTTCCCATCTTCCCTTTTCTACACCCCAGTCCACTGCTGTTAATAAAATGCTTACTTGCCCATCAGCAGAAGCATTTTCATTAAAAAAGTGACATTTATCTTACTGCCATACTTTTCTTTTGCTCAACAAAATATATCACTAAAATAAAACACTGCAGCAAAATAAGTGTCAAATTTTTAATAATTAAAAAACCCTCTTGTTTGTGACATAAAAATTGGATGCATTTAGTTTTAATTCATTTCTAAAGAGACACAAGTATCTTAGTTGCTAAGTTACCTCATATGAGAACCATCACGTAGGTTGTAAATTACATTATATTTCCTTTCTCATACAACTAGGTTTGAATAGTAATGGAATTTCTCATCATTACTCCTATCAAAGACTCTCCATAAACGGTGTGAAATGAAGTTGTTGGGCTTTTTTGCCTAGTCATGAATACCAACCATGGCTGACATGACTTCTATGTCACCATGGTTGTCTGGAAGGCCATGGCAGCCCTTCTCCTCTTTACCCTTTCCCCACAGCTTCCTACATGATTGGTCAGAATGGAAAAAGCCCTGCATTTAATAAAGGTTAGCAATCCATAATATATGTCTCCAAAGAGAAGAGTACAAATAGGTTCCCTCTCCCATCCATTTTCCTCTTTCATCAACACACACACACACACACAAACACACACAACTAATCACAACTATTCATTTGTTGAACAAGCAGAGAGATTTCAAGTGTTAGCAAAAAGCACCAAAACATCATAGAGATGTAAGATAGAGATGCCCACGAGGAATAGTAGTGATGGCTTCAGAATGAGAATGTACATTCATCTTACTTCATACAAATTAAATGTACCTGCTCAAGACAAAGACTCTTAAATCCAAGCATAGTCATGAATGTGAGCATATGAGTAAACCATTAATTTACTTACAGCAAGTCGCTGGATCCTCATCACTCTCATCAGAACAGTCCTGCTGAGAGTCACAGACCAATTCCTGGGCGATGCACTGGCCGCTGGCACAAGTGTATTCATCTGCAGAGCAAAGCTGTCTGGATGGGGCCTGTGCACAGGCGTAGACCCAGAGCTCGTCTAGCCCAATAAAACCTTTCTGGCTCAAAATAGTCCCTTCAAAAATAATCTTCAGGGAAAAACAAAGAACAATTTGTGAGCTTACAATCTCTTCAAAAAGACCCAAAAACAAATAACAGAGATTAAAGAATTATTAAGAAAAATGCCTGTTTAAAGAGCAAGCAAATACAACTAAGAATAAAGTTCCTATTTGATCAGCTTGACCCACACACATAAGACTGATGGGCACATTAGATCCACTGAGGCCTCTGAGAAACGACCCATGATCTGACGAAAGCATCCCATTTAACCACCGACAACGTCCCTGACTGCAAACTTGTTGTTTGGTCATCTTCACAGCCCTCTTACTTTAATATTCAAGGAAAAGAATAAGTGTTAACACTACTTATACTAGAGCTATAACTGCATTTGTTTTTTTAACTACTAAAATTAGTTATTGCAATGCATGAAGGGAAATGTCAGGCAGACAGTAAGATACACAATAGAAGAGAACATTTAAAAGAATAAATTTAGGGCTTCCCTGGTGGCACAGTGGTTGAGAGTCCACCTGCCGATGCAGGAGCCTACGCGTCCGGAGCCTGTGCTCCGCAACGGGAGAGGCCACAACAGTGAGAGGCCCGCGTACGGCCAAAAAAAAAAGATTTGACCTGAGTAGGGCTAGGTACAATGAAAAGTAATTGCTCTCCCCAGATATACAAGCCTACATCCCTAATTTCAATGCTAATTTAAATTAAGCAATGGGTGATAAATTCATAACTACAAAGCTAAAAATTAAACTCATGATAAAAAATACTTGTTTTTCCCTTTTATACCTGAAATGTTTTCAGTCCTTCTGGTATTAACACATCCGCTTTCACCCATTTTCTGTGAGTTGATATGCTGTATGTCCAAAATATTTCTTCTTCCTTTGATCCAAAGAAAAAGACATCACTCATTCCCAAATTCTATTCCCATAGTTATATATGTGGCTCTCTTAATTATATTTCAGTAGATTTTACCCTACCTGTAGGATATTAAGTACTAAGAAATCTAAAGTATTGGTTAAAAAGCTATATAACATTTTAAAAGAAAAATGAAGAAAAGGAGAGGGGAAGGGATGAAAAGATAGAGCACAGAGGATTTTTAGGGTAGTGAAAATACTCTTTATGATAATATAATGATGGATACATGTCATTCATTATACATTTGTCCAAACCCATAGAATGTGCAACACCAAGAGTGAACCCTAATGTAAACTAGAGACTTCAGGTGATAATGACATGTCAATGTTGATTCATCAATTGTAACATGTGTACCACTCTGGTGGAGGATGCTGATAATGGGTGAGGCTAAGCATGTGCGGGGACAGGGGGTATAAGGGAAATCTCTGTACCTTCCTCTTGATTTTGCTGTGAATCTAAAACTGCTCTATAAAGATTATTGTTTTTAAAAATAAGGAAATAAAGCATGTCTACATAGTAAAGCTGCCTATTCTTTTTTTATGATGGAGAGTAAGGACAGAACAAAAATTTGAACGGAATCTTGAATAAAGTACTGCACTTCAAAAAATAAAATTCTAAATAGCAACTAATAAACCAGCTATTTATATCTTAATCCCACTGACATTACTTCATTTTGCAATATTGCCATGATAATAGGAAAGAAAAAATGGCAGGCAAATATTTAACATGAAAGTTAAAAAATTGTTATCAGACATATTTTCTGTACAATCTCATCTTACATATTTTTTCCTATGGAAGAATTCATTCCAAGTTCCAAATAATACACTTGTTTTCTGGAGATTATACTTCTATTTGACTCTCCAGTCACTCAGTCAAAGACCTTTTCATGTCTTCTAAAGCATGCTATGTCATGCATTTGTATGGTGATCATTTTCTAGGTTGCGAAGTGTATCCAAAATTATGTTACTATATACTATGAGGTCAGATATTCGATAAAAGTCTATAATGTACTCCACAATTATTGCCTATGGTAGTGGACTTTATGATTTACGACTGTGCTTTTATGTTCTGAAATAATCCTATTTTTCCTTAGATTTAGTGAAATATATGTATAATGAACTATAGTGAAAATGCAAACAGTGGCATAAATATGTCTCAGGTGGAGCTCTGAGACTACCTCTGTGTTCTCCTTCTGAGAGATAGGAAACAGCACTGAAAGGTGACATCTAGTTGTAATTCAAATGACACATGACACTCATACTTTTTCAGACTGTCGATAGCCTTCATTTCCTCACTTGGTTTCACTTATTTCATTCATACTTAAGATTTTCTAAAAATGAATCTATTTTTAACTTAGTCCTTTGCCCTTTGTTATCTACTCCAATTTCCAAGTCTTAAGTATTTCAGAAGATAGTCGAAACCAATTAAAATATACTTCATTCCATTACTTATTCATATCAATGGTTAAGACTTCCACAAGACAATGAAACATACATGGGGGACACATTTTCAGCTGATAGCTTCCAGGTCACATCACAATGAAGTGAAGTTATAAAAAGTTGATAAATACAGCAAATTTTTCTTTCAATAATTTCTAATGCAACGTCAATTATTTAGCATCGAGACACGACATTCTCCACAGATGCTGTTAGTGACACTACTTGGCAAGCTGCATTCACCATGTCCCCTCACTTTAATTTTATGAGGATAATTTACAGCTATTGTGCTCTTTCTTCACTGATTCCCCCGTTCTACTTGAAGAAGAATGCATTTACATTTTTTTCAGAAAGCTGAGCAGAGTTCTTTCTAAACTTAAATGGTTTTTCACACAAGAAGTTAATGGTATATTGTGTCTGAAATCCAGAATTTTTTTAACACATTTTCCTATCTGACAACACAAGCAATGAAAAGGAAAAAGGATTTACCTCAACTAAATGAAATCAGCTTTTATTTTATTTTTGTCCTTACTCTCAGACTCTTATCTAGTTACTTTCAACAGGTGTCAATGTAAAAAAGAAACCCTCAGTTCCGAAAAGCCTTTCAAGGGATGTTCTAATTTTCTATTATCCTAAAATCAATCAAAATTATTTAAATGTCTTTATTCCCCTAGACCAGGATCAATAATGCCATTTTACCTTTCAAGAAAAATCACTAGATCTCTTAGAGATCAGCTTATCCTTCCCCCTTTCAATGAAAAAAAATCAAGGTATCAAATTCAAGGTTATTTTTTTAACTACTTTTGATTGCATGTGGTGATAGGACCATGTACTGTGGCAAAAACCTTCCTTCAAGGAGAGCTTATTATAGCTTTAAAATCTGTATCATACAAGAAAAGATATTTTCTAAGGCATTTTCTTTCCTGTCCCAACTATGTGTTCCTGCTATTTATTTGCCAGTGGGAATTTTAAAATATGTAAAAGGCACCACAAGCTGGACACCCCCACTATCCTTGGCTCACTGACATGGCAGCTGTCCTCAGGATAAAAGATAGGCCATTGCTATGATTATTTTCTTATAGATGATGGACAGAGACTTAATCCTAAGAATAGTTCGATGGTACAAACTAGAACTGCTACACACTGAAGCTGACTTGAAAAGTTTCAACTTTTGAGTTAACTTGTCTTTTACCTATTTTCTATTTCTCAAGTTCTAAAGTACTCCGAAAATAAAGAAAATTACCCTCAGCATTCTCACCAGATATTTCTTGGTTCATCAGCACATTTCGTTCTAAGGGTTATTTTCGTTATTCTATTCATGGAATATGTAAACGATCATTTTCATCAAGAGCTAATTTTTTAAATGATAGGTTTGAAGTCCTTTTAACTTTGTGATAAAACATCAACTTGTAATTTAAATGTGCTTTGATGCAGTTTGCATTGGTGACCAACGTTTTATGTGTATAGAGCACAGCAAACAATGTCAGAAAAGACTGGACACTGCCTTGCAGAATTCTGGGTAAACTAAATGGATCAAACATCAGTCAACACTCTCTAAGATGTACCCCCACCAATTGGTTCTGATTAGCACACTAGGTCAGTTCTCCATAATTAACTTCTTCTTTTCCTATAATGTGGGAGACGGAATCTTGGTAAGTCTATTCTCATTATATGAGGTGGTATCTGAAGCCAATTTGTTTGCACTTTTTTCTTGTGCAACCCCAGAGCCAGCAGAGGAATGATATTGCTCACTTTCAATAATTCAAAACTCCATATCCACACACTGAAACTTAAAATCCATCACTGATGTTCAGGGTAGATTAAAATAATCCTTAGTATTAGAAGATAGATAACAAGTTTCTACTCAAATTTAGGACAGTGACTCATTCAAAATCTAATGACTATTGATTACCCACCATGTGAAAAACACTATTGTAGGACCGTATATTTTTAAAGCATCTTTAAGTATAATATAAGCTCAACAAAATTATTCCAGACTTTTTTTTATGCCTTTGTGAAGAAGGATTTGGAAATTACAGAAAATTTCAAATTGCATGAAAGCTCAATGGGCTTGGTTTACATGGCACAGGTGATAATAACTAAAAGGTGCTTAAAGCTTGAATGGCATAACATATACGGTTAAAGTTTAACCTCTTTTTTTTTTGTAAAATTTCTCTCAATTATCTGGGAAGTTTGGAGTATTACACAAAGGGCAGGGAGAGGTTTCTGTCCCTCCACCCACCCCACACCATGTCAAATTGAATGAAATATATCAAATAGATTCTGGGGCAGTGGACTGCCAAATATTGCTACAAAAAAAAATGTTACAAAATGCTACAAATTGTGTCTCATCCGGGTAACAAAGGACAATGTATTAGGCCATCTGATGAGAGTAGTCATTCAACTTCATGCTTTAGAAGTCTGGAAAAGAGAAGTAGAAGAAAAAAGACTGGATATGACGAAAACAACACAAAAGGAAAAGGGAGAGATGATATGATAGAACTCAGAAGAAAAGGGGAATGTCTCTTGAATGTTCAAGTATCTTGGTAATAAGCAGTCTGATACTTGAGGATTAATTATGAAGTCACTGCAAACTTCAGAAAAGAATAGAAGAAAATGCTGTTGGCAGATGGTTAGTGGCACTTGTTAAGTACAGATGACAAACTTTTGTTGAATAATCAATCTGGCTGACGTCATGCAGAAGTTTCAACTGGATTTATCCAAAGTATTCCTGAGCCCAAGGAAACTTCTTGCTTGGATACTTTTACTGTCTTTCTTTTCCAATGTCAGAATTCCTGCAATTATTGTCAAATGTTTCCCATTTGTAGAATAACTGCTGTTTACCCCTATGATTTTTTTCCTCCTACCTATAAATAAATTCTTCTTCACAATAGAAGTTCTTAAAGTGTCTCAAGTGTTTTCCCAATTGTAGAGAATTGTTTTCAGTTAGTTAAGTTAAAAAAAAAAAAGAGATTTGTTCATTCACTAGCATTACCACTACAACTTTCACTCTGCCCAGCACACCATTTTTTTTTAATTTATATGACTCATTTGGCTGTATTTAATCAGCAATTACCAATCTTTTAAAACTGTATCTACTGTACCAGAACAAGTAATTTGCTTCCATCATATTTACAGCTTTAAGTATATACAGAGATCAAAAATCCAGAACAGATCACATCAGAGCTTCAGTATAGAGTTAACAATACAGAATCCCAAATATATTATTACACCATAGTGTTTAATGTATTTTCATGAATTTTACCAATTTTATGAAATATTTTGCAAACTACCACAGTGTACACGACAATATCTCCTAAACCAGCTTCTTAATACTTCTTTTTAAACGTATACCAATTAAACAACATTTGTGTTATTGTATTGCACAGGGAACTACATTCAGTATCCTGCAATAAACCATAATGGAAAAGAAAAAAACAAATCACCCCTCAGAAGCAAAAAAAAAAAAAAAAAAAAAATTAAAGTTATCCCAAATAAAGTCAAGATAAGGAATAGCCTACATGCAACTGAGAAATGGAAACAGAAGTTGCCAAGAATAGAAATTTCATTTATTCAATGAATTTGAAATTGATGCAAGTTTCTTCTCACCTTTTTATTATACAGTCCTACTCTCAGAACACTGTTTTCCATAGAGTAATAGAATTGAAGATGACAGCTCTTGCCCAAGCAGTGACACACAGAGCTATTTAGATAAGCCCTGCTGCCTAAATGGTTAAGAGTAGAAGCATGCTTAGCCCCTACCCATATATAGTAACCTGAAAAATAAAGGGGAAAAAACGCAACTTAGAAAAAATTAGCTGCTTTCTGTTTGAACAAAATTATTGTATTACTTTTCCAAATCAAGCTCGAAACACAAATATTTTATTTAAAAGAATACGATGTTTTTAAAAGATTGCATCAACTACAAATTACAAATTTTCGTTTCCATATTTGATTTCTAAAATGCATTGTAATCTCCTCCTAATTCCTAAAATCAGTTTGACAATACCTTCAATATGAAAATTCAATATTCTTATAAAAAGAAATCTGATATAAAAATCTCTGTGCCACCAAATGATCATTCTTCTGAATATAACAATGCAATCTTTCTTTAATCAAAAATTCCTCATCTTTCTTCCCAAAATTATTTTCCCTTTTGATTATTTTTTCTATTCTTCACAGAAAAACTTTTACCTTTTAAGGGAATATAATTTAAACTGCCCTCTTTCTTACCAAACTACATGGAAGCATCATATACTTACAGTCCTACTAAACTACACATATGGATTGTACAGTACATAAAAATACTGTCAATCAATTTTTTCCATCTGATTCTTAAAACCAATTTGGATTGCTTTTGAACTCAATAATATACACAATACAGAGATACAAAGATATTTCTATGTTTTATAACTTCAATTTTCAAAGATAAAGTCTTTCAAATGTTTTATTTCTTTGTAAGAGAGCAAATATTCCTGCAACATCTAAAAACGTTGAACTTAAATTCAGTGAAATTTATTTACTAGACATGTTAGCCTTTAATCAAACTAGTATATAATAAGTTAATACTTTTCCTCTGACCTATACGTAAGGAAATGATAAATAAAATAAAAACACATTTTTACAAAAGCAGAGACAGACTAAACAAGATAAAACATCTCAAAAGATAAGGAAAAAATAGATATGCCAAGTGATGAGCAGGGCTGAAACCACAGAACTCTTGGATGTTGGGACCAGAAGCAGGCTGTAGTAGCTAGAATTTTGACTAATTTAAATGTTGCAAAATCCTGGATGAACAGAGTCAAATTCTCTCTATGAGGTCAAAGATTAGGTCTGGAAATCATTCTCGTAAACTGAGGTGGGAAAGATACTTACCCTCACTGTTGTGGGCTATGGCTAAGAGACAGTACGTGCAAAACTCCAAGCATTACCATCAAGTATAAAACCCTAAACCAGGATTGTTACTCAGATAAGGTTCTGGGTTGCTGAGTAATACCACGATAAAATTGCTGAACAAGGAGGTAGGAACAAAGTAGAAGAGCAGGAAAGAGTAAAGTGGGTTTAGAAAGAGAACAAATCTCATTGAAAAAAAGCCTGCAAAATTTCCAGTTTCTGGACCACCATGTAAGAAGCTTGGAAGTTGTTATTCCTGTCCACTTAGCAAGAAAATATATGAACAAACTGAAAATCAACAACTCTTCTTAGACCCCTAGGAAAACTGAGGTCATGGTACAAACCACTGTGCAAGAATTGGCGAGGTAAGCAGATACAGAGAATCACAACTTTCAAGAGCAGAATCCCAAAATTGTATGGGAAAGTACAGGGGTGGAAAAAACTAGATTGTGATTGATGAACTGCTGGAGGCTCAGTGTGAAAACATTTGCGAGTTAAAAACTCCAGGCAGCCCCATCTTAGGGAGGACCCCACTCTTTTGTGAGTTTTACCTTCAGGAGCCCTACCAGGTTCTCACAGTAAGAATCAGAGAAAAATCCTCTTGTGCCTACAGCTGGGGGAGAGGAAAAGTAGTCATTTTGAAATATACCTGGACTCTCCTGTTATCCTTAATAAGGCTTTCACTCAAGAGAAGCTTTACAACCAGCTAACCGACTGGAGATCCTAACTGGGAGAAGTGAGATATCAAATCTAGCAGGTTCTAACCTTCCACACGACAGGAGCAGAATACCCAGATCCAGCCCCCACTGGATCAAAGACTGAGATCCATTCATAGGACTACAGGATGCTTCCCTTCCCCTCACAACTTATCACCACATCAAAAGTGGTCCTGTCTGATAACAAGGAAATAGTACCAAAAGAACTGCGGGTCTCAGACCTTATTTCAGAAGATATCTTTAGAGAAACCCGAAGACAACAGTGGGACCAAAACAAGAACACTACATGAAATTTTAGTCTCAGACATTAACGGCTACAGCCAACAGTAAACAGAGCCTAAACTCTAGTTGGATAAACATAAAAGCTCACATTAAATACCCATCTACCTTAATTCCTTTTATGCAGTACATTATGCCTGGCTTTCACACACACAAAAATTACAAGGCATACTAAAAGGCAAAAAAATATATAGTTTGAAGAGAAAGAAGAGACATCAGAACCAGACCCAGATCTGGCAGGGATGCTGGAATTATCAGACTGGGATAAATAAGTTAAGAGTTCCAGTGGAAAAAGTAGAAAACATGCAAAAAAGATAATGTAGGCAGAGAGTTGGAAATTCTAGGGAAGAATCAAAAAATGCTAGGGGTAAAAAACAGTATAACAGAAATGGAAAATGCCTTCAAAGGGCTCATTAGCAGACTTGACTCAGCTGAGGAATGAATCTCTGAGCTTAAGGATATGTCAATAGAAACTTCCAAAACTGAAAAGCAAACAGGAAAAAAAATTAATAACAGTGAAGAAAGGAGTGATTCTATCTAAGAACTCTGGGGAAACTACAAAAGGTGCAACATATGCGTAATGGAAATATGAGAAGAAGAAAGAGAGAAAGGAAGAGAATCAATATTTGAAGTAACAGTGACTGAGAATTTTCATCCAAATTAATGTCAGACAAACCAGAGATCCTGGAAGCTCAGGAAACACCAAGCAGGATAAATATCCAAGAAACTACATCTAAGCAAATTACTATATTCAAAACTGCAATCAAAGACAAGCGAAAACCTTGAAATATTCCAGGAAGAAAAAAATCTTACCTATAGAGGAACACAGATAAGAATTGGATCAGACTTCTCTTCCGAACCACGTAAGCAAGAAGAGAGTGGAGTAAAATATTTAAAATATTAAAAGAAGAAAAAAACTCAACCTAGAATTCTATGTCCAGCAAAAATTATCCTTCAAAAATGAAATACAAATAAAGACTTTCTCAGACAAATAAAAATTGAGGGATTTTGTGGCCAGTAGACTTGCAAGTAATGCTAAAAGGCATTCTTCAGTGAGAAGGAAAATGATACAGGTCAGAAACTCAGATCTACATAAAGAAAAGAATAGTATCAGAGAAGGAATAAATGAAAGTAAAATGAAACATTTTATTTTCAACTTGCTTAATGAAAAAATAAGTTTGTTCAAAACCGTAATAGTCCTAATGTATTTGATAATGAAATGAAATGAATGACAGCAATAATACGAGGGAAAGGAGGGAAGACTTAGGAGTATTTATTATAATGGGCTTGCACTACCCATGAGGAAGTATAGAGTTATTTGAAAGTAGACTTGGATTAGTTGTAAATGTATTTCACAAACTCTAGAGAAACCACTAAAAACAGTTAAAAAGGAAGCATAATCCATATGATTTTTTATTTGCTACCTTCATCATCACTGCTTTGATGCTGCTGAGGTGGAGATTCTAACACAGAAATTTCTCTTGCTTTTGTGCGCATCCAGGAAGTTTGCCCAGCAGATGTTTCTGACACCCAGTCACACATGTCAAAATCAAATCCACAGGCCTGACACACTAAAGAGAGGAGAAAAAGATGTCAGTGGACTATCACAGTCTACTAGAGTGGCTGCTTAACAATGGTTATAGTTGCAATCAAGGCTTAAACACACACACACACACACACACACACACACACACACACAAATTCATATCTGGAAATTTTGATTCAGTAAGTCTTAGAGTGCCCTCTACTTTTTAAAAGTTCTTCATTTGATCCAGATGGGCATCCTCCGAATGAGAACCACTGCCGCCAAAAAAAAAAAAAAAAATGAAGAGATTTCTTTTTCTTGTACCACTGCTTCCACTGTGGTTTTTTAAATGGCATAATATCTGACCTTACCTACTTTATGGAATTCAGTTAGCTTAAATAATTTACTATTCACAATCACGTTGAAATTTTAAAGAAACATTGTATATAATTCCAAGATCTTTAATGTAATTGTTTTACAAAACAACATTATCTTAAATTGACATATTTACTGTCTTTCACTTTTTGAATAAACAACAGACTTGCAATAACACTTCAGCTAAAACCCCAATGATACTCCTGCTAAAACTAAGACATAGATGGCAACAGAGTTTGTCAAGTGAGTATCCCTACTAGTGGTCTGATATTCCTGTTAGACTTCTGAGACTCATGGACGGCCTACACACTGACAAGGCAGGCAGACATCTCATCTTAACACTTACACCTCAATCCTTCATCTGTAGAATCAAATCTGCAGAGACTTGCATCTGGATGGCATTGTTCCATCTTGGTATTCGATGTTTCTTGACATGGTAAAATTTCATCTGTAAGATTGGCAAGAAGTGAGATGCAGGTGTCACTAGAAAGGATCATGTATTTCTTAAAATGTTAATATTTGTTCTACAGAGCATGCTCAACCCAACTCCTCTCTATGGCAGCATCATGCCTTAGGGAGACTCATTACACAAAGAGAGATCGATTCAGAGAGAGGAGAGAGAGAGAAAAAAACAACCATGCCAGTGCTTCTGGATTTTCATCAGATCTCTGTAAAACTCTTAGAGGAAAATATAGGCGGAACACTCTGACATAAATCATAAATTTATGATTTATAAATCATAAATATTTTTGGATCCATCTCTTAAAGGAAATAAAAGCAAAAATAAACAAATGGGATCTAATTAAACTTAGAAGTTTTTGCAAAGCAAAGGAAACGGACAAAATGAAAAGAAAACCTACTGAATGGGAAAAAATATTTGCAAATGATGACTGATAAAGGGTTAATATCCAAAATATATAAAAAGCTCATACAACTCAACATCAAAAAAACAAACAACCTGATTAAAAAATGGACAGAAGAACTGGATAGACATTTTTTTTAAAGAAGAAATGCAGATGGCCAACAGGCACATGAAAAAATGCTCAACTTCACGAATTATCAGGGAAATGCAAATCAAAACTGCAATGAGACATCATCTTATACAGTCAGAATGGCTATCATCAGAAAGAACACGAATACCAAATGTTGGCGAGCATGTGGAGAAAAGGGAACCCTCTTGCAGTGTTGGTGGGAATGTAAATGGGTACAGCCACTATGGAGAACAGTATGGAGGTTTCTCACCTTCCTAAATATCTGAGCTTTGAATCTTTTGACATCTTGTTACAGTCATCTACAGACACTGGTGCCCTACCCCTCAATCCCTGATTACTTTACCCGTTGGCTCAATGTCACTCTCTGTCACTTCAATGTTCCCATTCATCTTGCCCTTCAATTTCTCTATTTTTCTTACTGATGCTCATGAAGGAGAACTGCTGATGTAAAACCACTTCTGCCACCACTCGGCTGACTATGATCGTAACTAACGGTGATAACAACTTCCTCTATCTTAATTATGAGGGGCCCACTCCCCAACCATCACCCCTATCTTTCCACCACTCCCTCTAGTATCTCTACTGTAAAAAAAATTTTGACAGCATAAGGACCTACAAAGCTAATGGTCCTCCAGTTTTGCAATTCCTTTCATCCTCTCTCATGTCCTCATTTCTTTTCTTACTGGTGTTAGAAAATAGTCATCTGCTGG
Organism: Tursiops truncatus; assembly: GCF_011762595.2. NCBI lineage: Eukaryota > Metazoa > Chordata > Mammalia > Artiodactyla > Delphinidae > Tursiops > Tursiops truncatus. The sequence goes on along the minus strand of NC_047035.1, from coordinate 160,703,039 downwards.
CTCTTCTCATGCTTCCACAAACTCAGGTCAAAAACTCTGACAAGTACAATCCTTCATGTAGTGTAAATGCCTGACAATTAGCTTTCTTGATTGTAATGTAAGTGCCTGACATCAACCTTTTGATTGCTGAGGCATCCATTTCAAAGACATCCATCTCTAATAAACACATTGCCCCCTACACTGGATAAAGAGCCAGTGCGTCCCACCCATGAAGTTCCCCTTTTCAAAAGCCCTTGGTGACCTAGATAACTGAGCACTCGAGTGACCCAGCTTTTCCCTTACTGCACTTTAATTCCCACTTGTATGTTTTAAATTCAACAATAAAAAGTAAAACCGGGAAACCCTAGGCACCCCACCCTCGACCCCAACAAAGGCAGAACCCTAGGTTTACTCTCTCTCCCCACAACCTCGCTGTATGGCCCCTGGATGTGCTGGGTACCCTCCAGGACCTGTAAGAAGCAAACCTTGTTTTTCCAAAGTTCCCTGATGTTTGTTGCAGGGGTGTGTCTCGTAATCATAAGAACCGCAAGGGCTGGACTAGCCACAACATCACAACACTGCCTCTGGTCTGGGAAATGTCTGTGGGGACTCACGACATGTAATCTGGGCCCAGGTGAGCGCCTGAGATTCCTGGCAGATAGCATCACTGTGAATAGGCTGAGACCCACGCGACGCACTCCACCTGCATCTGTGCAGATGAACGGGAGTGATGGGTCAACACCAAGCTGACTGAAACGACTTCATATCCCTGACTACTCACTTCATTGCACTGGGGCCATCCCGCTACATCTTCCTAATTCTTTCCTTTTCTTCCATTTCTAGACAACTGTTCAAAACCCTCTATCCACTCCTTAAATCTCCAACTCCTCCTCCCCCTGAGCTAATCATCTTGCTTTATGTTTCATTGGGAAAATGAGAGAAACCAGAAGAAAACCTCACAAGCCCCACCACCTGCACCGCCACCCACATGCCTTTCCTCTTCTTAACTCTGATCAACCAGTCCTTCTCTTCTCTAGGTCCACTCCTCTCATTTACCCCGGAAATGCATCTCCTCTCCCCTATTCTGCAATCATTCCAGCAATTTCCTCCCCTCTTTTACATCCCACATGCTTTCTTTCCCTTCAGTATACAAGAGGCCACAATTTTGACCATCTTAAGAAAATTAAACCTCCAACTCCCTCCAACTAACTTCTCCAAGTTCTGCCTATTCTCACTGATTCCAACACCACTTCTTCTCCCCCCATTCTCTCTTGCATCTGTTTCAATGAGGGTTTTTTTTCAATTTTTTAAAAATGAAGTTAAAATTCATATAACCTAAAATTCACCACTTTAACCATTTAAAAGTACACAATTTGGTGGCTTTTATACATTCTCAGTGTCATGCAATTATCACCGTTATCTAATTCCAAAACATTTCCATCACTCCAAAATAAAACCCTGTACCCATGAGCAATCACTCCCATTCTCTCCCCCTCCTCAGCCTCTGGCAACCTCTGATCTGCTTTCTGATGACTTTGCCTATTCCGCACATTTTATAAAATGGATTCACACATTATATAGCTTCTTGTGTTTGACTTTTTTTTTTTTTTTTTGCGGTACGCGGACCTCTCACTGTTGTGGCCTCTCCCGTTGCGGAGCACAGGCTCCGGACGCGCAGGCTCAGCGGCCATGGCCCACGGGCCCAGCCGCTCCGCGGCATGTGGGGTCTTCCCGGACCGGAGCACGAACCCGTGTCCCCTGCATCGGCAGGCGGACTCTCAACCACTGCGCCACCAGGGAAGCCCTTGTGTTTGACTTTTTACTTCTCAGATGTTGTCAAGGTTTATTCATGTTGGTGTAACATATATCAGAACTCTATTCCTTTTTTTTTTTAACCCTTACCACTGCGCTGAAACTACATATATCAAAGTTGACCTCTCCATTGTTAACCTACAATAATATTTAATTTTTCCTTCCCAACATACCTGACATATCAGTAATACTGATATAGTTGATCACTCCCTTTTACTTGAAATGTTTTCTTCACTGGATCCTGGTATATAATTTTCTCCTGGTTTTCGTCTTAAATGACTAGCGTTTATTCTCGTCTCCTTGGCCGGTTTTCCCTCATCTCGTCGATGTGACACAAGGTGACATTAGCCTTGGATCTCGTCTCTTCTCACAATCTTGTTAATATCACCTAGTCTCCTGCCTTTAAAACATTTCCAATGCCAATAACTCATAAAACTATAACTTAGGTCCAGACCTTTCACTGGACTCTGACATATCCTGTTCCCGACTTGGCCACTTCACTTGGATAACCAACATGCATCTCAAAAGAAATATGTCTGGAACTAGGCGTATTTTCTGATTTTCTCAGCCCAAACTTTCTCCTCCCACATTTTTCTCATCTCAGTCCATGACAACTCCATCCTTCTAGTTCAGGTAAAAAGAGTAGGGTCATGTATGATACATCTCTTACTTTCATCAGACATGCCATCCATCAGCAAATCTTTGCTTGATCTATAAAACACATCCGGAACCTCACTACATCGAGGTACTCACTACTGCTACCAATTCTCAGTTAAGGGAACATCATTCTTTCTGGATTATAGATAAAACTTCTTACTTTGCCTCCTTGTCGCTGCCCTTGCCCCACTATTATCTTTCAATATCCTCAAACTAAAACAAAATTAAACTACACATCTGGGAAATCCACATTTATTCGGTAATGAAATATCACACGTTTAAATAAAACTTTGAGATAACCAAGTATTTTGTTTGATCTGAATGAAAATATAACTTACTAAAATTTGTGTCATACAGCTAAAACAGTACTTAGAAGGAAATTAGTAATTATAAAAGTTTCCATTAGGAATGAAAAATGATTGACCTCAAATCCTATAATTTAACTATCCATTTACAGAAAGAAGGACAAGAAGAACATATTAAAGCTAAATCAAGCAGCAGGTCAGATCATGTCTCCTCTGCTCAACATCATCACACGGGCTTCTATCCTACACGAAATGCATGCAGAAGTCCTTTCCATGAGCCTCCTCTTACAAACCAGGCTTACTCTTGCTTCAGAACCTTCGCCTTGACATGTGGCTTCCTTCCAATATACACATGGCTTGATCTCTCAACTTTTTTTTTTTTTTTTTTTGCTCAGAAAATATGTTCTTCACGTGACCATGCCTGACCACTCTATTTAAAACTTATCTCCCCCTTGCCTGTGGCACCCTTATCTCAGTTTTCTGGTTTATTGTACCCACAGCACATAACACCACTTGACATAAAGTACATTTTTCTATTTACTTGCTTAGCTTCTTTCTCTTTATGACTAAAATATAAATTCCATAAACTCAGGGATTACCATTTGTTTTTTCACTGCCTCTCCCTCATGTCTAGAAAAATTCTTGACATAACATAGATGTTCAATATATACTTGTTTAATGAATGAATGAATAAGTGACCTAAGACCAATTCAATGAAATCTTTTACAACAGCACAGACTCTATATAAATTGTTCACATCTGTATTGGAAATAAAATTGAAGCGATTGGTTGTGAAAATGATTTACAAATAACATCCATAATCTGGTTTCTCATAATGGAAGCTAACAATGATGAATATGCAAAGCTTCTTGAACATAAGATCCACTGAAAATAAAACTGCATATGCAATTAAGGGAGTGTGGGCAATAAATGAAACTAAGATTGCACAATAACAATTACCATGAAACAATTAAAACTGTAATTTTTGTAGATTTGTATAATAGCTACAAATCTTCAGCCCCTGGAGGTGCATAATTAAATGTTTGCCATTGTTCAATTAAATGTTGTATATTATCTTTAATTTTTCACTATTTATACAATAACCGCAAAAGTACTGTAAATAAAAATAGCAAAATAGTCAATTATAAACTGCATGGAATTTAAAATTCAGCTTGTATCAGTTGCTATTAAATATCTTCCACCAATATCAACCACTTCTACTACCTTTAGTCCCCCAAATTGGAATTTGCAAGCACAAAAACAATGATATGATGGGGGTTAATAAGTTGTCAATCAACTAATCTCCTGGACAGCTTTTTATTTTAGTGCATTCTATTTCAGAGCTCAAAGCTATTTAAAGATGTCATTTAGCTATTTAAATAGCTCAAAGCTATTTAATATATTCATATTCATTTTCTCTCCCTCCCCACACCCTCTTTCATTTTTATATTGCACCACAATCCAGCAGTAGAAAATTACGTTTGGCATTTTAAAATTCTCCATCAATGATGTACAATCAGCAGGATGAAGCTTTGCCAACAATTTCAAAGTCTCTATACCAATGAAGACACATGTGTAGAGCCTGCCATCCTTCAAGTCTTATCTTGTACAAACAGGTTATGTGAAATTGGCCACATAACTCAGATGGAAGAGAATGAAGTCCAAGCCTCAAGGCCATTGCAGCAAAAGTTATAACTGACATCCACTTTTGACTCCAGGGGCTTTTGACAATTTCTTTATCAGTTTTCTTAAAACATCAATGAATTTCAGTGAATAGTCATTACATCTTAAAAGGTAGCTAGAAGTTAATAAGATAAAAAAGGTAACTAGTTAAATAATGCTTATTTAACTGGATAATATATAAGCATTATTCAGGTTCTCATTAAGGAATAATTTGTGTATTTGGAATGTTTTAAAATGAGACTAAGGCAAAGTCCTGGCAAACCAACCTAAAAATATTCACAGAATATTCATGATATTTGATTATGAGCCCTAACATGCAATCTTTATAAAAATATACAGTAATTTGCTCAAGAAGCAATGTTATTTAAGAATCAGTGATTAAGCACATTCTTATTTAGTCACAGTCACAAACCTGGGTCTTTTTAGACTTTGATAAAGTCTAAACAGGTCTTCTTTCAATAAATGTACAGTGAATACTTGTATCTTGGGAAGGGCAGTAATTAGAAAGATACTGTTTGAAAGTGTGGGAATACTCTAAAAGATTTCTTTAATATTATAAAAAGAATTTAGTTTTATTTTTCATCTTGAAAATATTCAGAAACCACGAAAATACCTGTATCTAGCGCTTTTATAAAGAGAGCTGTATTTCTATAGAAAAGAGTAAGTAGAGAGAATCAGTTATGTTTCTTCCCTAAAGATAATACTACACTTAATAATCTATATGGTGGATTACTCATCATCAGAATTTTTCCAATTGTAAACTATTTCCAATTGTAAACTATTTCTTTTTTAAAAATTATATACAGTAAAATTGTACTTTTGGGTATTTATTTCCATGACATTCGACAAACATAGAGCCATGATCTGCAAATCCATCAATATTTCATTTATTCAGTCAGGGTTGTCCCTAGTTGTTTAGTACCTTGCTCTTATGGGCTGAACTGTACCCGCCACTCCCAATTCATATGTTGAAGTCCAAACCCTCAGCACCTCAGAATGTGACCATATTTGGAGGTATACAGAGGTAATTAAGGTAAAATGAGGTCATATTGGTGGGTTCTAATCCAATATGATTGGTGTCCTTATAAGAAGAAGCATTTAGGACATCGACACACACAGAGAGAAGACTGTGAAGATCCAGAGAGAAGACAGTCATCCACAGGCAAGGAAAGAAGACTCCAAAGAAAGCAAACTTGGTGACACCTTGACCTTGGACTTGCAGCCTCCAGAATCACGAGAAAATGAATTTCTGTTGCTTACCCAGCCTGTGGTATGTTTTTATGGTGGTCTTAGAAAACATGCACTGACCCTGGGGTGATTAGGGCAGGTACATAGTGACCCAGAGTGTGAAAGCCTAAAGTGGCTGGGGTGGGTGCTCTGGATTGGTCGGTTTGCATTTGAAACATACACTGTAAGGTGAGCTGTTTTACCGTCTCTAGGAATTGGCTCACCCTGGAAGAGACAGTCCCTCCAGGGTCAGCAAGACCCCAGACATCAAAGCATCAGAACATAGAAAATAAAAACACAGTAATAGAATTGCTCCCTACTCTCAAAACAAACAAACAAAAAAATTAGAACAAATTTTTGAAAGCACACTGGTTTGAAGAAATAAGAAAATAAAGAAGTCTTGTCAGAAAACCTATATATCTTAGAACCATTTTTATAACCACAATAACCCCCAAAAGACATATTACAGCATTCACTTCCAAGCAGTATTCATTTCCAAGTACTATATTTCGGCTATAAAATGACAAAAACACTATGTTTCTACTAAAATATGGCAAATGCTTGGCCCAGATTAATTCATCCCAGATAAAAAATCACATTATGTAGTTTGAAGACATATCTTTATTTTTGATACTAAAACAAAAACCTAAAAATAATATAATATTTCTTAGCATAAGTACTGCTTTAAACATATTCCCATGATATTTTATTTAAACCTGATTTTTATAGAATGGTGCTGTAGCTTAAAAGAAAGAAGAAGAATTCACACAAAATCCCAAATACTCGATGTTTAGATAATTGCACATATTCTTTATTCAATCAATTATTTATTAAGTACTTGCTCTGCACTCGGGATCCACAAATGAGTAAGACACTACTAACTTTGCCCTCAAGAAACTCAGCATTTAGTTGTAGAGATAAATTAATACACTGTGTGTGTGTGTGTGTGTGTGTGTGTGTGTGTGTGTTTGTACAGGGAGTGGGAGTGGGGGGGGGATTTTCTGTAAGAGAAGGCTTCTCAGAAAAGAGACATTGACTCAGTCTGGAAGGATATCTAGTAGCAGAACAGGCCAAAAATTTTTTTCATGAAATAAGAAGAGGGAGCAAGGTTTGAAAAGATACCCAAGAATGAGATAACACTGTGTTGCTGGATTCACAGGTAGTTCTTTTTGGCCAGAATATGGGAATTCTTGGGGAAATTAAGAAGGAAGAAGTTGGGCTGGTGCCTAAGAGCAGGATCCTGGTGAGCTTATGTCATGACAAAAAATTTCAATTCCATTCTGAAGGCAATGAGACTTACTGATGGATTTAAACAAAATAGAGATTGGTCACATTTGGATGTTAGAAAGTACAATCTGGTGGATAGCAGGGAGTAGTGAACAGGGGAGTGAAATAAGACTGAAACCGGAATTTTTAACAATCCAAGAGAAAAAAAATGGGGCAAACAAAATCAGAGTTGGATAAATAATAACGAATAAATAAGTGGAGACAATTTGAGAAATATAAGGACATTCCCTCAATAACGTTTTTAACCAAATTAATGTGGAGATGAGAAAAGGAAAGAAGGATTTAAGGACAACTCCTTGGCTCCTGAGTGAGACCAAACAGATGCCAACAACTAAAACAGGGAACGCAGGAGAAGGAACAGAATTTGAAAGAAGATTGGAATTTAATTCTAAACATACTGATGTTGAATTTCTGTAGCAAATATATTTGCACCCTCGACTTATAAACCTGTTCCCCTTGCCTGCCTTTATTACAGAGGCCAAATCTAAACCTTCAGTTTTCTTAGTCTCCCTAGCAACTAAGGTTGTCTGCCTAAACATCACCTAGCCGATGAATGACATGTCCGAACTACGTCACTTCCTGTTCCTTCCTTCTTCCTGCCCTGAATGTGAGAGGTTATTCTATGAGCATAAGATGACAAGCCATGAGGGAAATACAAAGGAAATCTGTTAGTCCTTGAATTTAGCAGTATCAGAGTTGAAGAACCTATGCCATGACTGTCTATATCCTCTATTAAGTCATCTAAGCAATCTTTTCTGCTTTCTTGCTTCCAAATGCATACCTAACCGTATTGTCCATTGGAGTAGGATTTTCTGATGGAAATGTCCAGAAGATGTTAGGTTGTATCTGCCTGCTTCCCCTACCTGGACTGTCACCACCAGGACCGCATGAGACTGAAACCACAGACTCTAGTCATCCAGAACCCTGCTCCAGGGCAGTCACGGCCAAGTGCAATAATCAACACGAGACTAGGTCTTGTGGATCCCAAAAGGTTAGTTCTGTTCTTAAACCTAGGATTGCCTGACTTCACAAAAATTTCCGGAGAACATTACTTTAAATGTAGGCTCCATCCTCAGTGATTCCCATCTATCGGGTCTGGAGTGAATCCCAGAATCTATCACTCTTCTATGTGATTCTGATGGTTAACTAGGTGCAGTCTATCATGATAGTGCCTGAACTTGACTGCAGAGTCTCATTTGAAAATTTAATGCTACTTAACTTTACCACCTCTCACATTCTCACCATTTACAAAATAGAAGTCCATCCAAGTGCCAGTCCTATCCCATGATGCTTTATCCTTTTTCTCCATTATTCATCCTCACGCTGCTGTGCTTTCCTCCTTCTATTTGAAAAACAAAAAACAAACCCCCTGCACTCTCACCTTCAAAGAGTCAAAGAACACTCTGTGACCTTACCTGAGTCCTGGCTTTCCCCAAAAAGAGACCACTTCCTTTGTAGCTTTCCCAAGGGGAGACCTTTCCCAACACCCCATAAAACAAAAGGCATAAAATTAAAATTGTCATCCTTCTAAATCTCCAATGTTGCTTCTATACAATGATTCATTCTTCCATGTCGTAAAAACATCTTGGCCCATGACATCCAACTTATAGCCCTGTGTCATCCATGCAGGAGATCTGATGTCCATATTCACTAAAGACTTCAGTCTTGGATTTCAAAGTCTTCTTCTGTAGGCCTTTTCCTTGTAACCTTGTATAACTTCAATATCCATGTAAAAGGCCTGCCCAATAATTTAGCTTTAAAGTTCATGTCTCATCTTCAGTAAACTTTATTTCTACACCAACTCAAAACAATACGGTGATAACACTATCTAGAACTATTCTTAGAAATTGTAGACTCCAATATTTTTTCTATGTGACCACAACTTTTCCTTGAATGTCCAACTTTCTGATGCTCTCACTCCCACTACTATTGCTTTTTTAAAAAAAATTCTATAGTGATTTTAAGGAGTTCTTTTAAGTGCTTACTAAAAATCTGGCATTCGTCTTCTGAGTAATTATTATAGCCCATCTACACCAGCCTCTGTCCCAGCGTATGGATCATGGGTAATTAGGGAAATGGCTTTGGTTCCCAGAGCCAAAGATGAAGAGTAAGTTCATGTCTGAAATGATAGCAGAGTCCTATTACAAGCGATCTCAAGTCCCAAGCACAGCCCAAGCATTCTCCTGTGTAAATCTGTAATGTAAACAAAGTTTCAAGGGCAACAGCCAGTTCCTAACTTCCTGATGGTTCAGAAAGTCCAGCCAATAGCTGATTTCACTGCTTTATTCTCCTTTGAGGGTGATCAGCCAGACTGGGCAATAAATAGAACTATTAGGGATCATTTTGTTTGGCAGACCTCAATTTCTGCAGCAACTATAAAACTGAGAATATATAAAGACCCTGCTGAAGTGATCAGGGTCAGGGACTAGGTGTCTCATTAAAACTCAAGCATAAGCAGGCTGTGCTCTGGCCTCAGGAACCACCATGCACAGTAAGAGAAGAGGAATTATTAGGGGACATTTGAATGGCAGATCATACTTTGTCTGGAGTTAACAATGTAGTCTACACTGGTATATTGATTCTCTTCTGATAAATCTAATAAATATTATCTTCTTTTAGTGAAAAGGCACTGATGTTTATACTTAAATTATTTACTTCTAGGAATGGGTGGAGGTTATAGTCTGTTCCTTTAAAGTTCTCCATTTCAATTTACCTATGTTTCAATTTATCCTATCATGATTTCTTACTAACATATACTGAGAACTGACAGTACAAAGATGAAAGAGACCTTTATGTGTTCCAGTGTTTAGAAGGTGCTGTCATCAGCTCCTGTAAAACCTTATCTTGGTTTGAGTGGCAAAAGACACATACCTGTAAGCTCTTATCATAACAGCAGGAGTGCTTTTTAAACATCAAAGCGCAATACCCGTTATCAAGTTTCCTTGATTTCTCTTAGGGAGACCAATCCATCTCTTCTGTTACTGGAATATTTTTTACCACGACTACCATATCTTTGTACAAAATTAGAACTGGGAATCCTCTCTACAAAATAGCTATCTTTATTCTACTATATCATAATAAAATTTCAAAAGGAAAAATATCTATCAAATATCTATAATATATATCTGAATATGTATAGTTATTGCTTACTAGACTAAGTTAATTTTATCATTACCAATTTATATTTTAAACATTGAACATTTCTATTGAGAACAATGTGACTGGTGAATTGAATATTATACAGTTAACATAATCAAGGGACCGCTATGGATGACTTTTTAGATCTGTGTGGTTTATTGATCTAGTTGTTTCAGTCTAAATAGAAAATAGATTATAATTAATATATTTCTCTATTTGTGTCTTTCAGTGGCATAGTCAAACTCATTCTCCAAGAAGATAATTTCAAGTCTATGGAGGCCAGTTTTCTCCCGATCTCCTAGAAGGCATAGAGTTCGCTGAGTAAGATTTAACTAAACAGTGTAAACATGGCTACAAGGTTCCAAATCTGAGACTAAATTACACCCTTCAGCTCTTCATAGCCTCAGCAGTGAAAAATACCCTGCCTTCACCTCTAGCACAAATCTAGTCATTGTTACACAGTGTATTAGAACAATGGGAAATAGCTCACTCTAAAGCATTAAGTAAAAATAAAGAGCAGATCAAAGTCATTATACAATAGTTAAACTGCACTGCATTTATTATACAATAAGGATCAAAATAAGGAAAAGTTCTTACCATTTGCAGGCAAGCAGCCTGAGCTGAAGGATATATCATCAATAGCTATGACTTCATCCTGTTCATGAGTTGAAATCATCTGGCCTTCAAAAACAACCTGGATAAGAAAAATGAAATAAAACAAAGAGCAAGGAACATGGTTACCTGACGGTCTTATAGCACAGAGCCTACAAATAAGAAACATGTCACTTCCTAGAAGCTCTTGGGTGACCATACCAATTCCAAGTGGAAAGAGATCTAAACGTACATTTTGAAGAACAAGAAAATGTACAGTCATCTCTATCCCACATGTCTAGGTTAGGTAACATGTTTGTGAAATGAAGCAACAGTCACCTGGTTTCTGCCCCATATCATCTCCTAAGTTTGGTTCCTATGCATTCATACTATTTAGTATTTACCAGTTCTTGGACCCATGCTCCATCTTGAACTCTTGATTCTTGGCATTTTTCATCTGTGCTTCACTTCCACCTCTGGTTCTCTGAATTTTACTCACAGTCCTGCCTTGGATGTCCTTGTGGTATCCTCCCACACATTTTCTGCCATTATCTAGACGCAGCTTGGGACACTGACTGGAAATCATTGTTCAGCGACTTATTGTTAAAATGACTGAATGTTATATTGTGATGTGAAGCCAGCCCAGTCTCCACCAGGAAATTCTCTGGTATAATGAATCTGAGAAACTTGGAAAGATCAAGTAATCCTAATTACTTAAATCAATAGAAAATTGGTGTGTTGGTGGAAAGTATTATCCCACTTTCACTAATGAATACCAATGATGTGTGAGGCTTAATTCATGGATGCATTAAACTTGTGTGCACTGCTCAGCCTTGTTCATAATATAAACATTTTATTATGCCAAAACATCACACTGCTTCTTAGCTTAACAGATGGTCTGCATTTTTCTGTGCTGCATTCTCTTTTGTTTCTGTACAAGATGTACTAATACATTTCTTTTGAACCAGACGCTATCTACTAGTCTATTAAAAATATAAGAAACATCCATAATGTGTCCAGCAAACCATCAATATATAGCCCTCAGAAAGTCATCTCCTCTTCACATAAAACAGAATAACCATGTGACTAATTATAAGTCAGGACCATGCTGGGAAAGGTCTATCAAATTTTGTTACATAGGGGTAGTTTCATATGAGGCCAATATAGCACAGTGACTAAAGTGTATATTTGGAACCAGACTCCTTAAATTCAGATCCCAGATACACCACTTCATAGCAAGAAGATCTTGGAGAAGGTGCTTAATATCTCTGTGCCTCAGTTTTCTTTGTAAAAAGGTACTGATAAAAATAATAAGTTATTACCTATATGATAAGGTTTATGTAAGGATTAATGAGTTATTACATGTACAATTGCACTTGGCCTATAGTTGGCATTAGTGTTAGCTATTATTATAACATAGTTATTAAAATATTTAAGCTATTGGATGAATAGTGTTTACCAATAAAAAAAAATCTATTCTCTACAGATTAACTTTATTCTTCTTGAAAGCTTTCTCACATAGATATATTCCCTAGTTCTTGCCAAATTAAGCATATACCTGTAGCAGCCACATTTAAAGAGAGAAGTGGAAATAAGTCTTAACTAATCTCCAGTCTCTTCTTTTTTCCTCTACACCCTTCCTGAAAACCCATTCATCCTCAGGGCTTTAACTGTCACCCAGGCTGATGACAAATTTACATCAGGAATGTCAACCTCTCTCTTGAGCGCTCCTCCCACATCTCCATAGCCATCTCCATAGCTGGATATTTTCACTCCGATGACATGAAGTCACTTCTGATTCATAACGTTCTTTCTCCTCAACTAGGACCTCTCCCCTGACACTCAAAACTTCAGAAAACTGCTCAAAACTCTAAAATGGTCTTTGGAATGACTTTTTCCTCCAGTCACATGTCCAATCAGTCAGGACCTATTAACACCCCCTCTTTTCCATCCCTGTTGCCACTTGTATATCTTCACACCTGATCTAATGAAGTAGATTTTAAATTACCTTCTTAACTTCAATCCTCTCCTCACCAGAGTTTGCAATATGTATTTATTCGATTCAACTGAAGAAATGTTAGTATGAAAATCGGCTGCCTTTTGAGCCCACTGGCACAGAAAGAGGAAACGTCTTCCTTAGGTAAAGAACAATTTCTCTAAGTGTAGGGAAATTACTAATGGACCTGTGAGGCTATGAAACAGAAGACCCACCAGGCACAATGAGATACACCAGTTAAACGTATTTAACAAAAAGATTTACCAGGGATTTTGGTTGGGATCCTGCAAAGAGGGATAGGTTGAATGAGTTAAAGAAAGTGGAACCCCATGATAATTTTCTACAAAGAGAGGCCCTATATTCAGAAGTTATGTTTGTAATATGGAAGTTATGTTTCTAAGAAAAGCAATTAACATTCTTTGTTTTCTCCAAAACTTTGGCAAACAAGGTTTTCCAAACATCCCCACCTCACTTTTCTGTGTTAGGTGAAATAAAGAAAAGAAAAGGGAATTTCCTGGTGGCCCAGTGGTTAGGACTCTGTGTTTCCACTGCAGAGGGCAAGGGTTTGATCCCTGGTCAGGAAACTAAGATCCCCCATGCCGCGGGGCATGGCCCAAAAAAACAAAGAATAGCAAAGTAGCAAAATAAAAGCAGATCACAACACAGATAATGGAGTTAGGAGTTTGGCAACATCACAAAAGTCAGGTATTGCCTGCACCAATGCAAAAATAAACATGAGACACAGAGACCTCTGGGACAACATTAAATGCACCAACATTCGAATTATAGGGGTTCAAGAAGAAGAACAGAAAAAGAAACGGACTGAAAAAAAATTTGAAGAGATTATAGTTGAAAATTCCCTAATATGGGTAAGAAAATAGTCAATCAAGTCCAGGAAGTGCAGAGAGTCCCATACAGAATAAATCCAAGGAGAAACACACCAAGATACATATTAATCAAACTATCAAAAAAATAATACAAAGAAAAAATATTAAAGGCAGCAAGGAAAAAGCAACAAATAACATACAAGGGAATCTCCATAAGGTTAACAGCTGATCTTCCAGCAGAAATTCTGCAAGCCAGAAGGGAGTGGCAGGACATATTTAAAGTGATGAAAGGGAAAAAACTACAACAAAGATTACTCTACCCAGCAAGGATCTCATTCAGATTCGATGGAGAAATCAAAAGCTTAATGACAAGCAAAAGCTAAGAGAATTCAGCACCACCAAACCAGCTCTACAACAAATGCTAAAGGAACTTCTCAAGGCAGGAAACACAACAGAAGGACAAGACCTACAATAACTAACCCAAAATAATTAAGAAAATGGTAATAGGAACATACATATTGATAACTATGTTAAATGTAAATAGATTAAATGCTCCAACCAAAAGACATAAACTGGCTGAATGGATACAAAAACAAAACCTGTATATATGCGGTCGACAAGAGACCTACTTCAGACCTAGGACACATACAGACTGAAAGTGAGGAGTGGAGAAAGATATTCCATGCAAATGGAAATCAGAAGAAAGCTGGAGTAGCAATTCTCATATCAGATAAAATAGACTTTAAAATAAAGACTATTACAAGAGACAAAGAAGCACACACATAATGATCAAGGGACCAATCCAAGTAGAAGATATAACAATTGTAAATATTTATGCACCCAACATAGGAGCACCTCCATACATAAGGCAAATGCTAACAGCTATAAAAGGGGAAATTGACAGTAACACAATCGTAGTAGGGGACTTTAACACCACACTTTCACCAATGGACAGATAATCCAAAATGAAAATAAATAAGGAAACACAAGCTTTAAATGATACATTAAACAAGATGGACTTCACTGATATTTATAGGACATTCCATCCAAAAACAACAGAATACACTTTCTACTCAAGCGCTCATGGAACATTCTCCAGGACAGATCATATCTTAGGTCCCAAGTCAAGCCATGGTAAATTTAAGAAAATTGAAATCGTATCAAATATCTTTTCCGACCATAACACTATGAGACTTGATATCAATTACAGGAAAAAATCTGTAAAAAAAAAAATACAAACACATGAAGGCTAAACAATACACTACTAAATAACCAAGAGATCACTGAAAAAATCAAAGAGGAAATCAAAGAATACCTACAGACAAATGACAATGAAAACACGATGATCCAAAACCTATGGGATACAGCAAAAGCAATTCTAAGAGCGAATTTTACAGCAATACAATCCTACCTCAAGAAACAAGAAACATCTCGAATAAACAACCTAAACTTACACCTAAAGCAATTAGAGAAAGAAGAACAAAAAAACCTCAAAGGTAGCAGAAGGAAAGAAATCATAAAGAACAGATCAGAAATAAATGAAAAAGAAATGAAGGAAACAATAGAAAAGATCAGTAAAACTAAAAGATGGTTCTTTGAGAAGATAAACAAAATTGATAAACCATTAGCCAGACTCATCAAGAAAAAAAGGTAGAAGACTCAAATCAACAGAATTAGAAATGAAAAAGGAGAAGCAACAATTGACAATGCAGAAATACAAAGGATCATGAGAGATTACTACAACAATATGCCAATAAAATGGACAACCTGGAGGAAATGGACAAACTCTTAGAAAAGCACAACCTCCTGAGACTGAACCAGGAAGAAACAGAAAATATAAACAGACCAATCACAAACACTGAAATTGAAACTATGATTCAAAACCTTCCAACAAACAAAAGGCCGGGACCAAATGGTTTCACAGGTGAATTCTATCAAACATTTAGAGAAGAGCTTACACCTATTCTTCTCAAACTCTTCCAAAATACAGCAGAGGGAGGAACACGCCCCAACTCATTCTATGAGGCCACCATCACCCTGATACCAAAACAAAGATGTCACAAAGATGTCAAAAAGAAAGACAATGATGTCACAAGGAAAGAAAACTACAGGCCAATAGCACTCATGAACATAGATGCAAAAATCCTCAACAAAATACTATGAAACAGAATCCAACAACACATTGAAAGGATCATACACAATGATCAAGTGGGGTTTATCCCAGGAATGCAAGGATTCTTCAATATATGCAAATCAATCAAT
Source organism: Tursiops truncatus (assembly GCF_011762595.2). NCBI lineage: Eukaryota > Metazoa > Chordata > Mammalia > Artiodactyla > Delphinidae > Tursiops > Tursiops truncatus. Next base: position 160,687,275 of record NC_047035.1, on the reverse strand, counting down.
GTGATACAAACAAACTGAAGGAGAAAAACCATATGATCATCTCAACAGATGAAAAAAAGCTTTCAACAAAATTCAACAACCATTTATGATAAAAACCTTACCCAAAGTAGTTATAGAGGGAACTTACCTCAACATAATAAAATCCATATATGAAAAACTTACAGCCAACTTTATTCTCAATGGTGAAAAACTCAAAGCATTTCCTCTAAGATAAGGAACAAGACAAGGTTGTCCACTCTCACCACTATTATTCAACATAGTTTTGGAAGTTTTAGCCACAGCCATCAGAGAAGAAAAAGAAATAAAAGGAATCCAAATAGGAAAAGAAGAAGTAAATCTGCCACTGTTTGCAAATGACATGATACTATACATAGAAAATCCTAAAGATGCTATCAGAAAACTACTAGAGCTACTCAATGAATTTGGTAAAGTAGTAGGATGCAAAATTAATGCACAGAAATCTCTTGCATTCCTATACACTAATGATGAAAAATCTGAAAGTGAAATTAAGGAAACACTCACATTTACCATTGCAATAAAAAGAACAAAATACTTAGGAATAAACCTACCTAAGGAGACAAAAGACCACTATGCAGAAAACTATAAGACAATGATGAAAGAAATTAAAGATGATACAAACAGATGGAGAGATATACCATGATCTTGGACTGGAAGAATCAACAGCGTGAAAATGACTATACTACCCAAAGCAATCTACCGATTCAATGCAATCCCTATCAAACTACCAATGGTATTTTTCATGGAACTAAGACAAAATATCTTAAAATTTGTATGGAAACACAAAAGACCCCAAATAGCCAAAGAAATCTTGAGAAAGAAAAACAGAGCTGGAGGAATCAGGCTCCTTGACTTCAGACTATGCTACACAGCTACAGTTATCAAGACAGTATGGTACTGGCACAAAAACAGAAATATAGATCAATGGAACAGGATACAAAGCCCACAGGTAAACCCATGCACATATGATCACCTTATTCGTGATAAAGGAGGCAAGAATATACAATGGAGAAAAGGCAGCCTCTTTAATAACTGGTGCTGGGAAAACTGGACAGCTACACGTAAAAGAATGAAATTAGAACACTGCCTAACACCATACACAAAAATAAATTCAAAATGGATTAAAGACCTAAATGTAAGGCCAGACACTAGAAAACTCTTAAAGGAAAACATAGACCAGTCTATGACATAAATCACTGCAAGATCCTTCTTGACCCACCTCCTAGAGAAAAGGAAATAAAAACAAAAATAAACAAATGGGACCTAATTAAAAGTAAAAGCTTTTGCACAGCAAAGGAAACCATAAACAAGACAAAAAGACAACCCTCAGAATGGGAGAAAATATTTGCAAATGAAGCAACTGACAAAGGATTAATCTCCAAAATATATAACCAGCTCATGCAGCTCAATATCTAAAAAACAATCCAGTCCAAAAATGGGCAGAAGACCTAAATAGACATTTCTCCAAAGAAGATATACAGACTGCCAACAAACACATGAAAGGACGCTCACCATCATTAATCATTAGAGAAATGCAAATCAAAACTACAATGAGATATCATCTCACACCAGTCAGAATGGGCATCATTAAAATATCTAGAAACAATAAATGCTGGAGAGGGTGTGGAGAAAAGGGAACCCTCTTGAACTGCTGGTGGGAATGTAAATTGATACAGCCACTATGGAGAACTGTATGGAAAGTCCTTTAAAAACTAAAAATAGAAATACCATATGACCCAGCAATCTCACTACTGGGCATATACCCTGAGAAAACCATAATTCAAAAAGAGGCATGTACCAAAAATGTTCATTGCAGCTCTATTTACAATAGCCAGGACATGGAAGCAACCTACGTGTCCATCAACTGATGAATGGGTAAAGAAGATGTGGCACATATATACAATGGAATATTACTCAGCCATAAAAGAAACGAAATTGATTTATTTGTGGTGAGGTAGATGGACCTAGTGTCCATCATACAGAGTGAAGTAAGTCAGAAAAACAAATATTGTATGCTAATACATATATTTGGAATCTAAAAAAAAAAAAAAAATGGTTCTGAAGGGCCTAGGGGCAGGACAGGAATAAAGACGCAGACGTAGAGAATGGACTTGAAGACACGGGGAGGGGGAAGGGTAAGCTGGGACGAAGTGCGAGAGTGGCATGGACATACATACACTACCAAATGTAAGATAGATAGCTAGTGCGAAGCAGCTGCATAGCACAGGGAGATCAGCTCGGTGCTTTGTGACCACCTACAGCAGTGGGATAGGGAGGATGGGAGGGAGGAGATACAGGGATATATGTATATGTATAGCTGATTCACTTTGTTATAAAGCAGAAACTAACACACCACTGTAAAGCAATTATACTCCAATAAAGATGTTTTAAAAAATAATAAAATAAACAAACAACAAACATGAGACAAATTCCTTTCACATCAAACATTTTAAGAGAAGATGGCTTTTGAAGCGAAGCTTAGGGCTCAGAACACTTGATTTAAATCTTAGAGGAAACTTTCATGTAGGTGAATAATGGACATAAACTCACTTGGATGACACTAGTAACTACACGAACAGAAACCCTTGTAGTTATATTTACTGTGTGAAAGTTTTCTTAATTAGTAGTACACATTCAATATTATTTCTCAAGTAAACACGTGAAACACAGAAAAGATGACAGTAATCTTTTCTCCATCATGTGTTCACACTGTAAATATTCTTGAATTAAAAGATAAAATGTCTCTCATATTATGATTTTGAAAAGTTTGAGAGTAACATTAAGTTAATAGTTTATTATTAGTAGTAACATCTTTTGTTCATATTAATAAAGCCTATTGTTTCTGAATAGGAGAGTGGTGAGAACTCTCTGGCATTTCTAAATGGAATATCGAAGAAATAACAAGTAGATAGTAGCATATTAAAAATGCTTCAGTATCTTTTCAAAATTCAGGCACTGACTTCTCAAGAATCCAGACATTCAACTTGAAAACCATAGTCGGTGATATAATTAGTAACATAGTATTCATTCCTTCCTACCCATAAAACCAGTAGGTGAGCTCCCTTCAAGAGCCAGAAAAAAACATGGATGAGGGAATTTTTCACTTGAATTTGAGACTAAATTTTTGCTGTACATTTAGCCTATATTCTTTGCTTCTATGAATATTTGAAGAAAATACTAAAATTAATTGCTTATATCTGCAATTTTGAGAAATGTGATTGCAGTTAATCAGCACCACGCAATGCATAGTAATGTTTCATCTAACACAGCACACAAAAGAATATTTCATGAGTCACATTAGATCTGACCAAATCTAGAGGTTGGAATTTTTTTTCTATATTTTATAAATCCTTATACTGCTTTAACATGATACAAAATTATCACGGCTCAGTGACTAAATGACTGAGATCTGAAATCAAACTATCCTATGTTCTAATTTTGTATGGGATTTGGTAGGTTATTTCATTCTCTAAAGCTCATAATACAAATGTGAACAGTGGGGTAAATTATAGTTCAGAGGACTGCCGTGAAGGGTCAGTAAGATAATACACATGAAGGACCAAATGCAGTGCTTTACACATAGTAAGTGATCAATCAGTGCTAGATGCTATTCCTTAAACATCTCCAGAAACTTTCTGAAATACTGCCATCTCTGTGGACTAAATGTGTAAACACCATTCCTTGTTTAATTCTCTCAGAAATTAACATATGATTCAGGTTTATTAAGAAATGGACCTAGTCCTTTCCAGATGAAGGTGGCAAAGCCCACACACAGGAGCCAGATCCAGAGGCTTTCTCAGAAACCCATGCTAAGCCAGGGTCCAGCTGGGATAAATCTACTATTTGGGTATTTCTAAAGGAAGCATAAACGGCTTTAAAACTATCAGAAGGCAGAATGGAGGAGAAATTGCAAAACACAGAATAATTCTCGGAGGCCTGTAAATTGATGAGGCAGCAGATATTGCCTGGAGACGCTGATTACAAAATGGCCTCAAATACGCCTCTTGCTTAAGCTTTTTAGGAAAGAGCTACTACATGGTGGCAGACAATATTCCAAGCACAGCACATCTCTGTGGCCCAGCTCAACAAAAGCAAATGAACATCTGTTCACTTGCTGACAGGACAGAACTAAAACATACCTGCAATCTTAAAGACTGGTGTAGCCAAAAGATCCCAAGAGAGTCATAGGGTTTCCTAATTTTTTACAAAGCCTTTAAGGTAGAAGCACTGTTTTCATGTCAGCAATAAAGTATTTTGAGAAACAAATTAATATGCTACACGTGCATCTGCTTTGGTTGAAGATACTGCTGCATTTTCAAGTGTGCAGGTGGATAATCTCGCTGCCTCTGCTGAAGCTGAAATGCCCTGGAGATAATATATTTGGGAATTTGAAGTTTTACGTTTATCTACTACACATATTTAATCATCAACACCCATAGTATATGCTACTTGGGAATGGACAGCTGAGAAAAGCAAAGGAGTTATTTTAAAAGGTTTAACCTACAAGCGGCAAGTTTCTCCTCTGCCCAGCATCAAATCTCCGTTGTGCTACTAACAAAGACCTTGACTGAAAGACAGAGACCGTTAAATATAAGAAGGCACAATGCGTGACAAAGACAGCTTAAGACTCTTTTACCATCCACTGTTTCAAAGTTGGAAAAGATGTATAAATACTGATAAAGTTTATACACAGACAAGAGTCCCATCTCAGTCCTTAAAGTTTATACAAGTATGCAGAGGGACTTTAGCAAGCTCCTCCTTCAGCATCGAGTCAGTGTGACTCAGTCCCTTCAAAGGCACCCTTGGCTCTGTTTTGTTGCTCTTGTTGTTACTGAAAAAAGAGAGACACACAGGGATGTAAAACAAAATCGTAAGAAATAAACTAGAAACTTCTCTATAGTAATTAATGACACCTGAACATCCACAACAAATTGGATGCATTATTGGTGGCTGGGGTTCTCATTCTGCACAGCACTCGCCACTAAAGGCAGGGACACAGGGTGTCTCAGCCCCATGCCTGATCAATCCCTCACAGGAGGACTTAAATGCCTGATGGCTTAAAATACCACCTCCCACCCCCATATACACCAATAATATTGGATTTCAAGAGAGTACAATGCCTCAAATGACAGAATTATGTTTCCCACTACACAGTTCTGTTCTCCTTAAGTCCTATCACCTAGGAGTCACTTAACTGCCTACTAAGTGATTTTCTTTCATCTTCTTTGGAACCCCATTTAGTTCTACAAAACCCTGAAAATTCCAAACTTCAGTGATTTTATGACAGATCAATTAAGAAAATGTGCCATTCTTAGAGTTTATAATTCAATTTTTATACTAGAGGTCCTGCTCATTCTCCCATCTTCCCTCTGCGCCACTCAAAATTCAATCCGATTCAATCTCTATATTCAGGCAAGCGCTAAATCCATCAAATATCAAATGATTTTCTATTCCGTATCAAAATTATAAAATATTATACTATTCTAATAATAGATGCTAAAAGAAACCTACTTGGGTTAATTTGGCTCACGAACCAGGTTTAAAAAGCAAATTTGGAGAGTTAGCTTCAAGATGGCAGAGGAGTAGGACATGGAGATCACCTGCCTCCCCACAAATACATCAAAAATACATCTACACGAGGAACAGCTCCTACAGAACACGTACTGAACACTGGCAGAAGACCTCAGGCTCCCAAAAGGCAAGAAACTCCCTACGTAGCTGGGTAGGGCAAAAGAAAAATGAAAAGAACAGAGACAAAAGAACAGGGATGGGACCTGCATCTCTGGGAGGGAGCTGGGAAGGAGGAAAAGTTTCCACACACTAGGAAGCCCCTTCACTGGAGGAGATGAGGGTTGGGCAGGGGGGAATCTTCGGAGCCATGGAGGAGAGCACAGCAACAGGTGTGCAGAGGGCAAAGTGAAGACATTCTCGCACAGAGGATCACTGCTGACCAGCACTCACCAGCCTCAGGGGCTTCTCTGCTCACCCACCGGGGCAGGCGGGGGCTGGGAGCTGAGGCTCGGGCTTCAGAGATCAGATTCCAGGAATAGGATTGGCGTTGGCTGCGAGAACACAGCCGGAAGGGAGCTAGTGTGCCACAGCTACCCGGGAGGTAGTCCAAGACTACCTACCCGGGAGGCAGTCCAAGACTATCTACCCGGGAGGCAGTCCAAGACTACCTACCCGGAAGGCAGTCCAAGAAAAGTCTGGACCTGCCTAAGGGGCAAGAGACCATTGTTCCAGGGTGTGCGAGGAGAGGGGATTCAGAGCACCGCCTAAATGAGCTCCAGAGATGGGCACGAGTCACAGCTATCAGCACGGACACCAGAGACAGACATGAAATGCTAAGGCTACTGCTGCAGCCACCAAGAAGCCTGTGTGCGAGCACAGGTCACTATCCACACCTCCCCTCCCGGGAGGCTGTGCAGCCTGCCACTGCCAAGGTCCCGTGATCCAGGTACAACTTCCCCACGAGGACACACAGCACGCCTCAGACTATTGCAACATCACGCCAGCCTCTGCCACCACAGGCTCGCCCTGCATTCCGTACCACTCCCTCCCCCTGGCCTGAGTGAACCAGAGCCCCCGAATCAGCTGCTATTTTAACCCCGTAATGTCTGGGGGGGAACAGAAGCCCTCAGGTGACCTACACAAAGAGGCGGGTCCAAATCCAAAGCTGAACCCCAGGAGCCGTGTGAAACAAGAAGAGAAAGAGAAATCTCTCTGCGCAGCCTCAGGAGCAGCGGGTTAAATCTCCACAATCAAATTGAAGTACCTGCATCTGTGGAATCACTGAATAGACAACGACTCACCCCAAAATTGAGCTGATGGGCTTTGGGAGCAACTGTTGACTTGGGGTTTGCTTTCTGCATCTAATTGTTTCTGGTTTTATTTTATCTTAGTTTACTATTTAGAGTTTATTATCACTGGTATGTTTACTGATTTGGTTGCTCTCTTTTCATATATATGTATTTTTCCTTTTTTCCCCTTTTGTGAGTGTGTATGTGGATGCTTCTTTATGTGATTTTGTCTGTATAGCTTTGCTTTTACCATTTGTCCTGGGGATGTGTCTGTCCGTTTTTTGTGGTTTTTGTTTTTTTAGTATAGTTTTTAGCGCTTATCATTGGTGGATTTGTTTTTAGTTTGGTTGCTCTCTTCTTTCTTTCTTTTTATTTCTTTTAAATTTTTATTTTTAATAATATATTTTTTATATTTTATTTTAATAACTCTATTTTATTTTATTTTTCTTCCTTTCTTCCTTTCTTTCTTTTTCTCCCTTTTCTTCTGAGCTGTGTGGCTGACAGGGCCTTGGTGCTCCGGCTGGGGGTCAGACCTGAGCCTCTCAGGTGGGAGAGCCAACTTCAGGATACTGGTCCACCAGAGACCTCCCGGCCACACGTAATATCAAATGACAAAAGCTCTCTCAGAGATCTCTGTCTCAATGTGAAAACCCAGCTCCACTCAACGACCAGCAAGTTACAGTGCTGGACAACCTATGCCAAATAACGAGCAAGACAGGAACACAAACACACCGATTAGCAGAGAGGCTGCCTAAAATCATAATAAGTTCACAGACACCCCAAAACACACCACCAGATGTGGACCTGCCCACCAGAAAGACAAGATCCAGCCTCATCCATCAGAACACAGGCACCAGTCCCCTCCATCGGGAAGCCTACAAAACCCACTGAACCAACATTACCCACTGGGGGAAGGCACCAAAAACAACAGGAAAAACGAACCTGCAGCCTGCAAAAAGAAGACCCCAAACACAGTAAGTTAAGCAAAATGAGAAGACAGAGAACTACACAGCACATGAAGAAGCAAGGTAAAAACCCACCAGACAAAACAAATGAAGAGGAAATAGGTAGTCTAAATGAAAAACAATTCAGAGTAATGATAGTAAAGGTGATCTAAATCTTGGAAATAGATTGGAGAAAATAAAAGAAACGTTTAACAAGGACCTAGAAGAACTAAAGAGCAAACAAACAATGGTGAACAACACAATAAATGAAACTAAAAATTCTCTAGAAGAAATCAATAGCAAAATAACTGAGGCAGAAGAACAGATGAGTGACATGGAAGATAAAATAGTGGAAATAACTACCACAGAGCAGAGTAAAGAAAAAAGAATTAAAAGAATTGAGGACAGCCTCAGAGACCTCTGGGACAACACTAAATGCACCACCATTCGAATTATAGGGGTCCCAGAAGAACAACGAAGGGACTGAGAAAATATTTGAAGAGATTATAGTTGAAAACTTCCCTAGCATGGGTAAGGATTGTCAATCAAGTCGAGGAAGCACAGAGAGTCCCATACAGGATAAATCCAAAGAGAAACATGCCAAGACATATATTAATCAAATTATCAAAAACTAAATACAAGGAAAAAATATTAAAAGCACTAAACTAAAAGCAACAAATAACATACAAGGGAATCCCATGAGGGTAACAGCTGATCTTTCAGCAGAAACTCTGCAAGCCAGAGGGGAGTGGCACGACATATTTAAAGTGATGAAAGAGAAAAATCTACAACTGGGTAGATTACTCTACCCAGCAAGGATCTCATTCAGATTCGATGGAGAAATCAAAAGCTTAAAGACAAGCAAAAGCTAAGGGAATTCAGCACCACCAAACCAGCTCTACAACAAATGCTAAAGGAACTTCTCAAGGCAGAAAACACAACAGGACAAGACCTACAATAACTAACCCAAAATAATTAAGAAAATGGTAATAGGAACATACATATCGATAACTACCTTAAATTTAAATGGATTAAATGATCCAACCAAAAGACATAGACTGGCTGAATAGATACAAAAACAAAACCTGTATATATGTAGTCTACAAGAGACCCACTTCGGACCTAGGACACATACAGACTGAAAGTGAGGAGTGGAGAAAGATATTCCATGCAAATGGAAATCAGAAGAAAGCTGGAGTAGCAATTCTCATATCAGATAAAATAGACTTTAAAATAAAGACTATTACAAGAGACAAGCACACAACATAATGATCAAGGGATCAATCCAAGTAGAAGATATAACAATTGTAAATATTTATGTACCCAACATAGGAGCACCTCAATACATAGGGCAAATGCTAACAGCCATAAAAGGGGAAATCGACAGTAACACAATCGTAGTAGGGGACTTTAACACCTCATTTACACCAATGGACAGAACGTCCAAAATGAAAATAAATAAGGAAAGAGAAGCTATAAATGACACAATAGAACAGATAGATTTAATTGGTATTTATAGGACACTCCAGCCAGAAAAAGCAGATTACACTTTCTTCTCAAGTGCACACGGATCATTCTGCAGTATAGATCACATCTTGGGTCACAAATCAAGCCTCAGTAAGTTTAAGAAAACTGAAATCATATCAAGCATCTTTTCTGACCACAACACTATGAGATTAGAAATGAATTACAGGGAAAAAAAAACGTAAAAAACACAAACACGTGGAGGCTCAACAATACGTTACTAAATAACCAAGAGATCATTGAAGAAATCAAAGAGGAAATCAAAAAATACTTAGAGACAAATGACAATGAAAACACGATGATCCAAAACCTATGGGATGCAGCAAAAGCAGTTCTAAGAGAGAAGTTTATAGCTATACAAGCCTACCTCAAGAAACAAAAAAAAATCTCAAATAAACAATCTAACCTTACACCTAAAGGAACTACAGAAAGAAGAACCAAAAAAACCCAAAGTTAGCAGAAGGGAAGAAATCAAGATCAGAGCAGAAATAAATGAAATAGAAACAAAGAAAACAATAGCAGAGATCAATAAAACTAAAAGCTGGTTCTTTGAGAAGATAAACAAAATTGATAAACCATTAGCCAGACTCATCAAGAAAAAGAGGGAGAGGACTCAAATCAATAAAATTAGAAATGAAAAAGGAGAAGTTACAACAGACACCACAGAAATACAAAGCATCCTAAGAGACTACTACAAGCAACTCTATGCCAATAGAATGGACAACCTGGAAAAAATGGACAACTTCTTAGAAAGGTATAACCTTCCAAGACTGAACCAGAAAATATGAACAGACCAATCACAAGTAATGAAATTGAAAATGCGATTAAAAATCTTCCAACAAACAAAACTCCAGGACCAGATGGCTTCACAGGTGACTTCTATCAAACATTTAGAGAAGAGTTAACACCCATCCTTCTCAAACTCTTCTAAGAAATTGCAGAGGAAGGAACACTCCCAAACTCATTCTATGAGGCCACCATCACCCTGATACCAAAACCAGACAAAGATACTACAAAAAAAGAAAATTACCAACCAATATCACTGATGAATATAGATGCAAAATTCCTCAAAAATATACTAGCAAACAGAATCCAACAACACATTAAAAGGATCATACACCACGATCAAATGGGATTTATCCCAGGGATGCAAGGATTCTTCAATGTATCCAAATCAATCAATGTGGTACACCATATTAACAAACTGAAGAATAAAAATCATATGATCATCTCAATAGATGCAGAAAAATCTTTTGACAAAATTCAACACCCATTTATGATAAAAACTCTCCAGAAAGTGGGCATAGAGGGAAACTACCTCAACATAATAAAGGCCATATACGACAAACCCACAGCAAACATCATTCTCAATGGTGAAAAACAGAAAGAATTTCCTCTAAGATCAGGAACAAGACAAGGATGTCCACTTTCACCACTATTATTCAACATAGTTTTGGAAGTCCTAGCCACGGAAATCACAGAAGAAATAAAAGAAATACAAATTGGAAAAGAAGAAGTAAAACTGTCACTGTTTGTAGATGCCATGATACCATACATAGAGAATCCTAAAAATGCCACCAGAAAACTACTAGAGCTAATCAATGAATTTGGTAAAATTGCAGGATACAAAATTAATGCACAGAAATCTCTTGCATTCCTATACACTAATGATGAAAAATCTGAAAGAGAAATTATGGAAACACTCCCATTTACCACTGCAACAAAAAGAATAAAATACCTAGGAATAAACCTACCTAGGGAGACAAAAGACCTGTATGCAGAAAACTATAAGACACTGATGAAAGAAATTAAAGATGATACCAACAGATGGAGAGATATACCATGTTCTTGGATTGGAAGAATCAATATTGTGAAAATGACTATACTACCCAAAGCAATCTACAGATTCAATGCAATCCCTATCAAATTACCAATGGCATTTTTTACAGAACTAGAACAAATCATCTTAAAATTTGTATGGAGACACAAAAACCCTGAATAGCCAAAGCAGTCTTGAGGGCAAAAAATGGAGCTGGAGGAATCAGACTCCCTGACTTCAGACTGTACTACAAAGCTGCAGTAATCAAGACAATATGGTACTGGTACAAAAACAGAAACACAGATCAATGGAACAAGATAGAAAGCCCAGAGATAAACCCACGCACCTATGGTCAACTAATCTATGACAAAGGAGGCAAAGATATACAATGGAGAAAAGACAGTCTCTTCAATAAGTGGTGCTGGGAAAACTGGACAGCTACATGTAAAAGAATGAAATTAGAACACTCCCTAACACCATACACAAAAATAAACTCAAAATGGATTTGAGACCTAAATGTAAAACCAGACACTATAAAACTCTTAGAGGAAAGCATAGGAAGAACGCTATTTGACATAATTCACAGCAAGATCGTTTTTGATCCACCTCTTAGAGTAATGGAAATAAAAACAAAAATTAAAAAATGGGACCTAATGAAACTTCAAAGCTTTTGCACAGCAAATCAAACCATAAACAAGAGGAAAAGACAACCCTCAGAATGGGAGAAAATATTTGCAAACGAATCAACGGACAAAGGATTAATCTGCAAAATATATAAACAGCTCATGCAGCTCAATATTAAAGAAACAAACAACCCAATACAAAAATGGGCAGAAGACCTAAACAGACATTTCTCCAAGAAAGATATACAGATTGGCAACAAACACATGAAAGAATGCTCAACATCACTAATCATTAGAGAAATGCAAATCAAAACCGCAGTGAGGTATCACCTCATCCCGGTCAGAATGGCCATCATAAACAAATCTACAAACAATAAATGCTGGAGAGGGTTTGGAGAAAAGGGAACCCTCTTGCACTGCTGGTTGGTATGTAAATTGATACAGCCACTATGGAGAATACTAAGGAGGTTCCTTTAAAACCTAAAAATAGAACTACCATATGATCCAGCAATCCCACTCCTGGGCATATACCCTGAGAAAACCATAATTCAAAAAGAGTCATGTACCAGAATGCTCTATGTATAATAGCCAGGACATGGAAGCAACCTAAGTGTCCATCAACAGATGAATGGATAAAGAAGATGTGGCATATATATACAATGGAATATTCTCAGCCATAAAAAGAAACGAAATTGAGTTATTTGTAGTGAGGTAGATGGACCTAGAGACTGTCATACAGAGTGAAGTAAGAAAGAGAAAAACAATTGTCGCATTCTAACACATATATATGGCATCTAAAAAAAACAAAACAAAAATGGTTCTGACGAACCTAGGGCAGGACAGGAATAAAGACGCAGATGTAGACAATGGACTTGAGGACACAGGGAAGGGGAAGCTGGGACAAAGTGAGAGAGTGGCATGGACATATATACACTACTAAATGTAAAATAGATAGCTAGTGGGAAGCATCCACATAGCACAGGGAGATCAGCTCAGTGCTTTGTGACCACCTAGAGGGGTGGGATAGGGAAGTGGGGAGGGAGACGCGAAAGGTAGGGTATGTGGGGGTATATGTATATGTATAGCTGATTCACTTTGTTATACAGCAGAAACTAACACACCATTGTAAAGCAATTACACTCCAATAAAGATTTAAAATTTTTAAAAAAAGCAAATTCGTTCAGAACAAAATGCTGTAGGATCCCATTTTTACTGGAAAATTCTGCTTGGCTGTCCAAAATGTTAAAGTGGGCAATTCTCTTCCAAGAACTCCCATAATAATTATTGGATTATAATTTCCACCATCCGTAAGTTTTATTAGGCTGCATAAATAAGTTTTTGTCTTTTATAGGCTTGCATTGGCTTTAATTCTCAAATTTATTTTGGAAAATGAAGGCTGTATTGAATTATTTGACTTTCACCATGAAATGAATATGACAATGATTCCACTTCAACAGCATTTGGAATTAGTATTTAAATCAACCTGTCTATTTTCTCATTACCTAAGATAGTCCCATTCTATCAAAAGCATGAGAAAACTTTGGAAGGGAAGTGATTCTTAAGAATAAGAAATGAAAAGAAAGAGAAGATCGGAAGAGTGAGAGCTTTTAAGGAAAGTGGAGGGATTCAAGAAATTAGGAAGAGTATTAGAAGGTCATGTTTTACTTATATATCAGTATATGTTAATACAGAACAACCTTAGTTTTGATACATAAATTTAAAACTTTTTAAAATTGTCTTTTAGGGTGACTGGCCATCCCAATTTTCTGACTGTTTGGTTCCAGCACTTGAAGTTCTGGCAAATTCCTCAGTCCTCAGACAACTGGGATGATTAATCATCCTGCTTTTAATTCACCTGGTGCAAAACATCTATACTTTATCATTTTTCCTTCAAACACAGAAAATACAACGTGCATACCTGAAATCTCTGGGGGCTCTGGATTTTGAGGACATGCCTCTCCCACTGATTGTGGAGCCCAGCCGTGCTTTGCCATAAATGCCTTGTAGGACCACCACAGGTAGTTTGAAAGCCAACTGTTAATTTGCCATTCATCTGGCTGGAGAAGTAATAAAATGTAATCTGTGAAAAATAATGGATGTCCAAATAATTATAATAAAGAAGTTCCCAAATGTGGAAAGTAATTCAAATGCTGTGTGCTTTCAAATACCTGACAACCCTGTTGGTTATCTGTGGAAAGAAAAACTCTGCTTCGTAAGTTTGAGGAAGGAGAATCCACGTTCGAGACCAATGAGAGGAAGTGAGCTGTTAAAAACAAGGGTCAGTGTGTTAGATGCAGAGCCACCACTGGTAAACGTATTTAATACACCAGGCAATAATTCAGGCCTATATCCACTTTGGGTCAATATATTTTTAAAGAATGAAATATTTAACCGTACCATTTATCTTTGCAAATGGTCTGGCTGATATTGTTACTTCAATATATTCCCCAGTAAAATAACTAATTGTGAGTGTACTCCCTAAAACACTCTTATGGGCTGTAGTCCATGACCAAATTCATCTCATAACTTAGAAAGTTATAACCCAGCAAAGATGATATCCAGGGAAAACATTACACTGGGACTGCCCACCAAAATAAGTAATTCAATGAAGAATTCAAAAGAGATCCTATTTTGTTGCGTTTTTCTCCGGAAAGAATTGGATCAAATAGTCCCAGCTTTTGCCAGGATTATGGAAAACGATACTGAGTCCCGATGCTCTTCTGTATGCTGCAGTACAGACCATGCCGGTCAACTTACTATTTAGAAGCCTATAAAATAAATGTGGAACATTCCCTGGGCTTTCATAGATTTTTTTGCAATGCTTGACAAGGTTATAGTGTATGATGCGGGAACCACTGTTTCCTGCTCATCTCTTTGGTATGCCACTCTTTGTCAAAAAGAATGAAAAAATGATGTTGATGATGTTGATGATGGCATACCTACCCAAATTATTCTGTGGTATTTGAAAGCTGTCTTGGAAATCAAATTTAATTGTCACATCATTGAGAGAATCAATAGTAAAATTATGAAACCTAAGAAACCTCTTCTTCCCTATAGCTATTCCCAAACTGTACCCTAATGAAGCAGAAAAGAAGAACATCAATGATTGCATATAACATAGTCATAAGCATAACTGAAGTCCCTGCAATAACAGAAAATTGTTCTCAGAATGTACTACCTGGAATAATTTTATAAACATAATTTCGATGAAGAGCTGGTATCATGGTGATACAAGTGGACAACCATTATTTTGCTCTTGCTTCATATTCAGCAGGGAAATCAAATGCTAAGCAAGTGAATAATCAAACGAGCATAATAAGCCATATGGATTTATTGTTTGCAGTTTAAATACAATTATTTGCAACACAAATGGTAATAGTATTCAACAGGCCTTCAATTACTGTTTATAAATATTCAGCTACTAAAAAGCACTTGTGATACATACAGTAAAAATTATTTTCATTTGTCAAGGAAATCACTTAAATTAACCATATTTATTTTTGAAAGTTTGGTCCTAAAACTCAGATTGATACATTAAGGTATTAAATAACAGAACAGCATTTTCAATAAAATAATAAATTATATGAATATTTAAGCTAGGTGTTTTATAAATACAAACTATGTCATCTGGTACATTTTATGACACTGTAAATTATTCTGTATTTTGTCAAAAATTAAATGAGGTTAACCTTCAGGTTATCATAAAAAGTAAAGTTTTAAATTCAGAAACAACTTGAGATCCTTTAGCCTTTGTTCTAGTAATAAGATTTCTTTTCATGGGGTAAAAAAGTATTCAAAATGCACCCAATAACAATACTTGTTTTTTTGTTTTTTATTTATTATTTTTTTAATTCCAATTTAGTGACAATAGCGTTCTTTCAAATGCACACTCAATTTTACCTTGCTCCCTATGAGTATAGAAGTTCTTTAATTCACAGTTGGAGATGTTCCTTAGAGAACATCATCTTATAGAAAGTTATCTTGCTTTCCCTAGGACTTTAGTTATCGGGTCTACGAGTATAAAAGAAAGAAGCAGATCCTTGGCAGCATAAGTTTTTCCCACATGCCCATTCCCTCATCTGATATCCTCTCCTACTGCTGGCTCGAAGCATCAAGAAGAGACTTACAAAGCTGATAAAAAAAAAAAAAAGGTATTCAATATTATCTCCACACACCCCTTTTAGTCCTTGAGGGAGCCTAGTAACATCATACCACACAACACCATTCTCATCACATGTCTCCTATTAATCTCTACCATATTCATTTCAGTTTGTTCATATGATTCATAAATTCCCATTATATTCCTGCATCAATAAAAGCAACTTCATAGCCTATCTTCGAAACAGATTTAAAACCACCTTGTGATGAAGTCGTTAATTATTAAAGCTACAAAATAAGAATTATTAAAATTACAAAATAAGACAGGATGACTGCATTTATAATCTTTTTTTTTTTTTTTTTTTTTCCCCGGTATGCGGGCCTCTCACTGTTGTGGCCTCTCCCATTGCGGAGCACAGGCTCCGGACGTGCAGGCTCAGCGGCCACGGCTCACGGGCCCAGGCGCTCCGCAGCATGTGGGATCTTCCCGGACCGGGGCACGAACCCATGTCCCCTGCGTCGGCAGGCGGACTCTCAACCACTGCACCACCAGGGAAGCCCTCCATTTATAATCTTAAATGTTTATGTTAAAGGGCTTTTTCTTCTTAGTAGCTGGGTACATGTAGGAGTAAAACCCCGGAAGTATATAAAATATGAAAGCAACAAAAACCATGAATCAAGTTTTGAGGGCTAATTCAATAACTTTGGGCAGTGAATTACCCCAACCTTGATCCTTAGAAAAGATAAGGTAGAATTTTCAGTCTCACTTTCTTCAACTACTGATAGGCAGTCTTGCCTTTCTTCCATTTCCCAAGTTCTAAGTGATTAATGGGAATGAATGCAAGCAGGAGAAACAGAAATCCTATTGCATGCTGTAGAGTAACCAATGGGCTCAAAGGAACTCGAAAAACTGAGTATTTTAACAGTAAGATAACATCAAAAAAAAAAATCAGGCTGCAGGAATGGATCATTGTGACAAGATCCAAGGCCTGAAGCAAAGGTTAAAATGTCAAAACTTTTGGAACAGGAAAAGTGTGTTCATTTGTGACAGAAATATGGCTCAATTCAGATAACAGAGGTTAAATAACAGTCTTAGACACAAACTCCTTCAAGTTGGTAATTTCTGTTTATTAAATTCCATTTCTGTTGAATCATAAGGTTTGCCTCATTCCTGTTCATTAGACTAACAAGTTTGACATAAGCACATAATATTTGTTAAAACCGTATCAAAGGATACCCTCAAACAGTAATTCCCTATAATTGCTAGCACTGTGTAAATAAATGCTGCCATGTACCTTTAGGTCTGCTTCAGTGATAAAGGGCTAGGTGGATCACTTTAGGGAATCATAAAATAAGCAATAAAAATGAGAGTGATATTAATAAAAATGTCAATGTAAAGACCTCTGAAATTTTTCTCCTCAATAAAAACAATGAAAATATTGGCAAAAATGGCCACAGTAAAGCTTACAGCAAACTGGAGACCTTTTATTCAATAAATAACTGAATCTCAGTAAAAACAGTAAATTTTAGGGGGAGGGGGTTCTTTTCTTTTTCTTTTTCACTTGGCCCTATTCCTACCGCTCTCCAGCTCCAAAGCAACTATAAAAAATGGCAGCCCACACTCCTGGGGCAGCATGGCAACCACAGAAATGAGCAGAATAGAGTTAACACTCTTTCAAGTCTCATTACCAAATAATTATTAAATAATTATCATTATTTGATATGTCTGGTGTTTCCTGAAAGATACCACTTATAAGGCTGTCTGAGATTGCCCAGTGCAAATAGACTCTTTACAGTAGGCATGTGTTGAAAACAATTACTGGCAAGTGTTTTAACTTTACTGTTGCTTGGTGCAGTACATAACATATGGGGTCAACAATAGACTAACCAAAAGCTTAAAGCAAAACTGAAATGTTGCACAGGAGCTTTGAAATGCTCCAACATCTTCCTGCAAACCTATAGAGACACGTGCATGCATAGGGCTGTACACATGCTCTGGAAAGACCTGAAAAGGCCCTAAGCTCTCATCTCTGGCTGACTTTGAAGCTCTCTTAAGGCAGGAAGTGAAGAATAAGACAGAGATATCAACTGCCTAGGTAAGTGTTGAAGATACACCACAATAGAGTCCCTCAACGAACACTGGGAAATTTATTGGTTCCAGGCATTTAAGAAACTCTCTTTACAGCTGACCACTTGGCTGACCAAGCAGAGAATTCAATGGACACACATGACAGGAATAAAGACTTTACAGAATTATTCCAGGAAAGTCACTAAAGTAAAAACAACAAATACAACAAACCACAACAAACTGTAAAATTGAGGGAAAAAGATTTCCACACTTGCCACATTATATTGTTGTAGATGTCCGTGTTTCAAAAGAAATTGTGAGAAATGCAAAGAAACAAAAAAATGTGACTCATACAAAGGAAAAAAACAATCAAACAAAAGTGTCTCTGAGAAAGCCCAGATGCTGGACCTACCGAAAAAAAGACTTTAAATCAGATATTTAAAATATTTCAAAGATCTAAAGGAAACCATGTCTAAAGAACTAAGAAACCATGAGAATGATATCTTACAAAGTAGAGACTATCAGTAAAGAGATATAAATTATAAAATCAATAACTAATCACTATAATTGATTGTTATATTTGATAAAACTCAAAATTCAGTGTTGATGGGCACACAATATATTAAGATGCTATTTGTGGCAATAGCAGCATAAAGGTGGGGAGAATAGAGCTAGGTAGGACAAATTTCTTAAATACTATTGCAATTAAATTGTACTAATCCAGCATCGATTATTGTAATCACTATAAAGAATCCAGTAAACTAATTCAAAATATTATATATATACATACAATATATAATACATATAGAAAATATATATGTAACAGAGAAGAAAACAGTAATGGAGGAACAGAGTAACAAGAAAGACATAGACAAAACAAATAGCAGATAGCAGGTGTAAATCCTATCTTATCAATCAAAAGTCTGAGGTTGATATATTGTATAAAGACATAAGCCAACAATTCAACTACAAATTAAAGGGTTGAAAATAAAGAAATATAAAAAATATACAAACAACTAAAAGAGAGCTGGAAATTCATAAAACATATTTTAATGCACAATAAAAATGTTATTAGAGACATAAAAGAACAATTTATAATGAAAAAAGAATCAACCCATCAAATAACAATTATAAATATATATGCACCTAAAAACAGAGCCCCAAAATATAAGAAACAAAAACTAATAGAATCAAAGTGAAAACAGAGAATTCAACAATAATAGTTGGAAACTTCAACACCCCATTTTTCAGAATGAATAGAACAATTAGACAGAAGATCAGTACGGGTACAGAAGACTTGAGCAACACTATAAACCAGTTAGACCTAACAGACACATATGGAATCCTCTATCCAACAGCAGCAAAATGCATATGCTTCTATTATGTACACAAAATGTTCTCCAGGAAAGACCTTATTTTAGGCCACAAAACAAGTCTCCATATATTTAAGAGGATGTTAATCATACAAGTATGTTCTACAGCTACAATGGAGTGATTTGAGTCAAGAACAGAAAGAAAGAAAGAAAAACAGAAACAGAAAGAAATTAAGGAAATTTGCAAATATGTAGAAATTAAATAACACACTCCTAATGGGTCAAAGGTGAAAATCAGAAGAGAAATTAGAAAATACTTGAGATGAATAACTAATTTAACTGCATCTCATGCATTTTGAAGCACTGTGAAAATACAATATATCAAAATGCATGAGATGCAGTTAAATTTGTGCTTAGAAATAAATTTATAGCTATAAATTACTAAATTTAAAAAAAAAGTTTTAAAATCAACAATCTAAACTTGCACCTTACAAAGCTGGAAGAAGAGCAAACTAAACCCAAAGCAAGTAGTAGAAGAAAATAGTAAATATTAGAGCATAAACAAATCAAATAGAGAATAGACAACCAATAGAATAAAATTAAGTAAACCAAAAGTTGTTTTTTGGAAAGATCAACAAAATTGACAAATCTTTCACTAGCCTGACCAATTAAAAAAAAAAAGACAATTCAATTTACTGAATGAATAGTGAAACAAGGGTCAGAACTACCAACTTTATAGAAATAAAAAGAATTATAAGGAAACATTATCAACAAATGCAGGCTAACAAATTAGATAACCTTGATAATATGAAAAAAATCCTAGCAAGACACAAAAACTGATTCAGGACCTAAACTGACTCTAGTAGAGATAGAAAATCTGAATAGATAACAAAAGAATGAATCAGTAACCAAAAAGCTCCCCACAAAGAAATTCTCAGTCACAGAAGGATGAACTAGTGAATTCTATAAAACATTTAGAGAATTAACACTAACTTCACCAACTCTTGCACAAATTATAAGAGGAAAGACTTCCCAATCCATTCTGTGCGGCCATTATTTCCTTGATACCAAAACCTGGCAAACATGTCACAAACATATCAAAAAAAAAGAAAATTATAGATCAATATCCCTGATTAACATACATGTAAAAATACTAAACAAAATACTGGAAAGCCTCATCAAGCAAGACATAAAGATACAAAAAGGATTATTCACCATGACCAAGCGGAATTTACCCCAGGAATGCAAATTTGGTTCAACATATGAAAACCAATCACTATATGAAAACTAATCACTATAAAACACCATATAGGGCTTCCCTGGTGGCGCAGTGGTTGAGAGTCCGCCTGCCGATGCAGGGGACACGGGTTCGTGCCCCGGTCCGCCAAGATCCCACATGCCGCGGAGCGGCTGGGCCCGTGAGCCATGGCCGCTGAGCCTGTGCGTGCAGAGCCTGTGCTCAGCAACGGGAGAGGCCGCGGCAGTGAGAGGCCCGCGTACCGCAAAAAAAAACCAAAAAACAAAACACCACCACCATATAAATAAAGGCCCAAAATGACATGATCATCTCAATAGATGCAGAAAACACATATGACAAAGTCTAACACTTTATTGGGATAAAAAACACTTCATATATTAGAGACGTGAACATGCTTACTTGATAAATGACATCTACAAAAAACCCTCAGCTAACATCAAACCTGATGGTAAAAGTTTAAAAAGTTTTCCACTAATGGAAATAAGGATATCTGCTATCACCAATTCCATTCAACATTGCACCGAAGTTTCTAGGTGGGCAATTAGACAAGGAAATGAAATAAAAGGCAGCCAGAAAGGAAACAGAAAGTAAAAATCTATTTGCAAATGACATGGTCTTGTACATAGAAGGTCCTAAGCAACCATGCAATTACATCAGCCCATTTGAACAGTCGATGATAATCTTCCCATGTTAAGATCAGCTAATTGGTAACTTTAATTACAACTGCAAAGTTCTTTGACAGAAGTACCTAGATTAGTGTTTGAATAACCAGGGGATGAGAGTCTTGGGGGGGACATCTTTAGAATTCTGCCCACTACAATCAGTAGCCACTAATTTGGTTCCCTTGTTCCATTTGCTATGTTATAAGGTACTGACCAAAATCTATGAGGCCTAAAGTAGTTATGTTCCTACGAGTTCTCCCTTTACTGATTCGGTTGTAGGACACTGAATCAGCATAACTAATCATCAGAATTGCGAGACTTCATTTGCAGAGAACTAAAATCTTCTGAGTCCTTTCCAACCACTTTAATTGGTAAAAGTCCCTGCCCACTTTCATTTGGCAGAATCTCAGTCTACTGACCATTTGGCTATGATTCAAAAGGTACATTCTTTGAAATTTGTATCATATTTATTTCAATATACATTTATTTTATGTATTTCTGTTCAGTATGGATTCAGTATGAGGCGGAATTAATTTGAATTAATACTCATATAAATTTAACAAA
The DNA here is from genome assembly GCF_011762595.2 of Tursiops truncatus. Taxonomy (NCBI): domain Eukaryota; kingdom Metazoa; phylum Chordata; class Mammalia; order Artiodactyla; family Delphinidae; genus Tursiops; species Tursiops truncatus. The sequence continues at coordinate 160,665,584 of NC_047035.1, read as the reverse complement.
TAAGTCACCTGCCTGTAAAGATAAAATTTCTGCCAAAAGGAAAGCAAATGATATAAAGGAAAAAGTTCTATGTCTACAGAGAAATTGTAGCACATATTATTTTGTGGCTCTAATTAGTGAAATAATATCATTTACTTTAAGATAGGTTTACTACTAATTTATGTGGAGTAATTTCGTTGACGTCATATCAGTTAATTCAAATAATCATCTGGGTTGTCAATTATGCTTCCCTGACTGATATATTACCTGAATTTGAAATAAAAGGAATGAGGAAATAAACAAATATATTATCCAATAAAAAATAAGCATCACGTTTATAGAAGAATTATATAAACCTCATGTAGCTTATTTTAAATGCACACATGCAGGCACACATCAAGAACCCTGATATCATGAACTTGGCAATCAAAGAATTTGTGGGAAAGAAAAACAAAAACGGAAGCTCTCTGCAAAACACTACTTGAGGCAGAAAGAATTACGAAGTACCAAATGTGTATGCCTTTGAAATTAATTATGTGGTGTGGCTGAGGAGTTGCATTATCCATCAACCCTCTCATTTCCACTGCCTGCTTGGACAGTATTGGTAATTATTGGTAATAGGACTGTCAGCTGTGAAGGAGTTTGGGTAGAGATGGGAAAAGAGGGAAGGAAATGGTACTGATGAGCAAAATCTGTAACCTTTGGGTGACATAATTCCTGACATTCCCAAATACACTTTTGGCCTAATCTTCATTTCCAGAGACCGTATTCTCTAGCCATAGCAGACTGCTGTATCTTTGCCTGGGCACACCAAGTAACTCTATACGGTCCTTATGGGGTTCTTTCAGTTTGAAATATTTCTTTCACTTCCTTGTCCATTGAAATATCATTCATCTTTCAAGTCCTTTCTCAAATGCCCTTTTCCTTTCCAGTGTCAGAATTTGCCTATAGCCACAGAGCAATCTGCTCAGACTAATATTATAGTACTTTTCTAATTTCTCCCTGTATTAAAATTAACTGGGTTATTCTTGAGAATGCTTTCCAAAGAGATCATAAACACTCTAATATGCAACATGTATCTTAAAAATCTTTATAACATCCACAGCCTTTATCATGATGCCTTACACACACTGGGCTTAATAAGAGCTTTTGAACTGAAATTAACAGTTGATACCAACATATAAAATTATATTTCATAAACATAATAAATTTTTCATCTTTAATTAATTTTTACTTTTAAACTAGTGTAACTACAATATTAAAAATGTAACAAGTGGAAAAATACACTGTATACCCACTTAATGAACATAATTCTTATTTTTATTTTTAAAGAAACAGGGTTAACTACTGTAATAAAATCTCCTCCATAATTGAAAATTCAGATGAATTTTTAAATAACAGTGTAATGAAGCTGATTTCTTTGCAAAATCAGAGTATAGATCAAAGCAAGCTTCACCGATGTTTGCTACAAAAATGAATTGAATACTGACCACTAAAATTAAGATTATAACTTATCTGTTAGTGGAGGAATTTTATCCTTTACTTATGTATCCCCATTGCATACTGTCAGATGCAAAAATGCTCAATTAATGTTTATTGAACAGACTAAGGGACAGCAAACTATGACCTGCAGACAAATCTCACCTTCCACCAGATTTTGCATGGCCTGAGAGCTAAGGGTTTTTACACATTTAAATGGTTAAAAAAATTCAAAAGAATAGTATTTTATGACATGTGAAAGTTATATGAATTATAAATTCCAGTGTCCATCAGTAAAGTTTTATTATAATATAGTCAGGCTTTATCTTTAAGTATTGTTTATGGCAACTTTCGCAGTATAGTGGCAGGGACACAGACTGTATACCCTAAAAAGCCACAATTATTTACTATCTGGCCCTTTAAAAAAAAATATGCAGATCCCTGGAATAGAACATTAATGTTCAGGTTAATGTCTCCATTACTAAATTGCAGCTTCACTGGGGACAAGATCTGTGTTCTTGTTCACTATTATAGCTACACATACACAATGTGTGGAATAATATATTTTCCCAATAAAAAGTTTTTAAATATATAAAATAAATAAACATTACTTTTTCACTAACATCAAAATAAATGGATATTAAGACTATAAAGGCTATAAAAACTTGATCTACAGAGTAAGAATATGAGACTCTTTTCTATTTTTTGTCTTTTGGTGTTTCTTATTAATAAAAGAATCTAAGTCACTGTCTAAATAACACAGCCTGCCAAGTATTGAGAAATAGATTATGGTTCCTAGTGCCCTTCAGAAAGGGCAGCATAGATCAGTTTAGGACATCCTGGTGTTAGAAAAACCAGTGATGAATATAATGCTTATATTAAAAAAAACAAGAAAAACCTAAAAGCTTTGGCCTGAGGTTAAGCTACCACTGCAGCTAAAACACTGATAGAAAGGTTGCTATTTCCTTAGCCTGAAGAATCAGGTAAAGAAGCCAAGGACATGCAGGTCCGCCATAAATAAAGGGAAGAATTCTAGAAAGAAAAGAGCCTTAAAAAGGGGTGACCCATGTTCTATGAATAAACTCTACCCAAATCTCCACCTAAAACTGAAGCATGCATGTGCAGGGAACACTTCTAGTAACTAAAGCTAAAAGAGCTGAATTGATATTTGAACTACTGAATTGATATCTAAACTACAAAACAGAGTTCTCAATTTGAGTCTAAGCAAGCTAATCATCTACTTAAACGAAATCAATCATAAATACTCTCAATAAATATAACAGAATCCAGAGACTCTACAGTAGTACATTTATAATGTCATAGATATGATCCAAAATTATTTGACAGAAAAAGGACCAGGAAAATACGACCATGCCATGGGAAAAGACAGTCAACGGAGGTCAATTCTGAGATGAAGGAGACAAGGATTTTTAAATTACAATTATACTGATGCTCAGTGAAGGACAATACACTCATAATGCATGAAAGGATAAGAGATCTTAGTAGAGAAATTAACACAATTTAAAAGCAATTAAATGAAAATTTTTATATAATATCTGATATTTTTAAAAGATCATTAGATAGGCTTATAAGCATATTAAAGATGACACGGAAAAAAATCACAGAACTTGAAAATAAATCAATTGAAATTGTTCAATGTGAAAAAAGAGAAAACAATCAAACTATATAAGACCCTCAATAACAATATGTTAGACATGTTGTCTAACATCATGATGATTGAAGTCCAAGAAGGAGAGGAGAGAAAGAATGAGATGGAAAAATATATCTGAATAAATAAGGGGAGAACACTTTCCAAAATTGGTGGAAAAATAATTTAAAATTCATGAAGCTTATTTAACCTGATTAGGACTTTCAAAAATCTCATGCCTAGGCACGTTATAGCCAATTGATTAAAACCAACATAAAACATCTTGATAGCACTAAGAAAAACAAAGCTATATTAAATATAGCAAAACAATCATTTTAATAACTGTGAATGTCACATCAGGGAATAGGGAGGCCAGAAGACAGGGAAATAATATCTTTAAAGCACTAAAAGAAAAACATGTGCATGAAACAATTCTATATCTAATGAGAATATATTTCAAGAATAAAGGGAAAATAAAGACATTTTCAGTAAAGGAGAACTAACAATTTATCATCAGCAGAACTGGACTACAAGAAATACTAAAGGAAATTCTTTATGCTGAAGAGAAATGATACTAGAGACAAACTCAGAAGAAATGGAGATTATTGCAAGTAATGTATATGATAAAAGAATATTTTTCTCTTAATTTATTTTTAATAATATTTAAAGAAAAATAGCATTGACTTGTAAGATTTATAACTTACATATTATAGATTATAGACGTAATACATGGGATCACTATAAAGTAAAGGACAATGAGAAAGGGATAAATGACCTATGCTTTTCTAAATTTTCTACATTGTAAGTATATTTTACAATATCAATTTTAAGTATATTATAAAGAGTTAAGAGTATATGCCATAATCCCTAGAGTTACTACAAAATTAAATGTTAAGACATACATCTAAAAAGCCAATTAAAAAAGGATTTTTAAAAATATTCAAATAATCCCAAAGAAGGCAGAGAAGGAGACCAGAAGGATCAAAACCAGAATGTTCAAACAGAAGACAAACAATAAAATGTTGAGCTAAATCTAACAATACCAATTATTACATTAAATTAAATGGATTAAACATGCCAATGAAATGAATTATCATAATGGATACAAAAGCAAGATTCAACTATATGCTGTCTCCCAGAGACACACTTTAAGTATAAAGACACAGACAGGTTGAAAACAAACAACAGGAAAAAATATATCGTAAAAACAACATAAGAAAAGACAGATGACTTGCACACTATTTTATCACCTTAACCTAAATGATAGTTATAGACCCCTATACCCAATAATTGCAGAATACACATTCTTTTCTAATTCACCTGGTATTTTCACCAAGATAGATTATATGCTGTATCATAAACTAAGTCTCAAAATATTTTAAAAGATTGAAATAAAAGAATGTATTAACCAAAAGGTAATTAAAATTAGAAGTCAATAATAATATGTCAAAACCCCACAAACATAATATTTGGAAATTCAACAACACACTTCTAAATAATCCATGGACCAAAGAATAAGTTACAAAGGAAATTAGAAAATGTTTTAACTGAATAATATATATCAAAACTGGTGAACCAAAATTTCCACTTCAGGAAATAAGAAAAAAAAGAAAAATAAATAAAAGGAAAATCCTAGGTAGAAGAGAAGAGAAGAAGAGAGGAGATCAAACACAAATAATCAACAGCAGGAATAAGGGGGGTTGTTGCTATACATTCTATAGACACTGAAAGGATAACTGACTCTTAACAACTTCATGCCAACAAATTTGACACAGTATAAATAGAAAAAATGGATTTCATAAAATTAAAGACTTCTCATTAAAAATATCAATAAGAAGATTAATATACATTCCACAGACTTGGAGAAAATATTTGTAAGCATAAATCTTAGAAAGAATGGGAAGCCAAGATACATAAAAACTGGTACAAGGAACTCTCATTCATTGCTGATGGGAATGCAAAATGGTACAGCCACTTTAGAAGACGGGCAGTTTCTTATAAAACTAAGCATACCCTCACCATAGAATCAAGCAGTCATGTTCCTTGGTATTTATACAGAGGAGTTGAAAACTTACGTGCACACAAAAACCAGCGGCTGGATGTTTACGGTAGCTTTATTCATAATTGCCAAAATGTGGAAACAACCAAGATGCCCTTCAGCAGGTGAATGGGTAAACTACGGTACATCCAGACAGTGGAATATTATTCACCACTAAAAAGAAATGATCTATCAAGCCATGAAAAGACATGGATGAAACTTAAATGCATATCAATACATGTCATTATACATTTGTCCAAATCCATAGAGTGTACAACGCCAAGAGTGAACCCTAATATAAACTACGGACGTTGCGTGAAAATTATGTGTCCATGTAGGTTCATTGATTGTAACATATGTACCACTCTGGTGAGGAAGTTTTGTAGTGGGGGGAGGCTGTGTGTATGTGGGAGCATGGGGTGTACAGGAAACCTGTGAGGTCTATTCAATTTTGCCGTGAATGTACTCCAAAATTAGAGCCTATTTTAAAAATTACAACTCATTCATAAAAAACAAGTAGCCCAATAAAAATTAAGCAAAATATGTGAGCAGAAAATTTACAAAAGAAGATATATTAATAGCCAATAAGCTCATGCAAAAGAGACCAATATCATCAGCCATCAGGAAAATTCAAATTCAAACCGTGGTGAGATACCACCACATACCTAGCAGAATGATCAAAATGAAACCACTAAATAGAAAATATTAACAAAGGGGCAGAACAACAAGAAGTCTCATAGATTGTTGGTAGGAGTGTGAAATTGTACAGCTACCTTAGTAAAAGCTCTGGCAGTCCTCATAAAAGTAAACATCCATTGATGCAGCATTTCAGTTCTAGGTATTTACCAAAGAGAGTTAAAAACATATTCACAATGACTTGTACAAAAATATTCGTAGCAGTTGTATTTATAATAGCCCAAAACAGGAAAAAAACACAGGTGTCCATCAATAGGAGATCTGACGAATAAACTTACTCAATTGCAAACTGCTCAGCAATAAGAAGGAAAGAACTCATGTTACATGCTACAACCTGGATGAATCTGAGAGCAAAGTGAGAAAAGTCTTACACAAAAGGGCATACAATGCACAAGTTCATTTAAATGAAGTTCTAGAATAGGCAAAACTAATCTACGGAGGAGGAAAAAGGATTAAAGCAGTGATTATTTTGAGAGCAGAGGATGGGAGCAAGGATTGACTAGGAAGAGACCTGAGGGGACTCTGTGGTATGACAGTAATGTTTCACATTTTGTTAGGGGTTTGAGTTGCACAGGTGAATGCATTTGTCAGAACTTATCCAATAGTATTGATACACTTAAACTGGTATTTTCATATAACGTAAGTTTTACTTCAAAGGGAAAAACAAAGAACTGTAATGAATACCTAACTCCAGCACAAGGACGAACTTTTTCTTAAAGGACCAAATAGTTTAGGCTTTGTCGACATACGGTCACTGTCACAACCACTCAACTCCAAGACTGTAGTACAAAAGCAGCCACAGACAATTTGTGAATGAATGGGCATGGCTGTGTTCCACTAGAACTGTATTTACAAAAATAGGAAAATGACCCACAGGACATGGTTTGTTGATCTCTGCGTCTAGTTAATGATACCATGTTGCCGTATTTGCGGTAAAGTTATTCCTGCAACTTTCTCTGAATGCATAGAAAATATGACAGATTGATGGATGGAGAAAGGGTTGGGTGGATGGATAGATACTGATAAAACAAACATAGAATAGTAATTTTAATTATATAACCTAAGTGGTAGGTATATGGTTAGTCACAGTAAGCTTTTTCAAACTTCTTCCCATTCTTGAAAATTTTTATAATAAACTCTTGTTGGGGGAACATACAAATAAAAAAATAAGTGGGTTCACAGATCCTGTTCATAGCTTACTAGGCAAAATAGAGCTAATACGGCCATAAATTAAGAAACACAGTGTAGATGAAACTTTCAAAGCTATTATGTGCTGCCCAGCAATCCCACAGGACCAAAGAAATGCCGCAGAAATGGGTCCTACAGGTGTGTCTGTGGAGGATAGCAAAGGACCTCCAGTCCTAGACTATGATCACCATACCTCCCTAGAACAAAATAAAAACACTGGATGCTGTTTAATAGTGTGTGTGTTTCATAATATAATATATGGGTTTTAGACCCAATTTAGCAATTGGTTAAAATAACAAAAGTTCTCATAATCCCATTTAAACCTAATTTTAAATACCCAAATAAGAAAAATAATCTGTGGTATAAAAGGAAATATTAACTTTTCAAATAATGTTCTTTTATCTTTGATAACCTATACAGTTTAGGTTTACAGAGAACTATATATTTTAAAAACCTCACGTATCACCTTTACCATGAGCTGAATTCTAGAATTATTTAAAACTATTTTTATAAGAATTAAGAAAAACTCATATTTTATGTTATAAGAAAAACTTTTATATTCTTATAAGAAAAACGATTATATTCCATTCTTTTAAAAAGTTTTACTATCATTGCAAAGATATATTTGAATTTGTGTAATGATACTATTTTATCTAATTACAATGTTATACACTTTTAAAAATCAATACTACATCTTAATCACTTTGCCTCAAGCTTTAGTAGACTTCAAATATTGACACAGTGATGTTTTTAATGTTCTAATAGATTTTCAAACTTAGCTCTGAAAACTTCTCAAGGCATTGATTACATGATGAAAGATATTAATCTGGAGCACTGACAAATTATTTCAAGTGTAAGTTAATCAAAAATTTTATTACTACTCATGAAATAAGGATTGTTGAATGGAGACAAGATTCCAGCATGACTACTTTTTCCATAAACATTTTCAAGCACCTTGTATCTGAAGGCAAAACATTTGCTTATTTAAAGCAGTCTCTAGGGAAATACTCATATTTTAACATTTAATTGTAGTTATAAGAGATGCATCACTATTATTAAAACCACTAGCCTTCAATTATTATGCTAGGCAACATTTTGCCCCTCTTTCCCTATGAGGCTTATAGTATTATTATTATTTCCATTTTACAGATGAGGAAACTGAGACCACACAGCTAGCAGGTTAGCAGGGCCAGTGTTCAAACACAACCAGTCTGATTCCAGAGATCTTAAATTAAACCAAGCGATATAGCTAAGATAGTGTCTGCCTATATAACATTTCAATTTTGATGTGAATTGATCCCATTTTATCTCTTTACTAGGCTATCAAATGGCAAAATAAGAAAAGAGAAGGAAGAAAGAAAGAGGGAGGAAATGGAGGAGAAAAGAAAAGGGGTGGAGACCCTGATGTTGTCTAACTTCAAGACGAGGTGGCAAGAAGAAGAGAATCAGAGCCACATATAACATAAAAAGAAAATATCAAGTATGCTGCCCATGATGGAGACTAAGGTAAGTAGCTGTATACTGTGAAAAATCTTCCTCTAAGTAAAAGGAAAAAAACAGTGAGGAGGTTCTAAAAGGGAAATGGAATTACAATGGCTAAAATTTGGGAACCAGATTTAATATCATCATCTAACACAACTGTATCCATAATAAATGTTTCATGTAATTGCAGTGAGTCGGTCCTGTTTGTGAAGTCTGGCTCCCCCCGTTTTTATTTTTAGTGATAAAGTTGGCTTATTCCTAACAATTGTTAAACACTCTTTTTTAAAACTTATTTTTGTCATCAAAGCCAAGGACAATAAACTCCATTTTACTTACATAAGAGTTAAAATTAGGAACACCAAAATTATTCAGAAATGTACTAAACATCAACTTTTATCAGGTATTTTATGACAAGCTCTACTTACAATATCTTACTTAGCTCTCAAATCCTATCTTATGATAGATTTTAGAGTTGAGAAAACCAAGGTTTAACAAAGTAAATTGCTCAAGATTATATAGCTAGTGACAGCACCAGCATTCTAACCACATGTATAGTATTTATGTAAACATTTCCAAACCACTAACATCTAATCACTTTAAATTGTCTCTAGGGAATACTCATATTTAACATTTACTTGTATTTATTTGAGAGAAGTATGAATTTTATTAAAAAATCACCAGCCTTCAATTAGTTATACCAGGCAAAAGATTACCTCTTTTCATACCATGTGTAAGGCCATCAGGTGAAGGCAGGCACAGAGTCAGTTTTTGCTTTACTAAAATATCTTAATCACCTGGTATAAAATGGCAAGTGAATGAACTTCATTAGTTAACAACTAAAGAAATGAATAAATGTCTGGCTCCAGAACTCCCATCAGAGCTTTCTAGTCAGCCGAAGAATTCAAGTATTACTAGAGAAAGCTAAAATCAGTCTAAACAAAAGCAAAGATATTTGACAAATTAATCTATGGAGTACTATGCTTAAATTTCACAGTTTCCTTACAGAGTCAAAATAGCTAGAAAATCCCAATTATTATCTAGATAGACCTTTGAGGTCCTAGGAACCCAATTATAAGTATCTGACATTTTAGAATCATAAATATCTTGAATATAGTTAAAGAATGTATAAAATTAGACATCATCATCCTTAATATCTAACCATCAGCTCTGATTCTACTGTCCTTACCAACCACTTGACCAAAAAAAAAAAAAAGTTCAAAGCACTTACCAGACATATCACCGTTGTGGTCATGAAATGGAGGTGATGGGCCAGTTATCCCACTCCTCTTTGCCCAGCCAAGTCGCAGACTCTGATCTTGCATCATACTACAGAGTCCATCCTCAAAATCACATCTTTCATAGTTTGAGCCTAATGGGAGAAAAAAGAAATCCACTTTCACAACCCCACATGTGGCTTTTTAAGAAATAAAACAATAGGTGAAAAAGAAACCTTAGGAACAAATTACAAAGAGATTAACATCAGGATAATTTCTCACAATTTAAGTCTACTTCATCAATGCAAAGCTTTTTTGCATATGACATTCAAATAAATCACCACATATTAAAAACCAGTGTGGTCATACAGAAAGAATGCCACTCATGAGGTCAGAAGACTGAGGACCTAATCTTGATTTTGTCTCTTATTAACTGAGGGCCTTGCTAAACCACTTAACCACACCAAGCCATTTTCTTCACCTATGAAATTGAAATAATGGCATGCTGCCCTTTCTCCCTCAAATGACTGCTGTGAGAATCTTATGACATAATATATATATATAAATACAACTCTTAGGCACCACAAAATATGAGGCATTATTATTAAGGTTACATCTTCACATCCACCTTAATGTTCCAGCCATATCAGAATTTCAGGTTTGGGCAGACCATTTCAGAGAGGACCCTCTGATACAAATTCAGCCATCGTGGCTGCGACGGAACCCTGGAATTAAGCATAGCACCTCCCTGTTGAATCTCAATGTTCTTGAAATCCCTGGTGTTTTTAATCACAACAAGGCATTTTCTGGCTTTTTTTTTTTCTTTTCTTTTTCTCTTGGTATAAGTGATCCAAGAGGCTTGGGAGAGGGAGAAAAACCTGGACACTTGGTTGCTCACAATAACCCCTCAAGGGGGGCTTTATTCCATTATCCACCATCTGTAAATGTCACTCTCTAAAAAAACAAATTAATTCAATGGCAACCATACCGTCCCTGGGTTGTAGCTCTTAGTAACTGGAGATGTTCCTTTGACAAGCTTGTTCTTGTGCTAACTGGTTGCATCAGCCACAGTGGTTATTCTGATGAATAGATAGACAGTGCCTGGCAACCCAGTCACAAAAACATAATTTTTAAGTCACATTTCGGAAAAATATTACTTAGTAATAATACATCTGGTGCATATCCTTGAGAACATCCATGTGAGTACTGAAAGCTGAATTAGAAACTACACTTTTAAACATTATCTAAACCTGCTTTATTACCAATGGTCTATTTTATTATTTTCAGTCCTAGATTCCTTATTTTGAAAGATTTTACAAAGCAGCTGTATTCTGTAATGTTAACAGGTATCTTCATAGCCACGATTTACTGAGGGAGATCAGTGCTAGGCATTCTAACCGCGGTAGTTTATTTACTCCTCAAAAAAACCTTACGAAGCAGGCAGCCAGTGAACGTTGGGGCCAAGATCGGAACCAGGTCTTTTTTGACTCCAGAACCTGAATTCTTAAAGCTCTGTTCCAAGGTCTCATTGTTAAGCCACTAACCCACTTTTACCTCTAGAATTAGAGGCCTGTCAGCGTTTCTAATACTGAGGAAACCAGTATTTCCAGGCAGAATTCATGTCATTCTATCTAAAAGCTGAGAAACTTGATTAGTCTGTGAATCATACCGTGCTTAAATTTACAATTGCCTTAAGGCCTTTGAAATATTTAGAATATTCAGAATATCCCAATCATTACCTCATGGACCCCTAGTGGTCCAGGGCAGCTGGTTAAACAGAAAATGAACTCAATTATAGTTATTTGTATATGAATGTGCATGTCATTCAACTAGTTATGCATGTGTATCTTCATAGGTATGTATGTTTTCAAGTCTCTTTTAGTCCCAGCATTTTTTCCAATGATCTACTTGTGATTACAAAATATTCTAAACTTTTTATCACCATATTTCAGCAATTATGTGTATGAAATGTACACACACACTCACATAGGTGTCAAACAGTTTTCAAATACCAAGAAATTACCTTGCATTACAATTACTTAGTTGATGTCTGTTTCCAATGTTCTTTGTTCTCTTTAATAAACAAGGATGATGATGATGTATTCTGGAAGTGTTAGAACTAGAAAAATAGCTAAACGAAACATTTTTATTTCTGAATAGTCTCAACAGGGGTTCCTTTTGTTACAAAATGAATCTAATGAGCATACATTTTTCAACTAATTGTTATTAAAAAAGCAATCATGAACTTCTCATAACTGCCAGATTATGCAAAAATGCATCAGAAAATTTTCTAAGTATTCATTTTCCTCCCAGTAGAGAATTGTGTATTTTAAACCATTTGAACAATTTTTCCTGAATTGTGGTTGATTTGCCTTTTACAATCTCATATCCCACACATCTACATTCAAATCTGATAGTACTTCCTATACTAAAGTGTGTCTGCGTGGAGATTCTCCTCCTACCACAGCAATGCTGCAGTTGGACAACACATGGAATGGGAGGAATGAGATGCAGGAACTTAGGAGAATCCATGTTCCTCGGCTTTTTGAACTTGAGCAACTCATCATTTTGTTTTTAATTTTGTGATCCCACAGGTCCAGCATACTGCAGTGAAAAAGAGAGGGTATCTCCATGTTGTGCTTTGAGGTTGCTTGGAAGACCCAATTATCTTCTGAATTGGCTTCCACCATGCCAGATTCTCTCATTAAAATTTTACTGCAGAGCCATTCGTGGATTCAATCATTAACACCATAAGTGAAGAAAAATATTAAACTATATCCTCAAGTGATAGTTAACATAGGGCATGCTTCTGAGAAAATGGTAAGGAATAGAAAAAAATTTTAATAGTGGTAGTGGTGAAGAAATTGATGCAGAACTCGGGATTAACTTAGTATGAGTAGATCATCACAATATAAAGTTCTTAGAAGACAGGGAAACTGTAAGAGTTAGGAGAACTCTAAAAAGGAGAGGTAGAAGGTATTAAAAGCAAGCCATTTATTTCACAATTTTGCCTGGGCCTGTATTAATATTGCACGTTTCTTTTCCTCCTGAAAGTTCTATGAGGCACAGTTGTAGACTTTCCTAATGTTAAATCCTGCTTTTCTTGGAAAACTGTGCCAAAATATAAAATGCATCATTTTAACCATTTCACGTATATAGTTCTGTGATAAAAACAGTAATTCACATTGATATGCAACCATCACTACCATCCAAGTCCACAACTGTTTCATTTTCCCCAGCTGAAACTTTTCATTCCTCCCTCCCCTCAGCCCCTCGGAACCACCATTCTACTTTCTGTCTAAAAATTTGACTACTCCAGGTACCTCATGTAAGTGGAATCATGCAATATTTGTCCTTTTGTGATTGGTTTATTTCACTTAGTATAATTGTCCTCAGGGTTCAGCCATGTTGTAGCATGTGTCAGAATCTCCTTCCTTTTAAAGCTGAGTAATATTCCACTTATGTATCTACCATATTTTATGTATGCATTCACCTGCTGGAGGATACTTGGGTTGCTTCCACTTTTTGGCTATCGGGAATAAGGTTGTTATCAACATGGGTGTACAAAAATCTGTTGGAGTCCCTTTTTTCATTTCTTTTTGATATGTCTCCAGATTTGAATGGCTGTATTATACAGTAATTCTATTTCTAATATTGAATGGAATTGCCATACCATTTCCACAGAAGCAAAAAGGCTTTACATTCCCACCACCAATGCACAAGTGTTCCAATTTCTCAACATCTTTGCCAATACTTGTTATTTTCTTGGGTTTTGTTTGTTTGTTTATAATAGCCATCCCAATAGATGTGAGGTGGTATCTCATTGTGGTTTTGACTTGCATTTTCCAAATGATCAATGATATTGAACATCTTTTCATGTGCTTATTGGACATCTGGATATCTTCTCTAGAGAAGTGGCCATTCAGGCCCTTTGTTCATTGCTTGTTTTTTGTTGTTGAATTGTACGAGTTCTTTATTTATTCTGCATGTCAATGTCTTAGATATATCGTTTGAAAACATTTTCTTCCATTCCATGGATTGACTTCTCATTCTGATAGTGTCCTTTGATACACAGAAGTTTTTCATTTTGATGAGCTGTAATTTATCTAGTTTTTCTTTGTGGCCTGTGATTGCCAAAAAATCATTGCCAAATCCAATGTTATGAGGCTTTTCCCCTGTGTTTTCTTCTAAGAGTTTTATAGTTCTAGCTCTTACATTTAGGTCTTTAACCTATTTTGAGTAAATTTTGGATATGCTGTAAGGTAGGGGTCCAAATTTAATCTTTTTGCATATAGATGTCCAGTTTTTACCACACTGTTGAAAAGACTATTCTTTCCCCATTGAATGGTCTTGGCACCCTTGTCAAAAATCATCTGACCATCTATGAGACAGCTAATTTCTAGGCTCTCTATTGTATTTCATTGGCCTATGTGTCTGTCTTTATGCCAATTCCATATTCTTAATTACTGTAGCTTTGTAGTAAGTTTTGAAATCATTAAGTGTGAGGGCTATAAGATGGTTCTTTTTCAAGATTGTTTTGGATATTTAGGGTCCCTTAAGATTCCATATGCATTCTAGGATGAATTTTACTATTTCTGCAAAAAATATTCTTGGGATTTTGAGAGGGATTACTTTGAATCTATAGATCACTTTGGGTACTACTGACATCTAAACAATATTAATTCTTCCAACCCATGAACATGAGGTGTCTTTCCATTTATTTGCATCTTCTTTAATTTCTTCCAGCAACAATTTTTTGTTTTCATAACCTTGGTTATGTTTAGTCCTGAGTATTTTATATTGCTTGAGGCTATTATGAATGGACTTTGTTTTATTTCCTTTTTAGATTGTTCATCATTAGTGCACAGAAATGCAACTGATTTTTGTGTGTTGATTTTGAATCCTGCAACTTTGCTTAATTTGTTTCTTTGTTCTGACATTCTTTTCATAGACTTTTGGAGTTTTCTACATTTAGGATCACATTTTCTGTGAACAGAGATAATCTGACTTGTTCATTTCCAGTCTGAATTTCTTTTATTTCTTTTTCTTATCTACTTGCTCTGGCTTGGACTTCCAGTACTATGTTGACAGAAGTGATGAAAGAGGGCTTTCGGTCTGTTACCGTTGAGTATGACGTTAGTTGTGGGTTTCTCATATACAGCCATTTGCGTGTTAAGGTAATTTCTTTCTATTCCAAGATTGCTAAGTGCTTTTATCTCCTTCCCTTCTTGAGGAAGCTATTTATTACATAGTTACAAAATTTTACATACATTTTACTGTTTAGAAAATGATTTCCTTCTTGTAGATAGCATATAAAAACATTTGTACAAAGAATTACCTCCCTTACTCTCATTTAATGTAAAAATTAATGGCCAGTTCCTGCAAAGGATGAAATAAATTCAAAATAGTCCAATTAAATGAAAGTAAAATTTATTCTCAAAAGTAGATTTCCATGAAAGAGTGCTATTATTTGGCCTGGCAATGTGAAACCATTAATTAATTTTTATCAGGGAAATGTTTATCTTTCACACTGAACTAATTTTATTAGTTTCATTGAAACAAAAACAGGAAAAACTGTAAATCAGAAAGGTATGTGATAGCATATGGAATTACAACTTCCATAGCTCACACCAGAATTATCTAATATTACTTAAGTTGGAATCTTGCCATATAGTTGCCTTTAATCTCAAACCATTGAGCACATCTTTGGCAAGAATTTGACATAGATACCATCATTGTCACATGAGAAAAAGATTTCCAAACCATATTTTAACTATAACACTGTTTCAAGATTAGTAAATTTCACAGAATTTGTTATAATAGCCCAAACTGAGACATTTTGCTATGATGAATAGGAGTTTTAGTTGATTAATAAAAAATATGTTTAAAACATTTTGCATCCAATGTAGTGGTAAGATAAATATTGCACATGAAATCTCACATTTCACTCTATTAATGCTTATCTTCAAGTATTTTAATGAACTTCTACAACTACTTTTAAAAGTAGTTGACATTTATGTCATCCTACTGAAGAAACAATGTACTTACTATCATCTGATTAAACACTACCACCTCTCAGATTTTCAGAATGCACCTCTAATGTAATTTTCACACATTTCACATACAAATTTAGATTTATATGAAGTAAAGACCTTTTGAAAAAATTATTATTCCTAAATCCAAAAAAGTTTGCAAAAGAAGTTAGGTAATACTTCAAAACTTTATGATATATTTCATCAAATCAAAGTATTAAAAATAGACCAAATGGAAATGTTCTTAAGCAAGACATGTACGTAGGGGAGAAATTATTTAACTGAATATATTTTTCCATTTTGAGTCACAGTAATTTTAGCTCTAAAAGTAAATGTATGGAACAGTTCATGTTAATACTAACTTCAGGTATGCTACAGTAATTATCTAATTACTGGAGTAATTTCTGAGAAAATACTGGAGTATTTTCTGGTAATATTCCAATGGTGGGAACCCACTGCAGGGGATATATCTCAACATTGTAACACTGTATCAACAGTACAGTTTATAGTCTTATGGTTGACTTGGACCTGAATAGCAACATAAGTAATATTACTGTTTTACTGTTGAGTAAAATTAAAACAGAGTAAAGCCTTTATATATCAAATAATTCTGAACAATTACTAGAAGAGAAACTAAATTATTGCTGTGCTTAATAGAATGAGGAAGACCAGGCAATGGGGTTCTGCGTAGAAGCAGACATTGAAACACTAGAAACATAATTTTTTAAAAATACCCAGATCAGTACCACAACATGTACTTTCCTGGCTCAGGATATTAATAAATTCTAATAAAGAGAGATTCTTGTCAACATTAGAACCAAATAGTTGTTACACCTAAAAATTATTTTTCTTGCTCACGATTTATTGTGTTCAATATTGTGTATAAATAGAATTTATTTCATTGTGAAGATTTAGTCTTTTTAAATCTAATATCTTTAAAAAATACTGAGTTAAAATAATAGGTTCAAGTATTCTGAAAAACAGGTCCATCATGTAAAATTAAAAAATTTTCAAAAACACTATTAATAGAATCAGTTGCATCCAAATTTCAACTTCAACTATGCCAATTTCATTTTAAAAAGTCAACATATTAATCTATTTCTTTAAAGCTCACACCATTTGTACTTTAAAGAGGGTCACAGATTAATTTTTTTCCCGAAATGTGACTACTGAAACATCATTATAAAGTCAGCTTCAGTAAGAACAAAAAATCTTGTCTATATTTTTAGCATCACAAATTTTCAAGAGAAAAACTGCTTGGCCATCATTATTCCTCCACAATATTTTCCCCCTAGTGGGTGTACAAAAGAAACTCACGCTTTAAAGTGATTCTCAATTTTATCTACAGGTTATCCCATTTTAAATAAAATACCAAAGTGGAAACTTCTCAGAAATGAAAAGCGAAAGAGCCAAAAGGTGACCTCCCAGTGTAACATTTAAAATGAAATTTGTTTATTTGACAAATCTGTTCCTTCACTCTCCTCTAAGGCTGGGCTTATTAGTATCTTTCATGTAGCTGAGACCTTGCCCACTGGGCGGCTTCCCCTTCTTTCGCATTAACCTCTTCCCTGAAGCAGGACTACGCATGTTATCACAGCAACCACGCAGAAAGGAAGCTTCAGAGGGATTAGTGATGGAAGGGACTTTGCATTTCTTGTCAAACCAACCGAGTGGTTCATCTTAGCTGCTCACCAAAGAACAGCAAGGGCTTTCCCCAGACAGGCCAGAGAAAGGACAGCACATCCACATGTAGCGTCTCTGGGGAAATGGGACAAATATAAAATGAATCCCCGTCTTAGGAATTGTTAAACACAAAGTGCAATCAAACAGCACCATCACAATTCCCAAACTATGGGAGAAAAATCTTCCACCTGTTTCCTTCTAAAGAGAAGAAATTATTCAGTAATCACTCCTCTTGTTTTAAAGTAATAACGACTGAATATTTGAATAGAATTCCAACAATGGTAAAATCAAACATGTAGAACCTTATGTAAGAGAAAAAAATGAAGAATTCTGTAAACAGTAATTAATATAGTATCTGAATAAAAAGTAGAAAATACGTTTGAGCATATTGCTCTAAAATACTAGACTTAGTGCCTCCAAATAATTGACTCAATAGTTACTAAAAATCAACATGAATGAACCTATTTAATTGTATGATAATGTTTTTTATGAAAGGTGACTGTAGGAAGGGCGCTAGTTCCATTGATGAAATGCAGTCTTCTTTCAGGATGTGATACTGATAATAGAAACTACAGAAACATGCATGTCTCTACCCATATCTTCCCTTGGTGAACTTTTATTAATGTTATACCTGGAGTATTTTCCTGCCAGTGAGATCAGTTTATCTCACTTTATGACCTCTTATAATAAACTGGAGGTTCAAAATCACACAATTAGTAGATGGTTTACCCAGGATCCAAGTCTAGGCCCTGCACTCTCTGATGCTTGCACTCTTTCCTCTGCCTTAGAATCAAAGGATATAAGTCATTTATGCTCTGTGTATGAGAGGTACCAACTCACTTGGTGGTAGTGTCCTATAAGCAAAAATAAAATCTTCTCACCCAACCTAAACTTCATTTCCAATATTCCCATACTGAACTC
The DNA here is from genome assembly GCF_011762595.2 of Tursiops truncatus. NCBI lineage: Eukaryota > Metazoa > Chordata > Mammalia > Artiodactyla > Delphinidae > Tursiops > Tursiops truncatus. The sequence continues at coordinate 160,647,224 of NC_047035.1, read as the reverse complement.
AAACTTAAGCTCATAATTTCCATCACAGCATTTTAAAACTGCAGTCACAAGCTTCTTTCAAATCTTGTTTCACTGATATACCATTAAAAGCTACCTTTCTACATTTCACTCCTTCTTTATAATCGGTAAAACTGATTCAAAATACATCCCATTTAGTTAGAATCTTAGCAATTTGATACCATTTAATTAGAGTCATTTTTATTTGTGGATCTGTCTCTTTCTTAAAAAGAGTATTTTAGTTTCTGACTGACTCTAAGCGCATATAAATGGGATCCGTGCAGGGCCAGGTGTCTTAGCCTTCCCAGGCGGCTCAGCAGCCTCTGGACTAAAGGTGGACAGGACTTGGAGGAGGGAGAGGAAGGGAACTTACATTGTTGTTCATCGCTCATGTCGCCACACTGATCTGTGAAGTCACACACATTGTCAGGAGGCAAGGAGACCCCATTGTCACACTGAAAGGCTTCCATTCCTTGCTGAACCAGTACAGAGGTGAAAACGCAGGAAATCCAAAGGATACCAAAAGCTTCATTCTTCAGGAAAGCTAACATTCTGGCCAGGCAGAGGAGCACTGTTTGATAGGTCTTCTTAGAGATCAGGCCGTTGTAACGGGTGGGTTCATAATTAAAAACATTCTTTCTCTTTTCTCTATTTTTTGATTTCCAGATTTGCCTCTTATGACTGAAAGTGCTGGTAACTATCCGCAACTCTTAACAAATGAGTCCAAGGCAGTTCATTTACTCTTTCAGGGGAGTGTCTTTAGAAAATATTTAACTTGAACAATTGCACCATTTCTCTATCTAGCTAAGCACAGATGTTTATTGCCCTATGTATACCATGTTTAAACAATTTAAGCCCTTATGATAAATTTTTCTTTCAGGACATAGCATTAACTACTAAAGGGCAGGCACATAAATGGGAGGAAAATTACAATAAAGTTATAAGTAACATAAAAAGGTTCTATATTAATTCCTATGCTTAATCATGTTCATGTAATTTAGAACATTACTGTCACTAAAACTCATTCAAATACTTCAGGCCCAATTATTAGAATTGTTTCATGAGAATGAAATGCTTGTCCTCTATCACTGAATGGAAACTTTGCATTGCTTGCTTAGATAAACTGAAAACCACAGGATTTTAAAAACTGAAGGGACATCGGGCATCATTATTTTCCAAATCACATTACTTGGACCCAAGAAAGTTAAGGGATACTTATGAGGAAACACAGTAATTTGGTATTAGAAACTGGAATTCAAATATCCTGCTACCGGGTGCAGTGTTTCTTCCTCTGCAGTACATGGATTTTCATGTCAATGCATCTTCATGCGCTTTTACAAGTGAAACATACAATTTCAGGATCCATATTCAGAATGAACAGTACACTAAAGTTCAGAACACCTGAACTTTATATTATAAATAATAACATTTTATGAAGGTGAATAATTATAGAAATTATATGGAGTTAAATATTCAAAATATTCCTTTATACTTGATTTCTTAAAGGCATCTTGAAGTTCTATTCAACTATCTTCTTTTAATTTCTGCACTATAACTGCAAGAGACGGAGACACCAAGACTTTAAGAAGAGACTGGAGAACGCAGGGTGGAAAGAACCATAGATCAGGGACAGAAAACGCTTCTGTGCTTTTAAAGAAGATACAAAGAAAGCAGATTTTCCAAATATTCTAAGAAAAATGACTCAGTAAAAACAATATTCTAAGATATGAGCATTCAGAATTCTAGGAGGAAAATCCATAATTTGCCCAATTACAATTGACCACTCCACACAATTTAGCATTTCATTGCTCTGTGCTCCATTCCAATTTCAGAAATATTTATTCTCCTTACCTCTCTGCTTTGTAAATGAATTCTAAGAAACACATTGCCTACTTCTCTCTTTGTATATCTCTTAAATGTTGACTCTCCTTATAGTTCCACATTAGTCCTCCTCTCTGCTCAGATTATACATTTTTCTAGGTTTTCTCTTCATGCTCATAATTTCAAGTAATATCTATACGTTGTTATCTCCCCAATCTGTATCTGAAGTCCTGATATGACATGTTACTCAAACCAATATCTTAAGTGTTCTTCCAGCACACACACACACAACACATAGCCTAATTGACTTGTCTACTTGAATCAAAAACTAATTTCATCTTCCCTCCCCCCACCCAACCAACCAGTCTGTCTTTACTCCCCTATTCTATATTGCAGTGAACTGCGCCTTCTTGCTGTCCATCTCGCCAAGCCAGGAACCTATATGTTGGTCCTGGACTACCCTTACCCGTTCTACCCATCAATCATCAAGTCTCACACATTCTGTATATGTCAAGACTCCATCAATTCTCAACTCAGCAATACCCTGAACCAGATGTTTCCACTACCCAAAACTCGTTTCCCATTCTTCAGGCAGAGTGATCGTTCTGAAGCATAAAGCCACGCCTACATATTTCCGGAAGCGCCATATTTCCTAGCACGGCTTGCAAACACAGCTCACCTTCCGCAGTTCACTGCTGATTACATCTTCCTCTGTGTTCTCAGTCAAGATCTTACTCAGTTATTACACTAGCAGTTTTCTGAACATGCCACCTCTAGACTCCTGATCTGAGATCCCTTTCCCACCCCAAGCACCAGGTGAATACTAATTATTCTTTAGTTTCCAGCTTCAAGGACTACTGCTAAAGTATCCTGGCTTATTTTCTCAGGCTGAGTTAAATTTCATTCCTGGGTTCTCTCACAGCCTTCTGTTCTCACTGATCTTAGCACTTCTGGGGCTGGTGTGGTCATTGCAGGCTTACTTCAGTGATTCCTCCATTAGTCTGTAAGATTGGAGCTGGATTGTGACTTTCTCACTATTGTATCCCCAGTTACTAGCAAAGTTCCTGGCAGATAGATGTTGCTCAATAAGTAATTCCTTATTGAATGTATTTTATCAGGGCTTACCATCATTTCAATTTTTGCTAGGTACATGTAAATAAATGCAAGATGTGATTTTTTTTTTTTTTTTTGGTGGTACGCGGGCCTCTCACCGTTGCGGCCTCTCCCGCGCGGAGCACAGGTTCCGGACGCACAGGCTCAGCGGCCATGGCTCACGGGCCCAGCCGCTCCGTGGCATGTGGGATCTTCCCGGACGGGGGCACGAACCCGTGGTCCCCTGCATCGGCAGGCGGACTCTCAACCAGTGCGCCACCAGGGAAGCCCAAGATGTGAAATTTTTAAATGCCATTACATAAAAGATATATAGAGAAAGGGCCCAAATTTGCTGTCTCACTGAAATAAGAGATATTTATCCAAAAAGAAAAAATAAGATATACATTTCTTGTGTTCAATGTGGCTTTTCTATTTCTAAATCTCATGCTATTTTTAAAGGCCCTTTAGATTTTGAAATTGCAATTTGTGTTTCATTGGCAATGCACTACACCATCCCCCTACACTGAATAAATAAGGAATGCATCATATCAAAGCTCATTCCAGGTTTTCCTTTTTAAGGAAGGACGGAAGGAAGGAAGGAAGGGAGTAAAAATGAGAAAAAGTTAAGAAGAAGGAAGAGAAAGATGAAGCAGAAGAGTGTAAAAAGGCACACAAACACAGAAACATTTCAGTTTTACATCTGGATTCTGAATTTAGGTCCCGTAACATTTTATACGTTCACTATTTTCCATTTAGAAAAAAAAAAATCACATATTTCATTGCTGTCATAGCTGTTTACTGCCTAGTTTCAGCTGGGAAACTCCTTTATTAACTGTTACCACCTACTAAAAATAACATTACTCGGGCTTCCCTGGTGGCGCAGTGGTTGAGAGTCCGCCTGCCGATGCAGGGGACACGGGTTTGTGTCCCGGTCTGGGAAGATCCCACATGCCGTGGAGCGGCTGCGCCCGTGAGCCATGGCCGCTGAGCCTGCGCTCCGCAACGGGAGAGGCCACAACAGTGAGAGGCCCGCGTACCGCAAAAAAAAAAAAAAAAAAAAAAAACATTATACTGTTTCAAGTGCCATTCATCATTTAGACAAGAAATGAACTGGAATGGTGGCACCTAAGGTAAATCAGTACAATCCAGTAGTATAATAGTTTATAAAGTAAATTTATATTTTGTTGCCAAAAGATAAAATTATATTCAACTGATAATTTCTCTATCACTTTTTCTCTACATATACCAAAAGGGGCAAAAAAATAAACTGGTAGCAACCAGAGTTTTTTTTATCTAGTTTATTGAGGAAAGCTAACACGTCTTAGAGATCCAGTGCTGTAACACTGGGCTGCGGGCATCATACATATTGTCTCATTATGTCCAAAACATCTTGCATTGTTCCCTACTTCTACTTTAAAAAAAATATTACTCAGTTGTCCAAGATCACAAATGATGGAGCTTGACTATATAATTTTAATTGAATTATATTGCTTCTGGATGAGACTTCCAAGAGGCAAAGTGAGAGAGCAAATTCATTTTAAAAAGAAATGACATACTGTTTTATCTTTTTTAAAAGACTGAGCACCTACTTTACACTAGATATTGGGCGTAGGGAGATAGGAGAGATACAATGAAAGATAAGACAATACACCTAACTTACAAGGATTTACAACCTGGGAAGTGCATATACGACCTTTGTAAAAAATGTACACACACTGCTTCTACTTTGGTCTTAAAAAGAGTGGATTATGTTTTCTATAAAAAAAATAAGCCAACTCTCAAGCTACAAAGAAGGTAGATGCTGGATGGAGTGAGATATAAAATGCTTTAAAATATATAAATGAGGGGCTTCCCTGGTGGCGCAGTGGTTGAGAGTCCGCCTGCCGATGCAGGGGACACGGGTTCGTGCCCTGGTCCGGGAAGATCCCACATGCTGCGGAGCGGCTAGGCCCGTGAGCCATGACCACTGAGCCTGCGCGTCTGGAGCCTGTGCTCCGCAACGGGAGAGGCCACAACAGTGAGAGGCCCGTGTACCGCAAAAAATAAAATAAAATAAAATATATAAATGAGCCCTGAGCCTACAAAATGCAGAGCAAATTCCCAGGAGTTGAAAGGGAGATAGAAGGAGACATAGCCAATGCAACAGAGTTTATTATTGAATGACTGTCCTAAAGAATATTTTAAGGAAAATTCCAGAATTAATGTGGAATAATCATTGAAAGAAAGTATGAGATGCAAGAAGAAGGGGTGAGTAAATACTGAAGCTCTACTGCAGATTAAAGTGACCCAGAACCCTAATCTTGAAAGATGAACTGAGAAAGGTCATTAAAAGATTTCTATTTACATAAGATAGGGAAATAGAAGTGCTATCACTACAGAAAGCCAGAGGAAGAGTATGCTAGGAAAAGAATTCCTGGCACCTTCAATAAGGATTCCCATAGATTCTGACCATCCAAGTAAGAGCTCTCAACGAAAAATTAACCAGCAAATGACAAACAAGACTCTATGACTCAGGGCCAGCACAAAAAAATAAGCAAAGGTACAATTACATACCTGATAATGTCATATATTGGCAGTATGTCATCGTGAATACAAAATAATTATGTATCAAGTGTTAAAAAGATTAAATTTTTAAAATAAGCTCTAGGAAGAAGAGACTAGCCATGCTTTTGTTAAAGTGACCAGGAAAAATATAATCACTGAGAATGAAAGAAAAGTAGATGGTATAAGTAGGAAGAAAATAAACAAATGAATAAAGAATTTAGTGAATTGGAAGACAGGTATTTTTTAAATGTACAAAATGTACCATAGAGATGTATGCACACATTTTACAATATAGTTTAAGACTGTGGAACATAGCATGGTAGGGTCCAAAATATGACTAAATGAAACTTACAGGGGAGATTTTAAAAAAAGAATGGAGAGGCAGTATTTGAAATAAAACTTTTCCAGAAGTGAAGAAAGTCATGCACTCTGAGGATTCAGATGACTGCAATGACTGCAAGTACTTCGAATCCCTTACCCCTCCCCTCCACCTTCCCTTGATAAAAGAAGTAGTCCTTTCAATTATTCCAATTCTCTACAATCTCTTCTAGAAAACAGAAGCAGAGGGAATGCTTCCTAACTTATTCTGTGAGGATAGCATTACCCTATTACCAAAATCAGACAAAGACAGTAAAAGAAAGAAAAGTTACAAACCAACCTCTCATGAACATAGATATAAAAATCCTCAACGAACTACTAGAGAATTAAATCCAAAAATGTATAAAAATAATTATATGCCACTGTATATATTACCAAGTGGAATTTATTCCAGGTATGTAAAATCAGTTCAATATTCAAAAATCAATTAATATAATCCATCACATCAAGAGTCTAAAGAAGTTATATGATCATATCCACTGATGCAGTAAAAGCATTGGACAAAATCCAACATTAATTATAATAAAAACTCTCAGAAAACTAGGAAAATAAAGAAATTATCAACTTGATAAAGAACATCTACCAAAAACCTATAGCTAACATCATACTTAATGGTGAGAAACTAGGTGTTTTCTCCCTAAGATTAGAAACAAGGCAAGGATGTCCTCTCTTCCTATTCAATATCACACTGGAAGACCCAGCTAATGCAGTAAGACAAAAAAAGAAAAGAAAAGATATACTGATTGGGAAGGAAGAAATAAAACTGCCTTTGTTCACAGGTGACATAATTTTACATGTAGAAAATCTTTTAAAAATCACACATAAAAAACCCCTGAAACTAATAAGTGGTTGAAGTAAGGTTGCAGGATGCAAGGTTAATATACAAAGTTAATTGATTTCCTATATACCAGAAATAAACAATTAGCATTTGAAATTAAAAACACAGAACTATTTTTATTAGCACCCAAAAAATGAAATGTATAGATATAAATCTAAAAACATATGTACAAGAGTAGTATAAAGAAACCTATAAAATTTTGATTAAAAAATCATAGAAAATATATATAGAGTGATATCCCATGTTTATGGATAGGAAGACAATGTTGTTAACAGCTCTTCCCAACCTGATGTATGGATTCAACACAATTCTAATCAAAATTCCACCAAGCTATTTTATGAATATCCACAAAGTAATTCTAAAGTTCGTATGGAAAGGCAAAGACCCACAATAACCAACACAATACTGAAGAACAACAACACTGGAAGACTTCACAACAGTGTGAATACACCACCTGACTTCACAAGTTAGTGTAAAGCTACAGTAATCAAAACAATGTAGTACTGGTAAAAGAATAGGCAAATTAATCAATGGAACAGAATGGAGAGTCTGGAAATAAACCCACACAAATACAGTAAGTTGGTTTCTGACAAAGGAGCAGAGGTAATTCAATGGAGAAAGAATAACCTTTACAACAAATCTGTTGGAAAAAATGGACAACCACATGCAAAAAAAATATTAATATAAACATGGACTTTAGAACTTTCATGAAAATTAACTCAAAATAGATTATAAACCTAAACGTAAGAAGTTTAACTATAAATTCTAGAAAATAACATTGGGGAAAATCTAGGTGACCTTGGGTTTAGCAATGACTTTTTAGATATAACACCCAAAGCACTATACATAAAAGAAAAAAAATGGGTGTTTGATTTTATTAAAATTAAAAATATGTCTCTGAAATTCTGTTAAGTGAATGAAAAGACAAGCCACAGACTGAGAGAAAATCTTTGCAAAACATTTATCTGATAAAAGACTTGTAATCCAATATAACAAAGAACTCTGAAAACTCAACAACTAAAAAAAATCTAATTCAAAAATGGACAAAAGAAAAATGGATTATAGCCTTTAATCCAAGGCCGGAAACCATAAAACTCACAGAAGAAAGCACCGGGAGTAAGCTTCTGGATGTTGGTCTTGGCAATTTTTTGTTTGTTTGTTTCTGGATTTGACACCAAAAACAAAGGCTGCAAAAGCAAAACTAAACAAGTGGGACATATCAAACTAAAAACCTTCTGCAAAGCAAAGGAAACCAACGACAAAATGAAAAGGCAACCTATGGAGTGGGAGAAAATATTTGCAAATCACATATCAGATAAAAGGCTAATATCCAAAATATATATTTTTAAAAACTCACACAGCTCAATAACAAAACCCCCCACAAATAATCCAATTTAAAAAATGGGCAGGGGCTTCCCTGGTGGCGCAGTGGTTGAGAGTCCACCTGCCGATGCAGGGGACACGGGTTCATGCCCCGGTCCGGGAAGATCCCACATGCCGCGGAGCGGCTGGGCCCGTGAGCCATGGCCGCTGAGCCTGCGCGTCCGGAGCCTGTGCTCCACAACGGGAGAGGCCACAACAGTGAGAGGCCCGCGTACCCCCCAAAAAAAAAAAAAAAAAAAAGGGGCAGAAGAATCAAATAAACATTTATCCAGAGAAGACACATAAATGGTCAAAAGGTACATGAAAAGGTGTTCAACATTACCTGGGAAATGCAAATCCAAATCACAATGAGATATCACCTCACACCTGTTAGAATGGTTGTCATCAAAAGACAAGAGAAAATTGTGGGTGAAGATGTAGAAAAAAGGGAACTCTTGTGCGCTGTTGGAAATGTAAACTGTTACAGCCACTCTAGAAAGCAGTATGTAGTTTCCTCAAAAAATTAAAACTACCATATGATCTAGTAATCCCACTTCTGGGTATATATCCAAAGGAAATGAACACCAGGTATCAAAGACATCTCTGCACACCCATAGTGATTGGAGCGTTACTCACAGCAGTCAAGATACGGAAACAACCTAAGTGTGTCAACAGATAAGTGGATAAAGAAGATGTGGTGCACGTATACCATGGAGTATTGTTCAGCCATGAGAAAGAAGAAAATGGCGCCATTTGGGACAACATAGATGGACCCTGAGGGCGTTACGTGCAGTGAGCCAGACAGAGAAAGACAAATCGTGTCTGTCACTTGTATATGGAATCCAAAAAAGCTGAACTCATAGAAATGGAGAATAGAAGGGTGATTACCAGGGACTGGAGAAGGGGGAAATGAGGAGATGTTGGTCAAAGCATACAAAGTTTGACTTAAAAGATGAATAAATTCTGGGGATATGATGCACAGCATGGCAATTATACTTAATAATACTGTAGTAATAATACCTGAAAATTGCTAAGAGGATAGCTCTTAAATGTTCTCATCACAAAAAAAGAAATGGTAATTATATGACATAACAGAGGTGTTAGCTAATTCCATGGTGGCAATCATTTTTCAATATATAAATGCATCAAATCAACATGTTTGATACTTTAAACTTACACAGTGTTATACATCAATTGTATCCCTATTAATCTGGGGAAAAAATTATAATGAGGGAAGGGTATGAATAGTTACCTCACCTAGAAGATATACAGATGGCAAATAAGCATATGAATCGATGCTCAACATAACACGTGTGCAGGTCACTGTGAGTTAAAACAATGATATAATACTACACATCTATTAAAATGGCTAAAATCCAAAAAAGGAGGAACTCTCATGCCCTGCTGGTGGGAACGCAGAACGGCGCAGCCACTGTGGAAGACAGTTTGGCAGCTCCTTACAAAACTAAACACACTCCACCTTACGATCCTGCAATCACACTCCTTGGTATTTAACCAAATTTTTTGAAAACTGGGTCCACACAAGTTATTTATAACACTTTATTTATAATCACCAAAAACTGTAAAATGAAGAAGTCATTCAACAGCTGAGCTGATAAACAAATTGTAGTATATCTATACAATGGAACAGTATTTAGTGATAAGAAGAAATGAGCTACGAAAAGACATGGAGGAAATTAAATACTCTAAATAAAAGAAGTAAGATTTGATTCCAACTGTATGACATTTCAGAAAAGGCAAAACTATAGAGGAGTGGGATAGAGAGGGTGGGAGGGAGACGCAAGAGGGAGGAGATATGGGGATATATGTATATATATGGCTGATTCACTTCGTTATAAAGCAGAAACTAACACACCAGTGTAGAGCAATTATACTCTTAATAAAGATGCTTAAAAAGTAAAGATTTCAAAGTAATTAAAAAAAAAACTATAGAGAAAGTGAAAAGATAAGTAGTTGCTAGGGTTCCAAGGAAGGAAGAAATTGATGGGGCACAGAATTTTGAGGGTGTTGAAAGTATCCTATATGATACTGTGAAAGTGGATACCTGACGTTATGCATTTGTCCAGTCCTGCACAACACAGAGTGAACCCTACTGTAAACCATGGACCTTAGTGAATAATAATGGCAATATTGGTTCATCAGTTCTAACAAACATACCACACTAATGCAAGATGCTAATAACAGGAGAACCTGTGGGGGTGAAGCAGGGGAGAGGGGTTATGCCAAACTCTCTGTACTTCCTGTGCAAAGAGCAATCCTCGGTAACCCTAAAACTGCTCTAAAAAGTAAAGTCTATAAAATAAATTTTTTTTAAAAGTAAAGTCTATTAATATAAAAAAATTAGGCTGAGTCCAGGAACTGAGCAAGAGATCATGATTTTTACTGGGCTGACAACCATCAACCTTCTGCACCTCCATTTCTCCCTTTTCTGCTGGCAGATGTGAAGCAACGCCCTCATTGGCTGCCCATCTGTGTTCCCCTTTCCGATGCCAAGCTCTAATAACCATATCCACAACTTCCTGCCGGTCAAGGCCGTTCAGCTGCCCCTCTGACCTTGAGGATCATTATGGAACCTCAGTTACAGACTCTTGGCTTCTGGCAGTTAGATCCTGCTACCTGGTCTCTATTATTTCAGGGCCCCACCAGTCCCTTGGATAAGAATGAGCCACATTCTGTGACCACTTATCTTATCAAAAGGTCTGGACTGCAAAGGAGAGTCACTACTGAACGCGGTGTTGGTGGTGACCCTTTCATCAGCACATTCCTCATGGTCTTGGTCAGTGATGTGCCCTCTGGGCTCCCCCCAACCCTCTAACGTGTCTCCCTCAGCAATATTCTCTGCCCCGGAAACTCGGGCACATCTGCTTTGGTTGCCTTTGTCCGTCACTTTCTCCAGGCTTGTAAGAAAGTGACGAGAAATGAGTTCACCCCACCCCCTGGACTCTTTGCTAGGGTTTAAAATCCTGTGTCGTGAAAAAGTTCTCCCAAGTCCTTGAAGCACTGCTGATTCAGGCCAACATTCCAGAACCTTCAAAATCCAGTCCTGGGGCTCTCCTTAGGCTCTGCACGGTATGGCATGTATGACTGATTCTTACAACTTCTAGAGTGTATAATTTCTTTCCTTTGTTATCAAGCCCAGCCCACCCATGGCCAGGTTATGCTGGGATTTAACTCTAGTTATGGGCCTGGCAGCCAAGGAGAGGAGACAGGGACAGCTCCTAAGGAGGGCATCTGTTGCCTTCGAGGAGAGATCTCTGCAGCATCTTGTAGCATGGGGGAAGCGCTGGCCCTTGGAGGACCCTCTCCTACTTTCCCCCAGCCCCCCACAGGAAAGATTTCAGAGAGGGCGGGGGAAGAGACTGGGGTAGCATGTGGGGAAAGGGGCACCAAATACAAGAGAAAGTGCCAAGGTGCAGCTGTTGGAGCCGCCCTGGTGAGAGACTGAGTAGAAAAATAGACAGTGGCCAGATCACATGAGATGATAGAACTTGACCCGCCACTTCTGTGGCAACCAGGCCAGGAAACTAAACCACAACCACTGCAGCAACTGGCACAGAATGGCTAGGACTTGCTCTGTAACTGCCAGCTTCTCTCCTTTTATGCCCCTGCTTCCAACTCAAGACCAACCAAAGAGAGTCAAACACGGCCCCCAAACCAATCAGACAACATGCCTCACGTGTTATTCGCGAGTCCCCCTCCAGTTTCCCCATGACAACAACATCCAATAAGGCCACACCCAAAGCCCTTTTTTCCATTATAAAACTTCCCTACTTCCCTGCCTGCCTTTGAGTCTGTGCAAATGATGGCGACTAACTCTTGCTAGACCAAGCTGGGAATAAAGAGCCTCTGTGTGTTCTCATGTGGGTGGTCTTTGTTTACTTCCACATCGGTAAGAAGGTTAACAGCCGTTCCCCATGCCTTCCCCATGCCTACCCATCCTGGGAGAAAGGATGCGTCAACTCAGGATTTCAGAGACGAAAGTGCATTAAACGTGTTTAAAGTACAGATCCTCAGTGTGTGCAGAAATTTATGTTAATTCTAGCAGCTAGCCACTCTTTTCGTGAATGTCATAGCACTGCCAGCTTGGGGCGGGGACAGCCAGTACACCTGCCGAGAGGGGCTCCCAGCCAGCCCGTTACACCCACAACCAGGATCCCACCCCGCTCCCCATGACACCAGAGTGGAGAGAGAGGTCAACAGAAGGTCAACCTTCCCTCACCGCTTGACGATACCACACCACCGATAGGTTCTGAGGGTTCGGGGCATCCACGTGGATGTTTTAGTCTCACATTTCAGGGTCTAAGGTTTTCCCAGCCAGGGCCTGACCTGAGAATAGCAGGCCTGCCTCTGAGCCTTGAACTGCTTCCTAAGGACCTGCAGTTTCTCATCATCCCTCTGCAGGGCACTAATACCACTTAGCAGTAACCAGCCAACTCTGCTGTCTTTGAAAGCTTTGGTTTCAAATAACCTAATCGTTGCATCCTCGAGGGCATTTATTTCCCGGGTCACTACTGGTAAAATCATTAGCAGTTGGGCTGTCACCTTGTGTCAGGAATTATTTTGCCCCACATACCATTCTGAGTGGTGTCCGTTTTACTCACAAGGTCATGAGTGCACCAGTCCCCAAACCCCATCTTACCACCTTCCCTCCTAGACCATTCTTGTTATGCAGGTCTAAGAGCAGATGCTAAAATGGAAGACAAGATACTAATGAGGCAGTAGGAGGGGCGATCCTCATGAAGAATAAAGGGCTGGGAGATGCAGGAGCAGGAAAAGTCTTCTAATACCTCGTAGAGAAGCGAGAAGGGAGCTTGGATAGCAAGAATCTGGGTCTAGAGCACAGAAAATTTTCCAGAAACCACCCCTTCGCTGTTTAGACATTATAACAAAGCTAATGACATCACCTTAGAGAAAGTTTTGTGCTATAATGGCCTTTTTTCCCCCCAAACTAAACATATAATTTTTGCCTTTAAGACTTGAGAATGTTTTGCCGACAATTTTGTTCCCACAGGACTTGGGTATATAGTGTGATGACTACAGTCTTAGTTGAAGAAGAGCCATCCAGAGACCCTGAAGTAATCAAAACTGTATGATCTCTCAAACTGTGGGGTTCTATTGCTTTCCTCCACAGTGGGGTGGGTGTTTGTTATTACTGGTTTCTGCCATAAAATAAATACAACTCTATAGAGAGCTAACTGTGCAGAAGTGAGGGTGTAAAGAGGTTAGATTTCCCACAAATATTAGAGTATCTCTTTCAAGGTATCTATGAGCACAAGGTTAAACTTCTTCTCAGCCAAAGTCTTGACAGCAGGTGGAGGCAGGTGATGATCTCAATCGACCACCAACCCCACGTTCAAAGTCCATCCCACTGAAAAGTGACCTTGCGAGATTCAGGGGCATGTTGGTTCAGGTCCCCAGCTTGCAGTTGAGTTTACTGAAATACAATGCCGTAGTAGCCAGGCTGTCTAACATAGCCTTGTGGCCCCACTGGACTCTTCTTTCATTGTATTTAATATTGATTTTGATTTTAAGGAGATAAAACATTGATTTCAAATTTAAGGGAAAGGGCATATTTTGAAATGAATCTCTTCTGATTACTCTATTCAACTAGCTTTAAGAAAACTTTATTAGTAAAGACATATTTTCTAAAAATTATAACCACACCAGAAACTTACCTTGTGGATTTTAACATAAGGGTACTTAAAAATGGTTTGTGTAAGATAACTTTTCATTACGCTATAATGAGAATATCAATAGTGGTCTCACAGTCTTGCTGGAAATTCATAGGAACTCTAGTTGCACAGTTGCAAAAAAAAAAAATGTTTCTATTGGAAATAAAAGTGATTCTCTGATAGAGTAGTATGGTAGAGAATATCTAAGAAATATCAAGTAGTAAATGAAATGAAAGATGACGGAAATAGGCCCCCTCTTTCTACCAAGGGTGCTTTCCATGAGCAGGATGGTGAGCACACAGCTTGATCTGAGCAACCAGCAAGCACTTCACTGGCGCATAGATCCCAGAAGAGGAGAAACTAGACTGCTTGAGGTCCAAGTGTAAACTTTAAGATCTCATGCTGAACCAACAAGCAAGCTTGACGGGAAGCCTCGCCGTATTTCCCACAATGGGAACAGCGTATTTGCATAAGGGTAGGATTTGGTAAAGTGGAATAACTGGAGAAGGTAGCCATCCGCAATATTATTTGATCTGAGTTTACCTCATTTATTTAATTCTGTATCAGACTGTGAATGGTACACAGGCAAGAACACTGTTTTAGTATGATAGATATTCCCAGGTAAAAATCTATACCAAAGAAAGCTGATGGGTATATGAAATCCCTAAACTTGGCAACACTGAAACCCTGTTTAGGAAAAGGAATTCTATTTAAAATAAAAGTCATATAGGTTTACAAATCTTCACAAGGATATTCTATATGATTTAGAAGAATCTCACTCCAGTCTTCTCACAATTTAATTTTTGTACTTAAACCATATATGTAGGCCTCTAGTACAACTCTATCCTTCCACTGAACAGTTATTGAATATTTGCCTTATCAAAAGCTTTTGTTGTAATGTTTGAGAAGCCAACCCTTGACAAAGACAGCTAGAGAAGAGTGACAACAAATAATAATCATTACAGAGAGAAGGATTAGAAACCAACATATTGGAAGATTAAAGTAGTAAGTCATTAACAGCTTGACAACATCACAACAGTGATGGACATTCAGATGTTAAGGTGACCGGTTCAGTTCAGGAAATACATGATCATAAATAAAGAAAACAAAATCACTGGGTATTCATGTGTCTGTGTTTAGAAAAAAAAGTAGAACTTGGACCATATTATGTTATCTAACAAGTGACCAAAACTCTTATCACTCCACATGACATACAGAAGACCTGGCATTGTAGGCTTAAAGACAGAAGCTACACAAATACATCAGACATGGAATATGCCAACTGTGATTAAATCTTAGTGATGCACGGTTCCTTGACATTTGCTTTTTTTTAAAAATTTATTTATTTTTTATTTTTAACATCTATGACGTTTGCTTTTGTACTTGCCCTTTACCCTTTGTTCTTTGGCAAGAGTGCAGAGGTAAGGGTGGGAGGGAGGGAGCCATGGGAAAGGCTGCTTGTAATTATTAAAAAACTTCATAGAAGGGTCCTTCAAAAACTTGCAGGGCTTCCCTGGTGGCGCAGTGGTTAAGACTCCGCCTGCCAATGCAGGGGACACGGGTTCGAGCCCTGCTCCGGGAAGATCCCACATGCCATGGAGCAACTAAGCCCGTGTGCTGCAACTACTGAGCCCGTGTGCACTAGGGCCCGTGTGCCACAACTACTGAGCCTGCGTGCCTGGAGCCCATGCTCTGCAACAAGAGAAGGCACCACCATGAGAAGCCTGCGCACCACAACGAAGAGTAGCCCCCGCTCCCTGCAACTAGAGAAAGCCCGCGTGCAGCAATAAAGACCCAACACAGCCAAAAATAAAATAAAAAATAAATTTATAAAAAAAAAAACTTGCAAGAACAGGAAGATGTCCAAGTGAATAATAGAGAATTTTGTTTCTTTTTTTGCTCTTCAGTGGTAAACAAGGACACGTCTGGTATTTCTCATTCTATTCACCATTCTATTCTCTCTTGAACTACTTTTGCTTCAACCTTTTAAAGGCCTGTTTGTGTTCAGAGTTCTTAGAATTACAGCTGAATAAAATCCAGTCAGAGAATAGAAGGTGTGTATGGTATGGGTTTGAAGTGAGAAAGCATGAGTCAGAGACACTTGCTGCAAGACACTGGAAGGTACGTTTAAGGCAGATGATTAACAAAAGCAAGCAGGACTAAAAGAGAAATTAGAAAGATTCACTAACTAAGCTAAACATAACATCAAACCATCAATAAGAAGTTGGAATAGTACCTATACAGAAGGCAAGACAACTATCATTGCTCCACTAGTAAGTAGGAAGCAAAATTAGGAAAGGAAAAATGATCATTTATGATGTGTGGGTATGTTGTAGAAACGCAGGGAAATTACTTATGAAACAATCCAAAGGTATACAGTTATATAGTAAGTGTAATTTAACGCAGTAAATTAGCGTTGAATAGAGAGCATCCAGCCTGAAACAAGATTGTAGAATATGATTGTTGCAGACAATTCTGTAATCTAATGAAAAGATATATTTTTGTCAAGGCTATATTTGGAGTACTTAGAGGAAAATGTAAATGATATTCATTGCTCACTGCCTTTCTTTGGAGAGCTGTGAAGTAGTGATGAAAAAACTAAAGCAGCAGGGGATGGAACAGCAAAACTGACTATGACAGGAGAGCCGAAAAGTGTGAAAGAGGAGAGAATTTATCCACTGGATCTCATGTCCCAGTGGGGTAAACTCCGGGCTGCACAAGTAGGGATGGGTTGCACAGGCGCAGAGGTCTCCAGGTGGCATGAACCAAAAAGCCTCTTGTGGTGTCTGAGTCCGTTTGGACTTCTGTAACAAAATACCATAGACTGGGTGGCTTATAAACAATAGAACTTTATTCCTCATAATTCTGGAGACCGGGAAGTCCAAGATGAAAGCACCAGCATATCGAGTGTCTGGGGAGGACTCGTTTCCTGGTTCATAGACAGCCTTCTTCTCCATGTCTTCACATGAAGGAAGTGGGGAGGAAGCAATCTGAGGTCTCTATAAAAGTGAGGTCTCGGGGCTTCCCTGGTGGCGCAGTGGTTGAGAGTCCGCCTGCCAATGCGGGGGACACGGGGTCGTGCCCCGGTCTGGGAAGATCCCACATGCCACGGAGCGGCTGCACCCGTGAGCCATGGCTGCTGAGCCTGCGCGTCCGGAGCCTGTGCTCCGCAACGGGAGAGGCCACAACAGTGAGAGGCCCGCATACCGGAAAAAAAAAAAAAAAACAATAAAAAAAGTGAAGTCTCTGATTGCATTCACTTTGACCAAATCATGTCCCAAATCTTGGGGATTTGGTTTCAACATATGAATTTTCAGAGAACACCAACAATCTATGGCATGCAGGAGTCAAGAAACAAAAGGTACAGGGGTGCAGTTTGAAGGCAATGAAGAGCTGAAACAAAAGAGAGTCTCTGAAATGCTGCCCAAGAAAAGCTGATGCAAACAATATTGAAAACCATGATGCAGATGAGAGCACCAAGGTAGTGAAAAGAAAAACTCTGAATGCTATTCCACTCCAGCAATTCGAGGTCAGAAAGATAAGGAACAAAAGTGGCAGAGAGGCAACAGTTGGGAATGTAGGATGAAAGCCATGACAGTCTGGCATTCCGGAAACTAAACTGAAGATGGAATTCAAGAGGAGAGAGTGATCATCTATGTCAAATGCAGCTGAGAGATCAACTAAGAAAAGATGGACAGATGGGTACTGCAACAATGTGAAGCTTGTTAGTGACTGTCAAGAGCAGCAGACCAGAGCCTACTCAGAGCTCAGGACTGAATGGGAGGAGAGGAATTTGGAGAATTGATTATAGGTAACTCTTTCCAAGAGTTTTGTCACAGTGGGGATAGGAGTGGGAGAGTAACTGACAAGAAGATGTGAGATAAAAAGAGTTTCTCTTTTTAAGAAGAGAAATGAAAACTGGTTTGTATGCTTATGAGACTAACCCAGAAGAAAGGGACAAATTAACAATACAAAAGAGGAGAAAGTTGCTACAGGAATATCGCTGAGTAAAGGGGATATGCTCTACTACCTAGGAGAGGAGCTGCTGGGACAGTTGATCCTCTAGAGGTGAGGCAGAGTATATATATGGATGCAGATTCAGGAGGATGGGGAATTAACAGTGGTGGAGAAACAAAGTCATGAGCTGAGAATGTGTGGAGGAGAGGAGATACTGGAGGTTCGAGGAGAAAGGAGATGTATAAAATAGTCCTACAGGAGAGGAGGGGAGAAGAAATGCACCAGGGACAAGTATGTGACGGGGGCGGCATTCAGAGCCCACTGGGGGATGACGTGGGGCGTCTGGGCCAGATTCTGGAGTCAGAGAGCTTGAATGAGAACCCAGCCTCCAGCACCTTTCAGCTATGTGATCTGGGCAAGTTAGCTAAGCTCTCTCTCTAAGCCTCCCTTTCCTGCTCCATAAATCAGAAATAATAATAATACTTTCTCATAGAAGATTCACTGATTGGATGGATGGATAGATGGATAGACAGATGGAGATAAACAGCATAGAAATGTGCCTGAAACAAAGTTTTATATGACAGCTATTATCTACCCTGATGTTAATGACCATGAATTTAAATTCAAGATAAACACCAAAGATCAACATTTATCAAAGTCACTTAACTCCTTCCTCTTTCACCACCTAATGCAACAAGTTACCAAGTCCTGTTAATTCTAACTGAAAAAACAAAAACTTTAAAATATCACGTTGTGTCATATAAAATTACTGATATTCAATTGCTGATTTTCTACAGATCTGTATACAGTTCAACCTATTGTGTTCCCTAACTTGTGTCAGACTGACTTTAGATGAGGGACCCAAACCCTAACAGACGGTGGAATTTTTGTCCTGCTTTATTGGAAAGTTCCTTCAGATGCCAACATACGTCTACCTTCACAGCCTTCCCATACCTTTTATCTATGTCTATTCCTATTCTATTCTAGAACCTCAGGACACACACATACACACACACACACACACACCCCCCTTCTAAAAACTTTCTTTTAAAAAAATCACTGGAAAAGGTATTTTTCTAAATCGAAGAAAGAGGCATCTAAGCCGGTCAGGAGAAAGATGAGTGATGAGCTCTCATGAGCTGAAAGGGAAGTGTTGGATCCACTGAGCAGAAAGATCAACTGAGGCCTGGAGGGAGCAAAGGGAGCTTCAGTAGGGACCATCCCTGTGCCATGCCTGAAACAGATTTCCCAGAAAAATATCGTGAAGATGAAAGATGAGGCAAAGCCCTGAGAGGCAAAAACCCTGAAAACAATAACAACCAAACCAACCCTCTAAAAAGTCAACTCTCATAAAAATATATATATATACCACACACAGAAACCTCAAGCTTGAGACCAAATGACTTGCGTTGTTTTCTATCAATACATAATGCAATAGGTTCCACTGAATCAAACACTCATCCCATCCCCAAAACTTTATATGATACTGCAGTTACTCCAGTTTCGACCCAAAGAGTCAATTTTTTAAAGGAACCTCAACTCTTCTGAACAGGCTTATACACCTGCTGGATAATAATTTACCTTTTTAAAAAAATGTGATCACAATTTCTGAAGAGTTGAAAATATCATGTACATTCACTCTGCTGCTTGGGTGGTAAGTGAGACTGTGTTTGCAGTACCTCCGAGCTGCCTTCCTTTAAACCAGTGAGAATGCCGGGCAGATGAACAGGCTGCACAGTCTCCCTGGACTCCGTGCTGGAGAACATCTCACAAGCATAATGAACTTTATGCAAACTACCGCCCATGTTTACACAGGGACAATTTTATTTTCTAACTTAAAATAGCAAAAATAAGTTTTATCTCCAAGAGGAATTCACTACCCAACTACTTCATTTTGAAGCTGAGGTGCCAAGATGCATAACGCATATATAATTTATGTGATTTCTACACATTTTAATTGCCAAATTCAAGTTGAATTAACTGTATTCATGAAAACCCCAGCAGTTTCAGTAACCCTTGGCTTAATCCGTATTTAACAAGTACTGACAGGCTTTTTTTTTTTTATTAGGAAGGCAGTAATCACACACCATCTGCTGCCAGTTAAATGGAAATAATTCAATTGTTAAACTACAAATGTAAAGGACTGACTTATAAATATGTTTGATTAAAATAGACACTGGGGCTTCCCTGGTGGCGCAGTGGTTGAGCGTCCGCCTGCCGATGCAGGGGACGCGGGTTCGTGTCCCGGTCCGGGAAGATCCCACATGCCGCGGAGCGGCTGAGCCCGTGAGCCATGGCCGCTGAGCCTGCGCGTCCGGAGCCTGTGCTCCGCAACGGGAGAGGCCACAACAGTGAAAGGCCCACGTACCGCAAAAAATAAATTAAATAAATAAATAAACAAACAAACAGACACTGGGCAGATTTCTTTTGGCAGCATCTGGTGCAGCCAACTCTCGATCACTGAAGGGTGGATAACCCATCCCCTTTCCTTTTTTCCCTCTCATGCTTTGCAATTTCAGGGTATGAGCACTTTTGTCATAGAATGAGCAGAACAAGAAGTGATGGATACACATATATCCCTGCCAGGTATATGACTCCACGTTAAAAACAGTAATAACATTCCCTGTTTTAAATGACAAAAAAGTGACCAAAACACTAGTCACCTATATGGTAACTAGGAAACAGTATTTTTCATTGTACTATAGTGTTCAGATTCATGAATTTCTAGACATAAACATTTAGTAGATGAAATTGTTATTAATCACCGCTTAGTTCATTCAATTCTGAGTCCATTTATGAAATTTATATTCTCCATGAGTCAACTTATAAAAATAAGAATTTTCATCACACATGGCAGATGGTCTCTCTGATCCCTAAGCTAACTGATATAAGGACAAAAGACAAAAAGATATAAATACAGAGATATTAGGAAAGGAGATGATAGCAGAAACGAGATCAACAAATTTTGAAAGATGGAAAGTAGACAGAGAAATTGTAAAGGAGTTGGCAGAGAAGAGGAGGGTTAAAAAGCTGTGTGTCTCACAGAAATCCTGAGAATTTCAGCCACTAGAGGCACTGATGATTTGGAAAGCAGAGCTGAGTTGCAGGAATGAAAATTAGGACTTTATTAAAAGCTGGTATACAAATCTTAGACTCTCAGATCTCTCCCTAACCCAGCACATCAGGTCCTGTCCTCAATTCTAGTCCTTTCTCCCTCCATTCATCATAGAGAAGACCAAAGATCAGCCTCTAAGAAATCCTAGAGTCTCAAATTACATAGCATCATTCACAAATGAGTGCATAGCAAAGGATCACTGATATTTTAAAGAGGCTCAGTGCTAGATATTCTCCCTTTGTCTCTCAGAGCCACCCCCTCCCATCTCTACCCTGCAGTGTGACCCAGGAGGCCAAGCCCTAGAGACTATACCCAGGCTCCTGAATTCTGCCTCCTATGTGGATTAGGTGAATGGGAGGCACCAGCCAGAGGTGGCAGGGCAAGAGTCAAATCTCCCTCTCTGTGGGGCTAAAGGTTATCAGTAGCAACATTCCCTTATTAGACAATATAATATTATTTAGTAAGCAATATAATAATGATTTTTTTAGTAGCCTCATTCAGGCAACCCTCTCCCCGAGCTGCAGCTATAACTAGTGCTCTCTTCAGGTCCCAACAATTTCTCCCTCCATAGCCCTTTAGGTCCAGGGACATTAACAGCTCTTTGCTGCTGTAAACCTCTGCTTTTCACCATCTCTTATTTACCCTAAACCCTGCAAACAGATCTTCCTAAGTGTGACAATAATATCTTCCAAATATTATTATCTACTAGGATCCTAACTGATACAGTCTCTGACTTGAAAGAGAGAGATCAACTCAAACTAGCTTTTTAGAAGTAGCTAGTAACATAGGGACAGAAGATACAAAAAATATCAGAGAAATAAGATATTAAGATAGTACATCTAGTAACAAGAACAAAATGCTAGAGAATAGAAAAAATCAGAAGGAAAAACTCCTGGAATTTAAAAATTTAACTAACTGAAATAAAATAATAGAGGTGATAGAAAGTAAAAAAGAAAATCTATCAGAAAGAAAATGATAAACACCAGAACATGAAAATGGGAGAGAAAATAAGGTTTGGGCATTGACCTAGGGTATCCAATATCCCACTAATAAATAATCCAAAAAGAGAGCAGGGAAAACAAAGAGTGAATGATTAAGAATTAAAGAAATCAGGGAATCTGAGTGAGCGATATACAAGAATTATGTGTGTTATTTTTGTGACTTTTCTGTGATTTAAAAGTTATTTCAAAATGAAAAGTTTATATATATATATGTACATACATATATACATAAAATTTTATTTGGCTACATATTCAAGTAAGAAAAAAATGTTACTTACAAAGGATCAACATGGCACTGAACTTCTCAACAGCAACAATGGGGATGTGAAAGCAATGAATTTATAATGTTAACATTTTGAGGGAAAATTACTTTCAACCTAGAATTTTGAGCCCAGTCAAACTGTCCATCAAGTTATAAGTTTAAAATAAAGAGATTTCAAAAATCACAAGGACTGAAGAAAATTTATCATGGATGCTCTTTTCCTTAGGAAGCTACAGTAGAATGTGTTATAGCAAAACGAGGTAGAAAACCAAGAGAGGAAGACACTGGATTCAAGAAATAGCATTTCTAACCCTGGGGCTAGACAGTGGAAAGCTCCAGGATGAGAGCTGGCAGCACACCTAGAGCCGGCAGTTGAGGTGGGAGCAGGGGTGAACGGCTAGAGCAGGACATTTATTTTCCAGGGGAAACAAAAAGGAAGTTGTGGGTTAATTGACGTGTTTGAATATTTTGAAAATTATTGGTCTATTGAGTATTTGGTGGGAAAAGATATGTAAAAAGAAAACTAAGCAAATGAATGAAAAAGGAAGAGAGAGATGAGAGACAGAGACTACCATTAATTCCAGGAGAAAAAGACAAAAGGCTGTGCCAGAAAGAAGACGATCAACAGTGTTCAAATCATAATAATAATGGTATGCACTGTGAATAGTAATAATATGCACTGACTATTGGCATAAATAAAAACTATAATACAACTCATCAAGATGATGGTGTTGGTGGTAAATGAGTAAGATGGTCTAAGAGAGGCATACTGTCAATCACCATAACAGGAAGCACATGAAGTCTAAACATTAATAATTAAGAAATCACAGGGGGCTTCCCTGGTGGCACAGTGGTTGAGAATCTGCCTGCCAATGCAGGGGACACAGGTTCTAGCCCTGGTGTGGGAAGATCCCACATGCCATGGAGCAACTAGACCTGTGAGACACAACTACTGAGCCTGCGTGTCTGGAGCCTGTGCTCCACAACAAGAGAGGCCGCGACAGTGAGAGGCCCGTGCACCGTGATGAAGAGTGGCCCCCACTCGCCGCAATTAGAGAAAGCCCTCGCACAGAAACCAAGACCCAACACAGCCAAAAATAATAAATAAATAAATAAATAAAAATTAAAAAAAAAAAAAAAAAAGAAGAAATCACGGGACTTCCCTGGTGGTCTAGTGGGTAAGATTCAGTGCTCCCACTGCAGGGGGCCCGGGTTCGATCCCTGGTCAGGGAACTAGAACCTGCATGCATCTTGCAACTAAGAAGTCCACATGCTGCAACTAAAGATCCTGCATGTCACAACTAAGGCCAGCCACAGCCTAAATAAATAAATAATAATAGTAATAAAAAAGAAATCACAACATTTGCATGTTGTTTTAAAACATGGGTGTAAATGCCAGAAGAAACAGCAGGGAGTTAAAGGTTATTGCCTTTGCAGAAAGAGACTAAGGGTTGAATGGGGTTAGGGAGGCAGACCCGTTATTTAGGGTAAGCTTGGCATTTTAACATTAAGCGCATACATTACTTTGATAAAAATAAAATTAATAACAAATTAAAATACAATGACCATGTATTCCTTATATGTCCTATCTTTCATGTAAAATATATTTATATCTATATTACTTATATCTATAATTATAGATAACTGTCATTAACTTCAAGGAGCTTTTGGGAAATAAATAACCCATGGAATGGAAGTAATGATGTACCTTAAAATCAGCGAGACGCATGCTCATCCGTTCATACCTCGTTAGATTTTCCAGAATAGTTACGATTTCAACTATTTAATCCCACTCTTTTGATAAATATGCTTATGCTTTTCAGATAGTGTGACCTAATTTTCTGCTTGAAAATTATTGTTACCCTAACTATATATTTAACCTATCACTAATTGAACTTAGGCATATCAGAGAACTTAATGCTGTGCTATCGTCAACATTTTACACCAGATACAGAAAAATCTATTGCCTGTATCTTCAGTGTGATAAATATCACCTTCAGATGAAACAATCATTGTGCTGTTTTAGCCTTGGCATTTAAAGAATTAGAGCTACTATTCTAGAAATATAGGTCCATTTTGAAATCACCTGTCACCGTTTGCTTAACCTTTTCAGATAGCTAAATCATAAGGTATGTTGCAAGTAAAGTGAAGAGCTTTAAAAGAGAATAAATAAATGGTAGACAAGGAGGCAAAGGGGGAAAAAAGAGACAACAATGTTTTCATATCCATCAGTTCATCGAACTCTCTTAACTGAATGAAGTAGATTACACCTTACAGATGAGGAAACTAAGGTTCAGAGAGCTTTCAATTTGCCAAGGATCACAGAGGATAGATCAATTTAACTGAACAATTATTGAACAGCTACTGTATACCAGATACTGCATCACCACACACACTAGGAATGTTATGGTGATGGTTTTCAGGGACCTTACAAAGTCAAAGGGGACAGATGACAAAACACTAATGGATAAGTAAGGTTCTATGGCAGCTAACCCAGGCTTCCTGGAAAACTAGCAGCTAAACTGAAACCTGGAAAACAGGTAGGAATTATCTGGGCAAAGCGTATTAATTTTCATTCTAAGTAATATTAACTCAGTATTTGTTGATGAGAATTTTAGAGCATATCCAATATATACAACACATTCTTCCCATCTGCTATGGATAAAATGTGTCCCCCCAAAATTTGTGTTTTGAAGCCCTAATCTCAATGTGATGGTATGTGGAGGTAGGGTCTTTGGGGGTTCATTAGGTTTAAATGAGATCATGAAGGTAGAGCCCACACGATGAGATTTATGTCCTGAAAAGAAAAGGAATAGAGACGAGAGGTCTCTCCCACCATGGGAGAACACTGAGAAGGCTGCCAGCCAGAAAGAGTGTTCTCACCAGGAATCAAATCAGCCATCATCTTGTTCTTGGACTTCCAGCCTCCAGAACTGAGAGAAAATTCATTTCTGTTGGTTAAGCTACCCAAAATACCTGGGTTAAGCTACTCAGGTATTTTGTTATGGTGGCCCAAGCCAACTAAAACATCATTTTTTATAAAATTCAAAATCTACCTAGGAAGGCAGAATAAAACCACAAAACAGTATCAGAAACAGGCAGAACTGAAGAAAGCGACCTGGTTTTGAATCTAAATTCTTCAAGTGGCTAAACCTCTCCAAGACAGAGTTGTCACCTCTCTAAATTAATAATCATATTGACCTAATAGAACTGTTGTAAGGATTCAGTGAGTTAATAAACGTGAAGTCCCTGTAAAAAGTTCAAAAAGTGATAACCATCACCATTATGATAACAAAAGATGTCATGAGACTGTCGAAGAAAAATTAATCAGTTGATCTAGAAAAGAAATGGGAAGTTCTATTCAAGAAAAATTTGAGGATTATAACCTGGGAAGAGCATCTCAGAAAGCTCCAAGACCTGTTCCATGCATTAGAAGTCAAGACATAGTTATAGAAGCTTTTTGAAGTAGAGGGCTGTGTATTAAATGATGTGTTATTGACAGTTCACACAATCCAGATCTAACCGTCTTCAGCCTAGAAGATCAAGAAGCAATGTTATCTTTTAAGGAGTTGCCTCGTTGCTGCTAGGAGGAGGTTGCTCTTTCTGGTTAAGCAGGTATTTCTGCCCACCGGGGAAGGTTTGGTTGATGCATAAAGCAGATACACAATGCACAGTAGAGGGGAGAGAGGAGGCCAAAGGGCAGAGACAATATTTTATGTTTAAATTTTTCTCGTCTTGCCATAAAATATGAATTTTATTTCACAAGACAATACCTAATTACATGCCAAATGATTAATTAGTATAAAAAACATACTCATTTCTCTCTTCAGCATTTTTGCTCCTCCCTCCCTTTGGAACACACTCTCACCAGCTCTTATCATCTCACCCCACCTCTTATCATCTTTCAGATCTCCATTTAATTACCCACCCCCAGGACTTGCCTCAACTTCCCTGAGCCTAAGAGAGCCTCT
This sequence comes from Tursiops truncatus, assembly GCF_011762595.2. Lineage (NCBI taxonomy): Eukaryota > Metazoa > Chordata > Mammalia > Artiodactyla > Delphinidae > Tursiops > Tursiops truncatus. The sequence goes on along the minus strand of NC_047035.1, from coordinate 160,621,193 downwards.
CCTTCCTTCCTCCCTCCTATGGCTCTATCTCAGCCCAGGATTCAAGGACTTGTGACCACATGAAATCACCCACTTTAACTGCATACTTTTCTTATCTCTCTCCTCCTAAGATAACGTAAACTTTATAAAACCAAAGGCATTTTCTTAGCCAATGTCCTTACGCAGAAACAGTATCTGGCACGTAGTAGTGGCTCGATGAACTTTTTGAACAAATGACTGACCGCTGTTGGATTAAGCATGCATATATCAGATAAAGAGAATTCAACAGTTTCTTGGGAAGTTGGCATCTATGTAGAATCTTAATAGTATCTGTAGGGGTCACCACAAGGGAAATAATATTCTATCCAGGAAGCCAGTGTCCACAATTTGGGTAGCTGTCCCCATAGAGCATTAGAATTTATCTTGATCTTGACACGCAGTATGTTAGTGTGAGATCTTTACATCTCACCCAGTAGCTCTTGAAAAACCACCCCCTTGGGGCATATCTTTTTGTTTTATTGTCTCCCAGCTATGGGGTATTTTTTGACGAATGTGCACACTGAGCAGTACCTGCAGAGTTCTGCTGGCACCTAAGGCCTGAGAGTGAGGGATGCTAGATGTCCTGAAACACAATGAGCAATGCCTCACCACAAAGAATTACCCTGAGGGGAAAAAAACAAAAACAAAAACACTAGTACTGCTCCCCTCAAAGACAATGCAGGGCAAGGCTTCATAGCTTCCCCCGCTGCTGAGGCTAAGTAGCTGAGAATTTGGTGTTTCTCTTTTTGAACAACTGAACCCGCTTGCTGTCTAGTTTAACAATTCTCTCCCTCTGCTGACATGTCTACCCTTAGCCAAGAAACTTTTCCTGAGCTGCCTCTTCCAAGAATTCTTCAATTCTGATTAAGGTCAAACTCTCAGTTGTGTATCACACAACTTTAAATCTGTAACATTTTAGTAAATACCTGAAGAGTTGATTTTTTTCCCCACGATCTATGGTCTCAAAATGAGTTGAACTGACAGCATTATAGCTCTTAAACAAAATTTAAAAGCATCCACCTGGGCTTCTCTGTGTTACTCCCATGGGACTCAGGGAGCAAGAAGAACCAACTGAACAAAGCTCACCCTGCCTGCTATGCCATAAATATCAAAGTCCTTTGACTCAGAAGGTCTCACGTCTTCTGCCAGAACCCATGAGATTGTGAATTGCTAACTTTTTAGCAATTAGGATAAATTCTCAGATTATTCATAATACTTGACAATAGGAACTAGCAATCATGGTATAAACAACCATAGAGCATACACCTTGAAAAATATAATCAAATTGCATTAGAAGTGAGAGGAAGAAAAAAGTGTCCTCAGTAGCATTTGTATAAGATCTCATGAACAAATGTTTAAATGAATAAAGAAAATAAATTTTAAACAGGAAGAAATGTCATGTGTAAAAGTACAGAACTGAGAAATAGGATACAAGTTTAGGAAGTGACAATTCTTCTGGCTGGACGAGAGAGGTGATGGAAACAAAGCTAAATATAAAGGCATTGCTCTCTGGCAGGCAGTATTTATTCGGGGGCTTAGACTGGAGAATCAATGATCTATTGCCCTCAGAGGGCAAGAGCCTAGACTGAATAGTCTAAATCTTGTCCCTTCTGCTTCAGGGAACATCTAGGCTGTTTTCAAGATTGGAAACTAGCTGCATAACTTACTCTCAGACCACATCAGCCCTCACTTGAATGACTGTAACAGCCCCCTAGCTGGTCCCCCAACTTCTACATTTGGCCTACCTACCACACCACTTTCCTGTCTCCATAAGTTGGCCAGAAAAACCTTTTAAAATAGTAAATCAGATCCAATCACCCTTCATTTAAACCTTCCAAGGGTGTCCAATCGTACTTGGAATAAACTCTAAATTCCTATCAATCTAGTCCTGGCCTACCCCCCCCTCCCTCCCTCATTCTGAAATTTCTAAAGGCTCAGTATGGACAAGTCTAAGAGTTAAAAACTCCAAGGGGAGACAGTTAAGGGGAGCCAGGGGCTCACACTATTTTGAGTTTTACCTCCTGGAGCTCTACTAAGTTCTCACAGTGAAGATGAGAGAAAAATCCCCTTGGGCCTCAGGTGGTGGAAGGAAAAAGTGACAATTTTGAAATATGTCAGAGCATTCCGAACTTAACAAGGTCTGACCTCAAGAGAAACTATTTTATTAGAAACTATTTTAATGTATTGGGCTTTTATCAGAGCCAAACCAACCTGAGGGGAAGGGAAAATACCCAACTTCAGTCCCCTTTAGCCATCCTATACCACTTAATGGGGGGGGGAGCTAAGAAGCACGTGTAAAGTTCATTCCAGAAGCACAGGGTCACTAAAAGACCAAGCCCTAATCATAGGACTCTATGACACTTCCCCTACTCCCATACCTTACCACCACATGACTGACAGCTTATTTACTGCAGTTCATCTTATCCAGTATATCGTATCTGGCTATCAGGAAATAATTACAAGGCATACTACAAGGCATAAAACACAGCTTGAAGAGACTGAGCAAGTATCAAAACCAGCGTCAGATACAGCATGAATGTTAGAATAATCAGATTATACATTTAAGACAACTATGATTAATATGCTAAGAGCGCTAATGGAAAAAGTAAACAAACTACAAGAGAAGATGGAAAATGTAAGCAAAGTGATAGAGATTCTAAGAAAGACTCACAATGAACGGGTAGAAATCAAAAACACCATAATAAAACTTTGTAAATGCCTTTAATAGGCTTATTAGTAAACAGGACATGACTGAGGAAAGAATCTCTGAGCTTGAGGATATGTGAATAGAAACTTCCAAAACAAAAAATAATGGCTAACGATTCCATAAATTTGATAAAAAATGTCAACTTCTAAAACCAAGAAACTCACCAAGTCCCAAGCAGGATAAATACATAGAAAGCACAATTAGACACATCATAATCAAATGCTAAAATCAAAAGAAATATTCCTGAAGTAGCATGAGAAAAATTACTTTAAAAATGACTGCTAACTTCTCATTAACAACAGAAGAGGCTAAACGACAATGGAACAACAATGTTTAAGCACCGAGGGAAAAAGAAAACAGTCAACCCAGAATTCTACCTCCAGTAAGACTATTCAAAAACTAGGGTGAAACACAGACATTTCAGATTATTAATAAAATGTAAAAATTCAGCACTAACAGATAGGCTTCCCTAGAAATACTAACAGAAATTCCTCAGGCTGAAAGCAAATGACACCAGGTGATAATCGGTGGAAGAAATGATAAGAATATGACTACATTTTCTGTAATAGCCTAACAAACCATCCCAGACGTTAGTAGCTTAATATAAAAATGTATTATTCTCTACCATGGTCCTGTATATTAATTGAGATCAGTTGGGCAATACTTACTTGTGATCTCTCATGTGGTTTCAGCCAGAGGATGGCTGAGGCTAGAGTCATCTAAAGACACAACTTTAGATGACTCACACCATGGCTGCTGGCTAGAACCTTACCTGAGATTTCTCCATATAGCTTGAGCTAGTCACAGCATGGTGGCTGAGTTCTAAGGGGAAATGTTCTAAGAAACACAAACTGAAGCTGCAAGGCTTTTTATGAGCTATCATTGAGAGAATAACATAACTTCCACTGTATTTTATTGATGTAGCATTAAAGTCAGCCCCAAGTCAAGAGGATTGGAAAGTATACTCCACACTTCAACAGAAGTAGTAGCAAAAGTAAATATGTGTGGCCATGTTTAATCCACCACAAAATATAATCAATCACAAAATGCTCATTTCTTTGTGTTATATAATAGTTTAAAACAAAAATTATAACACTGTATTATGAAGTTTATAAATGTATGTAAGTATATGGTGCAATGGCACAAGGGACAGAGAGGCAAGTAGTAGTACACTGATGGAAGATTCCTATACTTTGCATGGACTGATACAATATTAACTCTAAGCAGATTTTTATTAAAGATGTAAATTGCAAATTCTAGAGTACCACTAAAATGTTTTCAAAGGGGAAGACCTAAAATGTCAACATAATTATCAAAATAGAATATTTTTCAAATATTTGGTTTGCCCTAAAGAAAGTAGGACAAAGGAAGCAAAGGAAGAAAAAAGTTAATAAAGTGGTAGATTCAAATCCAACCATAACAATTATGTTCATTTTAAATGAGCTGAACTTTTCACCAAAAAGGCAAAGATTGTCAGGCTAGATAAAAAAAATCAGGGCCCTATAATATGTCTTTAAAAGATGCACTTTAATAGAAATGAAAGGGAGGAAAAAAAGATTTATCATGGGTTATACTAACACTGGACGAAACAGACATCAAGACAAGCAGTATCAAAAATAAGACTTTTCATCATGAAAAAGAGTTAGTTAATACATCATGAAGATATAACATTTGTAATGTGTGTGCACCTAACTACAAAGCTTCAAACTACAAGAAGCAAAAACTAACAAAATTAAAAGGCAAATGATAAATCTAACAATATCAGAGTTGGATAGTCTTGTATCCCTTCTCAGCAACTGATAGAATTACTAGGCTATCAACCAGCTTGATCTGATTGACATTTATAGACACTATACTCTAAAACTGTAGGATATATTTCTTTTCAAAAGCACGTGAACATTCAGCTAAAGAGACCACATGCTGAGCCATAAAACTCCAGTCATAATCCCAGCAAGGTATTTTTACAGGAATTGATCATCTATTTCTAAAATTCATATGGAAATACAAAGGACCTAGAATATACAGAACAGTCCTGCAAAAGAAAAACAAAGTTGTAAAATGTATGTTGTTTGACTAAAAGATTTACCATAAAGCAACAGTAATCAGTTTGAGCTTGGAATACAGGTAGAAAATAGAGTCCAGAAACAGACTCACAGTTACATGTTAATCAATATTTGACAAAGGTGTCAAAGCAATTGAGTGGGAAAGAAAAATCTTTTCAACCAACAGTACTGAGACAACTGGACGTCCAAATGGAAAAATGAGTAAATAAACTCCACCCCTATTTCACACCATATACAAAAATTATTCTGAAATGTAGCAGAGTCCTAAATGTAAAAGATAAAACCGTAACACTTTTAAAAGAAAACAGAGAAAAAAATCTTTGCAGATTTAAGCAAAGATTTCTTGGAAAGCAGAAATAAATAATCACAAGAGAAAAAAAAAGAAAAATTAAAAATTGCTCATCAAGAGACATCATTGAGAAAACTAACAGCAAATCACAGACTGGGAGAAAACATTCACAAAACATGTAGCTGACCACAGTCTTGTATTCAGAATATGTAAGAAATTCTTTTTGACAAATCAACAGTAAGCACATCAAAAAATGCTCAATATCATTTACCATCAGGGAAATGCAAATTAAACCCATAAAGCATCACGAATGGAAACATAAAGTGGTACAACTATTTTGTAGATATGCTTAGCCTTTGTTACACAAAAAAACATACACCAACGCTTTAGCCTAAAAGCTCCATTCTTAAGCATTTATCCAAGAGAAGTGAAAACATATGTCCAGGAAAAAAAAAAAAAGACTTAAAGAATGTATATAGCAGCTTTTGAACCATAGCCAAAACCAAACTCATTTCAATTGCACATGAAACATTCAGCTAGATAGACCACATAAAACAATGGCAAATATCCGTTACTGGGAGAATGAAATGACAAATTGCCGTATGTTCATACGATGCAACACTACAACATGATGAGGAACTAATTAGCATTAACACATGTAAAAACGCGAATGAATCTTACATTGTTCTGAGTGAAAGCAGGAAAAAATGAAGAATCCCTAACGTACGGTTCAATTTAGAGATGAAGTTCTAGAACAGACGAAACCAAAATAAGGTGAAAAAAAAATGAGAACAATCATTGCCTGGGTTAGGAGGAACAGGGATGGTGGCAAAAGTAGATTGCCTTGGAAGGCACACGAGTGAACTTTCTGGGCAGATGAAGTGTTTCTTATCACGATAAAGACATGGCATACTAAGGTATATATATTTGTCAAAAATCATACAGATAAGATTTATGCATTTCAATATATATAATTTTACCCTCTCCCCCCCAAAAAAGAATTGTGTCCCCACTGAATTATCAAGCATGGGATAAATAGGCTAAATGATATAAGAATGGTAGAATGATGGTAACTGTTGAAGTTGGATGATTGGTACAAGGGGTTCATTATACTAGTCTTTACTTTGTATATGTTTGATATTTACTATGATATTAATTTTAAATTATTGTATAGCCATCATTCATTCAACAAACATTGCTTTGTGTTTATGTGCTAAGTGTTCTCAGTTTTGATGACAGAGCAATTAATACAACAAACATTGCTACTGTCATGGAGGTCACATTCTAGTGGAGGAAGATTTAAAAAATAAAACAGTAAATAAACAATAAATAAGTTAAAGATGAAGTATAACAGGTGGTCATAAGTGCTTTAAAGGAAAAGTGGACAGAGAGGGAAAATCATGAGTGACAAGGGCCAGGGATGTAATTTCATAATAAATAGAGTGATGAAGGACTCACTGAGATGGTGATATATGAGGAAGAACTCGATCACGAGAGGGAACAAAACAGGCAAATATCCCAAAGTGGGAGTATACCTGGCATGTTCAAGGGGCAACAAAGTGGGGAGGGGAACAGGTCATTAAGGAACCTTGTAGGCCAGTGTAAAAACCGGCTCTTTTTTTCTTTGGCTGTGTTGGGTCTTCGTTGCTGCGCGTGAGCTTTCTCTAGTTGATGCAAGCAGGGGCTACTCTTTGATGCGGTGCTCGGGCTTCTCATTGTGGTGGCTTCTCTTGTGTGCATGGGCTCTAGGGGTGTGGGTTCAGTAGTTGTGGCTCGCGGGCTCTAGAGCACAGGCTCAGTAGATGCGGTGCATGGACTTTGTTTCTCCACGGCATGTGGGATCTTCCTGGACCAGGGCTCGAACCTGTGTCCCTGGCGTTGGCAGGCAGATTCTTAACCACTGCGCCACCAGGGAAGTCCCAAAACTTGGGCTCTTAATTGTAATGAGATGAGAAGCCATTGAAGGGTTTTAAACAGAGTAGTGATGTGATTTTATTTACATTTTAATAGAAACGTTCTGGCTCCTGCGTTGGGAATAAATTTAAGAAGGCCAAGGTGGGAGCAGGGAGAACATCCAGATGAGGCAGAAACTAGATCTGAGGATGTTGGTTTGTACCACAGTGTCTGAGTTATGCAAGTTGCGTCAGATCCCGGGCACATTCTTCAGTGAAAGCTGCCAAGCTGTGCAGCTTTATTTCTGAAATCAAGAACGACTCCCAAATATAAAGATGGAACTTCCTTTTATGGAAATGGGGAAGACTGTAGAAAGAGTAGATCTGGGGATGCACTCCATCCTAGGAGGTCAAGGTGGAATCCTGGGGGTTTTAAACATCTGTCATGGTTCTCCCTAAAGGCTCAACATCAGATCTCACAGGTTATAGTGTTTTTTTCAGCTCTTAAGAGAGGAGCTCTTCAAGGCAGTCCAAATTTTTCTTATGTCTTGTCCAAAAGCTTCTTTCCAAAGAGGGTGAAGGTGGCAAATTTAGAATGGCGTGAGGGAGAAAGGAAATCCAACTCTGTTCTGTGGAATGTGAAGCCACGTGACTCTCAAATTTCAGACTGTAGTCATTTATTGTCCAAAATACAATTTTAGATTCCTAGTGCATAGGAAGAAGGAAGTTAAATGGAAACAACATTAAGAGATGGTGGAAACAAGAGTGTACTGGAATATTGTGAAGAGGGTTAGGAATATGGATAGGACAGTAAGGAATCATGTTGATGTATCCAGTTGTGGCATGTCATTAAGGGGAGCTTTGGCTCTCAATCTTTAACTTAAAAGGTTAACGCTACTTTAGCTTCTTAATGAGATTATAGTATGGATACAGACCATTTTTCAAAGTACTAGTTCGAGGACAATTGGTATAAAACTATGATTTGAGCCACAGATTTCTGAACACTGCCCGTAAAATAAGCCTGGTCGTGTTGATATTAAGGTTGTTTGGTTTAGGCGTCTAGGGACTGCATCTGTTTTTAGGCCTAGGGAAGGTACAGCCCATGAGTGTAGCACGTCTTCGGAGGAGACTAGTATTCGGACTGTTATCTCTATGGGTAAGACTACTCGGTTGTCCACCTCTAGTAGCCGTAGTTCTCCTGGTTTTAGGTCTGATGTTGGGATTATGTAAGAGTCGAAATTTACGTCTTCGTAGTCAGTGTATTCGTAGCTTCAGTATCATTGGTGACCCATTGTTTTTACAGTGAGAGAAGGGTTATTAATTTCATCTATCATGTAGAGGATTCGTAGGGAGTGTAAGGCAATTAGAATTAAAATGATGCTGGAAGGATGGTTCAAATGGTCTCTACCTCTTGGGCGTCTATTGTACTGGTATGTGTTAGTTTAGTTGTAAGTATTAGGGTGATGATGTAGAGGACTAGGGAGCTAATTAGGAAAACAATCATTAATGTATAATCATGGAAGTGTAGGAGTTCTTTTATAATGGGTGATGTTGCCTAGTTGGAAGCCTAGTTGAAAGGGATATGCCATGGACATATACAGGATTTTCACTTGTAACTTAGCTTTGACAAAGTTATATAAGGTTTTACTAATATCTCGTTTATAAAGAAATACATAGTGGTTATGATGTTGGCTTGAAACCGATTGGAGAGGGTTCGATTCCTTCCTTTCTTGATCATTTTGGGCTGACGTATGCTGGCTCTTCAAATGTGTGATATGGTGGAGGACATCCATTTAGCCACTCAAGGTTTGTGGAAGTGTAGTCTACTGATATTACTTCTCGTTTAGATGTAAATGCTTCTCAGATAATGAAGACTATTAGTATAACTGCTGTCAGTGAGATAAATGAGCCTATTGATGAATAGTATTTCATGTTGTTTAGGCGTCTGGGTAGTCAGAGTATCGTCGAGGTATGCCAGATAAGCCTAAGAAATTTTGTGCGAAGAATGTTAGGTTTACACCTACGAATATGATTATAAAGTGGATTTTTGCTCATGTTAAGTGTATATCCCGAGAATAGCGGAAATCAGTGGACAAACCCTCCTACGATGGCGAAGACAGCTCCTATTGAAAGTACACAGTGAAAGTGAGCAACTACATAGTAGCTATCATGAAGAACAATGTCTAGTGATGAATTGGCTAGAACGATGCCAGTTAGACCACCTACTGTGAAAAGGAAGATGAAGCCTAAAGCTCATATTAGGGCAGGGGATCACTTAATATTGCCCCCGTGAAGTGTTGCTAGTCGACTAAAGACTTTTACCCCTGTGGGGATAGCAATGATTATAGTGGCTGATGGAAAGTATGCCCGTGTGTCAACGTCTATACCCACTGTGAACATATGATGAGCTCATACAATAAAGCCCAAGAACCCGATAGAATTCAGAGAAATAGAAAACCCAAAAGAAAGAAAGGCAGGTAGGCAGGGAGGGAGAGAGTCACCAGGATGATATAAGCAATCAGTGTTTTTGTGTCATGTCAAATATCTTGTGGAAAACAAAAGCTAGAGGACCTTTTCCTAACATCTTGCAAGTTTACCTCTGATGGTTGATAGTTAATTATCAGCTGTCATTTCAATCCTCCCCTTCCTCCTCTTTGGATGAGGGTTCCCACTGGAGATACTAAAAATATCTATCCCTCCATTGCCTTGCTTCTGAATGCTGTTGGACTGGTTCCTAATGCTTGGAGTTACCGAAGCTGTCCAGGGATAGGTGGAAACCATGCCCAGTGATATGAGGAAGACATAACCAACACAGTGAGGATGTTACAGAGTATGGAAAGGGTGTGGCTGACCTTCGTGCCACTGAACACACTCAGGGACTCTCTATTTCTGGATTTCTGATTATGCAAGATAATGCTTTCTACTGTTAAATCATCTTCAGTCAGGTGTTCTATTATTTGTTACACAAAGTAATCCCACCTGAAGCACTTCCTCTGTACCAGGGGTTCTCAAAATGTGATCCCTATCCTAGCACTCTTAGTCTCACCTGGAAATTTATGAAAATAAAATTCCCACGCCCTAGCCTAATCTCTGGAGATGAGGTCCAGCAATCCACTGTAACAAGGTGATGCTGATACACCTCCATTTTGAGAATCCCTGCTCAGTAATTTAATGAACAGAAGCAGATGGATTAAAAAAAATTTTTTTTTTCATTCCATTCCCCTAGATTCTGACTCCTAAATGCAGGTCCTATCAGGGTAGTCTGAGAATATACCTCTGTTGAAAGAGCCACCCTTACATCTTGGAAACCACAAACAAGGAATCTATGGGAATAATCGTGTAAAGTCTGAAGCAATTGTGGTCTCTGCCACAAGTTTATTCTCCAAAGCATAACTATTCAAGAGAGATATTGAAAATTTAGCTACTGGAAGGAGAGGGAGGTAGTAGTTCCTACGACAGGCCCTACCCCTCAACAGGCCACATCATGGTCAAAGTTAATTTCACAGCCGTTGCTAATATCCTTTCTATATGCATATTTTAACCACCTCACCTATAATCCCCAAACTTGGTTCCCACTGATAAATTTATGTATCAGTTGCTGGCAGCAGCTAAGTTTTTTGAGCATGGCCAATCATATTTCATACACCCTGAATTTAAAACATTTGAAGCTAATTTAGTGGTTATGTCTAGCATTAGATATTTTAAGTGCAGCAATAAACTCTTATTGCTCTCCTGACTGACGGAACATGTAATACAGTTGCCACTGTGTGTTTTGACTGTCAAGATGATTCATTAGGTCCCATATAAACTATTTTAAGAGAGAGCAGGTTACATCAAATAACTTGAATAAAAGTTTAAAACCAAGGTCATCAAAGTGCTTGAGACTCCTTTTAGAATTAATTAAAATTCAGGTACATTCTCTGGAATGATTTGAAGTCTCTTCCCAAATATACAAGCCGTCTGAAAGCAACAACTTGCTGCCACGCTAACTGAGCTGTTAAGCAATTATCAGTGACAACTGTAACTCAGGGCTACGCCAAGCGGGACCTACACACAGCCAGCTTTTTAATTCTTTCAGCTGACAGTTACTGGATTAATATTTGACACAGTTCAACCAGCTCCACTTTATTGGTGATCCTGGGACCCCAAGATACCGAGAGCCTCCTACATGCCAAACTCTCTGCTGCACAGATTCACACCTATAATCTCACACTCGTTTTTTTACTACAATTTCAAGCAGAGAAAACCAGAACCCAGAGAAGATAAAGAGTTTTACCATGACTCTAGGACTAGTCACATATGAATTCAGACGATTCTGACTTCAAAGTGCTTTCTCCTTGTATAGCACGTTAGGGTTTGTGTGTCATCATTTGCCTAATTCTTAAAACCATCTTGTGATGGGAGAAGCCTAATGTGTAAGAAATTAGACATCTTCCATGTTTCACTGTGCATTTTAGAAAGAGCTGTTCCACTGTAAGCCAGTCCTCAACTACACCATAAGTGGTTACACTCTTAAATGGGAAAAGAATTTGAAAAAGAATAGATACACGTATATGTATAACTGAATCACTTTGCTGTACACCTGAAACTATCACAACATTGTTAATCAACTATGCTCCAATATAAAATAAATTTTTTTTTTTAAATAGTGGTTACGTTAATTTATAGGACCTCTCACTTCCTTCTGTGGGGGAAAGAGAGGAGAGAAAGAATGAATAAAGAAGGAAGATAAGCCAGGCACTTGCTCAACCCCTACCATGTGGTAGCCATCATGCCTGATTATTTACGCACATATTAACTCATTTAACATTATTCTCCCCACTAGCCAGTGAATTAAATATCTGTTCCAATGGTGAAGCTTGGTCTTCAATTGGTGAGATGATTTTCCCAGAGATTACAGGACTACTCAGAGGTGCAACAGAGATTAAAATTGAGTTCTGCCTGATCAAAAGTAATTGCTTTTCCCATTATATCTTTAAGATATATGCACTCTCTCTTCTCTCTCTTCCTGGGATAAAACTCTAATAAAAGAATTTCAGACAACAGGGCAAGTCCCCTATTCCCCACTGTAGACAAATGCCTCTTTTTAGTCACCCTGGCTTTGGTCCCAATTAATATCAAAAAAATATATGACTGCGTCACTCAAAAACTTCATTTGTAGCCAAGCACTTGAACCACTATTCTTCCTCTCTTTGCTACTGAGCTTGGTAGTAGGGTTTCACTATCTTTGATTTCCCCTAGGCATCTTCCTGATGGATTCACTGTGAACTAAGTAAGAGGTGAAAAGAGGAAAAAAGTCAACTGAAGAAGTTTATAGTGTTGTGATTAGAAAATTAAATGGAACTCCCTTACAAAAAAAAAAGTACATTTTATTTAAAATGCAAATATTCATTACAGATTGATTTACTTTAAGTATTGCATAGGCATTTTCACTAGGAAACTAATGGTTTATAATTCTTTTGTTGTTACCAAACAGGAAGTTTTCAAAATCTAGGGTGCATTAAAGGGCCTACTTTATATAACAGAGTAGGAAATTTTTCACTGTAATGTTTTCCCTCATTTTAATGAGAATCTCAGCAATTCTCAGTATTGTATTTACCAGTGCACATTTATCAAAATAAAAAAGTTTAGACTTTCACATACAGTTAATCTGCAATGATTGTCAAATGTATTCTAATTGATTTAATGCCCATTAAAATTCTATTTTGAAATATAAAACACCCAAACATGAAATAAATGATCAATCATCTAGCACAACCAGAAAAAAACACATTAATTATAAATTATTCAAGTGAAATGGCATCTCAGCAAAATCTTTAGACCATCTCTGTCTGAGAATTAGATAAATAAGAAAAAAATCAAGGTTTTAAATGGATTTTCATGGTTAAATTGGTATTATGCTTCAAACACCCATTAGGAGTTACTAGAAAATACTACTAAAATAAGCCCAATGTTTATATTACTGTTGCTATGTTTAATGGAAGAAGGTAAAGTCAAGAATGTTCCACTAAAATTATGAAGATTATTCATTTTGAGGTTATATGTTAAACAACTTTTTCAGGACTGTAATATGCTATGAAATGAATCTTAAATAAGCCTGAAGATATTTTCAGAAAACAAGATGAATTAGTGCTTATGAAAAAAAACAAGGAAGAAGTTACACAAAGCTTAACAGACTATAAACAAACATACACACATATGGATATAAATAAATTATATAGCTATATCTACATATCAAAGACAGGCAGGGAGAGAGAGCGGGGGAGAGAGTATAATAGCATAAAATCTGGAAAGACATCAAAGATTTGGCACATGTGGCTATGTTAAGTGTGTTAAGGACCTGGTCAGGTGATAATTTGCACAACTGGACTGGATGAATCTAGTGGTCCTGTGAAACAGGCTGTGTGCTTGCCAGATCGCAACTTTTCAATTACTACTTCTCTTGGGTGACGCTAAATGCACACGAATATTCAGCAAAAAATCAGAAACACAGATCATCTGACACAATGTATCACGTATTTACGTAGAGGAATTGATGAAAAAGCTGTGTTAATGCATAGTGTTCATTGTAATTTCGTCCTGCATATATAACTTTCTTTGGGCAAACTCCCTTCCTGTTGTTTTTAGGAATGGTCTAACCATACCTCCATACCTGGTTCAAGATGTTCAATCCATATCTGAGGTTAGGGTTAACAGGTTATAGTTATTAGTTCGGAAATGGATGAGTGACTCACTTCCTATCACTAACATGTAAGAAGTTTACTGTGGATTCTAAGAAAGATGTTTAGCCACTCTGTGAGAGACCTTCTAGATGGGTCTCTTTTTCTAGCATTGACAAGAAAGCATGTATCCCTGGCAATGATTGGCAGCATCATTACCTAAATGAGGAAAAATGAGAATAAAGCTGACATTGTCAAAATCAGACTGGAGAGGTATACATGAACTTGACCCTAGATGAACTGAAGGAGCCACTGTGTCAAACCAGCGTCAAAGGCCCTTTCACTTTTGTACTTTCCTGATATGTGAACCATGAACCCTCCCCACACCCACAGTCTAGGCCAATTTGAGATAGTTTTCTTTCATTTAGAACCAAATTCATTAAAAATGATATACTCACTTTACAAAGTGTTTATTCAATCAAAAATATTTAGCTTCTACTTTTAAAAAGGAACTAAAATTTATGAAAATAAAAAAAGTCATACTTCCAGACTATATCTAGACAATAAAACAGAACTCTGCATCACTCAGCTTTTATTAAGTTACACAATGGCAACAAACTAACCCAAGACCTCCGTGGATTACAACAATACAGGATCATTTCTCACTTCTGTTGCACGTCCAGTGTGGATCTTCCCCATGTTGTTTTCATTCTGAGCACATAGTGGCAATGGTACCACCCACACCCAGAACCCAGCCTACAATCTCTCCAAGCAGTGGAGCCCAGCATATAGCCCTGCCTGCCTGCTGAACATCCAGACCCACTCAACTGTGGGGTCCATGTGAAGGCCCTCCCCAACCAGAGAGCCAGACCAGTGACCTTAACCAAAGGCAGAACACAACCAATGGGCTGCCTGATCGTAAAGCCCAGCCTGGAGCCCTGCCCAACTCTGGGGCACAGCCTGATGTCCCATCTAACCATGAAGCCTGGCATATAAGCCTGCCTGCAGGGACCTCCCTGGCAGTCTAGTGGTTAAGAATCCACACTTCCAATGCAGGGGATGCAGGTTCAATCCCTGGTTGGGGAACTAAGATCCCACATGCTGTGTGGCCAAAAAACAAACAAAACAAACCAAAAAACCCTGCCTGCATATGCAGTCCAGCCAGTGTAAACATCCATGCAGGGAGCACAGCCTAAGGCCCCACCCACCCACCCCAGAGCAAATGTGGAGCATGGCCCACAGCCCTGCCCAATTGTGGAATCCAACCACTGGCAACACCTTGCCAGAGAACACAGCCTGCAGCCCTGTCTGACCAGAGGTGATTGCAGAGCCCACCTGACTGCGGAACATAGCCAGCAGCCCTGCCCAACCAGGAAGCCCACCCAGTAGACCTACTTGAAAACACAGCCCAGCCAGCAGGCCCACCCGACTACAGAGCAGCTCTCCCTCCCCCACCCCCCGAAATCAAATCACAGGCTGTGGCCTTGCCCAACTAAGCACCCAAATAGCAACACTCACCTGCCCACAGATGCTACCAGATGAAACAACAGTACCCCAAGCTGAGTTAATGGTGAGAGTATGTCCCTGCTGAAATGAACCCATAAAGTCTTGGGAAAAAAGACCACTTACTAAAATGCAAACACCAGTGCGAAGATATAAGTATCATGAAAATCAGGCAAACATTACACCACTGAAGATAACTAATAAAGCCCTAATAACAGACCCTAAAGAAATAAAGATCTATAAACTGAAAAAGAATTCAGAATAATTCTCTTAAAGAAGTTCAGGGAACTACAAGAACACACAGACAACTAAAGAAAATTAGAAAAACAATGCATGAACAAAATAACAGTTTAGACAAAGAAATAGAAACCATAAAAAAAAAAAAAACCCTAGAGATGAATAACACAGTGGCTGAACTGAAGAATTTCAACAACAGACTCAACAAAGAAGAAAGAGCCAGTAAACTTGAAGACAGATCATTTGAAATTATCCACAGGAGCAAAGGAAAAAAAAAATTTTTTTTTAAAAAGAAAAAGATAAGAAGAGTGAAGAAAACCTATGGGATTGATGGGAAACAAGTAACGATACACTTATTATGGGAATCCTGGAAAAAAGAACAGGAAGAGAAAGGGACAGAGAATCTATTTAAATAAATAATGGATGAAAATTTCCCAAACTTGTAGAGAAAAATGAACACTCAGATCCATGAGGCTCAAAAGACCACAAATAGGGCTTCCCTGGTGGCGCAGTGGTTGAGCATCCTACTGCCGATGCAGGGGACACAGGTTCGTGCCCCGGTCTGGGAAGATCCCACATGCCGCGGAGCGGCTGGACTCGTGAGCCATGGCCGCTGAGCCCGTGCGTCCGGAGCCTGTGCTCCACAACGGGAGAGGCCACAACAATGAGAGGCCCGCGTACCGCAAAAAAACAAAAACAAACAAAAAAAAAAAAGACCACAAATAGTTTGAACCAGAAGAGATCTACACTGACACACATTATAATTAGATATGCAAAAGTCAAAACCAAACAAAATTCTGAAGGCAGCAAGAGAAAACTGACTTGTCACATACAAGGTGGCCCCGCATAAGATGATCAGTGGTTTCTCAGCAGTAACTTTGTAGGCCAGGAGATGGTGGGAAGATGTATTTAAAATAAAAGAAAAAAACTCAATGAAGAATTATATTTTTCTGGAAAAGTTGTCCTTCATGTAATTGTTGCAGCCATTAGAGAAAACAGTGTGGATATTCCTCAGAAAGGTAAAAATATAACTATATCATGATTTAGCAATCCCACCTCTGGGTATTTATCAAAAGGAAATGAAAATACTATCTCTAAGAGACATCTGTATTCCCCATGTAGCATTATTTATAATAGCCAAGGCATGGAAACAACCTAAGTGTCCATAGATGGGTAATCGATAAAGATACACACACACACACAATGGACTATTATTCAGCCATTAGAATAAAGGAAATCCTGCTATTTGCATCAGCATGGATGAAACTGAAGGGCATTATGCTAAGTGAAATAATTCAGACAGAATGATTACAGAATAATTCAATTTGTGATCTCACTTAAACATGGAATCTAAAAAACCGAACACATAAAAACAGACACTAGATTATTGCTTGCCAAGAGTGGGGGTATGGGATAAAGTGGTCAAAAGGTACAAACTCCCAGTTATAAGATGCGTAATTTCTGGGGATCTATTGTACAACATGGTGACAATAGTTAACAACCTTGTATTTTATACTTGAAAGTTGGTAAGAGAATAAATCTTAAAAATTCTCATTACACAAAACACACACACACACACATACAGTAATTCCAGAGGTAATTTTTAACTAAAAAAGAAAAAATGAATTTTCAGAATACCATAGCTATTAAAAGGTCCCACAAGTCTTCAGAAGAAAAAAAGTATATATATATACACAAAGGATTGAGAGCCGGAATGTCATGAGACTTTTCAACCAGAACCCTAGAAGATAAAACAATTGTATCAGTGCTCTGGAATTATGAAGTACAAATTTTTAATCTAGAATTCTTCGTTAACACTAAACACTCAATTAAAAGTATGGGGAGAATAAAGATTTGCTACCAAAGCAACCTTTCTCAAAAAGGTTGATTATGTTGAGAGGAGTTTTACAGTTTGGTCCAAAGCTAAGCCAAAAGCCAAAAAGAAGTATCTTCCAAGGAAAAAACTGTACATCATAGCAAACATTATTATTGATGCAATGCAGTTCACTTGTCAACAATATTTACATACTATCAATATTATTATATTAACAATATTATCAGAGGGTTGGGACAGGGAACTGCTTTTTAATATTATAATCCTTATGGTACTACTTGACTTTTAAATTACGACCAGCTATTTCTTTGATTAAATTTTTTAATTTAAATAAAAGAAAATAAGGAAAACAATTTAAATGCTTAAAGTTCTTTCCAAGGTTTTCATTTTATTTTAAATGAGCTTAATTTCCTGTCTCTAAAATGAGAAGCTGGACCAAATTATTTCTATGTTCTCTCCCAATTCTGTTGTTTATTCTATGAGTCTATGTGTCCATAGACAATTTATTCCATTCCACTGGTGGAGAAGAATTATGAATGTGTAAAGAAACAGAGCATTGACTTCATTTTTTGAGCTCTTTTCTAGAGTTCACATTTGCTGAGTTAATACATTGTTTTCGAGACTCATCCAGGCATCACCTTTAGATTATTATTGATGTAATGTAGCTAATCTTCATCTCTCCACTCCCACCTTTAAGAAACAGCATATCCTTAAAAGCTGATGAATGTCTGTGAATTTCACGGTAGAATGATCTTTTAAGGAAGGGATGGCTTATTGGGATACCAAGTAGTTCCCATTTTCTGCACTTGCCCATATTTTCCAAATGACTTTAAAGACATTTTTGGTTGTTTTTTTTTTTTTTTTTTTTTTTTTTTGCTGTACACGGGCCTCTCACTGTTGTGGCCTCTCCCATTGTGGAGCACAGGCTCCGGATGCGCAGGCTCAGCAGCCATGGCTCACGGGCCCAGCCGCTCCGCAGCATGTGGGATCCTCCCGGACCGGGGCACGAACCCGTGTCCCCTGCATCGGCAGGCGGACTCTCAACCGCTGAGCCACCAGGGAAACCCTGGTTTTTTGAATTTATATATTTTTGAAAATGAATTTTGTGCTAAGACTAACGTGATAGAGAGAGCCCTGACGGGTTTATGACAAGGTAAATTCCAAAACCAAAGAAGCACAATTTGCTTTTTCACATTAAAGGTCAAATTTACAAAATGTCTCTCAAAGGCACAGGTCTGCTTGTCAACTTTATCAGATAAGATCTAGATGTATTGATTCAATCACCTTGATTGGTAACCCAAATATACAGTATAGGCCCTACTAGGAAGGTTACTGAATGCTGTATCACATTCTGCTAACAGAAACT
Source organism: Tursiops truncatus (assembly GCF_011762595.2). Lineage (NCBI taxonomy): Eukaryota > Metazoa > Chordata > Mammalia > Artiodactyla > Delphinidae > Tursiops > Tursiops truncatus. The sequence goes on along the minus strand of NC_047035.1, from coordinate 160,602,625 downwards.
AAAGGTAAAAATGCAGAACCAATTTGGTATAGTTACGCATGAAATCTTTTACAGTACACAAGCTTCAACTTTCTTATACAAAGCATCTTAGAACTCAAGAGCAGTTGTATCTGAACCTTCCCACTGAGACAACTAATGCAGTATTACAGACATGATCATTTGATTTTTGCCCATATTGTTTACGGCTAATTCAATCTATTTTAACTTAATGAATGGAGAAGTCAGCGTTTTTTCTTTCAAAATAGAAAAGCATTTTTAAAACACAATGGAACTGCCTCTGATGTATATTTGTTGTCAAAATATTCTAAGCCAAGGTGAAAAGTGTTGTATCTTATTTAAAATATTTTCAGTCTTAAACAGAAATTCGAACAACGGGAAAATGTATAAGCTAATACTGAAGTAGTATTTGAGCATCTCCTTGGTACTATTCTATGTTTAGTGGGTCTTTATAGGGCCAACCACAAACTCTCCACAGGTTAGGAAGGATTCCTAGTACATTCCTCCTTCAAAAATAAATCACTGCCCACTTCCATCTATATTATGCTAAGCAAGGCAACATGTGAGATTTGATGCTGAAGCATTCATCAGCTCTGAAATTTGGGACTGGCAATAGTTGGGTATCTGTAGCTATTAGTACTCTCAGTTGTGAAATTTAAAAATCTGAATAAAATTAGTATTTTTCATTTAAAAAAGGAAGCTATTGCTAAGACGGCTGAAAAGTCCAATCCAGAATGTGAAGCACTGTCACAGGGCTCAGTTTCCTTCTCTCCGATCTGTCTTTCCCTGGATTGGTTTCATTCTCAGATTTTACCCTTGGCTAAGACAGCCATTCTTCTTGACTACAGGGAGCTAAATGGAACAATGAAAGCACACGCGTCTCTCCTCCAACAGTCCCAGCAGACATGTTCTTGGCTCTGATGTGGTTTCAAGTCCATCATGAAATCAATCCCTTTGGCCAGTGAAATGTGGTGTTCAGAGGGGCCAAGACTGAGTTAAAGGTCTACTACTTGAGCACCTAGTCTCTGCCCCAGGTTCCTATTAATATTTGGTCTTTGATTCCGTTTCCTAATTTCCTAACACAGAGCTCCTAAAACCCTTGAAATTTCCTGAGTGACAGGAGTATGTGACACAGGGCTCCTAAATCTCTTGATACTTCCTTGGTGTTAGAAGCATCTTTTGTTCCAATGAGGTGACTCTCGGTGGATTCTTGGAAAGGGGCTGGTCATCAGAGATCAAGCCATGATTTGAAGCTTGGAACTTTCAGGCCTACCCCCATTTCTAGAGTGGGGAGAGGAGCAAGAAATTGAGTTAAAAATTGATGATGCCTATATAATGAAGCCTCCATAAAAATCCTAAAAGTATGGAGTTCAGAGAGCTGTCAGGTTAAGAAACAAATCCACTTGCCAGGAGGTGGCACACCCCAACTTCATGGGGACAGAAGTTCCCAAAGTTCCCATGTTCAGGACCTTTTCAGACCTTAGCTTAGGCATCTCTTCATATGGCTCTTCATCTGTATCCTTTATTATAATAAACTGGTAAACTGTAAGTATTTCCTTGAGTTCTATGAGCTGCTCTAGTAAATTAACAAACCCAAGGTTCCCAAGACCTCCAGTTTATAGCAAATTGGTCAGAAGTACAGGTGACAACCTGAGACTTCAAAGCCCTTACCTTGAGGGATTTGACACGAATTCCAGTAGGTAGTATCAGAAATGAATTGAATTGTAGGACACCCAGCTGGTATTAAAAATTGGCTGATGTGAGAAAAAACACACACATTTGGTGACCAGACGTAAAGGTACTGAGTGTCACGGAAAGCACAGTTCGATTTTTTTTTCTAGGTAGAGAGGAACATAGGTTCTCCAGAAGATAACAGGTGTATTCTCTCCAGAGAAAAATAAATACCCAACGGCAAAATCAAAAGTCATTAAAGTCCCCATCGGATCTTCATTCTTTTTCTCCCTAAATATAACTGCCAACTCGCTCCATAAGTCAAGGAAAAATTCTGTATGTATACATCCTGTTGTTACATATATTGTTGATTCATTAACACTGAACTCACAGCTAAAAGTTGATTCATTGACACTAGAACTCATGCCTGAAAGAAACTTATCTAACACAGGTATTTTGTCCATAAGACACACCACTGCCTTCTTGCACTTGTGCATAGTAGGCAGTACTTCAGCACTATCCTTGGGGCCAATTTTAAACAATGAAGTCATCAACAAAAAGCACAGAAATGGAACTCACTCTATCCAAGACCTCTAGGAGAGGGTCCGGATCATGAAGGGTGCTTTCAAGAGGGCAGAGGAGTAAGAGGTGGAGATCACCTTACTCCCCACAAATACATCAAAACTACATCTACTTGTGGAACAACTCGTACAAAACACCTACTGAATGCTGACAGAAGACCTCGGACTTGCAAAAAGCTTTGCTTTTGCCATTTGTCCTAGTGTTCTGACTGTTCATTTGGGGGGATTTGTTGTTTTTCTTTTTTTTTTAGTATAGTTTTTAGTGCTTGCTGTCATTGGAGGACTGGTATTTTGGCCTGCTTGCTCTCTTCTTTCTTTCTCTCTCTTTTTATTATTACTTTTTTATCTTTTATTTTTTAATAATTCTTTTCTATTTTAATAACATTATTTTATTTTAATTATTTATTTTCTTTCTTTTTTCTCCCTTTTCTTCTGAGCCATGTGGCTGACAGGGTCTTGGTGCTCTGGCCGGGTATCAGGCCTGTGCCTCTGAGGTGGGAGACCCAAGGTCAGGACATTGGTCCACCAGAGACATCCTGGCTGCACATAATATCAAACAGCAAAAGTCCTCCCAGAGATCTCTTTCTGAAGCTAAGACCCAACTCCACCCAACGGCCAGCAAGCTCCAGTACTGGATGCCCCATGCAAAACAACTAGGAAGACAGGAAAACAAACCCACCAATTAGCAGAGAGGCTGCCTAAAATGATAACAAGTTCACAGACACCCCAAAACACACCACCAGATATGGCCCTGTCCACCAGAAAGACAAGATCCAGCCTCATCCACCAGAACACAGGCACCAGTCCCCTCCACCAGGAAGCCTACACAACCCACTGAACAAACCTTACCCACTGGGAGCAGACACCACAAATGACGGGAATTATGAACCTGCAGCCTATGAAACGGAGACTCCAAGAAAAGTAAGTTAAGCAAAATGAGAAGCCAGAGAAATACATAGCAGATGAAGGAGCAAGGTAAAAACCCACCATCCAAACAAATGAAGAGGAAATAGGTATCTACCTGAAAAAGAATTCACAGTAATGATAGTAAAGATGATCCAAAATCTTGGAAATAGAATGGAGAAAATACAAGAAATGTTTAACAAGAACTGAGAAGAACTAAAGAGCAAACAAACAATGATGAACAACACAATAAATGAAATTAAAAGTTCTCTAGAAGGAATCAATGCAGAATAACTGAGGCAGAAAAACAGGTAAGTGACCTGGAAGATAAAATAGTGGAAATAACTACAACAGAGCACAATAAATAAAAAAGAATGAAAAGAATTGAGGACAAGCTTTGAGACTTCTGGGAGAACATTAATCGCACCAACATTCGAAATATAGGGGTCCCAGAAGAGGAGAAAAAAAGGGACTGAGAAAATATTTGGAGAGATTATAGCTGAAAACTTCCCTAATATGGTTAAGGAAGTAGTCAATCAAGTACAGGAAGCACAGAGAGTCCCATACAGGACGAATCCAAGGAGAAACACACAAGACACACATTAAACAAACTATCAAAAATTAAATACAACGAAAAAATATTAAAAGCAGCAAGGGAAAAGCAACAATTTACAAGGGAATCCCCATAAGGTTAACAACTGATCTTTCAGCAGAAACTCTGCAGGCCAGAAGAGAGTGGCAGGACATATTTAAAGTGATGAAACGGAAAAACCTAAAACAAAGACTACTCTATGCAGCTAGGATATCATTCAGATTCAAAGGAAAAAGTAAAACCTTTACAGATAAGCAAAAACTAAGAGATTTCAGCACCACTAACCCAGTTCTACAACAAATGCTAAAGGAACTTCTCTAGGCAGGAAACACAAGGGGAGAAAAAGACCAACAAAAACAAACACAGAACAATTAAGAAAATGGTGATAGGAACATATATAACTACTTTAAATGTAAATGGATTAAATGCTCCAACCAAAAGACGTAGACTGGCTGAATGGATACAAAAACAAGATCCGTACATATGCTGTCTACAAGAGACCCACTTCAGACCTAGGGACACATACAGACTGAAAGTGAGGGGATGGAAAAAGATATTCCATGCAAATGGAACTCAAAAGAAAACTGGAGTAGCAATTCTCATATCAGACAAAATAGACTTTACAATAAAGACTATTACAAGAGACAAAGAAGGACACTATGCAATGATCAAGGGGTCAATCCAAGAAGAAGATATAACAGTTGTAACTATTTATGCACTTCCCTGACGACTAGTGACATTGAGTAAGGCTTGGTACTAAATAGACCATGAAAAGTGTTTTTATTGTTTTGTTTTCTTTACAGTTTGACAGCTGAACCAAGAAGGAAGAACATCACCTGTTCAGCTTCAGTTGAGAACATGAGCTTCAGCCAACTCAAATATTTCACCACTCTGCATTTCCACAAATGACGACAAATGCATAGTAAGTATTAATTTGGGGGTTACAAATAATCTTTGGCAAGTAGGAAAATTTGCAAATATGATATCTGTGAATAATGAGGATTTATTTTATTTCCTATCCATGACTTTTTGAGTCCTTTAACGTCTTACAAAGTCCTTGTTTTATTCTCAGCTATATAGGTTAGTATTTTCTTTTTTTTTTTTTTTAGTTATTTTTATTTTTAGGCCAGTATTTTATTTGTTGTAAACTTATTTCTCTCAAAGGTTTCATAGTCATTTTAGTCATTCCACTCTATTTTTTAAGGCTGAACAAAACATGTTTTATTTCTCATTATTTCATATTCCATTTCCATTTTGAGGCACTAGAAAAATGTATATAACCCTATTTGTTAATGCATGACACATTATCTTACTCCAGCTTTTCACATGCCATTTGCTGTTTCTGTATTAATAGCTCATTTCATGCTGCAAATTGGACATTCGTTGAAATTTTTAGTGTTCTATAAGTGGCAGCTTCTGGGTGCTTGAGGTTAAAATGAGATTTGCATGATATGGCATTTACAGATTAAAAACTAAGCTGGAATTGAAAGCTTATTTGGGAGAAGCTTCTGCAATACTACTTCTTTCTTCTGAATCTAGACTGAAAACAGAATCAATAGATATCTGAAACTAAAAATATAAGGCCAAGTAAAAACTCTGAGGTATTTCAATCCTCTCCATAATAAATATATTTTTCCTTAACTTTATATTTGAGGACCAGGAAGTGTCACAAAACTATTAGAACCTTTACATTGAGTCCCAAAAATCACCTTAACACCTGCTATAACTCTTTTCCAATTGCCTGTGCTAATTAGGGATACAGGGGGAAAAGGAAGAAAATAATATCTTAATTTTCAGTAAAAAGTAACCTATAATTTCAAACTACCATTCCTTTTTACCAAACCATTTATTTGTAAGAGATTAAAATAGTTACTTTGTGTACAATCTGGATTATACTTTGAAATACTAGCCTTAATAGATGCAAAGAAAGAATTCTTTGGCTGAAATGGTGTTAACAATTTCTTGAATTTTCTGGATAGCTCTTGACTGTTTCTTAATAGCTTTCTTTTATCATTTCTCCTTCCCACTGACACATGCTATTTTTTTGCCTGGTGTCATTTCACTCACCACTTAGTAAAACTAAGATTTTATCACCAAGCAGCAGCAGCAGATCAAAGTTCAAATATATGTTGCTGCTTTATCTTTGTTTCTTGTGTCTGAACCTTGGCCTAATAAATCCACAGCACTAATTATAACCACAGGGAAGATCAAGATGAGGATAAGGGTTGAGTTAGTGTTATAAAAGAATCAAAAACAACATTGATAGTGACTTTCAATTTAAAGTAATCAGTCTGTTGGTGGTTTTTATCTAAGTTGCAGTTTACCAGTTATTAAACTTGGATGTTCTGTTTTCATGTTTTACTATTTGGGGAAACAAATTGCTCTCTTTGCTGTTGAAAATTCAATCTTGGGAATTATTATGGAAATTATTATTTTAGATGTCAATGGTTGCCTTAAGGAAGTCAAATAAATTTAAAATAAGAATGTATGCTAGTCTATATTATCTCTACATAAAAGTCCTCCAAGTTGAAGGTATAATATCACAAAGACAGAAACATCCATCTCTCAGAGTAACTGGCTTCAGCACAGAGTAAAACCATGGCTCAGTAGGTGCATTTCTTAGGTGTTAACCCTTCTGACTTTTCCTTTCAGTGTATACAATGTGAAAATCACAAATTTCCCAGAACCTATTGAGCAATTATTTAGTCATCTGTGATCAAAAAATTATTAGACAAACACTGCTCCAGGGTGTCTGGAGACCCAGCTTCCTTTATGCTGTTGACTGTCATAGCTGGTCTCAATCTCACAGTCCAAGATGGCAACATCCAAAGAGTAGGATGGAGGAAGGACCAAAGAAGAGAAGGAGAAAGACATGAATCTGCTGTTTCCAGGAAAGGATCCCAGATGATTATAAGCTATTACCCAGAATGTGGCCATACCAAACTGTAGAGGGGGCCGAAAAATAATTTTTATCAATGATCTGTATCTATAGATTACATGATTTTCTCCCTTCTTATATTAATGTAGAACACCATACTGATAGATTATCTAATGTTAAAGTTAAATCATTCTTAATTTTTTGAGATAATTCTATTTGGTCATCATGTATTCTTCTAATATATTGCTGAATTATGTTCACTAATATTTGATTTAGGATTTGAGGATGGTAATGAGTTAATCTATGTAAAGCATTTAGAAAACTATCTGGCACATTAAAAACAGTAACTGTTAGCTTATTAAATTTGTAAGTCAACTTGTCATAATTTTTTCAAGATAGTAATAGTCCTTTAAATGTGTAAGTTTTTTTAAATTGAAGTTTACATAAGTTTGTATCAGCATGTTCTTTATGAGTAAATTTCTGAATATCAATTTAAATTTTATTTTAAAAAGATGTTGGGGGCTTCCCTGGTGGTGCAGTGGTTAAAAAATCTGCCTGCCAATGCAGGGGACATGGGTTCAAGCCCTGGTCCAGGAAGATGCCACATGCCATGGAGCAACTAAGCCCATGTGCCACAACTACTGAGCCTGCACTCTAGAGTTCGTGAGTCACAACTACTGAGCCCACATGCCACAACTACTGAAGCCCGTGCGCCTAGAGCCCATGCTCCGCAACAAGAGAAGCCACCGCAGTGAGGCGCCCGCACACCACAATGAAGAGTAGCTCCCGCTCGCCACAACTAGAGAAAGCCCGCGCACAGCAACGAAGACCCAACACAGCCAAGAATAAAAATAATAAATTTATTTTTTTAAAAAGAGATGTTGGTTCATTCATGGTTTTCTCTTTCTTCATGACAAGTTTTTGTAATGCATGTTTTTCTAGAAAGTTGTTTATTTCATCTGTCTTCAAATTTGTGAGAAAAAAAGCTATCCATGATATTTTCTCATTGTTTCTGAAATCTTCAGAGTGTTTGTGAGTCATTTTCATTCCTAAACCTCTTTACCTGTAATTTCTCATTTTCTTTATAATTTTTGATGGCATCTTCTGTTTTACTAGCGTAAATGATTTTATTGCTTGCAACCATACAGTATTAAATGTTATTTTCCCACTGGTTTTTCCCTTCATAACATCCTGACCTGATTGCATACTATTTTAGTATACATATTTTTATTTATCTCAGTGATTTATTTTTAAAATATTTAATCTCAAAATTAGTTATCACTATATTTATTGTTATTGTTGGGGTAATTCTTACCACCTTTTGTTGTAGTCAATAGTTATATAGAATTACTCATATACTGAACTGGTAAATATCAGTTCTCCTTACACATGATTGCTTCTTGAACCCCACTTACTTCTGGGTTCAAAGTCCTGCTTATTGAAGTGCAGTCTTTATCAGCACTTCTGGCAATTATCTGTAATTAAAAGGTTTTGAGTTTTGGTTTCCAACTTCCAAAGATATTGTTCCTATTGGGAGATTCTAGAGTTAAAAGTCTGTTTTTGATATATTTGTCATTTTTAAAATAATTGTCTTTCCTCTGATTGCTTTTAAGTTTTCTCATATGCCTAGTGTTCTATTGCAATGTATCTAGGTAGGATCTGTTTTATTTATTCTATTTAAGAATCAGTAGTGTCTTCAGTTTAGATTCTTGTTCATTCAAGAAAATTTCTACCAATTATCTCTTACTAAATCTGTCTCTCTTAGTCTCTATTTTCTCCTTGTAGACTTTTAATTGATTGTATTTGGTGATCTATGTACAACATTTATACTTTTAAATCTTTCATATTTTTTCATTTCTTTGTCTTTCTGGAGTCTATTATGAATCCCTTAGCTATATCTTCTAATTTACCAATTCTCTCTACATCATTGTCTAATATTCTCTAAAACCGTCAGATTGTTAATTTCAGATTTTGTCAGGTTGTTAATTATAATGAACATATTTTTCATTTCTTGATGTTCTGGTTGATACTTATAACAATAACAATACTGTCTATTCTTTCTTCATCGTGTTGTGCTCTTCACTATAGTTACAATTTATTTTTTACTGCTTGAAGAATTTCAAACATGTTGTATTCTTAGAATTTTATTTATAATCTTGAGAGCATCAATTCTCCCCTTATTTTATCTGTTGACTTTACCTTCTGATGGTTCCCTTCCTTGTAAGTTTTATAATTTTTTAATTGTGAGATAACCTTTAATGCAAGGTTTTTATTATGAGAGTCCAGTGTGCTCTACTTCATGCATATGTCCATATATACAATGTTTTCTCCTTATTTTTCTGAAGATTTTGATATTTTTCCACCTCCGGACTAATGTTTATGTTTACAGTTTAGCTTGGATTTCACACAGCAAGTATACTGTGTAAAGTCAGATCTCACTTCCGTATCTTGATGTTTGACTTCTCTGATGGAAATTTTCTAATTTTCTTTTTACTGAGCATCTGACATATCACTACTTAGCCATGGTCCTTAGTTTTTCTACTCTAGCTCACTGACTGGAAAACACTTCCAAGAATTCAACTTCACACAAATAAAACTGGTTGCAGCTCTCCACTCAGTGCAGAACCAGGGCTATAAACCCTGTCCTCATATTCTGGTTAAAATTAGAACCTCCTTCCCCAAAGGTCAACATCCAGGTCTAACGCCTCATGGATTGTTTTAACATCAACTATAATTTGCAACTATTCCTTTCATTTTTGTCTTTTGCATCTGGAAATGCCTCCCTTACCTTGTTTCTTGAACTTGATAATATTTAAAAAGTGTATTGTACTGTACTGTACTGTATCCAGTATTTCTATGTATTTGTACCAGAATACTTATATATCAACTCAAACCATTCTGTTTCCTTAACATAGACTTCCTCTTTTATAAAAGATTTTCAGATTTCCCATTCCCTAAAACACACATGTAAATCACAGAAGCGAGATTCAAGTAACAGACACCATGATGTATTTAGTATCACCCCACACATGACAACTGCTCTAATTTGTGGCAGGTCAAGATTTTCTGCCTAACTTGCTCTGCCTTTTGAACAGTTCGTAAGGAAGTATCTCAGTCCCCCAGGCAAGTAGGATTTTAACACACATTCCCTATTAGTTTTCAGACATGTCTGAGTATCATTTATAGGCTAGCATTAGTTCAGTCTGGGACCCTCTTCCATATGTAGAGATCATCTCACAAATAAAATATGTATGAACAAAGTTAGTGATATGGGTCCTGAATGAAATAGTGTATATCATAGTAAAGAAAAAAAAGAAATAAGACAATGTGTACCATGAAGAAACAGAAAGAAAAGGAACACTGCAAAAATTATCTTAGTCACTCTGATTAAACGATACCACAACAATTTCCTTAGTGATAAGGAACTAGGCACATTAAAATTCAATACAGGTCTTTTATTTTTCAATCTGGTCTTCTTTCCGGCTTCCCTGTGAATGAGTTTATCATCTTTTCAGCTGTGCAACCAAAATCCAACACTGGATTTAATTAATCCTTGGTTATTGGTCATTATCAACCTATGCATGGCCTTACATTTAGTCAATTTAAAAAGTATAACAACCAATTTTAATTTACAACTCAAACTAAGAACTAGTAAATTAACAATAACTTAAATCTACCTACAAGCTCCTCTTCTATCCCATCTCTCTTTCTCTCCCTTTAAACCCCTCCTGGAGATAACTAATCTAAATTAATGCTAATCCCTCTATAGATGCCAAACAATATGTTGCTTAGTGTTTCCTGTTTTTGAACTTTATATCCAGCACATAGTCTTCTGGGACTTGGTTTTTTCTTTCAAAACTATACAACAAATATTATCTATGCTGTTATTCATAGTTGAAGTATTCTATAGTGGGAACATTGCATAATTTATCACTCTTTGATAAAAAATTAGATTTTTCCCCCCAATTTTTTGCTGTTAAGAATAGGAACATTATTTTTTATTTTTCTTGGAGCATGTGAGTAAAATTTTCTCTTGAATATATAGCTAGGATTGGCCTTGCTGCATTACAGGGTAAGGGATTAAAATAGAATGGCCAATATTTTTAAGTAGTTTTACTAACAGCATATAAGCTACCAGCAATGTATAAAGGTTTCAGCTAATCCATCTCTCTAACACTGGCAATTGTCAGCCTTCTCAATTACTGCCAGTATGAGTTTCTCCTTCTCTCAAATATTTATTCATATATTCTACCCATTTTTAGTATGTGTGCTGCTGAAGCGAGAACAATTTTACCCATTTTTATGCTGTGCTGTTTTGTGTTCTTAATGATTAGTAGCAGTTTATTAAATAATCTGGTTCCTAGTACTTTGTCAGGTATTTGTAACATAAATATCTCTTCCTAGGTGGTAGCCTCCTTTTCAGGCTCTTCAAGGTGTTTTTAGTAAAAAGAAGTCCTTAATTTTAATGTAACAAATATATCTATAATTTCTCTGCTAGTTGACTTGTTTGTCTTAAGAAAGCCTTTCTAATGCTAAAGACAACAGGGCATTTCCTTGTATTTTCTCCTAAAAGTTTTAAATCTTTACTTTTCATATTTATGTCTTCAATCCATTAGGGGTTGAATTTTTAGTATGGTGCAATGGAAGGATCCAATTTTATGTTTTCATATAGTTAACCCATTTTCCCAATCTCATTTATGAAATAGTATCTCCACTATAAATCTGTTTTGTCACCTCTGCCAAATATCAAGTGCCAAGTATGCATGGTCTACTTCTAGTCGTTCTATCCTTTTTCATTATTCAATGTGTCTACCTATGCACTAACACCACAAGGTCATAATTACTATAGCTCCGAAGAATCTTGATACAGGGTAATGCAAGTAATTTTTTTTTTTGGAGTGTTTTGACTTTTGACCCTTTGTTCTTCCTTATAAACAAGAAAATTAGTTTGTCCAGCTCCATGAATAACTCTGTTGCGATATTTATTGGCCCTGCATGGACTCTATAAGCAGATTGGGAAAAACTGAATTATTAATGATATTAAGTCTTCTCATTCCTGAATTTGGCAGACCTCCCCATTTTCTGAGGCTTATTTAATGTTTTTTTTTTTTTTGTGGTATGCGGGCCTCTCACCATTGTGGCCTCTCCTGTTGCAGAGCACAGGCTCCAGATGCACAGGCTCAGCGGACATGGCTCACGGGCCCAGCCTGTGCATTGACTTGATTTTATACAGTTGTATTCTATTCCTTCAAATAAATAATTTGTATATTTTCACCAGTATTTATAGTGAATATAGTATTTATATACTAGAATTTACAGTATAATATAGTAAATACTATATATTATAATATTATTTTTGTCTGCCTATCATCCCTCCTTCCTTCTTCTCAAATATAAACACTTTTCATCACGAAGAACAAAATTTTAATGTTTTGTGTGGGGATAAACTATCACCTGCTCCAAACACAGGCATGGATAACCCGTCCTTCCAAGCCATAGTAATTGCCAGTCCAATAAGAAGTCATCTGAGCTGGGACAAGAGAGAAAGGAACATTTATCTGCTCCTGAGATCACTGGTGCTAAGGACCATGTAAACCTGCAGTACAGAGTCATCTCAGCTAAGACATAGAGAAAGCCTGTCTGATAAACTACCCAAAGTGAGCAAAGCTGGGAAATGGAGAGCAGCAGTCCAGTGGTCCTAGAAGGTCTGAAAAATAACCTCCACTTTTCAGTTATGTGCCAAAAATTCCTACCCACATCTACCACTTTTATTGCCACCATGTTGATTTTCCATTTGTTCTGCTTACAATCAAAAGAATCCTATATATCACACAGATGGTATTTATTCTCTTTATATCCTAGTCCATAAACTAGGAAAACAGAAGCCATATCTATTTCTACCCACAGTACCCATCACAATGGCTGGCACACAGAGATAGTTCATTTTTGAATGCATCAATGACTAGACTCATGAGTATGTAAAAATTGTATTTCGTTTTCTATATAGAATATAAGCTGATATATTTTGTCACATCAACCTAAATTTATTTTGACTTAATATTTTATGTACAACCCAATAATGATAAACAAATTTTTATGAATTTTCCATCATTTTAAAATTGTCACTCCTGTACTTTTTCTCCTTTTATTAAAAGGATATAAACTCTTATTATTGGTCTTATTCTCCTCTCCTTTAAGCATTCATTCAACAAGCAGGTACCCAATGTCCATATGACACTATGTTAGATACTCCAGGACGTTCAAATTGAGTAAGGTATGGTCACCACCTCCAAAAATCTTCCCCATGAATTCAAAATGTCTTCAGTGTACTTCACAGAAACAAAGTACAAGTGGGGAAGAGGACTGTGGTCATTCAATGGCTTTCTAGTAATCCAAAAAACAAAAAGCTCTAAGTATATGATCCTGCCTAAGACAAGTGCAAAAGTAAAGAGGAAAATCAATAGCAAGAAAAAAAAGTAGTATGATGAAGAGGTTAAAGAGAAATGAAGACAGCCAGAAGCATGTAATTAGAACTGAAACAGATGCTGAATTACCAGCAGCATCTTTAAAATCACATTTACAAACCACCAATCATTTCTAAAATCTTTATCTTTGAGCATCATTTTTCAGACAAATTGCCTACGTACGGCCATAACTTCAGGAGTTTGCATTTATGCCAGGAGACTCGAGAAAGCAAAGCTCTTACACAGCATTCAAGCTGTTGTTCTTGCCATTATTAATCTGGCCATTTATACTGGTGAACGAAATACAGCCCGCAAAAACTTGAACTTCAATTTCCTCATCTGTAAATGTAAAATGTAGAATTTCCAACATCCTAATTCACACTGATGTTGGGGAAATTAAAGAAGATGATGCATTTGAAAGTACAACATACACACAGTGGACTTGATACAATTAAACCGTGAAAACAGAGAGGCCACTACAGCAAATATTTTCTATTAACACAAAAGAAGTGTCATAAGTTCTTTGTGCCAGACAAGACTTTTTCCAGGTTACTGTCAAGTCCAGAAGTTGCTCTTTTCTTGTCCAAATCCTGTAAACTCCTCCCACGGCACAGCACAGATCAGCAAGTTCACAAAGATCAGACTAAACTCCACAGTGGATAGAAACCCATTCCCAGGATAACAGGCTACAGGTATTTCTCAGGAACTTTAATGAAGAATCTTCTTATGGACCATCTTTGCTAAGATAGTCACAAGACAACAGAACGGAGGAGACACCGTTAGCTGATTCTTAGCAACCTGCAGAGACCCTGAGCTCAGATTAGTACTGTTTCCTAGTGGGGCCACCCCACTATCCTGCTAGGTGCCCAGACTCGATAAGCTAAAGCTAAGCTTTCCTGTACACGTATTAAGAGTTGACCAAAAAAAGGGACAATATGGTATAAATAGGAAGATCAGAGGATGATGGCCCAGGATCAGACTACAGAAGTGGGAATAATACTGCATACTCACTAGTTATGAATGTGTTAAATATTTGTGATTACATGTATATGCATATGTATATAATATACATATACAAAATATATATACATAATTGTGTATACATCCATACATATGTATATATATTCATGTTTTAGCCAGTCGGTAAGAAGCTAATTGATAAGTAAAAATAAATAGCACTTATTTCATTGAGTGGATTCATTCTAAGGATGTTTTTTAAATTCTTACCTTAAGAACACCATTTTTTTCTCTTAATTTGTCCTAAATGTAGTGCTGAAATTTAAAGTGGTGTGCAGGCATCAACACTTCAGTTGTCAGATCCGTAGGGTGAGAATATTCAGGAAGGTCTCGACAGCCTGGAGGGAGAAAGCAGGGGAAGAAAGCTACTTAGGAGGAACAGGGAATTATTTGAATATCTCAACAACTACCCGACTGGGTCAGTATGTCCTCTAAAAGCACCTCCAATGAACAAGTGCAGTTAAGATTATAGCACCCAGAGTAAACCGACCAAATAAGCAGCATCCCTTACGGCACGATGACTGAATAAGGCCTGCCCCTGCTTGAGTGAAATCTCTTATATAGGAGAGGCTGTTATATGACCCAGCAGAAAAATAAAATATTCACTGTAAATACAGGCATATTCAATACAACCATGCGTGTGTTGCCTAGGTGTTCTGGGCAAGAAGAAAAAAGAATAAAGATACTGTTAATCCACCAAGGATTAGAGCTTAATCCTGTGTTTAAATCTTTTTCCAACAATGATGCTGCTCACGTGTTTGTTTCCAGACTCCTGCAATTTCCCCATGGTAACCAGCCACAGCCTTTTATCAAGTGGCCAAGAGAAGGTTTCAGCATGTCTTGTGTTCCCACAGAAGTAGACCTTGAGCAAGTATTCAAGTACCAGTAGTTTGAGAGGTGCAGGAAATTCCTATCAAGGAGTGAGGATATAACAGCAAAGGGAAGGCAGCCAAAAAAAGCTCCATCACAAAGCCAGCTACCAATGTGGATGATAAATGATGCAGAACACACCCTCAGAGTCATTATCCAGAGGCCGGGAGTCAGACACCACCAGCAGTGGTTGAGCGCTTTGAGGGTTGAGAGAGCACTGGTTAATTTCTTGGCACTTCTCAGACTGCAGACTGAACTGCCTTTGGATGCTTCAGAGAAATTTCTCAGACAAGGTGCAGAAGATGGTTATTGAACCTGACCTTTAGGCAAGAAGTGGTGCTTTAACTTAGGCTGCCACAACAAAATATATAGATTGGGTGGCTGAAACAATAGAAATTTATCATCTCACAGTTCTGGAGGCCAGAAGTCCAAGATGAAGGTACAAGCATGGTTGGTTTCTCATTCCTGGCGTGTAGATGGCTAACTTCCCATGTGTCCTTACATGTCTGGGAGACAGCAAGCTCTCTGGTATCTCTTCTTATAAGGGCCTTAATCCCATCATGAAGACCCACCCTCATGACCTCATCTAAACCAAATTATCTCCCAAAGCCTTATCTCCAAATACATTGGGGACTATGGGTTCAACATATGGATTTGGGGGGCACACAATTCAACCTATAATATTGGTAAGGTCCTTAGGACAGGACACAGTCTACCAGCATATTTCCAGACCTAACTTGGCCATACGGAAACCGGCTACAATCTTGATCCATTAGCCTCTTGTCTAACCATATGCAGTCATAAGATACCAACCTTTGCATCAAGGGCAGACTTGAAAATTAGCCCTCTCTAAAGTGATTAAAATCATACTTCCTCAAAAACATTTTACTTACAATTATTCAGAAATAGGATGAACTGAATTACAATGTCCTCAATTCCCTATGCAAATGTAAACTTCACAAGAATTAAGTGGAATATTTTAATTTAATTAGCAATGAACCTTGTCTTATCCGAAAGAATATTCCTTTTTACGATAAAACAAAAAGTAAAAATATCAGTGAATATGGTTTAAATTGGAAAATCATTCACTGTGTAAGAGAAGCATCAAATGGATTTGTAGATGGGAAATAAATGAGCTGGAAATGAAGGAGTCATGCATTAGGGATGTTATTCTTTATGGAATACTTTTCTGCATCTGATGGAATCTGAATTGACCACCTCTCCAATACCTCATGAGATGGAAATGTCAGCAAGGAAGAAAAATGCTAGAACTAAAATTCTTATTGTCCAGGGTATTCATTGAACTCTTATCATATGAAATCTTAGAGTTTCAGTTATCTTTCTATGCACGCGTGTATTATCTTCCTGCTACTAAATTATAAACTGAGGTCCTGGAGGATTAAGGTCATATCTCAACAAACCATATCTTTCCTTTTTTCAAACCATTTAACTATTTCAACCTTAAACCAATTAAGAATACACAATGATGACCCTTAGTACAACCAAACTAACACTTGTACATTTTTTGTCTGCCTCTGAATATTCTCATCCATATTCACAGTTTTCTCATCCATATTCACACAGTTTTATAGTTATGATGGCTTACATAGAATTTCATGTTGCCTTCAAATAATCCATCAAGTTGATTTAACAATTTCTATAACTGTTTCCCTTTATCCCTAGCTTAATCTTTTCAAAATTGTTGTATTAAAAATAATTTGCAATAAACCACTCCACACAAATAGATTTTACTTTAAAAATATATCCATAGGGTACATTTCTGGAGTGCAATACACCTTCTAAACCAACAAAAGTGTTTGAAACTGCTTTGTACACAATACAAATAAATATAAAAGACAAAATTGGAAATACTCAAGGAAAAACATTGAAAGTAATTAAGATCTATGGATCAGGAAAGTTAACCATTGAAAGACTGGAGTGGGACAGTAAGGATCTTACAAGTCTACCAATTGAACCCACTGGATAAAATTAATAGCTTGCATTACCAGGAGGAAGAATATAGGATAATTTAATAAAATGAGGAAAATGAAATTTAGTTTTAAAATCTAAAGATCGGATCCGTACAATGTTTTTTCGATGGTAATGTAGTATCGTGTGGCTTGGGGCATACTGCTCAAAAGGTGGCTGTCCTCTGACCCAAGTCCTGGCCCTCTGCACAGTCATCCTTGGGCCTGAAGCCTGGGGGTTCCACCTCCTCAGCTGGCTCCCCAGAGTTTCCGTATTAGTGGCTGAGAATCTGCAGTCAAATACAATTAAATCTCATCCCTTCTGGGAAAGTTCTCTTTTCTTCCCCCCATTTAAGAAAAATTAGCCAACAAAATAAACTTTTTAATAATGTCTTACATCTCTGCAATTCTGGACTCCGCTAATTGGAATTACAGATCACACAGGGTAGAACACTTTGTTATGTCAGTAGGAAAACTATGTTTTGATGGGTAAGCAGGACCTCTTTCATGGTACCTTTCTAAAGATGACTTACATGTGACTGCCTAGCCCACCTAATTATGTATAAAAAGACTTACTTTTATGTAAAGTCTATTTAGTATCTCATAAATAATTCTAAATTAACAGCATAAAAGAAAAAGAGAAGCTCCTTCACTCTTCTTCACAGTTATTGTATTTACAGGCATATTAAGGAGGCAGAATAAGAAGCTACCTAGACTAGGAGGACTTCAAGCAAGCCCAGGGGTCACTGCACAGCCAGAAAAAATGGAACAAGTAAACTTATAGATTGCTGAGTGGTATAAATTTATACAGCCGTTTTGAAAAACAATTTCATACTACCAACAGACATTTATAAAATGTTTTCTTACCCTTTGATCCACTGAATTCACCTCTAGGAAAAATCCTAAGTAACTAATCTCATACATAAAACGTTTCATGCCCCAAACCTACTTCTTGGAAATATTTATAGCTTAAACAGCTTAAATGTCCATTTATAGAGACCTGAGTATGAATCTTGGTTCTGCCACCTTCTGGCTGTGTAACTGTACACTGCAGGCAAATTACTTAACTTCTCCTGTGTCTGTTTCCCTGTCTGTGAAATGGGGATAACAATATTACCTACCTCATAGCCTCATAAGATTGTTGTGGGAATTATATGAGCTAATTAGTGTAAAATGCAAAGAGAATGTAAAGATGGCAGATAAGCCCATGAAATGATGTTTTAACCTCATTAGTCATTAAGTATATGCAAATCATGATGCGCTACTACTCCACACCTATTAGAATAACTCCACACCTATTAGAATAACTAAAATTACATTTAATACTAAATTCTGGCAATGATGCAGAACTACCAGAACTCTGATGCTTTGCTGGTGGGAATGCAAAATGATGCAGCCACTCTGGGAAACTTCGGCAGCTTCTTACAATATATAAACTGCTGGGTCATATGATAATTGAAATCTCACTCCTAGAGAAAGGAAAAACTATTTTGCAAAAAAAAAAAAAGATGTGAATGTTTATAAAAACATTTTTATAATCCCTCTCCAAACTGGAAACATAAATGTCCTTCAACTGATGAATGGAAAAAAATAACTGTGGTACAGCCATACAATGGAATACTACCCAACAATAAAAAGATGTACACTATCAATACATACAACAACTTGCATGATTATCAAAGGCATTAAGATGAGGGAAAGAAACCAGTCTCAAAAGGTTATGTACCATATAATTTTATACATATGTTGCTCTACAAAAGACAAAACTAAGTTCAGTGGTTGCCAGGAGTAAAGGGCAGAAGGAAAATCTGACCACTAAGGGGTAGCAAAAGGTTGTTTTGGCGGGTGGGGAATAATGAAACTGCTGCATATCCTGCTTGTAGTGGTAGTTACATGAATCTATACATGTGTCAAAACTCCTAGAACTGTATACCAAAAAAAGGCACTTTTACTATGTAATTTTTTAAAGATTTTTTTTGCTGTGGACCATTTTTAAACTTTATTGAATTTGTTACAGTATTGCTTCTGTTTTATATTTTGGTTTTTTGGCCTCAAGGCAAGTGGGACCTCAGCTCCCCAACCAAGGATCGAACCCACACCCACTGCATTGGAAGGCGAAGTCTTAACCACTGGACCAGCAGGGAAGTCCCCACTATAATTATTTAAGTCAAAAATAAAAATAGTAACTATAAAGTACTTAGAAATGTACCTGGCACATAGGTGCTTTATATATGTTAGATACCTTAGACCATACATCAAACGGGATATTAAGCATTAATCTTAAATGATGTTTAAATGACTAGATGATATATACAAAAGCTTATGAAATCATGTTGCTTAGAAATATTCGTCTATGTAGTATAATAGTAACTGTAGTATAAAATATTTAAATTTTGTTTCTTTCTAAGACTTGTTCAGACTAGTTTAACTTCACAGCAAAATTCAAGGGAAGGTACAGAGATTTCCCACACTCTCCCTGCCCCCACACATCCGCAGCCTCCCCCCAACTAACACCATTTCCCACCAGATGCTGCATTTGTTCCAATCGATGAGCCTACATTTACACATCATAATCCCCCAGAATCCATAGTTTACATTACAGTTCACACGTGGTATTGTACATTCTACGAGTTTGGACATTTGTATGATGACATGTATCCATCTTTGTAACATCATATGGAGTGTTTTCTCAGCCCCCAAAAATCCTGTGCTCTGCTTATTCATGCCCAACCCTTATTCACACCCCCAACCCCGAGTAATCACTGATCTTTTTACTGTCTCCACAGTTTTGCCTTTTCCAAAACTTCTTAAAGTTGAAATCATACATCGTGAATATACTTAATGCCACTAAACTGTATGCTGAAAAATGTTGGAGAGTCATTTTTATGTTAGTTGTATCTTACCATAGTGAAAAAATCTCAAAAGTAAATAATATCACAAGGGTTCTGAATAACAAAATTACTGCTTTGTTCTTAAGGAACACAGATAATAATTTGGTTAAAATACTAGATTAAAAATGAGATGATTCTAGAAGACGTATTGTTTAAGTGAAGAGGAGGGATTTCTTCACGATAGTTTTTTTTTTAAACAGATCTTTATTGGAGTATACTTGCTTCACAATACTGTGTTAGTTTCTGTTGCACAACGAAGTGAATCAGCCAGATGCATACAGATGTCCCCATATCCCCTCCCTCTTGCACCTTCCTCCCATCCTCCCCATCCCACCCCTCCAGGTCATTGGAAAGCACAGAGCTGATCTCCCTGTGCTATGCTGCTGCTTCCCACCAGCCAACTATTTTGCATTCAGTAATGTACATATATCGATGCTACTCTCACTTCGCCCTCCCACCCCCTTCCTCAATTCCATTGTCTTTATTCCTGCCCTGCAACTGGGTCCATCAGTACCATTTTTTTTTTTAGAGTCCATATATATGCATTAGCATATGGTATTTGTTTTTCTCTTTCTGAATTACTTCACTCTGTATGACAGACTCTAGGTGCATCCACCTCAGTACAAATAACTCAATTTCATTTTTTTTTTAAGTCTGAGTAATATTCCATTGTATATATGTGCCACATCTTCTTTATCCATTCATCTGTTGATGGATATTTAAGGTTGTTTCCATGTCCTGGCTATTGTAAATAGTGCTGCAATGAACATTGTGGTACGTGTCTCCTCTTGAATTTCTCAGGGTATATGTCCAGTAGTGGGATTGCTGCGTCATATGGTAGTTCTATTTTTAGTTTTTTAAGGAATCTCCATACTGTTTTCCATGGTGGTTGTATCAATTTACATTCCCACCAACAGTGCAGGAGGATTCCCTTTTCACCAAACCCTTTCCAGCATTTACTATTTCTAGATTTTTTGATGATGGCCATTCTGACAGGCATGAGGTGATACCTCATTGTAGTTTTGATTTGCATTTCTCTAATAATTAGCAATGTTGAGCATCTTTTCATGTGCCTCTTGGCCATCTGTATGTCTTCCTTGGTGAAATGTCTATTTAGGTCTTCTGCCCATTTTTTAACTGGATTGTTTTTTTGATATTGCGCTCCATGAGCTGTTTGTATACTTTGGAGATTAATCCTTTGTCTGTTGTTTCATTTGCAAGTATTTTCTCCCATTCTGAGTATTGTCTTTTTGTCCTGTTTATGGTTTCCTTTGCTGTGCAAAACTTTTAAGTTTAATTACATCCCATTTGTTTATTTTTGTTTTTATTTCCATTACTCTAGGAGGTGGGTCATAAAGGATCTTGGTGTGATTTATGTCATAGAGTGTTCTGCCTATGTTTTCCTTAAGAGTTTTCTAGTGTCTGGCCTTACATTTAGGTCTTTAATCCATTTTATTTTTGTGTATGGTGTTAGATAGTGTTCTAATTTCATTCTTTTACATGTAGCTGTCCAGTTTTCCCAGCACCACTTATTGAAGAGGCTGTTTTTCCTCCATTTTATGTTCTTGCCTCCTTTATCATAAATTAGGTGCCCATACGGGCGCGGGTTTATCTCTGGGCATTCTATCCTGTACTTTTTGTGCCAGTACCATACTGTCTTGATTACTGTAGCTTTGTGGTATAGTTTGAAGTCAGAGAGCCTGATCTCTCCAACTCCGTTTTTCTTTCTCAAGATTGCTTTGGCTATTCAGGGTCGTTTGTGTTTCCACACAAATTATAAAAATTTCTGGTCTAATTCTGTAAAGAATGCCACTGGTAGTTTGATAGGGATTGCACAGAACCTGTAGACTGCTTTGGATAGTAGTCATTTTCACAATACTGATTCTTCCAATCCAAGAACATGGTATATTTCTCCACCTGTTTATGTCATCTTTGATTTCTTATATCAGTGTTTTATAGTTTGCTGAGTACAAGTCTTTCACCTCCTTAGGCAGGTTTATTCCTAGGCATTTTATTCTCTTTGTTGTAATGATAAATGGGAATGTCTCCTTAATTTCTCTTTCTGATTTTTCATTGTTGGTGTATAGGAATGCCAGAGATCCCTGTGCATTTATTTTGTATCCTGCAACCTTACCAAATTCATTGATTAGTTCCAGTAGTTTTCTGGTAGCATCTTTAGGATTTTCTATGTATAGTATCATGTCATTGGCAAACAGTGACAGTTTTACTTCTCCTTTTCCAATTTGTATTCTTTTTATTTCTTTTTCTTCTCTGATTGCCGTGGCTAAGACTTTCAAAACTATGTTGAATAATAGTGTTGAGAGTGGATATCCTTGTCTTCTTCCTGATCTTAGTGGAAATGCTTTCAGTTTTTCACCATTGAGTACGATGCTCGCTGTGGGCTTTTCCTATGTGGCCTTTATTATGTTGAGGTAGGTTCTCTCTATGCCCATTTTTTGGAGAGTTTTTATCATAAATGGGTGTTGAATTTTGTCAAAAGCTTTTTCTGCATCTATTGAGATGATCATATGGTTTTTATTCCTTAATTTGTTAATGTGGTGTATCACATTGATTGATTTGCATATATTAAAGAATCCTTGCACCCCTGGGGTAAATCCCACTTGATCATGGTGTATGATCCTTTTAATGTGCTGTTGGATTCTGTTTGTTAGTATTTTTTTCAGGATTTTTGCATCTATGTTCATCAGTGATATTGGTCTGTAATTTTCTTTTTCTGTGATATCTTTTTCTGGTTTTGGTATCAGGGTGATGGTGGCTTCGTAGAATGAATTTGGGAGTGTTCCTTCCTGTGCAATTTTTTTGAAGAGTTTGAGAAGGATGGGTGTTAGGCTCTTCTCTAAATGTTTGATAGAATTCGCCTGTGAAGCCATTTGGTCCCGGACTTTTGTTTGTTGGGAGATTTTTAATTACGGTTTCAATTTCATTATATGTGATAGGTCTGTGTATATTTTCTAATTCTTCCTGGTTCAGTCTTGGAAAATTGTACCTTTCCAAGAATTTTTCCACTTCTTCGTGGTTGTCCATTTTATTGGCATATAGTTGTTTGTAGTAGTCTCTTATAATCCTCTGTATTTCTGTGGGGTCAGTTGTGATTTCTCCTTCTTCATTTCTAATTCTATTGATTTTGTGTCCTCTCCCTGTCTTTCTTGATGAGTCTGGCTCATCAATACACGCTGGGAACACTTTTATAAAAGCCTTTGAAAATTATCTGACTACTGACTTTATATATATGTGAAATCATCAATTGAGGTTACACAACAGAAGGTCACCCCCAAAACTGGAGATAGAGGCAAACACAGATGATCACAGTATACCAGGAGCAAGAACCATCCTAGGAGCCAGTAACTGGTAGGAAAACTTAAAGGGTAATTAATGAATTGTTGCAAAATGAGCAGGGACAAGATTGAGAGATAAAACTTCCTGAGAACCCAGCCTTAGGGAGATTCCCCACCTCCACCACTTTCATGAGTTGACCTCTAGGAGCCCTATCAGGTTCTTAGGGTAAAGACTGGTGAAAAAGCCTCACAAA
The DNA here is from genome assembly GCF_011762595.2 of Tursiops truncatus. Taxonomy (NCBI): domain Eukaryota; kingdom Metazoa; phylum Chordata; class Mammalia; order Artiodactyla; family Delphinidae; genus Tursiops; species Tursiops truncatus. The sequence continues at coordinate 160,579,244 of NC_047035.1, read as the reverse complement.
TTTCCAGCAGGGATAGGGAAAAAGTAACCACTTTGAAATACTCTCAGAGGGTTCTGTTCTCCTCGACAAAGACCTGCCTTCAAGGAAAACTATTTTACCAGATACTAATTAATGTAGGTTCCACCACAACCTAACCAACTCCAGCCCCCTCTAGCCTTCCTATCTCTCCTAGGAGGGTGTGAGGGGTGTGGATGGCTGAGAAGCATTTGGACAAGTTTACAGTCCAGAAACACAATCAGACACCGGTATGATAGCAGGTAATTACAGCTCCAAGAACTAGAAATCTCAGACCCTGTTTGAGAATTTTCTAGAGAAACCCAAAGATGACAGAGGAGACAATAACAAGGCCACCAGAGGACATTTTAACCTCTGAGACCTCCAGCTACAGCCAAGAGTAAACACAGCCTAACTTCTAGCCAGGTAAACATAAAACCTCAAACTAAAGGCCTGTTTACCTGATCTTTTACCCAGTTCATCACGTCCACCTTTTCACAAAATATTACGATAATGCTAAAAATAAACACATACTGAAGACATAAAGCAAGCATGAGAAGCAGACTTAGATATGGCAGAGATTTTGGAATTATCAGATGAGGAATTTAAAGAACACCGATTCATGTGCTAAGATCGCAAATGGAAGTTCAAGACTGAAGCAGAAAACAAAGTCAGAGGACAGGCTCTGCCTGACATCAAGACTTACTATAGATCTACAATAATCAAGACAGTGTGGCAGAGCCAGAAAAACAGACAAATAGGCCAACAGATCAGAATAGAGAGCCCAGAAACAGACATACGCAAATGTAGTCAACTGATCTTTGACAAAGGAGCAAAGACAATGCGATGGAAAAAGGAGTCTTTCTAACAAATAGTGTTGGAACAACTGGACATCCACATGCCAAAAAAAATCTACGAAGAATTAAGAGGTATTAAGCTACTATAAAATAGACAAAGATGTTATGTATAAAACAATATTTGACAATAACGTTAAATGAAGTATAATCTATAAAAATATTAAATCACTATGCTGTACACCTGAAATGAATGTAACATTGTAAATCAAGTATACTTAAAGTTTTTTTAAAGTATCTAGAAAGAGATTTTAAACCTTTCACGAAAATTAAGTCAAAAATGGGTCATAGACCTAAATGTAAAATACAAAATAAAACTTCTAGAAGATAGCATAGTATGAAAATCTGCGTGACCTTGAGTTTGGTGATGACTTTTTAGATAGGATAACAAAAGCATGATTCATGAAAGAAAAAAACTGATAAATTAGATTTCCTTAATAAAAATAATCAATTGCCCTCCTAGGTATTTACTCAAATGAATTAAAAACTTATGCCCACACAAAAACCTGAACACAAATGTTTTTTAAAATGCTCTAAAAAATAAAGTATATTACAAAATACTAAAGGAGTAAAAACAAAATAATTGTAGGAACTGCGTAAGCTATAAAGAGTAACATTAAAATCACCTTTAATAATATCCCCCAGAGCCAACTGCTGATTTTTTTCTACTTCCAATTAATATATTCTGTTCTACTTATAAATAGGTCACGCCATATATTCATTCCTCTATTCTGCTTTTTCCATTTAACATCACACCGTGTTTTACTATGTGTGTAAGATGTGTTTCACCAAGTAAAAACTGTGCAAAAATGTCAGTTTTTATAAATTTTATTTTATGAATGCGATAGGTTATTCTTTTTCTATTGCTGAATATTTAATTGTATCTTCACATATAAGTAGTAGTATAAGCAGATAGGGTAGGGGGTCCCCAGAGAAAGAACCAGGCACACTTTCCTGACATAAGAGAAGCCATTTTTGACCTAAGCCATTTTATAATCTAAGCCTGGCTGCAGTGATTGTCCGTGAAAAGGTCTCAGGAATTAGTGATCTTAAGGGAACAATTAGTGATCTTAACAGAAACAAACTGTTATCAGGAAAGAGAAGTAACAATAGCAAAGATAATGTATCAGTTGTAAAGAGCCCCAGTTCTGTTTCAATGGTGAAGATTAGCCTGAGGCTCAACTACCAGATCAACTGGCACCTAAGGGATGATGATGTTGACTTTTTCTGACCCTCCTGACTTCAATCAACTAAAGCTTGGAATCTGTCCACCACCCAGGCCCCTTCATGAATATGCATGAACCCTTAGTTTAAAACTTCCAATTTTGCAGACTGGGGAGACATAGCTTTGGGAAAGATCCCTGGTGTTCTCTTGCTGCAAGTAATAAATCCTTCATTCTCCTGCTCTTTGCCTTGGTTGTGCCTTCTGGTTCAATGACCACCAAGAGGTGAATGCAGTTTTCAGGTAACAGTTTCTACCTATTTATTTGTATCTTGAAACAGTGATGTGGCAAAAATCTTTGACCACAATTTTGCCTGGTTTTTTCATCTTTTTAAAAAAATTAATTTATTGAAGTAGAATTAGTGTGGCTAACATTCAAGGAATTACTTAAGAGGCTATGCTGCACACTTAGAAAACGTTTTATGAACATTTTAACGAAATGTGTAAAGCCTTTCATACATAAGACACTACTAGTATCTGGCAAGAGTGTGCCATGTCATGGTCATGCCCTGATTTTTCCCATTCTTTCTCAATTAATGAAAATGTGAAGCTATTTCGTTGCTCAAAATACAATTGTAATGCCATACTGCTAAATACTAATGTAAATGAAAACTTTACAAATAGCCACATGTTTAACTTAAAAATTTTTAGATCAGATTTCTGACATTGACACTGTATAAAGAAATAAATTAGATCAGGACAGCTAACAGAGATGAAGCATTCAAAAGAATTAAAACTACAAAGTACCTGGATGTTTTCATTCAGAAAGCTATCAAAGTGTCTTGTCAGTGAACATTTTCATCCCACTTTAAATTCAGGATCTCTAATTATAACAATCACCAAAGTGTGCAAAACCATTTCTATTAAAATTTCCTATTTTCACTAGCATATAACTCCTCTGAACAATCTCTGCTGGTTTTACACTTTACCTTTCCTGGTTACAGTTTAATGGTAAATTTGAGAGATGTGGTGAAAATCCTTTCAGCTATAATTAATTTTACTTGTTAGATTTACTATCAAATTTTAAAAGTGAGACTTTTCTCAGCTTTTTTCAAATTTCTTGGAATCAGTAACATAACGAGGCATTGATAGTTTGAGGAAGGAAATAAACAAGGAAGATAATGAAAACATCAGGTAGAAACAGAGGTACTGTTAATGCTTACAGATAGCACTATGTACCATATGATTTTCCAACTGGAGTCAATTACACCAGAAAAATCCATGCCATTCATTCCTTGTATGAATGAGTACTTAACTATTTGCAGAGTACTATGCTGGGTGCCAGGAATTTACGTGCAAAGGCTGATAAAAACCCAGTATGACTTTTCAGTAGGACATGTTATGTCCCTATGGAATGATTGAAAGGTTAAGTCACAAGTCATGTTGTCCCACCTTCTCAAATGACAAGGCCCTCAGAGATCAAGCGACTTGCCCAACGCATATTCCCCATTTACCAGATGTCCCCAAATGTTCACATCAAAAACGAAAAGTTTCCCATTGATTTCAAATACTTTACCCCCACCCACCCAAATCCCACCTTGAGATCACTGAGTTTTAGCTTCCTATTTTTTTTCTTTGTATCAGGCATAGTCAAAAGAAAGTAAAATAATTAGTTGGGGTTTCAAAAGAAAAGGGTCAAAAATATGCAAGATAGAGAAGGAACAAAATCCATTGCATTACAGTCATTTTAAAATAAAGACTTATCACAGGAAATCAAAGAATTGGATTCTATTATGTAGAAGCACTTCTGCTCTTACATTAAAGGAAATCTGAGCTCAAGGCAGAAGACTTCGGAGAAGGAAATAATGGAGAAATGCCCCAGCACTGCAAATAAAATGCAGGTCTTTATCAAATTTCTAGCAGAGGAGAAAAGCTGCAGGTTTTCCTCATTTCTTGTCAAACAACAATAAACCAGATATATATTTGAAAGTGTTTAACTTTCTTTTAATGGTTTTGTCTCAGACTTTACTACACCATATAGATTGATTAGTTAATCAAAAGGGGGCCTTTACAAATACTTGAATGTTTTCTCACTGCGTAAATATGTCCTCATGAACATCACCAGTCTCCTGTGCAGTTTCAGCATCTTTCCCTTGCCTTATCAGGACCAAGGTTCTGATAATTTTTCACTATAGGTTTTCTTATACAGAGGGAGACACAAGAGGGAAGAGATATGGGAACATATGTATATGTATAACTGATTCACTTTGTTATAAAGCAGAAACTAACACACCATTGTAAAGCAATTATACTCCAATGAAGATGTTAAAAAAAAAAAAAGAAGTTTTCTGGACAACAGCTTGTCTTCCTTATCGGTAGGTAAATCAAACCCTGCCCCATTAGTCAACCTTTATCTCTAGGGCTGAACTTTTCAAATAAATCAGGTCTAAAGTAATGCTAAGGGCTTGAGTGTCATCAGGCCTTCTTACCCAGGTCCTACCTACACACCTAACACTCACTTGCACGCCTATGTATTTTCTTCACCTGTGTGTCTGAAACTCTACCCACTGCCTAACCTAATAGGGCTTATCCCTCAAGTTAAAAACCAGGGCTCCCAATCATATCTACCCTATACTCCCTAAAAAATCATTATTTTGTAGTTTAATTTCTCATCCTCATAATTAAATTATTCATCTTATTTTGCATTCTGAGTGCCTAGTATGGCAGTAAACAGTTAAATACTATTTGGTTGATTTGATCAAGGTAATTCTTCAACAGCAGCCATTTTGTTTCCCGCATGCATTTCCAGGCAAGTGGTGGCCTTATTTTATTAAACGTGGAGAATCAAATCATGTCCTTCTAAGAAGTATAAATTTTAAATCTTCATCTTAACGTGGTATTAAGTAAATTGCCATTCTACTCCTCTTAAGAATTATTTGAAACCCTCCTGCTATTTTTATTCCCAGAAACGGCACGCCTGTTAAAGCTGACCCTTTTATTTTTTCCCCTGCACTGCACCACTATTATTACTTTATTTTTCCTTTGGGTAAAATAAGTGTGGACTACCTGACAAGATGTGATGTGTGTGTGTGTGTGTGTGTGTGTGTGTGTGTGTGTGTGTGTGTGTGTGTGTGTGTGTGTGTGTGTGTGTGCGCTTATTTGGGAAGGGGATAAGTAAAATATAATTCTACATTAGCCTTAAGGAATCTTTTTTTGAGTAAATTCCACATAGATGCAAAATACAAAAGACATTTAGATAAGGCCGGTCCGTTTATTTTTCTAAATGTGTACAAAGACATGAAGAATATAGGTAATGAATGATTTACTTTGAATTGATTTTATTGGAAGAAAAAAACTCTTTCGGACCTAGACCTAAGTATTTATTTCATTATGTTATTTGTTAAAAATATTTTATGGGAGTGTCTTTGGGTACTACCTCAAATGATTCCAATAACTGAAAATTTTGAAAAAAACATTAGAAATTGGAGAAAATTAAAACTTTTAATATCATAGAAAACTATAATAATTTCAATTAATATTGTTACAGGCAGTTGAGCAGAGCAAAATTTTAAGTCTCACAATGCCCTTGCCCACATTTGACAAACAAAATAGTAAGAGACATAGCAGATTATTACTTAGAAGGATACTGAAGCTTGAAGCACATGTATTAAATTTGGGCAGCCTTGGTGAAAATGAGAATAGGTTTCCCCATTATACAATCTGACATCCTTCACCTAAAACCAAATGAGATAATAAAGAGAAACGAGATAATATTTTCTGCATAAAGAACCATATAATCCTTTATCTCATTTAAATAATAGATCCATAATTTTATTCCAAGTAAACTATTCTGTGAAACAAGATCATGCTTGATAATGCCACATGCCCAAAACATACATGATATTCCTGTATTCTTATTATGTGCACAAGTTCTCACATATTTTGATTTTGGTCTAGACATTTTTATGGAGTTTTTCATGTGCCATATAGTATTAACTAGAGGAATAGAAGGAGGTAATTTTCCAAAAATAGGATGATAAACAGTTTTTAATATAAAACTGACAAAGAGATTGAACTGACAATATTTAATGCACCTATTAAAATGTTAAAATAACTAAAGTACAATTTCTGGAATATCTCATTTAGAAATAGGATTTTTAGTTCTTGGAGGTAGAAATAACTTTCAAGAATCAACTCAAATTTTTAAAGATTTCATTAAAATGTAATTGTTACTTACTGTGCTTTCTTATGTTTAAAATCTTTTCCAAATTCTGAGGCTAAATACGTGATAGGCAAATAATATTCATCCTATTAGTCTCTACACTTTTCTGTACTCTTGAAATCCTTCATTATATAGAATTTATTCAATACTTTAAAATTTTTCATTCCACAACAACAAAATCTCTGAAACTTAGAATTCTACGATTATACCTTCATATTCAAATATTTAATACAAATATATAAACATAAATTTCAAGTAACAGTCTATTATGCCTAGTACAATATTATACGTTTAAGTATGAACTAGCAGACACATCCCAACCCTATCAATTCTATCAGTTTCTCCCTGAAGTTCTTAGAAGCAAATAGGAGGCATAAAAATTAATCAGTTTTCCAAGACTGAGGAAAAAGCGTAATAAAATTTAGTTATCTAGATATTCCCTCTTTCACACACCCTTTATGAAGACACAAAACACAAATTCCTTCACTCAATTCAACAAACACTGAATAAAGATAGGGACCTTGCACATAGGAATTCAAAAGCTAATGGGGCCGTCATAGTATTACACCAGCCGATACTAACAGAAGTGTTTTCATTAACTTGGTTTTATACTCAATAACTCATATTAAATACAGTTCACTTTTATTGAGCTACATACTCAAAGTTTTAAAACAAACAAAAAAATCTATCTCCAAATTCAAAATGAGGAGGAAAGCGGTTCCCCAGCAGCTGTGAGGTTCTCAACAGCCACAGGTGTCAAGGGGGAATATTGGGTTCCAGCAAAGGGACAGTAACACTTATCCTCTTTCTTCTTCCAGCCCCATCAGCATCATTGTAATGATGTCTACATTACATCCCTCTCTACTCAAAATACCCAAAGTGGTTTCTTTTCTCTGACTAGACACTACTGACTGATAATATGAAACAGATCCTTCTGTTTAATTTTCAATTTATCTGGGTAGTTGGTATATGTGAAAGAAACTAGAAAAATATCAACAATATTACAACTATGGATTATTCTTACTGTCATTTCGTAGAAGTTGCATAAAAAGGAATGGAAAAACACAAGGTCAAAAAAAGAGTAAAGTTGGGAATAAAGGGCAATTGCACAATATGCTATATTACAGACAATTTATCTTCATATTCATGATCAACAGTCCCAGTACGTATTAGGGGAAGAGAAAACAGTGAGCATTGGGGTGGTCTTTTCCTAAAATAAGTCTTGGGTTGGTATCCACTCACGGACACACAGCCCTTCTAACAAAATCCTTGTCAGTCAGAATAACTGCAAAACACACAACTCTTCATCATACTGTGTAATAGCTGCCAGAAACAGTAAACAAACAGCAAATCTAAACAAGTTAACATATGTAATGAAATTCTACAGAAAAGGGGGAGGGATAAATATATTTAGGTAGCTCACTGAAAGTTATTATATTTGAAAATTCTGATGGAGTGTGCAAACAGGAAATGGATTGCTCGTATTCTATGAATTTTTTCTCATTGACAGTTTATTAGCTAATATTAAAACATTAATAACATTTTAATAACCTTAGCATTCACTCTCCATCAATTTAATGCAACGTTTATTGATTTCCCACTATGAGCTAGGAATTTCATATAGAAAAACCAGAAAAGAACAACCATCACCTTAAGATTCTCATCGCCTCCTCATTTTCCCCTTCAAACAATGGTCTCCTTAGCTACGTTTGAATTTTAAAATTTGAAACTGTTTCATTTTCAAAGCAGGAGATCTTAGTTTTTAAATTTTACTTCAAGAATAAAGTTTTTCTTACCCAATCAATTATGATAGTTTAAAGAGGAAATTTATCCAGAATTGAAGTGTTCATACAAAGACTATATGGCATGAAAATAATGTGTAAAGTGATAGAAATGATAAAAATCCAATGATCTAAATTATTCTTCATTGCTTGAAAAATATATTTATAGTAAAAAACACTTGGGAAAACATATTTTTTGATTTTTACTGAGTCAGGTACTGTGTTAGACACCAGAGTACAAAGTGTATGATACAGTTCCATCTCCAAAGTACTCATTCTAATCTATCTTTACATATAAAACTAGTCACTTTGACACCTCAAAAAGAAGAATGCAATATTCTTAATAATTGACTATTATTTCCCATACAAATTCATTACCAGATATGCCTAAAACATTGAGATTTGCTCTTTTTGCTTCTCTTCAACAACCTACAAAAGCATATATTCATAGTAAGGAAAAGTATATAATGACTCTGGTTAGTTTGTTTTTAACAAATACATATTATAAAACTCGTTTCATAAAAATTACAGCCTTCTTGGCAAAAAAGGCAAAGAAAAAGAAAATGTTTTTTAAAAGAGCAAAAGGTCACCTTGAACCCATTTCATTCATCCAATGTTACCAAACTTTAATTGGCTTCAGTGACATGAGAAAGGAAATAGCTCATCATTTTAACCAGGTGTTTCGAGTAACTTTTACCTATACTCATTTCCAGTTTCCATATAAAGTTTCAAAAACACAAAACATTTTTCCATACACTAATCCTAAGGCTCCAAAGTCCATGTTACCATTGACTTTGACCCATGAACTTTCAAGTCCACATATAAATCTATCCATTTATAAACAAGTACTCATCACAAGGTTCAGCTTTGCTACAAATTAGCTGATCAGCCTTTGTTTTTTTTCTAAACACACAGTGTTCTAAACACTTTTTTCTAAACACACAGTGTTCTAAACACTATGTGTTTAGGAGAAACTACATTAGGCAACAAGCTAGAATATCTATAATTGATTTATTTCACAGTGTGAACTGGATGAGTTGCAAATAGAAAACATTTATTGATTGATTGTTTATTTAAAAAATAAGAATCTGTGGCTTCAAAATTGCTTTTTGGCTTTTCTTTCCCAAGATACCTTAAGACAGATTCCTTAATTTATGGTTACTTTAGCATACTAAAAATCAGTACAGATTCTTCTTCCAGTAATGGCAGAGTGGATAACTCTCCCATAGATAAAAATTATAAACTCTAGACAAAATGTGAATAAAAAGATCATTCTAAGTTAAGGGACTAGAAAGTGAGCAAAACTTTCAGAATTGAAGGAGAAAAGACTTTTGAAAGAGTAACTGCAGTGTGTGAAATTTACGTTCACACAGCTCTTTCTGTGAGGACACTTTCCAGCCTGAGCAGTTCAGTACAATGTGAACTCAGATCTGAGAGAAAACTGCCTATGAAGAGAGCTATAAAGGAGGAGGACTAAATCTATTTACAGACTCTAAACCCAATCCTTCTCTGATCCCTGAACTACATGGACTTCAGGTCCCCAGGTAAAAGAAATAAGTGGACGCTTAAAGAACTGAGAGGGAATTTCGGCAACTTGCTCACCACAAAGGTTACAGAGCTGGGAGCTGCAATTCAATTATGTTAAAATGCCTGCTAGGACAAAAGCCAAGATTCTACAGTGCAAGACAAAATCCACAACCCCAACAATATATCAAGAGTAATGCCCATTGAACAACAACAACAACAAAAAATACTTGACATTTAAAAAAAGGCAAAAACATAAGAAACAAATTAAACAATCCCATTTACCACTGCATCAAAAATAATAAGATATCTAGGAATAAACCTATCTAAGGAGGCAAGAGACCTGTACTCCAAAAACTATAAGACACTGATGAATGAAATTGAAGATGATACAGATGGAAAGATATACCGTATTCTCAGATGGGAAAAATCAATACTGTTAAAATAACCACAGTACCTAAGACAATCTACAGATTCAATGCAATCCCTATCAAAATACCAACGGCATTTTTCACAGAACCAAAGCAAATAATTTTAAAATATGTATGGAAACACAAAAGACCCCAAATAGCCAAAACAACCTTACCAGACCTAGAGGAATCATGCTCCCTAGTTTCAGACTATACTACAAAGCTACAGTAATCAAAACAGTATGATACCAGCACAAAAACAGACACAGGTCAGTAGAACAGGATAGACAGCCCAGAAATAATGCCATGCACTTATGGTCAATTAATCTATGACAAAGGAGGCAAGAATATACAGTAAAGACAGTCTCATCAACAAATGGTGATGGGAAAACTGGACAGCTACATGTAAAATAATCAAATTAGAACATTCTCTAACACATATAAAAAAAGAAACTCAAAATGGATTAAAGACCTAAGACCAGAAACCATAAAACTCCTGGAGGAAAACATAGGCAGAATACACTTTGACATAAATCATAGAATTATTTTAAATCTGTTGCGTAAAACAAAGGAAATAAAAGTGAAAACAAACAAACGGGACCTAATTAAACTTAAAAAGCTTTTGCACAGTAAGGGAAACCATTGACCAAACAAAAAGACAACCTACTGAATGGGAGTATATATTTGCAAATGACATGACTGACGAGGGGTTAATATCCAAAATATATAAACAGCTCTACAACTCAGTATCAAAAAAACAAAAACAACCCTGTTAAAAAATGGGCAGAAGACCTGAATAGACATTTTTCCATAGAAGACATACAGATGGCCAACAAGCACATGAAAAAATGCTCAACATCACTAATCATCAAGGAAATGCAAATCGTAACTACAACAAGGTATCACCTCACACTTGTCAGAATGGCTATCATCAAAAAGAACACAAATAACGAATGTTGACGAGGATGTGAAAAAAGGGAACACTTGTATACTGTAGGTGGGAATGTAACTTGGTGCAGCCGCTGTGGAGAACTGGGTGGCAGTTTCTCAAAAAACTAAAAATTGAACTACCATCTGACCCAGCAATTGTACCCTGAGCATATAGCTGAAAAAAACCAAAAACACTAATTCAAGGAGATACATCCACTCCAATGTTCACAGAAGCACTATCTACAATTACCAAGATATGGAAGCAACCTAAGTGTTCATGAACAAATGAATGGATAAAAAAACATGTGGCATGTAATATATACAATGGAATACTACTCAGCCATGAAAAGAATGATGGATGGACTTGGAGAGTATTATGCTAAGTGAAATAAGTTAAACAGAGAAAGACATACTGTACAGTATCACTTATACATGTAATTTAAAAATACAACAAGCTAGTGACTATAACAAAAAAGAAACAGACTCTCAGAGAGAACTAGTGGTTACCAGTGGGGAGAAGTTAGGGGGGAGGGGCAATATAGGGGTAGAGGATTAGGAAATACAAACATTTATAAAATAAGTTACAAGGATATATTGTACAACACAGTGAATCTAACCACTATTTTATAACTATAAATGGAATATAACCTTTAAAAACTGAATCACCACATTGTACACCTGTAACTTAAATACTGCACATCAACTATACTTCAATTTTTTAAAACTCTTAAAAATTAAAAAAAAAATAATAATGTAAAACTAGTATTTACATCAACCAAAATATACTTTTGAGAACCTGGAATTCATAAGGTACTTTGGAGGAAAAAAAAAATTCAAAACAAAAAATTGTCCCACAGTCAAGAGGAAAACCAGTCAAGAGAAACCAACTCTAAATTACCCTGATGTTGGAATTAGCACCTAATTCAGAGTAGCTATGATAAACATGTTCAAAAATGTAATGAAAATTTTTTTCAAATGAACAGATGAAAATGTTATAAATTTGGAAACTATAATAGTAAACCAAATAGCAATTATAGAAGTGAAATTCACAATATTTAAAATTGAAATTTTGCTGGATAGTCTTAATAGCGTATTTGAGATTCCAAATGACTAGAACAAACTTGAAGAGAGATAAATTTAAATATTCCAATCTAAGGAATAAAGAGAAAAAAGTATTTTAAAAGTCACTGAAATCATCTCTATCGAAATTTCAATGGCATCTTTCACAGAAATAGAACAAACAATTCTTTGCATAAAACCATGAAAAACCCTTGAATAGGCAACACAATCTTCAGAAAGAAGAACAAAGATGGAGGCATCACACGTCCTGATCTCAACCTATACTACAAATATATAGTAATAAAAAGAGTATGGTCCTGGCATAAAAACAGGCACACCAATCGATGCAGCAGATGAGAGAGTCCAGAAATAAACCCACACATATATGGTCCATTAATTTATGACAAAGGAACTAAGAATATACAATGGGTAAAAGGTAGTCTCTTCAATAAATGATGCTGAGAAAACTGAAAAGCCCCATGAAAAAGAATGAAACTGGACCACTATCTTGCACTGTATACAAAATACAACTCAAAATGGATGAAAGACTTGAACTTAAGACCTAAAACCATAAATCTCCTGGAAGAAAACAAGCAGTCAACTCTTGACATCAGTCTTGGCAATGATTTTTTGGATTTGACACCAAAAGCAAAGACAACAAAAGCAAAATTGAACAAATGGGACTAAATCAAACAAAACAAAAAGCCTCTCCACAGCAAAGGAAACAATCAACAAAGGGAAAGGGTGATCTTCTGAACGGAAGAAAATATTTGCAAATCGTATCTGATAAAGGGTTAATATTCAAAATATTAAATAAAGAACTCATACAACTCAATACCAAAAAAAATCTGATTAATAACTGGGCAGAGGATTTGAATAGACATTTTTTTTAACATCTTTATTGGAGTATAATTGCTTTACAATGGTGTGTTAGTTTCTGCTTTACAACAAAATGAATCAGTTATACATATACATACGTTCCCATATCTCATCCCTCTTGCATCTCCCTCCCTCCCTCCCACCCTCCCTATCCCACCCCTCCAGGCGATCACAAAGCACCAAGCTGATCTCCCTGTGCTATGCGGCTGCTTGCCACTAGCTATCTACCTTACATTTTTTTCCAAAGAAGACATAAAGGTTAACAGATACATGAAAAGTACTCAGCATCACTAATCATCAGGAAAATGCAAATCAAAACCACAATGAGATATCACCTCATACCTGTTAGAATGGCTATTATCAAAAAGGTAGGAAGTAACACATTCTGGCAAGGATATGGAGAAAAGGGAACCCTTGTGCAAGCTGTGTCTAGCTTATTTCACTTAGCACAATGTCCTCTAGGTTCATCCAGGCTGTCATAAATGGCAGAATTTCCTTCTTTTTAAGCCTGAATAATTTTCCATTGTATATACATACCACATTTTCTTTAGCCATTTATCCATTACAGGAGACTTAGGCTGTTTCTGTGTCTTGGCTATTGTAAATACTGCTGCAATAAACATGAGGGTGGAGGTATCTTTCTGAGCTACTGTTTTTAGTTCTTTTGGATAAATACCCAGAAGTGGATTGCTGGATGATACGGTAGTTCTATTTTTAATTTTTTGAGGAAACGCCATAGTGTTTTCCACAATGGTTATACCAATTTACAGTTCTACCAACAGTGTAAAAAGTTTTTTTTCTCCAAAATCCTCAACAAAATACAAGCTAATAGCACAATTCAACAGCACATTAAAAGGATTACACACCATGATCAAGTGGCATTCATCCCCGAGTTGCAGGGATGATTCAATATACACAAATCAGTGTGATACACCACATTAACAGAATGAAGGACAGAGATCATTCAATCATCTCAACAGACGGAGAAAAAGCATCTGACAAAACTCAACATCCTTTTATGATAAAAACTATCAATAAATTAGGTATAGAAGGAACATACTTCAATATAGTAAATGCCATGTATGACCCACAGCTAACATCATCATACTCAATGGTGAGAAGCTGAAAGCTTTTCCTCTAACATCAGGAATAAGACAGGGCTGCTCACTCTTGCCACTTCTACTCAGCCACTTCTACTTAGCATAGTACTGGAAATCCTACCCAGAGCAACTAGGCAAGAAAAACATATTAAAAAGACATCCAAACCACAAAGAGTCTAATTTTTTAAGCATTTAAATAATACAGAGTATGTTACCTGACCACAGTGGAATTATTATAAATTAGCAATCAGTAACAGAAAGAAAAATGAGAAACCCCAACTATTTGAAAATTAAACAACACCTTTAAATAATATATGAGCCAAAGAATTCACAGTGGAAATTAGCAAATTTTTTGAACTGAGTGAAAGAAATCATAATCTATCAACCTTCAAATAATGCAGCTAAAGTACTCAGATTTGACCACATTAATCTGTAGAACTGTGGCTCAGAGAACCTGGATGGGGGGCGGAGAATTATGGAACTATGGCTACTGCTTTTGTGAGTAATAAACTGTCCTTTGCCTCTGGCTCACGTGACTTTTCTTCCTGAATCTATAAAACTGGCAGACCCTCTTGTTAACTTAGAAGTAAGGTAAAATCTCAGAGCCTTCATAGTTGTTGGAAGAGAATTGTAAAACCCAACTCAGAAATAGATCTACTGTATTTGAGAAGTTACTGTTTGACAAAGGAGGAATTTTATTGCAGTGAAAAACTGACATTTAACAAATGCTATCTGAACAACTGGCTTTCCATCTGGAAGAAAATTAAAGCAGATTCATTCTTTCCTCACAAACAAGTTTTAGAAGAACAAAAAAACTTAAATATAAGACATAAAACAATAAAATCCCTGCACAATATAGAATCTAAGGAAATATTCTTTACCATGGATAGAACCCCAATAGCTATGAAAGATAAACCTATTAAAAGTTTTACAATTTTGTATGATAGAAGATATCACAGCCTAACAGATGAATAAGATTTTGAAAATATCACAATGCAAACAAAGGATTAATGTATAATATAGTGTAATTTCTTACCAATAGCCAAGGAAAAGATAAACTACCTGTAGAAAATGCGCTAAGGATACAGGAAGGCCATTCACAAAAGATTTAATCCAAATGACATACGATAGATTAGGAAAAGATGCCCAACTATAGTAGCAGTAAGGGAAGTGCAAACTAAAGTTACTGTGAGATATCATCTTATCCCTGTAAGACTGGCAAAAACTAAAAAACTTTTTTTATCATCTCTTACAGGTATAATGAAAAGGAAAGGGTACTCTGACACACTTTTTACGGAAATAGGGCCTCTTACTACCTTATTGTAAGCCTTTTGGAAAGCAATCTATCAACAACAATTAAACTTAAGAATATTGTACCCCTTCAACACAGCAACCATACAAGAACATTTGTATTATAATAATGTTAAATCAGCACTGCTGATAGTGGCTAAGATTGCAAACAAACTGAAATGCCCACTGTGGAGGGAATACTGTACAACTTATAGTATGCCCAACCATGATCTAACCTGTAGTTAGTAAAAAGAATGAATGAGAAATAAAGCTTAAATTAGGAGAGATTTTCAGACTGCATTATTGAGAAAAGTAAGATGCAGACAACTGTGTATATTATGTAATTATTATTCATCTTCATGTATATGTATATTTTAAATGGTTATTTAAGCATGAAGAAAACAGGAAGATATCTTTAGCATTGGATGCCTGTGTTAGAGGTGGAGGGTCAGAGTGATTTGATGGGAGAGGGAAAAAACGGCAGAGGGGAAGCTCAGAAAGAGATAGAGGAGGATGCATAATATAACATGAACTTATGGAATGCCCATGTGTGTATGCACATGTGAAGAATTTAACCAAAGAACTGTTTTTTGTTGTTGTTGTTATTTTGTTTTTTTGTGGTATGCGGGCCTCTCACTGTTTTGGCCTCTCCCGTTGCGGAGCACAGGCTCCGGACGGGCAACCTCAGCAGCCATGGCTCACGGGCCCAGCCGCTCCGCGGCATGTGGGATCTTCCCGGACCGGGGCACGAACCCGTGTCCCCTGCATCGGCAGGCGGACTCTCAACCACTGCGCCACCAGGGAAGTCCCCAAAGAACTGTTTTAATAAATTATCAGAAAATAATAGACTCTTTAAATCACTACAGTAAAGGAAGAAATGTATTCACTTCAATTAAGTAACCTGGCTTCAGATTTTGCCTTTGTCACTATGGCCAAGTTAAATAACCTCCCAGTCCCTCAGTTTCTTCATTTGTAAAATTTAATTAGAAATATGACCCACAGAGGTACTTCCACGAGGTTGTTACAAAGGTTTAACTCTATAATGTCCATATAATTTTAATAAATTGCAAAATTTGCACTGCATGACTGTTATGGTTGGAATTACATAAATTATGAAAATGTCAGGATGAAATCTATAAGTCACTAAAGCCATCACTAAACAGGAATTACCTGGTCTTACTTCCAAAGTAATAATTTCACCAAACTGGAAAATGAAGATAATCATAAACATGGCACCAGACCATACTGTACTGTAAGCTTTTCCTACAAGTACCACCACCATTGCCATCACCACTTACCCTCACACATTTTAGGTTAAATACAGGGCAGCCTGAATTCCTTCCTTCAGAAATGCTAGTCATGCACAATTTGTATTTGACCTTGTTCATAAGAAAATGGAATACTTAACATATACTATTTTTCTAACTCTACATTACTACACCTCAAGGACGATCAATGTCACAGGCATCCAGCATCACGGAGACAAGGCTGCAGCAGCAGCCGGAGAAGAGGGTGAGTGCTGTGCTGCTCTGGAAACACTTACAGGGACTTGCTAAAGTAATGCGGGTGGAGCTCTTGAGGATGTGCGTGGGTAGCTGATGTTAACAGTCGGCAAATAAAGGATGATTGTTTCTGAAGTGATCCCATTTGGACCCTCCTGCTACCTCATGTACCCTCATGAGACTTGGAGAAATACAGGTTACATTACACAATATTTCTATGTTTTTCCTTCTAAGACAGAATCTAAATGTGTTTAAGCCATTATTTCTTAAAGACTTCTAAATTTATAGGACAAAAGACCTTCTACGTATTCAGCATATTTGTCCACTTGGAAGCACAAATACAGCAGACTGACTAACATAGTGCTAGTGGTAACATTATAGTTAATGAAAGAATCAGCTTTCACCTCTTAAAGCTATTTTTCCAGGATGACAAAAAATGATTGCTAATGTTACCTTGCTTTTAGACTACATTTTTTTCTTGTCAGTGGCAACGAAAGCATACTTCTTAATGGAGATTTTAAAAAGATGTTTTCTGTATTCTTAATTGAATTTGGTGATTATATAATCATTTCTCCTCTAAGGGAAACCAAGAGCACTGTATTTTTTTTTTTTCCTACTCTGAACTAAACCCCTGCAATCAAATAGGGAGGAGGCAGGGCAAAAGGGTATATTCATTTATAAGTAAAATAAATTGAGCCTTGACTTTTAGAAAGTGCAATTTGAGAACAGAAAAATTACTTTCTTCATATAATAGCTTGGCATTTCTCATCCTTACATAAATCTGTTCCTTTTAAACTCTTAGCTTTTAGGCCTTGGCTGCTCTCATTACATTCAGGAAAATTGTCTTCAATTACATGACCCCAGACAAGGCCCTGGACTCTTACAAATCCATTTCTAATGTGATCTGTATGCTGTACCTTAAGGACTCGTATCTCAGACTGAATAGAACTGCATCATGGCGGAGAATTATTATTTCCAGCATCTTAGACACTGAATGAATAGTGAAGCAAAAGAGAATCCTCATGCTATGTAAAACTGTCCCTGAGAAGCTAAAATAGAAGATTTTCCAGATGCCAAATATCAGCTCAGCTTCTCGCACCATATAATCTCCCTTACAGAGGCCTTATAGCATAGGTTGTAAACAAGTTTTTGACAATTACTCAAAAAAAATGTATTACACACCTACGACATTCTAGGCACTGATCCATCTAGGGGGTTAGAACATGAACAGATATATGGAATTGTTAGTGATTGTATTTGTCTCAATGTAACTTAATTGATTCTACCTGTAGCTCCAAGAGGAAAATAACCACGTACACCAAATTTTAAAAAAAATTTAATGAGACAAGGTACCAGTTGTTCTGGCACCAACAACACATGAAAAAGAAAAGTATAGAAAAGTACAGTGTTCACCTGACATTAAGTGTTACTCAGTTCCTTAGCTCCTACTTCTTATTGGACCCCACTTTAAACCATGAATAGAGACAAAAGAATTGAAAGAAGCATGGCCTTCACTCTTTACTGATTCAATAGTAAGTCAAAAGCTCAAGCTGAGGACACAAAATGTTGCTTCCCAAAGCAGAAAACAGTAAACTGGGAAGCAGCCTTTTTCCTGAACTTAGATTAAAAGTCTCTTACCGTAAACACTTTCTTTTCCTTTCATTGAAAAATAAAATTCTAGATTTTCTTGGAACGTATTCCTATTTAAAATGTAAATGTGGCCATAATGTATTTATACGTAGTAACACGTTCTTCACAACAATGTTTGTAACAGTGAAAAGGAGAAGCATTCAATGTCCATCATGGGGGTCAGATTAATAAATGTTGGTATGACCACGGTGTATTAAAATCATGTGGGGATTCAAGATGGTGGAGGAGGAGGACGACTTGGAGTTCATCTCTCTCCACAGATGCAGCAGGAATACACCTCTAGATGCAACAATTCTCACAGAACACTAGCTGAAAACTAGCAGAAGACCTTGGACACTGGAAAGGACTAAAGATCCCTGCATAACTGGGTAGGACGGGAAAAAGAAGGGAGACGGAGGAGGAGAGGAAGCAGGACGGGACCTGTACCCTGGGGCAGGGGAGCTGAAGCAGAGGAGAGATTCCCGAATTCGGCAAAACCCCCTCTCTGATAGGGAAATCGATTGGGACAGAAGGAAAGCATTTGATGTTGTCGGAAAAGGATGAGGTGGGCGATGGGAGGCAGACAAGACAGAGTGAGAAATACAGATGGTCTGTACCACAGCCATACGTGCCCCAGACTGGGACGTATGTTCACAGGTGTGAAAGGGGGGTGGAAGCTGGAGTGCGGGGATTGGAAATCAGGCCCAGAGCGAGAACTGCCGATGGCTGTGGGAAGACAGACTGAGGGGATGGGAGGGAGGAAATCCACAGCAGGGAATGCCTACAGAGAAAGACCGGTCTGTCATGGCAGCAGGGCACTACTGCTGAGTCACACGCAGCGGGTGGAACCACTATTGTAGCCTCTCTCTCCACACATGCCGGCGCTGCCAATGAATGATAAAAGAAGCCCTCTCAGGGCTGGCTCTTGCACACCAGCTGCCTAGCAATAAAAAAGCCCCCTTAGGATGGCCCTCGCACACCTGCTGCCAGGCACCAGAAAAAGCCAGGCCAGGGCTGGCCCTCACATGCCTTATTCCGAATGCCAGAAAAGACCCTCACTAGGGCCATATCTCTTGCGCCTGTGGCCACCAGCTTCCCCGTGCATTTGGTGCTGCCAGCGTTCCCGCAATCCAGGCAGTCATACCACCCTGCGCACGGCCCTCACTGGGGCAGACCTATGAGCTCCAAGGCAGCCTCAGCACCAGACTCCTGTGGTCCTGAAGTGGGGATGAAACCGAAGCTGAACCCCAGGGACGGGGTGACTAAGGAAGAAGATAGAGAATGTTTCCATCAGCTGTACGAGCTACAGATGAAATCCCCATGATCAGCTAGGTAGACCCTGCATCTACGGAATATCTGAGTAGACAGTGAGTATCCCCCAAAGGAAAATGGTCTAGCTCTGGCAGCCGTAGACTTTGGGGGCAGCACACGCAGGAATTGGGCCAGATCAGAGTGGTCCCCACAGGACCACAGCAGGTCCAGAGACCAGCCCAAAGGCAGAGGAGAGCCTCTTGGGGAGGCAGAGGTGGGCTGTGGCTCACAGCATGTGCAAGGACACTTTCAGCTGAGACCCCAGGGAAACAATTATTACCATTAATTTCATTATGTTTTGATTTATTCTGTTGTTGGTTCTGGGTGTTTGTTTTCTTTCTGTTTCTGTTTGTTGTTTTAATATTTTTTTATTTTAGTCTTTTGGGATCTTCATGTTATATAACATTTTTAAATTTTTATTTTATATATTTCTATTTTTACTTTGCTTTTCTGTTGTGCTGTACTCTTTTCCCTTATTTTTTTTCTTTAATATATTCTTTAATCTTTCTTATACATTTCCATTTCTACTTTGTTTTTCTGTTGTCCTGTTTCTTCCCTATTTTGTTATTTTTAATCATTTTTATCAGATTCTTATATTTCCTTGCTTTATCCTTCAGTTGGCACACTGCTTTGGTTTTGGTTTTAGGTTTATGTGTTGTTAGTTTTGATCCTAATTGTCTGATTTCATTTTTGAGTTCTTCTGTTTGTTCTCTTGTTTTTGTTTTATTTGGTTCTGTTTTTGTTTCTTTTGCATGTGTGTGTGTTTCCCTGTTTGATTTTGTTTTTACCATTTCCCTGAGGTTTTGTTGGGGTTTTTTCTTTAATATAATTTCTATTTTATTGTTTTTATATTTCTATTTCTATGTTGCTTTTCTGTTGTACTGTCTTCTTCCCCCTTTTTTTTTTGCATCATTTTTGTTGGTTTGCTTTGTTTCATTCTTCAGTTGGCACTCTGCTTTATTTTTTGGTTTAGTGTTTTTTGTTGTTGTTATTGTTGTTTTTTGCGGTACGCGGGCCTCTCACTGTTGTGGCCTCTCACATTGTGGAGCACAGGATCCGGACGTGCAGGCTCAGCGGCCATGGCTCACGGGCCCAGCCGCTCCGCGGCATGTGGGATCGTCCCAGACTGGGGCACGAACCCGTGTCCCCTGCGTTGGCAGGCAGGCTCTCAACCACTGTGCCACCAGGGAAGCCCTGGTTTAGTGGTTTTTTTGTCAGTTTTCTTTTTAAGTGTTTGATTTCATTCTTGGGTTCTTTTGTCTGGTTGTCCTCTTGCTTTTTGATTTCTTGGTTCTGTTTTTGTTTCTTTTCTGTGTGTACGTGTTTCCTTGTCTCTGTTTTTGCTTGTTTGATTTTACTTTTTACTATTTCTCTGGGGTTTTGTTAGTCGTGTCTTTTTTTTCTTTTTTTTTAATTCCCTTTATTGCAGGGACAAGTGACTCATGGGGTCTTGGTTCCTTGACCGGAAGTTGGACCTGAGGCTCTGGGGTGGGAGTACTGAGTCCAGGATGCTGGACCACTAGAGAATTCCCAGCCCCAAGGAAGATTAATCAGCAAGAGCTCTCACGGAGGCCTCTATCTGAATCCAAGACCAGCCTCCACCCAAATGCCAGGAGTTCCCAGCACTAGACATCTCACACCAAACAACAAACAAGACAGGAACACAAACCCACCCATCAGCACAGACTACCTAAACTCATACCAAGCTCACAGAAACACCAAAACACACCACCTGACATGGCCCTGCTCATCAGAGGGAAAAGATTCAGCTCTACCCACCAGAATGCTGGCACCATTGTCTCCCATCAGGAAGGCTATGGAAGCCACTGGACAAATCTCACCACTGAAAACAGAAGCAAGAAGAACTACTACACCCTGAAGCCAAGGGACAGGAGACCTCAAATACTGTAAATTACACAAAACAAGATGACAGAAATATTTTGCAGGCAATGGAGCAAGATAAAAACCCACAAGAAAAAATAAATGAAGAGGAAATAGGCAAACTACCTGAAAAAAAGAATTCAGAGTAACGACAGTAAAGATGATCCAAAATCTCGGAAATAGAATAGAGAAAATACAAGAAATGTTTAACAAGGACCTAGAAGAACTAAAGAGCAAAAACACAGTAATGAACATAATAACTGAAATTAAAAATACTCTAGAAGGAACCGAGAGTACAATAACTGAGGCAGAAGAATGGATAAGTGAGCTGGAAGATAGAATGATGGAAATAACTGCTTCAGAACAAAGAAAAAGAATGAAAAGAATGGAGGACAGTCTCAGAGACCTCTGGGACAACATTAAGCACACTAACATTCAAATTATAGGTGTTCCAGAAGAAGAATGAAAAAAGACAGGGTCTGAGAAAATATTTGAAGAGATTATACTCAAAAATGTCCCCAACACTGGAAAGGAAATAGTCAATCAAGTCCAGAAAGTGCAGAGAGCCTCATACAGGACACACCCAAGGAGAAACATGCCAAGACACACATTAATCAAATTATCAAAAACTAAACACAAAGAAGAAATATTAAAAGCAGCAAGGGAAAAGCAACAAATAACATACAATGGCATCCCTATAAGGTTAACAGCTGATCTTTCAACAGAAATCTACAAGGCAGAAGCGAGTGGCAGGACATATTTAAAGTGATGAAAGAGAAAAACCTACAATCAAGGTTACTCTACCCAGCAAGGACCTCATTCAGATTTGATGGAGAAATCAAAAGCTTTACAGACAAGCAAAAGCTAAGAAGAATTCAGCACCATCAAACCAGCTTTACATCAAATGCTCAAGTAACTTCTCTAGGCAGGAAACACAAGAGGAGGAAAAGACCTACAAAAACAAACCCAAAACAATTAAGAAAATGGTAATAAGTACATATTGATAATTACCTTAAATGTAAATGGATTAAATGCTCCAACCAAGAGACACAGACTGGCTGAATGGGTACAAAAACAAGACCCATATATATGCTGTCTACAAGAGACCCACCTCAGACCTACGGACACATACAGACTCAAAGTGAGGGGATGGAAAAAGATATTCCATGCAAATGCAAAACAAAAGAAAGCTGGAGTAGCAATTCTCATATCAGACAAAATAGACTTTAAAATAAAGACTATTACAAGAGACAAAGAAGGACACTACATAATGATCAGGGATCAATCCAAGAAGAAGATATAACAAATATCTATGCACCCAACAGAGGAGCACCTCAATACATAAGGCAAATGCTAACAGCCATAAAAGGGGAAAACAGTAACACAATCATAGTAGGGGAATTTAATACCCCACTTTCATCAATGGACAGATCATCCAAAATGAAAATAAATAAGGAAACACAAGCTTTAAATGACACATTAGACAAGATGGACTTAACTGATATTTATAGGACATTCCATCCAAAAACAACAGAATACAATTTCAGCTCAAGTGCACATGGAATATTCTCCAGGATAGATCACATCTTGGGTCACAAATCAAGCCTTGGTAAATTTAAAAAAACTGAAATCATATCAAGCTTCTTTTCTGACCACAACTCTGTGAGACTGGAAATCAATTACAGGGAAAAGCTGGAAAAAAAAATACAAACACATGGAGGCTGAACAATACACTACTAACATCCAAGAGATCACTGAAGAAATCAAAGAGGAAATTTAAAAATACCCAGAAAAAAATGACAATGAAAACATGACGAACAAAAACCTTTGGGATACAGCAAAAGCAGTTCTAAGAGGGAAGTTTATAGCAATACAATCCTACCTCAAGAAACAAGAAAAATCTCAAACAACTAACCTAAACTTACACCTAAAGCAATTAGAGAATGAAGAACAAACAACCCAAAGTCAGCAGAAGGAAAGAAATCATAAAGATCAGAAAAGAAATAAATGAATAAGAAATGAAGGAAACAACAGCAAAGATCAATAAAACTAAAAGGTATTTCTTTGAGAAGATAAACAAAATTGATAAACCATTAGCCAGACTCATCAAGAAAATAAAGAAGACTCAAATCAATAGAATTAGAAATGAAAACGGAGAAGTAACAACTGACACCACAGTAACACAAAGGACCATGAGAGACTACTACAAGCAACTATATGCCAATAAAATGGACAACCTGGAAGAAATGGACAAATTCCTAGAAAATCACAACTTTCTGAGACTGAACCAGGAAGAAATAGAAAATATAAACAGACCAATCACAAGCACTGAAGTTGAAACTGGAGGAGTTAAAAATCCTCCAACAAACAAAAGCCCAGGACCACAGGCAAATTCTACCAAACGTTTAGAGAAGAGCTAAGACCTATCCTTCTCAAACTCTTCCAAAATAAACTCTCCCAAACTGATTCTATGAGGCCACCATCACCCTGATACTAAAACCAGACAAAGATGTCACAGAAAAAGAAAACTATAGGCAAATATCACTGATGAACACAGATGCAAAAATCTTCAACAAAACACTAGCAAACAGAATCCAACAGCATATTAAAAGGATCATACACCATGATCAAGTGGGTTTTAACCCAGGAAAGCAAGGATACTTCAGTATATGCAAATCAATGTGATACACCATATTAACAAACTGAAGGTGAAAAACCATATGATAATCAATAGATGTAGAAAACGCTTTTGACAAAATTCAACACCGATTTATGATAAAAACTCTCCAGAGAGTGGGCATAGAGAGAACCTACCTCAACATAATAAAAGCCATATATGAAAAACCCACAGACATCATCATTCTCAATTGTGAAAAATTGAAAGCATTTCCTCTAAGATCAGGAACAAGACAAGGGTGCC
The DNA here is from genome assembly GCF_011762595.2 of Tursiops truncatus. Lineage (NCBI taxonomy): Eukaryota > Metazoa > Chordata > Mammalia > Artiodactyla > Delphinidae > Tursiops > Tursiops truncatus. The sequence continues at coordinate 160,554,796 of NC_047035.1, read as the reverse complement.
CACTCTCACCACTATTATTCAACATAGTTTTGGAAGTCTTAGCCACAGCAATCAGAGAAGAAAAAGAAATAAAAGGAATCCAAACTGGAAAAGAGGAAGGAAAACTGTCACTGAGAGTGATACTATATATAGAAAATCATAAAGATGCCACCAGAAAACTACTAGAGCTAATCAATGAACTTGATAAAGTAGCAGGACACAAAATTAATGCATAGAAATCTCTTGCATTCCTATACACTAACTATGAAAAATCAGAAAGAGAAATTAAGGAAACACTCCCACTTACCACTGTAACAAAAAGAAAAAAAATACCTAGGAATAAACCTACCTAAGGAGGCAAAAGGCCTGTATGTAGAAAACTATAAGACACTGATGAAAGAAATCAAAGACGATACAAACAGATGGAGAGATATACCATGTTCTTGGATTGGAAGAATCAACATCGTGAAAATGACTATACTATCCAAAGCTATCTACAAATTCAATGCAATCCCTATCAAATTACCAAGGGAATTTTTCACAGAACTAGAACAAAGAATTTCACAATTTATATGGAAACACAAAAGACCCCGAATAGCCAAAGCAATCTGAGAAAAACGGAATTAGAGGAATCAGGCTCCCCAACCTCAGGCTATAGTACAAAGCTATAGTAATCAAGAGAGTATGGTACTGGCACAAAAACAGAAATATAGATCAATGGAACAGGATAGAAAGCCCAAAGGTAAACCCACGCACATATGGTCAACTTATCTTTGACAAAGGAGGCAAGAATATACAATGGAGAAAAGACAGCATCTGCAATAAGTGGTGCTTGGATAACTGGACAGCTACATGTAAAAGAATGAAATTAGAACACTTCCTAACACTATACCCAAAAATAAACTCAAAATGGATTAAAGATCTAAATAAATGTAAGGTCAGACACTATAAAACTGTTGCAGGAAAACATAGGAAGAACACTCTGACATACATCACAGCAAGATCCTTTTTGACCCACCTCCTAGAGTAATGGAAATAAAAACAAAAATAAACAAATGGGACCTAATGAAATTTAAAAGCTTTTGCACAGCAAAGGAAACCATAAACAAGACGAAAAGACAACCCTCAGAATGGGAGGAAATATCCGCAAATGAAGCAACTGACTGACAAAGGATTAATCTCCAAAATATACAAGCAGCTCATGCAGCTCAATATCAAAAAAACAAACCAATCCAAAAATGGGTGGAACTAAACAGACACTTCTCCAAAGAAGACATACAGATTGCCAACAAACACATGAAAAGATGCTCAACATCACTGATCATTAGAGAAATGCAAATCAAAACTACAATGAGGTATCACCTCACACCAGTCAGAATGGTCATCATCAAAAAATCTACAAACAATAAATGCTGGAGAGGGTGTGGAGAAAAGGGAACCCTGTTACACAGTTGGTGGGAATGTAAATTGATACAACCACTAGGGAGAACAGTATGGAGGCGCCTTAAAAAACGAACAATAGAACTACCATACGACCCAGCAATCCCACTACTGGGCATATACCCTGAGAAAACCATAATTCAAAAAGATACATGTACCACAATGTTCACTGCAGCACTATTTACAATAGCCAGGACATGGAAGCAACCTAAGTGTCTATCGACAGATGAATGGATAAAGAAGATGTGGCACATATATACAATGGAATATTACTCAGTCATAAAAGGAATGAAATTGAGTCACTTGTAATGACGTGTATGGACCTAGAGTCTGACAGAGTGAAGTAAGCCACAAAGAGCAAAACAAATACTGCATGCTAATGCATATACATGGAATCTAAAAAAACGGTACTGATGAACATAGTGGCAGGGCAGGAATAAAGACACAGATGTAAAGAACGGACTTGAGGACTCGGGAGAAAGGGAAGCTGGGACCAAGTGAGAGAGTAGCACTGACATATATGTACTACCATATGTAAAGTGGATGGCTACTGGGAAGCTGCTGCATAGCACAAGGAGATCAGCTCACTGCTTTGTGATGACCTAGAGGGGTGGGAGGGAGGCTTAAGAGGGAGGGGATATGGCGATATATGTATACATATAGCTGATTCACTTTGATGTACCGCAGAAACTAACAAAACACTGTAAAACAATTATACTCCAATAAAGATGAAGAAAATAAAATAAAATCATGCTGCATTTGTATTGTGGTAGACTATATTAATTACGTCAATTTTTCACATCTCCCAGTACTTACATCTTTATTTGTATGTTCCCATACTAATTCTGCACTTAGCCTTATGATACGCTTTGGGACAATAGCAAATGTGATGCAAACAGAAGCTTGCCAAACTCTTGTATGCTTCTTCAACTCTGATTCCTGCCTCCACAATTATAACGTGCATGAGCTAGCCTCTTGAGATGTGCGAGACACACGGAGAAAAGCCATGTCTTTCTGACTTATTTCACTGAGCATAGTACCCTCAAGTGCTTAGCAATGGATGAATGGATAAAGAAGATGGTATAGTATATATATATATAGTAGGCAGGCTTTCTTTATGGAAATTTAAAATATAAGAGCAGGAATTTAACATGCAGGAAGACAAAAAATAGCCCAACTGGTCGGCTATTAAAATCAACCAAGATCTCTAAAACAAAGGAACCTCCGTTGGGGGAGGCCACATGGCTCTCTGCCTAGTCATGAACTGGATGCCTCACAATCCTAGCTTAAGCCAGGCACCTGCTTTATAAAAGCAAACAACAAAAAACAAAACACCCCCCCAAAACTGTCAGGGCTTACACTACAATACAATCTTTATTTAAATTTTCTTCTCAGTGAGTATCTTTTCACATATTACTGACAGAATTTTAAGAGCACCTTTAAAATAAAACATAGCTCTAGCAAACTTGCACAAGGAGGTATTTTCTCTTCTTAGCCCATTTGTTAAAAGAACATGAGGCTATAGCTGATAAATATTTTAGTGAGTTTCATCTGACTTGCAGAACACTTCGAAAATCTAGGAACTTGAAAGAGCCTCTTCAAGGAAGGCATAGATAAATGGGTGGACAACAGACCTAAGGGTAGATCCCTGGTTGATAGAGTTGTTGATGCTATTTAATGGTGGCCTTAATTGTGGTAGATGAGGAACAAGACAGAGCAACATTCAGAATCCTACTGAACTACCTGGGAAATCCTACCTCGTCACCATACCGGATATAAACACCATTTCCTTGAGCCCAGAATTGTCTCGAATATTTGGAGATGTGTCATTCCAGGGCACCTAGTTCTTAAACATCTCTGTTAGAGAAGTTTCCATTAAGAAAGTTGTTACAGTCTGAAAGTTTGTGTCCCTCCAAAATTTATGTTGAAATCTTAATGCCCAATGTGATGATATTAGGAGGTGGGGCCACTGGGAGGTGATTAGGTTGTAAGGGTGGAGCCCTCATGAAGGAATTCATGCTCATATACAACATACCCCAAAGAGCTAGTTCATGGGGTCCACCACATGCAGATACAAGAAGCCTGCATGCAACCTGCATGGGCCCTCACCCAACCATGCTGGCACCCTGATCTCAGACTTCCAGCCACCAGAAGTATGAAAAATACATATCTGATGTCTAGAAGCTATCCAGTCTGTGGTATTTTGTTAGAGCAGTGTGAAAGGACAAAGACAAATGTCACAGCTTTTCAGTTAGGGAATCCAGTTTTTTCATCCCAATTTGCTCATTTTCTCAGTCTTTTTTTGAACTTCTATTTTTATCGGTGCAAAAGTGTGAAATGTTATGCTCTCACAAGATAACTGTGGAGATTAAATACAATACGTAGGGGAGGAAAAAGTGTTCCTCAACCCTCTTAGAGTCCCTGGCTGGGTCTGAAAATTAAACTGGCAAAGAGATTAACAGGAGAAAAGTATACAAATTCATTTAACGTAAGACCTACATGACATGGGAGGCTTCCTAAGAAAATTAAGACCCAAAGAAACAGAGCTGTGTATTTTTATACCATGTTTGATGAAGAGTGGACAGTTATGGAGAAATACAATAGGTAGGAGAGTGTGAGGTAAAATGGGTAAACTGAGAGAAACTTATCAAGGACAGTTTGTTCTGATTATTCTCGGTGCCCCTTTGTTTTCAGAGAGAAGGATGCTCCTTTTCCTCTGGGTGTAAAGAGGGCACCTTTCACATGAGTGTTTTATGACCTGTTTCAGGGTCATAAAGGGAAGGGTCGGAGAGAAGGTCTGATTCTGCCATCTTCTCAAATTCCTTCAGCTTCAAATATTCAATATGCCAAGGTGCCATATTTTGCAGTAACATGTCCTGACCCCCGTTCGGATACCTTTCCCCACTGTATAAATAAATGGAATTGTATCATTTAAACACCATTGGAATCCACCAATGAGGCACACAAGCAGACCATCACCCATGGGATAAGGTTTCAAGAAAACCAGAGATGATGCTTCTGTTCCTCAACACCATCTCTTTTCAGTTATTCTGGATTACTGAAATTTTGCATTTCAGAATCACTTAATTGGATTAAAGAATGTTCCTTTAAAAATCTAAAATCCCCAAGGGGTGGGGAAGTGAAACCATAATGTGAGAATAGTGAATCAGTACTAGCTATATAATGATGACTACAGTAAACAACTTACTTTGCCAATTTGTAGAAATCAAATTAGGATGCTCAATATGTAATGCCTATTACAAAGCCTGGCTGACAGAGAGCAATAAACGTCCTGTTGGTCATTCTGACAAGTGTAGTCATATTATAGTAGATTCCTAAAGCCTTTATAATGAGTCTGAAAAAAGTAGCTTAACAGAGGTATAATATATATACTTAAAACATGACCACCAGATAGAGCTGTTAGATAAACTTGTACTGAGGCGCTGCCATCTCCCAAGTACTGTAATAGGCCCTACAAATCCAAAGTCAAATAAAATAAAAGTAACTTTCTCCCCAAAATTCACTCTCTGGGTCCAAAAAGTTTAGAAAGAAATCATGTCATTAAACAATATATTAAATGCAAGAGCATACCTAACTGTATGTGTGTCCAGGGTGTTATGAAATTAGCCAACACAACAAAGCCAGATCTCTACACCAGTGCTATCTACTATCTACAGGTGGCTTGGTGAGACTAAAGGGCTGATTTTTTATTTTATTTTTATTAATTTTAAATAGCCACGAGGCTGGAAGCTACCATAAGGAAGAGTACAAATTTAAACACGTCCACCTCGACAGAAATTTCTATTGAACAGTAGTGCTGTAGACTAGGGATTAGAAAATTTTATCTGTAAAAAGGCCAGATAATAAATATTTTAGGCTTTGTGAGTCATGTGGTCTCCGCCACAACTATTCAACTCTGCCACTAGAGTTCAAAAGTCATAGACGATACATAAACAAATGAGTGTGGTTACACTATTTGTACAATACAACTTTGTTTATGGACAATGAAATTTGATTTGCATATAATTTACATGCCACAATATTATTCTCCTTTGGATTTTTTTTCCCAACCATTCCAAAATGTAAAAAACATTCCTAGCATCAGACCATACAAAAAACAAAGAGTATGCCTCACTCGTCCTGCAGACCATCCAATTCCTACTCTAGATGTTCAAGAATGCATCCAAGAGGGGTTTCATTTCGTTAAAACCTAAAGAAGTAGAACTCATCAGGATAATAATATTCTGGAGGAGAAGAAGGAAGCAAGGACAGAGGGAAAGGAGAAGGGAAAAAAGAGGAAGAGGAGGAGGAAGAAGAAACACATAACAAGATATGAGGATGAAGTATAACACATTCAGAGAACTACAAATAGAACTGCTGTATAAGGTATGAATTTGAGTGGATGGAGATAAATGCGGAAAGCGGGAACAGGAACTGGCAAGTCATTGCCATGTCCCCTCTTGTTGATCTTTGAGTTCAGCTAAACCATCAAGCCCACAGGACTGTAATCATCTATGCTTGGCATAAGATTAACTTAGAAGGACACCGACATGCCAGCAGGGCAGTATCAGGCATATTTCCTCAGAAGAAGCCCTCGTGGCCTTACAGAGTTTAGTGTTCTTTGGCCCCATCCCAACCAATACCCTGGTGCCAGAGTAAGGTCTTACTGGTCAGTGTAGGAGTCACAACAGTTTAGCAGCCCCATGACCCACACAGAAGCCAGTATCTCTTATAACAGTTCTATAGACAACGCTTTCAGGGAGCCAGAGACATGTCCAGTTACAAGCACCAGCACACCTGAGGAACCCAAAGCTACGGTTTTCCACTCAAAACTCTCCTGGACGAGGGCTCCCCTGGTGGCGCAGTGGTTGAGAGTCCGTCTGCCGACGCAGGGGACACGGGTTCGTGCCCCGGTCCGGGAAGATCCCACATGCCGCGGAGCGGCTGGGCCCGTGAGCCATGGCCGCTAATCCTGCGCGTCCGGAGCCTGTGCTCCGCAACGGGAGAGGCTGCAACAGTGAGAAAACCGCGTACCGCAAAAAAAAAAAAAAAAAAAAAAAAGAGAAAAAACTCTCCTGGACAAGATGCAGTATCCCAGTGACAGGCGACTTTACCATTAGAAATACTGCCTCGTAATACAGCTGACATTCTACCTTTACCCAGTTTTCAGGGGGAAGGAAGCACTTAATTCAAGATAAATTTCTCATGTAGAAGAGAAAAGAGTTTTGTTAACACTTTACTCACAACCGTGCTAAGGAACCTGGTCTTCATCTTACAGGCAACAACAACAACAAATAACAAAAGCAAGCTTGCATTTTAGGAAGAACATTCTGGTAGCAATGTGGAGTAGGGACGGAAGAGGAAGGGGAGGCTTGGATTTTGAGAAATCAATAAAGAAGTTGTTGCAATAATCCACAGGATCGCAAACTAAGGCAGAAATAATAGAGAGAAAATTGAAAGTACTTGAGGACTAATTCAATGTGGCGGGTGAAAGAGAGGCATATGTCAAAGATAACCCACACATTTCTGGCTCACAGGACTAAGAATTTAGTGACTTCGGTCACTGAAATAGAAAACATGGATAAAAGAATGCTGCCAAAAGTTGTATTAAATGTACAAAAGAAAATAATAGCAATTCAGCACCATTTGTAAAGGAAAAACACAAAGCATTCTTGATTTACGTATCTTGTGTGATATCTTGACCCAGAAAGAATGCTTAATTTTCAGCTTACAGTTACCTAAATATAGAGAGTGGTGCTACAGAAGGCACTCCCCTAAACAGAATATTTTATATTAGAAGGAAAGACTGTAGTTTTCTATTCAACTGCTCACCCGCAGAATAGATTTCCATAAATCCAACTTGATGTACGAATTTAGCGCCCCCCATTAACAAAATAAACAATGATGAATCTGATGGTAAAGCCAAGATCATTTCTAGTGCTTCATTCATGTGCACTCATGTAAACACATGTACTCACCCCATGTCTTCAGGTTTTTCCTTTTGAATAACACATACGCTTTGCCCTTGAAAGTATCCTTATAATAAGATATAAATCTATCATTGTGCTAAGCAGGCAATGGTATGGTGTGACTATAACAAATAGTATTATCCTCCTAGACCACAGTTACTTCATAGTCAAGTCAGATCAGCACTTTCCAACCATTTTTCCATCATGATATACCTATAACATGGTCATGTGTACAAGGAATACTGGAGTAAATGAAAGGCCTTTCCACGTCCGGTCTGGCAACTCTGCAGTGCACTGGGGTTTGTGAGTTCTGCGTTAGATTATACACGGAATTTTCACTTTCTAGTATCTCTCTAGCTTCCATTTAAGACCCAAAGTCAACTGCATAATCTATTTGAAAAAGATTTGTTCAAGGTCTGATGGGCCTGAGCTTTGAGAAATATCCTTGGACCATCACCAAATTCGTACCTTTTCTGTTACTGCTCCATTTGTAATATATTTCTATGCCTTGACCATCAAAGGGGCAGGAAAGTAAGGCTGACTCAAAAAAGGAAGTCTTCTTTTAATATTTCTTATGGATTAATTAATCCCTCATGAATTCTAGAAGGATACACAGAACAATTCTTGCCTTCAGCTAAGTCATACATTGTTATCCACATGGAGTCCATCTGGAATGGGTTCTCTATGCTTTTCAACTTGTCCCACTAGAACCTTGACAATCCAAGGAAGACTTCCATCCTGTTCCTCAGGGTCACCCAGAAACACAGCACCTTTGCCATGCACTTAACATTAGAATGGAAACAGGATACCATCCATAAATTCTCCTGAAGTTCTTCTGACAGCCTACATGTTACAACATTTGGGCCTGCACAGACGTGTAGAGCAATCTTTCACCACAGGTTCATGCCACGTTAAAACCCATAAATTACCCTATTCCGTTCAATCCATCTGCTTCTTACAAACCTAACAGGCCTTCACTTTCAACTGTAAATATTCCCAAAATTTCTTTCCTCCATTCTCTTTTAAAAGGATGTTTCTATGTCTTATGAGCACTTGTTCACTCAGTTTCTTTTCCTCGTCAGTGAAGACATTTTGTCTCCAGCAAACTCTTTTTTTTCTTTAGAAAGTTGCAACCATCTCCAAAAGAATACAGAAAATGAGTGAAAGAGGAAGAAGATCGGAGGAACTCAGAAGAGAGATTAGTTTCAACATATAATACAAAAATAGTTTTAATCTGGGAGAAAATGGAGAATGAGACAAAGATCTACAGTGCAGACCTCATGACCAACCCCGATGCTTCCCCAGGTGGCCCCTCAGGTCATGGCATGCCCTCTCCCCTTAAGAACTGTGAGTAATAAACTATCTTTTTAATGAACATCGTGTGCCGATATGTTAGTCTTACTATACCTCAAGTTTTCTATTAATCCAGAGCATTTTAGAACAGCTGCTCATAAAAAGGAATGAAATTGAGTTATTTGTAATGAGGTGGATGGACCTAGAGTCTGTCATACAGAGTGAAATAAGCCACAAAGAGAAAAATACCACATGCTAACGCATATATATGGAATCTAACAAAATGGTACTGATGAACCTAGTGGCAGGGCAGGAATAAAGATGCAGACATAGAGAACGGACTTGAGGACATGGCGGGGGAAGGGAAGCTGGGAGGAAATGAGAGAGTAGCATCGACATATATACACTACCAAATGTAAAAGGGATGGCTAGTGGGAAGCAGCCACATAGCACAGGGAGATCAGCTCGGTGCTCTGTGACGACCTGGAGGGATGGGATAGGGAGGGTGGGAGGGAGACGCAAGAGGGAGGGCATATGGGATATATGTATACATATAGCTGATTCACTTTGTTGTACAGCAGAAACAAACACAACATTGTAAACCAGTTATACTCCAATAAAGATGAAAAAAATCACAAAAAAGAACAGCTGTTCTCACTATAAGGTAGCATGGAGGAGTGATCACAGGGACTAGATGGGGAACGTATAAACCAGACACTAAAGCTAAGACGTTACTCCCCAGTAACTGTCATTTGGAAGAGAAGACCAGCAGCAAGCACCCCATCTCCCAAGTGGCCCCACGCTTTGAAGCATCACCTCTTCCTTCAGAAGGACATAGTAGGGTATCATGAGTCCAACCACTCAAGTCTTACAAGCCCAGACCGGCTCCATTGCTGCCCTAACATATCTGACCATCAGTTTCCTTGACTGTAAAATATGAATAAGATAATGCTTGCAAACTCATGATGTGTGTGAGAATTAAAGAAGCAACAGCTGTGAAGTTCCTGTTACATTGCTTCATACATAGTAGGTACTCAATAAACAGTAAATGTTATTACAGGTATTATCAATATCACTGTATTTTAAAATTTTTGTTTCATGTCTCATTTGCTGCTGAAATGGTAGTTAAGATCCAACAAGGCCCCACATTTCTGAATTACTTCAAAATTGTAAAAAATAAGTGAGTCTTTCATCAACGAAAAAACACAAGATTTGGCACTTCATCACTCAAATATTCTGACTTGTTTTCACAGCGACCAGCCAGCTTGTCATGTGATAGTCAACATAACTTGTCAATTGTTCACTCCAAAAGGGAGAGAAATCATAATGATTGTGACAAGGCAAGGAGCCATCAAGCATTCAGTAATGAAGAGGGGTGAACCTAACTATGAAATATTTTAATAAAACATTTAAACATCAATAAATCTCAATCAAAAATATGACAGAATCTAGAAACTAGTTATGCATAGTGTTGATGTTATGTCTGATGGTTTCCATGCTGTGCGGATTAATTTTGTGTGTCAACCTGAATGGACCATGGGGCACCCAAATAGTTGGTAAAATATTACTCTGGGTGTTTCTATGCAGGTGTTGGGGATAAGATTAACATTTAAATTGGTAAACTAAGTGCAGCAGACTGCACTCCCTAATGTGGGTAGGCCTCATCCAATCAACTGAAAGCCTGAACACAAACAGTAATAGGCCTGCCCGTATTCTTATGCTGAATAAGAGAGAAGTCCACCTACCTGACTCCTTTCAGAATGGGACATCAGCATCTTACTACCTTTGGACTCAAACTGAAACATCAGGTCTCCTGGATCTCTGCCTTGCTGATTCACCCTGTGCACTTTGGGACTTATCAGCCTCCATAATTGTTTGAGTCAATTCCTTTAAAAAAAAAAAAAAACCTATTGGTTCTGCTTCTGTGGAAAACCCTAAGTAATACACATGCTCAAGAGCATGTAATAAGTAAGAAATAATTACAGAATGTTTACTATACAGCAAGCACTGTTCTAGGCCCTTTATAAAAATTTCCTCATCCCTTACAAACAATCCTATGAAGCAGATACTATTGATATTTACAGCAAACAAAGGCACAGAGAAGGAGAATAACTTGGAAGAGCTCATATAACCAGAATTTGAATCTATGCACAATGGTTCCAGAATTTGTGCTTCTAACTACGATGGTACCCTGCCTTTTATATTAAGAAACAAAATACTTGGGATGAAGTGGACCATCATTGGAAATCCAGTATCACCGTGGATGATTCAATGTGATGTCAGGCCCATATTCCTGCCTTTTAAAAAATAACTCATAGGATTTCATAAAAATTGAATACTCAATTCACAATATCAATGCCTACCATATTTTCCTAACAGAGGGTCAGTACTCAGTTGTTAATTACTTTTCCTATCATGAATGAAATCATTTTGATTCTATTTTCATAAACAGGCTATATTGACCTGTGAGTATTTCTTCTCATCAGAAAGCAATACACTGCTATGTGCTTTCATTCTTTCCTTCTTTGATGATATATTCCCCCATACACTTTCAAAATTAGCAGTAAACATAAAAGTGACCCAATTTTAATACTCACATTTCTATCAAGTTATACCATGCTTTCCATGTTGTAAAACAAATTTTCATAATTTCATTACATAAAATGAAAAAGAACTTGCTTTCTGACATTTAAATAATATACCTTCTCTAAGAGCTCTAATTCCAGCTTCATGAATGTGACAGGTTACTTTTTTATTCAGTTCATACTTTATGTGGGGAATTGACTTGCTAGTCAAACTATATATAAATTGCATTGTTCATTATTGCTTACAAGACAGAAACCACAAGTGCTCATAATTTTTGTAACATGTGAATTGGTATCAGTGGCACTAATGTTTTGTATACTTTGCATTTCTTTACAGAAAGCTGACTGCATTAAAGTCATTAGTACAGTTTCATCTAGAGAACAGTCAAGGTCATTACATAGGCTCACTTGTCTGCAGCTAAGGAAACGCTTATGTTTTTTCTCACCTTTTTATCCTTACTTGGCTTCAGTTTGAATCTGGATATATAAGCAAATATAATTTTTTTAACAGATTTTTATATATTGCCATCAATAAACTATTTTACTATATAATTTGATATGTTTGGACATATGTGTACACCCATGAAACAATCACCACAATAAAGTGATATATCCATCACCTCCAAAAGCTTCCCTCTGCCCCTCTGTAAATATATGCCCCATTTCAGCAGTCCTCCTATCCCCAAATGTGGTGGACAGACTCTGAGGTGGCCTCCTGTTGTTCATGCCCTTGCATAATCTCCTCCCCTTGAGTGTGGGCTACACCTGTGACTTGTTTCTAACCAACAGAATACGGCCAAGGTGATAGGATATACATGATTGTGCACATAGATTGTAATGTCCACCTAATCTCTCCCTTGCTAGCCTTGCGGAAACAACCTGCCAATTTGTGAGCTGCCATATGGAGAGGGCCATGAGGCAAGGAACTGAGGGCAGCTTCCAGTCCAAAACCAGAGAGAAAGTGATGTCTTCGGCTCTGCAGCCTGCAAGGAACTGAATGAACCAGTAACTACATGAACTTGGAATCTGACCCTTCCCCCAGTCTGGCCTCAAATGAGAGCCCATTCCTGGCCAACACCTTGATTGCAGCCTTGTAGAGGACCCAGTTAAGCTGTGCCCAGACTTTTAACCCACAGAAAGCATAAGATAATAAATGGATGTTGTCTTAAGCTGCTAATGATATTGTTATATAGTAAATAATGATACACCAGGCAACAACTGACTTGCTTTCCATCACCATGGATTAATTTGAATTTTCTAGAATTTTATATAAAAGGAAACACAGAGTACAAACTCCTTTTGTCTAGCTTTTACTCAATGTATTTGAAATTTATCCATGCTGTTTGATGTATCAATAGGTCACCTCATTTTCCTACTGAATAGTATTCTATCCCATAGACACACTGCAATAGATACCTGGGTTCTTTCTACTTTGGGGTAATTACAAATAAAGGTTCCATGAATGTTTATGTGCAAGTCTCTGTATGGGTATACATTTCAATTCTTCTTGGGTGAATACCCAGGAGGGGAATGGATAGGATCATGCGGTAGGTCTCACTATTTCATATTTCTACCAGCAGTGTATGAGAATTCCAGTTCTTCTCCCTCCTCACCAGCATTTGATATGCTCAACCTTTTTAAAAGGTGTGTTTAAGTTGTATCCATTGTAGTTTTCGCTTGCATTTCCTTAAAGATAAATGATGAACATCTTTTCAAGTGTGTATTTTCTATCTGTATGTCTTTTGTTTAAATCGCTAGCCCATTTTTAAAATTAGGTTGTTTGCTCTATTATTGAGTTTTGATACTTCTTTAATATATTCTGGATACAGGTCCTTTATCAGACATGTTATTTTTAAATATTTTCTCTCAATCTTTTTATTCTCTTAATATCTTTCGAAAAGTAAACATTTTAAGTTTTGGTGTCTAATGTATCAATTTGTCATTTTATGGGATCATGCTTCAAACTAGACTTCAAGTTGGTCAAAGTTCCAAGCATTTTAACTAACCAGTGTATCTTTCAACTTTTAAAAATCATGTCACTGTTCAAGTTCTACTTCTACATTGAGACCTAATCCCATCAGTCTTCAGCAATAATGACTTTTTTCAAATCTATGAAGCTTATTTGGCTGCGTTTTCTATTTACACATCACTTGTGCAATCAAATACAGTGATTGCCTTATCAACTCTTCCAAGAAAGTAGTGACAATATCTGCTTCTGGTCTCTACTGTATCATAAGTTCCTAAGGTAATATCTGGCAAATAAGTGATCAATATATGCCTTTGAAAATATAATCTGATTTTGTATTTCTAACACTTAGTGCTAGGTGGGGATCAAATAATGTCAGTTGATGACTATGATTAGAAGAGAAATTAGAGAAAGTAGGGAGAGATCTAGCAAAAGAAAACAATAGGATTGGTGGAGAAATGCAGTGAGTGCTTTTTTTCCTGCCAACTTAATGTTCATTTTTTTCCTTTTACTTAATGACCATTGCAATCAGTTGATATTGAATTAAGCCCTGTTTTATACCAGAAAATACTAGATGATTTGTCCTTATTGTTGAGCAAAATATTTAAACTCTCATGATCTCACTTTTACGTGGAATCTAAAAAAAAACAGAAAAACAAAACAAAATGAAAACAAACTCATAGATAAGGAGAACAAACTGGTGGGTTGCCAGAGGGGAGGGCAGGTGGTGGTGGAAGTAAAATATGTAGACGGGATTAACAGGTATAAACCTCCAGCTATAAAATAAGCCACGGAATGTAGTATACAGTGTAAGGAATATGGTCAGTAATATATTAAGAACTTGGTATGGGGACAGACAGTTATAAGACTTATGGTGGTGATCATTTCATAATGTATATAAATGTTGAATCACTGTGTAGCTCACCTGAAACTAACAAAATTGTACATCAACTATATTTCAATTAAAATAAAGAAAAAAGATGAATAAGTAATTAAACTCTCTGCTATTTATATTTATTTCTTCATACTTAAGAGCCACAGGACCTAAACTGTTAAAAATCTTTCAATAACTCATCTCAAAACTGCAGCTTGTGCTTCCTATCAGGTCAGATCAATGTACATCTATTGAGCACTGACTATATGACAGTTGTGTTTAGGTACTGGGGATAGAAGATGAATAGGAATGGTCACTGTCCTTGAGGAAATTTTATTTGCACAGTGGACTTAGAAACATAAGTAGAGGATTCCAATGCAATGTATTAAAGTACAATGAGTTATCAAGACGGTACAGCTTCAAGGAATTAACCTACACAGTAGGCAAGTGGCTGTGTTGGAAAGATTTGTTCTCCAGGTTTTATCAGAAATATTTCCACATGACTTTGCTATTAAAAATCTGTCACCCTGCCAACATAAGCCCCAAAATCAAAATGTATGAACTACAAGAAAAGAGAATTTGAGAACAAAATCAAGGGGAAAAAAATCAAAACAATTTTTCTTTTATCATCATCCTCAGAGTCCTATCTCTACTCAATATAAAGGGTCCGTACATTCTGTTGAATGGCTAATGATATTGCAATGAGGCAGAGGAAAAGCCTTCTGATTGTCCTAATGAGATGTTAGAAGTTCAATGTTATAAGTTTAAAAAAATATATAGGAAAGCTGCACGTGGGCTTTCTCTAGTTGTGGCAAGCAGGTGCTACTCTTCATTGTGGTGCACGGGCTTCTCATTGCGGTGGCTTCTTGTTACAGAATATGGGCTCTAGGCACGCATGCTCAGTAGTTGTGGCACACAGCCTCAGTAGTTGTGGCACGCAGGCTCAATAGTTGTGGCATGCAGGCTTAGTTGCTCCGCGGCATGTGGGATCTTCCTGGACCAGGGCTCGAACCTGTGTCCCCTACATTGGCAGGTGGATTCTTAACCACTGCGCCACCAGGGAAGTCCTTTTTTTTAATTCTACATTACAAGTTGTATTTAGATGTAGAACTACAAGAGACAGGATAAATGCAGATGAAGAGGAATATAGCACACCAAGCTTCTAAATGGTTCATGCTTTTGCAAAAAGAAAAATGAGGTATGGAGAAAAGTGTTTCACCTTCGTTATAAAAATTAAACTCAGGTCAAAGTACACACTGTTCAATTTAAATTGCTTTCTTTAAAATCACAGAAAACTCAGATTTAATAACACTAAGCATACATGGAATAATAAGTTCACTTAGCAGTTGCTGTGGTTCATTTCACTTATAAGTGAAATTTATATTTATTTAGTTCCTGTAGTGACAACGCAAACTTTCCTGCAGAGAAAAACCAGAAAGCTGCATAAAATGTTTTAAAGATCTATAATCAGCAACAAGTGGCTAATGAGGCATTAAAAAAAACCTGCATGGCCAAGACCTGGATAAAGAGGAGTATCCAAAGAGATGAAGCTAGCATTTGAGGCTATTTCCCCCCTGGGGATATTTTCTAATTCCAAAAGAGGCAGAAAAGAGGAAGAGTAGCTGAGCAGGGCTTTACAAAGATTCAGGAGGCTAGTGGACCAAAAATTGGAGTTCAAAATCAACTAAGAAGGGAATATCAACCTGAGTGCTTTTCCATGGTCCTTCCACCCAACTTGTTGTATCATGCTAAGTGAATTCCAAAAATAAGCACTTCATGGATAACCTGCCAAGAGACTCAGTAACAATATGGCATTATTTTTGCCATAGTCTACTGGAAAAACTGAGTCAAAGTGTTAGTCTAGACTCAAAGGTAGGGGAATATACAATGCTGTGAATACTGGGGGACATGATTCACTGAGGAGGACATCTTTGGAGACTATTTACTATAGAAGAACTTTTCGTCATAGGAAAGAACCTAATTGATCGACAACCCCAGCTGAGTTCCCAACCAGCATCAACTGCTGACCATGTGAGTGAACCATCGAAAACACTCAGCCCAGTTGAGCATTCCAATGATCCTAGCTCTAGTAATCATCTGACTAGAACCGTAAGAGAATCCAAGTGAGAATTCTCCAGGTAAGTCCAGTCTCTACAGAAACATGAGACTAATAATCAATTATTGGATTAGGGCATTAAGTTTTGTGATGGTTTTTTGTGCAAAATTAGCTAAAACACCTTTCATTGTCTAGACATTAAGAGTAAGGTAAAAGTGTATGCTGTAATAAGTAGGGTAAAAACTAAAGTAGAGAAATGACTATATAACTAAAAATCCAACAAAGAGGGGAAGAAGGATAATAAAAATAACCAATCCAGACAAACTTCAGTTTATCGGTATTTCACAGCAGGCCAATGCTCCTGCAGCAACAACTAGTAAAAAATTAATTATTCAAAGCATGTTTTAAAAGGGTACTCAGAATCTGTGGAAGCAAAGAATTAGATGAAATAAAATTCTAAGGAGAATTCTAAGAAGTATCTAAGAGAAGAAATTCTCTCAGGGGAGCTAATAACATCAGATTACTTTTCCCATGGAACATGAAATAATTTCTTTTGTAGACTCAAGGTCTGATTTGTTCAAGTTTCAAGTCTGCCTAAGAACAGAGCCCCTAATGGGGAAAAAAGTGAAAAGCTTTGAGTAATTAAAGAAATAGTGTGGCAAATTGAAAACTTGAGAACTAAAACAATAGTTCATATATTCAACAGGAGATTTTCTGAATTTTGAGGCTTATAAGGTATAAGACGACATAGGTCACAATCTAGAAGGAGACTGAAATTCTTAGTTGCTCAGTGCTTAGGCAAACAAAAACTTGCTTCAAGCACACTGTCAAGTTTTTCTTTCAATATTTGTCAAATTTTGAAAATATGCAGGGTGCGAGCCTGGAGATTTGGCTCTGAAGCACAGAACTGGAACTATAACAATATTTCACACCTAAGAAAAATAAGACCATCCAGGCTCTAAACCGGAGGTCTGGGAGAGCCATATCCTTGAACAAAGATGAGCCAGAGGTAGACTGTGAAACTTAAATTCAAACTCAGCTTCAACCCAGTTCAATTTTTAACTGGATTGAGATAACAATATTCTCACTCTTATCTGCACAACATATGAAAGAATCCTCTCTAGCGGAAGTTTGTAACATCAGGAATCTCTACCATTCTTTATACGCCCAACATATGTAAATGGTGAACATATAACTTAAAAATTACTAGAACAGCAAAGAAAATGTTACTGAAATTGAAAAAGAAATGGTAAACAGAAATGGACAGATAAACGATAGACTTAGTGAAGACTCTGATATGTTAAAGAAAATATGGATCAAATAGATAAAATGGAGAAATTTAATAGAAAATTGGAATCTACAAAAGAGAATCAAATGGACAATCTAGAACTGAAAATTGCAAAACAGAATATATAAAATAAAGAACTCAATTGATAGATTAAATAACAGACTGAACACAGAACATGAGAATAGTAAATTGTAAAGCAAGTCAATAAAAATAACTAGATGAAGAGAAAGAAATGGGGGAAAAAAATAAAAGAACAGAGTACAACAGGCAAATGGTAAATGCTCAAAAAATCTATCACATGTATAATTGGTGTACCAAAACGAGAGGAAAGAATGGAGCAGGAAAAAAAATACTTGAACAGTTAATGCATGAGCTAACCCCAAAACTTATTAATATAAGACTTCAATCCACAGATTCAAGAAGCTCTGTAGATCCTAAGCACAATAAACCAAAGACAAATACAACTTAAAAGTAAACAATGTGGGAAAATATACCTTCAAAGGAACAATAATGACAGAATGCTTAACAGTGATGATAAAAATAAGAAGGACATGGAAAGACAATTCCAGAGGCCTAAGACAAAATAACCCTCAACCTAGAATTCCATATCCATTGAAAATAATTTTTTAAAATAAAGGTTAAGAAATGTGCAACCAATGACTGAGTTTTTCTTCCTTTCAGTTATGAAAAAATTAATAGTAATGAGGCTTCTCTGGCAGAAGAAAAATTATTCCAGAAGAAAATGTGTAAACCAAGAGAAAATGAAGATTACCGGTAAAAATAACTATAAATGAATACTAGATATATATGAACATATAAATAAATGTTAATACTATGCAAATAATACATATGAATGAATAAGGATGAACCCAGATAACTGACTATAATTGTGATATTTTGTGAAATTTTAATTATATGTAGAAAAAATACAAAAGAATAAAAGGTAGAAAGTAGGTAAAAAAAATGTTAGAGATTCTAAGATTCTATCCATGTTAGGGAAATGGTAAAATTAATACTCTTTATTAGTTAGTAATAAGGCAATAATGTACAGTAGCATTTCTATGGTAATCAGTAAAAGAATATTAAAAGAATGTATAATAATTTGTAGTACAGGGGAAATAACAAAAATATTTAATACAAAAAGAGAAGATAAAAGGAACATTAAAAATATGAATCAAATAGAAAACAACTCCAAACCTAACTACCAATTAAAATAAATTTAAATCGACTAAACTTATCAAGGATAAGACTAATATTGTCAAGTTGGAATTAAAATCAACAAAAATTGTATGTTGCTTACAAGAGATTGACTTTAAATATAAGGATCGATAAAGGCCAAAAAATAAAAAGATGGAAAAATGTATACCATGCAAACAGCAGTCAAAAGAAATCTTAACTATTGTAAGAAATTATACATGTATACATGTATATATATATATGAAATAAATTAACTATAGCTAGTCACAAAAATTTGGATGAATCACATCAGCATATTAGTCAACAACAATCAGAGCCACATAATAAACATATGATTCCAATTATATAAATATACTAAAGCTGATAAAGGTGAAACTAAACCATAGTGTTAAACGTCAAGATTGTGGTTATTTTTAGAAAGAAAATAGGAAGATTGAGAGAGGGCATTAAAGGGTCTTATGTGATGTTGGCAAGAATCGGTTTTTTACTTAGATGGTGGTTATACACTTAGTGATAATTCCTTAAAGTGAGCATGTATAATTTATTGGGTGTTTTGGGGATGGGTATGTCAATAGAGAAATGTCAAGTCATAAAAATAGATTTGTTTTTAAAAGATAATATTTTTATGGGAAAGAACTAATTAGTGTGAGAGTGCTAATTAGAAGCAAGAAAACATGAAAAAATAAATCTCATGGGAAAGATAAATATAGAGTAAAGGTAGTGGATTAGTCATTTATACAGCTATTATAAAAGACAAAAGTAGTAATAAAAAAGCTACAGTTACAGTAATTATTTAAGGGATACACAAGATTAAAAGATGTAAAATATGGCAACAGAAACATACAAATGTGGAAGTAAAAACACTGAACTTTAGAATGGGGCCAAACTTAAGTTAAAATAAAATTTAAGTTAAAATCCACTTAAAATAGACTGTTATAGATATAAGTTGTTATATGTAAGCCTCATGGATTAAAAGAATGTTAAAATGTCCATACTACCCAAAGCAATCCACAGATTCAATGCAATCCCTATCAAATTTCCAATAGCGTTTTTCAAAGAAACAGAATAATCCTAAAATTTGTATGGAAACACACACACACACACACACACACACACAAATAGCCAAGCCAATCTTGAAAAAGAACCAAGCAGGAGGCATCATGCTCCTGATTTAAAACTACTTTACAAAGCTATAATAGTTAAAACAGTAGGGTATTTGTATACAAACATATAGATTAATGAAATAAAACAGAGATCATAGAAATAAACCTATGCATATATGATCAATTTACTACAACAAAAGGAGTCAAGCATATACAATGGGGAAAGGATAGACTCTTCAATAAATGGCATTGGAAAAACTGGACAGCCACATGCAAAAGAATGAAATTGACCACTCTATTACACCATACACAAACTAAAATTGATTAAAGACTTGAAACTATAAAAGACCTAGAAGAAATTTTCACAACATCAAATTACAATATAAAAACATTAAAATAAATTGAGGTTTAAGAAACACTTAAGAAAAACATTTTACCGAATTGTTTTTCTCATCCACAGAAATTCATCTAAGCCTGGTGACATAAACAGTCACTATCAAGTATACAATCACAAAATTTAGGGCTGAAAATTATCTGAAATCATATTTAGAAAGTAAGGTGATTTTGAGAATGCCAATATATAATTTTTTATTGGATTATTTGAATAATTGTGTTAGAATTAGGCTTACTAAATGCTAAAGAGACAGAGGAGAGAGAGAAACTTCATCGTTACTCAGTTGGACCTTTCCTTAGTGGAAGTGCTGATTACATAAACCAGGACTCCAGAAGTCCAGGTCTCTAGACCTCCAATCCAAATATCTCACGAAAATAACAGTAATAGCATTTAATATTCCTGACACTATGCTACAGCAGGGATACAAAAATGAAATATATTACAACATAACGTTATAAAGTATTAAAATAGAGCTATGATCATCTAATTATACTCAGGCAAAAACAATCTGTGATACTGTAGGAAATACATGAGCAACCTGTTCCAGTTCATAAATTTAGTGATGGTTTCTCAGCTTATTGTGCCTCACAACTTACAGATATATTATTTGTATATATCACTAAATATTTTTTTAATGTAGTGTTCCTAGAGAAATGCATTTTTAGATTAGATTACTGAATTGGCATGTCTTTAGATTAATGTGGCTTAGGGGAAATGTCATTGTACCAGCCCTTCTAAGGTCATGGCTTGCTTTTCATTAGACCAACTATGCTAATTACCTGGTCCCAATCATGGGGAAAATCAGCAGCCTTGGCCTAACATAAATTAAGAAGAAAGTAAGAATGACAATAACAGATACTGAAAACAGTAGGTATATTAGATTCCTAGGGCTGCTGTAACAAAGTACCACAAACTTGGTGACTTTAAACAACATAAATTTATTCTCTTACACTTCAGGAAGCCATAAGCTTAAAATAAACTATATTGGCAACATTGGTTCCTTCTAGAGTTCCTGAGGGACAATCTGTTCCATGCCCCTCTCCTAGCTTCTGGTGCTTGCTAGCACCAATCCTCGGTGTTGCTTGGCCTGTAAATACATCACTCTGATCTTTGCCTCTGTAGTAACATGGCCTTTTTTATAAGGACACCAGCCATTGGACTGAGGACCTCTCTCTATTTCAGTATGACCTCATATTAACTAGTAACACCCACAAAGATGCTCTGATGTTATCAGAGTCCAGGGATGCCAATCACCAAGTAGTAGCTAAAGCAACAGTGAGCCTGCCAGGCACAAAGGGGACACATGAGGGGATAGAGCAGCTGGCAGAGGTAGATCAGGGGTGGGCACAGGGGAGAGAGCAGTATGGGGATACCCTGGCTTTTTCTTCCCACTGCCATCTAATCCCTGCCCACTGCCCCTCCAGCCTCCCATTTGCCAGGCCCAACTGGAAGCCAACATCACCTGGGGGGAAAAAAAAAAATCAGCCGGACAATGTTGATCCCTACACTGCCAAGCAAGAGAAAGGCTGGGAAGGAATCAGAGAGCAAACAGGCCATGGCCAGCCCAGCAAACACGGACAGAGGTTTAAAAACAAAATAAGTCAGGGGCTTCCCTGGTGGTGCAGTGGTTGGGAGTCCGCCTGCCAATGCAGGGGACACGGGTTCGTGCCCCGGTCCGGGAAGATCCCACATGCCGCAAAGCGGCTGGGCCCGTGAGCCATGGCCACTGAGCCTGCGCTCTGCAACGGGAGAGGCCACAACAGTGAGAGGCCCGTGTACAGCAAAAAAAAAAAAAAAAAAGTCAATTCCTCAGATGCCGTTAATTCGAATTTAAGATTAAAATTAATATTTTAGGAGGTAGTCGTGGCTTTAAATGCTTCCACTCTCTTCAGTCTTCTCACTGACAGGAAATGTTGCTGTATTATTAATTCTTGGAAAACTTACCATTTAATAAAACAGAGAATGGACTTAGGAAAATTCTTAAAAGAGCTTAGTACATTTTTAAATGTGTGCAGCCTCATATGATAAATGTTATTGACCTAAAATTCTAAATATGTTTTCTAACTTTACCTTTTCTCTAGGCTTATTATGAGCTTATATAAAAGCATTTTCTGTAGGAGAAGCCACATTAATAGAGCAAGTAACAGTCTCTTTTTCCTTTCTCCTTCCTCCCCATTAGAATTAAGAAAATTAAGGAACATAAGAGTATATACTCTTCCTTGAAAAAAAATCCACTTACACATTCTGATTCCAACTTTCCAAGCAACTGTAAACTCTTACAAAGCATTCTGATTCTCCTATAAAAGTGCAGAAAATGGTTTCACCGTGCACTGATTTATTAAAAAGTATGAAAATGCTATCAACATTTATATTTTGTGAATTATCTATGACCCGAGTATAATTCAGTATCTCCAGTAACAAAAAGCTTAAGAAAAAGTAAGAAAAAGAGTTTTGAAAAAAAATCCTGCCCTTTTTAAATGCTTACTGATACTTTAATAGCTTTGATGCAAACCCAGCCCCACAGTGACAGCACAGCAGATAATTAGGATTGTGGCCATTCTGTTGGACTTTAGTATTAACAACATAACACGCAGAAAGACTGAACAAAATGAGAGTTAGAGGATTTGTAACCTAAAGCTTAGCAAACAACATCCTTGGCAGATGGCACAAAACTGTCAAATCATCTTTGGAAAGTAGCAACAGATTAAAGCTGCCCTTTAGATATTAAGGACTCGGTTGACAGCAAGGACCCACAGGTGTGAGGGGTTTTGTTTCGTCTTTACTAGCTAAGGTTTTGCTGGTCATTTGGCTCAATCTCAGTAAAAGCACGAACAAATGGCTAAAAAAAGTGGCTCATGTATTATTTAATAAAGACATTTATGGAAAGTATCAATGAAATGATCTTCTAACAAAAAATGTCCAAGTCATTTAGACAAATGTATTGTCAAGTCATCTTGACGATTTTCTTAAAATTTAAATAAGTAACAAATTCGTGCTTTCAAGCTATAAAAGAGATGTGTTTGGATTCATCCAAAAGTATGAATATAATTGAAGTGCAAATTAATGGACTTTTAGGCCCAGTAAAGTGCTTTCTTTCCCTTTCAGTTGTGAAAAGATATTATAGTCACAATTGTTTTTACACAGATGAAAGCATTCTGAGAGTAAGTAGAGCCAACAGAAGACCCATTTGAAATATAATTTGCTGACCAAACAGGAAATTTCACTATACATTTAAGCATCTGGTTACATAACAAACAATTAAGCATAACTGAATTATGCCTTCGTTTTGAAATTGTAGTTGTTTTAAGGGGTGTCTTGACTGGACAAATACAGGCTCTGCAGAAGTTAGGAATCCAGGCTTTGGAGTCAAGTACATGTGGCTTAGAAACTGAGCTCTGACACTCACCATGTGTGTGACTCCAGGAGTTCTTTAAGCTTCAGTTTCATTGTTTTCAAAACAAGATCCTCAGTGTATCGCATGCATTTCTTCTAAGAAATAGTGTACAGAGACTGCTCAGAGCCTGGTACTGAGTAATTGCTCAGTAAGTGATTTTACTGCTGTTTTAATATTATTACTGAGGCATAAGACCACCAACCACATGGTTTTAGCCAAACTAGGGCTAAAACAAGTCAATCGTGTCAGTTGAGATGACAAGTATGTCCCTAAAATATCTAAAGAAAATCTTTCATTCCTTCAGAAAGGAGAAAACCCAACCCCTATTCTGAAAACTGTTTGTTGTTCAAATTCTCAGAAGGTTTGGGGAAATAGGTTGGGTTAACCATGGGGCAGGGCACCAGAAGTAAGACGGCAGCTTAGCAGCTGTTAGTGGACAATTTGGGTTTTAGCAAGAGGGTGGGGAGAAACATCTAGGGGCCAAGGTTGTGTAAAGATTGTACCAAAAAAGTTTAGTTGTTCAGGGTCTTTTCAACGTATTTTATGATGACAACAAAATAATTATTTCACAACTACTGCACTTACACTAGAGAACGAGCTATAAACTAAGTGAACGTAAACTTGTGGTTATAGTTTTAGGGTTAACACAGAACAAGGTGGAAGCAAACAGAACAGTTAGGAAACAAAATGTGACAGAAAGAGTTTCAGCAGAATATTTAAGGCTGGGAGGAAGATGGCAGGAGTGTTTAAGGTGAGAATAATTCCTTCATGAGGATGAAGCCCTTAGCCACGAATGGCTAGGGTGTACCTACCCACTCAAGTTATTGTCTAGTTTTGTTTGTCGGCAGATTAAGACCACAGACTCTGGAAGCAAGTGTAGAGGTTTGAAGACCTTGGGCTAACCCTCAGTTTCCACACTTGCAACGTGAGAATAAAAATACCTGCCTCATAGGACAGGCTTTGAGGATTAAAGAAGATAATATGTAAAAACCCTTGTTCGAATTAGTAGTCACTCCAGTGATCACTATTATTTCATTTTGTGCCAGCCATTGATGTGCTTCTATAATTCATGTCTGAACTTCTCACATTTGCATTTGAAAGGAATAATAAAAGACTCTCCACCTCTTGAATTTCCTACATTCTCAAGAATGCTGCAAGAGCTGTTAGGAACAAAACTAACTAGAAATGACCCATTCATTTCTCTTCTAGTAATATTTCCTAAGGGAATAATCTGAAATATTAGCAAAGGTTTACATACAGACAGGCATATGCTTAAAAATTATGCTTACCAGAGTTTTCGCCAGAGGAAAGTTCTAATGTTGCCTGTGAAAAATGACTTGAAATTTTATTTGCAGTCCAAATTCAGCTATTTTAAAATGCACAGAGAAAAAGACCGCCTGGAAACAAATGTGCTTTGAAACTCACCTCTAACTTCTACATGATCCCTCCCACCACAGATCTTCTTCTGCACAAGGTGATGTGTTTTTTAGACCTTTCTAGCTTTAGGCATGGGCATTGTATCCTCCAGGCCAAATGTTGCCTGAAAGAGTGTCTTACATTATTCAGAATCTTATTGCTTTATGACTGTTCCCTATTATTTGCAATTATGCATGGCCCAGCTCAAATGGCTGATGTTAAGAGCTGTGTTTTTGCTACAACAGTGCATTGTAACACATGAAGTGGTATTTATCCCATGCGGTAGAATTATTTCTTCAACCTTGGGAATTTTTCAAACAAAAAACATTGCTTCCCTTGATTCCCTCTGTTTCCTCTATTTCAGGAATGTCTCATACCCAGGTTATTGAGAACTTCAGCACCAGTGTTCCTTCTAACAATCTCCTCCTCCCTCACCCATCATACAACTACGAAGAAATAAAATGTCCTAAACCAAAGTTTTAGTTACATTATTGTCATAACAGATGCTTATTTCCTAATTAACAAAACCTGTATTCCGTGCAATTTTGCCTTAGACTAGTCTCAATTTTTCAGCCACCCCCTTACCCAGAACACAAGCTCTCCCGTCAGTCTGAATTCCTCTCCATTCCCGTCATATTTTACTGCCTCCAAGTTTGCTCAGACTACTCCTTCACATTGAAACACCCTTTCCATCCTTCTGCTCAGTCTTAAATATCCTGCTCAAACTTGTTCTCACCATTAGCTTTCTAACTGTTTTCCCTGCTTCCATATTTGACTGCATACCTACGATTCTTCACATGGTGGCCAACCTGACCTTTAGCAATTAAGTCATCTCACTGCCAATGCCTTTTGATGACCTTAGAGTAAGATCTAGAGGACACCAATCCCCCAGCCCCAGCTCTCTGAACAATCCTCACTGTCTTCAACACTCTCCAGGCTCTTCCCACCACTGACCCTTTACAACACCTGCTTTGTCCTCCACCAGAAACATTCTTCTCCACTTACCTCCCGAAGTCTCATGGCTTTGTCATTCACATCAGTCAAATTTCTACTCAAATGTTACTTTCAGAGAAGCCTCCTCCAACTACCCTGTCTGAAATAACATCCTTCTCACCTTTTGACCACACGTTATTCCTTTCCCTGGTTTTTTATTTTTGTAGCATTTATTTATATGATTCAGAGCATTTGTTTTCTTGGTGGAGACTAAGTAAATAAATAGTGTCTAGGTCACATGTAAAAATAGAACTCTGACCCACACTCTGTAGCAACCAGCCCCGGAAGCCAACCTATTTTCTACAAATCAGACTTGTCAGAAGTCAGACTACAATCTCTAACAGCCATTCCAGGAAGCCAAACAATAACCTCTGTAACAAACTGGCCCCTAAATGACCAGTGTTAATAACTGCTTCCCTAATTTTTGACCCACTTCCAACGTAGAGTCAACTGGACAAAGCCAAACATGTACCCCTAGCTAACCCCATAAGGTGTCCACTTTTATTAGCCTGCCTACAGCTTCCCCTGCCAACAGCCTTCAATCAGGGCACATATGAAGCCTTCCCTTTTTCTTATAGTTTTCCCACTCCTCTGCCTGTCTTTGGGTCTCTGTCAAATTCAAGTGATGGCAGTGGCTTGCTATAGCAAGCTCTGAATAAACAGCCTTTGCTTATTCTGAATTTTCATTGTTAACAATGCAGAAATAAATGAAGACCTATCTATCTCAATAAGTTTATAAACTCTGTGAGGACAAAGCATGTCTGTCTTGCTCATCACTGATTCTCCAGCATGTAGAGTGGGACTTAGAGCATATGCTAAATAAAAATGAATGATCAAATGAATAAATGAATGAGCAGTTTTCCTGAATACAACAGCCACAATGCACCCCTTATTCCTCTGTAATTCCATATAAACCAGCCTCTATCACCTGTGTGGACCCTATAAGTCTGCTCTGTAATGTAGTACCTTGTGGCCCCTGCATTATCTTCTCCCTACTGTACATTACTTGAATACAGAGAATGGTGTACATTTCTTTTCCCCACAGTAAAAGCTCATGCTATCCTCCAAACATGCCTCCGATTGTTTTGTGCGTGTCCATCTCATCTCTAAACAGGACTGTCCTCATTTCTCTTCTCTCTTAACTTACACGGCGTGGCCTCATGGGAATCAGAGCTGCTCTGAACTGTAGCTTGCTTCTGCATAAAAGGAGTTGGTTGGACCACATGATCCAAAGTCCCTTCTAACTCTAACAAACTCTGATTACCTTCGGGCCTGAAGGTAAAAGACGAAGAGGGCGGAAAGTTCAGGTTTTAAATGACTTTCAGTTTAGCATATTCCATTAATATGTAAGTTATAAAGTCAGCTGTTACGTATTGCAGGTAAAGCTTATTTATATTCAGAGAATTGGGGAAGCTTCCATGTAGAACACAAGAAATGTCCAGCATGTTGATGAAGTTTCTGTCCTTTGAGGACAATCCAACTTGAATTGCTGGGGGTAAAATGTGTCAATCTTTTATGTCTTAGGGCAAAAACACTACTAAGGAGTTTCCCACCAGATAAATAAAATCTCTAATACAGATATAGTTTTACAGTCTCCACCAATTATGTAACCTGAACACCGAAGGAAAATGCATTAGTATTAGATGTAGAATTTCTGACTTTAAGTTTTTCTTTAAACAGCTACCTGATATTAATTATGTTTCCAAAATATATTTACTGACTATCTACAGCCCAGCTCTGGGCTCTGCATTACTAGCTAAGCGAGTCTGAGCAAGTTATTTCACTTAACTTGTGCCTTAGTCTCCTCATTTGTTGCATGGGGACAGTGATAGAGCCCAGTAGAGAGTTGTTGTGTGGCTTAAATGAGTTAATACTTACAAAATCCTAGAACAGAGACTAACACAGTTAACACTATTGAAGTGATTTACATTGTTACTGGTGTTACTGCTGTTGTTCTGTTATTGTTACTTTTCCATGCAAGGCACTCAGCTAAAGGTGTTAGAGAATTTAAAAAGAGATGACGGGGGTTTAGAGAATTTAAAAAGAGATGATGGGGTTTAGAGAATTTAAAAAGAGATGATGGGGGTTTAGAGAATTTAAAAACAGATGATGGGGTTTAGAGAATTTAAAAACAGATGATGGGGGTTTAGAGAATTTAAAAAGAGATGATGGGGGAGAGAGGGCTGAATAAGCAGAACACAGAGGATTTTCGGGGCAGTGACAATATGCTGTTTGATACTCTAATGGTAGATACATGTAATTATATATTTGCCCAAACTCAAAGAAAGTACAACATCAAGAAAGAACACGAACGTAAACTATGGACTTGGTGTAATTTTGATGTTTCGATGTAGGTTCATCAGTGGTAACAAATGTACCACTGTGGTGAGGGAAGCTGGGGTTGGGGGGTGGGGGGGAAGGGGTAAATGGGGTATCTCTGTCCCTCCCCGTCAATTTTTCTGTAATCCTAAAACTGCCCAAATAGTTGTCTTAAAAAGCACACAACATAATATCTACACTTTGCACCTCAAAAAGTTTGAAGTCATAGAAGTCAGAGGAGAAAACTACTAAAAGCTGAAAGTAATAAAGTCATGAGAGATAAAGATAAAATGCTGTGAAAATTGAGAAAGAGAAAGGATCACTTGTGTAAGTTTCCACTTTAGCCCTTACCGTACCATGTGATTCTTTTTAAACATGCGTTCTGTCCCTCCTACCCACCCCCACTGGGCTGAAAGTCACCTGGACCGTTAAGTACCACGGCTAATCCATCTTTGACTCACTTTGCCTTGCACAGAATAAAACATAAAGGAAGACTTCAATACATCTTGATTTAATGGGGGTAAGTAAGCTCAGTTCAGATAGGTATCATTTAACTGTAAATTGAGCATCCACATAGAAATTTCTGGCAAGAAGTTAGAAACAGAAATTAAAGTTCCTTGAGTAAAGGAAGGGTCATGTACTGAGATCTGCACTTTAATACTATGATAGTTGTCTTCAGGATGAATTGAAAAGGCAGGAGGTCATTTAAATTTTCCAGTGTCAAGAAATTTAACTCAACATATTTTGTTTTCCCTGAGTTTTACATCTTTAATAAGATTTACTTTAAAAAACACTTTAATTTCATTATTGGAGTGGTTATCACTTGGTTCATTATTAAAATTAAGTCAGGACACTCAAAATGTGAGGCTATTCAGCAGATACTGAATTTTATCAGTTCTAAGATAACATTCATGTCGTAGATAGTGTCAGAAAGAAGGATCTTAGAACAGAGACTTGGCTAAGAAAATTTTATTACAGATTCTATAATTGAGATTTTCTATACACCTAGTCCTCTCCATGAAGATGTGACTATAATCTACAGCCCTTAGAAAGTAATTTAGGGCAACAGTTCACAGTTAACACAGAGAACAGAATTAATGAATTAACCTCTTCTATCCTGCAGGCATTTCAGAAGCTGTGGTTACAGTAAAATGTCTTCTCTTAATGACATTTAGCCGTACCACCTCCGAAAATGTTGAGATATTTGCAAAGTACCTTCCCACATTGCCAGGCAATTATTTATTTCCTTTATTTCCTTCTTCTCCAGAAGTTCAGAGTAACTGAAATGCTGTTTCATATATATTTCTGCAAAGACACTGAGACATTTGTTTCTGGCTGTTTGGGAATTAATACTCTGAACTTGCTAGGCCAACCTACTGCATTAAAAAATTGATATTTGATAAATTACAAAATCATATTTTTAAAATGCATTGCTCTTCTAAAAAGAAAGTCTGGGAAAATCCCCAAGAAGAAATAATGATAAGCTAAAAATAGAGTGATAAAGAGAATATGAAGCTGGAAATGTTCTGGTGACAAATGCCAACAACAGAAGTCTAGAGCTCCACCATGCTGATATCTGAGGACAGGACCTTTGCAGATGGAAACTGGACTGAAGTCCCCCCCAGCCCCAACAAAGAAACAACCAGAGGGAAAGAATGACCTGACAACTCAGCCCTGCAGCAAAGGGAGCTAAACCTGTCTGTCCTAGTCTTGGTTCTACGGGAGAAATAAAGAAGACAAATGGTCTCTCATAAAAATAGTTTAGCCATGGACCTGCCACCACATGCATCTTGGGCTTGACTTCATATCGCACGTATGACCTGTGAAGTAAAAGCCAAAATATTTATTCAGGTGGACCCAGGATGATCACACAAATCCTCTCTGGAGGAAAGTATCCTCCACGTAGCTCCCATAGGATTTTCCCCACAGTCAAATATTAGTCCAAAATAATTAACAAATACATATGAAAACAAGTCATCTTGGGTGAGAGCCAGCAGAAACAAAGACAGCAGATTTAGATCCCCGAGGAATCTAATCTAATACGTAGAAGATAAAATCAAGCA
Source organism: Tursiops truncatus (assembly GCF_011762595.2). Classification (NCBI taxonomy): domain Eukaryota; kingdom Metazoa; phylum Chordata; class Mammalia; order Artiodactyla; family Delphinidae; genus Tursiops; species Tursiops truncatus. The sequence continues at coordinate 160,524,467 of NC_047035.1, read as the reverse complement.
ATAAAATGTTTGAAGAACAAAGAATCAAACCATAGCCAAGGATCAAGACCCTATTAAAAATGACCAAGCCAATTTGACAAAGAACCAAGAAAAAGGTCTAAAAAAGATAATCATTGAAGTTCAAGACTCAAGGGAAGAGTTAAACAGCACATGAAACAAAACCAAAGAGAATTAATAAACCAAAATAAATCTGAAGAAATGACCCAAATGCAGTGCAGTTAAATAGGAGAATTTAAGAGATACAGAAAATAGAATGAGAAACTGAAATATATTGAGTCACTCTTCCAGACAGAAAGAATACAGAGATTGGACTAAAAACCATCTCAAGAATGTCGTCTAATACGCACATAGAGAATGGACTTGAGGACACAGGGAGTGGGAAGGGTAAGCTGGGACAAAGTGAGAGAGTGGCATGGACATATATACACTACCAAATGTAAAACAGATAGCTAGTGGGAAGCAGCCACATAGCACAGGGAGATCAGCTCCGTGCTTTGTGTCCACCTAGAGGGGTAGGATAGAGAGGGTGGGAGGGAGATGCAAGAGGGAGGAGATATGGGGATACATGTATGTGTATAGCTGCTTCACTTTGTTATAAAGCAGAAACTAACACACCATTGTAAAGCAATTATACTCCAATAAAGATGTTAAAAAAAAATGTCATCTAAGAATTTTCTAGACATGATAAAACATAAAACACACAAACAGGATTTAAAAATATAGAAAATCACACTCCAGACACATCCTATTAAAAATGCAGAAAACCAAAGGTGCAGAAAAGATTCTTTAAAAAGTCATTTGGAAAAAAAAACAAAAGAGTAAACCAAAGAAAGATAAAGGAGAGAATCAATAGCAGAATGAAACAAACTAATAATAGAAATGCAAAAATTTTCAATTTATCCCTGTCACACCAATGAACACGTGGCTCCCCAGTGGGGCCCTCAGGAATAAAAAGCCCTAAAATTGACCCTTATATACAAGGAGACATGACACATGACAGGAAAGGCAATGCTGATCAGTAGAGATGAACTAGGAGCTTAAATGATGATGGAAAATGGATTAACAAAACAGCAATGTTGGAATACTGATTAAACACATAAAAAAAGAGAAATAGGAATTCACACCATAGAGAAAAATCATTTTTAGAAGATCAGAGACTTAAATATGAAAACTTTTTTTAATTTAAAAAGTAAATATAGATGAAAAAATTGAAAAATAAGAAAAAAAAATATACAAATGAATATCTTCAGGACCCTGTGAGCATGACTTTCTTAAACAAGACACAAAAGCATAAATCATGATTGAAAAATAAACTTGACTCATTAAAACTAGGATCTTTCACCAGAAAGTATTTTATAAGAAAATGTAAATTCAAGTTCCAAACCTAGAAGGTATTTTTGCAATTCAGAGAGCATAAATCAAAATATATAATCAAGTCTTGTAAACCAAAACGAAAAAGATAAATAACCAATTGAAAGATGAGCAAGAGAAGAAATATGAATGCCTTATAAATGAAAATATGCCCAATCTCATTTTTAATCAGGGACATGAAAATTAAAACTGAGAGAATATTTTACATACATCAGATTAGTGAAAACTTAAAAACCTGACTTTTACACTTAATGATAAATAAAATGAACAAACAATACACCATAAATGTGAGGTAAACTCAGTCAACAATCTTGGTAAACTTATTTTGCCAAATTATAACACCACTTGCCTGCGATCCACATCACACTCTGCTTTAATGCTTACCCAATAATAAAATTGTTTTCTTTCTCTTCTGCCTTCGTGGACAGGTTTCCTGGGTTGGTAGGAGATTTTGCCTTTAGCTACATTTCCTCAACAATTGCAAAAGCAAATCACAGAAAAATACGGAGCAGGATGCAATTTACAGATGGTTCAAGATCCAGAATTAATATATTGTTAAGAATATGTACTACGTATTTTAAAAATGCAACTGACAATGTAATTATAATACAAAAATCAGAATAGATTTCATTGGGAAGGGGAAGAAGAGGGTTTGAATGGAGAAAAGATATCTAGGAAGCCACAGTGCTACTGGTTTTATTCTACTCCTTAATCTGGGTGGTGAGTACCTGGATATTCCACCTCATATTCTTTGTACCCATTATATACTGTTGCTGGAGTTCAGTACATGGGACACCCTTGCCTTGCTGTCTAGACAGAGCAACCCTTTGAGGTGACAACTCCTAGTCCTTCATGTGTCTCAGCACAAGTCACCCCTGCCTCTCCACACCCCTCCCTGTGCACCTCAACTTCCACCCTGGACGTCCCATTTTTGCTGAGGCACACGATCAATGATGGAGGACAGAAAATGCAAGGAAGTTGGCACTCTGACAAGATAAACTTTGACAAATGAGAGGAAGAACCCAATCGATAAATTATTTTTTCTTGCCCCCAGTAAACTATTTGTTGGACAATAGCTTCATGGAGCCCCTCTGAGAACATCAGGGCACAAATGAGCATTAGGCTCCCTGAGAAAGCTGTGAGCATCAGTGACCTACAGCTTCGTGTTTGCTCACCCTTCTTCCCTGTCTCACACGCCTTTGTTCGGTCCCCATAAAGCTTAGCACAGAAAGCTTTTGCCTCGGGCTCTATTCTGCCTGCAAACAAGAACTAAGACAATTATTTTACATCTGTTTTTTATTATTACTATTAAAATTTATATTATCTTATATATTTAAGTTTTTATGTAAATCTATATAGTTTTAGGAAACGGTAACAAAATTATTTTAAAACAAAAATAATGCTAACAATATAAAAGATGAATATGGATAACTGTCCCAGGGAAAATGGGATCCAGAGAACAAGTGGAAAGGTTATTTCAGGAATAACTACTCAGCTCTAGAAATGGATGGAAGGTTGGGATGAGAAAAGAATATGAAGAAATAAACAAGAACTTGGGCAGGGGAGCTCATGTTTCATCTGTCTTTATCAAACAGAAATCTTGGCCATTTACTGAGGTTGAAGGTGACAAGGAGAAAATTGAGAACTGAAGGAAAGAGAAGGAAAGTTGTTATTGTAGGTGCAGTGTACATCCCTAGGAAGGGTCAGTTCAGGGCAGAAAGAGCTGGTCAATGGGAATCTGAAATGGACAGGCTCTGGCAGCTCTCCGGCTTCCACCAGCAGTGATCAGTTCATAGACCATGGCAAATTAAGTGACCTGCCAACATGGCAAGGTAGCATGGAGCTGCTGATACCTCTTCCCAAAACTCAACCCTGGAGAATATACAGAATTAGGAAGCAAACCGATTCCAGAACAAAAAACCAAATCAAGTAAACAAATGTGACCAACTCCCAGTATGAATGCAAGCTGTCTCGAATTGGGGTACACTGGTGGGGGGAGTGAGAGCTGTAGGAGGAAGGCCCTTCCTCTCCCTTGTGCTGCCCTGGACACCTGTTATGTCTACACTCAGGAATTTGCAGCAAAAGCCCAGGCCTCTGGTGCCGGTTAGGGAGGGGGCTGTCTAAATAGCACAAACAACATCTGTTAGGGGTCGATGCAAACAGGTAGGACCTCCTGCATTCCTCCTCCACTTCTTCCTGTTCAAGTCTCCCAGGGCTGGAGGATTAAAACATGGGGACTCTATGGCCCAATGCTGTTTCTCTGTCAAGGAATAAAGGTGGTTCTGGGTGTGGTTATGCCACGTAGAGCTCAATAATAATCAGTGTTCTCTCATCTCCCCTCTCCTAACAGTATCCCAGAATAACAGCGATAAGATCCTGAGTTTTGGGCTATCCTCAAATTCACATTGCTAGAGGGTTCCCCAGATAACCACACAGACAAAAATAACTAGACAACTGAAGCTTAAGATGACCTCAAATGAAATCCGATGAATTAGCAACATATAAAATCTACAGCAGAATTACTGTCAGGAGGACCAGGAAATTGAGTTGAAAAATCTGAGTGATATTCAAAAAATTGACAATTTGAAGGTAGAAAAAGTAGTCACAAGAAAGGCGAAGTGTAATAACTATGAAAACTACTATATTTGAAATAATGAAGCAATACATAATTTAAGCAATAAGATGAATGTTTTTATTTTTAAAAAACAGAACCAAGATGGCAGAGTAAAAGGACGTGCTCTCACTCCCTCTTGCGAGAACACCAGAATCACAACTAGCTGCTGCACAATCATCGACAGGAGGACACTGGAACTCACCAAAAAAGATACCCCACATCCAAAGACAAAGGAGAAGCCACAATGAGACGGTTGGAGGAACACAATCACAGTAAAATCAAATCCCATAACTGCTGGGTGGGTGACTCACAGACTGGGGAACACTTACACCACAGAAGTCCACCCACTGGAGTGAAGGTTCTGAGCCCCACGTCAGGCTTCCCAACCTGGGGGTCCAGCAACAGGAGGACGAATTCCTAGAGAATCAGACCTTGAAGCCTAGAGGGAATTGACTGCAGGACTTCGACAGGACTGGGGGAAACAGAGACTCCACTCTTGAAGGGCACACACAAAGAAGTGTGTGCATCGGGACCCAGGGGAAGGAGCAGTGACCCCAGGTGAGACTGAACCAGACCTACCTGCTAGTGTTGGAGGGTCTCCTGCAGAGCCGGGGGGGAGGGGCTGTGGCTCACTGTGGGGACAAGGACACTGGCAGAAGTTCTGGGAAGTACTCCTTGGCCTGAGCCCTCCCAGAGTCTGTCACTAGCCCCACCAAAGAGCCCAGGTAGGCTCCCCTGTTGGGTCACCTCAGGCCAAACAACCAACAGGGAGGGAACCCAGCTCCACCCATCAACAGTCAAGTGGATTAAAGTTTTACTGAGCTCTGCCCACCAGAGCAACAGTCAGCTCTACCCACCACCAGTCCCTCCCATCAAGCCTCTTAGATAGCCTCATCCACCAGAGGACAGAAGCAAGAAGAACTACAATCCTGCAGCCTGTGGAACAAAAACCACATTCACAGAAAGATAGACAAGATGAAAAGGCTGAGGGCTATGTACCAGATAAAGGAACAAGATGAAACCCGAGAAAAACAACTAAATGAAGTGGAGATAGGCAACCTTCCAGAAAAAGAATTCAGAATAACGATAGTGAAGATGATCCAGGACCTCGGAAAAACAATGGAGGCAAAGATCGAGAAGATGCAAGAAATGTTTAACAAAGACCTAGAAGAATTAAAGAATAAACAAACAGAGATGAAGAATACAATAACTGAAATGAAAACTACACTGGAAGGAACGAAGAGCAGAATAACTGAGGCAGAAGAACGGAAAAGTGACCTGGAAGACAGAATGGTGGAATTCACTGCTGTGGAACAGACTAAAGAAAAAAGAATGAAAAGAAATGAAGACAGCCTAAGAGCCGTCTGGGACAACATTAAACGCAACAACATTCGCATTATAAGGGTCCCAGAAGGAGGAGAGAGAAAGGACCCCAGAAAATATTTGAAGAGATTATAGTCGAAAACTTCCCAAACATGGGAAAGGAAATAAGCCACCCAAATCCAGGAAGTGCAGGGAGTCTCATACAGGATAAACCCAAGGAGAAACATGCCAAGACACATAGTAATCAAATTGGCAGAAATTAAAGACAAAGAAATTATTGAAAGCAGCAAGGGAAAAATGACACATAACATACAAGGGAACTCCCATAAGGTTAACAGCTGATTTCTCAGCTGAAACTCTACAAGCCAGAAGGGAGTGGCATGATATACTTAAAGCGATGAAAGGGAAGAACCTACAACCAAGATTACTCTACCCGGCAAGGATCTCATGCAGATTTGATGGAGAAATCAAAAGCTTTACAGACGACCAAAAGTTAAAAGAATTCAGCACCACCAAACCAGCTCTACAACAAATGCTAAAGGAACTTCTCTAAGTGGGAAACACAAGAGAAGAAAAGGATCTACAAAACCAAACCCAAAACAATTAAGAAAATGGTCATAGAAACGTACTTATCAATAATTACCTTAAACGTGAATGGATTAAATGCTCCAACCAAAAGACACAGGCTTGCTGAATGGATACAAAAACAAGACCCATATATATGCTGTCTACAAGAGACCCACTTCAGACCCAGGGATGCATACAGACTGAAAGTGAGGGGATGGAAAAAGATATGCCATGCAAATGGAAATCAGAAGAAAGCTGGAGTAGCTATACTCATATCTCACCACTATTATTCAACATAGTTTTGGAAGTCCTAGCCACGGAAATCACAGAAGAAAAAGAAATAAAAGGAATCCAATTTGGAAAAGAAGAAGTAAAACTGTCACTGTTTGCAGATGACATGATACTATAGAGAATCCTCAAAATGCCACCAGAGAACTAATGGAGCTAATCAATGAACTTGGTAAAGTTGCAGGATTCAAAATTAATGCACAGAAATCTCTTGTATTCCTATACACTAATGATGAAAAATCTGAAAGAGAAATTATGGAAACACTCCCATTTACCATTGCAACAAAAAGAATAAAATATCTAGCAATAAACCTACCTAGGGAAACAAAAGACCTGTATGCAGAAAACTATAAGACACTGAAAGAAATTAAAGATGATACCAACAGATGGAGAGATATACCATGTTCTTGGATTGGAAGAATCAGTATTGTGAAAATGACTATACTACCCAAAGCAATCTACAGATTCAATGCAATCCCTATCAAATTACCAATGGCATTTTTTACAGAACTAGAACAAATCATCTTAAAATTTGTAATGGAAACACAAAAGACCCCGAATAGCCAAAGCAGTCTTGAGGGAAAAAAACAGAGCTGGAGGAATCAGACTCCCTGACTTCAGGCTATACTACAAAGCTACAGTAATCAAAACAATATGGTACTGGCACAAAAACAGAAACATAGATCAATGGAACAAGATAGAAAGCCCAGAGGTAAACCCACGCACCTATGGTCAACTAATCTATGACAAAGGAGGCAAAGATATACAATGGAGAAAAGACAGTCTCTTCAATAAGTAGTGCTGGGAAAACTGGACAGCTACATGTGAAAGAATGAAATTAGAACACTCCCTAACACCATACACAAAAATAAATTCAAAATGGATTCGAGACCTAAATGTAAGACCGGACACTATAAAACTCTTAGAGGAAAACAGAAGAACACTCTTTGACATAAATCACAGCAAGATCTTTTTTGATCCACATCCTAGAGTAATGGAAATGAAAACAAAAATAAACAAATGGGACCTAATGAAACTTCAAAGCTTTTGCACAACAAAGGAAACCATAAACAAGACGAAAAGACAACCCTCAGAATGGGAGAAAATATTTGCAAACGAATCAACGGACAAAGGATTAATCTCCATAAACAGCTCATGCAGCTCAATATTAAAGAAACAAACAACCCAATCCAAAAATGGGCAGAAGACCTCAATAGACATTTCTCCAAAGAAGACATACAGATGGCCAATAGAAAACTGATGAATTTACAGACGTGCTAACAAAAGATCAAGATGAAAAAAAAATTAATTACATGGGACTGAGTGAACTGATGAGGATGATTATAATTTTTGTGACTTTCTGTTTGAATAAAAAAAAAAAATCCCACAAGGACTCAGAGGCAAAAGACATACAAATCAATTCTCACTGAAAAGTAAAGGAGCTGTTACAGTGGAGGATTACTGGACTGAATGTCAATATTATGACATAGTATGAATGTGTTTCATGTTTGGTAATTTCAATCATTGTTGCTTTTGTTGTGGTCATCCATTAAAAAAAAACAAATTAGAGAGCTGGAAGCAAATTGAGAAACTGAGAAAATAGCTAGAAAGGATAAAGAGTGGAAAATTTTTTTCAAAGTTAAGGAATTTGGAAATACATAAGGCAAGATACAGATGTAAGAGTCATGAGAAGAAAAGTAAAATATTGAAGGGGCAAAGTATAAGAAATAGAGATAAATGTTTCAGAATTGAAGAGGGGTGAAAGAACTCAGTTCAAAAAGGGCTCAGAGTGCCAACCATGAGAGGGGGAAAAAACCCAAATAAAACAAGCAACAGTACGTTTTAAGAACATTAAACAGAAAGTTCTAAAAACCTTTCAGAGAGAAAGAGCTGATCATCTACAAAAGAATAAAACTCATTGAGTGAGGCCCAAGAATATGCATTTCTAACAAGCTCCCAGGTGATATTAATGCTGTTGGTCCAGGGACCACACTTTGAGAACCACTGTAATAGATTTCACTCAGAAACTATCAAACAGGAAAAAAAAAACTTCAGAGACATGGAATATCTAAATAAACTAATACGTTATTACATATATACAGAATCTATATCTAAGAGTGAACACACACTCTTTTCTAGTACATGAAATATATTTACTAAAATAAATTATTAGGCTCCAATATAAGGGAGACTCAATGAATTCCAAAGCAAAAATATTGTACACACTCTTTTCCAAACATAATGCCAAAAAATTGTTTTGTAATAATAATTCCTTTAGAATGAAACTGGTGGTGCTGGACTGTAGTCAGATAATCATAATGATTTTAAGATAGAGAGACAGAGACAGAGGGAAATGCAGTTGTGTGTATACATGGGTTACTACATATACGTGTATTTCCTAGTTCTACTTACTAAGGGGTATTAGAAGCAATGAAACCAGTAAAAAATGAACACATCTGAGTACTCAAATCCTGGTTTCCAAATATCGATACGATCCTCCAACACAAGGAGCAAGTCCTCAGAAGACTGGTTGATTTCAAGGGTAGGGATTATAAGATTGAGCCTAGAGCATTTTCTGGTGTCAGAAACTAAAGAAGAAAAAGGATGATAGCATATCAAAGAGCATAGGAATAAATCTGGATGTTAAAAAAAGGGTATTAGACTCAAAGCATCTCCCCTAAAATACTCAGTAATTTCAAACGCAAAACACTTACTTGTCTATTAGAAAATCCTGACAAAACACCTTAACCGAGTGATCAAGGTTAATATCACTAGTAATATATAGACATTAAAGACCCCTGATACTATGTTCTGATACCTCAGTGGCATCCTTCTCAATTATGCATAACCACATTCTAGTCATGCAGAATCATCTTCTCAACCCAGATTGAACGACATTCTACATGACCCACACTTTTGAAGAGCACTGGTCAAAGTTACACAAGAAAAGACTGAGGAACCAGCACAGATTGGAAGAACTTAAAACACACAGAATTAAATGTGATACAGAATCCAGGATTGGATCCTGGCAATAGAAATAGGGCTTTACTAGAAAACTGGTGAAATCCAAATATGTTCTATATGCTAGTTAATAGTATTATACTTGGTCAATTTCTTACTCTTGATCATTGCTCTGTGGTTACATAGATTCTGACATAGGGGAGCAAAACTTGTCACCCCGAAGTATCTTTTTGGCATGAATTTTATTTCCAGCTGAAAACAATCAAGGCCTAAAAGACTCAGGAAGAATCTTTGACCTTGCCTCTCACTGTCTAAAGAGTGTAGGTAGAGGACCTGTTCCAGGAAGGGTGCTCTCACCGTAGACAACTATAATATGAACTAGGTGTGGTAAACAGGGAAGGACCTAGCAAAGTCTGCTAAAATTTCTCTCTGCCCATTGTCTCAGCATGGCCTAGCAAACACCTGTTTATCAAATATTTGCTTTCCATGTCTATGTAAATTGCCTCCCTCCCTGTTGAGGTCCCAAACCATTACCCCCAACATCCTCTTTTGTCTTGAACTGAAGATGGCATTCAAGGTGAGAATTTCAGCCATTTTGGCAAGTTACTCAGTTCTCCTGGGTCTCTCCTGTGTACACATGTTATTAAACTCTTGATTTTCTCCTCTGAATCTGTCTCATGTCAAATTAATTCTTAGACCACCCAGGAGAACCCAGAAGGGTAGAAGAAAGCTTCTTCTTCCCCAACACTGACATAAGAAAAGGCTGAGGGCTTCCCTGGTGGTGCAGTTGGTTGAGGGTCCGCCTGCCGATGCAGGGAGCATGGGTTCGTGCCCCGGTCCAGGAAGATCCCACGTGCCGCGGAACGACTAGGCCCGTGAGCCATGGCCGCTGAGCCTGCGCGTCCGGAGCCTGTGCTCCGCAACGGGAGAGGCCACAACAGTGAGAGGCCCGCGTACCGCAAAAAAAAAAAAAAAAAAAAGGCTGAATGAAGGGCATCCAAATACTCTATTTTTCTGCAACTCTTCTGTAAGTCTAAATTATCTCAAAGTTAAAAGTTCATTAAAAGTCAAGTCATACCTAAAACCTCAACAAAATGGAAAATTTTAAATTTATAGCTGTGCCCATAATGTAATTTTCAACTCTCAAATGCACTTTTTCATTTTTAAATTATTAGTAATTTAATATATACATCAGATTTTTGTTTTCATGGCTTTTCAACTCATTTCACAGCAATTCAAAACCAACAGAAAATCTAAGAGTAAGTATGGAAATGTTTTGTGTTGCCAAAATATTGAAAGTAAAATTCTAGAAAATGTTAAGGAACAATATTCAATAGGCAGCGTTTGTAATTCTTGTCCCCCCGCCACCCCCCACCTCTTGCCTGAGAACTTTCCTTTAGCACCTTCTTGCCATGGCTGATGAAGGCTGGGGTAGACACCTGAGCCTCAGAGGATCCTCTGACTGGCCTGATTCACTCAGATTCTCTCATGTGAATGAAAAATGTTGCCTGCCAAATCAGTAAACAAAAGATGTTACAGCCGTCAAGCCACTACAGCCGTCCCCAGTAGCGAGGCCTGATGGGGACTCAAGATGGGAAAGAATAGGAGACTGGCCATACATAATTAAAATACATATCAAAGGAATGATTTCAGTAAGCCCAGACTCTTGATCTTCCCATACATAGAAAAGCATTAAATTCATTAACTTGAGATAGCTGGTTTTCTTTAACTAACAGTAATCTTTTGATGCTCCCACTACCTGGTTTTTGTTGTAAAAACCCCTGTATATCCTGGCTCTTCCTTTACCTCTTCAGAGCAGTCCCTCAGAGCTATCCCAGAGGCTGCCTCCTGGGCTTGAAGTCCTCAAAGTATAGGGAATTAAACAGAATTCTCAACTTTTAGGTTGTGAGGTTTGTTTTTTTTGGGGGGGAGGGGGGGCCACACCACACGGCATGCGTGATCTTCCCTGACCAGGGATCAAACCCGTGCTCCCTGCAGTAGAAGCTTGGAGTCCTAACCACTGGACCTCCAGGGAATTCCCAGGTTGTGCTTTTTCAGTTGACACTCTATCCAGTAATTTAGAGTCCAGACACTAGACACTAGTATCACATTTCACTGACGCTAAGATGCACATTTTTGCACATTTTATAACTTATAAAATCAGAAGGCATCTTACAGAAGCTTGTGCGTATTTGATAGACAATATATTTTCTTAGTAATACATAAAGTAATGGTGTCTCTTAAAGTATTTGGGATATAGTATGTGTCTCCTGTACACTTGGGTGGGAGACCATATAGGTCTGGAGCTGCTATGAAGATAAAGAATGAAGCAAACATATAGAGGAAAGACCGATGAGAGACCTTGCGGCCCCAGAGAGACAAGAGAACATTTACGTGGGATAGTAAGAATCACTGCTTTGGCTCCTGACAATATTCCATTTTGTTTATCTAAGCTTTTGCATGGCCCAGTGGCACTTTGATTATTAGGTTCTGCAAGTTACTTTCATACACTTAAGTTATTCTTCATTAAAACATATACACTCAGACACCTAGGTTATTCAAGGACACCAAAAAGATTAGTAAATCAGCCAAATCTTCCAAAATTTCAGGAAGAAATTTGTCATATGCATGTGTTTAATGTGAAATGGGCTACTGTTTGGTATACATTCATCTTATCAAAGTGGTTATTACCAGGCCAGAGCTAGACAAAGATCACATAGCAATGTTTAAAGATGAAGCCAAATCTTATTAGGAAAAGACAAAGGCAAAAATAAGAAATTAGGAAGAAAATGCAAGAACTTAATTGTGTTATACATAAATTCAATTAAACTGTTACAACAAAGATTCCAACCATTATGTGTTCTCCCTTTTAAAAACATTGCTGGGGTAGTGAATTCTTTGCTTCCCATATTTTCTTCCTCTTTCATAACAGTGGTGCTTCTAATCTATTTTGTGGTTTTAGTTTCTCAATTCTATAAGCATGGAGAGTGAATTCCACATGAATTTTACATATTCAGTAGTACCATTTTTATGGGTGGACTTGTGTACTTGAATTTAGAATTGAGCAAATGAAAAACATTCATAGGGCACAAGTCATTGACGAGTTTTTTTTCATATACACTCGTGCTTACTTGTAAATATCTCCATGATGTCATTGCCATGGAGATTGGATAGAGTGTTGTGCAGCACACATTTTGCATAACAAAGTAAGAAGAGCAGCAACTCAAAGGCAGTGGTGGAGAGCCCAGTGAACAACTAAGGTTCTCTTGTGTTTAGGAATACTTGAGAACATGATCCTTCCTGCCTTTGCCCTTTTTTCTGCTATCTTGGCTCAGTTTCCCCCAAAAGACAGAATCTGAGACAAGAATTTACATGCAGCTACTTTAGTCTGGAAGGTAATCAAAAGAAACAGAAATGGGAGACTAGGAAAAATAAAAACAGAAGGTACGATCATAAGAAATGAATATTTGGTCTTTGTTCCCAGTTCCTGACAGAACTTCTAAAACATTTGGAAGTTCCTGGGTGATAGGAGCATCTTTTCTTATTCATAACAAGCCCCTTTCAATCATACCTGAGCTTATGCTAATGAGGTGACTCCTGGTGGGCCCCTAGATAGTGTCAGGATGGGGGTTGGTTGCCAGAGGAACCAACCATGTCTTAGAACCTCCAGGGAGCGGAGAGAGAATGGAGATAGACCTCAATCACAAATGGCCAATGATTTAATCAATCATGCCTATATAAAGAAACTTCCATCAAAACCTCTAAACAATAAGCCTCAGAGGGCTCCCCAGTTGGTGAACACACTGCGGTGCTGGGAGGGTGGTGCACGCAGAGGGAGCGTGAAGTTCTGTGCACTCCTCTCCCCTTGCCCTATGCATCTTTTCCATTTGGCTGACCTGAGTTATATCCTTTATAATGTCAACTACAAATTGGCAATTGCCATCTACCTCTACAAGGATTAAATCGTGTTGCTGCTGCAGCTGCTGACTTTCAACACCCCCTGAAAGGAGTTCAGGGTGGAGAGCAGAAATGAGGCACTCTGTGCTCTAGGAAAAACTGGCAGAACAGGTCTTCAGGTAGATATTTTCAGGAGCCGACATTATGGGCCCAACTCTTGTATCTCCTCACATCTAGAAAAGCACTAAAATCCTTCATGGTGACGTCTGCTCCTCGTGACTAGCAGTAACCTTCACGAGACTAGCAGAAACCTTCTGCTTGAGTACACTCCCCCTTCACCAAAATCACATATATACTGACCTTCCCCCCTACTCTTTGGAGCAGTTTCTTAGAGCTATCTGAGCTACTGTCTCCCAGGCTATAGTCCTCATTTTGCCCCGAATAAAACTTAACCCACAACTCTGTGCTTTTTTTTTTTTTAAGTTGACAATATACCAGTAAACATAAGTATTTCCCTGAGCCATTCTAGCAAATCATCAAACCTGAGGAGCAGGATTGTGGGAACCCCCTACCTTTATAACAAAATGGTCAGATTGTGGGAACCCCCTAACTTTATAACAAAATGGACAGGTGGCCCAGTCTTACAACTGGCATCTAAAGTGGGTGCACTTTTGTAGAACGGAGCCCCTCATCTGTGGGGTCTGTGCAAACTTGATACCTCAAGTTTAGTGTCAGAACTGAACTGAATTGTAGGACATCCAATTGATGTGGGAGAATCGGGTGATGTGGGGAAATAAACCTCACATTTGGTGTGAGAGTGATGGAATAAAAACACATAGGAGGGGGAAAAGTCCATCTAAATGTGCATTACTGAGCTGACCACAACTGTGGGTGGTCCTGCTATCCTTGCTGAATTCACTTCAGAAGTGTTTACATGAAGAACAGAAGAGAGAAGTATTCATCTATAGGTTTCTGCTCATTCGTGAAGGGCTACCCCCATGAAGTGTTCATTCTCTCACCCTTGCAGATGTATGCATAGGTCCAAGGGGCTGTGTATACTCCCATGGAATCCAACACAACCATAGCAGAATAGTCCTGAGGCAGAAACATTAGATCAGCTGAGACAAAGTTGTATCAGGTTACACGTCCATACAACCATTGCCACAGCAACAACTGGAATAAAAAGGTAGGTCATGAGGACATAAACAAGGGGGGAGTGGAGGCAGACACAAGAGGTGAGCAACACTGCTGATTTCTTATCCCTTTTAAACATCATTTTAATTACATTTTCAAATATATGCTGTATTTAATAAAGCTTCAGATGAACTATTTAAAAAAATAACTTCTCTCACTATGCACTAAGAAAAGCAAATAAAAGTATATCTTAAAAACATTATGATAATCTGACCATAGTCCAGCACCACCAGTTTCATTTGGTCTTTCATTTTAGTAGTGTAAGTATCAATGCATTTACTCTTAACATAATTGTGCATGATATTATGGCAAAAGCAATTAGTTTGAAGTATAATCCCAAATCCTTATTGGATGTGGCTGTGTGTGTTCGTGATTCACAAGACTCTTTCAACAGACGGTTATTTCTCTACAATTTTTCTGTTGGTACAAAAGGCAGGCTTAAATTTACCATGGACAGCAAGGAGGTAGTTTATGCCAATAATGAAAAGCAAGTAGAACGATACAAAATGGAATGGACTGCTTTATGGAATAGAAAGATCTATATCCATTCAATGAATTATGCTATTATGGCATATATCGAGAGAAGGAAATGCACACATAACCAAATGAACCGTAACGGACACGAAAATGCCATCACAGGTGAGTGCTAATTGCCAGGAGCACAGAGAGAAGTGTCAAGGAATTAGAAAACCCTTCATGGACGGTGACCAGAATACAAGCTACTCTCACATGGCCATCTCCTTCTTCCTCAGAACTACTGGAAGGTGATGGGCCCGAAGAGATGCCCTCGCTCTTATAGGAATCTTCAGGATCTAGCTTTGGCTAGTATTTTCAGTGCCCCATATTCATTTCAATTCCCTCTTATTTGACTCATAGTTTCTCCCCCTCAAAAAAACTCTTCCCATTTTAGATTACTTCATATCAGGTTTATGTATCTTCCAACCTCAACTGTTCTAAAGCTATATTTGTGCTAAAGCTTTTGAAGTTGTGCTTCGGTGAACATCTTTAAAGACTTGAGGCCATTCTTTTCGCTCAGTGACTCCAACTCTCTCTCACTATCCAGAGCTGCTTCAAACAATCCCGCTACTCTACGCCGAGCTGACGTTCCCAAAGGCCGCTCTGCCCCAACGTGTGGCGCGTTTCCTCTACCTCGATTGTGACTCCTGCCCTTTCTTGCTGAAGATGCTTATCAGTGACATTGATTAGGAAGGTGAGAAAGTCATATAAATACACGTGTATGAGCACAATTTATCAAAAACTGGCCACTAGTTCTGCTTTGAGCTTTCCTTGTGCCGATGCACTGATATCACATTGAATGAGAATTTCTCAGTAACGTGTTTTATTTTTCTTAATTCAAGTCATATTGCCTATTTTTATGAGAGCCTTGAATACTTTCAGAGATAGGGGGCAGCAAATAGGTGGCAGTTTTCTTGTTTTATAGTCTTTTTTTTCCATTTGCTCCATTAGAATTTCTTACATGAATGTATGAAATAAACGACTCTGAAACCGAGCGAAAACCTACAGGGACCCCCAGGTACAAAGGCCCCTCCACATCCCCTGCCTCTTGTTTGTAGAAAAGTTGAAATCTCCCAGGCCCCCGAGTCAGAAAGAGCAGGTTCGAGCCGTTAAAGATTAGGACAATAGGGTCACAGACTCAGTGTCTGATGCACATTCCTGAGTCTTCTTACAGATACTATAATTCCCACCAAAGGGAAAAAGCTAACCGATGACCAGACTGTAGCCATGACTTAAGTTGCTCCATCTTGAGCACTACTGAGTCTCTGGCTAACACAATTCCAAGAACTGGCCTCAAGAGAATGGGATTAACACTATTGCTCATAATAATCTGCATATTTGTGGGCATCAAAATAATTGTAGCTTGCTCTGCCCATATATGTAAGTGGGCAACTGAAATTGTCAGCAAAGAGACGCTACAGACCCAGGTTGACATCTTCCACTCTAAGAATATGATGCCCATGTGAGCATGAAGAAGTTACAGAAGACTGCTCTTCACCCCTAATTTCACAGAAATGGAATGATGTCTGATAAGTGGGGATTTGTAAGCAGCTTTTTTTCCTGTTTGTCTATTTCTGTTCCACTTAAACATTAATTATAAAAATGAGATCACTAGGTAACTTTTAACTTAACTCCTGACTCTGCTCTACTGAATGTACACAATGCCTTGCCTAACCTGTTGATTCCTTTCCTGGATTAAAACGGCTAAGAATAAAGTAGTTAAAGAATGACTGACTCTCTACACCCAGCTTCCCCCTTAGAAAATCTGCAGGCAGACCACACAGGCAAGATAGCATCCAAAGGAAAATCACAAGTCAGCAGGTCTGCACACAATGGAAAAATGAAGAATCTGATCTTCTGCCTCAATGACTAACAGATTCTTTCCCCCTTTTTCCCCTTAAAAGCTGTCACGGTTGAGCATCTTTGGAGTTGGTTTTTGGGGACATGAGTCAAACCTGAGTTCAGTAACAACTCTAATGGTGAAGGCAGATGTAGGACATCAAGTGATAATTCATGTTTTTATAGGGAAAAAGAGTTAAACACTGGGAAGGCTATGTACGATGGTCCATGATATATTGTCAGTAATTCAGGAAGCATCTATAGGATGTGGTGGTGGTTTTGTTTTGTTTTACACTCCTCTCATTGAAAGGTAGCATCTGTGTTCCCTCCCCTTGAACTGGAGATCTGTGAAAACTTGAAAAATACAGCAAAAGCAGCAGCGCATCTGTTTCTGAGTCAGGTTTTATGAAACTGGCAGCTTTCACTTCCTGTCTCTTGGCATACTTGCTCTTGGAACCCAGCCACCATGCTGTGACGAACTATAAACAGCCCATGGAAAGGTCCAGGTAAACAGGAACCAGAACCCCAGTCCACAGGACTGACTGAGTTCCCAGACAGTGGCCTGTACCAACTTGCTAGCCACGAGACAAGAGCTAGCAAAATGGATAAAAATGGACCTGCTAACCTCCATAAAAGCAGCCCCAGCTGATATCCAGTAAAGATGAGCTGCCCCCTTGCAAGTTCTGCCCAAATTGCAGACCCATTAAGAAAAAAGGGGGCGGCAACATTGTTGTTTCAAGCCACCAAATTTGGGGATGATTGGGTAACCCCTTAAACTCTTAAACGCTGCACAACATTTTAAAGAATTAAAATTAACAAATAAATACATATACATTTTATGACCATGTCAGATATATTTACATATATCAGTTTAAGAGATGTTCATGTGTTCTCGTTATAAATAAGACGGTCACCAAAAGGTTAAGAAATTTGCCCCAAATTAAGAATGTAATGAGGAAAGTCATCAAGATTAAAATACAATCCTCCAGCCTTATACTTTGATGTTTTGCTGTTAAGTTGTGCCCCTTTGCAAACGTTTGAAAGGTATTTATTTTCTAGGGCAGGTCTGCACTTAATTGGCCTTCTTCAAAAGATAATTCCAGCACTAATCAGGGCAAAGGAAACTAATATCATGCAAAAGTCAAATGCATGTCCCAAACATAAACATTTTAATATCAAAGTTCCTTTTCTAAGCCTTAAGAGTAGTATTTATGAATAATTGGCAACAGCACTCTACCCAAACATCTGGGCAGTACAGCCAATTATACCATTAAGCAAGGAGAACAGAACAGCATCAACTCCAGCAATAACAACAACAACAAAATAGCCAGCCAAATTAAATGTTAAAGGTTAGCAAAAAAGTCAGATGATAGGCTCTGATTGTATGCAACTCGAGAATCCACTGATCCATCTGTAAAAAATAAATTTAAAAACGTATATCCACCTACCATTCCAGAAAATATCATGTGATGTTTCCACTTTTAATTTACTGAGAAGGGACCCTATTTAACTGGTATTTCCTACAGTGCTTGCATATCATTAACACTCAGTAAATATATAACAACAAAATCAAAGAATACAATACCATGTGGAACAGGTTAGACAAACCTGGGAAAGCCAAGCACACAAAGAAGAAAATGTAAGCAGACTATCCATCTTGTTTATATACTCAACGAAAATACTGGAAGCACTGCTCAGGACTCCCTTCCACACCAAGCCAATGAAACAGAAAACCTTTTGTCCTTCTGCCTAGCAAAATGAAATAAATATTTCCTTCTCCTGTCCCAATGTTTTGGCCCAGATGAATCAGATGAATATATAAATCTAAATCATTGTTTGTGTTTCTGGCTTTCCTAGCCAAAATCTCAGCAGCCAATAGACAATGTCCAGGCCTGGATGGAAGACAATTTCTTTTTTATATCAAATTTCCCTCTAAAAAAAACTTCAATAACTGCAATGACATATGTTTTTTCTGGGGATGTTCTGAGCTTTGATTTCTCTGGCCTTAGCACAACTGTGTCTTCTAAGAGTAGTTCAGAACACTCTTCAAGGATATGGTGATGAAGCTTCTCCCTTAAATGTTAACTACTAGATGTAAAACACCCATTATGGATTATACCAGATACTCCATGGATTTGTAATAACACAGTGGTTAACAATTCAGGATTGGGAGTTGTAGAGACCTTGGTTTGAATCCCAACTCTATCTTCTATTAGCACTATGACACTGGGCAAGATACTAAACCTCTCCAATCTGACCTTTTACAAGGAGTAAATTGGATTAAGTACGAAAAAAATTTTGAGGATTTTTAAAATTTTCCCATGGATGAAGAAACAGCCCACTTAGCAATAAAACTTACTCTTGTCTGTCTCCAAAGCCCCACTCTATCTACCGCACGATACCATTTCTAAAAACATGTATGAAATGCACACTGCAGTACATGGCACAGAGCTATTATTCTACGCACGAATTTTTTTAAACCAGCATTTAAATATATTGTCATTGCAAAACTTCATGCACATGATCACATTTTCTCAAAAATACAGCAACACTGCTGTAAGTGCTTCTGAGAAAACATCCCCTCATAACAATTGTTGGAAGACAATTCTCCACAAGGCCTTTACATCTCTGAATGCCTTGCAAGCAAGGTACTAACTCTCCTTTGTTCTGGACTTCCAAGGATATTTGATTAAAAAATAGCCTTGGAAGACAGATAACTTCCCCCTCAGGAGCAAAAGAGTAGGTTTGCTCCCTTGGCAGACAGAAATAGTGTCTTTCTCCAGAGCAACTGTCCAAAACAGAAGATTCAGATTCCCTGCAGGGTTCCTCTCCTGCAGTGCAGTCCATTATGTTTGCAGGGATCTTCGACTCTCTTCACAGCACCTGGTAGGACAGGAGGCTGGGAAACTGGTGTAAAAATGCTAATACTCTGTTACTACTATGAATAATAGCATTATCTCTGACCCAGGATGCTGGTTTGTTCTACCAGCATCCATGAAACTCTATTAGGCTGACGTGTCAGTCTGCAAGTACGGTACAATCTCAGACTATTCACAGCTCTTGACAACAACTTACAATACACGTTTAATGTAACGCTCAAATTTTGATATTGAACTTCTAGGTAATGATAGCAGAGTTAAGCTGGACCACAGATTTCCTCCTCATAAAATTAATGAAATTAATAAAAAGCAGCAATAGGTATACCCCAAACTCAAAAGATCTTGAAGAGTGGTATGTCAAATGGAGAATAGAAAATTCTGGGTCTGTGTGACTGCTAATCTCACTAGCAACCTTTAGAGAGGGTATCGGTGAAAGAAGAGAATACTAAAAACTATTATTCTCAATCTTAAAAGAAACCTGTTATGGGAGAAAGATGGAAACCCCCCAAAATGTCAAGAAAAAACTACTACAATCGCTATAGGATATTCATGTTTGCAGTGAACGCCAGCAGGAGTCATCATTTCTATGACTGTTATGGGTTGGATTGTCTCCCCCAAAAAGATGTGTTAAAGGATTAGCCCCCTGTACTTCAGGATGTGACTTTATTTGGAAATTGGGTAGCTTCAGAGGTAATTAGTTAAAATGACATCATACTGGAGCAGAGTGGGCTCCTAATCCAATATGACTGATGTCCTTATGAGAAGATAAACATACAGGAAGACAGCCATGTGACAATGGCCGCAGGGACTGGAGAGATGAATCTACAAGCCTAGGAACACAAGGATTATTAGCCACCACCAGAAGCTAGGAAGAGTCCAGGAAGGATTCTACCTAAAGTCTCAGAGGAAGCATGACCCTGCTGACCCTTCATTTTAGACTTTTGTTCTCCAGAACTTTGAGAGAATAATTTTTTTTTTTTTTTTTTTTACATGTTCAGATTGTGGTACTTTGCGATGGCAATCTAGGGAACTGACGTGATGACCACAGTGGAGGAACTACCTGTATCTTGGGGACAACAACCTATACCTTGGGGACTACACCCATGAGCACAGCATATACAAAGCCGCATAAAGGCCAAACTGAACAGTCCCCCAGCTACCATTCCCACCCACTCCATCCTACCACTACCCCAACAAGACAGAAAGGGAATAGGACAAAGTGTGCTGTTCTGCAAATCAGAAAAATAGGTCTTAGGTTCATCTCTCTCACTCCTCACATCCAATCCATCATCAAATCCTCCTGCCATCCAAATACATTCAGAACCCTCCACCCCTCACCAACGCCACCACAATCACCTATCTCCCAACTGCATTCTTGCAGCAGCTTTCTAACTGATCTCTCGTGTCCTTATACTCTATCTCTACGTTGCAAAAAGAGCAATCCTATTAAATATAAATCGGATGTCACCCTGCTCAAAATCCTTCAATGGCCTCCCATCTTTCTTAGCATAAAAGCCTAAGTCCTTACAAGAACCACAGGGTCCCACATCATCAGCCATCTGCTACTCTTCCAAGTTCCCTCCTACTGTTCTTCCCCTACACTGGCTTCTTCGATGACCTTCACACATGCCAAGCCTCCTGGTGTGTTCCTCTGCCCAGAACACACTTCCTCCAAAGAGGTAACTTTGTGGTTTATTCCCTCATATTCTATAGATCTCTGGTCAAAAGATCCTTTATCAAAATTGCCTCCTTTAATCACTCAAAAATGGTAAATCTCTCTTCCCTACATTTCCTTACCCTGCTTTATTTTTCTCAATATGTCTTTATATGTCTATATCTAGAGATACATTGACTTATTGGTGTATTGTTATATTTTTATTGGTTTATTATCTGGTTTCTCCTACTAGACTGTAAGCCCCTTGAAGTCAGGAACTTTGCCTGTTTTGTTCATTATTATATCCTCAATGCCTAGAACAGTGCCTGGAACATAATACCTGTTGAACAAATATTTGTTGTTAAGTAGGTGAAGGTCAGTTCCGTGTACTATCTAGTGTTTATCTTTGTAAGAGTAACTAGGAGGTCTGGACAGATGTCCCACATGGGCCGAGTAAGATGAAATGTGCTGTGCTTAAAAAATAAAAATAAAGGAAGGAATACAGCCTATAGTCCTCAGAAGAGGGATGGTAAAAGATAGAATGTATGTCCTATTTACTCTGACTCACAATTTTTAATATACATTTGTTTAAGTAACTTTGTTTTATGAATATCACACATTTTAGCAACAGTTAGGTAAAAATGATAATTTATGTTTCCCTTCCTATAGTCTATAATATCACTTTTTCTCACTCAAAACAACCTATATATATATATATATATATATATTTTTTTTTTTTTTTTTTTTTTTTTTTTTGCAGTACGCAGGCCTCTCACTGTTGCAGCGCACAGGCTCCAGATGCGCAGGCTCAGCAGCCATGGCTCACGGGCCCAGCCGCTCTGCGGCATGTGGGATCTTCCCGGACCTGGGCACGAACCCATGTCCCCTGCATCGGCAGGCAGACTTTCAACCACTGCACCACCAGGGAAGCCCCAAAACAACCAATATTTGTAATAATTCACTCATTCATAATCCCATTCAGTGATAAATATGGAAAAATTCATCTTCAAAAAAACTGATCCTATAGACAATGTCACAAAAAACAATTTCAATATCTATAATGAATGCAAATTTAGCAAGTAGCTTTCTTTCAAATTTGATGTTTTACTCAAACATATGTATATATTCACGGTAATTATTAATATGCCTAGTGTGTTCATTAACCCTCACCAATACATTTTTCTCAGAGTCAAATTTACCTTTTTTAACTTTCATGCTCTTAATAACTACACATAAACTAAAACCACTGTGCTAATATTTTACAGTTCCTTCTAATTTTCATTACCCCCACAAGAATGCATAATACCCCTCAAAAATAGTTTTAACATGCATATAAGTTAGGGAGTAGAATTTACAATGATGTTCTTCAAACTAAATTCTAAAAGTTTTTGAAAAGAGTAAAATATTCTTCAAAGCAATGATTCCACACCTTGAAATTACACAAACACAGAATTCCAACGTGTGGCTAAACTAGCACATGGTCAATGGGTATGCTCTCCACTGTGTGAAATCCTATTGCCCAAAGTTAATGTATAAACTTGTCAAATATAGTAATGAGCCAGACACAACAGTGTACATCACAAGCCTAGCAAGGCATTTACAAGTATATAAACCGTTGGGATAAATTATTTCCTTGACTTCTTGGATTACAATGTTATTGGAACTTGGCATTTGGGGGAATTGGAACTTAATGAACTTTAGATGAACTGGGTTATGGGCGGTTGCCTCTAATGAATCATTGTGACAGAGGCTTCTTTCCTCCCCACCCCCTTTTCTTTTAATAGGAATGTGAGCTGGGTGAGAGTCACAGTTTATTTCCATCAAAAGCTCAATGAGGATTTGCAAGCCTTTGTTTTGATGAAGAGCTAAAAGGGTTCACTGGCTGAACACTAGATATCCAGCCGTTTGCCAAGCATCTAGAAAATAGAACCTTCCACTGTGTTTTACAAAGTACACTTGGAAGCAATTTAGAGGACAATGATTCTCCAAAACAGTTCATCAGTCACAAGCAACCTAACTTCCCACTGGCACACTCAACATCAACCCAGGGAACTGCCCTTCAGTTCTCAGGCATGAGAAGGTTTTGCTTGAATTTCTAAGAAAGGAGTTCCAAGGCAAAATAAAAATGATGCAATTACACAGTTCTGGACCTCAAACCTAAAGATACGAATTCTGACATCAACTCACCCCCCGAGAAGAATTTCACTTATAAGTGATGATTTCCTTGTACCCAATGTCTGACTGAGAGTATCGCACTTCTTAACAAAGGAGACAAATTTTATACTACCACATACTCAATTTTCCCTCCTTTTCTCCTTCCCCTCTTCCTACCAGCACCACAGCTGCATGCAAGTTTGTGTCCCTATCCATTTGCCTTTGAATTATGGGGTAACAAAGTTACCATTTAAGTCCCTAGAGCAGGCACGAAAACCACTACTAACCATATAAGCGATTAATCTGAGTGTAAGTCGTGTAATATCCTGAATATACATATGGAACTAAAAAAAAAGATCAAGAGGAACATCTTCCTTATGCAATTTTTTTTACTCTGCTCTACTCCAGAGCAAAGAACGATGCTTATTAATGACTGAGATATTATGTAGTTTAAAGTAACATGATGATCTGGTGGATATGCTTCAGGCAGAGCCTGGCACATCTGAATTCAGCATGTCCGAAACAAGGTCTACCTGGCAGTTACAAAGCCTCTAGTTTCATTTCCCCCCGAAAGGCTTTTCGGAGGCTGACCCTGCCAATTTATACTACCATTCTCAATCGTACACATCATTAGATTAGCAGCCTCTTAAACACAAGCAGGCTAAAGTCCGCCACTAATTTCTGAATTTTCTCCGCTTTCTTTCCGACTTAGCAGCTCAGACTACAGGAGAGAGAGACCCAGATGGGCCACTGCTCTGAATGATGTTGGTGCCGTCACACAAATATTTGCTCTCCTTGTGGAGATGGAGATCAAAAGATAGAGAGGGGTGGGCTGGCCGGTGAGACTAGCAGGCTGTAATTTCTATATCCCTTTGTCATATCACCAGTCATTCTAGTTACTTAGGAGTTGCTCTCCCTAACAGACTGTACCAATTCTGCAGCCAGACCATCTGGGTTGGAAACCAGCTTCACCACTCTCGGGACAAGTCACTTGTCCTCTCTGTAACTCAGTTTCCACATCTGTGACATGGGCATAATACTTACTAACGTCATGGGATTGTTGTTCTATAAGAACTGATTCAGTTATTCATTACAGATCTATCAAATACGTGGTGGTGGTGGTGATGTTGAAAAGGACCAAATCTTTGTGTCTATACTCCCAAAGGCTCACCCAGCGTTTAACCCATGAGAGAGGCTTGAAAAGCATGCTAATTTTGTAGCCTTAGGTAAGACATTTAAATTCTCTGAGCCGTAGGAAAGGAAAACATGGAAGAGATGCAGGAGAGAGAGCACAAATGAAACAAGATCGGCAAGTATCAGTAATTCTTAAATCTGGATTTCATGGGGTTCCTTTACACTATTTTCCTTATTCTTGTGTATCTTTGAATATTACCGTAGTAAAATCTAAACAAAAAATTTTATCTGAGCCTCATTTCTTTCACCTGGAAAATGATACATTGTCCTTGTTGGTTATCTATTTTATATATAGTAGTGTATATACGTTAAACCCAAATTCCTAACTTTTATCCCTCCCTCCACCCTCCTTTCCCCTTTGGTAACCACAAGTTTGTTTTCTATGTCTGTGAGTCTCTTTCTCTTTTGGAAATAAGTTCATTTGGGTGTTTTTTTGGTTTTTTTTTTTTTTAAGATTCCACATATAAGCAGTATCATATGATACTTGTCTTTCTCTGACTTACTTCACTTGGTATGAGAATCTCTAGGCCCTTCCATGTTGCTGCAAATGGCATTATTTCATTCTTTTTATGGCTGAGTAGTATTCCATTGTGTATATATAACACATCTTTATCCATTCAGCTGTTGATGGACACTTAGGTTGCTTCCACGCCTTGGTTATTGTAAATAGTGCTGCTATGAACATTGGGCTGCATGTGTCTTTTCGATCTTACACTCATTCTAAGTTGGCTGCCACAACTCATAAATGCTACTCTCCACCTCAGGTCACTCATGACCTCACTGCCTATTAAATGTTAGTAATACAACATTTTAATCTTAGAGTTTTACTATCCTATTTCACATCTCCACATCATTCTACACTGACGTCCCCTCTTTCCTTTCTAAAGCCATCTTTTCCCTGACATCACACTATTCTGGTTACTTCTTCATGTTCTGGCCTCACCTTTCAGGCTCATCCACCACTCATTGCCTTTAGAGGTTATAGTCTGGCCAGGCTCAGTTCTACCCCTTTCTTTCACCATTATATGCTCTCTTCCTAGATTCACCAGTATTCCCTCAGTTGACATTTCTCACCCAGAACTCTTCTCTGAATTTCAGAACTATATAAGCACCTATTTGACATCTCTAAGATGTCACAGTGATTTTGTAATATATAAAAAACTGTATTCATCATCCTGCCCTCAACCCAACTTGCCTCCTGTGTTCCCTACAAGACCTAGTTCTACATGCCAAAAAAGAAAGTTTCCCTGACATCTCCTTTTCATTCATTTCTTCATTTCACATACATGCGTGTGTACTTGTACACATGTGTATGTGCGTGCATGAGAGAAAAAGCCTCCTAGGAGCATTGATGGATAGTTGAGTTCCTATTTGAAGTTTTTGGTAATTGAAGTGAAATCAGTCAATAGAGTATGTGATTTGCTCTAGAAACAATAAACTGCTCAGAGCAGGTACAGAGGTCAAACAGAGTTTAATGGGAGGTTAGGCTTTGTAAGATTAGTATCATGCAAGAAGAAAAGGGCAAGGGATTGGAGAATTTCAAGAGAGTAACTATAATGCTGGATCATAAAATCTATGTTGAGTAGTAGAGAATATAAAAGGGAATAAGGATTGTTAGAAATAATGGTGAAATCAATGGATTAGAGGTGAAATGGATTAGAGGTCTCCATGGAGTCAAAGAAAATGAATGGAACAGGTTGGAGATCATCAATGAAATGCTTAAAACTGAGGGCTTGAGAGGCCAAGTTTTGAGGAATGAGAAGAAATATGTTAATGTCATTGTTAACCATGATAAGAGAGAAAGGCATCACCAAATCAAATTCATTCATTTGTTTTTACCACAGCACCCCAGGATATGTTACCATGTATGGAAATGTCCAATATTAATACCAGATTATTATAATATACATAATTTTTATATTTACTTCTAAGGGCAGGACCAAAGTTATTTCTAAATTACCTACAGCAATATTTTTCTTAGAATAAAAAATAAGTATACCTACTGAGGATAATATCAATGTTCACTGGAGTCATATAAAAAATAAATTAAATTAAAATGAACATTACAAGAAAACAGTTATAATATACACATTAGTAAAATTCTGCACATGTAAAAAGTCTGGGAGAAATATCTAAAAATATAAATTGAAAAAATTATATTCCTGTAGTAATAGCTTAAAAGGTAAATGTAGATAAGCAACATAATCCCCAATATGTTTTATTCTGCAGAAATACCTTATGGGGACTTCCCTGGTGGCACAGTGGCTAAGAATCCACCTGCGAATGCAGGGGACACGGGTTTGAGCCCTGGTCAGGAAAGATCCCACATGCCGTGGAGCAACAAAGCCCGTGTGCCACAACTACTGAGCCTGCACTCCAGAGCCCGAGAGCCACAACTACTGAGCCCATGCGCCTAGAGCCCGAGCTCTGCAACAAGAGAAGCCACCACAATGAGAAGCCCGAGCACGGCAACTAGAGAAAGCCCGCGTGCAGTAACAAAGATCCAATGCAGCCAAAAATAAATACGTAACATATATACATTTATATGGGGGAAAAAACTTTAAAAAAAATACCTTATACATGGCATTGTAAAATAATGACACCTTATCTAAGGTTAAAAAAAAATGCAAGAATTTGCACTGGTAGTAAATAGCTATGGCATGGGAGATGCAACTTAGTGCCTCTCGTAAGGCAACAGAAACAATTATGTTCACATTATGTGTTTTCTTTAACCAAAAATATCTGAGTTGGCAAATGAACGAATCATGTAGTAGAAACTCTATGACAAAGTTGGCTAAGACATTCTGGCAGATTGTAAAGATATTCCAACCACTCATAATTGTATGATTTCTGGTCAAGTACTGCAATTAACACTTTTATTTTAAAAAAGAATATTTTAGAAATGTTTTGTTGTATACAGTGAACAGTAATATTTCGGAACAATTTTTAAAAACCAATGTGTCCTGATCACCTCTAAAGTAAATTTAGCTCTATGAATACAGTTCTATAATTCATTTAAGATTTCATACTTTACAAAATTCCCTCAATTAGTGTTATTAGAGTGAGATTCAGCACTACTGTCTAAATTACTCAGCATAGCACTTACCAAAACCAGCAGTATAAATATGATTTCTTAGTAATGATATAAAAAATTTAAGCCTATGACCTGCAGACAAAATGATCAGTTTTAAATGTCTACAGAAATGCTTCTAAAGATAAGGAACTGTTCAGTTACCTTATAAGCATATCCTTTTAAGTAGAATTATCCTTTTAAATTGCCAGACCTGGATAATAAAATATGCCAGGCCAAGTTCCACCTGTACAGATGAACGCTTCAAAATACAGGTTTTGCAGTGCTTTAAAAAATTTTTATTTCAATGTAACTGACAGACCAAGAACAGATTCGAAATCCAAAGATATGAGAACCGTATCTTACCACCACTTCCCTTGAAGTTTAATCACAGAAACAGCACAGAGAGCACACAGATTGGTCTTTCTTATTTTTGAGACTACATGGGAAAAAGGCATTTTTCTAAGGTAACTAAAGTCCAATCAACATTTTTTCATTTAAACTCAACATCTCATATTGCAACCTGGAGGGGAGTCACAAAACTGATATAATGCCTGTAAGCCTCATACTTCAAGGAGATGGGCCAGCATGTCCAAATTAAAGTGAGTGATATTTCCCAGATATCAGGAGGCCCTTGCCTGAACAGAAAGGAAAGCCTTAAAATGCAAACGATACTTTGTGAGATTGTTTTAAGCCCCAAAAAGTGTATTGGGCGAGAAAACTGCAGAGATTATAGAAATGAAAAAAATAACTAAAGCAGTTTCTGTTCAGAGGTCAGGTGTTAAAAGTGCTACTGAAGATACAGTATCAAGCGTTCAAAATTTTTTTTTAATATTTCCTAAATTTTTAAACATAAAACTTAGAGAAAAATAGCATTTCAAAAGTGAAAGTCATACTTTTCCACCCTTTCCATTATTTGGCTCCTCGTTTTTGGAGAACAGGTTGGAAACGAGTTAGATCTCAAACCAGGTAAGTTTTGCTACTTACTCCTAGTTTCCAAGAACGTTTTAGGGGTGGTGGGCAGGTGTGTCATAGAAAGGATGGCTTACGGTAGAAAAGTGACTAGATGAAAGTAGAGAGGTACTTATGATTCTGGTCTACACATTCCTGTCCAAATACCAATAGAAATATTGTCTTGAATTCTAGTCATCTGATATTTAAGGAATAAAAAGGTAGACACCCTAACTAGATAACACACATGTACTATGGGGCTAGCAGGTCCTAACCACAAGGCAGTACCATTGTGTAACTATCACCAAGTATTGTAATAAAAGGCTTTAACTAAGTAATAATTTTAATTACAGTTAAATGTCTTTAATTCTGTTATTTTGAGATGTCCAAGCTAACTCCCCTAAAACAACATATGGAAGTAGAGAAGGGGCTAGATGTGAATAAAGCTTGCAAACACTTGATTCACATTTCAGTCACACTGAACACTAATTCTTTGTGAAGAGATTCTCTTCATTTTTAATTTTTTTTTTTAACATGTGTGGTCTGCATTGATTTCTAATTGTATAGATGACTGCAATGTGACATTAAAATAGATGTTTCAGCTGACACTCAAAAACAGCGTTTCTCAGTGGAGATACTATTGATATTTGAGGTGCAATAATGCTTCAGACTTGTCTACGAAATCCAGCCTCAACATCTCTGAACTGGAGCAGAGATCACAGGGAGGGGATACCAGAGAGCTGGGCTTTCAAAGGAAAAGCAATGGACCAGCACATCACTTCCTGTTCCCTCTCATTCCTCCAAATCCCCCACTGTGTCCTCAGGCCACTGCTGATCTACCTTCCGTCACTATAGTTTAGTTTGCATTTTTTGAGAATTTTATATAAATTAAATCATATAGTGCATAATATTTTTTACCTGGCTTCATCCACTCAACATAATTTTGAGACAAATCAGTGTTGTCGTGTGTAATAAGAGTTCATTCTATTTTCCTACTGAGTAATCCACTGTATGAATATACCATGATTTGTTTATCCATTCATAAGCTATAGACATTTGGGTTGTTTCCAGTTTTTGGTTATTACAGAAAAAACTGCTATGCTGTGAACGTACAAGTCTTTGTATGGATGTATGCCTTCTTTTCTCTTGGGCAAATAGCCAGAAGCAGAATGTACAGGTTATATGGCAGGTATATTTTAATTCTGTAAGAACCTGCCAGTTTTCCAAAGTAGTTGTAATATTTTACATTCCTATCAGCAGTTTATGAGAGTTCCAGTTCCTTCACACTCTGCGAACATTTGCTAGTCAGTCTTTCTAATTTTATCCATTCTATTAGATACCCAGTGGTATCCCATTGAGACAATTTGCATTGCCCTAAGCACTAACTATAAGTATCTTTTCATGTATCTGTATACTTAGTTTTATCCAATCTTACAACCCCTGCCTTTTATTGTGATAATTATTCCACACTACTAAGGCAAGACCCTCTGAGTACTCTACTCAGGGCTCCATAATTGTAAAGTTTTCCAGTCTAGCTGGTGGGACGGGCACTATTTCGACCTTGATTGCCACATAACTGCCCCAGCTGATCCCTTCAAATGGTTTCTTCCCTCAACTCAGGTTTGTTGGTTTCTCACATGATGAGCTAATCAGTACTCTGCTAAACACTTGCAATAATCTTCT
This sequence comes from Tursiops truncatus, assembly GCF_011762595.2. Classification (NCBI taxonomy): domain Eukaryota; kingdom Metazoa; phylum Chordata; class Mammalia; order Artiodactyla; family Delphinidae; genus Tursiops; species Tursiops truncatus. The sequence continues at coordinate 160,494,312 of NC_047035.1, read as the reverse complement.
TGCAGATCAAGGATTCTTTCCTCATACAAAGCTTTTGCAACTCTTTTTCAGGACACTAATTTGTTTTCTGTCCGTCATCACTGTCTCTCCATGCCTGATGCTCAATGCCTTCAAAATTGTTTCATATATTTTATCTAGTTTTGTTTCATGAGTTAAAGCAAATCCAAGACACAAGACATATTTAATTTTAGAAATTTACGACTTAAGGGATGGTAGGACTTTCTTAAGAGTCATCAGATAAGGGCTCCCAGGGTTTTCAATCAGGGCAGAGGACAAGTCAGACCCACCAAATAAACGTGGAGGGACTATTGGAGAAAAAAAAAAGAGAGAATTACCTTTCATTACATCCCACAAATTGTTTGTTCATTGTACTATTCAACTACTAGAAAAACTTTGATGACTCTACGTATGTGATTCACTCATTCATGCAATCCTTTACTGCTATTAAGGATAACTGCAACCTCCCTCAATGATAATCGTGAAACTTTCAATGATAATCGTGAAACTTTCTCATAGAATGAGGCATTTACTTTGTCCTTGTAAAGTTTACCAGTCAACATTTCCTGCCCATCAGCTGCCACTGGAACTTAAAGGAAACCTGCTACACCCTGGTCATATTTACTGCTCACACAAAAGGATTTGACAATGGAATCAGGCTTCACCCTGCAAGTTGTTCATGCAGGGTCACAGATAGAGGAATCTTTACGATATCGCCAAATGGGATTCTACTGCCCCACACACTATGTTTGATATTCCTCTGACATAAACCCACCCGGGTCTATGTCTTTGACTCCATGGAAACCCTAAGTAAAAGCTTTCAGTCAGGAACTTTTTTGTACTGCAGCAATAAAAATGCTTCCAAAGGCAAGCAAAACATTGACAGGTGGGCTCATTATTGTATAATAAGGAACCCTTGAGTCCTTTCCTTGTTTCAAGATTTTTAGAATTTTTATTGCACTTGAAGCAGCCTAGAAATGTTTAAACACTTGATGCTTCAATTAAGACGTCTATTAAGTATCTGTTTAGTGATGGGCACTATACAGTGCACTGAGAATATAGACGTGAAATAAATCCATTCTGCCTTTAAGATGCTTGTGGTCTGGAATGGGTCTCAGGGTTATATAGGCAAATAAGTACAAAATTATAAAAATTTGCTTTGTTTCCATAAAAGGTCATATCCAAGATGAGCTATTACAGAATTTTTAAAGTATAAAATAATAAAGCTTTTAGAAGTCACAAAGATAGAGCTTGTTATCACTCCTCTTAAACTCCACCAAGCAAATTTTCAAGTCTTACACAGGAAAGTGTTATCAGCCCACAGGGTTAGCAAACTATGACCCAGGGGTCAAATCCCACCTGCCTCCTGTTTTGTTAAATAAAGATGTATTGGACACAACCATGCTCATCATTTACATATTGTTTAAAGCTGTGTCATCCTACCACATCAAAGTTGAGTAGCTGCAATGGAGGTCACATGGTCCCCTACACTAAACATATTTACTACTGACGCTTTATAGGAAAAGTTTGCTAACTCCTACAACAGATGATTAACTCATCAGACCTGTATCTAAACAAAGAGCTCTACCTAAACAAAAATACTTGGCTGCTTTGAAATCTGTATTAAAGGAAATGAAACAACCCATGAGCCAATTTTATGTTCAACAGTGGCTTTCCTTCCACTTAGCCCATCCTATCTGTTTTGTTTGCTTGTGTAATGCCTGCACCCACAGTGGAGGTGGCGAACACTTGACCATTAAACTCTTTATTATAGTCCTCTACATGTTTCTTTATATGCCACCCCTTCCCTCAAAAGCCAAAATATTTCAAGGATCTTAGAATCATCATAATGCAAGACTCAGTGAAAACCTTGACTCCAATCCCACCTGCCACGTGCCTCTCCAAATAAATGAATCTCAGTAAATCGTTTTCTTTGCATTACCCTGATTTGGTAAATGTCATTAAAAAGTATCAGCTGGGGCTTCCCTGGTGGCGCAGTGGTTAAGAATCCGCCTGCCAATGCAGGGGGCACGGGTTCGAGCCCTGGTCCAGGAAGATCCCACATGCCGAGGAGCAACTAAGCCCATGTGCCATAACTACTGAGCCTGCGCTCTAAAGCCCACGAGCCACAACTACTAAGGCCACGTGCCACAAATACTGCAGCCCGTGTACCTAGAGCCTGTGCTCCGCAACAAAGCAAAGCCACCACAATGAGAAGCCCACACTGCAACGAAGAGTGGCCCCCACTCACCGCAACTAGAGAAAGCCCATACACAGCAAAGAAGACCCAATGCAGCCAAAAATACTATTTTCTTGAGAGGTTTTCTTAGAGTCCTTTTTTTTTTTTTTTTTTTTTTTTTTCGCGGGCCTCTCACTGCTGTGGCCTCTCCCGTTTCGGAGCACAGGCTCCGGATGCGCAGGCTCAGCGGCCATGGCTCACGGGCCCAGCCGCTCCGCGGCATGTGGGATCTTCCCGGACCGGGGAACAAACCCATGTCCCCTGCATCGGCAGGCGGACTCTCAACCACTGCGCCACCAGGGAAGCCCTTTCAAGTCTTTTTATAAGGGAATTAGTCCCTCAATATCAATTTCTCACATTCTGCTTTTCTAATTTCACCTTTCGCCCACAACACAGATGTTCTCATTTGTTTACAAATACTTCTTTGAGATACAAAACAACTTCCCATGACACAGATTTCTTAATGCCATTTAATTTGGAATTGCTTGCATGAGGTAGAGCTGCCTTAAAATATTATCAATTACTCCCAAATCATTAGGCAACTCAAGCTACAATAATTTAGAGTATCAAAAAAAATCTAAAGAAGTTCAAAAGTTAATAGTTTAGAACTATAAATAAACTTCCTTAAATAAGTCAGTGTTAACAGGCGTTTCCCTTAAAAGTATAGTAGAGAAAATGTTTTTATATATTTCTGTACGGACAGGTTGAAATTGGTAGTTGTCTTAGCCTGTATGGGCTGATATAACAGAATACCGCACACGGGAGGGCTTAAACAACAAACATTCATGTCTCACAGTTCTGGAGGCTGGAGGTCTGGGTCTCCGGCAGGGATGTCTTCCTCGTAGGTCCTCACACTGCCCCACATCCCGGATGCATGCTGGGAGAAAGAGCGAACCCGCCTCTCTTCCTCTTTTTATACGGGCATTAGTCCACGTGAGCGCCCAGCCTCATGACTTAATTACCGCCCAAGGCCCCACCTCCAAACACCATTCCACTGGGGATTAGGTTTCAATCCATGAATTTAGAGGGGACACAAATATTCAGTCCACAGCAGTAGTAATTAGCCGCTATGATAAAAATACCCTTAGATAAGAAATCATCTTTACAGACCCCATATTTTTAAGTGAGCTTTATTTCTGCTTCACTCAACCTACTCCCTCCTCAAATCACTTCTGGAGTCTCAGAGGATACTTGCAAAATGAGATTGCCTCAAGGGTCCTCAGCTGAAGCAACCACACAGAAAGGGTTCAGGTTTTTCTATTTATCCAAATGGGTCGATCAGTGAGTAAGCCGACTTCCACAGTGGCTATTCCCCAGGCCCAGCCACTGTATTCTTTAAATGTAATTAGAGACATTAAGCACCTTTGTGAGTTTTCAGGGGGGTTTATGCTGTTGCTCTTGTAATCTTGTACTTTAAATATTTTAAACGAGGTTACGTCTAGTCACTGAATTATTTATGTTAATTCTTAGAAAAGTCAAAAATTCACCCTGAAGCTTCAAAAATAAAAAGACAGAGCTAGTTTTCTAGCTTGTGGTATTTCCTTTTTTCAAGGTAATAGGATGCAGTTCAATGACACGTTTTTGGTTACTTTTATATTTTTACACAGCAACACTTACATACATTATATGGAATAATATGCAATAATAAGACAAATGTCACCCCTCCAGCTGCTGTCTTCATTTAATAAATTAATTGCTCCATGGTTTTACCTAAAAAATTCATTCTGTTTATTTGGCAATTAGTTTACTTTCCATTCCTGTTTCTCTTTTGAACTCTCATTTTAAGTAAACATTTATCTTTTTCAGTTTAAGTACCATCAGAACTACCTATAAAAATCCATTGCCTTCTCATATATCTAGATTTGTTATTTTAAAAATCACTGGATAGGGCTTCCCTGGGGGCGCAGCGGTTGAAGGTCCGCCTGCCGATGCAGGGCACACGGGTTCGTACCATGGTCCGGCAAGATCCCACATGCCGCGGAGCGGCTGGGCCCGTGAGCCTGCGCGTCCGGAGCCTGTGCTTCGCAACGGGAGAGGCCACAACAGGGAGAGGCCCGCGTACCGCAAAAAAAAAAAAAAAAAATCACTGGCTAGAGATCATTAGTCTTCCTTTTATGTTTTTTATTTTCTTGACGAGGCCCTCTAATGAGAACAGCTTTAGAATAATAGAGAGAAAATAAGCAGCATAGGCTGCTTTCTCTCCAACAATTTTACATGTAAGGATGTGGTATCCATAACAAAGAAAGCATCATGTAAACCACTGAAATATCAATGTGGCTTGCCAGTCCCTCCCTCACTCTAAATACTGACCACAGCAGAAACATCAAGGCCTCCACATAAACCCCTTTTGACATGGACTACTGCCCTCAAACTGATTTTTTTTTAATGTCGAGCCACTCCCTAATACAAATTCATATTCCAAAAGATTTGTTTAAAGAGTTTTACTGGAAATATTAGCAAAACACTTCCATACAGGAAAATATAAGGACTTTTTTTTTCTAGTAGTATTTACTTGTGCAACTCTGGCATCATAGCTTCTGCTTTAGAAATTATTGTTACATCTAGGAAGGATGGAATTTAATAATAATAATGACAATGACAATAGCTATCATTTAATAAGCACTAAAATGTGCCAAACTTGTACTAGGTGCATTAAATATAATCTATTTAATCCCCACAGCAATCCTATTAATATTTCCTTTTTGCAGTTAAAGAAATTGAGAACCAATGAGATCAAATGCAATGACCTAGGGCAGGTAGCTAATAAGCCTCTGAGCTAGAACATGCGTCAGTACCTGAATCCCGACCTCTATACAACGTGGTCTCTCGTTAAAAATGGCTTCACTTGGTTTTAGACTTTTAGAGGTTTCTATATTAGTGGCAAAAGAATAGGCTAAACATTTCAGAGTAACCCCTCATAATCTCTCTAAATTAATATAGTGCTGACTAGAAAATTCAAATGGCAAATTTATCTTCAGAGTAACCTGAGTCTATTGTGAACATCCCTCACTTACTTTACCATACTGAATGTAAAAATTTAGATTGTGAAGCTAGATGTCTCTTATTTGGGGTTTTAGAAATTTCTGAAAACCATCCAACACTTAGCATCCTCTCCTGAGTGATCTACTGCCCTTTGCTATTTTGCTTACCTTCCCTCTCACTCCTCTGTGAAGGCATTTTCTAGATCATTTCTGTTGAATTCTAGAAGGCAGTATTATAATAAGTTGGTGGATCCACACAGCACTAAGCATTGAATTTTGGTGGAACAAATAATGTATTTAACACATGTACTTATTGCATTTCAAATAGATTTTAGTGATTAATACATTACAAATTATTTGAATGTATTTTAAAATTCACAGCATTTTTGTCATGTCAACCACCATAAAAATTATAAGTGGGCTTCCCTTGTGGCGCAGTGGTTGGGAGTCCGCCTGCCGATGCAGGGGACGCGGGTCCGTGCCCCGGTCTGGGGGGATCCCACATGCCGCGGAGCGGCTGGGCCCGTGAGCCATGGCCGCTGAGCCTGCGCGTCCGGAGCCTGTGCTCCGCAGCGGGAGAGGCCACGGCAGTGAGAGGCCCGCGTACCACAAAAAAAAAAAAAAAAAAAGTCAAAAATCAATACACATCCTTGAACAGTAAAATTTTCTTTCTACCAGGTCTATCATGATTTGAACATTAAAAATAGTCTGATATCGGGCTTCCCTGGCGGCGCAATGGTTGCGAGTCCGCCTGCCGATGTAGGGAACGCGGGTTCGTGCCCCGTTCCGGGAAGATCCCACATGCCGCGGAGCGGCTGGGCCCGTGAGCCATGGCCGCTGAGCCTGTGCGTCCGGAGTCCGTGCTCTGCAACGGGAGAGGCCACAACAGTGAGAGGCCCGCATACTGCGCAAAAAAAAAAAAAAAAAAAAAGTAGTCTGATATCTTCTGCATAATTGTGCAAGACTACAGCATTAGACAAAAGAAAAAACCCACAAGCAAAAGAATGAAAAGTCCCCCAAATAGAATAGCTCATTGACTTCACGCAAGAGATTAATGCAAGAATGTAAAAGAACAAAAAGCACTAATACTGACTCTTAGGATACCCCTCTGTCTTCTCTCCCAGCATAAATAATAGGCACTGCTGCAGCCCCTTAATATGAAGAACCAGGATGCAGAGTCTGAACAGAAATGTAATCTAGGTTGTGTTTCTTCTCAGTTATTAGTATGTGTTTTTTAAAGGACTTAGCAGCATAAAAGTGAGGCATGGATATTTTAGGCAAAATATTCAAGAGCCACTCTTTAATTAACTTCACCAAAGATATTCAGCATTATCCACCAATAATTAGAATGTAGAGCTATTTGCTCTGTAATATTAAAGAAGGTCAAGACTTCTATTATTTATAAAGCTCTATTTTTTTTCACCTTTTCATTTCACTTGCTCACATGGTTCTGAAAATATATTTTAAAGTATCTAGCTTCACCATTAAGCAAAATCATCTCAGAACTCCAGTGTGTTTTCATTGCTAATAATGGTCACCCCTAAATAGATACTTACTCCACAAGTAAGTGTTGACATTGATATGATTGACCATGATGAAAACTGACATAATGTCCCTCCAACAGTTATGTGAGAAATAGAATGTTGCCTGTCAGTTAGTCTTTGATCCACGTCATTTCTCTTAGTCTTTTATCCAAAACCAGTAGAAAGAAGTTAACTTCAGAGTTAAATCTATCTGCCAATCCCAGCTCTGTTACCTACCATTGTTTTATTTAATGCAAATTGTTCAACTTCTTTGAACACCCCCTCCCAACAAAATTTACTTCACTATCTAATGAGAATTACATGAAGTAGTGTTTCTTTATACACAACTGACAAAAGCATGATTTAAACCAGCATCGTTTTATTCCCTCAAGTAGCCCACCCCCACTCTCCTAAATGTTTTTTTATTCATATCTCTTCCTCGGCTCTGAACACTCCTTTCAGTCCACACGGCCCAGTGGCTTTTACCTTGCCCGTGAAATATGGGGACTAGCTAGAATCAGGTAGAAGCTAAGCAAATTTTCTAAGAAAAATCTACCTCCGAAGTATTTCTTTTAATCATTGCAGTCTTCTGCCTCCCTCCAAATTAAAACTTTGATCGATGTTGGGAGTATATGATCACGCCCTGAATCCCTATTACAAGTTTTTGCCTCCTTATAATTATCATTGGCCTATCCTCAGGTTGTAAAGGGAAGGTCAGGAGAAAAGAACTGAGTCTTCTGGCAAATGTTCATATCCAGGCTAATTATAACAACGATATCAAAAATCACCTCTATCTTTAGAGTGTTTGGTACACCAGAAATAGGCTAAATTGGCTAAAACAAGAATAAAGTAATTGCACTGGAGGAATCACACTGGAGAATCTTGAATGCAAGCCAACTAGCTTAGTCTTTATTATCCAGCAATCACAATAATAAAGAACCTTTAAAGAACCTGACAAACAAGTTAAGAACATGTGCATGTGGTCAGGTATCAGTTTGAGCAACAAAAATATACCAAACCTGTAGTAGTCAGTGGTAGGCAAGAGGGATTCCAGGAAACCACAACTATTTGGAAAGGTCCACCTCATCTGTCACAAGGGTCAGGACATCATTACTCCCATTCTAGCCTTCTGCAATGCAAAAATCCTAATGTGCCAATAACAGTTGGGTTCACTTTGAAGGGAAAAGACAGTTCTGCATTTTAATGTGAACATTCATAACCACGGAGCCACTGGTTTCTCTGAGTCCTTGAATTCATTCTCAAGACAAAACAGAAAAATGCTATTGTCTTTCAATAAGAGCCTCCTGGTAATACACAGGCAAACATTTTTCCCTCAAGGATGTGTTCCAGGCAGACCCTCAAATGTGTTCAACAGCTGCTTTTCCACATCTGCAGTTGACAGCCAAAGACACCTGGACATTACTCACTTTGGTGCTAATGGGTTTAGGGCTTGGTAGCTTGAGTTATGTGTCTCTAGTGGCAAAATTTCTGTAGGTGATCGAAATTCTCACATATCCTCACATTTTTCTACCAAAGAACATATCTTAGAAGTGCTTCTCAGAGCTGACTACACTTCAGAATCCCTGTGGTTTTCTTTCACATATGCCCAGGCTCCAATTCCAGAAATACTGATGAATGGGTTTGGGGTAGAACCCAAGAAAGTACACTTTTTCCCAAACTCCATGGGTGACTGGTACATAGCAAGATGGAGAACTATACCCCTGCAGAAAAAAGGTTGATAGTAGTTAACAATTTTTGCATGCTTGCCATGTGCCAGGTGCTTGACTGAGGGATTTACATGTCCCAGCACACTTGATCTCCATAATAACCTTCCGATATTGGGACTATTATTATCTCTATTTTTCAGTTAAGAAATCTGAGGCAGAGACAAGTGAAATAACTTTCTCAAGGTCACAGAGGAAATGCATGGTGGAGCTGCTATTTAAACCCAGGCAGTCCTCAACAGAGAGATAGATAGATAGATATTGGTGTATATATATATAGACATGTTCCTTACATCAAATAAGAAAGAGCAATTTTTTTCTATAGCCCTTGTCATGGCTTAAGATCTTAAATCTTATAATCTTAAAGCTTAAAGACCTTAAAATTTAAATGAGATTGGCTTGAACATCCATTGTATTATCTGTGAAAGTCTTATTACCTTCCCCAAATTTCTACACAGGGTCTTAAAGTGGTGAGTTCTAACTCCAAGCCCTGACCTTCACTGAATTAGTCCATCCTGCCCTTGGTCCTGCCCTTCCTTATGTTTTATTCTTTTTTGGCCCATGAGACAACCATACATGGTAATCGGCCAATTCCCACTATTTTAAAAAAGAAAAAACTAAGCTAAATAAGTCATAATATGTTTAATAAGGCACTATGTAGCAAACTAATGATTTCTTGGGTGAGACAGAGTTTATTATTTTTTTTAATTGCAGGAAGAGAAACAACTTAAAGTTGAATAATAATGTTCTTTCTCTGAAATTTCCCCAGCCACCTACTATGTTCAGCTACACTCCGCTTTCCTCTGTTGTTTCCTCACCTCTCCACTCTGAGGTTCTATCTCAGCCAGCCTTTTCTTTGTCCTCACCCCTGGATTTCTCTTCATCTCTAAAGCAAGGATATTTAACAAGCTTATTGGTTGCCTCGGGTGTAGCCTTCTACTAATAACAACTTCAAGTTCTCACATTCCATCATGAATGATTTATCAATTATTTTCTCATGCAAAGGTAGTGCTTTCTCTGAGTGGTATCTTATCCTGCCTCTTTCTTTTTTTTTTCACCTTTATGTACCTTCTCTTTGCCAGGGACTAGGCTGGGTTCATGGTTATACAAAATAATTTTGAGATACAATCCCTCATCAAAGAGTTGACAATTTAGTGGTGAGGCAAGACCTGTGTAAGATAATTTGAAAAGAAATTAACATATAAATAAGTGTTCTAATACTATAAGGGTATAGTAAACTTGGAAATTCAGATTAAGACAAAAAAACAGACCAGAGATATGGATGAAAATTTTACAGAGAAGAAAACACTTAGTTAAGTAGGATTCAGATCAGGGCTATAAAGTAGGAAGACACCTGCGTCCCACCCCAGATCAACTCAATCAGAATTTCTGTGGATGGCACCTGGAGTATAGTTTAATTCTTCAAACTCTCCAGGTGATTCTAATACAGCCATGGTTGATCATCACTGTACTATTTAGTGCCTCATGGCTTGACTTAATATCAAGCAAAGTAAATGAAATTCAAATTTTGATGAGATAATTTCCCCAAAGTTTTAATTGGCCTTTACACTATACACACAATAGGCTTGAAATATTGCATTTTATAATGCTTTACTAAACATCCAGTATATTCTATATTATAATCAGAATATGAGTCAAAGAAATCTCCTGAATTCTCATCCCCTAACTTTATTGTTTATCTCTCTTCTAGTTATTACAACAGTAATTACAGCAGCATTAGGAATGGGGTACCTGTCAACCAACTGTGAGATGGACAGAGCTTTCCACTTAAGAGAAATATTGTAGAAAGCAATGTATTATTTCAGATTTAGTGGATCATGAATTGTTTTTGGTAGAGCAGGGGCAACAACAAAATCAATGTGATTCCACAAAAATGCTGGAGTTTGTTTTGAGGAAAAAAATCAATGAGCTTCCAGACAAAGCCTCCATGAAATACTTCTACTTACAGCTATGGGGGACTAGCTGCTGTCAGACCATTCTCTACTGAAAACAACTAGAAAAGCTGGGCAGATTTTTTTTTTTTTGGTTTTTTTTCTTTTTGCAATACGCGGGCCTCTCCCTGTTGTGGCCTCTCCCGTTGCCGAGCACAGGCTCCAGACGTGCAGGCTCAGCGGCCATGGCTCACGGGCCCAGCCGCTCCGCGGCATGTGGGATCTTCCCGGACCAGGGCACGAACCCGTGTCCCCTGCATCGGCAGGCGGACTCTCAACCACTGCGCCACCAGGGAAGCCCCGGGTAGATATTTTTTTTAAAAAAACAAAACACCTGAAGGCAATGTGCTACCAAGGCAGCAAGGACTTGAGGAGGAGCCAATATCCCAGAGAAAAGGAAAGTAAGAAGAGGCAAGGCCCACATTCATCATCATATTTTCCCTTCAGTCATTGGCTTTTTACAGGTGGTGGCCAAGAGGCTGAAAAGTCCAAGAGGCAGCAACTCAGAGGCCAAAAAGCTGAGTAGAGTTCAACAGAGAGTTCAGTGGTCTCAGTGGACTAAGAAAATAAAGATGAGATCCTACCAAGGGGAGGATCCTAGTAAACACTCCTAGCTTTCACTTAGGACTCATCAGGGGACTGTTCTATAGGAATAAGAGCAACTTGAAATAGAATAGTTTTCAAAAAAATTCAAATACAGCTGCAAATCAGCTCATTCCCAAATGGGTCCGAAGTACTCCCCCTCTAACTTCCTGCATGCCAGGAGCAAAGGTAAATTCTCTCGGCAGGAAGATAGCACGCAGGGCCTCAAAATCACTCTACAATTTTTCACACACAACTACAAGAAATAGTCATTTCTATAAAATGGGCTAACAAAATTTACCCTATGCTGTAGTTATGAGGCACGTAGAAGAGGTCTGTAAATGTTCTGGCACACAAATGGTCAACAAATGATAGCTCTGATAGTGGGTACTGAGGAAATATAAAGTGTGTCATGTTTTTTAAAAAAATATATGCTTTTATTCCTTCTGCCAGGGACACTGGGGGGTTGACTGATAACTTTGTTATATAAGAGAAAATGATGTGCTGGATTTAAGATGAGATTAACATTAGTATTAGAAACTAGAGATGGACACTTTTCCCTTGTCAGTTCCTCAGCAAGTAAACAGAAGTCAGCAAAAATGACAGTTCCACATTAATGAAACACGCACAGCTTGGAAAGCACTTAAACCTGGCTTTTGTAGCCATTGTCACCATGTCATCCCAGGCTCTTCTGTTTATAATTAAACAAAATTTCTGCATACAGCATCACAACCTAATGTTTCATAATCAAGGGAAAATAATTTGCCTTTTACTGTGGGTGTTCTTTAATGGCTGAAAATGGAAATGCATTATCCATGCTTTCAATGCCTCTAATTTGTACCACACTTAGAATATCACAATGTACTGTTGATATTAGGAATTAAAGGCACTTTAAATTTATAAAGTGTTTTAAAACATATGTTTTCTTATTTTTATACCCTTAAGTAAGGATTGGGTTTTTATATGTATACACATATAAATATGAGGCCTAGGAAATCTAAATGCCAATAATAGCTCCAGTGATATTAAATTGGGGTAAAATTATGAAATAATGGTTTTAATTTTCCTTGTGCCATTTAGTCATGAGGTTTTCTTTTTCTTTTGCCAAATGGCAAATCAAACATTTTTTTTAACATCTTTATTGGAGTATAATTGCTTTACAATGGTCTGTTAGTTTCTGCTTTATAACAAACTGAATCAGATATACATATACATATATGCCCATATCCCCTCCCTCTTACATCTCCCTCCCAGCTTCCCTATCCCACCTGCGGGAAACGGTCTGCCTTGAGAGCAAGCTGCGGACATGCCAGGCATGCTGCCGCTGCTCAAAGGAACTGTGCCTACTTGTTCCCCTCGTTTCATTCCATGGGAGATAAATCACCAGGGCCCAGGGATCAGAAAGAATGGAAACGAGCAAAGCTGTCTCCCCCCTGCACACGCAGGTTATTTTGGATGATTCTGGGCTTATGGGTTTTCTCCCAGGGAAGTTAACCTTGAAGCCGAGACAGTCTGTAGATCATGTAAACCACCATCTGGCAACCAACTTCCCTTTTTCTAGTCTATATAATCTGCAACTGTAGCATAATAAAATTTGCCTTGCAACCATCAGTTGTCTTGGTCCTTCTGACCCCATTCGTCAGTGCTATTTCAGTTCCTTACCCCTTCCCTTCTGACCCTGGGCGGTGAAATCCTCTTTCTCCGGCTGGTCCGCGGCATCCACCCATGAGGTGGTCACAAAGCACCAAGCTGATCTCCATGTGCTATGCAGCTGCTTCCCACTAGCTATCTATTTTACATTTGGTAGTGTATATAGGTCAATTCTACTCTCTCACTTTGGCCCAGCTTACCCTTCCCACTCCCCATGTTATCAAGCCCATTCTCTACCTCTGCATCTTTATTCCTGTCCTGCACCTAAATTCATCAGAACCATTTTTTTTTTTAGATTCCATATATATATGTGTTACCATACGGTATTTGTTTTTCTCTTTCTGACTTACTTCACTCTGTATGACAGACTCTAGTTTCATCCCCCTCACTACAAATAACTCAATTTAATTTCTTTTTACAGCAGACTAATATTCCATTGTATGTATGTGCCACATCTTCTTTATCCATTCATCTGTCAATGGACACTTAGGTTGCTCCCATGTCCTGGCTATTGTAAATAGAGCTGCAATGAACATTGTGGTACATGACTCTTTAGGATTCATGGTTTTATCAAGGTATATGCCCACTAGTGGGATTACTGGGTCATATGGTAGTGCTATTTTTAGTTTTTTAAGGCGCCTCCATACTGTTCTCCATAGAGGCTGTATCAACTTACATTCCCACCAACAGTGCAAGAGGGTTCCCTTTGCGCCACACCCTCTCCAGCATTTATTGTTTGTAGATTTTTTGATGATGGCCATTCAGACTTGTGTGAGGTGATACCTCATTGTAGTTTTAATTTGCTTTTCTCTAATGATTAGTGATGTTGAGCATTCTTTCATGTGTTTATTGGCAATCTGTATATCTTCTTCGGAGAAATGTCTATTTAGGTGTTCTGCCCATTTTTGGATTGGCTTGTTTGTTTTTTTGATATTGAACTGCATGAGCTGCCTGCATATTTTGAAGATTAATCCTTTGTCAGTTCCTTCGTTGGCAAATATTTTCTCCCATTCTGAAAGTTGTCTTTTCATCTTGTTTATGGTTTCCTTTGCTGTGCAAAAGCTTTGAAGCTTCATTAGGTCCCATTTGTTTATTTTACTTTGTACTTCCATTTCTCTAGGAGGTAGGTCAAAAAGGATCTTCCTGTGATTTATGTCATAGAGTGTCCTCCTATGTTTTCCTCTAGGAGTTTGATAGCGTCTGGCCTTACACTTAGGTCTTTAATCCATTTGGAGTTTATTTTTATGTATGGTGCTAGAAAGTGTTTTAATTTCATTCTTTTACATGTAGCTGTCCAGTTATCCCAGCACCACTTACTGAAGGGGCTGTCTTTTCTCCATTTGGTATTCTTGCCTCCTTTATCAAAGTTAAGGTGACCGTAAGTGCGTGGGTTTATCTCTGGGCTTTCTATCCTGTTCTGTTGATCTATATTTCTGTTTTTGTGCCAGTACCATACTGTCTTGATTACTGTCGCTTTGTAGTATAGTCTGAAGTCAGGGAGCCTGATTCCTCCAGCTCCATTTTTCTTTCTCAATATTGCCTTGGCTATCCGGGGACTTTTGTGTTTCCATACAAATTGTGAGATTTTTTTTGGTTCTTATTCTGTGAAAAATGCCATTGATAGTTTGATAAGGATTGCATTGAATCTGTAGATTGCTTTGGGTAGTATATTCATTTTCACAATGTTGATTCTTCCAATCCAAGAACATGGTATATCTCTCCATCTGTTTGTATCATCCTTAATTTCTTTCATCAGTGCCTTATAGTTTTCTGCATACAGGCCTTTTGTCTCCTTAAGTAGGTTTATTCCTAGGTATTTTATTCTTTTTTTTGTTGCAATGGCAAATGGGAGTGTTTGCTTAATTTCTCTTTCAGATTTTTCATCATTAGTGTATAGAAATGTAAGAGATTTCTGTGCATTAATTTTGTATCCTGCTACTTTACCAAATTCATTGATTAGCTCTACTAGTATTCTGGTAGCATTTTTAGAATGCTCTATGTATAGTATCATGTCATCTGCAAACAATGACAGTTTTACTTCTTTTTCAATTTGAATTCCTTTTATTTCTTTTTCTTCTCTGATTGCTGTGGCTAAAACTTCCAAAATTATGTTGAATAAGAGCGGTGAGAGTGGACAACCTTGTCTTGTTCCTGTTTTAGAGGAAATGCTTTCAGTTTTTCACCACTGAGAAAGACGTTGGGGTTTGTCATATATGGCCTCTATTATGTTGAGGTAAGTTACCTCCATGCCTACTTTCTAGAGGGTTTTTATCATAAATGGGTGTTGAATATTGTCAAAAGCTTTCTCTGCATCTATTGAGATGATCATATGGTTTTTCTCCTTCAATTTGTTAATATGGCATATCACATTGTTTGATTTGCCTATATTGAAGAATCCATGCATTCCTGGGATAAACCCCACTTGATCATGGTGTATGATCCATTTAATGTGCTGTTGGATTCTGTTTGCTAGTATTTTGTTGAGGATTTTTGCATCTATGTTCATCAGTGATATTGGCCTGTAGTTTTCTTTCTTTGTGACATCTTTGTCTGGTTTTGGTATCAGGCTGATGGTGGCCTTGTAAAATGAGTTTGGGGGTGTTCCTCCCTCTGCTATATTTTGGAAGAGTTTGAGAAGGATAGGTGTTATTAGCGTTTCTCTAAATGTTTGTTAGAATTCACCTGTGAAGCCATCTGGTCCCGGGCTTTTGTTTGTTGGAAGAATTTTAATCACAGTTTCAATTTCAGTGCTAGTGATTGGTCTGTTCATATTTTCTATTTCTTCCTTGTTCAGTCTCAGAAAGTTGTGCATTTCTAAGAATTTGTCCATTTCTTCCATGTTGTCCATTTTATTGGCATATAGTTGCTTGTAGTTATCTCTCATGATCCTTTGTATTTCTACAGTGTCAGTTGTTACTTCTCCCTTTTCATTTCTATTTCTATTGATTTGCATCTTCTCCCTTTTTTCTTGATGAGTCTGGCTAATGGTTTATCAATTTTGTTTATCTTCTCAAAGAACCAGCTTTTAGTTTTATTGATCTTTGCTATTGTTTCCTTCATTTCTTTTTCATTTATTTTTGATCTGATCTTTATGATTTCTTTCCTTCTGCTAACTTTGAGGGTTTTTTGTTCTTCTTTCTCTAATTGCTTTAGGTGTAAGGTTAGGTTGTTTATTTGAGATATTTCTTGTTCCTTGAGGTAGGATTGTATTGCTATAAACTTCCCTCTTAGAACTGCTTTTGCTGCATCCCATAGGTTTTGGGTCATCGTGTTTTCATTGTCATTTGTTTCTAGGTATTTTTTGATTTCCTCTTTGATTTCTTCAGTGATCTATCGGTTATTTACTAGTGTATGGTTTACCCTCCATATGTTTGTATTTTTCACACTTTTTTTTTCCTGTAATTGATATGTAGTCTCATAGCGTTGTGGTCAGAAAAGATACTTGATATGATTTCAATTTTCTTAAATTTACCAATGATTTATTTGTGACCCAAGATATGATCTATCCTGGAGAATGTTCTATGAGCACTTGAGCAGAAACTGTATTGTTGTTTTTGGATGTAATGTCCTATAAATATCGATTAAGTCCATCTTGCTTAATGTGTTTTTAAAGCTTGTGTTTCCTTTTTTATTTTCATTTTGGATGATCTGTCCGTTGGTGAAAGTTGGGTGTTAAAGTACCCTACTATGATTGTGTTACTGTCGATTTGCCCTTTTATGGCTATTAGCATTTGCCTTATATATTGAGGTGCTCCTATGTGCATAAATATTTACAATTGTTATGTTTTCTTCTTGGATTGATCCCTTGATCGTTATGTAGTGTCCTTCCTTGACTCTTGTAATAGTCTTTATTTTAAAGTCTATTTTGTCTGATATGAGAATTGCTACTCCAGCTTTGTTCTGATTTCCATTTTCATGGAATATGTTTTTCCATCCCCTCACTTCCAGTCTCTTTGTGTCCCTAGGTCTGAAGTGGGTCTCTTGTAGACAACATATATATGGATCTTGGTTTTGTATCCACTCAGCCAGTCTATGTGTTTTGGTTGGAGCATTTAATCCATTTACATTTAAGGTAAGTATCAATATGTATGCTCCTATTACCATTTTCTTAATTATTTTGGGTTTGTTTTTGTAGGCCTTTTCCTTCTCTTGTGTTTCTTGCCTAGAGACGTTCCTTTAGCATTTGTTATAAAGCTTGTTTGGTGCTGCTGAAATCTCTTATCTTTTGCTTGTATATAAATGTTTTAATTTCTCCATCAAATCTGAATGAGATCCTTGCTGGGTAGAGTAATCTTTGTTGTAGGTTTTTCTCCTTCATCACTTTAAATATGTCCTGCCAGTCCCTTCTGGCTTGCAGAGTTTCTGCTGAAAGATCAGCTGTTAACCTTATGGGGATTCCCTGTGTGTTATCTGTTGTTCTTCCCTTGCTGCTTTTAATAATTTTTCTTTGCATTTAATTTTTGATGGTTTGATTAATATGTGTCTTGGCGTGTTTCTCCTTGGATTTATCCTGTATGGGACTCTGTGCTTCCTGGACTTGATTAACTATTTCCATTCCCATATTAGGGAAGTTTTCAACTATAATCTCTTCAAATATTTTCTCAGTCCCTTTCTTTTACTCTTCTTCTTCTGGGACCCCTATAATTCGAATGTTGGTGTGTTTAATGTTGTCCCAAAGGTCTCTAAGACTGTCTTCAATTCTTTTCATTCTTTTTTCTTTATTCTGCTCTGCATAATTATTCAATAATTTTATCTTCCAGGTCACTTATCTATTCTTCTGCCTCAGTTATTCTGCTATTGATCCCTTCTAGAGAATTTTTAATTTCATTTATTGTATTGTTCATCACTGTTTGTTTGCTCTTTAGTTTTTCTTTAGGTCTTTGTTAAACATTTCTTGTATTTTCTCCATTCTATTTCCAAGATTTTGGATCACCTTTACTATCATTATTCTGAATTCTTTTTCAGGTAGACTGCCTATTTCCTCTTCATTTGTTTGGTCTGGTGGGTTTTTACCTTGCTCCTTTGTCTGCTGCATATTTCTCTGTCTTCTCATTTTGCTTAACTTACTGTGTTTGGGGTCTCCTTTTCAAAGGCTGCAGGTTCGTAGTTCCCATTATTTTTCGTGTCTGCCCCCAATGGGTAAGGTTGGTTGAGTATCTTGTGTAGGCTTCCTGGTGGAGGGGACTGGTGCCTGTGTTCTGGTGGCTGGGACTGGATTTTGTGTCTCTGGTGGGCAGGGTTGCATCTGTTGGTGTGTTTCGGTGTGTTTGTGAACTTAGTATGATTTGAGGCAGCCTCTCTGCTAATGGGTGGGGTTGTGTTCCTGTGTTGCTAGTCATTTGGCATGGGGCGTCCAGCACTGGAGCTTGCTGGCGTTGGGTGTAGCTGGGTCTTAGCTTGAGATGGAGATCTCTTGGAGAGCTCTCACCAGTTGATATTATGTGGGGACAGGAGTTCTCTGGTGGTCTAATGTCCTGAACTCGGCTCTCCCACCTCAGAGGCTCAGGCCTGACACCAGGCCAGAGCACCAAGACCCTGTCAGCCACACAGGTCAGAAGAAAAGGGAGAAAAAAGGAAAGAAAAAATAATACCAAATTTTTAAAAAGATAAAATTATTATAGTAAAAAGAATTATTAAAATAAAAATATTTATAAAGGTAATAATCAAAAAAAAAAGAGCAACCAAACCAATAAATAAATCCACCAATGATAACAAGAGGTAAAAACTATATGAAGATAAACATAAAAATCAGTCTAGAGACTGTCATACGGAGTGAAGTAAGTCAGAAAGAGAAAAACAAATATCGTATATTAACGCATATATGTGGAACCTAGAAAAATGGTACAGATGAACCAGTTTGCAGGGCAGAAATAGAGACACAGATGTAGAGAACAAACGTATGGACACCAAGGGGGGAAAGCGGCAGGGGGGAGGGGTGTGGTAGTGTGATGAATTGGGCGATTGGGATTGACATGTATACACTGATGTGTATAAAACTGATGACTAAAAAGGACCTGCTGTATAAAAAAATAAATAAAATTAAATTAAGAAAAAAGAAACAGGTCAGTCACAGAGAGCAAATCCCAAGTCTACAGCTGCTCCTCAATTTTGGGTTGATTCGTTGTCTATTCAGGTATTCCACAGATGCAGGGTTCATGAAGTTGACTGTGGAGATTTAATCTGCTGCTCCTGAGGCTGCTGGGGGAGATTTCCCTTTCTCTTCTTTGTTCGCACAGCTCCTGGGGTTCAGCTTTGGATCTGGCCCCGCCTAAGCGTGTAGGTCGCCTGAGGGCATCTGTTCCTGCTCAGACAGGACGGGGTTAAAGCAGCAGCTGATTCGGGGTCTCTGGCTCACTCAGGCTGGGGGGGGAGGGAGGGGTACGGAGTGCGGGGCGAGCCTGCGGCGGCAGAGGCCAGCATGATATTGCAACAGCCTGAGGCGCACCATGTGTTCTCCCGGGGAAGTTGTCCCTGGATCACGGGACCTTGACAGCGGCGGGCTGCACAGGCTCCCAGAGAGGGTGTGTGTGGGGGTGTGGACAGTGCCCAGTGCTTGCACACAGGATTCGTGGTGGCTGCAGCAGCAGTCTTAGTGTCTCATGCCCGTCTCTGGTGTCTGAGCTGATAGCGACGGCTCACGCCCATCTCTGGAGCTCGTTTAGGCGGCGCTCTGCCTTCTGTGAGCAGACAGGGAAGAAATCCCCTTTCCTTGCACACCCCAAAACAATGGTCTCTTGCCTCCTACGCAGGTCCAGAGTTTTTTCCGGACTCCCTCCCGGTTAGCTGTGGTGCACTAGCCCCCTTCAGGCTGTGTTCATGCAGCCAACCCCAGTCCTCTCCCTGGGATCTGACCTCAGAAGTCCGAGCCTCAGCTCGCAGCCCCCGCCCACCCCGGCGGGTGAGCAGACAAGCCTCTCGGGCTGGTGAGTGCTGGTCGGCACCGATCCTCTGTGCGGGAATCTCTCCGCTTTGCCCTCTGCACTCCTGTTGCTGCGCTCTCCTCCGTGGCTCTGAAGCTCCCCCCCCCCCACGCCCACACCCCCTTTCCACAAGTGAAGGAGCTTCTAGGGTGTGGAAACGTTTCCTCCTTCACAGCTCCCTCCCAGAGGTGCAGGTCCTGTCCCTATTCTTTTGTCTCTGTTTTTTCTTTTTTCTTTTGCCCTACCTGGGTACATGGGGAGTTTCCTGCCTTTTGGGAAGTCTGAGGTCTTCTGCCAGCATTCGGTAGGTGTTCTGTAGTTGTTCCACATGTAGATGTATTTCTGATGTATTTGTGGGGAGGAAGTTGATCTCCACGTCTTACTCCTCCACCATCTTGAAGTCATCAGGTTTTTAAGGTGACTTTAAACTAGATTTCAAATATCTAAGCATTATTTTGAATAACTGTGCCCAAGATTTTAGATATACCACAGCGTGGGAAGTGTATTGAACTGACAAAATTAAAAAAGAAAAACATTAAGATTAAAAAATTTTTTCTACTTCCCCCTACCCCACTTCTTCCACATTGCTGCCCCAACAGGACCCAGCAGGGCAAGGAACACAGCAGGACAAGGGACTGCAGGACAAGTCAACCAGGACGGCCTGCGGCCCTGTTCTACCATGGCGCCAGCATCCTGCACCTCCGCTTCCAGGTCACTAGCCCAGACAGCGCTAACAACATCTTTAGCCGGTGGTACCTGAATCACTTCTGTAAGGAGATGCCCATCATCGTGGGCTGAAAGACTGACCTGTGCAAGGACACGTCGCTGGTGAAAAAGCTGAGGTAGAATGGGTTTGGAGCTGGTGACCTACCAGAGGGGCTAGGAGATGGCGAGGACCATGGGCACAGGGCCTCCGTCCAGTGCTCAGCTTGCCTGCACAGAACATCTATGCCAACTTCCAGGAAGTGGTCAAGGTGGCCTTCACCCGCAGTTGCAACCTCTGGCACAGGATTACGCGGAGTTTTTGCACCGTAACCCAATGGTCTTGGGCCCTCCCTGCTGCAAAGGACCTGGCAGCGTGCGAAGAAGATGGTCACCAACCTTCTGCCCAGTTGGCAGGGCTGGACGCCATCCCCGCTGTGACAGCCAAACTGCACCTCAAACAGATGGGCACCACCGAGGCCTGGCCCCGGCCCCAAACCTGGCCTCCCTGGACTGGAGAGAAACCCTGCTGAGGCTGAGGCCTGAGGGAGGGGGGTTCCCAAGCCCACCAGCCCTGTAGAGGCCCAGCCCTGGAGTCTCCTGGAATTGCTAACAGATTCCAGCTCCCAGCCCCAGATCGCACATCCTGGACCGTGCATCCTGGGGCGACCTGTGCAGCCTGGCGCCACCTCACGGCTGTTTCTGCGTCTGCACCTTCACGACCTGTATGCTTAGTTCATAAACCCACAACCTGCCCCATTCCCCTTTGCCCTGCCCATCCCAGTGGTAATAACAACTAAAATGATATCACTTGTCCAAAAAAATTTGTTACATGAAATAAACAATCATTTATTTCACAAAATAAACAACTGTAAGCAAACATGATACCCCAAACCCTACATTGGTAGTGACACACTTGAAAGAGGACACTATATGGGAAGAATTGTGATTACCTGAGTCAAAGCTTTCTTGGTGTGCTTATTCTTTAGCTACAATAGCATATTCCAAGAAGTAAGGTGTCCTTAAGTACAATAAAACTTTTGTACTCCATATGATGAGTTTCTCTTTCCCCAAGGATGGCAAAAATAAATTCAGAAAAATGGAGAGAAGCAAAGAAGGTCCAAGACCTCTGATGAGCACCAATAAACAGACAAGATCTTAAATTAAGAACAAGGAGATATAATAAAAAGGAAATGACAGTTACAAACATGGGCAGTTTTAAGTGGTGTTTTTTTTGTTTGTCTGTTTTTGTTTGTTTTTTGTTTTTTGTGGTACGCAGGCCTCTCACTGTTGTGGCCTCTCCCGTTGCGGAGCACAGGCTCCGGATGCGCAGGCTCAGCGGCCATGGCTCACGGGCCCAGCCGCTCCGCGGCATGTGGGATCTTCCCGGACCGGGGCACAAACCCGTGTCCCCTGCATCGGCAGGCGGAGTCGCAACCACTGCGCCACCAGGAAGCCCAAGTGGTATTTGTTTTATCAAGCAAAACTTTTTTATGATAGGAATTAAAATATTGGATTCTTGATTTTTAAACAGTTTCAAAAAGCCACTTACATATTAAAATGTATTCTGAGACTTGCAGACCACGATACGATATCATATGATATAGAAGTTGGATAGTTCAAGTAAATAACAATTTTTGACTGAAGCACTATTTTTCACTTTAAGAAAAATCCAGTTTATAATAGCAGCAAAAACTGTAAAATACCTATGAATTAACAGGAGAATTGATGTACAAGAGATGTATCAAGAAAGCTATTAAATTTAAACTCTATTCGTGGACACAGACAAGACCTGAAAACATAGAGAATCATACCATGTTCAGGAGTGAAGGTAAAAATATTGTAAGCCTATTAAATTCCCTTAAATAAACACATAAAATCAAAGCAATCTTAATCAAATTTTAAAACAGAAATTTTATGGAACTTTACAAAGTGATTCTAGAATTTAACTGAAAAACTAAGTGTGCAAAATAAGTTATAAAAATCTTAAAGAAATAAAAAAGAATAGTGAAAGAGTGATTCATCTTCCAACTCCAATACCAAAACAATAGCAAAAAGTTTCAGTACCTAAGAGAGTCTGATTGTCTTAGAAATGGTAAAGTAGATAAACGGCACCAAATACTGCAGAGCAGACCTATCCACACAAGAATAATTAATATATGATAGTGTTGACATTTCAGATAATTGAGAAAAATAGCATTTAAAAATGCGACTACCCATTTGAAAAACTAAAGATAGATCACTATATCACAAATTCACAAAAATAAATTTCTGTCTTACTAAAGGCCTAAACATAATTGTCAAAAACTACAAAATTTAGAAGAAAATATAGGAAATTTTACTATGTTTTTATAGAAAAAGTCTTCTTAAACAAAACTAAAACCCAGAAGCCAAAAAAAATTGTATAATTTAAGAAAAAAAATTTTAATAAGAAAACTCCCTTAAACAAAGTAAAAATGAATGAGAGGATAAGGATTATAGTGTACAAAGGATTTCTACACATTTGTTTCTTTTAAAGAAATAGAAATGTCTTTACGACGTATGAATAAGCAAATCACAGAAGAATAAATACAAATCTCAGTCACCATTTATGATCAAATTAGTAAGAACCTTAGGAATTCAGGTTTACCATCAATTTGGTATAGAGTGAAAAAACTAATAAAATCCAATGTTTGCATGCTCTGATACTATTGGTAAGACTACACAGTGTTACAACCATTTTGAAGGACATTTGACAAAATCAGTCAAAATGTAAAATGGGCACAGATATAGATCCAGGTACTTCAATTCTTCAAATTTATCCCTCAGAAATACTTGAATAAGTGTACAAGTGAATATGTACAAAAGCATTACTTAAAGCATTGATTATAACAAAAAATTAAAACAACTTAAATGTCTATTAAAGAATTTTTATATATCATGATAATCCATTTTACAAAATTACATGTTAAGAAAAGGGAGACCTATGTGTTCTAACATAGAAAATGCTCCCCAAATGTCAGTAAAATAATTGAGGTGATACACAATGTGTACATTAAAATACAGTTTATGTTTAAAAAATACAGACATATACATAAATATGCAAATTAGTAGAAAGCTATATGGAATATAACACCAAATATTAACAGTGATTCATCTTAGCGAGAGGTAAATGACTAATATAACCTATTTTAAGTGGTAAGAACTTATAGCCAACCTACTTTATAACATTGTAATATGTACCTAACAAATATTATACTGTCAATACATAATACACGTGTAACTGATTCTGCATATTGACTTTCTTTTTTTTTTTTTTTTTGCGGTACGCGGGCCTCTCACTGCAGTGGCCTCTCCCATTGTGGAGCACAGGCTCCGGACGTGCAGGCTCAGCAGCCATGGCTAACGGGCCCAGCCGCTCCGCGGCATGTGGGATCTTCCTGGACCGGGGCACGAACCCGCGTCCTCTGCATCGGCAGGTGGACTCTCAACCACTGCGCCACCAGGGAAGCCCTGTATATTGACTTTTTATTAACACAGAAGAGAAGCAATACTAACGTACATCCACAAAAGTACAATCAATAAAACTACTTTCTTTCAGTTTGCATTTAGATTCCCAGTCTTTTAGAAATACATGTGACAGTTGTTTTTACATGAATAAATAGCTAGATATGGAATCGAAATAAAACCAAGCTTAAAATTATCATCATCCTTATCAATTCTATAATATCAGTTCTAAAATTAATCTTGCCAAAGGTTTGCAAGAGCCAGCCTATATGTATCCTAAAAATCGTTATTTTGATCTTATGTCTGTAGAGACCCACAAGATAAACTTAAATAATAACTGTAGTTTTACGGAATTATTTATTTTAATCAATATTTCAAGGCATTTCAAAAATTTGCATTGCAAGTGTCTGCCATACAATACAAAAAGAAGTCTATGAGAAGGTAAAAACAAACAACTTAACTTATCCAACTGAAGCCTATCAGAATTATTCAGGGAAACTGAGGAACAAGTCAAAAAATTATACATTTTTGCTTCATGAGACCAAACTACCCATTCAGATGTGATAAGAGATGAACCATCATTTCTCTTAAACACCACTCTCAAACATTTTTGTGACAGAATTCCCAGTGATCTCAAGTTGTTACATCCATATTCCCTGTTCCAAAGTACCCCCTTAGGAAAAACAATATGGAAGAAGTGCAAATTGCATTAAGGATGACTGAACAAATGTTAAATTGCCTCCTGGGGCAATAAAATCACGGCATTTTCACAGGATCATTGGAAAGGAAGAAAGATTTGAGTTTCACAAGTGAGAGGCCCATTGCCAGTTAGTTGGCAAAGAGCTATCTGTGTAGCCTTGAATACTCTCTCTGGAGTTTATTTTCTTGTCTGTAAAATGAAGTGATTGGACAAAATGATCTCTAACATGATCCAACTCTTTATTCATTGAGCTTATGGGCCAAGCCTCCAAGCTTAAAAGCTCCAGAGAAAGGGCATCACTAACAAACATAAAAGTAAAACGGGGATTGAGGTGATGGGGATAAAATTAATTATCAGTTAATTTCAGTTAGTATCAGTTTATACTGAATAACAAACCACCCAAAACTAGAAGGTTTGAAACAACAAATATTTATTATTCCTTATGATTTTGTGGTTTGGCTGGATGGTTCTTCTGGTCTTGGCCAGTTTGCCTGCGATTGGACGGTTTAGGGCAAGAGTCAAAAAACCTTTTCTGGGGCTTCCCTGGTGGCGCAGTGGTTGAGAGTCCGCCTGCCGATGCAGGGGACACGGGTGCGTGCCCTGGTCCGGGAAGATCCCACATGCCGTGGAGCGGCTGGGCCCGTAAGCCATGGCCGCTGAGCCTGCACGTCCGGAGCCTGTGCTCCGCAACGGGAGAGGCCACAACAGTGAGAGGCCCACGTACCACACACACAAAAAAGAAACCTTTCCTGTTAAAGACTTGGTAGACCATGCGATCTCTGTTGTAGTTACTCAACTCTGGTTTTGTAGCACAAAAGCAGCCATAGACAATATATAAGTGAATGAGCATGGCTGTGTTTCAATACTACTTTATTGAAAGGTAATATACCTGCTATACAAAAGCAGATGGTGAGTTGGATTCGACCCACAGATCATAGTTTGCCCATCCCTGGTCTACGTGGTCTAACACACATCTGGCTGGTTAGCTTAATATCAGCTGGGATGCTCTGGTTCTTTTCTACATTAAGCTCTCATTCTCCATGAGGCTATCCTATGTTCATTCACATGCTGTACTTGGAGTTCCAGATGCAACAAGATAGCAAGTCAGATTGCAAAACATTTTTCAAGCTTCTGCTTATGATATTTTTTCCCCATTGGCCAAAGCAAGTCATGTGGCCAAGTTCTGAGTCAAGAAATGGTGAAATAGACTCCACCTCTTGATGGGACCAATGGGCAAAGTCAAAAATATAAAGTGGTGTACATAAAGATGGAAGAGATCTGTTCCCATTTGTATAATATGCCACAGGGAACTATGTAAAATATACCCACAATGATACCAAATTTCTAATCATTTAGATTTAACTAACCCCAAGTCAATTAGAAAGATAACATTTTGAGATAACATAAAAAATACTTTATTTCTCCTAAAAATAAGTTTAATCTTGTGATTATTTCAAGCTTCTCCATATGGAAAGAAATATTATCACCTGAGGAACTCCAGAGTTCCTCTGACAATATAAATTGTAATTTATATGGTGGTGGAGATTAGACCGTAAAAGAGTAGATTAATAAAATCTTTTTAAGTTGGATTTTTTTCCTATCTTTATATGAAAAGAGATTATAGCCTACAGCAGTAAGTGAAGAGTACATTTATCACTTTAGAATAAATATACACACTTCACTCCACCATTTTCACTCCAGTTTGATATCTGTCCTCTAGGCAACAGAGGCTTGCAATGATAGAGGCAGTGATCACTTCCGAAATTGACTGGTGTTATTTTATAGCAGGAAAGTATCTGAGACAGTGGTCTAAGAAAATGAAGAAGCACCCACAGAAGGCCAAAAGTGGAATTTCCCCTGAACATTTTGTCAAAAATATAGAAATAGAAGTGAGAATGTTTAGTTATCTGATATGGCTTTTTAAATAATAGATGGACTATTACAGCAGCCATGGTTGAAACTGGTCCTAAGACACATTTATTTTTTAAAATATTTTATTTATGTTAAAGTAGATCATCAATTTGTCAGCAACAGAGAAGCAGAAAGATACACAAAATAGAGAGGCATTTGAAATAAAAGTGAAAGTTTCCTGTGCATGAGTGATGCCTTCTGTGTTTGGCATGATTTTATTTGACATTCTCAATGATTAGCTTAGTGAGAAAACTGACCCTTGCCTACCTTCTAACTCTCAGGAAAGGAAAAGTAAATTTTCAGGTAACCCTGTCAGAGAAGACGCAATCAACATTCTTAAGCGTGAAAAGAACAGCACAAATTATTTTATAGATTACCTATTGGGGGGAGGTCAGAGAGTGGAATGAATTCACTTAAGAACAGGGATCTTAAAGTGTGGTCCCTTACTAACAGCATCAGCATCAACTGGGGATGTGTTAGATATACAAGTTATCTGGACCCACACCCTACTCAGTGAATCAGAACCTCTAGGAGGGAATTCCCTGGCAGTCCAGTGCTTAGGACTCCTCCCTTCCACTGCAGGAGTCACAGGTTCAATCCCTGGTCAGGGAACTAAGATCCCACATGCCAAGTGGTGCAACCAAAAAAAAAAAAAAAAACAAGAACCTCTAGGACTGGGACCCAGCAATCTGTTTTAACAAGCCCTCCAGTTGATTCCGATGCACATTAAATCTGGATTATTCGAAGATAACCCAATTTGATTATTACATTAAGAGGGACCACTAGAAGCCAATCATGTCTGATGATTTTAAGCTATCTGCTTTCAGCAATCTTCATGGGCCATTCACTTTTTTTTAAATCATATATTCAATCAGGAATTTCTAGTTACAGGAAGACAAGTTAACTATGGGCAACAGGCTTGACTGGCAAATCACCATGCTGTGAATGCCTACACTCATTTCTTATTCAAGTCAGGTAGGATCCGTGGAGCTAAGGAAGCATTAGTTAAATGAACAAAGTTAGGACATGAAAATTAAGTAAACTTCCATTTCTTGTTTCACTGTAGTTTCTGGAGGTGTGTACTTCCTATGACTCCAGGGGGTCAATTTAGATGACAAGAAGAGTAACAGAAAGGTGTCATTCTGGGTCATTAAATGCTATTCTATTTAAAGCATTGAAATCACACAATATAAGTCCAACATATATAGATTAAAAAAAAAAAAGATTTTCTCACTTACCCAGGAAAGTACAAGTAGTATGTTTCTTGTTTTAAGGAAAAAGTTCAAAATAAACAGACACTTGAAATTATTAGAAAGACATGGAAAGGAAGATAACAGACTAGATGAAAAAGCAACTTAGCAAAATTGAGGACAAAATGATGGCTGGAGGGTAAACTGGGCATAATATGGAGTAGGAAAGAGCTCCAGAAATTCAGAATGTTTTCACCTATGTGGTGGGCTTCCGTGATTTCACAATTGTATTTAGTTTTGCTGTTTTCTACCTTCATGGAAGACGTTGTGAATAGCCAGGACATTGAAGGTACAGGTAATCTGTTCTTTTCCAACCAGCCCTCCCTCTGCAACTACATTCTACATTCTGTTCTCATTTTTGAACATGGTGTTTTGGTAGAAATCCATATCTCATAGGACTTTCTAACAATGAGTAACTTAATTGTAATCGCTTTCCAAATAATTCTCTACCTAATGAAGCATGAGGGTGACATTTCCAAGTGCCTTTACCAGCCTGTGGGAAATCTTAAGCCCAAATAATGTAGGGGTTGATGAGGTTCAAGATACCAAACTATGGAGGCTTACTACCCCAAAATACAGCACCTTGGCATATTGAATATTTTCAGCCAAAGGAGTTTGAGAAAATGGCAGAAGCAGAAAGGGCTCTCTGACCTTCCTCTCACTCTTCTCACCCGAAACAGGTCATAAAACCCTCACAAGAGAGGTGCCTTCCTGTACCCAAAGGAAAAGGGCATCCTTATCTCCAAAGACAGAGAGACTCCAAGCATAATCTTAACACATCAGACCTTGCTAAGTTTTCTCCAGTTTATTACACTTATACTCCTTAACCTATTAAATTTCTACCTGACTACCGATTCTTCAAACCTCACATAAAAATACACAGGTCTGACTGTTTCTTTGGGTCTTCATTTCCTTATGAAGGCTCCCATGTCAGGTAAAATTTTATATTAAATACATTTGCATGCGTTTTTCCTATTAATCTGTCCTTACCAGTTAAGTTTTCAGACCCAGCCAGGGATGCTAAGACAGTCATGGAACACGTTTTCCCTTCCAACAAGGTTATAGAAACTCATGAGGGAAAAGGTCATCTTAAAAGCAAAAAATTGGTCTTTTCTGTATGTCTATTTTATATAGTTGGTTGTCTAGAACCATAACTAATCAAGGCAGCTTCAGAGGTGACTGTTGCTGGGAGTATAGCTTCCTGAAATAAAGGTGGGAATGAGAGACATTTACTAACTTAGTTTACCTCAAACCTAAAGCAAAACATCACTAACTAGTGCTGGTCTCAAATATTCAAAACTGAAATTTCTCTTTCCAAAGTAAGTCTCAAACTTAGAAATGATATTTTATGTAGAATTATTAGAGGAATTGACCTAATAATACGTTCTTCTTTTATACTGCATGAAAGATGATTGGGTTTTACATCTTTAAAAATCAAAGATGCTATAAAACATTTACACTAATGAGAAACAGGGTACTTCATGATGCATTATATTGTTTGACAAGATTACTGCAAATAATTATATGCTGATTTTTAAAGCTTTGTACATGAATGACAATAATCTACCAACTGTGAAGACATTAAAAATATAATTTCCGCAAAACCAAACGGAGACTGAGAATCCAAATCATTTGCCTGAATATTCCTATTTAGTTAAGTAGTAGCTGTTTAAAAATTGTAAAGCATAACATGATTTTAACCTCGATCTATGGATGTGATCCATGACTTATAAGCCTTATTGAACGTATTAAAATGAAATTTTTCTCAATTGATCAGCCTTATTGTCTTTTTATGATTTGTATCCACAAATAAAATCTAAGTTACATGTGCTTTTTGTGGAAGGAAAAAGGGGATGTTGAGTTGATGAAAATCCAAAAGATCAAATTATATAGGATTCATCAATGTTCATAGCAGCATTATTTGCAATTGCCAAGACATGGAAGCAACCAAAGCCCATCAGCAGACAAATGGATAAGGAAGAAGCAGTATACATACATACATACATATAATGGAACACTACTCAGCCATAAAACAGGATAAAATTGTGTCATTTTTGCAACAACATGGATGGATTTTGAGGGTATCATGCTAAGTGAAGTAAGTCAGACAGGAAAAGATAAATACTGTATGATATCACATATGAAATCTAAGTAATACAACAAACTAGTGAATGTAACAAAAAGAAGTAGAATCACAGATACAGAGAGTAAATTAGTGGTTACCAGTGGGGAGAGGGTGGAGGGAGGAAACATAGGGGTAGGAGATTAAGAATTACAAATTATTAGGTATAAAATATGCTACAAAGATATAATCGTACCATATAGGTAATAGAGCCAATATTTTATAGCAACTATAAATGGGGTATAACCTTTAAAAATTGTTAATCACTGTATTATACAACTCTAACTTATATATTATTGTACATCAATTATACTTCAATAAAAAAATAAAAATTAAATAAATAATACAAATTATGTAGGATGCAGTGAAAGCAGTGCATGGAGTGAAATTTATGTCATTGAATGCATATATCAGAAAAAAAGAAAGATCTAAAATCAATAATATAAACTTCCACCTTAGGAAACTAGAAAAAGAAGGATAAATTAAATGCAGAGTAGGCAGAAGAAAAGAAATAATAAAAATTAGATATCAATGACACTGAAAACAGAGAAGATCAATGAAATCTCTGATGTCACCTCCCTGGCGGTCCAGTGATTAAGACTCCGTGCTTCCACTGAAGGGGGCATGGGTTCGATCTCTGGTCAGGGAACTAAGATCCTGTATGCCACGTGGCCAAAAATAAAAATAAAAGTTGGTTCTTTGAAAAGATCAATAAAATTGATAAACCTCTAGCCAGAAAAAAGAGAGATGACAAAAATTACTGATATTAGAAATGAAAGAAGAGCTATTACTACTTATCCCATGTACATTCAAAGAATAATAAAGAAATATTATCCATCTCTACAAATTTGATAGATGACATTGACAAATTCCTTGAAAGATAGTTTATCAAAACTTGCACAAGAAGAAATAGATAATCTTAATATATCTATATCTATAAAAGAAATTGAATAAATGATTAATATTCTTCTAAAAGAGAAAGCACCTCTCCCAGATAGGTTCACTCATGAAGTCTACCAAACATTGAAGGAAGAAATTAAACCAATTCTCTACAACCTCTTCCAGAAAACTAAAGCAGATGAAATAGTTCCTAACTCATGGGCTAACGGAGACCAGCATTAACCTAATATCAAATCAGACACAGACATTACAAGACAGGAAAACTACAGGCCAATATCTCCTATGAACGCAGATGCAAAAATCCTTGACAAAATATTAACAAATAACGAATAAAATACAATTTATAAAAAGAATTATATACCACAACCAAGTGAAATTTATTATAGATACAAATGGCTGCTTCAACATTTGCAAATCAATTATTGTGGTCCATCAAGTCAAAAGGTTAAAGAAGAAAAATCATATGATCATATCAATAAATGCTCAAAAATCATTTGGCAAAGTCCAAAATCCAGTCATGATTTTAAAAACTCTCAGCAAACTAGATGTGATTGTTAGTTTTATGCATCAAGTTGGCTAGGCTATGGCACCCAGTTGGTTGTCCAGACTTCAGTCTAGATGCTCTGAGATCCCCTGGAAAGGAAGTTATTCTGCTTCCAGACTGCTTTTAGACTCAAGACTGAAACATTAACTCTTCCCTGAGTCTCCAGCCTACATTACAGATTTTCAGTCTTCCCAACCCTCACAATCACAAGTCAATTTCTTACAGTAAATATCTATCCTGTTGGTTCTATTTCTCTGGAAAACCCTAACTAGTACACTAGGAGTAGAGATTAACTTCCTCAACTTGGTAAAGACAATCAACAAAAAAACCTACAACTAACATCATACTTAATTATGAGAAATTGCATATTTTCCCACTAAGATCAGATACAAGGCAAATATGTCCACTCTAACTTCTCCTATTCAACATTGTACTGAAAGTCATAGCTAATGCAATAAAACAAGAAGAGGAAATTAAAGGTATACAAACTGGGAAGGAAGAAATAAAACTATCTTTGTTCACAGATTACATGCAGGAAATCCCAAAGAAGCAACAAAAAACTCCTGGAACTAATGGGTGATTACAGCAAGGTTAAAAGACACAAGTTGATATATAAAAATCAATTGCTTCCCTATATACACAATGAGCAACTGTTATTTGAAATTAAAAACACAGTACCATTTACATTACCAACAAAACAATGAAATACTTAGGTATAAATCTAACAAAATATGTACAAGATCTATATAAGGAAAACTACCAAAGTCAGATGAAAGAAATCAAAGAAGAAAGACCTAAATAAATGGAGGGATATTTCATGTACTTGGATAGGAAGGCTTGATATTGTTAAGCAAACAGTTCTTCCCAACTTTATCTATAGATTCAATGCAATCCCAATCAAAACTCTGGCAAGCTATTTTGTAGCTATTGACAAACTTATTCTAAAGTTTATGTGGAAGGCAAAAGACTCAAAGTAGCCAACATATCAACATTGAAGAACGAAGTCAGAGGACTGACATTACCTGACTTCAAGACTTACTGTGAAACTACAGTGATTGAGACAGTGGGGTATCAGCAAAAGAATAAAAGAATAGATGAATGGAACAAATAAAGAGCCCATAAACTGACCCTCACACATAGAGTCCACTCATCTTTGACAAAGAAGTAAAGACAAGTCACTGGAGGAATGATAGTCTTTTCAACAAATGGTCCTGGAATGCTAGACACTGACATGTAAAATAATGAATCTAAACACAGACCTTGCATCTTTCGTAACAGTGAACTCAAAATGGATCACAGATCTAAATATAAAATGTAAAACTATAAAACTATACTATCTTCTATGTAGAAGATAACATAGAAGAAAGTCTAGGTGACTTTGAGTTGGCAATGACTTTTTTAGACAGAACATCAAAAACACTAGCCAGGGGAAAAAAAATTGAAAAATTAGACTTTATTAAAATTAAAAACTTCAGCTCTATGAAAGCACTAAGAGAATAAAAAGATAAACCACAGACTGTGAGAAATTATTTGCAAAATACATATCTGGTAAAGGACTGGTATCAAAAATACATGGGCTTCCCTGGTGGCTCAGTGGTTGAGAGTCCACCTGCCGATGCAGGGGACACGGGTTCGTGCCCTGGTCCGGGAAGATCCCACATGCCGTGGAGCATTTAGGCCCATGAGCCATGGCCGCTGAGCCTGCGCGTCCGGAGCCTGTGCTCCGCGACGGGAGAGGCCACAGCGGTGAAAGGCTCGCGTACCGAAAAAACAAACAAAAAAATACACAAAGAACTCTTAAAACTCAATGATAGGAAAACAAAGAATCCAATTTTTAAAAGCGGGTAAAATACATGAACAGATACCACCCTGAAGAAAATAGACAAATGTCAAAGAAGCATAGGAAAAGATTCTCAATACCATATGTCACCAGGGAATTGTAAGCTGGCTATATGTATACCATTTTGTTATTCACCTCTGTGAAAGAAAAACTTCTGTCAATTAATGGATAAATAACTATACAATAATAAATAAAATGTATATTACAAATGAACATAAACAAATAAATATATAAAAACAAATAATGCGTTTATTACTTAAAACTACAATTTTGCACTAATTGAAACAACTCATAAACACTACTTAGAAATTGGTTGTTAATTTATAACAATTGTGTGCGTGCCTTAAAAAAAGGAAAAGACAAGAGAAATAGAATGGTAAAGATATCCTCAGAACAAAATTTCTTCACATATGATATTGTCCTCTATGCCATCAAGAGGATTGGTGAGACATCATTTATTAAAAGATTATCAAACTTGTCTTCAGAATTTCCTTCCAAGCTGCTGACATTCACCCTGCAAGGTTTCATGTCAGTGATTTCTTAATCTTATCTAAAGATGTCAACAGAAGGTTTTCAAACAGCACAGATTCATATTTCTTTCAAATGATCCTTAAAGATTTGTTAACTGAAACATCAAAGGGTTGCTATAGCCAAATCATGCCACAAAGAATACTAAGCAAGTTGCACTGCTTTAGTGGCAACTACATCATAAGTGTTGCCTAGACATGTTATAAGGTATTTTGAATTTCAGAGTTGACAAGTGTGAAAATAATATGCATCTTAGAATGAATGAAACATAGTATTTGGTTTCATTTTCTTTAATGAATCTCAGAGATTGTGTTAATGGATTTAAACCCATATCTATTCATAATTATTAGTAATGTATGTGGACATAGTTCTGCCACCATATTTTGTGTGTGTTTAAAATGGTAACAGGAACTTTCAGCTTCTATGCAATCCAACATTTCATACATGAATTTTCTAAAATCCACTCTTTAAAAAAAATTACTAATGCATAATAAAAAAATTAAAATATCCTTTAATTATCTGTTGTATCCTAATAGCTCACTTCTCAATGAAATGTAAATTTTTACTTCAATTAGTGATGGAAAATAAAGTCACCAAATAATTATTGTTTGATGATGCAGATGTAAAAATACGTAGATGGGGAGAAACCACACTATTTCTGCTTTTAGTTTAAGACATGTACCTCATAAAACTGAAAGGTAAATTTTTCTGAATTGTGAAGTGTCTATATTAGGGTGATTCCTAACAGCAGAATGTACTCCCTATGGGAATACAATATTTGCACTGAGTCTTTATTATGAGTCAATTTAATTCAACTAAAATCCCTCCTGAATGAAATACTTAATATTTCACCTGGAAATGGATTTAATTATCTGTGTTGTCATTTTTACTTTCTGAATAATCCTCATAAAAAGGTAAAATTTCAAAAACATTATAAAATTCTAAATCCAAAAATGAAAATTTATTTGGGTACAGCTTGGAGAGTAAATGTCAGATACCTGCAGGAGATATTAGAATGACTGCACTTACTATTTTCTTTAAACTATGACAATGTTTTTCAGGAAACTTTAAGGCAGAAAACAGTAAGTCATTTTCTTTGAGAAAAATGTAGTTTTATTCTGATGGTTTTTCAACCCAATCTTTCTTCAAAAGAACACTTTGCTTTTAAATACAGCTCATGATTATTCCCTGTAAAAAATGCAAAGAATGGTGTGAAACAGGAACGGATTATTATTTCTACTTTGACTATTATTCCTTCCCCTTATACCACTAAATATGTGAGAAAAGGAAGAACTTCAAGCAGTAAAACAAGCACAGAGATTGAACAAACTATAATGAAAAATAATACACATAGGGCAAGTTTTTTTTCCTCAGAATCAGGGTCTCATTAAATGCCATCTAACTTTAACAAGCTTAGTAAGTTGAAAATCACCATTTGTGTCATCTTACCGTACACCTAATATTCTTTATACACTACAGACTCACTGAATACCAAAAGGCACAGGATCTCCTAGGATAAACAGACAAAATCTTAGGGATAAACCACTGTCCATTTTTCTCTACAAATATTTCAAGCATAGGACATAAAAAGGCATCAGGCCACCCTTTCTTTAATTATTTTGGATTGCAGAAAATAAGTAGATTGCCTATTTCAGGCTTCAGTGACATTACGTAAATTACCTTGCCAAGCTTGGACACTGAAAAGGAGAAAAATTGTTTAACTTCCCATACAACATAGACATAAAGGATGATAGCAAATGGCCCAAGTAAGGTATCGTCCCTTCTCTTTTAACTCATTTTCAAAGCTGCAGAGTGGTCTTCACCCAAGAAAGTTCACCGAAAACAAAACAAGGTTTTGTCTTATTTTTCAATGTAACCACAATGCCTTGCAGAGAGTTGAGTTGTATCGTTAACAAATGTGTGATGTCTGTTGTTTACTGAAAGAAATTTTAAGTGAGCTGACCCAACTATATAGGAAAATAAGGACTTGCCGACTCTCCTTGATTTTTACCTCTTTCACACACACACACACACACACACACTTTAAAGAAGTCAGCAATAATCATTTTAGTTTGTTAATTCTCTTTTCCTTTAATATAGCAACTACATTTCCATGTGTCCTCACATGCAGCTTTCTACAGTTTTCTAATTACACTTCCAGAGAGTCAAGGGGAAAGAGGGTTTAGTTGAGGAGGCTCTCTATCTGATTTGTGCTATAAATTACCTCTGACAATGACATTCATACTTGCCAGAAGTTCAGCTGGGCAATATGACTACCATGTCAGGGTAAATTTACACAAGGCTATATAATTGCTGATGATGGGGGAAAGATAATTGAGCTTAATATTTGATGAGAAAGACAGAAAAATTATGATCCTTTCTAGTCCCCAATATGCTGCGCTCCCAATTATCAGGATTTGAAGCTGAGTGCCACAATAAAATGAAAAAAATAATAACAGTGGGGAGCCTCATCAAGAATGATAACCTAGCCATGGGGAGAGATTAGGGCCTGCTAAAGATAGGGGAAGAATTGGTCCAGGAGATTCAGCCCAGACAGAAATCACAATACACAGAATGCCTCTAAATCACAGAGTAAAAGACAAGACTGTAGCTGTAGGAAGGACAGGGAGGGCAGAGGAATGGCGTAAGAACAGGAGCAGCCAGCATGTCAGAACAGCTCAGAAAAGACAGCTTTGAGCCAATGGAGTGTGGAAGGGTTTTCATTTCCATTTAAACTGACCACTGGCCAGTGAATCCAGTCCTGTATGTGCAGCAGAACCCAGGATTGATACCTGGCTCTTGGACTTCAGAGGTGATCAAATCAGCTTCGCAGGCCATGATGCTTTGCTGTAGACGTGAGAAGAACAGACCATCCTCGGCATCAATGCACGTGGACTGATGCCTCCTTGATGGTAATTCCGTCCATGGACAGTCTTTAGTATTAGTGAAGTATCACCTCCCAAAATAAATACAATTTTATGCACACATCCATTTACTTCAGCCTCCATAAGACTTTCAAATTTGGAAATGAAGGTTTTACTCTGACTAGACGGGGTAAATAAGAGGCAGAAGCTTTGGGGTGTGAATGGGAGTTTAGAAGTAAATAAAAGTTAAATATCATCATGTGGTCAGGACTGTAGAGACGTTGCAGCATGCTCATTTAATCACCACATATTTGAATACGTCCATATTTTGTTTTATACCTTACAAATTCCTGCTAAAAGATATGATACTTTTTTGTCTTTTGCTTGTTATCAAATTCTACCAATTACAAAAATTTGCCCTATGGCATATCAATATGTAGGGCTAGATAATATCTGAAAGTATTTTCTGAGTGATCTATAAGGGTCCATGACCATTTTTTACTTTACAGGGGCCAGAGAGGAGTATTCAGTGGCTTTCTGTATCTGAAAACAAAATTTACCCCGGGACTTGCCCACCCTACTGAGGGAAGCACTCCAATCAAAAAACTATAAGAGGACTTCCCTGGTGGCACAGTGATTAAGAATCCGCCTGCCAATGCAGGGGACACAGGTTCGAGCCCTGGTCCAGGAAGATCCCACATGCTGTGGAGCAACTAAGCCTGTGCACCACAACTACTGAGCTTGTGCTCTAGAGCCCGTGAGCCACAACTACTGAGCCTGTATGCCACAACTACTGAAGCCTGCGCACCTAGAGCCCGTGCTCCACAACAAGAGAAGCCACCACAACTACAGAAAGCCCACGCACAGTAACGAAGACCCAACACAGCCAAAAATTAATTAATTAAAAAAAAAAAAACTATAGGAAAACCAATGACCAGCCTTTATGTCATGCCTTAGAGGTAAGCAGATAAGTCTCTGTAACTGTAAAATTATGTTGCTAATGGATACAGACTATAACAAAAATAAGTATGGGGACATTACAAACATTACAAAAATCATTTATGTCATGGTTCCTTGGATTACCTCGAGGTTAAAAAAAAAAATCCATTCAGATATTAATCCCTGGCATACTTAGGACAATGGCCTTTGTAGGAAAGTGTCATTGAAATCCTTGAGCTTTAGGAGTGTATCTGACCAGTGGAAAAACCCGTAAAAGCACTCAGACGCATAGGGAAAAAAAAAACAAGGAAAACATGATGTTATTTTTATGCTATCCACGCGTTTCAAAAGAAGAGAACGGATAGCAAGGGTGAGAAGGGAGAACCGCTGTGTAACAGACAGAGCCACCTGCATAATTTGCAAGGCCCGGTGCGAAACGAAAATGCGGGACCTCTTGTTCACAAAACTGGCAGAAAGCTTTCTCCTCCATTTCCCCGTCCATCTCTCAACCAGCCACGGTGTTTTTTACTTGCTGTTTAATGTTGCACTCTCCTGGGAGGGCCGAGACCTCACAGCCCCGCCCCGCAACTGCTCGCATAGGGTGCTTCCCAACTCCAGCCATCCCGCGCCCACGCCCCCGCCCCCCTGCCGGTGGAGGCCACAGGGCGGATGCTGGGAGGGACAGGAGAGCAGGTGCCTGAGCGTCTGTCCTGGGAGGCACCGAGGTGGCAGGAGGCGGCCCCCACCTGAAACAAGGCTCCAAGCCCCTCCCCACCCCCCGCATATTCCATTGCTCCATCAGAATTCACTTATTTAGCACAAATTCAAAGATTAAATTATTAAGAATTTCAAGGTGGCAATTGCAGAGCATTAAACCGCAAGTTGCCTGCACTGGTCACACACAGGTCCTGATAACTCACAATGGTCCAAACCGAGGGCATAGGAAGTAATTAAATGATGACAAATTAGAGCGGACGGAGCCAGTGGAAATGGCTACTTTGGCCCAGGAAAATCCTCCTTTCCTTACCTCTCTCTGCTCTGGTGAGCTGCCAGGGAACAACAAAGGGGATTTAACCAAATCTGCGAGGACGGTGAGACTTTCTGGGAAACGCTTCGAGTTGGCTCATTTTTTTTTTTTACTATTATTGGTGACACTATTATTAATAGAGTTCCTGTTACCAGATAACTATAAAATGTTAAGGAAGTAAATCTTTTTTTTGTTTCGTTTTTACCTCTTTCTGCTTCTTTACTCAAGCCACATATTATTTTGTTCACTGTAGTGCCAAGGAAATTCACAGATTTTAATCAAATTTTGATTGAATTTAATTCTCCCACTAGTTGAAAGTTAACTGATAAAAGAATATAGAACTATGTGCTTGATATATGATAAT
The DNA here is from genome assembly GCF_011762595.2 of Tursiops truncatus. Lineage (NCBI taxonomy): Eukaryota > Metazoa > Chordata > Mammalia > Artiodactyla > Delphinidae > Tursiops > Tursiops truncatus. The sequence continues at coordinate 160,455,567 of NC_047035.1, read as the reverse complement.
GGATCAAAACAATTTTACCTGGTTATTTTGTATATCTGCTGGGGCAGCCTAGCAACATCTTTGTATATTGCTGAATTTTTTTCATCTGCTTGGTGAAAATTCACAGTAGAGGGATTGAAACCCATAAATTTCACAAAGAGGGCAGTTAGTGATTTTTTTTTAAAATTCTAACTTCTCTTTGCCAAACTCAGAGAATCTAGAACACATTAACCAAATCATCAAAAGATTAAATCCCCAAAGCTAGAGGAAACTGTCAGTAACAAAGGGCTGCGAACGAGATAGTCAAGTTTTATCACAACTTCCTACAGTTCTTTCAAAATTATGAAATGATTTATAAGGTTCTGACAAGGGAATAATATAGAATCAAATGCAGTCTTAGTAACTGTAAAGTATCTAATTCTTGAACAGATGCAGTATACCTACTCAATCATTTCCAGGGGCTAATTCAACACCACAGGGTTTAATTTGAGGGAAAAAGAGAGTAACTTTTTGGTTCTTAATATCATAGTTTCAGCCTGCTCTGCTGCTCTGTTTTAAGAAAAGGACACAGGAAAATAGCCCTGTTTGAGTCCCAGCAGCAAAATCACTTGAGAGGATGAATCCTTCCCAGGGCTTTTATCTATTATTATTTTCAACCCAACTGTAGAAATCTGGGAAGATCAACATAGAATCTACAGTGGATAAAAGCATAGTGAAACTGAGTTTCTAATGGGGCAGACATTCAGCAGGAGGCAGGATTCATAATCTTTGCAGAGCTAACCTGCTAACAAAAGATTCCTGGAAAGAAAAATAGGAATTGTATTATTTAGAATGAGCTCTTCAAAGCAGCCCTAAATAGTTTCCTTTTAATTTCAAGCAGAGCAAACAGAGTAAACAGAATTGTGGACTTATATTTGGCAAGATTAGCACACCTATAATGACAAATAAAGGTGAACCTCAGTTGTTCACTAGATGTGCTTCAGAGAAAATGTATATTTGTGCAATAGCTGTCTCCTTAGTCAACATCATTAAAGGAAACATTAGGTGGCCCTGATAATAAAACACAGTTCTAAATTCAAATCTTTCTTGTATGTTTCACATCCCCCCAACTCTGACATGGAGCCATTTATTAACTGCTCTTTACCCTGTGAGACATATTATTACGTTGACTGCAGGAATGTTCTAGAGGAGATTATTCCCTAGAGAGTCCTCGTCAAGAAGATTCATAAAATAAAATTCTCTTGGGCCCATGTACATAGCAGAAATATGGATGTATAACATTTAGCAAGTTATTTCTTTTTATTCTATGATCGTTAAAGAGCGAGTAACCATGGTTAATCATCAGGGAAATGCAAATCAAAATCACAGTGAGATACCACTTCACACCCACTGTGATGGTTAGAATAAAAAAAAATCAGATAATAGGGGCTTCCCTGGTGGCGCAGTGGTTAAGAATCCGCCTGCCAATGCAGAGGAATATGTTCGAGCCCTGGTCCGGGAAGATCCCACATGCCGCAGAACAACTAAGCCTGTGCGTCACAACTACTGAGCCCACGCACTTAGAGCCCATGCTCCGCAACAAGAGAAGCCTGCGCACCGCAACGAAGAGTGGCCCCCACTGGCCGCAACTAGAGAAAGCCCGCGCAGCAACGAAGACCCAACAGCCAAAAAAAAAAAAAAAAAAGGATAATAAGTATTTGCAAGTATGTGAAAAAACTGGAACCTTAATACACTGGTAATGGGAATGGAAAATGGGGCAGCTACTCTGGAACATAGTCTGGCAGTTCCTCAAATGATCAAACACAGAGTTACCATGTGATCCAGCAACTCCACTTGGGTATATACTCAGGAGAAGTGAAAACAAATGCCGCACAGAAACTTGTACACAGTGTTTAGGGCAGCATTTTTCAAGATAGATAAAAGGTGGAAATAATCCCACTCATCAATGGAGGAAAGGCTTTTTAAAAAAGAAGCATATCCATATAATGAAATAGTATTTGGACATTAAAAAAATGAAGTATTGCTAATATTCTACAGCATAGATAAACCTTGAAAACATTATGCTAAGTGAGGCAAGCCAGTCACAAAAAACCACATGCTATGTGATTTCATTCATATAAAATCCAGAATAAGGAGATCTAGAGAGACAGAAAGTAGATTAATGGTTTCTTATTGCTGAAGATAGGGGGTAGGCTGAAGAACCGAGAGGTAAAAGCCAAGGTATACATATTTGAGGTGACGAAAATGTTCCACAGTTAACTGAGTGATGGGTGCACACATCTGTGAATGTAATAAAAACCACCAAATTGAATATTTTCCAAGTGTGAAGTGTATTGTTCTATCTCAATAAAACTGTTAATTTTTTTAATTAAAAAAGAAGAAAATGATATAACATTTTTATCTCCTACTATGAAGAAGTCAGTCAAACTTGTGTACGACTTCAGTAAATGTATAAACTTTACAGATTATGTTTTTAGATACTAATTTCATCCCAGCTTCATCTGCCATTTTCTTGCCCTTGTCTTTTCATCTCTCCTGTCCCCAACCCTCTAGACTTGATTTATTCACTTATTTATTTTGCATCTATTTAGTCTCCAGGTAAACTTGTACACTGTCTTATTTTCTCTCTGGAATGATCACACTATTCACCATTAATTAAGCTGTTATTATTAACTTAATTAAACTTTGTTCTTTTAACCAACAGGTTTGGGCATACCTAGTCTATAGTAACAATGTATACCAGATTTACAGTTTTTTAGAGGAGACAAAATTAAAATTCCTACAAAAATGTAATTTACTGAGTTTCACATATTTGAAAATCTCATCTTCATTTAATTATAGGGTAATATTTTCCCTTTGTGGCCAATATTTTAAGAACACTGGTTATGTCTGTGCCATCTCAAGGAATTCTGTACGTTTGAAACAGAATAACCAAAAGAACTACCAAAAACTTTTACCTTGAAGCAACTATTAACTTGCAGAATCGATTGCTTAAACTACAGCTATTCTTACTCGTTCTATGACATATTCAGTTTTGGCAGGTAATACAAAATGAGCACAGCCTGCTCTAAAATCAGTTTGCTTTTGTTACAAAAGGATTGTGTAAAGTTAAGCAAAACTTTCACATAAAAGTCTAGTATATAAAATTTAAATGGAAGATAAGTTAACACAATTAAGCTTCTTAGGAAAAAAAAGTTGTACAAGAATAATATTTTTGTCAAAAACGTGAACATCTGCACAACCACATCTTAGTTCTCAAAAATCAGACGTCTCTTCCTGCATCCCAACAGAAGGCAGGGAAAGAAAGCTATGAACTTCGCAATAGCAAACATGACTAAAACAACATTTATTATCACATTTTCTTCAGTTTGCCAGTTTCAGCCTCATGTCCAATTTCATAAAAGCACAATGCAGAGATTCTCCTGAAGGAATGTAATTAATCCTACTTACCAGGGTATAAGGCATTTTTATAACTTTGCTTTTTTACCCTTTTCATATTACTCAGCCACTGCTAACTGTGAGAAATATTAACACTATCGAAAATCCAGTTAACATACTCCCTCTGCTGGTAACAGCTGTCTTTCTCAAAGCATAAATTCATCATCTTTTCCTCTCATGTGCATTTCCTTTCCATATTAGATTTTCTATTTCATGTTTTCTTATAAAGAACCAAGTTACCTAAGGAGGCTATGAACAAACTAGTAAATGAAAACTTTTTAAAACCATAGGTTTTTAGTGAACTCATTATAAGCAAAACCTTCCTTCTTGTCAAATTCCAACAACTTTGAAGAATTTACTAACACCATCCTATTTTGACCCTCCTTTCTTACATCTCCCACAAACTAATCTGTGAAAAACACTATTTTTCCTTCATTTACAATAGCTACTTCTAAAAACTTCAACTGAAGTCTTCTTGCTTCTAAAATAACAAACAACGTAACCGCTGATATCATAGAAGGCTTCCTAAAATATTTGGAACGTTAAACATCAAAATTTAAACACACACAGAAAATGACTCATTGCATTTCATCCATTTAAAAATGTGTCTTCAGTTAATTAATGAGCAATATCTTCCTTTTATAGCTTTAATCTCCATTCCTACAGCTGCCCTTTTAGTCCAGGGCATCTTCATTTTATATTTACATTTCTCTATTTCCAACTCTTTCCCGGCTCCAATGATTTGTCATACTGCTACCAGGAAAATTTCCCGAAAGCAGGAAAATACCCTTAAACCCAGTGTAACCCCTTCACTCCCCTGCTCATAAATCAGTAGTCATTTTGAAACCAACTACTTCTGCTTCATTTCCTCCATTAGTCTTGAAAGAAGTTGTAAATCCCTAAAATTAAATACAAAGTTTTGCATTTGTATACACATACATTGTTCTGGAGAAAAGATTGCATAGCTTTCACTAGCTTATCAAAAGGACTCAGGACACCCCTCCAAATTATAAGAACTTATTCTGTGTCTGCTATACCCCATCGCTCTACACATACATTAACCCACATTCCACACTGGCCTCTTTGCTCTGCTGGGGCTCTGCTGGTGCATGGCCTTTTATTCCACACCCCTCTATCCAAGTCCCATTCTTTTTCAGGACCCACCTTCTGCATAAAGCTTATTCCAATTGCTTCTCAATTCTTATGACCCTTTAAACAGCAGCACTCTATTTTCCCCTTAATTATTCTGTAATAATTCTCCAACCATGGCCAAATAACAACTTCCTAATATTTGTGTCATGTGTATTGGTTTTATTTTCCCAACTAGACTGCACATATGTTATCACTTAACATGTCTTTTCCATTCATTCAGTGTGAACTCCCTGAGGGCAGAAAGCTATTGTGTATTCATTCCCAATGGCCATTACTGCATGGTGTAGAGATTCCCTAAATGTGTGATAAACAGAGATACAAATGTTCTGAAGGAAACGTAATATCTCATTATTTTACTTCCTTCAGTTATACAGGTATTTCAAAATACACTTATTTATGGATTTTTAAAAGATTTTGTGAAAATAATTACAATCTAAGGTTTTCCTTACTTTGATAATAAATAAATAAATAAATTATTTATTTATTTAAAGAAAGAAAGAAATATGCTGTGTCACGTTCTGGACGTTATAAGGCCTAAGGTCTAAATACTTCAGTCTCTAAGGAAGGTGCATAGTTCACTACAGATATACACATACACACACACCATGGACTATTACTCAGCCATAAAAAAGAATGAAATAATGCTACCTGCAGCAACATGAATGGACCTAGAGATTATCATACTGAGTGAAGTTAAGTCAGGCAGACAAAGACAAATATCATATGATATCACTTATATGTGGAATCTAAAAATTATACAAAGAAAATGGATAGCAAGACACAATCCCAAATCTTGGTTTTTGGGGGACTATATCCTTATTCCCCATTGATGATGTCAGAGCTTGGTGGTAAGTGCTCAGGTTACAAGGTACAAAGTAATGTCTTATCACATTGTTTTCTCTTTTACCTCCATGAAACAGTTTACCATCTCATTAAAGTCTATCCTATAAAATATAAACTTTTGCATTAAAAAGATATGAGAAGCAACAACAAAAAAAGGCAGAATGCAAAAGATCTCAGTCCTAACTTTAAAACATGAAGGCATCAGTGACAAACAAAATGAACTAATTAGTTATTCTTAAACCTGAACACCATTAGAATCAACTGGAAAGCTTTCAGAAGAATATACATAGCAGGACTCTAGCCCCAGATTTAATTACTCTGAGGTGGAGTCCAGGCTTTTTTTTAAGCTCCCCAGGTAAATCTAATGTAAGATTGGATCTGAGAAATTCTGCCCTAAACCTAATCACAATTGTATCTTAGGGTTTACTGAGATAAATTATACAACTCAGTAAACTAAATTCTGTAATAGAGATTCCAAGCATGAATGAAAAAAGGGAAGGCAGGGAGTTAGGAAGGAAAATGAAAAGAGAAGACTAGAAGGTACTAGAGAAGATTGTTTCTGCTGTCTTCAGACCTACAATTAGAAAAAAAATTTCTCTAGAATTCTACCACTTCCCAGATGTTAGCTTGAGATATACTGCCTATTCAAAAGATCATTTTATTAAATTGTCTCATAAATTCTTTCTTCCAAAGTCCCTTGAAATTTAGATGACTGGTTCTCAAAGCTAGCCAAATCATCGGATTCGATTCATATTTTTCTTTTAAATACAGGTTTCTTGTCCCACCTCCAAAAGATTCTGATTTGATAAAATTGCAATGAAATTCAAGGATTTATATCATTAAATGTTTCCCAGGTGTTTCACAGTCAGGATTGAGCATTACCGGTCTATATTATGAGATAATAAACTCTTTTTCAGCAAGAGTGTGCCCATTTCAGGGGTTCTCAAACAGACTTGTTCAAAATACTGTGGGCCCTCTATAACTGCAGGTTCTGCATGTGTGGATTCAACCAACGGCAGATCAAAAATATTTGAAAAGAAAATCCAGAAAGTTCCAAAAAGCAAAACTTGATTTTGCCTCATCCTGGCAACTACTTACATAGCATTTACATTGCATTTACAGCTATTTACGTAGCATTTACACTATCTTAGGTTTTAGAAGTAATCTAGAAATGATTTAAAGTATACAGGGGAATCTACGTAGGTTATATACAAATACCATGCCATATTATACAAGGGACTTAAGCACCTGTGGATGTGGGCACTGGTGGGGCTTGGTGGGGGCACGTCCTGGAACCAATCCCTCGTGTATACTGAGGGATGACTATATACACATTCAGACTCAACCCAAGAGATACTCATTCAGCAGGCAAAGAGTTTGGGTTGAAGCATTTGTATCTTTTTAAAGCACCAAAGGTAATACTGAAGCACCCAAAGTCGAGAGCCCCCAGCATAACATATAAATTTTCAATGAATAGTTGTTGAATAAATCAAAGAATGACTGGCTATAAATCTCTTTGACTTTTGCCTCCTTTTCATCTTATAACTCACCTTGCTTTTAACTTATAATAGTATTTTTGTTTTTTGGCTGCGTTGGATCTGTGTTGTTGCGCGTGGGCTTTCTTTAGTTACGATGAGCGGGGTCTGCTCTTCGTTGTGGTGTGCAGGCTTCCCATTGTGGTGGCTTCTCTTCTTGCGGAGCATGGGCTCTAGGAGCACAGGCTTCAGTAGTTGCGGCACGCAGGCTCAGAAGCTGTGGTTCGTGGGCTCTAGAGCGCAGGTTCAGTAGTTGTGGCACATGGGCTTAGTTGCTCCACGGCATGTGGGACCTTCCCGGAACAGGGATCGAACCTGCATTGGCAGGCAGATTCTTAACCACTGTGCCACCAGGGAAGTCCCTATAATAGTATTTTTATACCTCTTTCTCAATTCAGGTACAGGATGTTCCTTCACAGATACTGGTCTCTTAATTCATAGGAAGACTTGATGAAAACAAGACCAATCTGACTTAGATATTTTCTTCATGAAGCCAGGACTCCAACTGGTGGTAGATAATATCATGTCTCAATCCTGTCTGAAAGGTGTACTTCATCAACGAAAGCATAGCAGAATCTTGACATTAGTAGCTATCTTGAAACAAAAGGTGTGGCTTGATCATTCCTTAAGTCCAGCATCAATAAGACAAACAACTACTTAAATAGTATGCATCCTTATCATATTATCCACTTACTAAATCAGAATCTTGGGACAGGGGAGAATATCCTGGGACTGGGTTGTTTTTTTTTTAACAAGCACTTGCAAGTAATTCTATGATTAGGCAAGATTTGGAAACACTGAATAAGGGGAAAAATTAAAATCAGTCAAGACATGTAGGAAACAATCAGTGCTTAATCCAATAGATAAGGAAAGGCAGCTGATGATCACAGTACCTAATGTAGATTGTAAATCATTAAAACCGTGCCTTAGATGTAAAGAAAAAGGAAGAAAATATTTCACCAGAGCATATAGAATAGTCAATAAATGCAGCTTTTAAAAGTAACTTATTCTCATTGAGTCCACCCATTCTTTCCAATTCAAGAAACGACTTGGACTGGCTAAACAATAAACAATAAAATACAATAAAACAACAAAAAAATACAAATACATGGACATTTAATAATTATTATAAATTTAAATGCCAGTTTATAAAGATGGAAGATAACAATTAACACCCATAAAACTCTGACGGATGAAAGCTATAAAAACTGAACTCAAAGCTTTGCCCTGAGCTTCCTAGCAGCCTAAGTAACAAGGAAATTTTGATCTGTTATATACCTCTCCTTGTCTGGTAGGAGAAAGCACGTGAGTTCATCAGAAGAAACAAACTTTTTCTTAAATCTGAGTGTTATGAAAAATTGGTCCCAAGGGTCTTTATATAAGGAACATTGAGAATGTAATGGGCTGTGAATGCTAAAGCAGTAAAGAATAAAGAATGTTGTTATTCAACATACGGCTATTTTTCAATCAAAGCCTCAGTGAAAGCAAAGGACATAGCGGTAATGATCTTGTAAAGATATGCAGACTTCTGGTAATTTCTTCTAACAGAAGAATGATGAGTATCACATTATCCTCAGAAAATCTTGAGAAATTAACAAGTCCATTAAGCCTGTGTTTCCCCTAGTTAATCATATGTAAGAATTACACAAGAGCAGTTTAAAAATGTAAATTCCTATACTGGTCCCTAGATTTTGGAGTTGGGATCAGAAATCTACACATAGAACAAATGATTCTCAAGTGATTGTGGAAAACCACCTCCTAGAATTGCCACTTTCAAAAATCAGTGGTCACTGCTGGAATTGTTCTGATTCAAGGTAGAAGACCCCAGTGAAAGTTTGGCGGGTACACTGGTTGAAAGTAGGAGGAACCATGGTCTCCAAGATAAGTTTGCCCATTCCTCTTGGTAGCTTCTAAAAATACATTTTTTTAAAACTCATCCCAGAGCTGGAGAATCCCTCTGTTAGTGGTAGAATTCAGGAATCTGCATTCTAACTAATACTGCAGGTGATTCTTTGCACAATAAAATTTGAAAAATTTTGTTATAGCTTTTGTATAAATCTTTTTATATTGGACATATAAATGGGGGAGAAAGGATAAAAAGATACTTTAGTATAGGAAGTAAAGTTCCTGACTTGAAATATGACCACAGGCGAAGCCTGATGGAAGAATTCTTACAAGTTGTGCCAAGATTTCCTAGAGAGCAATTTCAGATCTGCAATTTCCATGCTCAAACCAGAAATCAACTGAATGTTGTACCATCTGTGGCAAGTAATTAATTTCAAGTTTCCAGAAACTTTTAGCTGTAGGAAATGTCCTAATATGGCATCAGTGGGCATTGCAGACCTATGCTTCCAAATATAATCATCCTTCCTCTGAAATCCTTCTTAAATAACACTCAGCCAGAAGAGACTTTCCAGTTTATCTAATTAAATTCTCTCAATTTGCAAATGGAAAAAGCTGAAGACTAGAGGTCACGTCCAAGGTGATATGGCTAATTTTGGCACATTTAGCTCAAAACTCTGGGCCCCGGGTACTACCATAACCCAATTCTTTCTATTACACACTTGCCAATGCAAACCATTTTAAAGAAAGGCTTAATTTAGAGGCAATGAAAGCAAGAAGACAATTCTTTTAATATGCTATTTTTCATAAATTATCCTCCATAAATGTTGATTCTCTTTTAGGGAACACATGTCAAGAGTCTGCTGACATGTAAGAAAATACTTACAATTCCTTGTGCTAAGTGCTAGAAGATGTTTAGATGCTAAACATCTTCTTTTGGTCTTGGTTTTGTCTTGCTGTTTTTTGTTTTCTGTTCTGGGTCGAGAGATAATATTTTGGTTGATCTAACTACTCTCTTTACCCAGAATCCAGGTTTATAAACTTCCCACTGTGAGTACAGGTTAAACCTGGGCTTTTGAACAAACTGACCCCAACTGTCTGCTCGTTGATCTTCGGTATAGCTTTGACCTTTGTGCTATGATGTTTTAAAGTCAGAATGGCTCTGGGTCAATTAGAAACTTACCCCTTCATAAAAACAGTTCCCTCCTGACATTTTCTAAAGATACTTCCCACTTACTTGACATAAATTAATCCCGGCTGTAAATGAGTTTTAGTCCCCAAAAACTCAACTATAAATCTAACCCTTGTATTACACATTCTGAGTTTATATTCACAAAGAACTCAGGAAGAAATGTGCTTTTTCTCTGGAGTTTTTCTTTGCAAACATGTTACCCATTAGTCTTCCTAATGAACTACAAATCTGCTTTTAAGAAATGTCTTCAAAGAGAAAAACTCGAAGTAAACATTAATTATTTTCCTGAGACACTTTAGAGTTTGTGTGTATCTGTATACACTTTTTCTGTTTCCTTTTACCTTTGTCTGAGCAAGGCCTCGTTAGAGTTTGATTGGAGTGGTCCTAAAAGCCTGTTAATGGCAGCTATGAGGAAGAGAGGTATTAACACACATTTCAGAAAAACAGGCTGAGCCAACAAGTCCCTACACTTAACAGAGGATGAAAAGTTCTTCTACTGGAAATGCTGTTTCACTTGAGATTCTATTCAAGGAAAGGACATTTTTACTAAAACACAAGAAAAAGATGTTGTGAGCAGACATTCTTTGTTTAGATTTATGGAATTTAAGAAAACCTATCAAATGGAACAATCATAATTAACAAATAACTGCCCCCAAAATGTTGAAATTGGGTGTGATTTCTGTAGTCTTGAAAAAAGTGTCAAGTAAGATAAGTGGAATTTATTTTTTTAAATTTTGGTCCATTATGATTAAATTTTTTAAAATCCACTTACACTTCAGGAAATATAGTCAAAAATAGAAGGTTTTCACCCAATATATCATTCATTGATTATTTCCTAGCTGCCATGCACTGGTTACCATAAACCAACTGGAAAGAATTTTTTACAGTAATTCAACAACCATTTCCTGTAAGTTTTCTTTGCTTCTGGGACTAGAAATACAAAGAAGAATAAGAGCTGAGCTCTTCCTGTCAAGAGTCTGTTGACACGTAAGAAAATAATTACAATTCCTTGCGGTAAGTGCTAGAAGATGTTTAGATGCTAAGTAAGTCCTTGAAACAATCAACTCCTTTCCTGGGATGAAAACAGAGATTTATTTCAAAGCCCTCTTCAAACTGACATTTATAGTATAAGGAGTTGATCAGGATACGTGCACATCCTAGAAGGCTTTCCCAACAGAGAAAAATCAGGACTACATGTGCAAGGGCAGAGTCACGAACAGACTTAGCATGTACAGAAGATGATTAATATTTTGTTGTGTGTATCTATGTTGAGGAAGGAGATGGTAAGAATGTATAACCAAGCAGGACCCTACAGGGACTTCCCAGGACAGACCCACACCACACACACACACCATGTCCTCTGCCTGATGCTTGTTTGTAGAAAAATTTTAGCCACCTAGGCCTTCCCCAAGTTTAAAAGAACAATTTAATCAGAGAAGTGAGAAAAGGCAGAAACAAAGAAAAACCATCTAGCAAGACAAATAATAATAATTTAGCCATTAAACAAAGACAAACTCCTTTAGTTCCTCCTAAAGGGCTACAGATAATGTTCTGAGCCATACCTTTATTTTGCAGATACTGAAACGCCCACCAGGTGGAAGAAGTTAACTGCCTGCTGACCATAAGCACATAGACCCCAGACCAGTTGGAACCAGAAGGTTGATGATGTTAACTCCCAATTACCTCACCACCAACCAATCAAAAGAATGTCCATGAGCTGATCACACACCCCACAAGCCTCTCCCTTACCCTGTCTTTAAAAACCCTTCCGGGAAACCCAACGAGAAGTTCAGGTCTTTTGAGCATTAGCCATCCATGCTCCTTGTTTGGCGCCTGCAATAAATGCTGTGCTTTCCTTCGCCACAACCCAGTGTCAGTAGATTGTCTTTACTGCGCTTGGGCCAGTAGATCCAAGTTTGCCTCAGTAAAACATGGAAGGAGATTAGAGTAGAAGAGCAGGCAAATGCCAGATTATAAAGGCTTTATATGCTCAGTATTCTATATAACTTTTTTAAAAAAATTTACCCCATAAGTGTTGGGGGTCAAAGGAAGTGAAGATAAAAAAAGATGAGAAACATGTAAGAAGTATTTATATATCTGATTGTAATATAAGATAAACTGTTTAGTTTCACAAAAAATATGACTACATTTATAAAATTAACACAGCTGTGAACATAGGTAAATTTGAGGCTGTCTTACTTTTACTCTTGATGGTGAATTTAATGTAAAACTATAAATATGGGGATGTTTTTGGAACAGCAAATGACAGCTATTATGTCCTAAAGCTAATATTTATGCATTCACAAAACTCAGTGCTTCTATCCTTTTATGCCTGTAGTCTACCTCAGTTCCACATTCTTATCGTTTTGTATTCTGACTTCTACCAGCATCCTGCTGCAGTCTGGCTTGAATGGGGCCTGAATCATTACTCTTGCTTAGCATCACCTAGAGATTTCCTCTGTGAAAGCAGTTCAGGTGAATGTCAATTGAACACTCACCTAAAAATAAAATAAAAATACATAAATATGCATTGAGAGCTTTAAAAATTGAACTGTAAACACCCAATGCTAAAACAGAACAGAAATATAAAAATGCAGTTTTGTAAGGGCTTTTCAAGGTCTTAGAGAAGTAATTCTCATAGAATACAGATTGATAAAAATACTGACTTCCAATGAGGCTCTTCCAGGGCTATTTTAAGTTTCATCCTGTCAATAGATAATGTATCAGTTACAGATGTCAATCCATCCCCTACTTTAACACCAGTTACACACACACACACACACACACACACACACACACACACATATACACATGCATGCACATATGTTTACAGTTAATAGGAAGTTATCAGGGCTGGTCAAAATTGTAATGGAAGTGACATGTATATTTTCTTTTGTTCCTCCACTGGTTCTTTAACATTTTTCTCTTTTATGAATGTTTTCTCAGTCCAAAGCTGCTAAGTCATCTCTTTCTCTCACACCTTTAGTCACGTTTGTTAGTATGCTCTATTGGCTCTACCTTCTGAATATCTCTAAAATCTGACCTCTTCTCACTACTTTCATTTATAACCCCCTTTTCAGAATTTTGTGATAAAGAGGTCAGGAAAATGGGATGGGAGGAAAGGAAGTTTTATGATGTGCATGTACTTGGGGAAAAAATTGTCAGTGGAGAAATAATCCATGAAAAAAAATTTTAAGCATTTACTATTTACTTCTTGTCTCCTTAATAACATTTGACTAACACAAGTAAATATTTTAATTACTTTGACTTAGACTTGGTGATACCTTATGCTGCTGGGTTATGACCGTGCTTTATGTCTGGGCTATCTGAGTTCTAGCTGTAGAGTCTTCCTTGGTTGTTTTCAATCATTCCCATGACTTCTATATTCTCCTTATATAGATTAATATGTTTATAACTCTAGTTCTGCTTTCTGCCCTGAGCACCAATCTTATATTTTAACTGCCCGCACCTCAAACACAATTTCCTTAAGGTTTATTTGCCAGAGTTTCTTCTCAACTTTCTCCTGGTTTTCTGGTCTCTGTAATAGCCTCTATTTACTAGTTAAACAACACAGACTTTGCCTCTTCCCCTCCTCTGCTCCAACATAGTCAGTTGCCGAATCTTATCATTTCTGCCTTTGCATCATCGCATCGATAGTGTACTGATTAGGTCTTGTCAGGAACTAGGATGACACACTCAAATTGGGCAATTTGAAGAGAGGTTAATAAAGATACAGATGCAATAATGTGGAAGGAGGGGGCAGAACCTGTTACTACACCTAGGTTTAAAAGGTGAACAAGAGTAGAAAATTGTTAATGGAGAGAGGAAGCTACTTGGAGAAGGCTACCTAACGAGAGCTATGGCCTTGGGTCACAGTAAGACCATGACAATCCCTGACAGAAGGAGCTGGTGGTGGTGTTGGGGAGTGGGGCTGAAGGAGGTATAAATACCCTGAGCATATCCTCTTTCATTCCTCTGATGTCCAGTCAGGGCACATCATTGTCTGAACTTAATTAGAAGCCAGAAAGTAAAAATACTCATTGATACAGTCCAAACTGTTCAGCTTCTGGATTCTAACACTCTGTAGACCAGGCACTGGAGAGAGAAATGGAAGGTATCAGCCCAGCTGGCATCCCCTTTGTCTCCCTTGTTACTCCATTAATTCAACACCCTGTTTTCTCTTACCTGATCTGCTCTCTTCTAAAGATCTGCCTCCTTCCTCCTAGCATACCAAACGACCCTGCCTTTCATTCCAGAAGACACTATGTCTACTATGTTTACTCTACGTTCACTATGTTTACAAACATCCTGGAAAATAGTCCAGAAGAGCCTAGATCCTCTCAATAACCATGCATCAGAGGTCTGGTCCCTCATCCAAGACGGAGCACAAGAAAGACCAATTCATCTCCTCTCTGGATTTCTATGGTATGCTCTATCCCATGTCGGCTTTTGAAACTATCAAAGGAAGAGCATCTTGGTATCTGAAACTAAAAACTGAATTTATTGTTTAGCTAAGTAAGGGAGAGCTATGCTGACCAAGCACAGTCCTACTGGACAAAATAAATTGCTGATTTTATACAGAGTCTGAAGGAAGCATTCATTTCAGAGCTTTGTTGGTTATGTTAGCAGGAATGAGTTGATGTGAACATGTTTTATTTCAGTTACAGAGATGGGACTGGGTTAACATCAGTCCCTTAGAAGCATGATCATCAGAATGATTCCACCATCAATTGTGCAATTTTCAAAATGTGAAGTGTCATTCATGGCCGGCTTTTAGATGTGTGTTTAACTGAAATGGTTTGTTATTAGTCGACTAAAGAGACGTAAACCAGGTCTGTTTGTTGTTATCATGCTTATAGAATTGTCACTGACTGATTAAACAGGTGGAAAACAAATTTTGTTGGTTTACTAGTTTCCTTGAATATAGAACAATCAGCCCTTTCAGTAAGTGTATCTAATGTGAAATGCTCTTTTTATGAGACTTTTGGCTCCAAGACTTCCCAGATGACATCTCCATGGACTGAAGGCTCATAATCTTGTCTCACATCTGAGGTAACCTTTTCTCAGTCTCAGATATGACTGTACTTCTTTCCCGCCATACAACTGATCAGAGCAGATAAGTTAACTTCAAATGCAAGAAACAGCTTTAATTTAACTCAAGCTATTAGAAAGACTATTGCACCATCCATTTGTCCCTGGTGCAAATCAGAACCTATGCCAGAGGATATATCCTCTCAGGGCATCTCTTGGTCCCCAACCCCGCTATATCACATCTCCAGCCATTATTCTGTCCACCTCAACTACTGCTCAGTCCTTCCAAGAGCTAAAGCATTTGACAAGAAGATAAAGGGACTGTATTTCAGCAAGTCTAGGAGAGGCACAGTACCACAATTGATAGGTCTCCCAAAAGAGAGGAGACTATAAATCAGAAGGCAATTCTGGAGTGATATTCATCTCAGAACATCTGTTCTTTACAGCCCTGATGGAGTATCAGTGTTTGACTAAACCGGAAAGCCCAGGGGTTTTGCCTCATGTTCCCTTCCATTCCCACTGCCGCCTCCTTGCCTATCCATCCTGTGAGCCACAAGACCCTCTAAGTCTGGGAGTCTTCCTGTAAAGTTACAACTCATTCATAGAAATTTCGCTATATAGTATTGAGAATCCTAATAAGGCTGTAAGTTATAAAATGAGTTTTAGAGAATGTTGGGATTTTGGACCTTACTCATCTCTTTCTTTCCATTCTTACATTATTAGTAAGAACAAATTAAGTTCTGAAAATCTTCATAAACTATTCCTGGTTTACCAATTCATGACCACTAAATGTCCCTGCATACTTAATAGCACAGGAGGCCCTGATGTTACTAGTGAACAAAACCCATCATTTTGCCAAAGAAATGCATGACTCATCAGCCACTTGAATCCTCCACTGCAGATCAGGGTCCAAACTCTCACACTCATCAGAACAGCTTTGTGCAAGTGATACAGAGATCTCAGCTAAACCCTGGAGGTGAGTGACATAAAAGCAGCATTGTGAAACAATTACAGAAATGGAAACTTAGGTTAAATTACTTTTAAATCCATTGTGCTCCATTAAGTCATTTGCAGAAGACCTGAGCGTAAGTAGAAGCATAAGTATGCTCTGTGGAGTTATTCAAATGAAACACTTTCTGGCCTAAAGTAGTATATAATTTAATGGAAAGTGAATAAACAAATAAAAAACTAAATAATGTGAGAAAAAGAAAACCTACGTACAGCTAAATACAGTCACCCATCTTCAGTTAAATGCCAGTTCTTCAAAATTTCCTGATCTCTATTAATTTGTTCTTCCTCTCAGAGCACTGTTACAATTTCCTTCATTTGATGTGCCAAGTCGTTAAGTTTTGTGTGATTATTTGATGAATGTATATCTCCTGTGCTGGACTATAATCATGTAGGTGGAGCCCATGCCTGCTTTCTGCTCACCATTGAACCCTAAAACCTCATCTAGTGCCTGGAACCTAGAAGTGCTACTCAGTAAATATTTCTGAGTCAATGATTGGGTGTAAAATGTTTCCATTATATTTTTACCACTAGTTATAACTTTGAAATAGCATCCAGTGGTGGAAATAATCCACTATTGTACTGACACTAACTTATTAGGAGACCCTGAAAATATCACTTCCTTCTCTGCCTTTGCTTGTATTTCTTCAGCACCAAAATGAGGATTAAAACGATCTGAATCACCTACCTTTCTTTATATGGTTGCTGTGCCAGTTACTATTGCTGCATAACAAAAGCACTTAAAACTTAGAGGTATAAAATAATTGTATGATACTCACAGTTTCTGTCGGTCAGGAATTTGAACAGGGCAGAGTGGACTTTATTGTTTCTGCTCCAAGATGTTTGCAGCACACCTGGAAGATTCAAAGATTGGAGATGACTCTTTGGCTGGGAGCTGGAATTATCTGGAGGCATCTCAACTTACATATTTGGCAATTGGTGGTGGCTGTTGACTAGAATCTCAGCTGGGCTGTTGGCCAGAAAAGCCTATGAGTGGTGTTTCCTGGTGTCCTCTCAAGTGGACTAGTTTGGACTTCCTTGCATCAGAGAAGCTAAGTTCCAAGGGTGAGCATCAAAAGAGAACCGGAAAGAATCATTTTCTATGATCTAACTCAAAAGTTACATAGCCTCACTTACACACCCAAGTCCGCCCAGGTTCAAGGTGATGGAGTTTATAGACCCTACCAATTAATGGAAGGAGTGTGAAATTCACATTGTAGGAAGAGCATGTAGATTGGAAATATTATAGCATTTTTGGAATGTACACAGTTGCTTTGATGACCAAAGAAGGTACCAGGAGAAATACCAAACTGCACCTATAAGAGTTAATTTTTGTCCAAACCTAGACCTTTGTTAATCTAACAAAATCTTTGAATTATGCACTTCTGAGGCTTCTTTATGGTTTTTATTGTTATCTTTATGCTGTTGTATTGGTTCTTAATGGAAATTCAAATCCCAGGAAAGAAATGAAACACTGATTAAAACAAAATGGATGGACATAACTATAAATTAGAAGTGAAAAAAACGGTTAATAAACATGAGAAAATTATTAACTAAAATGTGCAAATAAAACAATAAGACGATTTTTATCTGCCAAATTAGCCTACAAATGACAATGTCAGCAAGGACTCTATCCCAACTGCTGGTAGGAGTGGGTATTATTTATCTATTGATGTGTAACAAATTATTCCAAAATGTAGCAAGTTAAAACAACAAATATTTATTATCTTACTTGGTTTCTGAGGGTCAAGAATCCAGCAGTAGCTTAGCTGGGTGGTCCTGGCGCAGGAGCTCTAATGAGTGGCCATCGAAGTGTTGGCCAGGACTGCAGTCATCTAAAGGCTGAAACAGGGCTGGAAGGTCTGCTTGCAAGATGGCTCACACCTATGGCTGCTGATGGAGGCCTCAGGTCCTTGCTGGCTCTTGGCAGGAAGCCTTAGTTCCTTGCTACGTGTACCACTCTTTGGGGCTTGCGTAAGTGTTCTTATGATATGGCACCTGGCTTCCTCTAGAGCATGGGATTTAAGAGAGAGCAAAGTAAATGCCACAGTGTCTTTTATGACCAGCCATAAAAAATTTCTATAATAAAATATTGATTTACACAGGTCAAGCCTATTCATTATAGAAGGAATTAGACAAGGGCATAAATAACAGGAGGTAGGTTTATTTGGCATAATCACCAATAAATTGGTATGACCACACTGGATAGCAATTTTATAATATGTATCAAAAGCCTTAAAAATGTTTCACAGCAGAAAGTTGGCTTTCAAAGAATGTTTGTTCAAGGAACCATTAAATAAATAAACAAACCAGTAGTTTCAATTCTAGGAATCACTCTAAGGAAATAATGAGATGGAGATGACAAAGATTTATATACCAAGATGTTAATTATACATAAATTGTTACAGGATCAAGTAGAAATAAACTAAATGTACAAATAACAGAATCATCAAGTAAATTATAACACACTGTATCTTTTTACTTTTTTGAATTTTATTTTATTTTTTTATACAGCAGGTTCTTATTAGATATCCATTTTATACATATTAGTGTATACATGTCAATCCCAATCTCTCAGTTCATCACACCACCACCACAACCCCCACCATTTTCCCCACTTGGTGTCCAGATGTTTGTTCTCTACATCTGTGCCTCTATTTCTGCCCTGCAAACCAGTTCATCTGTACCATTTTTCTAGGTTCCACATATATGCGTTAATATACGATAGTTGTTTTTCACTTTCTGACCTACTTCACTGTGTATGACAGTCTCTAGATCCAGCCAAGCCTCTAAAATGACCCAATTTCATTCCTTTTTATAGCTGAGTAATATTCCATTGTATATATGTACCACAACTTCTTCATCCATTTGTCTGTCGATGGGCATTTAGGTTGCTTCCATGACCTGGCTATTGTAAATAGTGCTGCGGGGCTTCCCTGGTGGCACAGTGGTTGAGAGTCCACCTGTCAATGCAGGGGACACGGGTTCGTACCCCGGTCCGGGAAGATTCCACATGCTGCGGAGCAGCTGGGCCCGTGAGTCATGGCCGCTGAGCCTGTGCATCCAGAGCCTGTGCTCTGCAACGGGAGAGGCCACAACAGTGAGAGGCCCGCGTACAGCAAAAAGAAAATAATAAAAATAAAAAAATTAAAAAAAAGTAAATAGTGCTGCAATGAAAAATGGGGTGCATGTGTCTTTTTGAATTATGGTTTTCTCAGGGTATACGCCCAGTAGTGGGATTGCTGGGTCATATGGTCGTTCTATTTGTAGTTTTTTAAGGAACCTCAATACTGTTCTCCATAGTGGCTGTATACATTTACATTTCCACCAAAAGTGCAAGAGGGTTCCCATTTCTCCACACCCTCTCCAGCATTTGTTGTTTGTAGATTTTCTGATGATGGCCATTCCGACTGATGTGAGGTGATACCTCATTGTAGTTTTGATTTGCATTTCCCTAATGATTAATGATGTTGAGCATTCTTTCATGTGTTTTCTGGCAATCTGTATATCTTCTTTGGAGAAATGTCTATTTAGGTCTTCTGCCCATTTTTGGATTGGGTTGTTTGTTTTTTTTGTTATTGAGCTGCATGAGCTGCTTATAAATTTTGGAGATTAATCCTTTGTCAGTTGCTTCATTTGCAAATATTTTCTCCCATTCTGAGGGTTGTCTGTTGGTCTTGTTTATGGTTTCCTTTGCCGTGCAAAAGCTTTTAAGTTTCATTAGGTCCCATTTGTTTCTTTTCATTTTTATTTGCATTTCTCTCGGAGGTGGGTCATCTTGCTGTGATGTATGTCATAGAGTGTTCTGCCTGTGTTTTCCTCTAAGAGTTCAACAGTGTCTGGCCTTACATTTAGTTCTTTATTCCATTTTGAGTTTATTTTTATGTATGGTGTTAGGGATTGTTCTAATTTCATTTTTCTACATGTAGCTGTCCAGCTTTCTCAGCACCACTTATGGAAGAGGCTGCCTTTTCTCCACTGTATATTCCTGCCTCCTTTATCAAAGATAAGGTGACCATATGTGTGTGGGTTTATCTCTGGACTTTCTATCTTGTTCCACTGATCTATATTTCTGTTTCTGTGCCAGTACCATACTGTCTTGATTACTGTTGCTTTGTAGTATAGTCTGAAGTCAGGGAGCCTCATTCCTCCCACTCCATTTTTCTTTCTAAAGATTGCTTTGGCTCTTCGGGGTCTTTTGTGCTTCCATACAAATTGTGGAATTTTTTGTTCTACTTCTGTGAAAAATGCCAGTGGTAGTTTGATAGGGATTGCACAGAATCTGTAGATTGCTTTGGGTAGTATATACATTTTCACAATGTTGATTCTTCCAATCCAAGAACATGGTATATCTCTCCATCCATTTGTATCATCTTTAATTTCTTTCATCAGTCTTATAATTTTCTGCATACAGGTCTTTTGTCTCCTTAGGTAGGTTTATTCCTAGATATTTTATTCTTTTTGTTGCAATGGTAAATGGGAGTGTTTTCTTCATTTCACTTTCAGATTTTTCATCATTAGTGTATAGGAATGCAAGAGATTTCTGTGCATTAATTTTGTATCCTGCTACTTTACCAAATTCATTGATTAGCTCTACTAGTTTTCTGGTAGCATCTTTAGGATTCTCTATGTATAGTATCATGTCATCTGCAAACAGTGACAACTTTACTTCTTCTTTTCCGATTTGGATTCCTTTTATTTCCTTTTCTTCTTTGATTGCTGTGGCTAAAACTTCCAAAACTATATTGAATAAGAGTGGTGAGAGTGGGCAACCTTGTCTTGTTCATGATCTTAGTGGAAATGCTTTCAGTTTTTCACCATTGAGGACGATGTTGGCTGTGTGTTTGTCATATATTGCCTTTATTATGTTAAGGAAAGTTCCCTCTATGCCTACTTTCTGCAGGGTTTTTATCAAAAATGGGTGTTGAATTTTTTCAAAAGCTTTCTCTGCATCTATTGAGATGATCATAGGGTTTTTCTCCTTCAATTTGTTAATATGGTGTATCTTGTTGATTGATTTGCATATATTGAAGAATCCGTGCATTCCTGGGATAAACCCCACTTGATCATAGTGTATGATCCTTTTAATGTGCCGTTGGATTCTGTTTGCTAGTATTTTGTTGAGGATTTTTGCATCTATGTTCATCAGTGATATTGGCCTGTAGTTTTCTTTCTTTGTGACATCTTTGTCTGGTTTTGGTATCAGGCTGATGGTGGCCTTGTAGAATGGGTTTAGGAGTGTTCCTCCCTCTGCTATATTTTGGAAGACTTTGAGAAGGATAGATGTTAGCTCTTCTCTAAATATTTGATAGAATTTGCCTGTGAAGCCATCTGGTCCTGGACTTTTGTTTGTTGGAAGATTTTTAATCATAATTCCAATTCCAGTGCTTGTGATTGGTCTGTTCATATTTTCTATTTCTTCCTGGTTCAGTCTTGGAAGGTTGTGCATTTCTAAGAATTTGTCCATTTCTTCCAGGTTGTCCATTTTACTGGCATATAGTTGTTTGTAGTTATCTCTCATGATCTTTTGTATTTCTGCAGTGTCAGTTTTTACCTCTCCTTTTTCATTTCTAATTCTATTGATTTGAGTCTTCTCCCATTTTTTCTTGATAAGTCTTTTTAAATGTTTATCTATTTGTTTGTCTTCTCAAAGAACCAGCTTTTAGTTTTATTGATCTTTGTTATCATTTCCTTCATTTCTTTTTCATTTATTTCTGATCTGATCTTCATGATTTCTTTCCTTCTGCTAACTTTGGGGTTTCTATGTTCTTCTTTCTCTAATTGCTTTAAGTTCAAGGTTAGGTTGTTTATTTGAGATGTTTCTTGTTTTTTAAGGTAGGGTTGTATAGCTATAAACTTCCTTCTTAGAACTGCTTTTGCCACATCCCATAGGTTTTGGGTCATTGTGTTTTCATTGTCATTTGTTTCTAGGTATTTTTTGACTTCCTCTTTGATTTCTTCAGTTATCTCTTGGTTATTAAGTAGTGTATTGTTTAGACTCCATGTGGTTGTATTTTTTACAGACTTTTTCCTGTAATTGATATCTAGTCTCACAGCGTTGTGGTTGGTAAGATACTTGATACAATTTCAATTTTCTTAAATTTACCAAGGCTTTATTTGTGACCCAAGATACTATCTATCTTGGAGAATGTTCCATGAGCACTTGCGAAGAATGTGTATTTTGTTGTTTTTGGATGAAATGTCCTATAAATATCAATTAAGTGCATCTTGTTTAATGTATCATTTAAAGCTTGTGTTTCCTTATTTATTTTCATATTGGATGATCTGGCCATTGGTGAAAGTGGGGAGTTAAAGTCCCCTACTATGATTGTGTTACTGTCGATTTCCCCTTTTATGGCTGTTAGTATTTGCCTTATGTATTGAGGTGCTCCTATGTTGGGTGCATAAATATTTACAATGCTTATCTCTTCTTCTTGGATTGATCCCTTGATCATTATGTAGTGTCCTTCTTTGGTTCTTGTAATAGTCTTTGTTTTAATGTCTATTTTGTCTGATATGAGAATTGCTACTCCAGATTTCTTTTGATTTCCATTTGCATGGAATATCTTTTTCCATCCCCTCACTTTCAGTCTGTATGTGTCCCTAGGTCTGAAGTGGGTTTCTTGTAGACTGCATATATATGGGTCTTGTTTTTGTATTCATTCAGCCAGTCTATGTGTTTTGGTTGGAGCATTTAATCCCTTTACATTAAAGGTAAGTATCAATATGTCTGCTCCTATTACCATTTTCTTAATTGTTTTGGGTTTGTTTTTGTAGGTCTTTTCCTCCTCTTGTGTTTCCTGCCTAGAGAAGTTCCTTTAGCATTTGTTGTAAAGATGGTTTGATGGTGCTGAATTCTCATAGCTTTTGCTTGTCTTCAAAGGTTTTATTTTCTCTGTCAAATCTGAATGAGATCTTTGCTGGGTAGAGCTATCTTGGTTGTAGGTTTTTCTCCTTCATCACTTTATATATGTCCTGCCACTCCCTTCTGGCTTGCAGTTTCTGCTGAAAGATCAGCTGTTAACCTTATGGGGATTCCCTTGTGTGTCATTTGTTGTTTTCCTTTGCTGCTTTTAATATTTTTTCTTTGCATTTAATTTTTGATAGTTTGATTAATATGTGTCTTAGCATGTTTCTCCTTGGATTTATCCTGTATGGGACTCTGTGTTTTCTGGACTTGATTAACTATTTCCATTCCCATATTAGGGAAGATTTCAACTACAATCTCTTCAAATATTTTCTCAGTCCCTTTCTTTTTCTCTTCTTCCTCTGGGACCCCTATAATTCGAATGTTGGTGCATTTAATGTTGTGCCAGAGGTTTCTGAGACTGTCCTCAATTCTTTTCATTCTTTTTTCTTTATTCTGCTTTGCAGTAGTTATTTCTACTATTTTATCTTCCAGGTCACTTATCCGTTCTTCTGCCTCAGTTCTTCTGCTATTGATCCCATCTAGAGAATTTTTCATTTCATTTATTGTGTTGTTCATCACTGTTTGTTTGCTCTTTAGTTCTTCTAGTTCCTTGTTAAACGTTTCTTGTATTTTTCCATTCGATTTCCAAGATTTTGGATCATCTTTACTATCATTATTCTGAATTCTTTTTCAGGTAGACTGCCTATTTCCTCTTCATTTGTTAGGTCTGTTAGGTTTTTGCCTTGTTCCTTCATCTTCTGTGTGTTTCTCTGTCTTCTCATTTTGCTTAACTTACTGTGTTTGGGGTCTCCTTTTCACAGGCTGCAGGTTCGTAGTTCCCGTTGTTTTTGGTGTCTGTCCCCAGTGGCTACGGTTGGTTCAGTGGGTTGTGTAGGCTTCCTGGTGGAGGGGACTAGTGCCTGTGTTCTGGGGGATGAGGCTGGATCTTGTCTCTCTGGTGGGTAGGTCCACGTCTGGTGGTGTGTTTTGGGGTTTCTGTGGCTTTATTATGATTTTAGGCAGCCTCTCTGCTAATGGATGGGTTGTGTTCCTGTCTTGTTTGGCATAGGGTGTCCAGCACTGTAGTTTGCTGGTCGTTGAGTGGAGCTGGGTCTTGGCCTTGAGATGGAGATCTCTGGGAGATTTTCGCCTTTTGATATTACGTGGAGCTGGGAGGTCTCTTGTGGACCATGGTCCTGAACTTGTCTCTCTCACCTCAGAGGCACAGCCCTGATGCCTGGCTGGAGCACCAAGAGCCTGTCATCCACATGGCTCAGAATAAAAGGGGGGAAAAAAAAAAAGAAAGAAAAAGAAGGTAAAATAAAATAAATTAAAATAAAGTTATTAAAATAAGAAGTAATTATTAAAAATATTTTAAGTAATAAAAAAAAAGAAAAAAAGAAAGAAAAGAGCAACCAAACCAAAAAACAAATCCACCAATGACAACAAGTGCTAAAAACTGTAGAAAAGAAAAAAAAAAAAAAAGGAGAGACAGAACCCTAGGACAAATGGTAAAAGCAAAACTATACAGACAAAATCACATACAGAAGCATACACATACACACTCACAAAAGGAGAAAAAGGGAAAAATATGTATATATCGTTGCTCCCAAAGTCCACCTCCTCAATTTGGGATGATTCGTTGTCTATTCAGGTATTCCACAGATGAAGCGTACATCAAGTTGATTGTGGGGATTTAATCCGCTACTTCTGAGGCTTCTGGGAGAGATTTCCCTTTCTCTTATTTGTTCGCACAGCTCCCAGGGGCTCAGTTTTGGATCTGGATGTGCCTCTGCGTGTAGGTCGCCTGAGGGCGTCTGTTCCCCCCCAGACAGGACGGGGTTAAAGGAGCAGCTGACTCGGGGGCTCTGGCTCACTCAGGCCGGGGGGGAGGGAGGGGCATGTAGCGTGGGGCGGGCCTGCGGCGGCAGAGGCCGGCGTGACGTTGCACCAGCCTGAGGCGCGCCGTGTGTTCTCCCGGGGAAGTTGTCCCTGGATCACGGAACCCTGGCAGTGACTGGCTGCACAGGCTCCCGGGAGGGGACGTGCAGATAGTGACCTGTGCTTGCACACAGGCCTCTTGGTGGCGGCAGTAGCAGCCTTAGCGTCTCATGCCCGTCTCTGGGGTCCGCGCTGATAGCCGTGGCTCGTGCCAGTCTCTGGAGCTCCTTTAAGCGGCGCTCTTAATCCCCTCTCCTCGCACACCAGGAAACAAAGAGGCAAGAAAAAGTCTCTTGCCTCTTCGGCAGCTCCAGACCTTTTCCCGGACTCCCTCCCGACTAGCCGTGGTGCACTAACCCCTGAAGGGCTGTGTTCACGCCGCCAACCCCAGTCCTCTCCCTGGGATCTGACCTCCGAAGCCCGAGCCTCAGCTCCCAGCCCCGCCCGCCCCGGCGGGGAGCAGGCAAGCCTCTCGGGCTGGTGACTGCCGGTCGGCCCTGATCCTCTGTGCGGGAATCTCTCCGCTTTGCCCTCCGCACCCCTGTGGCTGCACTCTCCTACATGGCTCCAAAGCTTCCCCCCTCCGCCACCCGCAGTCTCCGCCCGCGAAGGGGCTTCCTAGTGTGTGGAAACCTCTCCTCCTTCATAGCTCCCTCCCCGAGGTGAAGGTCCTGTCCCTATTCTTTTGTCTCTGTTTTTTCTTTTCCCTACCCAGGTACGTATGGAGTTTCTTGCCTTTTGGGAGGTCTGAGGTCTTCTGCCAGCGTTCCGTAGGTGTTCTGTAGGAGCTGTTCCATGTGTAGATGTATTTCTGATGTATTTGTGGGGAGGAAGGTGATCTCCACGTCTTACTCTTCCGCCATCTTGAAGCTCCCTCCAACAATATAGTTTTGTAAATACAATATTTCTATAATCAGAAATAGTACATATTTGAATGTTCATTTATTGCTCTTCCTTCTCATGCACGTTCTTCTCAACAATTCATGCAACGCTACACAGTCTTGACAAAAAAGACATAACTGAAGTTTTGCACTTTCTATTATGTTAACATTTAAATGTTACGCACATAGAGAACTAAATTCCTTATCTTAAGGCCTATGATCACTAGAAAGTCAGCAATCTGCATAGCAACTTATCAAACTATATTTTTGCTATTATAAATCGGGGATGGTTTTTATTTGCATGTCACAAAATTATCTATTCTGGAAAATACTGCTATTAAAATAATAGAAATCACTGTTTGAGTAAATATACAATGAATACCATTTGGAGATAAACATACTTTTTCTTTCTTTTTTTTTTTTTTTTTCCTTTCTCCAGATAATTCTAGTGGCTTTAGACTCTACAAATAATCAGTCTGGTGTTTTATGTCCCAGCAATTCTGAAGTTCACTTTGTCTGTTCTGTCTACATGTCACAGAGTCACTAAAATCTTTCACCCAGAAATTCTAAATCTTTTTACAAATGGCGTATTAAGACACATATCCCTGCAAGGAAATGAAATAATTTGATTGTATAAGTAAGATAACACAAGCAAGAGTTAAATGACAAATAGTACTCCCAAAGCAAATTTTGAAAAGCCCTTGAATGAAGAGGCTTTTTCCAGAAAGACCAGCCTCTTTCATCAAGAGTCTTTAATATCCTTGTCCTTCTTTGCAAATAACCACAAAGAAAGAACTTGAAACTTTGCACTGGAATATTCAACGTGTCCAAAACATCTCAATGCAACAAATGAAAAATTCAAATAAAAATTTAAAATAAGAGCTATCATATTCCATTACACATTAATAAGACCATTTTCTGTTCTTCTTTAAAAATTAAAATCAACCAATCCGTGTTGAAATAAATAAATATATCCTTGCTGTATCTTCCTTATTTGAAAAAAAATAATATGCTTCAAACTAAAAACCAAGTTAAAAGAAATTATAATTGGGACAAGACCAATAAAATGTTTTCATACATTCATTTTGAGGTCATTAATATTTTACCTCTCCCATCATTAAACTCAGAACAAGTGCAGTCAGATATGATATTAATTAAAATGCTCTACACTTCTATCAGTGTTGATTAGTTACTAATACAAAAGTGTTAGAATTTTTATGAAACAACTTAAAAATTTACCCCCAAAGAAGATGGAAACCACATATTTAATAACAGATGCCAAATATGAGATTGTTCTCTCTTTAGAAGTATAATTCACCACTTAAATACTAAGAACTGGAGAGGTGATATATTCTTCTCTATGGGTCTTTTTCTGTCTTCAGACATAAGGACTGAGGACTCATCACAGTGAAGCTGAAAACAGGTTATTGGCACATTAGTAAGTTACCCAAAAGCTGTTCGGCAAATTGCCAACTGTATAAAGGAAAATGTGTGGGTTTTGCTACAAAACCTACAATCAATCTAATATGTAGAAAAGTCCTCCTTTGGAAAGTCTGTATATAGTATGAATCAATCACTTACGTTTACAATTGCAAATAGTAAGTCTGATAAATCGACATCTCAAAATACAAAATTTATATCTAGAAAATATAAACTATCATTTTAGAGGTATTTGAATAAATAGATTGACGTTATCTCTGCTCTTTTAAAAGCAAATCAAGGAAGAAAATTTTAAAATTTATCTGTCATCATTCTATTTTGAAAGTATATTATCTATCCTTAACTCAAACAATATGCTATGTTGAAGAAACAATTAAATGCTACCCACGGGATAGAGATGGCACTGTCTCTCTTCACATACAATATAGAATTTCCAAATGCTATCTAAATTTCTTCATAAACACGCCTTGTACCCACTGGAGAGAGAGGCAATGGGATTTAGCAGTTAAGAGCACAGACTGTCATGGATGATTATAATAGTACATACCCCATAGAGAGTTTTTGCAAGGAATAAATGAGTAATGTAATAAAGTAAATAACTTGTTTTACTTATTTATTGTTTGGCTGCCTCATGTGGCATGCGGGATCTTAAGTCCCCGACCAGGGATTGAAACTGTGCCCCCTGCATTGGGAAAGTGGAGTCTTAACCACTGAATCACCAGGTAAGTCCCCAAAGTAAAGAACTTAGAAAAGTGTCTGCCACATCACAAGTGCTACGTGGGCCCGGCGCCCTGGCCTGGGGCAGCGCGAGCGCCCGAAGCTGCGGCTGGACACCGAGATGCCCGGTGAACAGCGGACAGAGGAGGAGGAGGAGGAAGGGATTCAAGAAGAGATGGTGCTGCTGGTGAAGGGTGAGGAGGATGAGGGTGAAGAGAAGTATTAAGTGGTGAAACTCAAGATCCCCATGGACAACAAGGAGGTCCCGAGCGAGGCGCCAGCCCCGTCGGCGTATCCGGCGCACTTACATGCGTGCTGGGATGCCGTGCCTTGTCGCGCCGCTCCACATTGGCCAAGCACGCCCGCATACACACGGGCGAGCGGCCCTTTGCGTGCACCGAGTGCGGCCGGCGCTTCTCGCAGAAGTCGGCCCAGACCAAACACAGCCGCACCCATACGGGCGAGGGGCCTTATGAACGCCCGGAATGAGACAAGCGCTTCTCGGCCGCCTCGAACCTGCGGCAGCACCGCCGTCGCCCCACGGGCGAGAAGCCGTACGCTGCGGCCGCCACTTCGCGCAGAGCTCCAACTAAGCACAGCACCGGCGCGTGCACAGGGGCGAAAAGCCGTACTCGTGCCCGGACTGCAGACGCGCCTTCGGCGGCAGTTCGTGTCTGGCGCGCCACCGACGCACGCACACGGGCGAGCGGCCGTACGCATGCGCCGACTGCGGCACGCCCTTCGCCCAGAGCTCGGCGCTGGCCAAGTACCGGCGCGTGCGCCCAGGCGAGAAGCTTCGCTCCTGCGCTGTGTGTGGCCTCGGCTTCGGCCACCACTCCAACCTGGAGGAGCATGCGCGCACGCACACAGGCGAGCGGCCCTACCCACGTGCCGAGTGCCGCCGGCGCTTCCGCCTCAGCTCGCACTCTGTCAGCCACCGTCGCACGCACATGCGGCGCCGTCTCTGTATCTGCGCGGGCTGCGGCCGGGACTTCAAGCTACCTGCCGGAGGTACTGCCGCCGAGCGCTGCCCAGATTGTGAGTGCAGTTGAACCACCATTCTTGTCTCCGCGGGGTGCGAACTGGGGAGGGGCACGCTGGTATCCCGACCTGGGCCTGCGTTAACCTGGACAACTCCCTGCCCCGCCATCTGCATCTCAGATAGGGTGGGACGGCGGCCCTGGCTGCCCTGAAACTGGGAGACAGGGAGGATCCCCTACTGGGGTCCCTGGAAACGCGCCCACCTCCCCCTCATTAGAGTGAATAAAGTATTATATCCTCATCCCACCCGTGCCTGTGAATGAAGTGGGTGGGGTGTGAATTAGGAGGAAAGTTGGGGGTCTCCCCAGGCTTAGGTGATTTAGGTAAATTGTCACGGAGTCAAGTGGGGCTATAAGACCAAAAGTGTTCCAGGAACTGGTTTTGTGTGTGTGTGGAGTCATTCCATGCTTGGCTCTTGGTTACGTCTTCATGACCTCAGACCTAGAAGGGTCCATTAATTTAGCGCGTTCGTGATCAACAGGCAGTGCATTCTGCAGAGCTTTGAGTGAGCCGGCATGAACCTCATGGAACTCAGTCTAGTAAAGAGAAGCAATAGTGGAAACTTTAGCACGAGGTTAAAGAACTTCAGTGCTACATTATTATTAGCTCATTTTCATCCTCAAAGCATCCCAAAGTTAGGTAACTCCTTTACTTCCATTTCTGCAGGTGAGTAAATAGGTACTGACAGCCAGTGAATGGCACAGTGGGGACAAGTACACAGGCAAGTGCAGTCCCTAATCATTGGAGCTCTAATGGGGGAGTTGTTGGATAGGAGAGGTCTTCAATGCAATCTTGGAGTTGAGAGAGGCTCTTCTCAGAGGTGGCTTTTAAGCTGGTCTTAAGGTCAAGAGAGTTGGGGTTGAGGACGTATGGAGAGAACCCCTGAACCCACATGCCAGACTTGTTAGAGCAGCAGATGTCCTGTAAGGTGGAAGGTAGGGACAACAAGCAAGGACGTTGGCAGGAGACAGACCACTAAGGACCCTGGAAGCCAGGTTAAAGGTTCCAAGGCCACAAAGAAGCCTTGAGGGATTAGAGGGGAGGGAGGGATATGGCATATTATTGAGCTAGAATTAATAGGAGTTAAAGTGGACGTGGGGAAAGGAGAGATGGGGCTGATTTCATTTCTTAGCTTGGGTGACTGCAGGCAGTGTCATTGAGATGGGGACATGGGATGAGGAACAGAACCAGAGTTGAAAGAAAAAGAAAAAGAAGAAAAAAAAAAGTGCTACCTGTTAGCTTCTTTTTTTCCTGATCATTTCTGTTCTTGTTGACACAACTAGTTCACCAATACTTCCTGTATTACTGTGAATCCATGCGAATGTGACCTGCTACCCATACATAAATACTAAAATTCCTTATCTGGGATGCTCATTTGGGTCCTTTGTCATACACTGCCCTGAATTTCAGTATTTGAGGGTATAATTCTGATATAAATGTGAGACAACGTCACACCTCATTTTTAGCATTCCTCTCAAACAATTAGCCTGCTTCTCTGAGGATCAGGACTGTGTTTTACTCATCTTTTATCGGAGCAACAGCCAGGCACATAACAAGCACTCATGGAACTGATTTGAATATTTATGATCCCCATCTAAGCCAACATCATCATATTAGCACATTAGCATCTGGTAACTGAAAAAAAAAAAAAAAGAGGGGGAAACTGCTGGGAAACTCATGAAAACTTGCATAAAATTCACTAGGTGATGACCCAAGTTTTGTCTTTGGAGCAAGAGGAATATATTAGAGCAAACATGGCGACTATGAACCCTAGCAGCTGTCTTGGTGTCCTGTAGGGAATTCCCAGTGGCCTGGATTTCACCTAGAAATGTTACACTAATCCCTGTCAAAGGTGTGAGGCTGTGACTCCAGTGGCAACATTGTGACTACTTTAACTTATTGCTGTCCAGTGACTAGATTGTCTGATTTTTTTTTTCTTTCCATTACTTGGATTGTATTTGAGCAAATGGATTAGAAGTTTGTGTATTGTGAAGCCAGCACCTTGGGGTTCCGTCAGTGCCTTCTCCCCGGCCCCTGCAGAACACTGGGGGAAAGTTCCACCTCCACAAGTCCCGGCAAGCCACCTAAAGAATGTCTGCATTCTCTCTAATCTGAAGCCTCAGGGATGTTGACACAACACTTCCTCCTCCCAGCAAGCCCCTCCCAGTGTCTTCCCACATCGTACCCTTAGCAGCTCTTTTCAGGACATCCCTAATTTGCTAGGGTATCAGATTGTACCATAAAGGTAAATGACAGATAAAGCCAAAATTATTCTTATACTTGAGGACTCTTACGGTGGAGGGTTTGTGTAAAGAATTAATAGATACGGAATGTTTTTAAAACCATTATCGTAAAATACACGTTCTAAGCCATAACTGCTATCCCTCTGTCCAGACAACCAATGTAGCCACATCCCTTCCTAGAAGGCTTTGGAGCCACCACTTTAATTATATGCATTTCAATAATATATATTAAGACTTTACCACTCTACTATTTTTAGTGTTTATTTTCTCTTCTTTACTACTGTTCACTGTTTTATTTTCCTCTTGGCCATGTATACTCCTTTATGTCCTCTACTCTCTTAAAAGTGTTGAACTATAACTTATTTCTGGAACAATCTCTTTTTCTATCCCTGTGAAGACCCAGATGGAAGTTGAAAGAGGGGACTCTCCACCAACTGGCCATTATGGGAAGATAAGGAGGACATGCAGCCTCACAGGAGGCCTGCAGGGAGTAATCGCAGAGCTGCAAATGTGGGGAAAAGGCTTAGCTGGCCCCACCAGCGGTAAAGATTTTATCTCAGTGAGTTGTTGAAAGAGACATGCAGATCATCAAGTGAGGCAGAGGCCAAGAAAGAGTAAAAAGTCTGATCACTCCAGGAGATGCATGTAAGGTAATCAAGGGCAGGATAATGGCCACTTTCTGAAAGTGGAGCTGGACAGGAACCGCCCAACCCTGCCATCTGCTAAGACATCAGGCTCAATTCCCAGCAGCCTGGCAACCCGCAGCAGAGACTCAGTGTAAACAGCCGGAGCATCGTCCATCCTCCAGCAACAGTAGCGAACTGCCTGGTGCCATGGCCCTGTGCTTTCGCGTGCGATGTCCCCTGTGCCTGGAATTTCAAACTTTACTCCTTAAATTGGAAAAAGTGCATTTATCTTTTAATCTCAAGTGTAACCTTCTCCCTCCACCTCACGGATAAGGTATCCTTCCTCTGTGCTCTGACAATAATCATATTGGAGTTGAATTACCTATTTGTGTATCAGCTCAATAGACTGAGATTCCCTTGAAGACATAAATTTTTTTTCATCTCTGTATCCCCAGAAATGCCTTACACGTTGTGCTCAGTACATACATGTTGATGAGCAAGTGAGTAAGTCAACAAATAAAAGAAGGAAAGGATGAATGGATCCTTGAGCATTTGTGGTTTTGACAGAGAGACAAGCGACTGTGGGGACCCTTCTGGGACTGAGGGTTTTGGCGGGTGGGATGAAGCGATGATATGGAATCCTGCCATCTCACTGAGCCTGAGCAAGGGACAGAGCTGCCTGCAGGATACCAGGCACCTCAGAAACACAGGGACGGCACCTGGACACATGCACCACCTCTGATAACAGTGACTTCTCAGGGAACCAGAATCTCTTTCCTCTTCTTCCTACCTCCAACCAGAGTTAAGAAATAAGAAACCACATACTGCTGACATTTCTCCTTTAGAACCTTTTACACTAGAATGGACTTTCCTGCTTGGGAAGTAAGCCCTTGGAGAAATAACAGCAACTATATTCTGTGTAGCAGAAAGCACGTTATCACCATGGAGATGACAGCAATGCCACCTCTGAGGCTAGTGATAAGAAGTTAGTTTAAAATTCTCCAGAAAACTGAGATTAAAGACAAGAATAATTACAATCTTTGGGGGCAAATCTGTTCCACAATTTTGAATAAGGGAAATAAAAGATCTCAGGTAAAGCCTCTTCAGTCAATGATTTCAATGGTGTTTTATCCTTATTAACGAGTTTATTCTTACACAGTATGTTGGGCTGTATTAAAATGATTGTGGGGAATTCCCTGGTGGTCCAGTGGTTAGGACTCTGCACTGGAGCTGCAGGGGTCCCGGGCTCAGTCCCTGGTCAGGGTACTGTACTAAGATCCTGCAAGCCATGTGGTGCAGCCAAAATAAATAAATAAAATTAAATGATTGCATTTTATAATGAAGAGAAGGGAATATTGCTACCACAAAGCAAGGACCTGACTCCTTTTCACTTACTAGTTTGTTCAAACATTGTTTCCTAGAAATCATGTTTAGAAATGTCTCATCTAACTCCCCCACCTCAGAAAGTACCACTCACTTTTGTGCTTTCAAACATCAGTTTGTCAGACCGTATCAGAGAAATTAATAAGTGTAGTAACACTCTCAAGCCTAAATAATAGAAATGAATGAATGGTATTTTTAGACCATATGATCTGCATATACGTCTTCATTTTTTAGGGTATAAAGCAAGTTTTTTAAAGTTTAATACCATAACTTAGAACATAAAGATCAAAGTCTAAATACAATCCACATTCTTCATTCCCCAACCGGAAACACTCTCTAAAGTGACATACACATATGTATACTTTTTGATTATAACAAAAATAAGCCTGATGCTGTTACTCTGTCTTACAGGTTTAGAAAGCTTAAGCTCAGAATCATGAAGCAGGATGTCCAAAGTCATATAGTTCACATGCAATAGAATTTAAATTTGAACTTCATCCCTTGAATTAGTGAAATGTAAATAAATAGGGAGTTCTGGCAGATGGATAAATTAACTTTCACTGGACTATGGGCATTATTCAAATTCTATAGGGTTTTTTCCTTCAGAATAAATAAGAACATGATTCATCATAAATGTTAAAAATTACATAAGGAAAGTTCTCCAAATAATGTGAAAAAGCAAATAGGTTCAAAGAAAGACTCTGCAACAACAATAAAAATTAGGATATCCCTTTGGGCAGTATTTTTCAAACTGTGCTCTTCAGAACACTACTTTCACTGGATATTAAGAGATACTATATGGCGGGGTGGGGGGGAAGGATTCACCAAAAATTAGTTTATTTCTATTTAATAACAAGGAACAACCTCAAAAGGAAATTAAGAAAACAATTCATATTTAAAATAACATTGGGAATTCTCTGGTGGTCTAGTGGTTAGGACTCTGAGCTTCCACTGCCAGGGCCTGGGTTTGATCCCTGGTCAGGGAACTAAGATCCTGAAAGGATCAAAATAAATAATACCAAAAATAAATAAATAAAATAGCATCAAATTATATGAACTAACCATACTGAAGTAATCATTTCACAGTGTATATATGTATCAGATCATCATAGTGTACACCTCAACCTACACAGTGTTAGATATAATGTTATATATACAGATATATATATAAAACTTACACAGTGTTGTGCACATATAAACAACAATTTTGAAAAAGAAGAACAAAATTGGAGTTCTCACACTTCCTGATTTCAAAACTTACTGTAAAGGGACAGTAATGAAAACAGTGTGGTACTGGCATAAAGACAGACATGTACTCCAGTGGCACAGAAGAGAGCCCAGAAATAAATGTGGTCAAATGGCGTCGACAAGACTTCCAAGACCATTCAATGGAGAAAGGACAGTCTTTCCCGCAAATGGTGCTGAGAAAACTGGATATCCACAAAAGAATAAGATTGGTCCCTTACCTTATACCATATTCAAAAATGAACTCAAAATGAACCAGAAGGTGGCTCCTCCCACACAGTTTTGTATCTCAATAAATGGCAATCTCCTCTGACCAGTTGCTCAAGCAAGAAGTCTCAGTCATGGTTGTCTTCTCACTTAACATCATTCAGTCCATCAGAAGACCTATCAGCTTCTAAATAGATCCTGAATCTGACCACCTCTACTGTCTCCAAGCTAAAGTTGCCTCTCTTTTGTACAGAGATTGCTAACTGGTTTTCCTTTTTTTCCTTCTCATTTTATATTGTCTCTTTGTACAGTCAGTTTTCCTCACTGCAGAGTCATTCCCTTAAAGGAAACCTGACCCCATTTCTCCTCCAGTGGAAACCCTGTCTTGGATTCTAATCTCACACTAAGTAAGAGTGGTCTAAAAGTCCTACACCACCTACACCCCCACCACCCTCCTTAACTCATCTAACACCACTCCTGACCCCATTCACTCTTCCCTAACATATCTGCTTCATTGCTTCCCTGGACAATACCCAGAATGTCTCCACCTCTGCACCTTGGCACTTGCTATTATTTCACCTGCAAGTTCTTCTTCCACAGACCTGCAGGCTGTTCCCTCCTCCCCTTCAGGTCCTGATCCTAATATCTCAGACTTGGAAGATTGTCTATGACCACCTTATATAAAACAGGTCTGCTTACAGTGTTCTTTTAGTTTTTATTTGTTTGTTTTTTACTGTGCATACCACCATTTGAAATTTTATATGTATTTACTCGTTTGGGGTCTAGCTTAAAATTAGTTATGTATTTTGACTGTGGCATTCACTGCTAGAGAATAATATATTTTTAGCAAATATTAAAAATTATCTATATTTTTCCATCCTCAGGATTTATTTGAAATGGCATATTCAATTTAATTTCTGTCATATCATACCATACATCACAAAAATCCTATGAAATCTTGAATTTCTAGCAGTATAATGTATGCCTCTGATTGACATTTTATTTTGGCTGCAAGTGATTTTAATAAGCACTAAATATCCAATAAAAATATTGACTCCAAAGTCAAATTTGGGCAATCTGGCCACAGAGGAAACATTTTCAATATATCCTTGCTTTAGAGCAGTTTACCCCCAGCATCTTCCCATAAAATAACACAGTAATGATTCTACAAAAGAAGGTTCCAGAAAATAATTAGATGGAGTTGAAAATAAATCCTGCTCTTGTGAAGAAGTGACCAAAGGGTGCTGATCTTGTTCAATCCCTGATCTATCACTGTTGGAGTGGGAGAGATCTTCAGTGGTGTTGCAGAGGAAATTTCACAAAAATCATGTTTCTCGATAGCGGTGGATCAATTTTGCAGTAGAACTCCAAGCAGGAAGAGAGTCTTCTAGCAAAGCCCATTTAGAATGAATCGTCCATTACCCTGTATGAGCTCAGTAAAGGAGCAAAGAGGTAAAGAGTCAGAGTTGATTAATTGTAGAGCCACAACGAGCATTTTATACATTTTAAATAAAATCAAATACTTCCATACCAATACACTGAAAACCATCTACTATTTCTTCGTTCATTGAAAAAAAAATTCATTGAGCACCTGCTGCAGGTCAGGTACTCTTCTAACACTGAGACTATAAATGCAAAATAAGGCGAGGGGAGCGGTAAACCCTACTTTTAGGGAGCCTACATTCTACTGGAGAAAGGCAATGATCAATCAACTGAATCAATAGGTAATTAATGTTGATAGGTACTCTAAGGAAAATAAAGGCAGGTAAGAGGACAGATAGTAGTTAAAATGCTGGCAGGGCTCATACGTTTGATAAAGGTTCAGGGAAGGACTCTTGGATCAGGTGTCATTATATATAGAAAACCTGAATGAAGTGAGAGTGAGCTATGAGGCGAGCGCATAAATGCTTCTGGCGGAAGCGTCCCTGTGTGCCAAGGCCGAGGGCACTTAGCATGATTGAGATGCCGCAGGGCCGCAAAAGTGGCTGAAGGCAAGTGACTGAGGCCAAGATTGGCCAGAGATGCAGATAGAGAAGCAGGTGAAGACCATTTCATAGAGAATGTTACTTGCCATGGTAAGCACTTGGTAGTTCATTTGTAAGCTGTTACTGGGGTGGATGAGCACAGAGCAGGAGGAGAAGCTGGAAGACACATTACAAACCTGATGCAACAGTCCAGGTGAGAGATGATAGAGGCTTGGACTAAAATTGTTTAATTGATAGCTCAAAATTAGAATATATTTTGAAAGTAGAGCTGACAAGATTTTATGATAATTTGAAATATGGGGCTTAAGGGAAAAACATAACATTTGAGAGTCAGATCTCTGGGTCAAGATGAGATAAGTCAGTTAAGTGAATATAGACAGAGAAGAGGAAAGATCCAACAACGATACCCTGAGAGATTCCAGTATTTGAGGTCTTAGAGCTGAGTAGGATCCAACAAAGACAACAGAGAAGCAGTAGTCCAGTAAGGTAGGTACAAATAAAAAGGGAATGATATTCTGGTGACCAAGGGCAGACACAGTTTCAAAGAGGAAGGGGCAACAGATGATGTCAAATGCTGCTGCTGCATCAGTAAGGTGAGGACTGCGAGTTGACCCCTGGATTTAGGAACATGGAGGACATGGATAAGAAACAGCTGTAGGATGATGTAGGAAGAAGGCCCTGCTGGAGGGGGTTTTGTAGAGAATGAGAAAACAGAAAGTGCTCGTTGCCATTTTAAAGAAGTTTGCTCGTGAAGGACATAGAGAAATTGGACAAGACCTGGTAGGAAATGTGGAGTCGAGAAGGTTTTTGGATAGAAAATATTTCAAGCAGCTTTTATATTTTCAAAGATGTGAAAAGATCCATTGTTATATTATCCCTTGGCAAATATCAGAGTTTTGTAGCTTCATTATAAGGTCCAAGGGGGAAAAAAAGCTAAATAGGTATTTTTCTCAATCCTATCATTTCCATGGCAATCTTTAAAGCATATTTTTTAAGGAATCTTTAGGGTACACTCCCGTTATAAAAATGCTAGCCAGGGCTTCTCTGGTGGCTCAGTGGTTGAGAGTCCGCCTGCCGATGCAGGGGACACGGGTTTGTGCCCCGGTCCGGGAAGATCCCACATGCCGCGGAGCGGCTGGACCCGTGAGCCATGGCCGCTGAGCCTGCGCGTCCGGAGCCTGTGCTCCACAACGGGAGAGACCACAATAGTGAGAAGCCCGCGTACCACAAAAAAAAAAAAAAAAAAATGCTAGCCATTTGAAGAAAATATATTTTAAAATTCTTGATATACATCAGTTTTAAATTCTTGATATACATCAGTTAAGCACAAAACTTAACATTTGGCTTCCCACAAAAAATAATAAAATTATTCATGAAATGGAAAAGAAAGAAAATGAGTGCTACCAATTTGTTTCTTATTTTCAGGAGAGAGAAAGTCTCCTGCCAGTAACTTCATTAAGAATATTTAACAACATAATGAATATTGCTAAATATTTAGTCCATGTGGCTTTTTTTTTAATAACAATCTTCTAAAAACAAAACCTTAGGACATATTTTGTAATTTTTTGTGGGAATTTCTACAGAAAATTAATGTCATCTAAAGCATCAATCGAACTTTCTGGTGGTATTACATTAGAAAATCCAGAAAATTCATGATACACTTATCCCTTGGACCAGATTGTTGGAGACTTTTTCAGACCCACACGTGTTCCTCCAAATGGCCTTGAACAAGCCTATCTACAACTGCAGGAGACCAAGGACTTGGTATCTCTGCATACCCTCAACCCACCTGTGGAAATACTAGTTGAGAAGAACCTTAGATGATGACTCTCAGACATGAAGTGTCTTCATCTGTCTTTTGAGAGAAAAGAATAGTATAATCCAGACCAGACTCTCTGACAAGCACCTAAGACACAAAATAAAGATCTCATTTGCTTTAAGTACCTTAGTATGCCAGGGACTAAGTTGGATTGTTTCCATAAAAATTTACAAACCACACTGACTGAAAATAATCTCAGTGTAGGCACTCTAAAATGTCACATTTGTGAGGAGTGTCAGAGTCCAGTACATCCACTTTGGGGGAGATGACTATGGTTTAATGGCTTATGAATTCCACTGGGGAAAGTACAAGAATTCCCACTGTACTCCAACTGTTTTATTCATGTACTGCTATATACCACCGTATTTCCCATGCTTAGAATGATGCCTAGCTTACAGTAAGTAATAAATGTCACTTCCAAAATTATTCATTCAATGAACATTTTATTGAGCACTACAACACACCAGGCACGGTTCTAATATAGCAGTTCATGACTAGAACACTTGGGATGAGCTATGGATAATGGAAATCTGATACTGATAAATTCTACCAAAACATTTTTTGGCCAGAGTTAGATATGGAAATACTACTGGGGAAGACTTAGTCTACAGAATCACTTGGTTTTTTAAAGAGCTCTTTCAGTTCATTTGCTTCAACCTTCTTCATTCGACATAACAGCCTTAAAAATTGTCATACTCATAGAAACAGAATAGGAAAGTATTTGCCAGGGACTGGGTGGGGAGAGGGGGTGGGAAATAGGGACAGATTGGTAAAAGGGTATGAACTTTCAGCTATAAGATGGATAAGATCTGAGGATCTAATATAAAACATGATGACAATAGTTGATAATACTGTATTGTATAATCAAACTCTCCTGAGAAAATAGAACTTAAACGTTCTCACCGAGAGAGAGAAATATATAAGATGATGGATGTGTTCATTAACTCAATAGGGGAATTCTTTCACAATGTATACATGTATCAAATCACCATTTTAAATATCTTAAAATTTTATGTGTCAGTTATACCTCCACATATCTGAAATTAAAAAAAAAACAGGCTGATTCTTGGGTCGTCCCCACTGGGATTTAGCAGCCTCCTCAATGATCATCTACTCACACCAATGACCACTTATTTCGTTGGAAGTATCAAAAGTCCTCCCAAAGCAAAATATAAAACTGTAGCATTTTCCTCAAATGAGCAAGGAAATGAATAAGCAAGTTCACTTTTCTATGGAGAGCGTTTTTTATCTGTTTAGACTAAAATAATGCAGATATGTCTCCTCTACCCTCCTATTTCTTCAGAACACTTATAACAACTGAAAACATGTTTTGCTTAACTTTTTAGAACCATATTGCTTTCTTCCAAATAAAACCAACAGTAAGTACCCAATAGGATACAGAGCCTTTTCAATTTAATGATATAGGAAAATGAATCTAAAAGAGAAATATCTGCAGCCATGTATTATGCAATGATGAAAAGAGCTAAGTTCAGGATTCCAAAAGAAATGTCTTAGTTCAGAGTACCTAGCCTGTGCTGGGAAAGATGGAGGAAGAATGAGAAGCTGACACTGAAGCTGAGAAGGGATGCTGCAGCTGAAATATAAAGAATGAAAAGGATATGAGAAGACTTATTTACACTCCTAGAACAAGGCTAAGTCCAGTGAAGCTAAAAACACCCACAAAAATGAAATACCATCAGTGTCCAGAATTTAGTCAAGTATATTTTATTGAATTCTACCACTCAGTGTGAAATGAACTCACAGAGGGATTACAATTCAGGCTCAGATGCTTTAGATCACCAATTTTCCAAGTGCTAGGACTTGAAACATTCATCATGATGTTTACTTTAGAGGATTTTTCATATATGCAGTTTCCTAGTAAGCCTGGGTTTTTACATTTCTTCACTATTAATGTATACATATGTTGAATAGAGAAAAATCATTACTAAGAAATAGCATCTATCATTATAAAACAAAACAAGGTTGTTTCCAGATTTTGTGCTCTCTAAAGGGATAAATGTATTATGTCAGTTAAAAACTCATGGATGATCTTGGTCTTAGTACTCACTTAGTTGCAGCCTAGCTTCTTATCAGTCCTGGGCCTTAGCCAGGACATAAGTACACACACACAACTTATTATATCCAACTTCACTTGCTAAATTTTAGAGCATTCAGAGTCAACAAAAACAAAAAGAGTATCTTTTGGAAATGATTCAGCTCAGATTTAGAAAGTTAATATAGGACTTCCCTGGAGGTCCAGTGGTTAAGACTCCACGTTTCCACTGCAGGGGGTGCAGGTTCATTCCCTGGTTGGGAAACTAAGATCCCACATGCC
This sequence comes from Tursiops truncatus, assembly GCF_011762595.2. Lineage (NCBI taxonomy): Eukaryota > Metazoa > Chordata > Mammalia > Artiodactyla > Delphinidae > Tursiops > Tursiops truncatus. Next base: position 160,414,774 of record NC_047035.1, on the reverse strand, counting down.
ACACAGCATGGCAAAAAAAAAAAAAAAAAAAAAGTTAAAATAAGCACAGATGCTTTACTGCCGGAGAAGCAATCCTATTACAAGTATTATTTGCAAGGCCCACAAGTTTTTACTAGCACTTTATTATGGGGATGCTTGTAATGGGGCTGAGGCAATGATAAACAGGCTCTGTGACTCGAATGCTTTTCTCTCAGTATTAGTCGTATTTTTATGCCTTGTAGTACTTTATAAAGTGAATGTTGTGGGCATTCAATAATAATTTTTAAATTATTGCATGGAATAAAATCAGTGTAGCATAAATCATTCACAGGTCATGGTGTTCACTTGAGAGAGGCCAAGTAGGCCTGATGAATCAAGGATCAAAGTCAAAACCAAATAACTTGTCAACATTTAGTAATGTAAATGCCCACATCTGCTCTCGCTCACAAAATACATTCACAAGAAGATGCTTGAGATTCAGGCTTTGAAACCCTTGCTGTAATGGCCATGAAAAACATTAGAAGCAGTTTTCACATTGATGGAGGTATAGAATGCTTAGGTTTAACAAAGCCAATGTTCCTAACAATCTCTCTGGTCTAAAGGGTTAACCACATTTACGCAGACCTCTCTCCCTTGCCATTTAGAGATAGGCAAACAATTGAGATGCTATCCTTGTGACTGAGTAGATTTGTCCATATGAGCCCTTGATGAATGTTTTAGATCAGCTATTCATCTGCTCGGTCATGAATAGCCTCTCACTAAGTTCCCTGCCGCTTACCCTCAGTCTTCTACACAGTTCACCAAGTTTATCCTTCGTACATGCACACCTGGATTCATCATACTTCTACTAAAGACTGCCAAGTTTCTCCCCTGCCAACAGAGTAAAATCCAAATGTGTTACAGTACTAAACACTTTTAGACAAACCTAACATTTTAGTCTAATATCCCTGTTTTAAATACACACACGCATATCCAACTCCAGACCCCTCCGATTCCTCAGTTGTTTCCAAGTGTCACAATACTCCTGCTTCCAAGCCTTTGTTTGTGCTATTTTTTTTCCTAGAATGCCCCTTAAAACCTGAAAACACCTATTCATTCTTCAATACCCAGGTCTAACATTGTCCTCATTGTGAAGCCTCCAGACTTCCAGGCAGAATAAATCAGTTTTCTTTGTTTTCATAACTCTTGGTATCTGTGTCTTGTAGTGAGATAATATAGTTATCTGTCTGTCTTCCTAGCTTGATTTTAAAGTGCTTGGAAATGGAGAATTCATTCATTCAACAAACCATTATTATTATCATCATAATTATTTTTAACATAATTATATTTATTATAATTATTGTTCAGAACCTACTAAATGCCAGGCACTACTCCTGGAGATGAGGTTATAGCAGTGAACACAACAAGCGAGATCCCTACCCTAATGGAGCTTATATTGTAGTCTCAAGAGAGAGATAAGAAACAAAATAAATAGAACAATAGAAAGTGGTAAGAGCTATGAAAAGAAAATTAAGCAAAGAAGCAAGGTAAGGAGTACTGGTGTTGATGGTTGCAATTTTAATTTGGGTGAGCAGGAACGGACTCCCTGAGAAAGCAATATGTGAACCAAGATACAAAGATGATAAGGCAGAATGCCATGCAGATATTTAGAGGAAGCTTACTGGAGGCAGAAGAAATAGCAAGTACAAAAGCCCTGAGGTAGATCAAAGAAGTCAGAGAGACTGGAGAGGAGTGAAAATAAAGAGTAATAGAAATAAAGTGAAAGAGGTAATGGTAGCCAGATCATGTAGGACCCCTTAACCCATTGTACAGAGTCAGCTGTTTTTCCGAGTGAGAAGTTAAGCCATTGGAAAATTTACAGCAATAAAGCAATTTGATTCTTACATTTTAACGAGCTCACTGTGACTGCTGTGTGTTCACCAAATAATTTTATTTCCTCCCTGTATTCACATTCAAGGCAATTTCTTAGCTTCTCTTGCAGTTAGATAAGACCATGTGACTGACTTCCAGCCATAGGAAGCAGTCAGAAGTGATGGATGCAGCATCCAGGCCTGGCAAGAAAACTCACACATTGTCCACATTCTCTGCCATGTGCAGAGAATCCAGTGGAGAATTTCATGTCCTAGAGAAAGATGGAGAAATCCTGGGTCCCTGAATGGCCATGCAGGTCAGCACCACTTCACCCACTCACTGTCATGTGAGCAAGTAATCAACATTTGTTGCACTAAGCCACTGAGATTTGGGAGTTGTTAACAGCAGTTAATGCCATGACTAACACAGGAGGCTATTGCAATAATCCAAGTAAAATATGATGATGGCTTGGATCGAGTGGTAACAGTGATAGAAGCAGTCAGAACCTTAATATATCTTGAAAATGAACCCCATTGGTTCATACAATACTGAGAGGTTGTATTGGGGATGGGAGCTTAAAACACTAGTCAAAGATGACTCCCAAGATTTTTGGCCTGAGCAACTAACTAAAGGGTGGAGTTACATCTCTCTGAGCTGGAGAAGACAGAAAGGACCAGGCTGTGGGGAGAATCAAGAGCTCAGTTGAGGAAATGTAAAGTTTGAGATCCAAGTACAAATGTCATCTAGACAGTTAGACACATAAGACTGAAGTTTAGGGGCAAAGTCTGGGCTGAGATGTTTAAACCACATAATATATAGCACATATTTAAACCACAAGATAACAATATTATTATTATATGATATTTAAACCACAAGACCATATAGATCTCCAAGTTTGTTTGTGTAGATGGAGAAAAGGGCTAAGGACAGAGCTCTGGGACATTCCAGTTTCAAACCTCAGGGAAATAAGAAATACCAGGGAGTAAATTGGAAAAGAAAGAGAGTGAGGTAGGAGGGATCCAGGACAGAATGAAAAACAAAGTGTTTCAAAGATGGCAGAGTAATTAACTGCATCACTTAAGAATATTTTTGTCATCTTTTTACTGTTTAGCACAGTACCTGATACACAATAAAAATGAATAAATATTAATAAATTTTGGATAACTCTAAATAATAACTATAAATTTGCTTCAAGCAATGGGAAAGATGAAAGAATGGCATGAGGGACACAAGAGTCCAGAATTATGCTAAGGGAATTGATAAAATGAAATTCACCTAAAAAGCTATCCTTAAATTAAATGGTACGTTAACCAATCCCCAGCAGCAAGACATATTTTTATTATCTAAATGGTAGGAGGGGTTACTTTCTGGTGGGGAGAGAAGCTTGAGAATGCACAAAGGACTCAGTTTTAAGCATTATGATGTATAACCTCATAAACAGTCTTTTTTGTGATGTATAGTATTTTTATTTTGGAAAAAAGGCTGTTTTTTTCTTAAAAGCCTGGCTATTTGAAACTATTATATAAAGAATAGTTTGAATTTTACGTGAGTGAGTAATTATTTCATGCATAGCTCTGTCTTCTGCGATAACTACCATTATTAAGCTTTCTAATCTTTGCACACTTCCCATTTTCTTTCTCCTTAATTCTCCTCAATATGTTGAAAATACAACACTGAATTTTAAACTAAAATATTCCTAGGGAATTAATACAAAAGTGAACTAGCATTTCCAGAAAGTTGATAATAAGAGAAATATTATTTAGAGGAATTATCTACTTACATATATACCAAGGCACAAAGGATATGAAGCACTGACAAGTACTGACAAACTGACAGCTTAATTTAATACAATAAAATATTGGGTTGGCCAAAAATTTCATTCGGTTTTAAATAAAAATAAAAGACACATTTTTCATTTTCACCAGGAACTTTATTGAAAAACATATTCATTAACCAGTTGAACTTTCTGGCCAACCCAATATAAACAAGTGAATATAAAACAAGGTCAGAAAACTGTAAGATAAACCTGAACTATAAGACTAAGCATTAGTATATAGTTATGGATGTTATAGGTTCTAAAGTTATAAAAATTGGGCCACATATTAATTCTAGAACTTCCTGATGGCCAACAAAGGAATAATAAGTCTATAATTCCTTATATGTGCCTTGGATCTTCCTTACAAGGGCCACTCAGTGATGCAGTAGATGATATCTTCAGCTGCTTTCCCAACTGCTTACAATAAATGAAAAAATATATGCATCCTATAATGTAATTTATGGGAGGGCATATGCAAGAGAAATTTAAAAGGAATTTTGTAAGGAAACCAAAATAATATGGACCACCCCATAGCTCTTTGATGCTCTGGCTTGGTTCACAGAGAAGAATGAGTTGCTTCAAACAATCCTCCATAGAAATCATTTATCTCAGTGGGGCTTAAGAAATACTAAAATTAATAAGTTCTTGAGAATCCTTCAGTTTAACATCTGTCCCAATTGTGTGTCTCCAAATTTCTTGGAGATAAGAACTGTCATTTTAACATAATTGTGTAAGTGCCTAACATGACATCTTGCAGGGGCAGAGGTTTTCAAAATACAAAAATAGATGCATTCCTTCATCTAAAAACTTTCTCTGACAAAAAAGTGATAGAGTGCCTCCTCTCAGCTAAGGTGGTTGCGTTCCTCATTGTTCACAACTGGTCCTTGATGGTCACACAATGAGAGTAAATGGAATGGAGAGAGATACTCAAATTACCATTCCTACCATGAACCTCTAGAAAACTGCCACTAAGGCTCTAACCATAAAGTCTTTTTCACAGCTTTAAGCATAAGTTGTAGACTCCATTAGTTCTTGCCCCACAAATTAAATAAACTTGAGCTAATGAGCAGAATTGACCCAAAAGTAGAAAAGCTAATTTTTTGAGTACCTGTGTTGCAGTCATCACACATATTTTACTTAATCAATATAAATAACAACCCTGGGTAATATTCAACTCATTTTACATTTGAGCTATTTGAAATTTGTAGAGATGCAATGTTTTTCTGGGGCTACATATCTGGTGAACAGCAGAGCTTGACTCAGATCTCAAAATTTACCCTCCTTCTATGATATCAAATACTGCTCTCAGTCTTCCATACTATCTTCTGTTTAGAGATATAAACGAATGCTTATTAAAATAATACTTTTTTTTCAGAAATAGAGCCTTATATAAAATTATCATGCATCTGAAATATAAATGCACAACTAACAGACTTTAATGTGCATTGCAAGAAGTGACAACTTAGAAAAGTTTTATTCAAAAAAAGTAAGAATCTCCTCCAGAATGATACATAATAAGGTATAATTTCAAAATCTCCTTCTTTATTAAAATATATCAAACAAACATATTTAGGACATTGATAACAGTAACAAAATAACACAGACATCTAAATAAGTTCATTAAAATGCTTAAATAAATCTTTCAGAGCTAAAAATCAACAATGCATTATTTCATTGATATATATGTTTATGTATGTATGTGTGTGCGTGATCAATTTGACAACCTATAAGTACAATTATTCCCCTGGGAGATTTGGGAAACAGCTAAAATTGTCTTACATAAGCAGAAGATAGCATGGTGGCCAATGCACATTAGGAATACTGAAGCCCAAACTTGATTAACACCACCACAATATCTGAAATTCAAAGGTTCTATAAAATAAAGTAAAGTGACTATGAAATGACTAGGTATAAAATTCCAAAATACTGAGAATAACTTCTCTATTGAATACAGGTTTAAATTGGCATAGTTGAATAATAATAAAGTTAAAACTTTCTATCAATAAGTTCTGTCATTTCTGAAATATTATTTCACCAACCTAGAGAAAAGAAATGAATTGTTCCTTTTTCTTTTAATATTGCCCTGTCTCAAAAGATCTTCACAGCTACCAAATTTTGCTTCGTGTAATTTTGAGATCATTTTGAAATATAGATACAATTTCTAATGTGAACTGTTAAGAAACAGTGCACCCTTTGCGCTATAAGCTCTTGTTCAATTTACTTCTTTGGTTTTATTGCAATCTCATTGGAAGCAGGCCTCAGATTATTCAATACCACTAAAGCAAAATTTCTTCATGATTTTCTGATGTGTTTTGTGTTTATAAAGTCTCTTTCAGCTTGTGAAAACATCTTTAGACCCTGAGCTATGTAGTGATTAAGGGATAACTGTTAAACAAGAATTTAAATATTAATGGATATATCATGATAAATTTTTCCAATGGCATCATCTGTACCATGCAGTTCCATCTTCTGACAGTAGAGACTGGGTTCCATAACTGATCATCTAATTCAAAACAAGTTAAAATGATAAGTAAAATATATTTTAAAATCTTTACACATGCCTAAGTCCAGCAGGAAAGTAAGGAATATTCAGATGCCAAAAATTAAGTGAGGGCAGAAACCCAGCTAGGTACTAAGAATTTAAAACAGGTTATTCCTTGAAGGAAGCCTATTTCTGAGCTTAGGAATTTTAAGCTTTGGTTTCCATGGTTTTAAAGGTGCAGGAATAAAAAGTAATGCCCAAATAAAAGAGTTCAATAGAAGGAGAGGAGAAAGAGAATGAAGTAAAGACAATATATGAAGAAATAATGACTTCAGCTTTCTAAAATTTATGGAAGACCCCTCACCACAGAATCAAAAAGCCTCCCAACTCTCAAGCAAAATAAAGAGAAATCCGCATCACAGTGAAACTACCAAAAATCAAAGAGAAAAAGGGAGCCTTTAATACAACCAGAGGGGGAAGAAAAGACAGATTACCCTAAAGAGAATCATAATTACTAATAATTACATTGACAGCTGATTATCATCTATGACAATGGAACCCAAAAGACAGTAGAATTACAAGTATAGAGAGTTCCCAATTGATGATGATTTGATTTATGATTCTTTGACTTTACAATGGTGTGAAAGCAATCCACATTCAGTAGAAACCACATTTTGAATTTTAATCTTTCCCTGGGCTAGTGATATGTGATACGACACTCCCTTGTGATGCTGGGCAGTGGCAGTGAGCAGCAACTCCCAGTCATGAGGTCACAAGGGTGAACAAGCAATACACTGACAACCATTCTGTACCTGTGCAATCATTCTTTTTTTCACTTTCAGTCGAGTTTTCAGTAAATTACATGAGATATTCAGTAAGTTTTGTGTTAGATGATTTTGCCCAACTCTTGGCTAATGTAAGTGTTTGAGCATGATTAAGGGATGCTAGGTTAAACTATGATGTTTGGTAAATTAGGCGTATTAAATGAACTTCAATTTAGGACATTTTCAACTTATCATGGGCTTCTCAGGTTGTAACCCCATCATAAGTCGAGGAAGATCTGTCTGCTAAGAAAAATTAGCTGTTAGAATTTGAAACCCAATTTAAAAAATTAATCACATTTATTGATGTAGAATGTATTTAAAATGAACTGTATACATTTAATAAAAACCCAACTCAGTGGGTTTTTGTAGATTAGCACAACTGTAAAACGACTGCCACAACCAAACTACAGAACATTTCTATCACCCCAGAAGTTTCCTCAAGCCCTTTTGCAGTATATCCCACCCTCCACCAGTAGCACCTGATAACTACTGATAAATATTTTTTCTAATATAGCATTTTCTATTCTTTTTTACATGAATGGAATCATACAACACGTATTTTCGTATCTGGATGCTTTAACTTACCATAATGATTTTGAGGTTGATCCATGTTGTATTGTGAATCAGTGGTTCATTCTTTTTTATGTCTGAGTAATATTCAGTTGCATAGATATACCATATATTTTTTATTCATTGATAGACACTTATGTTGTTTCCACTTTTTGACCATTGTTATAATGAAGGCTTCTAAAGGAAGTGAGTTGCAGTAAGGGGACAACTAAGTAAAACTATTGCTTTTTAAATAATTAAGGCATAATCTACACACAGTAAAACCACCCTTTTTAGTGAACAGCTCTATGAGTTTTGACAAGCACATATAGTTACGCAATTTGCACCACAGTCAGATACAGAACAGTTCCATTACCACCACCCCCAAATTCCCCTTCCCTCTTTGTAGTGAATTCTCCCTGCACCCCCAGCCCCTGGTAACTACTAATCTATTTTTTGTCTTTTGAGTTTTGTCTTTCTCAAAACATCAAGTAAATGGAATCAAACAGTATGTAGCCTTTCGAATTTGACTTCTTTCACTTAATTTAATGTATAGGAGATTCAGCCACATTTTTATGTATATCAGTTAGTTTGTTTCCTTTATTGTTGAATTATACTCCGTTATATGTGAAACCAAAATTCCAGTTCATAAAGGAAAAAAATTGATGAATTAGACTTCAAAATTAAGAACTTCTACTATCTAAGGGGATCAAGAGGTACAAACTTCCAGTTTTAAGATAGATAAGCCAGGATGTAATGTACAGCATGGAGAACACAGTAAATAATATTGTTTTAACTTTCTATAGTGACAGATGGTATCTAGACTTACTGTGGTGATCATTTCACAATGTATATAAATGTCGAATCACCACATTGTACACATGAAACTAATATAATACTGCATGTCAATTGCACCTCAATTAAAAAACTTATAACCACATGAAAAAGAACTTCCACTCCTTGAAAGACACTTTTAAGATATTTAAAAGACAAGGCATGGAGTAAGAAGAAATATTTGCAAATAACATATCTGACAAAGGACTTGTATGCAGAATATATAAAGGGCTCGTAAAACACAATAATATTTTAAAATTAATGGGCAAAAGACTTGAACAACTACTGCACCACATAAGATATATGGTTGGCAATAAGCACATGAAAAGATTCTCAACATCATTAGTTATCAGGGAAATGAAAATTAAAACCATAATGAAATACCACTAAACACCTATAGAATGGCTATGATTTTTTAAATTAACAATAACAAGTGATCAGAAATATGCAGAACAAATGTAACTCTCCTCAGTTCCAAGTGGGAATACAAAATTTACACCCACCCAATTTAGAAAACAGTGTGGCAGTTCCATTAAACTCAAATACACATTTACTGTACAACCCAGCAATATTTATCCAAGTGAAACAAAAACTTAGATTCACATTAAAAGCAGTATAAAAATGTTTATAGCAGCTTTATTCATAATCACCAAAAACTGGAAACAACTCACATGTCCTTCTACTGAGGAATAGATAAAAACCATTATTTTTCAATGCTAAATTAGGCCATTTATGGGTATATAACAAGGGTTCCAAAGTTTGGTATATGGACAAGTTATCTCATATGAAACTGTAACCTTAGTTCTACATGGCTGTTTTAGAAAGTAAAGTTTGCTGTTTTGTTTTCAATTTCTCATTTTGTTGAACTATCCCTTCTCTTCAAGGAAACAGTAGAAAGAAGAGAAGAGAGTAGATATCTGGTGCGAATGTGTGAGATTGAAATATCTGTTGGGCTAACAAAGATTGTGAGACAGGTTACACCAGATGAGACAGTCAGCCACTGGCACTAAGCAATTCAGCTGTACCCTAGATTCCAAAAGCAAAGTCAATACTGAGCACAACACTTCTTCAAAAGTTCATGAAGGTCTTATTGATACCTGGGCTCTCACAGTGTGTATCCATTTCCCAATCATTAGGCCAAAGTTGCATGCTATTAATGCATTCTTAGTTCAAGACAATATTATATGTGAGCCATTCAGAGTTTCGACGTACCTAGGCATAAACCTAAACTACTTGGTTTTAAAGAAATGCTTATTGAATGCTATCTTTGTCACCCTTAAGTTTATTTTTTTCGAGTTACATTTGACATATAACATTAATTTCAGGTGTATCACATAATGATTCAATATTTGTGTATATTATGAAATGATCACTGCAATAAGTCTGGTTAACATCCATCACCATATATAGTTCCAATTTTTTTTTAACCTGTAATGAGAAATTTTAAGATCTACTCTCTTAGCAGCTTTCAAATATGTAATACAGTATTTTTAGCTAGAGTCACCGTGCTGTACACTACCTCCTCAGGACTTATTTATCTTATAACTGGAAGTTTGTATGTCACCCTTAAGTTTAACTGCTATATTTTTTGTTCATTTCCAATTTTTAATTATTTAATGCTTCATTTTTTATAATTAATTTTTAATTTTCTCTAATTATTATAGAAATTCCCAATTTAATTCTCCACAACCTACTTACAGAAGTCTATATTATACATTAGTAAGTGCAAAGCTTGTCACCTATGTGTTGTAAAAGCTTTGAAGACCTATGTCTCATCTGGTGACAGAATCCTAGGGAGGTGGTTGGCCAGAAATATAAGGAAAAAAAGGACCAGATTTCAGGGAAGAGGGGTTGATGCAAGATAGAAGGTTCTCAACCACATCTAGGGATCATCAGAATGGTTCAAGGACACACGCTGGTGGCGGGGGATCAGTTTTACATCCTAAAAGGAGTTCCCACAGCACAATGAGAATGCGAAAACAAAAAGCCATCATCACCTACTGCAGGAGAGAGAAGTCAAGCCATCTGGGCGGCTGGTCTCAGGTAACCACGAGGAGGCCTCTTGCATAGATAACATGGGCAGCTGAGCTGTGGAGAAATGCTTGACTGGCACAAGCTCCAGGCTTCAGGTTCTTACGGGGCTCCTTAGGTAAGCACTTCAGGAGTGTGACATCCCTGACATCAGTTGGAACACGGAAGGTACATGGCAGTTTGTGTAACGTCTCAAGGACCACCAATCCCACCCCCAGACATAGAAAGAACTGTATAGAGAGGCTAGGTTCCAGCGACCCCTGGAGGAGACAAACTGACCTGCATGGTACCAGGTTCATACCTGATCCCTGGAGTCTCAAAATCCTGCAACCAGGACAGACAGCCATCAGAAGAGTAATATTTTATAGCTTTTTAGTATTCAGCAAAGAGCAGACAGTTCATTAAAGTATTTACTTAATCTATATGCATGGTAAAGAGCTCTCAGAACATGTCTCCCAAAGCAACCTTGGGCTTATCCTCACAAGTAAATGAAGTCCAGATTTAAAAAGAGATAGTATCCAGTGTTAATTTTCCCTTGTCACTCTTATATTCTTATTTTAACCTCTATAATATAATTGTAAACTAATTGCACTTTAATGGTGAAAGGAATTGAGTCACAGGCAATCGATTCTATTTTGTCAGGTTGAAAACATATTTCCTGAGGGCACAAGATGAACAGGAAAGGTTAACACACTATTTTGATCTTTCTTAAAAATCAACTACACTGACTTAGGTTTCTCCACAGATTACACAACAAATGTTTTCCTACCAAGGTTAACTTTCTCTTAGAATTTACTAGGTAAAAATTATAGGAGAAAACAGAAGGAGAATTCCCTGGATGGACAATCTTTTAGAAATAAAAATGGATTGTCTCATATTGTCAGAAGAATTTGAAATTAATTCCAAATTCCATCCATGTTCTAAAATAAAATGGTATTTGGAAATAGGAGTCAACTGAATGACTCTTTTCTTTGGATAAAACCATCAGAAAAGTAACATTTTGAGGAGGTAATATACCACAACAGTTAATGACAGTCTTTAAGGTCAGTAAATCTGAGTTGAAATCCCACCTCCTAATAACACCTCAAACTAAGTATGTCTTCTTTAGCAATTTCCTTCTTTGCTCTAAGCTTCACTTTCCCACCAACAAGAAGACAGTGTTAATACCTACCTCTCAACTGAGCAGGTCCGTTAATCTTTGTGATCTGCAGTTCCTCTAGCTATAAAAATAGGCTGTTAATGCTGGTCTCAGAGACTTATTGTTAGAACTGAATGAAACCGGTTAAAACACAATATAAAGAACTATATAAATATCATAATTGAGTTGCTTCCTATGATTTGTGGGACATGGTGTTATATAAATTAGTAAGTAATTAAATACCGTTTAAATATAAAATAGATATCAGACTTGGAAATCCTCTGAGCAGACAAATATTTGGGGGGGATGGGAGAGTGGAGGGGGAGTAGGGAATACCTTGAGACAGTGTAAAATCCTATTTCTAATTAAACTTTTACCCACTAGTTTTAACACCCACTGATGAGTATTACCTGAAATTATTTTTCCTTTTTTTTTTTTTTGCCGCACCACATGGCTTGCGGGATCGTGGTTCCCTCACCAGGGATTGATTCCAGGGCTATGGCACAGAGGTCCTAACCACTGGACCACCAGGGAAGTCCCCCCTGAAATTATTATTAATGTGGTGGTTACCAAGTGGTGATTTTCAAAAATTTTTTATCAGTCCTTCTATAATTCATTAACTTGAAATTAATTTGTAATATATGTAAACCTGGTTGATTTTTTAAGATATCACAATAGGTTTACTGATTTTTTGAGAGATAAGTTATACTTTTAAAATTTTTACTGAGATATAATTGACATATAACATTGTATTCGTTTCAGGCTTACAACATAATGATTCAAAATTTGTATATATTGTGAAATTATCACCACAATAAATCTAATTAACATCCATCACCATAGGTAGTTACAAAAATTTTTTTGCTTTGTGATGACAACTTTTACAATCTACTTTCTTAGCAACTTTCAAATATGCAAGACAATATTAACTATAGTCACCATGCTGTATATTACAACCTCATGACATTTATTTTATAACTGGAAGTTTCTACCTTTTAAGCCCCTTCACCCATTTCACCCCTCCCCAAACTCCCGCCTCTGACAATCACCAGACAAAATCATTAAAGCCATATAAGCAAAACTAAATCTAGTTTATTTCAACATAAGTGAAACTTAACTTAGATTATTTCTTGCAAATACCTCTGATAATCATGAAAGAAACTTAAATCATCATCCTAAAAATGGTATAAGATAATCACTTTTAACCAGTCTCCTGCCATATGGAGACCCCTACTGTGATAACCAATCATTGTACCGTTTAATGGACTTCCTCATTTTCACTTTATAAGCCATTCTGTAACTCCATGCCCCTGAACTTCATATCAGTTTTGAATTTCAAAGCTCCCAGTTCGAAAACTGTTCTTACATGCACAATAAAGTTTTACTAAATACTATTTTATTGATCTGGTAGTTTTAATTTTGCTACTTCTGGAGTTTTGACAATACATATAATTATTAACATAATTAGCAGAATTATCTAGTCAATTGTCAGACAGGGCCTTATGCAAAATAGAAAAGCTGATTTACATTTGGAAATGGCTTGTTTGCACTATTCTTGTCCTTTCATCATTGAGTGGGTTTGCCATGGAGATAAATGTCTACCAGGCATGAACAGACAAACACATTTTACCTCCTGAACTGGTCAAATATGAATGCAGGTGGGCATGTGAGGTAAAAATGCAGCTGAACCTTGGCAATTACTAGTCCTACTTCATCAGTTTTCACCTCACGTTTCTCCCAAAAGAAAGTTTATTTTTTATTGCTTCATCTCTGCTTCCCAAACCCTAGAGTATAACATTTCTAGAGATTTCTGCACAGCGATGAGGATTTTTCCCACACAAAAAAAATGTCTCAGACTTCTGTTGTTCTGACATGTTCTTTAAGTATATTTCTCCTTCAGACATCAATGCTAAACTCGAGGGTCACTTTATTTAAACTTTTAAAAAATATTTCACAGTCACGTAGAAAATTTTAATACACTTCTAATGTCCCTTAAATCTTCATTTTTAATACCGCCATGTGATAGCATTCACTACTCTCATTTTTATTACAGTTGTTAAGGATGGGATGTTATTCTTAAATGGGACTTTAAGGGACTATATTACTATATATTATATATATCTATATTATATATATAGATACTACTATATTACTATATATTACTTTAAGGTACTATATTACTATAGACCTTAGACTTCATTGTGTTCAGGAACTGACAAATTCCTGATAGTTAAGTATTTTTATGAGCCTCTGCCTGAGCATGTTGTCATCTTTGGAACTTGTATAAGGCAGGTGTAATAGCACACATAAAGGCAGAATATTTTTAATTTTTTTAATAAAATATTTAATACATACAAATGTACTATATATACAGTGTAAAGAATAATACTAAAATAGGCACAATATAGCCACCACCCTACCTTTTTTTTTTTTTTAGTTTTTATTGAAATATAGTTGATTTACAATGTTGTGTTAGTTTCAGGTGTACAGAAAAGTGATTTTGTTTATATACATACATACATACATATATATATATATATATATTCTTTTTTAGATTCTTTTCCATTGCAGGTTATTACTACATATTGAGTAGAGCTCCCCGTGCTATACAGTGTTCCTTGTTGGTTACCTATTTTATATATAGCAGTGTGTATCTGTTAATCCCAAACTCCTAATTTATCTATCCCACCACCACCCTACTTTAAAAATAATATCAATATTTTAAAATTTTCCTCTTTGTCCATTTCATGTATCAATTACATATCCCTCCCTCCTCAACAAAACCTCTGAATTTTATAAACTGTTGTATTTATATTTAAAAGGTTGTGTTATGAATAACTTATCATTGAAAAACACTTGAAATACCCATGGAAAAAGAATATAATATCAAAACTAATATCTAAAAGGTGCCACCTTCTAAAGTAATTTTACATTTTATATTTAAATCCAATTTTAATATTATAAATGATATGCAGAAAATGTTGAAAGAGAGGGAAAATTACTCACAAGATAAAACAAAATTTACAGGAAAATATATTTCTTAAAGGCAATTATTTTTCCCCAGCTTTATTGAGGTAAGATTAACAAATAAAAATTGTATATATTTAAGGTGTACAATATGATAATTTGGTACACATATCCTTTGTGAAATGATTACCACAATCAAGACAATTAATACATCTATCACCTCACATAGCTACCTTTTTGTGTGTTTGGTAAAAACACTTGAGGTCTACTCTCGTAGTGAATTTCAAGGATATAATACCTCATTATTAATTATAGTCACCATGGTATACATTAGGGGTCCAGAAATTATTCTAATTGTAGTATTGGGATAATGCTGACCTTATGGGATAAGTTATAAAGTCGTGCCTCTACTTCTATCCTCTGAAAGAGTTTGCAGATAACTGGTATGATTGCTTTGTTAAATGTTTGGTAGAATTCACCAGCGGGCCCATGTTGGCCTGGTACTTTCTGTTTTGGAGGGTTATTAATTATTGATGTAATTTCTTTCATAGATATAGGCCTATTCAGATTGTCTATTGGTCTCTCTTTTTTGACTGTTCTTTATTAGAATTTTAGAATTTTCTTATCAATTTGCAAAAAGTTCATATTTCTTTTCAACAGCTACTATACCCTGGGCCATTGGAAGCACTGATTTTCATGCATGCAGAACTTAACTGGCAGCTTATTAACTCTAAATTATCACAGGTACGTTCTGTAGAAATCTCTTTTTTTTTAATTTTGGCTGTGCCGCGGGGCTTGTGGGACTCTAGTTCCCCAACCAGGGATTGAACACGGGCCTCGGCAACGAAAGCCCAGAGTCCTAACCACTGGACCACCAGGAAATTCCCCTAGAAATCTTAATATTAAAGTTATAATGGACCACACCAACTGATTGATCCAATGCCTTCAGATGAGAATAGGTCACAATGCCAGGCCAAAGAAAAATTATAGAAGAAAAGTAATATTTGATGAATGCTATAAGGGAAACAATTATCACTTACTTATCCAACAAATATTTCCTGGCAGTATTACCTGCCAGGCTCTGTGTTAGATGCTGGGGATTCAGACAGCTCTCCCAGACCTTATACAATTGTGGACATGACAAACAACAAACATGTAACCAGGTAGTGTGTTACAGTAATTTTAGTATTTGGTATGTGCTCTGAAGAAAATTCAAGCAGACTGAAGGGATAGAAAGTGGTTGGAGAAAGAAGATGCTATTTTGGAAAAGGTGTCAAGCTGGGTCATTCTAAACTGATGACATTGAAACAGAGATTTATATGAAGTGAAGGAACAAGCCATCTTATTTCATCTTAAAAGAAATAGCAAGTGAAAAAGCAAAAATCCCTGTCCCAGGAATGAGCTTAGTAAGGTTGGAGACAGCTAGAAGGCCAGGGAGGCTATAATGGAATTAAAGAGAACAGTGAAAAGAGAGATGTCTAACCATTTAGAAACAAAGGACCCCAAGCAATTTAAGATCCGTGGCCCAAATATTAGCAAGAGCCTAATGGTCACATGTCAAATTTTTCCTAACAGAGCATGTATCTCAGTTTTCTGCCTGTAGGCGAACGTGCTCTGCCGGGACCTGAATCTCCCTGGTCACACTTTTGTTGCTTTTCAGAAGAGAAGCTTCAGGTCAGAGAGAGGTTCCCGTGAGTTGTCCCACCCTTGGGGCAGGACTGTCCAGCCACATTGTTGTTTTTGTTGCACTTTTGAGTCCTGCCACTCAAAAGCAAAATTTCTGAAGCTAATGGAATACAGAGGAAGGCATCTTTTAAATCTAATACAGAATATCAGGTCCTGGTGGATGGTAGAGTGGCCAGCAGGGTGTAGGGATTAGGGACCACTGGATGTATATCCCTGGTGGCTTCATTACTGCCCTGAGGTCCTGTACCATCGAGTATTCCCCAGTGGGTATCTTTATGGGGAGAATGGGGGTATTACAGGCTGATTGGCCTGGTCTAATAAGGCCCTGCTTAATTAGGTCCTGTATAACAGGGGCAATGTCCAACAAGGCCTCCGGTCAGAGTACTGTTTTCTATTGGGCCATGTATGTCTGGGTTTTAGTTGGACTATCAAGGGACTGGCTCTTCCAGCTTGTCACACCCATCCCTGGACCCAGACCCCAGGATTTACTCTGGGGAGATCGACTTATTCTGTCTGGGGAGGTTTGTCCTCAGTCATTAACATTATCATTTGTGCCCTTTATCTAAAGGGATGCCAATCTCCAACTTGTCTCCCATTAGGTGGATAGTAGCCCCCAATTTATGTGATATCTCTTCTTATCAGGGGTAGAAGGCATTCAGGGACATACAGGAAGGGATGGGTGAGTAGTGTGTATTCGTCTAATTTGCATTCTAATGACTCTGTGAACGTCTGTTCTTGGGCCTTCCTTGATAGCTGCATAATTTTACAACTCTTGTGACCGAGTTTGCCAGGATCTGGTGTTCAGAATGGAGTAATGGCACCAGTGTAGACTAAGAATTTGACAGGCTCTCCCGCTATGTCCAGTGTCAGCCAGGGCTCTTCTGGGGTCAATCAAAGTGCCTGCTTAGGAGTCCCTGGCCCAGCCATTCTTCATCTATTTGGACCACCTGCCTTTGAGGGTAGTGGCCGGGATCTGTTGTTTCTGTCCCCCTTCGGGGGTGGCAAGGACAATCTCCCTTCCAGTGTCCCTCTTGCTTACATGTGATGTAACGATTGGGTCCTAGTTTCCTTGGCTTGCTGTCCCTCAGTGGGGGCCGGGGGTCACTCAGCAGAGTTGAGAGTCTCCGTGGACAGTTAGTCCAGATTCCCATGCTGACCGGTTGAAACTGGAGGACAACAGCCCGGAGGTGGGTTTGCCTGCAGGCCTTTTGATCCCCTGACCTTTCCTCCTCTAGATCTCGGTTATTAAACACCCAACAGGCGAAAGGTAGTGGTATCTGGTTCCACTTCTAGTTTCTGAAGTTTATGCCTAATGTCAGAAGTGCTTTAGGAAATGAAATACGACCTCAGGATTGCATTCCCTTCCAGTGACTCGGGGTCAGCAGTAGAATAGATTCAGAGGCATCCCCGGAGGTGCTCCAGGAATGCCGAAGGGTTTTCTATTGGCTCCCGATTGACTTCCCTTATGTTATTCCAACTGGTTTCTTTCCAGCTGCTGGATTCCCTTTGGGATCATATTTTGATCAGCCTGTCTCCACCCCTTCTCCATTGTCTTGGTGGTCCCAGTTTGGGTTCGTTAATCTGAAACCGCTTGATCTCCTGGTCTGAAAACAGGGTGACCTGCCTTGTTTCTGTTCTCTTTGTCAGCTTCCTCTTGGTGGCTTTTCTTCCTCTATTAGGGGTACATTGAGGAGGCGCTGCATGTCAGCCCAGGTGGGGTCATGGGTCTGAGAGGTGCCCCTAATCAGATACAGGAACCCCTCTGGATCTTCCCTCAACCCCTTATGATGACTGTTCCAGTTACATAGATCAGAAGTGGTAAATGGGATGTGTACCTGGATGAGGCACCCTTCTCCACTGGGGACCTGCCTCAAGGGGAATGCTTTTCCTGGCAGGTTGTTGGACGCTGGCTGGTAATTAATCCTATTTCATATACTTGCTGGTCTGGGCTCTGGGGAAGGGGGCTGGTATGGAGCGGGGGGGCCTCAGACCTGTGGCCCAAATCGGGGTATATAAAGGGAGGAGGGAGGGAGGGAGGGAGCAGTAGGAGGAGGGTTAGGGAGGAGATCAAGAAAGTCCTCAGGGGACGGCAAGGACTGGTGTTACTATTACCGCAGTGGGGGAGATCCCACACCCCTTCTAAAAGCCTTTGTTCTGATGTAAGGACACGAAACTCTGAACATGGGCAATTTCATCCATTTATTTTGTCTCTGGCATAGTAGGCCCAATTATAAAATGGTGTTGTAATTTAGACACCTACTGATGGGCCAGCTTTCTCCATCTCCCAGCAGGTATTGGGCTAGGCTGTATTATACAGGATTTCTGGTTTGGGAAATTGGGGACCAGCACCAAACTCTTAATGGATTCCTCAAAAATCCAAAATAGGAGGCATCCAAATGGCATGAACTCTGATATAACTGGGGGTCCCCCTTGAGTTTGCAAACAGCCTGTGCTTAAGATAGGTAGTCCCTCCTCAGTCAGAATAACCCACAGGAGGTTAGAGAGGACTTGCCTCTGGCCCAGGGAAGCTTAGACATGTTGGCTCCTGACCACCTTGGTCCATTAGGGAGAGGCACCCCAGATCAAAGTGCCAGCTGCAGTATCTCTGCACACACATCATCACCATCTTGAAATGAGTGTCGTGCGAAGCACTTCGGCACGCAGCCCGCCAAGTTGAAGTGTTGGGCGCAGCCATTTCATGTTAGAAACTCTGGTCTGAAGTGCTAGGTGCAAAGCATCTGCACACAGCACCCTATGAGCAAGTGGAACTGAGCACAAAGGAAAAGAAAAAAAGGTTAGACTTTGTTGTATTACCCAGATTCTATTTTTATTTCCCAGGAATTTTTTTTTTTTTTTTTTTTTTTGGCTGCTTCGGGTCTTAGTTGCGGCACACGGGATCTTTCATTGCGGTGTGCGGGCTTCTCTCTAGTTGTGGCTCGAGGGCTTCTCTCCAGTTGTGGCTCGCGGGCTCTAGAGTGCATGGGCTCTGTAGTTGTGGCGCACGGGCTTAGTTGCCCCTCGGCCTGTGGGATCTTAGTTCACTGACCAGGATGGAACCTGCGTCCCCTGCATTGGAAGGCGGATTCTTAACCACTGGACCACCAGGGAAGTTCCTCCCAGGAATTTTTAATGGGCTTGGCTAATGACAAGACTGAATGGAACAGGTAGCAAAGGGAATGGAAAACACTGGGGTCATGGTTAACAGACAAAAAGAGAGTCAGCACTTCCTTAGCTCCTTTTTTTCTCTCTATGGTTGTATGTACTACTTAAAAAGGCACCATGTCAGGTGGGAGAAAATAGACACAATACATTGTTATGTAAACTGCTTTTACAGCTTAGATATTATATAAATTAGACTAGCCATTTGACGCTTTCATAAAATGAGTATTCAGTAAAAGTTTTTTGAAAAAATGAAAACACGGTTTTACATTTGCACACTTTATCCTCACAAAAATCCTCTGAGATAAAGAAAGGGAAAGTGGCCCCCAGAAGTGATTCTTTCTGATCAAGGGATGTTATCTTTCAATTTACTAGGGGTAAGGGAATCATTTCTAAAATTTTTGCTTCAAAGACAAAGGCATTATTTTTTCCTACTGCTTACGGCATAGTTTCTTTCATATCAAACAGACATAAAATTTATCGTTTTATAATGTGATGCTCTTTTCTTTGATTAGGTTACTTCTGGGCTTCTCAGAAAGGAATAATAGAATGACACTTGGGTATAATAAATGACATCAATTTTCTGATTAAAAAGTGTGAAAGGAAAGTAAAAGTGGAGTCGGTATTGCTAAGAGAGCTGTCCAAAGTGGAGCCAGGAGGCATTGAGAGAATGTAGCTTACACACGTCTCAGCCTGGATGGAATCTGAACTTTGACCACTTATTGTCTTAATGCAGGCATCCAGAACATGTGCCCAATGTTCCAGAAATTTATTGAACGCTTACCCTAAAATAACTCGTGATAGCCTATACCCTAAGGACAAATATTTCCTTTCTTGACTCAAGGTCAGTCATAATTCTTTCCAGACAACTCTACCAACCTTGCGACTTTTGCTCCTATAAGCCCCTGACTTTCTCTTCCGCAGAACAGTCTTCTGGTTTTACCCAAATCTATGTCTCCCAAACTGTGATTATTAGACCCCATATAAACTCTTTTCTTGTTTGCAGCCTTCTGCATTTCTTAGTTGACAAAAGACACTAATTTTCTATTAAAAAGAATTTCAGTATGCATGCTTATACATTTATGAAATACAAAATTATAATGGCTTAATAATAAATCACTTTGTAAGATTAGTGAGTTTTTCACTTAAAAACCTTCAGAATGACAACAATTGATAAATATTAGCCTGATTACTATTCTCTGGTTCCTCAGGACACGTCATACCCTGCAAATTCTTAGAGAGAGGAAAGCGCTCCAACCAGACCACTGTCGCACGTGGTTTACTCAAAACTCCAGGTCAACATTCTCACCATGGAAGGAGAGTCCACTTATTTTTGAGAATATTTTGTCTGACTGATTCCAAATATCATCATTAAAGTTTCAGATTTGGGGAGCCAATAAATCCATGAAGTTTGTTCAGATACTTTTCAGAGGGTTCCCTCACAGAGTAACAAATCTTGATCAGATACACACCAAAACTCTAGTTTACAAAAAAATTCACTCCCTAGTGGCCTGAAAGAGTCACTTCAGCTTCCAAATATGATTAAATTACTCCCACTAACAACACTGGGAAAATTATAACTGATAAGATTTCATGTCTTGAGATCTTTTAAGTAAAGGTTTTTATTTTTATTTTAGAATTTTAATACCTGAATGGATTCTGAATCACTTAATATTTCTTTTCTTGAATTCGCTACATTAAATTTAGACAGATTCAAATAGATACCCGAGTCACTAGATAGCTGGCTTCTGTCCCACATTGTCCCTATATGAGGTAAACAGTTCCTATATAAAACTGTATATAAATTTAGTCACCTTGAGAATGGTATTAGAAAAGCAATCTCTGGTTTGACAAAGTTCCCCTAAATCTATCCAAAACGTCATAACTAACAACATAATTTCATGGGATTTTTGAATTTGTAATGTATAAATGAATGGCTTTCTAAGAGTAAAATGTTCTAAGAAGGTAAGATTATGACTAAAGATATTATGGTTTAAACTGAAACTTTCATTTTAAAAATACATAAAGGGGGAATTCCCTGGAGGTCCAGTGGTTAGGACTCAGCACTTCCATTGCCGTGACCCAGGTTCAATCCCTGGTCTGGGAGATAAGATGCTGCAAGCTGTGTGGCATGGCCAAAAATTTTTTTAATTAGAAAATAATAATAAATAAGGAACTAGACCTTTCTGATACAGTAATTATTTGGCATAAGCAAAATGGGCCTTTAAATTCTAGAATTCTGGAATGAGGGGTGAGTGAAATGGGTGAAGGTGGTCAAAAGGTACAAACTTCCAGTTAGATAAGTCATGGGGATGTAACGTGCAGCATAGTGACTGTAGTCAGTAATATTGTATCGTATATTTGAGGCTGTTAAGAGAGTAGATCTTAAAAGTTCTCATCATAAAAAAAATTGTAACTATGTGTGCCGGTGGATGTTACCTAGACTTATTTATTATGGTGATCATTTCACTATGTACAAATATTAAATCATTATGTTGCATGCATGTAGCTAATGTTATATGTCAATTATATGTCAATTTTTAGAAAATTCTAGAATTCTGGATACCAATTTCTCATGGATGGTGTATGTATGTGGGTAAATGCATACCTACAGCTCTCTCTCTTTCTCTCCTTGGCCCTGATAAGCAATAGGTTTGATGTCTGCTCACGTTTACAGTCTGTTGGAAAGTGAGTAATGCAGATTAGTCTCACCACTGGCCGTACATAATCTTGAGAAAAATAGCAAAAATCCTCAAAGAAATTAATACTGGAAAGTAAGAAAGTAAAGTCCTTGGAAATCAGATTATTCAGCTCTATGACGACCTTTCTAAACTTTTCACATTCTGCATGCTCCCTGGGTTCTGGGAGGCATCAGTAGCTGAAGTGAAGCCGAGAACGACGTGGTGATGCAGACACTTTGGACTAGAAGGTGACAAGATCTTGACACCTAGAGATCAGCAAAAGCCAAGTGGCCATTGAGCGTCAGAGCCCAGGAAAGGCTTGCTGTAGATGCACTGAGCCAGGGAGTGGCATGCCCCAGGGAAGGGGGGACAGATCTGCCTTTGTTAGGACACTCTGAAGGCTGGCCAGAGTGGACGGAGTTTGAGTGACAGTTGGCTTCTGGATGTAAGTCCTGTCTTATCAGATAGTAACTTGGAGTGAATAGCCCAAGAGGTCTCCCAGAAAGAAACTGGGGTGCACATTTGAAGGTGTGTTGGGGCTGATAGGTTTCAGCCCCCCTTTGAGGAGGAGTGTCAGGGAAATTGAAAGAAACTCAACTGGAGTGAGATAGTTGGTAGGAAAGAACAGGGTCGAGGATTTTCAGCTTCTGCTGGGTCAGATGAATGGAACCAGTTCTCTTTTTTCTATTTTAAATAGGTCATTTTGTTTGATATAAACTCATTGGTGTGTGTGTGTGTGTGTGTGTGTATATATATATATATATATATATATCTTTTAAATTCCCACAAAGTACAAAAAGAAAAATTCTCTAAACACACAAATTGACCCAAAGGTTACATAGCTCTCAGAAAAGAAAAGAGTACGTGTTTCCTATCTATTATTGAATAGGGTGTGCTAGTTTCCCATCTTATCTTTCCAGGGTAAGTAAAGGATAACATCATTATATTTGTGAAATCTGATTTTCCCAGGATATAGGCAACTCCCTGGGTTAAGAGACGTGAACTTGTTCAGGCCTAGGTGTCAGTGCTTACTTAAAAGCCTCCCTAATGATTTTTTAAAATTAACACATCATCTGCAAATACCAAACTCACTAACTGAATTTGAGGAGCCACAAAAATGTCTTGGTGCTTGTGATGTTGGGCTAGAACAATGCATTCTACCCAGTAACTCAAAGATGTTGAGCCCAAAGCTCCAGGACAAAAAGCATCGGACGTTTTAGAAAGAATTTCCAATAAACACTTGTGAGTTTTCAGACAATAGTATTTCACAAAAAGTAGTTGTTCCATCATTCTAAACTGCAACAGTAATTGTAGTTACAGGCCCCCCACATCTTTTGTTAGCACACCATTGTCTATCTACCACAAAATGCATATTCACAATGTTTTTGTGCTTACAGTGAGTGTCAGCATCCATGACTTTTTTTAAACAAGGGTAAGAATTTAAAAAATTGTTTTTCCTGGGCTTACAGTAGCATAAAAGAACACAGGGAAATAACACATTTTCAAAAGCACTTCCGTCACACTTTGAGCTTCTAATAGTAGCATCTGCCCACGAAGATGACATTTTTGTCTTTGCTTCTCTACTTTAAATTGTTTGCCATCACAGTGTCAATCAAAAGCAAATTTTACACCCCAGGAAGATGCAAAGCATAGCTTTTTCCATAGTATTTTCAAAGCCAATGAGTCTTGTCTATCAGCCAAAGTCTACATACAGTCTTATTCACACTGCAACAGGAACTTGCTTTTCAGAGTTGCTGATAGCCATAGTTATTTTCTGCGTAGCAGGATTGCTCCCTCCTAGACTGTAGAAAGGCTTTTTTACCTTTACCAAACTGTAGAAAGGCTTTTAGTTCCAATTTTGCCCCCTTGGATCCCCTTGCTTGTTACTACCTGAGCGATTTTTCTCATAAAAAGTGTAGCATTGGCAAAGCCATCCAGCAGAGGATCTTGCTTTTTAAAAAATCTCAGATCCCTTTGAGAATGCAAGAAAAACTTACGAATAATTCCCTAGAAATAAAGACACAAAGGGGATAATTGCAAATGTGTACGTGGTTTCAGGACTTCACATATTCCTGAAGTTCACCTGTGGACGCCTGGTTAAAACTCTTGCCCACAGCTTTTGAAATGGGTTCAGTTGCCCAGGGAGGTTATTGTGTATCTGTTTTATGCTCCCCATGTCTGCTTAGTGGCTTAAGAAGGTGACCAGTGGACAGAAACCATTTGACTATGAACTACTGTTCAAAGTGGCTGGAGTTTCATTTCCCTACAACCAGTCCTGAACACAGCATTCCATTTCTCACCCATAATTATCATTAAGGACCAAGTTTGAGATAGCCTCTTTCTCCCTCTACACACACCTTTATTTTTAGAAACTTTTTCACCCTTCCAGGAGGCCCTTAGTATCTATTTTAGCTGTGTTTTACCCCCTAGGCTGCACACACAGAGACTCAC
Source organism: Tursiops truncatus (assembly GCF_011762595.2). Lineage (NCBI taxonomy): Eukaryota > Metazoa > Chordata > Mammalia > Artiodactyla > Delphinidae > Tursiops > Tursiops truncatus. Next base: position 160,390,326 of record NC_047035.1, on the reverse strand, counting down.
TCTCTAACCCTCTGTGAATTGCTCTACCACTGCTTCCCCAACGTTCTTTTGTGGAAAAATTTCCCTTACTCTAGATTAAGTGCTGGTTGAACACAGAGATTGGCTTTCTTGCTATGTGTCCCACATAACTCAGTTTTCCTGGTACATCTAGAAAGCATCAAAGAGTCACTGCCAAGCCGTCTGTCAGTGTCCTTTCCCATTCTATCTTGAGGCCTTGACATTGAGAATAAGGATTCTCTTGGTTAATCTATATAGCAGGTCTACCCTGCAACCTCTCTTGAACTCCCCTCATAGCCTTCTTTTTAATTTGTACTGTATTATATTGTATTTAATTAGTGATTCGTATTGTCTGATTGACTAACCTGAAGAGACTATACTCTGAATAAAGCAGCAGCATTTGTTTTTTCTATACACAAAGGTCTACTCTTAGGTCAAAAGCCAGAGAAACCTGATCTCCTAGGAGTTGATGACGCTAATTGTCAAACTCTCTTCTTTACTACTGTGCAGTATCTGTGGCTTATCAATTAACCATCCAAGAAAAGAAGAAAGAATTTATTCATTTACTCATTCAAGAAATATTTATGTAGCTCCAGACTGTTATCAGACTGGAAGTATGGGAGTAGAGGGTGGGGAGAGAGACAATGGCCCTTCTCTGTGGAGGTTACCTTCTTGTGGAGGGAGAACAAAAATTAAACAGAGGATTGAACAGGATAATTTCAGATAATGAAAAATAATATTTAAAAATAAAGGCCAGGGCTTCCCTGGTGGCGCAGTGGTTCAGAGTCCACCTGCCAATGCAGGGGACGCGGGTTCGTGACCCGGTCCGGGAAGATTCCACATGCCGCGGAGTGGCTGGGCCCGTGAGCCATGGCCTCTGAGCCTGTGCGTCCGGAGCCTGTGCTCCGCATCGGGAGGGGCCACAACAGCGAGAGGCCCGCGTACCGCAAAAAAAATAATAATAAAAATAAAGGCCAGGGGCTTCCCTGGTGGCGCAGTGGTTGAGAGTCCGCCTGCCGATGCAGGGGACAGGGGTTCGTGCCCCAATCCGGGAGGATCCCACGTGCCGCGGAGCGGCGGGAGAGGCCACAGCAGTGAGAGGCCCACGTACCAAAAAAAAAAATAAATAAATAAAAAAAATAAATAAAGGCCAGGTGACGTGCCGTTACCTGGGATCGAAGTTACCCTTAACTTTGGGAAGCAAGGAAGACCTTCCTGGGGAGATGACATTTGAGTGGAGACTGATTAAACAGCCATTCATGCAAAAATCAGGGAGCGGGGCTTTCAAGGCGGTGTGAACAGCAATGACAAAGATCTAAGACAGGACTGAAGCAGACAGTTTATCTAGAAAGATGGTCTGTATGATTAGAACAGAGAGTAGAAAGAGCCAGTGGGAAAGTGTCATGAGATGAGCTTGGAGGGAAAGGGTTCATTCTTTTCAGCTTCAGAGCAAGAGTAAGGGAGTTCCAATTTTAAATACAAACCGATGGAAAGTCAAAGCAGAGGGTGACATAATCCTGTTTACATTGAGAAGATTACTCTAGTTTGTTATATGCAAATAGACTCTACTGGGGTAAGAGTAGAAGCAAGAAATTAGAGAAAACGAAACACAACTACTCTGTACTAAGGAGAAACTATTATTCCTCACCCAATTTTTGAAAAGTGAATTTGCTTGGCCTTGTATCCATACAACAAAAGTCACCACCAAATCAAAACATTATAATGATGAAAACTTCAATTGTCACTACTGTCTAATGAAATATTTTTGAATATCAAATCAAAAGGAAGGACCCTTTCTGCATGACCTTGTCAGCCAAGTGTTCCTTGTGGGTCCTTGGAGCATTTAACTTTCAGATGCAGACAATTACCTAATGTTAACAGCTGCTTTGCAGGTTTTTATCAGTTGGCTTATTTGAAATAAAGCATACATAATATGATATTTTAGTTGTGTTTTGACTATAGATTTTAAGCTTTTAATAACAGTAGATTGCTTATAATATTACATAATTGGATACAAACTTTTAGGAATTTCCAAATTTTATGCAGAACAGGGATCTAAGTCTGGGTAAAATGGTTTCTACTGCTATTACTGTTTCAGTCATAGTAATTGCATTTTGAATAGAAGAAACTGCAGGCACAGCAAGTAGTGAAAAAAAAAGAAAAGAAAATGCAAGAATGTGCTGATATGATAAAAGACCTATTTTTCATTCAACACCCCTGAATATCAGAATCTTCCAGATCCACAGTTGAGCTCTTGCTCTGGAAGGTTTAGTATATTTATTTTTGTCCATCCTTCCACTTTCAGCAGAAGTAGTCCCACCTTTTTCATCATTGCCTACTGCCCAGTGCATCCTCATCCTATTTTAGTGAGTTTTTCTCACTGCTGGGAGGAAAACCGGTAATCTAGAATTTTGATGGTTATTAATGTTTAAGATATTTCTCTGTCCTGATAACAAGAGCATTCAGCAACGCAAATTATGATGCAAAGATATGTGTCATTTTAATAACAGAAACTGCAGACATCACTGAATATTCCAGAAGCATAGTGATGGAAGAGGCCCCCCACACTCTGCACAGATCCTACCTCTAAAGCCCTCCTCATGTCCTGCATGGAAGGTTACCTCTGTCACTTGCCACGGTCATCACTGTCATTCCCACACATGGAAGAGGCTCAGTATTTGAATGTGGATCAGCTAGAGGAGAATCACCGTGCAACAAGCACTGCCGTATTTTCCTTCCTTACAGTTCAATCTTCCCCCAAAGTGCTACCTTTGTAACTTTAATGACTTCTTCCTCTTACCCAGTCCTTTTCCACACATCCCCTTTCTAAAATCTCAGCTCTCACAATGCCAAACAGCACGGTAAATTTTTTAGCTAATTTGCTAGTATTTTCATCATTCAGATCAAACAGGCCCAAATAAAAAAATTTAATTTCTGTCTCTGATGACATATAAGAAAAGCCAAAATATGGTGAAACGGTGGCTTTGTCAGTGCTTAATGAATACTGCACGAAAGGAATATCCTGATTTTTTTTCCATCAATCAGTAGGCACACTCTCCATTTTTATATTAATCCACTCTGCATTCAGACCTAGAATTGCACATTAAGGCTTTCAAGCCTCTATACTCATTTCCCAACGTGCTCTATTTGGTAATGTGTTTTTCCTAGACATTGAGCAATTGTCAGTCATCCCTACATTTCACTAGCTCTCTGCTAATAAGTTATTTGCTGACATGCTGATCTTTAAGTAATGTATGAAGAGAGGCACAAGTATGTGTTTTCAATGAGTCACAAAAAGCTTGAGGAAATCCAGCAAAGGGTGGTGAGCAGAGGAACACTAAATTAGTTCAAGCGAAACTGACTCGGAGAAAAATGCTGATTTACTGACCCTACCAGGATCTGATTTGCTTGAGAACAGACTTCCGTGGCTGTTTCATCTAAGCTAACTTTTGACTTTTAAATTACATTCGTGACTATAGACTGTCACAGGCTCCACCCTTCAGAGCCAGGATTGGCATGGGGTTGATGACAGAGAAGAGCATCTGGGCAGGAAAGCCAGGCCTGGCTCAATAGGGGCTGTTCTCATGGTCAACCCCAACAGGGCTCCTACTTGGGGGTAGGGGGGAATGTCACCTACAGCTGAGAAGACATAACAAGCAGATGGGAGCAGCTGAGAAGGCATAACAGGCAGATGCCAGAGTTGGTCCTAATCAGGATGTCAAAGTGTAGGTCTGGGCTAGTTGGTGAAACAAATAAAGGGGTCAATGTGAGGCAGGTTGTGTCCATTTCAGATGCTGCTTGGGGATGAAAGGTTTTCTTCTACCCACGTTGAGATGACTTTAGGAACCATGGGTCAAGTGAGAATTACATTGCGATCTGAAGGAAATTCTTCCCAGGATCTCTGAAGAAGCACCTGCCTTGATAAGTGAAAGTGTCTTAGGGCAGGTCGACAGGCGAAAACCTGAGGCTCCAGATAAAAAATATAACGAACATTTTCCTCAGAGCCTTCATGGGAAAAACACATTGCCTGGGTGGTTTTCAGCCCCCAGGGCTAAATCCCAAGATGGCTGTGTGGGTCTCTCTGGAGTCTTGTCTGTTGAAACACGGTTCTTCAAAATAGCAGGCTCCTCTCCTCCTTCCCCTTTCCTGTGGGGAATTAGCAGCACTGAGGCCTTTGAGGGAAGAGGTGCAGAAGTGGTGGGCTGGGGTGACAGCAGTGCAGTCAGGAAATTGGGATCATAGAAGGGGGTTGAGCAAACAAGTCAACCTATCGGGGTTAATGGAAGCCAGGTTTCTCACTATCGGACAAGGAATTTACAGATACAGGAAGTTGGAAAGCCATAAAGAACCCAGATGTTGAATTGGAATAAGGGTTATTGGTATCAACTCATGACTTTTAATATGTACATACATGAGAAGAGATGTAGAAATAGACACTGCTGTATTTGTGTGTATGAGTGTGCGTATGTATGTATACACACATATATGTATAATACATTTTTTCTAGCCAGTCCTCCGAATGTGGGGCAGGGAAAATATAAAATGGGCATCTTTTGAGGCTAGAGTGTAAGAAAGTACTCGAGATGAGTTTAAAAAAAAAAAAATGCAGCAGGATGGGGACATGTGAACGGGATACAGGAGACAACCTTAAAGATCTCCCAGTGCCCAGAGCTGGGAGAATTTGAGCAAAGCAATAAACAGTAGTAGTAGATGATAACACAAAGAATAAAATAAATATCTATGACATGAGTAAATGATTGAATACATAAATAAATGGGAACAAAACTTTTTTTACAAAAGGGTTCCAAAAATAAATGTAGCAGAAATGACAGAAATAGAAAACCATCATTAGAATGCCACAGTTGTTATTGCTGCAGGAAAATTCCACTGATGGATACTAAAATTAGTGGGCAAAACTTTAAGGAGAAACAGGATATTAGCATAGCCTCAAAGTATCACCCCACAGTATTTATTAATTATTGTGGTGCCTGTTAATTACTACGGTTCCAGGAGGTGGAATGGGGTCCAGATTTAGTGACTAGCCTCTAATGAACAGAACGTGGAGTGGGAAATTTTGTACCTTTACAGGAGAGAAACCTGGCAGACACCACCTTAACCAAATGATCAAGGTTAATATCAACAGTATGAGTCATGTTGATGTTGTGTCCCCATTAATATGTCAAGATCAGAAGGTCACCTTACCTCTGTGGTATTCTTCCCAAAACTCCATAACCCCAGTCCAATTAATCATGAGAAATTGAGACATATTCTACAAAACCTGACTGGTACTCAGGTAAAAGTGTTAAAATCATGAAGTACAAGGAGGGACAGAGAAACCATAAAAGATTGGACACTAAGGAGGTGTAACAAATAATGCAATGTGATGTCCTCTGTGGGATCCTGGAATGGAAGAAGGACATTAGTGGAAAAGCTGATCAAATCCTAACAGTCTGCAGTTTAGCTAAGTGTTGTTCTGATGTTAATTTCTTAGTTGTGATTATGTATCAATGTTATGTAAGATGTTAACATTAAGGGAGGCTGGGGGGAAGGGTAAACCAGGACTCTACTAAGTTTGCAATTCTGCACATCTAAAATTATTTCAAAATACAAATGTTCTTTAAAAGACTAGAAAAGCGAGGACTTCCCTGGGGGTCCAGTGGTTAAGACTCCACACATCCAATGCAGGGAGTGCAGGTTCGATCCTGGACCTGGTCGGGGAACTAAGATACCACATGCTAGCGCAGCCAAAAATTATTTTTAATTAGGAAAAAAAGGACTAGAAAAGCAATCAAGCCACTTAGTATTTTTCAGCAAAAATTTAAAAATACAAACCAAAACACCACACCCTTCTTTGGTTGTTCAAATGTTGTTTCTTGTCACTCTGTTTTAAGTTTCTAATTTAATGTTTTTCTAATTAAAAAAAATTTTTTTTAATTTAAAAGATTGACTTAGGTCAGGAGAATGAGAAAACAAGCCACAGACTGAGAGAAATATTTGCATAAGATATACTTGATAAAGGACTGTTATCCAAAATATACAACAAACCCTTAAAATTCAACAATAAGGCAAATAAACTAATTAAACAATGAGCAAAAGAATAGACACCTAACCAGAGAAGATATGCAGATGACAAGTAATCATATGAAAAGGTGCTCAACATCTTACATCATTAGGGAATTGCAAATTAAACAGCAATGAGATACCACTACAGATCTATTAGAATGGCCAAAATCCAAAACACTGACAACACTAAATGCTAACAAGGATATGGGACAACAAGAACTCTTATTCACTGCTGGTGAGAATGTAAAGTGGCACAGACACTTTGGAAGACTGTTTAACAGTTTTTATAAAACTGAACGTACTCTTACAGTACAGTCTAGCAATTGTGCCCCTTAGTATTTATCCAAATGAGTTTAAAACTTATGTCCACACAAAAGTCTGCACACAGATGTTTAAAGCAGTTTTTATTTTTATTTATTTATTTATTTAGATTTTTTGGCTGCATTGGGTCTTCACTGTGATGCATGGGCTTCTCGTTGTGGTAGTTTCTCTTTTTGCAGAGCACAGGCTCTAGGTGCGCGGGCTTCAGTAGTGTGGCACATGGGCTCTAGAGCTCAGGCTCAGTAGTTGCGGTGCATGGGCTTAGTTGCTCCGTGACATGTGGGATCTTCCTGGACCAGGGTTCAAACCCATGTCCTCTGCATTGGCAGGTGGATTCTTAACCGCTGTGCCACCAGGGAAGTCCACAGATGTTTATAGCAGCTTTATTCATAATTGCCAAAACTTGGAAGCAACCAAGTGTTCTTCAGTAAGTGGTTAAGGATTTAGTAAACTGTGGGCATCCATACAATTAACTATGTTATTCAGTGCTAAAAAGAAATGAGCTGTCAAGCCATGAGAAGATATGGAGGAAACTTAAATGTATATGATGTACTAAGTGAAAGAAGGCAATCTAAAAAGACTGTATGATTCCAACTATATGACATTCAGGAAAAGGCAAAACTATGAAGACAGTAAAAAGATCAGTGCTTGACAGAGATTAGGGGGAGAGAAAGGATGAATAGGTCAGGCATACAGGATTTTTAAAAAATGGACTGTAATTTTTAGAGGAGTTTGAGGTTCATAGCAAAACTGAGAGGAAGGTACAGAGATTTCCCATATACACCCTGCCCCACTCATGCCAGCTTCCCTCGCTGCCAACATCCCCCACATCTGTTTCAATCAATAAACCCACATGGGAGGTTGGTTCAAGATGGCGGAGTAATAGGATGTGCACTCACTTCTTCTTGCGAGAGCGATGGAATCACAACTAACTGCTGAACAATCATCGACAGGAAGACACTGGAACTCACCCAAAAAGATACCCCACATCCAAAGAAAACGGAGAAGCGGCAATGAGACGGAACAAGGGGCACAATCACAATAAAATCAAATCCCATAACCGCTGGGTGGATGACTCACAAACTGGAGAACACTTATACCACAGAAGTCCACCCACTGGAGTGAAGTTTCCGAGCCCCATGTCAGGCTTCCCAACCTGGGGGTCCGGCAACAGGAGGAGGAATTCCCAGAGAATCAGACTTTGAAGACTAGCCGGATTTGATTGCAGGACTTCGACAGGACTGGGTGAAACAGAGGCTCCACTCTTGGAGGGCACACACAAAGTAGTGTGCGCATCAGGACCCAGGGGAAGGAGCAGTGACGCCACAGGAGACTGTACCAGACCTGCCTGCTAGTGTTGGAGGGTCTCCTGCAGAGGCAGGGGGTGGATGTGGCTCACCTCGGGGACAAGGACACTGGCATCTTTACTCCAATAAAGATGTTAAAAGAGAAAAAATAAAAGAAATAGTGTATTTCCAATGTAGGCAATTTGAACATCACTAATCATTAGAGAAATGCAAATCAAAACTACAGTGAGGTATCACCTCACACCAGTTAGAATGGGCATCATCAGAAAATCTACAAACAACTAATGTTGGAGGGGGTGTGGAGAAAAGGGAACCCTCTTGCACTGTTGGTGGGAATGTAAATTGATACAGCCACTATGGAGAACAGGATAGAGGTTCCTTAAAAAACTAAAAATAGACCTACCATACGACCCAGCAATCCCACTACTGGGCACATACCCTGAGAAAACCATAATTCAAAAAGAGTCATGTACCACAATGTTCATTACAGCTCTATTTACAATAGCCAGGACATGGAAGCAACCTAAGTGTCCATCGACAGATGAATGGATAAAGAAGATGTGACACATATATACAATGAAATATTACTCAGCCATAAAAAGAAATGAAATTGAGTTATTTGTAGTGAGGTGGATGGACCTAGAGACTGTCATACAGAGTGAAGTAAGTCAGAAAGGGAAAAACAAATACCGTATGCTAACACATATATATGGAATCTAAAAAAAAAAAAAATCGTTCTGAAGAACCTAGGGGCAGGACAGGAATAAAGACGCAGACGTAGAGAATGGACTTGAGGACACAGGGAGCGGGAAGGGGAAGCTGGGACGAAGTGAGAGAGTGGCATGGACATATATACACTACCAAATGTAAACAGATAGCTAATGGGAAGCAGCCGCATAGCACAGCAAGATCAGCTCGGTGGTTTGTGACCACCTAGAGGAGTGGGATAGGGAGGGTGGGAGGGAGGCTCAAGAGGGAGGAGATATGGGGATATATGTATATGTATAGCTGATTGACTTTGTTATAAAGCAGAAACTAACATACCATTGTAAAGCAATTATACTCCAATAAAGATGTTAAAAAAAAAAAAAGAATTATTATATGACCCAGCAATCCCACTACTGGACATATACCCAGAAAAAACCATAATTCAGAAAGACACATGCACCCCAATGTTCATTGCAGCACTATTTACAATAGCCAGGTCATGGAAGCAACCTAAATGCCCATTGACAGATGAATGGATAAAGAAGATATGGTACATATATACAATGGAATATTACTCAGCCATAAAAAGGAATGAAATTGGGTCATTTGTAGAGATGTGTATGGACCTAGAGGCTGTCATACAGAGTGAAGTAAGTCATAATCAGAAAAGCAAATATTGTATATTAACGCATATATGTGGAATCTAGAAAAATGGTACAGATGAACCAATTTGCAAGGCAGAAATAGAGACACAGATGTAGAGAACAAACATATGGACACCAAGGGGGGAAAGTGGGGTGCAGCAGCGAGGTGGATGAATTGGGAGATTGGGATTGACATATATACACTAATATGTATAAAATAGATAACTAATAACCTGCTGTATAAAAAAATAAAATTCAAAAAAATAGAATAAAAAAATAAAGCTACATGAACACATCATCACCCAAAGTCCATAGCTTGCGTTACAGTTAGCTCTTGGTGTTGTATATTCTAAGGGTTCAGACAAGTGTATAATGACATGTATTCACTATTACAGTATCATACAGACTAATTTCACTGCCGTAAAAAATCCTGTCAATGTAGGTTCATCGATTATAACGTATGTATCATATTGGTGGTGTATGCTGGTAGTCAGGAAGGCTGTGCATGTGTGGGAAGGTGGTTTTGGGAGAACTCCCTATGCTTCTGGTCAACATTCCTATAAATCTAAAACTGCTCTTAAGAAGAAAAAAGTATATTTTTAAAAAAAAGATTGAAGTGGGGTAATGAATGAATAAAATTTACCAAGTAAAGAAAACAACTTCATCTTTATTGATAAAGTAGTAGATTTACTGGCACACAGAGTTTGCTATATCAGGCATATTCAAAAAGCTTAGTATACATAACTTACTTAATAATCAAATTTACTTAATCATCACATTTCGATGAGGTAGCTACTTTTATAATTACTCCGGTACAGACAAGGAAACAGACCAGGGAGGTTAAGAGAGTTGCTGAGGAGGCAGAAAAATACGGAAACAGGTGAAGTCTGGTTCATACTTTCTAAGGAAACAAGAAGACAGAACTGAGGTACATTAAATTTACAAGAGATTACTTGAGCAAACAACCATTTGAATCAGGCAGTACCAAATAGAAAGCGGTTAGGAGCACTCCATGGATAGAATCTAGGAAAAAGGCCTTTCTAGGACAGAGCAGAAGTAGAGCAAGGAAATTATCTGATTGGCTGTAGCGTACTTGGCTGCTTTATTTGAGAAAACCTAATTGGCTGTTTGTGACCGGTTGTTCCTAAGTTTCCTTTCCTTAGATTCGAGTGCATTGCCTCTGGCTTAGGTTTCTGTTTGCTTACATAGGCTCCCAAGGTATTAAAGCCACCTCAGTCTAATGGTCTCCTTATTTGATTACTTTAATAGAATACAGCTAAATTTGGGGGCATTAAATAGAGTCCTACTCAAGCAAGAGTTTGGAAATTTTATATTTTTATACTAAACTGTAATACCAGAGAATCAATTTACATGAAAATACAGTTGACCCTTGAAATATAAGGGTTTGAATTGTGAGTCCACATATACGCGGATTTTTTTCAATAAATGTATTAGAAAACTTTTTGGAGATTTGCGACAATTTGAAAAAGTTTGCAGACGAACTGTGTAGCCTAGAAATATCAAAAACATTAAGAAAAAGGTTTATCATGAATGCATAAAATATAGGTATACACTAGTCTATCTTTTTACAGGCATAAAGTAAGTGATATTTAATATAAAATTAATAATGCGTCTGTTTTTTACTGTTTTGTAACTATGCCTCCAGAGAATTACATTACCAGACATTATGCCTCTGTCTCATAATTAGAGAAACTGCTTATCAACCAATCATCACAGGTAAGTGATTTTTTTTAATGTAACGATATTTCCAATACTGTATTATGAATATGACTGTAATGCTGTCTGCCATAAAAGTTTTATAACCATTCATTAGTGTATAAGCTACAGTGAAGCAATCATACCAATGACACCAGGCGACCATAAAGCAAGCATATTGCTGCCTTTTTGTTATCAATGCATGAATCATTATACCTGTAAATAAATATGAATTTCTTTTTCACATTATCTTTTCATTTTTATTGTCTAGTGTTATAATATGTACAACATCTACAGTGTTTTGTATCATATAAGACAATATTGATGTAGATACAGACAGAATTCATCTTATAAACAGGCTTGGTAAACTTATGGTATCAATAAACACAGTACAGTCCTGTAAATGTATTTCTCTTCCATATGATTTTCTTAATAACATTTTCTTTTTCCTAGCTTATTTTATTGTAAGAATACAGTATATTATACATATAACATTCAAAACATGTGTTAATTGACTGTTAATGTTATCGGTAAGGCTTCTGGTCAACAGTAAGCTGTTAGTAGTTAAGTTTAGGGGGCGTCAAAAGTTATATGTGGATTTTTGACTGTGCAGGGGTCAGCACCCCTAACCCCTGTGTTGTTCAAGGGTCAACTGTAAAACAGAAAATCTCATTGTTTTTTGTAGATTCAGAATGCAATTTTCTTTCTATACGTAGTGACCTTAAACTTGTGCTTGTTATAGAGTTGTAATGCGAGTACTCAAAAAGGGAGCACTATTTCAAAAGAATGCCTATTTTATGCTAATATAAACCAAAATCCACTAATTAGTTTACATTATCAACATTTGACCCAAGGCCAATTTGATCTACAATGTTTTTATTCAAAAACTAATCATTGAAGAAGCTCAAGTCATTAGAATGTATATTATCGAGAATGTTCTTTTTGCATCTGTCACTGAGAATATGTAGATTTAAGTTAATATCCCCAAGGAGAGTAAACAACCTTAACAGAGGATACAGTGCTCCCTGTGCAGAGAGTTATGGCAAGTCTAGTGAGGCAAAGAGAAGGACTAGGTGGGACTGACCTAGTGCTTTAACAAAAAGCAACCCTTTAATCAGTGGTGAAGATGAAGAAGGAACAGGAGAGGGAATAGAACGGAAAGAAAGAAAAAACAATGAGCTATTTTGCCCCTTCTTGTTCTTAACTTTTGATGGCTTCTCATTAAGAGTAAAATAAATTTCAAAGTCCTTAGCATGCCATGCTAATTCTCTAGGAATCACTAATTCCTAGGCTGCATTGCCAACCATCATTACATAGGTTCCAGTTTCAAAGAATTACTCAAATTCTCCAGACTCATTCTTTGCTTTCCGGCCTCAATGCCTTTGCTCACGTGTTTCGTCATCTTAAAACGTCCTCATTCAAGTTCTAATTGCAAAGTCCACTCTGGCTGAAAAGCTTTCCTGGATCATATTTCATTCTCCTATTGAAATTTATCTTTCCTCCCTCTTCCAGTATTACCAATGCATTTTATACTTTTGTAAGAACACATCACATTCTGCCTAATGCAGCAGTTAGCTAAGACTGTCCTACCTCCTTTGCAGGGCTGTAATCGGAGAGTAGAGAACACATCTTACTACTCATCTTGTACTTCCCAGCATACCTATTGCAATGCCTGACATGTAAAAGAATCCTAGAACCTTAAGCTCATAGTTGGAGGGAAACTTAAAGATCAAACAGTAAATGTTATAAGGTATTTTAAGAAATGTTTGATGCAAGAGTGATGGAGAGCAGATTGAGGAGAAGGGTTAGGAAAAGAAAACTAGAAAGGGCAATAGTAATAATAAATATTTATTAAAAACTTACTATGTGCCATGCAATTAGTGTATATTATCTCATTTAATTGTCACAATTCAACAAGGTAGGCACTGTTATCATTCTCATTCTAACAGAGAAGCAAACCATGACACAAAGAGGTTAAATAATTTGCCCAAAGTTGAGCAGTTAATGAATGATGGAGCCAGAATTCAAATCCAGGCAGTTTGACTCTAATGTCTATACTTGTCAGTAAAATACAGTTCAGTAAAGGGGCTTTTCACACGTGCTGCAAGGAGAAGGAACCTTCAGGAACTGGTGAATGAATTGTAGTTTCCATCTTGCTAACCTTTGGATGCCCACACTAGGTACAATGGGTGTAATTATCTTGACATTAAAATCCATATCCAAAATGGTCAACATTCACATAATGTTATAAAATATTCATATAATATGACATATTCAGAGAACACCTTTCTGTGGTTTTTAATACACAAATCTCCATGAAAGCGACACATTTAGTAACCAGGTCAGGATTGTAGCCACAACAGAGGAAACTCAGTGAATTTAATCAAAAGCATGTACCCAGCCATCAAGGCCCCTTCGGGAATACTTCCTAGAAAAACCACATGTAGCTTTCATTTTCTATCATCTGGCCCTAACATAGCCCTTGTTTTTTTCTGCTTTGTAATAATTCAAAGCACGTTGCTTGTAGGAACAATTTTTAAAAGACTAATTTTTTTTATAACTTTGATGCTAAGCAAATTTTTAAAATTTTCCCATTCTAATCAAATCTCAATAAACTATTCATAAACTATTGAGGCTGATAGTTTATATTTTTCCTTTTTTAACCAAATGGAATAATGCTGAGTATTGATGTCACGTACGTTCTCTGTGGTCACAACATGGAGAAGTTGTTAAGACTATTTGACGGTAGGGAATATGTAGGTCAGCTCAGGTTTCAGAAACTTCTTAAATTCAGCCCAGTGCAATAGTAGGGCAAATTTTAAAGTTGAGCATGGAAATGCCTCAAAAACTGCAATAAGAAGTATTTGACAAGGAAGCAAAATATGTCCTCAGGTCATCTTCAATTGAACACAAACACACACACACACACACACACACACTTTGCCCCGACTCCCTGCCCACCACCATGTTGAGCACTTCTGGGCACACCACTCACATTGTAGTCTAAATAAATGCTCCTACTTTGTGTTCCTCCTTTTCTTTCTTGTTTATAGCCTCTTCCACTCTTTCCCAGTGCCCCCTTTTCCTGGGAAAACTAGATCTCTTGCCTTTCGTTCATATTATACAAATACCATGACAGACTTAGAGCTTAAAGATCTACCCTTCCTGCATTATAACAGGAGGAAAAAAAACACTTTGACAAGATTAGAGCCTGAGGCTGAAGGCTTTGGAATTTCAAGCGTCAGTTAGCAGGTAGAAGAAAATATCTGGGGATGTCCAAGCATCTCATCTGTAGGGAAGCAAAACTTGCCACCCCAAAATGTCTCTGGCATGTGGATTATTTTGAGCTGAAAACAAACAAGGCCCAAAAGACTCAGAAAGAAACTTTGACCTTCCCCCTTAGCTGCCTACAGAATTTAGATTAAGGGCCTATTACAGGACTAGAGCTATCACCATAGATAACTATAGCATAAACTAGGTGTGGTAGACAGAAAGGAACCCAGCAAAGTCTGTTTGTTAAAATTCCTCTGTGTGTCCCACTGTCTCTGCAAGGCCCAGCAAACATTTGTTTACCAAACATTTGCTTTTCCCTGTCAATTGCCTTCCTCCCCGTTAAAGTCCCAAATCTCTACCTCAATGTCCTCTTTGTCTTTAGCTGAAGATGGTACTTAAGGGTGAAGGTTTCAGCCATTTTGGTGAGTTAATCAGTTTTCCTGGGTCTCTCCCATGTATACAAGCTATTAAACTTTGATTTTCTCCTGTTAATCTGTCTCAGTTCAGTTTAATTCTTAGACCAGCCAGAGGAAGCTAAAAGCATAAGAGGAAAATTTCTTCCTCCCCAACATATCCTTGGTAAAAACTCATACAGATGAGCACCTAGTCCTCTTATATTTAGCCAGCCTTTTGCTTGCTATTTTTCATGAAACTTCAAGGTCCTCCTCCCCTTGGTTTCTTCCTTCCTTCCTTCCTTCCTTTTCTTTCTTTCATACTGAGAACAATTCTTTTAGAGACTTTATTTATTTATTTATTTTATTTTTGGCTGCACTGTGCAGATGTCAGATCTTAGTTCCCTGACCAGGGATCAAACCCGTGCCCCCTGCAGTGGAAGCGCAGAGTCTTAACCCCTGGATCACCGCCAGGAAAGTCCCTGTCCCCTTGGCTTCTGTTGGTGAACTGGAAATATGGTGCAGGGTAAAGAGATATGGGTGGAGAACCAAAAGACCTGGGTCCAGTGTCACTGTCAGTCACTCCAGCCTCAGCCTCCCCACATCCTTAGGCCCTGTGTGGGTGGTTGATTCATTGATTCATTCCCTGTTTCTAAAGCTCCAAATGTAAAATGAGAATAAGAATGACTCTCACGGGGCTGTGGTGAGTTTTGGAATTCACACCTGTAAACATTTAGCACCATCCCTGTGGCACTCCATAAATGCTAACCAGTATTGTTAAAGATCTACGAAGTTATTCGGAATTTGATCTCTAAAGAAAATGCCCCACAACTTCTTGTTTACAAAAGCTCACATTTACTCTCCCCCAGGTTTTCGTTACTCTGTTCCACTGAGATGACAGGACTCCAGATGTTATTTCTCTTCCTCAGATTACATGATACCTTTGACAGCTCACTTTCAATCAGGACTAATCTGCTCTAATTGCAGACATTATCGATGCGAATGGCACTGCGTCCTGATAAATGAGCTGCCGGCGCGGGGTGTCCGCCACGACATGTAGAGGAGCCCAGGGAGAGGCAGTGTCATTCTGCAAATCACTCTTGGCACCCAGGGTTTGGTGGATGGCACCTGGCAGTCTCCATGTTTCAGGCCACATGGCCTTGCCAATCACTGACTGTCATCAAACAAAATACTCTCGTATTATTCTGCGGTTTGCTTTTGCGAAGAGATCCTTTCTAAAACAGTCCAGTTGATTCATTTCCAGGCCACTAGCAAACATAGTCACATAGTGCAGACAGAATAATAGAACATTTTGGTAGCTCTCCTGTTTTCCAGAATGAAATCAGGAAAAAGTAAAAGACTGTGTTTTGACTAAAGTTTGAGGACGAGAGTTTCCAGGGTCAGAGGAGAGACACAAACATGGCTTTAGAGTGAGAATTTTACAAGGACTTTGAATCCTCTGATTAACCTTCACAGTGAAAAGTAAGCATCATCTTTACCACAGAATTTATTCTACAGCTGTTTAAAGCTTGACCATTTAACCTCTCAACTTCCCCAGCGTGTTAATATGTCACTGATGCTTCTAAATAAATAAAATGTCCAGGAATGGGGAGCTTGAGCCAAGTATTGATACGATCAGCGAAACTTGAAAACGAAAAGAAAGAAAAGAATGCATTTGATCAACTTCATTTTCGAGAACACGGACAATATTGAAGAGAGCAGTCAGAATCAGAAAGGAAAAAATTCTTTCATTTTCTCTGTTGAATTTGGAAACTTCTAGTCAGGAGTCTATTTCTTCTGCAAAGCTTCTCTGACCATGATAAGATGCTGTTGGCAGTATTAGGCCCTGGAAGATCCACCTGCCTCCATCCCGGTCTTATTTCAGTTTCTCTAACTCAACTCAGTTTTTCCTCACCTCAGAGCCATCACACTGGTCCTCCTCTCAACCTGGAACATACTGCATGCTCTCCCCCCAAAAGCTAACTCCACTTCTCCTTTAATTTCAATTTAAACATCACTCCCTCACAGTGATTATCTCAAACAGCGCCCCCTTACCCAGGTTTCCTTCCCTCACACCCTTACACTTTCACTATTGCCCCCAGGCCTCCTCTGTAATGCTCTTCATACTTGTAATGGTTTTTCAGCGTGGCTCTTTCCCATGACCTATATGGTCCATGATGGCTGAGACCCAGTCTTCTTTATCTTTTCATCCCTAACCCTTCACATAGGGCCCGTCACATTTTAGGCACTTGATAAATATTTGTTGAATTAGTTGATGAAACACGAATGGATGAATTCAAGCATGTTGATGCACTTTTACAGGTGGTTGTGAATTGGCACCAGGAGACAGTTGCTTTTAGAAACATGATATCATAGGGCTTTCTCCATAGAACATTCCACGTCTAGACACCCAGGTGTATAAATGTGGCCTAAAAGATAAAAGTGAAACCAAAAGCCCCACCTTTTATACGGGGTTGTTTCCACACCAATCAAGGCTAGGAAGGAATGTTCTTTGTTAAAGCACATAGTTCCCGTGCCTTTGGCAGTGAAAGTGCAGAGTCCTAACCACTAGGCCACCAGGGAATTCCCTAAAGCACATAATTCTTTATTAAAGCAGATACTTCGACCATTTGTCAGTTTCTAAAGAGCTGAAGCGATCCAAGAATTTAACTATATCCTAAAGGGAAAGCAAAGAAGCACACAGAATAATATTAAAAATACAGAAGTTTCATATACAAGTAAACCAGTTGTCAAGTTTAGATGGAAATGAGCAGGAAATGCAAGTGACATCAATTTCCATGGCACAGATTGCATCTCAGTCCCCTCTGGACTATGTAACCAGATCATTGTGGAGGACGAGAAGAGCCTTCTCAATTGGAGAAAAACGAAAATACACAATCTGTCCTACAAATTGGACTAGTGATAACTGTATCCACATATAGATCAGGCAGAATACTTAGAAACTGCATTGTGGCCATTCCTGGGTATAGTAACCAGGATCTGCAATAGGCTACACTATGATAACAAATAAAACCTGAAATCTTAGTGGCTTAATTCAAGTTTATTTCTCCCTCTTGCCACATGCCTCTTCTATCCTGGAGTCTTGCCATCTCCTGGCTTAAAGATTAGTTGAAATATTGGGCGAAGGAATAAACCCAGAAGTAAAACAGTTTACTTCTACTTACATTCCATGGGACAGAACTCATAACATGGTGAATCCAACTGTAAGAAAAGATGAGAAATGAAGAGGGAACGTGGATATGAGTGTTAACTGTTTCTACCACAGTACAGTTTGGTCTTATCAAGCAATTCTGCTTTTTGACACGTGGTCTTGATGGTTTAGCTAAAAGGACTATTTCCTTTATGATAATTGGATTTAGTCCAGACTCTTTTTAAATATACGCTCAGAAACCCATAGCTTTGCATTTTTATTCTTTGGCATTGTATGCTAGGATATACTTAAAGTATTGTATTGTTTATTTCTACGTAACAAATGACCTTAAAACCTAGCAGCTTGAAACAGCAAACATTCATTATCTCACAGTTTCTGTGGATCAGGAATTTGGATGTGGCTTAGCTGTGTGCCTCTGGCTTAAGACCTTTCTTGAGCTTGCAGTCACACTGGCGCCTGGGGTGAGGACACATTGGGAAGGTCTGATTAGAGGAGGGTCTGCTTCTCAGGTCACTTACATGGTGAATGGCAGGATTCAGTTCCTCTCAGGTTGTTGGGCTGAGGATCCAAGTTCCTCACTGGCTGTGGGCTGGAAGCCTCCCTCAGTTCCTTGCTAAGTGTGTCACCATAGGACAGCTCACAACACGGGCGCTGGCTTTTCCCTCAGAGCAAGTGAGAGCAACCAAAGATGGAAGCCACAGTCTTTTGTAACCCAGTCTCAGAAGTGGCAGTCACATATGTCACCTTCTATTCATTAGAAGTGAATCCCTAAGTCCAACCCAGATCAAGGGGTGAGCATTACACAAAGGCATGAACGCCAGGAGGCAGTGGTCACTGGGGGGCCATCTTGGAGGCTGCTTACCACAGCTGTTCTTCCAGGCCATCTTATTTGGGGTTATCCTTTTTCAGCTCTTATATTTTGTTTCATATTTTCTTTTCAAGTTTAGGCCAGTAGGGTCACTTTAGTGCTATGAATCAGTTAAGTTTTGGAACCTTGGGTGTGACTTTCTTTTCTGGTCATGATGTTGAATGTGGCCCAAAGAGGACGGAAATAGTGAAGACTTAATCTTTGAAAACTGCAGTAGATCCAAGTTGTAAGTCATCTAAAAAGTAAGAAGTAGGGCTTTTCTTCAGCTATCTAGTGCTATGTTATGTTATAGATACTTTCCTAATAACTCTCTTACAGGACTTGATGGTTTTTAAAATCCCACCTGATCACGACTCTGTCAATAACAGTATCTTTGGATAAGTGAAATGGCCTATTAGCCAAATTGAATGAAAGTGTGACAGTTTATTAACAATGACACTTAAATGGTATTTCCACTCATAGAGAACTTTGTTGCCCCTATTAGGATGTAGGTTATAGGGACTAACAAGTAATCTTAAATTTTAAGTGGCATAAAACTACCAAGATTCATTTCCTGTTCCTACTATATGTCCTCCAGAGCTGAGATGGAGGGAATGAGGTTGGGCAGGGGGGTAGAATTTGCTCATTGTTGCTGCTGTGAGACTCAAGCTGATTGGGAAACACTACCCCAAGCACTGGTCTCCGTGCCAGAGGAAACAGCTCTGGCATATCTTGTATGAGCATTAAAGGTTTGGCCCAGAAGTGATGGGCATTATTTCTACTCTCAGTTCATTGGTCAGAATTACTAATGTGGCTTCCCAATCACAAGGAGTCAGAAAGTCCCATTTTTCTCATGTGCCCAGAATGGGAATGAACTAGAAATATTTGCAAATAACACTAATGACAACATTGCCCCCCTACTCCCAAAACCTCAGCAAATATCACTGTGAGGAAACTTTTCTTTGTTTTCCAACTTGAAGGTCAAATAATCCTACTACCATGTTCAAATTGGGGGTTTGTAATAATAACAATTAATATTCTTTCTTAACACCCTATATATTCTTGGAACTGCTAGCCAAACTGCTTAGACCTTCAGGTGCCCAGATGTAGGTTTTGTTGAGGCCCGGACATATTTTCACTTGTCCCCTGTAATCTCAAATTGAGCATCATTGGTGTCTATGCAGTCTGGTGAGGGGCCTGGGTGTTTCTTTTGTACCTAAATTAAGAAATTACTGGGGACTTCCCTGGCAGTCCAGCGGTTAAGACTCGATGCTTCCACTGCAGGTGGGCGCGGGTTCGATCCCTGGTCAGTGAACTAAGATCCCACATGCCACATGGAGTGGCCAAAAAAAAAAAGAAAGAAATCAGTTTTTTATATGTTCTTTAAATTTTAGAATATCATGTGATATATATATAGATGTTTGAGTTAGACAACATAAGACAAGGGCTAGCAAGCTTAGAATTTCTTAAAAAGTGTGTGGATTTAACCTCTAAGTATTTTGACAATAGTATATATATAATTGTATATAAGGTATTAAAATATTTTAAAATAGAATTTTATGATAATTTGTATCACTCTTTACAATAGAGTTTTATTATCTGGTCTCCATGCTTACTCTCATTTCCTCCCTGGCCTTTACTCTATCAATGTGAATCTTTTAACACAAGTTCAGAATGTACCATTCTCCTGTTCACAACCCTCCAATATGCCCCAAAAGGCTTGGAATAAAAGCCAAAGTCCTTACCATGGTTTCATATCTGGCTTCATGTCTAATTTGTTATCTTACCGCTTCCCCTTAGGGGCTCAACAGAATTGGATCATGTGGCTCCTTCCATGATCATTGCACTCACCCAGCGAGAACCTCAGCTTGTACTTACTGCCCCTCTGCACTCTTCCCATAGATCTTCACATAGGTGTCTCCTTCACTTCATTCAGATCTCTGCTTAAATTTAAAAAATCCACAGAGAGCCCTTCCCTGACCAGTTTTCCACTCCTCTTACCTTCTCCTGTTTTTCTTTATAGCGTGTATCACTGATATTACACCATATGTATATTCATTTATTCTTTCCCCTAAAATGAAAGACTTAGGAAAGCAGAAACTTTGTCTGTTTTAGTCACTGCTGTGTTCACAGCACCTAGAATAACTGTTGGCACATAGGTGGAGTAAGTGGACACAGAAGAGCCATTCGATGAAGTAATATTAGAGGAACTCAAATCGAAAAGGAAACTCCAGAAGGGCAAGGGTGTTTTTTCCCAGCACTGTGGATCCCTCACCTGACAAAGCGCCATGCTGCATAATAGTTTTTAAACAAGTATCTGTGTCTGAGATGAATGACCAAATTCCTCAATTGAAAAGAATCAGTGCTACTGGTCTTTAAAATGTGTAATGAGATATTTTTCCCAGCTAATACCTTCTACCTGCATGCTAACCAGGGAAGAACAAAAAAACAAAAACAAGCAATTGGTGAGAAGCCTGACAAAGCCTTCAGAAAAGCATAAGGAGATTAGAAATTTGGAATTGTTCATCTCTAGCCTAAACTATAAGCAGAGTGGACTCAAAAAGACCTCTTAGTGGAGCTAGTCTAATCATGCAGTCACATTGTTGAATTCCTTTGAAGAAATGAACTTGAAATCCCTCTGATAATGCAGCCAGAACCCAGATGAGAAGGCAAATTTGTGTTCCTGTCCCTCCTCCCTACTCTTTCACATGACAGAAAATGCTCATCAATCATAGTGTCCTTTCCTCCCAAAGCCAGACTTGGCCCCAGAATCCTCAGCAACGCTCTCTTAAACGCCATAGCTGTCATTACTCTAGACGACATTTATGTGTCATTTTTACTTATTTTAGTCAGTCTTGGGCAAAATTATCAGAGACTGAGAAAGCACTGTTTTACTACCTAAAACAAAAAATATAGAACGCAGACCTCAATATATGTAAAACTAAAATCCAGAAATTAGCCTTTATTACTTTACCTCCCTATTAGTGGAGAAAGAATGATCTTCATTTGGGAAACATGAGATCCAAGCTTTCTGTGGCAGAAAGATGATCCTCTGTAAAAGAAAGATTAAACTCGAACTCTCAAGTACATCACCTTGGATATTTCAGATCAAAGCTGTGAATGTGACTTGTATTTAAGTCTGCTCATATGTATAAGTATTTATTGTGTCTGCTGTGGAAAATATATTCCCTGGTAGGAATAGGTTATTAAGAGATGAGAAAGCTAATAGTCCCTGATGGCAACTGTACTCAGAGATGACATTTCATAATATCATAAACTCTTATAAATGATGATTGCTTAAGGAGCCTTATGTAAATTCCATCTTTTGGATGTGACATCCAAAATT
This sequence comes from Tursiops truncatus, assembly GCF_011762595.2. Taxonomy (NCBI): domain Eukaryota; kingdom Metazoa; phylum Chordata; class Mammalia; order Artiodactyla; family Delphinidae; genus Tursiops; species Tursiops truncatus. Next base: position 160,368,540 of record NC_047035.1, on the reverse strand, counting down.
CCTAATAACTAAGCCAGGTCTATTCTAAAGTTTAGTTTTGACATTTCTTTGGGGGAAAAAATGTGTCAGTGAGCAAATTTGCAACATAAAGGGAAATGTAACAACATTTTTTTTTACATCTTTATTGGAGTATAGTTGCTTTACAATGGTGTGCTAGTTTCTGCTTTATAACAAAGTGAATCAGTTATACATATACATATGTTTCCATATCTCTTCCCTCTTGCGTCTCCCTTCCTCTCACCCTCCCTATCCCACCCCTCTAGGTGGTCACAAGCCACCAAGCTGATCTCCCTGTGCTATGCGGCTGCTTCCCACTAGCTATCTGTTTTATGTTTGGTAGTGTATATATGTCCATGCCACTCTCTCGCTTTGTCACAGCTTACCCTTCCCCCTCCCCATATCCTCAAATCCATTCTCTAGTAGGTCTGTGTCTTTATTCCTGTCTTACCCCTAGGTTCTTCATGACATTTTTTTCCCTTAAATTCCATATATATGTGTTAGCATACGGTATTTGTCTTTCTCTTTCTGACTTACTTCACTCTGTATGACAGACTCTAGGTCCATCCACCTCATTACAATTAGCTCAATTTCATTCCTTTTTATGGCTGAGTAATATTCCATTGTATATATGTGCCACATATTCTTAACCATTCATCTGTCAATGGACACTTAGGTTGCTTCCATGTCCTGGCTATTGTAAATAGAGCTGCAATGAACACTGTGGTACATGACTCTTTTTGAATTATGGTTTTCTCAGGGTATATGCCCAGTAGTGGGATTGCTGGGTCATATGGTAGTGCTATTTGTAGTTTTTTAAGGAACCTCCATCCTGTTCTCCATAGTGGCTGTACCAATTCACATTCCCACCAGCAGTGCAAGAGGGTTCCCTTTTCTCCACACCCTCTCCAGCATTTATTGTTTCTAGATTTTTTGATGATGGCCATTCTGACTGGTATGAGATGATATCTCATTGTAGTTTTGATTTGCATTTCTCTAATGATTAATGAAGTTGAGCATTCTTTCATGTGTTTGTTGGCAGTCTGTATATCTTCTTTGGAGAAATGTCGATTTAGGTCTTCTGCCCATTTTCGGATTGGGTTGTTTGTTTTTCTGTTATTGAGCTGTATGAGCTGCTTGTAAATTTTGGAGATCAATCCTTTGTCAGTTGCTTCATTTGCAAATATTCTCTCCCATTCTGAGGGTTGTCTTTTGGTCTTGTTTATGGTTTCCTTTGCTGTGCAAAAGCTTTGAAGTTTCATTAGGTCCCATTTGTTTATTTTTGTTTTTATTTCCATTTCTCTAGGAGTTGGGTCAAAAAGGATCTTGCTGTGATTTATGTCATAGAGTGTTCTGCCTATGTTTTCCTCTAAGAATTTGATAGTTTCTGGCCTTACATTTGTAACAACAACCTAGAGAGTTTTAACCTAGAGAGTAAGAGAATAATTTTCAAGGACTCCAATGATGTTCATTAAGTCGAAACAATAAATGTCGATTAACAACAGGTCTTATCTATCCTTAAAGCTGGTAGAGCAGGATCTACATTTTGGCAAGATAATTAGCAATTTATTCAAGATAACATGCAACTTGAGAACATCAAATATTTTGGACTTTTAAAAAATGTATTGTTCAGGGCTTCCCTGGTGGCGCAGTGGTTAAGAATCCACCTGCCAATGCAGGGGACATAGGTTCAAGCCCTGGTCCAGGAAGATCCCACATGCCTTGGAGCAACTAAGTCCCTGAGCCACAACTACTGAAGCCTGTGCGCCTAGAGGCTGTGCTCTGCAACAAGAGAAGCCACCGCAATGAAAAGCCCGCGCAACGCAAGGAACAGTAGCCCCCACTAGCTACAACTAGAGAAAGCCCTTGTGCAGCAATGAAGACCCAATGCAGCCAAAAATTAATTAGATAAATAAATAATTTTTTTAAAGTAATAAAAATAAAAATATATTGTTCAGATTTTCCATTAATGTACCTTGCCTCTCATTCCTGTGACTTTGGATAGATGAGATGTTATCTGTAAGAAAAGAAATTTTTAAACTCATATTGAGTCTTTCAGTTACCCGATAACTAAGAACTTTCTGCAATAGGAAACTTCAATTAAATAGCCAAGAGGATTCAACACTGCAAAATGAAATCCTGTTCTGCCATCTAGAGGACACACACTAATGGCATAGAAAATATGTCTTTAACAGCCCCTAAAGCTTAAAATAAAAAAAGATATTCTGTTTTAAAAAAGGGTGGAGGGGAGTATTTTGCTCTACGACATTATATCAGATTTCACCATAGAGAAGAAAATAACATTTTTAAAAGCAATTAAAAAAAACCCTGTGGATTAGATATGCACCAAATTGAGGTTTTACACTTTACCAAATTTGCTTGGCTCCATCTGGCCTCCAAGGCGTTGGCCACTTGCAAATGCAGCACCCAGGCCACAGCTACATCCCCTAAGAACACATTCCTGGCCACCATAAGGAAAAGAGCACAGCCTTCGTTGTGCCTGCCAGGGGGTTACCAGAGTTATCTGGGGCATCCAGGTTTGACCTCATCAGACTCAATCAGCAATCTCAAATATTTCTGATAATATTCTAACTTGACTGTCTCCAAATGATTCATCCCAGAATTCTGCAGCAATTTCTCATATTGCTAAGTGCAAGAAAACAAGGTGTGCCTGTACTCAGAGAACTTTATAACTGAAACAACAGTAAACATGATCTACTTTAATTTCTTCATTTTTCAGTAGAAGAAACTGAGATCAAGAGATTCTATAACTCTAAGATCACACAGTAGTTATTAGTGGAGTTTTCATGATAACACACATTGCCTACTCTTAAATCCAATGTTTTTCATTTCATGTATCCATTCATCCAACAAATACTTAGCGCTTACCTACTAAGCTAAGCATTGTGATAGACACTGAGCAGGAAATGCCGCTTGAAAAAAAAACACAGCCCCTGCTCTCTAGAATCTAACAGTCTGCTGGGGATGAAACATTAATTAGAGCCATATGAAATTATGAAAGTACAGGGGACAAAGAAAGAATTTAGTGGGAACAGAACTTGGTCTGGTCCAGAAGAGCAGGTATGATTTCTGTAGAGAAGTTTCTTTTTTTTTTTTTTTTTTTTGTGGTACGCGGGCCTCTCACTGTTGTGGCCTCTCCCATTGCGGAGCACAGGCTCCGGATGCGCAGGCTCAGAGGCCATGGCTCACAGGCCCAGCCGGTCTGCGGCATGTGGGATCTTCCTGGACCGGGGCAGAACCCGTGTCCCCTGCTTCGTCAGGAGGACTCTCAACCACTGTGCCACCAGGGAAGCCCTAGAAGTTACTGTCAAATAGAGATCCAAAAGATAAATAGTTGTTATCTAAGCAAAGCAGGAAGAAAAGTGCATTCCTGGCAGAGTAAACATCACTTGCAAAGGCCTTGAGGTAGGAGGGAAGCTTGATGCTCTGGTGGAACTAAAATATCAGTGAGAAACAGGTGTGAGATGAGTCTGCCTAGGCTGCAAGGGGTCTAATCATCTGGAGAGGAGGAGGCCAATCACAGACAACGAGCAAGCTTTGGAGAGTTTCAAGAAGAGGATTTAGATAATCGGATTTGTGCTTTTGAAAGATTGCACTGGATCCAGTGAGTGCAGAGAGAAAGAAAGCAAGAATAGACTGTGCACACGCCCAATTAGGGGACAAATATGACAATACCTTGCACTACGGCAGGGCCTGGCGCTAGAGAGGCACCATGGGATTGTGCTGTACACTAGCAGTGGCTCCTGGATCGGGCAGTACATCCCTGCACTGTGGCACTGTAGCAAAAGGACAGACTTCTTTTCTTGAATCTGGAGCATAAAACCTTTTCATTCTCACCTTCATGGGCATATACGCAGATTGTTCCTCCCCTTTCAAAAGCAGCGGTGTCTGGTTTCTCCCATAAAGATGTGCATCAAAAGTTGTCTCTTAGCAGAAGATATCACTAAGGGACTCTCATTAGAAATGCAGGGGTCTACGTGCGGATGGAATCCAGTGGGGGTCTTTGGAAGTCATAACTCATTGGCATCCACTGCTACTGAGGATTTCCCCATTAAGTAACATTTATCAGTGTCAATTGTTTTGATTCTTTGTTTTTCTCTGTTAGCTCAGATCTGAGTTATCTCCATGTCACAAGCTCCAGGAAATAAAAGGGGCGAATAGGAGATCACAGTCTTTCCCCTGTTAGATTTCTCCTTATCCCTATATCTTATACCAATCACTGGGGAGCTCTGTGGGTTCTCTGGGGGGAGGATCAGTCACAGCCCGAAGCCCACACTGGGAAAACTTTGGAGGTAGAAGATGGTCTTAAACACATTGAATGAGAGTGGTAGCCATGACCATATGAAGGTGTTTGTTTCCAGGGAGGAATTCTGCATGGACCAAGAGGACAATGACAGGATGTGGGTACATATGTTCATTCTATTAAGTTGTGCACATTGTTTTATGAACTTTATTAAAGGTAAGAATTCAAAAAAAAAATTCAAAAAAAAAAAAAAAAAAAAGGTAAGAATTCACAAAAAAGGAAATTATAACACTAATGAGGAAGGAACAGAAAAGACCTGATTTACATTTGCTTTTTGTTTTGTTATGAAGCAGAAGAATCCAGAGTCCCTATTTAGCTCAGTCAGGCATACAACTGATTTATCCACAGAACATGAAATCCTTCTCCAAGCCTCTTCTGACCACAGGAATCCAAACTCTCTTGGCTAGACAAGGGATTTCCATCATGCCTATGCATCTCCTGAACCTTCTTTCTGGACAAAGCATATCCACAGGGAATTCTTTCATTTCCCCTTCATTCTGTTGATAGGAGAAAATGAATCCAGAGCTAAAGTTTCTAGAACCTTCTCCATTGATAGTTAACAGCTTTAAAATGGCATATACCTCTTTTGAATCCTGGCCCTGCCACTTACTAAACTTGTGACTTTGGGCAGGTCACTTTCCCTCTCTGAGTCAGTTTCCTTATTACAGACTAGGAATAAATACATTTACCTTCATAAAATTATTGTGGAAAAATGAGTTAATGTAATAGAGTGGTTAGCATACGGCCTGGTGTGTGGAATGCTCAAAATAGTAGATGTCATTGTTAACTTATGACAGTTATCAGATCCTCTCAACACATTCTTACATACTGTGGCTTGCATCTCATCTCTCCACCAGTTCCACAGTAACTGGCTATATTTGACTTCCCATCTCCTGTTGGCTCAGCAACTGGATCCAGTGCCAGAAATAATCTCATTTTCTAGTTAGGCAGAATTCAATAGGCTCTAATTTAAATGGCATGTGAAAATAATTCAGCATAGAATCAAGCAATAGATAGATTAGATGATTCCTATCGAGTTAAGATGTACCCTGACTTTGAGTTATACCTCATCTACCAAAATAAAGTGATTAATTTGAAAGAAATGATGAAATAACCAGCCCCATTCGGAGGGCATTGATTCTCTGTCGTAGAACTCATGTTGCCTTTGCTACTGTTTCAGAAGAATCCTCCTAGATGACTATAGCACCAAGTCTCCAAATCCCCACAAAAATCTCAGGTCAGAGATCTCAGCCCACTGAAATGATAAATCAGCTTTGCTTAGGATTATATAATTGTCTTCTCAGTGAGAAGGGTCTTTTAAACCAAGACTGAATATATGAAGGATTAAGTAAATCAAACCCATAGTATAATGCTTTCGTGTTAGGTTTAAGAATATTCCATGCCTATTTAGTATGTAAAACAGATGTAATATTTAAGATTTGTTACATTAGAGACGCTAACATACTAATTTATGATTCTAACTTAAAATACATAAATGGATGATTGATGTTAGATTTCTTGATTTTAAGGTAAAAGTTATTAGAAAATTTGCTGAGTGAATATTTAAGAAAAGGAGGATCTATTACATTAAATACATGTTAGATTTACTAGAATTATCTAAATATGTGAGGTTTAGTAAGATTTGAAGTATTTACAATATTCAAATAATTTAAGAGTACATTTTAAAATTATTTAAGACAATTCAACTATGTTTAATAATGGGATAAATAATAATCTTGAAAATAACTGTTAATAGGTAAATAATTTAGTCCATTTTAACAGTCATTTAGAAGATGAACTTAAGATTTATAAGTGGAACTTATAAAAGTGGACAAAAGGTACAAACTTTCAGTTATAAGATAAATGGGTACTGGTATTTCTTTTTTTTTTTTTTTTTGTATCTGTATGAGATAATGTTAACTAAACTTTCTGTGGTAATTAAATAATTACCACAATACATGTAAGTCATTATGCTGTACACCTTAAACATACAGTGCTGTGTGTGAATTATATCTCAATAAAACTGAAAGAAAAAAACAGTTGAACTTAAAGATGTAAGGAGCAATTTAGGTTTTAAAATTTATAAACCTCAATGTAATACCTACACAGCTTTTTCTGTGAGTAAGAGCTATGGAAACCACAAATTGACTGCTTCACCCAAGTAAAACCTCTGCTAGACCTTCTAGTTCACAGATCTCAAATCGTTTGGGAAAGCAGATGTGGTCCTCTTTTAGTTTCCTCCTGCTGATGTAACTGATCACCACAGATTTAGTGATTAAAAACAGCAAAAATTTGTTCCAGGACTGTATTCTAAAATCAAGGTGCCAGCAGGGCTGCATTCCTTCTGCAGACTTCAGGGGACAAGCTTTCCTTGCCTTTCTCAGAGGCCTCCTGCATTCCTGGGCTCCCAGCCCCTTCCTCACCTCACTCCAAAATCTTGCTTCTTTCTTCACCTCTCCTACTCTTTTTTTTTTTTTTTTTTTTTTTTTTTTTTTGCGGTACCCGGGCCTCTCACTGTTGTGGCCTCTCCCATTGCGGAGCACAGGCTCCGGACGCGCAGGCTCAGTGGCCATGGCTCACGGGCTCAGCCTTTCCGCGGCATGTGGGATCTTCCCGGACCCGGGCACGAACCCGTGTGCCCTGCATCGGCAGGCGGACTCTCAACCACTGCGCCACCAGGGAAGCCCTACCTCTCCTACTCTTGATCCTGATCCTCCCGGGCCCTTTTTTTAAGGGCCCTGGCAATTACATTTAGGTTTACCTAAACCATCCAGGATAATCTCCCCATCTCAAGATCCTTTTACCATGTAAGGTAGCATAGTCACAGGTTCTGGGGAGTGAATCAGTACTTCATGTGAGCTAAAGGAACGTCCAGAATCAAAACAATCTATCGTGCTGGTACTTGGCCACTTTCTGACTCAATTGTAATTTGGGAGAGTGTAGGTTAGTAACCAAACCACTGACCAGAGTTCTCTAGTTTGATTTCCCAGCAGCTATTGGTTGCAGGAGATTCTCTGCATAATCAGCCTAGTTTGAACCATCCTGCACTTTGAAATGGTAAGTCAGAGAACCTGTTCTGCACTAGTTAGTATTTACATTGGATTTCAGGAGCCAAAAAAGATCTGTCTCTGGTTGGTTGATTCCCTTCTTTGCAACCCACTTTGTATTCCATATTTTGATGGACCAGAGTTTTAATAAAATGAAAAAAAAATTTTTTTTAATTAATCCAAAACTTAGAAATAAGGCAAAAAGATTACCATACTCTTTCAAAGTCATACTAGGGCACTGTCCACCAAGTCCACTGAAAGATCATCTGATTTTTCTAGAGGAAGATGTAACTGACTTCTGCTTACTATCACTTAGGCCCCAGACTCCATAAAGTTCGATGGTAATGTGTAGAAAATTAGTTTGCAAGTTTTTCAGATTTATACTCCTTTGAATCACCTTTGGAGCCTTCTGGTTCCTTAATCCTGACTTAAATAAATCTTTAAGTGATCACGATATAATTACATACGTTGTTTTTAACTTTTTAAGATTATACTTTGACATCAGGCTTCCCTGCTAAGGAAAAACAAAAAATTTTGCTCCTATGAAGTATGTTCGAAGCCAGCTTGGGTTAACTATTAGAAAACCGCATGGATATTAAGAGAACTATATAAAAATTACATGTGGAGGCGATATAGGTATCTGTTAGGTAAATTTAACCATGTGATTAGCCATAATCCACATATTGATGCTTTTATATTTGGTCATCTGTAAATTAAGAAGTAGTGTTAAAAATAGGCAGAATGTTAAAAAAAAAGATATTAAGAGAATGAAAAGGCAAGCCACAGACTGGGAGAAGGTTGCAAATAATATATCTGATAATGGCTTCTGTGCAGCATAAACAACTCTTGAAACTCAATCATAAGAAAATCCAATTAAAAAATGAGCAAAATATTTGAACACTTTGCCAAGATCTAAAGATGGCAAAAAAGCACTTGAAAAGATGTTCATCATCATTAGTCATTACAGAAATGCAAATTAAACCCACAACGAGACACCAATTAGAACGTCTAAAATCAAAGAGTGACCAGATCAAATGTTGGTAAAAATGTAGAGCAACTAGGACCCTTACGCACCAACAGTGGGAAATGTGAAATAGTACACTTTGAAAAAGTTTGCCAGTTTCCTAAAAAGTTCAATGTACACTTACCATATGTCCCAGCCATTCCACTACTAATTTTCTTAGTTTACCCAAGAAAAGTGAAAGTAAATGTTTATACAAAGACACATGTAAACATTCTAGCAATCCAGCCGCTTCATTTGTAATAGCTAGAAACTGGAAACCACCCAAATGTGCACTAACAGGGAGTACATAAACAAATTGTGATACATCTATACTATGGAATACTACTCAGAAATAAAAAGGAATGAACCATTGATACAATGAAATGAATAAATTTCAAAATAATGGTGCTGAGAGATTATATACAATTCTATGAAAGTAAAGCAACAGAAAGCAACTCAATGGTTATCTGGAGGTAGATAGTGGAATTGAAGGGAGGGATTACAAAGGGCACTAGGAAAATTGGAATGATGGATATGTTTACTATCTTGATTGTGGTGATTGTTTCACAGGTGTATACACACCAAAGCTTTTCAGTTTGTTCACTTTAGGAATTCCCTGGCGGTGCAATGGTTAGGACTACAAGCTTCCACTGCAGAGGGCACGGTTCAATCCTTGGTCGGGGAAATAACATCCCACATGCCATGTGGCTCAGCCAAAAAAAAAAAATTGTACACTTTACACATGTACAGTTTAATATGTGTTAGCTATATCGACATAAAGCTGTTAAAAAACAGGCAGGATGAAACCTTATTTGGGTATGTTTCTCAGAAGAAATCGGAATGTTCAGCCACTGAAGTCCTAGAGCATAGCATAACTCGTAAGTTGAAGTACCTTAAATTCCTAAACTTCCATACAAAATTTGAACTTTATACATATGTGTAATTCTTCAACGTAGGTATCATTCATCACATTCTCAAAGAGGTTTTTGAAAAAAGGAGTTAAAAATCACTACTTTAGAGGAATCTAGATAAAGAATATAATGAAAATTGCTTATCCCACACAAATTAGAGTACCTCTCAACTTTTTAAATAAGAGCACAACTTAAGTACAATGTGTAGATTATCCCAATTACCTGTCAGTCAATGGAGTACATACTCCATTGTGTTTTTTTCCAACACCACCAAGCAATTCTCCACTTCTCAGCAGACACTGAGTTGATGTCCTATAATGTAACTCAATTCTGACACTATTTACTTGGATATAGCATCAGATCCCACAGCTTACAGGCTGTACCAAAAACCTTCAACACCCACTGCCCCTCACATGCTGATCCAGAGTTCAGATTGCTACCTGTGCTTCCAACCGAACATACGGGCTACTCTTCATTGCGGTGCACGGGCTTCTCGTTGTGGTGGCTTCTCTTGTTGAGGAGCACGGGCTCTAGGCACACGGGCTTCAGTAGTTGCAGCACATGGGCTCAGTAGTTGTGGCTCGTGGGCTCTAGAGCACAGGCTCAGTAGTGGTGGCGCATGAGCTTAGTTGCTCCATGGCATGTGGCTCTTCCCAGACCAGGGCTCGAACCCATGTCCCCTGCACTGGCAGGCGGATTCTTAACCACTGCGCCATCATGGAAGTCCCATCTCATTCTTAATCATAAAAATTCCTCTCTTTGTTTGCCTAGGTGAGTTTCTAGCACTTGCAGCAAGATTGTTAAAACAAATTTTATCTTAAAAAAAAAAACCACAGTTCACGTCATATTGGAAAAGTAATTATTTATTATGACAAAAATAAAACTGTTGACTGAAAACAAATGAATGTTACACTGTATTGCACCATGACTGCAAATGAGCCAAAACCTGTCTAAAAGATGAACATTCCAGAGCAAACAGCATCCTTTCACTTGGGTAAGTAGGCATGCAAGCAACTCATTACAGCATAATTGCAGAAATAAAAAATTATGAGTACCAGTAACCTAAACTTAACATATAGAAGCATTTTATGACAGTAATAAAGTTATTAAAAATTTAAAACATGTCTTTTCAACAACCCACCATTAGAAGAACGTGCTTTGAACCACTTTCAAGAAGTGATGATGTGAATGCATTAATTTGTTTGTTCTTTTAATTTTATTAATGCTTATATATTGAACCAACAGCACACATCTCAGTTGTTTGGTTGGGTTTAAGAAGCACAGTTTGTGGCTCTGAAAGACATTTTTTTCCTCTGTACGATACCAGGGGGCCCCCAGAGAGATCCAATTCATAATTTTGGCCTTATTAACACCATCTTCACTTGACCAAGCTGATTAGCTAAGATATTGTTACAGTGTTTGCAGAAAGCCTGAAGCTTGATGGATAACAATAATTTGTATTTAAACCTTAAGAAATGAACATAAATATAAATAGACACTTTAATGTAGTTTTACATTCTGAGGCAAGAAGTATATAGGGCCTGCTGTTTCCTCTTTAATGCTCTAAAGCACCAATTTATGTTAAGATGGCAATGTGTAATTATAATCATTATATTCTGATAGAACAATCGCAAGAGCAAGGCTGTAACTGCTTTTAGTTTTAGTTTTTTTAACCATGCTCTGTACAATAGATGAATAGGGTAAAATTTGTAACTATTACATAATTGGAAATATCATAACTGTCATTTTATTTCACACTTTTAATGAAATAGCAGCTCAACTCTTTTAAAAAGTCAAAATGAAAAGTTTTCCTAACTACACTGAACAGTTTACTCCAAGAGAACAAAACAGGGGCTGTAGAATCCCTGCATTTCCTGAAGGAAAATGTAAGAAGATTAAAATGATTATAGTCTCTTATGAAAAGGGCTAAAATATGCAAATAAATTATAAACATAACCAACACCAACTGATAGTCATTTGATATCTTACCAACACTGATGGAAATATATTCACAGTATAATAAAATCAATCAAATTTTAGAGTTTTTCCTTTCCCTTACTTGATTTTAATTAAACTGATTAAATATTGACTATGCACTTGCCCATGTGCTTTAATGAAGACAGTATGTGGATTTGCTATACCATGTTAGCCCTGCTAGTGGTAAACAAGAGTAAAAGAAAACAAAATCTCCAAGGAATGCTCTCTCTTAGTTGTGAATTTTGCATATTTCAAATACAGGTTGGGTGAAGGGGATTTTTATGGGATTGTGCAACATCCCACAGACTAGAGCAAAGCACCTTATGTATGGACTGAAAAATGAGGTAATTTTTTAATTAAAATTTTACAAGTTTGTGCAAGAGAACATTTCCATTCTTCTAGAATTTTGTTTTCTATTCCAAAAGATATGCACAGCACATTTTATTATTTCTCCATTTCTAGGGAAGAAGGTAGATTACTGGTTTATAAAAATGCAAAAGGTGCCACTCTCTGACTACACTCCCAAATTCTAGAAACCTGATCAGTCTTCAGTCCTTTGGTCACATTAAAAATAATATAGGCCATCCAGTTTTATAGTAAAAGACTGAATTTTCTAGTAATTTTAAGTCCTTGAATGGGGGCAATTCAGTGTTTTCATTCAAATTTCCTATTGGAGATTTTTTATCTTATATTAATCTTTACTGTCAAGTTCTTTGACTTTTGTTTCTAGGTATGCCTCTAAATCTCCAATTAACATTTCCCAAACATTTCACTAGACCTTATACATTTAAAGCTGATTTTAGGTCTGTGGAACACAATATTTTTTCTACTTTAAATTTAAAACAAAGTAGCTGAAAAAAGATTATTTTTATTGGCCTTCTCTATTTATCTCTGGTTACCTGAAACTCTTAAAAAATACTTTTTGGGAAACTGGCTTTTAGATTTCAGTCTTCACAATAATGCTAAATGAATAAGGATGAGACATTACTGAAAAAAACTAACCTTGAATATAAAGTACTTCCAGATTTATACAGACATTTGTAAAATATTGACATCCTCACTGCACTATCCTTTTCACTACTGGAAATTCAAACAGAACTGGAGCTTGGGGCAGCCTCTAAAGCCAATAAACTCTGAACAAACTAACCACTTGCATCCAGTTAGTAAAAGCCAGGAAAACAAGCAAGATAGTTTCCAGAAGAGAGTATTTCCAATATACACTGGTGTTTTATAAGTAGATTAAATATCATCTTCTTAGCAATATGGCTTATTTTCTTATTTGCATTGTCATTAACTATTAGCTCAATGTAAGTGGAGTAGCAGTTACTAGTTGATGCTTTGTTTTCTTATTTGTATTCATATACTAAATGAAATGATAATGAGGTGGGAATCAAATAATAGATAAAAATAAACGTAATTTCATATTACATGTCTTCCCCTCATTTGGTTTGGTTTTCTTGTGTTTGTTTTTTAGTTTTTAGTAGTAGTGTATAAAGGTTCAGGATTTTAAAGCCAAAAGATGTGTTGGTGCTCTAGTTTAAGTTCCTCAGTATGGGAAAAATAGTAGGAAGGCCATGAACGATAGTAATTGTCTAAGGTAAAACAGGTCACGGCCAAATTAAGATTCAAACCTACTTCTTTAGATAGCCAGCACAATATTCTACTGGATACAAGTCATCATGCTGTATCTCGAAGTGACTCTACTCTGACAAAATATAAAAGATCCTTTAGAAGGGAACTAGATATGAAATGTTTTGGATCCAAAGCCATAGATGAAAAGTTAGGCTCATTAAGTTGGTCTTCAAAGATAAATGTCAATGGAATTCATCTATTCTAGGTATAATACCAGTACATTTTTTCTACTGGTATTGTTTTACATAGTTAATAATTAAATGAGTGCTAGTCAGAGACAATTTCATTTATAATTTGTCCTAGGATACTACATCAAAAATATTTTTTTAAAAATAAAGCTTTTATTGTTTTAAAATTTTCTTTGCCTTGTGACTCCCCATAACTCTTCAGAGAATAATGTTTACAGCACTGCCTATATCACTCACTGTTTCCATAGGAAAATAATTATTTTCTCTTTATGCTATAGGTAATGAAAGTTAATTTATGCTTAATCAAAATGACTACAGCTACAGAAGTAGCATCCATTTCAAAAATGATTTTTAACAATGAAATTTCAATTTATTATCATTCCTCTAATGAATATAGAATAAAATTATACCTTTAAGCATACTACCAAAGAACCTAAAAGCAAAACTTTGTATTTAATCGTGTTATTCAATAGATTATAGAGATATTATTTCAAATTTTAAGGAATTAAATTACACTAACAATACAAAATATGCAGTATGTTCCCATATAAAAGGGCTTATTAATTCTAAAAGAGTTCTCAGATGGGCTTCAATAAGAAAGATGAGTTTAAATATGAAGAATGCAACATGTTCAAAATTAAGAAAAATGCCTTGAACTTACAAGGGTAGCAGTTACATTTTAGTTATAACAAAATGTTTGTTAAAATTTAGTTTCTTCATCTTCACGTTAAAAACAAAATGTAGAATAACCTCCCGAAAGTAACATGGGTGGATCCCCTGCTTTCCACCACTTAGAAACTTCGCTAGGCAATTGAGGGATTGATTAGGGAGGGTGAAAGCTGAACTATTTCATTGTTAAATTAATTACCTGCTAATATGACTTCTAAAGAACAGGTATAATACAAAATTGAGAACTTATCTCAAAATATGAATAAAGGCACTAATCACAAATTTACATTTTTCATCAGACAATATCTTATAGCTGGTTGATTTTCAATAAATGTCAGAATCAATGCTTTAGCGTTAGATACGTGCTTGAGTCAAAACATTCTCTTGGAGTAAAGGGTAATCAGTTTTCATATTACTGTAAGAGGAAATATCTAATGAGAACCTATAAAATACTTTTTAAAAGTCTTACATGAATTTCCTAATTGAACTTTTCCCAATCGTTGGCACAAAACCTAGTTGGATGTTGATTTCATCTTCAACACACAGCTAACATAAATCTAATCCAAAAACAACAAACTGTTTTTCAAAAAGGATTTAGAAAATAAAATAAATTGTATTTTAAAAATCAAATTGAAAACTTGAGTTTATACTCGTAGTTTGACAAAATACAATCAACTATTAACACTTTCAATATAATGCTGATGCGGTAATATAAAAAAATAACCATATAATTTGACAGAAGAAAATGGAGCCAGCCAATCTTATTAGATACAAGAAAGATTTCATAATAACAACAAATATAGGAATATTAAATATGATTTTTCTCAGGACAGAATTCAGAGAATTATCCTCAGTATTCATGGCTAAACTATACAACCAAGATAGAAATTCTGGCAAAGTGTGCTATCATAATTTCTCCTGCCCCACCACCACATACACAACACAAAGCATCCATATTGATTCATGTCTGCTTTTCTCTCATGTTCTTGAGTATGCATTGTATTAAAAACAAAATTTATCCTCTACCTGGTATAGAATCACTAAGAAAAAGGTTCAGAACAAGGTTAATGAACAACTGCTTCCCAAAGCCCAGAAAGCTTTCCTCTGGTCATTTCCAGTTCCAGGGTGTGCTACCACTAAACAGAAATCAGAAAAATGCTACCACATTCAACTAAATTAATTAGACTAAATAGAATAAATCAAGTATAACTGAAAACAGCAAAATTTAAACCAACTTACGATAAAAAATATTAAAGTATCACTTTTGAACAGGTACTGATGTTCTTATGAACACTGAATCCTATTTTTGACCCAGATGAAAGAAAAATACTGCAAAAATAAAGTATTATTCTCTATGTGTGTTTTATCCCTTTCATAATAGCAAAATCACACATTTGAAATAAAGAGGATCAAAATTACAATACCTGTCCTCCCTCTTAAGGTATGCACTATTTAGATTATTGTTCATATTAGACGACTGCCTTGAAAATGTTTTAATGCTATCCAATAAGTATACTTTTGCTAGATTATGAGTTTTTAACTATTTAAAAATTTTTTAAGTTGTTAGTGTATTAAACTTGAGTCTCATAGTAATATTCTGAAAGCCATGATTAAATTCAGCAGTTTCCTATTATCCAGCAAAAGATCTTAGAACATGAGGCATAATTATACAAATGTCAGTTGTTTCAAGCCTATTACACTACAACCTCTAACAAATTCAAGGAAAGCCATATGGTTTTTTAAGTAATATACTGCTGGTGATAGAAATGCTGTAATAGACACAATTTCAAATTCTAAGAAATAAAATGAACTGTTTGTATTCCTGCTTTAGCTATTGCCCAAAGCAGATGCGGTGCCCCTTGCAAATGGAATAGTTGAAATTTTTGCTGATAATAAAGTTGTTTGTAATTGATAGTAAAATATATTCCAAGTGTCTTGGTTTAATTTTAGTGCTGGTATGCTTTAGTAACTTCCAATTGTTATATATGCATTGAATAATGTGACATTCTTAAAAATACCAGATTTATTCAAAATATTTACTATCAAAGTTGGGCTTTGAAATAAATATTTTATTTTGATTCGTTTTTAACCAAAACTAATCCTGTGCTGCAGGCAGAAAAGTGAACTTAATTCTTTTAGATAAATAGCCTACTTAATTTCCATGCTAATAGAAACTTAAAATTATTCCATGACTTGCAATAATGTGGGGGAAATTAACTCATTTAAAGGCAGTTCTCATGATGTTTCATCCTCCCCCTTAAATACATATCTTCTAGGCATATTTCTTTCTCATTTACAATAAGTTCTGCCCAAAAGATAAATAGTTTACAGAGGGAGCAAATATTTAGTGCTGGGTAAGTTTGCAAACAGTACGTGATAATTTCCACTACTGCTCTGTCAAGCCAATAATTATCTGGTGGGGGGAGGGGGCAGTCAAGAAATGAAAGGAACTGGTCATTAAAGTTATTACAATACTTCAGAAAACATTAAACATATGATAAACATTTCTTACAAGGCAGTCGTTGAATAATTAGAATAAGCAGTCAGAAGAATTCTGTTGCTGAAAATAGTTACACATTATGTTCATCCAACTGAAGATTAGTGCATTAAAAAAAAAAGTTAAGAAAAAATCTTTTATGTTCCAGTTCAGCTGCACTTGATTCAAGTGTTGCTCATAGAGGTTTGTGTTGTTATAAATTAAACATGCTGCTGCCTTAGCAGCCAAAGGTACTAGGAAAAATGTTCATGTCACAGAATAAATAGAGAGTCTCTTTCGAGCAAAAAGTTATCTCACACCAATCCGGGAGGTCATCCACTCTAGACCTTGGCATAACCTGAAACAAAAAAAGTATTTTCAAAATGAAAAACTTTATACTTAAAAATTGAAAGTATACTTATTATTTTTAAGTCTTAACGCAAAAGTCGGTTCTACAATAATTATTCATACATTTAACTGCCAACATTCAGGTAACACTATAATAAGTAGACTTTCTAAGTGTAAGATTACCTAAACAAAATGATACTAATCAGTTGAGAATTGTGGGAAACTGCTTTAGTCTCATCTTGAAGATACAGCTTTGGGGGTTTTGCCATTAAGACTATAACTATCCCACCCCCGCCTTAAGATTAACTAAACTGGGGGCGCGGGGTTCGGGGGTTTCTGCTCCCACTGGTGAGGTGTGCCTGGAATGGTGGATGTCGAACTGCGTGCTTGGTGGCTTGGTGAATGGATGCAGGAGAAAATGGTGGCCGCGTGGCTGAATGACCAGCCGGAGGTCTCCCACGCTGCAGCCAGCTTGCCCAGATCAGGCCTCTGCTGATCCTGATGTGATGCCGCCTCCCTGTTCCTCCTCCTTGGAAACTTGTGCAAAGAGCTACAGCCATTCCATGGCCAGAAGATGGAGGCACCAAGATTTGCACGCAGTATACATTTTTACACTGACACTTCTCTGTCTGGCTTGATTCCCTCTTTTTTTTTTTTTTGCGGTATGTGGGCCGCTCACTGTTGTGGCCTCTCCCGTTGCAGAGCACAGGCTCCAGACGCGCAGGCTCAGCGGCCATGGCTCATGGGCCTAAATGCTCCGCAGCACGTGGGATCTTCCTGGACCGGGGCACGAACCTGTGTCCCCTGCATCGGCAGGCAGACTCTCAACCACTGTGCCACCAGGGAAGCCCCTCCCCTTTTTTTTAAATTTTAATTTTACTGAAGTATAGTTGATTTACAATGTTGTGTTACTTTCTTCCGTACAGCAAAGTGACCCAGATATATACATATATATAAATGTTTTCATATTCTTTTCCACCATGGTCTGTCACAGAATATTGAATATATAATAGTTCCCTGTGCTATATACAGTAGGACCTTGTCGTTTATCCATCCTATATATATCCATCCTATATATATTAGTTTGCCTCTGCTAACCCCAAACTCTCATTCCCTCCCTCCCCCCAACCTTGGCAGCCACAAGTCTGTTCTCTATATCTGTGAGTCTATTTTTGTTTTGTAGATATGTTGATTTGTATTGTATTTTAGATTCCACATATTAGTGATATCATATGATATTTGTCTTTCTCTGTCTGACTTACTTCTCTTAGTATGATAATCTCTAGGTCCATCCATGTTGCTACAAAGGGCATTATTTCATTCTTTTTAATGGCCGAGTACTATTCCATTCTTTTTAATGGCTGAGTACTATGTACCACATCTTTTTGTCCATGCATCTGTCGATGGACATTTAGGTTGTTTCCATGTCTTGGCTATTGTAATGTTTCCCTTTTTTGAACCATCAGACTGTGAATTCATCAGACTGTGAATACAGATGATATCTTATTCATTTTGATGCTCCCAGAACCCAGAGCTAGCACTGAGTATTTATGTTTAATATTAAGATTTATTAATCAATAAATGCTTATTTATGGAAAAAAATATTAACTAAACTGAAACCACTATAGAAAGACGGCAGGAATTTCACCCTACTCTCCTAAATGCTAAAGAATGGAGTGCTTATGGCCTAGTCTTAAAAGTACAGATCAAAAAAGTCAACATACAGCTATTATATTACAAGCTATTTCTAGTATGAGAAATAATGAGAAGGTCAGTTTGATTTGAAGATAAATAAGTTCCTAGAGGGCTTCCCTGGTGGCGCAGTGGTTGAGAGTCCGCCTGCCGATGCAGGGGACACGGGTTCGTGTCCCGGTCCGGGAAGATCCCACATGCCACGGAGCGGCTGGGCCCGTGAGCCATGGCCGCTGGGCCTGCGCGTCCGGAGCCTGTGCTCCGCAACGGGAGAGGCCACAACAGTGAGAGGCACGTGTACCGCAAAAAAAAAAAAAAAAGTTCCTAGAAATAAACTGGGTAAACCATATATAACACACTGGGTTCTCCTTGGCCTACTATGTCCAAACTCAAATTCTTAGGAAAGGAGGAATACATTAGAATGGCGTTTATCTTAAATGTTTGTTGTTTAGAAGCATGCCTCCAAAAATGACTCCTGATAATAAAGAAGACGCACTCTTGTGGAAAGCTGGGAGTTTAGGCTTAATTAAGCCGTTGCAGAAAACGTGAAACTTTTTTGAAGCTTCCTCTTTCATTCAGGTGACATTACAGTTTTTTCCCAGTTAGTGAATGATAAAAGCAAGAAATGAACAACTGAAAATCTAGACTGTGAAAACTTAATTCAAAAGTTTGTTCTTGCCCTTTTTTGGTGAAACATTCCATTTACACGAAATGTTACAAAAAATTTGTCAGTAACTTTGTTAAATTGTAATTTAACAATAGTAATTGACTAAAATTATTCCAACCTTGTAAGCCTGAGACACAATATAAAAACTATCTTTAAAAACAAAAATGGAACAGATTCAGAGAAGAAAGAAAGTTGGTCTAAAAAAGTTGCAAGAAATTTGAAAGAAGTCATACGTCCGCTCACACTGATGAGTACTTACCCTTCTCCTGTTAAAGCACAGCAGGACTGAATGTGCCATGGATGATCCTTAATTGAACTGAGGGTGAGGTATTTAGAGATTTCAGCTGCTGTCATACACCCTTTCATATCCTGTTTATTGGCGAAGATAAGGACTGCAGCTTTCCGTAAATCCTGCAATCAACATGAAATATTTCTAATATGTGAAATATCACAATTCAAATTAAAGTAATGAAGCAGGAGGATAAAATATGCCCTACTGAACAATTATTATGAAATCTTTCTACTTTAAAATAATCAGGCACTACTATGTAATATAAAAATTTTGATGAAATAAAAATAAATGACCTCAAATAACCATGATTTAATGATTTACTCTAACAAAGACAGATTAATATAAACTAGATATTAAAAATTATTTTTCTACTATTGGGCCAAATGGGTCAAACTAAAAGTAAAATAAACCTGAATCTGAAATAATGACTTAAAACTATATGAGCACTATTCTAATAGGCAAGTATAGTATACACTGCCAAATACTACAGAATTTCTCCAAAATTTAAAGGAGAGTACTGAAGGTAAGGGCTGGGCAATACTTACTACTTAAAGTCTTTGTACAACCTAAGTTCAGTGATTAATGTTCACTGCAGAATTGTTTATATTATCAAAACATTAGAAGTAACTTAAATGTTCACTAATAGAAGAACAGATCAAGTGTGGTATTTTCTTACAGTGAAATACTATGTAGTTGTTAAAAGGAATGAACTAAAGTTGTACATACTGCAGTGGATAAATCACAGTGTTGTGCAAAAACCCTCCAAAACCAAGTTACAAAAAGATTACACACACACACACACACACACACAGACACAATACCATCATATAAAGTTTTATGAACATGAAATATAATATTCTGTAGAACTGACAAGTACATAAAAATGTAGCAAAAAGATCAAGATATGCACAGGAATAATAATCACTACTTTTAGGATGGTGGAATTCTTTTAGGATTCTCTGAGAAACAAGGGAAGGAAATCAGATTGAAGAGGTCTCATAAGATAATTAATATCTTATGTTGACTAGTGGGTGCATGAATGTGTTTTATTATCTAAGTCTTTCATATATATGAACTATTTAGAATTAAGTGATCCCAAATTATTCACTAAAGAATTTTCAGTTATTATAAACTGTAGGGAGGAAAAAAACCTTAAATTTTCCTTTCTCTTGCCTCAATTTATCAGACTTTCAAAGGCATGACTAAGTAGTTTTAACCTAGAAAAATATTTTCAGTAATGGTATTAGTCTCCAAATTAATGTGTTCGGTTTTCTTAAGTTTGAAAAAGTATTAAAAACTTTTGACCTCATGACTTTCATCAATTTGATATATAAAACTTTGTTAATGATGAAATAATCAACAGCAGAGGACATTAATCTTTGTGAAAAAGCTAAACCAGTGTACAGATACCTTACTCCATTTGTTTTACGTTTGCTTTTCAAAATTTACCTCGTGAGCCAACATTCTATATAATTCTTCTTTCGTAATAGCTAGTCGTTCCCTGTCAATGCTGTCAACCACAAGAATGATGAACTAGGAGACAAGTAAAAAGAAAGAAAATTAAATGGGATGTTGAAGTTTTCTGCAAAACTACTCTAAGTGCTAGAAGTACTTTCTATTATGACATCATCACTATAAAATGGTCCACTGCTTTTTCATCATAAAGAGTTTATATTATACTGAATCACATCAAGCAGTAAAATCCAAATGTTAATAAGAAAAATAACTCACAACTTCAACAAATAAAAACCATGCTGGAAAAGGTGATGTTTGAATATATAATATGCCCTAATATGTACTAAGATTTATTTTAAAATGCAGGTAAAAAAAGTAATTTTTAAAAAGAAAGTCACAGTAATTTATTCTTTCACTAAAACTTAAAAGTACTCTGTAGTGGGCTTCCCTGGTGGCGCAGTGGTTGGGAGTCCCCCTGCCGATGCAGGGGACGCGGGTTCGTGCCCCGGTCCCACATGCCGCGGAGCGGCTCGTCTCGTGAGCCATGGCCGCTGGGCCTGCGTGTCCGGAGCCTGTGCTCCGCAATGGGAGAGGCCACAACAGTGAGAGGCCCGGGTACCGCAAAAAAAAAAAAAAAAAAAAAAAAAGCATCTTTGATAAGAAAAATAAGAAGATACAATGAGAAAGGGCCCCTAAATTGAACATTTTATGCAAAAGAAAAAGTTAAGAAATGAGATTAAATGGTTTTGAGGGTTATAGAAGAAGAGTGAGTAAACAGACAGGAAGGGTAGAATCAGATTGTTCAAATGACTACAATTAGGGAAAGAGACAACTAGAGTAACCTGAATATAAACTAACAAGGGCTTAGAAAGAGATACAAGGAAAGAAAATAGAGGGGATAAATATAAGAAACATGGAAAAGTCAGAATAGACAGAATATGGGGAAGTAACTCTGTAAGTTAATGAGAGGAAGATGTCAGAAATTAGTCAACAACTGTAACTTGCTGTATTAAAAGGGAGACATTTCAGCTTTTGGATGATGCCTCCATGCAAAGAATTTAAGAAGCGAGATAAGTAGGGTGAACAAAGTGGTCGGAGAAACACCACATAGATTAGATCCCTACCTGGAATCTAAGACTGCAAATGCTATGTGCCATGCTGGTGTGCTACATGAAAGGTCAAAGGATCTTTGTAGTAATTTTGATATTCTTGTAGAAATAGTTTATAAGAACATTTCATATAAATGGCATCACTAACAATGTATATCTTTCTGGACCCATGTGAAATCTTCTAGAGTGTTGACAATTTCAAAAAACTACCATTTAGTAATGCTATCAATATACAGGGATCAGTTAGAACCAACTTTGACCTATTCACCAAAGATAACTGGTCTTTTCACACTTGGGGTTAATTCTGAGCTCTGAAAAAATAACAACAGTTATGCTAAAATGTTGTTCTTCCCTTACTCTCTAACACATTTTAGTTTCAGAACGTTATTTTACTGTAGGAATATATATTAAACTAACCTATAACCATAAATATTAGCTTACCAACCTATCCTCCCCCGCAAATAGAAAAAAAATTAAGTGCTGCCACAGCTGCTGCTTATCTATGATATGCCATCTGGTTTGACCAGTCATACACTGCACTGGAATATATACACACATACACATAGGCTATTACAATGTAAATCTAGAGGAATACATGTTTTTTTATTTTAAAAGGCAACTTATTCACCAAAAATTCCTTGCATCAACACTTCCACCTCCTCCGCAATCCCCCTCAAAAAAAAAAAAAAAAAACCTCAAATTTTAAGAGGTTTCATTATAGAAAAAGTAATTGGTTTGGTACCTCTTTGTAAAGCAAAATTATGGATGCAATTGTGCATTAGTATTCCTGAAGATAAACCTCTCTCAATAGCACTGCATGGTTTAAAAAAAAAATCTGAGAAGAAATAAAAACAGATATAGAAGATATTCCAGATTTGTTCCCCGGGTCGACTCCAATGATGAAAATAAGTGACAAAGAATGCTAGGGGGATGGCTTGCAAATCATCTGCTTTTTAATTATAATCTCACCAAAAATTTGAATGTGCAATTCATGTTATTTGAAAATCCTATATTAAATTATGCTTAAAATATTTTATTCCTCCTCTAACTAACTAGGGCCTCTTATAAAGTTGGGAAAGGTTATATAATTTATCTTAGTGTCTGCTTTCTCCAACAATGGAGATATTATAGTATTGCCCTGAGGATGAATTGAGAGAGCCTGACAACAGTAAGCACTCCACTAATAATAGCTCCCATTACTCTTCTGACTTGCCTTTTTTCTTTTATTTGAAAACCTCAAATTCCTTACAAAAAACGATCTTATTAAAAGGGAACTGTCACTATGCCTTATGTACAGCCTATCTGTCTTCTGGGTTTACCCCTTAGTTCTTTTCATTCAAATTCGGAAGTAACTTTAGTATACCTCTGTGTTTGAGTAATACGTGTTCCAGGATGATCGCAGTGACTCTTGACCACCAATATCCCACATAAGAAAATGAGTGTTCTTCACAACTATTTCTTCAACATTGCTTCCTATGGTTGGAGATGTATGAACCACTTCATTCATTAAGCTGTTAAAAGACAGACACCATAAAAACTCTTTTGTAAATCTTGAGAACCTAAAGCAAGTTTTATCTCTGTATTTTTATACGAATCAACCTTCCTTACCTGCACCAATGATGGTAATCGCTAGCAACAAAACTAGAACCTTGGAGAACATTTGTGCAGACAAATACCTAGACAAAGAACAACTCCTGAAGAAAGGCAGTTTTTTTTGTTCTTTTAATGGAATAAACTACAGGCTTGATCTGGACAGAAGGGAACTGTGTGGTGTGAGTTTGCATTTTCGTGGCCAAAATGCCAATAACCCCATGCCCTGTTATCGGTTAGAGCAGAACCAATCCCCCATCCTGAAAGAGCAAGTTTCCAGGGGACTGTGTCATCAACACTTGCAAAGTAGTAACCACTGAATAGTAGGCTATCATTTTAAAGACTGTCTATGTGAGAAAAGACACTTAGCTCAACCATAAAAATCAGTGCATGCCTATTAACGAAAACTACAGTCTATGGGCAAATGAAAAGTTATTTAGAACACTGATGCTCATATCACATGTGTTATCATACTCATTGGTTAAGCTACATTAATTAATTCAACAAATACATATTTGCCTATAACATGTCAGTACTATGTTGGAAGAAGTCTGCAACTCTCCCTTGGGTTTAATATATGTATTTTTGAAGCTGTGTGCAAAATTATTTCAACAATGATGACAGGTTTCTGAAATGTTCATTTCTAATGTCCAAAGGCTGTGTCATATTAAATTACATAATGGCCAATGAATGAATGTTTTAAAGAAAAACGAGTAGTTATTCAACTCTGAAACAACAAGCCATAAGTTTGTGGCTTTTTAGCAGAGTAGCTGAAAAAAACATTAAGCACTGCTTAAGTGAAGTACTTCTGGAGAGCTGCCAGCTGATGTACTTAAGATGAGGTGGGAAGAGATAAGAAGCACACAATGGAGCACTGTATTTCATAACTATTTGTTAAATGCCTGGGACACAGATCCATTTCCACTGTTTAACAAGGATCATTTCATTGGCACTGAAAGGATAATGGGAGGTTGTCTGTCAAGTGGCTGCTAAAAAATTTCCTTAAAGTATTAATGTATTTCTCTGAAAGTCTCAAGCCTCTTTCTGTTGCAAGCTACCAAAGCAATATTTTCAGGGGCGATCTTCATTTCTTTTGATTTGACAAGTCTGGGTATGTTAAAGAATTCCAGGACTATTAGTCAGGAGAGTAGCAATAGCTTCCTAGATCGATATCAGTCTATTTTACATGGACTTCAGAGGGGGAAGAACTAAGCAAAATGTACTTTATTCCTTCCTTCCAGCACTAGAATG
The DNA here is from genome assembly GCF_011762595.2 of Tursiops truncatus. NCBI lineage: Eukaryota > Metazoa > Chordata > Mammalia > Artiodactyla > Delphinidae > Tursiops > Tursiops truncatus. The sequence continues at coordinate 160,343,912 of NC_047035.1, read as the reverse complement.
TGTGCTTCATTTATTTTTAGTTTAATATTAATTCTTTCTTTCAAGGCTGGAAAAAGATGAGTGTTTTTGACTGTAGCAAACATACGGCAGTTTACCTTACTCACTTTTTAATAAATTTTGTGTTTGGTAAAACACAAAACCATGTGTTTAAGTTTTCCCATTATATTATAATGGTATCTCATTCTTATTAATGATACAAAATTAGCTCCAATAACAAAAATAATAAAAACTGTTTAAATAAACACCCATACTTACAATTGATAAAGAATGGTGGTTTTCCCTGCGTTATCCAGTCCCACTATAATTACTTTGTGTTCTACAAAAAGAAAGCAAACCATAAGCATTTAACACTGCTGCATACTTCAATTACATGCTTTCAACAATGATTATTAGTTAGCCCTCTAATGAGAATCATTCACTGGATATTTACTCCTGGAATAAGATACCGGAAATAAAGAGAACTTCATGATGTCAAGGCTACTTGCCTTAAGTGAGGCAATCTATTAGGACGTTCTCTATCCATCTCTTATAAAAGAATGAGGGAGATGGCTAAGAGGGAGGCACAAGAGAACTTTGTCACTTTTGCTGAATTTGGGGGGAAAAACCCAAATACTAAACTTGATGAGACATTATGACTTAAAATATAAGTAAAAATAAAAGTGTTTTACACACCTGCTTGCCCTCTCTACCAATCACATTAGCTTTTTATCAAGTTGTTTTTACAGCCAGACGTTTTCCTACCTAAATGTACCAAGATTTTTTCTTTTCACTTTAAAATACAATTGAAAACATAAAACTAAAGAGTTTTCCCTGTCAATAATAAGGCACATAATTTCAACCAGTTTTCATTCCTTCCATTAATTTACAGATAAATAAGCAATTACTTAGTCTTCAAGGCTTTTTCAATCTGGGTTTTATAACTCTTTTGAGCAGATACTGTTTTCACTCTTTGTATACAACAAAAACCTCTTCAGTTCCCTCCTCTGGTGCCATCGGCTAAAAGTATCATTTCTTTCATAAGGATTTTTAAGGCCCATCTAATTATTCTGTTACTTGGTAGATATTTTGAAACATCCTTAGAACTCACAGGTCATCTTTTCTAGATTTTAAACTATACAGAATATATTGAAGATTCCTTTTCCCCAGGACAGAATGCTTAAAAAGTTACTAGTGAAACTCAGCAGGGTATGCAAGGAAGTCACCATAAGAACCTCTGCACATAATCAACTGATTTGTAGTGAATCTGACACATTTCATACCAGATCCCTGCTGCTCTTGTTAACCTCTGATGAATATCAAAATTCTGATTATACATCTAATCAAATATCAGCTGATATTCCTAAAGTATCAATATTACATCAGTCAAAAAGAGGAGGCATAGTTCACAGACAAGTTCTTATATGACAAACCATCTTTCTATCTTCTCATGACCTGCATGCTGTAGGCACTGTCTATATTAATGCAGGACAAATGACATGGTCCTCTGGAAGGGCTGTTTTCACTATGGCAGGAGCTACTTTGTAAAAAAATAAATAAAACTTGTTTGCTTATTATAACTCAGTATCATTCTCTCTTTCTGACTCTTTTGATTTGTATCCCCTAATTTCTAATGGAGCCAATCGAAGTGTTGCCCTGTTTCTGTCCCTTACAGTGTGAGAATGAGAGCACTCTTACCAGTGGAGGAACAAACATTCTAAATTTTGGTGACAGCTGGAAACTCCACCCACCCACGATCTGGAGACCACGTGGTCCCAGCGGCTTGAGAAGGAAGCCACTAGTATAAAGGTAATCTCAACCTGGGTGCAGATACTCCTGCTGGGAGGAGGGAATGGAAAGATAGTACCAGGTAGTACCATCATTGTTGAACTCAAGTGAACACCAGGGCCATTTTCAAACGTGCCTGCCCCTGGCTTCACATTTGTATTATAATAATGATTACAGTACTGAAGGCCTGTGATGGTAAAACTCATAAATAATGCATCATTTTGAAAGATTGGTCCCCCGTTTAAACTAAGTCAGGAATGACAAACCCTGAATGTAGATAGAGTATGAATTTCATTAAAGTTTCAAATGTTTGATTAACTTAAGGTTTTTTAAGGTGACTTTTCCTCCTCATTGATAGGCAAGTCTAGGAATTAAGACAAAACACAAAATTTCAACTCTGTCTTATGATGAAGTATGTATATCTATCCTTCAGGTAAACTGAGACCTATCTTCTGATGTTAAAATTGAGTTTATATAAAAAAGTAACAGTAAAGGAACAGCTAAGTGCTTAAAAGCATGAAATAAACAGAAGTTTATTTTAAATCTTTTCTTTGAAAACTGTCTTTAACATTATCTATACAATAAGAGTAAAGTCAAGTTCAAAGAGCATTTACTAAAAAGCCAAGTACAAAATAAAAGCTATTTGTACTCTATGCACAACTGTAATTCTTCCTTCTTTTTTCAAATGCCTCTGTTGTACTTAGCTGCTACTTGAGTATGTCAGTGACCAAAGACTTCATTCAGTTCACAAATGTTTTTAAAGTTTTTACCTATTCAAGGAACAATGAGAAAAATACGGAAAGCGACACATATTCTCTTGTTATTGAAAATAAAATTAATGTTGCTTTAAATGTCCCCAAGTGGTATCTAGATTAATTAAGTATAAAGTTTCTTGAAGGTATTATTGAATCACAGTGCTCTATCAAATGTTCACATCAATACATACCAAAAGCATAACTATGATCACACAGTAGTGCATATTACTTGATGTTAAAAGGGGGCCCTCATGCTTGAAAAACATGACACAGGGGTGCTTGTTCTGTACTGCTGTCTTTCTGGTTGGGCATAATCAACAGGCCATATACAAATCTTATCTTATGTACTGAAACACAAAAGATCAACTAAGCTATGTAACTGTCAGAGTGATTTCCTATAGAGTAGCTTTGATAAAAACAATTTCCTTTGCCTGTCATAATTAACTAAAGCAGATGTGGAAAGATGGTTTTATTATGTATTTATCTAATAGGTTAAAAAAAAAACTTTCAAAATATATCAGTTATGGTTCAAGTCAGTCTCAAATTAAGGTGAGAAAGGCTTTATGCCAAAGGTCAAATTGTGAATTGCTGCCACTGAGAAAAGCATGAAACGTTTTAACATCATTTTTATTTACAGAGCAGGAAGCAGAGATTTCCATTTCACTAAAATTGAAATTTCTAAAGTTATGAGGAGAAAATTATACAACTGTATACTTTTACAACTTCAACTGCTCTTCCATATGTATATCTAAGCCATATACTCTTAATTTCCAACTCTTCAAATTACTCTCCATGAAAACAAAATATTTAGTTGACGGACTGAAACAGTTATTTCTCAGTTAACCTTAAAGAGGGCAAACTATAACATGGATAATACTAAATTCTTTATTTAGAATGGACTTCACAAATGTAATTATAGAAAATTTATTTTTTCCCAATGTTTACCAATAGCATTATTAAAAAATATATGATGTTAGAGTAATAGGCTGACCATGCTTAGGGGTAGGAATGTGCGTGTTGGGGACGGGATGTGTACAATTTAAGATGATTTGTGGATAGCTAAATAATTTTGGGTTAAGCATTACCATAAGAATCAGAGTTATAAGGAATCCAAATGTTTTAAAAGTGTCTGCACACCACGAGATGGTCACTTTGGGCATCTTATTTCACGAGAAATCTCTTCCAGGAGACCAAGCTGCACCTCTCCTCATAACAAAGGTGTGAGAAGAGTATTTCCAGTGTTACTAATGATGCATCTCCAGAGCCCAACACAAAGCAAGTTTATTTACATCAAATGAAGGAATGCTCATCACAGAGCTTTTGTTTAATTTTGACCAAGTGTTTACACATAAGTTTCTCTATTGGCTTGGCTTTGGTGTTTATTCTCTTGGATTTCCTTAAAAGCCGGCTTTACTTTTCTTTTCTTTTCTTTTCTTTTTTTTTAGGGAAGGCATAAAGACATGCCTTTACAGGATGAAGCTTCAAAGCAAATTAGTAAGCTCACTTGCTTGTAGACAAATACAGGTTAAATGGCTAACAAGAAAAATGATGAAAAAGGAACTTGAAAAAAAATAAGTAAAAGAAAAACAACAAGAAAAAAAAGTTTCTCCCTTTACCCAATTAAAAAAATTTTTTTTATAAACTCAGTTTGTAGTTTTAGTACAGATACCAAACAAATAGAATTTGTAGTTTTAGTACAGAATACCAAACAATGAAAACAGACTCACATGAGAAAAGCATTAGAGAAGCACTAAATATTGGCAGTGTTAATAAACTGTGAAATAATATGTTAACATTTATTTTATCATGTTAAAATTGGATATTGTTAAAATATATGACAAAATGACTAACTTTTAATTTTGAGATATAAGATAGCCACCCAAATATCATGAAATAGGGATTGCTACCTTCTAGATACATAATACCTGCACTAAAATTGTTATATAATGAGGACAAGCCCTATGTGAACACAGAGTATGTAAACAACTATATAACTAAACAAATAAAAATGCCCTATGCCAAATCTGGTGACTTAAAATTTGAAATACTGCATTTACAGAAAATAAGTTTGCATTATTGCAATAGGTAGGTAGTAAAATGTCAGAGGATGTGATGTCACAACCTGAGACCTGAAGTCCTGGACAGCAACGAGGAGCAGTCTGCCTCTTGGAGAGAACAAAAAGAAAGAAAAAGGAGAGCTATAAAAAACTCTGTCTTATATTATACTTATTATAGAATCATAAAATACCATAGCTTAGAAGAGACTGCAGAACGTGAGATCTACTCCTTCTCTCCCACTTCTTCATCAACAAATGTGTTACGTATATGGCAACTTTGAGGAACCCAGGTCTCCAAAAATGTACAAAACTACTGACCTGGGCCACCTTGCATATTTTACAGATAAAGAAATTACAGGCCTATGAAGTTAAAAAAAAAAAAAAATCAACCCAAGATGCTATTTTCAGCAAAAATACACTTCAGGAATGAAGGGAAAAAAAGACATTTTCAGATAAAAGAAAACTAAGAGAATTCATTTACCTGCAAAACCACACTACAAAAATGGTAGAGTTCTTCCGCTTGAAAGGAAATTCACAAGATGGAAATTCAAAACATGAAAAATAGTAATGTGGGTAAATATAAGAGAAAATTTTACCCTCTCTTAAAACTTTAAAGAACATGTGATTGTCTATGGCAAAAATTATAACACTGTATTGTGCAGTTTATAACATATGTAGATACAATACAAATAACATGTAAGCTGTATGGTTATAAACGACAAGGGAGGAGAGTATGCAATTACATATACAGTTTCAAGGTTCTTACACTTTACAAGTGTTACATTATTAACTCTAAGTAGACTGCAAAAAGGTAAGAACGCATGTTGCGATCCCTAGAAGAACCATAAAAATAATGTGAAAAGGAATTGCTTAAAAAGTCAATAAATAAATTAAAATAGAATTCTTAAAAAATTTAACAGTCAACCCAAAAGAAAGTGGGAAAGGAAGAATAGAGTAATAACAAAACAAACACAGATGGGACAAACAGAAAACAAATGGTAAAACAGTATACCTTAATATTTCACCATGCCATAAATCTAAGCACACTAATAAATCGGATAAACATTCCAATTAAAAGGGAGAGAATTTCACACTAGACAAAATAAACAAAATCCCAACATATGCTCTCTATAAGAGATGCACATAAAGATATAAAATATCTAAACAAAATTAACAACCACCTTAAGCTAATAAACATTTATAGAACATTGCAGACAAATGCAGAATGCACATTCTTTTCAAGCGCAAATGGTATATGCACCAAAACAGACCATTTAGATGAACTATAGAAAGTCTCAATAAATTTGGGGGGAAGAAAAAAAGGAAAGCTTACAGAGCATGTTTCTGACCACAATGGAATTAAATTTGGAACCAAAAATAATCTATCAAGAAAAACAAGTATGTGGAAACTATAACAACACTCATAAATAAGCCATAGTTCAAAGAAGAAATTAAAAAGAAACAATTTTTAAAATGTTTCCAACTGAATGAAATACAATATATTAAAATCTATGGAATAAAGCTAAGGCAGTACTTAAGAGGAACATTTACAGCCAGCTGTTTATATATGAAAGGAAAAAGAAACAAAAACAATGATGTTTATATATGAAAGGAAAAAGAAACAGAAACAATGACACCCAGCTAACCCTTAAGAAGGTGGGGGGAGGGGAGTAAAGCAAACTCAAAGTAAGCAGATGGAAGGAAATAAACAACAAGAATTAGTAAATTAGAAAACAGAGAAAATTAAAATCTTTTCTCTGAAAAGATTAACAAAACAAAAATGGGACTGACACCACCTTTAAAATTTACCATGAAGTCACTGCAAGAGAAGAGAAAGTCTAGAGATAAGAATCATCTGAGTTTCAACAGAGACTCCAAAGTAATTCACTGGTAAAGAAAAGTCTTCAGTAAATTATACTGGGACAAGCAGATATCCACGTAAAAAAATAATGAAGCCCAACCCCTATTCACATCATAACCTCAAAATAATCTGAGATGACTCACAGACCTAAGCATAAAAGCTAAAGCTTCTAGATGAAAGGAACAGGACACAGAAAGTAACAGCCATTAAAGAAAAATAATATAGAGAGAAATTGAGACTTCACCAAAACCAAAAACTTCCACTCAGCAAAAATCGCTATTAATAAAATGAATAGGGAAGCCACAGGCTGGGGGTGGGGATGGGGGTATATTCACAAAACATATCTGACAAAAGACTCAATTCCGGGATATAGAAATAATTATAAAGAATAACTTTTTTGACCCCCCCCCCAAAAAAAACACTGGCAAAGGATTTGAACATTTTGCAAAGGAAGATACACAAATGGCCAATTAGCACATGAAGAAGTGTTTAACACCCAAAAATCATCACAGAAATGCAAATTAAAACCAAAATGAGATAATAACAGTACACATCCAACAGAATAGCTAAAATTAAAATACTGGCAACGAAGCCTCAAATGTTGCTGGTGAAAGTATAAAAATGGTATAACCACTTTAGAAAACAATCTAACAGTTTCACAATATTATAACTCATCATGATGCAAATGAATAGACAACTGTGGTATATTCATGCATGGAATTACTTATAACAGATCTATGGGGAAAGCTTCCAGTGTGAAGGGCTAATATAAAAATAAATAGAAACAAACAAACAAAAAAACTAAGACACTTAGAAGACATAGCATTATGAAGCAACGCCACAAGAATAAAAAAATGTAGCAAATAAAAAGTTTTTATAAATTAGAATTATGATAGCTGAAAATAGTCAATAGGATTGGAAGACAAAGGAAATATCCCAGGACTCCAAAAAAAAGAGCCAGAAAAATGGAAAAGGATAATTGATAATCAATTTAGTGCCATATGACCAATAATATTTCCAGAAAAGTGGAGGAAGAAATCCTAAATTTAAGAAAGGAAGGGAGGGAGGGAGGGAGGGAGGGAGGGAGGGAAGGAGGGATGAAGGAAGGAAAGAATTCCTACAATGGAAAAAGGTGCAACTTTGTGTTGAAAAGGTCCAATGAATGAAGACACAACAAGGCACACCTCTTTCAAATTTAAAAATACCAGGGATAAATGGAAAATTCTAATATCTACTACAAAGAGAGGGAAAAAAATCAGAAAAGAATGATACTGGTCTTAACAACAACACTGGAAGCTGGAGGACAATGACAGTACCTTCAAAATTCTGAAAGAAACGTTTTCAACTTAACTATATCCAGCCCAATTATAAATCAAAAGTGAGGACAGACCAATATATCTTCAGATATTTGGAATCACACAAAAAAATGACCACTTTGGGCAACTTTTCAGGAAACTTCTGAAGGATGTACTTCATCAAAGTAAGAGTAAAGCAAGAAAAACGTTAAGTTCTAATAAGACAGAAAAGCAAAGGAAATTCCTAGAATGATAGATAGCAAGGACAAGTCCAGAACAGCTGTGTGGCGGGCACAGAGGAAAAACAGGTCCAATTTGGAGCAGGATGGAATACTGAGAGGGCGGGTAGGAAGGATAAATCATCTGATAGTTGTGATGTGTGTAAACTGTACAGAGAGCTTTTGGATGGCACGAAATGACTTAGCCAAATGTACAAAGAAAACTAAGGCAATGAGATATGATTATTTACTCTAGGGGGGAAAAAGCTGTAGAAAAAAGGGAAACATAATTACAGCACATTGTGGCTCAGTAGTAACAAAACTTTATAGTCACAAAAATGAAAAGATAGAGTGTGGATTAAGCCAAAATATTATACTGGGACAACAAATATAATGTTATATGTTGATTTATATCTCAATTCTTAAAAAAAAAAAATTACAGTGTTTAAAATTTCCACATACGTATATTATCCAGAAATGTGGAAGTATATGCTGGGAAAAAAGTTAAGAGATTAAAGAGATCTGACGAACACACATCATTTTCAGACTTTAGCATTATGTAACTTTTAAAAAGAATATGTATGTGTTACTTCAATATAAACTTTTTATGTTTGAAAAACAAAACAAAAAATTGAACAAAAGCTTTTGTAATGAGGATACAACAGCGAATAAGACAAAGTTCATGCCTCAAGAAGTTTATTTCTATTGAAACAGACAACAAGTAAACAAATAAACTTATCATATGATTACAGGTAGTGATAAACGTTACTCAGAAAAACAAAGGGTTAAAACATAGCGACTGAATGTTGGGGAGGTAAGAGTGGTCAGGGGAGGAAAGGGCTCTCTGAGGAGTGACATTTGATCAGAAGTCTGAACCATTTGAAGGTATGAATAAAGTGGGTTCTGGAAAACAGGGAGCAGACAGTGGTAAGTTTAAGTTTGGTGTGTTTGAAACTAGCAAAAAGAACAGAATTAAGAGCAGAATACTAACAGGAGACATCAGATGTAAGCCATCAGAAGCGAAGAACAATAACGATGACATACAAATTGGATATCAGTGCTCAAAATGATACCATGAAATTCACCAATGAGAAAGAAATGATGAGATAATGAAATTAGGTTAAAATGTCATTGTTTTTGGTTCTGAAAATGAACTACAATTAAAATCATATTCCATTCATTCTTAAGTCTGGATAAAACAAGAAATAACTGACAGAAAAAGAACAAGGTCTATGAAAGTTTAAAAAGAAGTTTAAAAAAAAGGAACGCTCAACTTCTGAGGTGAATCTAAAGATAGATATACACGTATGTATTTTATATAGGCATAACCTCATTTTATTGCACTTCGCAGATATTTCGTTTTATACAAATTGAAGGTTTGTGGCAACCCTGCGCTATCAGATGATAGTTAGCAATTTTTAGCAATAAAGTATTTTTAAATTAAGATATGTACATTGTTTTTTAGACATAATGCTATTGCACATTTAATAGACTGCAGTATAGCCTAAACATAACGTTTATATGCACTGGGAAACCAAAAGAAATTGTGTGACTTGTTTTATTGCAATATTCGCTTTATTTTGGTAGTCTGGAACCGAACCCACAATATCTCTGAGGTATGCCTGCACAACACACATAAACAAACACAAAGATATATACAATAATGTCTAAAAAGATAATCAGATTTGAAATTATTTCCTTCAATTGATAAGTGCATTGAAGTAATCAGTCTTCTAGCTTAAAATCAAGCAATACAAAATCACAGAGACTAAGAACGTAGTTTGTAACAGCTTTATTTAGAGGATACATGCTTTTAGTATACTTATTCCCAGAAAGGTATCAAATTTATAAGAAGATGCTTGGTGCTCTAAAATACTACAGGGAAAAATGTTGGAAGAAAGATAAGGGAAAGGAGTATTTAAGGTAATATAAGCCCTAGTCAACTCTGCCTGTACATTTGAGTCATCTTAGCATTGATGCCCACGGCGCTCCACCCCATTCTGATTTAACTGCTCTGAGGTGGGGCATTGGGCATACTATGCGACCAAGACTGAGTGATTAGATGTGTCACTCTAATCACTGGATTAGATGTGTCACAGTGGTAAAAATGGAAAATGCTGAGATTGTCAGGTGATACATATAGAAAGTAAAAATACAGGACTAGTATCAATCTGATCACATTATTCCCCTGCTTTAAAACAACATACATGACCAAACTCTAATGGCTCGGCTCCCATGGCTTGCAGTTCAACATCTTAGTCTACACACAAGGCCCTCTGTGATCTGGTTCTCCTAGCTACCTCTCCAACCTCATCTCCTCTAACTCCCCCACAGGCAAACTAAAATACAGCCAAACTAAACTATTTTCAGCTTCCCTCAATGCACCAAACTATTTCATTCCTCTCCCATTTGCGTATTAGTCCTTCTGCCTAGAATAACATAGCATGCCTTGTAAACACCTACTTATCGCTAAAGTCCAAGTATACCTTTTTTTGTAAAGTCTTCCAGGAATCACCTGAGAAAAAATTAATCACTTCCTTCTTGTTGACCATCACCATGCTTTTATACATACCTGTGAAATAATTTACCATGCTACATCTTTTTTTTCCCCAATCTGTATCATTTACTGATTCTTGAGTACTTTGAGAGCAAGTTATATGTAACTTTTCTGTATTTTAACCTTTGCGTCTCTTAGGCCTAACTCTGATGACTGGGTTATGGCCTATGACTAAATGTTAGTTGCATGAATAAATGGGAATAAAATGACAGAATAACCACTATGTAGTTCTAAATTTTCAATAAGGAAGTTAAAGGGAAAGAAAAATTCTAAACAGTATTGGGGATATAAGAGGACTAAACAATTGTGTGACTACAAAAGTAGCCCATGAATGTCTTTCATCATCTGCCGAATTTTCCCTCTACATCCTTCATTCCCTTCTAGTCTGATTAAGAAAGCCTAAAAAAAACACCAAAAACAAAAAGATACACAACAGTAATAAAACAGAGAGGAGAGAAAAGGGAATGGGACAAGTTACACAGGGAGAACCAACGACTTTGGTAATGTTTTATTTCTTAAACTATGGGAAAAGATAAGCAGGTGATTATTAATCTTTATACTTTTAAACATGTCTTAAAAAGCTGCTTTACATAGTAAATTCATGTAACAAGGATTAGAAAATATAAACTACTGAAAAAAATGTATTAAATTTATGGATAATATCTATATGGAAAAAAATGTATGGAGTTAAATTCTGGCCACTTTGAAATCACTTGATAAGTGCTATCTGCAGTAATTTCGTTTATACACACACATGTATATGCGTATACGTGTATATGCGTATGCATATATCTATCTTTATTAACTTGTAACCTTGAAAAAGGCTATTTTAGTATTCTTATCGACCTACGGAACAAGTGACTAAAACCATTTCATTCTGTTCATAACTTCTTAAATCCAAAGAAAAAATACCGCATTAGCAGTAACAAATTGGTATCATCATAAAACACTGGCTTTTATTACGCCCGGGTATTAAATGCAAAATGAAACTATTTGAGTTTTAAAACTGGTTTCAGTTACTGAGAAAACACTCTGTTAAAAGAATGCCTAAAACTTTACCTATTCCCGGCCCTTTTTATCTGGGTATTTTCTCTCTTCAGAAGCCATCACATCTCATTCACTCTGACTCAGAACAGGTTTTACAACTTCTTGGCCCTTTGGACTTGCAACTTTTAGACGTCTCAGAACCAGTTCTAGACTAATTACGGATACGCAATAGCCTACATAGAACCAAAAGCATTTCGTTTTCCAACATCGAAGAAAGGAATGAAGGGTTTAAGACGAAGATTTCCAGAAACTGGTGTATCTCAATAGGACAACTCATTCCCGAGTCCTGGAAAGCAGGCGAAATCAGAGAGAACGTGAAGGCGCACTGGCTTAAAGAGCAGGGCGCAAAACAAAGCATCATTAGTAATTAAAAAAAAAAAAAAGTTGATTGCTTTCTGGGTGGACACTTATCCTGGGGCAAGACTTAGGATGCTTAATAGAGATGGAAAAGGCCCTCCAAGTGCCTCCGGGTATCATTAGGTGCTTTCCGCTTTCCTTCTCTAAAATCCCCAAATTCTTGGTTTGGATCCAGGGACACCAAATGCCCCCTCTTCTGACATTCCATTTCTCCCAACCATCACGTTGCACCTTCTTCCAGCCTACAATAGTGAGTTTCTACCCACCTCCTCGACTAAGTCACTTCTCTGAGTCTCAGAACGTTTGTGTCCACCTAGAAACCTATCTCCCCTCGGCTGTCCCCTTCGGCGGCTAGACCTCTGCCTCGGATTCGAGCCGTTGCGCAGCTCCATCCTTCTCACCTTGGTTACAGAAGAGGCTCCACAGTTTAGCGAAGATCAGCCCCATCATGAGCACCTGGGCGGGCCACGGGGTTCCCTCAGCAGCAGGTGCCGCTGCGCCGGGCCCCCCACCGCGGCGCTGGCCGTGGGGAACCAAGGAGAAGCAGACTGGGACCACGCGGCGACAGCACTGGTTGGCGGAGAAGCCGCGATCGGCTGCTCAGCTACCCGTCAGAAAACGCCGTGCCAAGTCCCTGCCCGAGAGTCCTTTGTTCGAGTCCACTGAGCCCAACGCCGACCCGTAGTCCCTTCGGTCTGAACCCACCTACCCACCAGAGCCTCAACCAGCCTCAAGCCCCGCCTCCGCTCCGCCTCCCCTCCGGATCCCAGGACCACCCATCTCCGGAAGGACGGGGCCGGAAGTCGGCGCGCTTACGTCAGCCCAGTTCTTCGAAATGGCGTTTCCTCAGTTTTACTTCCGGTGGGTGAGTTCCGAGCTGCCAGAGGGGTGGAAGGTGGGCGTGTGCGTGGGAATCGCGGAGTTTCCCAGGGTGAGCATCTCGTCCTCCTGTTTAGAAGCGGTTGCTGGTTCCCATTCTTGAGTTTCTGCTGTCTAGCAGGTGCATCCCTGGCCCGTAAACCTGGAGACAGACTGCAGTTACTCTGAGTAGCCGCCGTTTGGTGCACGGAAGTGGGGGGTGTTTTTTTCTCAACTCTCACCCAGTTCAGGCTGGCGAGCAGGCTTGGGGTTCTGCCGTGATTCTTAGTTCTGGATAGAATTGATTGCGAGACGATCCATGGAATGCCAGTAGCCGCAGTTCAGCTATGTGATTAACTTAAGGTCCCCCAATTTTGCTGTTTTCGGTATTTTCTTGGATTCCTCAGTCCACAAAATAAGAAAACGTATTTTGTGAAGTGTTGATTGGAAATAACTTCCTTTAATTAAAATGGAGTCCTAGGAATCGCTCTTTCCAGTTCAACAAAATAGAAGAAAAAGCTACAAAGTGCAAAACAAACTGAAATTTCAACGAAAAAATTTGAACAACTAGGGAATTTAAAAATGCATATATATAATATTCTTTAGTAAGAACTATTGTAAACTAATTTCAGAAAATTCTTGGAATAACTGGCTGCACCTGGAATTGAATTCAATTTATTACTCAGTTAACTAAGAAGTCTGCATATATATAAGACAATTTGCTACGTAGTAGTTTCGTTTCCATTTTCTTTTCCGTGGTTAGGGTTTAACAAACTTAAAAGCTTCACAGACTAGGATGGAACCTAACAAATTCCCCTGAAACCAGTTGAAGGAGAGATATTAATTGAAAAGACTATGGACGTAAGTCAAGTGGTATATTTGAACCCTGGCAGCGTGGCCTTTTAACACCCCAATATCGTTACCTGTACAAGTAAAAGTGTATGACTTATGATGTCCTCCCAGTGTTACGGTTCAAAGACCCTTTAAGACTTATACGCAAGGTAGTGTGCTTCAACATTCTGATACTAAACATTCTGATACTAAAGGCAAGTATGTACTAAGCCTATGAAAATTAATATTCACGGCCATGAATTGGCCCATATATTTATGGGCCAATTATATGTATTATATATATAAGTTTATATTTAATGATTTTGTGTTTGTGTAAATAGAGGCTCAAAGGGACATTTCTAGTCCTAGTTTCAAGAAAAAAAAAGTCAAACAACTAGGGAATGAAAAAATTTAAAAAACTACATATATCTAATATTCCTCAGAAGGAACTATTACAAACTATAGATAAAACTTCGAAGAACTGGCTACAGCTGGAATTGAATTCAATTTATTACTCAATTAACTAAGAACATTGCGTTCACGCATGGAATGTTCACTGTGTCTTTAGAATTCTCCATGAGTCTTTTCATGTTTCTGATTATCTTCTGATACCTTTTTGTTCTGGACTATCTTTTCAAGGATATTTGTATAGCAAATAGTTTTGAGAAATTTAGCATCTCTCTCTGGGGCAGAGGACGGATTTATTGGCTGATAATGATAATAAAGACAATGTCTCCCACCGGAAAAAGGATGAGAAGGTTTGCTAGCAGCATTTTCAGAAAAGATTAAGGATAGGGTGGAGGGAAGCTCGTGGGTGGGGCCGTGAGCTGAGTGGGTTTAGTCACTTTACCCCATGGCTCATGGGAAGGTGTGAGACTAGGGCCAAAATCGGCCCCAACAGGGCCCTCCTTGAGCTTCAGGGAGGTGAGTTCCCAGAGGGGAGGGGGGGGGGAAAGATCAGAGTTTGCTAAACAGGGCTCCTCTCAAGGAACCCAGCTCACTGAGTCTACAGGCATCAGCTGGCCACTGTTGCTTTGCTCTACAGGAGTCAGGGCTTCGGGAACCAGCACAAATGTTGTTACTCTGGCTGCTGCTATTGCTGTGATTAATAAACTGTTCTTTGTCTCTGGCCCAGGAGTCTCATATCTTCTGCCAGTGTCTATGATACTGTGGTAGGCTGACTTGTTTTCTAACAAATAAGGAAAACTGTAGACCCTTCACAGTTCTTGACAGTTTCAGTGACGAAGATGGAATACTGACACAACATGGCTTCCTGGAACAGGAAATACAAGAGCCTCTCCACAGTCCATTTAGTTCACTTAACATGATTTGAGGGAAGTCCTTGGATTTAATAACAGCCATATTGTTCAATCCAGCAATAAATAATCCTCCACTCCATTCTCTGTCACTGAGGAGGAATAGGGAGGTGGCTGCAGGCTGAGTACTGGGAGGCAGGTTCATGACTTGATTCTTGTTATCTCTTCTTGGGGTGAGGGCTAGAGGGTCGATCTGATGGTCAGCCTCACACCCATCCTATAATAACAACCAATGCTAAGATCCACCGTGGGTTAGAGGAAAGTTCTGATCCTTTTCATACAACAATTACAGAGACACTCACCAATGCTAAATGCAAAAAGAGGGAAATTTATGTCTGCTGTGGGCAGAAATCTTGCAAATCTATAGAACTTTGGCTGGTTAGCTTGGGAGATAAGGGGAAGGCACACATATTTGTTAAGGAGGGATGGGAATAGCTTGGCCCTCTTACAGCTCAACTTCTTCTGAATTCTATCAAGCCAATCTTATATCCTTTCAGAGATGACAGTAAAAAGTCAGAGTTTTCTTGAAGTGGGTTTTGACCGTAAAGGCACTCTCTGGCCCTCTTAGTGAAAGTTCCTGAGATAGAGAAAAGCACATGGGAAATCACAGGTGAAGCACTGTGTAGCATTTGGGCACTTACTGCCCTGCGTTGCATCTATACTCTCCCCTGTACTGGCCCCCACAGGCTGAAAGATGGGGACATAATGGGTCTTTATAAGTTTTATGAAAATCCTCTTGTCCCTCTTGCTCCTGACTGATTCTTCCAGATGAAAAGTTTGGGTGAAAGTAAAGTATCATTGGAAAGAAATATCAATAGTTTTAGTTCCTGGAATGGGACACATTTATTTTGTGGCAATGGAAGGATAGAAAAAACAAGCACCTGGGGAGGGAGCACCTTAAACACTGGGAAGTACAGGGAAATGAAGGGACATTAATATTCTTTTGTCTTTTAGAACAGCTCCAAGACTCTTCCTCACAGAGGAAAATGCCTTAGTGCAACTCTCCCAAACTATTGCAAGATCCTTGAATTTAACTGACTCCTGGGTTGCTATCTGATACACAGCTTTGATTGCAGTTTGATTGCTGTTCTCTTAATCGTACTTCTCTGTATTGGAAATAGCAGCAAATGGCCCCAGCTTCTTCACCTCCCATGTGTATCTTTAAAATTCCATTTTAGCTCCTTTTTATTTTTGAGTCACTGGCTACAACTCTTTTCTGTTTTATTTTATGGTTCACTTTAGGTTTTAGAGTATACAGCTTTAACTTATTACACGTATTAGTTTCTTATGACTTCTGTTACAAATTATTACTTGGTGGCTTAAAACAAATATATTCTCTCATGAAATGTGAAATATTTCATTGAGCTAAAGTCAAAGTGTTGGCAGGGTTACACTCCCTCCAGAAGCTCTAGAAGGGAATTTGCTTCTTTCCTCTTCCAGTTCCTGGTGGCTGCTGACATTCCTTGACTTATGACCATGTCACTCCCATCTTTTGCCTCCCTGGTAATACTGCATTCCCTTTTTCTATGTCAAATCTCCTTCTGCCTCTTTCTTTTTTTCTGGCTGTGCCACACAGGATCTTAGTTCCCTGAACAGGGATCAAACCCGTGCCCCCTAGAATGGAAGCGTGGAGTCTTAACCACTGGACCGCCAGGGAAGTCCCCCTCTGCCTCTTTCTTATAAGGACACTTGTGACGCCCAGATTATCTCAGATAATCTCCTCATATCAAAATCCTTAATCACATGTGCTGAGTCTTTGCCATAAAAGGTAATGAATGTTCACAGGCTCTAGAGTTTAAGACTTTTATCTTTGGGGGCCATTATCCAGCCTACATCACAGATTGCTTTCAAGTGGTATTATAACAGTTCACATATAGAATAAGAACTTTACAATGTTATATTTCCATTTCTCCCAATTGGCTTTTGTGCTATTATTGTTATACATTTTACTTTCACCTATGTTCTAAATCCTTCATCACATTGTTACTGATTTTTCTTTAAACAATTACCTTTGAGGATTTAAATAAGAAAAATATCTTTATGTATACTCACATAGTTTCCATTTTTAGTGCTCTTCAATTCTTTGACAGATCTAGATTTGCAACTGGTATCATTCTCCTTCTGGTTGAAAGACTTCCTTCAATATTTATTTAGTGCAGGTATGCTGTTGATTAATTCTTTCAGCTTTTGCGTGTCTGACAGATTCTCTGTTTCACCTCGTTTTCTGAAAGATAATTATTCTGGCTAAAGAATTCTAGATTAACCATTTTTTTCTTTCAGTACTTTAATAATGTTGCGCTGTCGTCTCCAGTATTGCATTTTAAAATTTTTGAGGGAATTTCCTTGCAGTCCAGTGGTTAGGACTCTGTGCTCTCACTGCTAGGGCTTGGGTCCAATCCCTGGTCTGGGAACTAAGATCGCATAAGACGTGGGGAAAGGCCAAAAAAGTAAATAAATAAAGTTTTGAAACATTTATATATTGTAACATAATTGCCACTGTGGCAATATTTAGCACCTCTATCATGTTATATAATCATAATATTATTGTCTGTATTCATTATACTGTGCATTAGATCTCTATGGCTTATCTACTACTAAGTTTGTACCCTTAAACATCAAACTATTCCCCTATCCTCTGGTAACCATGATTTTACTGTTTCTTTAAAAGTTTGACTTTTTTAGATTCTATATGTAAATGATACCATACAATACTTGTCTTTGTCTATCTGGCTTATCTCACTTAGCATAACGTTGTCTTGTACTGTTTCGGAAAAAAACTCTGTGGTCATCTTTGTCTTTGTTACTTTATTTTTGTAATGTGCCTTTTTATCCTTACGGTTTATTTAAAGATTTTCTTTTTTTCACTGCTTTTAAGCAATTTGATTATGATGTGTCATGCTTCCTGTGCTTGGTGTTCACTGAGCCTCTCAGATCTGTGGAGTTATACATTTCATCATACTTAGAAAAATAGTTAGGAACCCACATGCATGTATATTATGTCATTTGAAGTTGTTCTATGGCTCACAGAAATCCTGAATTTTTTTCCCCCCCACAGAATCTTTTCTGTATCTTTCTTTCTGGGTGGTTTCTCTTTACTCTTAGGTTCATGAATCTTTTCTTCTGTGATTGCTAACTTACTGTTTCTCTTAGCCAGTGCATTTTTTCTTCTCAGACATTTTCATTTCTGGAACGTTGATTTGAGTTCTGTCATATCTTCTATGTCTCCACTTAACATGTTCAATCTTTCCTCTAGATTCTTGAATATATGGAATACAGTTGTAGTAATTTTTTTGTCCTGTCTACCAATGCTATCATCTGTCATGACTAGGGTCATTTTGACTGATTGATTTTTATCCCATTACATTAGTATATTGTATTTTCCTCTTTCTTTGCATGATTTGCAACTTTTTATTTTTTTGGTTGTGCTGCACAGCATGTGGGATCTTACTTCCCAGACCAGGGATCGAACCTGTGTCCCCTGCAGTGGAAGTGCAGAGTCCTAACCACTGGACTGCCAGGGAATTCCCCTGCAACTTTTTTTTTTTTTTTTTTTAAATTTTTGCTGTGTTGGGTCTTCGTTTCTGTGCGAGGGCTTTCTCTAGTTGTGGCAAGCGGGGTCCACTCCATCGCGGTGCACTGGCCTCTCACTATTGCGGCCTCTCTTGTTGCGGAGCACAGGCTCCAGACGTGCAGGCTCAGTAGTTGTGGCTCACGGGCCTAGTTGCTCTGCAGCATGTGGGATCTTCCCAGACCAGGGCTCGAACCCTTGTCCCCTGCATTAGCAGGCAGATTCTCAACCACTGCGCCACCAGGGAAGCCCCCCCCTGCAACTTTTGATTGGATACTTGACAGTGTGATTTTTACCTTGTTGGGTGCTGGATGTTTTGATATGCGTATAAATATTCTTGAGCTCTGTTCTGGGTCTCAGTCAAGTTATTGGAAATGTTTGATTCTTTCAGGTATTACTTTGAAGATTCATTTGTCAGGTCCAGAGAAGTGTTTAGTGTAAGACTAGTTTTGACCACCTCCTGTGGCAAAATCCTTGTGAGTACTTAGGGAGTACCCATAAATTATAAAGCTTTTCACTCTAGCTGGTGAGAATATAAAATATTTCCAGCTCTTTGTGAGCTGTGAGTATTGTACCCTTTGATGCTTTTAGGTGGCTCTTTCCCTAGCCTAGCATGTGTGTGCCCATACATGCATACGGTGACATTAATCTGCTGTGGACTTGAAGGGGGTCCCTCTGAGAATTTATGGAGCTCTCCCCCTCTTTTTCAATCTCTTAGTATTCCCTCCTCTTAACTTGAATTTCCTTGGCCTTACTGGACATCTTTTCTTCAACTCAGGGAGACGTCTGGGGTCTCCCTGGGTTCCCCCCTCTTTGCATTATGATTTGGAAACTCCTCTCTTCAGAAAGTAAGTTTAGGAAATCACAGGGCTCATCTTGTTTGTTTCCTGTTACCCAGGGATCACTGTTATTAATTGCCTGATAGCCAATATCTCGAAATTCATTGTTTCTTATATTTTGTCTGATTTTTTAGTTGGTGAGCTAGGAGGATAAACCCAGTCCCTGTTCCACCATTTTGGTTGGAAGCAGAAATCTTCCTATTATCCCTTGAAGAATAATGTGAGTGGTACATGTTCATGGTACAACCTGGTATTTAACATATGTACCTGAATCACTTTGTTGTACACCAGAAATTAACACATTGTAAATCAACTATAGTTCGACAACAACAAAATATTTAATAGTCTAAAAAAAAAATATATGACTCCACAACACCTCGCAGTGAAACATTTAGACGGTGTCAGAGGAGGGCCTGGGGCTCAGGCTTTGTCGGTGTAGTCCAAGCTCTTATAGCACTAAACGGGACGTTATTTCTCGAGGCCAAAAGCCTGTAAGCATCTCCGCGTGTGAAGCGTCTGGAAGTAATCGCATAGGATACCGAGGGCGCGGTGGAGGCGCGCAGCCTCTCGATGGCCCCGCCGTTGCCGGAAGCCCTCGCCCCTCTCCCCGCGCGCGTGGGATGGGCGGATCCCGCCCGCGGCGTCTGACGTAGGACGTCGGCGTCGTGACGTGGCGTCAACGGCCGTCCGGCGGCTGGCGTCTTATCCTCGCTGCGGCCGCCCGGGGACGCTGAAGCTCGGCGTTTCCTGGCGGCACAAATGTCCGTTTGTAAAGCAGCAGGGCTGGAGTCTGCAGGATTTGCAGGCTTCCGTCTTGAAGGAAGTCTGGGAGGCTCAGAATTTCCAGCGTTTTCACCGTAGAGCCAGCCTCGCCAGGGCCAAACCACCCAGTAGCCTGACTGCCAGCAGCCTCGGCAGGTATACCGAGTGGTGGGGGACTTACCTCGTCAGCTGTGAGCGTGTT
Organism: Tursiops truncatus; assembly: GCF_011762595.2. Classification (NCBI taxonomy): domain Eukaryota; kingdom Metazoa; phylum Chordata; class Mammalia; order Artiodactyla; family Delphinidae; genus Tursiops; species Tursiops truncatus. The sequence continues at coordinate 160,323,625 of NC_047035.1, read as the reverse complement.
CACAGATTCCCTGACCAAAGCATCCTTGCTTCTGTCTTCATTTCCCCGCCCCCCCTCCCCCCCGCGTGACTGCCTCAGCTGCGGCTGAGCTTCTCGTGTCTTGATGGAGAATTTAAGGACCGTAAACCCTATGCCTCCCACCCCCACAGTTTTGTATAATGTGTCGTTAAAGGGCTTGAAATGGATATCAAGCTAATCCTTGAAGGGAAACCAGAAAACGTTTGTCTTCGTGGTGGAAAGTGACTGATAAACTTGGGTAATTTTATGGTGATAGAGTATCCACCTCCTGGCATTGTTAGGAGAGTTAAATGGAGCAAATGTGTAAAATCCTTAAGTATTTTTTTATAAGTGTTCACTGCATGTAACTTTTTTTTTTAAGTTTCTGTGAACTTTCATGGATCCATTTATTAGGCCGTTTTCTAGCACCTGGTGAGTGCCCCATCCTTTTCTGTTGGTTTCTTGAAGTAGCCCACATCTCTGCCTTCCTGTCTGCTGCCTTAGGTAAAGTTTCCCTGTTCCTGTCTAAAGTGAGTTGGCCCATTCGTGCCTTAAAACCCATTTCTTCTTGTTTACTCAAGGGTATCATCACAGCAATTCCCTCTCTCCCAGTCATACTTTTTGCTTTCTACTGAATCATTTCCATCAGCAAATTAGTTTCCTAGGGCTGCCGTAACAACGTGCCACAAAACGGGTGGCCTAAAACAATTTATTGTGAGAGAAATTTATTATCTAACAATTCTGGAGTCTAGGAGTCTGAAATCAAGGTGTTGGTAGGGCTGTGCTCCCCCGAAGGTTTTTCCCAGCTTCTGGTGGGTGCTGGCGATCCTCAACATTGCTTGGTTTGCAGCTGCACCCCTCCAATCTCTGCCCTTGTCATTTCGTGGCCTTCTTCCCTGTACGTCTGTGTACAAGTGTCATCACACGGCTTTCTTATAATGACGCCAGTCATTGGATTTAGGGCCCACCCTATTCCAATATGACCTCATTTTAACTTGATCACATATGCAAAGACTGTATTTTCAAATACGGTCATATTCCCAGGTACCAGGGGTTAGGACTTGAACATATCTATTTCGGGGACACAGTTCAACCCACAACAATGGGACTAGTCTGTGTGTGGAGCACTGCAGACAACAGAGAGCCAATGCTATTCTGTCTTAATTTTGCCAGTCTATCAGACAATTCCCATGGGAGGAGGCATTGTTCTGAGTCTTAATCAGCTTTGGAAAGAGAGAAGTAGGAGAATGAAAGCTTAATAAGTCCTACCCAGTCTATACTTCCTTATTCTAGCATGACATTGGTGCTGCCCCGGTATTACTCTGCTGATACCCTGGGATCAGCAAATAATAGACTATTACTGTCTATGGAAATAATGGTATATATAAAGGGCCTATATTAGCTCAAGGATGGTGGGGAAAGGTAAAAATAAAATTTTAAAGTTTTCTAAATACGTTCTTTCACTGCTGCCACTGTCTTCTTCCCTCCCTTCAGCTCCTGTCCTGAATGCCCACACATAAATCACACGTCTAGGGGTTTCTCACAGGTTTGTTTTTTTTTTCTTGTTGTTAGGAATGTTTCCCTCTCCATTTTGTAATTTCTCCAGAGTTGATTTTGGGATTCACCATCTTCATGGCAATTGATAGTCTGGCTGTCATTTTTTTTTTGTTTTTAAAAATTTTTATTTTATATTGAAGTATAGTTGATTTACAATGTTGTGTTAGTTTCAGGTGTACACCACAGTGATTCAGTTTTATGTATATATATCTATTCTTTTTCAAATTCTTTTCCCATTTAGGTTATTACAGAATATTGAGTAGAGTTCCCTTTGCTATACAGTAGGTTCTTATTGGCTATCTCTTTTACTTATTCATTTATTTTGGCGGCACTGGGGCTTAGTTGCCACATGCGGGATCTTCAGTTGTGGCATGCGGACTTCTTAGTTGTGGCATGCAAACTCTTAGTTGTGGCATGCATGTGGGATCTAGTTCCCCCACCAGGGATCGAACCCAGGCCCCCTGCATTAGGAGCACGGAGTCTTACCCACTGGACCACCAGGGAAGTCCCTGGTTATCTATTTTAAATATGGTAGTGTGTATATGTGAATCCCAAAATTTATCTACCCTCCCCCACCCCGGCCCACCTTTCCCCTGTGGTAACCATAAGTTTGTTATTCTAAGTCTAGGAGTCTGTTTCTGTCTTGTAAATAAGTTCATTTGTATCTTTTTAAAAATAATAGTTTCCCCATATAAGCGATATCATATGATATTTGTCTTTCTCTGTCTGACTTGCTTCACTTAGTATGATAATATCCAGGTCCATTCACGTTGCTGCAAATGGCATTATTTCATTCTTTTTAATCTGCCATCATTTTTAATCTGAAATCTTAATGTTTTATTTACAGGGAGGAATAAAAATTTTTCATCTATAATTCAGAAGCTAAGTAAATAACAAAATGAAGCCAGTAAAGCATCTGTTGGCATCTAGTAGTAAATTGGCAAATGTTCCAGAATTAACATATAAAAAAGGAGTATTTAATTCACCATTGTCACCTAAACCAAAGGAAAAACATAGTGCAAAATTAGTACGTGATAAACTTGAACCAGTGGTCTTAAGATCTCCACCAACAGGGGAATCCATCATAAGGTATGCTTTGCCCATTCCATCAAGTAAGACAGAGGAGTTAGTAGCAGAAGATGAATTGATCAGGAAGATTACCAAACATCTGAAGATGGTAAGATACTTGTTGGTGCTTGGGTTGGGGGTCCCCATGACCATCGTCAGGTTTAGTGATTTCCTTTGAGGACTCACTGGACTCAGTATATAGTCATATTGATGGCCAAGATATATTATAGTGAAAGGATTAAAAGCAAAATCAGCAAAAGGAGAAGGCACATGGGGTGAAGTCTCGAGGAAACCAGGTGCAAGTTTCCAAGATTTCTTTCCCTTTAGAGTCACACAGGACTTGCTTAATTCCTTCAACAAGTTGTTACAGCACATGTGAAATACCTACCAGAGGAGTTCACTAGAGATTCAGTGCCCAGGGTTTTATTGGAGGTTGGTCACCTAGGTACTCTCTGCCTAGCATGTACCAAAATTCCAGACTCCCTGAAGGAAAGCATGTGTTCAGCATAAATCATATAGTTGGTACAATGAGTTTAGGGACAGTGAGCCACTGTCATCAGTCAGTGAATAGTGGGAACCCTCCTGAAATCCAAGTTCTGAGACACAAGCAGATCTTTCTAAGGATAGGCTTTTCTCAGTCTCATGCCTGCTCTGTAGCTTTTCTCTGCACTTTAGAAACTCTAGCTGTTAGTGTTGGGGAAAAAATATCTTCCTTTTTTCTGAGTTCCTTGCACAGTGATCCAGAATTGAGTTGTAAATGTACCGAATACCAAGTGAGAACAATGAGGAATAGCACAAATATAGAAAAAAAATATAGTTCATCAAACTTCCAAAATACAAGTTTGCTCAAAGTTCAGGGGGTTAGCTCAGAGAATTTCCTTTAAAAATGTGTTGCTTTCTGGTCTCTATCTCCCTATTTTCCCCACTCTCTTCAAAGAGGAAAGCCAAGTTAATTAGATTTTGAGGTAAACTTTGATGGTAAGTAGAGTTGATGCTTCAGCTGTTCATAGACTCTCTCCAACACAGAAGTGGAAGAGTCATAGGGCCTATCTTCATTGCTAGGGAGGGATCAAGGCCTATTGCTCATACTCCTTCTTCAGGATGATATGAGGTGGGGCATGAAATGGAAAATTTAAGTTTATGGTACTGGTAGAAGTAAGTCTTACTGCTAAAATGGTTCTGACATAGTTGATTAAATATCTTTTTAGATTTAATGTAATATTTTTACCCTATATAAGTACATAATTTGCTTTGATTTTTCTCATAGGTTGTTTCTACTTTGGAAGAAACCTATGGATTTAGCATTCCAAGTAGAGAAGAACCAGTTGTGAAGCCTGAACATGAAGGATTAACCTTTCCTGTAAGTATATGTAATGCTAATGTAGAGACATTAATGCTGAAAAGGGCTAAGATTTTCTTTTAGAGTCTGTGTATGTTCTCAGATGAATCCCCCATCCATGAAAATGATCCTCCTAGGAAACTTGAAAGTAGTGTACTGATTTTTCCATTCTCTGCCAACACTTATCTTAAAGTTTAATTAAGACATGTCTATATCTTTTTTTTATTACTAAAGTATTTATTGGATTTCAATTTTAAATTTGTTTTCATGCATTTGTATATGTTCTTAAACATTTTATTTATTATTATTATTTTTTTATTCTTGTTAGTCATCCATTTTATACACATCAGTGTATACATGTCAATCCCAATCTCCCAAATCATCACACCACCGCATATCTATATCTTGAGCCTACTTTTGATGCTAATGCATCTCTTATTTAATACGTAAGCTTGTGGTTGGCTGTTGGTTTGCAATGTATATTCTTTATTATGTTAAGAAAGTATTCTTCTATTTATGGTTTGCTAAATAAAAAACCCCCAACATTGAAGAGATTACTGAGTTTTAGTAAATGTCTGTGTTGTATATATTGAAATGATATAACTATTAAGGTGATTATGTGCTTCACCTTCAGTCTATTGATGAGACGAATTATTTTTACATATTTCTTAATAGTCGACTATACTTTAATACACTGTACTCGTTGGTCATTATTCTTCTATTTTATAATTAGTTTTGTTAGTTAGGGATTGAGTTTGGCTTCATGTAATAAAATAGCTATGTTGGGTCTTTCAAACCATAAACATAGTATGTTTCTCCATTTATTTGATTGATTTCTTTGTCCTGTTTGATTTCTTTCTTCAGCATTCTGTAATTTTCATCATAAAGATCCTGTATATTGTTTTTCAGATTTATACATTAATATTTCATGTTTTTTGGAATGATTTTTAATGGCATTATATTTTTAATTTCAGTTTCCACCTGTTTGTTATTAGTATATAGAAATATGATTGATTTTCGTGTGTTGATCATACATCTTGCAACCTTGCTCAATGTACTTCTTTATTCTAGGAATCTTTCTGTAGATGTTTTGGGGTTTTATACATAGACAATTATGTCATCTTCAAATAAGGACAGTTTTACTTCTTCTTGTCCAATCTGAATGTTTTTATTTCCTTGTCTCTCTCTTTCTCTCTTTTTTTTTTTTTTGGCTGTGCCGTGCGGCATCTTAATTCCCTGACCAGGGACCGAACCTGTGCCCTCTGTGCCCTCTGCAATGGGAGCATGGATTCTTAACCACTGGATTGCCAGGGAAGTCCCCACATATCTTTTTTTTTTTTTTTTCTGGTACGTAGGCCTCTCACTGTTGTGGCCTCTCCCGTTGCGGAGCACAGGCTCCGGACGCGCAGGCTCAGCGGCCATGGCTCACGGGCCTAGCCGCTTCGCGGCATATGGGATCTTCCCAGACTGGGGCACAAACCCGTGTCCCCTGCATCAGCAGGCGGACTCTCAACCACTGCGCCACCAGGGAAGCCCCCACATATCTTTTTGAATTAGAGTTTTCTCTGGATATATGCCCAGGAGTGGGATTGCCGTATCATATGGTAACTCTAGTTTTAGTTTTTTGAGGAAACTCCATACTGTTCTCCATGGTGGCTGCACCAATTTACATTTCCACCAACAAGGTAGGGGGGTTCCTTTTGCTCCACATCCTCGCCAGCATATCTTATCTGTAGACTTTTTAATGGTGTCCATTCTGACTAGTGTGAGGTGTTATCTCATTATAGTTTTGATTTGTGTTTCTCTAATAATTAGCGATATTGAGTATCTTTTCATGTGCCTGTATGTCTTCTTTTTCATATGCCTATCTGTATGTCTTCTTTGGAGAAATGTCTGTTTAGGTTTTCAGCCCATTTTTTGATTGGGTTGTTTGTTTTTCTGATATTAAGCCACATGAGCTGTTTGTGAATTTTGGAAATTAATCCCTTGTTGGTAGCATCATTTGCAAATATTTTCTCCCAGTCTGTAAGTTTGTTTTGTTGATGGTTTCCTTTGCTGTGTGAAAGCTTTTAAGTTTAATTATGTCCCATTTGTTTAGTTTTGTTTTTGTTTCCTTTACTCTAGGAGAGGGATCCAAAAAAATATTGCTATGTTTTATGTCAAAGTGTGTTCTGCCTATGTTTTCCTCTAGCGTTTTATAATGTCTGCCCTTACATTTAGGTCTTTAATCCATTTTGAGTTTATTTTTGTCTTATGGTGTTAGGGAGTGTTCTAATTTCATCCTTTCACATGTAGCTGTCCAGTTTTCCCAGCACCACTTATTGAAGAGGCTGTCTTTTCTGCATTGTATATTCTTGCCTCCTTTGTTGTAGATTATTTGACCATATGTGCTTGGGTTTATTTCTGGGCTTTCTGTCCTGGTCCATTAATCTATGTGTCTCTTTTTGTCCCAGTACCATACTGTTTTGATTACTGTAGGTTTGTAGTATAGTCTGAAGTCAGGGAGAGTGATTTCTCAAGCTCCATTCTTCTTTCTCAGGATTGTTTTGGCTATTCGGGGTCTTTTGTGTTTCTATACAAATTTTTAAATTTTTTTGCTCTAGTTCTGTGAAGAATGGCATTGGTAATTTGATAGGAATTGCATTGAAAGCATAGATTGCCTTGGGTAGTATGGTCATTTTAACACTATTGAGTCTTCCAATCCAAGAACACAGTATATCTTTCCATCTGTTTGTGTCACCTTCAGTTTCTTTCATTAGCGTCTTACAGTTTTTGGAGAACAGGTCTTTTGTTTCCTTAGGTAGGTTTATTCCTAGGTACTTTATTTTATTTTATTTTTTGATGTGATGGGGTTGTTTCCTTAATTTCTCTTTCTGATCTTTTGTTGTTAGTGTATACAAATGCGACAGATTTCTGTATATTAATTTTGTATCCTGCAACTTTACTGAAGTCATTGATGAGCTTCAGTAGTTTTCTGGTAGTGTCTTTAGGATTTTCTATGTATACTATCATGTCATCTGAAAACAGTGACAGTTTTACTTCTTCTTTTCTAATTTGGATTCCTTTTCTTTTTCTTCTCTGAGTGCTGTGGCTAGGACTTCCAAAACTATGTTGAGTAAAAGTGGCGAGGGTGGGCATTCTCACAGTTGAGTATAATGTTAGCTGTGGGTTGGTCATAATATGGCCTTTATTATGTTGAGGGTATGTTCCCTCTATTCTTACTTTCTAAAGAGTTTTTTTTTTAATCATAAATGGATGTTGAATTTTATCAGAAGTTTTTTCTGCATCTATTGAGATGATCATATGGTTTATATTCTTCAATTTGTTAATGTTGTGTATCACATTGATTGATTTGTGGATATTGAAAAATCCTTGCATCCCTGGGATAAATCCCACTTGGTCATATTGTATGAACCTTTTAATGTATTGTTGGAGTAGGTTTGCTCGTATTTTGAGGATTTTTGCACCTATGTTCATCAGTGATGTGGGGCTGTAATTTTCTTTTTTTGTGGTATCTTTGTCTGGTTTTGGTATCAGGGTGATGGTAGCCTCATAGAATGAGTTCAGAAGTCTTCCTTCCTCTCCAGTTTTTTGGAATATTTTCGGAAGGATAGGTGTTAACTCTTCTCTAAATGTTTGGTAGAAGTCACCTGTGAAGTCATCTGGTCCTGGACTTTTGTATTTTGGGAGTTTTTAAGTTACTCTTTCAATTTCAGTTCTGATAATTGGTCTGTTCATATTTTCTCTTTGTTCTTGGTTCAAGAATTTGTCCATATCTTCTGGATTGTCCATTTTTTTGGCTTATAGTTGCTTGTAGTAGTTTCATGATCCTTTGTATTTCTGTGGTGTTGGTTGTAACTTTTCCTTTTTCATTTCTGATTTTATTGATTTGGGCCCTCTCCCTTCTTTTCTTGAGTCTGGCTAAAGTTTTATCAATTTTGTTTGTTTTTTCAAAGAATTAGATTTTAGTGGTCTTTTCTATTGATTTTTTAATCTCTATTTCATTTATTTCAGCTCTGATCTTTATGATTTCTTTTCTTCTACTAACTTTTGCTTTTGTTTGTTCTTTATTCTAGTTGCTTCAGGCGTGAGGTTAGGTTGTTTGAGATTTTTCTTGTTTACAGAGGTAAGCTTGTATTGCTGTAAACTTCCCTCTGTAGAACTGCTTTTGCTGCATCCCGTAGGTTTTGGATTATCATGCTTTCATTTTCATTTGTCTCTAGGTATATTTTGATTTCCTCTTTGATTTCTTCATTGAGCCACTGGTTGTTTAGCAGCATATTGTTTAGCATCCATGTGTTTGTGTTTTTTGCAGTTTTTTCTTGTAGTTGATTTTTAGCCTCATAGTGTTGTGGTCAGAAAGGATGCTTGATATTTCAGTTTTCTTATGTTTAGCGAGGCTTGCTTTGTGGCCCTGCATGTGATCTATCCTGGATAATGTTCTGTGTGCACTTGAAAAGAACATGTATCTTGATCAAATTGATGTTCATCGTCTATTTGTGGCACCTGAATGTGGGTGGAAGAAAATCCCCAAGTCTGCTAATGGTCTCACTTTATATTTGTGATTAGTAACTCTAGTTAATTCATTTTCCCACTCTCCTGAATGACTATTTTAGTTTCCCCCTCTGTCTCTTATATGACTATAGGTTTTACCATGATGAAAAAATATGAACCTCTGAGTATGTTTAAAATGTAATATTGAGGGATCATATTTGTCCTGGAGAACATTCTGTCAGAATTCTAACTGTATATAAGCATCTGAGGTTTATTTATCTTTGGTCAATTCTCGGATTTACAGATCACTGCTCTACTAAAAGAGATTCAGTCATTGTGACATTTTAATATGTAACTTTTTTTCCTCAAAATTTTCTATTGCTCATTAAGTAAGGGTGAAAGACTATTATCTCTTGGCAAGTATAGTTATAATCAGAAGTCATAATTAGCATTCATTTTTTAACACAAAGCATTATTTAACGTATATTTAAGTGTGTACTTTTTCTGCTACCCCTAAATTTCAGAAGGCTAAGGCTGGAATGCTTGATTTTCTACACCTGTGTAGAGGAGAATGTGAAGAGAGACATAGCTGGGTATATGTCATTACTGAGCCACTCCCCAGAATGTAACTTTCTTTCTGGGAAAATTTGCTGGTATAGCATTTGGAACATGGTTTCTCGTTTTATGCATTTCAAGGGACAGAAATTACATACACAAAACTATTTTCAAAAGTAGTTAAATATTCTAAAATATAGATGGATATGCATATGAATTCTGAAATAAAAGTAACTTTCTCTTTTTTTCATAAGGTTGAGAATGATCTGAATTCATTCTTGGTATGTTGTTCACAACTTGCAGCTCAGTTAGAAGCAGCAGCTAAGGAAGAACGTAATGTACGTATTCTGTGTAAACTGCTAAGCATAAAATATTACTTAATATTTTAATTATAAGCTACTAATAATATTAATAATAAAACAAGATAAACTGATAATAATTACTATTCATTATTATTAACAATTATTTTAATAATAAAATATTTAAAGTTATATTGGTTGTTTGATCTTGAATATGATAATCCAGGCAGCAATATTAGTCTAGATATAGTGCCTTAAGTAGTTATAAAGAGCATTGGAGGGCTTCCCTGGTGGCGCAGTGGTTGAGAGTCCACCTGCTAATGCAGGGGACATGGGTTTGTGCCCTGGTCCGGGAAGATCCCACATGCCGCGGAGTGCCTAGGCCTGTGAGCCATGGCCGCTGAGCCTGCGCGTCCGAAGCCTGTGCTCCGCAACGGGAGAGGCCACAACAGTGAGAGGCCCGCGTACCGCAAAAAAAAAAAAAAAGCATTGGAAAGCATTATTTATCGTAGGCGTTTATGTCTGTGAATTGTCCTTTATGTACAGCATTGACTGGGTCATTAATATTTTCATATGTAGTATTTATATTTTACTGTGTTTTTTAAATAAGTACATTTATATAACAAAAGTAATGGCATAAATAATGAAAATTTAAAAATGAAGGCATACAAAAAGAAAATAAAAGTCATCATAATCCTGTTTCTCTGAGATAACTCTTGTCAACATATTTTTGTTTACCTTCTTATTTTTCCATAGTTACACATATTATTCTTTAGAAATTAAATAATACCGTATGTATTATTTGGTAATACATTTTCTTATTTTGTGAGTTTTGAAAAATAACATTCATTGTGTTTTAGCTGATTTTGAAAGTATTATTGTGGAACATTTAAAGAAGTATGAAAAGTACATAGGAAAATAAATTATGTGTAATGTTACTCTGCATAAGCATTAGTAACATTATAAAATATACTTTCTCGTGTTTTGCTATATATATACACACACACACATATATTTATATACACATTTTTTCTAATTTTTTAATTGGAAAATGAACATAAAGTATACTATCTTAAGCATTTTTAAGTGTACAATTCAGTGGTGTTAAGTACATTTATATTGTGTAACCATCACTGCCTTCCACTACAGAGCTCTTTTCATCTTGCAAAACTGAAACTGTCTGCATTTAACAATAACTTCCTGTGACCCCCTCTGTTTGGCCCCTAGTAATCACCATTCTACTCTCAGTTACTATGAGGGGTTGTTTTTGTTTGTTTTGATTTCATGCATAAATGGGGTCATGAAATATTTTTCTTTCTGTGTCTGGCTTGTTTCACTTACCATAGTGTCTTACAGATTCATCAATGTTGTCACAAATGGCAGGTTTTCCTTTTTTTTAATGCCTGAATAATATTGCATTTTGTATGTATATCACAATTTCTTTATCCATTCATCCATTGATGGACACTTAGACTTTTTCGATATCTTGGCTATTGTGAATAATGCTGCAAAGACCATGGGAGTGCAGATATCTTTTTGAGATACTGATTTTGTTTCCTTTGGATATATACCTGAAAGTGGGATTGCTGGATCATATGGTACTTATATTTTTAATTTTTTTTTACAAACCTACATACTGTTTTCCATAGTTGCTATATCAATTTACATACCCACCAACAGTGCATGAGGGTTCCCTCTCTCCACATCCTTATCAGTGCTTATTTTCTCTTAATACACATTTTCACAGGTATGAGGTGATATCTCATATGATTTTAATTTGCATTTCCCCGATGATGAGTGATGTTGAACACCTTTTCATGTACCCGTTGTTCATTTGTATGTCTTATTTGGAAAAATGTCTATTCATTTTTTATTTCTTTGCCCATTTTAAAATCAGGTTATTTGTTATTTTGCTATTGAGTTGCATGAGTTCCTTATATATTCTAGATATTAAGCCTTTTTACAGTTAATATATATGGCTTGCAAATATTTGCTCCCCTTCCATAGATTGCCTTTTCATTTTGTTGATGGTTTCCTTTGATGTGTGGTGACTTTTTAATTTGATGTAGACCCATTTGTTTATTTTTTTCATTCTTTTTCAAAGTTTTATTTTTTCTATGTATTTATTTTGGCTGCACTGGGTCTTAGTTGCGGCATGCAAGCTTCGTGGTTGTGGCATGCAGACATCTTAGTTGTAGCATGTGGACTTCTTAGTTGTGGCATGTGGACTCTTAGTTGTGGCATGCATTTGGGATCTAGTTCCCAAAACAGGGATTGAGCCCAGGCCCTCTGCACTGGAAGCGCAGAGTCTTACCCACTGGACCACCAGGGAAGTCTCCCATTAGTTTATTTTTGCTTTTGTTAAGCTTGGGCTTTAGGTGTCATGTCCAAGAAATCATTGCCAAATCCAATTTCCTGACGCTTCTCCCTTGTGTTTTCTTCCAGCAGTTTAATAGGTTTAGATCTTGTATATAGGTTATGGATCCATTTTGAGTTAATTTTTATACATAGTGTAAGGGAAGGATGAACTTTATTCTTTGCATGTGGATATCTAATTTTTTCAGCATTATTTGTTGACGAGATGGTTCTTTCCCCATTGGTACTCTTGTATAAAATCATTTTGCCATATGTAATAGGGTTTATTTCTGGGTTTTCATTTCTGTTCCATTGGTTTATGTATCTTTTAAATTATTTTTTTATTTTTATTTTTAAAAATTTCGATATTGGGCTTCCCTGGTGGCTCAGTGGTTGAGGGTCCGCCTGCTGATGCAGGGGAAGCGGGTTCGTGCCCTGGTCTGGGAAGATCCCACGTGCCGCGGAGCGGCTGGGCCCGTGAACCATGGCCCATGAGCCTGTGCGTCCGGAGCCTGTGCTCCACAGCGGGAGAGGCCCCAACAGTGAGAGGCCCGTGTACCACAAAAAAAAAAAAACAACAACAAAAAATTTAGATATCATTCACATATAACACTGTATTAGTTTTAGGTATATATATGTATCTATCTATATGACAGTGCAGCACTGTCTTAATTACTTTTGCTGTAGTGTATCTTGAAATCAGGCAGGTTGAGGCCTATGACTTTGTTTTGATTTTTTAAGATTGTTTTGGCAATTTGGGGGCCCTTGATATTCCATATGAATGTTAGTATTTTTTCTATTTCTGCAGAAAATGCCATTGGGATTTTGATAGGGATTGCACTGGCTATTATGTACATTTTAACAGTAGTAAGTCTTCCAATCCATGACCATGGGGTGTCTTTCCATCTATTTGTATCTTGTTTAATTTCTTTTAGCAATGTTTTATAGTTCCCTCTGTTAAAATCTTTCATCTCCGTGGTTTATTTTATTCCTAAATATTTTTATGTTTTTTGATGCTATGGTAAATTGGATTATTTTCTTAATTTTCTTTTTGGATTGGTCATTGTTAACATATACGAATGCAACTGACTTTTTTTTCCAACATCTTTATTGGAGTATAATTGCTTTACAATGTTTTAGTTTCTGCTGTATAACAAAGTGAATCAGCTCTATGTATACATATATCCCCATATCCCCTCCCTCTTGCATCTCCCTCCCACCCTCTCTATCCCACCGCTCTAGGTGGTCACAAAGCACCGAGCTGATCTCCCTGTGCAATGCGGCTGCTTCCCACTAGCTATCTATTTTACATTTGGTAGTGTATGTATGTCAGTGCTACTCTCTCACTTCGTCCCAGCTTACCCTTCCCCGTCCCCGTGTTTTCAAGTCCATTCTATACCTCTGCATCTTTATTCCTGTCCTGCCCCTAAGTTCATCAGAACCATTTTTGTTTTTTTAGACTCCATATATATGTGTTAGCATACAGTATTTGTTTTTCTCTCTCTGACTTATTTCACTTTGTATGAGAGACTCTAGGTTCATCCACCTCACTACAAATAACTCAATTTCATTTCTTTTTATGGCTAAGTAATATTCCATTGTATATATGTGCCACATCTTCTTTATCCATTGATCTGTTGATGGACACTTAGGTTGCTTCCATGTCCTGGCTCTATTGTAAATAGTGCTGCAATGAACATTGTGGTGCATGATTCTCTCTCTCTTTTTTTTTTTTTTTTGCAGTACGTGGGCCTCTCACTGTTGTGGCCTCTCCCGTTGCGGAGCACAGGCTCCGGATGCGCAGGCTTAGCGGCCATGGCTCATGGGCCCAGCCGCTCCACGGCATGTGGGATCTTCCCAGACCGGGGCATGAACCCGTGTCCGCTGCATCGGCAGGTGGACTCTCAACCACCAGGGAAGCCCCATGACTCTTTTTGAATTATAGTTTCCTCAGGGTATAGGCCCAGTAGTGGGATTGCTGGGTCATATGGTCTATTTTTAGTTTTTTAAGGAACCTCCATACTGTTCTCTGTAGTGGCTGTATCAATTTACATTCCCACTAACAGTGCAAGAGGGTTCCCTTTTCTCCACAGCCTCTCCAGCATTTATTGTTTGTAGATTTTTTTGATGATGGCCATTATGACTGTTGTGAAGTGATACCTCATTGTAGTTTTGATTTGCGTTTCTCTAATGATTAGTGATGTTGAGCATCCTTTCATGTGTTTGTTGGCAATCTGTATATCTTCTTTGGAGAAATGTGTATTTAGATCTTCTATCCTTTTTGTATTGGGTTGCTTTTTTTAGATATTGAACTGCATGAGCTGTTTGTATATTTTGGAGATTAATCCTTTGTCAGTTCCTTCATTTGCAAATATTTTCTTCCACACTGAGGGTTTTCTTTTCACCTTGTTGATGGTTTCCTTTGCTGTGCAAAAGCTTTGTAAGTTTCATTAGGTCCCATTTGTTTATTTTTGTTTTTATTTCCATTTCTCTAGGAGGTGGGTCAAAAAGGATCTTGCTGTGATGTATGTCAAAGACTGTTCTTCCTATGTTTTCCTCTAAGAGTTTTATAGTGTCTGGCCTTACATTTAGGTCTTTAGTCCATTTGGAGTTTATTTTAATGTATGGTGTTAGGGAGTGTTCTAATTTCATTCTTTTACATGTAGCTGTCCTGTTTTCCCAGCACCACTTATTGAAGGGGCTGTCTTTCTCCATTGTATATTCTTGCTTCCTTTATCAAAATTAAGGTGACCATAAGTGCGTGGGTTTACCTCTGGGTTTTCTATCCTGTTCCGTTGATCTATAATTCTGTTTTTATGCCAGTACCATACTGTCTTGATTACTGTAGCTTTGTAGTATAGTCTGAAGTCTGGAAGCCTGATTCCTCCATCTCCGTTTTTCTTTCTCAAGATTGCTTTGGCTATCCGGGGTCTTTTGTGTTTCCATACAAATTGTGAAATTTTTTTATTCTTGTTCTGTGAAAAATGCCATTGGCAGTTTGATTGGGATTGCTGTGAATATGTAGATCGCTTTTGGTAGTAGAGTCATTTTCACAATGTTTATTCTTCCATTCCAAGAACATGGTATATCTCTCCATTTGTTTGTACCATCTTTAATTTCTTTCATCAGTGTCTTATAGTTTTCTGCGTACAGGTCTTTTGTCTCCTTAGGTAGGTTTATTCCTAGGCATTTTATTCTTTTTGTTGCAGTGGGAAGTGGGACTGTTTCCTTAATTTCTATTTCAGATTTTTCATCATTAGTGTATAGGAATGCCAGAGATTTCTGTGCATTAATTTTGTATTCTGCCACTTTACCAAATTCATTGATTAGCTTTAGTAGTTTTCTGGTAGCATCTTTAGGATTCTATGTATAGTATGTCATCCACAAACAGTGAAAGCTTTACTTCTTCTTTTCTAGTTTGGATTCCTTTTATTTCTTTTTCTTCTCTGATTGCTGTGGCTAAAACTTCCAAAACTGTATTGAATAAGAGTGGTGAGAGTGGGCAACCTTGTCTTGTTCCTGATTTTAGAGGAAATGGTTTCAGATTTTCACCATTGAGAATGACGTTGGCTGTGGGTTTGTCATATATGGCCTTTATTATGTTGAGTTAAGTTCCCTCTATGCCTCGTTTCTGGAGAGTTTTTATAAATAGATGTTGAATTTTGTCAAAAGCTTTTTCTGCATCTACTGAGATTATCATATGGTTTTTATCCTTCAATTTGTTAATATGGTGTATCACATTGATTGATTTGCATATATTGAAGAATCCTTGCATTTCTTTATCAAGTGGATAAACCCCATTTGATCATGGTGTATGATCCTTTTAATGTGCTGTTGGATTCTGTTTGCTAATATTTTGCTGAGGATTTCTGCATCCATGTTCATCAGTGATATTGGCCTGTAGTTTTCTTTTTTTGTAACATCTTTTTCTGGTTTTGGTATCAGGGTGATGATGGCCTCATAGAATGAGTTTGGGAGTGTTACTCCCTCGGCTATATTTTGGAAGCGTTTAAGAAGGATAGGTGTTACCTCTTCTCTAAATGTTTGATAGTGTTTGCCTGTGAATCCATCGGTCCTTGGCTTTTGCTTGTTGGAAGATGTTAAATAACAGTTTTCAATTTCAGTGATTGGTCTGTTTATATTTTCTATTTCTTCCTGGTTCAGTCTCAGAAGGTTGTACTTTTCTAAGAATTTGTCCATTTCTTCCAGGTTGTCCATTTTATTGGCATTGAGTTGCTTGCAGTAATCTCTCATGGTCCTTTGTATTTCTGCAGTGTCAGTCATTATTTCTCCTTTTTCATTTCTAATTGTGTTGATTTGAGACTTTTCCCTTTTTTTCTTGATGAGTCTGACTAGTGGTTTATCAATTTTGTTTATCTTCTCAAAGAACCAGCTTTTAGTTTTATCGATCTTTGCTGTTCTTTCCTTTATTTCTTTTTCATTTACTTCTGATCTGATCTTTATGATTTCTTTCATTCTGCTAACGTTGGAGTTTTTTTGGTCTTCTTTCTCTAATTGCTTTAGGTGGTTTATTTGAGATTTTTTCTTGTTTCTTGAGGTAGGATTGTATTGCTATAAACTTTCCTCTTAGAACTGCTTTTGCTATATACCATAGTTTTTGGGTCATCGTGTTTTCATTGTCATTTGTAGGTATTTTTTTATTTCCTCTTTAACTTATTCAGTTATCTCTTGGTTATTTAGTAGTGTATTGTTTAGCCTCCATGTGTTTGTGTTTTTTACAGTGTTTTTCCTGTAATTGATATCTAGTCTCATAACGTTGTGGTCAGAACAGATACTTGATACGATTTCAGTTTTCTTAAATTTACCAAGGCTTGATTTGTGACCCAACATATGATCTATCCTGGAGAATGTTCCATGAGCACTTGAGAAGAATGTGTATTCCATTGTTTTTGGATGGAATGTCCTATAAATATCAATTAACTCTATCTTGTTTAATGTATCATTTAAAGCTTGTGTTTCCTTATTTATTTTCATTTTGGATGATCTGTCCATTGGTGAAAGTGGGGAGTTAAAGTCCCCTACTATGATTGTGTTAGTGTCGATTCCCCATTTATGGCTGTTAGTATTTGCCTTATGTATTGAGGTGCTCCTGTGTGCATAAATATTTATAACTGTTATTCTTGGATTGATCCCTTGATCATTATTTTGTGTCCTTCTTTGACTCTTGTAATAGTCTTTATTTTAAAGTCTATTTTGTCTGATATGAGAATTGCTACTCCAGCTTTCTTTTGATTTCCTTTTGCGTGGAATATCTTTTTCCATCCCCTCATTTTCAGTCTGTATGTGTCTAGGTCTGAAGTGGGTCTCTTGTAGACAGCATATATATGGGTCTTGTTTTTGTATCCATTCAGCGAGCCTGTGTCTTTTGCTTGGAGCATTTAAACCATTCACGTTTAAGGTAGTTATTGATATGTATGTTCCTCTTACCATTTTCTTAATTGTTTTGGGTTTGTTTATGTAGGTCCTTTTCTTCTCTTGTGTTTCCCACTTAGAGAAGTTCCTTTAGCATTTGTTGTAGAGCTGGTTTGGTGGTGCTGGATTCTCTTAGCTTTTGCTTGTCTGTATAGCCTTTGATTTCTCCATTGAATCTGAATGAAATCCTTGATGGGTAGAGTAATCTTGGTTGTAGGTTCTTCCTTTTCATCACTTTAAATATGTCATGCCACTCCCTTCTGGCTTGTAGAGTTTCTGCTGAGAAATCAGCTCTTACTCTATGGGAGTTCCCTTGTTTGTTATTTGCTGTTTTTCCCTTGCTGCTTTCAATAATTTTTCTTTGTCTTTAATTTTTTGCAATTTGATTACTATACGTCTTGGCGTGTTTCTCCTTGGGTTTATCCTGTATGGTCCTCTCTGCTTTTTCTGGATTTGGGTGGCTGTTTCCCTTCCCATGTTAGGGAAGTTTTTGACTATAATCTCTTCAGGTATTTTCTCGGGTCCTTTCTCTCTTCTCCTTCTGGGACCCCTTTAATGTGAATATTGTTGTGTTTAATGTTGTCCCAGATGTCCCTTAGGCTGTCTTCATTTCTTTTCGTTCTTTTTTCTGTTCCGCAGCAGTGAATTCCACCATTCTATCTACCAGGTCAGTTATCCGTTCTTCTGCCTCAGTTATTCTGCTGTTGATTCCTTCTAGTGTATTTTTCATTTCAGTTATTGTATTGTTCATCTCTGTTTGTTCTTTAATTCTTCTAGGTAAATATTTTTTGCATCTTCTCGATCTTTGCTTCCATTCTTTTTCCGAGTTCCTGGGTCATCTTCAGTATCATTTTTCTGAATTCGTTTTCTGGAAAGTTGCCTATCTCCACTTCATTTAGTTGTCTTTTCTGGGGTTTTGTCTTGTTTCTTCATCTGGTACATAGCCCTCTGTCTTTTAATCTTGTCTGTCTTTCTGTGAATGTGGTTTTTGTTCCACAGGCTGCAGAATTATTGTTCTTGCTTCTGATGTCTGCCTGCTGGTGAATGAGGCTATCTAAGAGGCTTGTGTAAGTTTCCTGATGGGAGGGACTGGTGGTGGGTAGAGCTGGCTGTTGCTCTGGTGGGAAGAGCTCAGTAAAACTTTAATCTGCTTGTCTGCTGATGGGTGGGGCTGTGTTCCTTCCCTGTTGGTTGTTTGGCCTGAGGTGACCCAACAGGGGAGCCTACCCAGGCTCTTTGGTGCGGCTAATGGTAGACTCTGGGAGGGCTCACGCCAAGCAATACTTCCCAGAACTTCTGCTGCCAGTGTCATTGTCCTCACGGTGAGACACAGCCACGCTCCGCCTCTGCAGGCGACCCTCCAACACTAGCCAGGTAGGTCTGGTTCAGTCTCCTGTGGCGTCACTGCTCCTTCCCCTGGGTCCCGATGCGCACACTACTTTGTGTGTGCTGTCCAAGAGTAGAGTCTCTGTTTCCCCGAGTCCTGTCGAAGTCTTGTAATCAAATCCCACTAGCCTTCAAAGTGTAATTCTCTAGGAACACCTGCTCCCATTGCCAGATGCCCAGGTTGGGAAGTTTGATGTGGGGCTTGGAACCTTCACTCCAGTGGGTGGACTTCTGTGGTATAAGTGTTCTCCAGTCTGTGAGTCACCCACCCAGCAGTTAGGGGATTTGATTTTACTGTGATTGCGCCCCTCCTACCGTCTCATTGTGGCTTCACCTTTGTCTCTGGATGTGGGGTATTTTTTTTGGTGAGTTCCAGTGTCTTCCTGTCGATGATTGTTCTGCAGTTAGTTGTGATTCCCAGAGATCTCACAAGCGGGAGTGATAGCCCGTCCTTCTACTCCGCCATCTTGAACGCAGCCTCTCCTTTAGCTTTTGAGCATGTTTAAGACGGTAGATTTAAAGTTTTTGTCTACTAAATCCAATATGTGAGTTTCCTCAGGGACAATGTTTGTTTATTTTTCCAAGGAATTAGTCATACTTTCTTGTTCTTGTGAATGCTTCATAAGTGTTGTTGAAAACTAGACATTTTTAATTTTATAACTCTGGACATCAGATTTTCCTCTCCTCAAATTTTATTCTTATTTCTTGCTGTATTGATTGTTTAGTGATTTTCCTAAACTATTATTTTATAAAATAGATTTTATTTTAAGAGTAGTTTTATGTTCTCAGCAAAGCTGTGCAGATAGTACGGAGAATTCCCATATACCCCTTTTTCCCACTTGCACAACCTCCCCTACTATCAACATTGTGCACCAGAGTGATATCTTTTTTATGAATTATGAACCTATATTGACAGCATTATCACCCAAAGTCCATAGTTTACATAAGGTTTCCTCTTGGTGGTGTACATTCTGTGGGTTTTAACTAATGTATGATGACATGCATCACAATGATGCTATCATACAGAATAGTTTCACTGCCCTAAAAATCCTCTCTGCTCCACTTATGCATCCCTCCCTGCCCCCTAAAAATCCTGGAAGCTTCTGATTTTTATGTTTCCGTATTTTTCCTTTTTTACCATGTTGTATAGTTGGAATTATACAGTTTGGAGTGTTTTTGGATTGGCTTATTTCACTTAGTAGTAAGGATTTAAGATTCCTATATGTCTTTTCATGGATTGATAGCTCGTTTGTTTTTAGTGCAGAATAATCCATTGTCTTGTGCCACAGGTTGTTTATCTATTTACCTACTGAAAGGCAGCATGCTTCCTTCCAAGTTTCAGCAGTTACAAATAAAGATGCTATAAACATCTGTGTGCAGGTTTTTTTATGTGTATAAGTTTTCAATTCATTTGGGTAAACACCAAGTAGTAAGTGTATGTTTAATTACTAAAAAAAATCCCTCAAAACTTGGCCCCATCCCCAGAATTTTTAACTCTCAAGCTTGTCCATGCTGAGCCTGCAGCGATTCACCATTTACACTTTAGGTTTTTGTACCCCAGTACTGTGGAGGTTTGTGCTCACAGATTTCTGCTCCAGTAATTTGTGATCTTCTGTATTGCCTGTCTCTCCAATTTTGGAGGCCATAGTTTTTGCTCTGTGACTTTAGTTCTGTGATAGATTTAAGAAGATTTGTTGATTTTTAATTTGTTCAGCTTTTTACTTGTTGTTAGGACAATGTGGTGGATCTAGGCTTCTTACGTGCCAAACTGGAAAATAGAAATCTAAACTGTTTTTCAAGTTTGTAGTTTTTGTTGTGTTTCATCTCTCAGGTTTCTGTTCCTATAGATGTGGTCAACTAGTGGGTTTGACAGAGATTTCCTTAAGTGCCTGGAGCCACAAAAACATAAAGAAAAGGAGAAAAAAAAATTCTCCTGGCATTTGAAGACTGGCTCTGTTTTGAGGCACTTCTTTAAAACTTAGCCAGGCTGTTTACAGAACTGCCTTAGCCTTAATTTTCTACTTGTGTGGAGCTAAAGACCAGGCAGAGGTGAAAGTTTAGTGTCTACTACGATATTTTCTGAGCATGAGTCCTGCTCTGGGCAAGTGTGTAGCTTACTAGATTCCCCCTAATATATGGGAATTTCAAAATCCTTATTTTTCCAAAGTAACTCTCTCCCGTTTTTACTTCTAGGCTTTGACATGTATATTGTTTGCCTCAGCTATAATCATTTTCTCCAGGGAGCAGTGGCTTGTTTAACTACCTTTCAGTTTTTTTGAGGAATACTGTCCACTTCGCTGGTTTTCTGCCCTGAGAGAGTTCTGAGATGAAACAAAGGTAAAAGCTACAAGTCCTTCAAGGAACCTCTAGACAGGACAAAACAGAAAAACACAATTCCTCTTTTTTCCTCCAGAACTGTAATATATACCCACACCAGGAATGGAGGCTGCTGTCTTTAAGACTGCCAGTGCTCTGGGGAAGTGGGTGGGGCAAGGCTAAGTTTAAATGCCGCAAAGGTCTCCTAGCATGTTTAACCTGCATTTTTCTTGATCCATCACTATTTGGCTCCTGTAAAGCCTTCAGTGTTTCCCAGAGTTTTCACAAAGTTGATTGTAACAGTTTTTGCTCACTTTTTCTTCAGTGTTTTCTGTGGAGGATAGGCCCTTGGAACTCCCTACAGCCATTTTTGCTGTCATCACTCCCTAATTCCCCAAATAGGTTTATCTTTCTGGTGGAAATTTGCAACTGACTGTGAATTTTATATAGAAGTTAAATGGACCAAGAATAACCAAGTGAGTTCTGAAGACAAAGAACAGGTGAGAGGACTTGCCCTAGCAGATATCAAGACTTGTTAGAAAGCTATATGAATTATGGTTGTGTGCTTTTGGTGCAAGGTTAGATAGACCAATGGAATTGAATAAAGGCTCAGAAATAGACCCTTTTATATATGGAAAATTTTATTAATGATAGAGAAGTAGTAGCATAATAAATGGCCCTGGAACAGTGGTTATTTATAAGATAAAAAAAGTTTATTCTTTATAGTATATACAAAAATCATTTTCTGATGGACTAAAGACCTAATAAAAAATCAAAAGCAATAACATATTTAGAAACAGATATAGGAGGCTGTCATTATGACCTGGAGCAAGGAACAATTACAGAAGAATATATAAGTCATAAAGGGAAAGATTGCTAAATTCAACTATATTAAAACCTCTATTGTGTAAAAAATTCATAAAGAGAAGTGCAGAAGTTTCAAATAGTGGAAAATACTTAGATCACATATATCAGACAGAGGAAATCCAGAGTATATAGATAACATTTACCTGTCAATAAGTATAAGGTAAATCAATACAAGATGCTCAAAGGAGATAAAAAAGGTGTTTGCAAAGGAGGAAATACAAATAGCCCATAAAAATATCAAGATGTATTCTACCCTTTTAGTAATTTTTAGTATCCAGGGAATGTGATTATGGATGTTACCATCATAAAAAAGTAAAATGTTGACTTTTAAACAAGGTTTTATAAAATTCTTCCATTGAGTGCATATTTCCTTCCAGTACTGCCCAACATTGTTCTACCTTTTCCCACACAGTACTCTTCAAAAATATTCTTATACTTACTTCATATTTCTCCCATTTATCTGTACTTCAGTTTGCCTTCTGCCCCCAGTGTCTACTGAACTAGCCATCTGAAGATAGTAATGACTCCCATAGTGTTAAATCAAGTGTGCATCTTTCTTGACACCTCAGCAGATTTGACATTGTTGACCATTTTGTTCTTGAAGTGCCTTTCCCTTGGCTTCTGTGACACCCTGTGTCTATCTGGTATGTCAGTTTCATATTACTATTACTTTCCTTTTTTTTTAAACATTATGCTATCTTCTCTTTAGGAAGCTTTTTATAACAGCTACATTAAATGCCAGCCCCATTAACAACAATTTTGTAGAGTAGGGTATTTCCTTGTTACTTTGCTTATAGTTTTTTCTTGTGTTCATTTTCTGAGATTAACTTATTGTTTTGCTAGGTTAGAATGTGTGGTAAAATAGTTTCTAAATCTCTGAATTCTTGCAAATAGTTTCATTTTGGCTTCACATTTAAATGATAATATCTTTAAAATTAGAATGGAGGTTTAATATTTCCCCCAAGAACTTTATAGACGTTGCTCCGTAGTATCATAGAAGTTTTTTTTCTGCTTAGTGTTGTGTCTAATGTTGGTTTTCCTCACTTCTGGGCAATTTTCATATTCCACTTATTTTTATCAATAATGTCCTACATTCAGCAGTACCAGTAATAATTGATGGTGTGTTATTGATGGTTCAGTAGTTAAGAAAGCCACTGTTCTCTAGGCTTTAAGTGGTTTAAGTAATTGTAGAACCCTGACTGCAATGAGTGGATGAATTGACACATACAAGGGATTCCCATTACGTTCCCAGACAGTAAAGGAGATTTTGAGAACCTTGGAATCTCTCCAGATAGTGGAAAGAATGACTTTATTGCAAGGTAGTATGCCTTATTGGACATTACTTTCTAAATCCTTATACAGCTGAAAATATTTTCCTTCAGATGTGGACATTAATTTGCTGTGGTATGTTTTCTTGAGGGTCTCAGCCGTTTTTCCTTAGACCTATGCTTTCTTATTATTTAGTGCAGTGATTCTTAAACTTTAGCATGCAAAGGAATCAACTGGAGGGATAGATAGTTTAAATACAAATTACTGGTCCTACTTACTAGAGCTTTGGAGTCAGTAGGCTGGGGTGGGGCCTAGTAATCTGCATTACTAACAAATATGGTTGTTTAGGTGATGCTGATGCTTTTGGTTGTGGTGTCACAGTTTTTGAACTGTTGATCTAGAGTTAGTGTCAAAGAAGAGAAATTTAGACTAGCCTGATTTTTTTCAGTTAAGCAACTTTTCTTCTGCCTGAATGCATGTAATAAAATTTTTCTTTAATAATGTAATTCAAAACTTTTATTCGGTTGTAATAGAGTGGGTTTGGTTGTTTTTTGTGGCAAATGTAATCAGGTTAGCATTACATTTAGTAAATGGTAAATATTGGTAGTTCGGACCGTGTGATAGGTTTTGTATATTCATATTCTCTCATAATCTCCCAAACCAGTTCTTTGCATTTTCCATTTAAAAAATCAAGTAGTAGTGTAATATTTTATATCTTGATTCTTAGACCTTTTAGCATAGCAAAGTTATATTGAAGAAATAATATTCATAAGATAATGCTTTTCATTATTGTACTCTCAGCTCTATGAAAAAAATAATGCTCTTCTGAGAAGAACTTAAATTTTATTTCTTACCTATATTAAGAAAATATATGAAATCATATATGTGAATTAGTTTGGGTTTTTTTAATGTAGATCTGTAACAATGGAAGATTCTTTTTCTTTTCTAGAACTAAGTTGTCTATGCAAGATGTACTAAAAACTCTGTAAATATAAAAATATTGTGATTGGATTATAGATTTATAGTTATATTTTAGAAACTTGTGTATTTTGGTGATTGAAAATTTCAAGAGACTTGAATTAAATATTTTATTATATCATACATTGTGAGGAACTTTATTTTTAAATGTTTTCATTAAAACTTTATTTTCAGATTTTGGAATCTCTTTTTAAGGTATGTTCAATATATTGCCTACTAAAATTTAATACAGAAATACATATAAGTGAAAAAGCGTTTTCTAAGTTTTGAGGAAGTAAAAATAACTCCCAAACTTGCTGCTATATATATTTAAAAATTTTACGTTTCAGTTACATGTTGCCTTAGCCCCATTCTGAACCCTAAGATAAAATGATGTTTGGTGTAGGACTAATATTTGATACACACACACACACACACACACACACACACACACACATTTATTTCACTGCAGAAATTGATTTGTCAATATTGTTTCCTTTCTGTTCCTTCTTTTATTTAAAGTGGTTTCAGCGACAGGTCAATCAGATGGAAGAGGTAAGTGTAGCATTTCTTGTTAATTAAGTTAATATTTTGTCTCATTTGAAAACCAGTTTGAGGTATAAGTTAAAAATTTTTAATAACCATTGGTTATAATCTTTTGATTTAGGTAAAGAAGGAATAAATGGGTAGACTAAAATGTTTCTTAGTGATTTATATACAATACTCCTGCATGTATGTGGTCTACTCTGAATTTGACCCATTCTTTCTCCTAAAATGGAAAAATGGAAAATTAATTATTATTCTTTCCATAATTTACACAAAATAGTAAATAAGTGGCAAGACAAAACTTATCAACTTAAATATTTCTCCTGTATTTAAAAAGTCATGCATAATATGATATATGCTTATTCATAAAATTATATATTTGTTTTCTTTAAATTTAATGTTATTTTAATGAGTTTTTTATACTTTTATTTTCACGTGCTTTGCCACCAGTTTGAGAAATACTGGTCTCTATCCTTATTTTGGAAAAGATTTTATGTATGCTATTAATACAGCAGAATGATTTCCAGGATAGCCTTAGGGAATTAGAGAATTATTCTAGTTCTACCTTGGCTATGTTTGTGGTTTAGTCCTTAAAGTTCTGGGAAAAGCTGCCTGTGGGGAATGTGCCATGCCAGGGACCTTGCCAGGAAACCATCCATAGGGGTGGTGCTGTTGAAATTTGCTGGAGGTGAGTACTACTAGTTACACTGTGTACTGCCCTAGGATTAAGCAGAGAGATGACAGAACTTGGAAGAAAAGCTTCTTCCTCCTCTAGTGTCTAGGGCCCTCTGCTGACAAAAGTTAACATCATGCTGCCTGTCAAGACAGAAATGTTCCACTACTATAAACAGGACAGTGAAGAATGGATTTTAGATGAGAGGCAATAAATTGATAATTGTAGCTGATTGCTATGTCACTTTTTAGGTTCAGTTTATGATTGATGTCCTCTTATTAGGGATCTTGCCCTTGTCCATAGAGTATTCACACAACTTCAGCTTCCCTTCCACCTGTTCTGCATCCCACAGTCTCAGACTTCCAGTACATTACCCAGTACTTATTTCCTGCTGTTATATCTTAATCCCATTCAGGTAACCATTACTAAAGTGAAGTCTCTGTTTTAAATTCCCAATGTTAGAATTTCTATTTGCTATGTCCTAAGACTATGGCTTGACTACTTTTCTTTTTTCAGCTCTTCCTCCCATCATAAGGATTAGAGTTCTCTTTTAAATATTTTGAATTGCCTTTAACTGATCCTGTTATAATTGTTATTTAACTTGCTTAAAATTCTTATATATTAAAATAATAAACAGAAGATTGAATTTGAGCTCTGACATGTAAAAGCCAACACTTAGCTATAATTCTGTTGCTAGGCAATTGCTCATATAATTTCACTAATATTGTGAAATATTAGTATGTGATTATAGCTATAGATAGATAAGAATAATACAATATTTATATATGATAAATGAAATGATGAAATTTCTTTGAGGTATGGGAGAAAAATGAGTATTTCCTAAGTAACTGGCTAATTTTATTATTTTAGATAAGTAGAGGTCAAACTTTTTCAGCAGAGTTTCCAGCACCTGATAAAACAGTCAGTTTAAGCATTGCACAAATAGTAAAGCAGATGCACAAACTTGAAGAACTGAAAAATCGCCTTAAAGAAAGGTCTAAATTCACCTTCAAAGACATGTCATCTAAACCCAAGTAAGTAAAATGTAAGAGTTAAAAGAATTAAACAGTAAGAGTGGGTATATAATTAGTAATGAATGGAAGATAATGGTTCAGATTTTATACTATACATAGAGCTTCTAAATCAAATCAGAAGATCTAGCCAGCTCGTTCCTGTTTGAAATTTTTAATAGTTTGAAATGGGACTAGGCACGTGTGGCTATGAAAATTAAAGTTCAGTTAAATTTAATTAAAAAACCAATTCTTTAGTCACACTAGCCACATTTCAAGTGCCTAGTAGCCACATGTGCCTGTTGTTTGAAAGTTCTATTGGACACTGCTGGCTTTGAAATATCTGGCTTATAAACTCTTCTCTCAGTTTGATTAGGTAGCTTCCTTAATATATTTAAGGTGTAGTGAAATAGTTCATTGTTCAAGAACACCATCTTTAAAAATTGCACAGGGACAGGGATATGTTCCAAAGATTAAATTTGTACTTTTTAGTTGAGAAAATCCTTTTTTTGGTAGGTGGGAGGAAGATTCAGATGAACGATTACAAGAATACTTCCATTATCTGTTGACACTCATGTTTGATATTTGAGGTTTATCTGTCTTGAAATTAAATAGATGAATAAATCATCATCATAGAATATCTTCAGTGATATTTTGCACCTCCATAGTTATTTTTTCTTGTGGTGAGAACACTTCAGATCTACTCTTTCAGCAAATTTCAGGTATATAGTACAATGGTATTATGAACAGTAAACACCATGCTAATGTTCTAAACATTAGATCTTTAGAACTTATTCATCTTATAACTGTAAGTTTGTACTTTTTGACCAACATCACCGCATTTCCCCAATCCCCCTCAGCCCCTGGCAACCACCATTTCTGCTTTCTGGTTCTAAGAATATATGTATATATCTCATTTTGTTTATCCATTCATCTATTGATGGTTACTTTCATATCCTGGTTATTGTAAATAATGCTGCAATGAACATATCAACATTGGGG
The DNA here is from genome assembly GCF_011762595.2 of Tursiops truncatus. Taxonomy (NCBI): domain Eukaryota; kingdom Metazoa; phylum Chordata; class Mammalia; order Artiodactyla; family Delphinidae; genus Tursiops; species Tursiops truncatus. The sequence goes on along the minus strand of NC_047035.1, from coordinate 160,296,502 downwards.
AGAATATATATTTTTGAATTAGTTTTTTTGTTTTCTCTGGAAAAATACCCAGAAGTGGAATTACTAGATCATATGGCAGTACTATTTTTAATTTTTTGAGGAACCTCCATATTGTTTTCCATAGTGGCCACATTAGTTTGCATTTCTATCAACAGTGCATGAAGGTTCCCTTTTCTCCACATCCTTGCCCACAGTTATTTTTTTGGTCTTTTGGATGATAACCATTCTGACAGTTGGGAGGTGACTTCTCACTGTGGTTTTTGATTTGCATTTCCCTGATGATTAGCAGTGTTGAGCCTCTTTTCATGTGCCTGTTGGACATCTGCATGTCTTCTTTGAAAGAGTATTTATTCAGGTCCTCTGCCCATTTTTAATTGAATTGTTTTTTTGCTATTGTATGAGTTCTTTGTATATTTTGAATTTTAGCCTCTTACTAGATATATCATTTGTGAATGTCTTATCCCATTCATTAGGTTGCCTTTTTGTTTTGTTTTGCAAAGCTTTTTTTTTTTTTTTTAGTTTGATATAATTCCACACGTTTATTTTTGCTTTTGTTGCCTTTGTCTGGGGACAGAGATCCAAAAAAAATATTACTAAGACCACTGTCAAAGAGTTTACTGCCTGTGTTTCTTCTAGCATGTTTATGGTTTCAGGGTTTATATTTAAGTCTTTAATCCATTTTGAGTTTATTTTTGTATATGGTGTAAGAAAGAGGTCTAGTTTCATTCTTTTTCACGTAGCTGTCCAGTTTTTCCAACACCATTTATTGAAAAGACTGTCTCTTCCCAATTGTATATTCTTGCATCCTTTGTTGTAGAAAATTGACCATATAAGCATGGGTTCATTTCTGGACTTTCTATTCTGTTCCATTGATCCATGTGTCTTTTTTTGTGCCAGTACCATACTGTTTTGATTACTATAGCTTTGTAGCATAGTTTGAAATCACTGAGCGTGATACTGCTAGCTTTCTCAAGATTGCTTTGGTTCTTTGGGTTTTTTGTGTTTCCATAAAAACTTTAGAATTATTTGTTCTGTGAAAAATGCCATTGGTACCTTGATAGGAACTGCAGTGAATCCATAGATTGCTTTAGATTATTATGGGCACATTAGCAACATTAATTCTTCCAATCTATGAGAATAGTATATCTTTCCATTTATTTGTGTCATCTTAAATTTCTTTCATCACTTTCTTAGTTTTCATAGTACAGGTCTTTCACCTCCTTAGTTAAATTTGTTCCTAGGTATTTCATTAGTTTTGATGCAATTGCAAACGGGATTGTTTTCTTAAGTTCTCTTTCTGATAGAGCTTTATTAGTGCATAGAAATGCAACAGATATCTGTATATTAATTTTGTATTTTGCAACTTTACTGAATTATTAGTCCTAATAGTTTCTTGGTGGAGTCTTTAGAGTTTTCTATGTATAGTATCATATCATCTGCAGTCAGTGACAGTTTTAAGTCTTCCTTTGCAGTTTTCATTCCTTTTATTTCTGATTGCTGTCTGATTCCTGTGGCTAGAATGTCCAATATTATGTTGAATAAAAGAGGCTAGATTAAGCATCCTTGTCTTGTTCCTGATCTCAAACTATTCCAAACTTGAAAAGGTCCTGACAGGAAATAAATGGAAGACTCTTTAGGTCTTCTTAAAAAAAAATGGGTTTTATTCTGATTATCATTGGGGAAGGTTTTGAGCAGAGCGTAACATGATCTGACATATGTTTCAAAAGGACCATTCTGACTGCTGTGTTGAAAATTGACTATACAGGGTCAGGAGTAGAAATGGGGAGTCTAGTTGGGAGACTTTTGCAGTAATCCATGGAAGAGATGATGGTGGTTCAGATCAGGGTAGTGGTTGTGGTGGAGTTGGTGAGCTTTGAGATTCTGGACATACTTTTTTTTTTTTTTTTGCGGTACGCTGGCCTCTCACTGTTGCGGCCTCTCCCGTTGCGGAGCACAGGCTCCAGACGCACAGGCTCAGTGGCCATGGCCCATGGGCCCAGCCGCTCCGCAGCATGCGGGATCCTCCCGGACCGGGGCACGAACCCGTGTCCCCTGCATCGGCAAGCGGACTCTCAACCACTGCGCCACCAGGGAAGCCCCGAGATTCTGGACATACTTTGAAGGTGGAGTCAGTAAACTCTCCTGATGGATTGGATATTGTGTGTGAGAGGAAAAATAGCCAAGAATGAGTTCAAGACTTTTGACTTGAGCAGCCAGAAGGATGGAATTGATACTACTTTCACTGGGGTAGGCTGTAGGTGAAGCAAGTTTTGAGGAGGCAGATCAGGGGTTCTGGTTTGAAGATACTGGAAATTCTGAGTTGCCAGAAATGTTGTTAGGCATATTTGAGGGAGCCATTACATATATGTTTTGGTGTTCGGGAGAGAGGTGTGAGTTGAAAATAGGAATTGGGATGCCGTTTACATATGGATGGAACTTAAGGGTAGATATATAGTGAAGGGAGTGAGTGTAAATTGAGAAGAGAGGACCAGGGACTGATCCCTGGGGCCCTTCCAACATTAAGAAGTCTGGGACAAAAGGAGGGGCTAGCAAAGGGGAATGAGGAGTGACCTAGTGAGGCAGAAAGAAAACCAGTAAATGTGCTGTCCTGTAAGGTAAATGAAGAAGGAAGACTATGCAAAGGGACTGTCAATGATGTCAGATGCTGTGGGTCAGTCAAGAAGATTAGGACTAAGAACTGACCAGTGGATTTAGAAAGGATGTCATTTGTTGACCTTGAGAAGAGCAGTTGTTATGAGAAATCTCTGGACAGAGGGCAGTTGGGGACAGTAGCCATAGACAATGCTTTGGAGTGGTTTTGCTGCAAAAGGGGGAAAAGAATAGCATAGTAGCTGGAGGGAAGTGGGGACAAAATAAGGCTCTTATAAATTAGGAAAAATAACAGAATGTTTGTATGCTAATAGGAATGACCCATTAGACAGGAAAAGATTTATGATATAAAGAGTCAAAGAGGAATTGCTGGGGCAGTATCCTTGAATATGTGAGTGGAGATGAAATAGGGGCTTGAATAATTATGTATGAAACCAGGTAGGAAGGCAAAGTATCAGGGTACAGATGCTGATATAGGGTAGATGTGGTGTAGAAGCCTGTGGAAGTTCTTTTGGTTGGTTTAGTCATCTAAGGGAAGTAGAAAGAAAGGTTATCAGGTGAGAGTGAGGATAGGATAGGAGTTTTGAGAAGAGAGATGAGGATTTGTAATAGTCACTAAATGGAAGAGTGAATGGACAGGGACATATCTTTTGATTACCTGGTGATATTGAAGGCCTACTTGAAATCATGCATTTGGAGTAAGATGTCTCTTTAATACTGTTGTCTCTGTTCAACCAATTTAGTTACCCAGTTATTTCTAATATCCTGTCTGTTGTAATGAATCATTCATAAAATCACCCTTAGCCAGCCATATAGAGTGCAAGAAACTATTTTACTATGGTATCAGATATTTTAGGAAAATGTATAATTTTATTTTACTTAAACAGGAATCTTTAGTATAGCTTTATTTCCTTGGTTTGCTGTAATTTTTATCCATTGCTTTGCTGCCAGCCCTTCTTAGTCTATTCCCTTCTTTATTTGACAGTTCTACTCTGCTTTTATTTCCGGTCCTTTTTTTTTTTTTTTTTTTTTTTTTTTGCGGTACGCGGGCCTCTCACTGTTGTGGTCTCTCCCGTTGCGGAGCACAGCCTTCGGACGCGCAGGCTCAGCGGCCATGGCTCACGGGCCCAGCCGCTCCGCGGCATGTGGGATCTTCCCAGACCGGGGCACAAACCCGTGTCCCCTGCATCGGCAGGCAGACTCTCAACCACTGCACCACCAGGAAAGCCCTCCAGTCCTTTTTAAAGTTTCCTTTTTAACGTTTTTTTGATACTAGAAAAAAAATGGTGTGCATGTGTGTGTGTATGTAATTTATATTCTTCAGGCATATACTGTCTTGTTCTTGGTGGTAATACTAAAAATATGAAGAACCAGGGTAATATGGGCACCAACTTATTAGAATAAATATTAGCAGTGAAGCAGGGTTCTGTATACCATTTGTTGTGCTGAAGATTACTCCTTTAGGTGCTGGATCCTGGGAAGGTCAAGGGGTGAGGGCAGTTGGCAGACACTTGATTGGCTATTTACCCATTTACCATGGGGCAGAGCTATTTACCGATTGGATCAGGAGAATTTCAGTGTTACTGTCATACCAGTATATGAATATCTGTATGAGTATCAGACCTTTTCTCCCTTAGCAAGAAGTCAGCCTGAACAGAATTCATATTTTGAGATGTCTCACTTAGTAGATCTGAGTTATAATCTTTATAAACTTCATAATCTGCCCAGTTCTTTCCAGTTCATTCCGCTAAACTTCTTCGGTACTTTCTACCCCTTTCATTGTTGTATCTTAAAAACTATTTTTTAAACATGCTTTTGTTTACATTATTGGCAAGCAGTCAGGCAGCCCCAAAGTGGCAGCACAGTGGCAGCTATGAGATTGGCTTGTCATACTTCCAAATATTAGGCTGGTACGGAGACAGTGGGCACAAATGGTGTTGAATTACTTATACAGACAGCAAGAACAAGGTCAGCATGGTGTCAGCTCCCTGTGTTCCTAGTTCCACAGGACGACACAGAGCAGCAGGGACCAGATGACAGGCCACACAAGCGATTTGTTGCTCTGCCATGAAGGAGCAAAATGTAAACTACATCCATGCAGCTTTATAGTTTTTTTTAAATTATTTTTTATTGGAGTAGAGTTGATTTACAATGTTGTGTTAGTTTCTGCTGTATGCAGCTTTATAGTCTTAACAGAGGGCTTCAACTGGGCTGTAAAGAAGAGAGGGGTAGAAAGCTCTGTGCTCAACTGAAATTAGGGAGACAGATGAGAAGTGAGCTTGTGTTAGTCTTCCACAAGACAGGAATGGAAAACTGCCTCATGGAGACTCTTCACCAGGCTTATCTTCTCTTTCTGCAGCAGAAATTTCAGGGCATTCTACTATGATTTGGGTCTGACTGCTGTCAAGCCTTTGTGGATCTGTGTAATGTTGATAGAGTGCCATGGTAGAGCTCTTCCCTTATAGCATTGATTCTCAAATGGGGGATACTTTGTGCCCCAGAGGACACTTGTATGTAGACATTTTGGTTGTCACAACTAGGAGTGGGAGAATGCTACTGGCACTAGGTAGAGGTCAGAGATGCTGCATTGTAAAATGCACAGGACAGTCTCCCACAACAAAGAATTATCCAGTCTAAAATGTTGGTAGTGCCGGGGTTGAGAAACCCGTCCTACAGTGATCTCTTCCTTTGTTACTTCTTTCTTGTCCCCTATTGTTTGGCATCAAATAATATACCTAATAATTTTATTATGAATTAATAATTAGTTACCAATTTAACTTAATAAGCTATTAATTTAATCATTCACGTGTAAGTTTTCCTGTCAAGACTGTCACTTCCTCAAGATCAGAACCAGTCATGCACATCTACATATTTCCTATCACATGTAATAAACAGTAAATAAATGTGAGTAATTTTTATGAATACCTGAATTAAATCAACTCCAAGTCATTTGTTCCCCTATCCCTAACCATATCTAGTATACTAACTTATCCAAGTAAAACTTTACATTTATAAACAACCTTTTTTTTGCATTAAACATACACAAAACCCTTTTATTTTACAGTGTTAAAATAGAAAGTACCCATAATTAGGATGAGCTACTATTTATTATGCAGTTACTTTATTGATCTCTCCATCTGTCAATGACTAGACTTAAAGGAATGAAGGCAGTGATACTTGAGTTGGCTTCAGTGGGAGCTGCATAATAGAGCCTTGGTTCAGAGGTTCAGATATATTAACCTGAGCTATCTATTGTGAGGCGTGAAATTAATTTCAGGCCATATATTAATATTAATACCTGAAATTTACATGTCTGATATGTGCTAGGTATTTTCCTAGTAACTTTACATGTGTTCTTTGGTCCTTACAACTATAATACTTTATGAAATAAGTACTCTAATACCCCAATTTTGATAGATGAAGAAACTGAGGCTCAGGTTAAGTGACTTACCCAAGGCCACATATTTAGTAAGTGGGTAATTTACAGCAGGTTTTGAGCCAAGCAATTTGACTCTAAAACTTGTGCTCTTAACAATTGATTACACCATTAATAATATATTGGTAAAAAGAAATCTCATGGTTCTACCAAATACAGTTTTATTATTTTTGTTTCTGTTGTTGTTGGTATACCTAATTATGTTCATGGAATACACAGAATTCATAGAATTACATAGTTTGACTTTTTTACTTGTTTTCTTGCTACTAGATAATTTACCTTAATGTCTGTGAATAAAGGTTAAAGAACATGTTAAATTTTATTTTACAAACTGCATATGTCTAGAGAGCATATATTCTAGTTCTTAAGTGTAATTTAAATGCTTAATCTTTGATAATAAATAAGTATGTTTTATTTATTGAAATCTTAACAGGGATAGTGAAATTCCACCAGAAGAAGTGCAAACTTATGAAACTGTACTGCAGAAAATTGAAGGTGATAATATTTTATACAAGTCCAGCCTTTATAGGGTTTCCTAAATGCACCAACATTTTGAGACTTAAAGTTTAAAAATTTATAGCCATAAAAATTATACAATGATAAATTCAAAGATATTCAATAGCAGTTGATATTTTCAATAAAAGTTCTTATTATGTTCCAGATTCTGGGAGTGTATAAAATGAATAACACTTGGTTATTACCCTCAAAATCCACAACATAGTAAGGATACAAGCACATTATGTATCATTTTAATATAGTGTAATGCATGATAAAGGTATGTGTAATTTGCAGTGAGTCCATAGAACGCCAGCTTGTTCAACCTGAGGGAGTTATTTAGGTTTTATGCAACCTTGAAGGATGAATAGGACTTTGTCAAGTGAAGATGGGAGATATTTGGTACTCTAAGAAGAGGGTATAGCATGAGAAACAGTATCAATAGGGAAATACCACTGGAATGGTTATAAAGTGTGAAGTAATAGGTAGGGGTAAGATAAGAAAGAGCCTAGGCAGAGGGATTAAATGCTTTAGGAATACTTTCTTTTTTCCCCCATATATAATAGGGAATCATTGAAGATTATTTCTAGGGAAGTGACATGTTGAATTTTACTTTAGAGAGATTATTCTGGCCACATTAAGAAGCTAGATTTGGAGATTGAGAGTAGGAGATGGAAGTTACTGCTGTACCTTAAATGTGTGATAAGTGCCTATATTAGAGCACAAATAAAGAGAGGAAAAGGGGAATATTTGAGAAATATTTACTGGATAAAATTGGCAAAACATGGTGATTGGATATGAAAGGAAGGGAGATTAGATGATGGTAACATTAGCTAGGAGAATATAAGAGGAAAAACAAGTTTTGTTGAGAAAATGATGAGTTCATATCACTCAGTTGTTACACACATTTTTTTAGATGTTACACTTTGTTGCCTGATTGGGAAGGTCTACAGTTGTAGACAGCTCAGTTGTTTTTCTTAAAATTTTTGTTCTCTTGAATGAGTTATTAAAATAAAAACTATAAAATTTAAACTCAGTTAATAAATATAATTCATATTGAAACTCATGACAAATTCCCTGTTATTTCAGAATTCATAAAAACACACTCAACTGAAGAAATGACAGGTGTTTCTGCGACTGAGCCACGTAAGTTTCCACTCATTAAGCATCTTTGTATTAATAACTTCTGTTGAGTGTATTAATTTCTATAATTTTCTATAATTTAAAGTAATAATTATGAAGTTACAACATAAATTCCCTGGAGTTTGGAGCCATACAGTTGAGCTGGCGATCAAGCAAATACTGAAATTCCTAGTTAGCTACTTGCTACCAAAAACAGACTCATTTTTAAAGAGTAACATGTTATTACTAGGAATGGAGGATTTTTTATTGTGATGAGAATATGCTACAAAAATGTTTCAGAGGTGGTAGGCCTTTGAGGTGGAGCAGTGATAAATTTAAGAGGTCATTTGCACGTCTTGTTACTATGAATTATAGATTATCTCATATATACTGGTGGTTTGACCGCAGCTGAGTACCTATCAGTTCGTGAATATAAAGAGCTGCTAGAACTCAAACTTCTAGAATTCAAACTTCTGACTACTTGTCAACAGAAAGGAGAAACTACCTTGCTTATGTCTTAATACTGGAGAGAATTTTGAAACAATCATATAATGTATACTGTGGAATATATTTTTAGAAGTAGAAAATAAGATTTGGTTGAAAAAAGTTGATGGAAATCCTTCCCTCTTTCAAATTCAGCTTTAAACCCTAACGTTGCTATGTTTAAATGAAGGGTAGCTATACATTCTACATTACTCCCAAAACCTATAGAAGCTTCTGATCTGAGGCAGCCCTGCCTGACTAGGTGGGGTAGAAAGGTGTCTAGAGCTTTGGAGTAGATAGTAAAAGCCTCTCTCTGCATCAAGGGGAACCCTCTGCACATGTGTGCAGCTCTGTCTCCCTCAATCTGTGCAGCTGTCTTCCGTCTAATACTGTGCCCTGTGAATTCTAGCTGCTTTGGCCTCCCCAGGCTCTAAACTTTGTCTCTGAACTCATGGAAACCAGTAAACTTTGTCTGGGTTTCCCTTCCTTATGCTGTGGCCTGGAAACTCCAGGCAGTAAGCTGGGGTCATCATAGAGCCATCCTTTGTTTTCCTTCTGTGAGGAATTACTGCATTGCACCTTCTGTTTTCCAGTGTCTGAATATTGCTGTTTTATATATTTTGTCCAGTTTTTAATTGGTTTAAAGTGAAAAGGTAACTCTGGTCCCTGATGAGCCATCATGGACAAAAACAGAAGTCTCTGTGCCCACTTGTAGGCCAGTGGAACACATTGTCCAATCACAAAACCAAGTTCTAAAATAATAAAGTATAATAGTAGAAATTTTACTCATATTTTTTAAGGGAAGCAGAGGACAGGGTTACATTGTACAATGTGGAGAAAACCCTTTTGCAAATTCCTCAGTTTCTTTTCCCATGGCAGCTGTCTCAGTCCCTGGGCTCCACTGGTATATGTCTACTCTTTCTCAGTACTGCCTGTTCACTTGTATACTCTTTTTCTCTTAAAAGTACCCTTTTTCATCTTCTCCAGTGAAATTTATTCTGTTCTTCCCTTCTCATTCCCTAAATTCTATTAGATTCCATAGCCTAATCAATAAGACAAAAGCTACCTTTGAATTTCATTCTGTTTTTTGTACTATCATTTAATCTTGATGTTGCTTCATTTCATAATTAATGAACTCTTGTTTTAGAGAAGTTTTAGGTTTATAGAAAAATTGAGCAGAACGTACAGAGTTTACACATACCCATTTTCCACCCCACTCCTCACACAAAATTTCCTCTGTTATTAAATTTTGCATTAGCGTGGTACATTGACTAAAACTGATAAACCAGTATTTATACATTATTATTAACTAAAGTCCATAGTTTACATTGGGTTCAATCTTTGTGTCATACAGTTCTATGGATTGTGACAAATGCATAATGTCATGTATTCACCATTACAGTATCATACAGAATAGTTTCACTGCCCTGAAAATCCCATGTTCTCCCTATTCATCTCTCCCTCCATCCACTGAATCCCTGGTAACCACTAATCTTTTTGTTGTCTCTAGAATATTGCCTTTTCGAGAATATCATATATTTGAAATTATGCAGTCTTTCTTTTACTTAGCAATACGCATTTAATGTCTCTCCATGTCTTTTTATGCTTTTATAGCTCATTTATTTTTATTGTTGAATAGTAATCTGTTATATGGATGTACCATAGTTTATCTATTCATCTGTTGAAAGACATCTATGTTGCTTCGAAGTTTTTGCAATTATGAATAAAGCTACTATAAACAAAGGTGTTTCTACAGACAGAAGATTTTCAGTTCATTTGGGTAGATACTAAGGAGTACAATTGCTAGATCATATAGTAAAAGTATGTTTAGTTTTGTAAGTAATTGCCAAGCTGTCCTTCACAGGGACTGTATCATTTTGCATTTTTACTAGAAACGAGCATGAGAATTTCTGGTGCTCTACATCTTTGTCAGCATTTGATGTCAGAATTTTGGATTTAAGACATTTTAAAAGGTGCATAGTGTTATATCATTTTTTAAATTAAATTTTATCTCATTGTTTTAATTTGTGGTTCCCTAATGATATATAATGTTGAGCATCCTCTCATATGTTTATTTGCCATCTGTATATCTTTGGTGAGGTATTTGTTCAGATCTTTTACCTATTTTTAAATGGGGGGATCATTTGCTTCCTTATTGTTGAGTTTTAAAAGTTTTTTGTATATCTTTGACACAAGTTCTTCATCAGATATGTGTTTTGCAAAGATGTTTTTCTCAGTCTGTGGTTTATATTTTCATTCTCTTAACGGTGTCTTTTGCAGAGCAGAAGTTTTGAATTTTAATGAAGTTGAACTTTTCTTTCGTGGATTGTGCTTTTGTTGTTGTGCCTAAAAGTCATCTTCAAACCCAATGTAACCTGGACTTTTTCCTATGTTATTTTCTAGAAATTTCATAGTTTTGCCTCTTATATTTAAATCTATGATGCATTTTGAATTGAGTCTGTGTCTAAATTAATTTTTCTTGCATGTGAATGTACAGTTTTTCTAGCACTATTTGTTAAAAAGACTAACCTTTCTCCATTGAATTGCCTTTGTTTCTTTGCCAAAAATCAGTTGACTGTATTTGTGTGGACCTATTTCTGGGATCTCTGTTATGTTCCATTGATCTGTTTTTCTGTTCTTTGCCAATACCATACTGTCTTGATTACTGTAACTTTTTTTATTTTTAAAGCTGTGGTTTTCTTTCTTTTTTTTTTTTTTGAAGATGTTGGGGGTAGGAGTTTTTTAATTAATTAATTTATTTTTGCTCTGTTGGGTCTTTGTTTCTGTGAGAGGGCTTTCTCTAGTTGTGGCAAGCGGGGGCCACTCTTCATCGCAGTGCATGGGCCTCTCACTATCGCGGCCTCTCTTGTTGCGGAGCACAGGCTCCAGACGCACAGGCTCAGTAGTTGTGGCTCACGGGCCTAGTTGCTCCGCGGCATGTGGGATCCTCCCAGACCAGGGCTCGAACCCTTGTCCCCTGCATTAGCAGGCAGATTCTCAACCACGGCGCCACCAGGGAAGCCCCTGATTACTGTAACTTTATAGTAAGTTTTTGAAGTTGGATAGTGTCACTCCTCCAACTTTGTTCTTCAGTATTGTATTCTATTCTTTGGATCTGTTGCCTTTTCATTTAAAGTTTAGAATCAGTTTGTTGATACACTCAAAATCACTTGCTGGGTTTTTGTTGTTGTTGTTGTTTTTGTTTTTCCATGCTGTGTGGCATAGGGGATCTTAGTTCCCCAACCAGGGATCGAACCTGCACCCCCTGCAGTGGAAGCCTGGAGTCTTAACCACGGTCCGTCAGGCAAGTCCACTCCCTTTTTTTTTTTTTTTTTGCTTGCTGGGTTTTTGATTGGGATTGCATTGAATCTACAGATCAAATTGATGAGAACTGATGTCTTAACAGTAATGAGTCTTCCTATCCATGGATATGGAATATCTCTCCATTTATGTGTATCTTCTTTGATTTTTTTCATGAGATAGTTTTTTTCTTAATATATATCCTGTACATATTTATTTAGATTAATACCTAAGTATTGAGTTTTTTGGTACTAATGTAAATGGTGTGTTTATAATTTCAAATTCTACTTGTTTATTGTTGGTATATAAGAAAGGAATTGCAATTTACTTCTGTATATTACTCTTGTATGCTGTAATCTTTCTGTAATCACTTACTCATTGCAGATTTTTGGTGATTCTTTGGGAATCACCGTTTTTATACAGGCAGTCATGCCATCTGTGAAAAAAGACAACTTTACTTCTTCCTTCTCAAACTTTATACTTTTTCTTTTCTTTTCTTGTATTATTGCATTAGCTAGGACTTCTAGCATGATGTTGAGTAGGAGTGGTGAGAAGGAACATCCTTGTCTTATTCCTGATCTAGGGGGAAAGCATTTAGTATCTTACCATTAAGTATGGTGTTAGCTGTAGGTCACAGACTTAGAAAACAAACTTATGGTTACCAAAGAGAAAAGGTGGGGGGAGGGATAAATTAGGAGGTTGGGATTAATATATATACACTACTATATATAATATAATCAACAAGGACCTAGTGTACAGCACAGTGAACTCTACTCAATACTCTGTAATAACCTTTATGGAAAAAAATCTGAAAAATAATAGGTATATGTATAACTAAATCACTTTGCTGTATACCTGAAACTAACACAACATTGTAAATCAACTATACTCCAATATAAAATAAAAATGTTAAAAAAGTATGGTGTTAGCTGTAGGTATTTTGTTTGATTTTCTTTGTCAAGTTGAGGATGTTTTATTCTGTTTCTAGTTTGCAAAGAGTTTCATGAATGGGTATTAGATTTTGTCATATGCTTTTTCTGTATCTTTTGAAATGATCATATGGACTATTGATATGATAGGTATATTAGCTGATTTTCAAATATTGACCCAGCCTTGTATAGTTGGGATAAATTTCACTTGGTTGTGGTGTATAATTTGTCCCATACCTTGTCAGATTAAATTTGCTAATATTTTGTTGGGGTTTTTGCATCTGTGTTCATGAGAGATATTGGTGCGTGGTTATCCTTGTTTGGTAATGTCTTTGTCTTGTTTTAGTATTAGAGTAATACTGGCCTCATAAAATGAGTTAGGAAATGTTTTTCTGCTTCTGTCATCTGAAATAGATTGTAGATAACTGGTATAGTTTTTCCTATAGGTTTGGTAGAATTTGCCAGTGCAGTTATCTGATCCTGGTGCTTTCTGTTTTGTAAGGATATCAAATTATTGATCCAGTTTATATAAGATATATATTCTATTAAGAATATCTTTTTCTCCTTGTGTGAGTTTTGGTAAATTGTGTCTTTCAAGGAATTGATCCCTTTCATCTAAATTATCAAATTTGTTGGCATAAGTTTTTCATAATCTTTTTTATTATTTTTTGATGTCCATGGGATCTGTTGTGATGTCCCCTCTTTCATTTCTGATGTTAGTAATTTGTGTCATATCTCTTTTTTCTTAGTTAGCTTACTCGTTTTCTTGATTTTTTTCAAAGAATCAGCTTTTGGTTTAATTGATTTTCTGTAATTTCCTGTTTTCATTGATATCTGCTCTTATTTTTATTTCTTTTCTTCTGCTTACTTCAGATTTAATTTGGTGTTTTTTTCCTAGTTTCCGAAGGCAGAAGCTTAGATTATTGATTTAAGATCTTCCTTCTGTTGTGATGTATTCATTAAATGCTATAAATTTCCCTTTTACTGCATTTCACAAAATTTGATGTTACATTTTCATTTTAATTTAGTTCAAAATGTATTTTAGTTTCTCTGAGACTTCTTTGTCATATGTGCTATTTAGTAGTATGTTACCTAATCTCCAAAATATTTTCATGTTGTCTTTCTGGTACTGATTTTTTTTTTCCTGGGACCTAACTATATATTGTCTGCAACTTTAAATATAAAGTTAATAATAAATAATAATAAAGATAATGGTAACATTTACCAAAAGAAAGCAGGAGTACCTATATTAATTTGAACAGAGCAGACTTTGGAGCAAAAAAAATTTATTAAGAATAAATAGGGGTGTTCAATGCTAAATGAGTCAGTTCTGCAACAAGACACAGTAGTCTTCAATGTGTATGTGCCTAACAACAGAGTGTCAAAATAAGTGAGGCAAAAACTGATCGACTGCAAGGAGATATATATGAACCCACTATTATAACTGGAGACTTCAACACCATTCTATCAGAAGTAGACAGATGCAGCAGGCAGAAAATTGGTAAGGACTTAGTGAACTCAACAACACCATCATTCAGCTGGATAAAATAGACCTCTATAGACTACTTCATGCAACAAGAACAGAATATACATTATTCTCAAGCTCACATGGTACATACACCAAAATAGATCATATTCCAGGCTATAAAATACACCTTAACAAATTAAAAAATAGAAATCATATAATGTCTGCCTTCAGACCCCAAAACAATTAAATTAAAAATCAGTACCAGAATGGGAATTCCCTGATGGTCCAGTGGGTAGGACTGCATGCTTTCACTGCTGAGGCCACAGGTTCAATCCCTGGTCAGGGAACTAAGATCCCTCAGGCTGTGTGGTGTGGCCAGAAAAAAAAAGTCTGACAACAGTAAGTGTTGACAAGGATATATAACTGTGAGTGAGGTATACATCGGCACAATCACTTTGAAAAATAGCTTTTCTTTATCTAATTAAGTTGTGGATGTGCATACCTTTAAACTCTTTTTCTTTTTAACAGCTTTACTGAGATATTATTCACATACAACATTGTACAAGTTTAAGGTGTTTATCATAACAATTTGATACACATATATATTGTGAAGTGCTTACCAAAATAAGGTTTTTTACATACCCTTTATCTAACATAATTACCATTTTGTTGTTGGCATTGTTATGGAGAGAATATTAAAGCTCTGCTCCCATAGCAGCTTTCAAGTATACAATACAGTATTAACTGTAGTCAGCATGCTGTGACCTTAGGTCCCTGGAACTTAATCATCTTATAACTGAAAGTACTCTTTGACCAATATTTCCCAATTTTCTCCACCCCACAGCTACTGGCAATCACCATTATGCTCTCTGTTTCTGTCATTTCAGTGTTTTTAGAGTCTACATATAAGGAAATTATACAGTATTTGTCTTTCTCTGTCTGACTTATTTAACTAAGCATAATTCCCTCAAGGTCCATCCATGTTGTTGCAAATGGCAAGACTTCCTCTTTAATGGCTGAATAATATTCCACCGTGTGTGTGTGTGTGTGTGTGTGTATTTATCCATTCACTTGTCTGTGGACATTTGGGTTGTTTCCATGTCTTTGCTATTATAAATAATGCTGCAGTCAGAGTTCCTTGGTGGCCCAGTGGTTAGGACTCATGGCCTGAGTTCAATCCCTGGTTGAGAAACTAGGATCCCACAAGCCATGCAGTGTGGCCAAAAAAATGCTGCAATGGACACAGGAGAGCAGATGTTGCTTTGAGATAGTGATTTCATCTTCTTTGGATACATACCCAGAAGTGAGATTGCTGGATCATATAGTAGTTTTATTTTTAATTTTTCAAGGAACCTCCATACTGTTTTCCATAGTGGCAGTACCAGTTCACATCCCCACCAGTGGTGCATCAGGGTTCCCCCTTCTCCACATCCTCATCACCATTTGTTATCTCTTGTCTGTTAGATAATAGCCGTTCTAACAGGTATGAGGTGATATCTCATTGGGTTTTCATTTGCATTTCTCTGATGATCTGTGTAGCTGAGTACCTTTTCACGTACCTGTTGGCTATTTGTATGCTTTCTTTGGAAAAATGTCTATTCAAGTTCTCTGCTCATTTTTTAATCAGATTATTATTTTTTTGCTATGGAGTTTTATGAGTTCTTTATGTAGTTTGGATATTAACCCCTTATCAGATATATGGTTTACAGATAT
Source organism: Tursiops truncatus (assembly GCF_011762595.2). Lineage (NCBI taxonomy): Eukaryota > Metazoa > Chordata > Mammalia > Artiodactyla > Delphinidae > Tursiops > Tursiops truncatus. Next base: position 160,280,946 of record NC_047035.1, on the reverse strand, counting down.
TTTCTCCCATTCGGAAGGCTGCCTTGTCAATTTGTTGATGGTTTCCTTTTCTGTGCAGAAGCTTTTTAGTATGAAGTAGTTTCACTTTTTAAAATATATATATATTTCATTCTATTCTTCAGCTTGAAAAGTTGTTTGATTCTTTTTTATGTTTTCTATCTCTTTGTTGAACTTCTCAGTTGTTCTTGTATTATTTTCCTAATATCATTAAATTGTTTTTTTGTGATCTCCTAGCTCTCTGAGCATATTCAGAACAATTATTTTGAATTCTTTGTTGGGCGCTTCCTGTATCTTCATTTCTTTGGGACCAGTTACTGGAGGCTTAATGTATTCCTTTGTTGGAGTCATGTCTCCCGGATTTGTTGTGATCCCTGTGTCCTTGCGTAGGCACCTGCACATTTGAAGAAGCAGTCATCTCTTCCTGACTCTGTGGAGTGACTTCAGTAAGGAAGGATTTCCAACCACAGGTGGGGGAGTGCCCAAGTACGCCATCACCCCACATGTAGTGCTGTGGGTGCCAGGTGTGGGGACATGTGGTGGGATTGGCTGGGGGGATTGTGACGCACTTGCTCAGGCCATTGTAGTCCATAGCACTGACAACCGTGTGGTCCTTGGTATGTGTCTTGGGGGTCTTCAGAGGCTTCACAGGCTGTTGGGGTCCTCAGCATTGTCTGCAGGTACAGCAGCAAGGAACCAGGGCAGGCAGTGGGAGTGGCCAGAGCTGGTGGTATGCACACGCTCAGTTGTGAGGGCCAGCCGCAAGTGCCTGTGTAGCGGCAGTGGCCAGGTGCAAACACACACATTGTGGCGGGGGCCAGGACAGGCAGCAAGGGCTGGAGTCAACTATGGGCACACGGGCAGCTCAGGAGTCCTGGTAGTCAGTGTGCACCACTGTGGCTTTTGGGTCTCACTACAGGCATACAGCAGTGGAGGCTGGTGATAGGCCACGGGTGTGCAGGTGCACAGTTGGAGGGGCTAGCTGCAAGTGACTACAGTGGTGCAGGTCGGTGACAGAAGACAGGGCCTGATCTGGGCCCACAAGCAGCTATGGGGATCTGGCTGTTGGTGTGCTCTCCTGTGGCTGCACAGTCTCCTGATGGGTATGCATAGGGCAGTGGTGATTGGTGACGAGCTGGGCTGGGAGCATGCAGGTGTACAGCTGGAGCGGCTTAGCCCTGTGTAAGCACGTGATGGTCTACATGAGCCACAGAGGTTTAGGCTGGTGTCTCACACTCACTCAGCCACGGAGGCTTGGGCTGGCTGCTGGCATGGTTCCTGGGCTGCAGTGATGGTGGTGGTTGGGGCAGGGGAGTAGGGAGGGACTCAGGCAGCTGGCAGCAGCTGTGGGGTGAAAGCTGGTGTGTTCTGCGGGGGTCTGCAGTGGCTGTGCTGGCCATTGGTTTCTTCAGCCGTAAAAGCTGCTGGGCTCCTCAGTGGAGCAGCTCACTGGGAACTGTTGATTGTTAATCTGTTAAACTGTCAATTGTTGATCTTTGTTGGGGGACAGAGGCTAGGGTCTCCTACTCTGCTGTCTTAGTGATGTCATGTCCTTAAACTCTTGGACTGTTTTCATACCAGTTTTGTTTGTAATAGTCCCCAAATTGGAGATCTCAAATATCTGTGACGAGTAGAATGGATAAGTAAGTTGTGGTCTATTCATACATTGGAAAAGCATATCATAATGAATATGTTTGAAATCTAGCTGCTGATAACATCATTCATCTTACAAACATATTATTGACTGAATGAAGTCCTAAATATGTAGAGTATTTTCATTTATGATAAGTTAAAAGCCAGGAAAACTTAACTCTGTTCATTAAGGATACTAACAAGGGTAGAAAAGATACAAAGATGAGAAAAAAGGGATAGTAGGCACCTGTAGGGTGAGGGGAAGGGTTATGAATGGGGTGGGCCACATAGAGAGCTTCTAGGATATTGGCAATCCCAGGTGCCTAATTGTTGACCTTGAGTGGTGGTTGTGTGGATGTTTGCTTTGTAATTATTCATTAAACTATAAATATATTTTTATTTATGTTTTGGTATGTATACTATAGCTCATGATTATAAAATACAAATGAATATTAAGAGAATTTATTTATATTGGGACTTTTAAAGAATGAAGCAAAGCCTAGAAACTATAGAACAAAAAAATCAATAGATTTGGTTAAGTATAAAAATTCTGTACATTAGAAAATATCAGTAAGTATATAATTAATAGTAGACTGTTAACTGTATTACACACTATATGCTAGTATTAATTGGCCCCTACAAATGAGTAGTAAAAAGGCAGACAACTCAGGAGAAAAATGGACAAACATATGAACAGGCATGTTACGGAAGAAGAAATAAAAATGTCCAAAATATATGAAATGATGCTTGACCTAACTAGTATCAGGGAAATGCAAATTAATGCATGAATGTATAAGAGGCTTAATGGCCATATAGTATTCCATTTTATGGTTATGCCATAATTTATTTACTGTTCTTCTGTTGATGTTCATATAGATGATTTCTATTTCCATAAACAGTACTACTGTTAACATATTTGTAAGAGTAAAAACATAGTAACAATGTGCATTTTTAGGACTGGCTGAATGAATTACAGTACATTCATAGCAATGGAGTGCTGTGTAGCTTTTAGAAAGAATAAGATAATTTCATATAAAATGCTTAGAAACATTTTCCTTGATATTTAAAATGATAAAACAAGATAAAAACACTATATGTACATTTTATCCCATTTTTATAATCATTCTATATAACATGCATTCTAGGTGCTGACTGTCTCATATATTTTCCCAAGAGGAAAAACCTGTCCATTGATAAATAATATGCATGCATTATTAATATTTTTTACTTACTAATAAAATACTGAAGCTTTATTATAATAGAGAAAAGAGGTCCTCCTCCCTCCACAATACATAGCAAACAACTGGATCTCCCTTTACCATTTTGGCTTCTTCAGAATGACTATATAAGCCACTTTGTTAACCAGAGGCACTCTGCTCAGGAAAGGGCCTTAACTAGAACAGTTCAATAAGACATGGGTTCTCTGATCTCTTTTCTTCTGTTTTAAAGTTATTCATAATGAGAACTTGAGGAAGAAGCAGTTGGACCCAAGCTGTTGCATTTGGCAATGGAAGTGTAATGTTCCCATCTATACATTCTATGTTACTGAGTTGTAATTCCTAAACTAGTAGAATCGTAGAGATGAGCCTGTTTTAGGGGCCTGCATAACAAATTGCCATAGACTGAGTGCATTAAACGACAGAAATTTATTTCTCACAGTTCTGGAGGCTGAGAAGTTCAAATCAGGGTTCTAGCATAGTCACGTTCTGGTGAGAGCCTTCTTCCTGTATTGCAGATGGCTGTCTTCTTGCTGTGTCCTCAAATAATGGAGAGAGAGCAGGGAGAGAGCAAGCGAGCTCTCTTGTGTCTTATGTGGCTCCATTCTCATGATGGGGGTCTCAAAGACCCCCATCTCTAAATATCATCATATTGGAGATTAGGGTTTTAACATACGAATTAGGGGGAACACAAATATTCCTTCCATAGCAGGGCCTTTTCTCCCTCCTGCGAACTGTAATTTCAAATTGTGACAAGAATAATAGTTAATGTTCTTTGTAACCCTTTACTGTATACAAGGCATAATTTAAAATTATGTCCTATACTATTATCAGATTAATTTTAAAATATTGTTTATTGTGCCATATTACTTTCTATGCAAGCATTTTTAATTACTCTCTCTTGCCTGTAAGCAATTCTGAATTTGATTCTTTCTTCTAAAGCTGACTTCTCCCAGTATACTCTTTGACTATTTAGGGAGTACTGACCCTCCCAAAGCAAGGCCTCTGGTTTACTTGGTTTCTTGATATACTTGATTTATTTGGTCCCCTTTATATATGTTGCACATTTCTGTTGCCTCCTCTTTATCTAGTTCTCACATATAGCAGTGAGTTGTATCAGCATACAGGTATAACTTCTGCCATTTATAATACCTTTAAATGTTTTTTTTTTTTTTAAACAGTAGAAACTTCTACAATGACTAATCGATTGAATACCATGTTGAAAATATTTGAAAATCAGGCAAATAAATTAAAGAGGTAAGCTTTTAAAATAACTCCTTTTCATCATTATAAATAAAGTGCATATTTATTTCAGATAAATTGGAAACATAGAAAAGAAAATAAAACCACTAATAAAAAATTTAGTATTGTTAATTTTTATGATATATATAATTTTAAAAGTTAAAATTATAATCATAAAGAATGTGAAATTGTATAACCACAACAGAAAATAGTATGTTAGTTCCTCAAAAAATATGATCCATTTTTTGGATCATGGAATGGAAATCCAGCAATTCCATTCCTGGGAATATACCCCCCAAAACTGAAATCAGGGTCTTGAAGAGATATTTGTACAGCCATGTTGACTGTAGCATTATTCATAGTAGCAAAGAGGTAGAAGCAGCCCAAGTGTCCAATGATGGATGAATGGATAAAGAAAATGTGTTATATACATACAATGGAATAGTATTCAGTCTTAAAAAGGAAAGAAATTCTGACATATGGTACAACATGGATGCATCTTGAGGATATTAATGCTGATTAATTATAAGCCAGTCATAAAAAGACAAAATTGTATGATTTCACTTATATGAGGCATTTAGAGTGGTCAAATTCATAGAGACAGAAAGTAGAATGGTAGTTGCCAGGGTCTGGGAAGAATCAGGAATGTGGAGTTATTTTTAATGTGTATAGAGTTTCCGTTTTACAAGATGAAAAGAGTTCTGGAGATTGATTGTACAACAATATGAATATAATTATCACTACTGAACTGAACACTTAAAAACGGTTAATATGGTAAATTTTATGTGTATTTTACAGTTTTAAAACAGTAAAAAATATGATAATCATACAAAATGTAGTTTGCATATAGATGTTTCACTTATAGTTCTTTGTAAACTCATACAATTCTTTTTAAAATAAATGTTTTAAATTAAAGTAAAACATATTCAGACAAGCTCACATCACAGCATTTTCAAATAACTTTTTTTAGATTAGCATTGAAAAATTGAGAAAGTTTACATGATCAGATTTTTTAATTATCAAGTCCAAGGATCTAGATTTAATAGAAGAATATAACATAAAATATAAAGAAAAGGATATCCTGGGCAGCTGTTGAAAATGGAACTAAAGAACTTAACGGCTTACATTAATTGGTGGTCAGGTACTTGGTATGTAATCAAGTTAGGCCTTATTTTACTTTTTCCCTCTTCTGTCTCATTAGAGTCCTCCCTATCAGAAGGGTAGGGTAAAAACTTCCACAAATTTGTCAGATGAAAGCTTTTAGCATGTTCTAGGGGCATTCTTAAAGTAGGAGGCTGATTTCCATGAATATTCTTTCTATTGGAACAGGGTATTAAAGCAGTCATATGTATTACTATTATTTATTCTAGCTCCTCATATTAGACTGTGGGTACTAGTTATAACTGGTTTTAAAATTCCTGGGCGTAAAAGAAAGCAGTGGGAAGGATTAGCTGAATGGATTACTATAAAGGTGAGGATTCTCAACTTGAATTGTCTTATACACAGAATAAGCTTTGTATAATTGTCTGGTCAGAATATGCTCAGTACATTGCTTGCTTGTCGAGAAGCATCTTGAAAGTCATTGTGGATGACCTACAGTTCTTACAGGTGGCTATATTAGTTTCACAATTGTTATATTGAAAAGCATGTCGTGTAGAATAAAATCACAAAGGAACTTTTTTCAGACTCCTTATATTCATTTATATTTGCTTACTGGGGCTAGTTTTCCCTCTGCTCCTAGAAAAGACTAGGGCAGTACCATGAGTGTTCTGATCACTCTTAGGTAATTAATTTAAATATAATTATAAGCACTGTCCTGAATTGGAAATTAAAATCCCCTGTCAGATATTAGTCAATATTTTCATTTTCATTCAAAGTTAGGATTCTCTCCCCTTTCCCTAGAGCCTACCGGGGGATGTGGTTGGCTTTTCTCTTTTCTTACCTCCTTTCTCACTAACTATTTGTATTTTCTATTCTCCATGTTTTTGGGAAGAAAGGTAAGGTATAAAAGAAAGGTCTTATTTGACTGTCACTGCCTTCCTTCTGCATAAATTCAAATAACATAAACCAGTTTTCTGAGTATTCTCCTTAAGGTGCCTCTCTCTAATAATGGCCATCATATCCACCTCTCCCTTAAGTATTTGAGTAGGTCTCAAGGCACCAGACAGCTCTCTGTAAAGAATATTTAGAAGTACTCTTTCTGAATCTTCTTTCCTGACCCTTTTATATTATCCATGTGGGTGAAAAGTTTTAGCACTCTCCCTTCCTTGGCTGCCTACTGTTTTCTTCAGTGGTAATGGTCACCTGCCTCACTTCTTCCTCTTTTTTTTTTTTTTTAATATATTTATTTATTTATTTTTGGCTGCATTGGGTCTTTGTTGCTGTGCGCGGGCTTTCTCTAATTGCAGCGAGCGGGGGCTACTCTTCTTTGCAGTGCACAGGCTTCTCATTGCGGTGGCTTCTCTTGTTGTGGAGCACGGGCTCTAGGCACGTGGGCTTCAGTAGTTGTGGCACGTGGGCTCAGCAGTTGTGGCTCGTGGGCTCTAGAGCGCAGGCTCAGTAGTTGTGGTGCACCGGGTTAGTTGCTCTGTGGCATGTGGGATCTTCCCGGACCAGGGCTCAAACCCGTGTTTGAGCATTGGCAAGCGGATTCTTAACCACTGCACCACCAGGGAAGTCCCTCTGTTTTTTCTTTCTTCTTAGTTTTTTTTTTTTTTTTTGCATTTTTTTCCACATCTTTATTGGAATATAATATTCCTCATGATACAAGCAGTGGGCTTAGAGTCTTAGTTGATGCCTCCATTTAACAGCCTGTTACAGTTATATCCTTTAACAGGCTGTGGCAAGTCTTAGTGCAGTTTTAAGAATTAATAATTTGGAGACGATAATGATACAACTGTTCAAAAGACACCATTTCGAAATTTGATTATGTACATTTCTTTTGTACTTATTTAAAAATTTTTGAATAGTAAATTTTTTTTGGTTAAATTCTGTTTGGGTCAGCATTTTCCATATTCAGTCAGAGAGACTGAAAAAAATTAATTTATTTAAAATTCACAAAACTAAATGTGTTAAAGAATGGAAATAATTAAACTTTCAAATGTTTATTTTTGGGGTAAATTTGTAGCATTTATACTTCTGAAGTCATTGAAGCTTAAAACTACACTAACATTTTAAGAGTATCTTGTGTTTATTGAACTTCTGTCATGTGGCTGAGTGCTTGGGACAAAATCCCAACTCAAATTGGTCTGAGCAAAAGATGAATTTTATTAAGAAGACAACAGCAATATGGCTCAATTTCAGAAACAAGTATAAACCAGAACTTGAACACTATCAAGATACTTTTTCCCCCTCTGTACAAGAGCTTCATTTTCTCCTATTGCAGATCTCTTTCTTCCTTCTATTTTCTTTTTTAACTTTTTGCCTATGGGTGGGAGGCCCTGATTGCTGACAATTCCTAAATCTAATCTTTCAGTTTTAGTTACTCTGAGGGATAATATTTGAATTTCCCAAGTCTAAAAGTCCTTGGTGAGAAAATTGTCAGTGCAGCCAGAGGCAGGTGCCTATTTCTGGACCAGTCAGCTCTAATCGAAGGCTTATGGTCATGTAAGCTTTCTTAGGAATTATACTAATTCAGAGGGGTGGGGTCGGGGGTTCCCAGAAAAAGGAGTGGGGTCTACCTATGAGGTGCTTAGTGGTAAGCAGATGTGGTGGGATGAAAACCATAATATAGGATAACATTTAGAAAAAAGGATTGTATTTCGTTATTATGGATGAATTATACAGTAACAAGTTAGGGCAATCATGCTAGTCCTTGGGGAAAGCTGATATACCTTTTTTTCAGGATCTGGTCAATGCATTGTCTAGCCGTTTGGTCTGTGGATAGTGGGAAATGGACAAGTAATCATAGACTCAGAGGACCTTGAAAAGTTCTTTCTTCAATTATGGGCCATATTGGGATTACAAGTAGAGATTGGATTGCAGGGTATTTTTTCCAAGGCATAGTACCTCTTTGGTGAAGAGAGTGTTTAGATCTGGTGACTAATCTTGGGAATGAAGTTGTCAACATCGGTGACAATATTGCCCATCACCAGAATCATGTGTAGTCCTGAGGGGACAGCAGGCCTATTAAGAAATCTATCATGATGTGTTTTCTAAAGAGGCGGAAGAGTCAGAAGGAAGGATAATAAGCTGTCTTGCCTTTCAAACTGTCTTTAGCCCAGGTACATGTATCACAGGTAGGTATGTTATGTCAAAGGTGGAATTATCATAATTCCAAGGTGGCAAATTCAAAGTCTTGAATGAAGTTCAATGACCAGTTAGGGCACTGGCAAGGCAAAAGGCATCCATTTGGTTAGAAGATAATGACAGAGTCTTCACTCCATGCAAAAAATTAAATTTAATGTTTATTACAGACATAAATGTCAGAAAACAGAATCATAAATATAGGGAAGGCATTTGACTATTGAAATTAAAAGTATCTTCAGAAATGAATCAAAGTTAAAAGATAAGCAGTGGATGGGAGAAAATATGTGTGCATATAGAAGAAAAGAGTGATAATAAGAATATATAATTCCACAAAAAGGCAAACAACCTTCAAATAATAGGCAAAGTACATATATATATATATAGATAGATAGATAGATAGATATTTAAGGAAGAGACAAAAAATGGCCAATAAACATTTTAGGAGATGCTCAATCTGATATGTAATCAGGGAAATAGAAAGCAAAGCAGCAACAATACATTTTTTCCCCCATCAGTTTAACAAAAAGTAGAAGTTTTCTAATATCAAGTCTTGACAGAGATGTAGTGTAATAAATACTCTTAAATTGCTAGTACCATAGAAATTGCCCACTTTCAAGAACAATTTAGCATAGTTTATTTAACAATAGCAACAAAACGGTTGCCTTATTCTTTTAATCTACCCTAGAGAAAGGACTATTCTCAAGGAGGCATATGTAAAAAGAAATTTATCGTATCACTGTGATAATAGCAAAAATCTAGAAAGAATTACATTTTTTGTTAGTAGGAGTATGGCTCAATCATCTGTGGTAAAAGGATTGTAAGGGAATTCTATGAGCAACTGTATGACCACAAATTAGACAACTTACATGACATGGACAAATTTCTAGAAAGACAGACTATACTGATTCAAGAACTGGAAAATCTGAGTATAACTGAAACAAGTAAAAAGATTCAATTACTAATTAAAATATTTCCCAACAAGAAATTCTCAGATGGCTTCACTGATGAATTCTATCAGATATTTAAAGAAGAATTAATACCACTGTTTTACAAACTCTTTCAAAAAGTAGAAGAGGAGTTAATACTTCTCAACTCATGCTATGAGTCTAGTATTACTCTGATACCAAAGTCAGACCACAGTGTCACAAGAAAACTGCAGACCAATATATTATGAATATGAACACAAAAATACTCAACAAAATGCTAGCAAATCGAATCCAATAACATATAAAAAAGGTTATATACCACAAGCAGGTGGGGTTTATCCCAGGAATGCAAAGTTGGTTCAAAATGCAAATATTGTGCTTCTCTGGTGGCACAGTGGTTAAGAATCAGCCTGCCAACACAGGAGACACGGGTTCGAGCCCTGGTCTGGGAAGATCCCACATGCCGTGGAGCAGCTAAGCCCACGCACCACAACTACTGAGCCTGTGCTCTAGAGCCCATGAGCCACAACTACTGAAGCCCGCGCGCCTGCACTCTGCAACAAGAGAAGCCACTGCAGTGAGAAGCCTGTGCACCACAATGAAGAGTAGCCCCCACTCACTGCAACTAGAGAAGGTCCGCACGCAGCAACGAAGACCCAGCGCAGCCAAAAATAAATAAATTTATAAAAAAATAAATAAAATGCAGATATCAATAAATGTAATACATGATATTGATTGAATAAAGGAGAAAAAATCACGTGATTAGCTTACTAGACAAAGTAAAAGCATTTGACAAAATCCAATAGCCTTTTATGATAAAAAATACTCCACAAACTAGGCATAGAAGGGAACTTTCTTAATCTGATAAAGACTATCTACAAATACCTATAACTAACATCATAATATATTCTCTCTAATATATTAAAGAAAAAACTTAATGGTGAAAAAACTTAATATATTCTCTCTAAGATCAGGGACAAAATAGGACATTCTTACCACTTCTGTCGACCATTGTAGTAGAGGTTCTATCTAGGGCATTTAGAGAAGAAAAGGAAATGAAAACTACCTCTTTTTGCAGATGTCATGACCTTATCTATTGACAATTCTAAGGGATCTATTAGAACTATTAGAAGTAAATTAATTTAACAAGGTTGCAATATACAAGATTCATAAATAAAAATCAATTATATTTTAATACACTAGTTGTTATGGGTTGAATTGTGCCCCGCCCCCCCCCCCCAAATACATGTTGAAGCTCTAACTTCTAGTACCTCAGAATGAACTTAATTGGCTATAGGGTCATTGTAGATGTAATTAGTTAAGATGAGGTCATAGTGGAGGGGGATGGGCCCTTAATCCAATATGACTGGTATCCTTATAATAATATTGTAGAAAGCAAATACACACAGAGGGAAGACAGTCATGGAGGCAGAGATTGGAGTTATGCTGCGAGTACTAGAAGTTGGAAGAGGCAAAGAAGGATTCTCCCCTAGAGCTTTCAGAGGGAGCATGGCTGTACCAACACCTTAGTTTTAGATTTATAGTCTCCAGAACTGTGAGCGAATAAATTCTTGTTGTTTTAAGTCACCAGTCACGCAGATTGTGACACTTTGTCATAGCATAGGAAAGTAATACACTAGCAAGGAACATTCCAAAAATGAAATAAAACAATTCCATTTACAAAAGCACCAAAGAGAATGAGAATAAATTTAACAAAAGAAGTGGTAGACTTGTGCACCGAAAACTACAAAACACTGAAAGTACTTTAAAGAATACTCAAACAGGTAGGCATCCCATTTTCATGGACTGTTAGACTTAACTAATCTTAAAACGGCAATATTTCCCAAATTGATCTACAGATTTAATGCAATCTCTATCAAGATCCCAACTTTGTTTTTGCATGAATTGGCAAGTTGCTTTTAAAATTCATGTGGAAATACAAGGAACCCAGAATAGTCAAAGAAATCTTAAGAAGAACAATGTTGGAGGACTCATACTTTAGTGATTTTAAAACTAAATACACCTGTAGTAATTAAGACAATGTCGTACTGGCATGAGGATAGACCTATGTAGATCAATGGAATAGAATGAATGGAAATGATGTCCAGAAATAAACCATTACATTTATTTATAGTTAACTGATTATCAACATGGAGGCCAGGATAATTCAGTGAGGAAAGAATAGTTTTTTTAATAACTGTGCTTGGAGAACTGGATATCCATATGCAAAAGAATTAAGTTGGATCCTTTCTTTGTGCCATGCACTAAAATTAACTCAAAATTACCAAAGACCTAAATTTAAGAGCTAAAACTATAAACCTCTTAAAGAAACACAGGAGTAAATATTTTTGACTTAGAGTTAGTCAATGGTTTCTTTCTTTTTAAAATTTTTTTGGCCATACTGCATTGCACATGGGATCTTAGTTCCCCAACTAGGGATGGAACCCAGGACCCCTGCATTGGAAGCACAGACTCTTAACCACTGGACCACCAGGAAAGTCCCAGTCAATGGTTTCTTAAATAAGATATCAAAAGCACAACCAACAACAGAAAAAAAAGATAGATAAACTCAACATAAAAATTAAAAACTTGTGCTGCAGGTTCTTAATACAATTAAGAATGTGAGAAGACAACTCATAGAATGTGAAAACTATTCATAAATCATGTATCTGATATGGGACTTGCACCCAGAATATACATAAGAACTCTTACACCTCAGTAATAAAAAGGATAAATAACCATGTTTAACAATGGGCAAATAATCCGAATAGACGTTTTGCCACACAAGATATACAGATGGTCAATAAGCACATGAAAAGATACTCAACATCATTAGTCATTAGGGAATCAAAACTACAATGATACACCACTTCACAACCACTAGGATGGCTATAATAAAAATGACAGACAATAACAATTGTTGGAAAGGATGTAGAGAAATTGGTACCCTCATACATTGCTGGTACATCATGTAAGTGGTACATCTGCTATGGAACACAGTTTGTCAGTTGCTCAAAATGTTAAATATTTAGTTAACATATGACCCAGAAATTCTTTTCCTATGTTTATACCTAAGAGAAATGAAAACATAGGTCCACACAAAAACTTGTACATGTATGTTCATAGTAGCATTATTCATAATAGCCCAAAAGTGGAAACAACCCAAATGTCCATAAACTGATGAATGAATAAATAAAATGAGCATATTCATACAATGTAATATTATTTGGCAATAAAAAGGAACAAAGTACTGATACATGATACAAACACTATGCTAGTTGTGAGAAAACAGTCTCAAAAGACCACATACTGTGCAATTCTGTTTGTATGAAATATTCAGAATAGGCAAATCTGTGGAGACAGAAAATAGACTGATGGCTGCCAGGGCTTAGGCAGTTCTGGGAGAAATGGAGAGTGAGTGCTAATGGCTACAGCATTTCTTTCCGGGGTAATTAAAATGTGCTAAAATTAGATAGGGGTAATAGTTACTCAACTTAGTGAATATATTAAAAGCCATTGAATTGTATATTTTAAATGAATGAATTTTATTATATGTTAATCATATCTTAAGCTTTAAAAAATTCTCATTATAATGAATAAAAACTCAGTCAAAAAAATATAGTTTATCCATACTATGGAACAGTTGTCAGCAAACTGCAGTCCATGAGTCAAATCTAGCCTGCAGCTTATTTTTGTAAATAAAGTTTTGTTAGAACGTAGCCATACCCATTCATTTACCCATCATCTGTAGCTGCTTTTGCAGAGTTGGGTAGTAGTGACAGAGATCACCTGGCCTGTAAAGTCTAAAATAGTTACCATCTGACTCTTTACAGAAGAAGTTTGCCAAACCCTGCTATGGAATAAGAAGTTGTATTTAAAGGGAGTGAGAGAAATCTATGTTTACCGATATAAATACATCTCAGAAATTGTGTTAAGTGGAAAAGTTGAGAACATCATATACAATATCATTTATGTGAAAAAGAAAACAAAACAGACATCCAGCCCACTAACAAAAAGTATAGAATTGAAAGGGTACGTGAAGTGTTATATAAATCCATGGAACAAGTTCTGGGAAGAGACACAGCAAGCTAACAGTATCTCTAGGAAAAGCATTGAATTTTTGGAATGCTAGTCAAAGTTTACTCTAACCTTATTTATATTAAGGTTTTTACAAAGAAAATATATAAGCATATTACATAAAAATATAAATTTAAAATTATAATACATTATATTTTTGGTTGTTTTTCAGAGCTATGAGTGAGCAAGTTTTGTTAGAGGCTGTAAGTATAGTGCTTTCAGTTTGAAATTGCACTTTGTCCTTGATGTTGTTAATACAGTCTAGAAATTGTCAGGATATGTCAAGAGAGTTTATTCAAGAGATTTTTATGCATATGTGAGCTGGAAAGCTTTGTCTATTCTCTTGATTTTATTAGATTTAATTGTCACTCAGAAACACTTCGTTTCTAAAATACTGAACTATAACATCCCACAGTCTTTTTCTTTTTTTAACATCTTTATTGGAGTATAATTGCTTTACAATGGTGTGTTAGTTTCTGCTTTATAACAAAGTGAATCAGCTATATGTATACATATATCCCCATATCCCCTCTCTCTTGCGTCTCCCTCCCACCTTCCCTATCCCACCCCTCTAGGTGGTCACAAAGCACCGAGCTGATTTCCCTCAGCTATGCGGCTGCTTCCCACTAGCTATCTGTTTTACATTTGGTAGTGTATATATGTCCATGCCACTCTCTCGCTTTGTCCCTGCTTACCCTTCCCCCTCCCCGTGTCCTCAAGTCCATTCTCTATGTTTACATCTTTATTCCTGTCCTGCCCCTAGGTTCTTCAGAAGCATTTTTTTCTTTTTTTTTTTTTAGATACCATATATATGTGTTAGCATACGGTATTTGTTTTTCTCTTTCTGACTTACTTCACTCTGTATGAGACTCTAGGTCCATCCACCTCACTACAAGTAACTCAATTTTGTTTCTTTTTATGGCTGAGTAATATTCCATTCCCACAGTCTTTTTTTTTTTTGCGGTATGCGGGCCTCTCAACGCCGTGGCCTCTCCCGTTGTGGAGCACAGGCTCCGGACGCGCAGGCCCAGCGGCCATGGCCCACGGACCCAGCCGCTCCGCGGCATGCGGGATCCTCCCGGACCGGGGCATGAACCCACCTCCCCTGTATCGGCAGGTGGACTCCCAACCACTGCGCCACCGGGGAAGCCCCTCCCACAGTCTTTTGAAATTCCACTATCACTGATAGTTCCTTTGCCTCTTTCAACACCAATTATAACTTCACTATGCAGATTAATACCAATGGTTCATTATTTTTATGAGTTAATGAAGACTTTCTTACTTTAATAATTAAGTGCCCAAATAACCTCTCTATATTGATATGTTTGCTTTTCATTATTAATGAAGTTATAATATTTCTTTTAGAAAAACACACAGATTCAAAGTGACCTCCAAGTGTTGTCAGAGGAGAAACTGATGCTGGAAAATGAACTACAAAAGTTGAAGAGTACAGAGGTTAGTTAATTTTAGTGTCTGAAAATGGCATACATACCAATATTACTAATTGGTAGCAGCTGTGCTTTAAAAAAATAAGATAATGCTATATTCTAAATTACCATATATTTTAAAAAATTTATTTATTTTATATTTATTTTTGGCTGCATTGGGTCTTTGTTACTGCACGCAGGCTTTCTCTAGTTCCAGCGAGTGGGGACTATTAGTTGTGGTGTGCAGGCTTCTCATTGTGGTGGCTTCTCTTGTTGCAGAGCACGGGCTCTAGGTATGTGGGCTTCAATAGTTGTGGCACGCAGGTTCAGTAGTTGTGGCTTGTAGGCTCTAGAGCGCAGGCTCAGTAGTTGTGGCACACGGGCTTAGTTGCTCTGTGGCATGTGGGATCTTCCCGGACCAGGGCTCGAATCCGTGTCCCCTGCATTGGCAGGCAGATTCTTAACCACTGTGCCACCAGGGAAGTCCTAAATTACCATATTAGCTATCAAAACTGAAAGGATGCTATGAAAAGCAGACATAAAATTGAAACATTCTGAAAGGTATGTCTAAGCCAAATATTTAACTTTATTAAAATATCAATAAATTAGGTTTACAAATATATTTTAAATGCATTTTATTGTATTCTTTGCAACTGTGTAATGTGTGTGTCCCAGTTCACTCTTACTACATAGAGTGAATAGAAATACCAAGGATAGAATTTGTTTCCTTTTTTCCCCTCCTCCTCTGCCATTTTTATATAGCTTATAAATTTCAAACTATACACAATGAAGTCAAATGGTGGATTAGAAGCAAATTTTTAACTATGTAAAAATATAAGATGTATGTTTTGACACAAAATTAACATAGAATGAAGAAAAATACTCTTGAATCTACTAATGTTGGTAACTTGGTATTTCCTCCTTAGTAGAGGAGGAAGCAGAAGTAGTACCAGATTTGCTACTTAATCAGTTAAAGAAGCAGTGATCCTACATAAGTGTCAAATGTAAGACCAGGGCTGTCACATAAGTTGAATTAGGAATAGCTTCATCTAGGTATAGGTCCCAGTGGGAATAAAAATAAAAAAAATTAAAATAAAGCAGTAAATTGTCATAGTAAATGATTGAATAGTCTGGCCAAGTGTAAGGATTCAACACTTAATCATGCACTGTTAGATCCACATTCAAAATCTTTGGAGCTTTGTACATGACTTGAAAATGTTGCAGCAGTTTCTGGTTTTACTTTCTTATACTGTTTCTTTAGATTTTGTATGTGAAAACCTAAAGAAGTATGGAAGTGTGAATGAGAAATGTGGAAGGAGCATTACTGCATATACAGTAGCAATATTATATCCACACAAAGGTGGTGACCAAGAGATCTGAGAGATAGCCTGTTTTCAGAGAAGGGGATGGTAGGAAGAGAATAATGGCTAACAGAATTATGTTAAAGTCAGGATTTCTAATAACAACTATATCAATTTTCTTCCAGAGTGAGCTTTCTTTACTAACTGATATTATCTCTTAATAATTTTATTTTCATAGGCAACCAACTTTAGTAATCAAGAACCATGTCTGCCAGATGTTAATGTGTGTCAGTTAAGGGTTTTATTTTACTTTTTGTAAGCAGGAGAAACTGACACTATTTAAAGCAAGAAATGTATTGGATGGCTAGTAGGGTAACTCAAAGAATTGAGGGAAAATTGAACAACATGTTTGGTGAGAGATAGAACCAGGACAACTCTTAGAGTTAAAATAACAGAAATTCATGGATAGCCACTACTTCCGTCCTTTCAGGGAAATTTTAGAGAGGGAGTTTATGACTGTTTTCTTCCCATCCCTTTGGATACTGGTTCTGGAATTACTAAGCTCTACTACTTCCCTTCTACAATGTCAATTTTTAGATGATTGTATCTTACTGGTCTTGCTTGGGGTCAGATGTCACCAAGACAGTTTGAGATGAGGGAGTTGAAGAACACTTCTAAATCTGGTGCTGTTTCTTAACAGAATGGAAAAAGGATACTGGGCACAAATAGCTGGTGTCCACTGTACTTGGTAATGTTTCCCTAATTAATATCTTAGCCATTTACTTATTTCAGGTGTCAGGAAAGTTTAATGTAAAGGCCAAGTATTTTAGGTTTTGTAGAGCATAGGGTCTATGTTGCAACTACTCAAGTCTGCTGCTGTGATATGAAAATAGCCACAGAAAATACATAACTGAATGACCATGGCTGTGTTACAATAAAATATTATTTACAAAACAGGCAGCAGAGCAGATTTGGCCTATACTTTGCTGACTCCTTATTTTTTCTTTTTGAATTTTACTTTATTTTTTTAAATACAGCAGGTTCTTATTAGTTATTTTATGCATATTAGTCTATATATGTCAATCCCAATCTCCCAGTTCATCCCACCCCCCACCACCACCACCCCACCCCCCTGCTTTCCGCCCTTGGTGTCCATACGTTTGTTCTCTACATCTCTGTCTCTATTTCTGCCTTGCAAACAGGTTCATCTGTACCATTCTTCTAGATTCCACATACATGCATTAATATACGATATTTGTTTTTCCCTTTTTGACTTACTTCACTCTGTATGACAGTCTCTAGGTCCATCCACCTCACTACAAATGACCCAATTTCGTTCCTTTTTATGGCTGAGTAATATTCCATTGTATATATGTACCATATCTTCTTTATCCATTCATCTGTCAGTGGGCATTTAGGTTGCTTCCATGACCTGGATATTGTAAATAGTGTTGCAATGAACACTGGGGTGTAAGTGTGTTTTTGAATTATGGTTTTCTCAGGGTATATGCCCAGTAGTGGGATTGCTGGATCATATGGTAATTTTATTTTTAGTTTTTTAAGGAACCTCCATATTGTTCTCCGTAGTGGCTGTATCAGTTTGCATTGCCACCAACAGTGCAAGAGGGTTCCCTTTTCTCCATACCCTCTCTAGCATTTGTTGTTTGTAGATTTTCTCATGATGCCCATTCTAATTGGTGTGAGGTGATACCTCATTGTAGTTTTGATTTGCATTTCTCTAATAATTAGTGATGTTGAACAGCTTTTCCTGTGCCTCTTGGCCATCTGTTTTAGACATGTCTTCTCTGG
This sequence comes from Tursiops truncatus, assembly GCF_011762595.2. Lineage (NCBI taxonomy): Eukaryota > Metazoa > Chordata > Mammalia > Artiodactyla > Delphinidae > Tursiops > Tursiops truncatus. The sequence goes on along the minus strand of NC_047035.1, from coordinate 160,263,070 downwards.
AGAAGACATGTCTTCTCTGGAGAAACGTCTATTTAGGTCTTCGGCCCATTCTTGGATTGGGTCGTTTGTTTTTTTAATATGGAGCTGCATGAGCTGCTTGTATATTTTGGACATTAATCCTTTGTTGGTTCATTTGCAAATATTTTCTCCCATTTTGAGGGTTGTCTTCTCGTCTTGTTTATAGTTTCCTTTGCTGTGCAAAAGCTTTTAAGTTTCATTAGGTCCCATTTGTTTATTTTTGTTTTTATTTCCATTACTCTAGGGGGTGGGTCAAAAAAGATCTTGCAGTAATTTATGTCAAAGAGTGTTCTTCCTATGTTTTCCTCTAAGAGTTTTATAGTGTCTGGTCTTATATTTAGGTCTTTAATCCATTTTGAGTTTATTTTTGTGTATGGTGTTAGGGAGGGTTCTAATTTCATTCTTTTACATGTAACTCTCCAGTTTTCCCAGCACCACTTATTGAAGAGACTGTCTTTTCTCCATTGTATATCCTTGCCTCCTTTGTCACAGATAAGTTGACCATAGGTGCATGGGTTTATCTCTGGGCTTTCTATCCTGTGCCATTGATCTGTATTTCTGTTTTTGTGCCAGTGCCATATTGTCTTGATTACTGTAGCTTTGTAGTATAGTCTGAAGTCAAGGAGTCTGATTCCTCTAGCTCCGTTTTTTTTCCCTCAAGATTGCTTTGGCTGTTCGGGGTCTTTTGTGTCTCCATACAAATTTTAAGATTTTTTGTTCTAGTTTTCGAAAAGATGCCACTGGTAATTTGATAGGAATTGCATTGAATCTGTAGACTGCTTTGGGTAGTATAGTCATTTTCACAATATTGATTCTTCCAATCCAAGAACAAGGTATATCTCTCCATCTGTTTATGTCATCTTTGATTTCTTTCATCAGTGTCTTACAGTTTTCTGAGTACAGGTCTTTTACCTCCTTAGGTAAGTTTATTCCTAAGTATTTTAGTATTTTTGTTGCAGTGGTGATGGGATTGTTTCCTTAATTTTTCTTTCTGATCTTTCATTGTTAGTGTATAGGAATGCAAGAGATTTCTGTGCATTAATTTTGTATCCTGCAGCTTTACCAAATTCATTGATTAGCTCTAGTAGCTTTCTGGTGGCATCTTTAGGATTATCTATGTATAGTATCATGTCATCTGCAAACAATGACAGTTTTACTTCTTCTTTTCCAATTTGGATTCCTTTTATTTCTTTATCTTCTCTGATTGCCATGGCTAGGGCTTCCAAAACTATGTTGAATAATAGTGGTGAGAGTGGACATCCTATGGATTTTATTCTTCAATTTGTTAATATGGTGTATCGCACTGATTGATTTGCATATACTGAGGAATCCTTGTATCCCTGGGATAAATCCCCCTGATCATGGTGTATGATCCTTTTAATGTGTTGTTGGATTCTGTTTGCTAGTATTTTGTTGAGGATTTTTGCATCTGTATTCATCAGTAATATTGGTCTGTAATTTTCTTTTCTTGTAGTATCTTTGTCTGGTTTTGATATCAGGGTGATGGTGGCCTCGTAGAATGATTTTGGGAATGTTCCTTACTCTTCAATTTTTTGGAAGAGTTTGATAAGGATGGATGTTAGCTCTTCTCTAAAGAGAACTCACCTGTGAAGCCATCTGGTCCTGGACTTTTGTTTGTTGGAAGATTTTTAATCACAGTTTCAATTCATTACTTGTGATTGGTCTGTTCATATTTTCTGTTTCTTCCTGGTTCAGTCTTGGAAGGTTATGCCTTCTAAGAATTTGTCCATTTCTTCCAGGTCTTCCATTTTATTGGCATAGAGTTGTTCATAGTAGTGTCTCATGAAGCTTTGTATTTCTGCGGTGTCCTTCTTTTTCATTCTAATTTTATTGATTTGAGTCCTCTCCCTCTTTTTCTTGATGAGTCTGGCTAAAGGTTTATCAATTTTGTTTATCTTCTCAAAGAACCAGCTTTTAGTTTATTGATGTTTGCTATTGTTTTCCTTGTTTCTGTTTCATTTACTTCTGCTCTGATCTTTATGGTTTCTTTCCTTCTACAGACGTTGGGTTTTGTTTGTTCTTCTTTCTCTAGTTGCTTTAGATGTAAGGTTAGATTGTTTATTTGAGATTTTTCTTGTCTCTTGAGGTAGGATTGTATAGCTGTGAACTTCCCTCTTAAGAACTGCTTTTGCTGTATCCCTTAGGTTTTAGGTCATCGTGTTTTTCTTGTCATTTGTCTCTAGGTACTTTTTGACTTCCTCTTTGATTTCTTCAGTGATCTCTTGGTTATTTAGTAACGTATTGTTTAGCCTCCATGTGTTGGTGTTTTTTACATTTTTTCCCCTGTAATTGATTTCTAATCTCAAAGCGTTGTGGTTGGAAAAGATGCTTGATATGATTTCAATTTTCTTTAATTTACCGAGGCTTGATTTGTGACCAAAGATGTGATCTGTCCTGGAGAGTGTTCCATGTGCATTTGAGAAGAAAGTGTAATCTGTTGTTTTCAGATGGAATGTCCTATAAATATCAATTAAATTTGTCTGGTCTGTTGTGTCATTTAAAGCTTGTGTTTCCTTATTCATTTTCTGTCTGGGTGATCTGTCCATTGGTGCAAGTGAGGTGTTAAATTCCCCCACTATTACTATGTTACTGTCAGTTTCCTCTTGTATAGCTGTTAGCATTTGCCTTAAGTATTGAGGTGCTCTTATGTTGGGTGTATATATTATATTTATAATTGTTACATCTCCTTCTTGCATGGATCCCTTGATCATTCTGTAGTGTCCTTCCTTGTGTCTTGTAGTATTGTTTATTTTAAAGTCTAGTTTTCTGATATGAGTATTGCTACTCCAGCTTTCTTTTGATTTCCAGTTTGATTTCCATTTGCATGGAATATCTTTTTCCATCCCCTCATTTTCAGTCTGTCTTTGCCCCTAGGTCTGAAATGTGTCTCCTGTAGACAGCATATATATGGATCTTGTTTTTGTATTCCATTCAGCAAGCCTGTGTCTTTTGATTGGAGCATTTAATCCATTCACATTTAAGATAATTATCGACATGTATGTTCCTCTTACCATTTTCTTAATTGTTTTGGGTTTGTTTTTGTACGTCCTTTTCTTCTCTTGTGTTTCCCACTTAGAGAAATTCCTTTAGCATTTGTTGTAGAGCTGGTTTGGTGGTGCTGAATTCTCTTAGCTTTTGCTTGTCTGCAAAGCTTTTGAGTTCTCCATCGAATCTGAATAAGATCCTTGCTGGGTAGAGTAATCTTGGTTCTTCCATTTTATTACTTTAAATATATTGTGCCACTCCGTACTGGCTTGTAGAGTTTATTCTGAGAAATCAGCTGTTAACCGTACGCGAGTTCCCTTCTATGTTATTTGTCGTTTTTCCCTTGTTGCTTTTAATAATTTTTCTTTGTCTTTAATTTTTGCCAATTTGATTACTATGTGTCTCGGTGTGTTTCTCCTTGGATTTATCCTGCCTGGGACTTTCTGCGCTTCCTGGGCTTGGGTGGCTATTTCTTTTCCCATGTTAGGGAAGTTTTCAAATATAATCTCTTCAAATATTTTCTCAGGTCCTTTCTCTCTCTCTTCTCCTTCTGGGACCCCTATAATGTGAATGTTGGTGTGTTTAATGTTGTCACAGAGATCTCTTAGGCTGTCTTCATTTCTTATCATTCTTTTTTCTTTTGTCTGTTTCATGGCAGTGAATTCCACCATTCTGTCTTCTAGGTCACTTATCCATTCTTCTGCCTAAGTTATTTTGCTATTGATGCCTTATAGTGTGTTTTTCATTTCAGTTATTGTATTGTTCATCTCTGTTCTTTAATTCTTCTGTGTGTTTGTTCTTTATTTCTTCTAGGCCTTTGTTAAACATTTCTTGCATCTTCTCAATCTTTGCCTCCATTCTTTTTCCGAGGTCCTGGATCGTCTTCACTATCATTATTATGAATTCTGTTTTCTGGAAGGTTACCTATCTCCACTTCATTTAGTTGTTTTTCTCGGGTTTTGTCTTATTCCTTCATCTGGTACATAGTCCTCTGCGTTTTCATTTTGTCTGTCTTTCTGTGGATGTGGTTTTTGTTCCACAGGCTGCAGGAATGTAGTTCTTGCTTCTGCTGTCTGCCCTCTGGTGGATGAGGCTATCTAAGAGACTTGTGCAAGCTTCCTGATGGGAGGGACTCCTGCCAATATTTTTATGGCATCTTCATCATTACACAGGGCAAAGGCTGGGAAAATAACAGGAGAGCTGAGACTGTACCTGCAGCTCCCCTTGGCTCTGCAGAGTGCCAACCACAGTTACATTAGCCTGACTCCTTATTTATTCCACTTCTGCCATCATCTGGCTTTCTACTATAGCTTCCTAAATAGGAGATCCTAGATATATATATTTTGGTATGCTATTGCTAGAAAATATTACTGCATAAAAAGATTTGTTTCTGTTCTTTCTATTCTGTTCTATTGGTGTTGTGTATTCCTACACCAATGACTGAGATCTTTAATGATTATATATTTATAGTAAGTCCTGGTATTTTGTGGGCAAGTTAACCCACCTTGTAATATATGAGAATTTATTTGTTTTTGGTCTTTGCACTTTCTTGTAAATTTTAGAGTTAATTTGTCAAATTCTACTATTGCACTCAAGCTGTACATCAAATTTGAGAGATTTACATATAGGATATCAAGATACATCTTTTTGTTTACAAACATTAAATGTCACAATTTTGGAAAGTTTTGTAATGCTTACAATCAGTGTTTATGATTTTCTTCATAAAGCTCTTATTCATTTTTGTTAGGTTAATCTTAGGTACTTTGTATTTTTATGCTATGTTATTTGTATCTTACAAAATATTTTAAAGCTATTGCTAGAGAAATGTAACAAATTTTTGTATATTGAATTTTCCATCTACAAACCTAGCTACACTATCATAATGGTTAGATTTTTATTTCCTACTTTCATAATTGAAGTATCTGTAAATGATTGCCTAAATTTTCTTGCTTTCCAACTTGTAATACTTTCTTCTTCTTGCCTTGCTACACTGGAAAAGACCTCTAGAATAATACTGAATAGACAGTATGAAAGCAGGCATTTTGTTTTGTTTTGTTCCTGATATTAAGGGGAATGTTTTCTTGTTTCTTGTGATTAGTCAGCCTGCCTTTCTGTCTCTCTTTCTCTTTCAAAACCTAAAATTCTTCCAGCCTCTGCCACTATTGCCTTATTTCAAAGCCATTTCCATAGTTTTAGTTATGTGTTGCAACAGCACCCTACTTTCAGGTAGCAAAATCTGTATTACTTTTTAATTTGCTGCTCAGTGGGTTGCTTTATTGGCTGCTTTAGGGTTTACAGTCTTGTTTTTAACTTACTGTAGTTTCTATTCAAATGACATCGAATCACTTCATATATAAGAGTCTTGAAACACACTTTCATTTGTCCCTTTCTGGCCTTTGTGCAATTGTTTTTATACATTTTACTGCACAACACATTGTTATTAATTTTGCTGTAAAATATTACCTTTTATAGAGATTTAAATAACAGGAAAACAGTCTTTATATTTACCCACATAATTATCATTTGTGGTATTCTTCTTTGTGTATTTTCTTATTTCTATCTGGTATCATTTTTCTTCTCCTTGAAGGATTCTTTATTTTTTTTATTGTGCAGGGCTGCTGCTGCTGAATTCTTTCACCTCTTTGATTTCCAGACCAAAAAAAATTTCTTTTGCCATCAGTTTTGAAAGATATTTTTCCTGGATAAAGAATTCTAGGTTGAGTGGTTTAAAGATATTGCTCCTTTGTCTTCAGGCTTGCATTATTTCTTACAAGAAATCTGTTTTCTTGTTTATTCTTGTGTGTATTCTGCTTTTCTCCGCTGTCTGCTTTTAAGATTTTCTTTTTATTGCTGCTTTTAAGTAATTTGATTATGATGTATTTTGGGGGTTAGTTTTCCTTGTACTGTTGTGGATTTGTGGATATACAGTTTTCATCAAAGTTGAAAAAAATTGGCCATTATTTCTTCAAATAGTTATTCTCTTTTCCCACCCCTTCTCTCCATGAATTCCAACTGTAAGTATATTAATCCTCTTGAAGTTGTCCCACAACTCACTGATGATCTGTTCGTTATTTTTTAGTCTTTTTTCCCTTTCGTTATTTAAGTATGTTTTGATTGCCAGTATATTAGATTTTTCTTAGTAGGAAATATGTACCAAAACTCGTGTTTAAACTGGAAAATTATTTGGCAACCTTAACAATTCTCATTAAAAATGTTATTATTATACTTATTTTCTATATTTTATAGGAATTGTTACACTTGGGGTTTAACTTGTGAGAACTTTGCTACAGTGAATTTGGTATCTGTTGGAGGTTGTGGTCTGAAATAGGAAATAATCTCCCAATACCTAGTAGTGTCTATTATTAAGCTCATCTAAAAGTTTCAATACTCTAATTGTCAAATTTTTTCTATACTTCCTTGTAGAAAATAATCCACTACTACATAGTAGTTCAAGAATACTTTAAAACCTGTGGTCAATTCTGCTCTAATATTTGTTTTGAAATGCAGATTTGTTACAACATGACAGAACAGTTTGAGCATAATGTGAATTTTACATTTGCTTATGCACAAATTCATCTGAAAATAGTACTAGGTGAATGTAGAAAAACAGCTTCTACAAGCTTCTTCGGTTTACCATGTGTATTGTGGACCACACCAGTCCACATATGGTGTTAAAACTTTTCATCCAATTTCAGATAGCCTTCCTTCGCATACTGCATAATAACTCACAAGTTGAAATCTGTTTGATGCTTATTTCCAAAAACAAGCTTCATGTCTTATTCAAGATAAAGAGCTATGTTTCTCGTAGTATGTATTTCTTAATCGTTTAACTGTATAAAACTGGATTAATGTTCTTAAGTTTTTATTTTTTTTAATGTATCATCGACAGTTTTTTTGCGTTCTGTGCACCTTACCCCATTTTCCTCATATATCCTGCAGTTTTTATCATACGATTTTTCACAGTGAGGTGATTTTCAGGATGTTGTATGCAATGTTATAGCAGAACTGACTGTAATTTGTCAAGGAATTTAATTGTTTGATATGTATTAGCTTATTTGCAACTTACATTCTGTAAAGCACTATAACAAACATTCAGCCTATATCATTAATTTTGTTTTGCTTTTATTCAGATAATTTCCCTTGAAACATAGTATAGTGATTCTCAAAGTAAAATGGCAATCTTAGTAATGTGTATTATCATGTATTTACCTTTAATTTATGGTCTCCTTAACTGTTTATTTCTGGCTTATATAAAACTACATAGAAACCAAAGGCTACAAGTGAGCGACAAAAGAAAACTATGAAAATGGAGAAGAAAAAAGACGAAGGAATATCTGAAGATTCAGAAGAGTAAGACATAAAGATACTTGTTAATATTTTTTACTTATAAACTTATATTTTCATTTTATACAATTTAGGGTCATATAAATATAACTTATTAACAGGTTTCTAAAAAAGCATAGCATTAGCAAATATATAGTTTTATAAGCAGACCAGGATATGATTATGGGAGAAAGCTGAGAAGTGAAGAGCAAAGAACTAAAAATGGGTTAGAGTAGAATAAATCACAAGATATTCAGGAATAGGTAAACAATTAAATACAAATAATTTTAGGGAAAAAAGGATTTACAGTGTTTTCTTGATGGTTTCGCTAATGATTTGTAATTTGTATGTTAATCCCTCTCCCCATTCTGGGCTCTTCCTTTTTACTGTACTTCTTGGTTGTCTTATTTTATTAAAAAAAGTATCTGTTTTTAATGTATATGGGTTATTGTAAAGTGGCCTTACCAAGAGAATATTTTCTTTACTAATATAATTTATGCAGTTGGAATTTGCTTGCTCAAACCCTCATATAAATATATAGCTTATTAACAAAACTATGAATTCAAACTTTATAGCGTTCCACAAATTCTGAAAAGAAATTCATCAGACAAATGGCCTTTTCTTGAGAAAAGAAAAGATGACCAGAGAAGGAAAAATGACCAATGTACTTTGGAAATCCTTTTCCCATCTCAATGTACCATATTTTAATCATACCAACGAGATGTCAGTTTGAGAAATGTTATTCAATTATTTATCATTTAACCTTTATGGATTTTATGGCTTTTAAAAATATGAATTTCTTATGAAATTTTACTTTCTTTTTTATTCAAGTATAATTGGCTTATTAGTTACAGGTATATGACACAGTAATTTGATATTTTAATACATTACAAATTGATCACCATGATAAGTCTGTCACCACACAAAGTTATTATGATGTTAATGACTATATTCCCTATGCTATACATTACATCCCATAACTTATTGATTTTATAACTGGCATTTTGTATTTCTTTATCTCCCTTACCTATTTTAATTATTCCCCTTCCCTCCTCCCCTCTGGAAACCACCAGTTTGTTCTCTGTACCTATGAGTTTGCTTCTGTTTTGCTATGTTTGTTCATTTGTTTTTTAGATTCCATATATAAGTGAAATCATACAGTATTTGTCTCTTTGTCTGACAATCCATGTTGTCACAGATGGCAAGATTTCATTCTTTTTGTTGGTTGAGTTATATTACATCATATATATGGTATCTATATCTATATCTGTATATCTATATCTGTATATACACACATCTTCTTTATCCATTCATCTATTGATGGGTACTTAGTTTACTTCCATATCTTGGCATTTATAAATAATGATCAATGAACATAGGGGTGCATGTATTTTTTTGGGATAGTGTTTTTGTTTTCTTTGAAAAAATACCCAGAAATGGACTTGATGGATCATATGGTAGTATTATTTTTAATTGTTTGAAGAACTCCCATACTTTTTTTTATAGTGACTGCACCAATTTACATTTCCACCAACAAAGCACCAAGGGTTCCTTTTTCTCCACATCCTTGCAGCACTTGTTATTTGTTGTCTTTTTGCTAATAGCCATCCTGACAGATGTAAGGTGATATCTCATTGAGGGTTTTTTTTCTTTCTTTTTTTTTTTTTTTTGGTGGTACACAGGCCTCTCACTGTTGTGGCCTCTCCCGTTGCGGAGCACAGGCTCCGGACGCGCAGGCTCAGCGGCCATGGCTCACGGGCCCAGCCGCTCCACGGCATGTGGGATCTTCCCGGACCGGGGCACGAACCCATGTCCCCTGTATCGGCAGGCGGACTCTCAACCACTGCGCCACCAGGGAAGCCCCTCATTGAGGTTTTAAATTGCATTTCCCTGGTGATTAGTAATGTTGAGCATCTTTTCATGCACCTGTTGGCCATCTAGACCCCTTGTTTGGAAAAATGTCTATTCAGGTTCTCTGCCATTTTAAAATCAGATTTTTTGGTTTTTTTGATGTTAAGTTGTAGGAGTTCTTTGTATTTGGATATTAACTCTTTATCACATGTATCATTTGGGAATATCTTTTCCCATATAGTAGGCTGACTCTTCATTCTGTTGATAGTTTGCTTTGCTGTGCAAAAGCTTTTTTCAGTTTGCTGTAGTTCCATTTGTTTATTTTTCCTTTTGTTTCTCTTGCATGAGGAGACATATACCAAAAATATGGCTAACACCAATGTTAAAGAGTGTACCACTTATGTTACCTTCTAGGAGTTTTATGGTTGCAGGCCTTATAGTTAAGTCTTTAATCCACTTTGAGTTTACTTTTGTATATGGTGTGAGAATGTAGTCCAGTTTGATTCTTCTACAATACATGTAGCTGTTCAGTTTTCCCAACATCATTAATTGAAGAGGCTGCCTTTTTCCCATTGTATATTCTTGCCTCCATTGTCTTAGATTCATTGACCATATATGTATGAATTTATTTCTGGGCTCTCTACTCTGTTTCATTGAACTGTGTGTCTGTTTTTGTCCAGTGCTATACTGTTTTGATTACTGTATCTTTGTAGTATAGGTTGAAATCAGGGCACATGCTACCTCCAGCTCTGTTCTTTCTCAAGATTGTTTTGGCTATTTGGGGTCTTTTTGTGTTACCATAGAAATTTTAGAATTATTTGTTCTAGTTCTGTGAAAAATGCCATTGGTATTTTTATAGAGATTGTACTGAGTCTGTAGACTTCTTTTGGTAGTATGTCATTTTAACAATGTTAATTCTTCCACTCCATAAGCATAGAATATTTTTCCATTTGTTAATGTTATTTTTAATTTCTTTTATCACTTTCTTACAGGTTTCCAGGTTCAGGTCTTCTACCTCCTCAGTTAGATTTATCCCTAAGTACTTTATTCTTTTTGATACAATTATGAGTGGGATTGTTTTCTTAATTTCTTTTTCTTATAGTTTGTTGTTAGTGTGTGAAACCCAAGAGATTTCTGTATATTAATTTTGTATCCTGCAACTTTACTGAGTTCACTTATTGTTTCTAATAGTCTTCTTTGGTAGCATCTTTAGAATTTTGTAAATGTAGTATTATGTCATGTGCAAACAATGACAGTTTTATTTTTTCTTTTCCAATTTGAATTCCTTTTATATCTTTGTCTTGTCTGATTGCTGTGGCTAGGACTTCAGTTTCAACATTATGTTGAATAAAGGTGATGGGCATCCTTGTCTTATTCTTGATGTTAGAGGAAATGTTTTCAGCTTTTTCTTGTAGAATATGATGTTGGCTTTGGGTTTTTCATATAGTACCTTTATTATGTTGAGGTATGTTCCCTCTGTATCTACTTTGTTGAGAGTTTTTCTCATAAATGGATTTTGAACTTTGTCAAAAGCTTTTTCTGCATCTATGAAGATGATCATATGATATTTATTCTTTGTTTTGTTAACATGGTTTATTATGTTAGTTGATTTTTGGATGTCAAATTATCCTTGCAACCATAGTTAGAATCCCACTTGATCATGGTGTATGATCCTTTTAATGTATTGTTGAATTTGGTTTGCTAATATTTTGTTGAGGATTTTTGCATCTATATTTGTCAGTGATATTGATTTGTAACTTTCCTTTTTTGTGGTGTCTCTATCTGGTTTTCATATCAGGGTGATGCTTGTCTCATAGAATGAGTTCAGAGTGTTCCCTCCTCTTTAAATTTTTTGAATAGTTAGAGAAGGGTAAGTGTTAACTCTTTCTTAATGGTTGTTAGAACTCACCTTTGAATTGATCTGGTCATGGACTTTGGTTCATTGGGAGGTTTTTGATTACTGATTCAATTTCATTTCTGGTAATCACTCTGTTCATATTTTCTGTTTCTTCCTGATTCAGTCTTGGGAAATTGTACATTTCTAGGAATTTATCCATTTTTTTCTAGGTTGTCCATTTATTGTGTATAATTGTTTGTACTAATTTCTTACGTATTTCTGTGGTGTCAGTTGTAATTTCTCTTTCATTTTTTATTTTATTTATTTGGGACCTCTCTTTCTTTTTTTCTTGTTTAATCTGGATAAAGTTTTGTCAGTTTTGTTTAACTTTTCAAAACCAGCTCATAGTTTCCTTGACCTCTTTTATTTTTTCTTTTAGTCTTTATTTGATTTATTTTTGTTCCGATCTGTACTATTTATTTCCTTTTACTAATTTTGGGCTTTATTTGTTCTTCTCTTTCTACTTCCTTTAGGTGTAAGGTGAGATTGTTTATTTGAGATTTTGTGTGTTTGTTTCCTGAGGTAGGGTGCCAGATCCTGCCTCATGTGGTGGTTGCTGGCCTGCTGGTGGGCAGGGCTGGGTACCCAGGCTGGGGGTCAGGGGCTCCTTGGGCTAGTATCAGCCTGCTGGTGAATGGGGTAAGCCCCTGGTACTAATAGTCTAGAGGGAGGATTCCAAAATGGTGCTTGAGAGCACCTTGTCCTCATGGTAGAATGAGCTCCCCAAAATGGGTGCCGCCAGCGTTTGTGTCCCCAAGGGGAGTCCCAGTTGCCTCCGACCTCTCCAGGAGGCTCTCCAAAATCAGCAAATGGGTCTGACCCTGGCTCCTTTTAAATTACCACCACTACGCTGGGACTCAGCATGTTAGATTTTGCATGTCCCAGAAGAGTGGGATCTACGTTTCCTACAGCCCTCCTGCTCTCCAATATGCAAGCCCTGTTGGCCTTCACAGGCCAACAGGGCTTGCATATTGTTCTTGGGGCTCATCTTCTCAGGTTGGACCCCTGGGGTAGGGAGTCTGATGTGGAGCTCAGACCCCTCACTCCTTGGGGGAGAACAACTGCAATTGTGATTATCCTCCCATTTGTGGGTCACCTACCCAGGAATGTGGGTCTTCACTATACTGAGTCTTTACCCCTCCTATCCATCTCATTGTGGTTACTTCTTAATATCTTTACTTTTCTGGTAGTCTTCATGTCATTCTCATCAATAGTTGCTCTGTAAATAGTTGTAATTTTGGTGTGCCTGTGGGAGGAGGTAAATTTGGGGTCTTCCTACTCCATCATTTTGGGTGCACCTCTCAAAATTTCATTTCTTTAAAATGGTTTGAGTACTCATCAAGAAAGCAAAGTAGTCATGCAAATATCATAAAATATCATGATATATTTAAAAACATTTTTTTTTTCAGGAAGAAGTCTGTAGTGAAAGAGCTTAAAGTAAAAGAAGATATGCCTCAAGTCCAGGTAACACAGAATCTCTCTCTGTGCATCTAAATGTGATTAATAAGGCTCTGATAATTGTATATATAGATGATATTAGTATGTATATGAATATAGGTGTGTATGTATGTGTGTTTGTGAGTGTATATGTGTACTAAATTTCTTCCTAAGATACTTCTTTCTTGTCAGTTGGCTTTTCTCAGCAAGTTTCGAAAACCAAATGGTAAATTTAGACACATTTACTGTCAAGGTTATGAAAATTACCATAGTTCACTCAATTATAGGCAGTATCATGGAGGAAAGACCATCATATTATGAGTCAGAGCAGACTTACTAGTTAAGTGACATTGGACAAGTCCCTTTAACCTACTTGAACTTCATATTTTTCATCACTAAAATGGGTAAAACAATAGCTTCCCTATCTATTTTAAGAAGGTATAAGAGATGCAAGAAGCAAATAGGAAAAATTTTCAGAGATTGTAAATATAGCCCACTCTTTTTTATGTGATCCAATGAAAAGAATACAAGTAACCCTTTGTTTCATCTTGTCTTTGGTAAACTTTCTTTTGCTACAAGTTAACTTCTTAACTATCAGAGCATCATGTCACCCATTTGGTCACTCTCATCCCATGAGTGGCTGGACTTAAGTGTCCTACAAGTATGTACCTGCATGATTCAAGAATCAAATAACATAAATTTGCAAAGAAAATGAGAGTACTGCTTGAAATACTGAGTATAAAATGAACAACTTTATGGTATTAGTTTTCTGTTTCTGCATAACAAGTTACATCACATTTTGCAGCTTAAAACAATTTAAATTGTCTCATAGTTTTGAATGGCTTAGGAGTCTGAGCGTGGCTAATCTGTGCCTTATGCTCAAGGCCTCACCATACAGCAGTCAAGGCGTTGGCTAGGCTCTGCTTTTTTTGGTCACTTGGGGTCCTCTTCCAAGCTTAAGTAGATGTGGCAAATTTCAGTTCTGTGCAGTTGTAGGACTGGGGCATTTAGCCATGTGGCCTTCTCCATAAGCAGTTTACATTATAGCATCTCACTTCTTCTTTAAGGCCAGCAAAGAGTCTCTCTTTCTTGCTAAGACAGTCTCATGCAATATAATATGATCATGAGAGTGACACCTTATCACCTCAGCTATATAGTTGATCCTTGAACGACATGGAGTTTAGGAATGCCGTCCCCTCCCTCACAGTCGAAAATTTGCATACTGCTATCTCTGCCTCAAAAACAAAGGAATTGATAAATGACTCACCAAAGGGCAGGAAGGCAAAACAGCTAGGGTAGAGTCAGGACTCAAACCCTAGTTATTTTATTTTATTTTATTTTTTATTTTTTTTTGCGGTATGCGGGCCTCTCACTGTTGTGGCCTCTCCTGTCGTGGAGCACAGGTGGACTCTCAACCACTGCGCCACCAGGGAAGCCCCAAACCCTAGTTCTTTTGATTCCACATATTGTGATCTCTAATCGAACACACTTTTCCCTATACTTAGTTGATATAAAGATCTGTAAAATGAAAATATAGGTACAGTATTCATTGAAAAATATCCTTGTATAAGTAGACCCAGGCAGTTCAAACCCATGTTGTTCACAGGTCAAATACATAATACTGTACCTATATTTTCATTTTACAGATGAGTGGATTGGCATCTCATCACTGTGCAATATTCTCTTGGCTAAAAGCAAGTCACGGGTTGTATTCACACTAAAAGGAGTGGATTATACAGAGCATAACTTTAGGGATGGAGATCATGGAGGCCATTTTAGTATTCTGCCTACCATACCAGGTGATTTTATATAGAACAGCATTTTGTGTGTATTTTAAAAACATTTATTATAATTCCATTTTTTAATTAATATTGTAAGTCTTGAAACTAGTGTTTTAGTTCATTTGGGCCATGTCTTAGTCCCTTCAGACTGCTTTAACAAAATTTCAGGGATTGGGTAGCTTATAAACAACAGAAATTTATTTCTAACAGTTCTGGGGGCTAGATGTTCAAAATCAGAGTACCAGCATGATGGGGTGAGGGTCCTCTTCTGGCTTTCAGAATTCTTGTATTCTCATATGCAGAAGGAGAGCTTTCTCAGGCCCCTTTTATAAGGGCGTTAATCTCATTCATGAAGGCTCTGCCCTCATGACCTAATCACCTCCCAAAGGCTCTGCCTCCTAATATGATCACAGTGGGAATTAGGATTTCAACATAATGAATTTGGGGGCAGGACACAAACATTTGGACCATAGCAGGCTTCTATAACAAAATACTTTAGACTGGGTAGCTTAAATAACAAACATTTATTTCTCACAGTTCTGGAGGTAGGGAAGTCCAAAGATCAAGTCACCAGCAGATTTGGTGTCCAGTGAGAACCTGATTCCCGGTTCATAGATGGCCATATTCTTGCTGTGTCTTTACCTGGCAGAAATGGCAGAGGAGCTCTCTAGAATCTCTTTTATAGGGTGCTAATTCCATTCATGAGAGTACCACCCTCATGACCTATTCATCTCCCAGTGGCTCCACCTCCAAATACCATTACATTAGGGATTAGATTTCAATATATGAATTTTGGGGGGCACAAGCATTCAATTTGTAGCAGATAGTGTCATTTAAATTTTTTTTTCTGAATTTAAAATAAAAATTTTCTGTGTGGGTATACTTTTTTCTGGAGAAGTTCTGTGGATATAATGAGAATTTTAAAGGAATTTGGGAATTTATCTCCCTCCTCCAAAACTTCATTATGAACTATCACTGATCTAGACCATTTTACAGAGACCAATAGAAGCTAAAATGTGACTTGCTTAGTTTAGAGAACAAATTGGTACTGAAATCTGAACTGCAAACATGGCTCTCTGAATCCTGCTTAGCATTTGCAATTACAGTCAGTCCTTGAACAACATGGGTTTGTGCTGTGAGGGGCCACTTATACATGGATTTTTTCCAATAAATATGTACTGTAGCACTACACAGTCTGTGGTTGGTTGAATCTGCAGGTGTGGAACCATGTATACAAAGGGCCAGCTGTAAATTTATATGTGGATTTTCTGTTGGGTGGGTTCCTGTAACCCCCATGTTTTTCAAGGGTCAGTTATAGGGAAAATGTATTCGGTTTTGCTTCCTCAGGCAGGCATGGGTATTAGAATCAGTTGGTATTATTATCTATCTGTCCAAGTAAGTATAATGTTTGTAAAATTTTTTAATAAGTCATGTAAAACTATATTTTAGTTTTTTTACATGACATAGTTTTTTTATTAGTTGTTCATTAGGGTATGGATTGGATTTTGCAGTCAGGGAGAACAACTAGAGAGTTTTTGCAATAATTTAACTCAGTGATAAACTAGTTAATTATAAGTTAAATGTATTAAGATAGAAATGTAAATAACATTTCTTATAATCCAAATTTTACTGTTGCCAAATGGAAAGATTTAATTTTATAAAAATATTAATCCCTTAAAATTAATAAATGTACTGCATTTCTAGTCAGAATTCAAAAAGGACTTTTTTAAAAGGGAGAAATGATTTGAAGATTATGTAAAATTTACCTGTAAAATTATCTAGGAGCCTTTTAAAAAATGGTAGTTCTTTGACCAGTTTCCAAATTCCTTTTGAGATTATTGGTGCATCTATTTTTGTAGTTTATATTTTCATATAAATTTATCCATTTCTAATGTTTTTTCAAGTGTACTGCTTGAATTTTACGTTATATTTTTTTTTTCTGTATCTCTATTTCTAACTTCTTTTTCCATTTACAGAAGTATTTGTTGTTTTTTTTTCTTTCCTTTTAATCAGGTTTGTCAGGGGATTATAATTTTTATATAAAAATAGTTTTGGAGTTTCACTTAGCTATTTTACTGTTTTATTTCTTGTTGCTGTTACTGTTTGTTTTCTACTTAATTACTCTAACCTTTATTGTTATTAATTTCTTCTACCACTTTTTGTCTTTGGTTTATTTTTAGTTTCTTTTCAAATCTGTATTAGTTATATAGGTAGTTTATTTATTTTTACATTTGTTTAATTACAGTTAAACAATATTGAGGCGACACATTTTTCACTGAATACAACTTCATTTGTATTTTATAGGTGTTTGAGTTTTTCTTTGTTTCACAAAAATGTTTTTAGTTCATCTTTTCATTGTTGGTTTACCTTTTTATAGAATTAACATCAGAAAATAGTACATAGAAAGTCCATACTTTTTGAAAGTTTTAAAAGGTATGTTTTGTGGTCAAGTGCATATGTTTATTTCAGTTTTCTATTACTCTATAACAAAGTACACTAATATATAGAGGTCTACTACACCAATAGTTAATTATTTCTCATTGATTTTGGGGTTGGCTGGGCTTATCGGGATGATTCTTCTGCTCCATGTTGTACTGGGGTCACTCATGTAGCTTCATTCAGCTTTAGAATGTTTAAGATGGCTTCCTCAAATGTCTGGTGGTAAGTGGAATGGCTAAGGGCTGAATCTTTCTTTCATGTGGTTGATCATCATTTAGTAGTCAAGCCCACGTATCATTACACAGAAGCTGGACTCCAGTAGCTCAAAAGAAACTGCAAGACCCTTTAAGACCTGCACTCAGAAGCCTTAGAACATAATTTCCCCACATTTTACTGGTTAGGGGCCAGCCCAGACTCAAAGGGAGGGAAAATATATTCTACATTTTGATGGGAGAAAGGGCATATGTAGGTAGGGGTGGTACAAATTATAGATGGTCATTTTTGGAAATAGTCTATGATAGTCTTCCCTCTGGCTACATGTTAATATTTCTCCCACATGCAAAATATACTCACCTCTTCCTTCTAAAATCTCATTACATTCTAGTTTTATCTTGAAGTCTAAGATCTTATCATCTATACCAGGTCTAGATATGGATGAGGCTTCTTGGCACAGCTCCTTTTGATCTGGAGATGTGTTATCTAAAAAGGCAAGTGGTGCAATCACTGAGGAAAACGGTATGAAGGTTCCTCATAAGACTAAAAATAGAACTGCCACATGATCCAGCAATTCCACTCCTGGGTATATATTCAAAGGAAACAGGAATATTAATTTAAAAGATACATGCACCCCAGTGTGTTCATAGTAGCATTATTTACAATAGCCAAAATATGGAAACAACCTAAGTGTCCATCAACATATGAATAGATATTATTGATATATATATATCAATAATATATATATGTGGTATATATATATATGTATGTGTGTGTGTATATATATATATTTATATATAATGGAATACTATTCAACCATAAAAAAAGAATGAAAATTTGCCACTTGCAACAACATAGATGGACCTGAAGAGTATTATGCTTAGTGAAATAAGTCAGGGAAGACAAATACTGTATGTTACCATATATATTGGAAATCTAAAAAAATAAACAAATAAATATAACAAAACAGAAACAGACTCACAGATATAGAGAAAAAACTAGTGTTTACCAGTGGGGAGAGGGAAACAGTGGGGAGCAACATAGAGGTAGTGGATTGAGAGTTACAAACTACTATGTATGAAATACATAAGCTACAAGGATATATTGTACAGCACAGGAAACGTAGCAGAAAAAAATAAATAAACAGGCAATTTATTGTATTTTTACCACCCTCCAACACATGCCTAACACGTTACTGAGAAAAGAGTAAGATGACTGCAAGAGACACTATTATTCAAAAGAGGGGAAAACAGAAAGCACATGATTCAGGGCAATTCTGAAATCCAGCCAGACACTTGTCACTAGTTCTCTTGACTCTCAGGGTGGGGAATGTACCTAGATTAGGGTCTAGTTTTGCTTCCTGGGAATGATTTCCTAATTCATTTTTATAAGTAGCCCTTGATTTTATGGTGTGGTACATTGAATCCACTGTCTGACTCATCATTCTTTTTCTGTAAGAAATGACCCATGTTTGCAGTGGAATAATTCTCTTAGCCTGCCTTCTGCTCATAAAAAATTAGGGATCTGGAGATTTCATTTTGAAATGTCCCTGTCCCTTTTAGTCTAGTATGATGGTGTTTCTCTTAAAAACTGTTTTCCCTGTATGTTATTGTGGTGCATTCTTTTTTTTTAAATTTATTTTATTGAAGTATAGTTGATTTACAGTGTTGTGTTAATTTCTGCTGTACAGAAAAGTGATTCAGTTATACATATATACATACATACACACTCATACATGTATATATATTATTTTTCATATTCTTTTCCATTATGGTTTATTACAGGGTATTGAATATCGTTCCCTGTGCTGTACAGTAGGACCTTGTTATTTATTCATTCTGTATATAATAGTTTGCATCTGCTAATCCCAGACTCCCATGGCATCCCTCCCCCACCCCTTGGCAACCACAAGTCTTTTCTGTATGTTTATAGTCTGTTTCTGTTTCGTAGATAAGTTCATTGGTGTCATATGTGTATTCTTTTACCCAAAAGTCAACATACATGATTCTTTCTAAGATAGATCTTATTTTACTTAAGCTGTTTTAGGCTTCTGCAGGACAGTACTCTCAAGATTATAAGTTCTTTTGTCTAATTAGGAGGATTTTTGAAGAATATTTAAATCTTTCTGAGATTTTAACAAAGGGTTTTATAGCACACCCTTGATTTGACTTTTACTCTGAAGCTACATTTCATTGTCAATACCATGGTTTTGATCTTTGTCCTAAAGTAATTTCTTTCTTTGAGAATTTTTTTTGAGAACGAGAGATAGTGTCCTGGACCCTCTATATATTTTCTAATTTTTGCTTTAGAATTGATCAGTTCTTTCTTTAACTCTTCTTTCTTTTTGCAGTACCTTATTATATATCCAACCCTAATATAAGCGAAACAGTTCTTTTATCATTCTGGCTGGAAATTTCCTCAGCCACATCCACAAGTTTAGTAGGTATGTTTTTAAGCTTGCAAGTTACTCCAGCCCTGAGTTTTGTTAGTTGTTCTGTCACTGCGTAAAAGAGTTCCTTCCCCCCTATCCAGCCCCCAGTATCAGTTTTCCAACCTCACTGCCTTTTATAGCCTCCACTAACATTCCTCCATGCTTCACCTATAGCCTTCTTCCTACTTTTCTGGTATCCAACAATAGTGTCTTTACCACCCTTCAACTTCTGCTTACCTGCTGGACCCAAAGCCAGTGCTAAATGTTTTTAGTTTTTGTTGTTGCATCACCTTGCTTGCAGGTGTTTCTATTACTTCATATCAAACTACCCCCAAATTTAGTGAATTAGAACAGTAATGGTTTATTATTTCTCACAATTCATGGGTTTGCTGCACTCAGCTGGGCAGTGTCTCTGTTTGATGTCATGTTGCTTAAGGTCTGTCAAGTGGCTGCATTCATGTGGGAGCTCAGCTAGAGCTAGAAATGTCCAAGATAGTTTTTCTCACATGTCTGTTGCCCTGTCATTCACTAGTCTAGCCCAAGCTTCTTTATATGGTGACTGGGAACCAAGCAGGCAAAAGCAAAAACAGTTAAGCTTGTTACAGGCTGGGATTATAAACCCTTGAAGTTTTTTCAGCTTATTCTGTAAGGAAGTCCTAGTCATTAGGCTAGTCCATATTCAGGGGGAGGAGTGGCATAGAGTAGGAGAAATTGTCTGCAGCCATTTATGGAAGTAATCCAACACAATATTCAATTTTTGTAAATGTTCTAATGACATAGTGCACATTTTCTATTGCTAGATATACCAGTCAGCTTTTCCTTAATAACAAATTACTCCAAAA
Organism: Tursiops truncatus; assembly: GCF_011762595.2. Classification (NCBI taxonomy): domain Eukaryota; kingdom Metazoa; phylum Chordata; class Mammalia; order Artiodactyla; family Delphinidae; genus Tursiops; species Tursiops truncatus. Next base: position 160,242,832 of record NC_047035.1, on the reverse strand, counting down.
CTTAGTGATTTAAAATAGCAGATAGTCATTATTTCTCTTAGTGGCTGTATAGGTGTTCTCTCTGGGCAGGCATGGTATGTATGGAATCCCAGCTGGGGCATCTAGGACAGATAGGACCTCTTTTAGTCTTATCTTCCAGGAGGCCAGCCCTGGGTAGTCTACAGAAGGATTCTCAGTAGAAAGAGAACAAAACAAAGCTGGAAGACTTTCTTGAGGCCTAAACTCAGACCTCAGATAGTGCTATTTGCATTGCATCCTATTGGCCAAAGCAAGTCACAGGCTAGCCTGTTTTCAAGGGTGAAGAAATAGATTTCACCTTTGGGAGCTACTGCAGAGAATTTATGGCTATTTGTAGTCTACCACAGTGGGGTATATATTTTTTCCCTTTCTTTCTGTCCTCCTCTTATTTTCTCTCTTTACAAAATTCAATTACATCTAGGTTATTTTAATTCTCTGTACCTTTATTAGTTAGAGAATAGGCTGGACTGCTATATAAAGAGATCCTATATAATTCAATGGCTTAAACAAGATAGAATATTATTTTCCTCTCATTGAAAGTTTGGGTAAGTGGTTTCAGGTGGGTATAATAGTTTGATGTTTCTGGGACCCCATCTCTCCACTTCTTGCTCTTATTTCTCATTGACGTCTAGAAATTTTTATTACATCTTAAATTTAAAAATTTATCTCAAGGAAGTTTTATTTACCTATTTATTTTATTATTGTTTATCTTTCTTCTTCTTTTTATCCCTCTGGAACTGATATTTGAATATTATAATTCCTAGGTCTGTTCTTTTATTTTTCCCCTTTCATTTCTCCTGAAGCAATTTGTATATGTATGTTTGTGGGTTTTTTTTTTAATTATAGTTGATGTACAGTATTATGACAGTTTCAGGTGAGCTACATGGTGATTCCACATTTACATACATTATGAAATGATCACCATGATAAGTCTATTAACCACCTGTCCCCATACAAAGTTATTACAATGTTATTTACCATATTCCTTCAGTGTATGTAACATTCCCCATGGCTAATTTATTTTTTAACTTGAGGTTTGTATCTCTTGATACCCTTCACCTATTTCACTCCCCCCAACCTGGTAATCACCAATTTGTTCTTTGTATCCAAGTCTGTTTTCATTTCATTTTGTCTGTTTGTTTTGTTTTTTAGATGATAGTATAAGTGAGATCATACGGTATTTGTCTTTCTCTGTCTGACTTATTTCACTTAGCATAATACACTCTAGGTCCATCCATGTTGTTGCAAATGGCAAGATTCCATTTTTTATGGCTGAGTAATAGTCCATTGTGTATGTGAATATATGTGTGTGTGTTCATCTTGCATTTTCTTTACCCATTCATTTGTTGATGGACACTTAGTTTGCTTCCATATCTTGGCTATTGTAAATAATGCTGTAATGAACATAGGGGTGCATATATTATTTGAATTAGTGGATTTTTTTGGCAGGGTAAATACCTAGAAGTGAAAATACTGGATCATATGGCAGTTCTATTTTTAATTTTTTTGAGGAATCTTCCTACTGTTTTCCACAGTGGCTGTACCAATTTACATTCCCACCAACAGTGTATTAGGATTCCCTTTTCTTCACATCCTTGCCAACCCTTGTTATATATATATTTATTTATTTATTTTGGCTGCACTGTGCGGCATGTGGGATATTAGTTCCCCAACCAGGCATTGAACCTGTGCCCCTTGCAGTGGAAGTGTGGAGTCTTAACCACTGCACTGCCAGGGATGTCCCCAACCCTTGTTATTTCTTGTCTTTTTGATTATCATTCTGACAGGTATAAGGGAGTATCTCACTGTGGTTTTTGTGTGTATTTTCCAGATGATTAGTGATGTTGAGCATCTTTTCATGAACTGATTGGCTATCTGTATATCTTCTTTGGAAGAATGTCTTTTTAGGTACTCTGCCCATTTTTTTTATAGGTTGTTTGTCTTTTTGATATTGACTTGTATGAGTTCTTTGTGTATTTTGGATATTTACCCCTTATCCGATATATCATTTGCAAATATCTTCTTCCATTCAGTAGGTAGCCTTATTGTTTTGTTGATACCTTCACTGCGCAAAAGCTTTTTAGTTTGATGTAATTCCGTTTGTTTATTTTTGCTTTTGTTTCCCTTCCCTGAGGAGACATATACAAAAAATATGGCTAAGAGCAGTTTCAAAGAGGTTACTGTCTATGTTTTCTTCTAGAAGTTTTATGGTTTCAGGTCTTACATTTATGCCTTTAATCCATTTCAGATGGATTTTTTGGTATATGGTGTGGAAAATAGTCCAGTTTGACTCTATTCCATGCAGCTGTCCAGTATTCCAAACACCAGTTATTGAAGAGGCAGTCTTTTCCTCATTGTATATTCTTGCTTCCTTTGTCATAGATTAATTGCCCATATAAGTGTGGGTTTAGTTTGGGGCTCTCTGTTCGGTTCCATTGATCTATGTGTCTGTTTTTGCTCCAGTACCATCTTGTTTTAATTAGTATAGCTTTGTAGTACAGTTTGAAATCAGGGGATGTGATACCTCCAGCTTATTCTTCTTTTCTCAAGATTGTTTTGGCTATTCAGGATCTTTTATGTTACCATAAAAATCTTAGAATTATTTGTTCTTATTTGTGAAAAATGCCATTGATATTTTGATAGAGATTACATTGAATCCATTGAATTCCTGGGATGGTATGGTCATTTTAACAATATTAATTCTTCCAATCCACGAACACAGAATATTTTTCCATTTGTGGAAATTCTTCCATCATTCTTATAAATTTCAGGGTATGAGTCTTTTATATTTTTGGTTAGATTTATTCCTAGGTATTATATTCTTTTTGAAGCAATTGTAATTAACATTGTTTTCTTAAGTTCTCTTTCTGATAGCTTGTTATTCTATATACTGATTTTGTACCCTGCAACCTTAATAGTTTTTTTGGTGAAGTCTTTGGGGGTTTTTATAATAGTATTACATCATTTGCAAATAATGACAATTTTACTTCTTCCTTTACAATTTGGATTACTTTATTTTTCTTGCATAATTGCTCTAGCTAGGACTTCCAACACTATGTTGGATAATGTGGTGAGTATGGGCATCCTTGTCTTGTTCCTATCTTAGAGGAAAGGCTTTCAGCTTTTCACCATTGAGTATTATGTTATCTATATGTTTGTCATATATAGCCTTTATTACATTGAGGTACATTCTCTCTATACCCACTTTGTTGAAATTTTTTATCAAAAATAAATGTTGAATTTTGTCAAGTGCTTTTCTGCATCTATTTAGATGATTATGTAATATTTATTCCTTGTTTTTTTTTTAATGTGGTATATTACATTGATTGATTTTTGGATGTTAAACCATCCTAGCATCTCTGTTTGGAATCCCACTGAATCATGATGTATGATCCTTTTAATGTATTGTTGAATTTCATTTGCTAATATTTTGTAGAGAAATTTTGCATCTATGTTCATCAGTGATATTGACCTATAATTTTCTTTTTTGGAGTGTTTTTGCCTGGTTTTGGTATTGGGGTAATGCTGGCTTTGTAAAGTGCATTTGGAAATGTTCCCTCCTTCTCAATTTGTTGGAGTAATTTGAGAAGGATATGTATTAACTCTTAAAACATTTGGTAGAATTCACCTGTGAAGCCATCACATTTGGAATTTTGTTGGGAGTTTTAGAATTTTTATTTCAATTTCATTATTATAAATTGGTTTATTCATATTTTCTATTTCTTTCTGATTCAGTCTTGGAAGATTGTATGTGTCTAGAAATTTTTTCTAGGTTGTCTAATTTGTTGGCATATAATTGTTCATACTGTTCTCTTATGGTTATTTGTATTTCTGTGGTGTCAATTATAATTTCTCCTCTTTAATTTCTCATTTTATTTATTTACACACTTTTTTTTCTTGATGATTCTGACAAAAGTTTTGTCTGTTTTGTTTTCTTTACAAAGAACCACCTCTTAGTTTCATTGGTCTTTTATGGGTTTTTTTAGCTTCTATTTCATTTATTTCTGTACTGATAATTATTATTTCCTTCCTTCTACTAACTTTTGCTTTGTTTGTTCTTTTCCTAGTTCCTTTAAATATAAAGTTATATTGTTTATTTGTGATTTTTCTTGTTTCTTAAAGTAGGCCTGTATTGCTGTGAATTTCCCTTTTAGAACTGCTTCTGCTGTGTCCCATAGATTTTGGAAAGTTGTTTTTCATTTTTCTTATTTCCCCTTTGATTTCTCCATTGGCACATTGGTTGTTGAAGTAGCATGTTGTTTAGTCTCCATGTGTTTGTGTTTTTATCCAGTTTTCTTCTTGTAATTAACTTCTGGTTACATACCACTGTGGTCAGAAAAAATGCTTGGTATGCTTTCAGTCTGCTTACTTTTATCCAGACTTGTTTTGTGGCCTAATATGTGATCTATCCTGGAGAATGTTCCATGTGCACTTGGAAAGAATGTTTGTTGTTTCTTTTGAATGGAATGTTCTGTATATATCTAGTAAGTTCATCTGATTGAATGTGTCATTTAAGGCCTGTGTTTCCTTATTGATTTTTGTCTGAATTTTCTATCCATTGATGTAAGTGGGGGTATTAAAGTCCCCTACTATTATTGTATTGCTGTTTATATCTCTCTTTATTTCTGTTAATATTTGCTTTATATATGTAGGTGCTCCTATGTTGCATGCATAAAGTTTACAAGTGTCATATTCTCTTGTTGGATTGATCTATTTTGTTACAGTCTTTTTAAAAGTCTGCTTTGTCTGATGTAAGTATTGCTACCCAGCTATCTCTTTGTTTTCATTTGTATCATGTATCTTTTTCCATTCTTTCACTTCCATTTGGTAGGTTTGAGTGAGTCTCCTATAGACACATATATAATGTTTTTTTTTAAATCCATTCAGCCACCTTATACCTTTTGAATGGAGAGTTTAGTCCTTTTACATTTAAAGTAAATTTGACATGTATGTACTTATTGCCATTTCGTTAATTGTTTTCTGGCTGTTTTTGTAGTTCTCTGTTCTTTTCTTCCTCTCTTTCTCTGTTCTCTTGTGATTTGATTGTTTTCTTTAGTTTTAGTTTTTTTTCTCATTTTCTTTTGTTTATCCACTATAAGTTTTTTCTTTAAGGTTACTGTGAGGTTTTCATATAACATCCTATGTATATAACAGTCTCTTGTAAGTTGATAGTAAATTATGAGTTACATTCCAAAGCTTTATATTTTTTACTACCCCCCAAGGTTTTTATATTTTTTTCATGACACATTTTACATATTTTAATTCTATGTACCCCTTGACTATTGTTTTTTAATTACTTTTACTACTTTTGTCTTTTATCCTTTGTACTTGCTTTATAAGTGAACCAACCATCCACTACCTTTATTATTTATTTACCTTTTCTGGTGAGATTTTTACTTTCATATTTTTTCTTACTATTAATTAGTTCCTTTTCTTTTTAGTTTAGAGAAGTTCCTTTAACATTTCTTCTAAGGCTGGTTTAATGGTGATAAACTTCTTTAGCATTTGATTGTGTGTAAAACTCTTAATCTCTCCTTCATTTCCTAATGATAACCTAGCCAGGTAGAGAATTCTTGGCTGGTTTCTTTTTCTCTTTCAGTACTTTGAATATGTCATTCCACTCCCTTTTGGCCTACAAAGTTTCTGCTGAAAAATCTTTTCATAGCCTTATGGGGTTTTCCTTGTACCTAATAAGTTGCTTTTCTCTTGCTGCTTTTAAGATTTCCTCTTTATCTTTAACTTGTACCATTTTAATTACAAAGTATAGCGGTGTGTTTCTCTTTGTGTTCATGTTATTTGGAATTCTCTTTGTTTTCTGGACCTGGATGTCTGTTTTCTTCCCCAGATTAGAGAATTTTTCAGCCATTATTTCTTCAAGTAATTTTTCTGGCCTTTTCTCCTTTTGGGGACCCCCATAAATGCAAATGTTATTTTGTTTAATGTTGTCCTAGAGGTCCTTTAAGGTATCCTCACTTTTTAAAATTCTTTTTTCATTTTGCTGCTCTTTCTGGGTGTTTTCCATTGCTTTGTCTTCCTACTTGCTTATTTTTGCTTCTTTTTCATCCATTCTGATGTTAAACCCATCTAGCTTGTTTTTCAGTTCATTATAACTTCCTGTTTGGTATTTTCTTATATTTTTTGTCTCTTTGTTGAAGGTCTCACTATGCTCATTCATTCCTTTCCTGAAATTGGTGAGCTTTTTTATGATCATTACTTTAAAATCTTTTAGGTTGAAACTCTTTTAGGTTGGTCATCTCTGTTTTATTAAGGCCTTTTTCTGGGGATTCGCCTTGGTCTATAGTGTTGAACATATATTCCTCTGTCTCTTCATTTTGCCTGTCTCTCTGTGTTTGTCTATAGGTATTAGGGGAAGTAACTACCTCCTGCAGTCTTGAAGGAGTGGCCTTGTGTAGGAGCTGTTCTGTGTGGCCTAAAAGTGCAATCTTCCCTGACCACAGGAGTCAGGCACTTCATGGGCATCCCTCACAGTGGTCTGCATCCACCAGCTGTGATGCAACCAAGGCTTGAGTTTGAGTCACTTGCCTGTCCTGGTTGTAGCTAGGTCTCTGTGTGGGCTAGGTAGAGCTTGGGGCCCTTGCCTGGCCAAGTTGTGGCCTGTTTACTGCATGGGCAGAGCAGGGTTCAGAACGTTTACCCATCCTGGTTTTGTGGGGGGTGCTGTTTGATTAATTCTTGAAGTGTTTCTGTTATCGATGGTGTGCCATGCCCTGTCAGTGTTCCAAGGGGAGGAATCTGATTTAACACCTAGTTTCAGGTTGATTGGATGCTAGGCCCTCAGGTAGTAGCTTTTAAAGTGTGCAGATATATACTATGCTGTGGGGCCACAATTGTAATCCCTGCTGGTCTCCAGACCAGGAGATCTGGAGGTGTCCCCTGGGCAACATTTGCAAAAATCTAAGCTCCTGATGAGTATATAAGCTCCTTTCTCGGGAGTCTTGTCAAGGGGTGAGGCCAAGGGGGTACACAAACCTGATGTGTCCCTGGTTACGTTTCCTGGGAGTGTGTCCTTAGCCTCCGAAAGTGTGGTAAACCTGAAGCCTGTCCCTCAGGGTGAAGCTCCAGGCTGAGGGTGGTGGCCTGCCAATAACTGTCTCCAAGTTACAGTCCCATGGAACTCAGGAACACCAGCCCCATGGGCCACTGGGGCTAAGTGATCGGGGGGTTTCCCTTGTGTGGATTGTGTACTCCCACTGGCTTTAGCTGGGTAGCTGGAGAGTGTAGGGGGTGGGTCTTGCTCTCTTGCTTCAGGAAGGCAATGGGAAAATGACCTGACTGCCTGCCCACAGGCTTTAGCAATGCAGCATTGAGAGTGCCTTGTCTGTGTGCATGCATTGGGTTTAGACCCTGACTTCTCAGTCTTGCCACCCTCAGCTTAGGGGGCAGGGGAGTGTTGAGTCAGCTTTAGGCTGGGAGAGGGAAAACACCATGACTGCTTGCACTCATCAGCCCCAGCCAGAGGAAGGGGGAGTATAGTAGTTGCCTGCACTTGCAGACTTTAGCTAGGTTGCAGGAAAATGCTGTGACCATTCATTCCTGTCCATCCTAGGCAGGGAGTGGGGGAACATTGCAGCCTCTGGAGCTCTCTGGCTTCAGTAGTGCAGTGGGGTATTGCCATGATTGGCTCACCCCTGCATCCAAGCTGTAAGCCTGTGCTAGCAGATGAGGTGGGGAGTGCAATAATGGTGTCTGACAGTGCTTCTGTTTCTGGGGAGTGTTTCTGCTGTCCACCACCCCTCCAGCTGATGCTTTTAGATTTGAAAATGACTCCCCTTCACATATAATCATGACACTTTTCAGACCGCTGTTATTTCCCTGGGTCTCCAGGTGAGTGAGACCACATGTCAGCCCTTTGCGGGGAGGGGGTTCTCAGTTTTCTACAGCACTTTGGGACCATTGGATGTCAGCCCCATTGGTTTTCAAAGCAAGGCATTTCAGGGGTTCCTCTCTCTGGTGTAGATCCCAGGAGCCAGGGTGCTTGATATGGGAAGCATCCCTTGCTCCTCTGGGAAAAGTGCCTGTCTGGTGAGATCCCTCTCTAAAGTGTGCTGTCATGCTGGGGGTAGGGTTTCTGGTGAGAGTGTTTCTTTGCCTCTCCTACCTGTCTTGATATAGTCCCTTTTTATTCTTTGTTGTGGAGCACTTGTTTGGCTAGTTCTAAAGTTCTTTTCAGAGGGAACTGATCTGTATGTAGGTATATATTTGCTGATTCCATGGTAGGAGGTAAGTCCAGGCTCTTGCTGTGCCCCATCTTTAACCACCTTCCCTGTAAATTTTCTTTTCTTTTAAGAGTAAGTCTCATTTTCCTGTTTCTTCAGATTCAAATAATTCTTAATTGTATCTTGGATATTGTGAATGTCATGTTGTTGAAGCTCTGGATTCTGCTATATTCTTCTTATGATTGGTACTATTTTTGTTTATTTATTTTGCTTTAATTTATTATTAACATGATTGGGTGCAAAATGAAAATTCTGTATTTAGGCAGCAGCTTAAATCACATTTAATTTCTTATAGCTTTTGCTAGGCTGTTTAGAATCTTCCTTATGCATATATGCTTAAGGGGTCAGGGGTAGATTTGTGTAGTTTGTACAAATGGTTTGGGGCGCCCTGTCTCCAGCTCCCTTCTTTGTGTGATTTCCCCTAACCTTTCCAGTGGCTGTGGTTGCCCTGAACTCTGTACCCTGGTTTGTAAGGTCTAAAAACTCAGGTTTGTTTGTTTGTTTGTTTTAATTAGCTATTAGGGTTCTGCCTGGCTCAGTGGGTTTGCCCTCAGATTAGAAGCTGGAAAACAAGGATCTTATGTAGGACTTTTCCCTTCTTCCAAGTGTCAGCTTCTCTCAAGAATCTACCTACTCTTGTTTGCTCTCTAGTGTTGATATTTGTATTTTGTTTAGAGTTTGTGGTTGTTATGTGTGGCAGGGTTTGTCCAGTAGGAACTTGCTCTGCTATACCAGAATCAAAACCGGGGACTTTTTTTTTTTAACTTTTTATTTTATATTGGAGTATAGTTCATTAACAACATTGTGTTAATTTCAGGTGTACAACAAAGTGATTCAGCTACATATACATGTATCTATTCTTCAAATTCTTTTCCCAATTAGGTTGTTACAGAATATTGAGCAGAGTTCCCTGTGCTAGTTCCTTATTGGTTATCCATTTTAAATATAGCAGTGTGTACATGTCAATTCCAAACTCCCTAACTATCCCTTCCACCCACCCTTCCCTCATAGTAACCATAAGTTCGTTCTCTAAGTCTGTGAGCCTGTTTCTGTTTTGTAAATAAGTTCATTTGTATCACTTTTTTTTTTGCAAATGATGTGACAAGTGATTAATCTCCATAATTTACAAACAGCTCATGCGGCTTAATATCATCAAAACAAACAACCCAATCAAAAAATGCGCAGAAAACCTAAATAGACATTTCTCCAAAGAAGGCATACAGATGGCCAAGAGACACATGAAAAGATGTTCAACATCGCTAATTATTAGAGAAATGCATCAAAACTACAATGAGATACCATCTCACACCAGTCCGAATGGCTATCATCAAAAAAAAAAGGAAAGAAAGAAACTGGGGATTTTAGATACGGTTCCTCAAACTGTCTTCCATCTGATGGAGAATTCTTGAGACTTTCCATGCATAGTAGAATCTACTCGTTCTCACAAAATCAGAACTATATTTCTTTTGTGTTAAGAGTAGAGTTGCTTCTTTTCTTAAAATTTGAAATATTTGTATTTAAATATTTCAGGCCTTGAGAAAAGGAGTAATGAAATGTTTACTGTAGTTATAATTTCGTAGATTCAAGGTCACTTTTCCTATGGAAAATCAATAGGAAGCTATAGCTACAGAAGTTATCCACCATTCTGCCTGAGAAGTGTGCAGTAAATGTTTATGCTCAAATCATCATCTTGGCTATCTATGCACTTTAGAAAGGTAATAATTATGATAATAAATTAATAAAAACAAAAATACCAATGAATACTTTCCCCCCATATTACATCCTAGGAAGTAGCACATGCTCTGAAAATTGAGAACAGAGTTCTTCGGGAACAACTGAAACAAGCTTTACAGGTAAAAAGATATCATGTTCCTTTGAAATTGTTAACAAGGGAAGAAAATATCTATAAACAACTTTTTAAATGAATAATTTTAACTTTGTAAACTAATAGGTCTATAGTATTATTTTGCCAGGTTTAAAGTATTCTCATTTTATGCAATGGAAATATATAAATAAAATTTAGTATGTATTCTTTCCAAAACAGTAAGCTAGAAAGAAAATTGATATACAAGCTTAAAGCAATTTATTTCTAGATACAAATGGGTTTTTTTGAAATTAGCATAATTATTATAGGATATATTGAGATAAGAAACTGGTGATTTCACAGAACAATTAAGGAGGATTTGCTCATCCAAAAATCAATATAAAATATAAAAACACAATAACTAAAGCAGTGTGGTTCTGGATTTGGTACTGAATGAAAAGTCCAGAAACAGATTCAAATGAATATAGTAATTTTATAGTTTATAGTTTTAGTTATTAAAATTTTTTCATAGAAGGATAAAATAGTCACAAAAGTAAACTACTGTGAAAACATTGTTGGGTTTCTAGTTAATGTAATACACTAAAATAAGTTGCAGATTGGTTTAAGATCCAAAAGTAATAAATGAACTATTAATATATTGGAAGAAACACTGAGTAACAGTTACATGTCTTGGCTAGAACAAGGCTTCCTAAGCATTATACCATAAAGGAATATGTTAATATATTTGGCTATATATAAAATAAAACTTTTTATGGTTAAAAAATTCATGAGATATAAAGGTAAATGGAAAATCTTTACAAAATGTTTTATATCAAGATCTTTTACAAATCTACAGGAAATATGGATATTCTTCCTCCTAAATAGACAAAGGACACAAATAGGCAAGTCATAATTGAGAAACACACATGGTCAATAAATGCATACAAATATATTCATCCTTACTAGTTATCAAATAAATGCATTTTAAAATAGCAGAGGGATACATATTTTTTACCTACCATTTTGTTAAAAATTTAAGGAACAGAAATAACCAATATTTGTGGATTTATGCTGCAATGAGCAGTCTTTCACATACTTCTATTGTCAGTATGGATTGATACTTTTCTGGAAGAAAATACATAACAAAAGTCTTGGAAAGACATAGTCTTTACAGTGAACCATTCCACTTCTAAAAATTTATTGTAAAAAAGAAAAAATGTACAAAGATTTTGTACAAGTATGTAGAATAGAAAAATTTTAATAGCAATTTTTTAAAAATTACCAATATGTCCACTGATAAGAAATTTGATAAATTAATTAAGGTATATTATTAAAATATATTTCTGTTAGCTATTCTGATTTGGATGTATATTTATCATCATGAAAACATACCTTATGACGTTATTTAATGAAAAGAGCATATTATGCCTCTATGTATAGTGTGATCCAATCTAGATAAAAGTTTAAAAATACATATACACATATGCACTAGCTATAATTAGAAATACTTGAAAAGAGTATATATCAACATGTTAACAGTGAGCTTTCTGTTTGTGGTGAGACTGTGAACTTTTTTCTTTCTTTCATACAAATAACTTTTGTTAATATTAAAAGTGACATTAAAAAATTTATTTTAGAAGAAATAAATTACTTTTCACATTTTCTTTTATTATTTGACATTACAGATCTTAATTATCTTGGGTACATTCTATGTATAATGTATGCATTTTATTAACTTTTATTGTACCTGTATTATAATTAGAGCCTTAAAAAACAGTGGCCAGTAGAACCTCTTGCATATGAAAATAGCCCTTTAAGTAGAAGAGATTTCTTCATAGTTTTTAATTTTAATTTGGATCTGTTAAACTGTGGATTATACCAGTGGTTTAACTTAGTTTCCTCTAACTCTGTAAAAATAAAATTAAGAACCAGTGTGGCCATGAATATATGAAGATTCCTGAAAGTTGTCATGTTGGCAGGAAAATGTTATAGAAATAATGCTTGACAAAGTTACTTTTTTAAAAACAGGAAGCTGAAAGAGCTAAGGAGCAACTTGCCTATTTCCAAAATCAAGAAATGGAGTTACTTAAAAGTGAGGGAAAGATCAAGACAACAGCAGAAATGGGTATTGATAAAATAAAAGTTAAAGGTGAAGATTCAAAATATATACCATTGGAGAAAGACACAAGAAAAACACTAGTGGCAGATTCAGGTGGACAAAAAGAAAATGATAAAATTAAACATCCACAGGTAAGGAAATAACCAAAACAGTAATAAGTGTTGTGAGAAGTTTAACCTTTTATATTATTATTTACTTCACTTGTATATTATTATTATTATTATTATTTTGCGGTACGCGGGCCTCTCACTGTTGTGGCCTCTCCCGTTGCAGAGCAACAGGCTCTGGATGCGCAGGCCCAGCAGCCATGGCTCACGGGCCCAGCCGCTCCGCGGCATGTGGGATCTTCCCGGACCTGGGCACGAACCCGTGTCCCCTGCATCGGCAGGCGGACTCTCAACCACTGCACTACCAGGGAAGCCCTGTATATTATTTTAAAATTTTTTCTATGTACTATCTTTTGCTTGGAATTTTGCCTTTTGCTTTTTGGTTATATCAGTTCATTATTATCTGGAATTTGAATCTATAAATTAACTGTGTATTTATTTTTGTGGGTTTTTGGTAATCCAGATGTTTCCTTTTTTGTTCAGGACAGTTGATCCAATACAGACTTGTCAGATATAAAATAATGTTTTATCTTTAAAAATTTTTTATTGAGGTATAATTGACATACATTATATTATTTTCAGGTATACAATATGATGATTCAGTATTTACATATATTGTGACTCGATCACCACAAGTCTAGGTAACATGTATCACTATACATAATTACAGAACTTTTTTTCTTGTAATGAGAACTTTCAACATTTACTCTGTTAGCAACTTTCAAATATTCAGTGTAGTATTATTAACTGTCGTCACTATGCTGTACATTACATCCCCTAGACTTGTTTATTTTATAAGTGGAAGTTTGTACCTTTTGACTCCCTTCACCCATTTTGCCCAGCCGCCCCCCTCACCCCCAGTTCCTGCCTCTGGCAACTACCAATCTGTTCTCTGTATCTATGCGCTTAGTTTTTGTTTTATTTTGTGTTAGATTCCACATGTAAGTGAGGTCATATGGTATTTGTTTTTCCTTGTCTGACTTATTTGACTTAGCATAATCCTCTCAAGGTCCATCCATGTTGTCACAAATGGCAAGGTTTCATTGTTTTTCATGGCTGAATAATACTTTACTGTGTATGTGTGCGCGTGTGCGTGTGTGCATGCACTTATGTATGTGTGTGTGTATATATATATATAATATTTTCTTTATCTGTTCACCCAACAGTGGACACATAGGCTGTTCCCATACCTTGGCTAATGTAAATAATGCTGCATTAAACATGGGACTGCATATATCTTCTCCAGTTAGTGTTGTCATTTACTTTGGAAAAATATCCAGAAGTGGATATTTCCTGGATCATCTGGTAGTTGTATTTTTAGTTTTTCTGAGGAAACTCCATACTCTTTTCCATAGTGGCTGCACCAATTTACATTCCCACCAACAGTGCACAAGGGTTTCCTTTTACCTATTCTCACCAACACTTTGTTATTTCTTGTCTTTATGCCAATAGCAATTCTGACAGGTGTGAGGTGATGTCTCATTGTGGTTTGGATTTGCATTTCCCTGTTGATTAGTGATTTTGAACATCTTTTCATGTACCTATTGGCCATATGTATGTCTTCTTTGGAAAAATGTCTGTTCAGATCATCTGCTCATTTTTTACTCAGATTGATACTATTTTTTTTTTGCAATTGAGTTTTATGAGTTCTTTATGTATTTTGGATATTAACCCTTTATTAGATATATGATTTTCTCCCATTTAGTAGGTTGCCATTTCATTATGTTGATGGTTTCCTTTGCTCTGCAGAAGCTTTTTCGTTTGATGTAGTTCCGCTTGTTTATTTTTGCTTTTGATGTCTTGCTTTTGGTGTCAAACCCCCCAAATTCAATAAGACCTATGTCAAGGAACTTATCATCTATGTTTCTTTTAGATGTTTTATAATTTCATGTCTTACATTCAAGTCTTTAATTCGTTTGGAGTTAATTTTTTTGTATGGTGTAAGAAAGTGGTCCAGTTTCATTCTTTGCATGTGGTTTTCCAGTTTCCCAACACCATTCATCAAAGAGACTGTCCTTTCTGCGTTGTATATTCTTGGCTCCTTCATCATAAATTGATTGACCATATATGTGTGGGTTTATTTCTGGGCTCTCTACTCTGTTCCATTGATCGATGTCTGTTTTTCCCCCCATATCATACTGTTTTGATTTCCATAGCTTTGTAATATCGTTTGAAGTCAGGGCACATGATGCCTCCAGCTTTGTTCTTCTTTCTCAAGATTGCTTTGACTATTCAGGATCTTTTATGGTTCCATACAAATTTCAGGATTGTTTGTTCTATTTCTGTGAATATGCCATTCGAAATTTGATAAGGAATGCCTCAAACCTGATGATTGTTTTCAGTATTATGGACATTTTAACAATATTAATTCTTCCAATCCATGAGCATGGAATATCTTTCCACTTATTTGTGTCTTGTGCCATCAAGGACATATAGTTTTCAGTGTACAGGTCTTTCACTTCCTTTGTTAAATTTATTCCTAGCTATTTTATTCTTTTTGATGCAATTGTAGGTGGCATTGTTTTCTTAAGTTCTCTTTTGGATAGTTCATTTTTACTGTATAGGAATGCAATAGATTTTTGTTAATCAGTTTTGTATCCTGCAACTTTATATTTCTAACAGTTTTTTGGTAGTCTTTAGGGTTTTCTCTATCATGTCATCTGCAAATAGTGACAGATTTATTTTCTCCTTTCCAATGTAGATGCCTTTTATTATTATTATTTTGCCAAATTGCTGTGACTAGGACTTCCAATAATATGTTTGCTAAAAGTGGAAGGAGTGGGCATCCTTTTCTTCTTCCTGATCTTAGAGGAATTGGTTTCAGCTTTTCATCTTTGAGTATTACATTATCTGTGAGTTTGTTATACATGGCCTATTTTTTGTTGAGTACGTTTCCTCTATACCCACTTTGTTGAGAGTTTTTGTCATAAATAAATGTTGAATTTTGTGAAATGTTTTTTTCTTTTACAGCTATTGAGATGATCATACAACATTTATTCTTCATTTTGTTAATGTGGTATATCACATTGATTGATTTGTAGATATTGAACCATTTCTGCAGCCCTGATAGAAATCCCTCTTGCTCGTGATGTATGATCCTTTTAATAGATTGTTGTATCAGTTTGCTAACATTTTGTTGAGGATTTTTGCATCTATGTTATTAAGGGTTGTTTGTCTGTAATTTTCTTCTCTTGTGGTGACCTTGTCTGGTTTTGGTATCAGAGTAATGCTGGTCTTGTAAAACGAGTTTGGAAATATTTCCTCCTCTTCTGTTATTTGGACGAGTTTGAGAAAGATTGGTGTTTATCCTTCTGTGGATATTTGATGGAATTCACCAGGGAAGTGTCCTGGTCCTGGACCTTTGTTTAAGGAGTTTTATGTATTTATTTTCTTAAACATCTTTATTGGAGTATAATGCTTTACAGTGGTGTGTTAGTTTCTGCTGTATAACAAAGTGAATCAACTATGTGCATACATATATCCCAATATCTCCTCCCTCTTGCGTCTCCCTCCCACCCTCCCTATCCCACCCCTCTAGGTGGACACAAAGCACCGAGCTGATCTCCCTGTGCTATGCGGCTGCTTCCCACTAGATATCTGTTTTACATTAGGTAGTGTGTATATCTCCATGCCACTCTCTCATTTCGTCTCAGCTTACCTTTCCCCCTCCCTGTGTCCTCAAGTCCATCCTCTATGTCTGCATCTTTATTCCTGCATCTTTACTGTAGACAGTTTCTCTGCTTTCGGTAAAAGTATCTGGATTTGAAGAAATCACTGTGAACAAACACTGGAAAATCTGATAGGTTCCAGGGAAAATGATCATTAGCTTTATAAATGTACTGAATATGAGGTTAAACTTAGTAGCAAGAACCCACAAGGCTATTTTCTTTTTTATACTGTTACTTGTATGTATTTATTGTAACAGCATGTATTCTCTGTAGAACATTTAAAATATTCAGAAAATAACAAGGAAAGAATAAATATCCCTAACAATGCCAATTTCCAGAGATAATAAATAAAATTATGGATTCATTATCCTTAATAGTAGTAATCAGACTGTTCAGTTTTTCTTTCTTCATGATTCAGTCTTAGAAGGTTGTATATTGTAGGAATTTATGAATTTATTCTTGATTGTCCATACTATTGGTGTATAATTGTCATAGTAGTCCCTTTGGATCCTTTGTATCTCTGTGATATCAGTTGTCATGTTTCCTCTTTTATTTCTGATTTTATTTATTTGAGCCTTTTATCTTTTTTTCTTTGTGAGTTTAGCTAATTGTCATTTTTGTTTATCTTTTCAAAGAACCAGCTCTTGGTTTTATTGATTATTTTTTGGTCATTTCTTTAGACTCCATTTCATTATTTCCGATGTGATCTTTGTTATTTCCTTTCTTCTACGAAAGTTGGGCTTTGTTCTTCTTTTTCTCAGAGTGTAAATTTATGTTATTTATTTGAAATTTTTCTTATTTGTGAGTTAAGCATTTATTACTATGAACTTTTCTCTTAAAGCTGCTTTCATTGCATCCCCTATATTTCAGTATGTTGTATATCCATTTTCTTTTGTCTCAAGGTACTGTTTTAATTTTGGTTTTGATTTCCTTCTTGACCCATTGGTTGTTCAGTAGCATGTTGTTTCATCTTCACATATTTGTAAATTTTCCAGTTTTCTTCTTGTAATTTATTTCTATTTTCATAATATTGTGGTTGGAAAAGATACTTAATATGATTTTACTCTAATCCTAAATTTGTTAAAACTTGTTTTGTGGCCTAACATGTAATTTATCCTGGAGAATGTTCTGTGTGCACTTGAGAAGAATCTGTATCCTGTTTCTTTTGAATGGAATGTTCTATATATATCTGTTAAGTTAATCTGATCTAATATGTCATTTAAAGACAATCCTTTCTTATTGATTTTCAGTTTGAATGATCTATTCGTTGATGTAAGTGAGGTATTAAAGTCCCCTACTATTATTGTATTGCTATATATTTATCCCTTTAGGTCAATTAATAGTTTATATATTTGTTGCTCCTATATTGCATGCATAATATTACATCCTCTTGTTGGGTTGACCCCTTTATCATTATGTAATACCCTTCTTTGTCTCTTGTTATGGTTTCTGTTTCAAATTTTGTCTGATAGAAGTATAGCTACTCTAGCTTTCTTTTGGTTTCCACTTGCATGGAATATCCTTTTCCCATCCCTTCACTGTCTGTGCCTTATTTCTCTTTCTCTCTTCCCTTGTGGTTTGCTTTCTTTAGTGGTATGCTTAGATTCATGTCTTATCATCTTTTGTGTATCTACTATAGGTTTTTGCATGGTGGTTACCTTGAGGCTTTCATGTAACAAGTTATATTTATAACAGTCTATTTTAAGTTGATAACAACTTCAGTTTAAATACATTCTAAAGCCCTACATTTTTACTCTCCCCCTGCCATGTTTCATGTTTTGGATGTCACATTTTACATCTTTTTGTCTTGTGTATTTCTTAACTAGTTATTGTGGTTGCAGTTATTTTTACTGCTTTTGACTTCTGACTTTCACACTAACTTTATAAATGATGCATTCACTACGTTCACTATATATTTACCTTTGCCAGTGAGATTCACACTTTCACATGTTTTCTTGTTACTAATTAGCACCCTTTCTTTTTAGCTTAAAGAAGTCACTAAACATTTCTTGTTAGTCTTGTTTAGTGGTGATGAGCTCCTTTGTCTTTTGCTTGTCTGGAAAACTATCTCTATTTCAATTCTGAACAAAGATGTTGCCAGGTAGAGTACTGGATGGGAATCTTTTTCTTTCAGCACTTGGAGTATATCACAACACTCTATTTTGGCCTGTGATGTTTCTGCTGAAAAATATGCTGACTCCTTTTTTTTTTCTTTTTCGTTTGTTTTAATTTTTTGACCACACCATGCAGCATGCGGGATCTTAGTTCCCTGACCAGGGATCAAACCCGTATCCCCTGCAGTGGAAGCACGGAGTGGAGTCTTAACCACTGGACTGCCAGGGAAGTCCATATGCTGACTGTTTAATGGAGGTGCCCCGTTGCTTTTTTTTTTTCTTTCTTGCTGTTTTTAAAATTATCTCTTTGTCCTTAACTTTTGACATTTTAATTATAACGTGTCCTGGTGTGGATCTCTTTGAGTCTGGTTTATTTTGAATTCTCTGGCCTTCCTGGATCTGGATGTCTGTTTCTTTCCCCAGCTTAGGGAAGTTTTGTACCCATTATTTCCTCAAAAAAGCTTTCTGCTTTTTTTCTCTCCTTCTTCTGGGAATCTTATAATGTGACTGTTAGTCCACTTGATGTTGTCCTGTTAGTCCCTTAAGCTATCTTCACTTAAAAAATTTTTTTAAATTTTTGCTGCTCTGATTAGGTGGGTTCCTGTGCCCTGTCTGAGTTCTCTTATCCTTTCTGCTGCTTCATCTAGTCTGCTCTTGAACCCCTCTAGTGTATTTTTCAGTTAAGTTATTGTATTCTTTAGCTCTCTGGCTTCTATTTTTTAATTTTTATTTTTTTAATTTATTTTATTGAAGTATACAGTAAGTCCCTTACATACGAATGAGTTCTGTTCCAAAAGCATGTTCATGAGTCCAGTTTGTTGGCATAAGTTCAGGAAAGTTAGCCTACGTACCCAACTAACACAATTGTCTATATAGTACTGTACTGTAATAGGTTTATAATACTTTTCATACAAGTGATACATAAAAAACAAACACAAAAGTAAACGTTTTTAATCTTATAGTACAGTGCCTTGAAAAGTACAGTAGAACAGTACAACAGCTGGCATCGAGTGAACAGGCAAAAAGAGTTATAGACTGGAGGAGGGAGTGGAGGTGGGAGATGGTAGAGCTGAAGGATCAGAAATAGGAGAGGGAGGGCAAGCTGCATTTTCACTCACGCCTGACGTTGATGACACAGGTTCTGGTTGCTTGCTGGATTCAAGTCTACCTATCCTCTTGAAAAACGGTTCCAGTGATGTCTAGTTAGTAGCTCTTTTTTTCTTGTCATAGATGACATGGTAGCTCTGGATTGCATTCTCAATGGCTGCTGCAATCTTCATGTGTACTGTTCTACATTCAGGTCCTATGCCTCAAAAACTAACATTGCTTCCTCAAATAAAGAAAATCCCCTTGCCATTTCCTGCATTGTGAATCTCTTCAGTTCTTCAGTACTTCTTCTTCTTGTCGCTCCACTCTCTCAATTATTTTCACTTTTGTTTCCATTATTATCGCTTGGTGCTTCTTAGCAGTACCAGCTACATCACCACTGCTTTTACACTTGCTTCCGGACATCCTGGGCTTGAAATAAAGATACTGTACTGCTGTACTCTGTATAGTACTGTACAATAAAGTACACAAAAGCACAACCACTTGTAGAGGATGCACGCATATGACAGTTTACACCAGACATGTGGACTAACTTACGTGATTGGACATGCAAACGCATGTTCACATCTTTGAAAGTTCGCAATTTGAAGGTTCATATGTAGGGGACTTACTGTAGTTGATTTACAATGTTTTGTTAATTTCTGCTGTACAGCACAGTGATTCAGTTATGTGTGTGTGCGTGCGTGTGTGTGTGTGTATATATATATATATATACACACACACACACGCACGCACACACACGCACATACATTCTTTTTCATATTCTTTTCCATTATATTTTATCACAGGATATTGAATATAGTTCCCTGGGCTATAAATTAGGAACTTGTGGTTTATCCATTCTGTATAATTTATCCCTCCCCTACCCTCTTTCCCCTCTGGTAACCATAAGTTTGTTTTCTGTGTCTGTGAGTCTGTTTCTGTTTTGTAGATAAGTTCATTTATGTCACATTTTAGATTCCACATATAAGTGATATCATATGGTATGTCTTTCTCTTTCTGACTTCACTTAGTGTGATAATCTCTAGGTCCATCCATGTTGTTGCAAATGGCATTATTTCATTCTTTTTTATGGCTGAGTAATATTCCATTGTGCATATGTACCATATCTTCTTTATCCATTCAGCTGTTGATGGACATTTAGGTTGTTTCCATGTCTTGGCTATTGTGAATAGTGCTGCTGTGAACATAGGGGTGCATGTATCTCTTTGAATTATAATTTTGTCCAGATATGCACCCAGGAGTGTTTTGCTGGATCACATGGCAACTCTATTCTTAGTTTTTTGAGGAGCCTCCATACTGTTTTCCATAGTGGCTGCACCAGTATGCATTCCCACCAACAGTGTAGGAGGATTCCCTTTTCTCCACACCCTCTCCAGAATTTGTTATTTGTAGATATTTTTAATGATGGCCATTCTGACCAGTGTGAGGTGATACCTCATTGTAGTTTTGATTATCTTTCTCTAATAATTAGAGATGTTAGCTCTGTGACTTCTGTTTGGATTTTTCTTGGATTTTTCTTACATTTTCTTTCTCTTTGTTGAAGTTCCTACTGTGTTCCATTCTCCTTAGTTTGGTGAGCATATTATTATGACCATTACTTTGAACCCTTTCTCAGGTGTTACTTATCACTGTTTCATTAATGTTTTTTCTGTCTATTTAAAATTGAAGTATAGTTGATTTATAGTATTGTATTAGTTTCAGATGTACAACATAGTGATTTAATATTTTTATAGCTCATAATCCATTTAAAGTTATTACAAAACAATGGCTATATTTCCCTGTACTATACAGTGTATCCTTGTTGCTTATCTATTTTATACATAGTGGTTTGTATCTCTGAATGTTATTTTTGTTTGGATGGCCTTGTGTAAGGTGACCTTGTCGTTCAACCCTGCCTTAGGTCTGGGTTGTCTCTCAAACCTTTGTTGTTGTCCAAGCAGCCTATTTTAGTTGTAATAATTCTCAGTTATTGAGGGTGTTCCTAGACCAGTGTCTTAGAGGGGAGATCTCATTCCTAGATTCAGGCTGATTTGAAGTGAGACCCTCCGCTAATAGCTTTTAAAGGATGCAAATATGTACAGCCCCATGTGACTGCAAGTGTAAGCCCTGCTGGCCCCCAGAACTGGGCAAACTAGAGGTGTCCTGGGCAGCAGTCAAAAAATTGGGGCTCCAGACGAGTGTATGGGCTCCTTTCTGTGAGATACTGTTGCTGACCAGGGTCCTTGGACTCTTTAATGAATAGAAATTGATGAGGTCAGACAAGAAATTGAGGCAAGGCTTTATTGGGACTCATGCTGCGGCATGAGGGAGTAGAAACAAGTCCATGTGGTCTAATGTAGTGGTGGTCTAATGAGTAATCTAAGTCAGTGTTTCCGTATTGATTTTCTGTCTGGATCATCTGTCCATTTATATGAGTGGGATGTTAAAGTCCCCTACTGTTATTGTGTTACTGCCAATTTCTCTCTTTATGTTTATTAATATTTGCTTTATGTATTTAGGTGCTCCTATGTTGGGTGCATATATATTTACAATTGTTTTACCTTCTTGGATTGATCCCTTTATCATTATTTAATGCCCTTCTTTGTTTCTTGTTATAATCTCTAAGTCTATTTATTTTTGATATAAGTATTGTTACCCCAGCTTTCTTTTGCTTTCCATTTTACATGGAATACCTTTTTACATCCCCTCATTTTCAGTCTGTTGTATGTCTTAGATCTGAAGTGAGTCTCTTGTAGCCATATATATAGTTTTTGTATCCATTCAGTCAGTCTGTGTCTTTTGATTGGGGCATTTACTCTGTTTACATTTAGTGTGATTATTGATTAGTATGTTCTTATTGCCATTTTGTTAATTGTTTTGGATTTGTAGGTCTTTTTTCCCCTTTCTTCTTTTGTTCTTTTGTGATTTGATGACAATCTTTAGTGTCATGTTTGGATTCTTTTCTCTTTGTGTGTGTGTCTATAATAGGTTTTTGGTTTGAGGTTACCATGAGATTTATATATAGGAATCTCTCAATATATATATGATTATTTCCAATTTCTGATTTCTTAATTTCAAATGAATTTTAACAACCCTGTGTTTTTACTTCCTTTCCCCCATGATTACTGTTTATGACATCATCTTTTACATCTGTTTGTTTTGTGTATCCCTTAAATGCTTATTGTGAATATAGATAATTTTACTACTTTTGTCTTTTAACCTTCCTACTAACTTTGTGTGTGGTTGATTTACTACCTTTACTGTATATTTGCCTTTATCAATGAGCTTTTTCCTTTTGTACTTTTTATGTTTCTAGTTGTTGTCTTTCCTTTTTCACATGGAGAAGTTCCCTTAACATTTCTCATAATGCTAGTTCGGTGATGCTGAACTCTTTGCTTTTACTTGGTTGTAAAACTTTTGCTCTCTCCATCAAATCTGAAAGAAAGCCTTGTGGGGTAGAGCATTTCTTGTTGTAGGTTTTCCCTTTCATCATTTAAAATATACCATGCCACTCCCATCTGGCCTATAGAGTTTCTGCTGAAAAGTTAGCTGATAGACTTACAGGAGTTGCCTTGTACCTAACTTGTTGCTTCTCCCTTGCTTTTAATATTCTCTCTTCATCTTATATTTTCTCATTTTAATTACAGTGTGTCTTGGTATGGTCCTCTTTGGGATGATTGTGTTTGGGACTCTCTGTGCTTCCTGGACCTTGATGTGCATTTCCCTTCCCAGGCTAGGGAAGTTTTCAGCTATTATGCCTTCAATTATGTCCTTTGCCCCTTTTTCTCTCTTCTCCTTCAGGAATGCCTCTAATGCCAATGTTAATAGACTTGATGTTGTCTCAGAGGTCTTTTAAACTGTCTTGATTTCTTTTCTATTCTTTTTTCTTTTCATTATTCCTTTCCAGCTCACTGTTCCATTTCTCTGTATCATTTAATCTCCTATTGATTCCTTGTAGTGTATTTTTCATTTTAGGTATTGTATTTTTCAGCTCTATTTGGTTCTTCTTTTTATCTTCTAACTTTGTTAAGCTTCTCACTGTGTTCATTCTTCTCCCAAGTTGTTTGATTATTTTCATGATTATTACCTTGAACTTTTTGTTGGGTAGATTGCCTATTTCCATTTAACTTAGTTCTTCCTCTGGGACTTTATCTTGTTCCTTCGTTTGGAACATGATCCTCTGTTGCCTCATGTTGCCTAGTTTTCTGTTTTTCTTTCTGTGTATCTTGGAGAAGGAGCCTTTTGTAGGAGACATCCTATGCGTCCCAGCAGCACACTCCCCTCTGGTCACCAGAGCTGTCTGTTCTAGGAGTGACCCCTATGTGGGCAGGCTGACTACCATGAGTAGTCTCCTAGGTGTGGCTGGGCCCTGGTCTGGTTGGTTGCCAGGCCTTGCCATGTGTGGAGGCTCTCAGCCATTGGTTGACAGGGCTGTGTCATGAGGTAGCTGGCTGTGGAACCCTGGGGGCTTTTAGGGCTAGTCCTGGCCCACTGGTGGGCAGAGCTGTGTTCTGGGTTGGGTGTTTGCTGAGCTGGTATTCCCAGATCTAGTGTCAGCCTGCTGCCATGTGGGGCTGGTTCCTGACAGGGCTGGCTGAGGGGTCCAAAGTGTCTCATAACTGGTGTTGGCCTGTTGGTGGATGGCACCAGGTCTTGGGGTCCTGGAGCTGGTGTCAGTGTGCTGATAGGCAGGGCTGGGGCCCAAGGTGTCCTAGGGCTAGTGCTGGCTCACTGGTGGGCAGAGCTGAATCCTGGGTAAGTCCTGGGTCTCTGGCTGTAGGTCCCTGGGAGTCCCAAAGCTGGTGTTTACTCACTGGTAGGTTGGGCTAGATCCCAGAGCCACTGGCTACGGACCCCATGGTGTCCCAGTGCTGATGTTGGCCTGCTGGTGAGTAGGTCCAGGACCCAGGGGTTGCAGCACAGGTGCTGGCCTCCTGGTGGGCAGCTGAATCCTGATAAGGTAGGCTGCAGGGTTGTGATGATCCTGGGCTGGCATTTGCCCACTGGTGGTGTGGGTCAGGGCTCAAGGGGTCCCAGGGCTGGTGCCCACCCACCAGTATGTGAATCCATATCCTGGGCCTAGTTCTGACCCACTGGTAGGCCACTGGTAGGTCCTGGTGTCTCTGGCTGTTGGACCTAGGGGTACTGGAAGTGGTGTCAGACTGCTGATGGGCAGGGCTGGTTCATGACATAGCTAGCTGTAAGGTCTGGGGTGTCCTGAAGCTTGTTTCAGTCTGGTGGTGGGTGGGGCCAGTGTCTGGGCAGCTGGCTGATGGGCCTGAGGTGGCTAATACCTGGTGTTCGTCTGCTAGTGGGTGGGGCTAGGGCCCAGGGGGTCCCAGGGCTGGTGTCTGCCTGCTGGTGGATAGGGCTATGTCCCAGGGTGGCTGTGGGCTCAGGGCATCTTAAGGCAGCTAGTGGGTATGTCCCTGCCTGGCTAGTTACTTGGCCTGAGAACCTTGGTTCCGGTTCTGACAGTCTGGTGGCCAGGGCTGGGTCCCAGTGCTAATAAGCTAGAGGGAGTATTCCAAAGTGACATTTGTTCTACCAGTGTCCATGTGGTAGAAAGAGCTCCCCAAAATGGCTGACACCATTTGATGTGTCCCCCATGGTGAGCTCCAGTTGCCTCCTGACTTTCTGGTAGGCTCTCCAAGATCAGCAGGTGGGTCTGACTCAGGCTTCTTTCAAATTATTGCTTCTACCATGACTCCTGGACCACGTGAGATGGTGTTTGTGCCCTTTAAGAGTAGAGTCTCTATTTCCCATAGCCTTGTGACTTTCCCGAAAGTAAGCCCCGTTGACCATCAAAGCCAGATATTCTGGGGGCTTGTCTTCTTGGTGTAGGACTCCTGGGCTGGGAAGCCCAGTGTGGGGCTTGGACCTCCTGTTTCTCAGGGATAACCTCTGCCATTGTAATTATCCTCCCATTGTGGGTTACTCACTTGGGGCTATGGATCTTGACTGTACTGTGATTCCACCCCTCTGACCTGTCTTGTTGTGGTTCCTTCTTTGTATCTTTAGTAGAAGATCTTTTCTGCTAATCATCCAGTTTTTCTCATCAATGGTTGCTCTGTAAATAGTTGTCATTTTAGTGTGCCCATTAGAGGAAGTGAGCTCAGGGTGTTCCTACTCTGCCATCTTGGCCAAGCTGAGCCTCTGTGTGCCTTTTAAAACCCAGGAGATATATTATCCTTAGCCTGTTATCTAGCATCAATTTCACATTTGTATTACTATTACTGAATAATTATAATTGCTTATTTACTATTCTTATAGATTATGAAAATGATTCTTTAGTTACAAATAAATGTTGTTCATATAATCTAATAGCAGATGTTTCATAATTCTAAAGCTCAGAGAAGGAAAGAGCTAGCCCTGCTATTTCAGATCTTTCACAGATCCTCAAGTCTCAAGATGGATCACCTTTTTTAAACACTTCAAATGAAATTTTAACTGATGAAGATCTGTCCCATCTACTTTCATCAAAGACCCATGATAAATCACTTACAAGAATATTATTGAGCAAAGAAATTCAAGATTCACAGTCTGTTGGAACATTGCTTCAAGGGAATGAAACCGCGACAGCATCATTCGTTTCACCCCCTTTTGTTAAAATGAAGACTCTGGCTACTGACATCTCAAAGGTAAGATACAGTACAATAACTTGAAAGCTACTTATTTTAATTGCTATACTCCTTCAATATTTTGAATAAATGTTAATTAAAAACATCAATATTTTCTTATTTAAGTGGAATAAAAAGTTTGTCTTTTGATACAATCTGTTTTATATTTAGGAATTTTTTTTTTTTTTTTTGAGGTACGCGGGCCTCTCACTGTTGTGGCCTCTCCCGTTGCGGAGCACAGGCTCCGGACGCACAGGCTCAGCAGCCATGGCCCACGGGCCCAGCCGCTCCGCGGCATGTGGGATCTTCCCGGACCGGGGCACGAACCCGTGTCCCCTGCATCGGCAGGCGGACTCTCAACCACTGCGCCATCAGGGAAGCCCTAGAAAATTCTTATTTTAAAATTTGGGGAAAAAGGGAAATGATCAAATTGCTGTACATATTTAACATATATTCACAATTTTTTTATCATGTAAGTTATTAAAGTGGCCTTATAAAAATAATTTTTAAAGCCATTTGAGTTTCTCTAGAGATTGAATCAGGTGAAAATATAAATCTAAACTAGAATCATAATAAAAAATTATTAACATGATGTATTTGGAATTATTTATGAGGAAGAATCACAATATTGCTTGGTGGGTCCCTCCACACCATTAAGTGTTCCCAAATGTCTCTCAGATCCATTAATTGTTCTCAGTTTTAAATTTGATACATTCAGGAAATAATGAAAAGTAAAATGTTGCTGTAATGACATTGTAGATATAAAAGAAGGTAATTAGAGTTCTAAGATGTATAATTTTTAATTACTTATTTTAACTTTTGTAATTAAGGCTGATATTTTAGAAGAGAATTTACAAAGTAAGATTAAAAAGCAAACTTACGAAGAAGCAAGAGAATTTCAAGGTAAAAAGATTTTCTGTTTTGTAAGATAAAAATGTTAATGATTGTGTGTTCCCGTATTATAAGTAAATGAAGTGAGAACATTACTAAATGTAGAAATAACTTCTTAGACAGTCATGAGATAATATACAAATATATTGACCAATACGTAAAAGTTAATTTGGTGAGTTAACATATTACTCAGTCTGTCTTAACTAAAATTTTTGTAAAGGGAAGTGATAGCTTTGTCTCAACCAAATAACAGTATATGGCATTATGAATTCTTAACATAATATTATACCAAAAATTCATCAGGGTATAAGCAGGAAAACAGATGATTTGTGTTATAAATAAGTAATATTTTAGCTAAGTTTTTTGGGTGTTTGATGTATAATATATCTTTTTAAATGTAAGTTTATTCTTCTTTTCCAACATGTATAGCTTTTATAACCAACCCATGTCTTATTGCATTGGCCGGAACTTCCAAAATCAAATTAAATGGTTGTGATGTAGAGTGCAGGAGTATCACTCTTCTTTTGTGCTTTGAACTGAGAGTGCCTCTACACTTTCACCTGTGATGATTGGTTATCTGAGATAAGTGTCTTATAGTTTTCAGTGTGCAGATATTTGACCTCCTTGGTTAAATTTATTCATAGGTACTTTATTCTTTTTTATGGCTTTTTATTGAAATATAATTGGTTAATATATAACATTAATTTCAAATATACAACATAATGATTTTTTAATTTAAATTTTTTTATTGAATTATAGTTGATTTACAATGTTATGTTAGTTTCTGGTGTACAGCAAAGTGATTCAGATATATATATATATATATGTGTGTGTATGTGTATACACACATACACACATATATTCTTTTCTTTTTTAATCTATTTTATTTATTTATTTTTGACTGTGTTGGGTCTTCATTGCTGTGCACAGGCTTTCTCTAGTTGCGGTGAGTGGGGGCTGCTCTTCATTGTGGTTCACGGGCTTCTCATTGCAGTGTGCAGGTTTCTCATCATGGTGGCTTCTCTTGTTGTGGAGCACAGGCTCTTGATGTGTGGGCTTCAGTAGTTGCAGCACGCGAGCTCAGTAGTTGTGGCTCACAGGCTCTAGAGCACAGTTCAGTAGTTGTGGCACATGGGCTTAGTTGCTTCGCAGCATGTGGCATCTTCCCAGACCAGGGCTCGAACCCATGTCCCCACATTGGCAGGCGGATTCTCAACCACTGCGCCACCAGGGAAGCCCCACACATATATCCTTTTTCAGATTCTTTTCCATTATAGGTTATTATAAGATATTGAACATAGTTCCTTGTGCTATACAGTTAGCCCTTGTTTTTGGCAGTACACGGGCCTCTCACTGTTGTGGCCTCTCACGTTACGGAGCACAGGCTCCGGATGTGCAGGCTCAGCAGCCATGGCTCACGGGCCCAGCCGCTCCACGGCATGTGGGATCTTCCCGGACCGGGGCATGAACCCATGTCCCCTGCATCGGCAGGCAGACTGTCAACCACTGTGCCACCAAGGAAGCCCAGTTAGCCCTTTTTTATCTATTTTATGTATAGTCATGTGTATCTACTAATCCCAAATTCCAAATTTATCTCTCCCTGCCTTTTCTCTTTGTTAACCATAAGTTTGTTTTCCATGTCTGTGAGTCTGTTTCTGTTTTGTAAATAAGTTCATTTGTATCATTTTAAAAGATTACACAAATAAGTAAGATCATATGATATTTGTCTTTCTCTGTCTGACTTACTTCACTTAGTATGATAATCTGTAGGTCCATCCATGTTGCTACAAATGGCATTATTTCATTCTTTTTTTATGACTGATATTCCATTGTGTGTGTGTGTGTGTGTGTGTGCGCGCGCGCATACATATATACACACCACCTCTTTATCCATTCTGTCGATGGACATTTAGGTTGCTTCCATGTCTTGGCTGTTGTAAATAGTGCTGGTGTGAACATTGGGGTCCATGTATCTTTTTGAATTAGAGTTTTTGTCCTTTCCAGATATATGCCCAGGAGTGTGATTGCTAGATCATATGGTAACTCTATTTTTAGTTTTTGAAGGGTCCTCCAGACTGTTCTCCATAGTGGCTTTACCAGTTTACATTCCCACCAACAGTGTAGGAGGGTTCCCTTTTCTCCACACCCTCTCCAGCATTTATTATTTGTAGACTTTTTGATGATGGCCACTTTGACTGATGTGATGTGATACCTCGTTGTAGTTTTGATTTGCATTTCTCTAGTAATTAACAGTGTTGAATATCTTTTTCTGTGTGTTGTGGCCATCTGTATAACTTCTTTGAAGAAATGTCTATTTAGGTCTCCTGCCCTTTTTTGATTAGCTTGTTTGGTTTTTTGATATTAAGCTATATGAGCTGTTTATATATTTTGGAAATTAATCCTGTGTTGCTTGCATCGTTTGCAAATATTTTCTCCCATCCTGTAGGTTGTGTATTCATTTGGTTTATGGTTTCCTTTACTATGCAGAGACTTTCAAATTTAATTAGGTCCCATTTGTTTATTTTTGCTTTTATTTCCATTACTGTAGAAGACAGATCCAGAAAAATATTGATGCAATTTATGTCAGAGAGTGTTCTGCCCATATTTTCCTCTAGGAGTTTTATAAATAGTATCCAGTCTTCATTTAGGTCTTTAACAACATAATGATTTGATATTTGTGTATATTGTGAAATGATCACCACAATATGTCTAGTTAACATCCATCACCATGCATAGTTACAAAACATTTTTTCTTGTGGTGAGGACTTTAAAAATCTACTCTCTTAGCACACTTTCAGATATTGAATACAGTATTTTAATTATAGTCATCATGCTGTACATTATGTTGTGGTTTTGATTTGCATTTCTCTAATGATTAGTGATGTTGAGACTCTTTTCATATACCTTTTGGCCATCTGTATATCTTTTTAGGAAAAATATCTATTCAGATCCTCTGCCCATTTTTTAATCAGATTAGTTTTTGTTGTTTTGCTATTGAGTTGTATGAGTTTTTCACATATATTACATATTAACCCCTTATCAGATACATGATTTGCAAATATTTTCTCTCATTTGATAGGTTGCCCTTTTGTTTTGTTGTTGGATTTTTGCTTTGCCAGAGCATTCCAGTTTGATGTAGTCCTACTTGTTTATATTTGCTTTTTTTGCCTTTGATATTATTGTCAAACCGCAAAAATCATTTCCAAGACCAATGTCAAGGAGCTTACTGCCTATGTTTTCTTCTAGGAGTTTTATCATTTTAGGTCTTACATCAAGTTTTGAGTTAATTGTGTATGGTGTAAGATGGTAGTCAATTTCATTCTTTTGCACATGGCTTTCCAGTTTTCCCAGCATCATTTATTGAAGAGACTGTCCTTTTCCCATTGTATATTCTTGGTTCCTTTGTCATAAATTAATTGACCATATATGTGTGGGTTTGTTCTACTTTCCCTTTTGGCTTGTTTTTGATTCACTGGTTGTTTAAAAGTGTGTATTTAGATTCCACATCTTTGTGAATTCTCCAATTTTTTTGCTATTAATTTCTGTCTTTTTAATATTTATTTATTTATTTGGCTGCCCTGTGTCTTAGTTGTGGCATGCAAGATCTTTGTTGCTGTGTGTGAGATCTTCGTTGTGGCATGTGGGATCTTTTTAGTTGCGGCATGCAGGATCTTTTAGTTGCGGTACACAGGATGTTCGTTGCGGCATGTGGGATTTTCGTCATGGCATGCAGGCTCTTAGTTGCAGCCTGTGAGATCCAGTTCCCTGACCAGGGATTGAACCCAGGCCCCCTGCATTGGGAGCACTGAATCTTAATCACTGGACCACCAGGGACCTCCCTTTGCTATTAATTTGTGGTGTCATTCCACTGTGGTAGGAAAATCTACTTGAAGATTTCAGTCTTCTTAGATTTGTTAAGACTTGTTTTTGACCTAACATGTAATCTATCCTAGAGATGGTTCTGTGTGTACTTAAGAATAATGTGTATTCTGCTGCTGGGTGAAATGTATGTACGTTTGTTGGACTAATAGCGATGTTGAAATCCTCAACAACTTTATAGAGTTGTTTTCCAGAGACTTTTTTTGTTCCTTTTTTGGGGTCATATTTCCCTGTTTCTTGTTGTTCCTCGACACCTGTGTTGCTATCCACATATTTGAAAAAACTATTTCCTCTCCTTCTCTTTACAGACTGGCTTTCTATTGTTTATTTTCTTGACCGATTTTCTTTAATTTATTTATTTGTTATTCAGGTATGATTAACATATAAGACTTCTGTTTCCTTTATTTTCACCCTCTTACACCCCGCAGCTTTATTGAGATATAATTGACATGTAACATTTTGTAAGTTTAAGGAATAAAACATGGTAATCATACACACATATATTGCAAAATAATTGCCACAATAAGGTTAGTTAACACATCAATCATCTGAAATATTTTTTGTGGTAAGAACATTTAAGATCTACTCTTTTAATAACTTTCAAGTATGTAATACACTGTCATTAACTATAGTCACCAGGCTGTACATTAGCTCCTCAGAACTTATTTATCTTATACCTGGAAATGTGTACCCTTTGGCCAATATCTTCCCATTTCCCCCACTTACAAGCCCATGGTAACCACCATTTTACTCTTGGTTTCTGTGAGTTTGGTTTCTATGATGTTAATATGGGCTTGTCATATAGCTTTTATTATGTTGAGGGATGTTTCTTCTATGCTCAATTTGTTGAGAACTTTTCTTGTAGTATTCTTATCTGGCTTTGGTATCAGGGTAATGCTGACCTCATAAAATGAATTAGGGAGTGTTTTCTCATCTTCAGTTTTTGGAAAACTTTTTGAAGGGTTGGTATTAATTCTTCTCTAAATGTTTCATAGAATTCACCAGTAAACCATCTAACCCTGGGTTTTTCTTTGATGGGAGGTTTTTATTACTGATTCAGTCTCCTTAGTATTAATTGGTTTGTTCAGATTTTCTGTTTCTCCATGATTCAGTGTTGATAGACTGTATGTTTCTTGTAATTTATCAGTTTCTTCTTGATTATCCAATGGTGATGTACAGTTTTTATAGTATTCTTATCTTTTTTATTTCTGTGGTGTCCATTATAATTTCTCCTCTTTGATTTTTTA
The DNA here is from genome assembly GCF_011762595.2 of Tursiops truncatus. Lineage (NCBI taxonomy): Eukaryota > Metazoa > Chordata > Mammalia > Artiodactyla > Delphinidae > Tursiops > Tursiops truncatus. Next base: position 160,211,039 of record NC_047035.1, on the reverse strand, counting down.
TTCGCTTGAGTCTTTGTTTTATTATTTCTCAGTTGAAAGGTTTCTCAATTTTGTTTAACTTTAAAAAAAAACAGCTGTTACTTTATTGATTTTTGTATTATTCTTCTAGTCTCTTTCTGCTTTGATATTTATTTCCTTTCTTCTGATAACTTTGGGCTTGGATTTTTTTCTTCTTTTTCTAGTACTTAGTTGTAAAGTTAGGTTGTTTGAGATCTTTTGTCTAAATATAGATGTTTATTACTTTAAACTTCCTTCTTAGAACTGCTTTTGATGCATCCCATAAATTTTGGCATGTTGTTTTTATTTTCTTTTTTTTCAAGATAATTTTTTATTTTATCTCCATTTGTTCTTTGACTCACTGGTTATTTGAGAGTGTATTGTTTGATTTGCTCTTACCTGTGAATTTTCCAGTTTTTCTCCTGTTATTGATTTCTTTTCTGCAACCATTGGGTTCAGAAAACATACTTGGTATGATTTCAGTGTTCTTAAATTTGCTAAGATTTGTTTTGTTACCTATCATATGATCTACTCTGGAGAATGTTCTGAGTGTTCTTGAAAAGCATGTATATTCTGCTGCTGCTATTGATGGAATGTTTTGTATATGTCTGTTAGAGCTCGTTGGTCTAACGTATAGTTCAAATTCAATGTTTCCTTATTGATTTTCTGTCTAGATGATCTATCCATTGTTGAAAGTGATGTGTTGAAGTGCCCTTCTTCAACAGAACTATTTTCTCTTTTTTCCCTTCAGATCTGTTAGTATTGCTTAACATGTTTAGGTGCTCTGATGTTGGGAGCATTTATATTTATTGTTTTATTTTCTTGATGAATTGACCCCTTTATCATCATATAATTACCTTCTTTGTCTCTTGTTACAGTTTTTGAGTTAAAGTCTATTTTGTCTGATATGAGTATAGCTATACCTGCTCTTTTGGTGTCCATGTTGCATAGAATGTCTTCTTCATCTTTTCACTTTGAGCCTATGTGTCCTTAAAGATGAAGTGAGTCTCATGGAGGCAGCATGTAGTTGAATCTTATTTTTTTATTTATCCACTCAGCCACTTTGAACATTTTGATTAGTGAATTTATTCCATTTACATTTAAAATATTTATTGAGAGGCAAGGACTTGCTAATGTGTCTTATTGTTTTCTGGTTATTTTGTATTTCCCATGTTCTTTTCTTCCTCTCTTGCTGCCTCCCTTTGTGAATTAATGATTGTCTGTAGTGGTACACTTTGATTCCCTTTTCTTTATTTTTTATGTATCAACTGTAGGATTTTGCTTGTCATTTTCATGAGGCTTACATAAAACATATTGCAGATATAACAATCTTTTTAAGCTGATAATGTCTTAGCTTTGATTACATATAGAAATGCTACCCTTCTACTACCCCCCAATATTTTATGTTTTTGATGTAACAGTTTACCTCTTTTTGTATTATGTATCCATTATCAAATTATTATAACTATACTTATTTTTAATAATTTTGTCCTGTAACTTTCATACTAGAGCTGAGTGATTAACACACCACCATATTACAGTATTAGAGTTTTCTGAGTTTGCCTATATATCTATCTTTATTAGTGTTATTATATGTTCATGTGTTACTAATTAGCATTCTTTCATTTCACGTTGAATAACTTTTTTTTAGCATTTCTAATGTAATGCAAGTCTAGTGATGATTGACTTCCTCAGCTTTTGTTTGTCTGTGACAGTTTATCCTTCAGTTTTGACAGATATCTTTACCAGTTAAAATATTCTTGGTTGCAAGTTTTTTTTTTTTCTTTCAGAACTCTGAATATATTATCCCACTATCTTCTGGCCCACAAGGCTTCTGCTGTGAAATCCACAGATAGCCTTATGAGGACTCCCTTGTATATGAGGAATTTTTTTTTTCTATTGCTGGCTTTAAAATTCTCTATTTGTCTTTGATTTTAGACATTATTTAGATAATGTCTTAGAAATGATCATTTGGGGTTGAAATTTTGGGGTGACTTATTAGCTCATGAACCTGGATGTCCAAATCTCTCTCCAGATGGGACGTTCTCAACCATTACTTTAAAATAAGCTTTCTACCCTTTCTCCCACTCTTCTCCTGAAATTCCAATAATGCATAGATTCTTTTAATGGTATACCATAGTTCAGGTAGGCTTTCTTCAGTCTTTCTTATTCTTTTGTTGTTGTTGTTTTCCTTTTACTGGATAATTTAAAACAATCCATCTTCTACTTCACAGATTTTTTTTCTTTAGCTTGATCCATTCTGATGTTGATGCTCTTTATTATATCTTTCATTTCATTAATTGTATTCTTCAGCTCCAGAATTTCTGTTTGATTCTCTACTATGTTTTCTGTCACTCTGTTAAACTTCTTATTATGTTCATGTGTTGTTTTCCTGATTTTATTGGATTGTCTGTGTTTTCTTGTGGCTCACTGAGATTCCTTAAACATTTTTTTTGAATTATCTTTCAGGCTAAGTGTAGATATTCATTTCTTTGGGGTTGGTTACTAGAGAATTATTTGTTTCTTTGATGGCGTCATGTTTCCTTGATTTTTCATATACCTTGGCATCTTGCTTTCCTGGCTTTGCATTTGAATAAGCAGGCCCCTCCTTCAGTCTTTACTTATTGGCTTAATGAGAGACATACCTTCATATGTCCAATCTGCTTGGTATTCTGGGGCTTTCTCAGGCTTTTTCTAGGGATGTGCCTGCTCCACACTTCTTGTCACGTTTTTAGGGAGGGGGAATTCTTAAGATTATATGCCTTCTCTCAGTCCTACAAAGCCAGGCTATGTGCTGACACCCTCCCATTTGTTTACTTTCCCCAGAGTGGTGCTGAATGATAAAATTTTATGTGCTTCCTCCCAATATGGCAGAATTGAGGAAGCTTTCTGAACATGCTCACTATCTACAAAGGCTCAATCTTGCTCCCGCTGAGTGTACACAAAGTGATCCAGCCATGTGGGGGGTGTGTGTATGTGTGTGTGTGTGTGAGGTACACTTAGTGTTGATGGTGCCACGGCAACTTGAGGGTATCCGCAGGTGAGGCTTTCCCGGTGGCTTGTGGATGGGCTTCCTGATGATTCCACAAAGTGGTTAGTAGGATTAACATCCCTCTGATGCCTCCAAGAGTCCTGGATGCTGTTCTCCAAGCACCTCCCTACCTTCTAGTTTTTCAGTAAACCTCACCTTTCTGGATAGGATAAGAAAGAAGTCGGGCTCTTTGGCAGCATCCTGAATAGCTGGGAAAGCCAGTCACTCACTCACATGCTCTCACTTTCTCCCATGGGAGAAATCATAGGCCAAGAAAGTCTCTCTTGGAACTGAGCTTTGCTTCCTTGGAGTGATGTGGTTAAAGAGAAACTAGTCTTCTTATCCTCTTTATTGCATCAAATCTTGGATTTTTGTTGTTGTAGTTGCTCCAACACTGTGCCGGAACTTCTCTGCTATACTCCCAGACTTCCACAAAGACACTTTCATCTGTGGGTAATTGTAAAACTTAGTGTCCTTTGGGGAAAAGAGGGTAGAAAAGTCTTATTTTGCCATTTTGATGATATCACTCCTCTGTTTTCTTATTGATATTTTGTTTGGATGTTCTATCCATTATTGAAAATGGGTATTGAAATCCACTGTTGTGGATTTCAGCTGTCAATGTTTGCTTCATATGTTTGGAGGTTCTGATATTGGGTGCACATATATTTATAAGTGTCATATCTTCTTGATGAATTGGCCCTTTTACTATTATATGATGTCCTTCTTTGTATCTTTTGATAGTTTTTGTTTTAAAGTCTGTTTTGTCTGATACAAGTTTTGTCACTCTTTCTCTCACTTAGCATTTTTATGGAATATCTTTTTCATTACTTCACTTTCAGCCTGTTTATGTCTTTAAACATAAAGTTATTTTCTTATAGATGGCATATAGATGGGTCTTTAAAAAATTGATTCAATTTTTAAAAATTGGTATCTTTCTGTGTGTGTGTGTGTGTGTGTGTGTGTGTGTGTGTGTGTGTCAAAAATAGGTATCTTTTGACTGGGGAGTGTATTTTTAAAGTCATTATTGATAGGGAAAGATTTACTCTGATCATTTTGTTAATTTTTTGGGTCTCTTTTTAGCTTTCTGTCTCTGTTTTCCTCTCTTGCTCTTTCCTTTTTGTTCTATTGATTTTTAAAAATTTTCATTTTCATTACTTTCTTATTTTTTCCTACATATCTTTTATAGATATTTTCTTTGTGGTTACTATAGGGCTTACATAAAGCATTCTATAGTTATAACAGTCTATTTTATATTGACAACAATTTGATTTCAATTTCACACAATAACTCTACTGTTTTACTCTCCTTTTAATGTTCTTGTTGTCACAAATTATATCTTTTTTATATTTTGTGTTTATTAACATGTTTTTATAGTCTGTGTTTTGTATACTTTTGTGTTTCTGTTTAGATTCCATTAATTTCAGTTTGAACGACTCTCTCTGGTATTCCTTATAGGGCAGGTCTAGTGGTGATAAGCTCTCAAGCTTTTGTTTATCTGGGAAAGTCTTTATTTTTGCTTTGTTTTTTAAGAATTGTTTTGCTGGATAGAGTATTATTAGTTGGCAGGATTTTTTTTTCTTTCAGCACTTTTAATATATCATCCCACTCCTTTGTTGTCTTCAGGGTTTCTGCTGAGTAATCTGTTGGTAGTATTGTAGGGGTTCCTTGTATGTGAGAAGTCACTTTTCTCTTACTGATTTCAAAATTCTCTCTTTGTTTTAGACTTCTGATGCTTCGATTATAATGTACCTTGGTGTGAAATTCTTTAGGTTTCCTTTTTGGAGACATTTAGGTTTCTTCAAACGGGGTATCAATTTTATCTCCCAGATTTGGGGAGTTTTAAGCGATTATTTTCAAATAAACTTTCTTTCCCTTTCTGTCTTCTTCTGAGACTCTGTAATGTGTATACTGGTTTGTTTTATAATGTACCATTTGTCCTTTCAGTTCTTTACTTTTTCATTTTTATCTTTTTTCTTTCTATGATAGGATAATTTCAAATGACCTGTCTTCAAGTTTGCTGACTCTTTCTTCTGTTTTATCAAATCTCGTATTGAACCCCTCTACTGAATTTTAAATTTCAGTTACTGTATTTTTTAGCTCCAAAATTTGTGTGGTGTTTTTTAAAGTATTTTCTATCTCTTTGTTGAAATACTCATTTTGTTCTTGCAACATTTTACTGAGGTAGTTAAGAGTTTCTATGATGGGCATTTTGAAATCTTTGTCAGGTAATTCATATACATACATTTCTTTAAGACAAGTTTCTGGAGCCTTTTATTGGGCCATGTTTCTTTCTTCTTGCTCCTTGACACTATGTGTTAATGTCTGCACATGTGAAAAATCTACCACCTCTCTACAGACTGGATTCATACAGAGGAAAACCTTCTCCATTCAGCCAGGCTAGAGGTTCTGGAAACCTGTCACACCTATTGTGTTGATGTGTCTTCCCTGGACTTGTGTATGTAAATTCTTAATTAGAAGGGGTTCTCTTTTTTACAGGAGTTCATGATCTCTTGCTCCCTCTGGTATCTCTCTGCTGTTCTGCAGACCCTGTGGAGCAGCAGCCTACCACCCAACTCTTGTTTGTTTGTTGGTTTTGTTTTCACAAGTCCCCAGGCTTGTAGTGTATGTGGAGGCTGGTCAGTGCTCTGAGAGATACAAGACAGATAACAGTCCCTTGGCATAGTTCTTTGAAAAGTCTGAACATTGGACATATATTTGAGTCTTCTCCTTCCTTCCCCAGGGAGAATATTGAAACTGTTTTCTCAAACGCATTGTTCTGAGCTGGGGAGAGGAGCTTTGACTTTTGAGTGCATACTAGTCTAAACTGTCATCTTTGTTCTTAGTGGTCCCTAAACAACTAGAATATTCTGGGTCCCATTAGTACATCAAGACAGGCAATACAGAAGCTAGGGCCTCAGGCATCCCCCTGAAAAGCTGAAATGTGGGTGAATGTTCCAATTCTTTTCCTCCCCAGGAAGAAGCTGGGATTGGGGGGGGGGGGGGGTTGCCTGCTTGTATACCAGCTCATATTGAATGTATACTCATTGAGTGTATACTAGCTCATATTATCACCTTTGTTTTCAGCAGCTCCCAACCTTAGGCCCTTTCCTCTCAGTGTTGAGATTCAATCCAGACAGAAACCAGTCCCACAGTAGCCCCCCAAAAAGTCAGAGCTTTGGACACATGTTTTAGTCCTTTTTTTCACTTCCCAGGGGCAAGCTGGGAGCTGACATTTTCCTCCTGATTAGTGGTGCTGAGATAGGAGGAAGAATTATTGCTAGAGGGCATCACAAATTTACCTTCTGGCTTCTGTGTTGCTGGTTCATCTTCAACCCATTCTGCAGGAACCTCTCACCTGGTCTCTGCATTTCTCACAAAGAGAATTGGTCCTTGTATTGTTGTTGAATTGGTATCTCCATGGGGAGGAGAGTCTAGGGTTTTCTGTTCTGCCATCTTCCTGATGTCACCATCTTGACTTCTTAACTTAGATGTGGCCATGTGATTTCCTTAGGTCAGTTTAGCATGAATTGGTCATGTGTGGAAGCATTAGGGGCCAGTGTGTGCTTCCCTTCATTCTCTCTTTTCCTTTGCTGCTGTGGCTAGGAATGTTGCAGATAGTAAGATTTATATCAGCCCTAGTTCCAAAGTGATAATGTTGAGCAGAACCTCTAGGTAAACTTTAATGAACATGGAGTAGGGACAGGAAATAGATCTTTGTATTTAAGCCACTGGAATTTTACAATTGTTTGTTACTTCAACATAATCTCACCTATCTCAGTTTATACAGTTTGCAATGATACAATCATAAATGATATGGCCGATTTTTTGTTCTGTTCTTCTTTAGTTTGGGCATCAGGGTACTGTTAACATTGTAAAATGAAATGGAGAAAAATGTGTCTTTTTCTAAATTTTTTATAGGTTATATAGCATAGATATTCTGTAATCCTTGATGGTTTCATAGACATTTCCCCTAAAACTCTTTAGCCTTATGACATTTTTAGCAGTAGATTTTCAGTATTTTCCCCTGAGGATATTAGTCTATTCAAGTTTTTTTGTATTTCATTAAATATATTTGGTAATATATTTTGTGAGAACGTTATTTACTTTGTCTAGACTTATATCACTTTTGATACAAAGATATATAAAATATTGTCTTATAATTTTAAAATATCTTCTATTTTCTATAGTTATATTCTTTTTGTATTTCTTGTATTTACTGGAAGAAGTAAAAGTAGTAGTTTAGAGCTCAGGCTCTGGAGCTGAACTTCTTGGGTATGAATTCAAGCTCAGCCAGTTATTAATCATATAACTTTGGTTAAACTAATTACCTTCTCTGTCCCTCAGTTTTCTCATGTACAGATGAAGGAATAATATTTTGTGCTTCAAAGAATCATTTTGATAATTAAGACATAAACTTGAGAACTTAAAGTGGTCCCGGACATTTTCACAAGTTTCTGATGGAATCCAACGTAGTTCCTTCCCTTTTAAAAAATTTAGCTTTTTACAGAACAATAACAACACTGATAACAATAGTACTGTGTTATTGACAGGCTTCTAATGCTTCTTCAAATCCCAGAGCAATCATTCTCCTGAAATCAGAGTAGACAGAAATCATGAATTCTAATTCTAACTGGTGAATAGTAGACTGTGCCCTTGGCACTCTCTTCTTTTAAACTTCTAATTAAATTACTTTGTATGATTTTATAACTCATACTATTCTTCTTTTTTTAGTTCTAAGTTTATCCTAGCATTAGCAAGTAGGAATTTATCCAAGATAATTACTGTGGCTTTATGACATGACCCTAGTACTAGTAGTCATTGAGAAATTCCCTACTGTTTAGTTTAGTATGACAAGATGTCCCATGCTGTCTTGCCCATTTCCTGTCTTGCACGTTTCCTGTCTCATAGCTGGAATCAGCTCTTTTTCCTAGGAACCGTGATTTTTTTTAATGGGAAATGTTATTAGAAACCAAGATCTGAAAACTAATTGTGCCCATCGGTACTGGGGTAGCTTTGAGGTACATTGAGCAGTCAGACTAGAAAATACAAATACACGTGTGTGTCTATATGTGTATATATATATTTATATACACATACATATACATATTCATACATACATATACCTACAAACACACACATGTGTGTATGTGCATGCATATATACATAGACATATTTAGAAATTATGAGTTTCTTACAGATACTTTCAATTCTAATCTATCCCCTCAAGGCTTGTTCTTGCCTTCTTCCACTTCTGTGTGCATGTCCCTTCTTTCATAGTGTAAATCCTGACTTCGCACAACATCAGCCTATTTACTTGTTTGCTCAATCCTGTAAAACTCTAAAAATGTTTTAGAACTGACTGATTAGCTTATACCATTAGAAAAACAAACCATGTAAAATATTTCATGATTTTATTTCTCTTACCCAAGATTGAGAGTGTAGTCCTGTATTCATGAGTTAGTTGGATTAGTGCCTTTTTAATTTAAGTTCAGTTGATTTATTTCTTAAGTTGCTTTCCTGTTTAGTGCACTCGTCATATCCTTGTTAATATAATTTTTTGGAATATATAGAATATCAACCTACTTTCAAAAGAGACCAAGAGAGAGGGAGAGGGAGAGGGAGAGGGAGGGACGGAGAGAGAGAGAGAGAGAGATCATCTTTTCCTGAATCCCTTCCCCTACATTCCCCAGTTTACCCCTTCTGTTGCAAGTAACCATCTATTATATCGTTTTCTGGTTTATTATTTCTGTATTTCATTTTGTAAATGTAAGTGTCTCTATTTTTCTTAATTTTCCCCCTTCCCCTTCTTTCTTACCTCAGAGGTAATATGCTAGATATCTGCTTTTTCACTTTTATTTTTCACTTAACATTCTTTCTTGGAAATTCTTTCATGTCAGTTTCTAGAAAACTTATTCATTTTTACAGCTGTATATATATAGTTTATAGTATATTTCTTAGGTTATTCAAGCAATAGTCTGTGAATATTTAGCTGGTTTTGAATATTATGCAATTACAAATGATGCTGTGATAAGTAACCTTGTTGCATATGTGTCTTCATTGTTTGGCCTATGATTGTAACCTGAAGTATAAATAACCGAAGAAAACTAGAGACTAATAGAAATATATTCAAAACACTCATTAAAACTTTTCTCACAATTTTCATGTCATACCTAGCATTATGGTAATTTATTTTTAACTTTATCAAAATGAAAGAAAGTTCTGCTGTACACTTGTATAAAGTTGAAGTTTAGGTATTTCACAATAGATACATATTTTCTATTCAGTGGGCTAAATGCATTTCTTGATGTAGGTTATGATGAAGCATCAGATGAAAAGCTTATGCTTAACCATCAGGATTCAGTGTCAAAACGCCAAACACAAGTAAAGAAACAAAGAACTTTCAAAAGGGAAAGACTCTCTAGTAAGTACAATAATTATAAATAACTTCATATTATTTTAAATTAAACTCATCAGAAGATCTTTTTTCTTTGCTTCCTGAAGATAATATCTCAGCATATGTTTTGCAGAAATTTTACATGTTGATTTTTTTTTTTTTTTTTTTTTGCGGTACACGGGCCTCACTGTTGTGGCCTCTCCCATTGTGGAGCACAGGCTCCCGACGCGCAGGCTCAGCGGCCATGGCTCACGGGCCCAGTTGCTCTGCGGCATGTGGGATCTTCCCGGACCAGGGCACGAACCCGTGTCCCCTGCATCGGCAGGCGGACTCTCAACCACTGCGCCACCAGGGAAGCCATACATGTTGATTTAAAGTATGAATACCCTAAGACAACTAGAGAGCAAAACTGAAATTATTGATACAATTTGGTTGGAATTTCTGATCATAAGACTATTTCATTCTCAGTATCCATTAAGGGCAATAATAGGTCAATAGTTGTCTCACTAAGGCTGTGTACCTTTCAGCCAACCTGGGAAATTTCTGCTCCAAAAGATCAGTGGGTGCCTCTCACCTATGTCAGTGTCTTTTTGCTATAGGCTTCGATGGGTGAAAAGAGGTCAGTAACTTAAAAACCAAATGGGGATCAGGTGGGTCCGAGGGAAGGCAGCTTGAATGGCCTGATGGAAGTCCTCCAGAGCATCCTGTTGGTTGGGTCTCCACTCAGAGGTAATAGCCTTTATGCTAACCCCACAGATATGTGCCATCAAACCCCTGTGGGCAGAATGCAAATGTGTTAGTACTCAGAGGGTCCCATCAATATTCAGACATTTTTTTTTTTATAATTTGGGGAAGGGAGGGCCAAAAGATATGCAAACATCTCCTCTAGAGTAAGATTTTTATCTGCTACCCTGGAATTTCACTTGGATACTAAGTCCTTGTCTATATTAATGACCTAGCCATGTTGCCACATATGGATCAACAGGGTGTGCAGTCCTGTGGGATGGTGCCTTTGCCTGGGCCCACCAGAAGGATGTCATCAATATAGTAGAAAGCTATTATTCCCTCTGTGAGTGGGACTTTTTCTAAGACATGCTCTATCCATTGAAGATAGGCAGATGGGGAATTTAGGGAGCCCTGTGGAAGGACATTAGTGGCATATTTCAATTAATTCTACATAAGGGTGAACTGATCCTGGTCATTTGCATGAAGAAGGTTGCTGAAAAGAGAGTTCAAGTTGTTGGTTGCTGTATACCAAGTTCCTTCACCTTGGGCAATAGCTTCTGTGACAGTCACAGTGCCAGGTTGGTACTAACACTCTGTGCAGCCTTAATTACTTAGTCTGTAGGCACCTGATGTTTTGTGCACAGGCCTGTTAAATGGAGAAATAGTCTATGGAATTTGTTGGCTTCTTTAAGCTCAGCAACAAGGGCAGTTATTTCTTTTTTACACCCAGGGAGTCAATATTGCTTTTGGTAGATATGGGCACTAGGTTCTGGTAGTTGGGTCGCTCAAGATCTTCCACCTGCCCCATTAAAATATCCTAACTGCAGCAAATCCCGTCACAACATGAGAGTGGATGCGAGTGGTGGGTCACATAAATAATACATCTATACCGACAATATATTCAGTAGTAGAGGCCATAGCAATGCACTGTACGGTAGTGTGGCCTGGAAAAGGTTTCTGTTTGTGATGGTGGCCCCAAACCAGACAGCATTATCTGTTTTCCCCTCATCTTGGTGCCAGGGCCTGTGGGGATTACAGTTATCAGTGTACCGCCATCCAGAAGGCCCAAGAAATGTAATTCTCGCCTGCCTGCAATTGTACTGGAATAGGCCCTCATATAGCTTCACTGGGGATGTAAGAACCTTGGTATAACCCTATCTTGTTTTTTATTTATTTTTATTTATTTATTTTTTTTTGTGGTATGCGGGCCTCTCACTGTTGTGGCCTCTCTTGTTGCGGAGCACAGGCTCCGGACGCGCAGGCTCAGCGGCCATGGCCCACGGGCCTAGCCACTCCGCGGCATGTGGGATCTTCCCGAACCGGGGCACGAACCCGTGTCCCCTGCATCAGCAGGCGGACTCTCAACCACTGCGCCACCAAGGAAGCCCTTGTTTTTTATTTTTGAAAGCTGTGATCAGGGTCAGTGTATGTGGAGTTCTTTGATCCATCTCAGAATTCACTGATAAAGGTAGCGAGAATAGCACTTGCATTATTCATAGCGGCCACCACAAAGTGGCCTGTAGTGGGGCTACATGCTGGGTCCTCATGGCCCATCATCTAACAATGAGTATCTTGGTGGAGAGCATTAATTTGCTGCTTTCAGACCCCACTGTATGGTAATCAGGCCCATAGATTTTTAGGTAAGGTCATTGCCCATAACATCCAGTAGAGGGAGCATTATTACCATTTTTACATCACTTTTTCTTTCTGGGCAGCAATTTCTGCATGCCTGAAAATTTGCCAATTAGGATCTGACTGTGTCACAACTGACTGACACAACTTATGAGGAAATTTGATTGAGCTTGATAACCAATAGGATTCACAAAAGTGAACTTAGAAATCTGAGTCTGGTAAGACCCAAGTCTAAGTTCTCTCCAGGTCACTGGGCAAAGTGATTCCAAAGTCCTATACATTCTTTTATATTAAAGGCATGAGTCTCGGTGTCAGGACTTAGAACTAACAATAGTCATAGAGTATAACTCAGCTTTCAGGGTCTCTGATGGCTTTTAGGCCTGTCTCTGGAGAACCATAGCCATTAGCTAGGGAATTGGTTCCCTAGCTCTCTTAAGAGTCCCTCTGTTAGATCTCTAATTTGACTCATCAGTGGAACTTGACCAGAGTTTGGAGGCTAAAGTGAAGGTCCAATGTTCCCTTCAAACTGAAAGTCTTATTTAACAATTTGTGAGAACTTTCTAAGGTGCTCTGTGGCCTCCACCAGCACTTTCTGAGGCTCACAGGCTAAGTGTCCCATTGGATCCTCACACTCTTGCAGTTGATCCATTTGCAAAGTCCAAGGGTGGCCCAAATCTTCTCTCACACCTCCTAAAAGTGCTTTGTAGGATCTACAGCATTATATTGATCACTTTGCTCACTGTACCGGTTTCTCAGAGAGCTAGAGAGCTGCCGGTTGTCAAGTTGGCCAATTAAGATAACAAACTAAACAAAGTAAAATTCTGCCTTTTTTCACTTACTCTGATAGTATAAGCAAGGATCTAAACAGAAAAGGGCTGAAGCTCTACCAGTCTTCCATTTTCCCCACAGAACAGCACTAGGCAAGGGTCAGGTGTATCATTATAGACAGGAGAGAGTGGGGGCAACATCTCACTGCCCCAAACAAAAGGCTCCTGCTGTTTTAAGGACACTGGGCCCAGGGGAAGGATGAGGAGGCAGAGTTTGGAGCAGATAAGTACTTTACACCGAATCAGACTGAGAACAGTGTCTTCCAGGTCTATCTTTAAGGTGGCGTAGGTAGAGGCATCTGAACAGTACAGGTTCAGTACATCTGAACCTCTGAATGGAGGTTCCTAGGCCAGAATGCAGATAAATGTAAGATCATGGTCATCTAGAAGTGGAGGTTAAGGGTCAGCCTGACTGCAGCTACTTCTAGTGCCTGCAGTGTATACATCAAGTCAGTGTGGGGTTGGAAGCTTTTCCCTGTAAGAACTGCCAGGTAGGTTTGTAATTGCTTATGGGGCTGAAAGATCATATACAGGGTTTTGACTTGCAGTTGGAACCTCAGTGTATGTATACACACACACACACACACACACACACACACACACACACATTCATACGTACCTATACCTACATACACATAAAAGTGAACATATATATGCATATACACATACATAGGCATATTTAGAAATTATGAGTTCTTACAGGCACCTTCAATTCCAGTTAATATCCCTAGGGCTTGTTTTTGCCTGCCTTCATTTTATATGTGGATGTCCTTCCACAGTGAGAATCCTGACTTTGAGCAACATCAACACATTTATATATTCACTCCATCCTATAATACTTCTAAAATTGTTTCAGTCACTTAGCTGATACTAGGGAAAAAACCTACTAAATTTTTTGTGATTTTTTTTTTTTTTTTTTTTTTTTTTTTTGCATCCCACTCTCTTGCCTAAGACTGAGAGTATATGTCAAATACTGTTGATGAACTACTTGGATTTGTGCTTATTTTTTTCCTGCAGTAGGTTGATTAAGGTTGCTTCCAACGTTAGTCTTTTTATTTTTTACTTTAGTTTTATTTTTGGAATATGTAAAACATGACCCTTTTCTAAAAGTAATAAATATGCAAAAATATATATAAAGCATCATTTCTTTCTTATTCCTTCCCTACATTCCTTAGTCCTCACCCTCCTTTAGTAGGTATCCAACTAAATTGTTTTTTGGTTTGTCTTTTCTGTGTTTCATTGAAAAAATAACTTTTTTTCCTCTTTATGTATTTATTTCTTATGTCCCTTTCTTTCTTTTACCAAAGGTGAAAAAGATAGCATGCTAGATATTCTTTTTTTTTTGTGGTATGCGGGCCTCTCACTGTTGTGGCCTCTCCCATTGCGGAGCACAGGCTCCGGACGCGCAGGCTCAGCGGCCATGGCTCACGGGCCTAGACGCTCCGCAGCATGTGGGATCTTCCCGGACTGGGACACGAACCCGTGTCCCTGCATCGGCAGGCAGACTCTCAACCACTGCGCCACCAGGGAAGCCCTAGATATTCTTTATTTCAGTTTTTTTTTTCATTTATTGTTGCCTCCTAGAAATCCCTCCAGTTCGTTTTATAGAGACCTTTTGCATTTCTTTTACAGTAGTAGGTACACTTGTTATACTACATCATATACCATAATTTATACTTCACCGTAGTTTATAATATATACTTTAATTTATTCAACCAATCTTCTATGCTTATATATTTTGCTGCTTTTAGCTATTTTGCAATTACACATAATATTGTAATGAAACACTTGTACTTACACATTTTCTTTTTTTTTTTTAAGAAGTCAACATAGGTTTGTGTTTTTCTTTAACATCATTATTGGAGTATAATTGCTTTACAATGGTGTGTTAGTTTCTGCTTTATAACAAAGTGAATCAGCTATACATATACATATATCCCCATATCTCCTCCCTCTTGTGTCTCCCTCCCACCCTCCCTGTCCCACCCCTCTAGGTGGTCACAAAGCACTGAGCTGATCTCCCTGTGCTGTGCGGCTGCTTCCCACTAGCTATCTATTTTACATGGGGTAGTATGTACACAGTTTCATTGTTTGGCCTATAAATATGTATTTACCTAAAGTATAAATAACACAAGAAAACTAGAGACTAATATAAAACATATTTGATGTCTAGGAATGTTTATGAAACACTGAGACTGTTTCACCATACATCTATCAAAAATGATCTCACAATTTTCATGTGGATCTAGCATTGTGGCAATTTACTTAAAACTTTATAAAAATGAGAGAAGATGCTGCTGCATAATTATTATAAATTTGAAATTAGAGATTTCACAATAAATCTATTTTCCCATTTAAGTGGAGTGAATGTATCTCTTTTTGAAGCTCATGATAAAGTACCAGATAAGAAGCTTATGCATGAGAATCAAGATTCAGTGTCAAAAATCCAACAGCAAGTAAAGAAAGAAAGAAATCTCAGAAGGGAAGGACACACTAGTAAGTATAGTAATTATAGAAAATTTTTAAATATTTTAAATTAAACTCATCAAATGAGCTTTTTTGTTTGGTTCATGGATATGTATTTGGGCATGTATTTTATTTTATTTTATTTTTTAAATTAAGTTAAGTCAATTTATTTATTTTTAATTTTTTGGCCTCGCTGCATGGCATGTGGGCTCTTAGTTCCCCAACCAGGGATCAAACCCGTGCCCCCTGCAGTAGAAGTGCAGAGTCTTAACCACAGGACCAGCAGGGAAGTCCTGGGCATATACTTCATAGAAAATTTCTACTTTGACCTAAAGTGTTAATACCCTAAGATAATTAGAGAGCAGAAACAAAAGTATTGATACCTTTTGATTGAGATTTCTAGTACTAAGATTATTTTAAGGCCTTGGGTTATGTACTCAGTATGATTCAATAACAGACCATCAACTGACTCTTAAAGGGTGTACACTTCTGAGCTCTCTCCAGGAGATTTGGGTCCATAAGTTCAGCAGTTAACTCTGACATGTCTGTGGCAGTGTCCTTTAGTCATAGCCCATAGTTCGTGAACAAAGAGGTGCTGAGACCTGTAACTCAAACAGGAGATGTGGATCACAGGGACCAAAGGGAATGGTCAAATTCAACATCATGAGATTTTTCCATATGTTTTCTTCAAGAAATTTTATAGTTTTAGGTCTTAAGTTTCAGTCTTTAACCCATTTTGAATTAATTTTTGTGTATGATGTAAGGTAAACATCCAACTTTATTGTTTTACATGTAGATATCAGTTTATTCACCTATTTCTTGGAGACACTGTTCTTTCCCCATTGATTGTTCTTGACACCCTTATTAAAGGTCATCAACTATACATGTGAGGGTCTAAGCTCTTTAATCTATTCCATTGGTCTGTATGTCTGTCTTTATGCCCCTACCACACTATTTTGATTACCTGTGCTTTGTAATATGTTTTGAAATTAGTAAATGCTAGAGGTATAAATTCGTTATTCTTTTTCAAGATGTTTTGGCTATTTGGGATCCTTTGAGATCCTGTATAAATTTTAGCATGCGTTTTTCTATTTCTTCTGCAAAAAATGCACTTGGATTTTTATAGGGATTACACTGAATCTGTGGATTGCTTTGGGTAGTACTGAGACCTTAACTATATTAAGTTTTCAAATCCAGGAACATGGGATGTTTTTTCATTTATTTGTCTCTTCTTTAATTTCTTTCAGCAGTGTTTTTTTAAATTAATTTTTATTGGAGTATAGTTGCTTTACAATGTTGTATTAGTTTCTACTCTACAGAAAAGTGAATCAGCTATACGTATACATATATCCCCTCCTTTTTGGATTTCCTTCTCATTTAGGTCACCCCAGTGCATTTAGTAGCGTTCCCTGTACTATACAGTAGGTTCTCATTAGTTGTCTATTTTATACATAGTATCAATAGTGTATATATGTCAATCCCAGTCTCCCAATTCATCCCATCCCCTTCCATTCCCCCTTGGTATCCATACATTTGTTCGCGAGTCTGTGTCTCTGTTTCTGCTTTGCAAATAAGATCATCTATACCATTTTTCTAGATTCCACATATATGCGTTAATATATGATATTTGTTTTTCTCTTTCTGGCTTCACTTTCATGTCGTGGCTATCGTCAATAGTGCTGCACTGAACATTGGGGTGCATATAGCTCTTTGAATTTTGTTTTTCTCTGGGTATATGCCCAGTAGTGGAATTGCTGGGTCATATGGTAGTTATATTTTTAGTCTTTTAAGGAGCCTCCATACTTTTCTCCATCATGGCTGTATCAATTTACATTCCCACCAACAATGCAAGAGGGTTCCCTTTTCTCCACACCCTCTTCAGCATTTACTGTTTGTAGATTTTTTTGATGATGGCCATTCTGACCAATGTGAGGTGATACCTCATTGTAGTTTTGATTTGCATTTCTCTAATAATTAGTGATGTTGAGCATCTTTTCATTTGTTTGTTGGGCATTTGTATGTCTTCTTTGGAGAAATGTCTATTTAGGTCTCCATTTTTTGATTGGGTCGTTTTTTGATATTGAGCTGCATAAGCTGTTTGTATATTTTGGTGATTAATCCTTTGTCAGTTGCTTCATTTACAAATATCTTTTCCCATTCTGAGTGTTGTCTTTTCATCTTGTTTATGGATTCCTTTGCTGTGCAAAGGTTTTAAGTTTAATTAGGTCCCATTTGTTTATTTTTATTTCCATTTCTCTAGGAGGTGGGTCAAAAAAGATCTCACTGTGATTTATGTCAAAGAATGTTCTGCCTATGTTTTCCTCTAAGAGTTTTATAGTGTATGACCTTACGTTTAGGTCTTTAATCCATTTTGAGTTTATTTTTTTGTTATGGTGTTCTAATTTCATTCTTTCACATGTAGCTGTCCGTTTTCCGAGCACGACTTATTGAAGAGGCTGTCTTTTCTCCATTGTGTATTCTTGCCTCCTTTGTCATAGGTTAGGTGACCATAGGTGCATGGGTTTATCTCTGGGCTTTCTATCCTATTCCATTGATCTATATTTATGTTTTTTTGCCAGTACCATGCTGTCTTGATTACGGTGGCTTTGTAGTATAGTCTGAAGACAAGGAGCCTGATTTCTCTGGCTCCGTTTTATTTTATTTTTATTTTTTTACTGTTCCTTTTTTTTTCTGGCTCTGTTTTTCTTTCTCAAGATTGCTTTGGCTATTTGGGGTCTTTTGTGTTTCCATACAAATTGCAAAATTTTTTGTTCTAGTTCTGTGAAAAATACCATTGGTAATTTGATAGGGATTGCATTGAATCTGTAGATTGCTTTGTGTAGTATAGTCATTTTCACAATATTGATTCTTCCAATCCAAGAACATGGTATATCTCTCCATCTGTATCATCTTTGATTTCTTTCATCAGTACTTTATAGTTTTGCATGCACAGGTCTTTTGCCTCCTTAGGTAGGTTGATTTCAGCAGTGTTTTATAGTTTTCAGTGTACATGCCTTTTGCCTCCTTGGTTAAGTTTATTCCTACATATTTTATTATTTTTGATGAATTGTTTTCATAGTTTACTTTTCATATTGTACATTAATAGTTTGTAAAAATGTAACTGATTTTTACATGTTGATTTTGTACCCTGAAACTTTGCTGAATTCATTTATTAATTCTCCTGGGGGTTTTTTTGTGTGTGTATGCATGTGTGAATCTTTAGGGTTTTCTATGTATAAGGACATTTTATCTATGAACAGATAATTTTACTTCTTCCTTTCTAATTTTTATATCTCGTATTTCTTTTTTTGCCCAGTTGCTGTTGTTAGGACTTCTAGTACTATGTTGAATAGAAGTGGTGAGAGTGGGCATCCTTGCCTTATTTTTGATCTCAAAGGAAGTTTTTAGTTTTTCATCACTGAGTGTGATGTTAGCTGTGGGCTTTGCTTATATAGTCTTTATTATATGTGGGTATTTTGCTTTTAATCTTAGTTTGTTGAGTGTTTTGTTTAATCATAAAAGGATGTTTAATTTTCTGTATCAGCTGAGATGGTCATGTGTGTTTTTTTTTTCCTTCATGCTATTAATATGATGTGTCACATTAATTGATTTTCATGTATTAAATCAACCTTGCATTCCAGGAATAAATCCCACTTGGATGTGGTATTTAATCCTTTTAGTGAGCTCTTGAATTCTGTTTGCTAGTATATTGTTGAGTTTTGCATCTGTGTTCATCAGGTATACTGGCCTGTAATTTTCCTTTCATATAATCCCTTTGTCTGACTTTGGTATCAGGTTAATACTGGCTTCATAGAATGAGTTTAAAAGTTTTCCTATTCATTTCTTTGGATGAGTTTGATGAGGACTAGTGTTAGTTTTGTTGTTGTTAATGTTTGGTAGCATTCTGCAGTGAAGCTGTCTGGTCCTGGGTTTCTATCTGTCGGGAGGTTTTTGATTACTGATTTAATCTACTAGTTACTGTTCTTTCAGATATTCTGTTTATTCATGATTCAGTTAGTAGGTTGTGTTTCTTAGAATTCATTTTTTTCTAGGTATTTCAGATAGTTGGCATACAGTTCATAATGTTCTCTTATAATAATTTTTATTCCTATGGCATTGGTTGTAATGCCTCTTCTTTCATTTCTTATTTAATTATTTGAGTCTTTTCCCTTTTTTCTTAGCTAATGTAACTAAATGTTTTCAATTTTGTTGGTCTTTTCAAAAAACCAACTCCTGGTTTTATTCATTTTCTTTATTGTTTTTCTCTTCTCTGTTTCACTTACCTCTGCTCTAATCTTTATTATTTCCTTCCTTCTGCTATCTTTGGGTATAGTTTTATCTTCTTTTTCTAGTTCCTTGAGTTGTAAAGTTAGGTTGTTTATTTGAAATATTTCTTCTTTTTTAATGTAAGCATTCATAGCTATAAATTTTCCTCTTAGCACTGCTTTCATTGCATTGCATATATTTTGTTATGTTGTGTTTTCATTTTCATTTGTCTCAAGATAATTTCTAATTTCTCTCGCAATTTCTACTTCACCCATTGTTTTTTTTGAGAATATATTTTTATATTTCCCACATATTTGTGGATTTTCAAGTGTTTCTGCTACTGTTAATTTCTAGTTTCTTTCCATTGTGATCAGAAAAGTTATTTTGCGTAATAACAGTATCCTGGAGAATGTTCCATGTGTACTTGAGAAAAATGTATTCTGATGTTGTTAGGTGGAGGTTTTTTTGCATATATCTATAATGTCCAATTGGCCTATAGTGTTGTTCAAATCCTCTAATTTTCTTATTGATCTTTTTTCTGGTTGTTTTTTCCATTATTGAAAATGAGGTATTGAAGTCTCCTACAATTTTTGTTTTATGGTCTGTTTCTCCATTCAATCTGGTTAATGTTTTCTTCATGTATTTAGGAGTTCTCATGTCTGATGAATATATGTTTATATATATAAACACTATAATGTTTATATTTATAATGTTACATATTCCTGGAGAATTGACCTTTTTATTATTATATGATGTCTTACTTTGTCTCTTTAACAGGTTTTGACTAAAGTCTCTTCTGTCTGATATTATAGTATAGCCATCACTATTCTCTTTTGGTTATCATTTGCATGGGGAATCTGTTCCCATCCTTTCACTTTCAGTCTATATATGTCCTTAGACCTAAGTGAATCTCTTGTAGACAGCATTATAGGTGGGTCTTATTTTTTATACGTACAGCTACTCTGTGTCCAGGGAGTTTAACCCACTTACATTGGTAGGTTGTGTGTTTCTAAGAATTTATCCATTTCTCTAGGTTATCCAATTAGTTGGCATACAGTTGGTTAGGAAAGGACTTACTTTTGCCATTTTGTTAATTATTTCCTGTATGTCTCATAATTTTTTGCTCCTCATTTCCTATTTTACTCTCTTCCTTTGTCTTTCATTGATTTTTTTTGGCAGTGGCATGCTTTAATTCTCTTCTCATTTCCTTTTGTGTATTAGTCTTCTCAGGCTGCCATAACTGAAAGCCATAGACAGGGTCACTTAAAAAAAAAAAAACAGAAAATTATTTATTACAGTTCTGTAGGTGAAGTCCAAAATCTAGGTGCTAGTAAGTTAGATTTCATTCTGAGATGTCTTTTCTTGGCTCATAAGTGTCCACCATCTATTGTGTACCCACATGACCTCTTCTTTGTGTGCAAATGGAGAGAGAGAGAGATAGAGAATGAAAGCTCTGGTGTCTCTTTTTATTAGGGCAACAATCACATCAGATCAGGGTCTTACCCTTATGATGTCATTTAACCTTAATTACTTCCCTTCCCCCCATCTCCAAAACCGTCACATTGGAGGTTAGGGCTTCAACATATGAATTTTGGGAGATACAAACATGTATCCATAACATGAATAGTCTATAAATGTTTTTGTTATGGTTACAATAATATATTTTATACCAGTAACAAGTTAACTTCAAACACATACATACTTCTGTCACTAAACTGTACTCCTTTAAAGCTCTTTCCCCTCACTTTATTTATTGGTGTCACAAATTACATCTTTGTATACTGTGTGCCCATTAACATAGATTTATAGTTATTTTATGCTTTTTCTCCTAATTCTGTATAAGAATTAAAGGGAAGTTATGCATCAAAATGTCAGTAATATACATTTCTACATTTGTCCATATATCTTAACCAAAACCTTTATATTATCATACAGCTTCATGATGCCATCTAATATCCTTTCATTTCAACTTGAAAGACTTCCTTTAGTATTTCTGGCAGAGCAGGTCTAGTGGTATGAACTCCGTCAGCTTTTGTTTATCTGTGAAAATCTTAATTTCCCTTTCAGTTTTGAAGGACAGTTTTGCCAAATATCATATGCTTGGTTGACGGTTGTTTTCTTTTGGCACTCTGAAAGTATCATCCCACTGTCTTATGGCCTTCAAGGTTTCTGAGAAATTCATTTATAATCTTATAGAGGCTCCCTTGCACATGACAAATTGTATTTCTCTTGCCTCTTTTAAGATTTTCTCTTTTTCCTTGACTTCTGACAGTTTGACTACATTGTGTTTCGGTGTTGGTCTCTTTGGGTTTTTCCTAGTTGGAGTTTATAAAGCTTATTGAATTTGTATATCCATTTCTTTTTAAAATTTGGTAAGTTTTGTCATTTCTTCAAATAAACTCTCTGCTCCCTTTTTTCTCTCTTCTCTTCTGGGACTTTCATAATGCATATCTTGGTCCACCTGATAGGGTCCCATAAATCCTTCATGCTCTCTACACTTTTCTTAATTCTTTTTTCTTTTTGCTCCTCAGATACAATGATTTCACATGACCTGTCTCCCAGTTTGCTGATTTTTTTTCTGCCTGATCAAGTCTGATGGTGAACCCCTTTAGTGAATTTTTCAATTCAGTTATTATATTGCTCAGCACCAGAGGTTTTTTTTATAGTTTCTATATCTTTGTTGATATTCTAATTTTGTTCATGCTTCATTGTCCTGATTTCATTTAGTTTATATTTCTTTCAGCTCATTGAGAATCTTTAAGGCAGTTGTTAAAATTCCTTGTGAGGTAATTCACAGACCTGTGGTTTTTTAGGGTTGGTTTCTGGAACTTTATTTTCTTCCCATGATTGGGACATGTTTCCATGTTTCTTTGTATGCTTTGTCATATTTTGTTGAGATTTGGGAATTTGAAAACATAGCTATCTCTCTCAGTCTTTTCAGATACAGGGGAACACCTTGACTAATCAGCCTGACATGGAGGTTCTGATACTTCTCAAACCTTCGCTGGGGATGTATCTTCTCTGGGCTTGTGTGTACTTTTATTCTAGTGTATATGACTTTTTTTTTTTTTTTTTTTGGTAGTACGCGGGCCTCTCACTGTTGTGGCCTCTCCTGTTGCGGAGCACAGGCTCCGGACGCACAGGCTCAGTGGCCATGGCTCACGGGCCCAGCCGCTCCGCGGCACGTGGGATCTTCCCAGACCAGGGCACGAACCCGTGTCCCCTGCATCAGCAGACGGACTCTCAACCGCTGCGCCACCAGGGAAGCCCTATATGACTTTTTTTTACTCTCCTAATTTCCCTAAGAGGATCTCTCCTGTTTCTTCTCAGGAGATTTTTGTTTTGGTTTCTATTGTATTCCTCCACCCGTAATCTCTTGCTCCTCCATCATTTGCAGAACTTCATAACCCCTGCAGCTCTAATGTGTAACGGCACTTGCCTTTGTTTTCAGCAGTCTCCAACCTGGTATCTAACTATGGAACTGTCCCCATCAGCTTTCCAGATCAGGCAAGACAGCAACCAATGAGTCAGACAGTGCCTAGACATGCCAGAAAGTTGGATGCAAGTGTCACTCTTTTCATCCCAATGGAGGATCTGGAAATTGCGAGACTTCCTTGTTACTGTGGCACACTGTGGCACACTCTGCCAGGGAGATGGTGGGGCTAACTAAGCTGGGCAAAATGCCATGACCCTTCCTACCCTCTTTGGTACAGTTTTTCTTGGTTAGTAATTCACTTGGATGATGCAGCTTCTTAACTGGTTTCTAGAGTTCTCATAATGGTATTTTGGTCTGTATATTGTTATTAACTTAGTGTCTCCATAGGGTAATGAGGGTCTGGAACTTCCTAGTCCTCCATCTTCCTGATATTTTATCCTATAATTAAGTTTTAACTTAAGTATAAAAGTCCTACGTAGGAAATATAGAGAATGATAGAAAGCACATGTGATGCCTAGGATTATTAATGAAATAATGAGACAGTTTCAGTGTATACCCATTAAAACTCTTCTCTTTTCATATTAGATCTAGCATTATGGTAATCTACTTATAAGTCTATAAAATTGAGAAGAATTTATGCTGTACATTTGTTATAAATTTGAAAGTTAGGGGTTCACAATAGATCTGTTTTTCTATTTATTTGATTATATGCTTCTCTTTATGTAGCTCAGTTTGAAGTACCAGATGGAAATCTTCTCTATGAGGATCAAGACTCAATATCAAAAACACAAATGCAAGTAAATACACAGAGAACATTCAAAGGTAATATATACCTTAAGTAGTAAAATAATTACAGGTAACTTTAAATTATTTTAATTAAACTCAGTAGAAAATATTCTTCTTTGGTTCATGAATATGCATCTGAGATTATATTTCATGCAACATTCATAGTTTCTTTGATGTTAGTTGTAAATACCCTAAGAAAATTAGAGAGCAAAAGTCAAAGTATTCATAACTTACATTGGTATTTCTGGTTGTAATATTATTTCACAGTCATAGGTCATATACTCAGACACCAAGGCTCAATCATAGGCCAATAATTTTCTCACAAAAGATGCATACCTTTCAGCAGACTGGAAGATTATAGGTCCAAAACTCCAGAGGGTGTCTGTCTGTGACCTATGGTAGTAGCCTTCTACCACAGACTGTACTTGGTGAACAGAGATGTTGCTGAGAGCTGTAACTCTAACAGCAAATGAGGATCAGAGGGCCCCAAGGGAAGGATAGGCTGAGAGGCCTGGTGGAGGGCCTCAAGTGCGTCCTCTTGGTTGTGGCCCCACTGAGAAGAGTGGCCTTTGAAGTAATCTAATAGTAATGGATGTAATGGATGCCATCAAGAACCACACATGGGGACTATGAGAGTGCAAGTATCCAAATAGTCCCACCAATAGCTGGGCCTCATTTTCAGTTGTTCAAGTAGAGTGTGTCAAAGCTTGGCAGTCTTCTCCTTTGGAATGACATGTTGTGCCCCTCACAGATTTTGCCCAGGGATTTCAGTTAGGTACTGGGTAACTATGTCTTATCTGTAATAATGGTCCAGCCATGTTGCTACATATTGGTCTGTAGGACGTCTAGTTCTTGTTAAGTGGTGCCCTTGTATGGACCTATTTGGATGATGTCATCAATAGACTGGAAGGCTAGTGCTCCCTCTGGGTGTAGGACATTTCTAGGTCAAGACTGTTTGGTGAAAGATAGTTGGGGAATTTATGTAGCTTTATGGAAGGACATTAGTGAAGCAATGCAATCTGTTCCCCATATGACGAACTGATCCTAATCATCCATGTGGACAGAGATTATGCATAGGGTATTTGCACCATCTATTACAGAATACCAGATTCTCTCACTGTGGACAGTAGCTTCCATGACAGTCACAATATCAGATATAACTAGTGCCTGGGGACTACATCACTGAACTGCCAATTATCACTGGAGTCTCTACACACACAAGGACATATGCCCAGGTCCACTGAGCTACTGAATGAAGAAACAGTCTCAGGGAGAATTTTTGCTTCATTAAGTTCATCAATAAGGACAGTTATTTACTTTTCTTCTTCACGCATTTGTTTTTGAGGAACAAAGTACTAGATTCAGGTAGTTGAGTAGTTTCACAGTCTTCCACTTGTCCTGCTGAAGTGGTAATTTCTATCAGGGTTTGGGGTGAATGCAAGTAGGGGTTCATGTAAACAGTACTTCTATACCAATAATGCATTCAACAGTGGGGGCTATAACAATGGAGTTTTGAGGTGGCCTGAGTGGGTACACTGTTGTAGGGTCTGGGTAAGTTTCCCATTGGTGGTGGCCGTGGAGTACCACCTCGGCATTATCAGTGTCCTCCTCATCCTGGTGTCGGGGGTTGTGGTGATCACAGTCACCTCTGCACCCATGTCCCACAGGCTTGGGAATGCAATTCTGCACATCTCCATTGAACTCTAACTTTATCATAAGTCCTCACATTCCCACTGGATATATGGGGCCCGGCCTAACCCATAGTCTTGTTTATCTTGAAAGCCGTAAAGTCTTGGTAAAAGTTGGCAGAGCATTTTGATTCATGGCAAGGATCACTGGGAAAAGCAGAAACATAGCACCTGTGTTAGTCATAGGCCACAGTAGTGGCCTGTTGGGCCTCCCTTATCCCACTACCTGGCCTTCGGGTCCTTGGTAAATATCCCATCAGTCTACTCCTTTCAGACCCTGTTTTGGGGGTAACACACCCTTTGATCTCTTTAAGGCCTTTGCCCAGATGGTCCGGGGTGGTTACTAGACTACCATTTTTACATCATTCTCTCTTCTGGTCAGTCATTGCTATCTTGGCATTATTCACTATTACTTGTCCAGAAATTTGTCAGTTAAGGTCCAGATTGTGTCGTAGACCAATTGCCCTGACCTTATTAGGATGTTTATCGAGCTTGATGTCCAGCAGTAGTGGCACAAATGAACCTAGGAACCTGAATCTGGTAAATAAAAAAAAAAAAACAATCTCATCATCTGCTGTCCTCATTCCCTCATTGTATATCTTAGGCACCACCAGGGTGGCTCATGGAGTCACTATTGCCTTTTCACGTATGCTTAAAACATGTTTTACAAAGGCAAGGATGAGCCATCTGTCGGATCCAAAACAGTACCCAGCTGAGGAAGGAGAGTCTTGGATGTCTGTATTTTTTCATACTCCTTTATTCCACCTCCTTGTGCAGTGTGGCCATTGTCAAGGTTCTCCAAGAAATGTTTCTGTATTAGCAACCCGGCAAGGTTACATGATTATTTCTTTAACAAGATACTCCTTTAAATGTGAAGATGAACGACTCACGTCTATAAGGTCTCTTCAGGTCACTGGGTAAAGTGATCCTCAGCACTTTACATTCCTTTTCATTAAATCATGAATTACAGTAACCACTATAGCAAAGGCTGAACACAAGTTCCAGGAGCATTAGATCTAACAGTAGTCACTGAGTGCAACTCAGCATGCAGGGTCACCAACAACTTTTGATCCCATTTTTTTTTTTTTTTTTTTTTTTTGCGGTACTCGGGCCTCCCACCGTCGCGGCCTCTCCCGCTGCGGAGCACAGGCTCCGGACACACAGGCTCAGCGGCCATGGCTCACAGGCCCAGCCGCTCTGCGGCATGTGGGATCCTCCCGGACCGGGGCACGAACCCGTGTCCCCTGCATCGACAGGTGGACTCTCAACCACTGCGCCACCAGGGAAGCCCTGATCCCATTATTGATGAAACTGTAAGTAGCCAAGGAATTGCTTCCCCAGTTTTGTCAAAATCCCTGTTTGATGTTTAATTTGACCCACTCACTGGGCATCTTGGCCAGCAAAACAGGACTATTAAAATAGAAGGATCATGGGGCTTCCCTGGTGGCACAGTGGTTGAGAGTCCGCCTGCTGATGCAGGGGACACAGGTTCATGCCCCGGTCCGGGAAGATCCCACATGCCACGGAGCGGCTGGGCCCGTGAGCCATGGCCGCTGAGCCTGTGCATCCGGAGCCTGTGCTCCGCAACGGAAGAGGCCACGACAGTGAGAGGCCCGCGTACCGCAAAAAAAAAAAAAAAAGGATCATGTAAACAATAAAGTAACACTCTCCTAAGCATGTCACACAATCTGTCAGCAGTTCCTGAGACACGTTGGCCTGAATGGTCATGTGCCCTGTGGGAACCTCAGACTCTTAACAAATGACTCAGCAAGTGCCCCCTTAGAGAGCCCTGAGGACTCACTAGTGCTCCTTCCAGAAAGGAATTGTGCTTCATTGACCACATTGCTCACTGTGCTAACTTGTCAGGGAGAGAGCTGCCAGTTTTTGAGTTGGTCAAGTAAGACAGCAAGTAAATTGAAAGTAAATTTAAGCATTTATTCACTTACTGTAATAGTATAAGAGTCTAAACAGGAAAGGTTCCCAGCCACACCAATATTCCATTTTCCCCCACAGAACATCATTGGATGAGGGTCAGATACATCAGTGCTGACAGGGCTGGGGTAGGGGAAGATCATCTCACAACCAAAGGAGCTCCAAACAAAAGGTTCTTGCTGTTCTATAGATCTGAGAGGAGATAGAAGTGGGAGGTCTAGGAGGAGTGCAAAAGTACTGAAAACAGAGTCAGAGATAATAAAAAGGTCTACAAGGTCCAATGAAAAGGTGGTCTATGTACAGGGTCTCAGCTGAGTCCTCCCCACATAAGAATGCTTCAGAATTGAAGCACTCAGACTAAGAATGCAGATATGGCCTTAGTCCATGACTGCACTAATTCCAATGTCTGCAGTGCACTGGCTATGTCTCAGAGTCTAGTGTGGAGTATGAAGATTTCCCCCATGACAGCTGCCAGATCAAGCCTTTGTAATCGTCTAAGGTTGGGCCTGACAGATCACGCAGAAGATTTTGGCATGTTGTCAGTGCCTCAGTGTAAACACATATGCATGTCCACATACAGGTACACATGATATACATATATGGATATACATATCCATATAGTCATCTTCATGTATGCTTACATACATAAACGTGCACATATATGTATATATGCATATTCACAGACATATTTAGAAATCATGGTTTCTCAAAGACACTTTCAATTTCATTCTCTCCCCTCAAGACTTGTTCTTATCTTTCTCTATTTCCGGTGTGTATATCCTTCCTTCCACAGTGTGAATCTGACTCTGATCAACATCAGTACATTTACTCATTTGCTCTACCTTATAATGCTTCTAAAATTATTTCAGAATGTAGAACCCTAGAAAAACAAATCTACTAAGAGAATTCTGTGATTTGCAAACAGAGAACAGATTTGTGGTTGCCAAGGGAGTGGAGGGTGGGGGTGGGATGGATTGGGAGTTTGGGATTAGCAGATGCAAACTATTATATATAGGATGGATAAACAACAAGGTCCTACTGTATAGCACAGGGAACTATATTCAATATCCTGTGATAAACCATAATGGAAAAGAATATGAAATATATATATACATATATAACTGAGTCAATTTGCTATACGGCAGAAATTAACACAACATTGTAAATCAACTGTACTTCAATAAAATAAATTTAAAAAATAAATTCTTCAATAAACATCTTAACTTACAGTTGAAAAAGAGGAAAAAGATTTTGTGATTTGTTTACAGTTCACCCCTCTACTCTTTTGCCCAGGAGTGAGGGTGTACGTCAAATACTATATTGATGATTTACTTGCATTACTGCTTTCTTATTTCCTTCAGTAGATTCAGTTCTTTAAATTTAGTTTCAGTTTTAGTTCCTTTTCTTATCCTTTGTAATTTAACTTTTCTGTTGATACATAATTGACACATAACATGTTTCATATGTACAACATACTGACTCGAGATATGTATATATTACAAAAAGTATCACAATAAGTTTAGTTATCATCTATCACCACATATAGTTAAATTTTTTTTCTTGTGATGAGAATTTTTAAGATGTACTCTCTTAGGAACTTTCAAATATGCAATGCAGTATTAACTGTAGTCACCATGCTGTATATTTTATCTCCAGTACTTATTTATTTTATAACTGCGAGTTTGTACCTTTTGACCACCTTCACCCATTCACCCACCCTCTACCCCCTGCTTTTGGCAACCACCAATCTGTTCTATGAGTTTTGATATTGGTTTTGTTTTTGTTTTAATTCCACATATAATTGAGATCATACAGTATTTGTCTTTCTTTCACTGACTTACTTCACTTAGTATAGTACCCTCAAAATGCATCCATGTTGTCCCAAATGGCAAGATTTCCTTCTTTTTTATGGCTGAATAATATTCCTTTGTATATATGTATACTACATTTTCTTTATCCATTCATCTGTCCATGGACACTTAGGTTGTTTCCATGTTTTGGCTATTATATTATTATTATAAATAATGCTGCAGTGAACATAGGGGTTTAGATATCTTTTCAAGTTAGTGTTTTCATTTCCTTTAGAAAAATACCCAGAAGTGGAATTGCTGGATTGTAAGGTAGTTCTATTTTTACTTTTTTGAGGAACCTCCCATAATGTTTTCCACAGTGGCTGCACCAAATTCCCTTCCCACCAACAGTGCACAAGGGCTCCCTTTTCTCCACATTCTCACCAACACTTATTTCCTGTCTTTTTGATAATAGCCATTCTAACAGGTATGGGGTGGTATCTCATTGTGGTTTTGATATGCATTTTCCTGACGATTAATAATGTTGAGAACCTTTTCATGTACCTGTAGGCCACCTGTAATGAAACATGTCCTTTCAAATCCTCTATCCATTTCTTAATCAGATTTTTTTTCTGCTTTTGAGTTGTATGAGTTATTTCTTTATTTTGGATATTAACCCTTTGTCAGATATACGATTTGCAAATACTTTCTTCCATTCTGTAGGTTGCCTTTCATTTTGTTGATATTTTCCTTTGCCGTGCAGAAGCTTTTTAGTTTGATGCAGTCTCATTTTTGGTGTCAAATCCAAAAAGTCTTCACCAAGACTGATAATGTCAGGGAGCTTACTGCTTATGTTTTCTTCTAGAAGTGTTATGGTTTCTGGTCTTACATTCAAGTCTTTAGTTGATTTTGCATTGATTTGTGTGTGTAAGATAGTGGTCCAGTTTCATTCTTTTGCATGTAGCTGTCCAGTTTTCCCAACATCATTTATTGAATAGACTGTCCTTTCTTCACTGTTTATTCTTGGCTGATTTGTTGTAAATTAATTGACCCTATATGTGTAGGTTTATTTCTGGAATCTCTGTTCTCTTCCATTGATTTATATGTCCATTTTTATGGCAATACCATACTGTTTTGATTACAATAGCTTTGTAATACACAACTGACCCTTGAACAACACAGATTTGAACTGCATGAGTCTACTTATACACAGAATTTTTTCAGTAAATACATGCTATGGTACTACATAATCTGTGGTTGGTTGAATCTGTGGATGCAGAGCCATGGATATAGAGGGCCAACTGTAAAATTCTGTGTGGATTTTCGACTGTGTAGGTGGGAAGGGAGGACAGTGCCCCTAACCCCCATGTTGTTCAAGGGTCAGCTGTAGTTTGAAATCAGGAAGTATGATGCCTCCACCTTTGTACTTTTTTCTCAAGATTGCTTTGACTATAAAGGATCTTTTGTGAGTCCATACAAATTTTAGGATTTTTTTGTTTTATTTCTGTGAAAAATGCCATTGGAAATTTAATAAGGATTGCATTTAATCCATAGCTTGCTTTGGGTGGTGTGGACATTTTAAAAATATTAATTCTTCCAGTTCACGAGCATGGAATATCTTTGCATTATTTTTGTCTTCTTTAATTTCTGTCATCAATATTTTTAGTTTCAGTGTATGAATACTTTATCTCCTTTGTCAAATTTATTTTTTTCTTTTTGATGTCATTGTAAATGGGATTATTTTCTTATTTTCTCTTTCTCATAGTTTGTTGTTAGTGTATAGAAATGCAATTGATTTTTTATTTTTTTTTATATTGATTTTGTATGTTGCACCTTTACTGAATTCACTTATTAGTTCTAACAGCTTTTTGGTGGAGTCTTCAGGATTTTCTATATATAGCCTTTATTGGGTTGAGGTAAATTCCTTTTATCCCTAATTTATGGGAGTTTTTATCATGAAAAAGTATTGAATATTTTCAGATTTTTTTTCTGCACCTGTTGAGATGATCATGTAATATTTATCCCTTGCTCTGTAATGTGGTGTATGTGTCACATTGATTGATGTTGGACCATCCTTGCCTGAGTAGAGTAAATACCATTTGGTCATGGTGTATGATCTTTTTAATGTGCTGTTGAATTGTTTGCTAGTAGTTTGTTGAGAATTTTTGCATGAGTTCATCAGGGATATTGGCTTGTCATTTTCTTGTGGTGTCTTTGTTTGGCTTTGGTATCTAGGTAATGCTGGCCTCATAAAATGAATTTGGAAGTTTCTACCAGTGAATGTTTGTGTCCCCCCCATAATTCATGTGTTAAAATCCTAATGTCTAATGTAATTGTATTAGGAGTGGGGAGGTGCTTAGGTCATGAGGGTGGAGCCCTCATGAGTGGGATTAGCCCATTCATGAATGGGCTAAAATTTTAGAAAAATTTTCTGTTTTCTGTTTCATTTATTCCTGCTCTAACCTTTATTATTTCCTTCCTTCTGATAACTTTGAGTTTAGTTTATTTTTCTCTTTCTAGTTCCTTGAGGTGTAAACTTAGGTTTTTTATTTGAGGTCTTTTTTCTAGCTGCCCACAGACAATCCAGCTATGTTGATTCCTTCAGTGTTCTAATTAAGGTGAGATAGAAGTGGGCCTCTCAGGCAGCACCCTGAAAGGCTTTGAGAGCCTTATGCTCACTTCCCTCTCTCTTTCTCCCACGGGAAAAATTGTGGGTGGGGGAATCTCTCTCTGTGTTGAGCTGTGCTGACTTGGTGGAGGGGTGACATAGGTAAAGCAAAACTGTTCTTCTTACGCTTTTTAATGCAGCTATCTAGGATGTTATGTTCCAGCAGCATGCTGGAACTTCTTGAGTGGACTCTGAAGCTCTCATAAATGTATTTCATCCACAAATTGTTAAATCAGTGTTTCCATGGGCTTCGGGACTGCGATCTCTTACCCTGCCGTTTTGCTGATGTCACTCCCTAAATTATTTTAAATTAAAGTGATCAGAAGATATTTTTCTTTGGTTCATGAATCAGTATTTAAGCGTATATTTTATAGCAGTTTTACACTTAGACTTAAAGTGTGAATACCCCAAGATAACTAGAGAATAAAGGCCAAAATATTCATAACTTTTGGTTGGTATTTCTAGTCATAAGACTATTTCATGGCCATGGGTCATATACTAATTATTCACCAAGGCCTTATAACAGGCCAATAGTAGTCGCTTAAAGGGTTTGTACCTTTCATCTGACTCCATTTGACTATGATACCAAAAGCCTAATGGGCACCTCTGGCCTCTGGCAGTGTCCTTCTGCCATAGGCTCTAATCAGCAAACTGAGAGGTTGCTGAGATCTGTAACTCAAACACAAATGTGTATCAGAGGAGCCAAGGGGATGGACAGTCAGAAACCTGTTGGAGGGCCTCTAGGACATCCTGTTTTGGTCTCAAAGGTAGAGACCAAAAATGGTATCCTAATAGACAAATGCCATCAAGATGACCAGATGGTGAATGTCAAAGTACTAGTAGCTGAAAAGTTCCACCAATCTTTGGGCCTCCTTTGTGTTTGTGGGGGCTTAGAGGAACTAAAGCTTGGCAGTTGTCTCCTATGGAATGACACATACTGCCTCTTCTCAGTTTACTCCCAGAGATTTCACTTGGGTACCAGGTCCTGGTACTTTTTCTGTATTAATGGCCCAGACTTAACTCACATGTAAGTCCACATGCTTTCTGTGTTTGTTGGGTAATTCCCTTGCCTAGGCCTAGTGGAGGTTATTGTTAATATAGGGGGAGGCTAGGGCTCCATGTGGGAGTGGGACTTTTTCCAGGTCATGGCCTTATGGAAGGACATTAAAGGTACGTTGCAACCCATGACACGTATGGCAGACTGATCCTGATCATCCCTGTGGACAGGGATGCTGAAAGAGACATTTGTAATGTCAGTTGCTTTGTACTTGCCTCAGCTTGGGCCACAGCCTTCATGGCTGTCATAATTTCAGGTAACACTAGTAGTGCTCAAGCTGCGTGACTGCATTGAGCCTCTAATAATCAATTGAATCTCCATACACCTGAGGCCTAATCCACAGGCCAGATGGGGCTACTGAATAGAGAAATAGTCTTACAGAGAATTTTTGCTTCATTAAGCTCAGTAATGAGGAAGCTGTCTCTTTTCATCCTCTAGGGAGTTGCTTTGGTAGTCAAAGGGACTAGGTACTGATAGACTGTTAGGTTCAGACTACCTAACAGACTACCAGAGCCACTGAAATGGCCTCAGTTGTAGTATTTATGATCATGGCTTGGGGATAAGGATGGGGTGTTAAGGACGCACACTTAGACTATATAAATACACACACACACACACACACACACATATATATATATATATATATATATATATATATATATATATATAGTTTTCCCTCATCTTGGTACAAAAGGACCAGGGAATGAAATTCTTCCTCACCTCCCCATTGAACTGTGACCTTGGCAAACGTCCTCATGTTCCCAGTGAGGACATAGGGACCTTGGCCTAACTCATAGTCTTGTTTATTTTTAAAGTTAAGAGGTTTGGATAAAAGTAGAGAGATTTCAGGTCAAGATTCACTGGGAGGGTTGGAAGGAATATTATTTATATTAGTCATAGGAGTTGTCAGTATGTGGACTCTGTTGTGCCCCCAGTGGCCATTATCTAGTCACAAGTATCTGAAGGAGAGTCTATCAGTCTCCTCCTTGAGACCCATTGTTGGGTAACAGGACCCATAGATGTCTTTGGGAAAGACCTTAACCCAATGATCCAGGAGTAAGTACCCAATTACCATTTTTACATCACTCTGACTACTAGTGAAAAGTTAGTGTCTTGCCAGTAGCTGCTTTTTCTTTGCTTGGAAATTTTTCATTTCACACATGGATTGTGCCGTGAACCAAGTGACATCACCTTATAAGGAGGTTTAATTGAGACAGATGACCAGTGAGAGTGGCAAGAATGAACTTAAATCTGAGTCTGGTAAACAATCTCATCATTTACTTTTCTTACTTCTCATTGTCAAATCAAGGAACTGTCAGGTGGCTTGCAGAGCCCCTTATAGGTGGCCGTAAGAGTAGACCAAAAAAGTTTTCCAGTGTCAGAGAACTCACCATGATTGGACCAAACCAGTCCAAGAACAAATAATAGCTAGTAAAGGAAGGAGAAGGTCTCAGGTGTACATGACATTTCTCCCACCTCCTTCTTCATCCTCCTTGGGCAAAGTGGTCATGGAAGATGTTCTGAAAGAGGGGGTTCTGCCGTAACACACCAGAAAAGGTGCTTCTGTCCTTAAATAATTTTAACAAGATTACTTTCTTTGTGGTGGAATCAAACTATCCAAATCTCTTTGGGTCACTGGGCAAAGCAATCCTGAGGGCTCTACCTACTTTCTCATTAAATATGAGAAACATTTGCTGCATCAAGGATGTCATCAGTGCCCGGGACATGTTTAGATTTAACAGTAGTCCTTGTGTCCTATTCTGCATGCAACTTTAGGTGACCAACTACATTGTTTTCTGGTTTATCTTTCCTGTATTTCCTTTTCTAAAGGTAAGTATCTTATATTTTCTTTCCATTTCCCACTCTTTTCTTTCCTAAAAGATAGCATACTTGATACCTTCTCTTTTCATTTTTTCTACAATTAACCTATCTCCTAACAGTCCCTCCAAGTTGGTTTATAAGTATCTTTTTATAGCTTTATGTGTAACTCTTTGTACCACATCATACACCATAATTTGTGTTACCCTAATTTATAGTATGTACCTTGTTTTTCAACCAATCTCACATGCTAGTACATTTAGGTGCTTTTGAGTATTTTGCAATTAAAAATATGGTGTAATGAATAACCTTTACATATACTTTTTCATTATTTGGTCTATGAGTATATATTAACCTAAGTTATAATAATCTAAAACAAGTAGGGACTAATATAAAATGTATTTGATGCCAACAAATATTTATGAAACAGTGAGTCTTACACACATTAAAATTTTCCTCACAATTTTTATGTCAGGTCTAGCATTATGGTAATTTACTTATATTTTATGTTTATAAAAATGAAAGAAAATACTGCTAAACATGTGTATAAATTTGATATATAGGGATTTCACAATAGACCTGTTTTTCAGTTTAATGCACTAAATGTATCTCTTTTTGTAGCTCATGATCATGTGTCAGATGAAAATCTTATGTTTAAGCATCAAGACTCAAAGTCAGAAACAGAAATGCATGCAGAGAAACAAAAATCTTCTAGAGATGAAAGTCTCATTAGTAAGTTTAATAATTATAGATGACTTTAAATTATTTTAAATTGTACTCATCAGAAGATCCTTTTTCTTTGGTTCGTGAATATGTATTTGGGCATATTTTTTTTGAACTAGTTAAAAGAATCCTTGTATTTATTTTTTACACAGCACAGTAAGTCCATAATTCCTCACAAAACTTATTAACTTATCAACTGAGAATCCATGTTCTTAAAATCTGCATCATTCATAGCTATACACTCTATGGAATCCATTCCATAGTAGCAGAGGAGAACCTTAACTCAAAGCACCAAGTTTCCAGGCATTACTGCAAATGTCTTGTTTTCATTCTCTGATACATGCAGTCAAACTGCCTATGAAGCAAATACCAATTCACCTTAAACGCCAATGGATAAGGGAAAACAATTGGGAAACCAACATTATTCTTACATCTAAAACTGATTCTACCTGTTTACCTTGTTGTATTTCTTTCCATGAACATTTTAACTTTTAATGTAGCTATAATTAATATGAATATAAATTGAAACTTAAACATAATCTCTTTCAGATTCATCTAACAATTTAGGACGTTCATATCTGTTTCATAAGTCCTAAGGAAAACAAAATGTGACCTCTAATCTAGAATATTCTTGCAATCTTTATTAAAAGTTAAATTAGAATTTTATAGCAAAGTAATATGGTCTGTTTGTCCAAATTATGGATTTAAAAATTCCTTAATTTATTTAAATTAAGATACAAAGCTGATTCCCAGTATATTTCATAGAAGGGTGTTTTCATTTTTTGAACAAGCAGGGTTCAGTGGACATTTTTAGGATCTTGCTCGCATCAGCCCTGTGTATACCCAGAGATTACTGGATCCACTAAATGGACAATGAAAATTGGTCGAGGCTGTTGATGAAAGCTTCAACAGGAATCTGATACACAGACACAGACTTTATTGTTATAGTCAGTGGAACTGAAATCTTCCTTAAAACTGTGCTTCTGATAGGCTGAAGATAGAGTAATGGACTGTTAGTTCTTTAAGCCAAAAATGCATGGATCTGTTCTACAAAGGCTTCATTCTCTGCCTGTAGTCAGTAACTTGAGGGTCTTCTGTAGATTCTGCACTGCTGACATCTTCATACTGCAAAGCTCTGCCAGCGTTATTTGCAGTATTTCTGAGGTCTAGCAAAGTCCTCTGATGTTAGTTGGGTATCTCCCTGGGAAACTGTACTGAAAAGTGCAGGATCAATGGCCGGAATAGTCCGTGGAGTAGGCTGGATAGTGTTACTTGTTACACCTGTGCTGTGAGGAGCTTCTTCTGGGGTATTAGCAGGAATGCGGGCACCGGGAGGAATTTGTATTCCCGTAAAGCTGCTTGATGTCATGTTGCTTGGGTCATAAGTTGAAGATGACGGCTGAGGGGCTGAGTGGGCAGAGAGGTTGCTCCAGAATTTTCATTTTCTCCAACATCATTATCTTCTTCAATCCCACCAGGCCCTGCTTGAGGAGTCTCTCCATTCTTTAAAAAATTATGAATATGAATATATGTTGCTTTTCACCTTGCATACTTTCTGTGTTTCACGTTTTCATCAGTGAGTTCTCCAACCGCTATTTTGACATCTATTAAAAGACTTTCAGTGTAGAAGAACTTGATCATGTTTTTGTGAAATCGCCCAGCATGATCTTCATTATCTACATACAAAAACATTTTCAAAGCATAATTCTCCAAATGGGCAGAGCCAACTATTTCTTGAGTAACAGCTTCATTATCACCCAACTGTTTCATAAGAGCATCTAACTGATCCATTAGCTTTGGTGAAAACGTACGACATTCAGGAGTTTTACTATCAACATTCATTCCTGTTTGCATTGCATACAAATGACAGTAATAAGCCACCACAGGGGGTCCCCGCTTGTCATGCTCCTGAGCCGTCCTCAAATGATGGTGTACACTCTTAAGCTGTGGGGGCAGTGGGGGCAGCGGAGCAAGCATGGACATCTCCACTCCAGGAATCCTATTTGGGCATGTTCTTATAGAAATTTTTCACTGACGTAAAGTATGGATGCCCTAAGATAATTAGAGAACAAAAGCAAAACTGTTGATAACTTTTGGTCAGAATTTGTTGTCTTGAGACTGTTTCACAGTCGTGGGTCATGTGTTCAGTATCCCCTGAAGCCCAATAATGGACTAATAATTGTCTCTTAAAGGGTGTGTACCTTTCAGCAAGCTGTTCCTAGAGATGATGAATTAAAAACCCCAACAGGTGCCTCTGACCTGTGGCAGTGTTCTTCTGCCTTAAGCTCCAGTTGGTGAATAGATAGTTGCTGAGAGCTGTAACTCAAATGGCAAAATGGATCAGAGGGGCCAAAAGGAAGGGTAGCCTAGGTGGCTTGTTGGAGGGCTTGCAGGTCATCCTCCTTGCTGTGGCCCCACTGAAAGGAAATGACCTTTCTTGTAACCCTTTAGATGGATGGCATTAAGAATGCAAGTAGATGAAGAGCTCCATCAGTCCCTGGGCCTCCTTTTTAATTGCTGGAGCAGAGAGGATCAAAGCCAGTCTTTTCCCATGGAATGAAACAATGAGACTCCATACCCATGTCAAGCCCAGGAATTTCACTTGCGTACTTGTACGTTTTCTGTAAAAGTGGCCCAGCAAGTTGCCACTTGTGTGTCAGCAGGGTGTCCAGCCCTTGTTGGGCTGTTGTCCAGCTCCCTTCTCTGGACTCAATAGGATGACATTATCAGTAAAGTAGAGGGCTAGTCCCTCCTCTGGAAAATCTGGAGATTTTCCAGGCTTTGATACATTGATGACAGATAGGAAATTCAGATAGACTTGTGGAAGGATATGAATGGTGAATTGTACCCATTCCACATAAAGATGAACTGACTGGAATCATTCCCATTCAGAGGGATACTGAAAAGGGCATTTGTGATATCCATTGCTGAATAACAAGTTCCCACACTCTGGACAAGTTACTACGACAGTCACACTGTCAGATATCACTGATGCCAAGGTTGTCCTGTTGGTTGAACAGCCAAAATCAATTGAGTATCTGTGAACTCAAGATCAGGTACACAAGTCAAGTGAATTATTGAATAGGGATATAGTCTCAAGGAGCCTTTTTCTGCGTTAAACTCAGTAAAGAGGGCAGTTTTTCCTTTTTCTTTCCCAGGCAGATTTTTGGGAGATAGAGGTACTAGGTGCTGGTAATCGGGTAGGTTCACAATCCTCTTATGCTCCTCTAACATGGCCTTCAGTGCAGTAATTTCCACCAGGGCTTGGAAGAATGAGAGTAAAGTTATGATGGTACTCTCCTGGAGAGCCCCATGGTGTCCACTAGCACTTCTGGAGGCACATTAGCCTGGCTGCTGATGTGCCCTGTGGGACCCTTTGACTCTTGCAAATGATCCAGCAGTATGCCCTGAAAGAGTCTCACTAGCACCTCTCAAAGTGCTCCTTCCAGAAAGGAATTTTTTACTTTATTGACTACTTTGTTCTCTATGCCAATCTGTCAGAGAAAGCTGCCTGTTTTGACTTGGTCAATTAAGATAGCAAGCCAAACTGAAAGTAACAATTAAGATTTTATGTACTTCCTATAATAGTATAAGCAAGAGTCTAAACAGGAAAGGGCCCCAGCTCCACCAGTGTTTCATTTTCCCCATGGAACCAAACCAGGCAAGGGTCAGATGTCAGTGCGGATGGGAGTACGGGTTGGCGGAAGATTATCTCATATCTGAAGGAGCCCCAAATGAAAGGCTCTTGCCCTTTTATGACCTCAGGAACCTTGTGGATATTGATGTAGGATGGCTAGGAGTGTAAAGTCTTGAATACTGTGTAGTAACTGAGGAAAGTATCTTTAGGTTCCCCCAGTGAAGTGGTCTACACAGAGGCACCTGAAAAGTGCAGTGTATCAGCTGACCCCTCCCCCTTTCACAAGGCGGCCTCTGATGGAGGCATCTGTGTAGGAATCCAGAACGCATAAGAGCATGGTATGGATGGATGGGCCTTTGTCCTCCACTGCAACTACCTCCAGTGTCTAAAGTTCACTGGGTATGCATCAAATTTGGTGTGGGGTGAGAAGCATTCCCCCATGAAAACTTTCAGGTAGAGACCTTGTAATTGTCTGTGGTTGGACCTGCAAAATCAAGCAGGATTTTGGCCTGGAGTTGAACTCCTGTATATACATATGTATACATATATATGCACATATATATACAGATATTCATACACACACCTACACTGAGTGTCCTTTGTGTTTGTTGTGGTAGAGATAGAAATAAGCTTGGCTCTTTGGAGTGCTTGAAAAAAGCTTGGCCTCCTTTGTATCTTGGTGGGGGATGGAGAAGGAAAACTTAGTTTCCTTGGAGCTCGGAGTGACAGTGTACCCCTTTCCACTTTGCCCCCAGGGATTTCAGTTGCGTATTAGATCTTTATACCTTGTTTACATTAATGACCCAGCTGTGCTGTCACATGTGGGTCATCATAGAATCCAGTCTCTGTTGGGTAGTACTCTTATCTGGTTCCAGTGGAGGATGTCATCAATATAGTGGAAGTTTTAGTACTCGATCTTGGAGCAGGGCTTTTTCTAGGTCATGGGCTTGTGGAAGGACATTAAAGGTATGTTGTAACCCATTGCACATAAGGTAAACTGATCCTGGCCATTTGTGAGAACAGGAATGTTAAAAAGGGCACTTGTGATATCAGTTGCTGCATACTTACATGACTCACCTTGAGCAGTAAACTTCTGTGAAGGTCACAGGACCATGTGATGCCAGTGTCTGGAGCTGTACTATGGCATTGAGCCAGCGGTAATCAATTGAGTCTCTAGGCACCCAAGGCCTTACACACAGAGCGAAAGGGCTTATGAATGGAGAAATAACCTCGTGGAGAACTTTTGTTTCATTAAGTTCAGCAATAAGGGCAATGAGTTGTTTTTGGTTGGTAAAGGTGCTAGGCACTGGTTTTCCACATGCCCCCCTAAAATGGCCCTAAAATGCAGTAGTTCCTATCAGGCCTTGGGGTGAGATGCACATAGAAAATACATCTAAACCAGTAATACATTCAGTTATGGAAGCCATAACAATGGAGATTTTTAGTGGTGTGTAGGGACATGCCTATAGTTGGATTTGGATAAAGATCCCATTTGGTGAGCTCAGACCAAAAACCAGTGAGCATTATCTGTTTTCTCCTCATCGTAGTGTCCGTGGTTATAGAGATCTTAGTCATATGTGCATCAGTGTCCAAAAGGCCCAGATATGCAATTCACACCTATCTCTCCATTGAACCTTAGCACATATCCTCATATCACAACTGGGGAGA
Organism: Tursiops truncatus; assembly: GCF_011762595.2. Classification (NCBI taxonomy): domain Eukaryota; kingdom Metazoa; phylum Chordata; class Mammalia; order Artiodactyla; family Delphinidae; genus Tursiops; species Tursiops truncatus. The sequence goes on along the minus strand of NC_047035.1, from coordinate 160,170,497 downwards.
TAAGAATCTTAGCCTAACCTTAATTCTTATTTATATAGAAAACGGAGAGGTTGGATAAAAGTAATGGCAGGGGGGTTGTGTCTCAGGTTCATCTCAAGATTCACTGGGAAATGCAGAGGGAAGAGCACTAGTGTTAGTCATAGGTGTCATCATCATTTGGACTCTAGAGTGTCTGTGTGTTGGGTCACCTGTGAATTCCTTGGTGGAGAGTCCATCAGTGTTCTCTGTGAGTTCCCGTTGTTGAGTAACTAGACCCAGAGATTTCCTTGGGAAACCACTTAAACAGGTCATCCATAAATGGGTTCCTGATTACCATTTTTAGGTCACTTTCTTCACTGGCCAGATGATATCTATCTGTTGCTGGTTCTTCCTTTCCCTGAAATTTGTCAGTGAAGATCTGGATTGTCTTGTGAACCAATTGACATCACCTTATAAGGAGGTTTAATTGAACTAGGAAAACAGCACATATGGCACAAATGACACTGGAAATCTGAGTCTGGTTACCAGTCTCATTGTCTCCTGTTCTTGCTGCTCGTTGTTGAACCAAAGGACCATCAGGGTGGCTTATCAGGCACCTTCCAGATGGTTATACGGGTGGTTAAAACACCTTTTTTCAGTGTCAGGAAACTCATCATAAGTGGGCCAAACCTGAGAAAGGAGCTGGGGAAGGAGAGGGAATCAAGTGTTCATATCATTGCCCTCCCCACTTCCTTGGGCAGAGTGGCCGCTGTCAAAGCACTCTGAAAGAGGGAGTCTGTTGTGACACATCTCTTTACCAAGTTTCACAAATTACCTCCTTTTTTTTACTGGGGTATAGTTGTTTTACAATGTTGTGTTAGTTTCTACTGTACAGCGAAGTGAAGTAGAGTTCCCTGTGCTATACAGCAGGTTCTCATTAGTTATCTATTTTATACATATTAGTGTATATATGTCAATCCCAATCTCCCAATTCAGCCCACCCCCCATTTCCCCCCTTGGTGTCCATACATTTGTTCTCTGCATCTGTGACTCTATTTCTGCCTTGCAAACAGGTTCATCTGTACCGTTTTTCTAGATTCCACATATATGCCTTAATATACGGTATTTGTTTTTCTCTTTCTGACTTACTTCACTCTGCATGACAGTCTCTAGGTCCATTCACATCTCTACAAATGACCCAATTTTGTTCCCTTTTATGGCTGAGTAATATTCCATTGTATATATGTACCATGTCTTCTTTATCCATTCTTCTGTCTGTCGATAGACTTTTCTCCAAAGAAGACATACAGATGGCCAAGAGGCACATGAAAAGATGCTCAACATCACTAATTATTAGAGAAATTCAAATCAAAACTACAATGAGGTATCACCTCACACCGGTTAGAATGGGCATCATCAGAAAATCTGCAAACAGTAAATGCTGGAGAGGGGGTGGAGAAAAGGGAACCCTCTTGCACTGTTGGTGGAAATGTAAATTGATCCAGCCACTATGGAGAACAGTATGGATGTTTCTCAAAAAACTAAAAATAGAACTACCATATGACCCAGCAATCCCACTACTGAGCATATACCCAGAGAAAAATGGTAATTCAAAAAGACACATGCATGCCAATGTTCATTGCAACACTATTTACAGTAGTCAGGTCATGGAAGCAACAAATAACCTCCTTAATGATAGAGGAGAAGTACCCCAGTCTAACTGGTCTCCTCAAGTCACTGGCAAAGCAATCTTTTTTTTTTTTTTTTTGCGGTACACCGGCCTCTCACTGTTGTGGCCTCTCCCATTGCGGAGCACAGGCTCCGGACGCGCAGGCCCAGCAGCCATGGCTCACGGGCCCAGCTGCTCCGTGGCATGTGGGATCTTCCTGGGGGGGACCGGGGCACAAACCCGTGTCCCCTGCATCGGCAGGTGGACTCTGAACCACTGCGCCATCAGGGAAGCCCTGGCAAAGCAATCTTGAGAGCTTTACATTCTTTTTCATTAAAAATGAGTCTCAAAAAATCACTGCATTATAGGCTGTATTATCAATGCCAGGGACAGACTTAGCACTAACAGTAGTAATTCAGTGAGCATGGTCTTCAGTGTCTTTGGTAACAAACTATTTTGTTTTCTGGTTTATCTTTCTTATGTTTCATTTTGTAAAGGTAACTATCTCTCTATTTTTTTTGTTTTCTTTTTGTTCTTTCCTAAAAGATAATATACTATTCTATCAGTTTTTTATTTCATTTAACATTATATACTAGACATTCCGCCATGTTAGTTTATGGGATCTTTTTCATTCCTTTTACAGTTGTATGTACAGTTGTTTGGACCATACTGTACAGCATAGTTGATATTACCATAGTTTATAGTATATACCTTGGTTTATGGAACCAGTCTCCTACATTTCCACATGTAAGTGGTTCTGAGTATTTTACAATTGCAGATATGCTGTAATGAATAATCTTGTGCATATACCTTTTTGTGGTTTGGTTTATGACTGTGTTTTAACCTAAAGTGTTAAGAAAACTGGAGACCAAACTGGAACATATTTGAAACCTATGAATATTAATGAAATGATGAGACAGTTTCAGTACACATCCATTAAAACTCTTCTCACCATTTTCATATCAATCCAGCGTTATAGTAATTTACATATAACTTTCGAAAATGTGAGAAAATGCTGAGGTACACTTGTCAGTAACTTGAAAGTATAGGATCAAACAGTGTATCTGTTTTTCCTTTTATTGGACTAAATGCCTCTCTTTGTGTAGCTCATCGTAAAGTACCAGATGAAAATCCTGTGCTTGAGCATGGAGACTCAATGTCAGAAACTCAACTGGAAGTAAAGAAACAAAGACCTTCTAAAGGAGAAAGACTCAATAGTAAGTATAATAATTATAGATAACTTTATTTTAAATTAAACTTATCAGAAGATTATTTTTCTTTAGTTCATGAACATGTATTTTATAGAAATCTTATACCTTGACTTAGAGTGTGAACACCCTAAGATAACTAGAGAACAAAGGCAAAATTATTCGTACCCTTTGGTTGGTATTTCTGATCCCTTGGTCGTAGGTCAGCCACTCAGCATCTACCAAGACCCTATAACAGGTCAGTAAATGTCTCTTAAAGGGTGTTTACCTTTCAGCTGACTCCTAGAGATATGGGTTTGAAAGCCCAAAGGGGTGCCTCAAGACCCCTGTGTCAGCGGTCTTCTGCCACAGCCTCCAACTGGTAAACAGAAATGTTGCTGAGTTCTGTAACTCAAAGAGCAAATGGCGGGGGGTGGGTGGGGAAGGGCAGCCTGGTGGCCTGTCTGAGGATCTCCACGTCATCCTCTTGGTCGTGACCCCACTGAAAGGAAGAGGCCTTTCTAGTTACTCCATAGGTAGGTGCCATCACGGACCATACATGGGGAATGTGACAGTGTAAGTTTCTTAATTGTCCCACCAGTTGCTAGGTCTTCATTTCATTTGTGGAAGTACAGAGGACCAACGCTTGGCACACTTCTCTGGAATGAGATATCATGACCCTTACAGATCATGCTCAGGAATTTTATTAGGGTGCCAGATTACTACCTTTTCTATAATAATGACCCCACTGAGTTGCTATATGTGGGTCTGTGAGGCATCCAGTCTTTGTTTAATAGTACCCATGTTGGGCCCTAAGACTATGTCATCAATAGAGTAGAAGTCTGTTGCACCCTCTGAGAGTGGGATGTTTCCATATCATCACTTTTGTGTTGATGACATATTTGGAGAATTTTGGTAGCCTTGTGGGAGTATGGTTGTGGTGTATGGCAGACCAACCCGCAACAAGGTATACTGATCATGATCATCCACAATAGAGGGAGGCTGAAAATGGCTTTCGTTATATCAACTGCTGCATACCAAGTTCCCTCAACTTCAGACAATAGCCTGTATCACAGTCACAATGTCAGATACCATAGGTGTAAGGCTACACTATGACACTGAGCTGTGTATGTCAAATGAGTCTCTGTGCATCTAAAGCTGTGGGCACAAGTTGACTGAGTTATTGAATAGTTAAATAGTCTCATGGAAAACTTTCACTCCATGAAGCAGTCATTTTTCTTCCCCAGGTAGGTATTTGGGGAGAAAAAAGCACTAGGCACTGGTAATTGGATAGGTTCACAGTCTAACACATGCCAACTAAAATGGCCCTAACTGCAGCAATTCCTGTTAGGAGTTAATACAAAGCAGGGATTCACATTGACAATTCATTTATAGTAATGATAACGTATATTAATGGGGCCATAACAATGGAAATTTATAGTGATCTAAAGGGAAACACCCATCGTTGGATCTGGATAAGGATCCCCATTGGTAATGGCCTCAGACCCAATGACCCAGGACCCTTACCCAGATCCCTCACCCTTACCCAGTGAACATAATGTGTTTCTCCATCATGCTGGTGTCAGGAGTTGAGATCACAGTCACATAGCCCCAGTATCCAAAAAACCCAAGAAATGCAGTTCTTTCCTACCTCCCCATTAAACTCTGACCTTAGCATAGGTCCTCATGTTCCTACTGAGGACAAAGGGACTTGGTCTAACTCATAGTCTTGTTCATTTTTGAAAGCAGTGTTCTTGAAAAAGGTTGGTGGGCTCTCAGTCTCATGTCAAAATTCAATGGAAAGACCTGAGCAATAGCACTTGTATTAGTCATAGGGGTCATCCCCGCGTGGACCCCAATTCAGCTTCCTTTCAGGCATCCCTTGGCCCACTACCAGGCCATGAGTTCCTTGGTAGTGAGCCCATCAGCCTACCTCTTTGACACCTCGTTATTGGATATTCACCCATAGATCTCTTATAGAGATCTAGGTCTAGATTGTCCAGGAGCAGGTTGTTGATCACCATTTTCACATTGCTTTTACTGTTGGTCAGTCACTGCTACCTTGGCAGTAGGTGCTATTCCATGTCCAACAGTTTGGCAGTTAATATCTAAATTGTCTAGTGCCAAATGACCTGACCTTATGAGGAGGCTTACTTGAGCTTGATACCTATCTAGCAAGGGTGGCATGAATGAATCAAGAAATCTGAGTCTGGTTAAGAATCTCACTCTCCTCACTCTATCAGTGTAGACCCTGGGACCACCAGCACAGCACAGAGGGACACGGTCACTTCTGCAGTGGTGATCCAAACATGTTTTTCAGTGGTATAGAACTCATCACAGATTGGTCATCCTGTCAGAGCCAAAATAGTATCCAGATGAGGAAGGAGAGAGTCTCAGATGCTTGCTTTTTTTATCCCCCACTTTTCTTCCACCTCCTCAGCCAATATGACTGCTGTCAAGACTCTCTAAAGAAGGTGTTTTGTAGTGACAGGCCCAACAGTGTGTGTGACCTTCTCCTTCACCAAGTTTAACAAGATTAATCCCTTTAATATGGAGGCAAACTACCAGGTTTCTAAGATTTCTTTTGCTACTGGGTCATGCAGGGTCTCCCACAACTTTAGATCCCATCACTGGTGGACCATAAGCAGTAGCCACAAATTGCTTCCCTAGCTTTCTCAGAGTCCCTCTGGTGAATCTCTAATTTGATTGACCCAGGAGGTGTCTCAGCCAGTGAATCGAGGTCTAAAGAGAAGAAACTTTGCTCCCCCCTCAGAACTGAAAAGCCTATAAAAATAAAATAGCACTCTCCTAGAGCACCCTGTGTGGTCTGCTAGCCCTGTCCAAAGCACATTGGCCTGGCTGCCCCAGGGGGCTCTCAGACTTCTGGCTAATGATACCCTCTGGCTAATGGTACCCTCTCCCCCATCACTCCAGAAATGTCCCACTGATTTACTGAGCACATCCCAAAGTGTGCCTTCCCAAAAGGCATTGAGCTTCACTTACCCTGCTTGCTGCTCCAATCTGTCTGAGAGAGAAACGCCAGTTTTTGAGTTGGTCAATTAAAATAACAAACCAAACTAAAAGTAACAAACCTTTGTTCACTTACCTCAATAGTTCAAGCAGTAAAGGACCCCAGCTCTAGCAATGTTCTATTTTCCCACTTGAAACAGCAGTGGGTGAGGGTTAGATGTATCAGTGCAAACTGGTATGAGATGTAGGAGAGGATCATCTCACAGCTGAAGGAGCACCAGACAAAAGGCTCTTGCTATTTTATGGGTCCTACGCCCTCAAAAGGTAGTGGTGGGAGGGATGGGAGTAGAAACATCCTGAATACTGAATCATAACTGAGAAAAGTTTCTTCAAGCCCCGCCCACCCCCCATAAGGTAGTCTAGGCAGTAGCAGTGCCCAAACAATACAGTGTCCCAGTCAATTCCCACCCCCCGCCTCCATTTGACGGTGACTGGGCTAAGAATGCAGTGTACTTGAGAGAGTGATGGGGGCGGAAGGGCTGTGTCCCTGACTGCAACCACCTCCAGTGCCTGCAGTGCACTGGCTATGCATCAAGTCTCTGTGGGCTGAGAAACTTCTTTTCCCCATGGTAACTGCCAGGTAATGCCTTTATAATTGTCTGTGATTGTGCCTGAAAGATCACACATGAGATCCAGCCTGGCGTCAGGTTTCTTAAGTATATTCACACTTTTATATATGTACTTGTACATACATATGTAGTTATACACATATATTAGCCTGTATACCTACACGTGTGTATATAAACCTGCATAGACATATTTAGAATTCATGATAAATCTTGGAAACCTTCAATTCTACTTCATCCCCTCAGGGCTTGTTCTGCCTACTTCCGTTTCATGTGTGCATGTCCTTTCTTCCACTTCGTGAATACTCTCTCTGACTAATATAACACATTTACTCATTTGGTCCATCTTGTTATGCCTATAAAATTATTTTGGAATTTCTTCACCTATAGGTATGGAAAAACAATCCTCCTGAAAATATTTTGTCATGTGTTTACAGTCTCTCCACACTTCTGCCCGTGAATGAGGGTATATGTCAAATATTGTATTGATGAGTTACTTGCATTAGTACTTTTTTTCTTTCAGTAGGTTCATTTCTTTAAGTTTGCTTTCAGTTTTAGTTCCTCTTTTGTTATTTAATTTTATTTTTGAAACATGTGGAACCTGACCCTGCTTCCAAAAGTAAAAACTATACAAAAAGGTATACTTAGAGGAGTAGCATTTCTTCTTCAGTTCTCTCCCTTTTACCGTATGGGTAACCAACTACATTGTTTTCTATCTCACTTGTTTTTCATTTTGTAAAGGTAAGTATCTCACTAATTCTCTCCCCCTCTCTCTCTCTGTCTCTCTCTGTCTCTTATTTCCTTATTTTCCCTTCTTCCTTACCTAGAAGGTACCACACAACTTTTCACCTTTGGGTTTTTTTTCCCACTTGATATTATCTTCTTGAAATCCCTCCAAGTCAGTTTATAGAGGTTCATTTGATTCCTTTTACATCTCTACATACAACAGTTTGTACCATGTTATTTACCATAATTTACCAAGTTTATAGTATATGTATTAGCTTGTTTATCTAGTTTCCCATGCATGAACATTTATATGCAATTACGAATAATGCTGTAATTAGCAAATTGTACACTTGCATTTTGTTGATTGGTCTATGAAGTCTATGTGATCTGTAAAATATAAGTAACCTAAGAGAAATAGAGACAAATATAAACTATGTATAATGCCTGGAAATGTTTATGAGATAATGAGAAAGAGTCAAAACACATCTATTTATTAAACTCCTCTCACAGTCTTATCAGATCTAGCATTATGGTGACTTCACTATAACTTCAGAAAAGTGAGAATGTTGCTGTATTCTTATTATAAATTTGATATATAGGGATTTATAATAGTTGTATTTTTCTATTCAGTGGACTAAGTATATCTCTTATGTAGCTTATGATAAAGCATCAGATGAAAATCTTATATGTGAGCATCAAGAACCAATGTCAAAAACCCAAATGCAAATAAAGAAACAAAGAGAGAAAAGACACAGTCAGTATACTAACTACAGATAACTTTAAGTTATTTAAAATTAATTACAGCTAAAGATCTTCTTTGGTTCATAAATCTGTATTTTAATATATATTTTGGAGAAATTTTATACTTTAACCTAAAGTATAAATACCCTAAGATAACTAGAGGATAAAAGCTAAAGTTATGAAACTTTTGGTCAGTATTTCTGATTGTAATATTTTTCATAGTCATGGTTCATGCACTCAGTATCCACTAAACCAATAATAGGCACATAATTGTCTTTCAAAATGTGTGTACCTTTCACCCTACTACAGGAAGTTAGGCATACAGAAGCCTAAATTAATCCACTATCTTGTGGAATTGCCTTCTTCCAAAGACTCTAAATGATGAACAGAGAAGTTGCTGAGAGCTGTATCTCAGTTCATTATCAGAGGGGCCAAGGAGAAGTGTGACCTGGGAGGCCTGTTGGATGGCCTCCAGACCATCCACTTGAGATCCATTCAAATGTAGGTGCATTTTTGGAAACTTAATAGTTGGTTGCAGTCAGGATCCCACTGAGGGGAATGTAAGAGTGTCAGTAGCAGAATAGCTCCACAGATTTTTGGGACTCTTGTATTTGTTGTGAGTAAGAGGACAAATATTGGTGGTTATCTCCTCAAGATGATACGTATTGTGCTTTCCCACACAGTCCTTGTCCATGTCCCTGTTAATGACCCAGCTGTGTTGCTGAGTATGGATCAACATAGCATCAGTCCCTGTAGGGTAGTACACATGCCTGGGCCCACCAGGAGGATGCCACCAATATAGTGGGCAGCTAGTTGAGAGTGGGTCTTCTTCCTGCTCATGGCCTTGTGGGAAGGACATTAAAGGTGTGTTGCAATCCATTACACAAGAGGCAAACTGATCCTGATCATCTGTGTGGACAGGGATGCTGAGAAGGGCATTTGCAATGTGAATTACTTTATACCTGTTTCCCTCAGCTTGGGCAAGAGCCTCTATGGCAGTCACAGTATTCGGTAAGGCCAGTGTCCTGATCTGTACCATAGCATTAAGCTGCCTGTAATCCAGTCTGTAGGCATGTTAGGCCATATGCACAGGTTCACTCAATTATTGAATGGAGAGGTAATCTCACAGAGATGTTTGGCTTACCTAAACTCAGCAAAGAGGGCAGGCATTTGTTTTTCTTTGCTTAGTTGTTGTTTTTGGAGACGAATCTCTAGGCACTGGTAGTCTGGTAGGTTTACAGTCTTCCATATGCCCCACTAAAATGACCGAGTGCAGTAGTGCTCATCACGGCTTGGTGCTGATGTGAGTTGGAGTTCACATAGAAAATACACCTGTACTCGTTATATATTCAGTAGTGGGGGCCATAAAATAGAGGTATATAGTGTCCAAAGGCACCCCCCACCATGGCCAGGTGTAAGTATACGTCAAAAAGCATTAACTGTTTTCCTCTCATCCTGGCGTCACGGTTGTGAAGGTAACAGTCATTGGTAAACTAGTAGCCAAATGGCCCAAGGTATGCAGTCTCCCCCCACTGCCCCTATGAACTCTGAGTTGGCATATATTCTTAGGTGCCAAAGGGGACATAGGGACTTGGCTAATCCCTAATTTTGTGTAATTTTATAAGCCAAACATTCTGGGTAAAAATAGAGTTCTCCATTTCATCTTGAGACTGCTGGGAGGAGCAGAAGGAATAGCATGTGTATTAGTAATAAGTGTCATCACCATTTTGGTTCTCGTGGGGCTGTGTGTTGGCCCCCATGGCTCAGTACCTGTCCACAGGATGCTTGGTAGAGTCCATCCATCCCTTCCTTGAGCCTCCACTGCTGGGTAACTAGACAGTGTTTCCAGCAGCAGGGAACTCACCATGGGTGGGCGGAAATTTTCAGAAACCAAATGTCAGCCAGAAGAGGAAAGGGAGTGTCTTAGGTGTTTGTGTCTTTTCTTCCCCACCCCCTTCCTTGTCCTCCTTGGACAAAGTGCTCCGTGTCAGGGAACTCAGAACCAGGGGTTCTGTTGGGACACCGCCAACAAGGTGCCACTGTCCTTCACGAAGTTAACAAGAGTAGCTCCTCCATGGTGGAGTCTCTGTAGTCTCGTCAGGTTGCTGGTCAAGTGAAACTGAGAAATCTGGAGCCTTTTTCATTAGACATGAGTTTCAAAACCTCACTGTATCACGGGCTATCCATCAGTACCAGAGACAGGCTAAGAGTTAATAGTAGTCACTGGGTACAACTCAGCCAGCACTTTCTGCAGTGACTTCTGTAACCCTCCAGGTTGTCTTTTGGTTTATATTTTCTGTGTTTCATCTTTTGAAGATAAGTTATCTTTGTCTTTTTTTTTTCCCCTTTTCTTCTTTCTTTCTTAAAAGTTAGCCTGTTAAAATTCTCTCTTTCAGGTTTTTTTTCCTTCATTAAGCCTTACATCCTAGAAATGCTCCCAAGTCAGTTTGTCAGGATGTTTTTCATTTCCTCTTATACCTATTTGTACAGCTGTGTGCGCTACATTATATCCCATAGTTTATATTTTCATAGTTTACATACACTACTTTAGCTTACCAATTCGTTAGCTTGTACGCTTAAGTGGTTTTGAGTATTTTGCAATTACAGGTATGCTGCAATGAATAATCTTGAACATATCTATTTTCCTTGTTTGATCTATCAGTGTGTATTAACTGAAAACATCAGGAAAACTCAGAAAATGAGAGACTAATATAAAACATATTTAAAATTAGGAATATTAATGATATGAAAAAATACTTTCCACACACACTCATTAAGACTCATAGTTTTCACATCTGATCTCGCATTATGGTGATTTACTTATAACTTCATATAAATGGGAGAAAATACCACTGTTCTCTGCTTTAAATTTGAAATCTAGGGATCTCTTTTTTTATTTAATGGACTAAATCCTTCTCTTTATGTAGCTCAGGATGAAGTACCAGATGGAAATCATATGCTTGAGCATCAAGATTCTGTGTCAAAATCAGAGATTCAAGTGAAGAAACAAAGCCCTCACAAAGGGGAAAGACATATTAGTAAGTACAAAAGCTACAGAAGACTTCAAGTGATTTTAAATTAAGCTCATTACAAGATGTTTTTATTTTGGTTCACGGATACGTATTTTTTGAGCATATGTTTTATAGAAATTTTACACTTTGACTAAAGTGTGAATACCATGAGATAACTAGAGAAAAACAGAAATATTGAACCCTTTGGTTGGAATTTCTGTTCTTAAGATTATTTTATGACCAGAAGATGAATGCCCCAAGGCCCAATAGCAGGTGAATAATTGTCTCTCCAAAGTAGTGTGCCTTTCAGCTGACTCCAGGTAATTATGGGTACAGAAGTGCAATGGATTCCTCTACGTGTCACAGCAGCCTTTTGCCATAGGCTCCAATGGCAAACAGATGTTTCTGAGATCTGTAAATCAAGCATCAGATGGGGGTCATGGGACCTGTTGGAGGGTCCTTAGGGCACCCTCTTGGTTGTGTCCTCACTGAAAGGAAGCAGCCTTTCTGGTAACCCCATAGATGGGTGTCATCAAGGACTCCACATGGGCAAATGAGAGTGCAAGTGGTCAAAGAATGTCACTAATTGCTGGACCGCTTTTTATTTATTGGAGTTGATTAGCCCAAGTGTGGCAGTCTTATCCTCTGGAATGAGATGTCATGCCCCTTAGAGGACATGTCCAGGAATTTCACTAAGTTACCAGGTAACTAACTGTACCTTGTGTGTACTGATGGCCCAGCCAAGAGCTACTGGTGGGTTCACAGGGATCTAATCCTTGTTGGGGGTGTCCTTGTCTGGGCCCACTTGAATGAAAACTAGTCCTCCCTTTGAGAGCAGGCTGCTTAGACGTCATGAGCTGTGCCCTGGTTATAGATATTTGAGCAATTTGGTGGCCATGTGAAGGACATTAGTAGGATATTGCAACTCCTTTCATATAAGGTTAAACTAATAACTGGGATCATTTATGTGGAGAGGGATGCAGCAAAGGGCATTTGATTTGCATATTGAGGTCCTTCAGTTTGGAAAACAGCCTGTATGACAGTTACAGTGTAGGTACCACCGGGTCTCACCGCTGTACTATAGCATTGACCTACCAAAATCAGTTGAGTCACATGTACTTGAGGCTGTGTGCAAAGATCAAGTTAGTTATTCAAATGGGAAATAGTCTCATGGAGAAATTTCTGTTTATTAAGCTCAGCAGTGAGAGCAGTTTATGTCTTTTTCTTCCCAGGAATTAGTTTGGGGAGACACAAGTGGGAGGCACTGTTTAGTCTGGAGGTTCTCAGTCTTCCACGTGCCCCTCTAAAATGCCCCTAAATACAGCAGTTCCCATGAGGGAACTGAATTCGAGTGTGGGTGCACATAGAAGATACATCTACATCATTACACATTCAGTAGCGGGGACCATAAAAATGGAGTTTTGTGGTTGCCTGAAAGGATACACTCACAGTGTAGTGTTTGACCAAGGGTGTCCTTGGTGGTGGCCTCAGATGAAAAGCCAGAGAGCTTTATCTCTTTCCCCCAGCACCTGGTGTCAGAGGCTATGGAGATCATGGTCGCCTGTGCACCAGTAGCCTAAGGGCTCTACAAATGCAGCAGTGCCCCACCCCACTTTGAATTCTGACCTTGGCATACATGCTCAGATCACCACCCGTGGCAGGAATATTTTGTGTATGTATGTGTGTGTGTATATATATTTATATATATATATACACACACACATACAACAGATATATATAGATAGGTAGATCAATAGATATTGCCTAGAAATGTTAGTGTTACACCTTCTTTAACAAATGCCCATTAAAAATATCCTCTCAAATTTTATGTCACGTCTGACATTATGGTAATTTACTTATAACTTTATCAAAATGAGAGAAAATTTTGCTGTATATATGTTATAAATTTGAAATCTAGAGATTGCATACTAGATATGTTTTTCCATGGAGGAACTAAATGCATCTCTTTATGTAGCTCATGATGACACACCAGACAAAAATCCTGTGCTTAAACATCAAGATTCAGTGTCAAAACTCCCCATGCAAGTACAAAAACAAATAACTTCCAGAGGAGGACAACACAGTAGTAAGTATAACAATTATAGGTACCTTTAAATGTTAAAAAAGTAATCACATCAGAACTTATTTCTTTAGTTCATGAATATGTATTTGAGCATATAATTTATAGGAATTTTACACTTTGATCTAAATGTGAATACCATAAAACAACTAGAGAAGAAGAAACATTTAACATTTGGTTGGAATTTCTTGTTATAAAACTACTTCATGGCGGGACTTCTGCACTCAGTGTCCACCAAGATCCATAACTGTTCAGTAGTCTTTCAAAGGGTGTTTACTTTCAGTTAACGGTAGAAGATTATGAGTCCAAAGCCAGCTGGCACCTCTGATGTGTGGCAGTGTTCTTTTGCTAAAGGCTCCAATTGGCAAACAGAGAGGTTGCTGAGACCCGCAACCTAAAAGGCGGTGGATTCAAGGGGGCAAGGAAAAGGGTTGCCTGTGTAGCCCGTTGGAGGTTCTCTAGGGTATCCTGTTGTCAGGCCCCACTCAGGGTAAAGGTCTTTTTGGTTACCTGATTGATGGGTGCTGTCATCAAGGTGGCCTTGTAGGGGAAGTTGTGAGTACCAGTATCTGAATACTCCCGCAAGTCACTGGGCATCCTTTGTGTTTGTTGGGGCTGAGAACCTGAGCATGACTAAAACTAGGCAGTTATTGTCTCTGGACTGAGAGCTACTGTCCCTTCTCAGTTTATTCCCAGAAATTTCCCAGGATTCATAAGCCCTTGTGCCTTGTCCATAGTAATGTCCTAGACATGTTGCTACATGTGCGTCAAAATGGCATACAGTCCTGGTTGAGTAGTACCCTTTCCTCGACCCACTAGGAGGCATTCATTAATATATGGAAGGCTAGGGCTCCATCTGGAAGTGGGACTTCTTCCTGCTCATGGCCTTGTGGAAGGACATTAAAGGTGTATTGCAACGCATTACACCAAAGGCAAACTGATCCTGATCATCTGTGTGGACAGGGATGCTGAAAAGGGCATTTGCAATGTGAATTGCTTCATACCTATTTCCCTCAGCTTCGGCAAAAGCTATGTCAGTCACAGTGTCAGGTAATGCTATTGCCATAGCTGTACTACATCACTGAGCCTGATTTTTGCTTGAGTTTCCAGGTACCCAAGGCCTTTTGCAAAACTCAGATAATGAACCTTGGCTTCCTTAAGCACAGCAATGGGGGCAGTTTTGTTTGTTTGTTTTTGAATTCCTGAGGCAATTAATGCTGTTTTTGAGAGACAATACTGCTAGCAGGTAATAGTTTGGTAGGTTTACAGTCTTCCATATGCCCCACTAAAATGGTCTTAAATGCAATAATATCCTTTAGGCTTTAGAGTAAGTGTAATCCGGTATACATATCGATAATACATCTATAACAATAATCCATTCAGTAGTGGTGCCACAATAATGATATGTTACACCTGTAGTCAGGCTGGGTAAGGATCTTGGTGGTGTTGGCTTCAGACAGAAAATCAGAGAGCATTATCAATTTTCTCATTCTCATTCCAGGGGATTGGGGGTCACCATCAACTGTGGACCATTACCAAAGGCCCAAGAAATGCAATTCTCCCTCATGTGTACTCTGAACTTTGACCCTTGGCATAGGATCTCACTTCTTCACTCTGGACTTAGGAACATTGGACATTTCATAGTCTTGTTTAATCCAAAAAGTTTGGGTAAAAGTTGGTAAGGCTCTATGATTCATTTTAGAATTTGCTGGAAGAAGGAAAAGAAATAGCACTTCTGTTAGTCATAGGGGTCATTATTACCTGGCATACCCTATAGGGGTTGCCATTTGGCCCCTTAAGGTATGCTACTTGGCCATGAGTTCCTAAGTGGAGAACCCATTAATCTCTTCTTTTGAGCTCCCACTGTTTAAAAAACAGACCCAGAGGTATTGGGAGAGCACTACCCAAATTCTCCACTAGTGTGTTCCCAGTTACCATTTTCATGTCACCTTATGTGATGGTCTCTCTCTGTTATTTTGGCAGTAGTTACATTTTCCCTGCCCAGGAATTTGTCAGTTAAGTTCTGGATTATGTCACTAACAGACGGACCTGATGTTATGAGGAGCTTTAATTGAGCTTGATAACCAGCAGGAGTGGCACTAATGAACTTAGAGTCTTGTTAACAATCTCATCATCCACCACTGTCACTCTCTCATTGTAGAACCAAGGGACCACCAGTGTAGTCTGCAGGGCTGCTATCCTCTGGAAACTTGGTCTAAACATGTGTTTTAGTCATAGATAACCCATCTGGTGGGCCAAAGCTGTCACAGCCCAAATGGTTTCTAGCTGAGGAAGAAGGACTTGAGTGTTCCTCTTAGGAACACTTGATCAAACTTTCTGCTGTCAGACACTCTTAAGGAGGTCCACCCACGAAGTGCCACTGATCCTAACTAACTTTAAGAAGAGCTAACACCAGTCCTTCTCAAACTCTTCCAAAATTGCAGAGGGAGAAACCCTCCCAAATTCATTCTACGAAGCCACCATCACCCTGATACCAAAACCAGAAAAAGGCATCACAAAAAAAGAAAATTATAGACCAGTATCACTGATGAACATAGATGCAAAAATCCTGAAAAAAATACTAGCAAACAGAATCCAACAGCACATTAAAAGGATCATACACCACGATCAAGTGGGATTTGTCCCAGGGATGCAAGGATTCTTCAATATACACAAATCAATCAGTGTGATACACCACATTAACAAATTAAGGAATAAAAACCATATGATCATCTCAATAGATGCAGAAAAAGCTTTTGACAAATTTCAACACCAATTTATGATAAAAATTCTCCATTAAATGGGCATAGAGGGAACCTACCTCAACATAATAAAGGCCATATATGACAAACCCACAGCAAGCATCATACTCAATAGTGAAAAACTGAAAGCATTTCCACTAAGATCAGGAACAAGACAGGGATGTCTGCTCTAACCACTCTTATTCAACTTAGTTTTGGAAGCCCTAGCCACAGCAATCAGAGAAGAAAAAGAAATAAAAGGAATACAAATTGGAAAAGAAGAAGTAAAACTGTCACTGTTTGCCAATGACATGATACTATACATAGACAATGCTGAAGATGCCACTAGAAAACTACTAGAACTAATCAATGAATTTGGTAAAGTTGCAGGATACAAAATTAATGAACAGAAATCTCTGGCATTCCTATACACCAACAATGAAAAATCAGAAAGAGAAATTAAGAAAACACTCCCATTTACCATTGCAACAAAAAGAATAAAATACCTAGGAATAAGCCTGCCTAAGGAGGCAAAAGACTTGTATTCAGAAAACTGTAAAACACTGATGAAAGAAATCAAAGATGACATAAACAGATGGAGAGATATACCATGTTCTTGGGTTGGAAGAATCAGTGTTGTGAAAATGACTATACTGCCCAAAGCAATCTACAGGTTCAGTACACTCCCTATCAAACTACCAATGTCATTCTTCACAGAATTAGAACCAAAAACCTTACAATTCGTATAGAAACACAAAAGACCCCGAATAGCCAAAGAAATCTTGAGAAAGAAAAACGGAGTTGGAGGAATCAGGCTCCCTGACTTCAAACTATACCACAAAGCTACAGTAATAAAGACAGTATTGTACTGGTGCAAAAACAGCCATTCTGGCTGGTGTGAGGTGATGTCTCATTGCGGTTTTGATTTGCATTTCTCTCATAATTAGTGATGTTGAACATCTTTTCATGTACCTCTTGGCCATCTGTATGTCTTCTTTGGAGAAATGTCTATTTAGGTCTTCTGCCCATTTTTTTTTTATTGGGGTTGTTTGTTTTTATGCTATTAAGCCACATGAGCTGTTTGTAAATTTTGAAGACTAATCCCTTGTTGGTTGCTTCATTTGCAGATATTTTCTCCCATTCTGTGAGTTGTCTTTTTTTTTTTGTTTATGGTTTCCTTTGATGTGCAAAAGTTTGAGGTTAGTTAGGTGCCGTTTGTTTATTTTTGTTTTTATTTCCATTACTCTGGGAGACGGATCAAAAAAGATATCGCTGCCATTTATGTCAGAGAGTGTTCTGCCTATGTTTTCCTCTAAGAGTTTTATAGTGTCCAGTCTTACATTTAGGTCTTTAATCCATTTTGAGTTTATTTTTGTGTATGGTGTTAAAGAGTGTTCTAACTTCTTTTTTTTACATGTAGCTGTCCAGTTATCACAGCACCATTGATTGCGGAGACTGTCTTTCCTCCATTGTATAGTCTTGCCTCCTTTGTCATAGATTAATTGGCCATAGGTGCATGGGTTTATTTCTGGGCCTCCTATCCTATTCCATTGATCTGTATTCCCATTTTTTTCCAGTACCATACTGTTTTAATGACTATAGTTTTGTAGTGTAGTCTGACATCAGGGAGCTTGATTCCTCCAGCTCTGTTTTTCTCTCTCAAGATTGCTTTGGCTATTCGGGGTCTTTTGTGTCTCCACACAAATTTTAAGATTTTTTGTTCTAGTTCTGTGAAAAATGCCATTGGTAATTTGATAGGGATTGCATTGAATCTGTAGATTGCCTTGGGTAGTATAGTCATTTTGACAATATTGATTCTGCCAAGCCAAGAATATGGTATATCTTTCCATCTGTTTGTGTCAACTTCTATTTCTTTCATCAGCGTCTTATAATTTTCAGAGTACAGGTTTTTTGCCTCCTTAGGTAGGTTTATTTTCAGGCATTTTATTCTTTTTGATGTGATGGTAAATGGGATTGTTCCTTTAACTTCTCTTTTTGATCTTTCATTGTCAGTGTGTAGAACTGCAACAGATTTCTGTGTATTAATTTTGTAACCTGCAGATTTACCAGATTCTTTGATGAGCTCTAGTAGTTTTCTGGTAGCATCTTTACGATTTTCTATCTATAGTATTATGTCATCTGCAAACAGTGACAGTTTAATTTCTTCTTTTCCAATTTGGATTTCTTTTTCTTCTCTGACTTCCATAGCTAGGACTTCCAAAGCTATGTTGAATAAAAGTGGTGAGAGTGGACATCCTTATCTTGTTCCTGATCTTAGAAGAAATGTTTTCAGCTTTTCACTGTTGAGTTTGATGTTATCTGTAGGTTTGTCATATATGGCCTTTGTTATGTTGAGGTATGTGCCCTCTATGCCCACTTTCTGGAGAGTTTTTATCACAAATAGGTGTTGAATTTTCTTAAAACCTTTTTCTGAATCTATCGAGATGATCATACGGTTTTTATTCTTCAGTTTATTGATGTGATGTATCACACTCATTGATTTGTGGATCTTGAAAAATCTTGCATCCCTGGGGTAAATCCCCCTTGATCATGGTGTACAATCTGTTTTCTATATTGTTGGATTCAGATTGCTAGTATTTTGTTGAGGATTTTTGTGTCTGTGTTCATCAGTGATATTGGCCTGTAGTTTTCTTTTTTGTGTGGTATCCTTGTTTGGTTTTGGTATCACAGTAATGGTGGCCTCATAGAATGAGTTTGGGAGTTTTCCTTCCTCTGCAGTTTTTTGGAACAGTTTCAGGATAGGTGTTAACTCTTCTCTAAATGTTTGATGGAATTTGTCTGTGAAGCCACCTGACCCTGGACTTTCGTTTGTTGGGAGTTTTTTAATCACAGTTTCAATTTCAGTACTTATGATTGGCCTGTTCATATTTTCTGTTTCTTCCTGGTTCAATCATGGTAGACTGTACGTTTCTAAGAATTTGTCCATTTCTTCCAGGCTGTCCATTTTATTGGCATATAGTTGCTTGTAGTAGTCTCTTATGATTCTTTGTGTCTCTGTGGTGTCACAACTTCTCCTCTTTCATTTCTAATTTTAGTGATTTGAGTCCTCTCCTTTTTTTCTTGATGAGTCTGGTTAAAGGTTTATCAATATTGTTTATCTTTTCAAAGAACCAGCTTTTAGTTTCATTGATCTTTGCTGTTGTTTTCTTCATCTCTATTTCATTTATTTCTTCTCTGATCGTCTACTAGCTAGGTTTTGTTTGTTTTCTTTCTCTAGTTCCTTTAGGCATAAGTTTAGGTTGTTTAATTGAGATTTTTCTTGTTTCCTGAGGTAAGGTTGTATTGCTATAAAATTCCTTCTTAGAACTGCTTTTACTGCATCTCATAGGATCATTGTGCTTTCATGTTTATTTGTCTGTAGGCATTTTTTGGTTTCCTCTTTGATTTCTTCAGTGAGCCATTGGTTGTTTAGTTGCATATTTTTAGCCTCCACGTGTTTGTGTTTTTTACAGTTTTTTTTTTTCTTGTAGTTTATTTCTAATTTCATAGTGCTGTGGTCACAAAAGATGATTGATATGATTTCAGTTTTCTTAAATTTACCAAGGCTCGCTTTGTGGCCCAGCATGTGTTCAGTCCTGGTGAATGTTCTATGTGCACATGAGAAGAATGTGCTGCTGCTTTTGGATGGAATGCTCTAGAAATATCAATTAAGTCCATCTATCTAATGTGTCATTTAAGGCCTGTATTTCCTTATTAATTTTCTATCTGGATGAGCTGTGCATTAATGAAAGTGGGGTGTTAAAGTCCCCCACTATTACTGTGTTGCTGTTGATTTCTCCCTTTATGGCTGTTAGTATTTGCTTTATATATCGAGGTGCTCCTATATTGGGTGCATATATATTTACAGTTGTTATATCTTATTCTTGGATTAATTCCTTGATCATTATGTAGTGTCCTTCTTTGTTTCTTTATTTATTGTAGTGTCCTTCTTTGACTCTGTAAAACAGTCCTTATTTTAAAGTCTATTTTGTCTGATAGGAGTATTGCTATTCCAGCTTTCTTTTGATTTCTATTTGCGTGGAATATCTTTTTCCATCCCGTCACTTTTAGTCTGTATGTGTCCCTAGATCTGAAGTGGGTCTCTTTCAGACAGCATGTATATGGATTTTATGTTTGTATCTATTCAGCCAGTCTATGTCTTATGGTTGGAGCATTTAATCCATTTATGTTTAAGGTAATTATCGATATGTATGTTCTTATTGCCTTTTTGTTACTTGTTTTGGATTTGCTTTTGTAGGTCTTTTTTCTTCCCTCCCTCTTTTGTTCTCTTTGTGATTTGATGACTAACTTTAGTGTTGTGTTTGGATTCCTGGCGGGTATGGGATTTGATTTTATTGTGATTGTGTCCCTCCTACCATCTCGTTTTGGCTTCTTCTTTGTCTTTGGATATAGGGTATCTTTCTTTTGGTAGGTTCTAGCTTTTTTTCATTGGTGGTTGTTCAGCAGTTAGTTGTGATTTTGGTGGTTCTGTAAGAAGGGGGTGAAGTCATGTCCTCCTACTCCACCATCTTGAGCTAATCCCAAGTCCTTTTCTATAGAGTTTTACATTAAATACATCAGAAGAACTTTATTTGGTTCATGAATGTGTCTTTGTACATATATTTTATAGATGTTTTAAACTTTGACATAAGATATGAATACCCTAACAAAGCTATAGAACAAAAGCAAATGTATTCTATGTTTTGGTTGGAATTTCTTGTCCTAAGATTATTACATGACCAAGGTCATGCTCTCAAGGCCAATAACAGACCAATAATTGTCCCATAAAGGATATGCACCAACTCTCTCATAAAGGATATGCAATTTTTAGCCAGCTCTGGCAGATTGTGGACCCAAAGTCCATTGAATGCCTCTGATGTATGGTAGTGGCCTTCTGCCATAGATTCCAGTAGGCAAAGAGAGATGTTACTGAGAGTCCTAACTGAAACAGCAAACGAAAATCAGAGGGGTCCACAAAAAGGGCATCTGGGGTAGTCAGTTGAATGGCTTCCAGGGGATCCTGTCCATCAAGGCCCCAGCCAAATGTAGTCATCTTTATGGTAACCGGATTGTTGGGTGCTGTGTGATCCCTGTGAGAGTGTGGCGGTATCTGTATAGTCCCACCAATTGCTCAGATGATTTTTATTTAGGGGGACAGAGAGGGCCGAAAGCATGACAGTCATCTTCCCTGGATTATGCCCCTTACAGATCATGCCCAGGAATTTTACTTCATTTTTAGGTCCATGTACCTTGTTAATAACAGCCTAGCTACATGATACTTGTAGGTGAACAGGACATCCAGTTCTTTTTGGGTAGTGCCCTTGTCTGAGGCCACTAGGATGATTTCATCAATAGAGTGGAAGGTTAGTGCTCCCTCAAGGAGCAGGACTTTTTCCAAGTCTTTACCTATGCATTATTACAGGTAGAGAATTTAGGGAGTCTCATGGAAGGACATTAGTGGTGTAATACAACCCATATTGCGTACAACAAACTAATTCTGAACATGCATATGGAGAGGGATGCTGAGAAGGGCGTTTGTGATGTCAACCACAGGACACCAAGATTCTTTATCTTGGATGATATAACCTCTATAACTGTCACAATGTCAGGTACCACTGGTGCCATAGGTAGCTCTAACGCTTTGTGTAACCCTAATCAATTTAGAGTCTGGGCACCAAAGGTCTTGCACACAGTCCAGGTGGAGTTACTGAATGGAGAAATAGTTTACAGATATTTGTTGGCCTTTGAAAGCTCAACAATGAAGACAGTTGCCCCTTTTTATTACCAAGGCCTGTGACTTTGTTTTTGGTAGACAGAGGTGCTAGTTGCCAGTAGTTTGGTAGATCATAATCTTTCACATACCCCACTAAAATACCCTAACTGTAAATCTTATCTTGGTGGGGGGTAGTTAGTGCTGTTTGATATAAAAAGTACATTTCTACCAATAACATATTCGGTGGTGGAAACCACAATAATGGAGGTTTGTAGTGGTCCAAAGGGCATTCACTCATAGTTGGGTTTGGAAAAGAGTCCTAGTGGTGGGTGGACTAAAACTACAGAGAATTATCTGTTTCCTCCTCATCCTTTTATAAGGGACTGTCGAAATCCCAGAAATTTATTCACCAGTATCCAAAAGGCCCAAGAAATGCAGTATTTCCCCTCCACAGTTTGAACTCTGACCTTAGCATATGTCCTCAGTTCCCCACTGGCGACATAGAGACCTTGTCTAACCTCTAGTCACGTTTATTTATGAAAGCTTAGAGGTCTGAGTAAAAGTGGGAAGGATCTGTATTGATGGATACCACCAGGCACCATTCTTGCTAAGTTTAATAAGATTACATCCTTCATTAAGGAATCAAACTACCCAAGGCTCTAAGGCCTCTTCAGGTCACTGGATAAAGTGATTCCAAAGGGCTCTACATTATTTTTAATTAAAGGGACAAGCTTTAATAACTGCTGTGTTCTGGGCTCTGTTTTGGCACCAAGAATGTGCTTGGAGATAACAGTAGTCATTGGATACAGTTCAACTCACAGAGTCTCTGATTGTTGGATCCATCATCAGAGAACAATAATCAGCATCTAGAGAATTGCTTCCCTAGCTTTTTTAGAGTCCCTCTGTTGGTTCTCTAATTGGACTTACTGTGGGAACTCAGCCAGGGAGTTGGGAGCTCAAGGGAAGGACCATTCCCCTGAGAACTGAAAATCTTATGTAAACAATCCATTAGCACTCTCCAAGAGTGTTTTGTGGCATCCACTGTCACTGTCTGAGAATCACTGGCATAGCTGATAACGAGCCCTGCTGGACTCACGCAAACAATCCACTAGTACTATGTCAGAGCACCCCCAAAGACTTTTTTCATATCTCCCAAAGTTGCCCAGTAGAAGTTTCAGTATTTTGCTTTTCTAGAAGAGCATTGTGTTTCATCGACCGCCTGCTCAGTGTGTCAGTTTGTCAAAAAGTGAGCTGCCAGTTTTTAGTTGGTAAATTAAGACTAACTGAAAGTAACAAGTATTTATTTATTTACTGAGTATAAGCAAGAGCCTAAACAAGAAAGGGCCCTAGCTCCACCAATGTTTTATTTGCCCCACAGAATGGCCCAGAGGTGGGTCATGTGCATCAGAGCAGATGAGAGGAACATCTTACTGTGGACTAAGTCCTCCCAAAAGCCTCTGATGTTTTATGGACCCAAGTGCCACGAGGAAGTAGAGGAGAGAGGGCTTAGAATGGAAAAGTGTTGAACCAGAATGGAAAAAGAGTTTTTAAGGCCACCCAGTAAGATGGTCTAGGCAGAAGTTCTGAACAGTATAATGCCTCACCTGAGGTCTCCTCTGCCTCATAAGGAGTTTTCCCAATGGATACACTTGAGCTAGAATGCAGATATGCCAGTCCGGATGGATCTTAGTCCATGACTGCAACTACCTCCAACGCCTGCAGTGCACTGGCTGTGCCTCAAATATAGTATGGGGTGTGAAGTTTTTCCCAATGACAGCTGCCAGATAAGGCCTCTGTAATTGTGCATGGTTGAGCCTGAAAGATCACACATAGAATTTTGGCCTGGAGTCAGACTCTCCCCAGTTTTTATATGTATACCTTTACCTATATCTATACCTATTCTGATCATCTGTGTGGACAGTGATACTGAAGAGAGAGTTTGAGATGTAGTACACCAAACTTCTTCATCTTGGGTAGTAGCCTCTGTGACAGTCCCAAAGTCAGTTAGTGCCAGTGCCCAGGGCTGCACTACAGCATTGAGCCACGATCAGTTGAGTCTCTACGCGACTGAGGCCAGGTGCACAGGTCAAACAGGGCTACTGAATGGAGAATTAGTCTCAGAAAACTGTGGCTCCATTAAGCTCAGCAATTAGGATAGCTATATCTTTTCTCTGCTAGTCCATTGATACCTTACTGGTAAACAGTAGAACTGCACAGTGTTAGGAGGGTAGGTTTATGGTCCCCACGTGCCATAAAATGTCCCTAACTGCAGCAACTACCTTCAGGACTTTGGAGTGAATTCAAGCAGGGATACACTTAGACAGTACATCTGTACCAATATATATTCAATAGTGGGAGCCATTACAATGGTGGTCATAACAATTGTAATGCTCCAGTGGGGCCCACTTATAGTTGTATCTGGTAAAGGTTCTGATGGTATTGGACTGAGACTCAAAACCAGAGAGCATTGTTTGTTTCTTCTTTGTATTAGATTCCTAGCACTGCTGTAACAAAGTACCACAAACTCATTGACTTAAAACACAGAAATTTATTGTCTCAGAGTTCTGGAGGCTAGAAGTCTGATATCAGGGTGTCAGCAGGGATGGTCACTTCTGAGGGATTGTTATTGATAATCTGTTCAATACTTCTGTTCTAGCTTTTGGTGGTTTGCTGGCAATGTTTGGTGTTCTTTGGCTTCAACATTTTAAAGTTTTTTTTTTTACAGCAGTAGCCCACTTCCCAGTACCAGAAATCTATATGAGTTTGCTTGGACTGCTATAACAAAGGACCGCAAACTGAATGGTTTAAAAAAATATTGTCCTACAATCAGGATGGTAGAAGTGTGGGATTAGATATTGGTAGGGTTGTTTTCCTCTGAGGACTTGAGCAAAAAAACTGTTTTTTGCCTCTGTCCTACCTTCTGGTGGTTTTCTGGCAACATTTGACATTCCTTGGCTTGTAGATTCATCACCCTGATCTATGCCTTCATCTTCACAAGGTGCTCTCCCCATATGTTTGTCTGTCTCTGTGCTCAGATTTCCCATTTTTATAAGGACTAGGACCCACTCTAATAACCTCATGTTAACTTGATTACCTCTGTAAAGACCTTATTTCTAAATAAGGTCACATTCTAAGGTACCGTGGGATAAGAATTCCCTCTTGGTAGAGGGGAAGTGGGAACAATTTAACCTATAACCCCCTCATTGTAGTGTCAGGGATTGTGGAGGGCACAGTTAACTATGCACCAGTATCCAGGAGACCCAATAAATGCGGTTCTCCCCTAGCTCCCCATTGAACTCTTAACCTGATATAGGACCATTGTTCCCCACTAGAGACATAGAAACCTTGGCCCAGCCACTAGTCTTATTTATTTTTAAAAGCTGAAAAACTTGGTTAAAAGTTAATAGTGGATTTTAATTCCCCACCCCTACCCCCAGGTTCACTGGGAGGAGCAGAGGGAATAGCACTTGTATTAATCGTAAGGCCATGACCTTGCAGACTCTAGTGGAGCAGCCTAGTGGATCCCATGGCCCACTCACTCTATGACCATAAGTTCTTGGTGGGAAAGTCCATCAGTCTCCTCTTTGGGAAGCTTTTGTTGAGTAACCTGGATCCAGAGATCTCTTTGGGAAGGATCTAGCCCAAATGGTCTAAGAGGGGCAACAGGCTTACCATTTTTACATTGCTCTTTCTACTGGTTGGTCTTTGCCTTCTGGGCAGTAGCCACATTTTTTTAACTCAGTGATTTGTCAGTGAAGATCTGGACTGTTACAGAATGATCAATGTGGCCTTGTGTGGAGGTTTAATTGAGCTCAGTAACCAGAAGAAGTTAACGTGAACAAACCTGGAAATCTGAGTCTTGTTGACAGTCTCATCATCTATTGTTCTTACCCCACATTTGTACATCTAAGACACCACTAGGGTGGCTCACAAGGAAACTATATCCACTGGAAGTATAATTCAACCATGGAACCATGAGTTCCTTGCTGTTTAGTGGCAAGGAACTCATGGTGCATGGGGTCAAATCTCTCAGAGCCCAAATGATCTTGAGTGCTTGTCTCCTTTCATCCCAGTGCCATCTTCTTCTTTAGGCAAAGTAGCTGCTGTTTTGTACTCTGAAAGTGGGGGTCACATACCAGAGGTACCATTCTCTTAGTAAGTAAAACAAGATTACCTCCTCCATCTTGGAGGCAAACTACCCAAGTCTCTGAGAGCTTCAGATTGCTGGGGTGAAGTAATCCCAAAAGGCTCTTCATTATTTTACATTTTAGGCATAAGTCCCAACAAAAATTCACTTTGTTTTAGGCTGTCTTTTGGTGCCAGGGACATGTTTACAGTTAACAGTAGTATTGGGATGCAATTCAGGGTCTCTGACAAATTTTGTTCCCATCACTAGAGGAAGGAATTTTGTTCCCATCAGTAGCTAGAGAATTGCTTCCCTAGCTTTCCTATGAGTGTCTCTTTTGGATCTGTAATTTGACTCATGGAGTTGAGTCAAGTTTGGGCAAGGGGGTGGAAACTAAAGGGAAGGACCGCTGTTCCCCCTTATACCTGAAAAGCTTATGTAAAAAGTCACTAGCACTCCCCAAAGAAACCCCAGGGTCCACTAGTCCTTTTTGAGACACATGAGCATGGCTGATGAAGCACCCATGGAACTCTCAGGCTCTTGCATGTGATCCATTAGTATCACTTGAGAGTGTCTGATGGACCTCTGTATCACCTCTCAAAAGTGCCCCATGGGATCTTCAGAGTTTTGCTTTCCTAGAAAGGCACTGTGCTTTACAGGCATACCTCATTTTATTGCATTTTGCAGATACTGCATTTTTTACAAATTGAAGGATTGTGGCAACCTTGCATCAAGCAAGTCTATCGGTGCCATTTTTCCAAAAGCATTTGCTCACCTCATGTCTCTGTGTCACATTTTGGTAATTCTTACAATATTCAAACTTTTTTCATTATTATTATATTTGTTATGGTGATCTGTGATCAGTGAGCTTTGATGTTATTATTGTAGTTGTTTTGGGACACCACAAACCACACGCATATAGATGGTAAACTTAATTGATAAATGTTATGTGTGTTCTGACTGCTCTACCGGCTCTCTTCCTCTCCTCTAGCCTCCCTGTTTCCTCAGACAGAACAATATTGAAATTAGGCCAATTAATAACCCTACAATGGCCTCTGTATGTTCAACTGAAAGGAGGAGTTGCACGTTAGTTTAAATCAAAAGCTAGAAATGATTAAGCTAAGTGAGGAGGGCATGTCGAAAGCCGAGAAAGGCCAAAAGCTAGTCCTCTTGCTCCAAACTATAGCCAAGTTGTGAATGCAAAGGAAAATTTCTTGAAGGAAACTAAAAGTGCTACTCTAGTGAACACACAAATAATAGGAAAGCGAGACAGGCCTATTGCTGATACGGATAAAATTTCAGTGGTCTGGACAGAAGATGTGAAACCAGCCACAACATTTGCTTAAGCGAAAGCCTAATCCAGAGCAAGGCCCTAACTCTCTTCAATTCTATGAAGGCCAAGAGAGGTGAGGAAGCTGCAGAAGAAAAGTTTGAAGCTAGCAGAAGTTGTCTCATGATGTTTAAGGAAAGAAGCCATCTCCATAACACAAAAGTGCAAGGGGAATCAGCAAGTGCTTACGTAGAAGCTGCAGCAAGTTACCCAGGAGACCTAGCTAAGATAATTAATGAAGGTGGCTACACTAAACATCAGATTTTCAATGTAGATGAAACAGCCCCCTATTGGAAGAAGATGCCATCTAGGACTTTCAGAGTTAGAGAGGAGAAGTCAATGCCTGGCTTCAAAACTTCAAAGTACAGGCTGACTCTTGTTAGGGGCTAATGCAGCTGGTAACTTGAAGTTGAAGCCAATGCTCATTTATCATTCTGAAAATCCTAAGGCCCTTAAGAATTATGCTAAATCTACTCTGCCTGTGATCTGTAAATGGACAACAAAGTCCAGATAATAGCACATGTGTTTGCAAAATGGTTTACTACATATTTTAAGCCCACTGTTGAGACCTACTGCTCAGAAAATTTCAAAATATTACTGCTCACTGATAATGCACCTGGTCACCCAAGAACTCTTCTGGAGCTGTACAACAGGATTAATGTTTTCATGCCTGCTAACACAACATCCATCCTGCAGCCCATGGATGAAGGAGTAATTTCAATTTTCAAGTCTTATTATTTAAGAAATACATTTTGTAAAGCTATAGCTGCCATAGATAATGATTCCTCTGATGGATCTGGGCAAAGTAAATTGAAAACCTTCTGGAAAGGATTCACCACTCTAGATGCCATTAAGAACATTCATGATTCTTGGGAAGAGGTCAAAATGTCAACATTAAGGGAAGTTTGGAAGGAGTTGATTCCAGCCCTCATGGATGACTTTGAAGAATTCAAGACTTCAGTGGAGGAAGCAACTACAGATGTGGTGGAAATAGCAAGAAAACTAGAATTAGAAGTAGAGACTGAAGATGCAACTGAATTGCTAAAATCTCATGAGAAGATTTTAATGAATGAAGAGTTGCTTCTTATGGTTGAGCAAAGAAAGTGGTTTCTTGAGATGGAATCTACTCCTGGTGAAGATGATGTGAAGATTGCTGGAGTGACAACAAGGGATTTAGAATATTATATGCACTTAGTTGATAAAGCAGCAGCAAGTTTTGAGAGGATTGACTCTCATTTTGAAAGAAGTTCTGCATGCTGTGAAACAGCATTGCATGCTACAGAGAAATCATTCATGAAAAGAAGAGTCAACCAATGAGCCAAACTTCACTGTGGTCTTATTTTAAGAAATCGCCACAGCCACCCCAGCCTTCAGCAACCACCACCCTGATCAGCCACCAGCCATCAACATCGAGGCAAGACCCTTCAGTGGCAAAAAGATTAGGACTAGCTGAAGGCTCAGATGATGGCTAGCATTTTGTAGCAATAAAGTATTTTTAAAATAAGATACGTACATTGATTTTTATAGACATAATGCTATTGCACAATTAATAGACTACTGTATCGTGTAAACATAGCTTTTATATGTGCACTGGGAAACCAAAAAATTCATATGACTCGCTTTACTGAAATATTCACTTTGTTGCGGGGGTCTGGAACTGAACCCGTGACATCTCCAAGGTGTGCCTGTACTATCCATCCTGCTCACTGCACCAATTTGTCAGAGAAAGCACTGCCAGTTGTTGAGTTGGTCAATTATAACAAGCCAAACTGAAAATAACAATTAAACCTTTATTCGATTACTGTGATAGCATAAGTATGAGTCTAAACAGGAAAGGTCCCAGCTTTATTATTCCATTTTTCCCCACTGAAGTCCCCAGGTAAGAGATGTTTTATCAGAAATGGTTGGGGGATTGTCTCATTGCCAAAGGAGCCCTAAACTAAAGGCTCTTGCCATTTTATGGACCCAGGAGGTGGGGAATGCAGGAAGGCCTAGGAATGGAAAAGTAGCGAAAACTGAGTCAGATAGGAGAAAATCGTCTTCAAGCCTCCCCAGTGAGGTTGTCAAAGCAGAGTCACCTGAACAGAACAGTGCATCATTTGAGCCCTTAACTGGGGCTGTGTAAGACTGTGGTTGGCCTGGAGGGGCCTGAACCCATGAATATACTGGCTGTGCAGTCGGTCTAGTGTGGGTAGGAAGCTTTCTCCCATGGTAACTGCCAGGTAAGATGACACATAGGATTTTCACTTGGATCCACACTCCTTAGTTTTGACACACATGTACATATATTCATACATACATGTGCACGTGCACACATATATGCATATGTTATGTGCACATATATTTTAGAAATCATGAGGACTCCCAGACACCTTCAGTTCTAGTCCCTCAGGTCTCCTTCTTGCCTTCCTCCGTTTCATATGTGTATGTCCTTTCTTCCAGGGTGTTAATCCTGACTCTTAAAACATCAGCAGAGTTATGTATTTGCTTAACTCTACAATGCTTCAACCCTTGTTACAGAATTACTTAGCACATACCACTAAAAAAAAAGCCTACTAGGAAGATTTAGTGATTTGCTTTCTGTCTGTACCCCATACTCTTGCCCAAGTCTGAGGGTATGTTTCAAACACTATTTATGACTAATTTGAATCATTTTTTTAACCCTTCAGTAGGTTCATTTCATTATGTTTTTTCGTTTCTTCTTCTTATCCTTGTTGATTTAGTTTTATTTTTGGAATGTATGGAACATTGACCTACTTCCAGAAGTAAATATTATACCAAAGGTATACTTAAGAGCGTCATTTCTTCCCCAGTCCTTCCCATGCATTCCCCAGTCCTTTCTCCCACCCTGTCTCCTGGCAGGTAACCAACTACATGATTTTTTTGCTTATCTTTTCTGTGCTTCATCTTGTAAAGTTAGTATCTATTTCTCATTTCTTCCGATTACTGCTTTCTGAGCCAAAAGTTAGTATACTAGATAACCTTTAAAATATTTTTTCCACTTAACATTACCTCCTAGAAATTCCTCCATGTAGTTTATAAAAATCTTTTAAAAATTTTTACATAAATATGTAAAATAGTACATTATATACCATAGTTTATACTATACCATAATTTACACCTTGGTTTATATATATACACCATAATATACACCTTGATTTATTCAACCAATATCCTATTCTTGAACATTTAGGTGGTTTAAAATATTTTGCAATTACAAATAATACTGTAATGAATAACCTTGTACATATGTATTTTTATTGTTTCATCTACTATTGTGTATTTATGTAATGTATACGTACCCCAAAAGTAGAGATTAGTATGAAATATATTTGATTCCTCAAGATATCTATGAAATAACGAGACAGTTTCAGTAGCACCCATTAAAACTTTTCTTATTTTCATGTAAGACCTAACATTATGGCAGTTCATTGATAACTTTAAAAATGAGAGAAAATGCTACTGTACACTTGTTATAAATTTGAAATCTAGAGATTTCACAATGGATCTGTTTTCCCATTTAGTGGACTAAATGGATCTCTTTATGTAGGTCATATTGGAGTACTGGGTGAAAATCTTACGCTTGTAAATCAAGATTCAGTGTCAAAACCCCAAATGCAAGTAGAGAAACAAATACCTTACAGAAAGGAGATGAGTCAAAGTAAGTATAATAATTATGGGTAACTCTAAATTATTTTAAACTCATCAGAAGATCTTTTTTCTTTGGTTCATGAATATGTATTTAAGTGTATATTTTATAGAAGTAAAAATAAATGACCTAAACTGTGAATACCCTAAGTTAACTAGAGAACAAAATCAAAAGTGTTAATACCTTCAGATTGGAATTTCTAGTCATAAGATTATTTAACAGCCATAGGACGTGCACTCAGTATCCACCAAGGACCAATAACTGTCCAATAGTATCTCAAAGTGTGTGTACCTTTTAGATGATTCTGGGAGATTACAGGTTCCGGGAAGTTATGCCCAGTGGGCACTTCTGACCAGTATCAGGGCCATTCTGCCATAGGCGCCAATTGACAAACCGAGAAGTTTTTGAGATCTGTAACTAAAACAGCAAATAGGAATCAGAGAGGCTTAGGGGAAGGGCAGCCTGGGAGGCTTGCTAGAGACTCCCCATACCCGCACCAGTGTATTCTGTTAATCCGGCCCCACACAGGGCGAGGTCTTCTTGGTAACCTCATAGATAGGTACCATCAAGTTCCCTGCGTGGAAAATGCCAGTACCAGAAAAGTATGACCAATTACTGGATCTCTTTTTTATTTGGGGGAGTTGAGAGGATCAAATATTGGCAGTCATCTCCTCTGGAATAGGATGTTGTCACCCTTTCCAGATCATGCCTAGGAATTTCACTTGGATGATAGATCCTGGTACCTTGTGTTAATGGCTCAGTCATGTTGCCCCATGTGAGTCTGCAGAGTGACCAGTCCTTATTAGGTAATGACCTTGTCTGGGACCACCAGGAAGACATCTTCGGTTTTGTGGAAGGCTAGTGTTCCTTCCAGTAGCCAGACTTTTTCTAGGTCTTATTGTATCTGATGACAAATAGTAGGGGAATTTAGGTAGACTTGTGGAAGGACATTAGTCGTATATTGCACCCCATTCCACATAAAATTAAACTGATCCTGGATTATCCACGTGGACAGTGATGTCATTTGTTGTACACCAAGTTTCTTTATCTTGGTGGGCAGTAGCCTCTGTGACAGTTTCAAAGTCAGGTACTGCCAGTGCTTAGAGTTTTGCTACAGTGTTGAGCTGCCGATAATCCCTTGAGACTCCATGCTCCTAGGGCCATGTGCACAGGTGAGATAGGGCTATTGAGTGGAGAATTAGTCTCATGAAGAACTTTGTTGTTCTTAAACTCAGCAATGAAGGCATTGCTTTTTTCTTTTTCACTCTAGGCAGTTGCTACTATTTTTGAGAAACAACAGCACTAGGGGCTGCTAGTCAGGGAGGTTTGTGGTCTTCCATGTACCGCACTAAAATGGTGTTAACTGGAGCAGTTTTCTTCGGGGCTTGTGGGCAAATGTGAGCAGGTGTTCACTTAGACAATACATCTCTATTGGTAATACATTCAGTAGTGAATGCCATAAAAAGGTTTTATTTGGAGTTTGGAGTTGGCCACAGAGACCCATCCACAGTGGGTCTAGGTAAGGGTCCAACTGGTAGTGGCCTCAGACCCAAAATCAGAGACATTATTTGTTTTCCCCTCCTTCTGGTGATGGGGTTTGTGCGTCACAGTTGCCTCTGCACTAGTATCCAAAAGGCCCAGAAATATAATTCTTCCCTACCTCCCCATTGAACTCTGACCCTGGGATACAACCTCTGGTCCCTACTGGGGATATTGGGACCCAGTCTTTGTTGTTGAAAGTTGAGAGTTCGCAGTACAAGTTAGAAGGGCTCACCTATTCATCTCCATATTCACAGGGAGAAGCTGAGGGGATAACACTTTCATTAATCATAGCACTTGTTAACATGCAGACCCTAATGGTGCTACCTTTTGTGGCCCTTATAGCCTAATATCTGGTCATCGACCTCCTCTTTGAATAACCAGACTCAGAGGGCTTCTCTAGAAGCATCATCCAGGGGAGAGCACATGGTTACCGTTTTATATTGCTCTCTTTGTCAGTCAGTCTTTACTATTTGGGCAGAAGCTGTTTTCTCCGTGCCTGAAAATATGTCCGTTAGGTTCTGGATTTTGTTGCAGAACATTGTCACCTGACCTGATGAAGAAGTTAGATTTAGTTCGATAACCAGCAGGAGTAGCACAAATAAACCTAGAAATGTGAGCTGGTTAACAATCTTATCTACTGTTCTTACTCATTATTGTAGCATGATTAAAAGGGCTGCTCTAGACTCTGCATTGGTGGTCCAAACATGATTTTAGTGATAGGTTCAGGCGGAAAGCTGTCAGAGCATGAACAGTTCCCAGCTGAGGAAGGAGAGCGTCTTGGTATTTGCCTCTCATCTTCTCTCTTTCTTCCTCCTCCTTGAGCAAACTTTCTGCTGTCAGGGCAGACTTAAAAAGGGGTTTTAGAGTGACCACAACCCAAAGTATCATGGTCCCTCACGAAGTTTAAGATTACCTCCTTCATCATGCAAGTGAACAATCCAGGTCTCTAAGATCTCTTTATATCACTGGGCAAAGCAATCCCAAGGAGTTCTATATTTAATTAAATCATGAGTTTCAATAACTTACTATATTGTAGGCTGTCCATCGTTGTCTGGGACCTCATTAAAGCTGACAGCAGGGCTTCCCTGGTGGCGCAGTGGTTGAGAGTATGCCTGCAAATGCAGGGGACACAGGTTTGTGCCCCGGTCCGGGAAGATCCCACATGCCGTGGAGCGGCTGGGCCCATGAGCCATGGCCGCTGAGCCTGCGCATCCGGAGCCTGTGCTCTGCAACGGGAGAGGCCACAACAGTGAGAGGCCCACGTGTCGGAAAAAAAAAAAAAAAAGCTGACAGCAATGGTTGGGTGCAGCTTAGCTTGTACTTAGTACTATCATCAGAGGACAATAGCAGTAGCCAGGGAATTGCTTCCCTAGATTTCCCAGAGCCCCTCTGTTGGATCCCTAATTTGACCCACCAGGCATTTTGGCAGGGAGTCTGGGACTAAAGAGAAGGACCACTGTTACCCCTCTAACCCCAAAAGCTTGCATAAACAATCTGCTAGCCCTCTCCAGCAGTGCCCCAGGGCATTCTTGACATAGCACTTCCTGAGACTCATTGCTGTGGCTGGCAGAGTGCATTTTAGGACCCTCAGACTCCTGCAAATGACCAGCTGGTACTTCCCAAGAAGCCTTGTAGTCTTCTCAAGCATCTCCCCAAAATGCCCTGGGGGGTCTTCATGCTTTTTACTTTTCCAGAAAGGCATTGTGCTTAATTGGGCCACCCTGCTTGCCACCATTTGTCACTGAGAGAGAGCTACCAGTTGTGAAGGTGGTGTATAAAGACAACGAACCAAACTGAAAATAACAAGCCTTTATTCACTTACTGCAATAATATGCGTCTAAACATGAAAGGGCATGAGCTCCACCAGTGTTTCAACTAGTCTTTCATTTCCCCATGAAACGTCATCCAGCAAACATCTGATGTATTAGTACAGAGGGGAATATCTCACTCTGCGTACAGATGTTTATATACTATCTTATCTATTTAATTATCTACCATTGTAGCAGTACTTATACCAATACCATAGTTGTGGTATATATATCAGTTTATTCAATCAGTGTCCTGTGCTTGAACATGTAGATGGTTGTAAGTGTTTTGCAATTAATGAATGATCTTCTGCATAGGCATTTTCATTGCTTGGTCTATTATTATGTATTAAACTAAAGCATAAATAACCCATGAAACCTGAAGACCAATATGAAATGTATTTGTTGCTTAGGAATATTTATGAAATAATGAGACAGCTTCAGCATCATCCAGTTTTATGACAGATCTAGCATTATAATTATTGACTTATGACTTTATAAAAATGAGACAAAATGCTACTGTACACTTGTTATAAATTTGAAATCTAGAGATTGCACATTTAGTGGACTAAATGCACCTCTTTATATGGGTTATTATGGAGTACCAGATAAAAATCCTGTGCTTGTGAAACAAGTTTCAGTTTCAAAACCCCAATTGCAAGTAAAGAAACAAATAACTTCCAGAGAGGAGAGACGCAATAGTAAGTATAATAAAAGGAGACTTTAAATCATTTTAAATTAAACTCATCAGAAGATTTTTTTTCCTTTGGTTCATGAATATGTATTTGAGCATATATTTCATAGAAGTAAAACTAAATGACCTAAAGTGTGAATACCCTAAGATAATTAGAGAACAAAAGCAAAAGTAATGATACCTTTTGGTTGGTATTTGTGCAGTCAATAATTACTAAGTAACAAGACTGACTACTTCCACACACAGTCATGAAAACTATTCACATGATTTTTCTCAATTCACCTTTATGGAAAGAAAATTTGATTATTTGGCATATCCAGAAGTTCCATTATACATGTATCATTTTCTACTTAGCATTTCCTCTTCAAAACGAGAAAAACGATACGATAACACTTGAAAATCTACCTCCTGAGAAGAAAGGTTTTTTTTCAAGAAACCAATCTCAAACTAAGAACCTTAGAGCTATCAGACAGGAGAATCTTGATAGTAAGTAATTAAACATAAATCTTATAAATTGTTTTTAATTAAATTCAGAACACTTTTTTGTTCATGAATATATCTTCAACCATTTGCTTCTTTAGTAATTATTCCCATCATACTTTAGATCTTTATTGATGATTTATCTGTTTCTTTTATAATCACTGAATTAGATATGTTAAATCTTACACTTTGTGGATTTTTCTATTTAGTCATGGCAAGCTTTGGTTTATATCTTATGATACTCTATTATTTATGTGCATATAAATTTTAAATTGATAACATTCTTGGGGGACAGAACATTTTGTCCTAATGAAGAGACCCACTTCATCATTTTTATAGTTTTTATTTGTTTATTTTCCTTTAAAACTACCTTATCTGCTATCAGGGTAGCTCCATAAATTTTCTTCTGGTTGGTATTTGTGTGATACATTTTTTTTTATCGTGTTACTTTAATTTTCCTGTGTCTTTATGATTTTGCTCTATCTTTTGTAAGAAACTTATAATTGTCTATATTTTAGAATTCAGCCTGATCTTTTAATTACCTCTCATAATCATATATAAACCAATTATTGATATTTTTAAGTGTAATTCCACCATTTTGTATTCCACCATTTTTTGTATCTGATGTTTCTTGCACTCTATTTTTTATCATTATATATATTTTTCATTAGCCATATTTAATACCAAAAATTTAAACTTTATTCAAAAATATGAATACTGTAAAACAAAATAATAATTTAAAACCTAAGTATAATAATGTTTATAATAACAATATTTCTAAATTAAATACATTTAATGCTTCTGTATATCTAAAAAGTAACGACTGCTTATATATACATGTGTGAAAAGTGTTGTGTTCACATGATGTTTACACTTCAAATAGTGATTTGTATATATCATTAAAAGATGAGATAAGATATTGTTGGGTAACTAACATATATTGTAAATATAGAGGTTCCACCACAGATCTGGTTCTCTATTTAGTGCTTTTATGAGCCTTTCTTCCTGAAGCTCAGAAAATGGAAGAGGTACCAGATGAAAGTCTTTTGCCTGACATTTGGAACTGCTAGAAAGAAAAGACTCAACTTGTAAATACTGAATTATGAGTATTATAAAATTATTTTACATTTTAATTGTTTTAAGCAGAATTATATTCATGAATGTGTGAGCTTACAGACATCTAAGTCAAATTTTTACTGTGTTATTTAAATTCCTATTTCTTGATTTTCTTGCATTTTGTTTGTCTGTCGATTATGGAGTGAATGTATTCTCCCACTATGATTGTGGATTTATCTATCTCTTCTTGTAGTATTGTCCTTTTTCCTTATACTGTCTATGTTGTTAGGTGCATACAAAAAAAAATATTTGATAGTCCTTATGGACTCAACATTTTCTTTTTATAAAAGGTACCATCTTAGCCTGTCTCCAGTAAGGTCGTTTGACTAAAATCCTATTTTGTATGACATTGACATAACTCCTGCAGATTTATTTTGGTTAGTATTTTCAGGCATATCTTTTTTCACTTCCTTACTTTACAATTTTCTATGTTCTTATAATTCAGTGACCTCTCATAAATAAATTATAGTTAAATTGCTTATAAATCCAGTGTGACTGTCTTTGTCTCTCACTACAACATGTAATCCACTTATAATTACTGTACTTACTAATATATTTAGATTTAAATATTTCCTTTTTTGGGTGCTTTCTATTTCTCCTACCTGATCCAGGTTTCTTTCTATTTTCTTTCCTTATTTTTGAATTATTACTTTCTAATTAGTTTAACATTTAAATCAATCATATACGTTGTTAAAAATGTTTTAATATTTTAAAAATATTAATACCCTTAGTACAGTAAAATCTAATTACAACTTTCTTTTTTTTAAAATAAATTTATTTGTTTTATTTATTTATTTTTGGCTGCGTTGGGTCTTTGTTGCTGCACACAGGCTTTCTCCAGTTGCGGTGAGCAGGGGCTACTCTTTGTTGCGGTGCACAGGCTTCTCTTTGCGGTGGCTTCTCTTGTTGTGGAGCACGGGCTCTAGGTGTGCAGGCTTCAGTAGTTGTGGCACGTGGGCTCAGTAGTTGTGGCTCGCAGGCTCTAGAGCACAGGCTCAGTAGTTGTGGTGCACGGGCTTAGCTGCTCTGCAGCATGTGGGATCTTCCCAGACCAGGAGTCGAACTCATGACCCCTGCATTGGCAGGCGGATTCTTAACCACTGCACCACCAGGGAAGTCCCTAATTACAACTTTCTAGGTGTATGTATTCAGTAACAAGAGTCTTCCACATACTTTGAGGAGAGCACTCTGATGATTTTTATGCTTAATTTCATAGTCCATTTTGAAAATGCACCAGAAGATTGGAGGTGGGGTGGGCAAGGGGAGGACAGTTTGATCATTTGTTTAAATTGTGTGTATTTGCTTAAGTTGTTGTAAAGCTGAATGGAAACTAAGTTGTTCTTGGTATACATTAATAATCCAGAGCTTTTACAATCCAGCTGTTTTACTTTTTATTGGATTAAGAGCCTCTATACTTGTAGCTGAGAAAATGGATATCAGATGAAATCTTTCATGTAAAGAAAAAGTTTAAACCTTATAAAACTCATCTCAAATTAAGACACTTGGAACTGCCAGAAAAGTGAGGATTTGTAGTAAGAATATCATATAATGATTTTTAATTAAATTTCTCTGGTTGTTTAATATTTATTCAATTGACCATAGAAATACATGCTATATAGTGTATCATATATACATATAGGTACACATATACATAGCATATACAACGTGTTTGTGTATGTATTCTCCATTAGGTGAAGTTAATTATGTTTCTAAAGCTTTATTATAAATAAAAATATACAGACACATAATCTGTATTACATATAGATTATATATTACATACAGATATATATATAATAAATATACACATTTTAAATTGTTATCTATTCTTAGTGAACTGAAATTTCTGTCTTTATGATGGACATTTTGTAGTAATTTTTTTGTGCCTTTAGTCTGTTTTGTCTGATGTTGGCGTGGTATCTTTCTTTATGTAACTACTTGCATAGAATAATTTTTTCGTCACTTTATTTTTAACCTTTTTCTATTATTATGACTTAGCTGTATATAATTGGTTATTTTTTAATCCAATGTAACACTCTTTGTGCTTTAAATGGAGCATTGAATACATTTGTATTTACTGGAAGCATGGATATTTTGGAGGTAAGTATACCATTGCCTGTATTTTCTGTCTTTCTTACCTGATCTGCTTTTGAATCTTCTAAATTTATTTTGAATGTATTATTTATCATTTCTTTTTTTTCTCACTCATATATCTGTTATGAAAATATTGCACTTAATCCTAAAATGTGAATACCTTATAAAACTATTCTTTTTGAACAGTACTCCCATTGTCTCTACACTTCTCATACTCACTCTGTAATTCACTCTCAATAATGTGGTATTTGACTTTATTGTTTCAAACCATGAGAAGAAATATTCCTGGATAATTGACATGTGTTTGAATTACAGAGGATTTTCAATAAATCCAGTTCTCTATTTAATGGATTAAAAGCATCTTTCTCGTAGCTCAGAAAGCAGAAGACGTATTACCCAAGGATGAAGTTGAATTGTCAAAAAGCCAATCTCAAACTAAGAAACTTAGAGCTGTCACAATGAAAGCACTAAATAGTAAGTATGATAAATTTCAATATTATTGATTTATTTTTAATTAAAGTAAGTGGAAAAAAACCCTCTCTCTTAGGTTTATGAATGTTTACTCATATCTTTTGTATAAATCTATTAGATCAAATATATTTACTGTGTTAGTCAATTCTTTTTCAATTCCATTGAAGTTTTGTTTATTCTGTGTTACTAAGAGATGTATGTTAAATTTTCCCACTGTGATTACGGACTTCTTTGTGTTTACGGGTGGTTTAGCCAGATTGGTTTATATATTTGGAAATGATGTTATTAAATGTGTACAAATTTATACTTGTTATATCTTCCTGGTAAACAT
Organism: Tursiops truncatus; assembly: GCF_011762595.2. Classification (NCBI taxonomy): domain Eukaryota; kingdom Metazoa; phylum Chordata; class Mammalia; order Artiodactyla; family Delphinidae; genus Tursiops; species Tursiops truncatus. Next base: position 160,131,440 of record NC_047035.1, on the reverse strand, counting down.
GAGCTATAAAAGTACACTGTTTATCTCTGTAAAAGTACACTGTTTATCTCTAAAAATACATTTTTTTTGCCTAATGTTTATTTTGTTTGATAATAATATAGCCATGTTTGCTTTCTTATGATAAGTATTTACACAGTCTTCTGTAAACAATTCAGACAGAAGTTTGTGGTGTTTTGCATGGTCTCAGTAATTTTTTCATAATGATCCTAAACCACAACAGAAGCCCAACAGTTTCTTTATTAATTAGTTGTGTACAAACAACTTAGTACCTGTTGGTTACTGCATAACTTTTGTGGGAACATAAATTTTCAACACTGTTAGATAAGTACCTAAGAGCACAATTGCTGGATCATATGGTAAAACTATAATTTAACTTTGTAAGAAACTGCCAAACCGTCCTCAAAGTGGCTGTAGTGTTTCGCATTCCTACCAGCTACGAATCAGGTTTCCCATTGCTCCACATTCCTGACATCATTTGTTGTTTTCAGTGTTTGAATTTTAGCTATAGGTATGTAGTGATATCTCACTGTTGTTTTAATTTACAATTGCTTAATGATGTATATGCTGAACATCTTTTCATATGCTTATTTGCCATCTAAATGACTTCTTTGGTAGGTTATTTGTTCACATCTTTGCCCACGTTGTAATTGTGTTATTTGTTTTCTAATTGTCAAGGTTTAAGAGTTCTTTGCATGTTTTGGATAACAGATCTTAAATATCTGTTCTGTAAATATTTTCTCCCAGCCTGTGGCTTGTATTATCACTCTCTTAACAGTGTCTTTCACAGAGCAGAAGTTGTGTGTGTATTTTTCTTAATGAAACCCAGCTTATCAATTTTTTTTTTGGATTGTGCTTCTGGTGTTCTATCTGAAAAATCAACACCAAACGTAAGATCACCTAGATGTTCATCTGTGTTACCATCTAGGAGAATTATAGGTTTGCATTTTACATTTAGGTCTATGAGCCATTCTGTGTTAATTCTTGGTAAGGTGTCAGGTCTAGATTCACTTTTTTTTTGCATTTGGCTGTCCAGTTGTATAAGTACTATTTGTTGAAAAGACTGTCGTTTCTCCATTGAATAGCTTTTGCTTTTTTGACAGAGATCATTGACTGTATTTTTATAGGTCTATATCTCTTTGTTCTGTTACAATTGACTTACTTATCTATTCTTTCACTAATTGTCTTGATTTCTGTAGGAAGCCTTGAAGTTGGGTAGCATCAGTTCTCTGACCTTGTTTTTCTTCAATATTGTATTGGCTAATGTAGGTATTTTGCTTTTCTATATAAACTTTAGAACCAGTTTGTCAATATCCACAAAATAGCTTACTGGAATTTTGCTTGGGATTGCATTGAATCAAGTTGGGAAAAGCTAACAGCTTAACAATATTGAGCCTTCCTATCCATGAACATGGAAAATCTCTACATTAAATCTTTGATGACGCTTGTGTCTGAAGAGTTATACTTAAGTATTTCATTTTTGGTGCTAATATAAATGGTATTGTGTTCAATTTCAAATTTCACTTGTTCACTGCTGACATACAGGAAATCAATTGACTTGTGTATATTAACCTGTATCTGGAAACCTTGCTATAGCCAGCTTATAATTCCAGGAGTTTTGTTGCTGTTGTTGTTCAACAAGAATAGTTTTGTTTATTTTTCTCAATTTATATACTTTTTCTTTCTTTTTCTTGACTTATTACATTAGCTGTGAGTTCCAGTATGATGTTGGATAGGAGTGGTGAAAAGAAACATCCTTGATGTATTCCTAATCTGAGGATGACAGCATTTAGTTTCTTACCATTAAGTGTGATGTTATCTGTTGGTTTCTTTGTAGATGTCCTTTATCAAATTGAGGAAGTTCACACTATTCTTGGTTTGCTGACAGTTGTATCATGAATGGATTTTGGATTTTTTTGAATAATTTTTCTGCATTTCTGATTGATCAAATGATTTTTTTCTTTAGTCTGTTGAGTTACGTTAATTGATTTCCAAATATTGAGTCAGAATTGCATACCTGGAATAAATCCTCCTTGGTCATCATATATAACTATTTTTATACATTGTTTCACTCAATTTGTTAATATTTTGTGGAGGATTTTTGCATCTTATTTGTGAGAGATATTTCTTTGCCTAGTTTTGGCATTAGATTAATATAGTTTAAATCTATTGTGATCTGAGAGTATACTTCATACGATTTCTATTCTTTTAAATTTGTTAAGGTATGGATTTTCAGCCTGTTGTATCTGTCTGTTACTGATAAGATGGTATTGCAAGCTGCAAGTATAAAAGTAGATTTGTCTGTTTCTCCTTGCAGTTCTGTTTTTGCCTCATGTGTTGATATTTTGTTGCTCTGTTGTTAGGTGCATACTCATTAAAGACTGTTATGTTTTCTTAGCTATTGACCCCTTTATTATTATGTAGTGCTCTCTTTACCCCTGGTAATTTCCTTGCTCTGAAGTCTGCTTTGTCTCAGATTAATATAGCTTCTCTGGCTTTACTTTGATTAGTATTAGCATGATACACTTTTCTCCATCCCTTTATTTTCAGTCTACTTTATCTTTATATTTAAAATGAGTTTCTTGTTGACAGCTTATAGTTGGGTCAGTTTATTTAATCACTCTGACAGTCTCTGTCTTTTAATTAATAGACCATTCACATTTAAAGTGATTATTGGTATTTCATTTAATATTAATCATATTTGTAACTATTTTCTCTTCAGTGCCCTAGTACTTTATTTTTCACCTTCCACTCTTTTCCTACCTTCTCTGCTTTAACTACATGTTTAATATGATTCCATATTCTTTTCTTTCTTAGCATATCAATTATATTTCTTTAAAAAAATTTTTAGTGATTGTCTTAAAATTTGCAGTATACATTTACCACTAATCTAAGCGTACTTTCAAATAACGCTATGCCACTTCATGGGTGGTGCAGGCATCTGATAACAGTGTAATCCCAATTCCTTCCTCCTGTCACTTATAGAATTGTTGTCATTCATTTCATTTACTTATAAGCTATAATCACTGAATACATTGTTTCTATTATTATTATGAATAAACTGTTATCTGTTATATCAACTAAGAGTAAGAAAAGTTTATTTTACCTTCATTTATTTCTTCTCTAATGCCATTCTCTTTATATAGATCTAGGTTTCTGATCTGTATCCTATTCCTTCTCTCTGAAGAACTTCTTTTAACATTTTCTTTCACTGCAGGCCTACTGGCAACAAATTTTTTTTTTTTTAATCTGAGGAAATCATTATATCTCTTTCAGTTTTGAAGGATAGTTTTTCTGGATACAAAATTCTAGGTTGGTTTATTTTTTTCTTTCAACACTTTAAATATTTCTCTCCATTCTCTTCTTGCTAGCTTAGTTTGATGAAAAGTATAAGATATTTTTATCCTTGTCCCTCTATAGATAAAGTATATTTGTGTTTTGTTTTTGTTTTTCTCTGGAGTCTTTCAAGATTTTCTCTTTGTCTTTGATTTTCTGCAATTTGAATATGATACGAACAGGTGTAGCTTTTTTTTGGTATTTATCCTTTTTGGTGTTCTGTGAGTTCCTATGATCATTGATTTGATGTCTGTTATTATTTTTGGAAAACTCTCAGCCATTATTTAAATATTTATTCTGTTTCATTGTTCTCCTTCTGATGTCCTCATTATGTGTATATTACACCTCTTATTATTGTCCAAAAGATCTCTGATATTTTGTTCCTTTTTTTCCATTTATTTTCTCTTTTCAATTCGGGAAGTTCCTAATGTCATATCTTCAAGCTCACTGAGTCTTTCCTTGACTGTATGCAATATACTGATGAGCACATCAAAGAAATTCTACATTTTTGTTGCAGTGTTTTTGATTTCTAATATTTCCTTTTGATTTTTTCTTAGAGATTCCAGATTTCTGCTTAAATAACTCTTCTGTTCTTGCATACTGTCTCTTTTTCCATGAGAGCTGTTAGCACATTAGCCATAATTACTTCACATACACAGTATGATAAATCTAAGATCTCTGTCGTGTGAGTCTGGTGCTCATACTCTTTAGACTAGGTTTTTACTTTTAGCGTGTCTTGCATTTTTGTTGTTTTTGTTGTTGAAATCCAGACATGATGTATTGTGTAAAAGGAACTGAGGCTTATATAGGCCTTTAGTGTGAGGCTTCATGTTTATCTGGTTAGGTATTAGGCTGTATTTTTTGTTTACTGTAGCTGTAGGTATCAGATGCTAAAAGTTCCTGTATTATCCCTTTTTTTTGTCTCCCCTGATATCTTTGGGTTTCCCTTTAGATTCCTTAAGTAGGGTCTGAGGCTTGCTGTCCTTTTAGCTGTAACTTGCAATTATATAGGAGGCTTATTAATGTGGTGGTAAGGTGTCAGGGAAGGGGAAGCATTCTGTAATCCTCTGATTAGGTCTCAGTCTTTTAGTAAGCCTGTGTCGCTAGGTTTCCACCTTCACAAGTGTTTCTCATGTCTCTCCTACTTGTTTGGTAAGACAGGAAGGCTAGAAGGGGCTGAAATTTTATATCTGCTCACCCCCATGTTGAACATTTCCCTTCCCTAAGGTCTGTTAGGTTCTGGTAAACGGTGTTTTGGTTAAGCTCTGGTAAAATAGATTCCCTTGAGGGCAGTCTTTTGTTAAGGAGAACAGAAAGCTCTGGGCATGATTAAAAACAGTTACTTTCCCCTCTCCCTGTTGGAAGCATGTGGCAATTTTCCTCTGATCTTCATCCTGAGAACCTGGTTGGGTTTCCTAGACATGAAACTCATAGTAACATGGGGGTACCAGTAAGATTCAAGCTAGTATATACTGAACTTTCAGCAATTCATCAATCACAGTTTAAGTGTTCCTACTAGTCCTGACTTCAGTAGTGGGCTTCTGCTCCTGGGGTTCAGCTGCCAATAAACTATGCTTCTTTTATCCACCTCTCTCTCCAATTTGGGGGGCAGCATTTTGCCTTGACTTTGATAAGAAAAAAAATGTTTAATTTAAAAAGTTTGCTAGGCTTTTTTCTTATTGTGAGAGTGGAAGTAGTGACTTCCAAGCACTTTACATGTCATACAAGAAATAGAAGTCCTCTCACTACTATTATTTTAACATTTCAACATCCTGTATGATTTAAACTCTATTATTTATGATTTAGCGGCCTTTCATGTACACATTTTTTTGTTTTTCATTTATTGTACATTTGACATAAAACGTGTAAATTTAAGGTGTAAAACATGTTAATTTGATACATTTATATATTGTTATATGATTGCCATTGTAGTGATAATTAGCACCTGTATCACATTACATAATTATTCTTTCATTTTATTGGTTGGAATAATTAAGTTCTAGCCTATTAGCAAGTTTGATGATTTTAGTACAATATTGTCTATATTCGTTATACTTTGCATTAGATCTCTATTTACTACTCACGTTTGTATACTCTTAAACAGCATTGATTCTGTCACCCCACCCCGTGTCCTGTGGTTAACCACAATTTCTTTCTCTGTTTTTACAAGTTTTGCTTTTTTAGATTCCACATGTAAATGATGTCATACTGTATTTTCCTTTCTCTGTATGACTTATTTCTCTTAGCATAATGTACTCATGATTCATCCATGTTGTCTTAAATGGCAGGGTGTCCTCCTTTCACATGGCTGAATAATACTCCATTGTATATATATATATATACACCACATCTTCTTTATCCACATCCACTGATGGACTCTTAGGATGTGTCCATATCTTCCTGTTGTGAATAATGCTGCAATAAAAATATAAGTACATATATCTTCTCAAAATCCTGTATTTATTTGCTTTGGGTATGTACTTAGAAGCGGAATTGATGAATCAGATGGTAGATCTATTTTTAATTTTTTGAGGAACCTCCATATTGTTTTCCATGGTGGGTAGACCAATTTACATTCCCACTAGCAGTGTACAGAGATTTCCTTTTCATTATATTTTTGCCAGCACTTGTATCTCTTGTTCTCTTGATGATAGCCATCCCAACATGTGTGAGATGATATCTCATTGTAGCTTTGATTTGCATTTCTCTGATAATTAATATTGTTGATCATCTTTTCACATATTTGTTGGCCATTTGGTTGTCTTATTTATTTATTTATTTAAATTAATTTATTTATTTCAATTTATTTTATTTTTGGTTGCATTGGGTCTTCATTGCTGCACACAGGCTTTCTCTAGTTTCAGCGAGTGGGGGCTACTCTTCATTGCAGTGCACGGGCTTCTCATTGCAGTGGCTTCTGTTGCAGAGCATGGGCTGTAGGTGCACGGGCTTAAGTAGTTGTGGCATGTGGGCTCAATAGTTGTGGCTCGTGGACTCTAGAGTGCAGGCTCAGTAGTTGTGGCCCATGGGCTTAGTTGCTCCAGGGCATGTGGGATCTTCCTGGACCAGGGATCGAACCTGTGTCCCCTGCATTGGCACGCAGATTCTTAACCACTGCCTCACCAGGGAAGTCCAGTTGTCTTTTTTAGAAAAATAACTTGTTAGTTCTCTGCCGATTTTTCAGTTGGATTGTTTGGTTTTTTGTTATTAGGCTGTATGAATTCTTTATATATTTTAGATATTAACCCTTTATCTGATACATGGTTTCCAAAATTTTCTCCCATTCCAAAGATTGCCTTTTCACTATATTAATTGTTTCTTTTACTGTGCAGAAGGTTTTAACTTTGATGTAGTCCCATTTGTTGAGTTTTTCTTTTGTTGTTTGCGCTTTTGGTGTTATATATTAAAAAAAAAAAATCATTCCCAACACCAGTGTCAAGGAGCTGCTTCCCTACATTTTCTTCTATAGTTTCATTGTAATTTCTGCTCCATATATTTATCATACCAACTTTACCAGAACTAGGTAATTGTTAAAATGATAATGATTCACATTCTGGTTTTGTTTATAATTTTAATAAGAATATTTTTTGGTGCTTCACCATAAATCAAGGTGTTATCTGTTGGATTGAGACAGAAATATATTCTATATTAAGAGAATAATGTCTAGGAATAAATCTATAGTTCTAATTTTTCACAGAGTTTTATCAAGAGTAGATATTGAAATCTATTAAGTGAACTTCTGACATTTATTGAGTAATCATTTTTCTCTTCTCACTTGATGTAAGAATATCTTCCTAACCTCTAGACATTATAATCTTCTTGGAATTAGGCCGCAGTATGTGGTTTTCAGTAGTGTTTCTGTATTTAGTTTACTGAAAGTTTTCTTCATCTTGGTAGATCAAGATGCGAATGAACTCTCAGATGAGAATTTTATACTTGAAGATCTAGTACTAGCTAAAGGATACAAGGATAAAATTCAAACAAGTGGAGTTTATGAGTCTCAAAAATTGAGAGGTATGAATGATATTGATAAACATATTTTAAAAGTCATCATAAAATATTTGACAATTTAAAAATATATTTTAAATGTGCATCAATTAGTTTATGTTTTATAGTTGAATTTTTTCCTTAGGTTAGATATTTTAGAATACAATTTAACAAAAATTGGAATTCTGCAGAACTAATAAATGCTGTAATGATATTAGCACCCCCCATTCCTTCTTGTAGTCTTTAATATTCTCATTATTATACTGTATTTCTTAAATTTATTGAGCAAGAAACCCTGCCTTTCTCTTTTTATGGAGCAGTGTTTCATAGAGAACAAGTTTAGGACATGCTTTGCTAGGAATCTTATGGAGCTATTACAGTTATTTCATTTTTAAAAGTATGACTTATATCCAGCATTCACATTTCAATTCTTATCAAGTACATTATCTGCTAAAAATATTTGTTATTATCCAGTAGACCTATTCTTTATATTGTTATATGGTTTCAAGAAGAGAAAAGGAACATTTGTTTTTTATCTACTGGATCTTACTCTTGATATCATTATATATTTTCTACTATAGTTCTTTGATATTAGTGTATTTTTTGTTGTATATTTTAAATAAATTTATCTGTTTATTTTTTCTGTTTGCTTAAAAAATGGATTTGAGGAAAAATGGACATTATTAGAAAGATTGGAAAATTTTTATTTGGATTTTTGACTTAGTGTAACAGAAGATTTGGTTTATCTTTGTGCTTCTTAATTGGAAGATTGGGATTGACATATCTACACTATTGGTACTATGTATAAAATAGATAACTAATGAGAACATACTGTGTAGCACAGAAAGCTCTACTTAATGCACTGTGGTGACCTAAATCGAAAGGAAATCCAAAAAAGAGGGGATATATGTATATGTATAACTGATTAATTTTGCTATACAGTAGAAACTAACACATTGTAAAGCAACTATACTCCAATAAAAATTAATTTAAAAAAAGAATATTTTCAAGTGAAAGAGAACCAAATAAAACCTAGGTGTTTTAGGTTGTTTCTGTTACTTTTAATTTATTTTGAAATACAGAAAGGTATGATAAGAGTTAATGTAATGAACACTTGTGTGTCTGTTTCCCAGTTTAATGAATATAATATACGTTAAATATTGAAGTCCGACCCTCTCTATTCCTCTCAGATTATTGCCTCCTTCTTTTCTGAATTTGATATTTATCATTACCATATATATTTCTTTATACTTTTGTTAGGTATGTTTTCATCTGTAAAGGATTTATGCTATTGTTTTGTTTGTAGTATGCTGTATGCTTTCTTAAGCAACTTGCTTTTTTGGTTCAAGATCACTGTTGATAATTCTAGTCCTTATTCATTTATTTTTATTGCTGTATATTGACCTGGTTTATGAATATATTATAATTAATTTGCCCATTCTCCTGTGGATGAATATTTGTGTTGTTTCCATTAGGAGATGCCTATCTTCTTATGAGAGGTAATGGTAGGGGTAGTGTTTAAAAGTATGGATGCTGAAAATAGACTGCCTGTCTTTGGTGCCTACCTCTGTCTCTTACTAACTGTGTAAGCTAGTTAATCTCTCCATGTTTCAGTTTCTTCATCTGAAAAATAGGGCTAGTAATAGTATGTACCTCACAAAATAATTGTGGGAATTATATGAAATACTTTAAAACAATGGATGCCTGAGAACCACCAGATGGTACTGAACCCTGTATATACTGTGTCTTTTCCTGTGTTTCCTGTCCATAATTTATTTGATGGTCAATAGGTCATTATTAGTATAATAAGGGTTACTATAGCATAAGCACTGCAATACTATGACACTCAATCTGATAACCAAGATAGCTACTAAGTGTCTAATGGGCAGGATATACAGCATGGATACACTGGACAAAGGGATGATTCATGTCCCAGGCAGGACAGAGCAGGACAGTGTGAGAGTTCATTACCCTACTCAGAACAACACGCAATTTGAAACTTATTAACTGTTTATTTCTGAAATTTTCTGTTTAACATTTTTGGACCAGGGTTGACCACGGAAACTGCAGATAAGGGGGGACTACTGTATTTTTGACCTTGTGAAAGAAATAGAAAATTCCATTTTTATGTGCTATAGCATAGGATTTAATCCTTTAAGATTTATGAAGAATTCTACCCATGAAAATATTTGTTCTTGGCAGTTTTCAAAAGTGATTAATTTAATTGCACATTTTAATTTTTAATTGTTCTTTCCATTTTTTTCCTGGCATATCTTGTTTTTTTTTCTTCTTTTGAAAGTACCAATTTAATCTAGATTTTAAATCTTATTTCTGTTCCTAGATGATAGAGATATATTGGTGGATAAATGATGATATTTTCCAAAGAAATATAACCAGTTATTGGCTTTCAAATCCCACCCACATGTTAGAATTAATCCTTTCCCAAGTTAGGTAATTCTCTTGGGTCAATAATTGATGATTTGTTTTATCCTACGAACATGCTTAAAACTTTTTAATTACTTGCAGATATTTTAAAATCTTGGAGTTCTTGTAACTAACTACCTTTCTAGGTTCTCTTGCGAATTTAGATGACCCAGGAACCTCAGACCTACATTTGTAACAATCAATGGGAGTAATAACTTTATATAAGATATGTACAGGCATACCTCAGAGATATTGTGGGTTTGGTCCAGACCTCTGCAATAAAGTGAATATCACAATAAATTGAGTCACACAAATTTTTCGTTTTCCAGTATATAGAGAAGTTATGTTTACACTATACTGTAGTCTATTAAGTGTACAGTAGCATTATGTCTAAAAAAATGTACATACCTTAATTTAAAAATACCTTATTGCTAAAAACTGCTAACGATCATCTGAGTCTTCAGCGAATTGTAATCTTTTTGCAATAGTAACATCAAATATCACTGATCACAGATCACCATAACAAATATAATAAAAATGAAAACATTTGAAGTATTGCCAGAACTACCAAAATGTGACACAGAGACATGAAGTAAGCAAATGCTGTTAAAAAAACAATGGCACTGAAATATAAAGCAGAAACTAACACACCATTGTAAAGCAATTATACGCCAATAAAAAAAAAATGGCGCTGATACATTTGCTCCATGCACAGTTGCCACACACCTTCAATTTGTGAAAAACGCAGTATCTGCAAAGGGCAGTAAAGGTGAAGCACAATGAAATGAGGTATGCCTGTGCTCTCCATTTCATTTCTGCTATTCATGCCACTCCAAACATCATCAGGTTTATTTCACTCATACTACATTCTCAATCTCAGTAGACATTTCAGTTTACTAGCTAGAGTGTAGGTTTTAGAGTCTAAAGGAACAAAATTCATTTCAAACTTTTGTGCTTAATAACTACGTGACCTTCCAAAATATGCATAATCTCTCTAAGCTCTATTTTCCTCATCTGTTAAATGAGAATAAAAATACCTACTTCCTAGAATTCTTATTAAATGAGATAATATTTGAAAAGTACAGATATAATAATATCTGGCAACTAGTAGCTAGTAAAGTTTTAAAAATTTTTAGACATATTTGTATTTAATTGAATAAGCAGTATGTTAAATTGTTAATTAAATAAGATTAAATAAGTATACGGTAAATCGCTCTTATTAACTTTATAATTTTACCCCAACAAAATGTTAGTTTTAAATCAACTAATCTGGCAATCTATTATTATTACAGTTAAAAATGAAGCAGCCTCAGAACATCCAGATACAGCAGAAAATCTTCCAGCAGTGAATCCATCAGTTAATGACCTAATATTTCAATTAGGTTTAAACAAAGTGGTAGGTAAGTAGAGATTTATAATGGTTGGGCACAGTAGAACACTTACTAAGAGTTACAGTATTTCAACTGTGTAGTACAGTTATTAAAAGAAAACGAGAAATTCAAACATAGGAAAACCTTCCTCAATTTAATACAGTTGGCCCTCTGTATCCATGGGTTTCACATCTACAGGTTCACTTGACAACAGATCAAAAATATTCTGAAAAGAAATTTTCAGAAAGTTCCAAAAAGCAAAACTTGGATTTTCCATGCACTGGCAACTAACTATCTACATAGCATTGATGGGTATTTATATAGCATTTACATTGTATTAGGTATTATAAGTAACCTAGAGATGATTTAAAGTATACAGGAGAATGTGCATAGGTTATAGGAAAACATTACACTGTTTTATACAAGAGACTTGAGCATCTTCAGGTTTTGGCATCCACAGGGGATCCTGAGACTAATCCCCTGCAGATACCGAGGGACAACTGTAATAATTTCATTATTTTATTAACCAATCAATATATCAATTAATATGTATCTTTTTTTTTTTTTTTTTTTTTTAAGTGGTACATGGGCCTCTCACTGTTGTGGCCTCTCCCGTTGCGGAGCACAGGCTCCGGACGCGCAGGCTCAGCGGCCATGGCTCATGGGCCTAGCCGCTCCGCTGCATGTGGGATCTTCCCGGACCAGGGCACAAACCCGTGTCCCCTGCATCGGCAGGCAGACTCTCAACCACTGCGCCACCAGGGAAGCCCAATTAATATGTATTTTAAAAGAATTTATCATGTGCTCATTACTCCACCAAACAAACATTAATTAGGTAATGCTTAAGAGTTTATCTGCTCATAAAAAATATATGTATAGGCTTTTCCCTACATTATGAATTTTCATGACATAGACTAGATGCTATATTATCAGTTCCTCAGAGAACACAATTTTCGTTACTTATATCATCTTTTATGATAACAAGACAATGAAAAAATGGAATTATCACTAGATAGGCAATATGGCTGCTTTGTGATCTTCTTATCACAAAGTTGGCAAATTTCTAATAGTTAAAAAACCTGTGCTAGGGAATTCCCTGGTGGCCTAGTGATTAGGATTCAGGGCTTTCATTGCCATGGCCTGGGTTCAGTCCCTGTTCAGAGAACTGAAATCCCACAAGCCATGCAGCACGGCCAAAAAAACCTATGTTAAAGCTGATGTGGCCAAAGGACTAAGTACTTAAGTACTTTGCAATAAGATAAATTTAAGTGTTCTGTAGCAGCTTTCAAACAACCACTTTAAAGCAGATGTCAGCAAAATGGCAGACTAGGAGGCCCTAAGCTCTTGCTCCCTGACAGAAACATTAAAAAAAAAAAAAAAAAAAAAAAAGAGGGCTTCCCTGGTGACGCAGTGGTTGACAGTCCGCCTGCCGATGCAGGGGACATGGGTTCGTGCCCCGGTCCGGGAAGATCCCACATGCTGCGGAGCAGCTGGGCCCGTGAGCCATGGCCGCTGAGCCTGCGTGTCCGGAGCCTGTGCTCCGCAACGGGAGAGGCCACAACAGTGAGAGGCCCGTGTACCGCAAAAAAAAAAAAAGGAAAGAAAAACAAAAAGCAGAAAGCCATCAGAACCAACTTTGTCAGAGCACTGGGAAACAGTGAAATGTTTACAGTAACCAAGAGAATGCACAATTAAGAAAAAGCCATCTTCAAACTGGTAAGAAAATTTTGTGGAGATGTGAAGCAGTGCCCAGCACAAAAAAAATCTACAAAGAATAGGAGCACTCCTAGCATCGAAGGGATTACCACTAGACCTGCTCTATAGAAAATGCTAAAGGAAATCCCTGAGGTTGACGTGAAAGGATGTTAGACAGTAGGTTGAAGCTGTATGAAGAAAGATCTACGGTATAGGTAAGTACATGGCAAATATAAAAGCCAGTATTATTGTAATTTTAGTTTGGAGCTCTACTTTTAATTTTATACAATAGTTTAAAGAAAAATAATTATAAGTCTATGTTATTGGGCACACAGTGTATAAAGATACGATTCATAACATCAGTATCAAAAAGAGAGGGATTGAGCCGTATAGGAGTACAGCTTTTGGATGTTATTGAAGTTAATTGGCATCAATTTAAACTAGATTTTTTATAACTTTACGATGTTATACATAATCCTCTTGGTAACCAAAAAGAAAATATCTGTAGAATATACACAAAGGAAATGAGAAAGGAAACAAAACTAGTCCCTTAAAAAAATCAATTGACAGACTTCGCTGGCCGTCCAGTGGTTAAGAATCTGTGCTTCCAATGCAGGGGGCATGGGTTTGATCGCTGGTTGGGGAACTAAGATCCCACATGCTGCATGACACAGCCAAAAAAAATAAATTGAACACAAAAGAAGGCAGTATTAGAGGAAATGAAGAACAAAGAAAAATAAGACATACAGAAAACAAATAGCAAAATGGCATAAATAAGTCCCTTAAATGTAAATGGATTAAACTTTCTAAACAAAAGGCAGAGATTGACAGAATGGATAAAAAAAAAAAAATATCCAACTATATGCTTTCCGTAAGAGACTCACATTAGATCAACAAAATTGACAAAACTTTAACTAGACTGTTGAAGAAAAAAGAAAGAAGACTCACGCTATTAAATCAGAATAGAAATTGGGAACATTACTGCCAATTTTACAGGAATAAAAAACATTATATTTATTGAATAAGGAAAAAAAATCATTAAATCTCAATAAAACACTCTTCATAATATTTCCTTGTTTGACATTTGTATCTGTAAAAAATACAAAAGAACTTTAGCAATTTTATAGTAAAATATTTCCTCCAATACTGGGAATGAGATAAACGTGTGTTATCACTATTTCTACTCATTTTTGTACTGGCAACCATAGTTCTTACAAAAAAATAATAAAACTTGTAAGCGTTCAGAGAAAGAAATAAAACTCATAAATTGCAGACGATGTAACTGTGCAGGTATGTAGTCTAAAAGAATCTGTAGTCTACAGATAAACTCTTAATCAACTGGATTTATTAAAATTACTGAATATAAAGTAAAAATGTATAAAACCCAGTTTTATTTCTATATACTAAGAACACAAAATTAGAAAATGAACATTTTTTAGGAATGATGAAATTTTGTATTAGCACCAAAACAAATAAAAAATCTAGGAATAATTATTTTTTAAAGATATGCAAGACTTCTGTCTTCCACTTTGTCTTCCACATGTAAAGAACTTGGAAGTCCTCACTTCTGCACTCCAAACCAATAAAAGCTGAAAAAACTGACAGTCAACAACTCTTCTTAGCCCTGTCAGAGAATTGAAGTCACAGGGCAAACTGCTACTCTCAATCTGTGGAGATAGATGAATACTGAAAATTACATACTCCTGGGAATAGAAACCAACACTGGAGCCAGCAATTAGGAGGAAAACTTAAGAATAATTGAACAATTGCCAGAAACTGAACATGAACTAGGTTGAGCAATAAAAAAATTCTAGGACACAGCCCTGGATATGCCATACACTTTCATGAAATTTGCCTCCAGGAGCCCTACCAGGTACCTTAGCTGAGTATCAGAAATAAAATCTACTCATGCTTTCAGCAAAGGGAGGAGAAAAGTAAACATCTGAAATACACCAATAGCATTCTTCTTAACAAAGGCCTGCCTTCAAGAAAAACTACTTTACTAGAACCTAACAGATGTGAGGTAAAGGAAATACCAAACTCCAGCCTCTTGGACTTTAAACATTGGGGAAGGGAGATATCCAAGTCCAGCCCTCTTTAACCTTTCTGTCTAAAGAATCTTGAAGAATCAAGAATCTAGAAGAATCAAGAATCTTGTTTCTGGGGGAAACAAGCTGAGAAGCAATTGTGAAAGTCACAGACCAGAGGAGACTGCCAATAAAAGACCGAGATCTAATCATAGGATTATAGAATGCTTTTCTACTCCCTCATACCTTACCACCACTTCACCAAGGCCCATGGATAATGGGTTACAGATGGAAAAACTGCAGTTCTCAGCTTCCATTGAAGAAGTATTTTCTAGGGAAAGCCAAAGACAATAGGGGAGACCAAAAAAGGAAAATAAAGGAAATTTTAGCCTGTGACACCAGCTACAATAAAACAGAAAACACAGTCTAACTCGTCTCCAGTTGAACATAAAACATCATAACAAAACCGTATATACTTCAGTTCTTTTACCTGATATATCATGTCTAGCTTTAAACAAAAAATTATAAGGCATGATAAAAGCAAAACACACAGGCTGAAGACACAAAGCAAGCATCAAGACCAGATGCAGATGTGGCAGAAATTTTGGAATTTTCAAACTGGGAATTTAAAATAACTATAATACAATAAGGGCCCTAGTGAAAAAGTAGACTACATGAAAGAACATATACATAATGTATGCAGAGATTAAACCTCTAAGAAATAATCAAAATGAAATGTTATAAATCAAAAGCACTATAACAGAAATTAAGAATGCCTTTGATGGGCTCCATAGTAGACTGGAAACAGCCAAAGAAAGAAATCAGTGAACTTGAAGATATGGCAATAGAAACTTCCCAAACTGAAAGGCAAATTGAAAAATAACGAAAAAAGTGGAACAGAGTATTTTAAAAACTGTCAAAAATCAAAGGTATGATTTCAGTGAGCCCAGACTCTTGCCTCTTCCCATACATAGAAAAGCGCTAAATTCCTTAACTTGGGCCATCTGGTTTTCTTTAATTAACAATAATCTTGAAGTTCAGACTACCTGCCCTTTGTTACAAAACTTCTATATAACCTAGCTCCCCACCTCACCTCCTCGGAGCAGTTCTCACAGGGTTACTTGAAATGCTGCCTCCCAGGCAGCCACTATGGAAAGCAGTATGAAGTTTCCTCAAAAAAGTTAAAAATAGAACTACCATATGGTCCAGCAATCACACATGTGGGTATATATCTGAAGGAAATCAAATCACTCTCTTGAAGGGACATTTGTACACCCATGTTTATGATATATATACACATATATGTATGTATGTATATGTGTTATACACACACACACGTAATCTAGCCATAAAAAAGAAGGAAATACTGCCCTTTGCAACGATATGGATGAAACTGGAGGGCATTTTGCTAACTGAAGTAACCAGACAGAGAAAAACAAATGCTGTATGGTATCACTTATATGTGAATCTAAAATAAGAGTCAAACTCTCTAACAGAGAGGAGAATGGTCGTCACCAGGTCCTGGGGTGGTAGGTTAAATGGAGAGTGGTTGGTCAAAGGGTTCAAACTTTTAGTTATAAGATAAATAACTTCTGAAGATTTAATGTACAGCATGATGACTATATCCAGTAATACTGTGTTGTATACTTGATACTTTCTGAGAGTAGATCTTAAGCATTCTCACCAAAAAAAAAAAAAAAAAAAGAGATAGTAACTATGTAAGGTCATGGATGTGCTAATTAACTGGATTGTGGGACTCATTTCACAATACATATGTATATCAAATCATCATGTTGTATACTTTAAATATATTACAGTTTTTTGTCAATTATACCTTATTAAAGCTGTAAAAAAATAAATACATGCACAAAGAGGCACGCACACGCACAGAAGGTAAAGGCTTAGAGAAAGATATACATGAGTAGCTATATTATTACCAAAGTAGACTTCAGAGCAAGGAAAATTACTAGGAATAAATACATGCATCAGGTAATGATAAAGGAATCAATTCTTCAAGAAGACGTAACATTCTTTAATGTGTTTATACCTAACAATAGTGTCTCAAAATACATGAGGCAAAAACTGATAGAACTACAAGGAGAAATAGACACATCCATTATTATAGTTGGAGACTTTAACACCCCTCTATCAAAAATGGACAGATCCAGCAAGCAAAAAATATCAGTAACAGCAGTTGAGTTCAACAACACCATCAATCAACTGGATCTAACTGATGTCTACTAGAATACGTCCTGCAACAACAGAAGGATACATATTGCTCTCAAATTCACATACTCTGCTCACAAAGATAGACCTCATTACAAAACAAATTATACCTTGAAGATTTTAAGAAATAGAAATCACAAAAATTATGCTCTCAGCCCACAATGGAATTAAACTAGAAATCAATCATAGAAAGATAGCTGGCAAATCCCATAATACTTGAAGATGAAACAATACACTTCTATAGCACATGTTCAAAGAAGTATCAAAAGAAATAAAAAATATTTTGAAGTAAGTGAAAATGAAAATACAACTAATAAAAATTTATGTGACACAGTGAAAGAAGTGCTTAAAAGGAAATTATAACATTTGATGCATATATTGGACAATGAGAAAGATCAAAAATCAATTATCTAAGCTCCCTTAGTAAACTAGAAAAGGAATGGCAGAAAATATTTGATAAGATTGACTTGTTTAAAATTAATACTTATACTCTGTGAAAGACACTTTTAAGAGAACAAAAAGACATGCCACATATTGGGAGAAAATATTTACAAAACACATATCTTAAGAAGGACTTGCACTTGAAATATATTTTAAAAGATTGAATTCAACACTTAAAAAAGAACCCAATTTAAAAACTCTCAGAATATCTGAACAGACACCTTATCAAGGATGATGTGAAGATGGCTAAGTGTGTGAACTCATATGTCATTGGATAAGTGCAAATTAAAACAACAATCAGATACCTAATGAAACACACCTAGGAGAATGGCTAATCCAAAACACTGACAACACCAAATGCTGTCAAGAAAGTGGAGTACAGGAACTTTTGTTCATTCTTGTTGGGAATGCAAAATTCTATACCCACTTTGGAAGACAGTTTGCATTATTTTAAAGCTCAACGTACTCTAACCATACAATCCAACTGTTGTGCTCTTAGTATTTACCCAAATGAGTTAAGGTCTTACGTTCATGCAATAACCTGCATTAATGTTTACAGCAGCTTTATAACTGCCCCAAACTGGAAGCAAACAAGATGTTTTTCAGTAAGTGAATGCATAAACAATCTGTGGTACATCCATATAATGGTACATTATTCAACAATAAAAATAAATGGACTATCAAGCCAGGAGAAGACATGGCAGAAACTTAAATGCATATTGTTAAGTGAAAGAAGCCAGTCTGAAAAAGCTGTGTAATTTCAACTGTATACCGCTCTGGAAAAGGTAAATCTATAGGCAGTAAAAAGATCAGGAGTTCCCAGGGGTTCAGGGTGAAGGGGGATAAATGGTTGGAGCTCAGGGAATTCTTAATGTGCCAAAGCTATTTTGTAAGATACTGTAGTAGTAAACACTTGACATTATGCATTTATCAAAATGCATAATGTACATTTATGCATTTATCAAAATGCATAATTTACATTTATGCACATTATGCATAATGTACTGTACAAAATAAGAGTTATCTCTCATGTAAATCATGGGTGTTAATTATTAGTGATGTATCAGTATTGGATTATCAATTGTAACAAACGTATGATCTAATACAAGATGGTAATAATAGGGAAACTATACCAGTGGAAGTGAGCGCAGAACTCTCTGTAGTTTCTGCACAATTTCTCTGAACTCCTAAATTGCTCTAAAAAAACAAAGTCTATTAAAATGTTCAAAAAGATGTTCAAAGTCTCAACACAGCAAACTGCAAAACATTATTTAGAGAATTTTAAAGAACTAAATAAATGGAACTATATTCCAGGTTTATAGATTAGAAGACTCAATATTTTGAAGAACAAATTTCTTGAAAATCTATGTATTTAATGCAGTCAGTATCAAAATTTTAGCAATAATTTCTCTAAAAATTGACAAGGTAATTCTAAAATTTATATAGAAATGCATAGGGCCAAAGTAGGAAATATAATCTTGACAAAGAAGACTACAATTGAAGGATATAAAGTGCCTGGTATCAGGTATTATTATAAAAATACAATAATACAAGCAGTTTGCTACTGGTACAATGACAGATAAATAGACTTAAATGTATTGAAGACAAAAAATATGTAACAACAGTAAAAAAAAATATTCTTTTCAAAATAATTCTATTCATATGCATATTATAAAATAATAGGCCTCCTAGAAAATGCTATAGGAAAATATGTTCCTGTCTTTGGACTAGATATTTTTTAAACAGGATACAATTGACACTAACTATAAATGTAAATGTTTTAAAACTGGATTTAATCTTCAGAATTGTATCCATTAAAATACACCATTAAGATATTTAAAAAGCAAATGACACTCACCATTGCAACAAAAAGAGTAAAATACTTAGGAATAAACCTACCTAAGGAAGTAAAAGACCTATACTCAGAAAACTATAAGACACTGATGAAAGAAATCAAAGATGACACAAACACATGGAGAGATATACTATGTTTGTGGATTGGAAGAATCAATATTGTGAAAATGACTATACTACCCAAAGCAATCTACAGATTCAGTGCAATCCCTATCAAATTACCAATGGCAGATTTTAAAGAACTGGAACAAAAAATCTTAAAATTTGTATGGAGACACAAAAAGCCCTGAATAGCAATCTTGAGGGGAAAAAAATGGAGCTGGAGGAATCAGACTCCCTGACTTCAGACTATACTACAGAGCTACAGTAATCAAGACAATATGGTACTGGCACAAAAACGGAAATACAGATCAATGGAACAGGATAGAAAGCCCCAGGGATAAACCCATGCACCTATGGTCAACTAATCTATGACAAAGGAGACAAAGATATACAATGGAGAAAAGACAGTCTCTTCAGTAAGTGGTGCTGGGAAGGTAGCTACATATAAAAGAATGAAATTAGAACACTCCTAGCACCATACACAAAAATAAACTCAAAATGGATTAAAGACCTAAATGTAAGACCGGACACTATAAAACTCTTAGAGGAAAACATAGGGGAAACACTCTTTGACATAAATCACAGCAAGATCTTTTTTGACCCACCTTCTAGAGTAATGGAAATGAAAACAAAAATAAGCAAATGGGACCTAATGAAACTTAAAAGCTTTTGCACAGCACAGGAAACTATAAGCAAGATGAAAAGACAGTCCTCAGAATGGGAGAAGATATTTGCAAACGAATCAACGGACAAAGGATTAATCTCCAAAATATATAAACAGCTCATGCAGCTCAATATTAAAAAATCAAACAACCCAATCAAGCAATAGGCAGAAGACCTAAATAGACATCTTTCTAAAGAAGACACAGATGACCAAGAGGCACATAAGAAGCTTCTCAACATCACTAATTATTAGAGAAATGCAAATCAAAACTACAATGAGGTATCACCTCACACCGATTAGACTGGGCATCATCAGAAAATCTACAAACAACTCCTGGAGAGGGTGTGCACTGTTGGTGGGAACGTAAATTGATACAGCCACTATGGAGAACAGTATGAATGTTTCTTAAAAAACAAAAAGTAGAATTGCCATATGACCCAGCAATCCCACTACTGGGCATATACCCAGAGAAAACTGTAATTCAAAAACACACATGCACCCCAGTGTTCATTGCAGCACTATTTACAATAGCCAGGTCACACAGAAGCAACCTAAATGCCCATTGACAGATGAATGGATAAAGAAGATGTGGTACATAAATACAGTGGAATATCACTCAGCCATAAAAAGGAATGAAATCGGGTCATTTGTAGAGATGTGGATGGATCTAGAGACTGTCATACAGAGTGAAGTAAGTCAGAAAGAGGAAAACAAATATGTATTAATGCATATATGTGGAATCTAGAAAAATGGTGCAGATGAACCTGTTTGCGAGGCAGAAATAGATACAGATGTAGAGAACAAACATATGGACACCAAGGGGGGAAAGCAGGGGGGTGGAGGAATGAATTGGGAGATTGGGATTGACTAATATGTATAAAATAGGTAACTAATAAAAAGAAAAAGAATTGGCTGTTCATCCACAATTCCACAAAGTAGAAACTCAGCAGGTAGTCTATGAAAGAGCTGCAGTAAAGGTTTAGCACAAAGGGAATTATTCTTTGTTGCTGTGGAGTTAAACTTTGGCCTTAAATTCCTGGTTTGTTAAAATAGTTTCAGTACTTAATTTTCAGGGCCATGATTGATCAGTATGTTCCCTTATAAACTGAGTTTTAGCTAGCCAGTCCCAATGCTGTAAAGAAAACATTAAAAATAAATCATTTCAACCGTTAAGAGAAAAAAAAAGCAAATGACAGAGTAGGTTTGCAGCACAAACATCCAACAGAAAGCTTTCAACCAGATATTTAAAGAATTTCTAGCATAGAAATAAATTGAAAACCCAATAGAAAAGTGGTCAAAATCTTAAACATGTACTTCACCAAAGAAGATATCTAAATGACTAATAAACATTTGAAAATTATAGCCCTATTAGTAATCTAGAAAATTGGAGTTAAAATCATGAAGATACTATGACATACCATCATTGAGCCTAAATCAGAAAGAATGACAGAATCAAGTCATGATAATGTAGAGCAACTATTACAGAACTTTCAGAAACTGCTGGTAGTAGTATAAACTGATACATGCACACACTGGAAAACTGTTATTTCTACTCCTTATTGGGAACTCCAATAAGATTTATGGCTGACTTTTCATCAGAAACTATGGAGAGCACAAGGCAATAGGATGGCCTATTCAAAATGCAAAAGAAAAATAACTGTCAACCCAAAATTTTATATCCAGCGAAATTATCTCTCAAAAATAAAGGTGAAGTAAAGAGATTTTAAAACAAATAAAAAATTGAGAAAATTCATTGCTAGCAGATTCACTTTATGACAACTACAAAGGAAATTCTTCAGGCTGAAAATTTGAATCCCCTAAAAAAGAGACTGGGTAAAAGTAATTCTGTAATTATAAAAGGTAGTATAAATACATATATGTAAAGAAATAAAGCAATAATTAAACAATAATTAAACATAAATAATGTTAAGTTTTAAAAATGACTTTATAGCTTATAGGTTATTATATTTATAATACGTATAATAGCAGTGCAAAAATGTGGAGGAGGGAATAATGGTATATGAGGGTAGCATTTCTATACCTCACTGGAATTACTGGAATTTACTTAGTATAATTCTGATGTAGATTCTTTTTTCATTGTGAAAAAATTGACCTATAACATTGTGTATTTAACATTTACAAGGTGTTGATTTGATACATTTGTATATTGCAACATGATGACCACCCTAGTGTTAGCTAATGCCTCCATCATGTCAGATAATTATCATTTCTTTTTTGTGGTAAGAACATTGCCTAGTCTCTTTTAAAATTGACTGTGGTGATGGTCATACAACTCTGTGAATATATCTTTAAAAACATTGAAATGAACACTTTAAATGGGCAAATTGTATAATATGTTATATATGTTTTAAAACTAGCTCAATGAATGCCAAGAATAGGATAAAAAAGGATTTCAAAAGTGGGAGGGTATGATAAGGGAGAAAACTGACTTTTACTAGATAATACATTTCTCCAGCACATACTTTTTAATTGCTAGTACTTAACCTAACCTTCCCTCAGATGCTGTTTTCATTGCCTCTTGCTTATTTAAGTATTCTTTGCTTCCTTAATTCAAATGAGCAAGTCCTTCTTACATATACCAGTTGCAGAAAGAACTAGAGAAGCTAAAATATTAACTGCTAATATTCCCCAGTTTTGTTTTGCTATAGATCTTATTACTTTCACAAAATGTTGCTACTTAAGTATTGAAAAGTTGTTCTGCCTAATCTGACACACCTGTTTCATTTTGGTAATGGTGCTGCAGCAGGTAACCACCTCTACACAGATTGCACAACCTTTAATACTTACTGACTCATCCAGTTCTCTGAAAAAAGACTTCCATCTGGGTATCTTAGTCATGACAGGTTTCTAACTTCAGGTACATGTTCTGCTAGAAACAAATTCACCACAAAATTTTAGACCCAATAGTTGATCATTTCTAATTATTCCTTTTCAGTATAAACTCTCCTCTAATAATGTTCATGTATTTTTCTTGTAATTGGACCTAATTGCAGTTACTAAATCAAGCAAAAATTTTAAATGACATAGGAACTCAAATGGTAAGTGACCCAATCTCAATCCAGGTACTTCTACAAATTTAACCATTTCTTCCTCCCAAGCAACAAGGTCTACATGCTGAAAGGACTTGGGAGAGCACGTTTTTTCAATCTATAAAACATTCTGTTATTCTTTTCCATCACTGATGCCTACTTTGTTTATGCTTAAGTAACATAAAAAGGGCATTAAAATATTCCTGGATGAGTCCAAGTATTTCTGCTCTGTGGTAAATTTCCATGGCGACCCTAGTTTGCAACATAATCTGAGGAAAAAACTGCTATATTCCACATTACTGGGTATATATCCCTACAGTATGATTATGAGTTTAATGTACACTTAAGAGTTATATTATTATAACTCTCCCAGATATTTTAATTTAGCATAAGAGATAGCATTGTATGGAAAAAGCACTGGTTAAAGAATTATAAGTTGGAAGGTTGTACATCAAGTTTGTCATTATCTGGATACACAATCTTGGTCAAGTCATTAACATCTCTAAGCCTCAATATATGGAGGCTTAATGATTGCTAGCGGCCATTCCAATTCTAAGGTTTAATGATTCTTCAACCCATATAATCCATTATAATGCATATTTATTAATAACAAGGCTAATTATGATAGTACCGCACATGGGGCTTTCTTGGTGGTGCAGTGGTTGAGAATCCACCTGCCAGTGCAGGGGACATGGGTTTGAGCCCTGGTTCAGGAAGATCCCACGTGCCACAGAGCAACTAAGCCCATGAGCCACAACTGCTGAGCCCATGTGCCACAACTACTGAAGCCTGCACAACTAGAGCCCATGCTCCACAACAAGAGAAGCCACCACAATGAGAAGGCTGTGCACTGCAATGAAGAGTAGCCCCCACTTGCCACAACTGGAGAAAGTCCACGTGCAGCAACGAAGACCCAACACAGCCATTGTGTGTGTGTGTGTGTGTATATATATATATATATATATATATATATATAAAAGATAGTACTACTGCACATGAACACACACACACACACTCATGTGTTAGGGTTACTTTACAAAGTGTTTTGATATCTGTTTATTTCTATAGAAATTGATCTAGAACCCTTGAAAGATACTGTTGGAAGACGTATATTAATGGCAGAAATGAAGATACAACCAAAGAGTGTCCCTGGTAAGTCTAATCCTTCCAAGTCTAATCTTTATGGTTTATTTACCTTCTTTGGAGTTTATGTATGAATTTTTTAATGATAAGAGTACTTGTATATTATTATTATATAGGTAAAGTCTTCGTGATTACCCTCATAATTAATTGTACTGTGGTATTTACTAGAACTTTAAAAGTTAGCTAGACATTTTGATTTTTAGAAATGAGCCATTTAAAAATTAAACCATAAAATTAAATGCTATAGTGGCCTTAGAATATACTTGATGCAAGTATGTTCAGTTCTGTTCTAATCTTTTTCTATTACTGGCTTAGATAGAAGGAAAAGGAGAAAGGTTTCCGGATCAATGTGATAACAACAAGGGGAATTTAACAGATAGTTAATTCATTAGTTACCATTTCTCTCTATTCGATGGAAATATCAGGTATATTATCCTAACTCATCTGTGGTAGAGTCATTAGTTTTGTTACGTAGTTCAGAGATTGTACTACAGCCTTTACTCTTGTAACAGTGATAGGCACACTGCCCTTGACTTCTGCTGTGACACCAAAAGAGGCAGAGAGTTTAACAGAGATGTAACGGAAAGAGACAAAGACAACACTCCTAAAACCACTATTATCCAAGGCTTTTTCCCTTGGGGAGCAACAGTTATGCTTTCAAACTGCTAAGGGAAATGACTTCAGTAAAATATTTTAGCCAAATAACTAAATATATAAACAAGAAAACAATAATAATATGCCCTGTAAGAGGAAGAAGTCAGTATGCAGAGATGCTATATTATATATCTAAAATATTCAGTTTTCAGCATAAAATTATGGGTCAGGTAAAGAAACAGTAAAATGTGACATATAACAAGGAAAAAGACATGCAACAAAAAACTGCCTGTGAGAATCCTAGATATTGGACAAAACTAAAACTAAACTAGACTAAAAAGCAGTTATTATAAATATGTTCAAAGAACTAAATGTAAACATTATTTAGAAGGAAAGGAAGGTCTGATAGTGTTTCATCAAATAGGGAATATATACAAAGAGAAATACATTATTTTGAAAAGGAACACATGTAAATCCAGGATTGAAAGTACAATAACTGAATTTTTTTAAATCCAGTAGGGGGTGTTCAGTATTTTAACACTGTCAGAAGAAAGAATCAGCAAATTTAAAGTATGGAAATATAGCATGGACAGCAGAGGCATTAAAGAGCAGAAAATATCATTTTAAATAATGACAGAAAAGAAAACCAGATATTATAAATAAAATGGTTAAAATAATAAACACTATATATACATGCTTTGTCTTCTCTCAGTTTCTCTGTGTAGCACAAAGTTATGTAAATAAATAATTTAAAAAACAATTGTAATAAATGAATTTATGTTTATATGTTTCATATATAAAAATGGGAAAAATTATAAGAATTAAGTTATAAAGAGAACTATATATGTAGAATATGAAAATAACATTTCTAAATCTTCCTGGAATTTAATCTGTTTAGTATAAGTAGAAGTAGATTCTAAAATTGACTATGGTGATTGTTACACAGTTCTATGAATATACTGATAAGCATAGAATGGATGTTTAAAATGGGTCAATTGTATAGCATGTTACATGTTTTTTTAAAAATAGTTCAGCGAACTCCAAGCAGGGTAGGATTTTTTAAAAGACTTAAAAGCAATAAGAAATGTTGTGAAGGAGGAAAATTGTGGCTCTTAATAGATTAGGTTTCTCCACCCCATATCATTTATTATGCTCCTAGTTTTTAATTCAGTCTGCCCTCAAGGGCTGTTCTCACTGCCTCCCTGCTCACCTAAGGATCCTTTGCTTTCTCAGATCAAATGAATCAGTTCTTCTAATTATATCTGTTGGAGAAAGACCAGAGGGCTAAAGTTTGTCTGCTGATGTTCTCCAGTTATGTGTTGCTATAGCAGACATTACTTTCACAAATGCTGTAACTTAATTACTAAAAACTTGTTCTGCCCAATCCAATGTGTCTTTGATTTTAGTAGTGATGCCCCATATGGTCTTTACCTCTGTTTAGATTGCAGTGGTGATAAATTTGTGTTGCCTCAGTGATAGAGCATGTTTGAAGTATTCATGGGCTCAGCCATTTCTCCAAAGGAAGACTTCCGATCTATAAATTCTGGATACGACAGGTTCCAACTTCACTTACATGCTGTGTTAGAACCAATTTTTGCCCACACAAAACTTTACGCAACAGGTGACCCAGAGTCACCAATTCTCATTATTCCTTTTGCAATATAAAATTCTTTTAAATAAATTTTTTTCTGATATTGGACCTATATCATCATTTCTGAATCCAACAAAAAGTAAAAACCATGTAAAGACTCAGATGGAAAGGGGTACAATATCAGTGCTCACATTCCTGCAAATTACCCATTTCCTCCTGCACAGGGGAGAAAAGGTCTACATGCTAAGAGAACCTGAGAGGGTGCTTTATCTCTGTCCACAAATTACTTGTTTTTCTTTTCCATCAATGATGCCTACTTGACAAACAGTTGCATAACCTTAAAAAAAGGGAATTAAAGTGTTCCTGGACAAGTAAAAGAATTTCTGCCTCACAGTAAAATTCTGTGACTGTGATGCCCATTGTTTGCAATTTAACATGGGAAAAAAATGTCATGTCTGGCTTCACCAGGTATATCTTTACGATATGAATGTGCTTTTAATGTAGAGAAGAAAGTTATATTTATTAAAATAAACTCTCTAGGATGACTTAAATTTGCAAAAGACTTTGTATTTTATGGATAAAACCCTAGTTAAAGAATTATCAGGTATCAGTTTATGGATCAGTTTTGTTGTTACCTAGATTTGTGGCCTTGGTCAAATCACTAACCATTTCTAGGCCTCAATATAATGAGGCTTGTATGATTGCTAACGGCCCTTCCAACTCTAAGGTCCTGTGAGCCTACAGTCCAGGCATTTCATTATAATTGTTGTCCTATAATTTTAAAATGCTAATTAAAGGAGTACTATACACACATAAACTCACACACAAAAACACGTTAATATATACCTTACAAAAGTGTTTTGAAACTTTATTTCTATAGACACTGATACAGAGCGCTTCCCAGATGCTATTGGAAGAGGTATAATAAAGGGTGGAATCAAGACACAATCCAAGAGTCATCCTGGTAAGAACAAGAATATTTCAAGTCTATTTCTGCTTTATTTATCTTCTCGAGTTTGTTTAAGTTTGGGTCTAAATGACTATAGTACCTATATGCTATTACTATAGGATGAAACGTTTTCACTAATTCTCTCCTATTATTATTGGAACTCTAGCAGTTACTAACAATGGAAAATTAGCTACATAGTGTAAGTTTTAGAACCCATTCATTTAAAACTTATCCATAAAAATTCAATGCTGTAGTAAGCTTAGAATATGCTTGATGGAAGCATTTCAAATGCTGCTCTACTCACTTTCCTTTTCAGACTAGAAAAATGGTTGCTTTGTATTTGCAAAAGCAGAAAGGCTGGTTTAGGAATGGGATTAAAAGAGAGATTTCATTGCTTACTAATTCCCTCTATATAATTGAAATACCAGGCACATTTTCAGTATCTCAGGTGAAGTAGAGATGTTTAATTTTGTTATGTAGTCCGTAGTTTACACTACTGCCACTTGTCTTGGTGTTATAGTGTTTGACACACTGCTTCTTGATCTTTGGTGTGATATTAAAGGAGGCAGAGAGCTTAACAGAAAAACAAGGGAAAGAGACAGTCAGCAGGAAAAACAGGTGTCATCCAAAGGTGACTGTTTGCATGCCCAAGTCTGTGCCCCCAGAGGAGCAACATTAGAAGATTCACACTGCAGAGAAGGAGACTTCTCTACAATAGAATATATTCCAGCCAAGTCACTAAATAAATAATCAGGCAAACAGCAACAGCAAGCCTCCAAAGGGGAGAGGAACTCAGTATCCAGATTTCTTACAAGATATTGTCTAGAACGCCCAGTATAAACCCCCCAAAAATATGAGACATGCAAAGAAACAGTAAAGTGTGGATCATATACTAGGAACTTCAGGAAGAGTAGGCTTAAAAAATAATTTAAGCAGTGGGAGGGTATTGTGAGGAGGGAAATTGTGATTCTTACTAGATTTCAGATTTCTCTAGCACATACTCCCTTTTCCCTCGTCCTTAATTCTATCTGCTATCTGCTATCAAATGCTCTTCTTAATGCTTCCTTGCTTATATAAGCATCTTTACATGCTTCTTTCAACTGGGCCTGTCATTCTTAACCTATACCAGTTGGAGAAAAACCAGAGAGCCTCAATTATATCTACTCAATTGGCTCTTTAACACTTACTTCTGGTCTCAGCCATTACAACAAAGTAAGATCCACCTTATGGTGTCAGGTTCAGGATAGGTTTCCAACCTCTGGTGCATGCTCTTCTGTAACTAGCTTTCATTCATAAAACACTGGACACATAATTTGACCCAAGTCAGCAATCCTACTTAACCCCTCTTTCAATATGAATTTTTCTTTAAACTTTCATGTATTAAAACAAAATACATGAATGTTATTTCTCTCCTTTGACCTAGTTAGTACTTTCTAAATCCCGCCAAATGTCCAAATCACATAAAAACTCAGATGGGATGGGATGCAGTCCCAATGCTGGTACTGCCTCAGATTTACCCATTTCCCCCTCCCCAGTTACAAGGTGTACATAGTAAGAGGACCTGATAGGCAGTTTTTCTTAGACTACAGAATATCTTGTTACTCTTCTACATCTTTGATGTCTGCTTGATTTACATAGCCTTAAAAATGGCATTAAACATTCTTGAGAGAGTCAAAGAATTTCTACCTGGTAGTAACTTTCCGTAATGTGGGACCATGGTTTGTCTCTTGACCAGTGGGGAAAAAATGCCACGTTCCACTCATAGGTATATCCTTAACAGTATGAGTGTCCTCTTAGTGTAAACTGGGCAGTTATATCATTTACACAAACTCCCCAAGATGATTGAAGTTTGTATGGGACAGTGCATTGTGTATGAAAAGCACTGGTTAAGGAATTATGGGGCATCAGCTTGTACTCAGTTTTGCATTATCTTGGTGTGTGTTCTCAATCAAATCACAAAACATCTCTAAGCTTCAATATCATGAGGCTTATATGATTGCTAAGAGCCCTTCAAATTCTAATGTTTTATGATTGTGCAATGCAGACATTATATTATTTCTTTTCTGTAATACAAGTACTAATTAAGTTAGTACTACACACAGACACAAAGACACACATACATGTGTGTTAATGGTTACCTTACAATGTGTTTTGAAATTTGTTTTCTATCCATAGAGACTGATATAGAACGCATGAGAGATACTGTTGGAAGAGAAAAAGCAGTTGGTGAAATCAAGACACATCATCAGAGTCACCCTGGTAAGAACAAGAATTTTCCAAGTCTAATAATTTATGGTTTATGTCTTCTCTGGGACTTAATTAACTATGAATCATTAATGATAACAGTAACTGTATGTTAGTATTAATGGGCAGTAATCTTCATGAATTTCCTCTTATAATTAGTTAAACTCTAGTATTTACTGTCAATGGAAATTTAGCTGGATATTTTTCAGTTGTAATCTCATCCATTTGGAAAGTAATCCATATGATCCAATGCTCTAATGACCTTAGAATATGCTTGGATTAAGTATTTATAACTGTGATTCTACTCACTTTCTTGCTGGCTTAGAAAGGAATATTGCTTTGAAATTGAAAAAGCAAAAAAGCTAGTTGATGAGTGGCATAAGAAGAGGAACATAACAGTTATATCACTGATTACCAATTTCCTCTACATAATTAAGTTGGTATGTAAATTTATATCTCTACTAGAGTGGAGTTCTCTAGCTGAGTTTCATTATTCGCAGATTACTGCTTTAGTCCTGGAGTAACAGGGTTCGATACATTTCTCTTTGTTGCAAGAAATACTGTCGTTTTGAACTTTTTACAGAATTGATGCTGAAAGCTAGCATTGGAAAGTAACTGAATCCTCAGATATAAGCACCAAAATTTGTGTTTTCACTGAAATTTAAGGCAAGATTTCTGAAACTTTGCTTTTGAATGCTTTATTTTATTATATTCTTGCTTTTATTCCTGTAAAAAAAATAGTGTTGTAAATGAATCAAATAAATATTACTTGCTCCAACAGCTTTTAACTGGGGAAAAGCTGCGTGGTGTAAAAATGAAATTGTTGGAACCAAGCAGTTAAATTTGGTGTATTACGATAAGCCATTTTTCCATGTCTTTAATTTTCAGAGTATTTTTGGTTAGGTTCTTTCAATTAATTTTTGCTTCCATGTTGCTTATTAATAGGAGTCCTTGTCAGTTTTGAATAACAGCCTTAGACACAGCAACAAAGTGCTTTCATTTACATCCGTTCAATTCTGGAACAAAGTGAGAGAGTGGCATGGACTTTTATATACTACCAAATGTAAAATAGATTGCTAGTGGGAAGCAGCTGCATAGCACAGGGAAATCAGCTTGGTGCTTTGTGACCACCTAGAGGGGTGGGATAGGGAGGGTGGGAGGGAGACCAAGAGGGAGGAAATATGGGGATATATGTATAGCTGATTCACTTTGTTATGAAGCAGAAACTAACACACCATTGTAAAGCAATTATACTCCAGTAAAGATGTTTAAAAATAAAATACAAAAAAGAATCATGCCTTTTAACAACAAAATTAATTATTTTATATTTATTAATGGTAAATTTATAATTAAACACTAAATAAAATCTGAAAGACAGAAACTGCTACGAGGAAAGGAGTTGAAATGAATGTAGTAATCAAATACAAAAATGAAAAAGTGTTTTGTCCCACCTCACCAGGTACATCCCTCCCATATGAATGTGTTTTTAATATACACAAGAGAGTTATATTTATTAAGAAAAACTCTCTAGGATGACTTAAATTTGTGAAAGACTTTGTATTTTATGGGAAAAGTCCTAGTTAAGGAACTATGAGGCCTCAGTTTATGAGTCAGTTTTGTCATTGCCTGGATATATGGTCTTGGTCAAATCACTAAGCATTTCTAAGCCTCAATATAATGAGGTTTAAACAACTGCTAATGGCTCTTCCAATTCTAAGGTATTATGTCTGCAGTCCAGACATTTCATTATAATTCTTCTTCTATAATAAAAAGATCTAATTAAAGGATACACACATTCTACAAACATACACATGTTAATACTTAGCTTACAGAAGTATTTTGAAACTGTTTATTTCTATAGAGAGTGACACAGAACGCTTCCCAAATATTGTTGGAAGAAGTATTATGAAGAGTGAATTCAAGACACAACCCAAGAGTCGTCTTGGTAAGAAGAAGAATATTTCATGTCTATTTCCTGTTTTTTATCTTCTCTGAAGTTTATTTAACTTTGGATCTTTAGTGACTACAGTACCTATATGCTATTATTACAGGATAAAACGTCTTCACAGATTCCCTCCTATAATTACTGGAATTCTAGCAGTTGCTATCAATGGAGAATTAGCTGCATATTTTTAATTTTAGAATCCATTCAATTAAAAAAATGATCCATAAAAATGGAATGATACAGTGAGCTTGGAACATGCTTGATGGAAACATTTCAAATGCTGTTCTACTCACTTTCTTTTTCAGGCTAGAAGTATAGTTGCTTTGTATTTGCAAATGCAGAAAGGCTATTTTATGAATGGGATTAAAAGAGGGATTTAGCATGTAGTTATTTCATTGGTTACTAATTCCCTCTATATGTTTAAAATATCAGACACATTTTCAATATCTCATGTGAAGTAGACACCGTTAGTTCTATTATATAGTTTATAGTTCACACTGTTGCCCCTTGTGTTGGCATAACAGTGTTTGGCACACTTCTTCTCGATTGGTGTGATACCAAAGGAGGCAGAGCTTAACAGAAAAATAAGGGAAAGAGACAGTCAACAGAATCTTTTTTAAAACAACTGTCATTGAAAATGGTAGAGTAATAACCCTGAGCTCACCTTAGCTCATGAACATAGCAAAATTACAACTATTTACCGAACAACCATTGATGTAAAAGACTGGAACCTACCAAGAAAGGTCTTCTAGAACTAAGGATATAAAAAAGGGACCACAGCAAGGCAGGTAGTAGGGGCAGAGTCACAGTATAGTCAGTTCCCTGGCTTGGGCAACTCATGAATGGGAGAATAATTACAGTTGCAGAGATTCTTCCCAGCGAATAAGGGGTCTGAGCCCCACATCAGTCTGCCCAGCCTGGAGGTTCTGCAACAAGAAGATGAGTCCCCAGAACATTTGACTTTGAAGGCCAGTGGGGCTTGCTTTTAGGAGTTCCAGAGGGCTCTGCGAAATAGAGGCTTCACTCTCCAAGGGCACACACAACATCTCACATGCTTCAGGTCCCAGCATAGAGGCAGTAATTTAAAGGATTTGGGGTCAAACCTACCTGCTAATCTTGAAGAGTCTCCCTAGGGACATAGACACTGACAGTAGCCATTCTTGAGAGTTCATTCTACCACTGGTGCTGCAGCACCATTTTGGAATCCACCCCACCAACAACAACCAACCTGTAGGCACCAGTACTGGGAAGCCTCAGGCCAAGCAACTAACTGGGCAGTGACACAGCCCAACCCATCAGAAGAGAGACTGCTTTAAGACTTTCTGAGCCAAAAGCCACCCCTGGACACATACCTGTACACCAGAGGGTCTAGGACCTGGCACCACACACCAATGTGCAGGCAATAGACCCAGGACCCCCAGGGCCCTGCAGCCAGAGATCCAGATCCACCCACCAGTGGGCAGGCACCAGCCCCAGAATCACTGACTCCACCCACCAATAAGCTTGCTCTAGCTTCGAACCAGACCCACCCACCAGCAGTCCATTGCCATCTCTGGAAGCCCTCAGCCCTGCAGCCAGACCCCAGAACCTGTCACTGCCTGCCTTTGGGCTGGCACTGTCCCGTGGATCTGGCTTCACCCATTGGTGGGCTGGCCCCAGCCTCAGGATCTTCTAGACCTGACTCCATCCACCAGTGATACAGAACTAACCCCAGGGCTCCCCAGGGTTCTACAGCCAGCCACCTTGTGACCCAACCCTGCCAACCAGTGGAGGCCGGCAGCCTTCACACAGGAAGGTCCTGGCAAACAACCAGACTGGGGGCCAACCAAGCCAACCAGGCCACCCATAGCCATCAGCTTACCACAATAGAAGGACCCGCACAACACATATAGGGGCACTCCTAGAGGATATAGCTCTGATGACGAGAGCAGTGTACTGCTGGGATTCATAGGAAGTCTCTTGCAAAAGGCCTCTTCTCCAAGGTTGGGAAATGGAACCAACCTCCCAGATACATAGAAATATAAACATTAAGTTAGACAAAATGAATTGACAGAGGAAAATGGTCCAAATGAAGGAATAAGATACAACCCAGAAGAAGAGCTAAGTGAAGTAGAGATAGACAACTACCCAACAACGAATTCAGGGTGATGATCCCAAAAAACTTGGGAGAAGAATGGATGGACAGAGTGAGAAATTAGAAGTTTTTAACAAAGAGTTGGAAAATATAAAGAACCACTAAACAAGATGAAGAATACAATAACTGAAATGAAAAATACACTAGGGGGAATCAGCAGTAGACTAAATGGTACAGAGGAACAGATCAGTGGGCTGGAGGACAGAGTAGTGGAAATCACTGATGCTTAGCAGAAAAAAAGAATGGAAAGAAATGAAGACTGTTAAAGAGACTTCTGGGACAACATCAAGCATATTAACATTCACATTAGAGGGGTCCCAGAAGAAGAAGAGAGAAAAAAGGTGACAGAGAACATATTTAAACATAATAGCTGAAAATGTCCCTAACTAGGGAGATGAAAAAATCCCAGTCCAGAAAGAACAGAGAGTCCCAATCCAGAGGAACACACCAACACACTTTGTAATTAAAAATGCAAAAATTAAAGCTAAAGAGAGAATATTAAAAGCAGCAAGGGAAAAGCAACAAGTTACGTACAAGGGAACATCCATAAGGCTATCAGCTGACTTTGTAGCAGAAACTTCGCAGGCAGAAGGCAGTGGCAAGATATATTTAAACTGATGAAAAGGAAAAACCTAGAACCAAGAATACTCTATCCAGCAAAGCTCTCATTCACATTTCATGGAGACATCAAAAGCTTTACAGGCAAGCAAAAGCTGAAAGAGTTCAACACCACCAAGCCAGCTTTACCAGAAATGTTAAAGGGACATCTCTAAGCAAAAAAGAAAAGGCCACAACTATAAACATGAAAATTATGAAAGGAAAAGCTCATCAGTAAAAGCAAATATATAGTAAAAGTAGAAAATCAACCATATGCAAAGTTCATAGGAAGGATTAAAAACAAAAATGGTAAAGTCATCTATAACCACAATAAGAAGTTAACAGATACACAAAATAATTAGATGTAAAATATGTCAAAAATAGTAATCATGAGGGGAGGAGAGTACAAATGAAGCATAGTTAAAATGTGTTTGAAATTAAGAGATCGAACTTTAGATAGATAGATAGATAGCTGTATATAAACCTCATGGTAACCACAACCAAAAATTCTGTAATAGATACACAAAGAAGAGAAAGTAATCCAAACATAACACTAAAGATAGTCATCAAATCACAAAAGAACAAAAGAAGAAGGGAACAAAAAGACCTAGAAAAACAACCCAAAAACTATTAACAAAACTACTATTAACTATTCTTTTGGCAATAAGAACACACATATCAATAATTACATTTAAATGAGCTAAATGCTCCAATCAAAAGACATGGAGTTGCTGAATGGATACAAAAGCAAGACCTTTGTATATGCTACCTAAAAGAGACTCACTTCTGATCTAAAGACACAGACTGAAAGTGAAGAGATTGAAAAAGTCATTCCAGGCAAATGGAAATCAAAAGAAAGCCCAGGTAGCGATAATTATATCAGACAAAATAGACTTTAAGACAAAAGAAGGACGTTACATAATGATCAAAGGATCAATCCAAGAAAAAGATGTAACAATTGGAAATATATATGCACCCAACATAGGAGATCCTTAATAAATAAAGCAAATATTAACAGACATAAAGGGAGAAACAGACAGTTACACAATAATAGTAAAAGACTTTAAAAGCCCACTCAAGTCAACAGACAGATCATCCAAAAAGAAAATCCATAAGGAGACACTGGCCTTAAATGACATATTAGACCGTATGGACTTAATAGATAGATATAGAACATTCCATCCAACAGCAGCAGAACACACATTCATGTCCACATGGGACATTTTCTAGGAATGTTAGGCCACAAAAGAAGCCTTGGTAAATTTAAGAAAACTGAAATCATATCAAGTATCTTTTCCCACCACAACACTATGAGGCTAGAAATCAACTAAAAGAAAATACTGCAAAAATCACAAACACACAGAAGCTAAGCAACATGCTACTAAACAACCAATGGATCATGAAGAAATCAAAGAGGAAATCAAAAAATACCTAGAGACAAATGAACAGAAAATGATCCAAAAATCTATGAGATGCAGCAAAAGCAGTTCTAAAATAAAAATTTATACTGATACTAACAAACCTCAGGAAACATGAAAAGTCTCAAATGAACAACTTAACTTACACCTAAAGGAACTAGGAAAAAGATGAACAAACAAAACACAAAGTTAGCAGAAGGAAAGAAATCATAAAGACCAGAGAAGAAATAAATGAAATAGAGACTTAAAAATGGAAAATATCAATGAAACTATAACCTGTTTCTTTGAAAAGATAAACAAAATTGACAAACCTTTAGCCAGATTCATCAAGAGTAATATGCAGGGCCCAAATCAATAAAATCAGAAATGAAAAAGATGTTACAACCGACACCACAGAAGTGCAACTGATCATGAGACATTAGTTGGAAAAACCGTATGACAACCAGGACTGAACCAGGAATAAAAAGAAAATATGAACAGACCAATTATCAGTAATGAAATTGAACCAGTAATTTAAAAAAATAACCAAAAAATGTAAGTCCAAGAACAAGTGGCTTCATAGGGGAATTCTACCAAACATTTAGAGAAGAATTAATACCTATACTTCTCAAAGTATTGCACAAAGTTGCAGCGAAAGGAATGTTTCCAAAGTCATTCTATAAGGCCAGCATCACATGATATCAAAATGAGACAGAGATATCACAGAACAGAAAATTACATGGGTGAAAGTAGATGCAGAAGCCCTCAACAAAATATTAGCAAACTGACTCCAACAATACATTAAAATGATCATACACTATGATTAAGTGGAATTTATCCCAGAGATACAAGGATGTTTCAGTGTCTGCAAATCAGTGTGATACATCACATTAACAAAGAATAAAAACTATATGATTATCTCAATAGATACAGAAAAAGATTTTGACAAAATTCAACATCCATTTATGATAAAAACTCTCCAGAAAGTGGGTATACAAGGAACATGCCTCAACATAATAAAGGCCGTATATGATAACCCCATAGCTAACATTATACTCAACAGTGAAAAGATGAAAGCATTTCCTCTAAGATATGAAACAAGGATGCCCACTATTGCCACTTTTATTCAACATATTATTAGAAGTCTTAGCCACCACAGTCAAACAAGAAAAGAAAGAAAAGGAATCCAAATTAAAAAGGGAAAGTAAAATTGTCACTTTGTAGACAACATGATACTAAACAAAGAGAATCCTAAAAACAGCTACCAAAAAATATTAGAGCTCAAGGATAAATTCAGTAATTTTCAGGTACAAAATTAATATAGAGAAATACATTGCAATTCTATATACTAACAACAAACTCAGAAAGAAATTAAGGAAACAGTCTCATTTACAGTTGCATCAAAAAGAATAAAATACTTAGGAATAAACTTATGTAAGGAGTTAAAAGACTTGAAATCAGAAAATTATAAGACACTGATGAAAGAAATTGAAGATGACACAAACAGATGGAAAGATATACCATGTTCATGGATTGGAAGAATTAATATTTGTTAAAATGACTGTATTGGGGCTTCCCTGGTGGCACAGTGGTTGAGAGTCCGCCTGCTGATGCAGGGGACACGGGTTCATGCCCCGGTCTGGGAAGATCCCACATGCCACGGAGCGGCTGGGCCCGTGAGCCATGGCTGCTGAGCCTGCGCGTCCGGAGCCTGTGCTCCACAACGGGAGAGGCCACAACAGTGAGAGGCCCGCGTACCGCAAAAAAAAAAAAAAAAAAAGATTGTATTACCTAAGGCAGTCTACAGATTCAGTGCAATCCCTATCAAAGTACCAAAGGCATTCTTAGAATTAGGAGAAATAATTTCAAAGTAGTATAGAAACAAAAAAGACCCTGAATAGACAAAACAATCTTGAGAAAGAAGAACAGAGATGGTGGTAGCATGCTCCCTAACTTCATACTATACTACAAGGCTACAGTAATCAAAACTGTATGATACTGGTACAAAATTAGACACATAGATCAAAGGAACAGAATAGAGAGCCCAGAAATAACCCCACACGCTTATGGCCAATTAATCTATGACAAAGGAGACAAGAATATACAATACAATGGAGAAAAGAGAAGTATATTCAATAAGTGGTGCTGGGAAAACCAGACAGCTACATGTAAAAGAATGAAATTAGAATATTCTCTAACACCGTATACAAAACTAAACACAAAGTGGATTAAAGATCTAAATGTAAGACTGGAAATCATAAAACTTTGGAAGAAAACTTAGGCAGAACACACTTTGACATAAATGGTGGCAATATTCTTTTGGATATGTCTGTTAAAGAAAACAAAAGCAAAAATAAATGGGAACTACTGATGGGAGCAAATATTTACAAATGATATAACTGTTAAGGGGTTAATATTCAAAATATATATACAGCTCATACAACTCAATATCAAAAACATGAACACCCAATTAAAAAGTGGGCAGAAGACCTGAATAGACATTTTTCCAAAGAAGACATGCAGTTGAACAACAGATGTATGAAAAGATGCTCAACATCACTACTTAATATACTGATATGCTAGTCAAATCACAATATCACCTCACACCTGTCAGAATGGTTATCATCAAGAAGACCACAAATAACAAATGTTGGCAAGAGTGTGGAGAAAAGGGAACCCTTCTACACTGTTGGTCAGAATGTAAATTGGTGTGGCCACTGTGGAAAACAGTATGGAGGGTTCTCAAAAAACTAAAAATAGAGCTACCATATGACCCAGCAGTTCCACTTTGGGGTATATGTCCAAAACAAACAAACACAGTAATTCAAAAAGATACATGCACCCGAATGTTCATAGCAGCATTATTTACAATTGCCAACATATAGAAACACCCTAAGCATCCACTAGCACTAACAGATGAATGGATAGAGAAGATGTACATATGCACACACACAATGAAATACTACTGACCATAAAAAAGAACAAAACTTTGCCTTTTGCAGCAACATAGATAGAGGGCATTATGCTAAGTGAAGTAAGTCAGACAAAGACAAATACTGTATGATATCACTTACATATGGAATCTAAAAAATACAACAAACTAGTGAATATAATAAAAAAGCAGATTCACAGATATAGAGAACAAACTAGTGGTTACCAGTGGAGAGAAAATGGTGGAGGAGCAAGATAAGGGTAGGGGATTAAGAAGTACAAACTACTATATTTAAAATAAATAAGCTATAAGGATGTATTGTAGTACACAGGGAATATAGCCAATATTGTATAATAACTATAAATGGAGTTAACTTTTTAAACACGTGAGTCACTATGTTGTACACCTGAAACTTGTATAATATTGTAAATCAAATATGCCTCAATAAAAAATTTTTAAAAAACTGTCATCCAAAGGTGATTGCATGCATGCCCAAGGCTGTGCCCACAGAGGAGCAACATTAGAAGCTGCACACTGCAGGGAACGAGACTTCAGTAGGACAGAAGATAGTTTAGCCCAGTCACTAAATAATTAATCAGGCAAACAACGACAAGCCTTCAAAGGGGATGGGAGTTCAGTATCCAGATTTCCTACAATATATTAGATACACTGCCCCCCCTCAAAATATGAGATATGCAAAAAAACAGTAAAGTATGAACTAAGGAAAAAAAGCAGACCACAGTGCGGTTCCGGATGTAAGATACTATAAAACAGTTATATATATTTTTGAAGAATTAAAGAAACCCATGCTTAAAACAGAAAGGAATATTGATGACAATGTCTAATCAAATAGAGAATATTAACAAAGAGATAGAAATTATTTTTGTTAAAAAAACACAGTGATAATTGTGGAGTTGAGAGTACAATAACTGTAAGGAAAAATTTACTAGAGGGGTTCAGGAGTAGATTTGATTGTCAAAAGAAAGAATCTCCACACTTAATGACTACAGAAGAAGTAGAGCTGAGAGAAAAGGGGGCAGAAAAAATATTTGAAGTAATTATGGCTGACAGTTTGGAAGCACATTTGATGAATATAAATCTGGATATCCAAGCCAAATGAAGTCTAAGAGTAAGCACAAAGAAATCTACAACCAGATACATCAAGTAAAAGTAATGGAAGACAAAGACAGAAACTCTCGAATGTCACAAAGGGAAAGCAACACATCATTAAAAAAGAGAACCCTGGTAAGATTAACAGCTTACTTAGCATCAGGAACTATGAAGCCCAGGGGCTTCCCTGGTGGTTCAGTGGTTAAGACTCTGCACTTCCATGCTTCCACTGCAAGGAGGCATGGGTTCAATCTCTGGTCAGGGAAGTTCTGCATGCTGTGAGGTGTGGCCAAAAAAAGAATGAAACTATGTAGCCCAGAAGGCAGTGGGATGCCATATTAAAATGCTGAAGGAAGAAATTGTCACCATGAACTTTTTCTTTCAAAAGTGAAGGTGAGATAAACAGATTCCCAAATAAATGAACACTGAGAGAACTGTTTGTTAGCAGACCTGCCTTTTGAGAAATACTAATGAGAGTTCTTCAGGCTGAAAGCAGTGGACCTTAGGCAGTGATTTTAATCCGTTCCAAAAAAGAGCATGTGTTAAAATAATTCTGTAATTCCAACATCTGAATATACCAATCACTAGTACAGAGATTGAAACAGTAAT
The DNA here is from genome assembly GCF_011762595.2 of Tursiops truncatus. Lineage (NCBI taxonomy): Eukaryota > Metazoa > Chordata > Mammalia > Artiodactyla > Delphinidae > Tursiops > Tursiops truncatus. The sequence goes on along the minus strand of NC_047035.1, from coordinate 160,091,022 downwards.
TAAAAACCTCCCAAAAAACAAAAGTCCAGGAACAGACTGCTTCACAAGTGAATTCTACCAAACATTCAAAGATTTAATACCCAATCCTTCTAAAACTATTTGAAAAAATTGAAGAGGAGGTAACACTTCCAAACTCATTTTATAATGAGGTCAACATCACCTTGATACCAAAACCAGAAAAATACAACACACACACAGACACAGACATACATACAAAGGACATTATAGGCCAATATCTCTGATGAAGATGGATGCAAAAATCCTCAACAAAATATTGGCAAGCCAAATTCAACAATACATCAAAGGGTCATACAAGTGTGATTTATTCCAGGGATGCAAGGATGGTTCAACACCCACAAATCAATCAGTGTGATACACCACATTAACAAAATAAAGAATAAAAACCACATGATCATCTCAATAGACGCAGAAAGAACATTTGACAAAATTCAACATCCATTTATTATAAAACTTCTCAATTAAGTGAGTATAGAATGGCCATACCTCAACATAATGTAGGATAAACCCACAGCTAATGTCATACTCAGTGGTGAAAAATTGAGAGCTATGCCTCTAAGGTCAAGAACAATTCAAAGATGCCACTCTCACCCCTCTTATTCAACATAGAGTTGGAAGTGCTGGCCAGAGCAATTAGGCAAGAAAAATAAAAGTCATCCAGATTGGAAAGGAAGAAGTAGAACTGTCTCTATTTGCACATGACATGGTTTTGTATATACAAAGCCCTAAAGACTCCACCAAAAAACTATTGGAAATAATAAACAAATACAGTAAAGGATACAAAATCAGTATACAAAAATCTGTTCCATTTCTATATGCTAACAGTGGGCTAGCAGAAAAACATATTAACAAAAACAATCCCATTTACAGTCTCAACAAAAGGCAGAAAAAGCCTAGGAATCAGTTTAACCAAGAAGGTGAAAAGACTTATACTGAAAACTATAAGACATTGTGAAATTGAAGAAGACACCAACAATGGAAAGATATTCCATCCTCATGAATTAGAAGAATTAACATTGTAATAACTGTCCATATTACTTAAAGCAATCCACAGATTCAGTGCAATCCCTATCAAAATCCCAAGGACATTTTTCACAGACACAGAGCAGAAAATTCTAAAATTTCTATGGAACCACAAAAGACTCCTCCAAAATAGCCAAAGCAATCCTGAGAAAAAATAACAAAGCTGGAAGTATCACACTCCCTGGTTTCAAACTATATTAGAAAGCCATAGTAATATAAAGCAGCCTGGTGTTGGCAGAAAAACAGATATAAAGATCAATGAGGCAGAACTGAGAGCCCAGAAATAAACCTATGCATATATAGACAATTAATTTAGGACAAAGGAATAAAGAACCTACAATGGAGAAATGATAGTCTCTTCAATAAATGATATTGTGAATACTGGACAGCCACATGGCAAAAAAAGTGAAACTAGACTACTATCTCACACCATACAGAAAAATTAACTCAAGATGAATTAAAGACTTGAATGTAAGACCTGAAACCATAATCTCTAGAAGAAAACATGGGCAGTATGCTCTTTGACATCAGTCTTAGCACTATCTATTTGTGTCTCTTCAAGCAAGGGAAACAAAAGCAAAAATGAAAAAATGGGGTTGCATCAAACTGAAAAGCTTCTGCACAGCAAGGAAACTATAAATAAAATGAAAAGACAACCTAACAAATGGGAGATATATTTGCAAATGATATATCTGACAAGGGATAAATATCCAAAATATATAAAGAACTCATACAATTCAAAAACAAAAAAGCTAACAATGCCATTAAAATGAGCAGAGGAGCTGAACAGAAATTTTTCCAAGAAGACATGCAGATGGCCAACAGGCACAAGAAAAGATGTTCACTATTACTATTAAGGAAACGCAAATCAAAACTATGAAGAGATGCTACCTAACATTTGTCAGAATAGCCATTATCAAAAAGACAAAAAGTGTTGGAGAGGATGTGGAGAAAAGGGAACCGTAATACACTGTTGGTGAGAATGTAAAAAAGATGTGGTATGTGTATATACAATGGAATACTACTCTCCATAAAAGATGAAATCTTGCGTATGCAACAACATGGAGGAACCCGTAATACCCTTGATGGTGTTACGCTAAGTGAAATAAGTCAGACAGAGGAAGACAAATACGTACCACATGATTTCACTCATATGTGGAATTTTAAAAGTTAACCATGTATTACTTTAATAATCATAAGAAACAATAAGGTGTTTCACTTGGGAAACAGAAAACAAACCTGAAACAAAAACAGTGCTCTGAAGTTCTAGACCCCCAAGTAATTAGAGCAGCCCTAATGGCCAAGGTATAAACTGTTTTTACACAGTAACCTAAACTATAGTCTGAAGAGCAAGACTCTTGGGTTGTATTCTCTTTTGTTCCATCATGCTTTCTCCTTCCCTTTTGCAGCTTTCCATAAGCAACGATATTTTTTCAGTTTTTTCTCCTTCTTTGTGAAAAAAAATATATGTTCCCAATGTACTTTATGGCTACTGCATGAACAAGTTCATGTAAAAAATAGAAGTAAATAGATTAAAGTTTATAAAAGGAATTCTGTACTTCAAAAGACAATATGAATGCATATTTTGTGTCCTTTCTTCTCTTAATTGATTTAAAATGTGATTGTATAGAACAATATGTATATCATTGTATTGTCGGGCCTATAAAAATATGGAAAAGTGATATATTCTGTAGTACCTGTGCAAAGGAGATGTATGAGAATGGTGATATATTTGAGTAAAAAATGATAGCAGATGTTAACTTGAATCCACAGGAACAAATGAAGAGAACCAGAAATTGTAAACAAGAAGGTTAATATAACAAACACTGTAAATATATACTTGCTCTTCTTTCTTCTGTCAGCTTTTTTCAAGGGCACAGAGTTATATAAAGAAATAATTATTACAAACTCTTTTATATTTAAAGGTATAATATGTATAACAATAGCACAAAAATGGGGAAGAGATAACAGAGCTATATAGGAGTAATATTTCTATATATAATTGGAATTTAATAATATAAATCTGAAGTAGACTCTAAAATTGATTGTGGTTATGGTTACACAACTCTGAATATAATTTTTAATGAAACCATTGATTTGGACACACTTTAAGTGGACGAATATTATGGTATGTTGTATATTTTAAAAATAGCTTAGTGAACTACAAAAATTAAGAGATTTTAAAAGATTTAAAGCAATGGGAGGTTACCGTGAAGGAGGGAAATTGTGACTCTTACTCGATTAAAGATTTCTCTAGTGCATACCTTTAATTCCTAGTGCTTAACCCAGTCATCCCTCAAATGCTGTTCTGATTACCTCCCTGCTTATCTGAGGATCCCCTGCTTTCTTGATTCAAATGATTCCATTCACCTTAGTTATATCTGTTGAAGAAAGACCAGAGTGGCTAAAATATATGTGCTAATATTCCCTAATTTTGTGTGGCTATAGATTTTATTACTTTCACAAAATGTTATTTATTGAAAACTTGCCTGCCTAATCTGATGCATCTTTGTTTACTTTGTTAATGATGCCCCAGGTGGTATCCTCTCTCTGAAGAATGCAATATGGTACATTTGGGCTGCCAAAATCATAGTGTGACCTTTTACATTTATTCATGGGCTCAGCCCTTTTTTCAAAGCAGTCTTCTACTAGACAATGTCAGGATCATGACAGGTTTCCAACTCCATTTACATGCTCTACTAGAACCAACTTCATTCACTAAACTTTTTGGGGGGGCGGTTCTTGCTCTTTTATTTATTTATTTATTTATTTTTAACATCTTTATTGGAGTATAATTGCTTTACAATGGTGTGTTAGTTTCTGCTTTACAACAAAATGAATCAGTTATATATACACATATGTTCCCATATCTCTTCCCTCTTGCGTCTCCCTCCCTCCCACCCTCCCTATCCCACCCCTCCAGGCAGTCACAAAGCACCTATCTGTTCTCCCTGTGCTATGCGGCTGCTTCCCACTAGCTATCTACCTTACGTTTGGTAGTGCATTCACTAAACTTTTAACCCAGGGAAACAGGCATTCAAACAGAGCCCTGTTAAAACCACTAACATCAAAAGGCAACTGTGTGCATGCCCAAGGATGTACCCTTTGGGTCCCCAGTCCTAGTTATCCCTTTCTCAGTGTGAATACCTTTATAATAATTTTCATGTATTTTTCATGTCATCGAACATAGTTAATCATTGTTAATTATAGCAAAAATTTAGATCACATAAAAGCTCAAATGGAAATGGATCCAATCAGAGTCCTGCTTGTGGTACAAATTTCACCATTTCCTCCTTGCAAGACATAAAGTGTACATGCTCGAGGAATCTCAGAGACACTTTTTCTCAATTCAGTGAATATCGCGTTACTCTTTAAATCAGTGATACCTACATGGTTTACAGTTACATAGCCTAAAAGGGAATTAAAATGTCCAGTAAGTCAGAGAATTTCTGGCTCATGGTAAGTTACTGTGACTAAGAAGACTATGGTTTACATCTTGTCTTGTTGGGAAAAAAAAAAAATGTTAAGTTCTGCCTCATTGGGTACATCCTTGCAGAATAAGTGTTCTTTTAATATAAATCTGGAAATTATATTGCCATCATAAATTCTCTGGGATTATTTCCACTTATGTAAGAGATAGCATTATATTGAAAAGCACTGGTTAAGGAATTAAGTACTGGTTAAGGAATTATAGAAAAGTACTGGTTAAAGAACCTCTAAACTTCAATATAATGTGACTTATGTAATTGCTTTATCTGTTCTAATTTAAGGCTTTGTGATTCTCCAAACCAGACATTGCAACAAAACTCATCTTCTGTAATAAATGCTAATTAAGTTAGTGCTACACACACACAAACACACACACACGTTTGTATGTAAATGGTTACCATGCAAAGTGTTTTGAAATTTGTTGTTTCTACAGGGACTAATGTAAAAGGCTTGACAGATAAAACTAGAAGAGGTGTAATAAAGGGACAATTCAAGATACAATCAATGGATCTCCCTGGTAAGGACAAGAATTTTACAAATCTAAGATTTCAGGTTTCCTTATGTTCTCTGGAGTTTAATTAAGAATCATGAATAACATCAGTATCTATGGTTTATTATTACATGGGCAAAAGTTTTCAAGAACTCCTTCCTTTAATTAGTTGAATTTTTGTATTGAATATCAATGTAAAACTAGCTACATATTGTTAGTCTTAGAGCTCATTTGTTTAAGAGCTAATCCATAAAAACCAGTCCTTTAATAAACTTAGAATATGCTTGGTACAAATAAATATGCCCAATTACATTCTATTCACTTTCTATTTTCAGCTTAGATAGACAGTTCTGAATTTGCAAATGTAGAAAGGTTAGTTAAGGAATGTGATAGATGAATATAACAGATGGTTATCAATTCCCTCTTTATTAGACCTGAAGTAACAGTGCTAGACACATTTCTCTATGGTGTTTTCTGTGATGTTGAAAGAAGACACCTAAATAGAGAAAAAAGGGAAATAGACATTCAAACAGAGCCCTGTTAAAACCACAAACATCAAGAGGCAGCTAGCTGTGTGCATGCCCAAGGATATGTCCTCTGGGAGCAATGTGCAAGGCTTCACACCTCAGGGGAAAGATATGTTAGTAAGATAACTCTGAGAAATCACTGTACACAAACAAGCAAGAAAGCACACTAAACAACAAGCCTCAGAAAGGGAAACAGAGATCAGAGTCCAAAGATGCTATGATATATTATCTTAAATGTCCAGTTATTAGTAAAAAAAAAAAATTAAGACATGTAAGGAAATAGTAAATTGTGACCCAAGCACAGGAAAAAGTAGGAAACAAAATATGCTTGCGAGAATCCTAGATGTTGGACTTAGCAGACAATGACTACCTAGTAGTTATTATAAATGTGCTCAAAGAATTAAAGGAAAACAGATACACAATAAGGGTCTTCACTGGTGGTCCAGTGGTTAAGACTTCGCCTTCCAGTGCAGGGGGTGCGGGTTCGATCCCTGGTTGGGGAGCTAAGATCCCACATGCCTTGCAGCCAAAAAACCAAAACATAAAACAGAAGCAATATTGTAACAAATTCAGTAAAGACTTTAAAAATGGTCCACATCAAAAAAAAAAAAAAAACTTTTACAAAAAGAAGATACCATGAAAATATTTTGTCAAATACACATTATCAACTAAAAATAAAAATTAATGTAAAAGAACCCAAAGCAAATTCTGCAGTTGAAATGTACAGTAATGAAATGAAAATATTGCCTAAGGGGTTCAAGAGATTGGATTAGTCTGAAGGAAGAAACAGCAAACTAAAGGTATGGGAATACTAGGAGAACAGAGAGAGAAAGGAGCAGTAAAAATATTTGAAAAGATGGCTGAAAATTGTGAAAACTATTCAATGAAAATTATTAATCTACACATTCAACCTCAGTGAATTTAAATAGAATAAGCACAAAAGAATCTACAACCAGACCCATCATAGTAAAAATGTTGAGAGACAAGGACAAAGATAAAATCTTGAAAGAAACAAGAGAAAACCAACTGATGGTGTAAAACAGAATCCCAGTAACCTTCATTTAGCAACAGAAGCTATGGAGACCAGAGGCAGTGGAATGGAATATTGAAATGATGAAAGAAAAATCTGTCAACCAAGAAACTTATATCAGGCAAACCATCTTTCAAAAATGGTGAAATTCCCAAGTAAAAAATTCCAGAGAACCTACTGCTAGCAGACACACTTTACAAGAAATGCTAAAGGAAGTTTTTCCCACTGAAAGTGAATGATCTCACACAGTAATTTGAATACACAAAAAAGAAACAAAAAATAAACAAAAAACATGGCTTAGAATAATTCTAGTATTGCAAAAGACCATATAAATGCATATTTGTCTCTTTTCTTCTCTTAACTGATTTAAAAGGCAATTGTATAACACAATAGGTATAAAATGTATTGTTGGGCCTCTAACATATAGACATATATAATATATTTCACAAGAGCTGTGCAAAGAAGATGGTGTGAACAAGGATGAATTTGAGTAAGAAAATGACACCAGATGGTAACCAGAGTCCATAGGAACCAATGAAAAGAACCAAAGATTGTAAATAAGAATGCTGATATAACAAACAGTGTAAATATATACCAAACTTGCTCTAATTTTTTGTCTCTCATCTTCTTTAAAAGTTATAAAGGTTCATAAAGAAATTATAAGAACAATTTTAACAATGTCTTTAATTTTATATGTGTAACATGTAATTCAGTAGCACAAAAATGGAGATAAGAGAATAAAACTATGTGTCAGTCATGTTTCTGCATTTACCTGGAATTTAATTAGTATGAATCTGAAGTTGATTCTAAAATTGACTATGGTGATTGTTACACATTCTGTGACTATATTAATAACCATTGATTACACATTTTAAATGGGCATATAGTATAGTATGTTAAATGTTTTTTTAAAAAATAGTTTAGTGAACTCCAAGCAGGATAGGATTTTTTTTAAATACTTAAAAGCAGTGGGAGGATGTTGTGAAGGAGCAAAATTGTGGCTCTTAATAGATTAGGTTTCTCCACCCCATATCATTTATTATGCTCCTAGTTTTTAATTCAGTCTGCCCTCAAGGGCTGTTCTTACTGCCTCCCTGCTCACCTAAGGCTCCTTTGCTTTCTCAGATCAAATGAATCAGTTCTTCTAATTATATCTGTTGGAGAAAGACCAGAGGGCTAAAGTTTGTCTGCTGATGTTCTCCAGTTATGTGTTGCTATAGCAGACATTACTTTCACAAATGCTGTAACTTAATTACTAAAAACTTGTTCTGCCCAATCCAACGTGTCTTTGATTTTAGTAGTGATGCCCCATGTGGTCTTCACCTTTGTTTAGATTGCAGTGGTGATAAATTTGTGCTGCCTCAGTGATAGAGAGTGTTTGAAATATTCATGAGCTCAGCAATTTCTCCGAAGCAAGACTTCCAGTCTATAAATTCTGGATATGACAGGTTCCAACTTCATTTACATGCTGTGTTAGAACCAATTTTTGCCCACACAAAATTTTACACAACAGGTGACCCAGAGTCACCAATTCTAAGTATTCCTTTTGCAAAATAAAATTTTTTAAAATAAATTTCAATTTTTTTTCTATCATTGGACCTATATCATCATTTCTGAATCCAGCAACAAAGTGAAAATCACATAAAGACTCAAATGGAAGGAGTGAGTGCAATACCAATGCTCACATTCCTGCAAATTACCCATTTCTTCCTCCCCACATAGAAGGTCTACATGCTAAGAGAACCTGAGAGGATACTTTATCCCAGTCTACAAATTACTTGTTGTTTTTCTCCATCACTGATGTCTACTGACATATAGTTACGTGGCCTTTAAAAAGGGAATTAAAATATTCCTGGACAAGTCAAAGAATTTCTGCCTCACAGTAACATTCTGTGACTGTGATGCCCATTGTTTGCAATTTGGTCTGGGAAAAAAATGTCATGTCCGGCCTCACCAGATATATCCTTATGATATGAATGTGCTTTTAATGTACACAAGACAGTTATATTTATTAAGATAAACTCTATAGGATGACTTAAATTTGCAAGAAACTTCGTATTTTATGGAAAAAGTTCTAGTTAAGGAATTAATGTGGCATCAGTTTATGGATCAGTTTTATCGCTACCTGACTATGTGGTCTTGGTCAAATCACTAACCATTTCTAAGCTACAATATAATGAGGCTTATATGGTTGCCAATGGCTCTTCCAATTCTAACGTGTACTGATTCTGAAAGTAAGACATTTCATTATAATTCTTCTATAATAAAATAATGCTAATTAAAGGAGTATTACAAACAAACACAACTACGTGTTAATATTTACCTTACAAAAGTGTTTTGAAACTGTTTATTTCTATAGACACTGATACAGAGCGCTTCCCAAATGCTGTTGGAAAAGGTATAATAAAGGGTGAAATCAAGACACAATCCAAGAGTTATCCTGGTAAGAACAATATTTCAAGTCTGTTCTGGCTTATTTATCTTATCTAGAGTTTATTTAAGTTTATTTAAGTTTGAATCTGATTACAGTACCTATAAGCTGTTATTACATGATGCAATGTCTTCATAAATTCCCTCCTATAATTAGTGGAACTCCAACAGTTATTATCAATGATTTTACATATTGTGAATTTTAGAACTCCTTCATTTAAAAGTGATCCTCAAAATTTCAGTGGTATAGTGAGCTTGGAATAAGCGTGATGGAAGCATTTTAAGTGCTACTCACTTTCTTTTTCAGGCTAGTTGCAAAAGCAGAAAGGCTAGCTTATGAATGGGATTAAAAGAGAGATTTCATTGCTTACTAATTCCCTCTATATAATTGAAATACCAGGCACATTTTCAGTATCTCAGGTGAAGTAGAGATGTTTAATTTTGTTATGTAGTCCGTAGTTTACACTACTGCCACTTGTCTTGGTGTTATAGTGTTTGACACACTGCTTCTTGATCTTTGGTGTGATATTAAAGGAGGCAGAGAGCTTAACAGAAAAACAAGGGAAAGAGACAGTCAGCAGGAAAAACAAGTGTCATCCAAAGGTGACTGTTTGCATGCCCAAGTCTGTGCCCCCAGAGGAGCAACATTAGAAGATTCACACTGCAGAGAAGGAGACTTCTCTACAATAGAATATATTCCAGCCAAGTCACTAAATAAATAATCAGGCAAACAGCAACAGCAAGCCTCCAAAGGGGAGAGGAACTCAGTATCCAGATTTCTTACAAGATATTGTCTAGAACGCCCAGTATAAACCCCCCAAAAATATGAGACATGCAAAGAAACAGTAAAGTGTGGATCATATACTAGGAACTTCAGGAAGAGTAGGCTTAAAAAATAATTTAAGCAGTGGGAGGGTATTGTGAGGAGGGAAATTGTGATTCTTACTAGATTTCAGATTTCTCTAGCACATACTCCCTTTTCCCTCGTCCTTAATTCTATCTGCTATCTGCTATCAAATGCTCTTCTTAATGCTTCCTTGCTTATATAAGCATCTTTACATGCTTCTTTCAACTGGGCCTGTCATTCTTAACCTATACCAGTTGGAGAAAAACCAGAGAGCCTCAATTATATCTACTCAATTGGCTCTTTAACACTTACTTCTGGTCTCAGCCATTACAACAAAGTAAGATCCACCTTATGGTGTCAGGTTCAGGATAGGTTTCCAACCTCTGGTGCATGCTCTTCTGTAACTAGCTTTCATTCATAAAACACTGGACACATAATTTGACCCAAGTCAGCAATCCTACTTAACCCCTCTTTCAATATGAATTTTTCTTTAAACTTTCATGTATTAAAACAAAATACATGAATGTTATTTCTCTCCTTTGACCTAGTTAGTACTTTCTAAATCCCGCCAAATGTCCAAATCACATAAAAACTCAGATGGGATGGGATGCAGTCCCAATGCTGGTACTGCCTCAGATTTACCCATTTCCCCCTCCCCAGTTACAAGGTGTACATAGTAAGAGGACCTGATAGGCAGTTTTTCTTAGACTACAGAATATCTTGTTACTCTTCTACATCTTTGATGTCTGCTTGATTTACATAGCCTTAAAAATGGCATTAAACATTCTTGAGAGAGTCAAAGAATTTCTACCTGGTAGTAACTTTCTGTAATGTGGGACCATGGTTTGTCTCTTGACCAGTGGGGAAAAAATGCCACGTTCCACTCATAGGTATATCCTTAACAGTATGAGTGTCCTCTTAGTGTAAACTGGGCAGTTATATCATTTACACAAACTCCCCAAGATGATTGAAGTTTGTATGGGACAGTGCATTGTGTATGAAAAGCACTGGTTAAGGAATTATGGGGCATCAGCTTGTACTCAGTTTTGCATTATCTTGGTGTGTGTTCTCAATCAAATCACAAAACATCTCTAAGCTTCAATATCATGAGGCTTATATGATTGCTAAGAGCCCTTCAAATTCTAATGTTTTATGATTGTGCAATGCAGACATTATATTATGTCTCTTCGATAATACAAGTACTAATTAAGTTAGTACTACACACAGACACAAAGACACACATACATGTGTGTTAATGGTTACCTTATAATGTGTTTTGAAATTTGTTTTCTATCCATAGAGGCTGATATAGAACGCATGAGAGATACTGTTGGAAGAGAAAAAGCAGTTGGTGAAATCAAGACACATCATCAGAGTCACCCTGGTAAGAACAAGAATTTTCCAAGTCTAATATTTATGGTTTATGTCTTCTCTGGGATTTAATTAACTATGAATCATTAATGATAACAGTAACTGTATGTTAGTATTAATGGGCAATAATCTTCATGAATTTCCTCTTATGATTAAACTCTAGTATTTACTGTCAATGGAAATTTAGCTGGATATTTTTCAGTTGTAATCTCATCCATTTGGAAAGTAATCCATATGATCCAATGCTCTAATGACCTTAGAATATGCTTCGTTTAAGTATTTATAACTGTGATTCTACTCACTTTCTTGCTGGCTTAGAAAGGAATATTGCTTTGAAATTGAAAAAGCAAAAAAGCTAGTTGATGAGTGGCATAAGAAGAGGAACATAACAGTTATATCACTGATTACCAATTTCCTCTACATAATTAAGTTGGTATGTAAATTTATATCCCTACTAGAGTGGAGTTCTCTAGCTGAGTTTTATTATTCACAGATTACTGCTTTAGTCCTGGAGTAACAGGGTTCGATATATTTCTCTTTGTTGCAAGAAATACTGTCATTATGAACTTTTTACAGAATTGATGCTGAAAGCTAGCATTGGAAAGTAACTGAATCCTTAGATATAAGCACCAAAATACATGTTTTCACTGAAATTTAAGGCAAGATTTCTGAAACTTTGCTTTTGAATGCTTTATTTTATTATATTCTCGCTTTTATTCCTGTAAAAAAGTAGTGTTGTAAATGAATCAAATAAATATTACTTGCTCCAACAGCTTTTAACTGGGGAAAAGCTGCGTGGTGTAAAAATGAAATTGTTGGAACCAAGCAGTTAAATTTGGTGTATTACGATAAGCCATTTTTCCATGTCTTTAATTTTCAGAGTATTTTTGGTTAGGTTCTTTCAGTTAATTTTTGCTTCAGTGTTGCTTATTAATAGGAATCCTTGTCAGTTTTGAATAACAGCCTTAGACACAGCAGTAAAGTGCTTTCATTTACATCCATTCAGTTTAAAATGTCATGCCTTTTATCAACAAAACTAAGTTAATTAATTTATACTTATTAATGGTGAGTTTATAATTAAATGCTCTAAAGAAAATTTTATATTAGAAATATAAATTCCTAAGAGAAAAGGTATTAAAAGGAGAGTACAGATCAAATATAGAAATAAGATAAAATGTGGTTAGATTAAAGGTCAAAATTAAGTAAGATGGTACCTAAGAACACAGAACAAAGAAAAGGAAGAGAAAATGAAGAATTAGTTTATAGAAATTGGAGTGATAGAAAAGTAACCACTCAAATGTGGGAAGACAAACTGCAGAAACAAAGGCTAATACATGGAGTTTGGGAAGTAGAGTGCAAATAGTAATGGTGTCTATGTGATTTTTTTTTTAATTTTACTTTATGTGAGAATTTATTTAAAAACAAAGATATGTCCACACAACATCAAACAGAGTTTTTTTACCGGCACGGTGCACCAAGTAAATTCTCAACAAACGTGATCAATTTTTCACCCTTTGACAATCAAAATAAGAGATATACCAATATAAAATAAATATCTGACTACTTAGAATACTTTTTGTAGTATGCTTTTAAAATTTTACTCTTTATGAAATATTTTAAACACCCAGAAAATATGTAACACTAACATAAAATACACAACATTCTAATGGTTCCCTATCTATGACGTTACAATCCCAATCTCTCCCTTCTCAGCTTTTATCACATGCAGTCATAAAGAATATATAATAATGCTCTATACAAATATATTCCAAAATATTTTATTGTGCCCTCTTTATTTCTTACTATTCTTCATTATGGAATTTCCCACCTTGTCTTCCTCCCCACTACCCACATTACTGCAGGTCAGTCAAATTTATAAAAAATGTGTGTGCACGCACACACACATACACACTCCTTTTTAGTAGAAATTCCCAAGTTAACTGCTTTTACTTCCTTTTTGGTCTCTAGAGTATATTTTTATGCCATCTCAGCAATACTTTTTAAAGTACATTTTTTAATCTAGTGTTTTAGTTCTTGGAATTAGAGAGGTCATTTGGGATAGCTAGTGTCTTATACTACTGCATTCAAAATTACATTTAAATTGGAATACCAAGCTGTACCAAAATATTTTCATACAAACAATCTAGGCTTGATGCTTTCATGAAAATAAAATGAAGAATAAACATAAACATGACAGTATGACCCCATTACCCTAACATGCCTTAAGGCTTTTATTTTTAGTAATTTGAATATCCTCCCCAGAGTTTACTCTTATTTGACAAATATGAATGGCTAGCTTAGAGTCATGGATTCTGGAGTAAATTGTGTCAACAATATTTTATTTTCTCAGTAACAGCCTCTCAGGCTGTGCCTTCAGTTTAATCTCTAGCCACTGATAAAATAAGATGAGGTTTATAATCTTTGTTTAAATGGGAGTGTTCTACAATAGCACATATTACTTTTATAATAAGTAGGATATATGAAAAATAAATCTTATGAACATTGATTGAATGGGGTGAGGGGAAGCCAGTGTTTCATGCATAGAGCTCTGATCTCCAAAACTATTCTTATAAATGCATCCTTCTAAATATAGTGTACAGATCAAATAAAGAAGTGAATATTCTGCTTCAGAGTAAGACAGGGTTGGGATACAGGTTGAAATTAAGGAAGATGCTAAGAATGGAAACTGTCCATCAGAGAAAAGCCATGTGTGCCACCCTCCGTATCCGTTTAAAAAAAAAAAAAAAGTGAGGGTTTTGCTGCTAATTAATTTACCCACGAAGAGTAGGAAGAGCTCTTGTACATGTGCATTTGCAAATACTAAAAATGTTACTCCATCAAAATGCTATAAAAGAAGAACCTTTCTTTACGAAAGAATCTTTCTCAACCAGAAGGAAAAAAGCTCTCTAAATGACTTTGAAAGAATTGGACAAATCAGGGAACTAAAGACAATGAGTGAAATTCCCTCTGGAATATTTGGCAAGAGAAAAGGAATTTTACAGTGGTGACATCAACAAGATAGAACAGGAGTTTTCTACCATCTTCCACCCAAAGAAAATCAACTTGACAGTCACCCACAGACAAGAGAGCATTTGTGGAAGTCCAGGAGTTAAAGCAGAAAAGTTTCAGCACACTGTTGGAATAAAAAAAAAAATCCAAGGTTGGAGGCATTGAAGAGGGTAAGAACAGTTTACCTGCATCACTCCTCCCCCAGGACAGCAAACCTCGGTGCCAAAAGAGCCCTTCTCCTCCCATGATTTATCCCATGGGGCAAAGTGAGAACATGAGTGACTGCCCAGCTTCTCTAGCTGTACAGGACACTGTCAAGAGACCCATTTCTCTCTTGTCCCATCCAGAGAACTGTGTCATGAGCTGCATGACTAGGAGTGGTGAGTGGCTGAGAGAACAGCAGCCAGGGCTCAGAATAGAATATATGAAAGAGATGTGGTTACTGCTAACCATGTCAAGGACTCCCACACACATCAGCTGCTGAGAACACCTCACCTGTGAACCCCCTAAAACTGGCCCATACACATTTTCAACACTCCATGCACCTCACCCACAAACCCTCACCCTGTGATTGGCTCCCTGTGTGTGTTCCTGAAGGCAGCAAAAATGAGCTTTCACAGACAGCTAGTGAGCACCCACAGAAAGCAAGCCCAAATCTGAAGGCCTTGGAGAAACCACAAAATGGAACATACAACACTGCCAGAGGGAAGGCAAAATGGAAGCTGGCAGCAACCAGTCTGGCATTACAGGATAGGAAGAAGGCATACAAGCTTACGAATTCTGCCACAAAAGATAGCAAGAAGTGTAGAGTAGATGTAATCATAGGAAAGGTCTAAGAAAGCCTCAGAATCCTCAGCTGGGCTGATAGAAAGGATTTATTTCTGAAAAGCCATCAGTAAAGCAAGGAGGAGGTGACTGCTTCTTCAAATTCAATGACAGCAGTACAAACATCAAGGAACATGAAAAATCAAGGAAACATGATGATGCCATGAACGAGATACAATAATTTTCCAATAACCCAAGAGAAAAGGAGGTTTGCAATCTAACTGATAAAGAATTCAAAATAGCTGTTTTAGGGAAGCTTAGGGAGCTACAGGAAAACACAGAAAGACAGGTCAACAAAAGCAGGAAAACAATGCATAAATAAAATGAGAAGTTTAGCAGAGAGTAGAAATCATTAAAATCGAATCAAATTCTGGGGCTGAAGAATACAGTGAATGAAATTTAAAATGCAATAGAGAATTTTTTTTTTTTTTTTTTTGCGGTACACAGGCCTCTCACTGTTATGGCCTCTCCTGTTGTGGAGCACAGGCTCTGGACGCGCAGGCTCAGCGGCCATGGCTCACAGGCCCAGCCGCTCCACGGCATGTGGGATCTTCCCGGACCGGGGCACGAACCCATGTGCCCTGCATCGGCAGGCGGACTCTCAACCACTGTGCCACCAGGGAAGCCCTGCAATAGAGAATATTAACATCATAATGGATCAAGCAGAAGAGAGAATGTGTGAAGCAGAAGGCAGTACCTTTGGAATTATACAAAGAAGAGTAAAGAAAAAAATTTTTTAAAGAATGAAGTAAAACCGTGAACTATAAGACAATAAGCTAAATAATATATAAATGATTGGAGTCCCAGAAGGAGAAGATAAGGAGAAGGCAGCAGAACACTTATCTAAAGAAGTAATGGCTGAGAACTTCCCAAATCTAGGGAGGGATTTGAATGTCCAAGGTCATGAAGCTAATAAATCACCCCCAAATTTCAATTCACAACAATATCTGCCATGAAATATTATAATAAAACTGTCTAAAATCAAAACCAAAGATAGAATTTTTAAAGTAGCAAGAGGAAAATATTTCTCTCATACAAGTGAATCCTTATCAAGCTATTAGAAGCTTTTTCTGCAAAAACACTGCAGGCCAGGAGAGAGTAGGATGATGTATTCAAAGTGTTGAAAGAAAAAAAAAACTGCCTAAAAAGAATACTTTACCAGACAAAGCTTTCCTGTGGAAATGAAGGTGAGATAAGGCTCACAAACAAAGGAGAGCTGGGTGAATTCATCACCGTTAGAACTGCTTTATAAGAAATATTGAAAGGAGGTTTTCAAGCTGAGATGAAAGCACACTAATTGATGATATGAAAATATACAGCACCATAGTAAAGCAAGTATATGGTCAAATTTCAAACACTCTGGTGCTGTAACGCGGTGGCGTGTTAACTCTGTCATAAAGGTGAAAGGACAAAAACATTAAAAACAACTACAGCTACGGTAGTGGATACACAATATAAATGAAAGGTAAATTATGACATAAAAGGTGAGGAGTGATGGCACCAAGATGGTAACATAGGTCATTCCTGATGTCACTCCTCCTCACAAGAAGAATTACTAAAAACTGTTCATGGACCAGACACCACTGAAAAAATCCTAGAACATGGGAGTGAGGCTGTAGCACACCCCCTGCACAACAGAGACCAAGACACACCACATTAGACGGATAAGAGGAGCGGCTACACACTGACCATATTGCCCGTCCCCCAGGCTGGTGCAGCACAACACCAAGAAGTCTCCCCTCAGCCCTCAGTTCCTCCAGTTTGAAAGAAGAGCCCAGCGTGGATTTCCAGCTCTACCAGCATTGTGGGTCACTTCTTGAGAGCCCTCACTTCTTACCACAGGGATTTCGGGGTAATCTGCTGGGCTTGACTACTGGGAATCTGATTGTGACAGAGAAGGGGGAGGGGCTTGCAACAACCAGCACTGGGATCTTGGCAGACCAAGTTCTTACCTGCAGTACCCAAGTAGTAGTCCTGACCAGCAGCTTTGCTCACCTGGAGAAACAAGAGGGAGGGTGGCACAGTCTCACCAGGTGACACACTGAGATGCAGGTCTGTATGGTTTGGTTCCTCAAATGAAGAGCCTTGACAGCTCTGGAGCCCTGTCTACCCCCTCCAAGCAGGGGAGCTGAGCCCTAGCTTGATATACTGCTGAGTAGCTCCTTGCCCCACCTTACCAGGCAGATGAGTCAGAACACCTGGAAACTATGGAGCACTTCTTGAGTGAAGAGTATGGCAGGCAAAGCTGATTGTCCATAGAGCAAGTCCAGTGGCACCATTTAACCAGGGAACTTGGGGAGCAGGTCAGCTTGAGTCAAGACTTCAAAGAGCCTTGGAGGGATTGAAGTCAGTTTCCCTGCTTGGCACAGGCAGGGAGCTAATTAATAGCCCCCACCAACTGTTGGACAAAGCTCCTGGCCCCTCTTGACCAGAAAGCCTGATCAGGAAGACCAGGGGGCCTGCTTGCAGGTGGCCCTCCCATTCTGCCCAGGCAGGGGAGCTCAATTTTGCCTCACTCCTGAGTGTAGCTCCTGGCCCTTCCTGGCCAGAAAGCCTGGCCAGAACACTTGGAGGATTTGTATCCAAGCAACACTTGAGCAGAGAGTACAGCAGGCAAAGCTGATCTTCAGCGGAGCAAAGCCAGTGGCACCATTCAGCCATGAAATCTGGGGCTCGTATTGCTTGAGTCAAGACCGTAAAAAAAGAGCCTTGCCAAATGATGCGACTGACAAGGGCTTAATTTCCAAAGTATACAAACAGCTCATATATCTCAATATCAAAAAAACAAGCAACCCCATCAGAAAATGGGCAGAAGACCTAAATAGACATTTCTCCAAAGAAAACATAAAGATGGCCAACAGGCATATGAAAAGATGCTCAACATCACTAATTATTAGAGTAATGCAAATCAAAACTACCATGAGGTATCACCTCACATCATTCAGAATGGCCATCATTAAAAAGTCCATAAATGACAAATGCTGAAGAGGATGTGGAGAAAAGGGAACCCTCCTACACCATTGGTGGGAATGTGAATTGGTGCCACCACTATGAAAAACAGTATGGAGGTTCCTCAAGAAAACTAAAAATAGAGTTAGCATATGATCCAGCAATCCCACTCCTGGGCATATATTTGGACAAAACTGTAATTCAAAAAGATACATGCACCCCTACGTTCATAGCAGCACTATTCACAATAGCCAAGACATGGAAACAAACTAAATGTACATCAACAGATGAATGGATAAAGAAGATGTGGTACATATATAAAATGCAATACTACTCAGCCATAAAAAAGAATGAAATAACGCCATTTGCAGCAACATGGATGGACTTAGAGATTATCATGCTAAGTGAAGTAAGTCAGAAAGAGAAAGACAAATACTATGTGATACCACTTATATGTGGAATCTAAAATATGGCACAAATGAACCTATCTATGAAACAGAAACAGACTCACAGACATAGAGAACAGACTTGTGGTTGCCTAGGGGGAGGGGGTTGGGGAGGGATGGATTGGGAATTTGGGATTAGCAGATGCAAACTATTATATATAGAATGCATAAACAACAAGGTCCTACTGTAAATCACAGGGAAAGTGTATTCAATATCCTGTGATAAACCATAATGGAAAAGAATATAAAAAATATATACATATATATAACTGAATCACTTTGCTGTGCAGCAGAAATTAACACAACATTGTAAATCAACTTCAATAAGAAAAAAATATGATCATGTCATCTACAGAGAATATCTTACAAATGGGGAAAAGATAGTCTCTTTAATAAATGGTTTTGGAAAATTGGATATCCATATGCAAGAATGAAATTGGACCTGTATCTTATATTGTTTACAATGTTTCACTCAAAATGGATTAAATATTTAAATGTGAGCTCTAAAACCTCAATACTCGTACAGTAAAACATAGTGAAAAAGCTCCTTGACATTGGTCTTGGCAATGACATTTCAGACATTGCACTAAAAAGCACAAGCAACAAAACCAAAAGTCAACAGCTTGGACAACATCAAATTAAAAATCTTTTACACAGCAAAAGGAACCATCGAAAATCACAAGGCAACCTAAGGAATGGGAGAAAAGATTTGCAAACCATCTATCTGATAAGGGGTTAATATCCAAAGTATATAAGGACTTATACAACTCAATATTAGAACAAACAAACAATGCGACTATAAATGGGAAGGGGCCTGAATAGACATTTTCCCAAAGAAGATATATGAATGGCTAACGGACACATGAAAAGGTGCTCAACTAATCAAGAAAATGCAAATCAAAGCCACAGTGAGATATCATCTCACACCTGTTAAAATTACTATTATCAAAAAGATAAAAGTTGGTGAGGATGTGGGGAAGAGGGAACCTTTGTGCAGTGTTGGTGAGATTTTAAGTTGATACAGCCACTATGGAAAACAGTATAGATGTTCCTCCAAAAAATAAAAATAGATCTATCATATGATCCAGCAATTTCACTTCTGAGTACATATCTAAAGAAGTCAAGTCACTATTTAAGAAGAGATATCTGCACTCCCATATTCCCTGCAGCATTATTCACAATAGCCAAGTCTTAGAAACAACCTAAGTGTCTGAAGACAGATGAAGAGATAAAGACAGATAATCGATTGAATGTCATTCAGCTATATAAAAAAAGGAAATCCTGCCATTTGGGACAGTGTGGAACTTGAGGTCATTATATAAGTGAAATAAGTGAGACGGAAAGCATTTGTATGATATCATTCATATGTGGAATCTAAAAAAGTTGAACTCAGAAACAGAGAGTAGAATAGTGGTTACCAGGGGCTGTGGGGTGGAGGATATGGGAAGATGTTGGTTAAAGGGTACAGACTTCTAGGGAGAAGAAGAATAAGTCCTGGGATCTAATATACAGTGTGATGACAATAGTTAAAAGTTGCTAGGAGAGTACATCTTCAGTGTTCTTACTACAAAATTTAAAAAGGTAATTATGTGTGGTGATGGAGGTTTTAACTAATTCTATTGTGGTAATCCTTTCATGTATCAAATAATCACATTGTACACCTTAAACTTATGCAATGTTTTATGTTAATTATGTCTCAGTAAATCTGAGGAAAAATGAAAATGTAGTATAGACATAGAATATTATTCAGTCTTAAAAGATAAAGATGTCCTTCCATACATAACAACAAGGATGAACCTGAAAGGTATTAATGCTAAATGAAATAAACCAGTCACAGAAGGACAAATAATGCATAATTTCACTTATATGAGATGTAAAATAGTCAAACTCACAGAAACAGAGAATGAAATGGTAGTTTCCAGGGGCTGGGGGTAGGGGGAAATGGGTAGTAGTCAAATGGGTGTAAAGTCTCATTTATACTACATGAGTGAGTTCTAGAGACCTTCTGAACAACATTATGTCTATAGTTAACAATACAGTCTTGTGCATGTAAAAATTGTTAGAGGGAGTGCTTCATGCTAAGTGTTCTTACCACATACACATAAAAAAGCAAGGAGACGAGTAGTCTTTTAGAGGCGATGGATATTTTTATTACCTTATCGTGATGGCATCACAGGTGTATGCGTATTTTCAAATTCATCAAAATGTATAAATATGCGCAATTTTTGTATACTAAGTATACCTCAGTGAAGTTGGGGGGAAAAAGACGCTACCCAAGGAACACAGAATAAAGAGAAGGAAGAAAAAAGGATGAAATAGTTTATAGAAACTGGAGTAACAGTAATAGATGAGTGGCCAAACTGTGGGAAGGAAACATTACAAATGCATAAAGACTAATACATGGACTTTGAGGAGTAGTGTGTAAATATTCAGACTTCATATAATTTTTGTTTTTAAACTTTACTTTAGGTATGAGTTTATTTAAAAACAAAAATGCATTCTCATATCAAGAAGACTTCTACACCAGGCACATTGCACCAAGTAAATATAAAACAAAAGTGATGAATTTATCACCCTTTGATGATGAAGGTAAAAAATTATATATAAAGATATAAAATACTATATAATTACTTAGAATGGTTCTTGTGGTATGGTTTTTCATTTTACTCTTTTTTGCATCTTTTTATTCAGAAACATCTTAGATAAATCCTTGCAAGCCTGAAAATGAAACAACTTTAATTAATTTATCCTTTTTACTAGCAGAATTGTTTATTTGATCATTCTTCTATTAAAGGTCATTGACTTTTTAAGTTTTTTCACTACTAAATGTGTCCATGAGTATATATTCTTACATTTGATGTTTTTATCTCTTTGGGGTAGTGTCGCAGGATTGGTAGTGTTAAAGTGTATATTAATTTTTAATATTAAAAGATACTGTGAGACTGTTTTCCTAAAAGGGTGTTAACATTTTTACCAGCAATTTGGGAAAAATATACTTTTCTCTACATAACCGTCAGCCATACAGATGGGTGGGGTTTTTTTTCATTTATGCCCATCTTAGAGTTATTAAATCATATCTCAACCTTTTTAAAATTTTTTCCACATTTGTTAGTGTTATTTTACTAAATAATTACCCAAAAACTATTTAGCTTAAAGCATAACTGTTCATACAGTTCACGATTTGGGAGTTAGCAATGTAGACTGCTGTGAGCTGGGCTAACTTACACATCTTTGGTCAGCTTGTGGTCAGTGGCTTCACTCACTTGTCTAGCAGTTGGCTCACTGTTATTTGGGACAATACAGGTATATAGTTGGTGTTCATCAGGAGATAGAGACCACACTAACTGTTTGAAAAGAGAGCAAGAATAAAAAACTAGTTAACTAAGTATAAAATTGTTAGCCAAGTAGCTGAAAGTGTAAAAAGAATTCTAAAGTAACATGGAGAAAGCAGTTTCAGGAGAAGTTTCCACCATTAGGGGTAAAGGAGACCTCTGAGTGTAGAGGATGTTACTTGGCTGATTTTTCAGGAAGAGTCTCAGATGTACTTCTGAAGAGGAGGCACTGCTAGTGTCTCGGGTGAGAATTTAATAAAACTTAATAATAAATTTAAATTTTTAATAATTTTTAATAATTTTAAATAATTTTAAATAATAAATTAAATTTAATAAAACTTGTTCTGCATATGTTGGAAAGAATGCAAACCATTTGTGTCATGGAAAGAACTTCTGCTCCTGGGAAAAAGAAACATTGCTGGCATGATGTTCACCAGAACTGAAAAGGGACATGAGCTCTCAGGAAGCCCATTGGTAACCAAGTGGGAGAAACAAATCCCTTGTTTCTTTTCCAAACTTGCAATCTACGTCTAGCTTGCCCTATTTGCACAGCCTAACTTGGAGCTACCTGGCAAAGCAAAAATGTAGTTCTTAGAATCCCAGATCCAGTACCACAAAGCAGAATGTAGAAGAGTGGTTTGGGAGATAAGAGAAAATAAGCTTTTCAGGTGTCACAGGAGGTGACCTGGCTACATGTCTCTCATCTTCCAGCTGGTTGGCTTAGGGGTCTTTACATTGTAACCTCAGGTTCTTAGCACAGCATGTGGGGCAAACCTTAATGAACAAGCAATTTTGACATCTCTGCTTGCATTTGTTTGCTTTTCTTGCATTCACTAAAGTCATATACGAAGATCAGAGTTGTGTGAGAGGACATGAGTACAGGTAGTCAAGGACATGTTGAGGCTGTTATCGAATCCAGTGCACCAGTGCTCCCTCTGTTTGCAAATATCCGTGATCCCTACCCCCTGCATGCAAAACACACGTGCTCTTCCAAGAGCTACACAGATTCTCATTAAAATTTGGCATCAGTGCCAAAGACCACAGTCTTGTGATCTGTAATCATTTTCAGGGACAGTTCCTGTGATGTGACTTACCACAAAACACACACACACACACACACACAATATAGTAGCACAGACGAGGATAGACTCCACGGTAGGCACTCCCCTACAAAAAGGTGGGAAAAAAAAGCAGAGGCATATAGCAGTCAATGATCCATAAATTTAGGTCATCTTTTCCATCATTTGATTATATGTTAATTATAATTTTCTCAGTAAAACTATGCATTCAAAAACCAGGATGTTGGGAGATCCCAGGAGGGAATGCAGACTAGGACATACAGAACTGACTTCACTGCAAATTTATGACAGGTGACATCATCATCATGATGGCATAAGATACCCCTCCTAAACTCTCCTCAACAACAAAAATTTGACATCCATCCATGAACAAAAGTGGCTTTGTGAGAGTTTGGGATCCAGCATCATACGCCAAAGGATCCAGAGTTTCATCCACCTGTGCATCAAATAATAGGAAGATAGACCTCCATCCTGACTGTGCGCTCTTCAGTAGCTTATGAACTGGTTCCAGCCCCTCTTGGCCATGGTCCAGAAGCATCTGGATAACCTCGACTTGGGCAGTCACCACAGACAAGAGAGCTTTTATGGAAGTCTGGGTTTCTAGAGGAGAAGTTCCAGCACTCCAGTGGAGTGAAAAATAAGAATTTGGACACATTAGAGTGGATAAGAGGAACAGTTTGACTTTGCCCACCTTCCCCAAGGTGACACAGCTAGGGCCAAGCAAGGCCATCCTCTGAGGGGGGTGAGAGGTGGGGTGGGAGGAAGAGCAGGTGAATGAACACCAGGCTTCCCCAGCTGTCCAGGACACTGCCAAAGAGACTCATTTCTCTCCTGCAGCATCCAGAGTACTAAATTTGGGGTGAGAAGAGTTCAGGAGAGAGGCACGTAACATTTTGGGGGAGCATTAAAGGGATTCAGTTCCTGCTGACTATGCTGTGAACTCCATCAGAAAGCTCACCCATGAACTTCTGGGAAAGCCTCACCTGCGGATACCCCCGGCTAGCATGTGGCACCCCAAGCGACAGGCATGCCTCACCCACTTTCCCTCACACTGCAGCCAGCTCCCTGTGGATGCTCCTGAGGGTGGCGGCAGAGCAAGCTTTGTTGGACATCTAGGGAGCACTTGGAGAAAGCAGGCCGGAGTCTGTGGACCAGAGAGAAACCAGAAACTTGAGCTGTAGCACCACTTTAGGGAAACAAAAGGGTGGCAGTCAGGATTGGGGCTGATGCGTTGCAGAATCCAAAGATATACAAGCTTAAGAATTCTGCCACAAGAGGGAGCAAGAAGTGTGAGTAGTTGTATCCACTCAAGGTCTGAGAAAGCCTCAGAGTCTGTAACAGTGCTGATGGAAGGTTTCTTCCCTGAAGGCAGTAGTAACGACTGAAGGAAGTGACTGCTACTTCAACTGTGAAGACAGCACACAACACCCCAAGCAACACGAAAAATCAAGGCAACATGATACTACCAAAGGATCACAATAATCTTCCAGAAACCAACCCCAAAGACATGGGGGTCTGCAACTTACCCAATAAAGAATTCAAAATAGCTGTTTTATTTTGTATGTGTTAATAATTATATATGATATTATTAATCTACAAAATATGCAATATTCATATATATGTATACATATATACACACAATGGAATACTGTTCATTCCAGTGAATGTATATCTTTATTTAGATTTCTTTAATTTCCCTGAGCAATGTCTTGTAACTTGTGATAAAAGCTGTGCCCCTCTGTTAAATTTATTACTATTTTATTATTTCTGATGCTTTTGCAAATAAAATTGTTTCCCTAATATCGTTTTTGGATTATTCAATGCTCTTATATAGAAATAAAATTGAGTTTTATTTTATATGTCCAGCAATACATTTTTATGCAGTAGTCTTTTTTAGTCAGTTAATTGAAGAAAAGAGAAAAATGTATATTGTCATTTATATTTACCTATATAATTACCTTTAAGGTGCTTTTTTATTTCTTCATGTGGATTTGAGTTACCATCTGGGTGTCATTTTGTTTCAGCCTGAGGTTTTCCCTTTAGCATTTCTTTTAAGACATGGCTGGTAGTATAAGATCAATATCTCTTAATTTTTGTTTTAATTTAGGAATATCTTTGTTTCATCTTTATTTTTGAATGATAGTTTCTCTGGGTATAAAATTCTTGGTTGTGAATTTTTGCTTTCAGCACTTTAAAAACAGAATCCCCCTGCCTTCTCTCCTCTAGTCCTCATACTCCCCCAGCCCTAGGCAACCACTAATCTAATTTCTGTCTCTATAAAATTTGCCTATACTGGACATTTCATAGAAATGGAATCTTATGAGTTCTTTTGTGATTTGCTTCTTTTACTTAGCTCTGATCTCCAAACTAGTCTTCTAAATATACATCTTTATTATTTTAATTAAATTAATGATCTCAAAAACTTAATGTTCATTATTTTAATTTATTTAATTTTATTTTTATTGGCAACTAACTTAATGTGTGAGTATTAAAAATAAAAAGTTATAAGTGTGACCCATCTTACAGCTAACTTATTTTCTAAATATTTCTGGAAGAACCTTATGAGTACTTTTCACCCCATGTGACTGAACGTCCAAAAGTACTTCATAGAGCATCTAGGGCTGGGTCAAGTGTTTATAAAACCTTCCACTTTCCTTCATTGAATAAAGAACATTCAGGTAATTTGTAATATTTTTAGTGTACAATGTGATGTTTTCAATGAATAAAGATTTAATTATATGGAAGTTACCAGATTGTACTAGCCTTAGTTATATAACCAGTTTAGCAAAACATAAGTGAAAGTAAATTCTGAATTAAGCTTATCTAACATACATGCATGCTTAGTGGATGAGTGGTGTCTCTGGCATGGCTCTTCCTTCCCCACCACCACTAAACTGCAACTCGAGTTTTTTCTCAACATTCCTTTCTTACACACTATTATAGATCCTGCAGATGACTGAGATAAACCCATCTTATAATCCTCTCCCTTATATTTATATATACCTCTTTTGTCCAATCCCAGGCAAGGTCAATAGAAGGAGTCAACATGAGGGTAAGTATGAAGGAAAATAAACGTTATGTTCATTTTCTTCCTTTCCTTTCATTATCATCTCCCAACCATCTAATCCACTAATATTTAAGAACTAATTTACAGACCCTATTTCTTATCCATTGCTCCAGTGGTGTTATATAATCATGCTTTATTTCTCAGCAAGATACATGTTGTGGAAATTAAACACATTAATGTAATTTTATCTACTAACTTTGAGAAACTACCATCTAAATATTGCACATTCTGCATTTTATTTTAATGTATTTTTCTCTAAGTGAGCATACTGAAACTGTTTTCATTATTACATACTTTTATTTTTAACAGTGCTCAAAATATGTATCTTTAAAATAGCATTTCTCCCTCCATTCTAGCACTAGATTTTTCACTGTAGGAATACAGACTTCTTTTTTTGTTAAATAAAGATATGCTTTATTTAAGATAAAGATACGTAGAGATAAAAACTTTACTTGAGAATTTATTGATTTGATTGCTTAAGTATTTTTTTATTTTTGACATACTATTTAAAAAGCTCTTTCTCTAACATTTTTATATAGTTTTTTAGTTATTTCGTTTTCTTGATTTGCACACTTTATGTTTATAAATATCAAATACCCGGCAAGGAAAAATCAAAGAGAAAATATTTGTGTTAGTAAAGCTGCTTTATCTAAATTATTAAAATATAATTACAGAAGCTGTACTTTAGAAGTGGATTAATGAGATTTATTTTAACTTTTTAAAAGTTTAAATGAGGTTATTTCTAGAATAATTTAGTGACACTATTATTTTTTAGGGCATCGAAAAAATTTGACCTTAAACAAAAAGAAAGGTGAACTTGATACTCTGCCTGCTCTGATCGCTACAGCTAGAAAACCTGTCTATAAAGGTAAAATATTCCATGCTATACAAAGATATATGAAATAAAACCTTATACTATGTTTCCAATGACTCCATTTACCAATCACCTCAAACCTACGGGCCCTCTCCTCCCGACAACCTATTAGGAGCAAAGCCAAGTATATTTTTCCAAACATTTTTTCATATACACACAGACACACACACAGAGAACATATATGTTCTGTACAATAAGAGGATCATATGCATTGATTGTCCTCACCTCTGATCCAAGTAAATTTTTTCTTAACATCTTTATTGGAGTATAATTGCTTTACAATGTTGTGTTAGTTTCTGCTGTATAACAAAGTGAATCAGCTATATGCATACCTATATCCCCATATCCCCTCTCTCTTGTGTCTCCCTCCCACCCTCCCATCCCACCCTTTGTGGTGGTCACAAAGCACCAAGCTGATCTTGCTGTGTGATGCAGCTGCTTCCCACTAGCTATCTGTTTTACATTTGGTAGTGTATATATGTCAGTGCTACTCTCTCACTTTGGTCCAGCTTACCCTTCCACCTCCCCATGTCCTCAAGTCCTTTCTCTACGTCTGCATCTTTATTCCTGTCCTGCCCCTAAGTTCATCAGAACTTTTTTTTTTTTTTTAGTTTCCATATATATGTGTTAGCATACGGTATTTGTTTTTCACTTTCTGACTTACTTCATTCTGTATGACAGACTCTAGGTCCATCCACCTCACTGCAAATAACTCAATTTTGTTTCCTTTTATGGCTGAATAATATTCCATTGTATATATGTGCCACATCTTCTTTATCCATTCATCTGTCGATGGACACTTAGGTTGCTTCCATGTCCTGGCTATTGTAAATAGTGCTGCAATGAACATTGTGGTACATGACCCTTTTTGAATTATGGTTTTCTCAGGGTATATGCCCAGTAGTGGGATTACTGGGTCATATGGTAGTTCTATTTTTAGTTTTTTAAGTAACCTCCATACTGTTCTCCATAGTGGCTGTATCAATTTACATTCCCACCAACAGTGCAAGAGGATTACCTTTTCTCCACACCCTCTCCAGCATTTATTGTTTCTAGATTTTTTGATGATAGCCATTCTGACCAGTGTAAGGTTACCTCATTGTAGTTTTGATTTGCATTTCTCTAATGACTAGTGATGTTGAACATCCTTTCATGTGTTTGTTGGCCATCTGTATATCTTTTTTGGGGAAATGTCTATTTAGGTCTTCTGCCCATTTTTACATTGGGTTGTTTGTTTTTTGATATTGACCTGCCTGAGCTGCTTGTAAATTTTGGAGATTAATCCTTTGTCAGTTGCTTCATTTGCAAATATTTTCTCCCATTCTGAGGGTTGTCTTTTTGTCTTGTTTATGGTTTCCTTTGCTGTGCAAAAGCTTTGAAGTTTCATTAGGTCCCATTTGTTTCTTTTCGTTTTTATTTCCATTTCTCTAGGAGGTGGGTCATCTTGCTGTGATGTATGTCATAGAGTGTTCTGCCTATGTTTTCCTCTAAGAGTTTTATCGTGTCCGGCCTTACATTTAAGTCTTTAATCCATTTTGAGATTATTTTTTTGTATGGTATTAGGAGGTGTTCTAATTTCATTCTTTTACATGTAGCTGTCCAGTTTTCCCAGCACCACTAATTGAAGAGGCTGTCTTTTCTCATTGTATACTCTTGCTTCCTTTATCAACAATAAGGTGACCATATGTGCATGGGTTTATCTCTGGGCTTTCTATCCTGTTCCATTGTTCTATATTTCTGTTTTTGTGCCAGTACCATACTGTCTTGATTACTGTAGCATTGTAGTATAGTCTTAAGTCAGGGAGCCTGATTTCCTCCAGCTCCGTTTTTCTTTCTCAAGTTTGCTTTGGCTCTTTGGGGTCTGTTGTGTTTCCATACAAATTGTGAAATTTTTTGATCCCAGTAACTTGATATAGACTTCTTTTATTTCTCACACCTTTAAGTTGCTGCATATTTTATCATATGAATATGCTATAACTTATTTAACCATTCTTCTATTGAAAGACATTTCCATTTCTTTTATTGAAGTATAGTTGATTTGCAATAGTGTGTTAGTTTCAGGTGTGCAGCATAGTCATTCAGTATTTTTGCAGATTATATTGTACTATAGGTTAATACAAGATAATGAAAATTATCTGTGCTATATAGTATATCCTGCTGCTTATCTATTTTATATAAAGTAGTTAGTATCTGTTCATCCCATACCCCTAATTTGTCCCTCCCCCACTTCTCTCTCCCCTTTGATAACCACAAGTTTGTTTTCTATATCTGTGAGTCTGTTTTTGTAAATGTATATTTACAAAATGTTTTGTAAATGTATATTCATTTGTATTATTTTCAGATGCCACATATAAGTGATATCATATATCATTTTTACCCTGATTTATTTCACTAAGCATAATATTCTCTAAGTCCCTCCATGTTGCTGCAAATGGTAGTATTCTTTTTTTTTCCACACACACTGTATTTTATTTTTACAAGAGATAAATAAACTGACACCAAGCATTGTAAATGGATGACCACAACAAGAGCAACAATGATTGCAATAACTAAACACGAAACACACTCATACTATGTCATAATATTGACGTTCAGTCCAGTAATCCTCCACTGTAACAGCTCCTTTACTTTGCTGTGAAAATTGATTCGTATATTTTTGCCTCTGAGTGCTTCTGGGATTTTCTTTTTTTTTTTTTAATTCAAACAGAAAGTCACAAAAATTATAATCATCCTCATCAGTTCACTCAGTCCCATGTAATTTTTTTTCATCTTAATCTTTTGTTAGAACTTTCATGAATTCATCAGTTTTCCATTAGAGTTCTGAAAATGCTTATTCATTCAGTTCAGCAGTATAGTCAGTTACCAGAAACCTGTACTTGTCAGAGTCTTTTCCATGAATTCCTTGAAGATGAAACCCTTTTATAGGAACATTTTTGCGAAAGCATCAGAGTACACCCAGAACTGTATGTAAATAGCAAAAGACTTAAAAATGACCACGGTTAAAGATTTGATGAAAGTTCATAATAATGCAATTGACAAGGAAATTTAGTTATTTCTGAGATATACATTTTAAAATAATAACTAGAATAATGGCTTATAACATTATAACAGAACATATAAGATTTTTAGAAATTTCATGTAACGTCTGAAACATTTATATTAACATATTTCCATACCAATAACCCAAAGAAAGTTTAGTGTTATTTGGGTTTTTTGTTTGTTTGTTTGTTTGTTTATACTGCAGGTTCTTATTAGTCATAAGTTTTATACACATCAGTGTATACATGTCAATCCCAATCTCCCAATTCAGCACACCACCATCCCCACCCCACCACGGTTTTCCCCCCTTGGTGTCCATACAATTGTTCTCTACATCTGTGTCTCAGCTTCTGCCCTGGAAACCGGTTCATCTGTACCATTTTTCTAGATTCCACATACATGCATTAATATACGATATTTGTTTTTCTCTTTCTGACTTACTTCATTCTGTATGACAGTCTCTAGATCCATCCACGTCTCAACAAATGACTCAATTTCGTTCCTTTTTATGGCTGAGTAATATTCCATTGTATATATGTACCACAGCTTCCTTATCCATTTGTCTGTCGATGGGCATTTAGGTTGCTTCCATGACCTGGCTATTGTAGATAGTGCTGCAATGAACATTGGGGTGCATGTGTCTTTTTGAATTATGGTTTTCTCTGGGTATATGCCCAGTAGTGGGATTGCTGGCTCATATGGTAATTCTATTTTTAGTTTTTTAAGGAACCTCCATACTGTTTCCATAGAGGCTGTATCAATTTACATTCCCACCAACAGTGCAAGAGGGTTCCCTTTTCTCCACACCCTCTCCAGAATTTGTTGTTTGTAGATATCCTGATGATGCCCATTCTAACTGGTATGAGGTGATAACTCATTGTAGTTTTGATTTGCATTTCTCTAAAATAATTAGTGATGTTGAGCAGCTTTTCATGTGCTTCTTGGCCATCTGTATGTCTTCTCCAGAGAAATGTCTATTTCGGTCTTCTGCCCATTTTTGGATTGGGTTGTTTGTTTCTTTAATAATAAACTGCATGAGCTGTTTATATATTTTTCCTTTGTCCTTTGTCCGTTGATTCATTTGCGAATATTTTCTCCCATTCTGAGGGTTGTCTTTTCATCTTGTTTATGGTTTCTTTTGCTGTGCAAAAGCTTTGAAGTTTCATTAGGTCCCATTTGTTTCTTTTTGTTTTTATTTCCATTACTCTAGGAGGTGGATCAAAAAAGATCTTGCTGTGATTTATGTCAAAGAGTGTTCTTCCTATGTTTTCCTATAAGAGTTTTATAGTGTCTGGTCTTATATTTAGATCTCGAATCCATTTTGAGTTTATTTTTGTGTATGGTGTTAGGGAGTGTTCTAATTTCATTCTTTTACATGTAGCTGTCCAGTTTTCCCAGCACCACTTATTGAAGAGACTGTCTTTTCTCCATTGTATATCTTTGCCTCCTTTGTCATAGATTAATTGACCATAGGTGTGTGGGTTAATCTCTGGGCTTTCTATCTTGTTTCATTGATCTGTGTTCTGTTTTTGTGCCAGTACCATATTGCCTTCATTACTGTAGGTTTGTAGTATAGTCTGAAGTCAGGGACTCTGATTCCTCCAGCTCCGTCTTTTTCCCTCAAGACTACTTTGGCTATTCGGGATCTTTTGTGTCTCCATACAAATTTTGAGATGATTTGTTCTAGTTCTGTAAAACATGCTATTGGTAATTTGATAGGGATTGCATTGAATATGTAGATTGCTTGGGGTAGTATAGTCATTTTCACAATATTGATTCTTCCAATCCAAGAACATGGTATATCTCTCCATCTCTTGGTATCATCTTTAATTTCTTTCATCAGTGTCTTATAGTTTTCTTTATACAGGTCTTTTGTTTTCCTAGATAGGTTTATTCCTAGGTATTTTATTCTTTTTGTTGCAATGGTAAATGGGAGTGTTTCCTTAATTTCTCTTTCAGATTTTTCATCATTAGTGTATAGGAATGCAAGAGATTTCTGTGCATTAATTTTGTATCCTACAGCTTTACCAAATTCATTGATTAGCTCTAGTAGTTTTCTGGTGGCATTTTTAGGATTCTCTATGTATAGTATCATGTCATCTGCAAACAGTGACAGTTTTACTTCTTCTTTTCCAATTTGTATTCCTTTTATTTCTTTTTCTTCTCTGATTGCCGTAGCTAGGACTTCCAAAACTATGTTGAATAATAGTGGTGAGAGTGGACATCCTTGTCTCATTCCTGATCTTAGTTGAAATGCTTTCAGTTTTTCACCATTGAGAATGATGTTTGCTGTGGGTTTGTCATATATGGCCTTTAGTTGAGGTAGGTTCCCTCTATGCCCACTTTCTGGAGAGTTTTTATCATAAATGGGTGTTGAATTTTGTCAGAAGCTATTTCTGCATCTATTGAGATGATCATATGGTTTTTATTCTTCAATTTGTTAATATGGTGTATCACATTGATTGATTTGCATATATTGAAGAATCCTTGCATCCCTGAGATAAATCTGACTTGATCATGGTATATGACCCTTTTAATATGTTGTTGGATTCTGTTTGCTAGTATTTTGTTGAGGATTTTTGTATCTGTATTCATAAGTGATAATGGTCTGTAATTTTCCTTTTTTGCAGTATTTTTGTCTGGTTTTCGTATCAGGGTGATGGTGGCCTCATAGAATGAGTTTGGGAGTGTTCTTTCCTCTGCAATTTTTTAGAAGAGTTTGAGAAGGACAGGTGTTAGCTCTTCTCTAAATGTTTGATAGAATTCACCTGTGAAGCCATCTGGTCCTGGACTTTTCTTTGTTGGAAGATTTTTAATCATAGTTTCAATTTCATTACTCATGATTGGTCTGTTGATATTTTCCGTTTCTTCCTGGTTCATTCTTGGAAGGTTATACCTTTCTAAGAATTTGTCCATTTCTTCCAGGTTTTCCATTTTGTTGGCATAGAGTTGCTTGTAGTAGTCTCTTAGGATGCTTTGTTTTTTTGTGGTGTCTGTTGTAACTTCTCTTTTTTCATTTCTAATTTTATTGATTTGAGTCCTCTCCCTCTTTTTCTTGATGAGCCTGGCTAATGGTTTATCAACTTTATCTTCTCAAAGAACCATCTTTTAGTGTTATTGATCTTTGCTATTGTTTTCTTTGTTTCTATTTCATTTATTTCTGCTCTGATCTTTATGATTTCTTTCCTTCTGCTACCTTTGGATTTTGTTTGCTCTTCTATATCTAGTTCCTTCAGGTGTAAGGTTAGGTTGTTTACTTGTGATTTTTCTTGTTTCTTGAGGTAGGCTTGTATACCTATAAACTTCCCTCTTAGAACTGCTTTTGCTGCATCCCATAGGTTTTGGATCGTCGTGTTTTCATTGTCATTTGTCTCTAGGTATTTTTTGATTTCCTCTTTGATTTCTTCAGTGATGTCTTGGTCATTTAGTAACGTATTGTTTAGCCTCCATGTGTTTGTGTTTTTTATGTTTTTTTCCCTGTAATTCATTTCTAATCTCATAGCATTGTGGTCAGAAAAGATGCTTGATATGATTTCAATTTTCTTAAATTTACTGAGGCTTGATTTGTGACCCAAGATGTGATCTATCCTGGAGAATGTTCTGTGCACACTTGAGAAGAAAGTGTAATCTGCTGTTTTGGGATGGAATGTCCTATAAATATCAATTAAATCTATCTGGTCTGTTGTGTCATTTAAAGCTTCTGTTTCCTTATTTATTTTCATTTTGGATGATCTGTCCATTGGTGTAAGTGAGGTGTTAAAGTCCCCCACTATTATTGTGTTACTGTTCATTTCCTCTTTTACAGCTGTTAGCAGTTGCCTTATGTAATGAGGTTCTCCTGTGTTGGGTGCATATATATTTATAATTGTTATATCTTCTTCTTGGATTGATCCCTTGATCATTATGTAGTATCCTTCCTTGTCTCTTGTAACATTCTTTATTTTAACATCTATTTTATCTGGTATGAGTATAGCTACTCCAGCTTTCTTTTGATTTCTATTTGCATGGAGTATCTTTCTCCATCCCCTCACTTTCAGTCTGTATGTGTCCCTAGGTCTGAAGTGGGTCTCTTGAAGACAGCATATGTATGGATCTTGTTTTTGTATCCATTCAGCAAGCCTTTGTCTTTTGGTTGGAGCATTTAATCCGTTCACATTTAAGGTAATTATCGATATGTATGTTCCTATGACCATTTTCTTAATTGTTTTGGGTTTGCTTTTGTAGATCCTTTTCTTCTCTTGTGTTTCCCACTTAGAGAAGTTCATTTAGTATTTGTTGTAGAGCTGGTTTGGTGGTGCTGAATTCTCTTAGCCTTTGCTTGTCTGTAAAGATTTTGATTTCTCCATCGAATCTGAATGAGATCCTTGCCGGGTAGAGTAATCTTGGTTGTAGTTTCTTCCCTTTCATCACTTTAAGTATATCATGCCACTCCCTTCTGGCTTGTAGAGTTTCTGCTGAGAAATCAGTGTTAACCTTATGGGGTTCCCTTGTATGTTATGTGTCATTTTTCCCTTGCTGCTTTCAATAATTTTTCTTTGTCTTTAATTTTTGCCAATTTGATTGCTATGTGTCTTGACCTGTTTCTCCTTGGGTTTATCCTGTATGGGACTCACTGCACTTCCTGGACTTGGGTGGCTATTTCCTTTCCCATGTTAGGGAAGTTTTCAACTATAATCTCTTCAAATATTTTCTCTGGTCCTTTCTCTCTCTCTTCTCCTTCTGGGACCCCTATAATGTGAATGTTGTTGCGTTTAATGTTGTCCCAGAGGTCTCTTAGGCTGTCTTCCTTTCTTTTCATTCTTTTTTCTTTATTCTTTTCCGCAGCAGTGAATTCCACCATTCTGTCTTCCAGGTCACTTATCAGTTCTTCTGCCTCAGTTATTCTGCTATTGATTCCTTCTAGTGTAGTTTTCATTTCAGTTATTGTATTGTTCATCTCTGTTTGTTTGTTCTTTAATTCTTTGAGGTCTTTGTTAAACATTTCTTGCATCTTCTCGATCTTTGCCTCCATTGTTTTTCCAAGGTCCTGGATCATCTTCACTATCGTTATTCTGAATTCTTTTTCTGGAAGGTTGCCTATCTCCACTTCATTTAGTTGTTTTTCTTGGGTTTCATCTTGTTCCTTTATCTGGTACATAGCCCTCTGCCTTTTCATCTTGTCTATCTTTCTGTGAATGTGGTTTTTCTTCCACAGGCTGCAGGATTGTTGTTCTTCTTGCTTCTGGTCTCTGCCCTCTGGTGGATGAGACTATCTAAGAGGCTTGATGGGAGGGACTGGTGGTGGGTAGAGCTGACTGTTGCTCAAAGAGCTCAGTCACTTGACTGTTGATGGGTGGGGCTGGGTTCCCTCCCTGTTGGTTGTTTGGCCTGAGGCAGCCCAACACGAGCCTACCTTGGCTCTTTGGTGGGGCTAATGACAGACTCTGGGAGGGCTTACGCCAAGGACTACTTCCCCAAACTTCTGCTGCCAGTGTCCTTCTCCCCACGGTGAGCCACAGTCCCCCAGCCCCCGCCTCTGCAGGACACCCTCCAACACTAATAGGTAGGTCAGGTTCAGTCTCCCCTTGGGTCACTGCTCCTTCCCCTGGGTCCCGATGTGCACACTACTTTGCGTGTGCCCTCCAAGAGTGGAGTCTCTGTTTCCCCCAGTCCTGTCGAAGTCCTGCAATCAATTCCCACTAGGCTTCAAAGTCTGATTCTCTAGGAATTCGTCTTCCTGTTTCTGGACCCCCAGGTTGGGAAGCCTGACATGGGGCTCAGAACCTTCACTCCAGTGGGTGTACTTCTGTGGTATAAATGTTCTCCAGTCTGTGAGTCACCCACCCAGCAGTTATGGGATTTGATTTTACTGTGATTGGGCCCCTCCTACCATCTCATTGTGGCTTCTCCTCTGTCTTTGGATGTGGGGTATCTTTTTTGGTGAGTTCCAGTGTCTTCCTGTCAATGATTGTCCAGCAACTAGTTGTGATTCTGGTGTTCTCGCCAGAGGGAGTGAGACGGTAGTATTCTTTTTATGACTAATATTCCACTGTATATATATACCCACCACGTCTACTTAATCCATTCATCTGTTGATGGGTACATGGGTTGCTTCTGTGTCTTGGCTATTGTAAATCGTGCTGCTATGAATATTGGGGCACATGTATCTTTTCCAATTAGTGTTTTTACTTTTTTCGGAATATATACCCACGAGAGGAATTGCTGGATCATAGTGTAGTTCCATTTTTAATTTTTTTCCAGAACCTCCATACTGTTTTCCATAGCGGCTGCACCAATTTACATTCCCACCAACAGTGTACGATGGTTTCTTTTTCTCCACATCCTTGCCAACATTTGTTATTTGTAGATTTTTTTGATGATAGCCATTCTGACAGGTGTGAGGTAATTTGTGTTTTTGATTTGCATTTCTCTAATAATTAGGCTGAGCATCTTTTCATGGCTTTGTGTGGACATTTTCACAATATTAATTCTTCCAATTCAAGAACACAGGATATCTTTCCATTTAATTGTGTCTTCTTTAATTCTTTTCCTCATTGTCTTATAATTTTCAAGGTAAAGTGTTTTTGCTTAAATTTATTCTTAAGTATTTTTTTCATGCTGTTGTAAAATGGATTTTTTTTCTTATTTTCTCTTTCAGATGTTTTACTGTTAGTATATAGAAATTCAACTGATTTCTGTATGTTGATATTGTATCCTGCAACTCTATTGAATTCATTTGTTCTAACTTTTTTTGTGGAGTCTTTTGGATTTTCTATATATAAAATCATGTCATCTGAAAATAACTACATTTTACTTCTTCCTTTCTGATGTGGATGTGTTTTATTTCTATTTTTTCTCTAATTGCTATGGCTAGAACTTCCAGTACTATTTTGAGTAGAAATGGTGAGAGTTGGCATCCTTGTCTTGTTCCTGATGTTGGATGAAAAAGGTTTTAACTTATCACCATTGAGTATGTTAGCTGTGAGCTTGTCATGTATGGCCTTTATTAGGTATATTCCTTCTATACCTAACTTGTTGAAACCTCCTATCATGAATGGGTGTTGAAACTTGTTAAATTTTTTCTTCATCTATTGAGTTCATTATACGATTTTTATCCTTAATTTTGTTAATGGGGCGTATCACATTTATTGATTTGCTATATTGAATCATCCTTGCATCCCAGGGATGAATCCCACTTGATCGTAGCTTATGATCCTTTAAGTGTTCTCTTGAATTCTTTGCTAGTATTTTGTTAAGAATTTTTGCATGTATGGTCATCAGGGATTGGCCTATAATTTTCTTTTCTTATAGTGTTCTTGTCTGGCGCTAGAGTCTGAGGTGTGGGCATGTGCACATCTCCTGTGGAATCGAGGTCTAGGTCTCTGCAGTTTGCTGCAGTGACTTGGGGAGAGAGGGGTACTCAGCTACAGCATGGGCCCTGGGATGACAGGGTGCAGTAGTGACTTGGGCCCAGGGAGCAGGGTGCAGTAGCAGCATGGCATGGGGATGGTGTGTCAAAGCCCCAACTCTGGCCCAGGGAGGCAGTCACAGAGCAGCAGCAGTGCATCCAGCTGATAACCCATTAAAGCCAGGTGGGTCCAGATAATGGCTACAGAGGGTGGAGTACAGAGCAGCAGCAGCTTGGCCTGGCAATGGTGAGTCAAAGCCACAACCTAGGACCTGGAGTGAGGCTCAGAGCAGTGGCAGCTTATCTGGTTCCATAGGCAGTAAGGCGCTATGGCTTCCCAATCTCAGAGAATGGGGCACAGCAGCAACTGGGTCCTGGTGACAGGTCTTACTACCATGACAGCTCTAACCCTGGGGAGTAATGGGGGACGGGTGTGGTAGCGGGGGGACTCCAGGCAGCTCCATCAGCTTGGGATTAGCACTGGTGCATATGTGGGAGTTCCCCATGGCAGTGAGGCTTGCTGGGGTTCTCCTCTCCTTTTCCTCGTGGGGTGAAATTCCTCTGAGGGGATCCCTCCTAACTGGCCTGGGCTAGAAGATGAGGTGACTCAGGTAAAATGCTTCCTGCATTTTTCTATGCAGCCATCCTTGATTTTGAGCTCCTCCGGATTTCTGCTGCTTTTTCTTTGTAGTACAGAGCTCTCCTAGAGCTATTTTCATTGGTTTGCAGTTGTTCGTTTATTATTTTGCTTGTTTGTGAAGGAGACAAGCATTGGGACCTCCTAGCCCTCTATCTTGCTGACATCACCTCTATCATTAATTATTCAAAGAAATTATGCATCTTTTTTGTTCCTTTACTTTTTAAAGCATAATAATGTATCTTGAAAATATTTCCACATCAGCATATCCAAATCAACCAAATTCTTTTTAAGTCCTTTATATCTGAGCATACCACAAGTATGTTATTATTGGCAATAAAAGTATATTACTTAACTAGGCCTCTGTTAAATGGGCACTTTGGTTGTTTCCAGTTTTCTTTCTATAACAATGTTGCAACATACATCATTGAGGTCAGTAGATAAGTTTATAATCCAATCTTGACGCTATCAGTTCAGAGATACGAGTCTTCCACCTAAAAGGAATTGCCACTGTTTCTTCCCTGAAACTGATTTCTTTTGATTCCTTTCTTTTGCAGCTCAGAAATTGACTTATTTTAAACTGATTTTTTGAAAAGCATAGATATATTAAGCATATACATTTTATGTATTCCAAAAAGCAGTATTCTAGTGAACTTGAACTTTTTGAAGTCCTCTATCAATGCTTCTCAAAGTGTGGTTCCTGGACTGGCAGCCTGGGCATTAACTAGGAACTTACTAGAAATACAAATTCTTGGACCCCACCCCAGACCTACTGAAATAGAAGCTGTGGGGTTCAAGGCCACTAATTTGTTTAACAGGTTCTCTGGGTATTCTGATGCAGGCTAAAATTGGAGAAACATTTCTATAGAAACATAGGTAGTTAGATTTATGTACTCTTTTCCATTTCCATTGTTAATATTTGTATATAATATTGTTTTGCTGTCACATATAATAAAAATTATATCAACTATAATGAAATTTATTAGAACTATTTTTTTAATCACACAATAATTTTCCTTTAAAGTGCCATATACTGCTACCCGAAAATCTCTACCCCACCCATACTTTTGAGAATAAATTAATTCTGGGCAAAATAAATAACATGAGCAAATTCGTCAAGACAGCAATGAACCTGCAAGAGTGGAAATAACACTGCCTTCAGTAGATGCTGCTTATTGAACAATAATGAGAAAGATCCTGAATAAACAGGGTAGACCCAGATCATGGACGGTGAGTTTGAATGGCTTTTCCTTTTTCCTAAGTTTGAAAAAGTTAGAGTTGTCTTTTATTGAATAAATTACAAATGATAAAAATATTCACCTGATTCAAAATAGCAATGTTAAAACACTGCACAACTAATTTCAAAAAGGAAAGGAAATAAACATAAATGCCACATGACAATAACCTAATTGATATGTGTTGGAGCATATTCTGTGGAATTTGTAATGAGACAAAATACAAGTGATAAGAATTTTAAAGACATGAATCTTGCCAACCAATGTTAATAATATTGTTAATAATCTTATTATAATAATGTATAATATTGTATACATATGTTTATAATAATGTATAATATTGTATACATATATGTAACAGTGTTATTAGCAATTTTAATAATAGTTAAGATACTATTTTTAACCACATTTTTACTGTGCCCTGGGAAGCATAAATATTATTGGATGAAACTGTCTATAATCCAGTCTGGATTATTACTGACATAGGTATTTAAACTTATAGAAAATCCTTTTGTACCTTGAATGTTACTATATTTCGTCAGCAAGAATTAGAGCAGTTAGTAATAATATTAACCTAAGAATTTTGGAGTTATGTTTTGTATCAATATTTAATAAGGAAATTTGGATTTCTACAGAAACAATATAGAGTGGAATAAAGTTGATGAAATAGTGGCTATCCTCTATAATCTCCCATTATAAAATATTATTTATATTTTATACAGTAGTAAAAAAAAGTACAACTTACATGGCAAGAAGAAATCATCAATTGAGTGAGCATAAAGTATCAGTCAAGAGAAAATAAATGGAGGAATTCTTCACTAATTACTGATTCTCTGAAACTGTGAAAGGTCCCAGAGGTAATATAAAAATAATGTGTATTAATAACTTTCGTGAGGGTTTTAGAGAGAATATATGCAGAAATGAATAGGAGAATTGTTGTTGCAAGTTGCCAATAATTGGATTGTGAGCAATGCAAATTTTATACTTCTCTCTAGAATTATTTTTCCAATGTAAATTCAGCATAGCAGTCTGATCCTATGAATGGTGATTGCTGGACCCAATCCAACTTCTCAGTTTGCTTCTGTGGACTATCTAGATAACAGTGAATATAATTTATACATTAATTATGTGATCATTTGATTAAATGAGCTAATATATGCGCTAAATCAGTGCTTTTCAAGCCTATCTACAAAATAGGATTCACCTGGGGTGCTTTAAAAGCTACCAATTCTCTGCCCCAGCCCCAGACCAATTAAACCAGATTCTCCTTAGGTGATTAAACTGTGCAGCCAGAGTTGAGCACCATGATGCTTATTATTTGATGATATAAGGGAAATCAACTGATACCTCAGCCCATATACAAATGGTTGTGGCTGATTTTTTTTTTTAATCCAGTTCTTGTAACTACTGGCCTAGTGGGGCCCAATAAATAAATTCAGTCTATATTGGGTTCACTTAAATGTTTCTTCTCCCAGACCACCTCGTTCATGGCAATTATGACTTCCCCTCCAAGCACTCCCCAACAGAATTTCCTGTGATAATGGAAATGTTCTATATCTGTGCCCTCCAATATAGGAGCTATGAGCCATACGCAGCTATTGAGCTCTTAAAATGTGGTTAGTATATTTTAATTAGTTTAAATCTAAATAGCAATATATGGTTTGTGGCTCCTATACTGGACAGCACAACTCAAGAATTATCAGTGATCCAGCAACCAATCAGGACCTGGGAAGGCAGTGAGCTATCCAGAAGGACATATAGGAAACCTTTTTACTGATGAATGAACAGTACAACTAAATATATCTCCCAGGAGACGTAGGAGCAGGAGTAGTATTTCAGCAGAGCTGTTGGATAAGATGTAATGCTTCTTAGGATAGCAGGATGGCCCTTAATATTGAGCAGACGATGTCAGTTTCAACCACGGACTCTGAATAGCTCAAATTTGGCCAGGATTAGTGGGCAAAAGTGAGTAGGCTACAGCCTTTGGAAGGCTTTGGTTGCCTTCAAAGATAAGGCAAGTCTCATCCATTCTTGAGGAGGTCAGATAATTAGTAGTCAGGGCACAGTTATAAGAATGAATATCTAATGATCACTAGAAATTCAATAATTCCTTTGGTTTTATTGTGATTCACTCAAAACCTAAAAACTTTTAGAGATCATATTAATGCTTTAAGTAAACTGAAAAAGGCACAGTATTTCTCTAGACTTCTGAATACATTTTTTACTATGGTTGTTCTAAAAATGGTGCTGCTAAAGAGAGATCTGGACTACCTAATCCAAAGTTTAATGTGAGGTCTGCTTTGGTATGTAAATTAGAATATCATCTTTATAAACAAGCTCTGTCCAGAAGGTAGTAGAATAATTTTTTGTTCATAAAAATTATGTGGGGGCTTCCCTGGTGGCGCGGTGGTTGGGAGTCCGCCCGCCGATGTGGGGGACGTGTGTTCGTGCCCCGGTCCGGGAGGGTCCCGCGTGCTGCGGAGCAGCTGGGCCCATGAGCCACAGCTGCTGGGCCTGTGCGTCCGGAGCCTGTGCTCCGCGGCGGGAGAGGCCGCAACGGTGGGAGGCCCGCATATCGCAAGAAAAAAAAAATTATGTGATCATTCATGCTGTTGAGGCTTATTCAGTTGGCGAGAGTACCTCTAGCATTCTGTTTTCTACTTGTCACAATCCTTAATTGAAATCATATATTGGTATCTTAAACATTCAGTTCCAAAATGTCTCATAGAGCTGGTCCAGGAGATTAGAGAGCAACAGGAGCAGATGGTAATCTAAATGTAACCACTTGATATTTTAGTATTTGATGAGAGGTAAAAATCCTTATTTTTCTTTTCAAGAACGTGAGATTACTTGGGGGGAGGGGCGTGGTTCAAGGAACATATTTTCCCCCTCTGTATATTGGTGGCTAACTTCTTGCACAGGGCCATGATTTCAGGTGCGGAGAGAGAGTAGAGTTTCCTAGATACCAGATTACACAGTTAGGTTCCTGAGGCGGGGGCATCATGCAATTGTTTTCTGATTTAGAAAACAATTCTCAGTTTGTTATGCTCCTCTCTAGGTCATTGAGCACTGCAGTGGCAACTAAAATGGAATTTTTAAACAAGGTGTAGGCAGTAACTGTAACTTATAGGATATGAATTTTCAACGGAAATGGCTGAATCACTGGGCCAGGGAATAGGGGTATTGGTCACTAGAATCCAGGGTATTGATAGCTTCTTATTGAATGAAATCCTGGTCCATGCAGCTGCTTGACATTTTGAAGTCTATCATTGCTTTAATCGAATGGCAGGAACCCACAATTCAAGAGTTTCACGGAGACATAGACTGCTATCTCTGAACATACAGACTGGGAAGAGAAAAAGCATTGTGATTGTTCTCTCTCCCATACCTTTTCTACCCTCCTATCACCTTCCAGACAGCCAGTGTGGTGCCTGAGTTGCAGATGGCAAGCTACAGGCTGGGTGCCCATGGTCAACTTTCTCAGTTCCCCAAAATACAAGCATTATTCCTATCTTAGAATTCCCAAGCCTTTCAGTTTGGGCATGGGTCAGAGTGGTAGAAACTATGTGTGGACAGGCTCTCATGTGTACATATAGTCTCATGGTTAAGTCTGTCTGTTCAGAGCATGTATTCATCATCTGAGAGTCAAGGACACAAGTTCATTTAAATTGCTCAAGGTCATAGAGCACATTAGCAGCAGATAAAGGATGGGAACCCATAAAATTGGACTCTAAAGTCCAGGATTTTAATCTCTAGTATCCCACCAAAAGGCCATAGTCCATAATAGCCAGCTTTACAATGTTATTTTAAAAAAATTATTCTGATATTTGTTTAAAATGGTAATTAAGACTTTATTTGACACTATTGCAGTAGGGGACAAAGACTGAACTCAACTCTAAACATAGGAAAAACAGCTGGGGATTTATAGCCAATGAGCAGAGTAAGTGAGTGGATCAGTGGATGTAACATTACTAAGAGGAGGCATCAGGGGTGGGGATTCCTACTAAATTACCCTAACAGCCTTCTTGATGAGGGCAGGCCAAGGACAGGGCCAAGTATGAGGCCTACTTTAAAAGAGGTCTTAGAGGAACCCAACCAAAGTTTACTAAAGGACGGACTTTTGGTCAAGGTTCAGCTAAAATGAATTTTTTAAGCATTGAGAGAAAGATCATTGATTTTTGAAAACCAAAATCGCTAGATAATATTTTGAAAAATGCCATGCAATTAGTGTAGAATTTACTCTAATGATGAGAGATGCACAAAGCTGAAAGTTTTAGAAATGCTTGTATGTATATTAGAAGTTCAATTAAATGAAAAATATAACAACTTGGTTTATTTTCAGAACTCTTCTTTACCATATGGAACAAATTTGAAGCTAAGATAAAAGCCTTTGTTGCTGATGTTAAGAAAGCAGCTCTCTGTTGAAGTTCCAACTTGCTTCTATTCACTCATGTCCCTGTAATGCCTTCTGGTGTGGTGTAAAAGCAATTAAATGAAATTTGTGCTCTGCATGTCTTGAAAATGTCATAATTATTTGTGTCAATTATTTGCAAATCTATTCTTTATGATACTATATAGAGAAAAGTCACTGCCATACATATCTTACACTTCCAGATAGAGGAACTGAATTTAGAAAAAATTTTGCTTTAGTTTTTTTCATATTAAAACTGTAAATTCATTGAAGAGATCAGAACAAAGTTGTTATTATTTATGTAATATTTATTAAACCT
This sequence comes from Tursiops truncatus, assembly GCF_011762595.2. Classification (NCBI taxonomy): domain Eukaryota; kingdom Metazoa; phylum Chordata; class Mammalia; order Artiodactyla; family Delphinidae; genus Tursiops; species Tursiops truncatus. The sequence goes on along the minus strand of NC_047035.1, from coordinate 160,047,188 downwards.
AGTGAGACTGCAAATCATACTACTGGCTCTAGCTGAACTATAAAAGACATTATTTATAAATTCAAAGAACTTATTCTGTGTAGGAATGTTATTAATGAATATCAAGTTTAACTGGTATTAGTGTTAAAGGAACATTGAAAAGAATAAGAGGAAAAAACTTGTAAATATTAAGTTAGTAGTCTAGTATCTTTATTGTTGCCTTGTTTTCTCTTTTGGTCTTGAGACTGATAGATTTTCATGACTGGTTATTATCTAATCATGTGCCTCTTTTGATGTGAAGATGTCTTTTATTTATTTTTAGAATATTTTTATCAGCTTCTAACAGTTCTAAATATTATTAATAAATATTTTGGTTCTTTATCTGTTTGAAAACTGAAATGAAGTAAAACTAAATAAAATAATACTCTTACGTATTTAATTAGATTTTTTCCAGAATCTAGAATTATTGCACCATTTCAAAACGTGCTTATGTTGATAGGCTACTGATTTAGTAAAAAAAATATCAATAGGTATTTAAATTTCTACATTTAAGAATCTTTTGACAGTAACACAATAATAGGAGGGGACTTTAACACCCCACTTTCACCCATGGACAGCTCAACCAAAATGAAAATAAATAAGGAAACACAAGCTTTAAATGATACATTAAACAAGATAGATTTAATTGGTATTTATAGGACATCCCATCCCAAAACAACAGAATACACTTTCTTCTCAAGTGCTCATGGAACATTCTCCAGGATAGATCATATCTTGGGTCACAAATCAAGCCTTGGTAAATTTAAGAAAATTAAAATCGTATCAAGTATCTTTTCCGACCACAATGCTATGAGACTAGATATCAATTACAGGGAAAAAACCTGTAAAAAATATAAACACATGGAGGCTAAACAATATGCTACTAAATTACCAAGAGATCACTGAAGAAATCAAAGAAGAAGTCAAAAAATACCTAGAAAAAATGACAGTGAAAACACAATGGCCCAAAACCTGTGGGATGCAGCAAAAGCAATTCTACGAGGGAAGTTTACAGCAATACAATCCTACCTCAAGAAACAAGAACATTCTCAAACAACTTAAACTTACACCTAAAGCAATTAGAGAAAGAACAAAAAAAAAACCCAAAGTTAGCAGAAGGAAAGAAACATCAGATCAGAAATAAATGAAAAAGAAATGAAGGAAACGATAGCAAAAATCAATAAAACTAAAACCTGGTTCTTTGAGAAGATAAACAAAATTGATAAACCATTAGCCAGACTCATCAAGAAAAAAAGGAAGAAGACTCAAATCAACAGAATTAGAAATGAAAAAGGAGAAGTAACAACTGACACTGCAGAAATACAAAGGATCATGAGAGATTACTACAAGCAACTATATGCCAATAAAATGAACAACATGGAAGAAACGGACAAATTCTTAGAAAAGCACAACCTTCCACGACTGAGCCAGGAAGAAACAGAAAATATAAACAGACCAATCACAAGCACTGAAATTGAAACTGTGATTAAAACTCTTCCAACAAACAAAAGCCCAGGACCGATGGATTCACAGGCAAATTCTATCAAACATTTAGAGAAGAGCTAACACCTGTCCTTCTCAAACTCTTCCAAAATATAGCTGAGGGAGGAACACACCCAAACTCATTCTACAGGGCCACCAGCACCCTGATACCAAAACGAAAGATGTTACAGAAAACCCTACAGGCCAATATCACTGATGAACATACATGCAAAAGTCCTCAACAAAATTCTAGCAAACAGAATCCAGCAGCACATTAAAAGGATCATACACCATGATCAAGTGGGGTTTATCCCAGGGATGCAAGGATTCTTCGACATATGCAAATCAATCAATGTGATACACCACATTAACAAATTGAAGGATAAAAACCATACGATAAATCTCAATAGATGCAGAGACAGCTTTCAACAAAATTCAACACCCATTTATGATAAAAACTCTGCAGAAAGTAGGAAGAGAGGGATCTTACCTGAACATAATATAGGCCATATATGACAAACCCCTAGCCAACATCGTTCTCAGTGGTGAAAAACTGAAAGCATTTCCACTAAGATCAGGAATAAGACAAGGTTGCCCGTTCTCACCACTGTTATTCAACATAGTTTTGGAAGTTTTAGCCACAGCAATCAGAGACGGAAAGGAAATAAAAGGAATCCAAATCGGAAAAGAAGAATTAAAACTGTGACTGTTTGCAGATGACATGATACTATACATAGAGAATCCTAAAAATGCTACCAGAAAACTACTAGAGCTAATCAATGAATTTGGTAAAGAGGATACAAAATTAATGCACAGAGATCTCTTGCATTCCTATACACTAACGATGAAAAATCTGAAGGAGAAATTAAGGAAACACTCCATTTACCATTGCAGCAAAGAATAAAATACCTAGGAATAAACCCACCTAAGGAGACAAAGACCTGTATGCAGAAAACTATAAGGCACTGATGAAAGAAATTAAAGATGATACAAACAGATGGAGAGATATACCATGTTCTTGGATTGGAAGAATCAACATTGTGAAAATGACTGTACTACCCAAAGCAATCTACAGATTCAATGCAATCCCTATCAAACTACAATGGCTTTTTTTTTACAGAACTAGAACAAAAAATTTCACAATTTGTATGGAAACAGAGCAGACCCCGAATAGCCAAAGCAAACTGAGAAAGAGAAAACGGAGCTGGAGGAATCAGGCTCCCTGACTTCAGACTACACTACAAAGCTACAGTAATCAAGACAGTAGCTTTGGCACAAAAACAGAAATGTAGATCAATGGAACAGGATAGAAAGCCCAGAGGTAAACCCATGCACATATGGTCACCTTATCTTTGATAAAGGAGGCAAGAGTATACAATGGAGAAAAGACAGCCTCTTCAGTAAGTGGTGTTGCAAAAACTGGACAGCTACATGTAAAAGAATGAAATTAGAACACTCCCTAACACCATACACAAAAATAAACTCAAAATGGATTAAAGACCTAAATGTAAAGCCAGACACTATAAAACTCTTAGAGGAAAACATAGGCAGAACACTCTATGACATACATCACAGTAAGATGACCCACCTCCTAGAGAAATGGAAATAAAAACAAAAATAAATGAGGCCTAATGAAACTTAAAAGCTTTTGCACAGCAAAGGAAACCATAAACAAGACGAAAAGACAACCCTCAGAATGGAAGAAAATATTTGCAAACAGAGCAACTGACAAAGGATTCATCTCTAAAATATACAAGCAGCTCATGCAGCTCAATATCAAAAAAACAACCCAATCCAAAAATGGGCAGAATACCTAAATAGACGTTTCTCCAAAGAAGATATGCAGATTGCTAACGAACACATGAAAAGATGCTCAACATCTCTAATTAGAGAAATGCAAATCAAAACTATAATGAGGTATCACCTCACACCAGTCAGAATGGCCATCAGCAAAAAATCTACAAACAATAAATGCTGGAGAGGGTGTGGAGAAAAGGGAACCCTCCTGCACTGTTGATGGGAATGTAAAATTGATCCAGCCACTATGGAGAACAGTATGGAGGTTCCTTAAAAAACTAAAAATAGAACTACCATATGAACCAGCAATCCCTCTACTAGGCATATACCCTGAGAAAACCATAATTCAAAATGGTCATGTACCACAATGTTCATTGCAGCACTATTTACAATAGCCAGGACATGGAAGCACCCTAAGTGTCCATCGACAGATGAATGCATAAAGAAGATGTGGCACATATATATGATGGAATATTAGCCATAAAAAGAAACAAGGACCTAGAGTCCATTATACAGAGTGAAGAAAGTCAGAAAGTGAAAAACAAATACCATATGCTAACACATATATATGGAATCTAAAAAAAAAAAAGGTTCTGATGAACTTAGGGGCAGGACAGGAATAAAGATGCAGACGTAGAGAATGGACACGGGGAGGGGGAAGGGTAAACTGGGCCAAAGTGAGAGAGTAGCACTGACATACATAGACTACCAAATGTAAAATAGACAGCTAGTGGGAAGCAGCTGCATCGCACAGGGAGATCAGCTCAGTGCTTTGTGACCACCTAGAGGGGTGGGATAGGGAGGGTGGTAGGGAGACACAAGAGGGAGGGGATATGGGGATATATGTATACGTATAACTGATTCACTTTGTTATACAGCAGCAACTACACAACCATGTAAAGCAATTATACTCTAATAAAGATGTTAAAAAAAAAAACAGAATCTTTCACCTATAGCACCCAGTATGTAATATATAGTCATTATAGATCCCAGAGACAGATTGAAAGTGGTTTCTTTATCACCTCAGTGATACACAGATTGACAAATTTTATATACAGATACACAAATTTTAAGACTATATATATATATATATATATATATATATATATATATATATATATATTTCATCAGCACAGTGATTTATTTTGATAAATGTGAGACCTGAATGTGAGATGTAGGAGAAGGATAATATTTTATCCTATTTTCTCTACCTTCATTTTGTAGAATATATTTCTTTAAACACCCTCGATTTTAGAGCACAACTTGTAACAAATCGTATACAACATAGAATTCTTCTCCATGTAGAATTACTTTCACAATTTGATATTTGAAAGATGGTTTTTTGGCCTCTGCTATCTAGCTAAAATAGTCTCGCTTTCTTGTTTGTAGGAAGTCTCTCAGTGTCAGAAATGGTTCTTAACATCGAGTCAAATTCTACCTTCATAGTAAGTTATTCCTGTTGGTGGAGCTTGAGTAAAACTGAAAAATATTTTAAAGGCAGTTAAATGAGACAATATTAAAAATAGAGTCCTGGGTCAGTGCCTGGCACCAAAGATGACCTAATTATTATCATCAGAACCACTGAAAATGCTTTATAAGCTTTTCTTAATTAAGAATAATCCTTTAAGTACAATATTGATTGAAGAAAATCTAATTATACTGGTAACTGAAATTCAAGACAAAAATAATGTATGTAAACACTAAACTCTAGTCAATAAATTTGTTTCTTGCAGGAGTACAGGCTACCAATTCTGAATATACGTGTATACTGGGGTTGAACAAATAAATACAGGAATGATGGAATGTAAGAGCCAGGTTTCTCAGTGCTGGAGAGAGAAATTATAGGTAAGTAAATTGGAAAGCCTAGAATAAACCCCATGGTAATGCGTATGTTGGAAAGTCTTCATACTGTTTTTGCAACTTGTATGTAAGTCTAGAATTATTTTTTAAACATTTTTCAGTAATCACCCAGAGAGTATTTGTATAATGAAATATGAACAGGACATGGACATATACACACTAACAAACGTAGTAAGGTAGATAGCTAGTGGGAAGCAGCCGCATGGCACAGGGATATTGGCTCGGTGCTCTGTGACAGCCTGGAGGGGTGGGATAGGGAGGGTGGGAGGGAGGGAGACGCAAGAGGGAAGAGATATGGGAACATATGTATATGTATAACTGATTCACTTTGTTATAAAGCAGAAACTAACACACCATTGTAAAGTAATTATACCCCAATAAAGATGTTAAAAAAAAAAAAAAAAAAGAAATATGAACAGGAAACCCTAAATTTAAGATTTGGACAGAAGAACAGGTTATATTTGTTTTTTCCATTCATTTATTAAGTCAGTTAAAATTCAGTGTTTATTATATCCAGGCACAGTGTTAATTGTTAGGTTTACAAGGGTAAACCAATCAAGCATCATTTCATCAACTCAGAATCTAATGAGGGAAACAAATGTTAAATGAGTATGTATATAGTAAGGTGAATTATATACAGAATTTGTGAATACATAAGTATGTATAATACACATATCTATGTATAACACTTTTTTAAATTGAAATATTGTTAATTTATAATGTTTTGTTAGTTTCTGGTGTACAGCAAAGTGATTCAGTTATATGTATGTATAGACTTTTATATATATGTAAATTATATATACTTTTATATTTTCATATTCTTTTCCATTATAGTTTATTACAAAATATTGAATATAGTTCCCTGTGCTATACAGTAGGACCTTGTTGTTTATATATAGTAGTTTGTATCTGCTAATCCCAAACTCCTAATTTATCCCCCCCTCCCCGCCCTGAACTTTCCCCTTTGGTAACCAAGTTTGTTTTCTATGTCTCTGAGTCTGTTTTTGTTTTGCAAATAAGTTCTTTTGTATCATTTTTTAAGATTGCACATATAAGTGATACCATATATTTGTCTTTCTCTGTCTTACTTCACTTAGTATGATAATCTCTCTCTTTAGAGAAATCAGCTGATAACCTTTTGGGGGTCCCTTGTAACTAACTCTTTGTTTTTCTCATGCTGCCTTTAGAATCCTCTCTTTAACTTTTGTCATTTTAATTATAATATGTCTTGGTGTAGGTCTGTTTGGGTTTATCTTGTGCTTCCTGTACCTGGATATGTTTCCTTCTTTATGTTTCAGAAATTTTCAGCCATAGTTTCTTCAAATACATTTTCGATCCCCTTTTCTCTTTCTTCTCTTTCTAGGATCCCTATTATGTATGGATTGTCTTGCTCTATATTATCCCATAGGTCTCATATGTTGCTTTCATTTTTTTTTCATTTGTCTTTCTGTCTGCTTTCTGATTGGGTGATTTCCATTATCCTCTCTGCCAGATCACTTATTCATTCTTCTGCATTATCTAGTTTGCTATTTATTGCCATTTGCTCAGCTTTCATCTCAGCAAGTGAGTTTTCTAATTTTCATTGGCTCATCTTTATAGTTTCTAGTTCCTTGTTACAATGATCTGCATTTCTATTAATAGCCTTTCTTAACTCCTTCAGTATTTTTATTACCTCCTTTTTGAACTTGGGATCTGGTAGACTGGAGAGGTTTCATTGTTTTTTCTTTCTGGGGATTTCTCTTGTCTTTTAAGGGTTCTGTTTTGATAATATATGTTCGCTTTCATAATTTAACCATAATACTGCAAGATATGTTTCCTTTTTCCAAAGTGTGTAGAACACATCATATATGCCTCAGAGGTAAGGATAAAGTGACTGACATTAAAGGCCTTGGATAAAGCTTAATGACCAACGACTGTAAGAATCAAATAGGATAGTAGCAATGAAAGTGTGATGAAGATATGAGGTATGTAAGAAACAAAATAAACTAGGCTGTTCAAATAGAAGTCTGAAAACAAAATTGGATTTAATGGCTGAGTGGCAAAGGAAGGATGCACCACACAGGTCTGACTTAAGAGAGTTGTCCAAAATGAAAATTGAAGGGCTTAGATATAGGGCAAAAAGGGAATAATAAGACTGAATAGGGTAAGATGACAATTTCAAGTCATGAGTTGGCTGAAGAGGTAGATTATAAACTCATGTTCACAATTACTTACCTTTAGAGATTGCATCACCAATATGGAGAAACCTGGTTTCAAGTAGGTCTGGGATGGAGAAAGAAAAATTTCAAAGGGCCTAAGGTTATGCTTAGATTGGCAAGATTTTTTTTTTTAACCTATTTCATTACAGTCTTACTTAGAAATAAGAAATGAAGTTGGGAATTCCCAGAGGTACCTTCCATTGCTAAGGTGATTGAAGGGGGAAATGGTACTAATTGATAATTAACACTTGTTAAAAATTTACAAGATTTACATTGTCTTTGAGGAGTGACATCAGCAAGATGGTGGACTAGGAGGAGCTCTGGAAACTAGTCAGATCACAAAAGAAGAGAGCAAAAGAAGAAGAAAGGAACAAAAATGAACTACAAAAACAACCAGAAAACAATAAGTACATGTGCATCAATAATTACTTTAAGTATAAATGGACTAAATACTTCAATGAAAAGACACAGAGTAGGGACTTCCCTGGTGGTGCAGTGGTTAACAATCCGCCTGCCAATGCAGGGGACATGGGTTCAATCCCTGGTCTGGGAAGATCCCACATGCTGTGGAGCAACTAAGCCCATGTGCCACAACTACTGAGCCTGAGCTCTAGAGCCCGCAAGCCACAACTACTGAGCCCGCATGCCACAACTACTGAAGCCCATGCTCCTAGAGCCCGTGCTCCGCAACAAGAGAAGCCACCACAATGAGAAGCCCACACACGACAACGAAGACCCAACGCAGCTAAAAATTAAAAAAAAAAAACACAGGGCTTCCCTTATGGCGCAGTGGTTGAGAATCTGCCTGCTAATGCAGGGGACACGGGTTCGAGCCCTGGTCTGGGAAGATCCCACATGCCGCGGAGCAACTAGGCCCGTGAGCCACAACTACTGAGCCTGCACGTCTGGAGCCTGTGCTCCGCAACAAGAGAGGCCGCGATAGTGAGAGGCCCACGCACCGTGATGAAGAGTGGCCCCCGCTTGCCACAACTAGAGAAAGCCCTCACACAGAAATGAAGTCCCAACACAGCCAAAAAAAAAAAAAAAAAGACACAGAGTGGCTGAATGGATAAAATACAAAATGCATATATATGCTGCCTACAAGAGTCTCACTTGTGAATGGATAAAGATGTGTATATATGTGTGTTTGTGTATGTGTGTGTGTATGCACACACATAATTGAGTATTACTCAGCCATAAAACCAAAAGCAATCTTGCCATTTGCAACAACAGGGATGGACCTAGAGGGTATTATGCTAAGTGAAATGTCAGAAAGAGAAAGACAAATACTATACACCATTTCATTTATATGTGAAATCTAAGAAACAAAATAAATGAACAAACATAACAAAACAGAACCAGACTCATAGATACAGAGAAAAAACTGGTGGTTGACATAGGGGAGGGGGGTAGGGGGTTGAGTTAAATAGGTGAGGGAGATTAAGACATACATACAAACTTCCAGTCGTAAATAAGTCACAGGGATGTAATGTATCACATAGGCAATATAGCCAATAATATAATAATTTTATATGGTGACAGATGGTAACTAGATTATTGTGGTGATCATTTGTAGTGTATAAAAACATCAAATAACTATGTTGAAATCTGAAACTAATACAATATTGTAAGTCAATTGTACTTCAATTTAGAAAAACAGAAAAAAATTTTAAAAAGAAAAAAAGAAAAAGCCTAGTAACAGTGATCATAAATAAATAGGCAATCTGAACATAGTTATAATACCAAGGAACCTGAAGCAGTAATCAAAAACCTCCCGACAAAGAAAAGTCCCAGAACAGATGGCGTCATGGGTGAGTTGTACCAAATATTTAAAGAAAAATTAACATCAATCTTAATTCAAACTCTTAAAAAATTGAAAGAGTGAACACTTCCTCATTCATTCTAATAGTCTGCATTACCCTGATTCCAAAGACAAAGACATCACAAGGGAAGAAAAATATAGACCAGTATCACTTGTATATATTAATGTAAAAATACTCAAAAAAATGCTAGAAGACTGAATTCAACAGTTAAAGGTTTTACAAACCATGACCAAGCGGTATTTATTAATGGAATGCAAATGTGGTTCAACATATTAAAATTATTGAATGAAGTGTACCACATTAACAGAATGAAAGAAAGAAAACACATGATCATCTCAATTGATGCAGAAAAAGCATTTGACATAATTCAGTACCTTTTCATGATCAAAAACACCCAAAAGACTAGGAATAGAAGGAAACTAACTCAACATGATAAAGCCATATATGAAAAGTCCACAGTTAACATACTCAATTATGAAAGACTGAAAGCTTTTCCTCTAAGAACAAGAACAAAATAATATTCTGACTCTTGCCATTTCTATTTAATATAGTACTGGAAGTCCTGGCCAGAGTAATTAGGAAAGAAAAATTAATAAAAGGAATCTAAACTGGAAAGGAAAAAGTCAAATTATATTTTTAGACAACATGATCACCTTATGTGTAGAAAACCCTAAAGATTCCACATGCAGAAAAACTGTTAAAACTAATAAACAAATTTAGCAGAGTTGAAGGATGCAAAATCAACACACAAAAATCAGTTGTGTTTCTACACTAACAATGGCCAATCTGAAAAGGAAGAAGATAATTTTGTTAATGATAATATCAAAAAGAATAAAATACTTAGCAATAAACTTAGCCAAGAAGGCAAAAGATTTGTACACTGAAACTACAAAACATTGCAGAAAGAAATTAAAGACACAAATAAATGAAAAGACTTCCCATGTTCGTGGACTAGAAGATAATACTGTTAGGATGTCAGTATTTCCCAAATGGTCTACAGATTCAATGCAATCCTTATCAAAATTTGAGTTAAATTTTTGCAGAAATGGAAAAATCCATACTAAAATTTATATGGACCCACAAGGGAACCCAAATAGCCAAGACAATCTTGAAAAAGGAGAAAATATTTGGAGGTTTTACAGTTTCTGATATCAAAAATTTCCACAAAACTACATAAACAAAACAGTGCGGTACTGGCATGCAGACAGGCATATAGGCCAATCAAATACAATAGAGAGCCCATAGATAAACCCTTGCATATATGGTCGAATGAATTTTTGACGGGGTGTGAGGACCATTCAGTGGGGAAAACAGTCTCTTCAACAAGTGGTGCTGGGAAAACTGGATATCCACATTCAAAGAAAAAGTTGGATCCTTACCTTACACATATTTAAAAATTCTAAGTAGATCAAAGATGTAAACATGAGTGCTAAAACTACAAAACTTAAAATGGGGAAAGCTTCATGACATTAGATTTGACAATTTCTTGAAAATGATGCGAAAAGCACAGACAACAAAGGAAAAAAATAGATAAACTGGACTTCAACAAAATTTAAACCTTTTCTACATCAAAGGATACTATCAACAGAGTGAAAAAGCAATCCACAGGATGGGAGAAAACATTTGCAAATCATATATCTGATATGGCATTAAGATCCAGAATATATAAATATCTCCTACAACTCAATAACAAAAACAAAAACCTGATTTAAAAATGGGCAAATGGGGACTTCGCTGGTGGCACAGTGGTTAAGAATCTGCCTGCCAATGCAGGGAACACGGGTTCAATCCCTGGTCCGGGAAGATCCCACATGCCACGGAGCAACTAAGCCCGTGCGCTACAACTACTGAAGCCCATGTGCCCTGGAGCCCGTGTGCCCTAGAGCCTGTGAGCCACAACTACTGAGCCCATGCACTACAACTACTGAAGCCCATGCACTACAACTACTGAAGCCCATATACCCTAGAGCCCGTGAGCCACAACTACTGAGCCCACGTGCTGCAACTACTGAAAGCCCATGCACCTAGAGCCCATGCTCTGCAACAAGAGAAGCCACCACACTGAGAAGCCCGTGCACTACAACAAAGAGAAGGCCCCACTCACCACAACTAGAGAAAGCCCGCGTGCAGCAACAAAGACCCAATGCAGCCAAAAATAAATAAATAAAAAATAAATTTATTTAAAAAAATGGGCAAATGACTTGAATAGACATTTCTCTAAAGGAAATAAACAAATGGCCAACAAGTATGTGAAAAGATGCTCAACATCACTAATTATTAAGAAAATGCAAAACAAAACCACAATGAGATATCACCTCACATTCATTAGAATGGTTAATTTTTTTTAATCACAGAAAATAGCAAGTAGGTAAAACGGTACGTTTACTGTAGAAAATGTATGGCAGTTCCTGAAAATAATGAAACATATACCCAAATGAATTGAAGGCAGAGACTGAAACAGATATTTGTATACTCCTGTTTATAGCAGCATTATTCCACAATAACCGAAAGACAGAAGCAGTCCAAGTCTCCAACAATGGATGAATGCATAAAGAAAATGATACATGTACATACAATGTAATATTATTCAGCCTGAAAAAAGAAGGAAATTCTGACACATGATGCAACATGGATGAACCTTGAAGACTTATGTAAGTGAAATAAGCCAGTCTCAAATGGGCAAATACTGCATGATTCCACATACATGAGATAGAGTACTCAAATTCATAGAGACAAAAGTTAGAATGGTTGCCAGGGGCTAGGGAAAGGGTGAATGGGGAGTTATTATTTAATGGACAAAAGTTTCTGATTGGAAAGATTAAAAAAAAGTTCTGGAGGTGAACGATAGTGATGGTTGCACATCATTGTGAATGTGCTCAATGCCACTGAACTGTACACTTAAAAATAGGTAAAATGACAGATTTTATGTTATGAATATTTTACCCAATAAAAAAGGTTTACATTGTTTTCTAATTATAATTTTTCAAGGTAATTTGCTATTTAATTTGTTTAGAGAAAAATGAAGAAAATCTAACAAGAATAAGCTTTGAAAATATTCTAGAGGAGCAAAGACTTTAAAGCTTTTAGAAGAGTTTATAAATTTGTTTTCCAGAGGATACAGAGAGCAAAGTCACATAAAGGTAAGAGTATAACAAAATTTCATATCTGGGTCACCTAACTTTAGCAATTATTTTCTTGAAAATTATATTTAAAAATTTTAAAATAATAGCATCAATAAACTAATGTAAACTCTGAGATATCACTGAATTTTCTACCTACATTTTTGTTGATTTTAATATTAAAATTTTACATAAAACAGTAAGCTTGAATGCTAATTATTTTTCTGTATTCAAATAGAAAGATACAATTCAATACTGAGTGACTTTTCCTTAAATGGATTGTGAATGTGTAACATTTCTAACTTTGCTTTTTTTTTTTTAACTGAAGGGAGATAGAGTTGAGTTAATCATACTACTAATACTGTGGCATATTATCATCACTAGTTTATTCAAGGTCCCTCTCTTATTTTTACATTATCACATTCATCCCTATCCTTTTCCCACTCCTCTACTACTCAGCTATAGGCATTTGCTCTAATGTATTTAATGTGTCCTTAGATAAATTTGATGTTTGAAAAATATGTTTTATGCAAGTATTTTAAATTTGCATAGTGTGCTACTGCAGATCTCTTAACTTTTTTCTTTTCAACAGCCATACGTTTTAAGCACTATTCTGTAGTTGCAAGTATATCTGAGCCACTGCTTCTCACTGATGCATCCCACTCTAATGCTCTAGTCGTCCAGTTCCCTGGTGATGGGATCCAATTATTTGTAACCACATGCCTTTTTCATGTTTGCAGGGTGAACACTCTCAAGAGTGAGATTGCAGGGGCCAGTGTATAATTTGTTTTCCTGAAGTTCTACTCAGCTGTTCCAAAGCAGCAGTACTAGTTTGCACTTTCAGTGGCAGTGCCTGAAGGTTCCTGTCAGTCAACCACTCACTAACACTTGATGTTACCAGGCTTTCTAATTTGTCCTAATCAGGTGAGCATAAAGTGGTATTTCATTATTCCAAATTGTATTTTTCTAATCATGATGATCATCTTTAAGCAACCGTTTCCTTTTGTATATATTTTTATCCATATACATTTTTAGCAATTTAGGTATTCTATTCTAAGGAAGGGTTTGATTTATTATCTATTTGTGTTGATGTGCAGGGGTTCCTTACATAGTCTAGATATTTATTGCTTATTGGTTTTAAATGTTGCCAATATTTTCTGCCACCTATGCCATTAACTATGTCTCTATTGTCTAGTTAATCAGAAATCTTTATTTTTAATACAGTGAAATACATTAATTGTTTTATTGTGATTTGGGTTTAGGGGCCTTAGGAAAGTTATTACAAAGATATCTTTTACATTGATTTCTATTAATTTTATACTTTTGTCTTTCATGTTTAGATCTTTAATCCATGAGAAATCATTTTGGTATGTGATATAGTACAGGGATCCAATATTATTTTTCTCCATATTATGTCATTTTTTTCCAGTTCCATCTACCAAAAGAACCATTCTTTTCCTGAATGATTTATGAAGCCACATCTATTGTATGCTAAGTTCCCACAGAGATGGGATGTTCTTCAGGTCTCTGATTTGCTTCTTACGATAGTCTATTTGTTCTTACACTACTATCACACTATTTTTTAAATCGATTTGTATTGATTGTACCATTTATCTGGTAGGATAAGACACCTACATAGCTCCATTTTTAAAAATTGCTCTAGCTATTCATAGACCTTTATTCTTCTACATAAAATCTGTATGGGAATTGCATTAAATTCTTAGGTTAATCTGGAGAGAAGTGGTAGCTTTACCATATTAGTCATTGCACCTTGAATATGAGGTAATTTCCATCCATTTTTTTTCTTCTTTTAGTATTTTAAAGGCAACTTTAACAATTTCTCTATTAAAGTCTTATGTATTCCTTGTTAGACATACATAACCTAACCCTTGTTAGGTTAAAGTCTTAATGCTTAATTTTTGTTGCTTATTTTATATTTTTCCAGTGAGTTATTGCTGGTTTTAAAATGTATTGAATTTTACTAGCAGAGTTTTTATCTGGCAATCTTTTTGAACTTTCTTACTGGTTCTAATAGTTTGCCTATATAGAAGTGAGTATGTCATTTCTCTTGCAAACATTTTCTCTCATATTGTCTGACAGGCTCTACATTTTATGGAACACTAGTGAGCAGAGAGATCATCTTTGGTTTGTTGCCAGTATTAAAGCAAATCAGTCTAAATTTTTTCCACTGAGTATGTTTTTGCTTTAGGCCTCTGCTAGATGGACATTTTAAGTCAAGAATGTCTTTTAATTTATTTCCAGCATTATTGAGGTATAAGTGACAAAAATTGTACAATATATGTATAAGGTATACAATGTGATGATTTGATATAGGTATGCATTGTGAAATTATTACCACAAGCTATTAACATATCCATAACCTCACATACTAACCACTTTGTATGTGTGTTATATGAACACAAGATCTAGTCTCAGCAAATTTCAAGTATATAATACAGTCTTATTAATTATAGTCAACATGCTGTACATTAGATTCCCAGATTTTATTCATCTTGTAACTGAAAGTTTTTACCCTTTGGTCAACATCTCTCCATTTTCCCCACCTTCCAGCCCCAGGCAATAACCATTCTACTCTCAGATAGTATGAGTTCAAGTTATATACATACACATACACACACACACACACACATTTTCTTTATCCATTCATCTGTCAACAGACACTTAGATTCTTTCTATATTTTGGCTGTAGGGAACAATGCTGCTGTGAACATTGGACCAGTTCAGGTAACTCTTCGAGATCCTGATTCCAATTCCTTTACATATATATATATACTCAAAAATGGGATTCTAGATCATATGGTAGTTCTATTTTTAACTTTTCTGAGGAACCCCTACACTGATTTCCATAAAGGCTGTATCAATTTACATTCCCATCAAAAGTGTACAAGGTTTCCCTTTTCTCCACATCCCTGTCAGCACAAAAAGTGCTTGTCTTTTTGATAATAGCCATCCTGACAGTTATACCTCATTGTTGTTTTGATTTACATTTCACTGATGATTAGTGATGTTGAGCATCTAATCAAATACCTGTTGGATATTTGTATGTCTCCTTTGGATGATGTCTAAATAAGATCCTTTGCCCATTTTTACATCTTGCTATTGAGGTGTGTGAGTTTCTTATACATTTTGGATATTAACCCTTTATTAGATGTATGGCTTGTAAATATTTTCTCCCATTCCATATACTGCCTTTTCATTCTATTGTTTTCCATAATGTTTTCTCTGCTGTTGCAGAAACTTTTTACTTTGAAGTATTCCCACTTGTTTATTTTTGCTTTTGTTTACTTTGGTTTCTGTGTTATATCCAAAAAAGCATTGCCAAGCCCAGTGTCAAGAAGAATTTTCTCAATGTTTTCACTTAGGAATTTTATGGTTTCAGGTCTTACATGTAAGTCTTTAGTACATTTTGAGTTAATTATTTTTTATGGTGTAAGACAAGGGTCCAATTTCATTCCTTTGCAGACAGCTATCCATATTTTCCTACACCATTTATTAAGGAGACTGTCATTTTCCCCATTGTGTGTTCTTGACATCTTTGTGAAAGATTAATTGACATATATGTGTGGGTTTATCTCTGAACTCTCTTTTGTTTCCATTGGTCTATGAGTCAGTTTTTAATGCCAGTAAGATACTGTTTTGATTACTATAGCTTTGCAATATAGTTTGAAATCAGGAAGTGTGATGCCTACAGCTTTGTTTTTCTTTTCATTACTGTTTCTATGCCCTTATTTATTATTGGTCTGTTCAGATTCTTAGTCTTAGTAGTTTGTGTTTCTAGGAATTTACCCATTTCTTCAGGTTCCAATTTGTTAACATATGCTTACTGACAGTAGTCTCCTATGATTCCTTTTTATTTCTATGGTATCAGTTGTAATGTCTCATCTTATTTCTAATTATAATTACTTGAGTATGTTGAGTCTCCTCTCTTTCTTGGTTAGTCCACCTAAAGGTTTGTCAACTTTGCTTATCTTTTCAAAAACCAACTCTTAGTTTCATTGATCTTTTCTATTCTCATTTGTATTCTTGTTCTGTTTCATTTCTTGTTGCCCTGATCTTTTGAATCTCCTTTCTGCTAACTTTGGGCTTACTTTGTTCTTTGACATGTAAAATTAGGTTGTTTATTTAAGATATTTAAGATACTTCTTTTTTCTTAATGTAGGCATTTACTGCTATAAACTTTCCTTAGTTTTTGCTTTTGATGCATCGCATGAGTTTTGGTATGCCATGTTTCCAATTTTGTCTCAAGTTATTTTTTTGATAGCTCTTTGATTTCTTCTTTGACCCGTTAGTTGTTCAGGATCTTGTTGTTTAATTTCCACACATTTGTGACTTCTGCAATTTTTCTTTTATTTTTGGTATCTAGGTTCATACCACTGTTATCAGAAAAGATACCTGATATGATTTCAATCTTCTTAAATTGTTAACACTTGTTTTGCAGTCTAGCATATGATCTATGCTGGAAAATGTTCTGTGTACTCTTAGAAGAATGTGTGTTCTGTAACTGTTGGATAGATTGGTCTGTATAAGTCTTTTAGATCCACTTGTCTGTAGTGTTATTCAAGTCTGCTGTTTCCTTGTTGACTTTCCATCTGGATGATCTAACGATTGTTGAAAGTAAAGTATTGAAATCCCTTACTACTATTATTATACTGCTGTCTCTACCTCGCTTCAGATCTGTCAGAATATTTGCTTTATATATTTAAGTGCTTCAATGTTTGGTATATATAATTTTTATATACTCTTGACAAATGGACTCCTTCATAATGGTGATCTTCTTTGTCTCTTGTGACAAACTTTGACTGAAAGTTTAGTGTGCCTGATAAAAGTATAGGACCTCTACTGTCTTTGGTTACTATTCACAGAGAATATCTTTTTCCATATATTCACTTTTAGCCAATTTGTGTCCTTAAAGCTAAATTGAGCTTTAAGTACTCAGCATACTGCTGGATACTGCTTTTAAAAATCCAGTCAGGCACTCTGTGCCTTTTGATTGGAGAATTTAATCCATTTGAATTTAAAGCAACTATTGATAGGTAAGGAGTTATAGCCATTTTGTTAACTGTTTTCTAGTTCCTTTTTTTTCTTCCTCTCTTGCTGTCTTCATGGTTTATTGATTTTTTGAAGTGATATGCTTTGATTTCTCTATCTGTTGTGTATCTACTGAGGTTTTTTTCTTTGTAGTTACCATGAGGCTCACAAACATCTTAAAGTTATAACAGTCTATTTTAAATTGATAATGACAACTTCAATTGCATACAAAAATGCTACACTTTTACTTCTGTCCCTACCTCTTTTATGCTATTGACATCACACTTAACTCTCTTGATACTGTGTATCCATTAACAAATTATTGCAGCTACAGTTACATGTAATACTTTTGTCTTTTAACATTTATATCTGAGGTAAAATTATATATAATTTGTATATGTAAATATATTTATGTATTATATATATATTTATATATAATTTATATATACCACCATTACAGTATTAGAGTATTGAATTTGACTATATAGTTATCTTTACCAATGAGTTTTATACTTTATATATTTTCCTGTTGTAACTTAGTGTCCTTTCCTTTCAGCCTGAAAAATTCCCCTTAGCATTTCTTATAAGGCAGATCTAATGGTGATAAACTCCTTCACCTTTTATTTCTCTGGGAATGTCTTCATCTGTCCTCATTTCTGAAGGACAGTTTTTTCATGTATAGTGTTCTTGGTGGCAGGTTTTTTGTTTTCTTTCATCTCTTTGAATATATTATCACACTCTAGTGTCCTGCAAGGTTTCTGCTAAGAAAACTGCTGATAGCCTTATGAGGGGAGGGGAGGCTTTATGTGGCAAGTCATTTTTCTCTTCTTTCAAAATTCTTCCTTTGTATTTGACTATTGACAATTTAATTATAATGTGTCTCATGGTAGTCTTCTTTGGGTTGCCCTTGCTTGGGGGTCCTTTAAGCTTCATGAATCTGGGTGTCATTGTGCCTTCTAAGATTTGGGAAGTTTTCAGCTTTATTTCTTTGAATAAACCCTCTGCTCCTTTCTCTCTCTCTTGTCCTTCTGTAATTCCTATAAGGTGTATATTCACTTGTTTAATTAATTATGTCCCATAAGTCCCATTTGCTTTCTTCATTCTTTTTCATGTGCTTTCCCCACTCTAATTTCAAATGGTCTGTCTTCAAGTTTGCTTATTATTTCTTTTGCATGGTCAATTAAGCTTTTGAAGCTCTCTAGAATTCTTTAGTTCTGTCATTGTATTCTTCAGCCTCAGGATTTTTCATCTGTTCTTTGTTTATGGTTTCTGTTAGTTTATTAAACTTCTCATTTTGTTCATGCATTTCCCTGATCTCATTTAGTTGTCTATAGTGTATTTTTTTGCATATCATTGAGCTCCTTTAAGATGATTAGTTTGAATTCTTTGTCAGGCAATTAGTAGATCTCCATTTTGTTGGGGTCAGTTACTGGAGCTGCATCAGTTTCCTTTGGTGGTGTTATGTTTGCCTGATTTTCATGATCCTTATACTCTTGCATTGGTGTCTATGCATTTTAAGGCACAAACACCACTTTCAGTCTTTACAGTGTGGTTTTAGCAGGTAAAGACCTTCTCTTGTTGGGTTCCTAGATGATGGAATTTGCTCTGGTATTGCAGTTAAGTGTGCTTGGAGCCAGACCATATGGCTGCTGCTGCAGGTATAGGCAGGCACGACTCCCAGCAGGTCTCTGGGCTGGCAGGATCACTCTTGGACCTCAGGTGAAAGTGGCTGGAGCCAGATAACAGGCTGATAAAAGGGTCCATAGCCAGACCAAGGTTGGAGGGCCTGATACCCACAGCATATGTGTGGATCTCTACCTGGATCCCACAAAGGCACTATTGTCCAGGGATAGGATAGCTGCCAAATTATTGTTGCTGTGTGGTGTTACCAGTGGATGTTCTCTTATTCTGCCATCTTGATGATGTCACTCTCTGAATGCTTTTTAAAACTATCTACTGAGATTTTAATTTTTATTGAAGTACAGTTGACTTACAATATTGTGTTAGTTTCAGGTGTACAACAAAGTGATTCAGTTATACAAACACACACACACACAAACACATATCTTTTCAAATTAGAGTTTTCCTCTTTTCCAGATACATGCCCAGGAGTGGGATTGCTGGATCATATGTTAACTCTATTTTTAGATTTTCAAGGAACCTCCATACTGTTTTCCATAGTGGCTGCACCAACTTATATTCCCACCAACAGTGTAGGAGGGTTCCGTTTTCTCCACAACCACTCCAGCATTTATTATTTGTAGACTTTTTGATGACAGCCATTCTGACTGGCGTGATGTGATACCTCATGTAGTTTTGATTTGTATTTCTCTAATAATTAGTGATGTTGAGCATCTTTTCATGTGCCTGTTGCCCATCTGTATGTCTTCTTTGGAGAAATGTCTATTTAGGACTTCTGCCCATTTTCTGATTGGGTTGCTTGTTTTTATTAGTATTGAGATGTATGAGCTCTTTGTATATCTTGGAAATTAAGCCCTTGTTGGTCACATTGTTTGCAAATATTTTCTCCCAGTCTGTAGGTTGTCTTTCTGTTTTGTTTAGAATTTTCTCCACTAGCTGATTAGAGTGTTGGATTTAATTAGTAGATCTTCTCAGTATTCTTACATTCCATCTATTCTTGTGTGTGTGCCAAACTCTGCCTGTCAGTTTAAATGTGTCCCTTATAAATGACCTATTTTGATGCATCTTTTTAACTCCAATTTCCACTTTTGTAACAGCTATTACATTAGGGCTTATTTGTCTATTATTTCTTATATATTATACTGTATTTTCTATTTATTATAATTTTACTTATATTTTCTAGAGTCAGTTTATTTCTGCCTTACACATGACTGCTAACAATTTTTAATCTGGTTGCCTCATTGGCCTGAATGACTCTTTCTAGAAGATGCACCGTAGTCTGACACTCTTTTATCCAATCTTCCTTCCTTCATTCTTGTTAGACCTCCATCACAATTTCAAGGCCCTCCTGGCCAACATCTGCTCCATCTCTCCCTTATCTTTCACAAGCATTTTCTCCAATAAATCTAGCACAATTCTAATTCTGTCTTGAGACCTGCTTCACAGGAGACATTTTTGTCGTTGATCTCAGAGGAAATGCTTTCAATATTTTGTAATTAAGTATAATGTTTTCTGAGTTATTCTTTTTTGCAGATTCCCTTTATCAGATAAAGACCTCTTCCTCTTCTATTATAAGTTTCTGAGTTGTTTTTTTTAACATGACTATGTTTTGAATTTTACTTAATACTTATCTGCATCTATTAAGGTTATCAAATGATATTATTCCTCAATTCTGTAATATGGCAGATTGGACTAATTAATATTTTTAATTGTTTTCATTGAGGTATAACATAGTAAAGTAGGTAAAGTGCATAATCCAAAGTATACAGTTCAATGAATTTTCACATTTGTATATAACCATATATCTACCACCAAAATCAAAGTCAAGATATAGAACATTTCCATCACCACAGAAATTTTCCTTTTGCTCTTCCCAGTCATCACCCACTCTCACCCAAAACTAATCACCATTCTGATTTCAATCACCACTGATTATTTTGTCTATCTTGAAATAGAATCATACAGTATGTACTCATGTCTGTATTCTCTTAGTCAACATTAATTTGTGAGATTTATCCAAGTTGTTGCATATATCAGTAGTTCATTCTTTTTTCCTTTAATCACTGTTTTGTATTGCATTGTATAAACATATAATGAACACTTGGTTTGCTTCAAGTTGTTGACTGTCAGAAATAGAGATGCTATGAAACAATTTGTACATGACATCTGGTAGGCTTATGTACTCGTTTATCTAGGGTAAACACCTAGAAGTGTAATTGATGGGCTGTAAGTTATGCATATGATTAAATTTACTAGATAACGCCAAACAGTTTTTTACATTCCCACAAGCCACAAATGAAAGTTGCATTTGCTGGACATTCTTGGGAGTAGTCGATATTACCATGTTTTTTCTATTTCAGCCATTCTGGTGTGTTTGAAGTAGCATGTAATTGCAATCATGGCGTTAATATACATATCCCTGTTGCATAATTACATTGAGCATCATTTTCTTTGTTTATTCATCATCTGGATCTCTTTAGTGACATGGCTGTTCAGGTCTTTTGCCAATTTTTCAAAGTCGGTTATTCTGTTTTTTACTTATTGATTGTAGGAATTCTTAACATATTCTGAATACAAATCTTTTATCACATGTATGTATTTCAAATTTTATCTCCCAGTATCTTGCTTGATTTTTCACTCTATTAGTATTTCAGTCAACAGAAGTTCTTAATTTTAGTGAAGACCAACTTATAATTTTTTAATTTATCTTTGTTTCCAATATTAGAAATTTCTGCCTACTTAAAGAAGATGCATTTCTCTAGTAGTAGTATGGTCGTTATTTCACATTTTGATTTCTGATTCTTCTCAAATTAATAATTATTCATGGTATTCAGAAGCACTAGAGTGCCTGATGACTGAGTCTAGGTAAATTCAACTGGCAGATTCACTCAGTCTGTATTTTTTAAAGAGCCTCTTTCATAGTGGACGTTCTTTGATGAGCATTAAATGTGATACTACACACTGTGGGACCTGTGAGTTTATCTATCTGATTCTTTTTAAACTCCTTTTTCTCCACTCTATTTTTTCTCTTTCTAGGCTTCTGACCAACCAGAGAAGTCATTCACTACTACCAATGAGCAAGTATTCTTACCTCAGGCTACTTCTCTTTACATACTAAGTGGACGAGCACATTCAACCTGAGCTCTGACCTTTGGGAGGATTTCTCCTTGGAGGATTACCTGTCTTTCAGCACCACCTGAGTATGGAGTTAATATAGCAACAATCCATTTTTAACTTGCATCTATTTACAAGGTGATCCTTCCATGAATCTTGTTTGGCTTTTTTCCTCTTCCATCAGCTAGACATAAGGGGGCTCTCCCACCTTCTGACTGATATATCTATGGATGTGATCTGAGGAGGTGCTGATGGTGGGTGACATGGAGGTCTGAGTCATCAGCTCATTCAGCTTGAGTCCTCTGGCCTTACTCATGCCCTATCTTAGATGCACAGCAGCTACCCTAGCATAGATTGCTATTGGACCCACCTGTCATTTTAATAGGAATCATCTGACAAAACCAGAGTATGATTAAGTTATAGTTTCATAGAAACTTGATGTCCCACAGACAGTAGTTCTCTATCAAGGTCCAGATTTTTATGTCAGCTTTGCCCTAAGGATATATATTTTTATTCTGCTACTTGAGCTTGCCATAAACTCCATATTCATCTTTCCAACCACTTCATATAACAGAGCCTATCAGTTCATAGGATTCAAGCATCTTGTCTGCTTAACCCTAGACTGCACCTGCACCAGAGCTCTTTCCTGAGTCCCATTCAAAGCTGGCAGCATCACCTGGTATATGGGTCAGGTGAGTATTTCCAAGTTTCAAATATGCATCCTCCAGAACCCAAATATGATTGATTACCAGTTAAAGATACATGCTTAAGTTGCTGACCTCTTAATTTCAAATACATTTTAGATATTCTGCATTTGTACTCGTCTCCCCTCAAAATTACTGTTTTTGATATTGTAAGCCTATCTTTGGGGGTGTGTATGCCTTAACTGCTTATTTTACATACAAATTGTACTACTTTTGTCTTTTAACCCCTAGCTTTGTGTGTGGATGATTTACTACCTTTACTGTATGTCTGCCTTAGTAGCGAGCTTTTCTGTTTCATAATTTTCTTCTTTCTAGCTGTGGCCTTTTCTTTTCTGCCTAGAGAAGTTCCTTTAGCACTTTTTGTAAAGCTTGTTTGGTGGTGAACTCTTTTAGCTTTTGCTTCTCTGTAAAGCTTTGATTTCTCCATCAAATCTGAACAAGAGCCTTACTGAGTGTTCTTGGTTGTAGGTTTTTCTCTTTCATTACTTTAAGTATATCATTGCCACTCCCTTCTGGCCTGCAAAGGTTTCTGCTGAAAAATCAGCTGATAGCCTTATGGGAGTTCCCTTGTATGTTATTTGTTACTCTTAATATTCTTTTAGTCATTTTGATTGATTACACTGTGTCTGCTGTGTTCCTCTGTGGGTTAATCCTGTATGGAACTCTCCACAATTCCTGGACTTGGGTGACAGTTTCCTTCCCTCAGGTTAGAGAACTTTTCAGCTATTTCTTCAAATATTTTCTCAAGCCTTTCTCTTCTCCTTTTGGGACCCTGATCATGCAAATATTAGTGTGCTTTATGTTGTCCCAGAGGTCTCTGAAACTGTCCTCATTTCTCTTCATTCTTTTTTCTTTGTTCAGCAGCAGTGATTTCTACTACTTTGTTTTCCAGCTCATTGATCTGGTCCTCTGCCTCATTTAGTCTGTTATTGATACCGTATAGTGTATTTTTCATGTCAGTTATTGTATTCTTTAATTCTGTTTGGTTGTTGTATTTTCTAATTATTTGTTAAAAACTTCTAATTTCTCACTCTGTGCATCCATTCTCCTCACGAGTTCTTTGATCATCTTTATGATCATTACTCCAAATTGTTCCTTGTGTAGATTGCCTATCTATCTCTACATCACTTAGTTGTTCTTCTGCAGTTTTATCTTGTTCCTTTCTCTGACACATATTCCTTTGTCACTTCATTTTGTCTAAATAGTTACTTGTATTTTTATGTATGCAGTAGGTTGGTTATGTTTGACCTTGGAGAAATGGCCCTCTATAGGAGACAACCTATGCATCCCAGAAGTGCACTCTCCTCTCTTCACCCAAGGGCAGGGGGCCAGCTGGTCCCAGGATGGTCACTGGCATGTGTTTGTGGACTCAGTCTGAAGGCTGCTGGACTATAGTTTTCTTGCTTCTGGTTTCTGCTCACTGGTGGGTGAAGCTAATCTAGAGACTTTTGAAGGACTGGTGCCTGCACCCTGGTGGATGGAGGTGAGTCTTGGTCCTCTGGGGGGCAAGGCGATGTCTAGAGGTGTGTCTGCAGGTGGCTGTGTGCTCATGAGGTCTTTAGGAAGCCTGTCTGTTGGGTGGCACTGTTTCCAGGAGAGCTCATGCAGATGAATGCTCACTGGTAATACCTGCCACCAGTGTCTAAGTCCCCAGGGTGGGCCACAGCTGCACCCCGACTCCCCAGGAGACCCTCTAAGACCATCAGGTATGTCTGGCCCAGGCTCCTTTCAAATTACTGCTTTTGCTCTTGGTCCCAGTGCGCATGAGGTTTTATGTGTACTCTTTTAAGAGTGAAGTCTGTTTTCCCCAATCCTGTGTAGCTTCTGCACTCAAGCCCTGCTGGCCTTCATATCCAAATGCTCTGGGGGCTCCTTTTCCCCAGGCTAGGGGGCCTGATGTGGGACTCAGAACTCTCACTCCTGTGGGAAAATCTAATTCAATTATGCTCCAGTTGGTGGGTCAACCACCTGGGGGACATGGGATTTGATTATATCATGAATCAGCCCCTCCTATGTGCCTTGTTTTATGTCTTTATGTATCTTTCTGGTAGGTTTCAGTCTTTTTCAACAATGATCGTTCTGCAGAGTGTTGGATTTTGGTGTGCTCCTGAGTGGGGGTGAGCTTAGGGTACTTCTATTCTGCCATCTTGGCCACTCTATAGCTATTTTCTTTATGGTATCAGGGATTACATCAAACATCTTAAAGTTTGAAATAGTAATGGTCAGGAGAAAGTGTCAAAATGGCAGCATAGAAAGACACGAGCTCACCCCTTCTTACAAAAAACACCAAAATCACAACTAACTTCTAAATAACGATTTAACAAAAAAAAATGCTAGAACAAAAAACATAACCTGCTTTCACAAAGCAAGAAGAAACCACAATGAGACAGTAGGAGGGTGATAAAATCAACTCCCATACTTGCCAGGTGGGCAACGTATAAAGTGGAAAATAATTATACCACAGAAGTTCTCCCACCGGAATGAAAGTCCTGAGGCCCACATCAGGCTTCCCAGCCTTGAGGTCTGGCAACAGGAGGAGGAAACCCCAGAGGATCTGGCTTTGAGAACCGGTAAGGTTTGATCACAGGAATTCCACAGGACTTGGGGAAACAAAAACTCTACTCTTAGAGGGCACACACAAGGCCTCCTGCACACCATGACCCAGGGAAAAAAGCAGTGACTTCCTAAGAGACTGGGCCAAACCCACTTACTAGTATTGGAAGGTCTCCAGCAGAGCCGGGGATGGCTGTGGCCCACTGCAGGGACAAGACACTGGCAGCAGTAGTTCCTGGGAGTACTCATTGGCGTTAACACTCCTGGAGGCCACCATTTTCTCCCAAAAACCTAGCTCCACCCAACAGCCTGTAGGCTCCAGTGCTAGGACACCTTAGGCCAAACAACCAAGGAATAAAACCCAGTTCCACCCACCAGTGGGCAGGAATCAGTCCTTCCCACTGGGAAGCCTGCATAAGCCTCTTAAACAGCCTCATCCACCAGAGGGCAGACAGCAGAAGGAAGAAGAACTACAATTCTGGAGCCTGCAGAACAGAAACCTCAATCAAAGTTACACAAAATGACATGGCAGAGGAATATGTCCCAGGTGAAGTAACAAAACCCCAGAAGAACAATTAAGTGAATTGGAGATAGCCAATCTACTGGGAAAAGAATTCAGAGTAATGATAGTGAAGATGATCCAAGATCTCGGAAAAAGAATGGAGGCACAGATCGAGAGGATACAAGAAATGTTTAACAAAGACCTACCAGAACTAAGGAACAAATAGATGAACAATACAATAACTTAAATGAAAAATACAGTAGAAGGAACTGATAGCAGAAAAACTGATAAGTGAGCTGGAAGACATAATGGTGGAAATCACTGCCGCCTAACAGAATAAAGAAAAAAGAATGAAAAGAAATGAAGACAGTATTAGAGACCTCTGAGACAACATTAAAACACCAACATTTGTATTCTAGGGGTCCCAGAAGAACAGAGAAAGGACCTGAGAAAATATTTGAAAACCTCCCTAATATAGGAAAGGAAGCAGTCACCCAAGTCCAGGAAGTGTAGAGTCCCAAGGAGGAACACGCCAAGACACATAGTAATCAATTTGACAAAAATTAAAGACAAAGAAAAAATATTAAAAGCAACAAGGGAAAAGCAACAAATAACATACAAGGAACTCCCATAAGGTTATCAGCTGATTTCTCAGCAGAAACTCTGCGGGGCAAAAGGGAGTGGCACAATATATTTAAAGTGATGAACAGGAAGAACCTACAACCAAGAATATTCTACCCAGCAAGTTTCTCATTCAGATTCGAAAGAAAAATCAAAAAGCTTTAAAGACAAGCAAAAGCTAAGAGAATTCAGCACCACCAGACCAGCTTTGCAACAAATGTTAAAGGAAATTCTCTAAGCAGAAAAGGCCACAACTAGAAACAAGCAAATTACGATTGGAAAAGCTCACAGCTAAAGGCAAATATATAGTAAAGGTAGGAAATCAGCTGCACACAAATATGATATCAAAACCAGCAATTGTGAAACGGTCCCGAGCCGAGGTGTCGCCAGGGCGGTTCTGCACCAGGAACTTTGGGCAGAAGGGCTGGTGTGAGGCCTCTGCCCGTGGCTCCCTGTGAGCAAGTGAAACTAGACGAAGCGCCAAGGCGAAGAAAAAAGCCTCAGAAGCAGCGGATTAAAGCTCCACAATCAACTTGATGTACCTGCATCTGTGGAATACCTGAATAGACAACGAATCATCCCAAATTAAGGAGCGGTGTGGATGAAAGGCTCTTGGTGCTGCAGCCAGGAGTTAGTGCTGTGCCTCTGAGGTGGGAGAGCCAACTTCAGGACACTGGTCCACAAGAGGCCTCCCAGCTGCGCATAATATCAAACGGCGAAAATCTCCCAGAGATCTCCATCTCAACGCCAGCACCCAGCTTCACTCAACGACCAGCAAGCTACAGTGCTGGACATCCTATGCCAAACAACTAGAAAGACAGGAACACAACCCCACCCATTAGCAGAGAGGCTGCCCAAAATCATAAGTCTACAGACACCCCAAAAAACACCACCAGACGTGGACCTGCCCACCAGAAAGACAAGATCCAGCCTCATCCACCAGAACACAGGCACTAGTACCCTCCACCAGGAAGCCTACACAATCCACTGAACCAACCTTAGCCACTGGCGACAGACACAAATAACAACAGGAACTACGAACCTTCAGCCTGCAAAAAGGAGACCCCAAACACAGTAAGATAAGCAAAATGAAAAGACAGAAAAACACACAGCAGATGAAGGAGCAAGATAAAAACCCACCAGACCTAACAAATGAAGAGGAAGTAGGTAGTCTACCTGAAAAAGAATTCAGAATAATGATACTAAAGATGATCCAAAATCTTGGAAATAGAATAGACAAAATGCAAGAATCAGTTAACAAGGACCTAGAAGAACTAAAGATGAAACAATGATGAACAACACAATAAATGAAATGAAAAATACTCTAGATGGGATCAATAGCAGAATAACTGAGGCAGAAGAACGGATAAGTGACCTGGAAGATAAAATAGTGGAAATAACTACTGCAGAGCAGAATAAAGAAAAAAGAATGAAAAGAACTGAGGACAGTCTCAGAGACCTCTGGGACAACATTAAACGCACCAACATTCGAATTATAGGGGTTCCAGAAGAAGAAGAGAAAAAGAAAGGGACTGAGAAAATATTTGAAGAGATTATAGTTGAAAACTTCCCTAATATAGGAAAGGAAATAGTTAATCAAGTCCAGGAAGCACAGAGAGTCCCATACAGGATAAATCCAAGGAGAAATACGCCAAGACACATATTAATCAAACTGTCAAAAATTAAATACAAAGAAAACATATTAAAAGCAGCAAGGGAAAAACAACAAATAACACACAAGGGAATCCCCATAAGGTTAACAGCTGATCTTTCAGCAGAAACTCTGCAAGCCAGAAGGGAGTGGCAGGACATATTGAAAGTGTTGAAGGAGAAAAACCTGCAACCAAGACTACTCTACCCAGCAAGGATCTCATTCAGATTTGATGGAGAAATTAAAACCTTTACAGACCAGCAAAAGCTGAGAGAGTTCGACACCACCAAACCAGCTCTACAACAACTGCTAAAGGAACTTGTCTAGGCAAGAAACACAAAAGAAGGAAAAGACCTACAATAACGAACCCAAAACAATTAAGAAAATGGGAATGGGAACACACATATCGATAATTACTTTAAATGTAAATGGACTAAATGCTCCCACCAAAAGACACAGATTGGCTGAATGGATACAAAAACAAGACGCATATATTTGCTGTCTACAAGAGACCCACTTCAGACCTAGAGACACATACAGACTGAAAGTAAGGGGATGGAAAAAGGTATTTCATGCAAATGGAAACCAAAAGAAAGCTGGAGTAGCAATTCTCATATCAGACAAAATAGACTTTAAAACAAAGACTATTAGAAGAGACAAAGAAGGACACTACATAATGATCAAGGGATCGATCCAAGAAGAAGATATAACAATTGTAAATATTTATGCACCCAACATAGGAGCACCTCAATACATAAGGCAAATACTGACAGCCATAAAAAAGGAAATCAACAGTAACACATTCATAGTAGGGGACTTTAACACCCCACTTTCACCAATGGACAGATCATCCAAAATGAAAATAAATAAGGAAACACAAGCTTTAAATGATACATTAAACGAGATGGACTTAGTTGATATTTATAGGACATTCCATCCAAAAACAGCAGAATACACATTTTTCTCAAGTGTGCACAGAACATTCTCCAGGATAGATCACATCTTGGGTCACAAATCAAGCCCCAGTAAATTTAAGAAAATTTAAATCATATCAAGCATCTTTTCATATCACAATGCCATGACATTAGAAATCAACTACAAGAAAAAGAAAAAAACTGTAAAAAACAGACACATGGAGGCTAAACAATGTGCTACTAAACAACCAATGGCTCACTGAAGAAATCAAAGAGGAAACCAAAAAATACCTAGAGACAATCAAAATGAAAGCATGACAATCCAAAACCTATGGGACACAGTAAAAAGTTCTAAGAGGGAAGTTTATAGCAATATAATCTTACCTCCAGAAACAAGAAAAATCACAAATAAAAAACCTAATGTCACACCTAAAGCAACTAGTGAAAGAAGAACAAACAAAACCCAAAGTTAGTAGAAGGAAAGAAATCATAAAGATCAGAGCAGAAATAAATGAAACAGAAATGAAGAAGAGAAAATATCAATGAAACTAAAAGCTGGTTCTTTGAAAAGATAAATGAAATTGATAAATCTTTAGTAAGACTCATCAAGAAAAAAAAGGAGAGGGCCCCAATCAATAAAATTAGAAATGAAAAAGAAGTTACAGTGGACACCACAGAAATTCATAGGATCATAAGAGACCATTATAAGCAAGTATAAGCCAATCAAAATGGACAACCTGGAAGAAATGAACAAGTTCTTAGAAAGGTACAGTCTCCCAAGGCTGAACCAGAAGAAATAAAAAATATGAACAGACCAGTCACAAGTACTGCAATTGAAACTGTGATTTTAACAAACAAAAGTCCAGGATCAGATGGCTTCACAGTCAAATTCTATCAGACATTTAGAGAAGAGTTACACCTATCCTTCTGAAACTATTCCAAAAAATCACAGAGGAAGGAATACTCCCAAACTCAGTTTATGAGGCCACCATCACCCTGATACCAAGTTAAAGATACCATAAAAAAAGAAAGTTACAGGCGAGTTATCACTGATGAACACAGACACAAAAGTCCTCAACAAAATACTAGCAATCTGAGTCCAACAATATATTAAAAGGATCATAACACCATGATCAAGTGGGATTTATCCCAGGGATTCAAGGATTTTTCAATATCCGCAAATCAATCAGTATGATACACCTCATCAACAAATCAAAGAATAAAAGCCACATGACCATCTCAATATATGCAGAGAAAGCTTTTGAAAAAGTGCAACACCGATTTATGATAAAAACTCTCCAGCAAGTGGGCATAGAGGGAACATACCTCAACATAATTAAGACCATGTATGACAAACCTACAGCTAACATCATACTCAACAGTGAAAAAGCTGAAAGCATTTCCTCTAAGATCAGGAACAAGACAAGGATGTCCTCTCTCACCACTATTATTGAACACAGGTTTGGAAGTCCTAGTCAAGGCAATCAGAGAAGAAAAATAAAAGGAATCCAAATTGGAAAAGAAGAAGTAAAACTGTCACTGTTTGCAGATGACACGAAACTATACATAGAAAATCCTAAAGATGCTACCAGAAAACTACTAGAGCTAATCAATAAATTCAGTAAAGTTTCAGGATAAAAAATTAATAAGCAGAAATCTGTTGCACTAACAATGAAAGATCAAAACGAGAAGTTAAAGAAACAATCCCATTTACCATTTCATCAAAAAGAATAAAATATCTATGAATAACCTACCTAAGGAAACAAAAGACCTGTACTCCGAAAACTATAAGACACTGATGAAAGAAATCAAAGATGGCACAAAGAGATGGAAAGATACACCATGTTCTTGGATTGGAGGAATCAATTCTGTCAAAATGACTATACTACCTGAGGCAATCCACAGATTCAGTGCAATCGCTATCAAAAATTACCAGTGGCATTTTTCACAGAACTAGAACAAAACAATCAAACTTTGGAGACACAAAAGACCCCGCATAGCCAAAGCAATCATGAGAAAGAAAAATGGTGCTGGAAGAACCAGCAGATTAGACTAACCAGATTAGTCTCCAAAATTTACAAACAGCACAGTGTCAAAAAAACAAACAACCCAATCAAAAACTGGGCAGAAGACCTAAATAGACATTTCTGCAAAGACGACTTACAGGTGGTCAGGAGGCACATGAAAAGATGCTCAACACCACTAATTATTAGAGACATGCAAATCAAAACTACAATGAGATATCACCTCACACCAGTCAGAATGGCCGTCATCAAAAAATCTACGAACAATAAATGCTGAAGAGGGTGTGGAGAAAAGGGAACCCTCCTGCACTGTTGGTGGGAATGTAAATTGATACAGCCACTATGGAGAACTGTATGGAGGTTCTTTATAAAACTAAACATAGAGCTACCATAGGATCCAGCAATCCCACTCCTGGGCATATATCTGGAGAAAAAACTTAGTTCAAAAGGATAGGTGCTCCCCAGTGTTCATTGCAGCACTGTTTACAACAGCCAGGAAATGGAAGCAACCTGAATGTCCATCACAGCTGAATGGATAAAGAAGATATGGTACATATTACTCAGACATTAAAAAGAATGAAATAATGCCATTTGCAGCAACAGGGATGGACATTATCATACTAAGTGAAGTAAGTACAGAGAAAGACAATAGCACTTACATGCGGAATCTTAAAAAAGAAAAAAAAGATACAAATGAACTTATTTACAAAACAGAAACAGACTCACAGACTTAGAGAACAAACTTATGATTACCAGGGAATGGAAGGGTGGGGGGGAGGGATAGACTGGGAATTTGGGATTGACATGTACACACTGCTGTATTTCAAATAGATAACCCAAAAAGGACCTACTGTATAGCACAGGGAACTCTGCTCAGTATTCTGTAATAACCTAAATGGGAAAAGAATCTGAAAAAGAATAAATACATGTATATGTATAACTGAATCACTTTGCTGTACACCTGAAATTAACACAACATTGTTAATCAACTATACTCCAATATAAAATAAAAATTTTTAAATCTTAAAGTTAAAATAATCTATTTTAAATGAACTTAAATTCAACTGCATACAAAAAACTGTTTCATGTCTCCACTCTTCCAGTTATTGATGTCACAAATTACATATTTTTATATTGTGTGCCCATAACATAGATTTGCTACAATACATTCATCTTTTGAACTCTATACCATAATTAAAAGTGATTTATGTACCAACACTACAATAATACCACAGTATCCTCTATTTGTCTATATACTCACCTTTATCAGAGAGCTTTATATTTTCATATGGTCCCATGCTGTTATCAGGCATCCTTTCATTTCAAGTCAAAGCACTTCCTTTAGCATTTCTTACAGGGAAAGTCCAGTGGTGAGGAAATCCTTCAGCTTTTGTCTATCTAGGAAAGCTTTGTTTTCTCCTTCCCATTTGAACAACAGCTCTGCAATATGATACAATATTCTTGGTGTTTTTTCATTCAATGCTTTGAAAATCTCATCGCACTCCCTTCTGACCACTAAGGTTTCTACTGAGAAATCTGCTGATCATCTTACAGCCGCTCCCTTTTACAAGTCACTTTTCTCATGCTGCTTTCAAGATCCACTCTTTGTCTCTGAGTTTGATTATATGTCTCAATGTGACTCTCTTTGGTTTTATTATTTGGAATTTGTTAAATTTCTTGCATTTCTATGTCCATTTCTTTCCTCAAATTGGTGATGTTTTCAGCCATAATTTCTTCAGATAGGCTTACCAGTCTGCTATTTCTGCCATAA
The DNA here is from genome assembly GCF_011762595.2 of Tursiops truncatus. NCBI lineage: Eukaryota > Metazoa > Chordata > Mammalia > Artiodactyla > Delphinidae > Tursiops > Tursiops truncatus. Next base: position 160,014,347 of record NC_047035.1, on the reverse strand, counting down.
CAAAATACCACAGAGTAGGTGTCTTAAATTATTTTCTCACAGTTCTAGAGGCACTAAGTCCAAGATTAAGGTGTTGTCAAGGTTGGTTTCTTCTTGGCTTGTAGACAGCTGCTTTCATACTGTGTCCTCAGATGGCCTTTCCTCTGTGTACAGCAGAGCTCACTGGGGTTTTTTCCTTTTTGTATAAGGACACCACCTTATGACCTCAGTTAACCTTAATTATCTCCTTAAAGGCCCCATCTCCAAACACAGTGACATCAAGAGATTAGGGCTCAAAATATGAATGGGGCAGTACAGTTTGGTTCATAACATTCTGCCTCCTGACCCCCAAAAGTTCATGTTCTTCTCACATGAAAAATACATACACCACATCCCAACAGCCCCCAAGTTTTAACCCATTCCAGTATCAATTCCAAGTCCAAAGTCTCATCTAGATATCATCTCAACAGGTACAGGAGAGATTTTAGGAACAATTCATCTGGAGACAAAATTTCTCTCCAGCTTTGAACCTGTTAAACCAGACAGGTTATCTGCTTACAAAATACAGTGATGGGACAGGCATAGGACAGGCATTCCCATGCCAAAAGGAGGAAACTGGGAAACAGAAAATGGTGCTGTGTCCCCCGAAGGACAAAAACCTAGCAATGCATATTCCACTAGACCTTAAGGCTCAAAGAGAATCCTCTTTTGCTGGGTGTTCTACCCTCCAGGCCCCCTGGGAAGGCAAAATCACCCCCACACCCCTAAGCAGTAGCCCCACGCCTGTGGCTCTTTGCAGCAGCAGCCTGGTTTGTAGAAACTGAGGAAGTGGCTCCACTCTCTGAAACGGAGGAGGAAACAGCCTTGTTCACTGGGCCTGTATGCACTGGATTTGTGGCAGGTGTGGATCCAGGTGTGGCAGCCCTGATGATCTCTGAATTGCCTTTGGGGTCATTCTTCCCTTTTCTTGAACGATAAAGTTGTATGCAGCTCAATAGCTTTATGGTCTGCAGATACTAAAACAAAGAAGTCTGAAAGCTCTCCTTTTCTGCTGGTATAATCCCACCTCTATTCCTGGCTTCAGTTGAGATGGCTGATTAAATCCATGAGTAATCTCTATGGAGTGACTGTCCAGCCACACCCTTGGGGTTCTCTCCAGAACACACTTTCTCATTTTTTTGCAATACTGACAGGCTGAGAATTTTTAAATCTTCAAGTTTTGATTTATTTTTGCTTCTAGTTCCTTCAAATCAATCTAGACTTCTTCTAGCATGCACCTCAAAACTCCTCCAGCTTTGACCCATCACCTCATCCTAAAAGCACTTCTAGATTTTTAGGTATTTGTAATAACAGCACCCCACATCTTGGTACCAAAATCAGTATTAGTCTGCTAGGGCTGCCATAACAAAATACCACAGACTGGGTTGCTTAAACAACAAAAATGCATTTTCTCACAGTTCTAGAGGCAAAAAGTCCAAGATCAAGGTGCCATCAGGGTTGGTTTCTGGCCTCTATTCCTGGCTTGCAAGGAGCTGTCTTCTCACTGTGGCCTCACATGGCCTTTCCTCAGGGCTCATACAAAGAGAGAGAAAACTCTGTTTCTTCTTCTTATAAGAACAGTCAGTTCTAAAAGATTAGTGCTCTTATCCGCATGACCTCATTTAATCATAATTACGTTCTTAAAGGCCCCACCTTCAAATACAGTCACACTGGGGGTTGGGGCTTCAAACAGGAATTTGTGGAGGTAGGGGGCACAATTCAGTCCATGACAGATCCTCTGCCTTCTTCTCTCTTCTCATTTCAGGACTCCTACAAAGCATATGTCCACTTGATGGTGCCCCCTAAATCCCTTCATTTTTTCTTCATTCTTTTTTCTTTTTGTCCCCGAGTTGGTCACTTGAAATGGCCTATCTTCCAGTTCACTGATCCATTCGTTCTTCTTCCTGGTCCCAGTGTGCTGTTGAACCATCTAGTGAATTTTTAATTCAGTTAAAGTATTCTTCTGCTCCAGAATTTGTTTGATTCCTTTTTATAGTTTGTCTCTTTGTGATTGTCTCATTTTGTTCATGCACTGATTACCTCATTGCATTTACTTTTCTATTTGAGCATCTATAATACTTTTATTTTGAATTATACGTCACAGATCTCTGTTTCCGTTTTCTGGAGATTATTTTTTTTCCTTTGCACATGTTTCCCTGTTAGTTTTTATGCCTTCTGTTGAAATGTAGGCATTTGAAAGAACATCCGGCTCTCCCAATCTTTGCAGACTAGCTACATACAAGGGGACACCTTCAACCTTAGTGTACTGTTGGTGGAAATGTAAATTGGTACATACACTATGGAAAACAGTATGGAGGTTCCTCAAAAAATTAAAAATATAATTACTATATGACCCAGCAATCCCACTTCTGGGTATATATCCAAAGGGAATAAAAACAGGACATCCAAAAGATAGAACAGTACCATGTTCATTGCAGCATTATCACAATAGACAAAATATGGAAACAACCTAAGTCTCCATCAACAGATGAACGGATAAAGAAGATGTGGGGGCCATGAGAAAGAATGAAGTCCTGCTATTTGTGATAACACCGACAAACCATAAGGGCATTATGCTAAGTCAGCCAAGTCAGACAGAGAAAGACAAATACCATATGATCTCACTCATATTTGGAACTTAAAAAGCCTAACTCATAGAAATAGAAAGTACAATGGTGTTTACCAGGGACTGAGGGTAGGGGAACTGGGGAGATGTTGTTTAAGGGTATAAACTTGCAACTAGTAAATGAATAAATTTTGGAGATCTAATGCACTACAGTGATTATACTCAGTAATACTATATTATAAACTTCTAAGTCGCTAAGAGACCAGATCTTAATTGTCCTCACTTCAAAAAGAAATGATAATTATGTGGTGTGACAGTGGTGTTAGCTAACACTGCAGTGGTAATCATATTGCAATATATAAATCAACACATTGTATACCTTAAACTTATACCATGTTGTATGTCAATTATATTTCACTTTTTAAAGGAGATATCACAAGGAAAATTAGAAAATATCTAGAGACAAATGAAAACACAACATTGCAAAAATTATGGAATGCAGTTAAATAGTGTTAAGAGGGAAATTTACAGCTGCAAATTCTTACATTGACGAAGATTACAAAACCAACAATCTAACTTTATATATTAAGAAAACTAGTAAAAGAAGAACAAATTAACCCAAAGCTAGCAGAAGGAAAGAAATAATATAGATTAGAGCAGAGATAAACAGAGAATAGTAAAACAGTAGAGAAAATCAATAAAACAAAGATTGGTTGTTGGAGAAGATCAACAAAATTGACAAAACTTTATTAGCTAGATAAGCTAAGAAGAAAACAGAGAAGACCCAAATTACTAAAATTAAACATGAAGAGGGGACACTACAACTGATGCTACAGAAATAAAAAGGAATGTAAGAGAATACTATGAACAATTATATGGCAACAAATTGGGGTAATCTAGAAAATGGAAAAATTCCTAGAAACATACAACCTGTCCACATTGAATCTGGAAAAAAATAAAAAATCTAAACACAACTGTAACTAATAAGGAAATTGAAGCAGTAATCAAAAACTTCCCAACAAAGAAAACTCCAGGGGACTTCCCTGGTGGCGCAGTGGTTGAGAGTCCACCTGCTGACGCAGGGGACATGGGTTCATGCCCCGGTCCGGGAGGATCCCACATGCCGCGGAGCGGCTGGGCCTGTGAGCCATGGCCGCTGAGCCTGCGTGTCCGGAGCCTGTGCTCCGCGGCGGGAGAGGCCACAGCAGTGAGAGGCCCGCGTACCACAAAAAAAAAAAAAGAAAGAAAGAAAACTCCAGGACCAGACAGCTTCACTGGTGAATTCTACCAAACATTTAATGAAGAATTAACACAAATCCTCCTCAAATTCTTCAAAAAAAAGTAAAGAGGTAATGCATCTTAACTAATTATATGACTAAAAAGACCAGTATCCCTGATGAATACTGATGTAAAAGTACTCAACAAAATGCTAGCAAAATGAATTCAATAACATATTAAAAGAATTATATATTAGGACCAGTTAAAACTTATTCCTGGGATGCAAGGATGTTTCAGCACATGAACATCAATTAATGTGATACACCATATTAACAAAATGAAGGACAAAAACCACATGATCATCTCAATAGATGCAGAAAAAGCATCTGACAAAATTCAACATCCTTTCATGATAAAGATACTCAACAAACTGCATTTATAAGGACTATATCTTGACATAACTAAGGCCATATGTGACAAACCCACAGCTAACATATACTCAGTGGTGAAAAGTTTAAAGCTTTTTTATCTGAGATCAAGAATAAGACAAGAATGCCCACTCTCACCACTCTTATTTAACACAGTACTAAAAGACCTAGCCAGAGGAATCAGGCAAGAAATTAAAACAGATGGCATGCAAATCAGAAAGGAAGAAGTAAAACTGTCTACTTAGAGATGACATGATCTTATATATAGAAAATCCTAAAGACTCCACCAAACTAGTAAGTGAATTCAGGAAAGTTACAGGATAAAAAATCAACATAAAAAAATCAGTGGCATTTCTATTCATTAATAACAAATTATCCAAAAATTAAAGAAAGCAAACTCATTTATAATAACATTGGAAACAATACAATACTTTGGAATAAATTTAACCAAGGAGGTGAAAGATCTGTACACTGCAAACTGTAATACACTGGTGAAAGAAATTAAAAACAACACAAATGAATGAAAAGATATACTGTTTTCATGAACTGGAAGAATTAATATTGTTAAAATATCCAGACAACCCGAAGTAACCTATAGATTCAATGCAGTCTCTATCAAGATTCTAATGGTATGTTCTACAGAAAAGAAAAAAAACCCTCAAATTCTTATGGAACCACAAAAGACTCTGAATAGCCAAAGCAATCCTGAGAAAGAAGAACAAAGCTGGAAGCATCACACTTCCTGATTTCAAAGTATACTACAAATACTATATAGTATTCCAAGTGGAATGGTACTGGCATAAAAAGACCAATGGAACAGAATCAAGAGCCCAGAAATAAGTCATCACATATATTGTCAAGTAATATTTGACAAAAGCGCCAAGAATACTCAATGGAAAAAAGACAGTCTCTCCGATAAATGCTGGTGGAAATACTGGATATTCACAAGCAAAAGAATGAAACTGGACTCCTATCTTCCACCACTCAAAAATGAACTTGAAGTGGATTAACAACTTAAATGTAAGACCTTAAACCATAAAACTCCTAGAAGAAAACAAAGGGGAAGAGTTCCTTGACACTGGTCTTGGCAATAATTTTATGGATTATACTTTATGACAACTACAGTATAAGCAACAAAAGCAAAAAGATAATAAGTGGGACTACAACAAACTGTAAAGCTTCTGTACAGTGAAAGAAACAATCAACAATATGAAAAGGCAACCAACAGAATGGGAGAAAATATCTGCAAACCACATATCTGATAAGCAGTTAATATCCAGAATACATAAAGAACTCATGTAACTCAATGGCAAAAAATGTACAGGTAAAAATAAACCAATCCATTTAAAAATGAGCAGAAGACCTGAATAGACGTTTTTTCAAAAAGAGATTCAAATTGCCAAAGGTACATGAAATGTGGTCATCACCACTCATCATCAGGGAAATGCAAATCAAAGCCAAAGTGAAACAGAGATCAAGATAGCAGAGCAGGACGTCAAGCCTACCTCCCCTTCATAAACAAATCAAAAATACAACTATATGTGGAGCAACTCTTGCTGAAAATGACCTGGAGACTGGCAGAACAGCTCTTCTACAACCAAGGACATAAAGAAAGATCTACAGAGTCTGGTTCCAGACTGGGGGGTGGGGGGTGAGAAGCGATGTGGTCAGGACCTGCACCCTTGGCAGGGGACCCAGAAGAGGAGGGGGCTATCACCAGCACTGGGAACCTCCCTGGGGAGGGTTTGGAGCCACATATTAGGAACCCCAACCCTGGGGTACAGTTCTGGGAAGAGGAACCCCCTTAGCTGGTTTGAAAATCAGTGGCACTTACAAGGGTGTAAGAAACCGAGGCTCTGCTTCTGAAGAGTACACGCACAGACCCACTTACTCTCAGTCACAGGCACAAAGGGAGCAGACTGAAGACTGCCTGGGGCCCTGGCCAGCTTGCAAGGACCCCCCCAGCATGGTCCATGTACCAGGCTCCTGTTCCAGCCCCTCTTTCCCCAGCACTGCTCCCCACTAAGGTGGAGGCTGCCATTGCCAACAAGAGTGTGCACACTTGGAGAGATGCCAGCCCTGCCTCTGAACAGGCTGGAGACAGCCACTGCCAGCCTATGCTTTGGTGCATACACTCAGGAGGAAGTGAGGCTAGCTCCAGGGCACTAGTCCCTATGCACACTTGGGAGGGGGTAGGGCCAGCTCAGAGGTGGGCACCAACCCAGCCTCTAACCAAGGCATACCTACTGGGTGAAAAAGTGAAACCAGCACAGAAGTGAAGCCCCAAGCCCTCAGGCCCTGGCCACAACCCTAACCAAGGAGGAGACTACCATCACACCAGGAGAAACCCAACTCCGTCAGGGGTTCTGCTCCAGCCTCTTGGGCCCCCATCCAATAGGGCTTGTAACAGCCACTGAGCAGAGAAGCCCGGCTTGCACCTGGCTCTAGCTCTAGCCCCTCCAATTCCAGCCCCACCTCCCACCAGGGTGGTGGCTGCCAGCACACCCCTAGGGAAGATGCAGCCTGTGTTCACTTTAGATCCAGTTCGCACCACATCTGCTGGGTACATGCAGACTACATAGGGACATTCACAGAAGAACACATCTTCAAGACCAGGATAGGTAATGGTTTCACTTAATTTCATAGAGACAGAAAAATTAAAATGAAAAGACAGAGGAATATGTTTCAAATGAAAGAACGGAAAAAAGCCCTTGAAAAAAAACCCTAATGAAACAGAGATAAATAACTTACCTGAAAAAGAGTTCAAAGCAACAGTAAAAGAATGCTAACTGAACTTGGGAAAAGAATAGATGAACACAGTGAGAATTTTAACAAAGAACTAGAAAATATAAAAAAGAACCTGTAAGAGCTGAAGAGTACACTAGTAGGAATTAACAGCAGATTAGGTGATTCAGAAGAATGCATAAGCAACCTAGAACACAGACTAATGGAAATCACCCAATCAGAAAAGCAAAAAAAAAACCAAAAAAAGTAAGGATAGTTTAAGGGGCCTCTGAGACAGCTTCAAGTGTACTAACATTCACATTATAGAGGTCCCCGAAGGAAAAGAGAGAAAGGGGTAGAACATGTATTGGATATTATAAGCTGAAAACTTCCCAAACCTGAAGGAGGCAACATTTCCAAGTACAGGAAGCACAGAGAATCTCAAACACGGTGAACCCAAAGAGACCCACACTAAGACATATCATAATTAAAATGGCAAGAGTCAGAGATAGTTTTAATGGCAGCAAGAGAATGGAACGACATAAAACTATCACATTTTTCTGCAGAAACGTTTCAAGTGCTGAAAGAGAAAAACCACAACCCAGGATACTCTACCCATCAAGGTGTATCACTGCAAATGCTGCTAGGTAGGTAGTAGTGGTAACTCAGGGAGATGAATCCCACCTATTCAACAAATACTTACGGTCACCTACTTACTTCATGACAGACGTCGTTCTAGGGATTCAATGATGAATCAAAACACACAGGGTCCTATATTCTTGGAGCTATCAAATCTAGGGATAAGACAGAAACATCAACTACAAAGGACGTGTGGGAGGATTGAGATGTGAAAGTGGAGATGGAAATGGGGGCGTTGGGACAATATAATCAAATCCATGTTTTAAAATGGTTGCCGAGGGGCCAGTTACTTAGCTACTGAAGGAGACCTGAATGTTGGTCTATCGCCCAGGAATAATTCTGATCAGTAAGCAACATTAACATAACATTGTTATCAATAAGTAACATCAACAACATATCACCTACTACACATTAAACTGAAGACAATGCTGTCTTCTAACAGTTCTATAAACTATTACAGTAATGAATAAAATTATGGGATTTAAATATTCAGAACAGTGTTTCCTCTCACAAAGTGACCCTTAATTAACTCTTGTTTAATACACCAGTCTATTTTAGAATTAGTCCTGAGACCAGAAAACCCAGAGTAGGTAGAACACAAGTAAAATTAAATGAAATACCACTAAATACTTTCGTGGAGACTCTATATCCTTGAAAAATTCATGTAAGATCTTAACATAGTTAAAATCCAGTGAAGACTTAGATTGTAGAAGGAAATTAAATAAAAAGATAGTTACTACCTGTGGATTTAACTAATATTCGTCTTGTGATTCACCCTAGCATTCTGCACATTTTCATATGCATGACAGCTTACCACCCTCACAGTGGTGGAGGCTTAATGGGCCATCTCATCTAATCCAGCCTCAAAATCTGCTCCCACGGATCACTCACTCAGAAGCCACTTCCACATCTGCCTAAATTCTCAAGAGAATCCTGGGACGCGAGAGCTGTCCGGAGAGCCAGTGGACTGTCTCTATAGGCTCCAGAAGAGTCCTGGAGATACTTGCTGTTTCTGAACTCCTGTGAACTTATTAGGTCAGAAATAACTTAAGTTTTCAAGGACACAGGCAAAAAAACAAAGACAAATGGCCTCTATTCAGTAAGGTTACCTCTCAAACTCTAGTAAGCAACAGAGGAGTGGGAAAAAGACAATTCCAAAATCAGAAGTTGACCACAGTGCTTTTTAACTAGTATGATGAAGTGTTCTTGTGGCTCAAGGTCTTATCTGGGCGTGTTTATCAAAGAATTTATAAAGTTTTATCCTCTGCAAAAGAGTAAGAAAACTTTGTAAAATGTCAGAGAATCACTGCAAAATATGCCACTATTGACACTTAGGCATGATACCTAACATTTCATAAATTTTCAAAATAAGGAGTTTGAATGAAAAAAAAATTTACAACTGTTATTTTCTCTCAGGACTCATTAACTTTTGGAAAGTACTTCACTGGAGGTCAAAATGTACTATTTGCTAGGAAAATAAAAAATATTTTAGTGACAAAGTTCTATGTGGTTTCAAAGCTAATTATCAATCTCTTTGTGTTTTGAAACTGCCAGTTTTAAGCCTAAAATTATTCAAATGCCAATGCTGTTATGGTCAGCATGAGAAATAAATTCTATACAATTTCTCCAGCTTCCAAATAAAAGGATTTCTATAGTCAGAAAATCTGTTTATAAATTATAATATAAAATTAAAAATTCACCATATTTCAGCATCAAAAACATATGCCAGGAAAAAGAATCATGTATTGAATATAACAGAAAATAGGCTCTGTTCCTATTTATAAAAAAATCTCATTATAAAAGTAAACTGGTGGAGCAGAAATATGGTATTCAGTTCATCGGGTTATGCCTCAGGTGTAAGGAAATGCGTTGAACCAAGCGGCAGTGTGGGTGGTGGGAATGGAAAATGAAACAGGTGAAATGGATAGTTCATGAAAGAGGTAATTTTCCTCATAAAGATGTATAATTCTCAACTGAAAGATGATTTAGTCTAAGCCAGGAAATACATTTAAGTGGAACAGGTAAAAAAGATACCAATTTTTTTAAATGGGAGGGGCACTGCAAATGTGAGAGGCTGGTAAAGTTGAAACTTTTACCACAATCCTCTCCCCAAATCTCTGACACTTATTGTATTGCTCCAGGAAGGGATATATTTCTTTCAATAAGCTTCACACAAGTATTTTTTATGGATACATATACTTTCTAACATAAATAAACCAAAGCCAAATGAAAATAGAAACTTATCAGAAACATAACAATTCCCTGTCTATATCTTAAATAAAATGATATAATTTCCAGCTTCTAGTTAATAGCTCTAAGAGGATGTTCATAAAGAGTTAATTCTGCTTAATACAGGGATGAAACCTATCTCCTAGGGAGGTAAGAGAAGGGTGGGGAGAGAAGGGGATTTATCCAGTATTGTATGGAGAGCCCAGAGACAGTCTGAAATCTTATTTTACCGTCTCTCTCCTTCCTTCCCTTCCTTCTTTCCTTCTCTCTTTTAGTCTAAGTAAAATACCCAATGACCAGGAATTTTCTGTCACTCTCTTTAAGCTATAAAAATTTTAGGCACACAAACTGACAAAATATATAAAACCCAAACATCCAATTTAAATATTTTAGGCATTTTTATTTAATAAATAACTTCAGTAAATAGCATTGTAAAAAGTGAACTGTTAAAATTAAAAGGCACTTAAAGTAGAATGTGGCTAGTATGAAACCAAACAGGAAATTCAAACAGTGAGAAGTAAATATACAGTGGCCTGTTACATCACTAATTGAAATTAAGAATTGCTTAACTGATGGCTGTTGCATAAGCCATAGTACAATGTCACATGGTCATTAAAAAGGCAAATGTACAGCTAAAACATCAATGAAAAAGTACTGATAACAAAAGTCTTACCCAAAATCGCAAACAAATACATTAAAAGATTAGAAGAGGTGATAAAAAGCACCAGGCTTTAAACAAAATAAAATGAATAAACTAAAATAAATTCACCCAGAGGTCCCCAATTCAGCAAATACTATGTAAATTAAGGCCTTTATATAAATCAAGGACTTTTTTTTGCAGAAAATTCCCCAATACTTTTAAACAAGGCTTGAATTAAAAAAAAGAAGGCATAAAAGTTACCAAGATTAAGTAACTCTTGAAATGGCACACAGGTTTTAAAGCTATGTTTTCCCTTCCTAACTCTCTGACTTTTCCCATGGCCTTTGTAGATCAAACATTTCATTATTTTACACAAGCAACTCCCAACATACTCATCTTTCAGATACATCATGTTATCAGTCATGTCTAATAAGGAAAATAACAAAATAACAAATTTAAAACAATTCTAAACTAGCTAGAAGGACATTCACTTTGGATTCTGTATAACTGAAAAGTGACATATCTGCAAAGCAAGAAATCAGTTTTAATACTTGATTAAGAGAAACTCTCATCATACTCATTACTTTAACTACTGCCCTTTCAATCACTCTAGAAATATCGCTTAATCCACTAAGAGCTGGATTTCAACAGTCCAGGAGGAAAAGGTCAAAAAGGCACAATGCAACCTTAGATGATAAGGATAACCATCCTGTCTCAAGTCTTCTGTCAGTCCCTGGCATTGATTATAACATTATTTTCAAAATAATAAAAAAATTTTCAAATTATACATATTGTACATTTTCAGAACCTGCCCAAGAGAGAACCACAGCAACACTGCCCTGAAACTACCTTACTGTGGGTGTGGAATTACTACTTTGCACCCAGTGTTGTGGATACGCACTGGCAGCGCTCACTTTCCCTCATACTTCGGATTGACAACAGTTGTCACAGCACTCTTATAAATAGGATTTTCACCCTAAAAAAAAAGAGAAAAGTTATCAGTCACTCTAATGAAGTCATGTAACATTATTTATAAGACAATATTAAAAGTAAAGATCGTTTTCATAAGTCATTTCCATTTTATCTGTCCAGGCATCACAGTGAATTTTTTAAAAGGCATTAAAAAGTTTACACAAAATTTGAAAATGAAAGCTTTGCCCTACAAGTCTAAAGGCACCCCTGTCATCTGGCATTATTTCCTTTCTGACCCATTCCTCCACTGGAGGGCGTGCTGTTAACGGCTTCTCTCTTTTAAACTGGCTTTGAATGGCTGTCTTGAAACTAATTTTGAACTTAAGGAATTCTTCTGCCATCAACTGCCTGATTCTTAACCCTTTACTGTGCACAAAGGTGCCTGATAATGAAGACTCCTTGGCTTTTCACCTCTGTGAGGGAGATATTCTTCTGAGGCTCTGCCACAAAAGTTGTGGAGAGTTCTGGGGTAAGACTGTCACAGTGTCACTGCGAGCACAGGACCTCCACCAAGGCATCACATTGCCACATCTGCTTAGACAAAAATAATTTCCATTCTTCATGAAATAATTGCTATTCTTCAATATCGTACTGATGAAATATTTTATTTTATTGTTAATTCTGTATTTTACTAAAGAGTACTGAAATCAAGCCCAGTAAATGACTCCAAGCCATAAACACAAGAGATTTTTCAATATCCAAAACTTTACTGACACAGGAAGATAACATACATCCCCATGCTATCATTTTCTTAAAAAATTCTCTTAAGCTAAGTGATACATTTAAATATCTGCTACAGCATTCTTTCTCCTGCTTGAAAGTCAAGTGAGAAATATGGCCAAATATTCCTATCTCAGAGGAAATAACAGTGAGCACAAATGAAACAAATATTAAAGAAAAACTTAAAACATTTAAATTTTAGGCAAAAATTAAGATTTTGAAATGCTGTTTAGTTTTATATCTTACTATAGAACCATTTGAGGTGATTTCAAAAAATATAGAAGGCATCTAAACAGTAATTTTTGCTTTTAAATTTTATTCACACTTGACTGCAGGTTATATTTGGATATAGTTTCCATTGCCACAATTTCTGCCTCCTAGCAGGGTACAGTTTGGTGGATGACAAACATGAAGATAAAATTAAGGCGCTCTGAAACAGTACAAAAGAGAATTATGTACATAAAAAGGGAACAGTATAAGAAAAAAGGGATTGACTCTGAGAAGATCAGGGATATTGTCAAAATGAAACTGTAGATAAAACACTGAAAGGTATACAGACACACATACACATGCAGTCAAGGTGTTGGGGAAAGAATGGCACAGTTAGGTAGAAATATACATAGCTCAGAAGTTTTTAAAGGGTGCACATGTATGTTTTGAGGAGTGGGGAAGGGAAAGGAGACAAGAAAGAAGACAGTGCCAGATCACGAAAGGTCCTGTGTGCCATGCTAAAAAGACTGAATTTATCTTGCAGACAGGAAATCACTGAGGGAAAATGCAACATATAAGGGCTGGGTCTTGAGAGACACCAAATAAACCACTATGACTTCAGCTTAGCAGTGAGCCTGGATACCGACTGAATCGTGCCAAAGTGCCTTAGCCCCACCCCACAAAACACAATTTGACCAGTCATTTCTGAAACATGGAGGAACTCAGGATCCCTCAGAGACAAACATCATATAATCTGGATGATAAAAAATCACATAGGATATCAAACTCTGAGCTGTCATCCCAACTAGAGCTAAAATATGATTATACAGACATTGTAGCAGACATTTCATAATGGAGACCGGAGTCTGGATCCCGGCAACTACATTGCTAATGAGTGATCAGTACAAGTAAGTTACATTCTTTATTTCCACCTTCCTATTATATGAAGCTAGGACTGCCCATTCTTTCAAATATGCTAGGAAAATAAATTACCATTTAATTGTTTCTTTAAACTAATGCATTAGATAAATCTAATGTTTAATACTTATAAGGGAGGTAACAACAACAACAAAAAATGGAGAACAACAACAACAAAAAAAAACGAAAGAAAAAAACACCTAAGTTATAGATGAATCCAAAGTACGATTTACACGGCAGAACTTACCTTTGGAGAAAAGTTTGCCTTTTCATATACACAAACATTTATACTTATTATTTCAAAGTCCATCCAAACAAAATTTTAACATGCAAGGTTAGAGGTAAAATTAAATTATCTGCATTGGGCATCACCTTAAACGAAGGTAAGCTAAAATAATGCAGATTAGTTCCCACGTTCAGAGTGCAACCCCTCCCCATCCCAACAAAAAGCAAAGCCTATTTAAATCAAGAGAGCAGGGTTATGTTCAGCAGTGACGTCCTCTGATCTCAGTAAATGTCATCCTGTGCTCCCTCTGGAAGGGCGGACATGGTGACAGCATCATTTCTGTGGTGTGTTAGAAATGCAGTGCACAACCGTGGGGATTAGCAGCCCACATTTAATGTGCTTAACAGCTTTAACAATTACAAAGCTGATAATCTGATTTTTTTAATGTACCTACATGAGTAGTCTTATGTGCTGAAATAATCAGAGTGCCTATTATTTGAAATATGTTAATGATATAATTGACTGGCAACCTTGGTCCCATATTGGAAAAGTGCTTTATAAGCCATGATTTGTTTTAATTTCTTAATGCTCATTCATTAATTTCTATTGTTTATTTCTACTTTAATTTTTCTTGAGAAAACATCTCAAAATAACCTGTAGCCATTAATTTGCCTGGATTTCACTAATGAATAAATTTTTACAAAACTTTCGCATCTTGAATTGCTCAAAATGCTTATTTTGACTGAAGAAGTAATACTGTAGCCAAAAACTGACTTAACAATGAAAACATTAAGTTTCACTATTAATTGTTGATAATTTCCTTCAAAGCACAATTTAACAGACAGCAAAGGTGAAAATTTCACCTTTCAATAGGAGATACAGAAACTTTTCTCATATAAGAAGTAACCACACGAAAGAGTCAATATTTGATTGTTTTTGACAGGGACGGAGGGAGGGAGGGAAAGGGATCCCAGCAAATCAGTTTCCTTCTAAAACTAACTTTCTGTAAAGCATTAAGTGAGAAAGAAAAGAATGCATCAGATCTCATACTAACAGGAAAACGTACCAAACTACACATATATGAACCTGACAATAATTTTCTGCCATCAAATTTAACTTTGCCATTTCAAAAGTCTTAAAATCTGCTTAGAAAGAAAAGAAAAATCTTGCAGGTAATGGTTTCTGATGTTATCAGTACTTCCTGTATCTCTTAAAAATATTAAACATTCCTGTACTTTAAGATCTTGTTATTATTTTATAAGCACACTTCTCAGCAGAGTAAATAAGCAAATCTGCAGTGTTGGTTTCTAGGTAACAAAGTGATCTCCCAGTTACAATGTCTGCCCAACACAGTAGTGCTAGAATAACACTAACACCATTAAGTTAAGCAGAAATACCAAAAAGTGTCATTTTTTGTAAAGAGTGATCTCCCTCTTCCTAACCAGGTAACAGCGTCTCCCGAAGACAGACACTGATTGCTACTAATATAAGGTAGTGGTTAAGAACCTGGATCCTGGAGCCCAGGGGCCTGGGTTTGAATCTCAGCTCTTCCACTAACTAGCCCTGCGAACTTAGCCAAGTTACTGAACCCTTCTGTGCCTCAGTTTTCCAATATGTGAAATAAGAATAAAAGTAGTTAGGAGGGCTTCCCTGGTGGCGCAGTGGTTGAGAGTCCGCCTGCTGATGCAGGGGACACGGGTTCGTGCCCCGGTCCAGGAAGATCCCACATGCCGCAGAGCGGCTGGGCCCGTGAGCCATGTCCGCTGAGCCTGCGCGTCCGGAGCCTGTGCTCCGGAACGGGAGAGGCCACAACAGTGAGAGGCCCACGTACCGCAAAGAAAGAAAAAAAAAGTAGTTAGGAAAGGAAAGAAGAGTTCTGGATCACCAGTCAGGAGAATTGGTCCTAATCACAATCTTTTTATCGGAGAGTTTTAGGGGCTTACATAATTATATTAAAACATGCTAGAAGCACTTCATGAAAACTCAGTTACAAGGAAAGAAGCCTGTCCACTACTGCTAAAAGAGAAAATGATAAATTTGTCATCCAGGTAAAGCATATACTCACCAAAGTAGCTTACCCTAGCTTAGAGAATACGTTAACCAAGCTTTATTACCACTATGAAATTTTCAACTAAGTTTTTATTTAAAACTATAATAGGATTTTTCTCTTTAAAGTCTTTGTTACCTTTCAAAAAGAGTTCAGTGTTAGCTTTGAGTATTAGAATTATTCAATAACTAAGAAGAAGAAATATATATAAATAAAAGGTTCTGATTTTTAAAGTAATTTTAAGTTACAGTCAAGAACTAAAGATTTTCAAAATATTTCTAGAATCAATAACGATGACACTGTAGTTATATATTATACAAATGTTATACCAGGTTACATTTATTCTATTTTGAACTTTAGTTTTCATGTTCACTTTTCATTGTTTCACCCTAAAACTTACATATAATGATTTGTTATATTATTATAAGGATAACAATACTACCTAAAGCAAAGGACTCTAGTAAGGATTATAACTGACAGGCTGCTATCATACACTACAGTCATTAGCCAAGAACAACCACACCAAACAATATCACTACTGACTCCATGTTAAAGCTCTGGGAAGTGACCCAATGCCATTCTACTTACTAAGTGGAAGAGCTGGGATTCAACCCAGGTCTCTCTGATCACAAAGCACATTCTCTTTTCACTACAACACAGCTGCTGCTTCTATACCATAAAGCTTAATCCAAAGCCCCTCTAAACATTAACTGCATTAACACACAAAAAGAAAAGCCATAGTATAGCCATATAAATAAAGCCAGACTTAAAAAAAAAAAAAGGCAGCAATAGTGATAAAGGGCACACAGTGCAGTAGAAAGGATAAATTTCACATGCAAAGACAGAAAATGAAAGAAAATACGAACGGCAACTTAGAGACCAGCTTTACGTCCATAGTTTGGATTCTTGAAATTATTAATAGGACTCTTGTAAATCGGATTTTCTTGCTAAAGTAAAAGAAATAGTTTCTAATGACTTCATCAGAAAAAAGCTGACATGTATAGTGTTTAAACACTATAAAAGAGAATTTTTACTATTTTTACACTTCCAAAATTAATTTTTTTAAAAAACCCAAGCAAATTGTAGTAAAATGCAAATAACTAAAATTCATTTACAATTTAACAATACTGAAGATTGTCACTGCTTTCTTGTATCAAAAGATGAATACACGAAGGCCAACGCTTGGCCACCTCGGCCTCCCACCCCACGCTTCAAAGCACTAACTGCTGGCGTCAACTTTCATCACTTGCAGCTTCTAAATTTTTATAAAGCCAGGTTTATTAAGTTGTAAAATCGCAGAGAATAAAAATACCCTTTTTAAGTACACAGTTCCATGAATTCTCAAATGTATAAACACACCCACAATGAAGATCATCCCACGATCCCTCGGGCCCCTTCCCCCAGCTCCAGCCCCTGCAAACCACTGGATCTCATTCCTGCCTCTAGGGTTTTACCTTTTCCAGACTGTCATATAAGTGGAGTCATACAGTATGTAGCCTTTTGAGTCTGGCTGCGTTCTACTTAGGTTTCTTTGTTGGGGGAAAAGAAAAACAGAAAAAGCTTTCTACTGAATAGCTTGCTATTACTTAGGATTCTATTTTACATGAGAAAAAAAAGGCAGAAGAGCAGATTTAAGATTAAAATTATTAAGGAAATAAAAACAATGACCACAGTAACCAGAAGAAACATTCTTAATTGTTTTGTTTTAATAGGATATACTTAAGATGTTTTCTATTTTTCACTAAATGCAAGTTTTCTGAATAATAAATTTTGGGGAGAATAAAATATTTAAAGGACTTTAATAATCAGCTTTAGAGCTAATAAGTCTTAGAAATGTTACATTTGCTTTATGAATCACCCTGCTTTTTACATGATTTCCAACTTACCGTGTCCCATTTGGCATTCATTTTTTCCTTTTCAAATTTGGCAAATTCCCTTCTGTCATGAATGATCATTAAAAGCTTCCAAATCAGCAGCAATGCAAGGCCAATAAGAACAATTCCAGCAACCACACCTGCTACAATTGGGATAATGTCTGGACCAGTGGGGCACTCTGTAAAGTAAGAAGCAAAGGATGAGCACATAAGGGATTAGAATGTGAAGGTACAGCCAAAATTACAAAGAGCTGGGCAGTCTCATAAAAAAACACACAGGAATTAAAATCCCAAGGTAAGTGAATGTACACTATCCCAAAGAAGCTATAAAAAAGATACTAGAAGTAACGGGTTTACAAGACCCCAGTGTACATGATCAATAAAGAAAAGTCATGTATTTCTATGTATTATATAGAAATTGATTTCTACAATTTGGAAATTGAAATTTAGAAAATGGTATTTTCTACAATAGCACCAAAAATCATGATATACCTATGTATAAATCTAAGAAAATATGTGCAAGATTTACATGCTAAAAATTATTAAACACTGATGAAAAAAAGACCTGAATAAATGGAGAGAGATTCCATGTTCATGGATTAGAAGACTCAACATTGTTAAAATGTCAATTCTCCCCCAATTTTTTTTAAATAATTAATTTATTTTTATTTTTGGCTGCATTGGGTCTTCGTTGCTGCGCGTGGGCTTTCTCTAGTTGCGACGGGCAGGGGCTACTCTTCGTTGCAGTGCACGGCCTTCTCACTGCACTGGCTTCTCTTGTTGTGGAGCATGGGCTCTAGGCGCACAGGCTCAGTAGTTGTGGCACAAGGGCTCTAGAGCGCAGGCTCAGTAGTTGTGGCGCACGGGCTTAGTCACTCTGCAGCATGTGGGGTCTTCCTGGACCAGGGCTCAAACCCATGTCCCCTGCACTGGCAGGCGGATTCTTAACCACTGCACCACCAGGGAAGTCCCTCCCCCAATTTGATCTATAAACTCAATGCTATCCCAATCAAAATCCTGGCAGGACGTGTAGATATCAAGCAAGTTTATTCTAAAATTTACAAAGAAGTAGGAGAACTAGGAAAGTGTTTCAAAAGCACTTTCAGAAAAGAACAAAGTTGGACAACTTGTATTACCAGATTTCACAACTAGCTGTGAAGCAACACTAACTGAGACAGTGTGGTATTGGCTAAAGGACAGATGCCTGGATTAATGGAAAACAATCAAGAGTCAGGAACAGGCCCACATATATAAGGTCATCTCATTTTCAACCAAGGTGGAGAAAGGTCAACCTTTTCAACAAATGGTGCAAGAACGACTGGAAATCTACATATAAAAAACTGGACCCCACTCCATATACTAAGATCAGCTCACAGTGGGTTACGGACCTAAATGGAAAACCAGAACTATAAAACTTTTAGAAGAAAACAAAGGAGAAAAATCCTTATGAACCTGAATTAGGCAAAGAGTTCTAAGACATAATAGTAAAGAGCAAGATCTATAAAAGAAAAACCTGGTAAATCGTAGTTCATCAAAATTTAAGCTTCTGGTCTTCAGAAAACACAAGAAAATGAAAAGACAAGGAGGCACAGACTGTGAGACAATATTTGAAAAATACATATGCAAAACAATAGAGACTTTAGAAAAACAGTTTGGCTGTTTCTTCTGAAGTTAACTATATGCCTCCAAAATCCATTCCTAATATTTATCCAGGAGAAATTAAAACTTACATTCCCATAAAAATCTGACCACAAATGTAGAAAATTCCAAAGTATATTAAAAGCACCCAGAAAAACCAAGATAAAAATGTTTCATCTTTTGAGAAGCTGAACAAATTCACGCTGTATAACATCCTTTAACAAATTATCTTTCCCAGTGTCCAAACCTAAAATCAACTCATATTTAAATATCATTAATAATGATGGTGCTCTTACCGAGAGCCTACGGCCAGGCGCCGTGCTGAGGGCTCTATGTGGGCTACTACATTTACTCCTCGGACTCCCCATTCAGAAAACTTAAAACCTGCTTTCACTTTCCCTTACTTATTAATTAAACACTAGTTTAAGCTTTGAGAGATTAAAAGTGTCCCAACTTGGACATATAATAGTCCAGCTGGCAGCTGTTCCTAGATATTAGGGCAACTGCCAATAGCCCTAAGCAGTAAAAAGACATAAAAGAAAATGCAAAGAATTTTGAAATGATCAGATTTCTACCTGGAGTCTCTACAACATGAACAGTGGCCTCATTGTTCCCATTCACTGAATATGTGAAGTAGAACCAGCAATCATCAACGTCCTTCTCCTTACAATGGGACAGGGGATCCACCTGGCCTGGCTGGGGCAACCTGTCCCGATTTTCAACCTTGGTAATGTTGAAATGTGAACATTCCTGAGCACACGTGTCTTTCTTTTCTCCTTTGTTGAAGGCTCGGCACTGAACACATTCCCTGTTAAAATGCAAATGATTACATTTATTATTTAAAATAATATTTGCTTAAAGATTATTTTGTGTGCTAGACTCAAAATTTAACCACATTAAGCCAAGAGCAATAGAAGAAGATATAAATAAATGAAGAAACATATTTCTGGATGGGGAAACTGAACATAAAGATGCTAGTTTCCCAAGTGATATTATAGATTTATTACAGCTCAAACTAAAATCCTCCAAAAGAAATAAGAGTAGGAAAATAAAACTAGCCCTATCAGATATTTAATACACAATTTAAAGCCAAAATAACTTTTGAAACGTGTTGCTGGTACAATAGTAGTCCTTTCTTCAAGGGACAAAACTCAATTTTATTTAGTTTAGTCAAAAGATAGTTAATTAAGCAATTGGTAATGCTAATTTAACAAAGGTTACCACATGGATTCACTTACATAGCAAACTCAGATTGAAATAATTGTACCATCACTCTTGTACGACACATTTCAGTATTATGTGACAAACACCAGCTACTGAGAAATAATTTTTAAGATTTAAAAACTGGGCTTCAATGTGACAGTTTATTTACAGCGTAACCTGATGTTAGCACTGTTCTCTGTATTGTGTGCTGATACAGAGGCCAACAGACAGCGAGTTCTCACCCATTTCAAGCAATTCGGAAATACTCACTTATGCTCGGCACAGACTCCAAGGCACGTCTGGCACATCTCACAGGTCGGCCCTTGGAACTTGGGATCTGTACACTTACAGGCGCCACACTCACAGACGCCCCGGCCATTGCAGATTTGCCCATTCACAGCCGTGCAGGAGGTAGTGTCCAGAGAACAGTCACAGGCACTGCCCGTGTAGTTAGGGTTGCATTCACACACACGACACTTGCAGACACCATTTCCTGCCAATAAAAAATATCATTTCTCATAACAATGGTAAAAATGTAAAATCAGAGCATTGACCGAAAAGAGAAAACAAGCAATAACATGTAAGAAAGGCTGTCTGTGGGATGGAGTGACCCTCAATGCTGCCCTTTTTCTATTTATCCACTAAGCAAACTCAGGATTTTTTATTGTATTAGATAGGACCACATTTTATAACCATTTTCAGACCCCTTCTCACCTCCACAAATTAAGCCATTGGATCTATCACAGTTGAAATTATCACACTCGCAGAATTTGCCAGAATAAATTTCGTTTGTATTATCCCTCTTCCGACACACACACTGTCCACAGACACATTCTCCGTTGTTGCTACATATTTCTGAACTGTTCTCTTTCCTGCAGTAAGCGTCCATATCTTCACTGTTCACCTCATCTGTGCTACATTCACAATGTCTCCCAACACGTCCCTCGTTGCACCTAAACAGAGTCCAAAATTTCAATCACATAAAATAAAAATAAGTGAAAGTAACAAATCATGCTGTGAGAAAGACTGGGAGAGGAAGTAAGACTATGAACATTATCTTCAAACTACAATTTTATTACATGTCATGCCACACGTCACAGACGTGCACAAAAGTGTACCTATGCACACACACAGAGCCATTCAAATCCATATGGAATCTACACAGGGGCCCAGGAAAAAAAGCCCTCTTCAGGAAAGTGACCATTTTGATCAAGATGAAAATACAATCTAGCAATGAACAGGTGAACAAGACATTTAGAAACATAGGATAAACTTATTTTTAAAAGTGCTATGTTTTCAAATGATATGCTATTTATTACATTTGCTATTATAGGTGAAGCAACCGTCCAATTGTTAATCTAATAAACACACCCCAAAAGGTGCATGGAAGTTGAAGAAAAACATACTGAGCCTATCATTTGAAAATATAACTAACATACTGTTTAAAAATAAATTTATCCTATGGATCCAGACTTTTCAGCCACACTGCATATTTTTAGAACACCTAGTGTTCAGGCATTGAAGACACTAGTTCTGTATCTGGTAAATACGCAAAAAGAAGGAAGGCAAAAGCATTTTCAAGATGATCTTTCAGTTAAGTAATATTTTACTAAAAATGGATCTACACAATTCAGTCAGGACATGTATGACATGGAAAATTTAAAAATGTAACATTTTAATTGTTATTTACAATAGAAAGCTAATAACTGATGGCAAAATACAGCCATCTATTTTTCTCATGATTAAAAACGCTTCAAAGCATAGTCATTTGGGGCTGACATCTGCATCAAAATATTCTTCCCTCCTCCTATTCTTTTAAAATATTCTTCCCTCCTCCTATTCTTTCAAGGAGAAAGATTATTCAGAGTACATTCAATTTTAATTTTTAATTAAAAAGTAATCACAGTATGAAAATAAAATTTAAAATAATCTGACTATAGTTTTGTTAGTAGTAGATTCTATGTTCTGAGAATACTGTTTTCTTTTCAATTTTACAAAGTATATTGGTTTTTTAAAAACTATTCCAGCGATTCAGAAGTACATGTAATACACAGTGAACATCCTTTACTGCTTCCTAATTCCATTTCCCAGATACAATCACTATTATTTTATATAAGCTTATTTAGCTCTAGAGAATTCAGACTGCTATGATGAGAGGAAAACCCAAATGCTACCTTAACCATTTGTTAAATATACATCTTAGATGGCTATAAAAGCTTTTATTTTACAGTAAAGGACAGTCTGCCTAAGAAAAAAAAAAGGCAGGGAAGAGCTTTCCATAAATAGCACACACAAGATCATCAAATTGATCTTGTGGTGAGCAACAGTGGCTGGAACAATCATTTATTTGCTCCAATAGACAGAATCTCTCTGGACGCCCAAACAGAGCCTGCCCCTGCAGCCGTCCCAGCCGCAGTCCCCCCGCACCCCGTCACTCTCCACAGCCCCAGCTCACCTGCAGGCTCCACACTCAAAGGTCCCATTGCCATCATGGCACTTGGGACTGCTAGGGATGCCTTCACTCTGGCATTCACATTCACAGATGAACTGAAGAATAATCTCTACTTCTTCAGTGAAGCCCAGAGGCTTAATTTTAATGGTTTCAGAATTCTTATTTGGACATTTATTTGAAGTTACGCTGATTTCAAATTGAACCTTAAGGGAAAACAAGAAGATAAGTTAACAACTAAGCAATTTAAATCTACTAAAAAAATTGCAAAAAGCCACTCCAAATTATATTTCTTTAACTGTTTCTCAAATTATAAACTACATTGCCTGTAAACAAGCAGTTTTTTCTTTTCTTCAGAAAACGTTTATGTAACGTACCTCATCCCCAATGGAAATATTAGAGCATTTTCTCCCATTTTCCCCTGTTCCATTCACCCCATTCTTGCAGTAAGACTTGTAATTTATTGTTACTCCTTCTGGTAATTTGCTGTTTTCCAAAATGACTTCTGAAGACAAGGACTAAAAGAAAGACTATTAAACAGAGGAAAGGCAAACAAATGCTACTATAAAATAAGTTGAATGCATAAATCCAATGGGTAAAATGAACTGTTAAGAAACAGTATCATTTAAATAAAATATCTGAAGCCAAATCTTGAGTGACCAGAAAACACAAAACCCAGAGAAATGGGCTCTAATTAATAAGGATCAATTCTTCAAAATAATGTACATGACTGAAAAAAGTATTTATGGTTTAATTACTGAGTTTGAAATTTTAATGATGATACAGCACAGAGGGCTGATATTAATTATGAGGAGTCCTAAGAACTCAGAACACTTTCCTCCCCCAGTGGCAACACAGCTCTCCTCTGACCCTACCAACTTCCAGCTCACTAGGGACTAAAGTAAATGATCTACTACACTGTCTGGGAACAAATCTGCTGAGGCGCAGTTGCAGCCCTGCGCCCTCACCCCCCAAAAAAAGAAAACCTGAAGTGGGAGGATTCAAGGCACTGTGTTTTTAGAACAGCAGATTGCTCAGGACCAATGGAGAAGGCTGCAGCAGCAAGCTCTCTCCTGGTCACACTCCTGCATGGATGGAGTTGGGAAAGCATTAAGATATGCTGTAAAGACAGAGAACAAAACAGCTATGGGAGAGACAGGGAACAACCAGAATCTAGAAAATCTCTGTAAAAACCTCTCTCTTCGAGTAGGGTCTTTCCAAAAAATTCTGGGAACCCCTAGCATGAGGTAGAAAATATCTAAAATTCAACCCATCAAAAGGCTGGGGTGGTGTACACAGTACAGGATGGTTACTGTCATATTACAAAGGCCTCCAGACGACTTACAACAGTTATTGACCAACGGTGAATGAGTATCACTAAAGTACTCTGAACTAAAGCTCAAGATGGAGAAAATTCCTCCTTAATTTCAACTTCCTTCCAATCTGGGGGGAAAAAATCTTATCTTATTAAAATGGTAAGTCAAATATATGTAAATACATTCATATATACTTTATGGTACATGCATATATGACTGTGTGTACCTCTTGAAAACAGAGAACTATATACCCTGAATATATGTCAAGAGAAGAATTAGCAAAATAAAAAAGCTTTTCTGGCACAATTCATCAAAATAGATGAATCTATAAAAAGAAGGGGTGGAAAAAGAAGACTGAGGTCATCCTATAAATCTAAATATAAGTTGTTTCACACTTGCTTTCCAACAAGGAGACCTATTACTTAACAACATTAAAATAGAATTTAGAAATTTTCCCCACATGCCTTTGTGACATTTTGCTCTGCAGATCATTATGTATTTGTAAGAGAATATGAGTTTTTCCTCCAGATGCAGAATTTAAGTTTTATGTTGTCTTCTGGGGCTTGCTAAATTGTGTATGAAAGGACTTTTACTTTTTTTGAGAAAAGTATTCTCCACAGGGTATTGCCCAAAACAGATCTTATTTAAAATGCACTCACATTGTATGCATCGATGATCAACTGAATTACATTGCTAGAATTTGCAGATAATGTTCCTACTGCTGACTTAGGGATCAAATTTTTCAGTTCCTGCAATTAAAAGATAAAACATAAAATACAAGTACTACTCATTCAACTAATTAGCATCTACTGAGTACTTACTATTTATTTTTAAATAACAGTTCTCGATACATTTCCTAAATAAACTTAAGGAGTCAGACCTAAAAACAACTAGCTTTACAATGTAACTAAAATTAATATACACCACTTTTTTTTTTAGCTGGTGACATTTTCCCGCATTTCAATTCAGACATATCATTTTGCCTCTAATGACTAAACAAAAAGGGTCTAGAAATGTGTTCCTCTTTTGATCTCACATGTATATATTTACCTTGTAAACGGGCTGAAATTCTTCAGTAACTGCAAAAATCGTCTGAATGTTATTTTCACTTAGTTTTTGGACAAGGTGAGCAATAGAAGGATAATCCTAAGAAATTAAGTAATAAAATTTAGTATGTAATTACATCCAATCTACTTCAGGTTTTCAATACTTGCTGAAAATAATGATTTGCAGATATCAACTGGATTACTTACAAAAGACTGCTTGAAACAACACAAATTATTGCTGAAGTGGGTGCTGTCTAGTGGGTTTCTAATCCTCTTCTATCTTTGTATGTAAATTTTAAATTTCCATAATAAAAAGACTTTAAAGAGCAAGATTATCTGTGTATATTAAATGTCAGAACAATGAAAGTAAAGAACTGCCAGTAATTAAAGGTTATATTATCTACGTATCACTTAAGAAAAAGACCAAGATTCAGCAAGGTTTAGATTTCTTTCAGACCTTGAATAATTTGCCAATCTTTATTTTCAGCAGAGGCAGGGTGCCTGCTTTCTTAAATCATGTATAAATAAGACAAGGAGTGTTAAGACTATACAAATGATTTGATTAGACATAATATCAAGCTTGCTACCCCTTGACGTACGCGAGTGAGAGGAGACAGAGCTCTGGGCTGAGGCGCAGAGTCGGGAGTCAGCAGCTCCCTTCACCCCCGGGCCCTCATCTACAGGGAAGGAAGCAAGCACAAAGCCAGAGCCTCAAAACAGCAGCACGCGCTTTCCTGCACATTAGGTCAGGGCCCAACTTACCAAAATAACAAAACCCCAAACCCTGACGAACCCACAAGCCAGTCACCCACAACACTCTTAGCATTAGACGCTAAGCTCAACCTGCATCCATTCAATACGTAAGGAGCTAAGCACTTACATAATAATGGCTCATCGTGTACACATCATTTTCCAGGTGACACTGTCCATCATTTGGCAAAACAATGCCACCAAGTTTCCCATCTCCAGCAAAGTGAAACCCAGCATCCGTGGAAAACACCAGCAGCCGTGTCACATTCCTCCAGCCAATCAATGACTCAAAAAGAAAAGGATTTCAATTTTAAAATACTACCCACAATTCAGCATAAATCTTTTCATCTTTATGTAGGCTACCACTGTATCTCAACCTAATTCCGTACCTTCTCTTTTCATGATGCCAATATCCTTGAGGGTGAGGGCACAGAGACCACTGAATAAAACTCCCCACCCCACTGTAGAACTCCACCCTGCCTGGCTGTCCACCTCTCTCAGCTCTTTTTTAAAAACTGTATCTTTTAAAGTCCATGTCTCTCTCCCCATTAGAAAGTACACTCGCTCTGTGCAGGGCAGGGACCACCATCAGGTTTTGTCCTTCATCTTATCTTCAGCGGGCAGCACAGTGCTTGGCACATAGTAGGTGCTTAATGAGTAAATGCAGATGTCTCAGCCCACACCCATCTTGGCCCAAATATCACTGTCTCATTCCCATCCATCCTTGCTCCACCTTCCGTAGCGTATACTTCCTTTATCAGCCACCACATTAGGCCTTCCTTTTTTAATTACAGAAAAAAGTACCTTCTCCAAAGACTTGCCCTGCTTAATTCCACCCATTCTAACCCATCAGTACTGCTTATTTATTCATTTATTTTATTTTCCACCTTATTCAGCAAAGAATTTAAAGTAGCAGTAAAATCCTCTAATATGGTAATTTTATAATCACATCTGTCTAAATACTCAATTATATCTGTATATATCCTCATAAGACTATAAAATCCTTGAAGGCAGGAATTAAGTTTATTAATGCCGGCAGTCCAAGTGGAATGTCTGTCTCTTTTTCATGTAGAGAAGTGGAACAGTTACTCTCAGTCAGCATGAGGAAAACCAAGAGTAGCGGCCACAGATGCTATGGTTTGTTTTAATCCCAAGGCTAAGGCACAGGTACAGGCAGCCCAGAGAATGCTCTCTCCACAGAGAGCTGCTAACAGGATCACAAATGAATGGCTGGAAAGAAAACAAGCATCAGGCTGGGCACTACCTGGAATATCACTCTCTTCCCCTTTAAAAGCAGAGACTATCCTTAAATTGCAACTACCCCAGTGAGAGATCAAGAGTAACGATAATCTAATAGTTAGTATTTGCTGGGGGCTTAGTGGCACTGTATATGGATTACCGTATTTAAACTTCATAACAACCCTATGAGGTTTATCTGTTATTATCCCTTAAGGAGAAGGAAACAGCCCTCTAGAATGGCAAGGAAATTGCCTAGTAGATGAGCAGTGATGGGAACATCTGAAGCCATTTCCTAACAGTCTAAGGACTGTTCTCTTAAACACTATATCATATTATCATCTTGGGTATCAAGTTACACATTAAAAATTGGTTGGAAAATAACCATTAAGAAGCATCTGGAATCAAGGAAGGTCTTCTAGAGCATAGGGGTACTCTAGGGAAAAAGTGGGGGGGGGGGAATGAGACAGGTACTTAAACTTTATCTACCTCACAATGTTTTCTAGTTTCAGCTTCAGCTGAATCATTAAAAGGTCACCTCAAAATCATCACCTGGTAAATGGGTCATAAAATTCTAACCACTAGTCCAATGGAGATCAGCTTACTACTACTGAAAATCTTGCAATTAAAATTACAATTATATGACTTCTCAAAATACCTGTTCTCATATAGCTTTCAAACTAAGACTTAAAAAGTTCTTTCTTTTTGAATGACTAAGACATGGGGAAGATAACTCTCAAAGATGATAAGCAGAAGAAAACTGACCAGAGGAAAATGGTGTCTGAGAGCACTTTTAATGCTCCTGGAGACGTCCCAGATAACCCCAACTCCATCTCAGGCACGAAGCCGGAAAGCTAGGGTTCCTGGGCCTCTTCTAAACACCTAGAGCACCAGCTGAAGCTAAACTGCCCCACTGTTTCAAGCGGTGAGCATCCTGGCTTTTAGAACCCTGTGTAAATGAACTAACTGCCTGGTTTAGATAGGGGCATAACGATTAACTATGCTTTTATAAAGCATTTGTAGTTGGAGGGAACTTAGGGATTAGTCAAGTATGCTACAGTAATTAAGGTAATTTCTCCTGACAGCAAAATCACACTCAAAATTCATACAAATAATATCCTTTTGTAGAAAATGAATGCACTCACTCCACAAACTGCAACTTGCATGATTGCATCAAAGCCACCTTCTGGAGAATCCAAATTTCCAGATATGCGCTGTTTACCAACAAGTTCATTAAATACCTCCCCTTTATCAGTAAGGCTGAGCACATTTTTATAGCTAAATGGGCTGGTGCAGTTCTGTTCACTTGTGCAAGGGTTCCTGAGTTTAGCTGGTGTTGTGCTAATGTAAGGCATCACGGTTTTCTCCACAAATGAGCCAAACCCTGTGAAGGAAAATGCACACACAGTGATGACAGATGGAGGGTAGATGGATGGACGGATGGATAAACTGCATGAAAAAAATCAAGTACATTACCGCCTGTAAGTCAATCTTTTTCTTTAATAAGAAATAATAAGGGTTTTAATAATTAGGTTTGGAAAGGAGATCACTGTATGAAAAATCCAGGTCTGATGTGAGATTAAGGCTGTATAGGCAGGTGTGGTCATATGAACTAGTAATAAAAAAAACTGTAATCAACATGTTTATAAAATATATCAACAAACCAATGCATAAATTCCTGTGAAAACATGCATTTTATTACCCATGTGGTGTAAGGTGTGTCAAATAACATGATCGCCTACAGTAACAGAGGAACAAGGAGGCGGAAAAATTATCAGACGTGTGACAGGAGTATCAGTTCTCTCAAAAAGAAAAGACTAAACCCTGGCCTATTTATCTCACATGCATGTGGTGAAGAACAACACTGCCAGTATTTATACAAATGGAAACTATTAATTTTCTCAAAATTCCTACCAATTCGGAAGTCTGAAGTAATCCTCCTCATTTCATTCATCAAATCAGTTCCAAGACTTTTCACATTCTCCAAGTCGTCTTTCATAGAGTAGGAGAGGTCCATAAGGTAGTAGAGATCGATGGGATAGTCTTCAGCTCGCTTGAATTTTAATGTAAATGTCTGT
Source organism: Tursiops truncatus (assembly GCF_011762595.2). Taxonomy (NCBI): domain Eukaryota; kingdom Metazoa; phylum Chordata; class Mammalia; order Artiodactyla; family Delphinidae; genus Tursiops; species Tursiops truncatus. The sequence goes on along the minus strand of NC_047035.1, from coordinate 159,985,202 downwards.
GGCTCCCCTAATTAAACAGAGATTAGAGAAGAAAATTAGCTTGCCAGCAATCAAAAAGCGAACGAGCAAAACCAAGTTAATTCGATCGATAAGGTAACACTATAAACTGTATTATCGACATAGTTTTTACAAAAACCTGGGCATTCCACAGGTAACTGAATAAATGGAAGTGTACTCATTTCAATCACAAATACTTAAAATGCCAGGCCCCGGGGATGGTGAAAAAGACAGCATTCCCCATCCACAGCAGGCAAGACAGGCAAACAGTGGGTTGGTAACTATGACAGAAGAAAACAGACAGCCAGAACAACGTAAACTAGACTGGGTGGGTGAGGCAGATACACTCCAGGGTACACCAGACTTTCTAGAGACTAACGTTATAAAGCGAAGACTCTTCTTTGTTTAATGGGATGCACTATATGCAGTGAATAACATAACCTGATTTTCACTGTAGAAAACCTGAAGAATAGTTTTAAAGATGATTATAGAGACAAAGAAACTTGTTAAGAAACTATAGCAAAAATCTAACAAAAAGATGATAAGGATCTGAAACAATGGGGAAGGAGAAGAGATGTACCAGAGGCGTGAGATATAATCCACTCAGAAAATACACGAGAAGGAAGAGGTCTGGGTGAAAAGTCATTAAATTTTTAACTTGCAGATTTTCTCTATATAGACTTCTAGTTGACAGTTGGATAACTGGGTTTGGAGCTTAGAAGTCTGTGTTACAGCCCACAAGTGGCTTTAAAGCCATGAGAGGAAAACCAACAATTAAGTGGACTACAAAGAGGAAGGAAGAAAAAAGACACAGAAAGGAGACTGGAAAGCACTGTTAAGAGATAAGAAGAAAAGTAGGAATGTTATCACAGAAGCCGCAAGGAGAGCATTTCAAGAAGCTCGAAGGCATCGCTTGGACAGGAAGGTTAAAAAAAAAAAGGCCTGACGAGGATCCACCAGGCCTGGTGGTTCCAGGTGCCAGCAGAGCTTTGCCAGAGCAGCTCTAGAAGTGGAAGGCTGCTGGCACCAGGCTGAAGACAGAGCAGAAGGGGAAGGGGCGGTGGGGAGGCAGGCAGGCACGGGACAGTCCTCTGAGAGGAAGGGGTGGGAAACTAGAAGAGGAGAAAGGGGGCTTGTTTCTTCTTTCTTTTTCCCAGATGCAGGACTGCTCCAGATTCTTATGAAAACCTTAGTATTTTATCAATACTGAACAAAAACAAAGGAAAAAATAGATTAAAATGTTGTCTTTATATTATGTAATTATACCAGAAGATGGACATTTTTATCTTTAAAAACACATTAAATCTAATACTTTCTGAATCTTTAACAGAATTTACATTAGACACAGGTAACATTTACTTCAGGTACATGTGTCTTACAAATTGTTACACCTCCAAAAATATCTAAAAGTTAATGTATTCAACATTTCTGTTTGAGTGTCAGTCCACATGTGAAAATGAACCCTCAACAGAAATTTACATAAAGTTGTCAAAAAGCTCAAGTAGACACAAAGGCATTCATAGAAGCAGATTTCTGTACCTGATCGTAACTGCAAAACCAACTGCTGTGGTTGGATCTGAGTAATATCTTCTGGCTGCAGCTTCTCTGCTGTTCCTTTGCTACGGTTGGTGACATTTTTATTTTTCTTTATATCTTTGGAGCCTCTGGGATTTTCGATGTCATCTGGATGACAGCCCTTCTTTTTTAAGGCTTCTAAATCATCACATCGAGCAGAAGTAGGCATTCCTTCTTGTAAAAATGTCTAAGTGACATGTAAAATATAGGTATAAATAAAAAGTATAGTGGTCAAACCTTTTACATAATCGTAACTGCAAATAACTAATTAAATTGCAAAAATCAGGTAACACATCTAACGTATTTCATTTCTGGTTTTTAAACAAAACGCTCCCTTCATCCAAACCATAATAAACAAAACAGATAAACAAACATTTTTCCTTGAAAGTAACACCGTTACTGCTAATGTATTACTAGTACCGTATTACTTTAGTAACACTTAGAGGACTGACCTAAGTGTACATTTTAACCGTTTCATGTTCAAATTCAGAGTATCTACTCAAATTTCTTTTGTGAAATTACTTATGTAGCATGGTTAAGAGCCACTAATAATATATATAACCAAATATCAGACAAATATTTTTTCCAAAATTTCCCTTAGAGAAATTCTTAGAGTCTCTCATATTATGTATCAGCATCCTTCACGATATTTTGAACAACTCAGTGTATAGGGAAAACATGTCACCCTAAAACCTTTCTTAAAAAGGAGAACAAGAAATTTACCACAGATTTAGTAAGTACTCTTGGAGCTTTAAAAATATTTTAGGTATTGGCTATTATTGTAATCAAGCCTTTTAGAACTTATTTTTTTAAAAAAACATAGTAAGTGATTATACGACAGGGTCAAAAATATATACAGGGTGAATTTTTTTTAAAATAAAAAACGTTGTAATGGTGTGTGAATGGTACTTGTGGCACGGGGTAAAATTTCCACTAGTGACGTGATTTTAAACTGTGCTCTTTTTATCAGATGACTGACTAAGTGAAAGCAAAAACACTGCTGTTAAGATGCATGTAAAGGTTCTAAATATGTTTTTCATAAATGTGAGGAAGGGGAACAATGACGGTGTATCCATGTATATGTGTATCATTTTAAAATGTGTACTCCTAATAGACATCTAACTTTTTCACATATACCCCTAAAAATTTGTATTTAGTTGGCCAAAAATCTTTTTTTTTTTTTTTCAAAAATCTTTTTTAAAATCTTGACATTGGGAAAATGAGGAAATGCCTTTCATTTGGGGTCACTCTATGTTTTGTATGGTTGTTTATTATCTACCAATTTCATGGTGCTGAATAAAGTGAGGTATTTATATACAAAGATTACAAAATGGTTTTGATCAGTTATCTTTTAAAGGAAACATAGTACTAAATGAGAGCCTTTCTGTACTTAGAAAAACTGGAAGGGAGAACCATGGGCCCAACAGTTCAAAGCTGCACAACTTTTATGTGTGGTCAAACCTAAAATGCTGCCAGAGCACAGGGGCCCAGTGCAGGATCCGCTTCCAAATATCAGCCAATCCAGGAAACTAAGATCACAACACTCAAGTAAAATTTCACTGAAGATATCCCCAAATACCTGTAATAGTTTAAGAATTATGCCATAAAGATGGCTAAATTACTGAAAGAACAGTTTGGCTAGGATAACCCTAAACCCCAGATAAACTGTAACCCTCAGAAAATGGACGCTGCTGTTGAGAACAGCACGTACCACTATCATAATCTTCTAAGTGAAACTGCCTTAAGTTCATTTGATTCTCGTAAGAACAGAGATAAAGGAGGCAGATCATGCTCATTTTCCAGGTAAGAAAACCAAGCGTTTCAGCGAAGTAAGCCCAGTCCGAGACAAACTCAAGGCACTCCCTATTTCCTTCACTGTCTCCAATTTAATTCCAGAATACCGTTTTTAGAAGGACAGAAGGTGCCAGTAGAAAATTTTTAAAATAACAAAACGAAAACTTCTCATTTTGTCTTTCACAGGTCAAATCACACGAAATAGCTGACATTTGACCAGTAACGCCCACAAAACAGGCACTTGACTGCGGGGTCAACCGCCTGAGTAAAAACAAACAATAAGCCTTTGACCTTCTGATATTATTCACTCTGTAAATAAATTATATACCCTCAAAATGACTTCCCGTTACCTCCAGTACCAACTTAGCATTCATCTGTTCATTCATTCATCCATTCAATATTCAGTAAGCTTTGTGGAAGGTACCATGTTGAGCAACGTACAGAGATGACAAGAGTGAATAAAATTTAAAGCCTAACCTCAATGGGCTTTGATTAGGATGCAAATCAAGTGTATATTAGTTTAATTAAAACACAATTAGGCAGGTTAATGTATACCTCTCCCATCATAAAAAAAGGGAAAAATCTAAAACAGTCCAATGAAATGGCTAGAGGTTTTTGGGAAGCTGTCCAATAGAAACAATGCACGCTACAAAGGTGAGCTACGTATGTATTTTTAAATTGTCTAGTAGCCACGCTGAGAGGAAGAAAAAAAAGAAACGGGAAATTAATAATATATACAAAATGTCAGTGATTTCAAAAATCATTAACGTTGAAATGCTAAGTCTTCAATCTCTGGTATGTATTTAAGGCTGACGGCAATTCTCAGTTTGGACCACCCATATCTCAGGTGTCAACATCACCACATATGCCTAGCATGCCCTGTGCTGGGCAGCACAGCTCCAGAGCATCACACAGGATTACACAGAGCTGACGCTTATTCAGTCAACAATGAGGAAGTGAAAAGTCACATCGAGCACTTCCCAAGGATACCGTTTTGGGCAACACTAAATGACTAGAGAATAGATGGGAAGACCTGAACAATCTTACTTACTGAATTGGTGCACCATCCACAATTGGGCCCTGCTTGTATACACTCTCCACATGATTTGGCATTTGCTTTTAAACATCTATTTTCATCTGTCAGGAGAAACAAAGAATAGACCACTTTACTTGAAGTTTCAAGAGAGAGAGAACAGTGAAAAATCTGGATCACAATGACAAATAATACAACATATACAAACGTTAAATATAAACACTATGAACCTCGTTACTAACCCCCCCCCCAGAGAGAGGTGATTTTGGAACATCCTGTCCCAGAGAACCATAAAAAGACACAGTTATCTCTCTTCTATAGCAAAGACTAGGTACCCTTAATCTATACATTTGTCCTTTTTTTTCAAAGGCATGATTTCAGGCTCTCTCATGTTGGATGGTCATTAATTCTCAGGAGTGTTCTTACAACTGGGTAAAAGTATTATTTCTCTTCATTTAACTCACCCCACCACGCCCATACCCCATCCCCTCAAGCAGGCACTTTCATTTTCGTTTGTTAAATACTTGAAAAGTCCACATTCATCCAATCCACAACCCCTTGATTTTTCAGGTCTGTGTTCAAAGTACGCCATATGGTTCTTTAAATCCATGTAAGGATCAGCACGGCTGCCGTGTGGTAAGTACTAATATGGACTGTCTCCGATGTATGTTTTTGTAACACACACTCATAAAAAATTTGGAAAATACGTAAAAGTATAAAGAACAAACTAAAAGTCACTCAAAACCTGCTCACTAAGAGAGAACTACTGTTAACACTTTTTGTATATTTCTTCCCAGTCTTTCTTCTAAGCAGATAAATAAAACAATAGCAAGGAAGCAGGCATACAGACATTATTTAAATGAAATCAAGGATATACATTTTATATACTACTTTTTATACTTAATCCAAATGTTTCATTCCAAATTCTTCAAAAACATGGCTTTAATGATTACATATTCCATTATATTAATGTATCCTTTTCAATGATGGATAAATTTAGATTGTTTTTAGTTGCATAGTTCACACATGCCACACGAACCCTCCACATATATACACATACATGCATATATATATATGCACCCACTCTGATGACCATTCTTATAATGTAAAACTCTGATTATTTCCTTATCACAAATTAAAAAAAAAAAATACTGAGGCAAAGAGTATTAACTTTTAAAGATTCTCAATACACACCAACTTCTCTCCAGCAGTAACGTTCAAACGCACACTCCCACAAGCAGGGTACACACACCACTTCACCATACCCTCAACAAGAAACACTTTTTTAATGCAAAGATTTTTTTTAATTCATTTAACAGGTATAAATAAGAACATCAATTTAATTGTCAGTTACTGAAGGTTTCATTTTTTTTCGTATTTTTACTGGCCATTTCTTTTATAAATTTTCTGTTACATCTTCTGCAAAGTTTCTATTATCATGTTCATCTGTTTTTATTAGAGCTCTACATCTGTAAGTGAAATTAAATCCTTATTTAGTTTCTCATTTTGTCGATGGTGTTTTGACACAGACACTTTGGTTTTTTATGTTATTGCTGGTTTTATGTAATTTAAATTTATCAATAACGTCCCTTACGGTTTCTTTCTTCATTTTTCCGTGTGTTAAGTCCTTCCACCCTAATATCAAACAATTGTTCTATGCAGTGTATTTTTTGAGATTTGGAGAACAGAATTGGACATCCGTTATTCCAGATGTGGATGCACCATGGTTTCTAAGAGGATTAAATATATTTTCAGTTTTATTTTTCATTCCTCTCCTACATGATGCCAACATTTTGCAAGACTTGTGATCAAAGTGCAACAGCTTCTGGAAAGCCAACTGTTCCTGCTTTCATTCTTTCAGATAGTAGTGGAGAGTTCACAGTCCACTGTTCTACACACTTACTTCATTTCCTTCTAAAGATGTAACACGCCTTTGCTTTCTCTATGCTCACTTACACACTCGATGATATTCCCCAAAGAGCTCTGTGCAGCGCATCCTATTCCCATTGTCGCTCTGGGTGACTGGGGGAGAGCCTGAGAAAGGGCCTTGCAGGCACTGGAAGGGCCCCGCCCCCAACTCTGAGGGAGGTGAGGCCACGGCAAGGCTTTCAGAAGGAGCAAGACGACGGGATGTAGGTTTTTCCAGGAATCTAAAGTGGTCAAAAGTGTCACAAGATACTGAAAAGACAACTATGAAACTTTTTTTACCTGCTTGGCCAAACACATAGCAAACTGAACTGATCAATCCAATCCAGAAAATCAGTTGTAAATTCATCTGAAATATAAAATGTACCATGTTATATTAAGGAAAAACAACATATAAAGCCTAATCATTGCCACGCACCTGATCGTCCGCTAATTTGTAAGTGTAAAGGCATCTTCCTGCCCAGCCCTTCTCCATGCTCAACATCCACCTCTCCCCCCAGCACCTCACCTTCCGCTCCAGATTCCCAGAATCCACTCTTACTTTTCTCCACACCAATTATACATTAATACTTAATGAACAGTGCTCAAAACAAAAAGTGTCAAGTATTCCTACACCTAAAAGCTATTAAGTCTTTGTCCCATGGAATCTCTATTACCTCCTATGACTCCGAGGGGGCCAAACAGGCATATCCCTATGCCTCAGTTACCTCAACACTGAGTGTTAGTTTGAGTGAACCTGTAAAAATCCTGACCATGTCATCCCCTTGCTTACAACTTTTCAATCGTTTTTATTTCTCCTAAGGCTAAGACCAACATCCTGCACAAGGCCCCAGCTCAATTTTTGAGTTTGATGTCCTGTAACTATTTCTTAAGAAAATCAACTTCTGTGCATGGAATTAGTAAAATATTCAGTTTAATTTCCTACAATTTCTAGATCTACAAACTACACAAAAGTGGGGGAGAGGGACATAAGAAGACCTGAAAGAGGCTTAAGTGTCCTTTGGAATCTCTAAAGAAAAATGAAGTAAGAGTCTGTATACCAAGCAGGATACCTCACACTCCAACCATTAGGTATGTAACTGCTTTCTGTGAATCAAAAGTTTTCACAACGTCAATCTATACCTTACCAGAGCTGGTCAAAGACGGCTATAGCCACAGGTCGCTGACCCTATCCCTTAACTACTTTTACTGCTCTTGGACTAGCAGCCAGTCTGATTGATAATTATGCATGAACACCTGCCCCTTCCACAGGAATGCAAAAAACCCAAAGGCAAATATAACACCCCCCCACCAAGCAAAGTTTAGCTTTACTACTTAGCAAAGAAATATAAATTAAAGCAATGTAAGGTAAACCAGCAAGCAGGAAAATAAAAAGGTTTTTAACCCAACAAAACAACAGAACAAAGACTTACCGCAGATGGCTAAGAGAGACCAGAGATGGCTGTAAACTGGTATAACTTGGGGGAAAATAATTTAACAATCTATATCAAAAAGCATTAAAACTGTTTCTACCCTCTGACTTAGTAAACGAGCTACTAGGAATTCATCCTAATAATTTAAAATATAAAAAGTGATACACATGCACATACACTTTCCGTATAGACTCTAGCATGTTTATAAGACAAAAGTGCCAACGTCCTCTAGAATGATGGGGAAAGGGCTAACCGTGTCAACTTGATGGAGTACTAGAGTCAAAAGAATAAAATGTAGTAACATCAAAAGGTTTACAGAATAACTTTTGGATGCAAAGAACACATTAAGATGACAGGTATGTAAAAATAACAGTATATAAATGTATAAAGTAACCAAAGAATCCTGGAGATGACAGAGTTATAAGCATAATATAAAGACAATGGGTTCATTTGTTTTTAAATTGTTGTAGCGTTTTCTTCTTTTCACTTCCTTAGTAAAAACAATTACGGCAGGGTACTGTGTGGAATTTTTTTCTTTCTTGGTGTACTTCCTTTAATAAGAAAAAAAAATTTCTTTCAAAACCCCTCATTTTCAAGGGCTATGTTCCAGGACACAGTCCCACAGCTCCAGGAAAATGCTTTGAAGTTATGCTCTGAGTACCCCTGGGATACTGGGTTTCCTCTGTCAGATGCTGCTCCCATTTTCCGGTTTCCCAAAGAAAAGCAGTATGAATAACTTGCACAGTCATCCACTTTGCAACCGTGCTCAGAGCAGCCAGTCCTGTTATGCCACGGTTCTGCTTACGTTATTACTTGTGACTGCATCCAAAAGCCCAACAAAAGCCAGGTCACTGAAGTGTGAAATGCCTGACAGTTTACCTTTTAAGGCCTGACTGAAAGGTTCAATGTGTAAAAAATCCACGCAGACTCTAATTCTGAACAATTCAAATAATGTTATCAATTCCAAAGCTATGATTAAAAGGACCTGGAACAGCAAGACGCCCGAAGAAATGCATGACTGTGATGAATGGAACATCTGGGCAGTTTCTACACAAAGAGAACAGAACAGATATTTGGTCCATATATGGACTCTGACACGTGTGTCTTCAGGATTCAACTCAGGTCACCTTAAGGACCACTAGACTACCTTGGGAAACCTTTAAAATGTTACACAACTCAGAGAAGCACCACTAAGATAAAGTTATTTGGTAGCAGAAAAAGTTTCCTAACATTCTTAGGTCCTGTAGCTTTAAAATACTACTTTAACGCTATTTTTCTTTTCCTTCTATAAACCTTGATGCGCCCAAGACCAGCCTTCTGAGGAATCAGGCAGCACACAGCGGGGAGGGCAGCCCGAGGCCAGCAGCAGCCCCGCCAGGGCAGCGGCCAGGCCTGCAAAGGCCAGGCTTTCTCCCCGGGAAGCAGAGAAGCCCTAGGAGACGGAAGAGGGCAGCAGTTAGGGATAAAGGAAAGCCACGAGGCTGGCCGGGCAGAGACAAGAGCAGCGAGGAGGGCCCTGAGGAGAGCAGGCAGCAGAGAGGCGGTGGGGCGAGGGGTCAGGGAGGAAGGACGGCACCCAAGAGCTCCGGAGACTTCCAGAGGCCCTGAGGCAGCACCGGGTCAGTGTGTGGTCCCGGGAGAACGCCAGGCCTGAAAACCCCTATGCTGGGAGGTGGGGCCTACACCCCAGGTGACTCTCAGGCTGAGAAAGGTGCCCCGCGGAGTCTCCCCCCAGGAGCACTCCACACGGAACAGCTCCTGAGCAGAGGCCACCAGGGAGAGATGCCTTCAGGTCCTGTCCTCATCTTAACTTTCACCGTCTTCATGATCAAAGCTCTAGAAATAGTTGTCTACCTGGGTCTCTGTCTCCCTCTTCCACCTGTGTAACTGGGTATCCGCATGTGAAACTGCTCTTGAAAAAGAAAACTTCCCAGGCCTATCCTACTGTCTGCATCCATCCATCCATTCATTCATTCAAAACTTTAGTGCCTGCCTACAAAACGTACCTGGGGACATACATCAGTTTACCACCCAAAGAACTTGCACAGCAACACTGACTACACCTCACTGTTCTTTCTTAACATGCTCTATTCCCATGAACTTTACTGGCTTCTCCCTTACCTCTGGATGTGCTTCCTCTGCCAACCCTGTCAGGCTCTGTGCCCTATTGGAGATACAAAGATCGCTGTCTCAAGGAATTTTCAGTTCGAAGACAAAAAATACAAATAATTACAATGTGATATGCTGGTTTCTATAATGAACATAAGGACAAAGTGCACTGAGGATGCCAAAATCTGCCGGGGCAAGTTCAGAAGCTTCAGGGAGGTTCAAACCGCAGCCTCACAGGAAACGGGTAGGCACCGGAGAGAAACACCCCAGGCAAAAGGTCTGCACATGCAAGGCCACGGAGTCCTGAGAAGAACTGTAATAACTTCTTTCCAATCTTATTACTAAACATACACGTTTGGGTGACTTCTCTCTCTCCCCGCAAACTGGAATTGATTTGCTCTAGCTTTACAGAAAAAAGACTACAGAAAAAAAATGTATTTATATGTTATTTGCAGTTAAATCTGGTCAGTGGGATGAGTGATTATTTTATCCCTGTAATTTTCTACAGTAAGTATAAATTATGTTAAAATCTTAAAATATCATAAAGGCCAAAAAGAATCTTAAAGTACTTAGGTATTTCTGAGACTTAAATTATAAGCTGGAAATAACAGAAACCGAGACCAGCAAGGCAGGAGGTTACAGTCAGGTTACAGAGAGCCTTAAATGCCATTCATGCTGAGAGTTTAGATTCTATTCTACATGTAGCAAGGAAGCTGGAAAAAAATGGCACAGGGTAGTAACATGACAACATGTAAGTGGCAGAAAATCAGCGGGGTAGGGGATGAATGGCAAGACAGGAGCTACTGGACAGGTACAAAATTTACTGCTGAGGTTTCAGAGTAACAATGGACAAGAAGACAAATCAGTGATTAGGAGGGATCTGAGGGTTGCTTAGATAAGGAAGATGGTTGCTTAGATAAGGCAGGGTGAGAGAAGAAGGGAATCATCACTTTCACATGAAGAAGACGGAAGGAGAACGGAGTTAGGGGAGAAAGTACTGATTTTGATTTAGAAATGTCGAATGTGAAAGGCCTTTGTGAAATCTAGGAAAGATACAAACTGGGAAATTAAGACCTATGGGCCTAGCTTTCAGGAATTCAGGGTTAGAGATACATACCCAAGAGCTGTGGATGGCAATGAAATTATGAAGATGGTTGAGATTGTGAAGGAAAGAATACTAAGGAGAGAGGAGAGCTGCAGGCAGACACGAAGAGAGTGATGGAGCCAGGGCCCCCTGGAGCAAAGAGGCGGGCAGCACAAGGGGCATATTCCCCTGAATAGAGGCGCAGCATCTTTCTCTAAGTCAGGGCAGGGGGTAAAAAGCTGAGCGAGTTCACGCATGACAGCTCACGTTTCTTCCTGAAATAGGAAGCAAGGACAAGTGCTGGGAGAAAAGGGGAGAGGGGAGTTGGGAGACTGAAGAAAATCAAGAAGATGCGACAGGATTATAGAGCAATGCTGAGGGCCCAGCAGGTGCCGGACACCCTAATTATAAAGACACATTTCTAACACTCATCTCACCTGAAACTACCTGTTAAGTGTCTGCCCTGACAGGTTCTAAGCACCAAGAACACAGGACCTAGAAGCACTTGGCATAAAATCAATGCTCAAAAACTTTTGCTGAAATTATGTTAAACTGTATGACATTTTTCTTGGACGTTATTTAGAAGCCCAGGAAAGAAGAGTTTCTCAGAATTAGTTACTATGCAGACCCTCTTTAAATAGCGAACAGTTACTGTAGATACCCTAGGGATAACAATTTTCAATTCACTTAAGTATATGCAAGCCAACTTGCAGCTAGATATAAAATGCCTCATGCTCCAGGCTCTTGTACATTATGAACCAAAATTCATTTACACAAACACACACAAACATAGGCACTGAAATAACATATATGTGTGTGTGTATATATATATATATATATATATACACACACACACACACACTCTCAGTTAGAAGGTGGTCAACCACATAATCCACATACTGGTTGTTTATTATTATAATTATTTGCACAAAAGCCCAAAATTTTTAAAAATTCTTGTAGAAACACTCAAAAATCACTGAGACTACCTCCCATGGGTCCTTAAACTCCAATCTGAAACTGCTGAATTAATTCCATTGTTTACAGAGCAAGTGCCCAGAGGAGGAAGGGGTCAAAGCAGTGGCAGTGCTGACAAACATCAACAAAGAGAAGACGACAGAGTCAAAGGCCTAGAGATCAGGGGCTGATCAGGGGTGAGAGCAAGGGGCTAAAGAGCCGGGTGTAACATTTCAGGGTCAGGCAGTGTTGGGTAAAAGGTCTAGGTGAGGAGACAGCTATGGGAACTGGTTTAGCTGGGATTTGTTCCCAAAGCGGAGCCTGAGAGAAAAGCATGTGTGCTAGCAGCTCACTTGGAAGGTGGCCTGGGAACCAGAGAGGTGAAGAGAGCACGCCAAGGGGAGAGAAGGCCAGGGCGCTTCAGCTACCGCAGTCGGTGCCTGGGGGCTTGGTCTTGCTGAGAAGTTCTGAGACGTGTATACAGTTCACCCCTTGAATCCACAGGTTCCATTGGTGGATTCAACCAATGACAGATGGAAAAAAAAAATTTTTTAATTCCAGAAAGTTCCAAAAAGCAAAACTTGAATGTGCCCTGCACAGGCAACTATTTACATAGTATTTACATTTTATTAGGTATTATAAGTCATCTAGAGGTGATATAAAGTGTACGTGAGGAAGTGCATAGGTTACATGCAAATACTACACCATCGTATAAGAGAGACCTGAGCCTCTGCGGATTTGGGTGGGGGTGGGGCAGACGGGACGTGTCCTGGAACCAGTCCCCCTAGAATACCAGGGACAACTGTAGAAAGTGTGTCCAGAGGAGGATCACCGTGAAGACACGTCTGTCAGTTTGAGTCCCCACAGGTAGAAGTCTGCCCCAAGGGCATGAGCTGCCCTACACTTCCAAGAACAACAGTGCAGCAGCCCAGAAGGCTGCTGCCAGCTTCTCATCCTACGGACAGACAGGGCTTGTTGGAGAAGCCCCAGGGATTGAAAGGACAGAAGCACTTGAGGCAAGATGCAGTCAGCCGGAGTGAGTCACACAACTGCTCTGCGCAGCAGCGGCGGGACCCACAGGAGGCCAGGAGGAAGTGAGGAGGACAGAAGAGGTTTCTAGTTCAGAGCTCAAAGCCACGGGAGTTGAAAGAGCCAGAAAAGTGTTAGACCAGAGTGAGAAGTATCACCTGCACTAACTCCTGAGAGCCTCAATGATGGCAAGAACTGGGGAGGGGAGTTAAGCTGGGCGATTCACGTACAGACATACACACATATTAAGACAAACACCAACAACCTCTGTTCAAAAGATTTAGTATTTAAGATGTATGTAGCTCTTACCCATCTACTATAGATGTGTAGTAAGGCTGACCTGCCTTATGAATTGTCATCTTCTAGAAGTCAAGTCTCCGTGTCCTCTGTACCTAGCACGGTATCTTAATATTTAATAAATAAAGAATCTAAAGATAACTGCAGATACTCTGAGGTATCCAAAAAAAAAAGCTTAACAAGGGCAAGAAGAGTGCTGTGCTGTGCCCACCACTGTTTGCTAAGGCGTAGCAGAGTTCAGGGTGTGGACTGTGGAGCCAGATGCTCGGGCTGAAACCTCTGATCAACCCCTAACTAGGTAGGTGATACTGGAGTTATTTAATCTATGCCTCGGTTTCTTCATCTTTAAAATGGGCAAGGTAGTTCCTACCTTACAGGGGTTAGGTGAAGTTTAAATGAGTTGTAAACATAAAGCATTTAAAACAGCATCTGGCACATGGTAAGCACTACCTAGACGGTACTTGTTATCATTATTACTACACATTACAGCTGGAGCTCAACAACTTGATTCAATAAAGAAGTAACTATGTTTTTAAAAGGAACAAAATTGGGTCATTTGTAGAGACATGGATGGACCTAGAGACTGTCATACCGAGTGAAGTAAGTCAGAAAGAGAAAAACAAGTATTGTATATTAATGCACATATGTGGAATCTAGAAAAATGGTACAGATGAACCTGTCTGCAGGGCAGAAATAGACACAAAGACGTAGAGAACAAACATATGGACACCAAGGGGGGAAAGGGTGGGTGGGATGGATTGGGAGATCGGGATTGACATACATACCCTAACTAATATGTATAAAATAGATAACTAACAAGAACCTGCTGTACGGCACAGGGAACTCCACTTCGCTGTACAGCAGAAACTAACACAACACTGTAAAACAACTATACCCCAATTAAAAAAAATTTTTTTTAAAAGTAACCATGTTTGAATGTTTTGCTTTTTTTCAATCATAATTATAACCAAAAACTCCGAATTGACCCATGTTACGTGAAACACAAGATATGGAAGAAAGGATAAAGTGTAAGGGTTAGAAAGAACACAACTGCGAACAATAGATTAAGATTGATTTTTATAGCCACTCAAATATTATTTTGATATGACATCAAAACCTTATATTGTATATAATAAGGTTAATCAGATGCTAATTATTATATTAATTAGATACTAATTATGTTAAGTATAATTAGATAATATTTTCAGTTCCACATTTAAGTAGGATTATTCTACTTTCTAACAATTATATTTAGAACAACTTGTATGTAAAACAATAAAAGCAGCAAAACCTCAGTGCTTTTTATTACTACATTAGATAAAGCACAGATATTTCTGAATGTTAGTATCACGAATCACCTTAAAAAAAGATCAGGGTGGAGGATAACATACCTAATACAAATAGAAATAAGGAAGAATGACTTGAGGCTTCTTCTGTCATGGGGAAGCAAATCTAGCAGAGGCAAAAAGAAAGAAGGAAACTGCCCTGAAAAGATACAGGAGAAACTTGGATCAGAAGCTTGTAACAGTTTGGTTCGCTCAGGGACTGCTGCCCACTGAGGACTACTTAAATTAACATGAGATCTGCTCATTCAGAAGAGGCCGGACGAGGCGCACCAGGTGCAGACAAGAGTAATACAGTAACTGAGGTTTTGATGATTTAAGGTAATTTGTAACAAAGTTATCTTACTTTTATTCCGACACCTTCAAATGACTATAATGATGACAATAATAATAAAAATAAAGCAGCTAACTACTTTCTCTAAGTAACTCTACAAGGTTGGGAATGATATTACCTTTGTTTTATATATGAGGAGACCAAACCACAGAGAGGTTAAACAACTTCTCCAAAGTTGCACAGGTAGAACTGAAATCAGACCATCTGAATTCTGAAGCTATGACCTGACTTTGTGCTCCATTAAACCACAATTTTTTGAAGGCCTACTCAGTCACTATTTTAAAGATAAAAGAACATCCTTCTACTGTTAGAAGTGACTCAGAGCACAGAAATGGAAAGGACTTAAAATGTTCTGTGAGTTTATTTCTTAGTCCTTCAAAGTGATTGGAGGCCAAAAGTATTTTAACTGTCAAATTTCATGAGTATACCCACAAGTTATGGTCTCATTCCTACAAAAGCATTTCATCCTAATATTTCTTACTATGCTTAATTTTATCTAAAGGGTCATAACTCATCCCTTGAACAGTAAATAATGTTAAACACCTCCCGGAAACAATCTGCTTTTAGTGGTTAACAACCTCAAATATGTTCAATTGTTCCCCTTGTCAAAAATTGTACATAATTACTTTTATCTCCACTGTAAACTCATCTTTATTCATCAAGGTTAAATGTGGTTTTATGAGCTGTTCAAACTTTTAAATACACACTTATTATCTATTAATGTTTTTAACAATGTGACAAATCACTCATTTGGCATTTCTTTTTACATTTACAGATAAAATCTTCAGAAATTTTATAAGTACTTTATTTGTAGAAATTAAACAATTACACTTGAGAGAAAAATTACTTTTATTACATTTACTTCAAGTTTTAAAATTTGGTGCCCAGAAGCCAACTATGCCCAAAAGGTCATAGTACAAAAGGAAGTCATCCACAAAAGATTTATTCCTACAAGATCTTTGCACAAGAACACATTTTTATTCAATACAACTAATTAAATTCAAGTCAACAAATACCTATTGCATATCTACCACGTACCAGACACACAGATGACAAAGCTGGGAACCCAGGAGTATTCGAAAGCCCAAGCTTTCAATGTAAGTAGGTTTCCAATAAGAAAGGTTAAGGGTTCTCACCAGTCAAATACTCTCTTCCAGAGAACAGAACTTGCTTCCTTTTTTATACCGTAACATTTTAAATCTGTTCACCTTACTGGTGAAAAAGATTCAAATACCTATACTGAGATATATTATAAGCCTCTCCTAAAACTATAATAAGGTTAGATTCATCTCAAGTCTGTACCACCATCACTATTTTCTGTATCTGCTTTTAAAAGGAAAAAAATAGTCCAATAATAGATTAATATCTACAAATCAACACAGTCCAGAAAAGGAACACGGAGCCAAGCTGAAAGCCTCAGGGAATTACCGTGCAGTTCATCCTGCTTCTCCCCACACAGAGCAAGCAGATGGGAGAATGTAAACGGAAGGAACTCTGAGAGGCTGCTCTTCTCTATGCCAATTTAAGAGTGAGAGCTTGGGGATGAATTCCCCCAGGGCAAGAGCACCTTTCCCCCTTGCAGGAAGAACAATTAAAACTAAACATCTTTCCCCTCTCTCTGGCAGGAAGAGGTGCGTGGTAGTGACCATGGAGGTGCTTATGGCCCAAGTAATAAGCTAGAATTAATGATTAACAAAACTTAGCAGATAAGATGAAAGGGGGAAATGAGAGGGAACAGGAAAGAGAGGAGGTTGAGTACTCCAAGGCAAAGACACAACACCCCCTTTGAAGTCCTTTTCCACCCACTGTGGTCGATAAATAGTAGTCTGAAGTAGAAAACTTTCTAAAATTCACTACTCACACCCAGAAGAAAAAAAAAGCTTTTTTTGAGCACTGACCCCTTCTTGCCCAAAGGTAGTAACAGCCTGAGTTGAGTTCCAACAACAAAGGTTCAACTGCTCCAAAGCTACAGGCTTACAAAAAAATCTGAAACCTGAGAACAGGGCTAATACTTTTATGACAGTAACAGAACAAAATTCATCACAAGTGACTACTCTACCCACCTTCTCCAGGAAAATGAGAACATGGAAATCAATCATCACCACCCACCACACACTGTAACGGAAAGATAAAGAGTGGACATACTTCTAGTGGGCAAATAAAAAGCCTCAAAGATAAAGAAGCTGGAAGTGGGGAGACGTAAGGGCATGGAACTGAACATCTAAGAAAAATTTCTACAGCAGAAAAAGTAGAAAGAAAATGAAGAATCTTCTCTGAAGAAAAAAGGAGAATGAACACATTATGCTCTTCAAGGAATTTAGAAAATCTCAAATAGATCTTATTGCAATCAGAAACAGTAAAACCACAAAACTAGAGGAAAAGTATACAGAGATAAGGAAGGAAATTTAAGTTGAAATCCTCTGTAAAACTCAGACACATGAGGAACTGAATCAACATGCCAGGAAGAGCAGGCTTGACCACAGGGAATTCAAAGTAAGTCAAGGCAATTAGAAACATTATGCTACAGCCAATAGTGATCCAATAAGCAGGTAACTGGTATACCACCACCACCACCTCCCCTATCAAAAAGGTTATAGCCTTTACATGAGGACCCAAAAAAAAAAATGAATTAAGCATTAAATTCCAAAAACTGGTCAAGGGGCACAAAATAAACTCAAAGACTGCAAAAGGACTTAAAATACAAGCAAAAAATAAACACTTTAAACAAAGCTATTAAGGCATAATATTAAGGGCTGATCCAAAACGAGCATGAAAAGTTGCCTGAACTTAATTCTTCGGAGATCCTCCTTCCACTCAACAGATATTACCCAGCAATTGACATATTTCAAACCAGACTAGTGAGCTGTTCCTTCTTTATGCTTGGCCATGTCTAATAGATTTTGCCTTTCCCTGTGAAGGGAAAAGAAGCGTAAGTTAGCAACTGCTTTGGTTGAGAAATTTTACTTTGGGACAAGTTTACAAAGATAACTATGAATGGACCTAGCAGAAAAAAGTTTACCACCTTAATTAATGGTATCAAAAACCACTTAAAAGCAAGATTTGTTCCACATAATTTCAATTAAGGAGAATTGTAAGTTATGTTCCCTTGTGTAATTTTATCTACTTTTTAGGTAGATCACTCCAAAATTCTTACTTGATCAAAACTTTAATAAATTTTGACCATATCTTTTGTCACATCTCTTCTCTGCCCTGTACTGGATTGAAACATAGTGCTGAATATATTTTAAATATATATAGAGAGAGAAAGAACGAGAAAGAGAGAAAGAGAGAAAGAGAAAGAGAGAGAGGATAAATGTTTTAAAGCCTAACTAAATATAGGTAGAAATCAATTTCTCACTTTTACTCAGCACTATGTTGGGAATAATGTCTACCTTAGAACTATTGCAAGGATAAAATATTACCATGAATGTAAAACAAATATCTTTACAGGGACCTACAGATCACAGCTTACTTGATTACTGCTTCAACTCATTCACTGACTTCTAAACATAAGAACCTGAGTGACTACTTAATTAATGGTTCGAAATCTGTTTAAACCATGCTTCTTTAGTAAGCACAAATCCACTCCCTATTGTGTTTCTGTTGTGCTTTCCTAAAATAACATAATACTAAATGCAACTTTTAAAACTACAATCTCTTCCTCCAACAATCAAATATGACCCACCATCATGCCTTCTGAGAAGCAAAGAAATTACTATCTGAAATAAATAATGAACTATAAAATATTGGAGGTAATTATTCCTAATTTCACAGACTATGAAAGCTTGTTATTTACAGATTCATTCAATAAACATTTGTACATGGAAATGTGGCCTCCACACATCAAGTGGTACACAATTTTTCATATAAATGCTTTCCTCATCACTCCACTGAAACTACATTCCCTACAACAAAATATTAATTTTTCTTCTACCTTTCTGAAATATTTTTAGCCTTCATTGGCTCTTAATCTCTTTACCAACCACCATAAGCGAATTAACTACTCCTTTTTTTGTCCCCAAAGATATTCTTGATAGTGTCTAGCGCAGTAAATGACAAACCTTCAGTGATGCTCAATAACACAGTGTTGTTTTAATTCAAATTTCTATTATAACTGATTGTAATCAATGTCTGTGAACCACACTGGACTAGAGCTGGAGGGCAAGAATCCAGGCCTTCATTTTACACAGCTTTCATTTTATTTATATATATTTATACTATAAATGCATATATACTTATATATGTATGATTATATATCAAAGTAGTCAAGCAATATTTATTTGCTAAATTAGACTGTATTCTCCCTTCTAACTATACTGTCCTTTGACCATGTCACATCTGTCACCCGTCTCTTTGGTCATACCATTCCAAGGTCCTCTACACAGCCTTCCAAAACCACTTAAGCCAATGCTGATCTTTTCCTCAAAATCTATTAGAGAATATTACCTGGTACAGTACCTTGTGTAAAACATTCTGTGGTATTTGCTATGTTTCCCTAGATTGAACACAACTTGTCCCAACTAGATAGTATCCTCAACAGCAAGGTGCAGGTCAACTCCTTGATCTACACCCACTCAGCACTGCATTGCTCAGGGAAGTGGCACTCAGTACACTGATGGATTAAAATGTCATGGACGGGACTTCCCTGATGGCACAGTGGTTAAGAATTCATCTGCCAATGCAGAGGACACGGGTTCGAGCCCTGGTCCGGGAAGATCCCACATGCCGTGGAGCAACTAAGCCCGTGCGCCACAACTACTGAGCCTGCACTCTAGAGCCCGCAAGCCACAACTACTGAGCCCACATGCCACAACTACTGAGCCCGCATGCCTCGAGCCCGTGCTCCGCAACAAGAGAAGCCACCACAGTGAGAAGCCCGCGCACTGCAACGAAGAGTAGCCCCCACTCGCTGCAACTAGAGAAAGCCCGCGCGCAGCAACAAAGACCCAACGCAGCCAAAAATAAATAAATAAATTTATTTTTTTAAAAAAAGCCATGGACAACAGAGCTCCACCCGGACAGAGAGCTAACAGTAACCCACTTGGCTCGCCAGCACTGGCAGCCCTCTCAAAGCCACGACTTGGCACAGCACCTATCCTCCGGGGTGAAGGGCAGGAGAGGATGGCTGCTCACGGGAGAGGGAAGACCTGCACTCTGCAGGGCCAGGTCATGCAACAGCTGGCCTTCAGCTCTTTGGTGACACACAGAGAGAAACCAAGAGACCACTTTATGGTGCAGATGCAGAAACCAAAGCCCTTTCCAGGTGAGGTGTTCCAACAATCGTCCCAGAGAAGTTCAGGCCCAGCTTGCCCAAAACCCAAGTTCCCCAATCAAGAAGCCTTTGCTGCATCCAACCGCTTACCTAATGATGCTTCTCTCTTCACCTCAAACATGCCCATCACAGGAAATCCCTGAAAATACCCAGGTCACTCACTTAGCTGTCATAGGAAGGAATCAGAAATTCAAACGAATTGGGGAAGGAAAATGCTTTTCTAGATTCCTTTTCCTTCACCCGGCCCTTGACTGTGAAAGTGTTCCCAGGGCCTCTCCGCGGCCCCTTTTCACTCTACACACTCTCCAGTATTTTCATCTGCAGCCTAGAGAGTCAACCAGTACTAACAGACGAGGAATTCCCCAATCTCAGTCTCCCAGCCCGACTGCTGGTTTTGAGCTCGCAATGGGCATATTCCACTACACCCCAGCTGTCTCAGCAGGATGAGTTCAGCACTCCCCTCCCTCCAGGCGACCAGCACCACCCCCTTGTGGTTGCGCTGCCTGCCTCGGCCAAGCGCACCTCTTAAGCAGAGGCCCGGGCCACTTCAGTTCCTTTCTCCTCTCTTACCTCGGACACCAGGTCTGACCTATCCTCCCTCCGAAATAAGTAGTCCTCGTAGCCCCACCCAAGGCATCCCCACACCAAGGATCTCCAAAGCTTTTTAATACTCACCTTTATTATTAAAAAAAAAAAAACTTGAGCATACATGTACTCCAAAACATGTATTTACTTACCAATTAAAATACATGTACTTCTACAA
The DNA here is from genome assembly GCF_011762595.2 of Tursiops truncatus. NCBI lineage: Eukaryota > Metazoa > Chordata > Mammalia > Artiodactyla > Delphinidae > Tursiops > Tursiops truncatus. Next base: position 159,964,280 of record NC_047035.1, on the reverse strand, counting down.
CAATACAGTAGGATATTATAAACCATAATAAAAGTTTAAACTTTAAAACATGAGTTTAAGAAATATATATAAAATTAAGTCTAATATTTTCTTCCTACACTCCAGTGAGTTATTTTATACATCCCTGGGGTCCAGGAAGCTGTACTTTGGAGACTGTTTACCGAAATTAGTCCTATAATTGTGTGTTTATACATGTATGTACTATGTATATTTGAAGCAGTTTTTCACTCACATACACACATTTCATGATGAGATGATATACACACGCTTTAGCATACTGCTAAATATAGCTAACCTTAACCTTATCTTCCAAAGCCACAAACCCAAAATAAAGCTTAGAGGCTTTTCTTAAAAATTATTTTATAAATAAAACTCTGTAAAAGTCTAATAATTAGACATCTTTAAAAAGATGTGAAATTTACAAAGTACAGTTTAGCTCCTTTTGCGTACAGCTCCTGAACAAGGGATACCACATTTTTTTCACCCATCTACTGACATATTTGAAGGCTGCTAATGTTCTGGGGGTTTCACGGACTGCACCTACTGTAACCTAGATACACACAATTTTTTCAGTTTTCTACAGCTATAGATACTGCTATCATTTCAGGGGTCTGAAGACTAATGTACTCTTCCCTACTCATACTCCTATAAGCCCACCCTCCGGACCCCGACTCCCACCTCTGCAATAGCAATATAAAAGGACAAAAATCCCACAACATATAACCAGTCAGAATAGACCTGCTAACACAATAAAAGAATTTACATATTGGCACAATATGATCTTCTAGAATTCTACTGACAACCTGACAGCTCCTAACTCTCCATGCAGAGTGGGGAAATCAGTCCACATGAATCCTCTCAGATACTAATTCAGCTTGATACACGTTCAGAAATCACAATTCTCAGAACTTCAAAGTTCTGAAGCTTTTACCAGTTAGATGTTTCATCTCATCACTCCAGCAGAGTACTTAAGAACAAAACCAGTGCACTCACAAAATGATTTTTAAAATATATATTTTCTTCAGATACAATATTATATTACCCCCGACGCTGTAAGCCACAATTTGGCCAGAAGCCAAGCAGTGAAGCTATTAAGCGGCAAGCATTCCATGAAAACTAGCACCACCTGAAACTGTTAATTTTCACTATTTTTTTAAAGTGACCAGATGTCCCCAGAGTTTCTCCAGGAGTTAAGAATTTATCGACCCCAATATAGAACTACATGGTCATTCAGCGATGCTAATCTGGGGCAGCTTTTAATTATACTGACCAGAAAGTTGAGGAGAAAGCCACCTAAATCCAGTGATTTTCAATACTGCTGATTCTATTCTATTCTGTGCACACACAGAATATTGGGAAAATAATCTTAATAGAGAACTTAACATTCTTTTAAAAAGAATCGACATTACAAAAACTTAACGTTTTAGGCCTGTGAAGTCAACATACATGACTTAATTTGGAGTTTGTTTGCTTTCTATTCACAAGAGTAAAGTATTAACCACATCCCCTTGTCTTCTTAACTAGGGAATGAATTTTAGGGCGAGTAAAATGGCTTTCTCCTCAAACACCTGTAACCAAAATATTGATTTGTTTCATGTGTTTTCTATTTATCAGTTAATCCTCTTCAGTCCCTCATTTATTATCAATCAATGAACTAAAATTATTTTCAAATAGAACATTTTAGTGGGACTCTTAAGTAAGCCCTGACCCCGTCCATGGGCCTAAATGTCCACAAAGCTAGAAGAGGTAACTTGCAACTAAAATCCCTTAGTCGTTTCTAAAGTGGTCTATTACACAACCTATTGTAAAGGCTGGATATAGTTTAAGAAAGATGCCTAATCAAAATTCAATAAGCATTTGTTATTTTTGTACAATCAAAACAACAATAAAAAATAATCCAGTAATTCTACCCACCTATTTCTGTGGAACGCAGATCCAAAGAAACCTTACTAATAACATTACCAATCACATGCTGAGACTTTTTAAAAAATCTTTTTAATATACCAAGAAGGAAAGAAAAGGAGTTAATATTTATTGAGCATCTACTCTAGGTGTCTTCCATTTTACATTTGCTTTTCACTACACTGCACTTTTGCAAAGTTACTTGTGGTTCAAACATGGGTTGCTAGACCCCACGGGTTGTCTTCATACAGGTGGATGACCACCTACACTCCCTGTGCCTCAGTTTCTTCATTTGTAAAACAGGGATTAAAAACGGCACCTACCTCGTCGGACCGGTTCCGGGATTAAACGAGAAAATAAAGGTAAAGTGCGTAGAGCTAAGCTTGGCCCTCACTGTCGTTATTATAACAGTTACTAGTTTTATTATTAGTGTAGGTATTGTTCCCATTTTACAGATGGGGAATTGGAACCTTAAAGAGCGTAATTTACTAGCGCTAGGTTTTGACTCAAAAGCACAAATCTGATGAAACAAAAATTGCTCAGGCATTAAATACTAGCATTCTTGAAAATTCAACTTCTTCTGAAGCATAAGGAACGGCACGAATCAGGCACAGGTCGGGCATTAGCCCTGGACACCGCCGCGGCGTCTACACCCAGCATTAGGGCAAAGGGCCCACAGGACGCGCCGACCCCGCGCCCCGTTTCCCGACGGCTCAGCGACGCCCCAGGCGCAGAACTGGAGCCGGGGGTGAGTGGTCCCCGCGTGGAGGCCCGGCAGCCGGCGTCTCGGGGCAGCCGGCGTCTCGGGGCAGCCGGCGTCTCGGGGCAGCCGGCGTCTCGGAGCAGCCGGGGTCAAGGCCGCTCCCCGGACACCGGCCCGCGGAGGCCCGTCCGCGCCTAGCCCGCGGGGTAGTGTCCACGGCCGGCGTCCGAGCGGAGGGTCCCGGCCCCGCGCCTCCGCGACCGCGGCTCGGGAGGGGGGGCAGAGCCCGGGCAGGCCAGCGCCCTCCGACGCCCCCCGGCCGGGAAGGTCCGGGAGCGGGCGCGGCCCGACTTCCTCCCCCGCCCGACGACTGGAATCCGCCCCGAGGCCGCGGCCCCCACGCCTGCCCCGCGGCCCTGGCCCGGCCGCGCACCGTACACGCCGCCCGTCCGGGCCCACCTTCTCCCGCGGCGTCCAGCCCGCGCGGTCGGCTCAGCCTGTGCTCCGCGGCTCCCGCTCGGCCTGTCCCCAGGGCTGGCGTGGCCTCCCGGGCTCGGGCTCGGGCTCGGGCGCGGCGGCGGCGACTCCGCCTCCTCCTCTCGGGCGGGAGGAGGAGACTCAGCAGCGTGGGGCCGCCTCCCGGCAGGAAACGACCCCCGCGGCACCGCCTCCCAGGCGCGGCGATCCCGCTCCTCAGGCCGCCGCCGCCGCCCTCTCCCTCCGGAAGCGCATTCCTCCCGGGCCGCGTCAGCCGTGCCCGCTGGGGGAGGGGGAGGAATCGGGCAGGGGCGGTGCGGGACCGGGGGAGAGAAGGGGGCCCCCGGGACAAAGGAGCGGCAGGGTCGGGCGACAGACTCCGCCGCGGCCTTCGCGGTGCCTCAGTTTCCTTTGCTGCCGGGAGAGGGAGGGTTTGCGCGGCCCTGCGCGCCGTAATATCCTCCCGTGAGGGAATTCCGGAGCCTCCTTCTCGGCCTGTCTTAGGCGCTGCTTCCCCAAAGCCCCACGTGTGTCCGGCTCGCGGTCCGTCCGGCTGGCCCAGGACTGCCCGGTTTTGAACCCTGGAAGCCCTGCCTCCCGGGAGCCGCCTCAGTCCCCGACAAATCGAGACACTTAGTCACTCACCTTGCAAGGCTTCGTGGGACCAAAAACGTTTCCCTTTTGGAAGGGAAGTGGCTAAAGCCGGTATTATTTTTCTGGCGTGAGGATTTGCTTGACTTATGTCTTTGAGAAAGGGGAAGACTCAGGGAGGAAATGGGTGCCAGGAAAGATGGAGATGAGGAAAGTTTTAGAGAAAAACTGGTGAGTTGGGGAGCAGCTTTTGTTAGGTTAATCTGGGGCGCAGGGATGAGAAGGAAAAGTTTCATCCTTGATACGGTTTCTGTTCATCCTCACTTTTTTGAGTAGGTGGACAGGGGGCTGGAGAAGGGACATTTAAGAGAAGTGAAACATTTCATTATGAGCATGGCTGGGCGCATTTTGATAAGAGGATTGAAACTTGTGCCAACCGGCATCATACTGAAACCCGGTAACTCAGAATATGCTGCTGGCAGGCTGCCATTCTGTTAGCTGAAAATGTGTGTTGCCACGTGGTGAGCTGTAGCACCCTGTTGGGCACAGAACTCGAATTATTAGGTTTGTGAAACTGGTGTTTCATTTGGGGGAGATTAGAAGCCGCGATGCCCATTTGGCTGCCAATCTTAAATAAGAGAAAACAAAACAATCCCATCTATGGAAATTTTGCCCGTTGCTCGCCAGCAAAATCGAATCTGTTGGTTAGATAATCTCTGGAAACCTCTAAAGAAATGAGAATGATTTTTCCCACTTAATGGATGACCAAACCTAAGAGACTAAATGATGTTTCCTTATTTGTGGAATCTAAAAAAGGATACAGATGAACTTACTTACAAAACAGAAACAGACTCACAGACATAGAAAACAATCCCATGGTTACCAAAGGGGAAGGGGGGGGTAGGATAAATTAGGACTTTGGGATGAACATATACACACTACTATATATAAAACAGATAAACAACAAGGACCTACTGCATAGCACAGGGAACTATATTCCATAACTTATAAGAACGTATAATGGAAAATCTGAAAATATGTATATAATATATATCATAAATATTATATATATAACCGAATCACTTTTCTGGACACCTGAAACTAACACAACATTGTAAATCAACTGTACTTAAAAAAAATAAAAAAATAATGTTTCTATATTAATAACCCAGTGGTGTGGCTGCCATCACACCTCAACATGCTTGAATTTAAAGATACTGGTTATACCACTCCAAAATTGATCAGAACTGGCCTGGTCTCAGCATAGATTACAGTTCCAAAGGTAAAGCGTAATTTATCCATGCTTGACTTGCACTACATTTCCCAGAACTTTCATCCCTATGTGATTTGCCACAAGAATATTAAGAGGTTCACATTTACACAACACTAAACTAAATTATTTCAAAGGCAGTGTAATCATCTTTTTAATCCCAGTGTCAAACACTGTTCCAGGTCACGCAATAGGGGCTCAGCTAATAGTTGATAAATGACTAAATGGGTCCTTTTGCTCCCCTGGGACCACATCAGAACATTTGGCTAAACTAAAGTGTGAGAAGCAATTTATGTACCGAAGTCATGAGCTTTGAGGAAACAAGAAATTAAAGAAACATGTCATGAATATGACTCCACTTGTTTTTAATCACATGATTATGGAATACAGAATTGGGAGTGGGAGTGAGTCAATGTTGACTCAGGAGTGGAATGCTGTCTTTCTCTTGTAGTTTGAACACTTTTGGGACTCAGCCTGTCAAATATTATCCTGTCCAGTAAGCCACAAATCATCCCATGATAACTTGAAGCCTTTTCAATCTTTTGAAAGTGGAAAAGCCTCTAAACTATAACATTTTACAGGCAAATATTTTAGTACACATTCATTTATAAATGATTTTCCAATTGCAATAATCATATCACTTGGGCAAGACTCCATGGGGTTAGAGCAAAAGGTGAATACCTGCATTGTGAGAACAGGAGTATACCCAAGACAAAAATGTTTTGGTCTTGACCACTGACTGGCACATTATGGCTCAACCCATATCAGATCAGTTTTAAATAAACAGTGTGGGGACTTCCCTGGTGGTGCAGTGGTTAAGAATCCACCTGCCAATGCAGGGGACACGGGTTCCAGCCCTGGTCCAGGAAGATCCCACATGCCGCGGAGCAACTAAGCCCATGTGCCGCAACTACTGAGGCCCCATGCTGCAACTACTGAAGCCTGCGTGCCTAGAGCCTGTGCTCTGCAACAAGAGAAGCCACCACAATGAAAAGCCTGCACACCACAACGAAGAGTAGCCCCTGCTCGCCACAACTAGAGAAAGCCCTTGTGCTGCAACGAAGACCCAATGCAGCCAAAAATAATAAATTAATAAATAAATTTATTAAAAAAAAATAAGTATGACTTTGTGTCCCAGTATGTCCAGATAACCCCAGTTTGTGTGTTGTCCAAGCATAATTATTAATAGCACCCCTTTTCATTCTCAAAAGTACATCCTGATACAGATGATAGATCGTACCATCACCCTATAAATAAGAGTGTCCAGACAACGAGGGAAAAAAAAAAGTAATTTTAGCAATTCAAAGGGGATACATAGGGACACAATGCAAATCAGATCCCAGATTTACAGGTGAAGACCAATTCCAACACTGATCATCAGGAAAAAAATTGTGTGGGGATAAGTGAAATGAATTAGGCAGCTCCTATGTGATATAGATGCCCTACCAGAAGATTTAATGAAAGAAAACCCTAGAAAGTAGCTTGGCTGATCAACAGACTTGGGTTTTAAATACCATTGTAAAAGTGTGCGATGGCTTCCGGAGCAGATTGATTGCCAGTGGCTAGGTAAGTCTTCAGCTGCTTTTCTAAGAAATGTTTCTACAGAGTGATCTGGATATATTTTTCTCATCTGCCACCTTCTTTAAATATAAAAAAAGAAAAAGATGAGCGGATGATGTTAGAAGGAATAGAAGTCTCCGATAATTCCCTATAATACGTATGTGGATGTGCTTCTGAATCATAAATAACTTCATTCCTTTACCTAAGACACTAAACTCTCTCTATTACAGTGTGAATCTCTGTGCCCTGGCTTAAAAAAAAAATAGCCCTGGGAATTATTAACATTTTGAAAACCAAGGAATGTTGAGATGGTCCTCCAGTTCCTCCTTTTTCTGTCTCCAAATATACAAATAACATACAAATAATCAAATATTGCAAAGAAACTGGAAGTTCACTTATTTTGCAACTTCTTATTTTTGTCCTTGGAGCTTTGACTGAGTGAACACTGCTCAATACCCTGTTATAACTGCCAGAGGAACCACTGGTTTGCCACAAGGTCATCGGCAACTGTGTATGTACGGTATGTGGCAGTGTACTGGACTAGCCCATCCTGAGGCTTTCGTTAGTGCTTTATTCCTTTGCTTATTTAAAAGTAAGCTGGAAAAGTGTCAGAACAGTCTGCCCTTCCAGCTTAGGGCTAGCCACTGAGTCTTTTCCTTTTCTAGACAGTTCACGGTTGCTGGGTTATGGATCTGAATATGGGCCACGTATGAGTAAGGCTGCCTCAACTGTTCAGCTTCCTGTTTTCCATATATAGCGTGCTCATTTTTTTCTTGCTCAGTCCATGGAGTATTGCCTCTGCTGGGTGTGAGCACTCCCCGCCAGCTTTCAGAGGCTGAACATTTTTAAGAGCCCAGAGGGAACAGTGTTTTTAGGCAGCTCTTTTCAGACACTGAGTTTCTTCAGCTGGAGAAGGGAATGTGCCTTCCCAAATAAGAATGAAGACTATGCCAAATGTAAGCAGTTGAATAGTGCTGGAGGTATTTTTAGGAACTGGGGTCACTCAGTACAGGAAATGATGGTGCTACCAGCAACTTATGGCTAGAGACTCTAAAACAACATTATTTCTCTCCTCATGTAAATACTTTCGAGTATCTTGAGAAAATCTGGAAATTTGAATTAGGAGCAGCTGGATTTGGGGCCAGGTTCATCAGGGAGTGGGACAAGTAGGTTAGCTAAAAGGTGTGTTTGTTTGGTAAGTGATACAGCCCTCCTCCCCCAAATTAATCCCCATAACATTTTAGAGAGAGTTCTTGCCGTGTGCCTGGGTATGGGAAACAATGAATCCATGGCCCCCCAAAACTATAGACACAATTTCACTTATACAGATCTGCATTTTTGCAGATAATTCTGGTTTTCATGGGATCTTAATCCCAAAACATTAAAAATCACTATTTTAAACAAAGTCCCTTTTATAGACCAGGAGCCTAAACACATTTCTTTGTTGTTGTGGGCTTGGAATCTTGACTTGTGTACTAATTAATCTTATCTAAAACAATTTTTTTAAACATCAGATACACCTCCAAATATTTTGCAATAATAAGATTTTCCCTGCAGTGTTATTTAACCTGTAGGAGGTAGAACAGAGAAAGTACAATCTTCTGTGATCAAACCACATGACTAAAGAGTGTGCTGTTTGTGTTTACTTTTCAATGTAAAATAAATTTCAAAGGAAAACCAGAACATTTTATTTCAAATTTCCAACTTTACATACTAGGACTTAAATGCCTTCAAATTATATCTAAAAATCACCCTGATTGAAAACTGTTGTAAATTTTTAATTAGATTGAGAACAATTCTAAATTAATTTTAATTATACTTCCCAAGAATATTTTCCATTTAGTATTAAGAATAACAAGCCCTGTGGCTCTTCTCTTTTAGGATTTCTGCATTGTTGTTGGCTGATGTCATAGGCTTTTCAGTCTATGATCACAAGAATTCCCTATTTATAACTGCTTATGGCTGCCACATGCCTAAAATGTCAGCTAGACTGTTTTTCTCTTACAGTCACAACATCAGCTGCAGAAATGAAACTCATCAATTAAAATTTCACCAGTAGGGAGAAAATATTTGCGAAAGACATAGCTGATAAAGGACTGTTATCCAAAATATACAGAGAACTCTTAAAACTTAATAATCAGAAAACAAATAACCTGATTAAAAAATGGGCCAAAGACCTTAACAGACACTTCACCAGAGAAGATACACAGAAGACAAGTAAGCACAGGAGGAGATGCTCTACATCATATGTCATTAGGAATAAACTAAAGCAACAGTGAAATACCACTACACACATACTAGAATGGCCAAAATCTGGAACACTGATACTACAAATGTTGGCGAGGATGTGGAGCAACAGGAACTCTCGTTCATTGCTGGTGGGAACGCAGAACGGTGCAGCCACTTTGGAAGACAGTTTGGCAGCTTCTTACAAAATTAAACATACTCGTACCATATGATCTAGCAATCACCCTCCTTGGTATCTACCCAAAGGAGCTGAAAAACTGTCCACACAAAAACCTGCACACGAATGTTTATACTGACTTATTCATAACTGCCAAAACCTGGAAGCAACCAAGATGACCTTCAGTAAGTGAATGGGTAAATAAACCACGGTACCTCCAGACAATGGGACATTATTCAGTGCTAAAAAGAAACGAGCTGTCAAGCCATGAAAAGACAGGGAGGAAACTTAAATGTATGTTACTAACTGAAAGAAGCCAGTTTTTGAAAAGCCTGCATCCTGTACAATTCCAACTGTGTGACATTCAGGAAATGGCAAAATTGATTAAATAAATTCTAATACGTCCAGGGAATGAAATCATCAACAGCTTTAAAAAAGAATGAGTTAGAACTGAATGCATTGATTATGGAAAGATATTTAGTAAGTATTATGTGTGCATAACGAACAAGATGAAGAACACATTGTGCGTAATTCTTTATATGAAGCGGTGTTAGTATTATCCACATCTATAGGCAAGGGAACTGAGACGAGAGGTTACTTTGAAAAACGAATAAGTAACAGAACCAAGATTGGTACGCAGGCAGTCTGGCTCTAGGGTCCAGACGTTTATTCACTGCACTTTACCGTCTCTGATCTCTTTTGTCATTTTACACAAGAGATATTGTCTGCCCTGTTCCACCTCCACTGCGACTAGTCAGGTAAGTCTGTAATTCTGAAGGTCAGGAATAAAACGTCAATCTCTTTGCACATATAACCCATGTTCTCCAATACCAGCATTTCCAATAATAATAAGGGGACATTTTCATCTCCTTCTATGTTACTCCTTGTCTACCTCTTAATTGAAATATATATATAATACATACACATATATCGGTATTATATTTTTTTCTCAAGAAGGAAAGGATGACACAAGATTGTCATTGTTATATATCATGCGAACAAGCATACAGGCATAACTGAGGTTGTTGAATCAAATTATTCCAATGTTGATCAGGTACGTATTTTTCATTAGACGTCTTATAAGATTCTATCTTTCTTAAGGGCAGTGACTGTATCTGATGTGTTTATATGTCTAACATAGTGCTTTACATATACGATTATATTGCTTCTCTTTCATTGAAAATAATATCACCACCTGTCTTATTTGACCTCATCTTAAACCATCTCCCCTTTGCCCACTATACTTTAGCCATATTTCCATGACTTCACCAAGCATGTTCCTATCTTGGAGTTTTTGTGCTTGTCATTCCCTCTACCTGAAATGCTCTTCACATGTGTACTTCCTTCTTGTCAATAAGATTTCAGCTTAACTATCACATCTTTAGAAGGTCTTTCTAACCCCCAACCTAAAGCCTCCCAGGCCCTCTCCATCACATTGCCATAGTTTAAATCTCTGCATGGCTCCAGTCACTAGCTGATATTTTTCTATTTATTTTTTCTTTGATAATTTTCTATCTTCTTCCACTAAAGTGCAAATTCCAGAAGAGCAGCTAATTTGTCTGCCTATCCCAGCTCCCAGAAGTGCCTGGAACAAGTAGAGAGCAAAGAAATAGTCATTGAATGAATGAATAAGTACTTGTTCATTTTTTTTTTTGGCCATGCCCCATAGCATGTGGGATCATAGTTCCCAAACCAGGGATCAAACCCACGCCCCCTGCAGTGGAAGCAGGGAGTCTTAACCACTGGACCACCAGGGAAGTCCCAGTATCATTCATTATTTATTTAGCAACTAGTATGATGATTATTTCAATACCATGGAATATTACAAAGTAACATTAAAATAACATTTTTGAAAGCAATTGCTTACTGCAGCTTTCATTCTAAATCTTGCTATTAAAAATATTCCATTTAATTCATGGTAAAAACACTCAACAAACTAGGGATAGAAGGAAACTACCTCGAGATAATAAAGACCATATGTGAAAATCCCACAGTTAACATCGTTCTCAATTGTGAAAGGCTGAGAGTTTTTCCTCTAAGATCACAAGATATCACAAGATATGGATACTCATTTTCACCACTTCTATTCAACATAGTACTGGAAATCCTAGACAGAGCAATTAAGCAAGAAAAAGAAACAAAAGGCATCCAAAGTGGAAAGGAAAACTAAAATTATGTCTGTTTTTAGAGGACACGATCTAATTTGTATACAACCCTAAAGATTACACACACACACACACACACACACACACACACACACTCACAACTGTTAGTTCTTTTCAGCAAAGTTGTAGGATATAAAATCAATACACAAAAATTTGTTGTGCTTGTATACACTAATAATGAACAATTCAAAAAGGAAATTAAGAAATCAATTTAATTTACAATAGCATCAAAAAGAATAAAATACTTAGGAGTAACCTTAACCACGAAGGTACATTGAAAACTATAAAACGTTGCTGAAAGAAATTAAGAAGAAACAAATAAATGGAGAAACATCCATGTTCATGGATTGTAAGACTTAATATTGTTAACATATCAGTATTACCCAAAGTGATCTGTAGATTCAGTGCAACCCCTATCAAAATCCCAATGACTTTTTTTTTGTAGAAATAATTATCCTAAATTCATATTGAATCTCAAAGGACCCTGAATAGCCAAAATAGTCTTGAAAAAGACGAACAAATTTGGAGGTCTCATAACTTCCTGATTTTAAAACTTATCAGAAAACTGCAGTCATCAAAGCAGTGTGGTACTGGCATAAAGATGGATATACAGACAAATGGAAAAGAATAGAGAGCCCATAAATCTTCACATATATGCTCAAATGATTTTCAACAAGGGTGCCAAGACTATTCAATGGGGAAAGAACAATTTCTCCAACAAATAGTATTGGGAAAACTGGATAGCCACATGCAAAAGTTGGATCCTTACATTTTACCATATAAAAAATTAACTCACAGGGCTTCCTTGGTGCCACAGTGGTTAAGAATCTCCCTGCCAATGCAGAGGACATGGGTTTGAGCCCCTGGTCCGGGAGGATCCCACGTGCCACGGAGCAACTAAGCCCGTGTGCCACAACTGCTGAGCCTGCGCTCTAGAGCCTGTGAGCCGCGGCTGCTGAAGCCTGCGTGCCTAGAGCCCATACTCCACGACAAGAGAAGCCACCGCAATGAGAAGCCCACGCACTGCAACGAAGAGTAGCCCCCGCTCTCCGCAGCTAGAGAAAGGCCACGCAGAGCAACAAAGGCCCAATGTAGCCAAAAATAAATAAATAAAATAAATTTAAAAAAATTAACTCACAATATATCAAAGACTGAAACATAAGACCCAAAACTATAAAATTCTTAGAAGAAAACATAGGAGAAAAGATTCATGACATTGGATTTGGCAACAACTTTTTAGATGTGACAACAAAAACACAGGCAACAAAAGTAAAAATAGACAAATTGGACTACATCAATATTAAAAGCTTCTGTGTATCAAAGGATACAATGGACAGAATGTAAAGGCAACCTATGGGATGGGAGAAAATATTTGCAAATCATATATGTGATAAGGGGGTAATATCCAGCATATATAAAGAACTTCAACTCAACAACAAAAAAACAAACAATGCAATAAAAAATGGGCAAAGGACTTGAACAGACATTTCTCCAGAGAAGATGTACAAATGGCCAATAAGCATATGATACTCAACCTTACTAATCATTAGGGAATTGCAAATCAAAACGACGATGAGATACCACTTTAAACCCATTAGAATGGCTACTATAGAAAAAAGTAATACAAAGTACAGGCTGAGGATGTGGAGAAACTAGAAGCTTTGTGACTACTGACAGGGATGTAAAATGGTGCAGCTGCTGTGGAAAAATTCTGGTGGTTTTTTTAAAACAATGAAAATAGAATTACCACATGATCCAGCAATTCTACTTCTGGGTACATACCTAGGAGAATTGAAAGTGAGGTCACCAGAAGGTATTTGTACATCCATGTTCACAGCAGCATTATTCACAATAGTCAAATGGTGGAAGCAATCCAAATGTCTATCCATGGATGAACAGATAAACAAAACACAGTACATACATACAATGAGATTATTCAGTCTTTAAAAGGAAGAGAATTCTGACACATGGTACAACATGGATGAGCCTGAGGACATCAAGCTAAGTGAAATAAGGCTGTCAAAAAAGAAAAATATTGTATGATTCCACTTATATGAGGTACTTAGAATAGTCAAATTCATAGAGACAGAAAGTGAAGATGTGGTTGCTAGGGATTAGGGGTTGGGAAAATGGAGAGTTGTCAACAGCAACAAATGGGTGTAGAGTTTCAGTTTTGCAAGATGAAGAGTATTCTGGAGATTGTTGTACAACAAGGTGAATGTACTTAATACTACTGAACTATACACTTGAAAATAGTGAAGATGGTAAATTTTATGTTTTGTGTTTCACACAATTTTGAAAAATGCATATTTCCTAGTTCACACACTGAAAAGACTTAGAAACGAATGGTAGCCTAGAAGCAATGATCACCCTTAGTGACAAAAGTGTGGTCTACTGGAAATTCCCCACCTGTTAGGTGCTTGGAAAATGATTGATTCCAAACTTGAAACAGGAAATGTACAAGATGGATTGAGACTCTGTGAGTGTGTGTGTGTGTGTGTGTGTGTGTGTGTGTACATGTGTGCCTGAAACCGAGGAAACTATCAGGATTAACTGGATCATATCAAAGGACATAGGAATCAGAGATGGGTTGAAAAGAGATGCAACATTTTGAGCACTGAAGAGAAAAAATGACTGCAATTGATTTAAACACATTGAATATATAAAAATTCATGAGTTCATTATTTTTTTTCATTTATTTTGTAACTGAAAGTTTGTACCTCTTAATCTCTCTCCCCTACGTCTCTCCTTCCCCCACTCCCTCCCCTCTGGCAACCACTTGTTTGTTCTCTGTATCTATGACTCCATTTTTGTTTTGCTATGTTTGTTCATTTGTTTTGTTTTGTGTAGATTCCACATATAAATGAAATCATACAGTATTTGTCTTTCTCTGTCTGACTTATTTCACTTAGCATAATACCCTCCAGGTCCATCCGTGTTGTCAAAAATGGCAAGATTTCATTCTTTTATGTGATTGAATAGTATTCAATTGCATATATACACCACATCTTCTTTATCTATTCATCTATTGGTGGTCACTTAGGTTGCTTTCATATCTTGGATATTGTAAATAATGCTGCAATGAACATAGGGGTGCATATATCTTAATGTTTTCATTTTCTTTGAATAAATACCCAGGAGTGGAATTGTTGGATCATATGGTAGTTCTAGTTTTAATTTTTTGAAGAATCACCATACTGTTTTCCACAGTGGCTGCATCAATTTACATTCCCACCAACAGTGTGTGACGGTTCCCTTTTCTCTGCATCCTCCCCAACACTTGTTATTTGTTGTCTTTTTGATAACACCCATTCTGACGGTGTGAGGTGATATCTCATTGTGGTTTTGATTTGCATTTCCCTTATATTAGTGATGTTGAGCATCTTTTCATCTGTCCCCATCTGTTTATCTTCTTTGGAAAAATGTCTATTCAGGTCCTCTACCCATTTTTAAATCAGGTTCTTTGGTTTTCTGATGTTGAGTTGTATCAGTTCTTAACATATTTTGGATATTAACCGTTATCAGGTATATCACTTGCAAATATCTTCTCCCATTCAGTAGACCGCCTTTTCATTTTGTTGATAATTTCCTTCACTGTGCAAAAGTTTTTTTAGTTTAATGTAGTCTCATTTCTTTTTTTTTTTTTTTTTGCTTTTGTTTCCCTTGCTTGAAGAGACATATCCAAAAAAATATTGCTAAGACATGTCAAAGAGCATACTGCCTGTATTTTCCTCTAAAAGTTTTATGGTTTCAGGTCTTACATTTAAGTCTTTAATCTGTCTTGAATTTATTTTTGTGCATGGTGTGAGAAAGTAGTCCAGTTTGATACTTCTGCATGTAGGTGTCCAGTTTTCCCAACACCATTTATTGAAGAGGCTATATTTCCCCCATTGTATATCCTTGCCTCATTTGTCATAGACTGATTACCCATATAAGTGTGGGTTAATTTCTGGGCTCACTATTCTGTTCCATTGATCTATGTGTCTGTTTCTGTGCCCATATCATACTGTTTTGATTACTGTAGCCCTGTAATATACTTTGAAATCAGGGAGCATGATACCTCCAGTTTTGTTCTTCTTTCTTAATATTGTTTTGGCTATTCAGAGTCTTTTGTGTTTCCGTACAAATTTCTTCTTATCCTATGAAAAATGGCATTGGTATTTTCATAGGGATTGCATTGAATCTGTTTGGGTAGTATAGTCATGTTAACAATATTAATTATTTCAATCCATGAGCATGGTATATCTTTTCATCTGTTTGTATTGTCTTCAATTTCTTTAATCAGTGTTTTATAGTTTTCTGAGTACAGGTCTTTTACCGCCTTAGTTAGATTTAATACTAGGTATTTAATTCTTTTTTTGTTGCATTTGTTATGAGTTCATTTTTAAGAAAGAAGAAACAGAAATGGTTAAAAAGTGAACAGACAAAAATTTAAAAACAACAACAACAAAAGAAAACCCTCTTTGGTCACCATTGGAGGTGGCCAGAGTACTAATTTTTTACTCTGGAAACTGGTAACTAGAACAAAAGAATTAAGCATTTATCCTGCCTTTCTTGTTTGAATTGATTTGCAAAGTATCTATATTAGTGTATTTGATTAAGCAAAGCTCTTCCTTACAGAAGAAAGACAGCCATCAATAACAACTATAGAAGTAATGATAAAAGTGACAAAAATACTATTTGGCAATCTCTGTTGCAATAACTGATTCTTCTAAAAGCTATTAGGTAAAGTTTGGCAGAGGGCTGCACAAGAGAAGGATTGGACTTCTCCCACCTGAACTCAGGTCATCTTAGCATTACTAAAAGTCTGTCAACCAGACAGGTGCTTCTTAACGTGATACATTATGTAGTACAAAGCACCACCTGTGGAATAGTTGTGCAGAAAAAAAGCAGAATCTAATCAGGTATTTAGATCTTACTTTACATTGGTAGGAAATACAGGGGATAAGAGGAACAATTTAAATGACACCACAAGAAAACATCAAAAAACTCCAGAATATGGGATACTCTACAGGACTACTGACCTGGTTTTTACAAGTAAAAATCTTGAAAAGAAAACTTGAAGAGGAGAAAGATGTATCATGGTTCATAATATTAGTCTCTGCTTTTGTGTGTTTTCATAAATTTTTATGTTATAGGGTTAAAATTATTATGTATTACAAATGCTGCCTTTTAAACTGTAAAGAAATTAAAACATACTCTACAATTTCAACATTTCAACAAATAAAATTCCCTCTCTATTTCTGGATTTCCTTCTCAACTTACTCTAACCTTGTGCCTTATATAGATTTGTCCACTGCACTAATCTTTTCTATTGGTTTTCCTCAAATTGATGGAAACAAGAAAGTTTTAATTTTAATTTAATCAGGCTTCCCTGGTGGCTCACTGGTTAAGAAACCACCTGCCAATGCAGGGACACGGGTTCAAGCCCTGGTCCAGGAAGATCCCACATGCCGCAGAGCAACTAAGCCCGTGCGCCACAGCTACTGAGCCTGCGCCCTAGAGTCCAAGCTCCGCAACAAGAGAAGCCACCACAGTGAGAGGCCCACGCACCACAGCAAAGAGTAGCCCCTGCTTGAAGCAATTAGAGAAAGCCGGAGCACAGCAACAAAGACCCAACGCAGCCAAAAATAAGTAAATAAATAAATATAATTTAATCATAATCAGAGTAAATAAAAATAAGGAAGGCAATTTTCATACTTTAAACTTGTTAAAATTACACATTTTATAAAAATATAAATAGATCTTTTCATGTTCTTTTTTCCCCCAAAACATAAACCTTTAAAAACCATAAAAAATTGGAAACTATTTTGAAAGTAAGTACCTACTTCAAAATAAATCCCACTTTTCAGGAGAATAATCTCTGTTGATTCTAGGAAAAGACTTATTCTTCCAAATACCTTGGCTTTTAGAATGAAGCAAATCTAGTACAGCACCAATTGTACCCTTACGGACGTTAAACAATATTTGGTGATTATAATTACACCCTTTTTTAAAAAAAGAGAAGATACTGTGTGGTATATAGATGATGAGGTATGTTCACAACTTACTCCATAATTGTCTTCTAAAATGTTGAATTTCCTTCTTTAAGGAGCGATTCTGAGTCAGTCAGAGATACATAGTCAGTCCTAGGCAGTACAGAGGAGACTCATTTATTGGTACTCTGTGTGGATTGCTGACATTGTAGAAAACAGAATTAGTATCGAAAGCAGATTGGTGTATTGGAAAGTGAGTCAGGGAAAAAAAAATAATGAAAACCCCAGAAAGAACAAATGACAACATTAACATAAGGTAATTTACATAAACTCAAGATGGAAACCATTTATCTACAGATTTGACAGATGGGTGAACAGTGACAGTGTAGAGCCCCTGACAAATGTCCCTCTGAAAATGGCATGCCTGCAGACTCCACTAGTATAGAAATTGCAGCCAAAGCATCCTATACGAATCAAGAAGATTCCTAGCATAGACAAGTTATCACTAATTTCAATCCAGTCTCTTAGAAATCCCATTCATGCATCTCAAATCTATTTTCAACAATAATCCTACATCTTTGATACCATATCAATGTTTTTTCTGCCTCTCATTGTATTTCCACCTCCCTTTCCCACCCTCCCAAGCAGTATTCAGCTGGGGAAGGAGAGGGAAAAAAGAAGCTGCTGGTTTCTGCAAAGTTATGGGGATGAATATGCCATTTTGAGGATTTGAGGAGGGCCCAGAAGCACTCTGGTGGGCTGTTTCTGAGGCAGAAAAGTCTTTCCTTGCGTACTGCATTTTGCAAAACAGCATGATTTAGTACAAAAGCTTGCACTCTGATGTCAGGCAGACCTGGAATCTCATTCTGATTTTTAATACTTCCTCCCTGAGCTTAGCTTTTTCACCTGTTAAATGGAGATGTAATGACCTTCTTCTTATGGTTCTTATGGACAACAAAGGAGACGACACAATACATATAATGTAAAAGTTAAATGAAATACTATCTGTAATGAAAATAGTAGTGCTGGTACCTATTTGAACTCCCTTCCTTTAAAACATCTTAGAAGACCACACTTGTGAGCACCTTGGTTCCAGCCTCACCAGCCCGGCTGGGTGGGTAAACTACCGAGGGGCATTGCTCTGTACCCTCAACACTCAAGAGCTCCTATTGTCTCTGGCATGTAATTTCCTTAAGGGGCTGATTAGATCCTTCCAAGAATGCTGTGTAAAGCACTGATTGTCTCAGAGCAATCAGAAAAGTTCAGAGAGGAGCCACAGGGAAGATTAAAGGACAGAAGGCTAAAACACTAAGGGAAAAAACCAGAGCAAGTAGGATTCTTGTACCAGGAAAAGTAAAGGCTGGTTACTACTGAGAATAGCATTCCAGTGCCACCACGCTATTCAGTAAAGTAGAAGCCACTCATCGTTGTTCTCCGTGGCACTCTGAAAAACGTTAACTCTGCCCTGGTGCACCTGGGGACCCACACCCTACTGACAAAACTGGGCGTGGGAGGGGCAGGGCTTAGAGAGATTAGACTTGAATATAACCAAGAAGCAAAAAAATACGAGAGAGGAGAGAAAAAGAGGAGAAGACAGTAGAGCTGCTCAGATGTAGTCTCTGCAGCTCAGAGCCGGCCTAAGCCAGGAGGGGAATCTGATCCCAGTTATCAGAAGTGACTGGTTGGTGTTAGCACTGTAGCATTTACAGTGCTCACTAGTTGCAGCAACTAGAGTAGAAACTAGAGTCACTGGCACCTTTGTTGAGGTGTGATTAGGATTCCTGCAGGCGGGCGTTCAGGAAGCAGCCACAGCTCACCACAGCCTGGAAGTTCTCTCTTTATCACTGAAAAGAGTAATTTGAATAAAAGGAAAAAAAATCTTATATTTGGGTGAAAAAAAAATCTCCCATCTCTAGAGAGGAAAAGAAGTCAACTTTTGGTGGCTGTGAGGATGAAGAGGTCTCAAAAGCGATAGCTCTGAGACAGAAAATGGAAGCCTGCGCTCCATTAAATATCTGAATGTACAAGTGGGGTGGAGTGTGAGGCATGATGGGAGACAGCTCCGTGGGGAAGCAGTAAAAGTGAGCCTTCTCGTCAGGGTGAAACGCTCAGGTGAGAGACAAAGCTCAGGGACGACTGAAGGGCTGGGGATTTCGTGTATCTAGGCACAGAAAACACCTCTCACACTTGATAACCATGAGGTGCTTCAGCCCTGCTGGCATATCCAGGCCATCTCAGACAACACACCCCGTGAAACCCAAGCCCGCTGCAGTCCCATCCAGGGGAAGGTCCAGCTCTCCTGCTTCTCGGGGGAGAAATGCAATGTACTCAGCCCTTGGATTCTGGTTAAATAAGACAAAGAACTGTTGAGTAGGAATTAGTCATTGCATAATCATCTCCAGAGATCTTTACAAGCAGGCTGTATTTTTATTTGCCACTAAATAGTTTAGGTCATTCAGACTGGAAACCTGAGGAACATGCTACATGATTTCTCATCCCTCCCTAGACTTGTAGATTTTCAGAGCTACGGGTGCTCTTCCCCTTGTGCTATTAAAGAGAAAAATTGGGGCTAGCACTAGGCTGACAAAGCAGAAAGCAGATTTTTTTCAGATGTTACAAGAGATACTTAATGACATTATTCTCATCAAAGATTACACTTACTCGAGGCCACAGCTTTTACAGCAGGATGACTAATCCGAGAGAGCCTGCGATGTAAATTAGAGCTGCCACCTCAAGCATGTTAAAATGCTTGCAGCTGGTCAATCAGGATGTTATGCAAAAATGGATGGGAAGGAAAACAGCTTTTGTTACTATTCCATTTTGATTAGATTTTCATGTTACCAGTGTTGGGTTGGATACCTGTACTTACATTTTGAAATTTTGAACTTCCCGTAACTCATTGAAAATAAATTCCCTTTCCTCTTTTTTGCCTGTAATCTTAATGTCATTTGTAAAATAAGACAATATTGCCTCTAGCTACAAGTATTGACAGATTTGCAGTTTGCTTTTGAGCTTGGGACACTGCCAGCGTAGAATTTAAAAAATTTTTACTCTAAATTTCATCACAAAATCTTTTACTGTGAGTAGTGTTTTCTTAGTAAATGTTGATATAACATTTCTTAGTAAATGTTGATATAACATTCAGCTGAAACTTTTTCAGCTGATTAGTCCACAGCAATTCTAGTTATTTATAAAATTATTAAAAATCTTTTATGGATCTTATTGTAGGTTCCCTTGGAAAGTGCAATCTTCAGTATTATTCTAGTTTTCTTCTCCTTAGAGGACTTCTGATAATGTTTTCTTTCACAGAAATATGTACTGATAGCTCTTCTCTTTCCCAGTTTATGAAACTTGAAAGTCAAATATAAGGGGCAGAGAAACTGTCCTGAAAGTGAGGCTGGAGAGAGGGGCGAAAGAGTACGTGAGCCATCCCAGAGAGAGGAAATGAAAGAGACAGGCAAAACCGAAGGCAGAAGAGACACACAGGATGGCTCAAAGTGAAACAGCTAGAAGGTTAAAGGTGCTTTCTCTACGTGGCGTGAAAGGACCAAGGAAGGAGCAGTGAGCTTTCTTTTTTTTTTTTTGCGGTACGCGGGACTTTCACTGTTGCGGCTTCTCCTGTTGCGGAGCACAGGCTCCGGACGCGCAGGCTCAGCGGCCATGGCTCACGGGCCCAGCCGCTCGCACATGTGGGATCCTCCTGGACCGGGCCACAAACCCGTGTCCCCTGCATCGACAGTAGGACTCTCAACCACTGCGCCACCAGGGAAGCCCAGTGAGCTTTCAAAGAGCTGCTCAGACTTGAGGTCTGTGGTTCTGACTTTGGAACTACCCTAAGGCCTCATCATTACCCAGGGGCTCAAAGAGAGGTCTGGGCTAGAGTCATCAAACAAATCTTAGAGATGTTTGTCATCTTCCTATTTATGGTTTTTGGTGCTTTGATTGCAACTTGTGCCAGGTTCAATTAAATATCATGACCAAGGAGATGTCATCCTGTCTCTTGTCTACATCATGATTTAATCACTTAGACACTCATCAAGCCTTCAACTGTTGCCTGGAGATAGCTGATGTGACTCACTTCTTCATTGTCCCATCACTGTATAGTATAGGAATTGTCCTGGTGAGTAGCATTCCAGGGCCACTCCAGCACCTCTCTCAGCTCCACTGGGAACTCTGTTCATCCCACTTCTAAAGCCAAATGGATGATACTATCAACGGAGTGATTACAGTTATTAAATATGTAATTTAACCGTGTTGTCTCAGGTTAATTTAACTAGGCATTACAGGCAGAGCTATTTCACTTCTGAGCCACAACTGAAAGCCTGACCATGATGCACTCACTTTTAGACAGGCACGGTGATGTCCATACTGCTTCTCTTTAGCAACGTTCTAGGGTTATCCTTATACTGAGCAAAATGGATCCACAGGCTGGGTTCAGAGTGCACAGACCTTTGGCATGACTCAGGGATTAGCCCAAGCTGGTCACGTACCCCTTTTAAAACATCACTGAAAAAACTGGAGTTGTAGAATATATTTCCCAAGGAGCAACTCAGCTGCCCAGAGAGATAGGGAGAAAATGGACTCATATGGGATTCAGCTGTGAATACTTGAGATGCCTACTTTTTACAGCTCTTGCTTATGCCTCTCTATCCTTGTTTCTGGCACAGGCCAGGAATAGGCACTCCTAAGGGGCTCCCAATTCTTCAGTGCTCATGACACACTAGACAAGAATTTTATCCACATTATTTCACTTGATTTTTCGTAAGAATCATGTGAAAAAAGTGGTAGGGTCCCAATTTTATAGATTATGAAATAAAAGCTAAGAGAAGTATGTATCTGAGGTCCACAAACTGCTAATGTCCTCAGTGAGATTAGAACACAAACTGAAATCATTTAGGTGTGTTTGTAGCAGTTTGACATGGCTAAAATATTTCTACTGTATTTTGCAACAGTATCAGTCCACGATAGTTTTGAAATAACCGGAGAGAAAGGAAGAAGGAAAGAAGGAAGGAAGGAAGGGGACTTAGAAAGAGGGACGGAAGAAAGAAAGGAAGGAAGGATGAAAAAAGAAATTGATTCTTCCTTTAAACAGCTTGAGAAATATGGGCTTAGACATTTAATGACTAGTCCAAAGTTGCATGTCAGGTGCATGTCAGAATAAAGATTTACACCCTCTCCTGGCTTCAAAGCGCTTGCTGTTTAGAATGACATTCTACTATTTCCCAAGTCAATAATGGTGATGATGAGTTAAGAAAGAAACAAGCCAGCAATCTGATGACAATTTGTCATATGTCAAATATGTCATATGTCAATTTGTCATACCAGAGCCAAGGTTCTGCTGCTGTACGGTCACCACCACCATCATCTTTTTGACCATAGTTATCATGGTCAGCATGGACTGAGAACTGAGAGCCAAGAATTGTACCATGTGCTTAACATGAATTATCCTGTGGTCCCAGGACAAGTCAGTGAGGCAGGCGCTGTTTGGCTAGGCAGCAGCAGAGCCAGGATGCAAAGGGGATGTGCCTGACGCCAAAGCCCAGGCATTTAACCACTGTGCTCTACTTTCCCCACCTATAATGCGTGACAGATTCACGAGGATGTCTGGGGAGGCGCTCAAGCTTGTTTGTGAATAACGGGGACTTGGGGATCAGACTAACTGGGTTTAAATTTGGTTCAAGAGCTGTGGAATCATAGACATGATTTTTAACCTCTCTGTGCTTCAGTTATCACGTCTGTAAAATGGGGAGAAGACCTGCCTCAAAAGCTTGTGGTCAGGATTTAATTTTTTTTTTTTTTTTTTGTGGTACGCGGGCCTCTCACCGTTGTGGCCTCTCCCGTTGCAGAGCACAGGCTCCGGACGCACAGGCCTAGCGGCCATGGCCCACGGGCCCAGCCGCTCCGCGGCATGTGGGACCTTCCAGGACCGGGGCACGAACCCGTGTCCCCCGCACCAGCAGGCGGACTCTCAACCACTGCGCCACCAGGGAAGCCCCAGGATTCAATTTTTTAAATGCACACTGTTTGGCACACAGTATTCAATACATTGTAGCAATTGGTAATATTGTTAAAATTATATATCAGCACTTTTTAGGTTGACACAAGAGTAAAACAATGTGGAGTATTATACTTTGTGGATTTTGACTCTTGGTCGGACTTTACAAAATTTTGCTCTTCGCAATAACGTGTGGCTTTATGGAGTTCCATCTAACATGCTACGTAAGAGCACAATTAACCTAATACCTCCTTTCTATTTGCTAGGATGCCACAATCTTTATTTCAGGTCTTCTCATTTCATTAAATTGCTGCTCTTTTAAATACTGAAATAAGCAGAGCTCAAAAAACATCAGGAAGCTGTTACTCCAAGGAAAGGAAACCATCATTTATGCACTGTTTGTTAATTACCAAGATATTTATGATTTCAGTTCTAAGAATGTAAGCTCCAGAAACCAACGCTTGGAACACTGCCTTGTGCATAGTAGGTACTCCATACATACCTGCGGAACAAGTGCATCTTACTGGAGAACTCAGTCCCAGCAAGTTATCTTCCTTTCAGTTCTATTTAAGTCTGCTTTTTAAAATATGTATCATTAAAAAAATAATAACATCCTTTGCTGTTTTTCTACTAAAAAGCTATATCATGCCACTTTTCTGTATTTATCTACATTAAGCAGAAAAGAGCAGCCCGAGGCTACAGGCAGGCCTGGGCTTCAGCTGAAGGTGTGTGTAGTGCTGCCACCTTGAACCTACGCCTCTTTCCTGCCTGCAGGGCAGGGAGCACCGGCTGTGCGCTGGGTGAGCTGAGTAGCCGCCCGAGTCATGGTTATGTCACCCTGAGTCAGGCTCTCCCAGCACCAGACCGGATGTCAGATCCTGCTGCTGCATCTCTACGTGATGCTGCTCTGCAGGCGCCATTCCTTCAGCCCCTCCCGGCTCTGCAGTCTGTGCAGGAAAGGAGGGGTGCGGGCCAGGGGCAGGCCTTGCTCCTGGAGCAGGACAGACTGCCTTGTTGCCACTCAGATCACTGCCTGCTGATGGCTTCTGCCATCTCGCTGACGACTCTGCAGACCTCCCTGGCTCTCCTGCTTTTTCTGCCCCTGCTGTTCATTTACTGACCTCTCTCCATGTCCTTACGAGGATTCAAGACTCAGCAGTGCCTCTCTTCCAGCTTCCCTGAAATTTCTCGGGTAATAAACTAAAGAAAGAGGCTTATGTTTGAGTAAAAAAATGTATTAACCCCAGTGACATGATATGACTGTGTGACTCCACAAATCTTTGGCCCATAATTTCATCATCTGTGAAATGTGAGGTTTGGACCAATGTTTCTGGCACTGGGACCTGATGTCCTGAGAATCTGACTCCTTTGGCCCCGGTGGAGCCTGGGAAACTATATTCATAAAAACTTCCCATGTGGTTTGGATGGGCAGCCGGGCTTGCGCATTATTGGACAAGATCATTTCCAATAATGCTAACTCTAAAATTCTAACTCTAAAATTCTATGAATCTAAATTTAAAATTCTATGAATCTAAATTTAAAATTCTATGAATCAAGATCTTCTTTTCCCCAATCAAGTCCCTGAGTCAAAAAAGGAATTATTAACTGTGTAGGTTTAGGTGGACCACAAAAAGGTAGAAAGATTTTTATAATTTTATTTTGGTAAGAATGAAATGTTTATATCTTTTTTTAAAAACCAAGTTCAAATACCATATGATATCACTTATATATGGAATCTAAAATACGACACGAATGTATCTACAAAACAAAAACAGACTCACAGACATAAAGAAGAGACTTGTGGTTGCCAAGGGGGAGGGGGGAGGGAGAGGAATGGAGTGGGAGTTTGGGATTAGCAGATGCAAACTAGTATATACAGATTGGATGAATAACAAGATCCTAGTGTCTAGCACAGGGAGCTATATTCAATATCCTGTGATAAACCATAATGGAAAAGAATATGAAAAAGAATAGATATATGTATAACTGAGTCACTTTGCTGTACAGCAGAAATTAAGTACAACATTGTAAATCAACTATACTTCAGTAAAATTTAAAAAAAACAAGTTCACCTGGGCAACTGCAGAACTGTTTGTGTTTAAGCATGAAATTTGTGAGCATGAAATTCTGTCCTGAAAAATTCCAAACTGAACGGAAGTCCCAAGTCAGAGCCCAGTGCTCTCTGGCCTCTCACTGCCTGGGTAGGTTCCAGGTCCCGGGAGAGAATGCAGTCGGCTGGCTGGGTCGGTAGGATTTGAGTTCTCCCATGCGGTTTGCAGCCACAGCTGGCCAAGTTCATTGTGAGCAGCGCTTCCTGCCTTCCTACCAACTGCATTAGGAAACAAAGACTGTCAAACTAAAGTTTCTGACTGAGGCCTTTGTTGAGAAAGTTACATTATCTATGACATCAGTGACAAGGCCAAAAGCAAGAAAATATATATGAATCTATTCCCTCAAAGGTACTCAGAAAAAGGCAGGGAGGCCAGATGTTTCCTTTCTGAGTGACAAAGGGCCTGAGAAAAATAGGTAGGAGGAACAACTTTGAAAGATCCACTTGGACTGCTTTCTCAGTGCCTAGGGATGCTACCAAGTTCCAAGAGGACACTGCACCCCTGGATCCTAGGACAGGGCCTGGCGAATAATAATGCTCAAGAAATATTAAATAAATATATGGATCAGACAGCTCTGGTCATCGAAAGACTGCTACCTGCTGAGGGTTAACTCAGGAAAAACTCTACTAAACTATAAGCTCAAAAAGGCAGAGATTAGCTCTTATTCATTTTGTGGGGCTTGACAACAACATCAGTAAACATTTGTTGAAATGAGTTGGCCAAGAGCTCTTCTAGTTAGGGGGGAAAGTGAGTCAACAAAGGAGCTGGTAGTAAAGGTTACAAAAGGCTGTATGTATAATATAAGTTATACATACAATTTTTTCTTGAACAATTAAGGACACCTAACTATCAACGGCAATATTTATTTCAGTAAGAGAAATAGCATTTTTCAAGGAAATGGGTTTATGAACATTAATATGATAGTTTTAGGACAAAACATTGAGTGATTTATAATAGTGAAACATTTGAATTGCCCTAACTCAACAGGGAACTTGTTAAATAAACTATGATGCTTTCGTGCAATTATATTTTTAGTTAATATCACGTTTTCAAAAACATTTAATGTCATGGGGAAATTTATATGTGTTAAATCAAAAAGATGTGATAGGGCTTCCCTGGTGGCGCAGTGGTTGAGAGTCCGCCTGCCGATGCAGGGGACACGGGTTCGTGCCCCGATCCGGGAAGATCCCACATGCCGTGGAGCGCCTGGGGCCGTGAGCCATGGCAGCTGAGCCTGCGCGTCCGGAGCCTGTGTTCCGCAACGGGAGAGGCCACAACAGTGAGAGGCCCGCGTACCGCAAAAAAAAAAAAAAAAAAGATGTGGTAGCAGGAACTGTTGATTCCTCCCAGCCCTATCTCCCACCTCTTCCCGAACAACACGGTCTTGTCAAGGTTTCTACCTGCCTCTGCATAGCTGTGTGCTTCAGGGAGCAGCCCTGCTCTGGGGAGCCCATCACCAATGGTCGCCATGAATGCCCCTTGTGGTAGGTTGAGACGTGGGTAGGTATGAGGTCATTTCAGCCCAGTGAAATGTTTGGGGAGGGGAGGAAGCTTCTGGAAAAGTTTTCCTCCATCTTGAAAAGAGAAGCAAGAAGCCAAAGTTGTGTTTCTACTAAACGTTGGTGGGTCTGCACATGATGTCTGCACCATGCGGCTGCCACGCAGCGAGGCTGGGCTGAGCTGACACCAGGAGAAGGCGGGAAGATGGGAAGGCCCAGATAGGGGAGGGGGCGGCTGCTAATCCACTGGGCGCTCAACCTTGGCATCATCTGCTGTAGGTCAGTGGCCAAAAGTCAATTCATCAAATGCCCACCCACTGTAATCAATTCCCCATACGCCCAATTTGCTGAATTTACTCACTTATTTCAACTATTTAGATATTTAGATATAGTTGACTGATTTTCATTTAGTCTTCAAAATAGTACTTAAGGAATATTAAATTTGTTTTAGTCCCAGTTCCTTGTTGCTATAACTTGAGACTGACTTTTAATTAATTGTCCTTCTTAAGAAGTCACCTTATCTCTGGACTTACGTGAGCCAATTATTTCTGATTGTTTAAGACAAATGAATATTGAGTCCTGGTTTTCTCTTACTTGCAGCTGAAAGCATATGAATATCAATACATGTAGGTTAAGAGAGAGAGAGAGAGAGAGAGAGAGAGAGAGGGAATTATCTCTCACTTATGCCTGAATTGTAGGAATGGGAATAAGGCTGATTTGTGCATCTATTATGCTTATCTTTGTACTTTTCTATATTTTCCAATTTTTAAAATAATGAACATCTATTGCTACTATAAATAAAGTGGAAAACTAGTCTTAAAAGCTGGGTTAAGTGCTATAAATGTTGTCAGTGCTAATCTCAGAGGGTTGTAAGACCATTGAGAACTGGCATTGAGTTAAGCTTAGTGAGTGGTGGGTGGGCAGGGAAGGCTTCCCAAAGGAGAAACCATTGACTTAATTCTAGAAGAATGAGTATGCATAGGATGAGTTGGAGGAGGTGAGGGTTAGGACCTCTGACTCCATTGTTCCTGATTTGGTTGAGGACGACTAGGGGAACACTTTCAGAATATTTATTGTCTCCTCTATGCCTTACGCTTTTCAAATCTTCAATCTCCTTTCACCATCACAACAATCTTGAAAGCAGGTATCATTATCTCCATTTTATAGAGGTAAGGCCTGAAGCTCAAAAGCTCACACAATGAACAAATGGTGGAGCTGCAATTTTAATGCAGGTCTGATGTTAAACATCACAAGCAGCAGCCCTCATAGATGAGCTTCCTGGGGGTGGAAAATCAGAACGTGGAAACAACCTAAATGCCCATCAACAGAGGAATGGATAAAGGAGATGTGGTACATATATACAATGGAATATTACTCAGCCATAAAAAAGAACAAAGTAATGTCATTTGCAGCAACAAGGATGGACCCAGATTATCATAGTAAGTGAAGTAAGTCAGAGAAAAACAAATATCATAAGATATTGCTTATATGTGGAATCTAAAAAAATGGTACAAATGAACTTATTTATAAAAGAGAAATAGAGTCACCAATGTAGAAAACAAACTTCTGGTTATCAGGGGATAAGGTGGGGGTGGGGATAAATTGGAACATTGGGATTGACATATATACACTACTATATATAAAATAGATAGGGCTTCCCTGGTGGCGCAGTGGTTATGCAGGGGACACGGGTTCGAGCCCTGGTCTGGGAAGATCCCACACGCCACAGAGCAACTAATCCCATGCACCACAACTATAGAGCCTGCACTCTAGAGCCCGCGAGCCACAACTACTGAAGCCCGTGTGCCTAGAGCCCGTGCTCCGCAACAATAGAAGCCACCGCAATGAGAAGCCCACGCACTGCAACGAAGAGTAGCCCCTGCTCGCTGCAACTAGAGAAAGCCCGCACACAGCAATGAAGACCCAACACAGCCAAAAATAAATAAATTAATTAATTTAAAAAAAAATAAAAAATAAAGTCTCTGTGGAGACGTTAAGTACATATATATAAAATAAATAACTAATAAGGACCTACTGTATAGCACAGGGAACTCTTCTCAATACTCTGTAATGGCCTATATGGGAAAATAATCTAAAAAAGAGTGGATATACGTATAACTGATTCACTTTGCTGTACAGCAGAAACTAACAACATTGTAAATCACCTATACTCCAATAAAAATTGAAAAAAAAATCATAGGATGTTAGAGCTGCAGACATTCAGATGAAGAACAGCTGTGATTATGTGTAATCGAAACCCAACTCAAAGCACTTAAACAAAAGTGGAATGTATTGCCTTACATAGCGACGAAGTCTGAAAAGAGTGGAACCCGCAGGAGTCTTGGCTGTACCCAAGGGTTAAGGTTGTGGCCAGTACAGTCAACATTTTTCCTACAAAAGGAGAGAATCCTCTCCCAAGACTGCAGAGAGGGGACCGTAGGAAAGACACCTCTGCGATGCCACTGACCACCCTCTGTCGTCCCCAAAACTGAGGCCCCAAAGAAGCAGCTTCTCAAAGTCAACTAAGGTCAAGGTGGTCCAAACACCCATCCAAAAATCTGTGAAAAGGATCTGTATCATTTTGTTATTTGTTGTTTATGTATCACTGTTGTCTGTCCTTAAAAAAAATCTTATGACCTAAGAAGTCTGGACACAGCTACTTGGTCTTTGTTTCCACAGACAGAGGAAAGGAACTCACACTTCCTGGCATCCAGCAGTAATGAACACTGACCACAGGGTGACCTTTCAAGGTAAGGCTTTCATGAGCATTAGGCAGAATGCCTGCTTTTCAACCCAGTGCGGAATATTTATATTTTAGAACCTTTTGATTAAACCACTGCTGCAAGAAAGTGGACCATCTATTTCTTTTTCCTGTACTTAGTCCTTAGATCAGGAGTGGACAATTTTTTTCCACAAAGGATCAAATAGGAAATATTTCTGGCTTTGCAAAGCATATGGTCTCTGTAGCAATGATTCAGCTGCAGTCAAAGTGCAAAAGCAGCCATGGACAAAATGTAAATAAGCAAATGAGCATGGCTGTGTTCCAATAAAATTTCATTTTCAAAAACAGGAAGTGGGCTATATTTGGTTTGCAGGCCTTCGTTTGCCAATCCCTGCCCTAGAGCACTGATTTTTCTTTAAAAATTGCTGATCAAAAAGCACCATTAAAAAAAGAACCCATGACAGAGAAAGATAATTTCACATTTTATAGGGGTGTATTCTGTTTTAGTTGTTTTGATGATTATCTAAAGGAATCAGTATGAAATACAAATTATTGTTACCTGTTCTGTGCTTCTGTTCATTCCAGAAAAGGAATAACCTTATCAAGCCATGTAGCTTAAAATCTTTAAATTAATAGAATAATAAATTTAATGTTTTAAAACCCTGTATTCCAAATATAAATTTGATTAAGAGAAAGAACTACGTAATCTGAACTCTGAGTAGATGGAGTGATCATAAATTTGCGGGACGAATAAATTATATTTTCCTTACTGTGAAGTGGAAACTGACTGATGCGAGAATAACCACTATTTTATAAATTTATTTATTTATTTTTGGCTGCGTTGGGTCTTCATTGCTGTGCGCAGGCTTTCTCTAGTTGCGGTGAGCAGGGGCTACTCTTTGTCGCGGGGCGCAGGCTTCTCATTGCGGTGGCGTCTCTTGTTGCGGAGCACGGGCTCTAGGTGCGGAGGCTTCAGTAGTTGTGGCACATGGGCTCAGTAGTTGTGGCTCATGGGCTCTAGAGCGCAGGCTCAGTAGTTGTGGCACGTGGGCTTTCCCTAGTTGCGGCGAGCGGGGTCTACTCTTGGTTGCGGTGCACGCAGTGGCTTCTCTTGTTGCGGAGCACGGGCTCTAGGTGCGTGGGCTTCAGTAGTTGTGGCTCGCAGGCTCTAGAGAGCAGGCTCAGTAGTTGTGGCGCATGGGCTTAGTTGCTCCGAGGCTATGTGGTATCTTCCCAGACCAGGGCTTGAACCTGTGTCCCCTGCACTGGCAGGCGGGTTCTTAACCACTGCGCCACCAGGGAAGCCCGGGAATAACCACTATTTTAAATCTCTAGAAATCCCTGCCCAATGACAGATGTAGAATTCAAAACTTGTTCACAGACTATACTTGGCTTTTCAAAAATTGGTACTTTATTTTTATAAATTAAAAATATTCAGACTAACATGAACTTTTAACATTTATTAACATACAGTTCTAAATGTATACACCATCTTATTAAAACTTAAAAGAACTCCGTTTTGGTGATCACTATTATCATTTTCTTCTACCATGGCGAAAACATCCTCAAAAATATAAACTTAGCTAACATGTACATGGTAGCCTCAGACACTAGGTGCATTGGGCATTATTATCCTTACTTTCTGACGTAACGCAGCATCAAGATCAGGAAGGTGAGCTGATTCTTCTCTAGTCGCACACTAGTGACCAGCAAAGTGAGAACCAGAATCTAGATTTTTGGACTCCAAGTCCATACTCTTGTACTCTACCATATTGAGCTAACTGGCCTCATTGACACTCCGACTTTTCTAATCTTCAAATGCTTCACAGATTTATAAAACTGAGTAAAAGAGTAAACGATTTCAATTTTCAATTGCAACTTAGAACTATTTTTTGAAAATCACAACAAAAAAGTTATATGTGTTAGGCAGATCACTTAAATCTGTAGAACGAAGGGGTAGTACTAATATGGGGTTTCAACCTGTGCTCTGTGGATGCCTAAAAGCTCAGGTGAACCTCAGGAATCAGGAGCTTTTGAATATGCTTAAGTCTTCCACAGTTGACGTCATGTTTTTGGCCCAGCCGTGAAAACTGACTATCCAAGAAGGCTATGTACCAGTTTTAATATTTTATTTTGCTATATTAGTGAATCCTGTAGAATTTTATTTGAAAAAATATTACTTTGCTAAATAATTTACTAGGCTAAATAGTTTTTCTTCCAGCTCTCATATTTTGTGATACTCTGATTTCAGAATCAAATCTATATCTGAATGTGAAAAATATACAATGAGGAGAGCAAACAATTACATTGTTCCTTCCTTCCTTCCTTTCTTTCTCTCCCTCTCCCTCTCTTCCTTCCTTTCTTCCATCTTCCTTCCTTCCTTTCTTTTTTTTTTATAATAGCCTTTCTGATGGGTGTGGCCTGACTAGTTTTTAATCAAGTAAGAAGCTGAAGAAGAAAGGAAATAAATGAGCATAAGAACCCAGTGACGTTAAAGCAGAACCAAAGCAACTCAGAGACTCCATCTAAGCAGCGGTTGTAGGGTCTCCTTGCCACATCCTGCTGTGGATATTCCCTAGGGATCTCCATACACTAATGAGAAAGCAGAGGCACATGATTATGTTTTATGCCAAATATGTTATGACTTCAATCTGTTGTTCTCTGGAGTCATAGGTAGGATATCTGATTGAAGCAACCTTATCAAAAGTTCTGTGGATACAATGTTAACTAAACTACTTTTTATATAGACTCTGAGGTGGATGGATTGCTTCCTAAACCCGTCTCCTGTGCAAAGCATACTCTTGAGTTCCAAATACATAGATGGCAATTTAGGGACATAAAGCAAAATCAAAGAATTCAGAAAAAAATAAATTACACATTCTTAGATCTGGAATGTCATGCGTGACTGGATGTTACTTTTCCAAAATAAATGGAAACCTCCAATTCCAAGATTATCTAGGAGATCAGTGTCTAACCCTTCCTTCAGTGTTCCCTTCCATCACACTTGTGATTTACCTAAGCACCCCCTTGGGTTTCAGTGACCTTCAAAGGGTCGTCTGATTCCTATACCCAAGAGAGCACAATACTTATATCTCAACAATTTAGCATTGCCATTGTTTCTCACTGCCAAATGGAGTTTCGTGGCATAGTTGTCACCCTCAGGCAAAAGAGGCGGCTAGCCTACTCCACACAATACTGCTCTGTCTTGATCCCCATCGTAGTCCTAGAGAGAATGAGCTTAGTTGAGTTTGCTCTGCTCAATCAAGCTGCCTCTACAGTGAATACAGCCACACACGGCCATCGCTCCAGGGAAGAAAAGGCTTTGTGCCAGCCAGAGCGGCTGGGTTGGAAGGAACACTCAGCACAGCCACAAATGTGTTCAAGCAGCCGCCACAAACCCTGTGGGGCTCGGCTTTCGTCTGGGTTACCGGCTTGGAAACGCATTTTCCTCAAGATAATTTTTAAATAGACTTTGTTTTTTAGATTAACCAAAGTGTTAGGTTCTCAGCAGAATTGAGCAGAAAGTGTGGAGAGCTGCCCAATAGCTTCACTGCTCTGAAAATCCTCTGCAGCGCCTATCCATCCCTCCTTCTCCCCTAACCACTGGCAACCACTATGTTTATGTCTCCGTAGCTTTGCCTTTTCCAGAATGCCATGTAATTGGAATCATACAGCATGTAGCCTTTTCCAACCAGTTTCTTTCACTTAGCAATATGCATTTAGGTGTCCTTCATGTCTTTTCGTGGCTTGAGAACTTTTTTTTTTGGTATATGGACATAAGTTTTTAACTCATCTGCATAAATACCATAGTGTGATTCCTGAATTATAAGGTAAGAGTATGTTTAGTTTTGTAAGAAGCTGCCGCACTGTCTACCAAAGTAGCTGTGCCGTTCTGCATCCCCACCAGCAATGAACGAGAGTTCAAACGCTCCTTGTCAGCATTTGGTGGTATCAGTGTTTGGATTTTGGCCATTCTAATAGGTATGTGTTAGTATCTCATTATTGTTTTAATCTGCATTTCCCTGATGACACGTCATGTAGAGCATCTCTTCCTATGCTTATTTGCCATCCGTGTATCTTCTTTGGTGAGGTGTCTATTCAGATCTTCTGCCCATTTTAAAATCTGGTTCTTTTCTTATTGTTGAGTTTTAGTAGTTCTTTCTATATTTGGGGTAACAGTCCTTTATCAGACGTGTCTTGTGAAATATTTTCTCCCTGGCTTCTCATTCTCTCCACAACCTTTCGCAGGGCATCCTCAAGATAAGTTTATTTCTGACAACTCATTGCTCTGCTGTGCCGCTAGACTTCGGTCTGGATCATGCTATCAGTATTATTACCTAAACTACCCTCTGTCTTAAAATTCCCTCCCTAGAGACTGTGTTCTTAAACAGATGGAACCACATCATGCCTAATAATTGATTTGGGATATCAGGGCTCTCAGGCCAACCTCTATGCAGTCACAAAAGGCTCTGTTATGTGCAAACCCACGACATAGCTGTCTGGACACCCTACATTTGCCTGAAAGGATCATATAAGTGATCCATGACAGGACAAAGATTGGATTTAAAATTTTTTTTTTGATCAAAAAATACAGAGTTGAAACTATACTGTATTGTATTGCAGTGGTAGATGCATGTCATGGATGCTGTTACATGTACACATGTCACACGCCAATTATGCATCAGGCAAAATCCATAGACCATTCAACAATAAGAGTGAGTCCTAATGGAATCTATGGACTTGAGTTAATAATCGTATACCAGTACTGGCTCATCAACTGTAAAAGATGTACCACACTAACTGAAGACGTTAATAATAGAAGAAACTGTGCGTTGGGGGCTGTGGTACAGGGGTGTACAGGCACTCTCTGTACTTCATGCCCCATTTTTAGAAAACCTACAACTGCTCTAAAAAATAAAGTCTATTATTTAAAACAGATACACTGCCTCAACCTTATAAAGTAGTTTTATTTACATTTCAGATTAGTTGATTTGTTCGAAGAACATTTTTTAAAAAGGTAAACACAATAACAAAAAGTTA
Organism: Tursiops truncatus; assembly: GCF_011762595.2. Taxonomy (NCBI): domain Eukaryota; kingdom Metazoa; phylum Chordata; class Mammalia; order Artiodactyla; family Delphinidae; genus Tursiops; species Tursiops truncatus. Next base: position 159,929,866 of record NC_047035.1, on the reverse strand, counting down.
AAAACATCAGTTCATTTAGGTAGAAAGTTAATTACCTAACTAACGATGTAGTGTCTTAAACATAACTCTCCCTCCCTGATTCTCTGCTAAAGTGACTCAACTAACGTAGAAGGAGAAATTTCATCCCACCAGTGGAAACTGGAACATATTCTTGCATTCTTGAGATTGTGGCAGGCAGAACTCTAGGAGGGTTCCCTAAGAGTCCCACCTCTGGGTGTACACAGCTTGGGTAACGCCTTCCTTTTGAATGTGAAGGGAACCTTTGAATACGAAGGGTAGCTGCTCCCTTGATTAGATTGTGTCACATGGCAAATGCTGATGGGATGGATAGTCACTCCCCTGATCGCATGATGTTTCATAAGACACACTTGTAGCAAGACACTAAGGAGACTGCAGTCAGAGCAATGCACTTCTGCTGGCCTGGAAACTTGCAAACATCTGCTTTGTGACCTGCCTTCGGGGGCCACGCGGCAGCAGACTGCAAGTGGCCTTAGGAATTGAGCACAGTTCTCAGCAAGGAAACAGGGGCCTCGGTCCTTTGGCAAGGAACCAAATTCTGCCATACACTTAATGAGCTTGGTAGAGGATCCAGAGCCTCACGTGGGAACAGCAGCCGCAGACAACACTGTGATTGTGGCCTGGTGGCACCTGATCAGAGGACACGCCTGGACTCCTGACCCACGCAAACTATTACATAATACATGCATGTTATTTTAAGCCATTAAGTTTGTGGTCATTTGTTATGCAGCAACAGAAGACTAATACAGAGGCCATACAGGGGAGAGTCAGATTACAAGAAAGCCTGTGTGGTCTTGCCCACCTCTCCTCGGGGAAACCCTTGGACTCCATGGTCAGATCTGTGTTTGAGGGCATCCTTTCACCAGCCTAAATCCTTCCAGTTGGCCAGAGAAATAGCTCCAATCCCAGCTGGCCCCATGGCTGCCTGCCTTGTGGAGAGGACTCGGCATGCCAGCCGGCTTTCCTCTGGCACACCTGAAAGGTATCCACCTGCTCTATGCCCTCACCTCCAACCCACCTAAAAATAGGCTCACTCACTATTGGTCGAGGCTGTTTCTTCCTGGGAGATCCCAGAGCCAGAGCAATGTGAGTGCTAAAGAGACTCACTCCAGCTAATACAAGTAAATAAGCTAGACAGCAGCAACATCAGTAACTACAGAAGTAGAATCTTCCGGTCAGAAGAGGAGCGCCAAGATGACCGTTTAGAACAAAGGAACCTCTATGAAACAAGAACCAGGAGAGAGTTTGGAAGAAACATCCTAGTTCGTATTCACAATGAGATTTGAGAGGATACTGCATCCATTAAACAAACAAACAAACCAGGTTTTCATCAAAATAAATGCTCTGAAAATAATTCTTTGACAAAAATTTTAAACCGTAATTGCCAAAATAAAAATCTAAATAATGACAGTGAATAATGTAATAGACGATCCCAAAATCTGAATGATATTGACGGAGTGCACAAACAAGAGAGATCATGGGAGAAGAAAAGTACTTTGGAGAACAGATTTAGAAGCCTAATCTAAAAATAATCAGAGTTCCAAATGCAAAAAAAAAAAGGAAGCAGTAGAGAATGAACAATCAATGAAATAATAAAAGGCAATTCTTCAGAGCTGGAGAAAGGATTGTGCCTGCAGATTGAAAATGTTCATTGACTAACGACAGCATTATTTTTCAAAAGCCCATTTCTAATATCAAGAACCATGAAGGGTGTGAGGTTTTACCAGAGTTACAAGTTAACAAGGAAAAGAATAACTCAGCATCATAGATAATTCAGAGATTCAGAATGTAATAGTATACCAACCATGTACGCTTTTAGGATAATTACTTGTGAAAATACTTTAGTTAAATAAAATCTGAATCACAGTAAAGACCATAGGAAAGGAAAAGATACAATATACAAGAAGGGACACTAAGTAGTAAAAATCCAATAAAATTTAGAGTAAAATCTAAATAAAATTTGAGAAATGAAGTGTGATGCAATTAAAAGTAATCTTGAAAAAGAAGTCCTATTGTAAGAAAATAATTATCAGAGCTTCTGGAAAATTGGGCAGATTATTCAGTAAAACCTGGGGAAAGGACAGAGGAAGGGAAGGAGGGAAAAATAAAAGCTTGCAAAGGGTTCCCGTTGGGGTAGGAAGTCCAGGACATTGTTTTAATTTGACGTAGATTCCGACAGAGAAATGCAGACTCACATGTCTTTGGTAAAATATAATAGTGACCACCAGTAGGACTAAAATAATACGTAGAACTGCCTAGTCAATAAAGAAGAACATATAAAAACTGGTCTAATGAAGGATAAATCAAGAGAGGAAGATACGAGTAAATCTTAGAAGTTCTCATCATAAGAAAAAAACTGTAACTATGTGTGGTGATGGACATTAACTAGACTCATTGGGTGGTCACTTCACAAAATATACAAATTTCAAATCAAGCGGTACACCTGAAACTAACATAATGTTACATGTCAATATACCTCAAATAAAAAAAGAGAAAGAGAGAGGAGGAAAAAACAATAGGGGAGGGGGCCTTTCTGCAGTGTTCCCTCATGGGACCTGCCTCCCACCATGCCCTTCCTAGCTTCCCCTCCGGAAGAGTCATCTGTACCAAAGGACGAAGCACTGGGTGTTAAAATGGACTTGGGGACCGAAGCACTGGGTGTTAAAAGGTATGAACTCATGGCTGACATCACCGCATTCACCTTTTCTTTCCCTGTGTCTGGTGGGTCAACTGACCCTGGGCCCGAGGAAGCTCGGCAGATTCTCTCTCACGTGCACGGCACGACTGGGCAAGCTCATCATTGCTCGGGACTGTGGGGAAGTGAGAATCCTACCATTCAGACTTGGGCAGGAGGGGAGTGAGGGCGTCTCCCACACTTCATGTCTGAACCACATTCTGGAGAGAGCGTTTTCAGGGCTCAGTGTTTAAATACCCACGTAGCTAAGAGTAAAGGGGCACCCTTGTCTTTTCGCCTGCTGTGGAAAGCCGAGGGGACGGACACTGATTGGTTGGATCAGCTGATACACTTGGGGAGGGGTCTTTGATCATAATACCATGATGGTTGAACTGGTAAAACTTCAAACATATCTCAACAAGAACAGCTTCAGCTGCAGAAACAGCAACAACGGAAAATTGACCCTCGTACAATTTAGTAGGTAGGTATGTAAAGGCTTTTGAGGAAAGGGAGAGAAATGAAACTGTAACATTTTAAAGTCTGTTGACTTTGACCCAGAAATTCCTCATGTATAATTTACCTTCAGGGGAAAACTTGGTCATGGGTGTGTAAGAATTCAAAGATGCTCACCGCAGTGTTTTTTGTAATCAAGAAACATCACTGAGGGGAACCCTAAGACTTCTTCAGGAGGAGATACAACTGATAGGCGGTTCTATCAGTCAATGGCTGCAGCCAATACAAAAAATGGGGTTGATTTACACATATTAATCTGTAAAGTTATACAAAATTCATTAAGTAAAGAAATTCCATTGCAGAGCATTATATTATGATCACATCCATGTGTGTGCGTGTGTGTTTACCCTTAGAAAGAGGGCTGGCAGGATATTTTTGATCTCTCTGGTCTCTGGGGAGTGTGAGACTCTAAGGGATAGTCACATTTTTCTTTTTTGCATTTCAGTACTGCTTGATTTTTCCATGATGAGAATGTTAACCTCTCTTAAAGAAATGAAAGATAGTCAATTTAGTGGGAAAGTGTTATATTTTTGGATATTTGGAAATTTGCAAAGTATTACTTTATGCAAGGAAATGCTTACTGGGTGATTGGTTTCCTATGTTACCTTGCTCATCTAATCTTAGCAGCATTATAGAGGTATTTTCCTAGTTAATTTGCACAGAATCAATATTCCCCCCACCCCTTTCTGGCCAATTTTATGGAATCCAAGAATAAGCCCATGGGCTCATTCTGGTAATGTTTAAATTTCCCATATTACAGACATTATTTATTATCATCTGATCATCAATATAATGACATAAAAACCTATATATTGATTATTGTCATCTGATAATAGCACTATATACAACATAAAAAACCATATATTGATGATCAGATGATAACAGGCTGTGACAGAAAAGTTTAAAGAGTGAGTATATATTGCTTCCAAGAGGTGCAAAAAGCTCTATGGGCATAATCACAGAAAAATTTAATACAGTACTAAAAACTAAGTAGAGACCGATGCTATGACCATTTTATGAGTGGAAAACTGAGGTAGCCTGAGCTATGGACACACTGGAAAAATAGAAACGTTGGAAATAGGTGTAAAAGCTTTTGATTCTTTTCCAGACATTCATGCAAAAGTCCCTTCCCTCCTTTTGAAATCTTTTTGGTCAAAATCCCTGGTAGTTCTATTTTTCAGTCTGCCAGTAACAATTATGTCACAAACATCAAAGCAGTTTACCATACACATCCATAATCATTTCGACTGGTCAGCAAGGTTGCCTTATATGTACTTTGCATTATTTTTTAACCTACAGCAATACTTCAGGCACAGAGATTTTGTCCTAGATCATCACCTGGACTCTATTTAGAATATTTTTGTTTTCTTTAAATTAAAAACAAGTACATGTAGAAAGAAGGTAGGAACTTAGTTTTAAAAGTCAACGTTGAGAAAGGCCTTTCATTAGTTCTGCAGAATTTTAATAACTGTTTACCAACCTTTCCTGCAGTTAGATTTCCATTTGCAACACTTCCCTTTTCTGATCTGAAGGGCAGGTTTGTCCTGACACCCCCGAGTCACTCGTACTTAAGGCAACTGACTCAGGCTTCCCCGGGGTTTTTCGCCCGTCAGTTTCTCTCTATATATGGTAATAAGGCTCAGCAGATCCGCGCGCGCTTCCCGGAGGAAAACTGGAAAGAGAAATCACGTGAGCGTAACTGGAGCCTGCGGTTGGCCTGGGCAGCTCCTCCTCAGTGAAGAGGTGAGAGGCGATTAAGAAAGACTTACCTCTTCCTGGAGAGATTTCAGTCCACGCTGCCTGCCCGGAGCCACCAGCTTCCCCGGGGCGCGTCCCTAGGTCGCGCGGCATCACCTGCCGTCCTCCGTCCCTGCCGGGGTCCCGTGTCCCAGCGCCCCCGCTGCTGCTGAAGTGCTTACCCTCCCTCCCGAGATCTCACCGAATCGCGCAGGGCGGTTATCCTCCTGGGTCACTCTTCAAAGCAATTACATATTAGAGTCAGGTGTGAAGTCCACTGTCAGCTGCTTTCTACTAACTGAAGTACAATTCTATCCAGAAGCAGAAGGATAAACTAAATGTCTCCCTTAAGTAACTTGGGGTTTCTCAGCCCTGGGGTGTCAGGGCTCTTCTGAAACGGTGGCACAGGCTCTCGGATGATGATGCTCTATGGCTTTTGGGAACAATCTCATTGCTGTTCATCCTGACCATAGCTTCCGTCTGTATATTCCCACTGTGCCCTTCCCACCGGAACTCCCCCCAACTCTGCCCTGCAAAAATCAATCAATAAATACTGTATTGTAATCAGTATAATTTCACTTCATACTGTCATCAAGACCACTTTCATTATTTGTTCCCTCCACTGTTTCCTTCCTGGGCAAAACCAAACAAAGTCAATCAAACCAAAAACTTCAGAAGAACAAAGTGCGTGTACTCAGGTCTCAATAGTCTGAAAATCCTCACTTTTTCAGCGGAATGCAGATAGATGTAGGTATGAGAGGTTTTGTTTTCTTATAAGAGATTAGAGGATAAACAGAAATGTGTGAGCCATGGTGCTTAGTTTTTCCAGCCTGTCGTTTTATGTTTTTGGAATGGGATGGGGAAAATGTAGTTATTGTCTGCCATCTAATGGACTGAGTTGGAATTGCACCTTGCCGCCAAGATCCAGTAGCTAAAATTCATACAAATAGTGTACTGATTCAGATAAAGAATGATGAATTCTACAAACAAGTCTACTTTCAAGCTTCAGAGTTCCACAGGTTAAAAAAAAAGTAAGCATTCTTGGTTGTAGACTTTTCCCTTTCATCACTTTAAATATATCATGTCATTCCCTTTTGTTCTGCAGTTTCTGTTGAAAAATCAGCTGATAGCTTTTTGGGAGTTCCCTTGTATGTTGTTTGTTGCTTTTCCCTTGCTGCTTTTAGTGTTCTCTCTTTACATTTAAGTTTTGTCATTTTGATTACAATGCGTCTTGACTGTATGGGACTCTCTGTGCTTCCTGGGCTTTGGTGACTGCTTCCTTTCCCAGGTTAGGGAGGTTTTCGGCTATTTTCTCTTCAAATATTGTCTTGGACCCCTTGTCTCGCTCTTCTCCTTCTGGTACCCCTATAATGTGGAAAAAAAACCAATGAAAAGGACACGGTGATAAACATTTATTGCAAAGCTGGAGAGCAGGAGTTTATGTTAAATCAAGATGGAAAGAATCAAGAAAATCTCACTTACAGAACCATGTGACGAACAGCTGTGTGCAGTGAGGAAGAATTGTCATCAATGAATGCATTCACAGTACTATGGAGAGCAATGGCTTGAAATGACGGCCCAAGAAAGCAAAGCAAAGCAGTCTCAGTCTATACTGCCAGAGTGGAACTTCAGTCATCACCCAGGCTATCCTGTACATCCAGTTAGTATTTACGCTTTTCAGTTTTTTCCTTTATCATGCTTCTGCTACCTCTCCATTTTTCTCTGTTCCCACTACTAAGAATGGGTAGTAGATAATTTTCCACATTCCTTTCCATCTTAGCTCTAACCAGCCTGTGTATTATTTGCCAGATTAATCTTCCTTCAACGCTGGGTCACTATTGCTTGAAACTATCCTGGAACCTTATTTCTCTTTCTTCCTAAATACCTCTTCCATCTGGTTTCACGGTTGCTTTAATCAGGTCTCACTACCTACACAATTTTATTCCCTACTCTTTAACTTTTTGCCAGTCGCTTCGTAGCCCCTTGAATAACCCTGGCCCCTGTTCCTTTCAAGTCTTCCCTGACTGCAGCTCCTCTCATGAGGAACACCTGTCCTCCTCTCCTTTTGTGCAGCCAAATTCTCCTCATTCAGGATCCAGCCCAGCTGTTGCCCCTCAGTGGACTCCCTCCTTACCTGTGAAATTTTAGAGAAATTAGAGATTCTATTCTGAAACTGAGTCCTTGGGCAAATACTGTCCAATGGTTTACTATTACTTCTCAGATTTGAGTTCCATCTCCTGCAAAATCTGTTGTGAAATACTCAAGGCCAGATACTCTTTCTTACCCACTTGCCATCCCCCCTCAGGATCTATATTTCTGGGAAACTGGGAGCTCATAGGTATTTGATGATGGGTTTTCTTGAGCCCCAGCGCAATTCTGCAAGGAAGATGCAGCTGGATGGCTATTCCCATTTTATGAATGAGGACGCTGAGGCCCAGAGCATTTGCAAGACTTGCTCTCGTCAGTGACAGAGCCAGGGCAGGAGCGCTGGGGTCTCCTTCACGTCTAGGGCTCCCCTTGGTGCTGCCCTCAGACCCGCACTGATAGGTGAAGTCATGCCTCAAGCCCTTCTTCACTTTCAGATAGATAACTGAATTTTCTTACAGATAACTGACATGGGCTCATGTTATAGGGAGTGCCCAGGCAACAGAATATCGTCAGGGTGTGTAGTTATGCCTCCTGCTTGGCAACTTCAGTTCTTTCTGGGTGGTTATGCCACATTTTCAGCCCACACCCATTTGTCCTGTTTGAAAACCACAAACCGCTTCTTGGGCGACAACATTTTCCAGCACAGCCTCTGATTAAGCAACTGATGTGCTTGTTTAAACCTTTAAACAACTGTGAATGTGACTTGTCTCCTGCCCCTTCTCACGTGATGAAAGGTATCCTGGGGCGCCCAAGCTCACGCAGTGTGCTAATTAAAAACAACTACTACCAGGCTGTCTTAACCAGAGTCGTTAGGGAGTCAGGAGGATTTCTAGGTAGTTCCAACTCTGGCCACAGGATGGATTCATTTTCCATCCTGTGTGCATCTTCGGAGACCTGCCAGCATGGAATCCCTCCACTGATGTGCTGTTGCTCGCGTTTCTGGCTCAGGCCCTACGTCGGTGGCTGGCTCAGCAGCAGGAGTCGGTAGCAAAGGGGGAATATCATGTCTACATGCAGCTGAGCGATTCAGAAAGACGGCATTGCTGAAATTTGTCCTATTAAATACCTAGAAGATAAATGCTTAAGAAGATTGTTAAGCAATTCTGCTGACTCAGAATACTTTTGTGTATTCATTGAACAAAAAGCAGTAGAGAGAGGCTTAGACTGCTTAAAGAAAATCTAAATATTGCAGTCCTAACGAGTGTCTTTTATAACTGCATGTCTAATGAAATGACCAGAATTGACCTAAAAGGGTCATGAAATGCAATAGTACCTTTGTTTTATGACAGTACGGTTAACATATGAAGATTAGTTTCCAACTAAGCTATAAAAAAGTTTCATGCCACTAGTGACAAGAAATTTTCAACTAAGAATTAAATCCAAAAGTTTCAGTTATACAGATGAATAAGTCCTTAGACTTCTACTTAACAGCACAGAGCCTGTAGTTAACAACACTGTATTGTATACTTAAGATGTTGCTAAGAGGGTAAACCTTAGGTTACACAAAAAATAATAATAAATAATGAGGGCAGGAGGAAACTTTCAGTGGTGATGAAGATGTTTCTGGCATCGATTGTGGTGATAGTTTCATGGGTGAATACTTATCTCGAAACTCATCAAGTTGGATACATATTAAACATGTACAACTTTTTGTATGTCAATCACATATCAATACAGTGGTTTTTTTTTTTAAAGAGTTATATCTGACTGGGAAATTGCCATAAAACGTACAGATGCAGTGCACTCGTGAGGATCTCCGAACTACTACCACTGAAAACTGCCCAGACATAACTTTTACGGAATGCAAAACATAATCACAAACTTCATTTCCTTTGCCCTCCCGGAAAACCAGCTATTCTGATCCCTGTTTTGCAGGCTTAGAAAGTCAAATGGCTTCCAAATTTTACATGTCTCCTACTGTGGTCTGGGTGGGGGTGAGGACTTCGACCTGAAGCCACACCATGTGACTTCACATCCATTAACTACCCAGACATCAGTAAGTTAAGATACAAACTCCATCATGATATAATATTGACTATTCAACCCTTAGAACATGTTTGCCTAAACTATTATTTTTTCTAGTCTTATGGAAACTTGGATGTTCCCTGAACAAATTTCTAATGTGGCACCTTGGGGAGAAAATCCCTTAAAAATGTCTTGTACTGTAAATTTCATTGTGTGTGAGTCACCTAGATTGTATGACTCTTCCTGTCACTTCACACAAAGCTTAGTTAATGAAGATGACAGAGGACCTGGATCACCTCCATGGCTTCTGACCCTTTTATTTGCCAAGAGCATCTGCAAAGCCACTTGCTAAGTACCTAGGATCAGAACACCTAAGGCCCAGAATATCTAATCAATCAACCTCGGATACAGTCATCACAGAACAATAAACCCAAGACGAGAGGTTGGAAAGCACACTGGAGGCTGTTGCTTATCTTTGATTCTTCTCAAATTTATCACTCTATTCCTTGAGCCCCACATGCAAACCACATCTTTTCCATTTAATGTGACAGATTTGCGCTGATAGATGGTGTTGGCATCCCATGATATATTGGAACATCAGATTTCCTGCTGACAAAATACTGGGTAGGTTTGTACGACCATGTCAACTTAGTAGAAAATTCTATATTGACTTTTCATGTCCAAGACTCTAGTTTCTGATTTTTTGAGTGCCATGGGGAGGTTACTGCTGATGGAAATGAAAGCTTGATTGATTAGAACAGAGATGTGCCTTTTAAAAGATTGAACTGCCGGCCTTAAAGGATCAAATTCAACTCTCAAGAGGGAGGCTGCCCTTATAATTCTTTTTTCCTCCTAGGCATTGGGATTCATTTTTTCATGCCTTGAAACAGCAAATTGTGGACTACCATTTGAAGAGTCTCGTGTAAATTGTCCTTCAGACCTAGGTCTAGAGATTATAATCTATTAGCAGAAAGCTGAAAAAATCCACACACTAGAGGCAAAGCAAGACGTTTTCTCACTTCAAATGAAGTCTGCAAAAGGGCGCTCTTAGTGGGAGTGGACATTCAGTTAGAAATGTTAGAAACTGAAGAGCACTTAGCAATGGCCTTACAGGCTGGCCTGGCACTCCGTACCTCTAACTGTGGCTTCAGTGTGATCACACTCAGCTTCCTTGTGTCTGACTGGCGTGCATACAGTGTGTCCATTTTCTACCCTTTCTTGAAGCAGGCATTAGGCTGCTGGTCTGGACCGTTTCTATCTAGTTCAAGGGTGATCTCTGGGTTCAAGTCCCTTCTAAGTCAAGCTCTAAGTGGCTCCAAGGCAAAAGTGAAACCTGAACTCTCAGTGGGACACAGAAGCAGACTGGACACTCAGAGCACTTCAGAGGCATCCTTGGTGGGGAATTATTGAGTCAAACCATCTCCCTTTCCCAACCCTTTATAAACTGGCGCTTGCACAACACGATCAAGGTTATCTTTGCCTTCTGTAAATTACTTAATTTTGTGTGTGTTTGTTAAAACCAAATAATGTTTATTCATACTCAGTTTAAAATATTGTCCTATGAATGGGAGTTCCCTGGCAGTCCAGTGGTTAGAGCTCGGTGCTTTCACTGCTGTGGCCCAGGTTCAATCCCTGGTCCAGGAACTAAGATCCTGCAAGCAGTGAGGCACGGCCAAACAAACAAACAAACATATATATTTTCCTATGAAAAGAAAGATTTTCTGTTTCTTAATGAGATAAAATTCACATAACATAAAAGTCACCATTTAAACCATCTTAAACAATTCTGTAGTTTTTAATATTTTACAGTTTTGTACAACTATCAAACTAACTCTAGACCATTTCCAGGATCCCCCAAAGAAAACCCGTAGACGTTAGCTGACAGTCCCAATTTCCCTCTCCCGGCATCCCCTGGCAATCAATAATCTACCAAGAGTAGATTGGTGGTTGTAAATTTCTTAATTTATATGGTTTTGACTAGATAGAATGTTCTCAGGCACATGATTCAGGAAGTAGAGAGGAGTACATGGTGAACTCTTCTTGTCTTCATCCTCCACAGAGCCAATTTCCCTCTCTGGTGACATGTTTTTACCCATTTCTTTATCCTTCCAGAGACAGTCAATGCCTACACCTGTACGCACACATAGAGAGCTTCCTATGATATATGGGCATATGATATTTCATACAAATGGTTGTGTGCTCTCTACCTTACTGTGAAAGCTAACAATTTGATTTTGAAGCTGCTTCAATTCTTTTTGGCTGCTGTATAGTATTCCATTTCATGGATGTGTTATAATTTATTTAATCAGTTGTTGTTAATAGACTTTTAAATTGTTCCCAGTCTTTTGATATTACAAACAACTCTTCAGTAGACATCTTTCTACATACATCATTTACACATATATTAATATATTTGTAGGATAAATTTCTTGAAGTGGATATGACAGATCTTAATTTTGTCATAATTAATGATATACTTCTGATTTTTATTAACACTTCCATTTCTATCTTTCACTGTGTGGTCTGTGTTTTTCTTTTTGCTGATAATATGAAAAATTTTAAATACTTTATCTAGTTGTTTGTTTTTATAAAATATAGTATACTTAAGACCTCTGTTTCTTATCAGCATTCTTTGACTCCTTACTTTATTAATGTTGAAATCGCTAATGTCCACTTCCTCTCCCCAATATTCCCTCTACTAGCTGATTTTCTTTGACTTTTATTATTCTTCTCAATTTTTTTTTTTTATACGAGCTTACTGCTTTCTAAAAAATATTTCTTTCTTTCTTTATTTTTGGCTGCACTGGGTCTTCATAGCTGCGTGCAGGCTTTCTCCCATTGCAGCGAGCGGGGGCTACTCTTCGTTGCGGTGCACGGGCTTCTCACTGTGGTGGCTTCTCTTGTTACGGAGCACGGGCTCTAGGGTGCATGGGCTTCAGTAGTTGCAGCATGCGGGCTCAGTAGTTGTGGTGCAAGGGCTCTAGAGCATGCGGGCTCAGTAGTCGCGGTGCACAGGCTTAGTAGCTCCATGGCATGTGGGATCTTCCCAGACCAAGGATCGAACCTGTGTCCCCTGCATTGGCAGGCAGACTCTTAACCACTGGACCACCAGGGAAGTCCAATGTTTATTTTAAAATAAACTCCTATTAATTGGTTTATCAGCTTTGATGCCTGGCTGTGAAAGATAAGGAACTCTCTAAACCTACATTACTTTCCTCTTTATATCCTCCTTTTCCTCTGAATTTTGTTATTTTAGAATGTTCCCATTGTTAAGAAATCTTTCTTTTTCTTTGTTATCCAGTAGCTTTACTAGGATGTGTCTCAGTGTTGATAATTTGATGTAAGTTTTTTTTCCTGGAATAAGATGTGCCTAAAATTTAGATTCAAGCCTCCCATTAGGTCTGGATCTCATTAATATGTCTTCTGTATTTACCCTTTATCTCCAGTCCATTCCTGCTCTTGTTTATTTCTATTTTACTTTCTCACTCTTGTTTTCCACATTCCTTACTGTGTTCTCAGCAGTATCTATTCTCCTTTGTGCTTCTTCCAAAGTTCTTCATATTACTGGGACTTCCCTGGTGGCGCACTGGTTAAGAACCTGCCTGCCAATGCAGGGGACACAGGTTCGAGCCCTGGTCCGGGAAGATCCCGCATGCCGTGGAGCAACTAAGCTCGTGCGTCACAACTACTGAGCCCACATGCCACAACTACTGAAGCCCGTGCTCTGCAACAGAGAAGCCACTGCAATGAGAAGCCCACACAGTGCATCGAAGAGTAGCCCCTGCTCGCTGCAACTAGCGAAAGCCCGTGTGCAGCAACAAAGACCCAATGCAGCCATAAATAAATTAATTAATTAAAAACAAACAAACAAAACAAAGTTCTTCATATTTCTGTGAGGGTTTGTTTCATCTCCTAATGGGTCCTCATAACCCAACTTTAAACTCTTGTTTTATAAATTAGTGGGTTTATTTTCTTTTGTGAATTCATGGTGATACACTTGATGCCATTTTTTGCCTGGTCTGTGGTGTAATTTCTGGCAATGCTTTTTAATGTGTCACCACTCCCCCAACACACACTCTGTTTCTTATAGTCTTTTTTCTTGCAGAATCTTTGCATACTACATCCCATGATGATTTGATCTGGCTATCACTCATCCTGCGCCAGCCATTGCAGGTAGTGCCTATGAGGCAGGAGACAGAGCCTTGTAAGTTGTTGGGAATTCCTCCGGAATGGGCAGAGTTGGTCCAGGTATTTCAAATATAGATCAAACAAATATGTCCCTTACAATTTGCAAGGTGTCACTAGATTTTTATAAGGATTGGTGAAGTGATTCTCTATTTCTGTCACCTTATTTAACTTTATAAAAGGTATAAGTTTCAATAACTCCAATCATTCCATAAATATTAAAGAATGCTATTTCTGCTCCTAGAGCTATTGTAGGTTAATGGGGATATAGAGATGACACCAATGACAGAATTTACCATTTATTTTGAAGTAGGATGTGCCAGGCACTGTATTAGGCATCTATTATCACATCAAATTCTCAAAACTTTCATGTATTAACTTTGGTATTGTAATAAACAAGTTAAATATTTCTGAGGGCTACAAAAACAAGTATTGATTTCAGGCTCATTACATTAGGGCTGAGGGTCAGCTGCAGCTCTGCTGGCCTGTGCTGGCCTCCAAACTTCTTTTCATTCTGAAAACCAGGTTGAGGCCGCTCTCTGGGACAGCAAAGGGCTGGTGAAAACTTGCGGTGCTTCTGGAGCCATCTGTTCAGGCATGACAAACATCCCATCCATTCTTGTCCCACTGCCCAAAGCAAGCCACACAGCCACACCCAAAGCAAGTGTGGCGAGCAAGCATATTATCTACCGAGAAGGTTGGCCACGGCAGGGAGAGGACAAAACGCTATGAACGAAGAATGCAGTCTGCCCCCAGTTGCTTCTCTGCCACAAGACACTGGCACCTCTCCCTAAGATATTCAACACTACCAGGCACTGGGCTCAGAGGTCCAGAATCTGGAGCTACACATCATGTTTGCTTTCTGCCCTTTTTTTTTTTTAAACATCTTTATTGGAGTATAATTGCTTTACAATGGTGTGTTAGTTTCTGCTTTATAACAAAGTGAATCAGTTATACATATACATATGTTCCCATATCTCTTCCCTCTTGCGTCTCGCTCCCTCCCTCCCTATCCCACCCCTCTAGGTGGTCACAAAGCACCGAGCTGATCTCCCTGTGCTATGCGGCTGCTTCCCACTAGCTATCTATTTTACATTTGACAAGCTGTTTGTCCCCTGCTTCCCAAACACTCAAGATCACACGGTGGTGGAGTAGGGACCCCTTATTAAAGAACGGGGAGAATGGGAGGTCCATGCCAGTCACTGGTTCACACAGTTCCGATATTCCACTGAGTGCTGCTGCGGCAAGCTCCCCGACCCTGATGGTAGGGAATGCGCCTTGATTTCTTCCATTTACACTCTCTGGGAGTCACTTCTAAGTCTGTGTTCTCCATGGTGCTTGACTCCACCATCTGGACAGTTCTTCCTTTTCCATTATGCGTCTCGGTCTCTCCTGAAATGAGTATTGGAAAGCATGCCATTTGTGGCTGAGAAGCTGTCTCAGACTGCTTCCCATCTGCAAGAGACTGGGGACCCAAGCGTTATTTTGTGATTTGAACGCTTATAGTCTCTTCTAATCCAGGCTTGTGGTGCTTTTGGTAATCTCTCTCTCTACATAACTGCTATCATTTTTAATCAATTTGATCCCAGCAAGGTCCATGTAAGTCAACAGCCACACCCATAACTTCTCAAGAAATGCCTCCAAAGGTACTTTTATCTCATTAAGATTTAGACGACTGCACCTTACTCTCTTTTCCCAGGGACATTTTGTCAACTGAGATAATTTACTAGGGCCATATACATCTAATGAGCAGACTCAGCAATGGGCGTGTTGGATCTATGCCCAGTCCTTGTCTTAATTTGAGACTCTTTTACCTGTGAGAACTGAGAGTTTCAATTTTCAACCCTAAAAGTTCTGGAATTTCTGGACATTTGCAGCTCAGCTGGACTCATTCTGGCTCTGCTCCATGTGTCTTCTGATTCCAGAACTAGGCTGAAGAAGTAGCCAGTGCATGAGACTTGATGGTCTCAGGATGGGGGGCAGAACACGAGAGCTGATGGGAACACACGATGCCTCTAAAAACCTCTGCTCAGATGAGGCAAATGGCTCATCTGCTTCTGGACCATCTTGGCAAGTCACGTAGCCAAGCCCCAGTCAGAGGGATGAGGATGTCTACAGGGAAAACTGGGAAAGAGGAGAAGGAAATGGTAGTTGTGAACAAATGGTACAATCTCCATGCCTCATGAGATAGATATGTTGTAACTCTCTCCATAGAGAAGGACATGGGGCACAGAGAGGGTGAGGACCTTGACCAAGGTCCTAGCGTCCTTAGTGGTAGAGCCACGATGTGATCCTAGAGGGTCTCACTCCAGGATGCTGAATCATTTTCCAGATGCCTCCTTAGGGAGCTCTCATTTTTGTGAACTATCCAGAGCATCTTGTCTAAATTTTCAGCAGGCTTTAATAAAAACAATTTTAGTAGAAGACTCAAATATGGCAACAATAAAGCTTTGTAAAATGATGTTATGGATTTCCTCAAGAAATAATTCATTAAATTGATGCCAGTTGTAACTTGTGAGATCATAAAGCTCAATGCAGGGATATTAAAACCATGAAAGTAATCCAATCACAGCGTGTTCAATAAACGCTCAGCCTCCTCTGTGAATTGCTTTGCTACACTTTCAGCCAGAACCTGAGAATAGGAAAACTTAAGGTATCAGATCATGAAAAGAGTTCAAATTCATGAATCTTACCCCAGATAAGGCAATCTTTTTTTTTTTTTTTTTTTTTTTTTTTGTACGCGGGCCTCTCACTGTTGTGGCCTCTCCCGTTGCGGAGCACAGGCTCCGGACGCGCAGGCCCAGCGGCCATGGCTCACGGGCCCAGCCGCTGCGCGGCATGTGGGATCTTCCCGCACCAGGGCACGAACCCGTGTCCCCTGCATCGGCAGGCGGACTCTCAACCACTGCGCCACCAGGGAAGCCCCAGATAAGGCAATCTTTTAGGACAAATCCTAAAAAATTTGTCATTATCAGCTTGAGTGGATTCAAAGGGAATCCAGCTCCTGCTAAACAACATGGTCAGGAAAACCGGGATTAAAGCCACATGTTACAAGCCCATCACAGGCAAGTGTTGGAATTCCAAATACGGCCTCCTCCTCATTCGTGACTCTTCATCCTTTTACCACTCACGTTTCTTCAGAACTGGCTCAGATTTGTCTGGTAGAAGAGTTTTCTGTAAATTGCATTTAGACTTATCTCCAGAGAGGCATGGAGCTTAGACCTATTACAGAGTGCAGCTCCCAAATGCTCCCTAAATAAATATCTTTATACACCGATTAAATCAAATGAAAATGGAGTCAAGAGCGGCCTTGAGGAAAGAGTCATAAAACACAACCAACACCCTGAATGATGTGTACAGTGTAAGAGGAACAAGGGGAGAGATGATTTGACTTGATGGAGCTGGTCCTGTATTGCCTTATGGATATGGTCAACCAGGGCTGAAAGGATGAGGGAAGCAGCACACACCTACTGTCAGTAAGTGAGAGTCAGAGAGAATCTGCTGCAATGGCCGTGCTCGGGGATTCCTTCTGGAGAAAAGTGAGTGGGTGCCACTGGTATTTGTCCATACACTGGGATATTCCATCTGTGCAAGCAGCTACTTTTGCCCTAAGAATTTCCTCAGCCATTGAATCAGGAGAGGTGAACTACTGTAATGGATGATCTTTGATATTCAGTAGCTTAATGGCATAGAAAGTTGATGTCCCAATCAAGTCCGGTTGGGGATTTGGTGGGTAGCCTCCCACAGTGATTCTGGGATCCACGATCCTTCCATCTAGTGAGCCTGCCGTCTTTTGAAGTCTCAGACTTCTCCACTTGATGTTTCTAAGAGTAACGTCTATTGTATTTGCCCACATTTCATCAGCCAGGACTGTCACACGGCTTTATCTAACTGCATGGGAAGCCGTGAAGTGTAGTCTTCCTGGGTGCCTAAGAGGAAAATGAAAGGGTTTAAAGAACACGTTACCAGACCTATAGAGGCAAAACCCCCATAGGTAAGAATCAAGTGATGTCCACATCCATGAAGAAAAATGGCTCTGATAAGTCAAGGGGTTCTCTGCTCTTCACCAAAAGAAGTTCAGAGTCCTTGGCACCTGGTAGAGAGCCCTTTACAGTTCAGCTCCACCCCACCTTTCTGGTTTCAGGTCTTACTGCTCCCCACCCAGCTGCCCCCCTTCCCTACCCCATGCACTTCTCACTCTGGCCAGATCAGACTACTGGCTATTCTTTGAATGTGTCACATATCTTCACACCTTTGGGACTTTGCAAATGTTGTTTCCTGACTGAAACACCCACTCTTCCCTCCACCACAAGAGCCAGCCCAGACATCTCTTCTCTATGGGCCCTTCCTTGGACTCCCTCCCTCAGACCGAATTAACTGCCACATTCTTCAAGCTCCCACAACATCCTATATATTATTTTATTATAACTTACCACGCTGCATCTCACTCAGGTATTTCCCCCCATTTTACAGCAGGTCTATGTGTCTCTCCCCCAGTACTGTCAAATGTGGGGGAAATACCTGAGTGAGATGCACGCCTGGGAGTCCTGAAGGGTATCTGTCTAACTGAAGAGGCTCTTACCTAATGTAAGTCAAGAATCAGCCAGAAACTTGGGATACAATAAAGAGACTGAGTTTTATTTCAGAAAAGCTGTAAGCTACTTGGAACTGTGCTCTAGATGCAGCATTCATCCCTGGGGAAAGAGAAAAGCTAAAAGAAAGCGTAAGTAATACATTTCAGAGGCCAAGGTAATCATGATATTGTGTTCTTTGCAGACACAGTGCTGATTCAGGTACATGGAAAAGGATAAAACCAAGCTCAGTAAGAGTCTCTGATGAAATGCAATCGTGACACATTTGCACGGAGGAAGCCTAAAGTTTTGGAGAAATGCAGAAAAGAAATAGGCTTATATTAAGATGTCATCGCATGGTCCTGGTAAAGGGAGCCGTTCCCTGGGGAACGTGTGAAGCTCGGAGCTGAGCCCTGCCGAGGTTACTCTGAATCCTTTCCCTATAAATAAGCTTGGATTTCCACCTTACCAAAGTCAACACAGACAGCTACAGTTCAAAACTAACTTTCCATGACGAGAATTAATTGCAAGATGAAGAGGCATTTATGAGTCTAGGCTTAGTAACTTTCAGGGTAAAATGAGTTCGCCTTTTATTCAGAATTTTTATTTTCTGCCCTTCTCATTTCAAGTGCTCCTGCTTATACAAGCTTACAACTTCTCTCCTGGCTCTGATTCCCCACTGCCTCAGGCCAGACCTTCTAAGACAAATGTTCCTAGCAGTCAACGCCATGCTTATTGCTCCCAGTCCTGTTAAAAATAGACCCTGTTAGCTGCTGCAATCCTTAAAGAATAAGGGATGAGGTCATTTTCTGCTCGGAGAGTAGATTCAGACCGTGAGTGATTTTGGCATCAGCGCATTCAACTGCCGAGGAAACAGGTGTTAAAGTGACTTCTCCTATCCTGTTAAAGAGCCGTTTCATACACTGATCCACAGACACGTTTCCATTCTCATGACTGAATAGGCAACCCTGTAATTTGTCAGCTACATCCATTTTTCCCCCACCCCCTGGCAACAGTTTCTCTTCAGTTTCTGCCAAGATTGTCTATTGTCTCCATAAGTTTCTGCCCAAGGTAAGTGATAGAAGGATGATCTTATGGAATTAAACAGCAAAAAGCAACAAGCATGTAATTTAACAGGACTTGCAGGCATGGCTAATGGGGTTCCTAACAACTGATTTTCCTGTGTTTCCCGGCAACAGCTTAAAGTTACTAAAACTTCAAGCTTCAGAGATGACTTCTCAACAAAATTGGGGCCAAGGCAGGGGGATGTAGAGAAAGCGAGAGAATTCAAAAATGAAAGTACTGAACACTAGAAATGAGGAAAGTATCAATTAAATTTCTTTCAAATCTTTCAGTTATTGTGTAACATATTCAACATAGGAGGTGTGGAAACCACAACGTGTTTAAACCTGAGCAGGCGACCTCTTAGCAAATACCCTAGTACAGCAACTTCGGCTTTAAGGCCCCAAATTGGGCAAAAGATTACAGCTGTTCAGAGGGGAAATCGAGGTAGATTTTAGAGAGCAATGGCTCCTAATTCCAGACTTAACTTGGAATATTTCCCTGACTTTGAACAAACAACTTCATTTCTCAAGGCGCGGGCCTCTCACTGTTGTGGCCTCTCCTGTTGCAGAGCACAGGCTCCGGACACGCAGGCTCAGCGGCCATGGCTCACGGGCCCAGCCGCTCCGCGGCATGTGGGATCCTCCCGGACCGGGGCACAAACCCATGTCCCCTACATAGGTAGGCGGACTCTCAACCACTGAGCCGCCAGGGAAGCCCAGACCTTAATTTCTTTATCTGCAAATTGAGGAAATTGAATTAGATGATTTCCAAGGTCGCTTCTGATTCTAATGTTCTGTGCATGCCGTTTTCTAGCCTGTATATCATATCATGTGGAAATTCAACTCCACAGTGTTCCTGCCCCCAATTTACGGCACCAGAAAATGGCAACAGCAGTGAAATTAATCCCTTGTTGGTTTGTCTTAATATTTTCAATTCTGCAAGAGTCTGTGTGAAGGTGTGTATATGCATCTGTCTGGGGTACGTGTTTATGTAGGATGTTATATTCAGATTTGAAAGCCTTAAAGTAACCAGGTAAAGCCATTGTGTTTAGGAGACTAAAAACCAGAGCGTCAGCCATAGAGAAACATAGTACTTTGCTTTCTCTCCCTTACTTTTTATTTTCTTCAAACTACCCCACTCCCTCTCTTCTTTTTCAGAATCAGGGAGGACCTCCTGCAGACCAGGCCTCTGGCACCGAGGTTCCCCTGATGCCTGTTAGGATGGCCTTGGCCTTCCCAGGGAAGGTTAGGGGTAGTTAACAGAAGAATTGGAAGCATCCCAGACTGGAGATGAGGCTCACCTGCACCAAATTATGACAGCAAAATGGTGAGGGAGCAGTTCTCCGGCCAGAGGACTTTTTGTAGCTTCAGAAGTATTCTTAGCAAAATTCTTTAATGCTGCCTCTTCATTGTAGGTGTTTGCTATCTAAAGTGCAAAAAAAATCAGTTTTTCTTTGAACATATGCTTTTGCAAAGTTTAGTCTTTCTCAACCTGGTTATTTGAAGCTAGATGTGCTATAAATTGCCCTATATGCATGTTTTCAATAACAGACATTATGTTCCTTTAGTCTTACTTTTATAAAAAAGAGAGGAACAATTTAAGACATTCAAAACAGGAATTAAAAAAATAAAATTTCACAGTACAGATTCATTTTAATGCCCCAAATTATTTTATTTATATTACATGATAAGATACTTGGTCCACTGACCTTTAGCTGATTTTTTTTTTTTTTTTTTTTTGGCTATGCCGCGAGGCCTGTGAGATCCTAGTTCCTGGACCAGGGATCCAATCCGGGCCCCCTGCAGTGGAAGCATGGAGTCTTGACCACTGGACCACCAGGGAAGTCCCTTTAGCTGATTTTTTTGTGTGTGTCCAGCAGGGTGCTGTTAAGGACTGTGACACCTGTCCTAAGCTAATGCTGGTGCTGGAAAGGAGACCTGGCTGGGGACCTGGAACAGGGCTCATTAGAAGTCTGCTTGCTTGAGGTACTGAGGGCTCCTGGAAGCAAACCCAGCCTCAGGAAAGAGGCAACCAGATCCACAGACTTCACCCAGTAGCAAAGCCTTACTTACCAGTTGGAGTAGGGAATTCTGCATCTGTCACTCTGTGTTTTTCTTGGCTGCTTTCCCATAAACTCATATCTCATGAAAAATGTTTCCCTAAATAAGGACTGTTTTCCTAAAAGCTCTCCTGAGACATTGGGGCACAAGGAGGAGGACTCAGGGGCCCCAGTACAGTGAGATGATGGTCAGTGGACATGACAACCTCCAGGGAAGGCAGACGTGATGGGGACAAGGGGGGTGACAACGCCCACTGCAGAGGCAGCAGTGCCTGTGGAAATGGTTCGTGGAGATGGTGTGGGAAGCCCTGGGGGAGGACGAGGCCTAGGGTGCTCAGCGCAGGCTGGAGACCACAAGGGGGAAGTGTTGATGGACACTGTAGATGCACCCAGAGGGCCTCAGAAATATTTGGGGCAAGCGGATGCTGAACGCGCAGAGCAGATGAGGCCAGAAAGCAACAAAAACTTAGCGACAGAGGATGAGATTTTAGTTTGCCCTCCTGAAGCTTGTAATCTATTGGGGAAGACAAGACAGTCACCCCTGAAAAATTAGGAAATGATAAGAATAGGATGTGATCAAGCACCTCTGTGTCATGAGAGTCTATCTGTCTTCATCACAGTGGAATCTGACATGGCCTTAAAGAGTGAGTGGGAAGTAAGTAGGTAGAGAGCCTTCGAGCAGTGCTGAGAGTTGCAGGCCGGTAACAAAGTCTTCTTCCAAGTGCGTGGAGCCCTTGCCTTATTCATGGAGCATGCTAGGAACTGTCTGCGTTGCGTGGTTAATCCTCACAACAGTGTGAAAGGCAGGTGTTATTTTGTACAGAGCTGAGAAAGGAAGGCTTGGCTGCATTAAGTGGCCGGCCCACGTTCACACAGTGAGGGGAGAGCTGAGTCAAGGGCGGATCACAGAGCCACCTCTTCCCCAAGAACAGCAGAATCGGGAACGTGGCGCCGCAGGTAGGAAAACTGAGGGCAAGCCGAGAGGTTTGTGTGCAGCTCTGTAGGCAAGGGGAGCTCACTGGCACTGTTTCTGGAGAAGATGGCAAGGATGTTCGTTGTGGTTGGGCTAATTAACCAGGAAGTAAGATGGGAGGAACAGGAAAATAAAGGCTGTCTGCTAGAGGGGGCGGTTAGTGATCTAGGCCTCATGGTTAATAAAGAGGAATGGTGAACTGAACAACATTTGAGAAGAAAAAACTGCAGGTCTCGGTGACTTGTTCTTATTAATTAATTAATTTATTTTTGCTGTGTTGGGTCTTCATTTCTGTGCGAGGGCTTTCTCTAGTTGTGGCAAATGGGGACCACTCTTCATCGTGGTGCGCGGGTCTCTCACTATCGCAGCCTCTCTTGTTGCGGAGCACAGGCTCCAGACGTGCAGGCTCAGTAATTGTGGCTCACGGGCCTAGTTGCTCCGCGGCATGTGGGATCCTCCCAGACCAGGGCTCGAACCTGTGTCCCCTGCATTAGCAGGCAGATTCTCAACCACTGCGCCACCAGGGAAGCCCTCGGTGACTTGTTCTTAATGAGGACCAGGAAGCCTACTGAGACTTGGGAGACTCTCCCAGGAAATTCTGCCTTCTGTTTGGTGGGCCAGGTTCTGGCAAAGCCGGGCTCCCCAAGCTCATCAAACTGAATTTGAAATTCAAACTCAGAAACAGATTGTGGGAACGGGCTTAGAGCAGGCATTGGGCAGGATCAGAAAGGCAGGTAGTAAAGGTCTCTCTGGGACCCTAGAGTCCTTGTCAAGTCCAATCAAGAGTGTGGGCAAAACAGCAGATTCTGTGGGCCGGAACCTGGGTGCCACAAAGTACAGGAAGCACAGAACTGAGATGAGGTCAGGAATTTCATTCGTCCTTCCTCCAAGCAAGGACACCAAGGGATGCAATCAGCAACTAGCCTCTTAGAATTACAGCTTTAACTAGCTGTGTTGTAGTGTGGTCTCAATCTTTGAAAGTGCTTAGGCTCTACCTTAGATGCCTGGTATCCCTCAGCTAGAATAGCCAGTAAGTTACAATGCCCTAATTCTCATCCTGGAATAGTGTGTGTGTGTGTGTGTTCGTAAAATTGTCTAATGTTAAAATGTATCGTTAATTTATTTTCCATTGTCTAGGTCAGAATATAACTATGTGATATACATCAAATGAATTTCATGGCTACAGTCCAAATGTAACAAATGAATCATTTGAAACCATCCACATATTAGTGATGCCAAATTTTTCATTTTCTCCCATTTTATAAATGCATCATATCTCAGCTCAAAATCAATCTATTAACCTTGAAAACATTTTGAGCTGGAATGAAGGTTAGCAGTGAACTTTGCGACCTTCCACGTGATATTAGTCATATTTAGCAATTATTATTGGCTTTGAGTAATGAGGAGTCAGTTGAGACAGGAATAGTAACGTGGTGGTTACCAATAAACTAGACTTCAGAGGCCACAGGGAAAATGAAAAGCACGCAAAATCAGGCCTCTTAAACCTTGAGCTTGTCTGCCACAAAGCTCCTACCTTCTAAAAATAAATTTGAAAACTTTGGCAGCTATCCTGATGAATTACACATAAAATACTCTAGTAAAATCTTTGTTAGGAGATAAGGAATTCTGTTCAGTGGATTTGAAGGGCAACTGAAGATTTAAAAAAATGATGTGTCTGCCCCCTAAACCTCCATTGGGATGAGTCTGATGGATTTCCCAGGTGCCAGGACTGGGGGCTGCAATAAAACGGGAGGAACAATGCAGGTAGAAGCTAAGCAGTGTTATTCTTTTAAAACTAAAGTCCAAATAAATGTCTCAACTAAAAACGCCTTAGGAATACATAAATATATTATCCTCTGGATGAATTTTATATTACATTATATTGATTTTAACACAATATAAAATATAATAAGGATACTTTTGGGTTCACAACATGAAAGAACAGTTAATGATTTGCCCATATGGGACATATGAGACTACTTCTCTTACATTCTTCTGCCATGTTTTAATCTACTTCCATACCATTAACAGTATGAAAACTTGGTACCATAAATGGAACATTTTTCATCTCAATTATTTGTTAGAAATAAAATAAAAATAGTGCCATCTTTACTGTAAAAGAACCTAACTTCATGGAATGGGAAAGTAATTTTAGTTGTATTATTTTATTAACTTAGAAATGTTTCACATATGAACAATCATATTTCTTCTGCAGTCCTTAAAATGTGTACAATTGTATAATATTACTCACAGAAGAAAGGAAACACTAGATTTATCTCTAATGCCAAATGCCAAATGTCTACTTCCAAATTGAACTGAGTTTTTAAGCAGTTGGTTTCCTAGTGTCTTAGCTTATGTTATGTTAAAGGAGAAATACATCAATTTACATTAATTTAAAAATTAATATAAAAAGATTGTTAAACCACAACTGTAAGTTGTGAAATCAGGAAACTTTGGAATGGAGATGAACCACCTCTGGCAGAACAATGAATAACGGGAAGGTACTTTCAGTAAGTATACTCAATGACTTTTCCAGAGAAAGAAAGAAATTAGCGAAGACATGCTGACCAAGGGACGTAGAATCATGAGAATTCATCCAATTGAGTTAAGAGAGTTCCCAATTACGTTGGGAATCAGAAATTTTGCACCAATTGCTTGCAAGTTGTTTCCTTTTCTTGTCTTTTGTTTTTTCTAACTCCTGTATCAGCTGGAAAACTTTCTGAGTAGCTATAGCAAAAGGAACCGGTGGGCCCATCTAATATAGTTTCCATGCATCCCACTCAACATTTACTACATCCCTAGGTTCACTGTAGGTGAATTCCCCTTGAACTAAAAATCCCCAGCCCAGTGGAACTCCTCGGAAAATGGTAGGAGTCTTCTTTTTTTTTTTTTGCGGTACGCGGGCCTCTCACTGTTGGGGCCTCTCCCGTTGCGGAGCACAGGCTCCAGACGCGCAGGCTCAGCGGCCATGGCTCACGGGCCCAGCCGCTCCGCGGCATGTGGATCTTCCCAGACCGGGGCACGAACCCGTGTCCCATGCATCTGCAGGCGGACTCTCAACCACTGCACCACCAGGGAAGCCCGGTAGGAGTCTTAATTTCCAGAAAAGATCCAAATAAAGAACTTTAGAGGGGATTTCAGGAATAAGCAATGCATCTACGCTATTGAAGCCACAAAATACATTGATTTCCTCTCTAGGAAAAGGACCCAGAGTCAAGGGCAACTATAAGAACTAGCAAATATCTTTGAGTGTTATCGTAAAAAAGGACTGATTAATCCTGGGGTATACCAGTGGAAGACTTGAGCTGATAGGGGTTTTATCCCCACGATTCTCAGAGACAGCAATAGGGGATTAAATCACAAACTTGTCTTGAGGTTAGTGTTTTACCAGGAACATACTTATAAAGAAATATTAGAATTTACTTTTTGTCCTCTTTTGTGGCAAGTAACAATGTACATGTTTTGTTTAACCTCTTCAGTTGTTTGGAAATGTTTCGGTTTAACTAAGGAGTACTTTATTAATGGCAGTTCATCTCATAGCTCTCTTAATGACTTGGCCTAAGAACAAGATTAAACTTCCTGAATTTGATTTCTCTAAAACATATCCACCAAATGCAATTGCCCTTTCTGTCAAATAAGCCCTTACTGGTGTGTAAGTCTGAAGCAATTTTTTTTCCTCTCTAATTACGGTTGTTCCAGACTCTTGACATTCTCTAAATCATCTTTCGCTGAGTACAAGAGGTCCATGAGGAAGTCAAGATCGATGACAGACTTCATCTCTCTTGAATTTTAATGCAAATGTCTGTTCCCCTAATCAAACAAAGGTTAAAAAAGGAAATCAAATTAGCTTATTACAAAAGCCAGCATAACTGAACTGACAAGAAAAATGCTTTCTGCATGAAAAGCCCTTAATCAATACCTTAAATAAGAATGTCACTGGAAAGAAGGGTTCATATGTGGTCAGTCATAATCTGCAAATCAATATGCTCTTTTTAATAAATATTTGACCACAGCAGCTCAATAAGCATTGCCCTTAAGAGTTTCTTTCTTTACACCAAAACGAAAAAAAGTTACAGCATAAATGTAATGTTCAGGACATGACCTAAACTGTGAGAGAATTCAAGGTCGGGGCCATTTCACTCTTTAATCATTGCATATTAAGTATGGGAGAGAGTCTCCTTAGTACCTTGTCTCCGATTCTAGTCCCCTATGTAATTTAACTGTTCAAAAGTAAAATGATGTCAGAATATAGATTACTTATTAGAGTTAGATCTAGGTGCAATTTTCCTATTCTAGACTTAGTTTCGCTATCTGAAACTATTTAATCAAATATTATACATTCACTATAGCTTCAAATTTGTTTTTTAATTCAAGTCTACAAAAATACAGTCATGTGGCAGATAACTTTTTATAAGTAAGTGTACTTTCATTGTATTCTGTCAAAACCATAATCAACTAATATCTAATAGGCACTTTCTGCATGCAGTAGCACCATAAGTGTCAAGTTGTTAGCATTGATAGCAGCATGACCTGGAATCATCCTCTTATAGGATGTGTGACCTTGGGCATGATCACTTAATTTTCCGTATTAGAAAGTATGAATATGAAAGGTGTCTACTTCAAAGGCCATTTTGGAGATTTAAGGACATAACACATGTAAAGATGTTAACATAGGGCATGGCCCATTGTAAATGATAAATGGTAACTCGTATTATTAACTATTATTGAATTGTGATGTGGGCAAATAAAGAAATACAATTTAACACATAGTTCTGGTTTGAGCAGCTCAATACCACTCAGTAGAATTAAATAAAATATACCTTGGAACAACCTATCAGGCCATTGGAGATACTTAACCATAGTCTGTAATTTTACCATATGTCTTTGATTTGCTTTCTTTCTCTTCTGCCATCAAATGAGATAGTGGAAAAATATGTTTATTTAAAAAAATTTTCCTTAATAGTAATTAAAATAATTTTAAAAAGACCTCATAAGAGCTTATTAGAGAAGTCCGAATAGCCAAAATAAGCAAAGGGAATAGACATTGTTCCGAAAAGTCTGCATGCAAAGTTACTTTAAACACTGAATTCATAGCTTTTCTTCCTTTACCCCTCTTCTTTGACATGTAATTTCTTTCTTAAAGAAGTTTTACAAAACATTTTCCTTAAAACACCTTGGATTGCTTAGCCTTGATATGCATGATCAATTTATTTCCTCCTACTCTTGCAAAAATACATACTATTCTCATCTTTCTGAGATGATTTTGGAGTGGTTTCTGCATAAAGTAGGAGGTCTTTCTCTAAGTATCAAGGGACCAGACAAGGAAAGCCCAGGGTAAAGTTACACATCAAAAATCTACCACCTGGCCCATGCGCCACAGCTGCTGAGCCTGTGCTCTAGAGCCTGCGAGCCACAACTACTGAGCCCGTGTGCTGCAACTACTGAAGCCCGCGCGCCTAGAGCCCGTGCTCCGCAACAAGGGAAGCCACTGCAATGAGAGGCCCGCAGCAGCGCAGCGAAGACTGGCCCCCACTTGCCGCAACTAGAGAAAGCTCCCGCGCAGCAACAAAGACCCAATGCAGCCAATAAATAAATAAATAAATCCAACACCTGGCCAGGCCAGGAGGCCTCTTACTGCTGGTGCTACACTCATTCATTTAATTATTCTTAGGTGACTATATCAAGATTTCTAGACAGTATCCTTGGGAGCTAAGTGCTTTGAATGTTTGAACTATATTAGTTAATGTAAAACCAGTGTCCTTGAGTATTAGAGATAGTGGTCCAGTGAATTATAAAATATGTCCAAATACAATGTTTTTTAATGGGCTCTTTCTTGATCTATTAAGATACCTAATTTAGGGCCATGCATACATTGGCACTATGACTTTTCAAATGAAGAAAAGTGATGATGGTGCAATGATTTCTAGTTTACAAAGTGCTCTATTTAATCATTTCCACGCTTACTGTCTGATTTAATTCTCACAGCTATCCCGTGAAATAGGCATCATTTTTCACATTTTACAGAATAGGAAAATGGATCTATGAGAGTTCAAGCATGTGTCCCAAGTTACACAGCTAGAAAATTATCAGAACAAGATTTTAACCTGGACCCCTTAGTTCCAAATGTTTCATTCTTTCCCATTATATAGCACTGATAAAAATTTCCCAACTTTTAAAAATGTTTGACGAGGCTAAACATCTCAGGTCAAAGATAGAAATGATTGATGCAATTGTGTGCTTATGATTTTCGAGTAACAATACTTTAAACTTTCATGTACTATATGATTTTGAGGTAAAATCCTTGCTTCAATGTCTTGGCATTTGAGGCCCCTATAGTCACATATAGATGTTCTATTTCTACTTTGAAACTGTACGGATCGGGACCGTGAAGAGAAAAATATACATTTGCTCAGGAGCAAACTTCCAAAGTATTCCATAAGTAATCATGATATTCAGGACTTTAGCATTTCCAATTGTCTTGTAAACTTAACATGCTCCCAAGTAATGAAGGGTGACCTATTGAAACTGGCAGGTTAGATATCAAGTAATTAGATTTGTTCCAGAGCTTATCTACTTCTGAGCAACAACTACAAGCTTAGTCCCATGTGTGATGAGTCCTGTTTGCTTTCTAGATTCTTATTTTGATAAGTCAAGGTCATTTCACTTAGCCTATGTTCTTTAAAACACATATACCTCCCAGGAGGGCACTTTTTTTTTTTTAGCACAGGGCACAATAAATGAATTATTCCTATTTGGGGTTCTTATTATGAGATGCCAGAGAGAAGGCATGCCACCTATTCATAGATTTGGCTGTAGAAGGGAAGCTGTTCTGATGTCAAGGATAGAATTAGACAGTGCTTCAAATATCTGGGTGCTGGGCGTGATGCTGAGAGAGAAGAAAGAAAATGGGTGAGCTGAACTCTGGCCTCCAGGCTTCCAGATAATGCGGAGGAAGTATGCATATGAATGGTGAAATTAGTTGAAGGCCTCCATCAACTGTAGGCACAACATCATGTTCAAGACTATGGGAGATAGATGCACATGAGAAGACAGACACTCCTACCCTCAAGGGATGTATAACCTGATGAGGACATTTCAATATATTAGAGAGCAATCAATGATATGTCCTCAGTTAAGGTCTTTGAAGCCTTGTTTTAGGAACTCAAGGGACAGAAAGAACCATCCCAGTGGGGGGAGACTCACGCACACATTTACTGAACTTGGCTGGGTGGCATGTGGGTGAAAGACAGAAATAAAGGGTAGTCCTGAAGAGGAAATTCACAATGGAGGGGAAATTTGGTTTGCAGGGCTGGAGAGAAAAAGGTTCAGAGGGAGAAATAAAAGCCTGGGATATTAGGATGAAATCCGTTTGTGGAAATGACAGGCTGAAAATCTGTAGTTCATGATGTAGACAACAAAGTGTCACCAGACAATTTTAACGGGCAGGTGCCCAGCTAAGGTGATGCATCGGAATGGCTAAGCTGGTGGTAACTAGTGTGAGAAGTGGGGTGAGAGGGACCAGAGACCGGAGGCAAGGAAGCCTACCAGGAGGTTCAGCAACAATTCAAGACCATTTCTGCGTCGTTCACATGAACAGAGCGAGAGACTTCATATGTATCCAAGGGTTCTCGGCACAGGGGCAAGTGATCAAACCATTGAGAAACGGAAAGACAAATGGTAGCTGAGCCCTCGTGTGGGAAGAAGAGTAGCTGGGTGAATGGCAGCCTGGAGTAGGAGAGGGTCATGGGCTAAGAAAGGGAGAGGGGATGAGAACAAATTCCTAGTTGTACCCTCTTGTCTTCTCAAGAGGGATTCCTGTCAAGCTCATTGCTATCTTGAGGCAAGAAAGTCAGCCTAAACCTGCAAGGTTAGGTTACCCTAGGGCAGCTCAGGAGCCCAGTGGGGATGGGAGTTCAGTAGTTGACTACAGGAGGTTGACAGGTCTGGAAATTTCTACACCATCCCCAAGGGCAAGGCCATTATCACAGAAACAGAAGATGACACATTCGTTCTGTATCCTGATTGTGGTGGTGATTGCATGAATGTACACATGATAAAATGACACAAAAGGATACAAACCCTGTACACCTACGTCCATTTCCTAATGGTTTTTTTTTTGTTTTTCTTTTGATACTGTTCTCTAGTTACCTAAGATATAACCAGTGGGCAAAACTGAGTGAAAGGTACACAGGACCTCTCTATACTGTCTATGGAACTTCCTGTGAATCTATAATTATTTCAAAAGTAAAAGAAAATTACTGATTTTTTAAGTAAAAAATACAGATTACAATTCTAGCAGGTCTCTGACCTATCATGAGGCAAGAAAGCCAGCCCAAAGTTGCAAGGTTAGGTTGCAGGTTGACCTGAGCCTCTTCCCAATGGGACAGAAACTAGATCCGAGGTTTTCATCTCCTCTCAGTAGACATTACTAGCTGAGGAAACTGTTAGTCCTAAGAGGATAAAAGATAGTTACAAGGGAGATGGTTAGGGATGTGAAGAATACAGGCTAAATAGAAGACAGAAAACCGGTGGGCAGGACTCGCCCAGAGAAAGCAGAATTACACGTGAAACAGACCGGGAATGTAAGATAAGCACAACTGACATCACCAGAGAGGTACGGGAGAGCGCTGAACAAGCAGCTACAAAGAAGAGGCAATTTGAAATACTGACTTTGAAAATATAATTGTTGAAATAAGGGATTTAGTGGATGGTTGAATAGCAACACTGATATAGCTGAAGAATAAGTAAGAGGAAAGATGGACTCAAAAAGCTCTCCTAAAAGCACCAGGAAGGGATAAAAAGAGAGATTAAGAGGCTAGCTAAGCTATAGGAAGTTGAAACAGTATAGAAATAACATCTGTGTAAACACAGACCCAGAAACAGTGGAAAGGCAAATGGAGGAGATGAAATATTTGAAATCATATTGACAACTATTTTCTAAAATTAAAATGGTCAATCAGGATTAAAACTCTGGAAGCCTAGCTCCTAAATGTGGACTTTTAGCTATTCACTTTCTGCTTGGACCATCAACGGGCAACTCTGAACTAGGAGAGAATTCATCAAGGCTCTGGATAGGAGGTGGGTAGCGTTTCACCACACCTGCAATAACCGACTAGCATGTAGAAGAGAAGATAGATTTATCATAGCAACACAAATTATATCTCAGAATTAACCATGAGGGGAAAAAAATAACCATTATAGGTCATAAAATAAGAGCTACTTCTTAAAAGGCCTGACGTGGAAAGCATTTCTGTAGGGTTTAGTCTTTGATCATTGTCTCTTTTTATCCGAAAAAATGGGCAGACGTGCAGATTTGTTCAGCAGTGTGAAATCAGAACCAGGGCTCAGCTTGGCCCCTTCTGGTGATTCTTAGTCATATTTGAAATCTCCCACAGGCAGCCTCTCCTCTAAGGCAGCGGTTGGTGAGGCCCTAGCAACACGATTTCCTGCATGATAGTACACGGGAAAAAATACTGCCAAGGGCCTAATGCAAAATACACAACTATACACGGGTATGCAAATGGTGGGCAGAACTTACCTAGAACTTAAAAAAATACATCATGGAGCTCAAATACAATTGACTAGAGGTTCTTGAATGTAGAACACCTGGCAGGATGCTTGAAGGAGGACTGACTGTCCTTGCTTCTCTTCTGTTGTGTTATGGACTCCGTGTCCGTAGAAACGCCTGACGCTTGGATAGTGATTAATAAAACGTGTTTATACTCATGGCCTCTTGTCTTCCTAGCAGTCCTGCAATGATTTCTTTTATATGAAAACAACGCTGGAGATCCTAGAACAGTCCTGTCATTTTGTGGGTGAGGGAAAGAGACCCAGAAAAGAGAAATCACTTGTCCGAGCTTATAAGGGCAGGTGGTGGTCGAGACAGAACTTAAACCTACAGAATCTGAACCCACATTCCAGCAATGTTTTCTCAAATCATGCCTTTCATATTCTTGGGGGCACTGTGGGAGGGAGTGTATGGAGAGCGGGTGGGCAGTGCTGGTGGAAAGAGGGAGTGTTTGGGCAGAGGGAAGGCTTCAGGTCAGCTCAGTGTAACAAATATTACGGGCATATTATGCCCAGGGCACTATCGTACGCATTAGAACATTGCCCCTGTCCTGCAGGAGTTCTGATTTCCTCGCCCCTCTTCCTGATTTGGAGTTCTGTCTTTATTTCCCTACACTAGCCAGTGAAACCGGTAGCAGCACCCTTACCATTTATGCTGTAATTTGTGAGCTTCTTGAGGGCAGAGGTTCCTTCTTCTTCCCTTGGGTTCACCCAGCATTGAGGTATCGCTCGGCTGAGGAAGGTCCCCAGCGTCAAATGCAGCAGGGAGGCCCAGGGAAGGGGACAGAAAGAGCCAGTGATGGTCCTGGGTGACTCAGAGCACACACTTTCCCAGAATCCTGCTTCTGGTTAGCAGATGTCCATACCTTTCCTCAAGCTGGGGATCCTTTGCCTCTAGAGGATTCTTCAACTCTCTCCAGAAGCGATGGGAAAACATAGCTACTGCCTATCTGCAAGCTCTGCAGACCTGGGGTAAGAAAAGGAAGGTGCTTTGTAAAATTTCAGCCACTCCTATCCCAGGTGAACCTTCGGTAAAGACAGGAATTCCTGCTGGGGCTCCAAGGGAACTTGAGACAGAGCCAGTGGTCAGCTTGCAGTTCCCGGGGGGGTGGGCGGGGGTTCAGGGTCACATATGAACTTCACCTCCATCGTCCTCCTCGATTCCCTTCTCACGAAAGCCTCGTGAAGGAGCCCAGGCCGAGCGCTCCAGAAACAGGGTTTAAGAGCAATTTGAGCGCCTCTTTCCTGGTCTCCAGGCCTCTGGTAAGGGCGAGTTTGAAGACTCTTAGGCTCACGACGCCTGTCTTCCCCTCGGAGTCTTGGATGGGGCCCCTGAGCATAGTTTGTGCGAGGCCTGAGGCTCGATTTCCATCCTCAGGCTGTTTCCTCTCCTCTTGCCAGGGGAGAAGCAGGAATCCTCTCAGCACAATGTGTTACATAGTGTTATGCATAACAAAAACACATTTTTATGGCGTTGGAGAAAATACAAAAGGTGGTTGTACCACTTTATTCAGCAGAGAGAACTAAATAAATATGTTACTTTTTTTTTCAGTGAACCATTCCCATGATCTATTTTTCTGACTGTAAAACATCAAGCATTGTTAAGGAATTATAAATAGCATGCGAATCAATCTGTGGCACTGCCTTACACAGGCTCTTTAAATCCCAGTAATGATTTAATAGGCAAACATGCCCGGCGCACCTGCCTGAGTGAAGTGCAGTGATCTCCCCTGCTGACTGGTGAGTGATTCCTTCCCCTGTTCCAACTGGACTCTGTGTTCTTTTTTTTCTCTCCTTGTTACTGATCCTATGCGTCTTTCCAGTAGCTTATGTTTATCTTATGCATTAGATATGCCCCCAGCGATTTTCTTTCTGCCTCGTTTTGCTGGGGCTCTGTCTGGAAATGTGATCAAACAAAGGGTGAACAGCCGCACACAGGTGTCCTGCTTTCCAACTGAGCCAAGGGTTGGGGGGATCTCAGGGGCTTCTTCCACGAATAAAACACAGCACCAGTTCTGCCGCTAAAGCATAATTCAGGACTGTATTTATAATGGAGAAATAATTTGTATCTGGTGAATAAATAGTATCATAACTGAACTAACGTAACTGTGGCTCCACACATTCTTCCCTTTCATATTTTTTGTGTTAAAGGCAGAATGCGGAAAAAAGTCTTGTAAAAGCAAGCACGAGAACTCCAGGCTTGCTCACTGGGTGGGCTGGTATGGATGCCAGCGTTGGTGATTAGGTATGGAAGGATCTGCTCTTTAGAATCAGCTTGCAAACTATCTCAATCAAATCAATTGACGTGAGCACGGTTAGGAAAATGATTCATGTGTAAACGAACTATCCAAGCCCAAGCTGAACGTAACCTGTGCTTAGATTACTTTTATTACCCAAATGATGTTGGCTTGAGCCTCGGCTCATGTATGAAGACTCTTTACCCTCCTAAGACAAGAGCGGGTCCCCTGATGCCGTGTGCTGTGTGCTCTCCACGGGTCCTTGCGTTCTCGGGCAGCACCTTCTCTGAGAGCTACGGTACCAGCATCTCTGCTGCTGCTGGCCGTTGCTCTGGGCGCTGGTTCTTCACAGCCCCCACCTGTGCAAGCTCTGTCGTGACTCCAGAACTGGTCTCCTTCCACGGGTGGCCCCCGGGACAGTTGCTGCCGGCTATCACGAGGCACAGGGAGAGAAGAGACATTTTGCCTGCAGCCCAGTCTAAGATCCACTCCCGAGCTCTTGGTTCCTGTCCCAGAATTTACTCCTTTTTTTTCAATAATTAACAAGAGAAATATCCACTTCCCATAGAGACAGCCCATTCTTACACACAGGTGTAATGGCTTGATATCAGTCTGTTCTGGATTATTTATTCATTAGTAACGTCTTTTATGACAGGTGATGCCAAGTCCACATTGTGCTGTGCAAAGCGCAGGCCAGGCGCTTCGCATGAACTCTCTTCTGGTAGGAAGAACGTTCTCCAACCTAGATTTTCCTCAATTTCCAGAGCAGACTGCCTTCTGAAGTTACAGAGCTGAGAGGCACTGCAGGCGCCCTTCCCTCGACGTTCCCCACGTACCGCCCCCGCCACCAAAAGGCACGAAATTCTAAAATGGCTTTGGTTCAATTAATTCTAGCAATGTTTCAATTCTTCAAACAAATTATCTTCTCATTGTTAAAACTGTATTCATGTCAATAGTTATGTCCAAGTACTAGGAAAAATAATAGAGTACATTCTTTTAGATCCATAAAATTAAAGGAACACTTAGAGGTTTTTTCCAAACAAGGGTCAGTCTTTAAAAAGGTGAATGCATACCCCCAAACTCTTTATAGATAGAAATTCTTTGTAGCTTAGAATGGTTCCTTTTTCTAGATTCTAACCACCAAGTTCCAAAACAAATAATAATATAAACTTTGATAAATCACTATGCAAAGAACTTATTAAGAGAAAAAAATTCCATGTAGGTTGTTAAACACTATTTTCCTACTTGGATTACTTGACGAATCCGAATTAAAACAAAAGAAGTCAGAGCCAAGGGGTTAGTGTGTAGGGGCGAGTTGTGAGAAAAACCTAAACGTATGTTGAGCACTGGCTGTGTTCAGTGCTGTGCTCGGTAATTTACACATGATATTTTATTCAACCATCCTTTGATTTAGCCAGTATTCCATTTGATGGATGAGAATAAAATATAGGCTCAGGGATATTAAATATCTTGTGCAAGGTCACATAACTTGTATGTAAGCGTGGAGCTTGGATTCAATCAGGCCTGTAAGATTCTAAATCCCTCCTCTTCCATGACCACTTTAAATTTAGAGGGTATGTTCATCAAGCTATGGAAGCCTGCTGGGATTCCCTTCTCCATCCTGGACCTTTGCATACACTTTGTTGGACAAAACAAATGTGACCCTGTGCCTTGGCCAGTTAAGACTTAAGTAATTCATTCGAGTTCTTAGAATGTGCCAGACACTGTGGGGGTTGCAGGCACAGAAGCCAGTGTCGGTGGGGGAAGTCATTTCAGCACAAAGCACTTCTAACTCTCCCGAAAGAACACTTCATCCCTGGCTGCCGATCCCACCTCCACACCAGTTGCCCTGAGAAAAGACATAGGGTTGCAGCCTTGGATCATTTTGGGCATTAAGGGAACTTGCAAGTGAAGAAGACTCACTCCCAGGATTATTTGCTGTTTTCCACTCACCATCTTCCTGTAACTCTGTGTAATTGACTGTGGGTTTTTAATTGTAGGAGGGTACATTTTTAGTCAGGAGAATATAGTCATGGATAAAAGGAGGTGAAGGAAGAGATTTATGAGTCTTTCAGGAAACTTACAGGAAAATCCCCTAAAAAGTCGTCATTTGTTATTCTTAGTATTGACTTGTTAAAAGTGAATCTCATTACCTTCATTTTATCTGGCGTGTTTATGGAAAATGTTTATTTATTAATGACTCTTCCTAAAGCAAATGTAAAAGACACATAAGGTCATGCTTATATTCACTTAGCTATATGGCTGTGTATATTTATTACTGGTCTTTAGAGACTATTCAGAAATGGAGGGTTCCAGGAAAGCAACCAAAAAGCATTCAACTCTGTAAAAGGCATGCATTCCATGAATCATTTATTCAAAGGATTAAGAAGCAAATATATTTCGGAGTTTGTCTGTAATCAAAAATAGTCCTCCTCAGTGTCCTTCCCAGAATTGTCCAGAACAAGGTTCTCTTCCTTCCAAGAGACACCTGTGGCTCTGAGGCCCTGCTACAAATAGGTGTCAGGGTCTGCTCTCCACCAGCCTGATCTGGTCATGTGAGAGGGTGGAGGAAGCCCATCCTATTACCTCCTTTCCTGGATCCTTGCACTTCCTGCTGCTTCTACTCTTATAGGTGTAGTGGGCATCACTGAAGTCCATAAGTGACACCTGAAGGAGCAGGTGGCATCACCTGTGAGACCCCATACTATAAGCTAAGACTGTCACATCACAGAGGGATCTGCAGGCCACCTCATCACCAGCTCCCTTATTCTACAGATTTGGAAACTGAGGCCCAGAAAGGGTCACTGACTTGCCCGTGGTCACCTGAGAGTTACCAGAAAAGCTGAGACTCCAGCCTGGGGTTTTTCACCATTCCATCCTGAGCTGGGGGATGTCAGGGACTTCATCCGATCTAAATTTCCATCCCCTTAAGTCTATACGTGAAAGAGAAGCACCCACATACTGGGTCTGAAACTCTGAGAGTACGTTGGGCACCTCTGGGGGTGGATCAGTAATACTCGTCATCAGAAATCCCAGGAAGAAGGGAAGAACACGATTGAATGAAATATATCTATAAAGAGTAAACACGTAGTGCACACTGATCACGGAGAGAGTGCACTGCAGCAAGGTCTAGGCAGGGTTTCTTGCCTTAAAAACCACAGGTTGAGGATTTAGGGCTCCGGTACCCACAGCTGCCCTCGGGCCCTGCTTCACTGACCAGCAGCACCGCACAACGAGAAGCCTGTGTTTTCTGGGTGCTGGGGTCTCACTGTAGGCCTGGCCTCCTCCAAGCTGTGATCTTTCTGCTCTCACTTTTTCTTTTTCTTTCTTTTTTTTAGGATGGGGCCAACATGGATATACTCATTAAGACCCGTGTGGAATTCTGCACGTGTGCGGGTTCCTGAAGCTGTTCTCCTTTTCTTCCCTTTATGTAATAAATTCTGATAAGCTAGCAGTTCAACTTATCCAATATCCACCTCTTATTGTCCCAGAAGTTAAGGAAGACTGAAGAGGAGACACAGCAAAATGGGATCCTCGGGCTGAATTTGACTGGCAGACATATCTTGGTTGGCTTGAACAGTATTTAAAATATTTTGAGACAATACTGAAAAGCTGATGGCCTCATATGAAAACCTGGATTTGGGGTGTGTCTCCTTCAATAAAAAATCAGCTAATTCTGGCCACACTCGGCCCCAGTTCCCTGTGGCGGAATTGTCAGGGTCTGAGCCCTGTGGACCAGCCATGCATTCTCTTACTGAGGCGTGCCATGCATCTCTACTGCAGGCATATCTGGGTTTGCAATCCTTATTGAAGAGGAAATATTAAAAGCCACTAAGTCACATCTCCACCAGAATTCGTGTATTCTTTTATTCACCCACTCACAAATATTTGTTGAACCCTGACTCTATGCTGGAGCCTAGTCTAATATTGGGGAAAAGCTCAGTGAAGCAGACAGACAAGGTTCTTGCAATGGACCCTACAATCTAGGGTGGGAAAGCATTAAGCAAAGAGTGATCACATAGGAGAAGCAGAAGACGCTGAACTGTGCTCTGCAGAGAATTAGAACAAGGCGATCTGACGGTGACTTCAGAGAGGAAACCAGGGAGGCTTCTCTCAGGAGCTGGTGTTTGAGCTCTGAAGGGAGAGGAGGGGTTAACTGTGAAGTCAGCAGGGAGAGAGGGTTCCAGCTGAAGACGGCTGGTGTAGCAGCTCTAAGGCTTGAACAGGATCTGAAGGAAGGTCCATGTGTCTGGAGAGTGTGGACAAGAAGAGGTGGGGAGGCTGGCAGGAACCACGTGGCCCTTTGAGATAGGATTTTAGTCTAAAGTGGATGCAAACCACTGGAGTATTTTGTACAGGAGAATAATATTATCTGTTTCAAGTAACTACTTCTGAACATGTAAGTTTCCATTTCAAAACAGAGAAATTAAATCCTGTGTCCAAAAGAGGTAAGTACTTAAGATGCTTCAGTTTTCCTTAAAGGAATGACTAATTTTGTGTAAAAGTGCATTCCTTTCCTGGGGCTGCCATAACAAATGACCACAGATTTGGTGGCTTTAAACAACAGAAATGAATTCTCACAGTTCTGGAGGCTTAGAAGTTCAATGTCTGCTTCACAGAGCTTAAACCAAGGTGTGGGCAGGGCTGGGCTCCCTCCAGAGGCCCTGGTGGAGAATTCGCTCTCTGCCTCATCCGGCTGCTCGTGGCCGTGGGTAGGCCTTGACTTGTGGTCACAGAAGCAGACCCCGAGACAAAGATTTGATGCAGGGAGTTTACTTGGGTGGTGATTCCAGAAGGCACTGGTAAGGGAGTGGGGAATTGAGACAAAGGAAGCCAACAAAAATGTGTTACTGAGGAGAACGCCGCTATGGGCCACGGAGGCTCCATCCTACAATGACTATGGACCGTCAGTCACTGGCTGAGGACCGCTGCAGGAAGCATGAACTCCCCGGCACATCTGCACAGCCCCAGCCAGCTGGAGGCCTGAGAAAGCCCTGAGCATGGAGTGGAGGGAGCTTGCGTTTGGGAGCCACAGGGCTGGCACACACTGGAGAGAATATGGAGGGGCCATGGGCAGGACCTGATGTCAGCTGTAGTCGACAGCATTTTTAAGATTTCTCTTGAGTCTGTTTTCATTTTATATTTAAAACTAGTGGGTCTATTTCTAAAAAGATTTCCTAAAGAGACAAGGTGAGAAAGTTTATAAATATGCTACTAAATAGATGGTCTCTTTCACATTTACAATTATCTGTGGGAACAGAAAGAGCATTTAATTTAAAATCTATTAGCGGTCTATTAAGTGTGTGTGAGCATGGATACAGTAGGTTCTTACCTACAAGGTTCATCTAAGCATGTACCTATTAGGCATTAGGGGTTGTGAGCATGTAGAATGGAACAAGATTTGGCCCCCTTGCTCAAGGAGCTTAGAATCTAGCGGGCAAGACAGAGATGCACAAAGCGTTTCCATAATAGCCACCACAGTACAGGTTCATGAAATTGAAGACTATTCTTTCATTCATCAATTATTTAACATGGTAGTGCTATCCCAGGTACCCATGACACAGGGGTACACAGGGCAGAGGAAAAACTCACGTTTGGGCATGGAATTCCTTAGCATGATACTTCAATTCGCTCACCCTGTCTCTCCTGCCTCATTTCCTGCCACTTACTTCAAGGTTTTGATGTTTAAGCAACATGACAATTCATGAATCGTTTGGTCCGAGCTTACAGAGCTTGTGAATGGCAGAGCAAGGTCAGACGGAACCTGGGTGATCCCTGCGCCCACGCTCTGTGCTTTCAACTGCCACGCTCACTGGAGATTGATGAGATTATGTCAACGGACAGAAATATTTTCAGTGGTTTGTTTACAACATTTTCTCTTTTGACAACACAGTAGGCTAATAACATCCCCCTGAGATGTCTACAATCTAAACCCTGGGACCTGGGCGCATGTTACTTTATATGGTAAAAAGAACTTTGCAGATGTGACCAAGTTGAGGGTATTGAGATTGGGAGGTTGTCCTGGATTATCTGGGTGGGCCCCATGTAACCACAAGGCTCTTTATACGAGGGAGGCAGGAGGTCAGAGGGGAGAGAAGATGCTATGCTGTTGGCTTTAAAGATGAACGAGGCAGACGAGCCAAAGGATGTGGATTCAGGCAGCTTCTGGAAGCTGGAAAGGGAGAGGAAAGGAATTCTCCCCTGGAACATTCAGAAGGAACCCCGTCCCGTGGGCCTATTTTAGACTCCTGACCTCCAGAACTGTAAGATAATAAAACTGTGTTGTTTGAAATCACTAAGTTCGTGGTAATTTGTTACAGCAGCAACAGGAAACGGATACAGATGGTGTAGCAGAAAGGGGTCCCGTTCTGTGAAATGTCAGCTTCGGACCAGCTTATCCCCAGGGCCCTCTCTGATCTGCAGTGTAAGCCCAGGGTCCTCAGCCTGGGATGGAGAGGATCAGTCAAGGCCTGCAGTCCTGACTGGGCACCTTTGGAGGTGAGGATCACAGGAGTTAACCTAGGGAACAGAAGCTTTCAGGGATCAGTCTGAAACGCAAGCCGTATTTTACTGGCAGCCTCTTAAAAGCACATGACTCATTCAGAAATACAACATTTGGTCGATGACTATGTCAGACTTTCAGGCCAATTTAATCAATGGACAACCACTGTTTTATTTTTCTCCAAACCCGAATTTCATATTACATTTCATTCCATTAGCCTTGATATAAAGTGGCAGTTGACAGCAAGCCATATTGACAGGCCCTCCTGGGCATAATCTCGTAGTCACCTTAAATCACTCATTCACTGCACGATTCATGGCTTGTAGAGGAATAGGTAGTCGCCGAGTATTTAAATAGAAAGCTAAATAACAGGACACTCGAAATCTTTTCTTCCAGTTATTTAATCCACCTTAATTACTTAAAGGCGTTTGACTTCCTCTCAGCATCTTGAACCACAACATGCAGTATTTGTTCTTAGCACGGTAAAGGGCGAGAGGCAGGTGATTCCTAGGGGGGTAGGGGGTGGGATGACCATATGTGGTTTTGGAAGTCGCTGTCCCCAGAGGCTAGCCCTGGCGGTGTGCTCTTGCGGCAGAGCTGTCTTGCTTTGATGCAGGGAATGATGCAAATCATTTTAGATTAACAAACATTTCTTGATCATCTAGTAAATGTCAGGCTAGTCACTAGAGGTATAAAGATTAATATGGGTCAGAATCCACTCTGTAATGAGAAGTTTTAATTCAGGGAATGTCTCTGAAGTTTTTGACTTATTTTTCATTGACAAGTTATTTTGGTTTAGAAATATTGGTGACAAGAAAACCAACAGTGACTTAAGAAGCTGGTTTCTAATAGTTCCTTACTTACAGAAGGCTGGCAAAATAGGTTTTGAGATGGAGAAGGAGGCAGGATTTTTTTTATTTGTTTAACATCTTTATTGGAGTATAATTGCTTTATAATAGTGTGTTACTGTCTGCTGTATAACAAAGTGAATCAGCTATACATATACATATATCCCCATATCTCCTCCCTCTTGCGTCTCCCTCCCACCCTCCCTATCCCACCCCTCTAGGTGGACACAAAGCACCGAGCTGATCTCCCTGAGCTATGCGGCTGCTTCCCACTGGCTATCTATTTTACATTTGGTAGTGTATATATATTTGCTGGTCACTGGAAGGTGCTGTGGCGAGAGGGATTGTCAAGGTGGCAGAACCCAGTCACTCGAGGTCGGGGAGAGCAGTTCTCGGGTATTTGCATACTATTAGATCCCTCTTGGGCACCATTTAGCTCACGACAAAGTACAGTTTGAAAATCTGAGAAAGAAGGAATTACATTAGACCAATAACAAACCCAGCTATGAATGGAAAATTCTGTGTTGGGCATATATTGAGAGTGAAATGCAAACATGTCACAGAGGAAAACAAAGCAGACGTCTGTCAGCAACAGAGCCAAGGGGGTGGCAGAATATCCACAGGGCTGCTTTACTGCAGCCCAGGGCAGGGCGCAGTGCACCCCAGTCCTATTCGTGTAGCATGTGAACTCTTTAGCTTGGCCACATGGGTCTTCCCGAGATAGGTTCCCAGAATTAGTGAGAACCCTGAGATGCAAAAAGATTGAATCCCCCCATTGCCTCTCATCCCCCCTGGGGCTTGTCAGGGTTACAGAGCA
Organism: Tursiops truncatus; assembly: GCF_011762595.2. Taxonomy (NCBI): domain Eukaryota; kingdom Metazoa; phylum Chordata; class Mammalia; order Artiodactyla; family Delphinidae; genus Tursiops; species Tursiops truncatus. The sequence goes on along the minus strand of NC_047035.1, from coordinate 159,887,987 downwards.
GTGGCCAGTTTGCCACCTGCATAGAGAGAGTAGCATCCACCGAGAGAAGAGGTCCACGTGAGGCACGGGACCTGGCATGCGTGGGTGGTGATGTACAAAGGCGGCCCTGACCCGGAAGAGTTTACTGTCCATTTAGGGAGACTCCAAGTCCCTGTAAAGATCACTATATATGAGTCTGAAAGCTAAATATCCATCAATGGTTACAATCAGTCCTGCAAGTATTAAGGGCAGGGGCTTAGAAATGGGCTTTGGGATGAATTTTGAAAGGACAAACCGGCAGTCCATGGGCTGATAAGTAGTGGAACTCTGCTTACCTCTTTTTGCGTGTGATTTGTACACTAGCTGCTTACTAGCGAGGGAGCATAGTGTTGGGGAGAGAGTCCAGGGTCTTGAAGGAACACAGACCTGAATTCAAGTCACAGTCCCAGCTCCACCATTTCCTACCTTTATGGACAAGGTACAAACTGTCTCTCAGCCTCAGTGAGAGAATAAAATAGAATAAAAAAATAAAAAAATAGAACAATGCTTACCTCAACATGCTTTTATAAAGATGAAGTAAAAATCTATGTAAGGTGCCTGAGTCTGTTAGGGTAATGGTTAAGTGCCTGTGACAAAGACTCCCAAAGCTATGCTGTTTAAAGGAAAAAGGTTAATGTCTTTCTCAAGTTAACTGATCCTTAGTTGTGGTTGGAGTTGGTGGGGTATCTTGAGATCACCCAAAATGATCCTCTTGGCTTTACAAAGCAGTGTTCTTCAACTAAATTTAGCTTCCCAGGCACTGAATAAGTCTCTGTCTCTATGTGTGAAGCCTTTTAACTCTGAGGGGCTCTAGGTAATTATTCCACCCAAATAATCCCATGAATGCTGGGCTCTATTCTAGAATACCTGGAGTGGTCAGATCTGGGCCCTGGGTTAGGAAGACTTGGAGGCAGTCAGGAGAGAAGCCATTTAAGTCAGCCATCAAAAAGTGGAGCTGGGAGGAAGGGAAGCCCAATGAGAAACGGTGAAGGACCCACTGAAGTTCTTGCACTCACGGCAGGGAAACACCTCGCCATATTATCATGCGCTACTTAAGACCTCAAACCTGAAGATGCATAGAGATCGTCTGGGGAGCCTGCTTAAAATTCCCAGCTCTGGAGACGTCAGTCCAATTGATCTGGTGGGCAGAAATGTACATTTTTAATAAGTAACCCAGGAGGTTCTGATGCCAGTGATCCATGGACCTCAATTTAAGAAATACTGTCTTAGAAATATTTTAAAGTTTTTGGAAAAGTTAATCTATTTTCATCTAAACAATAGCTTCCCATTACACTTAGTGTTGGTGGTTTATTTTGTCACTTAGCCCAGGTTCTGACTGATGACGTATAGGCCCAAGGATCAAGGCCCCACGAGGAACAAGGGGCAGCTTTGTTAATTGTGACAACTCCTCGTGTCCCAGCACTGACCTCAGGTAGAAGCTGGACTGGACGATGTGCTTTCAGCTGGAGCCAAAGTCTGGCCTCAGATTTTTTCCTCCCTGAATTTCTGCCTGTCTCATCTCTTCCATTTCCCTCTAAAATAAATGACGGGCGGGACACAATGACAACCATACGAGGCAAAGGCTACCAGTCACACACACGCTGTGACCTAGAAGAGGAGCAAGACAGCAAGCGAATAATCTGTGTTGTAAAGCTCAAATTGTAGCCAAAGGCAACGGATTTCAAACCATTAAAAAGGAACCTTAAAATGATGAGAACGTTCTGTACAAGCAAAAGAAGTGACTCTAAGGGATTAACTTTAACATGCGATGGATAATGTCTCGCGTGCACAGGGTCAATGACCAGAGCTGACCAGTCTAGGTCCCTTAGGAGACACCAGAGAGGAGATGGTCAGGCCTCCTGTCCCAGGGCACAGAATGATGCTCTTCCTCTTTTCATACCAGCAGCCGGAGCCCAGAAAGTGCAAGAAAGATAAAAGCCATGCTCGGCAAGGGAACAGATCTCTCCCACAGCAGCCCTGGCCCATGAGTGTCAGGCTTTCACAAAGGAGACCAGGGCAAATAAGAGATCTACAGTGGACCAGAGTTGGCTACTGTTTAGACCAAGTCTGAGATAAGATGCTGGGGATAAAGACATTGACCTTCAGCTCTTCATCCTTGCTTCTCTTCCCTTCACTTCTCTTTCCCTTTCCTCCCTCCCTCCCTCACTGTTTCTTTCTTTTCAAGAATCAAACATGAGCTTCTCATAAAGACCAACCTTAAGAGAAGATCGAGGAAGCTGCATTGTTCATATCTCTCCTTTTTCTTGTAATAGGAGCGGGGCAGGCGCATAGCTGTTAGCCAGAGAGTGTTAGCTCGGCCACTGGTCCACGTTGCAGTGGCCCCTCCCCCAAGCAAGTGACCGTTAGCAGTCCTACTCAGCCATTGGTTGGCACCAGAGTGGGCTCCTCCCCCTGCCCTTCCTCTGTATAAAAGGAGCCTGAATTGGGATTGAGGGATGATGGTTTTTTGAGGCTCTAGTCTGCTGGGTCTGCTAGCTTTCCAATTAAAGTTGCTATTCCTTGCCCCAGCAACTCGTCCTCCAATGTATCGGCCTGTCGTGCAGTGAGCAGGGCGAGCTTGGGCTGATAGTGTTCTTACATTGTGATAGGACTCCTCATTCTGACACACGCTCTTTCTGACACGGAAACTGGTACTGCACTGAGCACACAGTAGGCGCTCTGTTAAGCCTTGAGGTCAGATGCAGGCAGAGCTCACTGATGCTCTTCCCAGATGGGTAAAGGCTCTCCCAAGATGAAGCAGCTGTTGTCTGAGGGGACACACAGTGCGTCTTCCCTGCCCCACACCTCCCCTCGCTTTGACCATGCACCAGCCCTCAGAGGGTTTCTTTCCTCTGACCTCCCTGGCTCTGGCATCTTTATAGGATTGCTGTGCCCTGACAGTGATCACAGCCCTTGTTCCAACTCTGCCTCATCCTACCTACAACGAGCCAACTTCCCACCCCTACCCCACAGCCTCGGGATTTGACTTGGTATTTACATCTTTGGGCCGAGCAATGATCCGGCTTTCCTGGTTACAAGGTTGAAGTAGGACCCTTCTGACCAACCGATATGGGGGTGCTGTCCCTCCTTAAGATGAAGGATGGTGTATTAGTCTGCTAGGGCTGTCATAACAAAGTACCACAAACTGGGTGGCTTAAGCAACAGAAATTTATCATCTCACAGTTCTGGAGACCAGAAGTCTAAGATCAGGGTGTCAGCAGTGTTGTTTCCTTCTTAGAATCGTAGGGAGAGTCTGCTCCATGCCTCTCTCCTAGCTTCTGCCTGTTTGCTGGCAATCTTTGCCCGTGTGGATGAACCACGCTGATCCCTGCCTTCATGTGCTATTCTTCGTGTGTGTCTGTGTCTAAATTTCCCATTTTCATAAGGATATCAGTCATATTGGATCAGGGGTCCACAATCTCATCCTAACCAATTACATCTCTAATGACACTATTTCCAAATAAGGCCACATTCTGAGGTACCAGGGGTTAGGACAGCTTTTGGGGGGGACACAATTCAACTCATAATAGATGGTGACTTTTCTGTCACTTGTATGTATTAGGCACCTTACCAGGGATGACACTGGAGTGAGGTGAGACACTCATTTGTAACTAAATTTAGGGAGTGCAAAATAGCTCAACAATCAAGATAAACACTATCTTAATAATATATTTTAAAAAATTAACATTACTGAACAATTCCATAATGAAAAAAACATCAGCATTTTAAATAAAGGCGGCCCCTGACCCCACACTTGCCTGTGTGGCCTCACCCCGCGTCTTCCTGCTCCAGTCACTTGCCCCACGGCCCCATCGCCCTCCTCAGAGAGAGCCCTGGCCTCCCTGTACCCTTGAATGTAATTTCGCAAAATTTAGAACACGACTGAAGACACTTTTCTGGATTCTGGAATTCAGAAGTCTCATTTAACACTAGGATTGAACCTTATTCATTTCTCACTTCAGTAATTCTCTGCCACGTGTTTCCCACGTCTCTCAGACTATGTGTTTAATTAGAACACCTTGATTTCTCAGATTCACTTAAACACTTCCTGGAGGGTCTCTGCTTCCGTCTGGTGTCATTTGGCCCTGTCAGTGTTCCTTAGTCTTCGGCATTGTGTTTTCTTTAAATACCCAACAACGGTACACCCAGGACTCTCTCTCCTTCCCTGGCCTCCTCCGGGGTGGACGGCGTCTCTCTGGATGTTTATTCTGCCTCACTTCGAGGGCAAGGGCAAATCTGGGGCAGGATGATGAAGCAGCAATTTCCCCCCAGACTCGCCAAACTCACCCACACACACGCGAGTTGGAAGGTAGAGAGACCCCCTCAATTCCAGGGAAAGAAGATTAGCACTGAGCTTCTCTCAGGGTCAGCCTGGGGTGAGCTATTTTGGCAAAGTGAGAGAGAGAACAAGGCAACAGTAGCAGGCAGGCACGTGTTATGGTTAGAGCAAGACAATCCTTTTGCCGACCTCACAGTCTGTGACCTGCCTTCTCGATGGAGAATCAGCTAGATGAAGTGGGACACGTGGACAGTCCATTGCCTCTGTTCCTAGACTCTTCCAGCCTCCTCCTGCAACCCTGCTTTTCCTTCCATCACCTGTGTGACCCCCAAGTTCATTCTGACTTAGCTTTTCATAGCAAACCCCCCAGCACACACGTTTACACACCTACACCAAATTCACTCGCCAGCCACCTAATTCAGTAGATGAGGATACTTCTTTAAGCCCTTATTTCTTTAGTGAACTGCAAATATCGACCAGGCTAGTTTCTGTGGTTGTATGGAGGGGGAAAATGATCTCTGCCATGGATTTCTTTTTTTTTTTTAACACCATTCACTAATATCCTACCTTTCACAGCTTCTGGGAAAATACCTCTCTTAATGTGTCAATGTGCACAAAACAGCCCAGGACTTGGCTCCCTGGAGCTTAATAAATCCTCGTTCTAAATTACATACAATAAAGAAAATCTAGGAATCATTTTGCTTAAGAATAAGGAAGTTTTGCAGGGCCAACATCTGGGGAAATGTACTGTATTTCAATATCAAGAAGGCCAACATCTAGGAGGCCTCAGGGAGCGGGCACCAGAGCCTGGGGCTGGGAGTCAGGATTGCTAACAGTCAACCGCAGCTCTGCTCCTGGTGACTAGTTCACCAGGAACTTAACCTCTCTAGGTCTCGGTTTCCTCAGGAGTAAGATGGGAGGTTGGGCACGGATGGTGACTTCCTGCTCTAAGTCCGTGACACTTTGCTCGCTCTTGTTCCTGGATGAAGGGACACCCCGGGAGAAACTGCTTCCTTTGTAAGCCAGCAAATTGGAACGAAAGCGATTCTCTGGGATTCTCTGTAAAGGTCAGTGCTTCCGACAGTCAGAATTCTTGTGAACTCAATAAACGGTGCAGTATTCTGGAAACAGCTGCCTTTCAGAGATGGTGTTTAAGTCATCCAATTGGGAAAACAGAGGACAAGAGATAATCGTAAAATACTTTCAGGGAGACATAAGATGATGGAAATAGAAGCCGTGCTCTTTATGGAATCAAAAGCAGTTGCACAACTATTTGTGCCTAAATGATTATCTACTATCTTTACTTTTTAGGCCTTGCTTTTTTCTCCTTAAAGAGCCAGGGAACTAGGAAAGGGATAGATTTCTTCAGAAGTCAAAGAGAAAGATGTGTTATTTGCAAGAAAGGGAAAAACAAAGGACACATTTGGTGGAGACGGCGGCCTGTCTGCTGTTCCCTTGGGCGGCGAGCTCACTGTGACCCAATTCTCCAGCTCTGGCAGATTTGCGGGGGAGACCCTGGTGCTGTCTGTTCCCATTAGTTTCCGTGGAAGCAGGCCTGGCTGGGAGAAATTGGCTCAGTGGTACATCCCTGGTTATATTATACAACAGCTGTGGAAATGATTAAACTAACAGAGAGACAAATGGCTCGGGAGCGAAACAAGTTAGCAGCTCTGGAAACTCAGCAACAATACATCACGTCGGGTCTTCTCCCTGGATCGAGACACCAGTCCCTAAATGAGCATCCCCATTGCAGTAATCTTGGCTTTATCACCTCCCTTTTTTCAAAGGCTTCTTTTTCTTTCGGGTTAGAGCTCATGGTACGTTGCCCGCTAGAGCCCATCTTATTCCATCTCTTTCCTCTTCCACATGGGGCCCTGCGCCTTTTTGTACCATCACCCCAGACACACACACTCCCCCGCCTGGGGCCTCAGACACACACACACTCATGTGCATACCCTCTCTCTCACTCTCCATACACACGCACTCCTCACTCACATGTGAACACACACTCTCACCCTCATGTATGCACACGTTCCTGAGATTCCCGGGCTATTAGCGTCCAAAGCTGGGCTCTGGTGGTCAGGCCACTCTCTGAATTTCTCCCCATGCTCCGAGGTCACTGGAGCTGAGTATGTCCACTCCTGAAAGCTGAGAGTTCCCAGTGTTCGTAAGTGCAACTGGTTATTAAATGCCATGAACTTGGTGAGGAACACGCATGAAGTGGTTTTATTTTTCTTCTCCAAACATGACCTTCCAACATGCTTTGTCAACTCTCCATCCCCTTCTCTTAGTGATAGAACCCATAGCTTCTCAGGGATTGTCAGGTATCCAAAAAATGCAGTCCGGCCAGATGAAAACATGGTATGTTACCCACTTTAGGGCTCATGTCACTCCTTCCCTTCCTCTAAGAGCCATGCAGGCAGAGGGGCCCAAGGAGAGGAGGGGTCCTGGCTGGGTTTTTTCTCTCACCTTCTGCTTCTTGCACGGGTAGCTGAGATGGAGGGGGAGGTGGGCTTAGAGAAAAGGGCACCGGTTTTTATTTAGCGGTGGCCGTGGCTATTCTCTCCCGGCTTTTGACAGCCCGTGTGGAGACATGGCGGGGCTTGGGTGGGGACTGGCTGTGGGGGTCCTGGGGAGGGCCATGCGCTGCCCTCCCAAGCAGCTGCCTGACATGGGACGCTCCTGCGGCCCCACGTCCTCCGCCGGCACCCACAGCCCTTTCTCCCTCTGCACACCCGTGGCCAGCGGGGCTCCTGGATGCTGTCCGAGGAAGCCTGCTCAAAACCCACAGCATTCTGCAGGGACCCCAGGTGGCTCACACCTCCTGGCCATGCCAAAGGGTGGCGGGCAAACCTCACTACTGCCGCCCCCTGGTCATCCTGCGGTCTCCCTCTGAAAGGCAGTAAAGCAGCTCAGCAAGTCTGCTGTGGCAGAGGTCATCCAACTGAGGAACAGCGCCCAGTAACTCTTCTGGCATTCACACTTATCCTTCACAAATGAGCCTTTGGGAACCCACCCAGGCTTGGCTTTTTGGAGGCAGAACTACATGTAGGACAGCCCCAAGATCCCTGCCCCTGGGGGTACATCATGCATCATGCCCAGGACTGTGAATATGATGCTTTACCGCCATGATGAGGTCATGTTCTACAGCAGAGTTGCCTTTAAGAAAGGGAGAATATTGAGGTGGGCCTGACCTAATCAGGGAGTTCTTAGATGGGGCTGGGCTCTTCTTGGAAACAGACTTGAAATGTGAGAGGGACTGGACATGGGGGCTCTGCTGCTGGCTTTGAAGATGGTGGGGGCCACACGGTGAGGCAGGTGTGTGGCCTCTCGGAGCAGCCTTTGCTGACACTCAGTAAGGAAACAGGGACCTCAGTCCTACAGCTGCAAGGAGCTGAGTTCTGCCACAGCCAGGTGAGCTAAGAGAACCCAGAGCATCAGGTGAGATCACAGCCAGCTGGACACCTAGATTTCAGCCTGTGAGACCCTGAACAGAGAACCGTGCCTGGGCTTCTGACCTACAGAGCTCATGAACTTCTGTGTTTTTAAGCCACTATGTTTGTGGTGATCTGTTACAAAGCAAGAGAAAACGAATAGCAGAGAAGAGAGAGAAGATAGTCCAGTGCCCTTCACGAAGCCAGCAACTCCCGGTTCCAAGTACTGGAAACAGCTGGTGGGCTGGTGGCAGCAGAGTCAAGCAGCCCCGGAGAAACACCTGGCTGCCACTGGGGTCAGCTCTCTTTAGAACAGGGGCACCTAGCACTGCTATTTTCAACTTCAGTGTTTAGCTGCAATTCCCAGACAACAGAGAATGTTCTGTTCAACATCCTGCTTGCTATCTAAGGGAAAGTCGGTGGTCCCAGTAGCTCCGTGCCCGTGTAACCGTTAGGTTGAAGAAGTGCAGTTCCAGGGTGTAATTATTAAGCAATTGTATTTTTGTCTCCCTTTGTTCTGTGGAGCTAATTGGTCTCTTGCTCCTGGATGACCATGAATTTTATGGCCACCTTCAGGTAATAAAAGGTCTTCTAATCAGCAATTAAGATGTCTAATTTAGAGTAATAGCCCAAACTTTCTTCATTCAAGGTTACAGCTGCATCTCTCTCATAGCTGCTGTGGCTGATTATTTGTAGCTGACTTCGAAGTTTTTCTCCAACCTGTGCTTTGGTCCACCTGCCCCCTTACTCTGGTTTCTTACCTCTGTGAAGTCAGAGGAAAGGTTAAAGGAAAGGAATGTTCCAGGCTCGTCTTTACTGCAGGTCAAAGATCCCCAGTACAAGAGGCATCTATGAAGAACCACGAAGACCCCACAGAAATCAGCTGTAAACTCTGCCCAGCCCAGAGAGTGAGAGGCCAGCCCGACAGCCCCAGCTGAGGTGGAACTTTCTTCCTTTCCCTCTCTGTCTTCCCTTTACTTGTTTTACCCTGGCTTCCCCAGCTTTTCCATGCTCCTATCCTACCTGTCACCTAATTTCTGTCTTCTCTTCCTCTTCCCCTTCGAGTGTGAGTGTGGGTGTTTCTCAACCTTCTGCCTTTGACTTTCTTCTTTTGTTTTTCATGCCTCTCCGCATCCCCCCCCGCTCCCCCCAGGGCTTCAACTCTTGCGCGTGGATGACTTTCCAGCCCTCTCCATCCCCTGAGCGCTAGTTCTGTGTTGCTGATGATCTGCTGGGAATCTTGGCTGCTAACGTCGCGTCTCAAAGCAACGTCGTGTTCCCCTCCCTCCGACTTCCTTGTTTTTCTCAGCTGCACTGCTTCTCCCCATGCATCCAGGGTGACTGTCATCGTCTGCTGCGCTCCTTCCTTACCCTCTGCATCAAATCTACTGCCAAGTCCTCACATTCTGCCTTCATAATAACTTTTGAATAGGTCTCCTCTTCTCCATCACAGCTTCTTTGCCCCAGTTCCACCACTTGGAGGTAATAACTGTTCACATTTTGGTGCATATTTTTCCAGCCTTGTTTTCCTATCGATATCAATTAAAGAAGTGAATATTCATATGTTTTTATAGACTAGGATCATACTGTTCACATGGTTCTGTGGAACTCATTGTTTTCACTTAACGTATTGTGAACCTCTTTCTAAATCACTTCATGTTCATCCACAATATTTTACAAATACTATGGATGTTGAGGACTTGGGGTTTTGCCATGGCCTTTTTCTCCTCTTCAGTTAATGATGACCTAAGTTCCCATGGAAGAGGGAGGAAGAGAAAACTGCGCTTAACATACGGCAAATCCTGTCCCTGGTGAACCAGAATCCTTAGGAACCGGGTGCCGTGTGAGGTGGAGCTGGACGTTGCCTGAATTTGAAGGATTGTTTGACAAGCATCTGTGGAATTGGGGCAGGTGACACAGGAGACAGGAGGGGCTGCAGGGCCTGGCCTTGTTGACCAGAGCTGTCACCAAGCCTGGGCCAGGGCAGGTCAGGGGGCAACTCCCCAAGGCCGGTGGAACTTTGGTGAAGTCCCTCAGCCAGACTTGTTTTCTGCCTTTGCTGGGGAAAAGCCTCCAGTGACCTGTGATAACAGGTCCCCGTCTGGGGTTTTCCCAGGAAGCGGCATTTTTGTTGCTAAAACAGGCCGGTTCCAGCAAACCAGGACAGTTGATCACCCTGCTCAGTGAGTCCTGCCCTGGGATCAAATTCTCCTCTAAAGGATATGGATTGATTTCAGAAGCTTCAAAATGACCATCCCAGCCCTGCAGGGACCTTCAGTGTGGTGTCTGAAAGGACAGTTACACCTTCTAGCCGGAATGAGAAAAATAAATGTCAATCATTTTTGTACCTCTGTTATTCTGGATTCTCTGTCACTAGCAGCAAACCTCATTCCTACTGATAGGACTGTATAAAAGTACGACTGATTAAATTCATTTGCATAGACTCACCGATTTTATTCTTAATTACTGTGATGTGTAATAATGAAGTATGCACCCCAAAGTACCATTGTAAGTTTTATTTGATTTCAGCACAGAACTTAGTTTATAGATATGCTTGGCTTCTCTCAATAGTCTTTTTTTTTTGTCTGCATCGGGTCTTCATTGTTGCGCCTGGGCTTTCTCTAGTTGCAGCGAGCGGGGGCTACTCTTCGCTGCGGTGCACGGGCTTCTCTTTGCGGTGGCTTCTCTTGTTGCAGAGCACGAGCTCTAGGCACGGGGCTTTAGTAGTTGTGGCACGTGGGCTCAGTAGTTGCAGTGTGCAGGCTCTAGAGCGCAGGCTCAGTAGTTGTGGCGCACGGGCTTAGTTGCTCCATGGCATGTGGGATCTTCCTGGACGAGGGATCAAACCCGTGTCCCCTGCACTGTCAGGCGGATTCTCAACCACTGTGCCACCAGGGAAGTCCCTCTCAATAGCTTTTTTATTATATAGTACAGTCGTCCCCTGACAACTTAAGAGTCATGGGAGGACACGTATTCCTTCTAGCGTGTGAATGGAGGCCCAGGGCACCAGGCCCTACTATTGAATAAGGATAAATAGTGGAACCTCTTTTGAACGGAGGCTGAGAAATGGCACTAACATACGCCTCATGGCCAAAGTGTATTTTATTCAGCCTTTGCCGCATGCAGTTTTTTTTAGAGACATGGTGTGACCTTTGGCATATCTGCATCTGTGAAATAATAAGCCATTCCTTAAATCAAGATTTTGTTGTATCACAAATGCTTGGAGATGGTTTTCAAAATTATTATTCTAGGGCTGGTCTGCTTCTGTTCTTTCTCTTAAATCATCTGCTTTAGGCATTCAAAGGGTCTACTCATCCTAGGACATGACTATAGCTAATTTGCTGAGAGCCTCTGAACATACCCCAAGCCTGTTTAGGACATCTGCTGGGAAGTTAAATCATTTTAAGTGGAGGAATTAGGCTAATGTTTTCTGCTAGGGGAAAAACCATGAATATTGGTATTCCGCACAAGAATTTTAATGGGGGAAACAAATTATGCTACAGATATACAAAAGAAAAATAAATCTATCTTATTTTTACTAGGAGCTTGACACTTTTATTTAGAATATTTATATTTCTGAATGCTTCCTTCATACATTACAGATGCATTTCAAATGTTACTCTGTTAGGTTAATAGTCTATGACTTAAAACAGATCAGGGTGAAAGGGGATTGGGGCCATTTTGAAGTAAGAAAGAAAGAAGAGAGGACTTATCTAATGATAAGATGAATCAAAGAGCATAACAAATCTTTTCCTTGCAAAAGCAGAGAAATTCTGATCTGCCTGAACAATTCTGAATGGAAGAATATTCCCTTGCAAATTACTTTTGCATCACCGCTTACCCCCCCCCCCTTTTACACGGAAAATCTAAATGGGAATTTTATATAATGGACCATCATCCACAATGATGGATCAGTGACGGATGTACATTTCCCTATCTGTAGGTTTAGCACTGAATGCTACGTGCTAGGCACATAGAATAAACTGGTCAGTTGAGATTATTGGCCAGAGGCAACACAGGGAATTCTAGCTCACGGAGTAAAAGGCAGCTATGAGGCTGATTCTGATTGGTTTTCAAATAAGTGCTATAGTGGGGCTCATGGTGCTAAGAGATTTGGTTTTGAACTAAAAAGGCAGAGTTACCCATCTCATTCACTCCTGGGCCCTAATGAAAGCCAAGTTATCCACACTATAATTCACCTGTATTTACAGTGCACCAACCCTATGCAATCCATTTTCCCAGGAAGTAGCTGGGGAAACGTGGGGCACCGTCCACCGCCGGCTGCAGACAACCTACTTGTTACGTTATGTTAAACATAAATCATTGTCTTTGAACAAAAATGAAACCTTTCCTCCTAAACTAATTGTGCTTTTTCTTCTTTGCTAATAGCCCCCCCCTTCTCTTTTTTTTTTTGAATCTTAGTCTCCTGACATGGAATTTGTATCTTTTCAAAAGTACATTTCTTGGGCTTCCCTGGTGGCGCAGTGGTTGAGAGTCCGCCTGCGGATGCAGGGGACACAGGTTCGTGCCCCGGTCCGGGAGGATCCCACATGCCGCGGAGCGGCTGGGCCCGTGAGCCATGGCCGCTGAGCCTGCACGTCCAGAGCCTGTGCTCCGCAACGGGAGAGGCCACAACAGTGAGAGGCCCGCGTACCACACACACAAAAAAGTTTGGGGTGGTTAACTTCTTCACATTGCTGAACTACTACGAGAAGGGGTGGGTGAGGGCTCAGCCAGCTGCTCTAGGCTTTTTCCAGGGTAGAGGATCTGATTAGCCTCCTATGTGTGTGCATGGCCAGGAGTCTAGGCCCGTGCATAGGAGTCCAGTCTGCTGTGTCAGACTCTGGGACTGCCTAGGGAATCTGTTAGCTCATCTATAAAATAATGATGCAGAAAAATGTGAACCACCAGCTGAGTCCCTTGTCACTGTGAATAAGCATCAAGTCCTCCTTCCATGCCAGGTAGCATTATTATTCTCCGTAGCGTCTAGCTGGGGAACGTTGGTGCCAGGGAAGTTTAATCTTGCTCTCACAGAGGGCACCCCGGTGTGACAATGAGCTCATTCTTCCAGGGGTGGACTCTCTTAGCATTTGCTTCCTGATTGTGATTCGTGGTCCTGAATACCTGTGACCCCGTGGTCCTTCTGGCTGGATTTCTCTATTCGGCTAGTTTAGAATGCAGAATTTCATCTTGAGAGAAAGTTCAACATTTATTTTCCTTTACTCACCCTCCCTAGGGTGACTGCAGTAGGGCAGGTTTCAGTGGCTAGAACTTGTTTGCACAGCTACTATATTTATCCAAATTAGAATATAAAATGTGCAACATCCCCCAGCCCTCACCCTCCCCACAAAAGTTCTATCAGAAAAAGTAAAGTTCATATTACCCTTAGAAAGAGCTTAAATTGTTTTGTTTTGCTTGTGGTTTCTCATTTCCTGAGACTCTGAGAAAGACTGACCTAGCTTTTTTTTTTTTTTTCCTTTTTAATATATTTTATTGGAAGGAGAGAATGCCCTAGTCACTAAGCAACATGAATAGGGAAACCACCCATGGTTGTTTGTTGTATAAACAGTGCAATAATGAAGATAAAGAACTAAAGTCCTGCCCTTTTTCAGTTCATTCATAAACCAGCCCGAAATGCCAGTCCAATGTCTGAACATGTTAATATAACAGGAGGGACACCATTCACACCCTGAACTTGACCTTCACAAGCAGAGGGGAGAATGCTGGTATACCAGTTGTTTTATGAGAATGCCCAGCATTATTTTTATCAGTAGGTTGAAGGTATAATATATATGCAATCTCTACTTTATTCCAGGATTTTGTTCCCTTGCTCAACTTCAAAAGGCTACTTGACCAACTACTTTGTGTCTGTAAAATTAAAATTTTGTCTGGCATAATTTTTCAGTACACGGAGGTACTTAAAGTCTGAGAGGACCACCTGTATGTGGATATGTTTTCTTATTTAACAGATGAACAAAGGGAGAGGTTAATTGGTTTGTCCAGTGTCACCACACTGAACAAGCCCCCAGGATGTCACTAGAATTCACTTGTATTGGTATGCAAAACTTGGAGAGCCTAAATAACAAATTTCCCACAATAAAGTCTCTTTTCTGAAATGGGTGGTAAATTTTGACATGAGAACAACAACAACAAAGGCTTTAATCTGATATTCATTCCTTAAATACTTAGTGAGTGATCATCATATACTAATAGAAATAACTAGTAGAAATAAGATCTCTTGAGTTCTTAGCATGGCCTTTGGGGAAAGGACTTCTCTCCTTTGCTTCAACACATGGTCATTTCCATTCACTCATGCATAAAGTCAGTCATTCATTCACCCAACAGACATTTATTGAGCACATACTATGGGCTAGGTACTGAGTTGGGACCTGAGATTACAAAGGTTCTGAATAGGTTAGTCTCTGCTTCAATTCAGGGAGCTCAAAACCAAATGAGGGAGGGTCAGATCATTTCAATTTGATCGGCAACATTAGAGCAATGTGCAGGGTGCTCTGGAGGCACAAGAAGTGTGTTTCTCATGCAGCCCCAGGATGGGATGGTGTTTGGGAGTGCCTTCTGGAAGAGGCAATCTGAGCTGGGCCTTATCAGAGGGAGTTACCTGTGTGAACGCTGAAAGGACAGGACAGCAGAAGACATCCTGGACTGGGAGTTTAGCACACACAGAGGCTGCCAAATAAGAGGGCGTGTGCTGTGTGTATGTGCAGCCCTGCGCTGGTGAGCCAGAGAGGCAGAACAGGCCAGTCACTGAAAGCCTACTCTATCTGGACCTCACACAGAGATTCTGGCTGAAGAAAGCTCCGTCTCTATTCTTCAGTGATTGCCAAGCAGGGAAAGGGGTAGTGGAGAATTACTCCCTGGCTCTTCAGTCTCCTGCTCATATCTCATTGGCCAAAGCAAGTCATGTGGCCATGCCCAACTTCCAAGGAGACAGGGGAGTGTGGTCCTCCTATTTGCACAGAAGGAGGAGAAACTGAATAGCTGTGATGACCATAGCATTTGATATTATCAGAAAAATTCAAAAATTAAAGCTACTCCATTTGACGGGTGTGACCCACTTTTTATCTGGTCCACCGTAACTCTGCCACAGAAAGTAACCTCATTTTCTTCCTTGGGTCATATTTCCAAGTAATTCATTTTGGAGGGCACACAGGAGAGAGTCTTGCGCAGAATAAGAAATTCTTTTGATGTGACTAGTTTGCCTGAAGTGATCATCTGATTCCACCTATTTTATAAACTGTGTTCATACTATTTTACTAGAACTTTGGGACCACGGTCTCCCATTTTTCATGCACAAAAGGATATCCATGAATGTCCAGCTCCTTTGTGATGAGGACGAGAGCACGCTGATAACTCCATATCTGCCAGAGAGTGGTTATTATTGCCCAATATTGATGAGAAAGTCAGCGGAGCAAAGTGTGCCATGCGCATAGCTTTCCTCAGATAGCTCACAGCCTGGATCAAGCAGGATTCGTCGGAACCTGAAGGCTTGTGTTACACTGAGCGGCCCCTGGAGAGCTGCTTCTTCTGAGGGGCATTTTGCTGCAATGCCGTAGCCTAGATGGAGGGGACTAGGAGGGGAGGGGGCTGTAGGATGCAGCCCCGTGAAACTCGCGATGCGCGATGTCTGCTGCGAGAGTGCTGTCCTACTTAGCAGGGCCCCTCCCACTTCCTGGGGAGAAAGTTGTACTTCCCCTCAGCAGCGGTTTGTTTTTAATGTCATGGACACTGTGAATTACCCTTTGCCCTTAGCTGCTGGAGAACATAGCATCTGCCTTGCAGCCCAACAGTGCAGTGAAGAATTCATGGAATGCACATTGCCATCATCCTTGGTTCCATTTATATGACTCGCCTCATTTCCTTTCTTCCATTCTTCCCTATTTTAGTTTCCGTTACCCTGTATTTTATACTTTTTCTTTAAATCCTTTTTGGAAAAAAAGGTGGAGGGAAAAAGTCTTATTTCTTATAATTGACCTCATTCTTACTGAGGGCGACAACACAAAGAACTCAATTAAAGGTAATTCAGCCTCTTTTGGTTAAAAATAATCTTTCTCTGGCACATATTTTGTATTTCCAAGTACAGATTTACACTGAGGGATTTTTCTCTCATCTTAGTGATCTCTCTCTCTCCCATCTTTCCTCAAATGGTGCCTAAGGGCAGGAAGAAGTTGCAGGGGTGGGTGGGAGAAGTGGGTGTTTACTTCTGTGTGTGTGTGTGTGTGTGTGTGTGTGTGTGTGTGTGTGTGTAGACAATGAATACAGACAGGGTTGTGTTGAGTCAGAACTGTCTGTGAATAATTCAGGAGGCAGCTGGCTGTCTGACTTGAAAGTCCAATAAGTTCTAATGAGCCCTCCTTATTTTGACTTGTGAGCTAATCTGATGCTGATTACCTTGGGGGGTTACCAGTGGAGGAAAGAGGCCGCCATCTTTGCAGTACCAGTTCATCTTCAGGAGGATCAGGGCTTCTCCAGCTTCCCAAAGGAGCCCTTTTTCTCTACCTCTCATTTTCAAGTCACTGATCCATATCTCAAAGCTTTAGAATAAACTTGTCTGTGAAAGATGTTTTAAAGATAAAAATACTTTTAGGTTAACACACATTAACAAGTCAGCACAGCAAGGTCTTAATTCCTGGGGAAAAGTGACCAAAGTGGGCAGCATTCAGCATGAGTCTGGATGCAGGCTTGTTGGTGAGGGGCTGCAGCTGGGCGCCTCCACAGCCAGGGGTCAGAATTATTTAGGGACAGTTTGAGAAAAGGAAGAAGAAGGAAGGACTGGAAGGCAAAGGCAATTCTCAGAGTTGCCGATTCTGCTGAGGTTCTGAGGATGGTGACTGATCTTAGGGGTTGCTTTTTGGGTGAAATCGGGGGGTTTTTTGGCAAAAAGACGTGTGCCCCCTGAGACAGAGAGAAGAGGGGATGTTATACCTGAGGGATACAGTACCGTGTGAATGCCAACTCTTGGAGGCATCCACGCTCCATCACTTTCTTGAAGGAACGCTATCCGCTTTCTCTTTCAGCCCCAATCTGAGCCAGACTCGGGAGTGAAGTACATACGAGGGGCTCCGTAGAAGCAGGATCTAATACTGCCGGTCTTCTGGCAAGTTGTTTCCCTCAAGTCATAGCGAGTCTCATGTCTGGAGCCATCATATGACAAGATATTCTGTAAAGAGTTTGCTCATTATTTACTGAGCCTGTCAAAGTGTTGGCTGCTTCCAGGGCTCTTGGGGAGCACACATTTGCCAGAGTATTTCCAGGAGAAAGACAAGCGAGAGATAAATTTGCTACTCATTTTCAGGACTGTCACTGGGAGCACATTTTCTTTTTCCTCCCTTTCTGCTGAGGCTCTGGGTACAGGGGAAATACCATTAAAAAATAAATGTAACATCACGGTGTCCTAGCCTGGGTGTTATGAACTGTGTGTCCTGCCCAAAGTATAAACGTGGTCTCCTTTTTTTGTGTTTTTCTGGTAATGACTCAATCCCCCACATCCTGTGTTAATAGGAAGCCGAATATCTCCTCTTGAGCTTTACCCCCTGAGCCTGAAGTGTGACAAATCTCAGGGGGTTTGGGACAGATTGCCCTTGGTTCTCACTGCCACTCAGAGTTGCTGTGAAAAGCTGATCCTCTGCAGGATGACCTGCGATGCTGGTCTTCGCCTGCGATGGTGGCCCAGATACCCGGTATGGGCTGCCCTGGACCTTCCAGGACCATGATGCCATTGTTGTCAAAGCTGGGACAAGGCCACCCCACACTTTGGCCCTCCAGGTTGTGATTCTCTCTGTTTGGCTCACTGAGTAACCAGCTCC
This sequence comes from Tursiops truncatus, assembly GCF_011762595.2. Classification (NCBI taxonomy): domain Eukaryota; kingdom Metazoa; phylum Chordata; class Mammalia; order Artiodactyla; family Delphinidae; genus Tursiops; species Tursiops truncatus. Next base: position 159,870,432 of record NC_047035.1, on the reverse strand, counting down.
TGCGTGCCAGCTACCCCAGGAGCACAGGTCAGGACGGATGGGGCATCTACCCTTTTCACACGTCCCCTTTATATCCACCAGGGAGCCACCCTCGGGGCCTTCAATAAACAAGAAATTCAGGTTCTGGGGATGAAACACTGCTTGAGACAGACATGGCACTTCTCCGCGGGGCAATCCAGTGAGTGGATGGGATTCCAGAGGTAGAGGTGAGAAAAAAAATGGGCCAAGAGCAGGCTAACCTGTGGAACACCAACATGGAAGGGGGGATGGGCAAGGGAAGATGAGCCTTCAAATCAGACTGAAAGGTATAGGAGAAAATTTAAGAGGTAGGAGGAAGCAGGAAAAAATTAAAAGAATATGGTCTACCTAAAGGGAATGTTATGCTTTAAAAAGGAGGAATAGCCAACATTGATAAACACTGCAGAGGGCTTAAGATGAGGACAAATAAACACCCATTGCATTTCACAATAAGGAGGTCATGGATGAAAACCCTGGCAAAAATAGTTTTCAAGGAAGAGTGGAGTAGCAGCTGTTCATGGAGTTAGTGGAAAGTGAAGAAATGGACGTAGGGAGGACGATGCCTCCTCGGGTTTTCTGTGGAGGGGAGGATAGAAACGGCATCATAGAGGGAAGAGGGTATCATGTTAAGAAGAGTTTCTGTTTGGTGTTTGCTCCTTAAGATGAAGTGTCTGCCACCTTTCAATGCTGATGGAAGAGAGTCAAGTGAGGTATGGATGCAGGAGAGAGAATAAACGATAAAGGGGGTTCTGGCCCGAGAAAGCAGCTGCGATTGGGAATGGACGGGCGAGGCGGAGACTCTTTTATGGAGAAGGAAGCATGTCTTTCTTTGTAACAGGAAGGAAGAAGAAGGTTGTACGTTTGGCATGTGGAAGTTGAGGCAGTTTCAACACTTCAGCAAACAGGAGGTAAGGTTACGCTGCGCTGAGAACGAGCGGTCGGATGAAGGGCTCCATTTATGACACTGACATGGTTAATAGGGACCCCAAAGCAGAGGCCTGTGGGTGATCTTTCTCCATCGAGTCTAAGTCTCGTCAGAGGGCGAGATGGTTTATTCTGAGCCTTCTCTTCAGATCCGTGAGACAAATTCCAAACCCCATGTTCATTCTCTGACTCTCCCATGTCACACATACACGCGATAAGAAATACTTTGGACATTTTACTTAGTAACTTCAGCTCAAAAACTGTTTATAGGACACCTTCAGTGAGTCAGGATTTGGGGATATGAAAGGCGTAATTAATGTTTCTGCCTTGAAGGATCTGGTCCACTAGTGACATAAAATGCATCTCAAAGGGAAGCTGACTTTTTAGAACTGACTTTTAGATTATCTGCTGTCTTTGACTATCCAGTTCAAGATTACTTTTGACAAACAAAATGGTAAGTAATTGCTTCTTTGGGAATACTGTGCTCTATTAAGATGAGCAAACTAGGACAAAATTAATTTAATGAATTTATGTAATAATTAATAATGAAACTTCTCTGCTTTAGTGCTTTAGCTTTCAAAATTCTCTATATTTAATGTTGCTCTTTATATTATAGACATTTTCAGATACATTATTTTAATACTTTAATTTATACATTATTTAATAACCACAACATTAATCCTTAAAATTAATTCTTAATACTTCACATTGGAAGAGAAGGGAAGGGTTAAAAAGGTAACATTTATTTTGCACCCACAATGTGCCAGGCATCTTACATATATTATTTTATTTAATCTTTACAAAACTCCATCATGCTGGTATTAGCCCCATTTTATAGCCAGAGAAGTAGAGGCACAGATCTGGACGAAGGTCATTTAGCTGCCGGGGGGTGGATGTCTGGGATTCAAACTCGGGTCTGCTGATGCTATAGCCTTTATACTTTGCACTGTACAATGTTTTTTTAGGGGTGTATTAAAATAATCTCCTGCACCTTTGCAGCCACTCTCTGAAATGGGTAAGAGCACCAGAAAGTTAAGAGTCTCATCCCAGGCGGTGGCTAGGTGGGCCTCTGGCTTTCAGTCTGACACACTTCCACCCCCACCCCCATCTATTGTGACTCCACATTGAATATGACCGTCACCCCACTGGGCATTACCTCTCAGGAGGGCCTCGAGGGTCTGACCTCAGGGAGCAGGTTAGTCCCAGGAGAATCTGACTCTGGCTTGTTAAGTTTATAGCATCTGGACTCTTGCTGCGTTTTTGTGCTTGACAGACACTAATATACAAGCTTCCTTCATTTCTTACAAAACAGACAGGTGAGTCAAGAGAAAAAACAAATGAGAGAGGTTTGTTAAGGGTTGGGGAGATAGTGACAGATTGTGGAATTTCAGGAAGAATCAACGTGAGAAATGATCTGAAAGACAGATTCATGAGGGGAAAATGTAAAAACAACGATAATAACGATAAACAAAAACAAGCAAAATCTCTATACATTTCTTGGCCAGGACAGGGAGTAAGTGTGGTCCTTTCTGAGGCCAAGTGCTAGCAGTTTCGAAGCCTAAGCTGTACAACAAATAGCTGTGAAATGATATTTAGATTGAACATTAAAAGAGGTTCACCTGAAACCTGAGGGGATAGACTAATCTTCTAATGAACTGGTTTTAAAATGCTGAACAGATTATACCCCCGTAAGGAGGCTCTTCACTCCACAACAAATTACAATTGGAGTTCCCCTACTTTAAAATGGTAACAGTTCTGGCATGGTCTGTGCTGGCCCTGGACCTCAGAGGGAACGTGTCCACCCCCCTCCTGGGGATCTCTGTCCCTCCTTCCCAGTTTACAAGCCGCCTCAGGGGTCTGGGCTCCTTACTCTGTCCCCTCAGGGCCCCCGGGCTGGGCTGCCTCTTGAATATTTCCATCACCCTCCTTTCAAACATGATTCTCTCCTCTCCTGTTTCCCTTAATTTTCCTTCATAATGAATAGCAATCTATCTCCCAGGTCAGTTATAGCTCACTTATCCAGAAATATTTACATTTTAAACAAGCACCTTTACCTGCCCTCTCCTTTGCGAAGGAATCAAAGCCTTAACCCAGAAAAACAGTTTCAAAGGGGAGACTATCTTGATTTCTCCCACACTGATTTTCTTAAAGACAAACCCCATTTTTAAAAATTTAATTTTATTTATTTATTTTTTATACAGCAGGTTATTAGTTACCTATTTTATACATGTTAGTGTATATATGTCAATCCCAATCTCCCAGTTCATCCCACTACCACCCCCGTCCCCCCACCCCTCCCTGCCCCACTTTCCCCCCTTGGTGTCCATACGTTTGTTCTCTACACCTGTGTCTCTGTTTCTGCCTCGCAAACCGGTTCATCTGTACCATTTTTCTAGGTTCCACATATATGCATTAATATACGATATTTGCTTTTCTCTTTCTGACTTACTTCACTTTATATGACAGTCTCTAGGTCCATCCACATGTCTACAAATGACCCAATTTCATTCCTTTTTATGGCTGAGTAATATTCCATTGTTTGTATTCCATTTGTTTTTTTTGTTTGTTTGTTTGTTTTTTAACATCTTTATTGGGGTATAATTGCTTTACAATGGTGTGTTAGTTTCTGCTTTATAACAAAGTGAATCAGTTATACATATACATATGTTCCCATATCTCTTCCCTCTTTCCATTTGTTATTTGTAGATTTTCTGATAATGCCCATTCTAACTGGTGTGCGGTGACACCTCATTGTAGTTTTGATTTGCATTTCTCTAATAATTAGTGATGTTGAGCAGCCTTTCATGTGCTTCTTGGCCATCTGTATGTCTTCTTTGGAGAAATGTCTATTTAGGTCTTCTGCCTATTTTTGGATTGGGTTGTTTGTTTTTTTAATATTGAGCTGTGGGCTTCCCTGGTGGCGCAGTGGTTGAGAGTCTGCCTGCCGATGCAGGGGACACACGTTCGTGCCCCGGTCTGGGAAGATCCCACATGCTGCGGAGTGGCTGGGCCCGTGAGCCATGGCCGCTGAGCCTGCACGTCCAGAGCCTGTGCTCCGCAACGGGAGAGACCACAACAGTGAGAGGCCCGCGTACCGCAAAAAAAAAAAAATATTGAGCTGCATGAGCTGTTTATATGTTTTGGAGATTAATCCTTTGTCCGTTGATTTGTTTGCAAATATTTTCTCCCATTCTGAGGGTTGTCTTTTCGTCTTGTTTGTAGTTTCCTTTGCTTTGCAAAAGCTTTTAAGTTTCATTAGGTCCCATTTGTTTATTTTTGTTTTTTATTCCATTACTCTAGGAGGTGGATCAAAAAAAGATCCTTCTGTGATTTATGTCAAAGAGTGTTCTTCCTATGTTTTCCTCTAAGAGTTTTATAGTGTCTGGTCTTACATTTAGGTCTCTAATCCATTTTGAGTTTATTTTTGTGTATGGTGTTAGAGAGTGTTCTAATTTCATTCTTTTACATGTAGCTGTCCAGTTTTCCCAGAACCACTTACTGAAGAGACTGTCTTTTCTCCATTGTATATCCTTGCCTCCTTTGTCACAGATTAGTCGAGCATAGGTGCGTGGGTTTATCTCTGGGCTTTCTATCCTGTTCCATTGATCTATATTTCTGTTTTGGGGCCAGTACCATATTGTTTTGATTACTGTAGCTTTGTAGTATAGTCTGAAGTCAGGGAGTCTGATTCTCCAGCTCCGTTTTTTTCCCTCAAGACTGCTTTGGCTATTTGGAGTCTTTTGTGTCTCCGTACAAATTTTAAGATTTTTTGTTCTAGTTCTGTAAAAAATGCCATTGGTGGGCTTCCCTGGTGGCACAGTGGTTGAGAGTCCGCCTGCCGATGCAGGGGACACAGGTTCGTGCCCTGGTCTGGGAAGATCCCACATGCCGTGGAGCGGCTAGGTCCATGAGCCATGGCCGCTGAGCCTACGCGTCCGGAGCCTGTGCTCCACAACAGGAGAGGCCACGACAGTGAGAGGCCCGCGTACCGCAAAAAAAAAAAAAAAAAAAAAAAAAAGCCATTGGTAATTTGATAGGGATTGCATTGACTCTGTACCAATACACTCTTAAAACCCTAAGAGTGGCTCTTTGTTAACAGGTAGTTTGTTAAACAGAGCTCATTTTTAATGTATTTTTTTTACATTACTTTCCTCCAGGAACTAGAATAAGCTCATTCCAATCATCTCATGCATTTAAAAGAAATAATAATGCATTTAGAAAATATGCAGTATTCAGTATTTTTATTAGTTCAGATATTGCCCCCACCTCTGAGTTACGATTTGCTCTACATAGAATAAATGTTACTGTGGAAACACGTTGCATTGGGACCAAACACAAATATGAGAAAAAGATCTATCCATAGTATACTTTCAGGGTTTTTGGTTTTATGTAAGAGAAACAAATTCAGCTTGATTTAAGCTGGAGTGCAACTGGTTAGGTGATGCTGGGGAGCTCCTGTGATCAATGGAAGGACTCAAGAACTAAATGGTGGGAAACCAAGGGAAGCTGAGTGGCAAGAGCCACACAAAGGCCACACCCCAGCACAACTGGGTGGGCTTTCTGGATGCTTCTGCTGTCCCAGCACTGCCACGCTAACACTGGGGCTGACCTGGAACCCCAGCAGAACCTCACCAGTGGACCCTGGGCCTGCCTGAGTCAGTGCTTCCATGCTCTGCTCTGGTCACTGACTTCAGTTTTAAAACCCAACTAGCTGATCCCAGGCCACATGCTTGTATCTTGTGGCTAGGAGATGGGGAAAGGGGAAAGTTGTCCCTTCCAGTTTCAGTAGTGGGAGCTGGGCCCACTTCCCACCAACGCCTAACTTGGGAATTCCCCTGGATATCTAAAAATACAGTAACAGAAACTTAAATCTAACTAAAGCTAATACTCAACACCCTTGAAGGTAAAATTCTCAAGCAAGTGCAGCCAAAATTGGGTTGTTTCACTAATTAACCCAGATTTCAACTTCCTTTATGGAGATGAACCTGACTATCTCTCTCCACCTTGTATACTTTGGGGACATTCTGGTTGTTTTTGCAAGGGAGGAAGTTCCATAAAATACAGGGCACACGTGAAATGGGATTCACAGGGAAAGAATAAGCAGATCAGTAAGGAGGTTTGACTATAAGATCAAACTCGTGGGCTTCCCTGGTGGCGCAGTGGTTAAGAATCCGCCTGCCAGTGCAGGGGACACGGGTTTGAGCCCTGGTCCGGGAAGATCCCACATGCCATGGAGCAACTAAGCCCGTGCACCACAACTACTGAGCCTGCACTCTAGAGTCCACAAGCCATAACTACTGAAGCCCACGCGCCTAGACCCTGTGCTCCGCAACAAGAGAAGCCACTGCAATGAGAAGCCCGTGCACAGCAAGGAAGAGCAGCCTCTGCTTGCCTCAACTAGAGAAAGCCCGCGTGCAGCAACAAAGACCCAACACAGCCAAAAATAAGTAAATAAAATAAATAAATTTTAAAAAAGAGATCAAATTCTTGTATTTAAAATTTGTCCTCTGGAATATCATGCAAAATATTAAATAATGCTAGATAGGGTGAAGTAAAGATTTGGACTGAAACGTACACACAGCACAGCTTCTTTATGATAATAGGAATTTTTTCTATTACATCAATAGAGAGGAACTTTGGAGCTTATATAGTTGTATACATGACTTCAAGAAATCGTTGAAATTCAGTAAGGATCTTCACAATGCAGTTTTGCTCTTCAGATTAAATTATATAAGTAAGTTATCATTATATATTTGATACATGATTCAATCTATTCTATAGCATAATATATGTTACATATTAATATATACTATATAAAATAATCATCTATAATATACAGCATATAATTCTACTTTAAACATAATATATACTATGTATAATATACATAACTTACACAGCAGAGTAGAGCATGTAGTTTGTCTTATTTCTCCTTTTGCTTAATTTCTCTCTTTACCTCTTATTATTTGTTTGCTCATTTTGAAATTCATTAAGTTAATAGAGTAAATATTACTTGTTAAACAGGTGATTAGAGAGAGGGTTAAAGTAATATTTTGAACAATTTGGCGTCTCTTTTTGTTATTGCGTTCTGTTTCTGCCAGTATAATGAGGAAATTGAAAGTTGGCTGGATAGTATTCTAAGCTGCTGTTCACTCTCATTTCCCCATTTTATTTTTATAAGACTATTTCACTGGCCATTTCAAGACATTAGGTAGATACATTTAATTCAGCCATCAATGAGTGGTCAGAGTAAGAACAGTAGAAGAGAGCATATTCCTTCTGATAGTTAACATGGCTATTGTGGATCTAGGAATAAACATTCACACAGTATTATTTTTTTCTTCATTGACTATATTCTCCACACTGTGGAGAGAACTGTGGAGAACCTGTGGAGAGAACTCCACAGGTTCTCTCAAACGTGTGACTTATTTATTTCGCAACTGGAGTTTTGCATCTCTTAATCTCCCTCACCTATTTCTTTCCTCCCCCCAACACCCTTCCCTCTGTTTGTTCTCTGTATATATGACTCTGTTTCTGTTTTGTTATGTTAGTTCATTTGTTTTGTTTTTTAGGTTCCACATATAAGTGAAATCATGTGGTATTTGTCTTTCTCTGTCTAACTTATTTCACTTAGCATAATGCCCTCAGATCCATTCATGTTGTTGCAAAGGGCAAGATTTTATTCTTTTTTTGTGGCTGAGTAATATTCCATTGTATGTATATGTGTGTGTGTGTGTGTGTGTGTGTGTGTGTGTGTGTGTGTGTGTGTGTGTATATATATCTCACATCTTTTTTACCCATTCATCTATCCATGGACACTTATTTTGCTTCCATAACTTGGCTATAATAAATAATAGGGGTATATACATCTTTTTGAATTAGTGTTTTTGTTTACTTTGGAAAAATACCCAGAAGTGGAATTGCTGGATCATATGGTAGTTCTATTTTTAAAAATTTTTTGAGGAACCTCTATACTGTTTTCCAGTGACTGCACCAATTTACATTCCCACTGACAGTGCACGAGGGTTTCTTTTTCTCCACATCCTCTCCAATACTTGTTATTTGTTGCTTTTTTGATGATGACCATTCTGACAGATGTGAGGTGATATCTCATTGTGGTTTTGATTTGAATTTCCCTGATGATTAGTGATATTGAGCATCTTTTCATGTGCCATCTGTATGCCTTCTTTGGAAAAATGTCTATTCAGATCCTCTGCCCATTTTTAAACTGGGTTGTTTGTTTTGATGTTAAGTTGTACAAATTCTTTGTATATTTTGTATTACTTTTTTATAAGACTGGCATCATTCTCTATTCTGTTAGTGGAAATGGTCTCTACCTACTTGTATGTATAGACAGGGAATTTGAAGACCCATTTTATATCAGATCTACTCTACAGAGAAGCACTTCATAATAACTTCTAGCCAACATCACATTCCACAGAGCTTGGGAAAGCCAGTGCAGTGGGGTATCTGCCCTCCCCAAAAGTGAATGCATCTACATAAGCATTTGGAATCCATTCATGCATAAATCATAGAAAACACTATCATACAATGCTCATGATTATGGTTGTGGAGTCTGAGAAACCTGGGTGAAAATCACAGCCCCACTGTGTCCTAGATATGTGTCTAGGAGCAAATGATCCATCCTCTCTAAACACCTGTACACCCATCCACAGAGAGGGGCTGTTGGAAAGAGTGCACGAGTGAAAAGTTCTTAGGATGCTGCCTGGCGTGCAGTCATTGTTAAAATCGGAATATGGTTGTTAACCCTTATATGCTCTATAGTTTTATAAAAACTTTCACATATTGTTTTCACATATTGTTTTCTCACTTGATCCACACTACAGCCTATGTTCTAGACATTTTTAGTATTACTCGTTCATACATTTTATAAAAAATCTTTAAGCTCACAGACGTTGAAATAATTGATTAAGCTCCCTCAGGCTAGTAGTTGGTGGGACAGGAGTTTTAACTCAGGTATTCATAGTTTAGGATATTTTCGTGGACTGTTGTCAACCAATTTTTTGTTTCCTGCTCCACTGCAATACTCTTTCACCTAACGCATCTTTTAAGTATAAATGGACTTGGATATGCTCCTATTTTCTGAGATGTAGAAGCTTAATGTCACTATATTTTGCTGTCTCAATTACACATTTCACGTGAGTATACACTGGAACTTCTGAGTTAAAATAGAACTTTAGGTCTTGTAATTTAATTATGGAGAGTCTGAAGACATGGTCATTTCTTTTTTAAAAATGCTACATTGATGGACAATTAAAGCACAATAAACTGTACATGTATAAGGTGTACATGTACCTATACACACATTAATCCATCAGCACGGCTAAGATAAGGAACATTTTCATCACCCCCAGGGTTTCCCGGGTCACACTTTCCTTTTTCCTCCTCTCACCCCTCCCCCATCTTCAGGCAACAACTGATCTGCTTGATATCACCATAGGTAAGTTTGTAGTTTCTAGGACTTTATATGTGAATCATACAATATTACTTTTTTTGGTCTGGTTTCTTTACTCAGCATAATTATTTTGAGATTCGCCCCTGTTGTCACGCACATCAATAGCCCACTCTTTCTTACTGTCCTATAGCCTACTCCCGTAGGGATGTCTGCAATCTTTTATCCATTGTTCTATTGTTGGACATTTGAAATGTTTCTCATTTGGGCTACTACAAAGAAAGCTACTATGGATGTTAGTCTACAAGTCTTTGTGTGGTTATATGATTACATTTCCTCCTCTAGGAGTCAAATGGCTAGGTTATATGGCTGGGTTGGTATATGTATAACTATGCAAGAAACTGCCACACTGTTTTCCAAGGTGGTTTTACCATTTTCCATTCCTACCAGCAGGAGACGACAGTTTCAGTTTCTCCACATTTTTGCCAACACTTCATAGGTCAGTCTTTAATTTTAGCCATGCTAGTGGGTGGTAGTAACATCTCCCTGTGGTTTTAACTTGCATTTCCCTAATGACTGATGAGTATCTTTCATGTACCTAAATGCCATCTGTCTATCTTCTTTTTCAACTTGTGCTGTTTGTCTTCTTATTGAATTACAAGACTTCTTTCTATGGCCCAGATACAAGTCTTTTGCGGTGGGGGGAATATTTTGCAAATATTGTTCTCCCAGATCGTGGCTTGCTTTTCATTTGCGTGACAGCAGGCATGGGAATTTCGCTCTGAGCTCTTTTACCTTAGGACACCCCATTCTTTGCCCTCAATCTCACTGCCCACTGCTTGTCTAGACATGGCTATGGCTGAGCCTTTGGTTCACCACCTCTGCCTCCCAGGCTGGACCTTCTCCCAGTCCTTCACAGCAGTCATGCCCTTGCTGTTCGATCCCTTTAGTGCCCTGTGTCCATCTGGAAGCACAGAGGCCAGGCCTGACTGGGTGCTGAGATAAGTGACACATTCTGGGAGTTTTCCCTGCACAGAGTCACAGACTTCAGGGGAGTAATTGAGGCCCCGGCCCAAATATAGCCATCTAGGGACAAAACAAAATGTTAACTAGTTTCTGATGTTGGTGAAGAGTGTAGCCATTCTTATTTATCAACTAGCCACTGTGTGTACAGACCTTCCCTATGATTCTAATGGTCAAGAAAGAGAATCTAAACAGCTGACCACAGATTTCTGAAGACTGACACTGCATGCTAATTCCATGACCTACACAGAGCCTGGGTGGTGTGGTTAAATAAAGATACAAGTGATGCTTTTAGATATGAAAGCCCCACTATTTAGTTCAGGAGATCTTTCTGAAGTGGATGGCATCACCATTCAACATGAGCTATTTCCCACAGACCCGGGGCTTTGGGCTCCTCCATTGAGAATACTACATCTGAATTTCTTTCTATGACTTATACACATTTCAGTACTCTAGTTTCCTTCTGATTTGACATAATTATTAAAGGGAAATCATTTATAACAGTTCAAGAATATCAACCTGCTGACTATTTTGTGCCAGAATTTCAGGCATCCTGAGCGTAGACTATGGAATCTCAAATGGTGAGAACAGATGTCAGTTCTGGGTAAGGGCAACTGCAGATCCAATGAGTCCTCAGGCCCAACCACTCCCTATGTCCAGGAATTTCTCAGAATTCACTTTCCAGGCTTGTCCTCCCACCCTGCCCTTCTGAGTGTTAATTCTAAATACAACCTTCCTTACATAAGATAAACAAGTACTCGGGATGCCATGTACAACATGATAAATATAATTAACGCTGCTGTAGGTTATATATGCAAGCTGTTAAGAGAGGAAATCCTAAGAGTTCTCATCCAAGGAAAATATTTTTTCCTATTTCTTTAATTTTGTACCTCTATGAGATGATGGATGTTCACTAAACTTACTGCGATAATCATTTCACGATGCATGTAAGTCAAATCATTATGCTGCACACCTTAAACTTATGCAGTGCTGTATGGCAACTATACCTCAATAAAACTGGGAGGAAAAAAAAATGCAGCAGTTGCCTCCTCAGGACAGATCCTTGGTGCTTCTTCTCAGTGGTGGGAAAATTTGAGAGAGTAACGGAGAAGGCCCAACCCCTGCTTTGTTGCCCTACAGCCTGTTCTGCAATCTCCACGCCTGGAAGGCACCGGGTGTGTCCTGCGGGGACAAGTTCCCCCTTGTTTCCACATGGTCTCCAGCTGGGGACAGTCATCTGTGGCCAGACCTTGAGTCATGGATGGACATGCTCACATTCGTCTTTCTTTCTCTGTGGAGTTAATAGTCAATTGTTTCCACCATTTGGATGCCACTTACTGGAAAATCATGGAACCTACAAAATTTCTATTTTTAGTTTCTTATTTTGAAAAAACCCACATAGGACAGCATTATAATCAAGCGTAGTTTCTTTCTTTCCTTTTTGCGGTACGCGGGCCTCTCACTCTTATGGCCTCTCCCGTTGCGGAGCACAGGCTCCGGACGCTCAGGCTCAGCGGCCATGGCTCACGGGACCAGCCGCTCCGCGGCATGTGGGATCATCCTGGACCGGGGCACGAACCCATGTCCCCTGCATCGGCAGGTGGACTCTCAACCACTGCGCCACCAGGAAGCCCTCAAGTGTAGTTTCTTTTTTAAAACAGAAACTCTGTTCTTTCTGCTTCCAACCTTCCACGGATGTCTACTCCACTGTTGAATCAAGCTGACCTCTGTCTTGTTTCATCCTATAGAAATTAGCTGGTTTTCCTGACAACTTAAGCTGTGCATTTTATGGTGAATTTCAGTTTCTAAGAGAGGCCTTTCTAAGCAATGAGTAACTGAAGAGAGACAGACTTAAAGAAAAAGCTAGTGTTTGGCTTCCTGAAGGGAGAGAGCTTTAACATAAGAGGGTGTGAATCATAGGGAAGCATGGTAATAAAAACAGGAGTTGGCAGGAAGGAGTCTTGGAAGGTTTTGAAGGTAAATTCCAATTAGAAGATAAAAGAAAAAGAAACCTATTGCTAAAACAAGGCTGTGTGATGATCTTTGCAGCTGGGAACATGATTAGAATGCAGAGGTGATAATAAAACACAAGTGGGGGAGGGAAACTTTAAAGAGCTGAATAAATAAAGAGGTAAGGTAAAATATTTTAAATCATGTTTAATGAGCTTGAGATTTCTAAGCCAAAAAGGAGAACTGAAAAGCGCCGAGATAAAATTTTACAAGAACTTAAATGCACCTCTTCCCTATAATGAGGTGGGGGATGGGAAGAGACAGGAGGACCCTTCTCAAAGGGCTGCGGCGAGGAGAGTCAAGGCGCGATCGAATGTCCAGTAGGTGGGAGGTGGAAGGGAGTGTGGGGCTCCCCTCGTGCCTTGCCTCCCTGCCCCTCCCTGCTGTAGCTGCTTTTCTGCCTGATTGTATGCAAAACGCCTCAAGTCATTCTTAGCCGCAGCCTCCCTGCATCCTGACTCAGGTCGCTGTGCGCTGAGCTGTGGCTGGCAGGTCAGCTCGCAGACTGACACCCTGCCACGCCATTGATTGATCACCTACTCGTTTGGTACTTAATCATACCTGGCGGCATATGCCACTTTATCTTTAAGATGAATGTGGTTTGTTTCACCGGCGGGATTGTAAGCACTGTGAGGACAACGGACCACGGTCTCTCCGTCTTTGTTTTTCCCACCGCACCCAACCAATTGCTATAAAAAGAGAAAGCAATTGAGAAAAACCACACAGGATGGAGAACTCTGTCCCATAGCTGTTTGTTTCTAAAGGGTCTTCAGGCAGAAGACCGTCCAGATGCGGGGCTATAGCTCCAGGAATCCTGCAGTCCTCAGACTGATCCTGATCGTCTTATGGGTCCAGGGACTGAAGAACTGTCAACACAGCGCATCTAATCAGCACTTGAGTTGTTGCTGTTTTTCTACGTGAGAGAGGGAGGGAGAGGCTGCCTTCTGTACTTCCTTCTCATTGGGGATGGTCAGCTGTGCCTCCAGTTGATGGTTTCGCATTGCTGAGGAACGGATAGGGGAAGGTGGGCGCCATCACCTGATGGGGTGCTCTGGACTCACGTCTGAAACTGGGCTCCTAGCAGATGAGTTTTCCCATCCTTGGGATTCAACAGGGATTTTTCACTTAGTTTAGATAAGAAGCATGCTGGGAAGGGGCAATCATGTGCTGGTTAAACTACATAGAAACATGTGGTGGATGACATATGTGATGTTCAGACCTGTCTTCCTCTGTAACTGGCAGTTCCTCTTCATTATGACCCGGGTCACTGCTCTCAACGATCAGGTTTCTCTCCAGGTCCACATCTTGGTCTTAGCCTTGAATATTTTGTTCTTGGATTTTTGCTCTCCTAATTCTTGAGTTTCATGCAGTCCTTCCTGCTTTTCATATGAGGGCCTTTATTAGCTCAATGCCTCTTCAAAGTGTTAGGTATTCGGACTGGCAGCAATGTTACGTACATGGCAACTGTGGATGCAGACAGGTTCTGTTTGTGCTATTCCATTCCCTGCCTTGAATCTTACTCTTTCAGCTGTCTCAGTTCTGGACCACAGCACAGACTCGGGTGATTGCTGGGACAATGGTAGGGATTGTTGTAGGAAGAAGGTTTGTCTTAATCGGAGCTGAACTTAGATGGATGGATAGGATTCAGACAGGTAGAAAGGAAGAAGACACAAAGGCTCATTCTCAGGGTTGCAGGCAGATCAGAAAGACCGTAAAGAAGAGACTGGAAAAGTGGCCGGGCTTTGGGCTGTGGATGAGCTAAATGCCAGGTGGAGGGTTTGGCCGTCCTCCCACCACTGCGACAGCCGGGGGACTGGGGAACTGGGGGCTGGGGTAATAACCGCTTAGGAAGAAGATGAAAGTGAATTGGTATAGAACTTGCTTCTTTAAATCCAACACCACACTGCTACCTGTTAGAAAGCTTATGTGGCCCAGGAGGAGGGCACTCAAACCACAGCTGGTCATCCAGCAAGAAACAGAGAAGGTCTGTGGAGATGAAGTGCACAGGAGTTTAGGAGCTGGCTTTGAAACTGCTTCCTGCACTGGACAGAAACTTAACATTTTCTATACAATTCCTATGTTAGTTTTCTCAAAGTAGAAAGACACTGAAAACTGTCCATGCCAGATCGAGGTGAATTCTGTGCATCACGATCGAACAGCATCCCGGCAAAGGGAAATGCGCCTGGGCTTTGCTCCTAATAACAGCTTCAAATTCCTACAGGACCCATTCAACTCTGGGGAAGACCTATTGACCTTTGGAAGCACATACTATGGTGATTTGGCTCAAAGAAAAAAATAAGCCTTCTTTCTGAGAACTCTAGAATATTCTTCAGTTTGGCATCCGTTCTAAGTAAATGGAGGTGCGATTCAGAAGTGAAGTAACCTCATCCTCATCCTTTAGAAGACAGCAACCAAAACAGTATGTTTCATGATTTATTTTAGTTTCTCTGAAACACCAGTGCAGATCCCGCTACAGCGGCATAATGAATGGTTTGCACTGGAACCTGCGGGGAGGACAGTGGAGGGAGTTTGGGCTCTGATATCAGACGGCCTGAGCTTGTTCTGCATCCTCCCTTTAGGTGCCTCTGTGACCTTCCAGGTCTCAGTGTCCCTTATCCACAAGTACTTGTTAGGAGGATTCCTTGAGATGGTGCTTTGAAGTATGTGTTCAATAAATATACCAATTACTAGAAGATCTATCAATGCCTTAGCAAAGCCCTTCCTGAAAAAGGACTTAGTTTTATTTTTAACAAGCAAGTTAATCAATGGGAAACATTTTGTACAAACAGGGGATTTAATATATCCCCAGATTACTGAATGCTGTAGGATACATTGATGGAGTTGGAAGAAAACGTGTAGGGAGGTAGCACAGCCTTGCTGGATAGTTGGTAAAGCACAAATTCCACAGTCCTTTGGAAATAGGGTCCTTACAGCTCATTATCATGTATCAGGGAGGTTTTTAAAATTCCCAGGAAGGTTCAGAGGAGGGAATGGCTATAAATGTACCTGACCCCAGGCGACCCTGGCCCTGGAAGTTCGCAACAGCCTTCCAGTTGGATGGGCCAGAAGGTCATTTTTTTAAGAGAATAGGAAAGGCACTAATGTGGGAACTGCTTAGGAAAGCATGTGGTCGTTGCCGTTCTGAATTCTTCTGGAAAGAGAGAGCAGAAGAATTGAATCATTTTAATGAGGGTTGCAAGTTTCAGAAGTTCAACCGGTTTCTGCATCTGGGAACCCAAGCAGAAGATCCAGGAAGTAAGAGAAAGAAATCAGGAAGAAAGATGGAACAATTGACTGGATTTTGGTGCAGTCTATTGTGTCAGTGTTAGGCTCTGTCCTTCCCTTAGTATTCTTGCGAGTTTTCTTTCCGATTTTCTTCCAGGAGTCTTCCTGTGTGTTTGGGGTTGGGGCATGTCCTTACCGATGGACCAGTAGTACCAGGTGCCTACTCTGCATCATGTGTCTCATATATATCCTCTCAGTTGATCTTCACAGTAGCCTTGTAAGGAAGAGATGAGAACATTCATTTTACAGATGAGGAATCTGAGGCTCAGAGATGGTAGGCAATTTGTTTAAAGTCACACAGCTCAGACATGGTAGGCTGAAATTCAAACACAGCTGTACCAGAGTACAATGCCTATACACTTTCCTCTACTTATTCTAGGATCTCAGAGGAGGAAAGGGGAACAGTTTATGTCAGAGGAACTCATTTTTCCAAAAAGCGTCTAAGAATATGTTTTATTGCACTCATTTCTAAAGTCTAGTCTGTTCACAGAGGACTCCAAACACAGTTAACTGGGTACTACCTTCCTGCATGGAGAATAACTAGAGCAGCTCTTCAAAACCACCTGAAATGTAGGTAACTTTAGGGATGGAACTTGAAAGGGCTTGTGGTTACTAGTAAGCACAGTAAATAAAACAGTGAAGTTCATTAGTAAGGAGAAGAGAGAGAGCTTCTGAGACATAATGTTTGAGAGTTAGGAAGGCCTAGGAAGGTAGGATAACTTGTTCCCTTGGGGATTTCAGCCAGCCGTTCGTGGCTACAGCACAGTCAGTTGTAGAGAGGTTGCAGATCTGTGTGCATGTACACTTTTGAAAAAGTTCAGTTGGCTTATTTGTAGAAAGATGCCCAATCTACAAAGGGGGCAATTTCCATTTGGAGCTGAAACAGTTATATAGAAACTGCCACAATTTAGTCCATTCACAATTAAGAAGCTGCCCTAATCAAACATCTAATCAAATTAGATATTCATGTTTCTTCTCTATTTTATTTCTATATTTAGTTTATTCCCGTCCAAAGATGTGTAACCAAAAGATTATAAAGAAGGAGAGGAAGAAAGAAAGAAAGATATTTCTCTTCTCTATATGTGCATTTTATCAGCACAGCCTCAGCTTGAGATCCCTTGGGGAAAGCCTTTCAAAACAGGCGGAATGATGTCCTTCCTGCCCCAACATAACTTCCCAGCTGGCAGGGGAAAACTACACATTGTACCCTAAATAACAACCGAGAGAGTAGATAAAAATCACTTCCCAAGGGCACTCGCTTCAGCTTCCCTCAGAAAGGGCTGTATAAGCAATCTTGAAGTTACTATTAACTCTGTATTTTAGAAGAGACACAATGGATTCCTGTCCTTACTTATTAGAATGACTGTACTGCTTTTTTGCAGGTGAGTCTCCATTTTTACTTAACAAACTATAGCGCAAGTGGCCTAAGGCACGGGAACAGCCAGAGTGGAGCAGATCACATCTGGGTGAAGATTCATGAGCGGGAAGAAAAGTCTGCAGAGGGGTTCAAATTTCTTTCTTGGTCCTCCTCCCAAGATGTTCTTGTAAGTGCAAAAATCCTGTGATGGCCACAGCAGTAGGTATGAAAACCACACGTTTCGATGCAATACAACACAATTCTTATCCGGAAGCTTATAAGAAACACGTGCCACTTTCTTAGAAGCATCTGACTGTAAGCAAGTGTAGCCTGGAAAGGCTTCTCTTGCTTTTCCCAGTACTCAGATATGCTGTTACCCAATCCCTCAGGTAGCTGATATGTGAGAACTCAAATGCCCCTTTTTTTCTGTAAGAACCACACAGGCCGACATCCTCAGGGCTTCTGCAAACTGGCACAGAGTGGCCCTGCCCTGTCACAGCTCTTTAATGGACACCTTGGAGAAGGACTCATAGCTGAGCCTTGGCAGGCACCCCAAGCTTGCCATCCTCACTGCCAGAGGGTTCTGCTAAAAAGCCAGAAGTGGTTAGCACTATTTTTGTCAAAGGCAAATAGAAAATAATAATTTCCTCAGGATATACATCCTCTCAGAAAAAAATAAAAATTCTCGTTTTGACAGAAAAAGGAAATGGATAAAGAGAGTCAGTTGAGAGTCCTCTTCGTTTCTACATGATCAACTTTCCTCCCACCATAGCTGAGAGATTCTTACACTTGAAAGGGGTCTCCCGAGCTGGGTCAGTGCTTTCTCCACAGCTTTGATCCCTGCAGATAAGCAGTTACCTAATTTCCAAACTTGCCAAGAATGGAGATTGCCCAGCCTCCCCTGGCACCTAGCTCTGGTGCTTAACAGCTCTCACTGCCAGGAGATGCTTCCCGGGGCCACCTCCCCCCCACCCCATGTAGTAATTTGCCTCTGCTTTCTCCCACTGCCTGTGCGTCAAGGTCCTTCACAACCTTGACAGCTCAGAGCCCATCACTTCTCACACCTCCCTTTCCAGACCAAACCCAGAAAATGTTCTTTAACGTTTCCTTTGGGGTCCCAGTTTCTCAGCTGTGTTTTCAGCTTACCTCTGAACTCTGCCACATTCTACTTTTCCTCTCCTGAAGAGAGGCTGCCATGATGGGAAGATCACCCTGGGGTCCCCCACGCTCCAATTTTCGGATTTGTATTTTGGGTCCAGAAATAGCTCAGTTAACTCAGGGTCACAATGGAATTTTTTGACTAGCTCCTAAAAATAGTACTGGGAAAAAGTATTTCTCAATTTTAGGTATCTATGGGAAATTAACTAAAAATTCCCCCTGTTCCCCATAGAATGTGTTAAAAATAAACAGAAGGCCCGAACCATCTATTTTCTGCTCTAAATTTTGGTTGGGTAAAAAAGAATGAAATATTGCCATTTGCAGCAACATGGATGGACCTAGAGATTATCACACTAAGTGAAGTAAGTCAGACAGAGAAAGACAAATATCATATGATATCACTTATTTGTAAAAAAAAAAAAAAGATACAAATGAATTTATTTACAAATCCAAAACAGACTCACAGACGTAGAAAACAATCTTATGGTTACCAAAGAGGAAACGGGGGGAGGGATAAATTAGGCATTTGGGATTAGCCAATACACACCACTATATATAAACTAGATAAACAACAAGGACCTACTGTATAGCACAGGGAACTATATTCAGTACCTTGTAATAACCTAAAATGGAAAAGAATCTGAAAAAGGATATATATATGTACAACTGAATTACTTTGCTGTACAGCTGAAAATAACACAACATTGTAAATCAACTATACTTCCAATAAAAAATTGAAAAATAAGCTATGGCTGGGTTTTTGAAGGTGAAGAATCGTTATGGAGGAATTAGCATCAAATAAAAAAAACTCATCCATAGCTTCGTATCTTGTTCTGGTGATGTTAATGTGAAAGACATAATTTATTATCCTGAAATGTTAAAATTTGACATAAATGGGTGGCCAGATAGATGGATGAGTCAAATTAAACAGGAGGAAAGAAACCAAATAGTTGCTGAAGAGTCTTGGGAAGTTCCATGGAACTGTTAGTGTTTTTCATTAATCACCAGTTAAAGCTCAACAGTCGCCCACATACATAGCTGTTCCACATACATAGTGCCGGGCCCCTTATCCAGGTCTGAATTACCTCAGGGTGTTCCTGACTCAGGAGTTTATATTCTATGAAATCTGCTTTTGCGTGGACTGAACAACTGCTTGGCATTAACTTGTCACATGTAAA
Organism: Tursiops truncatus; assembly: GCF_011762595.2. Lineage (NCBI taxonomy): Eukaryota > Metazoa > Chordata > Mammalia > Artiodactyla > Delphinidae > Tursiops > Tursiops truncatus. Next base: position 159,851,069 of record NC_047035.1, on the reverse strand, counting down.
GTATAAATTACTGCCGTGCCAAAGACATCCTTTAGGCTTAGTATCAGTTTCAGCTCTTGGTTGGATCCTCCCACTCTAGAAATGAACCAGTGAGACCATTCCAGATTTTCCAAGCATCGTAAATAAAGGAAATTCCAGCTCACGATGTGAAATCCTCTTGCAGAGAAAAGGAAATATGACCCAAGCTGGTGACTTATTCTGATAAATAGCTTGAAAATTCAGAAAAAAATCAGAAGGATCCTGGTTGTAAAGAAAATTGGCGATTAATTCATGAGTCAGAGCGCACTCTAAATATTCTCTTCGGAGGTTTAACTTATGTATGATAGCACATAGGTTGTTGACATGTTGTTTTAAAAAATAGGGAGTTCCCCGGCAGTCCAGTGGTTAGGGCTCAGCACTTTCACTGCCATGGCCAGGGTTCAATCCCTGGTTGGGGAACTAAGATCCTGCAAGCCATGCAGTGCAGCCAAAAAAATTTTTAAATTTTTTTAAAGTTAAAAAATAATCATTGGTTACCTTTTTAGAACATTTACTTCCATGGAATAGAAAATGTAAGATGTTATCTAATTAATTCTTATGAGTGAGATCTGGTCGGTACAGAGTTGGTTAGATAAATTATCACCACTTCAAATGGATAAAAGTGAAAGAAATTTAAGAGTCCCTCTAAGGTCACAGATGACTCAGTGGTGGGGTGTTAATTCATACCCACTAGGCAGTGAGGGGACTAACATCCTATTTGTCTTCCAAAATACATTATCCAGAAGCCGTCTTATGGACAAAAGGCTTAATGTCTTTTGTTTCCCACTGCTAGGGGCTGAAGTTATTCAACCAAGAAGATAAAATCACAGACTGTAAGGGCTGAACAAATCTTGGAGAGTTTAATTCAGCTCTCCCCTTTCTGTAGACAAGGTAAATTAGGCCTCTGCAAGATTATTAAAAATCAGGTGTAATTCATGTCTACAGCCTGAGTCTTCTGGCTCCCCTGTTACACCAACTGAAAGCAACGGTGAACTTTATTTCGTTCATGGAGTCTCAAAACAAACTCAAAGTCCATTTAGGCCAGGATGGCTCTTTTCTTCTCATGCTCAACACTGCTGGTGCCTATTTTGGGGCTGACTGTTAAAAACGCTCCTCGACTGTACATAAGGTACCACGTGTTTCTTCTGGTAAATCAGAAGTCATTTTTACATTGTATGTGGGGGAAGATTGCATCTACTAGCATGACACATTATCACAAATGTCCAATATGGCCCCCTCCCCACACAGAGGCATTCCATCCTGCCTGTTGTAGGCAACTGCTCGCAAGAAACACGCACCATGTGAAAAAGTCATTACTGCCTTGCGTAAGGAATGAAACAGATTCCATCAGCATGTCTAAGCTTTTGCAGATAACAAGACAGCAACGGCTTGGCTTACTAAGAATACTGCAGGTTTTTTTTTTTAACCTTTCGAAAATTCATTCTTGTCTAATGATTAGGTATGGGTAAAAGTGAGTTAAGTACTGCCTGACGGTTGGCTCAATAGAAGCTCTGTAATATCACCTCTCCTGGTCTTCTTTGATATAGAACCAGCCATCTGTATTGACGGCTTCTCTGCCTCTTTAATAAGTTGTAAATTGAGTAACATAATTCTTCCCATGTCCAAGGCTAGTCAGCCAAAATACTGTGTTCAGAAATTGGCTGGCTGTGTGTTATAACTTGTCTGTCATCACTTTCTTTCATTACAGTCCTGTGGCTGGTTTCTGGAGACTGTACGGACCTATTCACTAGAGGCTCACTTAATTTGGGTGTGTGCTACACGTTATCCTGTGCTCGTGTTAGACCAAAATGTCACATTCCACAATTGTCTCCAGATGATCACCAAGCATGGAAAAGGATCGGCTTGGGGGTTTGCCAAGGCTCCTTCTACAAGACTTGTCTATTCGCAATTGATAAGATTGATCAAATCTATCACCTTCTGTCCCTTGTGCTATTATTTCACAGAAATGGCCTATTCCTGAGCCTCGTAGTTTATTTTCCTTTTCCTTGTGAATATATCTGAAAAGAACACTTGTAAGATATAAGTCCAGTAAAAGAAAGGCCTTTCCTGTGGATTAACCTTATTAGAGCTTTCCAGAAATGAAATGGACAACTTTTTAAAGAGAGGACGCTTGGTTGTGGAAGTATTTATAAAGAGAACAGATATCCATGTTAACCTGAAGGTTGAAATAGATACTTTCTAGAACTCCTTCTGAAGCTAAGATTTGTTGAAACTATACTCACTTAGTTCAATGTAGGGGAGCCCAGGGAAGAGTAATAAATATAAATGGAAGGTTTTTGTTTTATTACCATAATTATTAGTTTTACTCAAAAAAGTAAAAATGTTCTTTTTTGTTTTTGTTGTTGAGTCATGTGGGATAAGGGTTTTTGTTTTGGAACAAGAAAAGGGCAATTTAGTTTGTATGGCGTATGGGAAATTATCTTAAACTGGGACACACGTCACAGATCCTTCTGTAAGAGCAGGTCAAGACTGGCTTAGCGTTTCCTTAAGGAAGGAGGTACCGCTGTATAAGCCCAGGCAAAGGTAAGGTGCATCAGATATACAGATCATCTCCCTAAATATTTATGAGGCAGCCCTTTTCTTGAGCCAGCATAAACAGGTAACTACTGCATCTTCGGGTTGATGTGGTAAACAACTCAGGCATCGGCCGGTAGAGCGTATCTGTGGGCTCACAGTTGAAGTCAACCGTGCAGGGAGGAGGGACACCGAGGAAATGCAGTTTCATTTCCCAGTAACTCCTCCGATGTGAATTAAGGTGGGAGCTGAGGAGAACATCTGTAAAAACAGCAGCCTGCAAACTTCAGAAAGATGGGGACTTCAGAAGGCCCACTTCACGGCACCTTGAGTCCCAAACACTTTCTGGTTATTGTACAATATGAGTGAAAACTCCTCCAGGGATGAATCATGGTTCTAGAGTTTTAGGTAATCTCTGCATAGGACACAGAACCACAGCCGTGCTATATCACACCAATTTATTATAATAAAGCTATGTGACATCTACCAGCCTGAACACAAAGACACTGGCAACTGCATGGCAAGAAAAAATCCAAATATTCATTCTCAGAGAATCATCGCTGATGGACTTGATCTCTGTCCATCTTCGCTATAATTACAGGACAACGTTGAGCTTATCAAAGGCTCTCAGAATATCACCACCGAGATTTGTCTCTACGCCTTCATGAATACAGTGATTAATAAAGCACATTCAAATGATTATAATCCTGGGCAGTGATCCACATGACTGTGAATTATGATTAATACCAAATAACCAAAATAATTTCTATATGGACATGTGGTCACACAGAAAGTGGTGGGCACACGGCTGAGCTTCAAGAGAAGCCTGAGATGTAATCACTTTCCTGTATTTGTGTGGTCCTGATCACATGTATGGTAAACTGAGGACAAGTCCCTCACCATCCTGAGCCTCAGTTTTCTGATCTGTGAAATGGGGACACCCATGCAGGCCCTATCTTCTTTTGGAGGCTTGTGAAGGTGGTAATCAATTATCATCTGCTGCTTCCCCATGGCTTGTCAGAAAGTCACGTATGTAAGAGAAGTGAGCGCCTGAGTGTTAGAGTGAATGACCAAGCAAGCTTTTATGCACAGCACTGCTGGCATCCAGCCCTCCCCTGACTGGGCCTCTGCACAGTGCCCCGCATCCACTGAGCCATGGCAAGCCCTAGCAGGAGCAAGCCCAACAAATGCAAACATCCGGAGAGTTCTCACTCTCAAGTGTCTTACAGAAAATAGAGCCAGGAACTCCATCTGGCACTCCGTTTGCTAAGTGTCCCATGGATGTCAAATACCGAGAAACGTGGCTGTTTAAAATCCCAGGGAATAAGACTTCCGCTCAGCAGCTTTCCAATGGACACGCACCACACTCTGTGAAGCAGGAGCCCTCCACCGCGTGGTCTGGTCGCGGGGATTGCCCTCCAGCCCTCCCCCACCCCCACCCCCAGCCCGGCCTCTGCTTCGAGGGACAGAGACGCCTGGCTGATGATGTCAGGCTGGTCAGCTTCTGCGGCGTGTTAATACGCTGGGCGCCGATAGAGGGCAGTGTTGTACGTCTGCAAAAGCCCACGCTCCACCACCTAACAAGACCACCTAAGCACTTATCTCCGGTCCTCCTGCAACTCCAGCACCAGTTTATTAACGAACAGGAGCAATTAAAGCAACTACGTCACGAAACAGATGGCTTCTGGTCAAAGCTCATTATTGCTACATCACCACTTTGATACTGGAAAGGGCTTCATAATAATTCATCATTATTCCTCACCAGTATTTCTCTGCAGAAGGCCACATTAGCCTCACTTTTCAGAAGACAGATCCAGAGAGGCTAACTGCATGGTGCGAGTCTTTCAGTCCAGAACCAGACAGAGCTAGAAAGAACACTCGGGGTTTCTGCATTATGCTGGGGAGTTCTCAAAATGCTGTCTTGGAATGAAAACCACCCATGGCCTTCCTTTGCTCATGATTAATTGGGAATGGTTGTCTGGCTTAGCGAGTCACTGGGACTTCACAGATGGGACCCCTTTCCCCACTGTACCCTAACTGCCATTTATCTCAGTTAAGGTTGATAACTGGTGACCAAACCAGCTAATTAAGCCCATTCTGCAGCACAAGGAAGGGGTTAGAGGGGGATGAGAAACAGACACATACAATGGAGCCAAAGAGTGTAAGTGATTCAAGTGATTAGGGGTATCAAGAGTTTCATCCTTCAGTGTTTCCTCCCTGCTATGAGATAACTGAGAACAGCTTGTCCAGAGCTCAGGAGCTGTCAGATCTCTCTCTTGCACTCTCCCACCATCAACCCCTGACTTCTACAGAATCTCCTTTTGCATCCAACATTCTCAAGGCGTTGAATCACTTTTTGGCTAAGCGTATGTTGGCTTTGGTGTCACCTACACACAGAGCCTTGCTGCTTTGTTTGAGGCCTGATGACACATTCTCTTATGTAATGTGCTGGCAGTCAAGTAAGACTCGAAACTTCCCTGTTATGTATGAAGTGTCATCTCTAAGGTGGAGACTTTCTTGCAAAATGGCATTGATAATAAATTGATAAGTGGAATCGGCTGACAAACAGCACTGTAACCATTCAGGCTCCTCTCATTGCCAATTTATCTCTAAAACACCGTTAGGCTAAAGAAGGCTTTCTGGCCTAAGTAAGTGCCGTTGTGTATTTCGGAATGACAGATTAAAATAAGGATTTGCAGTCAAACCCTGCCAGTAAGCGTACACTTGTCGCTTGTTGCAAAGTGGTCGAGTGGAGCACAGGGTCAGGCCTGGATGCCGGCACACCAGGCAGCGTAAGTATCTGGTTTGGGGCTGTGAAAAATTTCTTTCTCTGGTGGTAGCTCTGTCTGGCACCTCCTTCAACCACCTAAAAAGACTGTTGGCCCCCAGATAATCAAGTGTTACTTTCGCTCTTACTAAGCGCTGTGCCAGTCTCGGGGCAGTCGGAAAGGGTGGAGGAAAACATGGTGCTTTGATGGCTCTGGCCTGGTCTAAAGGGACACACCCAAGTCTGAAGAGTTTGTACCCACATCCTTTCCACTACAGCTGGGTTGCTTGTGGCAATCAATTTTGCAAGATCTGTTAGAGGCAGTGCCAGCCAGTACTCAACTGGATCTCGATATAAATGGGCCATATGCTGGGGGCATTCTGAGACCACTAGAAAACCATTTGGCCCGAAGTCTGGACAAGTTTCTCTGATCCAAAATGGCACCTTGTATCCAGGTGCCTTGGATGCAGCCAACTGTTTCATCTCAAGACATCATCAAACATCAGACACAAAAGAACTCTCAAAGCTGATGTAGTCCAACTGCTCAGCTCACTTTATGCACAAGGACACTGAGGTTCAGGGAAGTGCAGACTTGTCCCAGGTTGAGGCGATGGGCGGTAGAGAACAGACTCTGCTTCCGGAGTCAGAGGTTCAAGTGTGACTCCTCCAGTTGCCCTTGAACAGACCTCTCTGACACTTGCATTACTCTTTGATACCTTTTGAGCTGTTGAGAAGATGACACGGATGAGCACTCTTATTTCTGTGTGCCTCAGCACTGCCCGGAAGACTTGATAGACATGCTGATTCTGGACTCCCTGCCAACCCTCCAGCAGAGGTTCAGAGTCAGGTTTCCACGGGTCTGTCTTTGAGGAGCATGGTGAAGACAGTTATGATCTTTGCTGTCTCAGTGTGGCATGGCATCCCGTTGGGTTTCTTCACTCTGTTTTCTAGGTGTGATCCCGAGAATGTAGCCTCACTTTACTAAGTAGGAATAATGGTTGGCTTCATCCACCTTCCATTCCATCTCCATCTCTCCTCCCTTTGCTCTATTCAGGATATAGACATACACAGCCTGTCTAGCTGCTTGCCTTATTAAGGCCGCCAGAAGGTCTGACCTTGCAAGTAAGTGTGAACCCATGCCAACTTCATGGAGCATAGGCCATTCATTATGTCCTGGCTTGCTTGCTATGTTCCATCACGAGCATAGGACTAGACACAGTGGGACTTCCATTCAAGTGTCTTGTTGATGAAGATGTTACATGGTACCCATAAAATCCTGGTGCTTCTCCATGGTCTAACACTTAACACTGTCCACATAACAGAACACACTTGTTAATTGGTATTTAAGGACAAACGCATGTACATTTTCTAGGCCACCCCAGTGGCACTCAATATATTTTATCTCTGATTCTGACCATAACAAATTTTCTACCATTCTTCTAGAACTAGAAAGATTAAAGTCAATGACAACAATTAGAAGATCATTCACTATGTAGTTTCTCTTTTGCCTATAATTTGAGTTATTTATGTTTAAAATGACGTACTTCAAAATAGTTCAACACTGTCTAAACACATTATAAAGACCTAGAATTTCTTTTTTAAAAATGTTCTGATTTTGTTTATTGAAAAGACAAAATTACAATCAAGGAAAATTGAAGAGAAAATAATCCATTATTTAAGCACGTCAGATGATTGTATTCTTTTCAGTTTCCTTTCTGTCCTTGTTCATAGCCTTGCAATTCAAGAAAGTTTGTTTTCTAGTCTCAGCTCAGCTATTAGCAAGTATGATCCTGAGAAAGGAGCTTATTTCTACTTTAATAAGTAGAAATAAATGTCCATCTCATTCATGTCATGGGGTGGTTATGGGAACCTGGGACTCATACAGGTGAAAATGGTTTGCATATTATAAAGTGCCTTAAATGTCAAAAGGATTGTTATTTTGATCAAAGGCTCATTTCATGATGATGTTCTCCATCTCTTTAAAAAGCTATTGGCATCTGTTTTTAGAGGATGACAAAGGTAAAATGAAGAAAGATGAAAGGATCTGTAAAAATTTCAGAGTATTTGACCCAAAGAGGAAAAAGCTGAAAAGCTACTTAATATCTGCAAGGATGTGAAGTCCTATGATAAAGTGTGAGTGGGAACCAGCTGTTACCTATCTCTTCAGAGGTCAAATAAAGAAGTTACGGGCTTCATTTTGAAGAGGGTATTTAAGTTTTCTTAAGATCAACTTCCTGACTGTAGGGATTTTTAGCAACTGGAAAGGGCTAGCATAGCACGAGGCTCCTGCCTTGTGTCTTGAAGAATGTTACGTTTGTCTGTTGTCATATACAAAATACCCCCAAACTTCATGGTGTGAAACAAGCAAGCACAATTTTACGATGCTCCTGGATTCTGTGGGTAAGGGATTCAGACAGGCCACAGAATGGTTTGTGTCTGCTCCACACTGGCTGGGGCCTCAGTGTGGAAGATTCAAAGGACTGGGAGGAACTTACACGATGGGTCGGAATCATCCATAGGTGTCTTCACTCACATGTCAAAGTTCTGGGGTCATGTTGGGCATCTGTCTCCATGTCCAGTTCAGATGTCTCCAGGTGGTCATTGCATTGGCTTCTCCAACATGGCAAACTTGGGGTGGCTGGACATCTTACATGTGGCTCTGGGCTCCAAGAACAAGTACAAAAGCTGCGTGGCTTTGAAATCACAAAGTGTCACTTGTGCTCAACTAGGATGGTGGAAGTAGTCAGAATACCATATCCAGATTCAAGGGGAGGGAATGCTGATGTTACTTCTCAATGGCAGACTGTTGAAGAATTTGCAGCCATGTTTGAAAACCACCACAAAGAGCTGACTGTAATTCATTTATTCATTCAACCAACCAGCATTTCTCAAGCACAGATACCAGGTTCTGGGCTGGGAGAGCTAAGAAGAGCTCAACACATCCCTGCCAGCCTGGAGGAGTCTCTGGGCTGATGGTGGTGGAGAAGGGGGCAGAGTCAAGGTGATAAACTTGGGGAGGGACCCTGTGAAGCCCACCCAGGTTTTCTACCACGAAGACCCTTCTCTCTGGGACTGAACACTCTAGGGGAAAATTCTTAGTCCTTCTGAATCCAACTAAGCTACAAGTAGTTTTTCCATTTGTTTTTACTTCTAGCCTTTGGCTTGTGCTTTCTGGGTTTCACAATCCAGGGATCCCTAATCTTTGGCAATGAGTCCCATTCTAAATGTAAACAGATGGAGAAAGTGCCAGCTTGGAACATGCTGACACTGGTTGGGCAAGTGCAGCTGCATTAAACAACTCGGTTTGCTGAGCTCTTTCCCATAGGACTCAGAAGTTTCACACTTGGGAGGCACACAGCTAATGGCTTTCACAGGGTCCACCCAGGAAGGGCTGGGTGGCTCCAGCTCAGTTCAGTAGACATTTGTAGAGCAGATAAGAGCCCCGTTGGTGAGCTTTCAGGGGAATACACCAGGTTAGCCGTAGTGACCTTTAATTATTTCTTTTATGTTCTCCAGCTTTTCGCAGGGCAGATAATACAATGAAGCTACCTCAAACCGAACTCCTGCTGCCACCACTTAAAATAACTTCGTGACTGAGACGGGCCCCACTGACTCAGAATCAGATTTCGATTTGTTCTGTCTCTTCCCCATCCTGCCTTCTTGGGACAGGGAAGGGCTGGATGAGCTCAGTTCACTTTCCAGCTCAGTGCAGGGCTTCTGTTTTTTGCTTTCCTCGGTCAGGGCCGGAGGAAGTAACACTCCATTGCTGGTGGTGAGAGGTGTCTGTCCAAAGCATCACTTACCCCTAAATCTCTCCCTCTGGCTGAACAAAATGTTCATCAGTAACTAATGTGCAGTCCCCATAGTCTTGTGGCACGGTTGCCTCTGGAAGGTTTGGTAAAAGTAAAATGCCCCCTGGTTACGTGGATAAACTCATGAACAACAGTGGCCATAATAACCAACATGTATTGAGCACGCAGTAGGCGCTTGGCTGACGTCTTTTCTTGCAATACCTCATTAAATCCCTGCTGTATGAGTGACAACTTGATGAGTCAGTCACTTTTGTCATCCTTGTTACATAGATAAGAGCACTGGGGCTCAGGAGGTGACATAGTTTGCCAAAGGTACTGTGGATATGCTATCAGAGCCAGGAGTTGAACCCAAGTCTGTCTTACTCCAAAACTCTTGTTTATAACCACTGCACAGCAGTTACACAGCTGGCAAAGAGTGGGAGTTTGGGAGTTTGGGATACTACCTGACAGGTATGTGTTGATGGTGTGGTCTCGGGTAGGAGAAAGAACATGGTGTTCTTCCTTAGGGACACACTAGGGACACCAAGAAGATGAAAAAATAGAATGTGGGGGATGCTGAGCATAAACCCAGATATTCAGCATTTATTGAACACCTACTATGTGTAGGTACACAGTGAAGTCAGGAGCGTACAGGGACCAGCAGGAGTCACTTATGAGAGACAGGAAGAAGACCCTTCGTCAGCCTCAAGAACAACAGTGTGGGTGCTTTCTCCTCTGGAAGACCTAAGCACCTTGGGGTCAACCAAGCTACTTAGAGATCCCAGTCCTCGGGGCTCCACACTGGACCTCCCAGACCAGCTGCACCCCCAGTCTCCCTGACTCAGCCCCTGAAGTCACAGAAGATGTCTGTAATATTTGTGTGGAAGAAATAAGAAGCAAAAGCAGGACCCCAGAGCCCTGGGGGCAGCGACCTTCTGCAGAGTGGCCTGGAAACCCACAAGAGCCCCCTGTGGGAGCGGCAGGAACTTTGCTGTGGACACAGTGGATGGAGCAGCTGGGCCCTTGGAATGTAGTCATCTGGGGCTTGTCCCTGATGGACTGGAAGTACTTTCCTCCAGTGAGAGCACAGTGGCGACCAAGAGAATCGATGGAGCGAGGGGGCTTGGAGGTGCTGGAGGAATCATACATATTTTATACTGTGGAATCGAATGGGAAACGCAAAGTGATTTCTTTTTCAAATGGCAGTGGCGGAGACTTGATTTCATTTAAGATTAATAGGCGCACTGCCCAGTCATCAGAACTTGGAGACAAAGCAAGATAAAGAGCCAAGATGCTGAGGCACGAAGATGGAGCTGGGACATCCAGAGCTGCAAAGGGGTGTTTGGGCACCAACACCACAGGCCACGAGGTGGGCTGACGGGCAGGCACCTCTTCGTTCATATAATATGTTCCCAGAAAGTGTGGAGAAGCTGGGACATTATTTTCAAAGCACCAGGAAGATTCTGGTAACGCTTATGAAGTTACTTATATAATGTGAATGATGACGCTCCAATAGAGTCTGTGTCCTGGTGAGCTTGGCTGGCAAAACAAAACCAGGGCTGAAGTGCAGGTGCCAATTGGTGGAGGAAGCATGCACAATGGGCTCATTCCTCCCCTGCCCTCGGTGGGGACCACCAGCCTGGATCATTCCGGAGCGCTAAGCATCTAGGCTGTTCGCAGAGATAGGCAGGGACAGATATCTCGCTCTTTCCTTGGGAATTTCCTTTCATGCTGAGTAGCCTCTGAAGGCAAATGGAAGGTGATTCTCCAGGCCACCCCTTTGCTTGATCTATTTCCAAACACTGTGTCTCTGCCTCCACTTCCTGCTAGTTTCTATGAAAGGAGCACGTGGCAGTGCTTCCTTTAGCCAATGCCTCTTTCTCCTTTTGAGATCTGACACATCCTTAGGAAGTCAGTTCAGAATTTACAGTCAGGGCAGGAGTGGGATCAGCACACCCTTTGTGAAAGGGAGGCCGACAGGGTGTAGTGACCATAGGGGTTTTCCCTGCACACAAGACAGGCATCCAGGAAACACTCCCATTCTGCTCACCCTTTCTTCCCATGAACTATCCACAGACTTGTGTCGTCACATCCTGCGTGTCAGTCCTGCCCTGGGCGGCATGAGGAATAGGAGATAAGCTCACGTTTCCTGCCTGCCAGGCACGTGAAGACTTCCCATTTTGTCTCTTGCCCTCATCATGCTAACATGTGCCCAGCTCCCTGCTGTGCTCATGCCCATGGGGGAGCTGGGCTGTTGGCACTGCCCCCTGCAGCTCTAGAAAGGAGGAGCATCAATCAGGTGACCCTGGACCTCGGGGAAGCATGGCCTATTTGGGAGTCACTTAGGAGAAACAATTAGAGAGCAAAGCAAGACCGAATATGTCCTTCCAGGGTCCCTCTGCACTACCATGCCTGCCTGCCCAGAGGACGTTCTCTTTTTCAGTCATGCGCACTGTGAACCTCACGTCCCTCTCACCTGCAGGAGAAGTGCTATTGTGAGTGGGCAGTGTGATGCCAGAGGCTCTGCAGCTTCTGGTGCTTCATGTCACCTGCAGGTCCTGGACATCACCTTGTCACCCATGGGGACTCCTCCATCAGTGCTGCCAGCCACCTGTGGCATAAAGCTCAGGACAGGGCTGCCCTTTCCTTCAGGTTCAGTCAACCCAGAAAACCCTCACCATCCTCCACTCAACTGAAAAACGAATGAAATGAAACACGAAAAATCACACTCAATCCCAGGAAGCAACGGACACGTGGGGCTAGGTTGTTGGAGATGATGTCACCTCCCTCTCAACTGCCTTGTTCCGGTTTTTTGTTTTTTTGTTTTTTTGTTTTTTTTTTTTGCAGTACGCGAGCCTCTCACTGTTGTGGCCTCTCCCGCTGTGGAGCACAGGTTCCGGACGCGCAGGCTCAGCGGCCATGGCTCACGGGCCCAGCCGCTCCGCGGCATGTGGGATCCTCCCGGACCGGGGCACGAACCCGCGTCCCGTGCATCAGCAGGTGGACTCTCAACCACTGCGCCACCAGGGAAGCCCTCCGGTTTGTTTTTTAAACAACATGGGAGATTCTTGGTTACAACCACAAGAAGAGAGGAAACGTACCACCATGTTGGCCAGGATCAACATTCCCCTGCTTTTCCCCAGTGTCTTCCACCTGCCGGCCCAGTGCTCCTGTGCCAGGGGACCCGTGGCATTCATGACACGTGTCTGTGGGAGGGTGGGCATGGACACGGGGAGGGCTGGGCCCACACAGGCCTGGCCACGGCAATAGAATGGGGCAGAGAAGTTCACTCATTTATAAAATGGGCCCCACTTTTCTTGCAGGAGGTCATGTGTGCACAGCACCTGGATGGGGTGGCACTCAGTTCTGGCCATTTCCAATCCTACAGGGGCAGCGCTGGGGTCCCTGCTTCCCAGGGGTCCTGAGCCACCTCCCATGGTAACACGTTTCCACAGGTGGTCGGCAGGCCGTAGGCCAGGGACATGAAAGCATCTCCTCTCCCAACACTTCATTTTCTCCTTCTGCCCCTTTTTCTTCATTCTTCCCCTTCTCTTTTCTCTCCCTTCCCCTGCCCAATCAATTTCCCCTCCTCACCCAGTTTTTTGGAACTAAGAGACCTGGCATGCCACCATCTCTTTGTGACCTTAGAAAAGGCCTTCACCCCCTTGGGATTCACATCCTCGTGTGTAAAAGCAGGAGGCTGGACCATGGCTGGGGAAGACAACCTCAGGGCTGATCCCGTGGACATGTTGACCCAGGGCCATGAGTCTTCTCCAAACTGCCCTCCCAGCCTACGTGGGTGGCTGCCGGGGGTGCCCATGGACCCCGGGCTCCATTCACCAAACTGCTAAAGTCAGCTCTAACTGAATTTTTTTTTCCTCTCCTGCTCACAGAAGGAAAGCAGTCACCAATCCAAGCTGCTGAGGCAGTGTTTTCTCTCTGTCACAACCAGAATGCATGCCATCCTCTGCTAGGCACACCTCGGGCCAGTGCTGGGGGGTGACCTTGGCCCAGCTCCCTGCTTTGCCTCAGCATCTGAACCGAGCCAAACAGGAGCCATAAAAGGGCTGCAGGGCCAATGAAGTAATGTCTGAAAACATTTGTGGGATCTTTCGGTTTCCCAAAGCATTTTTCTAATTCCAGAAGGAGACTGTCCCTTTAAAAAAAAAAAACGAGGCCATTTGCGGGGGTGAATTTAGAGCTGTGCACAATAATCCCATTGTCATGCTGTAGTTGAATCCACAATCCTGGGCAGGGCCAAAATGTAATCACTTCAATTATTTATCAGAAAAATTGTCATTCTCATCTCCATCCATATGTTGAAATGGTTTTCTAATATGGTTTTAAAAATATGCCCCAGTTCATGGTCCCAACTTCCAGGAATCACTGTGTCCCCATCAGCTGACAGCATCAAATCAGTTGGCTCCAAAAAGCACTCCTGCTTCAAAAAGCCTGACTCAGCCTGGCCTTAGAGGATGCTCCTGCGGGACGCAGGTTTGGACTCAAACTGGTATTTTCAACCCTGGGCAAGTTTCAGCAAAGTAAGGTTGGGACGATGGTGATGCTCTTGTGATTAATCTCCTACACGAAAGATTGAACAGGAAGTTAACTTGGATTTCTTAGAAGCTGCCAAGGCTTAAGAGCCTTGGTTTTAGTGAGAATTTCAGATGCAAGACCTGCCCAGGGCATCTGTCATCAGGACCGTGACTTAATCATTGTTTTTGCTTTATTGTCCACAAGAATCTGGGGAATGAGGTTGATGTCACCAGCGAATTTTCCAAATTGTCCACAGGCCTCCAACGACATGAATTTGTTCCAGTGAAAAGTGTGGGCTCCTTGGAATGTCTCAGGATGTGGAGGATGTGTGGATGCTGGTACCTCACCAGCCAAGCCCCGTCAGCAGGCTGCAGGATCCGGAGCACGTGTTGGGGACTCTTGGAACTCGGGCCTCGGATCAAATACGATTATTGTGTTGAGCTTCATAAGATTGCCAATATTCAAATAGTTTTTTAACTTATAAAAATGGTAGTGTCATATGGTTTGACCTAATGTGTGCCCTTGACACTTGAATGTGACCTTCTTCTTTGATGGTGGCCGAAATACCCACTGTGGCATTTAGAATGAAATCGTACTCATGCTCAAAGCTCCAGTCTGATTCATAAAGCATCCTCAACCCAAGTGACCTTAGTCCTGAAAATTCCCCTCACGATTTCCCCCCACCCCAATCAGAGCTAACCTCTCCATCCTGGCATTTTGCTGATAGTCGGCTATAGTTCTTATAAAATATATACCTCTAACTATAGCTATTTGTATTCATGAATGCCTATTAAAATGACAAATTATTTTAGGATGTGGTCCATCATAAACATCTTTGCATCTCTTAGATGCCTTTCCACATAGGCATTATTAATTATTTACTGGTTGGCTACCTGAATCTCGAAGCTTTTACTAATGTAACAAAATTGATTACTACCAGTCAGCTCTTTCAGAATTTATAACAGGGCTATAGTTTTTGCTTCATGTAACAAAAATGATTATAGTCTTTTAATATTAGGAATAAAAAGATTGTTGCCTTTTTTTTTTAACATCTTTATTGGAGTATAATTGCTTTACCATGGTTAGTTTCTGCTTTATAACAAACTGAATCAGGGGCTTCCCTGGTGGTGCAGTGGTTGAGAGTCCGCCTGCCGATGCAGGGGACACGGGTTCGTGCCCCGGTTCGGGAAGATCCCACATGCCGTGCAGCGGCTGGGCCCGTGAGCCATGGCCGCTGAGCCTGCGAGTCCGGAGCCTGTGCTCCGCGACGGGAGAGGCCACAACAGTGAGAGGCCCGCGTACCGCAAAAAAAAAACCCCAAAGTGAATCAGATATACATATACATATTCCCCATATGTCTTCCCTCTTGCGTCTCCCTCCCTCCCACCCACCCCATCCCACCACTCTAGGTGGTCAAAAAGCACTGAGCTGATCTCCCTGTGCTGTGCAGCTGCTTCCCACTAGCTATCTATTTTACATTTGGTAGTGTATATATGTCCATGCCACTCTCTTCATCCCAGCTTACCCTTCCCCCTCCCCATGTCCTCAAGTCCATTCTCTAGTAGGTCTGCGTCTTTACTCCCATCCTGCCCCTAGATTCTTCATGACCTCTTTTTTTTGTTTTTTTAGATTCCATATATATGTGTTAGCATACGGTATTTGTTTTTCTCTTTCTGACTTACTTCACTCTGTATGACAGACTCTACGTCCAACTACCTTGCTACAAATAACTCAATTTCATTTCTTTTTATGGTTGAGTAATGTTCCATTGTATATATGTGCCACATCTTCTTTATCCATTCATCTGTCAATGGACACTTAGGTTGCTTCCATGCCCTGGCTATTGTAAATAGAGCTGCAATGAACACTGTGGTACATGACTCTTTCTGAATTATGGTTTTCTCAGGGTATATGCCCAGTAGTGGGATTGCTGGGTCGTATGGTAGTTCTATTTTTAGTTTTTTAAGGAACCTCCATACTGTTCTCCATAGTGGCTGCATCAATTTACATTCCACCAACAGTGCAAGAGGGTTTCCTTTTCTCCACACCCTCTCCAGCATTCACTGTCTGCAGATTTTTTGATGATAGTCATTCTGACTGGTGTGAGGTGATACCTCATTGTAGTTTTCATTTGTATTTCTCTAATGATTAATGACGTTGAGCATTCTTTCATGTGTTTATTGGCAATCTGTATATATTCTTTAGAGAAATGTCGATTTAGGTCTTCTGCCCATTTTCGGATTGGGTTGTTTGTTTTTTTGATATTGAGCTGCACGAGCTGCTTGTAAATTTTGGAGATTAATCCTTTGTCAGTTGCTTCATTTGCAAATATTTTCTCCCATTCTGAGGGTTGTCTTTTTATCTTGTTTATGGTTTCCTTTGCTATGCAAAAGCTTTTAAGTTTCATTAGGTCCCATTTGTTTATTTTTGTTTTTATTTCCATTTCTCTAGGAGGTGGGTCAAAAAGGATCTTGCTGTGATGTATGTCATAGAGTGTTTTGCCTATGTCTTCCTCGAAGAGTTTTATAGTGTCTGACCTTACATTTAGGTCTTTAATCCATTTTGAGTTTATTGTTGTGTATGGTCTTAGGGAGTGTTCTAATTTCATTCTTTTACATGTAGCTGTCCAGTTTTCCCAGCACCACTTATTGAAGAGGCTGTCTTTTCTCCATTGTATATCTTTGCCTCCTTTATCAAAGATAATGTGACCATATGTGCCTGGGTTTATCTCTGGGCTTTCTATCCTATTCCATTGATCTATATTCTGTTTTTGTGCTAGGACCATACTGTCTTGATTACTGTAGCGTTGTAGTATAGTCTGAACTCAAGGAGCTTGATTCCTCCAGCTCCATTTTCATTTCTCAAGATTGCTTTGGCTATTCGGGATCTTTTGTGTTTCCATACAAATTGTGAAATTTTTTGTTCTGGTTCTGTGAAAAATGCCATTTGTCGTTTGATAGGGATTACATTGAATCTGTAGCTTGTTTGGGGTAGTATAGTCATTTTCACAATGTTGATTCTTTCAATCCAAGAACATGGTATATCTCTCCATCTATTTGTATCATCTTTAATTTCTTTCATCAGTGTCTTATAATTTTCTGCATACAAGTCTTTTGTCTCCTTAGGTAGGTTTATTGCTAGATATTTTATTCTTTTTGTTGTAACGATAAATGGGAGTATTTCCTTAATTTCACTTTCAGATTTTTCGTCGTTAGTGTATAGGAATGCAAGAGATTTCTATGCATTAATTTTGTATCCTGCTACTTTACCAAATTCATTGATTAACTCTAGTAGTTTTCTGGTAGCATCTTTAGGATCCTCTGTGTATAGTATCATGTCATCCACAAACAGTGACAGCTTTACTTCTTCTTTTCGAACTTGGATTCATTTCTTTTTCTTCTCTGATTGCTGTGGCTAAAACTTCCAAAACAATGTTGAATAATAGTGGTGAGAGTGGCCAACCTTCTCTTGTTCCTGATCTTAGTGGAAATGGTTCCAGTTTTTTCTCCATTGAGGATGATGTTGGCTGTGGGTTTGTCATATATGGCCTTTATTATGTTGAGGAAAGTTCCCTCTATGCCTACTTTCTGGAGGGTTTTTATCATAAATGGGTGTTGACTTTTGTCTAAAGTTTTTTCTGCATCTATTGAGATGATGATGTGGCTTTTATTCTTCAATTTTTTAATACGGTGTATCACTTTGATTGATTTGCGTATATTGAAGAATCCTTGCATTCCTGGGATAAGCCCCACTTGATCATGGTGTATGATCCTTTTAATGTGCTGTTGGATTCTGTTTGCTAGTATTTTGTTGAGGATTTTTGCATCTATGTTCATCAGTGATACTGGCCTGTAGTTTTTTTTTTTTTGTAACATCTTTGGTTTTGGTATCACGGTGACGGTGGTCTTGTAGAGTGAGTTTGGGAGTGTTCCTTCCTCTGCTATATTTTGGAAGAGTTTGAGAAGGATAGGTGTTAGCTCTTCTCTAAATGTTTGATAGAATTCGCCTGTGAAGCCATCTGGTCCTGGGCTATTGTTTGTTGGAAGATTTTTAATCACAGTTTCAATTTCAGTGCTTGTGACTGGTCTGTTTATATTTTCTATTTCTTCCTGGTTCAGTCTCGGAAGGTTGTGCTTTTCTAAGAATTTGTCCATTACTTCCAGGTTGTCCATTTTATTGGCATACCGTTGCTTGTAATAATCTCTCATGATCCTTTATATTTCTGCACTGTCAGTTGTTACTTCTCCTTTTTCATTTCTAATTCTATTGATTTGAGTCTTCTCCATTTTTTTCTTGATGAGTCTGGCTAATGGTTTATCAATTTTGTTTATCCTTTCAAAGAACCAGCTTTTAGTTTTATTGATCTTTGCTATTGTTCACTTCATTTCTTTTTCATTTATTTCTGATCTGATCTTTATGATTTCTTTCCTTCTGCTAACTTTGGGGTTTTTTGTTCTTCTTTCTCTAACTGCTTTAGGTGTAAGGTCTGGTTGTTTATTTGAGATGTCTCTTGTTTCTTAAGGTAGGATTGTATTGCTATAAACTTCCCTCTTAGAACTGCTTTTGCTGCATCCCATAGGTTTTGGGTTGTCGTGTCTCCATTGTCATTTGTTTCTAGGTATTTTTTGATTTCTCCAGTTGTCTCTTGGTTATTAAGTAGTGTATTGTTTAGCCTCCATGTGTTTGTATTTTTTTTTTTACAGATTTTTTCCTGTAATTGATATCTAGTCCCATAGCGTTGTAGTCAGAAAAGATACTTGATACGATTTCAATTTTCTTAAATTTACCAAGGCTTGATTTGTGACCCAAGATATGATCTATCCTGGAGAATGTTCCATGAGCACTTGAGAAGAAACTGTATTCTGTTGTTTTTGGATGGAATGTCCTATAAATATCAATTAAGTCCATCTTGTTTAATGTATCATTTAAAGCTTGTGTTTCCTTATTTATTTTCATTTTGGATGATCTGTCCATTGGTGAAAGTGGGGTGTTAAAAGTCCCCTACTATGATTGTGTTACTGTCAATTTCCCCTTTTATGGCTGTTAGTATTTGCCTTATGTATTGAGGTGCTCCTATGTTGGGTGCATAGATATTTACAATTGTTATATCTTCTTCTTGGATTGATCCCTTGACCATCATGTAGTGTCCTTCTTCGTCTCTTGTAATAGTCTTTATTTTAAAGTCTATTTTGCCTGATATGAGAATTGCTACTCCAGCTTTCTTCTGATTTCAATTTGCATGGAATATCTTTCTCCAAGATTGTTGCCTTCTTAATCTCATGAACCACATAGCATTTCCATGGTGTGCACAAATGCATTTTCCTTTGTGTTGACATGATTTAGAGAACACTAAGAGCTGACCAGTTTTCCAGGTCCTGCTGTGTCCCCCCTGGGGTGGGGGGTGAGGGGACCCATGGGGCACAAAGTGTGTCACAACTACCATAACACGTGGAACTAGACCACAAGCCTGACTGCTGCACGTGACCGGAAATCAAGGACCAGGAGCTTCCAGAGCAACAGGCCTCCAATGGAACTCACCATCACTCTATCCTCCCTCCCCAACCCACCCTGCCCACTGCTCACCTCCGTGCGCCCTGTTCAATGAATGGCTCTGACATTCTTCCAGATGCTGAAGCCAGAAGTCCTGGAGGCTAAGCGCACCGCCTTCCTGTCTGTCACCTCACCAATCCCCCACATCTCATTGGCCATTTCTCCATTCGTCTGTTCAATCTCCTTCCGCTACCCAGATGCCAAGTTACCCCTGTTCGTTCCTGGTCTCCTGCAGGCTGTGTTGCTGCCCTCTTGCCTCCTTCCACTCCTCCACCAGAGTGAGCTTTATGAACTGTGCTTCTGATCCTGTTGCTCCCCTGCTTCACATCCTTCCTGCAAGTCACACAAGCCCTTCTCTATCCAGTCCAGCCTTCCTCTCTGGAACCCTAGTCCACCGCTTTCCCTCTGAGCTGCTCAGAGTTCCTGTCTCCTCTGAGTTATGTTTCCTGCTCCCTCTGAACAGTCAGCTCACACCCTCCTCGTGGCCAATTCTTACTGAACTGTGGGACTGAACGCAAGGACACCTCCGTGATTCCCTCCACCAGGCTGGGTGGGATGCCCCTCCCTGGATCGCACCACACTGAGCTTACCCCCAGCAGAGAAAGTGGGGCCTTCAGTGCAGAAGCAGCTCATCTTAGCTGTGACAGTGTGTTTCCTTTGCTTTCCTTACTTGATGTTACATGATGCACAGATTCTTATTCTGGGTCTATTTTCTTGGACAGGACAGTGACTAATGATAAAGATCCAGCTCTAGTTCTTGACATGCTAATCCTAACCTTGAGTATTTCTCTACATGGCCTGTTACAATGGGCATGAATTTATAGGTGACACAGGCCGACACAGAGCCTTTTAGCTAATTAAATAAAAATGCCCCAGACCACTACCATCCTGCCCCCTTGGAAATAAAATACAAAGGGAGGAGAAAGATGATGTGCTGGTGATTGAACACAAATCTCTTGAGGTTTCAGTATTGGGATCTAGTGACTGAATAAGGAAAGGAATAAACTCTCCCATCCTCACACAGGACTCAGGTCTGGCTGTGAGCAAGGGGCAAAGCCACCCATCTTTATCAGATGCCAAATCTTTACCACAAATCATGAGCAGGAGGCAAAATCTCACTTTCCCCAGGGATCACTGTCATCCCTGCTCTGCTGCGTGCAGCCGGGTCACCTGCTTCCTAATGGAGGACATGGGGATAGGCAGCCTTTGAGTCCCACCTGGATGAGGCCTGTACCCTAAACAAAGTGGTAAAACCCATACCTGGGGCCTGTGCCTGGAACATGGCAGTGTCTGTGACTCATCCAACTCATGCAGGCTTAGTCATTTCAAGGTGAAGCTGTGCCAGTTCACCACCCAGTAATATTTTCCATTCAACCATCACTATAAACAGGAGATAACCAGTCATCTCTAGATTGTGCTCAGAGTGCCAGGTCTGAGGATCAGGCAGCTCAGAGGGACCAGAGGTGGCAAAGCAATCTCTTCCCTCCAGCCTGTCTGCCAGCTTACACACACCCTAGGGTGTGTAGACGGCTGGTACAGCCTCTTGGCATTGAGCTGAAATTGGGGATTTTTACATATTCAATGGGTTTCAGAGTTTAAAGAATATTACATAACTGAAATAATTTTTTTTTTTTTTTTGCGGTATGCAGGCCTCTCACTGTTGTGGCCTCTCCCGTTGCGGAGCACAGGCTCCGGACGCGCAGGCTCAGCGGCCATGGCTCACGGGCCCAGCCGCTCCGCGGCATGTGGGATCTTCCCGGACCGGGGCAGGAACCCATGTTCCCTGCATCGGCAGGCGGACTCTCAACCACTGCGCCACCAGGGAAGCACTGAAATAATATTTTTAAAAACCTTAAAAATCAGGTGACCTTGATGTACTGGGTGAAGCTAAAACTAGAGGCCAGCATTCAACTGTGATGGACTCTTTGAAACCATGGGAAGAGCATCTTACATTGAAGGTAGTTAACAGCAGACATGGGAGGCTCAGCCCACACAGGCCAGGGCTCTCAGAGGCTGTGCCCAGAGGAGGCAACAGCCAGGTGGGGCTCTGAGGGTCCTGGGTTAAACATGGCACAGCTGCAGATTCAAGCATTGATGAAGGAGGAGAACAGAAAGGTGGGGGTGGGGGTGGGAGTCTTGCGGCTCATTGGTTTAGTTTCAGCTCCAGTCTAGCCTGCCTCAGCAGATACGAGCGTTACTATCCAGAGAGACTGAAACTAATCAAAGTTATTTGCGTTGATGTGCCAAGCCACACAGACCACGCAGTCATGAGCACAGATCCACGCCGATATGAGTGTGTGCAGCAAACTCCCCCGCACGAGAGGGGATTGTGTAGTAGCAAAATTGGAGTGTTTTGAAGAGAAAGCCTGCGAATGTAAGATGAAGAGTTGACTCGGATGTGACAGGACAGGAGACAGGTGTGCTCTGCAGGCAGCCTATCTCCATGGAAACTGCAGGGCGGGCACGGTGAACTCAGCCATCTGCAGCGCGCTCCCCAAACTCCTTTCAACCCAAGCAGATACAACCTCCCCTGCGTCCCCTGCCTTCCATTAAGCTATTTATTAAGATTTTAAAATAAGAGTGCCTGTCTCTTATATTTCCTTTTTGTTGGAAGATGCAGTGAAATGACCAAGGGGCTGTGTGTGGGGGGAGGTGGGGTGGGGTGACAGGGGTGGGGTAAGGGAAGGAATACACAGCTTGATTAGCAACCATTAATGGCTCCTCACCTATGCTCTGATTTATCCTTTTTGGGGTCAGTGTTTACATTCATATGTGAGTCTAATAAAAACCCTGGAGATGGCTATTCCTAATATCCTCTTTGCAGATGTGGGACAACTGAGAGTAGCTATGTGAGGTCACCCTACATCACACACTAGGGAAGACGGAGACGGATCTCAAACCACAGTCCCAGGCTCCAAAGCCAATGTTCTCTCCTCTGAAATATACTCTCTTTCTTCAGAAAATTACACAGATTGTGGGGACAAGACTTTTCCAAGATTATTTGGATCCCCACGTGCATGCTACCATATTGCTTCATGGTCTGTAGGGTAGAATGTTAGTTCCCCTAAAATTTGAAGTCCTGCTGTCTGGGGGAAGTTGTGAACAGGACTTGGGGACAGATTGCCAGGCTCCTGGGCCACTGGGTGGGGGGTGAGAAGACCTGTAGACATCAGTATCGGAATACTCCCGTAGCTTCACTTGATAAGCATTTGTTATGGGCCATACACTTAGACATAAACACTCATGAAACGGGGGCAGCGGCCGGGGAATGCGAACGCCCATAGACATGGTGCTAGGCTCAGGGAAGCCCCACTCTAATCAGGAAGACCAGCTGGGGAGCCTGGGCTGCTCCCACATCCGGCCCCTAACCCCTTCCTCACTAAGAATCTCTGGGCTGGGTCTTCAGGATGCGCATTCTTTACACACCAGGGATCAATCATCCTGATGTTTACTCAGGGTGGGGGAGTCCTGGGAGTGAACACAGAACATGGTGGGAGGACCAAGGGGGAACAGCTTGCCCACCCAGAGGGGAGAAGAAAAGAATGCAGAGAACCAGGGGAGTTAAGTCATTCATTCATTCACTCATCCAAGAAATTCTTATGGAGGGCCTATGATGTGCCAGCCACTCTTCTGGATGCTGGGACTGTGGTGGTGCACAAAACAGATAAGCAATCCCTGTTCTCGTAGAGATGATAGACCTTGATCTCCTTGAAAAGGATCCAGCCTGGTGGAGAGGTTGGGGGCGGGGAGGGGAAGGGTGTTCTGTTTTCAGTATAACATTGAGGAACCTGAGGCTTTGCCATCTACTAAGCGGCAGACCCAAGGCACAGCTTGGCCTTTCAGCCCCCACTGTGTGCTGCTACACAAAGGGACCAGCTGAAAGAGGAGTCCTGGGCCCTGGCAGAAATGGCAGAGACGCTGGCACCAAATGTTGTGACTCTAAGTTTGGTTCTTCCGTTACCTTTCCCTTCCTAACAGAAGTTTCTGGGGAGACAAGGGTGACAAACGCACCCACGTTTCAGTCAGCACTCTTAGCATTAGTTCCAGGCCTATCAAGTAGAGATAATTCATCCACACAAATAACACAACTGCCTTCAGGAATTTAATATATTTTAGAAACAGCAATCAAATCTGTAAAATAAGGCAAAGCAAAGCATAACAAAAAAACCAACAAAACGTGTGTAACCATTTTTTATTATGCAAAGTTGCAATTAAGAACCAGAATTTGACAAACATACAAGGAAAGGGCCTAGAGTTTATCACTGTATTATTTTCAGAACCAACTCTAAGAGCAAACATGCATATTTCAGGGGATTTTATATGTATGATATTTCAGACCAAGACTGAAATTCCTGTATTAACAAAAAAATCACCATCCTCAGCTAAAGGAGTGGAGCAGGGAATAAACTGGTACTTTCCAGCAATTTCTTTTTTTCAATTCTAAACTGGTTACAGGAAAGAATACACTTTGTGAGGGAAACTCAGCAAGAGCTTGGTTTTCAGAGGGAAACTGAGATACACACATACTTACCCATGGTTACTTCCTTTTCGAAAAGCAAGAAAACAAACCCCAAATGCTTGAAGTGGTAACAACTGTCGGTTGGTTTTATTCAGCTGATAACAATTTGTCCTTTCATAGGCAGAAGATGCAAACACAGGGCTGCGGTGTAGGATTTCCTTTCTCATGATGGGTAGGTCCCTGGATTTCTCTTCTCTGGCAGGCACTCCTGACACCTGCTGGGCAATCACTCAGCCCCCACGAGCTTCACTCCAGCTCACGGCAGCTTCCATGTTCACAACCTGAATCTCGTCATCCACAGTGCGCCCTGCAGCCTGCATCCTAACCTCCCTGTCCCCTCCATTCTTCTTCCTCTTCCTCCCAGTATTCCTCCTCCGCATCTTCAGCAGAAGCCCCAGCCTCTAGGTGCCTCCTTTGCCTCCATCTGTCACCCTGCCCTTCATCCCTGCTCAGGAGAGAGATTCCTCATCCATCACCTAAGCCTCCCTCATCTTGCACTGTGGTTCTGTCTTTAGAACACCCTTTCCCTCTCTCACTTCACCAGGCTGGATCCTATTCAAGGAGATCAAGCTCTATCATCTCTACGAGAACAGGGATTGCTTATCTGTTTTGTGCACCACCACAGTCCCAGCATCCAGAAGAGTGGCTGGCACATCATAGGCCCTCCATGAGAATTTCTTGGATGAATGAATGAATGAATGACTTAACTCCCCTGGTTCTCTGCATTCTTTTCTTCTCCCCTCTGGGTGGGCAAGCTGTTCCCCCTTGGTCCTCCCACCATGTTCTGTGTTCACTCCCAGGACTCCCCCACCCTGAGTAAACATCAGGATGAACCCTGGTGTGTAAAGAATGCGCATCCCGTGCTTCCCTGGTGGCACAGTGGTTAAGAGTCCACCTGCCGATGCGGGGGACACGGGTTCGTGCCCCGGTCTGGGAGGATACCGCATGCCGCGGAGCGGCTGGGCCCGTGAGCCATGGCCACTGAGCCTGCGCGTCCAGAGCCTGTGCTCCGCAATGGGAGAGGCCGCAACAGTGAGAGGCCCACGTACCGCAAAATAAATAAATAATAAATAAATAAATAAATAAAAAGAATGCGCACCCCGTGGGCCCAGCCCAGAGAGTCTTAGTGAGGAAGGGGTTAGGGGCTGGGTGTGGGAGCAGCACAGGCTCCCCAGCTGGTCTTTCTTATTAGAGTGAGGCTTCCTTGAGCCCAGGGTCTGTGTCTGTGGATGTTCACATCCCCTGGCTGCGAGCCCTGTTTTGTAAGTGCTTCTAATATGGAGTGCAGGAGTGACACCCAATCCTGTGCCCTGGAGTGAGTGTCTGCCTCTGGGAAACATGCTGCTAGAAGGCTCCATCCTTCCTTTCCCATGTGACTTCAAGACCATCTCTTCTACACGTGAAGCGTGCCAGTCAGGGTGTGAAGGGTCACATGTGAAATCTGGTAGCAACTTGAAGTCATAAGAGCATCACCCAGCTGTGTGCCTGGGCGGCACTGGGCCTGGATCATGATGCGCTTCATCCCTGAGCTACATTCCTCATCTGATTTGCTAGAGAATCTGCATTTGTCAAAGCTCTCAGCCCGTTTGCTTCCGGCTGATGGTCCTATTTGCCTAGCAGTCGAGGGAGTGGAAGCAGGAGCTGGGTCTGCAGGAGCAGAGGGGGCAGCACTGGTGGATGGGCTACCTAGGAAGACCCCTGCTCCATCCCCACCTATTTTCCAGGCTGACTAGGTCATAGGAAGTGGGGGAACAGCCTTCCCTAGCCCTGGGGTCTCAGTGAAGCTACCCTCCACTCCCAGCTCTGTGCAGCAGGAAAGCAGACCAGGCCCGGCTCCTGCACTAAGAAGACAGAGGGGCTTGTCAACAGGGGTCACCTTTAGCAAGGACATTAAAGGACAGGGATGGGTGAAAAGAGGTTTCGAGGATTGACAAAGCCTTTGAAACCCCCAAATCTGTTAGGAGCTGGTGAAAGAAGGAGGAGGCTGAGAACCAGCAATTGGCTTTTGACACCTTTGAGTTTCCCGAGTGAGCACAGGCAGCAAAGGCCTTTATGGTTTCTCCAAGGTCAGCAGTGAGGATGCAGCCAACCGGGAGGGAGCTGCTGATGGAGGAGGTGGGAGGGGGAGGAGGGGGGAGGGGGGTGGAAAGGAGCGGGGAGGAGCAGGGCAGAGACTGACAAAACCCAGGCAAGTCGGCTCCCAGGGGACAAGGCTCTGGAAAACAAATTTGGAAACACTATCCCACAAGATCTCCATTGAAGACATTAAGCCCAGAGGCCCAAAGCGACCCACTGAAGAGAGGAGGTTGGAGCAGGTATCTCAAAGGCTCAGCCGTTCTGTGAAATCAGAAAAGCTTGAGCCAAAACAGCTCATGAAGAGATAAGGGATTAAACCAAGCTTGGAACCAAGTTAAGGTGAGGGAATCTCTAACATTCTTGAGGTCCCATAGGAAGAGGTTTGTTCAACTTAGGAATGAGCTGTTAAAAGCAGAATTCCACACTGCAGGTCCCCGTTGAAGCATAAAAAACCCAAAATTCTCCCATTGGCCATTTGGGGAAATGGCATGTGGTCACATTTCTTCTGTTCTAGGGCTGGCAACACAGAGAGAATCCCACATTCCTTTGTTTGTGGTCACACCCCAAAATGCCAGGGTGTTGTCAGGTTAGGGGATTCGAAATTCACTGATAAAGTGAGTTCTTACTGGAATTCAAAAAGTAAACATGAGCCAGGGGTATTTTTATTGTACTTTTCCATCTAATGGTAAAGCTTTTTCATCTTGGATTGGATTCCAATTGCTCCCTGGGCAGTTTTGAAAAAATAAAAATAAAAATGAAGCAGAGAAGTCTTCAGGCAGCTACAAGTAATAGAGGTGAAGATACCATTAGGAAGGAAGCTGCGGGGGGAAGTGGGGCAGGTCCCTGGGTGCCTGGAGGATGCATGGGTCACGTATCAGGTCAGGGGCACTGATATTTTATGCTGAACATTCAAAAAGTTACTTCCTGGAACACCACGTTTCACACCAAGACTCCCCACCCAGGGTGTCAGGGACACAATCTGAGGTCCCCAGCAGAATTTCTCCAATTTTTCCAAATGTATTTCAGGTGAGGAAGTGAATTTTAATACTAGGCAGAGGGCCAGATCTTTGGGGCTCTCTCGGAATCCAGAGATGCTGAGAGAGACCTTGTGAGGCCCATCCTCCACCCCCTGTAGCACCGACCTCTGTTCATATATAAACACGAGCCAGTATTCTCTGCTTTTGTGTTCCCAAAGTATCGGGAACAATGCTATAGGACATTGCATTATTATTTGGGAGGATCTGGTGGCCTATGACCCTTCAGAACCAGGGAAGTAGGAAGACTCTTATCAATGGAGAGCTTAAAAATGAGCACTAGACTCGGATCCCTGAGCCCGTGGGGAAGGGGCTGGACACTGGTGGGGCAGGTGATGCTCTGAACCTCTGATTTTCTTAGCCCTTTATCTGACACCAAAGCCCATGGGAACCAAAATCTGCTCCCCTCAAACTGAAATGTGGAAAGACACCAATATGGTCTACTCCTAAAGGTCCACAGGTGATGGTCTCAGTTTTACCACACAAGGCTGCCTCTGGAACAGAGCTTGGAGAGCCGCTCTGTTGACCTGCATTGGTTTCCTTCTATGAAGCATGGCGGTTCCTTCCCTCTGTGTCCCGGACTAGTGCTGCCTTTGTCACTGAGGGGTTGAGGAAGAGGAATAAGAATGGTGACTTCCTACCTTTCCTTCATCCTCTGCCTAAACATCACCCAAGAGATTTGAAGTTTGTCAGTATTGTCCTTCTGATAATACACAGAAATGTGTATTGGTATGCAGAAAATTGAACAGAAACCCAAGTTACAACAGTTAGTGTTACTCAGTTGGGGAAATAGAGGAGTAGAAGATTTGGGACAGACTAGAAAAAATGATATGAGTGAGTTGGGGTAATTCCAGATTTAAATTAATTTAATTGTTTTAATTAAATTAAAACAAAGATAAACTCAAATTTTAATGTCTTCAGAAATTTATCTCTATCTCCTGACCAGCTAGATGAAGGTATCTGAGCAGTCACAGTGTGGCAGTCAGGGCACGTGGCTCCTCCCACCTTGTGGTCCAGCTCTCTCCAGGGCCCGAGGCAGACAGTGTATGCACAAGGCATCCTGAGTTCCTGAATGCCTCATATTGGAAGTGACACACATCATCTCCACTCGCATTCCTGTTCCAGTTCTTTACTGATGCATAACTAATCACCCCAAACTTAGTGGCTTACAACAATGACAAGGTTCTTTTTGCCCATGAACTGGCAATTTGGACAGGGCTCAGTGGGGACCGCTTGTTTCTGCTCCATTTGGTGTCTCCTGGGATGGCTTGAAGGCTGAGGGCTGGAGTAGTTGGCCAACTCACCCCCCTCTATTGAAGGCTAGCATCTGCGGGTACGTCAACTGTGGCTGTAGCCGGAACATCTACACTTGAACTTGCCTTGCGGCTGCTGGGCTACCTCAAAACCTGGTGCCTGCATTCCCAGGGTGAGTGTCCCAAGATGACTGGACAGAAGCTGTATCGCCTTTTATGACTTGGCTTCCTAAGCCTCACGAGTCTACCCAGATGGAAGGGTGAGGACACAGACCCCACCACTTGATACAGGAGTGCAGCATCACATTGTAGGACGTGTGACACAAGCCCTCTTGGTGTGGCTGTCTTCAGATAACACAAGTGGCCACAATTCCATCAGTGAGAACCAGTCTCGTGAGGCCATCTAGATGCAAGATGAGCTTAGGAAATATAGCCGTAGTTGGGCAGCCACTTTAAAGTGACAGTGATGGCAGGAAAGCCCATTTGGGTTGTAGCTAGCAGGCCACATGCAATAAGGAGCTTCTCCATGTCATCAGTGGGCCCCCTGTAATGCTCACGGGTCCAGTCAAACGGAGACATCTGTAGAGACACTTTGTGGGGTGTTGGCAGAGAAAGCAGAGCCATGCTGTGAGCCTTTGAGGTTCTGCTTAAGGAGAAAGTGTGACCACATGCTGCCCAGGCGGCATCCTGACACTTTCCATCTTTAACACAGTCTAGTGGAATCAGCCAGGCTAGACGGACCTGGGCTCAGCTGAGCAGCTGCAGAAACATGGCAAGTGGGACACTCGGTCACAGGTTCTGCCCTCTCCTGCTGTTCTCCCTGCTCATCCTCTGGCCCCCTTATTCATAGAGCTGCTCTGATTTCCTGTGGAAGTAAAGCATCACAGTGATGCAAGGAAGGCTCTAGAACATTCATTCCTCCTTGTATTTGACAAATTTAATGAGCACCTACTATGTGCCAGGCTCTGGGCTGAGCCCTGGAGAAACACTGTGAACTAGACTGACAGGAGGCAAGGGACCCCCCGGCAGGCTTCGTGCCTGGTTTCAGCTGGAGTCTGGTGTGTGTGTGTTGTGCTCAGAAAGACAGGTGGGTGGGTCACAAAGCATCTAGTGACTTCTGCAGCAGACTGGTGGTGGGTCAGTTAACCTAATTTAACCGCCTAACTGGTAAACTACACGCTCCCTATGTCAGATGTGTAAATCAATGCTGACAGATGACATGATAGGGCTATCCTTGCCGTACACTTATCTGGAGGCAATTAATTGTAACAGTCTGGAATGGCATTTGTGCCTTGAAATACAGAGGCAGCTGAAGAAATTCTGTATGTACTGCTGCAACTAATTTGCATTTAATTGTAATCAGAATTCATTTAGGGTCCTGGCAGCTGAGCCACACTGCGTGTCAGCCAGACACCTCAGCGGATCATGAAGTTTCCCCCTTGAGTGTTTCAGGGATGTTGACTGCATTTGTAACAAGTGGCATTTTGGCATCCAAGAAGCGTCCTTCCTCAGAAATGAGACAAACCATGAAAGAAATGTCAAAATCTGGAATGGAGAAAACTGCTGAGTGCCTCTGGAAAGTCTTCCCACCCACTCTTAAAAAAAAATCCCAGATCTTTTACCCACCCTTTCAGCTGTAGCTGTGGAGCTAAAGCATATTTTGCCAAATTGGCAGAGAATGAGTGGTATTTAACAAAGAACACATCAAATGTGGGACAACTTCATAGGAAGGGCTTAGCAGGAAAAATAAAGACAAGAGCCCAAGCCCTTGTTGGTTTCGATGCCTGTCAGGGAAGACTTCATTGGTCATTGAGGAAGATTAATTGTTTTTCTAGGAAGTTGGAAGCCACAGTACAGGATGTGCCTCATTTGAGTATATAAGAAGTGGTCATAAAATCAAAACACTTAAGCAATATTCAAAAGCAGGGCGTCTGCATTCAGTTGCGTGCTGTCCCTTTCTAAATACTTATCATGGGTGGCTCTAGACTTAAACTGACTGTGTCATTACTCAAAACATTATTGTAATTCCTCTTCAGAGGCTGAAGCATATTCTCCTTGAATACTTTAGCTCTAAAATAATTTAGAGCCAAATCTGGGGAGTAAGATAGACATGCAAGCTGTGTTACATTTAATGTAGATGTGTGTGTGTGTGTGTGTGTGTGTGTGTGTGTGTGTGTGCGTGCGTGCATGCGCTGTATGCAGTGAGAATGGTTTTCTTATGTGGAAATGCTGAAGCCTTTCTTGAGGAGTGCTACGCCACTTGTTTGAAAGATACTGGCATGGCTGGAAGATGTCTATGGCCTAACATCTCCCATGCTTATTTGGCTGTGGGGGCCTTTCTTTATATATCTTTATTAACAGCCCATGTAACCACTGTTCCTCAAAACGTCCTTTGGGAAATGCTGACTACAGCAATTACAAGGAAAAGGACACACAGGAATGCTCAGGAAGACAGAAGGGACTTCTGGTGAGACAAGGTAGATTGACCTCATATATCTCTTTTTTCTCTCCCAATATGCCAGCGAAGGAATACAAAAGATAAATTCTCAAAGGCGGTAGAAGATGACAGTGGGCGAAGGACTGCAATACATTCCTGGGAATGAGAAGCCCACAGAGATAGCAAAGACTTAGGAAAGCGGAGGGAGCTAAAACCTAGATTCCTGAGATGAGATATTATAGAAAGGTGAGCTGATTTGTACCCAGAGAGGCTCAGAACCGGGAGGTACAGGATACTGCTTTGAGACATAGTTTGTGGATGAGATGCTGTTATAGATTGAATGTTTGTGTTCTCCCCAAATTCATATGTTGAAACTCTAACCCCCTGATGTGATGGTATTAGGAGGAGGAGCCTTTGGGAAGGTCATGAGGGTAGAGCCCTCCCCAATGGGATTAGTGCCCTTACAAGAGTAACAAAGGAGCTGTTTTCTCCTCTGCTCTCTGCCAGGTGAGGACTCAACAAGAAGTCAGCATTCTCACCAGAACCTGACCATCCAGGCACCCTGATCTCAGATGTCCAGCCTCCAGAACCATGAGAAATTTCTGTTGTTTATAAGCCACTCGGTCTATGGTATCCTGTTTTAGCAGCCTAAGCAGACTGAGAAAGGTGCTAAAATAGGAAAGCAGGTAGAACATCTATGTGAAGAAAGGTTCCCCAGGCACATTCCCTTCTCTCATGCCCCCCTCCCATTGAGAACTAGATGTTCATTCTTCTTTGGGGAAACTGAAGCTGAGAGGCTCTGAACTCCAAGACATCAGACAAAGAGACAGAGGGTGGGCAATGGAGAAGGACACACCTGAAAACAAGGAGGTTAAGTAAATGCATTTATAATGTATGATGGCCTCAAATATCCCCTTCCCCCACCCAGCTTCTATAGGACTGCTAGCCAGATGTCCCAAAAGCAGGTCAGATGAAAAAATTTCTCCATGGAGGAATTTGAGGGCCCCAGAGAAATGCCTGCATGTATTGACATTTGGGAATCCTTCCCGTAAAAAGGCTGGATTGCTGTTTCATCATCTTAGAGTAAATCCCACTATTTTGTTCTGGCCATCGTCACTCATGCCAAGTGAGGCCCCATCAAGCTTTTAGTACCTCACCTTTAAATCTGAAAAACTACTAAAGCTTGGCGAGCATTTAAGGAAAACCTCCATCATGACGGACAAAATAAACAAAAACAACAAAGCCCAGAAATAGTGACACTGATGAAAACAAGAGATAACGTAGGGAACAGAAGAAAATGTAAAAATCAAACAAACAAACTTGCCATCAATATACTTGCAAGATAAGAGATGCTTTTGCATCCATGAAACTAGAACACATTACTATAAAAAAGAGAATGAGACTCACACACTCACAAAGCACAGGCAGCAAAAGGGAGAAATATAGATAAATTGGACTTCATCGAAAGTTTTGTGTATCAAAGGACACTATCAGTGAAAAGACAACCCATAGAACAGGGGAAATATTTGCAAATCACATACCTGATAAGGATTAATATCCAGAATATGTAAAGAACTCTTAAAACTCAACAAGAAAAAAACCAAACAACCCAGTGTAAAAATGGGTAAAGTTCTTCAACAGGCATTTCTCCAAAGAAGATATACAAATGGCCAATGAGCACATGAAAAGTTACCTAACATTGCAAATCAAAACCACAATGTGGGGACTTCCCTGGTGGTCCAGAGGATAAGACTCTGCTCCCCCAGTGCAGGGGGCCCAGGTTCGATCCCTGGTCGGGGAACTAGATCCCACATGCATGCCATAACTATGAGTTCACATGCCGCAACTAAGTCCACATGCTGCAACTAAAGATCCCGAGTGCCGCAACTAAGACCTGGCACAGCCAAAATAAATAAATATTAAAAAAAAAAAACCCACAATGTGATACTATTTCACGCCTGTTAGGAGGACTCTTATTTTTTAAAAAATCAGAAAATAACGAGTGTTGGTGAGGATGTGGAGAAGCTGGACATCTTGTGCATTTAGAAAGGTAAAATGGTGCTGCCACTGTGGAGAATATTATGGCAGTTCCCCAAATTAAACAGAATTGTCATATGATCCAGCATTCACTTTGGGATATAGACTCCTGACAACTGACAGCAGAGACCTGAACATGTTTGTACAACAATGTGTACAAAGATATTTGTACACCAATGTTCATAGCAGCATTACTCACAATAGCCAAAGGCAGAAACAACCCAAATGTTCATTGACGGATGAATGGATAAACAAAATGTGGATATACGTACAATGGAGCATTACTCAGCCTTACAAAGGAATGACATTCTGATACATGCTACAACATGGAAACTATTATGTTAGGTGATGTAAGCCAGGCACAAAGGAATAAATATTGTATGATTCCACTTATATGAGGCACCAGAAAGTAGAATGGTGGTTGCCGAGGGCTGTTGGGTGGCAGGGTGGGGGGATGAATGTGGAGTTATTGTTTAATGGGGACAGAGCTTTAGTGTGGGATGATATAAAAGTTCCAGAAATGGATAGTGGTGGTGGTTGTACAATATTGTGAATGCACTTGATGCCACTGCATTGCATTTTAAAATGGCTAAAATGGAAAATGTTTGTTACATGTATTTTACCATAATTTAAAAAAAAAGAAAAAGGGAAAATATAAGGACAAGAAAGAGACCGTGGAAATTAAAACTAACTAATGTTCTTCTAACATTTTATTAGAAAAATTAGAAGACAGGAACTATCCCAGAAAAAAAAATAAAAGGACAAATGGAGAAAAGGAAATGAAGAACTAGAAAATTATAGATTGAATCAGGAAGTTCTGCATCTACTTCACAGGAGTTCCAGAAACAGAAAATAGAGTGAATGGAATGCATAGATTATGAAAGGATTAATACAAGAAAATTTCCCAGAACTAAAGGGCATGATGTTGTCTAGATCAATAGGGCCCATGATGTGCTCAGAGCAACACACTGAAGGCTGAAGAAAGACTCACACAGAGGACAGCATCATGAAACCTGGGTAATAAAATGACCCTAAAAGATTCCAGAAAACAGGTCACACACAAAGGACTGGAATGGGGGATGGGGACAGCACTGGTGTCTCCACAGTGACACGGAGAGCCTGGAGACGTGGATCAGTGCCTTCCATGCGCCGGGGAAAATGATTTCCAGCCTAAAATTCAAGGCTCAGCCAAGTTCGACAAGAATGTGAGGATAACATTTTTGCAGGCTGAATTGAATTCTTGTAAGATTATTTGTTCCCTAAGGCTCTGCTCTGTAGGCCTGTCAGACTAAGAAACGGTCTTTGCCATCAAACACTTTATAAAAAACGTTTTCAGTTCCTCTGTTCCCTTTTCTTAAATTTCAGCTTTATGGAGATAACTGGCATATAGAATGTAAGATATTTAAGTGTACATCATGGGGATTCGACGTGTGGGTACCTGGTGTCATCTGCTCCTAGGACAGCATGAGAGTCTGTCACAGCAGGGAAGGAGTCCAGAGAAGTGACAAGTGACTCAGCTTCCTTTCTTTATTCTCCTGGTTTTGAGACCCTGTGTCCTTGGCCTCTGACTTCCTGTTTCTTGGTTTACTCTCTCCTTTGGCAGGAGCACATCCTCCAACAGCTTCCTAGGGAAATGGAAAATCTGAGGCCCTACATACTAGCAAAGTCTTTGTTCTACAGTGAAACTTATTGGATAGTAAATAATCTAAGAAACAGAGGACCCCAAAGTGGAGCAGTCCCAGGAGGACAGGTGCTCAGTTAGGCATCTCCCAGGAAGCCCAGGCCATGTCCTAACAGAACTGTGGTTGGGGGGAGAGATGGATAAGTGTATGACAGGAGCACATATACACATGTGACAGAATTACTGGAATATCTGGAGAGAAACTGGGATCCATACAAAGAAAACCGGGCAAATGAACTGAATGGAATAATCATTAACAACAGGAAGAGAATTGTGTAGGAAAGGAGTATTGACCTGTGTGCTAATGGGCTCAGTAGTGAATGGTAATTGTATAATGATACCTAACTGACTACTGATATAACTCAATACTGTGATAAACCTGCACTGGGAGGGTGGGGGAAGGCAGCAGGGATACGGGGCATGAGAGGTAAGTTCTTATATAGCATGGTGGGATTTAAAGTTAATGTCCAAATTGACAAATCAAGAATTAGAAATAGCAATATATTATTTAGAAATATAACTGTAAATACTTGAGGGAAATCAAAAGAGTTGATTATAGTTAACTCTGGGGACCATGCCTAGATCATTTGACTGGATTTTTGCAAATATCTGTTTGATATAAATTAACCAGAGTATTCTCAATTTACGAAAATTTACGAAATAGAAAAGTCCTTTGAAAGATAAGGTTGTGGTGATTTGCATATTAAAATCCGAGACACGCTTGTATGGGTTGAGCCTCCTAACGACTTCAACTGACTGCTCTTGTATGGAGGTGATTCCCGGGGGCCCATGGTGCACAGGTGACTGGCACAGCCTGGGAAATCACAGTGCCCTCGGCAGTTCATTTTGGATATTTGAAATTTATAATTGATAAGCTCTGTTATTCTCTTCTCACTCACTTTTTACCTCTAATGTTGCATGATGACATAGGGTAGCTCAGGTACCTGATGGTTAAGGGGATCAAGCCCATTTCAAAGATAGCACCAGGTACCTGGTAATTCTGACTGCAAGCCTCCAAATTATTCAATTAAATGCATGCTTATTGAATTCCTACTCTATTGAAGGCATGATCCTTGGGCTAGATAAACAAATACGAGCAAAATACCATCCCTGATGTCAAGGGAGACATGGACATGGTTACTCATAAAACCAAAGCTAGACATTTAAAATATTTTAATAGACAATTTGGGGAGAAAGTTAATTTTTAGAAAGTACTATAGGGACAATGTCTTAGCCTGGATTCTTTGCAAAACAGAGCCTGAGGCAAAGCTTATGTGCCAGTACCTAGGGGTGTTCTCCCAGGGAGGCCTGTGCCTGGAACAGTCCATGGGTGTGTGTGTTTGGAGTGGGTTGGCAAGATATTTCTCTGATGGCTCTTGCTTGTCTTGCTTCTCATTAGTCAAAGTTTGCTCTAGGTGGGACACCACCTGCCCTGCCAGCTTTCGAGCAGGTGAGATCCAACCTTCAGAGTCTGGAAGGGATGGGAGAAGCAGGCCCTCCATGGGGGGCTGCTCAGGTGGGGCCAACGACTGGGCACCAGACTCTGCATTGAGCTATCAGCTGAGGGTCGGGTCATGGAGGGTGGACTGGGGTGCAGGAGGAAAGAAAACCTGGGTCAGTGCAATAAAGTATATTTCTTTTCCCACTCCCAAGCAATCCCATCCTCTGAGAAGTAACTGCTGTAAACAGCCTAGCTTGTAAATATTAGCAATTCTGATTGTTGGTCAGGAAGCGTGATGTCATTTTTTTCTTTTTGGTCTAAATAAAGGAAAACAAAATCTCTCTCAGATCAGGGTAAATAGTCTTGGCATATGAGTTTACTGGAAGACTGTAAGATCCCTGAGTGTCTTTTTCCTGTAGCCATGGCACTCAGGAAATGTTGGTTGAGTGAACAAGTGAATCCATACATTCCCGTTGATTTATTAGATGAACAGAACTTACAGGAAAAAAAAAAAATCATACCATCTGGATCACCTGTTCTCAAACCTTAGTGCCCCCAAGATGGAAATTTGCATTTTTTAAAGCAAGTTCTCAAGGTGATCCAGCTGCAGGTGGTTTGTGGACCAAAATAAGAGCAACACTGCTGAAACTTTCTGGGGATTTGTGGCTGTGTGGATGAGACCTATAGAAAAAGATCACATTTCATGTTTACTTGCAGCAAGGGCCACACCTAGAGGGCACACCTGCAGACACCACATTTTCCTTCCTATCCGTGAGAGGTTGGAGTGGCATTTTCTACAGAAAAAGGAACTTGATTGTGATGGTAACAAACAACTTGTAAACCTGCAGAGTGTAGAACTGTCTAAACAGTGTGGCTCAAGCAGTGCCGAGAGTCCTATTTCTCTGCCTAATAACCGCATTCCCTAGGACTGAATTTCATAAGCATTCATTAGGCACTGATGTTGTATCAGGCCGTGCTCGGTTCTGGAGACAAAAGGTGTTTAAGACATAAAACTGTTCAAGTCTTAAAAGCCTCCCCTGCGTCTGCACTTCCTTTGGGTAAAAATGCAACCATGTTCCCTGAGAATTTAGTGGCCAGACCGGTGAAATAAGCAACGGTGAGCAGGTAAAGGCTGCTAACGTGTGAACCTCGGCAAAACACTTTTGTTCACTGATGACAGTTTTTCACATCCTAGACAGCGAGAAGCTTTGCTGTTTGATTCACTTCAGTGGGAATGCACGGCCGCTCTTGCCTGGAGGCTCCGAGTCTGTGGGTCACTTTGACACAAGGAAGCAGCCTTGGTGCTGCTTCCATTTGAAGACAACATTCCACAGTTATCTCAACTTGGCAGTTTCCAAGGAAACAGGACCCTGAGTCTACTTCTTAGCACTGCTGGTAATCAGACTGTGATGTTCCAACACAACCTAAATAAAACAAGTTTCTGATGGCATCTGGCTGAGGCTACACAGGGTGCCTCCCAGGGCAAAACCACAGCTGGGAAATGATGGGGACCTCCCTCCTTGGAGCGATCACTGCTTTTCTTACCTAATGACAATGTTCCCAATGACTCCCGCAGCCTCACTTCATCCTTCCTCCCCGTGAGTCCCGGTTTCTAAACTGCCTGCAGCATGGCAGCCTCCAGTGCAAAGATGCTCCCTCTTTCCCAGTCCCTCTTAAAAATCATCCTCTGTCGCCCCAACTCCTTCTTGATGAGCAGCCCCACGTCTCCTGTGGTGTTCCATCCCCCTTGGTGTAGCAAGTTATGAACCTATATTTGTTTGGTTGCAGGTGTGTCCCTGGTGGTCTTTATCTGATGGGCTTTATCAAAGGGTAAGGATTGGCAAAAATGAGATTCTTTCCCTCTCCATGGTGCACTGGTAAATGTTTTACAGGATTTCAGTAAAAGAAAGGAAAAGGAAAAAGCACTGATTTGTAGTGTTTGCTCATTTCTGTGATGTAAATATTCCCACTCTGGTCAATTTCAAGCTACTAGTATGACTTCACTGAACACTTAGTTGGGAAGAGGCGTACATAATCAGCTTTCCGGGGGTCTGTACCAGTGGGCTCCAGCACGTCTCTGCCACCTTCTCACCCGTCTTCCTCAAGCAACAACCTTTTTTTCGCTCATTGAGTTTTGTAGAACTTGTTCTCCGTAGAATAGCTTATGATTTTTTCTTTCCCTGCATTTGTGTGAGGAATCTGACACCTGGCTGGCTGATTTGTAAGCAAGTCCCGAGGAATGTCATGGCTGAAATAGAAACTCACTGACAGAGAACTTGCATATAAAAGTGGGCAAATAGCAAAGAACCCAGAGTTTCAGAGACCAGTAAATGTACAATCGTTTGTCATGGTCAGTTGCTTCACTGAAGGTGATTTCCTGGTGAAGGCAGAGGGCAAATGATTTCGTCCTGGTGGAGAAAAACACCCCCTCTTAGACAGCAACACTAGTTTATCTTTCTTTGGTCTGGGCTTAATCTACCAAACCTATAGTGAGACCTGCCTTTTTTTTTTTTTTTAAATCCTACAAAGAAAACGATCTTTGTGGAATACCCATGAGGTAATTATAGATAATGGTCCACGATCTGGCAGCTCACAAGTTCAGCCACTTGCCTGAGAAATGAATTCCCTATCTGCTACTATAAGACCTCATTATGTGCTGTACTGGTGAATTGATAATGAAAAGACTTAAAAAGTGTCTGATCCAAAAGAAGCTCCTTTCTTAGCCTGACTGGCCTCCAGAGAAGGGCCCTAGGGAACTCAATGCAAATTTCAAACAAGATTACCAGCAGCTTCTTATCATCCCCTTGGAATGCTGGGAATGTGGGAACTGTGAAAAGCCTGCAAAAGATGGAAATACCATAGTTAAAGGGGAAAAAAAGAGAACTTTTCAATTTGATGAAAAGAAAGAAAATGTTTTAAGGTAGGCTGAGAAGATTGATATTATTTTTCTAAAAAGGCATAAGCCCTTTTGTCAAGACTACAAAGAAAACAGATCTCGGGCTTCCCTGGTGGCGCAGTGGTTGAGAGTCCGCCTGCCAATGCAGGGGACACAGGTTCGTGCCCCAGTCCGGGAGGATCCCACATGCCACGGAGCGGCTGGGCCCATGAGCCATGGCCGCTGAGCCGGCACGTCCTGAGCCTGTGCTCCGCAACGAGAGAGGCCACAACAATGAGAGGCCCGCGTACCGCAAAAAAAAAAAAAAAGAAAAAAAAAAGAAAATAGATCTCGCTTTAAGTCAGTACTTTGCTCAGCAGATCTATGTAGTATCTTGTGCTGAGGATACCAAAATGAAGTTCACTGTCAACTGAAGGAGAAAAGTATTTGAGCTAGCCACTTGCTTCTTTGCTCTCAGATCCAATCTTAGACCTTTCCCTGAAAGCTTCAGGTCATGTTCAAGGTAGTAAGAGCACCAGCAGGAGAGTGGACGATGGGTGTTAAGGAGATGCCAGGATAGCCATCCCCCTCTCTCACTGCTTTGGGTGGTGATCCAGGGGTGCCAGCTCCCATGAACCAGATCTGGCCAAGTAGCCTTGGCTTCTGGGCTCTGATAGCAGCTCCTTTTCCCTTTGTTCTTTCAGCCCCAGGAGGTAGCTAGCAGCTGTCCAGTGTAATTAAAATCTGC
Organism: Tursiops truncatus; assembly: GCF_011762595.2. NCBI lineage: Eukaryota > Metazoa > Chordata > Mammalia > Artiodactyla > Delphinidae > Tursiops > Tursiops truncatus. The sequence continues at coordinate 159,811,771 of NC_047035.1, read as the reverse complement.
ATTGCCTCACTGTCCCCTCTTGGGCTTGTCAACCTTCTCAGCACCTCTGTCACTAGTTTATTGCATTGAATTCCTCCTGTTGAACTTCCTGGAATGACCTTGATTTTCTTGTCTGCAGGCTGACCAATAAAGAAAGTAAACAAATAGTTATAAAGTTCATGTGATGTTGCTAGAAACGGTCTGTGCATAGTGCTATGGGGACCTAGATGGTGGCTCTCTCTCACTTGTGGGGACCAGGAAGGCTTATACTAAGTGGGAAATTTGAGTTGCAGTTCCAAAAATGAGTTGGAAGTTCCAAGGCAATCAATCGAAGAGGAGGAAGCAGGAGGAAAGAGAGTGTTCCAATTGTCTGCAGAAAGCATGGTAGGGTGACAGAAGATGGAGTTTTAGAGGGATGTCAAATAATCAAAAACCACTGATGAATGGGTCAAGCACAAAACGAGTAGCCTACTTGGAGGGTGGCTATTTGGATTCCAGTTTCTATGACTGGAGATGTCACTCTGGCCACAGAAGCCTTCAATTCCCCAGGACTCGGGATGGGAGAAACCACCTGGGAAATAGATGGAAACATCAATACTCTATTCATTCTACCAACACAAAGGACCATTTGCCAAGTCGGCACCCACTGGGGGAACTTTAAACTGTGTGCTTAATGTGATACCTATGTTACCTAAAGTCTCTAAGCTGCAAGGCACTCTCACTGAAAATCTGATAGTGACCTTCTGGAAGATTCACTTGCTTGCCTCCGTTCTATTGGGGGGTGGAGAGGCAGAAAGAAAATTCCTAAGTCACTGCTTGCAAACAGCCCAGAGCACATCTGTTAAGCCTTTTTCCTTTGATAACAACACAAATATGTCTAAAATTTAGTTTTTACTCCCTCCCCAAATATGCACATGCCAAAGGCAACCGTGGCCTTTCTGCTGGGGGCAGTCACAGCTTCCAGTTTGGGAAACAAATGTTGAAGCCTGCCACTGACACCACCCGGATTAAAGCAGAAGGATCCGCTTGCCTTCAAGGATGATATTTACACTTCTATGCCATAATGCATCTTTCCTTCCCAGCACAGCAAATTTTCAAAGATGCTTCCCGTTCACTTATGACTAAATCCTTCCATACAACTCGGTGAGGCAAATAGAGTGCAGTTACTTGCCCAAGAGCTTTTAATAGACTCCTGTCAAGAGCAGAGATGGCACCCAGGTCTCTGTTTTTGGCAGGAACACTTTCCCCAGTCCTTGTGCGGATGGGGTGCCCGCTGTCACAGCAAGTTTCTGTGCTGTAGGAGGTCCAGGGTCAACATTCCATAAAAAACACAGAAGCTACCTGCTTGGCCCTGGTTTTCCCTTAGGCTACATTTAGGAGGCAACGTTCAAAGAAAGATGTTCAAGCCCTCAAGGAAAGGGCTTTCCTTTCTCACTACCAACCACCTGACCCCAAGAGAAATGCCCTTCTGACCCCTACTGGCTGTGGTGGCACACACGTTGAGCAAGCATAGAGAATCATTTCCGAGCTGATATCAGAATACTCTCCTAAACACTCTCCTGCTATGATGGGACGACAAGGTTAAACATAGGGAAGGTTGACTCAGTCCTGATTAAACAGGCTGGGAAGACAGAAACAAATAATCACCCTGTGCGTAGCAATAATGGAGCAACAAAGTAAATATTAAGGCAGAGGCTTGCTATCAATATTTAACTAGCAAATTAATGTACAGAGGATGCACTTTGGAGAATACAAGGGTGACCAGAGACACAGAAATGGCTCAATTATAATACACTGTCACAGTCAGGGAAGAGGAAGGGGCTGTCTGCATTGTTTAACCCAAGGTTATGGACGCCCAACAGAGGTAATCAAAGGTGATTAAGCTGGGGGATGATGATGTGAGATAATTCTAGGCTCATTAGCATAAAGAATTTGTTGAGAGAAAGGAATAGAGAACATGCTGTAAATTCTGGTCTAGAGTTCTTCCCTACAACTCTTATATGTTTGTGTCTCCCTCATCAATAATTCTCTTAGGTTTTCTTGGTCCTTTATTTACTCAACTAGGACAAAGGATCTTAAGGAACACTTCACATCTTGGGGCAACGCTTCCAACCATAACTTAGCCTAATGTTCCTGTCTTGTGTTCATGCAACCAAATCTATTTCTTAGTTTATTACTCTCTAACCACTTCTCAGAATGAGGATATTGTCAAAGTATTGTACACAAAATATTTTTCACGGGTAAATAAGTGTGGGGCCTTCTGAATTAAAGATTAAAGTGTGCATTAGCATATCAAAGCAGCCGTGATTCTTATAGAGGGATGTAGTTGTATATAGCATTTCCAGGAAACATTAGTCCTGAAGAATACTTTTTTGGAAGTATCTTAAATACCCAAGATTCCATGGAAGACTTTCGGTGAAGGACTTTTCTCTCCTGTTTGTCTTCCTCAATAAGCCGACCAATTTCAGTTACCCTGTTCCCTCTACAACCTTCGTTCCTCTTTCCTTCATGTTTGGGGTGAGATGGCCACCAGCTGATTTTCTGAGGATCTTTGTACCAGGAGTGAAAATGCCTGAGGCATCATCTGGAGACCCCACTCTCCAGTGTGCAAGGTGACTGCACACTCCAGAGCCTTCCCCAGAGTAGTGAGCCCGTGAATGTACTTTATCTTTAGAAGTTAGAATAACATGCAGACACTTCGGCACCTAATAAATTAAAAAAACATTTTTCCTCAATAGGAAATGACAAATTTCAATCCCACTGGGACAGCATCATATTCTGATATCATTTCTCTAAGAGCTAATGAAATGTGAACCTCTAGGATGCCAGGAACTCAGATGATCACATCTCCATGATTTAATATTACAAGATCTCTGAATTTTCTCTTAGCTCCCTCTGAGATTTTTTTCTCTACTCCATTCTGAGTCTCACTAACAACTTCTCCAGGAGCTGCACAGAAACAGGGAAGCACGGTCCTTGAGACAGGGATTCATGCACCAAGAGATTAAAACAAATGGGAGAGAATTTCTGGGGTCAGGTTTCTCTAGAAGGAGCTGTGTTTCATTCCTACCTTGGCCACTACGGATCTGGATGAATTCTGCCAGTAATTCTATTTTCAAAAGTATTTTCCTCTTTATTAAGTAATTTATTAAACCTGTAATGATGCTAGTTTGTTCAGCAATTTGGCTTAAGTTTGAAAGCCCTATTTCTGTCATATCCTGTTATTTTATTTTCTAATTATATGTTTTTGTTTATTCACATTCTATATATAACATCAAGTAATTGTGAGTACATCTCTTTTGTTTCTTGATTTATGTTTTTTTCCAGATTGTGTTACTTTTTTTTTTTTCTGTGCTGTTTTTGTGTTTTCTGTTATTTGTTTGCCTGGTGCCAAGATGCTTCTTTTTATCTTGTTTATGCTTAGATCACTCAGCCTGGACCTTCTCTTTGCTCTGATATAGAATGGCTAATTCTTGACTTTCTTCCCACTATATCTGACCTATAGTGTGAGAAAATGAGAAAGGAAAGAGGCAAGATCATCTTGGTTGGTGTGCAGTCTTTGTTAGCATATCTGGGCTCAGTTTTAAGATTTTGTTAAACATCCTAAGTTAGACATCTAATCAGGTACTAGATGTGATACTAGTTTAACTACAAAGGCCAAAACAGTGATTTAAATAACATAAAATTTGTATTTCTCTTATGTAACTAATTGAATGTAAGCCATCTGGTTTGGTGGCACAGACACATCAGGGATCCTGAATTCTTCTATTTTGTTGTCAAGCTTTCTATGCATTACAGTGGCACTCGGCTCTTATTGGCACATCCACATGCAGTCAGTTGAAGGGAAAAAGAGCAAGGAAAGGGCATAATTACTTTTTTAAAAGACAGGAACCTGAGGTTTGAAGCATCACTTTCTCTCCCATATGATTGGCAAGAACATAGTCACATGGCCACAGAGTAGCAAGGGGGGCTGGGAAATGCAGTCTTTCTCCTGGGAAGTCAGATGGGCAGGTGAAATTTGGGGATTCTATCACTAAAGGAAGAAACTGGTGAATGAGTTGGCTTTGCCACACCAGATATCCCATCACCTAATGGGGGGATGTAGCTCCTTCCCAGGATGGGGGTGCCCTTAGGCTTCAGATGGCTCCCCAATTCAAAGAGCTTCATGGAAACCTCCTCTCCCCATCCCACCAATTTCCCCTTTATTTTGGGAAACAAAATAGTTTTCAAGTTTCCACTTCTCCTCACTCAAAAAAAGAAAAAGATGGGAACATCCTCTCAGTTTGAATAACTCAAGGTTTGGTGTTGTTAGTGAGCATCCTTGGGATTCCTTTGAGCCACCCATGGGTGTCCTCCCTCCTGGGTGGGGGTGAGGAGCAGAATTAGGTGAGAAGCCAGGCTGTGCTGTACCTCCTTGTTGCTCCTGGCTGCTCTAGAGTTTTCTGTTAGTTTGGTTTTAGGTTTTGAAGTTTAGTGAAGTAGGTTGTAGTCATTACCATGTTTAATTGATTTTTTTGCTATATTAATCTCATTTTCACAGTTATCAGAAGAGGGAAAGTTAGTGACATAAGGGGCTTTTTTCAAATTACTGTTTTTCTCTGTTTTCTCTTTTACTATTTATAAATCTCCTCCCAGCATTCCCTATCTCCATCTTTGCTTAATTTTCTTCATTGCACTTATGTAATGCAGACAAAGCACTATTCACCATTTTAGCTAAAAAGCCCCATAGTCTATCTCATTCATTGGCTATGTTCCTGTATTTCGTCAGCTTTTGCATTTTGCTATTTTACTTGTTTTTCTAGCCATACTCCTATTTTATTACTTTAAAAGTATCATGTTTTTATATAAAATGAAATTTTAGGAGAAGGGAAAACATTTATACTTTATCTTTTTGAACAGAAGGGTCAAAGCTAGGTTTTTGGAGAACCTTCAGTCATCCTCAAGCAATACCACTCAGGAAGAGGTCTGCTTTGCTAACTAATCCTGTGGTAGCCCAGCTGTGTTGCAAAACTTTATCACTGCTGTTGGCATCCCACAGGCTAAACATATATGCCATTTTCAACCAGGTATCTAGAAAGTTTGTCTTCCCACAATTGCTGGGAGATAGGCTTCTATGAGACCACAGATGATTTATCACTTAATAAATCCTATAAGGTGAGGATAAGTTCTAAGTTTAGCATCGATATTTCATATTATGAAAACATTACCTCTCTCTTTGATTGCTTTGTCATACCACCTGGACAAACATTTGAAAATTAGTAGACATATTATAATGAGGATAATAATCAAAATGCATCTCTGTATTATTCTCTGAATGTTTTTTTTTTTCTTAATGGTTAAAGCAGACATACAATGTATGTCTAATAGGCCACAAACAGACTGTTTTGGTTAGCCTAAAGTTCAAATTAAATCATGTATAAGCCAGAATGACTTCCCCATACCTCAATATGTGAAAATTTCTTCCATCATTTTCCCCTTTTAATTGCAAATCTTTCCATAGAAAGCACTGATAATCAATATTTTTTCCAGCATTGCCAGAGTAGCTCAGAGGCCTGCTCTGGGTCCATTCATGTCCCCTTGTTGCTAGGCCTGCTTTTTGTTTATATATTGGCCTAGTTGTCCATGTTGGGGGGAAACTAATCAGGCATAACAAACAAGTACAGAGGTTTGCTGAAGGGGAAACATTTTATAGGCTATACATTTTAGCACTTACACCCAATTGTCACACAAGCATTGTACATGTGCTTTTAGCAGTAAACTTAAAGCCAGCAGTGATACACATCATAAGTAATTATGCTCTGTGATAACTTCATAAGACAATTTTTTTCAGTCCTGAACACTGGGGTCAAAAATATGGTTTGAAGCAAAACAATAACTTTCCATTAGAATTCTTTAAATTTCTTACCCAGTTCAGCAGTATGATCTGAAAGTTACCAAATGTTTTCCATATAATATCGTACCAAATAATCCTAGTTACTTTAATATTCTTTTGTTTCTTTTTTGGCCATGCGGTATGCTTGCAGGATCCTAGCTCCCTGACCAGGGACCGAACATGTGCCCTTGGCAGTGACAGCGATAAGTCCCAACCCTGGACCACCAGGGAATTCTCAACTTTAATTAATTTCTGAGATGCCTAGGGGCCCTTTGGAATACTCAAAGTTAGCTAGAGAAAGAAACTTATAATCTGTTATCAAAAGCAGTTCAATATTCCAGAAAAACTTTGTTCTCTCAACAGAGAGAGAAAACCAAATTCCAGTCTTATGCTAGCTTACTATATATAACAAAATTCATTTATCTAATTAAATTCAATCTAAATCAAACTTGACAATATACAAAATTCTTTTCTCAAAGTTCCTTTTTCACAAACCTTTTATCACTTTCTGGACCCATATTAATTTTTCACTTATTTTCCCCATATATAAGCAAAACAGCTCTAGGACAAAATACTTCTTTTTTTCTTCAAAAAAATATCTCCATTCTTTATACCTTCTCTTGCTGACAGCACATATCTTACTTGCTTCACACACTGAAATGCTTCCCTTATCATTTCAGTAGATTTAATTACATATTACAATTTTTAACCCTTAAAATCTTAACAAAACCAAGAAACAAGTAATTGAACTGTCTGTTATACCAGCATCTGTAAAAACTATCTTTAAGTAAACATCCCTGAAACATAAGTACTCTGAAAGTGTTTATCCAAAAGCTTTTATCCAATTTATCTCTATTTTATTATTTATGGCAATATCACACATAGACATATGTGCCTCCAGACAGAGACCTCATAGCTTTATCTTAAAACTTATTCATGAATCAAATATTTTAATACAGAGCTCATTAGTCTATTAATAACAGTTGGAGTAAGTTAAGTTTACAAACTTCAGTTTAAAATATCTTTCCTCCTTTTTTTTTTCCTGGCTTGAAGTTCTACTAATTAACCCAAGGCTGAAGTCTCAGGCAAAGTGGGCTGTTTTTGTATTTCAAGGACATGATATGAGTTAACTTCAAGTTTTTTACTAGGAACTTTTGTTCTCATGGATTCAGAATTCTGAAATTTTTTTTTTTTTAATCAAGCCAGCTTTCTCTAACTGCATACGTGAAAAGAACCAGTTTTGGAATTTCAAAAGAGTTTCATCTTAACCAATTTTCTCCAGAGTCTAAAGAATACTGTTACCATACATTGTTAAAAATTTTATCTGTCTTTTTCTTTAGTCATAATCTCATAGCTAAAATTTTTCTAATAAATTGAACCTGAATTTCTCATTTTACCAAAGACAACAAAGATACCAATCACACAAATCGAATATACATTCACACACCACAAGACAGAACTGTCACAATCCTCCAAGACGACCGATACGGTGTCCCAAACAAACACGTCCCCAACATAAATGGTCCTCGACGTCAGACACACGTCAGAACCAATTGGCAAAATGCCCAACAGCGCTTCGTGCTCACAAATGGTCCTCGACGTCAGACACACCTCAGAACCAACTGGTAAAATGCCCAACAGCGCTTCGTGCTCACAAATGGTCCTCGACGTCAGACACACCTCAGAACCAACTGGTAAAATGCCCAACAGCGCTTCGTGCTCACAAATGGTCCTCGACGTCAGACACACCTCAGAACCAACTGGTAAAATGCCCAACAGCGCTTCATGCTCACAAATGGTCCTCGACGTCAGAACCAACTGGCAAAATGCCCAACAGTGCCTCATGTTCACAAATGGTCCTCGACGTCAGACACACGTCAGAACCAACTGGCAAAATGCCCAACAGCGCTTCGTGCTCACAAATGGTCCTCGACGTCAGACACACCTCAGAACCAACTGGCAAAATGCCCAACAGCACTTCGTGCTCACAAATAGTCCTCGACGTCAGAACCAACTGGCAAAATGCCCAACAGCACTTCGTGCTCACAAATGGTCCTCGACGTCAGACACACGTCAGAACCAACTGGCAAAATGCCCAACAGCACTTCATGCTCACAAATGGTCCTCGACGTCAGACACACGTCAGAACCAACTGGCAAAATGGCCAAGAGCGCTTCGTGCTCAAAAGACAAGTTTGCCCGGGAAACACCAGTGGACTTACTTGGTCTTGGAGCTCGTCAGTAAGTCCAGATGCATGCTTCCGTTCCACCAAGGAAAAGCGTACGTTGACAGCCAGTGCCGAGCAGGGGAGAAACAGGGAGGATCCCCCAAACACATGGTTTCGGCAGCTGCTAGGAGCGTCCCCCCAAACCCCACTGCCGGGGCCAGCGAGCCTCGAGCCGCGGCTCCTCACAGCCATCCCGGCGCGTCATCATGGCGGCTCAGCTCGGGAAAACCCCGGGAGCAGATGTCGCGAGAGTGCAGCAGCCCCAGGTTGGGAGCCAGAGACTGTAACCGGAAGTGGGGTAGGGCTGCTCGCCGCTGTAAAGCCAATAAAGAGGCCAGGTTGGTGGGAAGGAAAGTTTACTTTATTTCAGAGGCCGGCAGCCTGGCGGGGGAGGGGGCAGAGGCCTGTCCAAAGGCCGACTCCCCGCGCTGACAATCAGTGGGCAAGAGCTTTTATAGATGTGGGGAGGGGGCTACACGCAGAAACAGCACAGTCAGCTCTGACAGTCATCTTGACGTTGGTCATCGGAGGTCTGATCGGCATCATCTTGATTGTTTTAAGTACAGTTAATCTTCAGTTCCAGGGTTACTTTTTTCCCATTTCTTTGAGTCCAGTTCTCAGAACTGTGGAAGCTATGTCATGGCTACAGTCTGGACATCACGCAGTTAACTTCACCCACCTGGTGGGGCTTTCAACATCTATAAGACAGCTCACGGGAGCTGTTTTCCTTTGTTTCTGTAATTTCTCACTTCTCTGATTAAACTTATTGTTTGGCTAAAATTTTTCCACCGACATAAGGCAGTCTGAGGACATGGTGGGCAAGGACCATAGGGTCCTGGTCCGTTTCAGTAGGGTGTGAAAGAAATGTCTTTTAAGAAAAAAATCTTGATATGTGAACCCTCCAGGTTCTTGCTCCATAACGAACTCCTGGTAGGTTAAACCTGCCCCTAAATTTTCCCCTCATTTCCCATTTCCATGAAAGTTCTCTTATTCCAACCAATCACCATGGCTCCTTTATTCAGCAAATATTTATTTAGCACTTACCGTGTGCCAGACACTATTCTGTATGCTGTGGAAACTGCAGTGAACTAAACAGATGAAAGTCACTGCCCTCGTGGAATTTGCATTCTATTAGTGTAGATGGATAATAAAATAAATGAGTAAAGTATACAGTAAACAAAAAGGTGATAATTTCTATGGAAAGAAAGAAAATAGGGAACAGAGATGGGATAGGACTCTGGATATAATTTGACCTCCTTTCTTATGTTTTGGACACAAACTTTTCCCAGTCTCCCATCTGGACAGCTGAGATGCACGAGGACTTTACAAATGACTAAATAGTACTAAAATGAATTAATACTAAGTGGCTAGTTGTTAAGGGAGATTCAAGTAGAAATACACAGAACATACTTGAAGTATAAAAAAGTGTGCTCCCAGGACTCACGGAGCCTGTCTCCTTTTACACACTGCTTCCTGACCTCCCTAGTCTCTGGACAGAAGGGCTGCAATAATTCCACAGGCCCGTAGCCCAGGTGCTGCACATCTTCTCTGCTGACCTGTCCCCACATGCAGGAGGCCCCTCGCAAGCCAACATTCAGGAGTCTCATCTTTGACACGAGATGTCTCATTTTATTTGCCCGCTCCCCCTAAGTTACTCCTCTCCCTGAGCTGTGATTGGTTTCCAGCCCGAGAGGCACCTCACTGCCCCAGGTGGTGGGGGTCATGGATGATCTCATCCGCCTTCTCCAGCAGGACTGCCCTTGTGGGTTGTGGCAGCGACACCCACTCCTTATGGGATATACATGCGCTCCCCACTTTGCTCAGAGCCTTCACAGTTTGGTGGGGCCATAGGTCGGTCTCAGGCAGCATTGAAGAAACAGTGAACAAACTTTCTCGTCTTCTCTGGCACAAAGGCTAGAAGCCCATGCTCTGACTGGCATTACAGCAAGAGGTGGAAACAGCCCAGATCCTTGAACAGAGCTGACATGCAGAGCTACCAAACCCATAGTAGACTCCGTGTGGGTAAAACATACACCTTTATGTGTTGAGCCACTACAACTGGAAGTTTCTTTCCTACCACAGCTTAGTTAAACTAATACCCAGCCTATAATAGTCAAGTGAGATCACAGCACTGGGCATTCCAAAGCATTCCGATAACACTTGACATTTGGCAACAAGGAGACCATTCCTTCACACGGAGGAGGCCGTGTGGGGCAGCATCTCAGATTACAAACTTTGGGTTAGACAGAACTGGGTTTGAATCTTGCAGATGCTACATACTAACTGGTTGTGAGACATGAGTCATATTGCTCAGCCTTTCTGAACCTCAGTTTTTGTAACCTCAATTCATCAGGTTGTTTTAAGGTTGATGGAAACATCTAGTAAGGTTTGGTACACAATAAGCACACAGAAAATCGTAGCAGTCATGATGATAAGGAGTTCAGAAGTTTACGTAGAGTAGATTCAATAATGTGCTCGCCGATTAGCCGAACCACACACATCTGATGTCCGAGCTCTGGGTGCTAAGGGAACAGAGAACAAAACCAAACTGGTGTCACTGCCTGGACCTCTCCAACCACCCAAACTTTCTAATAAATACATGAAAATAAATCAAAGGGATGATTTGTTATTTGGATGACCGAATAACATTATTTGGTATTTCTTCTTACAACTCATAGGAACTTAGGTAACTTAAATATATATAAAATTAAAAGTTGACCCAAGAAAAATTATGTTTAAGACTCCAGATATAATGTCTTTTTAGATATAGGACATGAATCACATCAGAAATTTTGAAAATGATCTGAGGGTAATGATTGAATCTGCTTTAAATACATCGCGAGGAGTAGCTTCAAGATGGCAGCGGAGTAAGATGTGGAGATCACCTTCCTCCCCACAGATACACCAGAAATACATCTACACGTGGAACAACTCCTACAGAACACCTACTGAACGCTGGCAGAAGACCTCAGACCTCCCAAAGGGCAAGAAACTCCCCACGTACCTGGGTAGGGAAAAGAAAAAAGAAAAAACAGAGACAAAAGAATAGGGACGGGACCTGCACCAGTGGGAGGGAGCTGTGAAGGAGGAAATGTTTCCACACACTAGGAGCCCCTTCGCGGGCGGAGACTGCGGGTGGCGGAGGGGAGAAGCTTCGGAGCCGCGGAGGAGAGCGCAGCAACAGGGGTGCGGAGGGAAAAGCCGAGAGATTCCCTCACAGAGGATCAGGGCCGACCGGCACTCACCAGTCCGAGAGGCTTGTCTGCTCCCCCGCCGGGGCGGGCGGGGCTGCGAGCTGAGGCTCGGGGTTCAGTCGGAGCGCAGGGAGAGGACTGGGGTTGGCGGCGTGAACACAGCCTGCAGGGGGTTAGTGCACCACGGCTAGCCGGGAGGGATTCCGGGTAAAAGTCTGGAGCTGCCGAGGAGGCAAGAGACATTTTCTTGCTTCTTTGTTTTCTGGTGCGCGAGGAGAGGGGATTAAGAGCGCTGCTTAAAGGAGCTCCAGAGACGGGCGCGAGCGACGGCTAACAGCGTGGACCCCAAAGACGGGCAGGAGACGCTAAGGCTGCTGCTGCCGCCACCAAGAAGCCTGTGTGCCAGCACAGGTCACTCTCCACACCCCACTTCCGGGGAGCCTGTGCAGCCCGCCACTGCCAGGGTCCCGGGATCCAGGGACAACTTTCCCGGGAGAACGCACGGCGCGCCAACGACACGCCGGCCTCTGCCGCCGCAGGCCCGCCCCGCGCTCCGTGCCCCTCCCTCCCCCTGGCCTGAGTGAGCCACAGACCCTGAATCAGCGGCTCCTTTAAGCCCGTCCTGTCTGAGCGAAGAACAGACGCCCTCCGGCGACCTACACGCAGAGGCGGGGCCAAATTCAAAGCTGAGCCCCGGGAGCTGTGCGAACAAAGAAGAGAAAGGGAAATCTCTCCCAGCAGCCTCAGGAGTAGCAGATTAAATCTCCACAGTCAACTTGATGCACCCTGCATCTGTCGAATACCTGAATAGACAACGAATCAAACGAATCATTCCAAATTGAGGAGGGGGACTTTGGGAGCAAAGATATATATATATATTTTTCCCTTTTCCTCTTTTTGTGAGTGTGTACTTGTATGCTTCTGTGTGTGATTTTGTCTGTATAGCTTTACGTTTACCATTTGTCCTAGAGTTCTGTCTGTCCGTTTTGGAGGTTTTTTTTACTATTTAAAAATTTTTCTTAATAATTATTATTTATTTTAGTAACTTTATTTCATTTTACTTTATTTTATTTTATTTTATCTTCTTTCTTTCTTTCTTTCTAATTTTTCTCCCTTTTATTCTGTGCCATGTGGAGGATAGGCTCTTGGTGCTCCAGCCAGGCATCAGGGCTGTGCCTCTGAGGTGGGAGAGCCAAGTTCAGGACACTAGTCCACAAAGACCTCCCAGCTCCATGTAATATCAAACGGTGAAAATCTCTCAGAGATCTCCATCTAAACGCCAAGACCCAGCTCCACTCAACGACCAGCAAGCTACGGTGCTGGACACTCTATGCCAAACAACTACCAAAACAGGAACACAAACCCATCCATTAGCAGAGAGGCTGCCTAAAATCATAATAAGGCCACAAACACCCCAAAACACACCACCAGACGTGGACCTGCCCACCAGAAAGACAAGATCCAGCCTCATCCACCAGAACACAGGCACTACTCCCCTCCACCAGGAAGCCTACACAACCCACTGAACCAATCTTAGCCACTGTGGACAGACACAAAAAACAATGGGAACTACGAACCTGCAGCCTGCGAAAAGGAGACCCCAAACACAGTAAGTTAAGCAAAATGCAAAGACAGAGAAACACACAGGAGATGAAGGAGCAAGGCAAAAACCCACCAGACCTAACAAATGAAGAGGAAATAGGCAGTCTACCTGAAAAAGAATTCAGAATAATGATAGTAAAGATGATCCAAAATCTTGTAAATAGAATAGAGAAAATACAAGAAACGTTTAACAAGGACCTAGAAGAACTAAAGAGCAAACAAACAGTGATGAACAACACAATAAATGAAATTAAAAATTCTCTAGAAGGGATCAATAGCAGAATAACTGAGGCAGAAGAACGGATAAGTGACCTGGAAGATAAAATAGTGGAAATAACTACTGCAGAGCAGAATAAAGAAAAAAGAATGAAAAGAATTGAGGACAGTCTCAGAGACCTCTGGGACAACACTAAATGCACCAACATTCGAATTTTAGGGGTCCCAGAAGAAGAAGAGAAAAAGAAAGGGACTGAGAAAATATTTGAAGAGATTATAGTTGAAAACTTCCCTAATATGGGCAAGGAAATAGTTAATCAAGTCCAGGAAGCACAGAGTCCCATACAGGATAAATCCAAGGAGAAACATGCCAAGACACATATTAATCAAACTATCAAAAATTAAATACAAAGAAAACATATTAAAAGCAGCAAGGGAAAAACAACAAATAACATACAAGGGAATCCCCATAAGGTTAACAGCTGATCCTTCAGCAGAAACTCTGCAAGCCAGAAGGGAGAGGCAGGACATATTTAAAGTGATGAAGGAGAAAAACCTGCAACCAAGATTACTCTACCCAGCAAGGATCTCATTCAGATTTGATGGAGAAATTAAAACCTTTACAGACAAGCAAAAGCTAAAAGAATTCAGCACCACCAAACCAGCTTTACAATAAATGCTAAAGGAACTTCTCTAGGCAGGAAACACAAGAGAAGGAAAACACCTACAATAACAAACCCAAAACAATTAAGAAAATGGTAATAGGAGCATACATATCGATAATTACCTTAAATGTAAATGGATTAAATGCTCCAACCAAAAGACATAGACTGGCTGAATGGATACAAAAACAAGACCCATATATATGCTGTCTACAAGAGATCCACTTCAGACCTAGGGACACATACAGACTGAAAGTGAGGGGATTGAAAAAGATATTCCATGCAAATGGAAATCAAAAGAAAGCTGGAGTAGCAATTCTCATATCAGAAAAAATAGACTTTAAAATAAAGACTATTACAAGAGACAAAGAAGGACACTAAATAATGATCAAGGGATTGATTCAAGAAGAAGATATAACAATTGTAAATATTTATGCACCCAACATCGGAGCAACTCAATACATAAGGCAAATACTAACAGCCATAAAAGGGGAAATTGACAGTAACACAATCATAGTAGGGGACTCTAACACCCCACTTTCACCAATGGACAGATCATCCAAAATGAAAATAAATAAGGAAACACAAGCTTTAAATGATACATTAAACAAGGTGGACTTAACTGATATTTATAGGACGTTCCATCCAAAAACAACAGAATACATATTCTTCTCAAGTGCTCATGGAACATTCTCCAGGATAGATCATATCCTGGGTCACAAATCAAGCCTTGGTAAATATAAGAAAATTGAAATCGTATGAAGTATCTTTTCCGACCACAACACTATGAGACTAGATATCAATTATAGGAAAAAATCTGTAAAAAATACAAACACAAAGAGGCTAAACAATACACTACTTAATAACCAAGAGATCACTGAAGAAATCAAAGAGGAAATCAAAAAATACCCAGAAACAAATGACAATGAAAACACGACCACCCAAAACCTATGAGATGTAGCAAAAGCAGTTCTAAGAGGGAAGTTTATAGCAATAAAATCCTACCTTTAGAAACAAGAAACATCTCAAATAAACAACCTAAACTTACACCTAAAGCAATTAGAGAAACAAATTAGAAGAACAAAAAAACCCCAAAGTTAGCAGAAGGAATAAAATCATGAAGATCAGATCAGAAATAAATGAAAAGGAAGTTAAGGAAATGGTAGCAAAGATCAGTAAAACTAAAAGCTGGTTCTTTGAGAAGATAAACAAAATTGATAAACCATTAGCCAGACTTATCAAGAAAAAAATGGAGAAGACTCAAATCAATAGATTTAGAAATGGAAAAGGAGAAGTAACAACTGACACTGCAGAAATACAAAGGATCATGACAGATTACTACAAAAGCTCTATGCCAATAAAATGGACAACCTGGAAGTAATGGAAAAATTCTTAGAAATGCACAACCTTCCAAGACTGAACCAGGAAGAAATAGAAAATATAAACAGACCAGTCACAAGCACTGAAATTGAAACTGTGATTAAAAATCTTCCAACAAACAATAGCCCAGGACCAGATGACTTCACAGGAGAATTCTATCAAACATTTAGAGAAGAGCTAACACCTATCCTTCTCAAACTCTTCCAAAATATAGCAGAGGGAGAAACACTCCCAAACTCATTCTATGAGGCCACCATCACCTTGATACCAAAACCAGACAAAGATGTCACAAAGAAAGAAAACTACAGGCCAATATCACTGATGAACATAGATGCAAAAATCCTCAACAAAATACTAGCAAACAGAATCCAATAGCACATTAAAAGGATCGTACACCATGACCAAGTGGGGTTTATCCCAGGAATGCAAAGATTCTTCAATATATGCAAATCAATCAATGTGATACACCATATTAACAGATTGAAGGAGAAAAATCATGATCTCATTAGATGCAGAGAAAGCTTTTGACAAAATTCAACACACATTTATGATTAAAACCCTCTAGAAAATAGGCATAGAGGGAACTTTCCTCAACATAATAAAGGCCATATATGAAAAACCCACAGCCAACATCGTCCTCAATGGTGAAAAACTGAAACCATTTCCACTAAGATGAGGAACAGGACAAGGTTGTCCACTCTCACCACTATTATTCAACATAGTTTTGGTAGTTTTAGCCAAAGCAATCAGAGAAGAAAAAGAAATAAAAGGAATCCAAATTGGAAAAGAAGAAGTAAAGCTGTCACTGTTTGCAGATGACATGATACTATACATAGAGGATCCTAAAGATGCTACCAGAAAACTACTAGAGCTAATCAATGAATTTGGTAAAGTAGCAGGATACAAAATTAATGCACAGAAATCTCTGGCATTCCTATACACTAATGATGAAAAATCTGAAAGTGAAATTAAGAAAACACTCGCATCTACCATTGCAACAGAAAGAATAAAATACCTAGGAATAAACCTACCTAAGGAGACAAAAGACCTGTATGCAGAAAATTATAAGACACTGATAAAAGAAATTAAAGATGATACAAATGGATGGAATGATATACCATGTTCTTGGATTGGAAGAATCAACATTGTGAAAATGACTATACTACCCAAAACAATCTACAGATTCAATGCAATCCCTGTTAAATGACCAATGGCACTTTTCACAGAACTAGAACAAAAAATTTCACAATTTGTATGGAAACACAAAAGATCCCGAATAGCCAAAGCAATCTTGAGAAAGAAAAACAGAGCTGGAGGAATCAGGCTCCCTGTCTTCAGACTATACTACAAAGTTACACTAATCAAGACAGTGTGGTACTGGCACAAAAACAGAAATATAGATCAATGGAACAGGATAGAAAGCTCAGAAATAAACCCACACACATATGGTTACCTTATCTTTGATAAAGGAGGCAAGAATATACAATGGAGAAAAGACAGCCTCTTCAATAAGTGGTGCTGGGAAATTGGACAGGTACATGTAAAAGTATGAAATTAGAACATTCCCTAACACCATACACAAAAATAAGCTCAAAATGGATTAAAGACCTAAATGTAAGGTCAGACACTATAAAACTCTTCGAGGAAAATATAGGCAGAACACTCTATGACATACATCACAGCAAGATCCTTTTTGACCCACCTCCTAGAGAAATGGAAATAAAAACAAAAATAAACAAATGGGACCTAATGAAACTTAAAAGCTTTTGCACAGCAAAGGAAACCATAAACAAGACGAAAAGACAACCCTCAGAATGGGAGAAAATATTTGCAAATGAAGCAACTGACAAAGGATTAATCTCCAAAATTTACAAGCAGCTCGTGCAGCTCAATATCAAAAAAACAAACAAGCCAATCCAAAAATGGGCAGAAGAACTAAATCGACATTTCTCCAAAGAAGATATACAGATTGCCAATAAACACATGAAAGAATGCTCAACATCATTAATCATTAGCGAAATGCAAATCGAAACTACAATGAGATATCATCCCACACCGGTCAGAATGGCCATAATCAAAAAATCTACAAACAATAAATGCTGGAGAGGGTGTGGAGAAAAGGGAACCAACCCTCTTGCACTGTTGGTGGGAATGTAAATTGATACAGCCTCTATGGAGAACAGTATGGAGGTTCCTTAAAAAGCTAAAAATAGAACTACCATACGACCCAGCAATCCCACTACTGGGCATATACCCTGAGAAAACCATAATTCAAAAAGAGTCATGTACCAAAATGTTCACTGCAGCTGTATTTACAATAGCCAGGACATGGAAGCAACCTAAGTGTCCATCAACAGATGAATGGATAAAGATGTGGCTCATATGTACAATGGAATATTACTCAGCCATAAAAAGAAACAAAATTGAGTTATTTGTAGCAAGGTGGATGGACCTAGAGTCTGTCATACAGAGTGAAGTAAGTCAGAAAGAGAAAAACAAATACCGTATGCTAACACATATACATGGAATCTAAAAAAACTAACAAAAAAAAAGGTCATGAAGAACCTAGGGGCAAGACGGGAATAAAGACACAGACCTACTAGAGAATGGAGTTGAGGATATGGGGAGGGGGAAGGGTAAGCTGGGACAAAGTGAGAGAGTGGCATGGACATATATACACTACCAAACGTAAAATAGATAGCTAGTGGGAAGCAGCTGCATAGCACAGGGAGATCAGCTCAGTGCTTTGTGACCACCTAGAGGGGTGGGATTGGGAGAGTGGGAGGGAGGGAGATGCAAGAAGGAAGAGATATGGGAACATATGTATATGTATAACTGATTCACTTTGTTATAAATCAGAAACTAACACACCATTGTAAAGCAATTATACTCCAATAAAGATGTTAAAAAATATATATCGCATATTCAAAGTCAAGAAGCATTTTAATCAACATTGAAAATCTTCAGAAATTGGACAAAAGTAGAGCAGTGACAGCCTAAGAAGCCATGGAATGGTTTCCAGACAGGATTACATCAAGATCGTTAGTTTTGCCAGCATCACGTCTCTGCAAGATGATGATGGGGCCGTGAAGAAGGGTGCTAAGTTAACTCATGTCAAAAGTGATGGTCGGGGGAGATGCCCAAATCACTGAAAGGAGCATTACAAAGACTAGAACCTGCTCTCCATCCCGAGAAGTCATCTCAATCAAGCTGCCGAAGGGTGAGACTCAATTGTACCATCCCCAGACAGCAGGTCCATTTCAATCCAACATTCTGCCAGAGCAAGTGACTTTCCAAGTCTATTAATAGGGCAGTGATAAAATTTGTATTGGCTATGAATGTTTCACGTTTATGGAACTCCTACATCATAATAGGTACCATTCTAGTTAGACGCGGAGATGAGAGACAATCTTTCTATAAAGAAAAGCCTTCTCTTGGGAGTCACCGTTGGACAACGAAACTCTACTGTCTGATAGTTTCTCACTTATTTGTAATAAGGACCCTAAGGAACAAGAGTAGAAATTATTGAAGAAAGATTAAATTGGGTTCACCCTACTTTTACCATTCAGGATTTTAAAGCCATTGGAAAGTAGTAAACTGTGTGAGATGAATGAGGCAACTTCTTTTGAACAGGAAGATTTGGCTTTTCACAAATTGGTCCTCCCCCTTGACTCCTGACCACACTGTGATGAGTAACAGAGTATTCGCTTTGGTCTATAGCACTTTAAGTTTTCCACCAAGCAACATACTTTGTGAACACTCTCTTCCTCTCAGAAAAGTCCACATGTAGGGCTCTCACCATCAATGAGGCAGGATGGCTGCAACGTGCTTCTGGGCTAAGTGAGTGGGATTTCCAATTTCCTAATTTTACTTTGTTTTCCAGGCTGCATTGTGCTCAGGCTCTTCTGTATTGTGCTCTGAGAAACCTGCAGTGATGTGTTCTCTGTCTTGGAGTGTCTCAAAACCACCAGGCAAATTCTGGAAACACTAGCTTAGTGTACCTGCAGGCGGGGTCGGTGCTTCTCAGACCTGAATGGATGGGCGTATGGGTCATCTGGGGAATCTTGTTAAAGTGACTCAGCAGGTCTGGGGTGTGGCCTGATACTCTGCATTTCTAACAGGCCTCCAGGTGGTGCTGTTGCTCCTGGTTCTTGAGTAGCCAGTCCCTCTGTGGGCACCTGTCGAGATCATGCAGTACTATGGCATGGTAGGAGGAATGGAGGGGGAGATGAGACCAGATATGTGCTGGACTCATTCCTCAACCTGCCTAAACTTTGGAGTCCTCATTTATAAAGTGGAATAATGAGAAAGCTAAGCTCCCAGAGCTGCTGTGAAAATAGAATGCTCTCAGTATTAAGAAGTATAGTGTTATCACCATACAAGATTCCCATAGAGTTTACTCCTTCTCTCCTAAAATGATAGAATTGGTCAATGGGAACTTTACTGCTACTAAGAAGTGGCATACGTGTGATAACGTGATGCTCTTATCTGTATCATCTTGCAATGTTTCTTTGGAATATTAAAAAAAGAAATGCCAGAGATCATCCTGGTCTCACTTGCTTCTTGGTGCTAAGTTGTACTCAGTTTGAAGCTCCCTTCCCTCTGGCTTCTCAACCCCTGAGCTGAAAAGCTGCTTAAGACCCCTTCGTGGATAGAGTTTAGGGAAATAGAGCTAATTCTTGGCAGAACTGCTTTTCAATGCAACAGAACAGCTCTATCACTGGGAAGCAGAAACATTACAGAATGCTACAAAATCCATCTGATTTGCAAAAAGATAAAGTGCAATCCAGCCCAAGTGGTGATTAATATGTTAGGAGGGAAGACAGGAGATGGAACAATAAATGATTTTCATGTTTGAAGTTAAATGTTTCAATCCTCGTGACCTATTTAATTCTTGACTTTGGGAAGAATTCTACAGTGATTTAGCTCATTAAACCCAGGAAGAAAAGCCTAGCTTAGCAGCTAACTAGGGATAAGAAATGCGTGAAAAGCATGTATGTTTAAGGTTTCTCAAACAATGAAATAGAAAACATTAATCTATATGGCCCTTAGCGTTCTTCAGAAAGTATCTCCGGATTAATTCTGATAGACTCCTTGTAAGTCATCATGTTTTCTGGAAACACCCATGAGCATAAATAGAATTTAAGTTCAGTAAAGTGATTACCCAACTCTGGATCTTTTCTCTAAGCAGAGAGACCTAAAACTCCACTGAATAGGGAAAATGTCCTCTTCTTAGTTAAATCTTGGAAGATGCCAAAGGTGTCAGTGTCCAGAGAGAAGTAGGAATATTGATTCACTGGGAAGAGCTGTGCAGAGCAGTCCACCCCTGTGCTTCAGAATTTAGTTTTCCTATAATCAGAGAAAGGTGAAGAAAGAACCGTTAGCACATGGTGGGGATAAGGGGAGGCCAGTTGTGTTGCAACAAGCTTTTTTGTTTGTTTGTTTGTTTGCGGTACGCGGGCCTCTCACTGTCGTGGCCTCTCCCGTTGCGGAGCACAGGCTCCGGACGCGCAGGCTCAGCGGCCATGGCTCACGGGCCCAGCTGCTCCGCGGCATGTGGGATCTTCCCGGACCGGGGCACGAACCCGTGTCCCCTGCATCGGCAGGTGGACTCTCAACCACTGCGCCACCACGGAAGCCCACAACAAGCTTTCTTAAGGGTTTACTCTACTCTACCCTACCCTCTTGTCTTTGTTTATTATTATTACCACTACTATTATTTTAATCCCAGATGGAAAAGAAATTTTCCTAAGAATTACCAAGTAGCTCAACTTTGCCCTTTCTCAAAATTTAGCATAGCTGCATGCCTAAACACTGTCAGATTTATTATCTATTTACTACAAGAACAAAACTTACCAACAGATATTTGGGAATTTCATTTAAAAAAAAAACTTTACTAAATGGAATATAGAAACATTTGACACAAGATTTGGAGTTGAAAATTTTCCATTTATAATGCCAAATTCTTTATGCCTTATCTTGACAAGTATCCAGTTTGGGTTGATATTCTTTCAGGAAATGTCTTCTTAATCTTCTCTCCTTATTAGGATATTATTTTTAAAAGAGAACTTTAAAAAATCTTGAAAGTTATTTGATGCTGGAATAATACCAATTTCTTTAACAATAACAAAGCTAATATAATAAAAGCCATCAGGTTTGGGATATTTTAGGAAAATGTTTAATTCAACTGTTTCTTTGGAATGTAGTAGTCATAGTTTGGAATTTAAGTTACAGTTCAGTTCTGTGTGGTTTTTTATGCAACTCAGTATCTGAGAATACAAATGTCATTTAAAGTTAAGGCTTCGCTGTTCATTTTGAATCAACAATTTACAAGTGTCATATTGTCATAGAAAATAAAAATTTCTGTAAAAAAAATTTGCACAAAATTTTATGATGGTACAAAACATGAAGCAATAATATACCAGTAAAATGAAAACATTTTACTACAGAAAGTTTTATAGATCTCAATAAAGAAAAAAATATGTTATTTTACACCTTTTAAAATTACGAAACAATCTAAAACAATATAAACTGAACATTTTGTAACACTGCCTTTACAAATTAATAACTTTATAAACATATAATTTTTAAATATATTTATCAGTGCAAGATACTTTCAAATTTAAAGTTGCAGTATCATTTTTCCTTGGCTGAAGACAACTGTAAGTCTGTTGCCTTAAAGGTAAATCAAGTCTTAGTGCTTTCATCCTGGTACGATTATAATGGCTGAATGGATGCCTCTGGGGATAAGAATCTATTCTTCTTTCATAGTGATCAATACTTTCCTGGAAACGAAAGGCATTCTCAATTCAATTAGACCAGGATGAATGGACTTTCCCCTCCATGATGCAATGTGACTCCCACAAATGTATTCGAGTGAGACCTACAGCAGTGCCGGAAGGGAGGAAGTTCTTACCTACAACACGGCATGGCACAAATACACGGAAAACAACCAAAGCTTCTTTGGGTTAATTCAATGCTGCCTGATAGGATATTTACTTCTCTGTGCCATTGGAGGCTTAGGTCTTAACAGCCCCAAGGCAGGCTTTTTGTTTGTGAGGCACTGGAAGTTTCTAGAAGCATTCATTCAAGTCTCTGTTATTTCAGGGTTGCTGCAGACTGAATTTTTAAAAACATTTGTTTTGACTTTACTCATTTTCTTCCCCTCTGTCATCTTAAAATACTTCATCCCCAGGCACCATGATTTATTGTCGCTTTCTTAAATTAACTGTTCTTTCTTCCACTTCCCTTATCTGACTCAATACCAAAACAAGAAGGCTCTCACGGGTCATTTTTGTGTATTTGGATGTAAAAATCTCCTGTTTTTGGATATGGGGAGAACTCTATTCCTTTGGGTCTCACTTGAAAGCCAATTAGTATTATTTCTTCTCTCAACTTATCGCTATTTTTATTAAATGCAAACATTTCTATTGAAGATCATTTCGATTGGAATAGACAGACAAATGGCTTAGGAAAAGAGATACTGTCACTTTAACCAGTTAACAAGGAAACCAAAGTTAGACTTTGGAGGGCAAAGTTAGGAATTTCCCTTATTTATTTACTTTCTAACATAAAGTCTAGTAAAAGTGTTCGCCATTACCAGCAGGTTAAAGCTGCAAGTTTCTTTTCTGGATAATGGCAAATGCTTAAATCCTAAGAGAGGAAAAAGACAGAGAGATAGGAGAGAAAGAGTTTACATTTGAAAATACATTCCATATGAAAGAACAGTAAGAGAGAATATTGCAGCTTTATACAAAAGGGTCAAGAGACATGAAATTGAACTACGGAAAAAGCAGAACAATTAAGCCACGTTGCCAAATCTTCAGAGCCCTTGCCTACCCGGAGGCTGACATCTCACACTAAAATATACTTTCTTCTTAGTCAGTGGGCCACCAGGGTTTGATTCAAGAGGAGGGCTTTCACCAGCGAGAAACAGGGCGGGTTAATGTAACACAATGAGAACCAGTACAAACAAAAAGGCACTTGAGAGGACGTAGACCAGCCAGTGCCAAGGATTCTTCGTTGTGGTTGTCGGCATCACACCCAGTTGCCAGCAGTGTCTGGTGATCGCACAGTTTTCTGTATGGAGTTCACAGCACAAGGTTGAGTACAACACTGGAAAACATCGAGGAAATCTGACGGTATTGCTTCGTAAACAGAGCTGACACGCTAGACTGGTACTGAGGCTACGGTACTTTAACAGAAAGCATCCTACTCCTTCTTTGCCTATGCACAACGCGGGCGATGATACACAAGGCCAGCTTCAGGAGTCCACTGAAATGTGGTTACGCGAATATATTCTGGGCACTGGGCTGCAGGTAGCATGTCCGTCGAAAGGGCCCCACTGAATACACCTGGTACCAGCATCTTGGATTTTGCAGTTTCCGAAGAGGATCCAGAAGAGGGAGAGAGAGAAGGGAAAGGGGAGTCCAAATGAATTATTAAGTCAATCATACTTGGTCTCAACACCAGCATTTGATTATTCAAAAGAAACCAACAGAAGGAAGCTGACTGTACAGCATTTCGATTGTTAACACAGCTAAGTCGTTCATGTCTGTCGGCCGAACTCATCGAAGCTCCTGAGAAAACCTGGCTTGGCATCATTAACGCACTTCCCAGCCTGAACAGTGAAAGATCAGCCGGTCCCCAGCTCAAGCTCTGTCCTCCGCTCCACTCTCCTGCTCACCTGGTCACCTCTGTCTGCCTTCATGCCTCCGAGTAAGTACTCTGTGGATTCAGTTTGTCTTTTTTCAACTTCACGCCATCCACAAGTTCGAAGTTATAGTTCTCCAGGGCAGATAAGTTTCTTTCCGACATCCCGTTGTGCCAGCAGGCACAGTACAGCACGACCCCGCAGACGGCGCCCAGGAGGACGCCCAGGGCGCTCATGGCGATGATGGTGATGAGGATAGGGTCCAGGGTCTTCAACACGTTGCCCGGCTTCCTGGAGATGTTCTCATCACCGTCTCCCGTGCCTTGGTATCCTGGGGTGCTCCCTGGGGAGAAAAACGAAATTGGCTCCATGAGCCGCCAACGTACCAGATGACAGCAGACAGAGAAATGGAGAAGAAGGAAAGAGAAAGGAGTGAAGCACACATCCGGACTGGGCTGTCCTCCCCAGGAGCCTGCGGGGGATTTCTGCAGCGGGGGTTTGGCTCCCCCATCGCCAAGAAACACCAACGTTTAGGTTTGACTCATCGCTGGGAATTGAAGGTGGGAGGGAAGGGTATTGGGTGTTGGTGCTGTGATTCTGACAGGAAGCTTAGCGCATGGAAACCACTGACTCTGGGTAAACGATGAGGGTTCGGTTCTAATCTAATTCCGATTTCATGCAGCCCGCCATCTGTGAGATTGTAATCTGTATTTATCGTCCTTGGCCAGATAAGAGGTCTGTAAACTTTGCAAAATACTTCGTCACACACTTGTCTAGAGGGGGATTTAACCATTCCCGGCACCTTTGCCTGATCCCAAAACCCGGCACGAGGAACCCGCCCAAGCTGTCCTTCTGTGTGGTAGTGCTACCACATATCAGAGCTTCACGTTTCCTCCTTGAGTCAATGGTGGTTCCACTCAGGAAGGAGAGGGCTTTCAGAAAGAAGGAGGGCATGCCCGCTGCTGACATTTCAGGTGGCTTATGGCTCCAGTCTAGAAGCTGGGTCAGTGCTGTGCTGAACAGAACACATTGAATAATCAGCATCTGTGCTGCCCTGGTGGTTTCGCTGCAGACGGTCACACAGCTCTGCACTCAGGCACTGGGGAAATGTTTTCTTTAGAGTGGAACACGACACATTACTAACATGGGAGCTTTGAGTCTCATTACCTGGGACTAGAAATGAGACTAAAATGTAATGTGCAACAGGCCTGGTGTTTACTTAATGGTGTTCTGATCAACAAGGATTCCAATCAAAGAAAACTAAAAATATGAGACGCAAGTCCCTAAATAGGGGGAAACAAGCCATGGGGACATATTAATATTCTCTCCCTTGATGCAACATTGTTTTGAAACAACCTCTAATAAAGTTTACAACCCAGCGTGGACTACATAACTAAGCTAAACGAGTCACGTGTTAATATGACCAACCGCAGACATGGGGCCATCTTTATTTGTCTCCATCAAGTCCAAGTCTGGCTATAGTAGGTCCACATTTCTAATGGCAACAGGTGCTGCTGTTGATGGGTAGGGCACAGAACTGCCGGCAGCAGCTGTGAGTGACGCTGGGGCAAGTGTCCAACACCACCACTGCTGGCAGGAGGCGCAGAGACTTCTGGGAATAAAATAATATCAGGCAAGGCCTAACTCCGACCACATGTCTTGCGTTGGATCACAAAGCAGTGTTCAACGAAAACATGCATTTTTGAGTTAATCAGTCTGAAGTCCGAGGCTACCATGTAATTTGCTGTGTTACTTAAGGCCAAGCCACTGCTCTGAGCTTCAATCTCCTCATCTGTAAAATAGGGATAAATACACTCAGAGAGCGGCTGTGAGGATTAAATAAGATAACTTATGTAAAGCGATTGGAACATACTAGCTACTCAATAAACCCCCATCAGCATCGTCAGCATCATTGTCATCAATACTGTGATCATTATCGCAAAACGAGGGTTTCAGGAGAGGAGGCTGGGAACAGATGGCCCAAACAAAACAGATTATCACAGAAATTGGGCTCCCGGTCTCTAAAGATTATAGCTGGATATAAACCAGGAACAAGAATTTGGGCTGGTTTCAAATTATTATATGAAAATTATTGCAGGTCTTTGGGTAAGAAACAATCTTCACTAGTTTCCTGTGCCCATAGTTACAAAATGAGAGTGTTTCACATCATTGCCCTCTGGGTCCCCTCTTGCAGCTCAGGCAGGGAATGGCCAGGGTAGCACACGTCCCCAGGGCTCACCCCCCTACACAGGCTGCGCCTCTTACGGCCTGAGGCTCCCAAGTCTGCAGAGCAGGTAGGAGAGGGCACTCTGACGACAGTCCAGGCACAGTACCACGGACGCGGGTGTTTATTTCATGTGAGCTGCTTTGATACACCAGTGCACCAAAGTTCCAGAAAGCTTCTTCATAAATATACTGAAAGCCACAGTAAAATATTTTAAAAATCGGTCAGCAAGACAAATTTACCTGTTTCGTCGATTTTACTTTCTGGGTTCTTTTTATCCAGGTCTGCTGGTTCTGACAAGTCAAACAAAATTGAAAGAGATATTTGAACTGCCAACCAAATACAGTACACATAAACCTTTACACACACACACATGCACGCACACACGCGCACACACACACACGCACACACACACACACCCCACTAATGGCTCTGCTGGGTTTCCTTTGGAGTTTTTAGTACAATCTGACCCCACCAAGTAACTGGAGAGCTATAGAGAGGCAGTGTTAAATGACTAGGGAATTGGTGTCAGGTCTAAATCCAGGAAGCACTGCTGGAGCAGAGTGTGTTGTCTTAGGAGAAGAGCAGGGAGGAGGGAAATGGGTTTGGCATTTGGAGTGTGGGGAAATCTGGTGAAAATAGAAAACAGAAGTGGAGTTGCACATATGGCTACCATCCTGTGCTTTTGTAGATAACTGCTTCGTAAGTGTTAGTCAGTTTCTCATATGGTATGTCAGCTCATTAAGGCCAGAGATTGTGTCCTGTGTCTTACCAAAAAAAGAAAGCATCTGGAGGGAGTGGAGTTCTGGTATCCCTTATGGTTCTGAGTAGAACACAGGGACCTGGTTCACTTCTATGTCCCCAGCATTTAGAACAGTGTTCAGAACATACGCGGTGACTCAATAAATATTTATTAATGCATGAATAATTAACAAAGAGCTGATAATCTCCCAGCATCCATGGCTAAATATTCAAGGAAATATATTTGTCGAATAATTGTAGAATTATCTTAGACGCCTTTTCATTGTTACAGCAACACCAAGTTTTAATGGTGCTTTAGCTGTGACTTTAGCTGTGAGTATAATGCCCAGCAGTAAGCACAGCTAAGCAGATGAGTCACATGAACACAGAAAGGCTCACGGACTTGTCTTAGCTTCTATATATTCACTGTAGCACTGGGATGCTGCTTTGCACATAGAAGGTCGTCAGTGAAAACCTGTTGAACCAGATTGAATGTATTTCTTGGTTTCAGCTGGCAGAGCTTGCTCTCCCATTCCAAAAACATCACCATCAACCTTCTCATCTTGGAACAGGAAAGCAAGCAGTACGTGCCCTGGGTAACTGCATGAAACATACATTTTAACAACTGTGTAGATCTGGATGTGGGGAATTTGTGAAGTAGTGCAACTTAAATATTAAGCCTTATCTTCTGTGAAGATCTGCAAAGTACTGTGGCAGGAAGCAGTCTTTGGGTAAGACTGTCCTCTTTTTCCCCCAATTTCTTCAATCAACCCTATCAAATTATTGCCACTTTAGGGATTACGTATATCCAATACATTATATAATAAAAGCTTTGTAAATTGCCGAAATGACCAAAAACCCATTATAGCCAACAGGCCTCCTTTGTCTTAAATTTGCCCAATAGGATTATTCCATTTTGTTATAATTAACATCCTATTATATAATGATATATAACAAAAGTTTAAGTGTAGCAAATGGAGCTTAAGACTAATTACTGTGCTATTACATTGCCATTAGTGGTGCTATTTATAATTATATATCAAGAACTGGGAGAATGAATTGGTTTCCTACGTCAGACTCTTACTCATATACACCAGACCGATGAAATCCATAAACTCTGAAATACTAGGCAAAGTCTCTAAATTTCCTTTATTCTTTTGAGTCAACTCAACTGTTTTTAGAGTCAGAAACATCTACTTATTTGTAATAAAGCGAAGAATGATGGTGTCTATGATTCATTCACATTGTAATCTTCATTAAATCCACTGCGATAAAAAATTTCAAAGGCCTGCTGCTTGTGGACACACTCAGATATTTGGAATTATCCAGCTGTCTGAGTTTTCCGCTTCTCATCACAATGTTTAGGCATGGCGTACACAGCCTGGAAACTGTGAGTTTCTTCTTTGCTATGATCTTTGGATTGCATATTATTTGTGTAGTTTTGTGGGTACCAACCAGACATTCTAAGGGAACCAGGTTAGATAATGGGGTAGCTAAAGGTAGACTGACCTGGCCTTATGCCCTGTTGCACCAGACCATGCGTTCTATAGGATGTGCTTATAGCCCACATTAAAATTCGAGGTCCAAATGAGCACGACAAAGACCATTCAGTGGAAAGACACGTGCCCTGAGCAAGCACTGCTTTGGTTTCTACAGCAACCCATACTCACTTGTGCAGTCCTCTTGAGGGATGTGGTTATTGATACTAATGTCATCCACTGCAATCCCGCCAAGGTTGCCTTTTCCGATTTCACCCTCAAAAATCACCTAAGAAAATGAGATCGTTTTCACAGTATTTAAATGTTGGGTCCCAGATAACAGTGCTTACAAATGCTTGTTCAGCTCAAGTCACGGAACGTAAATGAAATTCGTGAGGTTTCGAATGATCCCACGATTTGCTCTTCAATCCATATTAACTGCTTGGGGATGGCATAAAACTGCTCCTCACTGTATCTTTGTATGATACAGAATTTAAAACTGGAAAAAAGCAGCAAATTAAAGGAATGTTCATTGTGACAGCCCCAAATAATTATTGAGTAGCATTTTCCCTTCTTTCTCAGCAGTCGGTCCTACGTCTGTAATCTAGGGGACTGTGAAACATGCTACTGAGATTATCATCATTGCAGCAGTATCTCAGGTTCACGAAACACTTGAAATAAAATTTGGAATTTTTTCTGCATCTCATTTGCATAACTTTCAAATATTACCCCAGAGACCCCAAAACAGCTATCCGCCCCATCCTAGAGAAGGGCCCACCTGGTAAAGTTTCAGAGATTTGTGCAGCAGGACACGCCCCTCTTTCCAGTGGTCCCCTTGGTGTCCGATGGCCATCCAGACCAACTGGTCATATTCCTCTGGCTTCTGGTAGCGCAGTTTGACCCTCAGCGTGCCCACGTGTGAACCAGACATGTGATACCAGAAGGTCATGCAGTGGGCAGAGTTCTGGGAATAAACCACAGGGCTCACCAGGCGAGCCACTTTGCCTTTCTGGTTTTCATCAGCTTGGGAGTAGATGAAGTTGCCATCTCCTGCTGTGACAAAAAGCTGTGTTAAACGGAGTGGCCAAATGGATGAACCTTTGTCTCTTTTCTGTTAAGTTCTGCTACTCAAACCTTCTCTCCTGGGCTGAGCACCAGAACCCAATTGCGCAGGGGAAGGGAAAGTGGGCAATAGATGGAAACCTCATTGACACTGGAGGCTCTGCTCTCAGCTTCTGTGAAAGCACGTTTGTGACAGAGGCTGTAAACAGCGCTCGTCTGATACCACGTATCTGGAACGCACTGTCACACGGACACGGGCTATGACTTGTGTTGGTCTCTGCACCATTGCAAGCAGATCGGATGTACAGGAAGACCTATTTTCATGCAACTTTAGGATTGCTTCAGCAGCATGCACGTGAACACAGACACTAAATGGAAACATTTAGATGTATTCTTATCTATTTACCATTGGAACAGGTAGGCTTCTGGTTGATGGTGCTTTGGTCACTGTAACTGCTTGATAAGGAAGCTGCAGTTTGTCCAAATAATCTGGCAATCTTTTTTTTTTTCCGCCAAACTTCGATGCTTTTCCCCTAGTTCGTTTTAATGGCTTATAAATTCCTTAAATACACCTGAGAGCCTGAAACTCAGCTGTGAGCCCCGCTTCTGTTTGATGTAGGCTTCTGGTTCCAGGAGAGGTGAGGCTGCATTTCTGAGGCTTATTAGAACCTGCCATTTTGGCAACGGAGGTGCTTGCCGAGCTTGGAGGACTAACTCCTGGCTCTGCTGTCAATGACCCCCCGTGGGAGCACTGCCTTCTGCCACCACCTGGTCTAAACACACAACTCGTGTTTCACTGTTTGCTCTGCAAATAGCAATGCTACTATAACGCCGCACCTGCTGAAAATACGCATCTGATGCTGAGCCTCGGCGGGCAGCGGGATGTCCGGTGTGCTGCCCCCGAGGCTGGTGTGCTTGGGAGATACTCTTTCCCTGCGTGTACGTGGGCGCATCCTGAGTCAGCAGCGTCCAGGTGAAGTGGATGTGTCCTCAGTTGCTTTCCTCCCTCACCTGGCTGCTTGTCTGAGATGGCTCTCAAGCACGCTTAGTACAACCGGTGGGCGGGGAAAATGAAAGGAGGGCGGAAATAAAAACCACGGCCCCGGCAGTCACGTGGGATGCTCTGGACCACGCAGACTCAAGTCACCCCTGGGGTCTGTTTCCTCCCACTGATTTATCAAATGATGCTCGCCTGTCTGTGAGCTCACCTGTCTACGGTGCCCCTTCACTCAGCCCACCAAGACGGGCTGGTAAGACACGCCCCCATCTTGCTGCTGCCCCCCGTTCCCGATCTTATGGAGAAGAATGACGTTGAGGAGGCTTAGCTTAGATGGTCCCCGAGTCAGGCCGCTTCTCTGCCCCCTCCTGTGCTGTCTTCTGCCACTGTTGCTCCCCCGGCCATTGGACACCCTCATCCCACTGCGCTGGAGCCGTTTCCCACCCAGAACCAGACTGTGAGCACCTCCAGGGTTGGGTTCCCTCCCTTACACCTGGATCTCCAGTGCCCCTCACTGCATCTGCCACGTATGTGGGCGGCTCGATAGCATATGTGCAATGAAGCAGAGGAAGATGCGGGTTTCGGGAATCCTCTGAAAGGAGGAACGTACCTTCATTGTTAGAGGTCAAATGCAGAAAAGCATGTGGGATTCCTTTGATAAATCCAAAATTGGGCCGCAGGCTATTGTACCTAGTGTTCATTTTCTGAAATCTCCACGTTAGATTTGCAAAGTGCCGCACGTGATCTGTGGCAGGCTGTGTGCGTGTGTCCTGTGTGGGGGGCTCTTTGCATTCAGACTTTTTCATGTTAACAAGTTCCTGCCTTTCAGATGTCGGGCTCACCCATCTCTCTTGGCAAGTGATTGTGTGTCTAGTGCTGCGGGGGTTCCTCCTGGTTTGGGCAGACCTGGCACCACTGCCAAGTAAATGGGGCGTCTGGGAGGACAAAAGAGACCAATCCTTCTGAAGGAATCGCACTTCTCAGCCGCTAATCTAAGACAAGCCCGCCTTTTCTGACACTCCAACACATAAAGTGCTGATGTTTCTCCTTTCAGGGATTTTATCACAGCTCTGGGTCGGGAACTCTCTCTCCGTTTTCTCAATTAGCACTGTACTTCTGCAAGCCTTTTAGCTTTTCTCTCTGGCTAACATAGCTTTTAACCTCCTTTGAATGTCAGATCCTACTGAGCCATTTTGCTTCACTTTGCATCAATTTTTCCACCATTACTGCCTTCATTTCAGCTAATTGCATTTGGTTAATTTGATGCCATTTCTATGTACAGTGCCATTTACAGTCAAAGTATTTTAAGTTTTCTAAAACTGCTTGTCTTAAGATTCAATTGAAAGTGTCTCAGAATTGAAGGAGTCCAATTTTATCCAATTTCCTTGTCATTCTTATTAGGAAAGGAAGTAGCTGTGATGGAAAGAGGCCTATTCAACCTACTTAATGGTTGTATTCACAGGGGAAAAAGTGAACAACAAAGTGGGAAAGGCATGAAGTACCCTGTGCCTGTCCATCGGCCCACTGGCCCACTCACCCCAAGCACAGGCATGGGGAGACTCGGCTTAATGAGATTTCTCAGCATCAGCAAATGCCCCTCTGGGGTCTCTTTTGGGAAACATGACTTGAGGAAGCAGTCCTGTCGGTATCACTGATTAGGGCAGAAGTTTGTGGGTTGGGTGTTTGTGTGTGTGTGTGTGTGTGTCTGTGCCTGTGTGGGTGTGTGTGTGTGTGTGTGAGGGTATGCATGTGCATTTTTCTGCAGGACACTGATGGTTCTTTATTCCATATTTCAAGTTGGGTGATAAAATGACTAGGAGGAAAGTGGCTGACGGCTCCCTATGTACCCCAACCCTAATTAATCTTAGAAGGAAAGTAAGACAGGAGGTGAGGTGGGTTGACGTGTGGCGAGGTTTCTATCTGCTCGGAGGGAACGGGCTACATTTACAATCTTCCTCAAAAGAACAAGATTTCTACCCTTACCCCAATCCATTTCCACTTCATGGGTCAAGAGAGTAAGCGTTAAACTCACTTATGGTTTCTGCAGCTGCGAAATAACTGAGATGACACCATCTATGGTGGTGTTTGGACTTGCTTCCAACCCATCCAGAGTCAGGATGCTAGAGATAAAATAAGACTCGTAGGATTTGATGGTGGTTGAAGTTGGGTTATGTACAGAGAGGGTTCATTTTGCTATTTCTTTTCTACTTTTGAATACATTTGAAATTTCCCATGAAATATGTTCAGAAAAAGTAGAAAACAGGTATTAATTCACACACACTGGTTTGCCAAGTTTGCTATTTTTTCAGAGGGGTCAATGAGTTGCCACATTTAATCAGTATTCTCTACAAAGTGGCCTAAGGGAATCTCTACTAGGGAAGGACATGATGTTAATTCCAGAAAAGAAAAGCAAAAGTGAATGCTCTGTAGTATTTTCTAAACTCCCTAAACTCAGAGACCCAACAACCCTCCGCAGTAACACTTTCTCTAATTCAAAGAAATGAGGCCACAGTGAACCCTCCGTTACCTGTGTGATCCTGAATCGGTCCCGTCTTGCTGGTCAACACGCTCCATCTGAGCTGCACGTGATTGTCATGCTCCCAGTGACAGAACGTCTTATGAGAACCCCAGCCAAACTCACAGTTAAAACCATATGTTGGAAACTCTTCAGTGGGTGGAAAGGAAAAAAACAGAGACAAGCAGAGAAAGACACATTTAATCATTTAGGTCAGAGAGGTCCTTAATTCGTTCATGGAAAGCATGATTTACATAACTTCATGTCTGTTTGAAAATTCCAGGAAAGCCACAAAATCCAGGATTACCACGAAACTCAAAAGATGCATGGAGAAGTCCAAATGCTTACAACATCATATTTAGTAACATTTAAAAAAATTTTTTTTTAATCCAGCTCAAAAAGATTATGGACTGCCTGTCAAATTGCTACATAAAATTTCCAGGAAGGTTACTTTCCAAAGCATGTATATTACATGTATATTATGTTAGCATTCTCCCTATTTCCGCAACACTTAATATGAAAGATACTCTGCTCTTGAGGATGAGTCATATAAATTGATATCCACCAATGAAAAGAATCTTAATTAGAGATTGACCCATGAACCTCAAAAGTCTAGCAACGTGACTTGGCTGAATATCTCACTCTGGAGGTTATTTGTATTCTCACCACACCAGCTCATGCTTCAGGTTTTTACCAGCAGATCTCTGAAGCACTGCATAAGATTATTTTTTACTTCTGTGCTTTATATCAGGTCAGGTAATTTTAACTGGAAGCCTCTGCTGTTTTAGTGAATTTTCAGATTTGCCTATAAATTGTTTGCCCCCCTTAAAACCTCAATGTAAAGTCACGTAAAGACAAAGCATACTGGAATAGGTACCCACTTGTATATTTTGTAACGTTCAAAATGCTTCCTTTGGAATCTAAAAGGAAAGTATGAAGGGATTCTCAGGAATGATGCGTGTGTTCTACAAGGTGCTCTTTGGCTATGGGGTTTTTTAAACCTCCACAGCCTTATTTTTTTACTCAATCCTTTTTTTTGGGAAATTGGTTAACTTTTTAAGAATGGGGAAAATGAAGTCTTTGATGCTTGGAATTTTGGGGGGGGGGGTAAACTTGAGCTAACAATAAAAAATAATCCTAAAGATAAAATTCTCTTGGCTTCTGCCAGTCCACTCATCCCCCGAATACACAATAAAATTAAGCACACAATAGGGGCTGGTTTCTCTAATGAGGGTTATTGCTTCTCACTGAGTTCAGGTGTCCACAAGATGGCAGCATTGAGACGAGGAGGAAGGTGCCTAGGGCAGCTAGCCAACTGATCTAAAAAATAAAGCCTCAAAACAACTTCTCTGTACAATAAGGGAAGTATGGTATTATATGCTGTGTTAGGGTCAGGCCGAGAGCCTATCTCATTTGGATCTTTTCTTTAACTTGGTCTAAGCATTTAACACAAATATCTTGCTTTCTTCTCCGAGACTGGGCTCCCTTGCCCCTCCCCCACTTCAACAATGGCAGGAGGGACTGTAATGGAACGGTTTATTGAATAGATAAGAATGAGTTACTTTGCATTTTCAGTTTCCAAGGAACTCTTTTCAAATGCTAATGTGAAATTTGGAAGGAAGGCACCACACGCATTGTCAAAACTGAGCAGGATGGATTCTCCCATCCGATGACAGTGTGACCTGCCAAAGGATTCACAGGGACAGCTGGGAAAGTAAACCTAGTAAGTCACGTGATGTGTATAACGTGAGCGCTTTCAGTTCGGGCAAAGGGCTGTATTTCACAGCGGTAGTGTCATTGGAGAGACAGATTTCATGCCTAGTCCATCATAACCATGAAATAGGGCTTCTTAAAGCATGAGAAACGCTCTCCAAAATCTGCCCCGCTTCTGTACAGCAAGATTGAATTTTGCAGAAGTAGTGGTCAGCTGAACAGTGACAGAATGGTTGAACAACCTTGGATGTCAACGCCCACAGCCCCGAAAGGTACTGTTGTGTAATCTCGTGTTAGAAAATGTTAATATGGGAAAATGTTAATATGTGTGTGGTTCTGGGGGTCTCTACTTAAATGTTATTTATAAGACGCGCACAAAGAGAAGGGCAGTAAGCCATGACAGCATACACATTTCTGGTTATATTTGCCTTGTAAATACATTAAATTTATTGTATAATTTACAGAAAACCATACTATCCGTAACTTGGCTATTACTATTCTGGTGATGTCATAAAATATAAGAAGAATTCGGGCATTTTTGTCATGGCCAGGACAGAGGATGGCTTTGCCTGAAGGAGTAATTCAGGCACTTCTGCTCCAGTGAATGGAAGTCAGCCTTTATCTTCCACTGTTCTTCCCAATCTACGAATTTAACATGGCTATCTGCTCTAACTACTCTTTTATCTGCTTGTCCCGATCATATAATTTACGGCAATCTTGTTAAATTAAAATAAATGTTTTTTTTTTTAATCAGTACCTTTTGTGGGGGATGGGTATGGAGTCAGAATAGTTCAATGTTGAAGATTCAAGCCTGGCTAGAAAGGCTATTAAACACACACAACACACAAAAACATTTCCAGAAAGGAAAAAAAAAAAAGAGAGAGAAAGAAAGAGGAAGAGAGAAGGACAGGAGCAGAGGAGAAAAGGGCAGAGAAAGAAAGAGAAAAAAAGCAAATGGACGAATGAAATGTGTATATAGGACTAAGTACGTGTGACCTTTCAATCTTCAAAATATTACCCAGGCCCTGTGGCTGCACAATTCTCATTAAATTCATTGGGAATAATCTGGCTAAATCCCTCCTTGACGCTTCAAAATAGCAGGAAACAATATTCTGCACTTAAATTTATAGCCCCTGTGAGCCAGCACCAGCTGCGCCTGGTGAACCCAGTTTGCCCAGAGTTAGATCCTCGTTAGCACCATATACGTACAAGGATTTAATTTTTAAATCTGGTCTTCAAAACTTCTATTGGGTATGCAAGCTTGCTTACTCATAGGCTGGTCTTGCAGTGGAAATAAGTGGAGGTGCCTGGGTCAACGCAACCATGGGTCATGAACATACTCTGAACTGCTCTAGTGGATGTTTGGGGATCCCTGGAGGGTAAGAGGCTTCACCAGGGGGAGCTGGATTTAAAATGCAGGGTTTCTCATCAGTTCCTGGCAGAGCATTTAAACAGGCTTTTATGCATCCGATTACAACCCAGACAGTATATGAATATTATATGCCCAGTGAATGTATTATATTGAGAAGAATCCTCAACATGAAGACTTCAGACTCTGCTTGAATCTCTAGTGGCTTCAGCAAAATCAGATGATGATGCAAGTTTAGGGTCTGACTTGCTGCTGCTTGTCAAGGTGCCTGCAGGACAGTGGGGATCCAGGTATCAGTCGGTTCATCTGACCATAGGGTGAACACCACAGTTAGACCTGATCTCTGAGCATTGGCTTAGCCAGGAGGTGACAATGAACGGAACTCCTCAAAGAAGCTCAGACAGTTCACTATCCATAAACGAAGATCTAGAGAGCCAGATTCATGACTCAGACAATGGAAAAACAGGAAACCAAGGCAAGTTGTAAAGGACTCTGGGCTGACTGTAGAACAGACAACCCCATCAATAAGCCCTGTGGTCCTGTAACAGAAAAGAACAAACCTTGGGGACTTCCCTGGTGGCGCAGTGGTTAAGAATCTGCCTGCCAATGCAGGGGACATGGGTTCGAGCCCTGGTCTGGGAAGATCTCACATGCCATGGAGCAACTAAGCCTGTGCGCCACAACTACTGAGCCTGCGAGCCACAACTACTGAGCCCACGTGGCACAACTACTGAAGCCTGAGTGCCTAGATCCTGTGCTCTGCAACAGAAGCCACCGCAATGAGAAGCCTGCACACTGCAATGAAGTGAAGCCCCCGCTCACCGCAACTAGAGAAAGCCTATG
The DNA here is from genome assembly GCF_011762595.2 of Tursiops truncatus. Lineage (NCBI taxonomy): Eukaryota > Metazoa > Chordata > Mammalia > Artiodactyla > Delphinidae > Tursiops > Tursiops truncatus. The sequence continues at coordinate 159,775,044 of NC_047035.1, read as the reverse complement.
CGCAACAACGAAGACCCAACATAGCCAAAAACAAACAAACAAACAAATAAATACATTAAAAAAAAAAGAACACAACCATATTATAAAAAAAAAAGAAGAACAAACCTGACTGCATATTGGATCTATTCCTTTAGCTCTAACCCTGTGCTCTCTTGCAGGTGCTTAGTCTTGTTGGCTCTGCACTTTTGTAAAAGAATGTTGCCTATAGCCTGAAATACACAGGAAAGCCCATTCTCAAGGCTGACCTTTAAAGGTATTACACTTTTCCATTCATATAGAAACAAAAAGTTGCAGAATATAAAATAACAATTGTCTTGTTGGAGGTTTATAGGAACATTGTGACCACACATCCACGAACAGCTGCAAGAACAAAGGATTCCAGCACTAAGAAGTTTACAACAACTAGCCACATCCCCTCCCCTTTTAGTCTAAAAGAAGCTTGAATCCTAACTCGGGTAAGATGGTTCTTTGGGACACTAGTCCACCACCTTCTCGGCCTGCTGGCTTTCTGAATAAAGTTGCTATTCCTTGTCCCAATACTTCGTCTCTCGATTTATTGACCTGCCGTGGGGTGAGCAGTATGAGCTTGAGCTCGGTAACAGTTTGACGTGAACTTGTTCAGGTGGTGGTAGCAAGGGGTCTTACTGGTTCACGATTTGTACCTCTGCCCTCTGACCACAGGAGACCCTATGAGATGACTGTCTGCTCTGGATCTCCTCTGTGAAGCTATCAAGACAAAGGCCTTGAGTTCATGCACAAATCAAAAGTTCACAGAGCCATTCCTAGTCTGATAACAAAGACTTCCAGCACTGAGGGAGAGTCATCCCATTTGGGGATCTGATGTACCTTTCCATTTTCTCCAAGGCTGCTGTTCATATTTGGTTTTTTGATGACCCCTAGTTCTTTGGACAGGCAGGAAAAGAGATGAGATCTAACAAGCTAGCTGTTAACTCCCTCGTGATTGTAATTAACTCTCTGGTAAGAGGAAAAACTAGAGAGACAGTTAAAATGTTTGTTACATTATTAGAACATCACTTGTTCACCTTACCCCTCTTCCCTGTGACAGAGGGTCATAAAGAACCCGCAAGGAAGTTACCCCATAAAAACCGCCCTGATGGGGCTGAGTGGGAAACCAGGAATTTCCTATCAGGGAAGATGGGAAGAGAGCAAGAGCCCCATCCGGGAGGCAGGGGCAGCCAGCCAATCCCCCAAGGCTACGTTTTATAACCTGAAAAGGTGTGGATGGGACTCCCAGCTGGCTGTTGGAATTTAGCTGAACACTATTCTTCAGTTTCATCTTTGGTATTTGGGGGTGTCTGAGCTGAGTGGTAGCAGGGAGTCTGTCACCCTGAGCCCACCATGGGAAAACCTGGGGTTAAGTTCAGCTAAAGGGAAGTTTGTTTTGCTGGTTAATTGGGTCAAGAGTGACAGCACCCTTTAAGGAAGCATGCTAATCAGAGCAGTCCTTTCTGTTTTCTGCTGGCTGCGGAGGGTCTGCTGTTGAGGAAACAGTGATGCACACCACATGCCCCATTAAGAAGTGACCGTGGAGGCCAAGGCTGCGGGCTTCAGCAGAGGAAATGGGAGAAGCTGGTGAGCTGACCTGTTCACCTCACTCTAATGATTAACTTTAAAGTATGTAAAACTTCTGATTGCTTATACGGACAGTTTCCCCTGGTGTGTGTCTGTGGGGAAGATTTTCAAAAAATACTAACAGAATACAAAAGAGAGTGAGGGGGAGACCACCTTATCCCTGTGGCTGGGCCCTGATCAACAGCAAACCAGAGGCTCTAAAAGTCATCACAGGGCCTCTATTAATAAAAGGATGCAGAGGTGCCCTTCCCGAGGGCGCTCCTCTCCGGGCGCACTGCTAGCCCTGGTTTCCTGCACCCCATCTCGCGGCGCACCCACTGGAAATGCGGCTGCAAACCTGCCAACTCTGTGGCAGACAAAACTGACAAACTTCGCCTGTCTCCGATTTGCTGAGTGGCGATGAAAATAAATAGTCAGGCTGCTGCCTGGGAGACTTCCTTCTCCTGAGTTTGCAAACACAGTCCGTGTCCTAGATGTGCTGCGTTTAAACAAAGTATGTTCCTCAGTTCCTTCCGCTGAGAGCGGGGATTGTCACCATTTGGCAATGACTGATGGGGAAAGAAATGTTGCTCCCTGCTGCATATACATGTGGATGAAAGGAAAGCAGTGTTTATGGCTCATGCTTGGGGACCAGATGCTGGTGGCATCTCTGCTAGGACTTTGAGGGAAACGGAAACTGAGAACCGTAGCGATGTGCTATTTTGTGGGAAAGAACAGGCATATGTGAAATCTACCACATTTTCTCTTTGGTATTTGATACCTGATTGTATAGTGCTGTCTATCACGGTTGGCTTTTCTGTGGTCAGCACAGTGGTACCACCTGAAACACAGAAACAGTAACATATGAGATGAGAAAAAGGCAGCATTGTAGGTAATATTTAGTAGAGAATGCTGTATGCTTACATACATCTGTTAGAGGCTAGCAGTTCCCTCAGATAATTCTTCCTTTAATTCCAGCTATAGCAAATGTCTTAAATTTTGTTCACCACAATACATTTATTCATAAAGCATCTAGGCAGTATGGAGAGTTCCAGACTTCCTTCCAAGGGCATTCCCTGACTCCCAGACTAATCGACGACGCTCACAATTGCAAGAGTGAAAAGCAAAGGCCGCCCAAGGTCCTTAGTGACTTAAGTATTAAACTTGACCTAGACCTCTAAGCTTCAAATAGTTTCCCAAGGTTTCAGATGTGTGTCTTGGGGGGAGTTGCAAGGCTGGTCCCCACAATCTATTTTAAAAACTGAAGTTTTAAAGCAGATGGCAGTAATTCCTCCTTTCTTTTGCGGCTGCGGTTGTTTGTTTTTCCCAAGGACAAATAATTCCGCCCAGTATGCAGTTCGGAGAAGCTGCAGGAAAAGGGGAAGGGGCGGAGGGACACATTTCTTCACAGTCCCGAGGAGCTGGAAGGCTGCACAAACAACACCCTGAATGCCATCAACTTCAGTCAGCCCGGGTCGACTTGGAATTCGTGGTCTGGGGACCAGTGGAAACTTAGATTTACCCTCTTAGCTTGGGTATCTTAGCTCAGCCATTTTCCGCCCTTCGTCATGAGACTTCTGTTTTAAAGTCCCGTTCTTCAAGTTGCCCAACCCACAAGCATCACCTGAACGCTTCTTGAAAAACTGGGTTGCTGTTTATTACTTTGGTGCTTGCGAAAGCCATTTCTCCATATGTGTGCCTGCCTTGCAGATCATGGTCGAGAGCATCTATTTGCTTTCCCGAGAGATAAAGTCCTGGGCAGACTCAGGGTAAGGGCATGGGGGGCTCATGCCCATCGTGGAAAGTTTGGAGGTGGCTCTGAGGTGCCATTGTACACCTTCCAGTAGTGTCATTCAATAGAGACTGTAGTCATCTCTATTCTGGCCGAGGCCTAGTCCTATCCTGCAGCTCCCATGGGTGAGAAATCACCCGGATCATGAATCAGAGAGCCGTAAAACTGAGCTCTTGAAATGGCCTGAAGATTTCTGAGCTAGTCCACTGTAGCACCAAGTCGTGGTACCCCTGCTGGCCCAGTAAATATGCTGGATAAGTGGTCTCACGTGTGCACGGCCTCAATGAGGCAGGCGCTAGGAGAAGCCATTACATATATTATGGGTTAGGAAGGTGAATCTATAATGGCAGAATTGGAGGGAGGCCAGACGCATTAGCATTCCGTTCCCAGTGGTCTTAAAGGAGAAAGACTCAAGGTGAAACTTCACTTTTAAAAACAGATATGCACTGTCAGTTGTGTTAGAGGTTGGGAGCCAAATTCCGCTGTTGGGGACACACAGATCCAATGTGAAATTTGGCCTCCTGGTGCCTTTGAAGCCAACTGTATTATCTAATGACATCAAAGGCATTTGCAAATGAGTAACTTCAAGGGTGAATTTTCACCCTGACAAGCAAGCAAGGGAGAGCAAAACCTCTCCTCATTTCCAGGCATTTGGTACAGTTCACCTGGAATTCAGTGTTGTTTATAGGTAATGAGCATTTTGCTAAATACTTATTTCCCCCTATATTCAAATAGGCCACCCCCCGGGAGAAGACATTAAAGTGACATCATCTCTGTTAAGGAACCGAACCTTAAGAGGGCATTGATCCCAATTTCCATGCTGCCAACCACCAGGGTGAAAGGGAGACTACTTTTCGTTTGGTTTTGGACACTGAACGTTCAAAGTTTGCAGCTGTGACAGAAAGAGCAAGGAGTGTACAGACTTGTGTGTGAGCCCAGGAGGTGAGATGCTCACCTGTGAAAAGATAGTGGGTTAGGTAGGGGCAGGCTGGGCTGCTTGCAAACACCGGCAAATGTCAGCCCGCCCTTCTTCAGAAAAGACTAACACAGAGCTTCATAGAGCAAAATAAGCTTTTAAAAAAGGACAAATGGGCCGTCATGCAGTAAATGAATACAAAGCATGAGGATGTCTTCTTAGATCACCTCTTCTTGTTGGGGCAATAGAGTGAGCCTTTGCAGCACCCCCGGAAGTTCTTAATATATGCACGTAGAGATCAAATTATTGAAACAAACGTGCTGGCCTGAGAAAATGACTTTTTTCGCCAGGGTAATATGTAAAAAAAAAAAAACCAAAAAACTAGAATGGATTTTTTTCTATCTACCCGATAAATGATTTTAAATGCTGTAGATAAACTATCGCCTTGTACTTATAAAGGACTGTCAGTGTTTCCAGTCAAAATGACCCATTTTCTGTGGTTTGCAACTCGGGGCCATACACAATTTGCTCCAGGCTAACAGACTCACCCTACTTCATTCAAAGGCTTAGGTTTCAATTGATTCAGTCATGAGCCGATGCACAAATGAGAAGGTTGGTTGTTCTGACACAAGGAATAAATCTGAGGCTTTGTCTCTAATCAATATTAACTGACCACTTTAGGGTTTATAAAGGAAAGAACCTCTCCTCAAGAGGGTAATTGAACAGGGGAGTCTCTGATGACTGCAGACGTTCCTTTATATGAGGATTTTCACTACGGATGGGACGTGTGACCGGGTTTGCAAAAAGCCTGAGGTTTGCAGAGTGTTCACAGGCGACCTTGGGAAGGTTCTGCAGGACCTGTTTCACCAGACTGGTACTCTGTTTTAACATCAGCTGTATAAGCTTTTTAGCTGGAGCTTGACATCTTACAAAGAAAACCCCTCTGCATTAATTAGAGTAATTTTTGTGGCTTGCAACTACTTATATACAAGATTTGTTTTCAAAAGCCCATAGCCACGTGACATTTATTGGCCATTCGACTGTAAGCAATTATCCTGGAAATTTGGAGGCAGAGAACCTTAGGAGGTAGGATTTAAACGTAAACTCCCTTCATGGTACTAAACTTCTGAGCTAGACTTTACCCCTTATTCCATCTCAGGGTGCAGAGCAGTCTTCCTCCTTCAGAAGAGAGCTTTTGAAGTAATTGGAAATCTGGGACATTTCCTTCCACATTTTACATTAATGCGTTAGCTAATAACGTGGCACTATTGTGGAGTTACATGGTAACGCCTTCAGTTTCGCCCATGAAAATGAATTACGTGGGCTCTCCTGAATCCCTTTTGGGTAAAAATACAGACCTGCATCCACGGGCTCGTGTTTAATGTAAAATGAGAGTCAGATGCTGTAAGAAACTGTGTTTTGATCTGGGTAGCAGTAAAGGCCCCACGGTACCTTTGGCAGCAATAGGGTGATAATTCTAGTGCTTTGGCCAGTTTCCAAATGGTGGCCTCCCATTTCCCCACTTGCTTAATGTTTCCTCTGCCAGTCCAAGTAGAAGAGAAGGTCACTTTCTAGCTTTTAGAGTTTTAGAATATCATGGAGTAATCCTCTAAATAAGTTGGTGAGGCACGTGGCACACACCATCCCTGATCTATCTGCTAGTGGTGATGTCAAATAACAACAAATTCTGCCCTTGTAAATTCTAATGTAAAATGATTCGCAAAATCCTAGCTTCAAAGCTGCATTTCAAATATAAGCTTGATTTCATTAATTAGTTGGTTAAAGGATCCACTCAAAAAGTTTGATCCCGGTTAGAAACTGAAAAGAAACGTTCTCCAGCGTGTGGTTATGTACGGGTGGTGCACATGTTATCTCGGAAGGGGGTGGAAGGTCAAAGATGAGAATCAGTTTATGTTCCATTTAGCCATGGAGGAATTCTTATCCAATGAAGACAATCCTAGCCTTTGGCTCTGAAAATGGCTAATATTATCGCTCGAATGGCTGTGGCTGTGAAGGACAATTTGTTTACACGACAACATGAGGAAATGAAGATGCACGTGTTTTGGCAAGGCTTCCTCCCGCCTGCCGCCGTGAGGATTTCCGCAAACACAAACAGACGTTAATTAGCGGGTCTCGACTACAACATGAACTGAGATGGTACAGCAATGGGATGAGGATGGTTTCTGCACCTGTGAGCTGGAAGTCATCACCTGTTCCGCTGTGGCAGTTGGCCTGGTCGTCATCACATTCATCCACCAGGTTCCCATTGGGAGTGGTCGGTCCAGCTGTAGGTGCTGAAACAAGATCCAAAGATTATTTTCTCACACCTCTGAAATGTATTCTCCAGCCCCTGGCTGTTGATCCTGCTAATGCTTTTGCAGAAAACTCTAATCTGTGGTTAGAAGACCAGGAGCGTGGTTTGCCTCTCTTTCAGGAGCGAAATATACTCAGATTTTGCAGAATGCATTGGGGACTGCTTCGTTTTGGTATTTGATCTGTATCTCCTTTGTAGAATTGGCTGCCTTAGCATTTTATACATTGTTATCTACATACACATCCTTTTTCTGAAAAGTTCTTGTATTCTCACTGGTTATTTATTCATGACCCTGAAGTTGGGAACTTTGATGATAGAGATTTGGCTTGAACTGTTTTTCCTTTCATTTTCAAGGTGCTAGAGGACTCACTTGTCAAGAATTCTTTTATATTCTTGGTATTTACTAAGTTTATCTTGTAAAATTTTCCCCAAAAGGGAGTCTCAGCATTCATTTTTAGTACAATATTGTTCTTTACTTCTTTATTTTTTAAAGAGCAACTCCATTTCCCTCTAAGTAAGCTTCTCAAGATTGTGAGCCCAGGCAGGTGTCTGGGAGTTCCCTGGGGTCATTTTACCTTAACTCCCAGAGGACTACATTCCACTGCTGGCAGGTATTCCCATAGCTTTGAGTTTGTAGTTGAAAAGTAGCCAACATTAATCAAAGACTGCTTTTGAAGTTCTTTAAATTTAGTTCCGTCTATTTTTCTTTTCCAGCCTGTTACTCATTTTTGCAATCTGTTTAATATCTTACAGTTTTCGGCATTACATTTCACTTTACATGACTTGAGATAATGGACAGTTCTCTTGATGTCTGAAAACCAGACAAGATGCTGGGAGTGGGGGCCTGTTCTCTAACAGCTTCTGGCCAATTGGAATGTGCTGGTAACTGCTGCTTTCTCAATAAAAATTTGACCCTGTTTGTTATTGTGCTAAAGGCCTGAGCAGAGTTATAATAAATGTAGAAACAAAGCTAGTTTCAACTTCCTCAACTGCCCCAAACACACACCAGTAATAATTAGGAAATCGCCACGTACAGGTAACGTTCACACCGTTTAGGGGTACAAACTAGACTCTGTAAAATGCATACACACGTATTCTGGGTTCTGCTTATTGCTAACACTGAATCAATAGAATCCTCTTTGGCAATCCAGATGCTTGCCTTTGCTAAGCTGCCTTTGCTCTTGGTAACGTGCCACTTTCAAACTCTCTATTCATCTTGCTGGTTTTTCCACATTCCTTATGGTATTTAAAAAGGAGGAGTTTTGCACTGGAAGCGGACCAGGGTAGTACGGGGATTAAATTGAAAAAAGTAAAAAGTGATGTCCCAATTTTACTACTTGAAAATCTTTTATCTTCTGTGGTTCTCTAACTGTTTCTTAAACATAAGTGCTAGCCCCAAATAAGATGGAGACTCCGAGATGGCTGGGCTGCACATCACCCTCTTTCTCTATCTTTGGGTATCTCCTGTAGCACAAGGTACAAAGTCAGTATTTAATAAGGGCCTGTTAATCGTTTTAAGGGAGAAGAAAAACACTCCCTTTCACCAACTGTGTTAAACAGCTTTGACAACACTTTCCCTGGGTGCTGGCTCCTCGTGTGGCTCAGGACAACTTCCCCACCTCGGTGAGTGCCTGCAAACATCTGCAGCAAACCCCTTCACCACCATTGCTACCTCACCACAGAGTTGACACTGGCAAACTGCCACCAGGCTCAGTCTTTTCAACCATCCATTCATTCCACCTTCTAAATCAATGTCGCTTCCCAGAATCGGGGCTAAAGTCCTGCATCGGAGCAGCAGACGCCCTTTTCCAGGCAACCACATTGCTCAGCACACTGAATGAATGTGTCTGCAGGTGGTTCAGTCTGCCCATCCCTTCTTTTTCTTGGCATCTTTGCCAAAGTCCTGGCACGTGGTCATTCTTGGTCTGTGTTGACAGTGACTAGATGATTCAGAGGTCCTGGGACATAACTACAGATATGGAAACAACTACCTAATAAAGAATCGGAGATAATGGCCTGCTTTTCAATAAACACATAGGAAAGCAGCTATGAATTATTCACTAGGATGGTGATTTATAGCTTAAGATTCTTTAGTGTGTAAGGAATGTTTTATGATATTTAATGTGCTCAGGAATGTAATTATATTGGGGTAGCTCAAAACACAAATAATTATGAAATCCCAAGAAGGTGATATTTAAGAGGCATCCTTCCAAACAACTCTGAGCATATGCTCAACGGATTAACATCTGGGTACCAACAATAGCCATTCTTTGCACTAACCTAGAGAAGGACCTTTCTGGGGATGAAAAAGTTGGTATAAGGTTACTCGTTTATGCCCAAATTGAAGGCAGATGGGAATTCCAAGGCACAAAAGCATTAAATAGTACACTACGCAACCATCATATTTTTTCAAACATGCATCTCATTCATTATGTGAAAAAATGCAGAGGAGAGTGCAGTTCTGAGGTCAGTGTGAGAAGTGAATTTGTCCTTGATATGACCTTCCTATGATAACCTAAGTCTATCTTTAAACAGACCTCACTGTACATTATATATATTATCTCATGTAAAGTTTTGTTTCTCTGCAGCAGCCTAAGAAATTCAGGCAGGGGACTTCCCTGGTGGTTTAATGGTTAGGGCTCTGTGCTTCCACTGCAGGGGGTGCAGATTCAATCCCTGGTCGGGGAACTAAGATCCCTAAAGCCTCACAGCGTGGCCAAAAAAACCCCAAAACCAAGCCAAAACAAAACAAAACAAAAAAACCAACAAAAATTCATCCAAGATAATGTCTTGATGTTTCAGCCTGTCAAATGCTGCTTCCTGCTAGTATGGGATGGTAGTCAACACTGCAGATGCCAACTTGGACCAGACACGGACCTCTGAACAACACTAAGAAGGTCATGGAATCTGTGGTCGCCGGGGTTGAGGGAGGGGGACTGCTTAATGGGTAGGGGGTTTCACTTCGGAGCGATGGAAACGTTTTGAAACTAGATAGAGGTGTTGGTTGCATAAATAATTGTCAATGTACTAAATGCCACTGAATTGTTTACTTTAAAGTGGTGGATTTTAGGGAATTCCCTGGTGGCCTAGTGGTTAGGATTCGGAGCTTTCACTGCGGGGGGCCTGGGTTTGATCCCTGGTCAGGGACCATCCTACATGCCACGAGGTGTGGCCAAAATACAACAACAACAACAAAATAAAATAAAATAATTAAGGGCTTCCCTGGTGGCGCAGTGGTTGAGAGTCCGCCTGCCGATGCAGGGGATGCGGGTTCATGCCCCGGTCCGGGAAGATCCCACATGCCGCGGAGTGGCTGGGCCTGTGAGCCATGGCCGCTGAGCCTGCGCGTCCAGAGCCTGTGCTCCGCAGTGGGAGAGGCCACAGCAGTGAGAGGCCCTCGTACCGCAAAAAAATAAATAAATAAATAAATAAAATAAAAATAAAATAATTAAAAAAACAAAATGGAGGATTTTATGTTATGTGAATTTCACAATACATCATTTTCCAAAAAAAGTCAAAGAAGACAACCCCACAGAATCTGAGGAGCGTTATGGAAACAACCTACAAAAAATTAGGATGTGAAGGCACTGTTATGGAAGACAGGGCACGGGGCCAAGTCCTGAAGGATGGGCACGGTTTCTAGGGGCAAAGCCCAGGGGCAGCAAGTGCTGGTGTGTTGGTCTACCACCTCCATCCGTGCTGAACTACTTGAGTGTAAGGTCCACGTCCTATAGACCTTTGTGTTTCTGGTGCCTCCTTTGTGTCTGGGAAAGAACTTGTACTCAGTAAACATTGTCAAATGAGAAGATAAACTAATCTCAAGGGGGTAGACAAAGGACTAGGGGAAGATCTGGGAATGATGCAGTGTGCACTTAGGGACAGGAGAAGGCTGCTTGTCTACAAGTCTTCCTGTTGAAACAGGGAGAAATGAGGGTCAGTAGCGTATTTGCTGAATAAGTCGTGCAGGGCGTCAGGTGATGAGCCTTACGGACCAGCAGGCACAAGAGACACAGGATCGCCCAGGAGAAATGGGGCAATTTGCAGCAGCACCGTCAGGGGCATAAGTGCATGATGAAGGAAATAAAACATCTGGGGAACCAGGGGGGCTCAGGAAATCGTGCTTACCTTCCACCTCACAGCCCAGCAGCTCCATCCGTAGCCCTAGTCCACCGTGAGTGGCTCTCTCGGGGTAGATCCTGATGAATCGCGTGGAAAGGGGTGGAAATGTCCGTAGCTCAGGTGTGTCATAGTTGTTGTTGCCTTCAAAAGACTGTGAAGTATGAAGAACACCAGGTATTAACAAAACCTCCCTTTCAGCAGAAAAGTCCTTCCTTTACGACTCTTAGCAGGGCAGAGAAATGGGCCTCATTCTACTACTTCGTAAACGGCTGACATTCCTTTCCTAAATGAGGAGGGAAAAAACAATCAAACCTTCTCTAAGAAGTGACAGATGTCGTTTCTTAGAAACTCTGGAGGATACACTGAGGCTAGACCAGAAGCTGAGGATTTAATGAGACACATTTTTAAATGACAGTCTGATGTGCCTGGGAGAAGTGACACTTTTACCACTTCCTTGAAAAAGTGGAGGAAGAAAACTCAGAAAGGGGGCCTGCCGTTTTTCAGAGCTTGTAACAGACACCACATTTCCAATAACGACTCCTGTCACATTCTCTTAAATGAATGGGTCCTGGTTTTGCTAAAACTCCGTCCTCTAGAAGAGCGAGGAATTCCATTCCTGGAGGAGGAGATAGTAAATTTCACGTACTTCAAGCTCTCTGTAACCAAGAACTTGGGTTATTCCAATCCATTGGAACTGCTGTTGGCTTAAGCAGTACCACCAGCTGGAGGCATTTGTAGATAAAAGACTTTCTCATCTCAGGAAAGTGACAGGGTCCTGACCGCTAAGCGATGTTCTGATGCCTGGTTGCACTGCAGTGAGTTGGCATCTCTTGGTGAAGAGCATTCCTAACTCGACATCACTGTGACACGTTCAGGAGCCCGGCCGTTATTGCCCTGCTGCCACTGGATTATTCTGTTTTCCTTTTTACAGTGACAGGAAGGTCAAAATCCTTGAGTGGAATCATAAGAAAATAGAGCAATGGCTAGGTTTGTTTTCTTTTTTAAGAAATGGATAAGCTTCTCTGTATCCTCTTCTCCCAACATCATTCCTCACTCTGTCCAGAATGGGAAGAGGGGAGGGGATTAGAAAAATCAAACTGCCTTATCACTGGGAGTATCCTTTTATATATCAAGCATCATGTGATGTTCCATGTGCTTAAAATGTATTCACTCAGTTAATCCTCAAGACAACTCCAAGAGGTAGGTTCTATTATTGCCCTTCTTTTACAGGCAAGGCACAGAGGGGTCAAGTAATTTGCCATGACCTTGGGATTCAGACCTACCAGTCTTATCTGGCGCCCTTCACCACACTGCCCTTAGAAACAATCTAGTCTGATTTCCGCATTTTAATAGATGACAACACTGAAGTCTAGGACACTGAGGTCTATTCCCATGGCCACACATTCAGTTTCATTGCTTTTTCTTTCAACGGATTGTGATTTGGGCTTCCAAATCTGGTAGATCATATTGAGTGGGTGGCCATATCCAACAGGAGTGGGAACCCTGCCCAATACCTGGGTCAAAACATCACAAACCAGCCAAAGATGCCATCATTCGGTGGTGGAAATATCTAGGCCAAATGGGTGACCCAAGTAAGAGAAGCTAGATTGGGAAGGTTGTGACATAACTAGAGGTTTTTTCTGAGTTCTAGAAGTAAATTAATTGACCTTTTCCAACTCAGAAAATCTTCCAGGAATCTAGAAGCACAGGGCTAATACAGACCCACCTCTCTCAATTAAAGTTTCCTTTTATCATTTTCAAGAGTAAATTCACTACCGGGGGCCTCTGCATTCTTGATAGAACTGCAGTTGCTGCCATTAGTGGAGAATCTGACGTATAACGTCAGGCCCAATGAAGTGTTCTCAGTAAGATACTAATTATAGTAAAAATAGTATTACTACACATGCAAGTTCTGTGTACGTTAACATAGCTCCAACATTCTCAGGAGAAAAGCACTTATATCTACGGAGTCCCAGGCTTTTCTCCTACTTTTACCTTGAGCAAAGAATTAGCACAATGTAAATACATTATAAACGTTGTCAGTGATGAACTGGGCAGAATATTAGCAAGGAAGGGCTGTATGGAATTGGGCTAAGTTTGCTAACATAGGATGGTTTACAAAATGTCTTTGTGTCCTTTCACTAATCATGCTTTAGAAGAAGAGGGCTTGGAGTATTTAGATCTATTTGCCCCTGAAAAGTCTAGTTGATTCAAAGACTCTGGGGTCCCTTGTCCATCATGCACTATTTAAGGGTAGGAAGTAAGGTGAGGGCGTAGAGGATTTTAAATCCATCAAAGTGCTGTTTTAGAACACAAAACAGTGTGCTCCCTTTACCGTATGTAAAAGGTACTTGGCATCCTAAGCAGGTAATCTTCATTTGCAAGTTAAAATATAGTATGTTTTAACTATCTTTGTGCAATTTAGAAATAAATACTGCTCCTAAATGGAAGGTTTAACCAGTTTCCTTTTTCATCTTGAAGATTTTATTCCAGGGGAAGGACATGTTAGGAATCAGAGACCAGATGCCATGTAAACAATTTAGAAACTTTCATGGTTTAAATACATAAGAACATGATAATGATGGATGAAATGTTTTAGGAAAAAAATCTAACACATTCAACCAATCTTGAATGGAGTTTTTCGTTAAAATTGAAAGCTGTGTGCTGGCTTCTTGTGAATGCTATATGCGATGTCCTACAAAGGGAGTGATAGCTTTAGACTTGATCGCAGACGAGTGGATTGGATACTAAAGGCCAGGAAGCATAAGACGCATCCCATCCAGAGCCTATGGCAATTTGTCTCCTTTCCCTCTTAGAAACCGAATGTTGAAGAAAGTGTCACAACAGCTCACACTGCCGTGCGACAGTGGCTCCGGGAAGTTGTTGATTTGCAGCATATTCACACTTGGTGCTAAAGCCACAGGGCTCACAACTCCTCAGAAAAGATCGCCTCTTAGGGGAACTCCAGTTTCTGATGTTTATTTTACTTTTTCTTCTACCAAAACAAGAGGGGTAGACATAAAAGGGGAAAATGAAATGGACACAAGCAAGAGAGTAGCTGCACATAGATTAAAAAAAACCCACGACACTGGAAATGTTTTAGAAACCACAAGTTAACTGGGGATGAGATGGGAGAGGAATTCTTACATTTCCAACAGCATCATCCCTCTTGGTGGCCCGCCCACTGGTGCGGAGTGCAGCCGTAGGGACAGTCTCTGCAGAGCCTCCACATCTGGGCCGAGTGGGAGCTGGCTGCGTGGCCCGGCTTTGTTTATTGTCTGCAAAGCCTTTGGCCCCAGTGACTGTATGAAGCCATATTCCCACACTCCCATTCCCTCTAATGAGCTAAAATCTTTTCATAAAAGGAGTAGGTCCTTGGCAAAGCAGGGACGGAAAGACTGGGACCGAAAGGCCAATTGTGCTAGGCGTGAGAAGTATCATCAGTTGAATACAGAACCCACATATAGTTCTGCATGCAGAACTGAACTTCTGGGGGCTCTTCCTTATTTTAATCTGAAATCAGTTTCTAGGCCATGCAGCATACTCAGGGTGTCCTTTCCTAGTTGGTGTTCTGTGCTCAGGAAATGCACATATATTTAACCAAGAGCCTTAGAAAAACATAATCACTAAAGAATACCTGTTGCGTTAAAAAAAAAAAAAATCATGCCACGTGTTCTGGTGAAGGTTGGAATATTTCTTTTTCACTAGATCCTCAAGGGCCAACTGCTTTTTGAAAGGTTCCAACGTATAAGAAATAGACATAAGCATTATTCATGATGGCCAAGAGTGAGAAGCAATGAAAGTGTCCGTCAGTGGATGGATAGATACCCAACATGTGGTCTGTACATACGATAGAATATTATTCAGCTTTAAAAAGGAATGAAATTCGGACCCAGGTTACGACATGGATGACCCTTGAGGACATCATCCCAAGTAAAATAAGGCTAAATATTGTCTGATTCCACTTACATGAGGCTCCCGGAGTAGGTCAAATGCATAGAAACAGAAAGTGGAATGGTGGTTGTCAGGGGCTGGGGGAGAGGGGGTGAAAATATTGTTTAATGGGGGGTGGGGTTTGTTTTGCAAGATGAGGAAGTTCTGGAGGTGGGCTTGCACACCAGCGTGAATGTACTTAACCCTACTGAACTGTACACTTAAAAAGGCTAAGATGGCAAATTTTCTGTTATGTGTATTTCAGCACAATTATGAAACTTTTGAAAATTGTAAAGCACTACAGAATTTAAAGAGTTTTTCATTCAATAAAAAAAAATTTTTTTAAATGTAAAAATACACTTAAGGGATGCGTGACAGAAGGGCCCTGGGGGCGGGTGCTCATGGAAAGATTAGAGTCTGCAGAGAGATTCTGAATTCCTACCGCAGTGGCCCCCTGGACCCACCCTCACGACCTCCCGGTCCCCTGAGCCACCTGCTGTTCCCTATGGGAGAGAAAGGTGACCGGCGACGCGATTCTCAGCCGTGGAATTCCTGTCTCCCCTAGAATCTTACTGTCTCCATCACTCGCCCCCGCAGATCCCACGGCTTTCAGGAAATGAGAAGCAGCTCTTCCACAGGAAGAAGCCGGGGTCCTTGATTCAAGTCAAGGCCGTGAGGCAGGGCCCCCTCCCGGCACCGCCCCCCACTCCCGGCGCCGCCCCGCCCCCTCCCGGCGCCGCCCCCGCCCGGGCCTCACCTTGGCCTTGCGCTTGCTGTCGTCCATGACCATCTTCCAGTCCGAGCCGTTGTTGCTGTACCCGATCTTGAATTTCCTCATGAACACCTTGTTCTCCCGGTGTTTGCCCCCCTGAATGATGACGCCCCGCACAATCTTCTCCTCCGCCAGGTCCACCTGAAGCCACTCGTTCACGTACGGGTGCGGGGCGGGCGGCAGTGCCCAGCCCGAGCGGCTGGTCACCAGGCGGATATTTTCAGGCATCCAGTTCCTGTCCCCTTGGTTGGATGCTGTGATCTGGGAGTCGGAAATAAGTCCGGACACCATACCCAACATTCCAGAGCAAGGATAATCTAGAGAGGGGAACGGAATAGGCGATGTAAAATGATTTTCTAGAAGTCTCCATGCTTAGAAAGAGAATCCAACATATTGAATAAAAACATGGTCTGTACGCATTCATGTAGATTTGCAAATGTCTGGATCATCTGACATTAAACCAGAGCTTCCCCGTTCCTCTTTCTACACTCCCTGCCCTACACTCACAGTCCGGTAAAGAAAATCTTTGATAAGAACATTCATTTCTTCCCTTTTTGAGTTCTTCTAAGTTTAAGGTCAAAGTATTGACGTTTGGTCCCTTTGGTATCCGGAAGTTATCTCTGGATCAAGTACAGGCCCTGCCCAATGGAGGTTCAGTTTATGCGGGGCTGGAGATGTGTAAACCAATAATTCCAACAGCAGGAAAGTTGCCAAGACAAAAGCAAAAAGAAGATGATGAGGTGGTGAAGAGAAAGAAAGTGCTCGGCTCAGCTTGAAGAGGTAGGAGGGCCCCCTCCCGGGGGTGGGGGAAACCTTTGGATTGAGCGTTGAAGGAGGGGCCCATCCTCCCCCAGGTGTCCTCCCCACCCCCGTTTCTAAACTGCACGAGAACTTTGCACGATCCCACTGTCAACTCAGATGTCCCAAGTCCAAACAGAAACAGTCCTTTCCCCTCGACACCAAATCCCTTTATCCAACTCTGCACTTTAATGGGTGGAATCACCACCAATCAGCTAGCTCCTGCCTAGTCATCTTGTCTTTCCGTCTTCCATTTTCCATTCCTGTTCTGCTACCAAATCCTGTCATATTTTTGTTAAAAAAAAAAAAGTGTTGCGATCTTCATTTCTTTTGGCATCGACTTGATACCATGGCTACATGCCAAGTGGTCTCCTGACTACCCTCTCAAACCCCAGTTTTGAATCAACAACACCCACGTCGCTTTTCATAATTTTTTTTTTGTGATGTCACTCTTACGTTCAAAAATCTTCCATTGCTAAGGAAAATAAGCCAGACACAAAAGGACAAATACTGCATGATTCCACTGATATGAGGTACCTAGAAGAGTCAAATTCAAAAGGACATAAAGTAGAATGGTGGGTTCCAGAAGCTGGGGGGAGGGGAGTGGAGCGTTAGTGTTTCATGGGTGTAGCGTTTCAGTTTGGGATAATGAAAAGTTCTGAAGATGGATTGTGGTGATGGTTACACAATAATGTGACTACTGAAGCAACTAAATTGTATCCTTAAAAATGGTTAGAATGGTAAACTATGTTATGTACATTTGACCACAATAAAAAAAAGAGAGATCTTTGAAAAATTTCCATGGCTCTCCATTATTTATGGGATACTATAAAAAGTCTCGATCTGGTTTTTCAACACCCTCATTTTGGCTTCCTCCTAGGTATCTAATTTTATTTCCTATTACTGACAGTATTCCATTTTCTTCCCACATACCATAGAGAGAATTCTCATCATTGCCTTTGTTCACAATGTTCCTGCTGCCCCCTCATCCTCCTGTTGACAGAGGTGAGTTCTGCCCAGACTTTCAAACCCAGCTTAAGGCTCTTCCTGAAAACTTCTCAAATGACTCTATCCTTTATCCCGAACCCTCCCTTCTCAGAAATATGACTACCATACAGGAAGCAGCACAGAGTTTAGCATTAAGCCGTTCTCTCCATGTTTTAAGATTGGGAGTCCTGTGTTCAGAACCAGATTAGAAATTCCTCAAAGGCAATGAATGGCATCATAGATCTTTCTATATCTTCTATAGCAGCCCAAGGAGCTTCTGAGCAGGAGAGTACCCATCACTGATTAATTGATTGGTGGGTTAATAACAAAACGTTCAACACTTCAATTATTCTCTTTTCAAAATTGTACATCTCCGTTGAGGACATGCCAGGAAGGAGAATCTGTTTTTCTTTGAAAAAACTCTATTCTGCATAAATCAAAATTCAGCCTAAAATGTAACCATCGTGAGAGGCATGTTTCTCATACTATTAGGCTGTGTCCATGTTACCAGCTGACCCTTAAGAATGAATTACTCAGATACTTTCCACCTGAGTTGTGCAGTTCAGATCATGCCATTTCTTTACTCAAAAATTTGGTGCAGGGTTTCCCTGGTGGCACAGTGGTTGAGAGTCCGCCTGCCAATGCAGGGGACACGGGTTCGTGCCCCGGTCCGGGAAGATCCGACATGCCGCGGAGCGGCTGGGCCCGTGAGCCATGGCCGCTGAGCCTGCGTGTCCGGAGCCTGTGCTCCGCAACAGGAGAGGCCACGACAGTGAGAGGCCCCCGTACCACAAAAAAAAAAAAAAAAAAAAATTCAGTGCCTGCTCACCTACAAATTATGCACGTACTTTCAACCCAGTGTGCCAGGTCTTCCATACCATGGCCTAGCAAGGCCCCTCCTCAATGAAGGCTCCCTCACCTCGGTGGTGGTAGTAGTTGGGGGCTTTCTCTCATTCTGTTCCCTCCACTAAAGAATTCCCCATCATTTTGTCCTTCCCACTATCTTAAAATCTTGACCTGTTTTCAAATTTTACCTTATATATTCAATTTTTCTGATCTCTCCAACTAAACATGGTTTTCCTTTTCTGGGACTCTTCCTAGCTCTCCACCTGCATGTCTCATATATACTGGCCATATTCAGTCCTTTGGGTTGCTACTTGCCTCCCCAGGTTTTAAGTTCTCTGAGGGAGTGAACCAAGTCATATTAAAAACTTTTCTATGACTCCTTGTGCCCTTTATTCTTGGTATTTACTCTGCAAATATTTGTTGAATGAATCAGCTTATTAACACAATAAAAGGCAGTTGTCGTTTTCCCCAAGCACCCTTTCCTGTAATTCAGCTGCAGTGTTTGCTGCAAGCTGGGATCTGGAAACCAAGAATAAATTCAATGGAGATTATAAAAAGATTGACAAAAAAGATTTTACTGAGGGTCTCTGGAAGTTATAGTGTTAAAAATAGAAGTCACATTTTCGGTCACTGTGGTCACACCTGTCCGGTTCAAAACCAGCTTTTGCAAAGAAAATGTTTAGCTGGTAATATATACCAGATGTTACCATTTGGAGAAAAACACAATTAACTTGAATATTGTAAGGAGGGCAGAACCTTTACCGGAAGAATGTCCCTTCTCTAGTGCAGAGCTGGCTGGGGCACAGTCCTCGCATCCACAAGCCTCGTGATGCCAGCCCACATCCTGCCAACATGGCCCTCGTGCAGTCAGAAGGGCATTCCTTCTGCAAGTCGGCCTCATCCAAGATCAAGGAAGAGGCACCTTGATTTGCCTTTGACTGAAAACCAGTGACTCACTTTTAGCCACGATTAGGAGAAAGGTTCCACTAACAATTCAAGGTTTGCATAAGCTGCCAGGATCTAGCTCTGTTCGTCCACGGTAGGCTAGCTCAGATGTGCCCTGATTAGCCTGGCTCCATCTCAGATCCTTTGGAAATAGTGTTGCTAGATTTAACGAACAAATAATCTAACAAAAACAACAACACAAGAAACAGGCTGCCAAACTAAATCAGAATTTCAAATAAACAGCAAATAATTTTTTAGTATAAGTTTGTCCCCAATATTGCATGGGACCTAACTTATACTAAAAAGTTATGCATTTATCTGCATCAAATTGAACTAGACATTCTGTATTTCACTTGGCAACCCTGTTTAGAAACCTTAAAACCAATCCTAGATGGGAGGGAGAAATGAGTTCTGTGATGGGGAATTAGGTGGTTCTTTTCTTTTTTTATTGAAATATAGCTGATGTACAACATTACATTAATTTCAGGTATACTACATAGTGATTTGACATCTGCATATATTATGAAACGATCACCATAAGTCCAGTAACCGTCTGTCCCCGTACAAAGTTTTTACCATATTATTAGCCATATTCCTTATACCGTACTTTACATCGCTGTGGCTTATTCATTTTACACCTGGAGGTTTGTACCTCTGAATTTCCTTCACCCTTTTCAACCCCCCACCCCCGCAACTCCTTTCCCCTCTGGCAGTGGTTATTCTCATTGATGTTATTTTCCAGTAAAATCTCTGAACTGAGCTTTAACGTGAAAACAGATATACTGGTAAACCAAATAGTTAACCAGTTTTCAAGGAATGAGGAGGTAATAACTGCATTTGATGGGTGAAGCTGAATGAGCATAATTTAATCTTCCCTCGATGACTCAGAAGGTACCTCTGGATGTTGTAGGGCCTGAGATCATCCCTGCAAACTCTGATCAACACAGGAACACGCTGACCTGTGCAGAAGCCGCAGTTAATTAACTTCTGGTTAACGAAAAAGTTAACAGCGTTTGTGGTGTGTTCTCAGACAGCAAGGGCATTTTCACCAGTTTCCAGCTTTGCCAAAATGATGAAGCCTACCTTGTCAAAATAATGAAAATGCTCCTTTGTCAATTACCTACAAAGTAGAACGGTTTGCTCCAATTTTGTTTTCCTTATCTCTCTATATGGTGACCCACCATTGTATCCTCTGGTAATTCCAGGATTGCTGTATTTCTAAAAAATAATTTCTGAATGGAAAAATTGGTTTAAAACTTGTGGGCTCTGGAGACTTTGGATTCAAGTGATGTGTTCTCATGGTAACTTTTAATTCAACAGTTTCTTTTAAAAAAATCCAGATTGAGTTGGGGCTTGCCCACTCAAGCGGAAAGGGTAAAATTTTGCAATCCAGTCACTTGTTTATCGTAAGAAATGGATAAAACTGCAGTTCATTCATTCATTAAAAAAATAAGTGTACTGGGCACGTATCTTGTTCCAGGCACACAGGACGCAAGGAAAAGAAGATAAACATGGCTCCTGCTTTCATGCATTTTCCAGACCCCCAGTGAACCTGCAGTCTTGTATTTCTTTCATTGGTCTCCACGGAGGGGACCATGGCCTCTAAAAGATGAAAATTATCTACTCTGGTAATTAAGAAAACACGGAGGGCTTCCCTGGTGGCGCAGTGGTTGAGAGTCCGCCTGCCGATGCAGGGGACACGGGTTCATGTCCCAGTCCGGGAAGATCCCACATGCCACGGAGCGGCTAGGTCCGTGAGCCATGGCCGCTGAGCCTGCGTGTCCGGAGCCTGTGCTCCACAACGTGAGAGGCCGAAACAGTGAGAGGCCCGCGTACCGCAAACAAACAAACAAACAAACAAAAGCCCCAAAAAACAAAAAAAAAAAGAAGAAAACACTGATACCATTGTCTCATTAGGGGCTCTGTTTGCTGGGGCCTATTCTAGGTTCAATTTACTGAGTACCATGAACTGTTTAATTTACTGGGTACCATTTAGTGAGCATTTACTCTAAGCCAAGCGTTATAAAATCCTTTCACTTAAATCTTCATTACAGCTGAATCAAGGAGATGGAGATCTACTGACTGACAAGGAGATGGAGATAAGAGGGACTGAGGGTCTTGTCCATGGTCACTCATTCACTAAATGGACAGCCCAGAGCAAAGCCTGGATATGTCTGCACACCTTCTTTCTGTGTGACCATCGTTATGACACACTGGCCTCTCCCAAAACCTGCTTTGATCAGTTATTTGGCAGTTGTAGCGATCTTACTAAAAAGATCTTACTAGGAAGTGTCTAAAATATATTAGGGGTCGTGATTAAGACAGCAGCAGTATGCAATTTGAAAAAAGATAGCTACTTAAAGTAACTGTAAAATAGAATAGATGTGAAAATATCAAAACATGGTATTTTAGACCTCTGTTTAGATAACTAGGTCATTTAACTATTTTTAAAAATCCAGTAAATTATTTGCCTTGTTTACCTGTAAAGACTCATACGCCTAGAATTACCTTTCAGGAAAATCCTTGTGAAAATGAGAAAGGGCAGTTCAGGCTTAAACAGGATTTTGTTTAATTAAAAGGAGAGCCAGAAATTCAGAATTCACACTAACGCATTTGGAGTCTTTATGAAGTTTACTTCTTTTTTTCTGGTACAGTGACGTGAAATTAGGTGGGAGGAATGGACCAGAAATTTCCACCCTGCCCTCAGATGGCCTTGTTTCTATGAATTTATGGGTAGTCTCTCACATTTGTAATGCTCTGAAAATGACCTAGAACTTTCATGCAACTGCTGATCAAGAATAAAGCCAAGGTGGGACTCCCCTGGTGGCGCAGTGGTTAAGAATCTGCCTGCCAACGCAGGGGACACCTGGTCCAGGAAGATCCCACATGCCACAGAGTAGCTAAGCCCATGTGCTACAACTACTGAGCCTGCGCTCTAGAGCCTGCGAGCCACAACTACTGAGCCTGCGTGCCGCAACTACTGAAGCCCGTGTGCCTAGAGCCTGTGCTCCGTAACAAGAGAAGCCACTGCAATGAGAATTCTGTGCACCACAATGAAGAGCAGCCCCCGCTCGCCACAGCTAGAGAAAGCCAGCGCACAGCAACGAAGACCCAACGCAGCCAAAAATAAATAAATAAAAAATAAATTAAAAAAAAAGGAATAAAGCCCTTTTGTCCCTCCAAGCCCTTCTCCACCCAATTCCTGCCTCTAAGGACTTGAACTTTCTAAATGCTTAGATCCTAAAACAATAAACAAGTCTGTCTCTAGGATGGAAATAAATAAAATTTGGGGAAGAAATCAAAAGTCAGTTTTCACTTTCCAAAACGAACTGTACTGTAAACAAATGTTTTTTTTTTTCCTCCTTCATTAGCTCTTTTTCAAATTGCTTGTAATTTCATGGAAAACTGCCCAGGTGATCTTTTTTTTCCTTCAAAAGTCAATAGTTTCCTTCTCTAAAAATAATTATACTTAAGAGGATAAAAATAAAAACAATAGTGTTGGCATTCATGCAATGAGAAGTTAAACGCCCTTAATATGTATACTAACGTTATATGAAAGATAGTTCGCAGATTTTTTAAAAAATAAATTTATTTATTTATTTTTGGCTGCGTTGGGTCTTCGTTGCTGTGCTCGGGCTTTCTCTAGCTGCTAGATATGGGATCTTCCCAGACCAGGGCTCGAACCCCTGTCCCCTGCATTGGCAGGCGGATTCTTAACCACTGCACCACCAGGGAAGTCCCAGTTCTCAGATCTTTAAACATTGTTCACTTTTAATTACTTTTTGGTGAATCAGTTACCGATTCTGTCTTTGAAGTTTTAAGCTTACTATGGAGGTTACACTGTACTTTTTTTTTTTAATGAAAAATTTGCAGTGTATTTACTTAAATGGAAAGGAATTCTAATGTGACTGCTACTTACTTCAGAATACAGAGTGGTTGTACAAGAAGATCAATGGACAAGTAAGAGCAGTACTGGTCGCCATAGAAACACAGTGAGAATAACAGGACCTTCTTTTACTCCCTGCTCGGTACCTGCCTATCTTTTTCGCCACTTAATCGCCCAGTACCTCATCTTCGCCTCTCAAGTGGATATAATCCACCTACTTGTTCCAAATTTAACAGAGACTTTTAAAGTTCTTTTAATGTCAGAAGAAACAAACTCAAAAACGAGAAATACTGACAAATTGATTTCTAATGTTAGCATATTCATTCAACAAAAGATAGACATATATTGAGCCAAAGCCTAGGAGAAAGTTGTCAGGGCAGTTAAGTGAGTAAAAGGAGAAATTCTGGTAAATTAAACTCCTCCTGAACAGCTACAGCTGATGAGGCCACCTCCAGACCTCAAAATTAAAAAGACAGGTAAGTCAGACAGAGAAAGGGAAATATTGTATGATATTGCTTATATGTAGGATCTAAAAAGAAATGATACAAATGAACGTATTTACAAAACAGAAATGGACTCACAGACTTAGAGAATGAACTATGGTTACTGGCGGGGAAGGGTGGAGGGAAGAGAAAGTTAGGGAGTTTGGAATTGACATGTACACGCTGCTATATTTAAAAAGGATAAGCAACAAGGACCTACTGTATAGCACAGGGAACTCTCCTCACTGTTAAGTGGCAGGCTGGATGGGAGGGGAGTCTGGGGGAGAATGGATACATGTATATGTATGGTTGAGTTGCTTTGGCTGAAACTATCACAACATTGTTAACTGGATATACTCCAGTGTAAAATAAAAAGTTAAAAAACAAAACAAAAACAAGTAAGATGCAGGGATATAATATATAGCACAGGAATATAACCAATCTTTTGTAATAACTTTAAATGGAGTATAATCTACAAAAATATCAAATCACTATGATGTACACCTCAAACTAATATAACATTGTAAATCAACTATGTTTCAATTAAAAAATATATATGTAAATTAGAAGCAAAAGTAAAAAGACAAAGCAGGTGAAGAACACTTCACGCAACAGTTATTTATTGTAAATCTACTAAGTAGCAGTCAGTGTGCCGAGTACCGAGGAGACAGAGGATGACGGGGAAGGTATCTGCCTTCTTGGAGCTTTACCTGCCTTCCTGGAGCTTGCCGTCTAGCGGAAAAGCACCACTTAGTAAATACCCACCACTCATCAGGCTGTGTAAATGCTTCGTATCCACTAGCTGATCCGTTATCACAACAACCCTGTTTTCCAGGTGAGATAACTAAGGCTTTGAAAGGTCATAAACTGCCCAAAGAAATAAGCCAGCGAGTAGTACAAGGAGGCTTTGAACTCACTTTTGTCTAAATCCAAAGCGTATGCTCTTAACTATCAAATGAAAATGACCAACCCCATTTACACCAAATGACTCTCCCAATATTTAAAAGTTTACATAAATCAAACCCAGGTGATCTTCAATCTTACCTGTTATCTTGCAGCCATAGACTTCAAATCTCATAGATATACCAGTTTCCCAAGTCATAGGTTTCATTCGGACAAATCGAGTTATCAGGGGTTTGGGGAAAACTCCAATCACAACATCTGTGGGGTTGGTGTTTCCCTGAAAGATCTAGATGGAAAAAGGAAGGGCCCTTTAATAGCAGACATTTTGGATTGTCTGAAAACAAATCCAGAAATATGTTTTCACCAGTGCTTGTCAAATTATTTACAATTTCCTCACTGTTTACCGTGGTTGAGGTAGTGTTAATAATTTGTCATGTTATTTTTCCAAATAATGGCAATCAGAAAGAATTGTGTCTAATATAGAATGTTGTCCTAATCATCTATTCAATTTTCTGAAAGGACAGAGCCTCCAAAGGTACTATTATAAGGATAGCATTTGTTATAGAATACTATGCTATTATCTAAAAAAGTGGGAAAATTATTAACATGATCAGAAGGACTTACAGAATACTGTAGACAATTCTTGGGAACTCTCACTATTGTACTTTCCCAGGAACCCCTCAAAGGAGTGCTTTTTGAGTTCAACGTAGGGTCTGACTTTTTGAAAATTCTAGGTTATGTTCAGCAGGAGGTCAGGGAGCTTCCTCCCTTTTAACTTCATTTCTTGATGGAAGACCTTATCCCTGACGTTTATGAAAGACTTTAATCTTTTTCAGTTATTGGTAAAATTATGTGTTAGTGGTCAAAATCAAAACTGAGTTATAAATGATATGTAATGGAGAATCAGTTTTCCCAGGGCTTCTGTTTCTGGTTTCAAAAATGAGTCATTTTATTCTAAGAAAGATGAGGCATGTAGCTGCAGATGTAATGAGTGCCAGTCACGAACCGGTTTCCCACAAGTGTCTGTCGGAGGCACTCAGCCTGGGCACGGGGCCACGGCAGTGTCCTCCAGTGAGATCTCTGAGGAATGGGGACTGTCTGCCACGTGGAACCCTCCGGCACTCGACCAGTCTCAGATGGGACTGAAAGCCTCCACTCCCCTGGATTTTACTCCAGCTCTGGGTGGGGAGAGCTGTGTAAAAGAACCATGTCTCAGTCACAGGCCTTGTGTAGCTAGAGCATCCCTGGGCCATCAGAGGTGCACAGACTCCCACCCACCTTCCCAGATGAGTCCTAGGAGGAGGAGGAGGAGGAGGAGGACCACCGTTCCCCTGGGAGAAGGCGCTTAGGAGAGTCAGCCTGGAGTTCTTACTCCATTTAGCCCATGAGGCCTGCTCCATGGGAGGTGGTCAAATGCTTTACTCAGTTGGCTGTTAGCCGGATCCCTCTCCTGAGATGATTTAATATCGAATTTATCCCAGCCTGTGATAGCCTTTAGATTTCTGTCTTACTTCAGCAAATCTCTCTCGGAAACAATCTGTGTGGAAGCATTTTTGTGTGACGATGAATAATGGGGACATGCCTGAAGGAGCAGAGCTTCCCAAATCAGTGTTTCAAGGGCCAGTGGATCCACCTCAGGGAGGGACCACAGTCTGGTTCACCCTGAAGGCATTTTATATTTGCTGAAAACCAGGTAAGGACACACATGCCACCAACAGAAAGAGGGCTGCTGGAATGCTGGTGGTCGAAGGCCGCTGTTGCTGAGGTACGTAAGCCAACTCTCTCTGAGGAAAGCACGGCAGGGGGTGTGCCTGAAAGGCCCCAAAGTAGTGAAAGGCAGGTGGGCAACGAGAGCTGGACTCCGGGTGGATGTGGGGATTTCATTCGGGTTCAGTGAAAGGGTGCAGACACATGCCAGGTCTTTGCTGACCCTTTATTCTTTCTGCCTCCTACTCTGGAAGGCCCTCTGTGTGCCAAGGTGACCCAGATCATGGACCAGGAGTGAGCTGTGTGCATGTCAGATGCCCCTATGGCCCTCGTGTGCTCCCCACACCCACATCCGGGCCACGCGGACCACTGCTGAGAAGCGTGTCTTGGAGAGACAGTGCTCATTGATTAAAGAGATGGCCTGAAAGCTGGGGTCAGCCCTCCCTACTCTCTCCGGGTTCTTCTGTATGTTGCTGTGTCCTTGGCATTAGTGTTTTTTCATTTGTTTGAAACTAAAGCATGCCTTCAAAAAACGACTCCAAAACAAGAATAAGTCATTACACTCAGGGTCAAAATTTACTCACTAGATCTCCACCAATGATGACTATGAGGGTTTTTCTTCCCCAGATGGAGGATCTATTCCACATCCTCTGGGGCTAGACAGCGGCCTTGCGCTGGTCTGTTCACAGAGCAGCTGCATCCCTGTCTTCGGCCTTCCCGCCTGCCCTAAGGGACAGCGAGGGCTTTGCAGCTAATCAAAGCGTACTTATAGGCCTTTCACTTCACACCCAGGAGGCTTTTCTCAGTTTCAGACCCAGAAGGAGAAAATCAAGGCCAGGGATGCCCCAGATGGAGACAAGGACATGGTAATTGGTCTCTTCCCAAACCCAGGATTCCAGGCTACCTGGATCTTTGCTACTATCCTCACCAATTCTGTGCATTTCACTCGGCCTCCAGGGCAAGCTTTTAATTTTGGGGAGACAGCAAGCATGAGTTCTCCAAAATCTTTTGATTAGTAAATCGGAGCAAGTACAACTTCAAATAAACAGCAGGCTGAGAAAAACATCTCAGTTCCAAATATTCAGAGCAGAGTGCCCGGGGCGCAGGGCATGGTGCGGCCTCCTCCACAGCAAAGTAGTGAGGAGGTGGTGTGTGGCTCGTGGGATCTGAGGGGACACCTGTAGTTCTGCTCATGTGCACAGAAGCAGCCAAACACACTTGTAAATTAGTTTGTGAGCCACAGAGGGTAGATAAAAAGGAGTCTTCTAAAACCAGCCCATTACAGAGAGGAAGAAAGGATCAATCTAGGAAAGAGAATGAGGAAATGCAGGCAGAAAGACAAAACAAAACAACTCCAGAGGTTCTAAGAGGACAGTGTTTATCCTGTGCATAGTCTGTGTCCCCGAGGGAGGTTTAAAGTGATTCTTGAGTTTGACTTAATTTGGCCGGTATTGACTTTTCTTGGAAACATCCATATAATTTCCTTTTGGCTTCTGGATCTGGGAACATGAGACCCCTTGGTCAGATTTAAACCTCTAATTGCACTTTTCATTTTAAATCAATGCGAAAATAAACCAGGCAAGACAGCAAGCTCCCAAACAAACAAGTGAAAATTGATCATCCACTTCAAAGACCCGATTGCTGGGGGAGGTGGAGGGAAACTTACAACAGGTTTATTTCCTTCTTTTATGGTGATCCAGTCTTCCCCGTTGGAGCTAATGTCTATTCTGTATGTCTTGACATAGTATTTCTTCTTGGTTTCCTTTGAAATAGCTCCCTGTGTCCCGACAGCAGTGACAAAGCGCAGAAGGCCCAGGTCTACCTACAAGACAATACCAGCCTTGTCAGTTGCCCATCCTTGTACGTCCGGAATGTGAGCATCTTTTCCTGTGGGTACCATGGTGTAGTTTTCATCCACCTGGGATCAACAAACCCTAATTCCATCGGCATCAACACCCCCAAGAAAGCCTCCAATATGATAAGACAGCAGCTGCCCTAGGTTGGCAATGGCCAAAAAAGAGACCTTTCTCATCGTTGCCACCAAGATTGCTTGATCCTTGGTACAAAAGAGAAAACTGGGTTCAATATCGTGTTACTGTATTTTCTAAGAGATTCACAATACTTTCTAAACAGCACGTTAATAGATGTCATTTTACAAATAGAAAATCAAGACAAACAAGATAAGCTCACATACTGGATACAGAGAGGCCTGGACTAGAACTTGAGTCTAACATGATCCCACTTCCCATCCCTCTGCAGCATCCTACCCCTTTCCAAACAGAATGTGGATCAGAACGATCCTGACTCTGAAAGCACTGTGTGTACTGCGGGTTGAGAAATGGGCCATAGATTTATAATCTGGAATGGAGTCGAGGGAAGGAGGGCAAAGTTAGGATTTTTGATCCATCTAAATTTCTTCCTTTTCCGTATCTCTCCTTGTAGTTCAGCTTGAGAGGCAGAAGGATTCCCAGGCATCAATCTGGGAAGGAACGATGCCTCTGTGGGACAACAGCTAGGACTTAACAAGCTTCCTCTGGTGAGTTTCCAGGGGAGATGTTCCTCAGCGCAATGGCCTTACCTTCATCCCTCACTAGACTTTCTCACACCCCTGACGGCTGGGCCACCTGGAGGGCACCACAGTAGTGATGACCAGAGGGTGACCAAAGCCCGAGGTCCCTGATTGCATCCCAGAGGTCTGCAGTGGCTTGAGTTGTTCCCATGGCCCTGTGATGTGAATGGGAAGGACAGAGATCAGGCCCTCAAGTTTCCAGTACCGGCTCTGCCTTGAGTTTGCTCTATAGGGCCTCTGACAAGTCACTTCATCTTTAGGCTTCTAGTTCTTCATTTGTAAAATGAACAAGTTGGACCAGATAACCTGGAAGACCCCTTCCCTCTCCGACTTCCTAGGACTCCATGCTTTCAGAAAAGTGAAATAGGTATTTTTTCTTTAACTTGCCTTATTTCCATTGTTAATAACCAAGAATCATCTTAAAACAAAAATCATTACCAGTTTCTCTATATTAGAAATATTTTCCTTTTATGAATACATTTGATTATTCCTATAAAATTGTTTTCCTCTACTATGTCCTCTATTTATTGGATTTCTGTATAATAAAGAGATTTTAAAGAAATGAAGCATAAATATTTGGCAAATATTTTGTAAAGGACACAAAAAGTAATTGCACGTTACAACTGATTAAGAGTAACAAGAGGGGCTTCCCTGGTGGCGCAGTGGTTGAGAGTCCGCCTGCCAATGCAGGGGACACGGGTTCGTGCCCTGGTCCGGGAGGATCCCACATGCCGCGGAGCGGCTGGGCCCGTGAGCCATGGCCACTGAGCCTGTGCGTCCGGAGCCTGTGCTCCGCAACGGGAGAGGCCACAACAGTGAGAGGCCCGCGTACCGCAAAAAAAAAAAAAAAAAAAAAAGAGTAACAAGATATTTCAACCGTATATTATATTCACTAGTAAGAGGCTGTTTTCCCTGAAAACGGCGACAAAAGCCAAAAAACAAAACCCCCCAAAAGCCCTAAGCACACACCCCCCAACCACAACTTCTGAATCCTGCTTTCCAGTTGCTAGATGACAACCCAATTTTCTGAAAACAATATTTCAATTAACCCTCTAGTGCCCATGGGTCATGAACAGCTAAAGAATTTCCATTTTATGTACAGCCTGCCTTGTGAAGAACGGCTATTGTCTTCCACGAATTGCTTTTCCTGAAGGCCCTTGGAGTAGTTAAATCAACAGGTTGCCAATTCCTTCAAAACTGAACCAAGACTTACATCCAGGAAAAACAGCAATGTCCCTGCCACAGAGAAGCCAACTTGAACTTAACACAATTCAACAATAGGAGATTTCATCTAGAAAGGAAGGGGATACCATTCAATGTAAAACAATCTTTATTTCATTTTCCTGAATTTTAAGATGTAAAGTCTAGGCTATAAATGCTTTCACCAGATTTAAAAGAAAAAAGAGCAAGCCTTTAATAGCAATAAATATTTTAAGATAATAATGGTGGCTGTTCTAAATCTTAATTTTACAAATAAGTATTTGTCCAATGTATTTTATCAAGTGCCTATACTTGTTAACTGGAATTTGCATTTATTCCAAAAGTGAATACTAGTACTTTGTATGAATTTGTGTACAAATTTCAAAAAACGGAGGCAGTCCACGTTTCCCAGATTTCGCCAACAAAAATGCAAGCTATTCAGTTAAATTTGAATTTCAGATAAACAACAAATGTTTTTAGTATAAGTATGTCCCATGCAATATTTGGGACATACTAACAACAGGTTCATTGCTTACTTGAAATTCAAATTTAACTGGGTGTTCTTTTCTCGATGTTATCTGGCAAGCCCAAACCTAACTCTATTCTGGACAAATAACCAGATGATTTCAGGTTGCTGCAAAAACTCTGATTTCCTACTGCTGCAACTTGAAAGTTGCAGGGTACTCTAAAAGTTAATGGGTACTCTAGACATGGCTGCAGGGAACTTTTTCAACTGTTTTCAGATGATCTCAGACACTTAGTGCTTTGCTGACTGTCCACTGAGTCATGCCCTCATGCCTAATACCGAATCCACTTTCAACCTGAAGGGTCCTTAAAACCTTGACATCCAAGGGGGCATGAAGTAGAGCTGTGCAAATAAACTCTTGCTGTCAAACCTACAAATGGCTCTTCAGTTTGGAAACGCTTAAATTCCCATGAGTGTATATGCAGCTTAGGCTGACTGGAAATAACTCCAGAACTTCATTCCCTGGCTGTACTTCTATTTTTAAAATTTTGTTCTCAGGGTAAGATTTAGTTACTAGGTAAGAAAGAAGTTAACTGGTGGTCAACTAGAAGAATCCTAGGCACTAGAAACAACTAACTTGAAAGGAAGGAGCCATTGACTGAAATTAACCGGGTGCCAACACATGAAACGACATGAAAACACATGAAAGTCCCAGACTGAAAGGCCCCAAAGCATACGTATGAATCACTCGTAAAGAAGAAAAGGTATTTTCTTTTCTCAACAGCAATGAAATGCATTCACAACCTCCCCTTGTAATTGCATAAGGTTTCCTGTTGTGCTTTAAAACTCTGCAGATTCTCTTGCTCACTGTGCTGGGATACCTGAAATTTCATTTCATTTTTCTTCCTAACATTACTACTACTGGGTTTAGAAAGGATGAATGACAACCTCACCAAATGATTAGGACTGGGACTTGAACGACTGCAATTAAAAGTGAATGGCGGGCTTCCCTGGTGGCACAGTGGTTGAGAGTCCGCCTGCTGATGCAGGGGAACGCGGGTTCGTATCCCGGTCCGGGAAGATCCCACATGCCGCGGAGCGGCTGGGCCCGTGAGCCATGGCCGCTGAGCCTGCGCGTCCGGAGCCTGTGCTCCGCAACGGGAGAGGCCACAACAGTGAGAGGCCCACGTACCGCAAAGAAAAACAATACAAAAAACTGAATGGTACCCAGAACTCTACCAAGACACAGACCAGCACTGTGGAGACGCTCACTGGCAACACCACAGAGGTTCTTTTAAGTCCTTTCTCCCTGGGGACCTTTGTGGAATGCCCTAACAGAGACCCTCAGCGCCTGAGAGAGTTTCGGAGGAGATAGATAACTCTCAGCCTCAGAAGCCCAACTGCTCACACCACAGGTATCTGTCAGGAGACCCAGAGGGACTTAACACCTGGGTGTTTATACCTTTCCCAGGGCTGAAGCCATCTCTGCTAATCATGACATTGGCCTCGATCTACCTGCTGTTTTAGTCTCACCTGCTGCCTCTACCTCCCTCCAACCGTATCTTCCAGCCGCATAAAGTATTTATGCTTCCTAACACAAGATATGCCTTTTCTGTCTTTGTGCCTTGACATGTAAAGTTTTGTCAACTTAAAAGAACATTTTCCTCTTTTTTTTGACTGCAAATGACTATTTCCTCTTTTTGGTCTGATGGGCAGAATAAGGCACTTCTGACTCCAAGATGTTTAGTGCAAAGCTCAGGTCTCCATCTGTCAATTCATCATACTGTGTTTTTCCTCTACTTCCATCCAGACTTTTACGATTTCTTTTAAGGAATATCTGCTTTTCTATATAGAAAAGTGATAGATGTCTATTGAAAATTCGTAAGATGCAGAAGAGATTAAAGGAGAAATTAAAATCTTCATAAGACCACCAATAGGAAATAAAGGCTGATAATAGCCTTCCAGAGTTCTATTTCCTTATGCAAAATATATGTAACCATCATGTGTATGTTTTGTTATTGTAAAAATGAGGTCGTATTACCTCTATGTTCGATATCCTGCTTTTCGTTTAGTTTTATGGATATATTTCCATGCCAAAAGTATTTTTCTACATCATCAATTTCAATGGCTGCATGGTATTCTATGGCCTGACCGTAGCGTCATCTATTTAATCAGTCGGCCGCCTGTGAACACTTCTACTCACCTTGACTGACAGTCATCCAGTGGACACTTAGTACTGCGTTTCCACTAAGTTCTGTATTAAGTGGTGAGGATACAAAGAGCAGCAAGAATGGGAGACACAAACACAAGATTACAGGACGGGGCAATGCACGGGGGAAGGAGAGGTAGGGGGATTGGACACATCTCACAGCTGACTTTGATGTCTAAGACACCTACTGAAAGATGCACAGTAGGAGCTCACAAGTGGATAAAAAGGGAAAGGCTGTTCTAGGGAGAAGGGGGAACAGGAAGGGCAGAGGCAATGGGGAGGAAATGAATGAATGAAATAACATCACTAGACAACCTACCATGTTTCCCTCACCGCTAGAGACACTATTTGTCAAGAAATGGATTGATCTCTAAAGACTACTGTGCTCTGCTCATTCGGAGGCCAAAAGAATCAGTTGTCACGACCACCATTCAAAATCCGGCCATCCTCTCGGTGGGCTAGCTTTCTGAATCTGATGAGCTCTCACCAACCTCACATCCAGTAGACAAGATTGGCGACCCAAGACAGGCAGCTGGAGAGACAAAGACACAACCCCGAGCAGTTCTACATAATGGTAGCCCTCTGTATTTTGGAGGGTTCATCATCCTAAACAATATTTCCCTTCTTCTCCTAAAAATTCAGACACACGTGGGGCTTCGCTGGTGGTGCAGTGGTTGAGAGTCCGCCTGCCGATGCAGGCGACGCGGGTTCGTGCCCCGGTCCGGGAAGATCCCACATGCCACGGAGCGGCTGGGCCCGTGAGCCATGGCCGCTGAGCCTGCGCATCCGGAGCCTGTGCTCCGCAGCGGTAGAGGCCACATGCTTTCCCTAAATCCAATCAGCTCTGCTCCCATCACTATTTTCTTATTTTGAAAGAATGTCATTCATTATTTCACAGCTGCTTTATTTTTAATTGGAAGATGGGTGTGATTTCACATCTGAGTTTGATGTACTTTCTGTTTAACATTAAGGGTGATGGCGATGGGGTGGGAGGATGCGGCGGGGGGGGGCGGGTAGCACAGAGCTGAACGTCAACTGCATTCACTGAAACTGTGGAACGTTTCACTCCGTGTGTGTGACAAACATAAACATCTGGTACTTATCTGATGGTCTGTAGGCAATTTGACGGAAGTTTACCAAACTCCTTTTGAGTTCAAGTGGCCACTCTGAGTTAGCTTATCACTGTTAGCAGAAGTGACCCCATACGACATCCTGTTTCCAATATAAATATAAAAGCCTAACACTGCTGGTAGAATGTCTACCTACATCTTATCTTCACTGTGCTCCCCACACAAAGAGAAGACATAGCTAGACATCAGGCACAGAGGAGGAAAGCGCAACTTTCATCCCGGGTGGGGAGAGGCACACCAGTAGAAGAAAACAGCTGTCTTCATCCCCTTCTGGGGGGCAGGGGATGGTGTCCTACAGCTCCTGTGGGGTGAACTGTCCACCTCCAACTCCCTCTTCGTTGTAAGATGTCTACAGGTATTAACCTACATGCACTTTACGGCCATGGCATTGTCTTAGTAATGACAGGAAACACAATCCCCAGATAAACAGAAGCCAGGAGAGATACACATTTTACTGGGAATCACTGGAGGACAAAGGGCACGTTTTAGCATCATGCGGTACATCGTGAAGCAAACCTCTGCAAACGGCTGGTTAAATACCAGCATGCAGCCTGCCAGCCATGAAATAGACATCATCGCTTCCTATAATAATACACAACTAGCTATTGGTAACGTCGTAATGTGCAAAGTCTCATTTCTAAAATGAAAAATCTGTCTTGCTCAATAAAATACTGCCCATGGAGCAAGCATTGACAAGGGAGTGTTTCCAGGCTTTTAACATTCCCAAGACAGGTCAGTACAAGAGCCTGAAAAAATAAAGGACAAAGAACTGGAGTCTGATTAAAAACAGGAAAAATACTTTCTTGGTGGGGGGAGGTGGAGTGTGTCGGATTCTTTTTAGAGCATCTCTGATGACTCAAAGAGCTGTTTAATTCATCACTAGACACTACAAGCTAAAGAAAATATTTTTAAGCAATTGTCTCATTTCCTTAGATAACACACGTGCTTTCTGATAACGCCTAAGCATCTGAACATCGTGCTGTTCCAGGATCTGGGGGCTTAATTCACAGCACCTGATCATCATGTTCCTTGACTTAGGATCTTGGACTTCTTATAGTTGCCAGTAGGAATACAACCATTTTATAGTTGGTGACATAATTCTCTCTTTATGTATTTTTCATGATTACTGTATTACATAGAAAAAACATGGATGGCTAAAATTACTATTATATATAGAAAATTCATAAGGCAACCCCTATGTGTCAGACATTTTATTAAGGGCTAAATTTATATACATTACCTTTTCAACTCTTAACAATCATACAAGGAACTGAGGAACAAAGTGATGTGTGAACCTTGCTCAGAGTCACGTAACTTGTCAGTGATTAAGCCAGGACTTACCCCCGATCAGACTGGTGGCCCATGTATATGCCACTACACCCATGCTCTTCCTCAATTCCTATCTTAAAAAGCACAATTATCAAAAGGTAATTTAGAATTTCTTAGTGAACAAAAATTAAATCTTAGAGTTATTCTTTCTGGAAATTACATATTTGTATAATTATCGAGAATATGAAACCATTTATGATTACTTTCACGCCGTTTAACGTTTACATTGACTACTGGAAAGCCAAATTTTGCAAATGAGTCACTCATGCTGTTGAAAAACAAGACAGTGGTGACAGATCATTTTTAGCAAAAAATAATGAGAAAAGATTTAAAAATTCTGGTAAAGAATACAAATATCCAAGAGCAAGAAAAGTGCAGTGCAGGGAGAACCTCACCAATTTTCTCTTCTCGTCTTAATTGCTTGAATTAATTTTTTTTTCCATAAAGGAAAGCATTTTCCTGGGTGGAAGCAAACTACTGGTTGCAACAAAGCCTGTGCTGATAGTAAAACAATCCCAAGTGAATGAACTGATGAATTTTCCTTTCCGAAGACCTGAGTCAACCAGCTAGAATAACACTAGATAAGGCTGTGCAGCCCAGATGCAGCGCAAAGCCTGGCTTCCCTGATGCCACTGTACTTCGCGCAAAAGAACAAGGAAAGCACAAGACAAATGAAGTCCTCAAACAAGGGCTGACCTCTGTCTCCTTTGGCTGATAAAGGAGATTATGCTGTGGGGCTCCACTGCCTTTGGATGTTGGCATATCCTTTCATTCTCACATTAATATTTTTTGGCATAAACCAGGAGCAACAAATTAAAGAAGAAATATTTAATTCTGATATGTTCTTGGAACTGGAGTGCCATGTGGTTCTTTCTGAAGAGTAAGATCTCTTGAAGTTGTTAGAACGGGCAAGTGGCATCAGCAGGAGGAAAGGAAAGGGACTCCGTACTGCAGGTTAATATCAGCATCTCAACTAGAGACATTTCCAGAACCCAGCTACCCAAATCACTCCCACGTGGAAACCACGAAGATGGAACTTGAAGAGGAGGACACTGTTCTGGGAGGAGAGCACGGCGGGTCCACATCTCCTCAGGGTGTCTGATGCAGCATTTCAAAGACCTTTGAGAGCAGGGCAACAGGACTGTGACACCCACCGGAAAACGCTCAGCTTCACTGATGACATCAATTTAAGAGAAATATGGGAGGGGTCTTCACATATTCCATGCAAAATCTGAGGGCTTCTTTTTCCCTTCTATATTTTCTAGAACAGATATAATTGTGTTCAGAGAAAACAAATATTCCATTTGAGTTCCTCTCTTACTCAATAAACCTGTAAAATCTGGACACCAGGACACAATGTATTCTGATAACAAAGGAGGAGAAAATGAGATCGTATGGGGGTTCCTATAGACTCTGCGATACAAGTAATCAGCATCAAAGACAATTGGAAAGTTCTATGTAGAGTTAAAGAGAAAGGCTGACCGAATGCCTAGGCTTTGGCAAAGATTGTTGTACATTTTTAAGACATACGCCAACCTGAAAACTCTGTTTTTCTTTAAAATGAAGAACCTTCATTACTTCAACACCATGTTCACTGGCAGATGGGGACCTCAGAAACTTTAACAGCTCAGTCAGGAGGATGACACTTAGATGGTCCCCTCTTCCAACTTAGATACGTAGGAGTTCTTACTGGGCGGTAAAAGATTCAGGGACTTAATATTTTTATTAAAATTTTTTGAATACTTATTTGTAAGTTACACTAAATTGAAAACCTGAGCCTAATACTTTGATCTGGAAAGAGGATAAGTACTCAGAACAGAACAAATGTAATCCCTAGAAACCTGGTTAAGAATTTAACCTACAAACTCTGTAGTAAAAATCGCATAGTGGAAATGTCTTAAGAAAGAAAAATAAATATGCTACAGTTTTAAAAAAAATTGTAACCAGCCTCAGATATGCATAAACATGATGTAGAACTAGTCAAATGCCTATAGGACCATTGTACCATGGGCTCTTGCTAGAAGATTCAGTCAGCAAAGATTTAGCAAGCATCTCCTGCATGGAGGACACAGGCTGGCTTAGGCTCTTCTGCTGTAACTCTCGGTTCCATCCATTAACTGTTTATTGTAATACTCATGAAAACTAGGGGAGCATTCTCCTAGTTAGAAGGCTTAATGGGCAGGAATTGCTCTGCATTGATCAACATCCTGTGAGATCAAGCAGACTGTGTGAACGGATCTCTGCTTCTGATGTCTGTCTCTGCTAAAACAAAGGGGGCGCAGTAATGGAAGAATGACTAAAGGGTGGTCTGGATGACAACCATTTTAAAACGTAACAGAAGAATTTATGACCTCCACACATAATTTCAGTAGGACTGTATCATGCAGATAAAGCATTTATTATTCTTGCTTTTATGATTAAAAACATTTCGGGCAAACTGTAAACCGATGCACGGAGCCAGGGTGCATGCCCACACGGATGTGTCTTAAAGCCCAATAATGGTGCTTCACGCATTGTAGACGCTTAAACTGAAAGTGTGAAATTAAAGTAAACCGAAGGATGCCAAGGGTTCAGATAAAACCATTTAATCCATTAAATTCAATAGATATATATGGTATGCCAGGCTCGGGAAGGAAGCAGGCCTATGCAGAGAAAAATGATAATACCAGACTGAAAAGAAGAAGGGCCACCGTGCCCACAGATGAGGCGCTGTGAGGTCCAGAAGACGATTACATGCACAAGGGGAAAGTTCAGGCTTTATGGAAAAGAGGTCATTTGAATCATTCAAACTGGACCTCATAGGATAGGATAAGATTTTGGCTGTGGAAGGGGTCAGGGTTGATGAGTTAAAGGCAGAAGGAACAGGAAAAAAAAATCCCAGCCAATTTCCTGCATTTCAAAATATCTGATATGATGAACATTCTCCTTCTGTCTAGTATCTCTTGGCAAAAGTCCTTTAGAGAGCAGGGAAAAGTGTCCTCCCCACCCCTAGCCCCCAGCACACATCCCCCTTTGCAGAGGCCTTCATGGGATCCATGGGTCCAGGCCAGGAAGTGCTGGGCTGGTGACAGAGAGACCATGCAATCTTATTTGTAATTAAACTTTCAGCTCATGACCATGCACTGCACTGCTGAGCTAATTCTGCTAAAATGTGTGCTTTCACTGCCTCTGAGAATCCAAGCATTCCTGGGAATAAGACCTAACCCTCAGTCTGCGTGAGCCAGATACCTCTCTCCTGACTCTCAGGGCACACTGTCCAGCCCTACCCTCGATTTATATCAACGTTTGAAAGAAAACATCTCAATGAAATGGCATCAAAACTGCATGTTTTCTTGAGGAGTCCACACTGCTGTCGAAATCACACTGTTTGCTCCTCAAACAATTAAAGAGAGGGCCATGAGTTGAGATCATGAGCTTCCGGTGGTGGGTATTTCCGTGTCTAATATCCCTTGCACTGTGGAGGGAAGCTGGTGGCTGGAGATTCTTCTTTTATCACACAAATAAGTGCTAGATACTTGGGTGCAAGAGAGGGAAGGCTACCAGATTCCTGCCCTCTCGTCAGTGAGGGAAAAAGTCGAGTAAACGATAAATCTCAATATAGAGGGAACTGGCTGCATTAAATATCCTCAATGAACTCTAGGGCTACAGGGAAAGATACCTGGGTGATGCAGGCAGCACACGGTGGCAAAAAAGCACAGGCCCCAGGAGCACCTCTGTGGCTTTGATATTAAAGAACGACCTGGAGTATGTTTAGCAAATTAATTAGCCATTCCAAGCCGTGGTCTCCTCTTCTCTCCAACAAAAATACCAATGCATAGCCCATTTAGTTATTTTTCCTGGTTTTATGAG
This sequence comes from Tursiops truncatus, assembly GCF_011762595.2. NCBI lineage: Eukaryota > Metazoa > Chordata > Mammalia > Artiodactyla > Delphinidae > Tursiops > Tursiops truncatus. The sequence goes on along the minus strand of NC_047035.1, from coordinate 159,736,320 downwards.
AGTCATAATGATGCATTGGTACACACATTAAACATAAGAATGTGACCCTAATATTTTTTCCCTTAGTCATTTGGATAATTGGAGTGTGTGTGTGTGTGTGTGTGTGTGTGTGGTTTTGCCTGTAGTAGCTAGATTGTTGTAACTTGTTTGAAAGAGGGACAGAGCCCTCTTTAACTTTAAATTCACCTAGCCCGACCTGCAGCATCTCATCCTTAGCAAACGCTCAATACACATTTGCCGAGTTTAAATTCAACACTCTGTCAGTTCAGCGTTGCTGGCAAGACCTGAAACTCCTTTCTTCCAGATAAAGCCAGCTACCCATTGTTAAGCCAATGTTAGCATTTGAGCAACAAACTTGTACTCTTTTTTTTATTTTTATTTTTTTGCGGTACGCGGGCCTCTCACTGCTATGGCCTCTCCCGTTGCGGAGCACAGGCTCTGGACGCACAGGCTCAGCGGCCATGGCTCACGGGCCCAGCCGCTCCGCGGCATGTGGGATCCTCTCGGTCCGGGGCACGAACCCGTGTCGCCTGCATCGGCAGGCGGACTCTCAACCGCTGCGCCACCAGGGAAGCCCCAAACTTGTACTCTTAATTGAGGAATATGACTATTCTTATCTTGGTGTTTAAACTGCAAATATTAAAACTACTCAAAATTTCCAGTCCTTTGAAAAGTTCACCACTTACAGGGAAGGTCTGCTGGATGATGAGTTTTGTTGGCCAGGTCCATGCCACGTGAAGGATTCTTTTTTATTTATTTCTCAAAAGACCTCTCACTAACTTACGAAGCGTCCCTCCTCCCAGAAGTTACCTCAAAGGGCAGCAAGGCTTAAATCACTTTTTTGCCGTATCTATCATGCTCTCCAACCTCTTCTCAATCTTTTTGTTTTACAGCCAACTTATTTGGGATCATGACGTCCACAGGGTATTTATGGATTGGCTGTATCTGGTATCTTAGACTTTTCTCAGACCACTTCTGTATTTTTGAAAAATTAGCAACATCAATATTTCACTGTCTAACTATAGGTCTCCAAGTTTTCACCTAATTAACATATGATCCTCATACGATGTTGGAACTGTAGCTTTGTGTGGCTGGGAATTGAGTGCAGGTTTCAGGCCTTTTGTGATCTTTGTGTTTGTCTCATGGTCTCTGAGAAGCAGCCCAGTAGGAGAAGCAGTAATACTAATTCTGCATTGAGGCCAGGCAACATAACACCTTTCCAAGGTGCAAGAACCTCAGTTATGGACACATACATCTTTCCATCTATCAGCAGTTTAAAGAGATTTTTAAACCTGAAAGACCAAGAAAATATTAAACAGGTACAGGTAAGGTCTATTTCTGTTTCAAAAGCTGTTGTTCTATGCTCCCCATAAAGTTTTATTATCTGCAGTACTGGGGAGATTTCTAAATGACTCAAGATCAACACACATCTGTACTCAGACAGCATCTGTCTATTTCAGCACCAACAAAATGGCTTGTTTATTATTAGTTTTGCAGTAAGTCACGCCTTTAATTTTTCTCCCTCCTTCTAAAAGCTTGGTTTCAAAAACAAACACAAGGATGAGTTTCTAGAAACTAAAGACTTGCAGATGGGGGCAATGGTCTAAATCAGGCTCTTGGCCTATAAACTTTGACAGCATCCTTTTACACTGACTTTCCATGTATTTCTCAGGGATCTACATGGGCCTCTCAGGTTAATGAGAGTTTCATGTGTTGATGGGGAATCTGGACGTGCAGGTGTCCAACAAAACCCCTCTACTTGGCGTTAAAAATCCTGCAAGGAGCTGACGGGATTACTGAGATTAAAGTCGGTCACCCACCAAAAGTTATAACAAACACTGCCCCGGAGACAAGGGAGAAGACAAAGAACAGGCTACCTAGGTACAGTTGGTTGTCAGAAATTGTGTGTAAACAGTGGGTCTCTGAAGGGATGCCAATCATTCCTGAGAACAGATGAGATGAACATCATGATTTAATATATCTGGTCAAGTGCATTTTCCCTGTTTGGAAGCTTACCATTCAGTCAGGAAGTGTATACTGATTTTTTTGTTTTTTGAAGATGACTTATAAAGGAGGTGGAAAAGCGCTTGAAATAATGCATTTTCAAAGAATTACTCTCTAAAAGAGTCATCTGTAATTACCATTCACAATGGATGTTCTATAGTTTCGGACTAAGCAGAGGCCAGCCCGTGGCAGGAAAAGGGCTGGAAAGTTGGAAACTGCATGGATGGAGGTGGGTAACCAAGGTGAGGGAGGGGGAAATGTTTTGTGCTCTGAAGACACACTGTTTTGCCATCCAAATGTTGTCAGGGAACAGAACTGCAAATTCTTTTAATGCTCTGAAAGAAAAAATCTGTCTATAGTAATTTCATGCATTTCAGTCCAGGTCACACAATGGGAAAAATGCATCTGCACGTCTACTTTCAAAGCACAGGAGAACAAGCACAGATGTTCCACGAAACAGATCATGCTCTTCCTCCCCTATCCCTGCCCGGAGTCCTTAACATAATGGAAGAAGCTGTGATTCGCATTTATCCACTGGAACCATTCTTAACACATGGACAGACACGTCTATTTCACCACATCCTTGGAGGTGACACAAGGTGAAATGTTTTCTTGGTGAACATGGCCATACTGTGGTGTGTGTGGTGTTGGGGGTAGCGGGGTGGGCTTCCTGGCAGAAAAAATAGAGCTAAGGCCCATATTTGGAAATGTGGAAAAAAGCATTTCTTTATGCTACCTTGCAGGTTTCCAGGACAGTAAGAATCCTATCATTTTGTCACTACACTTTAAGATGCAAAGTCAGGCCTGAGAACACATTACTCTGCGTGGTTTTAATAAAGCTGCTGGTATATAAGAAGAAATGGAATAAATAAATTTTACATGGAATTAAAATCTTTTGATAAAAAGATTTTAATTGAGATGAATTTTATATGAGACACATGAATATTCTAAATCTAGACACTTTAAAAAAAGATAGGTAGATAAACAGATGTTCCCATAAACTCTTCTGGAAAACAGCAAAGTTCTTACACTAATGGAACTAATTTATTATATTACAGAAGTTGTTAAGAGTTCAGTTTCAGCCTATTACAGATTGAACCCCAAATTACCTATTCCTGTCTGCTTTTCCTTTTTGTCCTACTCTCCAGAAGAGACAGGAATGTCCAGATGTAGATCATGTAAGATGCCTTCTACATTTGTCTTAGTAAATGAGATTCTTTTATTTACGAGTGGTTGATTGAGAGGAAATATGTTAAATGAACAAATGTATTGACTGATTTTTCTTCACGTGGTACATGATTGTTAAATAAATGAATTCTTACCATCTTGGTATTAGAGCTTTGTAAATAAAGGTATCCTTATAAACGAATGCAGTATTTGGAAACATAAGTTAAAACTTCAGAAATAGGATAATGTGTGTGCTACAAAATGTTGCTGGTTGACAACAGCAGTGACTAGTCTGGATTTTCAGAATAATGTTTAAAAAACTAGGCCAGGAAAACTCTGCATACTCTGTCTTCATTTTTTAAGACTGGGAACTTAAAAAAAAAAAAAGTTCTTTTCTCTTTTCCCCGTGAACTCTGTGTGCCTCCTGAACTATCAAAAACAATTTGTTCAGTGTTTCATATTTCATTTAATTTGCTAACTTCGTTTATTATCATGAGTATTTCCCACTGGAAATTTTATCTTTAATTTCCGGATCTTCAAACTTAAGGCTCTGTCAAAGTTCTTGCACCTCTAGCCATCAGCCTGTGCATCTACCTGGGTCTCGGTCTTTCTCTTTGGAGATGGGGGTCTGTCTTTGTCAGCTTTAGCCCTAAGTAAACACATCGAGTCAGACACGCATGAAGATCGCCGTGATGACTTTCTTCTTAAGCTGTATCCCTGGTGCTGCTTTTTTCCCCTCCACTTTTCTGCATTAGTATGATGGCCTATAACATGCTCCGAATTGCATGTGGTATTTGTCTTCTTAAGGAAAGAAAAAAGACGGAGTATTGGCTAGACTTTAAGGTGTGAACAGCCTGGAATGGTGGGTAAGCCTTTGCCTTTCAGATACTTCCGTCAAAGATTAGAGAGACATGAAAGATGAACTGCCCAGACTTCATCTTATCTCCCCTAGTGAGCTGCACTTCCCCCTGAACTAGCACAAAAGAATCAAGCAAAACAGCCCCGCTAGAGAGGTTTCTATGTGAAATCCTCAGATAAGCTTCAGGGTGAAGCCGACCTAAACAATTACTTGATCTAAGGAAAGAAAATCTTTTTAATTAAAAAAAAAAAATTTTTTTTTGCTATGTGTTGCCTGATATGATTATCAGTACTATTTAAAACGAATTCGAGCTATGCTTCACATATTTATATTTTCTTTTAAGCAAGCCCATGGTACCAGCTGATAGAGTAAATTTATTTTTAATAGAATCACAGAATCTTAAATGCTTGAAAGGATTTCAGAAGCTGTCAGGTCCAATCACCCATCCCCTGAAGAATTCTATCTATTGCCGTCTCAGGCTTGCTAGAAGAATAAAGAAGCTTATTTATTTTTCTGCTAAATCCAGAAAATGTAGTTAGAAGTTTAAAGCGCTGGGATTGTAAGAAAAATAAAACCTTGGTAAAATTAAGACTTCATTCTTCTGAAGGAAGGCAATTAAAGGAAGGCCATGAATGTGTTTTTAACCCGTGGAGGCAAAAAGAGCTGGAAAAAAAAATGTACAAGTCACTTGTACAAGTTCATATGTGATTATTCTAATTGCACATTAGTCATAACATGTGCAATTAGTCTCAACTGCTTACTCTGTTCGATAGTTGGAAATATAAAAGCGTAATGCAGTTTATTACTATTGGGATTTATAGAGCATTTTTAATTTAATCTACTTTCCTCTCGTTATTTGAACGTAGAATTGAATGAAATATGAAGGCTGGGGGCTTGCGGTGGAGAAAGGAAATACGTATGCGTGTTTGTGCGTGTCTCTGTTTCGGGTCAGCATCCAAAACTGCGATTTTCATGTGGATCAAAATTGCCATTTGGATGTGGACCTTTCAAATGGTGCATTAAATGAGAAATATACGAGGGCACAGAATATCCATTTGCATCCCGGCTTTGAGATTTCCAGGGTGGGCCTTTCTTTTGGAGAAGTTTGCTGTGGAGGTGCTTGAAAAGTTTCCAACTGTGGGTTCTGCCACTTCTGAAGAACACACATTGTTTTGCTCTGGGGCTTTCAAATTCTGATATGAAAGTTATTTAGAGCTTAGGAGTTTGTGTGCTACATTACATGCTGCATAGACGTAGCCATCGCCCCTAGACGTGAACATTAACGCACTCTGTAAAACATAGTTATTACCGCCAGGGCAGAAATCAACAAACCCCACCAAAGGAATTTCTTAAAACTGCTATCATAAAGTCTGTGCCCGTTATGGATTTCATTAACATTTTACTCCCCAAGGATTCCCAATTGTATAATAACAGAAGTTCTTTAAATTTTAAATACCACAGACAGGAACAGCCTTTCACCTAAAACAGATGTGAAACCATCAACCTTGCCTTCCTATTGGTCCACAGATATGAAACTGGATGGTAATTGATGGCTTCTAATGTGTTGTTGTTTAGGTTACAGAATTGGAAACTTAATAGTATGTTTCCCATGAAAAGATAAGTTAATAAAGCAATAGACAGGTTTTCAAACACAGTTCCTTACTCTTGATTGCATCTGAAGTTAAAAAAAAAAAAGAACTGTTTATTTACATACTGCAGAAAAACTAAAACAGGTAAGTCAAGGTCAGGGACACACAACATACAGTTGTGGAAGAGCTCATTTCAGTCTTATGTTTCCTAAATCTTGTCAGTGATGACTGGTGATTTTATCCTTGTGTTTCCTTTTCTTAATCCCATTCTTATCAGTGCATTTTGAGACCCAATCGTGCAGTACTCTAAAATAACATCTGTATTTATTTAGCTAAAAACAGTCCACTTTTTTTTGTGTGTGTGGCCTCTCCCGTTGCGGAGCACAGGCTCCGGACGCGCAGGCTCAGCGGCCATGGCTCACGGGCCCAGCCGCTCCGCGGCATGTGGGACCTTCCCGGACCGGGGCACGAACCCGCATCCCCTGCATCGGCAGGCGGACTCTCAACCACTGCGCCACCAGGGAAGCCCCCGTCCACTTTTAACAGCTAAAAGTAGTGAAGCTTAAGATAAATAAGCAGGCAGGTTTATGATGCTGTTTTCCTGCATCAGGTAAACAGATGCATCTGTATTTTTCGAAAACAAAAGAACTACGACTCTGTTCAAATATCTACAGTAAACGGTGGAAAAGTGACAGAAACCAGCCAAGCAACCAGCTACTTTTTCTTTCAAAATTCTGATCAGTCTGATTATTTTGAAAATGACTTGATTAGGATTTTGCGCATCTTCTATACCAGTGGTTTACAACTGGGGATGATTTTGCCCCCAAACAGGACATTTGGCAACTCCTGGGGACGTCGTTTTTGGTTGTCGTTTTGATTGAGGGTGTGTGTGTGTGTGTGTGTGTGTGTGTGTGTGTGTGTGTATGTTACTGGCTTCTAGTAGCTGGAGGTCAAGAATGCTGCTAAACATCCTACAACACACAAGACAGCCCCACAACAAAGAATTATCCAATCTAAAATGTCAGGAGTGTCCAGACGCAGAACCCCTGCTCCAGACAAAGTCCAATCATTTGTTTAAATTAAAGCTTCTGCAGCGACTGTTCAATTTACTAGACATCATTTACCAATCAGCAGCTAAGCAGGATATACTGGGATTTAAACGTGCCTGCTTGGTCTTCAGACACAATCTTCTGAGAGGATCCAAATTCACGTCCTCATACTGTTACAACTGAGTGGGAGCAAAGAAGTGGTGGCCAGGATACTGAGATTCCAGCCCGGGTCTGTCAGTAACTGGCCCTGTGGTCTTGCAAATAACTTAATCCCTCTGAACACATGAACAATAAGGAATTTAGACAAAAGGATGTTTGTACCTATGTTTAATCTTACTCTTAAAGTCAAGATATTCTGGAAAGAAATATAAAAACCTCTCCTCTAGAATTTAACTATGAATGTTGGTTCCAAATAGACACTGCCATAAAACAATAAGAAACCACAACAGCAAAAAGAAATGTTCATGCTCTGGGGCTTCCCTGGTGGCACAGTGGTTGAGAGTCCGCCTGCCGATGCAGGGGATGCGGGTTCGTGCCCCGGTCCGGGAAGATCCCACATGCCGCGGAGCGGCTGGGCCCGTGAGCCATGGCCGCTGAGCCTGCGCATCCGGAGCCTGTGCTCTGCAACGGGAGAGGCCACAGCAGTGAGAGGCCTGCGTACCACAAAAAAAAAAAAAAGGAAATTTCATGCTCTACAAACTAACTTATTTTAAGTGTAATTCTACCCAAACACCTGTCGTTCTTTCAACACTCTCTTCCCAGTGACGCTTCATCATAAAAATCAGAGGCTTCTTTAAATGTCATACATTTTCTTTAAAGTGTGTTGACATGAAATACTAACTAGTAAAATCCTTTGACTGATTTTTAAAATTGAATTAAGTGTTCAACTTGACCAAAATGGTTAAAATTATCTTGCTATGTTCTATCTGACAAAACAACAGCTAAAAATGTCTAAATAATTATGTCACATGTACATTCTGTTTCCCCCAATCACATCTTCCTTCAAAAACAACAAAAAGCTCTGAATTTCATCTGTCCCTATAAACACATATTTCCTTCAAATGACTTCCTCTAATGTGAAACACCAAGGTAAGGTACCAGAGAAAGCATTAGGCAAAGTTCCTCAGGAGACAGTAAATTTTGGAACATGGGCTTCCTGGGTGGAAACCTAGTTAGAGATAACAGTCCTGTGATACATGAAGGGTCAGAGGTAAAGCATTTATTTTGTGCATGAAGTGTAAGTCAATGCAGAACTAGGGTAAGATAACCAAAGTCTCACCTGGGCTACTTTTTTAAAAAGCAAATTGTCGGGACTTCCCTGGTGGCGCAGTGGTTGGGAATCCGCCTGCCAATGCAGGGGACACGGGTTCGAGCCCTGGTCCAGGAAGATTCCCACGTGCCACGGAGCAACTAAGCCCGTGTGCCACAACTACTGAGCCCGTGTGCCACAACTGCTGAAGCCTGCGCGTCTAGAGCCCGTGCTCCGCAACAAGAGAAGCCACCACAATGAGAAGCCTGCGCACCACAACCAAGAGTAGCCCCCGCTCGCAGCAACTAGAGAAAGCCCGCGTGCAGCAACGAAGACCCAACACAGCCAAAAATAAATAAATAATAAAATTTTTAAAAAGGAAAAAAAAAGCAAATTATCTCCCTTCCAGATCAATGTTTCAGCTAAAGTAGCAAGTTAATGTTAATTGCAAAACACACACAGAGCACACCTGGGGAATAAACATTCATTGGAACAGCTGTATTTTCCCTAAATTTGCCAACATTATATTTTACATGCATCATTCCACATTTGGGTAACCCAGTGAGCTATTTTCGTCCGTTCTCTCGTCACACATTTATAAAGCATTTTATTGCAATTTCAGTAATTTGCTAATGATCTGAATGAGAAAATGCCCCCCCATCCTCGAAGTGTCTGGTCTGTAAGCACAGAGTGTTTACGGTCAGGATAACTTGCCTCCATACATGTTCTGGATTACTTCAATTCATCAGATAGAACCGATTTTGAACACAGATTATAAACCTACTAGAAACTAGAAACTGTATGAAAAATCACAACCTATTTCATAGGAGATCCCTGTTCCACACTCAACACATTCATATAAGAGAATGAAAGATTTGTCCAAGAGAGTTGAGAAGGAAAGAAAATGAGATACGAAATTTGTGAAAATAAATGACATTTAAAAGTTTTAAGATAAATTACATCAGCTTCTACTTTCAATTTGGGGAAACCCTCACTTTGAAGAAAAAAAGTAGGGTTTCAGATAACAAATTCTTCTAATCGAGTAAGAAACACTCACTTCTCCCATGCGATAAAAATGTGTAACAATACTGTGTGTCAGACGGAACATTTCCAATTCATGAGTTATTTCATCCCATTTGGCACGTAAATGATGTCCAGCTAGCCCCTTCTTAGCTCTTTTTTTTTTGGTACGTGGGCCTCTCACTGTCATGGCCCCTCCCGTTGCGGAGCACAGACTCCGGACCCGCAGGCTCAGTGGCCATAGCTCACGGGCCCAGCTGCTTCGCGGCATGTGGGATCTTCCTGGCCCGGGGCACGAACCCGTGTCCCCTGCATCGGCAGGCGGACTCTCAACCACTGCGCCACCAGGGAAGCCCCCCTTCTTAGCTCTTGAAATCAGGTCCATGCCTTTAAATGATCTTTTGTCTCCATTCTCCGCAAGCTGCAAGTGAGATTCGGAGGTTGCTGGTAGCAACAGCTCACACCCCTGGGTGGATGTGCAGGCACCTGTGGGTAGTAAACCTTGAAGGACCCCCTGGACTACAGGGCAGACCTTGGGGCTTGGGGGCTGGGAACCTGGCGAGAGGAAGGACCGTTTCCTCTGTGACTCATGAGGTCTTAAGACCTCGCCAGGATTTTCGCTTTGCCCAGTTTAGCTGGCGTGAGAGTATCTGCCCGGCTTACTGCATTTGACAGAGCAGGAGGTGAAAAACTCACAATTCCAATGGCCAAAGAGCTCTGCAAAGGCCAGCTGCTCGGGCCTGGTTCAGATCTGACCCCGAGCTGTGACTCGCCTCCCGCCCTCCGGTTCTCCCAGTGCCCAGTGACTCAGGTCCCAAGTCTGAGGAAAGAAGTCCCCTTAGGCCCTGTGAGGCTGACTTTCCCCACAAGTTGCAGCTTTTCCCCAAATCAGGACTTGATGAACTATCTAACCTCTCTGGGCTTTAGCCTTCTCATAGGAAGATGCAGATAAAGAACCTCTGGTCCACTTAACCTACCTACACTCTAAGACTAAAATGGGATGTGTATGAAAAGGGGCTTTTATAAAGGGAAAATGCTATAGAAACATAAGGTTTTGTTGTTAGAACATGTCTTACAATGAATTTTAAAATCCTCAAATCAACCCAGGGCCACTTGGATTTGAGCAGTTTGAATGAGGGCACCTACTTTCTTCAACCCTGCAGCTGTGGCTGTGAGTAAGTGAACCCTGAGAGAGAGAGAGAGAGAGAGAGAGAGAGAGAGAGAGTGTGTATGTGGGGGGGGGGGGGGCTGTGTTTTGACTCAGTTCAGCCCAACTCCTTACACCAAGGCCTTTGGTTACTGGTGTCTGCTTTCAAAGTTCCTTCAGTTAGGAAATGTGCAATATTATCAAAGGGAAATGCATGTAAAGCAAAAGGAAAACACTGAAACAAGCCTCCGCAGAAGGTTAGCGTGAGCTCCTCTCTTCTGGAACTTTCCTTCTTCTCATCCCTCAAAATGAATATTTCTACCAGAAAATGTAGTGAACAGAGAAGGGGCTTGCTGATGTATTCTTACAGCTACAGAGGGTCTTCTTGGAGATTACTCTCTTCTGTGGGATTAATCCATCATAGGGCTGATGGACCAAACCAAACAGGATGTGGTTTAGAAGCCAACTGCTTTCTGCTCCTCTGGAATAAGAGAAGGCATGAATAATCTAGCACCAATTTTTAATTTTTCCCACAAAAGACAATATTACCAAATTTGGAGATGAGCAGAGTTTCAGCCTGAGTTGGTTTGTCAAGTAATTCTATTTCTAAAGTCACTAGAGGCTGTAGTAATCGATTAGTCCCTAGTGCCATTTTTATTTCTTTGGATCAACAAAGTTCATATCCCATCCAGGCATTATGTCTTTTGACTTTTTTTTTCTCTTGTCTCCTGGCATTCTAATCAGGGCAAAGTCACAGTTGTTTTGAGGAAAGCACTCCCAAGAGCTTTAATTAAGGCTAGAAGGATAAATCTGTTTACAGTGCAGTGAACACTATCATTAATAAAACATTGAAATAATTAACGAATTAAATTCTGCTTTGTGTGTGAATGGCTACACCAGGATTTAGGAGAACACGTTTTCTGATCAGACACATTCTACACACTTAGTTTGCAGATCTGAAAAGAAAAATCCGAGCCTGCTCTTTTCTGAGATCCACAGTCTCGTAGACTGCCAGAGCTTGAATGGAGAAGGCTACGTCACCTTCATTTTATAGGAAAAGAAATTCAGTGTCAATGATGTTAATGGCTTGGGATCTAATAATGTGCTTGAAAATTAAGAATTTTTATAGCGCCAACGATACACTGAGTCTTTCCTTAGAATCCTTGATTATTTAACCAGAAACAAAAAGAAGATAAAGATGAAATGAGTAATAAGATCAGCAGTTCTAGGACACGGAACAGAATGGAATACTCTGAAGAATGTGGGCAAATCTCACAGGGTGACTAACTCTGCAATTGACAAGTAGGAGGTTTTCGCTTGTCAGGATATGAAGTGGCCTTTAGAACAGGATGTGACCACGTGGAAATGTCCAAGCCGGGACTTCCCTTCATGCTTCTCCTCACTAAAGGGCTTCTTGCCCTGGTTCTTAAGCTTTTTGCCAGACAACAGATCCCACAGGAAGCACCATGGAGGACATCCACACCGGCGGTTAACGATGCATTGTTTTTTATGTCACTCGGTAATTTCCTAGAGAAAACAATTGAACCAAAGACTGTTCCTGTCTTGAGGGAGAGTCAGTTTCCAGGGCTGCCTTATTAATTTAACACATGCAAGTGTTTGTCCTTGTTGCTACAGCACCATGTTTGGTGGGGTATATTTCATGCAAAATGTGACAAAGCCGAAAAAGAAAACAAATGCCATCCGCATTCTGATGTGCATACAAATAGGACTGTCAAGTACAAATAAATGGTCCTGTGATGGGAGGTATGTACCTCCCGCCCTCAGCCTCCCTTATGCTGTGCTTATGGGTTAACTTATAAAACATCTATCCAATGAAAACAAGCCCGCCACGTCCAAGGAGTTTCAGAAAAGCTGGAAGCACATGAAATTATTCATAATTAGGTGATGGGTGGATGTTAAGACCTCCCACCAAGTACACAGATGCAACTAGCGTGGAAATGAGCCCGCTGAGATCCCGCAGAAGAAAAAGATCATTTTCCCTCAAGGTGAACTGACGCTGAGCTCCTCTGACATCCACCTCCCAGAGGGGCCGAGGAGTAAGGGCTCCCCATTCTTGGTTTAGAAGCAGGAAGCCCCCGCTCATCCTGGTGTGAGGCCTCTCAGCACGAGGAAAAGCATAAAGGGTTGCGGACGGATACTTCACAAGATACACCTGAATATATAGGAATTAGTGATAAAGATAAAGCACATCGAAGAGTAAAGAAGCAGGTGTTGGAGTCCAACAGACTTGCTTCCAAGCCTGTGACCTTGGGCATTTACTCATATCTCCAAACCTCAGGGTCCTCATTTTAAAAATAAGGATAGGGCTTCCCTGGTGGCGCAGTGGTTGAGAGTCCGCCTGGCGATGCAGGGGACACGGGTTCATGCCCCGGTCCGGGAAGATCCCATATGCCGCGGAGCGGCTGGGCCCGTGAGCCATGGCTGCTGAGCCTGCGTGTCCGGAGCCTGTGCTCCGCAACGGGAGAGGCCACAACAGTGAGAGGCCCGCATACCGCAAAAAAAAAAAAAAAAAAGCAAAAAAGGATAACTGAACCTCTGTCACAGGACTGCTCTGAGGATTGAATAAACATGAGTCAAGTACTCAGCAGAGTTGGGACACACAAGAAATACTCGATACATGGCGACTATCCCATGAATGGCACAAGTGCCATTTGTGCTGTCCTCCCTCCAGCATGTGTGGAATTGCTGCCCCTTGGAAGTTAAGCGTGGACAGCCGTGGGATGTGCTTTGCCAATGAACTTGGTGTCATGCTCCTCAACGGAGCCTCATGGGTCAGCATGCCTGGCCACACTCCCTTCCTCCCTCTGCCTTGGTGACAGGTTTCGGATGACGGCCGCTCCCTCCAACTAGGTCCTGGTGTGAGAAAACGTGGGACAGACCCCCTGCCGGCCAGAGATAGGGGGTGGCATGAGCAAAAAGGAAACCTTCTTGTCTGGGGGGTTTGGGTTACTTAGCTTATTCCGACCATACTTTGATAGAAAGAGTTGGACTATTTGAGATTTTTCTTCTGGGGCCATCTCAAATGGTGCCCAACTCCTGAGAGTGATGTAAACCCTGTCCCGCTGACAAATGCTTTGTGAGAGCCTGTTGTCTCCACGCATCTACTGACACAGAATTCCTTGCCCAGAAGAATTGCTACCGTTGCATTTTCTGAACTCTTGCAAGACTAACATCCCTAAATTATTGAGTGTTCTCCACCCTGCCGAGAATACAACGACATTACCATGCAAACATGCTTAGCACTGCAAAACATAAGCTTCTCTCTAGAGGCACGTCTGTCAATCACATGGAACTGCTGGTTGGTGTGGGGATGTGGAAACACAAGTCTCCAAGAGCTATTTTGACGCAGACAAGTTCATTTCATTTCTGACTTAATCTAGAGCTGGATTCAGCAATCCCACCCAAGGTAAAAGCCTCTTCTTTTCTCACCCTCTACACATTTCTCAGTGTTATCATTTCGAGGTTAGTGTGAGTTCAGCCTTCTGAAATAGGCCATTTCACTTTAAGTGTATGTTAAACTAATATTGACCTTTCCAAAGTAAAACAAAATCTGGTATTTGTGCTCAACAGACTGAAACAGGCATAGATGTAGAAAGTAGGGGATTAATCATCCTGGTATATTTTCTTGCTTAGAAACTCTCCCTGGGAATTAGTCATTTTTATATATCTCGCAATTAGTGCAGGACAGGCTCTGCCTACTCTCCTGAAGAGGAAATCTGGATCCTTCAGCAAATAACATTGGATAATCTGCCCACAGTTTAACCCACACGGCCAGATATGATGTTTCATTTGACAGTGGGTGAAAAAGTCAAGAACATGAACATCAGGCCTTGGGTGGGAGTATCCAGACATCAAGGCTGGGCAAGTTTAGGCTTTGGGAGTGGTGCCAGGGATGAGCTGGAGATGAGTCCGGGCGGAGGTGCAGAGGAGGGGAGCCTGCGGGGAGCGGAAGGGTGAAGGCAGGGAGGGGAATATTAGAGCAAAGTGGGGAGAGCAGAACCGACATCACTCTTAAGGACAGAGACGTGTACATTTCATACGTCTGCACCTGTGCGTAATCCACAGAGACCAATACCTTCAACTAAACCACTTCTCGGGCACGCGCTACTTGGACCAGCGTGGGGAAGGGAACCTCAAGCCCGTTCTGCTCTTCTCCTACCCTGAGCAAACAAACCAACAACACACCTTACAAAACAACGACTTCAGGCACACCTCGAAGTACAGGTAATATATTTCATTAAGGAAATAAAAATCTGTTAACGAAGGACGCACATCCATGGAAAATGTATGGCTACTGTGGAAAAAAAAAACCCTCAGATCTTTCAGTTGTTACCCAAGTGAGACATCTGTGCTCAGATTCTGTAAGAGTCATATGTAAGTATCTGAGAAGATAAGGGGTTTTCAGGGAGGTCATCTAGGCCTGCTTTTCTCTGATCCTGTGAATTCTGCAAAGTGATTACACTCGGTGGTGGTCCCTGTCCTTCTCGTTGGAAGGCATTAGTCATGGCGTTGCTTTTTTTTCCAACAACCATTTTAGATGACCCAAATCTTCCACCCTGAGTGTGCCAAGTATAAGCCACATACCTGGATCCACTCTTTGTAGGAATCCTCTCCAGGGGTCCACCCATTCTCAGGATAGTGGAGGCGGGAACGTTCGGCAGACCAGTTGGTGCTGTACTGGGAAGAAGCTGTGATCTGGTCAGAGTGAATCTCTCCGGATTCCATGCCCAGAGCTTCCATACACTTGAAGTCTGAAGGGGAAAAAAAAAAAAAAAAAAATGACCCTAAGTCATCAAAACGAAGGGGACCTAGGATGCATATTTCCTTTTTTGATCTGGAAAACTAAAACGGTCTTTTCGATGTTCACACAGTCTTACAAAAGATGACAACGAGGGACTTATTGGATTGTAGCACCGATACGTGCATTTTCATGGCAAGAATTCTGAAAAGCAAGGCTATGAAGATCTCACAGTTGATTATTTTTCCAACAGGGCTTAGGTTGATATAAATACTATTAGAAAGTTTTTAGGAAATGATGGAAATTCAGATTTATTTTCAAAGTTGAATGTATGCAGATATGTCATATGCATACACATCAAGAGTTACATTTAAATAAAACTGTACTATTTCCTCTAAGATCTAATAAAAGTGAAAAAGACCCTTTGTCCATTTATAGCCCGTATTTGGTGGGCTAAGTAGACTTTAACTCTCCATCTTTCAGAGTCCTTGCAATTGGCACCCAGGCCTCCGCCTTTGTTATGTCCCTGCCCTGGACTGGCCATAGTTGTTAACACCGTTGGTTTATTTTATTAAAACACAACAGTATCCATCAGGGTAAAGTGCAGTATCATAGGGTCCCAAAGAGCACCACAGTTTTACAGCATAAATAGTAATATTCACAACGATGACCATGAATCATGAAAACATATATTCCATTGGGCCTCATATACTCAGCAAACAATGAAATGTGAACTATGATACTGGGAAGTGAATAATCAATTTTAGGAAAATGTAAAGTACCAAAGTGCAAAAAAAACTTTAGAGATTAAAAAGAAGATTCTCAACCATCCAGAAAAACTTCAACTAACCCAATTTCCACATTTTCTGAATTTTCTATCATAATTAATAAGGTTTTGTGGCATAAAAGGTTTTCTTTCACTGGTTTTCTACTTTTAAGCTTAGGTTTGTTATTTGGAATATAAAATGGCACCAAAATACATGAATGGATTAACCAAATAAATTAAGTAAAGATAAGATTTTGAAGTTTAATTGGCCTTTTTGTTTTCCAGTAAGATCTGGTAGAAAAGATACAAGCATATCTGTAGAACAGGTCTCCTAACTCCCCTGCCTTTTCCCTGTGCTACGTTACAACCTGGCAGCTAAAACTGATAAAACACAAAATTATTCATTGTTTTTTCAGGTTTTTTTCCCTCGGGCTCTTAAAAGAGCTGGAGACCACATCAACTTAGTCGTGTATTTTTTTTCTTTTTTTGCGGTACGCGGGCCTCTCACTGTTGTGGCCTCTCCCGTTGCAAAGCACAGGCTCCGGACGCGCAGGCTCAGTGGCCATGGCTCACGGGCCCAGCCGCTCCACGGCATGTGGGATCTTCCCGGACCGGGGCACAAACCCACGTCCCCTGCATCGGCAGGCAGACTCTCAACCACTGCGCCACCAGGGAAGCCCTAGTCGTGTATTTTAAGAAGATACAAAAAACATATTACTTTTTTTTCTTTTATGGAAAGTTATAGCAGAAGTTAAAACATGCTTCTTTTATGTGAATATCCGCTTTCATTCACATAAGAAAAACAAAAACAGCTTCCACCAGGGTCTCCCCAAATCAAACCACCACGCACCATCCATTCCACCTGCCTGCCTGTCGATGAACTCCACTGATGCTGACTGGTTTTCTCATCCAGGATCGATGCCTGTCCTTTCCTGGCTCTCAGCCCAATACACACTGGAGGGTACCAGGTAGGCGGTCTGGCCATATTTCATTGTTTCCAGCCACAGTTTTGCCGTTTCCCACTTTTTCTCCCATAATTTCAGAAGCTTACACGCAGCCTTCTCGCACATAGTTTTAAGAAAGCACCCCAAAGAGCTCTTCCCATTGATATTCATATAAACCATTTAAAAGAGAAAAAGAAACATGGGGCACTCCAACTCACGGAACACATCTGTAGTGTTCACAGGGCCACAGGTGTGTGAGGAGGAATAATAGCGACTATTTACCGCAGGGCTTTGCAAGAGGCGTAAATACTGACCTTCTGAAACACTGCTTTGCGAGACGGTGTAGTTTGCCGAGAAGCCTTCTTTGGCTATGGCGCTGTCCGTGTAGAAAACCATGGACAGGATGCCGGATGAGGAGTGGATTCGACCTGGTGTTTTCTGCCCACAGTAACGCCCAATGTGGGGACCAACTGCAGAGGAGGAAACGCAGAGACCGTAAAAATACCTTTTCTTCTGCAGCAGATGCCAGCAGAACCATTTGTGAACATGGGTCCCAGTGGAACCCGGAAGTGTTTTCTTTCTCCAAGCAAGTCTTCGCTAGCTAATTGTTTTGCAGTGAACATATTGGATCGGGTTTGCGGAGAGGGTTTTCAAGTGTGCTCTGAAGGGCAATTACAGGCATAACCACATTCCCCAGTGAGCAGGACTGTTTTCAGGAACAAAATCGAAAATCTTGCTTCGATTGCAAAGGAGATTTGGGCTGTCAAGTGCACCCTGGCATTCATCTCCAGGACCGCACGGTGCACACGGTCCGGCGCCCAGGAACTCTAGCCAGCTTGTGATCACCCACAGGGGGCTCTTGGAGTCATCTGTCCTCAATGCCCCCGCCCTAGGAGGGGATCCTGGGGAATGTTCTGGAAACCAGTCCTGGCACCAGAGCAGTACCAAGGTCCGACCCAGCCCTGGGTGACCCCCACCCCCTTCCTCTTTCCATCTTTCAGTCCTGGAGCCTCGTTATGACAAACACCACAGAATTAGACAAAGGAGAGTAGATTATGTCCTAATCAGGGCTGTATCTGAAGACTAATTCATAATTGTAACAATTAAAAAATTTAGAAATTATAGATACCAATAACTTACACATAATAGCAAATTGTAATCAAAACAAAAGAAAATGAGTCTTTCTGACTTCTCAGTTTTTTATCTCCCAAACCTTAGAGAGGTGACTGCATTGCACTTGTGTCCAGGGACGAAGAGATGACGCAAAGCAGCCATTTGACTGCACACCAGGAAACAGGTAGTAACTGAGGCAGAAGAAGGCTGGGAACACTGACTGGCGATCAAGTCAAGTCGTTATTTGGCTTATACTGGCCGTCCCTTTGTTGAAGTGCTTTTAGACCAACCGTGGCAATTAGCAACTGTAAGTTGCATTATAGACAGTGTGGAAGCCCCCTGGGCTTGGAAAATCTTTCCATTTCCCTGTCCAGATCAGCAGCAAGACAAAAAAAAAAAAAAAAAAAAACCCCTTTTCTCTAGATTTTTTTTTATTGCACATATGGTAAAAACACACCAGATGGTTTGGGCTTTGAAGGACAATCTGGTGTGGACCATTTTCCCCTCCAAGAAATCCGTGGTTCTGTGCCTTTCAACTAAGAGTTATTGCTGTGTTCAAGGAGGCACAGTAGGTGGACCTTTCTCTGGAGGGATGGGCCTTCGGCAGGGAGGTGGGGTTCCCAGGCCGGTGTGTGCTGCTTGGATGCAGAAGGCGAAGGCAGCTGGTGAGAGCTGGGTGAAGCTTCAGGTGTGATCGAGAAAGTGAACCCCATGCGAACTGGCCTCCCTGGAGCCCCACATGCTAGCTGAGTTCCTGGCAGGTGGCTATCTGAGCGCCCTGCTTTTTAGAGTGCTTGGATCCTGGGCTAACAGGTTTTCAGTTCTTGGCCAACCCTCTTCAAAAAATAAAAGGAAAGAAAAGAAAGAAACTAAGCTAAAGTGGTTTACTATTTGAGTTAGCGTAAAATGATGAGTTTGAATAGCTGATAACTTCTCCACGTGCTCAAAGTAATGGATGTGACCAATTTCTCTCTCTACTGTCACCCCTCACTCTCTAGCACCCAAATGTCTGTGTGTGTCAACTGCTTTATTACGAAGAGGACAAGGTGTCTGCCCATTTAGAGGACGGATACATAGGTACCACGTGGTCGTGGACAGTGGCTCTGCAGAATGAGGGGAAAGGTCATGATATCAGGTTTCCCAGTTGGCAAAAGACAGCATCTCAGATGAAACTCTCACTGCTTTTTGTTTCTCTCTGGCTTTAATCCTGGCCACAGATTCTCCCACAACAAGTACTAGCTCTTCGCCAAGTTTTCTTCATTCTGAATGTGGCCCTATCACCAATTCAACACTTTCCCCTTCCCCTAAGAGCGCAAAGTTGCCAGCAACATATGCATGAAAATATCTTGCTGGAGTCATAAACTCAGGTCTTTCCTTTCCTCAAAAAGAATCCCATTTCTGGTCTGTAATCTTAATGGGACGCTTAGAGTCTATTCATCCTCCCTCAGTCTTTTCCCTCATTTAAATTCCATTATTGTGGTTTCATAACTTTCTTTTTCTTGAGTGTGTGGGCAAACTTTTACAGCCTTACTCCTGGAGGTCTTTCTCAGATCGCCACAGCCACTGACCTTACCAAGAATACAAGCACACAAGGAAAGCTGCAGTCACGCCCTCACCACCCCGCGCTCCTCCGGCTGCCTTCCCTCCCCTCCCCTCTGCTGTCACCAGTTCCTCTGGGGAGGGCGGGAGGTGGAGTCTCTTTGAAAGAGCAAACAGAAGAGAACTTGTCTAGTGCAGACTCAGAATTTAGAGAGTCTCCATGACTCACTGGTTTATAATGTTGAAGACATGCCGGGTAAATCTGCCTTCTGTCCTTTTGAATATTGCCCCGGGACAGCAAGCAGCATGCAACTCTCTTTAGGAGCCCTCAAGATAGGAGAGTGAAAGGCTTTTTCGACTATAATACAAAGAAGTATTGAATTTTCCTGAACAACAGCGAGACCTTAGCCTAGCAAGCTAATGCAATATTGATCTGAGCCAGAGCGGCTGCAAGACCCTCATCTGTCTTGTGTATGCGCTCATTTGTGGATTTACATGACCACAGCTCTTGGGTTCCCTACTTCTGGTTATTGTGGAGCCAAAGGCCTAGGAGATGAATTCAAACTGTCACAAAAACAGAAGTATGATTCAAAAAAAGAACGACTGGAGAATTTAAGCAACAGGTACTAAGCTCTCTCTTGGGGGAGAGCAGGCCTGCGATGATCATAGCTTCTCAGGTGTGAAGGCAACACAGGATTTGTGCTGTTTGAAAGATACACCTGCAACAGGAAATGGCAAAAGCCCATTCTTTGTATTTTCCCACTAATCCCTCCATTAATTATAACCCTACCTCAGAATCAGACAGTTTGGCTTTCTGCCACTTTTTTATCAGAAAAAAAGGCAACAGTCTACTATAAGGAGGTACTTTTAAAACGAGGTATTTTGAATAAATAAACAAGAAAGGGGATCATTTTGAGAAGGTACAAGATAGGCTCCATCTACTTTTCTTAGCATAAACCTTCTGGCGGAGAATATCTGGATTTTGCAACTTTTCCCCAGAGAAAAGAATTTGCAACATTTATGTCATTTATATTTTGGAAGGTTGATATCATTGATAGTTTATATTTATATAATTGATATTTTAGAAGGTTAATTTTAATATGAAAGTAAATAAAAACCAAACAGAACTCAATCCAGCTTTCACGATGCTTATTCCTAAAATCATTGATAATTTGGGGAACGTAGGTCACAGCCTCAGTTCCAACTCTTTGCCCAGCCTGGATGGATAGCTGGCTTCATCTGCGCCCAGGTTTTGTGAGCTAGGCATTCATGTTTGCTTCCATGATTCAGCACAAGCATTTGCAGGCATGCTTAGCTCATGGCTCTCAAACCATACGTACACTTCCACCAATGACTCCAGAGCCGCTACTTGGGAATCTATGTTGCTTCAAAGAGAGTGCTAGCTGGAGGAGTGGGGTTTGCCACGTGCATGCCTGGGATCTCAAGTTTTGGAGTAAACTGCTTCTCTTCAAAGTCAATCTGAATCAATGGGTCACTTTCAATTACTCAGTCGTCTAATTCACTGCTTATGATAAAATGCAACATAAAATCACTTGATGGTTACAAGCCTTCAGCACCTTCTGGTTGTTGTTTTTGGAAAGGCTATCAAAGACTAAAAGCGCTTTTGCTGGCAAGGAACTCTATGTGTTGAACTACATGACAAAAATGTTCCTAGTGCCACTGATAAAAAACCCAAGAGGACACAGTCTTTCATTCTGCCTAAAAAAGAGTGAGCTGTGATGCTGTTGTACACTGGACGAGACCAGATAGATAGTAACAAATACACGATCACATTTTTCATATTCCAAAGCCAGTTTTCTCTGGGAATAAGTCAAACACAGCATAGTTTAAAACATGGGTGAACTGCAAGGCTGACAACCTGTATTGTTAATTGTTCTTCGCTTCAACTCCGTGATTTTCTAGAGCCAGAAAATTACTACTTTGGAAAACCCTTGACACTAATAACAATGTGCTTCTTTCTACATAAGTTGGTTGATTGGACCTTCTTTTCAGATGTCAATTTAAATATAAGTTCTAGAAAAGAAGGCTGCAAATTTGGATTGTGAACAAATAAACCCATTATTAAATGTTCCAACTATTATTACAATACTATTATAATACTGTTTTCCTAATTATCGGATTGAATACTTGGAAATCAATCAGTGCTCTGTTTGGGCAAATCTCACTACTTAATGAAGGAGTTCCGATAAGATCATCATAACCCTATTTATATGGTAAAAAAGCAAAGAAGAGGCTAAAGTAATGATAACTCAGCCATGTGCTCCAATGACAACATAAGCTTTCTCTAAACCCAGATTTTCTCCAGTGTTTTTTACTATTGAGGAACATACCTAAACTGAATTACACTGATCATTTTCATCTCATTTCAAAGACAAAGGCAATTTCTTTCACATTATACTAGCTCTTCGTTTACAGTTTACTTAAATATTCTTTCCTCCATCTTGATAATAATATCTGACTATTTCATAGATGGCTCCAAAGTTCTCATTGCATGATTTGTAAGAACTTCCAAGCCACCCTTTCTGATCTGTGCAGAGTGTGTTCTCCAGAGAAATCTTACTATTAAACCAGACTAAACACAAGACAAGCAATGCAGCTGCAACAAATTATTTGATATTATCTCCCTCTGTTCAGAACTTGGGTGTGTATTTTTGCCATTCACCTTCTAGTTCACAGGGGTTGAAATGGAGAACTTTCATTTAGCTGGCCACATGGCTACCTCCCCTGCCTCCTTCAAATCTCTCTCACTTTCTTAATAAGGTCTGACCTGACTGCCCTATTTAAAAATTCCCCCCATCCCTCTCCCCTAACCTTAGTTCTTCTCATGCCTTTACTCTACTTTTTCTTTTCTTTTTCTTTGTTTATAGCACTTCTCATCTTCTAACATTCCATACACATACTTCATTTGTCTGTAATGTGCCCTGTTTATTACCTCATTCCCCCTGGTAGAATCTAAACAGGGCAGCCATCTTTGCTTTGTTTGCCAAGAGGCTAGAACAGTGCCTGGTCCATGGCAGGTGCTCAATAAATATATTTTTTGAATGGATGATGAATTCAGACGATAGGAACAAGGTGTACCAAGGATGTACTGAGGCAATTTGAATCCCCAAAGATAAAAATTCCCTAGAGAGCAGACAAGGAATCCATCTAAATGAGGAATGTCCAAATGTTCTCCTCCTTCCTTTCCTAAATTTCTAAATGTTTTGGTAGCATAATAGACACATATTTCACTGTTAAAATTTTAGCAGGTACTTAACCTCTCTGGCCCTTAGTCTCTGCATTTACAAAATGAATGGTTTGATTTAACTGATGTCTTAAGAGCTCACCCTCTGATGAGTTTATGAATTAATGACCTACAGGCAAGTCATTGAAATGAGCAAAATACTTAAGTCAGGAAAACCATGGATTGGTCCCAATTTTGTCAGCAAAATAGTTATGAGACCTTGCATAGACTTTTATGGCCTCCGTTTCCTCATCTATAAAATGAAGGCATTAGATTAGAAAGTTACCAAGTCTTTTTGGGCTCAAATATTTCGTCATGGCTCTGCATAAAGAAAGTTACTGTTTTGCTTTGTTTCGCCTCCTCCTTTTGAGCTACTTTTTAAAGTGACGCATGTGTCATGATGCTTGTAAAAGGATCCCAGGACCCTTCCCCCAGATCCTTCCCTTTTGGGGGTGCTTCCTGCCATTCTTACCGTCAGGGAATCCATCCCAGATTTCTAGCCGGTCATAGCGGCAAAACATCCCCCCAGGAGGATTTGAGTCAGCCTCCAGGTCAAAGCTTTCAAATTCCAGGATAATCTCCGACATCTTTGGTGCAAAGATAATATAGGTGCATTCTAGGCTGTTGGGATATTTTTCAGGGAATCCTGGGGACTTTATCACCCCACTAGGTGTTGTGTAGTTCTGGGAACATTCAGGACCTATAAGTAAAAGAAAAAAGGAGCAAAGTGAAAATTCCACTTAAACGACCTTCCCAAGAAATAACCTGGGCAAAGACGGTTTATCTTTCTAATAAAAGCCCACCATTATAATCACAGCCCTAATCACTCCTTACTCAGCCTTTTCGCAGTGGTGATAGGTACGGAAAGTCAAGTTCAGATTTATTGTGTTCACCTTAGTTTTCCATTTGTGTGGAGCAATTTTAAAACTTCTGCTCTTGCAGAGGAAAAAAAATGACAAATACAAAATCATGTGGGAACATTGAATGAGTAAGCTACAGAAATCTCGACAGAGCCCTAGAGAAATAATTACAGCCCCTTCAAGCTTAAATCTTTAAATCTTGAGGCTGACAGCCCTTTACTGGTGAAATAGAACATTTACAAAGGCGAGGGAGAGAATTCAGTGGAGGGAGTTTGGGTTTCAGATTCCTACACCAGTGACTCAGTAACTCTACCAGATGTGACCTCTGCCTCTTTGACAAACCAAATGTGAAAGGTAATTCGTACATGTACGCAGGGTGAGTGACTCATTTGGAACGGTGTTGACACAGGTGTGCCAGTAAACTGTGGGTGTTGGTGGGGGCATGGTAAACTGGGATGCAGGTCCTGTGGCTACAAGTCACCTGATACCAATGTTGACATCCTAACCTTCTCCAAAGTATCAGATACAGTACAGGAGGTCATTCTAAAATGTTAATGTATATGTTTATAACGTGTAATTTAAATGACGGTTCAGTGTTATCACGACAACAAATTACAGTGATCTGTAATTTAAATTACATATATTGCAAGTCATCCTTATGACTACATGAATTACCACAATTTCAGTTCATGGAATCAGCACTGAACAGGGTGCTATTCACCACACAATTGAAAACCGCCCATCTACATGGACAGGGACATCAGCCTGTCAGCTTCTGCCCCTTATCACCACCACTGCTGCCCTGATTGTCAAAGAGCTCTTAGGGCTCCCTGGGAAACAGAGATGACCTGACCCTTTTGAATCTCAGGATCCAATGCGGGGATGTTCAGTTCAACAATTCTTTTCCTGGACTGTTGCCTCACTGATGGGGACCCTGCGAGGAAGTGTAAGGATTCAACTCTAAATAAGGAGGCTTGTTGGGCTTGTTCTTAACTAAATATTCTTCCAAAGTGCCAAGTACTAAAGGCAACATATTAGGCATTAATACACATTAAATTTAACTAGCAGATCTCTATTTTTAGTGGCGAGGGCTAGTAAGCTGAATCTCCTCCGCAGCGCATCTGGCAGCCTGTTGAAAAAACAAATCAATCGCTTTCTCCCCACGCACGTATTAGACAGCCATGGCCCTGGAGACGAAGACTACTTAGTAGACGGCACAATAAACCTGGTTGGTAGAATTCTGGCTTGAATACCTTCCCAAGCCTTCTACGATGGGGCTCACCCTTTAGCATGATGGTCTCCAATGCTTATCTATTTGATTCTGGTTAAAAAGTTATTACCATGTGGCATTTTGCCATGTCAATTTCAGGTAACGAGATTGTGAAATGTGCGTCTGATTTATAATATGCTTCTAAGCTGTTTGGTGGCTTCTGAGATGACTAGGCCGATTTGTCATTAATTGACAAAGTCATTTATATGTAGGTAATTGGGAACCCTTCAGAATTTGATTTCCAAGATGTAGGAACAGTGACTCTGGAGACCTCCAACCTCCTCCCTGGGGATTTGGCTGGCAAAGCAAACAGGAGAGTTTAACGCAGGTTCCAATATTTTCTCCTTCTTAAAAAAATAAAATCACCCAGGTGAGGTTAAGATTTAATGAGAGAAAAAAAATGACAGGAATTAAGGGCATAATTTCAAAATCAAATAAATTCCCATGCTTTCACTGTATATCCTTGTCATGTCAGATCCCTTTATTTTATTTTATTTATTTATCTTTTTTTGGTACGCGGGCCTCTCACTGTTGCGGCCTCTCCCGTTGCGGACCACAGGCTCCGGACGCGCAGGCTCAGCGGCCACGGCTCACGGGCACAGCCGCTCCGCGGCATGTGGGATCTTCCTGGACCGGGGCACGAACCCGTGTCCCCTGCATCGGCAGGTGGACTCTCAACCACTGCGCCACCAGGGAAGCCCCAGATCCCTTTAGAAGCTAGCCCAGGTTTTCTAACGTATTTTGACAAAGGCTGGGGACATTCCATGGGGAAGCGGAAGACGGCTGGACGGATCACCAGGAACTCTGAGCTCTAGGCCTGCCTTTATCACTGACCTGCTGTGTAGCCTCCGTGGCCTCTTAACCTTCCTGGTCCTCAGATTCTGTGCATCACAAATGGGAGGTGGGCTTTAGGATTTGAAAAAAATTCCTTTCAAACTCAAAGCTTCTGTAATTTCCTACTTCCTCCATTATACATCAAAATTTGTCTTATTCAGTTCCTTAATCCCTGTTGTGTAAGTTTGCCACAGTTGAGGGAGCACTTCCCCAAAAACGATGATGGCGGGAGTGGGTTGAGGGATCCCATGGTGAATACACAAGCCGTAAATAAGACTAAGGGCGAGCAGCTGGTGTGCCCAGGAGTGAGTGAGCTACTGGGGTGAGGGGGGCACACACAGCATTGGCAGCCAGTGACACCATGCTTTCCCCGCTACTTGTAAGACTGAGAGCATCCTGTGTAGCCATAGGCACCCCACATTTCGTTGTTAAGGACCATAAGGATGGATAATGATAAAAGCTAAAATATTCTCTTTGGAATTATTATTAAATGTACAGACTTTTAGTCAAATAATGTATGAAGTGACCAATCCCGCTCTCAATAAATGCTGCCCCCGCCCCCGCCACTGAGACCCACGGGAAATGGATATGGCTTCTTCCAGCATCTGGGCCTGGATGACCCAGACCCAGGGAAGGACAGGGGCAGAGTGGGAGGTGTGCAGGCTGGGGTTTCCTAGAGAAATTTCTTCCAGTGAATGGAAATCATTTTAGGGCTGGTAGCCCAAGGTTTTAGCATCTGGGAAGAGACCTGCAGAAGGGGAATGTGGTACCTGAGGAGAGGACTAGGGTGTCCAGGGGGATCCAGGAGGCATGGGGAAGAGGTAAGGACTGGCCACCACTGTCAGGCAAAGGTGGTCCTCTAGAAATGCAGCCCCAGGGATGCAGAAATGGCCCTGTGATCTACTGTCAGAAAACCTCAAGGTCAACAAGTGAAAATTTAATGTATTGGTTCAACTATGATTAGTCTAGTTTATGTGTTTTGAGGAAACCTGAAATTGCTGCAGCCTGGAAGAAGTGCTATGTTTTCAAAAGAATGGAGGTTCTGTAACATCATTAAATGGCTTTAGGAAAGAACGCCCGTGAACCTGTCTATGTGTTCGTGAATGTATTCTCCTAGTTCGTGATTTTATGGAGTATCTATAAGGACTACAATATGTGCAATGAGTGAGAAAGAAAGATGTTTTCTTTGCATTTTTTAGGTGGTACCAATTTAGTTGGGAAATGATACATACACACATGAAGAAATTTGGGATTACTTAGGAAAAACATTTAGTTAGTGAAACACAGTTGTGTGTGTGTGTGTGTATATATATATATATATATATACAGTTTGTATATGTGTATATTTATGTGTGTGTCTATAAGGGACAAGCTGGGTACAAGCGTAGGAAAATAAAAAGTACATTAATGAAGAGGAATAAGCTTAGAGCCTGGTTTCCATGAGGTTAAAAGGCTTAAACCAGAAGAGCGGGAGGGCTGTGAAATCTGGATAAAGCACCCCCTTCATCTATAATCACTGTAACAGCTAGTGTGCATGGGATGCATCTTCTGGGACAGGCACTGGCTACATGTTTTCATTTCAGCTGATCTTCACAAAGAGCCTGTGCTAGATACTGTCATCCATTGTTCAGATGAGGAATCCAAAGCTCTGAACCTCCACGCAGACGGTCAGTAGCCAAATCAAAATTCACATGCAGGTCTGCTGCACCTCACTCAGCACACCAGCCTGGGGCAGGAAGCCAGGTTGTGGGTTTGTAAGAGTGAAGCTGGGAAGGTTGGGAGCAGCTGATGTCAAGGCTTGAGCTTGACCTTGGAGGACTTGACCCGACAGGTGACAGACACCCGCCATAGGTGTTTTGCGGACAGTAGTTTGATGACTATTTGAGAAGCTGTGCTAGGATACGATAACATGGGGATTAACCACAAGGCAGGCTTGTCTGGCCAACGGCAGTGGACGTGGAAAGGAAGCTGTGACTCTCTCTCTTTTTAATTGAGGTATAGTTGATTTACAAGATTATAACAGGTTCAGGTGTACAGCAAGGTGATTCAAGATTTCTGAAGCCATGACTCTTTGAGACTTTGGGACGAAAATCCAAAAGAACTGGCAGCCATATTGGATGTAGGGAGGCAAGAAGAGAAAGAAGAAAATAAGGCTGCGAGTCTCAAGGACGGCATTGAGGGGAAAAAAGGGCGGAAATCACGGTGCATCTGAGACTAACAGAAGTGTGGGGATGAGTTCATCTGGAAGGAAGCTGAAGAACTGTTAATGACTTAGGAAGGATCTCGCTCTTTCTCCATCCACCATCTTCAGATCTTTGAGAAACACTGACAATGAAAAGTTATTCTTGCCTCCTTTTCTGACACTTTCTTTGATGCTGTCACATGCAGGTCAGCAAGCAAATGCGTGTGTTTGTGCATGTGTGTACATACACATACATGGATTTAGATAGGTCAAACAGCTCTCAACACAAGGAAATATGTCCATATGTAATCATGTGAACACACTGAGGTCCTATGTCTGCTGTTATTTCTACTAAAGGTTTTCTGAGCACGTGCCCAGATGAATTTCTGAAGAAAGTTCTCTCCATCTATCCATATTTATATGGGACAGTACCAGATTTCTTTGACATTTAAAGAAGTTGTGCCAATGCTCCCAGAAACACTTAAAACTCTCTTTTTGGTTATTCTCGGTGGCCACCGACCCAGAGGATCTTAGGCTTTTGTATTTGGTGTGGCTGGATTTCTTTTCTATTAAATAAAGCTCTTTCTCCTATATTCCAGGACAATACATTTAAATCTTGAGCCTCTGTCCCTGGAAGGTCTCCCGCACATTAATGTCCACTTAAAAGGGGAGGCTGGATTGAGCACACAGCAGGAACCTACAGGCTGTTGTGAAAAACAGTGACATCCAGGTAAAGCTACGATTCGTATCAATTGATATGTGTGTTGAATTCCTCAAAGCTGGGAGACTGTGCATTCTCAGATTCTATCCCATCCCAATATACACCATTGTGACTGAAGATCAGTAAGTGATTATTCTGCAGAGGGCAAGTGATAATTAATTTGGAAGGGGAATGCCATTTAAATGCAGGACGATTTTGCTTCCTCCAGGAAGTTCTTTCCCCAACCATGCCTCCCATCAACAGAAAGCCTCTTCTTCTTCCAATAGCTTTCGAAACTCTAAGGCTAGTGGACTAGCGCTTTGCTTTTCCTGGGAAATACCAGTTTTGAATTTTGCAATAAAATAAAGCGAAGAGGCAAGAGGGAGGGGATATGGGGATATATGTATACGTATAACTGATTCACTTTGGTATACAGCAGAAACTAACACACCATTGGAAAGCAATTATACCCCAATAAAGATGTTAAAAAAAAGAATAAACTTAAATGAGGTGTTAAAAAAAAAAAGGGAAGAAGATGTACGTGACTTTAAGGTAAGAGGGACTCATGCATTTTTAACTAAAGAAATGAAACTTCAAGAGTAGATCAAACTTATTTTTGAATAGGAAAGATAAGAATAAATGTTCTTCAAGGAGTTTTACAGAGTATATACCTTATAAACACTGGTCAGCATATTAGAATGATGAAATTGTGATGCTTAAAATACATTTTAAAAGTTTTTTTAAACATGCTTCCTCCATACACTGGGTAATTTTCCTTTGTTTAAAGTATTTTCCAACATGTTTGTAATGGGAACATACGACTTTTTACCAAAAGTTTAAAAACGTTACTCCTTGTCTCTCTTTTCACTTTGTCTCTTGCGCGCTCAAGCAATGTTAATGACCACTTAGTCACACTTGTTCTCCTGTAGGTTACTCACCTCTCTTGAAAATTTCATAACGTATGGAAAATCCTGCCCCGTGTGTCTCATAATCAGAGACAAACTTGATAAAGAGAAATGGCCCTGAAGACACGACAGGAGAAGGGGCAATCTTTCCACAGAACTTTCCCCATAAACGCCCATTTTCATTCTCTCCATCGATGACTTCCACGTAGTCATACCTAAGACACAAAGATGGAAGAAAACATCAGGTTAACGAGAAAAGTCCTTTTAATTTCAGTAACTTAGAAACCAGCATTCTCCACCACCATCTGTCAGGAGCAAAACTGCTATCTGCATTCACTGCTGGATTTCATGGAGAGGGAAAGAAGTCTAGCAAAATGAAATCATTAAAATGGACTACATCATGTCCATATACATCATCTGGCAACACAGAACTATTAAGAATAATGGTGTCCATTATACTTGCAGACAATGTCAGTTAAAGTAACCAATTAACAAGAAAAAGGAAAATCTCATGAGCACAATTCTCTTTTATTAAATTGTGTTCCTTTGTCTGGGGTTGGGGGGTTGTCAATACATAATGCTATGCATTCTTTTCAAACTGTGAAGTTCTTTTAGGAATTCAAAATGTCTCCTTGGCTGGAGCTCTCCATAAATAATACTTTGATTTCTGTGAGCGACCCTCTAAACATATGGCCACAGAATAATAAACAGATTCTTTACTATTTAACTCAATTCCACTAAGCTCCAGGCTTCTTAGAAGAAGAAAAAAACTCTCTCAGTATCCACTGTGGTCAAAACACAGATCATCTTTTCCCCAAACTACAACTTGAATTGCAGAACATAATCTCTTCAAAGAAAAAAGTTTATTTAAAAATGGAAAGTAACTTTATTTACTACCAGCCTTATTACCTTTAAAGGAATATTGTCATTTGAAATGGAAATATGACACACTTGAAATCATCAAAGTGATATGATTTTTAAAAATTCAGGCTTAATGATACACTAAGCAGACAAATGATGAAGGAAGTAGCAATAAAATATTACCCTAAAGATTGCACTGAGATAATGCATGTGTCTGGACCATTTTTTTCACTAAAAGGTGGAAATCCATCTCCAATAAACTAGCATTCCCCCAGGAAAACAGGAAGACTTCTTTTGTTCGGCATTATCTATTTCTTAGTGTCTTGCTCTTTCTTTTCGTTTTATTTGCCAAGTCACCTAGGAGCCAGATAATCTGATCTGTCTTCCATACTTCTTCTAGAACTGACGTGAAGACATTACAATCCACTCATTGCAAAACATTATTTCTGTGTTTAACTTGGTTCAAAAGTCCTGGGATATATTAATTTCAGGAACGGCTAAAATATGGCAGTAACATAAACTGTATCTGGCGATTTAAAAGAGATCAAAGTGTGGGAAATCTTCATGATGACCAATGTCATCCTTAGCAATCCTTTGCAAACTGTCCAGGACACATGACTTATGTTTATGTAAAGTCTCATGAGACAACTGCAAAGATGCTATCAAGAGTTAAAGTGGATAGCTTAAGGCTCTCTAAATTAAAAATGACATTACCTCATCAGTCAAAATTGTGCCAGCTTTGTGTATATCAAGAAGAAAATAAAGCTGACACTGAATGAAGAAGCACTAGTGTATGTGAATTATTGTAGTAACTGAATTTCCTCTGCTGCATCTGCTGATTCCAGGAGTCAAATCACTGGCCGGCTAGCATCGCTGTCCCTTTGCAAAACTATGGAGCTACACAGAGGAATTGTTTGTTTCTCTAGACACTGGGAGATGCTTTGCATGTTAAGACAAGACAAAGGAGGAGGATGAAGACAGCGTTACCTTCAAAATCCTCAGGGACTTTTTATAGTCAACTGAGGGCAGCTGGAAAGAACCCCATCTCTGTACTCATGAAAGCCTCACAAGTTGGCATTTATGCAGTAATTCCTTTTATCTCTGCTGCTTCATTGACCAGACAGGTCTGCATGGTTTGCCCCACGCTTGCTTATAATTTAACTGTGATTTGAGCCGTTGACTGCATTTGGCCTGGTGACTGTGCGTCCGGCTCTGCTCTATAGGCTTTTTACTTGCATCTCGACATGGTCTGAATACTAAGTGGCCGCATCCTAGTGCATTTTGCCTTCCAGACACAAATAAGAGAGGTGGGTCAGGCATTCTGAAGAAGTAAGGGCATTTCTGTGAGGAGACCTTTCTCCCAGGTATGACAGAACTCAGCTATTACACTGCTGGGGAATTACAACAGTGGATGAAGCCAGTCTTTTAATTCACATTATCTTCTAGTCGTAAATACTAGACTCTCCCCTTGGCAACAGTAAAAGCTATTTTGAAAAGGGGCAGAGGGACTGGATGCTCTACCCAGCAAGAGATAAATCGTCGCATCTTAAGTGCCAATTTTAGGCAATGGGATTATTCGGGGATACAATAGTTACATTTATAAACTGGGATGCTGCTATCACTTTAGCACTTTCTACCATCCACCAGGGCCCCCAAATGTATCACAGATAGCAGTTCATGTAAAT
This sequence comes from Tursiops truncatus, assembly GCF_011762595.2. Lineage (NCBI taxonomy): Eukaryota > Metazoa > Chordata > Mammalia > Artiodactyla > Delphinidae > Tursiops > Tursiops truncatus. The sequence continues at coordinate 159,704,574 of NC_047035.1, read as the reverse complement.
ATTCAAGAGGGTGTATGCGTAAAAATTGCAAAGGGTGATACTGCCAAGGAAGTTAAGAAAGCAGCTTGCTTCTCCCTCTGGAGTTGAGACCAGTTCCACCCCATAAGTTTCTCGCTGGCAAACATGGTGCCAGGAATGCAGCTGGTGTGCCAGCATCCCTCCCCGGAGACTAAATGTGTCGCCACAGCGACGCACCCCGCCTGCACTGGCCTGAGGCCCAGGATCCTGAGTTTGCAAATTTCGATCCCCCAGACGGCTGCACTGCTCTGTTACTGCTGCCGGCGCGGCAAGCACCACGTTCCTTGGGATGTTAAGATCCTCAGTCCTGGAACCAAAGACCTGAGCAGGTGAGCCTGGAGGTACCTATCCGACTCGCATCCCGAACCGACAAGCACAGGCTGCGGGAGGAGATCTGGGGAATCCTGGGAATCTAATTCATAAAAGCTAGAGGAGGGATCACAAAGTTAACCCGTCTGTCCCTTTGGAGCCCGGCTCTGGAAAAAGAATGTTTCCAGGTGACCAAGAGGCTGCGTCTGGGTCCAAAGTGCACCGCCCACCTGTGCAGGAAAGCCTTCCTCAGACCTCACCTCCCCACATTTCATCACAGGAACACCAACATCAAGTGGATTTAGCCATCTTCTCATCCCTCTCTTTTTTATAATTAAAAAAAAAATTATTTTTGGCCGTGCCGCGCAGCCTGTGAGATCTTAGTTCCCGAGATCAAACCCGGGCCCACTGCATTGGAAGCATGGAGTCCTACCCACTGGACCGCCAGGGAATTCCCCCTCACTCCCCATCTCTCTTCATCAATCTTCTACCTTAAACCTTTCCCTTTCTGCACTAATAATGGTAAAGCAGCCCACCTTTAGTGGGAATAAGGCATAGATCTCTCTACCTAAGCTTCTTACAATTAAAGACACTTTCTCAAGGTTTCAGTTTTCGGGTGTGCGGCCCTGGGTGGCTCTTCCATGAGTATCCCTGGCTTTAAGCTCGTGCTTCTCAGGCCCCACGCCTTCCTGCTTCCATAACCCCCGCTCTCACACTACCCAGGTATATGTGGGTGGTGAAAACATTTTGAATCCTAAGACTAATCACGAGTTTAGTTTCCCATAAGAGTGATAAAAGAATAAAGATTTCCTTCTAAGAATTCTTGAAAGGATTACTCAGAGATTTTTTTTTCTTCTTCTTCTGGAAAGTTTGAATTATGGTTTTAGGAAAATGGCCAAGGAAAGGGAAAAGTGATGGGAAAATGAGAAATGTCTTCAGTCACTAAAGAGTGCTTTGGGAGGCTTTCTAGGTATGCGGTGCTGAATAGACGAACAGCACACTTATACTTAAGTCGGGTTTTCTCCTGTGAGTACAAATGACCCCCGACTCTATGGTGGGGTCTGTTAATGGGAAAAAAACCCTGAATCCTCTACAGGGTGTTGTCTGTACGGGGAGCTACCGTACCAACCCCCTCACAGCTTCTGGACATTCTCGAGTTGTTAGGAAGGGGGATTTTAGGTAATGGTGTCTTTTTAATCTCCTTCCAAGAGGCTCTCCCCTCACACGCATACGTACGTTAATAATGGAGAAATTCGATACCTGACATCATAAACCAGAGTGAGAAATGATGTTGGCTAACATAATTTTCACCTACAAAAATGTGTTTCTTTGGATCTTTGGTTTATTTTACAGAAGGCATTAATAGCTATCCCAACTGAACAAGCTGTAAACGATTACTGTATTGTTGTCCAAGAATTACCTTCCTTCTTCCCCAGAAGAAAACAGTTTTTTTTTCCTCAGAGTATTAGAAAGAGGAGTTGGATATAAAAATATACGATGATGGAGTATGGAGGGGCCAATTAGCTCGCATCGGTGTTTCTGAGCAGTTTTATATGACCCACTCCCTAACCACTCTGGTTTCTTTGCAAGGTTCTAATCAAGATAAATATATGAAAAGCCTTTTATAAGGTTCACAGACTCATGTAGTAAAAGCATTTTTAGAAATCTATTCAAAAGAAATAATCTGGAATAATGTCAAATATGTATGCAAAGAGTATTGCCTGAAGCTTTATAATGGGAAAAATGGAAATAAGGCCTACAGGAAGAAGAAGGAATTTACGTACATTCATATTGAGGAATATTATTCAGCCATTAAAAAGCATGTTCAACAAAAGATTTTTTATAACAAAGGAAAAATGCTTATGGTAAGTAAGTGAAAAAAACTTTACACGGTATCTCCTCAATTTTCATTCATATGAAGTAAAAGAACAGGAGGGAAATATGCAAGCTATTAACAAGTGTTTTTCTCTGGGTAGGGAGATTATTTCTGTATTATTATTTCTGTATTTTTCAAGATGTTTACAATGGACAAGTACTCTTTCTTAATCAAATTTATTTTGAAAGCATTAACTACTTATATATGAAGTAGCAAATCAATACCTTATTGCCCAGCTAACAATTTTATATTTCTTGCTCAGAAAACACTATCTTTTTTGATGTTTTATTTGGAAATAAATCAAAGGCTTTGCCTTTTGTTTTTAAAACCATGGGATCAATGAGGCTCCTTGTGTGATACATTTTTGGGGAGTACTAGAAAGTTAAAGTGAATCTGATTTGATCTCATACTTTCTGAAATGCTAGCAGTAATACCTGCCATTTGTACAGTAACTTCCCTGTTACAATATACTCTCAGATCACTGTCTAACACGGTCTTTACAGTAATCCCAGGAGGGAGATTATTAGGTGGTACCATCTCAGAAGGAGCCCAGAGCAGTAGAAGCACCGGGTAAGAGATACATGAATGAAATAATTAGTATCTTTTCCACATTGCCCAGTCTGGGACAAGTTTGATTCTAGTATCTGCTCTTGTTACTCCCTTTCATATGTATTTTTTGAGGGTGGGAGATGGGTATGGCTTATTATTTTAGAATTAGTCATGAACAACTGGTCAACTGGTCAATGTTGCTAGAAAATGCCACATCAATGAACACTTCATTGGTGGTCTTCTTAACAGTGTGCTTAGAGCTGTACAAACAAGAATCCTGGTGTTTGCAAAGGTATATGTGCAGGTGTGCATGTGACAGATAGAGACAGAGACAGCGGCAGCCCTGGCCTTTCAGGAGTCACATGAGTTGAAAGTTTCAGTGGAGTTGATGGTGGCCACTGCGTGGGATTCCTCCTGGAGCTGTCCTGGCCCTCCAGCTCAGGCTAATGTTCAGGGACCACGTGGCTAGAACCCAAACCCAGTCTGGACAACAGAAATGGGAGTGGGGCTGAAAGGTAGCTGTGATTTCGTTCTCTCCCTGGTGCCAGCACCTGGGCCTGAACACAGATGGCTCCACTAAAGACGGGGCGGAGGTAGAGCCTGCATCCCCAGGGTGGGTAGGTGGGAAGGGCAGGACCTCCTGACGACCCCCAAGTCTGGAGCCAGCCTGGCGCAGCACCCCCAGGATGGAGCTGGCAAAGCCGAGATTCAGAGCTGGGGAGAGGGCCTGAGTTGGCGGAACGGCGGAGAACCCCGCAGCACTTTCAGAGGAACAGAGAGGCTGGGCTGTGACCTGGCTGCTGTCCCTCCAGCCCCCGGGCCTAGGGTCAAATACCAATTTCTATGAAAGTCATTCTAAATCCCTACAAAATTTTAAAATTTGTACCGTGAACTGATATTTCTTTGTTTATTACATTGGTATAGTCCCCTTTCAAGTTTGTTTCTAGGTTTATAAAGTAATTGTTGCTTCATTAAAATAATGGCATATATTTTTCCTAGAGATATATTTGTTCATATATATATTATCTTTTTCTTCCTATATGCACACTCTGCGGATTATGAGCAGGGCTGTAGGACATTAGCCTCGACCTGGGGCTCATCTGCATTTGTTAGAACACTTTCTAAAATTCAGTTTTTCTTACTTCTATTCTAGTGGTACTTTCCATACACCCCGTGAGTCTAACTTCTAATCCACAGCATTATCACTTCTCTACCTGTCGTGTGTTTATGCGTATTTGCACGAAGTAAAACGCTCTTGACACTGTCTGCACGTTTTTCCAGTTGGGGGTGTCTGCCCGTGAGACATTGGGGTAGCAGGTTAGCATCTGAGTGGCATTTCCACTGCCCCACCATCCAGTTCCTTCACTGATCTTATCACCCAAACTCAGGCTCCAGCTATGAGGAGACCGAGGAGGGTCTAGCGTCTACTGAACTTCAAGATGAGCACAAGTGCCAGGGTGCAGGTACAACCGCTGGCTGGCCTGGGCCACGCCACAGAGCCCAGGGGAGCCTGGTGCTAGACGACCAGGCAGCTTTGCTCAGTGGCTGCTGGATGTACTTCAGCCAAACCATCTCTCCAGCAACCTACTCCACTGATGGGAAATGGGACGTCAAACATCTCACCTTTCTTGGAACAAAAAGTTGCTGCCAACACTGTCTTTCGTTTAATGCCACTGGCCTCCTCAAAGGCCCACATGGTGTTACTCTTGTTACTCGTGCACAGGCTTCCAGATCGTTCTCCTCCAGGAAGTTCCACTGCCATAGAGTCCACCTGACACCTCTGCTGTGTGGCTCCTCTGATTAAAGCTCAAGAAAGATTTCTATATGTATGATGGTCAGATAACCCCTTCTCAAATAATCAGAGTACAGTAAAACTCATAAAGCTGAGCTCACACATTAAAATTTTCATTTTTAAGCTTGTGTAATGCCTCAGGGCCATAATAATGAATATCAATAATTTTACTGCAGCCATAGAAAAATGGATCATGAATAGGTTAGATAATAACATAATATGTATAAGAGCAAACAGTCCCAGGAAATGAGGTATTACAAAAGTAAAGAAAGAAATATTTAAGGAAAAACTTTTACTGGAGTGAAAAGAAATATTAAACGGTTTTCACTGTAGTAATACAAAGGGATAATCAAAGGCAGTGGGTCACAGCTGGTCAAGACCAACTGGAAAGAAAGAAACTGAGATAATAAACATTCAGCAGGTAGTGGACAGCTTCCAGCTGCTGCATAACAAGTCACCCCAAACGTAGGGGCTTAAAACAGCACACACTTATTAGCTCATAGTCTGTAGGTCAGAAGTCTGGTCTGGCCTGGCTGGGGTCCCTGCTCAATGTATCACAAGATGGAAATCAAGTGTCTGCAGGGCCGTGTTCTTATCTGAGTTCTGTGTCTTTGTCACAGCTCACACTGCTGTGCCAGAATGCAGTTTCCTGCAGCTGTGGGACTGCAGTCCTCATTTCCTTGCTGGCTACCAACTGGGGGCTGCTCTCAGATCCCCGGGGCCACCCACCTTCCTTGCCACACAAGGGAGCTGGCCCTCTCCAGCTTCAAAGCCAGCAACAGAGACTTTCCCTCCCATTGGATTCTTCCTCTGCTTCAAAACTCCTCAGGAAAAGCTGAGTCCCTAGTGAGGGTTCACCTGATTAGGCCAGGCTCACCCAGGATAACCTCCCTTTCTCGAGGCCAACTGATTTGGCAACTTAATTAAATCTGCAAAATCCCTGTACAGCAGCACCTAGATTAATAATAGGTGATTGAGTGACTGGGAGAAGATGTGTGTAACCAGGGGCCGAGGATCTTGGGATTCTGCCTATCGCTCAGACCCAGCTCTGGATGGACGCATGGAGCTTGGAAGCTGCAGTACAGACCCAAGCAGCAGGGATTGTCCACTTACATCCCCTGGCAGGGCAAAGCCTAGAAGGATCCAGGGTAAGATGAAGGGCAGGGGTGGGAAACTGCACAAGGCTGGAAGCTATTTCAATGTTCTCAGCTCCCATCATCGGCTGTTGGTTTGAAAGCCCTCAGCCAACCATGGTCCTCGCCTGCAGAAAGGAAAGCAGGGTTCTGGAGAGAGTCACGCTCTCCTGATTGAAGCAAAACAGACACTCCGAGATTGTCCAACACATATGTCTAGAGACAGAAGAGTGATAATAGCTTAATTCAAAAATAAATATATAAAAGAACTCAAGACATGTGGTGTAAAATAATGGTCAAAATATATATAATTTTCACGGAAAGTGCTTCGAGTTTGAATTTCTCATTTCTGAGGAATCTCACTTTATAATTAAGATTTACTGGCATGGAAGATAAAAAATCCTTCACATGGGGAAATATCTTTAGGGTTTAACTCCGATTATGAAATCCAAAGATGCATTTCAAACGGAAGACCAGGGACGCCTCCTTTAAAACAACTACACTCCGAGGTAATGGAGTCTTCCAGTGTCAAACTTGCAAAGTTCAGTATTTATAGAAAAATTCACATGCCTTTAATTACCATAAATTTGGTTCCCAAGTAAAACGGTGCCGTCTGGAAGATATTAACATCATTTACAACTTGTTCGCCTCCCTATTTCATAGAAAAGTTTTACTTCTTGCCAACTTTCCACTGTTCTCAGGGAAAAAAAAAAGAATTACTTTCATGGATTGTCTCAAGATGAGTTTATATAGCTAGTCAAACCATCAAAAAGTGACAGAGGGGAAGTCTTGGACACGTTTACTTCCTTCTTATTTACTTTAAATACTTATATATATTTTTTTTTTTTTTTTTTTTTTTTTTTTTTTTTTGCGGTACGCGGGCCTCTCACTGTCGTGGCCTCTCCCGCTGCGGAGCACAGGCTCCGGACGTGCAGGCTCAGCGACCATGGCTCACGGGCCCAGCCGCTCCGCAGCATGTGGGATCCTCCCGGACCGGGGCACGAACCCGCGTCCCCTGCATCGGCAGGCGGACTCTCAACCACTGCACCACCAGGGAAGCCCTAAATACTTATATCTTTAAGTTTTTGGTTTTTGTTTTAAATAAAGGCTGTTCTCTCCTCTCTGTTCCTCTTCTCTCAGGCTTCTCAGGGGGATAAAGTGGAGAGAGAGCTCAGGTGTTAAAAACTGGGTTCTGATGTGGGCTCTGAGCTTCAGGACTCACTCCTGCACCTTTTATCTATCAAGAAGCGCCACCATTTTTGACCTCCCACAAAGTCTCAAAGGGAACAGTGGGGTAGGAGGTGCCACCTGCCTGGCCAACCATCAAATTAGCCAAACTGGGACACAGCTGTGGTTAAGTCCTCACACTCAGTCACTGACTAGCTGAGTGTCACTAACGAACGTCTGTGGGCCTCAGTTGCTCACCTGCAAAATGGACAAAATGATAATTAAACTTACAAGATAACAGGGAGGACTCAGTGAAATACTACACGGTGATGTCCCCTTCCAAGTGGGGCTGGAATGCAGGAGAAGCAAAGAGACAAATGCACAGAGAACCCAATGAGCACAGCTTTACTTTCCCAAAGGTATATATTACACAGTTCAAGACAGACTGTAGTTTAGGTAGTACAGGAAGTTTGGCTATTGTTATCTCCCTGGGGGATCTATCAGTCAGAAGATGACTAACTCTCAGAAGATGACATAACCTGATACTCTGAAAAATACTATTTGGAATGACAGCACGTCTTGTCCTAGTACTACCACCAAAAACCAGTCAATTAAACCCATAGTCAGAAATGGAGTTAAAGAAAATATATATACTACAAGACTTTTTTTTTTTTTAAAGAAATCACTAAATCCGTTAAGTGTTCCCACTGATGTACCCAACTGATTTAATGATCTGCGACTGGATTAGTGCTATCAGCATGCAGTGCTGAATTTGCTCAGAAAGCCCCCTCAGTTGGTATGGTGGACGCACCAGGGGACAACTTCCAGTTCTGGAAAAGCAGTGACTCTGCCTTAAGGCATAGCAGGATCATAATCTGCAAGTTTCCTTTTCAATTATTTGGAAAAAGAAATAAAGGCATAATTCCGTTTTAGACTATAGGACCTAATGTGCTAATTTTAAGAGTTAAAAAAAAATCCTCCTGATTAATTAGTGATTATTCAGTGGGGATCTAGGTAGTTTGCTAATCAGAGCTGCAGGAACTAACGCTGGCAAATACTCATTTTTTAAAAGGCTTTTTTCCTTTCTTTCTTTGCAGTAATTACAGTAGAACCTTTTCAGCATCAGGTAGGTGAGATTATTCATCCTGGAGTGGGGAAGTTCCTTAGTCTGTAATGACAACTCATTTTTTTTCTGAAAAAGTGGAAAGCAAAAAATGCTGAAGAAAAATGGGTCTAGTGACAGACAGATGTCTCTTCCTTTTAGTGACACCGATGGTGAGAGAAAGGTTGAGCTGACTTTTATGATGGCCAGTTGGCACCAATCCAAGTCAAAATGGTGCTATTCTGTTCAGTAGACCCTTAAGGTTTACTTAAGAGTATAAACCCCTGAGCTAACCACAGCCAAGACATATGAAGCTTTTAGATACGGGCCTGATTCATGTATGGAGCTAGAAAGAAATGCACAAGAGAAAAATAGATCATGGCGTAGAGAGAGTTTCTTAATCCCTCGTGTTTATTGAAAGCGGCGTTCTGTTTACCGTAAGTCATGTTTAGAGTCCGAAGCATTCATGCTTAGGGTATTTGTTCTTTTTTGAATTTTTCACTATTTAGAATTCTATTAAGTCATAAAGCAGGTGTTTCAACTGCAGATGACTGGGTTACTAGTAGTCTTACTAACTAACCTAGGATATATTCTGTAACCCCAAGTCAATTTGTGATACAGGGAATAATTTAAATAATGAGAAATATATCATGGACATAAAATACTTCAAGTGTCAACCAGGGCTTTTTTTTATGTTACAACATGGAAATTAGTTAAAAAACAAAATATGCAGAGAATCATTGGTTATTGGCCTAAACATTAGTTTGCATGATTTTTTTCTTATTGCTGACTTGCTTTACAGACTAATTAATTGGTATAAAGCAAGCCTTTAATTATCTCTGTGTTAGGAACAAGCTCATGGAGACAAGAAAAGATTTTAATGACCTAGGTGGCCTCATGATTTATATGGGTCTTGAGGAGTAATTGTGTGTTTAGAAGAAAGGAAAGCAGTGGCCATAAACTTTACTGGTAGCCTAAGACCAGAAGTACCCTCTTGCCACATAAAGGGTCAGCTTGCAGAGATGGCTCTGTGCTTGGAGCATGGATTTAACCCAACCAGGAGATCATATAGCCCTCATCCTACCATCTAAAGCACTCCCCAGCCCCAAAACATCTTTATGGTAAGCTTAACAGAAAGGAAAAGGGAAAAGGGTCAAGTTAGCTAAAATAAAACATTGCATAAAGGGAGCATTTTCAAACACATGCTTCTCCTAAGCACAGCACAAGCTAGAGAAAGGTATAAAAAGTTCCCCTTGATAATACTAAAGACTCAGCTGTAAAAACAAGACAGGTAGGCATAGGAGAAAGCTGTACTCCACCTTCCTTACTTTGACTAATTATTTCATAAGGAAAGGAGATGGTTTTTTTTCACCGAAAACCAGAATACATAAAACAATTTAACATTTCACAGCCTAAGTTCTTTGAACGGTCTTAATGTAGAGGGCTAAAGTTCACTGCGCTTTATATCTATAAAGATTATTAAGAGAACTGACAGTGTACAGTCACAGGGAGAGATAGGAATAAGGCAGTCTTCCGCATTTTGGTTCTTGATTTGAGGGCAAATAAGTGCTCATTTACAAATACATGACAAAACAGATCCTTTGAGAATCTTTTTAGGGGAAACATTTAAAACATTGCAGCTCTTGAAGTTGTATTACTTTAAAAATACCCCATATTTCAGATATTTCATTAATTCTGATTGCATTTCCCTCTTATAATGGCAAATTACCTAGATTACATTATTATTGTTTTCATCACTTTCCGATCTTGTTTGCTGTTTTTTTTTTTTTTTTTAAGTAGGAAGCAGAAATCGTAGGAAACTGGCCCTAAAATGTGTCCCTCAGAATACTAGTCTTATGAAATGCTTCTGAAAAGAATGTTTTTTCCCCAAAATCATTTGGGAACACTGCACATCATAATGTTCCTTCTGTGAATATCCATAATTTGTGTCAGTATAAGGCTCTGAGAAGTCCCATGGGTATGAAACCTTGATTTAACTTGGTTTAACCCAACATATACCAATTTCATTGATCATAAGACCCTTTTATTACACAATAGAGGTGGAACTCGTGTTGGCCAGAAAGTATTTTCTACATGCTATTTTGAAAAGTCACTTACTTTGCACTAGCCACAGGTCAGAAATAATAAAAAATCCAGGGAGGAAGGGAATCAACTTCGTAAATGATGACATAAATTTGGGAAGATGGAGATAAATTTGGCAACCTAATCCTTCTCCTATTCTGCCTTACATGTTAGAAATTTAATTTGAATCAGTGCTTTGAAAAACTGTTTTAGTGACTGTTTCTGACAGTCGGTGCCGATACATATAAGATACGTAAATACGGTGCCGATATGTAAGACTGTGCCTATACTCAGTAAAAGGGACTCAACTGACGCTGACAAATGCACTGGGCATGGCTGAATCCGGAGTCTCTCTGAGCAAAGGAATCAGGAACACACTGGTTTTACTACCTAGTTAATGTTAAGGTGAACACGATGAATAGAACTAGCAAAAGTTTACCGTGGGAAGAGATCTAAGGGATACATTTTATAGATGAGAAAACTGAAGCCCAGAACACTGAAGGAACTGCATATTTCAAATCCAGTTAACACAAGAATCAGAACTTTCTACAGTATTATGATGAAAGATGAACCATTGCATCTCATTTTTAGGAGATGATGAAAAGGGTCTCTATGATCATCAGGGTCTACTTCTAATTTGAGATTTCCACCAAGGGATTTCTCAGCCTTCTTCAAAAACCTCCAGGAAGAGGAAACACACTGAGTCCAGGCAGGGAGTTTGGCCCATCTTCATTGCCTGGCAATGATCCCAAGCCTTCCTGACTTTGCCTCAGATCTGTTCCCTCAATAAATGTTTCTTCATTATTTAATGCAGTTTCCACCCATTGATCCTAAGACCACATTTAGTTCCTCTTGCACACGAGAGCCTTGCAGCTCTTTAAGCATAGCCATCACGCCCCTCATCCCTCACTTTGTTAGTACTGTAAGAAGAGAAAAATTCCAAGAATTCGTTTATTAGATCGACACACAAAAAAAAACAGGCAAAACACAGATAACTATAGAAACTTCTCTAATTGCTTGAAGGCTGATGTGACATCATTATTTTAGCAACCCAGGGATGCTGAGAACTTTGAAAGCATGTATCCATTTCAAAGGCTCTATAACTGAGTTTTGGGGACTTGGGGTGGTATCTGTGCCACCAAGGGCAGGGTAGAGGGCCAGACTTCTATTCTCCTCTCTTTCCAGAACCTTCTCTGCCTTCCTTCTCCTCCATCCCACATGCTCCAGACTCTGCCCTTCTTACTGATTTGGGACTAGGTGATCTAGAGTTAGGGTCTTGTCCTGGGAACAAAAAACCAGCTCTGGGGAGCAAGGATCCAGGAAGGTGTGAAGCAGAAGGAAGGGCTGATCCAGGACCCCCCGTGGATGGAGCCAGAGGTCAAAAGATGCCTGGGTGACAATTTAACACAATTTCCACATCGACTTTAAGTGTTGGCTTTCTGATACTAAAGATAAAATTTAATTTATCCTGATGATTTTTCTTTTACAAACTAAGTATGCCAGCCAAAATCTCCAAATTCTGGACAGAGAACATTCCTCTTTTTGTAACTGTTAACTTTCGATGTTGAATTTTCTCTTACTGCTTTCCTCTTCATACTACTATGTAATTCCATACCAACTGATAGTCCCTTTAACACCTTTCTATGTGTGTAATATAGTAAGATTATTGCTGCCTTGCAAAAATGTCACTGATCTAGGACACTTCCCTGAATGACTCAGATTGTAATTATTCTCTTTCCCAGACAGAGACAAAATACCCATTTTCACTAGTTAAACACACACACAGCCTCCATAATCTTTTAAACCTTAAAATAGGCTTTTGTAAATTTGGAAGTCAAATGGGCTTTCTATCAATGACTTACCACTGAATTCCTCCCTAATTATTCACTGATGAATGTACACTCAGAAACACAGGTTAACAACAGTTCAAATACTACCGAAGCAGAAGTAATGTTGGGTTTGGCAGTCTTTACATATAATAACTTCAACTGGAGGTTTCTCTAATTTTTCTTCGTTAAAATCCAATGTCTTCAAACATACTTTCCCCTTAATGTGTGACAGACATGTCAAACACTGGCTGGGTAAATGTTTGAACAGTAATAATATTGATCTCTTCAATGGAAATCTTCCATACAAATGGTAGAAGACCATTAGCAAAAGCTTTTATTTTTTACTCCCATTATGCTTTGCAATTAATGAAGAAAGTATTCTTAGCATATGTGAAATACATACACACACACACATATATATAATTTGTGGTAAAAAAGTAGTAATAGCTTATATTTATATACAAGCTTATAATTGCTTATAATTATATATACAGAATTTTTGGTGAAAAAATGGCAATAGCTTATAATTATATATATAAAATTTTCGGTGAAAAAAGTAGTAATAGCTTATATATATGTAGCACTCTTTTCTGAATAGCTGAGAAGGCTTTTATGCTTGTCCTTGGGGTACAGGCTTGAAAAGAGAGAGTGAACCGGTAGCATCCTATGACATGTGAGGAAGTCTTTTCTGCAGTTGTGTCCACATCACTCCTAGACCAGCCGGTCAATTTTGTCAAACCACTGGCTTCACAGGCAACTCATTACTGAATTCACTAGTGAATCAACTGAATTAACTCCTGAATGGTTTGCCCAGAGTCACCCAGAGCACCTGGAATGGAGTCCAGGGTCTGAGTGGTGGTCCAGACAGAGAGCTGACTCCTCGCCCCTGGGTCTGGACCTCGCTCTCAGGGACTAGAGGTAGCACTGGTGCTGGGGGCTGGGGGGAGGTAAAAGAAACGGAAGCTGTGCCAGGGGAAGGTAATCCGAGGACACTTCTATAGCAGCGCATCTTCCACGGCCTCCAGACTGTGCTCTCCTATTTCACAGCTGCAGGGCTGTCTCAGGAAGGCTGTAAGCCCAGGCTTTGCTAGGGCTGCAAACAAAACGCAGCATTTCCTTCTTGCTCTAAACTGAACTTTTAAAAACAGTGTTTAAACCTGGTTAATATGACTTTTGATAATGGCCCTAAAAAAAGTCAAAAGATAAAACATGAATCCTAGAAGATAAATGGCAGAGTAAAAAGGAAATTAGAAAGGGTGATTTGGAGGTCAAATGCATGTCCAGGTACTAGTTGCAGGGTTTTCATTTTAAAGCACAAACTGAAGGAGCCATGCCCTGGCTAGTCCTGGGGACTCCGTGACGTCTCTGACCAGTTACCACCCTGGGATAGTGTTAACTCTTCTGAAGGTCAGGGACAACTGCCCTGATGTCCCCCATCTAAGGATAACTGCACAGAATTATTCTGGCATCTCTTCCCTAGGAGTTTCTCTTTCCCTTTTTCTGCCGATCCAAATTCCATACTTTCAAAGCCCAACTCAAGGTTCACTTGTTCTGTGAAGATTTTCTTAGACTCAATCGCCTGTAAATGTTTCCTCCACTTGAATTTATGGAGCCCTGAGCCAGTATGGACTGAGTAATCATACATTTGCCCAATGCCGACCTGGAATTATTTTCTTAGGTGTTACCATGACTTATTTATTTCCCTGATAAGATTGTACTTCTTGTGGATAGAAAATATGTCTATTTATCTTGGATTTTTCTGAGAGTCAGAAACAAAAACAGTTTCCTGGGAAACGAGTTCATGCTTGTTGAGAAAATAAATAAACAAGAAAAATGAGAACAAACATGGCATAACTATGTATTCATATTTTAACATCATTTAATCGGGATCTTGTAAACTGTTTAGTAAATAGTTCTGAAAGAAAACATCTTACACTTTCAAAATTTTTTTCTACAAATCACATAAATTGCTTTTGGGAAAACTCAAGGAACTGTGTTCTGCTTTTGTTCCAATTACATTAAACCTTATGAAAACAGCCATCATGACAACAACGTCTCTTTGGAAGAGAACACCAAATACTTAGGGGCATAGCCTCATCTAGATGTTGTTGGATTCAAGAGCCCAATTCCTATTAGTGATAATAAGCTCTATGTCTATAAATCCCTAGACACTTATGTCAAGCCTACCTGTTTCAGTTTCCACAGGTGGAATGATGGTTCTAATGAGGTCCATGTCCTCAAGATTTCTATTTAGAAAAATACCACGTTTAGACTTCAACTTTTCAGCCATCCCTGGTCGTGTTACGGATAAGGGTGACATTTATGCATTTTGAATCGTATGTTAAGAAGCTGTAATTCATGACCTTTTAAAGTAGTTTGCTCCACATAAAGTCTCAATCCAATGGACATTAGTATGTGTTCGAAACACATACAAACGGTGAGTTTTGCCTAATGAAGCTGTTCATTATTTTCTCCCTGTTATGTTCCTGCCTCTGCATTATCACTGTCCGCTGCTTCCTTCAGTCAGCGGACAAGCATCATAAGGTTTCACAGGCTTTATTTTTATACTGACCTTCTGAGTGCACTACACACAATTCATTCTCCTTTTTTTTTTTTTTTTTTATGGTATGCGGGCCTCTCACTGTTGTGGCCCCTCCCGTTGCGGAGCACAGGCTCCGGACGCGCAGGCTCAGCGGCCATGGCTCACGGGCCCAGCCGCTCCGCGGCACGAACCCATGTCCCCTGCATCGGCAGGCGGACTCTCAACCACTGCGCCAGCAGGGAAGCCCCCATTCTCCTTTCTTTAGTGCCTGAACGCATAAATTCACCACCGTTTGTATTTAAGGTCAGTATCTGTAGAAGCCAACATTTTCGACTATTTTTTTCATCATCTGAATTTCAAATTCTTATCCTCAAATGCTTTTCACCCCTCTTGAAATCCAGAGTCTAAGGAGAATTGCACGCCCTGCTCTAATAATTTGTCTGTTGTATGGCTTTTGGAGATGTGAATTACAGGTTTTGTTCTTTCATTTCTCCTTTTTAGTACTGAACTTACATTACAATGAATATAAGTCCAGCAGGCACTTCGTAAGTGAGGATATATGTGATGCCTACATGGGATATGCCTGTATGCACATATATTGGTGTATGCATGAGCATAAATACAGAAGATTACAATCTTATCTAAGGAAGATGAATTTATAAATAAAAAGATTCCAAATCTATGCTAGTCTACACAAAACATTGCCATTTGGAGTTAATTTTGTGGGCTTCCCTTACCAAGAGATTTTCTTATCCATGGAAGCCACTGAGGCAGGTGGAGATGACAGATGACGGACAGGTTAACCCAAACCCCAGGACTGAGAAACGATGAACTCTAGTCGTCAGGTGATTAGCCCAAGTCGTAGGGTCACAACCTTGCCTGTCAGTACGTTGCACCCAAACGCCTTCAGGAAAGGTAAGGAAATCGGAACATGCCATTTTTAAAGCCAAACTTGGTGCATTTGCAACGGACTCTGTATTCTGTGCACACCTTCTCGGTGGAGTCTGATTTCCAGTTTTTGTTAAATTAGTTTCATATCAGTCAATACTTGTTTAAAAACATGTCATAAGTCTGTGGCTTGTGCATGCTTCAATTACCTCTGATTATTACAACAAGATTCACAAACGAGATACCACAGGCACTCCTATTTACTGCAAAATGCTATCGAAACAAACTGAAATTCAATTTCGGAACAGATTGCAATAACCCATCAAAACAGAGCCAGTGGGGAGGTCAGGCCCCGAGGTGTTCCTGGCCATCGTTAAACCAAGACGGTGTCTCACCTAATCATTTAAACATGGTCTTGTGGCCTGACATTTTTAATGCTTTCTTGATCTCTTTCTTCTGGCTCTGTGTGTGCTTTGCCACTGTGGGGTGCAGTGCATAGCAGGTTATGGATTAAACACCAAGTCTTTTTCTGCCAATAGCACTTTGAGGAGGGGACAAATGACTGGGTACTTTTTACAGATAGTCACACCATAGGTGTCCGCAGAAAGCAACCTTTACTCAGGGTTCTTAAAAGCTGCCTGCTTTTTAGATACAAACCAATCCATAAAACTGCCAAGTTCAAATTTTCAGCTACTATCTGGGCAGTAAGTCTCGGGTACCTTGGTAGGCTGATGGGACATTGTTGTTAGCACACATTAAGATCCCAGGCTTAACTAATGCAATCTGGTTTTAAAAATTAATTTCACTTACATAATCCCTCTGGGATATGCAGCCCTTGGCTTGCATTTACTTTGTGATTCATTGCATTTGGATTAAACTGGAGGGTTAAGAATTTTACGTGCCAGCCAGCTCTGACCCTGAAGAACAGAAACATACACATATCTCTCCCATCATCTGTTGCTTCAGGGCAAGAGAAAAGAAAGCCACTGTAATTTGGAGACAAGACTTTTCCAGACAGCTGCGAACGACAGCAACCATAGCGAGTCACTGAACAGAAGTGTGTTGTGGAGACCTGGGGCGCGGTGAGAAATTAATGGGAGCACAGAAAGGGGACCAAATATGCAGTTTTCCAAAGAGAAAGTGTTGGCAAGAATTCTAGAAAAAAACTCAAAGAGGCTGCAGATTTGTTGACCATAACCATTCAAAACATGGGTTACAAAGTTTTTCCTGGAAGCAGAGAATTAATGAAATGGGGATACAATTTAGAAGAGGTAAATATTATAATTATATACACCGTACAGAGAGGGTTATCTACATCAATCCTCAAGCTGAAATGAAATGAACTGGTTCCATCTCTTTATGTTAAATACGGAAACGGAGACGCAGGGAGGCTGAATCGCCCAAGATCACAGAGTTAGTTTTAGTGTCAAAAGACTCAGGACTTCTGACTGCCTAGCTAGTACTTTTCCACAGACGTTTCAAACATGTTTTCCCACTTCTGCTGGTTAAGAATGCAAATCTTCTCTACGATTTACTTCTTTCCTAATTTTTCACGAAGAACAGAATTCTACCAACGCTTGTTTATGGACTCTTTTGTCTCTCTAGCATATTTTTGAACAATAAGCAAAGTGATTTTAAATATCTTCACTCAAAAAATATACATTTTCGAGGGTTCTGATGGACTTAGTTAATGCTTAACTGTAATAAGGTCAAGAGGAAAGTAAGTTTTTATGTCTGTGCCACTATGCTGACATTCACACTGAACCTCCAGAGGCCAAGTGTCTGAACATTTTGGTGGGAATCATAACATCAAAGGGCTTGAAAAGGCTCTGGGTTCATTTGGATAACCTAATCCCACTCAGGCAAGTGAGCAGATTTGTGCCTGTCCAAAGGAAGAAAGTCCACAGCTTCCCTGCTAACTTTTTCCTATATTCCATGACCCTGACTTTAAAACAAATTTTACCAGACTGTTCCAATCTGTCTTATTTTATTTTCATACCATTTTTTCTTTTTCCGAATTTATTTAAATGTACATATGCACATGTACTTAAATAACAAGCTATTTTTATCCCACTATACTCAAATTCTCTATTTCTTTTCAGACGAGTTAAGAAATGTTTATAAAATATTAACTTCAACACACTAATCCGGACAGGGACTTTTTCCAGACTTTTCCTTCCCTGGAATGTTTTTGGCCCAGTAAACTTTAATTGTAACATCTTTAGTAGATATCTTGGCATCCAGTGCAGAGGAAAACAGAAACAAAGTGCTTCCTTAGAATTTTACAACCTGTTTGCACTATTATGTCTTTACAATGGTGATGGTGTATTTAACCAAATACAATTCATTTCATTGTGCTAGAAACAAAGAAAACTATCAGGAACCAGAATTACAGAAGGGAATTTGGAGGGCATCTTCTCTGACCCCTAAATGTAACAAATAAGGAAGCAGAGACCCTAGTAAGTGATGTGGACCACAGGTCATACGACCAACAGTCTGCAGCAGAGTTAGTGTTGAATTCTGGATTCTCTCTTGCAAATCCAGTACTTCTCCTATTAAAACACACTCAGTCAGCATTCAGCAAAGGGAAGAAAACAGAAAACATATTCATTATCTTTGAAAGAATGCTTGATATCTACTAATAGCGGGCGCACACACAAACACACACACACACTCAAAATCCACAAAAATCCCTTAAAACACAGCTGATTTGCATAATAGGGTGATGGCACTATTGCTATACTGTGGACTTAGCAATTTTTGCATGCCCATGTAAATGAATGAATTTCACTCATCCACATCCAATGTGTATTCTTTCATCCATCACAGGTGTAATGTGGATAATGTTCTTTAATCAGGCAACCTGAAGAAATCCCTAATACCAATTAAATATATTCTTTATTTCCTGTTACCATTGAACAATGCCAGGTAGGTGTGAGCAAATTCAACTAAGCAGGACTTGTTTATATAAAATCAGAGGAGGGGTTACAGCCTCAAGTTAAAATCAGTGCATTTCTATCAACATAAGGCATTGATCACATACTGATTTTTATGTATACGTGACGTTTTATGTAGTGGCAAGATTCCTGCATCTCTCAGATGCAGGATTTGAATTTGGGAGTAAGCTCTCAGAATGTGACAATGTAGCAGAAGGCTAATTCCACATCTAACTTCTTCCTCATGGCATCACTCCTCTTTGGGGGCTTAGTCTCTTTGCAGAATAATGCTTCAGCAAAACCCATTTCTAGTAACTATGCTGAGAGATACAACAGGCCAGAAGAGTAAGTGTCTGAAAGTTAATGAGGAAGAAAAGAATATGCCCTTCTTGTAAAATCCTGAAGGGTTCACCCTATATACGGGAACCTGGGAGAGAACCAACATCTGTATTACACCTGCGCAATAATAATAACATTAAACAAGGACTATTTCCTCAGCGTCATAGCTACCCATCCACTAAGCTGCCCGAGTTGTAGCAGGCAGCTGTGATGGGGATGGCCTTGGCCAAGAAACCAGGAGGGCAGAATTGGAAGTCAAACTCTGCTGCTGAACAGCTGGGTGATGCTGGGTGACTCACCTTACCTCTCTGGGCCTTTGTTTCCTCATCTACACCCTAAGGGGTTTGCTCTAGAAGATCTCCAAGGCCCTTTGCATAAAAACACACTGGGATTCAAAATAGTCACGTTGTGCTCTGGTTCCATCATAGCCTCTGGTCACAGCCCAGAGCCTCTGACTTGCTCTGATACCATCTCTAATATGTCAGATGTGGGCGGTGGATCTCAGCTGGTCATTCTTCAAGTGTCAGACAGTTATAAAAGAATTTAGAAACTGTAGGTTTTCATTTTGATGATTATCTTTTAAAAAGCTCAACCCAAACAAAACCTCGGTCACCACCATATAAGGAACACTGCCGTGTGTTTTTGCGGGCACATGAGTATTTGTGTTTATGATTAAATGCACGTCACGTGCAGGCCACAAGAAAGCTCCCCGTGTGGACAAAGACCCAGTGGAGGGAGAATGACTCATCTCTTGGGAACCAGAAGTAACAGAGAACTGAACTCTTAAGAAAACCAGCATCCTGGCTGCTGGCACCATGGTCTACTCACTGGGAAACCAATAAGCCGTAGCTCACCCATAGCAACTCTAGGCATAAGTGGGCAGTGTAGAACTTCTCATTAAAAGGGTTTTATCCAACATGATATTTTGGGGTACACCATTAAATTAATCCACCATTAACAGACTATGAATTTAAGCCATCAGTGGCTAAAACAAATTAAACAAAACAAAAATTGAAAACAAGACCATGAAAATGGCTAAAAGGGTTGTCCATCATGCTGAAACTCAAGGAAAATAAGTTAATAACAAGTAAAGCATAAAATTGCAAACACATCCTACCATTATTACGTTACCCAATAAGAAGGATTTTGTTTCTACCAAATGCCATCATTCATTACATCAAATCGAGGTTGTTATCTGAGTGTCTGGGTTTTGCAGTTTGGTTGGGATGAGTGTGTAAACTTGCATTGCTTTATTTATTCTAGGGGGAATTTAAGCATAAATAAAAGATGAATAAATTTTGGGGATATGTATAATAAGTAAGATTATAATAAAAAATAGTTTTCAATGTGAAAGGTCTATGGACATCTTTTCTATCAAAGGGGGTCAGTATATTCGAAAGTTTGAGAAACACTTTTCTTTCAGTCATATCCTCAGGCAGGAGCCCGCAGCCAGACAGGAAGGTCTGTTTGAAGCCAGGCTGCCTCTTGGTCCACTGACCTAAGTTCGATTGTTCTGGAACTCTCAGTCTCCTTTTCCTTTTAGTGACTCTAAGTAGACTCATGAAAAAAGGTTCTTTTCATTTTAATGCTACTTATACCCAAGCCAGCCGGAAATCTCCAAATCGGCTTGAAGGAGGAGGACAAGATGTCTCTGGACCCTCAGGGAGGGCCTGGATGTAGACAGGAGAGCTGGGGAGGGTTGATCTCGGGCAGTAACTGCCCCCCTGACCCAGGGGAGGCACAAGGGGCCATCCTTACTCTAGAGTTTGCGGGGGGGGGGGGGGGGGGGGGGATGGGAGCAGGCCCGAGGCTGCACACCAAGGCTGGTTCAGGCCAGGCAGTGGGTTCCCTGGAGGGGACAGGGTCACCAGAGCCCAGATGGGATTAGCATCTCAGTTCTAATAATCCAATTTAAACAAAGAAAAGTCATTCAGCACAACTTCAAACACTCTACATATTGATTACAAATCACAAACTGGAGGTCAACACAAACTAATACAAAACAAACACCAAACACTGTTGTCTACAGTGATGCCATACAATTTACGGCAAATTTAGTTAAGGCCACGGGCTGTGTCTTATTATAAGCAGCAGCGCACTTTTAAGGGGAGACTAGTTCATCCGTAATCTGAGTTAACAGTTTTTTCCAAGGATGTTTTTAGAAGCTGTTTGTTATGAATTTCTGTTTCTTTAGATTTAGATTGAATATAAGTAAGGATTCTGGAATACTGCTGGGGCCTCTGCATATTGTATTTCCTACCTTACATCTCATGTAGTCAAAGTACATCTTGTTCTAAGGAAACTACTTTTCCTTCAAACGCTTTGGGGCTTAAAAGCAGGATTAACTGTCCTAAATTGGACAGTCCCCAAGGGTACAGGGAGGGGAGGGGAAAACAGAGATTGACCCTCTTGGTGACTGACTGGAATCCTAGGGCCTCATGGCCCTAGAAAATGAGATTCTGGGAGAAAATCAGCTGCGCTAAGAAAAAATTCCTAAGCGTTACATTATCCTTGAAAACAAGTACCATATTTTCCTGTTAATAATATACTTATCAACTTCAGTTCACAGTTGAAATTCATTTTCCTGTTAATCTCACTCATTTTGGCAGGCATAAAATATACATATTTTTATGGAGACAAGCGAGGTTTTCAAGATATTGGGATCTCCTGAAACATTTTTTCATTTGGTGAAAGGGATCTTGCCAGAAAGCCTGTTTTCAGCACAGGTGCCAGGAGTAGCGTGTAAAAGTCACGGTCAGTTTATGTCTACCCTGGGTGACCAGGACTCACCTGCTGGGCACTTAGAGATGCAGGTGTGCCCTGACCGCCCAGGCTGAGAGTCTCACGGATCTGAAAGAGCTGTTTCTGTGTGTACACAGCCATTCTTAACCCCAAGAAATGTCTCGTGAATTTTCAACCTTGAAGTAGAAGGGCCCCCTTCATGTTCTAATCCGAGTTCCCAAGATCCCAAGTGTTTTTCACCTACTGCTCAGGAAATAACCACACTTGTAACTAGTCAGGCTGACGGGGACTCCATAATCTCTGTTTCCCTGGTTGGGGAACACAAGGTCCCCTAGCCAAGCATCTGGCTGTGGTTTTGGCATCAGAAGGATCTGGCTTCAAACCCTCATTTGCCACCTCAAGTTCTGTACTCTTCGGCAGATTTTTCTTTTTTTTCAGCTACTTATTTATTTATTTAAAATTTTTTATTTTATTTTTTATACAGCAGGTTCTTATTAGTTATCTATTTTATACATATTAGTGTATATATGTCAATCCCAATCTCCCCCCCCTGCTTTCCCCCTTTGGTGTCCATACGTTTGTTCCCTACATCTGTGTCTCTATTTCTACCTTACAAACCGGTTCATCTGGACCATTTTTCTAGATTCCACATACATGTGCTAATATACAATATTTGTTTTTCTCTTTCTACTTACTTCACTCTCTATGACAGTCTCTAGGTCCACCCACGTCTCTACAAATGACCCAGTTTCGTTCCTTTTTATAGCTGAGTAATATTCCATTGTATATATGTACCACATCTTCTTTATCCATTCGTCTGTCAATGGGCATTTAGGTTGCTTCCATGACCTAGCTATTGTAAAGAGTGCTGCAATGAACGTTGGGGTGCATGTGTCTTTTTGAATTACGGTTTTCTCTGGGTATATGCCCAGTAGTGGGACGGCTGGATCATACGGTAATTCTATTTTTAGTTTTTTAAGGAACCTCCATACTGTTCTCCATAGTGGCTGTATCAGTTTACATTCCCACCAACAGTGCAAGAGGGTTCCCTTTTCTCCACATCCTCTCCAGCATTTGTTGTTTGTAGATTTTCTGATGATGCCCATTCTAACCGGTGTGAGGTGATACCTCATTGTAGTTTTGATTTGCATTTCTCTAATAATCAGTGATGTTGAGCAGCTTTTCATGTGCTTCTTGGCCATCTGTATGTCTTCTTTGGAGAAATGTCTATTTAGGTCTTCTTCTTAGGCTGATCTTATAACCTTTTTATACTTGGCTTCCTCTTTAGTAAAATGAGAATGCGAA
The DNA here is from genome assembly GCF_011762595.2 of Tursiops truncatus. NCBI lineage: Eukaryota > Metazoa > Chordata > Mammalia > Artiodactyla > Delphinidae > Tursiops > Tursiops truncatus. The sequence continues at coordinate 159,681,965 of NC_047035.1, read as the reverse complement.
TGTCTTGCAGCGTGCCTGTGGGGATTAAACATCATCCCCACCCACCACCAGACACACAGAGACGCGATATGAATTGCAGCTGTTACCATGATAGGTCTAGGCTGGCACGTTGCTAGAAAGTAAACTCCATATTCTTCCCACTAATCAGAATATTCCTCCACCAGCACCACTACTATACCTTCTACTACCTACTCTTCATGAACACTGACTTGTGACAGGACCTTAACTAGGTATTTTTCCCTGCATAATCTCATTTTATACCCAATAACTCCACAAGGTACTGATTTTAGGTCCACTTTGTAGTTGAGAGCAAGGAGGTTTAATAAGGTTCCATTGAGTAAGCCCAAGGTCACAGAGTAAGTGGCTGACCCTGGGTTAGGGCTGAGGAAGCCATGCCTTATTCCTTCTGCAGGATAAGCCAACTCTGCCCCCCTCACCACCACAGAAACCCCCCTTTCCCCCCTCGGACTGCTCTTCCTTCTGTCCACTAGCTCTCCAAGCAGGGGTCCACCAGGCCCACAGGCTTGCCCAGAACAGCAGCCTTTGGGTCAGAGGCCTGAGTGCTGAGATGGGGCCTCATTCTGTTCTTTTATTTATTTATTTTAAAATAAATTTATTTATTTTATTTATTTATTTTTGGCTGCGTTGGGTCTTCGTTGCTGCGCGTGGGCTTTCTCTAGTTGCGGTGAGCGGGGGCTACTCTTCCTTGCGGTGCGTGGGCTTCTCATTGCGGTGGCTTCTCTTGTTGCGGAGCAGGGGCTCTAGGCACATGGGCTTCAGTAGTTGTGGCTCACGGGCTCAGTAGTTGTGGCTCGTGGGCTCTAGAGCGCAGGCTCAGTAGATGCGGCACACGGGCTTAGTTGCTCCACGGCATGTGGGATCTTCCCGGACCAGGGCTCAAACCCGTGTCCCTGCATTGGCAGGTGGATTCTTAACTACTGTGCCACCGGGGAATCCCCCTCATTCTGTCCTGCTCACAGAACTGTCTCTGGTCCTTCGTGAGCGCCATCCCTAGAACTGTAGTTCCAGACGGCTGAGGCAGGAACCAGTTCCGAGTATTTTTTTTTAATTGCTGCAGGCGGTTGATTCTGAGGGATGTGCTTGGTTGAGAATCACGAATAGGTCCTGGTGGCCTTGAGAGCAGATGTTGCACTTTGGGGGGATCCCTGGGCCTCCTCCCGGTTTCCCTACCTGAACTCCAGGTTGCTAAATGCTCTCTACTTACATAAAGAGCATCCGTGAAAAGGGAAAAGATGACCTTTGTGATCTGGAAAAGTCACTTGAAAAAGTTCATGCTCTGAGCTTGCTGCTCTCTCCTACTTCCTACCAAATCAGGATGAACAACGTTGTTGACCTTCCAGACACTTGCCTTTTCACAGTCCTCAGGTGCCTGCCCACCTGTGTCCTCTTCACGGCCATGGGAATCCGCCTGGACTTCTCTTCAAACCAGTGCTAATGAAATGTTTCCAATGACCCATTTAGCTTAGCTTTCAAAAGGACAAGAAGACACCTTCCTCCTGTTTCATTGGCAGTGATAAAAATCTCTACACATTCTGCGTGTCCCCGTGGCAGGAGGATTGTAAAGTCTGGACTGTTCTCGGGGACAGCTCTGTCACTGCCTCTGCTGTGCCGGAGGCCTGAAGCCCCACTCTGGCCGGTAGCGGGGAGAGGATTTCGGAAGCGCTGCTACCTGCTGTCCTGGACCCACAGAAGCAGGAGCAGGAATGCTGCGGGCAGCTTCTGGGAGGTGCGCTGGCTTGACCGCCCGTGCTGACCACACTCCTTCCCACAGGGCTGTTGCCCTGTCTCTCCTCCATGTGAGCTGAGCCAAGTCCAAAGCAGGCAGACGTTTCCACGCAAAGGAACACGACTGTAGCATCACCGGCATCAAAAGAGCCGCTACCGGGTTCCCGCTTGGGTTCCGTCTGGAGCGTCAAGTTAGAGACGCATGCGCGGGAGCCCTACATGGGGAGAGCAGGAAAGCCTATTTAACTCTTCTGCCTTGAGATACATTCAGGATCTTTCCTTCAGCCTGAAGTTAGGGAGGTAGGCAAAGAGGGCTGACCTTTGGAGGGAGGTTTTCATAAAATAAATAAACTGGATGACAGCATATGAAAGTTACTAACCTCCTTAGAATGCGAGCAACTTGTAAACAGCCCATAAATATCACCTGTTGGGTGTGAAGCAAGGAGGCTGATACTGAATTCTGCACGAGCACATTTTCTGCAACACAGAGCGTCTGGTAAGGACAATTTATTCTCTGGTTGTCACAGGACGACAATGATAAAACCTGTTACTACTGACTTATGTCTGGAACCGTGGACCGTGGGCGGCTCAACCTGGGTGTGGAGATAGACCCGGTGGGTGGGGCTCAGGGGTCTCTTGGGGGCCGGGTGGTGCTAGGAGCCGGATTGGAAAATGAGCGGGGCGTTTGGTGGGGATCTTGATTCCACAAGCGGGATTTCACCAGTCACCACCACACACAGTTTTCGAAGCAACGCATAGTAATGCCCGACTTTTGAGCCATTTTCTTAAAGGTTCACAAACATCTGTCACTCTCAGAGAACGGCGTGTGGAAAAAGCATTGTGAATAGCATCTTTAACCTTTACACACAATTTTCAATTTCCTAATAATTAGTTCTAGAATAATTAATTCTACGAAGGATAATAAGGTCTTTCCCAGGTTCTATTTCACATATAAAATAATATTAGAAAGAATGAAGTTTGTCTTTTCTCCCAAACGCACTTAGCACAGCGTTTTGAGGTAGAAAAACTATTTCAGATTTCTCCGGAGAATAACATGCGTGACAAGGGAAACAGAACCGAAGAAAAGGTGGGCTAATGGCTTTCTTAACTATAAACATGTACACAATCCAGACATATTTTAATACCATTATCTCCTACCCTCCCAGCACAAACCTTTCCAATTATACTTTTAATCAAGAATTCCCTCTTATGTTGTTACTTCCTGCCCTTCTGAGTTCCTATGATATTCAGTTTCCATCCTGGTCTCATCCTGTTTGGCCCCTTTGCGTAAAAGCTAAGGAGCCTGGCCCACAGCCTGCCAGGGCTTTCAAAGCCCCGGCAGTCTGTAAACAGGAAAGATTTCCTCTGAGGCGGAGGGCCCCTCCTTGATCAAAAGATGGCCCTTGGATAAGGACTTCCCCCCAATTTTCAGCCATTAGCACTTTGAGATCAGATGTTCTCTTGGAGGGCACATTACTAGCCATCCGTGGCAGAGGCGCTGGGCATCCTGCCAGGGGTCCAAGGGCCACACAGAAATTGCAGGAGGAATCAGTTGCAGCTGCTCTGTCTGTTAATGAGGAGGTAGGGGCTGGAGAGACATAAAGATTTCCTCTGAGCAACAGTCCCGGCTGGTGAACAGCCGTGGAGGGAGGGCAAGCTAATCAGACTTCAGTTCAGAGCACGAAAGCGGGACGGGGAAGCTGCATGAGGCGCTCTGGCAACCCTAGGGACCCCAGAGTTTGGAAGTAATGACTCTACACAGAAAGGCTGCTTTTATCCCCATGGTTAACCAGAGGCCACTTCAAAACTGTTTTTGAGCAATGGAAGCATAGCTGATGGCATTAGTTGGAGATATCCTTCCATGAAAAAGCTCCGGTTATGTTTGTTTTAGAGTCGACTTTATTACTTTATAGCCACAGTTCCTGTTTTCAAAGTTGAGGACATCTTTATCCAAGGCATCCCATCTTCCCCCCCACCCCCATCATCTCATCAGAATCTATCAAATTCAGGCAAAATCTGTCCCTCACCAGTCACCATATTTTGCATTCTTTTCTAGTTAATCACACCCGGCTGTGAACCTAAGAGTAAGAGTAAAGTGAGAGGGGGAGCAATCACGCCATCCGTTATCTTCTTTCTAAGTTGGGCAAACAGATCGAAGTCTGTACCAAAACAAACAAACAAACATTTTAAAAAGACCTGCTTTCCTGTATCGGTCTTATCTACAGAACCCGTTCTTCTTTTTAATTACCTGACAAGGAAAAGGGGTGCTTTGAATTCTTATCACACACTTCTCTGTGACTCTCAGCTGGCCCTTACAGACTGCCTGGTTTCATTTGCTATCTCCTTATTCAGATAATCTCCACCTTCTGAAATAGATTACACGCTTTTAAATCCCAGGGGGGTGGGTAGTAAAATTGTTCGTCTCTCCCTTCCATATTCCATAGGTACTAACAGATCAGTAACAACAATCAGTTCCTTTCCAACTGACAATGATCAGGACCTTATTTCATTATCATATGGGAACAGTGATGGGGACAAACTTTGTCAGTGTGAAAGGGTTTCACAATCTCTAAGTCAGATTTTAGTTTTAATCTCTAGATCAGAGGTTGATGGTTAATAAGAAGAAAGTAAATGTTAAATGTGATGCAGGTGACGAGAGGAAAGTGAAACTGTCCACAAAACCACACTGGACGGCGACTTAGAAAACATCTTACTTACCCTTCAGCCATAGGATTTACCATCCTAAACTGTAAAATATCTATTTACAAGTCCTGCTTTCCCCATTCACCGTAACCCCTTCAAGAACAACAAACAAAGCGTTACTGATCTTTCTGTATCCGGTACCCACTAGTGATACTGGCATATGATATACACACACACAATTTTTTTTTTTTTTTTTACTGAATAAGATCAAATAATATTGGCATGGGATTGAGAAAGAAGAAATGAAGATTCTGATTTTTTCAAACTTTGAGAATCTGTTTTCCGGTCAAGACATAAATGGGGGATTTAACCAAATCACATGAGGAAACAAGCATTTCCTGTGTAATACTTAGCTGTTCTTGGGAAATAACTAGATGAAATTTGGTTAACACATAAACAGAGGTCAAACAGTTGAAAAGAACTGAAACACATTATAATAATTAGTTTAGGAGGTGACCCAAGACATTTTCAGTAAAATACTTTCCATTTTTGGCCTCCATTCCCTCTTCTTTCACTGATTTGCTTTTCCTTATTTGAATGGAATCCCTACCCCCAGAAGAACTGTATCATCACTGAAAAAAGTTGAGAAAGCTAGGAGAATGGGGAAGAAAACAAACACTGCATAAGAGACCTTGGCAACAATCTTTTCCTTCTCTGAGGTTCCCCGTCAGCCATCTCTGTCCTAATCCACAAGCCCCCAATTATTTTTATTTTATTTTTTACTGAAGTATAATTAATTTACAATGTTGTGTTAGTTTCAAGTGTACAGCAAGATGATTCTTTTATACATATATACATGTATTCTTTTTCAGATTCTTTTCCATTATAGGTTATTACAAGATATTGAGTATAGTTCCCTGTGCTATACCACAGGTCTGTTTACCTATTTTATATAAAGTAGTGTGTATATGTTAATCCCACACTCCTAATTTATCTCCCCCCACCCCCAAAGGCCCCAAATTATTGCCTCACTGGTCCCTTTGCTCTTTAGCACCCAGGGCACCAGAAGGCTGGTACACAATGACTGTCCCTTAGCGGCCATCCCAGTGCCATTATCCAATTGAAACTTAGCTTCGAGATAAGCTGTGTCTTTCATTACGTGCTCTGGGGAACGAAATGAAACGACTCCATAAACCAATAGCCATAGTGATTGGCATTCAGTCTGCTCATCTCCTTTTATTTGTGGACCCATTCGGTCGAGGTCCAAATTTTTACAAAAATGCACGGCACCCCTCAAAGATGGCATCAGGCCACTGCTTGAAAGCTTCTGCGGGGAGAGAAGCTCACCACGTTATGAAATGGTCTCTCATCAGGGCAGAGAGAGAATAGAAAACCATGTCTTGAGTCTAAGCAATGAAACCCCCAAAAGCAAAAGCATCCATACCACCCGACGACTTAAGGCAACGTAAACAGTTGAATCAGTTCTTTGTAACTGAAGAGTGATCTGCTATAGAACCATGCACACCATGACGGTGTGTCCTGCCAGGTCCCAGGTGAGCGCCTGTGACATTACAAAGGCCCAATCCACAGCACACAGGGACAGCAGCGGGAATCAATGGTTTGGGTGACCTCGCTGGTAATTCCCTTCTAAGATGTGCTGTCACATACTGAGGTGGATAACAACTCTTCCAATGTGCTGAATTGCATTTGTATAAACATATGTAATGTACTAAGACCACTTAAAAAATATGTGAAACTCTTAAGTTAAAATAACTCAAGATTAAACCTGGACATCCCTGAGAAATCATATTTTATGAGTTAGGAGGTTTGTTATGGCGTATTAGGATGATAATTTCTACCTATTGGTCCCTGTTCTACCCTTCGAGATGACACAGAATAAGTTCTAAACCCCCTGGAGGACTCACTGCAGAAGGGGGTGCAAGCATCCCAAAGCACCACATCACGAATGGGCACAACCTGCAACAAACCACAAAGAGGAGACACACCAGAGCTGAAAAGGAAGGGTGGACAGGTAAGGGAACCACTGTTCTGGGGACCAGGGGAACCAGGTTTGCACCAGGGACCCACTCACTGGGCAAGTCTCTCACAGTTGAAATGCCTGTTTCTTCATCCATCCAACAGAAGGGTCAGAATGTAAATCTGGGGTCATCTTCCTGCCTAGCTGCCGAGCGGTAGATGTGTGTTTATCACTTTCTACACATTTTGAAAAATGTGTATTATGACGGGAACACAATTTGGGGTCTTTTAGTAAAAAAGAGTTATTTCTAAACAAAATTTTAACTTACAGCTGTTATACATATATGGGGTTTGTGTGTGTATGTGTGTGTGTGTGCAGGAAGGTTATTGTTTACACTAATCTGCTAGGGTCAAATCCATTTTTTCCCCAGATCTTGGTTACTTACTTGGGCTGACTGGGCACACACTTCTATTATTGGCAGAGGGCTGTCTACATCAAGCTCACAGTGTTTCTCTAGCATAAATAAGAGAGACAGAAGCAATGAGCATATAACCACCGCTGGACTCAGATGTGGTGTTTACGAAGGCAGCTGCTTTTGCATTCTTGGGGTCAGAAGGATGTGTGCGTGAGTGCGTGCATCTACGTAAGAGCCAACAGCCCTTGAAAGCAACATCCCTTCATCCTCACTGTGCCAGAAGGATTCTTCATTCAAAGCACCTTCACAAGAGAGGTAGACAACCAGGGAAATAACATGATAGAACATATTTTATCCCCCTGGTCAATTTACAAGTTTCTTTGACAGATAAATGCTAATGATCTCTGTCATAGTAGCATTACTTAGGCAGTTACACTTGGTGTATTTCCTTAGTGTTTTACACCTTTTTAAAGGTAGTCAATGATGTCTTTTAGCTGCTCTACAAAGGGTCACCTAAGGAAAAGCAATTGTATGCTTAACATCTGGGAAAAATACTGCCTGTTGGGTAGGTTCCATGAGAACAAAGTTATTTCTCAGATTTTTCCCTTCCGGCTTCAGCTTTGTTTTCCTAGGAATAGTGCAGTAACGCTGGAATTAATGAGTGACGGAGCCCTTGATTGAATCAATATTGAGTGAAAGTCATTTGTATACATAGATGTGACTCTTTCTGTGGGAGTCAGAGTGAATTTCTCAAAAAAGTACCAAGAGAAGATGCAGGGCGGACACAGCTGCCTGACAGAGGCAGACAGAAGCCTAACTTTATAGACCTTTCCATACTCCACATATGTTGAAACAACAGGCTGATTCATAGTTTCCTTGCTTAGTTTCCAAGTTGCCTTGCAACAGAAGCAGATTGACTCCCTTCCCTGGTCTGTAACTGGGATTCACAATCCTACAAGCTCCCATCTTCAGAAAGGAAACACTGCAAAGCATGGCTCCCAATTTTTGATAGCCACAAATTCAGATGTTTTCACAGAAGAGCCAAATTTTCAATTAAGACAGGGGTTGGCAAACTATGGCCTGCAGACCAAATCTGACCAACCCCTGTTGGTCTGTCTTTATAAATAAAGTTTTACTGGAACACGGCCATGCCCATTCCTTTACCTATTGTCTACGGCTGCTTTCTCATTATAACGGAGGAGTTAAGTCATTGAAATTGAGATTGTTTTGTCAGAGAAGCCTAAAATATTTACTCCCTGGTCCTTTGCAGAAAGTGTGCCAATTCCTAATTTAAAATATCAATTTATGTCGTAAAGATATCAATTTCTTTAAAAATGTAAATGTAATTTTAAAGTAAACATCACCAATCTCCTTCATCCCTGAGAATAATCCTCTCAAGCAAGTTGGTAATTTGTATCAGGAGTCTTATTACTATCATTGTTCAGTTCAGGAACCATACATCTAGGAATCTCTTCTAAAGAAATTCTCAAAGATACATAAAGACGTGAATACGGATGTACAACTGAGCGTCGTTCACATCTGCCTGTAATTTTGAGTAACTGAAAACAATCTAAATATCCTAAGCAGTTTGGGTTAAAATTATTATTTTGCAAAGTCACGTGACATAAAAGATATGTTTTAAAAACTATTTAAGGACCTAACATAAAATGCTTAAAATGTAATTTTTAGAGAAAATGGTAGGGTAAAAGGTGTCTATAAGGAACCGTCTCAATCTTTTAAACATATGTATATTTCTAAATGCAAAGAAAAAAGGCTGAAAAAAGGCATATGAAAAATACAGACAGTGTTGTCTTTGAGTGCCAGGATTATGGGTGACTTATTTTCTTGTGTTTTTCAAATATTTATTTAAGGGAAAAATATGCAGCATGGCTCCCTCATACATATGCAAACTCAGTGTGTGTACATGTCTCCATAAAAGGCCTATTGTGCAAAACAGAAGATGAGGTTTGCCAAGCCACACAGAACATTTTTATTTAGAACTATAAAAATTGTATTTTTTTTAGAAAAGAGAATCTGCAAACCTTGAGTTTTAAAAAGTGATTCTATGGAACACATACATTATACTTCATTTAAAACAGAGAAATTAATCCAAATATTGTCAATGGACTTACATAACAATTAGGTTTTGAAATTTATTTCTGATAACTCTGTGCTCAAGAAAAATAAATATGCATGCCTTTTTATTTAATTAACAAAAACGTTTGTCCCAAATAAAACTCTTCTCCGCCATTCTGTGGTTGGCCCATTTCCCAAAGAGGCCATTTCTTCGTATGGATTAAAGATAGCAGATTGGTAAGCCTTGTGATACCACTTTTTCCTCAAGTCCATGGCAGGCACTGCAGTCCATTCTGCTACTTTTTTCTCGAATGCACTCCAAGTGGCAACTACTAATCAATCAGCGGTATCGCGATAGTGAACATATCTGCCACCCTCCACATGGCGACATAACAGGTTTGGCAAGTTAATTCTCATCGCCCTCCTTCTTTTAAGACTAAATGGGGGACTTCCCTGGTGGCGCAGTGGTTAAGAATCCGCCTGCAAATCAATGCAGGGGACACGGGTTCAATCCCTGGTCCGGGAAGATCCCACATGCCACAGTGCAACAAAGCCTATGCGCCACAACTACTAAGCCTGCGCTCTAGAGCCTGTGAGCCACAACTACTGAGCCCGCGTGCCTCAACTACTGAAGCCACACTCCTAGAGCCCATGCTCCACAACAAGAGAAGCCACCGCAATGAGAAGCCCACGCACCGCAAAGAAGAGTAGCCCCCGCTCGCAGCAGCTAAAGAAAGCCCGCGTGCAGCAATAAAGACCCAACACAGCCAAAAATAAATTAATTAATTAATTTTAAAAAAAAGACTAAATGGTCAAACCCTTTTTGATCAGCATTGAACCTGATCATCTTACTTCGAAAGCAATAGAATTTTGTGTGTATATTTCAACAGCATCTCAAAATGTCTGAAATGGGACCCACTGTCTCTTTTCTTTGACTATTGACATTACCGGTACTACTGTTTTTTCAGACCCGAGGATGGAGACATTTAATCATTGAAGTCCCAGTCTTCAACTCCACTCAAATCCTATCACTGGTCAAGTTCTGACCACGTCTCCTTGAGGATACCTCTTTCTTTCTATTTCCATTGCCATTACTTAACATTCAGGGAGTGATGGGGACATCTTGGGGGAAGAGATGAAGATGCAATGGTAAGATGAAACATCAACCCATTTACTTAGTCACTAATTTTTTAAAAAAATTTATTTATTTTTTTTGCGGCACGCGGGCCTCTCACCGCTGTGGCCTCTCCCGCCGCGGAGCACAGGCTCCGGACGCACAGGCTCAGCAGCCACAGCTTACGGGCCCAGCCGCTCCGCGGCATGTGGGATCCTCCCAGACCGGGGCACGAACCCGCGTCCCCTGCATCGGCAGGTGGACTCCCAACCACTGTGCCACCAGGGAAGCCCAGTCACTAATATTTTTATCAAAGAATTATTACTTTTATGCCCTGGCTAGGGATATGAGGTAGAAAAGATCTCATAAAGCTTCTTTCTTCCCTTTCTGTTGAATGTGTTCCACTTGAAGAGCCAGTAAAATGGCTGGTGGGGCTATAAACCAACTCCAAAAAGTCATAGCTGACTGTGTTCAGTCCCCACTGAGATTCCTGTATGTGAATCACCCAGAGGCCGTATCCCCAGCAGCCCTGCTGAGCTGGCTCTTGGCAACGTATACTTTGCAGCAACCCCAAACCATCCTGGGACGCTTTGGAAGCCACATGCTCGCTCTGCCACGTCTGGTGCTTCCTGAGGCCCGTCACTCAGGGCCTGCTGGAGGGTGAAACGGGGATGGACTGGGACCAATAATGTCAGGCAAAGAAGACATGACCTGAAGTTAGAAGAGCCAGTCAGTGCCAGGCGTGGAGAGTAGGCATCACCGGTCAAGTATTCGGGGCTGGAGATGAAGCGAATTTGGGGAACAAGAGCAGCCCAGCTGAGGGCTGAATCAAAGCAGGTCTGGAGCCCCAGCAGAGGGTTACAAGTCAAGAGCATCACAGCCAGGAACACACTCGATTCTCAGCCAACCGTTGCCTCGGCCAGACATCTTCTATATGCATCTTGTTTGGTGCAAGAGCCAGGTCCCCAGGGGGCCTGTCTTGGAACAGCAGGGGAAGCTAATGAGGATCTACCAGCTGAAAGGGCACAGAGGGCACAAAGGACACTCCTGCTGCAGCAGCTCTCCTTTGTCTTCCTGGAATGTAAGCGCCACGAGGGCAGGGCATGATGCCCTAAACCCAAACAGTGATCGGCACATACTAGGTAGTCAGTAAATGCGTGCTGAATGAGTGAATGAATGAGGTAGCAGGCAACAGCTGAGCTATTAGAGGGGGAATCCTGGTGTCCAAATAAACAATGCTTTACAAAGTGCCTGCATGTATCCCAACTTTCAAGTTTGTGAGTTCTGAATTTATTACCATGTGTATTTTTTTTCTAAGTCCATGTCATGATGAATGTTTAACAGTGAGCTCGTGTTCATCATCCATCTCAGGGCCTGTGCAATCAATACAGAAACCAAACCCTCAGACAACACTGATAAGAAACATGAATAGTTTAAAATCTCAAGGTCAGGCCCAGGAAAACTGTAATGACAAAAATAATGGGGGTTGACAGTTCGAGTTCTTTTTTTAGGACGGTGTTTAGAAATACTAGACATTTTTCAATTAATGCTGGGAATTAGCTAAATAACTTTAGACGTTAGTCCACGACTGATCATTCGCTTTAACAAAAATATGGCTCAGGAGGACCAAACAGAGGAGAAAAGTACAATTAGTACGTTCATTCATTTCAGGTCCTGTTTACATCTGCATCTTGAACGACTTGGGCTTATTTTTTTAAACTAAGTTTCCTGCCTGTAATAGAATCATTAACATTCATCTTTATTGGTAACGCATCTGCGTTTAAATTCTTCAGAAGCACCTAGTCAGATGTGCTCAGGAAAGGACAAACATAGAAGGACAGCAGATTGTATCCACATCTCTGCCCCTGTTCAGCCTTTGGCAAGCTGCTTAGTCTCTGAACATTTGGGTGATTTCATTCTAAAATGGGTCTGGTACAAATAAAGGATGTCCCAAGGATGGGTGAATTAACCTGTGGTTATAAAGAGTTTTGAAATGATGACGTGCTATCAAGGCCAAGTCAAATTATGAAATCACACCTTTGCAAAAAATGCTATTGCGGGAATAAATGAACCTGAACATTGTATTTACAGTGTGATGTGCTTCTGAAATAGAATATTCATAATGGGCCTCAGCAGGCGACAGCGAAGTGCTGTCTTCTCTCCTGTTGATAGACCGCAATTTCAGAAAATGATTTTTTACAACGGCGTCTGAGTAAGCGCCTTAACTCAAGGCTGTTTTACAAACAGATACGTAGCTTACACGGCCACGGAGACATAAAGAGTGAGGTGGGATTCATGAACAAAATCGCTGTTGTCATTCCTTTGTACTTCTGCCAATGTAATCTCGTTCTTCACCATCTAATTTTAACAAGCTATGTTGAACAAAAAGATAAGGTAAAAGCTACTTCTGTGTTAGTGATCAAACCCGAGTTTAGGTTAATAGTCAGGTTATCAACTGCAGTTAAATTACCCTTCGAACTGGGCCTGTGGCTCATCTAGTTTCAAGAACAAACAACTCATTCCCACAGAGAATTTCCGTAGCCTGCAAATGTTACATTCGGCAACAGCAGAACAATAAATGAGTATTTCTGAGGCCACATGCCTAGTTCTTTTAAATAAATGATTCGCTAAAACAGGGCTGTTTGTGGGTAAGATTAAGGTCTAGGTGAAAACGTGAATGATTCCTTGGAATAAATGCGGCCAAAATAGAGTTTAAAATGCCTGACACAATTGGGGGGTAGAAAACGGACATGAAATCTGTGTTTTGGAGAAAAAAAAGCAGCAGGCAGAGGCTGTGTTGCAAAAGGCAGGGAGGGTCTGGGCTGAGCTGGGGTAGCTTGGAGAGAGAAGTGGGAGGGATGAGGGGTCTTGTTAAAAACCAAAGAAAGGAACGGGAATCAGGGCCAGGCTGAACGGGCAGAAAAGGCATGTTTGGAATTTGCTCTTGTGGCACCAGGGTTCCCCTGCACAAGCTGAGTCCTGCTATGTTAGAGGCAAAAGGGGCTCATTGCGCAGGACCCATCCCTCCCACCTTACAGACGAGGAAATGCAGGCGCAGAAAGATGAAACACGCGAGCCCACAGCTATTTGGAGGCTGTCACTTCTAGAACTCAGGACCACGCTGGGCTCCTAGAGGCATCACACTGACCACTAAGCCAGTCTCCGGAGGGAACTGTGAACGTGAAAACACAGGACGGACCCAAAGGAGAACAAGCTGAGGGCATGATCAGCTGGCCCTCTGCCTCGGCCCCAGCTCACCTTTCCCCCGCAGGGAAATGGAAGAGCTTATCATACGAGTCGTTCTGTTCTCTGGATGCAGACAAACCTGAGATGGGAGAGTGAAGGGCTATGGGTTTCCCGACCAAAGATGTCACACAAACATCCAGAAATACCCCCGAGAACTCGTGTAAGGTCATGGCGTCGGGGAGGCAGCAGGAATGTGGAAACTAGCCATGGTGGCTGAAGTGCTTGCTGTTGTGGACATGGCCATGCACCTGCTACTTCTTTGTCCCTCCCTCTTGGGTTGACACTTGCCTATTGTGACACACAGCTTTAAGAAATGCTTAGCAAATACTGTTATGGTGAGAAAGGTGAGAGCCGGGGGAGCAAATGAAACCCCTCACTATCCACGTCAGCAAACGCCTTGGGCTGACTCGGTCTGTCTGCTCTCCAGGACAGCATCTTGACATGGCTGCTCTAGGACACAGGGCTTGGTTTTTACCTGGTGACGTGGACAAACATATTTACAACACTCAGCACAGGATGCATTCCGTGTTGCTCTTTCTAAGGGGGAGGTTCACGTTCTACATCTTCCCCAGCAAGCCTGCTGTGAAGTTAACATGTGCATTTATTGGGGTTGCCAGCTGGAATGGAAGAAGGCTCTAAATTATTTGTGTGAAATTTAGGTAAAGGTGGTTTGGATGTGAGCCCAGATAGTAATATACAATAGACAAAGTTTACAGAGTTGTGATACAAAGTCCCAAGAGTTTGGGGATGTCAGAACATGCTCAGCAACCTGGACTGTTGCTACAAGGTTAATACATTTGATGCCTCTAACCCCAAAACAGATTGTGGAGATGACTGTGAAACAGAAAGAAGAGATTTCTGTCAAGCAGTATCTCTGCATCTTTTTTGAGATTTAGCTAAAGCTACTCACATGTAGAAATTCTAGGCTTTCCAAAGTAGAGGTTTTTAGAGGAAACATGTAAGTTTGACTCCACTACCCAGGAAAATGAAGGGTTTACCTTATAAATGAGAAGTGTAAGTGTGCATGTTCGTAGTCTAATTAAGTTAGAGCTTTTCCCGGGCAGCTGACTCGGTTCTTTGGCGCTAGATGAACACGCTGAGAAGGATGTCAGTCAGCCAATTCAATTCGGCAAATATTAATTGAGCAGCTGCTACAGGCAAAGCACTGTGGGAGGCTCTGCAGGGCTGGGAAACACTCTCAGCCCCTGCTCTGGAGCATCTTCCAAACTAGCTGGGTGAACAGTAGTAGAATATTAATGATTATGACCAGACACAGAATACTAGAAGGAACATGAGTGATGCATAAACATAGTTCTTGGGGGTGTGTCTGAGGACAGAGAAAGAGACCACGTTTAATCAGAAATGGCTTTCAGAAGGAAGCATCGCTGCGGGTAGGGCCGGATGATGGGCCACACGTTGACAGGGAGACGCAGGTCTGTGTAAGGCACTGACCCCTCGTCCGTCTGGGAAGGAAACAGCCCGTGAAGAGGCATGGGATAGGAAAGCAGGAGTGATGATGAAGAACTCCAAGGCGGCCACTTTGGCTGAATATAAAAGAGAACCACAGGAGAAAGGCCAGAGAGGCAGGTGGGAGCGACATGATTTCATTTCTAGTTGCATTGAACTCGTAATTCAAGGCTGAGAAACACAGATAAAGCAAGGGGGGAACGGGGAACTCTCCATGTTTCTAAGTGGCGGGGTGGGGGGAGAAGGAGGAAAGCCCCATTCCTGAGACTGTGTCAGCACCAGGGACTGGTTAACAAGTGTTGGAATTTGAGTGCTAACAGGAGAAACATAACAGAAAAGATAGATGCGATGGATATTGTAGTTACATGAGTTAGAGGCTTTAAACTGATGTGCGGGACAAATAGGAATCAAGAGATGCCCCAGAGTCTCAAGCGTTCTGGACCGTGCTGTGCAAGGTTAAAGAAATTCAGGCCGAGGAAAGGCCAGTGGTTTGGGGCATGAGAATAGTCACTGGAATCTAACATAACATGTGCGCAAACAATTCAGTCAACTGGAGGGGAGAGGACTTAGGCTGAGAAGGGTTAAGGGAGAAAGTGGAGTTCTGGGGTGTAGACACCACGTTCAAAGCCCTTGGCAGTCATAGGAAAGGGAGAGAGAGGTGAGAGATTAGTCTGAAGAGTAACAGGTCCAAGGAGGGTTTCTTTTACTCACGAGTGGAAAGTCCTACAGAATCTGTTGGACCGGGGAGGCCCATGAGGTCCCACAAGAAAGAAAGAAAAGCCCTTCTGATGGACCCCCAGCCATACACAGCTGTGGTCATTTCAAAGGAAAACAGTGCTGGGGGAACTCTGAGAGGCTGCAGACATCATTTTTATCACATACGACCATTCCTGAGGGTGATGTGACGAGAAGAGTCTAAAATAGTAATCTCTTCTCAGCCACTATCCTAAGAGCCTTCCTGCGGACGTGCTTTTCTTCGAGGCCACCGAGAATCACTCCCTCCGCCCGGCCCCACTATTGGGAAATCTGTCCTAACCAGAAATGGGGGGAAGGAGATGGCAAGGTGAAAGGGGCTGAGGCTGCTAGGAACTGAGGGAAAGCGGGGAGGATGGAAGGGACCATCAGTTTTAAAACATTGATTTTCCCAGCTGCTTTTCACTATGAATTTATAATACAAAATCCATGTAGTTTCCTCTCTCTTGGACACAACTATAACGGCACTATTTGGTTTCACTGATTGGGAAGAACGGACATCCCTGTTGTAATAACCACCATGACACTGGCTCCTGCCTTAAAGGATGGGTTGGTTTCCCATTGGATTGTACTGAATATATTTATAAGTCCGAAGGCACACCTTGGCAAATAATGGCTCTTTAAAGGCCATTAATGCTATTATCAAGTTTGTGACACTGAGATAGCATCTTCCTTGAATTTTCCAGAAACTCCACCCATCCAGATTTTTATTTTTTATTTAAAAAACTTTTTTTGGAGTCTAGTTCATTTTAAATGTTGTGTCAGTTTCTGCTGTACAGCAAAGTGAATCAGTTATACATGTACACACACCTACTCTTTTCAAAATTCTTTTCCAATATAGGTCATTACAGAGTATTGAGAAGAGTCCCCTGTGCTATACATTAGGTCCTTATTAGTTATCTATTTTATATACAGTAGCGTAGATTTTTAGAAGACTGCAATTATGACACTCTTAACCGGCCAATTTATTATAAGAACATTCAGAAATTCTTGCTGGCTGCATACACGCTGAGCCTGAGATACCATCTCTATTGTGGTGTGTGCCGCGCTCTTGAAATACTTATGTGTCTCCTCCCAAGGATGCAGACTTCATTGTTTACCGTCTGAACTTATTTTAAGGAAGAAAACCTGCGGATGCAGTTCCTGTTAGAGTAATACCTAGGCTTTATTTAACATATTTATCTTGTATTCCTAAGATATTTCCACCTACATTATCTCATCCACGTTGTGTTATTAAGATTGGGAGAGAAAGGAAAGCATTTTGTTTTCTTCAGAAAGAGAAGGAAAAAGATTAACTGAAGCCGTGTCTAGGTAGACACAGACCTTGATGTCGTTCAGTCTTCCTCAGCCATGCTGTTAACACCATCAAACCACAGTATCAATGGTGGCATAACCAAGCCATTCGTAGATTGCAACCCTGCCCATATGACCTGTGTCCTGTCTCATAGATGGGCATGCACAGCAGAGGGGCAATTATAACCCACGTCCCTAATTCTCACCAGAACACTTTTTCACAGGGAGCTGCTAACATGATCCCCTGACAATCAGAAATCCCCAGTTCGTGTTAATGAGCTAACACACACATCAGGCACGATGCTAGCACAGCTACAGAGGGAAATGAGGATGTGCCTTGAAGGACTGAACCAGTGTAGCCTAACGGTTACTCAGTAGGGGCCTCAGCCAGGGACAAAGAAATTGGCACTGGAATAAAAGGTAAGGAAAATGCAAATTTTTTTCCTTGGGAAAAAAAAAAAGGAAGCTTCCAATCAGTGCTAACTCCCCCCACCCCCCCTGCCCCTTCCCTCAGCTTAATGTCAACAACCTTCGATGAAAAATCAAGTTATGGGCTATCCCTTGTAGGTGCTACTACACCTAAAAAACAACATAATCCTGAATCAGACCAAGTCAACCCAGGGCCACCAACTTTGTGGGTATCCGTGTCCTTCATTGTCTTTGAGTCAAGAGTGTGTTCTTTCTTCTTTAAATTTGGAAATTTAGTGCTTTCTACTTTTGTAAAGTTATCTAGCCAGGACTAAGATTTTGACCACATCTTAACTTTTTCCGTGCCATTTCAGTGACCAAGGGTATCTTACACAGTAGCAGGCCTGCTCACAGCATCTGGTGGTTACAGAGTCAGATGAGGACTTGAAATCGTGACTACACTGACTGGCCTTTGCCTCCTCTGGCTGTTCTAAAGAAATGTAAGAACTCGAATGGGGAGACATTCAGCATCCTCTTTCAGACGGGACTTGGCTGTGCTCTCCGTGACATGCCAATCTATCACAGAAGCAACAAGCCATCACCTCCAACCTGTCCGGCTGCTTGTACAAGTGTCTGAACAGATAGAAACAAAATACTCTGGAGCATTGGTTTCTTCTCAAAAAACACTCTTCTGTTTCTCATAGGGACCCAGTGCCTTGAGCAAACATTCTCTCTTTAACCCTTACAGAGTCACTGTGGCCAACACAAGTATCGAAATCTTACAAATAGGGGAGCTGTGGGAAAGCAAAACTTTCCTGCTATTTGCCTGAAATTAAGTGAAGGAGGGGTGTTTGGAAGAGAACCCAGTCTTCTTACTCCTGGGCTTGTGAGGATCTGGTATACAGCTGGTACAGCTGGTATCTCATATGTCCCTTGAACTAACTGTATAAATGGAAACTTTGTGCTGCCTGGTTACCAGGCCTTCAGATAAATATTGTATTTATGTGTGTTTTGTGTTTTCAAACTCCATCAACCGAAGGAACCAGAATTCAGATACACCCCCTGCCGCATCCACCACAAATTTCACTGCTAAGACAAGTTTTGACTCAGTGGAAAATCATCAATTTGTTGGAAGTTTCTGTGCACAAGGCTTCACTTAATCCAAACTAAGAGTTTAAAATTTAAGTCCTTCCTCAGAATCAGCTGGTTTGTATTTAAATTTTTGTGTGTTTCATAGAAGAAAATGGTTGCTGAATAAAAAGTAGTCTAGTAATATTTCATTCGAATTTTTGCATTCAAAAAGTATATCCCAAGCCCCTTCAATCACAAAGATGGAAAGGTATTTGGTGCAGCAGCTGAGCATTTGGGGTCAGTTAATTGCACTTTTCTAAGCCTCAGTGCTATCATCTGCAAAATAGGATGATAAAAAGATTAAGTGAAATGAAGTCCGATGAAGCACAGAGTGTTTAGTGAGCACATGGCAGCCACAGAGGACTAAGCAGCAAGAACCAGCCACGACGACTCCTTTCTATCAATGTTATGTGGCAGCCTGGATGGGAGGGGAGTTTGGGGGAGAATGGATACATGTATATGTATGGCTGAGTCGCTTTGCTGTGGGCCTGAAACTATCACAACATTGTTAATCGGCTATACTCCAATATCAAATAAAAAGTTTAAAAAATTAAAATAAAAAAGTTTAAAAATTAATAAATAAATAAATATTCTATTGATGATTTAAATTAAAGGAGAAAAAACACGCTGACCTAATAAATAAGATATAAGATATGTACAATACAGACCTGGGCTTGATGAGGAGAAAAACTACGTTACAAGCAATTGAATGGACAGAAGCCAAAAGATTTTTTTTTTTCCTCTCCGTGCTTCTGCAGCATTTAGTAGAATTCTGAATGCAAGCAGTTCACCTTCTGTGCTATCTGTGAAGACTAAATGACTTCAGCCATAAGCCATCATAATGTGTTTGGTGTGCTTCACAGCCAATCTGAGGGTTGTCCCGACCTTGTGTCATCCTAACTGACCTGGATACTGGACACAGTTCAATCAACCAGAGAAGAGCAGGAAATATCTTCTTCGGAGGTGCTATGTTCTGCCAGGTCACTGACTCCTACAGTCAGGATTGATTACAAACACCCAATTAAGAGGCATTTGGAACCTGATCTGAACACTAATCTTGTCTCTTGTTTTTCTTCAGGCTTAACGATCAGCCTTGATGAATACTACGACCATTAGTTAAGTTTATTTTATAGTCTCCCTCACAAGCACACACACGCACATGTGTGTTTGTGTATGTGCTTCTCCGAAGGATGTCAGCACGCATACAAGTATCACGTTTTACGCTGGAAGGAAAGGAGCTGATAATACGCATGCCGGCTGCAGGCATATGTCTCCCTTGGATCAATTTTGAAGGGCCGCCTCCCCAAAATGAAATCTGGTTGGAAATGCCATGCACATGTTGATTCAATTGGATAAGATTTCAACTAATCTTCTCATAAAGGTTGCTTCTTTCAAATTACGGAAATGCCCAACACACAACAACCTTGTAATACTCAAAATTCATTATGATCCAATGTGATTGCTTATAGGAAGAAATAATAAAGGAAATTAATTTTATTAAACACACGGAGTTCTTTTCAAATTAAATCAGTGCTAATGCGGAAAGAAATCAAAAGGAAGAAAGTAGATGATTATCTGCTTGAGCAGCAACAAAGGATGCTGCAGGTGGTAGCAACCACACTGACATCCGCTGTTCTGAGAAGAGTTCATTTTTACCCATTCAATAGTTTTTTAATTGAATTTAGCTTGGTGGTGGTGCCTCTCACGCTGCCCATGTTGGGAAGTTACTTGAGATCAAAATCAGCAATGAAAAGATGAGGAAAAATAAAGCAAAGGAAGATCGTTCTGAATTTGCCTGGCATAAAAAGCAGGCTCTTGGACCAAAAACTTTGTGTTTATTTTAACGTAACTGTAGTATAAGCAAGAAATATATTTCTATAGGAGTCAACGAAAAACAATTAGAAAAAATGCTTCAGTAAGACTGTTTTTGGATTAGAACATTTTTTTCTATCCCCATTCCAAAGAGTTTGGTGATCTTCAAAGGATAGTACATCCAGACTTCAAGACTATAGATGAGTTTTGTCTGCTTTTGAAATTTATAAAAATGGAATCACAGAAGTCAGGATGGCAGCTGCCCTTGAGGCCAAAGGTCAGAGACTTAAAGTGGACAGGAGGTGGCCTCTTCCTAGGAAGCTGGAAACGTTTGCTCTGGTTCGGTGATATGGGTGTGCTCACTTTGTAAAATTGTATCAAATGTTACACTTACTTTGTATATTTTTCTAGATATAGATTATAATTTAATATACTTTTATATTTAGTATAGAAAAAAGAGAATTACTTTGGCAAAAAACACCCACTGTTTTCCATAAAACAAAGTCCTTGTTTGCTTTGGTCTAAGTGATGCTCTAAAACCCAAGTCTAGGACTAGCGGTACGCCCATGCCTCAGATACAAAAAAACTCACTAATCAGGATAGATAATACTTTAACGCAATTTAAAAAAAATAAAATTAATGCAAAAATCCATGCTGAACAAAGATCAAAACAAAAAATATAACTTAGGGAAAGCAAAAATGGAACTTTTAGTCCCCAAATTCCCTATAACAACAAAGTTACCATTGTATAATTACATTTTCAGGAAAAATCAGATTTGAGGAGCTAAGGGAAGATTAATTTTCATTCAGTGAGTTTATAGTCTATGAAAATAAATGGTGTTTCCAAGTTTATAACAGCTTAGGAAATTTTAAAAGTAGCATTAAAGACAATGTGTGATTTATTCCAACAAAATCCCTAGACTTGAGTATCGTCTCTACTTAATTACAGTTTTATGTGTTTAAACTTCATATGAAGTTACAAGAGTGAAATCTTCCTTTGATTGCACTGAATTAAGAAAAAGACACCAATTTATTGGTTACACAAAGAAAAGGCTACAAATCGTAATGACAGAAAAGCATTTATGGGATGTTAGCCTTGCGTCTTGGTGAAATCCTACGAAACAGCCCTGACAAATCAGGCAGTGAAGTCAGGAAGTTGTCACTCAGAAAACCTCCCTTCTCCCCCATCACCACCACGTTTTTAGACTCTCTTTCTGGAGCTTCACATTCATTTTCCTAATGTTTTTAACCCAATGTCTGTGAAATTTTTATTGCTCCCCAGATGACATCTGATCTGAATGTAACCACACACCTCTTTGCTCAGCAGTATTTGTCACAAACCATTATAAATTATCATGCTGATAGTTTGCATTGCTGGGAAACCGGAAAAGCTCCATAAATTCTAACTACTGTATCAATGACATTCTTGTTTATTATGCAGATATAAAGTTTTATGAGAGTCAAGATGGCCGCTTTACCACCGAAGGAAACTCCAGTGGAGTAAAACCCAACCAGCTCAGTGTAAGTTCTGAAAACCATTTTCAACGCACCATGAACACTGCCTTCTGACCAACACTCTGCAGGTGCGTTTTTCTTTCTTTCCTGCTTTTAACTCTGCTTTGACACTTCACAAGCATGGAGGAGTTTGCTGGTGCAAAAGAGAGAAATCAGATTCCTCCTTTTCTTCTCCATTCAGAACATTCTATAGCCACCTCTGGTATCAACATCACAATAAAACCAGGCACAGACTAGCTAGCTAGAAATCCCAGCCCAAGATTAGCCTGCAGACAGATGCTCTATGGCTCCATGGATTGACTGATTGATACCACACCTTGTTCAATGAAAGAATTCAGGGAGTCCTCATATTATGTCTTTGATGCTTATTTGTAATGAAACCTGATTCAGGGGTGGCATACACATAGATGGTTGAATTTTTAAAGCTACCAGGCACAACTTGGACATTCAGTTTCCTTAAGGAAATATCCTCCCCCCCTCCCCCCCCCACCCCCGACATCCACTGTAAAAACCTTTCTGTAAGGTTAGCACAGGTTAACTATGTACTGGGCCAGTCCTGGTACTCTTCACATGAAAATATGTGATTGTGTGCATTTCACTGTATGGTTAAAATTATGAGAGCATATTTTAATTTCATGATAAAGAAAACAATAAAATAGAAATAAAGGTATTTTTCCTACCAGAGCTTGGCTATTTAATTACTTATTTATTCCTACACTCTAAGAAACAATTGTTTACTTGGGTCTCCAGGATGTTTTGCAATAAGCAAATTGTGAAGGAATCAATTTCTTGAGCGTTCCCATTATGAAAGCTCACTATTCGAATACCGACAGTTTCAAGAGAAATGCAGGATTTATTGTATGCGGATCATCCCCATTATTGGATTAACACATTTAGTTTGCTTAGTTTCCTATGTCCAAATGTTCTAACAATCACCAAGTTGTTAAAGATACCCTAAGAATGATGATAACGGCTTCTGAGGGGAGCTTCTAGCTTTTCAAAGGGCTTTCATATCCACTACCCTATTTTATCTTACTATAAAACGGGAACAGCAAGTACTTTTTACTGCTATTAGACATATAATATAGCTGAGACAAGGAAAGACATTAAATATCTCAAATAAGACAAACGGCTTGTTCTTAACAGAAATGATAAGTAAAAGCTTCCCAGTTCTCTGAACGTGATGTGTCATCTCAAATACATTTTTGGAAGTGGCTTAATATAAACGAAAAAACCCCACAATCCACCAAACCCCCAAAATCTATACTTTTGCACATCCAACATAAACTTTGGAAGTCTATGAATTTATTCCTACAGGAGTTTCTGGTGCTTTCCATTTTGCTAGGGAATTCTAACCCCCTGTAGATTTTAAAGCTGTGGATTCTTCTCACAACCAAAAGGAGATAATTGTGCCACATGTGTAGAATTTTCAGCTGCAACCTTCAACAATAACCAGGAGTCATGTGGACCAGTCAGGAAAGATAGTGATGGCAAATGTCTTAAGTTAGTCTTCCTATATCATTTTTGGAATTTTCATTGATAAAACAATCAGGGAGCACCACTTGGAAACATGGCACAAAGGTATTTTCCAGGGCCATAATCTCCATTGACCATATCAAGCTAAAGGTATCAGCCTTCAAGACTGGGCAGGAGATGGCTCCTTCACAGAGAACAAATACTCACTTGCTACAATTTAAAAACCACCTTATTCTGTAGCATTAAAAAACAAAAACAAAACTCACCATCGTAATTACAGAAACAATCTTCTTGGCCTTGTCAGCTTCTTGCTGATATCACTTAAATGGTCCCTTACTCTGAGTTATAATTATCCCTTTTCTTATCATGTTTAAATAACAAAACTAACAAAAAAGTTTGCTCCCCCCATCCTACCATACTCTACCTCACATCATGATATGGCAGAGAATTATTTAAGGCTTGCTGCGTGCCAGACACTTGTAAACACTTTACACACATTATCTCATTCAACTGGCTTCCCCTTCTTACACTCCTATGCAGTTGGGTGCTGGAGCTGACTCACACCAGCTCACGAGAACCAGATGTACACAGTTCTTTGCAAGTCTGTGCACAGTGACATCACTGTAGTTTGAAACTGGCCATGGTAGGAATATTTACACTACAGAAATCGGCAAATATCACAGATCAGGACTTGACCTATCCCCTCCCTAGATCCAGTTGTTAACACTGACCAGCACACCACTGCTAATTACTATTCTGAATTCCTTAACTATTATATTACATATATACATGGTCAAAACTCTCAGATCAGGAATTAGTAAGCATGAGTTTACTGAAATCTAACAGCACCTTATTTTGAGGAATAATGTTATTACTTGAGTATGTTTTACCAGAGTTTCTTAAAAATATCTCCTATAGCAGTTTAAGTATTGGTAAAATGCAAAACATAAAACAAAACAAAATAAAATGAAATGGAAAACAAGTCTCCAATTTGTCTAGGTGACTGACATTGTAAAAACCACCATACAGAATACTGGCCAAAAAAAAAAAAAGAATTCCCTGTTTCCAAGAAGTTACTGGAACACTCTATTAATGTCAACTTTCACACAAGATTAAAAAGTCAATATAATGCCCTGAAGCACTTCTGAATCACAGAACAAAGATTCAATTGAAATTGGCATAATTTTACCTGCTGTAGTGTTCCACTGATTATTTGGAAATTGACCAACAGGACATGAATGTATGCTAATTCTCCAGGCACCAGATGTTGAATTAACCAGATGACCTCATCTCCCTGACCATGAAAAACTAGTTTACCCCACCAAACCAACAGGTTCTTGAGGACTTCTTGCAGGTGGGAATATTTTCATACTATTCTTTTCTTCTCTAAAAAGGTTATGTGTTGGCAAAGAAAATATTTTAAATAATGAAACTCATTTTAAAACTTGGGAAAACGTATCAGTCTTTGAGAAACACTTTAGAAGTGAGATTTAAATAGATTACTTTCCTTTGCTAAAACTATATATCTAAACATCACTGAAGGTTGTTATTCAGGTTCAAGTCTCTGGAGAATACATCATGTGCAGTGTGCCAGAATAGGATGACACAGATAAGACAGAGACAGGTGGTCTGTTGCATGGATGTCCAGTGAGAAAAGCAAATCTGGATCTGAGTGGACTGCCGCTTGCAATGTTCAAACATACTTTCCAACTGTGGAAAGCAAAACCTACACACAGTTCTTTCATACGAAGTGAGGAAATATAATTTAGACTGTCCCTCTAGTGAGAATGTTTTCATAATAATGAAACCTGGTATAAATTGATGCTTAGTAACTTAACCATAGCAGGAGATAGGAATGCTAAAGCACATGAACAAACATTATATTCATCGTGAATTAACAGTTCTTTTAGCATGTTCCATAAGAGATTTGCAGTTATTAATCTACTATAAAAATCCCTCATTAGACTTACCCTATAGTCCTCATTTTTTTTTTCAATGACAATTTGCTTTGGTCATGTCAAACTCAGTAAGATAAACAGAGTTCTTAGATCACAAAACATGCCCCAGATTTGTTTAAAAAAAATACCCGACCTCACCGTCTGCCAATGCACTATATGAGAGTGACCTACGATATTTAGTAAGAACTCAAGTGAGAGTTTGGGTTTCTAATTCTTCACCTTTCCAGGAAAAAAAGACACATATATACACATTTCTTAACAAAAGAGTTCCAAAACCAAAAGTGTTAACAGGAAAAAAGAGTATGAGAAATTACACATTTAAATATAATTTCCCTGGTTTAGGGAACTCAGAAATCACTTAACATAATTTAATTTCCATACCATTGACACATGATCTGGCCTAGATCAGAATCCCTCCTGGATCCATTTACATTCTAGGTGGTTCACAGACTTCCCCCCCATAGACACCTGCGCCCACTAGATGGTGCTGTGGCGCCCTGTTCAAACATTCTCACTTACTTGCAGTCTCTGTCTTCCAAATCGAAGTGAGGGTTGAAGTTAATCATAATTCTCTGATATGGGTCAGGAGCCTGAATCAGCCATTCACATTTTTCACTTGGGTGATAAGAATGAGGATAACCAGGAGATGTAAGGTACCCGGGGCTTTCAATTTTTATAGTATCTCCACATTTATCTGCAATAAAAATAATATTTTAGTAGACCTTTTCCTGACAACCAGTTAGGTATTCTAAATTTACATATAAATGACCAGTTATTAAACATTCCATAACTTTTTAAGGGGAGCTCCAAGAGGCGCTTGCAGGTCCTTCAGGTGGCGCCAATACCAACACGCCACCAAAGGACACTCTTTGATCTCAGGAAGTCGGTTCAGGAGGAGAGCAGACTGAGATCTGATAGGACTCCACCCCCACCCCACACAAAGTTCCCTCCCAAGAAAAAGGTCTTCTAGCATTAAAAACATTAAGTCCCCTCAATGGATGTTAACATGGTCCCCAGGGAGCCTCTGCTAGACTTAATTATCCCCCCAGAAGTGTAATTGCATTAAGGAGCAAGTTCTAAGTGAAGGCGACTAAAAGATGCTATTTGACCCTTTGTGTTGCTTTTTGATGATAAGCCTGGTCTGTGTCATTGATCAGTGGGGATTGTCATCCAGGATTTCAATTGGCTTAAAGCCAGACCTTTTGTTGTTGTTGTTTTATCTGCCTGTAAACCTAAGTGATTTTGAGTTATCTCTGCTTTTGAGATCCAGATCATCAGAGAACAAAGTACATGTGGTGAAGCAGAAATAATTCTGCTCTACTGCTCCAAGTTGCTCAGTCTTGGAGACCAGATCAAAGTAACTGGGCAGAAAGAAAAATAAATAGCTACACAGCATTAATTCTAATTACCTACAAGTTGGAAAAAAGCTCCACCACAGGGAGGTCTGGGTATCACATATGATGAGCTACACTGTCACAGTTTAGGAAAGGCGAGCTAACAAGTTTTGAGCCCTCCTTTCAAAAAACCCAAAGGCCAAAGTGATTCACTGAGAGCCAAAGAAACCAGTCTCTGGGCTGCTTTATTGTTCAGTGTGGACCCTCATTGTCACTTTTAATGATGGATTTCATATTGGAGAGCCTCAGCCTGCAATGCTGCCACATTTACTGATGCTTAATCTCGAGCAATAAAAATTTGGTGCATAAACTATGTGAGAGGAACAGGTATGAAAGCAGTGAAATATATAAGCCTATCAATCACAAACTTTCAGTAATGGTATCTATAGATTTTAATATTGCATCTAATAGATTCCCTGTGGAAAGCGAATGGCATTCTTTGCTCTCAGCATGAATTTATAAATCTACAGAATTTTATTACAGGAAAACCAGGTCAAATGGAAACGAAAGATGAAGCGCACATCAAAAATGCATAAAGCTACATGCATTACAGAAATCATTTCCCATAAATTAAAAAGAAGACAATATAAATTACATTGTTTTTCTCGATTGCTAGATGTTTTTGACTTTGTTTCTTAGACTGGGGGTAGCCTTATATGGGTTTCCTTTGCCTTGGCTTTTAGAAGCTTAAGGTTCGCCAAGAAGAAATGATGTTGTAACCGGAGTTCAGAATCTCAGCTAATGATCATATTGGACTCTGTTATGTGATTCTGCCGAGGCTCTTGCATTATTTTAAATGTGCAGAAAACTTGGAAAGCGACCCCATCTCATTAAGTCTCCTCCAGCTCTGTACAAACATCATGGCAGTGTCTGGCATCTGTTAGACGAGTGAAATAAAACAGCACTGCTTGTAGCCACTCGACAGAGTCACTTCAGAAGACATTTAGGTGGATTCAGTACCACACCAGAGCTCTTTAATCTGTGACTTCTGAGAAAGTGACAGTGTAATAAGATAATGCGGACTCCTAGACTCCCTGGCTCTGTTAAATCTCTCCAACAGTTGATTAAGAAAGAGCAGTTTCTAACGATTCTGGACCATTAGTCCTAAATAAGGTTAATGAATTAATTTAGCAGACCCTGGTACTTGGAGGAGGTGGACATGGCTGGAAGAGGTCTGTTGAGCTACAGAGGCATTAACTGGCTCTGGGCCCTGCAAGCACAGCAACATGGGTTTAACTAGTCAAGTCACCGATTGAAGCTCAGGGTCTCAGCCTTCCCCAGATGTCTGTGAAGAAAACTAAGAAGTATATATATTTCTCATGTATGTACATACACATACACCCACACACACAGACATATGGAGCTCACAACCTAAAGTCTGAAAGCTATTTGCATTGGATTTCAAATCCATCCTATGAACACCACCACCGATTTAATCTCCAGAGTTGTGGAGGCAGAGGTTGGGTTACTGTAATTTCTAAAGTCTAACCACTTGAGCTCTTTCAATTGGAGTGAATGTTATTTCGTTCCCTGCCGGACTATAGAAAGATGCCATCACCCGAGGTTCATTAATAAATTGAACTCCACATTCACAATTGTGTGTGTGTGTGTTTTGCTTCCAAGTGTATCTTTTAGAACACTGCTTGGTAGCTGTTGGGGAAATCGATTGCTTCAATCACGAAACCTCCAGAAAGCATATTAGAAAGATTAACTTCCATCGTAAAGATGTGATTTACATTCCTCTCGGTATGAACTCCTCCACTTGTGGTCTCTTATTAAAACAATATACCACCGTAAGTAGCGGATGGTCTTTCCTTCTAATTACTCTGATTGAAATCTAAGCCAGACAAAAGTAAATATTTGATAATTAGTTAATAATAATTGCTGAAGACTTACTGTAAAGATAATGCCGTCCCCTTGCTCCCACCTACTTTACAGTGTAAGTCAAACGTGCCTACAACCAGATCCCATTTTAAAACACATTATTTAGGTTACAGGATACTGTTTATAACCCAGCACGGTCTTCCATTTACTTAACAGTGAGTGGTTTTAAAAGCTAAGTGGAAGCTGCAACTAGGTTGGGGATTTTCAGATATCCTGGTGCCTTACACCGTATATATCAGATTCCTTTATTGACACGATGTAACTTTCATTCATACTCCAGACAGATCAGGGCCATTTACAAAAGCGGAGGAGGGAGTTACATCCACCAGCAAACCGCTATCTCCTGCAGGCACCCACCAGAGGAAACAGTTCGGGGGAGCTGCTCGAGAACCAGGAAGTTCTCCTGGTAAAGTGTTCATTAACTTTCAACAGCCATCAGATTTTTGAAAGGGAGTCTCATCTAATTTGCCTTTGGGAGGAAACATTATTAAGATAATTGGTGTGCTGCTCCGGGAAGGTAAGCAGTTCTGCCTTGTAGCAGAGGTAGGAGAACCTCCACGGCCAAACAACCAACTTCAGGAGGGAGTCAGAGCACTTGAAATCTCCCTGCCCTACACCGACTGATCTTATTGCTTGATTTCTCCGCCTGGATAAAAGTTTCCTTCGCCCAGGAGGCGGCTCTCCGCGGTGGATCCCGGCAGCTGGGCGCGGGTCCGGGGTCCGGACGCGGGCAGCCTGGAGCCGGGTTCACCCCCGTGGCCGCGCGTCTCCGCCTGTCACTTACCGTTGCGAAAAGCGCCGGCCGCCGAGAGGACCAGGGCGAGCGCGGCGCACAGGAGCGGTAGCCCCCTCTCCATCCTCCCTTCGCTGGGTTCCCGGGCAGACGCGGGAGAACCGAACGTGCAGGGAAAACAGAGCACCGGGGCGATCTCAACAATCCGGAGCGCTTCCACTCCTCCCAGAGCTGTAAAATCCTCAGTCCGTCTTGGAGAAAGGAAAGCGGCGAGGCAATGCCGTGATCCGAGAGAAACCCTCCTCTTTTTGTGTCTCAAGTCGCCTGCATCCTGTCATTTAGCTCCAGTTTCCTCTCTCTTTTCCCACACTTGTTCCTCTTCCAGGAGCCACTGCCCGGGCCATGTCTCAGAAAAAAAAAAAGGGGGGAGGGTGGTGGTGGGAGGAGGAGAGACGTAGAGAAACGCACACCAACGCCAATTTCCAGAAAGAAAGAAAAAAAAAAATCCGGCTTGTTTCTGGACGCGTTGGAGCCGAGGAGCTGGCGCCCAGGGGAGGTCCGAGGTGTCTGCGCGAAGGAGAGGAGCAAGCAATGAAAAGATGAGCGGGAGACGTAGTTGTTTCACCAACTGCACCCCTGCTTCCCCCACCTCCTCCTCCCCTCCCCTTCTGGAGCCCTTCCCTCGCTTCCTCCCGCCCCTCTCCCCGCACGGGCTCGCCAGCAATTGCCTGACAGGAGACGGGGAGGAACAAGTTTCCCTCCGTGTGCGTTCCCCGTGCGTCTGTCCGTCTCTCCCGCAGGCCCTGTTGGGACCTTCCCGGGAAGGGAGGCGCCGGGGGTCCGCGCCCAGGGCGGGCTGGCGGGTGTGTCTGGGGGACTGGGCGTCGAGGTCGGTGGCAGCGCCAGGGTCGAGCTGGCCCACCTCAGCGTGCTCGCTCGGTACCCCGGGGGGTCCCAGCCCAGGATCTTGGGGATCCGCCGCGGAGGCGTGCGGGGCGCTCGGGAGGTAGCGGCTGCTGCTCCCAACTCCGGACGCCCGGCAGGCGTCCGGGGCAGCCGGGTAGTGACCTAGGGCAGGAGCAGCAGGGTGCCCCTGGACGCTGCGGGACAGGCCCGGAGGGGCTGAGGAAAGCGCGGCAGGGGTGGGGGACGCACCCCGGAGCCGGGCGAGGGTCGATAGTGTCGCTGCCACGTAGAGCCGAGTCAGTAGATTGGCGCGGGCGAGGCTGTGTTGCGGCCCCACCCGGCCTCCCTGCCCGGTAAAGGGGCGCGCTGCTGGGCGCCTGGCGTGCTCGGGTGCCCGCCGCGCGCCGCGGGCTCCATTGTTACCCGAGATCTGGTGTCCTCTCCTCTGGGTCAGAGGGGACCCTGGAGGGTGGGAGCTGGTGTGCCTTCCAGCTAGGGGGCAGTCGTCGCCCGACCCCGCCCAGCATCCTGACTCGGAGCCCAGGTGCTCGGGGTTTGGAAATTAGGGGTCCAGTGCCCCGGGTTCCTGTGCAGTCCGGGGGGAGGGGAACAGTGGCGGGGGCGGGGTTTGCTCCTGGCAGGGCTCTCACGGTACCAGTTCAGACCACAGGCCAAGGTCACGCCGGCCCTCCAGCTCCTCCCCCCCCCCCCCCCCCGCCTCCCACGGTGGCGCGTCCTCACTGTGGGCTGGATGCCCCCCAGTTCCATCCCCGAGGGCTTTCCGGGAACTGCTGCAGAAAGCCTCTGCGGATAGGAACAGCAAGGACATTTCAGGGAACAGACAGGTTTTGGCAGCGGATCAGGCCCTTGAGAGGGGTAAATGCCCGCGGACCCCCTCCGAAGGAGTTCGTGGGGAAGGTGAAAAGGTCAGACGCCTCCTGGGAACGGCGTTTCTGCACACACCCGAAAGCAGAGCCTTATTCCTACCTGGCGCAAAGAGCTGGCAAAAGAGATTTAGGAATGTTGGCAGGAAGACTCTGGTCAAAGGTTTTGGCGGAAGAACTAGGGGCGGGACGGGAGAGAGGAGGCCCAGGGCGTGCGGGCCCCGGGCGACGGCTCAGCGCTCGCGGGTGGCGGCTGGGCGCGGTGGCGCGCGCCGGTTGGGGTGTAGGCGAGCCCCGCGCGGTGCAAAGCTGCACCCCGGGCTCGCCCGCCCGCGCCCGGGAAGTCCCCGCCTCCAAGCTGGAGACCAGCACCCAGGGCGCCGCGAGTCGCCCTGCCCGAGAGCGCCTGTTCGCCCTCACTGGTTTCCTGCTTCTCGGCTATCCCACCCCGGACGCGGGGTTGGAAGGGGGCACTACGAGGCCGGGAGTCAAACGCCTGGGTGGAGCGGAAGGGGCAGTGGCGGGGCGAGACAGGGCGCCAGCCGCGCCCTGCGCAGACCCCGGGGAGTAAGCGCCGCGGAGGGAAGCCCGGGCGCTTGGCTACCGCGAACGTGCGACGCCTCCTCCCCGCCTTCCTCTCGGTCCCCGGCGCACCCCCGCCAGTCCCAGTCCCCGGCTGCGCGGGGCGAGCGGCATCGTCAGATTTGGGGTGACCCCGGGCGACCTTAGCCCGAGGCTCGTAGGGAGAGGCGCCTCTCTGAACCTGGCCGGTTGACAGAGAAGGCGAACCGGGCGGCGCAGCGCCTGGGCGTCCTGGAGTCCTGGAGTCCTGGAGTCAAGGCTGCCCTCCTCCTTCTTAGTGGGAACTGCGCGGCCGCGCTCGGTCCGGGAAGCGGTTTTGACCCGTCTCTGTGCCTCCGCGGGGTGAGCGAAGGGGCACAAGCGGAGACTTGATCTGTGTTGTTTTTAGAAAACTGCCGCCAATCTCTCTTCCCTTTCCCTGCTGAGTGTGCATTTCCCAGGTTGGAGCCACCAGCTAACAAATAAAGCCACCAGATCCTACACTCAGAAAGGCACTGCCCTCACTCCGCAACCTCGCCCCCGGGCTCCCTCCCGCCTTTCCCGGGGAAGGGCACCTCCCGCGGGTCGAGGCGCAGAAAACGTCTGTCTCTTTCTTGCTCCCCAGCTGAGCATTTTGCCAGTCTCTCTCCAACCAACTAATAAGACACGCAGAAGGTACTCTGGGGGAAATATCATATTTAAGTTCTGCCTCTGATTTTTCTGGTCTCAGCTGATCTGAGGCTTTTCTGGACTCCGGAGTTTCCACACGCAGTACTGGGTAATGGGAGCCCTACCGCACTAATTGATAATTGCCCGCTAGTGGGTTGGTGCAGAGCAAATTGTTCTCGCTAACAACCTCTTTCCTCTGCTGTTGGATTCTACTAAGCGCAGAAAAGGGTCAGTTTTAGACTTCTGCAATTCCCCTGCAAAGGGAGACAGACCGACCTTTACTTGACGTAAGTGATAGACGCAGGAAGAGTTTGGCAGTATTCCTAGGTTGATTTTATTTTGGTCTTGTGAACACATCATTCTTCCGGACACCACAAATCCCCAGACTAGGTAGGACCCAATTCCACTGAAGGGAAGATTCATCGCACCCGAGAGCCAGTCAGAGGCCCTGGATGGGCAGTGCCCAGCGCAATGGACTCCCATGGAGGGGTTGCTGCGGGAAGAAGGCCCTTCGCTTCTGCCTCCTGAGCGGGGCTGGAACCGAGGCCCATCATTAAGAACAGACTGGGTGCATACAGAGTGAAGTGAGTCAGAAAGAGAAAAACAAATACCTTATGCTAACACGTATATATGGAATTAAAAAAAATGGTTCTGATGAACCTGGGGGCAGGACAGGAATAAAGACAAAGACACATAGAGAATGGACTTGATGACACGGGGAGGGGAAAGGGGAAGGGTAAGCTGGGACAAAATGAGAGAGTAGCATCGACATATACACTACCAAATGTAAAATAGATAGCTAGTGGGAAGCAGCTGCACAGCACAGGGAGATCAGCTCGGTGCCTTGTGACCACCTAGAGGGGTGGGATAGGGAGGGTGGGAGGGAGATGTGAGAGGGAGGGGATATGGGGATGTATGTATATGTATAGCTGATTCACTTTGTTATACAGCAGAAACTAACACACATAATTGCTTATGGGAGCAATTATACTCCAATAAGATGTTAAAAAAATAGACTGGGTGGTAAATGTATGGTTTCTTTCATCAAGCGCTCATCAATTTGTCAAAAATAAGGTGAGAGCCATTGCTCCCATAAGGCCATTTGAGCCGCTAACGTCCTCAAAGTATTTCAGGTTGGTGCATATGGAGACTGGTATTTCAGATCTGTATCAAGTCTAGTCAAGTTTTTTAAAGCATCAAGTCCACATATTTCAGAAAAGCAAGGACACAACATATTTTTAGTAGGAGCTAACCTACATTTGAAATGTAAGAATGGAAGAAGTGAAACAGAAAAGATTAAAAATTGGAATTTAATTTCCTATTATTTAAAATAATTCTATTAAAAATAGCACTGCTGTTAAATGACTATCATTCAAGGGGTGTCTTTTGGACCTCATGTAGAGCTGTCTCCTTCATTTGGATTCGCAGAGGAAGGATGAAGATAAACAAATTAGCTTTTACTTTCTGATCCTTCACTTTGGGCCTTTTAAAAGTTACACTGAAAATTCTTTAAATATTGGAGAAAAGCCTGCCATCAAAGTTTTAAAACAAAGTTACACTGTAAAGTTTCTATAATACAAGTACATGCAGATGCAGGAAGACAATGTTAAATTTTGAATCATGTGAGCAGATTCACAGTATTTGTTGGTGTTAGACATTAGGGCTAGAATTTGAAAACTATTATTTGTCTGAAAGAATAATCTTAGATTATTCTGCCTCCATTGAATTACTTTTTAATTATAAAAATTAAAATAATAATAACCAGTAGAAACACTCATAAAACCAATAAAAACATCATTAGAGAGAACCTATTCAACATCTCAAAAGGACTATTTTTAAGTAGGACAATCTATAAAATATAATTTGAGCAATCAAATAAGGGAAGGCTATCTCAAAATTTAATCATAGAAAACTAAAATTCTAAAGAATTTAAAAAATCGGCAAAAACTAAATTAAAACCATCAACAACCAATGGCCAAAAAAAATTCTAAAAAATTTTAAAAATCAGTAAAAAAAAATTTAAAAACTATCAACCAAAGGCGAAAAAAAAAAAAGAAATCACAAAACCCACAGTTAAGATGAGCTGAATTTATCCTAACAGAACTTTATTTTGTATTCTTAGTAGATGGCTCTAGCTATTTACATGAGAATGCGGTATGAGTGGAGCAAGGGAAGAAGTGAAAAGACTAGTTAGGAAGGAAGTAAGAGAAGACCCTGAACAAGGATCATGAGGTGGAGATTGGAAAAGGTTGGATTCCTGACATATTTAGAAGGTGTAATCAACAAGACAGATGATGAGATGGATAGTCCAGCAAAGGAGAGGGTGTTCTCAAGGATGACTGTTAAGATTCCAGCTTCCATAACTGGATGGGTGGTAGTGATAGCCTTCACTTAGGCATGGAACACTAGACTAGTGTGGAAGGAAGATCATGAGTTTGATTTGGTTCAGTTTTTAGTCTCTTTGAGATAATCAGATGAGTCAGGAATATGGAGGAATGGTTTGGATTGGAGATACGTATTTGTGGGTCGCTGATGTATATTGAGAATGAGCATCTGGAGAGGTAGAGGAAAACCAGTAGAACATAGTGTCATAAAAGTCAGGTAGAAGAGGGATTTCTAAAAGGAAGTGCTAAGCAAAGGAGTTGGATACTGTTGACAGTTCTAGTTGGATGAGGACTGAAATACACTTGAATGTAGTGGCTTGATGGTTACTGAGGATTAACTTGAACAAGAGTCATTTCAGAGGAGTAAGGGAGAGATAGGACTAGAGGCCAGGTTGGAGTGGACTAGTGGAAGTGGAAGTGAAGTGAATGGAGGTAAGGAAATAGGGACAAGGAGTAAAGGTCACTCTCTCTGAAGGTTCCTACTGAAGGGAAGGAGACAGACAGTAGTTCTGGAAGGAAATGGTGTGGAAGGAGGTTGATTTTTTTTTTTCTTTTTTGTTTGCTGGGGTACTCTTGAACATGTTTTTTTCCTCAATTTTTTTAAACTACAAAAACAAAACAAAACCAAAAAAAACCAGTTCGCCTATTTCTCCCACCCCCACTTCCTCTGGCAACCACCAGTCTGTTCTCTGTATCTATGAGCTTGGTTTAGCTATTAGGTTATTTATTTTCAGATTTCACATATAAGAGAGATCAGACACTTATCTGTATTTCTCTGTCCGACTTATTTCGCTTCACATAATACCCTCCTTCCTTGTTGTCACACATGGCAAGATTTCATTCTTTTTTAATGGCTATTATTCCATCTTATATACATATATGCATATACCACAATTTATCCATTCAACCATCAATGGACACTTAGGTTGTTTCCATACCTTGGATATTGCAATTAATGTTACAATTAGTATGTGGATGCATATATCTTTTCAAGCTAATGTTTTTGTTCTCTTCAGATAAATACCTTGAGGTGGAACTGCTGGATCATATGGTAGTTCTATTTTTAATTTTTTGAGGAACCTCCCTACTGTTTTTCATAGTGACTACACAAGTTTACATTCCCACCAACAGTGTGCAAGGGCTCCCTTTTCTCTACATCCTCACCAACACTTATTTCTAGTCTTTTCAATAATAAGCATTCTAACAGATATGGGCTGATATCTCACTGTGGTTCTGACTTGCATTTTCCTGAAGATTAATTATATAGAGCACCTTTTCATGTACCAGTTGGTTTTATGGTTTCAGGTCTTACATTCATGTCTTTAATCCATTTTGAGTTAATTTTCATGTATTGTGCAAGACAGTGGTCTAGTTTCATTCTTTTGCATGTGGCTGTCCAATTTTCCCAACATCATTTATTGAAGAAATTATCCTTTCCCCATTGTATTTTCTTGGTTCCTTTATCATAGATTAACTGACCATATAAGTGTGGGTTTATTTCTGGGTTCTCTATTCTATTCCATTAATATATATGTCAGCTTTTATGCCAATACCATACTGTTTGGGTTATTGTAGCTTTGTATTATAGTATGAAATTAAGGAATGTGATGCCTCCAGGTTTGTTCTTCTTTCTCAAGATTGTGTTGGCTATTTGGGGTCTTTTGTGGTTCTTTACAAATTTTAAGATTGTTTTATTTCTGTGACAAATGCCATTGAAATCTTGATAGGGACTGCATTGAATCTGTATATTGCTTTGAGTAGTGTGGACATTTTAACAATATGAATTCTTCCATTCCATGAAAATAGAATATCTTTCCACTTATTTGTGTATTTTTCATTTTTTAAATTAATGTCGTATAGTTTCCAATATACAGGTCTTTCACCTCCTTGGTTAAATTTATTCCTAGATGTTCTATTTATTTATTTTTTGATGCAATTGTAAATGGAATTTTTTTCTTTCTTTTTTAAATGTCTATTTATTTATTTGGCTGTGTTGGGTCTTCGTTGTGTCATGTGGGATCTAGATCCCTGACTGGGGATCAAACCCAGGTCCCTTGCATTGGGAGCGCAGAGTCTTAGCCACTGGACCACCAGGGGAGTCTGGACTTGTTTTCTTAATTTCTCTGTCTGATAGTTCATTATTAGCATACAGAAACACAACAGATTTTTGTGTATTGATTTTGTAGTTTGAACTTAACTGAATTCTTTTATTAGTTCTAAGTTTTTTGATGGAGTCTTTAGGATTTTCTATCATGTCACCTGCAAATACTGACAGTTTTACTTCTTCTTTTCTATTTGGATGTCTTCTATTTATTTATTTATTTTTCCGTGCCTAATTGTTCAGTCTAGGCCTTCCAATACAATGTTGAATAAAAATGGAAAGGGTGGGCATCCTTGTCTTGTTCCTGATCCTAGAGGAAAACCTTTCAGCCTGTCACTGTTAGGTATGATGTTAGCTCTGGACTTGTCATATATGGTCTTTATCATGTTGAGGTACATTCCCTCTATACCCAATTTGTTGAGAGTTTTTACTGTAAATGGATATTGAATTTTGTTAAATGCTTTTTCTGCATCTATTGAGATGATCATGTGGTTTTTATCCTTCATTTTGTTAATGTGGTGTATCACACTGTGTAGCTTGCAGATGTTGAACCATACTTGCATCCCTAGAATAAATCCCATTTGATCATGGCGTATGATTCTTTTAATGTATTGTTGAATTCAGTTTTAGTAATATTTTGTTGAGAATTTTTGTATCTCTGTTCATCAAGGATATTGGCCTGTAATTTTCTTTTCCTGTGGCATCCTTGTCTTGTTTTGGTCTTGATCATTCTTAAATGCTGTTGGGTAGAATCTAGTATTGGGGGAGATGTTGAAAATAAGCCACAGAAAAGATAATCAGAGTGTAAATTGCCTGAGAAGGCAGGAGGGGATATAATCTGGATTATGGAAGGACAGATTTACCCTAGATTGAAAGAGGGACAGGTCCTCCGTTATAACTGTAGGGAAAGAGGAGCTGATCAGTATAATTGCAAGTAGGTTTGTTATTCTGTCGAATGAGTGGACAGCAGTTTCTCTCTTTCATATCTCCTTTCTCCTATAACAAGAGATAGAGAGGTACTGAAAGTCAACAGAAAGCAGTGAAATTGGTGTGAAGACCTGACTCACCAGAGGAGCTATTATTGCTGTTGCTGTGGTTTTGATAATTTTTTAGGTTGGGAATTTGACTGAAAAACACATTTTCCTAGAAAAACTGGCTAGTCTTTCCTGAAACTCACAAAAATCTGCTTAACTCCTACTGAACTAGTAATAGCATATGAATGGTATTGTTTCAGCTTTAGTGATTTAAAGTAGGTGCTCAATAAATGCTTTTTGAAGGCATTCAAAAAGGGGAATCCCCATAGAAGAGGGGGATTTTTCTAACCATTATTTACAACAAATCAGTGACTGTATCTATTGATGTTCAGGGAAGTACCCCAAATATCTCTTTGCAACAACCTCTGCCCCTACCCATTCCCTTCTTTGTCCTTTAATCTCCTAGAGATGGCCAAAGGAGAATTTAGAATGCATATTTACACCCTATACCAGACATCCACAGACTGGCATATTTGTATAATTCATGTGAAATACCACCAAAATATTTCTTTAGTTTTGTAAGTTCCAGAATCAACATCGATGTTGCACAAGTTTTTCACAGATATTTATGTGAATTTTTTGCTTGCTTTGAATTGTATAATTTCCTGCCTTGATAGTTTGGACAAATGTATTGGGTAGACTATTTGTCAGTGGGCATCTTTCTTCAATGTATTATGTTAAACCATCAGATTGTTAAAGTGCTTTGTCTCCTATGTAAGAGGTGATACATTAATACTTGTTGATTTTCAGCTACAAAATTCACTGCCTGGATGGACTTGCCCTAATGCCATACAAAAGTTTGCATGAGGTGAGAAAGTCATGCAGAACAAGGCAGATTTTCTTGGAAGTTTTATATTTTAAAAAGTTTTCAGCTTATTAGTACAGCTGGTTACCTTTTTCAGGCACATTTTCCTTCTGCTCAAAAGCTGTAAACAACCCAGCAGGGACAATAAATAGCAGTGTAGACAGGAAGGAAAAATATTTGTCAAGAGTCACTCCTGCACTTTCTCTCCTTCATTTTTTCAGTGTAAGTTTTAGTTGCAGAAGCTGGAAATAATAGAACCGTAAAAGTTTAGACAGCAAAATTGTAAAGTGACAGGGAATAAGAAAATATATGTATAGGTTTGCCTTTTGAAATGTAAGGCCAAAAAGCAAGTGCACATCAGGCCTTTCTAATTATAATTTGCATTCACAGAGTTCAGAGTAGACCTGGGTCTTACCAGCCTCTAGAGGCACTGCTTCTCTCTCTCATGCCACAGATGGGAGAACCAGGATACATGGTGAGTTCGAATTTAGCAAGGTTATGCAGCAATTCTGTGATGGAATAAAATATAGGAAATTGATGTTTTGAATTTAGGTTTGTATCTTATAAAAGCTGGAAGTAAGGCCTTCTAATAAAATTAACTAACACAGTGGGTTTATTCTTTTGAAAATTCATAGTAATATTCAATAGCTTGTGTTTTATGACATCAAACGGCTTCTTAAATTCATACTGTGCTCTTGTCTCTAGTCTGGTGTGCCAAGGCACATTTCTCCACTATAGTTTTTTCTTTTTCAAAACCCCTTTGTGATTTTACAGACTTTGGGATTATATTGAGGCACAGACAGGATGCTGTCAAACATACTCAAATTTAACTCAGACTCAAATTGACTCAAAAATACTCAGATCTAATGCTGTCTGCCAAAGCAGACTCCCATCTCTTTGATTTTTAGGGTTCTTTGGGCCTTGATTTGAAAATGTCTGCCTTGGGCTTTTAAACAGCCCAAGTCTTATCTTTTAAACAGTCTGTCTTATCTCTCCTAGACAGACCAACTCTGCCATCTATGAAGTTGATGTTACCCTTGATCATATCAAGCAAACATCTTTTATTATGTAGATATAAGATCGCAACTTTCCTGTAACATATAAGAGGAAGCACCTCGTCAATTCCAGGATACATGAGTGTGTGGTAATCAGGGTTGTCCGTTGCATAGCAAGAAACAAATCTGGATTAATTAAACAAAAAAGTAATTTAATGGTCATATCTGAGGGAAGTGAAGGAGTGGACTTGGCTTCCCGCAGAAGTGTAGCCAAAGGTTCAGTTTGTGCCAATCAGCAGGACATCTTCTGTGTTTCATCTGAGCTGGCTTCCTACTCAAGCAAGAGCTCTCCAGGTAGAGTTACCAGGTGGTCATGGCTGTTCCGGGCTAAGTGAGCCTTCCTTCCAGGTTGTGATCACAGAAGAAGGATTCAGGGGCAGGGTGCTTCCTCCCCCAGAAGAATGTGATTATCTTAATAAAATTCTGATTGGCTCCACTTGGATCATGTGCACAAGGGAGATGGGTTACTCTTTTTAGCCAACCTGGGTCACTTGCCCACCCTACCTGTGGCCATGAGGACAAAATGCAGAGTGGAATTCTCCCAGAGAAAAAGAGGGTCTCTGGACTCTGAAGAAAGGGGAAGGAATGCCAGACCACCGAAGCCATAGTTGTCTGCTCTTCAGAAGAACCCTCTCTTTGTTACTTAGCTGTTTTCAAGTGAGAGCGTTTGAAACTTTTAGTTCTTCATTTTGATTAGAGTTGATGTTATTTTGTTCTTTGTTTTTAGTTTTTCACCTAAATATCCACTCATAGCAGACAGCATGAATCCATAGCTTTTATTTCACGATCTGAGGGTAGTAGTTCATTCAGGGTTGACTGTCAGTCAAAATTATAAAGCAGGTGAAGGAGTTCAGTTTTAACTTCATCTTCTTTTTGGTGAATGTCCCGTATTTTATTCTCTCTTCCCGGTTCCCTCACAAAGACCTTGAAATAAATAGATCACTTTAAGAGCACAATACTTAACCCACAGAATGGTGAGATTCAGGGAAGGTTTTAGAGGTGAGGAATCTTCCAGGATACCCTCATAAGGATACTGAATAAGGCACCTGTGTGCACTGGTGTCAGGGTATATCACTGGGGGTTCATAAATTCTAAGCTGCCTTTGAGGGGAAAATGAAGACATATTTACTCTGGAGAGATTGCCATGAAGACATGGCCTAAGACTTCCCAATAAAATAATACGTTTTCTTTAACAAACGAAAAGTTTTTAGGTTAACATGATTGGTGGACTCTAGGAATGAAGTTTGTAATAAACAGCAATCACATCATAAAAGGAAAGGCTTGGAACACTATGTTCTTCTTCAAATCTTGTGTAGTATGTTTTCTTGAGTTATGTTAAGCTCCACAGAACATGAAGAAATAGAGAATATGAACAGACCAATTACCAGTAATGAAACTGAATCAGTAATAAAAAAAAAACTCCCAGCAAACAAAAGTCCAGGACCAGATGCCTTCCCAGGTGAATTCTACCAAGCATTTAGAGAAGAGTTAACAGCTGTCCTTCTCAAACTATTACAAAAAATTGCATTCATTCTACGAGGCCAGCATCACCCTGTTACGGAAACCAGACAATGATACCACAAAATAAGAAAATGACAGACCAATATGACTGATGACCATAGATGCAAAAATCCTCAACAAAATATTAGCACACTGAATCCAACAATATATCGAAAGAATCATACACCATGATCAAGTGGGATTTATCCCAGGGATGCAAGGAGTTTTCAGTATCTGCAAATTGATCACTGTGATACACCATATTAACAAAATGAAGAATCAAAACCAGGTGACTATATTGAGATATATTGGAAACAAGCCTCTGCAGTGCCAGTTTATTTTCTTTTACAAAATGTTACCCATTAAAACTTTTTAAAAGATACATGCTTAAACTCAACCACGGAGCTTCCGGGAAGATGGCGGAAGAGTAAGACGCGGAGATCACCTTCCTCCCCACAGATACACCAGAAATACATCTACACGTAGAACAACTCCTACAGAACACCTACTGAACGCTGGCAGAAGACCTCAGACCTCCCAAAAGGCAAGAAACTCCCCACGTACCTGGGTAGGGAAAAGAAAAAAGAATAAACAGAGACAAAAGGATACGGACGGTACCTGCACCAGCGGGAGGGAGCTGTGAAGGAGGAAAAGTTTCCACACACCAGGAAGCCCCTTCGCGGGTGGAGACTGCAGGTGGCGGAGGGGGGAAGCTTCGGAGCCGCGGAGGAGAGCACAGCAACAGGGGTGAGGAGGGCAAAGCGGAGAGATTCCCACACAGAGGATCAGGGCCGACCGGCACTCACCAGTCCGAGAGGCTTGTCTGCTCACCCGCCGGGGCGGGCGGGGCTGCGAGCTGAGGCCCAGGCTTCAGTCAGAGCGCAGGGAGAGGACTGGGGTTGGCGGCGTGAACACATTCTGAAGGGGCTAGTGCGCCACAGCTAGCCGGGAGATAGTCCGGGAAAAAGTCTGGAGCTGCCGAGGAGGCAAGAGACTTTTTCTTCCCTCTTTGTTTCCTGGAGCACGAGGAGAGGGGATTAAGAGCGCTGCTTGAAGGAGCTCCAGAGACGGGCGCGAGCCGCGGCTAAAAGCGCAGACCCCAGAGACGGGCATGAGATGCTAAGGCTGCTGCTGCCGCCACCAAGAAGCCTGTGTGCGAGCACAGGTCACTGTCCACAACCCCCTTCCGGGAGCCTGTGCTGCCCGCCACTGCCAGGGTCCCGGGATCCAAGGACAACTCACCCGGGAGAACGCCCGGCGCGCCTCAGGCTGCTGCAACGTCACGCCGGCCTCTGCCGCCGCAGGCCCCGCCTCCGTGCCCCTCCCTCTCCCCGGCCTGAGTGAGCCGGAGGCCCTGAATCAGCGGCTCCTTTAACCCCGTCCTGTCTGAGCGAAGAACAGACGCCCTCCGGCGACCTACACGCAGAGGCGGGGCCAAATCCAAAGCTGAGCCCCGGCAGATGTGAGAACAAAGAAGAGAAAGGGAAATCTCTCTCAGCAGCCTCAGGAGCAGCGGATTAAAGCTCCACAATCAACTTGATGTACCTGCATCTGTGGAATACATGAATAGAAAACGAATCATCCCAAATTGAGGAGGGGGACTTTCAGAGCAAGATTTATAATTTTTTCCCCTCTTCCTCTTTTTGTGAGTGTGTATGTGTATGCTTCTGCGTGATTTTGTCTGTATAGCTTTGCTTCCAGCATTTGTCCTAGGGTTCTATCCGTCCGTTATTTTTTGTTTGTTTTGTTTTTTTCTTAATAATTATTTTTTTATTTTAATAACTTTATTATATTTTATCTTACTTTATTTTATTTTACTTTATCTTCTTTCTTTTTTTCCTTCCTTTCCTCCTTCCTTCCTCCCTCCCTCCCTCCCTCCCTCCCTTCTTTCTTTCTTTCTTTCTTTCTACTTCTACTAATTCTTTCTTTCTACTTTTTCTGCCTTTTATTCTGAACCATGTGGATGAAAGGCTCTTGGTGCTGCAGCCAGGAGTCAGTGCTGTGTTTCTGAGATAGGAGAGCCAACTTCAGGACACTGGTCCACAAGAGACCTCCCAGCTCCACATAATATCAAATGGCAAAAATCTCCCAGAGATCTCCATCTCAACACCAGCACCCAGCTTCACTCAACAACCAGCAAGCTACAGTGCTGGACATCCTATGCCAAACAACTAGCAAGACAGGAACACAACCCCACCCATTAGCAGAGAGGCTGCCTAAAATCATAATAAGTCCATAGACACCCCAAAACACACCACCAGACGTGGACCTGCCCACCAGAAAGACAAGATCCAGGCTTATCCACCAGGACACAGGCACTAGTCCCCTCCACCAGGAAGCCTACACAACCCACTGAACCAACCTTAGCCACTGGGGACAGACACCAAAAACAACGGGAACTACGAACCTGCAGCCTGCGAAAAGGAGACCCCAAACACAGTAAGATAAGCAAAATGAGAAGACAGAAAAACACACAGCAGATGAAGGAGCAAGATAAAAACCCACCAGACCTAACAAATGAAGAGGAAATAGGCAGTTTACGTGAGAAAGAATTCAGAATAATGATAGTAAAGATGATCCAAAATCTTGGAAATACAATGGACAAAATGCAAGAAACATTTAACAAGGACCTAGAAGAACTAAAGATGAAACAAACAACGATGAACAACACAATAAATGAAATTAAAAATACTCTAGATGGGATCAATAGCAGAATAACTGAGGCAGAAGAACGGATAAGTGACCTGGAAGATAAAATAGTGGAAATAACTACTGCAGAGCAGAATAAAGAAAAAAGAATGAAAAGAACTGAGGACAGTCTCAGAGACCTCTGGGACAACATTAAACGCACCAACATTCGAATTATAGGGGTTCCAGAAGAAGAAGAGGAAAAGAAAGGAACTGAGAAAGTATTTGAAGAGATTATAGTTGAAAATGTCCCTAATATGGGAAAGGAAATAGTTAACCAAGTCCAGGAAGCACAGAGAGTCC
The DNA here is from genome assembly GCF_011762595.2 of Tursiops truncatus. Lineage (NCBI taxonomy): Eukaryota > Metazoa > Chordata > Mammalia > Artiodactyla > Delphinidae > Tursiops > Tursiops truncatus. The sequence continues at coordinate 159,638,033 of NC_047035.1, read as the reverse complement.
CATACAGGATAAATCCAAGGAGAAACACGCCAAGACACATATTAATCAAACTGTCAAAAATTAAATACAAAGAAAACATATTAAAAGCAGCAAGGGAAAAACAACAAATAACACACAAGGGAATCCCCATAAGGTTAACAGCTGATCCTTCAGCAGAAACTTTGCAAGCCAGAAGGGAGAGGCAGGACATATTTAAAGTGATGAAGGAGAAAAACCTGCAACCGAGATTACTCTATCCAGCAAGGATCTCATTCAGATTTGATGGAGAAATTAAAACCTTTACAGACCAGCAAAAGCTGAGAGAGTTCAGCACCACAAACCCAGCTTTACAACAACTGCTAAAGGAACTTCTCTAGGCAAGAAACACAAGAGAAGGAAAAGACCTACAACAACAAACCCAAAACAATTAAGAAAATGGGAATAGGAACGTACATATCGATAATTACCTTAAATGTAAATGGACTAAATGCTCCCACCAAAAGACACAGATTGGCTGAATGGATACAAAAACAAGACCCATATATTTGCTGTCTACAAGAGACCCACTTCAGACCTAGAGACACATACAGACTGAAAGTAAGGGGATGGAAAAAGATATTTCATGCAAATGGAAACTGAAAGAAAGCTGGAGTAGCAATTCTCATATCAGACAAAATAGACTTTAAAATAAAGACTATTAGAAGAGACAAAGAAGGACACAAAATAATGATCAAGGGATCGATCCAAGAAGAAGATATAACAATTGTAAATATTTATACACCCAACATCGGAGCAACTCAATACATAAGGCAAATACTAACAGCCATAAAAGGGGAAATCGACAGTAACACATTCATAGTGGGGGACCTTAACACCCCACTTTCACCAATGGCCAGATCATCCAAAATGAAAATAAATAAGGAAACACAAGCTTTAAATGATACATTAAGCAAGATGGACTTAATTGATATTTATAGGACGTTCCATCCAAAAACAACAGAATACACATTTTTCTCAAGTGCTCATGGAACATTCTCCAGGATAGATAATATCTTGGGTCACAAATCAAGCCTTGGTATATTTAAGAAAATTGAAATCATATCAAGTATCTTTTCCAACCACAACACTATGAGACTAGATATCAATTACAGGAAAAGATCTGTAAAAAATAAAAAACACATGGAGGCTAAACAATACACTACTTAATAACGAAGTGATCACTGAAGAAATCAAAGAGGAAATAAAAAAAAATACCTAGAAACAAATGACAATGGAGACACGACAACCCAAAACCTATGGGATGCAGCAAAAGCAGTTCTAAGAGGGAAGTTTATAGCAATACAATCCTACCTTAAGAAATAGGAAACATCTCGAATAAACAACCTAACCTTGCACCTAAAGCAATTAGAGAAAGAAGAACAAAAAAACCCCAAAGTTAGCAGAAGGAAAGAAATCATAAAAGTCAGATCAGAAATAAATGAAAAAGAAATGAAGGAAATGATAGCAAATATCAATAAAACTAAAAGCTGGTTCTTTGAGAAGATAAACAAAATTGATAAGCCATTAGCCAGACTCATCAAGAAAAATAAGGGAGAAGACTCAAATCAATAGAATTAGAAATGAAAAAGGAGAAGTAACAACTGACACTGCAGAAATACAAAAGATCATGAGAGATTACTACAAGCAACTCTATGCCAATAAAATGGGCAACCTGGAAGAAATGGACAAATTCTTAGAAATGCACAACCTGCCAAGACTGAATCAGGAAGAAATAGAAAATATGAACAGACCAATCACAAGCACTGAATTTGAAACTGTGATTAAAAATCTTCCAACAAACAAAAGGCCAGGACCAGATGGCTTTACAAGCAAATTCTATCAAACATTTAGAGAAGAGCTAACACCTATCCTTCCCAAACTCTTCCAAAATATAGCAGAGGGAGGAACACTCCCAAACTCATTCTATGAGGCCACCATCACCTTGATATGAAAACCAGACAAGGATGTCACAAAGAAAGAAAACTACAGGCCAATATCACTGATGAACATAGATGCAAAAATCTTCAACAAAATACTAGCAAACAGAATCCAACAGCACATTAAAAGGATCATACACTATGATCAAGTGGGGTTTATTCCAGGAATGCAAGGATTCTTCAATGTATGCAAAACAATCAATGTGATAAACCATACTAACAAATTGAAGGAGAAAAACCATAGGATCATCTCAATAGATGCAGAGAAAGCTTTTGACAAAATTCAACACCCATTTATGATAAAAACCCTGCAGAAAGTAGGCATAGAGGGAAATTTCCTCAACGTAATAAAGGCCATATATGACAAACCCACAGCCAACATCGTCCTCACTGGTGAAAAACTGAAAGCATTTCCACTAAGATCAGGAACAAGACAAGGTTGCCCACTCTCACCACTCTTATTCAACATAGTTTTGGAAGTTTTAGCCACAGCAATCAGAGAAGAAAAGGAAATTAAAGGAATCCAAATGGGAAAAGAAGAAGTAAAGCTGTCACTGTTTGCAGATGACATGATACTATACATAGAGAATCGTAAAGATGCTACCAGAAAACTACTAGAGCTAATCAATGAATTTGGTAAAGTAGCAGGATACAAAATTAATGCACAGAAATCTCTTGCATTCCTATACACTAATGATGAAAAATCTGAAAGTGAAATCAAGAAAACACTCCCATTTACCGCTGCAACAAAAAGAATAAAATATCTAGGAATAAACTTACCTAAGGAGACAAAAGACCTGTATGCAGAAAATTATAAGACCCTGATGAAAGAAATTAAAGATGATACAAATAGGTGGAGAGATATACCATGTTCTTGGATTGGAAGAATCAACATTGTAAAAATGACTCTACTACCCAAAGCAATCTACAGATTCAATGCAATACCTATCAAACTACCACTGGTATTTTTCACAGAATTAGAACAAAAAATTTCACAATTTGTATGGAAACACAAAAGACCCCGAATAGCCAAAGCAATCTTGAGAACGAAAAATGGAGCTGGAGGAATCAGGCTCCCTGACTTCAGACTATACTACAAAGCTATAGTAATCAAGACAGTATGGTACTGGCACAAAAATAGAAAGATAGATCAATGAAACAGGATGGAAAGCCCAGAGATAAACCCATGCACATATGGTCACCTTATCTTTGATAAAGGAAGCAGGAATGTACAGTGGAGAAAGGACAGCCTCTTCAATAAGTGGTGCTGGGATAACTGGACAGGTGCATGTAAAAGTATGAGATTAGATCACTCCCTAACACCATATACAAAAATAAGCTCAAAATGGATTAAAGACCTAAATGTAAGGCCAGAAACTATCAGACTCTTAGAGGAAAACATAGGCAGAACACTCTATGACATAAATCACAGCAAGATCCTTTCTGACCCATCTCCTAGAGAAAAGGAAATAAAAACAAAAATAAACAAATGGGACCTAAGGAAACTTCAAAGCTTTTGCACAGCAAAGGAAACCATAAACAAGACCAAAAGACAGCCCTCAGAATGGGAGAAAATATTTGCAAGTGAAGCAGTTGACAAAGGATTAATCTCCAAAATTTATAAGCAGCTCATGCAGCTCAATAACAAAAAAAACAAACAACCCAATACAAAAATGGGCAGAAGACCTAAACAGACATTTCTCCAAAGAAGATATACAGACTGCCAACAAATACATGAAAGAATGCTCAACATCATTAATCATTAGAGAAATGCAAATCAAAACTACAATGAGATATCATCTCACACCAGTCAGAATGGCCATCATCAAAAACTCTAGAAACAATAAATGCTGAAGAGGGTGTAGAGAAAAGGGAACCCTCTTGCACTGTTGGTGGGAATGTAAATTGATACAGCCACTGTGGAGAACAGTATAGAGGTTCCTTCAAAAACTACAAATAGAACTACCATATGACCCAGCAATCCCACTACTGGGCATATACCCTGAGAAAACCATAATTCAAAAAGAATCAGGTACCAAAATATTCATTGCAGCTCTATTTACAATAGCCTGGAGATGGAAACAACCTAAGTGTCCATCATCGGATGAATGGATAAAGAAGATGTGACACATATATACAATGGAATATTACTCAGCCATAAAAAGAAACAAAATTGAGCTATTTGTAATGAGGTGGATAGACCTAGAGTCTGTCATACAGAGTGAAGTAAGTCAGAAAGAGAAAGACAAATACCGTATGCTAACACATATATGTGGAATTTAAGAAAAAAAAAATGTCATGAAGAACCTAGGGGTAAGACAGGGATAAAGACACAGACCTACTAGAGAATGGACTTGAGGATATGGGGAGGGGGAAGGGTAAGCTGTGACAAAGTGAGAGAGAGGCATGGACATATATACACTACCAAACGTAAGATAGATATCTAGTGGGAAGCAGCCTCATAGCAGAGGGAGATCAGCTCGGTGCTTTGTGACCACCTAGAGGGGTGGGATAGGGAGGGTTGGAGGGAGGGATACGCAAGAGGGAAGAGATATGGGAACATATGTATATGTATAACTGATTCACTTTGTTATAAAGCAGAAACTAACACACCATTGTAAAGCAATTGTACTCCAATAAAGATGTTTAAAAAAACCCAAAAAACATTCAACCACAACATAGAAAAAAAAAAGAATATACATGCCTAAAAGGGGATGGGACCAATGGCGGGGGAAAACCTCACCCATGCAAGCACATGACAGAAAGCACAACTTAGTTTCAGAGGCTGGGAGTCCAGACCCAGCTCCACCGTGATTGTATGCAATTCTGAACACATTGTTTAATCCTGCTGGACTGCCAAGGTTTACATCTGTAAAAGACAGATATTGAATTAAGTCATCCTTTAATACCTTATCAGTTGCAAAACTGAGTGATTCTACAATCTTGTGAGCAGTTTTTTAAAAGTTGTTAAGAGTGGGTGGATTATCACCCAAAGTCACGTGAAACCTGGAATGGGGGTATGGCTGTACCAGGACATCACATGGAGTAACTCATACCAACAGGGCTCCTTTGTGCTTCTGATATTTGAAACCTTCTCAGTATATTTTCTTTCTGAATTGTTTGTGTTCCTAACATGGACGGTGACATGGAGTGCGTGTCCTATGTCTATCTGTATATACTGTGAGCTCGCATGAGAAATCTGATAATAAAATAACGTACTATCAGAGGGATGGCAGGGGATGATCAAACTCATGAGAAAGTCAAACAAAGAAACCACAAAACACACGGACACAGACACCCCTCATCAAAACTCTTCTCTGCCTGTTGTCTCTTAAGTATAGGGCAAATCAATATTCCCATCCAGTGGGATCAGGAGTGTGCTTGTTTCATGAAGGATATTTGGGAGTTAACTAAATTTAAAAATTAAGGAAATGATTTTTTGAGAAAATACGGGTTAAAGCATGGCTGTTCTTTAATTTCTCTGATCATGTGCGGTTGTGCTACTGGAAAATGTCTGCCCTTCTAGACACCCTTGTCAATGGAAACAGATCAACACCAAACTGGGTTTCTGCTCTCCATTTCCAGTTCCAATCAGAAGCAGTAATGGAGCATCCCTAGTGGCAGGTCAAGTTGAAGACAAATGATAACACATTTTGGTTGTAGGTCTCCTTTTACATTGCATCTAGCTTCTTCTATACCAGCAGTATTATTTTTAGAGTATTTTTCAGACCAGTCTTGAGCTTAATTGCAGATTTGCATATAAGGTTGCAAGCTCTACCTACCACATACTGTGCTTTTGACCAAGAAGTTTTCTGGCCAATATGGGGGTCTTCACGGAGATCTTAGGTGGGCTCATACTGCTGAAGCTGTGGCTAGCTGCAGCAAATATTCTCAGTATTGTGAAATCCAGGATGTAGGGTCTGTTGCTAACATAAAAATGTTCCTCAGTGATGTGCTGGCCCAAAGCTTGAGGGGGTCAAAGAGAAACTTCTCCATCCACCTAACAAAGCCTACATTGGCTGTGGTTTTAACAACCACGTCCCTTAATAAAAGCTGTCCTTGGAAAACAATATAAATAAAATAAAGTTTTATAAAGGCCCCCGAAGATTCCACCTGTTCCCCTGAGGCTGTAATGACAATCCTGACTTTAAAATCCCCTGTCTTGTTCCTTCTGAGTTTTCCCATTTCGTGCTCCCTGGGAGTTTCCCTATAAAATTAACCTGTGGGTAATGAGGAAATCAATGCCTTAATTGAAGGTCAGGTCTACAAAGATCTAGGTAGGTGTGCTCTGGATGATGGAAAAATCCCCCAGGGTGGTATCCTGCCTCCCTGAAAGAGAAGCCGGGTTGCAATTTGTCTGAACTGTGGTGGCCCTTGATTGGACTCCAACACCTTGTCTTCTTAATCTCACAATCGGGTAGTTTCCATTCCTGATGACTCCCCTCATTTGAAGGGGAAAAGGAAGAGCCCCCAAGGGCTTCATAATTAAACACAAACACTCTCACAGTCCTATGTCAAAGCTGAATGACTCTGTATCCTGTTGGTGTTGTGTTCGTGCCTTCTACACAACTGTGACCTTTCCCTTCTGCCTAGATTGGTGCCATGGCCTTGTTATTTTTCTGTTTCTTCTAGTGTCTTTCTTTTAAAAGAAGAACCAAGAGAGTGGTATTTTTGCTTTCTTTTATCTTTGGTTATTGTTAGCATCTAGGGTTGACACACTTAGCCTAAAGCAGGGAGGCCATTCTAAACACAAAAGCTACTGTACTTTCAACAACTCCATTTCCTAAACCATTGGAGGATTCTGGGATCTGTGAGACTGCAGTGTAAGCATTTTATAGGGGTTCCCATGACAGCATTATTAGCTAGCAGTTTTACCTAAATAGCCTTCGTAATGTCCTTCTTCTTCTTCTCTCTCTCTTTTTTTTTTTTTTGGCCAATTTACTTTCCCTTTCTATAGCTACAACTATTAAATATACATTCCCAATATCTTAGTTCCTCTTCTTTCCCTGGTGGAATATTTTCAATTCTGTAATTTCAGCTCCTGCTGCTTATTTTGGGTCATTATTATTGTGTGTGGTCCCTAGCTTAGGTATGGGTTATGCTCTAGGTATCTGTTTCAAAATTAGTTTGCTAGAGGGACTTCCCTGGTGGCGCAGTGGTTAAGAATCCACCCGCCAACGCAGGGGACATGGATTAGAGCCCTGGTCCCGGAAGATGCCACATGCTGCAGAGCAACTAAGCCCGTGTGCCACAACTACTAAAGCCCACGCGCCTAGAGCCCACGAACCACAACTACTGAAGCCTGTGAGCCTAGAGCCCGTGCACCACAACGAGAGAAGCCACCGCAACGAGGAGCCCGCACACGACAACGAAAAGTAGCCCCTGCTAGTTGCAACTAGAGAAAAGCCCGCACGCAGCAACGAAGACCCAACGCAGCCATAAATAAATATATACATATAAAAGAAACTCAGAAGATATTTCAAGTATTTTTTTAATTAATTTATTTTATTAATTTATTTTTTATTTTTGGCTGTGTTGGGTCTTCGTTGCTGCACGCGGGCTTTCTTTAGTTGCGGCGAGTGGGGGCTACTCTTCATTGTGGTGCACTGGCTTCTTATTGCGGTGGCTTCTCTTGTTGCGGAGCACGAGCTCTAGGCATGTGGGCTTCAGTAGTTGTGGCGTGTGGGCTTCAGTAGTTTTGGCGCATGGGCTTCAGCAGTTGTGGCGTGCAGGCTCTAGAGTGCAGGCTCAGTAGTTGTGGCTCACGGGCTTAGTTGCTCTGCGGCATGTGGGATCTTCCCAGACCAGGGCTTGAACCCATGTCCCCTGCATTGGCAGGCGAATTCTTAACCACTGCACCACCAGGGAAGCCCTCAAGTATGTTTTTTTAAAAAAAATTAGTTTGTTAAAGTTCTACAGGGTTCCCCACAGAAACAATGTCATGAAAGATAAACCACAGGCCAGTCCACCAAGACATTCTAGACTCACACATGGCTGGACTTCTAGTCTTGGTAGCTCCGAGCTGTGGGACCCTTGATGACCTGAGCCCTGGTTATTTTTAAGAGGGGTCAGGGCACTAAGTCAATAGGGTACTAATAAGGACAGGCTAGCAAGAGCTAGCAGGGCTCCTCTCTTGGGATGGCAAGGGGAATGTCTTGGTAGTAGGCCCCTAACGCTGTGGTAGCTTGGGGTCCTAACGGGATTCGCAGCTCCAGGAAGGAGGGCCCTCACAACCGAGGACATCAATTTGAAGAAGATGGTCAGAGGGAACGGGTGTTATCAGTGAGGCCAGGGATGGCTTTGTCACCTAGGGTGGAGCAGCAGGTAAGCAGGTTGCTCCTACTGGTAAATGGTTTATTTGGAAGTTAGGGGCTGTCTTAGACAATGTCGTTACAACTTTAAAAGTCAGCCATATTTCTCTATTATAGGATCACTTGATGTTTTCAAAGATTTGAGGAACACTCATCATTTTTCTCCTAAAGCAAGGCCATCTAGTTCTCTTTCCTTGAGTCACGCCTTTATGTTTTTGCTATTGGATGAAAATGGTTATATACAATGCACTATTTTTAAATTTTCCAGAGTAGATTTGAAGGATTATTATCATTATCCTTTACTCTTCCTTTCATGACTCAAAAATAATTTTTGCACTTCATTTAGCCTTTAAAAAACTAGATTAATGGATCCAAGGATGAAGTCAATTTCAGAGTGACCCCAGGAGATTTTGCTTCAAAACTGCTATTTTTAATATCAAATTGCCATTGTTTGGAGGCAAAAAATCATTTCAAAATGATTTCAACAATCTAGAGCGGCATTTAAGAAATATTATCCCCAATCCTGCTATACGTTTTCAGATGTACTCTTTGTAGCTGAAGATTGTTTTGTAAAATCGTTTGACTGCTCTTCTTCTGTTTAATGTTGTAGTCTAGAAATATTTAGATGGTTTGCCGTTATGTCAGACGTATCCTTGAGGCCATCAGAAAGGTTAGCTCATTTTCCCAACACCAATTTGGTATTTTTTATATATCCAGGGTGGAGTTTAGAAAACCTGGGTGACATGATCAATAAGCCATTTTGAGAATTGCTCAGAACTCCATTTTATCTTTTTTTTTTTTAAACAACTTTTAAAAATCAGAGCCCCGACATAGCACTCTCCAACTGTGCCACAGAAGGCCACAGGACGCTGGTGCTTTTTCCTGTCTATTTTTGTCCCCTACCATAGCATAGCCTGGGAAGGGAGCTTTAGAAGTCATTGGTCTGTGCCGTTGCCTTCGTGCTAAACATCACAGAGAAGAGATAACCTAGCCTGTTCTAAAAGGCTAGGCAGTGGAAAGTATTTCAAAATTAACTGACAAATATCTGTGCTTAATATGTAGATAGAACAATATGGAGAGAGGAATATGGTGTTATCCTTACCCCCAAGACGTTATATTTCATTGGGAGAGGGTAGATACATTTATGTTCATAAAACTACCATCAGAGACTCCTGAATTTGGTGTAGATCTTGAAGATCTAACTTATTGATTGCTGCAAATATCTCCTCTTGACTTCCCTGCTTTTGATCCTATCAGTTCGTCACTGGGAAATTCCAATTGCTAATAAACTTTACCCACTTCTCAATTCTAAAGCCTTTAATGTATGATAATTAGGTTTATAGAGGTTAAATGACTATTTTAGGAATCGTCAGCTGGGAGACAAATTTTGGCTTTATCAATTATTAACCTTGTGGCCTTGGCAATACTACTTAATGTCTTTGCCTTTCGATTTCACATATGTAAAACGGGGGAAAATATACCTACTCATAGGCTTGGGAGAGTTCCATGTTTGACTTTCAGAATAGTGTCTGATATGGGGTAAGTGACCATCATATCAAATGGTATTTGTTCAACATTCAAATATTTCGTTGTACCTTTAATGTCTCATTTCCTCTTCCTCCTTCTGCCTGATCTTTTCCAGGTGAAACCCCTCCATTTGTGTGATTAATGGTATAAGGATTCAACTGTTGATCACAGAATAGGCTGTAATCATAACTGACTCAGTCTTCCTTGTTGATTATTAATGCCACCCTTACTCCAAATAACTATGAATAGAAAAGAGAGGGTCAATTACTATGTTCCAAATACTATCCTTGTAATATTGCATCCCAAGTTTGCAAAGGTACTGTAGCAAAAAAGGTGAACAAAACATAAGGCTTTCCCTCAAAGATTTTACTGTCCAGTAAGAAAGGCAGATACATAAATAACTTTCTTATTCTCTCATTCTTAAGTCTGAAGGGCCAACCATGGGTCACCAAGCATTTGAGAAAAGCCTGCAGCACAATAGTAAAACACCAGAAAAGAAAACCGACCCCAAAGGAAAGAGAAATAATTCAGGGAGGAAAAAAGAACTTAAAAAATACTCAGAAACTATGACTAGGATACTCAGAGGAACTTGAAAAGATGGGGCGACATTCGTGAGAGGGGAACATGAGGTGAGTCACCGAAGCCAGGTAACAGGGGCCTTAACTCCACTTTGTTGATAGTGTTTTTCAGCAACATGGATGGACCTAGAGATTGTCATACTGAGTGAAGTAAGTCAGACAGAGAAAGAGAAATATCGTGTGATATTGCTTATATGCAGAATCTTAAAAAAATGATACAAATGAACTTATTTACAAAACAGAAACAGACTCACAGACACGGAGAAGGAACTAATGGTTACCAGGGGGGAAGGGTGGGAGGGGGGGAGGGATAGTTAGAGAGTGTGGGATTGGCATGTACACGCTGCTATTAAGATGGATAACCAACAAGAACCAACTCTATAGCACAGGGAACTCTGCTCAATATTCCATAACAACCTAATTGGGAAAAGAATTTGAAAAAGAATAGATACATGTATATGTACAACTGAATCACTTTGTTGTATACCTGAAACTAACACAACATTGTTAATCAACTATACTCCAATATAAAATAAAAAGTTTAAAAAAGATCAAAAGCTAAAGTTTGTTCTGGACTTAGCTTCCAATTTTGTGAGGTCCTTAATAAAGTCCATGACTGTGTCACTGTCATTCCATTGGTGAAGTCCTAGTGTTAGCACATTCATTTCTTGGAAAATATTCATTCCTTGCTGGAATAGTGTGTGTGTGTGTGTGTGTGTGTGTGTGTGTGTGTGTGTGTGTGTGGTATGTGCATGCACATGCCCAGTATCATGGTTTGGTTTTGTTCTGCTCTGCTTTAGAGACTCCTATCTTTTCAGCTGCATACACACTGTAGCACATAGGATCAAATGACTTTGGAGCTTTGGAGCTTGGAGCTTAAGGAGCTTAAAAATGATCTCATTTTACAGGTGAGAAAACCAAGACCCAGAGATGTTTCCAAAGGTCACACAGTCATTTAGGGGCCTGGCTCAGGTCTACAGGTCTCTGGCCTGATAAATACCAAGTAAAAACCATGGAAGGTTAGAAAGGCAGAGTGGACTTCAGTAGGAAAGGAACTTGAGCTGAGCCTTCAAGGACGTGTAAGGATGACATGGCGTCTCTGTTCCCATCTAAGTGGAGGGTAGAGGGAATTATGTCAAATATTTAAACACTGTTAGAGGCATAAGTGAATAAGATTTGTCTGAGGACAGTAAGTAGGCAAGAGGGAGAAGATAGACGTAATACGGCAACAGAACACGAGGTTGTTGCTTGCACGTGAAGGGTCGCTAATGCCAAAGAGAAGGATTTCGTACTTGATTCTGTAAGCAGTTAGAAGCAACTAAAGCTGTTTGGATAGGAAAGTAGCATGTTTGGTAGAGTCTCAGGAAAATGTGTCTTGTGTCATTAAATGGGATTGATCGTATTGTAAAGAGAGTGGACACAGGAAGACCAAACTGCCATCTAAGAATGAAAATCATCTGACAGAGATCATCCGAGAATGAAGAGAACTAATAATCTCTTCCTAGAGCCATTCTGTAATAAGATACGGAGAAGGAAAAATTCAGATGAACATTTCACCTGGTGTTTGAATGGCTAGTGTGTATATATATATATATATGTATATATATATATATATCCCTAAATATGTTTTGACTTCTTTCTCCTTTAAGCACAATTAGCCTTTTCTGGCTTTCTCCATTGACTTTCTAGATGTTCTTTTCCCTGGTTCTTTTTCCATCTGTATAATTGATATTGCTCCTTTCTTTTTCCCATACTATGTCCCACACCATGATTCCTATCATTCCACCTTTAGCCCTCTTTCCCTCACACTCCAAATTTTCCTGGTTGAACCCGGTCCCATCCTTGGCTTCAGCTCTCACCTATAATCTGTGATTCCTCGAATCCGCTGTGATCTCTCTACTGCACTTCAAACCCAGATTTCCATGTGGATGAGCCACAGTCAATGCAAATCCAAAGGGTCCCAAATAATTTCATGTCTCTCCTCGATCCATTCCCCCAACTTTTCTTCTTGGACTCTTCATCTTGGTTACACCATCCATCAAGATACCAAAGCTGCGAGCTTGGAGGTTTCTGTGGCTCTTGCGGGTCTCCCAGCTCTGATGTTCCAATCCACCCTCTTATACCCCTCTCAAAAATATCAAGTCTGCTTGAACACCTTTTACGGTTTCTCGTGTGTATAGGATAAAATTCACACTCATAGTAGGATAAATATATTCCTTAATAAGCTGGTCTCATATTCCTTCCGGAATCATGTTCTGCTGGTCTGCCCTGTTCACTCTCTTGGTTTAGGAACTCCCAGTCTGATGTCTCTGATTTGCTCATCTATCTGTCTCCTCATTCTTCAAAGCTGACCTAAGGTATCAGCTCTCTTGTGATGTCTTCCCAGAACCACCCGCTACAAGACTCCCTACCCTCTATGCTCCGTGGTATTTTGTTAATTCTCCTGCTTACATGGTGTGTTCTGGTTACTAATGTGGTCTTCGCTTCCTTTACTGGACTACAGAATCCTTGATAAGAGAGATTCTATTTGATTCATCTTTTTCCCAGGGCCTCGCAGTGTGTCATATAAAAGTCTGTTAAATTGAATAGAGAAATAATAAAAAGGTTGACATAGGGGATATTTTCTTTCTGATGTTAGCATCCTAATTATTAGAAGACATGGGAGGCCTGGGAGGAGAACTAACTTGTAATGAGCATCTACTTTGTGCTGTGCGCTACACAATGTGGTTTCCATCTTCGCTCATTTGATCCTCTTAGGGATGTGATAAAATTAGTATTATTATCCCCACTTACATTTAAGTAAAATGAAGTTCAGAGAGTTTGAGTCACTGGCAGACTCTAATTTATAGATTCCAGGTCTTGGAAGTCAGTAAAAACTACGACAAGGACTCAAATTAACTTGAGTTCCCCTAAAGCCATAGACACATTAAATGACTCAGAAGAAACGAGAAGTGGTCTGAGTTCTAGGGAAAAAAGCTATATAAATATGATAATGACATTTTCTTATTCCAAACCCTTTCAATTGCATTGTTTTTGCAGACAAACTAACTAATTCCAATTCTTCAGCCTAGCGTTTAGGAGCAAAAAGCTGGATGGCGACATTCATTTCCGTTCCTCACGGCCATGAATTCTACCTACACGCTCTGTCCTGGTGGAATGAACTCCGAGGACTTATGCAGCCTTCTACCTTCCGACTTTTGCTCACTCTTCCTCCCCCCTGGAATGCACTTTGTCAGAAAGATACTTGCAGTGCTAATTAGCTTACTTAGCCTTATCATAATTAAATATATGGTTTTCGTAAGCTTTTGGAAAAATGAAATTCTTAATGGGCCACCATTGCAAACTCTATGGCAGTTCAGGAATGTCCTGCTGCAAAAATACCCTAAAGAAAAACCGATTCACTTTGGTACATTACAAAAGAAGAAAAGAAATTGGTACTTCCATCAACATGATGAAACATTGCCAGAAACATTGCTTGAAACATGGAAAGATGATTGAAACTGAAGGATATAGAATGTTGTTGTTGTTGTTGTTTTAACAACCATTCTGAACGAACTTACCACATCTGTTAACCTCCTAATCTAAACTTTCCCTCAACCAGTTCTTTCACCTACCCCATGCCCAGTTCCCTTATGTATAGCTCCAGCCTTGGTGAAAGATCCGATGGCCCCATTCATCTGCCTGTTGGATTTGGTTCAGGAGTAGCCAAACTTTGTTCAGTTCTCCAGTTTTCAGTCAGTCTCTGGTCCGGCATGTATAGTACAGTAATTACACAGTTACACAATGGAGCATAATGTATATTTTCCGGCACATTCAATGCTGTGTTTCCTAATTACAATTCACTAACTTAGGGTAGGGGGTGGGAGACAGTGTCTCTAAAGATGATCGAAGCACAGCTGTTGGGCGGATCCTCCCCACAAATGTAAACCAGAGGAGGGGGCTGACCTCAGAGCTGGCTCACTCCAGGATAATTTCCCTCCACCCCTCTCTGACCCTACAGAAGTGAGCCTACTTTTGTTCCTATAGTTTTATAGGAGGTTAAGTTTTTCATGGGTCGTGTGTAAAACTTTATTCCTCTAGATGAGCAGTGATAGACGTATGTGATATTCAGAGAAACAGCACATCAATTATTACCCTATTGTTTGAGCATTATGGCCCTCTTCCTCAAGGAGTGTGTAAAGTCTCTTGGAGAAAAAGAGAAAATAAAAAGTCAAACGACTTGGAGCACGGAGGATTGTTATATTTACAATCTCTTATCTGAAATCCCAATCCAAACCAAATAGCTCTGATGCCTTTGTTTGTTTACTTATTTATTTATTTGTTGACTATTCATCTGGAGGCCAAAACTGACCAGATTGGACAACTCACTTGGCAAGATGACCTGATCTGCCTTGTTGCTAGGCTCTTAATGGTCTTTATTTGTCCCACTTAGTGTGACAATTCATGGTTTTGCTACAGAAATATTAATGTGATTGATTCGAGGGTACCACCTGTATGGATCCCGTTAGGATATGACATTTGGACCAGATCTGCTTTGTGAAATTTGAAAAACTCTGAACTCTAGCTAAAGGGGCTTTGAATTACTGATTAAGACCTGAAATGCAGGAGAAACTATCTTGATTTTAAGCACCTCTCTCTTGAGACACCATAACCTGTCCCTCTAACTCACACCAGCGATTCTTCAGTGTTATCTGCCTCTGAAATCCACTGACCTCCCTTCCTTGTGTGGCTCATCTCCATCCTTTTTTTTTTTGCGGTACGCGGGCCTCTCACTGTTGTGGCCTCTTCAGTTGCGGAGCACAGGCTCCGGACGCGCAGGCTCAGCGGCCATGGCTCACGGGCCCAGCCGCTCCGCGGCATGTGGGATCTTCCCGGACCAGGGCATGAACCCGTGTCCCCTGCATTGGCAGGCGGACTCCCAACCACTGCGCCACCAGGGAAGCCCTCTGTATATATTTTGATGATTGAAAGACCTGAGTACCACTAGTCAGTGCACAGCAAGGAAATGTTACTAAATTGTACTCTGTGGAAAGGAACATCTTTCAGGGCTTTCAAAGATTTCCCATAAGGGAGACTTTAAATCAAAATACTATACTTCATTGCAAATTAAGATCTGTGCAGAAGAAACATACATATATTCTTATTATATTTATATATTACATATTATATTTTATATGTTAATATTCTATAATATATATTTAAATCTTTTCATGTTATTTTTCATATTAAATGCTCAGTATGCTATTTTAAAATATTGTTTTTGTTTTTCTAAACTAGCCTGATGGAATTAAAGTGGAACTTTCATTTTTAACTTCATAGGTTTCTACCTTACTTGAATTATTTTAATAATAAGATGCATGACTTTCATAAAGAAAGGAAGAGACAGAGAGAAGAAAAGAAAGCTAGTAGTGCCAATGTATCTGAATATTGCCTATCTTGGCTTGATTATAGAACTTCTTAAAAGGTCATTTGGTAAAGTAAAAGAAATGACTTGGAAAAAAAAAATACTCCCAAAGGAAAATTGTTTTGAACAATTAAATCATAATAATAAGAATTTAAACCACTTAGCAATTAGTCTTTTCATGAACGCCTACAACTCCAAAATGATTTTTACAAAAATGAATCTTGGCAACCAATTAATGGTTGGTCTAGTCTAATTTATTTGATTTTCTTGAGGACAGAGAAAGCCGAAGAAAATTCCTAGAAATGATAGCCATTTAAGGTATTCAAACATGATAATATTTTTGAAAAGCCTATTACATGGATTACAAATTAAAATATTGTACCTTCTTTCTTCTTATCAAATACACTGCAATAACTTTGAAGCAGTTTGCATTCCTATGCTTTAAGTAAGCCTGCATGATGCAGACACATCCTACACACACTGAGCCTTATTACATTCTTATTATATTCTTCTGTTAAATAAAGAACCTAATAAACCATTTTCAGTAATTATCGCTAACTTTATTTAGAAACAAAGTGTCACCAGCTGCATGCTAATGATTATAACAAACTCATTGTTACATTAAATGCAAAACAGCATCCTCTTACTTACTTAAATATATATTTAAATGTATTTTTACAAGTAAAGCAACAGGGACGCAGTTGCAACATTACTGGTTATTTGCTAAGCCATCTCTCTCTCTCTCTCTGTAGTGACTATAAAAGAAACCGCTTTCAGGTGTAGCTCATGGAATGTCAGACTAACAGGCTTCTGTGAGCTTATACAAATATATGTGATATTTTATGTTTTAGTTTCACTCTGTATGAAATATCTTAACACATAAAATATATTTTATATTCTTTCATATGAATCCTTTTATGATTCATCAAAAACAAGACCAAAAATTTACAACAAAACACACACCCTTGTAATTTATTTCACTCAACACATTTGAAAAAGGTTATTGGATTGATAAGAAAGGAGAAAAAAACATAAATTAATTGGTAGCACTGATATGTAATTAAAAAACTCAACAATTGCATTTATTTCTCCAATGGTCCCTGTGATCAAGAGCTTAATAATACAGTTTTATGGGCATGACTGTGTCCCGACGGGAAGCAGGGTACCAAATACTCAAAACTGCATTGCCCATGTCTCTCAAGGGCTTGTGATTAGAAACAAAAAACAAAACCAAACCAAGTCAAACCAAACCAAAAAAATCCCATGGCAACATTTGAAAATTATAGAAAATGACAGAAGGGCTTGATTTTTACATCTTTGTCATCTGATGCCTACTCTTATTTCTTTTGTTGGGAAGCAGAGGAAGAAAAAAAAGTGGGAGAATCAAAAAGAGAAGGAAAGGGCTTCCCTGGTGGCGCAGTGGTTGAGAGTCCACCTGCTGATGCAGGGGACACGGGTTCGTGCCCCGGTCCGGGAAGATCCCACATGCCGCGGAGTGGCTAGGCCCGTGAGCCATGGCCGCTGAACCTGTGCGTCCGGAGCCTGTGCTCCGCAACGGGAGAGACCACAGCGGTGAGAGGCCCGCGTACCGCAAAAAAAAAGAAGAGAAGGAAGGAGCAAAAAGACTTGAAGGGGCAGTAAGAGGAACTGGGCAAAGTGAAAACAGACAAAGGGGTTGTTTTAGCTGCCACTACACATGCTCTTTGGAAAAGACGGGGCCCTCCTTATTCTGCTCACTGCCTTTCTTGCCCTGCCCACTCTGCCCCGTCCTGGCCCACCATGACCCCAGCATCTGCCTGTGGGTACCTGTGCCCAGAGGAAGGGTGGCAGGGGGCCTCCCCACGGTTTCCATGACACCCAAGTAAAGATCCTTCAGATGTTTGTGATCTTGGGGAAGCACATTAGCTTCTCTGAGCTTGTTTTCTTGTTTCTAAAATGGGAAAACTGCTGATGTTAGAAACCGTTTCAGAGGAACAACAAAAATAACACACATGTCCACACATGCACACACTCACATCCTGCCCTTCCCCTAAAACTAAACAGGCGTGGCCTTATAGAGTCTAAAAAATAAACACATAAATAAATAATAAACCTCCCCGAATCATATATTTTTTGATTACCCAAGTGAAGACAAGACACTCTGTAGAGAGAAATTTAAATAATATATAACTCTCAAAATAGTCACTTACTGCCTTATTCTGGTATATTCTTTTGGAGTTTTTCTTCAATGAATATGCATACATGTATTTTTATTCCCAAACACAGATGTAGATATCATTCTGCAACTTGCTTCTTGAAGGTGACAGTACAATTCAGACTCCTTTTCATGTCAATACATATACTAGATCAATCTTGCAAATTTTAACGGTTGTCACTTACATGGCTACGTTATAATTTATTATAGTGAATTTTCTTGATGTTTTTGCATATATATATAGATAGATAGAGATATAAAATATCAATTTTTCTGTAGGCTAGGTCCTAGAGTAGAATGTTTGTGTGACAGGAATGGTGCATTTGAGGTTTTGATAACACCAGCTTCCCTCTAAAAAGACTGCAGATTTTTTTCCCTTTATACTTAGCCTTATCAAAGGATAATTGATAGACAAAAGATGCACACGTCTGGTGTATATATCTCGGTGGGTTTGGACATAGGCATACACCCATGATACAATCACTAACAAGGTACTAAACATACCCATCACCTTCAAGTTTCCCTTGTGTTCTTTTTTGTATATGTGTGTGTGTATTTGGTAAGAACACTTAACATGAGATCTATCCTCTTACCATTTAAAAATATGCAATTCCAGGGGGTTCCCTGGTGGTCTAGTGGTTAGGATTCCTTGCTTTCACTGCAGTGGCCCAGGTTCAATCCCTGGTCAGGGAACTGAGATCCCACAAGCCATGTGGTACGACCAAAATAAAAATATTTTTAAAAACGCAATTCCGCATCACTAACTACAGGTACTGTGTTACCTCTACAGATGGTACAGCAGATCTCTAGAACTTCATCTGGCATAGCAGAAACCTTACACTCATTGAAGAATAATAACTTCCCCCTCCACCCAGACCCTGGCAACTACCATTCTATTCTCCAAGATTGCCAACTTTTAAAATTGCCAATATTTTTATTGCCAGTATTTTAAATTTCAGTTTTCCAAGCTAGAACATCAGGGTCATCATCCAACTTCTTCCCTTCATTTTTTAGCCTCCTTCCAAACTGACACCACATTCTGTGATGATTCTTCTGAACTGTCCTAATTCTATGCCCCCATTTTTATCATCACTGTTACTTTCAGAGCTCTCTTAGCAGAAACTTCCAACTGTTCTCCAAAATACTTTCTTTTTTCTCCTTGGGCACATTAGGAGCACACAGTTTTCCCACGCTCCAGGCGTGGCCACGACAATGGACAGAGAACAGAAATGGCACATGTCCCTTCCAGCCTTGGTCACCAAGAACCTCTGTGCTCTTCGTCATCTGCTGGTTGAGTCCTGCTGACAGCGAGGCCCAGGGGGGTGGAGGGGCCACAGATGCCGAGCCTGGGTCTCCGAATGACTGTGTGGAACTGACCCACTGCCCAGAGCAATGCTTCTCATGTTGGGCTGTGGTCCGTGTGGTCGCTTTGTTACAGCCGTCAGCCTGCATCACAGAGGATGCTCACACTATTGTAGCCGCCCCCTTGCTGGCCTCCTGCCACCTGCTTCTTCCCCTTCCCATAGCCCTGACCCCAGAAGCGTCCTCTGCACCACCCTGATGGTAACTCTCTACTTTGAAGCCGTCAGGAACTCAACATCCTTTACTACAGGGCCACTCCTTCCATGAGGCTGGTCTTCATCCCTCCCCCACCCCCAACCCCGGCTCTGGTGCACAGACTGACATGCATGGTGTTCAGTGCATACGTGTGGGGTGAACCAATGCATGATGTTACCTTAGAAGCAACGTAACACAACCTCTAGGAAGCAGTTTCATAAAAATGATTTTGCTACACAGGACTATTGATCTGTGCTTAACAATTGGTGAAAATAGTGATTTCATGGTTCACCTCTTCAGCTAGGGTAAAACAGCGTGCTTCTGGCGTTACTGATTTATGCTCACAACGGTCTAAGCTTAAAAAGGCCTGAGAGCTCATCTAGAGCAATGTCCTCCTCCTGCAGGTAAGAAAACTGCCGCCCAGACGGCTGGATGAACTTGCTCCAGACCATGCAGCCTGTGTGACAGACTCAGAGGAGCGCCCAAGCAAGCCCATCCCAGTGCCCAGATCTGGCTTCCCTGACACCTATCCCCACCGAGAGCAGCTGCAGAAAGCAAGGGACATCCGCCTTCTCCTGTCTGCTCCGATTCAGCTCACTTGCAGGCTCAATTTAACGCTCTATTTAAAGCTTCTGTGCCTGTTGGTTCCCCGAGTCTCGGTTCCCCAGCCCACTCTGCAGGGGACAGGGTGTTAGGTCTGGCTTCTTAATCTGTATGCACGTCCTCAGTAGGCAGACTGAGCTCTTCTGTGGACGTGGCCTTTTTCACTCCTCGGGGCCCGAGGCTACGAGGTGGGAGGGAAGTCGTCTTTCGAAGGGGGAGGGAAGTCGTCTTTCGAATGCATTGGGAGGAATGGCGGGTTTGTAACTGTAATTATATCCCACAGATGATAATTGTTACTTAAAAGGTGTATTGTTCCTTGTACTTGGGATTAGAAGCTCAGCGACGGCTCTGTTTAGAAATCAGTAATGCAGTGAGCCAAGCTTTTGGCTCAAAGAAATTCTGATCTAGTGGGAAGACAGGATGGGAAGACACTGGTGCTTTGGGTCACGGTCGCAGGCTATAAATGAACTGAAACATTGTATGGCATTTCTGACTGTCCTGAGCTCCTTCTGGCTGGGTCCCCTTCTCAGATGCTCTTCCTGTCCTTACTGGTACTTCTTTTTTTTTTTTTTTTGCGGTACGCGGGCCTCTCACTGTTGTGGCCTCTCCCGTTGCGGAGCACAGGCTCCGGACGCGCAGGCTCAGCGGCCATGGCTCACGGGCCCAGCCGCTCCGCGGCACGTGGGATCTTCCCGGACCGGGGCACGAACCCGTGTCCCCTGCATCGGCAGGTGGACTCTGAGCCACTGCGCCACCAGGGAAGCCCCCTTACTGGTACTTCTGCATCATGGCTTGCTCTGTCTCCAAGCCCCTCCCTGTACACGGAATGTACATCCCAATGGGAAGTTCACAGTGGGAGAAATAATATGCCACCTGAGCTGTACTGGTTATATTTTGGTGCATAAAAAATGGAATCTAAAAAAAAATGATACAAATGTACTTATTTACAAAACAGACTCACAGACTTAGAGAACGAACTTATGGTTACCGGGGGAACAGTGCGGGGGAGGGACAGATGGGGAGTTTGGGATTGACATGTACACGCTGCTATATTTCAAATAGATAACCAACAAGGACCTACTGTATAGCACAGGGAACTCTGCCCAATATTCTGTAATAACCTAAATGGGAAAAGAATTTGAAAAAGAATAGATACATGTATATGTATAACTGAATCACTTTGCTGTACACCTGAAACTAACACAACATTGTTAATCAACTATGCTCCAATATAAAAAACCCCAAAAAAACCACCCCAAACTGAATGGCTTAAAAGCACAATGGTTGATTATCCCCACGATTCTGTGGAGGAGCTGCGGGTTCTCCTGCTGGCCTCCCCGGGGCTCACTTGTGGGGCTGCCTTGAACTGGAGGGTCCGCTGAGGCTGGGCTCAGTTGGCAGAGCTGGGCTGGCCAGGCCCCTCTGTCCATGTGGACTTAGGGTTCCATGGGAACAAGCACCAAAGAGAAAGCATTTACCCTGTGCATCGTATATGCTAACGTTTTATGGGCTCAGAGCCAAGGTCAGAGGGACAGATACATATGGGATGGCTGCCAGGCGCCATGAGGCATTGTGGACCATTATGGATACAATCTAACACGTTGGTGATAAGAGGTACTAAGAAAAATAGGGCAGGTGGTAGGGAATCCATAGAGAGTGACAGCGTGGTTATTTCAGGTGTGAAGGTCCGCATGATTCTCTGCGAAGGGCAGACAGTAGATCCTGTGCAGGAGGGTAGAGGCCAGGTGGATGGGAGGGGAGAGGGTTCCAGCCACATGGGCAGCATGTGCAAAGGCCCTGAGCGGGAGCCACGAGGGGGTCAGTATGGCTGGAGGGATTGAGCAAAGGGAGAGTATGGGCATAGTCGGTGAGACAGCCAGGACCAAACCATGGAGGCCTTTGTAGACTGTGGTAAGGAAAACATTTACTCTGCGATTTTAAAAAGGAAATTAAGGTTTTTTAAGATGGTAGATGCCCATGAAATATTTTAGTGTTATCCTACAGGTGAATTAGTTTAACAGATGTCAAATGTAGAAATTCTCAGTACGTTATCTGAATACCCTGCCTGTAATTCCCTTTTCTTATTAGTGTTTGGAGAATCACATTTGATGGACACTCAAGAGAATACGAATAGGCCAATGCTTACTAGTTTTGTGTAAAGTGTAAAGCTTGAACACATTCTTTTTTGCACTTGACAAAAAGTCAAGCTAATTCCTATGCAGTCTGCTGAAGAAACTTTTCGTATCCATGGCATTTATGTCCTCCTTTACTGAGTGCAAAGCTGCTATTTTTTTTTTTTTTTTTTGTGGTACGCGGGCCTCTCACTGTTGTAGCCTGTCCCATTGCGGAGCACAGGCTCCGGACGCGCAGGCTCGGCGGCCATGGCTCACGGGCCCAGCCGCTCCGCGGCATGTGGGATCTTCCTGGACCGGGGCACGAACCCGTGTCCCCTGCATCGGCAGGCGGACTCTCAACCACTGCGCCACCAGGGAAGCCCACAAAGCTGCTATTTTTGATGTTGATGGGAGTTCAAAGTTTACTGATCAGAGAAGTAGAGGAAACCAAAGATATAAGGCCACAGACTGTCTTAAAGCAAAGAGCCAGGACTCGCCCGGCGGTCCAGTGGTTAAGACTCTGTGCTTCCACTGCAGGGGGCATGGGTTCGATCCCTAGTTGGGGAACTAAGATCCCACACACCACGTGACTAGGCAAAATTTAAAAAAAAAAAAAAAAAAGAAAGCGAAGAGCCAGGATGAAAAAGGGGCTGTGTTAAGGGGCAGGAGGCAGGCATACTGTGAATTGATCAAGACCCCCCCCCTCTATGAAATGAGCAGCTCTCCTTGACCCAGCACTTTCCTCATCCATCTTATTTTATTTTCTCCGTAGCACTTATCACCCTGAGATCTTTGAGGATGGAAATGTGATGATGATTTTTATTAGTTATTTACTATATAAGAATTATCTCATTATTATTCTGCCCCCAGAGTCAAGGTCTATCTGACCATAATCTTCCTAGAAGTTGGGTCCCTGTTTTTTTTGTTTTGTTGGCTGTATGACTTCAAGCAAGTCCTAAATTTCTTATGC
This sequence comes from Tursiops truncatus, assembly GCF_011762595.2. NCBI lineage: Eukaryota > Metazoa > Chordata > Mammalia > Artiodactyla > Delphinidae > Tursiops > Tursiops truncatus. Next base: position 159,614,820 of record NC_047035.1, on the reverse strand, counting down.
CTCAGATGTATAATTTATAATATGTAGGGTTTTTTGCATACCCTCCATATTTTATTTCTCTTTAAAAAACATGACTTTTTGGGTAATTCCACATTTGGCTTTAAATGAGGAGACTAGGACATTAAGGAAAAATGTAGAAGCTGGGAACAGAGAACGTGGGGCTTGAGAATTGAAAGAATGAACAAGATATGCCAGGAATTCAAGTTTTTGAGAAAAGTGAGGGAGAAGAGAAGCTTCCTTTTCCATCATTCCTTTTTCTGTTTTGAATGCCTAGACTCCTTCATGTGTTTCCTTGTTGAAGTTCAATTTTTTTTTTCTTGTTTAATATTACCTTATCCTGTCTCTTGGAGGCAAGCATAGAATCCCGTTTGCAAATTAGTTTAAGCCTCTCACACAGGGAGATATTGTCAAGTGTGATGTTGGGGGGAATATTGAAGCACAGGTAACCCTTAGCCCCAGGGCAGAATCACCAATACCGCGGGTATTCCCAAATAGAGAATTCCCAGGAGAATCCATAGTTAATTATGGCTATTACATCCTCAGGTACTATCCATACCTTGAGTTTCTATGGTTCTATGAGATTCTTGTCTACGTGATTCATGGGTTTTCAGGAGAGCTCTTTGTCATAGATTCTATTTCAAATCTGCTAATTCATGAAAAAGTTTCTGATCCACATTTTTAAAAGGTTTACTGGTGTCCTATTCTTTACAATATGAATAGATACACAATCTCTAATAATAAAGCTTAAATGTTATACAACGTACAGTCTTTTTTTTGCGGTACGGGGGCCTCTCACCGCTGTGGCCTCTCTCGCCGGGGAGCACAGGCTCTGGACGCGCAGGCTCCGGACGCGGAGGCTCAGCGGCCATGGCTCACGGGCCCAGCCGCTCTGCGGCACGCGGGATGCCCCCGGACTGGGGCACAAACCCGCGCCCCCTGCATCGGCAGGCGGACTCTCAACCACTGAGCCACCAGGGAAGCCCACAAGGTACAGTCTTAAAGTCCAAGTTACGACTTCAATTTCTCACTTACCTCATCTCTGATGTGCTTGTTATTTCGTCTCTATTCTTCAGAGGGAGAAAGTGCAGGAGGACAGTCATTAAAGGTCTAAATTGGTTGTTGCAGTTACTGCCAATGATGACACAGTCCTTTCAGTGACCTCGCTTTGCCTCTCGATGATGAGAGGGGGGACTAGGGCTGCTGGGCTCTGCTCGAGGTGGGGGGGCGGGCAGCAGGGGTGCAGAGGCAGCATGCATGTGTATCCTCCAGCTTCTGAGATTCAGTCTTCCATCTCTGAACCACTTTTGCGGGGCTGGGGGCAGGAGTCACCGCTTCTTCTAGTCAGATAGGAGTACCAGTTTCTTACTGATAAGAACACGTAGGCATAGAGTATATGTAAGTATCTAGCTTTGTCCAGATAAGGAGACCATTCTTACAGTTTCCCCTGGGCTTGGATAATCTGTCCAAGGCACAGTCAATTCTTGACCCAGCTGGCTCCCTAAAGTCTATTTTTCTTCTGTGTTGGGCTTGTCTCTCGGAAGTCAATGGTCAATTTTTCGTTTTTAACATTATCCTCTTTCTGCAAAATCCAACCCAGAAGTTGCCTGGTTCTTTTGTCTGCTAATTCCTCTATTCAGAGCTATCTATTCCTGCTTTGGGAGGACAGAGAGATCTCCCTCTCTTCCTTAAAACCACCTAGTTATCAAAATGACTACAAGACTGTCAACTCCTTGAGGGCAGGGATTACAGATTATTCATCACTGTATCTTTATTAGTGCTTAAATACTAGATAAATATATGTTTTGTAAATAAGGTATATGAAACCAAAGTGGAGCAGAGGAAATTCAACACATATCGTGTTTATAACAACTGGATTTCCAGACATTTCCAGTATAACAGATGTACTTTCTGTCCTTCTCCTCTTTTTCAAATAACTCCAACCAAACTTCTAGATTGTGTACCAATTAATGTTCGAGCTTATTTTATACACACACACACTGTATACATATATATGTATTTCTGTGTCTCCTATGGTGCTAAGCACAATGTTTGGCAAATCCTAGGCACCCGGTATAAATCCCTTAAGGGACTGAATGTGATTTTTTAAGCCAAGTTAGTTTATTTTTCAGAAGAATTGAGTTTTAGTGAATTAAACTTTTATGATCTTAGCAAATCCTTCATGAAAACCAGTTGGGAAAACACCTATAATTTATGCTTCACAGACCTTCTGTCTACATTCTAAAGTTTTATTTGCAGTGCCTACACTAATTTGAATGAGACGAAAACCAAGTAAAAAAACCCCAAAACTAGTGTTGAATGTTTTTAGAAATTTAGGACTGTAATAATCTTATTTCTTCATTCCCTGTTTCTCTTACCTCATTGAAATATGAGATTTAAGATTTGGTGAATTGTAAGTATATTTTGTATGAATTTTAGACTAAATCAGAACATGTAATAGAAATTCTAAATGGAAATTGCCTCAGTGATATTAGTTTCAAATTTTGTTGAACTATTTTGGTTTAGCTTTTTGGTTTTACTAATAATGTACCAAATGTAACTGGCTTTTGTGAATTATATCAAAAACACATCTATTTTTGAAGTATTGAGGCCAACAATGAACCCTTGGGTGGAAGACTCAGACACTGACAATAGTAGAGCAGAGGTTGAAAGCAGAGGCTTTGGATTCTCTGTCCTGGGTTTGAATTCTTATGTCAGTGCTTCCTGGAAGTAAAGCTACTGAGCTATGTGGAACCCTAAGAGGTGGCCTGTATTGAGGGCCTTCTCCAAAGCATGGCTCCCTCCGAGGTTCTCTTCTCTGAATAGAAGTCTTTGGGATCTAGACGGGGTTATGGAAGGAGAAGACATTAGGAAAGAGAAAAGAAAGCCTCATTCATTGGGGCTGATTAATTATTTAAACAAGAACTTGCAAAAGAAAAGAAACTGAAAGGTCAAAGAAATGAGTAAACGCCAATACTTGCTCCCTTTCACACTTGAGTAGAGATTTCTTAGAATGAAACAGGTTGACATGCTGCATTCCTATCACCATCCATAGAGATCGTGAAACACAACATTTGCAGTGTCTGATTATACACAAATCAACTGGCTTCCTGAGGAGGAAAACACAGTATTTCACACAGTTTGTATGTCACTAATGGGATCAGAAGCCAATAGAGTAATATGCAGGCCAATTTTTAGTGTTTTGTCCAAAAGCTATGCCGTGGAGGGACAGCCAGATTTAGGGTTTGGAAACTGAATTTGTTACTGTCTGCATGATCTTGGTCAAGTCGCTTCATCTCGTAATCTAGGCAACATCAATGTCCTTCCTGTCGTGATTAATGGGCCCTGAGCGGACAGAAGCATAAACAAGAACACAAGTCTGACACCAGAAAGCAAAGAGTAAGCGTGTGAATGTGTGCAGGTCTTATCCGGGCTATGAGAGGTATTAGACTGAGGTCTTCGGGAAGCAAAGATTGAATTAACTACCATGTGCTTGGCGCCTAGAAACTAAACATAGAAATGGGTCAACCCATTACCAAGAGTGGGAGCTAACAAAGAGGAACCAGAGAAATAGCCCAGAAATCCAGTCTACTCATGTTAGAAGCTGTAGTCCTTGGCTCCGTGTAAATTCCACCTGTCGGTCTTTGCTCCCTCTGACATCTTTTATTGCAGCCCAAGCTCATGCAAGGCTCTTATCCCAGCACTGCCCATGTTCCAGGGCATATCAAGGATCCAACGAGATGGACCCCAAGCTCTTCTGAGGTGTTAGTCAGGGTTGTCATTAGGATGGACACTATAAGTTGTGTTAGTTTTAAACACTTTCTTCTAAAGTCATCTTTCCTTTAAGGAAGCCTTTCTTAATTCAGCTGGAGGCAGCATGGCATTGTGAAAATATCATGGATATTGGTGTAAGAAAAACCTGCAGTTGGAATCACTGTTCTGTTAATTACGATTAGCCTGATCTGAGATACTTATTTAACTTCTTTAAGCTCCCATTTCCTCTTCTTTAAGTAAAACTAATATATATCTAAGTAGCGTTGCAAAGTAGTAATAAAAACAGTAAAAATAATTGCTGCCTAAACATAAATAATGTCACTATACCTTTATGCTAAGGCTTAGTACTGGCAAACACTTTGACCTGTGCTATTCCACCCAATCTTCATAGGACCTTGGGAAGGCAGTGAGGGTCCTACCAGTTAGAACAGTTTGCTGAGTGATTTGTATCACCTGAAAGCCAGCTTAATGGTAAATGGCAGGAAAGAAGCAAGAGACTGTTTGGTTTCTACATTCACAGAGTCAGCAACTGGTAGGTGTCTGAGAGCCTTTGGAATGGTTTCATCCTGGGCTTTTCAAGCTCATCTTCAAAGAGACTGGGAAGTGGAACAAGGACAAGAAGATGGGCGTCCAAGCCCCTGCCCAACTTCAGTCTCGGCAGTTATGTATTTTCAATGTATTATTGATTGTGTTTCCATGTAAGATTTCAACTGAAGAAAGTTCGAATCAAACGCTTTCATTTTACGAGTGGCCAAACTAAGGCCCACTGTAGTTGTGACTTTTATCCCAAGATCATCATAAACCTCTATGGATTAGAAAAAAGAGAGGGAAACTCAAATTTTAAATGGACAGATTTGCCCATTGACTCACAGATTGGATAGTTATTTTCTCTGCCAACCCTCTCCTGAGTGATTGAATAAGTTGCGATTTTAATCCTTAATTAACTCACCTGAACATGACATCAATTTAAACTATTTTTTTTAACATCTTTATTGGGGTATAATTGCTTTACAATGGTGTGTTAGTTTCTGCTTTATAACAAAGTGAATCAGTCATACATAAACATATGTTCCCATATGTCTTCCCTCTTGCATCTCCCAATTTAAACTATTGAAGCGGCTTCTTCATTAAACAGTATTCTTTGATGGTTTACTATATACAAGGCACAATCAAAGATACCATAAAAATAAATGTCTATACACTCAATACAGCTATAATTCAGATTGAGTAGATGACTTAAACTTCTGAGAAAGTAGGAGATAGTGCCAAATAAGTGTGAACATCTCGAGAGAAGAAATGACTCAAACGTTGAGGTGATATAGGGAAGTATCTTTTTTACAGAAGTTGGGGCTTTTTGCTTGTCCCTAAAGAATGGATAATATTGAAATAAGGGACAGAAGACAAGACATTCCAAGTGTGGAATATCTTCAGTAAAGTCATAGATCTAGGAAATCTCATGGCTCCTGCATTGAAGATGGTAACAACATCAGTTTACCAAGAGATGAAGGTTTATGAAAGGAAGTTGATAGAACAGCCTTGAGTGGCCAAGCATTGAGTTGTGGGTCAGTGGGTGGCAGCTGAGGCCACTCCTTATCTTACAGAAGAGGGATGGGTGTCCAGGGACAACTCCATGGATATGGGGCAGTTCTTCTCTGTCCTCTCATGCCATCGCTGCCAGTCACCTCAATCCCCCACTGTATCACACTCACGGATAACAAGGTCTAAGTCATTTCTAATACCTTGACTTTACCACCACTGTTCAATCAAACTGGTGGCTGATCCCGTTTGTTATTCTTTATTTTGAAGTGGAAGTGGGTGGTTGAGTTAACCCTTCTCCTCGGTTCAAGGCACATCATCCTCTTCCATCTGAGCAAGGCCTCATTCTTATGTTATTTTTCTCCCTTTTAAAATCCCTATACCCTGTTTCCATTACTCTATTTCCATAATCAAAAATTTCAGTGTGTTTGATATGCATTCTTTATGTGTTCTTGAAAAATGAGCAGTATTATTTTGTGTGCATATATTTTTAATTTATAGAAATGATATTAATTATATAGCTTCCCTTCGTTTTTTCCACTAAGGACTATATACATATTTTTAAAGATTCATCCATATTTCTATGGATGCTTCTAATTCATTGCTTCTAACTGCAGCTTCTGCCCTTTCAATTACATACAATTAATTCCCTAAAGCAAGGGGCAGACTTGGGAGACAACATTCATAAATATTAATTAACATATTAAAAGCAGTTCAGTTGAAAAAACATTTGTTGAGCACTTACTACCAGACACTGTGCTGGTAGTACATTGGGAATACCGAGACGAATAAAATTCTGAAGCTATCCTTGAGAGATGCCTGGTCCAGTAGGGGACCCAATCACGCAAATAGATAATTACAGTTTAGTGAATTATGTGCAGAAATAGATATGAGCTCAAGAAAGAGCAGGGTGTGATTGTTTCTGCTCAGAGCTCGGCACAAAATGAGTGAAATGTGGAACAAAACAGTGACCCTTCCTAGGTTTCAAAGAATGAGGAAGAGGAGTGTTCTGAGTGGATGGGTGGGGAAAGCGTATTCTACGAAACAGCACTTTTGAAAAGAGTTGTTTCATTGCCTGCCCTCCCCCATGGCCCCTTCCAAAGACCATCCTCCACCCACAGGCTCTCCGAACAGCAGCGGTGTTTACCTCTCCCACTTCCTGAGCCAGGACTGCTTGTCTAAGGGGTGGGTACTTGGTACTGGACACACAGGAAACCTACCCATGGTCCAGCAACCAGCCATGTGTGGTCTTGGTTAAATGGCTAATTTGGTCCAGTCTATTCTTTCCCTTGACATTTGACCTAAGAAAGCCAGGCATGTCGCCAGGTGGTGATAGAAAAGGGAGCTGGTAGGTCTTGTTGCCTGGTTGTCACTTGCATGTTGATGAATAAACAAAGAGAGTGGGCTTCAGCAAATGAGGGAATGGTGCCCCTCTTGGGTGGACAGAAATGCCACCTTGCTTCCCAGCAGTTTTCCATCCTCAGCTCCAGGTCTCCAAGTTTGACTTTGCTTCCTACCTCGAGTGGTGTGAGGTCTCTTCGGAATCTTCACAGTCAAGATTCCCTTATGATGAACAACTTTGAGTTTCTAAGTGATGTTTGCTTAAAGCATGTGCTCCAAGGCATGCAGACCTAAGAGACCATAATCTGCTTACAAAGCTTTAACTCGCTTGCTATTCTGAGTGTAAAATATGTGGGTTGAAGGAAAATCTAAAGGAAGCACCTGCAGGACTTGGTGTCTGAGTACACATGGGACACACAGATCACCAATTCTGAAGTTCCAGAAGAATGATGGCAACATTGATATAAAGCAAGGGAAATAAAGGAAAAAGGGAGAAGAATTCAACTTTAGGTATGTGAGGAGACTTGGGGAAACTAGATATAAATATCAAATGGTAAATTTGAGAAAGGAGAGATCAGGTCCTTCATTAACATGAGAGAGGCTCCGGGTGAGAACAAGAGTGGCCAAAGATGGGGGTCATGGAAACCAAAGGAGAAAGTTTTAAAAAGCGAATATAATAGTAATAGTAATTGCTACCAAAAGTAGTAACCGTAATTAATAGTTTAATGGTAGTAGTCTATGAAACACAGCCAAGACAGCAAGGAAATGAGGATTATAGAAAGGCAAAACAGTCCTATAAATCGTTCCATTTTAGAAAAGTTTTCAGTGCCTTTTAATGTCCCTCCACAGATCTCTCTATGATAACACAGATGTAATTTTGTGTAGTAAAATCCGAGTTCTGCTCTGTTGAAAGTCGCTTTATCTAATGCTCAATACAATGCCATATGTACTTACCAAATATATTTTGATTAATAAGATGAAGAAGGTTCCTGTGCTAAAGTTATCTTTATGGACTTAAAATTAGAAAGTGGTAATCTTGGCAACTGTGGCCATGGGAAGGGGCCGCTGAGGACTCCATGTTTAGAAATGACATATAGTGAAGCCTGTTCTCTGAGCCTCCTTCAAGCAGTCACAGCTAATTTGGATTTGGAGGTTTGAGGGAATTTAAATGTGGGGATTTCCCATGTGAAGCCTCGTTCTGCCATCACGTGCTTAGCTAAAACTGCTCCTTTGCCAGGAACGTACATACTCGCAATGCATTGTTAGTTTGGAAAGAAAATAAAGGACAAATGTTACCATTCTATCTGTGCTGCAGATTTAACCAACTAATTAAATCCATTTTGCTTTCTGGGCTTATGGTGACTTTGTGTAATTCAGACTGGAATCTTGTCACATCCAGAAGATCTGTCGTTGTCCAGGTTACCATGGCAGCTAAATTTTTTCCTTTTTGTAAAATTATCCCCAGCCCTTGGCTTCAGTTAACCACATAAGCTGGTGTATTATTAGCTTAATGAAGGGCCCCTTTCTGCAGACTCCTTCCAGTGCTGTCAGGTAGCTGTCCAACTAGCATGGTGTTGCTGTGTTTGGTATCTTACACTCAGCATCCATCTGGAGCTCTTTTACAAAGCTGGTAGGTTGCGTGCCAGAGGACATCCTGCTGCATCCGAAGAAAATTCATCTCCTTCTTCCTTAAGGGTGACCCAGTGACATCATGCAGTCTCCCCCACCCCATCCTGAGCTCCACACTCTGAGGAGTGGCTTGGTTGCCATCTAAGCCTTCATGGCTAGTGTCTGTGCAGAGATTCATTTTTTTCATGCCTGTACCTATAATGCAACATACTCTGGGATCAGTTTCAAACTCTAATGATTAACACGTGTTTATTCATTCCAAATGGAGTTATGGCTACAGTCCCTGCTGCACACATGTTACTAGGTTTGTTTTGTTGTTGTTATTATTTTTCCTCCCTAGGTTGATTCCGCCCAAGGATTAGAAGAAGCAACCAGCAATTAACTCCAGAAATCTTTGTCCTTTGTCTCTGAGGCACCTTTTTGCACTTGCACTTACCTGTAAGGTGCATCCCCAGATCACCTTCCGGATGCCATGCAATAGTCACTGAAGTTCAACCTCCTGCATTAAGCTTCACTCTGGACATGTGCTCCCACAGCGTAATGACAGCCAACTAGTGGCAAATTTACCCTCACAGTCTCTAGGCAATGACGCACAGCAGAGAAGTAGAGATGGGGAAAAAAGCAGTCTTTGATAGAGTCTAAAATATGGTAGGTGAACATTTAATGACACAAAGGCAGCCATTCTCAAAGAGGTTAGGAAAACTAGGGACATTGTTTATGTCAGCTAAAACAGGTCAAACACAGGATTGCATCATCAGCTTCTCCTGCTGGTACTCACCTACGCGGGAGACATCCCAGAGTCCCACGGTCAGGTTTGGGGGTAGAGGTGGGAATCTCCTTACCCAACACCCTCAGAATGGCCTCACTGTCAGCTCTACTCAGAGCCCCAGGGAGAGAGCTGCATTACCCAATATGCCAAAACACAGATAATTTGGAGCAAATTGTGATTTACTGAGGGATTACTTTTGGTTAAGTGGTTTTCCCTCCTCTCTAAACCCTATCCCAAGCCGAATCTCTGAGCTAAATGGAAGTTTCTGTAAATGCATCCGAGCAGTGGAGGTTAAAGAGCCACTGCGAAATGTATTGCATCCCTGAATTTACAGCTTTGTTAAGCAAAACTATATAAAAACCATGAAACGAAAGAGACTAAAAATAAAAAGGGAAAAACCAATAACAAACAAGCAAATCCAGCCAGCTCTTTTCCCTTGCCCAAGATGAAATGAAGAAAGTAAGCGTGGCACAAATAACTATTTGTAATTTCTTCCAACTTTAATAGTCTATAAATGAGCATAGATAAAGAACATGTGGATATCCTGGGGTTTTGTTGTTGTTGTTGTTTGTTTGTTTGCGTTGATCTCTTGTCATTTACCTCTTCTGAACCTGAGGTCTCTCTGATAGAGCAATCAGTTTTAAGTCTTGAAAGAGAGTTAAGCAGTGATTGTAATTTTAAAAATAGTACCTAAGGCACTAGGAATGCAGAGTAAGTGCCAAGCTATAATCATTTAAAATCCTCTTTTATTTATCCCATTTCTCATGGTCTGCATTGGAATAGAACCTCTTGGTTTCACAGGACACCTAGAGTCACCTGGTTCCAGGTAGTCGCAGCCTGACGCTCAAGCACAGCCATTACCAGCTCTCCTACCAGGATGGATTCATCCTGTATAAACTCTTCTGATTGTCTATAAATAGCATCACTTGTGAGGATTGTTGAAATAATTTGTTACTATAATTATAGTGACATTTCTAGCATGCTATGATCATATAAAACTGCAGATATAGAAGGATGCTATTTTGGAGTTATTTTTTTCCAACTCAGTTTGTGTTTTATGGAATGGAAGAAAAGATTAGGAATGTCACTTTTTCAGAGAATGGGGTCAGCTGCGTTATAATAGGACAGAACAAATACACGAAAATCAAGCGTACTTCCTTAAGAAGAAAGGCAGCTAGCTACTTTAAAATGGACTTGGTTTTAGTTACAAAGAAAAAGAAAGAAAAGAAACGAAAAGAAAAAAATCCCCCCAAGTACAATTTCATAAATACGAGTGAAGACATGTGATTGTATTATCCTAGCTGAGGGCCTTAGCCAAGACAAAGTCATTTTAATTTTTCATAGGCCTTTACATTTTTGATGACAACGTCTAAGTGGAGGAGTCACAAATGTCTGAAAAGGAAATATTTAGGATGGTTGTACTGTAAGAATCTTTGAAAAAGACAGTATGTTTTGAATTGACAAAATAGCTCCATTAGTTCCAAATGTTCAGCCAGTACCAATTAAACAAAATAAAGATTTTTTGAGAAAATGCTGTTTGCTGGTGAACGATCACACAGTGTGAGGACTGGGCCACAGTTACAGGTGCTTTTAAACTGCTTCTCAAGATTCTAAAACAGCATATGGTATCTATATAAGTGATATTGATTGACAAAAGTATAAAGTGTCAACGTTTATAATATTTATTTCTTTAGCTTTATTGGGGTATGACTGACAAGTAAAATGGTAAGATATTTAGTGCATAAAATGTGATGATTTGGTATATGTATACATTGTAAAAGAATTCCAAAAATTGAGTTAATTAACCCACCCATCACCTCACATATTTACCTTTCAATTTTTATTTTTTGGTGAGAACCCTTAAGTTCTACTCTCTTAGCAAATTTCAGTTATACAATACCATGCTATCAACCATGGTCACCATGTTCTACATTAGATCCTCAGATCTCATCTACCTTATAACCAAAGATTTGTACAATTTAACCAACCTCTCCTCATTTCCCTACCCCCAGCCCCCGGCAACCACTATTCTATTCTCTGTTTATATAAGTGATACCATGCAGTATTTGTCTCCAAATACTGAATGTTCTCCAGGTTCATCTATATTCTCAGGATTTCCTTCTTAAGGCTGAATAATATTCCATTGTATACATATATATATACCACATTTTCTTTACCTATTCATCCACTGACAGACACTTTGGTTGTCTCTATACATTGGGTACTGTGAATAATGCTACAATGTGCAGATAATCGTCTTGAGATAATGGTTTTGTTTCCTTTGGGTATACACCCAGAAGTGGGATTGCTAGATCACATAGGAGTTCTATTTTTAACTTCTTGAGGAACTGCCATACTGTTTTGCACAGTGGCTGCACCATTTGACATTCCCACCAACAATGCACGAAGATTCCTTTTCTCTGTGTCCTCACCAGCATTTGATAGCTCTTATCTTTTTGATGACAGACATCCTAACAGGAGTGAGGTGATATCTCATTGTGGCTTTGATTTGTATTTTCATGTGCTTGTTGGCCACTTGTATGCTTCTTTGGAAAAATGCCCTTTCTATTTCTTTGCCCATTTCTTAATTGTTGTTGTTTAATTGTTGTTTGTTTTTTGCTATTGAGTTGTATGAGTTTGTTATATATTTTGGATATTACCCCTTATTGGATATGTAGTTTGCAAATATTTTCTCCCATTCAGTAGCTTGCCTTTTCATTTTGTTAATGATTTCCTTTTCTGTGTAGAAGTTTTCTAGTCCCATTTGATTTGGTCCCATTTAAAATTTTTGCTTTTGCTGCCTTTGCTTTTGGTGTCAATTCCAAAAAATCATTGCCAAGACAAAGTCAAGGAACTTATCACCTATGTTTTCTTCTAAGAGTTTTACATTTTCAGGTCTTATGTTCAAGTGTTTAATCCATTTTGAGCTGATTTTTTGTGTATGAAGTAAAAGAGGGGTTCAAGTTCATATTTTTGCATGTGGATATCCAATTTTCCCAACACCATTTATTGAAGAGACTATCTTTTCTGTACAGTATATTCTTGGCACACTTATGCAAATTAAGTGACCATATATGTATGGGTTTATTTCTGAGCTCTTTATTCTTTTCCATCCATTCTGTGTCTGTTTTTATGTCAGTATCATACTGTTTTGATTACTATGGCTTTGTAATATAGTTTGAAATCAGGAAGCATGATGCCTTCAACTTTGTTCTTTTTTCTCAAGATTTCTTTGACTATTCAGGGTCTATTGTGATTTCATACAAATTTTAAGGTTATTTTTTCTATTTCTATGAAAAATGCCACTGGAATTTTGGTAGCGCTTGCATTGAATCTGTAGATCATTTGGGTAGTATGGACATTTTAAAAACATGAACTCTTCTGATCCATGAATGTGGAATATCTTTCTATTTATGTCCTCTTCAGTTTCTTTCAACAACGTTTTGGAGTTTTCCATGTACAGATCTTTCATCTCCTTGGTTAAATTTATTCTTAATTTTTATTCTTTTGATGCTATTGTAAATGAGATTGTTTTCTTTATTTCTGTTTGGGATTTGCACTGAGCCCAGGGGGCATAGCTGTGGGAAGTGTTTGCATACTCCTTTGAAAACTGCTTTTTTGTTTGTTTGTTTTGTTTAGTATGGTTCTGTAAATGCCCACCTGGATTGGCTATCATCGCTAAGTGATTTGAGGGCCCATTCCTTGGGTGCAGGCCACAAAAGATGGAGTGCTAGATGTGAGGGCAAGTTCCTTCCAGGGAGAAGCTGAAGTCTTGCTTTTTCTGATGGAGTGAGCTGCAGGGAGGAGGTAGGGCAGGTCTTTTGGGATGCTGGGAGGATCGCACTCAGCACCTCAATGCAGGCTGATTAGAAGCTGGACCCTCAGGCAGCAGCCAGAAAAGTATGCAGTCAATCCTCTTCCAGAGAGAAACTGGGAGATGGGCATTTTGCCATCTCCCTCTGCGCTGTGAATAGTTCTGTGGGGCTTTGAATGCAAGCCCTGTAGGCTCTCGGAGTACGTGATTTGGGGGTCTGCCCCTTGGTTGGATGCTTTAAAGTTGGAGTACTGTACGTGTGGTCCTAGCCCTTTGCTCATCAGGGAGAAGCTGGGATTTGGGGGTTTCTTCGGATTGTATGTCACTGAGACTAGGGAGTGGTTTGTGGCAAGGGCATGTCTCAGCGTTTCCTCCTCAGTTTGATGTGGATAATTTCTCTGTCATCCAATGTGTAGGAGTCACTCAACTACTTCTGGATCTCTTCCAGAAGGAATGGTCCACGTGCAGCTGTATATTCAGTGTATCTGTGGCAGGAGGAAAAGTCAGGAGCCTCCTATGTCACCATCTTGGTGATGTCACTCATGTCAAAGTTTATTTTAGATGTAACTCCTCTTCTGAGTTCCCATGCTGAGACCTACTCCTTTGACCTGGCTGATGACCCCACACAGCAAAATGGGAGTTGGCACTGTCTAGCTTTTTTTAGCACTGATCAGGGTTATAATTTTATTTATCTGTATGATCTTTTCTCCATATGTCTGTACTCTCCAGGAAGCTGGACATCCTGTTTGGTTTGTACCCAGTCTTATTAACAGTCCCAGGTCAAGAAGAGCCGGACATATAGTAAGTTGACAAGAGTTGATGAATGAATGAATGATGGAATCAGATTAATGCTGGCTCTGAAATTTATAAGTTGTAAATTTGGGCAAGCATTTCAATTCTAAGAGCCTCAGGTTCTTTATTTATAAAGTGGCTCGTTCGGCCAGGAAGTTCTCCAAGGTCCCCAGCCTTAAATTCCTTAAATGAATCCGTGGTGGATGCCTCAGGGCCCTGCCATCACCTCTTTCTCTGGGAACCATTGGCTCAGCCCCCAGCTACCTCTCACCTGCTGCACTACCTTCCCTGGATGTAGCCATCAGTCCAGGGATGGATCTGGAACCCAGCTGGGACGATCCCATTCTCTTCTCTAGGTATGTGGCTTTAGGCCTGGACACCTGCCAACCAGAGTCTGCTTTTGGCTGTGCTGTGACCTGTGGATTTGGGGACTTTGGAATGGCCACCTCCTGCCCAGCGTGGACAGACAGGCAGAGTCAGAAGGCAGCGAGAAGAAAAAGAAGTCTACAGAGCAGAGCAGGCTTGCCAAGCGGAGAGTTCCGGCAATTCCCAATTTCTCCCTGAAGCCTACAGCCTTCTAACTGCGGGTGCCTTAGGTTGGCTTGGGTACTGATAGTCAATTTCCCCTTTCCCCCTTTTTAGGATGAAAAGTAGCTCTAATTAGTTTGTTAGTTGTATTCAGAGGCCCAGCTAAATATACACATACATTCTTCTCAATAATGAAAGTTCGTTTAATTGGACGTTGACTAGATTCATTGAATCCTCATTCAGAGAAACTAGTGCCCATTGTCTGCTATGAGCAACATTTATCTGCACCTTGACTCACCGACTGTCTCTGGGACAATCTTTTGTGTTCTACACAGCAGGGACCCCATAAACTGGGAGATGAAGAGCCTTTGACCTGGGATGAGTAAATAATCCATTCTCAGCCCCACCTCTGAACAGGTTGGTCTTGCCGGCTGCTGTTGACCTTTGTGGTCATCCCCGCACACCTGCCTGTAATTTTCAGCCCTTCCTGCCCACCACTGCGGACGTCCCAGACCCTGGACAAGAGTCACCTCCCTGATAACATCAGCGCAAGCCCGTGTCTGCCCGTGGTCTCCTCTGAGCTGCCCTATCTTGTTGTCACACACATCCTGACTTTGTATTTCCCTTCCTGATCTCACTGAGAAATGAGTAATTGGGTTATGAGTTATCTAATTCCATTAGCCTCGTTATTCCTCAGAAATCTGAGTCCTGGATAGGCAGTGCTACAAAATGGATGAAGCCAGAAGACTCGGGTCCTACTGGTGACCATGATCTTGAGCAAACCTCAATCCTTCCTTATTCATAAGATTAGAGCCAATTGTGTGATTTCTGGGATGCTCCCACCTCTCCGCCTATACTAGTGTCTCTTTCCACGTTCCTCTCACTCCCTCCCCAGGCATCCTCCAGGACCTGAAGGTGTGGGGTCTTGTTTGTAGGCGGCTTTTCTCACTATGGGTCTGTCCGTTCTTTGTAGATGTTTTAACATTTCAACTAAATGAGCTTTTTAAAGAAAAGAGGCTCCCAACAGACAGAGGGAAGATGGGGTGTGGGGAGCACAGCTCTTTGACCTGGAAGGTCTCAAGCACTCAGCTCCCCCTCTGTGTGCTGTTAGTGTTTGCCCACATTTTTTTCCCCTGTGTCCTTGACTGCCACCATCACTGGCCCTGGTTGTTTTTGCCTTACCAGATGCTAAGCGTTCCATGTTTCTTCTAGACCAGGATGCCTTTGTTTGACACACATGAAGCTTTCTCCTTCTGCTTGCTTCACATTCCAATGTTGAAATGTTTTTAATAATCATTTTTTTCTTTTAGTTGCCATCACAATCCCCACCTTGTTCTGTGAATGACATCCCTGAGCAGTAAATCAAGACTCTGGAGGGGCCGGCCCTGGGACTCCAAGGTAAAAATTTGGACACTGGAGGGTTTGTCTCATAATCTATGCTTCTGTTACCGGGCTGGCATGTGTTCTGGTTGGAGAGTTTCAACCGAGGAGGTCAACGGACGAATCCGGACCAGCAGTCTCGGTCCTTGTGATAGTAAGGGAAGAACAGCAGACTAACACTTCAGGTATAAGCTCAAAGCAAAGTTTATTTAAAGCATAGGTACACTCTCGGAGGGAGAGCGGAGTGGCTTCTGTGAAGTGAAAGCAGCCCTGCTGCACAGGTTGTGCGAAGTTTATAAGGAGGGGAGGGGTTGGGTTGAGGTCTGGTGGTCAGGCTTCGTCATTTGAGTGACGGGTGACATTGCACGTGCCCCAGTTGTAACTTCCTTCTTATCACCCCTAATCCATTCGAAAAGCCCACTGGGTGGAGGTGGGACGGCTAAGCCGCAATGTAAATTTATTATAATGATGACATAATGAGGGTCAGGTTATTTCAAGTTATTGCCAGGTGTCTGCTGCGCCTGCACACCTCGGGGAGTTCCTCTTTGGTTGGGTTCTTCCTGTCTTCTCAGGATGTGCTGACCACAGCCTGTACCTCAGCCCCTCCTTGTCAAGACTGGCTGAGGCAGGCCCCTGGCCTTGAGTTTTTCACCCTTCCATTCCCAAGCTGCTCATTTCTAGCTAACTACCTAACCTTTCCATCTTAATGAGGACAAAGTTAACCACTTGACCATACCTTTCTCTCCAGACGACAGACCTGCCCTTCACACATCAGTCAGATACAATAGCTCAGCTTCCAAAGCATGGCTGCCCTGCAGCGCTGGGTGACCAGAGAAAGGAGAATATCCACTAAAGTGTCTCACAGATACAATAGCTCAGCTTCCAAAGCATGGCTGTCCTGCAGCGCTGGGTGACCAGAGAAAGGAGAATATCCACTAAAGTGTCTCACAGTTTGGAATCATTTCCTTACTAGCATTATATTGGGGCCAATTTGGCATGACAGTGGTGCTTAAGATACTGAACCAAAAATGTTTATCGATTCTCCAGGGCTCTATCACAGCTCTATCTGCCGACTGAGGTCTTCTATGAATTTCTCCACTTCTTTTCCCTCTGAGTTGAGATCATACCAAAAGAGAGACTGAAAATAAAGTAATTTACCAAGTGGGAAAGAGGGTATTTTTCTTGTGACTGTTAGCTTGCAAAAACAAAATTGAAGATAACATAGGTTCATGCTATGTCCTGGGTAATGACAGCAATCTAGTAACAGCCAAGAGAAGGCAACTTTATTGCTTTCTTGCAAACGAGCCAAAAACAATAGTTCATCAAGTTTCCACTACACTCATAATGGAGCATTTTATGATCTTCTAAGGAGAAGTTTGAAGAAATACAAGACGCGTGCTTTGGATAAAAATGCCAATTTCTCTTAAAATCCTTAAATTTATTTGTCACACTTTCTTTCGCAATTCCAGACTAATTTCTTTGAGGCTAAGATCTTGACTAATTTGTTTGTTTCTTCTGTAACATAAAGGCCATGAAATTTACACTCAAAATGACCATTGTTTTGCACTGGGTGTCCTTGGCCTGTTATTTCCTACATAATCTTCACTATGGCTTTTGGGGACCGATTCATTTAGTCTTGGCACTTACTGAAGTTTTCTTGTCCTTTGCAGCTATAGAGATGCCTCAAGTTGGCAGGAAGGGAAGGGAAGTCTTTGTGCTGTTGAATACCAAAGTTGGCCTCTATTACAGAGCCGGAGGAATGCTTTTTGGAATGACATTGGAGACAGCCAAAAGAACATCGTGAAGACATTCTGATGTTGACGGAGAGAACTTCCCACGGTGTCATTGGTGGTTAGGCAGGCAGGCAGGGCAGCTATTGTCGTGTTTGGCTTAGACAGTATGTTTTGGAAGACAACCTAAGTGAAAAGGAAAGCCTCGCTATGATCAAGGCCTGAATGTTTGCCTGTTACTCAGGCAGCCTTTGATGGAAGAATCGGTATTAAGAAGATTACCTTTTTGAATTACTTCCAATGTTGGGCTAGATTCAGACAGCAGGGGACATCCACAAGGCCAGATAGGTGGGGTGTAAAGCATCACAGCTAGATGAACCCCACAAAAGCCCATCCATAGACTAACTAGCCTTCACTGCTATTGTCTCCCCTGAGGGTTGATGAGCCACTTGACAAGGAGATTCTTTCCAGAGTCATAGGTATAGTTACCACCCTGCAGACCAACAATTCAGGACAGGATACTGAATTAGGGTGAATCTGCAGGGTAGACTTCAGTAGCATATTCCGGGCTTTCTTCTGGGAAGGAAGTGAGAGAGATTCTTGGAGCAGTAGGTGGGGAGAGATGTCAGGTCGAGGAAGGCTTGAGTAAGAGAGGTTAAAGAAAATCAGAAGTTTGGCCCTAGAAGGCTGAATGTGGCTGGAAACAGGAGAGAAAAGGGGAGAGCAGTGTCAAGGCATGGAGTCCTTCTGGAATTGAGACTTGGGTTCTTTACACCTGCCGCTTCCCCACTGGTCTAAGCCTGTCCCCCGGTGTCTGTGGTCCTACTCCGTCCCCATGGCTTGGTTTGGCAGTGACCTGGATGAGGCAGGGAAAGTGGGAGAGAATAGTGGGGACGGTACAGAGCCTGGTGACAGCGCTGGCATTTGCCTCCTTTTGTGGAGGAGCTCAAAGCCAAACACGAAGCTCTAGCTTCTAGGCTCTCGTTGTCTGAACGAGCTGACTTGCTGCAGAGTAAACCCACAGATATGCCGAGTTTCCCAGCACAAACAGCTGGAGCAGTTTCCCAAGGGCTTGAGATCAGGGAGCAGTAAGAGTGCCTCTGTGTGTGTGTGTGTGTGTGTGTGCGCGCGCGTGTGTGTGTGTGTGAAGGGGGCATGGGGGGAACCCATGGTGTCACAAACTCTCCTGTCAGAAAACCACCATCATGTTTATTATCTTGCCAATTAGACCTGTGTAAGTGTGTGGTCGAGATATGGAAATACAGAAAAGATACAGTTCATTTGATGCCCTGTTGCTGTTCACTGTCTACCTGTAGAAGGAGAAAGTGTTACGGAGAACAAACCTGACTCCATATCGGATCTATTCCTTTAGCTCTAACCCTGTGCTCTGTTGCCTGAGCTTAGTCATGCTGGCTCTGCACCTTTTCTAAAAGAATGTTGTCTATAGCCTGAAATATACAGCGGGGGTCCCCAATCCCCGGGCCGTAGACCAGTAGTGGTCCACGGCCTGGTAGGAACCAGGCCGGACAGCATGAGGTGCGTGGTGGGCGAGCGAGCAAAGCTTCATCTGCTGCCCCCGCATTGCTCACATTAGTGCCTGAACCATCCTGACCCCGACCTCGACCCCGTCCATGGATATATTGTCTTCTACAAAACCTGTCCCTGGTGCCAGAAAAGTTGGGGACCGCTGGTACACAGGGTGCCCATTCTCAAGGCTCTGATCTTTAAAGGTGTAACCCTTTTCCATTCATATAGAGATAAAAAGTTGCAGAATAGAGAATACACTTTGTCTTGCTGGAGGTTTACAGAAACATTGTGGCCAGACCTGTGTGGACAGCTGCAAGAACAAAGGATTTCAAAACCAAGAAGTTGGCAACAACCAGCCACAGCCCCTCCCCTTTCAGTCTAAAAGAAGGCTGAATCCTAACTTGGGTGAGATGGTTCTTTAGGACACTAGTCCACCATCTTCTCGGTCTGCTGGGTTTCTGAATAAAGTCACTCTTCCTTGTCCCAATACCTCATCTCTCGATTTATCAGCCTGTCGTGCGGCTAGCAGTATGAGCTTGGACTCAGTAACAAAAGGAGGTAAAAAGGCATGGAAAAGGATGACAGCTGCCCTGTGATACACACAACCAAAGGGGTTTGGCCTTATTTTAATCCCAGAGATTTTTGAAATTTATCAAGGGAAAGAAACACTAAACTCCTTTTCTGGCATGTTAATGATAATATATGCTTGAAAAACTCATTATAACCATTAACATGAATAACTAGTGATTTAGAATTAGAGTTAGGTTGCTACACTTGTGCTCTCTGGGTGTTTGAATACAATTATTTGAGGATTAAACTGAAAGACATCGATCAGTTCCAGAAATAAATAGCAGGCTTGCTTGCAAAGCTAAAATTGGAATGGAGAAATGAGAATTCTTGGGGAAAATGTCTGTTGTATGAATGAATGAATCAAAAGTGAGATATTCCACACCTAATTACAGGAAGATTTTAGCAAAGAAATTGAGGTTTTTAAGAAGATAAGAGAGCAATTTATGACTTTAAGAAACAGTTTTGCTTTTGTTTTGGTCTATAGGATTGAAGATGGGATTAAAGAGGTAAAAACTGTATTTTTATTATTTAGTAACCTTCTTCATTTAGACAAAAACTGATGCTAGGCTACCTTTCTTGGTATAAAAGGAGTATCTAGGACCTATTTAAACATTATCTCAAATAGCAATTACATATTAAATTGAGACAAACCCACTGCATCATCCTTAGTTCCTAAAAAACAAATCCTTGGTAGTTTATATTGCACCTAGAAAAAAATGGAATTTATCATCAAAGCTAAACAAATCAGTAGCTATTTGCTACATTATAAAGATAACCTTGGATTTGATGGTGTTGCATATACTCAGGATCAGATGACTACACATATTTTTGGGAAAAAGAAAATCCTTTCAATTAAATCTTTTTCTACAGTGTAAATGTGTTTCTAGTGATTTAAGTCAGACCCTGAAGGCTGATTTTAATGTACTTTCATTAAGGATTTCATTGATGTATGAGCCTATGGTCCTTTGGGCTGAACTCCTGTCGGTTGAGATGCTAGTGAAATATCAAGCAAGGTGAACAAAACAGGCAGCTCACATGCAGTATTCTGCAGGTCTCACGAAAATAAAATCATCTCAGAGAAACTTAGAAATGTAACGCCAAACAGAATGCGGGAGCCGTTTTCAAAAGCTTTTCTGCCTTTGGACTCACAGACCACCCAAAGGTCAGCAAGATTCTGACGTGCAGAGGAGAACATTAGGAAGTTCTGGGTCCGCTCATCCCTGGGAGACTAAAAACCTAACAAAAATTCAAACCGTTCAAACCATTTTCTAATATAAAAAAGAATCCAATCCATGCATGTTTGTAATTTCCATAAATTAGCCTTGCAGGCTAGCATGGTGTTTCATAACATTGTCGAGCTATGCATCATACAAATTAGACCAGAGCTCTGGCCAAGAACCGTTTTAAGGAAAATTACAGATCCTCTACCCTTTCTTGCACGCGGAGCTCATGGATCTTCTCTTTCTGCCTGGAATCACAAAGAGGAAACTGAACATTTTACCCAAAATATTATTGTAAAACAGTGGCACAAAGGCTCTTTCCAAGAGACAAGTCCTGCAGCAAACTTGGGCGAGGTCGGGGCAGAACGTCTGAATCGGGTGACAGGCAGCGGCCAGGGCTTGGGCTCCGAAACAGTGGGCTGGATTTGCAAATCACGTTTCAAACGAGCAGTGAGAAACAATTAGGGAGATCAGTGTATGAAAACAGCACCTGGGGCTACTGAGGTGGGAATGCAAAACTGTGCTGAGGATTCAACAACTCTTCTGACACAGTTGTTAGATACGGTGAAAGGGGACTCTTTCCTAATGCTGCCACACCTCCACCAGGAGCCCCAGCTCTTGTCAGGAAGCCACCTCCTGAAGCTTCCACACCCTTCCCGGGTCCCTCCTGTCCCTTACTCCCCTTCCCACCTCCCTGCCTTTGCTCTACCCAGATTGCCTGCTCCACAGGCTTTTGTGTGTCTCCTAACAAGCAACCCGGATTCACTGCAGCCCGGCTGTGTGGGAGTCTTTGCTCTGCTTGAAGTGTATGGAATTCAGATTTTTAAGACCCAGGCACTTCCCTCAAGGGGTTTAAAATCTCCTCAGAATGAAAAGAAACAAATGTATAACAGATAACTAGAAACATAAGGCAATAAAATAGCCCAGTGCGTGGGAGTGGTGTAGAAATGCAGAGAGCGCTCATCCCCTGGGAAGTCATGAGACATCGCGGAGGGCACTTAACCGTTTAACTGAGCCCTGGAGGACAAGCAATATTCAGATAGGTAGACTTCGATGGGCTGGGGCGTGGACTGGCAATTCCCACCGGGGCTCAGCAACAGTAAAGGCCAGCAAGCAGGATGAAGGAGAGAGACGGGGAGGGGTGGAGATGGACAGGGTCAGGTGTCCAGAGCAGGGAGCCACTTAACGTGCGAGGCCGAAGCTTGTACAGGTTTGCATTTGGCTAGGTTACCCAGTAAGTGAGATGAAGATATTAGAGTGACGGGAAGTTTCAGGGATAATATGCAGGACCCAGTGCACAATGAAAACACGAGGTCCCTTGTTAAAAACGTGGGTGGGGGGAGAGTTCCTTTGAATTCCTAAAATCGAAAGCTAATTTTTTCCCCCTGTGGTCTTTACCTTTTATGGGTGTTTGGTTTGCTGTTTAATATCATGCTTCCCTAGGCACAGGATACTCTCAGGGAAAGTGCAGTGCTCCCTGGGGGCCTGAGAAGCCCAGCCCACGACTCGGGGTGTGGTGAGGGGTGGTATCCTCTAGCGACCAAGTTTTCCCTCCTGCCAGCCGCTGGATCAGTGTGCCTTAGTGACGAAGTGGAACCAGGCATCGTCCCTTCCCGTGGTGCACGGCCCACGACTCCAGCCCAGGGCAGGTGGGTGACCGCACGCATCACCCCTGGATGTGCTGGGATCCTGGATGCAGCTGGGTGAGAGGCTCGCCTCTGCAGAGGTGCTGCCAGCCCGGGGCAGAGAGGGCCACGGCCATGGTCCACTCTAGGATCCTGCCCTGAATCTAAGTCCCGGGTGGGCCCCAGGGAGCCAGCGTGCAGGGCTCTGGGAACCCATGAGGGAGACAGAAAGCTGCAGGGATATAGGCTCCAAGTCCCAGGGCACGCTGCTTGCACACGGTGAGGCCTGGAGAGGCCAGTGCCCTGACGGGGGAGGCTGGGGTCTGACACAGGGATAACAATAGAGGGAGAAAGCGGGGAGGGGACTGCGGACCAAGGAGAATAAAAGTCAGGGCAGCTATCGGGTTTAGAGCTTGGGTAATACAGAAGATAATGACACTCTGCTATAAAAAGGAAAATAAGCCAGAGTCAGTTTATTTAAGTTTTCTTTTTAGTTTTGGGTGAGGGGCGGCAAAGGTAAGAGGTATCATTTCGGACATCACAGCCTGAGGCTGAGAGCAGGTTCCTGGGACGAAGTGTCCACAGGCAGGTGGCCACCCACCAGGCGAGCTGGGGACAAGGTGGGGCTCAGAGGAAGGTTCAGGAGGAACTTGCCCAGAGCGGGGCTTCCTGGAAGGCTCTCGGTGGAGTCTCGGTGGGGGGACGGTCCAGGAGGGGCCAGCACACGTCAGAGAGTGTGCTTGTGGGATGGCTGCCATTAAAGGGGAGAGAGAGGGCGAGCAAAGAGGGGACTCCAACGTGATGCCGAGAGAGGAGGGAATTTTCAGAAGAAAGCCGAAGGAATCAACCCAGAAAATCTTGGAGAACAGGACAAAAAATAATTCTTCTTTATAATTCCCAAAGATATAATTTCAGTGGCACAATTAACTGGTTTATGGAGTGAATAGGAATCACCCATGCGAATCAGGACATTCTGGGGCCGAGTCCAGTCTGGGACGGACAGTGTGAAAGAGGTTTTGGAGGCAGACAGTCGAGGTTTGGAGCTGCATTTGGACACTTCTAGTTGCCGACATAGGTGGCAGAGAAGATTGTGCCAGGCAGGTGGAGGGGCGGGAGAGCACAAGGGACCCTCTGTCCAGCTGCTGGTAGGTTGCTGCAGCGGGATGTGTGGAAGGGGACGGGGAGGGGCAGAGGTGGGCAAGGGCCAAGGAAAGACAGTTCTTGAAGGGTCTGTTGTAGGCCAATGACCTGAGGAGAACAGCAGAACTAGGGGAAAGTTTTTCCGCATGCCGAGAGCATCTGCCTGCTGCCCTGATCCATGGATCCAAAGTGGATCCATGAAGTTCAAACCCGTGTTGTTCAAGGGTCAGTTTATATACATATACAGTGATAAACACATATCTATAAATACAGGTATCTATATGATAGAAAATAACTGTATCGATCAGTTGATCAATCGAGTATCTTTGATTTTGCTGCAGGTGACAGTTTTTTCAATAATAACTTTATTAAGAAATTCACATACTCTAAACTTCACTCTTTTGAATGCTACAACTGTACAGTGTCTAATTTTAGAACATTTTTGTCATTCCGAAAAGAAACCCTGTATCCATCAGGAGTCACCCCCCATTACTCTCCTACCTCAGCCCCTGCACGTTATTCTCATTCTATTTCTAATATTTCCGTTTTCTAATTTCAAACATTAATCTAATTTCTACTTCTATTGATTAGTTTATTCAGGCCACTCCACGCTAATGGAGTTATACAACAGGGGGCTTTCTGAGACCGGCTTCTTTCTCTGGGCATAATCATCATGGGCTCTACTTTTACAAGTAATAGTTTTGCCCCTTACTACCTAACACAGGTCACCACTTTTCCTAGCTTTGAAAACAATTTCCTCACCACTTCTCCAGCCTTTGCTAACAGTGTGCTTCCTGCTTTTCCATCTTCCACTCACCCATTGGTTCCAAAATCAATGCTGCACATGTTAGATTTTGGTTACATCAACATCCTACTTCTGGTACCAATTTCCACATCATTATTTATTACCAAAATAATGTTGTATCAAAGACATCAAACACCAGGGGCATGCAATAATAATCATTTAGTTGTTTTTTTTTTTCTGTACGCGGGCCTCTCACTGTTGTGGCCTCTCCCGTTGTGGAGCACAGGCTCTGGACGCGCAGGCTCAGTGGCCATGGCTCACAGGCCCAGCCGCTCCGCGGCATGTGGGATCTTCCCAGACTGGGGCCCGAACCCGTGTCCCCTGCATCGGCAGGCGGACTCTCAACCACTGCGCCACCAGGGAAGCCCAAATCATTTAGTTTTGTTCATGAATCTGCAGGTCAGTTGGATGGTCCTTCTGGTCTCAGCTGGCTCACTTATGTACCTGCTGTCAGCTGTAGGTCAGAGAGCTCTGTTGGTCTCTCTTGGGGGCTGGCTCACTATAGGCTTGTCTGGCATGGCCTGGCTAGGGCCAATGGGCTCTCTTTCATGTGGGCTCTTGTCCTCCAGCAGGCCGGCCTGGCTCCTTCACATAGTGACTGGGCAAAGTTCCAGGAAAGAGCAGAATCACATGAGGTCTCTGAAAGTCTGGGCTCAGAACTGGCACACAGACACTTCTGTTGTGTTCTATTTGAAAAAGCAAATCACAAGGCCAGCTCAGAATCAAGGGGTCGGGAAATAGACTCCCCCTCTTGATGGGAGGGGCTGAAAAGTTACATCATAAAGGGAGACTGTTAATTGAGGCCATCATTGCCATCAATTCCAGCTGTTATTTCATCACGGACACCAAATAACCACAGCCAGTTCAGTCGGACAGCTGGAGTTCCATAGTTTTTCCCCAATTCAACTCAGCAAATATTTATCAAGTGCCTGTCATTTGATAAACACTATGTGTGATCTTGAGGAGACAAAGGTGAAAGGACTTGGAATCTGTCCTCAAGGAGTTCATAGTCTAAAAAGGGAACTGGACATGTGAACCAGCATGTACAAGACAATGTTATAAATTCCGCAGTACGTTCAAGAAAGAAAATGAAGTGATACATTCCACTGGGGGATAAGGGAGTATCCTAGAGAAGATCGTAACTAACTTGGGTCTTTGCAGGAGAACAGGAGGTTTCCTGGGAGACAAGGGGGTGACATGGATCAGTCAAGGAGAGGGAAGAGTATGGACAAAGGTTTAGAGGCATAAGTGCTTGTGGTGAGAATAGGGATTCCAAGTAGTTCAGAATCCTTGAAGTATCGGGTTGTGGGAAGGAGGAAGAAGGAGATAAGTGATGGAGGTAGATGATGAGGTAATGGTGTGAGCTGCTGGGGCTTCTCTCTAATGCTTAAGAGTTATTTATTATCCTGGATGTAACTGGGAGCTGGTGAAGCAGATGAGTGGCAACATTTCTCTTAAGAAAGGCACCTAGCTTTTGGTACTTTTGATAACGAATGGACTGCAGAGAAGAGTAGAGGCTAGTCAAAAGGCTATTGGAATAGTCCGGTCCATTGAGGGAACAAAGATGTACCAAGACAATGGTGGTGGAAACAAAGGAGGAGATAAGATTTAAGGGAGGCGTAGGAAGCAGGACTTGATGATTTAGTGTGGAGGAGGATGAAGAAAAGGAAAAAGTGAGAATGATATCCAGGTCTATTATCCATTGCCTTGGTACCCGGAATTAAGGCTCCAACTTCTTACTCACCGGCCACGTGGCCCTAAGGTGATCTTTCAGAGGAGCAACTCATCAACCTAAAACCTCAGTCCTATCAATCAATAGCCTACAGATATTCTTCAGACATTAGCAATGTTAATGCTTTTTGTTTTGAGATAACTGTAGATTCACAGGCAGTTGTAAGAAATAACACAAGAGCTCCTGTGTACTTTTTATCCAGTGTCCCCCTCATGGTAACTAGACCGCACTGATGCCCTCTGCCAGCCATATTCGGATTTCACCGGTTACATGCATTTATTTATCTGTGTATGTATTTAGTTTTATACAGTTTCATCCCATGTGTAGATTTGTGACCACCACCACAGTCAAGATACAGAACAGTTCATCCCAGGTTTACCCCCGTTACCCTTTATAGCCCAGCTACTTCCCTCTCTTTCCTGATCCTTGGTCTCTGGCAACTACTAATACGTTCCTCATTTCTGTAATTTTGTTATTTCAAGAATGTTATGTAAATGAATCATATAGTATCGAACTTTTCAATGTTGACTTTAAAATTTGCATAATTTCCTTGAGATCTGTGTATCAATTGTTCCAAGTTCCTTTTTATTGCTGAGTGGTATTCCACGACACAGATGGACCACAGTTTATTAATTATTTCACCCACAGAAAGACTGTGGGTTGTTTTCAGGCTTTGGCTCTTAGGAATAAAGCTGCCACAGCTATTTGTGTACAGATTTTTATGTGAACATAAGTTTTGACTTCTCTGTAATGAACTTGTAGTAATACAATTTTTTGGTCTTATGGTAAAGCATGGGTTTAGTTTTATAAGAAACAGCCATATTCTTTTCCAGAGTGGCTATACCATTTTATCTTCCCATCAGTAATGCCTGAGGAATCCAGTTTCTCAGCGTCCTTGCAAGCATTTGGTATTTTTAATTTTAGTCATTTTAACAGTTGTGTGGTGATGTCTTGCTGTGGTTTTAATTTGCATTTCCCTAATGGCTACTGATGTGGAATATTCTTTCATGTGCTTATTTGCCATCTGTATATCCTCTCCAGTGAAGTGTCTGTTTATGTCTTTTTTTTTTTTTTTTTTTTTTTACTATTAGCCTCTTGTGCATTTGTCTAACCAGAAAATAGTCTGAATTTTTTTTGTGTGTGTGATACGCAGGCCTCTCACTGTTGTGGCCTCTCCCGTTGCAGAGCACAGGTTCCGGACGCGCAGGCTCAGCGGCCAGGGCTCATGGGCCCAGCCGCTCCGCGGCATGTGGGATCTTCCCGGACCGGACACGAACCCGTGTCCCCTGCATCGGCAGGCGGACTCTCAACCGCTGCGCCACCAGGGAAGCCCCAGTAGTCTGAATTTTATCTTTATGTTTTCACTAAAGAGATTTTCCATGGGAAAGAATCAAAAGTCCCATTAAATCTCCAACCATTCTATTTAGATGGCTTACTTAGTATAAGTCATTTTATTGTTGAAACAAATGGGAACTGGTCCCGAAGTCTAGTTTTCCCTCGAAGCCACTGGATGTTTCCTAGTATCCTGTGTTGCACACAGCTGCTGAAGGGTGACTCATTACTTAGACTGGTACTATGGGACTTGTGTTGAAGCAAAAAAGTCTGGCTTGAGGCCCAGCTAAAGCTTGTTATTTGTGCATCTCTAAAGGATACTGTTGGCCAGGCACTCAGGTGGTGCGCCAGGTAAGGAGCAGAAGATCATTGTACAGTGGTCTGTGTTTGATTGGAAACTGGAAAAATGTTCTCACTTATTGATAGAAAGGACCACCTTTCAGCACCTGATGCACTTCCCCTCCTTTGGTGTATCCTGTGAAACGTGTCCTAGATTTACTATTTGTGTTTTTTACCCAATGAGTTCAAGAAGACGGACATACCTTTTATCTCTCTTAAATAAGTCATAACTGCTGGATCAGTATTTATAAAAATTTTCTAAACAAAATTAAGATCAAGCATATGTAAGTAGGTAATTTAGAGGAATAGGGAGAATTATCAAAGACTCTTGCTGGAAAGTGTAAGTGAAAATTTTCTCCACCTTCTCCCACAAACTTACACGCATATCCATTTGTACAGGTTTTCTCTCTAGCACAGAAAAAAACCAAAAGAATTCTGTAAGACCTTACAATTTAATGAAACAAAAATAATAAAAAAAATACATGGAAGAATAATCATTTCCATTTTGGAAGTTCTGGGATTGCTGGCTCTATTAAGCATTTGTTCTTTGGAGAAGCCATCCTGGAACAGATCCAGGCATCTGCAGCAGGATGGTACTCTAACACGCCATCTCTCCACGTGGGTGGATGTGTGGCAGGCCCTACTGGTGGCATAATGACAATACCAGAGCGCGAGAGGTTAGGTAGAGGTGCGCACATAGGACCAGAGAACTCCGGAGCATTTATCTTTGCATCCAGCATGTATACATCAAGCTCCTTCCATAGTCTAGTTCCGTGCTAAGTACCTGCAATCCACAAATAAAAAAATCCCAGCTCTCAAAAAGTTCAGAAACTCACATGGGAGAGAGGCGAATGATCATCTAATAGAAAGGGATATAATAAGTGTTAGGATGGCAGCAAGCACGTGGTATTAGTGACAGACAGAGGAGCTCTGATTCATCCCTGTGGTGGTGATGGGGTAGGATGGGTAAGGGACGATGTCCTGGAGGAGTTGAGCACTGAGATTAGTCTTGAGGGTGAAATAAGAATGTGCTCAGCAGACATAGTGGGGAGAGAAGATTGTGCCAGGCAGATGGAAGTGTGGGGGGAGAACAAGAGACTCTCTGCCCAACTGCTGGTAGTTTGCTATGGTGGGGTGTCTGGAAGGGGGAAGGGATGAGGGCTGCAAAGGTGGGAAAAAGCCAAGGACAGACAGTTATTGAAGGGTTTGATGTAGGCCAATGACACGAAGAGAATGCATAACTAGGGGATAGTTTTGCTGCATGCTCAGAGCATTTGCTAGCTGCCCAGAGAAAGTGAAATCAGGAAGCCAATACCTTGTGGTTCAGAGTGTTAATATATATATTTTACCATCAAATTGCTCCTCCAGAGCCCAGCCTATTCTCTGGACACTGGGCTACAAAGAGACTATCCTTTAAATGTCAGTGGACAGAGATTATCACCTGGCAGGGTCTGTACATAGGTCTGAACACTGACTCATCACAACTGGGTGGGGAAGCTGATGGAGATGATGGGTGCTGATATCTTGTCCTCCCCATTCACAGGTGCTGGGAACCCCTCAGATGAATCCTGTCCTCATCGATGTGTGTTATTTCTCCACTAGGGGTGGGATAGAGTTTGAGATTGGAAAATTATGAAGGAGATTTAAATCATGACATAGGAGCCACAGCTGAAGTATACGGGAAGGTTTTATTGGGATAGATGAAGTCTCACAGGAGACATTGCTATTTTTAAGTACTAAAAGTGTTTTCCATGTAGGAGGAGGGATTTGACTTTTGCTGTACAGCTGTAGGTTGTACAATTGGATGAAGCTAAAGGAAAACATGATTTAGTGCACAATAAAAATTATGATGCTTATCATTTGGTGAGTGACTAATACACACCAGATATTATGCTAGGATCTCCAATCCTTTCAACGACCTTGTAAGATAAATGTTTTCTTCCTCCTTGTGCAGCTGAGGGGCCTCAGGTGAATTCGAGACGCAAACCTATCTGTCTGACTCTCTTTTTCTGATACTTCAAGATTCTCTTAGGAAGAGCTAATCTGTAATGTGTTATTCCCCCCTGAGTGGAGCTATCTGAGGTGAAATGGACCACGTGCCAGGTAGATAGTTTCCAATCCACCCAGTGATCACTGCCATGGATATTGTAATGGGGATTCAAACATCCCTTGGGCTGTTGGACTATGTGGGCTTTAAAGCCCTGTTTAAATGAGAGCTTCTAGGATTCTGTGCCATTTTGTAAGCAAGTTGGATACTTACACTATATGACATGGGTATTAGTTTCCTGTTGCTGCTGTAGCAAATTGCCATAAAATCAGTGGCTTAAAACAGCAAATGTTTTTCCTCTTACAGTTCTGGAACTCAGAGCCCACCTTCACTGGGCTAAAGTCAAGGTGTTGGTGGGACTGGCTCCTTCTGGCAACTCTGAGCTCTGTCTCCTTGCCTTTATCCACTTCTAGTGGCCGCCAGTATTCCTTGGCTTGTGGTTTCTTCTTCCATCTGCAAAGGGTATCACTCTAATCTCTCCTTGCATCCTCACAACCCCTCTTCCTCTTCTGTAGTCACATTTCCCTCTGCTTTCCTCTTATAAGGACTCTTGTGATTTCATTGGGCCCACCCGGTTAATTCAGAATAATCTTCCCATCTCAAGATCCTTCACTTGATCACATCTGCAAGTAAGTGCCCCTTTGTCACATAAGGTAACTAACATTCACGGGTTGTGGGAATTAGGACACGAACATCTCTGGGAGGCTATTATCCAGCCTATTGCAGCCCGAACAGGCTAACACATGGACACAGTGAAGATGGTGAAATCTTCTCTGAAGGAATGAATTCCAATTCGTATACATCCTACAGACACTCAGGACAGATCCCTTTAAAGTTGTTCTCTAGCACATGCATTGCTGATAAAACAAAGAACAGCTCCACAGGGGACCAAACGAAAAGCACTCTGACTTATCTTTTCTCACAAAGGATGACAGCATTTTAAAATTCAGATAAATAAAATATGTGCCCAGCATCAAAGTCTCTGGAGGCAGATGAAATACTAAAGTACAAAAATAACCAAGAAAAACTAATCACAAATCAGGCAAAAACCGAGCACTACCATTGTTTTGCATTAACCGAAACTGTCAAGCCCTCAGACCTAGGGGACCAGGGGAGGGAGGCACATACAGATAGAGAATTTAATATTAACACTGGAAAGGAGTTTGACACACAGCTGATCCAACTGGCAAAAGTAGCACATCTCAGAGTCCAACACCTGATAATAAATTATCACCTTACACAGATGCCAGACTTTCCCCAATCCCATTTTACACTGACTTCTCTGGGGAGCTATTTGAGCCCTCAAATACACCATATAGGAGTCTGGGAACGAGGCATTCATGCAACAAGAATCTGTTGACCTTCTAGGTAGGTAGGTGTTACCACATCAGACACTAAGGGAGATATAAAAATAAGTGGGACGGACTTCCCTGGTGGTGCAGTGGTTAAGAATCCGCCTGCCAATGCAGGGGACACGGGTTCGAGCCCTGGTCCGGGAAGATCCCACATGCCGCAGAGCTACTAAGCCCGTGAGCCACAACTACTGAAGGCTGCACGCCTAGAGCCCGTGCTCCCAACAAGAGAAGCCACCACAGTGAGAAAGCCAAGCTGGTTGTTCCTTTGCTGCCGTCGCCTCATGTCTGTAGGGTGTCCCCTGATGCTCTGGAGAGGCAGAAATTCTCATCCACCTTCACTTAAAGAATTAGCAGCAAAGATGGGTTAGGAAAAAAGTGGGGTTAGGACAGGAATTCCAACAGCCTGTGGCTTTTTACTGCAGAAATTCTAGCATCTGGGAGGGTGAAGGGAGGAAGCTGACCACAGCGCCTGTTGGCCTATTGACCTGAAGAAAGAGGGTTGCTCGCTTCAGTTCACTGCTACTCTACCTCTCACTGTCATTTAAAACATAGTTATAAGATTTGGGGGTTTTGTTCTGAATATTTTTGTTACCCAGATTTACTATTTATTTAGTTTCTCTGTCCATTCTGGAAGTGATAGTTTTGGATGGATGAGAAACACTCCCCCCAAAGTACAGTCATGAAATTGAGGTTTTATACTTCTGTGCAAGTTCCTGAAAGTCTGAGAGATGCACGAGCTCAGCCTGGATGGGCACTTTAATGCAAAGTGGGGTGAGGGGAGGACCGCTTCCACAGCAACCACAGAGGGTGATGGTGTGGGGAGGGAGGAGACGATGTGAGAGCCTAGGAGAAGATCAGGGCCTGAACGGAATGTCCTGGAAGATGGCAGATGCCTACAGAATGGGTGTCTAGTAAAAGCCGGGAAAGAGATGTACAGATGACCTCATGAGGGAAATTGCTGTTTGAAGGAAAAAGAAGGAAGGAGAAATAATAAGGATGGGAAAATGCTTGGTTTAAAAAGTTGATGTTTCTGGCGTGGGTAGAATTACTCAGTTAATTCCTCTAAAGTTTCAGAAGGCAACAACTGGCTGACAGTGAAGAGAGCAGATCTGTGAAGGGTCAACCAGGAGGAAGAGGGCAAATCACGAGACGGACAAAAGCTGATTCATCATCAGGACGAGGTTGGAAAGAGAAGTCAGTGACTGTCCACGCTGGGGCATCCATCCTGGGAACTTTCATTATTCAAACACTGGCCTTGACTCACTCACATTTCAGTCATGATTCAGATTCCAGAGTTGAGAGCGTATAGAGTATAAAGTAACCTTTAGCCACGGGGCAGTTTCTGACTTATTCTGGAGCTGAGATGGGCATTGACTTGGCAGCCATACTGATAAGTAGACCAAGGACAAAGCATGTTATTTGATCACGTTTACTAGAGGGGACACAGCTGGATGGACAGAAGCAAGGGTCTGTCGTAGACGCCTGACCTGACCTGGGGTGGAATCATGGGAGTGCACGCCAGAGTGAAGAGGGAGTTTTGCTTTGTTCTGAAGCCCTTCTCTGGGAAGGAGTGAGAAATATCTGTAGGTAGGCTGTGTAGCTGCACACCCACACTGCGGGTCTTCAGAGACCATTTTCTCATTAATAATTTTCTCAGACTCACATATGAGCCCGGGCCCAGTGGAAGTGGTGCTTTGTGACCTCACGTGGCAGGGAAAGCTGCATTTGCTTCTGTGGCTCATAGTCAGTAAAGGATAGGCCTGTGAGGAAGGAACCAGAGACAGGAGAAACAATGAAAAGTATCTTTCTGAGATTTAGCCTTCCTTCCTCAGGATTGCCAAATTCTAAACAGTGCACATCATGGCAAAGATTATGAAAATGTATGACCATACACTAATTTGAAAAGATACATGCGCCCCAGTGTTCATAGCACCACTATTTACAATAGCCAAGATATGGAAGCAACCTAGATGTCCATCAACAGATGAATGGATAAAGAAGATGTGGTGTATATATACAATGGAATATTACTCAGCCATAAAAAGAATGAAATTCTGCCCTTTGCAACAACATGGATAGACCTGGAGGGTATTATACTTAGTGAAATAAGACAGAGAAAGACAAATACTGTATGCTGTAACTTATATGTGGAATCTAAAAAATACAACAAATGAATGAATATAACAAAACAGAAACAAACAAGTGGTTACCACTAGGGAGAGGAAAGAAGGGAGAGGTAAGAGAGGAGTAAGGGATTAAGAGGTACAAACTACTGTGTATAAAGTAAATAAAGTACAAGGGTATATTTTTTTAAATCCTCTCTTTGTTGAATGTATGATTCAATATCATAAGAATGTAATGTTTTCCCAAGTCAATTTATGAATTCAGTTCAATCTCAAAAAAGGTATGACCAAGTATGCATAATTTCTAGATATCAAAACTATAACTGAAGATCAGTTATAGTTAAATCATGTCCTGATAGATCACAAAAATGCATTTTTAGTTACTCAGAAAATGAGAGTACACCAGCAGTCTTATTTCCCAGGAGATGAGACAATCCACCCCTGCTTTGACAATCCGCCCCTACTTTCAGAAAAACTGTGCAAATCCAAGAGCTATGTTTATCTCAGGAGCTAACTCTGATTCCCATAGCAGAAGTGGCTTGGATCTGAGTGGTCCAAGAGGATGAGGGGGAGCTGTGTAACAAACCCAGGAATACGCTTCCCATAACCCTGCAGAGAAAAGTGGGGACAGAACAGACATTATGCTTACGGATCCTTCCTGAAGCCTGAAGGAACGATGAGAGAGAAGCTGAGGATAGGGCTGGAGATATGTATAGAAAATGTAGCGTTGGCGAACTATACAGCAACAAGGAACTTGGGATAAAATCAAAAAGGATGAATAATACGTGATACAGAAGGATGATGTGAAATTTTTTGTACAGTTGGGGAACCTCCTTGTTGAGATTCCAATGAGTCTTTGAAGAGAGAAAGAATTACACTTCTAATTTGTGGCAAGTGAACCCAGATTCTATTGGAACCTTCTTCATATTAGAGAAGGTTTTGAGGATCAGGGAATGCTGGAGGCACCCCTGGGTCAGGAATGACTCAAAATCTAGTCCCAGCTTTTTTGTTCAAAAATCATTAATACACTTGTGTTCATTAATTGACACAAGGTGGGCACAAAACTTCGATTGTCTAAAATGAAGATATATGAGAGGGGATAAAAAAGCATATTATAATGCCCTGGAATGAAAAGAAAAGGTTGATTTTAGGAACAGATGAGGTTCTATATATTAGTTGGCACCTGATAGAAGAAGAAACATGTGACTGATTTCTACTCATAGCAAATTGATATGAGGGAGATGCCCATAAGAGGAAGCAAATCTCATGGAAAAACTAGAAGAAAATACCATTGTAAATGTCAGCCAAGCAGCCAGTGCCCTGAAAGCAATATTGGGGGCATAAGGAAGCGCCCTTTCTGTGGAAGCCTGTTTATTTTGTACTTTATGGGTAATGGGACTTCTTGAACATTTTTGTTTAGAATCACAAACCTTGAAAATCTGTCCCTACTACCACCACCGTCCCCCATCCCCCCAAATAAACATTGATATTACAGGAGGAAATAAGTAAATGTCTTTATTAGACCTTTCTGTGCTAAAGCTTTCATTTCATTTTGAATAACCATAAAGAGTGACCCATACAACTGGACCAATTTCTTCTAAGCTCAAAGGCAGGTGAAGGATGAGAATAATGTAAGATTCTAAAATAAGACAAAGGCAATAAAAATATGAGCAGTGGAAAGCAATTCAGGGAGCAGTAGTGGCAGCTTTCAGACCGACACACGGGAGACCCCAAAGTGTACAAGAAAAGAAAGCAGGCGGGCAGATGGCTTAGTCAGCTCAGCGGTGACAGTGGGACAGAACTGAGGTCCTGAGCAAGTACTTCTGAGAACTAGCAAATAGCTTTTTCTGCATGGAGGTTCCTGAGATTATGATATCCATTTCTAAATGGACACAGTGTTGGCTAGCAAGAAAAATTTAGCCTAATGAGGGGAGAGGTGACACCTAACCTAAATGGTGAGTGGAGGGCCAAAAATAGCTTACTTACTGAGTCTGAATCAAAAGAAGCATATGATAGGAAAAGTCATCCCCCTTCCAACCTCCCAAGCCATATAAGTATATAGGTTGCTATTAAAGTTTGTACATATGAGAAAAAGATAGATAATAGGTAGGTAGCTAGATAGAGATATAGATGCATGAATGGAAAGATGGATGCAGAGATGGATGGATGGATGGATGGATATATACATACATACATATGATATACATGAATTTTATAGTTAATAAATAGTCATTAACATTCTAATATCAACTGAGTGAATGGGAAATTTGTGGAAGAATATGGCTCTGCATCCTTTGGATTCATCAGCTGGATAATTGGTGAAGATTCCTTAGAGAAAAATCAGGAGCACACGTAGGTCAGCCCAGGATAGAGTGGTTAGAGGGAGCGGGGGAGACGCACCAACCTTGATTGTGCAGCTTTGGGTAACTGAATAAGAGCGTTGTCAGAGAGGAAGATGGAAGGTTCTCAAAAATAGATGACATATGTTTAACTGTCGGTGTCTAAAGTCAGTTAAACAAAATCCAGGATGTGCAAGATTGAGAGTGAGGAGAATGAGAATGAAAAGGAAATGCTATAGAAGAGGGGCCTGTTGCAATGCTAGGACGTTAGACCCAAACTGGGGAAGTATATTCATTACCCAAAGCATATGGATCCTAGCAGTAGACCGAGCATTTGCATAGCACTGGATCCACCCAGCATCTATGGGGTGAAAACCCCCCACTCTGTGTGCAGTGCTCTCCAGACCCTGCGTCTGCATCTCGGCATTAGTGCTGTAGAGGGTATCTTAGCCCACAATCCACCTTGGTATATATTCCATTTACACCACACGGAGAAATAAAATGTATTTCTAATTGGCTTTCTAATAAGTACGAATTAGTTCAGGCCTTTGTGATCCATAAAGAGATAAAGAATGAGCTTGCATCCTTCCATCAAAGCCCTAAAGCTGCAGCTGGCACAGTGTCATGCTGCTTTCTCTGCTGATCTTTGGGAAGGAATTGAAATTACCTCCATGAAAAATCTCATTTAGTTTTTGCTAATATGTATTAAAATCGTAGAGGTGAAACAGTGCAAGCAACTGTGACAGAGTTCCCAGGAGTGGTCTGAGGGGACCAGTTTGGGGCAACATTAGGACAATAACTAACTCTTCCCGGAAGTAACATTTAAACCAGGTTTTCAGTTGTGACCATCGTGCAGCCTCAGCCATTTCAGTACATCTTCGTATTGAAGGACCCTGAAGGTGACACCTAAGAGTTCAAAGTCAAAGGAAGAAAGTGAATGCATCATATTGGTTATTATGGATGAATGGGTTTAAGTTGGACTGGAGGAGATATGGGTCTTCATAGCTATAGGCTTCAAAAGGATCTTCCAGCTGAAGAGGTGGTGTGAACACCACAGAGAAGGAGTCCAGGACCAACGGAAAGACTTCAGAAAGCAGGCTGCTGGGGCCACTGTCCTTGTGCTTATATTAAGCACTGGTCCAACTCCACCAAAGTTAGGAAAATTGGTCCCAAGTACCTTCTCCACTAAGTGAGCCATGGAGATACTCCCACAGTTTTCAGTGCATGAAAACTCCCTGGGAAGCAGCTGAGACAGTCTTTCTCTTGCTTCTGCTTTTACCTGGGTCTTAGGAAATGTCCCAAGTTATCCCCACAGCAGTTTCCATAACACAACATTTCCTCAAGGCTATTCTAGGGCTGTCCACTTCCCATTTCCTGTGTAAGGCCATGTTCTTAAAGAAATAGTAACAATGATGCCTTGTGCCACTGTTTGTTGTGATTCAAAAGAAGTATTTAGAAATCATTTGTGATGTAGTAACAAAATCTAATGCATCCTTGCTATCTGTAATCAGACCTTTCTGGAAGGGGACACAGTACATAGGCTATGTATAACATAGTGCTTAAGCTTTAAGTCCAATGTGTTAAAATAAAATAAATCTGTAAGTTAAAGGCTGCTGTGGTGAGGGGCAGAAGAAAAGATAAAAAGAAAGGTCATGCAAATACTGTGGGACTTTTGTACTGAAAAATGAAAAGTCAATCTAAGAGAAAAATCTAAGAGAAAAATCTAAGAGAAAAAGAAACCCACATAAATGAAGGACATCTGAGGGAGGGGACTAAGAAAATAAAATATTTTCACAGTAAAATTTTAGACTCCTAGGAACGAGAAGAGATAAGCAGAGAAGGAGGGTAGGAAGTCGGGGTTGTATACAGGTGGAGCAGGAAATTATTTCAGCCTAAACTAAAGTCAGAGTGGAAGTGAAAAAGAAAGCACTCAATTTGTAAGGTTTCTGTTCAGGAAGTGGAGCCAGGGTCCCATGGGAACGAGCGTGGCCGAGGAGGAAATGGAGAAATGATAGATGATTCCAGGCCCTGGAGTTGGGGAGGCGAGGAGGTGTTATTGACAGTCAAGAAGGAGACCAAGCCGTCTTAAAAAGGAAACAAACAGGGTTCATTTTTAGATTGGTTATTTGATGTATGAGGAGAAACATTTAAAAGTCAAGACCTGAGGGAGGATGTGTCTAGGAAATAGAGGGCAGAGGGGATCGAGACACCCAGGGGACGACTCCTCTTACTCCACTCAAGGAGAAGAAACGTCTTAAGGGCCGAATTTAGAAGCAGGTGAAAACATGAAGAACGTGAGCACGATTGCCTGAGAGTTTATGAGATGGATTCATGGTCCTGACTGTACTGTTTCCTGTGCGTCTACACCTGTATATCTTTCCGTGCATTTGTCTGAATCACGAAGCATGTAGGATCTGCTTTTTATAGATTGAAAGAATGAACTTTTGGAGATTATGGTAAAGAGAGGGTTTGGGAGGGGGGATGGGGAAAGCTCTTGAATAAAGCAAAGGATAAAAGTCAGAATTCTTATGTATCAAAGTGAATGAAACTTTATAAATAACTAGAAGGAAGGGAGAATAGAGGGCAGATAAGATTTTGACAAGATGAACACAAGACTGATTTTGAAAATACAGAGGAAGTAGCAAAAACACTGTGACGGGGCCAGGATGTGAGGCAATGGAAGGAGAGCGGGGGGATTGAGGGGTGGTAAAGGACAGAGGAAAAGACAAGTGTTCCGGAAGAAATTGGGAGAAATGTCTAGGGAATCAGAGGCAAATGCTTGGGATAAATGACACCCAGATGGCCGGGGCCACCTGTCCTTTTCCTAGAGAAACAAAGGCAGCCCCAACCCTATTCTTTTCAGCAGTTAAAGGCAATATCAGTGCGTGAAGATCCCACAAGAAGGGAAGTTTCTGATGCTAATTTGTGCACTAGGGTTAGAGGTTAAGATGGGCAGGGAACTGACAAATGAAGTAATCAATAACCTAGAAGTGAACACAATATACGGCTTGAAGAGCCAAAGATGCACCACGCTACTGCTGAAGCTGCATCCAAAGTTTTTAAGATTGAAGAAAAGAACCATATGGGACTCATGGTGTGGGCTTGGGAAACCTGGAATCCAAGTAGGTGCCATGGCTACTGATCCAGAGACAGAGAAGCAAGTTTTAAAGAACACCAGCGTGCACGTGCGTGCACACACACACACACACACACGTGCGCGTGTGCACATGGAAATAATTAGCAGGTGGGTACCTGTAGGCAGTGATTTCTTGGATAGTATTCACTTTCTACTTTTGTGCTTTTGCATTATTTTAAATTTGAATTACTTTGTAATCATAAAAAATATGTATTTCTTTTTATCATTAAGAAAGTCAGCTAACTTTGAAAATCAAGCCAAATGAAGGATTAAGCCATATTAATGCCCTAGTACGTAAGCAGTTAATCCTTGAAAAAATCTCGTTTAATGTCGTTCCATAAGCGGTAAGGGTGTTTTTGCCAGTAGGTGAGAACTTTAAGGCAAGGTGACTTCAAAATGCGAAGAACAATTGCCATTTCTTTATTTCTTTCTTTATTTTTTTTTGCTTACGCGGGCCTCTCACTGTTGTGGCCTCTCCCGCTGCGGAACACAGGCTTCGGACGCACAGGCTCAGCGGCCATGGCTCACGGGCCTAGCCGCTCCGCGGCACGTGGGATCTTCGCAGACCGGAGCACGAACCCGTGCCCCTGCATCGGCAGGCGGACGTTCAACCACTGCGCCACCAGGGAAGCCCGCCATTTATTTTTTTAAGCACTCGATAGATACTTGTTGGATAGAGTGGAATTGTGAATAGAGTTGAATTTTGCAGGTACATACTCTACAGAGAGGTGAGATCTGAGCTCTGCTGCTGGAAAATCTCACGGAAGCTCTTCTGTTTGGGGGAAGTTAATGGTTCTTTGAGGCAGGCCTCCGTGACAAACTCCTCTTCCG
This sequence comes from Tursiops truncatus, assembly GCF_011762595.2. Classification (NCBI taxonomy): domain Eukaryota; kingdom Metazoa; phylum Chordata; class Mammalia; order Artiodactyla; family Delphinidae; genus Tursiops; species Tursiops truncatus. The sequence goes on along the minus strand of NC_047035.1, from coordinate 159,575,409 downwards.
GAAGCTCTCTTTGTGTGACCTCTAAGCAAACATACCTTCTGGTTTTCTAGGCCAGACTCAGTTTCATACCTATCATCAAACCATCCCCCAAACCATAGGAATGTCCCAGCAATTTCAGCGTTTCTGACTTCTGAACTGTATCTGACTCAGACATCTCCGAGAAATGGGAAGTAACACCAAGGCCTCTGTGGGGTCCCATGTTTGATGCTCTGGTTGGAGAGCACGGAGCCAGACATCGAATGTCAACCTGCCACCTTGGTCTCCCGGCTCCCTCACCCGCTTCCCGAGATTCCGAACAGGGTTAGACAGAGTCCTCACCATTGACACGTGTGCTTTATGCAGAGGCAATACAATTCCCTCTTTTGGCAGTGGGAGGAGGCCTGCTACAACCGGCTGACGACCTTTATGACTGAGCCAACGGCCTTTGAGTGGGTGAAGGACTCTGTGAAGTTGGATCAAAAAGGCAGAAATAAGGCGTCTCCTCTTTTTATTCATGTGAAGGGAATTCAAAAAGGACCCAGGTCCTCTTATTTGTGCCTCCCATTTCTTTGAGCCTATGTGGGACTGAATGGGGCTCCTTCCTGCTCCAGGTGGTAGGGGTGCTGTCATCACCAGGAAGATGCTCCTGTGGTTGCTTGGTCTACACATTTCGAGTGGTCCATGTGAGCCAGATGGAGATAAGGCGGCTCTGGTCTCCCCACCATAGTGACTTCCCTACACCTGTATGTCTTCTTTCCCTTGTGCCTGTGTGTGTTTTCCTGCTCATCTCCATAAATAAAATGTGCTTTCTCAGCTGTATAGCTGCTTCCCCTGATTAACTCCTTCCCTGGTCTCTCTGTAATGGTGTTTCTTCTTTAACTTAAAACAGGCAGGCTTCTGCATTTTGAGTTGAGTTAATGGGGAATGGAAGGGAGTTCGCCCAGTGTCCATGGGCTCTCCGAGACTCCCCCAAACCCCCTCACAAACAGCTTCCATTTTCAGGTGATTTCTCTTGATTTTGTTTATGCCTCACCAAGGTGGAATCTTTTACATGCCAGTCAGAATTTCATGAACCAGCCCACACTGGGTTGGATTTTAAGTAACACCTTGCAAGGAATCCGGGAGCTTCTGGCTATCATTCCTGCCCTCAGAGCCGGGTTGGTCCTTTGCCACCCTCGGAAGAACAAAGCGTTACATCTGCTTTCCTTGCCTGGCAAGGCGGCTTTCCCCATCTCACTGCGAGCTTTATTATCCACTGGTCTTCCTCTAACCCTTACACACAATAGCTTGCATCTATTTAAGTATCCAGATCCCTTTGGAAACAAAGCCTTCTTCTGACACACACGAAAAGGATTTTCAGGCAGCAGATCTGCAGGTAGTAATTTTAATAGCCACTAATGTGAATGAATAATTCTAACAACCTCATTTCAGATGTGTCATCGGGACACTGCCGAGGGTTGCCATGGCTGCTCTATTTTATTGCTCACAGCTGTGCAAACTCATTTTGGCCAGCAAAATTCTCCTGTCTAACCTCTCCTCTCATTGGTTTTGGTTTGTACAGTCTCAGGCAGTGTGGATTTAAAAAAAAAAAAAAAGAAAACCCTTAAGGGAAATTTGTGTTGTGTTCTCAAGACTCCAAGTAAATAAGTACACGCTATTGATAGGTGACAGTAGGGATCCTGGTGCTTTTGATAGAATTATGCACTTTATATTCATGAAATTAAATCATTGCTCTGGCACATTTATCAATATCAATGTTCAAATTATAATTTGTCGATAATTCCAAAGCACCTTCTTTAAGTGCTCTGGGGAATAAACAACATTCCTTAATGAACTGTCTTAAGTATCATTGCCTCCTACAAGATTCCCAAAAGTGCATTAATTAATTCATCATCTCAGGCCTGTAACCAAGAGCAGACCCGTGAATGTTTAGCTAACTGTGCATAGAATGTTCCAGGGAGCTGCATGAGCACAGGGTAACTCCATGGAAATCCAACCTGTCTTGTCTTGAGGGAGCTCACAGCTGGGCAGGTAAGATTCGTACCTTAATAACCATAATAGGATACTAAACAGAACTCCATTTATGAATCACCGGCTAATTTCCTGGCCTATGACAGCGTTTTAGATACACCTTCTTGCTGAATCCTCACAGCATTCCTATAAGGCTGTCATGCTGGTGGTTAAAACATGGCCACAATTTCTTTGACACTCCCTTTGAGAGGCAGGGTCTATATCCTCTCTCTTAGAGTCTGGGCATGCTTGTGACTGCATTGACGGGTAGAACACAGCATAAATGACACTAAGTGACTTCCGAGGTGTCTTAAAAGGCCATGCACCTTCTGCCTTGGTCTCTAGAACAATTGCCCTTCGAGCCTACAGCCATCATGTTAGAGGTTGGACACCCTGGGGCCGCCATGCTGTGAGGAAGCCCAAGGCATGTCTAGGTGCTCCTAGTGACAGCGCCAGCAAGTCGGGTGCCAGACACTTGAGACGTCAAGCTTCCAGGTGATTCCTGCAGTAGATTCCATCTGCCCAGCTGAGGTCCCAGACCCTGTGAAGCAGAGACAAGCCATCTTCTCCATGGCTTGACCGAATTCCTGATCTACAGACTCCATGGGCATAATAAAATTGTTGCTGTCTTATCCCTAACTTTTGGGGTGGTTTGTTTTGCTGTGATAGGTAACCAGAACACTAGGGACACTTAGAAGTTAAGCATCTTGGCTAATGTCACATAGTAAGTAAGCAGGCCAGGTCTGTTTGTTGCCACTGCTCAAGATCTTTTTACCATCAATTTGTAAGTGCCACGGGAGACGTCTATAAATGGTGTTATGAAAACATGAGAAGCAAGTATTTTTCTTTCTGTTCAGGGTCATTACTGTGGACTCATGGGGGGCTTGCCAATCCTAAATTCAGAAAAGCTATATAGAATGTGTGATCCTTAATTAGAGTCTGTTTTTAAAATCCACCTCTGGGTTCTTACCAAATTTTCATGTATCTGATTTGAAAAGAAGCCAACTCATTGACTTTCACTTTCATGTGAACCGATATGGCCTGGAACTCATAGGAACCCCTCAAGTTCTGTTGTCCTGCCATTGCTCCGTTGGAAGCCAAGCACGGGAAAGCCTTAACAGCTTTCCTTCTTCCCTGCCATTTAAATGTTGTCTTCTCGGTTCATTAAAAAAAGCTCTAAGGCTTTACAAACCTTGTTTAGGTCTCAGGACTGCAGGAGAGATGAAAATCTGAAGAAGTTAGACACTCCAACCATTCTGCCAGGGATGCAAAGTCTGTCTCCACGGTGAGGCCCACTCAGAAGGCCCAGTAAACCCAGACTCACTCTGCTGCTCCACACAGGCCTGGACAAAAAGGTAAGGCCAACCTCATACCCACTTAGAGGTTTGCAGGACTGAGGGAAATGCTTGATGAAACTGGGATAATTGAATAAAAACCTCAAGCCTCCTTGGAGCTGAATTCTAGGCTATATATATATATATATATATATATATATATATATATATATATATATATATATATGCACTTTGAAAACTCTTACAGGAAGGATTGACATTTTACATCAACTCCATTTTCCTGGAACAAATGGACTAACTTTGTGGGGCATTCTTCATAATGAGAGGTCTTAATTCAAGGTCACAGGTAAGAGAATTGCTTATGCAATTAGTCACCAAATGCATCTAGAAGCCTTGGGGAATAAGGGACTTTCTTGCTGAGGAGACTTATTTTTTAACTGTATAATTATAATGTCTCTTATCAGTTTCTCTGTGGATTTGGTGTCCACAAAGACAAACTGTGGGGAATAAATTATAAGGGAACAAATGTCCCACCAGATGACAGTGCCCTGTTGGTAGTAGCATTTGGGAGACTCAGGTGGAGAAACAGAGCAGGTGTGTTTTGTCCACCGCGTTTGCTCAGCACCTCCTGGGTGGGACCCCCTGGTGTATCACATGGGGCTTTGAAGCTGCCTCCCACACGTGGTGCTGTGGAGATGGTGAAGGAGGATTCTAGAATACCTGAATGCTTCTCTGGAGCCCCAGGGTCTGCATTCTGCCTCTCAGGCTATTACATTTCATCTGAAAGTCCTGTCTCTGTTTTCTGTCTTTTTTTTTCAATTGAAATATATCTGATGTACAATATTATATAACTTGCAGGTATACAATATTATATAACTTACAGGTTCATGATATAGTGATTCATATAATATACTCCATTTATAGTTAGTATAAAATATTGGTTATATTCCCTGTGTTGTACAATATATTCTATAGCTTATTTTACACCTAATAGTTTGTACTTCTTAATCCCCTACCCTTATCTTGCCCCTCCCTCCTCCCCACTGGTAACCACTAGTTTGTTTTCTGTATCTGTGAGCCTGCTTCTTTTTTGTTATATTCACTAGTTTGTTGTATTTTTTTAGATTCCACATATAAGTGATATCATACAGTATTTGTCTTTCTCTGTCTGACTTACTTCACTTAACATACTGTCCTCCAAGTCCATCCATGTTGCTGCAAATGGCAGAATTCCATTCTTTTTTATGGCTGACTAGTATATATACATATATATATATATATATACACCACATCTTCTTTATCCATTCGACTGGGAAAGTTCCATCTCTTGAACTGCCCTGGGCAGGCTGATGGATCCTGCTGGCCGCTTTCCAACATGGTAGGTTCTATGACACCAGCAAGTAACATGACATTGAAATGTAACCTGCTGGGAGGGACCCCGAGACCCTGCAATGTCATCCTTGTGAGTGTGACAAGCTGGCAAGAGACTGGGCATAAACACTTCTTAACTGACCCTTGACTGTTGTTATGATGCAGAGTTTTCATATAGAAAGGAAAAAAATGCCACTGTACTTTAATAAAAATCGAGCGTGACATTAAATATTGCCAGTTAAATTGTTTTTCTATGGGGCTGTCTTCTGCATGGGGTTTGTGGTATAATTCTTCGCAGGTTATAAAAGTACATAATCCCTTTTGACAAATATAGATACACGTATTTCCCCACTAGCAATAAGTGGATTAGATGATATTTCAGATCTAGACAACCCTAATTAAATTACTCCTAACTTTACTGGCCTCTGTGGATTGATCCCTCTTGACCTTCACAGCCCATCAGAATAAATGGAAAGAAAGCATTCTAATATTTTTTCACATTAAAACTTCTACGTGAGCCTTCAGATCTGTAGACTGCATATATATATCAAACTGCAACCAGCAAGTGTTTGCTTGTTCTTTATGTGTTTTTTTTTTTTTAAACCTGTGGTAGTATATATTAGCATTATGTCAGGAAATAGGTGAGATTACTGCAAAGAAAGTCATTTAAATTACATTTTTAATGTTTCCACGTTCATTTAAGAAAGAAAAAAATAATATTTGAAAAGCAAGTATCCTTTCTCAAGACAGGATTCTAAATGTATGCTTATGCCTTTATCTTTTTAACAGTACAGGATAAAAGTACCATGGGACATAATGAACAAAAGGCATTTTCTTTAAATGGGCAAAGTAGTGGACATTTTCGCTACGACACCATGCACTAGAAATAGTCCTTCATGTGAAAGGAACCTTTTTTGCTCCTTATGAGGCGTCTTTGTAGTAAATACTGTAAGAAAACACTTTTTGCCATTTGTGAAAAGGCAATGTTTATGTTACATTTTTTATGAAAAAGGTTTGTATACTTCATTCTGTTTGTTTAAAAAACAGAATTTCATGGCAAGATAACTGATGTGCCCTTTGAAAAATAAGTATCAAATTTAAAAATTATGAGTAACATAGACTATTGGAACTAACAAGTTTTTCTTCTTTTTCCTTCTTTCTCTGCTTTTCCTTTTCTCTGCCTTATATAAGACAATTTATGATTTTCCAAAATTAGCCAACTTTCCTCGAGCATTTCAAATACAATCTTGTTTGTGAATATTTACATACAAAGTCTTCAGGGTTACCCCTATTATGTAATTCAAAGTGCTACGCCCACAGTGGGAATAATACTGTAAACTTCTCATCTGATAGGAATATCCATGTATATTAAGCAACTAGAAGCAAGATTTAGTCTCACTCAGTTGTTTTCTTTTTGCATTCTCCACAGTGGTTAGTACAAAGCTTTACACATAGGAGGTACTCAACAAATATTTGAATTAACTTGGACTATGGCATTGACCAATATGACCAATGCTTAATTATAACAATATATAAACACAATGCAAAACAATTATATGATGGCCTGGTGATTTTGTTGTTTTGCTGAGTAAATATTCGTCTATCTGATTAATCACATGGCCTTTTTTTTTTTTCTCAAGCCTGCCCATTTTCAATTTTAACTCGTAATTCAAGGGATTCTACACAGGATAAAGGTGGATCGTAGAAGGAGACATATTTTGCTCTCTGATTTTTTGCTGTGGCATTCTTACATCATGCTAACCTTGAAGAAGTACCAAATCCTCCAAAACAAACTGCAGTAAAGAAACATCTCCCCTCTCTTTGGCACCTTCCCAAGGCTCATAGCCTCAGAACGCCTGCTATTCCTTACATTATCAGAGTGGTCTCTTGAAAAAGACTGTATATTTGACATTGAATCAAAGAAACTGACATCCAGAAAGGTTATATAACAATGGTCATAATGTGGGCAAAATCGGAGTCAACAGACTTACCATTGTTTTTTTTGGTAGTTTCTGTTCATCCGTGAATAAAGGTCAGTATCGTAAAAGAACTAACCATTCTTTCTCATCCTAATGAAAATCTTGACATACTAGTAATTTCCCAACCCCTCCCTCCCTCCTTCCCAAAATGTTCTTTTCAGTTAGTCTGTACTTGTGACTAGATGAACCAAAATCAAAATAAAACCTAAATTACTTAACTTTTGTATGTATATACACTTTCCCCCCAATGACTCCCACAGGTCATTTAAATACTCATAACATCACCTCTGAAAAAATTAAATTCCATAACTTCTTAACTTCCTTTTCCTATTCTTTCTGTCTTATTATACTTTTCATGGTTGATTCAATCTTCTTTTTTCCCCCTCCTTCTATCCAGGGAACCTGGGCTGCCCCTTATAGCTCCTGTGTTTCCCCTTCTGAAAAGCAATTGAAAACATCTTTGCTTGCGACTCAGAGGGAATTCAGCCATTTAACATAAAATTACTCAGGAATTCCCCAGATGGAGAACATAAACATCTCCTATGGTGTCAAGGGAGTAGTTTCTACAGATGGCAAGTTCAAGAAATCGCAGCCAGTTGACCAGTGCCCCAACTCAGGTGGGCGATCGCCGAGGGATCTGAATGCTGTGTAAGCCCTTCATCCAGTACCTGTTTTCTTGCTAAGATATTCCCACTGTTCGCTCTTGTCTATCCCTTTATTCACTTGAATAATCACTAGCAGCAGCAGAAGCCTCATTATCTACATCATCCTCTCTGTGCTCACATCACGGGTAAGAGGGATGCTGTTCCTTCCTTATGAATTCATCGCCTTCTTGATAAACGATGCAAACAGCGTATCATGCATAGAATTTCTGAGCAAAGGCTGGGAGCTTTTCAGTGAGTCCTGGTCTCACCTCAGTGGCAAGTGTTACCTGCCTCACTTCCCTTCAAGCTGCCAACCAAGACAGGGCTGGCTTCCTTAAAATGGACCTCAGGGATGCTCATGCCATATGGCAACACTGCGACTGTCACGCTATGCCCCAGGGTATTTCCCCCATAGCTTACGCAAATTGTAAATTATTATCCATAAAATAATGGGAAAGAGAGACAAGGGCAGGAAAAGGATCTGCTGTAAAGCCTCCATTAGCAAATGAGATTGGCTCTCCTATTCATGTGAGAAGTTCAAGGAGGCAATCTTGTTAAACAGCCATTTTGCATAAAGAAATAATATGCCATAATGGACCTTTTCAAATAACTTTGATGTTTTCCAGAACAGTTTATTAATACCATGCTTTGGAGGAATAAAGGGTGAAGTCTCGCTAGAGGATAAAATCATCAGTAGTTGAGCAGTTGGTCATGGCTCAGCAGATTCCCCACTGTCTGGAACACCCTTCCATCCTCGGCTAGAAGTGCCTCTCGGCACACTTTCCTGCCACTGCACCCCCATTTTATCTGGGCATTGTTTACATCAGGGAAACACAGTCCTGGTTTTCAATTGTCTGTAAATGACAGCCCAAGCAATAGCAATGAACTACCATGTGACCTCTCCCTCTTTTCCATCCCTTCCCTCAATACCTCTGACCTTAAGACTGGAAACAAGGAGTGGGGGTAGGAGGGACAGGAGGGGCAGGAGGGTGATGGGGCCGTGCCCCAGGTTTGCAAGGGGCAAGTTAATAATTTACCTATTTGAAGTAGGTTTCACAAGCAAGACCCATCATTTGGCTTCTTGGCTGGATGTGTACCTGCCTGTACACACCTGTGTGCTAAACTCACCCAACCACTGCTTATCGGACTCCTTCATGGAATTTGCCCAATACTGCCTGCTTCTAACTGTACCACTCAGCTTTCTGTCCCACTCTCCTGGGTAGGTTACATGAAATAAAATGTCCCTCAAGTGCTTTCAGTTTCTCCATGTTTTGGGTACATTCTCAAAAGTGATTTCTTTTCACTATATTAATTAATGATACCATATTTTTACAAGTGCATTCTGCAGAGTGCTAGTTTTGTAGGTTGTTAAAGGAGTCCCTTGCCAAACAAATTTGGGAAACGCTGGAAAAATAAAGTTAGTTTTCTTTGCGATGGAAATTTAACACACTATAGAGCTTTTAGTAGATTTGTTTGTTTTGTGAAACTTCTGGAGAGTTATATTGTTTGTTGCATTGCTCAAACTTACTCAACTTTTGCCAGGGAAACCCTTTTGTCAGACATGCTTTGTGCACCGCGATGCACCAGTAGGAGTCGCAGAGGGAGAAGGACTGATTTTTTTTCAGCCTCGAATAGCTTGTGTGGTCTAAGGTGGCTTGAGAACCAATAAATACACAGCACGGGAGCGGGATGGCAAAAGCTCTACCTTCTAGAGATTCTCTCTCTTACTGGCTTTGATGATGCCAGCAGTTATATTGGAGAGGCTGGTGTAGCAAGACACTGAGAGCAACTTCCCCCCAACAGCCAGCAAGGAACCTCAAGCTCACAGCCCTTTAGAGACTGAATCCTGCCAACAGCCACATGGGGGATCCTTCCCCAGTTGATGCTTCAGATGAAGCTGCAGACCCTGCACCCTCAAATGCAACCTGGGAGAGATAGGAAGCAGAAGACCAGCTGGGTCATGCCTCCATTCCTGACCTACAGAAACTGTGAGATAATAAGAATTTTAAGCCACTAAAAGTTGGGGGTAATTTATTATGCAGCAATAGGTAACTAATACAGATTATGGTCTTGAGTCTAGACTCATATGAACCAATGTCTTAGTGGGATTAGTTTTAAAACTTATAATTGAGAATGTAAGTCCTAGGCAGAGTTTTGAAGGAGAAAACAAGATTACTTCTTTTAGGATAAGAAAGTATATCCCAGTCATGAAGAAAAGAATGTACAAGGACTCATAGGCCCATCATTGCAGAGAACACTTCCTGAGAAATATTATTGTTAATTCTATACATGGCACTATGGGGAGTAGAAGAATGAATAATTTCTCTTGTCCTCAAGATACTTTGTCTCTAGAAGAGAAATGAATAAATAATTGAGCATCTATTTTCAAAAGCAGAAGTAAAATAAAGATACAAAATACTATAGAAGCTATACTTCCATACGTGCATATGGGAGAGATTAGTTCCAACAGAATGGAAGGAGAGAACTAAGGAAGTTTACTTGGAGGAAATACCAATTGAATTGGCCTTGAGGAATAGGAAATAAAATAGTAGTATTTTAACAGATGGAAGGGATGAACAAAAGCATTCTTGGAGGAAAGGAAAGTGTAAGAAAACGTTCAGATATAAGGAAATATGGGATGAATTCAGGGTGTCTTCAGTAAGTATGTGTGGGACATTAAACAGGGTGCCTCTCAGAAAGAACTAAAACTGAAACTGAATATTCAAGTGATTTTGTATGAACTGGGTGGACTTTTGTTTCAACAAATTACATCAAGGGCATGACAATTTGGCTACCAGAATGAAAACGCAGTCTCAGTTTCTATCCTTTTGATTTCATCTCTAAGTCTGACACAGAGAACAAACATCTCCCTTCAGATAAGCCTCACCACCCCTTTCTAAATGACCTCAGGAGGTCCACGAGTTGAAGCCTATGACTTGAGATAAGCGGAGATTGAAGCCATCCAAGCCAAAGACCATGAAACCCATAATCACCTCAAGACAAGATTCCACATTGTCTCTAGGAAACTTCTCCTAACGTTTGACAACTTTCACAGCCAGACTACTCTTCTTGATTTTGTATTCCCTGATGGTTATCTACCCACTTTCGAACTGTGAAGATACTTAACTCCTCTCTGAAAAGTTCTGAGTTTCTTTGACCTTTCTTCACAGGTCCCTCTTCTAAGTCATTAATAATTGTCATGTTCTCCTCTGGACCTAGTCCAAATTCTCTATGTCTCTTTAGTAGTAAAGACCCCATCTTGGCAGAATCCATTAATAAAGGGCCTTACATATGACAGATGGGGTTAAAGAATGACTTGGCTTTCACATTTCATATTCCATGCACATGACATCACATGATGTTTACTTCCTAATGTCAGGACCATGTCACGGGCCCACATTTGTTCTGCCCATCATGACTTCCAGAGCTAAGAGAAGTTTTGGCTGTATGAACAGATCACTACACTTTTCTGCAGGATCATAGGATTTAGGAGTTATTACCCTTCACGTGAGCTATATTGTAACGAATACCCAATGTGATTAGAATTTTAATATTAGAACACTGAAACTAAAGCGGCCTCCTATTGGTAAAGTAGCACAAACTCACCTAAGAACCTTCACAGGCATCTTTGAGGGTCTCACAAACATCCTACTGTGGATGTTGAATGGTTCCTAATTCTATCATTGTTTTGCTATCGAGCAAACTAAGGTTTGGAATATGGTAATTTATTTATGTAAGTAGATCCTAAGTGATGAACTCCTAAAAATCGAATTGGAATCAAACAAACCCTCATGAGACCTGCCTCTTCAAGCAAACACTCTGCCTCAAGTCTCCCCTAACTTGTCAAAGCATATACACCCTAAATCACTGATAAGAACATGCAACTTCCTTAAGTTGTATTGTAGTAGCTAAAATTCAGATGTGATAATTGAATGATTAGGGTGTGGCTGGGAGGATTGGTGAGTTGTTTTGGGGCCCATGCAGCCCAGCTGGTGGGTCCCTGACCACTGTCAGTAAGACCACGATGCTGCTCAGCTAGGACCCTAAAAGAAGGTGCCGGGCAGAACTGGTATTTTTCCCCTGACAAGACAAAGCTACCACCTTCCTCTTAGGTGGTGGAATCCTGTCCTTTTAATACCTGATGATGCCCATCACACTTGGAATTGAGTGAACAGATCTATAAGCCGACTCTCTCTTGAAGTAGGGGACCTTCCTTTCTCCCCAGATGGGCAAGTGTCTGGCAATAAAAGGCAGTACATCTGTCTATCCATCTGTCTGCCTATCTACTCCTGGGTCTGTAGTCTTGGTTGAAAGGTCCTACTTCACCAGAAGAACCTGTTTTTATCTCCATCTTTAAAAATGAAAAATTGTTTTTAACCAAGCTAAAAAACCAAGATTGTACAACTGCTTAATAGCTGAGGAAGGCCTACAGTATGTGGGTCTTAATGCCAGTGTTCTTTCTATTAAACCACACAGTTGATAGTGAAAATTAACTGGGAACTTTAGTGCTTAGGAATCCCATTCCTATATGATTATACTGTTTGTCATCATAAAATTATGGATGTCATTGAGTGGTAGAAATCAGGAATTGCACAGAACCAGTCAGCAAATTATATTCTAAGTATTCCCCTTGGAATCAATTAAAGAATACCTTTAACAGATTAGTTCTTTTGTTTCATCATTAGAAAGCAATACATAAACAGAATATTTAGGCAAAGAAATATTTTTCATTCACATTAATTACAGCAAATTGGCTAGAGAATCTGTAATAAATTGCAAAGTTTGACACCTTATGAACTTATTAAAGTGAAAGCTTTCCTCATACCCTTTAAATTATTCATTTTCATGGCTTAAAATTATAATTTAATAGTTTTATTGGCATGCGATAATTTTTAAATTACAAGAATATTGTCATGTTACTAGTACTTCATATACAACTGAAAATTACCTTTGGCATTTTAGTAGCAATATAAAATAATGAACAAATGCGCAAATCTGATTGGTTACATAGTTTTCCAGCTCTTTTGCAAAACAGATAAAAATTCTTCAATAAATCACTAATTTATACCTGAAAAGTTTAATCTAAGAAGACCAACTATTTTATTACTTCCATTTGATTTTGTGAAAATTTCACTTGGAACTGATTTTTTTTTTTCTTCTGCTCATTTTTTTTTTTTTTCACTTGAGTCAAACTCTTGATTTCCTCTGTGACAAAAGGAGAAAACAAAGATGCATTCTGCTTTTCTGCCTAAATCCCCCGCTCACCTTCTCCCCTGGAGAGAATTTTCTGCAGTGGGTCTCTACTTCTTACCTCATTTCAGCACTCACCCCTCTCCAATCAGGTTTCTATTCCCATCTTCCTCTGAAATTGCTCTTTTAAAAGTCACCAGTGGTCACTTCCTTTTCCTTTTTTTAACTTGACTTCTTAGGACCTTTCAAAACCACTTGAACATTTCTTTCTTGGTAAAACACTGCTCTTGGTTTCCTTAACATCATGCTCTTCCCCTCCTTTGATATTTGCTAGTCTCCTCCACTAGCTCTTCTTCCTCTGTTCAACATCCAAGTTATAATCCCAGTCCCCTTCTCTTCTGTATCTTTGCTTCTTCCCCAGGTAATCTTATCAAGTCCCATTGCTATAGCTATCATCTCTATGGTAATGAATCCCAAATCTATTACTTCCATCCTGACCTCCTCTGGTTATCTGACATTTACATTTAAATGATTCAGAGGCTCTCAACTTCCTGTTCAAAACAGAATTCTTGATTTCTTACCACAAACATATTCCCAGTCTGCCTCTTGCCAGCAAAATATTCCAGCATCTACCAGTCGCCCAAGCCAAGAACCTCGGTGTCATCCTTGACTTCTTTTATTCCCCTACTCCCTATTTTCAATCCATCACAAGATCTATTAACTCTGCTTCCAGAACATGTGCCAGACCCATCTATTTCTGTTTACCTCCCACTCCCACACTGCCTCTAAACTACTATCACCTCTTGCCTGAAACGCTGCTGACACCTCTTTAGTGGTGTTTCAGATTCTGGTCTTGTCCCCCTTCAATGTATTTCCTACACAACAGCCAGAGTAACCTGGTAAATCATACTGTCTCACCCCCTTTTGAAAATTCTTCACTGCGTTCCCTCACAGTAAAGATAAAACCCCAAATCCATACCTTGGCTCTAAAGGCCACCTGATTTGGCCCCTGTCTACCCTTCTGAACCCATCTTGAACCCCCTTCCTTGACTCTGTGCAACCACAATCCATCACTCCATCAGCCTGAGTACATGAGGCAAAATAGAGTGGAGGAAAGCCTTCAGGTATTTTAAGCTACTAAGATTTGAGATTGTTTATTTCTATAGCATAACCTAGCCTGTTTTAGTTAGTACAGGGAATCATTTATACATTTGTTTGTAAAATACATATATCTTGGGTGTGGTATATATCAGACATTATTAGTGGAACAATTAATGTAACTGAGATAGACAGTTATATTCATTGCTCTCAAGGGGTTTACATTCTAATGAGGAGGCATAAAATGACAGATAAATGTATAAAATAAACCCATGATACCCTGGGAAGATATCATAAACAGACACAGATGACAGCCCCAAGGTGAGGAAGATGGCCACAAAATGTATCCAAAACAACTATGAAGTTCAAGTTTTTTGAAATAAAGATGATAAATGGAATTAATGAACAAAGTTTAGCAATTAAAAAGACTGAGAACTCTCAGATTTAAAGGGAAATATCAGAACTCATACTAAAAGGTATATAGAATGCAGTGTAGGGCAAATGATAGAAAAAGTATCACATACTTAAAACACAATGTAGAATATTTTAACAGTCAAATTAGAGAGAACATTTATGTTTTTTAGTACCAAGAAATGATCAGACAACTAGAGCAATGAATCATAAACAGATACACTACACTATGTGTACGTATACACAGATACATACACTATGGAAACCTAGTGTATGATAGTAGAGAAGTTACAAATCATTGGGAACTATCAATACTTACATATATTGTGCTGGGGAAATTAGTTTGCCATATGTACAGAAATCAGATTGTATCCCTATCTCACACCATACACTGCAATAAATTTCAGATGGTCTCAAGTTTCAAGCCTGAAAGGCAAAACACACCTCTATTAGAAAACAATGTAAGGGGTATTTTGTGACATTGTTTTGAAGAATGATTTATTTAATAACATGCAAAGCTATAAATAATAAAGGGAAATTGATGGAATTTATTATATAAATATGAAAGATTTCTGTTCAACAAAGGTGATAGATAAGGCATAGTCTGCGAGAAGGTGTTTCCATTTTACATTACTTCTAAAGGACTAGCATATACGTTGTACATGCAACTCTGCAAGTCTAAACAAAAAGAATTGAACCAAATAGAAGTGGAAAGTCAAATGGCTTATGAGATCGGCTCACACCAGCATGGTCAAGTTTTGGTGAGGGCCCTCTTTTCGGCCTGCACATGGCTGCCCTCTGTCCTCCTGCGCACATGTCTTTCATTGGTGTGGACAAGAAGCGGATGAGAGCTCTGGCTTCTCTTCCTCTTCCTAGAAGGACACTAATCTTATCAGATTGAGGTTCAACCTTTATGTCCTCATTTAACCTTAATTAATTCTGGAAAGGCCCTCTACAATCATTTTAGGGATTAGGGCTTCAACACATGAATTTTGGGGGAACACAATTCAGTTTATATCGACTCTCAATTTTTTAAAAGTTTTGTTTGTTTTAGTTTTACAGTAACTTTCACAGATCATAGCTTAATATTTTATTTTATTTTAGGCTGTGCCTTGGGGCTTGCGAGATGTTTGTTCCCTGTCCAGGGATCGAACCTGGGCCCCTGGCAGTGGAAGCATGGGGTCCTAATCACTGTACTGCCAGGGAATTCCTTAGCTTAATTTTTTAAATCCTCTATTTTCTGTTGAAAATAAGAGTTAGACTCTTGAATCTATACTATTGACAAAAACCCTAAAACATTTCTTATCCAGTTTCCTTCTCAATCGATACCATCCTATAGAGATGAAACTCTATGTTAAAGACAACTGGAGTGATGATTCCAACCACATGCTTCCTGGGTGGCCAATGTCAGCATTCAATCTACTAACATATCCAATCAAACTTGCCTGATTTGAATTACGGATATAAATAGTGAAATTATCAATCCATTCTTTTAGTATCTCACCATATTCCAAGCACTTGCATCATATGCATCTTTTGTTTGATCATTTCAACAATCTTGAGAAGCAGACAGAAAGATCTAGTTTTAATTTCATACAAGAGTAAGAGGTTAAGTGACTTGGCAACAAAAAGCAACAAGCAAAGGACAGATCCAACAATAAAACCCATTTTTTAAAACAATTGGTTAGTGGTTTCTCTTTTCTGTTTTTCCTGTGCAATGTTTCAACAGTTAAATAATTGTTTAAAGATCATTCATTCTATAAGAAGGTACTGAGGAGGGTACTATGACAGAATAAAAAGGTGAATAAGACCTGTTTTCTCTCCTCTAGGAACTCATGTTAGCTTGCACCGTATTTCCTGCAATCCAAACCAAAGCTTTGCTGCATGAAGGCAGCCATGTCTTTCCATTCCACTTTAAATCAACTTTCTCTGTGAGCATTCCATAAATTTGAATTATGGTTTAATGTTCATTTATTATTAGGATTATGATTACAGTGCAATTTATTTCTGATGTCTACACTGATTCACTAAATCAAAAATTTTGAGGGTACATTTTACTTTTATTACTTCTCTAATAACCAACTTCTGGTTAATCAAACAAATACTGCAATAAATCCATGTGAATCACTGTTGATAACACTGGATTGACTTTTTCTCTGCAATATTTTGAGTCAAGGCATGATTTTGATATTTATACCTTTACCAACATTTTAATGTTTATAATACCACCTTAATTAATAAAATATATTGAAAAATACTTAAGATAGAACTCATAACAAATCAGAAATCAACCTTTCTGTAGCTAAACAATGCTTTATCTTTCTGATTTCTAATGACTAGCATTTTCTTTTCTTTCTTTCTTTCTTTCTTTCTTTTTTTTTTTTTTGCGGTACGCGGGCCTCTCACTGTTGTGGCCTCTCCCGTTGCGGAGCACAGGATCCGGACGCGCAGGCTCAGCGGCCATGGCTCACGGGCCCAGCCGCTCCGCGGCATGTGGGATCTTCCCTGACTGGGGTACAAACCCGTGTCTCCTGCATCAGCAGGCGGACTCTCAACCACTGCGCCACCAGGGAAGCCCTCTTTTCTCTTCTTTAAATTATTTTCAAAACATTTACTGAAACATGCCTTAAAGATTTTTTTCTTTCAGGGAAACAGAAAAATCCATTTATGTCCACTAATACAAGCTTATTTTCAGTATAAGACTTTACCTTTTCGGGGGCAGACTGTTGAGTCATTGGTACTTCTCTTCATGAAATCTCCTAAATTGCAGATGATTTAGCATCATTATATCTTTAATGATAGAAATCACAAATAAATTGGGTTTAAAATTTCCAAGAATAGTTTTGAGGACTGCAGTACATTTGGTCTTTAGGGAGTCTGAAAATACCAAATTGACCAGGTCAGATTTGATGGTCTTGGATCACTGTGTTTCATTATAGCCTATACACAGAAACTTATGCATCTTCAAACAGCCTTGCTCCAATGTGGGGAACTGCTCTAAGCCATTCATAATCAATAAGGCAGCTGGTTATGCTTGAATTAAGTAAAATAGTCAACAAGGATTGCAATAAACCCTGTTCAAGTAGAGTTTGGAAACCTTCAACATAGAGTTCTTAAAAGCAGACCATAGCTTCTAATGAATTACTTGTTCCATGACTGCTGCTGCTTGAATCAATTCCATCATCAACCTCACCAATATGTCTCTCCACTGCATTGATAAATAGGAAGTTCTGAATGGCTTCCATCATTTTCCCAACTTGGGCAAAACCCATCTGGTCATGCCCAGCCAGTCCTACTATCTACAAATGTTCTGACTTCCACATATGGACCACACAGCACAGGCAAGGCAATCAAAATCTGTTAGTCGTGGAATGATCCGTCTGGTATTTTCAGCCATCTTAATAATTAATTGGGTAGCATCTGAATGAATAATTCCATGATCCAAGTTGGTCAGCAATGCGGCCAGGCTTTCCTGATAATTGGTCTAGTTGTTTTGATTTCCAGGACCTAGTCACAGAAATTGTGAGGTCTTGACTAGGTTCTCAAAAACATTCATGCAATGCAGCTTTATGGAAATAATTCATATGAGCATTACAGTGCCAGTGATAAGGGTGAGAAGCATTAACTCAACAATTAAGTGATTTGCTATTCATATGTATTACTAATGTATTAACTATGTCATTCCCATTATATAGTTGTTCTATCTATCTGTCTCTCTGGAGAGGTATAGAAAGATCTTGAACACGAGGATAAACATTTTGATAGAGTTTGGGGAAATTTTTCTATATCCATGTTTTATAAATAAGAAAAAGTTTTCATAAGAAAGATGCTATATTTATTCAGATATAAGTATATATATATATATATATATATATATATATATATATATACATATAATATATTATGCAGATATAAATAAATATTCTCCAGTCCCACGCCTTCTCTCCATTGCCCTTTGCAGCTAAAAGACCAAGACCTAGGAGAATTAAATATTAAAATTTATATTAACATATATACATATAGATAACTAGATACAATTATTTTGAAATTCCTCAACAATTAAGAGTTAAAAAGGAATTTAGGATGTAAAAACCTCTAAAATAGAAGGATCAGCAAGAAAATAGATTGTAAAATTATTATTATTTAATTACAAAATACTTGTTAATGCTCTTTTGCTCCATGAGAGTTTTTCATCTGACAAAAGGCTTAGCCGCCTCTTCAAGCAGAAGATCACTTCAATACCTGAAGATAAATATCTACCAGTAGCCTTTAAATAATGCTTGCCATGTTTGTCATATATGAAGCAGACTTATACATAAATTAAGTCTTCCTAAACTGTAGCTATGAATCAGAGTCCTATGAAATGTGCTATTGCTAACACACTCTGGTGGGATGATGCTACGTGTTCAATTGTTTCAATGATAAATTTCCATTAGAAAATGGAACGATCTGTTGACAGACAAAAACAGGAACTAACAATGGACTATTTAGACTTGCAAATGATGGAACATTTAATTATTCCAAAATAGCATTCCCCGGTTAGGGGATGGTCATTAAATCCATCATCCTTCAGTGTATGTGCATGAAACAGGAGTCTTCCTGTCTTGTCTATCTATCATGTCTTCCTCAAACAGGAGTCAGTCATCTAAATATAGATTTTTGGACCATCCATTTCAGCATGACATTTCATCGAAAGCCTGGAATTCCATTTATTTTGTGTAACAGAGATAAAGTGTTTGTAAACGATGTGATAAGACCATAAAGAGAAAGTAAAGTGAAATCCAGCTTCATACAGAGATAAATACAAACTCCACTAAAGACACTACACTACAGAAAGTGAAAAATGAGAGCCACTGTGTCAACCACACAATTCCAGGTAAGAGTCAGTGTTCTCCAGATATAGTTTTTTAAAATGTGCGGTCAGTTTTAGTACTGTAAATTGGTGTGCAAATTAATTTGCATTTTGACTCAAGACAGAGACAGCAAGATCAAGACGAAAAAAACGAAATAGACTTGAATTCTTTATGTCAATGGTCAAATACTGAAAAAATATTTATCTACCATGTGAAAGATAAATGTCTTGCAAAACAAAATTTTAGGAAATTCAGAAATTAATTGTTTTTTCTGCAGGGTCTCATTGTTCAGCAGATATATATTGTAGGTAGATATGTGTTATTTTAAGTCTGATTGGAGACAAGTTATGTTTGGGACCTGGACAAACATTTCATGGGAAGATAAGTACAAATAAAATCAAATAATTTTCCTAGAGGTGGCCCCCTCCTCTCATGGAATGGTAGGGAGTGAGAGGAACTTGGAGGAATTTATAAGCAAGTTTTCCATAAGGGACCTTGAAGGGAAGGGTCTCATTTGGTCCAACATTACTAACTGCCCCTCCTGGTCTGGGCTTCTCTCAACCAACATTGTACAGCCTAAGAGACCAAGGCCCAGAGAAATTCAGTGATGGCACAAGGCTACATGCTGATGTCAAAGTCAGGCCTTGTGTTCATGCTTCCCAACACTAAAATGTTATTTTAATTCACTATTCTGCCGAAGGAAAATGTGTATGTCTGTGCATGAGTGCATACATACCACCAAAAGTCTATCTATGAGGGCTTCCCTGGTGGCGCAGTGGTTGAGAGTCCGCCTGCCGATGCAGGGGACACGGGTTCGTGCCCCGGTCCGGGAAGATCCCACATGCCGCGGAGCGGCTGGGCCCGTGAGCCATGGCCGCTGGGCCTGCGCGTCCAGAGCCTGTGCTCCGCAACAGGAGAGGCCACAACAGTGAGAGGCCCGCGTAACGCAAAAAAAAAAAAAAGTCTATCTATGAAATTTTAATCACACTATGAAATTGGGAACTAAGGATCTAATAACCTACCCTATTTAATTGGACCGACTTTAGAAAAACTTTCAACTAGTTTTCTTAAAGAGCTTTGGACATGCTATGAAAGGTACAGAAAGTTGTCATCTCTGCTTTAAATACTTGTGAAAGGCATATGTACAGAGGAGAAAGTGTTTGAGAGACCTTTATTTAAAATATGCTCAAAAACTGTGATCACTTAGTACAGCTAACAGTGTGTACACTCCCTTGCCCTCAGACCTGGACTTTTAAAACCAGAAAGACTTAGCTGTTTTACCTGATTCCCCTCCCACCCAGCCCTCCTGTCTCCAAAACTTGTTGTCTCTTACACATTTGAGGTCAGCTGAATCAATGATGGTGGATGACAAGAAAAGAGGGAATTATCACTGACTGTATTTACCTTTTCCCCTATTGTATCTACAACACAGAAACAGGCAGTCCCAGGCCTATGAAACGTTCTTTAGGATTTGACTACCTGACTTGTGACCTTGCTAATGGCCAGTAAACTCTCCCATTTCTCATTGACCCTCTTCCTCCCGGCAGAAGAGGCCTAGTTCATTGTTTCTAAGAAAAAAAAAAAAAAAAATTGGTAAGTAGCTCTATTACTGTCCTGGTAAAGATAGAGAAATAAAAAATGCATCTTTCCTTACAAAGGAACTTACAAAAAATGCATCTTTCCTTACAAAGATAGATGGTATGAACTCTTAAAATCTTGGCCGCTTAGCTGACTGATTCCTAAATAAAGGCAGGGTTCTCTGAAGTGACATAAGCAGAGCTCACCCATTTTCTCATAAATGGGTTGGCAAAGTAGAAGAGACAGGAGAAGACTTAAACCTAGGAAGTCAGAGAGAACATTGTAGGAAGCCACAGCTGACGTTATAATGTGTCCTATTTATGAGGCAGCTACAGAGGTAAATAAACATCAATTGTGTACGATATTGCCAAGTCTACACAAGCAAACGCCCATCATTTTGCTTAGTGTTTTGCATACATATGGACTGTAAGATCAAGCTTGATATGTGTGATTTCTTACGACCATCAGTATAAGAATCTGCCTTTTGCTGGCATGCGACACTGTGAAAGATGTTACTTTTAGACTCTGCCTGACATCAAATGTGGGCAACATCTACGCCTAGCTTCCGGCACCTGTCTCAGCTTCTTCTCTCTGCTCGGTTAAAATATCTTATAACAATGTCCTCATATGTACCATCTTCTCATACGTAGAGTTTTGAAATGTTGTACCTTGGAAAGTTTTATAGGAAAAATCCCTGGCATGGTGAAAGCAGTTTATAGCATACCTACACATCTACAGAAACATTTGTAAGAAAAAAGAAAAAGTACCTCCAGGCGTTTCACAGAACTAAGTGTGGAAATATCCCTAACATGGACAAAATCTGGTCCCAGCAAAACATGATTCTTTCTGTGAAAAAAATCCTGTCACATCCAGCTCCTTGTATGATGTTTCTTCTTTCCTTCCCCACTGATACCCCAAGCTCCTCCCCTTCAACTGACTCAACTTTCAATATTCTACCATTTCTCTGCTAAATGTTTAGAATCAATTTTTTCGCTTCTCCTGATTCCTACTCCAATCCAAATTCCACACCCACTTCCCTCTCCTCACAGCCCTCTCTCATCTCATTTAATGGCAGAAGGTCACAGTAGAGGCCAAACAGGTGAGAGAGCAGCTTCTACCTGGACGTGCTTCAGGTTTTCTCATCTCTAAGCCTCCCCACCACCTTGGCCATTTGCTTACGTTCACAGAGCAGTGTGTCTCCCAGGAGGGGTGGTGACGCGCAGAGGAAAAAAAGGCGCACTTGGTGTGCCAGTGCCTCACAGTACCAACAGGAAATGGCAACTTGAAAATAAATTAGGCGAGGAATTCAGGAAACTGAGGGACAAGTTGTCGTGACGGTGATTTGCTCCTCCCAGCATCAACACACACAGGAAGGTCAGAGTAAAAACAAGTCCTCAGAAGCTGAAGTGGACAGATTGATCAGAGCCAGTCACGGGAGAGGGACGTGAAGGATGCGAAGCGCTGTGGAAGCCAGTTGAGAGACTGGGGCGGCTAACCCTGAGAATGTTCCAGAATCAGAGAGGCATTGTAAGCGTCCTGAGGTCAGTTAGGGTTTTGTGAATTGAAACGTACAGGACTGAACTGGAGGACTATATTCTATTCGGGTTTGCAGAAAGAAGAGGCTGGAGTGGGTCAGCGGCTCAGGAAGGCTCTCACCTTCATTACCTGCTTCGGCCTCAAAGGGGTGGAAGGCAGAAAGAATTCCAGTTGACGAAGCTGTGTGTTTCCCTTCCTCCCAGGACAGTTCTTTGTTCCTCCAAACTTAAGGATATTACTGTTTTCCCTCTTCTTCAAATCAAGGAAATTAACTCTAGGTAAAAATGAAACTATATATACAATACATACGAGTATATGTGAACATATACTCTTAAAATCGAATATATATGTATGCAATATATAATATATAAATATACTATATCTATATCTACATAAATATAGATATATATATTAGACTTGAAGAATTTGGGGAATTCATAAAAGAATATGAGATGATTCAAAAGTGAGGACTGTCCAGAAAAAAACAAGAGAGATGGTCAAGCGATCGGGTCCAGAGGAAGTTCAGGCATTGCCATCAACCCAGAAATCTAGGGCACTGGCCTTGCTCATACCAGGTGCTCTTGAAAACTGAAGGGTTTGGGAAAGAATAAGGGAAAATAGCTGATACATCAGAAAGATATCATAGAATCAGAGAGAAATACAACGAAGAAAAAAAAGCTGCCCTTTAAAACAAATTGACATATGGAAACTGTACAAGTATTTACATGGTTTTATTCATTTTGTTCTTAAGAACCTTTTTTTTTTCAGAGCCCTAAGGTAATATTTTTAGACTACACTACATGGAAGACATATATTTTTCAGATAATCACACATGGTGTTAAATTAGCTTTGTGTATGTATCTTCCAGGCACTGGGGTAAACATTTAGCCACCAATGTCAATAATAAGTTTGTTTCATTCAGCATAATAGTCTTCAAAATATAGGCCTGTGTTTATAGATTAAGATTAAATCTAGGAGGGAATCGGGTAATTGTTAAGCCATAATGACCTCTCTCTTTTCTGAAAATGAAACAAATCTAACAGGCATTCCTTTTAACTAAGCCCTTGAGAGAGCCGTTACATTAGTGTTTTCAGAGAGTGTTACTCTGGAGCAAGAATTAGCTATTTGTTTCTGGGTCACTTTGCTATAATATTTTAATGACACTATAAATTTTGGAGCTAATTAACATAATAAAAAATTCCAACCAGTTTTCTTAAATATTCTAGGACTTTCAATGAATAGTTTCAGAAAGTCTTCAGACTCATGTTTCAAAACATGTCCAGTTTGCATCAGAATAACTCATGATTGTCAACAGTATCACCTTCCATCCAGAATCACTTCAGGCTAAGACAGAGTAAAAGGAACTGGATTTACCCTTTTGCCTGAAACAACCAAAAAAAACAAAAACAAAACCCCAAAATAAAACATGAGAAGCAACAGTTTTCAAGACATTGGACATTAGACAACAAAGGACCATGATCCCTGAGGGATGGTAGACTAATGAGGTAAGCTCTACAATTGCCCCAGCTATTGCCTCAGCTACTTACAAGCCACTGTGTAGGGAAGTGGAACCCAGGCAGAGTCTGGTGGTCTCATTCACTTGTGGAGAAGGAGCTGAGAGTTAAGGGAACCAATGCAGGTAGAATTCACAGGATACCATACTGTTAGGAGATATCTGCAGAGAGACAGAGACAGAGAGAGAGAGAGAGAGAGAGAGAGAGAGAGAGGAGAGCGAACTCTGCAGGTGTGCAGAGGGTCTCCTCTGATTTTTACCTGAATATGGACCAGATTGTGCATGTGAGGAGACTACCTGAAGCCAGGGAGAAAAAGTATTTGAAATGATTAGAAGATATGCCATGGAATTATAAAAAAATATGCAGTTGATTAAAAACATAACCTAAAAAGAGGGAAAAAAGGAACAAAGAGTAGGTAGGACAAATAGAAAACAAATAGAAAGATAGTAGATTTATATTTATCCACATATATAACTATATTAAATAGAAATGGTTTAAGAGGCCCTTAAATTACAAAAAAGCAAGACCCAGCTAAATGCTATCTACAAGAAACACATTTTAAATATAAAGGCACAGATAGTTTAAAAGTAAAAGAATCGCAAAAATATACTATGCAAAAACTAATTTTTTAAAAGTTAGAGTGGCTATACCAATATTAGACAAAGTAGATCTCAAGGCAAAGAATATTAATAGGGATAGAAAAAGATCATAATGATAAAGTGGTCAGTTAATCAAGAGGACATAATAATTTTAAACATTTATGCATGTAATGAAAGAGCTTTATAATTTATGAAGCAAAAACTGACAGAGATACAAGGAGAAATAGATAAATCTACATTTATAATCAGAGATTTTTATACTCTTCTGTTAATAATTGGTAGAACAAGCAGACAGGAAATCAGTTAGGATATAGAAGATCTGAACAGCACTGCAACCAACTGATCTAACTGACATCTATAGGAAACTTCAGCCAAAGACTTAGAATGAACTATCTTTTCAAGTACCCATGGTATTTTACCAAGATATACCATATTCTGTCATTAGAAAGTCTCAGTACGCAATTTAAAAGGATCCAAGTAATATAACGTATGCTCTCTGACCACCATTCAAAGAAATTAGAAAACAGTAACAGAAAGATGCTTGGAAAATAGATAATTGGAAACTAAATATAGCTATTAAATTGGATCTGTTGTTAAAAACCTTCCCATAAAGAAAACGCTAGGCTCAGATTGTTTCATTTGTGAATTCTACCAAATATTTAAGGAAGAAATAATACCAAGCCTACACAAAGTATTTCAGGAAAGGAGAGGATACTTCCTAACCTGTTGTATGAGGCCAGCATTACCCTAGCATCAAAAGCAAACAAAGACATTACAAAAAAAAAAGAAGGTCAGTAGAGCACAATATCCTTAAAAACATACATGCAAAATTCTAAGTAGAATTTAACCAAATCATACTCCAAAATATATAAAAGTCATGATATATTATGACCAAATGGGGTTTATCTCAGGAATGCTGATTTAACATTTAAAAAAATCAATATGCTTCATCATATTAATCTAAGAAAGATAAAACAAATAATCATCTCAGTGGACACAGAAAAAGCACTTGACAAAAGTCCAGCATCCATCCTTGATTAGAAATATAAAAAAAATAAAAAACTCTCAGCAAACTAGGAGCAAACTAAAAGGGGACTTCCTCAACCCAATTAAGGGCACTTTACCTGTAGTTAACATTTTCTTCCAAAAATGTTTTAAAAATTAATGAGAGATTACCGTGAGCAATGGTGCCCAGGAAAGGGTCTTCAAGAAAGAAGGGCTAAGGATAGCTGCCTGATGTGGATTTGTCCCCACTAAATTTTTTAGTTTCTAGCATTGTGACGTAGGAAGTACTTTATCTGGTGCATTCGGCAAGTTCTGCCTTCAGCCTGCGCCGCCCTTCACTTGGCTGGCTGATCGCTGTCTCTTCAGTCTAACTGTGCACAGATCTGGCCTTGGAGCGAACACAGACACAAAACTCCTTGGGATTCCTTCAATAACTTGTTTCCTAAATTATCAGTCGGAATGCAGTCTAATTTTTATTGTCATGCATGATTTGGGATACAGTCATGCTGAACCCCATAAATCCTTAGCATCTGAATCATTGCAGGAGTTGGTTTGACTATTTTCAGACATAATCTCACTAGAATCTGGAATGTGGGTTCCTGAATCATCATTCCTAAATTTCTGAGCTAATCTGAGCTTTGTGATGATAATAGTTGTAATTCTGGATTTAATGTAGTCCCTTTCATCTTCAAAGTGCTTGGCAAACGTTAACTAACTAGCCCTCCAGTCCTCAAGAAAATACAACAGCACCATTTTTTTTTTTTTTTTTTTTTTGCGTTACGCAGGCCTCTCACTGTTGTGGCCTCTCCCGTTGCGGAGCACAGGCTCCGGACGCGCAGGCTCAGCGGCCATGGCTCACGGGGCTAGCCTCTCTGCAGCATGTGGGATCTTCCCAGACCGGGGCACGAACCCGTGTCCCCTGCATCGGCAGGCGGACTCTCAACCACTGCGCCATCAGGGAAGCCAACAGCACCATTTTTTAAATGAGATGTAAAAATATTGAAGTTTATAGTTCATTAGCTTGAAGCAAAAATGTGGGAGTTAAACCTAGAACCTGCTCCAGTTATGTGGGTTTGGAGACATACCTCCACCAGAGGACTTCAGCAAAATCACTAATTCTTTTCTTTTGCAAGTATGTGTATTATACATGCTGTTACTTTAAATGCTAGGATTTCTTTTTATGTGCTGATATTCCCTCTACCTAAAGAATTAACCTACAGATCTTGAGTCACACATAGGTAGTATTAACTTCATATTTTAAAGAAGCTTCTCCTGGTGCTTATGCCAAAGCCAGAGTACAGACGCATAGCCATAATTATGTCAGTACAGGAAGCACATAAAAATAATGGTGTCTCAAAATGTCTAGCTGCAGGTACTTCTTGTCCCTTTGGACTCAGACCATTTTCACTGTAAGAAATGGAGGCTCTCTGGATGCCTGATCAAACTCTGCCAAAAGTCCCTTTATTTGTTAAGCCTAAATTTCATATTCCCCTGCCTTCAAATTAACTCACCCTAATAATATGGAATGTCTTTCACGTTTGCTGCTTCCTTCATGAAGTAACCTGGCAATCGCAGGTGAAAAGCTAATATTGCTGCAGCCCCTGTGCCAAATTTCACAAATAATACTGCTTAATTATCAACCAAGTACATTTGCTACCTGGTTCAGTCATGACTGTACGTTATAACTGGGAAGGAAATCAGACAACGTCTTTGCTTACTTTCCTAAATGCGGCAACGACTGTGCCCCACGTTACTGAGAATAAAGCATGTGGAACAGAGGCTTTCACCGACTGCCGCGAACGGCAGCAAGCGTTTGTCTGAATCTGGCTCTGGATGTGCTCGGTGGCTTCCTTCCCCACCAGCAGTAAATTTTGATGCTTGCAACAAATAACCTTGAATGACATCATTGCAGTAGAGGCAGCCCATCTGGTGCTGTGTAGTCAGACCCAGGTCTTACTTAAAATAGGCCACCTTCACTAGGAGCATTTATCTCACTATTTCAAAGTGCTTGGTAAATATTAGTGCACTTTCTCAATGGTTTTGGAAAGCGTTATAACAATGGTCAAGAACAAAGTTGTTAGATGGGAAATCTAACTCAGGAAGTCTCCTACTGAAGTCAGAACAATTCGCAGCCAATCAGATGTGTGCCTGGAGCTCGTTCATTTACATGTTTGACAAATACTTATCAAGAGTTTGTTATACTATTATATTAGACAGTATAGACATAAACCCTGGCCTCCCAGAGTCTACAGCCTGGTGAGAATATGAGATAGCCAAGTAGCCAAGCAATTATAAACAATGCAAAAGCCCCATTAGAAAAAAGAATACTTTGGTGACACTTCAGAGAGTTATCGATTTCTTGTTCGGTGCATCAGGGAAGGCATAGGGCAGTAACTGACTTCTACACTGAAATCTGAAAAGCAGGTAGGGGTCAGTTAGATGGGGGAACATAGGTAAGAGTGTTACCAGCCATGGCGATGGTGTGCATGAGAGCCTGGAAGCAAGCAAGGATGTGGAGTGATTGGGGAGGACAAGATTTTCACTCTCACGGGATAGGGTAGGAAGAGGGGAAGCAGATGTGGCTGTGGACATATTGCAACCAGGTTTTGCTAGTTTTCTAAACTATGTTAAGGACTTTGGACTTTTTTCCTGAGAGTACTGGGGAAAATGTTGAAGGATTTAAGCCATGACATATCATAATCGGTTTCATATTTTTAAAAATATCACTTGTGGAGCAGGGTGGGAAGATGATTGATGGCAGAGGCTGCTGTAGTAATTCAGACACAGAATGATGGCGGCCTAGATTAGGGAAGCAGCATTGGAGATGGAGAAGACGGGATGGATTTATAGAAGATACAAGAGTTAAGACTTTTAGATCGTTGAATGTGGCAGGCAGGGGAGGCTGAGGAGTGAAAGCTGCCTCCCAGTTTCCGCCTACGTTTGATGTTGGTACCATTTGTTGATATGAGCATGAAGAAGAAGAGATAGGAGTGGGGCATGAGGGTGAGGAATAGAAATTTTTTTAGTACCATGGTCTAAACACTATTGGAGATGACCGGTAGACAGCTGGCTATCATATAGGTCTGAACTCTAGGAGAGAGAGATAGACTGGGGCTACAGGTTTGAGAATCATTGCCACATAGATGGTAGATGTATCAGGGGACTTGCCCAGGGAGAGTATGTAGAGGGAGAAGAGAGAAAGCCTTGGGTAAAATCCCCAAACACCGTCATCCAAGGGATAAAGAGGAATCTTGAAGGGAGATCAAGAAGCAGCCAGAGAAGTAAGAATACCAAGAGAGAAAAATATCACAGAAGCCAAGGCAACTGTGTTTCAAGAAAAAGGAAGATAAAGTGAGTAAATAAGGAACTGAAATCTATGAATTGGATTGAGGAACGAGATTGTTGGTGTCTTTGGTGAGGACATCCCATTTCGGTGGAATGGTTAGGACAGAAAGAATATTTCTGTGAGCTAAAGAGTGAATATGAAGTGAGAAAATATAGACCATCTCTGTAGACCACATTTGAGAAATTGGGAAGAGGAGTAGAGGAATAGGGCAACTGCTGAAAGGTGAGGACGGTACATAGATGGTAATGTTACAATGTGAGAGCATATGTAACTGCTTAGAGAAAGGAGCTAGGACAAGGTGAGAAAAAAGGTACAGGATGACGAGCACACAGCTCATGGAGCAGCTGGGCTACCAGCCCCGGCACTCTCAATACTGAGGTCCTTCCTGACCTCAGATCCAACATAGTAAAATACACCAATCGCTCACGTTAAGTACAATTTTCACAAAGAAAAAAAGTAAAAGGATGTTTATAATTTTGCTTTCAAAATGAGTTGGCTCTAGATAACTCAATTTATAATTCAGTCTCTTGATCAACACTTAATGTGCATAGTCGGGATTTTGAAAAATGGAGAACATCCAACTCACAAATTGTTTTCAAATGGAGTGAAATGTTCATGAATATTAAGTTCACAATGCTGACATAATGTTACATTTTATATACATTCTGTTATTTATTACATTTGATTTTCATTATTTATATTTTGAATTCAAACCTTTTTTCTGGACACAAACATGTCTGTAGGTACTAGATTTCTTAAGGTCTGAAATGGTCTAAAGAACAAGGTTCTTTAGGAGGTGGGAGGTGTCAGGGTAAAGGGCAGAGGGGAAGGGACTGTTCTTCAAAAGGAAACTCATTCTTCTGTACAAGAGAAAAGGACAAAAGAACAGGTGAAGAAGTAAGTGGATAAAATTCCCAACTAATGGTATCTACTTACTCTAGGAGGTAGAAATTGAAATGCTGTCACCTCTTTGTGTGCCTCTGTGTATGAGTGTGTGTGTGTGTGTGTGTGTGTCTGTGTGTGTCTGTCTGTGTGTGTGTGTGTGTGTGTGTGTGTGCGCGTACATGTGTTCTTGAAAAGGCATGATATTCCTTCTGGAAACTTTCTTAGAAGCCAACACCTTGAAAATGTTCTCCACTGATGGTGTTTGGAAACTGTTGCCTCTTTCCCATCCCCTGACATCTAGAGACATCACACCCTGTGGGGTTGGATATGAACAGATGCACAGAAGTACTGCACCTCTCTGTTCAAGCTAAGAAATTGCTTACTTGCCCCATTCTTCCTCCTCAAAGCAACCCCTCTTCCCCTCTCCCCTCATGTTAGGATGCCAGAGGCTGATCAGGGCATTCTTGTCCACCTTTGTGACAACTGCACTCCACTCCCCTCTAAAGTCTTATTTAAAAGAAAGAGGAGAACATATTTTAATATGAATTGTAATACATCCTATTTTCCCCTTTCCTTTTTTTTTTTTGATAAATACTACATATTTCCTATAGAATAATCAGAAAATGCAGACAAAATTTTAAAAAATACCATCTTTGGGCTTCCCTGGTGGTGCAGTGGTTGAGAGTCCGCCTGCCGATGCAGGGGACACGGGTTCATGCCCCGGCCCGGGAAGATCCCACATGCCGTGGAGCGGCTGGGCCTGTGAGCCATGGCCGCTGAGCCTGCGCGTCCGGAGCCTGTGCTCTGCAACGGGAGAGGCCACAGCAGTGAGAGGCCCGCGTACTGCAAAATAAATAAATACCATCTTTAATACGTCAACCATGTTAATATGTCACTGTTTCTTAAAAAAAATTCATGATAGGAACTATTTTATAATCCGCTTTTTTATTTCAAGTAAAATATTGTGAAGGTCAATAAACATATTTTACAACAAAATGTTTTATAGCTATAGTGTGTTCCATTGTTTAACCATTCTCCTATTGCTGGATATTTGCTTCCAAAATGTCAATATTATAAAGAACACTGTGATGATTATCCTTGTATTTAAATGTGTGTATGCATTATTCTTTTTTAGTTTTTTAATTTTTTTATTCTTTTTACTTTATTATTTTTGGCTGCATTGGGTCTTTGTCACTGCACGTGGGCTTTCTCTAGTTGTGGTGAGCAGGGGCTACTGAGGGGCTACTCTTCGTTGCGGTGCGCAGGCTTCTCATTGTCGTGGCTTCTCTTGTTGCAGAGCACAGGCTCTAGGTGCGTGGGTTTCAGTAGTTGCAGCACACGGGCTCAGTAGTTGCGGCATGTGAGCTCAGTAGTTGTGGCTCGTGGGCTCTAGAGTGCAGACTCAGTAGCTGTGGTGCACGGGCTTAGCTGCTCCACGCATGTGGCATCTTCCCGGTCCAGGGCTCGAACCTGTGTCCCCAATATTGGCAGGCGGATTCTTAACCACTGCGCCACCAGGGAAGTCCCGTGTATGTATTATTGGTTCTACTTACTGAGGATGAACTTTTAGTAGTGGAGTTGCTAGTTATGAGTTTGTACTTTTCAAGGCTGTGGATTCATTTCGAGGTCACTTTAACATAATCCCTTTACTCCTCTGAAATACCTAAGGTCTTGCCATCTATTTTCATCACCTTCTATATAGAGAAGTTGGAGGTGACTCAATGATTTTGGGGACCAGCTTGGAAAAAACCAAAATGTCAAAAATCCAACCTTCTCAAAAGTCTCTGCCTCTTTAAAAATTTGAATCACTTCTTTTCTCAAAGCTATCACCACAAAATGGTGTTAGACTCCAAAACTGCAAAGTTGATGCCAGGCAATCCATTTCGGTAATGGGATGCCCGGTGCTGTTTTCAGCATTTGTAGGAATTGAAGGTCACGGGTAGTGAGAGCGAGGTCTTCTCTCCTGAAGCATCGGTGCAATCTTATTCACTTCGGAAATGCTGCAGTGCCTGTGGGAAACCTGAGAGCATCAGCGGGACACTATTATTAAAATCTCCTAATTATTTGAAAAGCCATTTGGGATAATAGAGTAGGTTTACTTTTCTTTCATTAATGTCCCTGGGCAGGCTATAGAGAAGTAAGAGAGTCACAACTTCATTGCTTTTGGCCAAAGGCCATTGCAGTGCTTCCAGATGGAGGGATAAAATAGGTAGAGTGTTCTTCAGAGAAGGTTATACGCTTGTAGACAGAACAGAATTAGCGTACAATTCTTAGTGTACTAACACACAGTACTTTGGTATTGCTTTTCTGAAGAGAATGTCAGATCAATATACTACCATGTCAAATGGACCGTGATGTCTAAAGTAACTGTAGATCTGGCTTTAGAAGGAACTAGTGGGCAAAAAAGAGACAAGAAGGTACATGAAAGTCTGTGACGGACAATAAGTAACTCACATCTTATGGAACAAGGTCTAGATAAGGTACCGGATAAATTACACTGATAAACTTCTGAAATTATCCAAAATACATGTGACAGAGGTCTAGAGTAATAAGAAACAAGTGTCTGTCATAATTCGGTGTAAGAAATACCGTTTGAGTTAAGCTCCTTATACTGTGTACATTTGCCTAAGCCACATAAATTAGTACACCTTTCTTTCATATTGGTTTTTTATATAGCAAAATTAACATAGAGCCGTATTCAGGGGAGAGTATCTTGAAGGTCACAACAATGTGAAGAAGATGGCTGTGGGGCGTGTCAGCTGAATCACCCAAGGAAACTGGAGGAATAGGACTGGATTTCTTCCACGGAGCTGGCCTGGCAAATTCCCATGAAATTAGGTCACTAGGCAAACGTTCCAGGGCTGGCAGCATACTTACGATTCTCAATCTCCCTTCTATGCTGTTAAAAAAAAAAAAAGAGTCTTTGGTATTTAGAAATCCTGCTAAGGCAGTATCTGAAATAACAGAATGGCTTGGGGGGACACCAGATGAATGCTAAATAGGAGGAAAATATAGAGTTTAGAGAGAGTCCTGAGACTCGAGAGAGAAACTTAGCTACGGAGGCTAAAGGGTGAAGTCACAAGCTAATCAATCAACCAATTAACAAGTATTTATCGAGAATGTACAGGACACCTGATACCATAGCAACCAGAGATGCTGAGAAGTGCAGGACCTGCACTGGATGCTGCCTCTAGTTCATCTGGAGATTCAGGAACAGCCCAATCAGGGCTACTACATAGAAAACATCCACCTGGTGCACTCGGCTGCACGTTCAGAGGATGACATGAAGATAGATGAAGTAATGTGCTGGTCAGTGGCCAGTGTTTTAACTCACAAGACTCATAACCTTCTCATACCTCAGATCTCAAGTTCTGTTCTTAGACACACATTTTCTGGCACTTTCATTTCAAGAAGTCTCTAAACAAATACCAATTCTACACACTCTCAGAAACCCAAGAACGTCTAAATAATTTTTCCCAGCCAACAGCACAGATATAACGACGTCCCTCTTACTGTCCAATACTTTAAAATTTAAGAGATATTCTTTAGCTTAGGTAGCTGGGCATCCCTCATTTACAAGTAATGGTACAACTTTCCAGGGAAAAACAAAAGCTTCCCGGGGTAACTGAGTGTCCGTATTCCCTGCACCATGTCTGAGGGCAGCCCCTGGCCCCTCCATGCTGTGGTCTTTAGCATTGTTGCTTGGAAAGGTGACCTATGTGCTTCCAACTATATGGATGGAGATTGTCTCCCATAATCAAAAGAGGAGAAGGTACTGAAAGTCTACTTCCTGTTGCAGTAACAAAGGCCCAAGTAACCTTTATCAACTGAACCTTGCTGGTTCAATTGATGGTTTTATAGTCATTGGTTTTTACGTGTGGAGAAGCCAGTATGTGTAAAGATACTTATCACCTGCTCCAGTGGCCTGTGGTCAGTGTACTTAGAACATCACCGATAACAACACACAATGATTTTCTTTAAAGATTATCTTGGACTCAGGTCCTAAACTGTCTTTTTTTTTTTAATCTAGTGAGAAACTAGTGGACATTAGCTACGCTTGGTTAAAAGTTTGAAAACCATGCAGCTAGAGAAACAGTCTTGCAGTGAGTGAAATGCTCTAACTTGACTTTCACACTCTTTTAGTTTCATCACATTGACAGCAGATTTTTACATTTCTTATGAATTTTTGATTATTTTTATCAGACAGTTTGAGAAATTCTAAATATCACATTGCAAACCTAATTATTTTTAAGAAGAGCGTTATGTCACAAATGACTGACTGCTTATCTATAATATGCAGGAAGACTAATCTTATTTGGAAATAACCAAAAGGATCTGTTAAATTATGGATAAAGCATGAATCATTTTATGCCTAATTATAAAAATAATGAGCAAAATATCAGAAAAATTTGTTTGGGGAATTCTTGTAAAAAAAAAATAAAACAGTTACCAATTTTCCTAATAGAACTTTGGAAGTAATTGTATTCCCAATTTCACGGAAAAATAATTTCATTATTATTAATGTGTTTAATTCTCAGAAGTTAGCTGTGATATTTTTAGTGTAAGCTTGTAAGACATTCATATGTGAATTTTATTATTCCTCCAAGAAAGCAAAAATAAACAGTAAGACTAATTTCAGATAAGGATAAAGATGTCTAGATTCTTTGTGCTCTACTGCTGAGTAACCTTTGGCGAATTAATTTTCTGGAACTTGATTTCCACATCTATTAAACAAAGAGGCTAGAAGCAGATCCCTCCTGACAATCATCCTGAGACATACTCTGGAAAACAATGTTCCTTCGGCAAATGAATTTGGAAATCACTATACATTGTATCTCCAGTAGGATATTCACAATCCTTCAGTACAGGAACTTGCTTACTTTGTTATTGCCAAAATTCCCCAAAGTGATTTGGCCACAGACTTCTTCCTCTGTTTTCTTTGCATAACAATTAGCATACTTGGAAGCACTTTGAGAAACTCTGGCCATATGATCCGAAGGGTGTGCTCCAGATCCCGCATGGTGCTGTCTTACGTAATTCAAGGCAAGACAATGAAAAGTTGAGTCTCACTCTTCTTTCAAGAACAAAAATTGGGATCTTTGTGTGCATTGAAATCCTGTTATTCTTCCTCATGATAGCTTGCTAGTCCCACTTTTTTAGTATCCATGAACACCAAAAGTCATACATTTTATGCAGGCCCTGGACCACAACTTTTTATGCCACTGAGACTTCTGAGCCACTAGCAAATTACCACAAATAGCTTAAGCCTTACTCAATTATGAAACAAATGTCAAAAAGCTCAAAAAGGACAAATGGCTAAAGCCTTGGACAGCCAAACCAAACTTTCACACTTCTCAAATCATTGTAGCAAATTGTTGGCCACATCTGCTCAATAAACACTTAGTGAAGATATGTTATATCACAACATTATGACAGATACTCTCAAGCAATGAAGAAGAAATGCTCCCATATATGAAAGATTTTTGTCTAGCAGGAGATGAGATATACTAAAATATTAATGATAATAATATACGATTATATTACTTATATAATAATAACAGCAAAAAAACCCAATTACTACTGTTTATTGAGTCTATATTATATGGCAGGCACTACATATACATTATCATTTATCTTGTTAAAAAACCCTGAAAACATAGATTCTATCATTATTCTCCTTTTACAATGAGGAAACTAAGAGAGGAATGATTTGTTCAAGGACACAGGGCCGTCAAATGACAGAGGATTCAGACTCGGGTTTACATGACTCTAGCCTCACACAACCTTTCAAATCAGGCTTCCATGAGACTGTAGGCAGAAAAGAAGGGATTCATGAGATAGGGAAACAGTAAGAATTAATTGATATAACTAGGTAGGATCAAATCAAGTTTGCCAGGAAGTGAGTGAGTTGACCTTGGCAAAAAAATAAATAAATAAATAAAAATCGGATATCTCTTTCTCCGAGACAGGAATGAAAAAGATATGGATGAAAGAGGAGACAGACGTGTCAGGAGAAAAAAGCCTCCTAGACTCACTCTTTCCTCACATGAAGACCTGGGGAGGATTCCTAATATTCACTCTCACCCAGGCCTACATGTTTGAACTTGATCTCCCTTTGTTACTCAGTGTGAGCCTGGGCCCAGATGGACACAAGGCCTCGCGATGAAGTGTCAAGTCTTCCTTATCAGATCAAGTATCAGTATCCATCTCAGAAACGTAGACCCCAGCCATGCCCCCCAACCATTTTATTTTTTAAACTGAAAAAGCAAGCATAAGATATATTCCAGAATCCCAAAATAACTGAAAAAGATTCTCCCGGGCTTCCTGGATATGGAGACACAGTTCCCTCATCTTATTGTCAGGGAACCTTTCAAATGCAAAAAAAAAAAAAAAAAAACCCATTTGCTCTTAGAGAACCTCAACTGCTGTTGGAAGCCTAGAGAAAGAGCACCTTGTATCTCAATGTACTCCAAATGTAAAGATTTACCTCAGCTTGAAAGGGCGTCTTCATTCCTGGTTCCCAACACTGAGTTTTGGCTTATCCTGGGCACCCAGATTCCTAACAGTGTCAGAGCTGGTAACTGGCAGCTTGTTACCGTTGACCATCACTGTGTGTCTTCCCTATGTGAACTTTACCTGCTTGAAAGGACTGAGAAAAGAACCCCCTATAACCTTTCACCCCTCTTCCATTTGTAACCTTTGAACTTCATGGGGCTTAAACAAATTAAAGTATTAGATTCCACCATGACTCAAAGTAATGAAAACCTTTCTCCAGGGTCTCAGATGAGCTGCAGAAAATAAAGACCGTATGTGAATTTTTCACGTCCATGACGTTGGGCTGTTCAATGGGTGTTTAGAAGGGCTCCAAGAGCATCTTAACCAGGCCTCATCCTAAGGTAAGCAATGGTTTGGGACCCAAATGCTCTGAGTTCTAGCCTCAGCCCCTCTGCTAAATCACTGAGTGGCCTTGGGGCATTTAGAGGAGTTGGGTTAAATTGTCTCTTTTAAAGATCCTTCCAGGACTTCCCTGGTGGCGCAGTGGTTGAGAGTCCGCCTGCCGATGCAGGGGACAAGGGTTCGTGCCCCAGTCCGGGAGGATCCCACATGCCGCGGAGTGGCTGGGCCCGTGAGCCATGGCCGCTGGGCCTGCGCGTCCGGAGCCTGTGCTCCGCAGCGGAAGAGGCCACAGCGGTGAGAGGCCCGCGTACCGCAAAAAAAAAAAAAAAAAAAAAAAAAAAAATCCTTCCAGTTCAAATATTCTAGATTTAAGTGGGCAAAATGAAACACCTGCATTGAGGAAAAAACTCAGCTTTGGGTGTGTGTATTTCACAATGCAATGCACACAGATCGCTGTAAGCCAAAGACAGTATTTCCTCTGGACACTCAGCGTTTAGAGTGTGTATGCAAAAATAGACTCATTCATGGGAATCACATTAATATATGATTGTGTAATAAGTTCAAGCAGTGTGCTTGGCAACAGTTTCTCAACTCTGTCCAATAAAGGGACAAAAATCCATACACTCTGGTCACCTTTGAGAGAGTCAGCAATTATCCTCAGGAGTTTGCAAGTCAGAAATTCTATACCTCTGATGCCTGCAATCCCAGAACCTGTCCACTCCAGACCATAGAACTCTGTGCCCTCTTACTTTGCAATAGGAAGAAGCAAATATAGCTTCCCAACTTGGGGAAGGTCCAGAAGTCTAACAAATGTATCCAACATTTACAATATTATGGAATTAACAATTTACCAAATTAAAGAGAAGGGCTTCCGGTGCCCTTGTTGTGTGTCATTTTTAATAATAATGCAATATTTGGGTCAAACTTTTCCTCTTGCACGTCACTTATGTCCTGAGTACACAAACATTTGGGAAACTGCTGGCTTGAATTCAGAGGTGAAGTATGTAGCATTGGAAGAAAAGAAAACTAACTGATGAACTTAAATCTTGGGTCCATAGTTTAGTCTTGCTCAATCCGTACCAGACTGAGACCAAAATTAAATCTAAGAGATCTCATTCTGTGTCTTAGCTGTCATTTTCCATTTGATTTCCACCAAGAGTGCTACATGTATTGTTTTCTCTCCATGAGGAAAATTCCTATTTTTTTCCCAGACAAATTTTCTGCCACATGATAGGAAAGTTCAAAATAAACGAGATTCTAAACTATACGAGAAAAAGAATATACGTTGGCATCCCCTGACCTGGTGTGGTCCCTGGTGCCCGTAGGTGTTTACTAAATGTTTATTGAATAAAGTTACTAAATTAATGAAGTAATGGGAGAATGAAGAATTTAGGGTCCTAACAACATGTGAGTATACGGAGCTCGCAAATATCTTTGTAAAATGCTACAAGTTTGGATTGGTTGAT
Organism: Tursiops truncatus; assembly: GCF_011762595.2. NCBI lineage: Eukaryota > Metazoa > Chordata > Mammalia > Artiodactyla > Delphinidae > Tursiops > Tursiops truncatus. Next base: position 159,537,753 of record NC_047035.1, on the reverse strand, counting down.
TCCATTCAGAGACTGGCTCCCTAGCATAATTCTACTGGATAATTATACATTCCATCGAAAATCAAGAACATTCTCTTTACCAATTCAGACTGGTCCCGGCAGACCTGAATCTGTGAATTCTTGGTGTGGTAAATTCTCATCAAATGCCAACAAAACAATGTCTGGAGAAAAATGTTCTCTGTTAGGTTCACTGAAAATGAGAACAGCATTTTTTTTTTCCTTTGATTCTTCCTAGAATAATTTGTTATAATGAAAGGACACCCCGCTCTCCCAGAGTCATTTCTAAGAAAGTTTAAGTTTAGACTTTTCTCTCAGTGTCTTTCAATAAGGTCTTCTGGAGTGATAAATGTTACTGTAGCCCCATCAACTTTGCAATAAGTAAACATGGAATCAAAGGAAAGCTACCTCTTTTCCCCCTCAACTATGTCCAGTCTCAGCTTTGGCAGTCTTGGGTTCAATTACTAGGAGTTCTGCCAGCATCTTGATATTTCTTCTAGGGCCAGACAGAAGAAGGACAAAGGTGATCTATTTGTATGCGACCACTGCCTTTGCTCGTTCCCCCTCTTGTTCCTATGTACCCAAGCAGTCATCATCTCTATCTTAGTTCCTCTCTGTTGTGTCAAAAGTTAGTGAAGAATTGCCAGGTGGATGATGAACTCTTTCATTTTCAGGCTTGAGTATCCTCAGCTTTATTGGGGAGAAAATAATGTAGAAACTTCTGTGAAGTGAATGAACAGGTTTCATATAAATCAATAACAAAATGATTTTATCTTCCAAAAACAGCTCATTCATAAAAAATGAGACTAACGTTTATTTTCCCCTCTGAAGAATAACACTGGCTCTAAGAAGCTTGTATAGGACTTCCCTGGTGGCACAGTGGTTAAGAATCCGCCTGCCAATGCAGGGGACATGGGTTCGAGCCCTGGCCCGGGAAGATCCCACATGCCGTGGAGCAACTAAGCCCGTGTGCCACAACTACTGAGCCTGTGCTCTAAATCCCGGGAGCCACAACTACTGAGTCCACGTGCCACAACTACTGAAGCCCGCAGGCCTAGAGCCTGTGCTCCACAACAAGAGAAGCCACCGCAATGAGAAGCCTGTGCACTGCAACCAAGAGTAGCCCCCCCTCGCTGCAGCTAGAGGAAGCCTGCACACAGCAACGAAGACCCACTGCAGCCAAAAATAAATAAATAAATTAATTAATTAAAAAAAAAGAAGAAGCTTGTATAATGTTTATATAAGAATTTATTCATTTATCTGACAAATGTTTATTAAGCACTGAATATGTGCCTGGTGTGGTTCTAGTTCCTGGGAAGACAATGGTGAATAATTCCAAAAAATCCCTGTTCTCAAAAGAGACATTTAAAAAACAAACTAATAGTTTAACATAATTTCAGGTGATTCTATGAAGAAAAGAAAAGCAGGGTAAAGCAGAGGGGACAGATGTGCATTTGTCTGAGAGGTAACATCCACATGTAGACCTGAATGACATCAAGAGAAACGTCAGACATAAAAGCCCAGTGGAGGTGTGAGATCAGAAGGTGCTGAAAAGCAAGGGAGGAGGTGGGTGGTGGAGCTAGGAGCCGAGAAGGACAGGGCCCCAGTGAAGTGGGTCTTTAAGCCAAGTTGAAGTTAGAACTTCATCCTCAGCGTAATGGTGAGGAAGTGAAGACTTGGATGGCCAGTGATGCAATCTGATTTTTACTTTAAAAGATCACTTTGGCTATTTCATGGGGAAAAAGAGGAAGCTGGGAGCTGGTAGGAGGCTTTTTCAGCAGCCCAGGCAAGCGAGAAATGATGGTGAAAATATCAAAGTGCCAACGAGTAACATCATTAGAACTCTTCCTCTGGGTTTGTTTGGCGTGGGTATTCTTTCATAATCTCTGTCTCAGCGTCACGCCCTCTTAATCTCAGAAATAAGAATCCTGAACAAAAGCATTCTGCAATCATGTCTCCTACAGTTGGGTGTCCAACACATTTTCCCTTCTTGCTAAGCCTAGTTAGGCTGCAAGGATATTTATGGAAGCTCCCAAAATGAAGAAAATGAGGCAAATTATGTGAGACAAATGGAGACACATGATAACAAGCGGGATTGTTGTTCAAGCGAAGAATGGTAATCGTGGGCTAGGAGGAAAGGCGGTGATGTTGGGATTTCAACACACCAGCCAATCCTCAACACTCCCTGTAAAGACGTAGATGGTTGAGCACAAGAAACACACACGAAATTAAATATTCCAATGAACTGGGTACTGATTTATTACATTTTCAACACCAAAAATCTGAAGAGTATGACCAGAGAAAAGGATTTTTGTAGCATTTCTGTGCATCTTTGGCAACGCAGGAATATTCAAATGTTTGAATATTCAAATGTTAGAATTGCCAGGAAATGTTCATGGTTTTATGTAGACAAAGGAGCCTTATTGTTTAGTTTGAGACCATTGAAGAAAGTTGGGGATAGACAGACATACGATCTATAGAGTGCTCTTCTTTAAAAGTAGATTTCCGTCCACCAGATATAACCTTGGTGAAGGAAGAGAAAGGAATTTCGCCTCCATTCTCTAAGCAGGAGAATGGAACACAGAGAGGTGAGAAGAACTGCTTTCAATTCCATGAAGATGAGATCCAACCCAGAAACTCCACATCCATTTCCTTATCCACTACGCTGGCTACTCTAGTTTGGTCACTTAACAAGGGTCTGTAAGTCACCACATCCTTTCTTTTCTTTCATGTTGTTTCACTTAGTAGAGGAATGAGTTTCCCTGGCAGGGAAAGTGGAACAAAAGGAAAAAATGCTTATTTGCGAAAAGAAAAAGAAGCTATAAAACAGCATATATGTCACACACACAAACACACACACACACACACACACACACACACACATACACACACATCATTCATCCTTTAGAAGCAATATATTTTTATCATACTTTTTTCTACTTCTAGCCATGAGAAGATCTACTGTTCGTGTAGTTCAGTAAAGAATCAAATAAGTTAAGAAGTAGAAAGTGAAACCCAGGGAAAAAAGATCAAAATGGATCGAAAAGCTTAATTCTGAAGGACAGAGGCTGAAAGAGAATTCCATAGCAATTTACAAACAAAACAACTTACGCAGAGGTTGGTGACCAATTGCTACCAGTGTCGCATAATTGAACGTCTCCTCACTTTTGGTGCAAGGATGCTGATCTAGCTTCACAATGAACACAACAAGAATGGCTTGAAACTTCATTATGAGAATTTCTGGTTAGTTATAACTCAGACTTCTGGGAAATAAAGCAACTGTTGAATACTAGCATGATTTATACCAAGTGAGGGCTTTAAAAAGTAAACTCCATTCCTCTGAGGTCCATTTCAGCCTATTCTCTCTCCCAGTCACTTCCTTCTTTCTATCATTGAATATATCATCCCATGCACTCTTTCCTTTTTCTTCTGTTTTCAAGCCATAACTTATTTCAAGGCATAGTTCAAATACCACAATGGTGATTTTCACCTTCTATAAACCTCTGCAACAAAGTAGACTTTTGGAATTTATAGATATACCATTTGTACTTTCAACGATTGCAAAGGATTCCAATTCTTATTACTTTCACTGGGTATTAGAATCATGGTGTACAGTAAGAAATCACTGACCGGTGTGGGAATCTAGTCTACGGTTGAGCGTCTTCAACTTAATGAAATCCTGTAGTTCTCTACCTATCTTTGTCACGCAGCAACTCTTGAACATGAAATATGGAATCTTTAGCTTTTATCTCTGCAAATCCCAGATTTAGGTACGATCTACTGTACCTAAAGTCTGTATTATAGAACATAACTAGGGGTCCAGAAAGGATCTAATCTGAGTATACCTCCCCTAGGAATTCTGCAATATGATGGCATGCCTCTTGTTCTTTGATTTACGTATAAAATCATTTCAGCTGGTGAGAAATGAGTTTAAACTTCCTTTTCACAGTTCCTGGTAAGTTATACAAAACATCTGGGAAAAAAAGTGTTTTGGAGAATTTAGGTTCAGTATGCAATGGCCATACCGAACCTAGCACCTTCCAATGATTCTATGAAAACGACATTGAACTTGCCCTCGTACTACAGTATGAAGAAGGGTCCCAGCTCTGATCCCAGAGACAGCCAGTAGGAATGGGTTCTACTTTAAGTCATGGAGAAATGGCAGGGAAGAAGTGGTGTTAGTGCAGGAAAAGTGGGATCGTGCCATGGGAATTTCCACGGTCCAGCTCTATGAACATTTAGCCTAAATCCTTCAAAAATTAGCTCTAATGTATTAAAAAGTAAGAGCATTGTTTAGAGGTCAAGCAAGCTATTACAATTGTTGGTAAGAGATATGATGAGTAGTGGGAGATGGAAATCTCAGAACTGGGAGAACACTGACCAATTCTGCATAAGTACTGAATTGGCTAAAAGACAGAGTAACAATAATTAAAGGTAATAATTATAATACTCATCCTTGATAGAGTGAGTTCTCTTTATGGGTCAACACTACGTACATTACCTCATCTAATCCTTACAACTACTGTTTGAGGTAGTATCATTAAGTCATCTTACAGAGCAGGAAACTGAGGCATAGAGAATTGAAGCAATTTACCAAGAATCACATAGGGCATAAGTGTCAGGGTCAGAATTCAAGCTTACACTTACGTGATTTCATAGCTCCTATTCTTAATCCCTATGTTCTATGTCTTCTACACGATGGTACAAGGCAGAGGAATGTTCTTGTATCAAAGAACAAAGCCCATGTAAATCTGCCTCATAAAAGGAATCCTAAACCTGGCCACTTGACAGCTGCAGTGAGGTGGGGTGGGATGGGAGACTGATGGGGTATGAAGACATAAGAATCCAGAGGGTTGACCTCAGCTAGAATGGCCCAGCCTTGGATTTCCCAGTAACAGAGGTGGCCTGTAAAACAAAGGTTCCCCTTATATTTTTCTCTAATCATTTAACATGCGGCATGTATCACTTTCAAGGTGAGAACTCAGTCTCTTATAATATTGTTTAAGAATGCTTAACATTTAATAGATAGATGAGAAGTTTCATTATGACCCCATGGAAATGAAAGTCAGAGGACTGACCACAATTACTTTTAAAGGGCTTTTCAGTTCCCAAAGGACTTGAGTTTTAGTTACGTCCTCATTTGTAAAAGACATATTCAGATATTCAGGAAATTTCCTGGGCAACAAATGTTTTTCTCTTGGATAGTTATACCCTTCACCTTTGCTTTCAATTCTGAACTTTAGAGCAAACAAGACGTAATCAACTCATGGTCCAAACCTGCAAACCAAGCATATGTAGATTTATGTAAATATCCATGCAAATCAGGCACAGCCACTGGGCTTCTGGGAGGTTGCAAATGGAGCCCTTGGTTCAGCAGAGGTCAAATATCCTTGGATTAGAGCTCAATTCTACATGCAGATTTTTATAGGACAATGGCAGCCCCTAAACACAGCAGTCTTTAAATGCCATGATAATTCTATGCTTGAGTAGTTTTCAGTCATAATTAGGAAGAGGTGACCTGGTTCAGAGAAAAATGAAGAGCAGAATGAAACTGATCTCTAATGTTCCTGTTTACTTAAGTTGGGTACTTATTATCTTCCTGTCCCTGCTTTCCTAATTTTTTCACGTGCCCATGGAAAGACCTCAGGTGGCATGAAAAATGACTTCTTAAATTTTTCAGCTGGCTTTGATTTGAGTACTGAATTTCTCCAACTTACCTAAAAGACAGGATAGAGAATAGTCCAAGGGCAGTGTCCTTGCAATGGCTTCAATGTCAACGGACCACCTTCCCTGAGATGCTGCACCACCACCATTACCAGTTAAATTATCCAAGGTTATAGCAGCAGAGAATCTGCAATGACAGTTATCACTGTTACTAAGAGCTATGGAATTTTAACTCCAGGGTGATCAGTGAAAAAGGCCATTAGACTTTGGAATGTCCTTGTGGGAGCTTGCTGGATTCTCCTGGGTACAGTAGACTAGGCTATTCCCAGTCCCTCAGTCTCAGGGCAGAGGAGCAGGTCTGCGGAGCAAAAGGCGGTGATCATACCAAGTCAGTGTTAGACTTGGAGAAATGAGCGCAAATGGTCCTCTGCCATCCATGTGTGTGCGATGGCTATTGAGTTTCCAACCAGATGTTTTGTCCGCTTTTGCTGCAGGGTTCAATTAATTAAGCTTTACCAACACTTCTTGCCCGGAAACAACACTCATGCAGGAAAACTTTAACAGTTTCCAACCCTGGCCACTCCCAGTCCACTGCCACCCAGCGCTGCCTCCTGGTCTCCCCAGACACCTCGTTTCATACCTGACACTGAGAATATTCCTGTTCTCTGAACGTGTTTCCAGGACTGTGGCCAACGGCAGACACCAGGTCTTTAAACACATTCGCAGCTGAATGACTAAAGAAATGACATGATAGTTTTAATTAATTCTTTGCAATTGAGCCCTATGTTCCTTGGATAAGATTATTACTTCCATGTTCCTCTGGTTCCACTTCTATAAAACAGATCAAAATGCCAATTTTCTTCAATGAAATGGTCTGGAAAATAAGAAAGACAAAAATCTGAAAGCATTTACAAATATCTCTTGTTAAGTTGAGAAAAGGAAATGAGTGACTTTAAAATTAGCCAAATTCCATGAAGTCTTCGTGGAATTTTTTTTACAGTCGTCTGTAAAAACTTTATCAGGATTAAGAGCTGTGGTTCTAGTGCTGACAAAATGTTAAAACAAGATTAAAATAGGTGGAGTGGGGCATCTAAAAAGTCAGAGGTGGAGTTCGCTGTGTCGAGGGCAGAGAGCCAAGGACCTGGGGCATAGGGAGTGGGTGCGGGAGCTTTTCTTTAAATAGACAAGAAAAAGCAGGCAAATTATGCCACGGGGAATGGATCACAACCCCTCTTTCAGTTTGCCAGATAAGTATTTTCGTTTAGATTGTAAATAATCTCACCCATGGTTAGGTATAAACCAGGTAAGCAGTACCAATATTTGAAAGAGAAAATCGTTCTCACTTCTAATTAAAAGATGTTATAGTCTCAGCTGGCTGTGTTGTCCAAGAATCTATTAATCAAAGAAGCCATTATATCTCTACTTACGTTAATTCCGTTATTATATCACGTGAGTTATGTTCAAACATATATTGCCCAATAATTTTCAGAGAAAAATGTAATAACTTGGGTGGAGATACCATTAATGTGAAGAGATTGTTTTTGGCACAGGAGTTAATGAAGTACATGAAGTAACCCCCAACCCCAATTATAATGAACTTTTCCAAATTCCAAGGCTAATGGGAAAGCTCCAAATGGTGTAAATGAGATTGTAGGATTCCAGCAGCACCCTGTGAATGTCAATTTAGTCCTAGACTTTTGCAAGGATAAGAGCAGGTGAACAAAATCAGGAATCTTTCTCACCTTCCAGAACACTGGCGGCTATTTCTTACTTGCCCATTAATTTTTTTAGCAACAATTTCCATTATGGAAATCTTTATACACATAAAAAATTACTTTCTAAAACAGGCAATAGATTGTTCCTTTTTAAAATCTCAAGTGTTAGAACAAAATATCCTTACAAAAATCATTCTAATAAGACATTCTATGTTACTATAAGAGGATTTATCATGTGTATTGCCTTTTATCATTGGGCTTGTCAAACTACAGAATTGTGAGATAAATGGTGATAGTAGTCACATAATCTTTTCTGTAGGTTGTCTGAGCGATGGTAAGATGAGATGGTCCTTGCTAGACCTAACGCTTGGCTCCAGACCACTGAAATGTCAGAGGTCTATGCAGATCTGAGGCAGAAAAGAGAGACTGAAAATGAGAAACTGTGGATTTGGGCTCAGTCAATCACAGCATCTCGATGTTTGCAGTGACCTCAGGAATTATCTAGAACAGACCATTCTCCCAGTCAGAGATGAGGTGAGGCCTGAAGCTGAGGAACCCCGTTGCCCCAGTGTAGAGAAGGGTAGGAGAGTGGGGAACCCCCCAGGTCCTCAGGGAGTGGTTTTCCTTTTTTAGCAACAGAAAGTCAACAGACCACATTTGAAGTAAAATAATGTGTGACATCCCAATATATGAAACATGTAAGATAGAGGGGCTGGGTTGAAGGCAGAGGGGGTGGAGGATAGCCATCCCCCCACCAGGCTCTGCGCCATAGTCCCACGAAGTTTTCCTGTGGGAAGTTATCAGACCCTTACATCTCTGGGGAACTGCATGAGTTAGGACTCTTCTAGTTGCAAAGGAAAGAACTCAACCTGAGTAAGGATGAGGTCAAACAAAGTCATAATGATGATCATAACAATTACCTCCTAGACCCAGAGGAGTCACTCAGGCAGCTGGGTTTGAGGGAGGACCTAGAACTGGGACGGTAGGGCATCAGATCTCTCTGTCTCTCTCTGTCTCTGTCTCTCCCTTTAAACACACAGACACACTTCTGAATCCCATGTGCAAAGATCAGGGTGGATCCAGTCTGGGTAGGGCCACCACCTGCGATGGGGTGGGGGTGGGTATGCAGGGAGGAAGGGGGTCACAGGGTCATGGAGTAGACACCTGGCTGCTGTGGGTCAGGGGTCAGGGCCCAGAGAAGAAGAGCTGGTCAGGTCACCCAGCAGTTAGAAAACCACTGAAATAATACACGGGAGGTGGAGATACACAAACTGGAATGGGACCGGAGCCTGGAGACCAACTGAGTTACAGGTAACCAGGCCGGGCATCTGAGCACAGACGTGTGATCCAGGACTGCCAGGGGTCCAGGCAGCAAAGGCACTGCTGTTCACCACCTGAGTCCCCAGGACTAGGTGGTGTCTCAGACCCCAGACCTGCATGGCAGCGGGAACCTGGGCACCACGAGGAAGCGGGCAGACAGCACAGGGAGCTTGGGGAGCATGTTCCTGGGTCCCCACTTCTGGCTGAGCCCCAGGCCCTGTGGCACAAGCATAAGGTAGGGCCCTACCTCGGAAGAAGCGGGAACCAGGAAGTGGCCTTGAAATAAACATGGATTGGACAAGACAGAAGCCTAGCTTTTAGTCTAGACCTGGAGATTAGGGGAAGGGACTGTCTCTGGCATAGTTAGTCCCATGGGTTGCTGACCCGGGACTCGAGACCCAGCTGAGCAGTTCAGATGGCTTTCTGAGTGGGGGCCCAGGGGAACCTGCAAGAAACAGCGGGGCTGAGAACGTGGCCTCTGCTGGGACAGAACCAGAAGGGTCCTCAGAACTTCCACTTGCTCTGAATGGCATTTGTGGGGACGTGCCACCCCCGTGCCCCCTGCTCAGTGGTGGTCTCTCTCTTAACCCTTCCTGATAGCGTGAGAGATTCCCGAGAGGAGAAAAGGGTAACAGCTCCAGTCACTATAACGTCTGAGCCAAAATAAAGATAGATGTGTTGAAAGTGTGTGTTCTCTGAAAATGAACAAACACAACCGGTATATACCTTCTAACCCAACGCTTTGAATAGACGTAGGCTTAGGGTGTTTATAAAGATTTTTAAAGAAAGATTTCATGGAATAACTTCCAGAGCTGCTCTTATGTATATTACCTCATGGTATTTTTCGTACACAGAAGGACTAATACGTTAAGCTTCCCTGCATCTCAATGTGCTACATGTTTTACTCATTTGCTTAATTTGCTGGAGATTTCAACGTCACGTGGCTGCTAGAAGAAGGACATGGAAACGTTTAGAAGCAGGACTCAGGGTTTTAACTTCAAACGCCCACTCCCAATGCTCCTGCCAAGAAATAACAAAATATTTGTCTCTGAGATCGCTAACCTCCCTTCCACGCACAATCTACAACACATTGCGCTGGCAAGCTTTACGCGTCGCCCTGTCCTATAGACGATGGAAATCTTTTTGCCTAGGTTTTCAGTTTTTGTCACAAAGATGAGAAACACCAGGAACACACACACTGTTCTCCAACAAATTAGCTTGTCTTGAGATGATTTTTCACCTAATTTAAGGGTAAGTGTCAGAGAAATGTTTCACTAAGAGCTGAAATTTCAAACGGAGACAAAAAACGTGGTTTGTAACTCCAGTGAGCATTAAGATTTATCTGCATAGAGCTCTCTCCCAGTCCCCAGGATTCAGTGTCCAGAGGAAGAATAGACATCTGAGCTTGTCACCCCGGGGTGACAGAGTTGAGCATCTTCTTTTGTTTTTCCAGTTCCTTTCTTTCCCCCACGGACTCTGGATGCATTACGTATAAAACCAACCCATGGCTTTTCTGACATATTTTGCCCAAGCTGGCATTATACACACCTGCCAATCACCAATGAAAGGTGATTACTTATTCAGGAGAGAGGAGCTTTGAAGAACAGTGGGACATGGTTTCAAATAAATGACACATTTTATCTGTTTTTCAAATAATTCATGGAAAATACTGACATAAAGTGCCAATTATTTTTTGCCCTTGAATAGGGCTGGCAGTCTTATTGTATGCTTTAAAAGTCACTTACAATTTGCTCACAATTTTTTTTTTAAATTCCCCGTGGAAAAGGATGTACTTTCTTTGCTCTAAAGATTAAAGTTCAATTTGACTTCCTATTTTATGAAAGGGATTCTTAAAGACATTGCAGTCTCGTCCCCTCCTAGATATTACTACAAGTCATAAATTTGGTGATTGATGTGTAGAGGATAGCCTCCAGAGGCTGCACGCTGGTTAAAATAATAAAGTGCTCTTTATCTACTGGATGCATTCGGGAGAATAGCGGGTGGTCATTGTTTACAGCGCTAACGCCAGCCACTCCATTGGAGAAAGCTCATTTTGGACCCAAGCTTCACGCCATGCCTGAGTGATTAGACTTCTAACAAAGCCAACAACAGACTTATTCTCTTTGTTTAATCTAAATGAGAATTAAGTGCTGCTGCATGACAGCTCAAGACCCTGTATTATAAAATGGTTTGCTAGATATGTTTATTGAAGTCTAGTGGCTGCAAGATTTTGGAGGGGGGCAGGAACGATACCCAGTGGAAGCACACTCTTCATTTTCCACCTTCCCAAGCTATGTTAGACTGAAGCCAACATGGCAGATAGGAGAAAGAGAGGTGGCAGTGTCCTTTGGCTTGTGTCAGGGGCAGCTGTGTCACTTGGACTCCCAGGGAAGCACACGGGCTCAGGAAAACAGTGGCCCATCTATTTTCATAAGGAAAGAGTATGCAACTAGTCCATGAGCCATCAGGGTAATTGACACAGAGCCCTTCTCAAAGAGCATTGTAGCTACACAAGCATAGCGCTGGTCTATGCATTAGCTGCTGACGTTCCAGTTGAGAGGGTCAAACAAACAAACAAAAAACACAAGAAGCAAAAACCTGTGCAAGACACTGTTCCCTAAAGTAGCCTCCTGGATACAGTTGAACGGGACTCTTTGGGACGAGCAGTAATTGTATCCTGGACACTTGGCAGGTCTAGCCACATACAACATAGACCATTCTAGCCTTGTACCTTAAAACATGCATTTTAGATGTGCTCTAAAGAATCTGAGTTCAAATACACAAGCGTCAGAGTGCTTTAGAAAGGACTCATTGGGGTCTGGTGTAAGGACCAAGGCCAAAGCATTAACCAAAATGCTGGCTTCTAAGCCACTGCTCCCGTTTTAAGGACCAGCTTGTTTTTATGTATTTATTTGCATTGCTGCTCTCCAGTTTCTGCTCAGGACACATTCAGTATCATATTTTTCTTTGAAAAAGATAGGTCATCCGTCTAAGACCAGAGGAGAGCCAGAGAGCTCAGGGTGGTCACAAAAATTATTACTGAAGTACAACAATCAAGTATTAATGCCATCGGTATTGTTACTAGAAGAAAAAAACAGATGCCATGACCCAGGGTCACCATGGCAATCCTCATTGACTTATTAATTTATTGTTACTTCAAAGATGTTTTTCTTTTTTTTTTTTTTTTTTTTTTGCGGTACATGGGCCTCTCACTGTTGTGGCCTCTCCCGTTGTGGAGCACAGGCTCCGGACGCGCAGGCTCAGCGGCCACGGCTCACGGGCCCAGCCACTCTGCGGCATGTGGGATCTTCCCGGACCAGGGCACGAACCCATGTCCCCTGCATCGGCAGGCGGACTCTCAACCACTGCGCCACCAGGGGAGCCCAAAGATGTTTTTCTTGACTCAGTCAATGCAGCCTTGTGAATACTGATACTTTGTTTCTCACGCATTTATCTGCTCATGCAATGGTTTCTACCAATGATGCTGGGCATTTTCAAGGTTCAGTGTAGAGATGTGTATGGACAGGCTGTTTGTCTATGACTTTCTGCTGGGATAATGGAGTTTCCAGGAGTGCAGGGCAGCATAAGTGGGAAGCCCACCCATTTCCTTACAAAACAATTCTCTACCCCTGTTCTCCAGTTTCAATAGCCTTAACTATACTTACCTTTTTTTCCTAAGACTTATCCAATCCCTCTTCATTTTGACTAATCTCCTTGGGATTCCTGCACCAGGTGTATAATCATTCTCTTAAGGCTTCAAGAATCTCCCAAGTTTCAGTCCATTGGTGGCAGATCTGGGTAACCAATTAAGAAATCTTTTTATACTTTCTGGAAACACTGTATCTTGTTTTGTGATCCCCATTTTCTCAGAGTCTGGCTAACTTAGGAAGTGGGTAAAAGAAAACATGTACCAAGTCTCAGCTAAGAACAACATGAAGCTCATCCTCTTGGAGGAAGTAAAAAAATACCAAAAATAACAGAAAAGACAGTTGAATCGCTTTCATTTATTCCCTCCCAACAAAGCCTAGAACAAGAGCAGACTCTAGCTCCCAGGCAGTGAGGTGTAGTTCTCTTTGCCATTTTTGTCATGAACCTCTGATGCTTCACAGGCCAGGAAGGAAGTTAGAACCTGAAATCTGCAGAATCCGGACCTTTAGAAAGCAGTGGAATCCTCCCAGGTGAGAAGTCAGGAGTCAGAATGAAGGGTAGCAGGTACAATAAGACAGAGGCTCAGCAGCTAGGAAACATTTCCAGAGTCCCACGTCCAGGTTTTAAGATCAGAAACCTGTCGGCATCTAGAAACTCCATTCGTGATGCACGGGCGACAAGGCTTGCCACTCTGCCTCTGGTGCAGACCCTTTGTATGGTTTTTCCTGGGGCAGGAGTCATTCTGGGTGTATATCCTGCCAAGGACAAGGGCTGAAAATAAAGGCTGCTGCTGATGGGAGTACAAGGGAATATATAAATGGCTCTACTGGGCAAGTATATTTGTGATGATATCCATTACCTAATATAGACCCGCTTCTTGTTATTTGTTCATTTATCCTTTGGCTTTACTGAGGTATAGTTGACAAAATGGTGTATATTTAGGTTGTACAATGTCATGATTATGCGTATATGTGTGTGTGTATATATATATGTGTGTATATATATGTGTGTGTGTGTATATATATATATATATATATATATATAATTATGAAAGCTCAGAATACATTACTACAGATTTCCAACTTTCAGTGATCTTTAAAGCCATCTGGAAACTTTGGCTATAAGTCATATCCAATCTTAAAGCACTTCATCCACATCAACATGTTAAGTTCTGCTGCTGGGTTTCTTCAGCTCCTTCTGAGCTTCAAGGTACAGGATATTTCCAATACTGTATCTGTTAGGTGAGCCGACGCTGGTTGTGAAACAATTCAAAGAAAAATTAACAAGGGAAGAAAGGAAAGTTTTTATTCACTTTCCAAGGGAAGAAAGGGGCCAGATGCATAGAGTGGCATCGGCACTGAAGAGGGGGGAGGGTTAGGTCTTTTACTGAGCTTCAAAGGGCAAGATACTGGAAAAGGGGGTGGGTTTATGTCTATTCTGATCCACAGAAGTACCCGGGCTGGCTGTGTCTCTATAGGATGTGGTTTTTCGGAGAATAGACTTGCAGTCTTTAGTAACTTTCCAGTTCTTGGGTGTCTGAAAGAGACTTAACAGTGGCTCTTGACAGGCACTACTCTATTGTGAACAATGTTGGATGGTTTTACAGTATCATTATCTTAAAAGAGGCTATTTCTTCTCTAGAGCTTTGCCTCGTAATGACCAGGATCATAATAACCATTCCTGTCTAGAAGAGAGAATCTAGAGAGGAAGAGGGTGAGACAGAGCTCAAAAACAAGAAGTGGCTAGTATTGGAGATAGAGTTTTAACAATATGAAAGCAGAGAAAAATTAAAAGAGACAATAAACCATGCATGTACCTATGCAAACATACATTGGATGGTTTCAGTGAAAATAAGAGCACCACAGAGAGATTCCTGGGCATCTCCATCCAGGCTGATGGAGGATGAGAGCCTGAGGAGACAGCTTGGGCTGCTGTAGCAAAGTACCATGGAATGAGTGGCTTAAAGACAACAAAAAGTTCTTTCTCACAGTCCCGGAGGCTGGAAGTCCAAGAACAGGGTGCCAGCATGGACGAGCTCTGATGAGAGCCCTATTCGGGGTGGAAGCTGTCTCCTTCTCGTTGCTTCTTCACATGGCAGAGAGAGAGAGAAAGCAAGCTCTCTCATGACACTTATAAGGGCACTAATCCCATTCAAGAGGGCTCCACCTTCCTGACCTCATCTAATCCTAATTACCTCCCAAAGGCCCCGACATCATCACACTGTGGGTAGAGTTTCAAATTACAAAATTGAGGGAGTGCACAAACATTCAGTCCATAACAGTGACTATAAGCTCTACTATTTCATAATGAACTCCAATTTCAAACAGGTTAAAAAATGGACATTAGGGAAAGCAAGATAATAAATGTATTACAATGTGCAGCCCTGTTGTCAAGAGGATAACTGTTTAGACTAAGCTTGTCAGAAATCAGAGCCTGATTTCTTCATTAGGAGCTGCAATCCCAAGTTGCAGAGGGAGGGAAAAGGGAAAAAGGAAGAGGGTGAGCCTATAATTGTCTCTACCGACTGTGACTGATTGCTAGGTCCATCTTTCAAGAAGCTGCATAGACTGTATCTGGTCAGTAGGTCTTGGGGAGAAAATGAGAATATTTATCCTCCATCTCCATCTCTCACCACTGAATGCTCTGCCCAGGGTGCATAAACCCTTCCACTCTTCAGGTTGTACTTATGTGGACTCTGGGCAGGGTTTCCCTTGGATGGAAGGTGAGAGGCACATGACATGGGAATGAGGGAAGGTGACATCAAGGTTGTGCAAAATAGTCCAAAACTGTGCAGAAAAGGATGATCCTCCATTTGATGGCTAGAAAAAGAGACAGATGAGGACGAGCTCTGAAGTGTTATTGAAGAGGTATCTGATTTAGTAACTAAACACAAAGGGCAGTCAGGCGTCCTTGAGGTCTTCTGTTTATTCATTCAGAAAGAGCTGTGGAGCACTTGATGTTCTTGACACTCTTCTAAGATCTTTGCACATGTATTTCCATGGTAGTCTTGCAAGGCTGGCACTATTACACTGTCATTTTACAGACTAGGAAACTGGTATTTAAAGAGTTTTAGTACCTTGGTCAAAGTCTTATGCTAGTAAGGAGTATATCTGGGATTTGAATCCAGCTCTGTCTAACTCCTAATCCCATTTTCGTTACGTGACATCAGCACCTCATACCAGACCAATGATATCAGAGTTTACTGGGAACGGATCTATCTATTGGCACTTAAAAAAAATCCCCAACTAGTTCCGACGTGCATCTAGGCTTGGGAATAACTGCCCTATCTTAAAAACAAAAAACCCTTAGAATAATTACCCACTGATTTCAAATATAAGTTGGCCTTCACTTGCACTCTGCTTATTTTATTACTGTGAAGATTTGTTGTATTTCAAAGTTGATAGGATAAGGGCTTCTGTGTAGGTTAGAAACCTATACAATAGTCAATATGCAGGCAGAATATTTATTAACCCCCTAACATTCAACACTATGTTGTGATCACATCTTTAACTTTTGATAACAATCTTTTGTTGTACTTTTCCTGCAGTGTAATCTCCTGAACTGTGTTGCTCCAACTTGGAATAAAAAAGAAATGCCTCTAGATTCTCCCTGGCAAAGATAAATCTTAGAAAATCGAATTCCAACTAGAGAAATCTGGTTTGGATCAAAGTAACTAAATCATTAATCTGGATCTTTCCCCCAAACTGGAGCCAACCCAAGTCCAAGCCATGATAAATATGTAAGAGGCCAGATATTTAGAAGGAGATTAATTCTTCCTTATTGTTGATATGTTTTTGCTGACAGAGGGGACAGAGACCAATGATAGAAGACTGAAAGGCTATGTTTGGGTATTTTTAGCCTGATTAAAACAAGGAATAATTCAAAATGTATTTCAAACGTCTTTTCCCACAGAATTCTGCAAAACTGCCAGCCTGATTTCTGGATCTGGGAAGCTTGGCCAAATGGTCTGGATACTGATGAACCTCTCCCATTCGGACTGAGCCTGCTAGTCAGAGGTCACACCCTATCCGTCTAAACAACATTTTTTTGTGAAACACACACAGACCACAGATGGGACTTGTATTTGGTGTCTTGGATGGGAAATGCCAGCAGTTCTCATGGATTGGTTGAAGACATTAAAAACCACACTGCAGTTGGCAAAGCGACTGCTTACCTTCTGAGCAACTCTCTCAGGTGACAGCAAACACAGGCAGGTTCTGAGTCACGGGACGAAGCGAATGTGCACCAAACGTGCACTCCCGGAAGGAAAAGCTTTTTTCCAGCCCCCTGAGGCTGCTGCGTTTTCAAAAAGGTTGGCTTTCCTGACTCCCATAGCTGGGGTTGGATGGAGGGCAGAGGGAGGGAGGGAAGCTGGATGACAACTCAAATCCTGCAATTTCTCCACTGGATTCCTAAGAAAGCCTGGACTGATGAGCAATCTGGGGGCTGATAAGACAGAAACACAATCGCTCTCCTGGGCCCTTGTATCTTGCAGGGTAACTTGGACAACACACCCAACCCCATTTTGGCACCTCTGCTATAGTCTGACTCACTTCCTCTACCCAGAGGAGAAACAAGGACTCCTTGGACAAAGCCTTGACCTTCACAGCCAATGAAGCCAGCAATTCTTCAGATTTTGAGAATTTGGGGGGACAAACCCCTCCAAACCTGTTCTCAGATGAAGTTCTTTCACTATTAGCTCTGGGTCCAGTCTGAGTTTCATTTCAGTGTTTTGGCTAATTCAATGCCTTAGATGTAAAAAGGAGCTGAAATAATTGGGGAATAAAAACAAACAAACAAATGCAACCGTCCACCAAGATCTCCTGTTCCTTCCTCTGCCCTGTGACTCTATAGGTACAAACAGAGCCCAGGCGAGAGGCCAAGGTGGCCCACCCATGGCAGAACAGAGTCACACCCATTTTATTCAATATTTATGAGCAGCCTCTGCTGGATAAAATTGACACACTTGGCAAAGCAGATAGAAAAGCTGAGCAGAATCCTGTAGAAAGAAACTGGACCTACCCCATCCCTTACTTCAGCTAGGAAATGTTCTTCCTCTGAGTCACCCAACTGCCCAGTTACTGGAAGGCCCCAGTGGTCACTCCTGGCACACAGGGAATTCTGAACCAGTAACACTTCTCTGGCTATGAATTCATATATTGGGTCTAATTGTGACGAAATGGATCCCAAGTGCCTCTTTTAATGGCTTTTCCTCCTTTCTACATGCACACTCCACCCTGTAAACTTGCACGCCAGTCACCCACACGTAATGCTCTCTCTTCCTTTAAGAACTGGCAATACATCATTTTTACTTGAGTCAGTGTGGATGACAACCCTTGGGGACAGGAAAATCCAACCAGAGATTGCCGCTGGGGTCGCTGAATTGTAACTCAGCGGACACGTTTGGGACAACCAGGCATTCTATCTGCCACACTTTGGGGAGAACTAAGCTTGAAGATTCAGGAGGCAGATCTCAACGTTCAAATCCCAGTTTCACTATTTTATGTCCAGGGGCAAATTACTTAACCTCTCAAAACCTTAGTTAGTTCATTTAAAAAATAATTATAAAATCGTCCCTGCTGTGAGGATTAGGTGAGATCAAGTCTGTCGGGTTCTTAGCATCCTGTGTGTGGCAAGGGGTAAGTATGGCTCAATAAATAGGAGCTAGGATTATCATTTTATTATCATTATATGTCTTTAATCTTGACGGGATGCTACACAACTCAGTAGCATTTCCTGGATTCAACCAGATTTTCAAAAGGAAACGTCTCAATAATTCTCCTTATGACATTTAAGGTTGCTTCTCTGAGGTTTTAGGAAGATCTCCCAGTTTTCCTAACATAAAGGAGATCCTTTTCAGACTCCTTCTGACACCAGGATAGTTAGAGGGTAAAAACTGGGGTTCTTTATTACCTTATGATCCCAGAATCAGCCTGGGTAGTGTCGAGGGTCTGAGCTGAGATGAAGGGGCAGGCATAGGCTCTCCACACCCTCCAATTCTTGTGTTTCTGGGCTTTTTTGGACCTGCTGAGGGTTCCTCCCTGGCTGCAAAGTAGTGCCGGATGGTGACAACATCATCAGCTACATTAACTTGCTTCCATCCCAAGGTTGCCTGATGGGGATTGTGAATGTCAGGACTCTGGGTTTCACGGTTAATGGATCTAGCTAAGTAGATGGAGTGAGTGAGCTTCATTGATTTTGCCCAAGTTATGGGGCGTGGGGCAGGGGCAAAAATGGGTTCTAGAGAGGAGTAAGCTTAAGGTTATCAAAAAGAGATGAGGCAACCTATTTTATAGAGGATGGATACACAGCAAGGTCCTACTGTATAGCACAGGGATTTCTATTCACTATCCTGTGATAACCCATAACAAAAAAGCACATGCAAAAGAAAGTATACATATGTGTAACTGAATCACTTTGCTGTACGGTAGAAATTAACACAACACTGTAAATCAACAGTACTTCAATAAAATATTTTTTTTAAAAAAAGAGATGAGAAATCTAAGGATTTTCATTGTTCACTAAAGAAGACCTCAGCGAGGACACCCTCTAAGCAAACAACAAAACAAGATTAGAGGAAGGCCAAGAGATGGCTCTTACCAAAGATAAATGAGTGGAGACATATTGGGTTTGAAATGTTTGGGTCTTTCTTGGCAAGAGACACGCTCCCATCTTGCTATTGTCTCCTTCCCCTTTCAGCTCTCATTTTTCAAAGGCAGAGATCATCCCTAGACCTGATTTGAATCAGATTTGCCAGGATGTGCCCTGAAAACATTTTGTCCCTTTCCATTTTTTCCCTTCTCTTTAATTTTTTTTAAATCACAGGTATGTAATAGAATCTTCATTCCTGAAAGTGATTTATTTGTGCTGACATCATCAAAATGTCACGACATGAATTCAACTTTGTGTTCAGGATGATTAAAAATACATATTTCTTATCCTTAAAAACAGGAAATCATGTTTCTCCTTTAGAAATGGACCTCATCCCTAAAAGAGTTGGACTCTGTTTGAAATTCCCAGCATATGATTTTGAGGATCATCTGAAAGAGTCTGTTCTATTTTTTTCTTTTTTCACCAAAACGTTCCCATAAACGTTCACATTAAAAGCAGAAATGCCCGGTAAATAGGACAAAAACCCTGAAAATTTGACTCACATTCTAACTGTTTCAGTGTATCCAGAAAACATCTGGACCAAAGGTTTTTTTTTTTTCCTCTTTAGAAAAAAAAAAAAAAACAAAAACAACCCACTCATTCGTTTATGTCTTTACATCTTAAACAAAATGAATTAATGGCTTTTAAACCCTTTGCACTAAAAAAGGAAAGTGCTCCCAGCTTGACAACTTAAATGATAAGTTGCAGCCCAATGTGTTTTGAAATAGACCAAACATAAATCCATCTTCAATAGGGAGTTTTAATTGGAAGCCACACTGACCCCTCACTCCAGCGGTGCTGCCACACAGCTTGTGATAATGAAGACGGACAAATTGTCACAGCTGCTTGTGGCCCTACAGGATCTCCCCTGACCGCCTTAGCCACGCTGAGGAACGTCAGGAAGGAGATACACGTTCCCAGGTGCAGGGAATCTACAGAGATCCAGTGCGAGCTGCTGTACCAGGGCTCCCTCCATGGGGGGGTGGGGGGGCAGCCTCTCAACAATGGGAAGAGGAAGGGGCAAAACCCATCTGAACAGCGGGAAGCCCAGGAAAAAGCCTCAGAAATTCAAACAAAGGAGGAGGAAGGAAAAAAAAAAAGTCTCTTCTCCTGGAGAATTCCCTTTTTTGCAGCTTGCTTAGGGATTAAGTTATAGAATCTTCTTGAGCTTCTAAGATTGGTATAGGAGGGGTTGCAAATCTCATCCAGAGCCCTGATGATTTTTTTTTTCTGAAGAAAGTAAACCAGAAAACGAGTTTCTGCTTTCAAGTGTCTGTTGAACAGAGATTGTGAGATTGAGACCATTCCAGGAGAGGAAGTTTTAAGGCCAAAATTAAAATAGCACATTTGTTCCTTGCAATTTGACTTCAGATCCCCCAAGGCTCCTTCCTCGGGAAGCCTTATTTTCATTTGAGAGATGTTGTGCGCCATATGGATTTTTCTTTTTCTTTTTTCTTTTGGTTTACATACGGCATTTGCCAAGAATGTCTTACGCGACACAGCACCTCATTTTCCATGGGGGTCCCAAGAGAGACAGATACCTTCAAAGCTCTATTTGCTTGGTAACTGTAAACACGCAGAATAAAACAACACCATTTAGCAAATAAAATGACACTCCTAACTTTTAAGCTGTGCGAATCATAATTACAGCAATCTCAATAATTATTAGCCCTTAATGTTCAAAGAACACCAACTTTCATTTACAAGTGAACTAAAATTGGAATCCAGCCTTGGCATTAGCCTATTAAGAGTCAGAGCCTCAACAGAAGGCATATAGGTGCTTGAACAGTTTGACTTAATTTCCAGGTGAATTCAATCAATGTGTCAGTTCCCACTGAACTTACAAGATGATTGACTGAATTGATTGGGCAAGTTGACTTGTTGTATGGTCACCTTGTAGACTTAGCCTCTGCGCACGCAGATCTGGAAGTGGGGAGTTAGCTATGGGAAGATGGGACATGAAACAGGAGACAATCTAAAGTAGCTGAGTGTTCAAAAGCACCTCCATGAACAATAAAGAAATCCAGCAAACACTAGGCATTGGTGAAATACCTTCTCGAACCACATGCTACCCATTTTAGAAATATTTCCAGCAAAAAGATGTGAGTATCTTATCAGCATACTCTCGGATAATCTTTATGGTTATATATATACATATATATACATATATATATATATATATCTTCAAAAGCGTGTGAAAGTCATATTCAAATTTCACTTCATATCCAGCTAAAAGCTTATGATCCATGATAAAAACAGGAAACACAATTCTGACAGAGAAAAATTAATAAATATCTTACAGTTTTGCATACCAATTATACTTTAATAAAACTGAAATTTAAGAAATATAGTAGTTCAGTGTTGTGTTATTCTCTGTAATTCTTCGTATTTGTGGCTGGTATATTTGGCAGTTCTCAACGGAATGTAATTCACTAAAGTGGACTTAAAATGGAGTTGTGGAAGTGTTGAGTTTAAGAGGAACACATTCAATCCTCCCCGACAAGTTCCTCTAGACTCCTTTGTCGCTGGCAGTCTTGGAATAACAGACTGTCTCGTGATCTTTCAGCATCTTCTCTTTGGCACTCAGACTGAGTGCGTATTGCAGTTTGAATCTGGAAGACTCTTAGTTGTGTGGATCTTGGTTAAAGAAGAAACTGTCTTCTCTTCACTTACTAAATAGTCTTCAAGTTGAGAACAATTACTCTCGCTGTCTGACTTCATCTGCTGAATCACTAAAATCTCATCAGCTAAACGTGCTCGGAATGACAGAACACGCAGGGAGCCCGTTCAGGGGCCCCGGCCCTCTGAAGATCTTGTATTTTGTTTGTTTGCTTTTGTAATTTGGAATTAGAGTACTCTAATCTACGTTTCCTGAGGAATACTCCAGGAAACATCAAATATACATATATACGTGCATACACATATATACACAAACACAACAAGCTTTAAAAAATTATCTATATAAATAAAAAGTGCACAGTGTCTTATAACACAATCATATTCACAGCACGTTATTAAAATACTCAGAAACCGGGCTTCCCTGGTGGCGCAGTGGTTGAGAGTCTGCCTGCCGATGCAGGGGACACGGGTTCGTGACCCGGTCCGGGAAGATCCCACATGCCGCGGAGCGGCTGGGCCCGGGAGCCATGGCCGCTGAGCCTGCGCATCCGGAGTCTGTTGCTCCGCAACGGGAGAGGCCACAACAGTGAGAGGCCCGCGTACCGCCAAAAAACAAACAAACAAAAATAAAATATGAAATAAAATACTCAGAAACTTACTGTATTCGTCACAATAACTCAAAGAAATAATGGGAACAGGATGGGGGGCCAGGGTGGGGAGTGACAACAGCCAAACAGAACATACGAGTGTGAAAAGCCTTGTGGCAAACTGTCTCCCCAGTATTCTACAGGAAGTGTCTTGGGCCATTCAGTTCCTGTGTCGAATTTGTTGGCTTTTGTAACTACTAGTTGGATGGAAGCTCTGGAATGGTGGCAAAGTAGATGTATATCTAGCAAAAATAGTGGCACAAACTCAAGAAGTTAACCTGTTTTAGTTCACTTACCGTGTGCCAGACCCCAGAGCAAGTGCTTTATGTATTCGACCTTATGATTTTCCATAGAGCGTGGATTCTGGGGTCAGAAGGAACTCGCATCCATATCTTAGCTGTGGCATTGAACTAGCGGCGTGAACAGGAGAAGTTAGTCCAGTCTCTCCAAACGGTTGTTTGTTCACCTGTAACCAGGTACGGAAGGCTGACCGTTTCTGAAGAAGGCTTTATACACGCGCATGTGTGTGCTGAATTTCCATGGGTCACATTTCACTACGTGGGAGGGTTGTGTGCCTTAGACTTCACAATCATCTTTCTATCCCCCAAATACCCCAGCTTCTTTGGTTTTCTCATGGAATTCATTTCGGAGGCATCAAATTATCTTCACTGTTCTTCTGAATTATGTCCAAATTCTCCATAATTCATTTTAGTTCCGTTCCAAGAGAAATACAGCTCCCTCACCCAGGCCTGTCTGAAGTTGAATTAAAGGGAGGGATGGGCGTGGGTTTCCTGTGTGCAGCGCATCAGCAGTCTGACGCCCAGTACACCCCCGGGAAAGAGGTACCCTCTGTTTCAAATGGAGGAGCTGAGACACAGAGAAAAGAAACACCTCGCCCTCACGTCACGTGGACCCAGCAGCAATTTGGCCTTCCTCCGACCTAATGTTCATTGAACACCAACGCTCTGTCTCTACTTGCTCTCCTGACAAAACGACAGAACCACGCTCTTTGTAACATTAGACTAAGATGCTGGCTTTTTGTTTTATAGATACGTCAACAGTGTTTGAATTTTTGCGTCGCTAAGGGTAGATCGGCCTGGGGCAGCGTGCTGGAAGTGTCATGATTAGAACCACATTGAAGTAGAAATAAAGTACACGTGGTGTTTTGCAAGCAAAACTACTCATTTCAAGTTTTTTGGCAAGGACTGGTTTCTGATTCCTTGGAGACTTTTATTTATTTATTTTTAAAAGATTTATTTATTATTTATTTATTTAATTTATTTTTTGGCTCCGTCAGTATCAGTTGTGGCACGCGGGACCTTCTCTGAGGCATGTGGAATCTTTCGTTGTGGTGTGCAGGCTTATCTCTAGTTGTGGCGTGCGGGTTTTTTTTTCTCTTCTCTAGTTGTGGCACACAGGCTCCAGGGCACGTGAGCTCCAGGGCACGTGGGCTCCAGGGCACATGGGCTCTGTAGTTGTGGCTCGCAGGCTTTAGTTGAGGCACACGAGCTCAGTAGTTGTGGTGCGCCGGTTAAGTTGCCCCACGGCATGTGGGATCTTAGTTCCCTGACCAGGGATTGAACCCATGTCCCCTGCACTGTAAGGCAGATTCTTTACCACTGGACCACCAGGGAAGTTCCTCCTTGGAGACTTTTAAACCAGTATCATCAGAACAACTTAAAACAGAATAAAAGAAAATTAATTCCTTAGTCATGTTATATTGGGGACCATTTAGGTGAAGTAAAGAAAGACAAATGTGAGTAAGGTAAAGGATCCTGGAAGCATCTGAATGCAATTCCTTAATGACATCTTGTGTCTATCTTTCATGTTCCAGTTTTGTATGTGTTGGCATGTAACGTCCTCTAATGCGATAATTTACCTAGTAAAACCCTATGCTCAATTTAGAGTTTGTTTTTGAATGAGGAAGATGAAAATAAAAGGTATCTCACTGCATCCGCACCTAAGACATCAGCAGAAGCCTGCTTTTACAAGTATCGTGCATATGAAAAACCACTCCAAAGGATGATGGTTTTATTAAGACACAAGAGGAAAGTTCCACGTTGTGACCAGATTTCTTCCGTGTCTCCAGCAAATACTGTTCGGCCTCTTCCGGGTGGTTACTCCAGTTACAGATTTACCTCTGCCTTTGGAAATCTGGCTTTTCCCCTCTTTTGGTGGCATTACTCCCCGGAAGGCTGTGCCCACACCGTGATCTCCCCATGAGAGTGAAAGCAGCAGTTTCTTGTTTTAGAAGAAGCATTTTTAAGGTTTCATCAAATCTGTCAAAGATAAATCCCTAGAGGTAAAATCTTTCCTCCACAAACAAGCTAATACCTACCCATCTCTGATCCCTCCAACTTCCCTTGGAGATAAGAGAATGTGGTTCCTTGAGAAGCAGGCTTGTCCGCAGAGGAGACCACAGTGCTTCAGGGGTCAGTCAAAAGGCTGAAAGTTCAGCCTCCAACTCCTCTGAGCACTTTGCCCTCATGTCAAGCTTCTCAGCGATGGTGACAGCTAACAGCCGGATTCTTGGTGACGTGGAAACTTGATCACCACATCAGCACACAGGCCATCAAAAATGTGACCCCGAGGTGAAGCCTCCATGTCATGTTACCTCTCCCCTCAGCCAGGCCACTACCCTCCCAACACTGCTTTTCAATTTATATTGATATTCTTCTTCCCTCCTCTCCTGTTCCTTCACACGCGGCAGTTGACAATGGTAATAAATGTGTCCACACTCAAGGATGGGGCTGTGACAGGCTCAATAAGAAGTGGACTGATTTGTTGCTTTGGGGTTGAAAGCTCAGACTTTCATGAAACAAAAATATTATATTCAGGGTAATGATTTATGGCTCAACTCCTGTTTGATTGCAGACCGTAAATACTAGCAAACGGTACTTACAGCATCTCTAGAGGACATTAAGAACATACTCAAGTTTATTTTATACAGCAATTACTGATTCAGTATAAGCATGGACATTATTTGAAAGACATGATTTTTCCCCAATACCCCTTTGGAGATGATAGGGTTCAACAATGATTTTCACACACTCTAACTTTATCCATGTGCCTCTAAAGGGCTCAGAGAAATCCAATGACAGGTCAACTGGTGACGCAAAAGCTGATGTCCATCAACACTGTGACAAGGATGTCTTTTTTTTTTTTAACCCTGTAATAACCAAGACCCCAGCCTCGAATGCATGGCCTATGACTAGCATTATCCCATTAAAATTTAGAAGCTACCAAGTCAGTCACCTCAGTATAAACTTGCTGACTGGGCTCCCAACGTGAACCTTGATGGAATCGCTTTGATTTCCTTGTACCTAATTTCTTCAGTGGTGAAGCAAGAACCGTCTGTTTCAATGGATAGTTTGGCCCTTGATCACACCATTTCGATCTGCTGGCCTTTTGGGGTGTCATCTTGTAACTACTCTCATCCCAGAGGGGGGCCTGATTTCTCATGCCCTTTGGACCACCCCCAAGTCTTGGAGCGCGCAAATGAGGCACCATTAGCCATTTATAACTGAAGCCCCTACCGGCCAGAATGGAGAGGAATGCCTCGTGTAACGTTTCCTTTATACTACAGAAACATTTCAATCCCAGGAGGAACTCACTTATACACTCTATAGCCAGTGCGCAGTGCATTAATTTTAAAGCAGTGTATTATATTTTTCTAGGATACAGATTTGATCCCTACTTGGAAAAGAAAAAGACCTTTCTGAAAGCTTCTATTGAGCTGTAGAAGGTGGATCCCAAAGATGCTCCTTGAAGTGCAGTTCAAGCAAAGTCTCCAGCAGATGAGGGGTTGGTTTAAGAGCTGCTCTACGTTTATCATTATAGTAGGCGGCCACTTTCCCTTCCCCATCTTATTTGAGAGACTTCCCAGAAGATAGAAACCAATTAACTCTTTATTTTGGCACAGGTCGTCCTAGGTGTCCTTTTAAGGGGTAATATTCTTGCTAAATCATGTATGAGCTTGAGAGTAAGATAAATGCCATTATCTGAGTTATTTATTCATGCGACGTTGTCTGTAACATACTCACACTGGTTTTTCTCAAACTTCAGTATTGATCAATTGCTTTAATCAGTCGTCCAGAGGGATGCTAAAAGACTCAGCAATCGCAGCTTGAGTACCAACATCTCTCTCTGGGTCTCTGCCAGACTAACAGTGAAAACTGTGGATATTTTCAAACCCTTGGTAACAAGAACACTGAGTAGAAGCGGCTGGATGGCTCCGTACACTCACATGGGTGAATGTACATCCTCCCTCCAACGCCACACACAGGAAGTCATCACTTTGACAATCCCATCAGCTCACACATTTTGTTCAACTGTGATGTTAGTTGGAATGACTACAGGCATCCAGCTCTGCCCTCTCTTAATGATACCCACATATCTTTTCTGCCCTTGCTTTCAAACCAAGGCACAAGCTCTGCTGGCTCCCCAGAAACACACGGCCAAGACCTCAGTAGACAGTCAGTATTCTGTCCAGAGGCAATTAAAGATGATATAGTTGGGGCTCTATTTTTATTTATACTGTGTAATGAGCCTCCAAATTTAAAAAGTTATATCCTAATCGCTATTAATATAAGGAGTTGCAGTATTGTGAGTGCAGTGGTCCATATTAGGTGACAAATTGATCATTTTTACACTTTCTTTCAGTGCCAAGATTCAGCACTTCCCAAGGACTAGTGCTGATGCAAATAGCAGGAGAGCTACCCCCTCCCTCCTCGTGCTACTGTGGAAGTGGGTTTCATTTGAGCAATAAGACCTGACAGACTGTGCATTTGTGGGCAATTTTGGTACACCTTGGGTGGTATTAGAAAGCATACAGTCAAAGACGGGGGCTTGAACTTCCTAAGACGTGCAATCATGACCCTGAAATGCACAGTTGGGCTCCTTTTTACAATTGTGAGACGGAATACATTAAAATAATGAAAATAAGGAACAAAGACATAAGTGGTAATTGGTAGATGGGGGTCTGAAATCTATGTCAAACCATCATAAGTCTTTGTATTTGGATTTCTAAAGGCATTTCCAAACGGTCATCCCTTTACGAAGCTTCACTGCTTTCTCATGCACAATGAGACCCACCGTCTACAAAGAGATTCTGACCTGTTTCTCTACATTTCTTTTTTTTTCTTTTCTTTTTTTTTTTTTTTGCGGTACACGGGCCTGTCACTCTTGCGGCCTCTCCCGTCGCAGAGCACAGGCTCCGGACGCACAGGCTCAGCGGCCATGGCTCACGGGCCCAGCCGCTCCGCGGCATGTGGGATCTTCCCGGACCGGGGCACGAACCCGTGTCCCCTGCAGCAGCAGGCGGACTCTCAACCACTGCGCCACCAGGGAAGCCCCTCTACATTTCTTAATGAAGTTGGTAAGATCTGGAAAGGTTTTGTTTGAGAAGAGGACTTTGCCAAGTGGGGTCTGCATTAGTTTTTAGACTTAGGCCAGAGGTCTGAACGGGAAAGAGGCACTTGGGGAGGACAGAACCCCTTTGGGTCAGTAAAGCACAACTGAGTAACTGCTGAGAAATTCAAGACAGTCTGTATAATGATGAGCTCTGTGGTAGGCTGAAAAATAGCCCCCCCAAAATACCCACGCCTTAATTCCTGAAACCTGCGAATGTTACCCTACACGGCAAAAAAAGAGTCTTTGCAGCTGTGATTAAGTCAGGGATCTTGAGATAGAGAGATTATTCTGGACTGTCCGGTGGGCCCTAGATGCAACCACGTTTCCTTATAAGAGGGAGGGTCTACACACACACACACACACACACACACACACACACACACAGGTGGCGATGTTACCACACGGCAGAGATTGCCGTGATGCAGTCACAAGCAGCCCAGGAGCGCCCGACGCCTCTGACAGCTGGAGGAACAAGGAAGCAATTCACACCCAGAGCCTCAGGAAGGAGCTGGATTTCGATCCAGTGATACTGACGTCGGACTTGTGGCCTTCAAGACTGTGAGGAAATACTTTTCTGTTTTTTATGCCTCCCGTTTTGTGGTAACTTGTTACAGTGGCCTCAGGAGACGGATCCAAGTCCCAGTGGGTTTGGGGCTTCTGGTCTTTGAGCCCCTGTCCCCCTCCATGTCCCATGACTATTCTTCAAGTTACATTATGGAGTTATTTCTAGATAATACTCTATCTTCAGAGAACTCAGAAGAGTAAAATGTCTTGATTCCCACTCAGCTGCCGTCTTCCTGCTACAGTTTTCTGAGGGAACCTCAGACCCAGGTTCAAAGCCTCCGAAATACTCCTTTTATAAGCCCAAGCCTCTCCTCACCCTGTTACCCCGACCCACACGGCCACGGTTCTCCTTCCCTTTCCAGACCTGAGGGTCTTCCTCGAGGCTCCTACCCAGGAGCCTCCTCTCCCTTCAAATAACTTGTATCTATTTTAACCCTTCTGTGCCATTTGCCCCAGAGATATCCAGTTCTGTAGCCATCTTCTTGTGAGGGCATAACCCCATGGACGAAGAAAGAGCCTCTGTATCCTCCAAGGGGCCTGGACCAGCTTCACACCCTGAGGGACAGGACTTCTCTGAATACATTTTCCTTGACCGAAGAGCATGAGAACCGTGCAGAGGCATGTGGACCCCCAGGCCTGGAGTCTGGCATCTTATATGATGAAGAAGGGAGAGCTCGGGCAGCTCTACAGGTCAAAACTTAAGACATCGGCCCCAGGACATTCAAGGTGCCAAGTAGGAGATGCTAAGGGGCAAGACCATGGGGAAGGTGAAGGATTGCGGGGAGGTGGGGCTGTACTAAGAGGGTTCTGACCTGTGTGTGCAGAGCTGGGGAGCCCACAGTTTGTGCCACTGCAACAGGCCACCTAGAGAAATGAGGTCCACAAGGCCATGAACAAATAGACATCAGTGAACACATGCACTGTTGCATGGGTGGGGGTAGCGCACACTTGCCCACCTCTGTCCACCTGCGTCACATCTACCCAGGAGAGTCACAGCCACCAGGTACAGAGCCCGTTAGCTTTCCACTTACTTAGAGGTCAGGGGCCGAGGCTGGACTGTGGCGTCCTGGGGACTGTCTGCAGGGCCCTCAGTCCCACTCAGGCAATTCTGTAGACTAATCACTTGCTTATTTCACTCACAACCGTTGCGTATTGTCACAACAATTCAATACAGACGCATTTCATAAACTGTCCTCCCAGTGTAAACCAGGGATGACAGTTCACAGACTCTTGCACCCACTTGCACTCTGAATTCCCACAGAATTAATCCGGCTCATCTCAGAGCACTCCCATATGTGTCATTTATAAGAAGGAATTATCCTCCTCCCTCCTCTATCTGGCACGTGTTCCAAGACCCTGAAGAGCCCGTTGGATTTTTGGGTATCAGAAATCTGATTCCCGTTGGATGGAAAAAAAGAGTTGGCTGGACTTGCTACCCTCAGAGCTGGCACTCCGACTTGGCTGTTGGGAGGAACTGCCCCTAGTCAGGACTCAACAAACTATTGAAAATCTAGGAAAAATCTCTTTCTCCCAGGAACACTTCCCCTGAAGGTGTTTGTTTCACATACAATTTAGTAGTCTCCTGGGGGCTGAAAGGAAAAAAGAGATTTTTGTGTATTTGTTTATTTTTTTAAGCCTATGATGAAAAAATCCACAAATAACTAGGGTATCAATTGAAATTTTTTTTTTAGGTATAAATCTCTCCTTCACATTTAGGTAACAACTGGGGCAGTTCTAGAATAAAACTATTTAAAAAAAAAAGAAAACTATTGATAAATAATAACATTCATGATGATTATAATATCTGATATTTATTGAGGCTTGGCTCTGTGTCAAAGATTCAGACGCTCTTGCTTCATTCTTGCAACAAGCCTGTAAGATTGGTATTGATGCTATTGTTCACCCCGAGTTTACAGATGAAGAAACTGAGGTCAGGGAGGTTAAGAGACTTGCCAAGGTCACACACAGCTGGGTAGTGGTGGAGCTGGGGCCAGAGCCCAGCAGTCTGTCTCAGAGCACGTGCTTGTTGGGATACACAGGGTAGAAAGCTCTATACTTCTGTAGCAGGTATAAATTCTAGTTTATACAGTCTGGTGGTTTCCCATCCATCAATCACCTTCACATCATCTCTAAGTCATTTTCCCTCTGGGCTGGAGGAAAGAAAGGCTGAGCCACTGCTGGAGCTTCCTCATCACCACCTTCAGCATGTCTGAGCAGGGTCTGGGGATCTGATGATGAGACCTCGGGTGGCCAAGGTTCCTCCGTCTGCCTGGTGGCACATGGTCCCAGGGCACGGGATGAACTCTGCTCTGCAGCTTCTATGCGAAGCTTGGGGCCACGAGTCTTGGGGGCATCACCTGCCCACCTCCCCTGAGGCCCCGCGTCAGCCTCAAGATGGTGCCCAGAGCAGGGAGCAAGCCCTCACCTGCCTGAACTGGGGAGATCTGAGTTGCTCAGAGGGAGATCATCTCCCTCCTTCCCTCCTTCCCTGCCCTCCCCCTGCCTTATCTCCCCGGAAGATGCATATAGACACTCTCTCCTGAGTCACTGCACTTCTCAATGGCTGTAGAATTTTGACAATTTTTGCTTTCTTCCCTGCTGCAAATCCCCAGCAGGCACGGATCTTGATATCTGCTGAAACAGGTGAAGAAGGTAAGGGCAGAATACAGAGTGAAAACTTCAGCAAATATTGCAAAATACACACCTGCCGCATCTCCCCTCACTTATGTTCACACTTGTGTGTTGGCCTCACTGCTGGCCCTAGCTTTCACACGCACACAATCATTCCCATGTGGGCATAGTTTCACATTCTTTTGATCTTTAATAACACTTTCTTCTCCTATCAGGTGAGGCTTATATTGTCTAGGCTTTGTCTCTGACAATAAGGATGTGTTATGAAAATACATTAAACATTCCTTGATTAAAATTCCCAACAAGTTGTACATTAGAGCTGATGCCCTAGAGGTAGTGGTTGGTGCATAGGTGACCAACGTTTTCTATATGTCAATTCATACCCACAGTAATTCTTAAATGCCTTATAATTTGTATTTTTTTGGGGGGGGGCGTGGTACGCGGGCCTCTCACTGTTGTGGCCTCTCCCATTGCGGAGCACAGGCTCCGGACACACAGGCTCACGGGCCTAGCCGCTCCACGGCATATGGGATCTTCCCGGACTGGGGCACGAACCCGTGTCCCCTGCATCGGCAGGCAGACTCTCAACCACTGCGCCACCAGGGAAGCCCTGTATTTTAATTTATAATTATCTTGGAAGATCTGATTGTTTGGAATTCGCAATTAAGCTATTCCAGTTATTCAAATCTTCAGAAAGATTATTAAAGGAATATCTAAGTGTCTCATTTTATGGAAATTAGGAACACTGGGCTATAATTAAATATAGTTATTCAGAAAGTTGGGGAGAAAATCTCTAGGGAAGATACAGTATTTACTGTCCATGTTGGTTTGAATATTGCCATGTGTGGGGCTTTTTAAAAAATATATTGTTTCTATTTTATCTTGTGTTTCTCTACCAGGAGTAAAGCCCTAGGCTGTCAGTACATACAGGACATGTGTGGGGACGCTTTCTGAGTAGACCCCATCTTCAGGGATCATTTTATTTCCACAGTTTAGTGCCTCCTTACGAGAATAGAGCACTCCATAATTTTTTCTGAAGATTCTATCAGTCTTGATCCAATGTGTGGGGTGATAAATGACAGGAGGTTGGCCACAGAGGAGAAGGAAGGCATGAATCATGCTGTCTCCTAGTAACCAGTCAGTAAAGAGCTTCCAGCAAGCATGTTAAACTGTTAAACCCCAAAGTACACTTACCTTTGGTATCATCTTTAGACAGGCAGTCCTAATGTATATCTGTGCTCTCAGCCTTCTTTCAAAACTTCCAAGAAAACAGAAAAAAATGGGATCCAGGATGCATACGCCTACCACCTCCTTCCAAACCCAAATGAAGCATACCTACCCAGAGAGTCCTTTCCCCAAGGGCAAGAGCCCCTTGCCCTTGATTTGCTTTTCTGTATGTTGCTTGTTATGTTGTTTTGAAGCAGTGTTTGCTATGTATTCTTTTTTGTTTACAGGAACGTTCCTCTACGTACTGATACTTGGTTCCATAATTCAGAGTAAAGGTCAGCAAGGATCGGCAAAATTTCAGAATAGAAAGCTGCAGAAAAGTATCTTTCTTATGCATCCCATCAGCTAAAGATTGAATCTTAAATTTATTAAGGTTGTGGAAAACATCAGCTCTCCCTAAATGACAGGTGAGAAGGAGGAGAATTAAGCATATTAACCGTATTCTCACTGTTTCCTCCAGTCTTTAAGGATGGGAGTTCTCAGGAATATGGAGGAAAACAAGAGAGTTAGTGCTGGAGCTTGGAACCCAGGGATATAAAGGGATGCTGCAAATCATCTTAGAAGAACCTCTACCGTGTGGTTGCAAGTCTCTGAATAAAACCATCAGTTCTATAACGGTAGGATTTATTCTGGTTCCTGTTTTCTTCAAAACTCTATGCAGAGTAAGTGTGCAGGCAATGTTTGCTGCACAAATATACTTCCACTTTAGGCAAAAAGAATAGACAATCTTTAGACAGAAAAAAAGGACTAACAAGAATGTTTGGGGTTATTCTTAGGGACTGTCTTAGGGTTATTTAGAGGCAGCTCTGGGATTTTCCCAAGAAAACTTTTGGGAAAGTTGTCCCCAAAGTTAGGCTGTCTTGTAAATAAGCTACAAGGATACACACATATGGAATATAGCCAATATTTTATAATAACTATAAATGGAATACAACACTTAAAATTGTGAATCCCTACGTTGTACATCTGAAAATAAATATAAATATTGTATGTATACAATATAAACATTGCACATCAATTATATCTCTCAACAAATAAATAAATAATGAGATAAATGGGAAAAAAAGTTAGGCTCTCTTGGATAAACTGAACCTCAATCCTTCTTAAAAGCATCTCTTTACATTGAAAATGTAAGCTTCATTTATTAACGGGGAAGAGTCCTAAGGTGGCCGAGAACTTTGATGAAGGTCATACAGAAGAGTGAGTGGTGGTGCTGGAGGCTGATGTCAGTGTCGTTGTATTTCCTCCTCTGGATGGACCTATCTTATTCCAAGCTTCAGAAGGTAATGATAAGGTTGTTGGCTTCTAATTCTTATTACCGGTATAAGAAATTAAATCTAAACTAATAAGGATGCACTGTATAGCAAAGGGAACTCTACTCAATGCTCTGTAATGGCCTATATGGGAAAAGAATCTAAAAAAGAGTGCATACATGTCTATGCATAACAGGTTCACTTTGCTGTACACCTGAAACTAACACAACATTGTAAATTAACTCTACCCCAATAAAATTTTTTTAAAAAGAAATTAAATCGATATGGAAGAAAATGTTTTGCTCGGTCTAATTTGGTCTTTTTATTAATAAAGTAGCCACCTAGCTGAGCACTTATTTCACATTCCAAACATAACATGAGTTTTTCATAAATGATCTTTCTAATCCTCCCCCAAATTCCATAAGATGGGTCTTTTCTCTACATTCATCACCTGAGTCTTGGAGAGGCAAAGTGTCACGAAACTAAGATACAGAGCTGAGATTTGAACCCAAGCTCTGCTGATCCTGTAGCTGATCTTTTTAACCACTCTGCTACATAGTTTCCCTTCTGGAAGCCTCAAGCCTGAAACAGGTTGAAAAATAAATTTTAGTGTTTATTAATCTAGTTAGAGAGTAGTTGTAGAATTATATGACAATCATAAAATTGTAGCTATGCTAGGAATATCGGAAAGCATTTAATCTTGTGGTTTTCAGATGAGTTTCCAGATTGCTCAGATGTACTCAGAGCTGCCCAAGGGGAGGAAGGGGTGGAGGAGATGGGAAGGTCGAGGGCCAGAGCTCCAGATTTTCAATCCCCTTTTCCAAACACAAAAACTTCCCTCTCCTTTATTACATTAGAGTTCTACACAAGATTTCATTTAGGGGGAAATAAGAGATTCACCATTCTGAAAAAAATGAGTGACAATCGCTGAGCTAGTGATTGTGACAATCTTTCATTTTATAGGTGAAAAGACAGAGAGCTAAACAGTCATTTAGCCAAAGCCACTCTGTTAAAATTATAGCATCTCTGAGATAGAAGCACCCTTGAGGGTCATCCAGTCCAAACTTCCCCCAGCATTGGCCTCCCCTAAACTATGTTCACCCACACTGGGCCCCAAGCCTCTGTTACTGAGAGCTCATGGCCTACAGAATCTCCCCATCTTTCCAGTCCTTAGAAAACCTTTCCTTACAAGAAACTAAAATCTGCCCTCCCATATCCCTAGGAGCCAAGTAGAAGAATTAAAGTCATTTTTCTACATGACAGCACTTCAGATATTTGAAGACACCTAACACGTCCCCACTGGGTCTGTCATCTCCAGGTACAACATCTCCATTTCCCTGTCTGCTCCTCAGACTACATGGAGTCTTTCAAGTCTGGTTGCCCCGCTTCAGAAAGGTGTCAGTTTGTTTATATTCCCTTTAATGATTCGAGTGGCGAATTGCACATAATACTTCAATAATATTTTAATCTGTTCATTAAGTCTTCTTTGAAACTTCTACTCTTTACACAATATCTTCTTAACTTCTTCAAGTTGGGTGAGGATTGATAGGCAAGAGAAATAATGTGGAGATACTATTATCTACAGGCTGGGTTCACCCACACAGACAAAAATTCATGCCCACCTTTCCCCTCTGTTTCTTCTCTTTCTTTCCTTCTTTTTTTTTTTGCATTCATTTTTTAAAATTTTGAGATACTTAAGAGATTCACATGAACCTGTAAGAAATAATGCAGGGAACAATTCATGTGCCTTTTACCATTTTCCCCCCAGTGATAACATCTTTCAAAACTATAGCACACCATCACAGCCAGATTATTGACATTGATACAGTCAAGGTAAAGAACAGTTCCATCACCAAAGGAACTGTGCCCTTTGATAGCCACCCTCACTTTTCTCTTGCCCCAGTTCACTCCTTAACTCTTGACAACCACTGATATGTTATCCATTTCTGTAATTTTGTTATTTCAAAAATAATATATACATAGAATCACGCTGTGTGTAACCTTTTCTTAAAAAAGTTTTTATCGGAGTATAGTTGATTTACGATGTTGTGTTAGTTTCAGGTGTCTTCCCTTCTGTTTCTTAAAAGGAATTCCTGACACCAAAGTAACCCCGGTGGCTCTGTGCTCCTTCCTAAGGCAAGCCTTTACTCTTTGCCATTAACTCTATGCAGAAGGATTTATACATTTGAAACAAATAATCAGCTGACTACGGGGCTACGTTGAGTCAGATTTAGATCACTCTGCTCAAGCCACATCCATGCTGGCAGCTATCCTGTCCACGTAATACATGCCGAGATCAAGCCACAGAAAGTTCCTTTGAGAGCAGGAACCAACTTTAAGTATCTTGACAGATATACCTGCAAGTGAGAGGATAAAGGAGAAAATAATTATAATACACAAAAAACATGCTTTGAATTTTATAAAAGGCGTTATAATCGGCCCTCACATAGCTCTGCTAAGGGAGGGAACGTATATACATAATCTCAAATGATAAGCAAGATGCCATTAAACCCTGGGTCTGAAGTGTATTGGGATTTATATTTTCAAAGCAATAGCAAATTACCTTTCTAATAACAGATGGTTTTATTAAATATTAAAAGTGGTTAGTGTTTCCTTGAGTTCATCCTGACTTGTCCTGGTACATCCTGAGTGGCAGAGGAGTCAACCTGAAATGGAACATTTCCTAGAAATAATCCACCAAACAGTAATCTCTACATGGATTTAGAGACGATTATATTCGACAGTTACTGCTATTTTTGAGCTGCTCTAAGTGGTTTACTGATCATTGCTTTTCATTCAAGGAATTAAATGTGCTTTATGTGTATCATCTTGTTTACTGTCACCACTGCCCTAGTAAATATAATTAGCTCTATTTTGTATTTGGGGAAAACGAAGGTTTAGGATTGTTAAGGAGCAATATTTCAGGAGAGGAAAAGCACAAACCTCACAGAGAATATTCAGCAAGATTTAGAATTCTTGAGTATTTCAGTTGGAGAAGACTCAAGGATCAACTACTCAACCCCATCATTTTAAAGATGAAGACAGGGAATTCCTTGGCGGTCCAGTGGTTAGGACTCCACACTTTCACTGCCGAGGGCATGGGTTCAATCCCTGGTCAGGGAACTAAGATCTTACAAGCTGCTTGGTGTGGCCAAAAAATAAAAAATCAAAACAGTAAAGATGAAGACAGTGACGGTAGAACCACTTCAATGTTCTATGTAGTGAACTTCAGTATTCTTCCATTTCATTTCCATCTCCTGAATGTGAAATGAGAATACTTACATTAGCTTTTTTTCTAATAATAGAATTCTCATAACCATTGATGGGAGTGTGCCAAGATGAATGGAAATGTCTGTCTGTCTGACATCTCGCTAATGGGCAGTGTGGCCCCCAGACTGTTGGGCTGGGTATAGAAGCCTGGACCCCACCTCATCTATGACACTAACCCTGCTTTCAGCAAACAGCTCTCAGACATACGTTTGGATCTCAGCGTCTGCATCTCTAAAATTAGGGGTTGGACTAAATCTTATAAATGTTCTTAGAGCTCTAATGCACCACGATTCTCACTTTCTTTATATAATTTTTTTCGAATGCATAATATATACGTATGTCAAAGAGATGTAAATTCATAGACACTATAAAGAGAGGAGGGAAGCAGAAATTTTAAATGGAAGATCGCATTATATTTGACTATATTTCAAAGGTAAGTGATCTCTAAAGAGGAAGATGTTGATTTGACATATTTTTTAACACTGCACTTGCTAATAGACCATAAATTTTGAAGCGACTTGTTCCTCTTAGGGTACGTTTATTATCTTCATAAGGTTTGGGGAGTCTGTGTTTTCAAATAAGCATCAAATTCTCTTAGTTTAATATGTTGTGGCTACCCTTGTTCATGAGAGTGTTTCAACACATCGACTCCTGCAAGTCAGGGAAGAAAAGGGCGGGGGTATATCTCTCCGGATGAGTCTCTTTTGGTTTGCTTGGAATCTGTCGGTAGCTGTAATTCTCGGCTGGCAATACTGCCTCATTCCTCTTGTAACCGATTATGTCATCACAAACCGAGATTTATGAGCCCCGACTCTAAAGAAACAGAAGGCAGGATGAATTATGAGAAGTTCCAGGTCTGCAAACACTTTCTTCAATAATTAGCCTAAGGTGGGGAGGAGGGAGAAATTAACCTCACTAAACTCCCATTTTACACAACCCAAGTAATACACTGCTAGCATCTGACTGAGCACAGAAATTCATCTTAGGTGATCCAGTTTAAAACCCATTTGTAAATTCAGTCTGAAGGGCTTCAAGTGAAAAGAATGAAGGGCTGGCAAATGCACAGTGGGGAGCAGGCTGCCTCTCCGTAGAACAGCCTGGATGGCTTAATAGGGCCTCTCCAGCCCTGATGCATGGGTCTGTGAGATGGCCCACAGGTACATGGGAAATGGTTTTGTGTTCCAAGAGGGAAAAGGTGAGTTCATCACCACAGCCACAGGCTTCTGTGTTTTCCCAGTGCAAACAGAAAAACCAATGTGCAGACGCAGTGACGTGCTCATAACCCCTCATTGTGGCAGCGTGTTTGCAGGCCACTGAACGTAAGGACTGCACACTTTTACTTAGTGTGCCATTACTCGTGGACATTCCATTAGCTGTAAAAAGGCAACCTAATATTCAACGCATGGTATATTTGTCCCCTCTCATAAAGGAGAAGGTATCTTGGGGAAAAGGCAATAGGAATCTATTAATCTACCAATGAATATTTATTGTGTCTCCACCATTTGAGAGAGATTATTATGAGACCTGGTAAGAAATAATAGCTAAAAAATATATAGAGTAGGTCCAGCTCTCAGGAATCTTCTAATTTTTCACAGAAGTAGAACAATCCTAAAATTTGTCTGGAACCATAAAAGACCCCAAAAAACCAAAGTAATCTTGAGAAAGAACAAAGCTGGCAGCATCATGCTCCTAGATTCCAAATTATATTACAAAGCCATAGTAATCAAAGCAGTATAGTGTTGGCATAAAAATAGACACATAAGTTAATGGAACAGAGTGGAGAGCTCAGAAATTAACCCATATATATGTGGTCGATTAATTTTGACAAAGCAGCCAGGAATATACAATGGGAAAAGGACAACCACATGCAAAAGCAAAAAACTGGACCACAGTCTTACACCATACACAAAAACTCACTCAAAATGGATTAAAGACTTGAATGTAAGACCTGAAACCATGAAACTCCTAGAAGAAAACATAGGCAGGAAACGCCTTGACATTGGTTTGGTGATGGTTTTTTTGGATTCGACAACAAAACAAAAGCAATGAAAGTAAAAATAAACAAATGGGACTCATCAAACTAAAAAGCTTTTGCACAGCAAAGGAAACCATCAACAAAATGAAAAGGCAACCTACTGAAAGAGGGAGAAAATATTTGCAAATCATATATGTGATAAGGAGTTAACATACGAAATATATAAAGAACTCAAACAGCTCAGTACCAAAAACCCCAAACAATCCCATTAAAAATGGGCAGATAATCTAACATACCACCTGTTTTTCCAAAGAAGATGTACTAATGGCTATTTGAAACATGAAAAGATGCTCAACATCACTAATCATTGGGAAAATGCAAATCAAAACCACAATAAGATATCACCTCACACCTGTCAGAATGGCTTTTATCAAAAAGACAAGAAATAACAAGTGTTGGTGAGGATGTGGAGAAAAGAGAACCTTTGCCCACTGTTGGTAGGAATGTGAGCTGGTGCAGCCACTGTGGAAAACAGTATGGTGGTTCCTCAAAAAACTAGAAAAAGAAAAGCTGTATGATGCAGCAATTCCACTCCTGGGTATTTACCATAAGAAAATGAAAACACTAACTCAGAAAGATATATATACCCCCGTGGTTATTGCAGCATTATTTACAATAGCCAAGATATGGAAACAACCTAAATGTCCATTGATGGATGAATGGATAGAGAAAATATGGCATAAAAATACAGTGGAATATTATTCAGCCATAAAAGAATTAAATCCTGTCATTTGTGACAACATGGATGGATCTTGAGGGCATTATGCTAAATGGAATAAGTCAGAGAAAGACAAATACCATAGGATCCTCTCTTATATGTAGAATCTAAAAACAAAAGCCAAAACAAGAACAAAACCCTAAGCTCACAGATTCAGAGATTCAAATTGGTGGTTGCCAGAGACCGGAGTGAGGGCTGGGCGAAATGGGTCAAGAAGGTTGAGAAGTACACACTTCCGGTTATAAAATAAATAAGTCATGTGGATGTAACGTCCAGCATGGAGACTATAGTTAATAACACTGCACTGCATATTTGAAAGTTGTTAAGGAAGTAAATCTTAAAAGTTCCTCATAAAAAAATATCCTGTAACTATGTATCGTGATGAATGGTTACAAGACTTATTGTGGTGATCATTTCTCAATGTATACAAATGTTGAATCATTATTTTGTACATCTGGAACTAATATAATATTGTATGTCAATTTTACCTGAATAAAAATAAATGGGATCTTCCATTCTAGCTCAGGAGGTAGGACACGTGCACACCGGTAGAACCAGTAATACAGGCAAAGTGTGGCGAGTCAATGGGAGTGATGGAGACGGGAAGAGAGATGGGAGCTCAAAGGGGGAAAGAGCCTGAAGCCTGTAGGAATCAAGAAATGCTTCCAGAAATTGCCTTTGAAAGGAATGATCCTCGTAGTTGGATGAAAGTGGAAGCCTGCAGGGAGCTGTAAGTAGGATTTCAGACTCACCAGGAAGAGAGACAGAAGCAGGTGGAAAGCAAGAGAACAAGCAAGGTGGTTTCTTGGGAGAGTTAATTAAGAGAAAGGTATTGGGGAGAGAATAAGGAGACATTCAAAGATGACATTGGAGAAGATACTGAGAAAAGAGAACGGAGATAAATACTTATTAAGCACCTACTATATACCAGTCACTGTGCTAGGCACTCTACATATGTTATCTCTTTTAATTCTCAGAAAGTTCATAGGACCAAAATCATTGTTCTCATTCTACTGATGAGACACTAAGGTTCAGAGGCACTGAACCTTAAGTAAATGGAGTCAGAAGTGAACCCCAGGGCTTCCCTGCTGGCGCAGTGGTTGAGAGTCCGCTTGCCGATGCAGGCGACACGAGTTCGTGTCCCGGTCCGGGAGGATCCCACATGCCGCGGAGCGGCTGGGCCCATGAGCCATGGCCGCTAAGCCTGCGCGTCCGGAGCCTGTGGTCCGCAACGGGAGAGGCCACAACAGTGAGAGGCCCGCGTACCGCAAAAAAAAAAGTGAACCCCAGTTCTTCTGACTTCAAACCCCAGCTTTTTCTACTATTCTCTTCCATGTTCCTATATCTAAAGAGGTGCAGTTTCACCATCTGTCAAAATAGGGCACTAGACTAGAAAAGCTCTAAGGAGCATTTTAGCTTCAAAGGACTATAAGCATCATTCTAAATAGAGAAGAAGGGACTTCCCTGCTGGTCCAGTGGTTAAGACTTCGCCTTCCAATGCAAGGGATGTGGGTTCGATCCCTGGTCGGGGAGCTAAGATCCCACATGCCTCGCGGCCAAAAAAACAAAAAACGTAAAACAGAAGCAATATTATAACAAATTCAATGAAGACTTTAAAAATGGTCCATTAAAAAAAAAAAAAAAAAAACCCTTAAAAATAAATAAATAAATAGAGAGAGAAAGGAAAAGCAAGCAGAAACGTTACTCCAGGAGAAAGTGGGAAGATGGAGAGCTGCATGGAGGTCTGGAAGACAGTGTTGCTGAGGAATTCTGACTCACAATAAATTCACTCAGACTCTCTTCCTTGCCATCTTCCTTGTCCTTGTCTCTAACTAAGTAGGGGCTGAGAAGTCCAAGCCAGTCAGAAGTATCTCGGAGAGAGATACCCGAGAGGTGCCTGCCCCCATCAACCATAAAGGTTCATCCAGAAACAAGGTGGGTAAACATCTCAGGATCACCTCAAGAGGAGACCTTTTCTTGCCTGCCTGGGTCTACTGCCAACCTCTACCTCACGGCCTCCCAGAACTGGTGGGACTTCAACGGCCTTCCCAACAGACGTGGCCAGAAGTCGTCACCAGGGCCTTGTTTCAAGCATATTTCACTCCCCAGAAGACGACTAGAAAGAATAAGCAATTCTAATGAGAGACATATTGAGGACAGACAGGTGTGAACTGGAGAGTGACGTGTGAACCTTGAACGTATAAGGAAAAGAGGGGTGTAGTAAAGAAAGCATCCCAGGAATCCCAGACAAAGTGTAAAACAACAAAAAAGGAAACCTAGACACTTCTATAAGTGTGTCAAAATGACCAATTTGTTCACTGTGAAAGTGGACAGAGCTGGAAGTGACAGCCAGAGGTAAAGCAGGGTGGTGCTAACGCAGTGACGGACGGCTCCCCTGTGACAAGGGCAATCCTTGCATTTCTCAGGCAGGGTTGAAGACGAGTTGTGTGTCTGCATAGACTTTGTCTATGTGCCCTGAGAAACTTCTGGCTACTGGAGCAATAAGAACTGAAGAATTTCCTCTGTAGCCCGGGGCCATTCTCTGCTCCACTTGTCACATCTGTGATGTTTTTTTTAAATGTCTGAATTCTGTGGAGAGGGAAACCTAGAAAAATCCAGGAATGCAAGCTACTCAAGGTTCTTGCTCTCATGGTGCTGAGTCGGGGCACTCGAAGTCTCTGAAAAGGGTGCATCGAAATATTGAGACTAATAAATCATGATGAAGGATGAATCCATAATTTAGCCTCTAAATGCCTTAAACTACTGGGGCAAATGAAACTCCAGACAACAGTTCTTCACCTGGCAGGGGCTCAGGGCTGGATTTGTTTCCTCAGATCCCTCCAGTAACTTTGGAAGTTGGGTACTAATGGCTGAGTTTGCAGTGAGACGGAAGCATTCACCAGGACCCACCTTGATATTATGAACTCTTTGAGGATGTGGCCTCAATTCATCAGTGTGAATATATCCAGGAAACGCCCTGGAGCAAATTTCTTTCTTTTTTTCCTTTTTCCTTAATGGACATTTGCTTTGTCAGACTTGCATCTCAGTGGAGTTATAAATATCGAAATGAAATATTGATGACTCGTCTCAACTCATCCACAACTTGTGCGAGATCACACACCGCAGAGCTGCAGAGACCGAGGGGGTGGAAGATGCCAGCGCTTTCAGGAACTGAACTCTCTTGAATGGCTCTTTGGCTGAAATTCACTTTCAAAAAGCATTTTCTCACTAGATTATTTCGAGAACCAGAAGTAAGGTTTAGGATAGACTTTTTCCCATGAAAATTAGGGCCTTGTTGTCTTGCAAATCTTTTCCTTCCCACCCACAGAGCTGGTCAACCTCCATTCATTTGGGCACCACAGGCATGCAGAATAATGGTGGTTGCCCAGACGGTGGCTGGGAGAGGCCCACTGCCACCCAGGCATCAACACAGCTCTCAGCCGGGAATAGCAAGCAAGCAGTAAAAGAATAACTCAAGCTTGTTTTGATTCCAGGCAGAATGCAAATAACGCATTCCCTAGATGTTAGGTCAAAACAACCACCAACCTAAACAAAGCAAGAGAAAGAAGTTTCACAAGAGCAAGCAGCTACTGATTCCCCCAGACTTGTTCTTGGGCAGAAACTCTATTAGTTTTGTATGGGTAAGCCTGTTGGATGCCACCTTAACCAAGTTATAAAAACCGGTATTTGGACAAATTGACATCAAAAGACTCCTGATATGATTCCTTGAGAAGGACACAACATTACTTTTGTGGTATTCCTGCCAAAAATTCACAAGCAGAATCCAAGCATGAGGAAATATCAGCGAACCCAAATTGAGGATTTTACAAAATAATGGACTTGCATTCTTCAAAAGGTCAAGGTCAAGGAAGACAAAGAAAGGGCTTAGAAGCTGTTACCGATTAAAGATACTAAAGAGACACAAAACCTAAATGAAATGCATAATCTTGAATT
Source organism: Tursiops truncatus (assembly GCF_011762595.2). NCBI lineage: Eukaryota > Metazoa > Chordata > Mammalia > Artiodactyla > Delphinidae > Tursiops > Tursiops truncatus. Next base: position 159,494,428 of record NC_047035.1, on the reverse strand, counting down.
GCAAATTGGAATATGGATTGTGGAACAGACAGTGGCACTATGTCAATATTAAATTACTTGACTTTGATAATTGTACTATGGTTATGTAGAATGTTCTCTGTTCTTAGGGAACACACAATGAAGTAGTAACAGAGCAAGCATGATGTCTTCAACTTAATTTTCAATGATTCAGGGAAAAAAACCAACCTATCTAGAGAGAGAGAAGAAAAAAAGAGAGAATAAGATAGCAGATGGGACAAAATGTACAAAATTAGGAAGTCTGGGTCAACAGTATAAGGGAGTATCTTGTACTATATTTTTGAAAGTTTTCTAGAAGTTTGAAAATATAGCAGAAGTTAAAATTTCCAAACAGTGTCCCCAGGATTGAATCTATCAGTGTCAGGGCTATAATTATTAGCTTTTCCTTCAAGAGTAAGACTTAAAAATCCACCAGCAAGTTTCCAGCTCCTCTGAGATGGAGGAAGCACTCTCCACCTTGTCTTGTCACGTGGCAGAATGCACGGAGCAGCTGTTTGAGGACTCTGAAAAGTCAAAAGCAGCTGACAGATTGGGGAATATGTCTAAAATTGAAGTACCACTGAACCGGTGGAGAGTCCACCATTTTGTCCATCTTTTGGCATATTCTCTGACCTGAACTCCATGCAGCCTGAAACCTGGAAGTGGGCCTCAGGACCAGACACAGAGAGCTCCAGAAGAAGACCTCCAGTTCTGTCTCCAGGAACCTGAAGGGGAGCTCTTAACTCTCAGAGAAAGCAGGGAAATCCTGTTATTCTTTTTATCTTCTTTGTTTTTATTTTTTTCTCTGTTTCCTCACAACCTGGCCCCAGAGCTGTTCTGTGTTTGCACTGGTGGTGGTGGTGATGGGTTTGTGCAAGAATATAAAACTCTGAGGGAGGAGACTGCGATCCCAAGAGGGTAGGCCAGCTTGATTGCATTTTTCATCTCTCTGTCTTCCTGATAGAGTGAGTTGCCACTTTCTGGCTTGAAGACTGAAAAGGAGAGCCCCGGGGAACTGGAAAGTCCCAAGGTGGTCATGGAGAGGAAGAAGCTTAGGAAAACAGCCTTGTAAAGTTGTCTGTGAACTCCTGGGTTCCCACTTGAGCGGCTTATGTCTGGATCTACACCTACACAGCAGAGGCAGGTAGACCTTGAGATCTGAACTGTGGGATAGACCACCACCCCTGACCCAGACTGGCCTCTAGGTGGTACACATGGGTGACAGTCTGAGTAGCCCTGCAGAGGTTTGGAAAACCAAACTGACATTGGAATGAAAACTCAAATAAGGGTAGTCATAACTAACCAGATAAAATTTTTTATCTGCTGAATCAAAAACATCAAAATTCTCCATAGAATTTTATCAAGATTCACAGTCCTATCTTATTCATAATGCTCAGGATAAAATTCAAAATCATGTGACATAGAAAGAACCAGGGAAATATCAACTCACATGGCAAAAGATAATCAGCAGATGCCCCCAAAATGAGATGACACAGATTCTGGTTTCTCTGCCAAAGACTTCAAAGTAGCTACTATAAAAATGCTTGAACAGCGATCACAAGTATTCTTGAAACAAAGTTAAAATAGAAAGTATCATCAAAGAAAGAGAAGGTATAAAGGACCGCATGGAAATGTTAGAACTGTCAAATACAATAACCAAAATAAAAAAGTCACTAGATGGCTCAATAGCAGAACGGACATGACAGAGTAAAAATTCAGTGCACTCAATGATGGAAGAATAGATATTATCCCACCTGAACAACAGAGAGAAAAAGATCAAAATTGAAAAATGGTCAGGGACCACGAAACAATTCCAGAAAGTCTTATTTGCATGTCATCAGAATTCCAGAAGGAGAAAATCAAGATTCAGAAAAAGCATCTGAAGAAATAATGGATAAAAACTTCCAAAATTTGGTGAAAGACATAAACATATAGATTTAAGAAACTCACTGAGCCCCAAACAAGACATAGCAAAAAAATTCTACACTCACGTACATTATATTCAACCTGCTGAGAACTAAGACAAAGAAAAAAGCCAAACCAAAAGAAGAAATTTAGCAGAGAAAAGTAATAAAATGCTCATAGGGGGACACCAATGCATATGACTGTAGTCATCAAAAACCTTGGAGGCCAGATTAAAAAGGAAGAAATAAAACTATTTTTACTCACAGTTGATATGATGATTTTTTTTGGCCATGCCACATGGCATGCAGGATCTTAGTTCCCCGAACTAAGGGAACTTAGTTCCCCGACCAGGGATCGAACCTGTGCCCCTGCAGTGGAAGCATAGAGTCTTAACCACTGGACAGCCAGGGAAGTCCCAATATAATTTTCTTTATAGACATTTCTGGGGGATTCACAACATTACTCCTAGAACTAACAAGTAAGTTTGACAAGATTTTAGGATACAACGTCAACACATAAAAATTAATTGTATTTCTACATAAAAGCAACAAACAATTGGAAACTGAAATAAATAAAATATATCACAATAGCTCTGAAAAAAAGAAGTCTTAGGTATAAAATTTAACAAATCATGTGCAGAATCTGCATGCAGAAAATGTGAAATTCCAGGGAAAGAAATCAAAGACCTAAATAAATTAAGGGATATATCATGGACTGGAAGGGTCAACATAGTAAAGATAAATTGATATACAGATTTAATGCAATTCCTATCAAGATCTCAGCAGGATATTTTATAAACATGGACAAGCTGATCCTAAAATTGATACAAAAATTAAAAGGAACAAGAATAGTCAAAACACTATTTAGTTTTTTTAAAAACCAAAGTTGAAAGAATCATGCTACCTGATTTAAGACTGATTGTATAAAATACTAGCAAACAGAATCCAACAACACATTAAAAGGATCATACACCATGATCAAGTGGGATTTATCCCAGGAATACAAGGATTCTTCAATATATGCAAATTAATCAATGTGATACACCATATTAACAAATTGAAGAATAAAAACCATAAGATCATATCAATAGAGCAGAAAAAGCTTTTGACAAAATTCCACACCCATTTATGATAAGAACTCTCCAGAAAGTGGGCATAGAGGGAACCTACCTCCACATAATAAAGGCCATAAACGACAAACCCACAGCAAACATCATTCTCAATGGTGAAAAACTGAAAGCATTTCCTCTAAGATCAGGAACAAGACAAGGATGTCCACTCTCACCACTATTATTCAACATAGTTTTGGAAGTCCTAGCCACGGCATCAGAGAAGAAAAAGAAATAAAAGGAATCCAAATTGGAAAAAAAGAAGTAAAACTGTCACTGTTTGCAGATGACAGGATACTATACATAGAGAATCCTAAAAATGCCACCGCAAAACTACTAGAGCTAATCAATGAATTTGGTAAAGTTGCAGGATACAAAATTAACGCACAGAAGTCTCTTGCATTCCTACACACTAATGATGAAAAATCTGAAAGAGAAATTAAGGAAACACTCCCATTTACTATTGCAACAAAAAGAATAAAATACCTAGGAATAAACCTACCTAAGGAGACAAAAGACCTGTATGCAGAAAACTATAAGACACTGATGAAAGAAATTAAAGAAGATACCAACAGATGGAGAGATATACCATGTTCTTGGATTGGAAGAATCAATATTGTGAAAATGACTATACTACCCAAAGCAATCTACAGATTCAATGTAATCCCTATCAAATTACCAATGGCATTTTTTACAGAAATAGAACAAAAAATTTCACAATTTGTATGGAAACACAAAAGACCCCAAATAGCCAAAGCAGTCTTGAGGGAAAAAAACGGAGCTGGAGGAATCAGGCTCCCTGACTTCAGACTATACTACAAAGCTACAGTAATCAAGGCAGTATGGTACTGGCACAAAAACAGAAATGTAGATCAATGGAACAAGATAGAAAGCCCAGAGATAAACCCACGCACCTATGGTCAACTAATCTATGACAAAGGTGGCAAGCATATACAATGGAGAAAAGACAGTCTCTTCGATAAGTGGTGTTGGAAAAACTGGACAGCTACATGTAAAAGAATGAAATTAGAGCACTCCCTAACACCAAACACAAAAATAAACTCAAAATGGATTAGAGACCTAAATGTAAGACCAGACACTATAAAACTCTTAGAGGAAAGCATAGGAAGAACACTCTTTTGACATAAATCACAGCAAGATCATTTTTGATCCACCTCCTAGAGTAATGGAAATAAAAACAAAAATAAACAAATGGGACCTAATGAAACTTAAAAGCTTTTGCACAGCAAAGGAAACCATAAACAAGACGAAAAGACAACCCTCAGAATGGGAGAAAATATTTGCAAACGAATCATTGGACAAAGGATTAATCTCCAAAATATATAAACAGCTCATGCAGCCCAATATTAAAGAAACAAACAACCCAATCCAAAAATCGGCAAAAGACCTAAATAGAGATTTCTCCAGAGAAGACAAACAGATGGCCAAGAAGCATGTGAAAAGCTGCTCGTCACTAATTATTAGAGAAATGCAAATCAAAACTACAATGAGGTATCACCTCACACCAGTTAGAATGGGCATCATCAGAAAATCTACAAACAACAAATGCTGCAGAGGGTGTGGAGAAAAGGGAACCCTCTTGCACTTGTTGGTGGGAATGTAAATTGATACAGCCACTATGGAGAACAGTATGGAGGTTCCTTCAAAAACTAAAAATAGAATTACCATATGATCCAGCAATCCCACTACTAGGCACATACCCAGAGAAAACCATAATTCAAAGAGACACATGCACCCCAATATTCATTGCAGTACTATTTACAGTAGCCAGGTCATGGAAGCAACCTAAATGCCCATCGACAGACGAATGGATAAAGAAGTTGTGGTACATATATACAATGGAATATTACTCAGCCATAAAAAGGAAAGAAATTGGGTCATTTGTTGAGATGTAGATGGATCTAGAGACTGTCATACAGAGTGAAGTAAGTTAGAAAGAGAAAAACAAATATCGTATATTAACTCATGTATGTGGAACCTAGAAAATTGGTACAGATGAACTGGTTGCAGGGCAGAAGTTGAGACACAGATGTAGAGAAGAAACATATGGACACCAAGGGGGGAAAGCTGCGGGGGGGGGGGGGTAAGGATGGTGGTGTGATGAACTGGGAGATTGGGATTGACATGTATACACTGATGTGTATAAAATTGATGACTAATAAGAACCTACTGTATAAAAAAGTAAATAAAATAAAATTAAAAAAAGAAAAAGACTTATTCTATAAAGCCACAGTAATCAAGACAGTGTGGTATTGATGAAAGGATAGACACATTGATTGAGCAGAATTGAGGGTCCAGAATAGACACACACATATGGCCTATTGATTTTTGACAAAGGTGCAAAGGCAATTCAATGGGAAAAAGACAGTCTTTTCAATAAATGTCTTTAGAACAATTGAGTATTCATCTGCAAAAAATAAATTGAACTTTGACCTAACTCTTAGACTGTATAAAATATTAGTTCAAAATGGATGATAGATCTAAGAGTAAAATGTAAAACCAGAAAATATTTGGAAGAAAACATAGGAGAAAACCTTTAAGATCTGAAGCTAGGCAAAGAGATTTTGCACAAGACCACAAAACTGGGTCCATCCAATAAAAATTTGATAATTGGACCTTGTCAAAATTAAATATATTTACTCTGTGCACAGAATTCAACTATAAGAAAACAAACAACCCAATATTAAGAATGAGAAAAATACATAGGCACTTCACCAAAGAAGATATAAGGAAGGCAAATAAGCACATAAAAACGTGCTCCACATCAATAATCATTAGGGAAACGCAAATTAAAAGCACAATAAACTAGAATTCTATACTGATTAGAATGTCTAAAATAATACCAAGTGCTGACAAGGATACTGAGCTACTGGAACTCTCATACACTGCTGGTGGGAAGATGGTCCAGCTGCTCTGGAAAACACTTTGGCAATTTTTATAAAATAAATGTATATTTGCCATATAATCCAGCAATCCCTCTAAGCATTTTACCCAAGAGAAATGAAATCATGTTCATACAAGACCTGTACACAGATTTTACAGCATTTCTGTTCATAACTGCCATATGTCAGGAACAACTCAAATTTCCTTCAACATGCTAGTGGATAAACTACAGTACATCCATACAATGGAATATTACTCAACATAGAAGGAATGAAGTATTAATACATACAACCACTTTGATGAGTATTAAAGGCATTACCCTGAGAGAAAGAAGCCAGTCTTAAAGATTACATACAGTATTACTTCCTTGGCGTAATATTCTTACAAAGACAAACTAGTTACAGAGACTACATCAGTGGTTGACAGAGGTTGGAGCAGTGTAGGGTGTGACTACAAATGACAGTATGAGGGAGTTGGGGAACTACCCTGTTTCCTGGTTGTCGTGGGGCTTATATGATTCTTTTTTTTTTAATTGAAGTATAGTTGATTTACAATGGTGTTTAGTTTCCAGCGTACAGCAAAGTGATTCAAATAAATATATATATTCTTTTTCAGATTCTTTTTCCTTAGAGGTAATTACAAACTATTGAGTATTCCCTGTACTATATAGTAGGTCCTTGTTGTTTATCTATTTTGTATGTAGTAGTGTGTATCTGTTAATCCCAAACTCGTAATTTATCCCTCCACCACTTTCCCCTTTGGTAGCCATAAGATTGTTTCTTATGTCTGTGAGTCTATTTATGTTTTGCAAAAAATTCATTTGTATCATTTTTTTAGATTCCACATATACGTGATATCAAATGATATTTGTCTTTCTCTGTCTGACTTCACTTAGTATGATAATCTCTAGTTTCATCCATGTTGCTGCAAATGGCATTATTTCATTCTTTTTTAGGGCTGAGTAATATTTCATTGTATCTTCTTTATCCATTCATCATTGATGGACACTTAGGTTGCTTCCATGACCTGGCTATTGTAAATAGTGCTGCTATGAACATTGGGGTGCATGTATCTTCTCGATTAGAGTTTTCATCTTTTCCAGATATATGCCCAAGAGTGCAATTGCTGGATCATATGGTAACTCTATTTTTAGTTTTTTAAGGAACCTCTGTACTAGGGCTTACATGATTCTTACATGTGCTCAAATTCATAGAACTATACACAAAAATGTCAATTTTATTGTACATATTTTAAAATTAAATTTAAATATCAACTATAATTTACTTAAGAATAAATTTAGTTTCTAAATGGAAAGAGAACATTTAAAAGAACCACCGACTAAGGATTGACATTATGATATAGGTGCAATTCATTTTTATTGTCATATTGCTTTAGGCAGTTTGGCAAAACACATCCATCAGCAAGAATTCAGTCATTTTGGAATTCAATCATGGCCATCACTATTCAGTCTCCTGCTGGAAACAATCAACTTAACAGCTTGTGAAGGAGGAATCTATCTTGCTCTGCTATCGTGGGTATTCTGTTGGCTTGGGGTATGGACTCCTGCAGAAGAGAGGGCTTCCTCAGGTATAGAGACTGGAGATGTTTCAAATGGAGGTAGGTGATGAGGGTGGGAAGTTGTCAAGGAGGACAAGCTGCCAAGTTTCCAACAAGACGGTGTAATCTTAATGAGTATCATACATAATCGTACAGAGTACGGATGCTCACACTTCTGAGGTCAGAGGTTTGATCTCGTCATTGCCTCCGAGGTGACTGGATGCAGAGGGTGTAGTGAAGATCCTTCATAGCCTCTGTGTACCCTTACAATTGTGAGCTGACGCCCTTTCTTGGAATATCCAACTCCCTTTGCCAGATTCATGCTCAGCAAGCAGCCTTCCGGTAGTTCACTCGTTTATTCATTCATTCACTATACATCTCTCGAGCACCATCACTGTGACAAATATCACATTCGGTGCTGGGCATAACCAAGATAAATAATGCACATGCACTGCTTCGAGCAGCTCATAGATTTTGCTGCAGGGTAGAGAGTGTGATGGCCAGCTGACAGCTATTCCAGACCCTGTGGCAATGATTTTCCACATTGTGATTTAACAAGATAAGGTTAGATGCAGTCAGTCATTCTCTTGTGAATTTGCTTGACCAAAACCATTTCCTCGAATCTTACGACATTAAGAAAAATATTATAAAACCCAAAGATGGGAGCCCAAACCGATTATTCCAATGAGGAATTGCCCACCTGTGAGATTCCAGCCTGTATCACAACACTAATGATCCACCTTAGAACCCAAAGTGACATTTATCCTCAATCCACACTCAGCAGTTTTATTCCAACTTTGATTTCTCCTTGTTTACTACATTATAGCATCTGTAATACAACACGCCACTCTCAGCAGGCTGCAACTGAAGCAAGGAACTGAGCTTCAGGCATGCTTGTGTTCTATTGCTCCACTCCATCCTCAGCAGCTAGTTCAGTGCTTTGAAAATTATACTGCAAATGAATTGCAATTTACGTTTATGTGAAAGCGAAGAGTGAGAGAGGAAGAAAGAGAGCGAGAGAGAGAAAAGAAGGAGAGGCTTAAGCCACTTGGAATTTGAAGTTTAAGTGCCTCTTAAGTAAAGCATATTTTTAATAGACTAGTACAAGGAATACACTTTTCAACGGAAAAAAATGGGCTTTAATTTTGCCTGCGACTCGTTAGCTTTGTTATCTTTATAAGGTAATTATCACCTCCAGCCTTGGTTTTCTCAACCATAAAATGAAATGATTGGGTTAAAGGATTTCTAAATCATTCCAGTACCCGTTGATTCCAGTACTTCTCAAGACAAAATCCTCTCTTCAGATCCTTCTCTGTTTTTGTTTTGTAATTTGTTTCCCCATTTCCTCTTGACACTTAAAAGGACTTTGTGAAAACTACTAGTTTTCCTAGTAGATTTCCTACAAACATGATATCATATATGTTTCCTATTAGGGCTTCTGACATTCCACATGTTTTTCAAAGGTAATTGGAAATACTGGAGACAATTTAAGGGTCATTATTGGGTTAGCCAAGAAAATAGCTAATGATGACTTTAGCTACCGGACTATTGAGCCGATCATAGAACCCATTAGCTCAATTATGTAAATCAAATAGGAAAAAACATTTAGACTTAAAAAGCCACCCACTACTACCTACTATTTGCCTTCGAGCTACTATTTCATGGTGAATTCAAATTGTTCCTTCTATGAAAAAGAAAATGACCAGATCATCTGATTTAGCAGATATAGTGATGCACGATCACTTAGCATATATAATCATGAACCAAAAATTACATCACACAGCAATTTTAAGAAAACGGGTAAGACTAGACCTTCTGTGTAAACAGGGCATGAGCCTCTCTTGAGTGGTTTATTTCCCTGTACTGGGGCAGGTGCGTGAGGGAAGCATTTTGTGGTCTTTGCTTCCCTTAAAGAAATTCTTTCAATCCTGGAATGGTCTGTAGGTTCAGATTTGTGGGAAGGCAAGGAACTGGCTTTGAGATGAACACTTATGACCGTAAACATCCTAATTCTAGCAAAATTTACAGCATGTAGATACTGAGCAGGCACGTGAGCTTTCAAAGACAAGCCCTCCAGATAATGCTGACTTGAACTTGCAGTTTTTTATTACACAAGTGGGCAGGTCACAGGATGTTCGAAGTGAGTCATAGGGAGAAAAGAATACCACAGCTCATATTATTTAATATTCATTAGGTGTGGTAATTATGTTCAGACTATCATGATGTTGCTGGAGAGAGTTGGTCCATAGAGTGAAGGTTCGAAAATGATGTAGTGCATATCTCATCCAATTATAAATTCAGCAACTGATGTAATCCATGATGTGCTGGCAAATGCTTGACAACTGGCTTCTCAGCATGGATTTCATGGTGTAGAGCATGGTGAAGACCCTCCCCTCAGGGTGGGTGGATATCAAGCTACCGATATGAGGTCGTCTGACTTGCACAACTGCTGAAACTTCAACAATCGGCTCTAGCGAGTGGGAACAAACAGCTCCAGCACAGTTCTGGATGTGACCTGAGCTAAGGAATAAGGAAAAGGATGGCCTACATGTAATTGGAACTCCAAGACATTTATTTCTTAGACGACACACCTAAATGCTTATGTTTTTCCAACCTTCATCCCAAATTGGCAGAGGGTATTGGGTCACTTTTTCAGAAGACCCCTGTGAAGGAGCCCTTTGGAAAAAGGCTGGAATCGGGAAATCTACATTCTAAATATCAGCTGTTTATCGTCTGCTGTGTGACCATGGGCAAGTCATTCCATTGCGCTGAGTGTCATACATAAAATAAACAGATTGCATATCGGGAAGGCGTAAGTTCTCTTCCATTTCTGCTGCTCCATATGCAAGTTAGCCCAAACTCAACTCCAATGCGGATCATCAAACTGGGTGCCAATAGCCATGTAGGTCCTGAACTATGAATGGTCACTACCCATGTAGGAGGTGGGAAGTCTCCGATGCTTCCCCAGGGACTTCCTAGGACCTTGATCTCTCCCTGAGAGAGGCTATTTTACTGACCCCGAATACAGGTAGGGACAGCTCTACTATCTCCAAGCTTTGTCTTCCCTTCGACCAATGATCTCTCCTTATCTCAGTCCACCCAGTGCAGTGCTTCATCCCGAAACCTTTCTTTCCTATCTGCAGTTCTCCTTTCACCCCTATGTCATGAGGTAGCGATGTATAACATTATTTCATTCTCATGCTGAAACTCTCACCACCGAGCAACAGGAGATTATAAAATTTGCAAAATCAAGACGTGATTTAGGCCCTTAAGTACCATAATGTAAAAAACCTCATCATTTACTGCTGCTTATTCAACTGTATCTTAATATTCATTATTTCTATTGATACTTATCTATCTAAACATCAGCTCTGCACAGTCGAGTCCGTAAATATCTGTTGAATGAATCAATGAATGTCTGATGTCCTATCTATCTGTCTGAACAGACGAGGTGGTCACTGGTTCATTTTCAGGTTTCTAGTGCTATGACACATTTTTCCTATTTTATATTTTTCTTTATGTTCTCTGTTTATTTCTAAAGAATGGCAAATAGCTTCATGCACTGTGGGGGGGATTTTGGCAGGAAAATCATCCTCTATACCTGTCAGCTACCTTCCAGAAATGCCTGAACCGAGAGATTGGGAGAGGACAAAGCACGTTGCTCGATTGCCGACAGTTGGGAGAGCAGCCAGTGCCTCGGAGTGGGTGGCACTAGTCCCTGCTTCCATGCCCTGATCTGAAGCTTCTATAACAGATGTACTGGAGGCTGGAGAACGGGGTGCTCATTTGCAGAGGTGAAAGAGCTGGGGAAATGCAAGGGCCGCGGTAACAGGGGTAGACAGTGCCGCGGACTGGGGAGCCTATTGGTTCTGCTAGGTGGTTTTCCTTCAGAAACATTTTTAACCATTTGCAAGGCTAGAAGCGATGGCAAACATTGCTAATTTACCGTTTCTCTCTAAGGCTAGAGCACTGGGACTAGATTGCATGGACCTTCTTGAAAATACTATCATTTTATGTTTATTTTTGAGTAGAATTTAACCTCCCACTTGACAAAATTAGCATCCCAGAAGCCTTTTATGTTGTTGCTGTTAATCATAAAAATGGCATGAGTGTAATATAATTCTAGTGTAAAAAACTGAGTAGTTTTTTCTGTAATCAACCTGATGTCTTTTTTATATGTACAGTATTGAATACTTTTTCTTATTCCTGCTTTTGTTTTTATCTCTTTTTTCTTTTGTTTTAGTTCTCCTTTCTCCCACATAAGCCCACATCTTATATTCTAGTTTTCATATTTCTCCAAGTAGAAAAATAAATCTTAGGAAGTTGTAGGAATAACCATCTATTTGACATCCAAATACATTCTTTCCCAGGATCTTATGGTATATTTCCACAATAAAGATGGTTTTTAAAAACGTCCTGACAAAGGGGCAGTTAACCCACAATTTTCAAATCAGAGTTAATCCTTAACTTTATATTTTAATCAATGGGTATGTTTCGTTTAAACTAAATGGCTTCTCTGGTCTTTATTTGACCAATAAAACGTTGAAATTATATAGATTTTTACTCCTCAAAATTAAAAAAAAAATGGGAAGCTCAAGAAGATGCAAAACATTCTGACTTTCAAAAAAGTTGGTAGAGAGAGAGACCATGTCTGTTTCTAATTACACAAACTAGTTAAGAAAAAGAATTTTAAGTCAGCTGATATTTTTCCTTTCATTATTTATGATTTAAACCAGCTCTTCTTTTTCCTTTCATTATTTTCATGACACCTAATAACTGGTCTGATTGAATTGGAACATTTGGAATGGGTTTGTGTATGGAGGACCAGGGTCTAGAAGAGTCACATGGTTCACTAACAGGAGTTTTATATTTTTCATGAAATACAGAACTGAAAAAGTCAATTTCTCTATTTCCTTAATTTTGATTCTCTGCTTACTTACACAAAATAATGCATATTAGGTCATTAGTTATTGAAAATATTGTCAATTAAGAGAGCAAAATCAGTAATCAACCACACAAGCCTGACCTCCAATTGTATATCTCATTTTAGAGGAACGTTTCATCAGTGACAAACCCAATATTTCTGCTCATCACCTGGGTTCTAAATCCACTGAAACGATCATGGTATAGAATCTTAAGTTGAATAGAACTTTTAAAAAGTTATCACAATTATACTTAATATCTGCTGTGGCTTAAATGGTCTCAGAGGCCCTAGTACTGCAGCAAGTGGAGACCAAATCACGAAAGACACTGCCCTTGTACCTGCAAGGCAATCCGTGCCCCCTTTACATAGGGAGTTCCCTTAGAAGAGAGTAATAAGATAGACGGCTGTTAGAAAATGCTTCATGATCGTGAAACTGTGAAGAAATTAGCCTGGTAACAATCAGAAACAGCTTTTGTGGGTTTGGCCTTAGAGCCTGGCCTTCTTCTCTCTCATCTGCACACAAATTTATTAACTGCAGGGGTAGGGGTTGCCTCTACCTTGCATTCCTACATAGCCATGAATTAATTCCCAAATGCCAATGCGAGTCTGTTTTCCTTTTCATGCATCATATGAGGGGAAACAGCTGGAAATACTACTCTGTGTGCCCCATGCACCCACTCAGCACAATCTCTTGTTCACACAGTGGGGTAAAGAGGTAAAGAAATTATTCATCCCCGTCTTAGTGTGTGCACTATAAATTGTCTCAAAATTGGTAAGGCTTACTGCGTTAATGAAAACATCCAAAAAATGGACAGAAAATAATAAAGTCTGTGTCTTTAAAAAAAAGCACCTAAGTTTTATATTCCATCAGTCAATAATCATAGAACTTTAAAGCAAAAAGAATTTTAGAGATCTTGAAAAAAGTATAGGAGTGAAGAGGTACTCATCTTTAAAGTAAAAACACTGAATTTGTAATCAGAAGATCCAGGTAGCTCAAATGTTTTATGAACAAGGAAAGTTTCACTGTAGCTTATATGACTTTTATATGTTATTTTTCTGAATATCATGATGACACCTTATAAGGAGTATTCAACAGGAACCAAGCTCTGAGAATACAGGACAGGGATCTCCAGGTTCTTGGGAGATATAAGCTGTGTTGTTATTTAATTTTTAGAAGTCTCTCACACTCTTAGAGGTGTTTTCAACACATTTAAAAAGTTTAAACTGGACTCAAATGAAATATATATAATAAAGGAATTCCACTGGAATTGAGAGAGGAAATCAAGAGAAATTTTTTACTCTGATTATGGAGTGTGTATTCTTTTTTACAGGGAGACTATATTCAAGTATAATTCGTATGGTAAAAAGCATTATTCAAATGAAGAATATACTCTCTTACATGAGAAAGTACTAAGATGTTTACACACCTTTACCTCTGGCCTAATACCTTACTTTGAGCTAATAATCAGTACCAAAAAATACAGAAGCAGAAAAACGAAAAAGAGCACAATCGCATGTGTTCCCCCAACCCTTCAAGTAATATTGTCTTAAGAATTTTGCATCATTTCTTAGTCAATTAGATTCATCCTGAGGTGTTTCCAAACACATAAAATCTGGAAATCTCTGCTGTAAGAAAGTAAAATAGAACTGCAGAGCATATCGAAACAAGATATCCCTGACCAAACAGAAAAGTTCTGAACTTATCATTCCCCTTGGGTAGACCTTCCAAGAGTATTCTTCATTGATATGAACAATTTACCTGATTGTTCACTGAGATTTGTAGGTAAGACACCAAAATACTTTCTTTTGATCAGTTAGGCCAGAGACCAGAAGACTTCCAATTATACTTCTGTCATTATTTTTGCTCCTAAAAGATGGTAGAATTCCGGGGAAATTTTAATCCTGCCATGGTGGTTAAGATAAAGCTGAGAATTTTAAAAGCTAGGGATACCCCCAAAGATATTGGTATTTGGTATCTGGGGCTTCCAAGCACCTAGTAAGCATCTGTGCTTCCTCGAGGGCTGGTCCCTAGCAAGTTGTTTATAAATATTTGTTGAAGAAGGAATAGAAGAGAGGGAAGGAGAAAAGAAAGAAGAAGGAAGGAAGGAAAGCTGATGGATGCCAGTATTTAAACTAATTACTTTGAATGAAAATGACAATAAAAGCAGCCTTATTACCACCCCACAGTAAGAAGGTTCTCAAGGCAGGGTTTTTCTATGACACCAAGAGCACAAGCAACAAAAGCAAAAATAAACAAGTGGGACTACATCAAACTAAAAAGCTTCTGCACAGCAAAGAAAACAATCAACAGAATGAAAAGGCTACCTACAGAATGAGAGAAGATATTTGCAAACCACACATAAGATAAAGGGTTAATATCCAAAGTATATAAACAACTCATACAACCCAATAGCAATAATAATAATAGTCTACTCAATATGGGCAGAGGACCTGAATAGACATTTTTCCAGAGAAGATATATAAATGGTCAACAGGTACTTGAAAAGGTTCTCAACATCACTAATCATCAGGAAAATGCAAACAAAACCATGATGATACATCATATCACACCTGTTAGAATGGCTATTATCAAACAGACAAGAGATAAGTAAGCGCTGGAGAAGATGTGGAGAAAAGGGAACCCTGGTACACAGTTGGTGGACATGTAAATTGTCACTATGTAAAACACACACAGTAAGTAAAAATGGTAGCAATTGTGCTGGGATGACATGATTATGATATTTTTCAATCTCTTTTTTACATTGCTATGACTCCTTTTTAATGAGAAAGTATTCACAAATGAAATCTAAGGTCTCCATCAAATACACGATGGTCATGTACCATGTAAATTGGTGCAGCCACTATGGAAAACAGTATGGACATTCCTCAAAAAATTAAAAATAGAACTACCATATGACCCAGCAACCCTATCTGGGTATATACCCAAAGGAAATGAAATCACTGTCTCAAAGAGATATCTGCACTCCTATATTCATTGCACCATTATTCACAATAGTTAAGATATGAAAACAATTACAGATGAATCGACAAAAAAGATAACTAAAAAAAAAGACATTTTCAAACAAACAAAAACTGAGGGAATGGATGCATTCGTTGGTGGCAGAACTTCTTCATAAGAGACATTATATGGTAAAAGAGCTTCTCCAGGCAAAAGGAGTGTGATAGAGGTCAGAAACTTGAATCTACACAAAGAAATGAAGAGCACTAGAGATGCAATAAATGGAGGTAAATTTTTTTCTTCCTAATTGCTCTAAAAATAACTTTAAAGAGTAGTAACAATTCCTGAATGTTTACAGAATATGTAAAAATAAAATTTATGACAACGCTGCAAGAGATTGGAGTGAGGAATTGGAAATACACCATTATAAGGTGCTTACCCAACACAAGGAAGTAAAACTTATTTGAAATTGGACACAAATTTTGTGAAAATTGTATTGTAAATTCTAAGATAACCACTAGCAATTATCTTAAAGAAGTTAGATAATTCAACAGAGGAGATGAAATTGAATTATAATTGCTTAATTAAACCTAGAGAAGTTAGAAAAAGAAGACAAATAAAGAACAAAGGGAACAAATAGAAATCCGATATCAAGATGGTTGATTTAACCCAACCATTTCAAAAATCACTAAATGTGAAGGGAAGAGGTGGGCATTCAGACCAGATTCTTGCTTGAGCCTTCAGGTAAAATCTTCTGGAGTTATCTATTTTATTCCCCAAACTCACTTTTCCAGAAAAGAACAGGATCCCTATGCGGAGCTGGTGTCCCTGTGTATCATCTCCTAGGAAACACCGCCAAGCGCAGTGACAGGTACCTAGAGTGGAGATTCTGGCTTGACCCGACGCTTGCGGGACAACGCAC
The DNA here is from genome assembly GCF_011762595.2 of Tursiops truncatus. Taxonomy (NCBI): domain Eukaryota; kingdom Metazoa; phylum Chordata; class Mammalia; order Artiodactyla; family Delphinidae; genus Tursiops; species Tursiops truncatus. Next base: position 159,478,152 of record NC_047035.1, on the reverse strand, counting down.
GATCCTGCATTATAGATACATATATAGTGTAGATTATACCAGGGGCCTCTTTATTCAGGAAGAGAGAGCTGCCTGGAGAACAGAGGAGTCCAAGAGGGTTTTGCAGAGCAATAGGACTTAAGTTACATCCAGAAGTTGCCCAGTGGCATGCAAATTGGACTGAGGGGAAGATGGCAGGATCCAGAATGGGGCCCAGGGGTATTTGATTTTGCCTAAAATTTCAACTCTACTAAATATTGCAGTGGCTGCTGACCCTACATCATCCAGTTGAAATGTGTTTGTCAGCATTGCAGACTTCCTATTTGCTGCTCTAGGGGTAGAATCTGAATATAGTCATTAAAAAGTCTTCAGTGGCTGTTTGATCCCTTGTCTAAGGCCTTTGAAATGATTTTCCATCAACTTCATTCATGGTGATTTTGGAGGGAGGTAGGGCCTTTGAGTTATTCCCATTCTTACCTGAAGGTACAGCCTGTCCTTTTGTTAAATGTATTTTACTGGTATTTATGGAACAATTTACGCTGTCTAGTCAAACAAATTAGAACACTTATTTTTGCTTTCCTCAATTCAGTCAATTGTTAATAATCATGTTGTCATTTTTTTTCCAGACTTGGCACCACAACTTTATTCATTTTCCTTAGAAATTCTGTCACCAACCGACTATAAAAACTGTCATTATCTCTCAAAGTCACAGTCCTGACATCTGTTAAGTAAAGGTTTATTTTACACTTCAAAAGTCAATCTGCACAGCTGACTAAACTCCTTCAGAATTTTACAGCTTGCTCTTCTCAAATATTTGGGAAAATAAAATTTGCTTTTAGAAAAATATTTGGTTTTCATAGAAAAGAAAATACTCTTTTTTTAATCAAAAGATTCTTTTGTTTCTTTCCCCAAAAAAGAAAAAAAATACTTTTCTTATCAATTGGTTTTTAGAAAAACATGTAAAAGAATTGGATTAATGTTTGTGTGTTTTATTTCAAGCAACACGCCAATTTCTTCTAACATCCTTGAAGGTTGAATAGGTCATCTAAATTCCAGAGAACTTATAAGAAGGAAAATCCCAGCAACGTGGTTGTCCTGGAGAAGGAGGGGAGAGACTCTGCTCGCTTTCCCTCCAGCCTCTCTCCATAGACCCTGCCAGACAGATTTGGATTTGACCATGGCTCTCTGTGCTGAAGATCCTCTCTGACCCATCATATCGATCCAGGGCTCTAGGAGACAAATCCCCACTTGCTTTCTAATGTCTCTGGAAACAAAGGAAGGGAATGAAGATCTAATGGAGTATTTTCTCTGTATTGGGGTTTGTGCTAAGAACATTCCATGGGCTACTTTGTTTAATCCTTACAATAGTCCTACAAGATAGGTATTGTCTTTGTGTCTCATGTCAAAGCTTATGATTGGACTCTCAATCTTTGCTGCTTCCCAGCATGCTACCTAATACCTTGTTCCGTACTTTTACTAATATACGTTTTGTTGTTGTTTGGCATCTTGTGATTCCAAGCTTCAAACTTCTCTCTAGTGAGCATGCATGTCTCTGTAGCTATACAGAATTGTGAACCTGTAAATTCCTAACTGCCCCGTTGTGCTTTAAAAGTGTTTCCAGACAGACTCTGTTCTGAGGGATGCTACCTTCTTTCTAATATAAATAGAGGTGGGTATGAGCACGGAGTTTACAAGAATTTCTATTGCTGAGTTTAAGTCCAAAGCTTAAACAATTCTCTACTGCTTCTGACACAGAAGCCGTGAAACAGAAGATGCAATGTACAAGAAATCAGAAGACCTGGTCTCTGACACTTGTTCTGCCGTTAATTAACCAGCTGTTTCACATCGGATTCTTCCATGGCATTCTCTTTTTGGTGCAAAATGGAGAGATGATAGTACTTACCTCTCTATAAAAATTTCTATAAAATTTCTATAAAAATCAAATGAGTGACGTGGAAGTAGTTTGAAAACTAAAGGATTTTCAGTGATGTTCATATTCAGCTTACACCTTCAATGGGACCCTTCAAAGCTTCTGTTGTCCTTAAGTTCAAAACCAACCTCTTAATCACTGTTCACTAGTCAAGGTTCTGGGTTGTAAGCAACTGAAATGAGTTCTGGTGAACTTGGACAGAGGGAGGTTTTTGGAAGATGGTAGCAGGCTCAAAGAATCCCTGGATGGCTTGGGAAATGAGAAGAATGGAGGGAGGGGGGCTCTGGAGGCCAGATGGAAGGACAGAGCACCAGATAGCACTGCTGCCACTGCTGGATGCCACAGGGTGCCACTGCCACGAATAAATGCTGCACTCTTCCTGTGGCTGCATTTCCTGCTCCGGATCCAGGGTGAGTAAGCGGACAAACATGGGTCCCATGACTATACCTTGGATGCTAGGAGATGGGAGAAGGATGATCTCTCGGCTTCCTCCTCCATAACAGGAGACTATAGCTGTGGATATGATTGATGTCATGCACAGTGGGAGATGCCCCCCAAACAGAAAGAAGGGGTAGATGCTATATGGTGAAACTGAAACAGAAACAACTCAAACCTCCTGCATGATCTGTCCCTGCTTCACTCATTAGCCTCATCTGGCATCACCCCTTGCTCTACTGACTAGTGTTATTTCATTTCCTCTTTTGTGCCAGGCTCTTTTCCACCTCCAAGCCACGCAACTGCGATTATCCACCGTTTCCTATCTTCTCCTTCAGTGAACCCCTCCTGAGCCTTTAAGTTGCAGCTTCATCGAAACTTCCATGAGAAATACTTTTCCTGCCACCACTTTTGGCCAAATCTAGGTTAGAGCCCTCCCCACTCACCCGCTGTATACTTCCACAAACTCTTGTGCTTCTTTTTCATTGCGCTTATAATTAAATAATCATTGGCATTATTTTGTAGATGTCTGTCTCCCTCACTAGACTACAAGCTTCATGAGTATAAGGTCTTTACCTATCTTATTCACACACATATCCCAGTTTCCAGTAAACACTCAATAAATACTTATTGGGTGAATAACTGAGTTAATAGATACGCATGTGAGGACTACTTACCAGCAACCTGAGACCCTCAGGTTTTCCCATTTACCCAAATGTTAGCAGCCATAGCCCTCTCTTCCTGCCTATGGTGCTGTGAGGTCCTGAAGGACATGACCGAGTGCTTATTCCTCTTTGTATCCCTCTCACTGGCATAATTCTAGGAACATTGAATAAATGGATCAACAGATGAATGGAGGGAGGCTTGCATGAATGAAGCATCTGGAGTTGTAGCGCAAAAGCTGTTACTACTATATTCCTCTGAGCCCCTCCCATATGTCTTGGATTAAATTCCTTTTGTTACTTCAAGCCAGGAGGAAAAAATGAGCACAAGCATCTTCTTTTATCAGCTGATTGATACGGACTAGGTTTCTGTTAGGTGTGACAGGGGTTAAAAGTAATTTTAAAACTTCATTTTCCCCTCTCCAAAAGCTTATCATTGAGGTAGGAAGACGGGTCAATAATACATGAGGAAGTAAACAATAAAGGTTGCAGACAGTAATCCAAGACAGTAGTAAAGGAGACGTTACATGTATCATTAATTGCCACTAGAGCACAGACAAGAGGACTACTCATTCCGAGGACAGTGAGGTTTGAGCTTTTAGACTGGCCCTGCTTCTACACCCGACTACCGTTCATCCACACAGATACACAGACTCTTCCCAAAGAAACGGCACCTTTTAAAATAACACTTTTCCCCACCCTTCTATTGCATCTCCTCCCTGCCCTCTCCACCTTCCTAAGCACCCTTTGAGTTGTGCGTCCTGGAAACAATTACCTCCCTGTGCCCCAGGCTTCGGGAGGCTATAACTCTGTGTCTTTCCCAAGATACTCCAAATGTGAACCACTGTCAGCCCAGAGGCCCCATAGCGGCTGCTGCATAGAAGATCATCCCAAAGGGAGGTGAAGGTATAAACGGTCATTGGTTAGGAGGTGCCCATTATTCAGTTCGGCTAGACAACTAGTTTATAATAGATGGTAGAAGTTGCCATTTTTCATCTAGTTTTGTTAACTGGAAATGGGTCTATCCTTGAGAATCTTTGATTTTCTCTGTGCACGTTGGGCACTTAGCTTGGTCAGGAGTTTGGGTCAAGTCCGAGGACAGACTGACCAGTTTGAATTCTGCCACTTCTGTGTGTCTTTAACCTCTTTAAGCCTCAGCTTTCTCATCTGTAAAATGGGCACCATAAAAGGACTTGCCTAGAAGGCTTAGCGTGAACGTTAAAAAAGAGCATGCGTGCAAAGACCGCGCAGTCCCTGCTACAGAGGTAGCCCTCGGTCAGGTATAACTGTCATTCTTAAAGTAGCCAAAACCTCTTGGTCTGCCTTCTTCGTTGTGCGTGAGGGTATATGTCCCCCAGCTCTCTCACGTTCCTTCGCTCTTTTCCCACCACATACTTCGCAGGGAAATTTCCTGACTGGACAGAAGAGTGCTGTGAACTCGCCCCTCTGCATTGAAGCCTTCACCAGAACAAGCCGATATGAGTCCGTCACCGCCAAGAGCCGCAGGATGCCTTGCTGATTTAAGCTCAGCTCCGAGAGCCTGACTCGCTCATGGGATATGTGTGCCGTTAGCAGTAACCCTGGGGACAGGAAACACATCAGGAGTCAGAGTAAGAAGTGTAAATATTGCGGAGTGAGCGTCGTGCAGCAGCGTACAGCTTCATGATTGCTGCTGGGGCCTTTACAGCCACGTGACAGAAAGCGACCCTCCTTAACCCTACGCGGGTTCATCTCACGCGCCCCGGGTAGGGAGGGGGCCTTTCCCTCTCCTCCGTGCTCCTGGCAATCCAGGGGCAGAGCAATTGCCTAGACCGATGACTCTGGTGTGTCAGTAATCAGGACGCTGAACTGTGCTCATTTCCATAAGATTAGAAAAAAAATTCCCAGCCGCAAGGTGGACATCGCAGAGTCTGTGCGAGCACACTAATCAGGAAAACAATTTCCACCTAGGCAAAGCGGCACGAAGGACAGCAAACACGATGTCATTTTCGGGCGATTAGAGACGGCTGCTTTCCTCTCTCCATGCGCGTTAAACTGGGTGCGTGCGGCGAACGGCAGAAACACCGCGTGGAAAGGAGAAAAAGAGACCTGTGATCCCGCTTTAATTAGCTTCTTCTCTGACATTAGTTGGGTCTCCCTCTGTCCACCCGTCCTAGGTCCTGTAATCATTGCTTACCACGGGCGATGAACGTATGTCCCTCCCGTTCTAACAGGCACCTGTCTGCACTAGGAAGCAGACCAAGCCCTTCCCCTCCCTCCCTGCAGATGGAGATGTTTCAGCTTCAAATTTCAATTCGGGCCCCTGGGTCTGAGGCCCAATTTGGAACAAGTTGGCATGGGGTGGGTTCTGGTGGTGTACTTTGTAATTGCATTATCCTGGGTGATGAAAATCTTTTCATTCTTCATGCATAAAAGCTCACGCTGCGCGGGGCACAGGCTCCGCACCGGGACTTTGAGCCAGGGCCCAGTTCCCTCCCAGGGCCACTTTGTCAGCTGTTCTAAGATCTTTTGTCATCTCATTGCTCTTAATTGCCCTTGAGCAGCACAAGGCTTTCTAATTCAGATTTTCCTAGAACAGCAGGAGGGAAAAATGGAATGATTGTAAAAGGGAGTTAATGATAATTGCTAATGTAGGTAGAGGTTTTTGTGTTGTTTAAGATAGTCCTTTAAATTTTGTAATCTTGACATAAAGAAGCAGAGATTGGATAAAGAGTCGCAGTGCCAGGACCTTCTTGATAAGCCAGAGGAGAGGGAATCCATATGCTTTCTTTTCTTTCCTTGTTTTATGGAATCGACTTGCCCCAAAAGATCTCGCTTGAGTCAGAAATACAGGAGATGCCTGGGGGGGCCCACCAGTGCATGTCCTGATTTCAGAGACTCAAAGGGGAAAAGAAACAAAAAAATTCAACCTGAGAGATACAAAGGAAAATTCATATGGACATCTTAGGAGATTTTAAATACCATCTACATTGCTGATGGCGGGTGAAATAAAGTATTAAAGAAAAGTGCTTACCCTTTGGGGAGTTCGAAATAAAGAGTTGAAGGAGCAGGCCCTTGACATAGACTTTAAAAGAGTCGGGAGAGATTTTTAGCATCAACGGGTAATTTAATCCACCATCTTGATACCAGGAAAAGGAAGCTGTCTTCCTTTTTAGACAGAATCATTAACCATTTCCACCATTAAAGTGGTGTTTCAATTACGTCCATAAATGTATCCTTACATAATTTCTTGGTATAAAGAGACTATTATATATTGTGGTAGATGAATATTCCTCTTTCCTTAAATAGTAGAGTCACAAAAAATCCAAAGAAGCATGGCTTTTTGTTTTCACTGAATTCCCATTCTGGGCTCTTCTGCCCCAGTCCCACCCAGATGAGAATCCCAGCCCCTCAAGACCGAACGGCTTCTTGCCACCATTTTGGAGGCCACAGTAGTTTTCTCTGAGAGACCACTCATGACCTCAGTCCTGAATCTGCTGGAAGCTCTGTGGAAGGTCAGGCTCCCCTGTGGAGACCTCAGAAATGAAGAACCATTTCCCTGCCCTTGGGCTGTGAAGACTTTCAGAATGGTTTCAAATGGCTAAAGAGGTGTGTTACAGCCAGGCCCCTCTGGGTTTTCCATTTCAGTCACTCTCCTCTCTGAGTGCTCTCACATCTAAATTCCAGAAGAGGAACGTACAGCTCCAAGTGGCAGGGACCCCTTTGGGGCCAGTGCAGACTCAAGTTTACAAACCCAGGTTGAAAGAGCCAGCACCTCACAGAGGACGAAGGGGTCCTAACACGAAATCCTCTAAGTGAGGGCTTTTCTGATGCGAGTGAAAGCACCCCAGTTTCAATCCCTGACAGCAACAAACGTCCTCACTGAGGTCAGATTCAATGACTAGCACCTAATGCAAAATATTCCCAACATCAAGGCTTGATGTCTTCTCCCAGTCCAGTTCTCTGACGTGATTAAAGGTCTACTTACATCACACTTGCTTCGAATCTGCAAGAAATGGGCACCCCAAGGAGTTATTAGTGTTACTTTAAAATTCTCTGGTCTTGTTAAAAACTCACTCATCATCACACACATTGGGTAGCTACTCTACAAAGGCACACTTCCGTGGCATGGTGGGAAATACGAGTGTACAAATACAGGTGTCACTTGACACCTTTCCCACTCAGAGTTAAAGGGGTTTGCATTTTGTTATCCAGCCCAGCCTCCTACTTGAAGGCAAGTCATTTCTGGTCACTTCCAAACTAGGTGGGAAGACAGACCTTATGGTTCATCACGTGCGTGAAAACCCTGGGAAACTCGTTTCTGGGAAAGTCAGCCAACAAGGTGAGAATGACAGTGGACCCCCGATTCTGTCTTGCACTAAAGGACCCTTGAAGAGCCATTATGGGCCCCAGTCCCAGCCGACCGTTTCGGGTGGAGCTGGGCTGGGTTTCTAACATTGCCGCTTCCCACTGGGTGGCTCTAGACCAGGGATACAACACTCTAAGCCTGTGTCCTGAGTGGTGTCCTAGGGAGAATGATACCGGGATGGTAGGGCTGAGGGAAAGCTTAAAGTATGATCAGAGCATTTAGAATCATGCCTGGCACGTGATTAAGTGCTGGGTAAGTGTCAGCCCACGTTGGGCCCTTGGGCCACCTGGGTCACATCTTAGGCACACACCTAAGACGAGAGTGACACTTGGGAGAGTGAGAGGGAACATTATTCATAATCACACCAGGACAGAGGCAGGAACTGGGACAGTCCCAGACCTAAGTCATCCTCACAAAAATCACGTCCTCCTTCCTCAGCAGAGGTCTTGCCTGAAGCTTCTGGAAGTGCCTCCCTTTGGAAATGAGGGTTGCTTCTAGTGTGGTCTCCCCTCTCTTGGCGCAGATGAGCCTGAGGGAGCTCCATCCACTCTTCAACCCTCTCCCCTGGACCCCACCTAAGCAAGCCCAGCAACTCCGGCAAGCCATGCCCTGTAGCTGGTGCGAAGGGCAAAGCCCCTTCACGGTGTCTGGCCACTGGCTCCTTTCATCAAGATAAGGGCCCCTCCAGCAGGGAATTCTAGCCCGAGTAGCACTTCTGGCCGCCCAAACATGCCAGCCCCACTCCATCAGCCTGCAGCCGCTGCATCACTTAATGCTGCGAATGACAAAGACACTTCACAGAGGGGATGGACGGAGTTAGAACAGAGCCCCTTGAGCTCAGGCAAGAACAAAGATGCTCCAGTGCTCAGGCACTGCCCTGCCCTCCAGGGAAACGCGAGTCAACATTTTGCTCTCGGAAATTGCCACATCTGCCCGCCTGCCCCACCCGAACACACTTCCCACGTTTTTTTTTTTTTTGAAGTTGATCTTCGCTGGAAAAATAAAAACCCAGCAGTTTGATGTAGTTCTTCTTTGTTCTCAGGCGTAACCATACCAAACTTACTGTTCATAAAGTGAAGAATGAAGGGGAAAACACCTCTTTCTGACTATTCTCCCAGAGGAGCCCTTCGAGACGTAGAAAAAGTAAAATGAAATCAAACCATATTATTTAAACTTGAAACTGTTGGATGAGAAAAGAGTTTGTAAAATCCACTGTCTTATTTCCTTTCTTCCAGAACAATAACCGTCCACAGCTTTCCTAAGTCCATGTACGGCATTTTCTTCCCAATTCTCTGAGTTCCTTCCACACAAAAATGTGAGTTAATAATACCTGCCTCCCGGCCTCTCGGGATTTTCTGTGCAGACTGATGATAATAAAATAACAGGAATAATCCGTGTTTATATGGTGCCGTACAGTTTATAGAGAAAGCGGTTTCACTTAATCCTCACAACGACCCAGTGAGGTGGGTAATATGAGATTCTACACATAACTGTGGGTTGAGAGCCTCACGCTACAGAAAGCCGGGCACTGTGCTCATTGGTGGTGTAACTTAGCAGTGATGACAAATCGTGTCTATGTGCCTGATTCTTTCTGGAGGAGGGCTGGAGTCCCCTGTCAGCAGCCTGAGTAGGTCTCAGCCTCAGTATTTCAGCTTCTCAAGCAGCTGGGTGAACCGAGGAGCAGGGTTGGGGCTGGTGAGGGAAGAGCTGGGACTAGGGCTCCCCGGCTCATGGCCACAGCCCCCGGGGGAAGGCCTTTCTGGATCATGACTCCGCTAGAGAGGCTGTGAACAGTCCAGCTTCATCCCCCCGCTCCCATGTGATCTCACTCCTGCCCCCCTGTCCCACCCACTGCCTCCCACAGTGAGAGTCTGCTTGTCAGGTGTGTCCAAGGTCAACGACACGGTGTTGAAACCCACTTCCAGCGTCAGTCCAGAAACCCAGCAGGGATGCAGTCTCTTCTTCCTGGGAGGCTTGGCACCGTCACTCAGACGCCACAAACATCATCTCAGAGGTCCTAAGAACTAGGATGGAAGTTTAGTCCTCTGAAGAACTAAACTTCAGAGATTAGATTTCTGAAAGTAAATGGATTTTGCAAACAATCCCTCGAGTTTTAGATTAAATTTCCAGTCTGGGTTTCTACTCCTACATCAATACTAGGCCCTCCAGGGCTTCCCTGGTGGCGCAGTGGTTGACAGTCCGCCTGCTGATGCTAGGGGACGCGGGTTCGTGACCCGATCCGGGAGGATCCCGCATGCCGCGGAGCGGCTGGGCCCGTGAGCCATGGCCGTTGAGCCTGCGCGTCCGGAGCCTGTGCTCCGCAAGGGAGAGGCCACAACAGGGAGAGGTCTACATACCGCCAAAAAAAAAAAAAAAAAAAAAAAAAAAATACTAGGCCCTCCACTCTGGGTAACTATTCTCTCTGCTGGCGGATGTCACTTCTTCGAGGAGCCTGTGTCCTTCTCCAAGCTGGTTGCTCTCCCTGGGGCCCCCATGGCTCCTTGGGGGTCACCCTACTGCAGGAGTGTGATTCCTTCCCTTCTCTTTTACCTCCCCCCAGGAGACTGTCAGTTTCTTGAAGGCAAGGACAGTGATCTCTTATCTTTCTATTTCAGACACTTAGCACCTGGTGAAAAATAACTTTAGATTGAGTCAGTAAGTTTAACAAATGTATCAAAGCCGCCTAGAGAGGAGGGGAAAGCAAACTCAACACATTCCTGGATCGCCTGTCACGCGTGACTCATAGGTGCCCATTTGGATTACCGTATTTGCCAGAATCAAAGTGTTTCAAATAAATCCCTCACCCTCAAAGTTACCCCTGCTTCATCCTATTTGTAGACTACAAGAGCATCATCCTTCAACAAGCTCGAAAGACTATTTTAAAAGCGGGTTGGGAGGGTACATGTGAATTTTTTAATAAAATCCTTGTTTGAGGAAAAAGGTTAAAATGATCATAAAAAAGCTAACTTTTTCTAAGGCTCATTACCCTGATTTCCTTGGGCCTGTAAGCACAGCATCAGCTCACCATCTTTGCCGGCTAAAGCTCCCGGCTCACACGGACAATTGGTCTACTCAAGTTGATGTGGCGGTTGAAGAATGTAAGTGGGCACCAGGCTGTCACGACACAGTGCAGAGGCTCTGGGAATGACCCCCTGTCAACCTGGGCCAAATATTAATGAGTCATCTCCTGGCTTGATAGCCAGTGTCTACTGCCGTGCGTTCCTAGCACTCATTTTCTATCGCATTTCAGTTATCTTAGACAAGTACTACTTTGGGCGGTTGATCATTATTTTTATTTTCATGAGGTTTAGGTGGCTGGGAAGAAACCTACAGCAAAAGAGCATGGCAGGAAGTTTCTCCGCAAAAGATTCATGTGTTATTACCTCTGGGTTATGGCTTCTTAAAACCCAAATTCTTAACTGTTCTGAGGTTAAAAGCTTCCTATTTGCCACAAAGTTGAAGGATGATGATGTAGCTGGTGTTGTCTTACAAGCACAGTTTTACATTTGCCCACCTCTAGATGAATGAGTCTTTAATTTTCACTGGGGAAGGTCATTATTAGAGAAGGAGATGCTGGATCCTGACAGAGCTCACTGGGGAAACGCAACTGGGGGATTATACTTAAAAAGTACAGTCTACCTCTTCCCTGGAAATGTTCTTGGCTGGGGGTGGGAAGGGGACTGGCTGAGTCATCCCGATCTGGAAGTTGTATTAAGCTGCTTCTAGATCGCCAGAGAAAAATGGAGGGAAAAACAAGAGTATGGTCATCACCGATAAACTTCTCCCTTTATTTCCTCTACTTTGTCTCCTGACAGATTTACTAGAAAGGAACTTTGTGTTCAGTGAATCTAATCACAATATTGTGTTAATTTTATAATTATAGATACCATTCACTGGACACGTAACATGTGTGCCCCGGTGAGCTGAGTGCTATCATTATCTCTGTTTTACAGATGAGGAAACCACGGCTCAGAGATGGGGTAAATTACATGCTTAGGGTCACAGTGCTTGAAACACGGCAGAGCCAGAGTCAACACAGAGGTCTGTCTGATGCCACAGACCACGCTGTGCCCTCTTACTCCACACTTACTCTACACTTCTTCTCCTCTTTAAAGGATGAGGGAGGATGTCTATAGGTATTGAAGGACTTGATCTATGTCACAGCACATTACTGGCACTGCTGTGATAAAAACAAAGGTCTCCAGACCCAAGGCTCTCATTCTGCTATAGCTCAGCACCACTGTGACCTGGTGCAGCAACCATACAACCACGTACCTTTGATATCCTGAAAAACTTCCAATTTCCTATGAGTTTCTACTTTTTAATAAGAATTCTTTTTGTTCTTCACCTGAATAGTGTGTTTTTGTAGCTTTCTCTTTGTTCTATCAATAAATTCACAACCAAGAAGTCCCTGTTTTTAGATCATGTATCTTAATTTCTGGTTGGAAAATATGACCACTCTGAACAATTGCCCTACATATAGATTTGGGACAGGTGTGCATGTGATGGGTGAATAAGCTATGCTAAGCCTGATCAGAGTAGGTGGCACTGAGCTGGCAAGTGGGAGCTGAGGGACTCTGAAAAGACTGACCTGATGTATTCAGCCCCATGCACCCACTGTCTTCCTGAGAGTCCGAAATTCCTGGCATTGGAGTCCCTTCTTTGGATTAAGGTGTCATGTCACCAGTTAACACAGACCCATGCGGTTGTTTATTGTCTCTAAATATCTTACTTCATTGCATTGAACCAGACAGTCAGTTGACTGGGAACAGGTGGGTTGAAGGGATGGGATACAGGGGAGGTAGATTTCAGCATACGAAGCAGATTCAGGAAAGAATCGAGGCAGAGAAACCTACTGCCTGGTCACGGTCAGTCAGATAGATCAATGCCCAACAGGCCACTTTGAGTTGAGACAAGTAAATATTGGAGGAACAGAGCTTGCCAGGAAAAAAAGTAATGATTCTCTTGTTGGCTAAGATGCTTTTAGGAAACATTCATAAATAGTTCGGGTAGTCGATGGATGACATAGGAATAAGTACTCAAGGTAGAGAACCTGAGAAAGGACAGAGGGTCTAAGACGGGTGACAAGGGGCTGAAGACAAACTCTGTTGGTAAGTTTGTGAAATCCTGACATGGACCCCAGGTCATGGCTCCTAAAATGGGCAGCCTGGTGCCTATCACACAAGCCCCAGAAGAATTCAGACCACGTGGTTTCTGGTGTGAGAACAGCAGTGGGGCAATGAGACCCACTGAGTCTGTAAAGGACACTCAGCTCCCTGACACCAGCTTCCTCGGTTAACTGCAAAGCAGGAACAGCTGGCATGGCCTCCTGCAGCTGTGTTTCCACTGCGTGTCGTGGCACCGCTCCCCAGTTCAGTGTTTACCTCCAAGGGCTGGCGGCCACTCACTCCAGAGGGAAGCAGGTGAAGAAGGGTCACCATCCTCCAGCATCCCTCTGGGCCACCGCCGCGTCCATCCTTCACCCGAGATTTAACTGGCCACACAACTAACACCGCATTCCCATCAGATGAGTCTTCATTTGTTCTAAGATGTGGATGAAGACGATTCAAATGAGAAATTAGGCCCCAAGAGTGCCTTGCTGCTAAATTGGTTGAATAAGTGGCAAGTGTGGTGAATCAGCCCTTAGTGAATTTAGAATGTGAGGATCATGGGGATTACCCCGGATGGGAAAGGAAGGAGACGAGGAGGCAGGAAGCCAGGTACCCATCCCTGACCTCCTGTTGTCGAGTAATCAAGGCCAATCATAGACTCGGGGTGTGAAGAGAAGGCTTCGCCAATCATGTGTGCAGAAAACGATATGTGGGCGAAGGAAAGCCTCTCGAGCACATATTTTGCCTACTGTGCAGGCCCATGGGGAAATTATGTAATAAGGAGAGGCACTGCGCAAACGAAGTGAAGTGTCAGCCCCTGGACCAGGCCCCACCCTCTCGGACTCCAGGGCAAGCCCTCCATTTTCCTAGCGCTGCCCGGGGCGCAGCACCCCTTCCTGCAGTGAGCGGGCCAGTTAGCCTGCGCCTGGCCGCCCGGGGTTTATGCTTGCCCTCTGTGGCAACCACCTGGGTTTATTGCTCGCATTTCACTCGGTGGAAGTTTATTCAGAAGCATTTTCCTGAACCCTGATTGCACTGTCAAGCCAGAGGCCATTTCTATGGTCCGAAGGGCACGTGCCTCTCTGACAGTCAAACAGAGAATGTGCGTGCCTTTACCAGCTGCCAGGGAAACTGGCCACTCCCGACTCGCTGGGGAGGACTCACCGCGGAGGATGGCAGATCCTGGGCAGCCCCTTCTCCCAACGCCCGGTTCACTCCCGTGGTCCCCCTCTGCCCCACTGGCGCAGGCTCAGCAGAGGCGAACCACGTTTAATGGCAGCCTGAGTTCAACAAAGATCATTACAGAAGGATTTTTCGTTGTTGTCCTCTTTGTTTTTCGTTTGTTTGTTTTGCTAAAGAGAACAGCAATACAAATAAACATATATATGATGGCATTTTGAAGTCAAATATCTTATGAAAGTATTGATAAATACCATCCTTATTTTTCAGGGAGCCCCGGTTGCTGCAGACCACCCCATTGAGGTGATGGAGATGTGTTTGTTCCCAGCTGTAGCAGGGTCGATGTGAAGCAAAAAAAAAAAAAAAAAAAAGGATTGGGTAGCTTTCTTCAAGCTTTCTTGCTTCTTTGGGTGGGAGGCTGGACTGAAGTAAGGAGAGAAAATCAGTAATAAAGAAGCAAAACAGCTTGGGACCAGCTCTTGTGGAAGCACAGACACTCCTCTCTCTCTGACGTCCTTGTCCAGCCCCGTGTGAGGACAGCATCGGCACCTGATCATCCCCGCGCCTTCCCAGTGGACAGACTTCATCCGCACCAGACGCTTGGCCTCCATCTTTCCACCCCTCCACTCATCCTTCCATAGAGAGGACTGGTGAATGACCAAGAACAAGACAAGAATGTCTGGATCTCAGTTTTATAGGTTATGTGGGGCACTGGATTACCAATTCACTGGGTAAATTAAGAGTTTGGGATTAAGATAGATGCACTACTGTATATAAAATAGCTAACCAACAAGGACCTACTGTAGAGCACAGGGAACTCTACTCAATATCTTGTAATAACCTATAATGGAAAAGAATCTAAAAAAGAATTTATATATATATATATATATATATATGTATACGTATGTATAACTGAATCACTTTGCTGTACACCTGAAAATAACACAATATTGTAAATCAACTATATTTAAATTTTTAGAAAATTTTAAAAAGCAGAAAAAAGAATGAAAATGGCCGTCAACTTAAAAAATTCAGGACACTCCTCCAAGTTCCCTCCCAAAATAATTTGTAAGTTTTCTCACATCCAGGGTCATGTGATCTACTTCTTTGTGAAGACCTCCCAACAGTCACTCTTTCATGTAGCAGGGTGCTATTTTTAATTTTCTCCTTTGCTTTTCTGTATAGTCTTTCAACATGAGGTAACCTGGGCCCAGGTAGGAAGAGGAAGCATCCTGGTTAGGAGAGGTGCCTGGGTGGTGCTACAAGGCTCCCGGCTGACTACTGAGTTGAGAGCTGGTGGCTGCCGAGGGGCCTGGGAGACATGCAGGTTGGGCCAGGAGACAGATGGAAGATGTGTCAGACACTCAGTGGCATCTGTGCACCATCACTTTCAGGGAAAGAGCCAAATTTCCGGGGCTCCAAATAGGCTACAAGTTCATCGTCCACAGTGACCCTGAACTCGGGCTCAAACATGGATTCTCACCACCAGCCAGAGCAGAATCACCACTAGGCCGGGGGCTTTGTTCCTCCAGTGACACAAGTCATGCCGGCCTCTCCCTGTGCCCCACACAGCGTCTCAGAGATGAGCCAGGAGACAGGAGAAGAATCTGAAAGCCTGAGCAATTCTACCAAAAAGATTGAGTTAATGCTCAAAAGAGACTGTCAGTTCTTGTTTCTGTCCAAGATTGAAACTTGAACTAAAGTTCCTCTCTCTACCACCTAGCAGGAGGGCTCCCAGGTCGTAATAAAGATAAGATCTATATCTTGATATGTCCCAGTTGTAGTGAGAGTAATTTTCTGATCATACGAGTTCATTTTTTCATTTATTTATTTAACAAATAATTATTAACCACCTGCTACATGCTGAGAATTGTGCTGTACACTCAGGATGCGACTGAACTTGGGAGAGATGACAGATTATTTTTGGTCCAGGGGAAAGAAACACTGGCTGTCTAGACTGACCATCAGAATAAAGAGGTCTTTATTTATTTATTTACATCTTTATTGGAGTATGATTGCTTTACAATGCTGTGTTAGTTTCTGCTTTATAACAAAGTGAATCAGCTATACATATACATATATCCCCATATCTCTTCCCTCTTGTGTCTCCCTCCCTCCCACCCTCCCTATCCCACCCCTGCAGGTGGTCACAAAGCACCGGGCTGATCTCCCTGTGCTATGCGGCTGCTTCCCACTAGCTATCTGTTTTACGTTTGGTAGTGTATATATGTCCATGCCTCTCTTTCACTTTGTCCCAGCTTACCGTTCCCCCTCCCCGTGTCCTGAAGTCCATTCTCTAGTAGGTCTGCACCTTTATTCCCATACTGCCCCTAGGTTCTTCATGACCACTTTTTTTTTTTTAGATTCCATATATATGTGTTAGCATATGGTATTTGTTTTTCTCTTTCTGACTTACTTCACTCTGTATGACAGACTCTAGGTCCCTCTGCCTCACTACAAATAACTCAAATTCGCTTCTTTTTATGGCTGAGTAATATTCCATTGCATATATATGCCACGTCTTCTTTATCCATTCACTTGTCAATGGACACTTAGGTTGTTTCCTTGTCCTGGCGATTGTAAATAGAGCTGCAATGAACATTGTGGTACATGACTCTTTTTGAATTATGGTTTTCTCAGGGTGTATGCCCAATAGTGGGATTGCTGGGCCGTATGGTAGTTCTATTTTTAGTTTTTGAAGGAACCTCCATACTGTTCTCCATAGTGACTGTATCAATTTACATTCCCACCAACAGTGCAGGAGGGTTCCCTTTTCTCCACACCCTCTCCAGCATTTATTGTTTGTAGATTATTTTAATGATGGCCATGCTGACTGGTGTAAGGTGATACTTCATTGTGGTTTTGATTTGCATTTCTCTGATGATTAGTGATGTTGAGCATCCTTTCATGTGTTTGTTGGCAATCTGTATATCTTCCTTGGAGGAATGTCTATTTAGGTCTTCTGCCCATCTTTGGATTAGGTTGTTTGTTTTTTTGATATTGAGCTTCACGAGCTGCTTGTAAATTTTGGAGATTAATCCTTTGTCTGTTCCTTCATTTACAAATATTTTCTCCCATTCTGAAGGTTGTCTTTTCGTCTTGCTTATGGTTTCCTTTGCTGTGCAAAAGCTTTTAAGTTTCATTAGGTCCCATTTGCTTATTTTTGGTTTTATTTCCATTTCTCTAGGAGGTGGGTCAAAAAGGATCTTGCTGTGATTTATGTCATAGAGTGTTCTGCCTACGTTTTCCTCTAAGAGTTTTATAGTGTCTGGCCTTACATTTAGGTCTTTAATCCATTTTGAGTTTATTTTGTGTATCATGTGTGTCATGTTAGGGAGTGTTCTAATTTCATTCTTTTACATGTAGCTGTCCAGTTTTCCCAGCACCACTTATTGAAGAGGCTGTCTTTTCTCCATTGTATATTCTTGCCTCCTTTATCAAAAATAAGGTGACCACATGTGCGTGGGTTTGTCTCTGGGCTTTCCATCCTGTACCATTGATCTATATTTCTGGTTTTTTGCCAGTATTATACTGTCTTGATTACCATAGCTTTGTAGTATAATCTGAAGTCAGGGAGCCTGATTCCTCCAGCTCTGTGTTTCTTTCTCAAGACTGCTTTGGCTATTTGGGGTCTTTTGTGTTTCCATACAAATTGTGAAATTTTTTATTCTAGTTCTGTGAAAAATGCCCTTGGTAGTTTGATAAGGATTGCACTGAATCTGTAGGTTGCTTTGGGTAGTTTAGTCATTTTCACAATGTTGATTCTTCCAATCCAAGAACATGGTATATCTCTCCATCTGTTTGTATCATCCTTAATTTCTTTCATCAGTGTCTTATAGTTTTCTACATACAGGTCTTTTGTCTCCTTAGGTAGGTTTATTCCTAGGTATTTTATTCTTCTTGTTGCAATGGTAAATGGGAGGGCTTCCTTAATTCCACTTTGAGATTTTTCATCATTAGTGTATAGGAATGCAAGAGATTTCTACGCATTAATTTTGTATCCTGCTACTTTACCAAATTCATTGATTAGCTCTAGTAGTTTTCTGGTAGCATGTTTAGTTAGGATTCTCTATGTATAGTATCATGTCATCTGCAAACAGTGACAGCTTTACTTCTTCTTTTCCAATTTGGATTCATTTTATTTCTTTTTCTTCTCTGATTGCTGTGGCTAAAACCTCCAAAAAAATGTTGAATAATAGTGGTGATACTGGGTAACCGTGTCTTGTTCCTGATCTTAGTGGAAATGGTTTCAGTTTTTCACCATTGAGGATGATGTTGGCTGTGGGTTTGTCATATATGGTCTGTATTATGTTGAGGTAAGTTCCCTCTATGCCTATTTTCTGGAGGGTTTTTGTCATAAATGGATGTTGAATTTTGTCTAAAGCTTTTTCTGCATCTATTGAGATTATCATATGGTTTTTATTCTTCAGTTTGTTAATATGGTATATCACATTGATTGTTTTGCATATATTGAAGAATCCTTGCATTCCTGGGATAAACCCCACTTGATCATGGTGTATGATCCTTTTAATGTGCTGTTAGATTCTGTTTGCTAGTATTCTGTTGAGGATTTTTGCATCTATGTTCATCAATGATATTGGCCTGTAGTTTTCTTTCTTTGTGACATTTTTGTCTGGTTTTGGTATCAGGGTGATGGTGGCCTCATAGAATGAGTTTGGGAGTGTTCCTCCCTCTGCTATGTTTTAGAAGAGTTTGAGAAGGATAGGTGTTAGCTCTTCTCTAAATGTTTGGTAGAATTCTCCTGTGATGCCATCTGGTCCTGGGCTTTTGTTTGTTGGAAGATTTTTTTTAAAAAAATAAGGACCTACTGTATAGCACAGGGAATTCTACTCAATACTCTGTAATGGCTTATATGGGAAAAGAATCTAAAAAAAGAGTGGATATGTGCATATGTATAACTGGTTCACTTTGCTATACACCTGAAACTAACACAACATTGTAAATCAACTCTACACCAATAAAATTTTTTTAAAAGTCAGAGTTAAAAATGATACTATGATTGCCACTATGTGAAACATGTACAATAAGAAAAACAATGGTAGCTGGGACGACATGATTATGGTATTTTTCAATATCTTTTTCACATTGTTATGACTCATTTTTAATGAAAAAGTATTCACAAACGAAATCTAAAGTCTCTGTCAAATACACAATGGTCATGCACCGTCTCATAACAGTCTCATAAGTGATAGCTGCACTTCAGTGACTGGGAAATGGCTTTTAACTAAGATCTATCCGGAGGATGCTGAGTGGTGTGAGGTGTGTCAGAGTAGCAGCAGCGCGGAGAGAATAGTCACTGCTTCTTCCGGGAACCACATTAGGCAGCTCCCTATTGCACATCGGACTTGGCCGCAGGCTTCCCAGAACTCCAGCATCCTGGTGGAAATACTCTCCAGAAAGCATGGAAAAGCCAAACCAACAGAGCCAGGCTGCAATGTTTTGAATTGGATCAGAAGGACTGAGTGTGGTCTGGGTTTCACATAACACTTTTTTAAAAAAATTTTTATCTATGTTCTCACTCAAATATTATTGTTGTCAGTGTCTCTAGGATACACTCAGCCTGGTTGGATTTAATATAATACTATTTGGTTACCTTTTTTAAATGTTATATAAATGTGACTATTCATAAGACTTATGGATTCTTTCCTGGCATTTGGAAAGGAGTCTGCCAGGGTCCTTCACCTAAGCATACTACTCAGTAGAAAGTCCCCATCTTTTTACTCAAGTAAAGAAAGACAAAGACCTGAAAGCTGCCAGGAAACTGGGCCTCCCTTTTGTTTGTGCTCAGCAGTTTTGATCCAAGACTTCCTGAGAGGAGAGACGGCACAAACCACCCAGGCAGAGGGCGTGAGGGCAGCCAGTTTTTATATTGCTCTAATTTCCTTGGGAGGACCTCCTGGGTGTGACCTCTCGGCTTTCCACAAGAAACATGGGGACCCTGATGCCCCTATTTTAATAAATAAGTGGTACCCAAAGCCCTCTGATGTCACTTTATAACCGCCCCCCCTCCACGAAAGGAGGGTTTTCCCCGCATCGCCCTGAGCCTCCAGGACCCCAGGTGCCTCCTGAGCCCAGGGTAACCCAGCTTCACCTCCTGCAGCGGTCTTGTTTCCCTCAAGAGCATGTATGAGCAGAGAAGAAACACAGTTGCCTCCTCTGAGCGGTAGCTCATTACTCAAAAGGAACAGTTTTCCCTCTAAGAGCTTTTCTCTGCTTCTTTGTTACTAAATAATAAGTGCAGAATATAATGAAGTTACACAGTTGATGTATTAATGAGGACATTGAAATTAGACTAAAAATTCATAACTATTAAAACTTACATCATCTTCTATTTTGCCTTCTGACAGTCATGTGAAAATCCCAAGGATATCAGATTTTATGCATCTATTATTGGCCTGGGCAGGATTCTTTCTGTGGAATCACACCCTACTTTGAGGAGGGGCACCAGTAAAGCAGTTTCAAAATTGCTTTGCAAGATGAAAAGGGAAAAACTGTATCAAACCTGCTATTTCCTGCAAAACAGGCATCACATTGGGCGAGCATGTCTTGAGTTCCAAAATCTAGAGAGTGCTGCTCTCATGGAGAAAAATCTAGAACTTGGAAAACCATCATCCTTTTTAGGGCAAGGTCTACAGTAGAGAAGAAAATTCCATCAGTATATATTTCCACTCTATTCCTTATAAACTACCACCATCTGTTTCTTCAACAATTTTTAAAATGTAAAGTACTATGTAAGCTACCATGAAATTCCAATTTAATTCATGTACACCAGGATAAAAGGGCTGGAAGTTTTTAGGCAGGGTGAGGGCAGGTATGATAACAAGGAAGGAAATTCTGGTGTTCTAGCCCTTTCTGTGCAGTGTGACTTAGATTGGCATGTAAGTGCCTTCCTTGGAGCCTGGGTAACTAAGTGAGCCCTAAGACGGCCATCATCCGGAGCATTCTAAGGAATTTTGTTCTTTATAAAACATTTCCATCTCAAATTCGCAGCTACTTATCTACAGCTACTATTCCTTGGTGACCGAGGAGAGCTTTATCACTTGAATCATTTTGTATCGAGACCAAAGAAAATGAACAAGTATAGTGTTTTCAGCCAGAGTCCATTGTGATTATTTTATTATGACCCTACTTCATCACTAACATGAGCTACATTCAGAAGGAAGTTCCTATACAGTCCTAAACAGCATTCTTAATCTATAAGAGAAGTAATAATGGGGCTGTTATCTTATCGGTGTGCCAGATACCAAAATAGCAATTGGAGTCTTTTTTCTCCCCTGCATCTTGTAGAGCCAGAAGTTCAAAAACAACGGTGGTTGTTGGCAAGGGATTTTACTGGGTATGATTTCACCATCAAAGTTCAAATACACCTTCTCACATTTCCCATGCATTTACCTCTTTCCCCAGATATATAACTCCACAGTTTTCTCTCTGCATCCTTTATTGTCTTCTAAGGAATTGATAAGCCTCTGTCTTCTAGCTTCATCTCTAAAGCCTCTTTTCTAGTTACAGTATCTCTTTAGATGTTCAACAAAGCAGAATCAACCAAATTTTCTAATGAGACATGTCAGAGTTATTGTGAGAACAGAGGACAGCCTTTCTCATAGCGTTGTCTGTTAGCATTACTGCATGCCTAAAAATGCGTAACATTGTAACTCTGAGTAAAATAGGATTTTGAAGAAAATCAATTCTCTGGTGGGAGCGGAGTGGAGAAGGGGAGGAGAGGGAAACATCTTATCAGAACTTACAGATGCTGGGGAGGAAAACGTTCCCCTTCTTCTGGGTTCTTTGGCTAGTCTAATAATTAAATTGACATAAGACAGATTAACAGGGGAAAAACAAATTTAATTTTGTATGTAAGGGCACCTATTAAATATGACTCCCCGGTGTGACCAAAGCAGGCAACTTTAATACCTTTTGGACAAGGAAACAATAAATTTGTGAGGAATTGACAAAACAGAGGGGTTTGATCTTGTGGTAGTAAATTAGTGAAGAAGTAACAAGGTTTGTTTATGCAGCCTTCTTGGCACTAAGTTCCCTATTTCTGGTGATAAAGATGCCTTTTATCCTCCTGGTATAGGGAGTGTACCTTTGCACAGGAGATTTGTTTCCTGCTTTCAGGGGGGACAAAGGAGGGTCAGAGTGCCCTTGCTGCACCTGTACTTTTGGGGTGGCTTATTTTGCTCCCCTTCAGCTCTGCCTTTGAAACTGAGTACATAGATTGCTCTATTGAACTGGTCTCTCAGTCTTGAAAATAAGTTGGTTTAGCTAAACAGTTGTGTCTCATTTTAGGAGGTGGTGTTGTAGGTGGACCTCCAAAGTTAGTCCTGTACGGTGTGAGCAGCTCCATCAGGTATTTAACAAGTGACATTTCTATGGAAACAAAAGAAAAACAATGGTTAATGATCTGAGCAGACTATAACCCCAGTTTCTGAGTTTTGAAGGCAGCCAGTCCAGAAGATTTCTCTGGACTAGAAGTATCTTTAAGATGGAGCGAGGGTGGCAGTGGCAGTCTGACAGATTTTCCTGGTTTGTAGATTGAAGGTCTCAGGTGGTCTTTCTGAGTGATCATATAGCAACAGGCATGAAGATTGTCCACACGTGAGCTGCTGTGGTGATCTCTCCAAAGTTTATATCAAATTGTCCACCTTTAGCTTCCGTGGCTTTGAGAAAAAGGCTGCTTTAGTTCTCAATGATCCTAAGTCAAAGAGTGAGAGAAAAATTGGAAACATTAGTTCGGAGAGTTGCAGCCAAATATTGGAGGAATCTAGAAGAATTCAGGATCTTGTTCAGTTTACAGGTAGAAAACAAAACCTCAAAAACAATGAACAGAACTAGAACCTAATATCTAAAAATATGTATTATAGTTTCTACTAAAACATTTTTTTTCTCTCTACACAGAAGATGCTGTAACTGGAAACTCAGGCCAGAAATAGAGAACAGGGAGTATTCCAACAAGATTACCAAACTTCCAGCTAAAAGAGGAGTCTTCTGCTAGTTATGACAAGAAAATTTCCTGTGCTGTCCCTCAAGGAAGATACAGCCACCATTAAAACCACATCATTAAAAAAAAAAAAGAGCCACACCATGATGAATAGAATTAGGCTCATATGCTTTCAGAAACCGGTAAAACACTACAGCTTCTCAAACCTTCTAATGTAATTATTCATAAGGGAGGATGGTACATATTGTACATGCCCAAGATCCTTGGGGGTAGTGTCTGATACCTTCTGTAAACCAGAAATGTATTTATAATTTCTTGTTTTCACTTTAAAAATAAGAAAAACTCTGTGAATTGTGCTTTCTACCCCCTGTGTTTGTTTTAATATAAAAATAATGTTTTGGGCTTCCCTGGTGGCGCAGTGGTTGGGAGTCCGCCTGCCGATGCAGGGGACACGGGTTCGTGCCCAGGTCCGGGAAGATCCCACATGTCACGGAGCGGCTGGGCCCGTGAGCCATGGCCGCTGAGCCTGCACGTCCGGAGCCTGTGCTCCGCAACGGGAGAGGCCACAACAGTGAGAGGCCCGCATACCACACACACACACAAAAAAACCTTCAACAAGGGGGCTTCCCTGGTGGCGCAGTGGTTGGGAGTCCGCCTGCCGATGCAGGAGACACGGGTTCGTGCCCCGGTCCGGGAGGATCCCACATGCTGCGGAGAGGCTGGGCCCGTGAGCCATGGCCGCTGAGCCTGTGCGTCTGGAGCCTGTGCTCCGCAACGGGAGAGGCCACAACAGTGAGAGCCCCGCGTACCGAAAAAAAAAAAAAAAAAAACACCTGTCTGGCAGTATTTATTGAAACTACACTACACATATTCTATAACCCAGCATCTCCATTCCTAGGTAAATGCCTAGCAATTTTGTTAGGCATATATGTGTACACCAAAAGACATATATGAGAACATTCAGAGCAGCTTTATAATAGCCAGAAAGCTGGAAACCAATCAATATTTATCAACAATAGAATGTATAGATAGGAGCATACAATTAATTACAATGAAGTGGTGAGGAGATAGACCATGGCTATACCTTAGCAATAGAAACAAATGTCATGAAATAACGTTAGGCAAAAGAAATGGTCAGAAATATATATTTACTGTGCAATTTTACTTATATAAAACTCAGAAACTGACCAAACTAATCCATGGTGAAGGGATTTCGGAGAATAGATAGTTTTGATGGGACTTAATGACTGGGAAGGGGCCAGTTCAGGGAGTTTTAGGGGTCTGGTAATGTCCTATTTTTCCTGATCTGGTGATAAGGATGGTTAACTGTGAAAATTCAATCTGCTGTATATTTATGATTCATGCACTTTTCTGTATGTATAGTGTATTTTAATAAAATTTTTACTTAAAAAAATAACAGACTTTCTTCCTGTTATACTATCCAGAATGGCAACTGTGAATAAAACTTACTAATACATAAATCTATTGAAATTCTGTGTCCATTGGTGCTATGTCCTGAGGCTTAGTCTCTAAGGTCTTAAATATCAAGAATTAGTTTTTAATTTAATTCCTGGAAACTAAGAACTCACTAACATTGTTGACTTTTCAGTTTCCTTTCTTCCTCACGGGAAGCATTAGAAATGTCCTCCAATTTGGAGGACAACAAAAGCTGATCTGTGCTTTCCATCCTTAACGAGTCCTCAGAGCCCCGTTCTAATACCTCAGTCTTAAAATGATGAACAGAAGGAGAAGAAATAAAAGGGAGGAAGAGTAGAGAAATAAGCAAAATTCGAAAGGAAAGAAAAGAGATAAAAATGTGGGGTAGGGTGGGGTGTGTGTGAGTGTGTGTGTGTGTGTGTGTGTGTGTTTGATTGAGAATCAGGAGAAACTGGAGGAGGATTATGGAAATAGGGATAGAAGGAGGAGAAGATAGGAAGAGCAATAAAAGGAGGGATTTAGGACAGAGGAAGAGAGTAGAGCCTTTTCTTAGCCGTATGTTGAAATTTCAAATATGCTGTCCTGTTGATACCACCATGTGGAATACGAGTCTCGATTCAATTCTTCAGGTTTGGAAAATACAGTCCTGGCTGAAGAACTCCAAGCTAGTCAATGTCAAATAATTTGCATGTACTAAATGTTCATGAAGAAAATAAAGCCATGTAAGTCTTTGATAAAACTTTTTTTTCTCCCATGAAAATGTGAGGGTGGCATAAAGGGATGTGGCAGCAAAGAGTATGACAAAAATTTGGCCATAAGTAGCATCTTTATGACTTCATAGAACCTAGGATTAGGAATAGACATCAAAATTCATAAGCCTAACCCCAAAGTTGAACCTTAAGTTCCCCTTTTATAACTTTCAAACAGAAGAATCCCTCGAGAGTCTGTAACTTGGTCATTTCCATCCACTGCCTCCTTTCTCTAATACTATATGAGATTGATTTTTCCATGAGATTTTGTCATAGGGAAGAACAAATCTAACTCCATATTAGATCTGTTTCTTTTACTTTAACCTTTGTACCCTATTGCTTTTGCTTCCAGTTAGGAATTTTGCCTATAGCCTGAAATGTACAGGATAGCCCATTCTCAAGGCTCTGACCTTTAAGGGTATGACACTTTTCCATTCATATAGAGATAAAACGTTGCAGAACAGAGAATAACATTGATCTTGTCAGAGGTTTCCAGGAACATCAGGACCTGACCTACGCATACAGCTGCAAGAAAGAAGGATTCCAACACCTAGAAGTCTGCAACAACCGACAACACCCCTCCCTCACCTGGCCTTTAAAAATGCTTTGCTGAAAACCTTCAGGGAGTTCGGGGTTTTGAGGGGTATGAACCACCCGTTCTTCTTGCATGGCCTTGCAATAAAGGTTTCTCTGTTCCAGACTTGGACGTTTCAGTATTTTTTGGCCTCACTGTGTGTTGGGCCCACCAACTTACGTTCAGTAACAATTTGAGGTCCTATGTTCTTTTATAACTTGAACACTGAGGGCTGTAAACAAACGTACATGCAGAGTGAATAGCTGTGTTCAGTACTTTAGGGGCTGTAAATATTTTTGTTTTTAAGCAACTTCATGTTATAGTTATTGAAGAATAAGCATCCCATTGGCCAACCCAGGGAGGCTGATGCCCTTTTAGAAGCAAACTTTACAAAAAAGAAGGCCATCTTTCTGCCGGTATCCTTTCCTGCACCCTGCCCTCCCTTTCACTGTTTATCCCCAGTTTCCAAACTGTGGTCACACACAACTGATGAGGCGAGAAACCAAATTCTTATCTTTACCTTTGTTCTCCTTTTTTCTCAACTTAGAAATTCTGCTTCAGAATGGATGCTTTCTGCATGCATCCAACATAAAAAAAATCACTTAAAAATCCACCGTATTCATGACTCTCCGTGAGAGGTATCTGCTTTTGCTGAAGGTTTGACATCATTAGTTTTAAATTAAAATTAATGTTTGACACGGAGTAGTACAAATTAATGTTTGACACTGAGTAATATTAATGTTTGACATCTCATGCATGTTTCCTGGGAATTGCACGTAGATGGTTAAAAACAATGGTTTTTCCATAAACTATTCTGTGCCAAGGAGTTGCTTTCTACAGATGTGAAAAGTGTACATGGATGAATGCCATCTTTGAATGTAAACCTCATGGACTCGTGTACATTGTGCTGAAGTCACAGTGGTAGATCCAGGAACTATTCAGTTCGTTGGACCTTTTCTAGTGGTTTCCATTTACTTTTTATCAAAAGCAAAAATCAAAGCTATTTTCAGTGCAAAACCAAATTCTAAACACCACTCACCAGAATTAGCCAAGCCACATTTCATCTGAAAATCACCTGCAGAATTTAGAAGGCAATGTAGAATTAGTAATTGGTGTTTTAAATGGATATATTGAGAAAATGCCGAGGCGATGAGTCAATACTTCTGAAAGAAATTTCATTTCAGAATTTTCTGAGTGAGGGCCCCAAATTATAAGCCTACCTACACATTAGCTCATGGATGATAGAAGTCAGTTCACCCAGACATTGATTGTGTGCATAATTTTAAAAAGAATAAATACTACTTTGGAAATTGCTCCGGTTCCTTCTGCCAAAAGGAACACCCTTTCTGGGCACATCGCCACTAGATAGTTGCCCTGCTTTCTTTGTGACTGTGGAACCCTGAAACACTGTTTGCAATTTTATGAAAGGATTCACTGACTCAGAGGATAATCAGGGAAAACTATTGGCTATTAAAATGGAGAAAGGTGGACCTGAGGATCCTTAAAAAGAGTTAGCCTTTATCTTAGTATACTGTTCACCTTCTAGGTATTTATTTAAACTTGAATCCTATCATCTCTCTCTACTGCCACACAACCAACATTTCTTATCAACTCTTTTTTTAATTATTTATGTTTATATATATATATATAGAGAGAGAGAGAGAGACATATAGTTGATTTACAATGTTGTGTTAGTTTCAGGTGTACAGCAAAGTGATTCAGTTATTAATATATATATATAAATGTATAGTATTTTATATACTATATATATATACTATATTTATATATATATATATATACATATAAAACTTTTTCAGATTCTTTTCCATTATAGGTTATTACCCCTTGTGCTATATAGTAGGTCCTTGCTGTTTACTTATTTTATATATAGTAGTGGGTATCTGTTAATCCCAAACTCCTAATTTATCCCTCTCCCCACCACTTTCCCCTTTGGTGACCGTAAGTTTGTTTTCTATGTCTGTGAGTCTATTTTTGTTTTGTAAATAAATTCATGAACCTTCAAGAGCTTCTTAAACAGCTGAGGCTCCTGGGAAAATCCATCCCTAGAGCAGGTATCTATTACGATGACAAACCTCTGGGCCCCCCAATATGGAAACTATAGGACCTGTTGGTTCCTCAGTGCCACACTGGGGCTCAACATTGGTCTGTTGCAGACAAGTTGGACATTCAAAGCCATCAGTAGTGAGACAGGCCTTGGGAAGAGGAAGTTCACGCTGCTGGACTTGTCTGTAGCCTGTCTCTGCCACCATAGCCATTCTGTTCCTGGGTCTATCCTGTGAGATCTGGCTGGCTGATGATGAAGCTGACGAATGTCAACTGGCCGAGTCATTTCGTCTGCTTAGTTATTCGGGGCCCCTTCTGTGGATGCTCTGTGGTGGGCATTAAAGTGTGATGCAAACATCTGTACACTCTGTGCTGACTTGGTTTATTGTCCATCCACATGCCTCTATCCCAGATCTCCTTGCCCCCGTCTTCCTGTCCTTTTCCTTCCTGGCCACTGCCCGGTAGTCTGTATTCTCACATCAGGCAACGTCAGGTTCAATGCTCTGCCCACTGGGGAAATTTTCCCTTTCTCCTGCTTTTCAGTCACCCGTGAAAGTGGCCATAATGCAGCCCCTGTCCATTGTTGACTTGTATCCGCATACGGAGCCAACCTATCTGCAAACCAACCTTGAATCTTTCCTCCTCCTTAGGTATGGAGTAGGTACACTGGTACAATCCCAGTGGGTGACGAGGGTTTGGGGTTACCTCATGCTACTGACATGTGCCCTCTGGTCCTGTGTGGACTTGATCTTGGATGCCTCACTGCCGTCTTGTGGTGGACTTTCTGGGTCCGTTGACTTTAGGACTTGGATGGTCTGAGAGAACCCAGCTCCTAATGGGACGTTCCGGATTCATGGTCACTGGGGGCTTCATAGTTCAGCATTCTAGCTCTCACAGGGCCAGTGACATACTAGGTTCTGTTTCCTTCTCTGCTAAGGATGGCCTGGCTTAACTCCAGAATCACACTGGCCTGTGTTGTGACCCTCCTACTGGAGCTTAGCATAAGCTCTACACTGCAACACCTTTGCCCACTGACACTTCCCAAAGCAGAGGATCTGCTTGATCGGATGATCCCAATGGCTGGGCTGAGGGCATCGTGGCCTGGGCCTGATGCAGTGTTCTTACCCACTCTGGGTGCTCTTCAAAGCTGGCAGCCTTCTTTGTCACCCAGTTCATGGGCTGGAGCAGTTTCCCTAGGTGTGAAATGTGGGGCAGCCCACAGTGCAGACACTGCTCTCTTCGTATTTCCAAATGCAGTATCATCACACCCACCACAGCTTTGCATCCACACGGACATTTTCAAGGGTCACTGCCGGTGAACTATTTAGCAGTTGAACTGCGTCTTGTGCCAGGGACCATACATGTGCTCCCTTCCTGCCAAGACATAGGTAAACTCATTCTGTGCCCCATCTTGCTGCCTGTTTGCCCAAACCACTCTTGGTACTATTTGTGTTAATCCAGACCCTCTGAGAAGCAGACATAAAGGGAGGGTTATGGAAAAACATGCAAGAATTTTATTAAGGAAGATGTCTGTGAGAAAACGATTAGGGAGAGAGCCAGAAAAGGCTGGGAGAGAGGACAGAGTATGAGCCATGTGTGAGCCCCAGTGAGGGAAAGAGGGAGGGTAGGGTGTCATGCAGTCTAAGGAAGCCTCAGCAAAGATGGCAAGGATTCCTTGAGCTTAAATTGGCCAAAAGAGGAGTTCTATGTCCCCAGAAATGAGTCGTTTTTAGTGTCCCCATAGCACTCAGTCCTTGACTGGGGAGCAGCCCGTGGCAGGTGTGATATTGCCCCAAAGGAAGCAGTGGATTTCAAAGGGAAGCATCTGGGGCCCTGGATCAATTAACCTCCCTGTAGCAGAAGGTCTATAAGGCACAGTTTCATATCTGCCATATGGATTCAATGTAATTTCAATCAAAATCCCATCAGTATTTTTTTTTTTTTTGCACAAACCCATGAGCTGGTTCTGAAATGTACATGGAAATGTAAAGGAATACCTAAAATAATTTGGAGAAAAAAAATAACAAAATTGGAAGACACATATCACCTAATTTCAAGACTTACTATAAAGCTGCAGCAACCACATATACATCTAAATCGATGAAGCAGCACAGAGTCCAGAAATAAATACATGCACATATGGTCTATTGGGTTTTTTTAAGGTGCAAACATAATGAAGAACTGTTATTCCATTCAATAAATGATGCTGGAAAAATTTAATGTTGATGTGCAAAAAATGAACTTGGACCCTTACCTCACACCGCTTACCAAAATTAACTTGAAATGGATCATAGATGTAAAAGTAAAGTTAAAAACCAAAACTTCTAGAAGAAAATATAAGACAATATTTATAACCTTGGTTTAGGCAAAGATTTCTTAGGATATGAAAATCAAGAACTATACAATAAAAATTTTATAAATTAGACTATCAACATTAGAAACTTTCGCTTTTGAAAAGCATTGTTAAGAAAATGAAAAGCAAGAAACAGACTGGAGGAAAATATTTGCAAAAAATATACAGATGGCCCCAAACTTATATTGGTTCGACTTACAATATTTTCAATTTAACAATGGGTTTATTGGGACATAACCCCATTGTAAGTCAAGGAAGATCTGTATCCAGAATATATGCAGAGCATATAAAGAGCTCTTACAACTCAATAAGAAGACAAACACCCAATTTTTAAAAGGTAGGAGGGGCAAAAGTTTTGACCACACACTTCCCAGAAGAAGATATATGAATGACAAATAACATAAAGATATGCTTAACATCAATAACCATTGGAAAATGTAAATTAAACCACAATAATATACCACTACATATGCACTAGAATATATAAAATGAAAAAGACTGACAATGCCATGTGTTGCTAAGGATATGCAAACACTGGAATGCTCATATATTGCTGGTGAAATGCAAAATGGTACAACCAATTTGGAAACCACCTTGGCAGTCTCTTATACAGTTAAACATGGACTTAACATATGATGATCCAATAGTTCCATTCCTACATATTTACCCAAGATAATGAAAAATATATGTTCACACAAATACTTCTGAAGTTCATCACCGCTTTATTTATAATAGTTCCAAATTGGAATCAATCTGTATCTTAGCATATCCGTGTAGTCACACCATGAAATTACTATTTAGCAATAGAAAGGAATGATCTGTTGATAAACCCAACAACATAGATAAATCTCAAAAGGACTATGCTGAGTGCAAAAGACCAGATAAAAGACTGTATGATTCATTCATATGAAATTCTAGAAAGGCAGAACTATAGTGGCAGATCCGTAGCTTCCAAAACCTGGAGATGGGAAATGGAGATTGATAGAAAATGAGAACTGGGGAACTTTTTGGGTGATGGGATTGCTCTATATACCATCAGCGTGGTGGTAGTTACAGAACTCTACAACGTTTGTCAAAATTCATTGAATTTTACACTTAAAATTGGTGAATTTCATTGCCTATAAATCATAGCTCAATAAGGCTGATTTTTAAAATTAAGAGAAAACAAAATAATGGCAGGTAGGTACATAAAGCGCACTTGGAATAAGATTAAGAAGAGCTGACGCTTACTGAAAGGACCATGAATTTGGTTCTAAGATTTCTAATTGCCATCCTGAAAATGGTAATCTAGCCAAAATGTACTGGTCTTGGTTTCAAGACCAAGTAAGAATTCCTCTATACATAAAGCGAACACCATTTGAAATCAGAACAATATTATTATAATACATTCAACAGTGACTTTGCAGCAGTGCACTGTCTATCATATTGACCCATTATACAGACAATTCTGTGAAGCAGTTTGGGAATATAGTCATTAAAGTATTGTAAATAAGCAGTTCTTTACTGAACTGTATTAATCCATGGTGAGATTTCAGAGTACTGTAATCTTCAATTATTTTTTTTTCCTAAATGTTATTTCTCTCAATAGGGCATTTAACAAACATTGGCAATGAGCTAAGGGTTGCATTTCTTGGCAGTGATATACACTATTCCATGGTGCCGCCAACCCCCCTCCCAAACATTTGAGCATATCATTGAGCTGGAGATACAGGGGACCTGTGGGTAGAACTCAAGGACTCTAACAAGGGAGGACTCTGCTAGCTTTATCCTTTGAGCAATATTCTCCTTTTGTATTTTCACATGAGAAATATACAGGGATTAATGGCTTTTAGCTGTTACCTTCTCTGCAGCCTCTCAGAGATTAAGGAAACCAAGCCACTTGTATGTTTTTATGAGGTTCAAGTATATTAAAAAATGAAGGGAATTCCCTGGCGGTCCTGTGGTTAGGACTCCGCGTTCTCACTGCCAAGGGCCTGGGTTCAATCCCTAGTCGGGGAACTAAAATCCCAAAAGCTGCATGGCATGGCCAAAAAAAAAAAAAAAAAACCCTAAAAAATTTTTTTTTAATTTTTTAAAAATTAAAAAAAATGAAGATTTACCAAAACAAGTCTCTAAATATTATAATAAATACAAGGTTAAGAATTAATAACTTACTATGAATTAATAGTTTGTAAATATTGTCAGTGTATCTGTGTGACTGCATGTTTATTTGGAGATAATGTCAAAAGTTTACATTGAAGCCCCCCAAAGTCCGCATTCCTTTTTTTTTTTTTTTAATAAATTTATTTATTTGTTTTTGGCTGTGTTGGGTCTTCGTTGTTGCACTGCAGGCTTTCTCTTGCTGCGGCGAGAGGGGGCTACTCTTCGTTGCAGTGTGCAGGCTTCTCACTGCCGTGGCTTCTCTTGTGGAGCATGGGCTCTAGGCGCATGGGCTTCAGTAGTTGTGGCACACAGGCTTAGTTGCTCCATGGCATGTGAGATCTTCCCGGACCAGGGCTCGTACCCGTGTCCCCTGCATTGGCAGGCAGATTCTTAACCACTGTGCCACCATGGAAGCCCCCAAACTCTGCATTCTTAACCATCATGTTATAGGCTGAACTGTACAAAGATGCCAATTGTTCATCTGCTACCTACAAAATGAGTAATTTCATGTGGTTCCCCTTAATAGAATGCTGAAGTTGACTCCAGCTGTGTTCATTTGAGTTTGCATATATGGGACACACTGGTTCCTACTGCCACTCAAGAATACACATCAACCTTTTATCTGAATTTGGCAAATACAGTATTTATAGCCAAGTGCTTTTTGCTCCAGGGCAAAGACATTTTAAAATTCATGTCTCCTTTGTGAAGAGGTGGGAGGCATAGTAAAGCTGATGAGGGCTTAACAAAAAGAAAAGTTTCCTAATGATTAGAGCTGTCCAAGGGCACTGATGGCCACTGCGGACACTGGTGGGGGCCTTTTCCCTGAGAGGCACCCTCAGAAGTAGGACCTGCTATTATCCAAAACCTTTATTGAGGTGCACTTTCTCAAGGCGACTCAGCCAGAGCAGGAGGTGGGCATCCACCCCGGCTTGCCCACAGGGTGGTAAGCCTGCTCTGCTGCCCGTTGTACTGGGGACGCTCTGATTTTTATCTCAGATGCCAACATTTAGAAATCAAAAGCAAGGGAATTCTACTGAAAAACAGGAAAAGTTCCTTTTGTTCTAGTTGAAAATTTTTGTAATTTAGAAAAGATTTAGAGAGAAATAATGCTATGTCCTTAAGAAGCCCGTGTTGAGAGCCCTTAAATTGTGTAGCCTATTCTCATAAAGACAAATTCCTTTCTGGCCTCCAGCCGGTTACTAAACCATCCTTTCTTCCTTCCGGACAGAGCCCATGGGGTTCCTTAGATGTTCAGCATTGAGATTTAGTAGCATTGAATTTGCTGTAAATTGACTCTGGAGGGTAATCGGATCATGACCACTGCCCTCATCTGCATTTTATTGGTTCATGGTGCTCACCTGTGTTCACCTTGGTAACAAAGCCTCATGGAGACCTGCTCTCAGCAGTGGCCAGATCCCAGGGCTCTGACTTGAGCTGGAAGCCAAAAACTGCAGCCCACATTCCACAAACCAGCTCAGTTGGCTCCCCCCAGCTAGTAGGACCACCAGCATGAGCAACGCCCGAGAAATAAAATCCAACGGACCTCGAGCCTGCACAGAATGAGACGGAGCATCTTTGCAGGCTAGAATGTTTCTCTTCCTTCCACACCATGTCCACACACGGCTCCCCTGAGCTGGATGAAGATAAGCAAGTGTCCCATTAACTGTGAAGTTTGGTTTCACTGATTATAGGTTGCAGTGATCACCGGGCTCAGTGGATCCGATCTGACTTCTCCAAAAGCCATTTTACAAGGGGGCTATTGTATTCGTCCCTTGCTTACCCTCATCAGTGGGGCATTCAGTGGTAAGGATCAGATCGGAAGTAATTTCTTAGATTTTCTTCCAATGTTTCCAAAGAGAGGAGAGATTATCTGCTTCCCTCTGAATCTTCCTGATGGTGTGGAGAGCCCTGGGACAGCTGGGATGGGGGGTGTCCTGTTTGCAACTACTAATCATACGTTGTCATTGGCCAGCCTTCTGACATGTGTCTCAGCCAGGAGGCACGGGGTTTACCCCTCGAGAACACCATCCTGTTTCGTGGCTGTTCTTAGATCTCTGGAGCCAGGATCAGGGTGAGATGCCCATCACTGCCTCCCTGGTCCTATCAGAGGCTGATACATCTTCACTTTCTGCTCCTTAGTTTTTCTCTGGCTTATAGCTCCTGAACGAAAGCAGCAGACAAGAGTCTCCTACACAGCAGAAGTGACCAAGAGCTGGACCAAGCACTCGGGGCCTCCTCCCCGCAAAGGTCTGCACTGCTCAACACTGGTCACGTTCTCTTTCCCTGCTCTCCTTGCCTGCCGGGCAGCCACGAGGCACGTGCCACCTGCCTTCATTTTCCTGCATCACCTTACTGTGCTGCTCCCAGGGTTTGGAATAATAATTGCTAGTGCCCTGGATTGGTTCCCCTTTGCATTATATTATTCACTCCTTTCAAGTTTCCCCTTAATATAGTTCATGCTCAAGGCTGCTGTCTGGGTCTTTATCACAGGAGAATTTTCAGGTGTTTGGTAATTAAGAGAAAGAACTATGGAAAGTTCCTTCCTCTGCTCCCAGCCAGGTCAGAGGAGAGGAGAAACCCGCAAATATTAAACTGATGCCAGCCATCATCTTAGAATAAAGGGGACGAGGCAGAAACTACTGCTTTGTGTCAGCGCATGTGTATATTTTATTCAGTAAAAGAAACTGCTGTGGGCCCAAACACCCCACTTTTGTGTGTACACGGCTGGCCTGGCCTGGAGGATGGATCTGAGATTACATTCCATGATGTTGCACCACTATGTTCAATAACCACGTCTTCTTTTCACATCCAGATCACATTAGGAACCCATTTACTTTATTCAAAAAAAGTGTAAGCTATTCAGTCCTGAGTCTCCGGTTATCGCTGGCGTTCGTACATGACTGAGCATGGTGACTAAAGCCTCATATGAACATTTTGAACTGTGATTTTGACTTTTTAACCTGGGGCTCTTCAACTTTCCTAAAGGGAGAAATCCAGTTGATAACATCAGACCTTATGGTATCATATTAGCTATTAAAAAAAAAAAGAAAACAATAGAGAGCAAAAATAAATGAAATAACACCAGCCAGGTGAGATAATCAAATCCATCTTCATCCCTTCACACTGAGAGAGGAATGTCAGCCCATTTCTCCTTCCTCTTCTCCTTCTCCTTCTTCTTCTTCTTCACTGTGTAAGCTTCAGCTCTTATTTCATTTTAAATAACTCTCCCATCATTGCTTGTTTTACAGATGTGAATTCGTGGAATGAATTAAGTTTTGCTCACGGCATTTAGTTTAGTGATAATCTTCTTCTCAGAGGAATGGAAATGAAAGGGGAAAACATATTAGCAAAGAGCCTCCACCCTACAATGCCAGGTCTGTAATGAAGTCTAAAGATGCTGAGAGAAAACACTGCCTAACCAAAGTAGGTCTATTACAGCCAGGTTTTGACATTTCACTGAACCCTACTAGAAAGGGGTAAGAAAAACCGCTGTCAAGACTCACTTGAAGGGTAAAAGTGAAATTAAAGTTATTCTTTAATGTGGATGAGGAGTGGAAAGATAAAGTGCAGTCATTAAGGGAAGCCAGTAGGTGACGTCCCCAAAGGGGATGAGATCCTGGTCATGGAACACTGTGGAAAGAAGCCACAAAGCTCAGTCCCAGGTGGACAATCGTTCATTTCTCTTCAGTGGCCCCGTGGTGTTTTGGAAGGAGCAACCAAAATGAGAATATATCCGTTTGAGCCTGGACTCTACCACATTGGGGCGGTCTGTTTCCTCACTTGCAAAATGAGAGGAGGTGGACCTCAGAGGATTACATCAGCCTCCAAGGAGATGGAGACGCTGAGTCAGCTTCCCAAAGGGTGCAGATGGAGAGAGAGTGATCAGGTGGTTGAAGGTGCAGTCGAGCAACTATGACTTTTCATTGCCGGACCATCTTTCTTGGTGCACTCTTTAAGAGCAGAAAGTAGAGGATGGCCAACTGTGCTTTACTGGATGGTAGCAGAAGGATGAGAAAAGAGATTTTTTGGTTTTTTTGGTTCTTACCAATTTCAGAGCACTTTGATAAATTTGTTGTTTTTTCTTTTTAAATGAAAAGTTCAGAGAGAAGCAGCTAGTGTCATTTTTCGAAGAGGACAGCTGGTCAAACGATTCCTCTGTTTAAAATCTCACTGTGGTTCCTCAACCCCTTCAAGGAGAAAATTCAAATTCCTTAGAATGATATGCCTGGCACAAAGTGGCTATCCTGCTTTGGTTAAATGAATAAATGAAAAACTAGTACCACTGACCACTAATCCATGGTGACAACAATAACGAGTATAAAAAATGAAGAAATATTGATACTACTGCCCAGACCCTCAGACAACTTTCTTGGCTTCAGTGGAAGATTCGTGGGGGTGACAGAAATGCCAAGGACTCTCCAGAACTAAAAAGAGAAATTCTCTTTGATTAATGAAAAGGATCAAAAGAGAATTAAAGAGACCAGCTTCCACACTCGGTGGCTGGGTGTTGTCTTACACACAGTCACTGGAAAACCATTGGACACCTGTGCTATGGGTCTCTCCCTTGGTCTGAGAAACATCCTCTTGTGTCATCCCTTTAAGTTCCTACTGTTCTTCTGCAAAAGCTGACCAACTCAGAATTCCAGCCCATTAGGAGACAAAACTAATTTGATAAACTCCTTTAAATGGAGGCATTAATGGATGGTAATGGCTAAATTGGTGAGGAAATCCCAAAGGGGGTCATCCCTGTGTGTATGAATCAGGTCCCAGGGCACAAAATGGAAAATTGCCCAGAGGCACCTTGACAGCCAAGGAGGAAGCAATCAGCATGATTTTCTCCTTTAGGTTGGGATGGGGGGAAGATTCTGGATGGCCCATCCTCAGAAATACAAGCCCAGCTCAAGGGAGGCAGAAACCGTACAAACCCTGTGAGAGCTGTAACTGTGAAAACCCTGCGTTGTCTCCTCATTGGCTATTTTTTTAAACTAGACTGAGAATGTCTCTATTTCTTTAAAAAAATTCTGTCAATATTTGCTTTATATGTTTTGAATTTTGTTACTGGGCCAAGTTGAATTGTTATACCATTTTCTCTTGAACTGACTTTTTAATCATCACCTCTAACAAAATATCTTGTCTTAAGCCTTCTTTATATGATATTAACATAGGTACATTAATTTTCTTTTGGTTGGTGTCTGTATGGTGTATCTTTTTTCCATCTTTTTTTTTTTTTCAGCCTTATGTCCTAAGTATTATGAAGAGTTTGTAGTTGCCTTTCCTATCCCGTCTGACAATCTTTGCTTGGCTTTTATGTAATTACGGATATAATTGGATTTAAGTTTATCATCCTGTTGATTTATTTGTTTATTTACTTATTTTCATTTGTGTTATGATGCCACTCTGCCCGCTGGGCATTCTGCTCCCTCCCTTTTTTAAGGTGTTGAATGTCAATAGTTACCATACAC
Organism: Tursiops truncatus; assembly: GCF_011762595.2. Lineage (NCBI taxonomy): Eukaryota > Metazoa > Chordata > Mammalia > Artiodactyla > Delphinidae > Tursiops > Tursiops truncatus. The sequence goes on along the minus strand of NC_047035.1, from coordinate 159,440,765 downwards.
AAGATAGCAGTCACAGTAATTTAAAAGTCTCCTACTCAAGCAGGCATATGTAAAGCAAAGGGGAGTCCTGGGTAAGGGATCAGGCCCAACAGCAAAAGTGATCTTTGAAGACTGAGGAGAAGAGAGAGAGAGCACACAGACTGGGGGACAAATATTTATAGGACAAGAGCTCCACAATGAGATTTTCATATGATGCTAGGGAAAGTCTAATTTCAGGCAGCCAGTTCCAGTCTGGGAGATCCAAATGGACATAGCAGGGTGCTGTGCAGGCAACTTAATAAAGTGCAGCAGGAGTGAGCGCCAGTTACATTTACTGTTCCCCATCCAGTAAATTCAGATGACTATCAGTTTTCACAGTTGCTCTGTAAGTGTTCACTGGCTTCATTAAATGACTTGGTTTAAGTGTGAGTTTTCTGGGCGTGACTCAATTCTACTTCTCCACAATTTGTACCTTCTGGTGTTTCATTCCTTTATTGCTCCCTTCTTTCATTTTTTTCAGATTAATCAAATATATTTCTAATGTTTTCTCCTTTCTTATTTAGTTGTACATCATTGTATAATCTGCAGCCTTAACTTACTATAGTCCACCTTAAATTAGTATTTTTATTACTTCCCAAACAATGCAAGCATTTGGTATTTTATCTCCATTTACTGCCCCATTATTTATGGAGTATAATTTACATCTACGTGTCGTTAACCCACAGATATTATTGTTGTTCTTTACTCTTCCTCCAGTTTTGTGCTCCCTTCTGGAATCATTTTCCTTCAGCTTGAAGAAGTTTCTTCAATGTTTCTGACAGTTCTAGTTGTCTGGAGAAAATTTTTCTCAACTTTTGCTTGTCTGAAAATGCCTTTGTTTTTGCCTTCAATTTTGATCTCCATTTTGCTGCCATTTTCTCATAGAACTTTAGCTTTTTTTTCTTTTACTTTAGCATTTTACAGATGTCATTCTATTGTCTTCTGGCTTCCATGATTCTTGTTGAAATGTCAGCCATCAATTTTATTGTCCCTCATTTAAATGTAATGTGTTTTTTCCTCAGGCTACTCTAAAGATTTTTTCCTCTGTTTTTAGTTTACAGAAATTTGACTGTGATGTACCTAGTGGTGGTTTCTCTGTATTTATTCTACTTATGGCCCTCTGAGTTTTGTGAATCTATTGGTTTATGTCTTTAATCATTTTGAAAACCTCAGCAATTATCACTTCAAATATTTCTTTGAAGCTCTTCTCTATCTCCTCCTGGGATTCCATTCACACATATGTTAGACATTTTACTAAGCCCTACATTTCTCTTATGGTTTATCTGTTTTCTCCATTCTCTCCCACCCCCCTCAAATATGTGCTTCACTTTGTTTCTTATTGATCCATCTTTGAATTCATTAATCTGTGTTTTACTGTTTATTGTCTTATTTTAAACCCATCCAAAGAGATCTTAATTTTTAATACTGTATTTTCCATTTCTGGACAAGCCATTTGATTCTTTTTTCTGGATTACAATTCTCTATTGATGTTCTTCATTTTCATCCTTTGTACATCTTTTCCTATATTTTCTTTAACATATTAATAATAATGACTTTAAAGCCTTATCTCTATGTTCATGTCTATAGGTCTCCTATTGCTTCTTATTTTCTCCTGAGTATAGGTCACATAACCTTGTATCTTCATTAGTCTAGTAAGTTTTGAGAATATGCTGGACAGTATCCATTTAAAAAGTCATAAAAGCTCCAGATGACATCTTTCACCATTAAGTATTTACTCCTGTTTTCCGTTTAGGTAGATAAGGTAATGGGGTATTCACCTTGATCCAGTTATAGACTGAGCTCACACAGGACTGGTTAGTAGTTTTAGTGTGCCTAACTTCATTTCTTATACAACCTTTTTTTTTGAGGAAGGAGAGGGGAATGGCCCTTCTGAGATTTCTGATTAAGACCCTGACAGATCTCTGTCTACTCAGTCCTGGAAGACTGCAGGGAATTCAATTCCATACTTCAAAAGTTTTGGACTTAGTTATTATGTCTCTTGCTTCCCTCTCCAATACCCTACTTCCCCTCCAACTCTCCCCAATAGCTCTGAAATCTAGTACATCAGTAAATTTCCTGAGATGGAGACAACCTGGGTGTTTGAAGCAGGCCACCTCCCCCTAGTAGAACTTTCTCCCCTAAGCTTCCTAAGATTATGGAAAATTTCACTGTGTTTTTGAGAAGCATTTGGCATTGTTTTCCAACCACCTATCCTATTCCAGTTATTTACTGCTGCTTAGCAAACCAGCCCAAAAGGTAGTTGCTTAAAACAATCATTTCTTTTGATCATGAATCTACAATTTGGGCAAGTCCTGATAGGGATGCTTCATCTCTGTTCCATGGGGCATCAGCTGGAGTGCCTCACCTGTGTTTGGAGGGATTTGGTCCTGTGTTTGGAAGGATCTGGTTCCATGATGGCTTACTCACATCTGGTAAGTTGGTGATATCTGTCAGCTGGTAGCCTAGCTGGAGCTATTGGCTGAGATTCCTCTCCACATGGGCCTCTCCATGGAGCTGTTTGGATATTCTCACAGCATAGAGTCTGGGTTCTAAGAGGCAGAGAATGGAAGCTGCAAATCTCTTAAAGACTGGACTTAGGATTTGTTACAGCACCACTTTTGCAGTATTTTATTTGTCAAAGCAGTCACTTAGCCTGCCCAGATTCAAGGGTAGGGGACATAGATCCCCAACCATCAATTGCAGAAATGTCTAAGAAGTTGTAACTCACCACACTCCATGGCATCCCAGAACTAAATAAATGTCCTATGAGAAAAACAGACCACAGTTTTAGATGTCCTCCATTTCTAATATGTCATTTCAGCCTTTCACAATCACCAAAAGTCTCACTAGTTTCTCTTGCCTTTAGGAGAGTGCCTCTGAGTGGGTCACTCCAAGTATAACCCTCAGTCTGGGCCCAGAGTCTGAAAATATTCTCAGAGCTGAAATTACTCACCTCTGAATGGCATTCCCTTGGCTGGGATTCAAGACCATCTTTGCTGCTTCCAAAGCTCTTCAGCAACTTGAAACCATGGTTGTTATTGAGACTGCCTAGTACAACATATTAAAGTAAGAAAAGAAGAGGGCTCAAGAGAGAATCTCAAGAACCTCCAAAGCTAAAGAGACAGATGTGAAGATTAGACTGAGAAACACCAGCCAGAAGGACAGGAAGAAAAGCAGGAGAGGGCGGAGCCGCAGAAGCTAAGGTTGAGTGTTGAATATGTGAGAGTGGTCTCCAGTGCCACAGAGAGGAGATGGTAAGATAAGGAATGAAGCCTGCATTGGATTTAGGGACAGAAAGACAGGTGCAAGGAGTGTTTTGGTACAAGGATGGGTGTAGAAGCCAGAAGGACATGGGGTAAGAAGTGAAAAGGAGGTGATTGATAAAGTGAAGACGAGGTGAGTGGGCAACTCTTTCAATAGATCTAATTGTGAAGAGGAGGAGAAAGATAGGGTGATACATGAAAAGGGACATGAGATTGAGTGGAAGTTTAATTTTTTATTTGACTATAGGATAAACTTGAAAGTGTCTGAATGGTAATGGAAGGAGGCCAATAGAAAGGAAGGAGCTGAAGGACAGGAATAAAAACACAGACATAGAGAATGGGCTTGAGGACATGGGGAGGGGGAAGGGTAAGCTAGGACGAAGTGAGAGAGTAGCATTGACATATGTACACTACCAAATGTAAAAGAGATAGCTAGTGGGAAGCAGCCGCATAGCACAGGGAGATCAGCTCTGTGCTTTGTGACCATCTAGAGGGGTGAGATAGGGAGGGTGGGAGGGAGACGCAAGAGGGAGGGGATATGGTGATATATGTATACATATAGCTGATTCACTTTGTTATACAGCAGGAACTAACACAACATTGTAAAGCAATTATACTCCAATAAAGATGTTAAAAAAAAAAAGAAAGGAAGGGGCTGAAGCTGTAGAAGACAAAGGGGTAATAGATGAACAACAACATCTCTTGAGAGGCAAGAAGAGATTTTATCCAGAGAAGTGGTGGCGAAATCATCCCTAGGCTAGGATTAGCATGGTGGGAGTGAAGAGGAGCTGGGTGAATTCTTCTCTTCTATTAAATCAGGAAACAAAAATAAAGAATGGGATGCCCATGGAGCTAGGTTTTGGGTAGGGTAGCAGAAAATGGTGGGGGGTTCTAGAAAATTATTCCATTTACTTTAGTGAAATAGGAATATAGCTCCCTGCTAAAAGTGTGAGAAGGCATGCAGAGAGGTAGAAGATTTGAGAAGAGATGAGGTTTGAAATAAGCACTGTGGGGAATAAGAAAGATATATAAAGATTACTACTGGGCCGCTTTGAGTCTAACTGAGGTTATAAATCAGCATCACCAGCCTGAGAGGTTTTTGATATAAGGAAACATACAAGTCAAACAGTTAAGCTAACTTGGAGTTGGAGTTTTATGAAGCATGTGTCACAGAAGAATAATAGACCAAAGAAACTGAGAATTTAGGCAAACAAGTGCTTGAAGCAATGGTCCTAGTAGTCTAGGCTGGAAGGATGGAAAGTTATGATAAAGTGGTAGAATGGAATAATTAAAGCAATCCGAGTTGCATGCATGAGGTCAAAGTTCAGGAGTAGTGAGAGTTCAGGTAGACGTTTATGGCCAGAGAGGAAGACGTGGAAAATTAAGCTTTCAGAGGCAGAAGAGTTCAGCGTGATGGCAAAGCACACACAGCAGACACCTGAGCAGGTGGCTGAAGTGAGGAGGTGATAAAAGGCCATTGACGCTGAGGGAGTCTGAGAGCTTCAAGGTTTGGTTGCCAAACCAGCAGTACAAATGAAACAATAAGACATGCTGACTGGATTAGAGGTGTTGATGGGGACCAAGAACCAGATTCCCAAGTGTGTGACTGAGAGGTCAGCCCAGGGAGCGAGTAAGCGTCAGCAACAGAAAGAGCAAATGAGTGTTGGCATAGATGGGGCAGTACTTCCAAGCTGCAAGAGAGAGGACCAGCACAGTGTCGGAAGTGGCATTGGGCTTCCAGAAGGAACGAGGACTCCGTCTTCCAAGACTGCGGTCCATGGAGTAACCACGGGTCAGTGGGCAGCATCTTTTTATGGGGAGCACAGGCAATACAGTAAGTCCCCTACATATGAACCTTCAAGCTGTGAACTTTCAAACGTGCGAATGTGCGTTCGCATGTCTAATCACGTAAGTTAGTTCACATATCTGGCGTACATTGTCACGTGTGTGCATCCCTTGCAAGTAGTTGTGCTTTTGTGTACTTTACTGTACAGTACTGTACAGAGTACAGTATCTTTATTTTTTGCCTGTTTACTCGATGCCAGCGCCTGTATGCCAGCTGCTGTCCTGTACTACTGTACTTTTCAAGGTACTATACTGTATGATTAAAAAGTTTTCTTTATTTTTTGTGTTTGTTTGTTATGTATTATTTGTGTGAAAAGTATTATAAACCTATTTCACTACAGTAGTATATAGCCGATTGTGTTAGCTGGGTACCTAGGCTAACTTTGTTGGACTTATGAACAAATTGGACTTACAGAACAGAACTCATTCATATGTAGGGGACTTACTGTAAGGGTCTTCAGGGGTAAACCAGCTATCAGCTGCAGCAAAGAGAAGCTATTCTTGATAGTGTCATCTGTCTTCTGCTGTCATGGGGAATAGACGGGCCTCTGCTGAGACAATAGGCTGTTTTCAGATATGTCCTTATGACAGCTGCCCTGACCAAGAGGGAGTGTGTCCGGCATCACTCCCTCCAAACCCCTCACCCTTCTGAAGATGCCAGGGAGCCCCCAGGCCCTGGAGCCCCCAGACCCTGGAGCCCGCAACATGTTCACTCAGGCAGGGCGACCTTCCTGGGGAGTGGTCCCCTGGCCTGGGTAACCAACACCTTCTCCTTCCCCCTGTTCTCATTCTCTGCTAAAGCATTATGACATTCATTGTCATGGGTTAGTGCAGAAAGAATAGAGGCAGACTTCAGACATAAATGGACATTCAGTTCATGAAAGACCAATGGCTCAGAGTGCTACCAAATTAAAAATTCACTTTGATTTTGACACAGTAAGGTGAAGCAAGGACCGTGTCATCACATGCTCTCCTGATAGCTTAGGTCTGTGTGAGCAGAACATGGCAGCTGTGCTTCCTACCGATATAAAGGTGATGCAGTTTCTGCAAAACAAGATCAGGCATCTCTCTGAATTAAAGTCGCTCATTTGGATGTCACTGGTTTTATAGGTTTGCTTCTATTTTGTTTGCAGGTTTTTTTGAAGCATAGATACTTTACTATTTAAATAACATTATCATTCAACACTGGAATCTACGGATTATTTTTCTGGAAAGAGGATCTATCTGTACATGCCTCTACTGTGAGAAACAGTGACACAAAGAAAGCCCAACAGTACAGAAGTCTCGGCTGAAGTCCAAAGACAGCAGTTGCACTGGGCCAAGCCTTGCAGATCCTCCATGTTTGCCTGGGGGGCTTGAGGATGAGATCATAGGTCTTTAGAGTCTTCTCTCCAAACGCCTGGGAAAGAAGAACTCAGTTTTGCAAACCCTTGTCTTGTTCACGCTCTGCTTTCGGTTACTAAAGAAGGGACGGGAGGAGGGAGGGGAGAGATGATTTCATCTGTGTCTGGGGGTACCCTGGGGAACGTGTGTATGGAATTACACTGACTCTTACGAGCACTTTTAGTTTGCTATGCCAGCAATTCAAGGATGGCAGACTGCAAGATACCCTAGACTATCAAGATGGCCTCCACTCAAAGTGCTTGGAAATGCCACTTGTAATCTTAAAACAAAACCCACCTTCCCTCTTCAAGAATAGTCAGCAGTTCAATTATGCTAAGTACTTTTCACCCCAGGAGGCTTCCAAGTTGCTGTATGAAGCAACAGAGTAGCATTCTTTTAAGGCTTAAGGCTATACATTCAGAAAGCTGATAAGTGTCTCACATCAGAAAGCCTAAAGTCTTTTAGGTAATTTCCAAGGATTGCATTTTACAAACGCACTTTCCAATTCAAGCAAAGAGAAGCCCCAATACCCTAGCTCTTTATAAATCCTCCCTGGCCTTGCTAAGGTTTCCTAGATAAATATGGATGGAGACTTTTACCAACAAAGACAAACATTTGGTTGCACATGTAAATGCAATTGTTCAAGCTGTAAATTAAATTCAATTATGTACAGAGAGTAGTATCTTAAGCCTCCTGCTAATTATACTTGTGAGTTTCAACTCATTAAACTCGGATAATGCTCAGAAAGAAGAAATCTGGCAGCCGCCGGCCACGCATCCCACCGGCCTGTCCTCCTTAGTCACTGGAGTTCTGCATGTTGGCAAAACCATTGGATATACAAAGGGTCTAAGAAAAGTAGAGCGAGACATGCGGGCTGTGATGATGGAAAGTGTAACCAAGGGTAGGGCTGATGTGCACCCCACAAAGGTATTGAAAAATATTGCCTCAGAGTACAAAGAAGCAGAGGAGGCCTTCCGAGGGAAATGCTAATACTGAGAGGTGATGAATCTGTCTTCACATCCAACCGACTCACTCCCAGGGCAACAGTCCAAAGCCAGGCAGATTCCGTTGCTCCTCTCCTTGGTGGAGCCGTTCCACTCTTGGCCGGGGTTCTCCCCAGGAAGCAGAGCTGACTCAGCACTCTGTTGGTCACTGGGGCTTTGTCACCTCTTTCAGCATTGCTTCTCCCTTTTGCTGTTTACTCTCACCCCGACTTTGACCCCTTGGTGACCGAGTTACCCGATAAGTGCATTCCTGGGAAGGGGAAACATGCTAACCAAGCCAGGAATGTTTGCAATTTTTTAAAGGCCTCATGGGGAGCACAGTTTCAGCCCAGAGAACAAATCGCTGAGGCTGAAATTTCAAGTGTTCATCAAGGAGATGTGACCAGAGAGGCAGCCCTTCCTACAGCCTCCAAACCACGGGCTGTGGGTCATTCCTACCACTCGGCTGGCCCTGATCCTAGGCGGAGGATTTGTTCAAAAGATGTTGATCCTAAAAAACAGGCATCGTACTGGGCTCCTGCTCTGGAGAAGATCTTAGAGAGAGAGACATGCACTTCTTGAAGAGCAGAGAGATCTCTGAGTCCAAATTCACTTTTAGCCAAAGGATTTTGTCATATCCTATACATCCAAGATAATCGCAGATATTCTTCACAATGTTTTGAAGACTTGGCACTGAGTCCCTGTGCCAGTTATCTATTGCCATGTAACACACTGCCCCCAAACAGAGTGGCTTAAACAAAAATCCCTTAATCAGCTCATTATTCTGCTGAGCCATTCTTGCCTTGCCCCGATGGTCTCTGCTGGGCTCTGTCACGTGACTGTACTCACTTGACAGTGAGGCTGGCTCGTCCCTATGGCCTCACGCACACGGCTGGCGGCTGGCTGGGTGTCGACTGGGATAATATGGGGCACTGGGCCACGTGCCTCTCATCATCCGTGAGGCTAGCCTGGGCACCTTAGCCTGGCAGAGGCAGGGCTTCAAGCGTAGCTAAAGGGCAAGCCCCATGTGCAAACACTTTTCCAATGTCTGTGTCAGCTTTGCTGCTGTCCCACTGGTGCGAGCAAATCACATAGCCCAGCCCGACCCATTGTCAGAGGGTCTACCCAGAGATGTAGATATCAGTGCATCTCTACTCATCGAACTCAGGTAATGTTAAGAAAAAAGGAACTTGGCAACAGCAAGAGGGACCATTACTGGAAAAATCAACCCAAGCTACACATGATACATACATGGCTTTTAAAAAAAGAAACACAAATCAGGAGTCCTTCACTCTAAAGCAGGCTTCCCAGACTTCTGAGTTTCTTAGACTAACGACATTTAAGAAGGGATAAGGGACATGGGAGTAAAGCATAGGGTCGTTGAGATTTTTATTTTGTCGACAAAGAATATGAAATAACAGGTAGTTACTGTCTACTATCCCAATTATTTTGATAAAAGAAAGGACATATCAATACCAAAGTAGGAAGAAGGCATCGTTTTAGAATATGCTAGTCCTCTAAATAGAATAAATTCGGTTTTATGAAAAGCTACCTACAATGCCTTCATTTTTCTCATTTCACTGAAGATCAATGGAAACCTCAATTAGAATGGCCCTAGTGAGGTGACTGACATCTCGGAGTCACTGAGCTAGAGAGAGATAATAGGATACCGCAGGCTTCGCTGATGAGTAGTCATTAACTGTGTATTGAGTGTGCATGAGAGCACTGTCTCCGAGTTTGAAGGATTGAGAGGAGGGGTAGAGAGCAATTTTCCTCAAGACGTTCGTAGTCCAGCCTGGAAGTAAAGACTAGGCACTCATATAAATGGTCAAAAATTTGGAAAACAGAAATTCCGAGTGCAGAAAAGAATTGCAAAATTAATAGAGGTGAGCCTGGAATACGACTGTGGTACCAGCTCAGAGGCAAGAGAGAAGAACCACATTGCTAATTCATTTCCCATTTAATTCATTAATCCCGGCTTTTATGGGAAGCTTTCTAGAAGGACCTTGAAGAAGATTTTCTTACATATCTCCAGTGTTCTGTCTTACCAGTTTACATTACAGCTCTGCCGGGCAGGAATGCGTCTACCGCTAAGCTGTGAGCGTCAGTAGCCTGGGCTACCCTGGTTGTGTTAGCAATGCAGTCCTCCAGACATGTGTCATTTTTACCTATCTGGCTGTGCTGATTACACTGAAATGAAGGATGAGCAAATAGAATTTCCAAGTCCATTGCTTTCTAAGATACTTGGAATGTGTTTGCAGAAGAGATACCTATTGAGGTGGCAATAGGCACGTGAGGATGCTCTCATTCTTCCTCTCTCTGAGAACCTGTCGGCACTCTCTCTAGTGATGTAGAGAGTAGGTGAGCCCAGGATAGTTTTGCTTGACTTGGGAGGTTTTTCCTAATTTCTTGTCTGTGTTCCTGCTACTCAGCACAGCAGATGGGAGAGGCTCTCACTGGAAGATTAGCCCACCAGAAGCTGAAGAGTAACCACTGCCAAAATGTCATCACTTCATTGTTATTCAGTGCTATCCACCTCTCAAAGTAGATGCCTTCTGTAGGAAACCACCTTTGGGGAGAAACCTAATTTTAATGGCTATAATACAAACATATTCAATGCAGAAATAAAACCCGACACCGCATTATGTTGTTCCTTTTCATCAATATCATTCCCTTTCAAGGCTTGCCTCTTAGCCAAACAAAAGGCACAGCAGCTCTCCTCCTTCACTATTTCTAAGCGAATGGCTCTTTGCTACGTAGCGTGTTTTTGATGGCAGCGCTGCGGATTTGTGAGTTTAGAAAGATCTCGGAAGTTCCAGATCATGTCTCCTTCACTCTCATCACTGAGAGAAAAATAGGCCCATTTTCACTGGAATGATCTAGCCCAAGTTTGTCCCTTTTCAGATTAGAAAACTGAGATCCTAATATCTAATGCAAGGTTTAGAATCCAGTTCTTTGAGATGTCAGTGTGTTATTCTCTGACATCTCCTCCTCAAACTAGGTTCTGCCTGAGGAAAAAGCCCCCTGGCAGAAATACGTGATGTGTTGCCACTTGTCCTGAAAGCCTCAGAAAACCCTCCCCCAGAATAGAGCCACCTCCCTCCATAAACGAAGGCTTTTTGTTCACCTCTTGTAGCTCATTCACACAGGAACAAGTTTTTGTCCCCACAATCACAGGTTATCAAAGCCTGACTCCTGGGAGCATTATTTCAATTCAAAACTCAGGTTTCTATAAGGAAGAGAGTCAGAATTTAACCAAGAGGTGACCTCAGTAATTTGAAAACCTAATCAAAAGGACTCCTTCCAAAGTGCTTTGCTCCAAGTTGCTTTCCTTTAACCTGGGACATCTGTCACTCCTATGTGTGAAGTCACCCACCTGTGCAGCTCTTTTAAATCACTAGCATATACCATTTTCAGATAAGCAGAGACTATGCACTGCTAGGGGCTTGAATTAAACATCAAAAGTTCACTTCTCCCCACCAGGCTTTAACAGGAGTACAGTAGCCACTAACAGATGGCCTTTATTGCTCTCCAGAAGTGACTAACTCTCTGTAGAGGTCACCAGGATCAGAAGATACAGAATCAGTCTCCCCTACCATGGTTAACAACCTCCTCCCACCCCTGGACTCCTGTGGTCCTCAAATCACACTTCAGTTTTAACACTTAGAAAAACTATTTGCAATTCCTTCTTTGCATGGACACATTTTTTCACGTGGATATAGGATCCAAATCCAGATTTCTTGTTATCTACGATTCTCATAAAGGTGATCAAGTAAAAATGTTACGCTCAATTCTGCAGTGAGTGTCCAGTTTTCCCACTTTTGTCTATCATGATTGCAGCAAAATTTGGGTATATGGAAAACCACGTGTAGATCAGTGGGACCCCGGGGCTACATAAGACATCACAGTGTGTCGAAAGAGTGACAGTGTGAGATGTCTTTCTAACATTTGTAAGAATCAGCTTTCCGTGAGGTCATCACCACTCTCTAGCTTGTGTCACATCTGGAGATGGTTCAAGGGAACTTCAAGTTTCCACTTGTGGGGGTTTGCCTGTCAGTTTGAAACCCAGAATAATCTGGAGATTCTCCTTTAAAAGCTAATCCAAATTCACTACATTTTGAAGTAGTGTAACCCTTGGTACAAAATTGCATTTAAAACAATTGCTGGTCTCTTGGTCATGGGTCTCACTTACAATGGCTTTGGCGAATCTCTACATGATCAGGGAAGATGGAGGGATAACAATTCCTCCCCCATTTTCAGTCCCTGCCAGGTTGGCAGTGGTCACCATTTTCCCTGGGCAGCCCCTGCTCCCAAGATCACCTGCTGTCATTAGGGAACACAGTAAACACACGTTTCACCTGCTGGCCATTGTGAGCCGATTCCTCAAACTGCACTGTGTCTGAAGGTCCAGAGGTGATCTCTCAGCATTTCAGGAAAGCAGCTAGATCATGCGAGTTTAGCCACACACAGTACAGCACTGGGTCAGAACGTGAACTGGACATACATGCTGGGGCAACTGCTGAGATGGGGGAGGAACACGGTGAAAGCACAGAAGGGAGCTTTCTCAGAAGGAGGTAAGAAATGCGTCAAGACGTGTGCGGTGCAGTAAATGGAGAAGGGGTGGGTGATATTGATACAGACCAAGGTTCTTGGCCTTCCCTACTCCATAGAAATTGACTAGAGGCCAGACAAGAAATTCAGGCAATGCTTTATTGGGGCCCCCGCTGCAGCAGCGGGGAGCAAGAAACAATTTCCCTTGCTCACTCCCCGAGTGTTGGGCGAGCTGGCTCCTTATAAGGGATGAGGATAGGAGTTCGTCCAGGGGTCAGGCCAGACCAGGGGCTTAGGTGGTTTGCCCACCGCTTTGGTGGTGCTGAGTGCAGGGGGCAGGTACCGTACCCTGCTTTTGCTTCCGACACCCTGTTTTTGCTCCCGCCTCTTCAGAAGTGGCAGTGGGGTTTTTTGGTCTTTCTGTATCTTTCTGTCCAGAATTTGCCCCACTGCACATGCACGCAGTTATTTTTAGTCCCTTATAGTTTCTTTGTATTTTGTTGCTCAAGGAGACATTTGTCCAGGTGCAAGCATTGCAGCACTGCAGCAAAGGGTCCCAGGTCCCAGCCTGTCTCAGTATGGATCTGAAGAAAAATTTCCCAAAGTAGGGAAATCCTATTGGGTTGAGTAACATGAAGAGAAACTTGGCCTTGAAAAGGGTGCTGTCTGCAATCCTATGTTTCTTATGCTTTGTTAGTAGAAAAAGAAATTATCGAATAAGTAAAATTAGGCAAACATTTTTGTCAGCAGAAAAATACATGTCTCCGTCAGCAAGACATGCAAAGACACAGGAATAGTAAAGAGGAAGAAACTGTCGAGCTGTGGCATGTTGCAAAGAGGAACTGGAATGGGGTTTGCTAGGGGATTTGTACAGTGAACACGGAGTGAAGGTACGGGGTAGGGTATGAACAGTGGCCCACAGGACTCACTGAGCCTATGCACCAGGAGGCAACTTGACCTTCTACCTCTCCAGGGGTCCTCAAGGGCATGCTTGCCCCTCCCACAAATAATTCAAATCTTCAAAGACCCTCAATGACTCTACTATCTGCCTGATGCCCCCTGAGGGAGGAACAGCAAAGCTCATTTCCAGGAAGCCTCCAGAGTTGGCCTGAGGTTGCCAGAAAGGCAGCCTGCTACCTGGCATACTGCGTTTTCTCCCCCTTCCTTCATACAGAGACTTGGAGCGTCCCTTACCCAAGAGGACTCCAGCAACATGAACCATCCTTGTTTTTTGTTTTAATTTTTTAAAAAAATTTTTATTGAGGTATGGTTGATGTACACTATTTTATGTTACAGGTGCACAACACAATGTTGCACAATATTTTAAACTTATACTTTATTTATAGTTACTATAAAATATGGCTATATTCCTTGTATTGTACAGTATCTCTTTGTAGCTTATTTATTTTAAACATAGTAGTTTATACCTTTTAATCCCTTACCCGTATCTTGGTTTCTGTGCCAAAGGACTCATTGCTTTCTCAACCCATTTCTCATTATCTAACGAAGTAAGGAAATAAAATAGCAAACCCAGCTGCACCAAAGAATAAAAACCTGACAAGTGATTTCACTCTCAGACGTATTTTCTGATATTGTAAGAGCCTCTCCACATGCTGGCCACATCCGAGGCTAGTGAGGGATCTGTATTCGAGGCAGCACATCAGTTAGAGTGATGATATTTTCAGTCACCTGTAATTGCTAAGCCTGGAGATGAAGAGGGTACCTGGTCCCACACCTGGTGGGTCACATGGTTGACAATGGTCTACGTCTGTCCTTTGCGGTGGTCACGTTTTTACTTTAGGAAAGCACTCCGCTCTACTAGAATGTGAATCTTCAAGGTAATGACTTTCTCCCTTTTTGTTTCTCTTAGGGCAACGCCTGCCTTAAGCATGGTGGAATAAGAGTGCTCAAGATGGAACTTTCTAGACCTTGGAATTATTGCATGGCAAATTATCTCCTCAAGCCATCACCCCGTTAGGGTCACGCACTGAGCAGTCACTTAGCCTTCAGCAGATGGTGCCCGGGCAAACATGTCAGTCAAGAGGGATAAATCCTAATCCACTCACAACTATTATCTATCATGCTTGCCTTAGGTTCTCACAATCGTTGGCCAGGCTATGTTTGGGGGTATTTCTTAGTTTCTTAGTTTACATATATTTTCATAAATATTATTTGAGCTGATCTTCACAACAACCCAAGAGACAAGTGGATATGATTTCCCCCTTGCTGGTGAGAAATCTCATACTCAAAGGGTAATAAAGTTAGAATGTGGCAGCCAGGGTTAGCACCCAGGTCTCGTATGCCCTTTCCATCTACGTTATCTACAGCTAAGTGTAGAAAAATGTAGAAGGAAAGAGAAAGGAGCAAGGGGGCCCGTGGGGGAGGGGAGAAAGACCAGCCAGGATGCTGAGGAAGTGGTGGGGGTAGGGTGAACCTGCAGTTGGGGGGAGGGCAGGGAGGGGGAGGGGGGCTGAGCCAGGGATGAGGGAAGGAGCAGTGGCCAACACGAGGAGCCACATGAAAGACCACCGTGGACCACAGCGTAAGTCACCAAGAGAACTTGCGGAAAAGCTTCTGTGGTATTTGGGGCTTGAAGGAATGTGGTATCAGAAAGAGCGCCCTGGACTGGGCATAAGAGAACTCCCATTGGCCGGGCTCTGCAGAAACAAGCCCGGGCACGTGACTTAACCACCCTGGCCCCGGTGTACTCAGGTATAAAACAGAGGACTTAACTCAGATCCCCTCTGATGTCCTGGGAGGTCTCCAACAGCTGTGACCACGATGCATGTATGAGGTGAGAAGGAGGGAGGCGGGAGCTGAGAGCAGTGGAGGGTAATATGGCCCCAAGTTAATCTACTCTAGTTCCTTATTTCAGGGTTTGTTTTGAGCCATTCTGGGCAGAGCTAGACTCTGGTCTTCGCGACCTGGGTACGAGATCCCAGTGACAGCGCTTGAATGATATCTGATGAGAAAGGGCGCTTTGACCAAAGGGACTAAATTTAAACCATTTCCTCAAAATGGAGTGTCTTTATTGGCATCTTGCAGATGCCTCAAGGAGCAGGACAGGATAAAAGGAATTCTGAGCACATGAATCAGGAGCCGCCCTGATGCCCTGGGGAATTTGTCCCTCTAGGGCTGTGCCTTGGGGCCGAGACACTCAACATCCATCCAGCCTTCCATCAGCCACCTTTGACCAACACTAAAAGCCCGTTCCGGAGAAGGGAGTGAGAATAATTTCTCTCCTATTAGTCAGTCCTCCCTCCTTCCCAAATGTGGTGCTAGCCATTGGGACTTGTAATTGCAGACATCACCCAAGGACTATGGTTATAAATTTCACAAAGGGCAAGACCTTCCATTATGAGTGGGAAGATGGCTTTAATTAAGAAAAAAAAAAAATCAATATATTGTTTCCAATCATTAGAATCCCATGTCAGTGGCAAAAATCAATCCTTTTCATATGAAAATGCTTACATTCACACTCGGATGTTATATTACACATGAATCATTGAGGAAGGTGGGGAGGGGGTCAGCCCGAGGCCCAGGACGGCCTTTGCAGAGAGTCAGGGACTTTTTTGGACAACTGTGAACAAAGAAATTCTACCCAACACCACCGAGATTTGAAATTCTGTGCGGTGGAATCTCATCTTGACAGATTCTCTCCTCATTCTTCCAAATCCTCAGACGAAAGCAAAACGAAAAAGAAAAGCTGAAATCCCATTTTAAAGAGTGGGAGCGTTTTTGTTTGGCAGTCATATCTCTCCCTCTGCCATGATGGCCAGTTTTCACCACCGGGTTCAACCAACAAGCACCAGGGGATTCTAGTGTTCCAAAAGGGCTCCATTTTAAAAAAGATAATTTATCTGTGCATGCAAGAAAATGCCCTTGATTTTAATCATCAGCAGGATTTGATGGTCTCCTCTGGTTCCCTGGGAAGTAGCAGCAAATGGAGACAGGGCCGATCTGACTGGAGAGCATCACGTGTTACTGAAATAGACTCGACAGCATGCAATTCCCAGAGGGGCTATTCTATTTCCCATACAACGTAATAATGATCTGATGAAGAAATTTTACTTTTATGGAAACTGTTTATTTCTAAGAACATTCAAATTTCAGGCTAAGTGTGAAGCTTCCCTAATAAATAAAAGAAAACAAGGGTCCTAATTAAAAACATTGTTTAAGGAGACACTTGTGAGATAAAAGAAAATCTCACTTTATAAGGAAAACTTAATTATGTATATTGCTGAAACGCACAGCAGATTATTCAAGCCAATTTCCCAGACTCCTTGCTCCTTGTCATTATTTATGCTCTTGTAGCCCAATTCTTCTGAGTCCGGTTTCCCTTCGCTCCGGTTCAGCAGTTGCTTCCTTTGAAGTCAGTGCGAACCAGATGCCCAAAGGGGAGAGAGATGCCTGAAGAATATCTAGCCTATTTGCTTTTCCTTCTCATGTTGCTGGGTTAGAAAATGATGGAACCGTCTTGCTGTCTGTCAAGGGCTGCCCAGTTTGATTTCCTGTCCATGTGGACAGAGCAGACATGCTTGGATACTGCCTGGGCACTCATCAATTAGGGCCAGGAAAATGTTTTTATTAGCATTTGAGGACATCATGGGGCTGGTTTCAGAAGCTCATCTATTTACCACTTCCTGAGTTTTTTCCTGCCTCTGGGAACTAGACGCTACCCAAGTTATTCCTTGCTGCGAGCGTGAGCCTGGAGTCAGCCTGGCTGGCTTCGCATGCCCTTGTTGTCCCATTCTGTGACCGTGGGAAGTGACTTTACCTTCCTGTGCTTCATTGCTTCTTATACAACTGGGGATAATCCTCGTACCCATCGGATAGGGGCTTTTGGGTATTAGGTCATCAAATTCGTGCAAAAATCCTTTCTCAGGTAGGTACTAATATTATCCCCATGTGACAGAGAAGGAAACTGTGGCTCAGGGAGGAGAGTTGCCCAACACGGAGCCTACAGGAGGGTCTATGAATTTGATGACACGAAGTATAGCGCCATCTGCATAGGGAGGGCACAATGCATGTTAACACGTGTCATAATAGTTCACATCACCCCAGTGACGTTTTAAAATAGTGAACAGAGGGGAATTCCCTGGCGGTCCAGTGGTTAAGAATTTGCACTTTCACTGCTGAGGGCCCGGGTTCAATCCCTGGTCGGGGAACTAAGATCCTGCAAGTTGGGTGGCCCGGACAAAAATACAAAATGATATAAAATAAAATAGCGAACAGAAAAGTGACTACAGATAAGACTCTGGGGAACACCAAGAATCAGGGGACAGGTTGAAAAAGGGGGAAGAGAGTTCTCAGTCATAAGGACACACCAAGCAGCATCTAGGGTTTGTGTACTGTGCCCCCAGGCACTGTGCTGAGGGCGTGGCTTGTTTTCACCCACTTCATCTTTATAACAACACTGGGAGGCAGGGAAGCATTGTACACCCCCCACCCCACCCCCCACCCCCGTTCATCGATGAGAAGACTGAGGCATAGAAGTTTGGGAAATTTCCCAAGGGAGCCCATTTCCTTAAGCATCACAATCTGTGGTCCAAAGGGCTAGAGGGTGAGGCAGAGAACGAGAGACAGCAAGCGTCATAAGACCAAGGAGGCGGCCGCACTTATTCTTGCCTCCTTCTACTAACTTTCGGTTTTGTTTGTTCTTCTTTCATATGATATCGCTCATACGCGGAATCTAAAAAAAAAAATCGTTCAAATGAACATATTTACAAAACAGAAAAAGAGTCACAGATGTAGAAAAACCTATGGTTACCGTGGGGAAGGCAGGGGGTGAGGGATAAATTGGGAGACTGGGACTGATATATACACACTACTATATATAAAATAGATAACTACTACGGACCTACGCTATAGCACAGGGAACTCTACTCAATACTCTGTAATGACCTATATGGGAAAATAATCTAAAAAAGATTGGATGTATGTATATGTATAACTGATTCACTTTGTTGTACAGCAGAAGCTAACACAACAGTGTAAATCAACTATACTTGAATAAAAGTTAAAAAAAAAAAAAGACCAAGGAGAGATTCAGCGGTTGCAAGGCCTGAGCATTCTCGGAAGCTGCTTAACAACTTCAATCTGGAAAAAAAATAAAAGGCTTCCAGAAGGCTTTTGCATGATACTAGGGAAAGGTTTGACCATCTTTCAACTCTGAACTCAAAAAGAAGAATTTATTCCAGAATATTTGGATGTCACCACTAATTTTAAACTTTCTTTTCCTTTTGAGGGGTTGGTGGAGGGGAGTAATCAAAACATTTCTTTAATTAGAAAAAGCTTAAAATAAAGGAGGGAGATCAAGATTTCATTGCTATGTATTTTTTTGTTTGTTTTGCAAAACGTGTACCCAGTTAAATGCAGTTGGGCAGTTCTGAGAAGAAATTAATAGACAGGGTGGAGGAGATGGGGAGACAGAGGGAAGAAAGTGTTCCCAAGCTGAGGTTTTGTTTGCCAAGTTTCAACAAAGAGCAAAGCTTAGCTCTGAAGGAGAAGCTCTTGGGAGACAGAGTTTAGAATAGTAATACAAAGAGAAACCCCAAACGGGTGAGCTGGGGAGACGTTTCTCGAAGGCAGCTCATCCTCAACAGGTGCTGGCAACATCTGTAACAAGACTATCCATGATAAAAAGCTTCTCATACCTTAATCCACATTACACTACATTCACAAACACATCACCATCTTCCTCCCCCTGAGATGCAGGAATAAATAATATGCTATTAAACTCACATCTCTGCTTTCCGCCTCTAAGAACATTCAAAGTAAAAAGAAAAAAGGTAGGTTCCACCACTGCCTAATACCCAGGGGAATGCAGATTGTAAACATGGAGATATATCCGGGGTGAGCCCATAGAAGAAGGCCTTGAATAAACAACCCATCTATTAAGAAACCTGAAGATGCAGTCAGGGGGTCCTAGGAAAGATACAAATAATGGAGGAATCTAAATTTAATTCCAATGTTGTTACTATGATACAAGTGCCCATGTTTGGAAAATAGAATTGATTTCCTCCAGAGACGCGTGATGACAACATCAGAGCCTTCATCATGCATCTATCCATCCACCCACTCATTCATTTGTCCTACGACAAACATCCATTAACCATTTACAATGCGCAAGACTCAAAAGTACAGAAATCCAAAATCTAGAAAAACTCAAGGAAACACTACGTGTCACTGTGTGTGACAAAGGTGAGTAGGAATTGGATATTCACCTTAATTTACCCACCGTTAATATGGGTCTACTGTAGAATTCAGTTAACCCAGTTCACGGTGTATCTGAAGGTAGAGCTTGGTAACTTAGTACATAACCACTCTTCATAGAAATATCATGAGGTGCTTGGGTTTCATGGTGCTCGTTCTTTCAGTCTGTAGAAGACCAAAGCCATAAGCATCCGTCAGGTGTATGTCCCTCATCTATCAAACACCAGACAGTTCTTGGTGCTGGTGGTACAAAGATGAGTGAGATGGATTCATTCCCTTGAAGGAGTTTATCACTGAGTGGATGACAAGAAGAAAGACCAGGACAGCTTCAAGAAATGCTTCGGTGAGCTCGGGAGTCTTGCACTTAATCTGAATGACAAACAGCCACGTGGAGTGAGAGAGGAGAAAGCACGGGCCTCTCACTGTCGCGGCCTCTCTTGCTGCGGAGCACAGCTCCAGATACGCAGGCTCAGCAGTTGTGGCTCACGGGCCTAGTTGCTCCGCGGCATGTGGGATCTTCCCAGACCAAGGCTCGAACCCATGTCCCCCACATTGGCAGGCAGATTCTCAACCACCGCACCACCAGGGAAGCCCTCTTGAGGATTTTTAAAAAACTAATACAGATTGAGAAAGAAATGTGGAGGATCTGAGAGATAACACTTGAGATTGCTGTTTTAAAAGATTCTACAGTTTATTGACTGAATTCATGGGAACATGTCAAGAAATTGCTAAAAGTAAAAAGCCTGTAATTTCAAAATAGTTGACCTAATAATTCTATTCTGCAAAAGAGAGTTTATTGTAATTTACCAAACGAACATGGATTTTTTTTTTTTAAATTAGGGGATGATTACCCTGCAACAAGCCATATAGAAGATACTTTTTGAATGTTGAAGTAAAGAATATCAGTAAGTGCACACGGAAGAATAAATAGAACAATGTAACTCTCATAATTTCTGTGAGAGAGAATGTATATATACATATATATATATATATATATATATATATATATACATATTCACTAGTCTATTTTTATGCTCACTGGTACCATTTTAAGACTAATAATGCTACCAAAACTGACAAAACAAGCAGGTTACATAATCCAATTCCAATTTACAGAAAAAAAATCTTGGATCAAACATGAGTCAAGTAAAGTTTATTTATGTATCATACACAGAAAGAGCACTTGAAGCCTCATCTCCAGGACACACATAGATGCACACATATACACAGACACACACATACATACAATACACACATCCACACAATACACACACAATACACACATGCACATACACACAAACGCATATATACACATACAGTACACACATATACACATGCAATACACACATACGCATGTATATACACACACAACGTACATATACACACAATACATACACACAAACACACGTGTACACACATACACACAGATATACACATACACACACATTTAATGATACAATGCACTTAGCATCACTTTGGGTGTTTTCATATCCAAATATACTTGACACATTTAGTCTGGGTCTATCCCATAAATAAGCATTCACAGGAGTGCCATGAAAAGTGACTCAGATTTGATTGGCTGTTTTGTTTTACTTTGCTTCCTACATGAGTCTCTGCTAAGGAAGGGGCAGAAAGAGTGCTTCAGATCCATGTCTCCAGATTTCATGGGACATGCACTCTCTTGCATCTCCATTTTTTTTTTTTTTTTTGGTGGTACGCGGGCCTCTCACTGCTGTGGCCTCTCCTGTTGCGGAGCACAGGCTCCGGACGCGCAGGCTCAGCGGCCATGGCTCACGGGCCCAGCCGCTCCCTGGCATGTGGGATCTTCCCGGACCAGGGCACGAACCCGCGTCCCCTGCATCGGCAGGCGGACTCCCAACCACTGCGCCACCAGGGAAGCCGTCCATTTTTTTTTTTAAATGCCCCTTTTGTCTTTCTCAGACATGCATCTTCTGTGTCATCAGCCAGACTGTCAGCTCCGAGCATGGATCGGGGACACATCTCAGGACACGCCAGGCCTGTGGCAATCACCACCCGACCAGCTGACCTCTGACCAGGTCTGCAGTCTCCAACTTCACTCTTGGTGAACCGAAGACAGTCACCTAATCTCATTCCATCTACACTGATATTGCTACTGCTGGCAGGCCTTTTCCAAATTACTGGACAGCTCTTCCAATGGATCGCTTGCTTAGGTGACCGGAGGGAACATTTTGATCAACCTCAGACCTACCAGAGGATGATGGCTCTGGCTTTTTCACAAAGGCGGGAGACCAGAGATACTGACTCAAAATTTCCAAGTGACAATCACATTTGCTTGGTTTCGGGAACATCTCAGGGTCATTTGTATTAGACCTGGGTGTCGCCTTCAAAAAAAAAAATAAGTGCAACATTCTAGGCTCAAACTTCGACTCTCCAAATAGCATCTCTAGAGGTGGAGCTCCAGAACCTGGATGTATACAACGTTTTCCAGGAGGTTGATTCGTTCACTGAAGTTTGAGGGCAACTACCTCATGGCTTCAAGAAAATGTTGTTCTAGACAGAAGGACAGATCCATTTTCTGGAGAGAATGGTATCCTCAGAGAAGCACCCAGCTCTCCCAGACGGTTACCATTCAAACTCTTAGAGTCCAAAGCTGAATATTTCCCCTCCTCTGACCATTTTGAAATTGTACCCCATTGTTTATCTTTCATCCAAACGATCCTCAACTTTTCAGTAATTACCAGTGCGTTTCCAAGGTGACAGGGTGTTTCTGAGGTTTAATTCATGAAGGCTTGGAGAGCATCTGGAGAAGTTTTGTATCAGCATTCAGTATTATTATTTATTTGTAATGCAGTTTGAGAACTTTCTCTCCATAATGGGCAAAAATGACGAGTATCCATTTCATTCCTCAGGGTACTGAGGAGTAAAGATCTGGCTATAGGAAAGCAGGGAATTAGCCCCGTCTTTGCTATAATAACCACCAGCCTGGAGAGGAAATAAGAATATGTTAGCTGCAGGTGGAAGGTTATCTGAAGCCCCTAAATGGGGCAGCTGCTGATACACTCATAGCTGGTATAAGCAGAAAACCAGACACTCCAACCCCTCCCCCATTTCCCTTTAAGACATCAGCACAAAAGCCCAGAAACGCCCAGTGTGTGAAAATGTCAGTGACAATAAATATTTTTTGCAGTTAATGGGCTTCAAGAATACAGAGATTTTTAAAGTTAAGACAATTACCTAATTTCAACTCACCGCTTGCTAATTTACTAATTCATTAACTCTAGGAAACGGCCATCCTGCAAGATGCTGGCCTCCCGACAATGGAGTTGGTCTTGGCAAGGATTTATTTCCAACAACACCAGGGACAAAAAGCAAGAGATATTTTTGAAGCATAATAAAAAATGGATTAAAGGGAATAGAAATAATTTATCATGTGCAGATGTGCAGAAAGAAAAGATAGTGGCTCTGCAGTGCGGTTTTATAAAAACAAAACTATGATGAAGGCGTTCATCCAATCACCCCTTTGTGGACACAGGGCTCTAGGTGTCTGATGAGCTATCAGGTGTATCAGCTTTCATAAAAACTACATCATCAAAGGAATAGTCAGTAAATTTCCCCTCTTCTGACTAACCCATCTAGCAACCTTGATGAGAAGAGAAAGCAAAAAAAAAAACAAAAAAAAAATCTAGCAGGTTCTTTGTTGAAATCCAAAGGCTGTGTGCATGTCAGTGCCTCTCTAAGGAGGTTCATAGCTGCCGAAGGACTTGAAAGTCCTCTACCATTCTGCTCTGTAAGAAAGGATGAAAGAGATAAATCCAAGAAAGGAAGGAAATATGAATTGAGGTATGACTTGCAGCTTCTAGAATATGCCAAGGAGGAAAGCACTTCCAGAAAATACTTAGGGGTACTTTTCTGCATCTCAGAAGTATATGAATTACCAGTGAGTCCCACTTTCGTAAAGGGCTAAAATATTTTATTCAGGGCATTTACTTAAAAAAAAAAACACAAGAAAAAGTGTCGTGGTTTTCAGAAAGATTTACAATCAAAATACCTATTTTGTGCTTGTCACACTCTTAAAGGTGCCCTTTGATGAGTAATTTATTAATCTTTTTCTTTCAAGTTAGTGCTTTAACTGTCTTGTTCAAAAAATATTTTCATACCTTAAGATCATGAAAATATCCTTCCATAAAACCTCCCAAGATAACTTCTAAAAGCTCTACTCTTTTGGCCTTTACACTTTGGTCAAGACTCCATTTGGAACTGATTTTTTTCCACTACAGATATTTGTTTGTCCCAGAGGTTTGTTTTTTTTTTTTTTTTTTTTTTCCAGTACGCGGGCCTTTCACTGTTGTGGCCTCTCCCGTTGCGGAGCGCAGGCTCCGGACGCGCAGGCTCAGCGGCCACGGCTCACGGGCCCAGCCGCTCCGCGGCATGTGGGATCTTCCCACATCGGGGCACGAACCCGTGTCCCCTGCATCGGCCGGCTGACTGTCAACCACTGCGCCACCAGGGAAGCCCTGTCCCAGAGCTTTTTAATTAACAAGACTGTCCTTTCTCCACTACTCTGAAAGGTTACCTCTGCTATACAGCAAGTCTCTGTCTGTATATGGATCTGTCTCTGGATTTTCTCTTCTGTTCCACGAATCTGTATTCTTATCCTTGCACCAACACCATGTTGCCCTGTGCTTTGGTTTCCGAGGTGCCTTGATATCTGGTAGAGCAAGTCCTCCTTCTTCTCCTCTCCCTCCTCCTCCTTCATCATCATCTTCTTCTTCAGGAATATCTCGGCTATGTCAGTTTGCCTTTGCTTTTCCACATAAATGTTATAATAAGTTCACCAAATTCCATTAAAAAAGAGAAAAAAAACTATTGATATTTTAACTGGAATTGTATTACACTATAGAACAATTTGGGGAAGAATTTAAGTCTTTGCAATATTAATCTTCTAATACATGAGTACTCTCTGTGTATTCATTTAGACTTTCTCTAATTTTTCTCAATTATGTGTTATGATTTTCTATGTGGAGGTACCGTACATTTTTGGTTACATATATTCCCGTGTCTTAAATAATTTTGGGGATAATTTTTGATAATATTGTAAAAGCAGTACATATACACAGAAAAATATATGTTATATATTCAGGATATATTTTTTTGAAAATGTAAATAAAATCAAAGAGACAAAAAGCCCAGTAGGAAAGTAGCCAAGAAATTGGAAGAGTCCTTCATAGAAGAAGATATCCAAATGGTGAATAAAATCATAGAAGGCCCTCCATCTCTTCAGTCACCAGGGAAATGCAAATTAAAACCACAATGAAACTAATAAGAAATTGACAAAATTAAAAAGATTGACAATAGCAAATGTTGGCAAGAATGTGAAGCAGAGGAGAACTTTCATAGACTACAGGTGGGAGTGTCAAGCTGCTTTGGGAAACAGTTTGATACTTTTTATTAAAGTTGGTGATATCCCCTGCGACCAAACAACTCTAACCTAGAATCTGCTAGACAAACGTGTATTTTTTCTCCAGAATTCATACACAGGAACATTCACAGGAACATTCTTGATAATAATCAAGATACTGGAAGGAGCTTAAATGTCTATGGCCAGAAGAATACTAAATAAATTGTGGAAAGTTCATTCAATGGAATATCATGGCAGAATTAAAACCAACAATGTCCAAGTACACATAAAAGCCAGGTAAATCTCACAAGTGTAATGTTGATTGTAAGAGCCAGGCAGAAAATAATAAAAATTACATGATTCTATTTATGTCAAATGTATATCCAATTTAAAGACAGGCAAACATCATAAAGAAATGCAAGGTGCTAAATACCACAGAAATTAGTCTTGAAAAAGAAGGGACATGTGATGGGGAAAGAGAACCAGAGGGCTTCCAGGGTGTTGGGGAATGGACTTTTGCTGAACTGTGTGATGATTACAACTGTGTGATGATTGTTTTTATAATCTTTGAGTAAGATATAGATTTTCTGTTTTTCATAATTTTCTATATGTGGCTACATTACAAAATGCTGACAGTAAATAAGATTTTTACAATTTAAAAAGCTTAGAAAATCACACACACACACACACACACACACAGTACCTGATTCTTCAGAGTTTGAGGATTGTGTCTGTAGGCGTGTAATGCAACATGGAGGTTATATGCTGGCTCATGAGTATTTCAAATCTTCAATTGCTAATTTACCAATTCAATAACTTGAATAAAGCTACAGAATTAGAGAGTGTCGACTGAAAAAAAAAAGGCACAACCTAAAAGTTGGGAATTATGTTTTATTTGGGTGGATGTTCTGAGGACTCAAGCTAGGGAGGTGCCTCTCAGATTCCCTCTGAGGAACTGCTCCGAAGAGGTAGGTAGGACCCAGGATATATAGGAGTTTTGAAACAAGACCCAAGTATTCGAACATCAAAAGATAACCTTTAATTTAAAAGAAAAAAAAAGGAAATCTCAAGTTAATACATTTAGCACTTTTCTATGTATGGGAAGATGCAAGAGTCTGAGCTCATTGAAATCATTCCTTTGATAGGCACCTTAGCTCTCTAGAGCAGGTATCCTGCTTTTCTCCATCCTGAATCCCCTCAGGGTGCACAGTCGGGGGTGGCTGCAGTGGCTGATGGCCACAACAGCCTTTGATTACTGATATGGTGGGCAATATTTTTCATCCAGAAGTGTGTTTTTGAGGTCACTTCTGTAGGTGATGGGATGAGGGCAAATCCTTGGGAACTCCTCTCCCAGAATCGTCCACCCAAAGGATGGGGGCAGGAGCATATATCTGTCACTGCTCACTAACCTTTGGCTGAGGGTGGTGCCAGGAGGATGTGAACCCCAGGCTGTTCATGTATAATAGGCAGCGTGACCCCCAGCAGGGGTTGGAGGAGCCCAGGGGACAGAAAGGAAGAAGGAAGCCTATGCCTGAGGCTAAGGCTGCTGGCGGGAAGTGAGTGAAAGCCTTACTGCCTGTCCACCCTGAGGTGGCTAAAATCAGAGGTGAGCTTGTGAGTCATGGAACCAGAAGCACCAGGAGCACTTGAACACATGGATTTGTTCTAGGAAAGTTCTAGAAGGTTCTAGAAAAATGTTAGAGAAAAGATGACTAAACAGTCATGATTTAGTTGTGTGGCTAATTATTACCAACCCAGCTACAAAAATAAAATCAGCTTGAAGTTTCTGTTTCCTTCAGGCTCCAGACATTTTATAATCCTGTGATGAATCATAGTACTAATAATAAACTCTTCGAGACTTAAGGGTTGCTTTTATTTTTCTTTCAACTCATAGCAAATTATTAAATTTGAAATAAAAAATAAAAGGCTTAAAAAAACAGTATGTAGAAACATTAGGAAAATGAGGTATTTCCCCCGTTGAAAAGCCCTTTAGCACCAAACAACAATGTGGAGATCTTATAAGTGTAGGGGAGGAAAAGGAAATTCTTTCCCTCTATCCTCTTATATTTAGTGTCTGGGGCCTGCAAATTAAACTTACAAAAGATAGATTCACAGGAGAAAAGGCATAAAAATTTTATCTGATGTTAATATTTTAATGTTACATGCATGGAAACCTTCATAAAAAAGAAGTGAAGTCCCAGAGAAGGAGTTAGACCTGGGGGCTTATACATCATTTTCACAAAGGGCAATAAATTTGTAGAGGAGTGACAAGGGAAAGGAAAAGGGGATTGGCTTCTAGGAGCAGTAAATTGTGGGAAAGTAAATATATGGGAAACTCAAGGAAGATAAGGATTCTGTTAGTAAGGTTCTTTTGTGTGAACCCATCTCAGTGCTGACTTTTTGTTTCTTGTGATAGTGGATGTTTCTCCTCCTCCTGGTATGGGAGGGAAGGGAGGAGATCTTCTCAAGGAGATATTTATGTCCCAACTTTTAGGCAGATGGCAGAGGGCAGAGAGCTCTTTCTGAGTTTGCTGCTTCTTAATTGCCTTCAGGTCAAAACAATCCTTATGCCAAAGTGGCAGATTTGAGGGTGGCATATTCTCATGCCCTTCATAGGTAAAGTCCACTCTCCATGCATTGTTTCTTGTCTTCCTTCTCATCACAAGTTAGGGCAATTTTGCCAGAGGACACTTTAAACTGAGTGTGGCTATTTTTCAAATCTCTGCACCAGTAACACCCAGTTCAGTACCCTGTCCTCTTCCACAGGCTGAGCAGGAGAGGAAGAAAGCATTCACTATTTAGGGGATGTTCTCCTTCAAGTTCATGCTTGTCAGGGTTTCCCCAGTCATGCCTTCCTGATATCCCCTTAGCCTCCTAGTGTGTTCCCAACTGCCTTCATCAGTAAGAGCCAGAGCTGAACTATGATTCTCCTTTAGGAGATAATACCTGCCTTCCTTCCATTGCCAACGGTTCCACTTGCCAGAGGGCCAAGCTGATAATCTCGTTCAAACTAACTTATTTAAGGCTGGCCATGGCAAATCAGGTCTCCTTCCAAAGTAGTGTCTATATTTTAACATGAATGTTGGTGTTGTAATCCCTAATAAGAAATAATACAGAAATTGCTGGAACTGTGGCAGGGCCAAAGGGGGAGATTGCAAGGGTCGTGAAAGATTTTGCCTCCACTGCCCACACCTGAGATAAGCCTTCCCTGGGCCAAGAGTTTTGCTCCCAAATGCCCCTCCCACTGGGAACCTTATTCTTCTCCTTTGTTCTTTAGCTCAGTTAGGATCATCATCACCAAGCCAGTTCTCAACCCAGGAACCATGACATCAACCTCCACTCTTTCCCTTCCCTAACCCTTCTCCATGCCAATCCTGCCAGCTCTCCTGCCTAGGCGCCTTGTCCAGTCATACTTTTCTCTCTTTCAGCTACTCCAACTCAGGCTTCCAGAGAGGTCTTCAGGTAACTTGTACCTGATCAGGACGCCGTCCGCTTACGATCCTTCAATGTCTCCCCATTGCCCTTAAAGTCTTCATTCCCTTTCATGTGACCCATCTGCCTGTCAACCCCATCTTTGGCCACCCTCTCCTTACCTTGGAGACTACATCATGCTCCCTCCTGGCTCCAGGATTTCACACGTATTCTTTCTTCCGCGTAGAAGATTTCTTTTCCGTCCCCTTCTCCTGAATATACTCAAAGCTTATCCTGGAATTCCAGCATGAGCTTCTCTTCTCTCAGAAGCTTTCCTTGACGCTCACCAACTCAGATGTGGCCAGATGTCAGCCCTGCACCATCCCCTTGCCCTGCCAGGTTAGTCTCCTGTGGCTACTGTAAAATTGACCACAAACTGGGTGGCCTCAGACAATTGGAGTGTATTCCCTTTCATTTCTGAAGGCCAGAAGTCCAAACTCAGTGTTGGTGGGTGGCGCTCCGTCCAGAGGTGCTAAGGGGAGGACCTGGCCCTTGTTTCCTTCAACATCTGGTGTCCAGCGGTGCTCCTTGGCTCGTGGCTACATCCCCATGTTCCATCTTCACATCACCTTCTTACTTATAGGGATATTTGTGATGACATTTAGGGCCCACCTAGAGAATCCAAGATTATCTCCTTATCACAAGAGCCTTAAGGCAATCACATCTGCAAAAGACCTTCTTTTCCAAATAAGGTAACACTCACTTGTTCCAGGGATTTGATACAGATACATGGGTGCAAAGCATTTTCAACCTAACACATCAGCACTACTCTAAGTGACCCCATCATTGCACTTCTTATTTTTCCCTTGTTTAATTAGTTCCCATCTTATAGACTTATCAAGCTTGTTTGCCTCTGATCCACAGTTGAAAAGAGCAGTTCAGATCTCTCTAGACAGCCAAGTTCACTAAATATTTAATTTTCGCAGCCTCCCAAAACAGATCCTCTGCATGGTCCACCTTCATGGTCAACACTCCAAGTATCTGCTCTCCCAACAGATTCTTCCCAGGATGGAGGCTAGAGGGAATTCCCTCACCAGTTCAGGAAGATTCTGACCCAGCAGATGATCCCTCCTGAACAACCAGTCAGAGCAGGGAAGGGTCTTCATACCTAACAGGGTGGACTTGACCTAGCCCAACTTGCTGCTTCTCCTGAAGAACCTCCCCAAGGGAGTTGGCATCCCTCCTAAAGACCATTATGCAAAAGAGCACAGGTCTGACAGCACAGACCCTCGAGGACCACAGGCCGGAGTGGATCCTTTGCATCCCCACCGGGGCCAGTGGTGGCCTTGTAGTCCTGGGCTTTGGTAGGAGGGGTCCCATAGACTTACTGCTGTGCTTGCCATTGCTGGCCTCACCCAGGGCATCTGATCTGTCCTCCCTCTCTCAAAATTTTCCAGGTCCATCACCTCACCCCTCAATGTCCTCACCAGCAGACAAAATCCAAACTCTCTTCAGTCTCTTTAGGGACTCTTTGGGCGAAAATAATTTCAGTCTTAAATTCAAGTGTTTATTCCAAGGCTTGCTTCCTTCTTTTCACACCTCAGCTAAGCAGCCAGTATCTTGTCTCTTTATTATTGAGGATCACCAGTTACAGGGATCCTGAGTCTGTGACATCATTAAAAGTGTCCCTCACACTTTTAGGGACCAGAGGAGGGTGTGCCCCTGATTTGGGACACAGAGTCAGGACTTCCTACGTCCTTGTTCTAGAGTGCACAGATACCTTCAGTTGTATCCTGTAGACCCTGTAGGTTTTAGTCACATAAGATCACACGAACATAATTGTTAAGCATGCGGTCTCTGAAGTCACTCAAGGACTTGATTTGCATCTCAGGTCCATCAATAATTCATCTGTGTGATCTTGAGTACATTTCTTTAAGTCTCAGTTTCCTCATCTATGAAACGATGTAATACCCACTTGTTGTGAGTTTTGAATGAAAACACCCATACATAACAAAGAAGAATTTCTCCAAGATTCTTAGAATACAGGAGATGTTTTGGTCCTCTCTACTGATGACAGGCTTTGCCAAATGGACATTTTCAGGGCAGTTAATGGGCAGTTCTCCCTGGTCCTCACACAGAACACCTCTGAGAGCTGCAATCCAATAGAGTCTCCATAAAGTCGGCTTCTGAGTGGAATTTTTTTTTCATTTGCTCAGGAATTGGAGAGCAAAACCCACCCATAAGTGTCAAGAGACACTAAGTGCTCCAGAGCTTAAAAAATCCAACCGTATTTATTAAAGACTGAGATTGCCTGCAAGGAGGAGGGACAAGCATCTTCTTTCCTTTCTGGATGCTTGCTGAGCTAGTAAACCTGAGACCCATTCTGCTGCTGTCTGGGACGTGGAGAGGAATTGGATGAGAAATTTCTTGAGAGAGCTTGGCATGGGTCCTCGGACATTTGGATACGCAGGTGAACATTGTTAACTGATAAACTACATATTGAAATATTGAAGACTTTATTTGAGCAAAAATTGATTTGAATCAGGCAGCATCCTGAAAGAAAGAGATGCCATGCATACCACCTACAATGGAGACCTCCATTCCAGCAGAAATGGAAGCTGATGAACCAGAGAGGATCCAGAGACATTTTCCACCACCACTGTGCCAGTCATGATAAAAGATGTTACTCTATCCTACTATCACTTCCTGCCCTTCCACCTCTCACCTTTGACAGGAAATAGGGGAGAGGTGGGTGCATATCTCAAGGCAGACTGGGTGCTGGAGTGGGAGGAGGGAGGAGAGAGCAGACAAGGCACCTCCTCACTCCACAGACCCCCGGCCTCCCACCAAACCTACACCACGGGAAGGGGAGGTGCTGAGATTTAAGTTGAATTTGAGGTTGGCATATTAAGCTGGATAGGTTTTATTTTTTATTTTTATTTTTTTACTAAATTTGTAAAATTGGAGTAAACTATACATAACATAAAATTTGTCATTTTAACTATTTAAAAGTAT
Organism: Tursiops truncatus; assembly: GCF_011762595.2. Taxonomy (NCBI): domain Eukaryota; kingdom Metazoa; phylum Chordata; class Mammalia; order Artiodactyla; family Delphinidae; genus Tursiops; species Tursiops truncatus. Next base: position 159,409,701 of record NC_047035.1, on the reverse strand, counting down.
ATGGTTCAGTGGCAAATACATTCACATTGTTGTGCAACCATTACCAGAACTTTTTCATCATCCCAAACTGAAACTCAGAACCCATTAAAAAATTACTCCCTATTCCTTCTTCCCCCCCAGGCTCTGGTAACCTCTATTCTACTTTCTGTCTCTATGAATTTGCCTATTCTAGTACTTCATGTAAGTGAGATCATACGATATTTGTCCTTTTGTGTCTGGCTTTTTTCAGTTAGCATAATGTTTTCAAGGTTCGTCTATGTTGGAGCATGTATCAGCATCTCATTCCTTTTTAAGGCTGAATAAACTGTATGCATATACTATATATTTTTTATCCATTCATCTTTTCATGAATATTTGGGTTATTTCCACCTTTTGGTGAGTAATGCTCTTATAAATATGGGTGTGCAAGCGTGAGTTTGAGTCCCTGTTTTCAATTATTTTGGGAATACAGCTAGGAGTAGAATTTCTGAATCCCATGGTAATTCTGTGTTTAATATTTTGAGGAAAAATCAAACTGTTTTACACAGTGGTTGCACCATTTTACAACCCTAAATGCACCAGCGTTTCAATTAATCCCCCTCTTCTCCAACGCTTATTTTCCATTTTTTGGATAATAGCCCAATGGAAACAAGACTTTCTCCTTGACCTAATTTCAGTCAGCCTCCTCTGAACTCTCTTCTTGACTAGGCCTCTTCCTTGGGTCCTATCTTCACCCTGGTGTACCTAGTCCAGTTGTAGCAAAAATCCTACTTCAGTTTAGTAAGGATGCCCCCACACTTGATATCTGATCAAGTTCCTCATCCCTCACCTTTGATGTCTATGCCCTTGACCTGCCTTCAGCAGGAACTCTGTTAAGTCGGTTTAGCAAGAATCCCTTCTCCTGATGTTTCCTCTTAGTAACATTCCATCCACTGACCCCCTCACCCTACTGATGGCTACAAGTCCCCAGCTGTCTTTTTTGTATTCAAAATCAAGCCAGCTCTCTCCCCTGTTGCAGTAGTCTTGACACTCGTCACCAAAGACCTGAATAAAGTCTTCCTTACCATTTTAACAAGTATGAGAAGAATTTTTTTCTTTAACAACAGGTGTGAAGTGGTATCTCATTGGGGTTTTGATTCACATTTCCCTAATGGTTATTGATGAGCCACTGAATGGGCTTTTGATATCTGAAAGTATTTGGAGAATATGGTATGTGCCCCAAATTTAAGGGACAGGAAAGAGATTTTTGACAGAACACGGTTAAAGTCAATATATTAAAATAAAGAGAGAGAGAGAGACAGATTCATGTTTACCTCTCACCAAGGTGACACTTCTCAACAAAAAGGTCCCCCCCCCCACAAACCTCCACTCTGCTCACCTACAGGCAACCATCACACCTCTCTCCTTTCACTCTCAAAGCCCAAAGTCTCCATCTAACTGCTCCTTCCCCCTCCCCAAATTCCAGGTAATCCCTGGTTGGACCTACACTGTTTAAAGGCCAGGTTCTCTGTGGGCAAGGAAAACCTAGGCCTTTAGCACTCAACTAACCTCTTAAGACATGGACACACAACAAGAAAACTGGATGATAAGTGCGTACACAGAGACATCACTTCTTCCTGACTCCACCCCTGAACACTAATCTTATATCATTCTTTTATTTTCATCCAAACAAAAGCATCTACCCCTGGACAGCAGGATGACTAGGGGAGGCAAATCTAGTTTAACAGATGAGAAAGATGAAAGTGGCCCACCAAGAAGGCAGGGCAGTGTTGGTCCTTGGAATTGCAGACCTAAGAACTCTCTCCAAAGCAAACTACTTCACAATACCCTGTGGGGTTAATGTCTATTGGCCTTTTATAAATTGTATTAATTACACTCTTAAGCTCCATGCAAATTGCAAAATCATTTTTTCCAATTGAGTTAATAAAGCCAGTCTAGTACAGGCACGCTGTCTTCAGCAGAAAATTAGCCTGGCATACTGTTTGTAGATCACAGAAATGCGGCGGAGGGATGGTGTTCCTGGGTTATGATTGCAGTGCGTGCTGGGATGCCTGCTTTGTGATTTTTCTTCTGTGTGCGTGTGATCCATTTCCCTCTGATGGAGCTGGATGTGCAGGGCACTGTCACACTTTCTGATGGTGTTTTATCCATCACTGGGGAGCTGCAAATTCATTCTCAAGGTCTCAATCCTGAGAGATGTTATTATCACTTGGGAACTTTCAGGGAAAACAAGACTATCTTTGAAAGTGGCTGGCCGCTTCTGACTGATCTCACCTCTAATAGTCTTAGTGTCCTTTCCTCATGAAACCCAGGCAGCAAAAGAGAAAGTATCTCCTCTCCCCTCCTGGCTGTCTGCAGAGGAACCCTGTAGGAACCGAAATTCCTCTGCGTTTTCTGACCTTGCGGTCTGGAAAGCAGCTGGCCTGAGCCATTCAGTAGGGCCTGTGGCCCTTTTGCTTCCCTTATATTATCAATCTTGTTGGGAGGCTTAGAAAAAGATGTCACTTCCAGGCAAAGCAATTGCAATTAGTTACCCCTCTGGGAATCACCCCCTTTTGTGTATTATGGCCGCCGGTAGGTAGCTGTTACCTGTCTACTGACGGCTTGTGTGGGACAAAACCCACACACCGGTTCCTAGTGGCCTTTCCCACAGGGACAAGTCACAAGATGCAAATAGGTGGTTTGCCACGTGCGTTTTATAAGCTCCCTATTCTTTATTTCAGAACCTTACGGCTATAGCCATGGTAGGAATGAACCCAATGAAGAAAATTCACATTAAAGCAAGAATGGCTGTTAACAGTTTACTGTACCCTCTCCCAGAAGAGTTACCTTTATTCGAAAAAGACTGAAAATGTTGAAATATTCCATACGAGGGTTAGCCAGAGAGGGAACCGTACTTGGGTGAGGAGATTTCAGCTTGGGCCTCTCAAGCAAGACAGCTCTGGGCCCTCTAGTCAAAGCAGGAACACGTCAGCCACCTCCGCTCGCCAGGGGATGGGATTCAGAAGTGGTTTTGCTGCTCTGCCGTCCCAGGCACCACATGACTCATTAACTACACTTTCCCTCTTTCCGCTGCTTTCCGCCACGTTGATCCATCCTCTTCCATTGCCTGGAGTTTGAAGCCTCAGTTAGAATTCTCTGCTTCACTTTGGTCTGGTACTGAGCCTCACCCTGTCTCTGAAGGTGGCGTTCTCAGCTCCATAACGCCCACTGCCGACTGGGGTCGCCTAGGAGGGGACTGGTTCTGCTCCCTCCATGACCCTGACCCACTGGGAAGGGCCTGTGTTCACTGAGCATGAGACTGTCTAGCTTCCCTAGAGGCTCCAGACTGCATCTGGGCTAACTTCCCAGTCCCTGGCACTGTCTATCCCCATTTATTCCTGTCCCATGTAGGTGGTCCCTGGAGGTCCCAGCATATCCAGTATCTTGAATCATCCCAAATGAATATCAAATAAGCCTTTTCAGTATGGTTCCTCAAATCATATACAGTTGATCCAGGGACTAAATGCCAGTCGTTACACAAAAATTTATAATTACCATCTCATTTTATCCTGGCAACGATTTGAGTGAGGCAGATAAGTTCGGCATTACTATTCCAGGTGAGAAATAGTGATAGATGAGCAAATGGAGGTCCAACATGTCCTACTCAGAATCACACAGCCAACTCGTGGTGGAAATTTTGTCCCAGTATCTCAACTCCCCTTCTTTTCACAATGCCAGGCTGCCCTCCTTGCCCATCAAGGTCAATTTTAATCTAGAAATGGTTCCCACAGGAGAGCATGGCAAACTGAACTCCATGCTCCACCGGCTAAACTTCCATTCTTCCAGTTTTGCAAATGGAAGAGGACTTTAGGCTGCAGTTTTCAGGAAACACGGGAGATGCCCTGCTGCAGGCAATTTAGATTTGGGACCTAGAAATAAGGAGACCCTGTGGTTCCACCTTCAGCAGAGAACCCACAGGGCTCCTTGTTCTTGGTTCCTGGTGACAAATCCTACCTACTCTGGGGTGCAGCGGGCCCTGCACACTTGCCAGGCTGCACAGATGGCTCCAAGGTGTCCTAAGGGAGGTGAAGCAGGGCATGTGAGGCTAGGCCAGGCAGGTACCTTGAGTGTGGTGGTTTTTAAAAGGGGAGCAGCTGTCCCACAATTGATGGGCAGAGGTCTGAGTGTGGTGGAGGCTACAAGTTTTTTAACTCCATTTCCATTCCAAGTCCCAAAATAAATGTGATTTCTTTATCTTTTTTTCCCTTGGTTAACCTTGATCTTATTTTACCCAGTGCAGTTTAGACCAGGTGTCAGCAAATGTCTTTCCTAAAGGACCTGCTAGTAAATATTTTTAGCCTTTGAGGGCCCTATTTACGTAACTGAAGGGTGAGGCTGTGTTCCGATAAAACTTTATTTACAAAAACAAGCCGTGGGCCAAATTTGGCCTGGGGACATGGAGTGCCAAGTCCTGGTTTAGATTGATGTTGTCTGTGCATTTTTGAAACTAAAAAAAGTGACAGCATTCATTATCAGCAGGGGGCATCCCCATAAACTCCTTCCATGCTTACTCAAAACCATTATTCCAAGCATAAGTGTCTCACTAGAAATGAAAGTCCACCGAGGCCCAGTAAGAAAACCTTCTTACTGAATTCAGGAATAAAATCTGTTTACTACTCCAGGTCCAAAATCAACTTACTGCTTGAGTAAGAGAGTGTACCGCTATTAAAGATTTGATTAATGGAGACAATTGGCATTATGCAAGAATTTTGGAACGTGAGAAGCTTCACCTTTTATTGGAAAAATTCGATGGTTTTCATTCTCTGACAAAGGTAGATGCTTTATCTAAAAACCCGGTAAGTAAAGACAACTATGACCAAAAAACATGTGCAATCAATACATGTTAATTAATTTCTCCAAATGAAACTGTTAGCTCTAATTCCTTCTATACTCTAAATATGTTAAATCATAAATAAAATATGAATAATTCTGTATTATCAAGATTCAGATTTATTCATACTTTATGATTTAGCATATTTATGATATAGAAGGAATTGCAGCTAGTATTTATAAAATTAATTTAAAGTATATGTGCTATACTTTATTATAGAATATGTGTAACTATACATAAATATATGAGGACCTCCTATCTATCATCTATCTATCTGTCTATCTGTCTATCTAATCTCTTTAGCTCTTTGTGGAAATGCTGCTTATAGGACAATACTCAGTCGATTAGGGTGTGAGGGTCTGAACACTCCTCTGCATCTTTGTCTCCTGGCTGGCAGGACCCTGGATCTTAACTTCTTTGTCGTCCCACCTTTCAGAAGTGAGGGATGTTATTAATGGGAATTTGCTGCTCAGGAAAATGGTGTTAGGCATGGAAAAAAAAAAGAAAGAAAGAAAAAACCGTTAGAACCTTTATGCTCAAGCAATCGGCTCCTGTGTGTCATGATAATGGGTTGACTTTCTAGGGGCTTGGATTTCTTCTGGAGGTTCAGCCTCAGCTCAATCGGGTCCAGTGGCTCTCTTGTCACACCACGCGGTCCTAGTAGCCATGTCTTCATGTACATTGTGCAGAAAGAACACATTATAGCTGCACAAGCACCACGCTCAATGCCCTTTCCTGTGTCGGACTTTAGTAAAGATATTGAAGCTAGATGCGCCAAGGCCGAAGGTCCGTAATATACAAGAACTTATGAGGCAGCATCCAGTGAACTCCAAACAAGATGAAAAGGGGCCGAAGGTGAGGAATCCCAGAGGGACGTCTCTACTCCGTCTTCCTTAAGCTCATCCTCACAGAGGAAACAGAAGACAAACAAAAGTTCTTCAGCCCTCACACTGGGGATGGGCCGATAGAGCATCCTTACCCCCGACCACCTGACTAAATCTATACGTGGACCTGAAGGTAAGCTCTTCCCAAGACCAGATTCAATTTAAGCCCCAGTTCGGTGCCTTTCATTAACTATCTCTGTAAGAATTTGAAGTTCTGAAATGGATTGCACGTGCTTGGCATTTTTGTCAACGTATGAAATGCACACTTTAAGCTTGGAGGTGCCCCTTCCTGGTTTCAGCTGGTCATTTAAGCAAGTTCTTCAAGTAAATGCATATCCTGAAGCACGAGGAAAAGGGCTATAGCCTCTCCAATTCCTTTAGAGGTTTTCAGCCATCCTCACTGAAATAAATGTACTGGAAACAGCAGAAGTAGAAAATAGCACAAAGACGATATAACATTTGCATAAAGAACCCATTAGGAAGGTGTGCCAATGGAACAACTGTGTGATGTCGCATAACAAATGCACGCTTTGGTTTAGTTATTTTAAAGATTCTGTTTATCTAGTAGTTTTTTGCATTTAAAGAGCATGATGCTGAATGATTATCCATCCCTGAGATGCCAGCAGTTCTTGGAAAAGGATTCACAGAATGATTAAAAGCATAATAAAAAAGAGTAAATTCCGATGTAATATTTATCCAGCGTGAATTTTCGGCTTAATACATCCAAACCCATCCCATCCCCCAATTTGCACAATCACAGCTTAATAAAGGACATATTTTAAAATGTAGGCTGTTAGAACAGTGAGAGAAGCCAGAAACAGAACCACAAAACTCTCCCAAATGCCTCCAAGATGGAGACGTACAGACTCAAAACTGGATGGAGATTTCTAGGTGTTGCCTTTTAAGTTCCTCTCAAAGCGGGGAGCTGAAAGGTCCTGGATGGCCCAGCAGGGGTGGTCCTACAAGAGTATGAAATTCAAGAAAACTAAGTGTAGATGCCCAAAAAGAATATGGAGAAGGCAGCCTCACAAGTAATGCAGATTAAAAGGAGAAATATTGTTCTAATCTATCAAATTAGCAACAAGTAGGTGGTCCCTTAACTGGGGCCCCTGTCGTCTCATCTGAGATGCAGCCTGAGTGCCAAGCCTGAGGCAAGTGGAGTCTCTCCCCTGGTCAGGACCTTCTGGGCTCCTTCCCGCTAGGAACAACCTTCCATCACCTGCTGCCCACCAGCTGTGGCTCCAAGCATGAGCTCACCCCTCCCCCTCTCACTGCCCTGCTCACACCAGCCGTCTTGCCAGCTCTCAAAATGATGGGGCAGTGCCAACCTCAGGGCCCTTGTCCCTGCTCTTCTGCTTGCTGGAATGCTGTTTCCTTGGAACTTCACAAGGCTTCGTTTCGTTCTGTTCTGGGCTCGGGTGTCATCTCCTGTCTAAACTAGGTAGACAGATCCATCCAGAGTAGCATCATCCCAACTAGCCTGCTTTACTTTCTTTGTAGGACTTAATGCTGCACAGCGACATACTGTGACTGTATTTATTTATTTTTGTCCGTCTTCCTACAGGATCTGAGTGCCTTGAAGACAGGAAATTCTGTTTGTTGTTGTTTGTGGCTGTTATCTCAAGAGCCCAGAACCATACCTAACACACGGTAAATAAGTGCTGATGGAATGGACGTAAATGGCACGACCTGGGATCGTCAAGGCTGTTCTACCTGTGTTCCCATTCCAGGACAGTGGGGAGAGGTGTGGGTACAATCAGGATGGGAAATAATCTGACAAATGTTATCAAACACCTCTAAAAAGTTTCTATCCTTTGACTCTGCTTTTAGAAATTTACACTAGAGAAATACTCAGAGAGCCATACAGGAGTTTACATATGAAGACATTTATTGCGGTGTTATTTATAACAGTGAAAAATGGAAATGGCTGGAATAAATAGGGAGAGGTCCAAGAGATAGGTGATATATGTATACATATAGCAGATTCACTTCATTGGACAGCAGGAACTAACACATTGTAAAGCAATTATACCCCAATAAAAAATAATAAAAAAAATTAAAACAACAAAAGAAATAGTAATACTGGTAATGAAATAGAATGGCTACACTGATTGAGAGCAGTTATTAAGTGTCCGGTAAAGTGCTAAGTGATTTAACTGTTCTGTAAACGAGTTGTGTCCAATTTGCAGGTGAAGACACAGAGGTAACTGGCCCGGGGCATCATTCACGGGCCTTGGGAAAAACTGGGACTCAAGTTCTTGCTGGCCAGCCTGAGCTAAGAAATCATAAACCGCCTGAATTACAAAGCTATGCTGAGCGTTCTGTCGTACTCGGAAGAGGCTGCCTGCGAGAGAGGAGAGTCAGGGGCACACTGGAGCGACCAGGATCTCAGCGGTGCTTTGAGCATCCCCAGCTCCCCTGGGCCGTGCACAGGGAACTGGATCCCTCGGTCCTCTGAAGTTCGTTGTGTGCAGCCTGAGGACTTTGCAAACACTTCTCCCTGACCTTTAGTAGATCAACATTAAGCAAACAAACCCCCGCCCTCCCTTTTTCTTATTGTTGCCAGGGTCCACGGTTTCCTCTCGAATCCCTGAACCATTCTCCGTGGAGTCTCGCTCATTTCCTGTCCGGGGAGCCTTGGCATCCGATCCGCGGGCCAGAAGCAGGCGGAGGAGCCGGCAGCCCCGGGCTCTGTCTCTCTTCATTGGCCTCGGGGAACCCACGGACTGCTCTGCTCTCCTCGCTGCACCCAGAGCCGAGCCCCGGGTAGGAGGCCACTGGCCCTGCCCCCAGACCTGTGGCTGGGTCCCCTTCCGCCCTCGCTCCACCCCACCCTGTGCCCCTTCCCCGGGAGGAGACTCGGTGCCCCAGATCTTGCAGCTCCACTGACTCCCATCCTCAGCTCCAGATGGCCTGCATTCACTTTTCCAAGTGGCTCTGCCTCTAATTCCTGGGCTCACTTTAAGATTGTGTCCCATCCATGTCTTCTCCTGCTACATTTGAAATTGTTTTAATTTAAAGCTGATACTGCTCAGCTAATTAATCAAATTTCTGCCAGCCACACCACCCTCTGCTGCATTTCAGTGTATGTGAGTGTGTGTGTGTGTGTGAGTGTGTGTGTGTAAAAGGGAAAATTCCTTTCACATGGCCTCTTGTCCCCAGAAATCTGAAAGTGCCTTTGTGTTGGCAGTTGTCCCAGAAACACCACCCTCTGCCCTTTTCTTTGGCCTATTCTTAGGGTTTGTTGAGAAAAGCCCAAGGGTTCCTGCACTGCTGACTTTCACAACTGCTACGAGTAACAGGGCCAGCTTGACCCGGTTAGGGAAATCCAAATTTACCCAATGGAGGATTCGCTGGAGCGGAATTATGACTGTTTCCCTTGGACCTTGGACCCCTTTCGTTGATCCTTTTGTCACCTCCCCTCCCACCATCCCCTGACCTTAAGTAGCGGAGGACCCCTGACTATAAGCAGAGGTTCCAGACCATTTCTTCTTTACCTGCCTTAAGTGTCAGTTCCTTGGATCCTTTCTGGGGAAATAAATAATGTGATCAGTTAATTAAACAAGCATTCAGAGTTGATGGGCAATAGTAACCTCAGGCAATACCCCTAGCACTTAACATTTTACTGTAGCATCAACAACATCTTAATCCAAAGGAGTCCTTCATATGGGAACTTCAACCCCACAGAGTGCGCAAATATTTTCAGTCACCCCACTTCTCAATTTGGTTTGTTTTTGGCCTCTTTCCTGTGACTTTAGACCACAGGGCAGTGCCTCCTCGTGAGGGTGGCTCTGACCTTGAACCTGAGCAGGGTTTGATCTTGGAGGCAAAGCCCTGAAGCTACTCAGGGCTGCTCTGCTCGCCATGGACGTTTCCCTGGGAACAGGAACGTTCAAACCAACAGATCCAATGAGAACCTCAGTATGGACTGGATTTCTAGCAGCGAGAATCAAACGTGAATCTCCTCCTTATTCTTTGACTTACACTGAGGTTTCCTTGAAGCAGGTTGAAGCAGGATAGGCAAGGAACTGTCGTGAGGCCAGAGGAAGGGGCCTTCTTTCTAATATTGTTTTTATTGATGAATAGTCATCTCACTCCATTTCCTGGCTCTCTCCCCGGCTGCAGTGCACTCAATTATAGTCTTAGGATTGTGTGCTACAGAGATCATTCTGCCTTATTCTTTTAGAAACTGGTTGGAATTTCAAACAAAGGGGAGTGTGTTTTTAAGGAGGAAAGAGAGGGAGGGAAGACTCCTCTGTCTTTCTGGTTGCAGACAAATGACTATTTGGAGAGCTTGCGAAATCTGCCAGGCTGCTCTCTTGGTCCCTGTGTTCATTTCTCCAGCTCCAAAGGATGCCCTGAGTCTCTGCTAGAAGACTCTGCTCCCAGGAACTGCACTCCCAGTTACTGGAAAGACAGAAGCTGCGTGTGGACCAGTGTGCAGGGTAGACCTGGCCCCCATGGTTCTTCTACACCAGAAGGACCAGTCAACGCAGACAGAAAAAACTGTCAAACCAATCCGCCAGTGCCAATAGTTAAGAAGGTGAGTTGATTCATGTAATCTCCGGCTGGTAGAACGGGTCAGTAGCCAAGAGAACTAGGTGTAGTTTTTAGCTCTCCACTTGGCCAGCTGTAGGTCATGAAAGACAACTTTGCATCCCTCCAGGTCCTAGTCTGCTAGTTGGTGGAATAAGACTAGGAACATCGGAGCTGAAGATGGGGTAAAGTGTCAATGGTGAAACACGAATCTTACTTGTGGGGGTTACGGATACATAACCAGTTGATCTGTGTAATAGGAAGTAGTTTGGTCTTAAGAGAATGTCCCTCATGCCTGTCCCACAAAAGGGAAGGCACCCTGTCTGGCCCCCAAGCCTGAAGGGGAAGAGAAGACAGTGCAGGAAACTGGGTGTCTTGGAGAGTTGTGTGGCCCTTTCTAACTCTAAGGGAAGCCACACGTTTCCTGTATAGTTTTGCAGGTGCTGTAGCATCACTGTGGGGTCCATCCCGAGTCAGAGAGGCGGTCTGTGCTTCTCAAGGACGCAACACCTCTGCGAAGGACCATCTTTCTTACACATACAGAGCTGCCTGCAGGGCCTCCGTACGTGGGGCCTCATCAGGCCGTTCCTTTTCTGGTGAAGAGGAAGGAGCCACGTGATTTATGGTAACATATGGACTGTGATTTATTTGCTGGTGCCTCGGCTTCTGGCAAAAGAGTATTAGCTGTAATAACCACCAGCTAAGCATTTCTCAACTAAACTTCACAGGCCTGTGAACCTGAGGGATTAGCTCCCTGCACCAGGCTGAGTGGCCTCATCCAAAATTAGTTCCGAAGACATACCTTGGGGATTCCTAGTGTCAGTTTCTTAATTTTAAAATAAAACCCCAGTTTTCTTAGTTGAGCCCTTTTATGTTTTCTTGTTCCTGAATGCTCCTTTGACACCAAAGGTATTGATATATTCTACCCTGCAGGGAAATCAATAAAAACTTTAATCACAAAATTAAATAAAAACCAAAGCTACTGACATTACACAGTAACACTCACTGAAGCAACAACTTCAAGTCTTATGGTTCTCCTGCGGCTGGACTTAATATTTGCAGGAAAATCAATATCATCTTTAGAGTAATTTGGGATGCATCTTGTCATCACAGAAAACAAGTTCCTGGTAGACTTTACTAAAAAGGTACGAATGAGGCATCAGAATGTGTTTGCCCATCCAGAAACGGATGAGGCCTTGATAGCAGGAAAAAACACAAGTAGGGTGGTCTCAAATTATGTCGCCAACTGTGTCCCAAAGTGTGTCAACATCCAGGGCTCAGGGCCACCTTCTACAAACATACTCTGCTGCTCTCGTCGATGGGTCACAGGACTTTCCTGGAATGATGAAAAGCTTGGGGGAGTACATGAGTTAAAATGTCCCCGGAAATGCTGCCCACGCTTCAGAGAACATATAGTAATAACACCCATTTGTCTTATGACCTTAGTGCTGTTAGGTAGCGAAAGGTCTTATTTCATGTTTTGAAAAAAAAAAAAAAACTTTTGCAAGTCACAGGATCATAGAATCAGATGTAACATTAAGAGGCCTTAAGCTCAATAGGTCTGACCTCTCTGGAACACGGGGAGCTGCTGTAGTTATCCCTGAGGGATGCAATTCCTCTGAACTGTCATACTTCCGGTCTCATCATTCAGCAGCAATGCAGATCCAGAAGCATGTGTCTGTATACAACGTTTTATCTTCATGAGCCACACGCTTTCCAGTTCTAATGAATTATTAGGCTACAGGCTTGTTCTCCTCCCCATAACACAGTCTGTGTGGTAAGCCACAGGGCGTAAAGTGAAACCATTGGCAGCCCGTACCATTCATATCTTCTCAGATGGGGAAGTGGTAACACGCTTGCAGTGAACTTTCGGAGAACCCTGAGTTGCTGCAAAGGTTTATCGGAGTCTAACTCAATATGCTCAGTACGCTTCAGTCCCCTGTGCTCTTGTTTCAGAACTTCAAAACACCTTTTTTCCAAGACTTGAGACGGCTCACTCGGAATACAAAGCAGAAGCGGAGTAGGCGGCCCGATCACACGTGGCAGGAGCCCGCTGGATGAAGAGTAGACATTTGGACAGTCAGGAAATGAAAACCAAAGGATTTTCCAAGGGTGAGACCAATCATACACCCAGCCGAGGTCCGTGCTTAGGGGCCTGGAGTCACCAACTTTGTACCCGCAGAGCGGGGCTTAGAATCCGGACACTGAGCTTAAGAAGCATTTTCCAAAGCAAGAGTCAAAATCCATGGCTGGATGACATCACCCTGGGGAAGCAGGAGGGCTCGACATATGAGATGACCGTGAATCAATAAGATGCTCAAGGTCTAATATCGGGGTACCACGTATTAGAGGGATTGCTGGTCAGGGACCCTGCCCCAGGGACTGAGGTAAGAGTCAGGTGGATAGAGGTTCTCGGGCGCTCCAGGCCAGTAACTGCAAAGAAATCGGGGTTATTCAGACACTTGCTGGCTTCTGCGTCGGCTCCCTAGGTCATAGCCCTTCAGTTCTAACATTCTTCTCATTTGGAGCAACTTCCCTGATTAAACAACTAAGGGCCTCTTCAGTATAATGTTTTGTTTTGTTTTTTTAATGTTGAGCCTTCTTTTAATTTATTTATTTTTATTTTTGGCTGTGTTGGGTCTTCGTTTCTGTGCGAGGGCTTTCTCTAGTTGCGGCGAGCGGGGGCCACTCTTCATCACGGTGCGCGGGCCTCTCACTATGGCGGCCTCTCTTGCTGCGGAGCACAGGCTCCAGACGCGCAGGCTCAGTAGTTGTGGCTCACGGGCCTAGTTGCTCCGCGGCATGTGGGATCTTCCCAGACCAGGGCTCGAACCCGTGTCCCTTGCATTAGCAGGCAGATTCTCAACCACTGCGCCACCAGGGAAGCCCCAGGATAATGTTTTAAAGGCAGTCTCTTCCAGACGGTTCTCCTTATGTGCATAGCCCACACATTCACCTTTTGTGACCAGGGCTCCCCCGGCAAGCCTACCCAGCCACTTCTGCCCCATCTTCAATCCACACTCCCCAGCCGAACCGCCCTTTCTTATGCTAAAGGCAAACAAATAACTACAGCAAAAACCATGCATACTTCTATCACTGAGTGTACCAAATGGTATCTGAAAGTTTACACCATATGAAATGGTCAATAGCAAACTTTCTGGACATAAAAATTGGCTTTGAACCAATTTCATATGGTTCAAATGAATAATTCTCCCTTTCTGTGTCTATATCCTCAGCCAGACTATGATGAAGGACTTTGGTTTTCTGCTTGTATAATCAGACTTTAATACATCCTGGCACACCATTGGTCTCAGTTAATGGCTGATGGATGAATGATTAAGTTGATCCCGGGCTTTAGGACCCTGGCCATCTTCTTGGGGAGACGGCTGGGGCCGAGGATCTGACAGTAAAGAAGTTATGTGACCTAGAAACAACCCCTCCATCTGACAGACTATAAACAGTACACATTTCTCTGGATAATCTACTTCCTCAATAAAAACATGGCTACACTGACAGATAAACACACTATTTTATGCCCTGTCCCAGTGACTTTTCTCCCAGGTTAGCATGTCCTCAGCACCTCACAGGATGAGAGCCAGGCTGGGGTCTTGCCCTTTTGTCTGCTATTTACATGTGGTCAGCTGACAACAAAGGCCAAGGCATGTCGGCTGAAGACACTGGCTTTAAACATTACTGTACAGCATCACATGTGGCCAATATGTTTCCTGGTTAGATGCTGACAGCCGTACAGTTCTCACTTCCTTCTCTAGGTGTTGACGGTGTCGAGCTCACAACCGGGCTGTTTCTCTTGCCACACTTGATTCAAGGATCAAGTAACTTGAGAATTCGTGATCAATCTGCTTTAATCATCAACTTGCAACATTTCTGAGGAATCCTGCAGAAATGTCTTTAAGTCAAGATATTTTCATAATGATTGTCTTTGGACTTTTTCCAGAATCAGATGAAGACATTCTTCCAACCAAACGTAGGATCATTTCTAGCACAAAACCTTCTTTTAAGCAAAGTGACATCACCTAAAAATTAAGACCAGTAACTTCTAGGAAAAAGATGGAGGAGGACAAGGAAAAGCATCCTGCTAAGAAATATTTGAAGATGATTTTGGCTAAAAATGATGTTCATTTCAAAATACGTACATCGACTTTAACGACTCTTCAGTGAATCTATGGGTAAAATTAGTGCATTTGTTTTTCGTTCTGCTTTCACCATTTTTTCTCTCTTTCGGTGGGCGTTGCAGGTTGGGTTGAAAAAGTCAGCAAATTTGGAAAAATAAAGTTCTTGATCTTAATGTTCAATTTCATTCCTAAAGTCGATGGGTTAGTTGCTCTAATGACTGGGCTTCTTTAAGATCTGCTCAGAGTTTAAGAGTCAGATACTGTCCACAGGGAGGGCCAGGGGCAGCAAGTGATGTGTGGGGAGGGGGTGTCGTGAGCTGGGGGGCCATCGCCGTTCAGACTGAATTTCAGTGTCCACACTCCTTTGGCTCAGGAGGCCAAAGACAGAAGCCATTTGAGATAGAAAGCTCCATAGGTTTGTAAAGGCATATTTTACACCAATGAGTTGATCTGCACTTGACCTTCCGATGTCAGCACCTTTCCATGAGGAATCAAATCAGATTAGCAGTTTCTTAGTCCTGAGAGCGGTGGGTGGGTTAAGTGATAAACTATGAAGCCGACTTAAAAGTTTCGAGAAGGCAGTGAAAAGCAGAGTTCCGCTTAGGGACCTCAGAGTTTTGTTTCCCACTGCCCCTCTGGGTTTGCCTGATTTAGGGGATCAAGAGAAACAGGTGGTGAGATCTGCCGTAACATGTAGCTTAAGTCGAACGTGTTCTATTTATGTTTGGATTTAGATGATGTTGTAGAAAACCTAACTCCTGGTTTCCCAGACTCTGTCCGCCTGGGGATCCTCTGGGCTTGGGTGACAACAGTCCCAGTGGTGTCTGCTGCTGGGGCCACACCCTGCTTCGTTACTGAAGTCCACCTCCCTCTACTGGGGGACCCAAGGGCCCGGGCTGCTTTGTTCTCCTGGGTGGTTGCCACTGTATCCCCGTTCACCTGGCAGGTGTTTCTGCTGAGTCTGGCATCATGCTGCATCACCACCGAAAGTGTCCCCTCTCGTCACCTGCTAATGTCCTAAGTAAGGGTGTACGCACTTCCAGCCTCTCTATGCAGGACAAGTTCTTGGATTTCTAGGGGCAATGATTCACTTCCCTCACTCTCATCCAGTTGGACCCTTCTGTGCTTCTCTCTTTGTTCGAGTCGTTTTTTTTTTTTTTTGGATTTTTGAATTTTATTGTATTTATTTTTTTATACAGCAGGTTCTTATTAGTTATCCATTTTATACATATTAGTGTATATATGTTCAAGAGTCTTAAGAGTACTTTTTTCTTTGAAGTATAGTTGAGTTACAATGTTGTCTTCATTACTGCTGTACAGCAAAGTGATTCAGTTATACATATATATGCATTCTTTTTTTAATATTCTTTTCCATTATGGTTTATCATAGGATACTGAATATAGTTCTCTGTGCTATACAGTAGGACCTTGTTGTTTATCCAGCCGGTATGTAAAAGTTTACATCTACTAACCCCAACTTCCCACTCCTTCCCTCCCCCAACCCCCTCCCCCTTGGCAACCATCAGTCTGTTCTTTTTTTTTTTTTTTTTTTTTTTTTTTTTTGCGGTACGCGGGCCTCTCACAGTTGTGGCCTCTCCCATTGCGGAGCACAGGCTCCGGATGTGCAGGCTCTGGACGTGCAGGCTCAGCGGCCATGGCTCACGGGCCCAGCTGCTCCACGGCATGTGGGATCTTCCCGGACCGGGGCACGAACCCGTGTCCCCTGCATCGGCAGGCGGACTCTCAACCACTGCGCCACCAGGGAAGCCCATCATCAGTCTGTTCTTTATGTCTGTGAGTCTGTTTCTGTTTCATAGATAGCTTCATTTGTGCCATATTTCAGATTCCACATATAAGTGATATTCTATGGTATTTGTCTTTCTCTTTCTGAAGAATCTTAAGAATCTTAATTGAGTGTCCTGAGGACCTGAGTAGCAGTCTCAATATTCCTTTCACCATTTCTCTCCAGAATGTGTGGGGAGCACAGGGATTTTATGCATAGAAAAATCTGCTTGATACACCAGAGTTTTCAAATAACGGTTACCTTCCCAGACCCACATATTTGACATGACCCTCCAAACAATTGCAGATCTTCAAGCACCTAGTAGAAACCTCCCAGGAATAAAATTCAACAGCTCTGTTTTTATGGAAAAGGAAATGGAAACAAAAGTGGTCGTTATATAAATAGTGAACGATTTGTAGGGATCAGTTATTCATAGAAACGGTCCAGTTAGGAAAGGAGGCGGTGAGTTACTTGTCACTGGCCTGACACAGAGCTGCCTGGTGGGACAGAGGCCTCTTCCAGAATCGAACAATAACACCCGTGATGGAAGAAAAACAAGATTTTCACTTACCTTCTCCAAGGAAAAATAGGATTTCCTTTAAAAGGAGTTCTAACTTTGAAGTGGGAAAAAAGTAACTGGTCAATAGGCAACTATGTTTTAAAACATCCACTTAGATGTATTTTCATACGGTTTTTAGTAGACACATCCCCTCAGGCTAAAATAACATTTAAAAGAAAATCTTTGAACAATGTGTAAATGTTCAGTAGGTCATATAAATGCATGGACTTTTATGTATTTGACTTCTCAGCATATGAGATGCTAGGGTTGCTCACGGTTATTTCACAATACCCCAGGACTACTCTGCTTGCGCTTGAATTTTAATTTTGGAGTGCTTTCTCACAGAAGTCGGGAGATTTATGCAGAAGAGAGAGACATATTTGATCAGGGGTGATAAAGTTTCCCTCCAGAGAGCATACAGATGTTTCAAGGCCAGCTCTCAGGATTTTAAAGGGCTTGCTAGGAACCAGAAGAAGCCCTATGGGAGGGATTGGCACAAGCCAGAGCCTGGGGCTTCAGCCTTGAAAGAGCAAAGGCTGGGAATTTAGAAATGGTCCCCAGAGCCAACTTCCTGGAGACAATGAAGCTAAACCAGCGTGTTGGAACCAAGGCCGGCCCTCAGCACAATTACAAGTTTGTTCTCAGCACTCCTTTTCTTCATCTTCCCCGTCCACGTGATACCATTATGCTCCTGAGATTTACATCTGAGAATGAAGGCCCCGAAGTTCAGACCACGCCTCCACAACCACATTCTGTTCTGAGCCCCTGCTCTGAACCCTGGCTGCCCTGCTATCTGTGAACCCATCCAGGCTCATGGACTATCTTCCACTCAGAAGACATGTTCATTTAAAAAGGGGCACCTTGGAAAAGCTATTTGCCTTCATCCAAATGAATGCAATCATGGAAACATTAAATGCTGGAGACTCAAGTGGGGACCTATTTGGAAGACAAGATGGGCCCCTTAAATCATATGATGTAAATGGCTCTTCTGTCACATGCAGGTGTGACCTGCTCTTACACTCTGAGGTCCTTTCTACATCCCCAAGACATCAGAGATCAATGTCAGCTTTATCACTAAGAGCTGTTCACCGTCCAAGAGCAAGCAGAAAGCTTTCTCACTCAGATTGTCAAAAAGGACAATCTGAATCAGCAGAGGGTGAACCGTGGAATGTGTTCCTATAAAATGCATACAATTTATAGATCTCGATTTTTTTCAAGTCTAGTAGAGGTCCTCGGGGAGCTTGTTTTAATGAACTGATAAGAATGATTTGTAATTCAGGCATTAATTGCTCGTATGTAAATAGCTACTTCTGAAATGCTTAAGGGTCTGTCTGAAACCAGTTTGTTCTCTTTACACCTTAGCCTGCCATTTAATTTGCATTTGCAGTTTACTCCCAAACCCTTTATTTTGTTGCTCATGCAAAGGTAAATTTCAGCAAACTAATCCACATATGAGATCCAAATTTCTGTGGTTTTTACCAGAGTTGCTGGCTTTGAGTCCTGGGGTATCTGGTGTTTTATTATGACGAATGCTCCGTTTTAAGGCACATTTAAAACATGCAATTTTGCTCTCCTTGCTTCGTGATGCTAATTTTAGCCAAGGCTGCAGTTATAAAAATCTACATAAATAAATACATAAATAAATAAAATCTACAAGGCTTCCTGGAACTACCACTTTCCTGACACAATAGTTTCCAGAAATGATTCTAATTAGTGAGCGTTCCATTGGCTCCAGTGGGCAGTTTTATAGATGGTTTCCATTTGCAGTGACTTGTTCACACACGCATCTACTTTCATAAACACACACATACACACGCGTGTGCTTTGTTAGCTTGTTGGCTTTGGTATGTGCCATCCACAGTTCAAACTATCCTGAAACCGCATATTAAACATGGATTTGTAGGGGTCTGCTGACACTCTGAGCACATATCATGGTGGAAATAAACAGAGCTCTCGTTTAAGAGATCTGGTTGCTGATAAATCTGTAATCCCTTTTATAACATTTCTGTACATTGAAAAATAGGGATCCAAGATCCTAGAAACACACACAATGGAAATCCCAACGGCAACGAAGGGGATATTTTGCAGGTGGCCTCTTCAGTCTTGGGAAAGCGTTGACTTCCCATGTAGCTCTTCCAAACAGCTGGAGAAATCCACCCCCAGTGTCAATCAGATTCCAGCGAGTAGAGGTCAGCGCTCACATCTGGCTAGCTCAGCTTCCTGCAGCATACCCTCACATTCTGATCCTTCCCGCACGTGTTCACTCTCCAGGAAATATTTTATTTATTCCACCATCTGCAAAACAAGATGGCCTCTGGAGCATAGACAAGGGATGGACCTCTTCTTCCAATTTGTCTTAGGTCAGTGAACAACTGTGCAGCAGAAAGGAATATTTCTGCACTGACAGAGTGATTAACAACACTCACCTCTCTTTTGGGGGAGTTAGGGCTTTTATTACGTCTCCTATGAGCAGAGACGAAGCCATGAACTTATAGCGATTTTCTTTTACAGGGTGAGAGAATGACAGCATCATATCAATTAACGTTGGCACAAGAAAAATGAAACTCAATAGTTTTCTATGCCCCAGCCTCGGGAAAGCACTCACTGTTGGAGTTATCCAAGAGACTCATGACAAGCAACAGCCTCATCAGAGGTCCACACCACTGACTTTCCATCATGAACCCTCTTCTGATCCAGAGGGAGGGGCTGCCAGGAGACCTCAGGCAATGGACAGGCTCCAGACTTGGGGACTCTCTAAAGATGTAAATTTCTGTTTGTGTTGGAGGAGCACCCTCCAAATGTTGGCGGACCATGTAAGGATTTTTCTTTTGTTTTGGAACTTGCTTGAATGGAACCGGGCTCTGCTGGAATTCTCGTCAGAACAGGCTCTCTCATGGCTTCTACCATTTCCTGTCTCTGGCCAGGCTGCAGCAATCCCAGCAGAGCTTCTCATAGTATTTTATCCTGTCTGGACTCCGTTCCAGTACAAACCTGAGATTAAGTTGAGGCAATGGAAAACAAGAGAAAAACTGTTGAGGAAAAGATTGGCCTGGCACCTCGATCCCGGCTAGAAGAGCGTGAAAGTTTATTATCGTTGTTTATTTTAGTGGTAGGTCAGTGGAGAGGAAAGCTCGCCGCTTTAAAGCCAGGGACCTGAGCTCCGGCTCCTATTCCGCCGCTGCCTAAGGTTGAATTTGCAAAGATATTTGGCCTCATCTGTAAAGGAGACTGGAATTTCTCTCAAAGCCCATCCAGCTTTCACAGAGCCTGTGCATGTTCGGAGGGCCTATGCATTTCATTCTGAAAAGGCTTAAATACTTGGAAAGGCTGCTTTTCTGACCTAGTTCTTGACCTTAAGTCAGAGCACTGATCATCCGTGGAGACTATAACTAGGCATTTTCACTTTACCGCCGATAGTAACATTTCAAGCAGGTACCATAGGAATTAGTTACAAACACATTATCTGTAGTTGATAGTTTTGCTGATCCAGGAAAAAACAAAGCTTTTTGTCCTTTTAAAACTAGGAAAGTCTGATGCCATTTCTCCCTTCAAATCTTCCCCTGTGTAACAAGAGAAAGAGGAAAAAGGGGTCTCCCTTCCCAAGCTTACCCCGGTCCTCCCTGCCCAGCCTCTCAGGTTATGCACTAGACCACCCCACAAGATTCTATTCACCTGGGAGACAATGAAATGATGCCTTTTGGAATCATGCAGAGTGATGGCCTTGACCTCCTTCACACCTTCCTGTTCTAATCACAATGGATTACTTGCCTTTCCCATAATAAGTCAGGCACTTTCCTGCCTCTGTATTTTTGTCCACAAGGTTCCCCTGTCTGAGACCTCCACTATTGCATTAAAAGTATTGCTTTTAGTCTAGTTCCTCAAACACAATAAAATTCTCAAAGGCATGCACTCTGCATGGTGCCTCACTGCACAGGTAAATAAAAGTCTTCGGAAAGCAGGCCGACTTGCTGTGTTTTGCCCAGTTTACATTTTCCAGAAAGACAACTAATGAGGAGAGGGAGAGATTAAACATTACATTGTAGGGCTTCCCTGGTGGCGCAGTGGTTGGGAGTCTGCCTGCCGATGCAGGGGATACGGGTTCGTGCCCCGGTACGGGAGGGTCCCGCGTGCCGCGGAGCGGCTGGGTCCGTGAGCCATGGCCACTGAGCCTGCGCGTCTGGAGCCTGTGCTCCGCAGCGGGAGAGGCCACAACAATGAGAGGCCTGTGTACTGCAAAAAGAAAAACAAACAAAAACCATTACATTGTAAGTGACACACAATTAAAAATGCCTTGTGGGAATCTACACAAACCAATTTTAACCTGTCTTCTCTTGCTTCTGACTTAACATCCCCAAATCAGTCAGAGTCTGTCTCCCTCTTTCGTCTTTCTCTGTACCGGCTTGTCATCGAGGCTCCGAACTTTCAGAACATTCCAGAGGGGCAATAACAATTTTCCATATTTCTTTCAGTTTGATCTTTCTTCCATTGTTCGGCATACTGCCATTTTTAAGTGCATTATAATACCAAAAGAAAAAGGAAACATAAAAGAAGGCCCACAGAGCATTAAAATTCAGGGAAGTGGGATAAGACAGACATGTGAAGGGGCCAGCAAATAGAAAAGGCATCAGTGGAAGTGTAATGTTAGCACAGCCCTGACAGGGCAGTGGTTGGGAGCATGGACACTGGACCCTGAACCTTCCAGATTGAATCACAGCTCCAACACCTGTTTAACATCTCTGTGCCTCAGGGTTCTCACCTCTAAAATGGGAATTATAGGGTTGTTCTAGGATTAAACGCATTAACATACTGTTGAATTGCGTTATCTGCAGTTACATGCGGTATTTATGTTCTATAAAGTTGCCACGAGCTTTGAATTAGTGAACACTGAACCCTGGCTCCTAGGAGAAACACGGGCTTAGCTTTCCGTGAGCCTCTGGTCCCAACATTTTGGTCAATGGACAATACATAACCCTACTTTGTGTATGTTTTTTTTTTAATAAGACTTTTCTTTTTTATTGAAGTATAGTTGATTTACAATGTTGTGTTAGTCTCAGGTATACAGCAAGGTGATTCAGTTATATATATATATATATATATATATATATATATATATATATATATACACACACACACATATATATTCTTTTTCAGAGCTATACAGCAGGTCCTTGTTGTTTATCTATTTTATATATAGTAGTACGTATCTGTTAATCCTAAACTCCTAATTTATCCCACCCCCCCTTCCCTCTGGTAACCACAAGTTTGTTTTCTATTGTCTGTATAAGTCTAGTTCTGGTTTGTAAATAAGCTCATTTGTATCATTTTTTAAGATTCCACATATAAGTGATGTCATATGATATTTGTCTTTGCCTGACTTACTTCACTTAGTGTGATAATCTCTATATCCACCCATGTTGCTGCAAATGGCAATATCTCATTCCTTTTTATGGCCGAGTAGTATTCCATGGTATGTATACCACATCTTCTTTATCCATTCTGCTGCTGATAGACATTTAGGTTGCTTCCATGTCTTGGCTATTGTGAATAGTGCTGCTATGAACATTGGTGTTGCATGTAACTTTTCAAATTAGCGTTTTCCTCTCTTCTAGCTATATGCCCAGGTATGTGTGTTTCTTTACATAAAGACACTTTATTTAATATACATTGCTGACTCATTAACATTGAACTCACATTCACAGCCAACAGCAGTGTATAACTCATGCCTGAATGAAGCTTATCTGACACACGTATTTTCTTCGTAAAACACATCTCAGCCTTCTTGTGCTTAGGACGCTGGACAGCACTTTAGCACTTGCCTGGGCGCCACTTTAAACAGCATAACCACTACCAAAAAGCACAAAAATGCAAAACTAAATGTGGCACTAAATAGCAGGAAGGATGACTGTTTATAGTCAGAGCTGAAACAAGCAGGCAGAACGTTACCCTGCTCGACCTCAGACAGAACCGTGCGTGTGTGGTGACAACGATTTCTCATCCGTGTCCACAAATGACCATGAAGTGACCACATGGATTGATTTGGGGATTACAAATAAATTTTAGTGTGTAGATGGATCTACATATAAGAATCCACAAATGATTAGGATCAACCATTTATTTTAAGATCTAAGGACTGTTTCTGGCACATGGTAAGCCCCATGTATGTGTTTGTTATGATCGTACAAGGTATTATTATACAAGGTAGTACGCATGGGTGATGGCTCACTTCTTTGCTGTGATGGTGAATTTTACGTGTCAACTTGGCTAAGTTCTAGTACCGAGGTGTTTAATCAAACAATAGCCTAAACGTTGCTGTGAAGATACTTTGTGGATGTGATTAACATCTACAATTAGTTGAATAAGTGAAGGTGGTTACCCTCAGTAATGTGGGTGGGCCTCATCCAATCAGGTGAAGGCTCTAGGAGCAGATTCTGAGGTTTCCTGGAGAAAAAAATTCTGCCTCAAGCCAGCAGCATCAATTCCTAGCTAGTTTCCAGCCTGTTAGCTTGTCACTCCCCACAGTCACATGAGCAAATTCCTTAAAGTAAAGCTCTCTCTCAGACACACACACACACACACACACACACACACACACACACACACACACGCATCTTCTATTGCTTTCCTCTGGAGAGCCCTAACTGATAAATTCACTTTTGATGATTTTCTCTCTTGTGATGACCAGTCAAGTGGGAGGGGCACTGGACTGGAAATCGGGAGGACCAGTCCTCGTCTCATCTGTGACTCCCCATTCCCGTGGTTGCACTGGCCATTCTCTGTGGGTTTTTCCAGTTCCCTGATTCCCAGGTAGCGGAAATAGCTGAGCAAAGCCTTCCCCTCCCCCATCCTCTCTTCGGATTCTTCCGATGGAGTGTGAGAGTTGGATAGAACCTTCAAGATTATATCATCCGAGCTTTTTGTTTCTCTATTTCTTCAAGTACAAATGGCTCGCGTTCCCTTTCTCCCTCCTAACACGGGGCATAAACTCTCATAAGACTTGCTCGGTCTGTTGCTAGATTCTCTGAACCCTTGGGAAGTCCTGCCAAGCGCGGCTCCGACAACAAAAAAATTAGGAGAAATTAGTGGTGGGAGTGGGAAGGAGTGGGGGAGATGGGACTCTTTGAAAGCCCTGAAATGCCAGCAGAAAATTGATCAAAGCTGAGATGAATTTCACCCACCTCTTCTAACGAGCTGCTAACATTGGAGTGGCAGCCTTGTCATGATAATTTGTCACACATGTGACCGTGTGGGCTGAAGCCCCTTCAGAGTCATCTTCCCAACCCACTGCCACAGGCAACTTGTCTGAAACAAAGCTCTAAGACACAATGGAAAGGGAAATGCGGGAGGTGAGGGGGCGGGGAATGGCCCCCCACTCCCCCCAAGTCTCCCCGTCCTCAAGTATCCACCCTCATTAGGCTTGAAGAGCCTGCTGGGACTTCCATTACATTTGTGCTGTTGCCGCGGCTGCAATGCCCACTGCCACAAAGATGCTGTCCAGGAAAAAACACCACCTCCTGAAAAATAACACGGTGTCAACACTAGTTAGCCTACCAATAAAGCTCTGTGATGAGTGAGACTCCCCCCTGAGGCAGGCTGGCAGGGATCCCTCCACCAGGGCGAAGTTCTCTCGGGCAGAGTGACTGCTTGTGACCCCAGAGGGACCTGGATCTGAGCATCAGACGTGGGATGTGTGCTCACACAGCGAGTCCATCCATCAGAGGGGACCCTGGTACTCGCCTAAGTGGCTCTCGGGCAAACCATCAGTTGGCCGACGCTGTTGTCACCACTGAGGCTCACAAAGGTCCCATTCTTTCTACTTTTAACATAAAAACATCAACAGAACATCTATTGTGTGTAGACCAGAAAACAAAGAGATGGAACAGAATCCAAGGTGCAGTGGGTACTGGGGAGAAAAATAATGCCCATGCCAGAGGCCAGGTTATACGAGGTCTCTTCTGGACTGAGCTGTTCAATGTGGAGAAGAGAAGGCATCATTTCCCCTTATTTTTCTGTAGCTTTAACAACATGCCAAATTATAAAACAGCTGCATTGTGTTTTTTCAAGAAAGACTTCAAATTTACCTATAGGTTGATAGATCTATTTATACACAGCCCGCTCCAACCAAGATAGGTTTGAAGATGCATCATTTCTGTAACAATGTTCACCGCATAACCTTTTTATATGGAAGCTACTTGACTAAGGCAAGTTAAAGACTAGTCACGCTTATTCTAGGACGGTATCTTCAATACCATCCAGCCGGGCCACATCCATCTTTTAGCAGAAAAGTGATTTACCCAGATTGGTGAAGTGACTTTTCAAAACTCATACAGCTAGTGCCTGGCAGAGCATGTTTCAAACCTAGATGTCCTCAAAACCCAGTGTTTCTCCTATGACCACCATGTTAATTTTATAGGAGTAAAGAAAGAATGAAAGCCTAGGGGGAGCTCTCTGTGGACAGGGAGGGGCATCTCAAATTCAAATCCTCAATTAGGGCTCAAAAGTCATGCCATCTGGACTGGATAGGCAGCTAGAAAGTCAGGCTTAATGCCAGGAAGGCAAGGAAATAGGATCCTAGCTAGGGAAGGATGTAAAAATGGTGGCAACCAGGAGATAATACCAACTTAAACAGTGGAGCAGAGAAGGAGTTAGGTTAATATGGAGTAGACTTGAAAACCTTAGGAAAAAAATTATTCAGACTATGAAATCACTAAATCCAACTTAAGTTTTACACTAGGAAAAGCAGAGTGTATAACCGTGTTGCCAGCCTCTTCTGAGTAATGTACAGGTTTACTTACCCGTCAGTCAAGGTGTTCCTTAACCTCCAGATGTGAAATTGCAGTGCTGATGACTGGTAACCTAGAAGTCGAGTTAGAGAACATGGCACAGGTGCATCCCCACACCCCACCCAAAGGTGGGTGGTGACAACGTAGGGGAAGAATGGGAAGCAAAACTCTCGTAAAGTTTTAAATAATCTTC
The DNA here is from genome assembly GCF_011762595.2 of Tursiops truncatus. NCBI lineage: Eukaryota > Metazoa > Chordata > Mammalia > Artiodactyla > Delphinidae > Tursiops > Tursiops truncatus. The sequence continues at coordinate 159,383,981 of NC_047035.1, read as the reverse complement.
CAGGAGGAACAGCAAGGCAGCATCATGCTATAGAAACAGCAAAGGAGAGAGAACAAATGTTTTCTTTCCCCTTTACTCTGCTCTCTGCCTTCCCCTCTGCCGTATTTCATGCCTTTTTCCATCTGAGAAGGAAATATGAGAAGTTTGAGAAGGAAATATACAGCAAGTTAATTCGGCAGGTACTTTTTGGGGGAAAAAGTCCAGAGAGAAATATTCCTCTAACCAGATGTTGGTAGTCAATTTTACCCATCTTTCTTCTGTTGTACTTTTTCGTCCTTGTTCTTCTTCCCCAGTCAGCCAAAGTAAACAGAATCTAGATGTTCAAGATCTTCGTGAGGCAGAGTTTTAAAGAGACCCATTTATCATACATCATAAAAGCAACTGGGAAGCAGAGGAGTAAAGGGCTCAAACGCATGACCCCAGCAGCTGGGGGTCTCCATGCCTTTCAACTTTTCCCAACAAAGGAATCGTTGCAGAGTTTCTCACTCCTTCTTAACCCTGTTGCTGAGTTGCTGAATTCCCCTGCCACTTTCATTGATCCACGAATGATCCAAATCCTCAACTGCAGAGCACAGAGAGGCTCCAAACAGGTAATGAAGATAACGCAGGTAAAGCGCAGAGCACGGGGCCTGGCGTGTATAAGCATATTGTAGCCACTCTTGTCGTAATTCCTATCCTCTGTCTCCTCTTCCTCTTGTTTCTTCTCCTCATCATCTTTATTATCATCTCCAAGGAATGATCTGGTTGTTAGGTCATATTTTGTGTTCCAAGTTTGCTATCAAGAATGAATGAATGAATGAATGTTAAATTTTCTTAGAGTCTTTCAAATGTCTCTAGGGTCTTTGATGAGTAAGTAGACAGAGTTTGGCGAGTAGCTCAGGGTTTAGCAGATCCAGAGTTTCCTTCTCTCTCTCTCTCTCTCCCTCTATCTCTATTTCTCTCTATCTCTATCTCTCCTTAACTTATTTCTTGGGAAGATAGAATGTATCAAATATTTTGAACCACTATATGACTATATGAGATCATGTGATTTTTAGTGATAAAATTTCACTTTGATGGTATATATAATTGAAAAATCATTTAATGGTTTAGTGACCAATTTTGATAACTAAAACTATGAATTACATTGCACTTAATATCATTTTGTATTATTATCATATTTTTAACATTATGCAAGTAATACAACTGCTTTATCCATTGCTTCTTGCATTTTTTCCCTGAAAATATGTTTATTGTATTCTACCTTTGAATGATAATTTAGCTAGGTATAGAAGACTAGCTTTTATAAGTTAGGAATTGCATCTGGCTGCATGAATAGCAATTTGATCGATGAGGTTGGTTTGGGAGACTTGCCAAAACAGAGATCATTTCTTTTTAATGTAGTAAGTAGTTGGAGATTGGAAGTCTTAGGGTGTTGCAGTTGCTCAGAGAAGTCATCAAAAGCTCCTTCTACTTTACAAGTCTGCATCTCTCACCATGTGGTTTTAGTTCTCAGTGTCACAAATGGTTCACATATCTATATTCATTAAGTCTATGTTCCAGGCAGGAAGAAGGAACAGGATAAGGACAACATGTACAGGCAGCTTTGTCTGTCTTTTTTACTAAGGAAATAACAGATTTCCAGGGACCACAGCCCAAATAACTTTCTGCTTCTATTTCTGTGTCACGTGGCCAATCCTAGTCCCAAGGGAGTTTGGGGAAATGAGTATTTTTAAGCAGGTACATTGCTGTTCTAAGTAATAGTAGACTTATGTTAGTTAGCAAGAGGTGAAAATAAAATAAATACTATGTAGAAAACTAGCAGTGTTTGCCACACAGATTCATAATTATTTCTTTTCTGTACAGGAAATTGCTCCTTTTTTTTTTTTTTTTCGGTACACGGGCCTTTCACTGTTGTCGCCTCTCCAGTTACGCACAGGCTCAGTGGCCATGGCTCACGGGCCTGGACCAGGGCATGAACCCGTGTCCCCTGCATCGGCAGGTGGACTCTCAACCACTGCGCCACCAGGGAAGCCCTCCATATCTGTTTTAATCTAGTTGATGGGAAATCTGATACTAGTCTTTTTTTTTTAAGTCCTCTTCTAATTATTCCATTGATTCTATAGTCTTTGTGTAAATTCTTCCTTTTGTTGATGGTATTGCTTCTCTTTCATCATGTTGGCTTTCATCAAATGTTGGAGGATTCTCACTTGAGCACCTGTTTCTGTAACTGAGTTTCTAGGCTAGTTTGCTGGCTGGCTCTATTGTATTGCTGCTTGACTTGACCTTCCAGGGTAATCTGGGGAGTGGTGGGGGGGGCGCTGCTGTAGCACAGGGCATCTCAGCATTTACTCCTCCATATGGGGCAACCCTGTACTTTCTGGGAGTTGCAAGCCAGCTCAGGCTCTGTCAGTTCTCTCTTGCTTAAGATCTGAGAGTCACTCCTCTTTTATGAGTCAGATGCATCTACTACTGTTGCTTGTAGAGTAGGGAGAGCAAAGTACAGGGATAAACCCATCTGGCCCCTCCCTCTGAGGTATCACAGTGAATCACCCTCCTGGCTGTTCTTGGTCTCATTAGCCTGTAGTTCCCTCCACCTCCAGGCAGAAAGATTGTTCAGTGCTTCTTCCATCTGTGTCTTGCAGCTTCCTCCTAGGCTTGTCCTGGCCTCCAGCCTCACTCCCTGGCTGCTGTTGCCTCTGCAGTTTTCCATTTGCATTCTTTTAAGATTTCTCATAGTTCCTGTCCTCTCTTCTTTCCAAGTAAGACAATACATATGCATTCATTTCCATGGATATGATGGATTTGATGTGAGAAGAGGAAGTCTGCAGTCTATGCTTTTTTCCAACTTGAAAATTAAAGCCTTTTTCAAATATGTTATGAAACACATCTATATGTTTTCTTTCATGAGATGATCTCTATTGCCCCATAAAGTAGCTTGTGTAGTTATTATGACATGCAATTCACAGATGAGGAAACAGAGAGTAGGGTTAATTATGCTAATCTCCTACATCTAAGAAATACCTTTCTCTTTGCATAGCATTTGCGTTTTTATAGTTTCATTTGCTGTATGTCCTTCTGCTTATATTTTCACTCCTGAAGGCCACTTGTTGCACCATTAGGGAAATTTGAAAGGCAAAGCACCCACTCTTTCTTTCCTGAGTGATAAAGCCCTAATGAGCACGCTAATCCACACGGCATCCCAGACTGAGTCTGTCCCCCACCTTCTCCTGTGCCTGGTGTTCTTGCTTCCACATGGATATTTCTGCCTTGGTCTCTCCGGTGCCTTCTAAAACTTCTAAATTTATCTCTCTTGTGTTCTCAGCTCCTTACCCTCCAACCTAGAAAGGGGTCAGAAAAGTAACTGACCCTAAGCTTTGGTGCTTGAAACCAGAACTATAATAGCATAACATTCATGTCCCAAATGTTCAAGGTAGGGAGAGTCCAAAGGGAATCGAGTCCTGTCCTTTACAAAGTTAAAAGGAAGAAACTCAGGGAAATGAATAATCTCAAGGGATAAAAGTGGTGCTAGACAGAATCAGAGCCAAAGAGTAAAAATATAGAAGAATAAGAAATAACAAAGAGAAACAAAAAGAAGAAGAAGGGGGCTTCCCGGTGGTGCAGTTGTTGAGAGTCCACCTGCCGATGCAGGGGACGTGGGTTCGTGCCCCGGTCCGGGAGGATCCCACATGCCGCAGAGCGGCTGAGCCCCTGAGCCATGGCCACTGGGCCTGCGCGTCTGGAGCCTGTGCTCCGCAACGGGAGAGGCCACAACAGTGAGAGGCCCGCGTACTGCACCAAAAAAAAAAAAAAGAAGAAGAAGAAGAAGAGGAAAAAGAACAGGAGGAGGAGTAGGAGAAGCAGAAGAACAACGATTACCGCCACTATCACCATCACCACGGATTAAGGGCCTTAGATAGTTTTCTCAAACTGAATTATGGTACATGAGGCTCAAATGTTCTGACTCCTGGTAATCTGAACTGTGGGTGGGTAATGTTGATGTAAAGACACAGGTTTGGAGTTAGCACCCCTCACCTTTTCTCTCAGGCCCTTTCTCACCATCAAAGCTAGATGTTCTGATGAATTTAGGAGAAGACTAACATGTTATTCTCTTCTATGCAGTATATTTAGAATTAATTTCAGGTCCTATATACATCTCTTTAATTTACTAATGAGAATTTGGGGCTTCATAAGAATGCTAGAGTAGGTCATTTGGAATATGTAATAGAGAGTCTATATTCTATGGAAATTTGGAATTATCTTATTGTCCAAGGGGAACCTTGCCAAGAACAACAGTAATTATTTTCAATTACTCTAGACATTCCACAACTGAGTGAAGATGAGGTGTGTTTATGCCCATAATAAATTAACGGACGATATACCATCTTAGCTATAAATACCTCTTTCAAGATCGTGCAACCAATATCAGATGTAATAATAATTAGTGGGAAGAGAAATAATAGCTTTTGGGAGCTTTGATAGTCCTATGAAGTAGATATTGATAGGCAGAGTATGTTTGCCCAGTTTCACTTTTAGAGCTTTTTCACCTTAACTGTTACAGAAAAAAGCCTAATGAAACTGAAGGGTAGAAGATGACAGAGCTCTCTGTATTTCTAGCATATTCTTTACAAATGATGCCTACTTATAGATCTTGGCATCTTTCCTGGTATACATGACTCCTTTTCTTTCTACCAGATCAGCTTGCCTCCTGAGAGCTTGCTTTTGTAACTCCCAGGACCTTGATATTCCCGTGGCATACTGAGCTGCAGAGCAAGCAAGAGGAAAGCAAGATGACAAAAACAAACTCCAAAGGAGAAAGTTCAGTTCTGTGGATCCCTGCAAAATCTCGCAGCTGTGATACAGAGAGATGCCCACTTTGCATATTTCTTCACTAAACTCTCTCAGGTGTACCCTCACACCACCAGCTTTGTTATGAAATGACCCCATTCTTCCTGTGGGTTCTGGAGGAAAGAGCCTGAAATGACCCGTGGGATAGACCAATGGTCCTAGGAAAAAGGTTTAACGGGATGGAGGTTGCCCCGAGCTTACTTAAATTTCATCTCCTTCATAAAAATTTACCTGGCTACCCAACTGAGGATGCTTTTCCAGTTCTCTGAATTCCTAAAACCCTCAGAATATATTGCATATTCTGATGTTTAGCTTATATTCCTAAGTACATTTTTCTGGTTGCTGTTGGTTTAGAACTGGGTCTTCCCCACGGAGGATCATCTCCATATGTTCAGGGATGATGGTTCCGAGCTCTCAGGGCTACAGAGAACCCAGACACTGGACACAGGGACTTAGTAAATACTGGTTCACTTGACCTTAGAGAAATTGACCTCAGGCCAATAAGCTTTTATTTAAAGAAAATGAAGCCATTTTTAATGTCCACAGAGTCCTAAACAGAAGGAGTCTGACATGAATCCAAGAAGGAGAGATTCCTTCAGTCAGGCCCAGAATATATGCACAAAACCTCTGCAGCTGTGGCTGGTGCATATAGGAATGCTTTGTTCCATGAATGCTGGCGACTAATGAGATATTAACTGAAAGTTTCTCGGGTAGGTAGGAGGCTGCTCCCTGACTCTTTGCTATAAACCTACCTAAATCACAGGGTAATAGTATGAAGTGAAAAATAAAATGCTTGTAAGATAAATCCAGCAGAGGGATTTTTTTAAAAAATAAAGCAACATTATTGAGGTTGCTTTACAATAAAATGGACATATAATAAAACGTACCCATTTAAAGTGGGTTTGATAAGTTTGGACAAATGTACACATTCACGTACCCAACACCCCAGTTAAGATAGAGAATATTTCCAAATCTCCAAAAGGTCCTTGCTGTTCTTTTGCTGTCAATTCCAACTTGCCCCCCTATTCACAGCTGCAGGCAACAACTAATATGCATTCTGTGGCTGTAGGTTACTTGCATCAAAAACAATAAAATACTTAGGAATAAATTTAACCGAGAAGGTGAAAGACCTGTATATCGAAAACAACAAAACACTGATAAAAGTAATTGAGGAAGACACAAATAAATGGAAAAGTATTCCATGTTCATGGATTGGTAGAATTTATATTGCTAAAATGTCTATATTACCCAAAATGATCTATAAAGTCAATACAATCTCTATCAAAATCCCACTGGCGTTTTTCACAGAAATAGAAAAAAATCCTAAAAGTCTTATGGTATCACTAAAGACCCTGAATAGCCAAAACAATTTTAAGAAAGGAAAACAAAGTTGGAGGCATCATACTTTCTGATTTCAAACTATATTAGAAAGCTATAATAATCAAAATAGTATGGTATTGGCATAAAAAGAGACTCACAGACCAGTGGAAAAGAATAGAGACCAGGCATAAACCCAGGCATATACAGTCAACTGATATTTGACAAGGGTGCCAAGAACATACATTGGGAAAGGATAGTCTCTTCAATACATGCTTCTTAGAAAACTGGATAGTTACATGCAAAAGAACGAAACTGAACCCCTATTTTATACCACTGCATTGGGGAGCTTGTAGTTGATGTATTAAATTAAGAATATGCAGATCATGACCTGCTGAATGAGGAGGCACAAACTACCCACACGCATTGGCAGGTAACTCACTTAGCATCCGAATTCTTACTCTGGGGAAGTGAAAACCTCGGGGTTGTTTTCATTTAAGGCACAGATTCAACGCACTCCCACAAAGGAAGCAGAGGGAGAAGGACACAATGAGCTGGGGAAATGCAGTCTTCCATCTAGGTCACAGGTGAACAGGAAATAGAGAGCAGGGTAGCAAGCGCCTATTATTTATAAGGTGGCTGGGGAGGAGGTCACTGACTTTTTGCAGGCTCAACTCTAAGTGTTTATTTTAAAAGGTGCCCCAGGAAAAGCAAAGCAGGAGCTTGAGGCAGGAATTCTAAGCTTGGGTCCTTATCTAAATGACGAGACTCTGGTGTGAGCAAGGTCGTCATACTGTAAATGCCAAGGCAGCAACTCAAAGTAGTTTTTTTTCTCATCTCAACCATTCACAAACATCAAGTCAAAATGGATTACAGACTTAAATGCACGACCTAGAACCACAAACCTGCTAGAAGAAAACATTGGAACAAAACTTCCTTGACATTGGTCTTGGCAATGATTTTTTGGATATTACATCAAAAGTACAAGAAACAAAGCAAAAATAAACAAGAGGAACTATATTAACTAAAAATCTGCACAGCAAAGAAAACAATCAACAAAACGAGAAGGCAACCTACAGAATGAGAGAAAATATTTGCAAATCACATATCTGATAAAGGGTTAATATCCAAAATATGTAAAGAACTCATACAATGCAATATCAAAAAAACAAATAAATTGATTTTAAAAAATGGGTAAATGTCCTGAATAGAATATTTTCAAAGAAGGTGTACAAATATCCAGGTATGTGAAAAGATACTCAGCATCAATAACCATCATGCAAATGCAAATCAAAACCATAATGAGATACGACCTCATACCTATTAGGATGGCTTTTATCAAAAAGACAAGAGATAACAAGTGTTTGTGAGGATATGGAGAAAAGGAAACCATTGTACGTGTTGGTAGAAAGTAAATTGGTATAGCCGTGATGAAAAACAGCATGGAGCTTCCTCAAAAGGTTAAAAATAGAAATACCATATGATCCAGCTATCTCACTTCTGGGTATATATCTGAAGGAAACAAAATCAGTATCTCAAAGAGATAGTGGACCCACATATTTATTGTGGCATTGTTTACAAAGCCAAGATGTGGGAACAGCCTAAGTTTCACAATGGATAAATGGATAGAGAAGATATGGTATCAATTATGATTCAGCCATGAGAAAGCAGGAAATCCTCTCATTTGCAACAACATAGATGAATCTAGAGGACATTATGCTAAGTGAAATTAGCCAGACAAAGACATATTCTGTATGGTGTCACTTATATATGGAATCTACAAAGAAAAGGTCAAACTCGTAGAAATGGAGTGGAATGGTGGTTACCGGGAGCTGGGAGGGTAGGGGAGATGGGGAGGTGACCGTCAAAGGGTACAAGCCTTCAGTTATAAGGTGAATAAGCTCTGAAGATCGAATCTATAGCGTGGTGATTATAGTTAGTAATACTGTAGTGTGTAGTTGAAATTTGTTAAGTGAGTAAACCTTAATTATTCTCATCACACAAATAGTAACAAAGCGAGGTGATAGGTGCATTCATTAACTTGATTGTGGCAATCATTTCACAAAGTATACTATGTCAAATCATCGCATTGTACACTTTAAATATACACAACTGTATTTGTGAATATTACTTCAGTAAAGCTGGTAAATAAATACACACTTACATAAATGCACAAATACATACATACACAAATTTTTAAAGCGGACTCCTTTCCACATTAAATTACCTTGGCACCTCTTTCAAAATCAGTTAACCGTATAAGAGTAGGAGTATTTCTGGACTCTCTATTTTTTTCCGTTGATATGCATGTTTATTTCTCTGCCAGCACCCCACTGTTCTGATTACTGTAGCTTTACAGTAATGTTTGAAATCTGGTAGTGTATGTTTTTCAGCTTTATTCCAGTTCTTCTCTTTTTTTTTTTCAAAACTGCTTTGGTTTTTATAAGTACTTTGTTCTTATAATATAAATATTAGAACCAGCTTGTTCACTGGGATTTGTATTGTGATAGCATTGATTCTATTGATCGGTACAGGGAGAACTGTCATTTTTTGGCAATATTAAATCTTCCAATTCACAAACATTTATATCTCTCCATTTGTTTACATTTTGTTTATTTTTTTCTCAGGTGTGTCATATACTATTTCCACAGGTATTAAGCATATTTTGTTAAATTTGTCTCTAAAGTATTTCATATTTTGGATACTAATAACAGTATTCTTTCATTTCGATTTTCAGTTTTTCAGTCTCTCTTCCTATTGGCGGCTGGCCTGGGCGTGATGAAGTTAGGGTCCGACTCCTGCTTCTTGTGTCAGCTCTCACACTTCTTAGCATGAGGTCTGGGTGTCTTATAATTTGTCCGTGAGGACAAGATGCTGAATACAGATGTGCCTTCAGAAACCCAGCTGCCTGACCATCCCCTCCCCCTTGAACACTGGTCCACAGGCTTCTTCCTCTGCCTAAGGTTTTCAATTGCTCAGACAATTAAGAAGATATTTATTAAAGAGGTCTGCAGTGCCTAGATTTCAGTTGTTGTTTTCTAAACAGTGGCTACTAAACGAGCAGCTGTGCTTGTTCAGATCTGATTGCCATACACATTTCCTATTCTATTCATTAAGGGGTGAATCATGTGTTTATTAGTTGAAGCACACCCCTGGAAGTGTGCTTGTATTATTAGTCCCATCTGAGAGCAAAGGAAAGAGTTTCAGTGAAAGAACATCATAAAAATGCCTCTTCTTTGCATACTACCCTACACCTTCGCTTGCATGATCTCATCTGGTTTTCAGAGACCCTCCTGTCTGGGTGAGTTCCTTGCTACGACCTCTGTTGCAGCAGATGAAGAGACAAGGATGGTTTGACATCCACGGTCCTGTAGAAGGTCAGTGGTGGAGCATAAGACAGAATGCTGGCCTCCTGCTTCCTGGCTCAACCCTCTCTCCACCCCTACATGCTCTTAAATTATAGTGACTCAGTGGGATGGGAGGACGGGAACAGAGCCTGGACAGAAGACAAGGCAGCGCTGACATCAGGGGACGGAAAGGAAGCCAAATCGAGGACACGTCCTAATTGCCCAGAAACGGATGAGGACTCTGTTGAAGGTCCTTCCTGACTGAAGGCGCATGTCCCACTGCTTGGGCACATCTCCCAGCCCCAGTGGTCCCCCAGCCCAGAGAGATCAATGTCTAGAGTCTTGGGCTCAAGATCTCCATTCACTGCTAGCCTAGAAGCTTCTGCAGAAAGCTGCTCCTCTGTGATTTAACATCCTCTCTTCTGCTTCTCCCCTCCCTCCAGCTTATCGGGTACACCTACTGGAGCTCATCAGAAGCTCTCACCTGAATGCAAAACGGTTTCAGAGGGGATGTTCCCTGGGGGAATGGGATGCTCTCCTGTTGCTTTTGTACTGACCTGGGTTTTCATCGGGGCTGGCGCCCTTTGCTCAAGAGAAGAGAGCTGGATTTTTTTTTTTTTCTAATGCATTTTCAAGCACTTAGAGAGAACTATTTCTCTAGAGGGGAAAAGGGTGATTATTAGTAGGAAGAAAGAGGTGATAGAGGAGCAAGTCCAAACATGTCCTGCAGGAAAGGGGCTCAGTATTTCCCTTTATTTGCTCCAGCGAAAAGAAAATGCCAAAGGTGACTCCAAGGTCAGCAACTGACAGCCCCCTTCTCCTCTACTTGGAATGAGATCTTTGCATCAATTCTACTTGTTTTTAGATGGTAGGCGAAAAAGGAAATTGACATTTCAAACTGATGTGGGAAGAAAAATATTTGGGGAGAAGCCCAATGAATATTATAGTTTCGGGATTAAGATACAAACAGTGAGGGAATCCCAATGGTAACAATATCTCTAAGGATAATTATTATTGAAGCAGCCACTATGTACTACATACTCTGCAATATCAATATATATTCATATCTATATATATCAATATATATATTATATATATATATCAATATATATATATCAATATATCTATATATATATAATATATATATCAATATATATATATAATATATATATATCAATATCTATAATATCAAACTCATTAAGTAGGCATGACTGTTCCTCTTTTACAAATTAAAACAGAAAAACAGAAACAATTGCTCAAGTTTGGTAAGGCAAAATAACTTGCCCAAGCCCTAAAATTTGTAAATAGTGTAAATAGAGTTTGGAATTAATTCTATTTGGTTCCCCAGACCATAATCCTTGGTAAATGTTTATATGTTTAGCACTGTGATCAAAATGCTTATTTCTCTAAAATGACAATATTAGGGACTGGTGTCCCAGACTGAGGCTCCAATGAGTATTGCATCTCAGTGGGGTCACCACATATGTCAAACATTGAAGGTTTGGAGACTCAGCTACATGCATTCATCCGAGGATGACAAAGCCTTGGTGAGTTAATCTGTAATAGCCAAATTTATAAGAGCATGATTTTTATACCAGTAGACTGTCCACTCATAGCAGGGTGATTTCTCCTTTCTGAGCATATTTAGATCAATTCCTTAGAAAGATTAATCTAGCACTTGGAGGTAGGTAGGATTGGATCACATCAAAGAGGAAGATGGGGAGAACAGTTTGGAATAAAAGTAATAAGTACAAGCACTAGGATAATGGAACTGGAAATAGACAAGAGCTACTGAAACTAAACTCTGCCTGACTCGGCAGCTGTCTGACCTTAGTGCAGGGGGAGAGGAAGAGGAATTAAAGATTTTTCAGTTTTTTAGCTTCATGTGGAAAAACAGGTGATCTCTTTTTAGGGAAGTAAATAATTATAGCATGAGGTGTATATAGATTTGAACATGGGGACTTTCAATTTCAAGTAAGTTCAAAAGAAGATGCCGATTTAGCACCTAACATTGCAGGATTAATTAGGATAAAACAATGGTTTAGGGTTTTCAGGGAGCACTGAAGATACAGAGGACACCTGGATTGAACTTTTATTGGGGGCAGGAATTATGACTATTAGTTATTTGTATCCCCCATAACACATCCCCCTCCTACTATCCAGCTGCAATGCCACCTCCATTCTCAGCACCCTAGATTCTTCTGTAACTTCATGTCATGGACTTTGAACAAGCTTTGGTTGGATGATACAGTAAAGCATATTCACTGGGGTCCCTTTGTTCTCAGCACTAGAGAAGCATTACCTGCCATTCAGGAATGTTGCCTTTAGTTGGGGGAGGATGTTTCCCTACTTAGTTTAGATACTGAGTGTTGCTATAGGGCCCACATATAGGCTTTTATTTATTTATTTATTTATGGTTGCATTGGGTCTTCGTTGCTGCGCGTGGGCTTTCTCTAGGTGCAGCGAGCGGGAGCTACCCTTCGTCGTGGTGTGCAGGCTTCTCATTGCGGTGGGTTCTCTTGTTGTGGAGCCCAGGCTCCAGGTGCGTGGGCTCAGCAGATGTGGCCTGTGGGGTCTAGAGCTCAGGCTCAGTAGTTGTGGTGCATGGGCTTAGCTGCTCCGCGGCATGTGGGATCTTCCCGGGCCAGGGCTCGAACCTGTGTCCCCTGCATTGGCAGGCGGATTCTTAACCACTGCGCCACCAGGGAAGTCCCTATAGGCTTTTCTCTACTCCTTGTGGTGGAGGAAAGAAACCCTAGGAGAGGCGGATGCAGTCAGCTGATGTCTTCGGTTGGTATCCCAGGGGCAATCACTTTAGGCACAGCTGGGTGAAGGAAAGAGTTTTAAATATGGTAGGAAGAAGAGCTGACTCCTTTCCCACACCAGAGCCTCCGAACAACATGGAAATGTCCGCGGACCAGGCATCTTGCCGAAGACCGTATGAATCAGGTTCCCTGAGGCTCTCAGACGATGTGTCCAAAAGCCTCGTTTGGCCCGTTCTCCTCTCTAAGGCACTCGAGAGTCCTAAGAGCTAAATCTCACCATGGTGGAAAGCAGCAGGGCTGAGCAGATGCCTCTGGCTAGAGGGGAATGAGGAAGTCATTCTTGTGACAATTTTTAAAGAGCATCACTTAGTCCGAAATGCTCCCAGGACCCCCAAACCTATTATTCTTTCTCCTTGTAAAACACTATTGTAATAATAATATAATTATATTTATATATTATATTATGTACTATATATTAAATAATATATAACATATATCAAATAAATTAATGATATATCATTAACAATGATATTTATATTATATGTATTATATATGACATAACAAACATAATACATATTTATAACATATATAATATATATACTACATTAACGGATGGCTTTATCTTATTAATAATAATCCAATAATAGCAACAGTTCACACTTGCTATGTGCCAGACACTGTGCCACACTTTACACTCTTCAAATTTAATCCTCACAGAGCTTTTGTATAATATTTTTATTAGGTATTTTTTTTTTTTTTTTTTTTTAGGTATTTTTTTAATCCCCATTTTGTTTACCATTTTGTAATCCTAGACTCTCAGAAGGGAGAGCTATTTCGAGACCACCCAGGCTAGACCCAGTCATGAACCTGGCAGTCCATGTTATCTAAGAGTAGGCCTGACTGATTCCTACTTTTTCTAGCCTTCTTAAACCTACCTATCGGTTGTATCTTGGATTCTTTATCTCTCAGAGTGTCTGTCGCAGTCTTCATCTTCTCAACTGCCAAAGAACACCTAATCCTGCATCCTGAGGCCCACAAGATTCTGAGAGTCCTTTTTGTCCATATGCAAAAATACCAAACTCATTTATTCGCATTAATCTCACCCGGTATGTACCAGAAATCCGTTTTTTACTCTAAAGTTACCCAAAGAGCCAATTATTCCCCTAGATTGTTTTGAATTAAAAATAACCTTGCGGGGACTTCCCTGGTGGTGCAGTGGTTAAGACTTCGCCTCCCAAGTCAGGGGGTGTGGGTTCGATCCCTGGTTGCGGAACTAAGATCCCACAGGCTTCATGGTCAAAAACCAAAACATTAATCAGAAGCAATATTGTAACAAATTCAATAAAGACTTTAAAAAAAGTAACCTTGAGTACTCATATGTGCACCCTCTTCTGCCCTACCTGGACATCACTACTGAGTTCTTGGGAAGTGCTTACCCCCCTTAACAGGTTCAGTAATGATCTAGCCACTCACCAAATAGCAGATGATGGCACTGAAAAGTATACCACAGGAAACTACTCGAAATCTTGACTCAGAATCTCCTCTACACGGTTGTCGTTTATTAAATAACATGACAAAAGAATCTGAAATTTCATATCACAAATATTTGCTTAGAACAGGTCTGTGAATCTCTTAACACACAGAGTTGGCAATTCTGGAGTGTGAATAATGTCATCCAGGTGGACGTTGAACCGCCGACACTTTGCCCATAGGCAGCTGGGTCTTGGCTTATGGAACACGAGCAGGTAACCTGTGTAGAAGGACTAATTGGCAGGTGACATAATCAGCCCCCACTTCCACAGTGGACACTGTTGTAGGGATTCTCAAGACGGGACGCACAGAGCAAATCGACCTGAGCGTGAGCTAAGTGCCTTCCCTCGCAGGTCAACAACAAAGAGTCTGTTGTGTCACGATTCACGTGTCAGCAATTCACCTGTGTGTGAATTCCCATTTCTTGAGCGCTAAATTCAAAGACTCTGAAAGGCATTCCTTTTAACTTCCAAATTCCTTGCCAGTATTGGTCTATTGGATCAAACTGTTCTATTCAGTCTTTTTTCTACCAGACAGCTGGAACTTGGGGTAGAAGTAACTAAAGAGTGCTGTGACTGGTTTCACATTGGTTCTGGTGTATTTTAATTGAAGAAATATGACGTCCTAGTGCAGATTATACAACCTCTGCTCAGGAATCAGAGTGGTGTGCCCTAATATCCAAACCATGCTGGCTAACTTAGTGTCCTGGAGCCCTGTGACCTGCAGTAAGAAGAATGACCGACTCCCCAGGCCTCATTTTCTAAGAGGCATTAACTCTACTGCATCATGGACCCGAGGGTTGGGAGCAGCATGGAGAGTGTCCAGCTTTTTGGAAAAACTAGTCCCTGTCTTGAAACAAGATCCACTTGTGCTTAGCTTATTTACATCTGAATTTTATTTTTCCAAGAATCCCAAATTAACCCACTTTTAAGGGCATGATTCAAATATTTTTCAATCTATGGTGGTTTCTGTGTTTTTCATCTCCATTTTGCCGACTTTTTTTTCTGCTGCAGAACAAAGGCAGACTTGAAGGGAGACAGATGGGGTAAACATGTGTAAGGTGAGGGCTGCTTTAAATGACAGCTCTGGGGAAGGACAAAAATGGGCTCTCGTCCTCATGTTCATGGAACACTAAATATGAAGGAATCAAGCTGCTTTAGGACTCAAACGCTTATGGTAGCTCATATTGCATTGGGAGAAAATGTTAACATTAATAAGTTACATAAGAAAAGTTTCCAAGATCAACATGTTCAAGGCCAGCATACACATTCAGACATGCAATTACACCAGCCACATGAACTCACAGGAAAAGAAAATTCCAGTTTGCATGGCTGTGAGGTTTCTTTCGGTTGCCAGCAGTTTCGAGAGTGTATTGAAATTTTCAAATTAGCTGGGGATGTTTTACTCAATTGTATCTCTCAACGATCTTGTGTCAGTTTTTCTTCAAGGTCTGTGCATTTTACTGATTGAAATGCTCACACGCTGATTCATTGCAAAGGAACAGATCATCGTTATGAGTTTTTGTGTTTTTTTTGAAAGAAGAGTGTCAGAACTTTCTAAAATTCCTTTCTGTGTCTTCTCTCCATTTGCTTTCCCTCTTCATAACCCTTCCCTCTCTTTATCTGCATCACCGCCTCCTAAGTCATTTCCTATTACTTCTCTGAGAAACTTTTTCATCTGGTCTTTAAAAAGGATCCCTCCTTAATCCTAATGCATTCTATGGAGAACCAGCTTCCTAAAGTCAGAGTAAGATTCCCTGAGAATACCTGGCTATGGAACAGGGTACAGGAGACCTGGAAATGCTGGTGTATAATCTTAAAATTCAAATCCTGTTCAGCAGAGCAATACCATCTGAGCTAGCTGCAAATGGTAAATAAACCCAGCTTATAACTTAATGATCCTTGTGTTTGTGTGTCTGTGAATACATTAAGAGCTCTCAAAGAAAATAATTGTGTAATCGTAAGTAAAAGACAGCAGTGAATCACAGGCAGTCACATAGAAACAGGTGTCAGTCCTCTGCCTCTATCAGTGGGGTTATGAGCACAGGGTTCTTCCCCCTTTCAGCTCACGGTGGCAGCGTGAATCCCACTCTAGAGGCAGTGGCTCAGGGTGTGAGGTTTGAGGGTCTTCATTACATATTGTCTGCCCTGCAAAAATCATCTGCTTTACTTGGAATTGATTTCAAAGCCAGTTTCATGTGGTGTCTGCTATACCAAAATAAACAAACAAATTAGCCTCTGAGATACAAAAATTTACATGATTCGGTGAACTTAAAAGCTGTTAACTGTGAACTTATTAATTGAAAACCGCAGGACAATAATCAGCATGTCCTTCAGTGGAAAAAAAACCAAATCCCTTGTTTAAAGTGAATTTGTAAGCTAATAAAGATGTGTATTTCAAATAAACCTATGCCTCCAGCCTCTTGATATGATATTTTTAACTTTATCTTTGCTTTGTTTGTGGACTATATATTGATTGCTTTCCGAAAAAGTGCAGCAGAACTCTATTTCTCCACATGGGCTTTTTCTTTTTCACTGCTCCTTGCAGGTTATCTTCATTCCAGTCATTCTTGTTTCTCTGCCTCCTGTCTAGAGAACTTTAATTAAAATGGTCTGCTAAAGCTTGAATCTCTTAAAGGGAGCGCTTGGAATCTTAAATGACGTTGTCATCACAAAACTCCCGAGGGACATACGCCTTCCCCCTCCAACGTGTGCTCCAAGGGGAATGTTTGTCTAGAAGTTACTAGGGAGCACTGAGGACTGAAACATAACAAACTCTGGGAGGAAAATGACAATGATTTTTACATCCAGGAATTTAATCAGGCGCATTTCTGAGGTTTGGCCAGTCGAGCTGGCCAACCCACAATCCACCATGATCCTCATTTGATCTCAAAAAGAGGTCAGTAGAAGATGATGCTGTCTGTTTGCTGCCCCAACAGGCAGAGCCCATGGCATCTCAGAGCTTGTCTTCCAAACTGTCCCACTGTGGCCGATGTTCAGACTCCCCTGAGAACAAGGTTCCTGAACAGTAGTTTCATGTGATGATAAAAAACATGAAATCTGGCTTAGACTATTAGGTAAAAATTTAGTTAAAAAATTTTTTCAATGACTATCATGTCACTTTACCAATGCTACTGTTTCCTGTAAGAATCATATGACACCTTCCCCTTCATTCTTCATCTTTCTCCTCTGTATTTTCCTTTCCTGGTTGACTTATCCTGAGCTACCTGTGAAGGGGAAAAAGCCACCCGTTGCTCTTGATGGTTTCCTTCCCACGGAATTTAATCCTGAAGGTTGTGAGAGTTTCAGAGAAGGCCGAGTGCCATGAGCCCTCAGCTCTCCTGGGTCAGAGCAAGACACCCCCTCCTGCAGTGCTCCATGAGCTGGAGCTCTGGCTTCAACAGCAACTCGGCACCAGCGCCCACGTTCAGGGTCAACAATCAGACTATTTTGAAGAAGACGTTGATGAAGTGCAGAAATTATATGCATGGTTCATTAGGGCCTTGACTACCATGTGCCGTTATAATATACTCAACCCACCACATACAACGCTTTCAAGTGTTCCACTGATCTTTAGACATGCCTCCAAAGCTGACCTGCTAAAGCAAACAGAAGGTCCATATGGGTCGAGCATTACAAGTGCATAGCCCATTCCTATGCTCATCCCTGCTTTCCCTCTCTGAAGAAAGCCTTAACAAAGATGTGTTCTCATTTTATAAGACTTGATAGATTTGGAAAGTGGTCAATCAGATGCCAGTCAGATATGTTTTTAAAAGAATGACCTCAACTTCTCTGACATTATTCCACTGACAGGCGGTGGTGGTGGTGGGGGCTCTTCCCTTGAATCTGGGCAACCGGTAGAGTAAAAGATGCTTAGTGACTTGTGAGGCTGGGTCAGAGGAGACTCAGCAGCTCCCCCTCTGGTTCTCTAGGAACATTCTCTCTCCGGATGCTTCTTCTTGGACCCAGCCCCATGCTGTGAGAAGCCTGAGCCACGTGGAGATGCCACATGTCAGTGTTCAGGGGACAGCCACAGCTGAGCCCATGTGCCTGGCGTGTGAGTGAGGAAGCTTCCAGATGATTTCGGCTCCCAGCTTTTTGAGTCACTGGCAGCCATTCACATCTTCCCAGCTGAGACCCCAAACATCACAGAGCGGAGACAAGCCACCCTGCTGTGCCCTGTCCAAATTCCTGAGCCACCATCAGCCAGCATCAATAAAATGCCGGTTGTTTCATGTCACTACATCTACAGATAACTGGGACATAGGAAATAACAGCAGGCAAGGAAGGTGAGTACAGGATAAAAATAAAGTTGGTCTCATATATTCCAGCCAAATGATTTGAAAGGGGAAAGAGACTCAAAAGCCATTGTCATGTCCTGGAAGGTAGACTTAGATGAAGACATAGAAGGTGGCTTTATTTGCTCTGCAGCTCACACGAAGTTTAGAAGGATAGAAAAAGGTGGGATTATGGAACAAGCTCAATAAGTTCTTGTCAGAATGATACGATAAACCAAATCTCACAAGATGAAATAAAGTAGAGATAAATGTAAAATATTCCATCTGTGTTCAAAAATAAGTAACCTGAACAATATGGTATGAAGGAGTCGTGACTTAATTAACCAGCAACACGATAAAAGGTTTCAACGTTGAGAGTAAGCTTCACATAACCCAAGAACCCAAAGAGGTTGCCTTGAGTAAGAAAGTGGTCTGAGGCCACACTGAAAGGAAGAAAGCCGCCGGAATAAGGAATTAGAAGGCGTATTGGAAGGTCTTCCTCTGCTCTCTGGAATCTGGGAGTTCATTCTGGCCATTTCTCTTCAAGACCAACTGAAGCAGGCCACGTGGTCTAGAGGGTACTTGTGAAAGATCTGTCATGGATGGAGAACCTAGATTATTTACTTGGAAAACGATAGTATATGGGTTTCATAATAACAGTCTTCGATTTTACGGAGGCAAGTAAAGTTGCAGAGGTTGAGGATCCTTGTGTACAGCCCCAAGGATGGGGCCATGAACACTCTGAGTGGAAACTCCAGGGAGCCACACTGAATCAATATAAAGAAGAATTTTACACAAAGTCATCCGAAGTCGTTCATTCTGTCCAAAGCTGGAGCTAAGTGCTGAGAGTGGCAGTGAGTATCTCAAAATAAAAAGTGCTTGGTAGAGATGGTGTAGAGGAGATTAAAGAACCCAAAATCTTTACTAGTCATTTAACCACTGAGTTTCTCTGATTCTTTTGGAGATCATTTATGGTTCAACTTGTTTGAATAAAGTGTCATTTATTCACTCATTTGTCCATTTATTCAACAAATAATTATTAAGTGCCTATGAGCTAGGTACTGCACCAGGCCACGTAGGGGACAGAAGAATGACTAAAAATCTATCCCTACCCTCCAGGATCTCATGTTATGGTCAATGGCTTGAGGTAGATATTGGAGTTAAAAGTATAAAAGAAACACCTGCAAAGAAGTAGAGTCAAAATGCCTTTAATTACATGTAGAGTGCAGTGCAGTGATCCTGAGATTTTTCACTGCTGCCTTTTAATGGTAAGCTGAGAGAGACCCTGATACACGGTACAGGTAAGAATCTCACATCACTACCTATTTGCATCAGCTTCGGGCTCAGTGTTCGGGTTCTGTTTGAGAAATATACGAAATCTATACTGACATTTTGTTTCAGAAGCATTCATTCAGAGCTCCCCAATCCCCCAATTTTCTGATTTTTATCCCCCCTCAAAAAGAGACTTTAGCAATAGGAGGGAGCGATGAATTAAGGAGATTATTTATTGTGGTTAAAGAGGAAATAAATAGAAAAGTAGGACAGCCCCCGGGGTATTCAAACCAAACACAAAGATTACAACATTTACCACTACCCTAATAATACGCCATTCATTGTAACTATCACCTCGGTGATAATTACACGGGCTTTCCCAGGAGAACTCTTAGTAGCATATAGACCTAAGTGACTTACTTAAGGTTGGTTTAGTTTTGAACACACTGTCTGCTCTCTTACTGCTGCAGTGAAATCTCATGCCCCCCTCCCCCTCCCTCGCAAACCCAGAATAGTGGGTGCTTTGACAGTTGGCATCAGGGATCTTCCTCGGCCAGCTGTCAGAGGTGTCTCTTCCTTGGAGGCGGCACGCATTACGGAAGCGACACATGTGTGCAGCTCCTCCCAGCCCGGCAGCCAAGGCAGGCAGAGCAGCGAGCCAGCAGCCCTGGCTTCCCCGTGCAACCGGCTGCTGCACGCCCAGCACCTCGGCTCTTCATCAGGAAGGAGAAGAAAGCGTCAGAGGGGGATCTAGGACCCTCTTGGCTTTGGGTTTGAGAAGTTTTAGGGTTATTTAGTTCCCCTTCTCATCCCACAGCTGGGACAATCTATTAAACATCACCGAAAGATGGCCATTCAGAGCAGAGAGAGATCACTACTTTGGGGTGACTCCTCATTCTTTTATAAGTTCTCTGTGTATTGAAATAAGACTGGAATCCCTACAATAGATGACGTGGCCGTCATGGACCCGCCCTCCACTGACTTTAGAACATATGGAGAGTAACATATGTCACTCCTCACCTCCAATCTACTCCACCCAGACTAAGCAACTCTCGCCCCTCTTATTTCTTTTATGGCCTGATTTCCATGTTCTCATCCTCGCCACTGTCTGCTTGGACACTTTCTAGTTTTCTAATGGTCCTCTTCATGTGGTTTGCAGCTTTCAATACTGCCGCTGAGATAACTTCTTCAGGGAACCGTGCAGCTACCACTTCCTTAAATTGGGCACATCCTTCCTAGATTTGACATATTTATCTTCTATGTCTTCATTTGTGCCCATTCCAAGGCCAAGTCCAGGCCCACACAGAGCTAAGATTAAAACCCTGATAAAGACCTTCCTCTATGTAAATATAGATCCATTGTTCAAACTGCACAATTCCACCTAACTTCATGATCTAAATCACTGTTTATTTACCTTCTTCCTAAGGATGTTGTTCATGCATTAATTCAACAAAGATTAATTGAGCACCTATTCTGTGCCAAGCACTGCACTAACTTTGTTAAATTCTTTGCTGAAACCAACTTATGTTAAGACTGTGTCACATTGCCCCCTCCAAGGGGGAGCGAGCTGGGTTTGATGTGGTGAAACCATGCTGTTTCTCAGGCATTCCGCTTATTCTCAAAGTACTCGCAAGCCCTCACGTAAATCATCTATTTCTGGGGTTGCTGTGGGTCCTATTAAGCTTACCAAACTGGGGTTGCCGTTACCTCCTTTTCTCTGCTTTTTGAAAATCAGGGTGTTTGACCAGCTCCAGTATCCGGACTCTCAATCTATAAATTCTCATAAGCCCTAGGGTAAAATTCACCAAAGCCTAGGGGTCTGGACCCATTTTAAAGGTTAGATGATCTCCTTGACCAACTAGATTTCTATCCTTTCCAGTTCTTGAAGGAGAACAAGGAAGCAAAGGGAGGCTGGGAGGCTCTGTTCCCTCTGACAGCTGTGAACTTCACACCATCTGCTCCAGTCGGGGCCTGGTTCCTTTCTGCCTCTCCTCCAAACAGAAGGAAAAGTTGTTTCTGGTGCCTTCAGTGTCAGCTTTTCCTGGTACACGATGCCCCTTGATAATTTTATGGAGTGGATCCCATATTTTGTACATGCCCTTTTATCAGAGAACACTGTAAAAAGCAGCAAAGTTCCCTCTCGTCTCTGCATCTCTTTTCCTTCCTCCGTGTAATCACGTATGGTTGTGTTGTCAGAGTTCGCTTTTCTCTTAGATCCTTCCCTCCTAGTGAAGCACATTCACGTTTACAGTCTGTAACCAGGAGGCTATAACACATTTCCTTTGAAGTCTTTGAAATCTGCTTTCCTGAAGTCCAGTGTTTAGGTCTAACTGCTGAATATTTAACTTCCTTGCTTCTCTGGACTCCTGGATGAGGCTTTCCCTTAATTCCAAGGTCTCTGTCGTATCTTCATCCTCAGTAAGATCAGAACAAGTCTGAAGTAGACTGTATCTTCTGAACCAGGAAATGATCAGCTAGGAAAAGCAAGGCTTATGAGCTCCATGTTGCACTAATAACTGCAAAGGTTAGGTAATTGAATTCTAACAACCTCCTGATGATGCAAGTATAATTATTCTCCTTTACAAATGGAGACATGGAGGTTGCCAAGGATAATGTCCTTGCCTGAACTCAGGCAGATAGCTTCTTTCTGGGGCTGACCACGCTTCCCAGCCTCCCTTGAAGTTCAAGCCAATGGAATGTGAATGTAAGCGATTCGTGCCATTCTGGTCCAACCCATTAAAAAGTCCCCCTCACCCAATCCCCACGCTCTTTCTTCTTCCACTGGTGTGATGCAGATGCCGGAGGGTCCTGGAAGCCAAATGTGGAATACAGCGGAGATGAAAGAATGAAGGAAGCTGGGTTACCGAGGCTGTGTTTGAAAAAGAGCCTCCCATTAATCAGGAACACCTTTTTTGAACTTAAGTAAGAATGAATCTTTTATGTCATTGAGACTTGAGGTTTTACCTGCTACTCTCACCAATGTTACCCACATTACAACAGTAAGAGCAATTAAAACTATCTGGAATGCAAACCCGTATTTAGTTATAACCTCCAATCTTCAGGTTCCTCCTTTATATAATAGGGATGGTAACAGTACCATCTCAGTGGTTGCTGGGGGCGCTATGTGAAATAATGCTGGCGAAGTACTTGGCAATGAACGGTGCGCCCAACATTTAGGATCTGCTCAGCAAATACACAGCAGGACTAATACGATCAAGACATTGCCCCTCCCTGGAGCCAGACCTGCCTCTAGAGCCACTTTGTAAACGCTTTATAGTGACTTTATCTATGCCATTTCCTTGGCCGAGTGGTCTTTTATATCATAACCCCAGCACATTCTTTCTAATTATCTTTCCCTTACCTACACCTACACGTTCTTCTCTGTGATTTTTTCCTCAGGTTAGTACCATCCTATATAGAAAAATGAAGACCTTTTTTATTGATTTCTATGGGTGTAATCCATTGATTTCAGATTAAGTATACACTTCCTTCATTGTCATCATGTTACCAAATATAATGATATAGAGTCATCCCTCAGTATTCATGGGAGATTGGTTCCAGGACCCTCATGGATACCAAAATCCAGGGATGCCCAAGTCCCTTATACGTAATGGCACAGTATTTCCGTGTAACAAACGTGCACACTGCAGTAGACTTTAAATCAGCTCTAGATGACTCATAATACCTAATGCAGTGTAAGTGCTACGTAAACAGTTGCTGGCGCATGGCAAATTCAACTTTTGCTTTTTGGAATTTTCTAGAAAATGTTGAATATTTTCTATCTGTAGTTGGTTGAGTATCCAGATTTGGAACCCACAGATATGGGGGGCCAACCGTATTACCTTGGAGATAAGATTTGACTGCTTGGCTAAAATTTTCAAGTGACTTTACTCCAACATCTGAAATAACATTTAAGGTCTGAGACAGTCTTTTAGAGCAGTGCGTCACAAACTTTTATTTGTAGACAGATCACCTGGATATCTTGTTAGGATACAGAATCTGACTCAGTGGAGCTGGGGTGGAGACAGAGATTTTGCAGAATCAACGAGCTTGGAGTAGCAAGACCCTAGAGGTTTATACAAATATTGGTCAACCACCAGTTTGGTTGCATTTCATTTAATGCATGCCAGGTGATAAACTTATTCTTTGCAAAAGCCAGATAAAGAGGAAACTAAGCCATTCAATAAAGAAGAAGAGAAATGAATAGGTCTTTTAGGGCCAGAATAAGAAAAGTCAATGCAGAAAGTAAAACTCCATTTTCAAAAGATTCAGAGAAACAATCTCAGAGTCTTTTAATGTATTATACAAGGAAATAGAGAAATACATTAAGAATGAGAAGGATAAGAGAAAATGTTGTCTTTTATTAGCAGTAGTTCTCAAATTCTCAAATTGAGCGCACATCAGAATCGCCTCAAGGCTGGTTAAAACATAGACTGATTATTCTGTGGTCAGGACTACCTGATAATTTGCATTTCTAACAAGTGCCCAGGTAATGGTGACGCTGCTGGTCAGGGGACCACACATCGAGAACCTCTGGATGAAAGGATGGGAAAAATTGTTGGCAAACGTCCAAAAAGTCAGGTTATTCTATTTCAGTCTATACACAGGGAAACCTGGGAAGAGAGGAAAGGAAAATGAAGCAAAAAAAGAGAAACAGTTAAAATCCATTCCAGGCCCTGAAAACTTGAACTACAAACACTTAGGAATATGCCCAGAGTAATTTCAGGATCATCAGCTGTCATTTTAAAGATTTTTTTTGAAGGGTAAACAATTTGACCAAAGCAGGAATGGAACAATTCAGATTCTTCTCCTAAAGGGAGAAAGAAATGACCCTGAAAAAGCCTGGACTTCTAACTCCTCTACATAGGAAGTTTGGGAAAAAGACAGAGGAAATCATCACAAAAACTATTGTCAAGCACCTTGAAAAGAAGAGGGCAATGAGTAATAACAAGGATTGCTTTCCAAAGAAAACGTTCTTTCACATGGTTTTGGACTTGGAAAGGATCTTAGAATCACATGGCCCCAGCAGCTTATTTTAAAGCTAAGAAAACTGATGTACAAAGACTTTTCTTTGCACCCAAGGTCATGCAGCAGATAGAGATGAGGGTCTCAGTCTCCTGGGTCATTCCTGAAGCAGCTGCGGGTTCTGCTGCTTTTCACTGGTAGGCTCAGCCATACCTAGTCCTTGAGCTGGTCTGATGAGGGAAGGCAGCATATTGGGAGCCCCAGTGTACATCGTGGCCAAGTTCAACCCATGTGCAGCATCCTAGGTCCTATTCCCAAGCACTGTCCTGTATGTCACATGGCCACTCAGACTCTTCCAGACAGGTGGGACAGGGGTGGCAGAGAGGCAGCTATCTGGCTGTCCTGGAGAAGCCCTGTATCTAACTGCCTATGACAAGACTGCTCATTCCATGTGTAAAATGGACTCATCAATACCTTGGGGAAGAATAAAGTATATGGTCATCCATCCAGCACCAGTAAGTGCCTACAACACACAGGGAGCGTTGCTCCGGACACCTGGGAGCATCAAAGGGGAAAAGGTTTCCTTATCCCCAAGTGCTTACTGAGTCCACAGCTGTATCATCAAAGGGCCCTCATCTCCACACTCACAGAACAGAGCACTTAGTACCATCTTTGGCACAAAGTGTGCAACGTGAGGGGGTTTAGAACCCTTCAAGTCCGATACCTTCAGGTTACAGCACCCACAGGTGAGGCTTGGTACATCAGATCATCACTCTTTGGTGGAGAGCTTGGACTAAACTCTGATATCCTGGCTCCTGACTCAGAGTTCTTTCTACTGCACTGCATTGCTGTCAAGACAGATCTTCTTAACGTTAATTAAAGGCCTTCCTATTATTGTCAAACTGAGGGAAGGCGAAAAGGCTGTGGAATACGTGTTTAAGTCACTCTGTTCTGTGAATGGAAGGGATTCTCCACAGCAAGCTCGACTTCTCAACCTCAGCTGCACGCTACACTCACCCGGGAGTGACGCCTGGCGTCCCCCCCAGAGCCTTGCACTCAGCAGTCTGGTGTAGTCTAAGCACCGGGGGCTTCAAAAGATGCCCGATGATTCTAATGTATGGACGAAGTTGAGAGAATCATTGCTCTACAGGAATTACCCTGAGTCCATTTTGACCTAATAGAGGCAGAGAGCTTCAGAGATGCTGGCGGTGTGGCTTCTTACAAAGAGAGCACACATCCCAATAAAGGAATAAAATCCAGAATCTCCTGGTTCCACTCGTGAAGGGAATTTCCAGGCAAGGGGAAAGACTGAGGGTCCTCCATGCCCTTCGCCCGAGGTTCAGCTTTCCTCGGGAGTCTCTTCTACTACCATCACCACCACCACCACCATTGCCATCACCACTGCATGTTCACATCAGCCGTGGCCCAGAGGCCTTTCCTTGGCTCCTGTTGTGCAGTTGATAAAGGCTCTAACATCAGTCATATTGCAGAGAACAAGAGGAGAGAAGCAGAGCCAGAGCATGGGATAGACATATTCTGCCTTCCAAAGTACATCTGGAGTCTACCTGAGCCCCTTGCTCCCTGACATATTGCCGTTCCAGTCATGAGTCCAGGAGAGGGGTCCCTTCCAGGGAAGCCCCCTCTCAACCCCCCTTTAATGTTCTGTCTCTTTTTCCCAGTTGAGATCAGGCTCTGTGTGGCTCTCCAGCAGCGTCTTCTGTGACGAGGGAAACATCCTGCACCGCCCTGTCCCATGCAGCAGGCACTAGTCAACACCAGCCATAGGAACTACTGAGCTAGTGCAACCACTGAACTGAATTCTTGTTGCATTAATTTTAATCAGTTTAAATTTAAGTTGTGATATGTGGCCAGTGGCCCATGTGTTCGATGGGAACACAAGAGGATGCTGTCTAGGACAGATTCTATTCTGCAATACTTTACAGCCTCACTCGTGTAGCTCTTAGTTCTGAAATGAAAAAAAAAAAATAGTGCCCTTTTGTGGAGTTGCTTCAGAAAGGACAGTGAAACACCGTCCATGACCTCAACATGAGCTAGAAGGCTCTGCCACCTGGCCAAGACACGACCCAGGTAAAAGCTAAACGCATCATTGGCAAAAACCTCTGACAAACTAACACTTTATTTGAACTGGGGAAAAAGTCAAGTCGAAATGTTGCAATAACCACCTTTTTTCAAGTTTCCAGCACTTCCTGATTTCTTTGGTATCAAATGACTCTGCCTGTCACATTCCTGTTACATTAGCACTTCCTGGTTCCATAAATACTGGAAATAGACATTCGGGATCCCCAAACCAAACAAAGCAAAACACCAAGGTTTTTGTTTTTAGTAACTTAACCTTTTGAACCTCCTTGTTGTTCATTCCAATGGGTACCAGGGGCTGGACTTAGATCCTCAGATTATCTGAAAAACAAGGAGGGCTGGATTTAGATCCTCAGATAATCTGAAAGACAAGGAAGCAGTATTTAACTCAGAGTTGGAAAGTAAACGATTAGTTAAGATCTGCAATTAACATCTGAGCTCATTAAACCCTTAACAGTTGCCTTGGCTGAACTGACTTGCCCCCTACCAGTCTTCCCTCCCTCTGTCTGGCCCCTCTGGCTCTGTGCCCTTGTGGTTAAGAGCTGACCTCTGGACTCCGATTGCCTCCAGCTGAAGACTCACCTGAGTGGCTGGGTGGCCTTGGGCCAGCTACTTAATCCCTTGCCTGCATTTTCCTCACATGCTAAGTGGGGATGATAATAATCTCATTCACAGAGTTAAGAAATAGATGAGTTCATGCTTATAAAACACTTAGAAAAATGCCCAGTACATACATTTCTTAATTCACTTAAGCCATTGCAACTAGTGACATTAAATGTTTACTCTGCAGACCACTGGTTATGTAACCTTCATCTGCCTGCTTCCCTTCTAGGAACCTCGGTTTGTCTCCATTGAAAAAGGACAATACACTCATGCTCAGAGGGCTCTCGTGAAGAGTGGAGGAGACGATGGAAGTGGCATTAGACAGGAAGCAGGTGGACGTTCCCAAAGGTTCAAGGGCAATGGCAGCTGGGCTCCCCCATTGCCTCAGGAGGGTCCAGGTCTACATGCTGGACCTCAGCTTCGTAGACTTGAAATCTAATGGGCAGCACAAGCGGCAGACCCATCCCGCCGGGGGGTGGGGGGAGAGGGAACTGACCACAGCCGTGCCGTGGTGCACTCCAGACAAAGGGGTTTCCTGGGCACAGGTGGTGACTCCACGTGTGTCCCTGTCTGCAACAGGCTGAGGATCCAAGCTGGGGCCAGACTGGTTCCTTCCTCTGGCCTGAGCACTCTCTCCCATTCGGTGTTGAAATAAGCATCACCAAAATCTTGCCCCCAAGACCCACCCACACGGATTGCTGACGAGCATGTTGCTTCATAGATGCGCACATGCCCACCGGTTATTTCCTCGTCCTGCGGACCAGGAAGTCATCTGGTCCCTTTTTACTTGTCTCCATGCTCATCCTTTAGATGTCAGTGTCAGCGTTTGATGCTCACAGGGTAACCTTTTTGCCTCTCGGTTCTCAGGGACTGCTTCCCAAGTGCCTATAAGAAAAGGCTAAACAAATATGTGATTGCTTTTATGCAGCTAGTGATTTAAGGTGATTTCAGTTACCTCCTGAGAGAGTCTGAGGCCATTTTTGTCCCTGGGGTGTGTTTATTTGTTTCTTGGTGTGACAGATGCCTTCTCTTTGATCCTCCAGAACCACACTCTGTCTTCTCCACCCTCCTTCCTGCCCCAGAAGGCTGATGGAGATGGATTCCATCAATGGACTCCCCGACTCCAGACTTGGCGGAAGGCAGGGAGGGAGGAGAGGAGCTCGGGTTATTTACTGCCCTCAGCCCCATTTCTGAGATATTGCGATGGCCTATTTGCATTGCTCAAGCCAACGTCCCTGCCCCTCTCCGGAAGGTCTCCGCTATTAGTGGCTTAAGAATTCCAGACATCACTCCCTCCCGTCGTCTCCCCAGCCTTAGTCATGGTGGCTTCTCTGCTGCTATTAACCCCAGGTTACTGCAATATTCCTTTGTGCTTCCCTACATTTTCATAAAGAGTCCCTTTGTGAACCAGCCTTTGAAATTTCCTAATTCAAGTGAGCCATCTGTTCCTTGTTGATATCCTGAATGATGCGCTTTGTTTCGGGTCTTAGTGTTTGCAATTTTCCACGTCGATGTATGGAATGTTAACATCTTAAGGGGTGAGTGAGCGACCTCACGGCAGAAATACTTCAATGGCGTGGGAGGCAGGGACTCTGGGTTCCCTGGCTCAGACCCCGATGGCATCATCCACCACCCAAAATCCCTACCCACAGCCCCATGCCCCGAGCCACAGCTGCAGGGATGCAGGAAACGTCTCATGAGTGTGCACGGCCCCTCCGACATCCAAGAAAGAACAGGCAGGGACCTGAACAGCAGCATCAGGAGAATTCACATTTAGTGTATTTTTATTAATTACAGACACAAAATTTTTAGAGCTAGAAAGTTCATTACAGACCCCAACCCTTCATTTCCCTTGTAAGGAAACAAGCCCAGTTCTACCAAGCCATCGGAGACAAGATGTTTTACGGAACCTGGTCAGGGACTCAGCTTCTTCATTTCCAGTCCGGTGACTTCTAGAAGAAGACAGCTACTCCTTAAAATTTAAGGAGCCAGACTTCCATCAGAGGTTTTAAAATATTGAAGACATTTCATTTGCTTAATGCAGAAGTTGTACCAACTTGCTTCCGATTTAGAGTTCCATTAAAACTCATCAAAAAAAAAAAAGCACGGGCATAAAAAGAATTTTTCAGGCACCTCTATTATATTTGCACATATGTGCGTGAAGGTATGTATACCCATATGTGTGTATGTGTCATGTGCTGTGTGTGTGTGTTTCCTTCTTAGCCTGAACTTGGCTCTCATTAGTTTAGCTTGCTGTAGCCCTAGGCAATGCCTCTCTTCATGGCTGGCTTAGCATTCACGCTTGGGAATTGTGACAGGCTCTTTCAAACCATGAGGAGAGAGCTGGATAGTCGAGAGAAAAATAACCCATCAAATCACATTTTCTTGATGTGAGTTAACTTACAAGAAATTAAGAAGAGTCATTTCTTAAACTTGCTATCTGAGGGTAAAAAGGGACTTAAGGCAATGCCAGGATATTGAAATTCAGGCAAAATAGGGAGGATTGGGTTCACCGAAGGCTTGTCGTATGTACTTTGACTTTTTATTCAAATTCTTTACGGGGGGACTTTTTGACATTTGAAGTTTCATTTTGTCACTTGAGAATGTCAAAAGCAAACATTTTCCCTTTTGATATAGTTTTCTTATTTGGACAAAATCAAGTTTAAAAGGCCAGATGGCATCTACAAAGCAATATTATACTTCAAAACCCAGGAGTTAAACCCAAACTCTGCCACGTGGGGGCCCAAACCCCAGGAGTCAAGGAGTGAGATTTCCTTCTGGGCTGTCTCTCGTCTCTGGTGAGCTGGAAGACACAGCACCAGCCTGCAGAAGAAGGCTGCCACCGATATGCGCAGAAGAGAAAGTGCCAGCATCTGGGGCATGAGATGTGTGTGAGGGTGATTCCAGAGAAGGTGCCCAGTGAGCTAGTGAGTGAAGGGCAGAGGCCACTAAAAGCCAAGACAAAGCTTTCTAACAATACCCTGGGCTTTTATTAATGATTCCAGGATGATTTCCAGAAGCTTCTTCCTGTTGATAAATGCTGGCATCTTAGCTCATGTAAAGAAAATGAAACCTGACCTTGATGTGCTTTTTTTTTTTTTCCAACTTCCCTCCCAGAGCAGCACCTGCTGGGCTGGTGTCTCAGGGCCTGGGTGTCAGCGGTTAGACATCGAGGTTGAGCCAGAGACAGCACCCAGGAGAAAGCTGTACCCGAGAGCACGCAAACGGTCCGAAAGAGGCATCAGTCTGAAGAAGCTATTAAAGGCAGGTCCAGGTGTGAAGCTGCAGGACTCAAAGCAGGAGTGAAAGGGGTTGTCATGGGGACGGGGCAGCATCTGGAGGGAACACCTGAGTCACTGGAGCACGACAACCAGGAGGTTTTCTGGGAGCCTAGCGGGGCTGCTAGGACGCCTTGCTGCCCCAGAGACGGAGGGCCTCGCTTTGGAAAGCAGTTTTTCTTTGCCTGACAATTTGTATTTGGAAGTCGACCTACTTAGAAAGATAAACTAAAAGAAACTAAAGCACAAAGGAAAGTCTAAGGCTTTCTCATAAAATTGGTTTGCAAATGTCCGGATGGCATCTGGAAGGTAAGAGCAGCATGGAGGCGGGTAGAGGAACGCACTCAGGGGGTGCCCAAGTCTGTGCTCTTCAGCTCAGCCTCATGGAAGTTTCCGTGATCTTCTCCCCTTGGGGCAGGGCAGGCCTGCCTGAGGTGCAGTGGCCTAGGAGTGTTAGAAGAGTTAACCTGGTTTGTAACCCTTAAAAGTCCAGGGGTCCTTCAGTGGCAAGAGGCGTATATGCCTGTGGATTTTCATCAAATGGACTTCCTCACCACCATGCACCACAAGGAGAGTCGCTGTGGCCATGAGCCACTCACTGAGGAAGGGGCCTTACCCTGCAGGGGCTTTGGGGCATAAAAATGGATGAAAGTGCAGCCTTTGTTGGTTCCATTCCTGCCTTTGTGATTCCTTCACCTTTATCTACCCTCCAGTCACATCCCCCAGTGGAACATTTGGACACCTGCTGGCGCCGAGACCCTGGTGAGTTTTACACACATAAACATGGATACACTAGGGCATCTCGTCCTTAGCGCTGACCACAGCTTGCCATCTTCTGTTTTTCCACTTTCCATTTTTATTTATATTTATTATGCAGCCACCACGTTATTTCACTGACAACATAGATTTCAAAGGTTCTATTGGCTTGAGATTTTTTTTCCCCGCCAAGATTATTCATTTGGGGAGAGGACAAACCACAGGAGATCCTGTCAACTTGAGCTCCCCAAAGGACAAGACCTTGATATGTTAAAACAGCACTAGGTGCCTTCCCAGCCCCGCTCTCAGGATGCTGGTTCTGGTTTTGAAAGCTGACCAGCTGGGTTCATGTCTCGTCTCCACCATGGACTGGCTGTGAGAACTTCTTCCACAAGCTACTAGACCTCTCCTAGCCTCAGTTTCCTCCTTTACCCAGTGGGGACAATGAGAGTGTCTAGCTGAGATTGTTGGGAAGATTAACGGTGTTTGTATCTGTAAACACTCAGAATGGAGTGTGGTACAGAGTAAACACTGGCCCTGGGGATTGGTGAGGATGGTGACCCTACTCCACGTTGGTGTGAGAACTTTCTTGGGTTCCAGGAGCTGAGTTACAATACCAAACAGGTGTGGAATAAACAGAACATTTCCCCTACCACTGGGGAGGCCCTCGTGGTGAGGCATATCTAGCTTGAAAACTTGCCCTGCCCCTGCACCAGTGCATGCCAGAGACCTTAAAACAAATACTGATAATTCTTAGGGCTCTGCAAGTGACTGTTAAACAACCCTCTCCGCTTCCCAGGGTCATTGTCAACTATCAAAGCCTCCTCTTCACTTACATGCTGACGATTTTCCTTGAGACGTTGAGCTGAGCCCCCTCTCTGAATAGACCAGCAAGTAATCACCAAGGATTTGGAATCTGTGTTTATTAATGTACCTTTATCTTCCATTCAGACTGTTTTTAATCTTGTACATCAGTAACCAACCAAGGTGACTGCTGCTGATTTTAAATACTTCATGTTGTTTTTAATGGGTTTTACAGAGCTGGGGTCTGATGAGCATATATGTAATAAAAATACATCCTCCTTTTTTTTTTTTCTTAAACACATTTTCCTCATATGATTTGGCAAAAAGACAGATACTTATAGAGTAAGTTCTTTTGCTGTGTATATTTCTCCTGGCAGAGCTCCAAAGAGCATTTAGCAGTGTATTAGCCAGAATGTGAGCTCGACAGACCACTGCCCTTTCCTGCCACACCTGAGAACTCCGGCTGAATACTCAGCGCTCTGGTTGAGCCCAGAATGTCTTTTCAGCGTATATTGAATTCATGGATTGCCTATTCTCACCTTTCCCTTCCAGGTGAAGGCAGAGATTGCTAGTGGGATCTCCTAGCTCCGGGATTGGGGCAGATAGGAACCATTTGCCCCTCTAGATCTCGGGGGGAAAAATGGTGAGCTCTCTCTTACTCATATTACACCTTAGAAATGTCCAACAGGATTGCCAATAAGGGTGTAAGGTGAACATAGCCATGAAAATGGGACAGTGTGATTAGTTACCCTCTCCTTGGTGATGGATTTGAACAGGGGTGGCAGGGGCAAGCTAGGCTTGAATGAAATTCAGCTGCTAAGTTTTTTTAAAGTAAAAATGGAATAAAAAGAGGAAATGGATTTTGGATATTTTTGTACAAGAAAATCCAAAAAGTCAATTTATCTTCCTTTATTAGATTTGCACAGATCTAGGAACTATCAATAAATTTCAAGTAATCTAGCAGCTTTTCTCTAGAAAGCTGTGCTTCTAGGTCTTCCGAGGCAAGAGTTGCTTCTTGCCTTGTCTATTCTTCTTGGAGACTTTATATAATAAGCTAAACGTGTGAGTTGCCAGCTCTCAATCACACAAGAGAAAGGAACGCTGATCTCAGAGGCCCTGAGCACTGAAGTAATTGCCTCAAGGAGTATGAAGTCGACAGTGTGCCCGGCACTGGCAGGAATAATCTAGAACGAACAGCCATATCAGCAAAATTAAATCCCTGGACATGAGCATTTTTTATTTTATTTATTTATTTATTTTTAATTAATTTATTTTTATTTATGGCTGTGTTGGGTCTTTGCCCCTGTGCGTGGGCTTCCTCTAGTTGTGGCGAGCGGGGGCCACTCTTCATCGCGGTGTGCGGGCCTCCCACTATCGTGGCCTCTCTGGCCTATCGCGCAGGCTCAGCAGCTGTGGCTCACGGGCCCAGCCGCTCCGCGGCACGTGGGATCCTCCTGGACCAGGGCTCGAACCTGTGTCCCCTGCATTGGCAGGCGGACCCTCAACCACTGTGCCACCAGGGAAGCCCCAGAGCATTTTTTAAATTCGACTTATTGCCTCTAGTTGTGAATTGTGTGTGTGTGTGTGTGTGTGTGTGTGTGTGTGTGCACGTGCACGCGCACACACACATTTGCACTCAAAGCTATGAAGCTATGCCATGAAAACCTAGCTTGGCTTACAAACTGCCCCAAAACAAACTTCTGAGCATAATATTTCCATAAAGGTATGTCTTGCAAACAAGGAAGGCTCCTATATTTGTATATTTTCTCCAACTCTGTTTTATTCTTGGAAATCTGAGGAGTTGATTCCCTGGAGCCTGTTTCTAACGATGCTTCGGGTTCAGCTGTGTGTCCCCTTTGGCTTTCTTCCTGAAGCGGAGAAGCATTTGCACAGAGCACACCAGGTGTTACTTTCATATCCGTAGACACACGAGAATACATGAGCGCAAACACTAAATCAAAACATAGCAAAATTAATGATCATCGCCGGGGTATCTAGACCAAACTCCTTATTACTGCGCAGGATCTGCGTGCATTGCGTCTCTCTTCTCATTTGATACTGAGATTGGACAATTTGATACTGATACTAATCAGTATTTTTAACTGTTAGTTGATGTTCACATAAATTATAGACCAGAATTCATCTCTTTTAGTCAGCATCATGTCATCCATTTCCTTTGGCTTGTTAGGTAATGACATATCCAAAGACCGAGTTCTTGGGGTTTCATTTTGCTGGCCTGGACCCAAAGAAAACTCACTCCTCTGGCTTGAGCCCCAATTTCATGCCTGGGAGCTAAAGCACATGACAACTGTTCATCATTCCCATTTCTTTCTTTTATTTTTTTCCCCCACTATCTGGAAACCAAGTCAACAAAGGAAACTGGTAAAACTCTTTTGTAAAACGTTAAAGAAACTGAAGTGGGTGGGTGTAGCTTTCCTAAAGATGCCAAGGGCACAGGGTTACTGGACATTCCACAGACCTTTTTTTTTGCAGTACGCGGGCCTCTCACTGTTGTGGCCTCTCCCGTCGCGGAGCACAGGCTCCGGACGCCCAGGCTCAGCGGCCATGGCTCACGGGCCCAGCCGCTCCGCGGCATGTGGGATCTTCCCAGACCGGGGCACAAACCCGTGTCCCCTGCATCGGCAGGTGGACTGTCAACCACTGCGCCACCAGGCAAGCCCTCCACAGACCTTTTTAATTGTATCCACACCAGGCAGCTGTATATGTGCCCAGTCCTCTCCGAGATAAACTCCATCCCATGCAGCTCAAGCAAAAACATAATTACCTGTCACCTCTTCTATTAGCTGTACATTCTTCTATTACGCTCTAATACAAATGTTTCTAGATAAAATATCATCTTTCTGATTATACTTTCTGGGTTCAGCCGTGGTAACCCAGCAAAAGGGAATGTATAATTTGCTCAAAACCTATGGATTTGGAAAACAAAGTTGCTGTAAGCTACCCCAATTTATCCAGCTTACAAAAACTGCAGAAGTGAACATAATCGGTTGCCACGAAGAGAGGAATGCAAACAAATAAATCTCACTCGAATTTCTCAGTAACTGGGTGTTTCCCCTTCCCCACAAAGGAATGACCGGTTTTCCTCTTACAGTGGCAATGGAGGAGTGAGGAAGCTCCTGTCAATCCACTGGAAAAAATATTGGGAAGGATTTGATCCACATTATCCTTGGGGGACCACCTTTCTGGACTCCAGGTACATCTCTCTGTCTATGATAAACCCGAATTACATTCCTGAGAAAGTTCCTGAAAGGCCAGGACGGGTATTGAATGATAGGTGACCAAAGGAGATAGGGAATTCCCCAGAAGAAAGCAGAAAATGATTTATTCATCAACAGGGGAGTTAGATATTGCTAAAATTATTGAGTCAAAACTTTGCCCTTTCATTCACAAAGGAAGTTGGGGAGAGCTATCAGAAGCAGATGGTAATTTCCCAGATGGGGATGGAGGAAACCCTACGTAAAAGAATAAGGAATGTTCTGGTCTCACAATGAGTCAAGGACTTAGAATCCTTAGGAGATTGTGCAATTTCATGGCCCCATAGGTCTGTCTCTAAATTCTGAAGTAAAGAGAGGATGAAATGAAAAGAATTAACCTATCTAAGCTTTCATAAGTAACTGTAAACTTGAGTAAATATTGTAAGAGTCTGAATGAGGACAAAAGATGAGAGAGTGACAGTGCAGGGGATGATTTTGGGGTCCGTCAGTGGTGCCTCAACCTCCCCAATTCTCTCTCTGTTCCGTATCTACACCTAGGCACTCACCGGCAAAGGAGTTAATGTCTGGTTCATTTTCTCAGTTCCCAGGATCCTGACAAAGAGAAGATGCCTACAACGAACCTGGTCCCCTCAGAAATTACTGCAGGTGTTTCTTCCTACTCTTCTGTTTCATTTTGATTTACTTCAATTCGAACCCAAAAGTGACTGGTATGCACTTAGTGTGTGCTAAGCCCTGGACACGGATGACAAAGATGGGCAGGACCAAGTCCTGACCATGAGATGCTCAGAATGTAGTGCGGCGGTGGGAGGGGGCGAGAAACCAGCCAATGACCGGGTGATGGGTGTGATGTGGTGATGAAGAGGATGAAGAACAGAGGAAAGGGCGACTCTAACTCTGCACTAGAGGATCTGGGAAGGCTTCCCAGAGTACATCAGAGACGTGTCTCAAAGAGGGAGGTGACGTGTGCAGGGAGGGCAAGGTGGAGAGGGAGTCCAGGGAGTGTGGGGAAGGGCGCTGAGGAGGTACCAGGAATGCGCCCTGCTTTAGGAGCTACGGGGAGTTTGATGTGGGCAGGCTTTTTCCTATGGGAGATGAGAGGGAGAGAAGAGGCTGGAGAGGAGTGCAGAGTCCAGAGGGAGCCGGGCCTCACATGACAGACCAAGGAGCTCGCACGTATCTGTAGAGGAAGAGGTGCCACTAAAGGACTGTAAGCAGAGGAGTACCGCCATCAGCTCTGGGTACCGGCTGGAAGAAGGCAAAACTAGAAAACTACCAAGACGTGCGGTCCCTGCAGTACCCCAGGTGAGGAAGCAGAGCATCCAACTGACCGATCACCAAAGGTCCTTCTGTCGACCAGAACAGATGGAAGCAAACGCTCTGCCTCATATCAGGTCCTGCTTTCCTTCTTGGGACAGTGCTGTGGTCCTCCAAACTCATGCAGGTTATGCAGTCAGGTAAGGAACACCTGAGAATATGGAAAGAGAATAAAAATGGGCTGCTTCTCTGGGCTGCAAATGGTCCCAAAGTCACCTGATGGAAATACATCCCCATTAAGGGTACCTGTCACATAGTTCCATGAGTGGCAGCTCTGCAAGTGACCAGGGGTCTCAGCAGCCCTCGGCCGCAGACTGGCGCTCAAGTCCACATTCTGCCTCAGCGCCAGCCAGTGCAAAACTCACCTTTCGGGGCCACCTTAGTCAAGTGCAGTATTTTGAGCACGGGCCAATTTAAATCTATAATTCAACTAAAGAGTGACGATAAAAAGTTTTGCAAAATTTTCTCTTAATGTGATCTTTCCAGGGTTCAGAATTTCCTCACCCATCAACCTTACCACCAAAGTCAAGACTTAAAACAACATAAAAAACATTCCATTTACCTGAGTGCTTTAATAATGCTTTTTGTTTTTCCCTACCAGAATTTGCTGCCACTACTGGTCAACATTTAGAGCTTTAGTTCACCAATATGACATGACTTAAGGAAGGTTTCATCAGTCAGTAAGTTAACAGATATTTATGGTATGTCTCCTGGATCAGGATGCTTTCAGTTGTGGAAGATGAAGACCCAATTAAAAGTGGCTCGAACAACCACAGATATGCATTATCTCGCATAAGAAGTTGGCAGATAGGTTGGTTCCAAGGTTGGTTAATCAGTAGTAGCTCAACAATGTTGTTAAGTCCCCAAAATCTTTCTTCTTCCCACTCTGCCATCAATGGATCTTAGCTTGTGGTCTTGAGTTGACTCCCCTCATGATGCCAAGATGGCTGCCACAAATTCAGGCATCACATTGCCCTTTTCTAGGGACAAGGACAACAGTCACAAAAGCATAGAACATGCCCATTCCTAAGCCAACCATTAGCAACAAGAATAGGAAAACCTAGGATTGACTTAGAATGATTACAGCATATCCTCTGGGCCAGGTTGAGGGCTAGACTTTTCTGAAGCAGTCAAAATTAGGGTTGTGTCAGCAAGGAAGCCAGGGCAGCAGCCGACAGCTAAGCAGCTAATGAGAGCTGCTCTGTTATTCTTAGTACCAGAGACCCATCAGCACACAAGCCCCACAAGATTCTGGCTCTCAGGAAGTTTGTTTTCCAGTTGAGAGATGGGAATGCTGGTCGTCAGCTTAAAAGGAGAGAGGGGCTTAGCTGAAGTAGCTGCCAACCTCAAGAAGTAAAGTAACATGATGCACATGTCTCTTGTTGGGTGCGTTTTAGTTCCATCAGGTGTATATGAAATATATTAAGTATCAGTACAATAGACTTCACAATTGTGAGAGAGAAACATTTTAGACCTGGGAATGTAATGGGCAAATAGGAATAGGATGGGAATAAATTAATCCTCACTTAATTTCTGAGTATCTAATGCATGCAGAACACTGGGCAGGACTCAGAAAAGGTATAAGGTATATAAACCTTGGCCCTCAGAAAAGGTATAAGATATAAACCTTGGCCCTGAGAACGTCAACGTAGCTGGGTGGCAATGGACATGTGATGGGTATGAAATGTAGCAGGAGTTCCGAAGAGGACCAGAGATAACAGGCTTGTCACTGGAATAAATCCCATCAACTCGGTATTTGGAAAATAATATAGGAGGAAAGAATATAAAGGGAGTAATTTTTTTTTTTTTTTTTGTGGTACGTGGGCCTCTCACTGTTGTGACCTCTCCCGTTGCGGAGCACAGGCTCCAGACACGCAGGCTCAGCAGCCATGGCTCACGGGCCTAGCCACTCCGCGGCATGTGGGATCTTCCCGGACCGGGGCACGAACCTGTGTCCCCTGCATCAGCAGGCGGACTCTCAATCACTGAGCCACCAGGGAAGCCCAAAGGGAGTAATTTTTTAAATTATATAAATTAATGGGTAGCTAAGAAGGAAGGTAACAAAATTAAAATTGGAAGGACCAAGTGTAAGAGCATAAGCTTGAAAATAATCCCAATGCATGTCATTGACTAATATCTAGAAAAATTAATTTTATAAGAACAAGTTGTACACGCATCAAGCAAGATTCATCTCGGCAGTAACTACTGGATAAATAATACCGATACGATAATAGCGGTAGCTAACACTGACAGAGCACTTTCCATATACCAGGCCCTGTTCTAGGCACTTTACATATCGGGCTATGTAATCATTACGTAAACCTTAAGTGCTACTTTTATCCTTATTTTACAGATGAGGAAAATTCTGGAGCAGGGAGATTAAGTAACTTGCTTAAGCTCACATAAGCCAGTGTCAGAGCCGGATTCAATCCCAGGCAGTTGGATTCCCGAGTCTCTGATTTCAACCACTGCTTTAGCAGGAAGGAAGCAAGCCCTGAAAAAGCCAGATTATCAGAGGGAAAATAAAGCCCATCTGAGCAGTTTCCTTCTCAAGTTGGAGAAGAGGCCCGGTGAATCTGGAGCATAATTCTTTGCAACTCTGGCCACCTACGTAAAAGCTGTTTAAAAAATGAGGTGCTCCCAGGGGTGTCCGGCTGCTGTCAGGGACGTGTGGGCAGGAAGCATCCTACCTGCAGAGGATTTAGGGGGGCTGAGCAGAGAGCTCCAGTGGTCCTACGCCCCCGGGCACACATGCGGAGGGGTCACTCCGGGAGTCTGTAGGTAAGACCATCACGTCTTAGAGGGTGCTGCCCCCATCCTTCTGATGGGGACTCATAGAATAAAAGCTCAGCAGTCATAGCAGGGACACACAGCGTAGAAGCTTCCAGAGCAGCCGACATCCAGGAAGACACATCGCAGGATGTCCCCAGCTCACGCCTGACACTTCGCCCGCCCGTGCTTCCCAGTTCAGCCTCCGCTGGGTTGCCCCAGGCTTGCCTTTTGGCATCATGGTTGCCAATTCCTGCAGTTTCCATCTTGTCCTCCGTCTCATAAAAAGATCCTGCTGGGCTCCCTCATAGCTGCTCTCCAGCTACTCCACACCTGGGAACTGGGCCCCTTGGCTGTCATACAGATGCTGAAAACCACGAAAGAACTGAAATTTTCACCAGCCCAGCAGAAGTCCCTCGGCTTATCCACTTGGAGATGCTCTGCATAGTGAAAAGGATACTGGGTCAGGCTGCAGTGGTCCCGGAACATCAACCCTCGGGGCGATTTCAGACAAATTACGTAAATTATGTAGCCTGTTTAATACCTCAGTTTCACCAGGTATTATGAGAACCGAATGAAACGCCGTGCATGAAAGCCACCTGAGAGGGACGAGTCACAGGACAACAGCAGGGTTATTGTTCCTCTTGTCCTCTTGCCACAAACCTGGTGTAAGGGAGGGCACACACCTGCCGGGGGCTCGGACCTGCCCTCCCCACTGATCACCACACAAACAGCTAGGCTTGAGGGTACCTCTCAAGATACCACAGAGTAGCGGCTTAAACAACACAAACTTGCCTTCTCACGGTTCTGCAGGCTGGGTGTCCCAGGTCAAGGTTCTGTCAGGGCTGGTGTCTGCTGGGGCCTCTCCTCCTGGCTTGAGGATGGGCTGCCGCTCTTTCCACATGGCTTCCCTCTCTGTGGGAACAAGGACAGAGGCCTCTGGCGTCTCTTCCTCTCCTTATGGGGACACCAGTCCTATCAGGTCTGCGCCCCACCCTTAGGATCTCATGGAGCCTTAATTATCTCCTCAAAGGACCCATCTCCGAAGACAGTCACATTAGAGGTTAGGGCTTCAAATAAGAATTTTAAGGGAGCCCAATTCAGTTCATAACAGACACCCAGAGACAGGAGCGGGCGGCCTGAGTCTTTTTAAGGAGTCAGGCGGTCTCTGCCCTGTGCTGTGGGCATTGTCTGTAACAGGGAGTCCAGCCAAGCCCCTGGGGCATCTATTTTGGCTATTTCTAGAACAAGAGGACTGGGGACCAGCCAGTATCCATCAGCATAAATCAATATACAGGAGGGTGCCGTGTTTTTAAATGAAAGGAGAGGGTTGTTTTTTTTTTTGCCAATGTCGTTGTTTTATTGATTTGGACAGAACCACCTGAGAACAGGGCAGGGTGACATCTGCCCCAAGCCACACTTCATGGCGGCTTGGAGTCCTCTGCAGGGTAGGGTTAGCAGCAGAGGCTGAGGGAGGGCTTAGAACCCGTCACTCCTGGGACTTGGTAGATCGGAAACATGACAGGCTGGAACCTCAGCGCCCCTTCAATCGAGTTCCCAGCCAGCGGAGCTGGACGGATAGGCGCGGGGTGGGAGCTGTTTGGCTGCATCTGTGAGCATCCCAGACCTCAGGGGACAAGCGTCAGGGGAGGGAGGTGAAATGGATTGGCTTCACAGGATTGCAGGCAAGAATATTTAAATATCGTATTTACATTACTTTTTGAGTTAGATGCTCACGGTGCTAGGTTTCAGGGCCCAGATTGAGGAAAGGGATGAGAGAAAGCCGAGAGAGCAATTTCTGACGGTGACCTCATGGGGCCTTACCTCCCCAGTACAGGTAGAGCTCAATCCCCCAGGTACTGACAGAGAGAGGTTTGAGGCGGACTCTACTGGTCCCACATCTCCTGGGACAGGACACCCATGGTGTCTAACCAAAGCACAAGGTACCAAGAGGGTCAGCCCATTCAAGGGTTGTAGCCGAACAGAGGAGCCAGGGTCCAAGCCTCTCTCCTCCCCTGGAGCAAGGTCAGCAGAGTCAGAAGACCCGCTCTAACCTTGACCTTGTTCACCTGACCAGGGTAGTAGGTACCTGTCATAGCAAGGATGTAGTGCCGTCCTTACACCCTGATAGAGATCAGGTGTAGGGACCCTTAAACTTTACTAATGCTTTAACCAGGGAGACAGTTTCCTTGGGTCGCTCACTTGCTCCTGTGAACGCCGTCTGAACAAAGCCCGTGAACTCACAGCAGGGACTGAGTGCCAGCAGCAGAGCGGCCCGTTGCCAGAGATGGGGACTCGGGAATATGCTGTCCTGGGCTCGGAAATCTCTCTAGCCGTGGCTCTGTCGCCAGAAGAGACAGCCGGAGTGTGCGATGACTTAATCAGAATCCGCTGCTTCAGCCAACAGGGCAGGTGGGAGGATGCTTAGAAGTTGGTCTTGGGAAAAGCCAGAGAGGATAAGCGTCCGCCTCTAGTTTGCTGGAGGATCGCAGGCAAGCAGGCAGGCAGGGAGGCTGGACCTTGAATAAAGCTCACGATTGTGAAAGAAAAAAACATCTCCATTAAGATCTCCCGCTCGCAATCTCTGAATGAGTTCCGATCTATTTCAAGAACACATTTTCCCCCAGCCCTGAAATAAGTGTGAACCGAACTGTGAAAAACAGACCGTGACCATATTGTTGTCACTACCAATTCACAGCAACAATCTTCAGTTTCGAATTCTCACCCTCTCTTTCTTTTTTGCATGGAAGGATTTGGAGATTTAAAGAAATCTCTAGCCAAGATGACTCAAAAGATTTCCACGTTTGAAATTGTGATGCTGCTTCTCCCATCCTGCAGCTCTGCAGGGCATCACCCAGGGGTGCTGCCTGGGACGTGCCTCAGGAGAGGAGACCTTCTTTCCCCTGGGTCTCCGGCGAGGTCCCTCCAACAGAACTGAGCTCTCCTCTTCAATGAGGGGGAACTCCCCGGGGAAGTCAGACCTCCAGCAAAAACCTGTTCTTTTCCATCATGTTCTCAGTCCATCTGAATGCATTACAAACCACAGAGTCGCAAATTGTATTTGATTAGTTATAACCATAAAATAAATGGAATAATGTAGATTTTGTGAATTTTTTTTTTCAGTGACAGATAAGGCAAGGAACAGAAAACTCCTGGTGGGGCTAAATGATTAATGCATGATGAATTCATAACCTTCTTGCATTTGATGACCTTTCTTGAAGGAGTGGGAACAAGTTTCCAGGATGCGATGCCTAAAGCTTCCACAACTTTCAGGTTTCCTAGCCCTGAGCTCTTTCATGAACTACTGGGGTTCAGAGAAATGCATAAAATTTGAAGAAGAATACATATTTTTTCCCCACTCTGGGCAACTCATCTCATGGCAAAGGCAATAGCATCCTTTCACCTGCTTTTAATTTGGTATAAAGGCAAAAATAATATGCCTAGGTATTGACTTCTAAAATCATGCTAGAAGAACACTTTGAGATGAAAGGGGGTCTTGTGAGTTACTATCTGTCATTGGCTTCCCATGATTAAAGGTAGGGTACCTATGCAACCTGGACAAATCACATCAAAGCCTTTATCAGGCTGACAGGTACGGTGCCTAGAATCTGGCTACAGTGATGCTCTGAAGCTAATACGCTTTCATTTGATGAAAGTCTGGACTCCTGACAAAACAGTGATATGGAGACAGCAATGCTGTTTCTCTGTGCCCCCTCCTTTGCATGGACGTC
The DNA here is from genome assembly GCF_011762595.2 of Tursiops truncatus. Taxonomy (NCBI): domain Eukaryota; kingdom Metazoa; phylum Chordata; class Mammalia; order Artiodactyla; family Delphinidae; genus Tursiops; species Tursiops truncatus. The sequence continues at coordinate 159,341,094 of NC_047035.1, read as the reverse complement.
TCTCCTTTGTGAAACTTCGGGTAGCTGGACCACAAATTCCCTTTGTTGTTGTTATTAGTTTGTTAATGGCTGACATTCGTTGACTTATGTGCTCAGCACTTTGCCAAATACTTCAGCCACATTATCTCATGTAATTTCTACACTGAGACTCTGAGATGGGTTTTACAGGTAAGGAAGGTGTCTAACATCCCACAGCAAGGAAGGGGCACAGCCAGGGTCCCCAGGCTAGACTACCTCCCCATTTCAACTTCCTACTATCTACTCAGTGAGAGGAGCTTAAAAAACCCAGAGCAGCCTGGCCTGTGAGTTCATTCAAGGATACCCTCAAAGGGCCCCTTATCAGCAAGGAGTCGTGCAAAAGTCAGGTTAGCCTGCCTGGTGGCTGCTGTCTTTTGGAGCAAAACCTAAGGAAAAAAATCACCAATTTGTTTCTTTCTGTTCCTAAACCTCAAAGTCTTTGCAAAGCAGTCTAAATGAACCCAAGAGTTCCCCTGCCCCCCTAAAGCATTCATAATCCTATACTGGTCCCCTAAGGGTTACAACAATGAACATCTTACACTCCAGTGGAGGGGAAGGGGAAAACAGTAAATACAAGAAGCTTCCAGCCCCACAGTGCAAGAACCTTCTCTGAGAACACCTGCAGTTCCATGGGCAGGACGTGGAAGCTGGAAGTAATTGCCTGTAAAGTAGATATTACGGCTGTGAGTGCTGCCAACACTCCCATCCGACGTGTGCTAACAGGTCACATGTAGGATGCGTGGAACTATTCCACCGGGAGAAATCTGTCCCATCAGCCATGCAAGTGCAGCCCGGAACAGCTCCGCTGAGCAGGCTTTTTTTCGTGGCAGGTAGTTTTTCGTGGCAAAAACTACCCCTGCCTTGAAAAGAGAATGTGCTAGAAACTTAGGACCTCTACTATACCTAGACTTAGGAACAGAATATCCACCAGCCTTCCACAAACAGCTGTGAAGTCTGAACCCAGACAGCAAATTGACATGACATTGCTGCTGAAACAAACATGCTTACCACAGAGAACTATTGTGCCTAGGACACTCTTTTTAAGTGGTAACAAACTCCATGGCTGCACAATTGGACAGGCATCATCTGTACCCATCCACGTCATCAAACTTCCTGGTGTTCCTGAAAGTTCGTCTAGAGTAAACGGTCCACATCTTAATATCTTTCCATACATTTTATTCTCTAGAATTGGGGCAAGGTGAAGAAACGTTTGCCTAATAGAAAATTAAATCGGCAGGTGTCAGAACACTCCAGTGCTTTCCTCTGCCCAACACTTTGCATGATGGGAAGACATAAAGGAACAGAAAAAGCATCCAGGACTGCAAGCGTGCTGATGTGTCTGAAATCTGGAGTTCTTTTTCGTCCTTTATTGCTAACTTTCAGAAGTAATTAGGGCACTCATTTCTAACCTAATGCCTTCTAATGGTCACTTAATTCTGAACAAACTGCAGAGTAGTATGCTTTTGAAACTAGAATTAATTGTTTAAAAGACATTATCGGGGTTAGTCTGGTAAATGTAGAGAGAGAGAAAAAAGATCTTTTACTGAGACATTAAAAATAATGTAGTCCCCTCCAGTTCCAGACCTCATACATTTCGGGGGGGGGTTTCTTTCTTTTTCGGAAAGTAATCAGCCAAAAGAATGAGGCAACACCAGAGACCTTTACACCTGTTTATGAGAGTTCAGTCATGTCTGCTATAATTGTATCAAATCAGTCGGACTAAGAAAGGGAACACACAGAGCCAGAGTGGGCTTTGCTGCAATTATTTTTCTCTCCTCTGTCATTTCAAAACATCCATCTAATCACTGCTGTGTTCAGAGTCTCAAAAAAGCACGTATAAAGCACAAAGGGAATAAGTCTCAGTCGTCTATAGCTACAGGCTACCGAGGGACAAAGACATGTAAACCGCAAAGAGCACAGAGGCAAATGCTATGACCAAAGTGCAGAGAGGATGCAGTAAGAGTCCATCAGGTGAGAGAATTCTGAGTGGAAAAAAGCTGGGCAGGTTTCAAAACCTTGACATGTGTGTCGACCCCAGTGGTTGGATAAGGAAAGGAAGGAAATGCCAGGCTCAGGGGGCAGCTGGAGCAAAGACCCCGAAGTAGAAAAATCATCATGGAGCTTACAGGTATCTGACTGTCCTGGGGTAAAGGCAAGAGGGTGGCCACATCAGGGGAAACCCTGAATGCTACAGAAAGAGCCAGGATGTGGGTGTATGAATAACCGTGAGCCATGAATGGTTTTTGAGTAGGAAACTGCATTAATCAAAGTTGTAAGTTCAAGTTGGCATTTTGAGTTTCTTTCCTCCCCACAGGAAAGATAAGACAGCTATAATTGAAGCATGAAAAGGAAAAAGGAGGAAGAATCATGGGAAAAAAGACGGAAAACAGGACTGGGAACCTCAATGATACATATTTCTACTTTGCCATGTTGTTTGGGGCAAACCTATCATTTTCTTTAACTACCTTCTCATTTCCTGTTTGTTGTTAAGTGCTGACATTCTTCTCTCTTTAACTTCTTGGCAATATTTAAATATCACTTCAAAACTGCATCACCATACTGGACTTCCATCCTGAGCTTTTGTCCCAAATTTTCCAATGCAAGCTTGCATGTGAAGATAGATAACGGCATTGATCTTCAAACTCAACAGAGCCAAACTGAGTTTCTCTTCCACCAGATCCCTGATTTATTCTGTATTCCCATCACTTGACATCACCTCCATCCTCCAAATCATCTAGACTGAAACTACAAAAGTTATTTTAGACTATGCTTCCTCTCAACCCATCAACATATAACACCTGGTCAAATGCTATTACAAAACCTCTCTTAATATCTCTGCATCCACCCCCTTCACTTCATCCCCTCTGCCACGGGCCTGTTTCTAGTCCCCTGGCTTCACTTCAGCCCTGGACCACCAGATTAATCGTCTGATTGGTTTCCTTACCTCCAGGCTCTTCCCTCACTAATCTATCCCTCGATGTGTGGCAAAAAACACAGATCAGAAGGTGTTACGCCCTTCCTCACGAAACGCTGCTGTTCTCTTCCCACTGAAGTCAGCCACCCGAGTGTGGCATCCAGCGTCTGGAATGATCAGCCCCAAACCTCCAACAAACCCTCCGCACTTTCTAGACTCCCTGTTCTCCAAGCCCACACCTTGTCCTCCAGATCTGCCTGCCTGCTGAAATCCTGCTCTTTTTTCAAGTGCTAGCTTGTAGGTTAGCTCTTCCACAAAACCTGATTTCCCAGCTCAGCTGAATAAACGGCTATTTCCTCTTTGTGTGTGTGAGTTCCTTGAGTGTCTTATTTCTGTCTGTCATTTATTATTTTCTGCGTGCTTTCTCAATTTTAAATTCCTTGCATACAGAGTCATGTTACATTCATCAATATATTCCCTACGATCTAGCATAATGGTCTGCAAGTAACAGGCTCTCAGAGAATGACTGCAGATTTGATTTATTCTTAAATTTCTTCCCAGGTATTAAAATTTCTAGAATTCTAAGTTTCCTGACCAGGAACCAAATCAGCCGATCAAACAGGGAAATTGTGCCCTCACTAGTTTGTTAAGAAATTTGGGCCTTAAGTTTCTAATAGTTAATCAAATATGTCTTGGGTCCTAACTATGCATTCTAATTAATAATTTATTTACTTACGCATTAAACAAATATTAAACATTTACTTTGTTCCTAGGACTGTTCTAGGTGCTACTGACACAGCGATGAATGAGTGAATTGGTTCGATTTCATCTAGTTTACATTCTGATGGGGAAACTGATTTTTTAAACTGGATAGAGGGCTTCCCTGGTGGCACAGTAGTTGAGAGTCCGCCTGCCGATGCAGGGGACACGGGTTCGTGCCCCAGTCCGGGAGGATCCCACATGCCGCGGAGCGGCTGGGCCCGTGAGCCATGGCCGCTGAGCCTGCGCGTCCGGAGCCTGTGCTCCGCAACGGGAGAGGCCACAACAGTGAGAGGCCCGCGTACACGCCAACCCCCCCAAAAAAAACTGGATAGAAATGCATAGGGGAAGGAAGATAAAACAGAGTAATAGGATAGTTACTTGCGTGGTCAAGAAAAGCCTCTCTAATGGATGACATGTCATCCTACAAACCCAGGTGCTCGCAGGTAATAGGGGTACATGTTAGGAACTCTAAGGGACACCAGGCTTTTTTTTTGTCTGTAAGTGAGTTCCTGGATCAGAAGTGACGTTGTGCGGTAGACCATGATGACACTTTCCTCTCCGAGATGGAAAGCCTCCCACTGGATTACTGCTGGCTGCCCACATCCCCAGCCCAGGGATATAATATATCCGGGTTTCAGGAATGCTCACGGAGGCTAATGAGGCTCTTAGGGATGGCAGTATCAGATAAACTTTACCGACAAAATGTCCAAGTTGTTGAAGCTATGCTCCGTCTCACCCCTGCCACCATGGTCACCCATGGAAGAGCCTGAAATAGTTGGGCAATGAGGTTAACTAATACCCACAAGGATACTCCTCTCAAAAATCTAACAACCGAGACATATTTCTGTCGTGGAATCCTCTTGGTGAGCATGAGTATGAGACACGAATATCTCATTCTGGACCCATTCCAGTAGGTCCACCTGCACGCTGCCCTCCAAACCTCATTGTCTCACAAGTCCTCCAACATTTTTCCTTCTGTGTAGCTGACAACAGACCTACCATTAACCAAGCCCTGAGCATAAGTTGGTATAGATTTCTCATCTCACGTTCTCTCTCCTTTCTGACAGCGTGGCTCTGAGATATTCTATTCAGTTATTTGTGCTGGAAAAAAACGTCCTTTCTCCACTCCCCTGAGGACCACCTGTGATAAATGCAGCTGTAATAACACAGCAGTCCCTTTCCAGTGGGACTAGCACACTCACACTTAGCAGAGCCATCTGGAAACCAGGCTTAAAAATGATTCCTCTGTAGCCATTTTTCATGGGGACCTCCTAGGAGGTTATAGGGCAGATTCAAGAGGGTGTGGCAGGCGGGGGGAGTAGTTACCCTGGGAATGTGAGCCACGTGCTTATGTAATTGACTTGTGCTCTCACAACCTGCTTGATCCCTGCCTCATAGACATTGCTTCCGTGTGATGAAGGCTCTCTGGGGATGTCTGAGTTTATGGCAAGGGGAATCAGATAATCCTTAATCCATCACCGGCACCATGAATCACATGGTGGCTTGAAGTTTGTGATACCAAAGCCCAGTATAAAAAAGCTTTCTTTCAAAAGGAGAAGATTTTCTAAAGAAGGCATTGTTTTGCTCCAAAATTCTGGTGATACCCCATTAGGTGTTGCCAGTGTTTCACGTGGTATTTCTATTTTCCAAGACGCTTAAAGCGCCAGAATTCTGCTGGGTCGAATAGTCAGACGGCACATCCCCAGCTTGCGTTACCAGGTCAACATTTTGCTCTAGTTTGCACCCAAGTCTTTCAATTCACCTCGTAAATGGATTAGAACAGGACGTGCAAATGTTGTTTATATTACCTCCAAAACCCAAAGAGGTGCCCCTCTTAGTGATATGAAGCCAAGGCCCAGTTTTGTCTGGAGCACCTAGAAGTTAGCAGTCCCCATAATGTCACCAATGTGGTTGTGCCCTATATTTTCAAGGGATTTATCCCAGATCCTCTGGTTAGCATGTGTCTTACTGAGGCATCTAGAACTGTCCTTTCAGTTTTCTAGGTATCAGCAGCAAAACACTATAAATGTAATGGACCAGTACGATGCTGTGTGGGCTGGAGAAAAGATCAATCTGTTTCTGGACCGTATGTGGCCCAGAGTCAGAGTAATCTGAGGCCTAATTGTGACAATGTATTATAAAGTCTACCAGGTAAAAGCAAATGAATTCTGGTGTTCGTTGTTTAACAAGACGGAGAAAAAATATTCTTCAACTTAATACCATATTCCAGGTTGCAGAAATGCAATCATTTACTTCAGTAAAGAAAACACATCTGAAACAGCAAGTGAAATTGGAGTCACCCTTCATTCGACTGATGTAACAATAATATACTACGATTCTCCAAGACCCATGAACAAGCCACAGTGGAACATGAAATTAGGATGTGATAAAAATCACCAAACCTCTGCACTCTTCAAGTCTTTAAAGATGTAGGATTGCTCTTGTAATACTATGTTGGTGAAGAGAGGACACCCAAGGATATTGATTTGGTCCTCCCTTCACAGATCAGGGAGCCAGTGTGCATGGCTTTTGTCTGTTGTCAATGTTACCTGTTAACTTGATGTGGTTGGACTGGGGTAAACACAAGGGGTAGGTTTAGGGTCCCACTGAGTCGTGATGCGGCAGACGTGGATCAAAACTCCATTTATCACCTGACCTACTGCTTTTTATCCTCCGTCGAGGACTTCTCCCTCTCCGTCAGATCTCTAATCACTGAGGGCTGTGGTCCAGGGCTCTGACTGGCACTCATCTCTGTGTATTTCTATGCACGAATACATGCATATATACATATATGCCTGAACTTCTCCCCTGGGCTTCTATCTTTTCCCACTACATACCTCCATTTGGATGTTAATAAGCATCTTAAACTAATAAAAGAGAATAGTTGATTTCTGTTCCCCACCAGGCAAGCCTGCTCTTTCCCACGCAAGGCTTCCACCATCTACCTAGTTTCCCAGAATAAAAATCTTTGATGTTATTTTTTATCCCACTCCCATGTCCACATTTAATCCATCTGTAAGATCTATTTACAAAATATACCTCAAATCTGATTGTATTACTCAATAGCTGTGGCTACAACAACACTTGTCTATACAGTACCACTATCATCTCTTCTTTGACTAAGGTAACAGGATCCTAAAGAATTTTCACTCTCCCACCCTTGACTGCCTACAGTACACACCAGAATCGAGGGGGTAGTTTTTCCAAACAGATATCAAAACATGTCCCTCCCATGCCTTAAATTCTCAAACATTTTTCCACTTCGAACCCTTCCGTGGCTTTCAAATATGGACTGTGCAGTAACATCCAAACTCCTGGTCACAGCCTACAAGTTTCTTCTGGGTCCAGCTAACCCTCTGCTACCAACTTTTCCTAATCTCCTTCACCTTCTATATACTGTGACCTACACTAGCCTTATTTCTCTCCCTGGAGACAATGACGTACTTTTCCATCTCAGGATCCTTGATCATCTGTTTCCTTTGTTTGGAACTCTATTCCATGACTACGTCTTCCTCATACTTCAGGATACAATTCAAACAGTACTCCTTAGCAATGCCCCAAATCACTCTTTAGTATCTTCCCGCTTATCCTTTTCAGAGCATCTATCAGCTCCTGAAATTAACTTATTTATTTATTACCTCTTTCTTCCATTATAATATAAGCATCTTAAGGACTCTATTTTGCTCACCACTGCATTTCCTGCATTTATTTGGCTACGCCACGTGGCTTGTGGGATCTTAGTTCCCCGACCAGGGATCAAACCCGTGCCCCCTGCAGTGGAAGCATGGAGTCCTAACAACTGAACCACCAGGGAATTCCCCGTATTGCCTGCATTTAGAATAGCGCTTATCACATAGTAGGTGTTCAATACATATTTGTTGACTGAATTACTGATCCCCTGCAATTCCTCACTTTGCTTGGTAGACAGCGGCATTATTTGGGGTACCAGAAATTAATATTAGCTCAATCCAAGGCCTAATGACCCCTGGGATGCTTGGGTATCTCCTTTGTCTCATATATGGTTACCCTGATTAACAGCCCCTTGCTTTTTCTGAGGAAACCTAGGAGGATGTTTCATGGCCCTACTTGGCGTTTTACTGCACAGTTTTCAAGGATTCTGTCCTTTCCCTTCACTTCAAGGGCTCCAGCACTAGCACAGCTCTGGGAATAAAATGAGGGTTTTTCACTTTCTCAATGTGCCTCATTTCAGACCTTTCTTCATGCATCCTAGAATTTTGTTGTCTACTTAATATGAATAGGGTTTTAATATAAAGTGGGACCTTAAAGGAACGCCTCTCTCTCTCACTGTTAGGATCCATCATTGATTCACTATGGGCCCTGGGATACCCTGTTGGTCAACACATTCTGTTCACCAGGAGGAACCGAAAGCCAGCCATGCTCACCTTTCTCAGTTTGCCTCTAGCTCTTACTCATTGTTGCTTAATCTCTGTCACCCCAGGATTCTTCTAACCACATGGAAAGAGGTATGTTAACTGTACGACTCATAGAAAACAGGCACTAACAAGTTTTTCAGAGATGATGGTACATTTTTACCAAAGTCCTCATGAATAATGTCCTCTAGGCACTCTTTTTTTTTTTTTTTTTTTTTTTTTGCGGTACGCGGGCCTCTCACTGTTGTGGCCTCTCCCGTTGCGGAGCACAGGCTCCGGACGCGCAGGCTCAGCGGCCATGGCTCACGGGCACAGCCGCTCCGCGGCACGTGGGATCCCCCCGGACCGGGGCACGAACCCGTGTCCCCTGCATCGGCAGGCGGACTCTCAACCACTGCGCCATCAGGGAAGCCCACTAGGCACTCTTGAGGGTGAAAAAATAGGACAACTTACAAGAGTAAATTCACTCCAGCATTTCTAATGCTGAGGAATTTGAATTTCTTATTTTTAATTTTACCAAAGTACCTCCCATCTCAGCCTCATTTAATATAGTCCACTGTTGAATATGGGTTGAGTCATCTAATGCGGAAGCAAGTAAGCCACTACGGCAATCAGGAAGAACAAATCTGATTCCATATTAGATCTGCTCCTTTTCCTGTGCTCAGTCATGCTGGCTGTGCACCTTTTGTAAAAGAACGTTGCCTACACCCAGAAATATACAGGATAGCTCATTCTCAAGGCTTTGACCTTTAAGAGTCCATTCACATAGAGATAAAAAGGTGCAGAACAGAGAATAACATTTGTCCCATTGGAGGTTTACAGGAACATTGTGACCTGACCTACATGGACAGCTGCAAAAAGAAAGGATTCTGACATTAAGAAGTTTGCAACAGCCAACCACGTCCTTCCCTCCACTTTGCCTTTAAAAGTGCTTTGCTGAAACCTTCGGAGGAGTTCCGGGTTTTCTGGGCATGAGCTACCCGTCCCCTTGCACAGCTCTGAAATAAACCTTTCTCTGCTCCAAACTCTGACGTTTCGGTTTGTTTGGCCTCACTGTGCACTGAACACATGAACTTGTGTTCGGTAACACTACCAGGGCTCAGAGTAACTCACTGGAAGAGGTATGGTCTTGTCTCTCACTAAGATTCACACAGTGATGTGTTCTCGCCCAAGCAGGCAGGGGGATTCAGATTCTAGGAAGCTAAAAAGTGTCACATATAGACTATGCAGGGGTGGGAGGAGAGGATATAGGCTATGTGAAAGGTGGATTATCAAGGGAAAAGAGTAAAAGCAGGAGTCCATCTGTGGGGATGTGGCAGCTACCCAGGTGAGCGAGGATGGCGGCTTGGTCTAAGGAGATAGCCAATGAGATGGTGCAAAAAAGTAGGACTAGAAATGGATTTTGATCACAGAGCTGACTGGATTTACTCTCTGGATATAGACAGGACATAAATAGAGAAAGAACAAGAATGAGGTCTACATTTTTGGCTTGATATCAGTAACTAAGGCGAAGAAAGCCTGTGGAGTAGTGGGAAGTGAAAGGGGTATTCTGACTCTGCCTGGGTGCTTCCAATCAGTTTGTGACTCTCAACAGACACCTGTTAACAACTAACAGAACTTGGTCTGTGCCATAGTTGTGACTGAGGTAATCAGACACAAGAGAGGAGGTACAGCTAGATTTGTTAGGAGGGACTTTACAGAAAAGCTGAAGCCAGTGGTCCTGCAATCCCACTCCTAGGCATATACCCAGAGCAAACTCTCATATGAAAAGATACATACACCCCAATGCTCACAGCAACACTATTTACAATAGCCCCGAGATATGGAAACAACCTAAACGTCCATCAGCAGATGAATGGATAAAGAAGATATGGTACATACATACAATGGAATATTACTCAGCCACAAAAAGAATGAAATACTGCCATTTGCAATACCATGGATGGACCTAAAGATTATCATATTAAGTGAATTAAGTCAGACAGACAGTGAAAGACAAATATATGACATCACTTATACATGGAATCTAGAAAAATGATACAAATGAACTTATTTGCAAAACAGAAGCAGACTCACTGACATAGAAAACAAACTTACGGTTACCAAAGGGGAAAGGGGGGAGGGATAAATTAAGAGTATGGGATTAGCAGATACAAAATACTATATATAAAATAGATAAGCAACAAGGTCCTACTGTATAGCACAGGGAACCATGTTTAATATCTTGTAATAAACTATAATGGAAAAGAATATGAAAAAGAATATATATACATATATATATATAACTGAATCACTTTGCTGTACACCAGAAACTAACAAAATATTGTAAATCAACTATATCTCAATAAAAATAAACCAACCAACAAACAAACAAATAAATAAAGCTGAAGCCAGGAGGACGAGCAGGACTTCAGCGGAGAAGCATGGGGAGTAGGTACCTGGTCCCAGGGAAGAGGGACCTGTTCAGGGCCACTGCATCTGCTGTGCACCACACACCTCTGGGTCTGCCGTCACCTGGGTGCGTGTAAGTTCAGACGTACAGGCGGAGGAATGCCAGGCACAGCGTTGGGATGGTAAATGAACCAGCATAGCCAAAGCAAAGGGTAGAGTTAAAGAAGGTTAGTGGAATTAAGACATTTGATGAATCTATGATTTGGCCATTAAAGGATTCAGTTTTAGGCATATTTGAATAATATTAACTCCACAGAATCCAGCAGGGGTGGGAAATGTTAATAGGCACTCTAGTCACCCAAATCCCCTGTTAACTCATTATCAAGTATTAGCTCATCCCAGCTCCAGGAGCAGAGGGGTCATAAACATTTTTTATGAGCAACTTTTTTCTTTCATGTGTTCAGGTGAGACAGATGAATCCTCTAGTCCTTGTTCCAAGAAAGCACTCTGACTGCTGAGATTAGACTTGGTTTCGTCAATAAATGAGCTGTTAAAATTGATTTCTCCTCATTGAAAGACACTTCATTCACAAATATCCGCTGCCACGTGGAGACCATTTTAGTCCACAGTCTGGGTTGTTCCAAATGCAGCTCTTTCATTACAAGCATGCCTTTCAGAACTCTTACTGGTGGTATCAGCATGTAACGTCCTATATTTTCCCACATATTGGCAGTACCTCCAACTCGAATGCCAGTCAGGGTTTCAGGGCTCTTTCATCCTTAGAAACAATACTTGTGTAGATAGAAAGCATTTTATTCCTGTCATGGCCCCCAGTGAGCTATTTGGGAAGGGTAAGTATCGCTTAAGGAAAGATGACTTGTGATTGCCTTCTTTATATCTCGTGATAGCGTGATTCCATGTAGCATGTGGGCAAGAGAACATTTACTATGTTACTGCCATTTTCAGGGAGAAAAATACCTCTACCAGAATAACATTGGTCATATGTTTGGAAATCAGGGAAATGTACAAAAATATGGCTTTAGAAAAATATGTGGGCTGTCAAATAACATCTCCGTTCTTTTGACAGACTATAGTGAGAAATTAACAAGCCAGCACAGGGTTGGGAGACCTCAGGAGTGGAAAATGCCCGTGGACACCATCTCCCTGTCCCATTTTTGCTGCCTATTTTGTTTCACTCTGGGATTCAAAGAAGGAACCTATAACAATGTGTAAATTCAACGGCAAGCACATTTGAAAAGATGTCTGGGATCAACCTATTGTGAAATAAATATAATTTTATGGATAGTATCCTGAAAGTGCCTGACAAGAAATGTTTAAATTACCGAGTCAAGATGGTTAATATTGTTCCATTAGGAGTTAGACTCAGCAAACTCCTTGCCGAACCCCTGGGCCACTGTTCCCCACACAGTCCAAGGTGGACGCTCCTTCTGTACTACTCCACACCCCAGAAAAGCTCTTTATTTGTCTGTGCCTAGTGCTATATGTTTCTTGTGACATCTGCTGGTATTTCCATTTAAAATAAGAAGATCGTTGTAATTTCCAACCATATCTGTTCTTATTTTGGGATGTGAGCCATTTTGCAATGCCTTATCCTTGAAGACTATGTGTTTGGGTTCTATGTATAACATCTTGGTTTAGGAAAATGCCTTTTTTTGCAGAAATATTTGAAAACAGTCCAGGGCGGGAGCTCAGCACTGGGGTAGACATGAGACAATGAAGTATTCTTATTCTTTACCTTTTGCTTTTTCTCAAAATGTTTACAATAAGAAAGGGAGGGCAGGTTTTGTTCCTTAGAAATTAAGAAGGAAAGAAGAAAAATGATTATCCGTTATGGATAATGGGTGGCCAGCAATTACATAAAAATGGAACAAACATTCCGAAGGGCCAAGCTATTCTATCAGCACAGCTGCACAATGACAACCATATGCTCTGGCCTGAGGGGTTAACTATTACACTGAAACTGATTAGAGCAGTTTATCTTCACGGAAAATAGCTTCATTTGAACTGATCATTACTAGCAATAGGTAAACATCAATGGGTTAAGAGCTTGCTTTACATACCTCCAACTATGCTCAGAACGATATGCAGGTTAAAAGAAATGATTATCCAATCAGATGTAAATTCACACACTGACATTAAGCAAGTGTTTTAATAGCATGAGGCTCTAGGCAGCTGAAAGGAATTAGGAAAAATTGAAGGCAGGAGACTGTTCAAGAAAGATTTCCATTTTGTTGGAACCCCATGTTAGAGAGACGGAACCTTAAGTATGTGAGACAGCGGTTCTCAGTGGATGGGAGAGATGGACAGAGTTATCTGGGTGGCTTTATCAGTCTGCCTACCAGCCCCACACTTGCCCTCTTCAATTCTGATACGCCTCCATATGATCAAGGTAGTGTGTGTGTGTGTGTGTGTGTGTGTGTGTGTGTGTGTGCGCGCGCACACACGCACGTGTGCACATGTCAATCTTTCTTCCACTGTTTTAATTTTTTTCTCCAGAATTACAGAATACGTGTGTGAACCCAAATGGAAAGCTGCTTCTTTTCTCCTGGACTGATTAACCGATTCATCCATTCATTCAATGATGTTTACTGAGACGTTGTTTTAGGCGTTGGGATATATTGGTAAACAAGACATAGAAAGGCACTAAATAAATGACAGATATAAATGTCGACTTATCTTGAACCTAAACTAGGATGTAAAGAAGGACAGAGACAATCCGTAAAATAACCTGCATGACGGGGAAGTGGTAAAGATGATGATCCTGCTTATTGTTAGTAAAACATGATGCTTGTGTAGTCATTTAATGTGTATAGGATTTCAAGTGTTTTGAACTATTATCAAGTGCTATGCCATCTGTCTACATTGTATGCATCAGTTTATAATGACTTGCTTGACTAATTACCTTATACCTGTATAGGTGTGATCTTCCTGGCTAGGTGGTAAATCCCACAAAAGCAGGTACTGTGCCTTTCATTTCTTGATCTTTCCTAGTGACCATCAATGTTTTCAGATGAAAGTAGTTACTAAAATATTACCTCCCATTTATACAGGTCTTAATAGTTTTCAAACACTTTTTATAGATTATCTCCTTTGATTTTTATAATATCTTGTTAGTGAATTTCAACGATGAGAAATGAGAGGTTCAAAGAGGATACATTATTTATTTACTGAAGGTCACATAATTAGTTAGAAGCAAACTCCTTTGTCTTTTTTATCTTTTTGTCTAATGCTTTTTTTTCTTTTTCATTGTACTATGTGGCTTCTCATATGCTGTGTATACATATCAGATTTTTCAGGCATATGTCAGATATATATCAAATATCTATTTATATACTGTGAGGAATGAACTCATTTTTGGAAATTAGAGATGCAAGCAGAGAAGATTAGATTGCTTGATAACTCAAATCAAGCTGTTTATCTTTGGATAGCCAAGATGGTCTGAGAATTATGTGAGCAAAGGCAGAGATGTAACTGCACCACAGCTGTGGTTCAGGAGGAATGATGAGCTGAGGGCAGAATAAGTCATGAACACCCAGAGTCAGATGAAGAGGTTCCATCATCAAAGAACACATTCGAGGGCGTGGCAGCAAACACAGCACCGTGGAAATGATAACAGGGCAGAAGTGAAGGAGTTACCCCAGCCTGCACCCCAGCCACGCTCTTTATGTCTTCTCCTTGCTTTTCTGAAAATGAATGCCAATACCATTCTAGGGCTTTCTTAATTCATGCTGGAAGCCCCCAGGGCTTGACATAGAATATGACTGTATGTCTACAGAACGTGCAGTCTGTCTGATTATCAAGCAAGAGATGTAAAAACTGTTAAAGCTCCCAATAGCCCTAGAGCTCACAATGGGAGACAGAACAGAGACTGATTATGTTTCTGCTGTTTCTGAACATCACACGGTTCCAGTCAGACTCAGCCTTATTTGTTGCAAATGCACGCACAGAAAAATCAATCAGGGATTCATGTCTTGCTTTTCATTTGACAGCAAGCATCAAAAAGCAGCAATGTCAGCCATGGAACATAACTTTTATGCCAGTTACAGCTATACCCTATTAAGTTTTTTTCTCAAATCCATAAGGTCACAAAGACTTTCTCCTTCAAGAGCACAGCTTAGATGTACAAATTAAAATTCCAATTCCTGTATACCTTCCATTCATAAGAAGCAATTAAAGTAGAGGATCTAATATACTCTATGATGCTGGCGAGGACCTTAATCTTTATTTACCTCAATGGGCTCTGCCAAAATATCTCTTTCATTTATTAAACCCATTTGCGATTGCCACCAACTTTGAGCTGAATGGCATCCCAAGGCCAAATCTGTTCATTCATCCACTTGTTTAAAGAAACAAAAACCACTAGAGGAGCCATCAACTGATTAACCTGTGGCAGTTCATTACATTAGCATCTTTATCTGTATGTTGAAACAAAATATACAGTAATGGAAGCAACTTTTTGCAGTAAAGGCCCTCAGCAGGAAACCCCTTCTCTTGTCAATTGAGCAAAGCTACACTGTAACTAACTTTTTAAAAAAGAGATCTTTGGAGTATAATTGCTTCACAATACTGTGTTAGTTTCTGTTGTACACCAGAGTGAATCAGCCATATGCATACACATGTCCCCATATCCCCTCCCTCTTGAGCCTCCCTCCCATCTTCCCTATCCCACCCCTCTAGATGGTCACAAAGCTCCGAGCTGATCTCCTGTGCTATGCTGCTTCCCACTACTTTACGTTACGTTACGTTACCGAACGTTACTTTACGTTCGGTAGTGTAAATATGTCCATGCTACTCTCACTTCATGACAGCTTCCCCCTCCCACTCCGTGTCCTCAAGTCCATTCTCTATGTCTACATCTTTATTCCTGCCCTGCAACTAGGTTCATCAGTACCATTTTTTTCCCCCTTAGATTCCATATATATGCGTTAGTATACAGTATTTGTCTTTCTCTTTCTGACTTACTTCACTCTGTATGACAGACTCTAGGTCCATCCACCTCCTTACAAATAACTCAGTTTCGTTTCTTTTTATGGCTGAGTAATATTCCATTGTACATATGTGCCACATCTTCTTTATCCATTCATCTGTCGATGGAACCAGGCGCCCTCATGCTCTACTCTTCTCCGGCCCTGGCACACCATTCAAATCTTTGATCACACAATACCTTACCTAACCTGTTGGTTCTTTCCATAGATCAAAGAAGTAGAAATGAAGAATAAGTATTTAACAGAGGATCAGATGTCTTCCCTAGCTTCCCATTCAGCCTTCTCACGAACAAACTCTGTGAACAAGATGGCATCTAAAGGAAGATCACAAGAAGTTGACAAGCTTGCATGCAGTCTGACCCCCTATCTCAATGATTAACTGAGAGTACTTCCCTTTTGCCCTTTAAAAACTTTCAGGGCTGAGCAGAATCTTTGGAGTTGGTTTCTGGGGGTCATGAGTCCACCTTCTCCCCAGATGGCCAACATTCTGATTAAAAGTAATTTTCCTTTTTACCAACACGTGCCTCTCTTGGTATTGATTTCCAACCGGCGAGCAGCCAGACCTGAGTTCAGTAACAGTAAGCCTCTATAGAACACGCGAAGCTGTGCCAGAAGCTACAGGGAGACTGTTCTGCAGTTCTAACCTTTTGTTTGGGATACTCAGAGTTTGACTACCTGTGGCCATACACCCTCCGGAATCAAGCTGGGCTGTCCAGGGAGTAATAGAAGCCCACTTGGCCACGCCCCTTGGACTGCTGGTCATTGCAGATAACAGAGTGGAGAAATATATGTAGTCTTCCAATGATATCTTGGATAGTTAGAGGAAAAAAATTGGGGGTATATATTTTTTACTTCAAATGGCAGATATGGTGGATAACAAACACTATTGTTAGGGTGGAAGCTGGGGAAGACAGTCGATCGGAATCCTGTCCTTTATGGCAAGTCACTGAATGCTTGCCTAACGTGGAATCCATATGATAACCCAGGCAGAAACTGCCCAGCTTCTAAGAACCCTCCAAATGGGTCTGATAATGATTTTATTTTTAATTCATTTCCCTCCTAAACATTAATCATACAGAAAACCTACTAGATTATGTCTTAATGACAGGGGTCATATCTAATTTATCTTTAAATACTCAATGGCTTGAAAGTATCTTGGTATATGGCGGGTGTTTATTAAGTATTAGGAGAGGAAAATTAGCCAAGTGAAACCTACCCTTCGATAGTTGGCATCGTGTTAGCTGACTTGGTTAGTCAGGCCTTTACTGGAAGCTCACCAGTTAAGTGGGACAAGAGAAAGGATACACCCCATTTCCACACGGAAAAGCTTACCAGTCTAGCCCAGGGAAGAAACATATTTTTTTTAAATGTATACTACACAAAGCAGATACCAGAAACGTGTGCCTGAGATCTAGCTACTCAAAGAACTTATTATGCTTGGGACGTCTTCTTAGCTCACAAGGATTCCTCTTTCTTGGGGAAATGACTTTGATGTCCAGACCTTTCTCCAGAGAAAGCAAATGAGTCTCTACAAAACGCCGGTCCTCTTGGCTCTAAGTCCCTCACGCAGGACTGGGCCATTGGGCAACCAGAGCTAAACTGGGTCAATCAGGTTCTTCTCTGTGGAAAGTCAGAATTTTCAATCAAGTGTCTCCTGGGTAGGAGTCTTTGCAGCTGAATAATGTTGGGGGTGATACTCAAGAAAGGAAGTTTATGTTGTCTTGTCCCTGAAATCACTAGAGCTGCCCTTCTTTCTTCCCTTCTGAAGTTTTATTTGTTCAGTTCTTCCTGGAATTCTGTGATATATTCCACTATCCTTCCACTTCATTCCTTCTCTTGCTTGAGCCGCTCAAGAGGTGGCTGCTATTATCTGCAACAGAAAGAAACGTAAATGCTTTGGAAGTGCAGATGGATGGCTCTAAGAATCAGTGTAGCCAGGGCTAAGTGAGCTGAAACTGGAAAGAAAGCAAATATGCAAAGTTGGATATAGGAAGAAACACTTTCGTAGTACAATAGAGTGAAATAAAACAACCCAAAGTGAAGGAGTGGAGTAAGTGACATGGAAAACATAGCATGGAGTCAAATTGGGAAATTGAGAGTGAGGGGCAAAGCTCTGTTGCCAGGGGAACAGTGGGATCCATGGCAACAGTCAAGAGAAGGTAACTGTGATGGAGGAGGCTGGCCAGATACTTAGGGGAAATTTAACGGTAGCTTTTTTTTCTTTGGTCTGGGGCTTTATCAAGTGACATTCCATTTTACAGGTGCAGATCACAGTAACTTCATGCTGTGGCTTGGCATATCATAGCATTGCTGGTTTTGCTATATGAAAGGACATGTAATGAGGAACGTCTTGAATAGAACTTCAAATTTGAGGGACTTCGAGGGGTAAAATGGCCCTGGCGGCTGTCACAGAACAGCTGAACCCCAGCTGCAACATGGGGCTGCCTTGTGCTTGGCCAAGACCTTCCACGCCACAGCCCTGAATCTCCAGGTCCTCCTGGTGACTGGACCTGCCTGAGGACTGGATGGGGCAGTCATGGTCACACCCAACACCTCCCTAGGCAGGAGAGGTCACCTGTAGCCACACACTGGCAAAATTGGGGAAAAGGACTTGATTTGAGTTTTATTTTGAAAGACGCAGACCAAGCGCCTCATTGGCTCTGGAGGGGTAGGGGGCGGGGTCCAGCCCATTTCAGTGTCAGCGCAAGGAAGTGGCATACGTGGGAACAGAAACCGTGACTGCACAGCCCGTCACAAATCTGCTTTTCTCAGATCATCGTCCGCTGCTGCAGCTTTTGGGTTCGGTTCTCCAGTGCTGTCAGCCCAAAGAAGCGTATGAGGCTTTTATTAATTTTACTTGTTCAACCTAACGGAAGGAAAGTTAGACATATTTTGTTCCAAGGCCCAATTTTCAGGAACTAAGTTCATACATATCAAAAGTCCAAGAAATCAGAAGGTAGTGTAGTTCTTTTGTTAAATCTGTTCCTATCACATCTTCTATTCAGTGTCTTCCAACATGTCCTTTGAATTCTTCCAGTAAACTTAGCCTGAGGAGTTGGAGACCAAAAGGTATGGCTGAATATATTTGACCAACTGGATCTTCTTCAATTAAAAGTTAAGGCTGATATAGAATATTTCTCACCATGTTACAAGCATTTAGAGAAATGGTTAATTCTTAACATGACGAGTAACTATTTTCTTTCCAGTGGGTTATATAATTTTCATTGAGAACTAAGATTTTGTTCTATAAATTTAAGTGCTAAATAAACAGTATACCCTAAACTCCAGTCCAGACTCTGTCCTGGCCCAGAGGAATTTGCTAAACAACTTTTCATTTGTACCAACATTTTACTTTTTCTTTTTGTCAGTCATAAGTGCAACACGGAAATAACCCCCAGAAAGTCCATCCTCTTGGTATTTGCAACCTGGCAGGAAGCTCTAAAAGTCTCCTGGGAGCAGATTAGCTAAGTTCTATGAAATTTCCAGTGTACTGTGGGATATTTATCCCAACCCAAATCTTAGTTTTTAAAAAGATTCATTTATTCCTAGTTTCAGATTTCACACCAGGCTTTTCCACTGACCACAGAAATGTAGCAATAATCTTTGCTCGAGCCTCTGCAGAAAATATTAGGCAATCTGAAGCAGAATCATGAACTATAATAGCTCTTAAGCCACCAGTTCATCTTAATAACATATCTCTCCCATCAGCTTTCCCAAACCATTCCAAGGCATTTGGAGCCTGTGTTTTCATATTGTAGTCTTGAGAACCAAAATTTGTCTGAGTTCCTCTTGCAAGATTAATTAAAATGGACATGCTGTGGAAGCATAAACAAGACTAGGATTTCTTTACTATAAATGCTTGTCATGACAGCATTTGCTATAATGTCATTATGACACCTTGCTTTATTTCTTTAAATATGAAAAAATAAATAAGGGAAGCAGACTTGCAGTGAAAAAAAAGAAATTATGCCAGCTCTATTCCTTATCATGAACATAAAGAAATAGAGGGCTAAGAGCTCTTATCTCTCTCTGGTGGGATAAGAACAGCACTAGAAAGAAAAGACAAATCTGGCATTAATAAGACAGGATCGTTAGTAATAATCAATACAGAGAAAAATGCTTTCTGAAGACCAGCGTTTGGCAAATAATTGTGGAAAATACAAAATCAGTGCACGTATATGTGTAACTGAATCACTTTGCTGTACACCTGAAACTAACACAACATTGTTAATCAACTCTACCCCAATATAAAATTAAAAATTTTAGAAAGTGCTCCTAATAACTTACTTGGGGAGTAAGAAATAAGAATATGGGGCAAGTTAATTGTGAAAGAAACAAGGTATAATAAGTTCTTTCTGAAAATGGACTTGACTCTTGAGGTTAGGATGATTGGAAAAGACTTAGGGAAGGAAAGAACGAGGTCTTCAAATTTCAGTGTTATGTGCAAAGTCAAGGAGAAACTGGCTTGAGGAAGATGATGAGTTCAGGTTTGGAAACGCTGGGAGGGGTGGGTGCCTGAGACTCCCCGGTGGAGAGCCTGGTGGAGCTGGAAATGTGTAACTAGAACTCAGGGGGCCTTCGGGGCTGGAGATGGAGGTGGCAGACGTCAGCATGGGGGCATTAAAGGAAGTTGTGGTCAGAGTTGAGCTCATTCAGGAAACTGAAGGACGGGCTTGCTGAGGACAAGTACCTTCAGTATTCCAGGGTGGGATAGAGGAAGCAATCTGTGAAAAACCGACGGAGAAAAGCATTCGATGAAAGAAAACGAGGAGGGAGCAATGTTGGGAAAGACAGAACGGAAGGATCTACAGTGAGAGTGTAGACCACAGTGTAACGTGCTCTGGTGGAGTCGGGGTCTGGGTGTGTGGGGACTTGGAATCACATGGCCTCGTGCCTACAGTGCTCTTGTAAGGAAACCAAGCCCAGGGGAAGTTAAGGCGCTTGTTAATCACACAACTAGTTAGGAGGGAGCCAAGACCAGAACGCAGGTGCTGGACCCCTTTCTCTGCTGTCTCTGCTCTGTCAGGCCGCACCTTTGGGTGAGTGAAGCCCAGGTTTCACCAAGAGAAGGAGTGGGAGATCAGGCTTAGCAAGATCAGTCCAGGCAATGCTGGAAACTCGCTAAAGGAGGGGTTGAAATATTATCCTGAGGAATGGAGACTCGCTAAAGAGCTTTGAGCAGGAGAGCCTTCCTGATCAAAGAAGTACTTGGGGAAATGTCATGTGGTAGTTTTCGGATGTATTGTCACTATTTTGCTTAGCTCGGTCATAGATTAAACAATTATGAATTAATTGCTTCCCAAAATAGTTGTAAGTTTTGTTGAATAAAACTCCTTCATCATATCAGAAATTAATAACTGATAAATAAGTAAAATCTCAATTATAAATTAAGTCATCTGTTGCTTAGATCTACCATACCACCTAAAAAATATCTAGAAATACAATGAAAGTTCACCCTAGGCCTTAGATCAAGGCCAGCTTTGGCCTGAGTCCACTGTAGCCCACTCTTACATACTTCCGTAACTCTCTTAAGATGAGTGATTAGTGCCATATGGTGATAGATTATTTTACACGAGTCCTTCCTTTTTCTCTTTTTCTTCTGTACATGTACATCTATTAGAAAGAGGAATAAAAACATATTCCTCGGGCTTCCCTGGTGGCGCAGTGGTTGAGAGTCCGCCTGCCGATGCAGGGGACACGGGTTCGTGCCCCGGTCCGGGAAGATCCCACATGCCGCGGAGCGGCTGGGCCCGTGAGCCATGGCCGCTGAGCCTGTGCGTCCGGAGCCTGTGCTCCGCAACGGGAGAGGCCACAACAGTGAGAGGCCCACGTACCGCAAAACAAAACAAAACAAAACAAACCATATTCCTCTACCTCTGGAAGAATGCCTTGGGGAAAATGCCCCTCACACAGGGTGGGCTTTCTCTAAAGGAGTTGCCATGGCACAGGCGGGTTGCACTGGATCCAGCCGAAGCCCTGGATGAGCTTTGTCAAGGCCTCCCAGCCACTTTATCCTCTCTCTACTCAGAGCTTTACAGCCTTGAGATTCTCCAAAGCCAAGATAATGGTCTGCCTCAAAGGGGGCAGTACACCAATGGGTAGAAATTGACCTGACACTCTGGAAACCCCAAGGTCCCATGGTCCCCGAAGTCTGATTAGGTGGTTCATTGCAAGACGAACATCAAGCGTGGAACACAGAAAAAGGTCAGAAATGGTGCTTCAAACTGAGTTTAGGGTCACGGCCACCTGCACTTCTGACCCTGACTTTGACCCTCCTCACATCTCGCTTTCCATCTCTGCTGCTATTCTGACGGTTCACACTCAGCACAGAGAACCCGCCCTGCTTTACATGTGCCCGGCTGCACACCTCCGTGGGACTGTTGCTGGGCAACGGCAGCCAGAACAAGTTGTTTGGGGAGCATCTTGAGAATGATTACACTTGCAGGGCTGGGGTGGGTTGGTCGTGCGGCGTTCTTTTTTTTTTTCCTTCCTGTGGTACCTATTCCTGGAGGTTGTAAATATTCATCTGAATTTTGCATATATGAGGGGAAAATGTTATTTAAATGAGCTTGGGAGGGTAATTTGCTCGGGTGCATCCCTGCACTCTTTTATGTGTTGCAGGTAGTCTGCTGCAGAAGGAGCAAAAGCCATTTTGTGACCTTATTGACATAGATGCCAAGGCTGTGCTGGCTTGTTTCAGTTCCGTGGAACAATGGGAGCCGAGGATGCAGTTAGCAAAGGCATTTAGTAAATTGCTGGTAAATGGTGAGGATGCGAAAGCCCCAGCAAAGTCATCAGGCGCATTTCCTCTCTAATGGGGCTGCAGTTACTCTCCTGGCCTCCTCGCTCCCCCTTTCGAGAGGCAAACTTCCTCTTCCTCTCCTTTACATGCTGAAATACAGCACTTGGCTAAACCCGGGAGAGCTGATTTGAAAGGTAATGGGAAGAAACACTTCCTTTGGAAAGGAATCTGGCAGCCTTGAAGGATTTGCAGTGCACTGATTTCAGATGAATCAGTCGGGGAGGAACTGCAAATACTTAGAAAATCATCGGGGTCAATATTGCCCACACCCCTGGAACGTTAATATGGACACATCCCCATGTACCCCCCTGGAGATGTGTTTATTTCATAATTCACAAATGGTAAAGACACCTTTTCTGAATTTTTTTTCTGAGGGACTTGGGGAGCCAGCAGTCAAATCGTGATTCTTCCAAATGCTTCCCCATATGCCTTAAATACTCCCATTAAAGATAATTTCCTCAGTCTACACACATTCTGTGAGTCTTAGTGACCCCCTCCCTACCTCATGAAAGAGAGTCTTTCCTTGAGGCTGCCGTGTCCCCTCTCGGCTATGACTTGGTCAGGAGCCTCTGACACCATATGGCAGAATTCGAGGCTGTATCGTCAGCCAAACACAACAGTTGTTTTTAGGACCCAGTCAGTTACAGACGCCATCTCTCCACCCCCAGGGACATGTCTGTGGTTATAAAATATGCCTCTGCGCCATCTGACAATGTGGGCCCCAAAGCTGTCCCGTGGCCATAATCCCAGATCCTCAGGCTAATTTTGTCGGCTCTCTTGCACAGGAGGCAGCCTTTGGCCAAGAATCCAGTAAAACTCTTCCTGGTTCTTGGTTTACCTCAGGAACATGAATTAATGATGCAGTTTCATTTTGGGTGAGAGCACTTAAATGTCCAGGATTCAAACTGCAGAGGAAGGATCCTCCATACTGTTCTCCATGGAGCTAGCATAGGATCCAGCAATCCCACTCCTGGGCATATACCCTGAGAAAACTCTAATTTGAAAAGATACGTGCACCACAGCAATGTTCATAGCAGCACTGCTTACAGCAATGTTCATAGCAGCAGTAGTCGAGACATGGGAGCAACCTAAGTGTCCATCGACAGATGAATGGATAGAGATGTGGTACATATATACAATGGAATATTACTCAGCCATAAAAAAGAACGAAATACTGCCATTTGCAGCAACATGGATGGACCTAGAGATTATCATACTAAGAGAAGTCAGTCAGATTGAGAAAGACAGATATCATATGATATCGCTTATATGAGGAATCTGAAAAAAACTGATACAAACGAACTTATTTATAAAACAGAAATAGAGCCATAGACATAGAAAACAAACTTACGGTTACCAAAGGGGAAAGGTGAAGGGGAGGGATAAATTAGGAGTTTGGGATTAACATACATACACTACTATATATAAGATAGATAAACAACAAGGACCTACTGTGTAGCACAGGGAACTATACTCAGTATTTTGTAATAATCTATAAGGGAAAATAATTTGAAAAAGAATATATATATGCATATTTATACATATAACTGAATCACTTTGCTGTACACCTGAAATTAATACAACATTATAAATAAACGATACTTCAAAAAAAAAAACAAATTGGGGTGGAAGAGTCAACAGTAAGGAGGACAGAGATGTACAGGAGAAGAAATTCAAAAATGAACACATTCTTTGCCATTCATCATGGCCGCCAGTGCTGAGTTAGAACATTAGTTCCTTCAAATGTCTCAGTCTGGACACTCCCTTCAAGACGGCCTTGGAAGCCCACACCTTCCATATTTCCACCAAACCTTCTGTTTGTTGAGTGCCTGTTAGGTGCAAGCCATGGTCATAGGTCTTGCATAAGCTGCTAGAGGGTAAAATGCCTACTCTCCCCTCAAGACTGCAGGCACAGGCTTTCTCTTGGCTTTTGGGGAGAGAAAGTCAGCCTCAGGCAACAGCACCTGCATCAACACAACACTGCAATACAGCACGCAGCTCTCAGAGAGAACGTCTGACTCCACTGAAGACCTGCAGCCCCCTTTGCTTTTACTTTCCTTTGAAAAATGTCCTACATCTTCTGATTCAAAGTTTACCGCTAGGAACAACCCTTCTCTTTTGCTTACACCTCTAGGCAAGGAACATATGTCACAAATGCCACAGCCGTATTTAGAAATGTCTGTTGTTCAGTTCCACTGAGCCTGCCCCCAAGTTACCTTTTCCATGGCAATTACTCGTGAAATCTGAAAACGCCTGCAAATTAGTGTTAGGTTGCTTTCATTTCCCAATTAACTGCCCACCTGCTAGTATAAGATTCAAGTGTGTCATGGTCAGCCTTTTCCCCTTCAGATTTTAGGAAGAAAAAAAAAGGTTCCCACCTTCCTTATGCAGAGAATAATTATTGTGCAGAACAGTCTACCAAAGGCAACAATGAAACATGTACTGTGGGTGTATTCAAAGAGCTGGACAAGGAAGAAAAGAATTCCATGGTATAAACATTGGACAGACAGGTGGATGGGTTTGGATAGACCATATGGCCCCCTTCTGTCTTGAAACGTACTGTGAGATTATATTTTTGCAAAATCCCTTCAAGAACTAAGTTGATGTCTAAACAGTAAACTATGGCAAAGAAAATGCTCGTGGTACCTTAACCACATCCATTATTTCAATGTCAATTTTGTATTTCTGGGGATATGTTTTCAAGATGGAGCTAACACACTTGTCATAGCATAAATGAGGTGGCAGAAGGTAAGGTGGAGAGACAGGGAAGAAGAATTTAGTCTTGTTTTCTCAAGAGAAATGGATACGTACTTGTCAAACTTGTAGCAGAGGAAAACGCTGGTACCCCAGTGCAGCCCCTGGGAACAACCACTGTGATGCGAATCCAAGGTACTGAGCTGAACGACAGACATGAAATGCACCAGATAATGAAAAACAGTGTCATTTCTGGAAAACATTAGAGAATATTTTTCTCCCCCTCAGGAAGGCAGAGCATATGATTCCCATTCTCACATTATGACAGAAATGCTGCATGCACTGTATGTGGAGGACTGCTGCCTGAAATTCCAAGAGATCATACGTGATTGGGAGCTACAAACATGCTTCTTCAAGCCCGGTTTAATTGACACCCCGGTTGACAAGATAACACGGTTTTGACAGCAACTCTGCACTGAAAGAGTTTCTCTTCGGATTTTCAAAACGTAATTCTTGCCAACAGATTGGGATACAAGAGATCCACAGCCTTTCCGAGCAACTTAGGCTGAACCTTTGAAACACGGCGCACGTTGGGTGACACCGCCGCCCCCAGCCTAAGAACAGCAGTAAGGTCACTCTCACTGTGACAAAGTGGGATTTCTCCGTCTCACTCTCCTCTGACCACACAGATGCAGAAAGGCCCGCTCCTCCAACCCTCATGCTCCCTCCCAGGGGGCTCTGCAAGTTATTTGCTGGGTGATTGAGTCCTCTCAGGTACTGTGTGGTGCCTGCCATTGTCCTTTAATCCGGCGTCTTGCTGAGATGCTTCCAGTTGCTACAGACACCCAAGTTGCCACAGTTGATGCCAGTGGGCTGATCCTTCCACCAGTGTCTAAAGGCTCCAGTGCCACCATGGTACTTCTGAGATGGCACCAGAGCCTGAAATGCCCATGAAAATGCACCTGCCCAGAAATACCTGTGCTGCTACGGTGCTGGGGCGAAGGCCCTTTGCTGGAGCTGTTTCACATCCCAGCCACAGGCTTAAAGGGAGAGTGTGCCCTCTGTCTACACTGGTGCTGTGCTCTCAGGCTGGCCATGAGGCTGCTGCCCCTAGCGTTTGTTACGGGGCTCTTAGGAAAACAGCTCTTTTCTGTGTCGTTGAGGTTTTTATTATAGCTTTCTCTTCCTAGGACTGCTGTTTGAGCCTTTGCGGTTTTGGGCGAATGATACTAGAGACACAGATGTTAGAGTGCCCTTAATAATGTTCTTCCACGTGCCTCAATACATACCTTACTTAGGCTGAGACTTTCCCCAGGAGGGTTCCCCCATAACGCAACTAGATGCCTAGAAGAGTCACATCAGGACTCTCAGGACACTGTCGCCAAACTGGGTACCATGTCGCAGTGTTAAGAATTGAACAGAATAATACTACTCCCTTGAATTTCACTTTTATATAAACCAATACTCAATCTCCAGTGAGATAGCCTAGTCGGTGTTAGATGATTCTAGCAAGTAAAAAGAGAATCCATGAATCTATAAAGAGGAATTTTGTCACTTTTTTCTCTGTTCTCTTGTCATGGGTGAGGCTATGGGAGAGTGTCAGGAGGTAAGTTGTTCCTGCTGAGCTTGGGAGAATCCCATTGTCCTCAACAAAGAGAAAAGCAGTAAAATAATACTAAACATATAGAAAGCAAAGGAGCCAATCAGAGAGTCTTTTCAGTCTTGGGTCTACTCTGCCTCCAAAACTAATGTGGACTATAGCTACAGGGCATCATGCCAAACCTACTGGCCAGTGAAAAAATTAGGTCACTTAACCAATCCTTTTAGCTATATAAGGCCAAGTAATTGCTTTGACCCGCTTTTTCCCGCACTGACATGACTGAGTCATAGATTTGCTTCGTTGATCGGCATTTGATAAACACACTCACAGGAGACTCCAGGAGGAAGTCATCACCAGTCTCCATTTATCCCTTCTTTTTTAATGCATCAAACACAATAAAAATAATTTTGTAAGCGCTGTTATATGTTTTCTCCGTTCATTTAATCATGCATTCTATATGGCTCAAGAAATAAGGAACATGTTTATAACCTTTCGAGGAATATGATATCCTTCTAAACTTTTAAAAAACTTCTAAATTTATTTTTAAAAGTTCAAGTCTGGGTAAAAGATAATGCTTTTCAACTATTTCCCGTTATGAAAATGCCAACAGTACAAACCTTCTTGTTTTATTTTATAGCTTAGACTTACTGAAGCGACGCAAGATGACAACAATCAACGTTTGTTAGAAGACCAACATGAGAAATCCACCTCTCAGACGCTGAAGACTGAAAAAGGGCGCTACGCCCCTCCCCCAAAACAACCTAAAATGCTACATACACATCAGGGTTCACCCCCTGATGTTAGAAATCTGCCCCTTTCAGAGGGAGATAAGCATCTCCTCTGAAGTATTTATAGCCTTTTCACCATTTCCTTGTATCATTTTACAAAACAAATACAGTCAGCCAATACAACCCCAGAAAGCATATCAATGTGTCGCCTTTTCAGTTTATTGTGAATTCTAGGCCATTAAAGATATAATCAAACCACTTCCACAAAAAGAAAGCCCAAACTGAGGCGGCTTCAATCCACAATCCCTGTCTCTTCAGAACCTATAATCACTCCGTTCACTCAGTGCATGAAAGAACGGTTGCGTGTGATTTGGGGACCATACTGTTTCCTATACATACGAAGAAGCACCTGTATCAAACGACACCCACTTTCATGGGATGGCAGCTCTTCCTGCACTACAAAACGATGGCAGTCAGCTCTTGGCCACCCTGACGCGGTCCCAGGATTACAGTGAATATAACAGAAAACTCACATTTTTATAAATTATCTCAAGAGATAACAATAATTTTAATCCTCCTCACATTCTAGCTCATGGGTCTAAAGTATAAGCTTTTAGAAGACAAGGAGAGTTGAGGATAGCAGAACCCCGGTGATAGAGTGTTGGCAGTTACCCAAAGATTGGGAGTCCGCAGGCTAATTCATCTGTCAAAAAGCAGCAGCATCTGTATTTGGGAAATCGGCACCAAAACAGTGGCTTCTCAGACTTCCCACCATTTCCAATTTACCCTGAGTTATGGGCTGTCCTGGGTCAGAGGAGGTAGTTCACTTGTCTCTGCTGGGTGCCTGGTGAAGCCAGAGGTGGTGGGGATGGATTTCTTGTGGAGATCCCTCTGTGTGTATCCTGATAGAGCAAAGGGCTTGAGGAGGAAAAAATGTACTGAAACACAAGCATCTGTGCTCATCCTCTCCCCTTAAGACATTCAAAGCACCAACCAGAGCACTCATTTTGTGCTAAAAACAGTGATAGACACTTGAGACGAGAAGCCTTCAAATGTGCTTTACAACCAGGGGCTGGCACACATCCACCACTGGTTGAATCTCTCATTTCTCAGCTACTCTCTGATGCCTAAGTGTGAAAAAGTCAGTATGCTTGAATCGAATTTTTATATTGCTTTACGTCAATACACATTTGTTTGTTTTCCAAATCAACAACAAATGCAACGGTAAATACTTGGGCTGCTCAGTTGTGCAGCCTTGGCTACTGCCTTGCGCTGAAACGGGGTTCAGCTCCTTCACTTCCAGACTGAGCCAGTGGTGCCAGTAGACTCCTCATTCCGTGAAGTGGAATAAATGATTTTCCCTATAGAAAACAAGCGTGGGTATTTGTGCATGCCTCTGTGTGTATGTGTGTGCATGCCTGTGTGTACACGTGCAAGCAGCTGTTTCTACGTAGCTCAGAAATAGCTAAGAGGCAATCATAAGAGGGTGGGTGCGAAGGCAGTGTACCCCGTTTTGCCTGGGGCTGACAGAGCCAACTGGAACCCATGTTTAGTTCTGATTCTGAAGTGAAGCTGCAATTTGTACTGTCCACAAGTTGGAGAAGGTTCTAGTCCCTCTGAAGAAGCAAGCATGTGGGAAAAGGCTGACTGGATTGAATATCAGAAATTTTGTTTCCAATTAGTTACACAAATCCCATGGATACAGCCTAGAGTTAAAGAAAAAAGAAAACAACAGAAATATGCAAACGTAAAAAAATCCATAACTTAATAAAGACAAAACCCTTCATGATTTCTGAAAAGAATTTCTTCTTAACCAGTCAGTGGAAGAAGTACCAGCTGTTCTTCCTGTAAGGGAGAGATGTCCCCCTCAGATCCCAGAGGGCATGCCTGCCTCCGGGGGTGCTCCACCCACCCAGGCATCTTCTCCCACTGCTCTTTCACCCTGTGAAAAACATCAGGTTGAGAAGCTTCAGCATATTAATTTAGTGAAAGACTTCCATCCTCTAATTCATTCATTCAGTTGTGTACTAACTCTTTCTATCTCTGCATGTCTATGGATGACTCCTTGTTACTAAGTCCAAGCTTGTACTGCTCACCACACAATAGGCCAATAAGTTGAGAGTCACAAAGAATAGTGACTTTATTCAGAAAGCCAGCAAAGAAGATAGTGGACTAGTGTCCCAAAGAACCATCTTACCTGTTAGGATTCAGGCTTCTTTTAGACTAAAAGGGGAGCGGCTGTAGCTGGTTGCTGCAAACTTCTTGGTGTGGAATCCTTGTTCTTGCAGCTGTCCAGGTAGGTCTGGTCACAGCGTTTCTATAAACCTCCAACAGGACGATTGTTATTCTCTGTTCTGCAACTTTTTATCTCTATATGAATGGAAAAGTGTTATACCTTTAAAGGTCAGAGCCTTGAGAATGGGCTTTCCTGTATATTTCAGGCTATAGGCAACATTCTTTCACAAAAGGAGCAGAGCCCAAAGGTTAGAGCTAAAGGAAGAGATCCAGTATGGAGTCAGGTTTGTTCTTCTGTGTTACATCCACAGTGCCACTTGCACTACAAATGTGGCAGGGGGGGAAGACTTAAACTTTACAGCATTTCCTTGAACTAATGAAGTCAGGGAAAGTATCTGTGGATAAAGAGAGCAAAAGAAAGAAACTAAAAGAAATGGAAATGTATTCAAATTTCCTGTAGCTCCCTTGCAGCTAGAAGAGTCTGACCACAAAGGTTGAAGCCATGTTTGACCATGGACGTGGTCCAGTGCACATGGTAGAGCTGGGAGCAGTTACCTGTTGTGAGGGCTTCCTCCTGCCTGGGTGTCAGTGATCCCACTCCTAGGTAACCTGACCAGAGACAGGCTTCCTCTGAGGACACCTTTCCTCTGGGGCCCCCAGTCTTATTACACCCATACCCTCTGATTCCCCTGCATTCAACAGTGACCACAAACATTCAAATTCTATGGGGAAGGACTATACAGATATCATGCTAGTTAATTTGCACTGGTCTATTTTATAATTCGCTGCAAATTGTATTGTATTTGTATTATAAGTCTTTTATCTGACCAGGTAAGTTTCTCCACCTGGGGAGTAGACATCTCATAGTCAGAGGTCATTATGGTCGGACAGAATCTGACTGCCTTTTTTTTTCTGAGCTTACCTTCTCTGTGGTCTCCAGGGCCAGACCTGAAGATAAAAAAGCTCCTGGTGAGACACAGGTATCTGAGGAGAGGCTGCTGTGGGCAGAGAGCAGTGGAGTGTTTGCTTCGCTGGGTTCAGGTTGGGGAGGCAGGTGAGGTGACGCATTAGTTTCCTAGGGCTGCTGTAACAAATTACTACAAACTGGGTGACTTAAAACCACAGCAATTTATTGTTTCGTGGTTCTGGAAGTCGGAAGTCCAAATCAAGGTGTCGGCAGGATGGGTTCATTCTGGAGGCCCTGAGGAAGAGCCAGGTCCGTGCTCGTCTCTTAGCTCCTGGCGGCTCCTTGTAATCTCTGGCATCCTCTGGCTTGTAGCTGCACCCCATGTCTCTGTAGTCATATGGCTTTGCTCCCTCTGGGTGAATGGCCCTGTCTCTCTTTTTCTCTTCCTAAGAGGCCACTAGTCACGTTGAATTTGGGACCCACCCTACTCTCCAGGATGACCTCACCTCAACCATTTACATCTGCAAAAACCCTATTTCCAAATAAGGTCACATTCACAGGTATCAGAAATAGGACTTGAATCTCACGGGGGCACACGATTAGCCTACAAAGGCAGTAAGCATATTGTAGTAAAGGGCCTCTGTATACTAAAACGAGGTTTATTAAAATAATTTTAATATTTTTCAGCAGGCAATACAAGGGAGCCAGGGAAAGACATGGGAGACATAGCAAGAGAGGAGAAGCCTGGAAGCCTAGACAGAGGCCACTGAAACAGCTCAGACAGAGGAGGTGTGGCCAGAGCAGCGGCCCAGCACAGGGAGGGGAGGAGAGGCCACAAATCCCTCCTGTTTTGCTGCTCTGTGGACAGGACGTCCCACACAGAGCCAAGGTCCAGGGTTTGGACCTAACAGCCTGTTTCCGCCACGTCAAACCTACAGTTGGCTACATGTTTATCACGTGGTATCTTAAAAGACACAGACAAAATAACAGGGATATTTCCAACTGCTAGGGGGAGGAATCTGACTTGCAAGTAACTCTAAGGCCCTGAAAAACTCATGGGCAGAAGGAGTTCTTCAGTGTTCAGATGACCCTGACTTGGGAAGAGGTGGGTGTGTGTCTTCTCAAGACTCCCTCGGGATGAAGGAAGGCATGGGAGAGAGGGAGCTGATTCCATCCAGGAATCCCTCTGTCGGGACCTGAAAGAGAAGGAACAAGGGCAGACCCCCCAGTCTGTGGGTGGCCCTGCTCTCACCATAGGAGAGAGGAAACCACACCTAGCCAGGCACTCGGGGGGTGGAGCTCCCATGGGGACACAAGGAGCTGCTGCTGGTAGAGGGGATGATGGGCTGGAAGTCCATCCTGCAGGTCAGAACTCCTGTCTCCTCCGTCATCCTCTGGTGCTGTATTCTGTAAAGCATATGCTTTTCATCAATTTGTGTAGACGGAAACCACCTAAGAGAGACATTTTTTAAATATTCGGAAATTGTCAAAAGAAGGGAAAGCTTCTAGAATTTGTCGGTGCTGGCTATCATTTTAACACTCTGGGGTTCAATTGGCGGGGATGGGGGTGAGACTAATATCGTTATTTGATGTGAGGAACCCAACAGGGCCAAAGAGTGAAATTAAAGACTGAGGCACCTCACCTTCTCTGTGAATAGTTGTACTGTTTCCCATAGATTCATCCTGCTGCCCTCACCCTCCTGCCACCAACCAAAGATGGAATTTTCTATTTGTCTCTCATCATAAAGCTCATCACTTAAAAAAAAAACAATTGTGTTACATTTGACTCAGGTAATAGAAATCTACAGGCTGCTGACTTGTGAGAAAAGTAAGACAGCTGTTTTCATGTGTTAAAAAGAACTTGGATCGACAGTTCACATAATCTACTGTGAACATTTTTCCCCACTGTGGGTAGATAAGTATGTTTGGCTTGAGTTGTTAAACCTCTAAATTTGCACATATGTATTGATATGTGACGAGCCGCAGAGAACTAATTGTCCCCAGGATAGTTTGACAGCTCACATTCTGTACTGGGCACTCTTTCCCGGGGTCAATCACCTTCAAAAAGAAAAATAAATCTTAATGTTTTCCTCTCAGCCAACAGGGACCATTCCTGTGTGCCACTGATAAGATGTGGACAGACCAGGAGTCCCGAGGCTAACACTGTGCAGGCCCCTGCGTTCACATTCAAGTGAGCACAGCCAGTGAACACAACCGCCCTCCAGGAGCTGTGCGAGCAGAGATGAGAACTCTCTGCCCTCCAGGGAGAAGGCAAAGCTGGCTTAAGTTGAAGGCAGGCCTGTCGGAGGGTTGGCCACAGGCAGGAAATGCTGATCGCGTTCTCTGAATTTTCAAAATGCCCAACAGGAGGGCAAACCCGGAAAAATAAGCATCCGTTCAAGCTAAAATGGGAAAGATTTCAACTTGACAAAGGAAGAAGGTCTGCGATCCAGGATGCGACACGCTGAAATGACGTACCGCATTTGGCGATCTCTATGACAACACGTATGTAGTGAGCGCTTGCTGTCTACCTTGCTCTCAAGAGATTGTCTTCTACCTTATTAAAAAATATATACAATAATAAATATGTAATATGTAAATCCTCTAATGAAGTAATAGTGTAATATCAAAAGTAAATTAAAAGTAATAAATAAATGAACTATACAAGTAATAAATAAACACTAGTTATCCAAAATTTAAACATTACAAATAAAGCTGAGGTTCCCCTCGACCACGCTTCTCCCCCGACACCTAATTTCTGTTTCAAAATGTGTGCAACACAATAGTTAATTTTCTCTGTACTTTTCCAGGTCTTTTACTTACATTCACACCCACACCCACACCCAGTACATGTATCTAGTGGGGAGCATTCTACTTATATATGACAGATACTATCCTACTATACATATTATTCTATATTTTTCATTTCAGAAATATTCATCTTGCTTATCTTTCCATGTCAGTCTATATTGATCCACCTTTTACAAAGTATTCCATGAAAAGGATATAAAGAGTTTATTCCTTTACTGTCATTATTTAAGCTGTTTTTAATTTTTTCGATTACAGACAACGCTGAAAGTACCAACTTACAGGCAGCAGCGCCTAGTGAGAACATGTTTCCTCCCACACTTGCCAATACTTGCTATCATCACGGGGCTCTTTAGGAACAAAGTATAAGCCTGGTCTGTTCTGGGTGACTTGGTCATTCACTTACTGAAAGGCATCAGATCAGAGAGAAGATCTCTCAAGTTCCACAGCAACTCCTTGATTCAATGACAGTGAGTACGAGGATTCTATGGGATGTTCTACAGGAAGTGTTCCTGGAATGCAAATATTTTTTATAAAATATTTTTGCTTTAATTTTAATACACATCCTCACTAGAGGGAACAAAATTAGCCATGGGATCAGCAGAGGCACCTCTTCCCAGTTTTTTTTCCCTAGTACAAATCTAAATGCTATAGGAAATATCTGTTATGTTAAGGCCCTTTCCCATGGATTCCCAGCCACAGTGTGGGCTCGGCCAAGCGCTGGGCTCTGAGGATGGAGATGAAGGAGGCACTGTCCATGTCTCCTTTCACAGAGCGCACATCCAGAAACCCATAACCTTCCAGCCCAAACCACAGAGAGACTGACGTGCTGAGGCAAAACAGTGATGTCTGGACGGTGTGGATGCCTCCCATGGGGGTTCCCAGTGCAATCGTAGTTATTAATCACCTGAATGTTCTTTACATGGACGTTGCCAACTGCTTCACTCCCGCACGTCCTTTTCATTGTCCCTGTTGCCTGATAAACCTGGCTTCCACACTGGCTGCCACTTCAGAGCTGCTGTTTGAGGGCAGCCTGGGGAACCAACGGTGGCTAGAACGGGGACTCCCTGAAGCCCCAAGAATAGTGTAATAATTGAAAACAGGGAGGCTATGTTTCTTTGTGACGCAGAGGAAAACAGATGTTTGCACAAAGTGACCGATGACCCTGGGTCACTGCCCTCCTTTAAACTTTAAACTACCCTAAAGTAAGATAACCATGTTTTTAACTTTGAAAATCCAAAGAAAACCAACTCCCCTTTGTTGTAAGGATAAATCACAGGCACCAACTTTATAAGTGAGCATATTACCCAAATCAGTACTTAGGTACCGACTCAACTGAATTCACAGGTGGTAAATCTGAATGTGCTGTAGACAAAGCAATTGACCCACAGATGCTCACATTTTGCCAAAAATAGAATCCAGCACCTTCCACAGATGTTCTTCCCACGTTAGTTCTTATTTTTCTAAAGATAAATTGCTTCATCTAGTAGCCATTCGTTATCCTTCTCCCTCATATGGATAGGAAGGGCGTTTGAGGGGTAAGCAGTTCACTTGGCTCTCCAGGGGTAGCTGGTGAATTGAAGGAGAGATGCAGCATCTGCACAAAGTTTATACCTCCGGCCAGCATCTCAATGGCCAGCATTGTTTCCTCTGCCCATGATGAGCTCATTGTGGAAGGACGGGCCTTCCTCCAGGGTCCAAAATGAACTCTGGGCAGGTGGAGGTAAAATCAGGCCTGGATGGAACCCACTGCTGCCGGGCTGACAGAGGCTTGAGTCTGCCAAATGGGATGGTACCCATCATAAACTGGAATTGCTCATTGTGATGGACCACCCCTCGCCAAAGGAAACTGGCCTCAAATCAGTAACTCCTGGCACGGATGACTTTGAAAAACCGACCTGGGATCCAAACTTGGATTGCAAAAATGCTCATAATCTTTGACCTAGTAATTCTTCTCCTAGACATTATTCTAAGAAAATTATCTATTTACCCAGCTATTTACACACAAGCACATACACAATTGTTCATTGAGGTAAACTTTATCATAACTAAAATTGGAAACTAAATGGCATACAGTGAGGTAATATTAATTTGGGGATATCTGTAAGATAGTAATCTGTTCGGTCTTCAAAAACGGCATTTCTGATATACAGCCAATGTTATGGTAAATGCTCAAGATAAAAAAATGTTACATGGAAAGAAGCGGGCATGTAACTGTATATTTAATATGATGCTAGTGTAGTTTCTTTGTGTATGTGAATATGTATTTCTCTGCCAGATTCCCAAAATAATTAAAGGTGGTAGGATTACGAATAGTTCTATTAAAAGGTTCTTCTTCATATTCTTATTTTCCACTTCTACAATCCACATATATTACAGTTAGAAAATAAATATGTATTTTAAAAATTTTAGTTTTACAGATGAAGATTTGTTTTTATCATTCCACATCTCCTGAAGACATTTACTGGACTCCTAATTGTATTATTTTAAAAAGTGCAAACCCCAAGTATCTCAAACTAGCCGAAGCCTTTCTAAAGGCTTAGAAGTATCTAAAGATACTTCCACACCTGTGGAATTTAAAATTCCAGTTTATTAATCCCTTAATACTACCTTTGAAATATTCAGCAGTTTCAAATATCCCTCTACCTGAAGGAGGGGGAAGGGTAAAGGAAAAAGAAATAAAATGAAGAGCAGATATGTAACATCTCATATTTCCCCACTTATAGATTTTAAAATAAGCTTTCTGGCTGTTAGAGCCTAAAAAGTTGCCAGAGGTACTGACGACCCTGAATTTTGTTTATATACCAGGGGCGACCTAGACCCTCCAGTCATTTCTTTCCATTCCCTTCTCACTCAGACCTTCTGGAAGCAAAGGAGTTAGGAGTCAGGCAAATGCACTGAGAAGGCCCATCTCTGGCTTGGCTTTTCTACGAGCTGGGAACCCCTCTGCTCGAACCCTGCTTCCCCGAGCCCACGACTGATAATCTCATGTCCGACGAGCACTTTACTCCGGGCTTAATACAGCATTTGTAGCAACTCAGGACATTTACCATGGGCTGGAGGCCTTCATGTAAAGCGCCTTGTCATTTTTATTGCCTCTCTTTGAAGAAATATTTGCACACCAATTTTTATTTTATTAATAGATATATTTTTCTTGTAGCAAGAAAGGATTATTTGCAGACACTAAAGTATTTATTTTTCCCATAACCTTTCAAAGTATTGGCCTCGGGTTTGGAATTCACTTTCCCTATCAGGAGACTTGGGATAGAAAGAATTCCTCAAACGTGACCCGTGAAGATAAACAGGCCAGTAGAGGAGCCTGCTTTTAGCAGCGCCACTCATGCGAACATCTTTGTCTTGCCAGAGCAGAAAGGGCACATTCTGACCTTCTCACTACCATGTTCCCTTCTAAATCAGCCCAGGGACTCAGCCATAATAGAGAAAGAAATAATGCCATTTACAGCAACATGGATGGACCTAGAGATTACCACACTAAGTGAAGTAAGTCAGGGAGAGAAAGACAAATATCATATGATTCACTTATATGTGGAATCTGAAAGAAAATGATACGAATGAACTTATTTACAAAACAGAAACAGGCTCACAGGCATAGAAAACACACTTATGGTTACCAAAGGGGAAAGGGGGGACGGATAAACTAGGAGTCTGGGATTAACAGGTACACACTACTATATATAAAATATATAAGCAACATAATATTGTAAATCAACTTTACTTCAATTAAAAAAAAAATCTTCAAAAAAGATAAATAAATAAAGGTGCCCAGGGCGCCTACATACACTGAGAGTCAGGAAGAATCTGAAAAGACTGTAGCTGAAAATCTCCTCAGTTGATGAAAAAAGGTAAGGCACATCAAAAGGAATCAAAAAGCCAAGTACGTTACTGTTCAATTAGACTTTTAAATATGCCATTGATATCAGAGGGGTTTGAGTGCAATTGTCTCCTTAAATTTGGCAGGGAAATCATTAATCATTTGATGTTAAATTTATACAGATTGTTGAATAAATGAGCACCAGGCCCACAGGGTGGTGAACCAAAAAGAAAGAGATGAGTGAACAGGGAGGGCAGAAAAAGGGAGATTTCCTCTTTGCAGGACACTGGAAAAGCAAATCCAAACTCGTGGTCATTTCAAGCCTCCGTCTTTGGACTCTTGCCTTCCTAAATGGCAAGTCATTTTAAGATCTCAAGAAAAGCTTGCCAGGTCCAAAGATAGAACTTACTCTAGTATCAGGCAGCTTTTAATAGATGTGAACTCAGGGCAGATATGAGTGTTACATAACCCCAGGGCTTATGGCATCCACTTGTTTGTCATCTGATGAGCAGCCAGGGTTCCTGTCATCACTGGGCCCCAGCCAGCACAGTCCAGCTGCAGAACGGCGTTCAGGGGACTTCATGAGTGTGACTTTAGAACGTTCAATCTATGTGGCTCCCAGGTGACACAGGTTCCCTCCTGTCTCCTAACACAACCATACCAACCCAGGTTTAGAGACCCTGAGTTCTACTTTCTCTCACTGTTTGCCTAATAGCAGAGTGAGGGGAAACCTGCAACCCAGTCACATACTGACAGCAGATCAAGGAAGCTGGAGAAATAGAAGTCTATCAGATTTCTGGAACAGGCTGCTTAAGCATGTCTTCTATTAAGTGGCCATCTTATACAGTGAGAATTGTCAGTTGTGTAAACCTTCAATGGCAAAAACCCTGAACCAGCCATCCTGGACCTGCTTTGCCTTGTGATTATATAATTCAGATGTTCACAGGTTATTCAGTCAATTATCCATCAGAGTTTTTATTGAGCATCTATGCACTCAGGTCATAACACTATATAAAATACAGGGAACACAGGAATGGAGATGTGGTCCCTGCCACCAAAGACCATGCTGTTACCAAGCTTACTATTTATTTCCTAGCAGGAATTCCTAAATCACCTCCCCTTCCAGTCAAAGGCCTGTATTATTTTCTTGGGCAACTTGGGACTATTAGAGTCATCTCAGTCAGCATGAATATTAAGCCATCACTAAACTTCTTTTTCTACCCACTACCCGCCAGATGCATTTCCCTTCCAGATCCCCAGGCCATGGTTTCCAGCCCACATGGTTTCACTGGTGATGGCCTCCTCTTGTGTCTCCAGACCTCAGGATCTGCCAATCACCCTGCAGAGGTGAACAAATTCATTTCGCAAAAATTCCAGTTCCATTATATCACCCTCCTGAAGAACCCACCGAAGTTCCCC
This sequence comes from Tursiops truncatus, assembly GCF_011762595.2. Lineage (NCBI taxonomy): Eukaryota > Metazoa > Chordata > Mammalia > Artiodactyla > Delphinidae > Tursiops > Tursiops truncatus. Next base: position 159,302,587 of record NC_047035.1, on the reverse strand, counting down.
GCCACCTACAAGATCCAATCCAGATCCCTCTGTGGGCACTCAGAACAGGACCCCATCATGGCACTGATATAAAATTAAGAGATGTAGTAACTAAAATAATCTAGCCAGTGGAGTTCCCGGCCAGGCCTGAATATGTTAAGTGAGAATCACATTTGAACTGGCCTTACCTGCAGTACTTCGGGCTGCATTAATTTTTGTGAGTGGCAACCCCTTTATGCATATAAATTGGGTAATTACACTAGTAAATTGGAATTTTAGCATTTAGAATCAGCACCCGTAAATAACGGGAGGCGAGGGAAAGAAGGCCAATTGAAACCGTGGCCCTTAATATTTGAAAGCAGCACTTTGTAGACAGCTTGAAGACCAAGAGGTTTTGAAGAGATCTCACAGAAGAAGAGTGGGAATAACAAGAGTACCTAACCATTTTGTTTGTACATTATTTTCTATTTAAAGATAATAAGGTGGTGCAGAAAAGTTGAAACACGAAAATCATACATTCGGTCATCTCATCTCAACTTCCCGCAGAGTAAAAATTGTCACAAAATTACCATACTTGTGTTGGACATAATTTGTTACAAGTTGACGGCCTGAAAGCTCACATCTACCCTAATACCATGAATCCTGGCCTCTGCCTTTCCAGAAAAAGCAGGGATGATAAACTGACTTTGTTGAGGATTAACTTTGTCGACCAGCCATCATTGGTAAAATTCTGTCAGTTTCCATTGTACTGGTACATAGAAATATCTGCGCTGATCTGGAATAAATCTTGAGTAAGTCAAAGCCCCATTTCTACCATGAGGAAACTGACTACGTGGGAAGTGAAACTAACATTGTAGGTAAGCCTGCAAGGCACCTAGCCATGTACCTGTGATGTCAACTCATCTCAACGACACTGTGAATTAGGTAGTATTGTCACTGTTTTACAGATTTAGGAAACTAAGAGAGCTGCTGAGTGGCAGAACTAGGACTCAGCACCACTTGGTCCAGGTGAGTCGGTTCTTAACCAGAGATGCAGGAGTTGGCAGGAGGCCAAGTACCTTTTCGAGCAACTCAGCTCAGGCTCGGGTAGATGCCCGGGTGGTAAGAGGTGCAAGACAGCCCAGCCACTGTGGCCGCTAGGCTGTTCTTCAGTAATGTTAATGCATAAAGCAAGAGCGAAAGCTTTCAAAACTCTGCCACTATGTGTCTCCCCTATGTCTTGAAGTCCTCTTCCAACAATAAGCATTTTAATTTTTTAAATCACTAGTCGTGAAGCTTAGGTCAATCAGGGCCTTTGGATTTGGCCTACACATCACTTTCTCTCTAATATTATTTTCAAAGCCAACATAATATTCAGGCCACTCATATCGATGTTGCAGGACCTGAGAGACAGAGGAATCAAATTCCTCGGGCAACTTTCCCTGCTGGTCCTGACTCTGTGCCCAGGACTCTCTTTTTGGAATTAGGTCATCACTGACGTTTGCTAAAATTTAAATCGAATCTGGGAGTTTAACAAGCTCAACCACTAACATCTTTTGCAACACCTGCACTTGTGCTTCTATGCATACCCACACACATACATGTACACAAACCCCACATGCACATGGGCAAACACACACACACACACACGTGCGTGCAAAATTCATGGTAACTAGACTGAGTTTATCAGGTTATTCCTAGCCAAGTGCAGAGTTATAAGAAGACAGGCAAGAAAGCAAGTCTGTTTACATGGAAAATGAGATCAGAGCAGATGCAGAACCTGGGCACTTACTGAGGGGCCACCAGATGGGGACACTGAACAGCACAGAAGGAGAGAAGAAGTGGTTTCAGGGCGTCTGGAGAGGCCAGAGCAAACCCCCTGCTTCCCAGCCGCTCCTGGAGCTGCCTCTGAGGATGCTGCAGTACCCAGCGCTCTGCCTTGACAGTGTTGGTTTTCAAGACTTGGGCCTCAGACTCTGGGAGGGCTCATGCCAAGGAGTACTTCCCAGAAGTTCTGCTGCCAGTGTCCTTGGCCCTGTCGTAAGCCACAGCCACCACCCACCTCTGCAGGAGACCCTCCAACAGTAGCAGCCGTGTGGCTGACAGGGTCTTGGTGCTCTGGCCAGGTGTCAGGCCTGTGCCTCTGAGATGGGATAGCCAAGATAAGGACATTGGTCCACCAGAGACCTCCCGGCTCCACATAACATCAAACAGCGAAAGCTCTCCCAGAGATCTCCATCTCAATGCTAAGATTCAGCTCCACTCAATGACCAGCAAGCTATAGTGTTGGACATCCTATGCCAAACAACTAGCAAGACAGAAACACAACCCCACACATTAGCAGAGAGGCTGCCTAAAACCATAATAAGGTCACAGACATCCCAAAACACACCACCGAATGTGGTCCTGCCCACCAGAAAGACACGATCCAGCCTCATCCACCACAACACAGGCACCAGTCCCATCCACCAGGAAGCCTACACAACCCACTGAACCAAACTTAGCCACTGGGGGCAGACACCAAAAACAATGGGAACTACGAACGTGCAGCCTGCGAAAAGGAGACCCCAAACACAGTGAGGTAAGCAAACTAAGAAGACAGAGAAACACACAGCAGATGAAGAAGCAAGGTAAAAACCCACCACACCAAACAAATGAAGAGGAAATAGGCAGTCTACCTGAAAACAAATTCAGAGTAATGATAGTAAAGACGATCCAAAATCTTGGAAATAGAATGGAGAAAATACAAGAAATGTTTAACAAGGACCCAGAAGAACTAAAGAGCAAACAAACAATGATGAACAACACAATAAATGAAATTAAAAATTCTCTAGAAGGAATCAATAGCAGAGTAACTGAAGCAGAAGAATGGATAAGTGACCTGAAAGATAAAATAGTGGAAATAATTACCACAGAGCAGAAAAATGAAAAAAGAATGAAAAGAATTGAGGACAGTCTCAGAGACCTCTGGGACAACATTAAATGTACCAATATTCAAATTACAGGGGTCCCAGAAGAAGAAGAGAAAAAGAAAGGGACTGAGAAAATATTTGAAGAGATTATAGTTGAAAAATTCCCTAATATGGGAAAGGACATAGTCTATCAAGTACAGGAAGCGCAGAGTCCCATACAGGATAAATCCAAGGAGAAACATGCCAAGACACATACTAATCAAACTATCAAAAATTAAAAACAAAGAAAAAATATTAAAAGCAGCAAGGGAAAGACAATAAATAGCATACAAGGGAATCCCCATAAGGTTAACAGCTGATCTTTCAGCAGAAACTCTGCAAGCCAGAAGGGAGTAGCAGGACATATTTGAAGTGATGAAAGGGAAAAACCTACAATGAGGATTACTCTACCCAGCAAGGATCTCATTCAGATTTGATGGAGAAATTAAAACTTTACAGACAAGCAAAAGCTTAAAGAATTCATCACCACCAAACCAGCTTTACAAGTGCTAAAGGAACTTCTCTAGGCAGGAAAAACAAGAGAAGGAAAAGACCTACAATAACAAACCCAAAATAATAAAGAAAATGGTAATACGAACATACATATCAATAACTACCTTAAATGTAAATGGATTAAATGCTCCAACCAAAAGGTAGACAGGCTGAACAGATACAAAAACAAGACCCGTATAAATGCTGTCTACAAGAAGCCCACTTCAGACCTAGGGACACATGCAGACTGAAAGTGAGGGAATGGAAAAAGATATTCCATGCAAATGCAAATCAAAACAAAGCTGGAGTAGCAATTCTCATATCAGACAAAATAGACTTTAAAATAAGGACTGTTAGAAGAGACGAGGAAGTACATTACATAATGATCGAGGGATCAATCCAAGAAGAAGATATAACAATTGTAAATATTTATGCACCCAACATAGGAGCACCTCAATACATAAGGCAAATGCTAAGAGCCATAAAAGGGGAAATTGACAGTAACACAATCATAGTAGGGGACTTTAACACCCCACTTTCACCAATGGACAGATCAGCCAAAATGAAAACAAATAAGGAAACACAAGCTTTAAATGATACATTGAACAAGATGGACTTAATTGATATTTACAGGACATTCCATCCAAAACCAACAGAATACACTTTCTTCTCAAGTGCTCATGGAACATTCTCCAGGATAGATCATATATTGGGTCACATAGCAAGCCTTTGTAAATTTCAGAAAATTGAAATCTTACCAAGTATCTTTTCTGACTACCATGCTATGAGACTAAATATCAATTACAGGAAAACAATCTGTAAAAAATACAAACAGATGGAGGCTAAACAATACACTACTAAATAACCAAGAGATCACTGAAGAAATCAAAGAGAAAATCAAAAAATACCTAGAAATGAATGACAATGAAAACACGACGACCCAAAACCTATGGGATGCAGCAAAAGCAGTTCTAATGGGAAGTTTATAGCAATACAATCCTACCTCAAGAAACCAGAAACTTCTCAAATAAACGACCTAACCTTACACCTAAAGCAATTAGAGAAAGAAGAACAAAATAACCCCCAAAGTTAGCAGAAGGAAAGAAATCATAAAAGCAGATCAGAAATAAATGAAAAAGAAAAGAAGGAAACAATAGCAAAGATCAATAAAACTAAAAGCTGGTTCTTTAAGAATTAAACAAAATTGATAAACCACTAGCCAGACTCATCAAGTAAAAAAGGGAAAAGACTCAAATCAACAGAATTGGAAATGAAAAAGGAGAAATAATGACTGACAGTGCAGTAATACAAAGGATCATGAGAGATTACTACAAGCAATGATATGCCAATAAAATGGACAACCTGGAAGAAATGGACAAATTCTTAGAAAAACACAACCTTCCAAGTCTGAACCAGGAAGAAATAGAAAATATAAACAGACCAATCACAAGCACTGAAATTGAAACTGTGATTAAAAATCTTCCAACAAACTAAAGCCCAGGACCAGATGGCTTCAGAGGTGAAGTCTATCAAACATTTAGAGAAGAGCTAACACCTATCCTTCTCAAACTCTTCCAAAATATAGCAGGGGGAGGAACACTCCCAAACTCATTCTACGAGGCCACCATCACCTTGATACTAAAACCAGACAAAAATGTCACAAAGAAAACTACAGGCCAATATCACTGATGAAAATAGATGCAAAAATCCTCAACAAAATACTAGCAAACAGAATCCAACAGCACATTAAAAGGATCATACACCATGATCAAGTGGGGTTTATCCCAGGAATGCAAGGATTCTTCAATATATGCAAATCAATCAATGTGATAAACCATATTAACAAATTGAAGAAGAAAAACCATATGATCATCTCAATAGCTGCAGAAAAAGCTTTGGACAAAATTCAACACCCATTTATGATAAAAACCCTGCAGAAAGTAGGCATAGAGGGAACTTTCCTCAACATAATAAAGGCTATATATGACAAACACACAGCTAACATCATTCTCAATGGTGAAAAACTGAAACCACTTCCTCTAAGATCAGGAACAAGACAAGGTTGTCCACCCTCACCACTATTATTCAACATAGTTTTGGTAGTTTTAGCCACAGCAATCCAAGAAGAAAAAGAAATAAAAGGAATCCAAATCGGAAAAGAAGAAGTGAAACTGTCACTGTTTGCAAATGACATGATATTATACATAGAAATCCTAAAGATGCTACCAGAAACCTACTAGAGCTAATCAATGAATTTGGTAAAGTAGCAGGATACAAAATTAATGCACAAAAATCTCTTGCATTCCTATACACTAATGATGAAAAATCTGAAAGTGAAAATAAGGAAACACTCCCATTTACCACTGCAACAAAAAGAATAAAATACCTAGGAATAAACCTACCTAGGGAGACAAAAGACCTGTATGCAGAAAACTATAAGACACTGATGAAAGAAATTAAAGAGGATATAAAGAGATGGAGAGATATATCATGTTCTTGGATTGGAAGAATCAATATTGTGAAAATGACTATACTACCCAAAGCAACCTACAGATTCAGTGCAATCCCTGTCAAAGTACCAATGGCATTTTTCACAGAACTAGAACAAAAAATTTCACAATGTGTATGGAAACACAAAAGACCCCAAATAGCCAAAGCAATCTTGAGAAAGAAAAAAGGAGCTGGAGGAATCAGGCTCCCGGACTTCAGACTATACTACAAAGCTACAGTAATCAAGGCAGTATGGTACTGGCACAAAAATAGAAAGATAGATCAATGGAATAGGATAGAAAGCCCAGAGATAAATCCACACACATATGGTCACCTTATTTTTGATAAAGGAGGCAAGAATATACAATGTAGAAAAGACAGCCCCTTCAATAAGTGGTGCTGGGAAAACTGGACAGTTACATGTAAAAGAATGAAATTAGAACACTCCCTAACACCATACATACAAATAAACTCAAAATGGATTAAAGACCTAAATGTAAGGCCAGACACTATAAACTCTTAGAGGAAAACGTAGGCAGGACACTCTATGATATAAATCACAGCAAGACCCTTTTTTGACCCACCTCCTAGAAAAATGGAAATAAAACCAAAAATAAACAAATGGGACCTAATGAAACTCAAAAACTTTTGCACAGCAAAGGAAACCATAAACAAGATGAAAAGACAACCCTCAGAATGGAAGAAAATATTTGCAAATGAAGCAATGGACAAAGGATTAATCTCTAAAATTTACAAGCAGCTCATGCAGCTCAATATCAAAAATCAAACAACCCAATCCAAAAATGGGCAGAAGACCTAAATAGACATTTCTCCAAAGAAGATATACAGATTGCCAACAAACACATCAAAGGATGCCCAACGTCACTAATCATTAGAGAAATGCATATCAACGCATGCAATGAGGTATTACCTCACACCGGTCAGAATGGCCATCATCAAAAAATCTACAAACAATAAATGCTGCAGAGGGTGTGGAGAAAAGGGAACCCTATTGCACTGTTGGTGGTAATGTAAATTGATACAGCCACTATGGAGAACAGTATGGACATTCCTTAAAAAAGTAAAAGTAGAAGTATCATACCACCCAGCAATCCCACTACTGGGCATATACCCTGAGAAAACCATAATTCAAAGAGTCATGTACCACAATGTTCACTGCAGCTCTATTTACAACAGCCAGGACATGGAAGCAACCTAAGTGTCCATTGACAGATGAATGGATAAAGAAGATGTGGCACCTATATACAATGGAATATTACTCAGCCATAAAACGAAAAGAAATTGAGTTATTTGTAGTGAGCTGGATGGACCTAGAGTCTGTCATACAGGGTGAAGTAAGTCAGAAAGAGAAAAACAAATACAGTACGCTAACACATATATATGGAATCTAAAAAAAAGAAATGGTTCTGAAGAACCTAGGAGCAGGACAGGAATAAAGACGCAGACATAGAGAATGGACTTGAGGACATGGGGAAGGGGAAGGGTAAACTGGGACGAAGTGAGAGAATGGTATGGACATATATACACTACCGAATGTAAGATAGATAGCTAGTGGGAAGCAGCCGCATAGCACAGGGAGATCAGTTTGGTGCTTTGTGACCACCTAGAGGGGTGGGATAGGGAGGGTGGGAGGGAGATGCAAGAGGGAGGGGATATGGGGATATATGTATACATATAGCTGATTCACTTTGTTATACAGCAGAAACTAATACCACATTGTAAAGCAATTATACTCCAATAAAGATGTTTAAAAAAAAAAAAAAGACTTGGGCCTTTCTAATCCACTCTCTTTATAGCTGTTTCTTGGCCAAGAAAGAAAGAACTGTGGTCCCCACAGCACCTGCGTGGGGACTGAGACAGGAGGATGCCGATGCACTCGAAGTGGCTGTGGTCCACTTGCTCTAGAAAGTTTATTCAGATGCTCTTCCGGCACTTAGAAGCCATCTTCACATATGAGTTGGGCCAAGTGTGTTTATGCAAATACCCACTTTCTGACTTAGCCATAGTCTATCAGTGAAACCCTCGTTCATGATACTGAAAAGCAAAGTTTGACCCAGGCAGGGGAACTTTGACTATTTGTCAATAGTTGATGCTACATATTAAACAAACGAGCGGCCGTTTTTAGGCTTTGAAGTTCTATTTTATTTCCATAGCAGCACTCATGTTCTACACAACACAGACTCCCAAGGAAAATAAAGGGAGCGGTAGGCCAAAATGGTACTCCAGAGCTCCAGAAAATTACCGAAAGAGATGCCTAAATATAGATCGGCAGTTAAGTGAGACAATAATTGTAGTTAAAGTGATGACGGTGATAGCAGCGAACTAGGTCCCGCACATCTGTGCACTTGTTAAAAAGCCTGTTGAACTCTCCCAACAACAGTCACGGGAGGTAGATACTAATATTATCCCTGTTTTACGGACAGAGACACCCAGGTACAGGAAGACTGAGTTGTCTTAAAGCCAGGCAGGTGTGTCCTTACCCTCTTGAGATCTGAGTGACTCCTGACACATCTGGACCAAGTCATCTCTCGGGGGTCTTACAGCCCTGCCTTTCCACAGGAGAGCATCTATTCCAGTGGTGGGCAGAGACAGAGGTATAAAATCAGAAGATGATGCCAACGGCCCACATCTGTGCTATTACCTGCCAAGTAAAGGTGTGGAAAACTCCTAGAAGATCTAAGTTTTCACTTTTCTTCCACTTGTTTGGCATTTTACAGCAAAGAGCTCTTACATGGTGAGCTTATAGGTGATGGAATCCCTGTTGGTCATAAATAGCCTAAAACAACAACAAAAAGGACCAAAAACACACAAAAACTTATGAATAGCTTTAAGGTTTCTCTCTGGGAACTAAATACAGGCAGGATTTCTGTTATCTCTGGCATATTTTTGCAATAATCAACAAGAGGTCTTCTCCCCAGAAAGGAAATGGGGACTGGAAATATCAGCTGTATTAGGAGATGGGTTTTTTAAACTATGGATCTATTTTCCTAGAAAAATGAGCTACTGACACCTCAAAGAAGTAGTTTTGCCCCAAATGTCTATGACAGGCCTTCTGAGATGAGCCAAGCATGGAGTCACTTAATACAGGTCTCAGCACCCGTTGTTCACATAGAATTATAGATAGGGCAGGAGCTGGGAAAGCTGAAAGGAAGCTATTTGAAGAGAGAGGCCTGAACAGTATCTGAAAACTAATTTAAAATCATAAAAATATCATCTTCCTTTATAATCAGGTAGTACTATTTTCTAAAGAGGTTTGGGGATAATGATCTTGTCTTTTGCTAAACTGAACCCAGTTTTGACCACAGCCGTTACTAGCAAGGTGACCTTTCCCTAAACCATTAGCTTTGCCCCAGGCTTCCGTGGCCTAAAAGGCATCATTTGTTCTTTTAAGTACTGGCACTTGGCCACTTTTTCTCTCTAAAATTCCACATTCACGTGTCTGTCTGGTGACGAGCTTTCCATTTTTCTCTCCTTGCTCCAAGGATGTCCCCTATCGTACGGCAGGGTTTTTTTTAATTGACTCTCAAATGATCTTGAAGGTAGCTCATGAAAGCAGATCCCAGGGCTCTCCACACGACTGGCAGCTCTTATAACTCTGTATGAACTTTTTAACGGTTTTGGAGAAAGATGTGTGTGTGTGTGTGTGTGTGTGTGTGTGTGTGTGTACACGTGTGTGTGAACTAATTCATGAATCCCCCAGAGACCTTGTATTCCTCAGACCCCCAGCAGCCGCAGGCTGTGTTTCCCATTAAGGATTTATTTTCCGCTAAGAAGTGATCTTTCTGCCCCTGAAAGAGGTTCTATTTCCATTTAGTGCCTGTTAGAAGCTCCCTGAGATTGGATTGAGCAGTGGTCTCAGAATACGGATTTCAGGGCACATTATTCATACAGAAAATAAGATCAGGGCTGAGAAAATCCAGTTTTTGTGATAGGTGAGATGGAGAGATGTCATTCTCATCTGATTCCCGGTGATTCACTGAACCTGTGTCTTCACCCCTCCAGAGAACAGAGGGAACTAGTTCCTGCCTGCTCCTCCCTCGTTAGAGCCTTGTGTGTACAATGACTTGACGCTTTTGGAGTTCTTCTGTGTGCTTGCCTTGGGGGTGGAAGAATGATTGGGATTATCATGATTCAGCACTTACCAGTGGCCCTGTGTGAGACGGGCATTCTTGGGCTGACACACCAATAAGAACGGATCCGAGTTGTTTGAGACGCACCGAGTCACAGCCTGTTGATAAACAGGAATCCAGGAGTCGCACACGGGCTGGCCTCGGGTAAACCCCAGCTGGCTCACACTCTACTTTTAGTTAATAGAGCTCTACTGAAATACGGCACAAGTACAAACCTTCTCACCCGTGGTTCGTCTGAGTCACATGTAATAGCTGTACAGGGTAAGGAGGTCACACTGAACTATGTAAAGGTATAAAACAAAAATCGAGCCCGGTGCGGGCTCCAATGGCCATACACACCCCAAAGTCACTGTCTCCCTCTGGGCAGTAATCATCCAACTGTCCCCCAGCGTTCTCACCAGGAGGCCCCACCAGCTGCTCAGAGCTCACCCCGCTTTCTGCTGAGCACCCCGTGTCCCCCACACGGGCACACCCTCGGTTTGAGACAATTACATCCATCTCACTTTCTGCAGCAACTTGTCTCCACTTGGTTGTTTCATCCCTCCTGCCACAGCCGAGCCCTGCCTATTGACTCTGATACATCTTTCACAGAATCTCATTTTCATCCCTGTCACTGGAGTCCAAATGCCAACATACTGATTTTTCTCACTGTGACAAATACAGTATCTCTTCAGCAATCTCTTCAGATCTCCATCTCCTGGGAAAACATCTCCCTCCCCTCCGAGCCTTTTCATAATATGGCATGCTCAGATCACCACCATCCCCCCCACCCATCCTTCACAAGCTCTTCCTGCACATTTTTCGTATCTGTTCTGAAATGGCATCTTTGCCCAAGTTCAGCCTCACTGGTTTCCTGCCTGCCTGTGTGTCTCTGGGAAGCCCCTTGGTCCATGGGACAAATCCTTCTGCCCCTGTAGGCTGTTGTCAGGCTTAATTTTAGCACTCCACCAATTACAGTAAGTTCTGTAATCAGATCAAAGCATTGGTCCCTGTTTGCTGGCCAGAATGGGGATGATTCCTCCTGACATAGCAAACAACCTCAAGAATTTCTTCTGAGTCAGCTGTGGGGCGCTCAGGCATGCGAAATCACAGGGCAAGTTCATACGTTCAAACATAATGATAGAGAGGATCATTTGACATGAAACTCATGCTCATGTGCTGGCTGCCTTGTCAGCTGGGCTGAAGGACGCACTTCTGCAGAGATGCCTCTTCGGAGAGTGTCACTCTTAGGCCATCTCAAAACACCCCAACTTGGGCCAATGTGGCCTTTGTCCTAGGAGTCAATTTGGTGTCCTTTTGATGAAGAAGCCCAGAATGCCTGGTTGGTCCCTGCCATCTGTGACCACAGGGATGTCTTCCTTAAGCTTTTGGATTGAAAAACAGTCGAATGAATATTTCTATCAATATTTGATCAATTTTTGATCAATTATCAAAATTATCAATAAGAAATTATCAAGTAAATTATCAACCTTACTTCTTTCTGTTTTATATATGCCCACTAAACTCTTAAGCAAGCAAATGATTCGTGGTTTGTAGAATCTTTTTATTGCCCTATTTTGCTATTAAAAAGTGGTTGAGAAGACCTCTCCTCGGCTCTTCCCAATGGCGTCTGGGAGAGTAATGTGTGCACACAGCCCTCCTGATTGTTTTCTCTGAGTATCTCTGGTATCTCAGGAATTTAAACATTAGGGATGTTGACAGGCAGGCTGACATTCCCCATCTGAAGTCTGGAAGGAGATCAGTCCTGTGAAACAGATAGGCTGATCCTGAAATAAAGTTCCTTGGAGTATGAGTAAGGGAAAATCTCAGAAGCCAAGTATTATCAGGTAACAGAGGTGACTGCAGGGCCCACAGTGAGCAGTTAAAAAAATCAGAGAATTGCTATATATGTGAAATCTATTTCATCTCAAAAATTAAGTAAAATTTTAAAAATAAAAAAAATAAATCAGGGCTTCCCTGGTGTCACAGTGTTTAAGAATCCACCTGCCAATGCAGGAGACACGGGTTCGAGCCCTGGTCCGGGAAGATCCCACACACCACGGAGCAAGTAAGCCCGTGAGCCACAACTACTGAGCCTGCGCACCACAACTACTGAAGCCCATGTGCCTAGAGCCCGTGCTCCGCAACAAGAGAAGCCACCACAATGAGAAGCCCACACGCTGCAACGAAGAGTAGCCCCCGCTCACCACAACTAGAGAAAGCCCGCGCACAGCAATGAAGACCCAGCACAGCCAAAACATAAATAAATAAAAATAAATAAATAAATCAGAGAAGTTGGCTTTTGTTCTTTTTTTTCACATTCCCTTCATCATGTAGAAATGTAGGGAAAACAGATCATCTACTCTTCTTCCTTCCACCCTACTTGCTACATATTTTATTAATAATCTTCCTATATATTATCACAAAACTATTCTAATCACCAAGTTAATTAAAATTTGATTCAAGTCATAAGAATTATGAAATACACAAAATTAAAAGGTCTGAGAAGACAAGGAACACTGAGTTCCAGCACTTTGCACAATGCCAGCACGTAGTAGGTACTCACTAAACACTTTCAGAAAGGGATGAATGAAGGAATTGAAGAAATCTACTTCACGAGCTTGGGTTAAGAATTAAATGAGATGACTATTCCTGGCACAGAGTAGGTATTCAATACTTTCTCTTTTCCTTCCCCCACAAAATAGCTAGAAAAATCTCTCTCTATTCCAGACCACCACTCAGTTTTCACAAAGAGCAGGTCAAGGATGTTCAGTTCATTACTTGACCAGTTCACCAAGCATATCCAGGTCAGCATGCTCATGAGGAGAGGTGGGACTCAGATTATAAAATCAGATACTGCCCCACACTGCCTCAGCTCTAGAACCCCCTGGATGGTCTCAGCAAATACCTCCCTATGGAAAGGATGTGTTCAAGAGAATCTCTCCCCTGAACAGTGACTAGTCAAGGCTGAGTCCTGCTGTGTCCCTGCCTGTTGCTGCCTTTGGCCAGAGAGAAGTCTGAAGAAGGAATCCAGTTCTTGTTTACTTGGTCAGCCACAAGAGCTGAGCAACAGAGGGATGGTGAGTAATTCTAGATCGCACTACACTTTTTATTTTAACGGTAAGCTGAGATCTTCCTGAGATGATTTGAGTATAATCCTTACCTAAGATATGGCAACAAACGTTCGACCTCTTGAGTTCTTTCCTTCCCTAGAAATCTTTGAACAATTTGTAAATCCTCATATATTTACCTAAAAGAAGAAAATCCTGTGTGGAAGGGCTCACTTCATTCCTCCACAGAAAAGCGTTCTCAGATGGTAGGACTCACATTATTACCTAGCATGCGTGAGTACAGTCTGGCTGAAGAAAACCATGGTTGAATAAACTTGCACATCAAACTCCTTAGAACAATTCCTACCAAACACTTAGCATTTTTCTCAAATAAAATAGCAATACCAACTGTACATTTTATTTAAGTAAATGTTTGGAAGTTCATTAAAAAGTAAACATGGAAGATCAGAATTTTTTATTGTGACCTTGGATCAGTATTTGTACTAAAGAATTAAAGAGAAATGGAACCATTATGTAATAATTTAATTTTTTTCATGTAAAGTTTCAACTTTGGTTTTTTATTTAAACTTTCATTGGTGGATTAAAATTGTCATCCATATTTACTTGTATGTGCATAATTCATTTTATGTACACATATGTGTACATTCCTAACTGAAACTTTGTTGTCAAATTCAAGTATCATTATCAACTTACGTAAAGTCCTTCTATAAGAGCCTCTTCTAACACCAACTGCTATATTGTGATTCATTTCTGGCAACAACCACCAGGAGTTAGCACAGACCCACAAGGAAAGGCACAGTGCACAGATGACTGCCCTCACTTCAGGTGCCAGCCTGCAGCAGTATCCCCAAGCCACCTGCACTTTTGTCCAACTGGCTCCAGATCCAGGGGATTTCCATGACCTAGGAAATAATTCACTAGGATAGCACTCAGGAGTCAGAAAAGCTCTACCATTTTGTTATAAAGAATACACATCAGGACCAGCTAAATGAAGACGCTCACGGGAAAAGATCTGAGAGGACCTTGAACACAGAGCTCCCGTGCCCTCTCCTTGTGGAACTGGGTGCATCACCCTCCTGGTACATTGATGTATCACCAACTAGGAAGCTCAGCAAGGTCCAGAGTTTTAATTAAGATTTCATTACATAGGCATGGAACTCAATCTCTATCCCCACTTCCCTCCCTGGAGGTCAGGCTACCCAAAACCCCAACCCTCTCTCATCACATGGTTGGTCCTCACCCTGAAACACCTCATTAGCATGAACTCAGGGAACCAAGGGAGTCATGAATAGCAAAGACACTCCTATCCCTTGAGAAATTCCAAGGGTGTCAGGAACCCAGGATAAAGACCAGACAAATTCTTTATTATAGTATAGAGCCCAGTGACACAAAACCAAACGGGATCAGGTGAAGCAATTCTATACACACCCAGCCTATTTTGGCCCAGGTACGTGGCTTTCTTAGGGATGTCTTAGAGTGTTAACTTTAGAGCATCTACAAGGATGAAGTGGCTCACTTATCTTTCCAGCTATCCTTCATAATTGTTGATTCCCTTGGCTACAACTTAAAATTTTACATTATGTGATTAAGACCTCTGAGAAGCTACAGGAGAAACCTGGCAGCCGTCACCATGACCAAGTAACCCAAGTTAACATCACCAAGCATGGGACCATGGACATCACGTGTCTCTTCATATGATGCACTAAGAAGGAGACAACGTCACTTTTGTAGTATTACCACCAAAAATTCATAACTTGAACCTATTCATAAGGAAACATTACATAAACATACACTGAGAGGTGGTTTACAAAATAACTGGCCTGTACTCTTCGAAAATGGCATGGTCATGAAAACAAAGACAGAGTGAGGGATGGTTCCAGAAAAAGGAGACTAAAGAGACATGACAGCTAAGTGGAATTCACTACTCTGAGTTGGATCCAGGACAGAGAAAAAGGTACACATTATCAGGTCAATTGATATAATTTGTATATGGACGGTGGATCCAATAGTATGATTACACCAATGTTACATTTCCTAGTTTGGATAACTGTGTTGTGTACAAGGAGGGCACGTGTAAGAGACTTTACTTGTTCTTAGAAAACATACGCTGACGTATTTAGGACTCGCCGTGACGTGTCTGTCCTTCACTCTCAGAAGATCCCTCCTGAGAGATGGAACGGGGCGGGGGTCACAAATGATAAAGCAAATAGGGTAAAATGTGGGCAATAAGTGATATTCTTGGTAAAGGGTGTATAGAGGGTCTTTGGACCATATTTGCAACTTTTCATTAAGTCACAAATTATATCAAAATAAAAAGCTTTTTTAAAGAATCCATGTGTGAAGAGGGAGGAAATGTGTAATGTTGCAAAGAAAATACTCATAACTAACTGGCTTTAAAGAAACACGGACAGAGGTGCTGTGATTTTGGTGCCTGCCTCTTGTACTAAATTTGGAGATCTTGGTAAAAAGATGTTCTCATTGATTATTATTATTCTTAAGATTATTTGAAAACATTTTTTCAACTTAAATCTCTGTTTTCCCCGTTCTCACTGAATGGGGAATTTTTTTCCTTCTTTTTTTTGCATTTAGCACGTGCAGAGTTCTGTGCTTTTTACTGCAGGAAACCCAGCTTTGAACAAAGCATGCTCCCTACGCAGTGAGCTTACAGTTTTATAGGGCAGACAGGCCCTCTCATAGTCAACTGTTTACATGTGATAGGAATTGAAACCTGAAAGTGATACAAAGTGCTATAAGAGCACACAAGTCTGAGGTCCTGCTGAGTTTTGAGATGAGAGGAATTGGTCAGGGGAGGAGAAGGTGGAAAGCCATCCCCAGGCAAGTGGTCTCCCCACCCCTGGGCAGCCCTGATGAAACCTATCACTACCTCTTACTACAAAGGAACGTTCACATCATTTCCTCAATATTTCTTCCAGAACCAGGTGTCAATGACTTAAAGTTGAAAGGAAGTTTCATAACCATTTCCTCTTCTACTTTTCCTCCTATGCTCTCTTCTCCTCTTCGTCCCCGGAATCTTGGCAGGGGTGAATTTGTGCCTAATTATTCAATCAACAACCAGTGGGCAAGAATTGGAATTTAGCTTTGACCTCTGATGAGCCTGGGTAGCACAATCGAGGTTTCAGTTTGGCCAGAATCATAAGCAAAGATAAGCAAATCCTGGCTCAGGTAAGAATGAAATTTGGTTAATGACCTTTTGATGGAACCGACAGAAGGTGATTCTTGACTGGTTTGGTTGCAGAAATTTTCACACACTACATGTGGACACCATCTGCTATCTTTCCTTGTACCTAAACAGAGAAACTGGAAATGAACTGAGAAATCAGAGGAGGTCAGAATAATTCTTGATGTATAATGTTTAATGCTACAAAAATCTGCCCCATAGAAAAACGTTGCATTAGTTCTAGCATTCAGATAGGAGACTCCAAATGGATTCCTGTAACATATAGTTTACAAATCTTCTCTAATCCTCACACTTCCTCTCTTTTAGAAACCACAGACAAGCAATAAATGTCAGTGACATATCCAAAGAGCCCTTGTTCATTCGGTTCTAAGAGCTTGGGGGTGGTCCACACGTTTTTCAATAGTAGGTGAGACCATTAGAAATCATGGCGCCTCTATATGATTTTTTCACACCCCTACAGATAGCTCCGACCAACTGAAAAAAATAGAAAAGTAGAAATAGCACCTTTATTTTGTCAAGATGGATGAAATCAGACTCCTCCTTGCATTTGGTACTATCATGACAAAAGGAACAATTGCAGCTTCACTGTACAGTAGAAAGATTTATGGCTGGAAAGCATTCTTTCCTCCCTTGAGTAGGAACATTTGGAATTATTAACAAAAATGCTGTGACTGACTATTTCTTGGCTGGAATTTTTTATAATACTATTGGTGTGGTCCAATCAACTGGAAAAATAAAGTTTGGTTTAATTATATATACGTAGATAAAGATATTGATATAGTGAGACAGAGAGGGAGAAAGTATTTTTATAATTTAACTCATGAATTTTGGGCCTTACATGCACATGATTAGTTTTTTGCCATCATATGCTTGGAGCAATTAAAAATGACAATTTCTCATCATAAGTATTTGCAAAGCTCCAGTTTAGTTCAGGGCACTTGAAAATCGTATACTTACTGTCCTCCAAGAAAGATCTCTAAAGTTAATATCAGCAGTGTGACTCTGCTTATTTGCAGTTAGGATAACCAGGAAATTGAGGTGAGATATTAATCACATCCTTTCAACACATGGCAAATTCAGTTATAGTGTAGTCAAACATTCGAGAGATTAAGCAGGCTAGTTGTCCTAAATATGTTCTTTTTCATGGGAGGTTTCAAAGGATATTCATGATCTGGACTTGGGACCCCCTTTTTACTGTCCTGCCTTTCTCTTTACTTAAAGCCAAATGGGAAAGGAAGATGGAGGCAGGTAAGAACATTAATCCACTTTAGAGGCCCTGAAAGCAATAGATGAAATCATTTAGCAAAAAATAAAGTCTTTGGGGGCATATCAGAGGTGCTAAGATGACTAAGAACTTGGGCCTCTGGGTTTACATTCCCATCTAAACCCACATGTAGATCCCCAGCTTCCTGTTGCCTCTAGGCTTGGACCACCTGGTTCCCGTGTCTCAGCTTGGATGCCTTGCCATCCCACCCCAGCACCGGGTCCCCTCCCTCCTCACATTCAGAGTTTAATGAGTCCTTCTCATTATTCCGGACATTAGCCATTGATTTACTTTGCCCAAACTTCATCTTGGATTTAAGTGTTTTCTTTATCCCCCTTTTTGTTTTTCTCATCGCTTAATGCTTGATCTTTTCAAGACCCTGTATAAAAAGACATATCACCTCCAATACTTGAAGCTTCTTGGTTCACTCCCTTGCAAAGAACTTCACAGTTCCTGTCTTTCTGGCTCGGCTTCAGCTATAATTATTTACTTGTCAGTGTTTTCCTTCTCTGTTACCTTTTTTTTTAAATTTATTAAAAAAATTTTTTTTGAGTATAATTGATTTATAATATTGTGTTAGTTTCAGGTGTACAGCAAAGTGAATCAGTTATACATATACATATATCCACTCTTTTTTATATTCTTTTCCTGTATAGGTCATTACAGAGTATTGGGTAGGGTTCCCTGTGCTATACAGTAGGCCCTTATTAGTTATCTATTTTATATATAGTAGTGTGTATTTTCCATTTACTTTTTTTTCTCATCTGCTGTGACCTTTAACTCTAGAACTACATTGAAAAGCATGACACACTTGGATACAGGTTGTGTGAAGAGAGATGCTTCAAAGAAAATTGCCCAGCGTGGTGAGCGCTTCAGCCTCCATGTCTGCTCTTCCCAATGGGCTGTTTTGAAAGAGGCATCTTGTTTCTACCATTTTATCTGACTTGATTTGTTTATTTTCGGTCCAAAACCACAAAGTTGGTTAGACACACACTAAAGAGAAATTGTGTAAGTTATTAGAATGAAAAAAAGCAAAGTTTTGTGCTTTTTTACAAAGTAGTGAAAAACATAAGTAACAACATAATAAACCATAAACTGAAGACCACTGAAAAGTGATTTCTCTTATTAGGCAAATCGTTACTGCTTATTCCTGTTAAAATAACTCTTTGGGTCCCTACTTGAGCCATACCCTATGGGACAGCAAAATGGAGAAGAACTTTTTCTCCCCCCCTCAAGCTGAGAGCAGCAAGAATGCATTTTGTTAGTAGAACTTGTTGTAAATCACTGCCAAAGGGAGAAACTTTTTGCAAGTTTGTCACGGTAAATCAATGTATTTGTTGTGGGTTAAAGAATGGCAGAAGATACATGGAAACCTGATGCTGATCGCTTGGTTACAAATGACTTGCAGATGTTCAAATGTGTTTCCCAATTAAAAAGAATAAGACAAAATGCCAGCCAGCCTGGCAAGAAGGGGCCAGACACGTGCCTAAAAACAATGAGAATCAAAGTAAGCGGCAACCACCGAGATAACCCTGAAACTTCCTTCCTAAAGGCTAATAATAGCCCTTTCCATGTTCTTTTTTCATGTGAACTACAGATTCCTAGACTAAATACATATCCAGTGTATCCTGGTAATTTCTCAGCACAGATGAGACGTACTTAGTTTTGCAACTTTGGTGACATTGTGCTTTATCAGGAGCCTGGTTCTAATTCCTTCATTTCTCTACCAGCTGATTGCAGGTCACTCCTTCAGAGTATCCTGGCAGGGCCTGGCACCAGGTTCCAAATGACTACCAGCTGCCTGCTTGCTCTTCACGCTCAAAATAAAGATTCAGGAGAATTTTCATAATGTGAAATCAATTTTTATCAATTTTCATAACTGATAAACCCTTTGGTTCTCTTACCAGTTTGAGATAGAGATAAACTCTTAAGTCGGATCATTTCTCAAAAGCAGATGAAGCAAATCGCTGGCAGGCACTCTAGCCTGAGATGAAGGAGCTACAGGTCACCCACTGCAAAAAGCAAGTTTGTTTTTCAGGCCAAGAGGCAAATACTCAGTTACCTTCTAGAATAGTCAGACCTCACTGAGTCCCAACTTTCACATTTATAGGCAAGTCTGATGAATGGATTAAAGGATTTGCAGACTCTGGGAACACATACAGGTGAGAAAATGGATTATGAAAGCCCACAAGGATTAATCAAACATTCTAAACTTCTTATTTTATTGTAAATGTCATAAAGACATCATTGTATCATGGTTCAAGATACACTGTAGTTAGACTCTGTGGATATGTAATTTTCATTCAAAGACTAGAACAAAGAATCCTTTTCAACATCCTTTTAAAATAAGTTTAGGAAAATATCAAATCAGTAAGCTCTCCAGATAAGGAGACAATAAGCATTACTTTTAAAAGAAATCATTTTTCCCTCCATAAATAGTGGGAAATGTTGTTTCTTTGTTCACATACATATATCTTCTTTGTGCTCTGGGAGGATTTTAATTTCCAGTAGCAAGTGGTGTGGGGACTTTTGGAGTTTGGCTTAATGTTTATTCTTGAAAGATTTGTTTTGGTTAACTGCACTTAAACCTATTTAAAAGGTATAATTAAAATAGGATGTTGAGGCCAAACATTTTTAGAGTCTATTGCTTTGGCAGTTTAATTTTATGCAGAAAAACTCTCCCAAAAAACAATGAAGCCCACTTAAATGAACACCTGCTCAAAGACTAGCCTTGTAGAAAAGATCATATCTGAAATCAAACAAATATAAATTTTAAAAAGCCACATGATGAAACGATACATCATTACTCTTGGTATGCCTATAATGAAATGCCTATAATGAAATGCCTATAATGCCTATAATAATGCCTATAATGCCTATAATGGTATGCCTATAATGAAATGCCTATAATGAAATAATGAATATTTATACAATATGATGATGAAACAGAATATAGATAACCACGTGGTCATTTTTACTTCCAGTCTCAATTAATCACAATCATTCTTAGTAATTTTCAGATGAAAATATAAACAGATATAAAAGCCATTAAAATGAAGATATTCATAAATTTATTCATATTCTTGCATGGCACACAATGCATAATAAAAGTGCACATGCAAATATCAAACTAGCAACTGAAAATTTTTCAGAGATTTGCCTTATTAAAATAATCTTCATTTCCAACATTTCCAAAGTTCAATTAAAGGGTAAGCTGTCTATTTTTTTTTGTATATCATTCTTATGGAATTTTTTAAGTGTCATTTACTTTTATAAATTCGAAAACTCAGAAAAGATAAGGCTTTTCTGGATATTACTTAGCTACAGTCCCCCCACTTCCATTCTCTAATAGCTATTCAAAACATTTTCACTTTAAGATTACCCTATTTTAAATAAATGCTGGAGAGGGTGTGGAGAAAAGGGAACCCTCTTGCACTGTTGGTGGGAATGTAGATTGATACAGCCACTGTGGAGAACAGTATGGAAGTTCCTTAAAAAACTAAAAATACAACTACTATATGACCCAGCAATCCCACTACTGGGCATATACCCTAAGAAAACCATAATTCAAAGAGTCATGTACCACAATGTTCATTGCAGCTCTATCTACAATAGCCAGGACATGGAAGCAACCTAAGTGTCCATCGACAGATGAATGGATAAAGAAGATGTGGCACATATATACAATGGAATATTACTCAACCATAAAAGGAAACAAAATTGAGTTATTTGTAGTGAGGTGGATGGACCTAGAGTCTGTCATACAGAGTGAAGTAATACAGAAAGAGAAAAACAAATACCATATGCTAACACATATATATGGAATCTAAAAAAAAAAATGGTTTTGAAGAACCTAGGGGCAGGATGGGAATAAAGACGCAGACATAGAGAATGGACTTGAGGACATGGGGAGGGGGAAGCATAAGCTTGGATGAAGTGAGAGAGTGGCATGGACGTATATACACTACCAAATGTAAAATAGATAGCCAGTGGGAAGCAGCCGCATAGCACAGGGAGATCAGCTCGGTGCTTTGTGACCACCTAGAGGGGTGGGAAAGGAAGGGTGGGAGGGAGATGCAAGAGGCAGGAGATATGGGGGTGTATGTATATGTATAGCTGATTCACTTCGTTATAAAGCAGAAACTAACACGCTATTATAAAGCAATTATACTCCAATAAAGGTGCTAAAATAAAATTACCCTATTTTACATTATATTTGCATAAGGCTATAAATTACATCTAGGACACTGAGATAAGATTTCAGCGTCTCCTTAAGTATAATGATCCGATCATACTTCAAACATTTCTCCAAACAGAATGAAAATTCTTTGGACAGAGTCCATGCATGAAAATTAATATTTATTTCATTACAGAATTTTTTTCTGATGTAGAACATGTAAGCAAAATCACTCTTTGTAGCACTTGACTCATTCTGTATTTAATTATTCATAGAAGAATCCTGAGTTGGCATCTGGGATGGCATTTCAGTTGGCATCTACCATCATATGAAACCTCTGGAAGCTTTCTGACCAGCATTTTCAGGAGTCCTATCAACTAGGATTTCTACAGACTAACACAGTTGGGAAACATGCTCTCGGAAAATGTTTACAGCCTTGAAGAGCTGACATGATTCCTGAGGTAGTTTACAGAAGAGGAAGTCTTGATAAGGTATTGATATTAGAGGAATAAGGAGCTAAACAGGCTTTTCCTGTGATTCGTAAATGGAAACATATGACAACTCTATTTTTATTTATTCCATTTTATAAACAAAGACTTTAAAAGCTTTTGTGTACTCTAATTCCCCTAGAAAAACTAGGAGACTGGTAAGAATTTCTATTAGGTTTTATAAACACTAAACTGGAAGTTCACTCAGGTCTCAGGGGTCCACTTACATTTAAAAGGTTCCCATGAACTAGAACTGCGGCCCCTGAGATGTGCACGAACCCTGGTGGCCATATTTTCACAGGAAAACACCAAGTAGAAGGAAGGGCAGCTTGAGAGCCGTACGCAATTGCTTCTCACGTAATCTGTGCAATTCCTTGCCGCCTAGAAGGAAGCAAATTTGCCTGGAGAAGAAGGGGCTCGCTCCTGCAAAGTAGAAGAAAATGACAGAGGAAACCCATAAACCACAAACAGCAATGCCTTTTTTTTTGCCCCTTGTCCCTTCTCCTGGTTCCATGATGCATCCTCTTCCTGGTTACTAACGGCTAATCCTGGCCAAGGTGCTAACAAGTGTTCAAGCCCTGACCTCTCTCCGACTTTCTTTGTTTGTTTCTTTGTTTATTACTTATTTATTAAACTGAAGTATAATCGACATATAACATTATATTTGTGTCATGTGTATAACATAATGATTCGATATTTATACACACTGCAAAATGATCACCACAAAAAGTCTAGTGAATATCCATCACCATACGTAGTTACGATTTTTTTGGACCTTTAAGATCTACTCTTTTAGCAACTTTCAAATATGCAATACAGTATTGTTAACTGTGGTCACCATGCTGTATGTTACATCCCCATAACTTATTTATTTTATAACTGGAAGTTTGTACCTTTCGATCCTCTTCACCCGTTTTGCCCCCTCTTCATCCCCCACTTCCTCTGGCAACCACCAGTCTGCTCTCTGTATCTGTGAGGCTGGTTTTGGTTTTTGTTTTAAATTCCACAGGTAAGTGAGATCACATAGTATTTGTCTTTCTTGGTCTGACTTATCTCACTCAGCATAACGCCCTCATGGTCCATCCGTGTCATTGCAAGTGGAAAGATTTCATTCTTTTTTCATGGCTGAATAATACCTCACTGTATTTATACACCACATCTTCTTTATCCATTCATCCACTGATGGACACTCAGGTTGTTTCCATGTCTAGGCTGTTACAAACAATGCTGCAACAAACACGGTGAATATATCTTTTCAAATTAGTGTTTTCATTTTCTTCTGATAAATACCCAGAAGTGGGATTGCTGGATCATATGGTAGCTCTATTTTTACCTTTCTGAGGAACCTCCATGCTTTTTTCCATCGTGGCTACACTGGTTTATTGTAGCCTTTGTGTACAAAATCGTCGTCACAGCTCAAGGCAATGAATTAATAACAATAACAATACATGTGGAGTAGCTACCATGGGTCAGGGGCTTCACACACTCCCTTGCTTAAGCTTCATAACCCTACTGAATAGGAATTATTCTCAGATGTTCCAAATGAAGGTTTAGAGATGGAAGGAATTTGTCCAAGGTTACACCTCTCATAAGTGGCAAATCTATAGGTCGGATGCCAAATCCAATGCTCATGCCTCTTCATCATGCTGCTTAGTGATGAACTTTCAGACTATGTGAGAGGAGAGGGGGGAGACATTGTTTTATAAAGGGGTTCTCCTATTCCACCCTTATTCCCGTCACACAGATGAGAGCCTCCGCATGTGGCTGACCCCAAGGCCAGATTTCTTCTAGGTGTTGCTCAAGTTGTTTTATATTGCTTTACCAAATCCAAGTATAGTCTCTTAAACCATACGTGACCTAGATTACAACCTAGATAAAAACAACTTTATAAATCATCACTAGATTAGCGTGAGAGTTTAGGTCACTCAAGTGGCCCCAAACAGGGGATTTATTTCACGTTTGGGATCAATTTGGTAATGCAGGGTAATTGCTGCATTACGACAGCCTCTGATTCCTCTGGCCTGGATTGGCTACGACCAGGGAAGCCTGTTAGGGCTTTTCCCCACACAGTATAGTGTATGAGAGACTGCCCACGGGAGATGAGTTTTGTCTCATTTCCTAGTTTCTTGCTTTCAGTGCACTGGATGAGCCTCTGTTCCCCTGTCTATTCTATCTCACTTCCCCACCACAGCCTTCATTTTGTGTATGGTACTTGCTGGGTCTGTAATATTCCTGTGCGTTCATTGATTCATCAGTAAATATTTATTTTCTCTTAAGTATTCAGCATCTTGAACACAATCAATGAGGAAGACCTAGTCCTCTCAGGGGTTCTTATCTCTTACTCTTGATCTTCTGGGTTGGTTCAGATCTGACATAAAGCACGGTTACCCAGAACTAGCACAATGGGTCTCCGCTAGTCACAGCGTAACAGAGAAGAACAAACCTGACTCCATATTGGATCTATTCCTTTAGCTCTAACCCTGTGCTCTGTTGCTTGTGCTTAGTCATGCTGGCTCTGAGCCTTTTGTAAAAGAATGTTGCCTATAGCCTGAAATATGCAGGAGAGCCCATACTCAAGGCTCTGACCTTTAAAGGTATAACACTTTTCCATTCATATGGAGATAAAAAGTTGCAGAGTAGAGAATATCCTTCGTCTTGTTACAGGTTTACAGGAACCTGTGACCAGACCTATGTGGACAGCTGCAGGAATGAAGGATTCCAGCATGAAGTTCACGACAACCAGCCACAGCCTCTCCCCTTTCAGTCTAGAAGAAGCCTGCATTCTAACCCAGGCAAGATGGTTCTTTGGGACACGAGTTCACCATCTTCTCTGTCTGCCAGCTTTCCGAAAAAAGTTGCAATTCCTTGCCCTAACACCTCGTCTCTCAGTTTATTGGCCTGTCGTGTGGCGAGAGGTATGAGCTTGGACTAGATAACAATAAGCATGGCTGAAGTTGATAAAGGGTTAGTGTTATTTCCAGAGCTGCCAAAAGTGCTGCAGGAAGTACTAATTTCCCTGTTGCCAGGAGGGCCTGCAGCTCTTGAACAGTGTGGATTCTCCTAAGCATCTGGATTTAGATGATTAGAGAACTTTCCTCATCTTGATAAATTGTCCCTTGGTCCTGGATATTCTATACGTGGGTTTGATAACATCTCTTCATCTGACAGCAGAGGGGCTTCTGATCCAGAATGGCTTCGATTCACACGGTGGATGATTTTCTCTGGAAAATGAAGAAAGGTGATCTGGTTCATTTCCTTTGATGCTTTTGAACAAGACAGATGATTATCCTGGGTGCAATGATCCGAATGTGTGGGAGGCCATCCTTTGTAGTAGGGGGTTTCTTTCTTCCCAGGCCTTCCCTAAATGAAGTTTTATCTTACAGATCCATCTCTAATTTGAAATTCCTGGTGCATGACGTGAATAAACCTTCAGCTCTTGAACTGTATGGTCCTCCTGGCTTCTTCAATATTGAAATGAATTCTTGAGTAAGATCTGTAGGAGGACAATTTGCATTAATTATGATCACATCTGAAATTCTTGTCTTGACCATTCAGTAATCTAAGTAATCTAATTATTCCCATTTTTGTATTCAACCTAAAACAGAAGGAAATGATATAGTAGATACAAGGGTTTTCTTGGGAGGTATTTAGACCAGAAAAATGATTTTGAAATGGCATCCTCTTTTTTTCTTTTTTTTTTTGCGTTATGCGGGCCTCTCACTGTTGTGGCCTCTCCCATTGTGGAGCACAGGCTCCGGACGCGCAGGCTCAGCGGCCACGGCTCACGGGCCCACCGCTCCGCGGCATGTGGGATCTTCGCAGACCGGGGCACGAACCCGTGTCCCCTGCATCGGCAGGCGGACTCTTAATCACTGTGCCACCAGGGAAGCCCCTTTCTTTTTTTGAAGTAGCATCCTTTCTTCCAATAATATTAGAAACTAATATGTAAAAAGATCATAGGATTGTTCTTATTAAAATGGAGTACGTAGCCTTCTTCCATCTTGTCCCTGCTTTCCTTTCATCTGTCTGCACCTCTCCCATTCATGTGGGACTTTGAGAAAGGCCTGTATGGACATCTAGAAGTAGAGTTTGAAAATGACAAAACTAGATTATCTATCTCTACACACTAGAAGGTGTCCCATTTGAGATACATTATACATTTTTCAGTTTAGAGATACTTGGCCCCCTACAGATGCAATGCATTTTTTTTGTTGTTTAATATCCTTTGCTTTATAGAATCCTCTTAACAGCCCCAAGAATTAAAAACATTACACAGGACAAGGTCTATGAGGTCAGGAACCATGTCTGTCTTCCTCACCTTTGTAGTCCCAATGGCACACAGTAGGTGCTCAATAAATGTTCGTTGAATAACATTAATTAGTTTCCATTAATTTATTAAAAGTGTTCATTTTATCTTGTTTTTCTAATTTGCATCAACTTATGCTTCTGTATTTTCATCTGCAAAACAGTATTTTGTCCACAGGGGTTATTGGAGAGACTAAATGCATTTAGCACAAAGTAGGCACTTACTTAATATTTGTCAATAAGTGAAGAATGGTGCCTTTTTAACATAAGCTAAGTGTTTGAACTTACTGAATTAGTAATTTGCTTTCTTATCTTCATAAGGTAGGGTTGTTTGGGTTTTTTACCTGGAAATCAGTCTAATCAGCAAATAGTAATAAATTTGCCTTTTACATAACTCTTAAAGTGTTATGAGGATTTCTGTTGGGATAACTTTCTCTGTTGTGTTTTGCAGAGATTACAAAACAAAGTATTTTACAATGGAAACAGCCATTTTGATTTAATTCACCAATAACTCAAAAGCAGCTGCAGGCAATCTTTTTCTATGTTCCAAAAAGAAAAAAAATTAAAAACTGGCCTCAAAAGAATCAAGGAAAAATTTAACCCCAAAGGATCATGTTTTGGAAAGTTTCAATGGAATGAAACGTGGAGTTACAATAGAAATGTCTTAACGACTACAGCTTCTACTGGAGTGAAGAGCATAATGCATATTGTGGTAGCCAACTTAATTTACTCTGTAATCGTACCAGACAGCAAACAGGATACAAACGAAGAGAACAGGGACACCTTTTCAAATGAATAGCTGGTCAGAAAATATTGACAAAGGGTATTTGTCAGCAAAAAAAAAAAAAATAGAAATGGGGCCTATATGGATGTCGTTGTTCCCTCTATTCCTTTACAAGGTATTCATTTAAAAGGAATTTCCTATTCTCTCATGTAGTTTACTTGTCAGATGGTACAATTACAGTTATTTTGCAGAGTCAATTTTCTGTTATATAATCACACAGACTTGTGTCTAATGCAACAGAAAATTGCCTGGGTGGAATAACTTTCAGGTGTTGGTTTGACTCGAGGGGTTTTGTGTTTGCTTTTCGGTCACAAAGTTTTCTTTTTGTTCAAATTCTATCCCAGAGAAACCTGAGTACCAACCCCACTCAGGAGAAGCACTATATGTAGCTGTGAGAGAGTGGGTGTTCGAATCACATAACACTGGTGTGGAATTCTGGTTCTACCACCTACCTACCATTGATTTGTGGGTATATCCCTGTTGCCGACACATCTTCTTGATGAGACAAAGCTGAGTTTACCACTTACTGCCGTGAGAGAGAGCACCACCTCCAAATAGTTCTGGAAGCATCTTGGGAGGAAAAGGGCAAGGTTGGATCTTACCGAGCATTTGAAGTTTGGTTGAAAGGTGAGTTTTTCAAAGCTGAGCCATGATTCGAATCGAGTTAGGATCACAGTACAACAGTCCAGGATTAACGAAAAGAATGAGGTGAGGGTTTTCAAACCAAGGATTCAAAGAATTTTAGGGCACCAACTGTCTGTTGATACTTTCCATTGAAGGGGTGACGGATCTTGCTGGTAAGTTTCTGAAGTGAACATTCCAACCATTTGCCCAGCAAGACACTCGCTGGAACAGTAAAGTAATGCTAATTCTACCTGGAGTCAAACTTCTTGAAAATAGACATCATGCCTCTATCGTGGTCTGTGCCACAGAACCAAATACATAGCCTGAGCCCAAGAAATAGCTGTTGATCAGAACGGGCTCCCCAAGCCCCCTCGCCCCACCCCCTTTAATCCCAGACAGAGGGTAGAGCCTGGCTCAGAAGATACTGTGTTTCCAAGGACACCGTGGAGCTCTCTCTGCTTGACATTTAAACAGTTTAGTCAAATTCAATCTCAAATTGAATCAGTT
Source organism: Tursiops truncatus (assembly GCF_011762595.2). Classification (NCBI taxonomy): domain Eukaryota; kingdom Metazoa; phylum Chordata; class Mammalia; order Artiodactyla; family Delphinidae; genus Tursiops; species Tursiops truncatus. Next base: position 159,274,147 of record NC_047035.1, on the reverse strand, counting down.
CAGAAGTCTTTAATGGGGGAGACAATGCCTAAGGCTTTGGGAAACATACCGTCAAGACTCTTTCTTCCCTTCAGTCTTCTGGAATAGTTGTGTGGGAGCCTTAAAGGTAACCTTGCCAACAGGAGATGGGGTTTCCCTGCTCAGAAGCAGACCTCCCTGTGGATCCTGGGAATTTCAGCAGGAGTCGAAGGACTGCCCGTGAGATTTCTCTGCAAAGGATTTCACGCCATTGCACGTTCTCCCTGGAAGTCACATTCCTGACTGAGCCGCGCTGTGAGCTGGATGGATTTGTTCCTCTCCTTAGAATCTCAAATGTCCCGGGAGAAGAAAAGGACCACTGTGTCTGGCACACCTTGGCGCTATCTCTTCTCAGTTCAGTTCTGCCCATTTATTCCTCATGCCTTCTCTTTCTTTCTTTGAAGTCCCTTGGTATTATTCCAGCTCTTAATAGCCTACCTTCTGATGTTTTCCCAAACAAAGCATCCTTGTGTCAACTGTCAAATACTTACGCTCGACTTTGCTTTTTGGACAAATAGGAAGAGGCTGTTAGAAAAGTTTTAGTTCTCTTCATTATTTTAAAACAGCAATTAAGACACCAGCCAGAACCCTCTTGTGCTCTATTGGAAACAAACCCACCCTCCTCAGCCTTCCCTAGAATTGAATTATTGAAGCTTGATGTCATTTTGGTTTTCATGCAGCACAACCCCTTAAGAGCAATTTCATCCTTTCTTAGGTCTGATAACCAGTCCGAGTGCCAATTCTCTGAGGTACCTGAGATAGAATCTTACAAGACCATAATTTCATTTTCCTTATCTGTATTATATCATTTCCTCCCACATAACAGCTCTTAACATTGTTTGTATTGCCTTTATTATATCTGTGAATTAAGTTAGTAGAACGTATGCCATTTAAAATACGTGGAAGATTTTAAAATCATTTTGGTAAAATGATTTTAGCATACCTAGAGGAGTTGGCTTCCCTCTTTCAAATGGTACTGTAATCATACCATTCCAAAGCATAATAGTCATTCCTTATATTTTTCTTATTAATTAAAGTCTTCTGACCAATTTTGTTACCTACTCTATACGTTTCTGCTCAGTTTAAGACAGTCAACAACCAAGTTCTTTACATATTTTGTACCAACCCCTCGTAATAGGCTTCAGGGCTGAAAAATCAGTCTCTGTTTTCTTCTGGGTAACCGATGTTCATTTTAATGGAAAAATAATAATTATTTGAATTGTACTATTCCTTTAATGGAAACAGCAATCAATGGCTCTGGAACTAGTCTAACCATCTTGGCTGCACTTTGAAATAACAGTCTTACTATTACAGGGAAGAACTGAATCTGGGCTATCATTTTAACTCAATCTATAAAGCAGAAAAATGTTCTACCAGTTATTGTCACAGAATTGAAGAAGATTATACTGCCTTGTGACTAGTTTCCAGGAAACCAAGATGCACATCTATTCCTAAGGCTTGCTCTTTACCTTTTCCTAAAAACCCCTGAGCCCCTTGGAAGAGGATGGGGTATGGCCCCCCTCACTATACATGGGCTCTGTTATCTGCCACTGTATTAGCATCTCAGGAGCCAATGAAGTGACCAGGTGAGCTATGGCAAATTATTTAATGAACTCTGCTATAGCCATGAGTGTTTTATGAATTCAATATGTTGGGATCCAAGTTTGTGAGGGATGAGCTACACTAAGTCTTCAAACTAATTGTTTAATGGCAGAATTAACATCTTACAGGAAATTTAGAGTCTTGCAAACCAAAGCACAGCACTCCATCTCTATGTGGGATCTAATGAAAAATTCTATCCCTTTCTGCCCATACACAAATTTTCATTTCTGGGACAAATCTCTTTCAAATATTTTTAAGACTTGCCTCCTGACAAAAAGGAATACTTTTACTGTGATTCCCAGTGGAGTTGTAATATGATGGCTAGGTGGAAGCCTTTCTGTTATATAAGAAGTTTCTCCCCACTTTTTGAATTGCAGAGTCAAGGGCTGACTGTCCAAGTATCACCAACTCCATGTTGACAAGGCGAAGCTGAGTTTATTGCTGTGCGGGGGAGCTCCACAGAGCTTTGATAGCATCTTGAAATGGGAAGGACACGATTGAATATTGTTGACATTTTTAAATTTGGTTTGTTGGAGAGTAAACACTTTTCTTCTATACTCTTAGTTTCAGTATTGAAGCTCTGCAAATTAAACTGACAAATGATATATTAGCAAGAGAAAAGGCAGCTTTTTATTCACCTAAATTTGTGGGAGTTCACAGAAAACTGTGACTCAAAAGATGGTTAGAATTGGGGGCTTTATATATCATCTTAATAAAGGAAGATGAGTGGGAAAAAGGGTACCTATCTGTTAGGTGATTTCTTATACCAGTGCCAATCTCTTTTTTTTTGTTTTTAAAGATTTTTTTGATGTGGACTATTTTTTTTAAGTCGTTATTGAATTTGTTACAAAATTGTTTCTCTTTTATGTTTTGGTTTTTTGGCCGTGAGCCATGTGGGATCTTAGCTCCCTGACCAGGGATTGAACCTGCACCCCCTGTATTGGAAAGTGACGTCTTAATCACTGGACCACCAGGGAAGTCCTAGCCAGTGCCAATTTCTGATTTCTCACGTTCAGTGACAGGAGTGACTCTCTGGTTGCAAAACTCCTAGGGAGGGGATTTATGATGGTTGAATTATTTGGGGAGGCTCTGCTTTCTGGACAGATAAGGAGAGTTCAAGAAAAAAATATCTCTTTGAAAAGAGTGGTATATTCCAGATCACTTCAGGTTTAAGGTAGGTCTTTCTATGAGGGGGCAGAGGAGGGGGATGCTTGATTAGGACTGACTAAAGATCATGCTGTAATACAATACTTTAGGATTGTTGGGAAAGACAAGGGAAGACATTTTAGGCAAAGAATCCAAACTTGGTATGAAAACTATGCTTTCTATAGAAGAGCTGGTGGGTCCCATAAACTGTTCCTATAGTGAACAATTAAGTTATTTTCCTGGGAAAGAGAGTCTTGGAATAGTAAAGTTATGCTAATGAATATCATGGAACATTCAGCTCAAGTGCATGTGGACCGCAGGTTGCATGGGGGTGGGTGGTTTCTGTTCTCACCAGTCAGCACACTGGACTCCTGCTGTTTCTTTGGCTTACATACCAGCTACTGTGTCCTTTATATCTGTCTGTCTTTGGCAAGACTCTTTCAATCACTTTTAATTGCTTTTGATAATAACTTCATTTATACTTTGAAAAGGTTGATCTCTCGGCCCTTCATTTAATGTTGAAGTGTTCTGACACCCAGATCACGTGCACTACCTCTTACATTTATGGAGATCCAACACGTGAAATATATAAACATCTGAGTGCATGCCGGCCGCCTCTCACTGGCATCAGGTCTCTGCCAGTTTTAGTTGTATCTCCCAGGCCTGTCACATGGTAGGTACCCCAGAAGGATTTTAATAATTTCCACTTCATAGACTTCTGAAGCCCAAGAGTGTTTGCGTTTTCAGCTTATGAAACTTCTAGCCATATCAACATTCCATCAAAAGAACCCTAATGAGGTCCAGTGCTTTGGAAAGAGTACAGAGGAGCAAGCTGGACGTGGCTGATTGGAGGGACCCAGGCCACATTCTAAAAGGAGATCGCAGCGATGGAAAACGTGCCCTTTTCCCTCTTTTAAGGTCTCCCAGCTCCTTGATCCGGGCCACCCCCATCCCCTCAAGATCTTTCAACATAGAGCCAGATTTCGGTCTGCACTTCTTAGCTTAAGTTGACCTCCTTCAAAAGCAAAATTGACCTGTTCCCAACGTCTGTTACTTGGGAATTTTCTCTAGGATAACAGTTAAGAGTAGACAACTAGGTTATTCCTCCAAAAGAGCACATTCATACTGTACTGAGAGACCCCCGTCTTCACCCCTGTGTCTTTCCTTGATTCTCACACCTCCACACTCACAACACTCCTGACACCATGTGTGGCGGAGTTTGCCCTGCATCAGGCAACTCTGAGACACCAGCTGGGTGTCCTAGAATTTCACTCAGTTGTGACGCTATCTACCTGGAGGTAGCACCAAATCCCACAGGTTAAGGGCTCGGTCCCACCTGGGATGCCAGTTGCAAGGAACAGGTCCCCAGGTCACCTGCAACTTCTGTCTGACTTGGCTACAAGTCAGAGATTCCCACAACCCCCTCCTCAGGTTCTATTAATTTGCCAGGGTAGCTCACAGAACTCAAGGAACACAACTTACATTTACAGTTTATTAAAGGATAGAGTAATACAGAAGAACAGCCACAAGAGGAGATACATAGGGCAGGCCTGGGAGGGTCCGGAGCACAGGCACTCCTGTCCCTGTGGAGTTGGGGTGTGTCACCCTCCTGGTATGTGGATGTGTTCATCAACCTGGAAACTCCTGGACCCCCCATACCATTGGGATTTTACGGAGCCCTCATCACGTGGGAAATCAATATGCTCTCCCTCTCCAGCTTCTCTCCACTCTGGGGAATGGGGGTGGGGCGAAAATTCCAAGCCTCTAATCATGGTTTGGTCTTTCTGGTGACCAGCCGCCTTTCAGGAGTCCACCCAGAATCGCCTCCTTGGAACAAAGGACTCTCCTATCACCCAGGAAATCCCAAGGGATTTAGGAGCTCAGTGTCAGGAACTGGGGCCAAAGACCAAATGTTGGAACAAAAGATGCTCCTGGTGGTCTTATCACTTAGGAAATTACAAGGGTTTTTAAAGCTCCGTCCCAGGAATCAGGGGCAGAAACCGAAATATATATTTTCTATTATCTCACACAATATCTTCAACATGAAGAACAGAAGCTCAGATCCTCTCAGAGAACTGAGCTGAAGTTAATATTGGTGCAAGCAGGACTGTTGTGTACAGTTGTATATGTTGCACACTGCACAACGTAAATTGAGCGGTGCCCCCTAGAGTTGTGTGGAGACTCTGTCCCAAGCAACCTTTCAGTTGTCCCTCGAGTGACATGGTATCGGTGCCTCCATGTAGCCTTGGACTCGCCATAAAAAGGGTACGTGTTTTGCTTTCCTAGCAGGGATGTTAGATGCCAACTCACTGATCTTCACTCCCTTTGTCACTGTGAAATTGAGCTGGCTGGCTTTTAGAGTTCAGAATCAACATCTTCTCTATGCAATATTCATGGGAGGGAGAAGAGACTTTTATATTACCTTTTATCTCACAGTTTCAATGATATACTTCACACATCAGTTTTAAACCAATGTGTCTCAAGTAGAATGAACTGTGGGTAGTAGGCAAGGGATGAGGTCTCCGAGTTCAGGAGAGGTTTATCAGAATTCTATGTGGGATGGGGAATTATGTGTAATTGCAAAAAGCTATAAAATAGCGTTTTATATTACAGAGAAATGATTCCTGGTAACATTATCTGAAGAAAACAAAGGTTGACAAAATCTCCCCTGGGCTGACAGGCAGGTGACTCTCAGGCAGGTGGGATGTACTCCTTCAGGGAACATATTGGATCCCTTATGGAAGGAAAGGGAGATTCTTTTTTTTTTTTTTTAAAAAAAAAGCAGAATGGATCATGGGTTACAACAGGAACACTCCGTAAACTACCACATATAGGTTAACCTCTAGTCTGACTAGAGGTCATATATACAAACATGTTGAGGTTCTATCAGAACACAGTAATAAAAGCAGGCTTGCAATCTGACAGACCCTTGGCTCTACCATCCTTTAGCTGTGTGATCTTGGACAAATTATTTAACCTCTCTGAGCCTCCGTTTTATCATCGTAAACTGGGGCTACTTACCAGTCATTATCTCACAGGAAAAACCCTATGAAAAAATAATGCACATAAAAAAGCAAGCCCCAGAAAGCCCTCACTAGATGGTAGCTGTTATTACTATAACCAACCTGAACATTCTAAAACATCTTTTGATTTCATAACTGTTACCCAAACTGTTCCCTTTCTTAGAGAAATCAGAGATCCTGAATCTGTCTGTGTGTGTTTAAATATTTTAGTGTGAAATGCAAGTGACATTTGCCTATATCCACTGTGAGAAAAAAGTCACCAGTGGCTTAGCCTACCACCAAACTAGCCACGAGAGACAAGTAAGAATGTCTGCTTCCAGGAAGCCCTCGTGATTTTTGGAGGCACGCCTCCCAGAGAGAGGAATTCCTGGGAGCCCTGGAGCAGGGAAAAATCACGGAGTGGAAGATCTAGCGGGGTGCAGTTACCTCCATACTCAGGGCTGATGCTTGCTTGCAGGACACAGCTCCGGATTATTTTCCAAATCCAGATAAAAGAGAGAGAGACCAAGCCAGCTCAGGCTCTGTCTCTTTGACTCTCCACGCCCACCCAGATTCAAAGACAGCCAAAAATCTGGGTGTTTTGGCCCTGTATAGATAAAATCCTCATTCTTTTAAATTGAATATTTTCACATTTTTATTTGGATGTTTGACAGCGTGTATTTATGTACTTATGTATGCCCTACCTACCTCCCCCGAGGGTTCAAGATGGCAACATGACAAAGACAGCCTTAGGTTATAATTTGCTCTAAAAACCTTCCAACACAAGCCTGACAAAAACAGTGTCTGAAGAGGAGTTCCGGGCCTATGTAAGCATAACACCATTAATTTCTGTAGTAAATGGAAATAATAAAAAATATATTAGGCATAAAATCGAATCCGCAAATGTATCTTAAAATGCCAGCATGAACACAATCATTTTAACCAGATGAGAACGCTCTTCATTACTCTAAAATTAATCCACAGACCCATCTGCATTATTCTTTATGTCTGACACCAACACAGTTTCAAAGGCAAGCTTCCTGAAACTAAGGTTATGCCCATACAACTCTGATCAAATGTGATGAGAACAAAAATTCAGTAGGCCCTTAAGTGAGAAAAGAAAGAACACGCTAGGGAATTCCCTGGCGGTCCAGCTGCTGGGACTCAGTGCTTTCACTGCCAGGGCCCAGGGTCCAATCCCTGGTTGGGGAACTAAGATCCTGCAAGCTGTGCGGCACGGCCAAAAGAAAAACAAAGAAAGAACATACTTCATGCCACATCAGGATGAAGGCTTCATTTCTTCACACCAGTCATATGATCCAGCCGTGAAAGGAAATCACCAAATAATAAATAGCAACCACGAGAGTGACAGCTACCATGCCCTGTGCCGTTTCTAGCCGCCAGTTATAGTTCACTTTAAATACACAAAAGAAAATGTTGCTGAGTGAGGGCCTGCCCCTAGTTTGGGTTCAGTACTTTACATCATTAGCTCTTCATTGTCATCATGATATTTTATTAATAATAAATTAAAAATAAGGAAGGGGGTTCATTTATAAATTATACAAGCATTCAATTCCGGCCAATAGTCTAAGCAGCGTTTTGCAAAGAATGCATTTTCTCAGGCCGATAGATAGAAACATTCCCCGGGGTGGAGTGTGGATTTGCACACATGGCGGCTTCACCAAGAGTCCATTAGGCTCCGTCCAGGCTCACGTACGTGTAGCTGCCTTCGGAGGACACGTCTCACTACATGCCAGACACAAGATGGCCTCCTTGGGCTTCACTGTAAGCCCGTGAGGAAGGCGTTAGTTAGTGTGTTTGCCTTCCAGTGGGAGGAACCGGGGCCCAGAGACCTCAGGCACAAGTAGGAGAACACAGTCCTGTCTGCTGGGCCCCCAGAACCTTCACGCTGTCCACCCTGTCTCCACACTCTTTTCCAATCTTTAATTCTTATTCTCACGTCACAAGACTTCTCACCTTCAGTACAAAGAGTATTAGTGGAATAAAGCTCATTGTCAAATGTTATCATTTTCCTTATTCGTCTTGTGAATAAAACAAAAACACTAAAATTATGGGCTTGTTGTTCAACCCCCTGGCACACAGACCTGGCGGTATGGCCACACTTGAAGGAGGTCAATCCAGTCAGTACCCAAAAGAATCAGGAGGAGAATCTGACAACCGCCATGCTGACTCTCGGTGACCAGCACGCAAACTTCCTTTTCATTCACAGCACAGGCCACATTTGGTTTCCCAGAGAGATTGTCAGTTAATTGAGAACAAGCACAGTACCCTACACTGTAATTCTCCCCACAGAGGCTAAAACATGCAGCATAGCCCTATGCTTTGATATGGTGAGTATATCACATGATGTGATGTGTTCAGTAAATAAAACTTGCTTGCGTCAAGACGGTGCCTGTCCATCCCACACCAGTCCAGCCCTCGGGAAATGCTGAGGAGATGACAACAGATATAAGCCTCACAGGTACTTGAATTTAACCTCCACAACTCTTCAGACGCTCACAGTCATCACCAAACCCAGCCTTTTTAATAATCACTTAGAACTTCTTCAGCGCTAAACCACTTCCTAATCTTTTTTTTTTTTTTTGCGGTACGCGGGCCTCTCACTGTTGTGGCCTCTCCCGTTTTTAGTAAAAATAACCCAAAAGCAATGGCAAATCTGCCATCTTTCACTCTGTGTGGTCCAGAGTTTTTCGCAAACGATTCTAGAATTTAGCTTTCAGACTTTTTTCCTGCCTGGAGAGCACAAGGTCTTTAATACTGAGAGTGAGCATCCTGGCAGCTTTGAGTCCTCTTTCTCTCGTGTCTGCTGAGCCAGGCTTGCCTCTGAAGCAGAGGGTAAGATGTGAGCCAGGGGCTGCTGTACGAACGAGGAAGGGGCTCTTGGTTCCTCTCACATGGGCTGACGTGTGCTATTAGGTGTGGTAACGTGCACTTGTTTCCCATCCAGGGAATACAGACTTTTTTCAAGCATTTGACTTTTTCTATGGATTTTTCCTTGAGAATCTTGAAAAGACAATGCCAAGCTGCTGTTAAACTGTGGGAACATGCGGATCATCCAGTACAAACATGTGCCATTTCCTTCCTGCCATTTTCTCACCCTTCTAAAGAATAGCAGGTTTTTTCATTGCTGTTTTTAACAGGATCAAAAGGGTTACCCCGCAGTACCATTGATGGAGACCTCCCAGCCGAAAGCTTATAGTAACCACCATTCTTACAGGCCATATCCTGCCATTGATTTTTACATAGAACTCCCCATTGATTGCAATAGGGAGTTTTTCCCTTAGATCGATGGCAGGATATAGCTAGCGACATTAAAGCATAGATAAAAGACCCTTGAGTTAACTGTCAACTGAACGAAAATTTAGATGTAAACTCATTTAACAAAAATTGGCTTTCAAAGTGTTCGTCAGAAAAGAAAGCATTTCAAAATGCCTTCCCCCCGCCCGCCCCTTAAGTTCAATGTAAATAAGATTTCTTATTACCAAATCATGATTTCCTTAGATGTGTCTTTTTGCTTTTCATGTTTATCAAAATCCCATTCTCATTAGTACTTTTAATAGATTTAAAAAAATTTTTAAAGAAATGTGGGGTTTTCCCTCAAACAGTATAATATCTAGTGGGGAAGAAAGATGGGTACACATATAACTCTAGATCAAAGTGGGAGGAAAAAAGAAAGAGAGTAGAGAAGGGAGAGAGTGTTTCAAATCTGACAACCATTTTGCACTGGGGAGAGTGCTAAGTACTAGGGGTCTACCTCACGGAGGAAAAGTCATCAAAACCTGTGATCATTTATAGATGTGGATTTTAACACTGGTTCACCACGTAGGACAGGCATGGAAACGTGATTTCAAATTTGCTGACAAACTTATGGTTTCCAGTCCAACCTGTAAACAGCTTGGAAGATGCCACCCCATGCTAACAACAAATAAAAGGTTAACAAACTGAAAATCAACAGCTCTTCTTAGAGCCAGCAGAGAAGTGAGGTCACAGGACAAACTGCCGCCTTCCAAATTAGAGATACTAAGAGGCAAATACAGAAAATCACGACTTACTGGAGAGAAACCCACAAGCCACAACCCTCCTGGGAACCAGTGCCGGGCAGGAAAACCTCAACTGTAATGGACTGGACTTGAACTGAATTGCTGGAGCCTCAGGGTGGACAAGTCTGAGAATTAAAAAATCCAGGGAGGGGACTTCCCTGGTGGTGCAGTTGTTAAGAATCCGCCTGCCAGTGCAGGGGACACGGGTTCGAGCCCTGGTCCGGGAAGATCTCACAGGCCGTGGAGCAACGAAGCCCATGCACCACAACTAATGAGCCCGCTTGCCACAACTACTGAAGCCTGTGCGCCTAGAGCCTGTGCTCTGCACAAGAGAAGCCACCTCAATGAGAAGCCTGCGCACCTCAATGAAGAGTAGCTCCTGCTCGCTGCAACTGGAGAAAGCCCGCGCGCAGCAATGAAAACCCAACGCAGCCAAAAATAAATAAATAAAATTAAAAAAAAAAACCTCCAGGGAGGCCCAGTCATGGGGGGGGCGTGGGGGGGCATGGGAGGTAAGGGGGTGTGGGGGAGTAGGGGGTGGAGGTATGGGGAGCATGGGGGGAGGGTGCATGGGGGAAGGGGAGGGGGAGGGGAGAGGGCGCTCCCACACTTTGATGAGTTTTGCCTCCTAGAGCTCTATCTGGTTCTCATAGTGAAGATCATAGAAAAGTCCCTGAGTGCTTCAGCCAGGGAGGGAAGAAGAAGCATCGTGAAATATCCCTGACACTCCATTCTATTAACCAGGGCTGCCCTCAGGAGAGACTAGTTAACCTGAACCTCATCTGCTGAGGTTTCTTCAGACCTCACTGACCAGGGGGAGTGGAAATACCCAACTCCAGCCCCCCATCCTATCCCATCTAAGGGACAGACGGTAGAGCCAAGAAGCATGTGTGAAGTTCACTGTCCAGAGTCGTAGGCTCACCAAGACTGAGACCTCATCCTAGGACCACAGCACATTCCTCACCAGCGACACCCAACCTCACCATCACAGCACTAAAGCCCTCCTTACAGCAGTGCCTTCTACCCAGCTCAGCATGTCCACTATCAAGGAAAAAATTACAGATTTGCTGCCAAATTTGTGAACGTAACCATATAAAATTGTCTTGAAGCTTTCATCAGTCTGAACAACTTAGGTTAGCGCCAGGAACTCTGAAACAGTTTTCTAATTAGTGGGGGAATCAGGTGGAGTTGATTCATGTATATTTGAAATTGACATTAATCTCATTCAAACATGTTTAATGAATAATCATTAAAATTTGATATAAGTAGACTTCACAAATCTATTCCATTTTTAACAGAGGAATTGTGTGGGTAAAATGAAGCACAATAGAGCTTTGCTCCCTGGACACAACACCATCTGACTGACAGATTAAAGAGATTCTGTCAGCCTCATGTTTCAAAATACTTTTTTAGTTTTAGGTGGTTTCTTTATTTGTCCCCATGTTCATACACCCACGTAATGAATCTCAGATTTTACACAAAATAAGTTGCTTACGTTGTCATCCTGGAAGTGAAATCTTAAATTTGAGGAAATGGCTATGAACACTGGCAAACTTACAGTTAGTACGTCTCAGACATTAAAAGATGCCGATCTCCCCCAATTCCTTCTGTGCCAGATAAAATCATTACACAAGATTAGAAACCCACAGGGTGGGAATTGCTTCCCTACCTGAAAAGTGACCTGAGTGGACGTCTGGCTTCCCACCTCCTCCTTGAGACAGTTCGATTCCTCTCTCCTTCTCTCTGGGGCAGAGATGCTCTCCAGCCATACCCAGAAGCTGTCCCAGCTTCTTTCTAGCCCAGCAGACAGGGGTTCTCAGAACATAAATTAAGCACTTCTACTAGTGAAGCACCTGGACGTATAAGAGATTTACTAGGGGGGCTGGGGGTAGGGAGGGCAGCGTTTGTCTTTCCGTAGGGTTGTTTGTATTCACTCTCAGCTCTTCACTTTTGTATGCACACACAAGTGCACACACACTCACTGGAAACTAGGACGGGCTCTCTGGAGTTTTGCAGGCTGTCTGGAGTCGGCCTGCGGGCATTGCTTATAGCCATGAACATCATCAGAGCTGTCCAACGTATGTTCCTGGATTTTCTTCTGAGCACAGAGTAGGATTGCAATTCCTCGCCCTCCTAGCCAGGCGTGGGCCTGGGATCAGCTCTGGCAGGAAAGGCAATGGGGTGATACACCTCCCTTCAAGGGGGAGCTTGAAAAGCCAGTACGTGACTCGCATTCTTTTTCCTCAAGTTGCCACACTGGCTACTCTTTTAGCTGGCATTGTTCTATCAGACTGGGTCCTAGAGATGGCTACAAGGCAGGAGACAGACGAGTGCATGGACAGAAAATATACCCTATTTTTTCACACTACTGAGATTTAAAGGGTGTTCTTCACCCCAGCTTAACCTCGCCTCTATGGCTGAGATACTAACCTTGAAAATCCCCCAGGCTTCTGAGAAACTCTTGTGTTTACACGGCCTGTCTTCGAGCAGAGTCCTAGAGATCAGCACTTTCTCTGTGTGCCTTCTCTGAGCGCCGATGGAAGCCCGTCCTGCTAAGGCCAGCACGGACGCCTGCTGGTTTCCGTATCTGCCACGTGCTTCGCAAAAGCTCCCAAAGCTCTTGACATCAGATCTGGGCTGAGCGTTTCTGCAAAGACAAAAGGTCACTTTAAGAGCCCAAGCCTTTTGCTTTTGAAGCGAACTCTTGGTCCTTACCCCTTTCCTACCTGAACTCACTCTCTCATAAATTCAAACAAGATAACTAGCCCATCAGACATTAATAAAGACATAAGGCCGCCGACCCATTTTGGGAAATACGCACTTAGTCACCCATTTCTCCACCGAACTATTCATCTGCCCCCACTTCCAGGAATTATTTCTGTCGAGAACAGCAGTTATCCGTCCTCCCGCTCCCAGTCTTCCTTGGCTCAGCCGTCTCTCAACCCATAATAAGGCAATTTGAAACACAAACCAACTCAGGGAAGTGGCCCGTCTCTGAGCACGTGTGTTGCTGCCTTGGGCTCTTCCACGAGCCCCTCTGCTGGGACTGCCCAGTCAGCACCCTCAGCTGCCGCCCTGGGATTCTCACCTTCCACCCGCACACAAACAATAAGGACCGAATCTCCAATTGCAGCTTTCTGCAAACTTCAGATTCATTAGCCTGAAGTTTAAAAAAAAAAAAAAAAAATTCAGTTGATAATATCAGAACTTACTCTCTCCCACAGGCCTAAAAGAAAAGAAACTTAAGCGGAAAAAAATACAGTGACACTGAAATATTCAAATATGGGATTTACATGACAACGGGGGAATAAATTCCATTTTTCACCATTCTACCTGCAAATGATTACAGAGCAGTAGAATCGTTGGTACAGCAAAAGCAAGTCATATTGAGATTAAACCTAGAAGTTCAAAAGATTGATGGAAATCTTTTGCTCATTTCCAAAACAAAGGCAGCAAGAGACACCTGACTACACCCTGGATAACTAGGCTTTCTTTCCAACCTTCATCACCGAGCTTTTCTTCTCATGTCAAAGTCCTCTCTGCTGAGACAATCCGTAATGTGGGTTCGATTATGCCCCGTTGTCCTGAAGACATTTGTGTTTAGAAAAAGTGAGGCCTCTCTGGGTTAGGTGGCCCTTTTTTACGCTTCCCCAGTAGTCCCTGCATCCGGCTCGTGTGTGCTGTTCACGCTGCAGGGGGCCCATCTGACACCCTTATCTGACGGTGCATTCCTTCAGGGAGGAACACCTCTGATTTCACTGCTGCATCCTTGGCAGTGAGCATCACGCCTGGCACAGAGCAGACACGTGCTGAATATTGAATGTCGAGGGCTTTTTAATGATGCCATTTTTGAGTATCCCAGACTCTCCGCTTCCAGGATAGGAGTCAGGACAGAGCCAGGGTCCAGGACAGCAGTAAGGGGACGGCCGAGTTCCCTTCACGAGCTCTTCTCCCAGGAAGGAGCAGGTCAGGCCTGAGAAGGAGAATTCTCCTGGCTCAGGCTTCTCACTACTTAGGGGACCGTCAGGCCAAGTTATTGCGGGGAGGGTGGGGCCTTCTGCCTTCTCCAGGCACCTTGCCCTCCCACCACCTCAATGTGTTCCTCAGCTTGTAGGGGTTGCATGGGGGCTTTACTATGCAGGCACAGCCCATTAAATCACTGCCCACTGGTGATTAACTCCTCACCAGCCCTCTCCCCTCCCCAGTTGGGGGTTGGGGCTAAAGGTGTCAGCCCTCTAGTCATGCCTTGGTCCCAGCCACAAGCCATCTCGACAGCACACAAAATATACTCTTCCTCTTAAAAGCGCGCAGGACCCCACAGGGCTCTCCGGGTACTAAAGCCCCTCCACGTCCCCTGCTTCTTGTTTGTAGAAAAAGGCTCTAGTCTCCTAGGCCTTTCCTGAGCTCCAAAGAGCAGACTCAAGCAGTTACTAATTAGGGAAGTGGGGGAGCAGACACAAAGGAAAAGCAGTAAAGCAAGAAAAGTAATGATAACTTAAACAATAGCTCAGTGATAAAACAGAGCCCTAGTTTCTCCTCAAGAGATGTACACAAGAATCTGACATGTATCTTTGAGTTGTTCTGCAAGAACTAATATCTCCTCCCACCCGCAGGTGAAGGATGGTGACTACCTGCTGACCACAAGCACAGAGGAGATCCCAGACTGGCTGGAACCAGAAGGTTGATGATTAAGATTCCTGAAACATCACCCTGTCACCTCACCACCAACCAATCAGAAGAAAGTCCATGAACGGCAACCCCAAATGTTGCCTTTAAAAACCCTTCCCTGAAAGCCATGGGGAAGTTCGGGTCTTTCGCACACAAGCTGCTTGTTCTCTTTGCTGCGTCCTGCAATAAACACTACACTTTTCTTCGTCCAAACTGGGTGTCAGTAGATTGGTTTTGTGGGCAAGTGGACCCAAGTTCGGTTCAGTTGCACTCTGGAGATGCCAAAGATTTCAGGAATTATGACGGGAACGAGGGACACTCTTTTCTCCCTGGCCCTGAACACTAATGCAATGACATCATTGTTTACTTTTGAACCCATTTTTCCATCTATTGTCTGTCTTTCCTACTAGAATGAAAGTTCATTAAGGTCCAGGACTCAATCTCAGGACTCAGATGTACTCAACAGACACCTGCTAGGTGAGGGAGCGAGTGAGTGAAAAAGCCTGAGGGTCACAGGTACACAACTGCTGAGAGCCACAGACCTGGGTGTTTGGACTCTTCCTTCCAGGCTCTGCCTCTAACACCAGGAGGTCTGCAAACAGGAGTTCCAAGTCTCTTCCTCTGCAATCCAAGGAAACCGAAAGCCCTTTTTGAGAGCTGTGTTAGTTTGCTAGGACTGCCATAAAACAAAGTACCAAAACTCAGCGATTTAAAACAACAGAAACTTATTCTCTCACTTTCTGGAGCCTAGACGGCTGAAATCAAGTTGTCAACAGCACCGTGCTCCCTCTGAAGGCTCTAGAAAAGAATCTTTCCTAGACTCTTCCTGGCAGTGCCAGCATCCTCAGTGCTCCCTGGCTTCTACCTGCATCACTCCAATCTCTTCTCCGTCTTCACGTGGCCTTCTCCCCTGTGTACGTCTGTGTGTCTCTTCTTTTCTTCTTATGAGGACACCAGTCATTGGATTAGAGCCCATGCCATCAATCCAATATGACCAGGATAATCTCATCTTAATGTGATTACATCTATAAATGTATCTAGTTCCAAATAAGGTTCCATTCACAAGTACTGGGGTTAGAACTTCAACATCTCTTACGGGGGAAGAAATTCAAAGCCCAAAGCATTGATTAGATTAGTCACGTGGTGCACATGGGAACTACTTTAAGAATCAACCAGTCCTTCCATCTTGGTCTTGAATTTAGGCTACACAGTGTCTTCTGGGACACAGACTAAGGAGTCTCCATGTGGCATCTTTTTATCAAGAAGCTCATCAATCTCAAACACATGGAATTTTGGAAGAAATTGCAGTAGAGAGTTTCTGAAATCTTTATTAAGTGTCAGGGAAGAGGATAAACAGAATACAAAGCAACTATTTAGGTGACAGACATTAGTAAGGAAGGGGAACCATCCTAGTGTTTCTAAGAAGACTAGGATTTTGGAATGGAGATAGGTCCAAACTTTTAATAGAAAAGTGAACAAGTTTAGTCTTAGCAGTGAAAATATATTTACCAAGTGCACAAATTTCTGAAGAAGAAACGTGAGAAATGACCCCAGAAGCCCAGATTCAAATGGCTTTTCTCTACACAAAAAAACTAAAACTGCATCCCAGTAATGCCCAAACTACCAGATGGTAGTGGACAAATTCCATGAACAGATATTTGTTCTATATAATCCCAAATGTCCAACTGTCAGGTGGTTGTCGTGGTCAGAAGTACAGTCCTGTATCCCTTCCCCGCCCTGACTGCCGTAGGAGGGTCATGTGAACATCACTAAGAGGACTGCTCAATTACCAGGAGAATTGTGAGTCCGTGGAAAAATCAAATGCAGCAGAGGGCGTGGAGTCCGTGATTGCCAAACGGGAGTGTATTCCACTCCTAAGCTGACTGACAGCTTGATTTGGGCTCAGGAGAAGCAGTTGCTGAAGGAGGACATACCATCTCTCTCTGCGATTCATAGCACGAGAAGACCTTAAGAGAAGGGCATTTCATTTGGTTCAATACTGCACTCTCCCCAAATAAAGCACACTTCCACATGAAGGAATGCAGGCCTAATTTTTGCAAATAGACAAGCAGTGGCTGACTACAATACTATAAAATGAATCTCTGCAAAATTGTGGGAGACAATCTATTGTGCTCCTTCCAAATCTAAAAACTGTATAACTTTGGAGATTTATTTCAGTCCCAGAAGATTTCAGATACACAGATATTTCACGTTCAGTGAAAGAGAGATCAGAAAAGAGTAACATTAGAAATGATACAGAAGGAATTTAATCATGGACCCAGCACACAAAATGATCAGCTGAGACTCCACTTTGAAGCAAGCGTCTAAGGAAATCAGGAGTGGTTGTTTCATCTTCAGAGGCTGATCTGTGTGAACAGGAAGGACCAGCGCCATGGAGCCATTTAGAGAGAGGCCATAGGACAGGCTATCAGAAAAATCAAGTCATCCTCCACCTGAAAGAGCCTTGAGAAGCTGTACTTTCTTCAGTAATTTATATTTTGTAATGCTGGTTCTAAAACTGAGGACAAGGGTTCTAGGTGGGGTGGAGAGAGCATTTTGGAATTAACCTGGGAGTCTTTCTAAATTACATGTCCTTTCATATAACTGACGAAAAAATGTTTTCTTTCGTTCTCTAATCGAAGAAATAAAAAAATTAGACAACAGGGAAATATTCTCTTCCTTCTCAAATTTTTCAAGGATTATTGACAAAGATATAGGCAGCATAAATCAGTGCACACTATTTTGGACTCCAGTTTGGCAATATATCAAGAACTTTGAAACGTTCTTTTTCTTTGACCAAATAATTCCATTTTATGGAGTTTGTCCCAACAAAATAGTTTGAAATGTGAACCCTGGTTTAGCTATTCATCTTATCATTACTTGTAATGATGATAATTATATACTCCATATGCCAAATAAATGGAGCAACATGTAAAAAAAAATTAAATTAAAAGTAAAAAATAAATTACATGGACTTTGGGAGAGTCTGAGGGGAGGCTGGTGGGAGAGGGGTGATCAGGCAGGAGTATGTGTGAAAAGGTTCCTCAGGTGACTCTAATAGTCTTACTTGTTTCAGAATCATTTTTACAGAAAATAGAATAAAAAGAATTTTCCTTCATTTCAATCTATTTTGTTAATGATTTTTCCTCCAAAGTTTGCTTCACTTCTCACATGGCCATACTTTCCTTCTGCAGAGTAGGCTGTTAAGGAAATCGCTGTAACAATTTACTCAGTAGAACTGTCTTAGCCAAGTCTAAAAGGTTCTTTTTTTTTCTCAATTTCAAAAACTCTATTAATTTGCGGTGATAAAAATCTTTCTCATCTTGAGAGTTCAGTGAAAAAAAAAATTCAAGAAATATATGATTGCCAAAAACTGTGGTAAATTCCCTTTTGTGTTGCTGCACAAATAGGAATTTACCCCAACCAGACCTCCCATGCTTAGGGACTTTCCTCAAACCCCTTGACTTTTTAAGATTATGAAACATGCTCTGGGTACAGCCCTCTCAGAGCCCACACCCTCCCACTCCAGGAAGAGACAGAACATCTGTTCTTCAGCTCTCTGGGAAAGTATATTTAATTACTGGATGCTTTCCTTTTCAAAATGGTGCTGGCTTTTTTCTTCCCTCCTTTTGTTTTAAGCCTCTGGGGCACAAACAAAACAAAATAATCCCTTCGATGTTTAAATCAGATAATAGCATGTGCATCAACGAAAATAACAGCTAATAGCATAAAATCGGGTCTTCTAGACCTGCAGAGAATCCAGAGTCAGGATCAGGCATTGCTCCTCTCAGCATCCATGAAATACATTTACCTCAGGAGACTTCTAGAAGCAAGGGTGTGCTGAAAACGGGACAGTGTGGAAGCAAAGGAAGATGATGGGATTTTGCAAATTTGAGGAACCCACAACGTTCAGCTTGGGTGTCTCAATCCCGGCACGATCTATCAGAAAACTGCACACGTGCATGTGCACACGTGCGTGTGTGTGAGAGAGAGAGAGTGAGAGAGAGAGAAGAGATACATTGGAAGAGATGCAAGCAAACCAAGCACGTGAGTCTTCTTCCTGAGGAAACGACATCTTCCACGTCATGGTACGAAAGACTGAAAAAATGAGAAGCAGGGATTTCACTGGATTCAACCTTTAAAAAAAAAAAAAAAGTTTAAGTAAGTGTGATCCTGGCATCATTCACATTTAAACACCAACCAGGGACCAATATCGCCAGCCTTTGTAAGAATTTTGTTATTCCAGATTTGTAATTTTCCTACGGTCTTATTTTTTTTAAGTCCTGTTTTTCTAAAAACCAGCAAAAGCTAGCCACAAAGAAGTCTGCTTTCGTTTTAGCAAGAGCAGAAGAGGAATAATGGAAACACTCTCCAATTTCAATTCCGTTCAAGGGTGATTTTTTGAAGCACTTCTAAGCCAGAGTCCCTGCCCTCATGAAGTGGACATTTATCGGAGAGATACGCAATCAAAGACACAGTCGTTCCGTTGGGAGGGGCAGATCAGGGAAGATTCCCAGAGAAGTGATGTTCACACATGGTTCCCAAGCTCTCAGAATTTCCAGGGGAGCCTTTCACACTACGCGTGCCTGGATCTCTCTCTCTCTCTCTCTCTCTCTCTCTCTCTGGATCTTTGAAATCAGCATCTCTAAGAGAGGACTGTCTGTTCAAGTTTTCCCCAGGAAACATGGAAGCAGTAGTCTGACCCTGGGCTCCAAGAGGAGAAGAACAATGAAGAACATCTAGGAGGCTGGAGGTGAGATGAGCACGGTGGAGGGAGAACTGAGAACCGGATGGGCGTGCTTGGCACTTAGGGAGCAACTCGGGCTTAGCTGGCTGATCAAACTGGAGGACGGAAACGGCCAGATCAGGAAGGATTTTGTGTATACTGTACTGTCTGGGGGGGTGGACTTCACCCCGGGACAATACATGGATGAATGGGAGCACAGGAGACGGGGGCGGGGGTCTGGGGACTGCGGGAATAAAGCTGAGAGATGTCAGGAGCCATGCCAGATCCACGCCCCTATCAACGGCTCCAAGCAACCAAGAACCACTTCCGCTGCCTCTGTTGCACTGTTTATCCCCCAGCTCTTCCCTTCCGTCTACACCCCACACAATTCACCAGTGGGGAAAAGAGATGAGATGGAAACATCCATGTGGTTTAGGATCGACTGGTCCACCTCCCCTTTCTCATGTGCACAAACAGAAATGCACACAGCTTCACCCAAGGAGAACGGATGCCGCCCTCCATCATTTCCACCAAACCTCTCTAGGCTGCCCGGTGTGACTTCTTTCTCTACTTAAGGCTACTTAAGAGGCTCCTTTTAGCTGATCTCACTTGTAAATACACATCATGGTTGGTTTGAGTCTCTCCCTCTGACGCTGGTGATTGGCTCTAAAACCCCCCATAGGATGATACACATCTTGTCCTCCTGGTCACATGACCAGGTTCTCAGGGTGCGAATCTCCTCCCTGGTTTCATTAGAGAGTAGTGATGTCTGTCGTAAGCATGTGAGTGGACGCAGCAAGGAGGAACGGCTCTATCACAGAGGTCGGGTTGGTCCAGTCTTTGTCTTCAAGTGAGAGCCGGCCTGACCTGTCCCCGCAGGTGCATCAGTGCAGCTTAACTGGCAAAACTGGAAATCAGGAGCAGACGTCAGTGGGAAGATTTAATGAAAACATTTAGTGGTAACAGGTCAAGAGGTGGATCTTTTAAAACCACACATTCTTCCCCCAGCCTCTGTTTACGTAAATATACTTGTGCTAATAAGAAGGGAGGTTTCCCTAAGCAGAGGAAATGAGAGATGAGAGGAAAATAACCCCTCGACAATAGAGATTTTTATCTTTATCAGTAACCTCATAGAAAATAAACTGTACTGGGGAGGATTAGGGCATCCCTCCTTCATCCATCCGGTGGGTCTGTAAACAGCACTGTTGTTGAAAGCATCACCCAGTGTGGAGAATCTCAGCTTAATGTAACTGCAGACATTTTCCAACAGGCCACTGCCTTGTCCACTCGGCTGCCCACAGCTGTTTCGACGTTCTCGACTTTAATAAGCCTTCATACGTTGCTGTGGGGAAAGCTGGGGGGCAAAGATGAAGAGGAGTTGCCAGAGAATGACTGACCCCAAACTTTGTTTTCTACTCTGAGTCTGACCCAGACAAATGATTTGAACCCCAAATCAAAAGAAAATCCAGAAATCTCCATCTCCCCTACTCAGAAATTGTTTCTCTTAAAGCGCTGTCCGTATGTTGGAAAGAATATTCAGAGGTTGAAACTATCTAATAAAAGTCATTATCAAGATCTAGAAATTAATTTTGGTGAAAGGAAGATTTAACACAACAAATGATTTTGCAGAGTATGTAGAAGTGTCTTTGTGTTAGATTCTTGTTTGGGAAAGAAAAATAAAATCCTTAAAAATGAATTGAGTTACCATTCTAATGCTGTGGTTTACTATGCTGAATGAAGCCAAGATCCAGATCAAAAGGAAAGCAATTTAAAACACAAGTCTAAAAGATGAGCTCATAACTGAACTTTCTAAAAAAAGAGAAAACCTTTCACAATAGAGGCATCCCAGTTTTGAGCTATTCTTCCCAGGAGAGGGAAAGAAAAATAGAGCAATAAACAGAAACAGAGAGATACCGGGGGGAGAGGGAAGCCAGAATATTCCGTTTTCCATGGACAGGTAGCTCGTCTGTGTCTCACACCCCACCTGAACCCAAATGCTGCATGTATAAGTGAGACAGAATAATAGCCCTTTCCTTGGGTGTTTGACATAGTCTAAAGCTGTGACTGTGGATTCAGAAACATCTGTCTTCTGCATCCATCATCTGTCTGGTCTACCTTAGACTACAGTCTTGGGTGGAACTAAGAGCTCTAGTCATGCGAGATGATGCCTCCAGGGGAAGGAGGTGAGAACACAGAAATATTAAGACACCATCAGAGAAACGATTCAAAAGCCAGCAGCTGACACTGTTTAGTCTCATCGACATACAGAGACTGCATAATCTTAAAAGTGAACTATGAAAGAAGTTAAGGGCCTGCTTAAGGCAAATGTTGGCAAGTATCACAACCAGACCGCTTAGGCTACTTCTAAGATTCCAGTGGACGTGAGTTTGTGGTCGAGAAGGCAAGAGGATTCCTCAGGACCCAGAGTTCAGCTTTTCCTAGTCTGGTGTCAAACCCAAGCAGGGCATGAAAACTGATTTTTATAGAGTCCAAGGCACTAACAGTATATAAAGTTTTATAATCTGATTTCGACAACACGATCCTTGCTGTGTAAATTCTCATTCTGCTGAGAATGCAGAATGGAAGACACTGAATGTGAGGGGAAAGTCTAGACCTGCTCAGGGACAAGGGGTTAAAAAGTTGATACGGGTAATTACTTAGGCAGTAAGCCTAAAAAATTCAATATCAAAATCAGGGCTGGTTCGAAAGAGATAACCCAGGGCGCTAGGGAGACCAGAGGGGCAGGTGAGTCGCAACTGCCTCACCTCCAACATTTCAGTGCTGTGGGATCTTGCTAAGTTTTCTTATGAAATCAAAGAAAGGACGGATTTCTGTGAGCTGCCCCTTCATGCTGTCCTTACAGCAAACATTCTGCAACATCAAGGCAATCATCTTCCTTTTTTGGCTCGAAAAGCAGATTAAGTACATGTGACTGAAATTAAAAAATTCAACTTCACTAATGACCACGCCCCCAAAGATCTGCTGATGTAAATAAGTAAGCAAAGTATTAATTCTGACTCCGCACAATGATCGACCCCCCCAAATAATGTATCTGCTGATATAAATAAATAAACGAGGTATTAATTCTGACTCTGCACTTAAGACACATTCTGCATTAACGCTGCTCTTCGCTTATTTTATTCATAATTATTCAAAATCATCCAGAGAGGCACAGAATGATTTCCATGGCAATTTCATGGTCCTGACTTCAAAGAAGTCATTATTTTCTGAGATTCACCCAACAGCAAGAATGACAAAATCACAGAACTGCTTATTTCTAGTGCTCTGCTTGGCAGGTGACCCAGATGGGTGACTCTGTGACACGGACGAGCACTTCATTTTGGATCCTGAGACCTGGCTCAGGGCCCCAGCTCCACCCCCTATTTTCAGTGAGGCATACTTTTGACTTGTTTTATTTCTATCCCCTTTAAAACCATATCCCGTCGTTTCTCTTCTGAAATTCTTCAATTTTTGCCATTAAGCATTTTTACTGGGCTCTCTAGAATCATGCTTCTATGAAACATTGATAGGCTAAAGATTACAATT
Organism: Tursiops truncatus; assembly: GCF_011762595.2. Lineage (NCBI taxonomy): Eukaryota > Metazoa > Chordata > Mammalia > Artiodactyla > Delphinidae > Tursiops > Tursiops truncatus. Next base: position 159,251,378 of record NC_047035.1, on the reverse strand, counting down.
TCAAGCTACCTAACCATTGCGTAAATACGGCCTGGAAGGAGATAACGTAGTGCTTCACGTACAGTTATGGAAAAGAATGCCTAACGCCAAGCAGAGTGTAGGTGGCCTGTTTCTATGAAATCAATATTTGTGCATAATTTAAACAAAAAATGTACTACAAAGTTTATCATGAATAACTAGTTATTCCCTTCCTCACACCTCTTTCCACTGAGTCCTACTGCCCAGTGGCAAGAGCTTCAGCTTTTTAGCTGATTCTTCTGATACTTGCTTCCATTTTTCTAAATACTATGATTAAATTCAGACCTGATGTATCAGTTCCCTATTAAAACAGGGGAGGCTTTAATTCTTTATACCAATAAATACACACACACACACACACACACACACACACACACACACACACACACAGAGTCTCTGTTCCCCACCATCCTCCCATAACATTATATAATAACTTTGTTACTCTGTGCAATTATTGTTTCCAGCTGAATCACACAGTGAATTGTGACAACATTTCCCTTCTTGGTATAATTTTTTTTCGGTTCATAGTTGCCTCTGTTTGGTTTGTTTGACTGGTTTTCTATACCCCATCACTCAATCATTCTTTGATAGAGATGGGGTCTCCTAACATGGCCACGGGCGTCATAAATTCTAACCCTTTTTTGATTCACGTCCCTGGAGCCTTCTCTGTCCTGCTCTAATCTCTTCTGGTTTCACTATGCACGGCTGCAGTTTTGTGCCTTCTCTTCATCATCAACCCAGGAACTTCTTTTCTCTCTCTTTTGCACCTGATGCACAACTTCCTGATCTTCTATCTTTCTCTTTACTCCTTTGTCTTCCTAGAACAATCTTCTAGTGGCTTCTATAGAAAAGACACAGGGAAGGTCACTATTTGAGACTTTAATATGTCTTTAAAAATCCTCACTTTCATTTGCTAATCTGACTTGCTCAAGAATTTCAGGTTGGAAAACATTTCCTTTACAATTTTAAAGGCATCGTAATACTGTTTTTCCAGTTTCCACTGTTGTTACTAAGAAGTCTGGTGCAATTCTAAAATTCAATTTTGTGTGCGTGTGTGTGTGTGTGTGTGTGTTTGGTTTGGTTTTGTGGGGTTTTTTGTTTTTCTTTTCGCTATGCGGGTCTCTCATTGTTGTGGCCTCTCCTGTTAGGGAGCACAGGCTTCGGACGTGCAGGCTCCACGGCATGTGGGATCTTCCCGGACCGGGGCACGAACCCGTGTCCCCTGCACCAGCAGGCAGTCTCTCAACCACTGCGCCACCAGGGAAGCCCTTGTCTTTTTTTTAATCTGTAGAAGCTTCTGAGGTTTTCTCTTTATTCCTATTGCTCTAGAATTTCATAATGAGTCTTGGGTGCTTTGTTTTGTCTGATTTTTGGTTTTTTTTGGTTTTAGCTTATTATTTTGGAATCTTAGTGTAGAAACTCACGTCCTTCAGTTTTAAAATATTTTCTTGAATCATATCTTTGATCATTTTCTCCCTTCTTTCTTCTCTGTTTCTCTTTCTGGAATTCTTATCAATTAGATATTTTACTTACTGGATCAAGCCTCTACTTTTCTTATCTTTTTCTCCTTTTATAAGGATAAATGTCATCTTCATTCTTCTTCCACTTTTTGAACAATTTTCAACTTTTTGCCTTTCTATTAAATATTTTATTTTTACTATTGTTTAATTTCTAAAAGTTCTTTCTAGTTTTCTCATTGTATACTGTTCTTATTTCATAAATACAATATCTTCCTTCTCAATATGAAGATAATAATTATTGGGGCATTGTTTTGTTTCGTTTTAGTTTTCTTTTCTTCCCCACATTGCTGTGTTTTTTCATATTTTTTTCTTTCTTTTGGTTTGTTTCACTCTTTATGTGGGAGTCTCTCCTAAGGAACTGGTGGTTCTTAGCCATCACTCATTTAAGAAAGAGGAACTAGAGAGCTAACTATAAGCTCAGGGTCCCTCCATAGGGCTTATGAGCTTTGCATTTGAGGGCAGAACAAGGACCAGCAATTTTAAAGGATGATCCCAAATATCAACATCAACAAGTCTTTTTTCCTGGAACCTACAATTTCTCTAGAGAGAAATCCTCCAGTCTCTAGTTACTGCAAGGGTGCTGGGGACCTCGGCAGAGGAGGGAGCTGGGGGTAGGGAGGTACGTCTCTCAGTAAGACATAGTCATGGAATCTCCCAGCTCTCACTTCTGCAACGTACCCGCCATTAGCTGCCTTGTGAGCATGGAACTAGAGTCTCTGCTCCAGTTTCTACAGAGACTCTGCCTGCCCCCTGCTCAGGTCAGGAAGAATGAGAGAGAGAGGAGACGGGGTTCTAACTACTCCATAAACAGAATTTCCAGCTTACTGATTACCTTTTCTGCCAATTCTTGAGCCAGTCCCAGATCCTATGAGATAATAAAAGGACTCCTTATTGCCATTTCTCTCTGGAGGCACAGAAATTTCAGATGAGTCTCTTTTCCTTTCCCCTCTGCTTTCCATCCTTATGAAATGTCACTGATACGTCTCGTCCCCTCTGTGCCATCTCTCAGTCTGTTTGTCCTTTGATCTTTTTTTTTTAATAATTGAGTTTTTTTTTTAAAGATTTTTTTGATGAGGACCATTTTTAAAGTCTTTATTGAATTTGTTACAATACTGCTTCTGTTTTAGTTTTTTGGCTGCGAGGTATGTGGGATCTTAGCTCCCTGACCAGGGATCAAACCTGCACCCCCTGCATTGGAAGGTGAAGTCTTAACCACTGGGCTGCCATGGAAGTCCCTGTCCGTTGATCTTAAACCTCTTAAAATTATTTACTGTCAGCTTTGAAGCACTTTGGAGGGAATACAGCCAACCACGCCTGTTCAGTACACCTCGATGTTGAATAATGGTAAGTATTTTACTATTGTTATCATTATTAATACATAATAAAGTTATTAGTTCGTATTACTATTATAATAACCACTGCTCATGTCCTCTGGCCACTGTGAATCTAAAGTAATTTAAAAAGAGAAGGGCTATTGGTGAAAAGTCAGAACCTGGAATATTTTGTGTGTCTCAGCCTGGCTCTGAACAGCTCAGGGGTAGAAAGTTCTTTCTCCTCCCTCTCAACTGAATTGTACCTTTTCAGTGGCTTTCCCCAAACTCTCTGGGTTCCTTTCCTCCAGTCACTTTTTAATAGACCCCCGACTACATTGTGACCTCCCTGTGAACACTTTGGCTCCTGGCAAGTCCTTCTCTCACAAACCCATCTTAGTGTTTCCACATTTCCTTCACTTCTTCCTGGTTCCACTTGCCCCGGATGGCTTTCTCCTTGTCAGGTCATCGGCGGGATCTCGATAATTCGGCTCACAGAGCACTGACCCAGCAAGGCATAATTGAACTTCAAATTAAGTCCTTTAATTGTGGCATGTGGTCCTGAGCTCCTCAGAGAAAAGGCTCCATGTGGAGGGGAACATAATAAAGGAAATAAGATCAAACAATGGCTTCTCAGAATGTTTCCAACAATTCCACACACAAGCAGTGAAGGAAAACTGGGCACGTCCAAATCAGAGGGGTGAGAACCCAGGGTGCTCTCTGACCTGAGCTTATAGAGGAAGCACAGCAGGAAGGCTGCACGAGGGCCGCGGAGACCTCACCTCTGTCCAGGATCACACAGATGGAGAAAAATCGGGACGGCTGCTCCCCTTCTTAACCTGGAGCTGTTCGTTGCGACAAGCCAAAATCCCTTCTTTGCCTGGAATATGAATTATTGGCAATCTCCCCATCTACCTTTGAATACAGGGACTCAAATTTCTGAAGAAAGCGTCGATTTCCATTCCTGTGTCTCTCCATCTTTCTCCCTAAGTACTGCATAATCTTCCTGCAGAGAGGATTGGAATTCTGGTTGCAAATGAGATCTCTGCTCTTCTGAAGGCTTCCCCTTGCCTTCGGGACTCTTCAGCTCATTTATTTATGTATATACTGCAAAGATGTCAGCGCCCTAAAGAAGTCTGTCATGCACTGAAACTTCTGGTTTTATGTAGGAGCTTTCAGCTCTGGAGTGAAAGGACAGAGAAAAAACATGAAGAAATATCAAAGGCAGGACAGCAAAAGTACAGCACCTTGAGGTGACATGAGCAAAAGGGTAATTGTTTGACAACTTTCTTTCTACCAAGAGACCATCCTGCAAGACCAACCTAGGAAAAGATACACAGTGAATTATGCAAGTATGTGAGTAAGGTTCAATAATGGAATAATTTAAGTGAAGATACTGTGGGCCGAAAACTCCTGAATTGTAACAGTTTAATACAAAGAAACACTGGGAAAATCTCAAGTTAGAAATCCCTGGTTGATTTAACTCTCCATTCCCACTGTCCCTCAGCAAACCTCCCAGTGAGCTGACGAGCTTCGCCAGTGCCACAAAATATTTTGCTTTAATAGAAGATTGTTTATCTTGGCTGCTAAAATTTCGTATGTCATCTCTGACCTTTACTTGGGTTGAAAAATACTGAATTCACAGAAGAGATAAGAAAACTCACCCTTCAGAATAAAAGAAAGAAAATACATTTTGATTCATCAGATACTTCATAGAAAGACTGAAGATGTGCACGTTCTTTAAATGTCCCCCGCACCGCTGCCTCCCCAAAACTTACTCCCCGAAAAGACCAAACAAGAGGAATTTATACCAGCCGCAGACCATTCAGGATTTGGCCCCTTCTTTTTAAAAATAAAGCAGCCTCTTTTGCCCAATCACAACACTGAGTTAATTAGATTTTTCACCATTAATATCCAGTTGTGAATAAAGTAATAAAAATAACAGCATAGGGGCTTCCCTGGTGGTGCAGTGGTTAAGAATCCGCCTGCCAATGCAAGGTTCTAGCCCTGGTCCAGGAAGATCCCACATGCCTTGGAGCAACTAAGCCCGTGCGCCACAACTACTGAGCCTGCACGCTAGAGCCTGCGAGCCACAACTACTGAAGCCCGTGTGCCTAGAGCCCATGCTCTGCAACAAGAGAAGCCCACGCTTGCCGCAACAAAGACCCAACATAGCCAAAAATAAGTAAATAAATAAATAATAAATAACAGCATAGTTTATCCCAGAAGTGACTTTCAAATAATTCTTTCATCGACATTTTTTTTCTGGTAAATATGGGATCTTTATAATTTCTGTAGGAAAATTGAAGTAATTTATGTAAAGGAAAGTTTGGACAGTTTAATCAGTTGGGAGAACCATAGCCAATGGAACAAAATGGCAGAAAAAAGTGATAACTTGGGGGGAGGTATTTCACTAACTAGCCCTCAAAAATACCAGTATGGCCGAAGGTTCTTTATCTTCCCCAAAGCAATGACTTTAAGATAATATTTTAAAGCTTGCCCCGCACATGCAAGGATGCAGCTGCTGGGCTGTTTTTCTTGGCAAGCACTGGGATCCTTTGTGGGTATTGAATAAACTTGACCTTCGGGGCTGAGCAACTCTAGAACGAGGCTGTTGGATGGTTCTCCTGAGAGTTCAAACACTTGAGTGAAAAGGTATGTATAAAACTCTTCTTGTTTGGATGCAAGGAAATGTGGACACTTAACCAGGTGTGAAAACATGGCTGAGCTTCTGTAAACGTGGTGTCGGATGTCACCGGTCTCAGTAGGTGATGGGAAATGAGCCTCCCCTAGCTGCAGACTCTTGGCAGAAAAACTCAACTCCCCCGTCTGCACCAAGAAGGGACCAGCTCTACCTTGTGGACCATCTCTACTTTGTGGACCATCTCTACTTCGTGGACCATCTCTACCTCGTGGACCATCTCTACTTTGTGGTTTCCTTGGGGCTTTCAATCAGGAAAACGTTCCTTTTCTCTTTCTGATGTTTCAAGTTTGGTCCAGGTCAGTAAGCACCTGAAGCTTACTGGACAGCAAACAATAAGCTTCATCAGCCTCCTGGCGAGTGAAAATGCTCTCAGAGCCTCAGCACTCGAGCCGTTGGCGCTTTCCCGTTCAAGATAAGCCTAGATAATATCTGGGATCAAATGCAGTGGATGAGGTTTGAAGTGCCCCAAAGCTTAGTGCTTTGTGTTTTTTTTAAAGAGAACTCAGTCCAGTGACACTCGTAAAAGTGGACCACTTAGTTTCCTCAGCAAAAAGCTTCCGTTTTTAATAAAGTTTCCTTTAGAGCCAACATCTAAAGGTATCAAGAAACGTCTGCAGCAAAATGTGTTGCTCGTGGGACGCTAAGAGGCAAACAGCTGAAAAACACAATCTTAACATACGTAGAAGTTCCTAAAGTATTTCATCTAAGGAGGGCTGAGAGAAATGGAAAGAACAGTTTCATAGAAATAAACAATCCGTAAGGAAATCCTGGTGACCCTTTCATACGCACAGCGTCCGTGACTTTCTTTGGTCAATTTACTTAGTTCAAGTTGCTATTCACAAACAAAAAGAAGACATTAACCATTTTACTTTTACCTATTGTTGCTAAGATTAAATCCATAATTCTAGGGTTCTTTTCTTGATCTTTATAAACGACTAGGTGGCCAAGTCACTCTGTATGGTTCCTCACGCAGACCATTTGCAGGAGATGATCCCTTGTGCTGATCACCAGGGCATCTTTCAGGGCAGTGGAGTCAGAGTCACTTCAAGATGTGTTTTATCTCATTACTCATCCTTAACTGATAGATGGCAACATGCGCACTGAGTTATATTCCTTGTTAAAGGGCTGAGAGTCTCCTTTTTCTAGACGTGGTCTCTAAGTCCCTGGACGGAACAATAAGGGAAGATCTGAGTCAGCCCGTTAAGAGGGTGACTTGTTTCGGTCAACGTAGCCACAAAGCTCATTGCCCAGAAGACATCCTCCCTGTGGCATCTGACTTGCGTGGTCCTTGTCTGGCTCTCCCTTTTAACTTCTGCATAAAGTCTTGCAGGCACAACTTCCTCCTGATTCTGCCTCCTCTGGCTAGCTCTGTTCCCCCACCCTGCCCGGCCCCAAGGTCTGCTCTACACATGAGGCTCCCCACAGCGAGGCAGGCAGTGGTGGCCTCATCGCTACTTCATGATGGTGGCGAAGCACGTTGCATAATGTAGTGGGTAACCACAGCAAAGCGAATGTCATTTCTGTGGCCCAGTGGGGCAAACCAAGGAATAACACCTGTCCTGGTCAAAATCTGCCTGCCAGGGGATGTTGGAGGTAAATGTAAAGTGAGTTTGTGTTTTAGGCACGCTGGTTTGAGAACAATACAGTGTCGTTAGGTCTCTAGCAAATAATAATGTTTCAATTAAAATAGATTCAACTGTTTCCATATTATGGGTTACAGGAAAGTTGGAAAGAGCTGTATGAAGAAGGCAACCCTTGAGCAAGAATTTGAAGAAAAGGCAGAATAAGGATGCGTCACGCAGGGGTGTGAGAAGAAGAAATACTAGCAGCAAAGGGGAGGGGGCCGCAGGGGGAGGGGGGAGGAGAAAAGCTGGGAAGGCAGCTGGAGGGTCTCACGTTGGTTGGTCTGACTTCCATGCTGAAGTGGGTAGGCTATTCTGCAGACAAAGGGGAGCCCCTGACGGTTTCTGAGCAGGAGATTGTCATAATCAGAGCAGGATCCTTAGGAAGATGAATCCGACCACACAGGTGGGATGGAGGTAGGAAGGGCAAAGCAGACGGCAGCTGGGAGGCTGGCGCACTAAAGCTTAAGAGAAGTGAAGGTCTGAGTCAGCGGGGACAGTGGGGCTGGAAGTCGGGGTCAGAGGATGTGTCAAAGACTTGGATATGAGTTGAACCTGGGGGCTGAGAAAAGAACTGCAGAGTCACTCTGAGGTTCCCAGCCCGTGACCATGATGGCTATGTCACCGAGGATGGACCGGGGATCCTGTCCTAGATGTTTCATTTGAGGGGACAACCAGACATCCAAGTCCAGCCTTGAAGACACAGGCCTGCAGGAGAGAAAATAGCCAAGAACCAGAAATGGTGATGTGTGTGTGTGGCGGGGGGGGGGGGGGGGGGGGGGGGGGGTGGCGCTGGGGGAGAGTCTCCATAATGTTGGAGCCCAGGGTCAACGGCAGGGTGCTGCTTACCTCCTAAGTATCAGTTACTTAAATGAATAAGAGGAGAAAGGGAGAAAACTACGAATATATATTCATTAGCCCCGCTTACTGCAAAGATGGAATCAATGAAATTCAGATACAAATAAAGGCTGGCGAGCATAAAAGACCTGAGGAAGCAGGGGCTCTGAAAATGCTGAGTTAAACTGAAGCCATTCCTGCCATCTAGAAATTACTTAATAAAATTGGCATAACTTGATGTAATTATATAATAGAGCATAACTTGCACTAATGAATTATAATAAACACTCACAAAATCCAAGAATATTTTTTAAGGTACCAAGAGTACTGCTCTGTTCAATAAATTATGTAATCAAAATGGACCTATGGCATTCTTCCGAAAACAGTGGTATTTCTGAATCTGAGAATCCAGGCACCCTGTTGCCAGAAGTGGCTCATTACATGGGATGTCCAATCTTTTGAATCTCTCATTGAGAACAATGCTTCAGGTCTTCAACTGCTGTAAATAGTTTTGTTTGGGTATTTTTTTCCCTCCTGAAACTAGCAGGATGTTATAGCAGTGAAGTTGTAGACAATGGTTATTTCTTCAAACAGTTGATTTTTTTCTCATTTCTTGAGAGGTTGGGTGTTAGTGGAAGATAAGTGTGTGTACGTGTCCAAAAAACTGTCAGGAGCAGAGAAGAAATGCGGAACTGTACTAATATTAACAATTTGTATTTCTACAGCATCCTCACTTGAAAGAGCTGAGGATGGTTTTAGAACTATGTCATACCACCAGTGTAGATGGAAAACAAGATGGTCTTCATGTTAGAGATTTTTGAGCTTGGTCAATAAAACTTTCTCTACCAATAAACTGTATTACTAAGATGTCAACTCTTGGGCTTCCCTGGTGGCGCAGTAGTTGAGAGTCCGCCTGCCGATGCAGGGGACACAGGTTCGTGCCCCGGTCTGGGAAGATCCCACATGCCGCGGAGCGGCTGGGCCCGTGAGCCATGGCCGCTGAGCCTGCGCGTCCGAAAAAATAGGGCTAAGCATGTTTAAAAGATTGCAAGGGAAGGGAAGTAAGATCGGCTACTAAGCTGCTCTGTGATGCCACCAGGACCACACTTTTCTTTTTTTTTTTTTCTATTTTTTTTTTTTGCGGTACGCGGGCCTCTCACTGTTGTGGCCTCTCCCGTTGCAGAGCACAGGCTCCAGACCGCAGGCTTAGCGGCCATGACTCACGGGTCCAGCCGCTCCGCGGCATGTGGGATCTTCCCGGACCGGGGCACGAACCCGTGTCCCCAGCATCGGCAGGCGGACTCTGAACCACTGCGCCACCAGGGAGGCCCAAGATCACAGTTTTAATTGTACTTGGTGGATGAACTAATTATGGTCAGAGAAAATTAGCGCTGGCGCTGCAATGAACAACACGTTTTTTCTAGGACACACAGCACACAGGTGACATCCTTATGCAATTCAAGTGTTTCTTCAAGGGTTTGGAAAGATATTTAAACCAAAAGAGTTCAAGACAAAGCGGAAGGGGAAAAAAAAAAGATTATCTGTGTGTAATTGTGAAGGTAGAGAGGTGAGCAGGAAGTGAAGTTCAAAAGAGGTAGAATAATGCCTCCAAAAGACAGCAATATGTGGGAAGGAGCAATTAACTGAATCAGTCTGTTAAGACTCAGAACAGTCTGATAGAAAGACTCCGTAATATCCTGATTCCCGAGTTAGGATCCCAAGTCTTCCGTGTGATGAATAATTAAAGCCAGCTCAGGGGAAATGGGTTCTTTAATTTGTATATTCAAAAGAGGCAATGCAGTTAACCCTCTGACCTTTGTTCAAACTTTCTTTTGGGGAAGGTAAATTATTTAAGATCCTCAAAAAAAAAAAAAACTGTTTGGAAGCATTCTAGGTAACCACGATGAACTTGAGGTTCTAATGAAAGGACCAGGAAACAGCCTTCACTTCCCAATGTGCAGCCAACCACATCCTACCCAAACCCCAAAGTCTGTCTTTGAATACTCAACCACTAGCCTCGCCATGAACTTCAGGGAGTCTTACCGACAATGATATTTCTGGTTTTTCTATTTCTTCCTCCATTTTGTTACCCGACAGGTATACTTTCGGGCACGCATACCCATACACTCATGCCACCAGTAGCAGGAGACCAGTCCCACTATAAACAGATACACATCAGCCCTGGCCTGGGGAGAGCTGTGGGCACCAGGGCATCCTCTGTCCAGTGAGTCACTAGCACAGTCACGTTGAATGTGGAAGAGTATTTGATTGTTTTATGCAGTTTTCAAACTGGATAAGCACCCCCCCCCCCGACCGCCGCCAGCTCTGGGAAGATGAGCTATTCAAGCTTTATGACTAAGAACACAATAAGTGGGAAAAAGCCACTGAAGTGCATGGAGAGAAAGAAATGAAAATTAAAAAGTTTCCTTTTTTTAAAGGGGGATTTTATTCTCCACTTCCAGGAATAGTCAAGGGTTCTTCTCTCCCCACAATAGGGAGAAGGTACGCATAAAGTGGCTGCAGGGTTAGGAAGAAACAATGGAGGACGCATTGCATTGTTGGTGGGGCTTGGGTGGGGTGAGGGAAATATACCAGCTGGGAGGAAACAGCTGAAGGGCATCTCCAGGGATAGTCTGTGAATGAGGGTACCACGTTGAGGACAGCTGAGAGCAAGGCACTGGCAGAGGCCAACACCAAAGGCATAAAGAGCCCAGGGAGCAGAAGGCCCAACATCCACAGGATCACCTGTCATCAGGCCTCGGGTGGTGGGGGCGGAGTAGGGCCTCAAGCCCCAGAGATTCTCATTTGGCAGGTCTGGGATGAGGCCAGTACATCTGCATGTCTAACAACCCCCCTGGTGGTGGTGTCAGTGCTCCTGGCACTGTTGACAGACAAGTTCTGCAAGAGAGCTTGGTTACTATGGAGAACTACGCTGGGAAACCTGGTGTCCACGTGCCTTAAACGGGCAGTGCAACAGCATGTTCTGTTAGGCCTCTTAGCATAGGATGACGTTAACTTGCTCACCGACTGGGACGCACCACAGTGTCCAGTGGGACCCAAGCTCCCAAGAACCAAGGAGAGGGCTCATTGATTGTTTCCGTCCCACAGAGTCATCTCTGCCACAGGGGAAAGTTTGGTTCAAATATATACACAGCTTTTCGAGCCCTTCTCTAAACTAATGGAAAGCCTCGTTATTCTGATTCTACTTCTTCGTGTTCTCAGTCCAAGAAATCCCTACATATTAGATGAGGATTTTTTTCCCTCCCCTTCTTCACCAGCAATGGTTTGTATCCAGGCCTATTAAAAGTCCTTGGAGACATCTGAACACCTGCCCAGAGAACCGAGAATCATATGAGCTCTGGAAAGAGCCGATATTGCTCAACACTTTGGGTGTTTGGTGTTGAACTTGACTTAGTGGGGACGGGCTCAGGTGCTCTCCACAGGAAATTACGGTAATACACACACTACATTTAACTGAAAAAGTGACTCCCAGACAGTTATATTCCGTTTGGCCATCTAGAAATTGTGTCCCCAGGTGATCTGAGTGAGACAGCCACTTTAGCTATTGGTTCAAAAGCCTCACTTCCACTGTAAAACCGTTTCAGCACTTGTTCATTAAATTTAAAACATCAAAGAGGATTTGCAAATCTGGAAAACATTTTTGAAAAATTTAAATGGGGTGTCACTTTGGCAGTGTAAATGGCATGAACTGTTTGATTTTCAACTATTTACAGATGTATGTGACTCTGAGATTAATGCCCATATTTTCCAGGAGAAATTGTGTAGGCAAAATTTTGACCAAATTGGCCTGAAAGAAGAAAATTAGTTTAAATATATATACGGTGGAACTATTCTCCTATCTATAGTATATGTCTCTTTGTGTATATGAGAAAAGAGAAGCATTTTTTCAAATCTGTCTTGTTTTATAGCTCTTGATACCGGAAATTCTGCATCAGATAATTGAAGAATTTAATGTTCTATCCTCATTTTTGCTTGGAATTCCTGAGTCCCAAAGTTGCCAAATCCTTTCTTTCCTAATTCATATTTATGTTTGAGAACTTTCTTTAAATAACTATTTGGAAACTGGTCACATAATACAACGCCAAAAGACAATGTGAATTGGGAACATGTCTGGCCCTCCACAAGTCTGGAATTTTCGTCCAATATTGTTTTTCTACTGTAGATTCCAGTAAATGAATGATACTAGGACTCAGAGCTTCAACCCTTGGGGAAAAAAATGGAGAAAGTTCAAGTCTTAGCCTAGAATATATTTGAAAGATTAAGTGTTTTCTGTGACTCACATTTTAGTTATTACTTATGTTACTTCTTACTCCTAAAATGATTTGCTGTGACTTACATAAGTACATACAATACATTTAAAAGCAAAGCCAAGAAAATGAGGAAAGAAGAAACAATAATTGCTATAAGTACACTTCACTAGAAGTCTGCTGAGTACTGGGATCTTCATTTTCTAGCAGCCAACCCAAAGAAGGAAACACTCTTTTTGAAACTATTAGAAGAGAAAGCAATTGCTCAAGAGAAGTATAATTGGGCCTGGCACTAAGACGCGCATGAAAAGTTTTACCTGGGTCAGTTTAGAGAGAATTCTCTGTATTCTCAACAGCTGTCCTACATGATATATCATAGCTTATAAAAGACTTCAGTTCTATACATCCCTGAAAACATGCCAATGGCTCAACCCCAGAAGAGAGCTCAATCAGAGAATGCCAAGAGGAGGTCCAGAGAATTCCAGAGCCTTCCAGAGAATCCGCTGTCCCCTCATCTGGTTTAATCCAAGACAATGTGGTCTATTTAGAAAAATGGATCGATTGCATATACTTAAGGCAATTATCCCTAGATATTAGTATCTTGAAAACAAGCCTTTATAAAATGTTGAACAATATCACATAATCCTCCTCCTGCATTTCACTTGGGGAGCTTTAAAAATGCAGTCGTCCTCACGGTCTTCCTGAAACCTCAACCCCTGATCTCAACATTCTCCGTCTTCTCTCCACTCCTGCCCTAGGTCAAGTCATCACTGCATCTCCCCTGGAATTACTGAACTCTAAGCTCCTTCAGTCTTGACACTTTGAGAAGAGTTGAAATAGTTTGGATCGAATTAAGTCGCAGATTTCTAAAGCGCACCTCTGACTTTAGAAGTATGGTCTTCTTTTACCTACCAGAATAAACTGTATCATGTTTGGATCTCACCCTGCCTTTCCAAACATCCTTATCCCGTACAAATTCTGCCCCCTCCATCTCTTTGCCAATGCTCACACTGTTTCCTCCAGTGGAAATACCTCTCTGATCTCAACCGAAATGAAACCCTAATCCCACCCGGCGTTCAAGGCCTGTCAGCTATGTATCCCACAGATCAGTTAGAGCAATGTCTTGCCCAAGGCTGGAGTTCAATTAATATTGAGTGAATAAACGAATGCATGAATGTTCATCTCAGAATTTTCTCTTGGCTGCATTAGGCCGGAAAGTCAGAACTTTTTCATTATTGTTAATTAATTTAACACAATCCTTTCGGGGGAAAAGAGTCATTTGGGCCTGCTTTGGCACTTCTTAAAGACCAAAGACAAGAGCTTTCATATGTGGCCCTGCACAGAGAGCCGAAACCTTTCAAGCCACATGTCGTAGCCTCTTAAGGAGACCTTGTTTCCCACCACGAATCAGAGCATCTGCGAGGGGCGAGCCGAGGCATGACACAGGGAAATGCACAGGACAGGAATTTGCTCAAGATCTTGAAAGCAGGCAGCTCTGCCAAAGAGCGATAGCTCAGTTAGGCAAGAAGCATGGAGGTTCGCTCTACACCTGCCTACTCTTACGGGTGCAGTGATACCACAGGACACTGTGATTTATCAGAGGAAAATCGCCTGGTAATAGGAATAGAACTAGACCTCATTAAGATGAAACAGGCTCTGATATCCTCGAGTGAGATAAAAGAGAATATGAAATTGATGTGGTCAGCATTACTGCCAAGCTGCATTTGAAAAGAATCAAACCAAGTGGCAATTGACAGCGCTTGAGGGGGAAAATACCCACAAATGAAACAGAAGCATGTTGAATATAAACCTTGAGTCTTAAATGCATTAAAATATGACTTTGCATTTGATTTCCTTCCACAGTGAGATCACTTGGAGCAAATCTATGAAAGGAACAAGGAGTGTACACTTAATATGCTCTCATCAAAGCCCTCCGGCAAAGGGTGGTGGGAAGATTAATTTAATTACCCAACTCTCATCATCTTGAAATAAGTGTGGGCTTGTTTGTAGTGCTGAAAACACCAAAAGTGCTCAGGAAAGGGTGGCGGAGAAGAGCTGGTGATGCTTGACTTGGAGAGGACCATGTCACTGGCCACCGTCCTCAAAGACTCATCACTATTAGATAAAGGTAATGTCAGTTATCCAACCTTGCTTTCAGCCACCTCCCAAAATTTGTAGGTGGGATGGAGGCGTTTGTTTACAGCACCTTTAGCTCATGAGCCATGCAGTCTATACGTACGAATGGTCTTTACACACATGAATGGAAGGTGGTCGTCTTATTGGTATTGTTGTTGTTTAGTGTTATTTATTGATTAATAGAAGAAAGCTTGGTGATCCATTTTTATTCCAACAAAAATATCTTTGTGCATGATTTCCATACAAATTCTCCCAAGATACTACCCCTTGATCCCACCAGCGGACCATCTCCAACCTTTTATCCCCAGCCTTCGATGTCCCTCGCCACCCTGAGCATATTTCTAAAACAGCCAAAGAGCTGCACCGGGCAAAAGAAGGAGCAGTCAAATGTATTCTGAAGACCCAACCTTGAGGGGCCGCTCAAGGAAGGGGCGGATTCCGCTGCTCCCTCCTGGCTCCCACCTGGCTGAGGTGCCTCTTCTTCCTTCTGATTGTCCATTATTTTCCAAGTGAAAAATATATTATTTCTGAAATAACTTGAGGCCATATTGTAAAAAGCATGGACACGCTACTTAGTCTACTTCTTAATTTTAAACACTTCAACGTAGATACATCTAGATGTGGTGAATACTACAGTTTTCCAAAATAAGTATCTTGTTGTTACACTATTTCTGTAGAACAGAATGTGTGTAGAGAATAAATCTTCGGAGAGCGTCATCTTATCAGACACACGGCTCTTCCTCAGCCAACTGTGACAGCAATAATAAAGGGTGGGAAAAGGCAAAGTAAACCCAAAAAGCGCAATATGTGCCTTACAGGGATTTACTTGGAACCGTGACCCATAATAATTGCAAAAGAGGGAACTGTTTTCCTGTCATTTTTTAGAAACCTACCTCATCTGAACGAGTTGATTGAAAATGAAGGAACAACGGACTTTCCTAATTTAAATCTTACTTCCTAAAATAAATAAATTCTTCCAAGAGGGCAAAGGGGCAACATGGTGACAGACAAAACAGTGGCCTGGCGATGCAGGGTTTCAGTTCTGCCTCTGGGTGACAAGGACCCCAGGGGTCAATTAGTGAAACTCTCTGATCCAGCTTCCCTACTTGCAAGGTGAGATTCAACAACTGACTTCTCATAGATTGAGAAAAAGTCACAGTAAGAATAATAACAATAAGATGGAGGAGGAGAAAGCTTCTTTTGAAAAATTCTGAACTTGGTGAATCCTAATTCAAATCACAGTATTTACACTATTTCAAAAAACTTTCTTAAGAGACTTATCCTTCTAGCTTTGACTTTCCTGGAAATTTTTTTCTAAGGAGCATTGCAATGAGCCACAGAGGTTAAATTTTTTTTTTCTACAATTTGAGACAAAATAAATACGGTGTATGTGCTACATGCAAGGATGAGAGGAAAAGTGAGGAACCTCATGCTGACCCGCTCCAGAACCCTCTGCCAACAATCCTATGAGGTTAGTTCACCAGTTAAGGGGAGATGGCAGAGTCTACTCCAAAAGTGATACTGGGGTCAGAAAACAAGCAAGCACTACAAAAAAATCATAACACTTTAATGTGTACTGTGAAATAGGAACATTTTATTTTCTCTGTGTTTCGCCTACAGCAAACTTCTTTGTTAATGAGTTCCGTGTTTGGGAAGGAGTTTTTGTATGATTTAGAAAAAAATAATGTGAAAACCCCACAAATAGAAGAACCATCGTTTCAACGTTAATATAATTCCCTTCCCCACCCATTTCTCACAATCATCTTGATATATTTAATCTTTTGCAATGGTTCCCATAGCAACTCCTCCTGGTAGTGGCAGAGCTGAAGGCTACTGGAGTCTTGAAACTCAGCCCTGCCCTGGGCAGCCTTCTCTCTCTCTCTCTCTCTCTCTCTCTCTCTGTCTCTTTCTCTCTCTCTCTCTCTCCACTTACTTGTTTATATTAAATCTTGGGCATTTTAAAACTCTCCTTGCATTGGCCATCAAAATCCTGCCAGAGATGAGAACATGAGAACGTGAGATCCTTTTGAGGACAAAAGATGAGGACAAAAGATGCGTTATTTTTGTTTTGTTTCATTTGGGGGTTTCCAAGCAGAGGCCCTGACTCACTTAAATCTGTACTCTCCATGACCACTTACAAATTCCTTAACAGCACTTAACCAACACGAGGAGGTGCTCCTTAAGGGGTATTCATTAAAATTTGTCCCTAAAGAGTAAAAACACCACCTCTGCTCTGCCCTGAGTTTTGGGGTGACCAGGAAAACAAGGTGCTGAAAATCTCATGTAAAAATTCATGGGTGACACAGGCAGCTTGCAATGGCAGCTTTGGGACCATGTAATGCTTACAAATTCAACTGGTAGGACATTCTTCCCATTTCCCTCCTGCAATTTGTTTCTCTGCCTCCAGATAATACCAGCTCTGAGGAGTGGGCTCGGGGACTAGAAAATCAAATATTATTATTAATCACTGTAATTACTTTTCTTGGATCAACTGTAGAGCTGGGAAGCAAAGCAAATTCTCTTGAGTGCAGTCTTAACTAAAACACGGTGCTGAGCCACGATGACATCATCCTTAGTCATCTTAAACTAGAAAGACTATTACTGCAAGAAAGTATTTTCTAAAATATAACTGATCTTGTTTATTTACATATATTCAAGTCATAAATGACAGGGTCTAAAGCACTTCTTCCTAAGGAGGGAGAAAATTCTTGTTTCTAATTCCCAAAAGTCCCCCAAACTTCAATGTGAATAAAATTAACTTAAAAATTACTTATATACACAGTTATGAGAATACACTTCTGCTTACCAGTTGAGGAAGATTAAAATTTCAGAGTTAATAATATTTAAATGCTTTGGTTGAAATTATAGCAGTTAGACTTCTAATAACCTAGTGGTACATTCCCTTTCCTGATAAATGTACATCTAGGGCCTCCATTGTTGCCAAACTCTGTAGGGTGCCCCTCACATTGAAAAAACCATAGATTTGTGTATTTATTATGACCGTTCTCCAGCAAATGGAATTAAACTCCTGATCTTAAGCAAATCAAAAACAGCATATTGTGGCAATGCTCTGCGAGTAGAAAGCAAAGTTATCCCGAGGAAAGCATGGCTTTTTCTAATTTGCACAGGAGCAAATACTAAATATATTCAATGCATTCCATTTAAAGCCATCGATATGGTCTACAGAATATACCAAAATATTTTGAGATTTATGGTCAGATGAAACTCTTGCTTATTTTGTGCTATACTCAACAACGATTCAAAAGATTGCTTAAATTTTTCAACCAGTAGATTTCACCATCAGGAGGTCAGGTTTGAGATCACATGAACATGACATTTTGACCATTTGTTAAAATGTCACTGTGCCTTTGCTTTATGGGGGGCAGGAAAACCAAAACGCATTTCTGTCAGCTGGTTTAGACACACTGCATTGTTGTACGATTCGGGGCACATCAATTTACCCCATCCAGGCTAGTTTCTTCACCTAAAAAATATTAGTGCTGAAATCCTAAGTTCTCTTTGGTGTATATTTTATAAGATTATGAATTTGATCCACTGATACCTTCAAGAATGCGTAATTGTATTGTAGTCAAAGAGACACTGCCTTTAAAAAATGTTAGTATTTCCTAGGTCAAATGGCAGCATGTGAGACATTCAAATAGGTCAGCTACTCTTTCCTTTTTGGAAAAACATATATTGAGCTATAAATAACAAATAATAAACTGCACATAATTAAACATAAGTTTGGATTGATGTATATACCCATGGTCACCACAATCAGGATAATGACCATATCCGTCACCCACACTCCTCATGCTCCTCTGTAGTCCCCTCTTCCTGTCACTCCTCTCCTCAAACCCCATTCCAATCCACAGGGGAAACACTGATCTGCTTTATTCATTACAGATTAGTTTGTATTTTTTAGAATTTTATATAAAAATTTTATATATAAAAATATATAGTATGAATTGATTTTTGGTCTGACTTCTTTCACTCAGTATAATTGAGATTCATCCATATTCTTGCAAATATTGATAAGCTATCCTCTTTTATTGTTGAGCAGTATTCGATTGCGTGGAAATAGCAGAGTTTGTTTATCCATTAACCTGTTGATGGACATCGCCGTTGTTTACAGTTTGGGATTATTACAAATAAAGCTGAACATCTGTGTATAAATCTTTGGACATATATTTTCATTTCTAGGAACAGAGTGGCTGGATCATATAGTAAGTGTATCTTTAACTTCTTAAGAAACTGACACATTGTTTCCACAGGGGCTGTGTGCATGTATATTCCCATCAGCAGAATATGAGAGTTCCAGTTGCTCCACATCCCTGCCAACACTGGTATCATCAGTCTTTCTAATTTTACACATTCTAATCGGTGTGTATCGACATGGAATTGTGGTTTTAATTTGCATTTTCCTATGTTCAGTATACTTCCATGAGTTTATCTGCCATCCACATATCTTCTCTGATGAAATGTCAACTCAAATACTTTGCTCATTTTGGTTTTGGCTGTTCATCTTCTTATGACTGAGTCTTGAAGCTTCTTAATATATTCTGAATTCAAGTTCCTTAGCTGATATGTGATTTGCAAATATTTTCTCACTGTCAGTGGCTGTCTTTTCATTTTCCTTACAGTGTTTTCAGAGAACACAGTCCTTAAATTGATGAAATCTAATTTGCCAAACTTCTTTCTTTTAGGGATTGTGCTTCTGACTTTATATGTAAGAAGTCTTTGCCTAATCAAACATCACAAAAATATTCTCCTATGAAGACAGAAGTATTCTTCTAAAGTTTTATAATAAAGTTTTATGTTTTATATTTAGAACTATGATCCAATTAGAGTGAATTTTTGTATATGGTGCAAGGTAGGAACTGATGTTGTTTTATAAATATGGTTATCCAATTGTTCTAGTAAAATTAGTTGGAAAAGTTATCTTTTTTTTCCCACTGAATTGCCTTTGCAATGAAACTTCATTGACCATGTATGTGCGGGTTTGTTTATGGACATTCTTCAAGATTTGTCTACTTATCCTTGTCCATCTATTCGTTTTGCTTCCTATATTTTGAAGTTCTGTTATTAGATGCATTAACACTTACAATGGCTGTGTTCTAGAATGAATTGACCTGGTTATCATTATGAAATGACCTTCTTTATCACTGCTAGTATCCTTTATTCAGAAATTAATATAGCCACTGAAGTTTTCTTATGATTAGTATTAACATGATATATCTTTTCCCATACTTTTACTTGTAACCTAATTATGCCTTTATAGTTAAACTGCATTTCTTGCAGGAAGCATATAGTGATTTTTGCTTTTTTTTTTTCCCATCTGACAATTTCTGCCTTTTAATTGGAGAGTTAGGCCCTTGTGATTTAATGTAATTATAGAAATGGTTGGGTTATATCCAACATCTCCCTGTTTATTTTTATTTGTCCCATCTATTTCTTGTTAAGTGGTTGAATTATATCTGTATTTTCACTATTTATTTGTATTTGTCCTATTTCTCTCTCTTTTTTCTTTTTCTCTGCTTTCTTTTGGATTCAGTATTTTTAAAATTTGCTTATTTATTTAAGAGCTATTCATTGACATCTACTCTATGGCAGGCAATATTCTAGGCACTGGAAATATAACCGTGAGTAAAACAGAAAAAAATCCTTGCCCTCTGAGACATAACCTCTAGTTGGAGAGATAACAAGGGGCCAGGATGACTGGAGCAGGGTATACAAGGAGAAGACGGGAGGAAACTGAAGTAAGAGGTTCAGTCAAGGGTCAGATCACATAAGGCCTTGTAGATCACGGTAAGGCATTAGGATTTTATTCTCAGTGTGATGAGAAGCTACTGACAGGTTTTGAGCATGAAAGAAACATGATCTGGTTTACATTTTAAAAGAATAACTCTGGTTGCTGTGTGGCAAACCTAGAGTAGCAGCAGAAAGTGCAGTTAGGAGACAGTTGCAGTTTTCCATGGGAGAGAGAGTGGTGGTGTAGAGCAGAATGAAGCAGTTCGGATGTTAAGTGGTTGGATTCTGGCTATATTTTTAAGGTAGAACTGACAGAACCTATTAATTGATTGGATTTGGGAAAGGAAAAAAGAAATCAGGGATGATTTCCAGGTTTTTAACTGATCAACTACACAAAAGCTGGTGCCATTTGCTGCAGTAGATTGGGTTTTGTTTTGGACATGTTAAGTTTGAAATGTTTATTAGATATTCAAATGGAGAGGTCAATTAAGATGATGGATAGGAGCCTAGAAGATGAGGGGAACAGTCATGCTGTAGAGGAATATTTCAGAGTCACCAGGGGGCTGTGTAAACTTCTAAGAAAATATTTCAATTGCTATATCCCAGGGGAAGAAGAACTTATTTTCTTGTGAAACATATGTGCTATGTTTCTTTGCACTCCCAGTCCAACACACAGCCTATACTGTATTGGTGAAGGTTCTTCTTTTGATCACATACAACAGAAACTGACTCTGGATAGCTAAAGCAAAAATAAAATAAATAAGATAAAATAAAATAAGGAAGAAATTAATTAAAGGACTTTTTCAATACAGTCACGAATTGATGGAATATTGGAAACCATGACACAGGAAGGGCAGCATCCAGGACCAGCTCAGAGATCTCCATAAGACTCTGAGAAACCGCTATTAATAAAACTCAGGTCCAATTGTGCTAGGTCCTCCAAAGTCGCTGCAATGCTCTAAAAAGCCAGGAGAAGGGCTATCCATCCTTCTTCTGCTAGAGAAAGGGACTGAAAGAAATCCTTGCTATTAAAGTGTGGTCCTTGGATCAGCAGCTTGTGTGGAATGCAGTGTTTTTGGTCCCAACCCAAACCTAATCAATCAGAATTTGCAATATAATAAGATCACCAAGTGATTAAAATACATGTTAATGATTGAGAAACAGTGAACTAAATGATCTTCCAGCCATAAAATTCTCTGATCATCTGAATTGGGCAGATGATTGTATACAGCAGCTATATCATGGAAGGTTCCTTTGGATTCTTACCCAAATTAACTTTAGGATTCCATCTTGATTTGTTTACAGTGTTCTTGAGAGCTTTATATATAGTTTTCCTATTAGTAGTGCTGAGCATATATACATATGTACAATAATAACTATATATATGTACAATGGAATATTACTCAGCCATAAAAAGAAACAAAATTGAGTTATTTGTAGTGAGGTGGATGGACCTAAAGTCTGTCATACAGAGTGAAGTAAGTCAGAAAGAGAAAAACAAATACCGTATGCTAACACATATATATGGAATCTAAAAAAAAAAAAAGATCATGAAGAACCTAGGGGCAAGATGGAAATAAAGATGCAGACCTACCAGAGAATGGACTTGAGGACACGGGGAGGGGGAAGGGTAAGCTGGGACAAAGTGAGAGAGTGGTAGTGTATATATGGACATATATACACTACCAAATGTAAAACAGATAGCTAGTGGGAAGCAGTCACATAGCACAGGGAGATCAGCTCGGTGCTTTGTGACCACCTAGAAGGGTGGGATAGGGAGGGTGGGAGGGAGGGAGACACAAGAGGGAAGAGATATGGGGATATATGTATATGTATAACTGATTCACTTTGTTATAAAGCAGAAACTAACACACCATTGTAAAGCAATTATACTCCAATAAAAATATTAAAAAAAGAAAAAAATCTATGTATTGTACATATAAGACATCCCTATCTTATGCTCATCTATTTATGTTAACATATTACCACTTCAAGTTTAGAAATCTCACTTCCATTTAAGTCCCTTGAACTTCCCCACTTTTAAATATAATTTAGTATCAGATGGTGTTACAATTTTTTAGTCATCAGATTTGATTTATAAAAGTCATGAAGAGATGGGTGGTCTATTGTATATACATCTATTTCTGCTCCTCCCATTGTTCTTACTTCCTGATGTTCCAAAACCTTCTTTTGTCATTTCCTTTCTGTTTGAAGAATTTCCTTTAGTCATTCTCTAAGGATAGGTCTACTAGTGACAAATTCTTTCCATTATTCTTCATCTGAGTGCCTTTATTTCCCATTCATTCTTGAAGGATAGTTTCACCAGACATAGTATTTGTGGTTCACAGTTTTCTTCTTTCAACACTTGAAAAATGCTGTGCCACTTCTCTCTGGGATTCCTGGTTTCAGAATAGAAATCCACTGTCATTCAAATTGGCAGGTAGGTAACATGTTTCTCTCTGGCTGTTTTCAATGTTTTTTCTTTGCCTTAATTTTCAGGAATTTAGTTATGATATGTCTCTATGTGGACTTCTGTGAGTTCATCCTCCTTGGAGTTTTCTCAGTGTCTTGAATCTGTAGGTTTAGGTCTTTTGCCCAGTGTTTCAGCCAGCATTTACTTGAATACTCTTTCAGTCCCACTCTCTTTTTCTTCTCCTTCTGGGACTCCACTGATACACATGTTAGATCTCCTGTTATTGTCCCTCAGGTCTCTGTGGTTTTTTTTTTTTTTTTTTTTTTTACCCTGGCTGTTTCCTCTCTGTTGTTCAGTGAAGATAAATTCTATTGCTCTGTCCTCAACTTCGTTGATTGTTTTCTCTATCATACCCACTCTAATATTGAGCTCATCCACCTAGTTTTTTGTTTCTCTTATTGCATTATTTAGTTCTATAATTTCCATTTGGTTCTTTTAAAATCACTTTAATTTCTTTGCTGAGATTTTTCTATTTTTTTCACTTGTTTCAAGAGCGTTTGTAATACCTTAGTGAAGCATTTTTATTATCACTGCTTTAAAATTCTGGTTCTTGGTGCACAGGTAGTTTTTTTTTTATTATATCCTGGACAATTTGTCTTATATGTTATCAGACTCTGGGTTCTATTTAGATCTTTAATGATAGTAGGCAGTCACCACATTTGGGTTTAGCATACAGGTCCTGGCCTAATTTTGTGGGTTACAGTTCCAATGACAACTTATTTTTCAGAGCCATGTGTTATTATTTCGTCTACTTGTTTTCTTTGGTACCACCGGGGGTCCCACTAGTCTCTGATGGTACTGCTTGGGGTTATGAGACATAGTTTCCCCAAGCCAAGGTATCTAGTGCCTTTAGGTGGGGAAAGGGATTCTCCATCCAGGAGGACAAAGAGACATCCTGGACCAGTTTCTGATTGTGCTGGGTCCACTTTTTTAGCATCACCCAGCCACTCTGTGGCTTTGGGTGTGGGATGGGAATCTCAGGCCTTGAGGGGAATTAGAGCACTTCCCTGGCCAGTTGCTTTTTGCAGTGAGATCCCCCTTGCCAGTGCCACCCAGTGAGGAAGGAGAGCACTTCCCCTGGTCACTTATCATTACAGGGCTCTTAGTCAGTCCCCCTGCTGGTGCTACTGAGCTTCCTGTTGTTGCTGGCAGGACTCGCATTCAATCCAGGGCACAAGTGAGACTATCTGAAGCTACCTTCTGTTGGTGTTGGGGGTCAGTGAGTCACCTTCCTCTGTCAGGCAAGGGGATCAAAAGACACCCTGATGCGGTTTTTCCTCTAGCCCTGAGGCCCCTAATCAGTTACCTTCCTCTTTCTACCATTCAGAGTTCTCCATTGGTTGCTTCTTGCATTACTGCCAGAGTTTATAGCTGTACTTAACAGGGAGAAATGAGTCTACACCATTTTGCTTAGATCATAAGTCCCTGGATTGAGTATTTTTTTTTAACAATTTCATTGACCTCTTGTGTTTACTTATTAGCTATAACTTTCCATGGAATTATTTTAGTAATTGTTTTAGGATTTACAGGATAGTGTACATCTTTACCTTAACAGAATCTACCCCCATATGATATTATATCACTTCACATACAGGACCAGGACCTTGCAGCAGTATACATTCATTTTTCCCTCCCAGCCTTCATTCTATTGCTACCATCCATTTTTTCCTACATATCATACATACTCCACAATACATTGCTATTGCTTTAAGCAGTTGATCCTCTTTTCAAGAGGTTTAAATAATAAGAAAACACTCTTTATATTAACTACAAAGTTACCATTTCCTGGGCTCCTCATTCCTCTGTGTAGACACAAATCTCCCTCTGGAAGCATTTTTCTCTTCTTAAAGGATTTCATTTAGTATTCCTTGTAGTGTACGTATGCTACTAACAAATTCCTTTTAGCTTTGTCTGTCTGAGTAAGTCTTTATGTGCCTTTATCTTTCAAAGATGATGTTTTCACTGGTGAACACTCTAAGTTGACATATTTTGCCTTTGAGGACTTGAAAGTTCTCATTATCTTCTCACTTACATCGGTTTCTGGGAAGAAAATGACTTTTCTTCGTTCTGCATTTAATGTGTCCTTTTTCTCTGGCTGTTTTTAATATATTCTCTTTGTCACTGGTTTTAAATGATTTGATATGATGTACTTAGTGTAGTTTTCTTCATGTTTCTTGTTTTTAAAGCTTCTTGGATCTGTCTGATTATACTTATCAAATTTGGAAATATTTGGGCCATTATTTCTTCAAATAATTTTCCTGTCCTACCCCAATTACACAGTATTAGACCTCTTAAAGTTGTACCAGAGCTCACTAATGCTCTCCTTTTTTTCACTCTGTTTTCTCTTTGTTTCATTTTGGATAGTTTCTGCTGCTATGCTTTTAAGTTCACTAATCTTTTATTATGCAGTGTCTAATCTGTTGTTAACCACATCCTGGGTATTTTTCATCTCAGACATCTCTAGAAGTTTGATTTGGTTCTTTTTTTAATATTTTCTCTGTCTCTACTTAATACATTCAAACTTTTTGTTTGATTTTGACCATATTAAATAGACTTATAATAACTATTTTAATATTCTTGTTTACTAATTCTATCATCAGTATCAAATCTGAGTCAGCTTTGATTTTTAGCCTCAATATGTGTTGTACTTCCATGCTTTTTTTTTTTTTTTTTGGTATACCTGGTAATTTTTGATTGAATGTGGGACATTGTTATTCTTATCTTATTGGCTGTTGAATATTTCTGTATTCCTGTAAACTTTCTTGCGTTTTTCCCCGCCATGGTCAAATTACTTGGAAACATTTTGATCCTCCTGGGTCTTGTTTTTAAGCATGGTAAGGCAGGACAAGTGGAGCATTACATCTATGGAAAGTTTTTCTCACTACTTAGACTACTGACTACTTTACTCAAAGAACCATAAATTATGAGGTTTTCCACTCTGTCTGCTGGGAATGGGCATTATTGTTGGCCCTAATTGAGCCCTGGGAACTTTTCATTCTAATCTTTCTGACTAGTTCTTCCTCAACCCTGGGTAGTTTCCTCACAGACATGCACTGGTCACTTTTCAGTAGAATACCTGAGGAGGCAACCCAGCAGATTTCCAGAGTTCTCTCTCTTTGCAGCTCTCTCCTCTCTGGCACTCTGTACTATGAACTCTAACCACAACACCAATCTCCCTGCCCTTCCAGCTCCACTCTCCTTAACTCAGAGAGATGACTAGGCTCCATGTGGCTTCCCTTTCCCCACATCATAGGCTGGGTCAGTCATGGGACTCACGTGGCTTGTTTCCTTGTCTCAGTGTCTCTGTCTTTTATTGCCTGGTGGCCTGAAGTCCAACGTCTTGAGAAATTTTGTTTCATACATTCTTCCTAGTCCCTTAGCTTTTCAGGTAAAAGGGTAAATCCGGTCCATGTTAATTTGTCTTGGTTTACAATAGAAATGTTAACCTTGCGTTCTTTATGTAGAAAAGTGACCTGGAATTAACAAGGGTCAATGTGGGGATGTCATTTAGGAAGCTATGTCCAGGTAAGACTAAAGATGGAGAAAAGTAGATAGATTTGAGAGGTATTTAGGAGGTAGAATCAACAGTATTTGGTGACTGATGGGCTGTGCAGGAAGGGCAGAGGGAGGAGGAGAAAGCGTTAATATGTGGCCTGGATGCATGGTGACACTAACTCACTGACACAGGGAACTCTGGAGGAGGAGCTGGCT
Organism: Tursiops truncatus; assembly: GCF_011762595.2. Taxonomy (NCBI): domain Eukaryota; kingdom Metazoa; phylum Chordata; class Mammalia; order Artiodactyla; family Delphinidae; genus Tursiops; species Tursiops truncatus. The sequence goes on along the minus strand of NC_047035.1, from coordinate 159,225,028 downwards.
TGGGGTGAGAGACGTTTAATTTGGAACATGTCCAACATGCTTTGGATGAGCACAGTGTTTATGGAGTGAGGAGTGACTCATTAAAAGGTAAGACTAGGAGAAGAGATAGCAAGAAAGAAAGTAGATTATAAAGAACAGAAATAGAAGACCAGGGTTGTGAGCATGCCTTTCTGTAGTATTTTATGGACTGTTACTACTCTCCTTTGTGAGATACATTTACTTAACACTTAGAAATATAGAAGTTTCACTGACCAATACTGATTACTTTTAACACATCAATAAAAAATAAAAATGGCTTCAACTTCTGTTTTAGTATCAGCAATGTTAAAGATCTGTATTAATGGAACAGATATTTCATAATGAATTCCTTGTAAGTCATTGTATTTTTACATGAGTGAAAATTCATGATTTTCACCATCAGGCTGTTATAGGCTGTTACATCCTACCAAGAAAACACTGATCCCAAATGTAGATGGCAGACTGATGTCCAGAGAGGTCAGAGCATTGAACCAAATTGACAGAGCAAGGTATGAGGATTCACCTCAGGTTTCAGACAAGGTGGTGGGTTTGGCTGTAACACATCACAGAGAAAAAAGGAGCCTCATGATGTCAACTGAGAATTTACGAATATGACAAAATAATTACTTATAAGAAATTCATTATAAAATATTTATTCCAGAGAAGAAGAACTACAATCCTGCAGCGTGTGGAACAAAAACCCAATCACAGAAAGACAAAATGAAAAGGCAGAGGACTATGTACCAGATGAAGGAACAAGATAAAACCCCAGAAAAACAACTAAATGAAGTAGAGATAGGCAACCTTACAGAAAAAGAATTCAGAATAATGATAGTGAAAAGGATCCAGGATCTCGGAAAAAGAATGGGGGCAAAGATCTAGAAGATACAAGAAATGTTTAACAAAGACCTAGAAGAATTAAAGAACAAACAAACAGAGATGAACAATACAATTACTGAAATGAAAAATACACTAGAAGGAATCAATAGCAGAATAACTGAGGCAGAAGAATAGATAAGTGACCTGGAAGACAGAATGGTGGAATTCACTGCCGCAGAACAGAATAAAGAAAAAAGAATGAAAAGAAATGAAGACAGCCTAAGAGATCTCTGGGACAACATTAAAGGCAACAACATTCGCATTATAGGGGTCCCAGAAGGAGAAGAGAGAGAGAAAGGACCCGAGAAGATATTTGAAGAGATTATAGTCGAAAACTTCCTTAACCTGGGAAAGGAAATAGCCAGCCAAGTCCAGGAATCACAGAGAGTCCCAAGCAGGATAAACCCAAGGAGAAACATGCCGAGACACATGGTAATCAAATTGACAAAAATTAAAGACAAACTATTAAAAGCAACAAGGGAAAAATGACAAATAACATACAAGGGAACTCCCATAAGGTAAACAGCTGATTTCTCAGCAGAAACTCTCCAAGCCACAAGGGAGTGGCATGATATATTTAAAGTGATGAAAGGGAAGAATCTACAACCAAGATTACTCTACCTGGCAAGGATCTCATTCAGATTCAGCAGAGAAATCAAAAGCTTTCCAGACAAGCAAAAGCTAAGAGAGTTCAGCACCACCAAACCGTCTCTACAACAAATGCTAAAGGAACTTCTCTAAGTGGGAAACACAAGAGAAGAAAAAGACCTACAAAAACAAACCACAAACAATTAAGAAAATTGTAATAGGAACATACTTGTCAATAATTACCTTAAATGTGAATGGATTAAATGCTCCAACCAAAAGACACAGATTGGCTGAATGGATACAAAAGCAAGACCCATATATATGTTGTCTACAAGAGACCCACTTCAGACCTAAGGACACATACAGACTGAAAATGAGGGGATGGAAAAAGACATTCCATGCCAATGGAAATCAAAAGAAAGCTGGGGTAGCAATACTCGTATCAGATAAAATAGACTTTAAAATAAAGAATGTTACAAGAGACAAGGAAGGACACTACATAATGATCAAGGGATCAATCCAAGAAGAAGATATAACAATTATAAATCTATATGCACCCAACATAGGAGCACCTCAATACACAAGGCAAATGCTAACAAGCTACAAAAGAGGAAATCAACAGTAACACAGTGATAGTGGGGGACTTTAACACCTCATTTACACCAATGGACAGATCATCCAGACAGAAAATTAATAAGGAAGCACAAGCTTGAAGTGACACTATAGACCAGAGAGATGTAACTGATATTTATAGGACATTCCATCTGAAAACAGTAGATTACACTTTCTTCTCAAGTGCACAGGGAACATTCTCCAGGATAGATCACACCTTAGGTCATAAGTCAAACTTCAGTAAATTTAAGAAAACTGAAATCATATCAAGCATCTTTTCCGACCATAATGCTGTGAGATTAGAAATCAATTACAGGGAAAAAAACAGAAAAAACACAAACACATGGAGGCTGAACAATACATTACTAAATAACCAAAAGATCACTGAAGAAATCAAAGGGAAAATCGAAAAATATCTAGAGACAAGAGACAATGAACACACAACAATCCAAAACCTATGGGATGCAGCAAAAGCAGTTCTAAGAGGGAAGTTTATAGCAATAGCAGTATAATCCTACCTCAAGAAAGAAGAAAAATCTCAAATAAACAATCTAACCTTACACCTAAAGCAACTAGAGAAAGAAGAACAAACAAAACCCAAAGTTAGTAGAAGGAAAGAAATCATAAAGATCAGAGCAGAAATAAATGAAGTAGAAACAAAGAAAATAATAGCAAAGATCAATAAAACTAAGAGCTGGTTCTTCAAGAAGATAAACAAAATTGATAAACCATTAGCCAGACTTATCAAGAAAAAGAGGAAGAGGACTCAAATCAATAAAACTAGAAATGAAAAAGGAGAAGTTACAACAGAAAAACAAAGCATCCTAAGAGACTACTACAAGCAATTCTATGCCAATAAAATGGACAACCTGGAAGAAATGGACAAATTCTTAGAAAGGTATAAACTTCCAAGACTGAACCAGGAAGAAACAGAAAATATGAACAGACCAATGAGAAGTAATGAAACTGAACTGTGATTAAAAATATTCTGACAAACAAAAGCCCAGGACCAGATGGCTTCACAGGTGAATTCTATCAAACATTTAGAGAGGAGCTAACACCCATCCTTCTCAAACTCTTCCAAAACCTGCAGATGAAGGAACACTCCAAACTCAATCTACGAGGTCACCATCACCCTGATACCAAAACCAGACAAAGATACCAGAAAAAAAGAAAATTACAGACCAATATCACTGATGAATATAGATGCAAAAATCGTCAACAAAATACAAGCACACAGAATCCAACAACACATTAAAAGGATCATACACCACGATCAAGTGGGATTTATCCCAGGGATGCAAGGATTCTTCAATATACGCAAATCAATCAATGTGATACACCATATTAACAAACTGAAGAATAAAAACCATATGATCATCTCAACAGATGCAGAAAAAGCTTCTGACATAATTCAACACCCACTTATGATAAAAACTCTCCAGAAAGTGGGCATAGAGGGAACCTACCTCAACATAATAAAGGCCATATATGACAAACTCACAGCCAACATCATTCTCAATGGTGAAAAACTGAAAGCATTTCCTCTAAGATCAGGAACAAGACAAGGATGTCCACTCTCACCACTATTATTCAACATAGTTTTGGAAGTCCTAGCCATGGCAATCAGAGAAGAAAAAGAGATAAAAGAATCCAAATCAGAAAAGAAGAAGTAAAACTGTCACTGTTTGCAGATGACAGGATACTATACATAGAGAATCCTAAAGATGCCACCAGAAAACTACTAGAGCTAAATATTGAATTTGGTAAAGTTGTAGGATACAAAATTAATGCACAGAAATCTCTTGCATTCCTATACACTAACAACGAAAGATCAGAAAGAGAAATTAAGGAAACAATCCTATTCACCATTGCAACAAAAAGATAAAGTACCTCGGAATAAACCTACCTAAGGAGGTAAAAGACCTGTACTCAGAAAGCGATGACACTGATGAAAGAAATCAAAGATGACACAAACAGACGGAGAGATATACCATGTTCTTGGATTGGAAGAATCAATATTGTGAAAATGACTATACTACCGAAAGCAATCTACAGATTCAATGCAATCCTTATCAAACTACCAATGGCATTTTTTACAGAACTAGAACAAAAACTCTTAAAATCTGTATGGAGACACAAAAGACCCTGAATAGCCAAGGCAATCTTGAGGGAAAAAAACGGAGCTGGAGGAATCAGACTCCCTGACTTCAGACTATACTACAAAGCTACAGTAATCAAGACAATATGGTACTGACACAAAAACAGAAATATAGATCAATGGAATAGGATAGAAAGCCCAGAGATAAACCCACGCACCTGTGGTCAACTAATCTATGACAAAGGTGGCAAGGATATACAATGGAGAAAATAGAGTCTGTTCAAAAAGTTGTGCTGGGAAAACTGGATGGCTGTATGTAAAAGAATGAAATTAGAACACTCCCTAACACCATACACAAAAATAAACTCAAAATGGATTAAAGACCTGAATGTAAGACCAGACACTATAAAACTCTTAGAGGAACACGTAGGAAGAACACTCTTTGACGTAAATCACAGCAAGATCTTTTTTGACCCACCTCCTAGAGTAATGGAAATAAAAACAAAAATAAACAAATAGGACTCAATGAAACTTAAAAGCTTTCGCAAAGCAAAGGAAACTGTAAGCAAGACGAAAAGACAACCCTCAGAATGGGAGAAAATATTTGCAAATGAATCAATGGACAAAGGATTAATCTCCCAAATATGTAAACAGCTCATGCAGCTCAATATTAAAAAAACAAACAACCCAATCCAAAAATGGGCAGAAGACCTAAATAGACATTTCTCCAAAGAAGACATACAGATGGCCAAGAGGCACATGAGAAGCTGCTCAATGTCACTAATTATTAGATAAATGCAAATCAAAACTACAATGAGGTATCACCTCACACTGGTTAGAATGGACATCATCAGAAAATCTACAAAAATCAAATGCTGGAGAGGGTGTGGAGAAAACAGAACTCTCTTGCACTGTTGGTGGTAACGTAAATTGACACAGCCACTATGGAGAACAGTATGGAGGTTCCTTAAAAAACTAAAAATAGAATTACCATATGACCCAGCAATCCCACTACTGGGCATATACCCTAAGAAAACCATAATTCAAAAAGACAAATGCACCCCAATGTTCATTGCAGCACTATTTACAATAGCCAGGTCATGGAAGCAACCTAAATGCCCATCAACAGACAAACGGATAAAGAAGATGTGGTACAATGGAATATTACTCAGCCATAAAAAGGAATCAAATTGGGTCATTTGTAGAGACATGGCTGGACCTAGAGACTGTCATACAGAGTGAAGTAAGTCAGAAAGAGAAAAACAAATATTGTATATTAACGCATATATGTGGAATACAGAAAAATGGTACAGATGAACCGGTTTGCAAGGCAGAAATAGAGACACAGATGTTGAAAACAAACATATGGACACAAAGGGGGGAAAGTGGGGGCGAGGTGGTGGTGGGATGAACTGGGAGATTGGGATTGACGTATATACACTAATATGTCTAAAATAGATAACTAGTAAGAAACTGTTGTATTAAAAAATAAATAAATAAAATTCAAAATAAAATAAAATATTTATTCCACCAATAATAATAATAAAACTAACATTTCTAATTCTAAAATCAGAGGTTGAAAACATTTTTATTTTTATTGACATAAAAAGCAGACAGAATCCTTTCAGGTTGACTCTAAACAATCTTATTACGCGCCATCGTCAAACGTGCAGACTTTTTCAGCAGGGAGAGCAAACACCTGCTGAACTTCCCATCACGGTTAATATTGTGCTGAATTTTGAGATATAAGATCACAGTTTAAATACTTGTCTAACAAAAGAGCATCTGGCTGAAGACATTGACCTTCATTTTTCTAAAACACACAGAACATTCTCTCTCCCGTCAATGAGCACTGCTGTCAAATGCTCTGGGTGCAGCCACTAAACACTTGCAGGATTGCAAGTTGAGGCATGGATGTTAACCATGCGTTTAATCAGCTGCAGAAGGTGACACAGAGCATCACACTGACTAATTTCAGGAGTAACTGTAATGGGCTTTTAATTACATGTAGTGTCTGGCAGATTCATTTAGTTGCTGATTGCAAGATGGAATGGCAAATACTGAACAGGTTACCTCTCTTTATAGATGGTGCACATTTTAAAGAGAAACCCATATTCTCAAGCCACGTTACTGTGAGTATAAATTGGGGAAACATCTTTGAAGGGCAATTTGGCAACACCTATCGAAATTGAAATGCGCTTCTATTCCCTTTGACCAAGCAATTTGAATCTAATAGTCTATCCTACAGATAGTTTCCCATGTGTGCACAAAGACACATGTACAAGGATAGTCACCGCAGAGTGGAGGGTAATAGCAAAATATTGGAAACAACTTAGATGTTCATCAATAGGAAATTTGCTGGATAACTTATGGTATTTCCATACACCAGAATAAAGGGCAGCTATAAATATAATGAGACGGTACTTCTGTAAATACCAATCTGGAACATTTTCTGAGATAGGAAGATATGTGAGGAACACAAAATGCAGAACAGTGTGTAATATACTCCTATTCTTCCAAAGGGGGAAGGGCAAGTATAAATACTCTGCATATATAAATGTATGTTTGAAAGGATACATAAGAAATGAGTAATCTTGGTTGTTTCTGGAAAAGAGAACTGGAAATAGGAAACTGAAGGCAGGGAATGGGGAAAGGTTTACTTTTCATATATATCCTTTACATGCTTTGAATATTTTACTATGGAATATATAAGCTATTCAAATATTAAAAATTAAAAATCCATCAAATATTTAAAATTTTATCAAACTCTATTATAAATTTTGACATGGCTGCAGGAAAAAATACTTGCTAGGAGATGGAGTAGAGATACTTAAGAATGTACCAAATCCTGTTAAAATTGCATATTTCAAGGAAATGAGAAGTTTCTGATAAAGTGGATGATTATTAACACAAAGTTGGAAATATAGAAACAAAGGAGTTACAGTGCTTTCCTTGCTGGGCACACTAGCTTCCCGTGCTGAGAAAAAAATCATGACAGCTTTCCTGAACAGAAGATACTTAGTTCCTTGCCATCCCTCCTCTTCCTCTACGAAGCTCAGACCCAGGGGTTGCCTGGCCTTTATTAATCTTTTATTAATAAATAGGTTGGTCTGACCAATAAAGGAAGGAGAATCAGGAATATGAGAAAAGAAACCATTTAAAATTGTACATGAATGAAAGAGCATGTTTACTGGGATAAAACACTTTACCGGAATAAAAATACTAGACTAAAAATATTTTATTTGTCAAATTTCTAGGTAATGAAAAGTAAATATCTATCTATTAAAAGGACCTCATTTGCATTACCTATAAGTTTGTGGAAGAATATAGGCCATAAACAAGTGCACACGATAAAATAGATTAAGGGTATAGTCACTCCCTACAGCCCTACAGAGCTCTGTAACCCAGAGGAAGAACATCTAGGCTATGGTGAGTACTTCTTTGTAAATTTTGCTTGAAGATATAAAATCTAAACTTAAAGTCACTGTTTTGCATTTATAAATGTCAGAAGCTTTGTTAACACCTCACTTTCATCTTGAAAGGTATTTTCTTTTAACAGTCCTGGTTCAAGACCTTAACGTGTTAAAGGAGTTTTTTGTTTTAACTAGACATAAAAAAACACTGGTGTTTTATTTTCCTTTTTTGGCCAGTTTTAACAATTATAAGCCGATGGGCTAAAAGGCCTGATGAGGACAGTAGCCACCAGTTAGAGAAGCAGGTGGAGGACATACTTCAAACACCCAGTTGGCCTGGCCATGAATTGTCAGTGAGAAAACTCAATTCTTAGCTTAAGAATTGCCCTCATCACTCACGAAAGATGCTCCACATCGCTAATCCTTGGGGAAGTGCAAAACAAAACAGCTATGAGTTACCACCTCACACCTGTCAGAATGGATATCATCAAAAAGAACACAAATAAAAGACATTGGCAAGGATGCAGAGAAAAGGGAATCCTCATATGCTGTTGGGAATGTAAACTGGTGCAGCCACTGCAGAAAACCATATGGAGCTTTCTCAAAAAACTAAAAATAGAACTACCAAATGACCCAGCAATTCCACTCCTGGGTATATGTCTGAAAAAGAAAAAAACACTTATCCAAAAAGATACATGCACCCCAGTGTTCACAGCAGCATTATTTACAGTTGCCAAGATACGGAAGCAACCTAAGTGTCCATCAACAGATTAATGGATAAAGAAGATGTGGTACATATATACAATGGAATATTACTCAGCCATAAAGAAGAACAAAATTTTGCCATTTGCAGCAACATGGATGGACTTGGAGGGCATTATGCTAAGTGAAATAATTCAGACAAAGAAAGACAAACACTGTATGATATCACTTATATGTAGAATCTAAAGAATACAAGAAACTAGTGAATATAACAAAAAAGAAACAGACTCACAGACATAGAGAACAAACTGGTGTTTACCTCTGGGGCGAGGGAAGAGGGGAGGGCAATATAGGGTTAGGGGATTAACAGGTACAAACTATCAGGCTTAAAATAAGCTACAAGGATATATTGGACGATGCAGGGAATACAGCCAGTATTTTATAATAACTATAAATGGAGTATAACCTTTAAAAACTGTGAATCACTGTATTGTACACCTGTAATTTATATCATATTATACATCAACTATACTTCAATTAAAAAAAAAAGAATTGCCTTTATCAAATCACATTCCACAAGTTGTTGGACATTTTCTCGGACAGATTCCACTATGGTAGAACTTAACCAACTCTAAGTGCAACTTACAAGAAGATGAAAAGCATATGCTCCTCAACACACACAGGTGGCTGCATTTTAAAGAACTGAACTGTGGCCAAAGAGAAACGGCAATTTCTATGGGAGAAACACAAGGAGAAAAGAAAAGGAAAAGCAAGAGATAATGAAAAGAGAGGATACATCAGAGGACAAAAAAAAATTAATTTCCTCTAGAGGAGCAAACTCCTCCCTTTCCTTCCTGCCTCACAGCTCTGACCAGAACAGCTCCTCCGGATACCAGACTCAAGTCTCACCTCCATTCACCTAATAAAGTCATTTCCATCCCTCCCCTCTCCACTTAAATCCATCCCGGGCATTCTACCCTAACCTTGAACGATTCTTCTCCCCCCACCTTGGAGTCATTCATTGAACAAGGCTGCAAGATGGCAAATGAGTTAACTCATGATTCATCATTGAGCTCACAGTTGAGTAAATGTCTTATGGTCCTTGACTCTGAAGCTTGAGCTCCACAAAGTAGAACAGACTTCAACATATCCTATCATTACACAAACTCCTACCTGTTTACTGACTAGCACTTAGACTGACTGCTGAACAGAAGTATGTCCTCCAACTTCAGTTATTATTATTTCTGTCACAGATTTTCTGCAGCTCCAAACACTGGGTATTTGGTATTTGTATTGCTTCCTGTGATTCAACTAAGAAATGCCCCATCTGTGATGTGGAGGGTTAGAAATGGTCTTACAAATTTCTCTCACGCCTACAGTTACATCAATCTATGACTCTGTACACTGGGTAACCTCAAATCAGAGTAGCCTCAGTAAGTTAATCATTCAGCGATGCTACAACATATTTATTGAATGTTTAGTATATATCATATGATATCACTTACATGTCAGATGCTGTACAAGGCCCTAAGGAAAAAATGTGAATAAGACATAGATCCTGCTTTAAAATTGCAAAGAAACTTGAACTCGAGTGGAGTGTTGAACGGAAGGAAGGGGCAGAGAAAGCAGGTCACAGGGTAAACAATTGTCTAAAATAAGAGTGACCGTTGCTATGGCAGAGGTATGCCTTCCATGGTGGAGTAGCACAAAGGAAGGAAACCTAAGATTCACGGTCAGAGAAATCTCTGGGAGCAGGTAGATCATAAGAGAAATCACTAGGACGTATGTGAGTCTGTCAGAGAAGGGTGAGCAGGTAACATAGTATCCAGAAGGGATGTGCCTGCTCTAGAGAGAACGGACCAATGGGTCCCATTTGTCCACTGCTTTGCCCCAGTTCTAACACAGACCTGCCTTATGGTATGCCATCAGCGGATACTCATTGAATGAATAAATGTTGATTGTTCTACACATCTGTAACACAGAATGGGGGGAGGGCAATGTCAAAGAACAAGGCTTTCAGAGTAGGAAAGTCATAAAGAGACTCTCGGAAAGGAGTTTGTAGTTTATTCTACAGGTAACAAGAAGCAAAATGAAGAATTATCTCCAGAAAACAGACATGGAAATATTCATCGTCATCTTTCCCAAGGGTTAAATGCCACGTGTCAGTGCCTGTTCCTGCCTCAGTCCCCAAGAGCTCATGCGACATCACCTGGATGCATGCTTTGAGCACAACTGTGCACAACATCCTTCTTTGATGGAACCTTTCCAGAAGGAAACTCAGAAGGATAAGGAGCAGATCACATGGGGTGGTCCCGAGTACACATATTTTTGATATAATCCTAATACCTTGGGGAAGAGGAGGTTTGGGGTCTGTCCTCTCAGTCTGAGAATGAAAATCGTTGGAGGCTCTATCATACTAAGTGAAGTAAGTCAGACAAAGACAAATATCATATGATATCACTTACATGCGGAATCTAAAAAAAGATGATACAAATGAACTTATTTACAAAACAGACTCACAGACTTCAAAAAAAACTTGTGGTTATCAAAGGGGAAAGGTGGGGAGAGGGATAAATTAGGAGTTTGGAATTAACATATACACACTACTATACATAAAATAGATAAGAAACAAGGACCTACTGTATAGCACAGGGAAATTTATGTAATAAACTATACGGGAAAAGAATCTGGAAAAGAATGGATATATGTATACGTATAACTGAATCACTTTGCTGTACACCTGAAACCAACACAACACTGCAAATCAACTATACTCTAATATAAAATAAAAATTAAATTAAAAAAAAAACTAAAAAGATAAATAAGCAAAACTGGAAAAAAAGAAAAAAGAAAACCACTGGAGGCTAATTTCAAGGACTCCATTGAGTCTATCTTTCCAATAGGTGTGCCTGGCCCAGCGGCATGAGACGTCTGGTAGGCCCCCATGGGTGGAACCTTGCCTGAGTCTCTGGGCTTCTCATCAGGGCAGTTCCCAGGTGAGGGTGTTTCCACCACTGTGAGGGAGGAAGCATTCCTCAAACCACTGTCCACAGAGTCCCCTAGGCTGGGAATCAGATTAGCTCTCAGTAAATGGGATTGGTCAAGGCACCGAAGTAGCATCTTGGTGCTTCAGGTGAAGAGGGGTGAAGTGGGAGTGTTATCAGAGTTGCTCGGGGACAACAAGAGTGAGACGGTGTAAGACGTACCTTGTGAGGCCTGGGAATCTGGGTGTCTTTTCAAGGGGAGCCTTGCAAGGGCTGAGCTGCTCTCTTCCCAGCGCGGGTACCTACAAACCAGAAACACCATGCTTGGTAAAAATAGAAAGACCCAAAACAGGAAGGAAAACACCCAAAGAACAGAGAGCCCGAGTGAGACGGACTTTTAAAAGACTGAGACCACTTGCCAAGGTTCTTAGTTTCTATACCCAGTTCACAGATTTATCATGCTATACATCTTTGTTTAATAAAACTCTGTACCACTACATCGAGGAGGATGTACAAGGTGTGTGCCCTGGAGGGGGGTGACGGGCACCGTCCACACACCTACAAGTACTTACAGAGGCTACGCTCAGTGACAAGGATATGACTCCAACCAAAGATGGCTTCCAAAGGAAGGGTGTCAATATCTAGTGTACACAAGGACACATATAGCTGTTCAGGCATTGAGACACACGAAAGGCAAAAGTGTCACATATATCTGCTGATATCTAATCCTGCGAAGCCTCTAGAAAGAACTTCCTCATCTCAGGTGAAATCCCCACGTTATCCCAACATTTCTTCACCACCACCACCTCACAACTAGAACATTTCTTGTCTAGATGCTTGATTCAATCCGCTTTACAGTTCTCTGATGCCTTAGGCAGAAGACATTGACAACTTTCAATCACTTTAGAAACAGTATTTTTATATTACAAGGAACAAAGCTAGAGTATGAAGCCACAAAGATCTTTGGAGAAATTTTCAGTTGATTTTTTCTTTCTTTTTTACATTTTATAACATGAGAAATAGATTAGGTTCTTAGTTTCAAGTATTCAGAACCGAAATTTTCTCACCTTTATTTTGAGACACTGCCATTAATGGATAACATTTTAGGGTTAAGAATCAGGAAATTATATAATTAACACCCTAGAAAAGCTCATTTATGGTTGAGAGGCGTCTCCACGTAGGGAACAGCACATTTTCAACAGCCCATTCTCACGTGCACGTGCCAGTGGAAAAAAAATGACTGGGTAACAGACCACAGGACAGCTCAAGGGCAAATTATAAACAGTATCAGAGGCAAAGGAATTTACAACCAGGGGATGTCACCTTATTATTAGTCATACATGTTGCTGCCTACCATAGGATCTACTTAAAAGACTTTATTCCAGATTCCAAATTATAATTATCCAATTATGTACCACCTGGTTCAAGAATTGTAGGTAAAGAAAGTTTGGATGATTAAATAATGCCTAGACCACTCTTTATTGCTTAAAAAGATAGAAAATACCTTATTTTTTGAAGGGGAGAAAACCCAGAAGATGTGAATTACAGTAGCTTCCAAGTCAAATCACTTAATTTGGTATCACATGCTGTGTTCATTTCAGTTTTCCTACAGAAGAGTAACTGAAGGTTTAGCTGATATTTCTTCTCTCGGTGCTGTGAGTCTTTTCCTTGCCCTTTCTCTCTTACAAATGGATGCACACCATTACTTTCTGAGCAGCCTCGGAGGCAGCTGCTTCAGCGGAAGTTAACTTTTCTGAATCCACAGGTTGAACCAGTGATCCATTAGAGAAGACAGCTTTGGCCTGGGATTCAGGATCTGGGCTGCTGGTCCCGGCTCCTCCACCAGCTTGCTGTGTGACCTTGAAGAAGTCATTGCCTCTGTGAGGCTTCCGTCTTCATATCTAACTGAAGGCAGGGGGCTGCACGGGACGATCTCAGGGATCTCCTCCACCCCTGATATCATCATCTGTGGTTACAGGAAAGAAGCACAGTCATAGGGAGAACAGAGAACAAAGATGAGAGACAGTGACCTGGAAGGAAACTAGTTCAATTGCTGAACATCCAGGCCAGCGATCTGATCCAAAAAAAATGTCAGGTGGTGGGATTGTAAGAGCCTGTTTTTCAGTTTCACAGTTTCCATCTCAGATCTTGGAAAACCAGCATCTTCAGTCTTTTCTCCACTTTGGCATCTCTGACTCCAAATCAGCCCTGAGCCAACAATTGGCTCAACGGGTCCTTAGCGAGGGGTGCCCCTGGTCCCCACACATCTCTCTTCCCACGCTCCCGTTCTCTCGCACGAACCCATCAACAGCACACAGAGTGAAGGGGCTGAAAAAAAATGAAGGGAATGTACAGTCATGCAGCAACCTCACAGTGAAGGGGAGGAGAGCTGGCGTCGCAAAGGAATCCGAAGCAGACAGGGTTTAGCAAAAAGATGACTACGAAGCAGAGGTCTAAGAAATCCCACATCCCCTAGACGGATAAATCTCAGAAAAGCACCAGAAGAGGAGGAGAAAGGGAGCCCTAAGCAGAGAGCCAGCTTCTCAGGAATGATTGAAAAAATCACAAAATGAAAAAATATGCCCAAATCAAGAAGAGAATGTATTATCAACTCCCAAGGGAAGATGCCGACGACCCTTTGCTGTCATTATTCAAATCCAGGCAAGTCTGGGCATCAGAAAGACACACCACTGGGATCAGATGACCGGGCTGCATGACTTAACAAGTCTTTCCTTGCCTGGATGACAGCCACAGCAAGGGCTGGATGAGAGCCACAGCAAGGGCCCGAGGGCTCCACGAACAAGAACAATCATTTGGTTGATAGTGATTGGACCTTGGTTGATGGAGACAGCATGTTAAATTGCTAGTTTGGGCAAACAGTATAGCACAATACAAGCGTGTTTTCCCTGCTGGCATCCAAGTTCTCCATCACCATAAAAGCAAGCTGCTTCTCAACCATAAACACAAATTTCTAAAGAACATTTGGGTCCTTGTGGGGTTTTCAGGTGGCTGATGGGGTATGTTTGGGGAAGGGAGGCATTTACATTCTATCCATCTAGCTAAACATAAGAATGTAAGCACATATTTTTCTGATGTAGACAACGTAAGGAGAATATTCTGACAAAGACCACAGTGCTTCAGCCCAGCTGAAGGTGGTGACAGTCTGTAGTCAGAGCAGCCCACGTCCCCTTCATCACAAACAGCTCGTGCGAGTGCCCTGCTAAGAAAAGGACACTGGTAGCCTCATTTGTGGTATCAAAGCACAGCCAGGGAGGCTGGAGCCCATCCAAATGTATTCGTGTTTCTCCCAGAGGACGGTACCCCACGACAAGACAGTCTCTGTTTTTAGAGACAGGGAACTGGCAGGGCGAGATAAAATAGGTTTGCAAGTGAATCCTCCTCTAATATGGAAGGACCAAAGAAAATAACTACCAAAGCAAAACAACTCAGGCAGCAGCAACCCAGAGCCCCAGGTCACCTGCTCCCCACTTCCTGGCATGGACTTTGCTGCTGCTGTTGTGAAACAAGTCGGTTCCTAGTTAAGAAGAATTCCGGATTCATTTTCCTTGCAGGTTCTAACCAAGCTCCACCTGACTGACAAGTCCTTAAGTTCTAAGAACCTTTCACAAGAATGGGGTGTCTTCCAGGATAAAACCTGACCTCCTTCTTAAACAGCTTGGATCCTAATGAAAGGTTAGAAGAGACAATCAAAGAAGTTTCCTCCCAAAAAATCCAGAATTTTGGTCCAATAATTAAATCAAAAGAAATCAGACAGACTCATTAAAGTAATCCCTGGGTTCTTTACAGCTTCAGTATCATACCTGCTGCTGAGCTGATGACAGGTGGGGATCTTATAGGAATCAGTGGATCCAATTAGCACCAGGGGTCCACAAGTCAAGCACTTCCAGGTTACAAATTATTGGTGACATTTCTAGACACAGATTGACAGCTGGAGCCAGGACAGCCCTCTCGTCACCCTTGGAACCTGATAGGGAGAAAATGCCCTCCCCAACTTTTCTAATCTACAATATAAAAAAAATGCATCCTAAGAATTTTGTTACCACACTGACTCATGCCCAGGGGACTGGCATATGCTTACTCTAAAGAACCCCAAACAGGCTTGTCAGTGATGTTCATGTTTTGAACTTGTAAGAACATACATATCCAGGCACCCAGACTGTATAAGAATCATTATCGTGATACAATTATATAGTCGTTTGTTGATAATGGCATCACTTCGAGGTTCTCTGTCTGGAAAATTTCAGACGCCAGTCTTGCAATAAAGGAGTTAAGAGTCCATTTCTGTTTTAAACTAGTCGTTCTCAAACTGTTTCCTTAAAATAATAGCACTCCAGAAGCTGGGCCAAAATATTCCACAAGTAGCATTCAATAAAGTTAGACAGAAAAAATTACTAGGAAAAAGTTGAAGTTAATGATTGTCAAGTAGGTTTCCTCACATGTATCTTTTTAAAAGCCTCGATGGTAGCTCCCCACACGGCTGTTAGAGTATGTTGGCCGATGACGACGTGGATGAACAAATAGCAAATAGTCAGGGAGATTCAGTAACAGTGGATCCTGCTGATTCAACAGCTTGTTTCTTTTCCCATGTACATGTGTGCTCATAATTGTGGTTGTGTCTTACAAACACGTCACATGCCTCCATTCAGCTTTTCAAGTTTCAGAGACGGCGGCATGTCTCTCCCCCCAGTTCAACTGACTGTTTAAAAATACCTGTCTTACCTTAATAGAAGGAAAAGAGCACACACACCCTCTACTTACTCATCAGGGACTATAACTTTTCACTCCTTGCCTCTCTGCAGTGAGCAAAACTGAGCGAGAAAAACAAGACTGAAGGAGAGGCAGTCCAACCCCTTCTACATAATCTAAAGCAGGAGCAAGCTTTCCCAGTGAAGGCCCAGCTAGTAAGTATTTCAGACTTTGTGAGCAACATGCTCTGCCCCAACTGTGTAACTGCTGCTGTAGCACAAAAGCAGGCATAAAAAATACATGAATAAATGAATATTATGTGTTCCAATAAAGTTGTAATTACTGATACTGAAATTGGAATTTTATATAATTTTCATGTCATAAAATCTTTTTTTTTCAACTACTTATAAATACAAAAAGAAAAAAATTCCCATTTGACCCACAGGCCATAATTTGGCGATGTACCCTAAGTTCTAGATGCTTTCAAATGTATCCTTGATCATTGAAGAACAGAGCGCCTGACTCTCTCATTTTGGCCCATGGCTAGATTACGTCTACTGAATTGGCTTTGCTGCAATTCCCTCAAACTACACAAAGGGAAGTGTAGAAATGGGAGATGAACTTCACAATTGGGTTTACCGAGAAGATGCCACCCAGAACCTCACACGCTGCTATTTGACGGTGGGCAGTGATCTCTCTGGGGTCTTGATCGTAGGAATGGTTGTTCTCCTGGGCAAGTGGCTTACTACAAAGAATAACACTGATAACTTTCCTTCTTTGCTTTAGCTGCTGCAAAGTTCACTGGCCAATTTGTTCTGATCTAGCAAGCATATTGGATTGCACAGCATATATTTTATGGAAATGCATCCCATTTTTATCTAGTTTTTCTAACCAATTTTTCTCTTTAGAATGAATTCCTCACTTTTAACACATTATTGTATTATATGGATTTTAATAATTAGCCCAATATGGCAGGATGCAAATAGGATAATACCAATAAAATATATACATTATACTCAATTTCTGTGCTTAAAGTTGGTAATTTATTAATCAAAAATAATTTGTCATAATGTCCTCAAAAGAGCACTGTGACCTCCAGGTACATAACCAGTGAGACCAGTGGTTTTCTGGCTTGTCACAGCTGGAGTCCTCTCCTTGAAGGAAATCTTAGGCAGAAGCCCAAGAATGCACCAGACACAACAAGGAGTTGACCTGAGTGAAGTGCAACCACAGGCCCGAGCAAAGAAGGTACAGAGGTCACCTGAAGGACAGTCACTGGGAGTGCTTATTAGAATGACAGTTTTCTGGGCTCCACTTAGAACCTCTGGATCTTCTTCTTTCAGGCATGGAGAATGATAATCTGCATTTTAAATCAGATCCTTGGACAACTCTTTGAAACAGGAGAAACTGAATATCACTCTGCTAAGGACAATCAGAAAAACACTGTTCCAGATAATAACACCAACTATTGGAGAATTCCGAGAGGATGGGGCTAGGGAAAAGGAGCCATTTGGGAAACTGGGCAGGTTCTTGGTGTACATGATGATGACATGGCCCCCAGGACTCGTTTGTCTGGGTTCAAATCCTGGCTCTGCAGGTTACTAGCTGGGTAACCTTGGGCAAGTCACTTAACCTCCCTGTAAGTATAATACCATCTTCCTAATCTATATCCCCCATTGTAAAAGGAGGATGTTGGTAAGCAAAGCCTTGCTGGGAAGATTCTGTGAGTGTCTGTAAGTTTTTAGAACAACTCCCAGACACTTTTCCATAATCCATCCCCCTCCTATCAGACACTTTCTAATGCCTTTCCCAATGTCTCCTCCTAGTTCTCTTCTCTCCTTTCCTCTGTCATTCTTATTCTTCTGTTTTACCCTCTTTGAAATCAAAACTCAACATAGTAGGACCGAAGTGGAGAAAGGGAAGCAGATCCTGGTTGAGAAGATTAGGAGGAGGTTGGGAGGGAGATAATCTTTGCTACTTTGAAGCCACGCTACTGTGAAAACCCCACAGAAGAATGTGTAGCGTCCTCACTAGGCTTGGCTGAAGGCACTCGCGCTTCCTTAGTGGACTGGGCTGAATTCTGATGACACCCCTGTAGACCAAGACCAAGTTTTAGATGTCCAGTTTGAGTCCAGCCATGTCCCCACTGCCCCTAATGAATGGCCCAGCAGCCACAGTGCCGACATTACCAGGAAGAGGTGTATACTCAACGCCCATCATCTTTTAGTGCAAATATACATTAAGTATAATCGCTACATTTCAATCAGTAGCCAACCATTTCAACAGGTTTTTTCACTTATAGTGCCTTAAGGAAACAAAGTGTAAGACTGACTTGGCAGTATTGTGTGTATATTTCAGTACATGTATGGGGGGGGCAGGGATATTGCCCAAGGTGATGAAATTGATTCTTTGGAGGCAAAAGAATCTCAGCTTTTACAATGGTTTATGGTCATATGGCGGTCCACAGTACATAAACAGATATACAGCATATTTGAGGCATTAAAATTTCATAGGGAAAAGGAATGATTGGGGAAAAAAATGTCTAAAACAACGTGGCAGGGTAGTGTAGGAGGCTACTAATGAGAAAAGGGTGAGAGATACTGTTTCAGTGAACTAGGCTGATGCAGGTTTGGTGGCAGAAAAAACTCAGGATGCTCCGATAAAAGAGATTTTAAGGCAGGTCCATTAAAATCATCCTGATGCCTCCTGAAGATTCCGAGGGGGTCTCAGAGCTTCTGGAACACATCATCATTGGCAAAAGTTTTAAGATGGACTGTAGGATGGGGCGAAATTAAAACAATGCATAGTAAAGTACACTCCATTGTGTTATCAGTTAGCTCATGGCCTGATTCTGAAGAGCCTTATTGCTGGAAACTGAGAAATCATTTTTTTCCAAGAGAGAAATCCACTCCGTCTTCTTGAATTAAAAATTATGCCCCATGAATTCTGAACGATAACAATAGCTACAATAAAATGATTGAGATGCCCAAATTCATCTAATCACATGTTCTGTCTAGCCTATTCAAACACAAAAGAATGAGTCCCAGCCTTTCTTCTCGCTGCTATCTGTAAATAGGAAAGAATGTATGAAAGATTGTGATCAAGTTCTGTCGGAAACACTCATATTTTCACAAAATGTAGATTGCCTTTTAGAGGAGAGATTGGCTGAAACTTTCGTTTATTAAACCAGAATACGAAAACAGGAGTTTAAAAGAGCAGTATTAATATTCTGTTCAAATCATCTCTTGATTTCTATTTTGAAGGGCACCCTCCGATGGCTTGATTTTTATTACAGTGAAGGAAGACAAAACGGCTCCTTTCCATTAATCAAAAAGAACCATAAAAATAGGTCTCACTAAAAGCTGACTCTGACAAGTCCAAATGGAAAGTTTGCTTTGGGAAGAGATAAAGAATATCTTTCTAAATATTGCAATCAATTCTGAAAAACTTAATTTTTTTTTTTTCTTTCATAGCTTCTCAGCTATTGGGATCATCAATCCCAAAGCCTTCTTTGAGTGATTTCCTTCTGTCCCGCAGCAGGAAATGAACTATTTAGCTCCACACATAATGGCAAACTCCATTTCAGCATAAGCATCAGGCCCAGACTCCAGCAGGCCCCGATCGATACCTTCGGTTATCAACCAGGGGCCCTTCCCGCAGTGGAGATCCTCACTGGAGATAAAGACCAGAGAGCATCCCTGATTTATGCCCTCTCAGCAGTGCACTGACAGGCCAGGCCCCAGGAGGCAGAGTGGAAAACCAGATGAAGACAACCAGAGATCCTTGGGGAAGTGCCGACCATCACGGACCCAGGATCACACCTCAAAGCCAACAGAACACAGTCCTGGAGCAGCCCATCCTACCTTGCAGAAAACCTGGACTTGACATCTGGCCGAAGCAGGTCTGTGAAGCACAGGGCTCTTTTGGGCCAGCTGAGGAGCCTGCCCTTGAGGTGGGCTCACAGAACGCTCATCAGCTACACGCAGCCCTTGCCCTTCTGTGCTCACTCCTTACAGCTTGCTTTGACTGGCAGCTGGGATAGAAGCATCACTGCAGCCACAGCCCCCCAAGTATTGGGGCTCAGCCTAAGACACCCTGCAGATCAAACACCTTGCAGGACAAGTGGCAACAGACAGTTATGGATGGCAGAGTCCAGATCACAGCCAGCCCCCCAATGTTACAGTTCTGCTGGTTAAGACTCAGATTTATTTCACGGGACAGGTATGTAAAAAGGCAGAAACAGCTCCTTCTTCTGAATGGCACACAGAACAGATTTTGCAAATATTGTGCAGTTTTGAGGGAGAACTCTGAAACTCGTTAAACGTTTTGCAAGTAGCAGTAATAGATCAACCAGCTTTAATAAAGACAAAAGAGTGAGAGAAAAGTAGCAAATCAGGAACATTCTAGCAGGTAGGCATGGACGAGCCACCTCGGCCCACAGAAAGAAGGTACCTACGTTACTGGATTTATGCTTTTATATCTTCTGAAGACAAACCACAAATAGCTTTTTTTTTTTTAAATCTGCATGTATGTGTAATACTTCATAGAAATGATTGGAACAACAGGGTCAAACATCCAAAACCTTTACATTCATGCTTGGCTGTTAAACTGAATAAAATAGGGATGTGAACCTTCAAGATGGCAGAGGAGGAAGACGCGGAGATCACCTTGCTCCCCACAAATACATCAGAAATACATGTACATGTGGAACAGCTCCTACAGAACACCTACTGAACGCTGGCAGAAGACCTCAGACCTCCCAAAAGGCAAGAAACTCCCCACGTACCTGGGTAGGGCAAAACAAAAAAGAAAAAGACAAAAGAATAGGGACGTGACCTGCATCAGTGGGAGGGAGCTGTGAAGGAGGAAAAGTTTCCACACACTAGGAAGCCCCTTCACTTGTGGAAACAGGGGATGGTTGGCAGGAGGAAGGGGGGAAGCTTCGGAGCCACGTAGGAGAGCGCAGCAACAGGGGTGCAGAGGGCAAAGCGAAGAGATGCCCGCATTGGTGCCGACCAGCACTCACCAGCCAGAGAGGCTTGTCTGCTCGCCCGCCGGGGCAGGTGAAGGCTGGGAACTGAGGCTCAGGCTTCAGAGGTCGGATCCCATGGAGAGGACTGGTGTTGGCTGAGTGAACACAGCCTAAAGGGGCCTAGTGCGCCACAGCTAGCTGGGGGGAAGTCTGGGAAAAAGTCTGGAACTGCCTAAGAGGCAAGAGACCATTGTTTCAGGGTGCACAAGGAGAGGGGATTCAGAGCACCGCCTAAATGAGCTCCACAGATGGGCGCGAGCCACGGCTATCAGCGCGGACCCCAGAGACGGGCATGAGACGATAAGGTTGCTGCTGCCGCCACCAAGAAGCCTGTGTGCGAGCACAGGTCACTGTCCACACCTCCCTTCCGGGGCGCCTGTGCAGCCCGCCACTGCCAGGGTCCCGTGATTCAGGGACAACTTCCCCGGGAGAACGCACGGCGCTCCTCAGGCTGGTGCAACGTCACACCGGCCTCTGCCGCCTCAGGCTCGCCCCACATCCATACCCCTCCCTCCCCGTGTTCTGAGTGAGCCAGAGCCCCCTAATCAGCTGCTGCTTTAACCCCATCCTGTCTGGGTGGGGAACAGACGCCCTCAGGCGACCTACACGCAGAGGCGGGGCCAAATCCAAAGCTGAACCCCGGAGCTGTGCAAACAAAGAAGAGAAAGGGAAACCTCTCCCAGCAGCCTCAGGAGCAGTGGAATAAAGCCCCACAAGCAACTTGATGTACCTGCATCTGTGGAATACATGAATAGACAACGAATCAATGCAAAATTGAGGCAGCAGACTTTGGGATCAACTGTAGACTTGGGATATGCTGTCTGCAACTGACTGTTTCTGATTTTTATGTTTATCTTAGTATAGTTTTTAAGGCTTGTTATCATTGATGGATTTGTTTATTGGTTTGGTTGCTCTCTTCTTTTTTTTATTACTTTTAAATTTAATAATTATTTTTATTTTACTATTAATTAATTAATTTTTCTTTCTTGTTTTCTCCCTTTTCTTCTGAGCTGTGTGGCTGACAGGGTCTTGGTGTTCTGGCCTGGTGTCAGGCCTGAGCCTCTGAGGTGGGAGAGCCGAGTTCAGCATATTGGACCACCAGAGACCTCCCAGCACCACTTAACATCACCCAACAGCCAGCAAGCTCTAGTGCTGGATGCCCCATGCCAAACAACTAGCAAGACAGAAACACAACACTACCCATTAGCAGTGAGGCTGCCTAAAATCATACTAAGTTCACAGACACCCCAAAACACACCATCGGACACAGCTCTGCCCACCAGAAAGACAAGATCCAGCCTCCCCACCAGGACACAGGCACCAGTCTCTCCACCAGGAAGCCTACACAAGCCCCTGAACCAACCTCACCCACTGGGGACAGACACCAAAAACAACGGGAACTACGAACCTGCAGCCTGTGAAAAGGAGACTCCAAACACAGTAACTTAAGCAAAATGAGAAGACAGAGAAATATGCAGCAGATGAAGGAGCAAGGAAAAAGCCCACCAGATAAAACAAATGAAGGGGAAATAAGCAGTCTACCTGAAAAAGAATGCAGAGTAATGATAGTAAAGATGATCCAAAATCTTGGAAATAGAATGGAGAAAATACAAGAAAAGTTTAACAAGGACCTAGAAGAACTAAAGAGCAAACAAACAATGATGAACAACCCAATAAATGAAATTAAAAACTCTCTAGGAGGAATCAATAGGAGAATAACTGAGGCAGAAGAATGGATAAGTGACCTGGAAGATAAAATCGTGGAAATAACTATCACAGAGCAGAATAAAGAAAACAGAATGAAAAGAATTGAGGACAGTCTCAGAGACTTCTGGGAGAATATTAAACATACCAACATTTGAATTATAGGGGTCCGAGGAGAAGAAGAGAAAAAGAAAGGGTCTGAGAAAATATTTCAAGAGATTATAGTTGAAAACTTCCCTAACATGGGAAAGGAAATAGTCAATCAAGTCTAGGAAGCACAGAAAGTCCCATACAGTATAAATCCAAGGAGAAACATGCCAAGACACATACTAATCAAACTATCAAAAATTAAATTCAAAGACAAAATATTAAAAGCAGCAAGGGAAAAGCAACAAATAATATACAAGGGAATCCCTACAAGGTTAACAGCTGATCTTTCAGCAGAAACTCTGCAAGCCAGAAGGGAGTGGCAGGACATATTTAAAGTGATGAAAGGGAAAAACCTACAACCAAGATTACTCTACCCAGCAAGGATCTCATTCAGATTTGATGGAGAAATTAAAACATTTACAGACAAGCAAAAGTTAAGCGAATTCAGCACCACCAAGCTAGCTTTACAACAAATGCTAAAGGAACGTCTCAAGGCAGGAAACACAAGAGAAGGAAAAGACCTACAAAAACAAAGCCAAAACAATTAAGAAAATAGTAATAGGAACATACATATTGATAATTACTTTAAACATAAGTGGATTAAATGCTCCAACCAAAAGACATAGACTGGCTGAATGGATACAGAAACAAGATCCACATATATGCTGTCTACAAGAGACCCACTTCAGACCTAGGGACACATACAGACTGAAAGTGAAGGGATGGAAAAGGATATTCCATGAAAATGGAAATCAGAAGAAAGCTGGAGTAGCAATTGTCAAATCAGACAAAACAGATTTCACAAGAGAAAAGAAGGACACTACATAAGGATCAAGGGATCAATCCAAGAAGAAGATATAACAATTGTAAATATTTATGCACCCAACATAGGAGCACCTCAATACATAAGGCAAAGGCTAACAGCCATAAAAGGGGAAACCAACAGTAACACGATCTTAGAAGGGGACTATAACACCCCACTTTCACCAATGGACAGATCATCCAAAATGAAAATAAATAATGAAACACAAGCTTTAAATGATACATTAAACAAGATGGACTTAATTGATATTTATAGGACATTCCATCCAAAAACAACAGAATACACTTTCTTTTCAAGTGCTCATAGAATATTCTCCAGGACAGATCATATCTTGGGTCACAAACCAAGCCTTGGTAAATTTAAGAAAATTGAAATTGTATCAAGTATCTTATCTGACCACAATGCTATGACAATAGATATCAAATACACGAAAAACAATGTAAAAAATACAAACACATTAAGGCTAAACAATACACTACTAAATAACCAAGAGATCACTGAAGAAATCAAAGAGGAAATCAAAAAAATACCTAGATACAAATGACAATGAAAACACAATGACCCAAAACCTATGGGATGCAGCAAAAGCAGTTCTAAGAGGGAAGTTTATAGCAATATAGTCCTACCTCAAGAAACAAAGACCATCTCAAATAAACAACCTAATCTCACACCTAAAGCAATTAGAGAAAGAAGAACAAAAAAAAAAAACACCAAAGTTAGCAGAAGGGAACAAATCATAAAGATCAGATCAGAAATAAATGAAAAGGAAATGAAGGAAACAATCGTAAAGATCAATAAAACTGAAAGCTGGTTCTTTGAGAAGATAAACAAAATTAATAAACCATTAGCCAGACTCATCAAGAAAAAAAGGGAAGAGACTCAAATCAACAGAATTAGAAATGAAAAAGGAGAAGTACCAACTGATACTGCAGAAATGCAAAGAATCATGAGGGATTACTACAAGCAACTATATGCGAATAAAATGGACAACCTGGAAGAAATGGACTAATTCTTAGAAAAGCACAACCTTCCGAGACTGAACCAAGAAGAAATAGAAAATATAAATAGACTAATCACAAGCACTGAAATTGAAACTGTGATTAAAAGTCTTCCAACAAACAAAAGCCCAGGACCGGATGGCTTCACAGGCGAATTCTATCAAACATTTAGAGAAGAGCTAACACCTATCCTTCTCAAACTCTTCCAAAATATAGCAGAGGGAGGAACACTCCCAAACTCATTCTACGAGGCCACCATCACCCTGATACCAAAACCAGACAAAGATGTTACAAAAAAACAAAACTACAGGCCAATATCACTGATGAACATAGATGCAAAAATCCTCAACAAAATACTAGCAAACAGAATCTAACAGCACATTAAAAGGATCATACACCATGATCAAGTGGGGTTTATCCCAGGAATGCAAGGATTGTTCAATACAGGCAAATTAGTCAATGTGATACACCACATTAACAACCTGAAGGATAAAAACCATATGATCATCTTAGTAGATGCAGAAAAAGCTTTCGACAAATTTCAACACCCATTTATGATCAAAACTCTCCAGAAAGTAGGCATAGAGGGAACTTTCCTCAACATAATAAAGGCCATATATGACAAACCCACAGCCAACATCATTCTCAATGGTGAAAACCTGAAAACATTTCCTCTAAGATCAGGAAAAAGACAAGGTTGTCCACTCTCACCACTATTATTCAACTTAGTTTTGGAAGTTTTAGCCATAGCACAGAGAAGAAAATGAAATAAAAGGAATCCAAATCAGAAAAGAAGTAAAATTTTCACTGTTTGCAGATGACATGACACTATACATAGAGAATCCTAAAGGTACTACCAGAAAAATACTAGAGTTAATCACTGAATTTGGTAAAGTAGCAGGGTACAAAATTAATGCACAAAAATCTCTTGCATTCCTATACACTAATGATGAAAAATCTGAAAGAGAAATTAAGGAAACACTCCCCTTTACCACTGCAACAAAAAGAATAAAATACCTAGGAATAAACCTACCTAAGGAGACAAAAGACTTGTATGCAGAAAACTATAACACACTGATGAAAGAAATTAAAGACAATACAAACAGATGGAGAGATATGCCATGTTCTTGGATTGGAAGAATCAACACTGTGAAAATGACTATACTACCCAAAGCAGCCTACAGATCCAGTGCAATCCCTATCAAACTACTAATGGCATTTTTCACAGAACTAGAACAAAAAATTTCACAATGTGTATGGAAACACAAAAGACCCCGAATAGCCAAAACAATCTTGAGAAAGAAAAACGGAGCTCGAGGAATCAGGCTCCCTGACTTCAGACTATACTGCAAAGCTACAGTAATCAAGACAGTATGGTACTGGCACAAAAACAGAAATATAGATCAATGGAACAGGATAGAAAGCCCAGAGATACATATAGTCATACATACATATGGTCAACTAATCTATGACAAAGGAGGCAATGTTGAAAAGACAGTGTCTTCAATAAGTGGTGCTGGGAAAACTGGACAGCTATGTGTAAAAAACTGTAATTAGAACACTCCCTAACACCATACACAAAAATAAACTCAAAATGGATTAAAGACCTAAATGTAAGGCCAGACACTATAAAACTCTTAGAGGAAAACATAGGCAGAACACTCTATGACACAAATCACAGCAAGATCCTTTTTGACCCACCTCCTAGAGAAATGGAAATAAAAACAAAAATAAACAAATGGGACCTAATGAAACTTAAAAGCTTTTGCACAGCAAAGGAAACTATAAACAAAACGAAAAGACAACCCTCAGAATGGGAGAAAATATTTACAAATGAAGCAACTGACAAAGGATTAATCTCCCAAATATACAAGCAGCTCATGAAGCTCAATATCAAAAAAACAAGCAACCCAATCCAAAAATAGATAGAAGATCTGAATAGACATTTCTCCAAAGAAGATATACAGATTGCTAACAAACACATGAAAGGATGCTCAGCATCACTAATCATTAGAGAAATGCAAATCAAAACTACAATGAGGTATCACCTCACACCAGTCAGAATGGCCATCATCAAAAAATCTACAAAAAATAAATGCCGGAGAGGATGTGGAAAAAAGGGAACCCTCTTGCACTGTTGATGGGAATGTAAATTGATAAAGTCACTATGGAGAACAGTATGGAGGTTCCTTAAAAAACTAAAAATAGAACTGCCATATGACCCAGCAATCCCACTACTGAGCCTATACCCTGAGAAAACCATAATTCAAAAAGAGTCATGTACCACAATGCTCACTGCAGCTCTATCTACAATAGCCAGGACACGGAAGCAACCTAAGGGTCCATCAACAAATTAATGGATAAAGATGTAGCACATATATACAATGGAATATTACTCAGCCATAAAAAGAAACGAAATTGAGTTATTTGTAGTGAGCTGGATGGACCTAGAGTCTGTCATACCGAGTGAAGTAAGTTAGAAAGAGAAAAACAAATACCATATGCTAACACATATATATGGAATGTAAAAAAAAAAAAAAAATGGTTCTGATGAACCTAGGGCCAGGACAGGAATAAAGACGCAGACGTAGAGAATGGACTTGAAGACACTGGGAGTGGGAAGGGTAAGCTGGGACGAAGTGAGAGTAGCATTGATATGTATACACTACCAAATGTAAAATAGCTAGTGGGAAGCACTGCATCTCATGGGGAGGTCAACTCAGTGCTTCTTCGCCACCTAGAGGGGTGGGATAGGGAGGGTGGGAGGGAGACGCAAGAGGGAGGGGATATGGGGATATATGTATACATATAGCTGATTCACTTTTTTATACAGCAGAAACTAACACAACATTGTAAAGCAATTATACTCCAATAAAGATGTTAAAAAAAAGAAAATAATTAAGGAGCAAAGCAGGTTTCTAGAAAAAGCTGACATCAAAAACTAACATTTGAGTTCAACATGATCCATTTGGACAAACTCACACATGGAGCACAAGAGATGTAATGATTACTCTCTCTAATGCATCTCCCTATCAGTTGCTAATGTAAGCACAGAGGATCCGAATTTTCTGTCAGGAATTTCATACAGTATGAAGGCTCTGAAGAAAATTATTGTTTAAACCAGATAACCCATGTGAGGGGGTCCTACACACAGTAGGCAACTGATCGAAGTTAGACTCCTTCCTATTACTTGATAGGTCAACTTGCTCTTTTCAGAAGATGTCCACCTACACAGACACAGGCCCGGTTCTGTAGGAAAAAGACCAATAACAAAATCCCCCTTAGCCCTCCCAGAAGACCTGTATTTATTCCAACACAGTGGCCCAAACATTCCCCCTCCAATTTTGAGGCGAATTCTGATGAGAAACATCATTTGTGGATGTTTCAGGTAATCCATTTGAGATGATATTTTGTAGTCTTTCTTTTCTTGGTTTGGTTTCGGTTTTAATCACAACAGCTGGGCTCTGAATCAGCTTCTTTTTGTTCCTTCTAAAGTGGCTGGAATCGGAGGGGCCTTTGAAAGATGCTTCTTCGTACCATTGATCAAAGATTCTTCTTCCTGAGAAAGGGTTCACTCCCTATCTGGACATTAATCAAATCCTCCCCTTTTTCTCAAGCGCCAAGAGTGTTTTCCTTCCCTCCCTCTAGCTTGAAGTCTGAGTCCATATTAGGAAAGTTGATGGAGTGGCTCTGTTGTGAGGGAGACTCGGAGGGGCTTTCATCTCTGGGACCACAGATTCCATCTCCTGGTTAGCAAACCATCAGGCTGTGCCTTAGCCATCCCCTCGGAGCCCCTTCACTGCGGGGTCAGAGTCCACACCTGAGAACTGGCAGCGACCAATCTTGTGTGTTTGTGAAGCGATGACCTACAAGGGACAGCCCCCTGGGGGACCTGACCCTGGAACACACATCTGGATCCTTCTCCGAACAGCAACTCTTCACTTTCTTTGCTGTCAGCCACTTGGCCATTTGTCTTCTGTCAGTCATTTTATCTTTTGCAATAAATTTTTATTGGGCAACTATAATTCCCTTAGACTTGAAGCTCTAATTAGGAATCATCTTGGTCATATAAAACTTTTTTTTGGTCAGAGTAGCCATTATTTCATCCCGCATAGAAAATGCCTTATTCTGTACCCAATGTTGCCTTTCTAATCATATTCTAACTTCCTGCATTTGGTCTCTTTCTGGCTTTGCCAGTCTTGTTCTGAGAATAATCCTTCTAATTCACAAGAAGTAAATAAATAGTTAGTATTTGCAGAACTAAAACATTGCACCAGTCCTTCGAGAAAGGAAGAGAACTCAGCTTGGAGATCTGTTGCCTAGCAACACGGTACTAACTTTTCTCTCCATTTCCCAAACCAGTTGATAGCCTCCTGTTGGTTTTGTCAGCATTCCAATGCAAAACTTTCCCCCCTTTTTAAAATTAGGAATGAACATTTGGTTTTTTAGTTTCAGAGAACTGACTTTAACCATCACCATGTTTTTTCTGTATTTCACAGTAATCTTGGTTCCCTCTTTCTCAGTAGGTCCCAGTTTGTTTTCCTTCCCTGATAAAAACTGCTCTTATCCTCCAATTAAGTACTACATCTAAAAACAATTTGCATATTTCTCAGAAAAGGACACAAGCTTCAAATAGAAATTGAATTGATTTTACTTAATAATAACACCAGGCAATTAAAGGGCACTTTATACTTTGCAAAGTCCTTTCATGTCCACTCACTCATTTAATTCAACTTTGGGATGCTCATCCAAACTTCCTTGGCTTATGACGCCATGCTCAAAAAAATCTGGGGCTTCCCTGGTGGCGCAGTGGTTGAGAGTCCGCCTGCCGATGCAGGGGACACGGGTTCGTGCCCCGGGCCGGAAGGATCCCACATGCCGCGGAGCGGCTAGGCCCGTGAGCCATGGCCACTGAGCCTGCATGTCCCGAGCCTGTGCTCCACAATGGGAGAGGCCACAACAGTGAGAGGCCCGCATAATGCCAAAGAAAAGAAAAAACGAAAAATCTGAACCATGGGAAAGAGGTTCGTGGTGCTGTCTTTGGCCATTTTGCTTTAAGTTAGGAGACAGTGTCTATGACTAGGCTTTCACATGGTAATGTTGGCATTTCCATCCTTAGCCTGGTCAGAAATCTAGAGGAAAATTACACAGAGCTCCATTTTACAGGTGATGAGCCTTGGTCAGGGGTAGTGGGCCAGGGAAAAAAAACCATTTTTCTTGCTTCTTCCATTCCAGCCCCTCTGGGTCTTTGACAGGAAGTAGTGTCACAGAGCTGCCAGGACAGCGGCCGAGCTGAAGAGGCTCCCGGGCTCACCCTTATCTTGATGCCTTTTTCTGCCTATCCAAGGCCTTTGAAATTTTCTCCAGACAGAAAATAAAGAGAGGCTCTGACAAAGCATCTCCTTATATCTTACAGGACGTTTGCTGTCAACACCACTCTGAGCCACATCAGCTGTGTTCAGTGGTTAATGTCTTAGTTTTGACTCGGGTCCTTCTTGACAGTTCACTCCACACCACCTTCCACTTGACTCCCAAATCCTGGGCTAGTGTTAGGGGCTGCAGGCTGCAACAGCACAGTGTTTCCTAGTCTTTGTTCATTCAGTCAGGGAGCGGTTTTCTGGTAGGCTGGGCCCCGGGTCAGCACAGTAAATGGCCAAGTTTATGAAAACCACCCATGTCTCGTCTCTTCAGTGGAAATACTCTACAGGGTTTTTGTCTTTGCTTTCAGAGGTTGAAAACAAAGCTTCAGCACAAACCATCTCAAAACCGCTCAGGGAGTCAATGTAAAGATGTGAATAAATTAAATTAGATGAGGGAATTTTCACTTTGAAGGCATGTGTTTAGACATCAACAAAATGTAAGAGAAACAAATGTGTCCTAAAATATCAAAATCCTTTGGCAGCTGTATTATTTGGTTTGTGTTTTAGAATATGTGAATATGTATATTTTAAGGCTCCAAATACGTAATGTAAAAAAAAGAGAGAGAAGAAATATCCTTAAATATTCATCCTGACATACCACAATGCTTTCACTGACCAAGTAAACCTTAGTAGGAATGATGCTTCGTTCGTTCCTTTTTAAAAAAATGCTTTCACTCCAGAAAAAGGATTTCCTGAGTCTTTCTCACCCTCCTCCTTCATTTCCCCACAGCAGGCAACTGGTCTAGTCATGGGTCATCTTCTTAGAAAGTGGAGAAAATAGTGCACATGCGTGCACGGGGGACAGAACACTGCACCGAGGGAGCATCCTCCACCAAGACGTAATGTGTGGGATCCGAACCCAAATGAAACACCAGCCCCTATTTCAAAAATGATTAAGAATTTCCAGGTGGCAACAGTGGACCATGAAACCAAGCCCAGGCCCTGTCTCAGCTCAGGTCCCGTGCACATGAAGCCCACCTCACCTCTGGTCCAGAGGAAGACAGGAGCATCAATCAGCATCTCGCATGACACGGGATGGTTGTATTTAATACCTGCTATTGCACTGAACTCCTGTAACAACATTCCAAAGAAGGTACGTCAATTTAACAGATGAAAAGAAACTCAAACAGAGCACCGTTCCCAAATTTTACAACTTAAAAGTGATGGAGATGGGACTTGAATCCCCATCTGGCTTCTCCCAAATCTTGCCCTCACCGTTGTCTCCATAGGTTCAGAAAAGCCTATTCTTAGCACCCTTTCTTAACACTAGAGACAAACCTATTCAGTTGAGTGAAAGAGGAAAATTAAAGGGTGGGTGAGTGTTTGTCAGCACTATTTACAACAGCCAGGACAAGGAAGCAACCTAAATGTCCAGTGACAGACGAATGGATAAAGAAAATGTGACACATTTATACAATGGAATATTACTCAGCTAGAAAAAGAAACGAAACTGAGTTATTTGTAGTGAGGTGGATGGACCTAGAGTCTGTCATACAGAGTGAAGTAAGTCAGAAAGAGAAAAACAAATACCGTATGCTAACACATATATATGGAATCTAAAAAAAAAAATGGTTCTGATGAACCTAGGGGCAGGACAGGAATAAAGACACAGACGTGCAGAATGGACTTGAGGACACGGAAAGGGGGAAGAGTAAGATGGGACGAAGTGAGAGAGTGGCATGGACATATATATACTAGCAAATGTAAAATAGATAGCTAGTGGGAAGCAGCCACATAGCACAGGGAGATCAGCTCAGTGCTTTGTGACCACCTAGAGGGGTGGGATAGGGAGGGTGGGAGGGAGATGCAAGAGGGAGGGGATATGGGGATATATGTATACATATAGCTGATTCACCTTGTTAAGCAGAAACTAACACAACATTGTAAAGCAATTATACTCCAATAAAGATGTTAAAAGAAAAGAAAAGAGTGGATGAGTATTTTGATTGAAATAGCACACTTTGTGCTTCCCTAACCTCACCTGCACCCTCCTCTCTTTAGGGTTCACTGTCTCTCCAGGAGCCCCATGTCCTCGCTGCCCTCTGGTCCTCACACCGTCACCTTGGTGTTCACAGCATGCCTTCCACATGACATCCTAAACCCTAGGTCTTTCCCAGACTTTCTTTCCATCAAAATGTCCCCATCCTACATCCCACCGTGGTGGGGAACATTTCTTGACAAAAATAACTAATCAGATCAACTTATTCATGAGCCAATGCAGTAACTCAACCCCACAAAAATGTAAATAATGTGTGAATTTCAAGGCTTTATAGCAAGGTCATTTAGGTGAACTTTTTTCCTTTTCTGAACCCCTCCAATTATACCTCCTAGTCAGATTAGGCCTGTGGTTCAACAGCATCTTTATCCACATAAAACAAAATAAATGATTTAGCCACGATTATCAGGTTTATAGGTTAGGTTACAGGTTGTAGAAAATAGCTTTAGGTACCAGGGAACTTTCCCAGGGAACAGCAATAAAACATTTTACGTGTGACCTGTAATATCCTGTACCCTCGTAGTGCTAGACCTGCAGTGAACAAAATTGCCATTTCTGCCAAATTTCATGGTCAGTGAGTCTATGATATGGAGAAACGTCCAGTATGGATTAAAATGAAATCATTTACGGTCCCACACTGACAACCTATGACAGACTTGAACCATCTCTCCAAAAGTACATTCGTAACTCAGACCACTTCACCTTGGAGTCCACTAAAATAGCATAAAATAATGTGGGGAAGCATCCGAATAAAAACATAACACAGGATACTCAAACCCTCGGTATTGTTCTCATTGGATACAATGTACTATCTCAGGGTTCCCTGAGCTCAATATTCAAATGTTCATCTTTGAGAAGAAAGAAGCTATATTATTGGTTCCAATACAATACACTAGACAAATACACAATCCAGTATAATTGCTATACAATACACGATTGAACCTGGTCCAGGCACAAATTTCAAACGATTTGAAAAGAATAAGCCATTTATATTTGGATTTGGAATATGATGTTCTGCTGAAAT
Organism: Tursiops truncatus; assembly: GCF_011762595.2. NCBI lineage: Eukaryota > Metazoa > Chordata > Mammalia > Artiodactyla > Delphinidae > Tursiops > Tursiops truncatus. The sequence continues at coordinate 159,191,877 of NC_047035.1, read as the reverse complement.
TTAAACATGATTATGTCTGATATTCTAGGAAATGACTTCTAACAAGATCACCAAGTCACATTCTGAAGACCTGATCCAGAAGAATCTGGGAAGAGTTTCCTGATCCCGTCCTTTCTGCTTGTTCTCTGCACTATTTGCCATTATTTGCCCTCTTTTGAAACTCTCTTTCCTTAACTTCCATGCTACTGTATTATATATAATTAATTTTTCCTCCCTTGGTCTCTTTCTGCCTTACGATTCCTTTTCTGTTGCCCTGTCCTCCAAAGGCCAATCATGGTTCTCTCTTCATCTCTTTCTCTTACCATCACCTGTTCCTCCTCGCTACTAGTCACAAAATGACCTCATCTCCTTGGCTCCAGATCTTTATCTCCAACTCCGGTCTCTCTACTGATTTAAAATCCTTCATTTCCAATAATCTGAACTGCCTCTCTTGACCACAAACTCAAGAAATCTAAAATGAATCTCCAAAGTTAGTAGATGCTTTTGGAGGAGACAGACCTTGCCTATTATTGGAGATGCCTATCCTAGGTTGAACTTTCCCTTTGCACATTGATATAGAGAAGATCTGAACACTGGATGTGAGGTTGGACTTAATGAACTTAGTCAAGGTCCCAACAACAATGAGATTCTATAATTTATTACTTTTCCCCCACACCAGTTTCTCCTTTTGAAATTTTCCTTGTCTCCCAGATTCAAAATCATGGGGTCACCACTGTCCCTGGTTCTCCTTTTCCTTCCACATCTAATTGGTCACCCAGTTCTAGTGATTCTTCTACACAGCTTTGTTGGGTCTCCCCTCCTCTCCATTCCCGTTACCCCCAGTCCCAAACAGCAGCAAAATTAAGCTGCTGAAGCTGATGCCTTTGAGCCGAATCTGGGATCACTCTAGAGCCAGAATCCCTGTAGCAATTTTTTCATCATCGGTAAAAACTCAGAGGAGAGAGTTTGACAAAATGAGCAAAGGGGAGGAGGAGAAAGAATGAGAAACGAAAGCAAGAGGGAAGGTGGGCCTGCAGTCTCTCCTTGGTCCCCACTCAGCTGCTCTGTCTTCAGAGAGGACGCTAGGCTCCCCACTCCCTCTGGGTTTATAGCATCTTCCTCCCAGTTCTATTTTCACAAGTTCACTCCCACTCCCCCACAAAAGTCCTCAATCTACATCTTTCCCTCACTACCCCAAACTTCTTGCATATTTAACCAGACCCAATTTCCCTTCTCATTAGAAAAAAGAGAACATCTTCCATTGTACTTGGGAGCTTCACATTCTCCATCAGGTTCATTTTCATTCACCATCTCACCAGACTGTTTATCTCATTCTTAGGATCTGTAACTGCCTTCCAGTCTCCTGATATCCTTACCCATTGTATACAATGGTACCAGGTGAATCGTCAGAGAATATTGATTTGTGTTAATTTCCTACTCAGACATGCTCAGGTAATGACTTCCCATTGAACAGAGTCCAGCCTTAAGCTCATGGTTAAAGCCCTCCCAAATTTCTTCAACTGCTCTGCTCCATCAAATCTTCCACCTATTCACATTTCTCTCATGGTCCCTGACTACCAGGATATATCACTCACTCTAACTTTCCACCATCCATCTCTCTGGGTTGAAGACCTCCTGCTACTTCCAGTTATAAAGATTCTATGCATTCTTGGGCTTCCCTGGTGGCACAGTGGCTAAGAACCCGCCTGCCAATGCAGGGGACACGGGTTTGAGCTCTGGTCCAAGAAGACCCCACATGCCATGGAGCAGCTGAGCCCGTGTGCCACAACTACTGCACCTGCACTCTAGAGCCCATAGCCACAACTACTGAGCCATGTGCCACAACTACTGAAGCCCATGTGCCTAGAGCCCATGCTCTGCAACAAGAGAAGCCACCACAATGAGAAGCCCGTGCACCACAATAAAGAGTAGACCCCGCTCGCCGCAACTAGAGAAAGCCTGCACACAGCAGCAAAGACCCAACGTAGCCAAAAATTAAAAAAAAAAAAAAAAAAAAAGATTCTATGTATTCTTAAAGATCCAACCAAATGTGTCTTTATTGTCTAAGCTTCTCCCCCATCAGTCAGAAATACGTAGTCTCTTCCTTTTTATATATGTATTTTCTAAGATTATATATCAAGTAGGTGATGGTGTCTCACACTCAAAGTATTACAATTACCATATTTGTGTTGTAATTTTTGCACATAGCTCAGCTTTTCCACAGTTCCCTCCCTGGAGTTCTGACATACTTCTCTGTAAACATCACCATGTTAAATACGTCTCACATGCAGTAGGCATTTGAAAAGTTTTCATCAGCTAACTAGATGAATGAATGAATGAATAAATCTTCCTTAGCATCACCCTTGCTAATAATAGACTATCTTTCTTAAACAGCTATAAATTTTGCTCTCAACATTCCTTGAGGGAGGCAAGTAACTTGGCTTCAAAAGATGTCTATACAAAAATAAAATAGAGTTGAGATGTGAACCAAGCTATAATTAATATTAGTTACTATCAATGGTGTGTGCGCAAGTTTTTGTTTTCTTAAGTATAGTACTTAGGTAGTACGTGTGAAAGCAAGGTTTTCCTCAGATAAATTAATCCACAATTATCAAGCATCACTAGGGTAGCTACATGTGCGTACTCCTATCCCATCATTGCTAGGTGCAATTGGCAAACTTCCCTGGAACAAAATTATTAAATGATCACTACGTTTAAAATGCCAACTGAAGTCCAGGTAAAACAATACATACAAAAATGCATACAATATAAATGATACTTGACCTCCACAATCAATTCTATGAAATGCTCATGTAAGATTTACACCACTCTTAAAAGATTTCCTCTTTTTGCTCTAGCATACTGATAAAGGAAGGTCGTTACTAGCTGAGAAATTACTAGTTTCCTGTCTTAAAAGCATGGAAGTTTATCCATTGTGATAGCAACCATTTGAAAGGAGATTTTTTGAGATGCTGCTTGTGCTCTATGAGTAAAGAACCATCTGTTTGTCATCACAGCTGGTATGTTCAAATTGCCAATATGTTTCTATACATTTAAAACCCAAAGGACTTGGAGACCAATGACATGACCTGAGTTTTTAGAACAACCATGTGGGTAATGCCACTCCCGTAGCTGCTCAGCAAAGTCTGCACACTTGTAGTGTCTACAGCATGATATTAGTTATTTGTTCAAGCAGTTGACAATTGCCAGGCACTGTGTAAGGTTTTAGATATAAAATGATGGACAAGACATGGCCCTTCAGGAACTCTCAGCCTAGGCTGAGAAACTGACATGTAAACTAGCATTTAGCGTGAGAAGGGAGCTTAACAGAGGCATGTTCCATGTGATGGAAAGACACAAAGAAGTAGCCCCATACTCTGCCAGGAAAGCCAAGAGAGAGAGATTCTTATAATACCTAATATAATGTAAATGCTACGTAAATAGTTGCTGGCGTGTGGCAAATTCAAGTTTTGCTTCCTGGAACTTTTTGGATTTTCCTTTTCTGAATATTTTCAGTTCATCACTGGTTGAATCCACGGATGCAGAACACGCAGATCCAGAGGGCTCACTGTATACCAAAATAACAAGACTGCTTTTCTCTGGGCAGTAACATTAAAAAGAATTTTCTATTGTATTTGCACTGTTTTTCCCATTTCCTACAACTGGCCTATAAAAATTTTTTTAAACAACATGGAGACAACCTAAATGTCCATCAACAGATGAATGGATAAAGAAAATGTGGTACATCTATAAAATGGAATAGTACTCAGCCATAAAAAAGAACAAAATAATGCCTTTAGCAGCAACATGGATGCAACTAGAGATTATCATGCTAAGTGAAATAAGTCAGAAAGAGAAAGACAAATACCATATGATATCACTTACATGTGGAATCTAAAATCTGCCTCAAATGAATCTATCAACAGAACAGAAACAGACTCATAGACATAAAGAACAGACTTGTGGTTGCCAAAGGTTGGCGGTGGGGGAGGGAGAGGGATAGACTGGGAGTTTGGGGTTGGTAGATGCAAACTCTTACATTTAGAATGGATAAATAACAAAGTCCTAATGTGTAACACAGGGAACTATATTCAATATCCTGTGATAAACCATAATGGAAAAAAATATAAAAAAAGAATGTCTATCTGTGTAAAACTGAGTCACTTTGCTGTACAGCAGAGATTGGCACAGCATTGTATAATAAATCAACCATACTTCATAAAATAATTGAAGGAAAACATTTTAAACAATAATCATTTTAAAGCTAATTGACTACATTCACAGTTTTCAACATCTTTCTCTGTCAGCCCACAAGCATATTTTTTTTCCATGACCAATTGGAGTTTATTCCAGGTGTGCAAGGGTAGATCAACATTCAAAAATCAATTAAAGTAATCCGTCACATCAACAGGCTAAAAGAGAAGTCATAGAATCATATCAATAGATGAAGAACAAGCATTTGAAAAATCCAACACCCATTCCTGATTTAAAAACAGAACTATCAGCCTTCTAGGAATAGAATGGAAATTCCTCAACTTCACAATGAACACGTAATAAACCTTTCAGCTAATATCATACTTAATAGTGAGAAACTAAACCCTTCTTCCCCCCACCCCCAAAATTGGGAACAAGATAAGGATGTCCCCTCTCACCACTCTTATTCATACTAGAAATCCTAGCTTAATAAGACAAGAAAAGGAAACATACTCCTTCCCCCTTACTTACAGTTTTCTCTATTTGTTTTTATTTTTTTATTTTTCCATTTCTTTAGCTTTTTAATGACAAATAATATAAAACAGGGAAGTTAGCATAGGTGTACAACTCACTGCAAATTCATAAAATGAACAGTGTATTTCACATCTAGATCAAGAAACAAAACACTGCCAGGAACACAGAAGTTCCTCTCATGTTTCTTTTCCACAGCCCACAAGCGTATTAAGAGAAACCATAATTTAGAGAAGAAAATTAAGTGGCAATTAAAACAAACCTTACAGAGCCATGTTTTCTTTGTTTGAAACCTCAGTCAGATCATACCTCCTCAATTATTTTGAGGCGACACAATTCTTACAGTGTTTATCAAACGTTTACTTTCTAAACATTCCTCTTGATCTCTTTTGACTTTCTGCAATTCAACCCCTCTGAACAGTGAGTCTGAAAGCACACTACAGCCCTTCTCGTTCAAACTCCAGTTCAGTATTTATTAAGCGATTTGGACCTCGACAAGAGTCAGGGAAGTCAGCATCTCAGCCTCAATGATGAAATTGGTTAATTACTGGGTGAGCAAAGCTAGATCTCTATGCATTTTGCTAGTCTTGCTAATCACTGAACTTATACCATTTTGGAAAGCAGAAAAACTTGGGGTGGCACATACCTATCTGTCTACTTACTTTATTTCATTATTTCTTTCTACTAAATACAAGTCAGTTAAGTTTCCAACATGATGTTGGCCATTATGAGAGAATCAAAAAATAAATTCAAAAAGAGTAAATGCATACATAGTATGCATGGTTCTTTATGTCTGTACCCGGCCACCGTACAGTGTCCATCACTCACAACCCTCTTCCTTACTTACTTCACCACAATACCCATTGTCTCTGGTTCCTGAGAACAGACTAGGTGAGAGCATGTGCTGTGTTATAAAGTACAATTTGCCTAAAAAGGAGACTGCCATCTCGCTCACTAATTTTACATTACCATCCTGTGCTTCTATTGATGTTATCACAATGCTTTGTACAGCTACTCACTGCAATTGCAAAAATACACAGATTGTTCTGTCATTAGGAGGAGTAAATGATTTTTTGAGTGACGCAAGGCAAGGAAAAATTTGATGATCATTTTCTCTGACTATAGCAAATTGTGTGTCTGTGTGTAAACAGCCGTGTGCCGTATAAATTGATGTGACGGAGCTACTTCGTTGCCCTTGTACTACTGAACTGCTGGAGACGTCTGGCTCTCCTGCAGAATGCTGGTCTAATGGCACATAAACAAAAGAGCCTATTGACACTGTTATAAAGATGCGATTCATCTCAATTTTCTCTCTTATTCCTAAATCATTGGAAAATGGATTGAGAAACAATGGCCGTTGAACTACTAGCCTAGTTGTTTGTTAAGGTTTAGTATATCTGCACATGTCAATTACAAAAAAGATAAAACCATCATAAAAAACACTTTGGAAACAAAAATAGTAATTTTTTGTAGAAAAACCATTGGAGTGGAAATCAGAAATAGGGTTTCAGATGCCAATCGGTCACTTACTTAAGCACGTTCATTGGACAAGAGCCTGGGATTAGTAAATGAGACAGACCCTGTTTGAACGGAAGCTCTACCACATATATCTGTATGACCTTCAGCAAGTTACTCCCTGAGCCTCAGTTTTCTTCATCTATAAAAATGAGACCATAATAGTAACCAACTCATGAGGTCGTTGTAAATATTACATGCAATAATGCATGGGAAGCGTTTAGCATAGCATCTAGTAGATAATAACACCCAATAAATAATGGGTATCATTATTTCTCCTAAGACGTTATTTCTAGCCAGCAAATTCTTCAGCCCTATAACATAACTGTGTGCGTCCATATCTGAGGGTTCATCCAGCCATAATAGTCTATGATTGAACTAGATGATGATTACACTTTACAAAAGAACTCCTCACAAAAAAATTCAAATGACAAAAATAACATGTCAATTCATTCACAGAAATATGAACCTCTATTATAGAAATCTTATATGAGGTAAAGATCTGATACTAAGGATAGTGTGTGGGAATTAAGATCATGTTTCTCTGTTTATCTTTCCCAGTAGACTGTAAAATTTTTGGAGGCAGGGATTATATCTTATTTATCTTTGGAATCCCAGTGTTCAACTCATTGAGTGATTTAAAACAAATATATAGAGTGATTTAAAACAAATATATAAGTGAATGAATGACTTAATGATGGAAACAAGCAGCTGAAAATCTCTGCCTTTGTGGAGAATATAGTCAAGTGAGACAATGTTAAAAAAAAAAAGTGTGCTCAACATTGCTAATTACTAGAGAAATGCAAATAAGAGCTACACCTCACACTGGTCAGAACGGCCATCATCAAAAAGTCTACAAATAATAAATGCCGGAGAAGGTATGGAGGAAAAGGAACCCTCCTACACTGTTGGTGTAGTATAAATTGGTGCCGCCAGTACGGAAAACAGTTTGGAGGTTCCTTAAAAAAACTGAAAATAGAATTACCAACAATCATACTCCTGGGCATATATCTGGAAAAGATGAAAACTAATCCAAAAAGATACATGCACCCCAATGTTTATAGCGGCACTGTTTCTAGTAGCTAAGACAGGGAAACAACCTAAATGTCCATCGACGGATGAATGGATAAAGAAGATGTGGTGTATATATATATATATATATCAAATGCTGCTTCTAGGTCTGGTAAAACGATGACCAAGAACTGACCATTGGGATTAGCAACATGGAGATCATCCATGACCTTGAAGATAGACGTCTGGAGAAGTGGTGACACAAAAATTGATGGAGAGGATGCAAGAGAGAATGACTGGAGAGAAATTAGAGAGTGTATATGGGAAACTGTTTTTATTTAAAAAAATAGAGAGAAACAGAGTAGTAGCAATAGGGTAAGTAGTCTCTAGAGAAGGATTTTTTGTCTGCTTTGTTTTTTCTAAGATGAGAGAAATAATCACATATTTGTGTGCTCATGGGGATAATCGACTAGAAAGGGAGAATGATGATGTAGGAGAGAGGAAAATTGTTAGAACAATGCCCTAGTTTGAGAGAGGATAAGATCTAGTGGACAAAGGGAACAGTCAGCTTTAGCTAAAGATCAAGGATGGTTCCTCCATAATCCTCAGCAATGAAGATGAAGGAGAAATGGGCAAGTTTAATCATGTGGTACTTTATATTCATTCTTTTCTAATGATGAAAATAGATTGGCGGAGACTTACGGGAAGATGGCGGAAGAGTAAGACGCGGAGATCACCTTCCTCCCCACAGATACACCAGAAATACATCTACACATCGGACAACTCCTAAAGAACACCTACTGAACGCTGGCAGAAAACCTCAGGCCTCCCAAAGGGCAAGAAACTCCCCCACGTACCTGGGTAGGGCAAAAGAAAAAAGAAAAAACAGAGACAAAAGGATAGGGACGGTACCTGCACCAGTGGGAGGGAGCTGTGAAGGAGGAAAGCTTTCCACACACCAGGAGCCCCTTCGCGGGCGGAGACTGCGGGTGGCGGAGGGGGGAAGCTTCGGTGTCGCGGAGGAGAGCACAGCAACAGGGGCGAGGAAGGCAAAGTGGAGGGATTCCCGCACAGAGGATCAGGGCCGACCGGCACTCACCAGTCCGAGAGGCTTGTCTGCTCCCCCGCCGGGGCGGGCGGGGCTGGGAATTGAGGCTCGGCCTTCAGTCGGAGCTCCGGGAGAGGACTGGGGCTGGCGGCGTGAACACAGCCTGCAGAGGATTAGTGCACCACGGCTAGCCCGAGGGAGTCCGGGGAAAAGTCTGGAGCTGCCAAGGAGGCAAGAGACTTTTTCTTCCCTCTTTGTTTCCTGGAGCACGAGGAGAGGGGATTAAGAGCGCTGCTTGAAGGAGCTCCAGAGACGGGCGCGAGCCGCGGCTAAAAGCGCGGACCCCAGAGACGGGCATGAGACGCTAAGGCTGCTGCTGCCGCCACCAAGAAGCCTATGTGCGAGCACAGGTTACCATCCACACTCCCTTCCGGGGAGCCTGTGCAGCCCGCCACTGCCAGGGTCCCAAAATCCAGGGACAACTTTCCCGGGAGAACGCACGGCGCGCTTCCGGTTGGTGCAACGTCATGCCGGCCTCTCCCGCCGCAGGCCCGCCCCGCCTCCGTGCCCCTCCCTCCCCCCCGGCCTGAGTGAGGCAGAGGCCCTGAATCAGCGGCTCGTTTAACCCCGTCCTCTCTGAGCGAAGAACAGACGCCCTCCGGCGACCTTCACGCAGAGGCGGGGCCAAATCCAAAACTGAGCACCTGGGAGCTGTGAGAACAAAGAAGAGAAAGGAAAATCTCTCTCAGCAGCCTCAGGAGCAGCGGATTAAAGCTCCACAATCAACTTGATGCACCCTGCATCTGTGAACCATCCCAAATTAAGGAGGTGGACTTTGAGAGCAAGATTTATGCTGTATAGCTTTGCTTCCACCATTTGTCCTAGGGTTCTATCCATCCGATTTTCTTTTTCTTAATTATTTTTTTATTTTAATAATGTTATTATATTTTATCTTACTTTATTTTATTTTACCTTATCTTCTTTCTTTCTTTCTTTTTTTCCTTCCTTCCCTCCTTCCTTCCTTCCTCACTCACTCCCTCCTTTCTTTCTTTCTTTCTACTTATACTAATTCTTCCTTTCTACTTTTTCTGCCTTTTATCCTGAGCCGTGTGGATGAAAGGCTCTTGGTGCTGCAGCCAGGAGTCAGTGCTGTGCCTCTGAGGTGGGAGAGCCAACTTCAGGACACTGGTCCACAAGAGACCTCCCAGCTCCACATAATATCAAACGGCGAAAATCTCCCAGAGATCTCCATCTCAACATCAGCACCCAGCTTCACTCAACGACCAGCAAGCTACAGTGCTGGACATCCTATGCCAAACAACTAGCAAGACAGGAACACAACCCCACCCATTAGCCCAGAGGCTGCCTAAAATCATAATAAGTCCACAGACACCCCAAAACACACCACCAGACATGGACCTGCCTACCAGAAAGACAATATCCAGCCTCATCCACCAGAACACAGGCACTAGTCCCCTCCACCAGGAAGCCTACACAACCCACTGAACCAACCTTAGCCACTGGGGACAGACACCAAAAACAACAAGAACTACGAGCCTGCAGCCTGCAAAAAGGAGACCCCAAACACAGTAAGATAAGCAAAATGAGAAGACAGAAAAACACACAGCAGATGAAGGAGCAAGATAAAAACCCACCAGACCTAACAAATGAAGAGGAAATCGGCAGTCTACCTTAAAAAGAATTCAGAATAATGATAGTAAAGATCCAAAATCTTGGAAATAGAATGGACAAAATGCAAAAAACATTTAACAAGGACCTAGAAGAACTAAAGATGAAACAAACAACGATGAACAACACAATAAATGAAATTAAAAATACTCTAGGTGGGATCAATAGCAGAATAACTGAGGCAGAAGAACGGATAAGTGACCTGGAAGATAAAATCGTGGAAATAACTACTGCAGAGCAGAATAAAGAAAAAAGAACTAAAAGAACTGAGGACAGTCTCAGAGACCTCTGGGACAACATTAAATGCACCAACATTCGAATTATAGGGGTCCCAGAAGAAGAAGAGAAAAAGAAAGGGACTGAGAAGATATTTGAAGAGATTATAGTTGACAACTTCCCTAATATGGGAAAGGAAATAGTCAATCAAGTCCAGGAAGCACAGAGAGTCCCATACAGGATAAATCCAAGGAGAAATATGCCACGACACATATTAATCAAACTGTCAAATATTAAATACAAAGAAAACATATTAAAAGCAGCAAGGGAAAAATAACACACAAGAGAATCCCCATAAGGTTAACAGCTGATCTTTCAGCAGAAACTCTGCAAGCCAGAAAGGACTGGCAGGACATATTTAAAGTGAGGAAGGAGAAAAACCTGCAACCAAGATTACTCTACCCAGCAAGGATCTCATTCAGATTTGATGGAGAAAGTAAAACCTTTGCAGACAAGCAAAAGCTGACAGAGTTCAGCACCACCAAACTAGCTTTACAACAACTGCTAAAGGAACTTCTCTAGGCAAGAAGCACAAGAGAAGGAAAAGGCCTACAATAACGAACCCAGAACAATTAAGAAAATGGGAATAGGAACATAATATCAATAATTACCTTAAATGTAAATGGACTAAATGCTCCCACCAAAAGACACAGACTGGCTGAATGGATACAAAAACAAGACCCATATATTTGCTGTCTACAAGACACCCACTTCAGACCTAGACACATATAGACTGAAAGTAAGAGGATGGAAAAAGATATTTCATGCCAATGGAAACCAAAAGAAAGCTGGAGTAGCAATTCTCATATCAGACAAAACAGACTTTAAAATAAAGACTATTAGAAGAGACAAAGAAGGACACTACATAATGATCAAGGGATCGATCCAAGAAGAAGATATAAAAATTGTAAATATTTATGCACCCAACATAGGAGCACCTCAGTACATAAGGCAAATACTAACAGCCATAAAACGGGAAATAGACAGTAACACATTCATAGTAGGGGACTTTAACACCCCACGTTCACCAATGGACAGATCATCCAAAATGAAAATAAATAAGGAAACACAAGCTTTAAATGATACATTAAACAAGATGGACTTAATTGATATTTATAGGACATTCCATCCAAAAACAACAGAATACACATTTTTCTCAAGTGCTCATGGAACATTCTCCAGGATAGATCATATCTTGGGTCACAAGTCAAGCCTTGGTAAATTTAAGAAAATTGAAATTCTTTCAAGTATCTTTTCCGACCTCAACGCTATGAGACTAGATATCAATTACAGGAAAAGATCTGTAAAAAATAAAAAACACATGGAGGCTAAACAATACACTACTAAATAACGAAGTGATCACTGAAGAAATCAAAGAGGAAATTAAAAAATACCTAGAAACAAATGACAATGGAGAAACGAGGACCCAAAATCTATGGGATGGGATGCAGCAAAAGCAGTTCTAAGAGGGAAGTTTATAGCAATAAAATCCTACCTTAAGAAATAGGAAACATCTCAAATAAACAACCTAACCTTGCACCTAAAGCAATTAGAGAAAGAAGAACAAAAAACCCCCAAAGTTATCAGAAGGAAAGAAATCATAAAAAATCAGATCAGAAATAAATGAAAAATAAATGAAGGAAATGATAGCAAAGCACAATAAAACTAAAAGCTGGTTCTTTGAGAAGATAAACAAAATTAATAAACCATTAGCCAGACTCATCGAGGAAAAAAGAGAGAAGACTCAAATCAATAGAATTAGAAATGAAAAAGTAGAAGTAACAACTGACACTGCAGAAATACAAAAGATCATGAGGGATTACTACAAGCAACTCTATGCCAATAAAATGGACAACCTGGAAGAAATGGACAAATTCTTAGAAATGCACAACCTGCCAAGACTGAACCAGGAAGAAATAGAAAATATGAACAGACCAATCACAAACAGTGAAATTGAAACTGTGATTAAAAATCTTCCAACAAACAAAAGCCCAGGACCAGATGGCTTCACAGGCGACTTCTATCAAACATTTAGAGAAGAGCTAACACCTATCCTTCTCAAACTCTTCCAAAATATAGCAGAGGGAGGAACACTCCCAAACTCATTCTACGAGTCCACCAAACCTTGATACCAAAACCAGACAAGGATGTCACAAAGAAAGAAAACTACAGGCCAATATCACTGATGAACATAGATGCAAAAATCCTCAGCAAAATGCTAGCAAACAGAATCCAACAGCATATTAAAAGGATCATACACCATGATCAAGTGAGGTTTATTCCAGGAATGCAAGGGTTCTTCAATATACGCAAAACAATCAATGTGATAAATCATATTACCAAATTGAAGGAGAAAAACCATAGGATCATCTCAATAGATGCAGAGAAAGCTTTTGACAAAATTCAACACCCATTTATGATAAAAACCCTGCAGAAAGTAGGCATAGAGGGAAATTTCCTCAACATAATAAAGGCCATATATGACAAACCCACAGCCAACATCATCCTCAATGGTGAAAAACTGTAAGCAGTTCCACTAAGATCAGGAACAAGACAAGGTTGCCCACTCTCACCACTCTTATTCAACATAATTTTGCAAGTTTTAGCCACACTCAGAGAAGAAAAGGAAATTAAAGGGATCCAAATGGGAAAAGAAGAAGTAAAGCTGTCACTGTTTGCAGATGACATGATACTATACATAGAGAATCCTAAAGGTACTACCAGAAAAATACTAGAGTTAATCACTGAATTTGGTAAAGTAGCAGGGTACAAAATTAATGCACAGAAATCTCTGGCATTCCTATACATTAATGATGAAAAATCTGAAAGTGAAATTAAGAAAACACTCCCATTTACCACTGCAACAAAAAGAATAAAATATCTAGGAATAAACCTACCTAAGGATATAAAAGACCTGTATGCAGAAAATTATAAGATACTGATGAAAGAAATCAAAGATGATACAAATAGATGGAGAGATATACCATGTTCTTGGATTGGAAGAATCAACATTGTGAAAATGACTCTACTACCCAAAGCAATCTACAGGTTCAATGCAATCCCTATCAAGCTACCACTGGTATTTTTCACAGAACTAGAACAAAAAAATTCACAATTTGTATGGAAACACAAAATATCCCGAATAGCGAAAGCAATCTTGAGAACGAAAAATGGAGCTGGAGGAATCAGGCTCCCTGACTTCAGACTATATTACAAAGCTACAGTAATCAAGACAGTATTGTACTGGCACAAAACTAGAAAGATAGATCAATGGAACAGGATAGAAAGCCCAGAGATAAAGCCACGCACATATGGTCACCTTATCTTTGATAAAGGAGACAGGAATATACAGTAGAGAAAGGACAGCCGCTTCAATAAGTGGTGCTGGGAAAACTGGACAGGTACATGTAAGAGATTAGATCACTCCCTAACACCATACACAAAAATAAGCTCAAAATGGATTAAAGACCTAAATGTAAGGCCAGAAACTATCGAACTCTTAGAGGAAAACATAGGCAGGACACTCTATGACATAAATCACAGCAAGATCCTTTTTGACCCACCTCCTAGAGAAATGGAAATAAAAACAAAAATAAACAAATGGGACCTAATGAAACTTCAAAGCTTTTGCACAGCAAAGGAAACCATAAACAAGACCAAAAGACAACCCTCAGAATGGGAGAAAATATTTGCAAATGAAGCAACTGACGAAGGATTAATCTCCAAAATTTACAAACAGCTCATGCAGCTCAATACCAAAAAAACAAACAACCCAATCCAAAAATGGGCAGAAGACCTAAATAGACATTTCTCCAAAGAAGATATACAGACTGCCAAAAAACACAGAAAGAATGCTCAACCTCATTAATCATTCGAGAAATGCAAATCAAAACTACAATGAGATATCATCTCACACTGGTCAGAATGGCCATCATCAAAAAATCTAGAAAAAATAAATGCTGGAGAGGGTGTGGAGAAAAGGGAACCCTCTTGCACTGTTGGTGGGAATGTAAATTGATACAGCCACTATGGAGAACAGTATGGAGGTTCCTTAAAAAACTAAAAATAGAACTACCATACAACCCAGCAATCCCACTACTGGGCATATACCCTGAGAAAACCAAAATTCAAAAATAGTCATGTACCAAAATGTTCATTGCAACTCTATTTACAATAGCCCGGAGATGGAAACAACCTAAGTGTCCATCATCAGATGAATGGATAAAGAAGATGTGGCACATATATACAATGGAATATTACTCAGCCATAAAAAGAAACGAAATTGAGCTATTTGTAATGAGGTGGTTAGACATAGAGTCTGTCATACAGAGTGAAGTAAGTCAGAAAGAGAAAGACAAATACCGTATGCTAACACATATATATGGAATTTAAGGGGAAAAAATGTCATGAAGAACCTAGGGGTAAGACAGGAATAAAGGCACAGACCTACTAGAGAATGGACTTGAGGATATGGGGAGAGGGAAGGGTAAGCTGTGACAAAGCGAGAGAGAGGCATGGACATATATACACTACCAAACGTAAGGTGGATAGCTAGTGGGAAGCAGTTACATAGTACAGGGAGATCAGCTCAGTGCTTTGTGACCGCCTGGAGGGGTGGGATAGGGAGGGTGGGAGGGAGGGAGACGCAAGAGGGAAGAGATGTGGGAACATATGTGTATGTATAACTGATTCACTTTGTTATAAAGCAGAAAAAAAGAAAGAAAATAGATTGGCTTCTTTCTTAAATTCACATGTGATTACTAGAACAGCCCTGGAGTTATTATTCCAAATTGCAGATTTTATGGAAATAATTTTAATTCAGCAAATCACTGTTTCACCTGACTTTTCAGGAATGCATCTATTGCCTGAAGCAAATTACTCCTAGACAATATAGCTCACTTCTGGAACCATCCATGGAACAGTGATTTTTCAGAATAGACATTTAAATTTAGATTTACTACATAGCTTCTTATCTCAGGATGACAGCAAATCTTTAATAATATTTCATATCTGAATTATTGTTCTACATTATGAAGCAATAGTCTTTAAAATCCCTTTTGATTACTCTCCATCTTCTCAGAATGCTAATAGTCCCTATCATATATGTCATGCATTTAATACTTTACCAACTGGAATGTTGTACTGTTCATTTCACATAAGTGTGATACCTGTGTGTGCACACCTGTCAATAAACATAATATTATAACTAATTGGAGAGTATGGGCCACATTTGCTTGTATTTCTGCGTTACTGATGATGACTAAAGCAGTGACCTAAAAACAGGCAAAACCAGGAAATTTCTGGAGAAATATCCATTGTCATATAGCCATAAAAACAGAGGTAGAAAAATATACATGAGTCCACGGAGGAATAAGTCTCTTGGACTACCAGAAATAAATGGCAAGTGTATATGCATTCTTCAAAGAAGAAGGCAACTTCCCAAGACAAATATCATATTATTTTTAAAAACAATATCTTTTTTTTAGAAAATTGGGTAAAAAAATATTTCCCAAGGAAGAGAGTACCTGAAAATAAAATTGCTAGAACTATAGATCTTTCATATAAACCTCACATAGAGAACTTGGCTACCCATATATACAAACGATGAACGTTTAAATGCAGTCCCACATTGGGAGTTAGCATCCTACAGGACATCAGTATACCACGTCAAGTGAAAGTTGTATGCCTCTTCTTTCCTATGTGAGGTTGACCCTCTCTTCTGCATGGCAGGTCTTATCTACCTGTTGTAGGTTTCTCAAGGGAACATCCTATACCATCCTATACCATGGTATCAGGCACATAAAAGCACTTGACATATACTTGTTAAATTTAATTTTCACATTAAAATCTTCCAGTGATAACAAATATTTCTGTAGACTTCAGTTTCTAATTACTGGATAGTGCATGTTAAAGCAAAATGCTGGCAAGTGTTACTTGTATTAATAAACTATAAAGTGCAAATTACTATGTTAATCAATAGCTTCCTAGATGTGCTAAAAGTGATACATTTTGTTAACATTTATTAATTAGGCTTTGTTGGCAAACATTACAATTCATTATAGAACAATTAAGAAATATGGAAAAACACAAGGAAAAAGAAAAACACAAAGAAGAAATTTTATATTATCATCCCAAGACCATGTCCCAAATAAATTCACTAACATTTTATTATATCCTCCCAATAAATATTTTTCTAGCCAGTTGGCATTTTATAGTACCTGTTCTGTAACATGTTTTTTTGACATAATTAATAATATAACATAAATGATCTTCCATGTCATTAATAGTTTTTTAAAACATCATTTCTGTTGGCTGCAACAGTATACAGGTACACCATAATTTATTTTACAAATTCTCTATCATTGGTCATTAATGATATTTCTTATTTTTCTTTATTATAAATGATGCTGAAATAAACATTGCTATGAATAAATTTCCCAAACCTGAGGCTGTTTCCTTAGGTTAAATTCATCAAAGTGGAATTAGTTAGTCAAAGGTTGTAAGTATTATTTTTTTATTATCTAAAACGGTTATAATTATCTTTATTTTTGATTATCATCATTTTATATTGGAGCATAGTTGATTTACAATGTTGTGTTAGTTTCAGGTATACAGCAAAGTGATTCAGTTGTAGATAGATAGGTAGATAAGAGATAGATGATAGATAGATAGATAGATAGATAGATAGATAGATAGATAGATAGATAGATATTCTTTTTCGGATTCTTTTCCCTTTTAGGTTATTACAGAATATTTCATTATTAACACTTTGAATGTATACTGCCAAATGGTTCTATAGAGAGACTGAGTGATTTACACTCACCACAGAGTATGAGAAAAGTACTGTTTTCTCTGTAATCTGATATTAGTCTGGGGAAAGTTCCGCCTCCTTTAAAAAAAAAAAGAGTAGTATCCATTTTGAAAATTTTGACAGATGAAAAATATCTCTGTTTTAATTTGCATTTCATTGGATGCTGGTGATGAACTTTTTTGCATATTTTCTGGCTTTTTAGAGTTCATATTTTGGAAACTTCTGCTTATGTCTTTTGCGTTGGGATGGTCCTCTTCTATTGATGTCACCTTCTTTTACTTTTCATTTTTGTTTTTATATATTTGGGATACAGCCTTTTGCTCTCACATGTTACAAATATTTTTTGTTCATTTTTTTCTTTAATTGTATTAAAAGGCGTGTTTGGTATACTGAGTTATTTTAGCGGTGAAATCTGTTGGTTTTTAGGTAGTGAGTATTTGCCTGTTGGCTTCCCAGCATCTATATCCTGCCCTTAACAGCACTCCTCCACTCCCATTGGGTATCCTCTAGAGGGACCGCAATTAGAAGCCTCCCCTCCCTTAGCCAGAGGGTGGATACGTGACAAAAATTAGGCCTTTAGTACATGCTCTCTTTGAAATTTAAAATTTTAGCTGGGGGACAAAGAAACTGAAAAAGGTTAGAGTTCCTCCAACTCCAGCTGAAGGGCCCTTTTTCCTGCTACAAAATCATCCTTATCATTTTGATTTCTTTGTCTCCAGAGCTCTTAGGATAACTACCATTTGCCAAGCCTGCCTATTTCCAAGCATCCCCTCTGGGAGCTCCTGATATTAACCCAACGACTATCTTTTTCCTTAATGAATCAGTCCTTGTAAGGAAGGCTGTGGCAACGTAACAAAGAACCCGACGAACCTCACCCAAGTTCATCTCTCACTCAAGTTCTGTGCTGGCAAGAAAGTTCTACTCCTCTCCGAACTGGAGGAATCTTCATACTAATACATACTTCCGTGGCTCTAGGGCCAAGGGAAATAGCAAGTTAAACCTCTCTGAAATTTTCTGCCCAGAAGTGGCATACCATCGCTTCTGCTTACTTTTCATTGATCGGAGCAAGTCCCGTGACCAAGCCAGATGTTACAGAGGCAGAAAAGCATAAACCTTACCCAAGGAGAGAGTGTGAATATTTGGGAACAATATTAGTGTCAACTCTACTCACTTGATCGGAGAGGTTTCCTGTTGCTTAGAACCAAAGAACCTTTAATAATACAATTTTCCTTTCGGAGATCTACCTTCAATATGTCTAGAAAGGCCTTCCAAATACCAAAATTATAAAAATGTTTCTTGGAATTGTCCTCTAGTTTTTAAATCCAAATTTCCCAAATTGGTATTATATTTTGAAAATAAAAATAGTTCTACATAATTATGCCAAACGCTGCACTCTAATGCAGCTTGTGAATTCACAATGCACATTAACTTCATTTTCAGAGTTTTGCAGTAAAAAAAAAAACCAGCTTAATTTATTTTAATTTGGCACCTCCCAAACCTATGCATCCATCAAACTAGTTTTTCATATTAACCCGATTAACAGCTTACAAGTAAGAGTTCCTTTGAACAAATTTAGGAAATGTTATTTTCTCTCTTATTTGGGATTTATGCTGTTATCCAGGAGATAGAGTTCTATATCTGTAATCCAAAGAGTTAGTGAGTTGCTGGAGCACCATATGTTAAATAGATTTTACTTTATCTAGTAATCCCGCAGACTTTGGTATCCTCGGGGGTCCCGGAACCAATCTCCCATGGATACCTAGGGACGACTACATTCTGTTTCAATGATCTTTCTTTTAGTTCTGATACAAGCAATCGATACTTGTTTTAATCACTATGGCTTTATTGTGTTCATTTATCTGTTACTACAGGTCCTCTGCTACTCTTCAGTATTTTTCTTCCTTATTTCCATTCAGTTTTCCACAAAACCGCTAATGCAAGGAATTGTGACAGGCAAAAGAACACACATATGAATAATATACAAGAATATCTGCAGACATGAAGCCTATATTCTAGCAGGATATGCAACCATTAAACAGTTAATTACACAAACTATTCATTAGGATGTTCATGCGTGCTATGAAGTATGGGGCCATACAATGCAACCAGAGGGGATGTACTGAAGTCTGCCTTGAAATACATGATGTTGAACTGGTTCTTAGAGGACAAGGAAGACATAACCAGGGGAAGAGGAAGAGAGAGAGCTGAACAGAAGGAATAGTAAAGACCTTGGGGTGCAAACATACCAGCAATTTGTAGACTAAAGTTACCGTGCCTGGAGCATGGCCTGTGTCAGGCAAGGGAGCCAAGAGGCAGCGGGCAAGGTCAGTGGGAGCTGTGTGATACAGGACCCTATGGACCACAGGAGGACGGAGCTTGTATTTGTACAATAATAAGAAGCTCTGGAAGGACTGGAAGCAGTGGAGTTATGAGATCAGATATCCCCCTTCTTATTATTGTTTAAGAAAAAATAAAGAAAGGAGACTGCCATGGGCAATGGTTGAAAAGGGAGGCTACTTAGGAGGCAATCCAAAAAGTGAGAGTTGCCTGGATAGGAGAGATGATGTGATGTGGAGAAACAGGGAAAATATTTAGGGGGGAAATCCATTGGATCCCATAATTTATGGGATATGCCCAGATAAGTTTGGAATCCAAAACCCATTGTGATCTGATTAAAATGGAGTCAGTCTATGAGTGGATTTGTGGACAGTTGACGTTTTGTACCATATTTATCCTCTAACCAGGAACGTGGTTTGCTCTTCCGTTTATTCGCACCCTCTTTTACCCCCCTCAGCACTATTTGCTTGTCTCCTTCGTGTCAATCACATATACTTCTGGCGAGGCCAGCTTTTAGGAGTTGTGTTTTCCTGTTGCTGTTATGAATTAGAATCTTTTTTCCAAATGTATTTTTTATCTGATTGCCACTTTGGTACACAAGAAAGCTTCTGGCTTTGGTAATGATTTTGTGACTCATTACTTTATAATAGTATTCACCATTACATCTAATTATTTTTCAACGGATTATCTTGGGGTTTCTGTGATTATGATTCCTTAATTTCTCCTTTCCAATGGCTACATCTCTCTCTGCCAAACTCCTTCTCCAACTTACTGCATAGCCAAAAAGTTCTAGAGATGATAGCAAATATTCTTATTACTCCTGGCTTTAAGGGAAATACAAAGTACAGACATTTTAAAGAACATTCCTTAGGATTCTGATACGTGGTCACACAAATAAGGGATTTCAGGGTCAAATAAGCTTGGAAACACCATCTTGAGAAAAGTAAAACTGATTTCTTGATTACATTTGATTCTCAGAAGTTTTTATATGTTAAGGTTCATTTTACCCCTTTCCTTTTCTCTTCTCTTCGGCTTCTTTTAGGCTTCATGGGACACAAACTTGGAAAATGCTGCCCAACTATTTCACCATTGTTTTTCTCTAGATCACCTTGGTTGTAGGCAAGGATTACACGAAATAACTAGGTTTCCCAGTATCAGTCCCAAATTCCTGGGATGGCGACTCTATTGACCCCCAGCTAAGGCCAGGGATTCACTTCACCTCCAGGCCTGGGACCAGTTCTACACCCATGTCCCCTGGGGCCACTCCAAGATAAGAGACAATTCTTGATTCTCCACATTCTGTGAAGTCAGGCCACCCGCAAATCATCTGTGTCCTCCCATCGTGGGAGGGTTAGTCAAGAAAACTGCCCTGTGGATTTCCTGATGTGTCCCGGGTTGGTGCCGAACCTTTAGACTCACTTAAAAACTAAGGATTAAGTAATTTACCCTCCATTTTATCCAGTGATCTATGGCACCGGCATCATCTAACTACTTGATACAGGTCTAGGGCTGCGTGAAGATTGCGTAAGTGGGAATAATAAATATTAGTCTTTTTAGTGATGGCACGATTCCAGTGTGGGCCTTGTCCACACATGAGAGTTTCCCAAAATTCAACCTACTCTTTTAGAATTAAACAAACACACTCTATCTCCCTTCACTTAACACTGAGTTGTTTTTTTTAAAAAATCTCATTATCAAAGCATTCCATTCACAGTACAAACTATAACACAAATTGAATGGATGTGTTAAAGGAAAAATACACCTCTGCTGCTGCCTGATGAGGAAACCTACAGGTGAGTTGCCTGGACTGGCACCGCGGTGCCTCAAAGATGCAACCTTTCTGCACAAACACCTTAACCATCTGCAGCAATGTTACAGCAGCGGCCGTCCTCTTTGCCTAGCGGTTCCCCCACGGTACATGTTCCTGCAGTTGCACTCAGAACTCAGATTGTTTCACGCTCAGGAAGCCCCAACATATGAATGCATAGATATACTAGACGCACAACCAAAGACATCGCTTGAATAAAGATATTTTTATTGCCACTCATTAAATTGCTATGTTTGAAATGTCTCAAACAAATGCTTCGGAACAGCGTTGTGCCAAACTCCCCACACAAACAGAAAGGCAACTCAGCTTTAAAAAAACGAAGTGCTAACAGCCACCATGCTGTGATTGGAGCCACACGGGACTCTGGGCTGCCACGCGCTGCTTTTTCCCCCGAATTCACTAGGCACATTGCCTCCTGAGGACCCCCTCTCCCATTCCCCCCGACTAATTTAGAACACATTACACAAAACTTGAATTCTCTTTATCCTTTACCCAAGGAGGGAGGACAACACAAATTGATTATGATCAAATAGAGAGCTGTTTATTTTTAATCCCTGAGCTACCAAGACTACCTTTTACCTGTTCCAAGAAAGACCAACTCAACTACCGGCTATAATCAAGATACAGTTCATTTTCAGGAGGACTATTTGCCCAGCCGAAGTGTAGCCTGTGGTGTGAATGCTCGAGGCTGCAACCTCAGTAGAGACACTGTCTGGTTACAGCACAGCCCTGGCCCCTGGGGGAAAAAAAAAAAAAAAAGATGAGATGAGGAAAACACACTTTACCGAGGAAGAAAAGGAGATGTGAGGCTTCTTTCGCTTATCCAAGATCCCAAAACTCCTAAGAGATGGAAGAAAGACAGAGATTGAGGGTAACAGATGCCAAAGCCCAACCTGTGTCTGCGCCGTTGTTTGGACTCCTAAGGGCACCTACAGCAAGGTTTCCCTTTAGCCTAAGAAAATAGCATATTTCAATCACGAAACAGTCAGACATTTATTTCATTGAATGTTTAATTTGCAATATTTAGTACTGTTTAAAAGCAGAGTTTTGCTGAAAAAAAAAACACACAAAAAACTTTGCTTTTCCCTTGACTTGAACAAAGAATCCGCGTCTGTTTCATTACAGCAGCATCTCCTAAGTGTCACTATGTGGACCATCATGACAGCCCTGTAGGGTGTTTTCCCATATAATAGATGGAAGAACTATCTCGGGATAACAACAACACCCATTCGGATGTCCTGTGGCTTGCCAATATTTGCTGCAAATGGGCATCCTGTAAAGATGGTGCCCTCCCCTGCAGCTTGGGAGGGCAGATTCCAAAGCACCACAGATGCACAGATATACTAAGCCAGGCCTATCCACTGAGCACCCACACAGGAGCACGCTTGGCATTTGCACCTACATGGTCACCATATTGCCCCCCTGCCCCTTGGCCTCCTGTACATGCCTGGATCTTTCCTGCACTTCAAGGCAAGGTAGAAGCTGCTCATCTGTTGTGAAAGAGAACTCAGGGAGAGCTACTCCGAGCCAAGAAAACATACAGTCTAATTTCCTGAAAGAAAGAATGGAAGGAAAGGGTTCTAAAAGAGCTCTATTTTTAGAGGAAAAAGGTATTGAACAGAGTAGTGAGTTGGCTAAATTGTTTTCAAGAATAATTTTAAAAGACAGGTGTGCAGACCAGGTTTGATGTTTCCTGGAACCAGATCACATTTAAAAAAAAAGAAACCTTAAAAAGGAAATGCGGGTCAGTGTGTCGTTCCTTTGACATTGGAAGTGATAACGTTTCCCATTCACCCCACCACCTCCTTGTCACCAGTGACCTTGATCTCCAGCAGCACAACCAGGCAGGATGGAGGCCGGAGGTCTACAAGATGACTAACACCTCTCCCCATGGGTAGAAAGAACCCTTTCCACTCTGACCTCGTTGGGAATTTAATCATCCACCCAAAGGAATGAGCTTTCCAACCCCTCCCATTACCAAAGCACAACATAAAAACATCACAGCTGTGGGCAAAAACCTGGAAAATACTCAGAACGAGAAAGCTACAGGACCACACAGGTAAAGAAGAGGTCGTTCCCCGGCCATCGCTGGTGGCATGGGATTGATGAGAGCGTGGGAGAAGTAAAGCCCTTGGAGAGTGTGTTTGTTGAGATGTGGTCGTTATGGTGAACCTGGGGCACAGCCAGAGGATGAGTTTCTCCTGCAGCTGGTTTTGGGGACCCTGCCACTTGAAGCTCGCATTCCAGGGCCAAAGGCAACATTGAGAGAGGCCCATGGAGAAGCAAATCTGGTGAGAAACAAAGCAGGAGACATACTGCCCGGATTCTAACAGAGCCTTCTCATACCCAAACGAGGCTCAGCATTCTCACCAATTCAAACTAAGAAGAGATTGGATTTTTTTTTTTTTTTTTTTTTTTTTTTTTGCCAAAATCCTGATAAATAGTGGGACAAGGACTGGAACACAGACCAGCTCATTTGTCGCATAAAGATGCCTTATTAACTACATAGAAACCCACAGAATGCTCATCCCATCCGTGGGTTCACTCGCTCGCTGATTATTGTTGTTCTTGTCATATTGCTGTTGTTTTGGAGCAAGATGGTGTCTTCCTTAGGACGGCTGACTGGTTGATTCTCTCCATCAAGGGTCCTGGGCCCCTGTGGGGAGACCACGTGGGTAGTTCTGCTGACGAGCAGCCCAAGCTGACTTCAGTCTGTACGTGCTACGCCTGACGTGGAGAAAGGGGAACTGTGCATTTAATAACGAGATGACATGTTTACTGCATTCTTAAAACACAGTCTCAGATCATGCCTTTCTGCCTCGGCTGTCACCTCACAACGGCCTGAGGCCCTTCTCTATGACCGTCGCCTCCCAAGCAGAGTCCTCGGAGAGAGACCTGTCTGGGGAGCAGGGAGCCTGGCTTCTGCATCTCTGTAGCTTGTACCCTGTACCCTGCCTCTCTCACAGTTCCCAGAGCAGCAGTTCCCATACCACCGGCACTCAATAAATATTTATTGGGGTCAATCTGCTGGAACCTTCTTCATGCTAGCACCTTGACGATGCTAAACATCTAAGCCAGTCAACTGGAGAATAACAAAACTGTTTTTGTTATTTGTTGTAACTGTATTGTTATAACAAACTGTATAACAAACTGTTATAACTAACTGTTTTGTTAGGAGGAAGCATATTTCCAAATGACGGGTGTGAGCTTTTTCTGATCACAGAAGTAATACATATTCATGGTAGAAATTTGGAAAATTCAGAAAAGCATAAATAAAAAGTAAAATAATTAATACCCCCATCATTTACAAAAGAACCACTGTGAACATTCTTATTACTCCAGGTTTCTTCCTATGCCTCTATTCACATATATTACAAAACTGGGATCATAGTGATTACTATTTTTAATCTTTTTAACATAACTTATGGGCCCTATCATGCATGTCCTTAAGTATTCTTGAAGAACATGATTTCTAATGGTTGCAATGTGTTCTACCATATGGATGTCCCAGCATTCTGTCATTTCCTTTGTTGGGTATTTTGGTTGATTTTAATTTTCCACTGTTATAAATAAAGCTTCAGTGAACATCCTAGCACATAAATCTTTGCACCCATTGTAATTATTTCCATGTGTGAAATTCCTAGAAGTGAAATGGCTCAAAGACTAAAAAGCAAGAGTATTGTGAAGATGAAAAATGATACGCAGACCAGAGTCTAACTTCATTCATTTAGGGAGATGAAGACCAGGTGACCATCTCTCAGCCTCAAAGCACAGCCCTGACTCTTTTGGTTCCTGGATCTGATACCTTCCACTCTATGAGAAGACTCTTCTGTTGAGAGTCGGTGCCACGTAATGAAAAGAGGCTTTGAAGTCAGACAGGCCTGTGTTCTAATCCTGACACCTTCACTTGTCAGCCACGTGACCTTGGCTAATGACCTGAGCCCTGTTGTCTCCAAAGACATAGTGAAGATAAAAGAAGGAAGCATCCAAAAATGCTAGTTAACCACCCAGTATTTGTTCTCCCCTCCTCCTTACTGTTGGAACCTTGTTTTTCATTTGGGGAAATACTGTACCGAGTGAACTTACGAAAAAGTCAGTCTCCCTTGGCAGCTAGATGTGGCTAGAGGCGGTCTTAGGTATTAGAACTTAATCGTAAGATGTAGGGGAAAATCGTGGGACTCCTGGGAAAACCTCTTTATTTCCTAGCTTTATTGAGATATAATTGTCATACAACATTATGTAAGTTAAAGGTGTACAACGTGTTGATGTGATACACATACATATTGCAAAAAGGTCACCTCAATAAGATTAGTTAACACACCCATCACTTCATGTACTTACCTTTTTTTGTATGTGTGGTGAGAACATTTAAGCTCTACCCTCTTAGAAACTTTCAAGTATAAGACTCAATATTATTAACTATAGTCAACATGCTGTATCCGTTTTTCCAGGACAATTTCATCTTCTAACTCAAGTTAGTACTTTCGACCAGCATCCATTTCCCCCCAGCCTCTACCCCCCACCCCTGGAAACCACCAGTCTGTTCTCTGTTTCTATGAATTTTTCTTGTTTAGATTCCACATATAAGTGATATCATGCAGTATTTGTCATCCTCTGTCTGACTTACTTCACTTAGCATAATGCCCTCAAGGTCCATCCATATTGTTGCGAATAGGAGGATTTCCTTTTTATTAATGGTTAAATAATATTTCTGCATGTGTGTGTATAGCATTTGTATAATGTGCAATATAAAAATAAAATATGAATGTCATTTTCTTTATCCATTCATCCATGGATGTACACAGATGTTTCCATGACTTGGATGCTATGAATACTGCTGCAATGAACATGGGAGTACTGAGATCACTTTTTTCTTTCTTTCTTTTTTTATTAAGGTATAATTGACATACAATATTATATTAGTTTCAGGTATACAACATAATGATTCAATATTCATATACACTGTGAAATGATCATCACAGTAAGTCTAGTTAACATCTGTCACCATATATAGTTATAGCATGTTTTTCTTGTGGTGAGAACTTATAAGACGTACTTTCTTAGCAACTTGCAAGTGTTCAATATAGGATCATTAACTATAGTTGCCATGATGAAAATTAGATTCCCAAGATTGGTTTATTTCATAACTGGAACTTTGCACATTTTTACTTCCTTCACCCATTTTGCCCACTCCCCACCACCAGATATCTCTTTGAGAAGATGATTTTATTTCCTTCAGCTATATATCCAGAAGTGAGATTATTGGGTCATATGGTAGCTCTACTTTTAATTTTTTAAGGAAACTCCATACTGTCTTCCATAGTGGCTGGACCAATTTTCATTCAGGGAAGACTTCTTAAAAGCAGGAATAATTGAGGAAAAACCCTTTCACATTCCCTCCTTCCTGATGCTTGGAACTCAGATGTGATGGCTGGAGCTCCAGCAGTTATCTTGGGATCTTAATGAAGCCACTCTCTAAGAATGTTGGAAAAGAAAAGCTGGTGCCCAAGTCCCTTGTGATACCATGGAGCTGCCACCTCTGCCCTGGACTGACTCATTCACACTCTTCTAACTGAGAGAAGAAGCACTGTTTGGTTAAGCCAGCCTTGTTTCGAATTTTCTCTTATCAGCAGCCAAACCTAATTCTAGTTGACGAGAATACCTCTATTATGTAATCATTGTAAAGATAAAATAGAGTAATTTATTAACATTCCTGGCATATAGCAGGCTCTCAGTAAAGGTTCATTCCTTTGCTGTTCTAATTGTATCCAGTTTTTATTCCCAGAACATGCTAACGTTCTTCTGACACACTCCCCTTTTCCCCTTTTCTCTCCCAATATGAAACCACAAAAGGACCTTCTCCTCCAGCTTCCAGTGGAACATTTCTTCCTGGTAATCTTAGCAGTCTATCTGCTGATATAAATTTCTCTTTCTTTCACCATTTTCTGCTTCCCGCCTTGAAGCCTAAGTTTCCACTGATTAACTGGGATTTCTAGACTCATATTCCTCTCTTAAGAATTCAGAACCATTTCTGATTTTCCAACAATTAACACAGAAATTTATTTTATATTTCTCATCAAGACATAATCATTAATCACTCCAAATAGCTATCACACACTCAGACATATTTGTGCCTGAAGTTCTAATTTACAGCTTAAATTACCTTACAGATCAGATCTGGAAAATTCCCTGGTCAGAAGAAAGTCAGAAAACTTTATTCTCAATTTGGAAACCAGAAGAATACCGAAGTGCCCCATCTGAAGTACTGAAGATGCTCTACCTATCTATCTACTATGTTCTCTCAATGGGCTGGGAATCTGAAACAATAACCAGGGCAGGGCCAACTTCTTGAATGGTGGGAATGAAATTAATTTAAACAGTCAACAAAGTGATTTGACCAAATTTGAACAGTTGTTAAATTAAAAAGCAAAACCATTGTTTGAATTCAAACATGCCTTCGATTTTGCTTGCAAATGCATACGAAATTTAAAAGGGGCTAAATCATGTTTACTATAGCATTAGTTTTAATATTGAAAAATTGGAAACAACTTGAATGTAGCAAGACATTCATAAATTATGTTATAACCATAGACATAACCGTCAGTTATAACTGTATATAAAGTAGATAATAACAAGGGAAACTTTTGTAGTATGAGGAAAATGAAATACACAGATGGGGTAAACAGCAAGGCCATTCTGTCCATCCTAGTCACTGTTATCTGCTGATTTTTCAAATACTCCCACATATTCAAAGAGCATTCTGGCACCTGTTTTACAACATTTCCCTCCAGCCTAGTTCTACTCAACCTTCCTGATGGCATGATTGTCCTGGTATAACATACATCCACTAACCTGGTCTACAGTTCTTCCCTTTCTGGAATTCCAATGATCCTCCATCCTTACGTTCAGGGCTTTGGTCCATTTTGAGTTAATTTTTGTATATGGTGTGAGATAGGGGTCGATCTTGATACTCTCAATGCTTGAAATTCTCTCTCCTGTTGGCCTTCAATGCTGGCTTCCCTCTAGTTTTCACCCAATCTCACATCACGTTCATTTTGTTTCTATAAAATGTGTTGTTTTCTTTTCTACAGGTCTCCATTGTCATTATTGATTCAATTTTGACTGCCTTACTTGACTCTACGTTTGAGAGCAGAAACTTCGTATTTGACTTTATTTCACCAAAACCTCTGACAAAGCCTGGAACTCTGTGCGTATTAATCCATGTTTATGTAAAAAACAAAGATGGCATCAGGAAAAAGGCCTGAAAGTAAAATATAGAATATGTGTATGTGTGTATGTGTGTGTGTTTACGTACGTGTGTGCATACACACGGATATATAGATTATAGATCTTGCCTTTTTTCTTATATTTTTTATAGTAAAGATACATGGAAATAATAGGAAAACATCTGCATTTAAGGGGAAGAGGGAAAAGAGCTATCATTTTGACAAACAAGAAAAATAAATTACTGTGCTGATAACCTCACTAGATTGTGAGATCAAATGAAACCATGAAATTGAAAGTAAGTTTTATTCAAAGCACTTTACAAACACAATAAAGCTCTAAACAAACCTCAGATGTTGATGTCCTTGTCATCATCTGGTAAACTCTGAAATCCTTAGGGAAGGACCATTTCATGTGTATCTCCAGCACCTCACACCATGCCTGGCATCGAGCACATCCAAATTCTTTTGCAGATTCAACTAATATGTCCTGAGTAGCTACCACATGCCAGAGACTATAAGCACCTGCCATCGTGACCTACTGTGCAGTTGAAACAGAGAATAGTTTTGTAATGAACCAAATTAAATCTGCTGGTGTTCTTGACATGCTGTCTTTTCAAAAATTCAATTATGATGACCATGTAATATATTTCAAACAAGTTTTAAGAAAGGTGAAGAAAAACTAAGGAAATATTAGCAAACCCAAAACCTCCTAGGCATTTATAGCGTACCTACTCTAGATGAATTGCCCTAGAATCTGTGAGGAATAAACGGATGTATGAGACCTGCCTCCTGCCCTAGGAAAGTGCAAAAGCTAGTGGAGAGAGGGGTAGGCAGACACAGACACAGATGACTCTAACCCAAGGCAGGTGTGAGGAATGTTGGAAGAGAAGCTTGAACAAAATGACGAGATAGTTCAGGGAAGGGCAGGATTACAAAGAGAACATCATGTTATCTTAGGGAGGTTTCTGCTCATGCCTGCCTGTTGGGCAACTTAGGCTGGGACAGCTTTACAAAGAGATTGGAGCATCTGTGTGGTAACCTCCCCGCCCACAATGATGGACAGATGGCGGCCCCAGGAGTCATCACCGAACGCTGGGCTCCCGTGAATGTGCAGGACAGGGCCTGAGTGTGGTGGGTTTTCCATTTCTTCTGGAATATGGGAGATAAGCACCACAGGGCAGAAAGGGAAGCTGGGGACCATCTAGTCCAACCTCCCACTTGACACCTCATTATTTGTTTGTTTTTTCTATCTCTGAGTCTATGTCCACACTCAAGGATGAGTGTCTTTCGACTCCACCTTCCAGGAGAACCTTGGATTTTTTAAGTTACCTACATTTAAAGGAAAAGTTGAAGAGATGAACATTCAAAACATATATAACTCAAACAATCTGTTTTATCAAAGCAGATTGATCGTAAATCAGAATAGGTGCGGTCCAAGTCACATGCACGAGACAGGAACTTGGCAAGGACCCCATCTTGGCAAGCTGTCCTCCCAGGTCTATACAAGGTCAATATGGTAATTCATTTCCTGAAATTGCTTAATTCTGGTGTCTGTAACCAAACGGTTATTTATCTTCATGTACAGAAGCACGTCATTTCTGGTAAAACTGATATTTGGAAATCCAAGTTTACACTCAGGCGAATTGTTACTATACCATAGGACCAACTCCTTTACAAAGGGACATTTCTTAAACACTCTAAAATAGGACTTCATTGACGAAATGTTAAACATACTTTTTCACTCCCTTTCCTGGAACGCAGTACCTACATGGAGCTGGTATATCTCTACAAAAACCTTCCCACTGTGGTCAGCACATAATGCTTGTACTCAGGCAAGTTCCAAAAATCTGAGTGGTAAAAGTCTTCATGCGGCCAAGCCAGATTGATGGAAGTCAACTGTAACTTCCTTTCAAATTATAGTAATTAATAACAGATTTGTTTCCTGTTATTGACCCAGGCTTAAATGCAGGCTTGAAAAATAGCCAAGTAAGTCAGAAAGAGAAAAATAAATACCGTATGCTCACACGTATATACGGAATCTAAAACCAAAAAATGGTTCTGAAGAACCTAGGGGCAGGACGGGAATAAAGACGCAGATGTAGAGAATGGACTTGAGGACATGGGGAGGGGGAAGGGTAAGCTAGGACGAAGTGAGAGAGTGGCATGGACATATACACATTTATACAAATGTAAAAGAGATAGCTAGTGGGAAGCAGCCGCATAGCACGGGGAGATCATCTCGGTGCTTTGTGACCGCCTGGAGGGGTGGGATAGGGAGGGGGGGAGGGAGACGCAGGAGGGAAGGGATATGGGGATATATGTATATGTGTAGCTGATTCATTTTGTTATAAAGCAGAAACTAACACACCATTGTAAAGCAATTATACTCCAATAAAGATGTTAAAAAAAAAAAAAGAAAAATTGCCAAAACAGATTTACATGATGCCCTGAAAGAAAGGTTTCCTCTATGGCGTAAGCCTTGCTCCAGATTTCTGGCAAAGTGCATCTCAGCCGCCTTGCTCCAGCAAAGTGGGCCTACGCACACTGCAAAATAAACTCGGAAAATGTTCAGCAATCTGCTGGCGGAGGTGCTTGCTAAGTGAGCAGCTCTCCCCTCCGTTAGCTGAAGTGTGATCATTTCTCTGTTCACCTCATTTGCATTATCTCGTGGAAAATGCACAGCCTGGGACCATATTTAAAGCTATGAATTTATTAGACCTTGACAATAAGGAAGCAGACCCGGTATGGATCTTCAGGTCTTCCCTGAACACATGTTCACTAACACAGGACAGCATACAAATTACATGAAGATGTGGATGACATGCTTTATCTATGTGTAAAAGTCCATGCATTTATTTAATAAACATTTAACAAACACTAAGAAGACAAGGTAAGAACCTTACCGAAGGTAGAAAGAAAGAAACTCGAGGGGTAGAATGGCGGGCTGGACATGACAGAGTCTAAGAGAAATCGATGGGCCCTCCGGAGAGAAGTTGATTCTATCTTGGGCCAGACGATGGCTGGACTCTTCCTATATTTAATAGAAAATGGTGGGGAGATAATCTACCCGGCTGATTCTATAAACATCGTGCCTTCCTTACGCAAACATGAAAGCTTTCAAATGATGGTCTGCTTAGCAGAGATACAAACCTGTTGTTGTTTTTGTTGTTGTTTTACTAAAATTGAAAGTCTCTTTGGAAGAACCCGGGTGATGAGTTACACTGAAAACTCTTTTTTTCCAAAAAAGAAACGGAGATCTTCTTTTACGGAGATGTATGACATCAGACAGACTTCCTTACTCTCTACAGAGGGCTCACCTTTCTGCTGTAAGTTCAGGGCTGCAGGTGCTCTGATGATACGTACTTTCCCCTCTCTTTTGAGTAAGAAAATGACAGCTGGACCCAGCACAAGGCATTGCCATCTGTATCCATTAGAAGAAGCCAATTTAATTTTTAGGACTTTCCAAGCCTTCAAAGCTACAGGCAAAGAAGGGAGGAAACCTGTGTAGACTTGCTTGGATTTCAGAAGTGATTTTTCTCTCTTATGTAAACTATTAAGATGATGGAAACTATGGACATCCCTATATTTACTTCATAAGATCCTGTTTTGTAATTGTATTTGAATATATATTACAGAAAAAGGAATACTGAGAAGTAGGGTGAGATGCTGCTCTGTTAGTGTTGGAGCTGAAGAGACACGCAGTCCGCGGCAGCCTGGGCTTCTGTGGGGGGCTTGTGAATGTCAGAACGTATCAGGGAATCAGGAGCCATCACCAATCCAACATGCTGCCAGTGTGGGAAGCTGTTCTGTGCTCCCTACAGAAAGGCACAGGCAGAGTCAATCAAATCGGGCTTTAATTAGGACACGGGTCAATCAGGAGACTAAATTCCAAGGCTAATTCTAGCACTGTCCAAAACAAAAACCAAGGAAAAAAAAAAAGCTCAATTAGACATTGTCTTCTGGTCCGGCTCTAAAACGGAAGCATCTGCCTAATTAGAAAAAGACATCATTCGTCCAAGACAAATGAGGAGACTCATCCATGGACGGTGCATGCAAAAGGATGTGAGGAGGGTAAGAATTTCTATAACTCCCAAGAACGTGTTTGCAGAATCACACAGGGTCTGATGAAAGTCTCATTGCATCCTGCTTGCAGGGCTGGTGTGAAGGGAGTCATCCTTATCTTTAAATGAACAAATGCCAAGAATATCCCACCCAATAGCCTCTCTCTGCAGAGCAAGGAAATGTGTAATTTGGGGAACTGAAGGCACATTTAGCTTCCTCTTTCTGTGTTGATTATATTTTTCAAATTCATTTTTATTGACTTGGTCCAGCTTAAATTGTAATTGGCTTCAGAGAAGATAAAAATAGGTCTCATAACAGTTGTACTGAATTTTTTAACTGCAAAATAGAAAAATAAAATGATGCAAGCACATTGATTCAAGTGTGCCAGTTCCAGTCCACATCCCATCCCACATTCCATCCCACACATGTGTGGTTCAATCCAGGCTGCACATCTTTCATTTTAAGGTGCCCAGAAGATAATACATGTGGCCGTATTAAGCAACTTATCATTTGGCTTGGAGGGAGTAATTTTACCAGCATTACAGTTCTGCATTTTATTTTTTTTTATTTTTATTGAAATATAGTTGATTTACAATGTTGTGTTAATCTCAGGTGTACAGCAAAGTAATTAGGTTATACATACATATATATAAATATATATATTCTTTTTTTACATTCTCTTCCATTATAGGTATTACAAGATATTGAGTCTAGTTCCCTGTACTATACAGATGATCCTTGTTAGTTATCTATAGGCTTATCCTTAACTCCTAATTTATCTCCCTCTCCCCTTTAATATAAGGAAAACCAAAGCATGTAGTTGCACATTTAGCAAGAGGTCCTCACCAGGGAACATCTATTAAGAATCCACCTGCAGGTACGGCTCTATTGAGGACTCAGCAGAGCTCACCTGTGTCTGAGGAAGCTGAAACGTGTTCCTGCAAATCACATACCATGAAAGATCCTATTTTGTCCTCAACATTCAGTTTTCAAGTGCAGACTAAATTTGTAATGAAATATTTTACTTTTATCTACCAAAATATCATTCCCAGAAAATTCTTAAGAGGCAAAAAAGGCATATAGTTATTCAGATTCATTCATTTTTTTCCAGTTCAACTTACATTTTTATATTAAGATCGTAAGGCTTTATACTAATAAAATGACTCTGAGTGCAGTAATACCTCTAGTTACCTATGATGTGTTGCTTAAAGCTCTTGCACTTCTTCTTCATCAAAGATTTTTTTTTTTTTCATCATTTGAGAGCAAGTCAGGGCAGTTGCTGTGAGTCAGGCCCCCACCCAGAGAAGGGCTTCACAGGTGAAAGGTTGCGGGAATGACGCAGTCTGCCATACAAAGGAAAATGGTCCAAATGGTCCACCCAGGAATATTTCTCCTTACCCTTTCCCAATCTCCTTTATAGCATGCAGTCCACTCCCTCAAAATACTTAGAAGGGAAACTATTCTCTCCCCAGTATTTCTGTGGAAGGTTGTTATAAGAAATCACCTGCCCTTGTAGGAACTCACGGCAGAGAATTCAATGCAGATCGGATTCTCCAAAGAGGATGTGGAAAAATTGTTCATCCTTCTTTTCTCCTCATCTCCAAGTCTTTCTTGCTCTAAGTGCCTCAATTTTCTTGACCTCTAATACACACCTCAAATACCTTCCTCAGCATAATCTAGAAAGCGATTCAACCATTCCATCCCTCCATCTTTACTTCTTCCAGAATATGCCTCAAGAGAATCCCTCACTTCTTTCATTCCAAGATTTTCACCTGCTCCTTCGACAAAAGTAGCATAACACCTGTGTCCTCTCCATTCCCTGTTTGGTGTAAAACGTTGCATATCCATGCCGAAGTGGACAGTGTTTAGGTGTCAATGGAGCAACTCACAGCTACGCTCCACATGCAGCTAACTGCCCTGCCCTCCGGGACTGCCCAGCAGCACGGCCCTCAGGCTCCTCTTTGGAGGTGGCCAGTGACAGGACAAGCAAAGACATCCCACAAGCACCAGCGCCCAGCTTTGTGTCACAAATAGCTCTGGCCAGCAGTGTCAGTGGTAAAGAGTTAACCAGACTGGTTTTGGGGGTTCGGGCTGAACGTGCAGGGAATGGTCAGTAGGTATCACAGTAGAATGGAACAAAGGGAAAGAGACACATCATGATAGAAGATTGTGCAGCTCTTAAGAGAGCACCTGACCTATCTCTACTTCCATGGCTTCCATACTAGCCAACATCTATCTAGAGTGACTGTTGCTTAAAATAGAAAATGCCTAATTAAATATGTACTAACCCATCCATTTTCTCTCCACACTCTACCTCCTTCTCCCCTCCCCTCACATCCTGGAACCCCAGTGCTGTTGCTGATGGTTCTAGAACTTTCTTCCCACCCCTCTACCCTTCAGCCATGCATCCCCCCTCACCAACCACGGAGGCTGTTAGACACAGCTAAAGGGCACTGTCCTATTCCACCTCTTGAATGCACAAGAAAGGTGTCCTAAAGACACCTTAAGATGCACTGGCTAGCTGAGTGCATGTGAGACCAGCTGGGAAAGATATGCATGAAATATAGAAGGGAAGCACTTTTTGGAGAAGGTATCTAGGATCCAGTGGGAACCAGAACAAGTAAACATGTAGTAGCTTCACCAGCTCCAGAAGGCAGTTGAAGCAAATGAAGAAGACTGGGGGTCAGAACCGGTGATTAAACTATGGTTCCGAGTAGTCCGGAGTGATATCCATGGACCGTTTGGGAAGTGTGATATGTGCCTGCATGAAGATGGCTTTCCACAATGACCATTTTCACTTCTTGGAGTTTAATTGGCAGATGACTTTTTCCTGGAAATTTTATTTTTATGTTTATTTCTGGTTCCTGATATCTGATTAAGAGCAATGAAGTCAACCTATCTTAAACTGTGCTAAGGAGTGTTTAGCCCTCTGCTAGTCTGCAGTTTATCATCTGGGCCGTCTTTACCACACCAGTGACGGACATGGAGCTCGCTTTGCTGTAATGCTGCAGTTAAGTCCATTTTGATAAAGGGTAGAGCCTGTCATGAGCTCAAAAATGGAATGAAATTTGTGTTTTTGTGGTAAAATAAATGTCTTTTTAAGCCAGAGACTCTTTCCCCCAAACCTTTTAATTTGATTCCTTTCTGAAAAACTATCCCATTTTCTTTACTTCAGTGGATGGTATTTTTATTTAAAAGTTGATGTAGGGGCTTCCCTGGTGGCGCAGTGGTTGAGAGTCCGCCTGCCGATGCAGGGGACACGGGTTCGGGCCCCAGTCCGGGAAGATCCCACATGCCGCGGAGCGGCTGGGCCTGTGAGCCATGGCCACTGAGCCTGCGCGTCCAGAGCCTGTGCTCCGCAGCGGGAGAGGCCACAACAGTGAGAGGCCCGCATACTGCCAAAAAAAAAAAGTTGATGAAGACACTTGTATTTCTCAACCCAAATCTTTGTCCTGCATCCCAGCAAGGGATCCAGTCCACTGACAGTGGTGGTCGGTATCTCCTCACATGACCCACTGCCCCCCACTCATTGTCAACAAAATTCATTGTCAACAAAACTCATGGAGACCATAGAGGTCCCACAGATTAACATTTCATTCCCTATAGAATGCAAGTACTTGAACTGAAGGAAACCAATCAAAGTGGATTTGGCCTTAAAATCCCCTTGAAGGAGAAAAACCTATCTACTATCTATTGATATTTACTTAGCGGTAGAAAATATTCCTTTAAATCAATCAATCAAATGACAACAGAGGAACTTCTTGGAGATGCATGAACTAAATGAAAACATCATTGGCTCTATGCTAACTTTGTAATTATCTCTAATTTCTCTGGACAAAATTAATTTAAATTTGTGTGTGTGTATGTGTGTGTGTGTGTGTGTGTGTATGTGTATGCACACACACATATAAGTCTCAAAAAGTCCCTGCAGAAGAAAAGAGGGACTTGAAGAGCCACGTGAAGCCAAACAATATTAGAAACAAACAAAAACAATCGGAAATTACTGGACTAGAAAAGGTGCACAGATTTTTGTCCTTTGCTTTTTCAACATTAAGTGCCACTCGACCTGCGTGATACCCAGTTCTGTTCTTTGTCTGCTTCTTACACAATCTCTTCCTGCTTAGCAGAGCACAGCTTCCATATGAAATAGAACAGAACAAGATGCAGATCATTCTGGCTCTGGGTCATGGCCGTAAGCCCAGGACTTCAGGTCAATGCCTGGCCAGGAGGGAGGGGTCTTGTCAGGCCCAGACATCGGGCCACAGCAGGCAGCCCTGCTGCCTCCCTGGCCACTCGACAGCCCCTCTGAAATAGAGTTATCCTGGAGAGTGACAGATGACCCGCCCTGGAGGCGACAGCCCAACGGTGCCTCCAAAGGACAGCTGAGCCTGCAGAGCGAAGGAAAGCCACAGCACCTAATCTGTGACCCGGAGAAGCTTCTTAGGGAAAAAGGGCAGCCACATTTCAACTGGGCAATAGTTGGTCTTTGTTTTCAAAGTCGCCCTCAGGCTACCATGGTTTTACTTCTCCTTATTCTTGGGCTGAGCTCTGGTGGAACACCAACCATGCCCATTTCCTACAAACTGGCTTCAAGTGGCAGACGGTTTCTGACCATCTCAGCTGACGCCAGCTGAATAACTATTTCTCTGATAAGATTCTTGTGCCTTCCCGCTCTAGACCAGGAGTCGTGTTCCCTTTAGAATGTAATCTCTTTTAAGGAGGACACTGTCTCTTCTTGGGTCCATCTATTTTGACACAATAGACAAATGTTCATAAATATTTTAAATGGATGACCAACAAGGACCTACTGTACAGCACAGGGGACTCTGCTGAATATTATGTAACAACGTAAATGGGAAAAGAATTTGAAAAAGAATAGATACATGTAGATATATAACTGAATCACTTTGCTGTACACCTGAAACTAACACAACATTGTTAATCAACTATACCCCAATATAAAATAAAAAGTTAAAAAAAAGAGTGTGTTATCCTTCTCCACTCATGGAGGACCCATTTCATGGGTCATGAAATGTTCTGACAGCTGATAGATTATAATGAAGATTTATAAAGAGAACAGAAGCTGGCCCTCAGGTGCAAGTAGCACATACAAAATTAGTTGACTTTATTAGCTACTTGCATCTAGAATCAACAGCTCTCCCGCTTCGTCCCTCCCCAGTTTGGCTCTTTGGCCGTTGATTTACAAACACTCTCAGAATTGACATCCCTTTGCTAACATCTTGCCTTCAACACATAAGATGAGACAAGTGGTCTAGTCTAATTCTCACTGCTCTAAGGCAATCCGTGCACTTATGTCTTTGCTAAAAATGTCTCCCAAAAGGCCCATCTAAAGAATCTACCCCCCCCAACTTAGACCCTATTAAATTAAAAAAAAAATCAAATCTTTGCATCCAATGTTTACGAGAGTTTCTACGTGAATCACTGAGACAGAAAACCATACATTAATCATCTGTTGCACACAACTGGGGAAGGGTCTACATGACACAAAGACAAATTGGTTAGTGTTACTTAGAAGAAAAAAAGTGATATGCTATCTAAGTATTTGGGACATAGAAAACACTTCACAAAATGTTGCTTTGTGTTATGATTTCTGTCCTAATTTTACCAGGTAAAGTTGATTTATTGAATAAAGGACAAAGCTGCTCACTGCTTTCCTCCCCAATGATGGTACACTAGCCTAGAGACAATTATTTTCTGTTTTTCAACTTTTGTGTATTTTGGCAAATGGATCACAGAAAAACCTTAATCATGCCATTTCACAGATATCTCATAAATTTTCTATATCCAATGGAGATTGATGTGTTGTTTTATAACATGTATTGAATAGCAAAATAATACTAATTTTGTCCTTCCTGGTTTTAATAGATATAACTTTAAAAAAAAAAAAAAAACCTTGGGAATTTATCATATATTAGATTATTGAGAACTCGATTATCAGATTATTTGTTTTGAAAATATTAAGGACCTACCACCTCCTAGACACCAAAAAGTAAGAAGAAAAGAAGAAAAACTATGGTCTTTGTTCCACAAAATTCCCATACTACAAATGGCTAAGGACTACCTTCTCTTTTCCATTATCTGACTAGTTAATGCTGGGTCCTTTTAGGAAAGGAAATGTTGAGAAAGAAGTCGTAGAAAACGGGCCCTGCCAGGAAGGCTATTGACCACCTACCTGTTAAATTGCATTGCTACCCTGAACTTTACAAAAAGAATAATAATAATAAAATAAAATAAAAAAGGAAGAGGAAAAAAATACCTTAGAATGAAATAAGCCGCTTCCAATATGTCAGACAAACATAATGCATTTTGTTCCCAGCTTTTCTTGAAAGAAACTGGTTTCTAAGGTATATTTTTACACTAGCAATTCTTTTTTTTTTTTTTTTTTGCGGTACACTGGCCTCTCACTTTTGTGGCCTCTCCCGTTGCGGAGCACAGGCTCCGGACGCGCAGGCTCAGCGGCTATGGCTCACGGGCCCAGCTGCTCCGCGGCACGTGGGATCTTCCCGGACCGGGGCACAAACCCGTGTCCCCTGCATCGGCAGGCGGACTCCCAACCACTGCGCCACCAGGGAAGCCCACAATTCTTTTTAAGATCAGTAAGTGCTGAGTTAAAAAAAATCTGCAAAGTGCCTCATTCACATATGGACATTTAAGGAGGAACGGGGTTGGTTAGAGTCAGAAGACATTCAGCATTTTCTAAATGCACACTAGTTCATCACTTTCCTCAGGAGGAAAGGTGAAAGCTGGCTTGCATTTTTCCCTTGCTGGAAACATCGGTGTATTCATTGTCTGAACATAAAATAATAATGATTTATGATAATAGCATCCTCTCCTAGTGTAGAACCTATTGGCTAGAATCATATTACTAATGGAATCTAAGCTATTTTCACTTATTATTCATAGCAATACTCAGGTTCATCTCTAGGCAAAATGGTTAAATAGGCAAAACTTATCTTTGGTGACTTCCCCTTTGGTAGAAATTTCCCCTAGTGGGGAAATCTAGACCCATACTGACTAAGGTGTTTATAGCAAATGCAGCAAAACATTCGGTATTACCTCTTCCAAAGATACTTGTGCACTAATAAGGAATTTTTAACGTTCCTGAGAAAGGTGAAGCTAAATTTGAGATTTCGGGTCCTCGTGGCCAGCCAAAGAAGGACTTTTTGGTCCAGAATTGCTCCAGGCAGCACCCTTAATGGTCTTCCATGCTTCTCTGTCAATGTCAAGGCTTACTCTTATAAAAACAGCAAAGCACTCCATTTTAAGCATAAATCTTGCTATTATTCATAAGTATATATTAGGCAAAGTATTTCAGTTTGACGTTACAGAATGGCGCTTAGCAAAATGTTGTACAATCTGATTATACAAGCAGCATTCCTATTCTCCGAGCTTTTTCAAAATACAGAAGGCAAAACACTTAACATATTTTCTTTGTTTATCTAAAAGAAATTTCCCTGAACTGAGGAAGAGGAGAAACTCTGTAGACTGCAGGCAACCTCACTGGTCTCTTTATCTACAGACATCTTATGGATGCGAAAGAACAACAGACTTTCCATTGACTTGACTGCCAACTCAACTATCCATTCTTAGAGTCATTCCCAGAAAAAAGAGAGAGTAGAATGAAATGAATTTTGGACTAAGAACCAAATTTATAAGTTCAAATCATGGACCTCCTGCTATGAGATCTCGAACAAATCACATCTCCTTGGGCTAGGATCTAAAATTCTCATCCAGATGGAGAACTAGATTTTTAAAATTCCCGCCAGCACCAAAAGCATCTTGAATTTAAGAACACAATATTAGACAAACATGAATAACCGTCCAGTTGAAACCCCAACTTGGAGTGACAAAGTATGGCTTTAAATATTTGAACTATTCGGAATAACGAATGGAATCCTTATTTCCTCTTTCCCATGTTCACACTCACATCTCTTACAGCCTTCCAATTATGATTCATTCAGAAGGAAAAAAAACCCTTCTTCCTGATTTAGTGAAAAGCTCATTTTAAATGTAATGAGGGTCAAAGTTTCCTTTTCTGTATCGGGTGAAATTACATAACTAACTCCAGAAATAGGATTACAGATGGGCAAGATAATAGCATTTTCAATAATTAATGAGTATGGTTGTCTTGGTGGATGCAGGGAACATTTCATGCAGATCTGTATTTATTCTGTGGTCAAATATACGTCCAAATGAGACAGACAGCGTTTGAATTGTACATCATAGTGTGGGGGAAAGCCCTGTCAATTCCCCTGCTCGTTTCCACGAATTGCTTAATAACACTTAAGTGGCTTTTGAGAAATTGGATTTTCCCCACTTTTCCTCAGGCAGGAACCAGAAACAGGAAAAGCTCTAAATACAGTTAACAGGACCCTTTCCTTCAGACTATTTCCTGAAGCTGAATACAGATCATAGCCCAGATTGGTTCCTTTATTCTCATTTAACATCATCTTCAGAGGAACACTTTTTAATAATAAACTACTCTTTGAGTCTCTGACTTAAGTAGTGACTTTTGATTGGCTGGTTAGAACTTCCATGCTTTAGGAATTGTTCTCTGGAGGTGATGAAATGAGGAAATCAATGCTCTTATTTGCGTTTATAGTCAGTCTACAGAGTGAATTGGATTTTCAAACACCAGAGACGAAAGGATATTTTAGAATACCGTTACTTAAGGAATGCAATTTTAAAAGGGCTAACCACATCTAGGCAGATGTTACTCAAAATATTCCTACATGTTCTGAAATGAGTGATTAATGTGGAGAGAGTCCATCCTCAACAACTTTCTATAAAACAGAAATTGTCATATGTGTCTCTGTTCCCTTGCTGTTTAATTTGTGCAGAACGAGGTCATCTGATGACTCAGAGCGTGGCTTGGAGTCACACGGAACCCGGTTGGTCCTGGCTGTGGGACCTTGAGCATGAAGCTTAGCTCATCTAAGCCTTAGTGGCTTTTCTATCAAATGGAATCATAAGAGTCCTTCCTCCGAGGACTGTAAGGAGGATGAACTAATGTGACGTGATGTCTGACTATGGCAACATCATAGGCAACATTATAAATGGTAGCTGTCATATTATTATTATTATCAGTACTACATAGTAAGTAGATACTCAATAACTGTTGATGGAGGGAGTTTTTGAAACAAGTTTTCAGAGGTCTTCACTCCCTGGTCTGCCCCTGATGTCTCTCCCATGGTCCGTCTTCATGCCCACTGACTTTGGGTATGTGTTTAGAACTTGGTAGTCCAAACCAAGACCCCTGTCTCTTCCTTTTGGACCTTTGGGTGTTCGTTAACTGTACACACTCCTCCAACAAGATTCAACCTGCAGAGCCCTTCTCCATACTCATCCCATAAAATTAACCCTTCTCAGCTGGGCTCATATCTGCAGTCCTTAACCGTGGACCACTAGATTTAAATCCCACTTTGATGTGAACTCCTTTTGTGCTTAAATCCGGATAGAGCTCAACCTTTTCCCCTGCAAGGTAGGAAAAGGCTGGATTTCTCCAAGAATCTAGAGATGTCACAGGGAGAAAGGGAAATGGGTGCTG
The DNA here is from genome assembly GCF_011762595.2 of Tursiops truncatus. Classification (NCBI taxonomy): domain Eukaryota; kingdom Metazoa; phylum Chordata; class Mammalia; order Artiodactyla; family Delphinidae; genus Tursiops; species Tursiops truncatus. Next base: position 159,149,802 of record NC_047035.1, on the reverse strand, counting down.
GAAAGAAAAACCATAAGTATCCACCAGATTATTTATCCAGACCCAGCTCACACAAGAAAAAGAAATTGTAGCAATGTATGGTGTTAGATATTAACCAGACTTAGCGCGGTGATCATTTTGCAATATGTACAAATATCGAGTCATTACATTGTACACCTGAAACGAATATCAGTATAATTGGCATGTATGTCAGTAAAAATGACCCAGCTCAAATTTTACTTCTTTAATGTAAATTCAATTCATCTCCATTAACAATCATTTATCTCTTGTCCAAACGCCAATTACATTTTTTTTTTTTTTTGGCCACGCTGCACGGCTTGTGGGATCTTAGTTACCAGACGAGGGATTGAAACTGCACCCTCAGCAGTGAAAGCACGGAGTCTTAACCACTGGACCGCCAGGGAATTCCCCGTGCCTACCTTTCTGATAACGGTTGACACATTGTGCCTGTCGAGTGTCATTTCTACAAACTCCAAAGCCAGAGTCTACATTACACGATTCTTTGTATTTGCCACCTGGTGTGCCACGATAAATAGTGTTTTATAAATGTTTATCAAAGGAATAAAGTAATAAACTTCCTAATGGAAGTATTACAATCAATAATATTTTCATTATAATAACTGGTTATTCCAGCCTCTTTCCCACCATTTTTACCAGTTATTCAATTTTTCTGTCAGCCACTTTCTCTAGAGAAAGAATAACCTTAAATAATCACTTGCAAAACTTGAATGGTTAGGCTAAAGCACAGGTGAAATTTATAATACTCTCACCTAAGGGCATATATCAAGCTAGAGCTTGTTTTCTTTCTCTTTTTCTCACTGTCTTCCCCAAAGAAAAATGCAGTAATTTAAATGTGTGTATTACTAAGTAAAGGACTGTGGCTATAAGTCAACCAATAACCACAACTACAACTCTAAAAAATTCTCCAGGTCGTCTCATCTTAGTGGAAAGGAAAAGAGAAAGTACCTGTATAATACTTCTAGTAGACAAAATGTCTTCCTGGGAACAAAATCTCTCCCACACTCAAAGTCTACTAACTGTAGGGCAGACCAGGGAGACAAGTGGCCACAGGTGGAGGGAAAGAAAGACTAGGGGAGCACCAAGGACTGAGGCTAGATGTGTTGTCCCATAAATGAGCTACTGTTCTTCCTCCATCATGAACAGACAGTATGTCCCAAATGGTTGGGACAGTGAGAACTAATACGGGAGAGAACGCAGGACGTGTGGAGGAGACGAGACCAAAAGAGACAAGTTTGTGTAACTAAAGGTTGTCTTCCTTAATTATCATTACAATTAAAGGTATAAAACTTGCCAAATTTAACTACAAAATGTCCAAAAGATTTAGGAAGTCATTGGTCTATCTCCCTACCCAATGCTGAAATCGTCAACAAACCTTTATTTTTCCCTTTAAAATAAACATCAACTGGATCTTTTAAAGGTCTTGAGGTAAACATTTAATCATGAGGGTGTGTTTTGCATTCCATCTTGCCTATAATCGTTTGAGCAGAGTAACAGCACTCGAAAAGTGTGTTTGAATGGATGCACTTGACAATTAACACACTCGAACGTGTTTCCTAAGTTGCACTGCAAATCATTACAAACATTTTGAATGACTTTTCTCCACAACTGAAAACTCTGTACACTGTATTTTACAGGTCCTTCCCTCACTCTACTAGCCTGGGAGCTTGCTGTAAACAGTGTGAGAGATAAATAGACAAATCAAAGTTTGTCTAGGAAACTTAATGTTTCAGTATCATCACAGCAACACCTGTTAACATAGGTTACTTCTAGATCCAGGTCCTCCAGGTCTCTGGGATGATGTTTTTTATTCTTTATATTACTGGGAGTACAAGATATCATTCTATTAATATTCTCTATTATGTATTTCAGTATAGTAAATGTTATCAGCTTAATTGACTACATAAATTCCAGGGAGGAGAAGAGAGAATGAGAATTTTATGGGAAGTTTTGTGTTGTTATTCTTTTTAAATTATTTACAAGGCTAGTAAAATATATGCCCAATGTTTTGATTTCAAACAGAAACAGACGTTTCCACTCATCACTGCTTGTCAGTATTTCTTAGTGCAGTCAGCTTTACAGAATTTCATCCCATTTAAAATTATCTTATCTTACAAGTAAAAGTGACAGCTCTGAGTGAAATAAAGACATTTTCTTGAGTAGCAGTAGTAATTATTTCCATTTTTCATTAAAGTAATCCATTCAGTAGTAAAGATTAGAGAAAATTTAAATTATGAAATAAAATTGCCATTAAAGCAGAAACGAGCTAATGGAAGAAAGTACATGAACAAGATGAATATGAATACTTTTGAAAATTAAAAGAAGCAAGTAATGGATAAACATTAATAGCAAATACTTTGCATTTCCAAAATACCTTCTATCTAAAAACCTAAGACTGGAAGGCAAATGAACAAATAAATATAATGCAAAGGAAGAAAGGCAAAAGAAGACAGGATTCTCTTTCACCTTTAGCAAAAAGCCAAAAGAGAAACAAAGATTCAAGGCATTTCTTTCTGCCTCACTCTTCACCTTTTGACGTTCTTCTGAGAAATGAATTTTCTTTGAAAATATTTTTCTCTCTGTGCGTTTCCTATACTCCACGAGTTCCCTTGGATCATAGAGAGAGATAGGCCTGGTGTGTTGGGACCAAGATGATAATGTGTGCGTATTTTGGAAGGAATACACTCATTTCTTGCCCTGCTTCATTTTTCCTCTTTCTATGGTGTTTCCGAGTAGAGGGCAGAGAAAGACAGAATGGGAAGGTGGGAACTAAAAATTCCTCCAGTCCAGCTCCGAGGCCTCGGAAAACTTCATGCAAGTAACTTAAACCCATGCGAAGCTCATCAGAAAACGGACGGGAGGTCTGGAAACTAGAGCGTCTGCTGGTCATGCCAGGTGGTAGCTCTGATACCTCAGTCTTTGTGTGGCATTTTCTCCACCAAGACATGCCTTCACTACTACAGTAAACTGTGGTTGTGCTTTTCCCCACAAACTAGAAATTCTGGAAAAATCTTAATTCCGGCTTAATTTAAAAACAAAAACAATACCAAACCAGGAAGCTGTTGTTGTTGTTTTTAATTTGAAAATTCTCATCAAGTTTATAGAAGTTTTCTCCATTCTTCTGGGTATATTCAAGGGAGAGAAAAATAAAGAAAACAGTTCCCAGAACAAAAGGCAATGCTGTTTCTGAGCATACGATCACATGTTACACCACCCCGTGGCCATCACAAAGCACACGTACTGTCAAAGCACGTGCACACGCAAAGCCACATACAAAGTCTGGCTTTGCTCCCCCCTCCCCCCTCCCCCAACGGTGACAGAGACGCTGCTCAGAGACCCCCATGACAGGCACTGTGTCAGACATAAGAGTCAGATTTCTCACATCCAGGCTTGGGAAAGTCAGCTAACTTCTCTTGGCTTAAATTCCCTCATCTGTAAAATGGAAATTAAATGAGATAATGTGGCCTGGCACCCAGTCAGTGCTCAGCAACTATTCTAAATTATTTATTAATTCTAGCCAGTGATCCTTAAGGTAAATGGAAGGAAAGGGGTCCCTATTCATGATAAAGAGCCGAGTCTGTTTTAGAAACAATTTTTAGATCACAACACATTTAAATGAGCAGTTGATATCCCTGAGCTCAAAAGGAAACTACATGTAATCATTCTACTGCAGAATCAGGTAGAAGGAGACATGAGGGTAGGGATAGGTCAGAACTTGAACTCATTCTGAATTTTCCCCAGAGTCTCAAAAACCTATAAGTCTTCTGCACAGCAAAAGAGACAAGCAACAAATGAAAAGGCAACTTGTGGAATGGGAAAAAATATTTGCGAATCATATATCTGATAAGGGGTTAATATTCAAAATACGTAAAGAACTCATACAACTCAATAGCAAACAAACAATCCAGCTAAACTCTGGGCAGTAAATATTTTTCTGAAGAATACACACAAATGGCCAACAGGTACATGAAAACATGCTCAACATCACTAATCACCAGAGAAATGCAAATCAAAAGCACGGTGAGATACCAGCTTATAGCTGTTAGAATGTCTGTCGTCAAAAAGACAAGAGATAATAAGTGTTGACGAGGGTGTGGAGTAAAGAGAACCCTTGTGCACTGTTGGTGGGAATGTAAATTGGTGCAGCCATTATGGAAAAGAGTTTGGGAATTCCTCAAAAAATTAAAAATAGAACTGCCATATGACCCAGCAATCCCACCTCTAGGTACATATCCAAAGAAAATGAAAACAGGATGTCAAAGAGATACCTGCACTCCCATGTTCATTGCAGCATTATTCACAATAGCCAAAATATGGAAACAACCTAAGTGTCTATCAATGGATGAATTTTTATACAATGTCATATTAATCAGTCATTAAAAAGAAGGAAATCTTGTCACTTGGGACAACATAGGTAGACCTTGAGGGCATTATGTTAAGTGAAAGAAATCAGACAGAGAAAGACAAATACTGTATGATATCACTTATATGTGGAATCTAGAAAAGTCAAATTCATGGAAACAGAGAGTAGAATGGTGGTTACCAGGGGCTGGGGAGGGGAGGGAGAGGAATAAGGAGATGTTAGTCGAAGGTACAAACTTCCAGTCATAAGATGAGTGAGTTCTGGGGCTCTGATGTAGAGCGTGGTGATTATAGTTAACATAGGGTATTACATACTTGAAAGATGCTAAGACAGTAGATCTTAAATGTTCTCACCACAAAAAGGAAATGGTAATTATGTGATGCGACGTGGGTGTTAGCTATGCTATGGTGGTAACAATTTTGTAATATAAAAGTGTATCAAGTCAACTTATTGTACACCTTAAACTTACACAGTGTTATACGTCAATAAAGGTAGGGGAAAAAACCTATGTGTCAATGGACTTGAGGATATGGGGAGGGGGGAAGGGTAAGCTGTGACAAAGCGAGAGAGAGGCATGGACATATATACACTACCAAATGTAAAATAGCTAGCTAGTGGGAAGCAGCCGCATAGCACAGGGAGATCAGCTCGGTGCTTTGTGACCATCTAGAGGGGTGGGATAGGGAGGGTGGGAGGGAGGGAGACGCAAGAGGGAAGAGATATGGGAACATATGTATATGTTAACTGATTCACTTTGTTATAAAGCAGAAACTAACACAGCATTGTAAAGCAATTATACTCCAATAAAGATGTAAAAAAAAAAAAAGGAAAACCTATGTGTCAATCCCTCAGATTTTTCCAATGCCTATGGAAAACTGCAGTTAGAAGCAACATTATCTCTTTTAGATGCAGAAGCTACCATAAGAGCTACTCCACCGAGAAAAGCGTGAGGATTGCGTGCATTCAGCTCCTCTCTCACACACCTATGCAACCTCGGGCAGGCCACTTAATCTTTTTAAGCAAGCGTCTGCTTTCACCGTCTGTAAAATTGTGATTTTAGCTGGATCTACTTCGTTGGTGGTTTCTAAGAGTCATGTAAGCGCTAATGCTTGGCAAGTGGTGGGCTTAAAATAAAGATTGGCTGTTATTTGTTAATATTATTCTCTCCTAAATTAAAAACATTAGCTGGACTGAGAAGATATGTCCATAATGAGGTCAGTTTAGGAGGCCACACTTGGCCCCAGCCTGCCCATCCCTAGAGCGACCACAGCAGCCCTATGACCCGCACAGCACTATTCTCAAATGAGAGAGATTAATTGCTTTCTCTGAAATCTGAACAAGGAGTGAGCTCCTGGCTTTAGGTTATAAAACCAACTCTCGTCCCCTCCATTTCAGTCCCACCCTGACCCCTCCCTCAGATCCTTTCCCTTTCTTGCTGAAGTCTACCAGCCGGGAAAATATGGAGTCACCATTACTCCAAAGTGATTGGGGAAGAGCTGCAGCTGGCAACCATGTTATCTTTTAGCAGGTGACCTGAGTCCGGAGGCGACCATCATTTCAAACTAGCCAGGAGAGGGAGAATGAGAGAACGATAATGTTAGTCAGGTAGCCGTTTCTACCTTATCAGCCCCAGCAGACGCAAGCGTGCACTGACAAATACCATACCAGAGGGTAGGATAAAAGTGGAATTAGAAAGTAGCTACCTTCAGGTCACTCTGGGCTTCCAAATTCGATATGCAATTGTAATATAGATAACGTGGAAAAACAGATAATAAATACAGCTTTTAATTCAAACATGACCTTCAAAGAGCTTTTCCCTTAGAAACACAAATGAAAGGCCCCAAACCTTTGAAAGAGCAGATGCAAACAATAACCACCCTCCCTGGACCCCTACCCAGAGCGCAGGGCCCACCCCAGACGGCTCTTCCCAATAATGGGCTTGTAGTGGGGTTTTTATCACATATTATCGCACATTCTAAAGTTCTTTATCACATTGGAAAGATATGCTTCCTTTACCACGTTTTATCTCATTCCAAAGGTATCTTATCAATATTCACTGGGCGGGCGTATTTCTAAATGACAGCACAGAACAGTGCATGATAAACGGGAACGTTGCTGCCACTCTGATCGGTGGGAGAGATAAAGAGAAAGTGGCCAGCCAGAAACATCAGCTGGGTTCGGCTGAAGTGTCAGGATCTTCTGTAACGTGGCAGGAATGATGTATCACCGAGCCCGGGGACTCCCAAAGACGGAGGGGACCAAGAAATGCAAGGTCGGAGTGGCCCGAGTTTCCTGCAGAAGCGGCTTCTAACTTCAGCCAAGTGGGAGCCGCTTACTGTCCTTGAGAGGCGAGGGAGGCTCTGCATGAAACTGTCCGCTCCTTAAGCCATATTTTATGGGCACCAGAGCTAGAGAATTTTCATTGAGCTGAACTACGTGCACGACCCTCTTAAGGATCAGGGAGGCCCTTCCCACCACGACATTGAAACAGAGACTGTTTCTGCTCCTTAGCAGTTTGTAAATCACACGGGAAATCCTGAAAGGACAGAGTCCCCTCCCATGACGCTGATGTCTCCATCGCTCCCTTTGCCCTGCCCCATCCCTTTGGTTTCTCTTCTGAAATGGATCATTTGCGTCTTGTGTAGAAAGCTTTCCACGGGATAGGAAGGGTAAGCATGCAGCTTGCGCTCTCAAACAAGCATTCAAACATGCAATTGCTTTACTCATTTCCAAGAATACCGCAAAATAGGCTTTTTAAACAAAATTGTATGAATGGTCTGGTTAAGAAAGATGGTTACACAGAGGAATTAAATTCCACCAAATATAACAAGACACACATTCTCATTTCTGATGTTAAGACCCAGAAGCGTTCTCCAATGAATCAAATAAAAAGATATAAACTCGATCTGTAAGAAGTAAGTGGAATTTGATCCTAATAATGAATATATTATTTGATCCAAAAGGAGATGAAGTGATACCATTCAGAAAACTTCCTAATCTTATCAGTCAAGCCCCTGGACACCAGGTGCAAAACCAGCCCGAAAGCTGTCATGTTACAGATGACCTAGGAGGCAGGTCAGTGACCGCAACAGACACCAGGAGCCCTTTTGCTGGACTGCGGACTTGCAATTCACAAGCAATTGAGTGGAAATGACTTCCTCTCTGGGGCAGCTGAGCTGGCCTAACAAAGTAACGAATGCTGTGACTGGGTTAGCTGAGTTGTTTTGAAAACAATGTTAATGGTGGCAGGGTGGCAGGGTCAAACCCCATATGGGCTCATTGTCTTTGGAGAGGGAGAAATGGTAAACATGGCCAGGTTGGCTTCAGGAGTGAACGTGTCAGGTCACATGGCGACCCAGCACCAAGGGTTCAACCAAAACCCATCAGTACTTCTGGAAAAGCAGTCCAAAGGGCAACCTCTCCACCTAATTATGCCCAATAAGTATGACCCCTGAAAGGAAGACACAAGATTATGATAGCACCTCGTCAACCAAGAATCCAGGAGGACAGGAAGATGATCTGATTTCACTGTATGTTGTCAAGGGACTCAGAGGAAAGAAAGTTGGGAAATCAGGGCCAGAAGTATGAGGGCTTTAGGAAGAGAGGGTGGTCTCCCCCAAATAATGGAACTGATGGAACAATCACAAATAACCACAAAAGGGAGAACAAGAAGAATGATCTTAAAAGGCACGAGGAGCTCCAGAGAAAGGAGACTCTCCCATGGCTACCCCAACAGTCAGTAAAACTCTCACCTCGGGGCAGGGGGGCCTCCCCAACCCCCAAACCTAACACAGCCTCACTGCTCTATCGTTGAACTGCGCCACCACTTCGCAGGATAAAACAGTCTTAAGAGACATGGCTCTTTCCTTTTTGGTCTGCATTCTAAGTGTAAGGCACAACTGCCGTTCAACCTGTAAGTGGACATTTGTGAATAAACGCGAAATTCTAAATTAACTTATCTTTTTCCCAGTTTCATTTTTGCACCATTACTAATTAAAGATTAACTACCACCTCTAAATAGGGATTTGGTGAGTCAGCTCCTGTAAAACAAATTATTTCGACAGCAGCAGCATCAAAGAGCTGACAGATAAGCATCACCACTAGTTCAGAATTCAACCCTTTTCTATAAATATGTTTAGATCCCGCCTTCCTGCCAGGCTGCTGTATATACCAAACACAATCCTCGACTCCGTTTAAAAAATGAGAAGATGGAAAGGAACCATCTTTTTTGAATGATTGGCTGGCTGACCAATCATTTAAAAAGTTAGGTTGGATCCTGAATGCTAAGCATTTCTCCAATAAACACTCTCCCTCAGAAGGCCATTCTTAAGAATGAAAGGACAACTAACCAGTGGAGAGGTTAGAAAACAAGCAGGGGCTGTAAGGGCTCAGGATCGAGATTTGACAACCAAACATGAGAAATCGGTTAATTACGTCTATGAAAAAGTCAGTAATTCAAACCTCAGTTTCTCTAAAGGATTACCCCTATCTTCAGCCCGACAAATAAACTCCCTGATGTTTTCCATAGCTTCTGTGATCAAGGTGTATGACTGTTGCAAACAATACAATTACTTCTCTCAATCCTGGGCCATTTAATGGTACCACCATCAAGCTAGAAGAGCACCACTTCCAAATTCCACAGACCTTTAGGACGAAGTCCCAGAGAGAAACACCAACAGAAAAGTCGAGACATGTACACCTCTATCTTTTTAATACTATGATTGGAGTATACTTGATTTACAGTATTGTGTTAATTTCAGGTGTACAGCAAAGTGATTCAGTTATATATATATATTTTTTTTCAGATTATTCTCCATTATAGGTTGCTATAAGATATGGAATATAATTCCCTGTGCTCTACAGTAAATCCTGTTGCTTATCTATTCTATGGATAGAAGTTTGTATCTGTTAACCGCATTCTCCTAATTTGCCCTTTCCTCTTTTGGAAACCCTAAGTTTGTTTCCTGTGTCTGCGACAGACACGTGCGCTTATAAATGGAATCCATGATTTGATAAATATTCTTCAGATTGTTTTCCTTGAGAACATATTTCTAGCTCTGACTGATGAGGAAAAAGTAGAAAAGGTCAACAGAGAAAGAGATAATGCTGACATGTCAGAGCATTCAAATAATCAACTTTCAAAAAAACCCCTGGGTTTAATAAGGAAAATGAGAAATGTAGTTACGCTCTCTCTGTTCTATTATAAACAGAAGAATGATTTACTCTCTCAGCATCCTAATGACCGCCGTTCACACACCTTGACAGAGTGAAGCTTTGCACAAAGGACTCAGCCTGGGGAGCCTCACTGTTCACATTGAACCATCTTTTTCATCAAGCCCTTCCTCCCACTCATGGTGTCACATCTGAATTCTCCCTCAGCATGACTCCAGTCCCTCCTGGGAACATGGGATTGTTGATTTGATGTTCGGGGAAAACAGACAAGGAGCAGAACGGTTGATTCTGGGGCTGACATGCTATACGGTGAAGTTTCATATTTGCAAGCCTTTTCCTGACCAGCCCAGCCTGAAGTCCCGGCTCTCTTCCTTTCTCTCCACCAGCTCTTATCTCAAACGTTCATTAGGTACTTGCCCTAACTGGTAGGGTTAGTTGTCTATTTATGTAAACTTATCATGCTGTCAGAGTAGAAGGTAAACTAATAGACACAGGAGCCATTCAAATGAGATAGCATGATTACTGTCATATATTTCTGTAACTCCCCGCAACTTCACTTAACACAATAGCTTGTGTAGTAAATAATCAATAAATCTGTTGGTTAAACGTATGTATGTAAGGTATTTTGTTGGAGAGCCAAACCTTCACTACTCAACTACAAAGGCATTTATATTAGATGATCTTTAAATTTATTTTGAGCTTTAATGGTCTATGATTCTTATTCATTAATTTGCAATCAAATGTTATACTAAGGTTTATCTTTGATGGTATAAGAAAAAAATGGCTGAAAAACTTAATAAAGTCTGACAAACAAGACTCGTGGAAAATGATTGAGTAAAAGCTTTCTTTTCTCTCTTTCCTTTTTTCACACTTCAAGTACATCTATTTGATTCAAATTGATTACTTAATTATAAATCCTTATTCATTTTGATAACTCTGTTTCCTTTGGTTGCACTAAAGCAAATTATATTTTTAAAAAATATAGGCTGTGATTCCGTGCCTGAATCACTGAAGTGGATTTCACTCCACCTAATTAGGGACAAAGTCAGGATTCAGTTACTGATTTATTTCCCCAAGACCCACAACCTTTTGAAAATCTTACAAGGTAGAAAATATCCAAATGATTCTATTGAATTGGCTATTCAAGTCGCCAGCTATCCTTTACCCACATCTGATAACTCATTCATAACCAATTCAATAAATATTTACTAAGACGCTATTATATTTCAGGCAATGTACTCCACACTAGAGTCAAGAAAAACTTATAAACTAGGTTATGATTCAGGAGAGGTAGGCAGAATTATACAAGCAGCCATGACTCAGCAGTCACATGATAGAGAAGAGCAGCAGACTCTCCTGGTCTCAGGAATATTTCCCTAAGGAAGAGTATCTTCCCGAAGGAAAAGATACCAGCTGAAATCTGAAGAATTAGCAGAATCTAGCAAGAAGTGATAGCTTTGTCAAGGGATACTCTCTAGTCAGAAGGAACTGGTCATATAAAAGGAGGAGGTAAGAAAGAACATGTTGTTAGGGAACAATTTTAAGCTGGACTGGAGTCCAAGGGTATAGAGTGGGGAGAGGTGGAAGGAAAGGAAGGAAGGGAAGAAAGAAAGAAGGAAGGAAAGAAAGAATGAATGAAAGAAAAGAGGGAGGGAGGGAGGAAGGAAAGAAAGAAAGAAAGAAAGAAAGAAAGAAAGAAAGAAAGAAAGAAAGAAAGAAAGAAAGAAAAAGAAAGAAAGAAAGAAAGAAAGAAAGAAAGAAGAAAGAAAGAAAAAGAAAGAAAGAAAGAAAGAGAGAAAGGAAGGAAGGAAGGAAGTGGGGGAGGGAGGGAGGGAAGGAGAAAGTAAAGCAGAACTAGAGAAATGAGTATCAGCAGTGGTAAGATCAGGCCAGGATCTTGTGAGCCATATTAAGAAGTTGGGACTTTATCTTCTGGGTAATGGGAAAACCCATTGAAGTGTCCTAGGATACAGGAATAAAATGATCAAATGATATGAAGCTGTAGTGTAGAGATAGTGAAGATTTGCCCAAGGAGAGCAGTTAGGAGCATGAGAAGGTGGTGTGACCTGGGCAAGGACAGTTCCTATGGAGATACAGAGAAGTGGTCAGCCTTTCCAGACATTGAGGAAACATCTAGAGGAATCAGTGATTGGTTGAATATGGGGAGAGCAGGTGGAGAAATCAAGGGTAAGGCCCTGGGTTCTGCCTTGGGTACCTGGGCAAATAACATCATTCACTGTGACAGAGAACACAGGAGAAGTGGGGAGAGCAAGGAGATAGGTTGAGTTTTTGTGGTATTGAGTTTGATGTACTTGTGAAACATCCCAGTGGGAAGTGACTGGTTGGCAACTGGCTGACCAGACAAGGGCTCAGACTTGGATCAGACAAGCTCTGACTTGGAGATGGGATCTGGGAATCATTAACATATAAATGGCGACTGAAGTCATTGGAGACAGAAAGAGGAAATTAAGAGGAGAAGGCAACAGGGACAAAAACCTAATTAAAAGTAACATTTAACAGTGTTTGGGGAAGAAGAAGTGAAAAAGCTGACTGAGTGGGAAGAGCTGGAGAAGTAGAAGGAAAACTGAGTATGTTCTCATAAAGGCAAAGAAAGAGAATGGTTCGAGAAGGAAAAAGAGACGGACAGTGCCAAGTGCTACTAAGAGATGAAGGTTAAATCACAGCCATTGGGTTCAAGGGCAAAGAGGTCACTAGAAGCCTTGTTGAGAGCAATCTAGTAAAGAGATGATTAAAAGCCAAATGGTAGAGCTTGCCTTTCAGACCTCTCCACAGGACTAGCAACGGCCACCCACCATCTCTCCCATGAGTTTTCATTGGCATCTGGGTTCTGCCTTCTCTTCCATCCTAGACGGTTCATTTCCTGGATTCTTTTCTCCTGCCCATGCCCACTGAGCATGGGCACTCTCCAAGGTCCAGCCCGCAGACTGCCCTGCTCCTTCCTCCCTCTCCCCTCCCCAGCCCCTGTCAAGAACCCCATCCTCACACCTTCATCACTTCCGTGGCCAAACCTTATCTCCTGCAGCTGCTTTCCCAAGCCTCTGGCTCCCTCTGTCTCTCGCTATGTCTCTGTGTCTCTCTTCTCTCCCCATCCCTCTCTCTCCACCTCTGGAAGAGACTCCCGTGTACTTGGCTTCTGTAACTTCATCAGCTGAAAACCCCTTAAACTCAAGGTAGCCTAACTGAACTCTGCACCTGCACCAACCCCCTCTTCCCACCTCCCAATGCCTCTGTTCCTCCATCTCCCTATCTCTCACTTCTCTTTTGGTCCCTGAGTCCAATCTGTGAAGAGATCCCATCTACCTCATGTGCCCAGTTTTGCTCACTTCTTTCCCCATCTTCCATCACACACCCGCCATCCATTGGGGCTTGGGCCATTCTTACTCTTTGCCAACAGATCTCTAATCGGTCGTCTTCACAGTCTGTCTCTTCAACAGGCTGTGTATTTTGGAGGACAGTCCAGCTCCACTCATGTTTCTGCTGCTTAGAAGCATTCATACCTCCCCATGGCCTGTTGAATTAAGTACGAACTTCCCCGATGTCCCTTCAGATCCCTCCATAACTTGAGACTTTACAGCCCACCTTCCAGTTTACTGTTCCTCTACCTGCTCTAAGTCCCAAGCAAACTAGACTGCTCACCTTTCAAGGAATTAAACCCACATTTCTCATCTGGTTCCTGTCCACCAGGTTTTCTCTCTGGAAATCCTTCTATTCCATGAGGACCATCTCCAACCCCATCCCACCACCAACTCCTCTCCACCAACATGTCCTTCCCACCCCCCAAAAATTCCTCATAGCGTTTCTATTGTACTTCTCTTGTGGCACTCACTGCTTTGGGGGTTCTTTTTTTTTACCTTAATTAAAATCATTTGTATCTCAGAATTATCACCCTGTACTGAAGTCCAAGATTCCTATAGGACAAATCCATGTCTGCTAACCCGGGGCTTTGGGTGGGTAGTAATTGTCTGTTGGCCTGAATTAATGAGATTCCATTGCACATGTGTAAGCATTTGTTAATAAGAGTTAACTTTTTTCTTTTCTAGTGGCATCTAGAACAGAGGTCCCAAACTGGCAGTTAGAAGCTGAATCTGGCCCACAGATGTGTTTTGTTGAATCCACAGTTATTTTTTTAATTGAGTCAACATTTTTCAATGGAATATTTTACATAAAATGCCAGATTTTCAGCTTCTCTAAAAGTAGAGCGTTCTGGCAACAGTGAGCCTGTACTCACGTCTGAGAGGAAATGACTGAAGTGGGGGCAGGCCACTCCCTTTGGATGGAGCGTGTACACATCACCTCACACAATTCCCCAGTGCTCCCTGGTCCACTGCCTCACTGATGTTACCAGTGCCTCCCCTGTGGGCATTAGAGTTCCCAACCCCTGGTCTAAAGTCCTTGCAAGGGCAGTCTATAGTACCTACGTTGACCCATGTTACTAGCCCAGGACTGTCCCTCGAATCAAATTTGAGGGGTACATTAATCGGACCATGGCATTCCTTTCCCTCTTTTCAGTGCACCCCACCTCCGCCCACAATGCCCTCTGGTCTCCGTGTAACGAGCCATGCTCCTTTCTCATCAAAATGCACCTGCCCTCTAATGCAAGTTGAATGATTAATATGTGTTCAATGTTAATGAATTAATAATGATAATATTTCCTGCATAGGTATAGTACAAGTATGAAAAATCTGTGTCAAGAATGATATAGCCTGCGCACACACACACACACACACACACACACACACACACACACACATACACACCATGGTAGACATCACAAATCAATTGCAGGTCTCTTTCCAGCTAGGTCCTCAGAAATCATCTCAATACAGCCCTTCAGGAAGCCACCACCAATGGCTCAGAGCCGGCACTAAAGCAGGCACCCTGCAACCTTCATGTACATCACCTCTTTATTCACACAGCAGGGAGGAGGGGTGGACAGAAGAGGTAGCATCGTTATCATTTTGGAGATGAGAAAATTGATTCCAATAAAGTCTGTCGCTTGCTCGACATTAAGTAAGATAAAGGTGTTTGAAATACATTTAAAATCCTGCCCTCAGCGTCAAAAATCTGCTTCCCTACAAGAAGGGAGAAGAGTGACTTAGCAGCTCACCAGGAAAAGATTCAGAGGCTTCAGCTGATTTTAACTGAAACGGAATGACAGTATGATGTGGCTTCCTGAAAGTTAATGCAAACACGGGCTCTCAGAGATCGAGAGTGGCGCCCCTCTCCTCTTCCAGGCTTCCTAGGGCACCTATGACCTATGATGAGCACCTGAACACCCTGGTTGCTTCCATGTAACAGAAATAAACTCTCTGGGGACGGGCAGTGCAGCGCGAGAACAAAGGGGACTCAGCTGGAAAAGAAAAGCAGCGGCAATCACGTGCACGATGACAGAAAGCCGACCTGGACGTTTCAGCGAATACTGTTGTTCACTCTGTGATTCATCCCTGTCAGTGGAAACATGGAGGAGGTTTTAGGGGGATTTCACACACTTGGGTGGGGAGTGTCACTCCACGCCTCCAAGACACCTTCGATGGTTAGTACTCTGTGTTTCCACACAAAGGTCACTTAGCTAGGAAGGGCAGAAGCCAACTTTGCTGATACCCGGTCTGGCAGGCTTCCCTCCAGATAGTATATTTGCATTTTAACAGAGGACTTCGGTGCCTTAGATAATGTAGTAAATCTGCACAACACGACGCTCCAGAGCCACACAGTTGCTGTGTGTCTATCCCATAGGGTGAGTTACCCCTAGTTCCCACGTCATACCCCATAGCATTCCTGTCTTCACCTGGATATAAGCTCAACCCTGCCAACAAAACTCTGTTAAATGTGCAGGGATATTTGCCTTCCAGAAGGATCACAAAGTATCAGGGCCAATCTAGCTAATAATCTGTGAGGACTGCAACCTTTGGATGCTTGGTCCTGAGTTTGTGTCAATAAATAACCCACTGCTGGGGCTCTGCTCCATCTTATGGTGCCAGGATTTGTAGGTGTGGAGTCTGGGGACTGGTGGCTGCATGGGGAGGGGATGGGGGGGTAGGAATCAGGTAACAGGAAGTACAGAGAACCAGAGCACGGGGCCCAAGGGCAGTGAAGCGAGTCAAGGCCTAGTTCCAGATCTGAAAAGAGCAGAGCCAGCCAGAAATACCAGTATAAATACAGTTTGTTGTTTGTTTGTTTTGCTATAATTTTTCCCAGTTGGCCATTTTATTGAGATACAATTGACATATAACATTGTATTAGTCTAAGTTATACAACATAATGATTTGATATACGCATACATTGCGAAAACCTACTCTCTTAGCACCTTTCAAACATACAACACTATTGTTACCTATAGTCACCATGCTGTAAATTACATCCATTATTTATCTTATAATTGGAAGTTCATACCCTGTGACACATTTCACCCATTTCACTCATCCCACCCCTGCCTTTGGCAACCACCAATCTGGTCTTGGTTTCTATGAGTTCATATTTTTAGATTCCACATGTAAGTGAGATCATACAGTATTTGTCTTTCTCTTATTTCACTTAGCATAATACCCTCAAAGTCCATCCCTGTTGTCACAAATGGTAGGATTTCCTTCAATTTTATGGCTGAATAATATTCCATTGTGTGTATATATATATATATACACCACATCCTCTTTATCCATTCACCCATTGACGGACACCTAGATTGTTTCTAAGGCATAGCTATACTAAATAATGCTGCAATGAATGTGGGCTGCAGATAACCTCTCCAAGACAGTGATTTCATTTCTTTCAATATATACCCAGAAGTGGAATTGCTGGATCATGTGGTAGCTCTATTTTTAATTTTTTCAGGACCTTCCATTCTGTTCTTCATACTAGCTGCACCGATTTACATTTCCATGAACAGTACACAGGAATTCCCTTTCTCCACATCCTCACCAGCATTTGTTATTTCTTGTCTTTTTGATAATAGTCATTCTAATGGGTGTGAGGTGGTATATCACTGTGGCTTTGATTTGCATTTCTCTGATGATTAGTGATGTTGAGCACCTTTTTATGTCCCTGTTGGCCATTTGTATGTCGTTTTTGGAAAAAAAATCTATCCAGATCCTCTACCCATTTTTTGATCAGACTGCTTTTTTGCTATTGGGTTTATCAGTTTCTTATATATATTGAATATTAATCCATGGGAGAGAAAGAGTTAATGGCATCTAGTCTCACTTAAATAGTTAACCAGATATCTTTGTTTGAAGTCAAACTAAAAATAAAAACTAAAAGAAAAATATTTTTGCTGGTAAAAACTTTCTAAAAATAGTGATTAATGGATATACTTAACAGGGTATTGCTCACATTCATCTCTGTCATAAGTTGCCTTGATAGCTTTTGGAGACCTTTATCTGTGTTAATTTTGAAAGAGATTATCAAGAAAAGTATGTTTCGAGATGTCGTCTTTCATTTCTTAGGACTGCTTGGTAGGCTCTCCAGGGGTGTAGCCTGGAGCTTAACGACGGAAAACACTGCCCGCTCTTCTCTGAACAGAAAGTACCCCTGTTTGTTCCATTGCCACCTGCAGGGGCAGGATCAATGTCTATTTCTCAGAGTCAGGCTTGGGTAAGAACTCAATATTAAAAGCTGGCTGAATGGGGTACTTTCTAATCAGCTATAGGGTATAATCTAAATCCCCCCTCTAGGAATACAGAGGCAGAAGAAAAGCACAGGGCCCCAAACTACCCTGAACCGTATAAAGACAGGATGTGGGGTCTGCCGTGAATGAGGGGTTGGATTAGCTCAGCACGAACCTGGGGTCCTGTCACTCTCATGAAGCTCTGTCATGATTGGGGGAAACATCTAGGGGGTGACAGGGACTCAGTTTCAAAAGCTGAAATTCTTGGTCCTTTCTAAATGTCTCCTAAGGTAAGGGAGGTTTTGGTATACCACAATCCAACTTCTCTTATAGAGGTAATCTCACCGAATAAAATGTTCAGTTGAGGTCCATTGGCCCACTTACAACCTGCAAGGAAGTTACAGGAAACAAGATACAATTTTAAAGAAAGAATTCAAAAGAAAAGGAGAGGCCGAACATGGTTGATACTTCTCTTAGGCTCCGTGACTCCCAGGAGGCCTGTCCACACTTGCCCATGGTCACCATGCCACTCAACCCAGACTCCTGGCTCATAGCCTCAGGCTGGCTTTGTAGAGACACAGCACAGACCCTTTCCCTGAACGGAACATGTAGGAAACGGTGGCATTTTCCATCCAGACAGCAAATGGCTATGAGACAAATCTTGATTTAGACACAATGCAGACCTCTTTTCACTGTGGGTTTGCAGATTCGGGTCTGCTATGACATTTCATCAATTACTGAGCCAGTCCCCGATGGAGAGGCACGGTTGTGTTGCTTACCACACGCAAAGGACACGGGTGACCTCTGTGACAGGACTACTGTTATTGTGACTTTACCTGTGAAAGAGCTGGGGCTCAGAGGGGTCGAGCACCTCCCCTGGTGCCCAGGACAAGAAAGCGGCTGAGCTAGGATTCAAACATGGGTCTGCACGGTTACAAAGCTCACTGTCCATGCGACACTCATCACCTCTCACTGATTCGCTCTAACTTGCTGTCTCTGAGCTGGGAAAGGGCTGGGGAAAGAGCATGAAAAGGAGAAAGGAGAACCCGGCAGCAATGTGTTCTCAGACGGCACAAGCCCATAGAGTTCTAGAGGGCAGATGGGAAACTCAAGACAAGAAACCCAGAGTCCAAGCAAAGAGCGTCCGCGATGGCAGTGGAGGAGGAGGGAGGTTGGTGGAGAAACAGACAAAGTGTCCACATCTTACAACGAGATCAAGGGCAAGATTCACTGGAACCCAGGCACCAGCGCACAGGAGAGACAGAGCCTGATGCCCAGACAGCAGACGCCGCCACGTTCGACGCTCTTCTTCTCAGGCTGCTCCCCTGGTTCTGCTGTTCCCCGGCAAGTCTGGTCTAAAGCCCCGCAGGTGAAGAAAATGGATAGCAGCTGCCGGGCCAGCGGGCTAGGGAGCGGGGAGCAGACCCTCTTCTCTGGCAAAGGCGGTCCCCCGACAGGTGGCGGGAGGAGAGCCTGTTCCCAGTCACGCCAAGCTGGATGGAGAAAGCGAAGATGAAAAATGAACGCAATGCCATCTCTCTGAAATTTCCACCTGCCCAGGGAAGCGGCTGCTGGCTGGACCCTGGTCGGGGAGGTGGAAGCCTCCTGGCTGAAAATTGACACCCAGACGCCGGGCCAGCAGAGACCCGCACCCTGATGCGGTCCTGACTCACGGGAACAGTCGTGATCGGAGTAACAGTGACACTCACTGAAAGCCCCTTATGGCCAAACACATGTACACATTTCCCTGTTTCATCACCCCAAGCATCCTGGGGTTTCCCCATTTCACAGGTGAGGACCCGGTTGTCCCCAGTGGTTGAGAGACTTGCCCATGGCAAGGAGAAGCACACACTCCTGTAGAAGAAGATCTCACAGTCTGGAGAAAATGTCAGATCCCAGAGCCTGTGCCCCTCCTGCTGCATCCTATGGAAGTGTTCTTCCCCCAGCAGGAATTCACTGGGAAGGGACACACACACACACACACACACAGATACACAGAGAGAGACACACACACAGAGACACAGAAGCAGACACACACAGATATACAGACACACAAACACACTCAGACACACATAAACACACACAAACACACACACGCACACGTTTCCTGTATCACATTTGGCAGGTTTCAAAGGTGTTCCCAAATATTTTCAATTTTGAAATGACCATACACATCCCTTTTCCTCCCAGAAGATATATGTTAAAATACATTTAAATAGAAAAACAACTTTTAAACAGGAATACAAAATCCTTTCTTCACATCCATCTTAAGAGCAATTTGCTTGTTAAGCTTTTCCCCAAATTTAACTTTTTTCAAAATGGAAATCATATATGTCCATTTAAAAAAATTTTGAAAACATTATTTAAACTTCCTAGATCCAATTTCCTTCATCCAATATTTCGTAATTATTCCATTTGAATTTGATACTAGTTAGGGACTTGGGTAAAATTCACAGATCTATTCCCAGCTAGCATATTTAAGTCCCTGCTTTTAGACCAAGAATTATGGGATCTACAAGTCAAAACATAAGTAACATCTACACAAGAAAAAATTTTAAAAGACAGTTTTCCTACACCATTCACTCAAATGTGTATTTGGCACTTTTGGCCTATGGACAGGACAAGAATCAGAGAGCTTCACAGGAAAAAACTAAGTGTACTTCACTCGTTCACCTGAAAGCTCTGTTTTTAATTTTAAACACACTGTGTCTTTAGAAAACCAGTTTTGTGGAAGTTGGTTTAAGGGCACGTAGACATTAATCGTGGGTTGTTCTTATCTGTCATTTTACCACCAATACCAGCAAGACCCTTCAAAGAAACTTCCAGGGACTGTTGTGCCTCAAAGGGGTTCATTTACTCAGTCGCACTGCCCTTGTTCCCAAACGGGCTCTTCCGAACAAGCACAGATGCTGAAAACAACACTGGAAAAAATATCCTGGAAAACGGTGCACAACATTCTAATGCGTTACAGATGGGCTGGGAACCTTACCGCCATTTTTTACTGTTTGCTAGCTTCCTTTCTTCTGTCTGTCATTTCGTTGCTTGCTTTCCTTGTTAGCCTCTTCAGTCAACCCACTGAATCTTTCTACTCCAGAGAGGGGGAGGGGAAGGGGGAGGGGGAGGCAGGACCAACAGCCCTTGGCCGTGAAGGTATCCAGCGGATGGACAGAGAGGGTCCTCAGCCATTGAACTGCGTTTCCACACGGTCTGTAACAGAAGATGCTCAGATGAGTCAGGCCCAGCAAGGAGGCTGGAAAGAGTATTTCTGTAGAGATATTAAACCTCACTTTAACAAAAAACAATTTTTTTTTACTCCTCACAGTTAGAATCATGTCCTTGGAGACCAGGGAAGCTTATCCAGATCCGCTTTATTAGGTTGGATATCAATCAGTGAAGCTCAGGCTGCCGGAGGACGATTACGTTAGGAAAGTAACTTTGCGTGTGAATGGTTCCGCCTGTTGGCCGTGTTAACTGGTTCACAAGACTGAGAAGGATGATGACCTGACACTGGTGTATCCTTGCTGAATGTGGAATGTGATGACTCAAGCCCAACCAACATCAACTCTGTCACGTGTCACTGACACGGAGATAAAAATCAACGGAGCCAGACAACAGAAGAAAAGGTGGAACTTGGGAAGTGCACTGCATCAGGAATCAGAAGACTTGAATCTGGTCCTCAGGGGCCACCCTGGGTCCAGACAAGGCACCTCCATGTCTGCCCAGCCTCCTGCCCTGTTTCTTCCGGGAGATGCTCTTCCCTCCCAGCCACCAAGCACGTCTTCTAGTGGGGATGTGGATCGGGGTGCTCTCTGCACATGACCCAAGGTGCTCTGGGAATTTCTGACCTTGAACTAAGAGAGGACGGCTCCCTGTGCTCTGTAGGGGAATCTGGGAGCCACCAGTGACTACGTTTGCCGCCAAGTAGCAGGTTTGTAAAAAGAAAATAGGACTCAGACACACCCAGAGCAGCAGAGACCAGGGATCAGAAAACCCAGTGACTGTCAGCTCCAATTCCGTCCTCCCAAGGTTTAGATCCGACTTTGCCCTTCCCCCTAGCGTGGGTCTATGAACCACTGTATCTCCCTCACCCCTGAGCTCACTTGGGGTGGGTATATCTTACATAAAGTTAAAAAGGCCTAATGACAAGAATGCTAGGAATTCATCTCTCTGGGCCCTCCGTGTCTTTGAAAAACTTTTAAAGCACTGCATTACTTGGGATATGGGTTTCTGTGCTGTCCAAGGACCTTGAAATAACAGTTTCTTACTCACAGGTAAAATTTCAAAGCTCGTTTGCCACTCTGCCCTGTGAATTTGTCAGGGGCTCAGGCTGCCTCTCCCTGGGGGGGACCAGGGAGCCAGGACATTAGTGCATGGCCAGGGTGAGGATTTCATGCTATTTCTGCCTGGTGGGATCAATCATGGTTACGGTCCAATGACCATTGTGTGTTTCCCGCTCTTCCCTTCTGTGAATGGGCGTTTTTACTGGTTATCATCATTAATCTCACCCTGTACTGTGTGTTGACTGTGAAGAGGGAGCAGAGGACTCATTTCACTGTGTAGAGGAACCTTATATAGATGGGACTGAGGTGGCTATGCCTCGCCCAGGGTCTCTGCAGTGACTCCCTGGGACTTTATGGTGGTCTCTCTTGGGAAAGGGCTGGCTGTGTTCTATGAGGGAAGAAAGCACGTGGATGCTTGCGGGCCTGTGACAGAGCTGGAGAAGAAAGAAGACATATCCCAGCCTCCTGCAGCTTGGAGTACCCACGTGACTAAGCTTGGGTTAGTGGAGTATGTGGCAAGGGACATGCTCACCTACGGGTCACGCCTGAAAGGCAGAGGCATGCCTTCCACTCCTCCTTCCCCCTCCTGACAGCTCATGTGCAGA
Organism: Tursiops truncatus; assembly: GCF_011762595.2. Taxonomy (NCBI): domain Eukaryota; kingdom Metazoa; phylum Chordata; class Mammalia; order Artiodactyla; family Delphinidae; genus Tursiops; species Tursiops truncatus. The sequence continues at coordinate 159,127,743 of NC_047035.1, read as the reverse complement.
CTGGGTGGTAAACCAACTTGGGTCGTGTAGACGAGACTGAAACCTTAGGGACGGCAGAGCAAGTAGACAGGAGGATCCTGGGTCCCCAACACAGGGAAGCTGCCATATCAGCCTGGAATGTTCCGTGAGGGAGAAATAAACTTCTGTCTTCTGATACCCTTTATATTGGTCCTGTTAGGACAGCTGGACGTTACTTCTACTACAACAAGCACTGCGTAAGTGCATATCCAAGTAGCTATGCATTTCAGAATTGGCGTTCCTAGAAGTCAACATCTAGGATCCCTCAGTTTCCTTGTGAATATGAAACTATAATGTTGAAGGTGATTAAACACCTTAAATTCCTTCCCCAGTTCCCGGGGGCAGCCTGTGCTTGCCTTTGTCCCAGAAGCTTGTCCCTGCCCGGGGTCCCCTGGGTCTTGCCAGGGGCAAGGCGCTGGCTGCCTTGGTCTCACTGAGGCTGGATGAATTTGAAATGAGCTTCCTCCCACAGAGCCAGTGTCACTGAGGACACAAGTGTGGCTTCAGACACATAGTCAAATGGTCAGGCCTGTGGCACTCCGGCAGGAGGGAGCCTGGGGCAGCGTGAGGAACAGGACTGACCTCTGCCCCGCACCCTAATCTTCCCCAGAGCCCCACTGTCCAGCAACTAAAGGGTTAGTGTCCGACTCACCTGGTTAGCAAGGCTCACCAGGACCTTGCTTCAAGGCTACATCTAGTGTCCGTTCTGACTTATTGGGCCCCAGGTATAGGAACCATCAAGTACTTGGAATCAGCCTTGCCTGTACGTACCAGGCTCTATCGTTCAGGTCATTCCAGTGAGTTTTCACAATGGGGTGTCCACTTAGTTCCCCTGCCTCTTATTCCTTCTTCCCACTGGAGCTTGCTTTCTTGACTCCTACGGCCATGCACTGCCCACGATATGATGGATAGGTAGATAGATAGATACATACATAGATACATAGATGTAGGTCATCTATCACTGACACCTACCTAACCACACTCAAGGGTGTTGTGTGGACTGTAGTTTAAAGCTCTGGATTCAGAGCACCTGGGTTCAGACTCTACCTCCATCAAAGTCTCGGGAAAGTTATCCTTTCTAAGCTTCAGCAGCTTCATCTTCAAAATGAAGAGAATACTACTTACCTCATGGTCCAGTTGTGAGAATTGAATGGCACATAATAAGCAGTTGAGAAACCGCAGCTGAGCTGTGCCGTTATACCTGAGCTCACCACCCACCTGGCCGTTACTCCCGGCTCGTCAAGCTGCCTCTCGACGTCAGCCTCCACAGCTCAGACATTCTCCCCATCTATCTGGTCCTGGCTTCTGCACCTGTTCTACCTGTCCCTGTTGCTGACCCCTTGCTGAGTGTGCTCAATTCTGCCCAAAGCATGACGCCTCAGGTGGGGAGGCCCTCAGGATGTGTTTACTGAATCAAGGAGTGAGTGAGCTCAGGAATTAAATATGGTGCCAACATCCATTGTTCTCTAAATACCAAGGATCTACTCTAAGCAAAGACCTGCTCAGTTGCTGTGTCAATAAGTATGGCAGCCTTCCCTAAGGGGTCCATCCTCTGTCCTTCAGTGTCGTCGTCAGAAAGGACAATAGAAGCCAGTTGACACGTCATGCCTTCATCTCCACGCTCCTGGAACTTGCAGGAAGAGAACTACCACAAAGGAAGTTCGTATTTGCTCCTGAGTTCCTGGGATTAACCCAACTCCAACACCCTGGTGGCCTCTGTGTAGACGTGAGTCACCAAGGCAATCTGTGCTCCCCATCCTGCAGTAGGACTGCCCCGCTGCAGGGTCAGTCAGCAGGGGGATGAGGGAGGTAATGAGGACGTGAGTGTCACCAGGAGTTCCCCACTGGGAAGGAACTGCCAGGCGCTGGCATAGAAGCTGGGAGCAGCTGCTCCTGCCCTGGGAACAGCGCCGGCCTCTGATATCGAGAAGAGTGAAAAAATGTCAGAAAGGGAAAACTTCCCTATTCGACTTATAAATACGCCACCTGGTCCATGAACTGGGGTTCCCTCTGTCACCCCAGAGCATCACCCCTGAGCACCACTCTAGGGTTTAGAATAAAGAACAATGTCCACATGGCTTTGCTTCAATGATTATCTCAACCTTGCTTAGGGAATCTGTCTACATAGATTAAAAAAAAAAATCTCTTTTCCTCTACTTCTCTATTCTCAAGTATAAATACCAGGTTCTGCAAAATTTTAGAAAGGAGTAGGAATGAAAATGATGTTAGGAAGGGCTGGAGTGACAAAGGAGAAGAAGGAGGCAATTTGATGAAAGGACAGCAAAGATCGAGATAGATGGAAGACAAGTGAGAATGAATCCTGGAGACACCAGTGGGTGGTTTCACATAACCAGGAACACACAGGCCAAGGACACTCTGTTCAGCTTGTGGCTGCAAGAACCGGTCCACCTGCAGACCTGCAAGAGACACAGATGATGGAACTGGGAGTCTGAGTACATCCTGGCAGAGTGAGAGACGTCATCAAAATATTTCACAATGACTTCCCTTTTATTGACCATCCTGTCACACCTGTGGCGCAAGTACAAGTAGTGTCCACGGAGAGGTCCTGCTCCATCAGGCACGTGGGTGCTGAGCTGCAGACGATGCCATGGACACCCTCTCCCCACGGCCCTCTCATGGCCTCCATCCACTGGGTGTTGCTCTGGGCAGAGCAAATGTTTCCACGGAACCATGTCTAGCCACGTGGCCCTAGAGGGCGGGCACGGCTGCTGGGCAGGTGGGACATTAGCTGCCGCTAAGGAATCAGGGTCTCCCTGGGGCTCTGGGCCTGCATTCCATGTTTCCCCCACTGTCCAAAAAGCGAAAGCTTTTGTAAACTGAAATGGCGTAAAGTGAAGAAGCAATGACCTCTTTTTGTAAGAGCGAAAATCCTCTTTGGATTTCTTTTGGCTGCTGAAAACAGGGACTCAGGGAGGTTCTTCATCAAAGCAAAGTGCTGTAAAGGGAACCTTCGAAAAGTGGGGGACACCTATATTCCACAAGCCAAAGGGACAGCTATTTATTATGGCCCTTGACTTTTCTCACTGGCATGGCTGATGAATGACTGGTGCACGTTCTCCTCTGCATTGGTGATATAGGCTCTTTAAGGACGAGGACGGTGTCCCAGGGGTGGTGACTTCCCACACAGCGTGGAGCAGGGGGCCAGCTACGTCCTGGAATGGAGCATTTGAAGGTGGACCCGTGGACATCAAGACTCTGCTCTTCAGCCTCGTCCCCCATATCCTGACTGTCCTCTGTCGATGGAAATATGACTTCCATCTGTAGCAAGGGAGTGTGAGGGTTTGCCAAAATTCTCCCCATCGTGGAGCTTTTCTCCAGCCAAAGATGACTCATTCAGGTCATCTTTGCGAAAGACCTGGAAGGCCTGTCACTTGCAGTGGCCTTGTGCCAAGAGCAGGATGGAAGAGCTCACTTCTTCTCACTGCCCACTTCCCACTCTACACAGCATCAGTCTCCCCTCCACCCTCAGGTGACCTTGCTTGCGGAAGCACAAAGGCACCAGCCCAGTTCGGGCTCAGCTTTGCCAACAGTCATAGATTTCTGCACCATGGTGTCTCCTCTCTTTCCCTGTAGAGCAACCCAAGCTTCCTCTCACCTTGGAATATTTGGGGCACCGTGAGCTGGATGGGAACCACAGCATGAGGACTCAGAGGAGCTGAACTTTCCCCGTTCCCTTCTCCACTCCTTGCTACCACCCAGCCTTCCCTTGGCTCAGTGGAAGTAGAAAAAGGAGTAATCAGGTCAAGTACATAGAAGACACTCTATAAATGGTGTTGAAATATTTGGTCCAAAACCACAAACTGTGATGCATTCTGAAGCATCATTGAAAGACTGATAGGGAACTACCTTCCTTACAGGGTCCCTCTGGAATCATGTTAATTAGATGACTCTTGAACCATGGGAAAAAATACAGTATCTCCCAAGGGAGGAAGCGGGGGTTGGGACGAATTGGGAGATTGAGATTGACATATATACACTGCTATGTATAAAACAGGTAACTAATCAGAACCCACTGTATGGCACAGGGAACTCTACTCAATGTGCTGTGGTGACCTAAATGGGAAGGAAATTAAAAAAAAAGGGGGTATATGTATATATATGGCTAATTCACTCTGCTGTACAGCAGAAACTGACGCGACATTGTAAAGCAACTATACGCTAATAATAAAAAAAAAGAATGCAGTATCTCATATATGATGCGTATACATATAGGTGGGTAACCATCAAAGAATTATTTCCTTATCATTTCAATTAAACTCAGCAAACATTAATTAAGTGACTACTGTAGGCAAACCTCTGTGCCAAGTTCAAGACCAGAATGAGAAGGACGCAGTGTCTGCTCTCTGGGAGCACAACGCTATCAGGAGAAGAGTGAGTTGACAATTCATAAAGATGTGTTGAGACCCAAGGACGGTGACAGCCACTAGCATGAGTCTTCCTTGAGGTGAGGCTGGTGGCTAAACTCAAGGCAAGGTTGATTTAGAAAGTGATGTTTCCCTGGGCTCTGAGTGAGGGCTAAGATTTTCCTTAATGTCAGGTGTGCGCATGGTGGGCTTGGGTGGGGCTGGGAATGATGGTGGACCAGTGTTCGTGGCAGAGGAAGGCCACGAGCAAAGGCCTGGAAGGGTGAAGACACGTGCGTTCCTGGGGAGCCTGGCTGATCCAATGTGTCTTCAGTGGAGGCTGTATAGAGGTGCAGAGGGCCAGAGGGCTGGAGGGATGCAGGGGGTCTGACTGTATAGGACGTTGCGCTCCACGCTCGGGAGACATCCTGGAGGCCCCTATATGATCTTCTATGGGTGAGGACCTGATTACACCTGCATTTTAGAAAAGGGATTACTTTCACCTGTTAATGAACTACAAGACATTGAGGGTCCACTCTCTCACCTCCAACACCAATGTAGTGCCACAAAAATGGTACCATGACAAGGAAACTTCAAGTACCATTGGTGCGCCTATGTAAAGGGGTGTGTATCACACTGTCCTGGCTCAGGGGGGCCTTCAGGTGGTTCCTGAGCCCAGCCATGTACAGAGAGAGACATGTCCTTTTCCCTTCCGTTGCCCTGCTGGGGGTTCAGAACCCCACATCTTCCTCTTGACCATTTTCAGAGGAGCTCCCCACCTGGGGTTAATCAGACCGGAAGGCATTGGTGAGGGCCCGGGCAGTCCCTGCGAGCTGAGCAGCTGGGCAGGAGGCTGGCTGGGCCTCGCCCCAGGGAGGCTGTGCAGCCTGCGTCCCGGTTCTCTCCTGTCTGCCTGGTCTCTTCTCCTCGTGGTCTCCATCCTCTCGCTCCACCCACCTCCACCTCTGAGCCTGGACATCTGTCCTAGTGCAGGGGCTGAGGGAGAGGGAAGAGCAGGTGGGGGCCTTGTGTTTACTTGTCAGGTTTTCTTCCCTAATCTTGCCTACGTTAGTCCTTGTCTTCTCATTAAAAGAAAAAATAGGGCTTCCCTGGTGGCGCAGTGGTTGAGAGCCCGCCTGCCGATGCAGGGGACGCGGGTTCGTGCCCCGGTCCAGGAAGATCCCACATGCGGTGGAGCGGCTGGGCCCGTGAGCCGTGGCCGCTGAGCCTGCGCGTCCGGAGCCTGTGCTCCACAATGGGAGAGGCCACAGCAGTGAGAGGCCCGCGTACCGCAAAAAAAAAAAAAGAAAAAAAGAAAAGAAAAAACAATCCAGGAAGAGGTTTATTTTTCTCTGTTTTCTACTCTCATTTCCCCTTTGAGAGCCAAGAGTCACAGAATAGTCCAAAGTTTGACCAGGGAACAGGACAAAATTAAAATAAGAAAGGTTGGGGCGCAGGAAATACTGCCAATATTTTACAGTAGCTGTAAGTGGAATATAACCTTTAAAAACTGTGAATCACTGTATTGTACACCTGTAACTTATATAATATTGTACATCAACCGTACTTCAGTAAAAAAAAAATTTCTGGTGTTTTTCCCACAAAAAGAAAAGAAAGACTGGGGGAAAGTTGTTTCACATCTCAAAAATATCCTATAGCAAAGGGATTCTTTCAATGTTATTGGCTTTTATTAATATATGTATTATGTGCATTAAATGCAAAATTCTTGAAATTCATCAAATACTTTCCTACAGGCATTTAAACATATCCAAGTCACCAGAGCACAGGTATTTATAGCCCAGCAAATACTAGTAAATCCATCTGGATCCTAATTAATGCAGTTATATTTCCACGCAGACAAAACTTGAGTGCTTATTACAATCATTCAACCAGCTGGCTGGTTCCTCCCCAACGACATCACTACTCTGAGTAATTGTGCATAGAAAATATTTTCGCAGATCATCTTTTTTATGAAAAAGGAGCTCAAGGCACAGAGATAATTCACTCCATCCCTCATCTGTAAATCCTAATCCGGTTTAAGTATATTCACATCTCTCTTAAATAGTCTCCTTAGGTTCCGTAAGCTTTCGAATCTCTTTCCAAAAATTGCTCAGTTCTGAAAAATGTCTCTTTGGATATAATACTTGGTTACGTGAAGTCTGCCCTGGACCCCAACCAATTCTGGAGTGCCCACCCCTGACACGGCATCCCTGAGGTCCCAAATTTTTTGGTAAAGTTTCCAGGTGCCAAAATACTGTTCTCACATCATATTTCACCTGCTGGAAAAGTGGCAGAAGGTTTTATTTCTGGTCTGCTAGATGACATGGTCCAAAATCTTTGAACAGGATCACCCTCACTGTGGTCCACCTAGGAATGTCCCAGTGACCCCAAGGCTGTTGTATTTCAAGATGTACCCATAGTGTGATGGGGCCTTTTCCCTCTTTAGACAGATCACTTTTAGATAGACCCTGAAGCCTCATTAGATCACTTTTAGATAGACTCTGCACCTGAAGGAAGCTCTTCCAGGAGTGAGCGGGAGCCACTGAAGATTCTTGCCCTGGCTTTATTTTTTCTGGACCTAATGCACATATGTTTGAAAACTCTTCCTCCTGCCTTGTCATCCAATCCAGGCCTTCTCCTGGAAATCAGAAGAGCACGGTCTGGGAAAGATGCCCTTGACTTGGGTTCTTTACATTCTGCTTTACATCAACTGAAATTAAAGAAAGCCATATTCCTTGTTATTTTTTGGTGTGTGTGATTTTCATCTGACAGTGCTCTTTCCAAAATTATATAAGTGGGATTGTTATTCACATGGTGTGGTGACAGGTAGGAAAGCCCTTCATCACTTCAAAACATAATCTTTGCACAAGTGACTGAGTGTCTTTTGTGTGCATGTGTGTGTGTGTGCGCGCGTGTGTGTATGCATGTGTGTGTGTGTGAGCAATTTTTTCCTAGAAGCCTGTCATTAGTAAATCACTCATTTGGAGTTTAAAAAGTGTTTGTGTTTGACTATGATGGTGTGTGAGGAATTGGGAGATTGGGATTGACATATATACACTAATATGTATAAAATGGATAATAAGAACCTGTTACATAAAAAAAATAATAAAATTCTAAAATTAAAAAAAAAGAAAAAAATTATGCATAAAGCTTGATAATTTATCTTGTAAAAAAAAAGTGTATATGCTTGACTATGAAGGAATTTTTTTAGTATACCTCTAACAGGCCTAACTGATGGTCATTCTTTCTTCAAGTAACAGAGTCCCCTAGAATGTTCTTTGAAACTACAGCTTTCTAGGTCCTACCCCTATGGAATCATAATCTTTGGTAGGAGAAGCTAAGGATCTGTGATTTTAACAACATTCTAAGGGTTTCTTATGTACCATGAAGTCTGAAACCATCAACAAAACGAAAGGACAACCTACTGAATGAGAGAAATATTTGCAAATGAAATGACAGATAAGAGGTTAATATCCAAAATATATAAATGGCTCATACAACTCAATTTCAAAAAACCAAAAAACACAATTAAAAAAATGGGCAGAAGACTCAAATAGATGTTTTTCCAAAAAAGATACTGATGGCCAACAGGCACATGAAAAGATGTTCAACATCAGAGAAATGCAAATCAAACCACAATGAGATATTACCTCACACCTGTCAGAAAGGCTATCATCAAAACATCTACAAATAACAAATGTTGAAGAGGATCTGGAGAAAAGGGAATGCTTGCACACTGTTAGTGAGAATGTAAATGGGTGCAGCCGCTACAGAAAACAGTATGGAGGTTCCTCAAAAAAATAAAAATAGAACTACCATATGATCCAGAAATTCCACTCCTGGGTATATATCTAAGGAAAACAAAAACACTAAATTGAAATGATATTTGCACCCCAGTGTTCAAAGCAACATTATTTACAATAGCCAAGACATGGAAGCAACTAAGCGTCCACCAGCAGATGAATGGATAAAGAAGTTGTGGTATATATATAATAGAATACTACTCAGCCATAAAAAAGAATGGAATTCTGACATTTGAAACAACATGGATGAACCTAAAGGGTATTAAGCTTAGTGAAAAAGTCAGAGAAAGACAAATACTGTATTTTATCAGTTATATGTGGAATATAAAAAATAAAACAAATGAATAATTATAGCAAAACAGAAAGAGACTCACAGATATAGAGAACAAACTAGTGGTTACCAGTGGGGAGATGGAAGTGGCAGAGGGCAAGATAGGGGTAGGGGATTAAGAGATACAAACTACTATGTATAAAATAAATAAGCTACAAGAACATACTGTACCACAGGGAACTATAGCCATTATTTCATAGTAACTTTAAACAGAGTATAGCCTATAAAAATATTGAATGGTTATGTTGTACACCTGAAACTAGTATAATATTGTAAATCAACTATTCTTCAATTTAAAAAAGAAAAGAAATTAGCTGAAATTAAGAATTTGATAGCTGAGTTGTTTCTCAGATTAGTCAGAGGAGGAGAAAGAATTAGTGAACTGGAAAAGGGGCCAAAAAACTAACCAAATGAGAGGGAAAAAAAAAAAAACCCTAAAGTCTGAGAACCACTAAGTTAAATACTAATAATAGCTATTATTATCCTGGTCTATGTAATCTCTCCACCTAAAAAATGAACTCCCCCTCAAAAAAATCCTGGGGTCTCTCAAGACTCAGTCTTTTTTTTTTTTTGCAGTACGCGGGCCTCTCACTGCTGTGGCCTCTCCCGTTGCGGAGCACAGGCTCCGGACGCGCAGGCTCATCCGCCATGGCTCACGGGCCCAGCCGCTCCGCGGCATGTGGGAACTTCCCGGACCGGGGCACAAACCCGTGTCCCCTGCATCGGCAGACGGACTCTCAACCACTGCGCCACCAGGGAAGCCCAAGACTCAGTCTTTTTGTGGACTTGCATGCAAAGAAACAGCCTGATACCACAGTCCATGAAGAACAATGTTACAGCAGGTATCATGACAATGGCAGGGCACGACTCTCACAGAATAATTTACCCCAAAAGCAACCCCAGTGACTCTTCAGGCCTCACTCTCACTCCTCCAATTTTTCTACTCTCAAAACCATATGTATCTATTAAAATTCTTTCCCTCTCACGCATTGAAAAACACAAGCTGCAAAAGAAAGCTTTGGAGAGTTGGAGAAATGTGACTGAGCCATATACTAAACCTTACTATAGAATTATTAGTTTAGTTGTGTGTGACGATAGTCGTGTGGTTATGTAAGTAAATGCCCTTCATCTGAGGGGACGAATTCTGAAGTATTTAGGGGCGAGGTGTCATGACAGCTTCAACTTACTTTCAAATGGTTCAGAAAAATAACCCTATATAAATATATTTGTGTGTGTGAAAGTGAAGGAAAGTAAACGTGGCTAAATGCTAACGATTGGTAAATCTAAGGTATGTTTGGATTATCTTGTAACTGTTTTGTAGATTTAAGTTGCGGAGAAACAAATCGCTTTCTGTTCTTCTTGCTGCCCTCTCCCCACCTCCCATGCCCACCCTCCAGCTGGAAGTGACCACCTTCCTTGACCACATCAAACCACAGACCCAAGGCCACCATGCTTCCCGGTTTCCCTTGCAAGCCATTGAAGCAAGTAGAAGGATAGTTGTCTGCTCTCACATTAATTTTCCTTCAATAAATTCCACCCTGTAATGCAGGGATATGCTTATCACTTAGTTTCCAGCGAACAGTGAACTGAAAACCTCCAGAGTGTATTGCAGTCCCAAGGGACTAGAGAAATAAAAGCCGGCAGACAGTCCAGGGCGCTCTTGGGTCTGATTCCATTTTTAGATGGATGTGTAGAGAGTACACTGGTATCTCTGGACTAGATGGGCCATGAGAACAAATATCTCTTACTTACCACTAAACCTACTCATCACTGAAATTCCTTCTCCTCCACCCACGGTTCTCCAGTTCTGGATTAGCTCACAAATCTCTCAGCATCACATGGCCGAGTGGAACCCTCCTGAACGGCAGAGGTTTAACAATGTTCCAGGAAGCATCCTGTCCCTTGCATCTGCCAGTGGGATCCCAACCTCCATGTGATCGAAGCACTTTAGAGCTCTCAGGACACCAGGCCCAAAGTTCTCAAAATCAACGGGAAAAGTGAGATGCTGTATCCAGCGGCATCCAGGGGTGTTACGTAAAGCAGGCAGCTAGAACTGTGTAGAGTTCATTGGCGCTAAGTCAAGGCTCGTTAGCAACACGGTGATAAATGTCACTGTGGTCAAACACATTCTGCTTGTGTGTGTGATACCAGAAAACAACACTTCAACGTAGACCTTCATTGAAGGGGTTGGGTCAGGGGAGAAAGAGGCTGGTCCCATCACAACAGCAGAGCCTTCTCTGGCTCCCCTCTGACTTCACCACTCAGGACCTCAGGGGTGCTGGAACTGGGGGACTTCGAGGTTGTGTAACAGCAGAGTCCCAAAGAGGCCAGTGGAGGTAGTTTGATGTAATACAAACGTGACAGACGTAAGTGCATTTGAACCTTAGCTCCACAGTGACCAGAGCTTGATTCGGAGTTTCTATTTCATCTGAAAATCAGAAGTAATAACACTTCCAGCTTTCTGTGTGGAAGAAATCAGAATACGGAAGGAAAGACCCCAACACGGGAGCTCTTCTGATCTTTGTTGATAACAGGAAATGGCTTTCCCAAGCCCTAGAGAGCGTTACTGTCAAGAAGAGGGTTGTCTCCCGTGCCCCTCCAGCTCACCAAACAGGACCCCGTGGCAGGAGTCCCAAGCCCCGAGGCACAGCACTTCCTGTTCATTTTTCTGGACACCCCTCAGTTCATGCAGCTGACATTTGCAGGGCATCAGCTGCATGACATGTGGGGGTGACTCGGGCTGGGCCATGGGAGGGAGGCACATGGGTGAGCCAAACCATGGCCCTTCCTCAAGGAGGTTCTATTCCAGGGTGTCTGGACAAGCACAGAAAGACACTCATGGTGTCAAGCAAGTGGAGAGCCATGGCGGGGATGGAGCAAGATACCACGGCCAGTTGACGGGCAGATGGAAGCCTTCAGTGAGGCTCCCCAAAGAGGGCTGTGATTTACGTGGGCCCTGGAGACGGGCAGGGCTGTGACAGATGGCAGAGGGTCGAGGAGGGAGCCGGAACAGCTGGGGCCTGCTTACACAAGGGCCGGCAGTCTGCTGTGGGTTGGTATTACGTGGACACGCTCACATCCGCTCACTCCACATGCAAACACCATTCCTCAGTTGGGAGGTTCTGCTTGATTCTTAGGGTCATTACAAGGTACAGAGAAGCACAGAGCATTTAAACCAATGCTCAGCAGTGCTCTGCCCGAGAAAGAGAAGCCAACTTTTCACTCTTGCGAGAGGAATAACTTGGGCTGCTTTTCTTAGTTAAACAATTGTAGAGCCAGCAGGTGCCGCGAGCATAAGGGAAACCCAGAAGAAACACTCATGGCTGGAGGAAGGCATCCCCAGGAACCCTTGGTGAAGGGCTCTGCAGAGGCGTTGTTGCCAGTGGCCAGAGTTGCTTCCCAATTCTGAACATCGGAGAGGCCAGCCGACGTTGGCTAGGGCACTCTGGCTGTGGTCTGTGGCAGAAAAGAAGCCAACGACCCGGAAAAGAAGTTCACAGGAGGGAAGGTGTTCTACGCTCGTGACCTGAGGTCAGCCGAGGGTGAGAGTCATAGGATGAACTGGTCCCAGTCAAGCAGGGGCCTCATGCTCTAGTCCCCTCCAGACCCACGAGGCTAGTGCAGTGCAGCATCCTGGAACACACACCTGGAGATGTGAGCAGGAACTAAAGGGACAGTAATCCTGGAGCCCATCTACCACTGAACATAATTGGCAATCCAAGCTGGGAAGGTCACCCTCGCCCCCCGCAGAGAGGCATCCACCAGACAGCACAGGACCATCCCTCTGGGTGACAATTACCTTGTTCTGAGCATAGAAGCACTGTGCTGGGCAACCTGGAGAAAGAGAAGCGTGTTTATCACATTAGTACCAGCTGGCCAGAAAGGTCCCACCATTTCCACACTGTTCATCGTTCAACACAGATCTCAGTATATGACGATCTTAACACCGACACCTCTATCTGTGTCATCACTTCCACACGGTGAATTCCTAGCAGGGATGCGGGCTGTGTAGTCGCCTGTTCATCCCAGAGGGTGGCAGCCACCCAAGCCCTGGAATGTTTTTTGGTGGGAACACTGATGAGCAAGTAATTGTTAAACATCTTAAAAATCTTTCCTGTAACAGGTTACATGTAGATTATGTTAAATTCATAAGTACAATCCTTGTCAGTTTGTCTCATTTATATCCAATCCTAGATAAAAGTCCCTTTTCTCTACGGTTTCCTGTCACCTATTATTTTTTAATCAGATAATCTGACATCAAACTACACCAGTGTGGAAGAAAGCCGATGAACAGAAGGGACACTGGGCTAATTTCAACTGGTCTCCTGAAGTTCAAATCAAGGTGCTGGACGGAACAACCGGTTACGTTCTTTGGAGTCTCAAATTCACCAAGATCAATAGCTGTACTTTCTCACTAGCCCCCTTTATCTCCAATCTGTCTCTCCAACTGCACCACTGTGTGTGATCAAAGAGTGAAGGACGGCTCCCCGGACCCTCAGAGGAAGGTCCTTGTGGGACTTGTACCTTGAACATGCTGTCAGAAGGAGCAGTGACAATGGCCCGGCGCTGCTGGCCTGGGGGCCCTGTCTCCGGTTTCACCAGGGAGACACAAGGACAGACAGCTGCTCCAGGCATGTTTGTGTATATGTAAATATCCATATACTCACTCCAAACTCTGAGAGCAGTCTGGCCATCTGCCACGAATTCAGTGTCTCAACCATCCAGGAGCGTCGCAGATGGAGAGACGGAGTACGCACCGCGCATCTCCGCCCCAGTCTCAAGCACGCAGACCGTCCCAGAGCTACATTTCTGAGCCTTTGAGATTTTCCCATCCCATGATTACAATAAATAGAGAGTACAATTCAAATGAAATGTTGTCTTATTGTGCCATTGTTCCTCACGGGGCGGGGGAAACGCCAAGGCGTTATTAACAAGACAAAGTTGAAAATGCCCAGACAATAGGATATCCAGACAGCCCTCCCTCTCCTCCAAAGCTGTTCTCTAAACACTACCAATAAGTCTCCCCCTCAGATCCAAATCAAGAGCCCATTGAAAGACTTCCTTACTTCGGATCTCAGAGACAAAAGCGAACAGCCCAGCAGTCTCCAACGCATCCTACTGTGCCTCCTGCTTTCTCCCCGGCCCCACCCCGAAGTCTCCCTGCCTTAGCTTCTCTTTATTTCCCTGGATTCTCAGCGCTGCTGCCTTGTTTCCATAGAATCACAGAAGTCAAAGCTAAAAAAGACTTTGCACGATTTTCCCCTTCACACAAACCCCAAGGGCAGAATGTTACCGAATTCCTACACTTAGATCCACAACAGCCTTTCCTACGGGGAGTGGGGCCTGAGCGCGGACAGTCACACGTGATTACTGAGTCCTGTCATCCACTCGGAGAACAGCATCGGGCTTGGCAGGTCTGAGACGGCTGAGGCAACACTCTCCTTCCAAAAGAGCTTTCATCCCTCCACTCGGCTCTCATTTCCTGCTCAGGATTCGATGCCTCAAGTTCATGTATATTTCTAAGCCCTCTCATGGCAAACTCTACCCATCACTAATGTGTGGAGCATGCCCCACGCCAAGAAGCACTCAGAGAGACGGATGGGGCAGGAGACGGGGGGCAGGCGAACTCCACGATGCTTTGTCCCGTCTGTGCCACGGTGTGACCTTGGGAGCTGCCCAGCTCACGTCAGGCCAGCAGGAAGCTAACTGTTCCAGAGATGACGATACTGCAGAGCATCTGTCTTGGAAGTTGGTTTCCTGTGACCCAGTTATAGGCCTTCCCTTCCTTCCACTAAACCAGAAAGCGCCTGCCTCCTGTACTGGTCTTTTGGGGTCTGCCTTGACTCGCTTTAAAGGTTCAGTTAAGTATCAAGGTTCGGTGACATGACCTAGGTCGTCCCTTCAACATCTTAACACTAAAAGTATTGCCTAATGGCAGAAAAGTAGGGCGTTGAGAGCTGGCCGGTGCAAGAAATATTTCAGAACCCAAATTAGTGATGGTAGATGACCATCAACTGCTGGGTGGGTCCTCATGTTTACTCTTAAGCAATAGAATCAAAACATTAAGTTGATTTTCCACAGTCTTCCCATTACATGATCTTTCCATCACAGATGGGAATGACAAGTCTCTCGGCCTAGGCGGTAGATCATACGTAGACCATAGGGACAAGAAAATGTTCCTGGACCTTCCAGTCTATCAGTCTGGCAAAGTGGGCACGTCCTTCCTACTGGACAGGCTCACTCGGGCAGCTGTGCCCACTGACCCTGTCCGCCAACGGGGACCTGGTTCACACACAGAACCAACAATTGATCATGAGCTGTCCAATTTCACAACTGTAGGAGTCTGCTCTCCACACCAGTCTGAAAATCAGCCTCGTTAAGAACCATGATCAGATCTATCGATCCCTTCTCTCAGCATCTCTTCAAGGGAGTCTCCAGATACACTTGACGGAGCTGGATTTAATTTAAGCACTTTGCTGTCTACAGATCCTATTAAGTTAGCTTTGTGAACATTATGACATGAAGGTCTCAGCTTCCCTAAGGAGAGCTGAGCCCCAGTGTTCTTGACGTCTTGCATTTCCCCCAGCTTGAGGAAGGATTTGGGCACATCTTCCCCTCATTTCCAGGTGAGCCCTGTGTTACTGTCACCTGTCTCACACCGCGTACCACGCCATCTTGCCACCTAGATTTCTCTCCCTGACGAGCAATGACTTAGAGTGGTCTCACCCCCAAGACCACATACCCACCGCTCTCACACTCCATCCCACTCTGAGAAGCAACTTTCCTGCCCATATAGAGAGAAGATTAAAGCAGCTTGAAGGATCCACATCTCCTTCCTACTGTGTTTTCACCTCTGGAGAAGGTCTTTCTAGCCAACGTCTGCTGGCCTGATTCTTTGACAGTGGGACAGAGTGGGAATGATGAGTGTGCAGAGGAGATAGATTTTCAACCCCTTTATTTTCTTGAAACTATTTCCTCTGCTAGTGTGAATGGAATTTTTTAAATGATAGCTAAAGCACAGCAGGAAAATAATGTAAATCTAGTGCTAGGAAAGTCTTCCCTCCAGGTGCCATTCAAAAGCCAAACTCATTTGACAGAAGATGCAGGGGTTCAAAACAGTTGAGAGGTTGCTTGCTTTGCCTTGCCTGATCACATCAAAGAAAGAGAGGCAAGTGTGTAGGGACTGAACTCGGAGACCCTGGGCTCAGAGCGTGGAGCCGTGAGTCAGCCCCGGAGACACCCCCTGAAAACAGGCATTCGGACTCGTCCAGATGATTAACTGGCGGCGTGTGTAGGTGAAGCTCGTGTTGCAGATGCTTTCGGAGTATTTTGTCATGTCATTTGTTCCATTAAGATTTGTTTAAAAGAAGAAGAAGAAAAAAATCCAGGAAGCTAATGTCAACAGGTAAGAGGATTTTAAAAATACCATCCCTCCCCCTTCAAGTGGCATTGCCTAGATCAACACTTAGCCATATATCAGGAATGCTTTTGAAAGAAATTATGTGAAAACAGCAGTCAAAAGTTCCTATTATTTCAAGAAGCTTTTTCCAAAATATCTACTTTGATTTCACACTTCTGAACACAAGGAGCCACGGTGGTATTTTTAAGTGGAAGCTTGTTCTGAAACGGATGAGTGGTGTTGCCATGAAACAGGAAGCTGGTGAGACGCAAAGCACAAATGTGTCCTGGAACAGCGACTGCTGCAGGAGGCTGTCCCCGCTCTAGTAACACGTGACGTGGGGCAAGCCTGGGTGCCAACCCATCCCAAAGAGGTACACATCTGAACAGCAGTGGGTGCTAGAAGTCCCCTCCAGGTGGGATGGTTGCAGTAAGACACAGAAAGCACCAGAGATTAAAGTGAGGTTGAGTGAAATCCTAGTCTTTCTTTGGGGTAATACTTCGCTTGAAAAGGACTTTTGCTTTGCTTTGTTACTTTCCTCACCTAAAACTATAATGTTGTAATCCTTTCCCACTTCATCAGTAGAAAGCATTGATGGTTGTGAAAGTTTTGTTTGTTTGCTGGATTTGAGAAGCATAAGCAAAGAACTGAGAGCAGTAACAAGAGCAGTAGAAATGCCATTGATGAACCATGTGAGGCTGGGGAAGGAAACCTTTGTTCCTGGTGATCAACTCGAGAGCATCTTAGCTCTGTGGTTTCTGTCTCATTCCAGGGATGGGGTTGACACCAGCTCAAGTTTCAGGGTGATTTGAACTAACTGGGACAATCTTTCAAACTAAGGAAAGGCTTGTATTCCAAATCATAAAAAACTGGTATGGTCCTTCTTATTCCAACCTTTTCTGAACTACCCAGTCCTACAGATATTAGGTGAGACAAAGCAAGGGCTGGAGGGAAGGGATCACAGTGGGCCAGAGTGGGGTGAAGAAGCCAAAGAGGACGAAGGGGACATCTGCATAGAAGGGTCACCTGCAAGGGGTGTCAGGCAGTGGTCCAGCCCAGGGGACGCGAGCCCTGTGGGGTGAAGGGTATCCACGCGGGGCTGGCTTCAGTGGAGGCTGCACACATCAGACAAACCCAGACTGAGGGATATTCTGCGTGCTACTAGTCTGTCATCTTCAGAAATGTCAACATCCTGATCATTAAGCAAGGACTGAGAAAATTTCCAGACAGAGAGACTAATGTGGCATCATAACTAAATGCAGTGCATGATTTGGGATCGGATCCTTTTGCTATACAGCCATTATTTGGACAGTTGGTGATACTGGAATGAGGTCAGAGGTAAATTATAGAAATGTGTCATTTCTAATATCCTAATTTTGATGGTTGCATTGTGGTTACACAGAAGAACATCCTTGTTTATAAGAAATACACACTAAGGTATTCAGAAATGATCAACTATTAGGTTGGCAACTTGATCTCAAACAGTCCCACTAAAAAAAAATACTGTATTTGCAACTTTAAGTTTGAGACTCTTTCAAAAAATGTTTTAAAAGCATCTTACGGGATAGGTAAATTCTACAAGGATTTTGCATAAATTAATACAGCAGCGCAGCTCTCTGAATAGTGATCCTAGGCCAACAGCATAACAGAAATTTTTCAAAATTTTTCAAAACACACACATACATACCCTACACACATGCACACACACACACACATACATATAGAGAAGTAACCAAATTTAGCCGCTAACCCAAGCTAAGTGAGCTCTAGAAAGGAGACGTTGATACTGAACCACAGAATTGGCCTGTGGTTATGTTCACCTATTATTATAACACACGTGAAGGTTCAAAAGAAAAATGGGTTAATGCAAAGAAGCATTCGCTGTCTCTCCTCTTAATGATATGGTACCCAGATTAGCACACAGGCTGATAACTCCTTTTGTAATCTATACTGTTAATTCTCAAAGTTTAGGTCACAATAATAGCAGGTACTCAATAAATGGTAGCAAGTGTCACTACCATGTGCCAACAAGGCGTTTATCAAGGGAAATGTAATTACCCCCTAAGTGGTAATAACCTGTCCACCTGAGGCTCAGAGAGGCTGAGGCTCTTGCTCAAGGTCACACAGCTAGAAATGTCATTAGTACTTTCTCTCCCTGACCCTGGATGGAGGCCAGATCGCCCTCCCTCCCAGGTACCCTTCACTCAGTTGCACGAGCCCTACTCCCTTGGTAGGAAAGACCTAGAAGAAAAATATGAAGGTCTTTTCAAAAAGAAACCCTTTCTCCATCAGAGCACCTTTGAATTGAGCAAAGTCACTTCAGTGTCAAGACACATCATCACTATCCCAACCTGGGAAGGAGACAGAAGATGCAGCTCTCCCCTCCCTCACTGATGGAATCACACGGCAGCACCGGGTAGGAGCCTGAGTTCCCCCTGCCTTCCAGCCTATGTGCCGTCGGAGGAGACAGGCTTGTCCCCACTGCTCATGCTGGATTCACGCTACCTGCTGTCTGATTCCTGCCATCAGCCATATCACTGGCTTAGCTTCAGAGTAAATGTGATCGGGCAGAATTTGACGGCCTCACCCTCACATGGCTTCTCTATCCAAGCAGTTCTAAAGCCTGAACACACCAGGTCTTTATACAGCGCCTGAGCAGTGCCCAATAACTAGGAAAATTGTTTGCCATTCTGTGAGATGTACTTAGATCTTACATTAAGATCGACTTAAATCTTACATTAGCTCTTAGCAAATTTCCAAAGGAAAATCCCTACAGCCGTTGTTTTTAAAAAGTCTGTAAACTGGATACTGGATTTTGGCCCGTATCTTCATGTCCCGCTTTGATAAACAAGCAGTTTGCATTAACCCAGCAATAGTCCTTGGATCAGCTCAGATATTGGAGGACCCCATCAAGTAAGCAGGGGAAATAAGTATGGGGATTCTGTAGGCAGTGGGAAATGGGAAGAAAAGCGCGGCAGGAGAAAAAAAAAAAAGATAGAGCAGAGCTTCACAAAAAAAGGTAGATTATTCGCCGTACATCATCTTATTAAAAAAAAAAAAAACTTAAGTGATGCAAAATGGACTCAGTTTCAAGAGTTACCTCCCGAAGGCGAATGGTCCAATCCGTTCACACATTCAACAAAGATTTATCGAGAGTCTGCTACTTATCAGGCACCGTTCTCGCCTCTGAGCATACAGAGATGAACACGACAAACAAAATCTCTGTCCCTGTGGAGAATCAATCGCTCATTCACTCAACACATGGTTATTTGCTCATACAATATACAAAGCCCTGGGCTGGTGTCGTTTGCTCCCTTATGGCTCTTCCAACCCCAGCTCCGTCCAGCTACTTAGCTTTTTAGGCTGTGTTGGCCACCCATGATCACTGCCTGCCACACAGTCTATTAAAGAAAAAAGAGTAAAACTCTTCCTTTCTCTCAACTAACCATACAGAAGTCAAGAGTTGACAACTGTGATTTCTCTTTCAAAGAGGAGCACGGTGATACCAGCCACCAGCCATGTAAAGCTTGGGAGAATTTTTTCATGAAGGGCAGCTACAGAGTTGTCCTACAGGGTCATTAATGAAAACCAGGCATCTCGCTTACTCTATCTGGATACTAGCATCACCTAACTGCAGAGCTTTAAATGTTCCAGAAAGCAAAGCTAAGATGGCTCTCCCCTTTGCAGCCTGACTAGAATGAAACCCACCACCCACCTGTTCCCACGGCCGATTAACTGGCCAGCCCGTATCCCGCCTGGGTGCTGTGAGGTAGCTTTCAATGAATTCCACTGTTTTTATGGCAAACACAAACTTCTAGAGTTGTCAGGGATTTATTTCAGGCCCTCCTTATGATGGGAAAGAAAAGCCTCCCTATTTGTACAAGCCGCTGTGTGTTTACAGAGGGATTCTAAACATACTGCCAACTGGATGGCATGGAGCTGGCCTAGTTTTGACAAGAATCTTAATTAGTAACACCAGCAAAAATCCCATTTAAACCAAGATTTCATGTTCCAAAAGCTTTCATCTCAACTCCCCGAAGGCTTATGGATGATTATTTCTGGAACAGTCTAGAGAAGAAAGAGTAAGATAATCCCACACCATATATTTATCTCATTATATCTAAGTAAAAAAAAAAAAAAAAGATTCAGCCAACTCCAAACTCACAAGTTGGAGCATGAGAATGAGTCCCTATAAACACTGATGGTCCGGAATCTCGGGTTTCCTTGAGAGGTCCTTCTGTCTCAGGAAGGAGTTTACCAAGAGCCCTCATCTGCTTTCCTGGCCAGGCCACAGGAAAAGTCAGTTCTCCAAACTTGGCTAAGGAAGGGCATCTTCAGTTACAACAACTTATCTGTTTTCTAGGTCAGCATTTCTCAAACATTAATATGCATGTAAACTTCCAGGGGATCTTGTTAAAAATCAAGGTTTTGATTCAGAAGGTCTGGGGTGAGGCCTGAAAACCTACATTCTGGAAGCTCCCACACAATGCTGATGCTGCAGGCCCGTGGACCACAACTTTGAGGTCCTAAGTGATGACAAGTGTGAGAACTTGGTACCACCTTATGCAGAAGTGGCTCCCAACGAGTTAGAGGGAGGATGCAGTGCTGGAGAGCAGAGCCTGGAGGAAGAATGTACTCTGGTTCCTGGACCACTTAGTCCATATATGGCCCCATCCAGCCTCTCACGGAAGATGTTCCCCAACAACACATCACCTAATTCTCAGCAAAATTCTTCCAATGTTTTTTCTGCACACCCATCCAGGGATGCTCAAATTTCATGCTCTTGAAGGATGGAGAATTTCAGGTGTCGCTTAGCTTTACTATATAGAGTCTTACTTTGGGGACTTTCTTCACTAGTACAAACTGGCTGACCTGTCTTCCTCCCCATCTGAGCTGACCTTGAGGAAGGGACCCCACCTGTCCCCAGTTTAACAGAGTCTCACCTAAGACTTGGGGCTGCTGGCATCTGTAGTCCCGAGATTTCTAGCATCTTTTCTGCTCTCCACATGGCCCTGCACTGCAGGTTGCTACCTGGTCAGTTCTGCAAAGGGCAGGTCTGACTTTCACAGGAAGGAACTGCCCTTCAACCCCACCCCTCATTCTCTTCCCATCCAACTATTTACTTAACTAAAAGACAAAGCTTTTCAAATAAAAGTGTTTTCTTAGAGCAAGCAAGGATTAAGATAGAGAGTGTTGATTAAAATAAAAACAAAATGATTGATCTGGAAAAAAAAACAAGTAAAGAAAAATAATAAAAACAACCATTCATTAGTATGTTCAATGACAGAAATGTGAAACTGCTGACTGATTTTGGTTTGGGTTTCTGCTTCCATAGAGGATCATGATGGATTCTTCTTTGCCCACATTTCTGGGGCCCCAAAAAATAAGCCCATGTGAAGGGATGGGCCTGCTGCACAGCTGTAAATACTTAATGGCATTGCCAATTAAGATGGCTCTTCTCCTGACATTCCAGTTTTTATTAAATTCCAAAAATCTTTCCGTATGTGGAGAAACCTGGTTTAGGGAAAGAACACAGATCCAGGTTCACTGTGAAATGTTCTGAGCTATAGGCCTTGAAACTCAAAGAGAGGTTTGGGGACCAGTAGCTCTGGGATCACTTGGGAGCTTGTAAAAAAAAAAAAAGCAGAATATCTGGCCCATCCCAGTCCTACTGAATCAGAATCTGCATCTTAACAAGATCTCCATGTGATTTGTAAATGTATTAATCTTTGAGAAACACTGCTGTAGCATTCCAGTATTTATGTAATATGACATTTTGGCAACTCTCATTTGAGGCAACTTTGTTTGTTCAAGGAACCAATCCCAGAATTGCAAATGAACTGTTCACACAGCTTGCAATTCTAGCCTGCAATCTCTAGTGTGGGAAATAAGACCCAGGTGCCCCCTTTTCAGACAGATTCTTCTAAAGAAAATGAGAGTTTTGTTTTAATGGGCATGAACAGTCTAAATTGTCTTTGAAAATATTTTTTAGGACAGACAAAAATGTCCACAAATTCTACTAAATGGATCATTGCTGATGCATTGAATTTGACCCAATCTCACATGATATTTGTGCCCAAGTGACCCAAAGAGTCAAAGTGGGGACTTTGTGTCCTGGAGCAACAAGGGTAAGTAAACTCCTCTCCCACATGACTCCTCTAGTCTCTTACTCCAATGGTCATTCTCTCCTACTGACCACTCCCAAAGCACATCTGGGATCTTAGTTTCCCGACCAGGGATCGAACCTGCAGTGGAAGCATGGAGTCTTAACCACTGGACCACCAGGGACGTCCCATCCCGAAGTACTTCTTACGTTAGTCATTTCTCTGCTCCAGATAAGGAATAGAAGTGCATGATATTTTGAGGAATAGTAAAGTGGGCTATTTGGACCAATCATACTGCTGAAAACAACCAAAATTTGTGGATTAAAATAAAGAAACTGCCTTCTTAAAGAGGTGATAAGGTAGAAAGGAATCTGTAGCACATTTGCCAATCTGGGCAAACATGAATTTTCATCCTGGGAAGTTCATGATGGAGGAGGATACAAATCATAGTCCAAAGTTTACAAAAGATGTGGTGGCCCCCAGATAAGCTGGAACCCAGAAGAGGGCAGTCTTAGGGCAAAAGTGAACCAGAAGTAACCAAAACCTAAAGATTGGCATCCCAGTTCAGACTACCTAAAGCTTTACACTGGGTTTAAGTGTCTGAGACTGGTAAGGCCCCAAGAACCCAGCAGAAGCAAACATAAACCGCTTGTGAGGTAGGATTGCCTCACAATCTTGGACTTCCCTGGTGGCAAACAGGGAAGTGAGACACCATGAGTAGCAACCAACAGAAGCAAGGGGCATCAGAAATAAACTTCAGATAGTGGATTATCAGACACTAATTATCAACAGAGCGCTCATTTTCTTAAATAGTCAGAAAACAGTATCCAGACTGCAGCACAGGGAAACAAAAAGATGGAAAATATGGAAGTAAGGGTAAGAGGCATAGAGAACAGACTGATAATATCTAATATACATTTTATTTGATGTTTCGAAGAGGGAGAAGAAAGAGAAGGGGGGAAGAACCAATATTCGAGGAAATAATAATGGAAAAGTTTCCAGAATGATGAAAGACGCCAAATTACAGATTTAAGGAGTACAACAAATCCCTGGTAGAGTAAATAAAAAGACTCACACCTCCGCATATCACAGAGAAACTGCAGGAAACTACAAGCAAAGAGAGCATCTAAAAACAAGAAAATAAAAAAGGGTATGGTTAGAGTGACAGCTGACTTCTCAAAAGTAACAATAAAAGCTGAAAGCCAATGGAAAAATACCTTTCATGTACTGAAGAAAATCACTGTCCACGCAGAATTCTATAGCCAGCGCAACAATCTTGCAAATACGAAGGTAAAATACAAATGAAGATTTTGTCACCAGCGTACCTTCATTAGAGGAATTTCTAAAGCAGTGTTTCTCAAATTTTTCATGGTGAAGAATCAGGTTTTTTATTTTGTATTTTTTTAAATGTTCAATCTGTCATAGACTTGGGCCTTTGGTTTATTCCTTGCTCAACAGGTCAAGTACACTGATCATCATGGATATCCGGCAATGCTAAATTGTTATACAAGTTTTAGATTCTCAATTTCTGTACTTTGTGGTGGTAACTGACAGTTTGAAGACTGGCAATCTTTATGTGGACTACACTTTCAGCAGCACAGTTTTTAAGAATGCACTTTAGGCAGAAGGAAAGTGATCCCATATGGGTTGTCTGAGATACAAGAAAGAAAACACAGTCAAGAAAGTGACTGATCTTGTTGAGGACACATTGGTAAACAATCTGAATGTCAAGTTTTACATGGGAGTAATTTCACGTCTCTTTTTAAATTAAGTGAAGCTGAGTTAGCTGTGGTGGCTCATTAAAGCAGTTTTGCAACCCAGCTTTTGATACGTGGCAGGAAAGAGTGAATCTCATTGCAGAGAGGGCAAGAGAGAGAGAGAGAGAGACTTTCCCTCCTCTTTTCAAAATCAAATACATTGTATAATGATGCAAAGTCTTTTAAGGATTATTACCTTTCCCTGATGATATAGGTCATTGTGAAAAACCACTTGAGAAAATTGCCCTAGAAAAACCTACTAAAACAAATTTTTAAATCAACTATATTTTCTCTCTCATATTATCACGAGTAGCAAACTAAAACAAACTGTGGCTGGGTGATTTAAGTTACGGAGTTCTCAAGTAGAGATCCGGTTGGGACATGACAGTATCAGAAGTGCTTCTCCTTTGATTGCTTTAATAAATAATAATGTCACAGCATAAAAGAGACATTTACAAGCCAAGTCTAGTATTCTTAAAAATAATGAGAGCTTAAAAATAAGATTACGACGGCTGACTACTGAGGAGTTTATTCTACCAACTAAATCAGAAACTGGCATTCCACTATTTCATGTCTTTTTTTATGAGTACCCAAAATACATATTTGGATCTCATCTTTTTCTTTCCCTTCTCACTAATTAATTCCCTTTATCTTCATACATCATTCCTGCTTCCCACTAAAGGCCATTCAACTGTGTTTAAGGTGTATGTAATCTTACAAAATATATATTCTTGTAAAATGCATACTGTTTTGTGCACAGGTATCTTTATTACATGCAAATAGCGTTGTGTTATATATTTTTAAAATCTGGATGGCTCCTTATTTCACTGACTCATAGATTCACAGAAGTTAAATTGACCTTTGAAGTCAAATCCCTCCTTCCTCCCAAGGTCATCCACAGGACGACAGGCTGGGTATCCAGGCTGGCTTAAATAATCTGAGTAACGGGAATCTCAGCCTGGTGAGGGGGCCAATTCCACGGTGATAGTCAAGTTCCTTCTTCTCACTAACACCTCACCCTCAATGCCGCCCATTGCAGGAACTCTGCACCAGGACCCACAATGGCATCATGAAACAGTGGATGCCTCACAAGGGACCGCTCTGCCATCTAGTTTCCCAGGGTGAGACTTAGGAATTGTTTTTTTTAAGATCTACTGACTTGTATTAACATTGCTTCCCTCAGGTCATTTCCCTCTTCAGAATCCTTCCTTGGCCCCTCCATTTCCGCTGCACTGTGATTCCATGGCTCTCCCAGCCCCTTACACACCCATCTGTCCCTCTTTGGCGGCAAGAGGCCAAACCCGCTGTGTTACATCAGGTACTCATCCCTGGCTCCTGTGCACGCTTTGCTGGTTCCGGCTGTCGTGGCTTTGTTCACACTGCTTTTTTTTCTCCTGACACCTTTTTCTCTCTCCCTCTTCCCAGACCCAGGTCAACTTCCACTTCTTCTGCCGAGTGTTGGAGACGCACACTGAGAGAGGGGAAAAGTCCGTGGCGAAAAGCAACCCAGGCAAAGTAGCCCCTATACAGGAAGCTGACATCCAAGTGCCCGTGACTGCTCTCTGTTGTAAAGAACGCATAACCACTCTAGTTAGTTTAAACCATAAAGGAGTTTAATATAAGGCTACCAAGTAGCTCACAGAATCTATGATCAGAACTAGGGAACAAGTTTTGGCAAATGGACTGGAAGGCGGAGGACGTGAATAGAGCCATGTGGACCACAAAATCACCCGGTGCATCGCTGGTATTCCCACCATCTCCCCCACCAGGAGATCCTGGCACCAGCGCCGGTTCCTGAGGGAGGATGGAGCCCCTGGACTCCTGCACCGTGGATGCTTTTCCATCTCTCGCCCTATCTTTAACTCACTTCCTCAAAGTTCAGAGTCCAGGAAAGAGCATCTGATTCCCCAACCTAGGTCCTACTTAATCCCACTTGCTAGGAAGTGAGGAGAGAGAGTTAGCAAGGGAGATGCAAGTGGGTTTCTGGGAGAGCGCCCCTGGAGCTGCTTGTCCTTTTCTTTACTCTCAGTTAGACTGTGGACATAATGGCTGGAGTTCCTGCAGCCATTTTAGAAAGCTGAAGATCTCAGTCATCCTACAGCCAAACAGAAAGACAGGAGGAGCTTGAGTCCTGGACTGCTTGCCTCTGAGCTGTTTTCATATGAGTGAATAAACACTTAATTTTTTATGCCATGCGTTTGGGTCTCTTAGCCCAGCAGTACTCATTCATTCTGTGGACAAAAAGGAGCAAAGGCACCAGGGAAATTCAGAAGCCCAAGCTGGGGAGCAGTTGCGACTGTTAGAGAAGACGGGCAGGGAGCAACAGAGCTTTAGCTGCCGCCCTCCAACCTGTCCCCGGCTCCCAGGGGACTGGGCTGCCGGTCACATCACCAAGATGGAACTTAGTCTAGGGAACCAGAGAGCATCCAGTCTCCAGAGCTTTCATGCAAAGCTAGAGCCGAGCTCCAAGAATGTATAAAATCACAGTGATCAGTACACTGTGTAGCCCAACATCAAGGCTGCATGAACAACCAAAGAGATTTAATGCCAAGTTGCTAAAGCCCTCTGGTCTGGAGTCAGAGACCAGGGTGAGGGTTGGCCATGGTGAGTGGTGAAGCGGGATGCTGAGGCCTTCCTCTCATGTCCCTGGCACAGTGAGGAGCCAGGTCCTCACAAAGAGGTCAGCCCATAATATCTCCTCCCGTGAGAAGCTCCCTCGGCCCCCAGCCCCGGCTGATCCCCTCAAAGTGGCAGAGGAGGGGGGCAGTGAGGACCTGCCATCTGCTCAGGGATAGAGTCCTGGGGGAAGGGGAAGCAGCTGACTGCCCCTGGCCCCTGCTCTTGGAAACCCATCAAGGAATCTCCATCTGAGCATCTGTGTGGCCCTCCTGTACTTGACCCGTGAGGACTGAAATCTGCCCATCTCACTGACCCCACCTTGGTCTTGTCCCCACCATCCCAAAATGGCTGCCACAGCTTGCAACATCAAACCTGTATCCCAGCCAGACTTCCCTTTGTGTCTAATTGGCCAGAATTAGGTCACATGACCCAGCTGCAGGAGAGAATGCCAAAATCAGTGCATGGCATTTCTTCAAGACTTTTTGTGAGAACTGGCTTCTGCCAGCAAAGAAGGGGGTTAGAAATGGACATTGAGTAGAAAACCCATGATACGGCCATGGGGACAGAAGGTGCTGCTCTAGAAAGAAGGAGCAGCTGCCATTTTAGGCCCTAGAAACTGTCAGAGGCTTAAGTCATGAGAATTTACCAAGAACATGCTTAAAGAAGGTGGGGTGGAGAGAATCTGTTGTTTTCTTTTCCCCAATCTTGAAGGTCTGTCAGTCAAGGTGCACTATGCTGTCGTTGGCCAGGGGGTGGGTGTGTAGTCTTGGCTCTCAGAAGTGACTCAGATGCTACAGGTCACTCAAAGTACCTCCACCTGCCCCCTCGCACGGCCCTTTACAAAATCACCCCAAGCACTGTGCTTGCTACAGTGCAGAAGTCCCTTCTACATCGGAATTCTGGAGCTATCCCTTAGAGCAATTGAACAAATTACTCTCTCCTGACATTTGAATCTCAAAGTAATAAAAAGACAGGAAATGGTTGGAGCCACTGTATTCTGATTTAGGTGTCCTTTAGGTGCGCTCATGCCGGCTCTTCTGCATCCCTGGTTGTCCAAATAGTTTAGATATATTTGCCGCTCAGTATTATTTTAGTAAACTCTTTTTCAGCTTAAGTTCAGCAGAGTTGCTGTTGCTTGCACTTAAAGAACGCTGGCTGTCACAGATGGAATACTACCTGCTAGCAGGGGAAATAACTCTTTTAAAAAACAAAAAACAAAAAACTCCAATTCTATCCACTAAAAGGTGTTTGAAAGCCAACTTTTGGACTACTTTGTTGTTATTCGGGCCACATTTCGAACACTAAATTCAGCCCATCGAGGTGAGAAACAAAGCATCTACTTGAGGCCTCGTGCTAATCGACACTCTCAACCCCACCCGTGCTTGTATCTGATTTCTAAGCGAACAGATATGAACCCACCTCGTGGCCCACAGTATCCGTGTGCTAGAAAAGTGCCTGGCAAACGATGCATGACCCTCCTCTGTCTCTAAAGTAAAAGAACACATTGATTTTATCAGGGCTTTCAGAGCTAGGATTATTTGCCAGCTTCTCTTACTTCTGCCTAGAGATTCAGTCAAACAGTATCTCTCAGTTGTGAAAAACAAAATAGAAAGCAATTACTATTAGGAATATTAAACTTTAATCTTTGCTTTTTAAATGACACGAAAGTCCTTTCCCCAAAGGGATCTTCTATCAGGTACCTGTTCTGAAGAAGCCTCAAGGAGGCTTCTGTTAAGCAGAGATTATGAGATCAGGTCCACAGTAGACAGCCAGCCCGATGGAGGTAACGATATTTCATAGCCCGGCATCAAATGAATACGCCATTATAATGATTTGATCATTAGGAGAGTGGTTCACTCAGACTAACAGCCCGCAAGATATCAGCCTATAAAACAAATCTGACTTGGGCTCTAGACACAGGTAGCTCCCTGAGGGGTCACGCCTCAGACCTGGGGAGGGAATCCTGCGTTCGCAATCACAAAGCAGCGCCTCGGCACCCAGTGAGGAAAATCCGGGAAGACACTTGTGCGGTATGACGCGCCCACCGTGAGAAATGGCCCGATTGTCACCTTGGCCACTATTCACCTGGCTCTTGTCACCTGGCTATTCTCCCGACATCTGCATGGCATATTATTGTACTGTGGCCACTCAGCTCCATGTTCAGTTAAAAAAGGGTTTCTTGGCGACCAAAACAAAATTATTTTGCAGCCAGAGGAAAAGTATCTGATTAGCAGAAAATCCAAATTCCAAGTTCTGAATCAGGACTTCTCCCCATACACAGGGTCTGCTCTGTATGTGAAGAGCTGTCTGAGGCCAGCACCCCGCACGGGGCTCTCCTCCCCAGCCGCAGCATGGCTGGCGCCCCTCAGGGGGTCGGTGCCAGGTGGAACAGTGGCACCAGTGCTGGAAAAGAGTGCCTGGGTGGGGCTTCCCTGGTGGCGCAGTGGTTGAGAGTCCGCCTGCCGATGCAGGGGACACGGGTTCGTACCATGGTCCGGGAAGATCCCACACGCCGCGGAGCGGCTGGGCCCGTGAGCCATGCCGGAGGCCCCGCCCCGGAAGGACCTGAGTACACGCACTGTCACAGAGCATCTGCAAGGCCCAGATTGTCCTGGCTCTATCCCAGGCCTTGTACTTTCTCCGTTCCTGGAGACACCTCCGTCCTGTGCTTCCTGACGCCATTTTGGGGGGTGTAACGTGAGGTCCTCAGAGCTCTGCTCTTGCACGGCTTGACTCCCTGCCCCGGAGAGCTGGCAGTCATCCTTATCCTGAGGGAAGTTTGCGTGGCATGAACTTGGCGCTGGCTGTCTCAGAGGAGGGACAGAGCAGGCTGGGATTCTGAGTGAAGCCGCAGGCTGCAGAGGAGACCCATCTCCCTCCCCCTCTTCAGGCACCCTACACTCTGGGGGGCAGAATAGGACAGAGACACTTGGTTTAAGGCCCTTCCCTGAACCCCAGATTTCCTAACACATCCCTCCCGTATGACTTCAGAACAGCCTATGCTCATTTTTGTGATTTCTTACTGCAGTAGCACCAACCACATCTCTGTGTGTTGAAAATGCCCAGGATCTCTTTTTTAGGGGGATGAGAATTCCTCTTAGTCTTTGCTTATCCCCTCTGTGTCGATGCCTGGCAGGAAAAAGAGAAGATGACAGAATTCAATTCACTTGACACAGCGCAGAGAAGGTGTGTTTCAGGGGACACGATGGGGCTCTTGCCTGCCCGGATCCAGGACTGGAGGAAGATGGGGGTTGCGACTGAGGATGGAGGTGTGGACTCCGGCCCCTTCCTGGAAGCCAGGGATGAGTGGCCAGGGGGAGAGGGGTGAGCAGAGACCTGGGCAGTGTGCGTGCATGCTCACAAGTTGGGGAAAGCAATCAAGCCTCCGAAAGAAGGAACAAAGTGTGCTCCTCTCTCCCCTTCAAAGGAGCCCTGCAAACGCCAATGGCTCAACGTCTCATTTTTTGGGTTTTATGTCCCTCCCATAGGCTGCTTTTGAAACCCCCAACTCCACCTGGATTAACAATAAGGAAATTTGTCATCCCACAAGGTGGGAGGGAGCAGAGCAGGCAGCTCAGGCCGCCGGCTCTTGGGTTCCCATTGCAGGCTGTGCTGGACACATCCCGGGGCTGCGGCGAGGCGGCCACGGCTGTTCCAGGCATCATGTCAGACGTGGTGCATGGGCTGAACTGTGTCCCCCAGATTCGTGCACTGAAGTCCTAACCCCCAGTACCTCAGAATTTGACTGTATTTGGTGATTGGGTCTTTAAAAAGGTAATTAAGGCAAAACAAGGTCATTAGGATGGGCCCTAATCTGACTAGTGTTCTTTTTTTTTTTTTTTGATGTGGACCATTTATAAAGTCTTTATTGAATTTGTTAAAATATGGCTTCTGTTTTATGTTTTGGTTTTTTGGCCACAAGGCACGTGGGATCTTAGCTCCCCAGCCAGGGATCAAACCCACACGCCCTGCATTGGAAGGTGAAGTCTTAACCACTGGACCGCCAGGGAAGTCCCCAGACTAGCATTCTTATAAGAAGAGGCAATTGGGCCACAGACGCACAGAAGGAAGACCATGTAAAGACACAGAGAAAAGACCACCACCTACAAGCCAAAGAGAGAGATCTCAGAAGAAACCAAGATTGCCGACACCTTGAGCTTGGACTTCTGCGAGACAATACACTTCTATTGTTTAAGCTACACAGTCTGGTACTTTGTTATGGCAGCCCTACCAAACACACACGTGGCTATGTCCAGAAACGCAGAGGACCCGCTCTCTCTTTCTTGGGATTCTGCCCCCAACAGATGTTGCCTCATGTCTCACTGGCCAGAATCAGGTGTCAGACACCTTCCTGGTCAACCTGGCAAGACGAATGGAACTGGTGTGATTGTAGTAAACTCCTCAACTGAGATGGAATGGATATGAGAACGGAAACCCCCAAGGTCACCACAGAGCCGCAGGAAGAATAATTCTCTCTCTGCTTCTTCTTCCTTTGACTCTTATATCCAGGAGATAGCAGGATAGGAAGACCTCAAATATGGGAAATGAAACATAGTAGTATGTATTGTGGCTGACTGTATTTCCCTTTCAAGCTCTTAAAGTATGTAGGTCTATTTGATTTTTTGTAGAAACCAACAGACTTTTACCTTTTGAAATCAAATCTTATTTGAAGAAAGATGCAGCTTCTACAAAAAAAGAACCACTCAACATTTGTCCTTTGAGGTCACAAGGCAAAACGTTCTTTGTCATCTGTGAAGGGCAATGCACAGTGCCTCACATATAGATGGTACTTGATAGTGAATGAAGATTCCTGGTCACTTTAAGAACTTGCTTTATGAGAAAAAGGAAGAATTGAGTCAAAATCTGAGCAATGTTTAGGAACCAAACAGAAGCAACCAAAGCTAGCCAACAGATTGAAACATTAGATGTTCTCTCTCAGCAATGAATACATCCAGGCTTTGATTGTTTACTTTGCAAACAGGTTTGGCATTTGGTCTATTGGGGAAGATGCTGGATATACTAACCTGCTATCCCCACACACGACGGTGCTGGAGTTATGGTCCCAAAGCGTGCCCTGCCCATAGCACCTTAAACAACCACATTTAAGATAACACAGCCCCTCTCCACAGCCAGGTCATACTGGATCACTGAAAGACAACCGACCCGTGGGCGAGCCAATGTCTCTGTTGGTCAGTGACATCCACCTCAAAAAATATGGGATGTGCTCATCAGATATCTGAACTGTGAAACCGTGTCAAGCAAGCAGATACAAAAGTAGGGACATAACATATGCCTAACATTCAATAAAGGATGGATGAATGGATGGAAAGATGATTGGAGGGATGGACGGACAGATGGGATCCACTAGCCTGACCACACCTGAGTCTGTAGCATCTGAGGCTATAATTCCACATGACCTGGAGTTAGCTTCTGAAATCTCCCTCTGAATGCTTCCCAGTAGCCACAGTGCCCCCAGGCCAGCAGTCCAGACCCCATGCTCCCTCCATGCCAGGCATCATGAGATCCAGTCCACCCCCAGAGCCCTGTTGTGACATCAGGAAATTTTCCAGGCCTTTCCAAATCAATATTTCACCTGGAAAATGTTCTACTTTGTCATGGCGCTGAGTGGAGAAAAATAGAATAAATTATTCCAGTCTGATGCCTTCTTTTTTTCTAATAAACCCCAATTTCCTAAATTATAATTAAAAGGAAAATATTAGAGCACAAACAGCATTATAACATTGAATTGCTGTACTTGGTGGAGTTTCCTCTCTAAATCCACATCAACAGGCAGTTTAACAATAGGAGAAATCTCAATGGGAGTTCAACAGATGAAATTAACACAGCACACGGCTCTGGACTAAAATATTTCTTTGCCCATGTAATTGCTTGCAGCCACCCTTGTGTAAAGCCCCCATCACATTACAGGATTTGTTGTATGTAAATTGAAGAATAAATGGTTGGTAGCACCTTTCAGCTCTGCGACGCTGGAAATGAGTTTTTTAATAGGAAATTAGATTAGTAATATTTTAGTCAACAAAAATGTGGAAAAATTCTGCATAAAGATGAGAAAATCATTCATGCACAGAGACTTTAGCATCAAGAGTGAACAATTGTTGAAATCTGTGAATGGCTATTCACAAAAGAATTTCTCCTGGCCAAAGTCCAGGGCAGAAAAAAAATGATTTTCTTTATACCTTTATCACAAGATTCCACCACAATGCGCGTTCTAGATAACCATAGTAGAGTCCCTTCCCGCAAGCTCCCAACATTTTGTGTGTAACCTGGAAGCTTAAGTCAGCTGCAGAGGTAATTACGGGGCTTCCTGCATCCTAATACGTGGGATGTGGGCTGCATTGTAAGAACATTAGCTCATGGCCCCTGGAAGGCCAGAGATGGGGATTCACGGGGTCGAGGAGAGTGTCAGGGGGAGGGAGGCGAAATCTGGGGTCTGGTTTCCTTGCTCCAGCAAGGGGACCTGACTGTGTTCTGGGAACCAGGGTGAGATGGGCCTTACCTGTTGTTCTAGGCCAGAAGGAAAAGGGAATTTGATACCTGGGTCTCACTCTCAACCCAGGAAAAGTGGAAGCCAGGACAGAGCACGCAGTCCCAGTAAGTGGGAGAGACCAGGAAAGAGAGAACAGTACTTAAGGGCTGGTCACCAAGTCCCCGAAAGCCGGCTGAGGAATAGTAGAACTGGAGTTCTCATTTTTGGAGACAACGCCTAGAAGGATCCCTGGAGCAGGGACAAATCTAGGTTTTGAAACTAGTGTGTGACACTCACACAGTCAGGGGAGCTCTAGGAAAAGAATAGAAAGTTAAGACTCTCGGGCTTCCCTGGTGGCACAGTGGTTGAGAGTCCGCCTGCCGATGCAGTGGACACGGGTTTGTGCCCCGGTCCGGGAGGATCCCACGTGCCGCGGAGCGGCTGGGCCCATGAGCCATGGCCGCTGAGCCTGCGCGTCCGGAGCCTCTGCTCCGCAATGGGAGAGGCCGCAACAGTGAGAGGCCCGCGTACCGCAAAAAAAAAAAAAAAAAAAGAAAGAAAGTTATGACTCAGGCACAAGGTCTTCTTGGAAGGGGCCTTGCAAGGAAGGAGCCTGGAACTGAAGCTTCGTGAGCGGCCCTGTGAGCCCGCCTCTGCCCTCAAGACATCCCTGTGAAAGAGAGGAAGCCCTTTGTGGGCCTGTGACTGACCATGGCTGGGAGAAGATGGCACCGAGACATGGGTTATCTTTCTTCACCGAGGTTGGGTGGTGCAGAGGGAAGGGGTAGAGCGCTGGGGTCTGGAGCTGGTCCTGGACAAAGAACAGGAAACCGCTGGAGGCGGCCGTCCAGCCCTCCTCCACCAGAAGCAGGGAGTGGACGGTGTGGGCTCTGTCAACAGGCACAGGCCTGCAGAAAGCTGCCCCACTCCTTCTAAACGGCCTTTCAGAGAGCTGCGCTGAGGCAGCAGCAGGACAGAGAACCCGGCAGAATAAAGGCCAAGGGAGCCTGAGAAAGGGTGGTTCGGTCTCTAATTTTATCTGGATGAGAGCATTGGCTCTATGGAGAGTCACGCCACCTCAGTCTGAATCCTGGCTCTACCACTCGCTCGCTGTGTGACTTTGGACAAATAATAAACCTCTCTATGCTCAGTTTTTCACATCTATAAAATGGCTACCATAATCGATAGCATCGACCTCATAGGGCTGTTGTGCATTAATGCATCTAAAGCGTTTAGACCGGTCTAAGAATAAATACAAGCTATGATTATTATCTGCTCCTTTTAAATGATAATTATGCAGATTGATGGATCTCAAACGCGTGTACCTTACCATCAACCGGCAACAATTTTTTAAGTAAACTTTTTTTAAAATTATTATTTATTTTGAATTTTATTTTATTTATTTTTTTATAAAGCAGGTTCTTATTAGTTATCCATTTTAAACATATTAGTGTATATATGTCAATCCCAATCTCCCAATTCATCACACCACCACCACCGCCCTGCCGCCTCTTTCCCCCACCTTGGTGTCCATACGTTTGTTCTCCACATCTGTGTCTCTACTTCCGCCCTGCAAACCGGTTCATCTGTACCATTTTTCTAGGTTCCATATACATGTGTTAATATACGATATTTGTTTTTCTCTTTCTGACCTACTTCACTCTGTATGACAGTCTCTAGATCCATCCACGTCTCAACAAATGACCCAATTTCATTCCTTTTTACGGCTGAGTAATATCCCATTATATATATGTACCACATCTTCTTTATCCATTCGTCTAGAACTGTTTGAGAATTCTTGCAACATCTGTGCAAGCTGGGTAATGGACCAATATTCTTACCTGGGACTGAGCAACCGAATCAGGAAAATTAAAGAATGAGTAGACTTAATAGGTTTTTTTTGGGGGGGGTCCCCCCACCCCCAGACAGTATCCAACCATTCCCTGCAGTAGACAATTAAATTACTCTAAAACACAACTACTTCCCAAGAAACCAGATCATCTTAATAATTCAAGGAATTTAAGCAGAATAATAAGCTTCAGAAACAAATTATGATTTTGGAGTTATTTAAACAACTACTGTATAAACATGTTGGGAAATTCCAAAGAGGAGACGTAGTAAATATCCTGAATGTCTCCACCCAGCCCTCAGGAAGCAAGGGTCTGTCACTCATTGGCAGGCCGGGCAAGATGAGCTAGCTCTTTTGAGGACAGGAGTGGTTGCCTCTGCTCCTGGGGTAAGAGTCAAACCCATAACACTGGGAAGATTGTTGGGTGCGGGGTCCCAGCCTGGATGCACGAGCTCTGAGCATGTGATGAATCGGAGACCAGAGCTTCCAACAGTCAGTTTCTATAAAAGGCATCTGCTGTTCTTCTCTTTCTGACTTACTTCACTCTGTATGACAGACTCTGGGTCCATCCACCTCACTACAAATACCTCAATTTCGTTTCTTTTTATGGCGAGTAATGTTCCATTGTATATATGTGCCACATCTCCTTTATCCATTCATCTGTTGATGGACACTTAGGTTGCTTCCATATCCTGGCTATTGTAGATAGAACTGCAGTGAACACTTTGGTACATGACTCTTTTTGAATTATGGTTTTCTCGGGGTATATGCCCAGTAGTGGGATTGCTGGGTCGTATGGTAGTTCTATTTTTAGTTTTTTAAGGAACCTCCATACTGTTCTCCATAGTGGCTGTATCAATTTACATTCCCACCACCGTATGCTAACACATATATATGGAATCTTAAAAAAAAAAAAAAATGGTCATGAAGAACCTAGGGGCAAGACGGGAATAAAGACACAGACCTACTAGAGAATGGACTTAAGGATATGGGGAGGGGGAAGGGTAAGCTGTGACAAAGCGAGAGAGAGGCACGGACATATATACACTACCAAACGTAAAATAGCTAGCTAGTGGGAAGCAGCCGCATAGCACAGGGAGATCAGCTCGGTGCTTTGTGACCACCTAGAGGGGTGGGATAGGGAGGGTGGGAGGGAGACGCAAGAGGGAAGAGATATGGGGACATATGTATATGTATAGCTGATTCACTTTGTTATAAAGCAGAAACTAACACACCATTGTAAAGCAATTATACTCCAATAAAGATGTTTAAAAAAAAGGCATCTTCTGGAGGAGAGGAGGGAACAGGAGAGGGACCAGTGGGTGGAGGGTGAAGAGCCCAGTGACTGTTTAAGATCCAGTTTTCTGAACATCCCTGCAAACTCCCTCTGAGCCCCATGGATAGAAGGGGGCTGCCAGGAAAAACTGAAGGAGATACTCTCACAAAGGAATCTGTGAAGAAGAAAAACTACTACCATTTGGGGGGCACTTAGGTTCTAAGCATGGGACTAAGCAGTTGTGTTATTGATAAATCGTCTTAACAATCCTATCTGGTAGGTTCTGAAATGGGGTACTGTCCCCATTTCACTGATGGGAACACTGAGACTTGCAGAGGTTAAAAGCCAAGATTGTCCAGTGAGTAAGTGGCAAAGCTGGGATCCAAACCCAGGTCAGCTGACTTGAGCCCATGCCCCTTGACACTGCACTGATTTGTGTCACAAACAAGAATAGGGGGCAATGGGGAGGGACGGTGAGCCCCAGTGGGAGGTTGAGGGCCCCAGAGACCATGGCCTTGGGCACAGGCACTGGTAGACCCAGAGAGGGCGCCAGCAGCAGAGGCAGTGGCTCCTCAGCGCCGTAGACAAGAGCAAAGCAGAGCGAAGACCACGGGAGAAGTGAGGGTCCCGGGGACATGGGGGCCGGGTGTCTTCAACGTACAGGTGGCAGGAGAAGGGATGAACATGAAGGGGACAAAAGAGAGAAGAGAAGAGGACCCAGGACATATCCCAGAGGAACACAACATTTCAGGGATGAAGGTGGGGGTCAATACTCCATCCACTGAATTTTATTAAAACATGTCAAATTTCATTAGGAATAACTCTCAAAGTCACACAAGAGTCTAGGAGTATTTGCCTTTTAAAAATTTTCCTACTTCAAATGTACCTACGTCTGTTTTCTTATACCTTGGTCTGTCTCTCTCTGTCTCTCACTCATTGTTTACAGAAACACTACACGCTTGCTTTAAGTGCAAAAAGGGAAATCAGAAAGACACTACAGCAAAAACTTCAAGTCCTTTAAATAAAGTTTCAGGCGAAGCATTCACTCAACAAACATTTATTGTCTACTATGAGAAAGAAGCCAGGTTAATTTCATGGTCAATTAATTTCATGAAGTTAACCTATCAGAGGTGTTGGATGTAGTGTCCTGCGTGTCATTTGGGGACAGCAAAGTGCGATCCAAGCCTGGAACACGTTTGGAGAGATGGAGCTGAGCTGCTTGGTCAAACCAAAAGACAGTGGAGGCTGGGTCACCAAAGAAGGCTTGCATAGAGGAGATATAAACCAAGGCCAGAAATAAGCCTGAAACACAATGCTGGGATTCAACAAATCCTTGAGGTTAACTGGGTGAAAAGATCAATGTGGAGATTTAAGCAACAGAATCGGGCCTCAGGGCTCACCCAAGACCAAGGATTCAGGGTGCACCTCTAGGGTCTTGAGGGGATCCAGCTGTTTTTAAAACAATGGGCCAAAGTCTCATCTGGATTTGAATAGACTCGAGTCCTGCAGTGTGGATGAATCACTTTGCAAGGTGTTGCAGTATCTCACCTTCAGATTCACCAAAATGGGATTTAACATGCGTATCCCTAAAAGTCTTAGTATTCGTGGGTTTTTTCCAACTGATGGTCCCATTTTCACATGAAAAGCCATAGATGTTAGCAAAGAAAGGTTTATAGAGAAAATGGGCAAAGCGAAGAGGCACGGTGATTGAGTCAGACTAAAGAAGGACACAGCATCTGAAAGGGAAAAGAAATGTCAGATTTCTTTAATGTCAGATCCATTAAAGTCAGATGGACACTCTGGCAACAGACACTCCTTAATGTAGAGATCTCTTAAATGTAGGCTATTAACGATGCTGACCACCTTAAGCTGGTGTTCTCCTTCGTAAGAAACTTTTAATCAGAGAGAGTAGCATTTCCTACCCTGCAAGGGTGATCAATACTCCCACGCATGCCAAGAGCCCATCTGCCAAAGCCAACATTTTCGCCAGTCTCTCCAAGTTTCAAGAGGAAAGTTGGCACTCCCGAGCAGAGCATGAATCTTTGACAGTCTCCTAATGGCCACCGTTATTAAATAGTAATCAGATGGCTCTAGACGCCTTAGCAGCTTGTCATTTCGGGATTCAAAAGACTGCCTAAGCGCCAGGCACTTGCTACTCATCCCACCTCCCTCATCCTCCCAAGGATGGGCTGGAAAACTTGTACCTAAACTTCCCAGTATGTTACGTGATTTCTCTGTGTCTCTGGCTCGCCCTCAACATGAGCTCTAGTGAAAAGTAGTCATCTCGTGGACGCATTCTGGAAAAGTTGTGATTTGAGCCATGAATGGGAGGAGAGAGATCCTAGGGAGGTCCCCACCCTGTAGAGAACGTCCGATGCTCTTCCCCCTCTAGAATCCGACTGTCCATCCTGAAGATCAATCCATAGCTAAGTGAGAGCTCTTAAGTTCCGGTATTTGTAAAAGCTAAGCTTTTAAACAATTCTTTACTTTTTTTTTTTTTTTGCTGTACGCGGGCCTCTCACTGTTGTGGCCTCTCCCGTTGCGGAGCAACAGGCTCCGGACGCGCAGGCTCAGCGGCCATGGCTCACGGGCCCAGCCACTCCGCGGCATGTGGGATCTTCCCGGACCGGGGCACGAACCCGTGACCCCTGCATCGGCAGGCGGACTCTCAACCACTGCGCTACCAGGGAAGCCGTGAACAATTCTTTTCTTGATTAAACTTTAAAATCTTTTGATAAAGGCCAATCAGAAAAGATCAGGCCAAGAGTTCATCATTGTAAGAGATGTCAGCTTGTTCCAGGTACTGAATAAATGATTAAGAAAACAGGCTGTAAGGCTTTTGTTGCTGGACCAACCTGAGGGTTTAGAAAACTTCTCGGGCTCCTTTTTATTGCACGCAGCTTTTTTTTTTATTAAGGAAAAATATAAAACTCTCCCAAACCTCTCACACACGCTCAGTGGAAGGTAGTTTCTCTATTAATTTCTTTAGCTTAAGTCACTGGTCAATACCAACGAATTCCCACGCAGCAAGCAGATTTGAAGAGGGGTCAAAATAATTTTGATCAATGACGCTTACCCAGAGAACATGGGATGGTTACTTGTTAAGAAATTGAGGCAGGAACCACTTGAAACATTCAAAGGCTTTAAACTGGCAGTAACTTGGGGATCACTGGCAATAACCTGAGGACCCGTGAGGGCAGCTGTTTGAGGTACAGAGGCCATACGACTCTCTACTGTTCTCAGTCCATAAATAACAAAACTCAAAGTTTTGTCAAAGGTCACTTGGTTGAAGCCCTCTTCTTTCTCTGGGGCTTCTTGTTACATATTATGGTACAAATAAGGCCCTTATAAAAAGAAAAGGAACTGATTAAAAGGTGGCACACTTTTATCATTCCACATCAACAGTATTTCCAAGTTTATTACTCTTAATACTAAGTGACGTAGTAAAGTGTTTCAGAGATCTTCACGTGTTAGAGCTTTCGTGATCAGCATGGAGTGATTTACTGAGAAAAAATTAACCTCCTATATATACATGCTATTTTCACTTTAATAACTGATAACATACGAGTACATCATATGCCATAATTTACTTAACCATTCTCTTATTTTTGCACGTTTAGGTCCAATTTTTGTAATAAACAATTTTTTTAAACTGGTTTGGGTATAAATCTGTCCACCTTTTGGGTTGTTTCATTAGTTCCATTTTAGAAAATGAAACCTCAACACCATAGGTTATGAAGTTTCCAGGTTCTCGATATTTTGCCAAATTGTTAGGTTTTCAGGATCCTTCAGGTCTCAACTCACTAGACCTTTCACTGTCCCCATCATAATTATGTCCCCTCCTCCTGTTTTTCTCTCATAGCAACTTGGTTTTGAGAGCCCTTGTCATAGCTTAACGTACTACATCTATTAGTGTGTTTATTTAATTAGTGTTTGCTTCTGCCTTTGGACTGTAATTTTAATGAGAATATCCATGTCTCTTTAGCTGATCACTGAATGCACAGTGACGGCACACTGTCTGGTATATATCAGCCCTTGGATGGATGGAAGGATGGATGGATGGATGCATCTATTGTCATCACGTGGGTTTGGGCATTTCAGCTGCTGTGATGCAAAAAGTCATAGCAGCCCACTCCTAGGCAAAGGGGGCCGTAACACTTTGCAAGACTCCTGCTTTCTGGCATCTGAGAAGTAGGCAATGGTTAGAACTGAATTTCTACCTCCCACTCAGAGACCACAGAACTTTATCTCGCTCTGCACCCCCTTTCACTTCATCAGAAGACACCCAAGATGCCTGGGTTGTGCTCCTAACGTCGTCTGACATCCCTGGAGGGCTTTCTCCAACCCCGCCACTTCTTCCTCCTGTCGACCCCACGGCCCTCCCAGGGGTGGCTGTTTTCCCCTGACACTGTGCGTATTTCGGGCTTGGCCGTGGGCGAGGTGTCCCTCTCACTCCTGCTGAGGCTCCAGGGCATCCCTCCTC
The DNA here is from genome assembly GCF_011762595.2 of Tursiops truncatus. Lineage (NCBI taxonomy): Eukaryota > Metazoa > Chordata > Mammalia > Artiodactyla > Delphinidae > Tursiops > Tursiops truncatus. Next base: position 159,087,253 of record NC_047035.1, on the reverse strand, counting down.
CCTTCTCCCCAACCCTCCCCCAGTTCTTTGCAGCTGTGAATTGGCTACAATATGTGCTATTCCACTCTTGGTGGCAGGTTTCTACCAGACCTCCATCTTGTGACGACGTTAGCACCTGCACTACTGTCTTGCAACCATCTTTGTTGCTGGAATTGATTTCCACACCCACGAAGAAGATCCTTCTGCCGTACTGGTCTCTCGGTCCCTGACTGTCTCACACCGGCCACCTTCTCCCACGGACACACCCTCCATACCCCTCCACAATCGCTCCTTGGGTCACCCCACTCATCAGCTCTAGTCCCCAACTCCAGCCATCCTTTGGCCCCGCGGGCCTGATATCACTTCTTGTCCTCGCCTGACTCCAGCCCTTACTTCCTCCTCATCCAGCTCCGATCACGACCCTCCTCTTCCCCAGCCCATTCACCTGACAAATCATAAGCCTGGCCTCCTGACTGCTCCGTGACACACCAGGCACACGGTGGCCTCAAGTTTGCACTTATGGATGTTTCTCCCAGGCAGGCTCTTCCTTCAGACAGCCCCAGGGCTCCCTCACCCCTTCAGACCTCTGCTCAGCTGTGATCTCCTGAAACAGAAGATCCCTGGCTTCCTTTCATTCTCTATTCCCTAACCCCCCTTCATTCTCCTCACGCTAGTTTCACCCTCTGACTGCTATCAGCAAGTCCCCATTAGAATGAGACTGTGTTACTCGCTGGAGTGTTCCCAGCATCTAACCCGGAACTCTGCACACAGTGGGAACTACAAACGAGTGCATGAATGAATGAATGATTTTCCCTAGACTGACTCCACATTACACATTGTCCATTTCATGCCTTGTAAAGTGGTATCTTCTTTAAAAATCAGTATTGGCCTCTTCATGGCCTTACAATTACCTTGAATAGATCACACAAACAGGATATCCATGGCTTTCAATTAATCCAGAGGGAACCCTAAAAGGACTTCAGATGGGCAGCGGAAGATACTACCACAGTGTATGAAGTAGCCAATCAGAGATTAGAAGTCCCTGATGAGCCATCCCCTAATGAATGGAGACAACATTTCCTGGCTTACGGGAAGGAGAGCTGGAGCCAAGGGAAGTGCCTCGTTCAGTTGGATTAGTTATTGGAAACTCGTTTCCTTGGGCCAGCCAGTTCTTCCAGATGCGAAGTCTGTGGCTGTCTGCGTCTCTTCTCCAGGGACACGGATCAGAGGAGTGGGCCCTGGAGCATCAGCTGCTGGCTCCTGCTTCACAACCCCACAGCCCATTTAAAGGAGCAGAGGATGGACACAGCTGTACAGTGAAGCAGCGGGCAAACCCCAGAGAGCCTCCTGGAAGAGGTGTCCCACCCTTCGGAGCCGCCCAACCCTGCCCCCTGCCCTGAAACACACCCAGTAACCTCCTGTGTTTCTCTCCAGATGCTGTGACTGTGTTTGATTAGGATCTGGAGTGAAATAAGCCACTGGTTTCGTCGGGAATGTCTCAGAGTAAAAGTTTCTTTCTATGCATAATTAATATTCTGCCTCTTTGGAGATAAATTTTATCTCTCCAACTCTGTAAATGGATCGTTTCCCCTTGGCCATTGGTATGTCATCTCTTTACCAAAAATAAAATAAAATACAAAGAAAAAGGATAGGTAAAGAAGAACTCCTCACTAAAAATGATTTACATTTTTATTCCAACGTGAAAAGCTTAAGAATGTTTTTAATGCCTGTCCAGCTTGAAACCCGCCGCAAATGTCTTACAACATTTTGTAACAGGCTTTTCCCATCTGTGCTGAAAACAGCTGATGATTTAATGCAAATTGTCATTGTGTTTTTGCACAATCTTGCAGCGATCTTTTCTATTTTGTATTAGCATTTGGGAGTCTCTCTTGCATCTGCTTCAGAAACTCGCCTGCTAGGACTGGCTTTCTGTTGTGGCCACTCTGTGTTCTAAAGCATCCTGCTTTCCCCACGGTGCAGACCCTTATTTTATTTTTTTAAATTTGTCTGCCTTTAATCTCATAGGACTCTTTCTTTTCTCAACATTAGAACCTGGCTTAGAAATACATACTTTCTGGTCTAAGAGGTTTAAATAGAGAAGCAAAGGATCCAAAGAATGGAACAGTAGTTAGCAACGAGGGACCCAGTGGGGTCTGCAGATCCACACGGAGGCCTGGCTGGTTGTCTATTTCAAAAGGCATTTTTGGACTAAAGTAAACCATTATAGAACCAGTGTATTTGTCTCACATAATGTATATATGTACATATGTATTTGTAAGTGCACGCAAATACTATTATGATTAATAAAATTTATTTTCAGGGCATTGTTAATTTCCTAACTCTTTATGCATTACATTGTGTTTCTTTTCTCAATCAATGAATTACCATCAAGTAAGGAATTTTAAATTGTTAAAAACAGAAAAACATCTTTTTGCTAAAACCCTTATAACCCCACAGGTTCAGGACAATGGGTTCCACATTGTGATTGGGCTGTTCACCAACCCGCAAGTCACAAGCTCTCGGATTCCCCATTTCCTCATGCGTAAAATTGGACTCTCATTTCCCTAACGTGCTTCACAGGGTTTGGGGATGCGAAAGAAGAGAATGCTGTACCAATTGTAAAGCACTACACGCATAAGTCAACCCGGTAAGGTGGGAGCCAGGGGCTGCTGTGCCCTCTGATGGCTGGTTCAGATTCTGTGTTAACGCTTTGGTTGCCTGGACCAGAGGGCGAGCTCCTTAGGCTCAGATGGGAGGCAAGTCATGCAGATGACATTAAAGAAGCCTTGGAAATGGAGTTGCAAGTCAAGGGCATGCGCAGGACAAATTCACTTGGAGGCCCCACAAGCCAAGTTCAAAGCTTTGCATGATTCCAAAATACCCGGCTTTCAGGGCAAGTCCTCGTTCCACCTCTGTCTGGGTTGTCAGACTAATGTTTGCTCCCATTTCATCCCAACATAAACAACCGTGATAAGTTTGCTGCCACTGACAACGAGAGCTGAATAAAAGCAAGTCAGAGGGCTTCTCTGGTGGCGCAGTGGTTGAGAGTCCGCCTGCCGATCCAGGGGACACGGGTTCGTGCCCCGGTCCGGAAGGATCCCACATGCCGCGGAGCGGCTGGGCCCGTGAGCCATGGCCGCTGAGCCTGCGCGTCCGGAGCCTGTGCTCTGCAACGGGAGAGGTCACAACAGTGAGAGGCCCGTGTACCGCAAAAAAAAAAAAAAAAAAAAAAAAGCAAGTCAGATATGAGCTGAACCCTGAAACCAAATCATTCACCAAGGTCACGATTGGTTTAGAAATTTGAACTGTTTCCTTCCTGTCCCTTGCCACCAATTTATGGCATTTCCCCCTTGTAGTTTGCAGTCGGCTGGGCCCTGAGCCACATAAGACTGTTTTTAATGGCAAAATCTTCAAAGTTGTACTTAAAATATTTGCATCGTAAAGTCCCTCATGGAAGCCAAACTTCAGTTTCAGAAGGAGCCTCCTAGCAAGCAGCAACTTGCCTTCAGAGAAGGGAGAAGGGCTCCTGCCCTGACACCACCTTCTAGCCGCTGATCCAAGAGCTGATGACACCCCAGGAGGAGACTCAGATCATCACGAGACTTTGCAGATGCAGAGATGGGAACAAACTCCAAGCGGTTTTTCTAAGCCAACGACAGTGCAAGGTGACTCAGCAGTTAGTTGAGCAATTCAAAAGAGCGCTTTTTTTCACACATTTAATTGATCCTGTGAGGAAATAAATGTTAAGGATGAAAGAGGAGTAAGTGTTCAGCTTCACAGTGGGACGCCTTGGTCCTTGTTTCTTGCACTTTTCTCCCTGGTCCGGAATGAAATAGACACATCTAGGGAGTGACAGGCCAGCGCACCGATAACTCGCTTTAAAAAATAAAAAATGAGGAGATAAAAACTGATCGTTGAAATTTAAACTCAGAAAGGAAAAAAAAAAAAAAAACTCACGAGGAAACGCAATTACTCTCTTTAGCAAAGACATTTGATCTTATCTGACTCATAACAGAATCCTTCATAAAAATCAAATTCTCCACTATAGGGTTTAATCTAAAAAAACTAAATTTATGGACAAAGGGCACCCATCGATTTTTCCGTTGCTGAATATGAAAGCTGAGGGAAAAGGAAAAGGAGGCAGAGGAAGATGCATGCTGACCGGGAAGATGATGAATTTTGGAGGGAACAACCCGTCTAACGGGAAAATAAGCTCCTTCTGTGCGGAAGGCGATGATAATCCCACCTTTTCTCTATGAAATCTGAAGTAAAATATGTTTCTTGTTCAAAAAAAAAAAAAAAAGCTTATGCTCAGAATTACAACCTTCATCCTCCTTGCATTAAAAAAAAAAGTCAATTTAATTCAACCAGCTTTGTGATCTAATCATTACTCAGAGCTGAAGATGGTTTTTCTATTAAAGTCTCTCCATCATTCTCACTTTCTGACCTGTGAACATTCTTATTAGCTGCCTTATTAAGATGATATCCTGTCTCTGAAGTAAGAAAAGATTACCTCCTTGCCTGACATGTCATTGTCAGAGTAATCATTGTTAAAAAAAAAAGAAGAAAAGAACTGATTGCTAAATAGACATTTAGATGTACAGCACACCATGTCGTACAAGGACATCCACGATGGGACAAGCGTGATGGAACCTCAGTCACTTCCTCTGCCAGGACCAGCAAACAGAGCCAGAAACAAATTACTATCTGCTTAAGCTCAGGTTGGTATCAACTGGAGGTAAGACTTGGGTTTTAAGAATGAAATAAGGGACACATGAAAATAACCAGCTAAATATAGAATTACGTATGCATTTCACATCTGCTGCATGTGCCTGTCATGTGTATAGACGAACAACGTCTACTCCCTAATGAAAACAATCGGAGAAGGGGAGCAGCCCAGGAGATGAGTGCCCTTTTGGGGTGAGTGATGTGGACAGAGAAGCCTCCGGACCCCTGGTCTCTTCTTCCCTCTGGCCTCGTGTTCAGACTCATGGTGGCAGATCATGACAAAGCCCACTGCCGCCTAAGTGGTGGTCAGCAATCTTTGCTTATTTTCTGCCCTTTTTCAAAAAGGGTTTGCAACAAAACCAATGGCCCCCGCTCGATGAAACAAAATTCATTTGGTTTACCGTCTCGGAGTTGATAGATTTGACTTCCTTAGCAGAAAACCTGAGGAGCCCGGGTCCATCTCTCCTTCCTTTTAGTGAGATACCTGGGATCCGCTCACCTCTGAGCTGCCTTTGGTCTAACTGACTCCAGGGAAAGGAGGTGGGTGTGGTGCTTGAGTTACACAGACTATTGCTACATTATATAATGTTGTTTTATAATGTATAGTTACATATACATATTTATAAGACTATCTGTAGTCCTAATGGCCTAAGAGAGGCGATAACAGGGGGACCACGTTTTCTGAGGGACAGTTGAGTGACTGCACCTCCATCCTTAGCTGTGTGAGGGCCTTGGGGTTGCCACCTGCACCCTTTCCTGACTTGAGACTTCTCCCTGCGGACACACGCTCCCTCTGGTCCTTGTGAGATGTGCTGGAGCAGAGGCCAGTTCATTTAGACAAGATTGCTTCATCGGGCATATTCTCACTTCTGTGCTGACCCACATCTATTTCTCCACCTCTTCTCTGTGTGGCTCAAACTGTCAGTTTTAATCAACAAATCCTCTGTGATCGAGGCTCCCACAACATCCAGTACTGTCTCTCTTCTCACTGTCAGTTGAGATAAATAACCTGTGAGTTTTGGCATTTGCAGCGGGCCTCCTGGTCAGTGAGAAAATTAACAAATCTGTCCATCTTCGCTTTTCTCCTTTCCCACACCTTGTAGGCATATAAGAACCAAAGACGTGTTATCTCCCTGGCTTGCTATACACCTCTCGTTGCTAATCTTGAGGTGACAGAGTTTGGATTTAGTGGCAGGATAAGGGTTGCTATGGCAACCAGCTGATGCTCGGCCCTCCCTGGGAGGGCATTTTGGACAGGTCTTTGCAAAGCCTGCCCTTTGGGTGGGGACCACGACCATAATGGTGCACAAGACCCACCCAGGGATCTAGTGCCCTTTGTGCCTTCAAAGCACCATACAAATATGAATGAGTGTCCCTCTGGAAGAAGGAGCAAAGCCTCATTGTGTAATCTGGGAAGTAAGAACCAGGCTAGTTTGGAAGTCAGCTTGAATTTGGACTTCTCTCTGGGATCGAGGTACACACGGTCAGGACTCAAGCAGAACATTCGCCTTGCTGAAATGGTCCATAGTGCAAAGGGCAACAACGGAAATATTACATCGCTCTCTGTATAATTATTCTTTTATTTATTCTAGTGTATCGGTTCCTCCCATTCCGAATTTCCCGGCTACTCCGGGCAGCCTGGGCCTTCCAGTGGACTCATTAATTAGGTCCTTCTCTCTTTCCTGTCCCCTCTCTCCTCAGGTGTTCAAATAAACAATCAATCACCCACTTCCGTGTCTGCACAGAGAGAGATGAGGAAACTTTCAACTTTCTCTAAATATGGAAAAAAAAATTACATCTGTTGGTAGACTAAAAAAACCCAGCTAGGAGAGTTTTCACAGGAATACTACAGACACACAGAGAACAGGAAGAAATATGCCTTTTATTAGAAGTCTCATATGTACAGGGAAAGCTGTTTCTCACAGCACAGGGGAGGCTGTGAGGAAGAGCAACTGTCGTCGGAGGTCACCATGCTTACACTGGTCACATTTCAACATCGCTATGTTCCGTGAACAAACAGAACCATTACACAGAAATGCGAAAGAGACGTAGGTACGGGGATGAACCCCTCACATATTTTCTAAAAAGAAGTGGACACAAAAATACAATGTGCCGGTAAAAATAAAAAATAGAAAATAGGCGTATCGGTACATGTCTTTTTTTTTCTTTTTTGTTAACACACAGTATGCTGAAATTTCATCTCAAGCTTTTCTCACATCGGGATTTGCAGGCACTTTAGCAATCCAGCCACGGTTTACAACAGCCACGGTTCAGACCAACAAATGAGAAGACGGGAACACGGGAGTAACCCAGGTCCTCGTGACCCGCACGTACATGAACGTATTGACACCAGGGCAATCTTCTGTTCTCCCTGTTTGGGGACACCAGAATGTTCTGTGGCATGTGGAACAGCCTTTCTTCTTATTTACCTTTTCTATTTCATGGCAGAATTATCTTGAAACCTGGATGACATCCCCAGGCAGAGAGACAGCAGGTGGATGAACAGACAACCGTCCATTGCGACCGACTTTAAAAACCGGAGAAAGCAGGTGAGGTTCTGGAATCCCGAAGTGAGTGTCCGACTGATCTCTGCTCCATGCTAGGCCCTTCCTGCCAACTCATCAAACAGAAACTAATTTACAAAGAATGGCTGGGATGTACTGGGCCAGACGCTCATCCTGGGAGAATTCTTTCTTTCCTTACCTACCACCCACCGTGTCATGACACACACTGGGCCGGCGGGTGGGCGGCCCCCTGCCCCACCAGGGCTGACGCCTGTCTCCCCTGTTCCCCACGCAGAGCCATGACTCAACACACATGTGAGGGGCAGGACTGAGAGCAAGGGTATTTATACACACAGACAGAATAATCACTTTATTGGTAGCACTGAGTTATAAGGCAGTTACAAAAGGACCCCCCCGATAAACAGACGGTGTTGGAATATGGCTTAGCTCCTTTTAGATGCAGGAACTTTCTTGTCGCAAGGGGCTGAGAGAGAAAAGGGAGACCATACTGGTTACAAAGGATTAAAAATGACTGTGCCGGGAAGTACCGCGGAGTCCCAATTTCTGGTGTGTGTCACCCACTTTCATCCACCAGAGATGGAGATGTCACCTCACCTAAGAAACTTAAAGGGAAAAAAGAGGGTCCAGCGTCACCCTTGACTTCAGGGTAATCTGTTGCCACAAGCTGTAGGGGGCGGTAACACGAAGCCACGACGTCTCCCGGGCTGGGCCAGATTCCCAGTACCTGAGAGATGCAGAGCGTACGATGCCTCGAACAGGTGATTGTCAGATGGCGGGAAGTCCTTCCATGAAACAGACACTTGGGACACAGTGGCAAAGACATTAAGGCCTTCCATCGAATAGCCCACACTGCTTAAAGGCACTAATACCAGCAACAGAAATATTCCATACTACCACCGAGGTTTCAAAAAAACTCCCAAAATACAAGTCTTCATAGGAAAATGTCCTTTATTGCATGACACGAAGAGTCTGTTCTTCTCCTTCTCAGGAATAGAAGGGTCTCCCTTTCTCAGGAGTCTGGAGTCTGTTCAGCCTGGCGACCTGAGAAGGGGAGGGGGGGACGTCCTGCCGGAAGGGCCCCTTGGGGGGGATGTGACTGGGGTCCTGGACTTTTTTATATGAGTCATAGCTGTTGAGCCCCTCGGGGGGAGGGGGCTGCTTCTTCATCTGCTGCTCTTTCCGCCTCTGCTCCTGGCGGAGGAGCTCCTGGGTCTCCAGCATGACCCTGGCGTTGAAGCCGTGCCCGCCCAGGTAGCCGTTCCGGGAGCCTTGGTAGCTGGAATACCTGGGGTTCTCCTTGGCACTCTGGAAGCCTTCCCCAGGGGAATAGTTTTGCTCCCAAGAATCCTGGGAGACGGAGCTGGCGTTTTTCCTGCTTTGCCTAGAAAGCAAAGCCCAAAGGTGAGTGTGAGGGTTGGGAAAAGAGGAGGGAGAGAGATGGAAGGAAGGAGTGAGGGGGCAGGGCGGAGCCAAAATAGCGTTGCTATATCCCAACAAACATTACAAGAAGTCCCATACATACGAACCTTCAAGTTGTGTACTTTCAATCATGCGAACGTGCGTTCGCATGTCCAATCACGGAAAGTTACTTCACGTGTCTGGCGTACATTGTCATGTGCGTGCATCCTCCACAAATGTTTGCGCTTTTGTGTACTTTACTGTACAGTACTGGGTAGAGTACAGTCGTACAGTACCTTCATTTCAGGCCCAGGATGTCCGGAAGCAAGCGGAAAAGCAGCAGTGATGTAGCTGGTACTACTGTACTTTTCAAGTACTGTACTGTAAGATTAAACGTGTTTTCTTTATTTTGGGGGTTGGTTTGTTTTTTTTTATGTATTATTTGTGTGGAAAGTATTATAAAACGATTACAGTACAGTACTATCTAGCTGACTGTGTGAGCTGGGTACCTAGGGTAACTTTGTCGGACTTACGAACACGCTCTCGGAACGGAACTTGTTCGAATGTAGGGGACTTCACTGTATTTGGTTCCAGTCACGTGCCAGACACTGTGACAGGGGCGGGAGCATGAAAACATGCCTGTCCCTGGCAAGTCCAAGTCTGAGACAAGTCTGCACCAACAATGGCTACACAGGAGAGACAGCTAACAGATTCCGCGGCTACTCAGATACAGGGTCCTCCTCCCGTGTCTGGGCGGTGCTCTCTGTTCTGCTCAGGGTGACAGCGTCTCCCGCAGTTTAGACTCATTGGCAGAACGCTGTTAGGGGCGTTAGCGACTTGGCAGCTTCTACGCCAGCAATAATGTCTCGCTTTACAACATTACAATTCAATTCAAGACAAGCCAAACAAATATTTTACACGGCTACCACCATCATGCCAGAGACGCCAGCTAATATGAAGTACGTGTGACGGATTCCGATTTGAGTTCAGTTACGAAAGCTTTAAGTCTAGACTGCTTTAGGATTAAAAATGCAACAGGCGGTCCCTTAAAGCCCCGGCTTTTGAGTTGTATATGCCAGCAACTGACACCCTTCGGAATACAAGCTCGTCAAGATTGCAGAGCCTGGACGTGTGCGGAGGAAGCACTATTTTCCTGCCCACGGTATCCTTCCCCAAGCCCAGGGTAACTTCCTCAACTCATTTTCTGTCACCCCAGGATGGGGAAATGAATCAGAGTCCTATAGAAATTTCAGCTTCTTATCCCTTCTGCAATAAAGTTGCACATCATTTTCAGGAAACATGATCGTTTTGAAACATCTTTAATTTACTATCAAGTCTCTAGACGCTTTTATGAATTTACAATACGATTGGCTATGATAAAGTAAAACAATTTTGTGCCAGGAAGGAAGACATGTCCTAATTTTTTTGCCTTAAAAATGGAAGAGAAGGAGCGAGAATTGAGCCGTAAAACAAAAAAATATATTGCTCCATTTATCAATAAGAAAATCATTCTCATCAACACACACAACATGACAGAGTGTTCAGAAAGACTGGGAGAGGAAAAATAAGGTCTGTGCAGCACTGGGTCTCCCACAGGAATGAAGCCATTTGCATTCCTGAACATTCAGAAGTGCTGTCAATGTGGCTTGGGATAAAATCTGCCCATTTTCCATATGACCTAAAATGTAGTCAAGGGTATTTTCAATAAGGAAGATGAACCACTGTCCAGAATCCTCCCTGGATATGACTCTGATTAACTGAACAGTCTACAGTATATCCATCCTTTTAACGGGAATCGGGCCATGTGTACCGTCCGCCCAGGCAAGAATCCTTATATTTGATGGACTAGTTTATTTGCCTAAAGCACTGATTACCTTCACTTAAAGAGTCATAAATTAATCTGCTCAGAGCAATGAGTGATGGAGAGTGCCAGCATGAAACCAAGGGATTTGACATCAATCATGAAACTTTAATTAACAACAAACTTGTTACTGATGTTATAGCAACAACGTGGGATTCCCTCACAGGTTAGTTATCAGTTTAAGGATAACCGGAAATAGGCTTCTTCACCCTTGGTCCACGGGGATCCACTAGCCCTGTCCATCCCCGTCTCCAACTCCATGATGCCGGAGGCTTTGCTCCACGTAAGCACGTACCGGAAGTTGCATTTTGAATCAGTCCAGGAAAACAGAGTCTTTTTGTATTCAAACACACTGAGAATTCACTAACGGTTTGTTCAGGATGGAAATTATGACGATGTGGGAGAAAGAATTTCTTGAAGCTAAAATTTTCTTCAAATTAAGCAGTTTAGAGAGAAGGAAGAAAACCTCCCTGAGGTTCGAAGTAAGACACTTGAGGAAAGTACATACACACAGATATGTACACATGGATGCATGGACACACGTACACACACATACACACACACACACACACACATGCTTCCTCAGAAAGGAAGCTAGCGTAGCAACAAGCTCTTGATTAAAGAAGAGGACAAGAAATGAGCAGGTTGTAGAGAAACACAAGAAAGCAGCAGACAGAGAGTCTCCTCCCCTGGAAGATGAGGCACGCAGGCGCGGAGCACAGTGTGAGAGAGGCTGGGCGTCCCGCGGACACAGATCCAGCCCTGGGTCTGCGCGTGTGGCTGTGTGAGCCTGGGAGGGTTATCCTCCCTGGGCCCAAGGTGCATCATCTGTGAAACAGGCATAATCTCTAATCTCATAGGGTTCTGGGGAGAAATAAATGAAATCACAGACGTAAAATGCTCACAAAAGTGTGGCATATAGTACATGGTTCACTATTGGGTGACTTTCAAGTGACTTTGTCTCCAATAATTAGGCTCTGGGTTTGGGAGGGCATCTTTCTGACCAAGGGAAAAAAATAAACAAAAAGTTCAGCTTTCTGTCTTTTGTCTGAAGGGTTGGTAGAGATCAGGGAGCAGAGAAAGGCACCAAAGACTATCTGGAGAACCCTCACTCGGGGAAGCAACTCACAAACACGTCCCAGAGTTAGAATCAGAAGCAAGCTTCCCACTGTCCCAGCTTTGCTCAAAGGCCACGAATAACCACAGGAGCATCATTCCTTCCAATGAATGTCTTTACAGTCAACACGCAGGTTTGTTGGGTCCTGGAATGCGCTCACTGGAGACTCGTGAGTCGACCCAAAGCACGGACCGTGGTGTGGCAATAACTCCCTCTTAGTGATGATGCCTGAAGACCACTGTCATGTACAGGACACCCAGCAAAGCCCCAGCGCCTGAGGAAAGCCGTCAGTCACTGCGCTGAGGAGGACACGCAGGGATGAAGAAAGACAGACCACAGCTGACAAGGTGAGAGGGAGTCGAGACACGTAATAAACGGGCCTGTGGGGGAGACTGAGTCAGGGCGTGGAGACACAGCCGGGAAGCAAGGTGGATGAGCAAGAAGCCACCAATGGCAGGAGGAAAGATGCAGAGGAAAGGTAAAGAAAAGCATTCAACAAAGCATCTTGAGTATGTTTTTCTATCAGTGACTATGACCCAACATACTTTTCTACTAGATTTAGAGCTGCCTTTTGGATACGAAGGAACTAAGCTAGGCATTTTTAAAAGGATTTAAAAAGAGAAAGTAAAACAGAAAAAAGAAAACTAACTTAGGAATACAAAAATAAAAAAGAAATCCTCCTCTGATTGAGAATTAAGCGTGTGGCCACTCGTGTCCCCTTCCCCCGATCTCGTGTTACCACCTGGCCAGTGTTTCTTACTGACGTTTCACGGTGCAACCTGAATTCTGCCTATAGGTTTCCTTAATCACAGTGAGAATTTACAAACCCCTCTGGTGCGTATACATCCCTCTAATTCAAACCACCTCACCTAGTGCGCCTGATACAGTCTCGACCATTTGTTTCCTTTTATGCTCCACTTTGCAACTGAACCCTTTGTGTGTGCGTGAAATCGTTTTGGTATCAAATGCCGCAGCAACTTGCTCGGACCAAAGTCCACTAATTGTCCACATCCGAAGAGCTGAGGTCAAGTGTCTTTGAAGAATATCACATGTCAGAAACGGGGATTCGCCTCCAGCTCGTGCGGGTCACAGCCCCCCTCCGATCTCCAGCCTCTGGCTGAGTGAGGTTTCCTGCAAGGAACCAAGCTGTGTGCAAGGCCCTGCATTCCTAATTCCCTCACTCAGAGATGCACGTTGGGGAATTACAGTTGACCCTTGAACCGCATGGGTTTCGACTGCACGGATCCACTTGTACATGGATATTTTCCAAGAGTAAGTACCTCAGGACGACAGGGTCTGTGGTTGGTTGAACCCATGGACACAGAGGAGTCGTGGATGGAACCATGGATACGGAGGGCTGACAATAAGTTATATGCAAATTAACTCCCCAACTGTACTCTAAAAGAAGTGAATGTGATGTACAGGCCGACCAGCCCCACTCACCTAAACTCACACAGCTCTTTAATTTTAAGATTTCTACTTTTCTCCTATCCGCACAGAATAAAATGGCTAATAGTAAGGGAGTTATAAATGACCAGAGGGAAAGTTCTGGTTCTTTAGGGAAACACTAACTGACAGCAATAGTCCCAGCAGCGGCAAGCCGCTGGTCCATGGAATTCCAGGTGCCTCTGCCTGTGCTTCAGGGGGAGAGGAGGGAGAGAAGCACAGAGGACGGGAGAGCTGGAGAGGGTTAGGGGTGGAGATGGAGAGGGGGCGCCAGGATGAAAGGATCCGTTTGGAGAACTGAGCGACTTTGGAAGGTGAGCAGGAGTAATCCGGTGCACCTGCCTCTCTCTGGTCCTCTTCCCGAGGATGGGGCCCCAGAGTCTCTCCTCCCACCAGGCTCTCCCGCCCCTATCCCCCCTCCTTCCCTTCCCTAGTCCTGGCCATTTCCCATCTCACTTTCTTCTTACACACACTTTATGAGAGCTCTCCTCCATTTCTTACAAATAGTGTCAAACACAACTAAAGTATAAGAAGCCAAACATTTTGCCAATAAGATAAGATCACAGCCCCTGCGCGGACACCACCATCCGCGTGGGCGTGATGCACAATGGCCACTGCGTGGCTGGGACAGCAGGGCCACATCAGGCATGTCAGGTCATCCCCATCATCACGCTCGTCTTTCTGACGGAAGGCAAGCTGACAGGCTGCAAGAAGGGAACTTACACAGCAGAAGCTTTTTGCGTAATCCTTGAAGTGTTGCCCATTTGATGCTCCGGGGTGATTCAGGTGGTGGCCTCCCCCCAAGTGCTAAGGGCAGCAGAGCACAGAGACCTTTATGTCCATATCTGCTCACGTTCCAAAAGTGAGCACCAAAGCCCTCGGTGGCAATGAGCATTACAAGATAGTGGTTTAGCGTCGGGGCTGGGCAGGGTGGGGTTTGAATTCTGGTGGAATTACGTACTAGTGTGGGACCTTGAGGGGCGTACCTTAATTTCTCTGAGTTGTTTCCTTGTAAGACGTGCTCTCCAAGGTCTTGTCTAGACCTAAACTTCAATGATTCTTGCCTAGAGTGGGCTCAATAACTGTTAGTTATGCTCCCATGTAAAAGAAAGGATACTTCCGTACTCAAAGGAGACACAGCTTTACGGATTGAGAGAGGACAGCTGAGTGATCGAGTTCCCACACTAGGCAGTGCCCCTCCTGGTACAGAGCTGCACTCACACCACGTGGGCGTGGCTGACCCGGGTCAGTGCAGTGAAGTCCCCCGGGCCTGTTATGGTGGTTATTTAACACTAAAAGGACTCCCCTTTATTAGAATCAGGATCACTTTCATATCAGTCGGTCAACTTTGCCCCACCCCAGCACTCTTTTCCCCCAAATTCAAAATGGTCTACTTGATATAAACATGGTAAGTAGACCGTTTTCCACCCAAAATGATTTTGTCACCTGGTTTTGAAATCGTGTTCCGTACAAACGCCTGTAAGAATTGTGATGATAGGCGTGACTTCTTTGGGGAAGTTTGGAAAGCTGAATGGTTTTAAACACTTTCATTATTTACAATACTTAGACTTGGAAAATGGCTATTTCAATGCCTTAGGGCGCCGTTACCTGAGGGCTCTCAGGCCTTTGGCAGAGAAGCCCTGGGGCAGAGGGGCCTCCACGTGGGGAGCCCGGCAGGGAAACCCTTCTGGCTCAGCCATCAGCTAGGCAAGTGGACATCCCGGGACTCTCCGAGGTTCAACACTGAGCAGAAGCAAGGATGGCAGGACGGCAAGAGAGGCAGGTTTGGGACCACTGATCCCCCTTAGATACGGTGCCTGGAGCATTTAGCCCCTATCCTTTTGGAGAAGTCTAGATTTACAAGATATCATTTATCCTAGTTACCCCTGAGCTGAGCAAAGTTCTCTTTCCATTTCTCAGTTGAGGAATCTGTCTCCAGCCCCATGGGAGGTCGCAGAACCAACACGGTAAGTCCCCTACATACGAACCCCCAAGTTGCGAAGATGTGAACCTGCATCTGGTTCCAGCAAGGAACCAGAACCTGTGCCGTCAACGACAGGCGTGAGGGACATGGCAGCTCGCCCTCCGTCTCCTATCGCTGACGATCCTTCAGCTCTACCGCCTCCCACCTCCTCTCCCTCCTCCAGTCCGTACCTCTTCTTGCCTGTTCACCCGATGCCAGCCCCTGGATGCCAGCTGCTGTACGACTGTACTTTTCAAAGTACTGTACTGTAAGATTAAAGATGTTTATTTTTTGTCTTTTAGGTATTATGTGTGTGAAAAGTATTCTAAACCTATTACAGTGCAGCACTGTGTAGCTGATTGTGTTAGTTGGGTACCTAGGCTAACTTTGTTGGTCTTATGAACAAATTGGACTTACAAACGTGCTCTCAGAACGGAACTCGTTCATACGTAGGGGACTTACTGTACCAGAACCCAGGTCTGACCCCTAAGACCAGTCCTCGTGGATCAAGCCACTTCAGGTCCAGTGAGGGAGCTGTCTGGTGAAGGTTTGGGCATCTCCTAAAACACCTCCCTCCGGGTCTCCCTGCCACGTGGTAAGGTGGGCTCTAAGTAAGCGATGATTCCCACCATCTACGTGCGGTTCTTCGTTATTGGAGAAAGCGCACTGGGGAGGAGGGATTTCCCAAGGGACAAGGACAGGGAGGATGGCGACACGCGGGGGGTGCGCGTGGGGTGCTCGTACCGGGGCAGGGAGCTGTACTGGCGCTGGGCCTGCTGGAAGCTCTCACGTTCTTCCTGCCGTTGCCGCTGCATCTGCACCTCCACCGACACCGAGTGCCGGCCGCTCTGCGCCGACGGTCTGGAGTTGGGCTGCAGGGGGAAAACGCAACACGAGTCACGAGAAAGGAATTACGAATATCACGGGACCTGTGACTGTTTCCATTCTCATAGACTGACTTAGAAATAATTTTCAACTTCCGTGAATTTCTTAAAAATCAAGTGCAATTTTCTCAGGAGGCATCTCATTGATCTCATGAGCCCCAAATACCCCATCATCCTAAATTTTAATTACGGCTTTAGAATGGTTTAAAATTGAGACGTCCACCTTTCTAGTCTGCCTAAGTGAGGTTTGGTAAATACTGACATTAGACACTAGTTTATATCCCTTGTATATACAGCAAATACAGGGGAGTAAGGCTGCTCAGAAATCTAGAAGCAATGCCAAAAAATATAAAAATTTGCTACAATAATTCACAACAGTGGGAAAGTCCAAGGGTACACACTTGGAAGTTGGCCATGCTGGTGAATCTTTTCGGTAGTTATGTATTTTACTCTAGCAGTAGGATACAATGTAGCTGATTCCCCTTTTATTAAAGGATGACAGCTAAATTTTGAACCAAAATTAGTTGAAACTAGGCAGTGTTCACCACGTACAGGTCCTCCAATCCACGGATGGCAGCCACATGCGAACAGAAACACTTATCAGAAGAATGAATCTGCAAGCTAACAGCTACTGGAATTGGTTATGAAATAACACATTTTGCCTTAGTTATGAGGATACGGCATTTTTACCTAGGTTAATTATACGCTACAGAGAAATTTTCCATCCTCTGGCTAAATACTTTGGTCAGCAGGTCATCTGCTCATTGCTGCCACTGACCAAAACCAGATATTGGGTGATATATGATGCTGGGCCCCTGTGGATGCTTTAGCTTCTCACCGTCAGCGTTCAGCTCACCTTCGAGATCTGGCCTTTTGAAAGTAGCTCCACTCAAAACAGACAACGATGCCTCTAACTTTACAAAACAGCGGACAGTGGTTGATCACAGCATCAATGGCAGTCACTCTTAAGTACTCCTTTTTAGTGCTCGCCGACCTCTGCCCCCTTTGTGTTATGCAACACTGTGCGATAGGCTTATTCTGAATGAAGACTGTCTCTTATAAACAAGTTATGGATTTTCTTCTAGAGTTGAAAGCCAATGAGAGACCTGGGCTCAATAATCATTTTCTGAAATCATATGAGTCTCAGCCTTCGTTTGGAGCGTGTAAGATAACACGTGGGTTTGTTCCTTAAAGAGTGGCTCCTCTGGTTGGTTTTTGTGTGAAGAGAAAGAAAGCAATCTCTATTGTCCCCTTTCTGCCTAGCTAGCATAGCCCATTTGTTGGTAAGCAATGATGAGGCAATGTGCAGGACAAAATTTCAAAGCATATGTACATCATCAGCGAGCATATTAAAAATATCCCGATACAAAAATAATGGGCGAAGAGGTTAGGCTTTACAATACCCCGGTCTCTACGAGTGGATGTTTATAACCACACGCCTTGGAACAAACGTGTGTTTGGAGACCCACTCCACAACACCGTTCAAAGAAAACACAGTGCCGAGTGAGCTCTGCTTATACAAACAGAGCATGAAGCAATTGTTCATCGACAACATTAAGCAGACAGACAGTTTCTTCCATGACCCTTGATGAGGCTGGCCCCGAAGAGCACTGAGCTGACCTATTATCGGTGGGGAGCCTGGGGAAGGGCCACTGGACGGGGAAAGTGAAGCAAGGAGATACGCCTTCGAAAAGAACCCCATTTTCCTTTCCTTTACAGCCCGTCTAAGCTACACACATGTGTCAAACAGTCTTGAAAGGCCTGGCATGCTGCTGCAGGATTTAGTAACCAGCTTTTCAAGCTCCCGCCGTTCTGTGACACGCTGCTTGTGGAGCTGTGAAAAGAAAATGCAAGGTCTTGTAGAAAGGTGTTTCTCCCAGAGGCCTGAAAATTTGATTCTGACGGAGGAAAAAAAAAAAAAAAAAAAGTTGAAGGGCTTTTGCTTCCGCTACTGTGCGTTTTCTGATTTTCTGGTACTGTTTATCAGTGGCACATCTGGTGGATCTGGATGAACCCCAGTAATGAAATTATCATGGGATCTGAAGACTTAGAATGAGGGAATGAGTTTGGAATCAGCAAACTGACATATTTCATTCTGTTTGCTCACTCTGATGAAATACAAACCTCAGCCTTACTATTAATATTTTACTCTCTTTCTCTTTTCAGAGCATGCAAAAGAGTAGGTTATTAGAAAGAATCACTGGGACTTCCCTGGTGACGCAGTGGTTAAGAACCTGCCTGCCAGTGCAGGGTACACAGGTTCGATCCCTGGTCAGGGAAGAGCCCACATGGCGCGGAGCAACAAAGCCCGTGCGCCACAACTACTGAGCCTGTGCTCTAGAGCCCGCACACCTCGACGAAGAGTAGCCCCCACTCGCTGCAACTAGAGAAAGCCAGAAAGCCCGGGTGCAGCAACGAAGCCACCACACAGCCAAAAAAAAAAGAAAAAAAAGAAAAGAAAGAAAGAATCACCCTTAGTTTCAGGATGAAAGTTGACTGGGCTGCAGATTTCAAGGAAGATTGTGTGCATGACGCGTCCAGAGGAACAATGAGAGAAGGTCGTCCTGGCAAGTTTTCTACTTGGCCTGAATCAAAAATAACCTGATTCATGATTTCAATGAAGATCTCGTAAAAACGTAAATTGTGGGAACAGTCTTACCACCGACAGCCCCAACTTTAAGATACTGTGGTTTTGTGGTTCCCTACGGCAAAAATAGAAAAATGTATCTAGAGTCCAAAATCACAAAAATAAAGATAGAAATGAAGAAAGAGATCAGGTTTAACCCCAGAGAGAAGGGCATGTTTTCGGATAAAACAGCATCAGCAGCTACAACAACAAAGCAACATCTATACAGGGAAACACGCAGGGAACACATAATTGTAATGATTCCAGAGATTCGCCAGACAGCAAGGCAATAGCTCAGCTTTGAGAGTGCAAATCATAAATAACCCCGGCCTTGTTTGTGATGAAACTGGTGACAAGCAGCTACCTTTTAAGTAAAAAAATAGCCCAGGTTGCCAAGGCTATAATTATGACAGAGGTTATAAGACAGAAGTATATACATGATTATCTCTTACACAATACACCGGAGAACCACGATACGTGACTGTCTTCATGGCTTATGTTTAAAACCACAGTGAAAATGATGCAGGTTGCTTTTGTAAATGAGCTGCAAAGTACTGGTCTTTATTGTGATTATGAAGAGATGCGATTTATATTATATAAAAAATTACATAAAGCTTCCAAAGCTGCGCAGTTTTGGTATCACTAACGTAGAACAAAATATTGAAAATATCTTCTGTACAGTGTTTCGCTAAATTAAGTCCTTACGCATTTCTCTCCATTAAATAAAAATCATCCTTATTTTTCCAAAATAAAAATAGACAATACAAAACATAAAAATACAAAACCCGAACTGTTAATAGACTAAAGAAAGAACAAAAATAAATGTATACTGTACAAAGTTTCAGTACTAATTTGAACCAGTTGGTATTATAAGATTTTTAGAGCGTCGTATAAAAGTGTGTGTGTCTCTTATGAAATAAAATTCAGTAGTTTTATTAATATTTAATACTGCTTAAATAATCGAATTTTTCTTCACATAGATAAGAAAAAGAGCACGTATGCATATGTGTGTGTGCACGTGTACACAGTCACACATACACATATATGTAATAGTCTTATGAATGAGAATTTAGGGTGGGTTTTCTACTTAAATAATGAATAATAAAAAATTTCAAATTTTCACATATGTCCAGGGCATGTAGGGAAAACAAAAATAAAATACAAGAAGTTTCTGTGCTTTGGATGAAAACCTATGATGAAGATGATGATAATGATAAAACAAAGAACAATGATATCCCTTGAGATTTAAAGTCCTTATTTTAGTAATTCAAATGCACTGCAATCCTAGTATGAATTCCACATTCTGATAACAAAGTCACTTAGTCGTGTTGAGAGTGTAAGTTGTTTACTCTGTTTAAAAGTGGCCATTGCTAATATTGGTAATGATTTTCTATAGAGGACTTACTGCCAACCTCTAATCCAAATAAAGTTAACTTTTGTCTCTAGATCCTGTCCTCCCTGCCCTCCCCTCTACCCATCACACACTGTACTTACACAGCTATCGATTGAACTCTGTGGGTTCTGAATGTTGAAAAGCTTAATTGCTACTAATGATGTGAGTAATGGTTGAAAAATTGCCACACATACCAATTTCCCTCATCAAGATTTTATAAATATGTGTTTTGGTCTTAACACACTATTTGTCTTCTTCTCATCTTTCCCAACCAGGGTTTGGATCTATTTTCCCATCTTAATCAGCAAGTAGGTTGAAAATAAAGGAGCAGCCCTCCAGTGTCCCTCACTGTTGGGTGGCAGGCAGGCTCATGCACTTCACCACCGGAGGGTTCTGTGGGTAGAACAGCCCATGGGTCATGGAGGCTTTGGCTTGGAGGGTGGGTCATGGGACTCCAAGAAAAGGGTCTATTCTGCAGCAGCACAGAGACACCCTTGCCATAACTAAAGGGCACCCCTTTGCTGCAAGAATGGTTTCCTCCAGGTGGATTTTCAAGAGAGGTGATTGCCACCCAATTTGAACTGGAGTAACATTACACACAGCAAGCCTATCAACTAAGAAGATATTTCTTGAGTCCAGGCGTGGAGACTCATTAGGAAGAAATGACAGCAGATACCTCTGAAGTCTTAAAGAAAGGAAGACAGGGCTTCCCTGGTGGCGCAGTGGTTGAGAGTCCGCCTGCCGATGCAGGGGATACGGGTTCGTGCCCTGGTCCGGGAAGATCCCACATGCCACAGAGCGGCAGAGTCCGTGAGCCATGGCCGCTGAGCCTGCGCGTCCGGAGCCTGTGCTCCGCAACGGGAGAGGCCACAACAGTGAGAGGCCCGCGTACCGTAAAAAAAAAAAAAACAAAAACAAAAACAAAAAAAAAGGAAGACAAAAAGAGAAGCATCATCTGCTCAAATTCCCCAGGTCCAGGGAAGGCAGTCTAGGGGTGCAGGATGGCTGTGCACTGTGACTGGCCCTCTTACTAAATCAGGCAAGAACCTAAATGGGAAAGGGGAGTTGTTAAAAGTCCAAGGCAGGAAAATGGAGAAAGGGACAGATTTTTTAAAATTTGTTTAAGGACAGACAGCTAGGAAGAAAGCTTGGGGGAGAACAGGATATTCATATCCTGGAGGATCAATTTTCTATCTGAAGGACTAAACTGCTTTCAGTCACTACCCACCCAGGATGGAAAGGATTTAGCAACACAGCTATTAAAAGCTCCATTATCCCATCCATCAACAATCTCAGCCAGTAAGTCTGCTTGTGGGCAACACTCAGGTATCTGTAAAGTTTTAACAGCATACTGTGCTTAGGTCTGCAGCCTGCAATTTAATTCTTTTAAAAGCAACACTAAGTCCTGTCCATATCTGAGCTCTGTGATAATAACCCTAACGTCAGCTATTGTTCCATTATCTTAAGAAAGATTTACAGCAACTTGCTGCTTTATTTATGCTGCACCTGGCCCTGCTTTGGGGGAAGAAGTTGCTTTTTCTTCTTCTTTTACTCAGCTTGGGAGGGAATTCACTTCAGTTATGGAGCTAAGGAAATGTCCTGGGCCTCTGCTCATCGAAGGACCTTTGGTGCCACAAATCAGCTCCCTCAGGCCCAAACGTTATTTTGAACAAAAGCCCAGGAACAGGTGCGTACTGTTCTGCTAGAGTAGAGAGAACATTGTGAAAATGGATAAGTTGAAAAGGGCCCCTTGGAAGAATTTTCTGCAGCATCTCTCTCTGTATGTAAAGTCATTGGCCTGGATATTTTTCTAAATGATACATCTGACTGCACTTCATGTGTGGGCATTTCTGACAAGCGGGGCAATTTCAATTCATATGGTCTAAACTGTACACACAGCTTGAAGATGGGCTTGTGGTTCCTT
Source organism: Tursiops truncatus (assembly GCF_011762595.2). Taxonomy (NCBI): domain Eukaryota; kingdom Metazoa; phylum Chordata; class Mammalia; order Artiodactyla; family Delphinidae; genus Tursiops; species Tursiops truncatus. Next base: position 159,065,409 of record NC_047035.1, on the reverse strand, counting down.
AACACTAAAATGATTACAAATAATTCCAGTGGGTGAGATCATGGCCTCATCCTTTCCAAACACAGTGATCTTTCAAGGTCAGAATACATACGGGAAAAGAATCAAGATTCCAAGATATTCAAAGCTCATTTTGTGAAACAGATCATAAAAACTACAGGCTACGTTACATTTTGAACAACTGAGCAGCTCTTCATAAGGCAACAATGAGAATTTGTATGAAAATTAATACACTGAGTAGAATTACAGTCACTTTACACTCATTTACACGATCTGTAGAAGGGAGAGTACACAGCAAGATCCCAATTGTTTGATACATGAATGAATGGATAAATAAATAAATAAATAAATGGAGAAGGTCAACTTCTGACCCACAATTTAGGAAATTATTCCATTCCCAAGGTAATCAGCTTGTCATCCAAATAATTCCCCGCTCAGTCATTACAGGAAATGATCATACAAGCCAAGTTGTCCATCTGAAGTTGCTACGGCATTTTGATATGCAATAATTTGGCCTATGACCTTCAGTAGTTGAGTTTCCTAACGTACAAGACATTCTCAAACATTTTTTTCCCAACATGATTGCTCATATTAAGCAGATAACATAGAAACATGTGCCAACATATTCATGCCCCTCATTAAAAAAAACTTATAAAGAAACCTAATGGATACCAAATGGTTGCCACATCTCCTAGCGCAAAACTTCTAGAGCCAAGAAGGAGGAAATGCTCATTTAGCCTCCAACAAACCTGGAGATCTTGCATGTGGATAACTAACCAGAAATAATTCCAATTAATTTTAGTTCCCAAAGATAGATCCCTCTGTTTCTCAAAGTTGTATATTTAAAATATTTTCCAACTTCAAAGAGGTGTTCTTTCAAGCTTTTTTGTGCCCAGCCACCCACAATCAATTTGGGTGTGGTTTCTCTGTGTTCAATAGTCCCTGCATCCCCTTCTCAAGACTGTAAAAGTACGCCTTTCCTTTGTATCAGCTCCACTGTGGGATCCTAAGGGCATTCTTTCTTTGTTTTCCAGAACCAAACACAATAACAGAACATAATCAACACTCAAGAAATTTGGTGAGTTAAATGATTAATTACGGACTAAGACATGCTGGTTGGATAATCCACATGCCCTGGTAAAGTAAAATGGCGTGACGCTGCCCCTCCTGGGCTGGACGAGGAGTGAAAAGCCCTTGGAGGGCCTGGGCTGCTAGAGTTACGGGCTGTGAGAACCATTTCCATATGCAGCGGCTGTTTATCCCTTCAGGTTGCCACTGGCCTCATTCTTCCTTTCAGCACCTTTGTGCAAATACACACAGTTAAGGATGTTTACCCCGCAACACAAAAGAAGCCTGCTTTAGGAGACCTAGCAGGACTAGGTGGAGTCATTGAGCCAAACAACAGAAGTAGATGAACATAATTCCATCCTGTCGCTACACAGGAATAACTCGGTTTACTGGATCATCTAGAAAAATAAACTAAATATTATTAATAGTGATATTGTTGCAGAGGACAGTTAGATTGTCACACGTATTCAATCCGTTGCACATGTTTCATAACCTCCCAAAGTCAGCTACAACTGATTTCCTGAGTTTTTCCTCCGGGATGCCGGTCTCATATTGCCTGTTCTAAGGTCCCATCTTCCTCACTTGAACCAAGGTGAGGTCCTTCAAACTGGGACGCCTTCTCCAATTTTTCCTTCTCCTTTCACTTGCAACATGAACCTTCCACAAACTCCAACTTGATCACCAAACCCCAGATCAGAACCTTTCCTGGCTTTGTGTGGAGTGTACTGAGGCTGCTGGATTTTAGGACCAAAAAGGACTTCAGTGATGATCTAAACTCTGGAGCAATGCTTCCCAGAGCTGACCATCCTTCGACATGACATGGAGGGCTTATTAAAATACAGATTCCTGGGCCCCACCCACAGAGGTTCAGATCCAGTAAGTCTGAGGCAGGGCCCAGGAACGTGCACGTGTGACAAGCTCCCAGGAGAAGCTGAAGGTGCTGGTCCGTGGACTACACTTGGAGAAGCTCCGACCCACGGCAGCAGCCTCTGTATTCAACCCAAGGAGCTCTGCTGACACCTGCTTTACTCAACACCCCCAGCTTCCTCTTAAATGTTCATTCTAACGAAAGGTTTAGTAACTGACAATCAGCTACTCTAGCCCCCTTGGTTTACAAATAAGAAAACTGAGGCCTGGAGAAAAAATTTAAAATTATTTTTTCTAACCTGGCTAGTGGGCCGGCATTCTGTCCTGATACCATTTTTGTTCAGACTTTCAGTCTAGCATTGAAAGCTCCTAGAACCTTCCCACCTTCATCTCTCCTTCCCTACAATCTAACCACACTCGGGTCCACGTCAGCCTTTTCTCACACCATTCTTTGTCTGCCCCTACTCTCCCAAATATCGAGTGTGATCATACACCCAACACGTTGAACTGAACTCGATACACGTTTTGGGCCCTAATCACTCCTCCACTTCAGGAACTCACATGCATGGACGGGACACCTTTGATCCCAACATCATCCAGATTTTCCTGGACTCCAAAAATACACTCTTTTGACCGCAGCCTCCTAAGCTTTATAATCCTAGACTGCTGGCACCCCCAGCTCCACTCCCAGCAGCCTGCCAGGCTACCAGAGCGGTACTGACCACCGGTTCATCCCTGAGGTGAATACTGTTCATCCCTGAGCTGTACTGCCCACCCTGCCCACAGGGGGCAGTGCTTCACCAGTATCCGCACCAGGCTTGCCTTCCTTGACTTTCTGCCATGTCTGTCTTGCCAATCCTCATCACAGAATTCAACTAAAAAATTATTTTTCTAAACAACAAGGTCCTACTGTATGGCTCAGGGAACTCTATTCAATATCCTGTGATAAACCATAACGGAAAAGAATATGAGAAAGAATATATAACTGAATTGCTTTGCTGTATAGCAGAAATAAACACAACATTGTAAATCCACTATTCTTCAATAAGATAAATTTTTTTTAAAAAAAATTATTTTCTGGGACTTCCCTTGGTGGCGCAGTGGTTAAGAATCTGCCTGCCAATGCAGGGGACACAGGTTCAAGCCCTGGTCTGGGAAGATCCCACATGCCCAGAGCAACTAATTTGGTGAGCCACAACTACTGAGCCTGCATGCTACAACTACTGAAGCCTGCGCGCCTAGAGCCCGTGTTCTGCAACAAGAGAAGCCACCGCAATGAGAAGCCCGCGCACCGCAACGAAGAGTAGCCCCCGCTCGCCGCAACTAGAGAAAGCCCGCACGCAGCAACGAAGACCCAATGCAGCCAAAAATAAATAAGTTAGTCAATTAATTTTTTTAAAATTATTTTTCTATTCCCTGTCCTCAAACCATTATTGGCTATGGTCACACTGTCATGTTGACTGGACTTACTAATACCCTCAGTTAGATTTTCCTGCCTCAGGCAGCTTATTTACTCATCTCTAGTTGACTCTCTCAGGTTTCCAAGGAAAGCCTTCACAATTCCCATCATAATGAACCCCCAAATCTGCTCCAATGCCTCCCATTCCCAGAAGTGACATCATCTCTATGGCAAAACACAAGATTAGAGCCCAAGTCTGGGGCTGGATTGGGAGGATTAATTAGCCCGCCACACTGTGGAATCTGGATTTATCTTGGGGGCATCGAGAAGCCATTCAGAGCGCTGCCGTAGAAGGGTCCCTCTGGCGGCGATGGGAGGGACGACTGGAGATGGGCTAGAGGCAGAGACCTGGCAGGGGCTCAACAAATGCACACAGGAGATGGGGGAGAATCAAGAATCACTAAATACTGTACTTTGCGTAGAGCAGATACACCATAGACGTGTTGAACTGATCTATTCAGGCTCTGACTCTCAGAAAAATGCATATAGAAAAATACTGAACTAAACTTTAAAAAATGCATAGTTGAGAGTCAGAATACTTCTGCTCTGTCTTGTCATCAGGCAAATGAAACCTATTCTGCAATGGACAGATGGTGCAACAAGATATAAAATGAAATTAGCAGTGATGAAACCCAGATGGAAATGAGGAAAAGGTCAATATGCTAAAGGTCAAAGGAATCTGGCTCCATCTTGTCTCGTTTCATAAAGGTCTGAGGTCACAGCTTCGAGGCTTTTACTGCAGGGAAGTTGCAGGACTTCCTACGACTGTGCCAAGACACCAAACACTCACCCAGGGCTGTTCAAAGCTATAGGTACGTCGCCGATCTTCCACATCTTCATCCTGCTTTGCTTGCTGAAATTCTTGCCGGAGACGCTGTATCCGATCATGGTTGCTAGGAGTTGATCTGTTGCTAAAAGACAAAACGGGCAACAGTGAACACCCTTCAGAAATACAATCTGTGGATGGAAGTTGCTAGGAAAAAATGGCAGCTTGCTGTGAAATGGTGCTGTTTGAGAGGAAGTGAAATTTTAAGACAATATCTAGGCATTTGAAATACGTTTGCATTTTGTTCTCATGATTGAGACTTACTGAGGTGATTTTAGACAGATATTCAAGAGGGCAAGTGGTATTTTTAGACATTCCTTTTTTTGTGTGTGTGTGTGTTACGTGGGCCTCTCACTGTTGTGGCCTCTCCCGTTGCAGAGCACAGGCTCCGGACGCGCAGGCTCAGCAGCCATGGCTCACGGACCCAGCCGCTCCGCGGCATGTGGGATCTTCCTGGACCGGGGCACGAACCCGTGTCCCCTGCATCGGCAGGCGGACTCCCAACCACTGCGCCACCAGGGGAGCCCTAGACATTCCTTTTTTACGCAGCTCTTGAAAAGCCTCATTTCCTCTCGGGAATCTGGCAAGGTGTTGGCAGCAAAAATTTTTTGGAAAGGACATTGCATGAAAAGTCGGAAATACCAGGGTCCAGTCCTAGCTCCTCCACCTTCTTAAAGTAAAGTACTGAACGTCTCTGGGCTGCGGCTTCTTTATATATAGTAAGTGCACATAAGAATCCTTTTTGCTCTAAATATCATAGTTGTAACAATCAAGTGAGACAACACCATACAATATGGACTCACAAACGTGCCGTATTACTTTCATAATACCATTATATGAAGCTCTTGTTTATGAGTTTTCCCACGTCTATACACAAAATCCAACACTCACAGTATACATGAAAAGCATTTTAAAAATAACCTCAGGTGGTAGTTTGATTGAACCAATGAGTTCATAATAATTTTGCCTTCTTTTTTATAGCTTTGAATTCTGTTTTATCCTCACAGAAAGCTTATAAGATAGGTGCAGAAGGTAGTATTTCACACACACACACACACACACACACACACACACACACACACACACACACACACACACAAAGGTAGAAACTGCCATTCAGAGAAGATAAGTAACTTGTTTGAAGTCTCCAGTCTTTCTCTAGCCAGTGGGGAATGTGAGACTGGAATCCAGAATTTTCTGGCCACTAACCCAGCCTCATCTCACTATACCCTGTTGTTTCATTTAGTAAAACACACAGCAGACATCAAAGCCCCTCCCCTATTAAATTACATACATATTTAAAACAGTATTTTGCAAGAGTAATAGATATAACCAAAATCAATCTTAAATCTCACAGCACTTTTGGTGGATTCCATTCCCTAAGCACAAAATTACATCCAATCCGGACAGCTATTCAAGCACATTAGGTATATAGTTTTCCAACAAAACTTCAGACTTCCTGAGGACAAGAACCAAGTCTTATATTTATCACATATACCCCTCCAAGCTGCTGGCAGAATGGGAAGCTGTCAGCCAATAGGAGGATGGGTCCCTTCATTGAAGACCTGTTGCCCTGATGACTCAGAGTGGATCTGAGTTCTTTTGGCTGCACAGCCCCCTGGGTAATGTCATTTGTGAGAGATGGGCTGGAAAGAGAAAGTCTGTCAGAGGAGAGCCTATAAAATTCTCAAACTAACACGTCTTTGTATAATTTCACATAGTTTCAAGAATTCCAAAGGTTTGAAAATCTCAAATTGAAAATGATCACATCCAGGACCATAACATGAACAACTTCTAAGAATAGGGGATTGTCTTTCATCACTTCATCTCCTCGGTGGGTTCCTATCACCCTTATGTTTCTATCAATTTCATGAGAGCTTCTGGAATATCCTGTCGATACATTCAATTTGATGATTTTCCCAGTCAGTGAAAACTTGTGTTCCCTTTGTTCCTCTTCTGATAGATCTTTGGGACTGATCAGCCAGAGAACATGGAAAGTTAATCTGTAAAATGTGCTAGTTGACAACACGACACTTCCGTCTACACGTGGGTACCACTTTAAACTTCCCCTCCACACTCCTGAGCCTAGTAGGGTGTTATTCCTACTGGTTTTTAAATCATATATACAGCATCTTATCTTGTCCCAGCAGATACATTTTCCAGATGGAACGCCCAATCCACAGAACTCCTCACCCTCCATGTGAAACTGTGATGGTGTAGGTACGTGGACAGATTCATAAGACAAAGGCTAGGAAAGTGAACATTCATTCACCTCACTGCCCTCTTTCCAGCTGTGACTCTTTTGTCCCCTGCATACTTCACAGCTTTTAATAGGGGGATTGTAGGAGGCTTGCCTGGCGAAATATTTTACAAGTCTTAGTAGAAATATTTCCCTATTATTTTCATGTAGCACAGACAGTTTTAACCACATAATTATTAGGTCCATGACGTCCAAACCATTGGTGAAAACGGACCTCTTCTTACTATTTGTGATTACCTGAATGCGCAGTCTCCCAAAAAAGTGATTTGGTTATACGTATACTTGTATCTATTCTTTTTCAGATTCTTTTCCCATTTAGGTTATTACAGAATATTGAGCAGAGTTGCCTGTGCTATACAGTAGGTCCTTGTTGGTTATCTATTTTTTTTTTTTTTTTTTTTTTTTTGCGGTACGCGGGCCTCTCACTGTTGTGGCCTCTCCCATTGTGGAGCACAGGCTCCGGACGCACAGACTCAGCGGCCACGGCTCACGGGCCCAGCCGCTCCACGGCATGTGGGATCTTCCCAGACCAGGGCACGAACGCGTGTCCCCTGCATCGCAGGCGGACTCTCAACCACTGCGCCACCAGGGAAGCCCTGGTTATCTATTTTAAATATAGCAGTGTGTACATGTCAATCCAAAATTCCCAATCTATTCCTCCCCCCCATCTTTCCCCCTTGGTAACTGTAAATTCATTCTCTAAGTCTGTTTCTGTTTTGTAAATAAGGTTTTGCATCATGAAGTAAATTTTTTTTAGATTCCACATATAAGCGATATCATATGATATTTGTCTTTCTCTGTCTTACTTCACTTAGTATGGTAATCTCCAGGTCCATCCATGTTACTGCAAATGGCATTATTTCATTCTTTTTTAATGGCTGAGTAATATACCATTGTATATATGTACCACATCTTCTCTATCCATTCATCTGTCAATGGATAGTTAAGCTGCTTCCATGTCTTGCCTATTGTAAACAGTGCTGCAATGAACACTGGGGTGCATGTATCCTTTTGAACCATGTTTTTCTCTAGATATATGTCCAGGAGTGGGATTGCTGGATCATATGGTAATTCTATTTTTAGTTTTTTAAGGAACCTCCATACTTTTCTCCATAGTGGCTGTACCAATTTACATTCTCAGTCTCACAACAAGGGAAGTGGACTCAAGTCCTTAATTTTAAGTTCTGGTGACCTTCATGCTTTTCATAGGACAAGACAAGATCTGGAAGTCACTTCTGACCTTATTTCCAAATCTGGGCAGCTGGCGAGACCACTGTTTCACTCCCTTTTCCTTGCTTCCTTTCTTCTTATGCTCTAGAGGAAGCAGACTGACCTGCCTAAGACTAGCAAAGCACCCGAGGGTTGAAGGCTGCAGTGGTTTTCTGATGGATGGAGATTTCCAAAGACTGGAAGCCTATCAAGAATCCTTGGGGAATAACAGCTGGCAGTCTGCAGGTGAAACCCTGGCTTCTAGAGATGGAACCACTGCAACTGCTTAGTTCTGCCTCTCAGGCCAGGCTCTAAGGGCCAATAACTCGCATCTGGATTTCTAAAGCTCTTGGTTACCTCTTCTGCCAAGAAGGCCAAAGGAAATTTGAAATATTCATTAGCATTTGTGACGCATGCCTGCAGACCCCAATCAGCTTATACTTGGGTTCACTGCCAACTTAAAGTTGCTCATTATTATTTTTTTTTTGGTGAGGAATATAACAAAGATATCACCTAAGTTGATCAGATGGGTGAATGAGACAATAAAACTCTTAATGAGGAGTCAGTAAATCATAATTTACCAAGAGTATACAGAAAGGAGGGATGAGGATGGGAATGACAGAGATGCTTTTTGGGTAAAAAAAATCTACACGGTTTATGTCCAACATTAGCATTTAGCCTTTCTTACACATTGGTGTTTATACACGTGCACACACTCGTGTGTGTGTGTGTGTGTGTGTGTGTATTTTAAACTAAATGAAGAGGATTTTGGTCCCGTAATGATCTGGGATTTTTTCTGACAGGGTCAAGAAAGCGTACATTGGATCATACACTATGGAGATCCCTAACACACGTGTACAACCTAACCCTGACTTAGATGGAACCTAAATCTTTCCCATCCAATTACCGTGGGAATGTACTCTTTCCTATCAGAGGTAGACCACACAGAGTACTAAGTTTTAAAACCTTCAGATTGGACTCCTGCGATGTGCTTCACAAGCAAAAGTAGCTGAAAGCACCAATCCATGCTAACTGCAGCCACAATCCTATCTGTAGATAAGCATCTGAGCCTGCCCCGCATCTGCGCTGCACAGGTGCACTGAATGAGGAAAGAAACTTCATAATCGCGGGCGGGTCTCACCACTAGACACGTCTTGTGTATGAATCTCACCATCCAGAGTGCTTTTCAAAAAATGCCGATCGAGACTCATCTTGAGATATTCTGAGTCAGCCCGGCTAGTGCAGGGCCCAGGAAGCTGCATGCATTTGAAAGCACTGCAAGTGCTCTACGGACAACACTTTGAAAACAAGGCCTGCAGGCTTCATAGTTGGGACAAATTCCAATGCCTGCAGGGCAATTAACTAAAGAGTGAAGGAGACCCGCTGCGCTGGAAGCACGAAGTATGTCCTTGGACAACTGGGAGAAATATGCTTGGTCTAGAAAGGGAGGCCCCTACTTGGTTCCAGTAGATCATTGCCCTGAAAGGATATGGGTCTGATGTTGCCTTCTAACTTTTTTTTTTGAGAGAAGTCAGAATTATAGTCCCCACCCTACCTTCTAATTTTTTTTTTTTTTTTTTTTTTTGCGGTACGCGGGCCTCTCACTGTTGTGGCCTCTCCCGCTGCGGAGCACAGGCTCTGGACGTGCAGGCCCAGCGGCCATGGCTCACGGGCCCAGCCGCTCCGCGGCATGTGGGATCCTCCTGGACCGGGGCACGAACCCGCGTCCCCTGCATTGGTAGGAGGACTCTCAATCACTGCGCCACCAGGGAAGCCCCCTACCTTCTAATTTTAAATATTGGCTTATTTAATTTTTCAATCCTAGGTGAGACAAAAACATATCTGTTGCCTGCTAGCTTGTAAGCTCTACTTCATATTCTACAGATGCTGCCTATTTTATATGTTGCTTTTCTAGGTTATTTACTTTCACTGCACCGAGATAAGGCTAGTGGACCCCTAGTAACAGGCCCAAGAAGCAAATATTTAAAAAAAAAGACCACTGGGCATTGTCCATGCAGCCTTGCCTCTGCTCCTGATCTAACACTGGGCACACTGGCCTGCAGGCTTGAGTTCTGACCTATCTTTTCAGACCATCATATGCTGAGAGAGAGGTGTTTGTGATGTGACTGATGAATTCTTTATGGACTAAAAATACTTTAACATTTGCATGTTTAATTATGCAAGGGAAATCCAGAAAACTGGAATAGAGGGCATAGCCTTAAGACCCAGAATTCAATGGAAGGGAGAATAACCTCATTGCTCTGAACAAGGAGGTACCATCTTGGTACATACTTTCCTTCCTACAGAAGGAAGGAGAAAGGGAAAGCGAAGAGAGGAGGAAGACAGAGGGAGGGGATGTATCCATGGGCTCAGAAGGGGGAGATGATTCTACACTCTAGTACAAGAGAAGAGACACTTCCAAGGAAGAGAGGAGATAAATTTCCTCGTATCTTTCTTTCTGTAATACCCTTTCTTTTTCTTTCCATCTTTCCAATTCTACCAGGAAGTCAAATTCCACCTCCTTGAAGCCTTTCCTAACTACTGCAGCCCATGTTCATCTTTTCCTTTCAATTCCTCAATACTCCCTGTCCTCTGACCCAGATACTGTTTTACAGTGTTTGGTACTTAGACGGGTGTGTGTTTCTCTTCCTTAAGTTTAGGCCTTCATTACAATCATATATTTTGTACGTCACATCCCTGCGGCAGGTAAATTGTTAGCAAATATTTATGACGGACAGACTTTCAGGTGTCCCATGATCCCTGCCTCTGGGATCCCAACCTTTGTGCAACCCAAACACATGAGTGTGGGCAGGGCCTGTGACTTGCTTCTATCCAGTAAAATAAATAAGAACACAGGGTCCATCTTACTAGTCCTTCGTTCCCCTTTCTGGCTTTGAAGAAGGGAGCTGTCATGAATCCTACAGCTTCAAAGAACAGAATAATGCCAACAACTCCAGGAGCAGGGAAGTGGGGCTTCCCTAAGCACAGCCTCCAAGTGAGAACCCAGGCTGGCTGACACCTTGATTGCCCCAGGATGAGACCTTGAGCAGGGGCGTTCCGCTAAGCCGTTGCCAGACGCCAGACCCAGAGAAACGGATACAATAAACATGTGTTGTTTGAAGCTAAGTCTGTGTTAACTTGCTCTGCAGCAAAAACTGATACCCACTGATGATGGCCTTGGCTGTGGGACTTGATTTGGCCGGTACGATGTTAGTGGATATGATGCAAACAGGGGTTTGCGATGTGATTGTATGGCAGGTCTCCCTCTGATGACAACAAAAGATAACACCTAAACTCCCTAAACCTTGCTCTCTTCAGCGTACACACACACACCACCTATCACCACCATGTCACCTTAAACAATGTGAGGGCGTTGTACACTATTAAATGAAAGCAAGTAGCCTGGAAGTGCTCACAGAACTATGCCTTGTCCACAGTTGCAGCCTAATAAATATTGCCTGTTGCAAAGCCTGTTGGTTAGAAGAGCAGAGTAAAAGAGAGGAATCATACTTGATGAATGAGTTTTACCACTATCATTTATATGATTTATCACTCCAAAGTTCTGGTCTCCTAGAAAAATTACACAAAGGAAATACTATTGCACAGGATGTCACTGAAAGATGGTAACCGCCAGACTTTAACACGTGAAACCAATGGAGTGCACTTTCCACTAGACACCAGCGTACAGCCAAGAACACCCCACGGAAATCTACCCAATGGCTTAGGGTAACTCCTTTTGTCAACCTCCCCATCACTTCACCAAAACGCCCCACTCTGGTTCTATGCTCTCTGCAAATCAGCCCTCTTAAGGCCAAAGCAACAATGTTTTCCCCGAGTGTGGGGAGAACAGCCCCACCAACCAGGTGGTTTGGTAAAACCAAACTCAAGGACTCATCCTAGTTTCTCTTTCTGGCAGAAATTGGTGACCTGCTAGGATCTGGGTCAACACACAACCCACAAGGAGATATTCCTGGTTAAAACGGGTTTTAGTCACTTTGCCAAGGATTCAGTTTGTAACAGATGTCCTTCCAATCCCCAATTTGCAAAAGAACAGGGACACAGTAAAGATTCTGGTTAACCGTATCAGCTCATACCTTCAGCCTCTTCACTGTTGCTCTATACTTCTCAGCCTTAGCAATTTACTTTCTGGCCTAAGTACAAAATTCTACTCCAAATGCTAGTGAATTTCATACCTGTACTTGGCATCCAATTACTGGGGATGCAAAAGGACATTATTCTTCTTCCCAATTAAAAAAAATGCAAAAGCCGATTTCCAAATTATACCTGAGACCGTGGAGATAAAGCAGCTGCACACTTGAAGCTTTTTCCTGTTGATGTATTTCTATCACCTCCCCCCAGGTGTTCCACGGGCGCACCAGATGGGAAAAGTACCAGCCTCTCTGCTTAAGGAACTTTTTCTCCTCCACCTGCCGGCACTTCAAAGACCTATCCTCTCCGGATCCTGGGATGCCACAGTCAGGATGCTGAAACCTCATTATGGTTCGCATCCCAGCACACTTAGAAAGGCGATAGTTAAGTTAAAGCTTCCAAGACTCCATTCGTTTATACTCAGATCCTGTTCTGCTGACCTCTGATGTCTTTAGCTAACAACTCAAACTTCGTGCAAGGTTTCTGGGTTTTAGTCGACTTATTTAAGGGAAATGTTATCTTTTTATTGATTTCCTTGGTATTTACAGAGACGGAAAGACTAAAGATCCAGCACAGTATGGGAACAACCTATCCTGCAAGACTACTCGTATTTTTGGAAACATTTTCATTGGAGAAAAATTAGAGCGTATTTCCCTCCCTTGCTTGATGAATTCTTACATCCGAGGAACGGAAAAGCTTTTAGTGCCTTTATTACTACCAGTGGCAAGTCCAAAATTCAACTATTTCCTGGATGTCACTTAAAACAGACAACCAAACTGGAGCAGGCAAAAAGTGACACTGGAGAAAACATATGTAGGCCAGACCTGTCACATAGCTTTGGAAACAGGCAGCCAGCAATGACCACAAGCGTCTCAGATCATTAAGCAATGTCTTACTGTGATGTTACGCATCGATGTACGGAGTTGTAATCCTTTCAAAATAGACAGATTGTCAGCGTGATAAAGTGGACATAAACAAGTTCTTGAACGGGGATGACTAAAGTGTTGGTGGGGGGGTGGTGGTGACGTTACTGAACTAAGAAGGGATGCTAGCTCAGGGACCAGGAACCAATGCCATTCAGAGGCTGCAGGTGAACACCGCTCGTCTCACTTAGATATTTTTCTCTACTGATTAGCAATACCATAAAACATTCCTGATTTTGTAATCGCCAGACAAGTAGTTATAATCTACAGATGTCAGAACTGAGTTCTTAATTGCTGTAAATTAGTGAGCAAACCCGGGTTTCTCATTAAACCCATTACACCCCGTATGGTAAAATGGAGCACGTGTCACGTGTTCTCTTTCCTGCCACTCAAATCGGGAGCATTCTTTGTGAAATCCCGGGGACACACAGAGCAGCAGAGAGAGAGTGCTAGGGTGTGTTTGTGGCGGGTTCCTGTCCCCCAGAGTGTGCTTCCTCTAGGGGGAAAAGAAAAGCCTCTAAATGGCAATGAATTTGTTGCCTACATTCTAACAATGGGCTCCACCGTGCCTCATCTTTGCTTCCTTAAGGCAGAGTAAGTGGTATCACTCCTCTGAAAACTTCTGCTTCTCTTAGAGGAACGTGGAAGCACTTCTTCCCATGGCCCATGGTTTGCCTCCTGTCACCTGTGCAGGCGAAGAGGCATACATTTCTAAACTAAAAGGGAAGGAACAGGCTAAAATGCCATGACAAAGCCAACGCTGAACTTCAGCTTAGGTCCGCATTAGCGGGACCAGGCTAAGAAGACTGGCTTTCTGCTATGGCTCTGCCTCTCAGACTGGAAGATTTATGAGGAATGGGGGAAAGGGTGGGAGGGTTAAACCAAGAAATGTATCAATTACCGAACTACAGATAAAAATAGCTCCTCTGCACAAGCTTCATTAAGTTTTATCAGCAAGTATCTTGGGGTTTTACACTCCAACCACAGGTCATAAATTCTCAGTAAATCCTCCGTATGTTCACCAAACACCTGAATTCAATTTCTCTTCTGGTTGTGAAGGAGGAATGCGGTGCTCAAATTAATTATGCATGCAAAGTTAGTTTCTAACGAGGGCAGCTCTTTTGTGATGCTGAAAGGTATTTACAACATGTGAAATTTGGGGATAGATCCTTCTTCAATCTTAGCATTTTTATATGGGTATAAATTCTCTCTTCCAAGTTTGTACAGTGAAAAAATAAAGTCGGTGAATACCTTGTTTTAACGTTCGCATTTTTCTGTAGATAATCCCGGATATTTGTGAGATGTAATGAATGGTCTTAATATTTACTATAAGGATTTTAGACAAGTATTTCTATGGGTAGGTACAAATCACCTTGAACTATAGGGAAAGTCTGAAGCGAGGCTAAATGGCTACATATATTTATATATGTTTACGCGTACATGTGAAATTAGCTACTTAGTGTCATTTTCAGTTTATTTTCAGTTATACTCATCATCTGTAATATGAAAAGAATTATGAGAAACTTATGCAAATCCCAGAGGCATTCACTTTCCTCAGCTGATAAAATTCATTTTCAGATTCTGACACCCATGATTTGTGGTCCATTTCACACCAATTTCAGTGTTATAAATCATAACAAATTAAAAATGTACAGCTATGTTCTCTGGGTTGAAAAGGTGGTCACCAAAGCTGTTAATACGGCACTTGCTTCTGATGTGATGAGTCATAGGGAGGGTCATCTCTCTCCATCAGAAAGACTTGGGACGGGGTCTCACTCCAAGTCCCTCTGTGGTCATTCGGTAACAGGGCTATCATTTCCTAAGCAGCAAAATCTCAGGAATGTACCCCTCACCCCATTTTATTACTATCATCATTCTTCCTTATTAGCCTGTCACTGGGCTCAGGCAGGAGTGAGAAAAATTTAGCTTTACTTTTTCGAGGGGAATTCCTCCAGCTACAAAGAACACACACATGCACAGACATACATGATTTCAGGACTCAACAATAAATACACGAAAAAAGATATTCCATTGTGAGCCTGAGGTGGCTCCTCCTAACTAGTAAATTTCACAGAAATAGTACAAGTTGGTTTCTACCAGGAAGGGTTGATCAGTCTTCAGGCCACATTTCCAGGGAGGCATACGGTAAAACTCGACACAAAAGTAATATTATTTAGCAAGCTTTCAAAAACTATCAATATAAAACTATCAAAGAGATCGTATTCTAATAAACCTTTCTAAACAGTCTTTGAATACTATGAGGGTGAATGGTAGAATCTAAGACCCCAGGGATGGTGGAGAAATCCAGATTGAACTCCCACAAGCCCCTGTGAGAAATGGGGGCTGAGCCGTGGACAGAGGCAGAGTTCTGCAGGCACGAGTCTTCCTAGCAGGCAACTCTGTGTGGCTTTAAACGAATAAATGATGGGAGAGAAAATGTTTTCCAGGTATACCTATGAATTTAAATGCACTCTTGAAAATAAAATGTTACTGCCTATAAGAAACCCCATATGTCATTTTTCTTTGCACAATGGAAGAAGCAGTTATAATTTGGGGTTAATACCCAAAGTGCACTTACTTTTCATAAATCGTGTGATTTTTCTTGAACTGTCTATTAAACGGCAAGGACATGTAAGGTTATTCTAATGGGTTAGAGAGTTGAGGAAAGGTTATGGATTATACTATTCATTCAGTAAAACCACTGGGGATACAAAGGTTAGTCAGTTGTGACCTACAGTTAAAGTCTGTGCTTTAAACTAAAATATACAATTCAGTGTCTGAAGAAAGAGCAAATGGATTTTAATATTATAGGTGAAAACCCTGAAGAACTAAAAGAAGAGTGAAAATCAGGAATATATTATGGAAATTTGAAATAAAAAAGCAATGGAAATTAAATTACCAAAACTGATGGTTTTTGATGACAAAATAAAACAATTATCATGTTCTTTTTCACATTACAGAGGTTTTATCGTACAAGTATAGAAACTAATTATAGAACCATTATTTTAACTCTTTAATCATGAAATGATTACACAGAATTTAAGGCTAACATTTTCTTTGTTTTTGCATTCTCTGTCTTTTATGACAGCATAATTGCAAAATATTATACAAAACTAAGCTATGGTTTTTTTAGGATAAAAATTCCAATGCAGTGCAGTGCTTAATACTCATGTCATAATTCTAAATAATGGTTACATTCTATATGGCTTTTCTGAAATGACTTAAAGTGGAAAATAATGTTAACAGGAGATATAGTGCCTGTAGGTTTCATGAGTGGCTAACTCTGAAACACTTTTGATGCCTAGAATAAAAGCAGAAACATAAATTTATTCATTTTCTAAAAAAACAACATTGGATGGGCCCAAATAAAGAGTCTGCATCTATTATTTTTAAACATTTTAAAGATCATTAGAATATTTTTCTTGACTGGTAATTAATGTTTTTACTTCTATTTATGCTCTAAATTAATTTCATAATTATTAGTTAATAATTTTCTAGGCTTTTCTTCTATTCACAATTTGACCACAACCTAAATTACAAATTATTTATCTGGAAATAAATGAGACAGAAATGTCAATCAACTTAACTTCTCATTTAGGTTTAACTGAATTATTATGAGAGAGCACAAAAAGTGTGACCATATTGGTTTGGAATTAATGGTAGACATCATTCTTTTGTAAATTACATTTTTTTCACAGTAATACTCGCCTATGTATAGTTTATACGTTACAATGCTAAAGAAAAAGCTTAAAATAAAAGAATCTCCTTTTTCATCACATCTTGTTCCTCTGACTACCCAATCCTTCCCCTCCAAAAAAAACCCCACTTTTTAAGGCTTTTAGCTGTTTTCTATGATATTTCTTTTTAACTCAACCTGAGATAGTCAGAACGGATTGATCATAATTCCCAGTTTGTGATATACTCTTGATGATTTCTGCACGACTCACTTTCTTTCACTTAGTGATTTTTAATACTGGACTCAATATTATTTAAATGTATCAATATTATCAGTATGACTCATTACACAAAACAAAAGCTAGGGATTTAATAGTAATCCATATCTAGCCAATAGCTCTGGTATTTACATATTTCAGAATGATACATTTTTACTGCTATCTTCTGATTCATTAGTTTTAAACATCTGTTTTTTTCTATTTCTCTACTTTTGCATCTGTATGAAACAATGGGTGTTCACTAAACTTATTGTGATGATCATTTCACGATGTATGTGAGTCCAATCATTATGCTGTACACCTTAAACTTATACGGTGATGTGTCAATTATATCTCAACAGAACTGGAAGAAAATAAAATAAAGCAAAGTAAAGTAAATAAAGTAAAATAAAATAAAATAAAAAACACTGCTGACTTCCTCTGAAGGTTGGTGAAGCATTAGTTCTCTTACACACTGCAATCCCAATTCCCACTCCCAGTTCCTCCCAATAGAGCTCTAGCACAACTTTTCAATGATTTTTTTTTTTTAGTGTTTACATTATTCATATATTGTCCACTGCTAATTCAAGTGGCGCATCATGGTTACATTTCCTTTCTTCTATGACATTCACGGTTTTCCTTTTGCTTCATTTTCTTAGACCCTGTCCCTACAACCTTTTTAAAAAAGACTTTATTTTTTAGAGTAGTTTTCAGTTCACAGCAAAATTGAGAGGCAGGTACAGCGCTATCCCATGTACACCCTGTCCCCATGCAGACATGGCCTTCCCCACTATCCACATCCTCCATCCAAGTGGGGTATTTGTTACAGCTCATGGATCTACACTAACACATCATTATCACCCTAAGTCCACAGTTGACAGTAGCGTTCACTCTCGGTGTTGCATATTCTATGGGTTTGGACAAATATATAAAGACACGGATCCGTCATTGCAGTACCATATAGAGTGGTTTCATTGCCCTAAAAATCCTCTATGCTCTGCCTATTCATCCCTTCCCACCACCCCTCCCCTGGCAACCCCTGATCTTTTTATGTCTCCACAGTTTTGCCTTTTCCAGAATGTCAGAAAGTTGGAACAATACAGTATGTAGCCTTTTCAGACTGTCTTCTTTTACTTAGTAGTACACCTTTAGGTTTTCTCTATGTCTTTTCATAGCTTGAAAGCTCCTTTCTTTATAGCCCTGAGTAATATTCCACTGTCTGGATGTACCACAGTTTATGTATCCATTCACCTACTGAAGGACATCTTGGTGGCTTCCAAGTTTTGGCAAGTATGAATAAAGCTGCTACAAACATGTGTGGGCAGGTTTTTGTGTGGACATAAGTTTTTGATTCTATGTGGTAAATACCAAGGAGCATGATTGCCGGATTGTAGGGTAAGAGTATGTTTAGTTTTGTAAGAAATTGCTAAACAGTCTTCCCAAGTACTGGTACCATGTTGTATCCCACCAGCAATGAATGAGCTCCTGTTGCTCCACGTCTTCACCAGCACATACTATGGGTTTGAACAAATATATAAAGACACGGATCCATCATTACAGCATCATATAGAGTGGTTTCACTGCACTGTTGGTGTTTTGGATTTTAGCCATTGTAATAGGTATGCAGCGGTACCTCACAATGTGCATTTTTCCCTGATGACATATGGTGTGGAACATCTTATCAGAGGCTTATCAGCCATCTCTGTATCTTTTTTGGTGAGACGCCTGTGAAGGCCTTTGGCTCTTTTTAAATTAATTAATTTTTAAAAATTTATTTATTTTTGGCTGTGTTGGGTCTTTGTTGCTGCGCGCAGGCTTTCTCCAGTTGCGGTGAGTGAAGCCTACTCTTCATTGCATGGGCTTTTCATTGCAGTGGATTCTCTTGTTGCAGAGCACAGGCTCTAGGCACGTGGGCTTTAGTAGTTGTGACAAGCGGGCTCAGTAGTTGTGGCTCACGGGCTCTAGAGCACATGCTCAGTAGTTGTGGCACACGGGCTTAGGTGCTCTGCAGCACGTGGGAACTTCCCGGACCAGGGCTCGAACCTGTGTCCCCTGCATTGGCAGGCAGATTCTTAACCACTACGCCACCAAGGAAGCCCTGGATCCTTTTTAAAATCAGATTGTTGGTTTTCTTATTGTTTTAAACGATTTTTTAAACGTTCTTTGTGTATTTTTTTTTATCAGCTATGTGGGGGTTTTTGCAAATATTTTCTCCCTCTCTACAGCATTTTTTTTTTTTTTTCTGTACGCAGGCCTCTCGCTGTTGTGGTCTCTCCCGTTGCGGAGCACAGGCTCCGGACGCGCAGGCTCAGCGGCCATGGCTCACGGGCCTAGCCGCTCCGTGGCATGTGGGATCTTCCCGGACCGGGGCACGAACCCGTGTCCCCTGCATCGGCAGGCGGACTCTCAACCACTGCGCCACCGGGGAAGCCCGGCAGGCGGATTCTTAACCACTACGCCACCAAAGAAGCCCCGGATCCTTTTAAAAATCAGATTGTTGGTTTTCTTATTGTTTTAAACGATTTTTTAAACGTTCTTTATTTTTTTTTATCAGATATGTGGGGGGTTTTGCAAATAATTTCTCCCTCTCTACAGTTTTTTTTTGTTTTTTTTTTGCGGTACGCGGGCCTCTCACTGTTGTGGCCTCTCCCGTTGCGGAGCACAGGCTCCAGACGCGCAGGCTCAGCGGCCATGGCTCACGGGCCCAGCCGCTCCACAGCATGTGGGATCTTCCCTGACCGGGGCACGAACCTGTGTCCCCTGCATCGGCAGGCGGACTCTCAACCACTGCGCCACCAGGGAAGCCCTCTACAGCTTTTTAATTTATTTATTTTATTTTTGGCTGCTTTGGGTCTTCGTTGCTGCATGTGGGCTTTCTCTAGCTGTGACGAGCAGGGGCCACTCTTCCTTGTGGTGCACGGGTTTCTCATTGCGGTGGCCTCTCCTGTTGCAGAGCATGGGCTCTAGGCACGCGGGCTTCAATAGTTGTGGCTCGCAGGCTCTAGAGCGCACGCTCAGCAGTTGTGGCACACGGGCCTAGTTGCTCCGCGGCATGTGGGATCTTCCCGGACCAGGGCTCGAACCTGTGTCCCCTGCATTGGCAGGTGGATTCTTAACCACTGCGCCACCAGCGAAACCCCTTCTACAGCTTTTAATACAAATTTCCACAAGATCAAACTTACCACAGCTTATCAACTCGTTATTTTCTTGGAGTTCTCCAGCCCCCATGCTTGTCCCGCACGTCCCAATCTGCACTGGCTCCCTAGTTCCCAGCATCTCTCTTCATCATCAACCTGGGATTTGTTAGAGCATGCATTCTATAGCTGCCTAAAAGGGGATGTGATGGAAACAAAAAATGTTGTATCTTTGCATGCTGAAAATATATTTATTCTACCATCACCACTCATGGGCAGTTTGGTGAGGGATGGAGCTGCAGGTTAGAAAACATTACCCTGCAGTATTTGAAGGTAGGGCCCCCTTGTCTTCTTGCTCCCCATGCTGCTGTTGAGTCAGCTAACATTCTGACTCCCAACTCTTTACTGTATACTTTTTTAAAGGCTCATCTCTTTATTTCCAGTGTTCTGAAACTTCTCACTGCTCCCTTTTTAAAATCGATTCTTTGATCTAGAATCTTAAATTCTCCAGTTGTGGGAAAATTTCTTATGTTATTTCTCTAACACTCTCTCCATCATCATCTCTATTTCTAGAAAGCATATACGTTAAATGCCTGACCTCCCAAGGTGAACTTTGATTTTTTTTCTCTTTCTTTCCTGCCATGTTTGTCTTATGTCTCATTATTTTGGGGGAAATTTCTTCTATCTTACCTACCAAGCTTTCAATTGTGTTTCTTCATACTGCTATCATATTTATTATTTTCCAACAGTTCGTTCATATTTTCTTAATAATCCTTTCCAATAGCTTCCTGGTCATGTTTTGATGGTTGCAGTATCTTCTCTTATTTCATGGTGGGTATTACTTACAGTTTTTAAATATTTTCTCTTCTCTTCCCTGTAATTTTTGTTTCTTCCAAGTTCTTCGCTTAAGTTTATTGTTATTGTTTTCATCTGTCTCCCATAATTAAGGCGTTCCTCAGATGTCTGATAAGCTTGCCTGTCCTTTCTATTTAAGAATGAGGCATTGGGACTTCCCTGGTGGTCCAGTGGTTAAGACTCTGTGCCTCCACTGCAGGGGGCACGGGTTGGATCTCTGGTCAGGGAACTAAGATCCTGCATGCCACACAACCAAAAAAAAAAAATTAGTCATTGTGTGTATGCATGGGTGGGGCTTATGAAACGGCAGCTATTACTCCAGAAAGGCTGGGCAGGGAGCCACTTTTACGGGTGGGGATTCCCACATGTCAGTGTATGAGGGTTCCTACTGGGGCTGTTCAGTTTCTTCAGAGGAGAACCCGCCAATCTTAGGTCTGAGGAGCCAATGTCAGCTTGTGTCTTGACATCCTGGGGTTATTCTGTCATCATATATGGTAACAAAAAGATATACCTATTTTCAGAAAAAATAGAGATAGTATTTCTGTTTCTTATTCTTTTTGCTGTTTTGGAGTGATTTTCGAGAAGAAAAGAGGAAAACATATCTTTATTCTCTGTCAAGTTTTGGACTTTCCAGTTTGTATTATGCTTAATTCTCAATTATTTTCAAGTAGATCAAATATCTTTTCAAGAATATTTGATATTTCAAGGCATATGGATACTTACATTGGTTTTATTTTAGTATATGAAAGGCACGGATGTGACTATTCTAAAATTGTAAGATAGTTGTTGTTTTTCATAACAGGATAATATATACCACTCCTCAATATACTTTAGGATTATTTCTATATTACTTTTTAGGATCATATATATATATATATATATATATATACACACACACACACATACACACACACGCACACACATATATACACACACGAATATACACATATAACTTTTTAAGAGTATATTTTATGCTATATGTTTATATTTTTATGTGTTAAATATATACATATATATAAACTTGGAGACTAAATTTTTTTTTTTTTTTTTGTGTCACGCGGGCCTCTCGCTGTTGTGGCCTCTCCCGTTGCGGAGCACAGGCTCCAGACGCGCAGGCTCAGCGGCCATGGCTCAAGGACCCAGCCGCTCCGCGGCATGTGGGATCTTCCCGGACTGGGGCTCGAACCCGTGTCTCCTGCATCGGCAGGCAGACTCTCAACCACTGCGTCACCAGGGAAGCCCGAGACTACATTTTTAAAGCATTGCATATGTAATCTACAAAGCTCCAAATAGAAGTAAATCATATTTTAATGATTTACCCAAGTCCTCCAAACTTTCTCCCCGCAAACGCACTTTCTGACATTAATACTCAAAACAGTTTTCCTTCTTTGACATGTGATGAAATTCACAGCTTGGTTTTATGTTTATTACACAAATTTACTCCCACTGGTCAATGTGGGGGCTATGATTTATAATTTTTAATTCTCTGCTTCAATATTTTCTGGCCTCCACTCTTAATTCTCCTGCCAAATAGTGACCAGCTCCCATTTGGATCTCTTAAAATCATTCCACTGGTGCTCATGATAAAGAATGTGTCCTGACTTCTCCCATAGTACAGTCCTGCCTCAGCTACAGAGCATGCTTTGAGAATATAGTTCCAGACTCCAGAGACCCCACCACACACAAAGCTGATGTCATTTTTCAGGAGACAGCATAGTTTTGTGGCTACTACATGTGAATTAATACAAGCAAATTAAACCTAGTATAAGATCCCAAACAATCATAGTCTTAGAAGAACCAATTGATGCTCTGAAGAACTAAAAGTTCATCAAAAGCCCTTTTTGTTTGTTTCAATCCTCGTGTTTGAAAATCCTTCTAGAAAGCACTAAATTCTCTTCCATCTTGGAAAGAAGGAATGATGAATATCATTTAACTTTTTAAAAAGTTTCAAGATTCTCATGACCTTTAGTTCTTTTTTCTTTTATAAATTTATTTATTTTATTTATTTATTTTTGGCTGTGTTGGGTCTTTGTTGCTGTGCACAGGCTTTCTCTAGTTGAGGCGAGCAGGGGCTGCTCTTCGTTGCGGTGCGCAGGCTTCTCATTGCAGTGGCTTCTCTTGTGGAGCATGGGCTCTAGGCACACAGGCTTCAGTAGTTGTGAAATGTGGGTTCAGCAGTTGTGGCTCTCGGGCTCTAGAGCACAGGTTCAGCAGTTGTGGTGCATGGGTTTCGTTGCTCCGCGGCATATAGGATCGTCCCAGACTAGGGCTTGAACCCGTGTCCCCTGCATTAGCAGGCGGATTCTTAACCACTGTGCCACCAGGGAAGTCCTGACCTTTAGTTCTTACTACTGACTACTCTGAGTAGGAAACAAAAGGAAGAAATTGAGTTGAATGTTACTTTACTGACTATAGGTATTATCCCAAAGCCCTTTTACTTTTTTTTGATAATTTTTTTTTACAAACTCCCAAGAGTAGCACTTCTGTAGGCATCTACCTCTTTCTCCTAAAAAGTGCAATTTGCAAACACATTGGCTAATTGTGGGTTTGCTTGGTTGGCTTCTAGTTACTCAAGACTTCATTGTATCATTTTGCTTAAATATTTAGAAATTTTAAAATTATACTTTAGCTGAATAAAATGAGAAAAAATAAAATTTCCTTTCTGGGCACAGTATTCATAGAAGAGGTTCTTTTCTCTAGTTTAACTTTTTCTCAGTTTCAGGGATTTTCAAATTTCCAAAAAAAAAAAAAAATTGGTAATATTGAATTCCAGACACAAATCATTTAAAATGTGGATAAAAACCTTTTGACCTTTATAAGGTGATTCATATGGTGAAATTTTCACTTCTCTGTGTCTAAAATATTGTTCAAAGACTTTAATCTGATACTTTACTAATTTAAATAACTTTCTTTTGGGAAAAAATCCTTATTTAGCAGGTTTACAGATTTTTAAAACATTTGTTTTTCTGCAATAAACAAAAAATTTTTGCTCTTTCAATTAATACTGAAGAGCTGGAAAACAGATAAAGTAACTACCCAGCCAAGGTGCTACTGAACCATAGTGGAAGGGGCAAAGGTCACGGGAATTCAGATGTACATTTTGAAACCAGCCTTGATGCCTGAAGGCTCCCCAAGGCAGGGGCAGTGCCAGCTATACCTGAGGACAGAGGAGAAAGAAATGGAGCAAAGCATCTGCTAAAACCCAGTATGATCCCTTACAAGCAGACTGTAACACTGCCTTTCCCATATTTTTACGTTCAGCTGATGTCCAAGCACTAGTGTGCAGGGAAGCTAAGCCAATACCAAATAGAACTAATTATGTGTGTAGTAGCAACAGAAGCCCAGAACACAGACACAGACTTTGACACAGATTTAGATGTAAACATCAGCAATTTTCTAACACAGGCATTTATACTAAAGAACCAGTTTGGGATATTTTCTTGAGTTGCAAAAGAAGGATTTAGAAAACATATACTGAACTATTACCCATGTTTGTCACAAGCCAATTATCCGACATTAAAGCTACATTGAGACTCAGAAGTCACAGATCTCAACGATATCATTCTGTTTTGTCTTTTCTCATATTGTAATGTCTCTACAGACTGGCACTGATACTGTTTGATTTTGATACCATAATAGTGTCTCCATGGATTCTGGCTGACATTTTGTTTTGACATTATGCTACAACAGACCTCCACTGACATTTCATTTTGTCACTGCAACATTGTTTCTATACGTTTCTGCTATATTATTTTGTTTTGACATCAAAATGTCATCTCCATGGTCTTGGCATGACATTATCTAGAGAACTTTATGAAGTCGTATGGAGTCCATGGAATAGACGGGTAAAATGCCAAACATTTAATAAACTTGAGGGTGTTTTCGATAAACACAAATTTATATGATACTTACTGCAAAATTTGCAAAATTGTTTCCATCAAGTCACTAGGGTTTATTACAACATGGATTCAGTTAAGGAGTTGATTCTCTATCTTTCCAATAACATGTCAACAATTTTGGAGAAGTAATCCACTACCCTTTTGTTGCCAGAATCTAGTTTTTTTTTTTTTCTTTTAATCAATATAGTCTGATTTTTTGTGTTGCAAACTGAACTAAAATGTAAGAAGTATGTATGAAGTATACAATTATATTTCGCTGAATTTAAGAAACCATTAAATCACCATTTGTAGCAACATGGATGGACCTACAGATTAAAGACAAAGACAAATAACATATGATATCACTTATATGCAGGATCTAAAATATGATACATATGAACTTATTTACAAAACAGAAACAGACTCAGAGACATAGAAAACAAACTTATGGTTACCAAAGGGGAAAGGGGGTGGGGAGGGATAAATTAAGAATTTGGAATTAGCAGATACAAACTACTATATATAAAATAGATAAACAACAAGGCCCTACTGTATAGCACAGGAAACTATATTCAATGTAATAAACTATAATGGAAAAGAATATATATATGTATAACTGAATTACTTTGCTGGACACCAGAAACTAACACAATATTGTAAATCAACTATACTTCAACTAAACAAAAAAGGAAAAAAAAAAAGAAACCATTAAATCATGACACATTTTATATATCTCTGAGACAGAAAGAGAATGCTGCCAATTAACATTGATTGTAAGAAGTAACTTAGTATTGGAGATTTTAAATTGTGAAAAATGTGAATCTTATAATTGATGAAAAGTACAGTGGTATGGCATTTGATAAAATCAATTACCAAAAATGGTGATTTTAAAAAAACTTATGATAGTTTGAACATTTTTTCTTAAAAATCATGGGATAAAAACAAACATAAATCTTACGCTGATTTTGAAGTTGTAGGTAGACATTGTTGGTGAAATTCCTGACAAAGGATTCTCCCTTTCCTAGTAGTTTCCCCCTTCTTTTGGATTTACAAAATTATCTATGAACATTCTACTGTTCATAATAAGACCAAGAATATTCATCCAGAAAGCTAAATACTTCTAGGTTATATTACCTTAAATTCTCAGGAAAATATCTATATCTCTATATATTTTTTTTTTGCGGTACGCGGGCCTCTCACTGTTTGTGGCCTCTCCCGTTGCGGAGCACAGGCTCCGGACGCGCAGGCTCAGCGGCCATGGCTCACGGGCCCAGCCGCTCCGCGGCATGTGGGATCTTCCCGGACCGGGGCACGAACCCGCGTCCCCTGCATCCACAGGTGGACTCTCAACCACTGCGCCACCCGGGAAGCCCTCAGGAAAATATCTTTACGATATAATGTTATATCTTCAACTTGGGTCAAAAGTCAATATGACAAGTGGTCATAATGTGAACATTTCTGTGTTCTTCGCAACCCTATATTTACAAACGTAATCCAATTCGTTATACAATTTTTATTTTAGAAAGTGTATATGTGAGAAATTACTCCTAACATATAACACCAGAGAAGATATTCTACAGATGATCTCATATATTTCCATTTATTGCACAAACAGTTGATCATAATAAGAGCATTAATGAATCTTATATAACCCTTCACTTGAAAATGGTCATTTTGTTATGCAATTTCCCTTTTACAAGTATGTATGCTAAAAATTACTCCTGGAATTCATTGCTAATCAGAGCATTTCTCCAGATAAACTCATGCATTTCCTTTTGTCACAGAGTAAAGTTTTCATGTTGTCCTTTTTGCCTTGGCTACCAGGAAACTGAGATAAACTTAATGTTCAATTATAATTACTAGCTCAATTTTCTAATATTTTTTTACCTTTTTGGGTCCTTTTAAGCTTCATTTTAATAACTATTTTTAAGAACTGCTTACAATAATTTTTGGAAATTCAGTGGTCAGTACTCCTACAAGAATAAATTTTATTTCATTAACCACAGTTCCTAGAGGGTCACAATGACCACTCTATTGAGTATGGAATATAAAGCCTAGAATTTCTTTCCCTATTCTGAGTAGTTATTTCCTCTGACTCTTCTAACAGAAATAATATTTGGCTTGTGTGTATGTGAATAATGTGAGATGATGTCTAAGAAAGCATCTAACCCAGGCACTTGATAAACACTGAAGACAATGGCTTCTAGAGAGAGGCACAGAGTAGGTTATACGTCTGGGCCTGCAGCTCAGGAGAGAAGTGAAATTGCAGAGAGAGCTTCAGCTGCCACCAACACATGCACAGGTGTAATTTAAGCCATAACAGTGGACCAGATACAGAAAGAACATGTCAAAAGACAAGAGGGATGAGTATATATGATAAATCCAACCAATATTGTTAGGAAAGGACTGTTTTTACTTTTCACAGCAATACAGAAGCAAAAAAGAAGGCTGGAAGTGCTTATGAAGTGGGGCTCTAATGGGATATAAAAATGTGCTCTGTTTGAGCAGCAACTCAAGCAACCTGCCAGGCTCTGCTGCTAAAGGCTCATTGCAAGGAATCCCTGTGGGTCCAAACACCAACCTCTCTGCCCCCTCCAGGCTGGGACTTGGGCTTGGTATACCTGGGATGCTGGCAGGTATGCTGCTGTGCTGGTGACAAAAAAGAGTGTCCTCAGGGGCTGTCGATCTAGTTCCTTTCATGAGAGCTAAGGTTTCACTAACTGAAAGAAACTTTAAAGAAAATTAAAATTTTGTTTGAATGAACGAAACGTGACAGCTCTGATGTACTGTTGTCAGGATTATCCTAAATCCAAGCCTGCAAGATTAACCTTCTCATTTCCTTGATGTTAGGTTAATATCTGTTATCAAATATGTTCCTTGTTCCATTGAGAGTTTGGCTAACTCTTCTCATGAAAAGAATAAAAGAAAAAGTATAGTATGTGCCCTCTCGGGACCAAGGCTACCGTTCACTATATTCTCAGTATTTCTGATGAGTTATTTAGTTTGTGTAACTTCTAAGTCCCAATGGATATTATTATGACAGAGATTTTTTTTTAAGTTGATTGGACATATTCAATTAATTTAAGCACTTTCCAAAAAAACTTTTAAAAACCCCAAAACTTAATAAGCTTTATTTTTTGTCCTTGTAACTGAGAATCTCATAACTAAGATATCAGGATCTTAGAAGTAATTAAAATAGTATGTTAAAGATTTTTACCAATAATGTAATTCTAATTACTGATGAAAAGGAGCACAAAAGGACAACGAGCTTTTGCATGTTTGAGAGAAAAGCCAGGACTTATCAGTAACTATGACTATAGCCTATGTTTGGAAGATCAAGATGTTTGGCATCACAGAGAAGAGAGATCTTTTACTTTATAACATTTAAAATAAAACTCTCATTTCAAAAACATGAGTGTATATATTTGTAGCAAACTTTCCAACTGAAACTTAAGCTTGACGTATACATTTGTTATCCCCTTTGTATGCACTTGGGGGGGTGGTGCTCTGAGACCCCACTCAAATACAATCCACGAACAGCCTCCAATCTAAGACACATTGTTCACATCTTGCCAAGGTGTAACTGATAGTATAAAGGGTTGAAAAGCCTATATTTTAAAAAAGGCAGGCATTCTCGACTTTTCCCCACAATGTGTTCCTAGAAACCACATCATAAAGTGAATCACATTTTCCCATAGGAGCAGTGTTATAATTGGAGGTTATGTTTCTGACCAAGGAGTTGGCACCAGATAAGGCCATGATATAGTAACAATGGATCACATAAGGAAAGATACAATAATTCTAAATCTTTACAGTTAAATAGTAAAAGTAGACTGCAAATACTGTAAAACGAGTTTAAGTACAGTCTATGTATTCCTTATACAAGAGAACACAAGATTCCACAGAATATATATATATAGCTAGCTAGCAAGCTTTATCTATCTATCGTACTAAAATTTTTTAGAAATTCAGCGTGAAATGAACATCCCAACTAAATATCATAATGCTTCTGCTTTTTTTTTTAACCTAAAATGGCTTTACAGACGACTAAGACCAGATATTTTTGAAGACAAAGCGGGACGCCTTCTAGTTAAATCCTTCAATTTTACCCTGTAACCCGACATGCTTTTTTTTGTTTGTTTGTTTTGCGGTACGCGGGCCTCTCAGCATTGTGGCCTCTCGCGTTGCGGAGCACAGGCTCCGGACGTGCAGGCTCAGCGGCCATGGCTCATAGGCCCAGCTGCTCCGCGGCATGTGGGATCTTCCCGGACCGGGGCATGAACCCGTGTCCCCTGCATCGGCAGGCGGACTCTCAACCACTGCGCCACCAGGGAAGCCCCCAACTGCTTTTTATGTGATTTTTCACAGGATCTTTCTGTTACTTTGAAAAAATTTCCCTGTAGCTAACAGAGACTTTCAAAAAAACCATACCATCAACTTCATAACTCTTCCAAAATGCTAGAGCCAGGACATCACAGATTGTCCAATTAAGTGTTTGGGTGTGTGTGGATCTCCATCGTGGCATTTAACATTTTATTCAAATGCCATTTAAAAAACAAAGCTGGCTTTAAAAAAAGGAACATTCAATCATTTCCCAGATAATTGATAGAACTGGCATAGAACAACATCCAGGCTGTCCTTGGACTGTCTGCTTTCCTGTCTTCTAGGTCAGATGCAGGCTGGGAAGGTTAAAGGCGAAGCAAAGGAAACTGTAACTGTTTCTTACACAGTAGGGAACAGCCAGCACGCAAATAACTCTTATGCTGCAGAGTCTCTACTCCACGATCATGCGACCATTGCTTTTAGAACTGAAGAACGCTCCTGGGGGGTGCCCCGGTGGCGGTGGGATGAATTGGGAGATTGGGATTGACATATATACACTAATATGTATAAAATAGATAACTAATAAGAACCTGCTGTATAAAAAATAAATAAAATTAAATAAAAAAATGACAATAATTATAGCTAATCAGTACTGAGTCCCCCCAAAAAAGAACTGAAGAACACTCAAATCATAAGGTAGCACCAAGATCACTGGGACCAACTTCTCTTTTTTTTTTTTTTTTTTTTTTTCCCCGGTACGCAGGCTTCTCACTGTTGTGGCCTCTCCCGTTGTGGAGCACAGGCTCCGGACGCGCAGACTCAGCGGCCATGGCCCACGGGCCCAGCCGCTCCGCGGCACGTGGGATCCTCCCAGACCGGGGCACGAACCTGTGTCCCCTGCATTGGCAGGTGGACTCTCAACCGCTGCACCACCAGGGAAGCACCAACTTCTCTTTATCAGTGAGAAAATTGAGGCCCAGAGAGATAAAATGACATGCCAAGGTTATTAACAAACTAGGAGACGGCAGACTCAGGACAAGGCAGATATACAGATTCTCAGCCCAGGGCTATGCCGGGTTGGCCACATTTTAACACTCTGTTGCTATTGTCTTCCTGATGCATAGAAACTGGAGAAAAAGCTTTCTAATCTGCTCCCTACTTGAATTAGGGGATCTCTCTCTCTCTCTCTCTCTCTCTCTCACACACACACACACACACACACACACACACACACACACACGTATATAAAATAAACTTTCACTTCATAATATGACTTCAGAGTAAACATATGTATCTGCAACGGTCTCACCCACTGAGGGTGGGTGCTGGCCCTTCATACACTGAGACCTCCACACACCACCCACCATTCGGCTGTGGCAAAAGCAGACCCCAGTGGGATCTAGAAAGAATCTCAGATCCAGGGAAAGGGAGCTTTTTAGAGGCAGGTGTAGCCTGGGGTGTGAAAGCAGAGAGCTGGGTTCCATCATGGTTCTTCCATCTCCGATCAGCTTTGTGAATTGAGTCAGATGACAAACTCTCTGAACTCTTCTGTGAAGTGGGAATTTCCTTGCAGGCTCACTGTGGGGATTAAATAAAGGAAAATAGAAAGAACAGCCCAGCCTTTGTAAATGCTCTCTTAACAGTTTCTTCCCTCCGCAGAAATCCACCCTAAAGAGGTTGGGATTCACAGATACATACTACTATATATAAAATGGATAACCAACAAAGACCTCCTGTATAGCACAAGGAACTATACTCAATATTTTGTAATAACCTATAAGGAAAAAGAAAATATATATATATGCATATATACATGTATGTATAACTGAATCCCTTTGCTGTATACCTGAAGCTAACATGATATTGTAAATCAACTATACTTCAATTTAAAAGAAATCCACTGTTAAGACTTGAATCCAAAAAAAATAAAAATAAACATAATACTATTTCTTATTTATTCCACATGGGATCAGCCAAGTAAAGTCTTTAATGTATATCATTCCTAAAAGAGCACCACATTTGCGGTATAATAAACACAGAAATAAGAAGAAAACCAGCCTCTGGCCATTTTAATTCAGATCCTCTAAAAGTCAGTCAAATTTCTAGAAGTCCTTTGTCCAAGCTCTGTCTTTCATTAGTGGTTGGTTGAATTCAAAATCTTGTAGAAAAGATGAATTAAATATTAATCAAAGTCCAGCAAATTTTAAGCATCTACCCCATTATCTTAAATGCAACTCCGGACAAACCACCAAAGCAAATCTCTCTCCTTCCCCCGAACCCTTCAACATAAATAAGCCTTTTAGTCTTTTCCCTGATGGTGTAACTCATACCAAATGATGACACTATTTACAGTATCTGCTTTAAAAGGGCATAGCTTCCATTCCTATTTCAATTAAAGCCATTGTGCAATTATGCTTTCAAGAAACAATTAACAGGAAAAAACCATTTCCCTGGCTCCAGCCTTTTTAGAGTTGGGTAGTGTGGACCCTTTCTTACCACGCGTGGCATTGAAGTAATTATTTAATGTTAAGGTTCACTTCCTCGTGTGTAAATTTTGGTTTTAGCTGACACTAAAAAGAAACATCAATTTATTAGGAGATAAAACTTGTTCTGCAGTAATGGAGCAGCTGCATACATAAATTTATCGCAGTTTAATGTTCTCACACATAAAACAATTAGAGTTTTCTGACAAACAGACTTGCCACTGAAATGACAGTGTGTACAGTGGTGAGGACGGGAAGCAGAAAGTGAGGCTTCAGTGGAAAACTCTCTGAGGAAACATTAAATAATAATAATATGTGTTGGGCAAATACAAGTGAAGCTCTCTCCTCAGCGAGTTTGAATGAAAAGAAATGCTGCGAATTTTACAGCCGTTGCTGAATCCCCTTTAGCACCCACAGCTTTCCTGGCAATGGACTGACTTCAGGATGCCTGGAACTGAGACTGCCTGGATTCTGAGCAAAGGATGACACAGACAGTCCCAGACCAGCATCACCTGATCTTCCCCATCAATAAGGGGCAACCGCAGACAGATGGGCAGCCACAAAGATTTCTAATCGCTGAATGCCTGAGCCAGAGGGAGAGAGAGAGAGAGAGAGAGTGAGAGAGAGAGAGAGAGAGAGAGAGAGCGAGAGAGAGAGAGGGAGGGAGAGAGAGAGAGGGAGAGAGAGGGGGAGGGAGAGAGAGAGAGAGGGAGAGAGAGAGGGAGAGAGTGTGAGAGAGAGGGAGAGAGAGGGAGAGAGAGAGGGAGAGAGAGAGAGAGAGAGGGAGGGAGGGAGAGGGAGGGAGAGAGAGAGAGAGAGGGAGAGAGAGGGAGGGAGAGAGAGAGGGAGAGAGTGTGAGAGAGAGGGAGAGAGAGGGAGAGAGAGAGGGGGAGAGAGAGAGAGAGAGAGAGGGAGGGAGAGAGAGGGAGGGAGAGAGAGAGAGAGAGAGGGAGAGAGAGGGAGGGAGAGAGAGAGGGAGAGAGTGTGAGAGAGAGTGAGAGAGAGAGGGAGGGAGAGGGAGGGAGAGAGGGAGAGAGAGAGAAAGAGAGAGAGAGAGAGAGAGGGGGAGAGAGAGGGAGGGAGGGGGAGAGAGAGAGAGAGAGAGAGAGAGAGAGAGGAGGGAGGGGGGGAGAGAGAGAGAGAGAGAGAGAGAGAGAGAGAGAGAGAGAGAGAGAGAGAGGGAGGGAGGGAGGGAGAGAGGTGGCAGTAACCTATAGTTTATTTCTTTGCACCCTCCAGCCGCTTCCCCAACACCACACCTGCAGGGCCATAGCTGCCTCATTGCTTTTGGTGGAGAATGTTTTTCCCAGTTAATATGGGAAGATCAGCTGAGATTTAAAACTGCTATAACATATTTCTGTAATTTGTAGCAACAATTACCATTGTAATTTACTGATCACCTATCAGATGCCAGGTCCCTTGCCAATTGCTGAGAATACCAAGGGGTGAAAAATGGTTCCTACACTCAAGAGTCAAGTAACATAATAATAGATAAGGTCTTAAGTCAGAAAGTAAGTGTATACTTTTTTGTGTGTAAATAAGAGGAGGCAGTGACCAGTTCTTCAGGAAAAGTAGAGACTGGGCCAGGTGCATTTTCACAGGCTCCCTGGATTTGGGATGGACTTGAAGTGAGGAACAGGCGTCGGCCAGCAAAGAGATGGACCACGGGGAGGTGAGTCAGGGTTGAGAAGGAAGTGGTTCAGGGGTCCCTGACTGGGTGCTGACAATTCCTACAGAGAGGCTACTGAGACACCAACCAAACAGGACAGGTTGAGTAGGGACAGGCAGCTCAGCTCTCTTCCAAAACTCCACTAAAATAACAGAGGAATAAAAAGTCTTAAGACCACGAGGGAAAAAAAAATAACGATAGAAGAGACTGAAATACATAAATGAACGATAAGATTTTAGCAGCTGGAAGGCTAAGGGATGGGACTTAGCACATAGGAAAAGGTGGAAAGCAGAGACTTCACCGGGAGAAGACTCCAAGAGGCGAAACGTTGGTTCTGCAGGACCCCAGAGAGACTCAGGGATGGAGGCCCAGGATCCTCTGAAGATGAGTGGTCAGCCAGAGCAGAAGATGAGCCTTTGGGCATTTTTGCTTTACACAGTTTTTCCCCTTCTCCATCCTCAGAAACCACAAGCCCTTTAAGAATATGTGTGTAAGGGGCTTCCCTGGTGGTGCAGCAGTTGAGAATCCGCCTGCCAACACAGGGGAGACGGGTTCGAGCCTTGGTCCGGGAAGATCTCACATGCCACGGAGCAACTAAGCCTGTGCGCCACAACTATTGAGCCTGCGCTCTGGAGCCCAAGAGCCACAACTACTGAGCCCATGCGCCTAGAGCCTGTGCTCTGCAACAAGACACCGCAATGAGAAGCTCTTGCACCGCAACGAAGAGTAGCCCCTGCTCGCCGCAACTAGAGAAAAGCTCGCGCGCAGCAATGAACACCCAACGCAGCCAAAAATAAGTAAATACATTTATATATATAAAAAAAGATTGTGTGTGCGTGCGCGTGTGTATGAGTATACATACATATATATGTATATATTTATATTAATTTCTTTCAACTCCCGTGGCAGCAACAAGGCCGATGAAAGGAGCTCACTGGAGAAATGTGGCCACTGGTGGACAGACAGGTCCTCTGGCAACTGGGCGTCTGCACGGGGACCATCTGCATGGACCGTCATGCTTAGAGGCAGGAGGCAGATGTGACATCGCCCGTGCACAGCTTGCTGCTCTGCCCAAGCAGGGCAACACCCGGCTGCTCAGCAGGGTCCAAAGGGCCGTGGCTCACACCTCTGACACGGAAGCTACCTCCCTCTGATGACGGTCCTTGAGCAGGAAGACAGCAGGGGGATGCAAGGCACGTGGTCTGCAGGCAGGAAGTCAGTATTACGCTGCATGGTTCAACTTCCTATTTTTTAAATTTTTTTTTGCGGTACGCGGGCCTCTCACTGTTGGAGCCTCTCCCGCTGCGGAGCACAGGCTCCAGACGCGCAGGCTCAGCGGCCATGGCTCACGGGCCCAGCCGCTCCGCGGCATGTGGGATCTTCCTGGACCGGAGCACGAACCCGCGTCCCCTGCATCGGCAGGCGGACTCTCAACCACTGCGCCACCAGGGAAGCCTGCTCAACTTCCTATTTTTAATAGAGCAGCCACAAGTCAGGTTTTGCTGGACAGGCACAATTTCAAATACTCTGCCCATAAACGGACTGCTCAGGGTCAAACTACATGCCCCAATTTTTCAGTTGGACCTAGCTGGTCAGCCTGGGGTAAGGCAAATGCTCCCTCAAGAGAACTCAGGAGGGACGGGCGAGCTGCAGTCAAGGTTCTGCGCGAGGAGGTTCTGCTTCTAGCCCCACCCGAGCTCTAGGCAGGAGCACAGCTGCTAGATTCCAGTTCTGGAGGGAGCAGCCTCCCGGAGCCGCGGCGACAGAGCTCAGCTGGGCTCCAAGTCGCCTTGCTGCCATGGGCGTGCTCTTCTCATTAGAGCAAACTGCCGCCCAGGCACTCACTAAACTCAGCTCTTTGGTTTACATGAATGGGAAGAACAGCTTCAGCACATTTAATCTTCTTACTATAAATACCTCAGTGAAGAAAAAAGGTGACAATGAAGGCTCATCCCACTCAATTTATTCCTGTTAGCATTCTTACAGTACAAAAAAGGGAGGAAAAAAACCCACCAGCCCTTGAGTATGAATGCAACATGAAAAAAAAAATCTCTGCTGAATCACGAGCGTGATTATGATATGAAAAGATTCAAGCTGAATTTTAAAATCTCATTTTATAGCTACTTATAAATCCTCTGAATGGCTGTGCATGGGGCCCAGGGAACTCCACACTTTCACACG
Source organism: Tursiops truncatus (assembly GCF_011762595.2). Taxonomy (NCBI): domain Eukaryota; kingdom Metazoa; phylum Chordata; class Mammalia; order Artiodactyla; family Delphinidae; genus Tursiops; species Tursiops truncatus. Next base: position 159,030,196 of record NC_047035.1, on the reverse strand, counting down.
CATCACCAAGGGCAGGGATTCTCAGACTTGGTTGAGATGATGAGAGTGACGTGGGGCAGAAGATCCTACTTGAACCAGCAAGGCCCCGAGGATGAAAGTACCCTTCCACGCCCCCAGCCCCCCATGCCTAGCTGTCTCACTGGACTGGCTCTCTCTGGAACTAGGCAGTGAGCTTTTTGAATGGAGGGACCTTGTCATTTTCATTTTCATTCCGTTAGCCCTGATCCCAATGCCAGGGAAATACGTGCTGCCTGAATTTGCTGAATGAATGAGAACCTCTGATCTATGCTTTGCAGTGATCTGCTCCCCTTTTCTCCCATTTTCTAGTTATATTCCACGTCTGTACCTCCTAACATAGAACATCCTGAGTACATACACAGTGTTTCCCCCATGAAACCAAGCAGAAAGGATTCCCTCTACTCATATCACAACAAAACTCTTTCCATCCTCTATTTCCAAGGTTTCCAAACTCGTGACTCATAAGATTTGAGACCACCACGTGCTTCCTGCACAGGGTTCCTCACTCCAACCACACGCCCCCAGAATGAAGCCCTTATTTTTCATGGTTCTGATACCCAGAAAAGGATGACATAAAGCATGACAAAGCAAGTCTAACACTATTACAGAAATGGGCATTGGAAAATGAGGAAAAGAATTCTATTTACTGTGTGAGCCAGAATTCAAACCCAGTATTATTCAGGTTTGACCACAACCCACAATGAAAAGTACATTTTACATAGCTACCAGTACAATAAATGTACGTAAATCTACAACTGAAATAGAGATTATGAAACAAAACCATTTCTATTGCTAATATACTCTAATATTTGCTATTCTCTTCTACCACTTTCTCTTTAAAAACCGCTGATAACAACCTACTAAGATGATTTCATAACCTGACCATGGGAAGTGACTTATGGTTTAAAAACTAAAGTTGTCCATCTCTCATTTTGTCTCAAGAGAGAAGTTTTGATATGATTCAAAACCAATAGAGAGTCTTTAAGACCCAGGAGGTAGGAAATAACTTTCATGGAAGAAGCTAAAAACCTAGAATCTTCTGGAGAAATCTCTCTCATGCTTCTTCTCCCTTTGGTATCTTCACGCCTCATGTGGTTCTTGGATAACTTCTGATTCTCTTTTCTCTTCCATTTCATGTTGCTCATGTGGTTAAGACTAAGCAGGAAGTAGGCGAGCCCAGGGGAAGTAGAAGAGCAGCCTGGGCTCAGGTCTGACTCTGGACACTCCAGGCTTTAATCTCAAAGGCCAGAGGAAGCCTGAGAGCTCACCTGAGACCTGTCCTGTGTTCCACAGCACAGGGGCCAGACCTCAGCTGGAACTAGAGTGTGTATGTGCCACGTGCCTCTGTGACTATCCCTCTACAACACCATGCAACACAGCTCCAGCGTAACAGAAGGGCTGTTCATCCGTGCTGGACGGTATGGTCACTGCTAGCTACGTGGGTCTACTGAACCCTTGACGCTGGGTAACTCAGTGGAGAAACTGTGTTTTTAACTTCATTTAATTTTAATTGTTCGGAAGTTAAAGAGCTAAATGTGGCTGGTGGCTTCCATACTGGACAGCGAGACCCCGGAACCTATTAAACGTGGGTTGAGAGGTGAGGTCAGAAGGCCTAGGAGCGGGTAAGAATTTGGAGACACTGATCCCAATAATTCCATCAGATATTTCCAAGATGGAGGATTGAACTGTGGCATTTGCATTCTCAAATCTTGAAAGAGAAACAGAGTCTACGGCACCAAACAACCGCAGAGTTTCAAAGCTGGGATTTTGTCATCAGTAATAAGCAGTTCCTTCCAACTACACCTGTGGTGAAGGGTGTTTGCAGGAATAGCTGCGTGTGCTTCTAGGGGCAGAGGAGGCAGCATCTAGTTCACAGTAAGGTTTCAGAAGGACCTAAGTCTAGATTGTGCTGTCACTTACTGGCTCTAAGACCCAGAGATGTTCCGAATGCTCTTTTTAGCCCCATGGATGCTGAGGGGCTGCTGGGGGCAGGAAGAAAGTCGGTGTGAGGGAAGCACAACGCTGTGGTTTACAGCACAAAACTCCACAATGTGTGCGCACAGGCAGGTGGGTAATAATTCTTAGTCGATTTCAGGATAACTACCGATTCAATCACAGGTGGAAAGAAGGCTGACTTTATCCAACATCTGTGTAACTCCTAGAAAAAAGGAGGGTCATCTAAAAATTGCAGGACATAGGATAATCCGAATAGAAATCCCTCAATTTACAATCTTACACTATTAGCAAATCCCTAAACCTAGAATACAGCTGGCCAAAATCAGTTCTCTGCACTACCTTATCCATGAGTGTATCCACAGCAAAAACAGCTAACACGGCCGTATAGCTCTTTCCACACGTGAGGCCTGTCCTAGGCACCTCATCCTCACAGTTCTAGGAAGTGAGAACAGGTATGCACATGTAACAGATGAGATAGTGAGAAAAGAAATGGAAAAAGTAAGTAACTTGCCCAAGATCAACACCTAGCTGACAGCAGAACAGGGATTAAAACGTAGGGTGTGGGCTTTAATCATTACACAAAACTGCCTTTACACAAAGAGTGGGTTTTTATGGAGTATAGTCATCTTAACGTTTTCACCCAGGAAGGTGTATTTAAAATAAGCAAGAATCTAAACTGCATTAAGGGCACAATGGTAGAAGTGAGAAATCGTAGATGACTATAGAAGAAGTCTTATAAAAACAGGCTAAAATATTTTAACAATCTGAAGTGATTTAATATAAAGGCCATCAGTTCTTTGTATCTTAGAAATCCAATGAAAACATTAATGCAACTAGATGACCTAGAACCATTAAGTAAGGTTCAATTATCATTTGAATAACTGCTGGGGCAAGTTAGGAAATCATCACATTTACTTAAAGAGAATTCCCATTCAATACTGCAGATAATATAGGGAACATTTTTAGTTCTGAAAAATGGTAAGCTTTGGTTATTTGAAAGATTCGCTATCCACATGAAACCCATGAACACATGAAGTAGTTATACAGAACAAACAAGACCTCCATAAACAAAACAGACTGGATTCAGTGTCCTCTAAGTGCTTACATTCAAAAAGAGTCTACCGCCTGGTGCAATCAGTAGGCGCCAACACAACAGCCTTCAAGAGAATTGCAGTTTCAACACTGCTGTTGGGCACATTTAAAAAAATGTGCTAAAGTAATGGGCCATGGAGGCATTCTGAAATTAGATCTAACGAGGTGAGTAATTGCTGTGCTAGTCACACCCCATTTCCCCGGCTGTGTTCTCACACTGAACAAGGTGCAGGTATCGCCTTTCAAAGGCATCATCTTCTGTCATCATTTTTGGGTGTTCAACACCATTGCTTTCCAGTGGAGGAAGAAAGCAAGAGAACGATGGTGTGCATCCCCCAGACCTCTTGCCAAGATGGAAACTGCCCCTTCCATGTGCAGTTAACTGACCAGCTGGACGGAAGGACTTACTGCAATGCTCTTGGGAAAAGGAGTGGCGTGCCTTTGGAGCCTGTTTCTGGGAGGCGGGCCCAGCTGAGAGAGCACATGGAGAAGGCTTATCACCCCATGTGAGTTTCCTTTTTAGGCCAGTGCAAACTAGGAGAATTGGGGGGGTGGTACTCACCTGAAATTCAATGCCAAGAGGCTAAGGAATGGGATTCACGCCCACATTTCTACGGTATATGGTGAGTGAGAGGCACTGTGTTACACCCATGGGGAATAAAAAGATGAATAAGACACAGTCGCTAGAGTAGGAAAGGTCCACACTTGGGTGTGTGAACGTATGCTTGTCATTACATGCCTCTCAGCAGAACCTAGTGTGCTACGTGCTGAGCATAAAGTGATGCCTCGATCAGGTATGTTTCCTGTCCCTATGGAGTAACTGTGCCCATAATAAATTTTACCTAGAATTGAGTTATGTGCCAGGAAGGAGAAAAACAAGACGTGCCTGCACTGAGGCGAGCCGGCATTCCAACGTCACCCGAATTCCAACTTCATGAAATGGGTTGAAATGATTAGTTAAAAAAAACTCCACTAAATGTTGCCCTGATAGGCTAGAAGGACCCCTCAGCAATGGAAGTGCTCTCAGATGGGCGTTTAAAGCTACCGGCCATACACTTTTGACAGGACTGTGAGAATTCAGACTCATGCCCCCAACCCTGGAGTGGGCTGCTCGGATAGAGGCCACCACCACGTGGAAATCTGAAACCCCATAATCTCAGAGCTGGAAATACGTCCCCAAACTGGCAAGTTGAGTTCTAAGGGGATGCAGGGCACATATGAACCATCGGAGCAGAAACAACTCCAAATTCTCACTTTATGACGCCCATGAAGGGTAGCTTTTCACATCACTGTAAATTAATTTAAATGCTTCTGTGATTATCAGGTGATCAAATCTGGACTTCAGAAGCAAGTGATGTATCACTCACTAGACTACAGATGATAGGGGATTAAGCCCAACACCCAGGCTGGGGCTCAGAGCAGCCACCCCCGGGAAGGGCTGAGCCCTTATCTTGGAAGTTAAGTCTGGGGGAGAGGCCGGAGCTCCTGGACACTCTATGGGCTGGGAAAGGGAGTGCCACAAAGTGCAGGATAGAAAATTAGATTAAAAGTAGAGTAATCCTTGCTGGTGGAATCAGAGACTTCTTAGGTGAGGTAGCATGCGTGTTGGATCTTAGAAGCAGAATTTGAAAAGATTAGGAAAGGACATGAGATGAAAAGATAACATAGGATGATGTGGTTGGATAAAAAAAGGAATGTCGGCCAAAAATAAGCCTGAGACACATGAGGCCCAAATGGAGAGAGAGGAGAGTGGGAGATAGAAGTGGGAAGGCACAGGGGACAAATCGTGTACAGTGGGATGGAGAACCACTAGCAAACTTTTCCTATAAAGGGCCACATAGCAAATATTTTCAGCCAAACTGTCTGTTTCAGTTATTCAGCTCTGCCTCTGTGGGAGACAAATTACCACAGACAAACAGACGATATCCCCCCAAATGGCAGGCGGGACACTTGGTCTGTGGCCATAGTTGGCAGACCCTGTGTTAGAGGATTTCAGAGAGAGAAGATCTGCTCAGCACAGCTTTGGGAGGGCCACGGGGACAGCAGATCAGAATCAGGGATATTCTGCAGTAAGACCCGGAGAGGGGGGTGTGTCCACTGAGTAACGTTGACGCTCGGAAGTAAGGATTCTTGTCATTACATATACCAAAGGGTTCCCCAAACAATAAGTATCCGAGGGAAAGAGGTAACAAGGGGCAAAGGAACTAAAGTGGGTGATTACTCCATGTTACTTTGCCTAGTTATTATATTTTTAATATACAAAGAATAAACATAGACCCCAAAATGGTTAAATAAAACACCACACACCTTGTTCGACTTGTGGAAGGCAGTGAATGGAAATCACTGCTACAGACCTTCCGTAAAGCAGAGAAGTAGCTTGTAGAAGGCTTTGTATTCCAGACAGAGAGCTACCAAACAACGAAGAAAACGATGAGATGGCCATAAAAGCCATTCCTTCTGTTTTTGACTAACTTGTGAGAGATGAGTGGAAAAGTTTCTGTTTATCTCAAATGGGCAGTTTTTCCGCTGAGCCGTTCACATCGCGGAACACATTCAAGCATGATCGCGGTTTACTGCTGCAGTGGGCAAGTGCGAACAGCTTCTGCGTGAACTGCTGTAATGCTTGTAATTTCCAGGAATTAACCCAACAGGGATACTTTCAGGTCATTCAATACCGTAAGAATACACTTATAATAAATATATTCTGTAACATGTCAGAATGTTCTAGAAAGGAATATGCCAGAGCTTTCAACGAGGAATAGCAGCTGTTGAATTATTCTCACCAAAGTACAGGACGATGCAAGACAAAGAATCACAGTCGGAGGCAGAGAGAACTGGAGACCAGTCCTTTTTTTTTTAACTCTGAGGAACATTAAGCCAATTCCAGCAACAAGTTTTGCAGACGGTTTACAGCCACTGCTGAAGAGGACTTGTAGTTTTACTGTGGGCAAACAGTCTAAAGCTGACTTACATATAAAGAAATTGTACTTTTTCAAAATTCACAAAGTACTACTTCTAGTTTCTCTCCTCCTTGGATGGAGACACACACACACACACACACACAGTATTTTAATTTCATAGTCCTTTGGGTTTAAAAAAAAAAGGCACATGGGAGCACTTCTGAAACTGACTGAAAACATCCATAGATGTTATCAAGTCACTAAACGGAAAGTTTTCAAGAAATCACCTGGCCTTGACCCTTGACTTCAGCCAATTGAATAGCAGTTATTTAAAACAGATGAGTCTTTTTTCTTTAAAAAAAAAAAAATCCCACCCTAACATTTTCATCAAGTTCTAAGACACGACCAAAACAAAACAAAAATCTTCTTTCATTTAGACTCATTTCACCCTTATTTTGGCCTCCAGAAGTGTAGGAAAAAACTGGTCAGACTCACCCTCATAAAACTCTTTGTGTTTCTGAGAATAAGAGCTAGATCTCCATCCAGTTTCCTCTTTTATAAGCTGAGTAAATCTCAGTTCTCCAGCTCTGACATGAAGCCTCTCCTCCACTCCTTCAGCCCTGCCGGTGAAACCTGCCACTTCCTCCTAGCCGCTTTCGATAAGCGGACATCAAATTTCACTCTGGCCTTCCATCACATCTCCAGCGTGCCAGAACATCCTTCTATTATAATCAGTAAAATCAGAAATGTAAAAAGCCAGACTCTGTGTTTCCTGGAACCATACAGAATATCTCGCATGTTGCGAGACGCTGTCTGGAGACAAACTTAATCATGGCTCAAAGGAAAAATCGTCTTTGACTTTTCTCCCCCCAAATAATTCTCTTTTGTGTCTCTATTTTATACCCTCCTCCACCCACCTGCCAGCACACTGCCCTCTCCACCCCTGCTCATTCTGGATGAGCAATTAGGACGTCCCTACCTGAGTTATTTTCCTCTTGCATCATCAATGCCTCCTTCGTTGCTGGTTGCTTTAACTCAGCTTAATAGCGTTTCCTTGACCTTCCTATTCAATTGTTATAGGTGCCCAGTTCCCTCTCTACCCTTTCGTGCCCAGCGTTGCCCAAGAGCCACTTACCCCCCACTCCCTCACTTCACACTGTCTTCTCAGCGCCCAGCGGGTTGGCTTCGGCCGTGCCCACTGCATCCTCACATGACATTCTAATAGTTACGGCAGCGAGTGGGCTCTTTGGGGGCTTGTTTCTTGCAAAATTTGACGCTGCTGACTCCCTTCCTTTGGCAAAAACATGAATTCCCCATATTTGTTGAGGAAATTATTACTCATCTCTTTTTAAAATTAAATAATTATTTTGGCCGTGCCGTGCAGCCTTAGTTCCCCGACCAGGGATCGAACTCGTGCCCCCTGCATTGGGAGCATAGCATCTTAACCACTGGACCGCCAGGGAAGTCCCTATTACTCATCTTTTATCTTTATTTGCTGCATCCACAGGCTGGCCCATGCATTCCATGAAGCTCTGACCTCTCTCCTAAAACCCACATCCATTATTCTAATGAACTGCCTGCTTGCTGGCGTCTCACCCGCATATGCTGACAACATTTCGAACCTGTTACACATAGTCGGCCCTCCGTATCCATGTCCGCGGACTCAACCAACTGAGGATCAAAAAAAATTGGAAAAAAAAAATTCCACAACATTCTGAAAACCAAAACTTGAATTTGCTATGCACAGGCAACTATTTACATAGCATTAATATGGTACTGGGTATTATAAGTCATCTAGACTTGATTTAAAGTACACAGAGGATGTTCATAGGTTATATGCAAACACTATGCCATTTTATGTCAGGGACTTAAACATCTGTGGATTATGGTATCTGTAGTGGTGGGTCCTGGAACCAATCCCTCATGGGTACCCAGGGATAACCATACAAAAATGAAATCTTTCTCCCCAGAGCTTCCCTTCCTTCTATTATCCCTATATTCTGTCTTTAAAATCAGCCATTTTAAAATTTCTTTCCCTAATCCCTCCCACAAATTCAATGAGCTACACTCAAAGACATGAAGTAGGAATAAGGGATTTTACTTTATTGCTGATAAAACATTAAGCTATGAAAAACAGTTGCTCTATTGGGTAAAATTAATTGGAAAACAAAGTTAAATTTAGTAATAACGCTTGGTGTTTTCCAAAGTATGGACTATGTTCTTTCTTAAGAAGTACTGGTGGATGTTAATTCTTCTCCTGAGTCTCAAGGAAAAATTCTATTTTGACCTTAATGAATGGAAAGACCAGAAATTTCACTTGCATTAAAGAGAGCTCAGAAAGTCTCAAATACTCTGAGACAATGTATGGGAGCTTGAGGCCTCTTCAGCCCTCTAGAAGAGAGAACAGTCACAGAACACTGGATAAACACAGCCACAACACACACACACACACACACACACACACACACAATACCTAACCTATAATTCTCCTTAAACACTTCTTTTAATTTTTCCCCAGATTTATTGAGAAACAATTGACATACATCACTGTATAAGTTTAAGGGACACAGCATGGTGGTCTGCCTTATATATATTGTGAGATGATTACCACAATAGGTTCAGCAAACATCCATCTTCTCATACAGACACAATGAAAAGAAAGAAAAAAAGGAAAAAAAAAATCAAAAGATTTTCCCTTGTGATGAGAACTCTTAGGGTTGACTCTGTTCACAACTTTTATACAGATCAGATTGTACATTACATCCCCAGAGCTTATTTATCTTGTAACTGGAAGTTTAAAATCATAAACTAAAAGTAAACCTTGAAGATCTTTGGGACCTGTGTTTCCCTCCATTTCTAGTTAAGGAAGGGTGGCTGCTATAATTCAGTATCAACATTCTGAACATTCCATCTGAAACAATGCACTATGTTGGGGTCACTATTTGCAAAAAAAAAAAACTATCATGCCAATTAAAAGAGTGATTTGTGAGAACAAATAAGATAAGCCTGGCCAATTTGTCTGGGCAGCGATGATACAAACCTGGTCGCCGCTAAAGAGTCACACCTGCTGCGGTGTCAGCTCAGTTTTTCTGCCGCCTTCACGTCGGCTGCTGGCGGGCTACATCTGTCTGAGGCAGCAACCTCAGGCAGGGGAGGAGCTGAGCTTGGCTACAGAAAGCTCCCATTTTTCCACGGAGGCATATTAAATATTGTTCACTAACAATTATTCATCCAGATCTTACTTACCCAAAGTCTGACGATGATAGAGTATCCTTAGCGCAAAATTACACTGAGCACCTTAGGGTCACTGAGAAAGTCCACCACCGTTGTTGGCTTCCACCAGCACGTGCATGTTGGTGTGATGGGCTGTAGCGCCTGAATGCGTGCCGTGTCACGCACAGTTAGGCTCCCAGGAAAGCCTTTTCACTATACACTCCATACTAGGAGAAGTACTGAGCATTTTCAAGAAAAGGTGCTCCATAAGTGAAAAGACTTCTTCATTCTTTAAGGAAATATTTAAAAAAAACAAAACAAAAAACCTCTCAAGTCGAGAAACTACTCCTATGGTTAGTAGTAGAAAATGGAAAAAAGCAATATTCGGGTAAATGGAAAAAAGAACACCTTTTGAAATGAAAAAAAATAGCAAGCACAGAGAGAGCAGAACTAAGGAAAACAGAAAAGTGTCTTCCTTAAGGGTAATGTATCTGTGATATCTTCTAAACGTATTCTGTCAATTTCAAACAGAATAACTTGTTTATGCTTGACATGTTTCTACTCTAGTAATGGAAGGTAGTTTTATAAGACATGAATTTCTAATTTGTTTTCTAATTTAATTATTTTAATAGCTACACATTTGTGTCCTTTGGTACAATAATAGACTCTTGGTACTGACATATCCACTGACCCTGTGTCCTAAAATCATGTACCACCATCAACAGAAAGGGCTGCCCTCTGGCCTTCACCGCTCCCAGGGGTGCAGGAGTATGATGTTGAAACATTGATCTTTTGGAGCAAAGGTCACGTCACTAGTAATGGCTTGGTGTTCGGTTTTTCTTTTCTTCTTTTCTCCTTAATGAAAAGGCTGAATATTTGACAGAACTGTAACATGTGAGCTATCTTCATTTTATAGCTTTGGTATTAGTTGCCAAAATATAGCTCTGAGATCTGTAGCTTAAATATTTTATGAAAAATGCCTCCTCCAATAGAAATGTTAATAATTTAATACATGATAGACTATACACTGTGTTTCAGAAATAGTTATTTAGTAATATCTTTGTATTTGGTATGAAAGCTTAGTAGTTAATTCCCTTGATGTACACTTTTACTTAAAATGGTGGGCTTTTTCTGCAAAATTACGTTAGCATAAAAGATGTGTTAGTAAACACTCATTTTAAAATGAGTTTCTAATTTTTTTATTTTTTTCTTTAATCCAGAGAACCGAGAGCATGTTTTTGGGCTATGCCAACGCATCTTGCCAAAGCTTGGTGTTGATGTTAGATATTCAAGCCCACACACTGCTATGTGGTCCATTTAGCCAAATACTTTTCTGAGCGATGGGGGGAGATCTCCAGGACAGGCATAGGATTTGGTAAGTCATTGCAAGGGTGATGTGCTTTGCTCTGATTGTCCTGACGGGCTCTCCCTGAGGTAGTTACTAAAAAGAGCATCTATAATCAACAGCTGTGTCCTGATGTTTTGCCAACCTGTGCTCACAAAACCTGATGTTCGGTAACATATTTCAAACACGGTTTGCTTTTGTCTTTTCGATACCAAAACTCCCACTTCTTTCATCCAAGAATTTCTAATAGTTTGAGGGCATTAATTATGCCATACAAAATCCTTTCACAGTAATTATTGGTGTTACTGGTATCCTAATTATCCATAATACCGACAAATCCACTTTCTATATTGGATTGCACCGTGGAAATACACTTAATGGAATACGCTTTAATGCTGTCTAGAAATGTCTGCTGCCTTGTTGACAAACAAAGAATTCTGAAACGCATACCACAGAATCTTATCTGTTCCACATTGCACTTTTCACATTGAATTTTGGTGCTGAACTTCTTTTTCTAAAATGCCTCTTCTCTATACAGACTTTTCCCTGTGAGTAGGAATTAAGTTTGCCAGCTACATTTTGTAATTAACTTCTGACGAACTGATGCCACGCATGTCAAAGAAAGGAACAGCTGCTGCAAATTCAATTTCAACGTACTATGTGTAGCAGGAAACACAAAGAGGAGGCATGCAATCTTTGCTTTCTAGAAGCTTACAATTGCAGGGCAAGACCAGACGCAGGACAGAGCACAGGAATAAGTTTGGTGTCCCGAGATGGTGACAAAAGGAGACAGGAAAATAGCCTGGGAGAAGACTCATAGGAGAGCAGGAGACGACAAAGCAAGTTGCATATTCTGGTGATAAACTTGGAGCTGAAAGTTCAAGTTTTGTTTTTACTCACAAATATAATGAGAAACTTTTGGAAATCCTAAGGAGATGATACACGATCCAAGGGATGGCCAGGGAAGACCACTTGGAGGTGGCCAGATGCTTCCACCTCTCTGCTGGGGACTGAATGGAGGACAACGGGCATTGAGGGATTTAGATTAGAACAAGAGAATACATTTCCGGCAGTGAGACTTATTAAGTGAATAATGGAAGAGGTTAGAGAAGGAAACTGTGAAAATGTCATCTGTGAAAGTCTTTAAAATTGGGATACATTTCCAACAACCTAAAGAATGGAGCACTGGGGCTTCCCTGGTGGCGCAGTGGTTGAGAGTCCGCCTGCCAATGCAGGGGACACGGGTTCGTGCCCCGGTCCGGGAAGATCCCACATGCCACAGGGTGGCTGGGCCCGTGAGCCATGGCCGCTGAGCCTGCATGTCCGGAGCCTGTGCTCCGCAAGGGAGAGGCCACAGCAGTGAGAGGCCCACGTACCGCAAAAAAAAAAAAAAAAGAATGGAGCAGTGAGGTATGGAGTGGGATAACTGAATGGAAACCACATAGCATTAACTTCCAAGGACAGAACAAAGGCTCCTTGGCCACTTCTGCTTGGATTCCTTCTCTAGTCTTGATGGTCCAAGTGAGCCGCCACATTCCTTCACAGTGACCTACGACCCAGAGAGGGCATCTGAGAGGTCACCAGCCCAGAAGAGCCCAGATTAGACGCAGAGAACCAAGGTTCAGCTTCCGTATGACGTGAACCGACAACACTAGATTTGCTTGCAGAATCCTCCACAAACTTAATCCACAGGTTCAAATTTTAAGTCCGGCATCCTTAGAAGAGGTTTAGCTTTTAAGAGCTGGTTTAAGACACTATTGAAGGGACTTCCCTGGTGGTGCGGTGGTTAAAAATCCACCTGCCAATCAGGGAACACGGGTTCAAGCCCTGGTCCGGGAAGATCTCACATGCCATGGAGCAACTAAGCCCGTGCACCACAACCACTGAGACCGCCGTACACCACAACTACTGAAGCCTGCGTGCCTAGAGCCCGTGCTCCGCAACAAGAGAAGCCACCACAACGAGAAGCCCGTGCAGCGCAACGAAGAGTAGCCCCTGCTCACAGCAACTAGAGAACGCCCGCGGGCAGCGACGAAGACCCAACACAGCCAAAAAATACACACACACACACACACACACACACACACACACACACACACACACACTATTGAGGTCACAGGTTCATCCATCCAGCAACTCAGATACACATCTGGGTGGTAGGCACAGGGCAACACAGAGTCACTACCCTGGGGAAGACAGGCACGTAAACAGTTAATTATACACCAGAGTGACACATGTTAGGACAGAGGGAAGCCCAGAATGTGTGGGGAGCACAGATGGTGGACACCGACCCTAGGCAGAGGGTACACGGAAGACTCACAGGCGGACATGGAGTGATCCCGGGAGGAAGAGTCAGGCAGCTGACAACAGAGCAGAAAAGGTTTCTTTCCAGAGAACGGGCAGGGCATGTTTGAAGGTATCAGGTGCTGCCACAAAGGACGACTGTGCGAAAGCCTACAGCATGGGGAAATCTGGCCAAAGCACCATCACAATCTCAGCTAGCATTCTCTCCGCCTTCCAGAGCCAAGGTTGCTTTTTAAAATATTTAAGTAAGACCTTCAGCTTTGATTAGAGCATCTGTCATATGAATATGTATTTGCTGGCTCCTTAGAATAATGTGTTAGACACGGAATTCAAATGCCCTTTCATTTATCAATGGCTACTAAGAACTGTAATCCAGCCAAGTCCTCTTATCTAAACAAAACTCGCTAAATGTAAGGGGAGATGCCTAAACAGAAAACATGATTTACTGACCATTGTTTTCTCCCACTGTAAACACTCAACTTTTTATTCACGACATATAGTCTCGTATGTGGACACATTGTTTATACATACTAGCCATCAGTCAGGGGAAAAAAGGGTGTCACATTGAATATATGATTCGGCAAGCTAGAACTCAAGCTTTACCAAGAGGCAAAAAGAAGCTTTAATGCATCTTAAAATTTTTCTGGTACACATCAGCTCAAACTATAATACTCAGAGTAAAGGTAACCAAGGTTGCTTTTTGTAGGTTCATCGCCCACTGGGGCTTCCCCAGCGGCCTTTGTCCACATTGTCAGCATGGCTAAGAGGTCGCTAATAGGAAATAGGGATAAGGTTCCTGCCGGGGGGTCAAAACACAGAAATCTCACAAAATGATATAAATTCAATTTGTAGAAGAAAGGGAGAGGAAATGTCAATGTATGGTTAGTAAAAGTATGGATTTGGGCTAGGCTGCCTGACCTACACGTGTCCTGTTCCTTCTCAGCACCTAAGCCTGTACAATCCTCTGACGTCACCCCACCAAGGATGTGTGAAACAGAAGCTGTCCACACAGGGAGGGTGCACAGATCTGTCTCCAGGCTCAGAGCCTGGAACCCAAACCCCAACTTCTCCGGGGTCTTTCCAGTGACTTTTCCCCATTTCTCTCTGCCCTTACAAAGGATTTACTCCAAGACTGAGATTTTTTTGGACAGGCAATTGCTGTTGTAACACAACCTTCTCAAGGGTTAAGTGCCAATGAATCAGACACATGTGGCTTAAATTTCCCACAAAAATTGAATTCATGTGGACTCAGATATAAAAGGGAAAACAATGTTTTCCAAAGGATGGTTTGAGTTTTGAAAAATTTCAAGTGCTGGGGAAATAGTTTAGGTACTCACTTAACTTTTAACTATAGCCAGAAATCAGTCATCCAGAAGACTCTAAAACTTCATTCTTTTCAATGATGTGTCATATGCTCAGGGAAAACTACACATATAGTGATTATATGTATATGGAGAAGCACCCACCTTCACAATGTTGTAAAAAGCTCCCACAGAATCGGTGAGAATGGAACTGAGTAAACTGTATGTGTGTTACTCGGGAACCTTGTGAAAATTCAGACTCTGATTCAGCAGGTCTCAGGTAGGGCCTGAAATTCTGCATTTCTAACAAGCTCCCAGGTAATGCTAATGCCACTGGTCCATGGACCCCATTAGAGCAGCAAGGATGTAACCACCCACGCTGCTCGTCACATAAGTCATTTAATACCATGTTTACAGATCTCGGGGCTGCCTGAGATTCCTACTTGTTTGGTGACAAAAAAAAAAAAAAAAAACAACAAGCAAAATTACATAAATGAGAATTAAAATACCCTGCTAAAAAGGTATAGATAATTGCTCTGAAATTTACATAACAATATTCACTGATTAGAAGCAATGTATTCATTATGACACACGAACAATGAGAAAACAAATAAGAAACAGTAAATATTCCTCATTACCAGCTCTGCTACCACTTTACATCCTAATCCGATGGGGAATTCTTTCACAAAATCTTCCAAATCACTTCGGACATCGGAGAGACGGCCTGTTTTGAATTCAAGCACTTTTTGTTTACCACATGACTAATTACTAAGACATCGGCTGGTCTTTTGCACGCCTGAGTTTTGCACATATGGACGCCTTATTTTCACAACTAGATTTTAACCTCTGTGAGGGTGTGGACTGTCTCCTTCCTTCCAGAATTGTCCAGAACCCTCAGCATGCTTTCTGAGTTGACCACGAAACCACCTGCACGTCCTCTATAACCATATTACAGGGTCCTGGTAAATCTCAGCTGATAATTTTACAAGGTTGTACCAACAGCCATAGCCGTTTCTATACAATGTCAGAATTCATGCTGCTCAGTATGCAATAACGCTGATTCCACTTGTCACCTGGAGGGAGGGGCTGAGGGCAGAGGCTGAGGTTGGAGCTGGGTAAGGAAACACACATGCTCTGAGAAAACATTCGCTACTTGCACACAAGGTTTGATGAAAAACGTGTACCTTCTTTCCTCCCCTAGGGGGTGAATGGGCCCACTTTTCATACATGCAGCTTTACAGGAACCTTGTTAAGATGAAGAATGCTACCTTTCTCCTCTCAGGTAAACGAAAGAAGAGAAGAAGCTTTCTGAGTATCCCACCACAATGGCAACGCTAGGAAAAGGACTTAGCAAGCCCTCCAACTTCCAAACCATGCTATCTGACTGCATCTTGGAGATGTAGGTCCAGATCTGGAGACCTGACTGCATCTTGGAGATGCAGATCCAGAATCTGGGCGAGGTCATCCCAGATTCTGGAAAACCCATGCACACACCCTGCCACTGAAGGAGCCACCCAGTCACTGCCCTTCATTTTCCACGTGAGAGCACCTGGGCTCCAAGAAAGGTCCTCTTCTTACAGCAAGTGAAGAAGGGCAGCCCTCAGAGTGGCCCTCAGAGTCCTAGCTATGGGCTCCCATCCCTGCTCTGAGTTCTTCTGCAGCTGAGGCCCCAAGGCCACAGCCTCCCATCCTTCGGGCAGGTATAGGAAGCATTTCCTCCTTCCAACATGTTACACGGTTGGCCTCTTGGTCATGGAAACAATGTCCTTTGTGCTGGTTGGGTGGCTGACCCAAGTATGGGTCCTGAAGCATAATGATGCTCTCGAGGAAAATGTACCCCAACTTACACACGGCCAAACGGAAATAAACTTAAGTGCTATCTATTTGAGTAGGACTGTTCAAAATGGACTTTTCGAAGATACGACTATCAAATTCACCCTTCAAGTATCAGCTGAACAGCAACTATATGCACAGCACAATGCTAGGCTGAGATGGGAACAGTGCTAATTTTTCTTCTTATTTTTGAACTGTGGAAGTTTGTAATCTAGGTGGGAAGACGAGATACATACATGTAAGCAGTTAAGCAGCTTTACAGAGCCAAGGATATTAATGCAAGAGATGTCATGAAATGGTACGAATTACAAGAAAGAAGGTTCTGAGTTATTCTTGAAGGTCAGGAAAAATGTGGAAAGAACGAGGAGGGAAAAGCATTCCAGACTGAGGGTGTGCAGTCCTGGAACCCTGATGCTCACCTGTCTGGCTGGTGCAAGAGGGACACATCAGGTAGAAATTTAGGTTGTGGCGAAAGTAAGAAAATCATCAAATCAAAGAGTGTGGATTCCAGCCAGTAAGCGGACGCTTTCCAAAAAATATTTCTCAGAATTCTAAGATTCTGTAGAGGTGACTCAAAATTCTCAATGACTTACATCAAGAATAAATAAACGTAATACCTTTGACCTTAAAACAAAGTTTATGTTAATAAAATACGATTGCTTTGATTAGTTTTATATACTAAGTTTCTACATACAGTTTCATTGAGAAAAAAGAATAACTGATAAGGGAGAGCTGCCTTTTTTAGTTATCGCAGGAAAGAACAGCATTTGTTAAACTTCAAGGATTGTGTTTTATTTATAATACAAAATCACTTCAAAATTAATTTAAAATTCATTGTATTTTTAAAATAATACAAATGCTTCATTTGACACTTGGAGTTCCTAGGACCTATAATGGCCAAGTTATTACAGCATCATCATTATTAATGGGATCAATCTGGCCACATCACATTATATGATGAGAACTAATTAAGACGGAATAGGTACCATAATGGGATTTAACTGCACGCAGGCTAAAGGAATCGCCTGTTTCCCCTGATCACACTTCCTTCTATACACAGGACCCACATTAATGTCACAGTGAGTTAAGCATCAGGCAGTGCTGGCAGATGACGGGCTTTTGTCCTGATGACTCTACAGAAAGATATTAATTTCAGTGTTGCAGCTCATTCAGAAAATTGCCTTGATAACTTGGAAAAGCCCTGTTTATGCATTCTGCTAGTGTGTGTGTGTGTGTGTGTGTGTGTGTGTGAACCCAAAGAAACCATGCCAGCCATAAAGGAAATTAAAAATAAACTTAAATACGCTTCCATATGCCAGTGCCAGGGCCCCAGAGACTTGATCGTAAACTTGCACATTTAAATGGTCTCCATGAATTTTTGATTCAAAAAGTGTACTAAGCAATTTCATCAGCACAATCACATAAAATAAATTTCCATTTGGGGAAAAATATTCCTCAGACAAGCAATGGGGTATTTTATTTAGATGTTCAAGTATCAGACAGTTTCTAATAAATGAACATTCTGGATTTTAAAAAGTCTAATAAAGCTACTACTTTCCCTTGTATTAGAAGGTAATACAGAGTGAAGAATACAGGAGATATAAGAAAGGGAATTTAAAACAATCAATTTTATGGAGTGATTGAGAGTTTTAAAGCAAAATTATATTCACAATGTAAGTGTTAAATCCCCATGTGTCAGTTCATTCAAATCCCCTTATACTGCTAAACAGAGAAGAGGTGTTTAAGTTCTTATACTACATTTTTTATACTTACGCCACTCTTTTCCTCTCACTGTATTAAGATAATTTTCAAATAGTGACTTTAGTTGCTGAGCATCCTTCATACAAGGGTGATTGAAAACAACCCACAAATAGATAAAGAGAAGGTAATTCTCTTATTCAAATATTCAACAAATACACTTCTCTAAACTTTTATTTCATATTTTGGGACTCAAAGTCATCTCTTGGACATGATTTTAAAATAAGAGGTTATTATAAAACAGGAGGTTGTCACCATGCTCCTAAAGTGACTGGGGCTTGTCTGCATGTGGACTGCCGGAGCTGCCACTTCCCTTTCCTGATTTATTAGATTCAAGAAAATATAAAAGAGTTGAATCAATTTAATTTTAATTCCAATTAAAAAAAAGTGTCTGGCAATTAAATGACAGTCACAGACTTCTAAGCCATGAGGATGCAAAAATCGGGACAGTATCACTAATGTGTAATGTTATTAGGAAAAATTTTAGTGGGCATAAATTAAATGGGGGGAAGGGCAGCAGAGCACTGGAGATTAAATTCGTAAAAGTGTTTGTTAGCAGAAAATCCACTTGTTTATTGAGAGACAGCCTCAAGTAGCTGATGGTGGAAGTGGATAATTTGTTTATTGTTTCCACTCTGAGGAAAGGTTTTCTTACTTATTTCCAACCAAAATAATGGGCCCAGTGGCGTTGTGTTTAGTCTCTAGGGCAGCTCCTGCCACCTGTACCAGTCACTGCAGACCCCACCCCCAAGTCCACCCTAGGCTTGCCAATCACTCTCTACACCATCAGACGCCTTGGAAAAGGTCTGGACTTCTGGGGTGAGGGACTTCGGTGTGGCAAAGGCTGGTGCAATCAGATCCGAAAATGACTACAATTAAAAAGAAAAAAAAAGCTTGCAAGGGGTAAGCCCCGCTATAGGGATGAAAGCCGGCCAATCATAAGACCCTAAATGACAAAGCAACTGAAGTCACTGGGCCTTCCTTGGTACAAGACTGTCAGTGGGAGGTGATGTGGAATTGTGCACAAATTGGTTTTTTTCTTTAAAAATCCTTCCTAGAAGGACTGGGGTTGGAGGAATCTGTGCCATCATTTGCTTTTATTATAAATGTCTTGATCTTAAAATCTAAGGCTAGTACGGATATACATATATACACACATAGACATTATGTATATTAACATGTATAAACACATATGTATATATACATTACATTATATATATGCATATGGAGGGCAAGAAAGTAGCAGAAGGACATGCAGTCTTTTAAAAATACACCAAATACTTAACACTGCACTCTGGCACCGCAGACGTTAAGTGGGAGCAGGAAATAACCGAGCGACGGGCACTGCTCTGACCTGCGCCTTCCCCCCACCTCCCCGCCCCCCCAAACAGATCCTGGAAGAAGATAAAAAATAAGACAAAGACCCCCCCCAAATCAATTTGACGAGTCTTCATCAAGCAGATTTCAAAATGTTTAAGAAAACCTCTATCTTAGACAAAATAAATTAAATAAAAAAAAGTCATCCTTTCTTCTCTCCGATTTGGTCTGCTCACTGGGCCGCCAGCTTTCAAGCCTGACCCTTCCTTGATATCCACTTATTGTCCCCAGACCTCAGCCCACTGGGCAATTAGAACACAAGCACTGCTTTCCAGCCGCCGCGTTTTAGTTGAACGCCTGATCAAGGAGTTCCCGTGAAAGCAAGCCCCGCACGGGGCTGGGGAACATCACAGCCGCTTTCAAGATGCTGCAACGTCCGCCCTCACAGTTAACAGAGCGACACCAGAAAGAGGGAGTCCTCGCTTCCCTGGTCCTTGCCCCTTCATCTGCTGCGGCAGCTCTTCCCCTATGGGAGCTTGCAGCCCTCGGCCACTCTAAGGTCTTCAAGTGCTTCCAACCTTATAAAGTTATTTCCACAAACTACTATCATTGGTCCTGAGAATGTATTGTAGTAATAAAACATAACCTAAAGTATCCAGAAGAATACTTCTGCAGAAGTATCTTCTATTGTCTTTGCTGTAAAAAGTAACATATATAAAATTTTTATGTTTGATCAAGATGATTTAATTAGAACAATACCTTTTGGGTTGCAGATCTCTGTAAGTTGTGCATTTATAGAGACAAGGGGATAAAAGATGCATCGTGAATAGGCTGAGATTTCTCTAACAAAATAACATGTCACCAATCAACTCTCCTCTAAGATAATTACCTACAGCAAAGTTGGTTTCTTTATTCACATCCAAGTTTAGCAAATGGAAAAACCTAAGATTTCAGCGGCAAAAACAGAGATTATGAAAGTCAAGGCATCCAGCGGACAGGTCAGCTCAGCCCACAGCCCACTTTCTACCAGAGCACAGAGACGTGGATGCCAACATTTTTTTCTTTTTAAGACAAGATAATGAGTTTTCATGTTTCTGTGAAAAAAGAAACCCATGAGCCAGAATGCTTCACAAACACTGACCTTTAGCGTAAGAAAGTCTCCTAAGGAAAAACAGGGATAAGAAAGTAACCCTCGGGGCTTCCCTGGTGGCGCAGTGGTTGAGAGTCCGCCTGCCAATGCAGGGGACACGGGTTCGTGTCCCAGTTTGGGAAGATCCCACATGCCGCGGAGCGGCTGGGCCCGTGAGCCATGGCCGCTGAGCCTGCGCATCCGGAGCCTGTGCTCCGCAGCAGGAGAGGCCACAACAGTGAGAGGCCCGCGTACCGCAAAAAAAAAAAAAAAAAAAAAGAAAGTAACCCTCACCGGTCCTTCTTACTGAGTGGCTTTTATGGAATTATCTGCAATCACCATGTAGAAATGGATGGACCTGCCTCCATCTAAATTCGTCATGAAACGCTGGACCTTGAGGCGTAGGGGTTGGAGTATATAAAGGGATGAACATTGCCAGCTCCAAAAAAGAATGCTTTGGGATAGAAGGAAGGGAAAAAACAATTGGGGGATCACAGATATGATCATTTTCACTTCCCATAACCCGCATGGTGGTCAGCTAACACAGTGCTTTCGTAACTTTAACAAGAGCACAGTATATGATTAGGACTGTTTCACTAATGATGGAATGAGAGATGATTTCTTTAGAATGTGATATGAAAGCACTGGAATCAGGACTGGATACCAGGTTCCTGGAGCTGTCAGTGGCTGGTGGCCTCTGCAAGGCCCCTGCCCCAAGGCCCCCCTCCCACAGAAACTGAGGGAGAGCAAAGCCAGGAAAACACCAGGGTGGAGGAGGGGGGAGACGCCAATATCTCCCCCTGCCCTTCCAACAGAAAAGTAACACACAGGTGATTCGTTTATAGCACGTGCACACAGGCACGCGCACACACACCGAGTTTAGGGAGTGTATTTTTAAATTTACTGCAGGTCACAGAGGCCCTGAGTGGAGGTATCTATAAATAGCATGGGGATCTGGAAGGGCAGCCCTCTGGTGGAACATTTCGGCTGTGGGAAGACTGCTGCTTCAGAATATCCGCGTGGGTGTGCCGCCATCCTTCAACTGGAGACCTGGAGTGGGGAGATGGTTTCTATCATGCGGTAACGTGAGAAACCTGGGTGTTTCGGTGGAGGAAAAGCAAAGCGTCGCATAAATCAACTCAAAATGTAAACATACCACTTAAATATTAATCAAGGTAATTACAGAAAAACAGTCCAGAAAAGCTCTGTAACAATCCAAGATAAATAAATGTCCCCAGACTCAAAAGAAACTCAGAACTCATTTGTTCCTAACGTGACTTGACTTTCTCCATATAACTCATGCGAATACCACATGCTTGGCTACATCTGTCCTCAATGAAATTATCTTCCAGTTGTTATCTGATTCTAATCCAGCAAACCTACACAAAACACATATTCAGGCTTATGAATAGCGAAAATGAAGTCCAGGATGAAAATCAATGAAAAGAATCACTATATCCACCAAACAGAACAATGCCATATTTTTAATAGAGCCTGTTTCTTAACTGCTTCCTTTAGGAACATGTTAAAAAGAAGAATGGGTATGTGTGCAGTGGGGGCAGGTATGCTTAGGCCAGTCTGTGGCTAAAACTCCTTACTAGCACAGAATGCCAATAACCTAGAGAAACAGGAGAAGCCAGTTCTCAGCATCCACAGGGAGTACAGGCTCTGGAGTGGTTTGAGCTGAAGTTTTGTTGAGGCAGTGTGGTCCGATGGGCTCTCCAAGAAGGAGAAAAGTACATCTATGTTACATGGTGATCTGGGGAAACAGAATTACACATAGTCGAAAGAGCAAGTGCAAAGGCCCTGGGGCAACAAGAAATGTGCCTGTGGAACAAGAAAAGCCTCATTAGCAAGGGGAAGAGTATTCAGCTCAGTGCTTGGTACTCACCCTGCATACTCAAGGGCTTCCTTTTCATCTTCTGAGCTCTTTAAAATTGGAAAAGGGGCTAGGCTAAGTAATCCAAGATGATTACCTAAACTCCAACATATTTTTGGTCACCAGGGAGGCAACTAACACAGGAACTTACTAGCTGTGTGACCTGGGGCCAGCTACTTCACCTCTCTGAGCCTCAATGTAAAATGAAGATAATTGCTACCATCTTGATGGGATTATTGTGCGGATACACGCCTGGCACACAATAGGTGTGCAAAATTACTGCTGACACAATATAAATATTCCTGGCTTGACCAGTCTCCTTTTAAGAACTTTCTCTAGTGGATTTTGTTTTAACAGGTCATTAACTTCTGGAGACACTTAAAGCTAAAGTGCCAAGACCAACGACAAGGGCAGACCAATTATAAACATGGATCAGTCAGCTCTGAAGCCTTAACTCAGTAGGAAGCTGTGATCCAATTAACCAACATTTGGTGTGTGGATCGCTGTTCAAAAATACAAACCTGTATAATGTCCATTTTGCAAGTTAAAACACATTCACATGCTAAAATTAGGAGAGAGACTTAGAGGAAGTTTCGGCCTCAACATCTCCCCACCACTTCTGTAAAATGCTGAAGAAGGAAAGGGCCTCCAAGCCATAAAGGATGCTTTCAGAAGGTAAACACAACCAAGAGTCCCATCACTATAATTTGTTCTTGTTTCCCAGTATGTGTCTGGTAGATACATACAAACTTTTCTACTATCTACAAATTTGCTTTCTTTTCTCCAAAATCAGTTAACACCA
The DNA here is from genome assembly GCF_011762595.2 of Tursiops truncatus. NCBI lineage: Eukaryota > Metazoa > Chordata > Mammalia > Artiodactyla > Delphinidae > Tursiops > Tursiops truncatus. The sequence goes on along the minus strand of NC_047035.1, from coordinate 159,007,349 downwards.
GAAATCTTAACAGCCATAGGTAACAAGCCATCTTCCTGAAACCTGCTGACACCTGGTTACGTGTCATTGCTTTGCAGCTTCATAATTCAGGACGTCCCTACAGGAAACATTGTTTGACCTCTATGCAACTCACATTGGTACTTTCAGACATGGCTACTGACCTGACAGTTGCATTTGAAAGCCCCCAATAAAGGCATAGCTCCAAAGTTTAAAACCCAGATTCTTCCAAAGGCAGGGGAAGGATCGAAGGGAAAAGTTGCACAGCTGGAAACATGATTCATCCTCAGAAATGGCCCCAACTTATCATATCAGGGTCAACTAAATGTGTCAGATAAGAATTTGGTGAATTTACTTCGGCTAACACTGCTCTCCTTCTGAGTACACACGGCTGGTGAAAAGCCAGATGTTTTCAATCCGTAAAGCTTAACACCACTGCACAGCAAAACCAGCTGGCAACATCCTGAAAGAAACTGTGCGTCTTTCTTGGAGGAGTCCGGGCCTGTTTGATCTTTTACACACACCGAACAGAGCTCTCTTCTTCCTCAGTCCACGCCTGTTTCACTGTCTTGGCAGCCAGCTCAGCAAAGACTTTGGGAGCAATAGCATAACCTCATCCTTTTTCCTAGAGCTCAAAAGTACTTGAAAAAAAATATACATTTTTCCCCCAAATAGATCTCTCCTTATATGCTAGCTAACTTGAAAGTAACATAAACATGATTTAGCTCTCCCACAATGATTTAACCATTTCATCTGATTTGCACCACGGTACAGATATACACGTGTGTGAACACAGGATCTATTTCAGCAATTCATATATCGCTCGCTCTTATAAGTTGGGAAGAGAGCCAGACTGAGGTTGGCTTGTGCACTAATCTATAAAGAGTTGTTGTGCAATTACTTGTATTTTTAAAAAATCAAACACAATGGGAATCTATCATAGGAAACAACTGCTATAACCAGCTCTCAAGCACAGACGTAGAGAACCCACGTATGGATACCAAGGGGGAAGGGGGTGGGTAGGATGAATTGGGAGATGGGGATTGACATCTCCCAATATATTGATACTACATATAAAATAGATAACTAATGAGAACCTACTGTATAGCACAGGGAACTCTACTCAGTGCTCTCTGCCTTGACCTAAATGGGAAGGAAATCTAAAAGAGAGGGGGTATATGTGTACGTATAGCTGATTCACTTTGCTGTACAGTATAAACTAACACAACATTGTAAAGCAACTATACTCCAGTAAAAAAAAAAAAGTCAATAAAAAAAAAAAAGAAAAAGCACTTCAAAAGTACCCATCTGGGCTTCCCTGGTGGTGCAATGGTTGAGAGTCCGCCTGCCGAGGCAGGGGACATGGGTTCGTGCCCCGGTCCAGGAAGATCCCACATGCCGCAGAGCGGCTGGGCCTGTGAGCCATGGCTGCTGAGCCTGCACGTCCAGAGCCTGTGCTCCACAACGGGAGAGGCCACAACAGTGAGAGGCCCACGTACTGCAAAAAAAAAAAAAAAAAAAAAAAAAAAAAAAGTACCCATCTGCTCCAGGTGATGCAGGCCAGAAGCTCACGAACAAACCTTGTCTATTCAGTACAAGCAAACTCCCAGTCCCCCTAATAAGCAACACTTTGTTGACCTAGCTTCAAACTATTGATGCACTTCTTTTTAAAAAATATTATATTTCTTTAAAAAACAAGTTAAAACTTGAACTTCACAATTTCCAACACTCTTTCCAAGAGGCTAGAATAAGTGAGATTTCACTACACAAGTAAATGGGATCTTTTATGCCACACCATTGCTATCTTCCATGCAAAGTGTGTCTTTCTCATAAGAAATTCAACTCCATAATGTTTATTGGTAAATTACATCCAAATTGCAAAAACATTTCAATGATCCTAAGGCTCTGTCAGATAAGCAAGCTAGGGAAACGAAAATACTCACCTGACATGGGGAGAATAAAGAAAATAGCACGGAGCCAGTAGACCATGAGGCAGGAATTGCTTTCCTCATAGTTAAGTCCTTGGGGATAAATCCAATGTCTAACAGGAAGTGAAAATTCAAAAACTTGTGTTTGCCAAATAAAGCAGTGATTGAGGGAATAAATCAATGAATGAATGAGTCTCTGAATTGACTATTAAAACCGCTAAGGAAATACTGATTTCCAGTATGGCCCAGTTGCTACCCGTCCTCCTATACTGGGCAGAGGTGAACTGAACCCAGATCTCTGGGGTTTCAGACCAAGTACAAGCAGAGCTTTCATAATGAAGAGGGAACAGCGAGAGGCAAAAGAGTCACCCAGCACACTGCATGACAAACGCCTGGAATCACAGGAGAGAAACTAAATTCTTAGTGGATAGACCTTCATTCAACCTGGTCATAAAATCCAGGTGTATTTCCCACACATTCTACCTTTGTGGTTCTTTCTCATAAAAATTCCATGCAACTTCCTTGGCTCCCAAGGCCTGCAGTGTTCGACTAACTTGGATCTCCACTCCGGCAAGAATCTCTGGCCCCTGCTTCGTGATTAGCTACCGAAGGCACCCCTGGCTCACAGGGGGTTTAGAGAATTAATTAATGTTTGCAAAGTGCTTATAGATCCACAAGCCAAGGGGTATTACATAAATGCAAATTATTAGCATTATTCTGTTTTCCACAGGGGCAGACTACCCAGAGCACTTATTCACGCCTTATAAGAAAACCAAGTCTCCCTAGCTAGGTCCTCCTCTGTTAAACGGGTTGTGGATTTACATACAACCCAGATCACCAACGCCTGCACATCACTCTGTGCAGGCCTTTGGATTTTTAACTTTTTTCTCAAGGATCTATTTTGGGACCCTTGGTTATCAGACTCAAAGCCTGCAACAGAGATCAGAACGTATCATGAAAAGCAAATCCCACCTCCAGAAAGGAATTACACATCTCACTTTCTCATCGCTGGGAGGAGATGAGACAGAGGTCTTGGCTGTGTCCCTTGGTGGAGGCCCGGGCCGAATTCCACTTTGAGCGATTACGTTCTGCTCACCTCAAGGTCTCCTGCCGTTCCAGCTGCGGGTAGTATTTATTGCCCCTTCCTGCCTTGAATGCTTTGCAGCCTTCCTCTGTTCTGCTTAAACAAGTGCTGCTGGCCACCTACCACAGCCCTTCCTCTGGAATGAGGGAAGCCACCGTGACCATCACTTCTAGGGCCTAGACCCCTGGCTTATTTTGTTATGTAGATTGGAGGAGCCATTCATATAGCATCTTTACACATGTACTTTCTGTCTTTATCTCTGTTCTTTTCACTTTAAACCTGGGAATACAGTTGGGAGGTTGTGTAACCATTACCCAGAGTTCTGATCCACAAATATCTTTGGCAACTCTTATCGGCCTTCTTTGAGAAATCCATTCCTTTGTACTGAAAAACACTCTTTTGGATCACGTCATTACTATTACACAACATTAGGGCACACTGTCATATAGATCTCCAAACACACTAGAGGAAGGAGACAAGGCTTTAAACGAGTCTTCTCGTATGTTAAAAACAGAAACAAAAACAAAGGGAAAAAAAGGAACCACTGTAAGTAATGCCTTCATTTGCTGGATATTTATTGAACTTCTCTATGCAACCAGACATGGCATTTATTTTAGGATACTTTTCTCTCTCACTTTTCAGCTCTAGGACATTTAAGTAACTTTGGTGACAAGGTGACAGGGCAAGCAGTGACCACAGCTCCCACTCAGGGCTTCATCTCGGAACCGGAACAATTACCGGGAACCTTGATGGGCCCCAGAGTAGGTAAGGAGGAATAGTAAGACTGAAAAAATAAAATAACACCTTACATATTGTATTACATACACACGCATGTGTACATACTGTATGTTATATTGTAGAGTTTCATAGTTTAGAAGGTGCACTGAGATGTGCCCCATTTAACTCTCACAACAACCCCCCAAGTAAAGCATTACACCCGTTTGAGAGATAGGAAAACTCTGCCTCCGAGGAGTGGGTGCTGTGCCTAAGAGCACAGAGCCACTCAAGGTGCCCGTCCCGAACTTGGACCAGGGAGCTCCTCCAGGGAGCAGTGGAGAGCGGTCAGCCTCTCACGCTTTAACTCAACTGATGCGCACGGAGGAAGACAACGTAAGAGAGAAGAAATACAGGCGGAGCGGGGCGGGGAATGTTTGAGGAAAGGAGACTCAACTTTTCCAGACACCCGCCAGCTTCCCACCAGCGCCCCCGTCAGAAAGACTTTCCAACGTGGATCTGCTTATATGAGCTGGAATATGAGGTCTGACCCTCAGTCGCAGCTCACTCTGGTGCCCTGGCCTCCACAGGCGGCTCTGAGAGTCATTATGGAAGAAGTCATCTCAGAGACCATGGCTGGCCCCAGATTTTATGCCTATGTTGCTCTCTGATCAGCCTAGAGTGAGTTTTGCTATCCCCAGAGAACACTGAGTGGAACAGCTGGGGCAGGGGTGGGAAGGGGCACAGAGCAGTGTCAACCTCAAGGGTCCATGTGACCCACCAGCCTCTCCTTCTTCTTCGCTGGGTGTTGAGGGTCCAGACATCTGCCTCCCCGCTGCCCTTCTGGGGTCAGCCCCTGTCTCCTGTATCCTTAACATCTGATGTCTCCCCTCTCCGCTCCAACCCTTCCCAACAGTACTGTGACTTCCTGTGGCCAGAAGCAGGCCTTCGTTTTTCTTGGTCTTCCCTGTGTACTAACTCCAAGTTGAAAAACCCCAAGTCCTTTCAGAACCCACCTTTGCTCTCTCCTACTGTTTAGTTGATAATATGAACTCTATTCAATGCGTAAGAACATATCCTTCTGGAGAAAGGACCCTGCGCCAGCGGCTACCAATGAGTTGGATTTCAGTTTATTGGTGTGTGGAGTCTTGGTCCCAGGAGGGCATGGGGCAGGGGGAGGGAGTGGAGGCTTCAAGGACTGGTCTTGAAGGCTGCTGGACACCTTCACAGCTGGCCATTTAGAGACACCATAATAGCAGCAAGAGGCATGGTATTGGGCAAGAAATGTAATAGAACATCTCGATGCTTCTACAAGGAAAATGCAGGGAAGTGTCGTTGAAAATTCCCATCTGTGAGAATCACGTTTGAAAGTCCCCGGCCAAGACCCACACATTCCTGTACCCTTCCCAAGCACAACCAAAACAGATGCTTGGAAGCTCTTCCAGGGACGGAGGCAGCATCAGTCCTGGTGTGGATCATTTTCTTCTGCATCTTGTCCCACAGAAAAAAATATCAGACCCCAACATTCATCAAGACACTGCCTGAAAGGGCAAAACAATGAACCCCAGGTCGGAAAGTTTTAGCATAAGGAAGGCACAAAGCATCTTCAACAACTGATGGAAGCAGTCACGTGGCCACGGGGTGGCAATAGAAGCGCAGCCCCAAATGTTCCCCCTGAATCTCCTTCTGTGATCCTGGTCTCCCTGTGTTTTCAGGGTAAACTGACTTACACGACATTCACACCCACAACAGTAAACCGCTTTCCAACTGGAGGGAAACCAGCGATGTGTTCCTTCGTTTTCTAGGGCAGCACTAACTACACTCTCCGAAAGTGAAGCCACCAGGCTTTGTTTTTAAGGCATTTAACTCATTCACTTTAATCAACCTAGTCAATCAAAGATGAGCTATATATTATCTTCCTCCCACGGCAATGAAAACCTTCCTGTCACCCTTGCCAGAGTGGGACAGCCAACCACCGGGTAGATACGGCTGGGAAAGGAGGACGGAGCAGCAGATAATTAAAGTGCTTTAGACCACTCGCCCATTGATTTTCCTCCTGTAAAGGTAGCTCAATTGAAATGATTCAGAATAAATCATGTGTTCGAATTATCCTCTCAAGTAAGAGCTGAGAGCATATTGATTAATAATTATTTGCACTAACAGACTCAACTAAGGCAATATCATCAATTACCTGAAAAATTGGCTGAGATCAATCACAATGGAATCAGCTGAGTTTGAAGAGCCATTGTCTTTTGCTTAGTATTTTTAAAGAGACCCACAGAGAGGCAGGGCTTCTGAATGGAATCCTAGGCTAGCACTGCTGGCCTGAGCGAATGATGGGCGATCACTTCTGAATATACATTGACCTGGACCTTTTAACTAAGTAATGAGTCTCCCACACTTCCCCTGACTGGGAGGTCTCCATGGGAAACAAATGTTTTCCACATATGATACAGGATGAATGTGTATAGTCCAAGGAATGTACTGCTGACGATAAAACAAACTGGGCCAGAAAGTAATGGGCTGGGAGGCTGACCAGCCAACGGTGCCTGTACATCCAAGTTTATACACACGGACACGTGAATATATGCCTAGGATTCATCCACCGAGTAACCCGCACATAGCAGACACAGGAACACCCAGAAATACCTGCAACCTAATTTATTCATGCAGTTGAATGTGATTTGAATAAAGACACCACTCCAAAGTGTTGAAAAATGGGGAGCTTACTTAACCTTACACATGCATTTGGCAACTCAAAAAAACATGGCTAATTTTGGCAGTGATGTCCAGTTCCAACTTCCCAGCTCCCCTGAAGATGCTCCACCCTGCGGCCACCACGGTCACTCTAAAGTACAAATCTGACCACGTGGCTTCTCCCCTCCCATCCTTCCCGGCACAGCACTGACTAATCCTGCAGCCCCTGCTAAGGGCCTCGGCCTCCCCCTCTGGCCCCATGGTGCTCAAAGTGTGGTCTGTGCACTCATGGGTCTCCCAGGCCCTTTCAAAGGGTCCACAAGGTCAGAACTATTTTATAATACTAAGACCTCACTTGCTTCCTTCGCCGGATTAACATTTGCACTGATGGTGCAAAGACAGTGCGCCAGGGAGCTGGTGAAACAGCTGGCGATCGGCACAGATCAAGGCAAAGACACCAGACTATACTGGTGGTCGTTGCGTTCTTCCCCTCCAAGCACTTGAAGGAAAATGAGTGCCAGTTTCACTCAGGCATAATCCTGATGAAGCGGTAACTATTAACGTTAGTAACTCTGGACACTGAGTACACCTCTTTTTAATATTCTTTCCTGAGAAAGCAAGTATGCATAAAGCAGCTGTGTCACATACATACCGAAGTATATGTTTGTCTCAAGTAAAAACGCTTATGGGATGGAGTTGAAAGCTGAACTAGGCTTGCCCCGCCCCCCCCACCCCGCCGCAACAGAACACCATTTTTAATTAAAAAGAACAAGTGACAAAAACCTGTTACTCAGACTTAGATATTTAAAAGGCATTTTCCTGAAAATAAACAAAGTATGGATTTGCCCCTTTGAGGCAAATTAACTGACAATATTTACGGCCAATGATAAAATCTGGGTTTTTCAGTAAACATTCAAACTTTGGAAAACTCACCATGAGTTTGATAGCTTCCTAATACTTTCAGCTTTTTGAAAAAAAGCTGAATGAAATGTAATATAATGTATCATCATTTGGAAGATCTTTAGAACTTAGCGGACCCGTATTTTCAAAGTGACCAATGCCTGGTGTAACTAAATCATGCAGGGGTCAAAAAAAAAAAATGATTTTTAAGAGCAGGAGAGATCAAAAGTTTCAAGGTAACAGAGAAAATTTCATCCCTGTGGTTTCAGGTTTCACATCACAGTCCCATGAAAGAAACCACCACTTGTCAGCTTTGGTGCAGACCACTACCCACAGTCAACGTGCACTGTCTTCATATACTTTAAACAACCCCCCCACTAAACAAGGTTGAATGTGGAAGCAGTTACGAGAAGCCAGCTGTCTTCTCTTAATAAGCCAGACATTCTAAAAACATAAAGAGCTTTGAAAAAATGTAAAACAATGTCCATCTTCTTAGTACATTTTATTTTGAATAATAGTTATCTCATATAAAAATGTAGCATTTGTAATACCACGTAATGAGATTGTTATTGTTGATTTTAAAGGAATGAATAAATAAATAATTTTTAAATGCCTCAGTTTACATTTCAAATATGGTAACTAACAATACCTGTTTACTCACATGAGAAACAAAAGGCTCTTTGAAGCCTCAGTAAGTTTTAAGAGTATAACGGGATCCTGAGACCAAAAAGCGTGAGAACCACTGTTCCAGTCTTCTCCTTGGGCACCATCTCACTGGACAGTATTCCTGCCCCCAGGAGCTCACAGCCTAATGGGGAGACAGACCAGGAGGTGGCAGCTTAGAGCACCGTGCAATGAGCATGTGACCAGAGGCCTGGGATGCAACAGAAGAGAGCACGAAAAAGAATGAAATAATGCCATTTGCAGCAACATGGATGGACCTAGAGATTTTCATACTAAGTGAAGTAAATCAGACAGACAAAGAAAAACCCCATATGATATCACTTATATGTAGAATCTCAAATATGACACAAATGAACTTATCTACAAAACAGAAACAGACTCACAGACATAGAGAACAGACTTGCCAAACAGGTTGCCAAAGGGGAAAGGTGGTGGAGGGAGGGATAAATTAGGAGTTTGGGATTAACAGATACCCACTACTATATGTAAAATAGATAATTAACAAGGACCTTCTGTATAGCACAGGGAACTCTGCTCAATATCTAGTAATAACCTATAATTGAAAAGAACCTGAAGAAGAATAGATACATACATATATGTGTATACATACATATATATACAACTGGCTTGCTTTGCTGTACACCTGTGGAAACTAACACAACATTGTAAAGCAACTGCACTCCAAAAACAAAAGTTTAGGTGAGAAATAGAACAGCCCAAGTGATGGCATGGACAATTCAGAGGGAGAGGAGAGGAGACGGAGGCATCAGTAGCCAGGAGAGACTGGGTAGGGAAGGGGTCAGATTGGAGGAAAGTTACTGAGTTGAATCGGGGTATGTTGACTGTGTTGAATGTGGGACCTGCAGGAAAGGTGGGCAGCTAGATGGACTCTGGGCTTGACTGTACCAATCACTGAACCAACCAATTGATGGAGAGGCAGTCACTGAAAGTACTAAGGAATCAGAGCGAAAGAAGGACAAGGGCTAACACACAGGAAGGCATACTCCAAGCTCCATATGACAAATATCCCCTGGTCCTAGGAGGGAACAGCAACAACCATGACCCTTCTGATTAAACCTAAATTGACTTGTTGGATGGAAGACGGACATTACCAACCAGATGTTTTCCAACTCACAATCCCAAAGGCTCAGTGTAGTATGTGGCTCAGTACTGTGGGTGTGGGTGGGGTGAGGACGGGTCTGGGGCAAAGGGGGAGGGAAGGATCAAAGAGGCTGGCATGGAGTCAGAAGGATTTCTGCCCCTGCTGAAAAGAGGGAACAGAGCCAAACCCCCAAATGAAGAATGACAGTAGCAGCATCACCTGCTAATTCCCTGTGTCAGACACGGAGGATTCCAGGTGAGGGAACCCAAGTCCAAGAGAGATTTTTGTACATGACATGTGATCCAAACTGTTTCATAACAAGGAACTATTTTTATCTCTGAAGCCAGGAAATATATACTCTGGGCTAACACATGGGCTCCTTTGAAATCAGAGGACTTGGTCTGAACACACAAGCCGGTAGGAAGCTAGAACTTCACCATGGGAAGTGGAACGCTTCAGAATCAAGCATCAATGACTTTCCTGTCTGCCCTTTGGGTGGATGTATCTGAGGCAGAAACAGCACTAATCTTAGAAGATAGTTCATATCTTCTCAACACAGATCTCACATTTCTCAATAATTTCCTTATCGCTTCATGCTTTGCAAAAATGTCTTCCATTTATTTAAGGGCTACCAACCGGAGATCAAATTCCTCTCCTCTTCTTCTGTCCCTGGTGAGGCTGGAAGATGCCTGTTGATGGCTTAGGCTGGCATCCTTCCTGGCTTGTGTAAAAAACCTTAGGATCTAGGGATAGATGACTGGCTGTGGTCTGCGTTTCAAGGCTTTGAAAGCATCATGGGAGCTTCGTGTGACTGGGTAGAAACAGTGATCTCCACACTGCCACCCTCACTCTCTGTTAGGGGTAAAGGCATTACAACCAGAATGCACTCTGATAGCATTCTCACTCTTCGGTTAAACTCAGTTTTGAAGTTTGGCTGAGCCAGTGACAGCTCCTAAAACTGATTTTTGAAGGAAATGGGAACACTGCTAAGAAGAAGCCTTCCCTTAATTATACAAAACATCTTTTGAATTAAACAAGTAATTCTTCCCACTGAAGTATCTAATTTGAATTTAAACATTTCTTTACATGCTACCTTAATTAGATGCACGTTTCTCTCAGCATCTTAATTTTATGCATTTTACACTTCTAAGCAGCTTGCTAGTGAGGATTGCTTATTTGCATTCATTTACATACAATTTGCAAGAAATGTTGAAAAACCTAGAAAGGGAGAGATGGTAAGTTCATGGGCCTTTTTCCCTAAATAAAAATGTCAACTCTATGAGGAAACGAACAGTGCATTTTTCCCTTGCTTATCTATAGTACTTTCAAGACTACTTTTAATATTTGTACACACAAAGAGATCCATTTAATGAATGCTGCAATAGGAAGAGTTTCTCCTGCAAGTTAATCAGAACGACGAAAAAGCCTCCAAACTTCTAATCGCCTTCTTAATATGAACATGAAACATCCTCGAGCGGATAATGTCTCCTGAAAAATATTATTTGCAAAGTGCATCTTCTCATACAATAAGGACATAGTTTATCAATTCTCCTCTAAAGAGTCATCCAATTTTAAAACTATTTCTTTTAGCGATGGGTAGTTTATTCTGTAGGACTTTCACTCCAGTTAATTGGATTTTTCTCCACATCTCTCCTCTTGAGCTTAAATTTATATTCACAATAACTCCACCATCCTTACAAGAAGCTGGAGGTACGGTTCGGGCCACTCTTTATGTGAGAAAATTCCAGTTGGTTATTTTGTAGAGGTGGAAGCTGTTGATACCTCCCTGGTTTTCAATGCCTGGTTTTCAATGTATTTCCACTAACATCACAAAATATGGGGTGCTCCTCTCCCTGTGACCTTGAGCATGGGGTCTGCCAGGGCTCTGGGAAGAGATTTCCTGAGGCAGTCACGTCTGCAGGGCTGCAGAGGGAGAGAAATGGTAGCACACACTTAAAAATATAAGTGCCTTCCGCATTAAAATTTTCTCTCTCTAATTTCATTGGAACACGGCAGGGAGCCGCCCCGACCCACGCTTCATATAACCACTGCGCTTCCAGAAGGCTCTCCCCTCTACGTATTGAAAGTAATTCTAGGTTACTGCTCTGAGCTTCAGGAAAGAAAGCTGTCTGTCCGAAAGAAGACGTACCTAAGCAGAATGAGAGTTTTGACAATCTTCTAGTTGTAAAATAACGGGAACCGGCAGATGGAGTTTATCCTTGAAAGACAATCAAAAAGCCAGGGTGGAAGTTGCCTCTGTAGAGCTAGTAAGGGAGGCCGGGGGCCCACGGCTGGAGGCGGCTCCCGCCGCAGCAGGCTCCAGCCGCTTCCTGTGTGGGCTCCGCTGGTCACATGACTCCCCTGTGCCTCAGTCCTCCTGATGGAAAACCAAGATCTCACAGAGAAAGCAAAAACAGATGCTGCACTTAAGATGATCTCTCTAAAGTAAACAAATTAGGGAATTTATGTCAGCTGTGGTCTCTGGAAATCAGCAAGAACTGAGTTTCCTAAAATAATTCAAGAAATCACTGTGAATACCCTGCAACATGCCAAAGCTATGTTGTTGTTTTTCTTTAAAAAAAAAAAAAAGGTTTTCTCCCTCCCTTCTCAAGGCGCTCTTAGGTGGATGATGGGAGACGGATTGCGGATTAAAGGTCTAAGGTATCACCATAGCCCCTGAAGGGTACCAGTGCAATTGTAGCAGAGGAAAAAAGAAACACCATTTTTATGTAAGTGCTTAAGAAAACTTTGTAAACTTAAATTTTATAGCAGGTGCGATTACATACATCTGAGAAAGTAAAATTTGATGAACTTATCTATTAAGTTAAAATGTCAACTTATGCTTATTTATAAAACAGATTTGCTATTTTTGGTCCAGCAGTCCAAATCCCCAGTCCTGATTTCATAACTTCCTGAATTGTCTGTTCAAATACCTCAAGAGGCGCCAAAGCGATTTCTCCATGCTTAGTAAATGGGAGAATCCAAGACGTTTTATTTTACAAATAAATATGCCAATGTCTCTTACGGAAACGCATATTGATAATCAATTAAATAGAATAAGCTGAAAACGAATTGAATAAAATTAACCCAATGTTTGTGGCTTCTTCCTTCAATTTTCATCTTATCTAATTCCAACCTCAAAATAAAATTGACTTTTTATGTGTCATTTTCAGATTTAGACAAATGATAAGATCCTCAGTGCTGACGGTGGACTTTCTTCACCACACTGAGCAAGGCGTCTGCTCTTTTCTGTGCTGTTCTAGCAGTGTCTGGCCCTTAGAACAGGTACTCCGTGAATAAAATGTACCATATGTACATTCACAGAAAGCTTGCTATGAATACACACACACACACACACACACACACACACACACACACCCCTCAAGGTACTAAAATGAGTATTAACTGATGATACACAACAACACGCTTGGTGCCTGTCAGAGAAAATTTCTTTAAAAGAGACAAATCATAAGTTTACGCATCATAAACACATTTATGGAGTGTTTATGTACTGGGGCAGGAGACACATTCACCATCCTCAAGAAACCAGTTCCAGTTTGGGAGACAAGATCTATTTATATTACTAAGAATATAAGGCATCATAAGTTACACGCAAAAGAGAAGGGACAGAAGATGCCAGAAGCAGCAATGCTTAAAAATGTATTTAGAGTCCTGCAGATGGGCACAAATATCCCAAAGAGAATCTCAGGAAGAGGCGTGTGATGTCAGCAAACAAAATGGGACAGGCTCTGCGTATACACACAAACATCCTCACATCCTCACAAACAGAAAAGCTGGCCACTCGCGAGCCACGAACACTTGGGCCAGCTCATCCACCATCTCTTTCAGCCTTAGTTTCCCGATCTAGGCCATGGGGATCACAGTAGTAACTCACAGAGTTGTTGTGAAAGCGAAATGTAGAAAAAGCCACCTGAATCCGTGTAAAGCACTTACACGGTGCTGGTACGTGGACCACGCTTTCGAGAACTATTAGCTGTAACAGAACTGATTCACATTAAACTTACCTCACCCCTCTCAGCCCAATTATTCACTCTTATGTCATCTGATTTGTTCTCATCATCAGTCTTGTAGCTGGCCTGGGAGCCCCTTGTCTCCACTTTCTAGAAACAAGTGATCCAGGCAGAGTTCGGTGTCGGTGCTCGGCAGTTACACAGGATGACTCAGCTCTGTGACACACGGCCTTAGACAGAGGACACGGGTGCAATCACACCCATCTATCCCCAATCAAATCTAACTAAAGAGCACCCTAGGGTGAGAGTCACTTTTCTATCACTGTTATTCTTAAGATCTTTGAATCTCCTTATATCGTGGACTGGTTCTTGTGTTTATGACCATTTTTGATACAATACAGGGATGATCCTACCTCCTGTCTTAAATTGAACAATGCGTGAAATAAACGGGAAGCTTGGAACTCATTCTGTCATATAGATTTTCATGATACTAGCATTTCATGTTACTTATTTTTGACCTGTATTACCTTTTAAGTTACAAATACTTTGTACCCTTTCTGTTCTGATTACTAATGATGTTAAGAGGGAGACCAGAGCTAAAACCAGTATCTGGGGAAAATCCTGTGAGGTGCCCCCCCTTGTCTACTTCTGTTCTTGATGTAACTTGGCAGCCTGAGCTTTGGGAGTCCCCGTCAGGAAACGGCTGGTTGTGCCTGGAAGCAGGTAGACGTCATACTTCATCTCCTTGTCCTTTCCCACCTGTACTCACTAGATGGGGAAATAGCTCCAAACTAAGTTCAATGAATTTGAAAATTGTTTCAGTGTCTTGAAATAATGTGCTCTTTTCCAAATTTAAAGAGTGTGTGGTGCTTCCCTGGTGGCGCAGTGGTTGAGAGTCCGCCTGCCGATGCAGGGGACACGGGTTCGTGCCCTGGTCCGGGAAGATCCCACATGCCGCGGAGCGGCTGGGCCTGTGAGCCATGGCCGCTGAGCCTGCGCATCCGCAGCCTGTGCTCCGCAACGGGAGAGGCCACAACAGTGAGAGGCCCACGTACCGCAAAAAAAAAAAAAAAAAGTGTGCACACTTGCACACACACACACACACAGATGCACAGACATCTAGCACACAATCTTGAACAATTTCTTGCAGTGACCAAACACTACATATGTATTCTTAGGAAAACATTTGTTTTTAAGATTCAGTTGGCCTCTGAGTATTCACAGATGGTCTTCATGTTTTAATTACTCAGTCTGAGGGACTGACTGGACCAGAACTGGAATGAAACCTTCAACCTCCTGTTTTTTGTTCCATCAGCACTGTGTTCAGACAACTCTTAGGACAATGTATTGTTTTCCTCTAAGAAAAAATGCAGACCACCTGCCTGCCTCTACCAAACTTAAAACAAAAAAACAAACAAAAGAAACACCCCACCACCAACCTCCAAGTTCCTGGCATGGATCCCTTCAACAATGTAAACATCATTAGTTTGTGTTTAATTCCTTTGGGACACAAAAATTGCTCAGCTCTGCTCTCCTACTTAGACCAGGTGCATGAGGAGTGAACTAACAAATCCAGGATTCTACATTAACACATCAAAGATTTTTTAAACATAACCTAACAAGTTACTTGCTTGAATTCTCCACTATTGTTTACCATGCAAACCTTAGCTATTACTGCAGAAGAATGTAAATCTGTGATTATTTCATGAAAGAATGAGAAATTCTCTTGGACTCTGACATTCACAATACAGCTCTTAACAATAATGATAGCAGCAAATTTTTAGAAGACGGTGCAGTAATTAAAATTGTGAAAAACAAATTCTATAAGCCAAGCATGTGCATATTTTCTGGCCAACTTACATTAAAAATTATTTTTTGATTATCAAAGAACCATAATAAATTCAGATAATACAGCTATATAAAAAGAAGAAAATAGAAATCATTCATAATCCCGGCAATCATGATTTTAATGTTTGGGTCTTTTTTCCTTATACAGACAGACCTCATTTTATTGCACTTTGCGTGTTTACAGATTGAAGGTTTGTGGCAACCCTGCTTGGAGCAAGTCTGTTGGCACCATCTTTCCAACAGCGTTTGCTCACTTTGTGTCTCTGTGTCACATTTTGGTAATTTTCACACTCTTTCAAACTTTTTCATTATTACTGTATTTGTTTGATGATCTGTGATCAGTGATCTTTGGTGTTACTACTATTACTGCTGAAGGCTCAGATGATGGTTAGCAATTTTTAGCAAAAAAGTATTGATATTTTTGAGGTATGTACACTGGTTTTTAGACATAATGCTTCTGCACACTTAATAGACTGCAGTATAGTGTAAGCATAACTTTTATATGCACTGGAAAACCAAAAAATTCTTGTGAGTTGCTTTATTGTGATATTTGCTGTATTGCAGTGGTCCGAAACCCAGCCCATACTACCTCCAAGGAATGCCTGTCATCAACATTCAATGGGTGACTTAATGAAGATTTATCATATTTCAATAAATTCCACCTGAATACCAATTTTAACTAAAATTAACTTAAAATCTAGAAGAATGCCCATTTGAAATCGCTGGTTGGCATGTGTATACACACATAAGGAAAATATCTGGAAGGATGGCCCTACAAGGATATTGATAGGATATGGGATCATCTTTATTTTTTTCTTTATGCTTTTCTGCATTTTTGAATTTTATAATGAACACTATACCTTTTGTTATTAAAAAATTATTCCAGATGGTGGAAAATTTTCTACTGAACCACTGTACAGCAAAATGGGAAGGACAGTCAACTGAACCACAGATGCACCCTGATATCCCTTTACAGCTTGTCACAAGCAGTTAATTCCTTCAAAAGGTGTCATAAAATAGGCAAACACAAAGGGAAAGCCAAATTGCCAGGCTGAACCCCAGACCTTGAAAGTACTTGGGCAGGATTTGAGAGCTTTGGGCTCAGACAAACGTGAGTGATGCCCTGCTCCCCAGGTGGGGCTGTTTAAAGAGAGGACCAGCCCCAGCCCGAAGAAGCCACAGACACGGAGGCCGGATCCACGGAGCCACGGACATGCCACACATAGCCCGGAAGGAGGGCCTTCCCAGAAGCACAGGTGCACAGGTGTGAGGACTACCAGGTAACCGCGAATGCTCTAAGCTGACATCCATGCCCCATGGCTAGTTAGCGCAGGCAGAGCTCAGAGTTAATGAGGCCACAGCCACGGCTTCAAGCTGGTGACCAAGCAGTCTGCTCTGCTCCACAGCCATTGAGAACACCCCCAACTCCAGTTACCTGTCAGCAAAGGCTGCCTGTCGTGTTCAGGAAGCCCAAATAACAACATGAGAATAAAGCACCCCTCTCGTACTTCTGAGCACAGAGGATGCAGACTTTCTCTTGTGAGCCAATTCTCCTGATTACATAACAGGAGAATCAGTAGCTGGGTCAAAAGAAGGTGTGAGCTCTTAGTTACAACCTAGTTCACCCAGGTATTCTCCTACGTTCTTTAACAACAAAGACCACCCTTCAAATGTGAGTAGCGACGGCAGACCCCATCAAAAGTCGGAATATTAAATCCATGAAAAATGGTCTAGTGATTCCTGGACATTATGTGTATATCCTGAATTTCACTGAGGCGAGGAAGTCAAGACAGCCATGAAACGGAATTGATAAGTAAAGACCTGCTCAAAAAAAGCGGAATTTTATAAATGAACTGTCTTTGAGGCTATGATTGTGTGGATCTTTGTTACACATAGTGATGACAGTAAAAACTTATGTCTATGTTGAGCAGTTTATACATTGTCTCACTTAATCCCCAAATCAACCCAGGAGACAGGGAGAATCACGATTCTTCTTTCGTGGAGTACAGCTTAGACGGGCTGAGTCACTGGTCTAATGGTCAGGAAGAGTGAGCCCCTAAGAGTGTTGACTTTCCAACCTCTTAACAACAGGAAAAGCAAACCACAGATTTCCTGCAGACAGTTAACTTATTGAGAGATGGGCGATCTTTTCACTGATTGGGAGTGGAAGTTAAAAGAACACAGCTGATATACATATACATATATCTCCCCTGTTTTGGATTTCGTTCCCATTTTGCTATACAGTAGAAAGTAACACAACATTGTAAAGTGACTATACTCCAATAAAAATTAATTTAAAAAAATTTAAAAAAAAAGAACATGGCTACTGAACATGGATGGACCCAGAGATTATCACACTAAGTGAAGTCAGTCAGAAAGAGAAAGACAAATACCATATGATATTGCTTATATGTGGAATCTAAACTATAACACAAATGAACTTATTTATGAAACAGAAACAGACTCACAGACATAGAGAACAGACTTGGGGTTGCCAAGGAGGAGGGGGGTGGGGGAGGGGTGGATTGGGACTTTGGGATTAGCAGATGCCAACTATTACATATAGAATGGATAAACGACAAGGTTCTGCTGTCTAGCACAGGGAACTATATTCACTATCCTGTGATAAACCATAATAGAGAAGAATATGAAAAAGAATGTATATATATATGTATAACCAAATCACTTTGCTGTACAGTATAAATTAACACCTCATTGTAAATCAACTGTACTTCAATAAAATAAACTTAAAAACAAAAAACAAACAATAAAACCATGGCTGCTGCCCTGTGGAACTTCTGCCCAAAACGTAGGGAGTTAAAACCTCGCTGGAGAGAAGAAACACATCAGGAAAGGAATTTGTGTCAGTACATGGGACCTATCTGCTATTTGCTCATCTCTAGTTGAGGAGCCTCAGCCTGTCTCAGAAAAAGGAAGCTGTTAGCTGCCCTCTGCTCCTCCATCACACAGCTTGCTACCTACTGAATTCCAATAAGGTATCGACAGCTCATCGGGGCTAGGCCAACTGCTCAGCTAGATGTGCAATAAAGAATGGGCTAGCCAGGGGGCTGAGTATCAGCAGACCCCGAGCAGTGACAATAGGAAGGAAGGGACAGAGCATTAGTTGGTAGGCTACTGCCTCTGTCTACCCCGAGGCTGCTGCTGCCTCATGGAATCATGGTCCCAGACAGACAGCAGGACCACAACAGCAGATGGCTTTCAGCTGGCTGCGAGGTCAACGCAGGTGTCAGGACGAGTGTGGCTGTCCCTGCATCAGGCTCTGCTCTTTCCTGAACAGGGCAGACGTTGTACAAACTCTTTGGCAGCTTCTTGGCAAACCTCCCCTTCTCCCCCTCCAATAGATGTGTGAGTGTCTGTGTGTAAAACAGACACACACACCTGCCAAGTTATCTCTAAGCCCTGTATCTGCTCACGGGAGACAGCCTGGAATAGGAAAGGTGTGAGTTTGGAGACAGAGGGAGAACTGGGTTCCAGTCTGGTCTCTGTCCCCAGAAATGACTATGCTGTACGTCTCTCACCTCCCACCTGTCAAAGAAGGACGCGCTCACCTACTTGCAGAGAGCTTTGAGGATGAAGTCACATCACGATGCACACAGCGCACTCAGTGACTGCTACCACTAATACTATTGTTAGGAGCCGCTGTTCAGGAAATGCTGATACATCACATTCTATTTCCACTGTGAGAACCTTCCGGGAAGAAAACAGGTATCCTCTCATTATTTAAAAACAACATTTTACCACAAAGGAAGACCCTTATCTCAGCATAAGTAAAACTTTATTTAAATAAATTATTAGACAACCAAAGAGAAATATAATTTAAAATTAGAAAGAAACGAAAAGCCACGTGTATTAAGAGGGCTGGCGTATTCTGGAGAAAGAAATTCCAGCTGCTGGTTCATCTCTTCAGCGTGCTGACAGTGACGCTTTCAAAAGGGGAGACTTTGTTTTTAAAATTTTAAATCAACATAGAGTAAAATTGACTTGTGTGGTTCTCTGTGTTAAAATCCATAGAGCTATACACCAAAATGTCAACTCTACCCTTAGAAAAGAAAATTAATTTTTTACACATCAAGAAATTAAATAAAATTAAAAGAGAAAATGAACTAATTAAAATACATTAAAAGTTAATTTAAAAATAAAATTCATTAAAATAATTTTAGAAATAAAATGCCTTTTCATACATCAAAAAGAAATTTAAAATAAAATGAATCCGTTTTTATAGTAAAAGGAATTAATTTTAAAAATGTCTTTTAATCATCAAGAGACTCGTGTAAGTATCCCACAGTCAGGATCCAGGGTCTTTCAGCCTAAAAATTCAAAGGGGAGAAGTGTGGTCTATTTAGCAGACACTCCCTGAATGCTCACTCATGCTGGGTGTGCCGGGTATTAACTAGGGTAACTAGGGACATGAAGCTGAAGGATGGGGACCCGCACCCCAGAGCATCGCTGCTGTTGGTGAGAAAGGCCAGAAAGCTTCCAAAATATTGAAAGACTTTTCAAGCATATTCATTACACATCCCTTGACCACGTTACAGATGAGAAGCGAGAAAGAGCTTACAAAGATTGAGATAGCCACTCTTTGGAAGAAGAAAGCATCACCTCTTGTCCAAACATCACATTGTATCATGAAGACTAAAACAGAGAAGCTAAGTGACCTCACACAGTGGATCCAGAACCAGGGCCTTGGCAGGAGACCAAACTCCTTCCCGACGTATCTGAAAACTCAACAAGACAAACCTTCTCTTCCTTTTATTTCAAAGGATATTTTGCATATGGCGGCACTGCTTATATGCATTGATGCGATTACATCAAAGAATCCATTACTTATCATTTACGAGTTTATCTCCAATTTAATGACAGAAGACGAAAAAGGAAAATAGTCGAAATATGTGTTTAATGTGTTACTTTCCTGGCAATATTGAAGCCATAATACATGATTCAATTTCTCTTATCGTGATAACACACATAAAAGACAAATGGCTTAGATCCAGAAAAGAAGAAAAGAGTGAGTCCTCTCAGTGACAGTGGCCATCCTGAGCTGGCTGAAACAGAATGTCTGTCATTCTGAGGGGCCAGAGCTGGAATCCACCAAGGCCTGCACTTGATGACAACCAAGGCAGGGATTTCTAACATTGCCACTGCCCAGGCCCTGTTGTCATCTGCAAACCCATGGGACACATCTCCAGTTTCTCCTGTGTCAAGACAACAGGACAACCTAATTTTGAATGTCCTTTTGGGGGTGGTTATAATACGAAAGGGAGCTCTGTTTCCCTCTGACTCTACCAAGAGATAGAACAGCAAAACGCTTCAATGTATGAGCCAAGCACCTGAAGAATGAAGGCAAAATGGACTAATCGCCAGCAGCTCCTCCAGAGAAATTCTCCTAGACTCAGATCAAATGAATGGCACCTCTGAGGCTGGTAAAACTCCCCCTGACTCCTAGCCTTCTTCATCATCTGCAAAGCTTCTGAAGCCAGCATTCCCAAATGTCATCAGAGAAATCACCGCCTGGAATCCACACATCTGAGTTCTGCTGATCTAGCAATGACTGGTTTTGCTACAGTCGAAAGTATACTCAAGTTATGAAATAGGAATGATGTGACTATGTTTTGTTTATATGCAAGAGAATTTGGGGAGATGTCTGATCTATTTTAAAGAATGTTCTGAATAAGTCAAAGATGCCTCTCATGTTATGATTAAAAATCAATGGCAGCGGGACTTCCCTGGTGGTGCAGTGGTTAAGAATCTGCCTGCCAATGCAGGGGACACGGGTTTGAGCCCTGGTCCGGGAAGATCCCACATGACTCGGAAAAACTAAGCCCGTGCACCACAACTACCAAGCCTGCGCTCTAGAGTCTGCGAGCCACAACTACTGAGCCCTCGTGCCACAACTACTGAAGCCCGCACGCCTAGAGCCCGTGCTCCGGAACAAGAGACACCACTGCAATGAGAAGCCCGCATACCGTAGTGAAGAGTAGCCCCACTCGCTGCAACTAGAGAAAGCCTGCATGCAGCAACGAAGACCCAATACAGCCAAAAATAAATAAAATAAATAAATTAAAAAAAAATCAATGGCAGCTAGATTGTAGTTATCATATTCATAATTAGAGTTCTATCCCTTGATTAGAGGTTTCCGAATAGTAAATGTATTGACTAAGCCTAGATCTCATGTAGAAAGTGGAAGGGTATGGAAAGTAAAACTTGATATATCAACATTTATTGATGGTATTGATTTCAATGATGATAACAATGAAAGTTACAGGCGGATCTGGATTGATTTTCAAATTATCTTTCTTGATGTGGACTTTAGCCAGCATAAGATTTTTCAGCTCATGCCATGTATATTTCTGGCATCTATATAGTCAGAAATGTAACTTTATAAGTAGAAAAACTGTTTGTTTGGCAAACTTTGGATGTGCTTCTCTTCTATCTAACTACAAGCCCATTAATTTTTACAATCATATTAAAGAACTCCAATAAAACTTTCAATGACTCAAGGGAATGGCAGTTTTAGACAGTCAACCATAATTAAGCAAAATGATTGTACCAGCATCATTACTGGCAAATGCAAGGCATAATTTGAGTCTGGGGACAACCATCTTCAAAAAAATTGAAAAAAACACCTTTTGCATCATAAGCACATTTCATCAACAGCAGCCTCAGGGCTCCAGTGAAATCAATTAGCTGTGTTATATATTTAACAATGGAAAAAAAATCTTTGTATTTCTCAACTGAGAGACATCTGATGCTGAAGTCATTGGAACTTTCAGGTGAGAATCAACAGGGGCTGAGAACTATAACGCTTGCTTGTTGAACTTGCCTAATCTGACTATAGTTAGTCTGTTATATTGATATCTGAACTCAAGTTTAAAATATTCCTATGTTGGCCTAAATTCTCTTGAAATGCTACATAGGCCAGGTACCACGAGGGAAAACTTTTCAATGTATCAGAAAAAAAGTTAATAAAGTATTCAAATCTTTCTGTAGTGTTTTTTAAAAAACTTTTTTATAAAAAAAACAAACTCTTCCAACTCTACTCTCCTGATCCGTTTTCAGAAGTAAATCCATGAACAGCCATCACTTAGGACGCTGGTGAGCTGTCAGACGCAAAAGCTTGGATTTTGGAGAAGGATGCCGAGTGCTAAGGAAGAAAGGGGAAAGGGAGGGAAACAGGGACCAGGACAGAGAAGGCAAAGCCCGGGTAACGTGCTGAAGGAAGCAGAGACCAGACCTTGGAGAAATGCAAGGACTCACCTCCTGATACTGTTCCTCAGGGATCCCCGCTTTTGAAACCTCATCTAGGGTCCAGTGAAGGCAGCAGGTCCCAAGGATTCTCTGGCTTGTTTCTGCTCTGGCTACTGGACTGCGAGGAGGCACTTGCCCTGGGTGGAGTCCCCACCCCCCGGGGCTGGGCATCTGAGGGCTACTGTCACCAAACCCCGATGGGCTGCGGCTGAGGACTGATGCTGAGCACGGGAGGAGGGGCAGCCGCACGCACGGTGGCAGGTGGGGTGCGAGGGAGGAAAGGATGATGGAGAGAACTTGCGCACAGGGACATAACTTGATCGCCAATCCCATGCAGCATCTCACGGGACGCTTACTTCAGGCTCATGGGAGAGAGGAGAAGGGGGTGGTCCAGGAGCAGCTGTGAGAGGTGGCTGTGCCTGAAAAGGACCGAGACGCGCGCCTCCGTGATGGCCCAGAGACCACGAGGGCAGAACAGCGTGCTGGCGGGTCAAGAGCTCTATTGCCCCCTGGCTGTTAATTGCAGATCTTTAGTAACCAGGGTGTGAAACTAGACTAAGGCTCACAGGTGGCATTGGCTGTCGTGACAGAGTTCCAGCAAATCCAGCACTGTCTGTAAGCAGGAAACAGGTGACATTTGCCTTGAGTGAGCCCCTAAAGCCCTGGTTACGCCCCTCCTTCTGCTATTGGGAACCTGTCAAGGTCCAGGCCTGTCCCATTTGTATGTTTCTGGAGGAAGTCCTCCTGAGATTAGAGAAAACCTGTGCTATCTCCGTGTAATTCAAGAGGACCGACGCGGGAGTCTACACAGTTTCATCAACCAACAGGCATCCAGCTGTCCCTCGCGCTGCGCCCAGTTTGAAACCACCATCTGCCACGGTGTGTGAGTGCCCGCAGGTGTGCTTGCTGGTCTGTGTAGCGGGAGAGTTGGGACAGGTAAGGTCTCCCTGTTTACAGTTTAACTGGAGAAACAAGACTTATAAAGCTTACATCAGCAATTCGCTCCTGAACGATATTCCCCCTTTATCTTATAGAGGGACTCATACTTCATTAAGATTTAGTCTTCTGATTATTTCTCATTCAGATGGTTGTTTGTTTTGCATCTCTCGGGTAAAAAGAAAAGTGTTCAATAATAAAATAAATAAAAATAAGCACAGCAGTGAGTGTTTTCAATAAGCAACCCTTACATCAACTGCTGGGAGGTGGGACTGATCTTCTGCAAGCTAATTTAATGTCAACAAGTCAGGACTAGAGAAAGTGAAAGCCCAGCCGTGGGGTTCCTGGTAGAAGCATTTCCTGAGTGTGTGGAGAACGCCCCGGTCCTCGGAGGGAGGGAGTGTCAGAGGTCACCACAGTCTGGGACACCACGGATTGAGTTTCACTCTCAGGACAAAGCTGGTTACATAAATAAGGCCTAGAGTCACCAAAGGGTTAAATGCATGCTCCACCTTCTCTTTCACCAAGAAAAGATGCTTTTCCCCCGTTTTTACAAATCCCCCAAAGCACACACTATTAAAGACACACGGTAAACCTTATGGGAATTTCCAATTGATATTTATCAAAAGGGTTTCATTTCAAATTTCTGAATTCCAACTTTCAATAAAATAACCAGTATGATCATAGCTTTTAGGATGATATAAATCAGAAAAGTTCAAATATCTGATTTTTTTTTTAAAGTCCTTTCTTTCAGAAAATAGAAATTTGATGTTAAAAGAGGCAGTGGTCTAACTTTTTATAAAAGAAAAAAAGTAATGAGCTCTCTCTGGACAAAATATGCTTGGGATTCTCATGCAAAGAACGTATTGCTCCAGTTTTTCAAAGCCTGAATATTCTCTATGGTGTAAAACAATTGTAAGTACCTTTGCTAATTAATGAGCTACTTTTAGCTATAAATCACCAGAATCGCATGTTTTAGAAACACACAGCCATGAACATAAGATTTACATTTTCTCTTCTGTGTATGTATCAGTTTTTAAAAATTCAGTCTTTGTCACGGACACAAGTCAAATCAGGGCTAATGAGCCATTCTCTAAGGTGCAAATAACAGCGTTCATTAAAGAAGAAGTGTTTTAGCAAAGAAAAGTAACTGCCCATAAGGATGACGCGTAAGTGAAGATTGCCTGCAGGTGGCCCGAGTGTGGGACGCTGAACCAAATTATAGAGGCTTTGCATGACTCTATTCAGTTGTTCAAGATGAGAACAGTAATATTTTTGAGTTCTCATCTAACATTACTAACGATGACCCTTTTGTCTTAAATCTTCAAAATCCTTGCCAACACCACCAGGGGCTGCCAGGTCTTTAAGTACGTCTTTAACAAGGTCGTTTACTAATACATCACACCTCATGGCATAGGCTCACCTAAGGCTGCTTTCTTGTGAGTTTCATTTTGTACCAGGTTACAGATAACAGACAAAGCAGAGAAGAATCACAGCAAAGATGGCAGGACGTGATGGTTCCAAGGTACCCCCCTCAGTACAGCTGGGTAGTGAGCAGGAACTGTGCACCCAGCAATCGGTCCTTTACTGACCATATTTCAGAAATACACTTGTCTGATATACAGGAACAGTTAAAGGGGAAAAGCAATAATATTTGAGGATGACCATTTTAATGCAAACTAGATGTTCACATACGATATTTTGACACCTCCCCTCCCGGAAAAAAGAGGTGAAACAAAGCAAACTTCAATCCTGTCACTTAAAATTAACTAGAAGGAAAAAAAATGACTTCAGATTTTCTTTCTACTTCAGTAACCTAAGAATCCCAGATTCCTTTAAATTCCATTTCTTGGGTCAAGAGAGGAAGAATGTATGAATGCACTGGTTGTTTTCATGAGAAACAAACTTCATTTCACAGGAAACATCTTCTCATCGAAAGTCTAGCAGAATATTTAGTTGGAGGATTATGTAGTTATTGGGAGCCAAAAGGATTCAGTCTTCCTTAGCTTCTTTTAATATCATGCTATTAAATAGTCTAGAGGTGAAAGAGGGGTGGAATTTACATGGAGATGTTGTCAGTTCCAGGGTTAAAGTCTGGACCTGGAAGGGAAGGGTTCTGAGAAGCAAAGCCTGGCTGATTCTGTTCTTTGTGAGATAACTGATATTAGATAGATAGCTAGTGGGAACCTGCTATAAAGCACAGGAAGCTTAGCTCGGTGCTCTGTGATGACCTAGGTGGGTGGGATGGGGGTCGGGGCAAGGGAGGTCCAAGAGGGAGGGGATATATGTATACGTATAGGTGATTCACTTCATCGTACAGCAGAAACTAACACAACGTTGTAAAGCAATTATATGCCAATTAAAAAAAATGAAAACAAAATTAAGTTAATGTTTAATATTAATGTATTGGGGAAGAACTACCATGGGAGTAAACATTTAACATCTTTTATAAATAGGGAGAATAGTTCTCAACTCAGTTTTCTTAACCAAGACTGAAGAAACCAAATTCAGAGGGACCCGTGTTCAAATGCTGCCTCAACCACTTAGTGGCCATGGGAGCTTGGCTGAGTCACCTCTCTAAGTCTCTGTAAACTCTGTGTGCTATAAAGTGGTTTAAAAAAAGTGCCCACCTCCCAGGGAAGATGCAAAAACAAATGAGAAAATGCATGCAAATTCCTGCACAAGAAAGCACTTAATAAACGTTAGCTATTATTAGTTATCATTAACATTCTCATTTTTACCACAAAGTTGTGGTAATGATAAAACTATATTAGGTGAGATATTCATGGACAGAAATCCAAAACAGGTACCCAGTTGATTATCAGTCACATGTAACATTCAGCCTCAGTTCCCAAAAATCCTCCCTAGTGGAGATTAGATTCACTGAAGTTATAACATATATCTTTCTAAAATTATCCACGTATTGCAAGGATAGAAGGATTTTTTAGAATTCATACCAAATTGTGAACATCTGCATGATATTGTCTTTGTCCACGATGTGCTCAATGCAGGACCAGGACTAAGGATTTCCCAACATATAACATAAGAAAATATCTCGCATGTCACTTCTGTTACCATGATAAATGTAAAGATGGGTTGTGTGTGCGAGCCCATATGTGTTGTCCACGTGTGTGTGTGTTTGGAGGTGGTGAAGAGAAGAGAAACTGGAACAATACTAAGAGTATTTGGGTTTTGCTTCTTTACTCTGTTCAGGAAGGTTGTGGTTTACAACCTCAGTGACATGTTAACTGAAATCAGAATGGCTCCTTCATGGGTGGATTGCCCCACATGTTTTGCTTGTGAATTTTGGAGGAGGCGTTTGATGAGACCAGAGGAGACAGAAAGTATTTCTGGTAGGGTACCACCTCTGCTTGGAAGCCCAGGGCTCCTGTAGCACCTGAAACAGCTCCACTCGTTATGGCTCCTCCATACACAATGAGGAAGGATCTACCCGGCAGTACAAAACGGAAATAGTTTATCATTCTCTCATGACTGACATAATAGATATTAATTATCACATACTTGCTACCTGTGAAGATGCTGTGACTGTGAAACAGAAGTGACCCACCTCTGTGCCACTGTGGCTACAGCCTGGACTCCTTTCCCAGGACCTGCGATGGTCTGGGATGACCCCAACCCCCTGATCCCCAAGAAAACTAGAATTCAGTCCACAATGGCCATTCACAAACTGACCATTTCCTCTTGACTTAGTTTGTCAACACAGGGAGGGAGTGAGGGGTAGTGCCAGACCTGCTGTGATCCCCTCTCCCCACTATTAGGAGAAGGCAACAGTGTACTGCTTTCTATTTGCTGTGTCAAGGTGGTCATGTGTGTGATCTCGTTGAATGCCTGCTTCACGGGGTTGTCAGGAGGATTGAGAACGCATGCACATGTACCCCTATGTTCAGAGCAGCACTATTCACAAGAGCCAAGGCATGGAAACAACCTAAATGTCCACTGATAGATGAATGGATAAAGAAGATATGGGATATATATACAATGGAATACTACTCAGCCATAAAAAAGAATGAAATAATGCCATCTGGAGGCAACTAGAGATTATCATACTAAGTGACATTAAGTCAGAAAGAGAAAGACAAATACCATATGATATCACTTATGTGTAGAATCTAAAACATGACACAAATGAACCTGTCTATGAAACAGAAACAGACTCATGGACATAGAGAACAGACTGTGGTTGCTAAGGGGGAGGGGGTTGAGGAAGGGGTGGATTGGGAGTTTGGGATTAGCAGATGCAAACTATTACATACAGAATGGATAAACGACAAGGTTCTGCTGTCTAGCACAGGGAACTCTATTCAATATCCTATGATAAACCATAATGGAAGGCAATATTTTTAAAAGAATGTATATATATGTATAACTGAAGCACTTTTCTGTACAGCGGAAATTAACATAACATTGGAAATCAACTATACTTTAACAATAAAAGAAAGAGAGAGAATGCATGCACAGCCCTTCGGCCTCTGACTGGCACATTATAAGCAGAGATAAACATTCCTTCTCTGCTCTTGACCCCTAATTCTTACCCTTCCGTGACGTCAGTGTAATCACTCCCAACCCACAGATACAGAAATGTGCATCTCCGTACAAATCCCGGGTACTCAAGACAGGAAGTCACTGGGTAAGGCCCAGTTTGGGCCCATGTGACCCCAAGTGTGAGCAGGCCCTTTTCCCTCTGCCAAGGCAGCTCCTCCAAAGTATGTGTATCCTCTTTAAGATCAGAGTCTTGATATCAGGAGATGACTGCGCACTTAGAAATGCTTAGAATCTGGGGAGGGGTGAGGACAAAGGCGAAGCAGACAGGGGTGGAGGGAGGAAGAAGAAAAAAGAGCAGGAAGCAGAGTTCCAGTTGGAAAACTGAGTAGAGATGTTGGTCCCTTTCCCAAGAGCCCCCTTCTCTGTTAGCAACCCCTCTCCCCTTACCCGAAGCTCCTTCCCCACTCCTGCTGTCAGGAGTTTGGGGATGCTGAGTTTCCCCTTTTCCATCATCACAAAAGGCCACTTTTTGGTGTTCCATGTAAGATGTTATTTCTTTAGAATCTGTCAGTGCCCTAGACTACCTTTCTTTTTTGCTCCCAGATATTTTTGCTCTATATTTTGCTCCCATGTATATTTCTGCCCACTCGTCCCATTCTTGTGTTTCCTATTGCAGTGTGCTCAAACCACCACCATCCTAGCTGAATTTAGGACACTATCAGATGAACCATGCTGGGGAATCCAACACTCAAGATTATCATTCCTCCCCCCATGCTTTTATTGCCCTAGAGTCCCACAATTCGCCAAAATATATTTTTAAAACCTCTTTAATAAACTCACGTCGGGATGTGAAGTCCTGTTATCTAAGCTCATTCTTCTGGACCTTGTGGCTGCCTCCCTAAGTGACCCTGCAATGTCCACATTGTTCTAGCCTGATCCCTGACGGCAATCTCTTCTAGCCCAAATGAGCACCATTATTTTGTTCTCTGCTTTCTTTTTTCCAGCTTTTTGTTTCCATCATTAAAAGTGAGAATACTCTGCTAGGCTGTGAGGGCTAGAAAGATATCCAGACAAGGACCTCACTTAGGTAGGGAAATAACTCCCAAGGTATAACCATAAAATGTTAAATATAAGGGAGACAAGAAATAGGTGAGGGAGATTAAGAGGTACAAACTTCCAGATGCAAAATAAATGAGTCCCAGTATAAAATGTATATTTATATAACTATGTATTATCTTTGCATGGTGACAGAGGGTAACTAGACTTACCGTGGTGAGCATTTTGAAATGTATAGAAATACCGAATCACTAGGTTGTGTAACAGGAACTAACAGTGCTGTAGGTCAATTATACTTCCAAAACAAACAAACCCATAGAAAAATAGACTAGATTTGTGGTTACCAGAGGCAGGGCGTTGAGGGAGGCGGGATTGGATGAAGGGGGTCAAAAGGTACAAACTTCTAATTATAAGATAAATAAGTACTAGGTTTGTAATGTACGATACAATAAATACAATTAACACTGTTGCACGTTATATATGAAAGTTGAGAGTAAACCCTGAGTTCTCATCACAAGGACAATTTTTTTTCCTATTCCTTTTATTTTGTATGCATACGAGATGACGGACGCTCGCTAAACTTACTGCGATAATCATCTCATGACGCATGTAAATCACATCATTATGCTGTACACCTTAAACTCGTACAGTGCTGTGTGTCAATTATATCTCGAAACTGGAAGAAAAAACTATATATATAAGGGAAACAAGACCAAGACATGTCGTGTATGTCCTTCAGCCCCCCGTGGAGGAGGGAACGATGGGAAGGTGGGTGGGAGGGTTCACAGGGGGTGTGGGGTACAACGGTGCGAGGAGAGGATCATGGACCATGCATGGGCCTCAGTTCATTGTAAGAGGCTGAGATGTCTACATATGATCCTTTAACTAATTGGGGGGGGGTGGCTAAGAAAGGCTATTCATGAATCAGCAAACCCCCATATTACTGAGGATGGATTGGAGGGACCAGAAACTCATGACTAAACCCGTTAGGAAGCTCTTGCAAGAGTCCATGAAAGAGATGCGTCTCCATCAACACTGTTCCCACCTCAGGCGCGTCAGACCCATCGGGACATTCTTCCTGAAAGCCCTTTCATCTCCAACGTTCCTCTTCTATCCCACTCCTGAAATCATCTTAAATCAACTTAAAATTTCCCTGGCTTCTCCTCATTCTTCACACGACCTCAGGCTTTTCCAAAACTGCCCCAGGGTCTTCTATCAGATGAAGCCCACCTTTATTTCATCCTGACTCCCTACTCTCCACTGAGACCTAGAAAACCTATTGGCCTAACTCGATTCAAGTACATGTTTGCTGAGGACGCTAAGTGCAGGCCTCCTGTTGGTCTGATTATGTGTAGAGGACGTCGAGAGAGGCTCTCAAGGGCTCACATCCCGAGGGAGAGATAAGATGGTTACATAAATAACAGGGATAAGGTCAAAGGACAAACCAGCAGTTCAGAGAACAGGAGGGAAAGCAGCCAGTGATACTCCACATCCGAGAACTGTTTCATTTGATGACGACAAACTGCTGATTTTTTTTCTGTTATACCTTTTCCAACCTATTGTGATTTTTTTTTACAGGGTAACTTTTCATGATGATTTTTATACATGGACTCTTTTGATTAAGTAGAGTGCCCTAATTTATAGCCCTTCGGGGTCTACAAATTGGGAGTGGGGTGGGTGTTTATGATTTCAGAAGCCATAGTGAAGTCACTGGCATTATTAATCTAGCCATACATGCAATTTGTATGAAAGAATTCAGCAATTCTTCCTTCCCCCTCGTCAGTGACAAGTTAAATTGACCACAGAGGAGTCTGCGGTTTCAAGCAAAGTGGGGTGGGTAGGAAGGTGTGTCTGTCCTGTGCACACAAGAGAGACCAGCCCGTGGGTCTCCCACTAGCCCTTCCTTCTGGCTGCCACCACCATCGCCCAAAGGGGGAAAAGCTGTGGTTGTCTACATTGGTTTTCCTTTAATGAATGCCTGCAAGTATCATATACAGACGGGCCTTTAAACAACTCTTCCTCGGGAGAAGTCTAATAGCAGAAAGTGACATTTCGAAGATAATTAAAAACTTGACCAAGTCAGGACTTTTCAGGAAAGGAAAACTATGAGATGAGTTTTCAGCACTTCAGAGAGTCTATGCTACTTTTTGAAAAACCTCAAAGGATCAGGCTTGGTTTCCCTTAGGGATCAGCCCAGCGAGGACGCTAACACACGAGCTTTGCTGACGGATGTCATATTAGCATTAAAGGTCCGTTGACTTATTGGGTCCCCCTCACCTATTGGCATTCCAGGCATCTTGCATAAACCCTGAGATAAAACCAATTAAAATCTCATTAAAAGATAAAACCTAAAACTATGCCAATAAATGCTAAACACACTTTAAATGCATTCATTTTTCATCATTCTTGGAGGGTATCAAATGGAAAAGAATGGTGTGAATGTGGCAAAGCCTTATTGAGGATGGTGCCGATCTCAGCAGGTCAACCTGGAAAATACAGTTAAATTAGTGAAATGTACCCAGACTTGTCAAATTTCCAGGTCTGGTTTTCATCAGTGCCACATTTAAGGGATTTCCTGTTTTACATGAAACTCTGTTTCTACCTGTAATAAAGTAAGGGAGATATTTCTGAGATAAATACACATATTGAAAAATACATAAAATGTCATGATAAGCATACTGAAATGTCACTTTCAAAAAACTTCTCCTTTTATCCAATTCTTAGCACATATGTCTTACCAGAAAGCATGGGATTTGCCATGTGAACGTCTCTTACAAGAAAAAGGAGTTGCATTTTAAGTATGATACTTAACAACTTGTGCGAACGGCCTCAAAGAGCTGATCCATCCAGAATTTTTGAAGAGTCCCAACTTCATGGATTATAAAAAGGCCCTTCTGTCGCTCTCTACAGAAGTATATAAACATATGCTCAATTACTCTCCTTTCCATGATGTTTAAAGACAGGAAAAACCACATTTCCTTTAACCAGAGAGAAGAAAGAAAGAAAATGGAAGCAAATCATATGCACAATTAAATGAGCGTTTAGTGAAGAAGAGAAATGTCTGCATGTGTGTACATGTGTGGGGAGGCAAAGGGAAGAGGGAGAGAGACGTATTCAAGAATAACACATGAAATACGCTATCCAAAGCCACAAACGTCATCAATGAAGGTGATACTTGTGTTTTACACTGTGCCTTTCTGTATTCTCCATGCTTTTGGCATTAAAGATGTAGTATTTAGTATTTAGGGAAATAAGTGCTCTCTGAAAACATGAGTAGGTATTAGAAATACAAAGAAGGCTAGTTGACTCAATCTACTCGACTGGTCCCCCACAAAGAAGAAGAAGAAGAAAAAAATCCATGTCAAATGGCTGACACTTATTTCTGGCGCTACCTGTATCCTCTCATGTGGGCACAGCCGTGGTCTAAGACGGTGCCACAAAACCTCTGATGTCCCGCCACCCAGTTCAATCTCTTTATGCAAATATTTAAGAAACATGCATGAAATTGAGCCAGTGGGTTACACTGCTTTAACAATAACCGTTCACAATGCTATTTGTACTACTACCTGCAGAGAATAACACTGGATGATCTCTTTGGAAATGTTATAAATGGAACACTGGCAAATTTATAAGCAACATTTTAGACAGCAAGTATGTTGCTTGGATTTTAGAGGTCTTAATCACTGCAAGCAGCTTAACCTTATCTCCCAGTGCCACTGCCTTCCTGGAGTAATTGATGCTTGGAGTCCCCAATTTCACATAAACCAGGCCACTGTGTTATTGTATACAGCAATCTGACTGCTGGCAGGGACAGGAAACTGCACTGAACCCAGATCAATAGACATGTCAACAGTTAAGCAGCTTAATCTAATTCGGCCTATCTCATCTCGGGGCACAGAGTTTGCAATTTTGCTGTTGGGTCCCTCTGGCAGGAAATGGTTTGGAAAGTTTAGTCTTAAGAAGTTTAAGTGATATGCTTATCCTTTAGGCTCTTGAATGTTTATTTAGCAGAATAGCTGTTTTAAATGTTTTTTAAATGGCAGTAATGTAAACAAGGCACTCTGACTTCCCTCCCATGTGAAAATTATAATGGTGATTTCCTTGACCGTGGACATCGCGATTAACACCACAGCCAATCACACTTTAGAGGAAATTGCTCTGGTTCACACGTTCTGAGCTAACGTCACGTTTAAACTCTATCCCCACCCCCAGTCGATGGCATTCTTCTTCATTTTAAATACATATTTGTTTCTTCTTTAACTATATTTTGGACAAGTGACTTCTGCCATTATGAAACCTCCAGTAATTACCCATCAAAGCATCATTCTTACTCCTCAGAAGAGTGTGGGTGATAAGATTTGGTGCGTTGGGGGAAGGGAATGTTTCTGCCATGGAGGATGAGAATCTGAAATTCTGAATTCTAGACCTGCCTGAGACCTCACCCTCTCAGGCTGGGGTGGGCCACCCGACTACCCTACTGTCCCTAAGTGCTCATCACACTCTCCAGGAAGGCAGACTAGATACCACATCATCACCTGGGAGATGGCGGTGAGTGCGAAGGACCTGAGAGTGCCCGCAGTGCTGGTGCAAGCTGTCCTTCAACTCTTAGAACAGGAAGGGCACAAACCACTTTCCACACGTGTAAAAATGCTCCATTTGTACAAGTCTCCATACTTTTGTAAGTCTTTGGAAATGACAACTCGTTATCACAGTCATCCTTAAAATGACCTTCAACAGAAGTATAACAGGAGATGTGATCCCACCTTATGGGTGGAGAGGGCATGGAGGACGGGGAAGAAGGGGGCAAAGGAGCATTAGGGATGCAGGAGGAGAAAGGGGAAGGGGAAGGGTGAAAAAGCGATTCATTCTGTGATCAGAGGCATCTAAGAATGACAGAGTGTAAGGATATTTTAAGATCAGGTCTGTGTTTGGAAATTAATTAAGGGCTCCTCTACATAACTTAAACCAGCCCAACACTTTCTAAGGCAAGATAGCAGGGAAGCCGGGCCAAATATGGGCTGGAGGTGAAGCTCACACGAGCGCTGAAGTATCCGAGAAAGTTCCAGTCGAAAGAGCTGAGAGTCCAATTGGAAGAAATTAAGTCAAGGCTGGTGCCCAGACTAAGAGCCCAGGAATAAGTCGTGAGTGGGGATGAGGAGAGATTCAGCAACGGTACTGAAGGCCAAAGGGCAGAGGCAGAGCTGCAGACACAGCATTCACAGGCCTCGAGAAAGATAAACAGACCGCTTTAAAGGTTCACCTTAGACGTCAAAATCCAGGCAGGGTTAGGAATGATTAATTCCCCTTTTCAGCTGGGTCTGCCCATTTAACATATTAAAATCAAAATGGAAGCATCTAGTAAACTTTCTTCTGGATTTCTAAATAATCTCAGCCTCTCTTGTTCTTCAGGGCGAATCAGACAAGGCGATCCTAGGAGGCTAATCTCCCAACTGCGAGGGAGGAAGGGTCACACGATGTTTCCCAAGAAACTGAGAAACGAAATACCTACAAACCGGACACGAAAGAAGAATCCTGGTAAGAAACTGGTTCCATTTATTATGGCACATATTCTTAATTAAAGATGAGGAAGAACCCCAAAGAAATATGCCATTAGCTCTTTCATGGTAGCTGGACTACGCATCTCCCCCTAATTATGAAACCAAGTGCACCTTTACGCACCTGACGATTTTCTAGGATACGGCGTAGTACCATGTTCAACAGGGATTGTTTTAATAGGGCTGGACTGAGATCTGGGTGAAACATCTCTCTGCTAAATTAACAGTCATCCTGAGATGTTAAAATTCTAGTTGGCAAGTGTTTCAAAGTTCCTCGCCAACTTGGCCCCAGCCCGTCCCTAGTCTTGACAGTAGATTCTAAATATCACCTGTATCCCCATATCCCCTCCCTCTTGAGCCTCCTTCCCACCCTCTGATATATGTGTGCCTATGGCTGATTCACTTCGTTGTACAACAGAAACGAACACAACATTGTGAAGCAATTATACTCCAATAAAGATGTATAGTAAAATAAAATAAAAAATAAATAAACATCACCTGTAAACCTCTTAGTCAA
The DNA here is from genome assembly GCF_011762595.2 of Tursiops truncatus. NCBI lineage: Eukaryota > Metazoa > Chordata > Mammalia > Artiodactyla > Delphinidae > Tursiops > Tursiops truncatus. Next base: position 158,972,591 of record NC_047035.1, on the reverse strand, counting down.
TTTGCCTTCAGCAACAGTCACTTCCGCTCCCTGCTTGCCTCTCGCCAGTGTGAGTCTCTCTTGATTTGCCTGGCACTAACCAAAATGCTATTAGATGAATAATTTGACGCTATAATAATCCATACACTTTGAAGGCAAATCTCTGCAGAGTTTAAACCCTAAGATCTTTCCCATCAAGGGCAAAGCAACCTCAAATAGCCAGAATCAACTCCAGCAGCTGCGGGTGCTTCCCAACCTTTCTGTTGAAGGAATACATCAGTCCCTGTAAGCGGACTTAAATAAATGACTTGCAAATTAAAAGAAACATTTTTCTGATTCACTGCAGTAGCTTGCTTTTTGGGATACAAGGTTAAAAGTGAACAGTGAACCTTTTAAGGTTATTGAAACTAAATTATTAACGCTGTGTTTCACCTTCCTTTTGTCCTCTGTGTGGCATTCTTCCTGATTACTCACTGTCGCTCCACTCCTACAAGTTGTAAATCAAATGAAAAATCTTTAAAGCACAAAAACAGCTGATTAAAATGTTCAACCACAGGGGAACTACAGAGGTGACGGGGAGGGGCATGCTGCATCTTAAAGAAAAATATGAAGCTTCTCATGTAGCTTTTGAAAAAAATATGTTGTGAAAACTGTACACTTTCATCTCCAGAAGGAAGCGAAAGGGACAGTCCCACTTTTGAAATCCACTTGCAACCTTCAAACTAATGAGTGCTTTTCTCCACTTGGATACCACCTGGTTCCTCACACCCAGAGTGCATTTTACCCGTATGTTTTGTTTTGTTGTGTTTTTTTCTGCGGTATGCGGGCCTCTCACTGTTGTGGCCTCTCCCGTTGCGGAGCACAGGCTCCGGACGCGCAGGCTCAGCGGCCATGGCTCACGGGCCCAGCCGCTCCGCGGCATGTGGGATCTTCCCGGACCGGGGCACGAACCCGTGTCCCCTGCATCGGCAGGCGGACTCTCAACCACTGCGCCACCAGGGAAGCCCTACCCGTATGTTTTAATGCTCAAACACGAACTGCTTCAAGGGGACTGGTGACTTGGCAGAGAAGGAAGTTTTCTTTTGGCCTTCACATTAGGGGGTTATTGACAAAGCTCTGAAATCAGAATATGGGGATCTGTAATGTAAATGAGGAATGCCAAATGCCACCTCACCTGCCCTCGGCCTCTATTTCCTCAGCTGTAAAATGGGCTGATGATACTTTCTTCTTAGGTCATAGTTGTGAATAGGCACCTCCCAGCACATATTTAATAAAATATTCACTGGATAACCATGCTTTACGCATCTTAGAAGACTGTGGTTCTGTGATTCACAAAACAGTTTGAATTAATTAAATGTATTCTGATTAATAAAGCATACCCAGTGCCACCTCTTGGAGCTGACACATGACACCTGGGATAAGAGGGAAAGAGCTCTTGAAATGAGGAAAGGGAAAAAAGGTGGGGACAGGGCCAGACTTTGGGAGGCTGATTTCAAGATTCCAAGTGGTCTGATTTAAGAACTTCCAAGAGCAACGCAGTCCCCAGAATCTTCCCTTCCTGCAACCATGTGTAAAATATCAACCAAGAGCAGGACCTGCTCCACGGGTGTGTGACCTGAGCAGGCACTCAGGGCCTGTGCTGCACAAGGGCTCTGCTTTGACTGTCTTGATCATTTATCTTTGAGCTTGTGTTGTGGAAGTGACGTCTGATGGGACAATGGATCACGTGTGTGAGGACAGGAGATCCCGCCCCATTTCCATGTCCTGTTGTGAATGCTCCCCGAGCACAGGAGCTGATAGTCCTGAGAAACCACGCTTGCCATTCAAACCAGAACTTGCTTCAAATGCAGAAAGGAGGTAACATTCTAAGAAACAGGAATGACCCAGGAGTCCTACTGTATCCTTTGTTACTCGCGTTAATTCCTGTAATTAACCACATACAATATAAAGGAGGCAGAGAAGGGAAGGGAGAGATAAGACAACCATAGTTCCTTTTCCTTTGAATCCTTCCTTACTCATCAGTGAGTCAAAGGCAGGGCGTGTGGGTACAACACACACTCATCAAGAAGAGATACAAACAGCTGAGTTAGTTTTGTGCAGCGTTTCACTGCTCCGCCAACTACGCAATACACCTGCGTGTATGCTTTATGAAAAACAAATTATGTAATTTCAGTGATTCTGTGTATGAGTTAAATGTTCTTATATTACTGGCATTGATCACAACAACGTGAATGTACTTAGCACTGCTGAGCTGAACACTTAAAAATGGTTACGATGGTAAATTTTATGTTTTGTGGTTTTGACCACAATAAAAAGGCTGGCATCGCGCAGTATAAAGATGAATGGTAAAATTCATGCCAATAATTTAAAATGTCAGTGTTTCTTTATTTGGAAAAACATTCAATAAGCAAATTGAAAACATCATGACAAGTCAGAAGAGAGACTACAGAAGAAAGGCGCTTTGAGTTTTCGTGCCTTTTATAGCATTTTTTTTCTTGCATTTCAGATAAGGGGCCCCATGTTTCCATTTTGCATTGGGCCTCACCAGGCACGCAGCGGGCCCTGACCACGAGCCAGGTGTCTGAGCACAAGTCTTTGTCCTGGGCACGACCTGGGAAAAACTGAGGCTTGCCCACAGAGGACGAGAGCTGCCCTGCCTGCAGGAAGCAGAGCTCAGGGCTCCTCCCACTGGGGGCTGAGAGCACCAGGCTCCAAATGCAGAGACGCCTTGAAGATTCAGGAACCCTCCATAGACCCTACTGCTCTGGCAATAAATGTGATAACAGAAGCAACAGGAGAGTAGCAGCTTTCTGGCACCACAAGATAATAACACATGGAGAGAAGGAGGGATCCACCTCGTGGTGGAGAAGGGAGAGAATGCACTTCTTACTTACCTGAAGGCTACACTGGGTCCAAGAGCATCCCTGGTGTCTAGAAAGGGCCTGCCAGGACTGGACCAGCAGATTGGCTTTGGGAACAGAGGCCACCAGCAATGCCTTTCCCTAACTTTCACCTTTTTTTTTTTTTTTTTTTGCGGTTCGCGGGCCTCTCCCAGTTGTGGCCTCTCCCGTTGCGGAGCACAGGCTCCGGAGGCGCAGGCTCAGCGGCCATGGCTCACGGGCCCAGCTGCTCCGCAATCTTCCCGGACCGGGGCACGAACCCGTGTCCCCTGCATCAGCAGGCGGACTCTCAACCACTGCGCCACCAGGGAAGCCCTAACTTCCACCTTTAAAGAAGCTTTTCTGTCCTCACAGCCCTTGGGAATCCGCTGCCTCCGTCTCTTGCTCTAAGGCCTCAGCTGTCCTGCTCCTTCTGGATGCCAAAGCCCAGCACAATAAATCCAAGTCTCACGTGGGAGATGCAAAGCAGGTTCTGAGAGATGGGGTGGCACACGTGGTGTCACAGAGAAAGCAGGAAGGGTACAGGAAATGTAGAAGAATCTGCAGCTGCACTTTCCCATCACCGCCCGGGGCTCCCGGGCCACGAGGAAACCACAGGCACGTGGCAATCCGGGACATTATACAAGACAGCCAGCTGGACTGCACAAATGGCACCGTCAAAAAAGACATGAAAAGGGAATGTGTGGGAGAGAACATTCTAGATGGGAAGAATCTGAGAAAGACAGTGCAAGCAAATGCAATACATAGAACTGAACTGATCCTGGATCAAAAGGTGAGTTTTAAAGAATGGGTTAGGGGACAAAGACCAATTTCAGGACATTGCTCATGTCTTTAAGGGGGAAGGTGAATGGAATGGGAGACGCCTTGGACCGTATCTGAAACACGTGATTCCTTTAATAAGAAATCTATAGCATAAAAAAGAGAATCAGAGCAAGGGACACTATGTGAGGCACAGAATGCTATGTTGAGCTCATACAGGTGTAACATAATCGAGTTCCAGTCAGCACAAAAGTAGTCAAAAATGTTAATAACGACGGCCATCTAATAAGAGCTTGCTATGCACCAGGCTTAGATCCGCACACCTTCTACATACTCCTCAGTCAATCTTTACGACCCCTCTGTGAGATAGGTGTGAACACCATCGCTATGAAACAGGAAACTGTGGCTCAGAGAGATCGTGTCATGTACTCAAGGACACACAGCCCCCAAATTCCAACCCAGATCTTCGTGGCTCCAAATCCCAGCCTGATCAGTATCCCACACTGTGTGTTTTAAACTAGAGGAAAGGTGAGGACATAGAGGTAGATACTAAAAAGCTCGTTCTTAAACCGTGAGAATGTATTTGATCCCTACTGTTTGATATGTTTCAACCTGCCGAGCAGGTTAGCCTCAGGAGGGAGAATCCGAGGATCATTGCTGCCCTTCCGTTCCTGTCTCAAAACAACAAACCTTAAGAGACGGACTTAAAAGCTTTTCATAAGACATAGTTAAGAAGATCAATATCCAGATACACTGCTGTCCGAATCCTGCTCACATTGACAACATGGAAAGATTATTTCTCAGCTGGATTTGGGAAAATCTCACCAGATTTTGCAGAGACACATGGGGGAATTGGGGAATATTTCTCCTCCTTTCATCAATGTTCTAAACATACTGAAAACCCCCTGTGGCGGAAGGGCCAGGTCTCATTCAAGTGTGTGTGTGTGTGTGTGTGTGTGTGTGTGTGTGTGTGTGTGTGTGTGTGTGTGTGTGTGTGTGTGTGTGTGTGTGTGTGTGTGTGTGTGTGTGTGTGTGTGTGTGTGTATCTTCCACAGGGTATAGGGCATAGAGTTTAATACATACTAAATCCTCAATAAATATCTGTGGAGAAAGTGAGCTAGATTCTCTCTCACCTGATTACAAAGAAATATAAACAAACCTTTATTGCAGCAAATTTAAAATAAATCCTTAAGCCACTGGTTGTTGTTTCACCTTGTGGAGTAGAAAAATGGTGTGTCACGGGCCACAGCAGGAAGTGTGCAGGACAGGAAGCTGAAGAAAGGGCGCGTCTCTTGATCAACAGGGACAAGGAAGGCCCTCAGCGGACAGAGCACAGAAGGACTGCGAGTAAATAATAGAGGTGGACCTGGTCACAGGCCTGTTGTCGTCTGAGGGTTTCCAGGCTTTTGTAGATATGCTGTTTCATTAGGTCTGTAGCAGTTATCCATCACCCTGTTCAAGCCCCATCAAATCACTGTCCCTTTTTATATGTGTATCTCAAAAAACTGCAAAGCAGCTCTGCAGAAATCTGGGTCCTGTCGGCTAGAATGATTTATTCCTTTTCCTGAACAAGCTGGTTCCCTGGACTATTGTTGTTGTTGTTTCAAATGCTAGTGTGTTTCAAATTTTAAAAGAGAGAAAGAGATGTTCAAAGTTCGCAGAGGTTGACATTTAGTCAAATTCAACCCCAAGTATTTGAGGTCCTACTAGGTTTCAGGCACTGAGGCTCTGGAGATGAAGAGGTTCCTCTGCTAATGGGGAAGCCCGACACAAAACACTGTCATCACACAGGGTTTACTCTCAACAAGAGGCAAATGCACAAAGACACAGAGGAGAAGCAAGTTCTATCAGAGTGGAGGAGAGTGGACATCGAATACATCAGAGATGCACTGGATAACTTAATTATCCAAGCTGGGTCCTCAAGGATGAATAGGTGAATGAATGAATGGAGTTTGCCAGGCAGACTCTTGCCTATCTTGAGTTGATTGTTGGTTACGATATCCACATGCAAATAAGATTACTTTAGTTCTTTATGTCACACCACACACAAAAGTCATCTCAAAATGGACCACAGCATGGACATATATACACTACCAAATGTAAAACTGATAGCTAGTGGGAAGCAGCCCCATAGCACAGGGAAATCAGCTTGGTGCTTTGTGACCACCTAGAGGGGTGGGATAGGGAGGGTGGGAGGAGATGCAAGAGGGAGGAGATATGGGGATGTATGTATAAGTATAGCTGATTCACTCTGTTATACAGCAGAAACTAACACACCATTATAAAGCAATTATACTCCAATAAAGAAAAAAAGAAAAAAAAGATCACAGACCTGAATGTAAGAGCTAAACCTGTAAAATTTCTGGAAGAAGATGTAAGAGAAACTTCAAGGCCTTGGGTTAGAGAGAGAGAGGTCTTAGCTATGACCCCAAAAGTATGATCAAGAAAACAAAAAAAATGATAAATTGGATTAACCAAAATTAAGAACTTCTGTACTTCAAAAGACATCATTAAGAAAACTGACAAGCCACAAAGTGTGAGAAATATTGGTAAATCATATATCTCTTAAAGTATTTATATCCAGAATATAGAAAGGATTCTTACAACCCAATAGTGAGACAACCAACCTTATTAAAACAGAGGCAGAAGATATGAATAGTTTACCCAGAAAAAGACATACAAATGGCCAATAAGCAGATGAAAAGATGTTCCATGTCATTAGTCATTGGGGAAATGCAAATTAAAATTATAATAAGATACTATTTCATATCCACAAGGACGGCTATAATAAAAAAACCAGACAATAACAAGTGTTGACAAGGATGTGAATAATTGAAACTCATATATTGCTGATAGGAATGTAAAATGGTACAGCCACTTTGAAAAACAGTGTGGCAGTCCTTTTAAAAAGTTAAACATAAACTTAGGATACAACCCAGCAATACCACTCTTGGATATCTGCCTAAGAGAAATAAAACATGTGTCCACACAAAAACTTGTAAGCAGAAGTTCATAATGGCATTATTCATAATAGCCTCACACCAAAGAAAATCCAAATATTCATCTACTGGGGAATGAATAAACAAAATGTAGAATATGGACAAAACAGAATATTAGGAGGCAATGAAAAGGAAGGAACTATTAATATATGCTACCATATGGAGGAACCTGAAGATGTTAAGCTAAGTTAAAGAAACCAAATGTAAAAGAATTGTAATTTATAGTTCCATTTAGATGAAATATGGAATGTCCAAAAAGGCAACTCTATAAAGACAGAAAGCAGGTAAGTGGTTGCCTAGGGTTGGGGATGAGAAGAGAGATTACCTGCCAACAGGCATGGGGGACCTCTTGGGATGATGGAAATGTTCTAAAACTGGATTAGAGTGATGGTGGCACAACTCTATAAATTTATTTAAAATACACGAACTGTACACTTAAAACAGGTGGATTTTATGGTTTGTAAGTTATACCTCAATAAAGCTGTTAAAAATTATTGGTTAGGGTGCAGGTAGGGAAAGATAAAGATTTTGAGGCAGCACGACAGTTGATTAGCCTGGAGCGTGATAAAAATATTTAAACAAATGAACAGGAAAATAAAAGAATGAACATCATGCCCCCAAAATATGCTGATAAATATCCCATCACGTAAAACTGTTTCACCTTCTCCTTTGTTGAAAACAGGTACTTTCGTGCCTGGAGGGTAACTCTGGCGTTAATCTGAGGTCTCTCTCCTCTCTGCTTTTGTTTCTATAGTCACCTTACTTTGCCTGTGATAGTGCTTTCTTCCTTTACATCCAAATTATCCAAGTCCAAGGGTTACCAGCAGTGTTTCCTTATCATTTTCCCCAGCCTCAAAACTTCCAGTACCTGGCGCCCTGTTACTTTTGGTCTAAAGCCTCAGCCCCAAAAACAGCTACTCCATGTCACAGCACCTGGGCAGTGGCTCCCAAGCCCAGCTTCTCAGCATCAGCTACAGGACTCTTCCTACATGGGGTACCTCCCCTTCTCTCCAGGGCAGTTCACGTCTGTTCCTCCAAAGGTGATGTAGCATTTTTCTTTTTAAACACATCCCACAACAATTAAGCTTACATGTGTCTCTTTAACGGTATTACTTTGCTCTTATTCATATGTCCTTTTGTGATTCTTCTCTAGTTGGGGGTGTGTGTGTGTCTGCAACCAGACTGAAAGCTCAAAATCTCAAACCACATTCTACCCAGTATTTCTGATGCTTCCAACACACCTAATCTATCTTCATTATTTCTGTTGTTGGGCAATGCATGAACCAATGACCAAAGGAATGAATGAATGAAGGCAGAGGCACCAAAGAAAACATTTCTTTCGTTTTAAACGATTCATCCAATTTGCCCATTTGAATACTTTTGGTTACATGAGAAAAGTCTTAAGTGCAAACTCTTTATCCACAAATTCTTATCACGTGGTTCTCATATTAATTCCTATCTACATTTGGACAGTTTGAAAACACCATAGCTTTAGTTCATAATTAGGCATTTGGTCAGCTATGAGGTTCAAATACCGTAATGCCAAATATGGATGGCCTCTCCTCACCCAGCTCTGGGAGGCCCTGAGTGGAGGAAACCATGTGGCCTTTGGGCTCTACTTAATACATGGAGCAACCACAAATCAAACACTGCAACCAATAAAGAAATACGTAACAACAGAATATAAACCACCCGGGCCACAGAAACCAGGAAAGCCTCGACCTGCCAATTTCCTGGATAGAAAGAAATACACCAGGAGTTCCTGCATAGAAAGAAATACACCAGGCACAGCGCAGTCCAGACCACAACACCAGCTGGTACCAGAAGCGCTGCATCCCCGTCCTATTCTTGCCTGTATCTCTACCCCAGCTTGCTCTGTGAAGACAGATTTCTTTCTAAACTCACATCGGTAAAGCTAAGCATTTTGTTTATATGTGTCAAAAAGCGATAGTAAAAAGACACTTCCATACAGCCAGTATCTAGGTGTTTGTTTGCTTAGGGAAGACAGAGATTGGAAGCTTACCACACCCAGCAACTCCCTCTGCACACTGGAATGCAGCCCTGGAATGAGTTTATCTCCTCCATGTTGTGTTTCTTTTATATTTAAAAAACAAAATTTTTTATTGGAGTATAGTTGATTTACAATGTTTTGTTAGGGTTGTGGAATCTAATAAAAAACGAGACAAATGAACTTATTTACAAAACAGAAACAGACTCACAGATCTTGAAATCAAATTTATGGTTACCAAAGGGGAAATGTGGGGGGGGGGGGGGAAGTGATAAATTAGGAGACTGGGATTAACATAGACACACTACTATATATAAAATAGATAACTATTAAAGACCTACTGTATAGCACAGGGAACTATACTTAATATTCTGTAATAACCTATAGGAGAAAAGAATCGGAAAAACATGGAGATATATATATATAAATAATTCACTTTGCTGTACACCAGAAACTGTGTTTCTTTTAATCAACTTGGTACTGGGATGTCTTGCCTTCTTTTGCCCTTTAACTGCTCAATGAAAACCAGCCACCTGCAAAACGAGAACCCCTTTTTCTAGTCTCCCTAAAATGACGACAAATTTAGAAAGCAGAGGAGAAAATGTACAAGTAATAACTTTAAAAAACATAAATCTCCTCTAACGTTGCTTTTCTTTCTTAGTTTCTTCCACCTGCATCCAAAGGAGAGGCTAATCCCAGCCACAAAAAACTGCCGAAGTTTGTCAAATTAGATTCAGACATCCATACATACACATGCACACAGCAACATTTCTTGAAATAAATGAAATAATAAACTCCAGTCTTACAGGAAAAAAATATGTGTGTTACAACATGAGATTTTTTTTTCCCTTTCATCGGACACGTGCTCGAGGGCTACAATCTTAAAAGACAAATAAAGAACTTATTCATGAACTCTTTGCCATGAAGAATCAACCTTTGGTGGCCGAACTTCATTATTTCTAGAAGTCATACTAACTGGAAATATATTAGTTACCTCTGAAGGTCATAAAATTTCGATCAAGTTTAGAACATCAGGGCTGTCCACGGCATATTCCAAAACTCAACATTCAAACTGGCAGCTGTGGCTTAAGGGTGATCATCTTTCAGGTCTGTCACTGACTTAAATGGTTTTCACAAGGCAGAGACACACAAAAAACTTCTCTGAGGCAAAGGCCACCTCTGGACAGTCTCCGCCACTCTCTCCAAACAGCCGGCCGCCGTTCTCTGACACGGACAGACTTTGCTTTAAATCTTCATCTGTTTTTGCTTGTTAATGCCCTGACCTTGGCATCTGTGCTTGAAGGCCAGCTAATGTGATCTGCTCCAACAATGCTGACTTTGGCAGAGAACGTAAGCGTGCTCCGTGATGTCACTGAACTCATTAGGGATATATCTGACATTTGGCCCAAGAGAACATACTTATTAAACACAACCTGAGTGAACAGCAGTGTGGCCTGTTGATAAGTAAAGTAAAACAATGCATGCTCTGTCCTACTATAAAAATAGCACTTTGACCAAGAAATAGGATTTCTGCTCTTATCCCTCTAGCTATGGCCGCAAAGCAAACTGAAAGATACTTTCTGTAAGAAGAGATAATAGTCTAAAACTCTCAGGGCTATGTTAGGCATTTTATAGACTCTAATAAAGGTCCAAATATTAATTGATCATTGAGCAAACCATCCCCTTCCCAATCCTGGTCCAAGAGCAGAGGCAGGTGTTACTAGAAAAAACATCTTATACGTACACAAGAGCAACATCTAACTTATGCTTTTAGTCCAGATGGGATATTTAGGACCTGATAAAGCTGACAAAATGTCAGTTTCCAAAGACTCCAATCAACGGCAGTTTTATCCCCCTGACCGTTCGGTAAAGCTGGCTTCACCTGGGTGTGACAGGCAGGCAGCAAAGCTTGAAAAGGTTACAGTGACAATGCTGATCTTTGGCGTCCAGAGCAGACCTACAAAGTTTAGAAAACCTGCTAACATGCTGCAATGTGGTTTCACTTTGCACTTGGGAAAGGCAAGCCTTTCATTTGCTTTTTGTTTTTTTAAATTTTTTGGCTGTGTTCGCTGCTGCACGTGGGCTTTCTCTAGTTGTGGCGAGTGGGGCTACTCTTTGTTGCGGTGCGCAGGCTTCTCATTGTGGTGGCTTCTCTTGTTGCATAGCATGGGCTCTAAGCGCACCGGCTCAGTAGTTGTGGCGCACGGGCTTAGTTGCTCCACTGCATCTTCCCGGACCAGGGATCAAACCCGTGTCCCCTGCATTAGCAGGCGGATTCTCAACCACTGCGCCACCAGGGAAGTCCCTCATTAGCTCTTAAAAGAAATAAACTCCCAACAACATCTTTTCTGAGATTTTTCCAAACATGAGGACTTCTAGCCTGTGAATGGAGTTTTACTCATTTATTGAGCAGTATGATTGAAGAAAGCCGGTCATAAAAATCACTAAGTAACGGATCTGTGCAATGTATACACCGGGTACTCGGGTCCCCAAGTTATACTGTAGAGAAAGCAACTTGAAGGCGTAGATGGGATCTTCATCTCATGGCAGGTAGAGAATAAATGCTAGGAAACTATCAGGACTCACATACATCAGTCCCAGATCTGAATATGGTCTGGGAATATGGTTTATTTTTTTGGCCCATCTCTGCATGGTGCCCTGAGCTGAGGAAACACTGTGGCCTTTCTGTACCCTCAGGACGCTTTGTGTCAGAATGGAGGGCCCTGGCCTTCTGTGACATCTTCCATCTTTCACCCCATCAAGCATGTAGCCAAATGTCCTCACGTGGCTACACCCACGGTCATCCTTCCGTCCACATCTCATTCCACGCGCTCAGCACCATTACGAACAGGTGACCACTGCCCCCCTCCGGTCTTGGTTTCTATAGAATCCCACTGTCTTGATTTCCCTACTATTCTTTCCATCCTGTGTCCTTCACTCTCTCCCATTTCTGTACTGACCCCTCAAGACTGGGGACCCCCAGGGCTCAGAACTAGCCCTTCTCTCTCTCCATCCCCTCCCTACATGACACCATCCAGTTCCATAGTTTTGAATACTGTCTGAAAGTTGATGATTCCCACATTTGTATCTCTGGCAACACAACTCTGACCACCACACTCACAAACCCAATGGTTTACTTGACATCCCAACTTAACATGTTCTAAACTCAATGCTTACATTCCTCCCCATACCTGCCCCTCTTGGTTTCCCTAGCTCCATCAGTCAGAGGCTTGGGAGTGCATCTTGACTTCCTTCTCAGTGAAACCACACCATCACAGCAGGTCTTACTGGTTCCAGCTCCAAAATCGCTCTCAAATCGATTCCCTTTCCATCCCACCAGCTGGTCCAAGCCTCCAGGATGGGGCAACAGGTTCACCTCCACAGCAGGGAAACAGCTTTCCTGAGCTCGCTGCTGGGTATTTCTCTATGGTCTCTGCTCCAAAGCCACCTTACACTCCACTCTGTCTTGTGAGAGCTGCTTCCTGCACTTGTTATCCCTAGAAACTTCTGTGTCATCTTCCTCCTCTCCACCCCCTGTATAACCAGGCCCCCATACTAAATCCCACCTGTTTGAATGTCTAGTGTAGTTTCTGTTTTCCCGGCCGACATACCCACCTTACAATCTACTTTGCACGAAGCAGCCATTGGGGTATTTAAAAAGTCTAAACCAGACTGTGCTTACAATCTAGAAAACACTATAATGGCTCCCCCATGACACTGAATAAAGCTCATTTTGTAAGCCTTGGCTGGACAGGTTCGATTTCGACATACCTCTCCAATTTCATCCCAGACCCTACAGGCTTCCTTCTAATTTCTGGAACATGCTGACTGTTTCCCTGCCTCTCACCGGCTCATCTACTGCTCCCTCTGCCTGGACTGCTCTATCTTTCACGTCTGACCTCTCCGTATTCTTCGGCATTCAGCCCAAATGGCATATTCTCAAAGAAATCTCTTTCTTCCTAAAGTATTTCAGAGCCCTGATTCTGTCCTTAACATAATTTGCAATTAAATATTTATTCACTAAACCATATTTCCTTAACTCCAACCCACAGGATGTGGAAGGCAGGGGCTTTGTTGAACTCACCTCTGGGTCCCCAGCACAATGACCTCCACGTGTATTTGCTCAGTGAATGAATGCAGGAATGAATGAGTAAATGGAGGACTTCCAAACACCACAAGTAGTTTAAAAATCAGGAATATCTCTTCTTATGTCTCATAGAGAATGATTTTGCAAGGCAAATTCATAACATGCATTCACTTCAGGGAGCAAAACTACTTAAAAAGTCCATGGTGGATTCTTCAGAAACAGTGCTTTATTTACTCACTGATATGCTATTTGTAAATTTTTCTTATCTATTTACCAAAGCAATTTCTCCAAGGAACTCCATGAATCTGAAAGTAATTAAATTACTATTACATCTTTTAAGATTCTATAATTCAGACCACTAATTTAGTTAGGTTTTTCTTCTACTTAATGTGAATTTATTAAGTTTTGCTGTGCTTTCTGCATTCATTTTTTAAAAGTAAGATTATTCTGTTATAGAAGTATAAAAATCCTTTTAATTCCAAAGGTTAGAATGTCACAAAAAGTTATCCTGAAAATATAAGACTGTTTGGTGAGACAAGGAAGAAGCAGAGAAGAGATGTGCGAAGTCAGCCCCCTGCTGTGCAAGGATGAAGATGACTTGAAGGGCTGAGAAGGTTCTAGGCCTTCCAGTCTCGCACTTGGACTTTTTTGTATAACCGCATTCAAATTAGTGGCCTTTGTCCTGTTCTTTCCTACTCACTGGAATTTTTGCAATGGACATGGCATTATTTACAAATGGTCACTCTTTGCGGACAATTCACTTTTTTCTGATTCATTTATGTGTTTATAAAATGCCACATTAACTACCACTGCCGTTTAGTTACTGATCTCTAATGACTTACATAAACAAACAAACGTGTGTGTGTGTGTGTGTGTGTGAATGTGACCGGCATGAAATCAGATCTCATGGAGTTCTGACTAAGGATATTCTGACTAAGGATATTGAGTTTGCCCATAATTCTAATAAAGAAGAGGTCATTCATTTAACTGTGTCAGATATAAAACTAAAAATAATATTATAGCATTTTCCTATAATGAGTATGACAGTCATTAAAAGCTTTAATTATGAAAAATGTTCTTTCACCTCTAGCAAACTAGAAGCCTTTTCATTGCTGTTGTTTTCCCATTTATATTATGTACAAATCGTCTTGCAACTTGACTGTCTTGCAACCCTCAACCACAGGAAGGAAGGGCCCTAAACCCATCGTGATGCTGCAGTTTGGAAAATGTTAACAGATGCCCAAATCTCTGAGTCAAGGTAAAACTTTCAAAAGTTTTAGTGGAATTCAAGAAGGACTAATGTGGGATAACGATCTCACAATGCTCTTGGCATCAATCAAGTCTGTTCTCCAGTAAGTCTGAGTGACCTCCGTCACACAGATGTGTTATTGGCTGGGGCCGGGGGGTGGGGAGGGACTGAGAACTACGATTCTTGTTTTAATTTTTTTTTAATGACTTCAAGATAGTTGACTGTAGAAGCATGGTCCTACCCTATTTTTCTTTTTGTTGTTGTTGTTGATTAGGTTTTTGGAGATTTTGTTTGTTTTTTAATTGGAGTATAGTTGATTTACAATGTTGTGTTAGTTTCAGGTGTACAGCAAAGTGAATCAGTCATACATATACATATATCCACTCTTTTCTTTTCTTTTTTAGATTCTTTTCCCATATAGGCCATTGCAGAGTATTGAGCAGTTTTCCCTCTGCTATACTGCAAGTTCTTATTAGTGATCTATTTTATATATAGTAGTGTGTATCTGTCAATCCCAATCTCCCAATTTATCCCTGAGAATTATGACTCTTAAAGCATTTGGAAACTTTAAGAATAATTTAACTCCTGGAAAATGCTAATGCCAACATTTATAACAGCGGATATTAAAATAAGTAGATTTAGATGCTCCATAAAGGGAACTGAAGAATTCCTACTAAAAGCAGAGAAACCGTAAGCGACAGATGCCGAGGTCAAACCACGCAGCCTTTTACAGCTAATACGAGACCTATTACAGCGCTCCGTACAGAGCGCCGGGTTGTCAGAACGAGCCTGAGTCTTTAAACCCTTAACCACAGATTAGAGGCCTGCTTCCTGAGGGTTTTTGGGTTTTTTTAAACAGATGGTCCAAAGTGAGGATGAAGAAAGCTGTTTTGATCCATTGTGTAGGTACAGAATGTTATCTTTGTTTTGTTTAAGCATTATACTGCCTAGAGTTAAATAATTGGGTGAAAATTCTCAGCTTTACTTTGAAGCCAGAGCACATGGAGGAGAAGTGTTTGATCATTTTTCTTAGTGTATTTGCATAAATGTTTACTCTCCAGCAAATATGAATATAAATCCAACTATTCTTAATGCTTACACAGTTATTTAAGGGATAGGCATACTTCTGTATACATTGTTTATCTATTTCCTTAGGCAACTGTGATCATCTTCTGTGGAAACAGGAGAAATGCTGCCGTTTAACGAAGTTTAACTGAAGATAGGAGGGTAAAGCCTTATTTAAGTTTCCATACAGCATCTCAAAGAGCTTTCAAAAAGTGGAAAGTAAATCTTCCTGACACTTCTTTTGATTTTACAAGCTATGGACACACACATGTGAATTTAACTCTGAAATACTGATTTACTTATGAGCATTTACTTATGAAATTATTCTGATATACGTTCTGAACCGAAATTACATCGCTAAAATAAAAGGACTCAAAGTAGTATTTCATACACACAGAACTGGGAATAAAGAACACTGTCTTTTTAAGCTTAGCATTTGAACGCACTTTTTGATATGCCTCTCCTGGCCTGGCTTCACACTGGTAAATGGTATTTCATCAGCCCCAATGATTAGGAGGATGGTTCATGAATTTAGTTTATGAATATTGACACATTTCAACCCACAAACTGGGATGTAACACTGCATCAAAATGGAGCTAAAAGAGGGAAAAGACTAGAGCAGCTAATAGGAAAATCTAGATGAACTGAACAAAGGCACTTAATTTAATAATGAAAACCACTCCAAGTTACAATGTACTGTACTATACCTCTAGCTATTCAATTATTAAAATAAATGCATATTCAGATGTTTCCCAAAGATGCTTGCCTTCTCTTTCAGATTCAAAAGAATGCCTTTCTAATCCAATACAATTCTTTTCACTCTGCATTTCAGCAGCTGCCTTTCCTGATTTCTAATCAAAGCTGATGATAACTGGCTTTGGCAACAGCCTGTAGTATCCCAAATGAGTAATTAAAGCTATAAATGGGCTCACTTCTTCCTCAAAACCCAGGGTGCATTTCAGAGTCTAACAGATTCAGGCTCAGCAAGGCTCTCCTGGTTTTGAAATGTGGTCAGGATCTCGAATGCATCGGGAAAGGAATGGCGGAGTCTTTGTGTTAGCCTTTCTCAATGGCCAGTCCCACTTCCACAATACAGATGTCAGGAGGGTGACAAACTCCCTCAGTCCCAAATATCTCCCACACATATGGGCCCAGAACAAAGAAACCGGCAGCCAACACTTGGTTTAGACTAAGAAAGAGAAATATGGGGGGAAAAAGGATGTGCAATTTTAAGGGAAAACATAAGAAAATATTTTCAAAATCAGAAAAAGTGCTCTTAAAAAGCGAGGCCATGCCAAACACTTTCAGTTTTCTCTATCTGGGAAACAGGAGTCCAGGCAAGAGATGTTCACTCCCCACCTCTTACAAGAAAGATTGAGTAACTAATGAAATGGAGAAAAAAAAATAAAAAAAATAACAGATACACCGTTTCAAGTTAATTAAAGCCTAAACAAGATTTTCTTTCCAACTCTTAATAACTGCATTATACGACCATGAACATAGATTTTTTAATATACGGAACTTCAGAATAGAAATTTAACTTTGACATACTTTTTTTAATTGATAAAACTTTAATATTATTGTAATTTTAGAGATAATATAATCCCAACATCTCAATATTTCTTTTTTTCAAAATTATATAATTTATTCACATAGTTCAAAAAGCAGAAAAATCATTCTTATTTTTTATGCAAATGCAGCATATTATAACTCTCCGTTCTACACCTTATTTTTCTCTCTTATTGATGTGTCTTAGAGTGCTTCCCTATTAGTACCTTTTTTTAAAAAAAAGCAGGTTCTTATTAGTCATCAATTTTATACACATCAGTGTATACATGTCAATCCCAATCCCCCAATTCATCACACCACCACCACCGCCCCCAACCGTGGCTTTCCTCCCTTGGTGTCCATACGTTTGTCCTCTACATCTGTGTCTCAATTTCTGCCCTGCAGACCGGTTCATCTGTACCATTTTTCTAGGCTCTACATATATGCGTTAATATACGATATTTGTTTTTCTCTTTCTGAATTACCTCACTCTGTATGACAGTCTCTAGATCCATCCACGTCTCTACAAATGACCCAGTTTCGTTCCTTTTTATGGCTGAGTAACATTCCATTGTATATATCTACCACATCTTCCTTATCCATTTGTCTGTCGATGGGCATTTAGATTGCTTCCATGACCTGGCTATCGTAAATAGTGCTGCAATGAACACTGGGGTGCGTGTGTCTTTTTGAATTGTGGTTTTCTCTGGGTATATGCCCAGTAGTGGGATTGCTGGGTCATACGGTAGTTCTATTCTTAGTTTTTTAAGGAACCTCCATACTGTTCCCCATAGTGGCCGTATCAGTTTACATTCCCACCAACAGTGCAAGAGGGTTCCCTTTTCTCCACACCCTCTCCAACATCTGTTGTTTGTAGATTTTCTGATGATGCCCATTCTAACTGGTGTGAGGTGATACCTCATTGTAGTTTTGATTTGCATTTCTCTGATAATTAGTGATGTTGAGCAGCTTTTCATGTGCTTCTTGGCCATCTGTATGTCTTCTATGGAGAAATGTCTATTTAGGTCTTCTGCCCATTTTTGGATTGGGTTGTTTGTTTTTTAAAATTGAACTGCATGAGCTGTTTATATATTCTGGAGATTAATCCTTTGTCCGTTGATTCGTTTGCAAATATTTTCTCCCGCTCTGAGGGTTGTCTTTTTGTCTTGTTTATGGTTTCCTTTGCTGTGCAAAAGCTTTGAAGTTTCATTAGGTCCTATTTGTTTATTTTTGTTTTTATTTCCATTACTCTAGCAGGCGGATCAAAAAAGATCTCGCTGTGATTTATGTCAAAGAGTGTTCTTCCTATGTTTTCCTCTAAGAGTTTTATAGTGTCCGGTCTTACATTTAGGTCTCTAATCCATTTTGAGTTTATTTTTGTGTATGGTGTTAGGGAGTGTTCTAATTTCATTCTTTTACATGTAGCTGTCCAGTTTTCCCAGCACCACTTATTGAAGAGACTCTCTTTTCTCCATTGTATATCCTTGCCTCCTTTGTCATAGACTAGTTGACCATAGGTGCATGGGTTTATCTCTGGGCTTTCTATCTTCTTCCATTGATCTATATTTCTGTTTTAGTGCCAGTACCATATTATCTTGATTACTGTAGCTTTGTAGTATAGTCTGAAGCCAGGGAGTCTGATTCCTCCAGCTTCGTTTCTTTCCCTCAAGGCTGCTTTGGCTATTTGGGGTCTTTTGTGTCTCCATACAAATTTTAAGACTTTTTTGTTCTAGTTCTGTAAAAAATGCCATTGGTAATTTGATACGGATTGCATTGAATCTGTAGATTGCTCTGGGTAGTATAGTCATTTTCACAATATTGATTCTTCCAATCCAAGAACATGGTATATCTCTCCATCTGTTGGTACCATCTTTAATTTCTTACATCAGTGTCTTATAGTTTTCTGCATACAGGTCTTTTTTCTCTCTAGGTAGGTTTATTCCTAGGTATTTCATTCTTTTTGTTGCAGTGGTAAATGGGAGTGTTTCCTTAATTTCTCTTTCAGATTTTCCATCATTAGTGTATAGGAATGCACGAGATTTCTGTGCATTAATTTTGTATCCTGCAACTTTACCCAATTCATTGATTAGCTCTAGTAGTTTTCTGGTGGCATCTTTAGGATTCTCTATGTATAGTATCATGTCATCTGCAAACAGTGACAGTTTTACTTCTTCTTTTCCAATATGTATTCCTTTTATTTCTTTTTCTTCTCTGATTGCCGTGGCTAGGACTTCCAAAACTATGTTGAATAATAGTGGTGAGAGTGGACATCCTTGTCTTTTTCCTGATCTTAGAGGAAATGCTTTCAGTTTTTCACCATTGAGAATGATGTTTGCTGTGGGTTTTTCTTGTTTCTTGAGGTAGGCTTGTATAGCTATAAACTTCCCTCTTAGAAATGCTTTTGCTGCATCCCATAGGTTTTGGATCATCTTGTTTTCATTGTAATTTGTCTCTAGGTATTTTTTGATTTCCTCTTTGATTTCTTCAGAGATCTCTTGATTATTTAGTAACGTGTTTGTGTTTTTTAGTAATGTGTTTGTGTTTTTTACGTTTTTTCCACTGTAATTCATTTCTAATCTCATAGCATTGTGGTCAGAAAAGAAGCTTGATATGATTTCAATTTTCTTAAATTTACTGAGGCTTGATTTGTGACCCAAGTTGTGATCTATGCTGAAGAATGTTTGGCGCACACTTGAGAAGAAAGTGTAATCTGCTGTTTTTGGATGGAATGTCCTATAAATATCAATTAAATCTATCTGGTCATTTGTGTCATTTAAAGCTTCTGTTTCCTTATTTATTTTCGTTTTGGATGATCTGTCCATTGGTGTAAGTGCTAAATGGTGTTAAAGGTGTTAAAGTCCCCCACTATTATTGTGTTAACGTCGATTTCCTCTTTTATAGCTGTTAGCAGTTGCCTTATGTATTGAGGTGCTCCTATGTTGGGTGCATATAGATTTATAATTGTTATATCTTCTTCTTGGATTGATCCCTTGATCATTAAGTAGTGTCCTTCCTTGTCTCTTGTAACATTCTTTATTTTAAAGTCTATTTTATCTGATATGAGTATTGCTACTCCAGCTTTCTTTTGATTTCCACTTGCATGGAATATCTTTTTCCATCCCCTTACTTTCAGTCTGTATGTGCCCCTAGGTCTGAAGTGGGTCTCTTGTAGACAGCATATAGATGGGTCTTGTTTTTGTATCCATTCAGCGAGCCTGTGTCTTTTGGTTGGAGCATTTAATCCATTCACATTTAAGGCAATTATCGATATATATCTTCCTATGACCATTTTCTTAATTGTTTTGGGTTTGTTTTTCTAGCTCCTTTTCTTCTCTTGTGTTTCCCACTTAGAGAAGTTCCTTTAGCATTTGTTGTAGAGCTGCTTTGGTGGTGCTGAATTCTCTTAGCTTTTGCTTGTCTGTAAAGCTTTTGATTTCTCCATTGAATCTGAATGAGATATTTGCCGGGTAGAGTAATCTTTGTTGTAGGTTCTTCCCTTTCATCACTTTAAGTATATCATGCCACTCCCTTCTGGCTTGTAGAGTTTCTGCTGAGTAATCAGCTGTTAACCTTATGGGAGTTCCCTTGTATGTTATTTGACGTTTTTCCCTTGCTGCTTTCAATAATTTTTCTTTGTCTTTAATTTCTGCCAATTTGATTACTATGTGTCTCGGTGTGTTTCTCATTGGGTTTATCCTGTATGGGACTTTCTGCGCTTCCTGGACTTGGGTGGCTATTTCCTTTCCCATGTTAGGGAAGTTTTCGACTATAATCTCTTCAAATATTTTCTTGGGTCCTTTCTCTCTCTCTTCTCCTTCTGGGACCCCTAAAATGCGAACGTTGTTGCCTTTAATGTTGTCCCAGAGGTCTCTTAGGCTGTCTTCATTTCTTTTCATTCTTTTTTCTTTATTCTGTTCCGCAGCAGTGAATTCCACCATTCTGTCTTCCAGGTCACTTATCCGTTCTTCTGCCTCAGTTATTCTGCTATGGACTCCTTCTAGTGTATATTTCATTTCATTTCAGTTATTGTATTGTTCATCTCTTTTCTTTAATTCTTCTAGGTCTTTATTAATCACTTCTTGCATCTTCTTGATCTTTGCCTCCATTTTTTTCCCGAGGTCCTGGATCATCTTCACTATCATTATTCTGAATTCTTTTTCTGGAAGGTTGCCTATCTCCACTTCATTTAGTTGTTTTTCTGGGGTTTTATCTTGTTCCTTCATCTGGTACATAGCCCTCTACCTTTTCATCTTGTCTATCTTTCTGTGAATGTGGTTTTTGTTCCACAAGCTGCAGGATTGTAGTTCTTCTTGCTTCTGCTGTCTGCCCTGTAACTTTGACATATTTTAAAAGGGAACAAGATCTTCATTAGAAGTAGAGATGAGTATTTCAAAAAATAACTCAAAATAACAGAAACATTCCGACATTTCTAAATTTGTTTACTTACATACTTCACCTAATGAGAGAAAAGACTCAAAATAAGAACATTTAAATTAAATAGAACAACTTTTTATTGAAGGTCAAGAACGTTTAAATTAAATCAAACAACTCTTTATTGAAGGTCACGTGCACTCTGAAAGAATATTGGTGAATTGCTCAACTCTGATAGACAGTTTCTTTGGTCCAATATCACTCTGAGGCTAGCAGCCCAATGAGCCCTGAGAGAGAGAGGAAATAGAGTCTAGGAGGGGAGCTGTCCAGATTCAACAGAGGGGCACTCCAGGGCGTCTATCTGTAACAGCCTAGGGGAACATCAACCTTTAGCCAATGGTCGGGTGAAGAGGTGGCAGAGGCTGAGGATGAGACAGACTGAGAGAAGTAGGAGGATTTTGTACCTTCAGCTGGTAACCCGTAGAGCAAACACCAAAGTGTTTCGAACTTGGGATTTGCCTTAAATAGAAATGTCCTTGATAATACTATTTGAAAATGAAGAACATTTTTAGAGTTTAAAAATATTTAATTGATAAAATACAAGTACATATTTAGATTCACAAGAAACTGTAGTAGGACTGGACTTCCCTGGTGGTCCAGTGGTTAAGACTGCAGCCAAAAATTAAAAGCAAAAAATACCTTATGGACTTCCCTGTTCGTGCAGTGGTTAAGAATCTGCCTACCAATGCAGGGGACACGGGTTGGAGCCCTGGTCCGGGAAGATCCCACGTGCCACAGAAAAACTAAGCCCGTGCGCCATAACTACTGAGTCTGCACTCTAGAGCCCGGAGCCACAACTACTGAGCCTGCACGCCACAACTACTGAAGCCCACGTGCCTAGAGCCCGTGCTCTGCAAAAAGAGAAGCCACCACAATGAGAAGCCCACATACCACAACGAAGAGTAGCCACAGCTCACTTCAACAAGAGAAAGCCCGCGCGCAGCAACGAAGACCCAATGAAGCCAAAAAGAAAAAGATAAAAATAAAAAAGAAATCATAGTAGGACAGATCACAGTACATTTTAAGTTCTTGAAAGAGAGTAGGAAATGGATAAGTAAAAACTGCAGCTAATAATCAATCAAGCACTTTCTGTGACAGGCATTATTCTCAGTCCTTCCTGTGTGTTATCTCGTTTACTTCCCTGAGACCGTTTAAGGCATTATTATTATTTCCTTTTACACATGAGAAACCTGAGGCTAGGGCAGTTCAGCAATTTGACCAAGATAAATCCATGAAATGAAATATTGCTGCCATTTAAAAAAATGCTTTTGTAAGAGAATACTTGTTCGTGACATATTAAGTAAAAAGTCAGGTTTCTAAAGAGCTATGTCGTATGACTCTATTTTTAGTTGTGTATAAGTACACACATGCAGATAGCAGTCTGTGTGTGTATACTTCAAAATGTTAAAAATTATTGGCTCGGGGTGAGATCTTTAATTTTTCTGTATTTTCTAAGTTTTAAATGAAAAAGTTCTACTTTCATAGGAAGATAGCTTTCAGGTTTCATGAAAGGAATCATACCATTACTGTGTGTTATTCCATGTTAACAGCTTCTAGAAGCTCTCCATGTTATACTATTGAAGAATAACTTTTAGAAGGTGTGCAGGAAGGGTTTAGGGGCTTCCCTGGTGGTGCAGCGGTTGAAAGTCCGCCTGCCAATGTAGGGGATACGGGTTTGTGCCCCCGTCTGGGAAGATCCCACATGCCGCGGAGCGGCTGGGCCCGTGAGCCGTGGCCGCTGAGCCTGCGTGTCCGGAGCCTGTGCTCCGCAACGGGAGAGGCCACAACAGTGAGAGGCCCGCATACTGCAAAAAAAAAAAAAACAAAAAGAAAAGAGTTTAAAGCAAAATCTTTGATAAATAGCCTTTGATATATAGCCACCTGGAGGTAAGGTAGGATTTTTAGATTTGGTGACAAGGAGGTGCTTTGAAAACCAGCAAAAGGACGCATCACAAGGAGAGGGCTTGCTCTGGTCCTGATGGGGATGGTCTTCTCAGTGGCCCAGCCAGGAGTCAGTCACCCACCCCCACCCCCAGCAGGATTTTTGGGAAGTGAGAGTGCTTACCGAGCAAGGGGCAGGGAGCCCACACCCCACATACAGACAGACATACAAAGATATAAACATACACACAAATAGACATGCATGCAAACATCCACAGCACACAAAGTACATACATGAAACATACATGCAAACATACATACATAGAAACCCACAGAAACACATTCTAAACAAGCATAAACATACCCCGTACCTGCATACATACATGAAACACACGCACATACGTATATCCATTAGCACCTGCTGCTTGCCAGCCACCGTGTGGGAGCTTACAGACGCACGACAGGCCCGAGGAGGCCATGGGGTGGGCTTGGGAGTCCTGGCCGGAACACTTGCGTCCAGGCCGGCCTCGCTAGAAGTCGAGCAGAGCGTCCAGAGCTCCATCAACAAGGAAGAAATGAAGAAAAGAACCAAACAGAAGAGTGGGAAGCAACCCCAAGTCGGTTGAAGGATGGAGGGAGTAGTGGGGTAGGGTGAGCACCTGATACAGAGCCGGTCACGTGCCTCGGCCCATGTGCAGTGAAGGGACACCCAGATGCTGAGCGAGAACCTGTAACAGACTGAAAATGGACAGAGCCGAGGGCGCCACGATCCCCGGCCGGCAGAAGTAGCAAGAACGACATGGGATTCAGAGGAAATAGACCTGGACTTCCCAGGCCAGATCATCTTACCAGGTTCTCAATAAAAAGGATGGTAAACATGCAAATCACACATGCACTGTTTATTCACAAACAGCTGTGTCTGCTTAATTTAACTTTGAAGGAAATCTGGTTATGACTCTCAAGATTGTGCATTTTGAGTTCTTTTTTGAAAATCTCTTCTCACTTGAAGTCCAGTTAGACTCTTACTTGGATGGTGCTTATAAAAATATATTTATATGTAAATTCAGGACTATTCCAATAACCCTCTGGCATGGTGAGGTATATCTACTTTTCAAAGCTGCTGTCATACCCATCTTTGAACTAATTCATCTACTCAACATAATTCTACAGGTTGCAATAGAGGTCAACAGGCAGGGGTAATTATAACAGTATGATACAACACACAGGTAGGGAATTGTGTTTTTCAGTATGCTTTCACATATATACTTTATTTGATGAATATATATTTCTTCTGTAACTGGCAAGCCAGGAATGATTATCCCTGGTTTATAAATCTGTAAAAAGGATAAAACACACAGGTAGGGAATTGTGTTTTTAAGTATGCTTTCACGTATATACTCTATTTGATGAATATATATTTCTTCTGTAACTGGCAAACCAGGAATGATTATCCCTGTTTTATAAATCTGTAAAAAGGATACAACCCACAGGTAGGGATTTGTGTTTTTAAGTATGCTTTCACATATATACTTTATTTATTTATTTTTTTATATTTTTAATTTTTTTGGTACCGGGCCTCTCACCGTTGTGGCCTCTCCCGTTGCGGAGCACAGGCTCTGGACGCGCAGGCTCAGCGGCCATGGCTCACAGGCCCAGCCGCTCCGTGGCATGTGGGATCTTCCCGGACCGGGGCACGAAGCCGTGTCCCCTGCATCGGCAGGCGGACTCTCAACCACTGTACCACCAGGGAAGCCCTATATACTTTATCTGATGAATATATATTTCTTCTGTAACTGGCAAACCAGGAATGATTATCCCTGTTTTATAAATCTGTAAAAAGGCTACTCATGATCAGGACTCATCCAAGGCTGGGCCTCTACACAGGGCAGCAGGCCCCCAGCCCGCACGTTTCCTGCCCCCGTGTCAGGTATTCCTGCCGTGGTACCAAGACTTTCTTAACTGGAAAGGTGGGGTAAGGCTTCTTCCACAGCCCCACCCCTCTGTTCCCACTTCTGTAAAACAGGAGGCTGTTAAATCAAGTTCCTTCCTACTCTAAAATGGTAGAAATCTCTGATTCTAAATAAGGGTTTTTAACATAAAATTTAATGAAAACCAATACTTCATCGCCCACAAAAGCAACAGTATGGCTGTCAAACCATCACTACCCCTCAACTCTGGAAACCAAGAGATGATTACCGCTTTAAGAGCCTTGTTAAAAAGTGTGCACATTAAAAATAATTTACAGAACCAATTCTCCGTTTTGCAGCCACAGTTTAAGAAACGGAAATTTGTATCTGCCTTTCTATCTTGCTAATTCCCGTGTTATGTTGGTGTTACTAATAACATAAAATTTTAAAAATTTATGTTACACATAGAGCCAATTATAATTATCTAGTGAGAAAACAATTTTATATGGGAATCTAAAAATAATCTATTTTACCACTGTAACAGATCACACACGTTATGAAATAAATTCTATCGCCAATTAATGTTACAGTGGTTCATCTAACGACAGTCCAAGTTTGAAACGCTCTCATTCCAGCAGATGCCAACATTTATAATACCATACTCAGGACACACTAGAGAGATAACAAAATTGTTGTCATGCATATGTGACATATGCCCACTATGTCACAGTCAGGGATTATCTCACTTTATTTACTCCATAGTTTAGCCAGCAGTTTATACAGATTAAATTCCATTTAAAATTAAGTCCAAGAAGTTCAGAAATTTATAATGTGCTAAAACAGAATGCTTATTCAAGTAACTGTACTTCTCACTGAATTTTCAAGATCTACTTATTAGAAGGCTTTTTATCATAATACAGTCTTTTAAAAATTTATGGAAGTATATTTGATTTGCAATATTGTGTTAATTTCTGTTGTACAGCAAAGTGACTCAGATATATATATATATATATATATATATATATGTTCTTTTTCATATTCTTTTCCATTATGATTTATTACAGGATATTGAATATAGTTCCCTGTGCTCTACAGTAGGATCTTGTTGTTTATCCATCCTACATATGATAGTTTGCATCTCATAATGTATATATAAATTTTTTTTTTTTTTTTTTGCGGTACGCGGGCATCTCACTGCTGTGGCCTCTCCCGTTGCGGAGCACAGGCTCCGGACGCGCAGGCTCAGCGGCCATGGCTCACGGGCCTAGCTGCTCCGCGGCATGTGGGATCTTCCCGGACCGGGGCACGAACCCGTGTCCCCTGCATTGGCAGGCGGACTCTCAACCATTGCGCCACCAGGGAAGCCCCTCATAATATAGTTTTGACATGAGATTTGACCTCCACCACCATTAAATATATGTATTTATAATACTGCAAGCAGGCACTGTACCAAATGGTTTACCTGTATTATCTCATTTACCCCACACAACCCTACAAGAGAGTGATTATTATTATTTACTCGTATGTAGCTATTTCATTTTACAGAAGAGGGGAGAGAAGTGCTAAGTTTCCCAAAGTCCCATAGTGTTTAAGTTTGAGAGAAAAAATTCCTTACGTCAGTATATAGTCCTTCAGTGCGGTTGACCAATGAAATTGATGAATGTGCTAATAAGCTTAATACTGTTTCTACCTAACCTCAATTTCAACATTGCAGTACAGTAACAGGATGCTCCTTCAGACAATGTTTAATTACCAGAGCTTTTTCTTAGAATTTGAAATTAATTGGAATAGGGCTTTGTTTAGTGTAAACAGACATTTCAAAAGAAGCTGATTAAGGGATAATATGTTTCTTACTCAGGAAACAAAGGAAATCAGCAAAATGTTGTGCCTAGTTAAATACAGTGGCCAGTAGTGTCTGAATAGCTGCACAGGAAGAAAACAGACACTACAGAGATACTGAAGGGTCCCAAAATAACCTAAGCTCTTTGTTTCCTGGTCTTGAATCCAGCATTATCAGTAGAAGAACATATCATTATCACTGGCTTAAGAAATGTACAAAGAAAAAGTATATATGCAACTTTATTAACACTGAATTATAGTTATTTTGGGAAAAAAAGTCCTAGCCAAAAAATATACTGTAAGAATGGATTTGTAAAGCAATCCTATTCTGTTCCATGTCATTGACACATTACTGGAAAGTTACAGATAGCTAATTTTTATGAACTGAATTCTCCTTACATGCTGAAGCTAGGCAAAGGAATCTTCTGCAATCAATCAATCAAATCACTAAACAACCTGAAGCCAAAATTTTTTCATTCGTTCATCCTACAGACCCACTTATAAATTCTCTACAAATGTACAACTAGTCCAACTAGTTGTACTAAATTGCAGAAAGATGGCATTTGGAGAATTGGGATTTTAACAATAGAGATAAAGAGGGCTGTATGCATCAGTTCCAGACTGATTTAACAACAACAAAAAAGTACCTGTAATGGGAACTGAGGTAGGGAAATGCTTGATGTACTCTGGGATGGGAAACAGCCTGGAGTGACTAGAGTTTTGACGAGGACAAATACAGAGGGTTAAGACCGTGATGGTTCTCTGGGAGGAGAATGCCACACTAAGAAGTTTGGACTTGATTCTGCAGTCAGGTTCTTGGGGGCAGAAGTGATGCCACCCAGACTAGACTTTAGGACTAGACTTCTGGTAATGCTGACCGGAAGGAACAAAACACAGTCCTCTACATCCTAAAATTCAAAATGTCTGACAGCCGATGAAAAAATTATTAGACATAAGAAGAAGGAGGAAAATGTGACCCAGAACCAGAAGAAAAATCAGTCAATAGAAACAGATCCAGACAGGGCTGTGATGATAGAATTAGAGGCAAAAGGACTTTTTAAAAGCTGATGTAAATACGGTATATATGCTAAAAGATGTAAAGGGAAACACAAACGAGGAGGAGAGAAATGGAAGATACAAATATTCTGCTACCAGATATAAATATTCTGGTACCCAGGAAGCTAGGGAAGCCACGAATTCTTTAAGAATTGACTGCTTAGACCAGAAGACAACCTAATCCTGTTATATTACGCAATGCTATACACAGGAATTAGTGGTTATGATTCAGAAGAATTTGTACATTGAGCCCTTTATATAGATGAGGAAAGCACAAAGTCATTCTACTTTAAGCCCTATCTAAAAAAACATGTTATTGCTAAGTATTACTAAACTCCCACGTTTTACATTCTTCCTGTGTTACGAACACCATTCAAAAGAACGTAACCTGTCCTGTGTACCCACAACCAACTGACTTAGGGTAGTTTTATAACATTTCAGGCATCCTCAACCGTACTATGTACCTTCTATTCTGGGTCATTTTACATACTGGTTGCCTATGACTCTTTGGTGCAACAAATTTCCAATGACTAATGCTTCATAATCCACACCTTATCTCTTAAGATGGGTGTTTATATCACCAAGAGCTTGGAAAATGGATCAATTCGAAATGAAACGCTTTGCTAACAACTTTCATGGTTCACTGGCAGAGAAAAGAAGGCTTATTAGCTTGGCACTCTAGATATGGCCTTGGCCATATGGTAAAAAACATACCAGATTTTTAAAAAGTCAATCAAACCATTCTGGTCTAGCTATTAGAATAAACAGCACGGTCCATAAAACCGGTTGTGTTATTTAAATCCGTCTGTTATTCTCCCAAAAGACTAGAAGAGCATTACTATCAGAGGCTGAACGTGTAGTTCTCTTTTACCCCCAATAGTTGCTAGCACAGATCATGATGGATGGTTATAAAGAATGAATTTTCTAAATATAAAAATCAGGACACAGCTGACATATGGTCCAACAATGGGACAAAAAAATTTAAATACAGTGGAGTTTAACGAGGCTTACAGAGGTTAAATAACTTGCCAAACATCCAAGTAAGTGGCAGCGCCAAGATCTAAATCTAAAACCACATCAGCGGACAATGTCACCTGCTGTGCTTCCTCAGACCTGCATTCACGTGCAGAAGGAACAAAGGCTGCAAAGCAGGGCAGGCGGGTTGAAGATCGCAGAGGTAAAGGAGAAGCCTAGAAAAGGGACATAGTCCACACTACCTCAAAACCTCCCCCCAGAATCGTGAAGAGTCACATGCACAGAACAGAATTATTGAAATCTACATCTCACCCAAAGCAAGTCATGTTAACTCCAACATATCAAAGTATTTATTTTATCGAAAGGGTTTTCAACAAACATTCCACAGTTAAGCAAGATGTAAAGAGTAGCTCTGGGCAAACAAGGACTTCTAATTTTTTTTTTTTTTTTTTTTGCGGTACACGGGCCTCTCACTGTTGTGGCCTCTCCCATTGCGAAGCACAGGCTCCGGACGCGCAGGCTCAGCGGCCATGGCTCACGGCCCAGCCGCTCCGCGACATGTGGGATCCTCCCGGACCGGGGCACGAACCCGTGTCCCCTGCATCGGCAGGCGGACTCCCAACCACTGCGCCACCAGGGAAGCCCAGGACTTTTAATTTTTAATGGTTATTAATATCTCCTAACACAGAAGCATTATTTTAATTCTCCATTAGTAGATATTTATATGTTTATTGGTGGCTTATTAAGTTTTTCAGATATTTCTGTAATAGAAATCTGGGACCTGAGGAAAGTCAGCACTATGTTTTCTGGGAAATATTAAAAAAGGTAAAAAAAGGTTCCCATCCAATGAAAATATTTAGAATTTTCAACACATATACATTTACCAAATTTTGAAGCACACAAATTTTTATTTCTTAACATGAAGCAATTTTTGTTCAGCCTCAAAACTGGTACAGCTGGTGAAAGTTAATAATATGTAATGTATACAAGTTGTTTAACATGCCTATAGGCGACAGACATAGAGTATTCCATAATTAATCTGGAAAAATGAAAATATCTATCTATTCATGTATTCATATATGTTTTCATTGCTAGCAACAGCTTGTCAGAATCTCAGTCTGTGTTGGGGATTCTTCCATGTTTTAGATTAGTGACTTCCAAAAAACCTAGGATTTTCTATGCATTTAAGGAGAGGTGCTTGGAATGTGGGGTTTTAAGAGGTTCCAATCAGATCCTCACACCCCACATGGGCTGTCTCTGGCTGACATCCGTCACAGAGTCAATGGGCAATTTCAGAAGAGGAAGATGGATGGCATAGTCTAAGCAGGCGCCCGAACTATTTACTTCCCGACTTCTGCATGTGGGAAATCAGCCCTTACTCTCAGAACTTAGGAAACAGAAAATTTGCACGTTATTATCAGATATTCAAATGATGAAAGAAAAATGCCTAAACACACACACACACACACACACACACACACACACACACACACACACACACACAGAGCTTTGCACAGCCTAGAACCCTTAGCTTTAAGTACAGTTGAAAAAAAAGAAAAGGGTGGATCAATTAGCAGCCCCATGAATGTTGGAAACATCTTAACAGTGTCTCAGAGATGAAAGAGTATCATACAGAATGAGAAAAAGAGGGAAAGTTAAATTATGTCTTCAGTCATAACGAATCAAAGCCCAGAAGGAGGTCTGCAAATCAGCAGGTTCTAATGAAATATTAAGGTAAGTGATTATTGATGAAAAATTAATAAGCCTTTTTGATTTCGGCAACCTTTAAATCACACCTAGCTAATTAAAACAATTTAAAAGCATTCATTGACTCCTTGATGGGCATTTAGCTATCCTTGGGTATAGTCAGACTTCATTTTGTGAGGTATGTATGTAGCTGATGCCAGGTACGTGGACGAGTGTGCCTGAAAAAGACATATCATAAAAAAAAAATCTAGCTCCTTTTCATATTTGATTTATCGTTTCCAAGTTGGAACTAAAAAAAAATCACAAGGGACATTTCCTGTGTACCATAAATAAAGCATCTATAATGCTCTACTACATACTTATTAATATTGAACCCTATTTTAATTATCATATAATGAATACAAGGCATTTATAATACTAACATTATGTAATTACATGGTAGTTTTTATTTAAGTATATCACAGAGCTATTGAAAACAGCTCTATTATTCCAGCCCACACCTTCAGAAGGAAGAGGCACAAACAGTATCTCCAAAGGTGGGCATCGCCCACACGTCACATCACAAGTCATGGGAGGATCTGACTGCAGCCCCAAGCCTGCACCATCTTCATTCATGGCCGCAAATATCATAACCCTTGTCACCTTAGTCTCCTGTTTTGGAAATAGATGAATCTGTGCCTATTCAAGCTTCAATACTATACCAAATTTCTGCATGTTAAGTGGCTTCCTAATTACAGAAATCAATCAAACGTCCTCAGCCGGGCACCCTTTAGCATCAGTATAGAGCAGCGGTCCCCAACCTCTTTGGCACCAGGGACCGGTTTCCTGGAAGACAGCTTTTCCCTGAACGGGACGGGGTTGGGTGGGGGGGATGGTTCAGACAGTAATGCGAGCGATGGCGGGCGGCAGGTGAAGCTTCCCTTGCTGGCTCACTGCTCACCTCCTGCCGTGCGGCCCGGGGTCCTAACGGGCCCTGCTGAGGCCCCCTGGTATAGAATGTAAAAAGCTGCAGGCATTAACTGTAGCGTCCAAATTAAAAGTCAAGAAACCTAAAAGTTTTACACACAAAAGATGCTTTAAAAAATACAGAATCATCCAATATCATACCCGTGCAAAAACAATTTATGCAGCCAACTCTTAGTTTCTAAATGTCCCGTGAACTCAAGAATACAAATGCTGCTGCTGATGGTGGTAGGGGTGGCAGCATAATGATAATAGCAACTAATACTTCCTGGGCTCCTCCTATGGGCCAGGCAGTATTCAAAGTGCCTTACATGGACTCATTCATTCAATCCTCACACAAACCCGATGAGGTAAGGACCGCCATCCCCATTTTACATACGCAGGAAAGTGAGGCACAGAAGGCTAACTGGCGGCGCTGGGAGGTGAGCTCAGGCTGGCCCCAGACCTGCGTCAACCACACCTGTATCCTACCCGCTCTTAGCAGATCACATTGCATGGTATCCACTCTCTCTCTTTCTCTCAAAATTACATAAGCTCTAGGAAACCAGTAAGCACCATGGATTTAGCATAAGCAAAAGAGATTTTAACAATTAAAACGGTTAACTACATTTGGCTGATAGAAATTCCACATTTGTTTCTAAAGCACGCCCTCTCTGAAATCCCAAACACACGCTTCCGGTTGTCCTGACATACACTACACCCCGACAACTGCCTTTTCTGTGCTATGCGGAGTTTGGTTTCTTCGTTCATGCCTTGATTTAACATATTTGAATGCCTATGTGCCAGGCCTTGGAATACAGCCATGAACAAAATAGACCCAAACTCCTACGTTAAAATGGAACTCCATTCTAGTTGCTAGAGATGAATGACAAACACAATTTTTCAAGCGTGAATATGCCGTATCATCATGTCATAGGCACTAGTCAGAAAAATAAAGCAGGGGAGGTGGTGAGGGAGGTCAGGGGAGGACGGGGGAGATTAGCGATTTTAAATTATTTGTGTGTCCCCATAGCAGCTAAAGCCCCTCCCCCACTGCTGCGGGGACAGAGCCTGGGTCTCTCAGAGGAGTGGGCTCTCGGCATAGAAGTGACCATGAGAGCATTCCAGGTGGTAGCACCTGGGACTCACTCCCTCCTCAGGCCTGAGGCTCCAGCGATGCCCCAGAATTCGCTTGGAATGACAACAGACTTGTTGTCACCTGGCCTACCTTCCCCTCCCTGACTAACCGTCTTCCTAGTGGCCCCCTTCCCACTGTCGGCAGTGATGGCCCAGGAGAAAACTCACGGTGCTGGCCAAGTGCCAGCATGGGGCACAGCCCAGAGGGCGCTCCAGCAGGACACCAGTCCACGGGAAAGGGTGAAGCCTGGCTCCACCGGCCTGTCCTCACTGAGATGTCCCCACAGAGATGGGGGGACGGCAGGGACCTGCTTGTATCTTCCTCAGTCCTGGGTTCCTCCAAGACACCAGAGTTTATCACCAGTGCCTACGGGAAGCCTCATCGCTACTTTCACCATGTTTTCTCATCTCTCCAGGAACACAGCCTCTTCCACCCCTGCGTACACACATGTGGGTGGAACTGGCACGGTCATTTGACTTTTAAGCATTTTTAAGAATGGCCTAGATGTACAAGTGGAGAAGAGATGGTCTCATGCAATTGCTGTAAAGGAAGTCCCAGTAAACCACCAGGGCATCACCACCCTTCCAAATCAATCAACCCACTGCTTCAGTTATCAGCGGATGGGACTGTTGGAGGCTGTCAATTCCTCAGTCAACAAGGACAACCCTACACCTACATCCAGGTGGCCTTGATCTAGTAAAAAGGCTGGAAATCTTGTAGTAAAACCAAGACAATCCAGAGATGCTCTGATTTTTCAAAGAAACCGGGGTAGTATGTTTTGGGTTCATTCATTACAAAGAGGGATGAATGGGATTCTCCCAGGGGCAAATAAAATTCCTTAGAAATCACATTAGAAGGAAAACGTTGACTAGATGATGACTCCACAAGATCTGTCCATCTTCCTGAACTGTTTTCGCAAGGTAGATTGTGTCTAGAAGATGCTCAACAGATACTGTACCCCCGGTGCTCCAGCAAAGCCTGCAGAAGTAGCAATACTGCGAATCCCGCGTCATTCAGGGTCACAAATGGCCAAAACTAGAATTTCAGATTCCTCCAGTGCTACATTGAAGACATCACTATTCTCACGAACCTGCTTAGGAACTAATTCGTGAGGTCAACATCACTCACAGTACCTGAGCCGCCCACGCAGAAACCACCTGGTTGCTGCCCAGTAAGGTCTGCAGCATCTCTTCCCATGTCGGCTCCATTTTGTTACCCTGCAGCCCTCAGTGTCCCACATGCATGAGGGTTCAAGATACCAAGAGCCCTAGGGGCTGGGCAAGCCTTCCTTGCTGATATTCCATACCGCTTTTCAAAGCACAGACCACTCAGAGAAAAGCTACAACAGTTCTGCCACTGGCTCTTGGGGGCAGGAGGGAATCAAGGAATTGATACATGTTGACCATATTTAATATTTGCCAGGAGCATATAAATCCAGCACGTAAACCAACTAGGCTGCACCATCAGTCAGATCTCTATAAATACACATATAATTATATGACTCACATCCTGTATTATATACATGTTATAGTGCTGACCCGTTTAGGATGGAGCTCAAGCACAACACCTCTCAGAAGCCCCTCCTTCCCTGACCTGAGCCAATCTCCTTAGCATCCTATTGAATTCATATCACTCTGGGTACAATACGTTTCGTGGTCTGTCACGTGACACCAAGTAAGAGGAAGTGGGAGGTGAATTTCTTATTCAATTCTGTATCCCAGACACCTCCCACGTCCCTGTACACTGCAGCCGCCAAATAATTGTTGGGGAGGGGAATGGACAGCCATGGGGGCTGGAAGAAGAACAGGTACAAGAATCTGGGGCTTGTTCAAAGAGCCCTTAAAGATTTAGCCCTTGAAGATTTCACAAAGCTTAGACATCCAGATGAAAGGAAAGAAGGAAATGGAAGGAGAAGAGAATAATTCGAAATAAGTATTTATCCTCAGCTTTAGTTTCTGTCACAAAGCAGGTGATTTTTTAAGTCATGCTAATGCCGCTTGCAAAACCAAAACCGAAACTGGAACCCTCCTGCATCGGAATTAGAATTATACAGAATCGAAGTCATTTCTAGGTCCTCCTTTCCTCCACAGGCCACATGTGACTGTGAAATATAGAGAAAACCCTCATTCCTCAAGACACGGGAGTGCCACCTGCCAGAAGTTACCATCCTTGTCCGAATCCACAATGGCTGGGAGTTTCGTGGAGCTCTCTGGAGTCTGTAACCTGTTCCACAGATACCCCATGTCCCCCAGTAAGCCCCAGTTCCATCTGCATCCTGTCCATCTCTGCTTCCAGTGTTCTTTAGAATTCTAAGCGCCATCTGAATTTAAAGCAAACTTGGAGTGAACATTTTACTTTACCACTTCTCTGCCTACACGCCTGACGCTGGTCCAATTGATTATACAACCTTCAAAAGACAAAGCAACTATTGCTTTTCAAACTTCATACCTGGCATTGAATGACCCATCATTAAGTATCAAAGCAGAGACCAGAGAAGAGGAGCAAAAGATATCTGGTATTTGGTGGCCACGCAGATTATCTTGAGAGACTTGTCATGATAATCGGTAAGTTCTAGTACGCCAAACATTTTCCTTCATGAAAGACAACACTATACTTTTGTTTTTTAAATATATTTTCACAGTTCCAGAATTATATGAAGTCTGCATGAAAGTATAGCAGGATTTTTCTTAGACAGGTAATTTGTAATTATTTTAGAGACCACCATTTATAACTTTTGAAAAACTATGAAGAAATTTGTCTTTCCCCTAGTAAATTTTTTTTTAATACACATTTATAGTAGAAATGGGATTTTAGGAGGATTTCTTTGAAGGGAATTTAGGATAATCCTTTTGTATTCCAGTGGTGTTGAGATCAAAAAGTGTGTCTCATCTAAACAAAATTTAAGCAAACTGGATATATATCTAAATGAGAATAAAAACAATTGTTTTTTTCTTTTCTTTTTGGCTTAATCAGCACACGTTTATTTCTCACAATTCGAGAGGCTGCAAGTCCAAGATCAAGGTGCCAGCAGACCCAGTGTCTGGTGAAGGCCTTCTTCCTGGCTGACAGATGGCTGCCCTCCTGTATCCGCACATAGCTAACAGCAGAGAGAGGAAGCAAGCTCTCCTGTCTCATCTTATAAGAGCATGAATCCCATTCGTGAAGGTTTAATCCTCATAACCTAATTACCTCCCAAAGGTCCCACCTACTGATACCATCACATTGTTGGTTAGGATGTCAACATATGAATTTAGGGGGACACGTTCCATTCATAACAGCCCCTATACTAAAAACAATTTATAATGTTTAAAAACTAAAGGTTTGCTCCCTGGATCACTGGTTGCCCTTCATCTGAGTTGCTGGGTGCTCTTTAAAATTCAAAGTATGGTATCTTTGAACAGAGCCTTTAATTCAGGCTTTATGCTATTATCTCCTCTATTCAGATTGACATTATCGATCCATTCCAAGTAAGCCCGTTTTAATTTGGATTCATGCACACCCAGGACATCCTCCAGACTCCTGGAGATGTCATGTTCTTCATTTCATTTGGAGAATCTGAGCTTTGATGTGAGCCAGGATCACTGGCCTGTTATTCCTTGGTTTGCTCCAGGCTCAGTCAGGCTCCACCCACGGAAGGTTTACATCTCCAGAGCCTGGGCCAGGCAGGCCTCTCTGAGAGCTAACCAAGAATTTCCCTCAAAACATGGGCAATAGAGATATGCAAATCCAGGCTAAGGCTAGTTTCTTGCCGATAACATCTGCTTAACTTTTTAAATTATACGAAACTAATTTGTAAAAAAGCTAAGCTGAAAGAGCCACCTGCCCTACCAAAAGGAACCACCTTGGACTTGCTTACCTGGGCCCAAGGCATTTTGTTTCAAGGACAAGTATTTTCAAAACTCTGTATCCCTAAGGATTCAACGATGTAATCCCTGAATAGTTTATTGACTAGAAATAATAATGAAAGGTATAAAGTGATACAGAAAATATAGTTTTAAAAGTATTTGTTTTGGGGAATTCCCTGGTGGTCAAATGGTTAGGACTCTGCTTCCATTGCAGGGGGCATGGGTTCGATCCCTGGTCAGGGAACTAAGATGCTGCAAGCCATGTAACACAGCCAAAAAAAAAAAAGAAAGTTGTTTTACAGAAATGTATATTTATAATAATATTTATTCATTCTATTTATTGAGTCCCTTTTATGCAATTTTAAATGCATATTGAATATTTAATTATTTAATAATTACTACAGATCCACAGGGTATATGAATTATCTAATCATTTTCTGTTCTGTGACAATACAGAAGTTTTGGAATTTTCACATTTCTATCTACACATCTATTTTAGTGGAAGAATCTAAGGACTTCCTTGATTGGAAAAGACAACAAACATCATTTTTAATCAACTACTGCTTACACAAAGTTACACAAAGTCAACCAATGGCACACTAAAGGAAGGAGAGGAATGAAACGGCAAATAAAGAATAATCAAACAGTTATTCACACTGAGGGCGGGGGTGCCCAAGGAAAGGCTCTAGAACATCTGGGAAGTTAATTTAAAAATGGATTTCGGATTCAGATCTTGATAAGTCTCCCAAGAAGCTGAAAATGCATCTCACAACTGGGCTTCACATAAATCCTCATGAATTTATATTGAGTTGATTGATATTCTATCCTGGTGCAAGAGCAAGAAGGAAAAAAACACCAACCGAAGACCACTAAGTACCAATAAGATTGGCACTTGAATCCACAGGTTCGGACAGTCTAAATGACAGAAGAACCAAGCAGTTGGTCAAAATAAAAAGATGAGTTACTGTGCTGAGCTGCATGTAAAGAAGGATCTTAGTGCTTCTGTTTGAAGCCTAAAAGCAAATGAAATACCAAGAAGCTAAAGGGAATTTCCACCAGTGTGGCCAGCTCATCATCAAAGACCCCAAAGTTCAGTGCCTTGCAGAGGGAAAGACATTAAAACAAAACAAGCACGCTCTGCTGGAGGACTATTTGCCTGATAGGTACCAAGGTCTAAAATAGTTTCCGCTTATCCTGATACTTCTGCAGAATATTTAAACTTTCTCTAAGGCTAAACTAAATATATAAATAAACAACCCCCATTACGCATTACTTCCCCAAATAAATTGTGGTTTCAGGCAATGTTAATCAACAAAAAGAATTAAAAAAGAAGTCTTTAAAATTAGCCATGACCTTATTTATGGCTTCATTACTTTCGAGATTTCAGCTGTTGGGTTGTTCGTGTCACCTCAGCCTTTAATTTAATTGCTGCATCTCTAACTATATTAGAATAGCTTAATGAATGGTGATGGCTTGTTTTTACTCACCCAAATTTAACATTTGCAGAACATATAACACCAAAGAGCCACTTAATTCATCCATGTATTAGATGAAGTTGGATTTATACTTTGAGACTGATCCTCTACTAGGAAAGTATGATGTGAGCCAATATGACACAGCCTGACATAATTAGGGATGAGGCTGAAACAGGAGGTCTTAGGGCCTATAAACCTCACGCTGAGGGCTTGGACTGTACCTTGGAGATGATAAACAGCCACAGAATAATTCTAAGCAAGAGAATGAGATGTCAGATTTTAATTTGAGATAGAAAACTCCAGGTATGGGGTGAAGTAGGGATTTGAGAATAACAAGACTGGAGGCTGGGGGAAGAGTTACAAGATTACTGGCAGCTTCCGTGTACCAGAACAGAAGGAGAGAAAGGGTTTGGAATTATTTGGGATGTAAAATTGGTAGGCCTTTGTCACTGACTGATGTCTGGGGAGGGAGGCTGGCTGCAGAAGAAAGGCTTGGTCTAGAGTAAATGTGTGGGTGGTGACAACATGCTCTGAGACTAGACTGATGATACTAGAGGAGGTCTGGACTGAGAAACAATGAATTTCATTTTGGATGGGTTGGGTTCAGGTGCCTGGGAGGCACAGGAAGCATGTGTTGGTAGCTAGCTCCAAGAACCTGGGGCTTACAGAGAGGGCTGGGCTAGTGCAGACTGTGCGTCACCAGTGCATCACAGCAATTAAAAACAAAAGGAGAGATTAGGAACCAAGATGGCGGAGTAGAAAGACGTGCTCTCACTCACTCTTGCAAGAACACCAGAATCACAACTAGCTGCTGGACAATCATCAACAGGAAGACACTGGAACGCACCAAAAAAGATACCCCACATCCAAAGACAAAGGAGAAGCCACAATGAGACAGCAGGAGTGGCGCAATCACAGTAAAATCAAATCCCATAACTGCTGGGTGGGTGACTCACAGACTGGAGAACACTTATACCACCGAAGTCCACCCACTGGAGAGAAGGTTCCAAGCCCCACATCAGGCTCCCAACCAGAGGGTCCGGCAACGGGAGGAGGAATTCCTAGAGAATCAGACTTTGAAGGCTAGTGGGATTTGATCGCAGGACTTTGACAGGACTGGGGGAAACAGAGACTCCACTCTTGGAGGGCACACACAGAGTAGTGTGCACATCGGGACCCAGGGGAAGGAGCAGTAACCCCATAGGAGACTGAACCAGACCTACCTGCTAGTGTTGGAGGGTCTCCTGCAGAGGCGGGGGGAAGATGTGGCTCACCAAGGGACAAGGACACTGGCAGGAGAAGTTCTGGGAAGTACTCCTTGGCGTGAGCCCTCCCAGAGTCCACCATTAGCCCCACCAAAGAGCCCAGGTAGGCTCCAGTGTTGGGTTGCCTCAGGCCAAACAACCAACAGGAAGGGAACCCAGACCCACCCAACAGCAGTCAAGCGGATTAAAGTTTTACTGAGCTCTGCCCACCAGAGCAAAAGTCAGCTCTACCCACCACCAGCCCCTCCCATCAGGAAACTTGCACAAGCCTCTAAGATAGCCTCATCCACCAGAGGGCAGATAGCAGAAGCAAGAATGACAATCCTGCAGCCTGTGGAACAAAAACCACATTCACTGAGACAGACAAGATGAAAATGCAGAGGGCTATGTACCAGATGAAGGAACAAGATAAAACCCCAGAAAAACAACTAAATGAAGTGGAGACAGGCAACCTTCCAGAGAAAGAATTCAGAATAATGATAGTGAAGATGATCCAGGACCTCGGAAAATGAATGGAGGCAAAGATCTAGAAGATGCAAGAAATGTTCAACAAAGACTTAGAAGAATTAAAGAACAAACAAACAGAGATGAACAATACAATAACTGAAAAGAAAAATACACTAGAAGGAATCAATAGCACAATAACTGAGGCAGAAGAATGGATAAGTGACCTGGAAGACAGAATGGTGGAATTCACTGCTGTGGAACAGAATAAAGAAAAAAGAATGAAAAGAAATGAAGACAGCCTAAGAGACCTCTGGCACAACATTAAACGCAAAAACATTCGCATTATAGGGGACCCAGAAAGAGAAGGGAGAGAGAAAGGACCCGTGAAAATATTTGAAAAGATTATAGTCGAAAACTTCCCTAACATGGGAAAGGAAATAGCCACCCAAGTCCAGGAAGCACAGAGAGTCCCATACAGGATAAACCCAAGGAAAAACACACCGAGACACATAGTAATCAAACTGCCAAAAATTAAAGACAAAGAAAAATTATTGAAAGCAGCAAGGGAAAAATGACAAATAACATACAAGGGAACTCCCAAAAGGTTAACAGCTGATTTCTCAGCAGAAACTCTCCAAGTCAGAAGGGAGTGGCATGATATACTTAAAGTGATGAAAGGGAAGAACTTACAACCAAGATTACTCTACCCAGCAAGGATCTCATTCAGATTCGATGGAGAAATCAAAAGCTTTGTAGACAAGCAAAAGCTAAAAGAACTCAGCACCACCAAACCAGCTCTACAACAAATGCTAAAGGAACTTCTCTAAGTGGGAAACACAAGAGAAGAAAAGGACTAGAAAAACAAACCCAAAACAATTAAGAAAATGGTCATAGGAACATACATATCAATAATTACCTTAAATGTGAATGGATTAAATGCTCCAACCAAAAGACACAGGCTCGCTGAATGGATACAAAAACAAGACCCATCTATATGCTGTCTACAAGAGACCCACTTCAGACCTAGGGACACATACAGACTGAAAGTGAGGGGATAGAAAAAGATATTCCATGCAAATGGAAATCAAAAGAAAGCTGGAGTAGCAATACTCATATCAGATAAAATAGACTTTAAAATAAAGAATGTTACAAGAGACAAGGAAGGACACTACATAATGATCAAGGGATCAATCCAAGAAGAAGATATAACAATTATAAATCTATATGCACCCAACATAGGAGCACCTCAATACATAAGGCAAATGCTAACAGCTATAAAATTAACACAATAATAGTGGGGGACTTTAACACCTCACTTACACCAATGGACAGGTCATCCAAAATGAAAATAAATAAGGAAACATAAACTTTAAATGACACAATAGACCAGATAGATCTAATTGATATTTATAGGACACTCCATTCAAAAATAAAAGATTACACTTTTTTCTCAAGTGCACATGGAACATTCTCCAGGACAGATCACATCTTGGGTCACAAATCAAGCCTCAGTAAATTTAAAAAAATTGAAATCATATGAAGCATCTTTTCTGACCACAACGCTATGAGATTAGAAATGAATTACAGAGAAGAAAACGTAAAAACCACAAGCACATGGAGGCTAAACAATACTTTACTAAATAACCAAGAGATTACTGAAGAAATCAAAGAGGAAATCAAAAAATACCTAGAAACAAATGGCAATGAATAACTGAAAAGAAATGAAATAAAATGAAAACACAACAACCCAAAACCTATGGGATGCAGCAAATGCAGTTGTAAGAGGGAAGTTTATAGCTATACAAGCCTACCTCAAGAAACAAGAAAAATCTCAAATAAACAATCTAACCTTACACTTAAAGGAACTAGAGGAAGAAGAACAAACAAAACCCAAAGTTAGCAGAAGGAAAGAAATCATTAAGATCAGAGCAGAAATAAATGAAATAGAAACAAAGAAAACAATAGCAAAGATCAATCAAACTAAAAGCTGGTTCTTTGAGAAGATTAACAAAATTGATAAACCATTAGCCAGACTCATCAAGAAAAAGAGGGAGAGGATGCAAATCAATAAAATTAGAAATGAAAAAGAAGTTACAACAGACACTGCAGAAATACAAAGCATCCTAAGAGACTACTACAAGCAACTCTTTGCCAATAAAATGGACAACCTGGAAGAAATGCACTAATTCTTAGAAAGGTATAACCTTCCAAGACTGAATCAGAAAGAAATAGTAAATATGAGCAGACCAATCACAAGTAATGAAATTGAAACTGTGATTAAAAATCTTCCAACAAACAAAAGTCCAGGACCAGATGGCTTCACAGGTGAATTCTATCAAACATTTAGAGAAGAGCTAACACCCATCCTTCTCAAACTCTTCCAAAAAATTGCGGAGGAAGAAACACTCCCAAACTCATTCTATGAGGCCACCATCACCCTGATACCAAAACCAGACAAAGATACTACAAAAAAAGAAAATCACAGACCAATATCACTGATGAATATACATGCAAAAATCGTCAACAACACACTAGCAAACAGAATCCAACAACACATTAAAAGGATCATACACCATGATCAAGTGGGATTTAACCCAGGGATGCAAGGACTCTTCAGTTTACGTAAATCAATCAATGTGACAAACCAAAAAAACAAATTGAAGAATAAAAGTCATATGATCATCTCAATAGATGCAGAAAAAGCTTTTGACAAAATTCAACACCCACATATGATAAAAACTCTCCACAAAGTGGGCAAAGAGGGAAACTACCTCAACATAATAAAGGCCATATATGACAAACGCACAGCAAACATCATTCTCAAAGGTGAAAAACTGAAAGCATTTCCTCTTAGATCAGGAAAAGAAAAGGATGTCCACTCTCACCACTATTATTCAACATAGTTTTGGAAGTCCTAGCCACGGCAATCAGAGAAGAAAAAGAAATAAAAGGAATACAAATTGCAAAAGAAGAAGTAAAACTGTCACTGTTTGTAGATGACATGATACTATACATAGAGAATCCTAAAGATGCCACCAGAAAACTACTAGAGCTAATCAATGAATTGGGTAAAGTTGCAGGATACAAAATTAATGCACAGAAATCTCGTGCATGCCTATACACTAATGATGAAAAATCTGAAAGAGAAATTAAGGAAACACTCCCATTTACCACTGCAACAAAAAGAATAAAATACCTAGGAATAAACCTACCTAGAGAGAAAAAAGAACTGTATGCAGAAAACTATAAGACACTGATATAAGAAATTAAAGATGATACCAACAGGGCTTCCCTGGTGGCAGTGGTTGAGAGTCCGCCTGCCGATGCAGGGGACACGGGTTCATACCCCGGTCCGGGAAGATCCCATATGCCGCGGAGCGGCTGGGCCCGTGAGTCATGGCCGCTGAGCCTGCGCGTCCGGAGCCTGTGCTCCACAACGGGAGAGGCCACAACAGTGAGAGGCCCGCGTAAAGCAAAAAAAATAAAAAAATAAAATAAAATAAAGATGATACCAACAAATGGAGAGATATACCATGTTCATGGATTGGAAGAATCAATACTGTGAAAATGACTGTACTACCCAGAGCAATCTACAGATTCAATGCAATCCCTATCAAATTACCAATGGCATTTTTTACAGAACTAGAACAAAAAGTCTTAAAATTTGTATGGAGACACAAAAGACCCTGAATAGCCAAAGCAGCCTTGAGGGAAAAAAACAGAGCTGGAGGAATCAGACTCCCTGACTTCAGACTATACTACAAAGCTACAGTAATCAAGATAATATGGTACTGGCACAAAAACAGAAACATAGATCAATGGAAGAAGATAGAAAGCCCAGAGATAAACCCACACACCTATGGTCAACTAGTCTATGACAAAGGAGGCAAGGATATACAATGGAGAAAAGACAGTCTCTTCAATAAGTGGTGCTGGGAAAACTGGACAGCTACATGTAAAAGAATGAAATTAGAACATTCCCTTTCACCATACACAAAAATAAACTCAAAATGGATTAGAGACCTAAATCTAAGACCGGACACTATAAAACTCTCAGAGGAAAGCATAGGAAGAACACTCTTTGACATAAATCACAGCAAGGTCTTTTTTGATCCACCTCCTAAAGTAATGGAAATAGAAACAAAAATAAACAAATGGGGCCTAATGAAACTTCAAAGCTTTTGCACAGCAAAGGAAACCATAAACAAGACAAAAAGACAACCCTCAGAATGGGGAAAATATTTGCAAATGAATCAACGGACAAAGGATTAATCTCCAAAATATATAAATAGCTCATGCAGCTCAATATTAAAAAAACAAACAACCCAATCCAAAAATGGGCAGAAGACCTAAATAGACATTTCTCCAAAGAAGACATACAGATGGCCAAGAAGCACATGAAAAGCTGCTCAACATCACTAATTATCAGGGAAATGCAAATCAAAACTACAATGAGGTATCACCTCACACCAGTTAGAATGGGCATCATCAGAAAATCTACAAACAACAAATGCTGGAGAGGGTGTGGAGAAAAGAGAACCCTCTTGCACTGTTGGTGGGAATGTAAATTGATACAGCCACTATGGAAAACAGTATGGAAGTTCCTTAACAAGCTAAAAATAGAATTACCATACGACCCAGCAATCCCACTACTGGGCATATACACAAAGAAAACCATAATTCAAAAAGACACATGCACCCAATGTTCATTGCAACAGTATTTACAATAGCCAGATCATGGAAGCAATGTAAATGCCCATCAACAGACAAATGGATAAGGAAGATGTGGTACATATATACAATGGAATATTACTGAGCCATAAAAAGGAATGAAACTGGGTCATTTTTAGAGACGTGGATGGATCTAGAGTCTGTCATAGAGTGAAGTAAGTCAGAAAGAGAAAAACAAATATCGTATATTAACGCATATATGTGGAAGCTAGAGAAATGGTACAGATGAACCGGTTTGCAGGGCAGAAATTGATACACAGATGTAGAGAACAAACGTATGGACACCAAGGGGGGAAAGTGGCAGGGGTGGGGGTGGTGGTGGGTTGAATTGGGAGATTGGGATTGACATGTATACAGTGATGTGCATAAAACTGATGACTAATAAAGACCTGCTGCATGAAAATAATAAATTAAATAAAATTAAAAAATTAAAAAAAGAAAATGGCCTTCACTATTAATTTTATAATTTCTTCTTCATTGCAAATTTTGATTAAAATTTTTTAATATTAATAATATGTAAATAGGATGAGTTATTCATTACAAGTACTGACATTGATATTGTTTTTCTAAGAGCTGAAATTGTCTTCTTTTATTAAAGGTGTTAATTCAAAAAAAAAAAAAAATCCCAAAAGGAACGTGTAGAGAATAGCAGTGGTCCAGAGCTATTGTCTTAGGGGATCCAAAGTTAGGGGACAAAT
This sequence comes from Tursiops truncatus, assembly GCF_011762595.2. Taxonomy (NCBI): domain Eukaryota; kingdom Metazoa; phylum Chordata; class Mammalia; order Artiodactyla; family Delphinidae; genus Tursiops; species Tursiops truncatus. Next base: position 158,927,660 of record NC_047035.1, on the reverse strand, counting down.
AGAAGAGACTCTCTAAAGAGACAGTGAAGGAATAGTCAGAAAGGAAGGAGGAAGCAAGAGATAGCAGTATTGTACATAGAAACTAAGAGAAGAGAGCTTCACGGAGGCCAGAGTGACCCAGAGGGAAAGAACGGAAGTGTTCACTAAACCAGGAGTCCAGGAGGCCACTGGGAAACTAACACAGCACGGCTGCTGGAACCAATACCCACAAACCTACTACCTTAAGATAACTACAATTTATCATATTTGGGTGCTGGAGGTCAGAAGTCTGAAATTGGTTTCACTGGGCTTAAACCAAGGTGCTAGCAGGGCTGGTTCCCTCTGGAGGCTCTAGAGGAGAATCTGCTTTCTGGCTTTTACCAGCTTCTAGAATCCACTGCCCTCCTGGGCTCAAGGCTCCTTCCTGTCTTCACAGCAGCAGCCTGCATCTTTTCTTGCTTTTTGTTTTTTTTTTTTGCACATTTCAAAAATTTATTGTGGTAAGAACGCTTAACATGAGATCTTCCTTCTCAACAAATTTTCAATTTACATTTCAACCAGCATTCAATACAGTGTTTTGATCTATGGGCACAATGTTGTATAGCAGATCTCAAGAAGCTTTTCATCTTGCATAACTGAAATTTCATACCCATATATTAGCAATCCCTCATTTCCCTCTCCCAAAGCCCTGGCAACTACGATTCTATTCTTTGCTTCTTTAAGTTTGACTATTTTAGATACCTCATATAAATTTGAGTTATGCAGTATTTTTTCCTCTGTGATTGACTTATTTCATTTAGCATAACATCCTCAAGGCTCATTTATGTTGTTGCCTATTGCAGGATTTTCTTTTTTAACAGCCTACATCTTCAAGTCTCTCTCCAACTTTGACTCTCCCACCTCCTTCACTTATGATCCACTGGGCCCATCTGGAGAAACCAGGGAAACGTCCCCATTTTAAGATCTTTAACGTAATCAGATCTGCAGCGTCCTTTTTCTTGCATGAAGTAACATATTTACAGGTTCCAGGGACGAGGGCAGGGGCATCTTTGGGGGACCATTATTATGCCTACCACATGGAGTGAACAAGATATAGAAAAGAAACAGCAGTCTCTATCAATCCTAGGTTAATCTTTCAAGAAGTCTGGATTAGAAGTGAAGAGGAAAAATAGGGCAGAGAATAGCCAGAGGTTAAGAAACAATTTTTTTTTTTTTAAACAGCATGATCAAGACATCATGTGTACCAGCTACGCAGAAGTGACAGCAGAGACACACAGGCTAAGAAGGGACCAGGAGGGGGGCCTGAGGAGCAGAGCAGGCTCCTTGCAGGGGTGGGGCTGGGATCCAGAAGAGTGTTCCCAGGGCCGGCCAAGAAGAACGAAAACCCATCCTCAGCAAGCATGGAGAGAGAGGTGGTCCAGGCACAGACAGAGGAGGTGGATGGAGCTGGCCAAGGTCAGAGATGTGTAGTGGGGACACTTAGATGGGGCCAGGGTGGAGCTCGTTCATCAGCAAAACATGTGCAAAACACATGTTACAATGAGATGGATTCCATTTGAAAATTACTTTCTCACATCTCAAGAAAAGCCAAGATTAAAAAAAAAATAACTAAGTAAATAAAATTGTATTTGACTTTTTGAATAGCAAATACCACTTTGTTATACGACCCAACCTTTTAAAAAGAGCACTTGTTTAATAACAGCCTGTAGCTAAGAAAATTAGTTTTGTTCTGTGTTTGCCAGACTTCCTTTTGACACAACTGGCTTCCGGTTTTTAATGGGGGAAAAAACAAGTTCACAGAGGTCTTTTCTTTTAAAATCGGCATTTTCTCTTTAGTCGTAAAATGCATGCAAAAAGCATATGATTATGGTATTTATGTTTCCATTAAGGTGTCCTCAGCAAGCTGGGGGAGCCTAGCCTACTATTTTCCTGCTGTTTAGATTTACTGCAGCGCAGTAACTGTTTTATTTCAATTATATTTGAGGACAATGCTCTCTTTGTGGCAAATGATTGCATGGTGACAGTCAGCAAATGTCCATTAGGGCTGTTTTTCTGTGGAGTTTTAAACTACAGATTCTGGGATCTGACTATAAAAATATGAATTGCATCGTGTCCTCAAATAAATAAAAAACATTATCGACTGACATTCCATCAATTCTTTGCTAGAATTCAAAGCACACGAAATTTTGAATTGAAATTGTATAATTTACATGAAAAGAAACTTTTTGGTAAGTGTCAAGAAACACTGAATAAAGTTTATGAATAACACACCTGCAGGCTGACCTTTTGAATAAAATGATGATTCGGTCATAGGTGAAAAATGGGCATTTATGAATGCCCAGTTAAAGCTGTACCCAATATGGAAATTATAAATTATTTCACCTCTTCACTGTAAACGACCTTACTAAACTAACCGATAATGGAGTTCCAGTTCGTTTTTGATTAGCCCAAGAATAGTACTGTTCAAAGGGTGGATGGACCAACTGCATTAGTCAACTGAGGCGCTTGTTGAAAATGTGAGTTCTTAGTCCCCAGCCAGATCTACTGCATCAGGATACCAATGGGTGGAGGTCAACACTGGCGAGAAGCACTCCACGCTCTTGATATACATGCCAAAATTTGAAAGATCACTGTTCTAGAATGCAGGCTTTCATAATTCTTAAGAGCATGATCCCTACCTGCCTGGCCCACCAGAAGACAATCTGACGTAAAGAGTAATGTCAACATTTTCGCCAAGGTTTGAGAAGTCCAAGCCTCTATATCTCTATGGAGCACTGAAGCTTGGAATCAGCAAAACTTTCATGAAAGTAAAACAGGAAGATCTTCAAAGACTTCCATGAAAGTACAAAACGAATACCTTCAAATTCGCAAAAAACAGACTGAAATTGATGACTCATGTCCTGACACCACTATCCCCCTAACTCATTCTCAAATAAGGCATTTTTTCAGTACCCACCATCTACTTTTTCTTCCAAGTATTTATACTATAGAAGCCATCTGGTATGCCTCACACTGAACTCAATAAGTCCTAATTTAAAAAGAAACGGTTCATGATATGATGTGATTCATGGAGAATACTTAATGACCAACCTACTTGATGACTGAACTGTGGGCATCAGAGAACTGCATCCCCACACTTTTATATGTATGTTAATTATAAGGAATAAAACCATCTTTATTCATTCCATTTTCATTCCTTACTTGTTTCTGTATCCAGGTGGGGATGCTGTCCTTTCCTGAGAGTAAGTGCCCATTTCCCAACTTATAATACCAATAGCAAACACCTAAATAGTGCTTACTGTGGACCAGGCACTGTGCTAAGTGCTTGGAAGATATTAACAGACTTAGTCCACACCAAGCCTAATGAGGTAAGTACCACTATTATCCCCATTTTACAGATGAGGAAAATGAAGCACAGAGTTCACACTAATGGTGGACGAACCCAGAACAAAAGTCAGGCAGTGTGTATCTTGGACATCACACTTAGCTGCCTCTGATTTTATAACAGGGGACTTCCCTGGTGGCGCAGTGGGTAAGACTCTGCACTCCCAATGCAGGGGGCCTGGGTTCGATCCCTGGTCAGGGAACTAGATCCCACATGCATGCCTCAACTAAGAGTTTGCATGCCGCAACGAAGAAGTCCGCGTGCTGCAACTAAGACCCGGCGCAACCAAATAAATAAATAAATGAAATTAAAAAAAAAGAGTTTCTGATTTTATAACAGGATTATTGATAGAGGTAGGAGAGAGTGGTATATCAGAATTAAGAATGATAAATGCTGTCAGTAACACTGCACTGCAAATTTGAAAGCTGCTAAGGGAGCAAACCTTGAAAGTTCTCATCACAAGGGAAACAATTATTTTTAACTTTTCATGGTGACACGTGGTAAGTATATATTGCACTGATCATTTCACAATGTGTACAAATGTTGAATTAGTGTGTCATACACCCAAAACGAATACGATATTGTATGTCAATTATAAAATACATCAATTAAAAAAGGATAAATGCTAGCAGACATTTGATTGATAACATTTCTTTAAGTAGAGGCTCGCAAAATGAAAGGTAGAAGAGATTATTGAATGACACTGAAGAATCTCACAATTCTTACTTAATTTCACAAAATATTGTGGCAATGATTTGACTAGGGGGTAGTTCTCCAATGTGCAGACAACCTTGATATGAAGATGATGATTCCCTTGGACTCTTGTGTGCATGATTCCCTAAACTCAGAATGGTGTTGGGCATGAAACGAACCCTGAGAGAGGGAGACTTAGGTAAGGAAGGGCTCAGTTCCCAGGTAACAGGAGCAGAGGGCGGGCATCCCGGGACTGAAGCCACTGCTCAAGGGACCAGGCTGCTTCCCTCTTCCTCCACGTGGCCTTCATCCTCAGGCTTATTAGATGAGCCCCATCTAAGGGCACCATCCAAATCCAGGCAGGGAGAAGGGAAAATGGCAAAGGGAAAAAGCTGAGTCGGCTCTATTTTCATCAGGAAAAACCTAGCTTGGCAGAAAGTCCCATCCTCTGAGACTGTGGATCCTATAAATGAGTCCCACTTAGCTCATTCATCACAATAACGTCATGTGGTCACCTCTTACTACAAGGGAGCCCGGGAAATTGAAAATTTTAAGCTGGGCACATTACCAGCCTGAACAAAATGGGGATCCTATTAGGTAAGGAAGAGGGAGAGAAGAGGTGCTGGGTAGGCGACTAGCAGTGTCTCCCACGGTGGGAGAAATGTGCGAACACAGAGGCTCTGCATCAGAAGACACAGCAATCACACAGGCAATACACTCCACCAAAGAGATGTAGGACTAGGAATCATTTACAATAGCTACATCTTTGAGGTCTCTGGTTATAAGCAGGATAAAAGTAAGTTCACCAACACTTTTGTGAGTTTGAGCTTTGTTATTTATAGAAAACAGAAGGGTAGGGGTGACTTCTCCGGCATCCACCCAATATGAAAACTCAGAATGTTACTAAGGGCATTAATAAATAGTAGTAACAATGGCCAAAGGGTACTGTCAGATAATATTTCGTGTGTCAATCCAATTAAACAGGCGTGGACAATATTGCCAGAGTATGAAGCTATCGTAAAAAAGCATTTTATAAATAATACGTGGAAATTGAGAAAGTGTCCCAGTTTGACATCAAATTCACAGCACTTAATAAATTATCCCTGGTTATTTCCACATGGGACCACCAGATCCACATTTCCATTAGATCAATCAAAATTATAAGCAATGAAATTCAGAATATGGCTTTCTTACTGAACAATAAAAATCCCAGAACAGACTCAGGCTACGCTTCAGACTGTCAACGGACTGGTGATTTTCCCATGAAATCCAAAAATGTGAACAGTAAAGTTCATCTGACACCAACGGCAAACTCGGGTGAAATTTAGTTAGTTGATGGGAGTTTCTTTATGGGGTCAAAACTCTCTCTGAGGAGTTTCAAGTTTTATGTTTCCATCATTTAACTTTTTAGAAAGTTAATAGAAGCATATTCTAGATCATCTTATGTGTTATTTCACTGTCTGAATTTAAGTTTACAGACGCAGAGGCACCAAGAAATGCTGCTTTTACTGTCTCGAGTTAATGGTAAGAGAAGCAGGTTGGACGTCATGCATTAGGATGCGTGGATGCAGCACATGGGTCAAAGGTCATGGGATACAGACATGCAAAAGAACTGCAGACTCTAACTGAGAAGAGCGATGGCTGAACTGAGTCAGCCCGTGGCTTGTGGAGCAAACAAACTGAAATGAACCAGGCACGGAGCCTCCACCACCGTATTCATGATTTGTGTGAGACTTTAGATTTTAAAAAAACCTTATTGGCCACATTAAATTAATGTTGTTCATTTGAATGCAATGGTTTTACTGTTTTGTTTGTATTTAATTTGTAAAGATGTTTGGTTTTATAGTTACATAATGGCCGTAAACAGAAGGAGTTTGGCCCTATTTTATTTTTATACATATTTAAGTAACATTATAATCAAAACAATTTAACTCTATGCGGCAGTATCAAGAGATCATCTTGTAAAGAGTCTCTAGGCTACTCAAGTCTGAGAAACACTCTTTTTACAGCTTTTACTCTGACAGAAAATGGCAATGGAGGTGATGCCATTATTTCCAAACCAAATGCAATTATAGGTTGATGAAGAAATACTTTACAGGTTCCATTATTCCCAACTTTTTGGATTAGTGAAATCATTGTTCAATGGACAGCTTATTCTCTGAAAAAATCATAATTACAAAAACACAAAACATAAATATCTGTGATCCATTTAAAAAAATAAATTATATCTCTCTTGAGGTGGACACGTCTTAGAAAGTCTGTAGTCCAATCACCCTTCTGGGACACTAATACATAGAACTGTAAAATCTCTGACACACAGTTGTCTGGGATGTGCCTGAGTGAGGCTGAGAGGGGCTTTGAACACACCGACGTGTATGATGTGATTCTGAGCTCTTCTCCCCAAGACCAAAGCCTCCTCGGAACGTGTTGCTGAGTGGGATTTTGATGGAAATGAATCAGGAGGCTGAGTTTCAGTCTGAGGTCAGCTTGGGGCAGAACTGAGCCTGCAGGCTGGGATGCTGGGGACCCTAGTAGTCAGGACCCTGGACACAGAAGGTTTTGAAAATCTGCAGAGATCTTCAGGAGGCTCAGACTCTTGTAGGGCACTGGGGTTTAAACGGGGGTTTAAAGCAACCATTTCTGGATGCCAGGAGCTGGAGAGACCCCTTCTGACTCCCAGCTCTGTCAGGGGGAATTTCTGAGTCATGTGAATAATCACTATAAGTCACTATCTTTTAGATTTTCAAACTAGATGCGGAAGGTGCTGAAAATGATCAATATTTTTACCAATGATCAATAACACGTTAACTAATTTTCTTTTAGCTCCTCCAGGAGTTACTAACTGGCAGTGCCAGTGTTGCTGGTGTGTCTTCTCCCAAGAAAACACTTTCCATGGGGCATCCATGGCCTTCAAGTGAGATTTGACCTTTGACAAACAGCTTCCACAAGTACGGCAAAAACCTAGCAAAAGTTTTTTAAGAAAATGTCACTCGCTGTTAATCACCTTACTCTTTGACTCCTGATACATCCATATTAGATAATAAGCACAGTGAACACCAAAGGGGTTTAAATAAACCATAAGCCTCCTATGGCAACTTACAAGGCTCACTCATTACGATCAACACCAAATAGATCTTCATAAAACAATGTTTTAAAGCCCTAAAACCACACAAAACCAAACAAAAAAGAAAGAACAGAACAACAATCTGACTAGCTTTCCCTAAGATCTGCTTCTCCTTTTGCTACTCTTTAAAACGCTTCTATCTGGGTTTGCCTGAGGGTTACCTGTTGCCTTTGCAAACCTTTATTAAAAAAAGCTGCAAGTAAGTAGCTAAAACATAGACAGCTTGTAAAATAAAGCAGCCAAATAGCACATGGGCGCTAGAGACAAAGGAATTCCAACGCATCTCTAGTCTTGTAGGGGTTCATAAAGTATAGCACCAGCATCAGACCCGGGAACTTGTTAGAAATGCAAATTCTCAGGCTCCACTGCAGTCCTACGGAATCAAAATTCTGGGGAAGGGTTAATCCAACTGTGTTTTAAGAAGCCCTCCAGGTATCTGATGTGTGCTAAAGAACCCCTAGTTTGAAGTGAGACCTACTATTTTTAAAGCCTAGCTTCACAATATAGCAATGATTACAAGACATCACTATAAGATGGGATGGAATGAGTGTATTGTTTATGAAGATAGCATGCATGTGTTCCAAATAAAAAGAAATGAATATTATTTTCTTCACGAACTAAACTTTATATGGTGCTTGAATACATAAATGAAGGAGCTGAAGATCTGTTTCTAAATTGTTTCAGATAAAATTTGAAATAAATATATAACCATTAACATAGGGTCGGCATTGCACTCCTCTGTGCTACACTAATATACACAGTCAGACCTGTGGTCTGTGGCTATTAACAAGCAATTTGAAGACTGACTATACTATACATCTCATTCACTAATTCTTTCATGATATGAAATCATGTCACCAAAAAAAAAAAAAAAAAAAAAGTGGCCCAAATCAATCATAATTGGAAGAAATCATGTCATTGCCCATCTATTTAACTACCACGACTAGAGGCTCTCCTAGCAGTAAAAGGAAATATGCCTTAAATAGAAGAACCATAGTTTCAAGTTTGCTTCTTATGTGAGTTATAAACTACAGGTTAGTTCTCCCATCTGAAACCATTTTAAAACAAGATGACATATTTTGGGATCATGAGACAAGCTATCAAAATCTCTACTGTTCTTCCATTAGGCTTCGATTTGTGTAAACTCAATACTCTTAGACACAAGGGTTTTTTAAAGGCCATTAATAAAAGGCAGTTCTAGTTGTGGAGAATTGATGAACAATCTACTCCCTTGTCACAACTATATAAAAGTTGATTTGGAAGCAATACCTTGACTGCTCCAGGAGCCTACCTGTCTGCAGGTAAAGGTTTGGAATTCCGCGGCTTCTTCACTTGGGCATACAAAGCATCCATCATATGCCCTTCTCTCGGGCTCTGGGGTCTGGTGCTGAGAGCCATGGAACCTTCATAGGAAGAAATTCCCCCGTACATCAACTCATCATCACAGCCAAATGTCCGATGAAAATCTTGGATTTCAGCATAGTCACGCTCCCGAGCCTGTCGCTCCCTAAATTCTCGAGTTTTCGCTTGAATCCTGTAAAATTAGAGCAAGTTGGAACAAGAGAAACTATGCCTTTCCTAAAAACTGCATATAGAAACATTCCTCAAAATACGTTGTAAAATACCTATTATTTCATGTAGTTCTAAGAAGATAGATAGGATAAACGATGTTATATTCATTCTAGATTGTCAAGGTAATGTCATGGAGGCTCAAAAATTATCATTTCAGATAGCTTTGTTCATATCAGTAAGACATAGTCATGATTTACATCTTAATTTAAATTATCACTTATTAACTAGCTTTTAAAGTTCACTAGGAATAGTTTTAGGCATCCACTTGGGTTTTACTCATGAAATTTTTTGAGGCAAAAAGTTACTTTTTGAAAAGTTACACACACATATTCTATATATGTATACATTTACGTGTGGGTGCACCATGTACAGTCTTACTCATTACAAATATACCATACACATTCAACAAACTATGAAGCTTAACCATGCATCCACACCACAATTCTTTATTAATGGCAAAAGAAGATCTCAGTTTAATGATAGTGACTTTGATTTTATGTGATGTATACAGAACTGGCAAATCCTGAGATAAAGGACAAGAAGGCATGTATCTAATCAAATTTTGAAATAAAACTTGCCTGTGTTATAACTAAGAAACAGACCTTAAATAACCCCTTTTACTGAAGATATGTTTAAATATTTCCTAAGATTTTATTAAGCTACTTGGTACAAAGTCCTCTTCAACCTATTGAAATAATATATGTTCTAAGATGATCTTAGTTAGCTGAAGATAATTCAACTACCCTTGACAGAATTTTGATAACTTCTGATGGAAAAATAATATTTCTCTTACATACTTACAAATTTAAATGTTAACTTAAAAGTGAAGTCTTATCTATAAAAAGCAATACTTTCAGCTGTGCTTAATATTTTATTGCAAAGTTATTTACCTTTTTCATACTTGAAGTAGACCACTGCTAGCATAAACGATACATAAATGTATTCAAAAGAATACAAAAAAGATAAAAAATCAGATGAAAAATCAGTCCAATAATAAAAAAGAAAACTACAGGTCAACATTTCTCATGAATATAGAAACAAAATTTCTTAACAGAATATTAGCAAATAGAATTTGGAAATATATAAAAAGAATTACACACCATGACCAAGTGATCTCTATTGCAGGAATGCAAGGCTGGTTCAGTATTGAAAAATCAATCAATGTAATACATCATATTAATAGGCTAAAGAAGAAAAATCACATGCTTATATCAACTGATGCAGAAAATGCATCTGACAAAATTCAACACCCTCATGACAGAAATCCTCAAAAAACTAGTAATAGAGCAGAACTAACTTCCTAACCTTGATAAAAAGCATCTATAAAAAACCTACTGGTAACATAATCGAGAAAGACTGAATGCTTTCCCTTAATATTAGGAACAAGGTAAGGATGCCTGCTCCCACCACTGTAATTCAACAGGATGCTGGGAATTCTAGACAATGAAACAAGCCTAGAAAAGGAAATAAATGGCATACAGGTTGGAAAGGAAGAAATAAAACTGTTCTTATTTGTAGATAACATGATGGTCTTTGTAGAAAGTCCCAAGGAATCTACAAAAATCTCCTAGAACTATAAAGAAAGTTCAGTAAGGTCACAGGACACAACATTAGTATACAAAAATCCATTGTATTTCTATACGCTGGCAATGAACACAGATGCCAAAATTAAAAATACAATGTCAGTTACAATCAATAAAAAATGAAATACTTAGATTATAATGGTTGGTTTATAGATATGCATAAAATACATAGATGTAAACCTAACATAACATGTACAGGACTTACATGCCGGAAACTATACAATGATGATGAAAGAAATCAAGGAAGATCTAAAACCTGGAGAAACAAATGGTATTCACGGATGAAAGACTCGACATAGTAAAGTCAGTTCTCCCCAAGCTGATGTGTAGTTTTAATGTAATTCCTAGAAAAAACTCAACAAGATTCTAGTAAATATAGACAAGATTATTTTTAAATTTATATGAAAAGGCAAAGGATAGAACAGCTAAACAATTGTGAAGAGAACAATAACGTGGGAGGAATCACACTTCCTGATTGCAAGACTGGTAATACACCTGTAATAATCAAGATGGTGTGGTTTCTGCAGAGTGATAGACACTTAGATCAATAGAACAGAATAAAGAACCCAGAAATATCCAACAAGTATGGCCAACTGATTTCTCATAATGGTACAAAAGCAATTAAATGAAATAAAACAGCCTTTTCAACAAATAGTGCTGAAGCAATTAGACATCCATAGGCAAAAATGAAAACAAAACACAACAGAACAAAACCCACATTGAATTTAAACTTCATGCCTTATACAAAAATTAACTCAAAATGGATCACAAATTTAAATGTAAAACTATAGAAGAAAAATTTTAGGACCTAGCAATGGTGAAGAATTCTTATAAATGATACCAAAGCATGATCCATAAAAGAAAAACCAGATAAACTGGACATCATCAAAATTAAAGCATTTTCTCTGTAAAAATATTAAGAGAATGAAACGACAAGTACAGACTAGGAGAAAATATTTGCAAACCACATATTTGACAAAGGACTCATGTCCAGAATATATAAAGAACACTCAAAACTCAACAATGAGAAAACAATGCAATTAGAAGGGCAAAAGACATGAAGCAATATTTCTCTGAAAAGAATATACAGATGACAAATAGGTACATGAAAAGATGTTCAACATCAGCAGCCATTAGGGAAATGCAGATTAAGATCAGAAAGAGCTGTCACTACACACCTCTTAGATCAGCTAAAATAAAACAATGATGCTACCAAATGCTGGCAAGAATGCAGGGAAACTGGATCTCTCACACACTGCTGTTGAAAAGGTAAAATCGTACAGCCATCATGGAAACTAGTCTGGCAGTTTCTTACAAAACTAGACATGTACTTATACCACTCAGCAATTGCATTCCCGGGCATTTATCCCAAAGAAATGAAAACTCAAGTCCATGCAAAAACCTGTACACAATTGTTCCTAAACACTTTATTTCTAATATTCAAAAACTGGAAATAACCGAAATATCTTATGATAGGTGAATGGTTGAAGAAACATCCACAGCACAGAATACTACTCAGTAATAGAAATAAACAGACTACCATTACACACGGCAACTTGAATCGATCTCAGGGGTATTGTGCTATGTGAAAGAAAAAGTCAATCTCAAAAGGTCACATACTATAAGATTTCATTTATGGAGGAGAGGGGGAAGATGGCAGAAGAGTAAGACGCAGAGATCACCTTCCTCCCCACAGATACACCAGAAATACATCTACACGTGGAACAACTCCTACAGAACACCTACTGAACGCTGGCAGAAGGCCTCAGACCTCCCAAAAGGCAAGAAACTCCCCACGTACCTGGGTAGGGCAAAAGAAAAAAGAATAAACAGAGACGGAAGGATAGGGACGGGTCCTGCACCAGCGGGAGGGAGCTGTGAAGGAGGAAAAGTGTCCACACACCAGGAGCCCCTTCGCGGGCGGAGACTGCGGGTGGCGGAGGGGAAAAGCTTCGGAGCCGCGGAGGAGAGCGGAGCAACAGGGGTGCAGAGGGCAAAGCGGAGAGATTCCCGCACAGAGGATCAGGGCCGACCGGCACTCACCAGCTGGAGAGGCTTGTCTGCTCACCCGCCGGGGCGGGCGGGGCTGGGAGCTGAGGCTCGGGCTTCGGTCGGAGCGCAGGGAGAGGACTGGGGTTGGCGGCGTGAACACAGCCTGCAGGGGGTTAGTGCACCACGGCTAGCCAGGAGGGAGGCCGGGGAAAAGTCTGGAGCTGCCGAAGAGGCAAGAGACATTTTCTTCCCTCTTTGTTTCCTGGTGCGCGAGGAGAAGGGATTAAGAGCGCTGCGTAAAGGAGCTCCTAGGACGGGCTCAAGCCGCGGCTAACAGCGCGGACCCCAGAGATGGGCATGAGACGCTAAGGCTGCTGCTGCTGCCGCCACCAAGAAGCCTGTGTGCAAGCACAGGTCACTCTCCACACCTCCCTTCTGGGGAGCCTGTGCAGCCCGCCACTGCCAGGGTCCCGTGATCCAGGGACAACTTCCCTGGGAAAACGCACGGCGCGCCAACGTCATGCCGGCCTCTGCCGCCGCAGGCCCGCCCCGCACTCCGTGCCCCTCCCTCCCCTCCGGCCTGAGTGAGCCAGAGACCCTGAATCAGCGGCTCCTTTAACCCCGTCCTGCCTGAGCGAAGAACAGACGCCCTCCGGCGACCTACACGCAGAGGCGGGGCCAAATCCAAAGCTGAGCCCCGGCAGCTGTGCGAACAAAGAAGAGAAAGGGAAACCTCTCCCAGCAGCCTCAGGAGCAGCGGATTAAAGCTCCACAATCAACTTGATGTACCCTGCACCTGTGGAATACATGAATAGACAACGAATCATCCCAAATTGAGGAGGTGGACTTTCAGAGCAAGATTTATGATTTTCTTCCCTTTTCCTCTTTTTGTGAGTGTGTATGTGTATGCTTCTGTGTGAGATTTTGTCTGTATAGCTTTGCTTTCACCATATGTCCTGGGGTTCTATCTGTAAGGTTTTTTTACTTAAAAAATTTTTTTTCTTAATTATTTTTTATTTTATTTTATTTTATCCTCTTTCTTTCTTCTTTCTACTTTCTCTGCCTTTTATTCTGAGCCATGTGGATGAAAGGTTCTTGGTGCTGCAGCCAGGAGTCAGTGCTGTGCCTCTGAGGTGGGAGAGCCAACTTCAGGACACTGGTCCACAAGAGACCTCCCAGCTCCACGTTATATCAAACGGCGAAAATCTCCCAGAGATTTCCATCTCAACACCAGCACCCAGCTTCACTCAACGACCAGCAAGCTACAGTGCTGGACACCCTATGCCAAACAACTAGCAGGACAGGAACACAACCCCACCCATTAGCAGAGAGGCTACCTAAAATCATAATAAGTCCACAGACACCCAAAACACACCAACAGACGTGGACCTGCCCACCAAAAGACAAGATCCAGCCTCATCCACCAGAACACAGGCACTACTTCCCCCCACCAGGAGGCCTACACAACCCACTGAACCAACTTTAGCCACTGGGGACAGACACCAAAAACAATGGGAACTACGAACCTGCAGCCTGCGAAAAGGAGACCCCAAACACAGTAAGATAAGCAAAATGAGAAGACAGAAAAACACACAGCAGATGAAGGAACAAGATAAAAACCCACCAGACCTAACAAATGAAGAGGAAACAGGCAGTCTACCTGAAAAAGAATTCAGAATAATGATAGTAAGGATGATCCAAAATCTTGGAAATAGAATATACAAAATGCAAGAAACATTTAACAAGGACCTAGAAGAACTAAAGATGAAACAAACAACGATGAACAACACAATAAATGAAATTACAAATACCCTAGATGGGATCAATAGCAGTATAACTGAGGCAGAAGAACGGATAAGTGACCCGGAAGATAAAATAGTGGAAATAACTACTGCAGAGCAGAATAAAGAAAAAAGAATGAAAAGAACTGAGGACAGTCTCAGAGACCTCTGGGACAACATTAAACGCACCAACATTCGAATTATAGCGGTTCCAGAAGAAGAAGAGAAAAAGAAAGGGACTGAGAAAATATTTGAAGAGATTATAGTTGAAAAGTTCCCTAATTTGGGAAAAGAAATAGTTAATCAAGTCCAGGAAGCACAGAGAGTGCCACACAGGATAAATCCAAGGAGAAATATGCCAAGACACATATTAATCAAACTGTCAAAAATTAAATACAAAGAAAACATATTAAAAGCAGCAAGGGAAAAACAACAAATAACACACAAGAGAATCCCCATAAGGTTAAGAGCTGATCTTTCAGCAGAAACTCTGCAAGCCAGAAGGGCCTGGCAGGACATATTTAAAGTGATGAAGGAGAAAAACCTACAACCAAGATTACTCTACCCAGCAAGGATCTCATTCAGATTTGATGGAGAAATTAAAACCTTTACAGACAAGCAAAAGCTGAGAGTTCACCACCACCAAACCAGCTTTACAATAAATGCTAAAGGAACTTCTCTAGGCAAGAAACACAAGAGAAGGAAAAGACCTACAACAACAAACCCAAAACAATTAAGACAATGGGAATAGGAACATATATATCGATAATTACCTTAAATGTAAATGGATTAAATGCTCCCACCAAAAGACACAGACTGGGTGAATGGATATAAAAACAAGACCCATATATATGCTGTCTATGAGAGACCCACTTCAGACCTAGAGACACATACAGACTGAAAGTAAGGGGATGGAAAAAGATATTCCACGCAAATGGAAACCAAAAGAAAGCTGGAGTAGCAGTTCTCATATCAGACAAAATAGACTTTAAAATAAAGACTATTAGAAGAGACAAAGAAGGACACTACATAATGATCAAGGGATCGATCCAAGAAGAAGATATAACAATTGTAAATATTTATGCACCCAACATAGGAGCACCTCAATACAAAAGGCAAATACTAACAGCCATAAAAGGGGAAATCGACAGTAACACATTCATAGTAGGGGGCTTTAACACCCCACTTTCACCAATGGACAGATCATCCAAAATGAAAATAAATACGGAAACCCAAGCTTTAAATGATACATTAAACAAGATGGACTTAATTGATATTTTTAGGACATTCCATCCAAAAACAACAGAATACACATTTTTCTCAAGTGCTCATGGAACATTCTCCAGGATAGATCATATCTTGGGTCACAAATCAAGCCTTGGTAAATTTAAGAAAACTGAAATTGTATCAATTATCTTTTCCGACCACAATGCTATGAGACTAGATATCAACTGCAGGAAATGATCTGTAAAACATACAAACACATGGAGGCTAAACAATACACTACTTAATAACGAAGTAATCACTGAAGAAATCAAAGAGGAAATCAAAAAATACCTAGAAACAAATGACAATGGAGATACGATGACCCAAAATCTATGGGATGCAGCAAAAGCAGTTCAAGAGGGAAGTTTATAGCAATACAATCCTACCTTAAGAAACAGGAAACATCTTGAATAAACAACCTAACCTTGCACCTAAAGCAATTAGAGAAAGAAGAACAAAAAAACCCCCCAGGGCTTCCCTGGTGGCGCAGTGGTTGAGAGTCCACCTGCCGATGCAGGGGACACGGGTTCGTGCCCCGATCCGGGAAGATCCCACATGCCACAGAGTGGCTGGGCCCATGAGCCATGGCCGCTGAGCCTGTGCATCTGGAGCCTGTGCTCCTCAACGGGAGAGGCCACAACAGTGAGAGGCCCGCATACCGCCAAAAAAAAAAAAAAAAAAAAAAAAAAAAAACCCCAAAGTTAGCAGAAGGAAAGAAATCATAAAGATCAGATCAGAAATAAATGTAAAAGAAATGAAGGAAACGATAGCAAAGATCAATAAAACTAAAAGCTGGTTCTTTGACAAGATAAACAAAATTGATAAACCATTAGCCAGACTCATCAAGAAAAAAAGGGAGAAGACTCAAATCAATAGAATTAGAAAAGAAAAAGAACAAGTAACAACTGACTCTGCAGAAATACAAAAGATCATGCGACATTACTACAAGCAACTCTATGCCAATAAAATGGACAACCTGGAAGAAATGGACAAATTCTTAGAAATGCACAACCTGCCAAGACTGAATCAGGAAGAAGTAGAAAGTATGAACAGAACAATCACAAGCACTGAAATTGAAACTGTGATTAAAAATCTTCCAACAAACAAAAGCCCAGGACCAGATGGCTTCACAGGCGAATTCTATCAAACATTTAGAGAAGAGCTAACACCTATCCTTCTCAAACTCTTCCAAAATATAGCAGAGGGAGGAACGCATTCTACGAGGCCACCATCACCCTGATATCAAACCAGACAAGGATGTCACAAAGGAAGAAAACTACAGGCCAATATCACTGATGAACATAGATGCAAAAATCCTCAACAAAATACTAGCAAACAGAGTCCAACAGCACATTAAAAGGATCATACACCATGATCAAGTGGGGTTTATTCCAGGAATGCAAGGATTCTTCAATATACACAAATCAATCAACGTGATACACCATATTAACAAGTTGGAGGAGAAAAACCATATGATCATCTCAATAGATGCAGAGAAAGCTTTTGACAAAATTCAACACCCATTTATGGTAAAAACCCTGCAGAAAGTAGGCATAGAGGGAACTTTCCTCAACATAATAAAGGCAATATATGACAAACCCACAGCCAACATCGTCCTCAATGGTGAAAAACTGAAAGCATTTCCACTAAGATCAGGAACAAGACAAGGTTGCCCACTCTCACCACTCTTATTCAACATAGTTTTTGAAGTTTTAGCCATAGCAATCAGAGAAGAAAAGGAAATAAAAGGAATCCAAATCGGAAAAGAAGAAGTAAAGCTGTCACTGTTTGCAGATGACATGATACTATACATAGAGAATCCTAAGGATGTTACCAGAAAACTACTAGAGCTAATCAATGAATTTGGTAAAGTAGCAGGATACAAAATTAATGCACAGAAGTCCCTGGCATTCCCATACACTAATGATGAAAAATCTGAAAGTGAAATCTAGAAAATACTCCCATTTACCACTGCAACAAAAAGAATAAACTATCTAGGAATAAACCTACCTAAGGAGACAAAAGACCTGTATGTAGAAAATTATGACACTGATGAAAGAAATTAAAGATGATACAAATAGATGGAGAGATATACCGTGTTCTTGGATTGGAAGAATCAACCCTGTGAAAACGACTGTACTACCCAAAGCAATCTACAGATTCAATGCAATCCCTATCAAACTACCACTGGCATTTTTCACAGAACTAGAACAAAAAATTTCACAATTTGTATGGAAACACAAAAGTCCCTGAATAGCCAAAGCAATCTTGAGAACGAAAAACGGAGCTGGAGGAATCAGGCTCCCTGACTTCAGACTATACTACAAAGCTACAGTAATCAAGACAGTATGGTACTGGCACAAAAACAGAAATATAGATCAATGGAACAGGATAGAAAGCCCAGAGATAAACCCATGCACATATGGTCACCTTATCTTTGATAAAGGAGGCAGGAATGTACAGTGGAGAAAGGACAGCCTCTTCAATAAGTGGTGCTGGGAAAACTGGACAGGGTACATGTAAAAGTATGAGATTAGATCACTCCCTAACACCATACACAAAAATAAGCTCAAAATGGATTAAAGACCTAAATGTAAGGCCAGAAACTATCAAACTCTTAGAGGAAATCATAGGCAGAACACTCTATGACATAAATCACAGCAAGGTCCTTTTGGACCCACCTCCTAGAGAAATGGAAATAAAAACAAAAATAAACAAATGGGACCTAATGAAACTTCGAAGCTTTTGCACAGCAAAGGAGACCATAAACAAGACCAAAAGACAACCCTCAGAATGGGAGAAAATATTTGCAAATGAAGCAACTGACAAAGGATTAATCTCCAAAATTTACAAGCAGCTCATGCAGCTCAATAAGAAAAAAACAAACAACCCAATCCAAAAATGGGCAGAAGCCCTAAATAGACATTTCTCCAAAGAACATATTGCCAACAAACACATGAAAGAATGCTCGACCTCATTAATCATTAGAGAAATGCAAATCAAAACTACAATGAAATATCATCTCACACTGGTCAGAGTGGCCATCATCAAAAAATCTGGAAACAATAAATGCTGGAGAGGGTGTGGAGAAAAGGGAACAGTCTTGCACTGCTGGTGGGAATGTGAATTGGTACAGCCACTATGGAGAACAGTATGGAGGTTCCTTAAAAAACTAAAAATAGAACTACCATATGACCCAGCAATCCCACTACTGGGCATACACCCTGAGAAAACCATAATTCAAAAAGAGTCATGTACCAAAATGTTCATTGCAGCTCTGTTTACAATAGATAGGAGATGGAAACAACTTAGGTGTCCAGCATCGGATGAATGGATAAAGAAGATGTGGCACATATATACAATGGAATATTACTCAGCCATAAAAAGAAATGAAATTGAGTTATTTGTACTGAGGTGGATGGACCCAGAGTCTGTCATACAGAGTGAAATAAGTCAGAAAGAGAAAGACAAATACCATATGCTAAACACATATATATGGAATGTAAGAAAAAAAAATGTCATGAAGAACCTAGGGGTAAGACAGGAATAAAGACACAGACCTACTAGAGAACGGACTTGAGGATATGGGGAGGGGGAAGGGTGAGCTGTGACAAAGTGAGAGAGTGGCATGGACATATATACACTACCAAACGTAAAATCGATAGCTAGTGGGAAGCAGCCACATAGCACAGGGAGATCAGCTCCGTGCTTTGTGACCGCCTGGATGGGTGGGATAGGGAGGGTGGGAGGGAGATGCAAGAGGGAGGAGATATGGAAACATATGTATATGTATAACTGATTCACTTTGTTATAAAGCAGAAACTAACACACCAGTTTAAAACAATTATAGTCCAATAAAGATGTAAAAAAAAAAGATTTCGTTTATGTAACATTATTGAAATGACAAAATTATAGACACGGTGAACAGATTAATGGTGCTAATCTGTAAGCAAGGGGTGAGTGGGACTATAAAAGGAGATACTTGTGATGAAATAATTCTGTTTCTTGATTGCAGTGGTGGTTACATGAATCTACACATGTGATAAGATGACACAGAACTATACACACAGGTGGTATCAATGTCAACTTCCTGGTTTCAATATTGTATTATACTTATGTAAGTTGTAACACCCATAAGAGAAGTAGGAACTCAAATTCTAATGTCACATTTATCTAAATTTATAGTGGATTTTTTACTGTAGTCTACTTATTCATTTAGGAGCAAATACGACAGTCGAGGATGGCATTATAGAAGCTGATACCATGAAATACTAGATATCCACAATAGAAAAGTTTATAAGTTCAGAGATAATTTTATTCTTTGCACCATACTGTCTTTTTGACTCTATTCAGCCAGAAAAACTTTCAAGAGAGGGAAATGACTTCTTTCTTCAACTCAGTGGGGTATTATTTTGAAGCTCAATTAGGATCACTTATCTCACAACCCACTTTACTACTATATTTGGTCACCATCGGACAATCACCTAATCATAGGTAATATTCAGGGTGAGTGGGCATTCACACAAGTCTTGAAGTTTGGGAACCCAAAGAAATTTGAGGGGCTATATTAGAAATAAAGCCAAAACTTCTGAATTTGGAGAACCTGTTGAAACCAAAGGGAGTGATTTGGATTGGTTTAAAAATGATTGAACCCTGTGGTTGGCTAAAAGTGAAACTATTCTTGCTTACTGAGGTTGGAAAGTGTGGCACTGTTAAGCCATCAGAAAAAGAGAATAGGAACAGTCTCTTCTCAAGGGAAGCACGAAACCTAGATAATCTCCCCAAACTACTTACACATCAGTTTCGACGTATTATTGATGGGTCCATACGTATTTGAATACTCTTTTGTTCCAAATTACACAGAAACTCATGTTGACTGGAGTCAATTTCTGAGAAGTCAATGGCTCAGAAGAAATGCTTAGTGGCATGAGGAACAAATCATAAATGCCAGTTCTCAATTGCTTTCTTTTACCCAAAGCTGCACATTATTACTAATTGTCACTCATCACTACATCCAATAAACATTACAGTCACATCTACAGTACCTTCTAAAAACACTGATTTTTTTTCCTTAAGCTCCAATAACATAAGAAATTACATTTTTATTGTTTACCTTGTCATTACCAATAAATTTATCCCCAAAGTTATAAAAGTTGTTTGTATCCCTCCTTTCCATGCTAGTGGTTCATACTTTTGACGGAAACCTTAGAATAAAACTACAGTATAACTGTGGCCACCGACGGTGGGACTGGCCACAAAGGACTGACAAATCTGGTTATTAGCCTGAACCAATGTGTATTTCAAAGTTCATCGTAGAAATCAATGCTAATGAAGCTTGCTGTGCAAATGGCACTAAAAAGTAGAGTTTTAAAAGGAGGAATGCACTGTGGTTTTGGTGCATTTTAGTGACAGTTCAGTCAACAAAAGACACACAATGATTTTATTACATACTTTTACATTTGAATGTCTTGTTTATTATAAAGTGAGAAAAGGGACTTTGCAACACAACCAAAAGTTATATATACATGTTGTATATTTTCATGTTCACGTTTACATTTCATTTTCATATTTTTCTTATTTCAGAAAAAAAAATTTGGCTCAGAGGAGAAAATAGTTTTGTTTAAGGAGAATAGCATAGTTTAAGGAAACTTTAAAAAAAAGAGGGTATCTTGCAGTGTAGCCCTTAACAGTTCCAGATGGTCAATGCTATAAAAGGACACCCCCTCCGCCCTTTTACGGTGACCCTGGGGTCACAAATTATCTCTAAGATGTAAGAGTCATCCGTTTTTCTGAACAGTCAGGTTGTTGTTTAGCATTATCCATCTAATTCTTCTCGGGCCAAACCTCACCAATGACAAAAGTAACTGATTAGCCCAAAACTTAGCCAAAGAAATAAATGTCTATTGCTTTAAGCAGTCCAGAAAGTCATTCTGAGCCATAAACAAGAGAACCATTCTGAGGTTTAAATGATGGCAGACAGCTGTTCTGACATTGATGGGCAACATCTTCACGCACTATTTGCCTGTTCTTGGAATGTTAACAAAAATATTAAAACAACCATTAAAACTTTTTAAACTTTTTACTAAGACTTTTTAAAATGTTAGTAAAGAATTCATCATTTCAATTTGGTATGTTCAAACATAAATATTCATATCTTTCTTTTTTGTTAGAAAAATAACAGTCTTTTCCATTATGAAAATGAAATTGCCTTGAACCTGCATAGGAAAGGATACACAAAATAATGTAATATACTAAATAAAGTAATAAGGTTAATTTCTTTCCTGCTGTCACTAAATTCATGCTAACGGTCTCTCTTCAGCTTGACATCAATTAATGATTTTCATTCCAGACTCGTTGCAGTGTTCACTACCCTTTTCTCTAATTAAAATGGATGATGCATGAGGAGGATAAAACACACAAGACTTCTGTTCTTGTAACATTTCTATTCATTAGAATTTTTGTTTTTACAATAAATGGCTTCTAGCACTAATTGCAGTAGAGTAAAATGAAAATAACTTTTTTATGACTATGAAGTATAGTTTTTCTATAGCCAGAAAAGATATAAGGCTTGAGAAGCACGACTGAAGAACAACTTCTCATGATGGAAAAATCAATGGTTACTTAAATTACTCTGCTGTATCCAAAATACTTCCACTTCCAAAGCTATGAAGCCTCAATATATGGAATGTATTGAATCATGCATTTTTTAAAAAGACTCCAAGAAGCAGAAAGTAACCTTTAATGATTTTAATATTAAAAAAACAAAACAAAACACTTTTAACATCTACAGAAGATAGAATATACTAATATTAGTTTAACATAAAAATTAAAATAAACTTCAGATTGCTACATATTAGATAAGGGTTAACTATCTTCAAAAGAGTATTTAAGAGCTTGAAATCAACTCTTTTGGGAAACATTTTACCCCCAACTTATTGCACTACCATCCAGAAGCCTCAGGCTGGGAGTAAATTTCCTGGATCTTTTCCCAACAATATTTCCTCTCTCTAAAAATCAGTATTATAGAAATTCGTCAAATAAAACCCAATTTCATGGCAGAATGAAATTTAAGCTACAAGGCAACTGGAAAAAACAGTTCGATTTAATAGCAGTCTGTGTGCAACTGAATGTTTTATTTGCCCCTCAAAATACTTCAGCAAATGGCAGATGTCAGAAATCTTCAATTTTCAGCTTACCTTGCTGGGCAAATCTACCTGCCACCTACCAAGATGTAAGCTGCCAATGTGGTGTCTATACTGAGTTCCCCAAAGAAGGCCAATATCCCACTAAATTTGAAAACACAGTTATAATTTTAAGTAGGATTTTAATACTTGTGTAATATTGGGGCAAAAGTTGATTTGAAAAGAAAAGCCTTCCACATTCTGAATGGGGCCTTAAAAAAAATTATTGAGCAGGAGCAACTGTTTTAAAGATAGATTTGCATTCAAGGGAAGAAGGTAAGGTGTTGAAATCCACAGTGGTACCTTATAATAAAGAGGTGGGGGGCGGCGGGGGGCAGTTAAATTTCATCCCTCAAAGCTAAAATGAGATGATAGCAGTTTTATAATATAAAATGGTTAAAAGTTGAAAAAGAGATCAAAGAACAGCATTCACAGAGGCAGTACTAATCACTAATACAACCACAACTTTTCCAGAATCTAAGCAGTTACAAGAATGCGCACCCACCGCGAGCCCTGTACCTGAGCGCGGATGCAGAATTTTTCCATTTTGCTAAATTCATAAGTTCTTGGGAACTAGATCTAGACCCCAAATTACCATCTCTATGAAGTGTTCGTTATTAACTCTAGCCCCCCAACCTCTTCCCTTCCCAAAGCTCTGTGGCCACCAAATTTCACAATTGATTATATGTCTTACGTTGATTTTTTAATATTATGAGGTTTAAATCTTTTCTCCCTCTTAACAAAGGCAAGGAATCCCTGAGAGAGGAACAATTATAATAGTAATAAAAAATGTATACCATCATTTTATGTACTTAATATATCGTGAACAACAAAAATTTCTCTTTTACGCTAATAAAACGCTAGAATGATATTTCACTAACCAAAACACACACACATACACTCTCTCTCTCTCTCTCATAGATACTTGCTCATTCACTCACATCATGTTGGAGCTTTCACAAGCGTCAAAGCACCTACAATTATTTCCAACTCAAAGAGAAGCTACAATGCCAAATACATCTAAGACAGGTCTCATCAAAAATAAAACTGCCTCTCCTACTCCAGTTACATACAGACTGTCAATAAAATCTGTTCCAATTTGCCCAAGTATTGGTCTATTTTAGACTTCCACAAAGTTAATAGATTCTTTAAAAATTTGTTCACTTGCACAATAAATTCTTAAAATATGTCTGATGAACTAATCTCATCGATCAGAACTGACTTTTCTGAAGGATTTAAGAGGTCAGAGAAAATATGAAGAACTCTGCTAGATGATAGAAAAATACAGTTTTTCTAATAAAAGGTTAAATTTTAAAAGTCAAGCTGTGTTTGAATGACAATATGTGACCTGCATGCAAAAATTATCCAGGATATCTGGGTTCTGATGCCAGAATTTGGGGAATCTGAACACTAAGTTTCAAGCCAAAAGGAGTGAAAATTGCTTATTTTTTCAGATGCACAGGGAATGCACCTATTATTGCTATACAGTTTATTCCTTCTGTAATTTCACTAATTTTTTATTCATGCATTTTAAAGAAACTTTACTATTACATTATGATACATATTGTTTAAATGTTAATTTCTGCAAAAACTAATAAACATATATCATCTTTGAAAAGGATCTTATCAACTAAGAAAGACCACAAAAAAGTTTTTATCAAAATTTCAAGTACTTACTCAAAGCAGATATTGGGGACAGTTGGTAAAACTGAAAAGAGAAATGCCAGTGATTGGAAACTGGAGGCAAAAATGCCACAAAGCATTCCAAAATGACACACCCAGAACCGGGAGTGCACCACTACGGACAAAGATAGTTCAACGGCCAGGTATTGAAAGCACAAGGCTTTTAAGGTGATTATCACTTTGAATAATGGAACATTTTAAGCCATAAGTCCTTAGGAGATTTATAAATAATCTTCATATTATGGAAGAATTTCATAAGAAATTCATTAACTTTTTCATGTCTCCACTAGAAGCATTCAGTCTCCTTGAAAATATTTCCAACTTACAAGGTAGATATAGATAATAATATCATCATGGGTATACCCTGCTGAGTAACAACAAAACGTAAGCCAGTTAAAGTTATAAATCTCATTTAATAGAATGAATAACATATGAGGTAAATATTATTTGAGAACTGGGGAATTTGGCCAGTTATCACAGCTAAAATTTCATCTTTCAGACCTTATTTCCTTCTTTCTGTCCTTCCTTCCCATCCATCCTGTTCATACAACCTTGGCCTTGTTCCAGAAAACATTTAACATGATTTTCTAAAACTGTATGAAAATGCAAAATAAATCAAAATGAAAATAGCTGTTAACTATTGAAAATAGATGTCAGCTTTTTAAAAGTACATGTGTGGAAATATGTATTTTATAGGAAAAAAATTAGAATGGCATAGACCAGTATGTTAACAGTGGTGTTATTATGGGCAAATTTTTGTTTTCCTGTTTTATGGGTTTTTTTTCAAATTTTCTGTAGAATTGGAATTAGAATAAATTTAGAATTAGACCTTAAAAAGATATATGTTTTAGGGCTTCCCAGGTGGCGCAGTGGTTGAGAGTCCACCTGCTGATGCAGGGGACGGGTTCGTGCCCCGGTCTGGGAAGATCCCACATGCTGCAGAGCGGCTGGGCCCATGAGCCATGGCTGCTGAGCCTGCGCGTCTGGAGCCTGTGCTCCGCAACAGGAGAGGCCACAACAGTGGGAGGGAGGCCTGCCTACAGCAAAGAACAAACAAACGAAAAAAGATATATATATATATATTTTTTTGCTGTATGCGGGCCTCTCACTGCTGTGGCCTCTCTCGTCACGGAGCACAGGCTCCGGACGCGCAGGCTCAGTGGCCATGGCTCATGGGCCCAGCCGCTCCGCGGCATGTGGGGTCCTCCCAGACTGGGGCATGAACCCATCACCCGTGCATCGGCAGGCGGACTCTCAACCACTGCGCCAACAGGGAAGCCCCAAGATATATGTTTTAAACAGATGAGAAACATGTGGGAAAGAGAGAATTGGAAAAAAAAAAAAAAAAAAAAAAAAAAAAGATGTTTCAGGGATAAGATTCCCAAAACAGAAGCCATAAAGTAGAGGAAGGTCACAGCACTGGCTCACAACTTGCTCACAGTTTTATGGAACAATCAACTCTGACAATCCCATTTAGAATTGTACCAAAGAGAATAAAGTCTAAATAAAAATAACTCGGAATAAATCTAACTAAGGAAGTATTAGACACTGATGCAAGAAAGTGAAGACAACAAAGACAGATGGAAAAATGTACCATGTCCATGGACTGGAAGAATCAATATTGCTAAAATGACCATACTACCCAAGGCAATCTAGATTCAATCCAATGCCTATCAACTTACCAATGGCATTTTTCACAGAACTAGAACAAATAATTCTAAAATTTGTATGGAAACACAAAAGACCTCAAACAGCCAAAAAAATCTTAAGAAAGAAGAACAAAGCTGGAAGTATCACTCTCTCTGATTTCAAATTATACCACAAAGCTATAGTAATCAAAACAGTATAGTAATGGCACAAAAGCACACACAGATCAATGGAATAGAATGGTGAGTCCAGAAATGAACCCACACTCATATGGGCAGTTAATCTACTAAAAAGGAGGCAAGAATATACAACAAGGAAAAGACAGCTTCTTCAATAAATGGTGTTGGGAAAACTAGACAGCTACATGCAAAAGGATCAAACTGGACTACTCTCTCCATCCATGCACAAAAATAAACTCAAAATGGATTGAAGACTTAAACATAAGACCTGAAACCATAAAACTCCTAGAAGAAGGCATAGGCAGAGCGCTCTTCGATATTGCTCCTAGCAATATTTTTTTGGATATGTCTCCTCAGGCAAGGGAAACAAAAGCAAAGATAAACAAAGGACTATATCAAAGTGAAAAGCTTTTATACAGCAAAGGAAACTATATCAACAAAACAAAGAGGCTGCCTACTGAATAGGAGAAGATATTTGCAAATGATATATCCAATAAGGGGTTAATATTCAAAACAAACAAAGAACTCAACATAAAAAAAAACAAAAAACAAAAAATACCTAAATAATAAATGGGCAGAAAACCTAAATAGACATTTTTCCAAAGAAAACATACAGATGGCCAACAAGTGAATGAAAAATGCTCAACATCTCTAATCATCAGGTAAATGCAAATCAAAACCACAATGAGATATCACCTCACACCTGTCAAAATAGTTATTATCAAACAAATAACAGGTGTTGGAGAAGATGTGGAGAAAAGAGAACCCTTGTACACTGTTGGTGGGAATGTAAGTAGGTGCAGCCACTGTGTAAAACAAAATAGAGGTTTCTTTTTTTTTTTTTTTTTTTTTTTGCGGTACGTGGGCCTCTCACTGTTGTGGCCTCTCCCGTTGCGGAGCACAGGTTCCGGATGCACAGGCTCAGCAGCCATGGCTCACGGGCTCAGCCACTCCGCGGCATGTGGGATCTTACCGGACCGGGGCATGGACCCGTGTCCCCTGCATCAGCAGGTGGACTCTCAACCACTGCGCCACCAGGGAAGCCCTAAAATAGAGGTTTCTTAAAAGACAAAAAAATAGAACTACTGTATGATCCAGCAATTCCACTTCTGGGCATTTATCCCAAGAAAATGAAAACACTAATTCAGAAAGATAAATGCACCTCTCTGTTTAGCGGCATTATTTATAATTGCCAAGATATGGAAGCAAACTAAGTGTCCATCAACAGATGAATGGATAAAGAAGATGTGGTATAACAATGGAATATTACTCAGTCATAAAAAAGAATGAAATCTTGCCATTTGCAACAACATGGATGGACCTAAAGGGTATTATACTAAGTGACAGAGAAAGACAAATACCATAGGGTTTCACTTATATGTGGAATCTATAAAACAAAACAAATGAACAAACGTAACTAAACAGAAACAGTCACAAATACAGAGAACAAACAGTGATTGTCAGAGGAGAGGGCGTTGCAGGGAGGAGAGAAATAAGGAGGTGAAATTGTCAGAGGTGAGGGAGGTTAAGAGGTACAAACTTTCAGTTACAAAATAAATAAGTCACAGGTATAAAATGTACCGTGTGGGGAATATAGTCAATAATTATGTAATAGAGAGCCCGCACACAGCAACGAAGACCCAACACAGCCAAAAAAAAAAAAAAAACAGAATGAGATCAAAGGTATCACTACTCTAGAATTATGGTAAGAATACCACACTTGGTCTTAGAGATGCTGGGTTACAATCCTAAACTGTGGATGATATTTAGCTTTATAGCCTTGATCAAGGCTTCTGATGCTCCTGATACCCCAGATTATTAAAAGTAAAAGAGGCATGGTAGCTCTTGCTATGGCAGCTTGAAATGAAATAGCTGCTACAGAGAAGCTCACTCCAAGCCTGCAAACTCTAATAATACAAGGGTGAGATGATTCTCTCATCCCCCCACGAGTTACAATGAGAAAAATTCTAATTGCTCATAAAATGGTTTTCAAGTGTCTGCTTCAAGTAACTTCTCATTTATTTCACTGGTCTTTGGGTTTCCAACATGAAATGACTCAACAATAGATAATAATCTTTCTGGAAGAGATGGAGTAAAATTTAAGTAAAAACTGTCACACAAAATATGATAGCAAAATAGGAGAAAAAAGAAATAGATGTCAGATTTGATAGGAAAACAACATAGTAAAAAACCAACAGCCTCCTCAATTCTTATTAGAAATCAAAATATTTTAAATGAGATATAAAAACTCAGAGTTTTATTTCCAGATGAGCATTTCTTTACAAGTATTATAATATACTATATACTCATAGATGAATTAGACAGAATTTTACATATTTTTTGTGATTTTAAGTGATCATTCATTGATTTATTGATCATTAGTTGATTTATTCATCTCATATGCCCTACCATCTCCTATACAAAGATCTTAACTAAAACCAATAAAAGTCATTTTAATGCCTCAAATAAATATAAGGTTTTTTCTTTCAATCGTTCTTTATGTTGTATTCATCCAACCATCAGTATCTGGATTGACACAGAAAAAAACAAAAATAAAATAAATGCAATTTCTTTATATTAAAAAGAAAAGAAAGAAAGAGTAGAAAGGAACAAAAGAGCCTCCCTCTAATAAGGTTCAACCAAATAACTGAAATCTACCTTTCCTGCTCCTGCTTCATCCGTACTCTCTCCTCTTCTGATGTAAGGGAGTCCTGCATTTTTATTTTACCCGTTTTCTCAATCTTGTCATCTTTTCGATGTTTGCCAAACCTGTTGATAACAAAAAATTCTAACTTGTCAATATATACAAAACGCGTTGTCGTTCTTTTGGGATAAAGACCTATGCACTCAATGAAGTGTGAGCATCCTCAAAATGAGGCCCCAGTGTCTCCTGCCCAGTATTAATATTTTCAATCAGATTACTTTAATCCTTTTTAATTAGAACTTTCCAGAGAAAACCCTTTTTGGAAATGGCCTCCATACCCATTTTTCTTTAGGCAACACAAAAATAACAACAAAATTCTTGCAGTTCATTCTTATTAAACACACAATCCATAAAGGTATAGAACAGAGTGCCGAGTACATCAGGTGTGGAGGATAAAACTCTGCATCAGAGTGGGGTTTTTTTAGGACTGCAGAATGATAATCCACAATCATCTTTTTTTTTTTTTTTTTTTTTTGCGGTACACGGGCCTCTCACTGTTGTGGCCTCTCCCGTTGCGGAACATAGGCTCCGGACGCGCAG
Source organism: Tursiops truncatus (assembly GCF_011762595.2). Taxonomy (NCBI): domain Eukaryota; kingdom Metazoa; phylum Chordata; class Mammalia; order Artiodactyla; family Delphinidae; genus Tursiops; species Tursiops truncatus. The sequence goes on along the minus strand of NC_047035.1, from coordinate 158,898,351 downwards.
GCTCAGCGGCCATGGCTCACGGGCCCAGCCGCTCCGCGGCACGTGGGATCTTCCCGGACCGGGGCACGAACCCGTGTCCCCTGCATCGGCAGGAGGACCCTCAACCACTGTGCCACCAGGGAGGCCCCCACAATCATCTTTTTAATGATCTCTCCATAAACAACTATTCTTTATTTTCACAGTCAGTTTTATTGGCAACATTCCTCATAGTCTAAACACTGACAAACAAGGTCACATTTGCAAGGTTCAAAGTAGAAAGGATAATTTACACTGTGATCGTACTTTGGGCTTATTAAACTGAAAGCTTTAAGGAAGTCTCAACAAATACTGTTCCTAAATCTGATGAAAAGCTATCGCCGAATGTGGCATCTTTGACTTGGAAATCTGTATCTGATCAAAAACAAACATGAGGAACAAACACGCAATTCAAAAACAGTGCACACACATTTCCACATATGGGCCCTGAATTCGAGGCTCTCCAAAAAAACACTAATATTATTCCCTTCGGGCATCCAAAATACCTTAGAAACCTCAGACTTGGTATCCATCCTTTTTCCTGCTCTGTTACTTTTCTCTACTTTTCTCCAGACCATGTTGCCTGGAAGGCATGTGTTCCATCCCCTGAAATAATATTCATCTGTAGTGATTTGGTCACCAGATGTTTCAAAAAAGAAATCTTTTATAGACAGTTACTCAACTAAGCATTCATAAATATATAAAGTATACCAAGCATTTTCTGAGCACAAAGTAGGAATCTGGCTTATGGTGACAATTAATCATATTGAAAAAGAGACGAGTAAAAGAGTTGGTCCAAAGCTGATATAAAAGAGAAAAAAGTATCTCAATTACTGGTGTGGTTGGGAGCATATGTCTTTCTTTTTTGATATAAATCTGATGTTAAATACCGGTTTATACAGGAAGTGTACATGGGAATATCTCATGGGTTCACCAAAGTAACACTATGTTGGAAATAAGTAAGGGAAAGCATTCTCAAGATGTTAAAATAGAAAAAAGTTAAAGTCTCACCACCACTATTCCTTCAAAATTATGTGTATTATTAAATGGCATTGAAAACTGCCTGTAAAATAAAGCATAAAGCAAATCTACCCTTAACTTTTAATGTTATTTAGAAATTAGAAGATCATTTCAGCGGCAAAAAAGAAGAAAAAAAAAAAAAGAAAAGAAAAGAGAAACTCCCTGGGAACTTAAGCCCCGAAAATGATGATGTCTTACAGGGGAGAAACTATGTACTATGCTTTTAAAACTAATAAATACAAAGCATTAAAGATAAAAACTTTCTTTTTCCGTTGTTTTTGTCAATATATCAATAATGCCTAAGAGTTAAGCATAATGATTGTCTTTATAGAATGAATTAATAAATGAAAGAGCAAACATAAACAACTGATACGTCCCAGGAGAAGCCAACATTTGACAAAAATTTATTGAGCAGCTAAGGACAGGGCTAGACAAATTCATTCAAGTGTCATCAGCACGTAGATGGTATTTAAAGCCCATGTGAATCCCATCATGAAAATTCTGCAACATTGAGGCACCTGGAAATATAAAATGTATTAAATTCTAACTTCAAGAAAAGCATCAAGTTCAAATCTTAATACATGACATTTATTTTTTTAATTGGAGTATAATTGCTTTACAATGTTGTGTTAGTTTATACTATACAATGAAGTGAATCAGCTATATGTGACATTTTACTTGTAATACAGATTCCTAAAGGTAAATCATTTAACCATTTAGTTTTTCAGTTCATAAATATCCTTCAAACAATACAACGTTGCCATATTGACCTGTTTTGTTGGTGTTGCTGGTTCACATTCTAGATTACATACATTCAACCCTGTACCATATTTGAGAAACACTACCATGATACAAGATATATCATCTATCTTTACCAAAAGGTACAGTTTAATCTTCCAAGAAGAATCTGCCCTTTGAGTTAATAATGTGGGGAAAAATTGACGTGGTTGACTTTCCCATGTTTTCAAGCAGTTTCGATATTTTCAACCCAAAACCTAACACTGAATTTAATCAGCTATTGTTAAAATCTTTTTTAAAATGGTCTTCGTCCTATTTTGTGAAGAAAGTTTCAGTTTTCTATCTCAGTCTACCAACTTTCAGTTTTTTATCTCAAATACACATGATTAAAAAGAAAAAAAGAAACAAACCTATGAATCCCAACTCATATTTAGGAAGTGAATTTTTTTCTCATTGTATTTGATGCCAAAATATTAGTTTTCTCAACTGCCTCATAATCACCAGAATATACTATTTTATTATTTGTAAATTTATTATCAAACTGTTATATTTTCCTTTTAAAAACTACAGCTTCAAGATTAATGTATGAAAACCTGAACAAACCATAGATGAAATGTTTATAGGTTAGCATTTGGACATTTCCCTTAACGCCTGCTTTAGTTAATAAATTATGTGATTTCTTTAAGGCATTCTATAAAAGCACAGCACATTACTTGTTAACTGGGGTAAAAATGGATCCCTCAGCTATAACTTTCTGACAGAATGAAATAAAGACTGTAAATGAAAAAAATATAGCAACCATTCTAGAGTATAAAAAGAAAAAGGAATTAGCTATATCCTCATCACTCTAATTGCCAATCTATTCTAGTGTTCATCTTAATTTATAGTTGCTTAATTCTTTCTGAAAGGGGGACAGGGGAGGTCATTGAAAAATTTCAGCTACACATGGGCTCACAGAGTCAATTTCACAGCTGAAATCAGTAATCAACCTACGAAGACAATCATTTAATAGCAAGATGCTTAGAAACTTGGAGGACATCAATTACACTTATTTTATTATCTTAAATGCCACAGATGAATTTCAAATGGGTCATTTTCCAAGGAACAGCATAGCTGAAAAAACATGGTGCTAATAGTATGTCCAGGAAGCAAACCCATTCCCAGCAAAGAATCAGTTTCGTCAGCTGCCTTCTGACCACCCCATACACATGTTCGAAGAGAAATGTCTGCCACCTCTAGAAGGACTTCTTGGTCAAATCTTAGGATGTATTAATACAGTAGAATGGCCTTTTTTTTTTTTTTTAGAGACAAAAAGAAAAATAGAGAGCTTGAGAAAAAACTGAAAGGGAAAAATTTCTCTACAGGTACTGCCCCATGGAGACAGAAGGGACAATGAAAGAAGTGCCAATAAGCCACTGGAGACTCCTTTCACAGAAGGATACAGTAGATGAGCCCGTCTTATCAGAGTGAAATTGATTGCAAATTTGCTTAAACATATGGCTTTCTTCATAAAGGATACAGCGATGTTTCCATTCAGCTAATCTCCAAGTGATGTGCCAAATGGGTTCTACCATGACGTGCTACAAATGAGATCATTGCCGTCTGCCAGATCAGCCATATATATTATTATTATTGCAAAGAGTGATGGGCAAGATGTGCACTTGAATGCGGGAAGAAGAAAACAAACAAACCAACAGTCACAATGGACTGCAACAAAATTCTGCTGGTTTTATATAGAAAAAGCCATCATGAAAAATTAACTGATAAAGAGTTTTGTGCTTTTCAACCATCATTTTGGTTTTTAGCAAATTAACGTCATTCTCTCTGTGGTATAAATAACACTGAACTATTTTTACTATATTTTCTACTGCTACTAAAATTAGAGATCTTTAGGAAAGATTAGGCTGAATGATAACACACAGCATCCTGCTATAAATAAAAAAAAATGAAATTGGTTTTGTAATGAAAGGGCTTTTCCTAATATCATATTTGAAAACACAATAGAGGAAAAAAGAAAGTCTAAAAAATCTGCTGCCATATTTAAAAATAGATGAACAGACTATCTAGAACCAATTACCTTGTAAGTTTTGAGAAATAATTTTTAAAATAAGATTTTCTTCCAAAATAACTCACTGAAATGTCACCTAGAAGTCTGGTATTTCTCACTGCTAATTACAGAGGTCTTCATGTCTAAGGAGGGCTTTGCTATAAGACTTGTACTACTATTTACCCTAAGAAACGTATAGGTTAAGTGATACTGCTTGGCTGGGGAAAGAAGTGAAAATGGCACAAATCCAAATTCAGTGTCAGCTACCAGAAGCCTTGCGTCCTCCCCCCACACCCAACAACTCCCACACTGGTATGGTCAACACAGTCTTCTAACTCCATCCCCTGCCCTATGTTTGGGTGCCCTACATATGTGCACCATCACATGATTTAATCATCCCTTTCTCCAGGAACTCGCTGTCTCTTTCTGGAACCTTCCAGTTCCTGGTGGACACAAGTGTTGGTACAGCCATTGTGCTACCCTGTCTTTGACCACTGCCTGCTATACTAATGGGCCAGGGCCCTAAAGATCCTTGAGAGATGCCAGCTGCCCAGTGGGCCAAGTTCAAGAACCTGTAGAGCAAAACCGAAGACCATGTCCTGTGCCATTCCTGCATCCCCATCAGCAACCTGTATGCCTCAGGACACACGTTCACTCAACCAGAATCACCAGCTTTTAACCTCATTCCTCTGTAGTCCTTTGAGTGATACTTTTCCTAAATGGTTTTGGATCCAAGTTTCTCTACAAACTCTTTATCAGTTGAATCTCGTATAATCTTACCCTACATTCCTAGTGCCAGCGGTGACTCCCCTTAATTCATCACCCCGGTGATGAACTTAGGAACTGATTTTTGCCTTAAAGCCCTAAAAGGTAGCTGCTCTACATTTTAGCTGAAGAAAATAAACATCTAGCCACGTGTCTCTGCAGGTTGTTCTAGTGCACTCCTGTCCGAGTGCACTGAGGCTCCACATGCACAGATGTCTGAAGATGGAAGCCTAGAGATGAGTCACCTTATCCAATGTCTTCATTTGACAGACAAGGAAATTGAGGCCCAAGAGGTCTGCACGCAGAGCTGTGCAAAGTCACCTTGCGAGTCAGGAACAGAGCTCAGTTCACCTCAGTGAGTTTAAGAGACCTTGATGGGGGCTTCCCAGGTGGCGCAGGGGTTGAGAATCTGCCTGCCAGTGCAGGGGACACGGGTTCGAGCCCTGGTCCGGGAAGATCCCACATGCCGCAGAGCAATGAAGCCTGTGCGCCACAACTACTGAGTCTGTGCTCTAGAGCCCGTGAGCCACAACTACTGAGCCCACGTGCCACAAATATTGAAGCCCACGCCTAGAGCCCGTGCTCCACAACAAGAGAACCCACCACAATGAGAAGCCTGCACACCGCAACGAAGAGTAGCCGCTGTTTGTGGCAACAAAGACCCAATGCAGCCAAAAATAAATAAATAAATTTACTAAAAAGAAAAAAAAAAAAGAGACCTTGGTGGGTCTGAACTTCGACACTCCTAGAGAAAATGAAATTCCCAGACCCATGAAGTTCACTCCTAAGTGAGACATAGAACTGAGCACCTGTTGAAGGCTCTTTTGCTCACTTAACAACACTTAACTAGAATTTATTGAATTCTTCTTTATGTATACTTGATCTCATTGATTCCAGTAACCGGCATATGAGGTACGTGTTCTTCAGGGGAAACCTCAGGAAGCACAGGGCGATTTAGTGATTTAACAGGTCATCTAGCAAGTAAGCAGCAAAACCGGAATTCTGGCCCAAGACTCTTCTTATTACCACACACAGCCACCTCCAAATCGGCCAGTCACTCTATGCTTTTATACTGAGAGCATCTGGTTAAAACACCTTGGGTGAAATCAGTGAGATAAATCTTGTATTGCTGGGAGCAAGGAGGTCCAAGGGACACTGTTGCTGCATGAACTTTTCTCTGAAGGCCAGGAGTTCAGACGCAAGGTCAAGAACAGATTCTAATCATTGGAAAGGATCACACAAACTGCCACGTACTCGTTTTCAGGACGTTGCCAGTATTTCTAAGTGCAGCGACGCTCCAGAAGTCAACGCTGTCTGCGTAACGTATGCAAATCATGCCGAGCGACAGCAGAAGCGTGTCAAACCGCCCAAACCCAGTCAGAGGGTAAGACAGCAAGTCCCTGCGTGCATTTCTCTTGTACGATGATGTGCTCGTGGTTTCTGGCCCTACCTTTTGTGTGTGTGTGTGCGCCTCGGCCTCCATTTGATAAATGAGGGGAAAGGGGTCCTTTCTAATGTGTCCTTCCCATACAGGATCTTCCATATTTCAGTGACATTTAAAGAAATTGCTACCATGATTGTGTACCGATTTGCTCAGCAGTGGCTTGTGGCAATGCTGGATCAATCAGGCAAAAGAGGGCTGATTAGGAAAGGCAGAAAGCTCCCATTTAGGCAAAAAACATCTTGGTAATCAACCATGATGAGAAGCAGCCTCGGAAAGGGTGCATGACAACTTGATAGTGCTTTTGTCAAATGGGATGCAGTTTTAAGTCAGCACAGTGTAGCACGGGTTCTCTTTAAAAGGAAATCTGCAGACTTGAGAATCATTATTTGATTGTGTACGGTTTTCATCAGTGCTAGTCTGATTAGATTTAATAAACTAAATTTGTGTTGCTTGGCATCCAGGAAGAAAATAAGTGACTTTTTTTTTTTAATAAAGAAAATATAGCTTCTCCTTAACCAAGCTAGAACAGCCTTCAGACACGTGATGTTCCCTTAATGGACAACATATCCTTCTCAGGACCCCCATTAAATGCCCTTAGAAGTGCATTCTTCCCCTACGTCTTGCCTGTGTTATCGAATCAAGGATGCACAGATTTGCCTAGTAACCCGACACTGCAGGAGTCCAGGACGGATACGGACAAGGAAATAGTAAAGCAATTAAGAAACTGAACCCAGCACATTATCAAATTTGACTTTATGAGAATCATCATAAACTCCAAAGATCTTAAAAACCAAACCAAACACACACACACACACACACACACACACACACCCCAAAAAGCACGGGATCCAGATATAAAGGCTTAAGGAAAAAAAAAAAACAAGCAAGCACAGTAATCCTTCAAAACACAAGATGAACACATAAATAACTCTGAAATAATATTTATAATCTATACTTAGAGCCATTCAAGTCAAATGACAGAAGATGGGTGAAAGTATATCTTAATTATATTAAAGCTTCCCTGACATCAGCTAGTCCATGGACCACACTACATACTTTCTGTAGTAAATAAATTCCTCTTTGTAAAAAGGGGTCAATCAGCAATGACTGTTCCATACAGGATTTTTATAAGGCTTGATATACCTCATTTTTTTTCAGAACATACCCACACAGGTAATCAAAGTACGCTAACCCAAAACACCAAACACGCAAAGGCAAATAATATGCTAAGTAATTGTTTTTGTTTCCCCCCAGCTACTACGTTGACTTTATAATAAATAATATATATATTATTACATATAAGATTAAAATGTATACACACACACACACAATATAGTAAAAACAAGACACAAGTCTGATTTTTCTAAATGCTTAATTTGGCATTGAAATCAGTCATGTCCACTTTAAATGATTTTGAGAGAGTCTGTCCCACAACTACTTCTCTGGATCCTTTCTTTACCACTATACTCCTAATTCCTGCACTGTTCATTTTAATGCATTATTGTTTCATAATACAATACTACAAATTGCAAATTACATTTGGCTCAAGGAGTGATTATGAAAAATACTATCACTGCTGCCTTTGCTAGAATAACTCTGATAATAATGAGAGATTGATTGAGCTCTAAGCAGCCTGAGTGATGAGAAGGGTCAATTGGAACATTTGTATTAAGCTTCTTTTGTTAAACCCAACACTTTGCCACGTTAGAGGCAAATAATCACACCCTATATCTGGTTACCATGGTTTTCCTTTTCCTAAAGCATCAGAACAATTTAATACGTGGTACTGCCCCAAAGGCAGTTCCTATAAGAAATGTTAATGAGACCTAAGTCAAAAAACACATCTATGTAAAAGGGCACTTGAAAGAAGAAAAAGTAAAAGATAGAATGATACTTTACAAAATACCTTTTTTTTTTCTATTAGGACAAAGTCAGGAGTATTTAGTAACAAAGATAATTCTAATAATTTCTGTTACCATCTGCCTATCTGATGCTCAAACTGGCATCCAGGTTATAAATGCTGAGAAAGTAATGCAAACACACGCACAGCTTAAGGGTATCTTTTTTGACTCAGAAATACTCACCCTCAGTTAAATATGTATTGTGCTTCAAAGTCTATGTTTTGACTATTGATACGAGATACCTAATTACAGGTACAGCTAAAACACCCTCCAATATATTCTTATCCTTATGTTTACAGAGCAAATGAAAGTGGTAAAGACAGATAGATAACGTGGTCATTGGCGTTTGGGGGAGGGGAGGAAGGAAACAACTCCGGGAAACTATGAAAGATTAAAACTTCCCCAAAGATCTCATTATCTGTAAAGTTAAGGTGTCAGTCAGCATTTTTTTCTGTCGATGATAGGAAACAATTTCTGATGATTCACATTTCTGAGAATACTCTCTGCAGAGTAAATTAGGAGTCAGAGCTTTTCATTTTTTATCTTTCAGTTGATTTGCATATTCAGATTTAAAATTAAGGAGCTGACCCTTTCTTTTAAGGCCCAACAGGGCTGTGCAGGCAAATTACCAAGTGCTGGAGGCCACACCTAATTCTTAGACCAAGAAAAACGAGCAATCCCGCCCCGGGTCTGCGGCTCCTCACCTCAGCGCCCACACCCACCGTCTACCTGACTCACATCACCCTCTTAAAGAACAAATCATCTAAGTTCGCAGACTTGGTTAAAATCGGTGTTCTTACAGTGCACCTGGGTCCTGGCAAGTCTAATACATACAGAAGGTGACCGTGTGACACCAAAATCTGGCAATGGCTCTTTTCTTTATTCTTCTGTGCTGGGGCTTCACGCCACCAGGACGCACAGTACTGAGTATTGTTTATGACTCAGAACCCAGCTGGTAACTGCCATCCACAGTCTTGGGATGGGTTCAGGGATCGAATGACAGGGGCTCAGGAGGAAGAGACAGGTTTAGGGTCTCCCCTCCAATCAGCACGCCCCTCCTGGGAAGGGGACATGAAATCTGACAGATGGCCAACCACCACATTTTCCCTTATTTGTCTAAAGAGTTCAACAAGCATTCCAATACAGAACTTGTAGATCTGTGCACTGGCCTGGAATTCCTCTCATCCCAACTCACTTCCACCTCCTAAGAACTGTCACGTCTGCTCTGCCTGTTGTGTGGTCTGAGGCTCCATGACTCTCTGGCAAACACAAGGCGTAAGTGGGGCTCTGTCAGAACACGCATGTTTGTCCAACAAACCCTCCTGGAACCGGAGCCAACACTACTCACAGTCGGTTTAAATCCCCACATCTCCCCAGTTACAGCAGCTGTTACAGGATATCATTATGTTGCTTTTCCTGGGCTGAAGTTCGACCTGTCTGGTCTAAACTAGTATAATCATGGTATATTAGTAAACCTCATTTCACTGAGGGCAATACACACACACACACACACACACATATATGTATACACACGTATTTCTGGAGAGAAATAAACTATACATCTTTTTTTTAGCAAAGGCACTCAGAATATTTATCTAGGAACTAACACAGGAATAATTAATCTAAGGGGAGAAAAGCCCATGAGGAAAGAACTTTAACAACAGGAGCTGACAGATATGCAGCACCTTAAAATTTCAAAAAGCTTTTTTAATACACAGTCTTTCATTTCATTCTTCAAACGAAATGTGAAGCAAGTGGAGATCAGGAAACTGAGGCTGATGGGTTAAATGCCAGAGATGGTAGAGCTGGGCTGGGAAAAGAAGGCTTCAAACTCTAAACCCCAAGTTCTTTCCACTACAGAATACCCTTCTCCCTCTTAGACTGACCTTAACCCCTTCGAATGCCCCCTTAGGTTCTTCATGTTCATTTATATGTTAAAAGTAAAGCAAAATCTTTATTGCACTGAAATCACGTTGAAAATAAACTGTAAGAAAGGTCACCACGTAAGCTTCTTAAATGGCGTAACATCAACTAGACTGTAAAACACTCGAAAGTGGTCGATGTAATTTTAACTCTTAAGCAGGGGTCCTCCACACAGAATGATGGCTGAGACGTATTGCCGATAGATGGACCAGAGACAATCAGACACAAAACACCAAAGCATCCAGGGAAACTTATCTGAAGGTCAACAACTCAATTGCATCTTGGACGGCAGTTGAGCTTGGGCAGGGTTCCTTGACCTTGGCATTGTCAAGATTTCAGGCCAGATAATCCTATGTGTGTGGGGTGAGGGGGTCCTTGTGCATCGTAGGTTGTTAAGTAGCATCTCTGGCCTCCAGCCACCACATGCCAGCACACCCCCTCCCCATTTGTGACAACCATATAAGTCACCAGACATGGCCAAAGTCCCCTGTGGGGCAAATTCCTGGGGGTTGAGAACTACTGGGCTAGGGTTTAAGACAAACAACTAAGTTCAGTGTGATAGCCTTATTATTTACAAAGAAGAAGAGGAGTCAAAGGATAGTAGAAGGTGATTGGTCTTAACCAATCATTTATTTCAGGACTACTTCCTCCACACTAACGAAGGAAAGCTCTTTCTACAGAGAGGGTTAAGGTTGAATGCTGATGATCATCTAAGTCTCAGAAGACAAGATCTAGCTGGAATATTGGGGGAATATATCCATACAAATCAGTGGGTTTAAAAGGCACCAAATTCGTACAATCAACATTAGAACACTGACTGAGAACTTCTACTCCAAAATCAGGAAGACATGGGTTGGACTTCCCTAGTGGCGCAGTGGTTATGAAGCCGCCTGCCAATGCAGGGGACATGGGTTCGAGCCCTGGTCCGGGAAGATCCCACATGCTGCGGAGCAACTAAGCCCGTGCGCCACAACTACTGAGCCTGCGCTCTAGAGCCCGCAAGTCACAACTACTGAAGCCCGCGCGTCTAGAGCCCATGCTCCACAACAAAGAGTAGCCCCCACTCACCGCAACTAGAGGAAGCCTGCGCACGGCAATGAAGACCCAGTGCAGCCAAATAAATAAATAAATAAATTTTTAAAAGAAAAAAAAAGACATGGGTTACCTGATGTGTGGCAATTGGCACTATTAAATAATAATAAAAATACTAACTATAAAAAGTAGTAGTAGCAAAGATTAAATACAATGTTTTTAAACAGGTAATGCACTGCTGGCAGAAATCATTACTCAGTAAATATCAGAAACAATTTTCTAACAAAAATATCTCTATATTCAGCCCCTCCTCCTGTGTTTCCAGCTAGCTCCTCTAGGCTCCCTACATTGGGTAGATCATGACCACTTCAAGTGGTAGATATAAGCAGGTATTCCAGGATTTGTGGTCTACTCCCCATCTTTTGGGGTAAGCCAAAATGATCTGGCCGGTGGTGGGGCTTGGCTGGCACGGCAGCGTGACGGTGGCCAGCAACGCAGTGCTACGGAGCAGCTGCAATTTCAGAGGCCAGAGGCCACTGGGCTTCAGAAACCGTGAGATGAAGAGGCAGCTCCCAGGGGCAGGCGCTCCAGGGCAGACTCTGTGAGTTGCCTACCCATATCCATTCTCCTCCCCCTCCATCGAAGCGGAGCCCCGATTTGGTCGGGAGAGGAAACACGCCTAGTTGAGATAAAACTGTTTTCCCCAGCTCCTCTGAAAACGGGAACAGAAGATGGTAGTTAAGAGCATAACATTGGTGCTAGATTCCTGGGTTAAAATCCCAGCTTTGCCTCTTACTAGCTATGTGACTCACTACCCTTGGACAACTCACTAAACCTCCGGGATGAAATGCGACCACCCGCACGGATTTATTTTGAGAATTAAATGGACGATACATTCCCGGTGTTGGCACATACCAGCACTCCATACATATTAACTATTTCATTATCATCGTGAGCCTCCGTCTCTGGGTCATCGAGGTGGATGGCGGCACTTCCGGGAAGACCCTTACAAAGGGGGCTTCCTCCACTAGCAGCTGCCTCTTCCCCTTCCTGCTTCTTGCTGCTTAGGATTCCGACAAGATGCTCAGAGTTGTCACCAGGAATGACAGTGAGGACACAAATGCACGTTAAGACACTCGTGTTCACAGCAGCATCCTTCACAACAGCCAAAAGGCAGATGCAAACTAAGTGTCTGTGGATGGATGAGTGGATGAACAACGTGTGGTGGATACATACGATGGAATATGACTCAGCCTTAAAAAGGAAGGAGATACTGACACATGTTACAACATGTTTAAAACTTGAGGACATTATGCTAAGTGAAATTAGCCAGTCGAAAAAAGATAAATACTGCGTGATTCCACTTATGTGAAATACCTTGAGTAGCCAAACTCAGAAAGACAGAAAGTTAGAATGGTGGTTGCTAGGGGTGAGGGATGGAGAACGGGAAGTTACCGTTTAAAGGGGATAGAGTTTCCCATCTTACAAGATGAAAGGAGTGCTGGGGAAGGATTGTGGTGATGGTTACACAGCAATGTGAGAATGGTTTAGATAGAGCCAAGACATGGAAGCAACGTAAATGTTCAAGGACAGAAGAATGGATAAAGATGTGGTATATAATATGTGTGTGTGTGTGTGTGTGTGTGTGTGTGTGTGTGTGTGTGGAATGGAATATTACTCAGCCATAAAAAAGAATGAAATACTGACATCTGCAGCAACATGGATGGACCTACAGATCATCATACTAAGTGAAGTGAGTCAGACAAAGACAAATATCGTATGAGATCATTTTTATGTGGAATCTAAAAAAATGATACAGGGCTTCCCTGGTGGAGCAGTGGTTAAGAATCCGCCTGCCAATGCAGGGAACATGGGTTCAAGCCCTGGTCCGGGAAGATCTCACATGCCACGGAGCAACTAAGCCCATGGGCCACAACTACCGAGCCTGCGCTCTAGAGTCTGTGTGCTGCAACTACTGAGCCTGCGTGCCATGACTACTGAAGCCTGCGCGCCTAGAGCCCGTGCTCTGCAACAAGAGAAGTCACCGCAATGAGAAGCCCGTGCACCACAACGAAGGTAGCCCCCGCTTGCCACAACTAGAGAAAGCCCGCACACAGCAACGAAGACCCAACACAGCCAAAAATAAATAAATTAATTAATTAAGAAAAAAAAATAAAATAAAATAAAAAATGATACAAATGAACTCATTTACAAAACAGAAATAGACTCACAGACACAGAAAACAAAGTTGTGGTTACCAAAGGGGATGAGGAGGGGCAAGACATATTAGGAAGTTGGGATGAACATATACCCACTCCTATATATAAAACAGGTAATCAACAAGGACCTACTGTATAGCACAGGGAACTATGCTCAGTATATTATAATAAACTATAACGGAAAAAATCTGAAAAAGAATATATACATATATATCAGAATCACTTTGCTGTACACTTGAAACTACCACACCATTGTAAATTAACTATACCTCAATGTAAAAAGTTTTTTTTTTTTCAAACGGATAAGATGGTAAATGTTATACGTACTTTACCAGAATTAAAAAAATAAAGCAATACATATTAAGGATGGCTGAGTAAAAAGGAGGTAGTGACATTGCTTACGCTCTGGCGCCACCATACACGGCTTGGATGGTCAATCTTCAGACCTCTTTTAAATTAGAGAAAAATAAGCCGTGTCTTCCTCTATCCACAGTTATTGTGCTACAACCAAAACCATTTCTCACAGATAAAAGCACGGAGATAAGAAGGCAAGAAGGAGTGTTTCCTTTCAGGTGTTCAGATTCCCAAATAAAGGAAAGGAGACTATATTCTTTGCAACATCTTTGGAAAGGATCCCATCTTCACATCAATACCTCAACTGGTTCAGTCCTACAGTTCCCAGCAACTAATTTTCTCCTCAAGATGTCACCCTCACAGTCACTCCGCGGTGGCCAAGGGACAGCAGGATGGGGCCAACAGCCTTCCAAGAGGGAGAGAGCGGAACTAAATGAGAACCAAAAAACCCGCCAACAGGGGCCTCCTCCATTCAGGACAATACCGCCATTCGGGCTGACAAAGCCTTCTCAGTAGAAAACAAGAAGCAAACCACGCTCCCTGAGTCAGAAGTGATTTCATTTCCCCTCATTGTTGTTGATGCTATGTGGGCATTTCTCCAGTGGGGGAGCAGAGACACCTTCACACACTTTATTATTCGGCCGTTAATGGTGTTTCTCTCTAATTAGACAGCTGCAGCTCAGCTGCATGTATTCAGGACAGTGGAAGAAACTTCTAGAAGAAAATATCCTGTTCTATTGCTGACCAGAGTATCTGGAAACAGTATGAAAACCCTGCTTTAGTGAACTATATAACTCTCATCTCACAAGAAAAATAATGTTCAAAGGAGTTTTGCCAGACTAGACGGGGGTCTACTCTAAGAGAAAAAGCGTAAAACTTTGACAGTAAAGATAATAAGACCCATATGGATAAAACTATATTTAAATATGGGACCTTTCAAGAAAAGAGTTCCACAGGAAAAATGTTATATAAGTTTTTTTCTATTTGTTCATTGAAGTTGAGAAGACAGATCTAAAATCTTCGTAATAACCTTCTAAAGCTTTGTACTGGTTTCTAACTATGACCAAACAATAGCTAACTAGTTACATTTTCTGCTTTTAAAAAATTACTTAGTTTACAATACCTTATTACTGAAAATATAAAAGAAGTCAAAATTGTGTCACAGCAGGGAATACATATAATTCTACACTTTCCTGGGAAATATATTTCCAGAAAGAAATCTAGTTGCAATGTTTTTGAATGCAGCAATGGCTATAAAGTACAGAAAACACAGAATGATTCATGATAGCAAAAATGCATACAAAAATAATAAAAAGGTTTTTAAAAATGATGTATATAAGCAGAGCACAGCCAGGAACCCTTCAGGAAAGGGCAATAAACTAAAATCACGGCCATGCTCAATATACCAATTGAACAGTATCTAAACCCATTAAGAGCTTGAACATAGCCAAAACTTCATATCCCCTTGGATGGAACGTAAAACATCAGCAGTGTTGCCTTGAAAAACAAAGATATCTGCAAATCACAGTTTATTAAAAAAAAAATTTCTTTTTTTTTTTTTGAAGCCACGGGAACGGAAGCACTCATGAATCTTGGGAAAATACGTCCTGGGAAAGCACAGTCTGAAAATGAGGACTCCTGAGTATGTATCATAATGGTTAAAATGTCACAATATTTAAAAAAAAAAAATCTTTCACACAAGGTAATTTTAAAGCTGGTTCTTTGATGAAGCAAGCAATTTATCTGACCTCAGGATCTTTCTTGTTTGGAGAGAAAAGTGGAGGAGGGTCCTATTGTCACGTAGCATCTGAGTCACCAGGGTCCACCCGCTCGGGTCACGGGGTGCACAGCAACCCGACAACTGCCAACAGGAGGGAACAGGACAGAGATGGGAGACGATAAATTCTCCCACCTCGAAGGAAAGAGCGATCCCACAGTCAACAAAACCATTTCATCATTTTATTCATCTTTCTTCCAAGTTATATTTTGGTAATAACTTACTTAAAAAAAATTAATTCCTCGAATCCTAATTTCTACAAACCTTTGTGAAAATTGGCAGTTGGGATTAACATGCCACTTAAAACATCATTTCTATTGCTCAAAAACAGGGAAATCTGGCACAGGTCTCTGTGCTTGTGTAGAGTGTGTTGGGGGAAAAAAAAAAGAGCTTTGCTTCCTGAAACAGGAGTTGATATATAATATCCTTAACTTGGAACAAGAATTAGCGTCAGGAGGTTGCCAGTACTGGCATCACAAAGAGACACTAAAGTACAGCACAAAACAACGGTCACCATTCAACACGGGTCCAGGGACACCTCCTGACGTCAGCAGCTCCCATGGAGCCGAGGCCATGAGCACCTGTGACTCCTTGGTGGGAGCACATCCTTCTAACGAGTAAGAAATGCACTCGTAGTCTGTTGTATTTTTAGATTCCACATCTACGTGATATCACACAGTATTTGTCTTTCTCAGTCTGATTTATTTCACTTAGCAAAATAACGCCCTCCAAGTCCATCCACGTTGCTGTGAATGGCAAAATTTCATTCTTTAAAGAAGCAGACTCACAGACATAGAGAACAAACTATTGGTTACCAGTAGGGAGAGGGAAGCGGGGAGAGGCAATTAGGGACAGGGGAGTAAGAGGTATAAACTATTGGGTGTAAGATAGGATACAAGGATATACCGTACTACACGGGGAATATAGCCAATAGTTTGTATTGAGTAAAAACTATAAATGGAGGAGAACCTTTAAAAATTGTGAATCACTATGTTGACACCTGTAACATATAATACCATACAGTAACTATACTTGAATAATAAAATAATTTTAAAAAAAGAAACGTACTCCTGCCCTGGCTTTGACAACCACACTTTTCTGGTTTTCCTCCTCTCTCTGCAGCGGCCTCTCCTGGATCACCAGCATCTCCTCCTGCCAACTGATCCCCAGGCTGAGGCCCCGGGCATCTGAAGGGTCCTCAGAGCTCTGGCCTCTGCCCCTGCACACAATTCCCGGGCAGCCCCTCCACTGATACTGCCCCGGGCTCAGAGTCACCTTCTCTGTCTTCAGTTCCCAAATCTCCACTTCGCCAGGCCTCCCCCTCCTCTGCCTCTGTCGCCTCCACTTTTACCTGCAGATAAGTGAACACCAGGTACAACATGTCACTCTCCTCCTCCAAGTACACAAATACGATCCTCTTCCGGGGTTTTCCTGTCTGCACGTGACAATCCACCCAGCCGATCAGGCCAGAACATGGCATTATTTCTTACTGTTCTTTCTCTCTTGTTTTTTATATCTAACCAAACAATCAAGTCGCCTACATTCCTCCTGAGAAATGTATATTGTATCTCTGTCCCCTCGGCCACCACCATTTCTGGCCATGATTTTTACAACAGAGACCTAACAGAGTTCCTGTGTTCTCTCTGGTTCAGCCCTTTTAATTTTTAAAATTAGAAATTATAATTTTCTAAAAATATGTAAATTTTATCAAGTCATTCTCTCGAAAGGCTTCCCAGCGTCCTCAGGATAAGGTCCTAACTGAGTCAGGAGTCCTTCACGATGAGCCACCCTGCTTCTCAAATGCCTCCAGGCTCCTCCCCCCACACCTTTGCAAACCTAGAGGATTTCTACCACCTAAACAGCATCTTTCAAAGAGGGTGTTGCAACCCATTAAAGATGTAAAACTGATTTGGTGGGACTCAACATTTTTCTCGAAAATGGAATTACCGAACAATAATAGTGACTACAACAGCTAGCATTTACATAGCGCATTCTTTGGGCCAGGAGGGGTTCCAAAGTGCTTTGTACATATCAGCTCACTTGAGCTTCCAAGCAACCCTGGGGAGCAGCTACCATTATGATCCGCACTTCACAACTGAGAAAAGTAAAGCACGAAGGTGTTCACGAAGTTGCCCTAAACCCAAGGCTGCCGAGGGTACAGCTGGGAGTTGGCCCCGAGCCATCTAACGTCAGAGTCCAGGCTCTCAAGCTCTATACTCTGATGCCTCTCGGCATTAGAGCCCATCACGAGGAGGAAGGGCAGGGATCAGACGGCAAGATGTTTACTGGAGTTGTTGGCGCGTATGTGTTTCTTGCTGAGGAGGATCACATCAAAGGAGTCTGAATCCCTCTGATGAAAACAACTCCTCTCCTCCAAAAGCGCCTTCAGATACATAAGTCACAACATCTGTAGGACCTCGGTTTTGAGGTCATCTTCTGGAGGGAGGCTGACTCTGCCTCCCGGGCTGGGCCCACCGGCTCTCTGAGCCCCCCTCAACCCCTACAGGCCCCCTCCTGAGGCCCAGGGCCCCCTCGGGCTCCCTTTACACCCGTCACACAATCCCCCGCACCTGGCGTCGAGCCTAGCCTGCCTGGAGCAGGCCTCCAGTAAGTATCCGTGGAATGTGTGGATTAAAGCTTTTACCTCACAGTTACCGAAGAATCACACACGCTCCATAAACAGACTTGAAAAGAATCCACCCCCTCATGGTTGGAAACAATTCTTTCCAGGTGAGGAGTGAAACACTCAGAATTCGTTTCACTGCCCAGGTGACTCTTGTGTGAGAGGCGTGGCTGCACAAACCTACCGCACTCGCTTCCGAGTCACCCGACAGCACAGCTGACGGGGTGACAGAGAGGGCACTGGATACGGTGGGAGGAAGAGGCAGTTCCCTTAAGAGGCAGCGGGAAGGAATATAAAAAAAAGAATGTCTATCTGTGTATAACCAAGTCACTCCTCTGTACAGCAGAGACCGGCACAGCACTGTAAATCAACTGTCCTTCAATAAACTACAAAAAAGAAGTCATCGGGACCAGAGGCCCACGCCACACCCCCCCACCAGGTAAGTGCCTTTCCTGCCTGAAGACCATCTAGGGAACGCGCTGCCCTTCACAAGACTTCTTTGGCCCCAGATCTCCACTCTCACCCGCCAGTTTGCAAAGAAGCCGTGAAAGTTCATCTTTAATAGAATTACTTATCAAATATGATGGCCCATCAGGAGGTTTACTGCTCATTTATACTTACCTGAATGTGGAGACACATCACACCAAGTTTATTTCAGGGGAATCGCCCTTCCCGGGTGTGCTTAGGACAGCTTGGGTGCGCAGTAGAGAGTGTTCTACACAAGTGGTTATCAGTGTTTTGCCATTGCCAAGAGACACACCAAAGGAAAAGCGCCCTCTTCTTAGAGTACCTGTCTGAAACTGTTCCAGAATCATCCTATACTGAGATAAAGTAGATGCTCTCATTTTTCTCAATTAAAAATGTTTCTGGGGCTTCCCTGGTGGCGCAGTGGTTGACAGTCCGCCTGCCGATGCAGGGGACATGGGTTCGTGCCCCGGTCCGGGAAGATCCCACATGCCGCGGAGCGGCTGGGCCCGTGAGCCATGGCCGCTAAGCCTGCACGTCTGGAGCCTGTGCTCCGCAACGGGAGAGGCCACAACAGTGAGAGGCCCGCGTACCGCAAAAAAAAAAAAAAAAAAAAAAAAAGAAAAAAAAAGTTTTTGGCATTATATTTTAAAAGGAGATAAAATTAAAAAGGAAAGAAAAGAAACCTGAAATTCTAGGAATTCAAAAGTACACTTGAGATGCTCTCCTGATGGCTAAAGTCAGTTATAGAAGCAAGAATTAGATAAATTATTTCCCTGCAAGCAGCAGTGGGAATCTGGCAATGCCAGGGATGAGGATCCCAGATGGACACAGTAGTGAAGGAACCGAGGCAGGAGGCACGGAGCCGGGAGAGCCTCCCAGGGGAGGCCCCAGGGCTGAGCACATCCAAGGGCCAGGCAGGTGCTGATGTGGGCGGCAGGGATGGGGCGTGGGTGAGACAGAGGGGGCAGAAGAAACACCGGAGGCTCAGAAGAGGAAGTCGACGCTGAGAGCATACTCCCAGGAAAGGACGAACAGCCTCACAATTATTTTAATAGAAAAAAATAAACGAGACAGCAGTGATGGATCCATCGCGAAGGTGTGTAGAAAGGGAAGGGAAATGAGGTGCGAAAACAGCAAGGAGGTCAGAGCCTCCCCTAGTCAGGACTAGGGGGCCATCCTGAGAGCAGAGCAGGAGGAAAGCCTTTTCAAAATCATCGTCGCTAGCGTTCCAGTTTGAGGGTCAGCTGTGGACAAGGGGATGTGGCAACTGGTAATTCTTAATTAACAGTAAAATTCCTGAGTCCTTAAGAATTATTTTGGAGAGAGAGAGGACCACAGACAGAATAAGCTTCAGAAATCAAATAGGAACAAAAGCCAGGTTCCAAAGGTACTAAGTTCCACGCTTCCCGGCTAGCAGCAGGGGTCTACATGTTCAGAGCACGCAGCAGCAGTGGCCACTTCACATGACGACCTTCACAGCCGTCGCAGCTCCCACATGGGGTTGGCGCAGCAGAACCCACAGGAAAAGGTTGAGGAGGCCGGGTGGCCCAGCAGAGGGGTGGAAACCTGCCCCTAAAGGGGGACAGGCCTTCGAACTCAGTGGCCCCGTCCTCACCCACTGGGTGGCCTCTGTAACTAGTTCACCTCTCCCAACCTGTGGGTTTAGTTTCTTCATCCACAAAATGGGGCTAAAAAGAGCACCTACCTGACAAGGTGATTCTGAGGATTTAAAGGAGCATTGAGAATAGTGCTCTGGGCAGCCTGTCCACCGCCCCCAGGGCTCAGTGACCGCACGCCACCCAAAGGATGCTCTTCTCTTTAAAGTTGTACCGACCAGCCCATCACCCCCAAAATCAGAAAGGAGGGCCAAGAAGTGGTCTCGGATGGACAGCCCTCTAAATTAACTGGAAGAGCTGAGACGGAGAGAGCGTAGGACAGAAAGTGGGGATATTTTCCAGTTAGTTTGTGTCAGTTCAGTTCAAAGTCTCTGTTCCTTTGTGTGGACAGAGAATGTAAAGTTGTTCCTTTAGTTTCTTTGTTTAAGGACTGGAATTGTAACATAAACCAAAAGATCGTGAGAAACAGAGATGCTGTTTTCAATACAGGTGAAAGATAAGTTATAAACATTACAGACATTGTGGAAGGAGAAACGAAGGAGGTGAGATGTCCTCATCTTGGTCAAGCCACACCTTACACTGGGGTCAGGACCATTCCAGGCCCCCGTGGGGCTGGGAGGGAAAAGCTCCAGAGCGCCACCTAGGGGTGGGGCAGTCTGTAAACTAAACCTGGTGGGAGTGGCCCCCAGAAGGGGGAGGTCAGCCACCAGGTAATTCTCTCTGAGGCAGCTGTTCAGAGAACTGTGGAGAGTAAAACCAAGGTTCTGACTTCTTTTAGGGACAGGATCTTACGCCATCGCCCAGAGCCTGACATTTGAGGCTTAGGAAGACATCCATAGGGTAATGTTAACACTTACTCCTTGTTTGAACCTATAACCCCTCAACCATACTGCCTCCAGACTGAAGGTTGGGGCCTGCCCGACAGGACGACTTAACTTGGAAACTGTATCATCTTTTTTGCAAGTCTGATGGAATAGAAAATCCTTAAATCATTTATGACTACTAAGAGCAGAGAAAACAGTCACTTCCACAACAAACCAAAGAACATGATGTGCTCTAGGAGCATGAAAAGACTTGCTCCCTGGGGACCAGCCCCTCAGCCACAGGCCAACTCAGGAGGTGATTTCATCTCCCAAAGGCGGAAACAAGCAGCCCTGCCCTGGTTCGGTCACTACTCCTAACATGCAAAACCACTCCAGGTAAAATTCCTCACGTGCACTGCCACCACCTACTCTAGCAATTCTATGGATTTTCTTTATCTGTTCACACAACAAACACATTATCTTAGTCTGGGTTTCATCAGAAGCCAATCCTGAGACAAGGGTTCAGGGCCGTGGTCTGACGGAAGCTGAAGAAACTCTGGTCGGGAAGTGGCGATGGGACCCAGGGAAGGAAAGGCAGCTCGGCAGGACGGTTCCCAAGCCTGTTTCCACTGCGGGCAGGGAGGGTGATGCTGTGGGCAAACTCTGGGAGCCGGAGGAGGGACAGCCTCTCCACCAGTAACATGCACAGGGCTCCCCAGGGCTGATAAGCATAGATTCTGATGTCAGTAGATGTGGGGTGGGGCCTGCGATGCTGCATTTCTGCCAGGCTCCCAGGGCCTGCCATGCACTCTCAGGGCTAAGGGCACAGACTTCCACCTCAGCGTTCTAACCCTCAGGCCGTGAGGCCTGGACTGCGCTCACACGGGCTTCCTCGGGTCATCGCTGACGCTGCTCTGAGCAGGCCTTGTTGCAGGCACTGCCAGCAGTTCTGCACTGCGGAGCTGGGGGATCCAGGCTAGCAGGCATCTGGTACATTCCCTGGGCACTGACGATGCACCAGGCAGTCTGCACAGGATGCAGCAGGGAGAAAGGGGTTAACAGTCCCTGACACTGTCGACATTTTATTAAACCAGGTAAGTGGGATGGATCATATGTTAGGGGGTGGTGAGTGCAAAGGAGAAAAAGAATGCCAAGAAGTGGGGCAGGAAGTGTCCCGTGGGAGAGAGAACAGTTTGCGGTGCTGGACAAGCCTCCTGAAAGCTGACACTTGAGTGAAGATGTTAAATGTCCAAGAGGGAACCCGTCCGTGACCGCCTGAGAAAAGATTATTTTGGTAGAGGGATGGGTGAGGTCCAAGGCTGGAGAGGGCCTGGCAGTTCAGGGAAGAGAGGCCGGGGTAGTCGGGGTGAAGTCAGCAGAGCAAAGAGGAGAAAAAATGAGGTCCGAGGGACTGGGGGGAGGGGTGGATCCTGTAGCATCCAATGGGAGACTCAGGATTTCCTCTTTCACTCTGAGAGACCTGGAAGCCAACTGGGGGTTGAGAGGAGGGACGTGCCGTGACTCTAGCTTCGAAGTTCAGAATATAGAGAAGAGAAGCAAGCGCAGGAGCAGGGAGTGTAGCTGGGAGACTACTGCCCCAATCCAGGAGGGGATGGGGATGCCGCAAAGCATGAGGAATGCAGAGGTGTGTCAAGAACAGATCAAACGGGCCTTTGCTTTTGTACGTAACGGATTAAACGCGGGGTATAAGGAAAAATAGGAATCAAGGACTACTGCCAGCTTTTGGATCCAACCAACTGAAAGAACAGAGCTGCCATTACGTGAGAGAGGAAGACGGAGAGGAACAATCCGGAGAAATGCCTGAGCCGTGCACGTTAGGTTTCAGGCGCCTGGGAAGAGGTAGCCTCAGCTGATCTAGAGTTCAAAGAAGCTGCCCGAGCGGGGGATGTGAATTTGGGAGTCATGCGCCAGCAGACTGTCTTTAGAGCCCCGAGGCTCTGTTTCCTAAGAATGCAAACGTTCTGTGTTGCAGAATAGAGGAAAACAGACGGAGACTGAGGCCCGAGCTTGGAGCACTCCAATATCTGGAGGACGGGGCAGGTCCAGAAGTGGCAAAGGAGACAGTGACGGGGTGGGCAGGGAGAAAGGCGACCCCGGCAGGGTGATCTCGGAGAGGAACAGGAATCCACACACCGAAGGGTCCCGCGGACCGAGGAGACGGTGCGAATACAGCAGGAAGACGCAGCAGGAGAGGCCACTGGTGGCCGGATGAAAACAGGCTTTAGGGAGCCAAGGGGGATGAAGGCTTCATTGAAGGGAGTTTAAGAGAGAACAGGAAAATGGAGGCAGCAGATAGAGATTGATCCCAGGGCTTGCTAAAGGAGAAAGGAGGAAATGGGAAAATGAGGGGGTACTTGGAAGGGGAGGTAGGGTAAGACAGACTTTTCTCTAAGGTGGAGGGTAGGACAGAGTAGATGATCCAGGACGGAAAGGCCAGCATCAGGGTGCAGGAGAGAGAAGAAAGAATTGCTGCAGCGACGCCCCAGCCTAAGTAAGAAAGGATCAGACAGCTCTGGGGGACTGGCCTGAGCTTAAGGCATGGGTGGCTCATCCGTCCTAAAAAGAAAAAAAAATGTAAGCAGAAAGGTTAACAGGAGACCATAGGTTATTTCACTATGATAGGAAATCTAACCCAGTTTTACTCTCTTGTTTCTAAACTGGCCATTATTAAACATAGGTCAGAAGAAACCCATCCAACACTCACTTATGTAAGAGGTCACGACCCCAGGGAATTCTTTAAAAGACGGCTGGAAAGGATCAAACAGTTACTTTTATATAATACTTTGTGGCTTGACAAAAATCCATTTAGGAATAACATGTACTTGATCCACGATATTTAATGTAAAAGATAGAGAGAGTCTCTAAGGGTAACAAAAAACATTCAGAAAGAATATTTCCAATCTATGCTGTGGTAGATGTCATTAGCCAAGCCTGTCTTCTAGTGCAGTTTTCAACAGTGTGTGGTATTTATTTACACTGCTAGTAAGGAGTGAACAGTCACTAGCCTTCAATTTTCACATCAACTGCAGAAAAAAGATGCCATCTTCTACACAGTCTGGTATTGAAATTGACTTAGCGTCTCAGAACTGTCAAAAATTTCTTTTACGTAAAGGCTTGCTTTACAGAGACTATAAAGTAGGTGTCATCCGTGACACTTGCATTCTGTATTCAGGCTGCGGGTCTCTGGAAAAGCAGCGTTAAAGAACATCAGAAAAGGTCTTAGAAAGGCCCGGCTGTCACGCTGGGCGCCCCTCGGCTCCCTCTGCAGTCAGTTTCCACGCCAGAGATGTCAGAGGCTCTCTGCTTCAGCTAGAAGAGTCCTCGCCAAGGATGCCATCAGCTGCCCCAGGGCTCATCTTTGCTAAGAGGTCAGTCTGGCGCTTACTTTCCTCTGTTCAAAATGGGAAGCTGTTTCCTTTCAAATTAAAAGAAGCATATACTAAGTAACGGATTTACAGACTCAGAACTTATTCCAAGGAAACCTCCCAGTAGGTGTACTTATATAAAGGACCGGTTCTCTGTCCAGGTGACAAACAAGGAAATAATAATACGCAAAACCGTTCTCTTCCAGCTCCTTCTTTCCCGTGACAAAGTACTGCTCTTGTGTTTCATTAAGCAGGCCTAATTTTTCTCCACATTTATTTTAACTGCGTCCCCTGAATCACCAGCAGGCTGCACTGGATGTCATTCAATTCTGCCAACAAGAAACCGGTCACATTAATCCACAGGGCAGTTGGGCCCGAGGCAAAAACCCACACGTCCTGCTATTTCTGATGTGAGCAAATTGACACTGTTCTGTGTGCTTCCTTCCGGCAGCACCGGGGGGTTCGCTCAGCCGGGGAGGGGGCGAGGGTCGGGCTGCCAACTGCTACCAGGTCAGAGCGGAGGTGAATTCTTCTCACAGGCTCCCATCCCAGTACCGTACGTAATACCACTTATGACATGGCTTTCCTCTTCATCATCACATTTCTCTTTGAGAGGGATGCAATTCTACCATTCTCAGGAGATAGCGCTAACTCTACAGTTTCTCTGAAATCCCAGGGGGCCATGAAGCATGAGGGGTTTGTGGATGAAGGCTTTGCTCTAAAGGAAGGACGGTCTGAGATCCACCTGCACGAGCTTTCACACCTGTGATGACAACACCTGGCAGCTCTTGCCAGGAACGTTTTTATAAAAGAGTGTGCACTCTCACTCCCTGGGGTCCCAGCAACCTCAGGGTCATTATTTGCCAACGTCTCTCTACTTTTTCACCCTGGAAGAACTTGCTGGTTCAGCCATCCCTGAGCAAAGATATCTATTTTCTCAGCCCCCCACCCCATTTTTTTGTCTAAACTGTGTAACCCATCAAGGGAAGAACCTTTGCCAAAAAGTCCTTTTCACACTGGCCCATTGGTCCATGGATGGATGCGTGACTATCCCAACCCACACACCTCATCGCCCGCAGACGGTTCCCCTACCTGCCTGTGTCCCCAGCTGCCATGTCGCACAACAAAACCAACCCGGTACATTGCGCACTCTCAAAGCACCCATCCTCACGCCCGATGGGTGTGGGCGGGTGAGTTCTGAATACACCAGCAGTGAGAACTCTGGTTTTCCACTATGAAAACGGGCCAAGAAAAGAGAGGAAAAAACACTTCTCTGCCTTGTCAAGCAGTAAACCCCCAAGCTTGACATCAAGAAAAGAAAGTCCCAGAGCGATTATCGTGGGTGTTACGAAACCATCAAAACTGCTGATGTCGTAAACAAAATCTGTCAACAGCCACTAAGAATTCATTGAAAGTAAATTTATTGTTTGTTTTAAAAAAAAAAACAAAAACAAAAACCAGAACTGTGCAATATGTGCTTCTCAAGACATTTGGACTCTCGTTTGTTGCTCATCTCTTCTCGGGCTTCAGTTTGGCCAGGCTAAACGAGAAACACGGTACAGACACACGGTTAGTGAGCACAGGTAAGGGAGGCAACCGAGACGCGTGTTCGTTATTCTCTCAAAAGCCTACAAGGTGCGAGCCAAACCATGACCTCGAGTTTTAAAATCTGATCGTGTTCGCTGCGTTCTGAAGACGATTATATTCTAAAAAGGGAAAGACAGCCGTATATCTGACTTCAACCAAACAAGCTTTCAAACTAAATTATCCTTTTCCTCGTACAGAACTGAATAAAACCATGCTGTAGGGACCCAGGGAATCATTTTCAAGGTAACTGGAGGATTCAGTTTTAATGGTAACAGTGCAACATGGCTTTTGCTTTAGTGGTCCAGGGGGCGGCAGGCCCTCGGCCATCATGTGTCACAGCACCACACAAAGCACCTGAGGCGTGAGTGGGGTCACGTCCAGGAACCTTCCGTTTCAGAGGGCAGGCAATTCCATGACATTCAAAAGAAAACGATTCTAATTTTTCAAGCAAAGTAGCATCGAATTACACTTATTCAAGGGCTGATAAAAGGGGAATACATAATTTTAAATGCTTACTGTCTGAGAATATTGTCCTAAATAAGGGAGTTTATTATCTTATTGATTATTTCATTTTGGAGATGGAAACTCACACACAAACACGCTGCTTAACAATGCTATTGCCTTCCTTTAAAAACGGATGCATTTCAAACATTAAACAACAGATCTCTCTCCTTCTACGGCACGGACTCAGTTCCCTCTTTGGTGACAATTTCATACAATTGCAGAATTCTCAGAAATATTTTATAGTATTAAATTTGAATAGCCATGCATCCGAGAATCAGACATACACAAAGGCTCCACATTTCAGACCCTCACGCTGCCCTGCACTTTTCACACAGAACGATCACATCAACAAAGTCAAGTTTACCTTTTTAGTAGAGAAACTCAGCCTTCTCAGATCCAAAGCCATTTTAAATCAAGGCAATGGGAGCGCCTTAGGGGCAAAAGAAGATGTAGTACGTACAAGGAGAAATTCATACAAACACGGGACACTTTATATTTGTCATTTGGTTCCTTGTAGATTTAAATTTGTGATTTAAAAACTTGCATTAAGGCAGCTTTTGCACTTCATATACTCCATAATTTATAAACAGAGGAGTGACTCATGCGACTCCCAACATTCTTTCCTAGAGCTGTTTATCAATAATTAAACTGTTTTTGTGACTACCATTCAATGCACGAAGTAGAAAACCATGTCGTCTGTATAGAACGACGAATAAAAATACCGACTCAGGGTGCCGTGGTTTCCTCTGGTACAGTTTTTGAGATATGGTACATCTATGTGGCCCTCATCAAATGTAAACAAAATCACAGACAACTTACAGGCGTGGGAATAGAGTGTGTGTGTTTTGAGGTCAAGGGGAGAGAGATGGTGGGCAGCAGAGCCTGCGAGCCTGTTTTTTGAAGGAAACCATATTATTATTCCCTCAAAAGACTAAAGGGGAAAAGCTCACATGCCTCAAAAGCTAGACTCCCAACATCTAATGCCCCTTACCCTTACCTTCTTCTTTCTGTTATAACTGAACCAGAAAACAGAAACAAATCATAGCAACACCCCCCAACACACACACACACACACACACACACACACACACACACACACACCCCTGCTTTGTACTTCGGGCCTACGTTGGGCAGCTATACTTGAATCTTCTTACAAAGTGCTCTAAGAAATTATATGCACATACACGTTTTGATTAAGGTATTTTAAAGCAACACTGCTAAGGGAATCACATCCTATTCTCCTCAAAAGAACAAAGAGGAAGGAAGAGACTAATTTTTAAATCTTACCATATTCCCCTCTGTTAATTTAAAAAAAAAAAAAGGGAACATAAAAGAATCAACCTGCAAGTCTATTAGTCTCAAATAATTAGATCCAGTAGGTATGGAAGGTGGTAAAAAAGGTTTTGAAAAGTCTAACAATGCTTTAAGAGTCTTCTCAAATACTAAGGACATTTCATAATGCTGTGAAGGAGTTAGAGGCAATAGACAACCAAACAAAAAGCTTCTGTTAGTCTAATAAAGGATTCTCGACTTCTTTTCAAGGAGGAATACTCGCAAGCTTCAACCATTTCCCAAAGGGAAACCAGAGAGAAGATGGCCACATTCAAGGCAAGTAGACAAGATACTGCAACCTGTTAGGATATCTCTGCATTCTCCATGTGGTGGTATGTGGCTCTCCTGGAAGAAAAAGCCCTGTTTTGTGGAATTCATACACTTCCTGGGGTATAAGTACCCCCAACAGGGCTGATTTTAAGCTACCAGCGTGTGGTATCAGCGCCGTGCCAATACAGTGAGCGCAAATAACCTCAAAAGCAGAGATCATAAGGAAATGTAATAAAATAATTAGGAACTGATGAGTTTTGAGTTTTGAATTACCTTTGATTTTTATAGAACTTATCTAATTTTTAACAATGGCTGTGTTTAACAATCAATTGGCAAAATTTCTAGAAACTGAACAATTGACCCTCACGAGCCAACATGGGCTGACTCCAGCAAATTGGTCCCAGAAAAGTGTGGACACCCATGATTTTCTCAGTAGCCATTCCTAAACACTGGGAGACGGTGAGCTCAGTTTTTAGAAAATACCTTCAGCCCCTGCACTTAAACACAGAAGTTGATTTTTAAGAATACTCAGGCCTTTGAAGTTACAAATGGGTCAACTTCTTTATCACAAAGCTGGCTTTCACTACGTGTTAGAGGTATAATCTGTAGAATCTGATCTAGAGAAAACATCGTACAGTGTTTTACAGAACTTTTAGTAAAATCGGGGCTGGGTTGGGTTGCATTCAGGGTCCCTTTGAAACAATATATATTTCCCCGTGGTCCCCACACTCACCACTCCTCTGGCCCCAAAAAGAAAACTCTAACATAAAGCCTCTCTTACTCTGGAGTCCCAAGCTACAGAAAAAATAATGTATAATTAAAATAATGTATAATTTCTAAAATAA
Source organism: Tursiops truncatus (assembly GCF_011762595.2). Lineage (NCBI taxonomy): Eukaryota > Metazoa > Chordata > Mammalia > Artiodactyla > Delphinidae > Tursiops > Tursiops truncatus. The sequence continues at coordinate 158,869,682 of NC_047035.1, read as the reverse complement.
TTATAAACCACCTAGAAGTTTGCTTACTTTTTTATTCAATAAGAACAGAGCACTGAACCCATCAGATAAATGTTGGCCGATGAAGGAAACCTACAAGCCATTAGCCTTCAGGAAGACTTCACTGGCGGGGTGGTGGGGGGGGGCACCTGGAAGTGAGACTGAGCTCCGGGCGGGATGTGTATATCCTAGGGGAGGTTTCCTCTTACTGCATATTCTCTGATTTAAAGAAAACAGGGGTGCAAATTCCCTCAATGTTAATTGATAGACAACAGCTTTATTTCTGTGCATTATGTAGGTGCCTGATTCCCAGCTGTCAGTTTGCATATATAGAGTGAGAAGCCCTCTGCCTAACACAGAAACTGAAATAAAGTGGCAGTTAGCTCAATTCCATCCGTAAGTGTTCCTGGACACGGAATATAATGATGAAAGATGATCTGACTGCAAATGCATTCAGGAGGAGCGGTATATAAACAAGAAAGACTCTGGTGTGAAAGGATGCAAATCCCAGTGTTCTGAAGCACGGAATATGGCAATGCGACCGTATTTAAGTTAAAGCTGATACTGCCAACGGGCCGGGCTCTGTGTGATCTGTGTCTGTAGTTTACTTATTCCATGCACTTGACTTAGCCAGACATCCACAGGACACATCTGGTATGTGTGTAGCCTGCAGGCTGGGCCTGTGTCCTCGCTTCACGGCCTTGACTTATCTATAACTCCCTGAGTTATTGAGGTCAACCTCAGGACCATAAATCAGGAAATTCTATGAAAATAAAAACTCCTGTTCACATTTTGCAATTAATAAAAAGCTAAAAGGAAGGGATTCATAATGCAGGATAACTACTTTTTGAAGAGTCAAGGGGCTATGCCATCTGTTTTCAATTTTAAACCATCATCTTGATATGTTTAGGGGTTTAATTTATGGAACAATCAAGCAATCTTTATATTTAACATTAAATACCTGAATATTATAAATCACCTCCAATGAACGTTTATGGGAGAGTTTCAGAGCAACTTCTGAACGACTTGTCACTTTTATTGTGCAGCCACGATTTGTAAAAAAATGATATGCTAAGTAATCCTAGAGTATAATTTAGGGGCACAAAAACAACTGTCAGGAAACAGCCAGAGACTGCATTTAATGAAATCTTTACCGACTGAAGTAATAAGTATTACATTAATCAACACAGCTTAATTGAAGCTCTATTTGTAACATTTTTTTTATTAGACTTGTTATTAATGAACCTTTATATGCTACCACTAACTTGGGCTCGATGTTCAACTTCAACAATGAACAATTGTTCACACGCACAAAAGAACAAACACGGCTGTGGGGGCCCTTTGTCTCTGGCCCTCCTTCCTCTCCACAGTTATTTACATGGTTGGCAAGATAGCATCTTTCAGGCTCTTTAAAAGGGTCTGAGATAGTTCAAGTGCAATCCTTAAGAAAGTAAAAACACAGCAGCGAAGCCTGGGAACTAGAGAAGACTCTCCACTGACCTCAAAGACAAGGTCGTCAAAGCTGTGCTTGCACTGGGCTGGCACTCACACGGGGGCCGGCTGGCCCTGGCTGGCAGCACCTACCTGAACATGTCTCCCAGGCCCCTCAGCTTCCCCTTCTTGGCTTTCATCTTCTCCTTCTCCTTGTCTCTGTCCTTCTTCTTCTCTTTCCCCATTTTCTCCTTCCTCCGATCGGTCTTCTCGCCTCTCTCTTGGTTTCCATTCATCTGTCTCTCCAGAGAGTGGGAAGGCTGGTCGCTGGCTGTGGAGACAGACTCTCTCCCTGATCTTGAACTTTCTTCCGTGTCTTCTTCCACTTGGAAGGAAACAAACACACAGAAAAGATAAGGAACACAGGGAACCAAAGGGACAAAAATAAGGAGGCTGAAGTCGTGTGAGGGTTTTCTTTCCCACATTTCCAACTAGGCCTGCCAGGATGTTTACTTCTGAGTAGAATTAGAATGAACGCGTGAATGAGAATGAACGCGTGGTGTGGCTGATTACTATGCACGTGTGTACTCCTGCGTGAAGATGATGGGCCAACGGTAAGAGAGTAACGGTAATAGTAATAGTAACAGTAACCGTAATCTGGCTCCTGGGCCGGATGGACTCTCTCGCGTTGACGTAGAGCCTGTACTGCTGGGGGGATAAGCAAGCCCTCGTCACACAGCCAAGCCCAAGGGTCCTGTGTACCACACTGGCGGAATGAAGACGAGCAGCCCCTCGCCAAGAGCTTCCTTTCCTCTTGGGTGAGGATGGTGTAGCCCCACCCCAGCCGCTGACGACTTTGTTCAATTGCACCACTCCCTCGTGAGCACACCAGTGTCAGCACAGGACTCCTTTCCTCAGCCTCCCAAATACGTATGACCCTTTGTGATTTCTGCGTAGAGAAAACTGGATCTTCACAGCCTAACTTCTCCTTATATTGTCATTCAAAGGCCAACGTCATAAGCCAACGCTCCTGAATGTTCTAATCCAAAATAATTTGGCATGTCGGTCGACACAATGGCAGGTGAACAGAGGCGGATGGAGACACGAAGGCATAAATCCACAGCCTCACACTCCTTTGAACTTTGCAGATAAAAGCTCTGCTTAGTGACAACGATGTTCCATCCTTTGAAGCAACACTTAGTAAGCATGTGGTCCAAGGGCATAGCCCCAACCTTTTGCATTTGAAAGAATGACAAGTAACTAGAGTAGGTTTCTACCTACAAAAGAACTTTAGGAATTCCTATATTAAGAAGCGATAGATACACACATCAACAGCCATTCTCATAAACCTTCTTCCAGATTAGCTGCCTCAGCTGTTCTTACAAATATATCGATAATAAGAATTATTGGGGTTCCAGATTACCCCTTGAAATCTGAGGTCATTTTCCCCCTGCATCAACAAATAAAGTATGAATCAGTGTTTTTCCGCTTCTTCTAACAGAGAAATATATAAGACAGTTAGAAATCTTTCACAAAGAACTGCCCACTAGATCAAATTAATATATCTTCAAATGAAATTCAGTCTTGCCTCTCCACCAGCACTTGAGTTAGCAACACACAAAATCAAGAGTATAAGAAGACCAGTTAAAACAATACTAGTATCAATTTATTTGCAAAACAGAAACAGACTCACAGACTTGGAAAACAAACTTATGGTTACCCAGGGGGAAAGGCAAGGGGAGGGATAAATCAGGCATTTGGGATTAACATACACATACTACTATATATAAAACAGATAATCAGGGGTTCCCTGGTGGCGCAGTGGTTAAGAATTTGCCTGCCAATGCAAGGGACACAGGTTCGAGCCCTGGCCCGGGAAGATCCCACATGCGTGGAGCAGTGAAGCCCGTGCACCACAACTACTGAGCCTGCGCTCTAGAGCCCACGTGCCACAACTACTGAAGCCCACGCGCCTAGAGCCCGTGCTCCACAACAAGAGAAGCCAGCGCAATGAGAAGCCCGTGCACCGCAACCAAGAGTAGCCCCCGTTTGCCGCAACTAGAGAAAGCCCGCACACAGCAACGAAGACCCAACACAGCCAAAAATAAATAAATAAATAAATTTATAAAATAAAATAAAATAAAATAAAAATAAAAGATAATCAACAGGGAACAAGGAACTCTGCTCAATACTCTGTAATAGCCTACGTGGGAAAAGAATCTAAAAAAGAATGGATATAATGTATATGTATAACTGAATCAACTTGCCATACACCTGAAACTAACACAACATTGTACATCAACTATACTCTAATGTAAAATAAAAATTAAATTAAAAAAACAATCTTACTATCTTTGTTCTGCTATTAAACCCTCACAGATCATAAAAGATGCTATCAAAAGATGGCACAACCATAACCAAGTAATTCAGTTTTTTACAAAGTGCCAATTATTTAACATAATAACAGAAAAAGTGTAGAATTCTTTTGTTTTCACATTTGATTAAAAATACAAGCCAACATATTTCCCATCCCAGCAGGTCATGCCCTGGGTACAGCCAAAGAGTAAAAATACCACTGTGTCTAAATCCGGAAGGTACTTTGGAGGTCATTTAGACCAACCTCTTCCATTTCTTGCTGAGGAAACAGAGATTTGGGGCCAGCACACCGCCAGTGTGGGGCTCGCTCTACTATTTTATTCTGGTACAATTGTACCTCAGCCAGACCTTCATGCATTTCTTTGATCAACTCTGTGATTGCTCAATTCCACGCTTCATACAGCATGGATGTTGGTCATCTATCATCCAGTCACTCCACGGTCTGCCCAGAAGATCATTCCAGCAGCCAGCACTGCATCTCAAGAAACCCACTGTCAATCCTGCAGTCATTCAGCTCCGTGACTTGTAGCTGCTACTGAGGAAATCACTCCAGAAGCTCAATCAAATGTGCACAGGGACTCGAGGACCGGCTCCCAACCACAGAGATGAGCAGGAAGGCTGGCCTCCCTCTGCACTGGGGTATCTAACTGGAAGCCACTCTCCTCTTGCAAGAGACAAGGCAGCCTTTTAAAAAGTTGCTTCTTTCCCTCTCCGTCAGTTCATATGGAAAAGGAATTGTGCGGGTTTGTTAGAGAAAGCCAGTTACAGCTTTCAGATGGGCATTGCTAGTGAAAATCCATAGCCTTACAAATAAATGCTGAGTTAAGGCTGTCATTTTTGTGTGGTGCACAGAGAGCAGGGAAAGACCCCTGGCCCGGGGGGCTTGCTGTGTAGCCTTTTCAAGGGGCGTTCCCCAAGAAGGTAAATATAGCTTATGCAGGGTTGGAGCATCTTGTCTGAAAACACCCTTGAACTTGGCTGTGCTCTAACTGATGGTAAACCATGGCTTCCACATTATGGGAAATGGGTGTGGCCTCAACTTTGAGGTAATGGACCAAATCAGGATAAAACACTTCTCAAAAGTTCCCGGGAACTACAAAACCTAGGTGTGTCTATTGGTACGCTCAAGTTAGATAAACGGATGCTGGTGATTATTCTAAAAGTCTCGCAGACAGAACTCCTTTTACCTATCCGTCCATAGTGCTTTGTACAAACTTTTATTATTGCACTTCTCATATGATACGATCACAGGTCCGTTTCCCATTCCCTAAACTTCTAAAATGAGGACTGCTGAGCAGACGGCGGCTGCCCGTAAATGGCTGTTTTAACTGGAAGACTACTGGTGAGCCTGACTCGTGACTTTATCCCAACCAGACAAACTTCTATCCAACCTCTGCACATCATCATCCTCTAGCTTCAGAACAATGTCTACGCTCCTCTAATGAAGCCTGACAACACATGCCACACCCCGGTAACAGTAACCCCAGGTAGGCCACTGTGCTTGGTTAAGCTCTCGTCAGTTTCTGGTAGAGTTTTACGCTATTATTGTCTGGGCTCTACGTATTACCCAGTGGCTTGCCTGGCCCCCTACAATGTCTGAGACTATAAACAAAAAAAAAAACGAGCTCAATACATGTAAAAGACTTCATCTTCCACAGGGACCATTGTCATAAATCATGAATGGGAAGATCAGTAGTGATTCTGCTAGTTTTCTGCCTAATAGTTTTGGGAGAGGCACATGGGACATATGTCTGCTCTTGGCTCCGTCACAGGATAAAGGCAGCGCGTTCACAACGAACTATATGCTGAAGTCACATTTGTTGCCAATTCCTTTCATATTCACAATCATTTCCTGGTGTATGTAAAACAACTTATTTTCTAAACTGGGTGAAACAGAGAAAATTAGTATTAAGTCATTTATTAACTTCAGGTTTTGTAACCTCATTGTATAAAATCAAAACTCCTCGCTCTGTTTCCTGCCCCGAGCAAGTGGACTGTTTTACAATTGTACTTGCACATTTGAGAATTCTTTATGCTTATTCTGAACATTCTGATTTAGATAATACACTATCACACAAACTCTTCTGGGGGTGTACTCATGTAACGAACCCCTTTGAATGCCAACTAATTAAAAATATTTAGCAATATGTGCCTTCATATGCATAAACAGAAGATGTTCTTTTAGAGTATTACATTGTGTACGCTTCAAACGCTAAAATTATTTGATAGAGAAAAATAAGAATCTCACTTTACCCCATCCCTATGCAGAATTACTGTGGTTTTTAAAAGCTTAAGTAAATTGGTGACACGTGCTTAATTTTTTTAAAAAAATGTATGTATTCAAGGTCACTGATAGTCAGATTTTGTTTTCAGTTTTAAAACCAGTCTTTGTACATTTAATACTAGCTTTATAATAAGGTACATAAAATATTTTTATTCTCTTAAACTACAAAAGATATTCAGATAAACAATTTTTCAAGTAAGAAAAGTACTGGTAATACATCATCCGTAAATGGCATGATTGATTGCGTTCATACAATCAATTACAATGCACGGACTAATCATAAACCTACATTTAGGTAATTGACTATTTTAAATGCTATATAAATTTTACATTTTTTCTCCTTAATTTTGCTCTTTGCAGATTGTTTGCTTTCCTTCTGCAGATAGTCTGCACAAAGAAAGATGATTACCTCCTTCCAAACAAATGGAAATCTCTATTTTTGACTAACATTTCTGCTCTGTGCACTGCATTATCAGCTACTTTCTCGTGTGATTACCTATAAAAACAGATACTTTCAAGTTTCTCTTTTTAAAGAAGGTATAACGTGAAGCTGCTTATTTTTCTTTCAGGCAGCACATTCTATAATTAAGACATACCTAATTACCATGTTTTCAACATATGCAAATACAGCTCAATTAAAATGCTAGTCCATGCGACAAATTCAGCTACTCAGTTCTGCAAGATATCACGTTAGGACTGGGTCACCAAGAAGTTTGGAAAAGACTGAGCACATACGTGGTAATGATTATGGAGAAAATGACCTTAGGCGTCAACTGAACCTCGAAGTTCTGTAGCTTCTGCCATAAATAAACACTTCGATCTCGTCATCACACACATTTCATTGTCAACAGTTGACTCTAAGCCACATGGTCTTTTTTTTTCCATTGAGAAGCAATACTACTGTTGGGACTGTAATGATCTCCATTGCTTGCTTATCCCAAATCCACTTCTCCGTTTCTTCTTCCTAATGAACTCTGATTGTGTTCAGGAATGCAACCCAGCTTCAAGGGGTGAATTCATTACTAAATTTATACCAACCTATGGGCCCCTGCCCCTGTTGATTTATTAGTCCAATGTTATTAGTCCAAGAATGGCCCCATCACCCCGAATGGACGTATTCCATGCGTGGGGAGATGGCTCACTCCCTTCAGTTGGACGTGATCAGGAAAGCACGAGTCCTCTGAGCCCTGCGGTTACGCTCGGGTTAAGCTGACTTGTGGACAGTGTGGCAGAAGGGTCAGAAGGATGGCGGGGCTTTGATAACACCGTTAGGCTGTGGAATCAATAATCCTGGAAGCTACCCAACTCTAGAACCAGTTATGTAGGACAATGTATTTCCTCATGGTTTGAGCTGGTCTGAGCTGGGTTTTCTACTAAATGCAGCGGAAAGCATCCTAATAGGTACATGATATAAATCAAACTTTAGAGCAGCTGTGGAATAACCACAGTACACAGTACACAAGTGTAAGATTTAGCGGCTAATGTCACTCTAGGCAGCTTTGACAATTTTACTAGAATTATTTATTCAGACTTGTTACTAGCGTCAAATGAATTGGTACAAACATCCAGAGAAACACAAAACAGAGAAATACAAAATGAAAACGACAGCATTACTTCTTATTTGCCAGTGAGCAAGTACTCTTCTCCGAGGGCATAGCTCAAAGAAGTGTTATTAAATATTTGTTGAGTGGACTGACAAAGAGCCCATCATATGAAAACCATCCTTCACTGTTCCCTGTTTAGAAAGAACTACTCTAGGAATTAGAAAGATCTAATAATAGGAGCACATATTCTTGAGTAATTTCCAATTTACTTTGGAAGACAAAGGATTAAATGTAATAACTGGACACAGGATTACGCAGTCTTCAGAATCTATCAGCTTAAAATTTAAAATGAGTGAGTTGAAAAGTGAGACATTAGTAATTGGAAAATTTCACTAGACTTAGCAAATCCACTGACCACTACCAACGTCTATTGCCTAATGTTAGGTAAGATACAATGTACTAAAAATAAATGAGGACTGAACTCCCCAGGCACTGCAAATCCTGCACAGGATTTGAGAACATTTTATTATAAATAAAATAAATAGATATACATATATATTTTTATATATGTATACACATATTATTTTTGTTTCTTAGTTTAGTTGAACATTTGACTTTGGAGAAGGAAGAAAAGACGTAAGAAATGAACAGCTAGTGACACAGATGGTACTGAGTAATAGGATCTGATTTCCTGGACCCTGACTTTTAACATTAGAATGATGAGCTTTTGGCAATGGAAAAACTTAGCTTTTTCAGAACATTTAAAAAAAAACACATGCACACACAAAGCTGGCAAGAAGAATGAAGAAGCTTTTATACTAAAATGTGGTGTGGGAGTAACAACTGATATCATGAAGAACAGAGAACGTGACGGTGAAAGGAGAAAAAACCATGAAGGAAGTGGGTGACGTTTATCAGCAGGTTTAGAGAAGGGTTTTCAGCAACTGGAGGAACGTTCAAATAGATGATTCCTAAAACCCACTCTTCTAAAAGTAGATTTATTTCATTAAAAAAAAAAAAAGCCAACCTCTTAGTTTACATTCGGGTAAGGAGTTGAGAGACAAAAACAATAAAACCACACTTCCAAAGAGTTTAAGACTTATTATCAAAAACCATTCTTTACTTCTACTTCACAGTCTAAAGTTTTCTTTAATGCATCCCTCCAAACAAACAGGCAAAATGTTCCTGAAGATCTTGGTAGAATGCCACCTCCACTATCCCCCCTGCCCAGGAGAATGCTGCAGAACAAATACAATGAGGATCACACCCTCCATTTTCCGAACGCTTGCAAATTTGCTTTCAGTGTATAATTGATTTTCACATACAAATGATGGTCCACAACAGACACTGTTTCCTGTGCACAGGGGACAATGTATAAAGAAGCTGAACGCTTTCCTTTCAACAGACCCAATGGACTGGCTACACAATGAAAATGGTAGCACTCATAACGCTGCTGTTGGAATTGCCACTAAGAATTTTATTTTTATCAAGGACTGAAGTGGTGTCAAATGTATATTTTAACAATATACAAAAAAATTACGGTGTCAAGGAAAGAGTGTCCAGGCCACTGCTCTGACTCTTTTAAGTGAAAAAACAAAAACAAAAATAAATAACAACATAAAAATGTGCAAATGTGATGAAACAGTGAATGGAGAGCAGTGCTCTGTTTTGCTATTTACCGAGAAATCAAAACAACTGTCCCCTAAAAGCCAGTGCTCTCAACTCCCATGCCCTACAATCCAAACTGCGAGATCCACAAAATTTCTTAATGTTAAAAAAATATTTTATATTAAAAAGTCTCAGATACATCTATATACAGATTTTTCTTGAGTTACGATGGGGTTACGGCCTGTTAAACCCAACATAAACTGAAAATACCGTAAGTCAAAAATACACTGAATACATCTAACCTGCCGAACATCATAGCTTAGCTTCGCCTACCTTAAATGTGCTCAGAACACTGACATTAGCCTAGTCATCTAACACAGAGTCTAGGTTATAATAAAGTGTTGAATGTCTCATGTAATTTCGTGAATACAGTGCTGAAAGTGGAAACCAGAACAGTTGTCAGCGTATCGGTTGTTTCCACTTGTGATCACGTGGCTGACTGGGAGCTGCGGCTGCTGCCAGTGCCCAGCATCTCCACAGAGGATCTGCATATCTCCTGCCCAGGAAAAGATCCAAGTTCAAAGTTAGATGTACGGTTTCCACTGAATGCACATCACTTTCGAACCACCGTAAAGTCCAAAAATCCTAAGCGGAACCATTGTAAATTGGGGAGCGTCCATACCCAGTTGGGGCTTTAGAAAATCAAAGGAAAACTAGATTGTTTGGGAACAAGTGTCTTGAAGAAGGAATATGATAGTAGTCCAACGTACACAAGAGGGTAGGGGACAGTCAGGGCAGTGAGAAGATAAGCCTCACAGACAGTGCATGGTCTGGGAGAGAATGCACACGGGAGCTTGAAGGACTGTGAAGACGGTGTGATCCCGGAGCTTACTCAGCCAATGTAGAGACAGTCGGACCAGTTAGGAGATCCTAATAGTAACTTCAGATATTAAAAAATGAGGATTGGGGCTAGATTGGACAGAAGGAGAGAAATTAGGAGATTTCATGGGGGAAAAAATAAGAAACCTCGGTAATGGAGTGATTACACAGTGAGATGATGATTCTAAGTTTCTGGGCCTGGAGGTACTAATGAGAAAAATCACGACATCATCATCCATCTTTACATGTGAGATGCTAAGCATGTAAACGCAGTCCCTCCCTTTCCTCTGGCTTTGCCAAGCATCGTGATTCACCTGGAGTCTTGCATTATGATCACAGAACCAGTCTTGCCGCCAACACTGCTACTTACCATCCCATCCCCAATAAGCCATCCCATACAGCCCTAACTAGCGTATTCCTTTACTTGAAATTCTTCAAGTGCTCTTTAAGGTCCTTAGTATGAACAAAAATGATTTAAACGAGGCTGTCTGTGATCGGTTCTCTGACTACGTCTTAAACCTCACTCCTCACCATGCCCTCACCCGCAGTGCATACATGAACCTTAACAGGATGATGGCGGTCCAGGGGTGGTCCCGGCTCCCTATGTTTCCTACGCACCCACTGAAGACCACTCAAGCAATAATACTCACCTAAAACAATACCTCTTCTGGGAAGCCTACTCCCACCCCACTCAACTTCCACATGGGCTGAGTGGGTCCCCCACGGTTTGGTGCCATGGTAACCTGTGCACTACAACGGCCCTTAACCATTAACCACACTGCTTCTCAAGTGTCAGTTTATCCACTGGGTTGAACCACCCACAGCCCCTCAGGAACTTAGAGCTTAAATATCAGATTTTAGGTACTACAACTCATTCATACTCTATAGTAGTTTCAGTGTAATGGCTTATCCCACTCAGAAATTTGTTTAATATTCTAGAAAACTCACAGGACTACAAATCAGAAGGCATGCATTCTATGATTTTGTTCCTAAGTACGATCTTGGTCATCTGTTTACATACTTTTTCCTTATTAAAAAAATGCTTAAAATGAGGATTCTATAATTCAAACACTTCAGATGTGACTTTTCATCATACTTTTAGCTTAACTTACTTTTCACTTAGAAAAAGAAATGTAAGGAATAGATAGCGTCAGCTACTTCACATGCTTACACCTCTACTGCATTCAGAAATTTCCTAAAATCAAAGCTCCTTTTCTTAAACTGCAAGTGATACTTAAGTATACAAATTGGCATAAGAGGATAAGACAGGTTATTCTTATTCCCAGCCCTTCAGAACAAATATTTTTTATAGATCAACACCCAATTAGCCATTAAGATAGATTAATCAAATGGGAAATCTTTTACAAAGTACTTCGACTTTGAAACCCCTATACTGAATTCTTCCACTACAGATTAACAGTAATCTAATGGGGTGTCTTAAGATAACAACCTAGTTTGCATTTTTTTTGCTCAAAATGTAATGACAAAAGGTGGCTAGAAATGTGGAGGATGCTGAGAGTAGAAAGTCTGAGATATTCATGCAATATCCTATTTGAAGCTAATAAAATAAACAAAAATTCTCCTGGAAGCTTTCAGATTAGCTGATTTACTGACATAAATTCAGTGTCTTCTAATCTCACACTGCTAACCTAAGTTATGTAAATTTTAGAGCAGTGCTTTTTTTCTGATCTGTTAAGAGTACTATAAGAAAGTAGGCAAGCTACTCAAAAGCAATCTGGCTCTATGTTTTCAAGGCATACAGTTCTCACATTTAAAATTGTAAACTGGATAGATCTTAACATTGAGAAGTACAATTAATAGCATAGTCTTCGGTTTTGTTGTGTTTCACCTCCTTGACCTGGACAAAAAGCTGTTACTGAATTGATAGGAAGGCTGACAATTTGGCAACTTTTAATAGAGAAAAAAAAATGGGACTCTATATTTTCAAAAATAAAACAAAGCAATGTTATATAGCATCCATGTTCTCGGTTCCAACGGAAACTGATTTATTATGGGGGATGGAGGAGCTCCTTGCTGGGAGCCAGGCGGGGAGTGTGATTTGCATAGAAGAGGGAGCAGATTGTAGATGCCCTGACCTGTCAAACACAGGTAGGACCTCGGACATAATGGGTCCCAGAATACAAAGCTCCATCTTGATCCAGACAGACACACACAATGTGGAGAGGCCAGATGGATTAAATGAGAGACAAAAACACTGGCTTCTGCCATCTCCACAGGAAGCACGTAAGTGTTACAGGAGATGACAGATACCAGATACCACATGGATCCCGCACCAGTCTCCTGGCCCCCATTGTTGTGTGCATGCCACAATTTTGATGCTGCTGAGAAGAGGCAAGCCTGTTCCGAGCCGTAAAAGAGAGTCACCCGGGAGGACCTCGAGCCGACTGACAACAGCATTCAACCAGGCCTCTGCCTAAGCGCCTTTCCTGTAAAGTGGGAAAGGGCTGCACAGGACAGAAACAGGCAGCTGGGTGGTACAGGTAATGCCGCCCCCATGTTTCTAGGGTGCGCAGACTGCATCCTCACAGGACAGCCATCTAACAAAGACTGTCTGCCCAGACAGGGTCCTCTTACAGAGCACCGCTCAACAGTGACTCGGCATCTTTAATTTAACGGCGGCCGTAACTGAGTGCCCGGAGTTCCACCTCTGTAAAAGAAAGGCCCTTGTACAAGGCCCTTTCTTGTACGGAGTGTCCCACAGAGCACGAGGACGGCAGGGCCTAGACATGTGGCCAGAGACAGCTCCCATATGGCAAGGATGCCGGGCGAGGCCGCACAGGTGAGGGAGGCACAGGCAAGGATGCCCAAGGGAGAAGCACAAGCAGAGGATGAAGAGCATAAGCAGAAACGCAAATGCACACAGTGGAAGAGAGTGTGTGGATCACACCGTGAGAATCCACAGCCTGACTCGGAAAAGGATGGTGTTTAGGGAACTAGAGGAGGAGCTAGGCAAGCAGGGCTTCCTTCTCACACCTGTACCTAGTCATACGTAAAGGTGACAGTCTCATGACCACCAGCAGTAACACCAGCCTTGAGAGATTTTTTTTTTTTTTTAAAGAAAAACAAACAGTTTGCTGAGGCACTGGAGGTCTCAGACATGCAGGTCCAGCGTGGGACACAAGCAGGAGGAGTGAAATGTCACTGCTGCCCCGAGCGCCACAGCCTGAGGCTTGCTGTGTCTGGGTGTGTGTCTCTCACAAACAGTGGGGCTAGTCAAGCAGGAGTCCATTTACTGATGTCACAAACAGTCACTGAGTCCAATGCTTTGCCGAGCTCTGAGCCTGGTTACGCAGGAATAAGACACGGTGGTGTCTTTCTTCGTGGACTTTACAGACAATGAGAGAAGCAGGCAGGCAGGACGGAGGTCAGTAAGTGAAGGGGGAAACAGAGTCATGGAAAGTTAAAACTGGAAAGGACCTCAGAAATGGAACCATCTAAACCAGAGCTTTTCAAACTTTTTCTGGAAAACTGCGAACTTCCTTTTTTTTAAACTTAAAATTGACAAAGAACTACAATGTATGAAAAGTGATTTTAAAAACCCAGGACTAGGGCCTCCCCAGTGGCGCAGTGGTTGGGAGTCCGCCTGCCGATGCAGGAGACACGGGTTCGTGCCCCGGTCCGGGAAGATTCCACTTGCCGCGGAGCGGCTGGGCCCGTGAGCCATGGCCGCTGAGCCTGCGTGTCCGGAGCTTGTGCTCTGCAACGGGAGAGGCCACAACAGTGAGAGGCCCGCGTACCACAAAAACAAAACAAAACAAAACAAAACAAACCCAGGACTGGGAATTCCCTGGTGGTCCAGTGGTTAGGACTTGGCACTTTCACTGCAGGGGGCTCGGGTTTGATCCCTGGGTAAGATCCCACGAGCCGCACGGCACCCCCGTCAAAAAATGCAAGTAAATCAATAAATAACACATGATTGTTGAGGCGACAGCGGGGTGCGGGGGGGCTGGTGACTTTGACAGAGCCCACCCACTCAGGTGCCCATGTGCTTCCCAACTCCCTGAGACCACCGAGGCTCCACTCTTCACTGGCCGCCGCCACACACAATCTGAGCATCAATGACCTGGGCGTCCAAAGCTTCCGTTTTACAAGTGAGGGAATTAAAGCTCAAGGATGTTGAGCAACTTGACCCAAATCCCAGATGGGTGAGAAGAACGTGGATGGGATGTAAGTCATCTGGACCCCAGGCTCACGTCACCCTACTCACACAGTTTTGACAACCTGCACTGCAAACATTTGAAATGTAGAAGAGTTGCCTTTCTCTGGCCATATCCAAAGTTCACCAGACTGGTCTGGAAAAATACATCCTAAAGTCAGGACTTTGGGAAAACCCAGCACTTTGTGGTCGCAGGTGCACGTTGTCACAGTGTCTCTCTCAGCTCTTGTCCAGAACTTTCCCTGCCCTTCACAAATCGTAGTGTGTCGATTTACTTGGTTTTGTCTTGATGATAGTTGAATACAAAAGTTTTCAAATAAAATACTTAAATCTGTTCTTTCCAATTAAAAAAGGAAACTAAGTTTATAGAGGGACAAATTTAGATGTTCACACCAGTGGAAAGCTCTGGAGGCCACAGAATTAAGAACATGCCTGGTACTGATAGCTATTCCATCCCCTGTTGCATATTTCAAATAAGTGATATATGTGAGAAAAGTGCATTTATGAGGGAATTTAAATAACATTTTAACCAGAACAAGAAAACTCAGCAGCATAATTTGTGCTTACAAAAACAAATATGGAGGTGCCAAAGCACTGTATGTCTTATTAAATATGCACCCGGGACAGAGGCAAGATCTCTAAGTGATACAGGGTCCCCACCCTAGAAAGGCAGCACAAGTAATACTGGTAAGGCTGGCAAGGAACCACTGATACTCCAGGAAAAACCCAAGAGGGTCGAAAGCTCATATGACTCAGGATCTTGGAGACCAGGACTGGCAGCAAAACTAGGAAATATGTTCTTCATCTGGGAGCAATGAGCTGCATATATTTGAAATCACTGGCTGCATGGAGTGAACAACTGTCCAGATTTAGACTGAGAAATCTGGGGGGAGAAAGCAGTGATCCTCTCCTAAGCTTTGCTTTGTGTGTTACATTATGGCAGAAATATTCATCTTCCGAAACACATTATATCTGATAGGCAAAGATTATATAATTTTGCTTTAAATCTCCTCAGAATGTGATTTTCATTTCAAACTCTCCTTCCCCAGCACAGTCTTCCTTAGGTACGTGTGATCAAAGTGGTTCACCCAAAAGTTAAATTGTAACTGTTTACAATCCACCTAAATGATCTCTGCTTTAACCTTGGGCAGTGGTGTCTCCAGCTTTTCTTCTCTTTTTTTCCCCCCTCTAGCTTTTCTTACAATGGTTAGATGGGTAGAGTCACTTTGAAGTTAGAAAACTAAAATGTGGTTTAGTAGATACGAACAATATAAGTTAATCAACAATTTTTTCTATTAGGACTCTAGTCCTTTCTCTTCTAAGTAAATACACTACTGAGTTTCTTCCTTATGTTTAAATTGAATGGCTATTTTTATACCATAAATATTTAACTACAGTGACAACTCCCTGAAGCATACGTTTGTACGTATTTATAAATGTTACTTTTTTCTCAATATACTATGGAAAACACATTGCTCATTCATGGTAACCTTTGACTTTCAATAATCTTGGTTTAAAATATTTGGCAATTTGGAAATACACATACACAAATATGTCTTGCTAGCTCAGTTCAAGGAAAGCAAGAGGAATTCATAAAAACAAAACAAAAATATGTTATCAAAATCACAGATGGTTACATGTACTCATTTGAGATCTATTAAAGACATACTATACAGCAGTGGTTTTCAAATATTTTGGTCTCAGGATACCTTTATACTCCTAAAATTCATTAAGGACTCAAAATTTTATGTGGGTTATGTCTATCAATATTTATTAAACTAAAACTGAGAAAGTTAAAAAATACAAATTACTTTATAAAAAATTATAGATTTCATGTTAACAGAAATTATGGTTTTTACAAAAAAAACCACTGTATTTTCCAAAAACAATTATTGAGAACAATGGCAAATCTCTTTAATATCTAGCTGAAAAGATTCTTCTATCTTCTCTGCATTCAGTCTATTGCAATATCACATGACATGTTGCCTCTAGAAAACCCAACGGTACACTTGTGAGAGAATAAGAGTAAAAAAGGTAAACAACATCTTCTTATTATTATGAAAATAATTTAGATCTCTTAGATCCCTTTGAAGGGATGCCGGGAACCCCTAGGGTTCCCTGGAGCACACTTTAAGAACTGCTGCTCTATAGAGATGCCTGGCATGGCCACTCTTTCAGACATTGTAAACTTACATGTCTCCATGCCTTCATCGTCATCATCTGCCACAGGTTTATCATAGGACTTGTCAATGGCAGCTCTGAAGCTTTCATTGCATCCCCTTCCTCGGATTATCCGCGGCCGCGGGCGATGGAAAGGAATGTCCCCATTCAAAGTCACCTCAGCGACTGCTGTCTGCAGACTCTCTAAAGAGCTTGACTTCTTCAGACCCAAGGAAGGCCCCACATCTCTGCTGGGAGAACCTTGGAGGTTTGCAAAAACAAAATCTTAGTTAGAATGAGTGGAGAAAATTACATGTCTGAATATCTACAGATTGTGGAAAATATCAGGCACATAAATTATTTGCTCAACGTCAACTTCTGGAATGTGGGTGGCAAGATATAAAAAGTAAAGTAACAGTAACTAATTTTAACTTTTCCCAAATGTATATTAAAGTAGGTCTATTTTCTCTATTCTCATTAGGAAACACTCTGCGTTATTAGTTTCCATTTTTAGCTTAACAGATGAAATCTCTGTCAAATCATTTGCTCCAAGTTATGTCAATAATATAAAAGAGGCAGAATAACCCAGGAGCTCATTTGAAAAGCAGGATGATGAGAAGGCTAAGGGAAGCAACCAAGAGTAAGCTTCAAAATGTAGCTGAAATCATTGTTTGGCAGTTTAAAGTTATTTACAAGATAGAAGTGAAACTTTCACCTCAATGAGTTTCATCAAGCCTTTTCCTCATCATGGTGCAAGTTCGGACAACTCAGCGAGTAAGAAAAGCACAGGAGACCACGTGTCACCCATAGAAACAGGGCACCCTGGCACCAGGTAGAAACCTAATTCTGGAAAATGGTAGTTCTCTTGGAAAAGCAACACAAAATCTGAATAGAAACAAACTATATAAGGGAGAGAGAGAGAGAGAGAGAGAGAGAGAGAGAGAGAGAGAGAGAGAGAGAGAGAGGGAGGGAGAGAGAGAGAGAAGTAAGGGAGAGAGGACTCAAGAGCTGGATGTGAGTACTTAGATCTCCAGGCCTGCAAAGAGAAACAGGTGATGAACAGAAGGAACAAGACATCACAATTACCAAGAAAATTTCATAGGATGGCAGGGGAGAATTCAGAGGATTAAAAATGCGACTCTGGGGACTTCCCTAGTCGTCTGGTTGTTAAGACTCTGCGCTCCCAATGCGGGGGGCCTGGGTTCAATCCCTGGTCAGGGAACTAAGATCCCACATGCCGCAACTAAAAAAAGATCCTGCATGCCACAACGAAGATCCCTGTGCTGCAACTAAGACCCAGTGCAGCCAAATAAATAAATAAATATGGCTCTGTGACTTGAGGATCTAGGGCAGGAAGTCCCAAGATGGTAACCAAGCTTTAGAATGCAATCAAAATGGATTTCTTTAACCAGGTATGACAACCTCATCCATCACTGCCTGACCTGGCACTCAGAGGTAGATGAATTTAGCGTCTAGATGGCTGAAATGCCAGCCACCCCCAGCTGGGCAATCCAGGTTACAGAACTAGTTCTTCACTTATACTGCTAAAAAGACAGGTGCAAAAAAAAAAAAAAAGGGGAGGGAAGGAGAGGCTGGATAGTTTCTCTCCATGTGGGGCCATCAGCCCATATGTGGATCAATAATTAAGGAGTAGCCTTGATATGTTATCACTTAGAAGACAAATAGTTCTGACATGGGCTTTCCATTGCTCAGAGTATAAAACAGAATAAAAATTAAATTGGGAGAGTCAAAACAAGAATTATCTTTTTAAGATTCATTTACATGACACCTTTCACATGATTTTCACAATAGGGTAGTTTTAAGTTAGAATAAGTATGTTAAAATGTAACGTAGGCAGAAAGGCAGACAGATGACTCTAAAAAAGAAAAAATATTCTATAAATCATTGTGCTTGGGAGAAAAATATGATTTATTTAACTTTTTCCATGCAGGTTTGTATATATTTGATTATTTATTTTATGACAAAAATTCACAAGAAATATTTCTTTCTAGGATGATCAATCTTACTTTTTCTCTTGATAGCCCCATAACTTTTGACAAGTTCATGTTTTAAATACCCATAAAAGTCATGTCACAGGAAGGAAAATGAATTTTGTTCCAAAGAATGAAAGAAAAAGTAAGAAATCAAAGAGAATGGGAAAAGATGATTCCTGGGTAGGGACATTTACGTTCACATTTTCTAGAATTAGCACTAGGAAGATCTTTTTCTGAATAAATCATGCCTATCAATTTTCATAACTTACTAGTTTCATTCAGGTCCTATAAACTTTTATAAGGCAAATATTCAGTACCTTCTTGGCTTCATAAAGGACATGTTTATGTACGGATGCATGTATGTATCTATATGTATCTATGCATCTATCTCCAATGAAGATTTGATACTTCCAGTAAAGATTATCATAAAAACATAATTTATGGGCTTCCCTGGTGGCTCAGTGGTTAAGAATCCGCCTGCCAATGCAGAGGACACGGGTTCGATCCCTGGTCCGGGTAGATCCCACATGCCGCAGAGTAACTAAGCCCATGTGCCACAGCTCTTGAGCCTGTGCTCTAGAGCCCGTGAGCCACAGCTACTGAGCCTGCGTGCCACAATTACTGAAGCCCGAGTGCCTAGAGCCTGTGCTTCACAACAAGAGAAGCCACTGCAATGAGAAGACTGCACACCACAACAAAGAGCAGCCCCCGCTCGCCACAACTAGAGAAAGCCCACATGCAACAATGAAGGCCCAACGCAGCCAAAACAAAACAAAACAAAACAAAACATAATTTATGTATGAAAAGTTAGCTGAGATTTGACTTAAGATACTCAGAGCACTAAACGCTTTAATAATTTCAGATATGGCATGAGTATTTATTCAAATAAATGTATATATTACATGTATATAAATATTGATATATGTATAGATAAATGTATATATGTATTTATTAAGAAACAAAACACAAGCAAATCAGGGATAAAAAAAAATGATGGAATTGTAACTAAATAAGCAATAGATATTTTGTAAGCATAATTGGGAGCTTACCTATCTACTCTTTTCTCTAAATTCTTAACACTGTAGTACAACATTCTGGCAAAATGTTGATAATTATATATGGTGGGTATTGGGTATATGGTAGGTTAATAAACTACAGTCTTTACATATGGTTGAAAATTTTCATAACATCTATAATTTGTGCATCTATAACAGCAATCAGCAAACTGTGGGCCAAATCTGGAAAATCTGACTGGAACACAGCCATGTCCATTCATTTGCATATCCTCCATGGCTTGCCTTCACACTACATCAGAATTAAGTAATTGCTCCAGAGACTGTTTGGTCTACAAGATCTACCATATTTACTCCCTGGCTCTTTACAGAAAGAGCTTGCTGACTCTTGATCTATAACATGGATTTCATTCATGCAAGTGGTATGTTTCTCAAAGAAACTTTAACAGAGATTTTGTTAAGTAATAAATTAATAAGATTCCTAAATGAGGACCACTGAGATTCCTAACATCATAAACTTATCATTTAGCAGCAATAAAAACTGAAAATATCTCTCACTATATAAAGTAGGGGCAAGAGAGTAGTTTTATTTACACACAAAAAAATCAATGTCTCTAAATTTTAAATTATTTTAAATAATTTTTAAATAATTTTAAATAATTTTTAAATTACTTTAAATGTAAAATAATAATTTAAAAATAGTATTTTGAAGCTCCTTATATAAATCTTTCAGGTCATTAGGACACTTTGCTTATTTTTTATACTCAAGGATTAAACTATTAGAAACACAATTCTCTTATTCCTGTTCCTCCTTTTCTTGCAGAAAGTAAATTTACCCCCCAAATATCATAGAAGATTCCTAAATCCAGGAATAAAGGGGGAAATCATGATCATACTATTTTCCTAAGGTCTATTTTTCTACTCTTACCTACTAATACCTCTCTCACCAAAAAAAAGGAGAGGATGTCTTTTGCAAGGGCAAAGGGAAAAGGAATTCAATTTTCATTATGAAAGGCTTACAGCTAGACAGATGATCTACACTAAAATGCCACGGTGACTCTACCAAAAACCTTGGGACTAAACTGTAAAATCATGATAATCTTAGCAATTCAAGTGAAGTGAAGAAAGAAAAATAACTGAAAATCTCTTCACTGTCTAATACTGGAGGATGGGAAGGATTCAGTGTAGATATTTTATTCATTGTAGATTTAAAAGCAATAGACCAGAAAGTACTTTGATGTCTATGTAATAATTTTTTGTCCCAAGTTTTTCCAATTTAATTCGGTAAGATAGATCACATATAGTATTTTATAAATGCTTTTTATCTAGGATCTAACTAACATTCTAAGGCACTATGAAAGCAGATGATTCAATTAGATGATAAAAATCTGTCTTCTCACCATGAAAGTTATTTAATGTTTTCAGCTGAAATCTGGATATTATTTTTTAATCATAATAAATTGTTCTTTTCCTGTTAGTGAGTTGGTTAAATTAACTATTTTCCTTACTTTACCTAATTGGCATATTATATAAAGTCATGTTCTTTAATCTGAGCAGCTCAATTTGTTTTTTATAAACATTAACTTGAACAGGGGTTACTTCTTGAAAAGTACTGAATACCATTAACTCCAAAAACGAATTACTAATTTACATATGTAAACTATCAAATAATGTTTTTCTTTAGCCCTGCTTCAGAATTCCAATGAAATGCTTTGTTTTGATAAAAGAAATAACTACTTAATAAGGGCTGAGGCTATTGTTAATTGCCCTGCACTACAGTTAATCCAATGATTTATTGGATGTAGTTTTTACAATCTATCTTTACAGAATGTGAAAACTCCAACCACGTCCACAATTATCTTTACATATGTACGTGGGATACACATTTTTCAAGAAGCCTAAAACTAATTACTACTGCAGGTTAAAAAGGTGAATTGAAGCCAATTAGTGCTAAGTGGTGTAACTAAATCATACTGGAGCTCGAATAATTAAAACTCTATTCCAAACTTATAATAATAAATCAAAACGCTCAATTGTACAAAGCACATGACTTTAATTACACATAAAGACTTTCCTCTGATCATTGTCATAAAATAACATGTAAAATCTACTATCATGTAAAACCCAGTTCAAAATAATCCATTGTTTCTACGGAATGATTTAGGCAGCATCTTAGAAGCAAGCCCTAAATAGTTAAGAAGAAAAAGAAAAACAAAAACAAGGGCTTCCCTCATGGCGCAGTGGTTAAGAATCCGCCTGCCAATGCAGGGGACACGGGTTCAAGCCCTGGTCCGGGAAGATCCCACATGCCGTGGAGCAACTAAGCCCATGTGCCACAACTACTGAGCCTGCGCTCTAGAGCCCACAAGCCACAACTACTGAGCCCGTGAGCCACAACTACTGAAGCTCACGTGCCACAACTACTGAGCCTGCGCTCTAGAGCCCGCGAGCCACAACTTCTGAAGCCCACGCGCCTAGAGCCTGTGCTCCTCAACAAGAGAAGCCACCACAATGAGAAGCCCGCGCACCGCAACCAAGAGTATCCCCCACTCGCTGCAACTAGAGAAAGCCCGCACGCAGCAATGAAAACCCAACACAGCCAAAAAATAAATAAATTAAAACAAAAAACAAAAACAAGAACAAACCTTCAAGCAGGTTCACAAAGATAAGGACGCAATATATAGTCTAATTCAATGTTAGGTAACTACAAACTAATGCTTGCATCAGAAAAAGATCTAAGCTTTTCTGAGTGACTAATGAGAGCAATACTAGACACTGTCCTTCAGTGAAAATATTTATATTTGTGCCATTATCCGTCAAACGAAAATCACCACTTTGAGAATCATGTTTTGGATGTTAACCTAAGCATCAGATAGATGACTCTGAAACAAAGAATCCACCCTAAGAGATCACGTTTTCAGGATTTTGACTTTTTTTATAAATTGTGACAAAACATTCCTACACAAATATAATTAAGAAGATCTAGGTTGTTTTAGTGTCTCTGAAGCACTAAATTATATTTCCATTTAGTATGTACTACAGTGATAAATTTCTTCTCACAGAAAATTTTCCTTTTCTTGTACCGTTTGATTTCCTACTATGAAAACATCCGTGCCAGCCTGGAATATTTATGTTTACGTGCTATGTGATTGGCAGCTCTACAATTATGATAAGCTCCTTGGACCACAGTTTCTATGGCAACAGTCTAAGTGTCCATTCTTACCTGCTTTCTGGTCATCCACTGTATTGAGTTTAGTCTCGTCAGCTACTGTTAAAAGGTAAATGTATAATGGTTAGCCCAGTTAGTCCCACAGCCCAACATGCTTCAACCATTCCCAGATCTTTTCAGTTAGGTGATAATTCTTAGGTAATATTTCATGCAAAATATATGAAATATCAAGCAAACATTCATAATCAAAAAAAAAGGGGAAAAAAAGCAGTGTCTCCATGCAATGCCAGTCATCTCATTTCACAGACACGTGTGTTATTGATATGTTAGCATATCACAATTAGCGAGGCAAGGAATCGCCCGATTTTTCTTTTCTGCATGGGATAAATGAATGTTTTTAGTCTCGAAGTACAAACAGCCACCAGAGAACAGCATAAATACGTTCTAGTTGATTAACGAAGGTTTTTCTAATCATTCAATTGGTGTATGGATATAATTAATTAATTTGTTGTTTGTTTGTTTTGGTTTTTGGTGGATTTGGATTTAAAAAGAGACACTACCCGATTGGTGCTTGATTGAACAACTAGGATTATTTTCCTCCTCTCATTTGCTTCCAAATACTTTCTACAATAAATATGCTCTCAAATTATGACTCCACTTAAAGGCCTTAATTATCAACACATAAGAGTTTCTATCAAATGAACCTTAAAGGACAGCAATGGAAGGAAAATATGAGGAAGTAACCAAACTCTAGACATGGATTGAGATAATGGTTTCTCTCCAAAACTGCTTCTTCTGGTTCGAGCGTCCCCACAACCAACCAAGTCATATTCCAATGAAATTGGTTTTCAGCAGCCAAAGTGTTAAAACATTTCATTTTTTTCAAGTAAAGATACATGAATAGAGCATGATAGGCACATGTGTTTGTTTCTTTTCTCATCAGAAAACATATATATTAACATATTGCACATGATGTAAACATGCCACTTAGAAGTACGGTTATCTCAAACTTGGAGAAAAACTAATTTTTGCCAAATTGCCTCATTTCGCATTTATTTTCTCTATGGCTCACAGTAAACAGACATGTGTTTGGGACCATTGATTTTCATCTGAAAGCATCTAAAGCGAATTTAGATAGAGGTTCATGGAGATCGTACTCACTACCTAAATCCATGCTTTTCGATTTTCGCGTTTTAACGAAATCCAATTGACTGGCATCTGAAAATTGCTTTGTGCGTTTTTCTGACATACTCTGACGTCCAAATCCCTCTCGTTGAAAAGCAAGAACTGGATCGACGTCTGGACTCAAAGAGCTGGTGTGAAGAGAAAGAGAAACATAAAAACATTTACTGAAAATAAGAGACGTGACGCTCAGGAAAGTTCATCTACACCTGTGTGTATGAATGTGTGTATATGGATATTCCTCAGAAATATTTAAACTAAATAGCACAAATATAGTCCATCAAAAGAACTGTGGTTGTGTAGGAGGTGACAGGAAAATACGACATTAATTTACATTTAGAGCAATTCCTTCTCCATGTGAGGAAGACTGAATCTTTGAGAAAAACTTTCATATATTAATACAAATACTGGCAGCAAATTAGTGACTATATGAATTGCAACTGAATAGAAGTTTTGAGAAGGGTACGTTCTGCAGACTTGTGGTTGACAAGGGGGAGGGGAATGGGGGAGGGATGGATTGGGAGTTTGGGATTAGCAGATGCAAACTATTATATACAAAATGGATAAACAACAAGGTCCTACTGTATCGCACAGGGAACTCTATTCAATACCCTGTGATAAACCATAATGGAAACGAATATGAAAAAGAATGTATATAGGCATAACTGAATCACTTTGCTGTACAGCAGAAATTAACACAACACTGTAAATCAACTATACTTCAGTAAAATGAATTTTGTTAAAAAAAGGATATGTTCTGGTCATCTTATATATCCTTTATCTTGTGTTTCAGAAAAAAAACCAAAACACCTTTATGGCATGTAGTTTTATGAGGATGTAGCTTCTCTGCAATACTTAAATCAACTGAGAAGAAATCAACTCAACAAATCACGATTAGAACCTACTCTGATGAAAGTGTGGTGCCGGGTACCAAAGTCAAAGTAATAAATAAGAAAAGATCTCTATTCCCTAAGAAGAATACCAAACCAGGAGCACACAGAAGACTCTGTGGATGCTCGGATGGGAGACTGACTGGTATTCCAGGGAGTCAGGAAAAGCATGACTAAGTCTGGATGGCATTTGGTTTGTGTGACACCAACACAGTGGCTCCCGCAGAGACGATGAAACACAGGGCAGATCAGTGGTAACAGGATACAGTATCCAGTGTCTTCACAATGGAAGTGGCAGGGGAATCGGTCCTATTTGTAAAATCCCACTAACACTTTCAGAAGCACCACCAGGTGTTGTGAGCCCAGCCCCACAATGACGTGGTTCTTCTCTGTGCTGAGCACGGTGAGTAAACAGAGAGCTCTCCTATATCAGTGTGGAGCCACCTTGCCTATGTGGCCACAGGTAGGAGAACATCCCTCCGCAGCTCACTGGACATGCTAGAATGTGGTGGTCTCTCCACTACGTCCGCTTCCACTATACACGCCCTCCTTAGGCTTCTGCTGGAAACCAGCTTCTCTAACCCTGTATTGGTCCTATGGGAATGACCATGCATACTGATAAAAGGGTAGTGATCTGGTTTGGATACGTATCAGAAATTTAGCTGCAATTCACTGTGCATGAAATGACAGATGGCATTAGGGAAAGGCTAAACCAAAAACTGCGACAAGGAAGACATGAAGGCAGTGCTTCGCCATCAGGTGATGTGGCCTGAACGCTTTGAGTCCCTGTGTCTTCATTGGCTCCATGAAGAAAAGAGTGGCCCCAACCCCTGGCCGGGCCACTGAGAGAATTCAAGGACACAAGGGGAAAGCCCTCAGTAAACTGCAGACCACCATGCAAAATAAATTATTATTAGCCAACAAAGACTTGCTATCTCAAATTTTCAAAGTTATGAAAATTATAACGGAAACAGGGTATTTAAAAACCAAGCGCCAACCGAAACCTCAAAAAGGAAATGAACGATCCTTCTCCATCTTTTCCACCAAGTACAGAGCAGGGCCCGGGGAGGAGGCAACGTAGGTGCCTGGGACTCAGAATTCAAGGGAGCTCTGATCTCAGGGTCCTGTGAGTTCAGGGGCCACACCTGAGAGTGAGAAGCTCCTTACGTTTGCTCCCCTGGGCACCTAGCTTGCTTAACCCTTGTTCTGGCCCAGGGACTGGGAGCTCAGCCCAAAGCAAAAACGATTTTTTTATGTAAAACACTATGTTATATCCTAATCAGTGTTATTTTGTTTGCATCCTACACTAAATCTTTTCATTTTTAACATATCATATCTCATCTGTAAAGCCCAGAATAAATCTGACGTTCCAGGAAGCAGCAGGGTCATGTGCACCTTGAAGGCTTAGGTGTCCCTTCTCGTACTACTCTGCTTAGACCCTATGTATGTATGTATGTATGTATGTACATGTGTGTGCAGAGCTCCAGCATATATGATGCATATAAGTGTAGACTGCTTTTACATATTTCTTAAATATATATGTGTGTGTATATTATGCTTATATAGTAGTGTCCACGTACTACTATGCTTATAATTTCCAGGACACATACACCCCAATTCGAAAACACAGTCCTAGAAGTGAAAAATTAAAACCTATATGGTGAGAACAATCTTGCAACAATAAACACTAAATATGATATTTGAACTAAGAGTAATTCTTTCTGTTTGTGTGTTCATTATGGCCGCGCCACGCGGCATACGGGATCTTAGTTCCCCGACCAGGGATCGCACCCGCGTCCCCTGCAGTGGAAGCTCGGAGTCTGAACCACGGGACCGCCGGGGAAGTCCAAGAGTAATTCTTTTAGATACTGAAAGTTGATCTCTCCGACTATGCTGCACATGCTCGTCAACCCTCTTCTGTATCGTGTGAATTACACGAAAACCTGAATTCCAAACTAGGTGTCAAATGTGTGAACAGAGTGAATCTGCAATACATTTTTAATAAAAATTATTGGGTAAAGGTTTTTCAAAGAAGTACAAATTTTTGTTCCTGAAAGCCACATATTGGCGTATTTTTTAAACTAATTTTATATCCTCCGAAATTATGTTGTCACTAAGATGAGAATTTGCTGTTTTACCTTCTTCACCTTAAAAACGTTGTTATGTTCCCTAAATCAGTTCATGGATTGAAAACAAGTATATTCTATCAGTTAAGAAATGCAAACTTTAGCCATTTGACATATTCAGCCTTCCACAATCGTGCAGCGAACTGTACACATACACAACTGAAAACGGCAAATGAGTTTTTGAGTGAATAAGCATCTTAAAATAACTATTCTTAAACCATAACATAATTAATTCTTCCCATTAAACTAATTTCAGACACAAGAAACAATACGCTAGCATACTTAGCAAGTTAGTCTGCAGGACTGACAGCTGATTCTTTAAAGAATGTAACCATACCCTGACCCCCCCCCAAAAGTTATTAAAATTCCAGTTATTAATCCTGCCTTATTGCCCTTTTGTTTTCATAACATTTTCATCAAGGATTAGGGAGATATTGTCAGGCTGGAAAAGCTTACATTTTCTGCTGTGATTCAGAACAGCTGCCATTCTTGTTTGGATAACCCTTCATTCATATTCTTTTCCAGCCCCTGCACATTCCCCACAGCAAAATCATACAAGTCCTCACTGTTTTATGAATCCCCTTAGGGAAATTAATGCCACACTCCAGCCCTGCTCGTTGTTTATTGACTTTCACCAATACAGCATTTCTTAAGGCCTCAAACATCTATTCCTATGGCTGCCTTCAAAATTCCTCATCACGGTGGAGACTCAAAAGGTTTTTGTCCCTTCGATGAATACTGCAAATATCTAATCCTTACTTTCTCTGTCATTGCTTTCACTTTCAGAAAGAGATATAAACTGCAGCGGTAAATGCTACAGCGTCTGATTCAGGTGGGTTTTTACTTTGTATGGTAGTTCCCCCTCTACGTTGAACCAAAAAACTCGTTCAAAGGTAAGCTGTTATCACGCGGGCTTGAGTGTAGCTCAATGCCACAACACTGAAATATCATTTTGCTGATGGATTCTTAAAAGACCCCAGAGAAAGGGCAAGAAGAAGATTCTGGTATAATGCTTCACATGGTTGTGTTCATTATCACTACAGCCTTCCAAGGTCATCCCTAGGAGGGACCTTCCTTTCGCTTATTGATGTATATAATTACTAGGCAAATGAGGACACTCATCCACATTTATCTGCCACACGCTGGTTCAATAATATCAAATGCTTTCTTATATTTTTAGAGATACAGGAGAAAAAATAGCATTAGACTGCCCCTGAAGTCATAATGTTAGAAGTAAGTACAAAGACTAGTAGAGTTATAGCGCTCTAAAAAGAAAATCTGAAAAAGCTTCTTCCCACTCCCAGAACGTAACAACTACTAATTTGGCCAAAGTCGTCGAATTGTTACAAACTCTCAGTCACCGGAGGGATTTGCTTAGAATTTATTTATGGAATAGGAAAACAATTCGTCAAATTAACACAGATCTAAAATAAAAGTTTCACTTGTGAAACTTAACTTCAATGAGTAGGGTTTGGGGGTGAGTGGTAGTTTTCTCGTTGGTTTGGCTGAACTCTTAACGATAGCCCTGGAAAGGCTAACACAGTTGGGCAGGTTTATGAGGCTGGGGGGAATCTTTTGTTTGAGGAGTGACAACTACGAGTATTAAATAATTATTATTAAATCAGAACACCGCTATAAAAGACACTGATTCACTGTGCTCGGTGACAGACCGTTTAACCCTAAAATCAAGTGTGACTGCAATTAACCGATGTTTCCCAACAGTGCTCTTACCACTCTGCTGACTCACTGATGCCGGCCTTGGCCCACGCGCCAGTGTCCGTTGTCACAAATCCTACATCATCGTGGGAGCTGGAAGATGACTGGTCAGAGAGATGTGGGGGGAGTACTGGCAGCCTGTCATCCTCGATAATGACAGTGTCATCTTGGGGCATATTCACCGTGGGGGACAGCTGGTATTTACCTGTCCAGTGGAAAAAAACAAAGAGAAATTCTAGACATCCATCTAAGGGTTATGTATATGAATGTTAACACTTTGCTACATTAGAAAAAGTCTAAATTTCCAAAATCTGCTCAACCTGGTAGAAAAATAGAATTAAGTAAACTTATTTTTCATAAATGAATGTCAAAGGGAGACCTCCGGTCTATTCCCTCCTCTTGACACGACAGCTATGGTGCTCTGGGTGCGGTATTCAGTGTCTCTGGTATTAAGTTTCCTAAGGCCAGAGATGATCTCCAGAATGATTTCTAATGTGAAAATGCCACGTAGACTTGAAGTCGTTTATAGTCCTTTGAAAATTTTTACCAGGAAATTTGGAGGGAAGCCCTGCAGACTTACATCAATCATTCACTCATTCACTAGCTGGGCACCTACCACCATCTCTGCCTCTCAATGGCTCACACCTCAGAGAAGAAGACAGATAAAGTAGTAATTGATTGGTGCTCTGAGTGATGTACCAGAAGTGCCCTGGCACTCACTAGTGCTGGCAATCGCCTGGGTAGCTGAAGGAAGAGGATGCTGGGAGTCTTAAAAAAAAGTCAACATCCGAGATGGGTTTTGAATGATTAATACGATCTCTTCTACTGTAAGAAATGATGACATTGATTTTAGACATCAGCAACAACATCATTAAATGCATGATGGAGGAAAGTACACAGTGCACTCAGGTGACACTTCAAAGATGAGTGCATGCAGAACCGGGGCCTTGTGGAGAGATGGCAGGAGTGATGTTAAAGAGGAAAGATTAGGATCTCACTGCCCAGAGGTTTTTCAGGCCAAGACAGGGGAGCTTGTAAATTTTGATTTATTCAATTAGGATACAGTGTTCTCGGTAAGAAAAGACCCAGAACTGTCCACATTGATCAGTTTCTTTCAGTAAAATCTGCTCAGGTTCTGGGATCGGCATGATAGGCGTTTATCTTTCCTGGGATAAAATTATAATTCAGGGGCCTGAATCCTTAAAGATAAAGCTGAGGTCCAAATGTTGCCATCTTCCTCCCCAAAACACCTATAGTTCTTCTGGCTTCCTCCTCAAACCTTGGGCCATATTTCCTCTGAGCAAGAACTCATGGGCGAAGCTTCGGTTCACATGGATATCTTATGAAAGGCTGTCCTCAGAGAAACATGCATCACGGTGTGGTGTCGCCCTACTGGCCTGTCTCTCCCAACACAGCAAGGAGAACGGACAGTTTCCCTGTCACCTTACAGGAGGATGGAAACACTGTCATCTCAAGTCCAATGTCCACAGCTGTTAAGTCAGCTCTCCTGGTTCCTATGCAAATAAAAAGGATTGTTGCACTTTCCCAATCCTACCACCGTTTCAAACAGGGTGCCCTTGTCCTTTACGAGTAATTGCTTTTAAAAATAGCACAATAGCAATGTGAAGACAGTTCATGAACATTTTCACATCTGTCTTAAGATCTAATTTTTAAACATTCACAAGAATGTGTAAACGATAATTTTCGTTTTAACACCATTTTGGAAACTGGGAGATGGCATATATAGACTTGAAGCATCTTTTAAAATATATATTATTCTAGACATTTCAACAAAGGAGCAAACACTAAGTTGATCTTTTCAGGACAACCCACAAAAGCAAACTTGCTAGAAATTTCAAATGCAATCATTACTTAGCATCAACTACCCTATTACAGAAATAATATATGTTCACTGAAACCTCTACTCAGCAAATTATCATGAAAAATACTCTATTTTGATTTGAAATGCATCCATTTTGACAAACTGTGAAAACTAGCAACTGTTTATAAACGCTCATGATAAAAATGTAAATCAAATTTAATATTCCATTGCTTCCCTTTCCTGAATTCAAATCAATGCCTACTTGAGTTTTAGGATACTAGTACAGAAAGACAGAAATCTGTTCAATAAAATATCATTCGTAAATAAGATCGGACATTCCAGTACTATTACCTAAAGAAACATTTCCTTCCCAAAACATACTTTTTTCCCCAAAAAGTGTACAGAATGACAAATCCAAGTTCTCCCTGGTAGCTCACCACTGACAAGGCACATGTCACAGCATTAAATGTCATGTCCTCACAGAGGCACAATTTATTGGAAGAAACTATATTGGTATAATATAGCACATTCGTTTCTAAACACAAAACCAAAACTGTTCATGCAATATATTCTGAGAGACGGTCTAGCAAGCAGTATGGAACACAGAATGGTTCTTCATGTGACAGTCCTTTTTTATGTTGTTTTGAGTAGAAATATTGTTCCTTAGGTGATCTAAAAATTCATACCTAAAGAAACTGCGGGAAATGTCCCTATTAACCGTAAGACAAGGATTCAGCTTTTTTTCTTTCCCCTATGATTCTGGAGGCTAATATTTCAAAAGACTTGAGAATATATGTTTTCCATCAATTTTCCACTTCTTAACATACTTGCGACGAACAGTGTTTTGGGATGCAGCTCCAAGAATATATTGGGGGTAATGAACTAAGCTATCAAACTACATATTCTACCAAACTCCCCTTAGAATAACTCTCAATTATGTTTGCAGGTACTTGGCATATCCTAAATGTGAACCCTTTGAAGGGTGACTTCAGAAACCTTTGATCCGGTTTTTGATGAATAAACTCTCCTTTCCTCAACTAGTTAACCAACAAACTAAGATTTAGACTGTAGCCGAGTGAAACAATGAGATGCAGAATGACTGTTTGCTAAACATTTATTCATTGGTACATTTACATAGAAGGCAACACTACGTGAAATGAGAAACCTTTTGCCAGAGATCTGACTCACAATAAAAACAACCTTAATATTCCATTTTTCTACGTTGACTTTCTAACAAGATCAAAGTATTCTGAACAGAATTATTTTTTAAACTCACCAAAATGTATCAATATAAAAACTACTAAGATTACATTAAAAAATGGAGACCACAGATTTCAGTTGTGCATTAAACGGAAAAATTCTTCAGATAAAAAAGTTGGAAAACATTTAAGGTTCCATGCTCCCAAATGTCAGCTTGTGATGTGTCCTATGAAGTGAACACGCTGGTGACATTAGCTACACCTATTACCTCTGTGGTTATTAGTAGTACCAGTTAAGACAGTCCAGCCATTTGTAAAATATTTTTAAGGCTTTTAAAAGGAAGAAATCCTATGTAGCCTTGCTACAGATTTCTTGTTGATAAATATCCAAAATTACTCCTTGCAAATCCATGGTAGTGGAAAGTCAGCCGATACGGACGACACTTGGAGAACTCTTGCCGTTGGCTGCCACTCTGGCTGACCCCACCAAGAGCTAAGGAGATCGATCAGGTTCCAGTAATGGGGGACTCGTGACTCAGAAAAATATGCATCGTAATTCTGGTTCAGAAACACGGAAGTCTGGGGCTTCAGACCTGTCACTTAACTTCTTCGGGCCAGAATTCCCCTGAACAGACGTTTAGTAGGTTGGAGTACACGATTTGTAAGGTTGTTGCAAAAATAACTTCTTTGATTTTTAAATCACACTGGTTGCCAGAATGGAAGATTCTGTTAAGACTGTCTGAAGCCAGTTGCTTGAAAATGTGGGTACTTAAAAATGGGTGTCAATAAAGGATGAATGTCACTAACACTTATTGTGTGATCCCAGTATTCCTCAGAGATGGCTATTTTTAGAAAGAGGAAAGAGCCAAGAACAAAATAAAACAAAAATCGTCATGGGATCTTGGGACTTAGTTCTTTTATCTGTTAAGTGGGAAAGTGTAGCTGATGACATCTGACATGCTTCCAACTCTAAAATCTCTTCCTTTTTTGGTCTAGTTTTTGGAAGCTTCTCTCCTGGGTTAGGTTCCCATAGAAATGAGTCAGAAAGCCTCAAAGCTCCTTTTGGGTCTAGAGTCCCACAGGAGGAATATGCTACATGAAAATTCACCCTATCCACATAAAATCAATCACTTCTTAATGTAGTCAGCTGGAATTTCAATACAAAGTTCTATCTGAATCATAGCAGATCACGGAGCAGATACCACCACCTCCACTGGTGTCTACACAGGAGATATCCTAAAGGTAGAGAAGACGACTGCTAGCCAGACAAGATCTGAAAATTTTCCATGCACCCAGATACTGTGCCCAGCAGTAAATACTGTTGCTATTGGTTTAGGTTAACTGAAAGTCAATGCTTTAATTTCTTATATTTGGTACCTGGCTTTGGTATCTTGTTGCAAGGTACTATCTTTGCAAGATTTCTAACTTTAAGTGGAAAGTGATGTTACGAACACTGTCTGTTTCTTAGGGCCCATGATGCTGAAATAGGGACTGACAAAGACTGAGGAATTCTCGAATTTGTAAAACTCAAGATAAATCAAATTAAGCATATATATTTCTCAGAGTAAAACTATATGGGATCCCTAGTTTCCCACACAACATGTAAAAAACTATCTTAAGAAAATATCCAAATCGTTCACATCAATTTGGCCTACCAACGAAGAGTAAGGAGTCTGTCACTGCCCCCCACCCCAGCCCAAAAGGCCACGCACAGTACATCACAAAGCACAGAGCTGGACGATTACTGCCCCAGCAGAAGCATCTGGCATTTTCAAGTCCATTACATCTCTAGCAGAGGGAAGGGAAAAAAATGCCAACTCTAGTGCAAACTTAAGAGGACTAACGAGGCCACAGCTAATAAAATCAGAGCAATAGACTGAAGAAAAAGAAAGTATCCTCAACCCATATATACAGCATTTCCAAAGGTCACTAGGTGAATTGGGGGGGGGGTTTGTTTTTTAGTTTTAGTTTTTCGCCTTCCTCTGAAGCATCAGGGACTGGAGTCAGGACGCAGGTTACAGGAACTGGTGGACCAATGGTCTGATTCAGTATGGCAAGTCCTATGTTCCTATAATAAAGGGGAAATTACAGCGAATCACTTTGTATGCACGCAGATCCAGGGAACACATACACTCTCTCGCTCAAGGGGTCTTGAATTTTCATCAATAAAAAAGTATTTAACTGGTCTCCCTGGTGGCTCAGTGGCTGAGAGTCCGCCTGCCGATGCAGGGGATGCGGGTTCGTGCTCCGGTCCAGGAAGATCCCACATGCCGCGGAGCGGCTGGGCCCGTGAGCCATGGCCGCTGAGCCTGCGCGTCTGGAGCCTGTGCTCCGCAACGGGAGAGGCCACAGCAGTGAGAGGCCCACGTACCGCAAAAAAAAAAAGAAGTATTTAACGAAGATAAAGTGTCACAGCAAAACCAGGAAAGTAGGGAAAACCCCACCGCGGTGAGGAGAGTGATCATTAATAAGCAAAGGTTAATCTGACAAACTATGTGCAATGCCTGTCACCTGACAGGTGTGCAATATCTTCCGCGTCCTTCCCCGACTGGCACTATGTCAAGCAGGCCAAAAGAAAACTGTTGGCAAAATTAAACCAGAGAGCTGGCGCGTCTTCATTCTACACGTCACAAACTAAGAAATGAGGAATTTAGCGATTTTTCCAAACAAGAAAGCTGGAAGGATTAGAGGAAGAACAACAGAAAATTCTACCAGTCACGTTCACGTGTTTTTCCTATCGCGCCCGCTAGAAAGTTCTTTGACGGCAGACTGATTCTCACTTGTCTTTGTATCTACAGCAAAAGTATATACACAATGTCTTGCCAACAGCAGGCTTTCCATAAACATCCACTGATGAAGGAAACAAATTCCTGTTCCAGCGAAGCTTCCTAATGGAGACGTGGATTGTATTAAATCTCCATTAAGTGTGCTCAAAATGGAGTTAAATTTAGGTTGTACTTCATATTAGAGGCTTGCGAAACACACCAGCAATGAGTGTTTTATGTCACGTGCTATTTTAATCAAAACAGCTTCTTATGTGTTAAATTTGACAACTCTCACAAGCGAATCCCAAGATGAGCAACTCAGTAAATCAAACCACTCTGGTGGCAAAGCAAGTCTTTATTAACGGGATCTGTTAGCAGAGAGCTGAACGGCTGCAGAGCAAGTGCTAATCACCTCCTTCCTCACTGGGGGCCACGCAGACAGTATGGTGCTGAATGCAGACAAAGGATGTGAAAAACTAGTTTCAGGATTTTCAAATGAAGGCTTTGAAAAAGTCAAGATGCAATTGAAAAAGGGTAACACCTTATTAAGTACAGGCCACAAAATGTGAATATTCACATACATGCATACACATATTTTTCCCCTCCCTCCAAACAGTGCTATTGTAAACATGTAACTTTTGAATCCTTCTTGCCATAAGCCACTAAATGTTGATTTAAAAACAAAACCACAGCTTCACTTATCGTCTCAAACATGCTAAGAATATCTTGATCATTGGAAAACACTTCTGTGTGATCCCCTTCTTTTTTCTCTTTCCCACGTTACAGGATCCAAAACTCACTTAACAAAATCAATGTATTGACTTCCTCTCTTCACATTAACACTTCCTGAATGATTATAATGAAGCTGCTCCTCTTCCCCTTGAAATCATGGGCCTCCTTTACATTAATGTTACATTAATAACCTCTCTGTGAACCAGTAAAAGCATAAAAACAAGACGTGATCAACAGGGTTTTACCTGACTCACCCATTATCCTGCTGAGCGCAGCATTTCTCGTGGGCGATTCATCAAGCCCCTCAAGCCCGCTGTAGAGGGAGTGGGAAATCCTTCGTTCTCTATCATCCAACACCGTTTCAATGGGCAGCTCAGGTCCAGAGGGGCTCCCAGGTGACTTCAGCTGCAGAGAGCGGGGTGGGGGGGCGAGGTAAAGTCAGAACTGGAGGCCCATGACCAGCATGGGGGAATTAGACCCAACTTGCCCAGGGTCTGCATCGAACTGGGTACCAAATGAACTAGAACTTTTCACCCTGTACCAAAATAGTTTGCGATGACAGCTTTGCCTAATGACCAACTTTCTGTGCCACTTTACACTGTGCCTCCCATGAAGCTGTCAGATTTCAACCACTGGAGGAAAAATATGTAGATTAAAGGCTTTTTAATCACACTCACCTTGTTGCTTATTTTTTTTCAGCTTGACAGTACCTGTTGAAGTCAATCTGAGTTATGGTTTAACTCAGAAATCTTTATGCGATGTTGCCCTGCGCTAGACATGCTTTATCATTATCAGAATGGAAGCTAGAATTTAAGTCTACTTTTCACACTTAGAGTGCATAAATACACCTAACAGCACACCTTGGTGTGTGTGGGGGGAGAATGACCACCCGCTCTCTAAGACCTAAAGACCACTTGTCAGTTCGGGTGTCTTCAACAATACACCGAGCCTCAGTTTCTTCTGCTGAAATTAGAAACAATCATCCTATTCTCTCATTGTGTTCTTAAGTATGAGATAGTAACTGAGAGAAAATAAACTACACAGGATATTGACAAAACAGAAGTAAAAAACCCAGTATTCTAATAAGGCAGGCAAAGGTAGCTATTTTGCAAATATACAGAATCTGCTAGATAAGCAAAGAATATAGGTGGATTCCTATCACCAAGAATTAAAATGGTATGTGGCGTTGTTTAAGACAGCTGTGCCTTATAAAGTCATACACTTCATAAACATAATATGAGTGAGAACTCTATACTAGTAAAGCCATGAAACAAGGAGGAACAAAGCACACAAATCCTCCCAGTGTGGGCTCTGAGGTTAACCCCACCAACTAAAATCTTATGATGCTTTGGAGCTGGCCGGCAGCCAGAGACAGGGAGGGCTGGGGGGTGGGGTGGAGGGGCCCGTGTGGAGGCAGGGAGCAGAGCACAGCAAAGTGGAGAGAGGACTGCACATTCCAAACAGAGGAAACCACAACTGTGGCTCCTTCACCTGAACAAATTATTATTTCTGTTAGAAGCTATCATCTGTTTAATATAAATGAGATATTTAATGAAGTTCCGAATTGTAGACTTATCTCGCCCAGTTTGATAAGCACCGGGGAGATTTAATGCACTGAAGGGTCAACACAATTACAATTGGAGGCACGTCAAACTGCGGGAGAATAATAAACTTGCAGCGCTAGTGAATTAGACTCAATAAGGTTTAAATTGTGAAATGAGGATTTATTAGTTTTTTTTTTTTTTAAATTGCAGCTTACAACTGACAGCTTTACTGAAAAGTAAATTAAATATTCCAGGTCTTAGATGTAAAAAAATACAAGAACATTTTCTGAAAGAACATTATTCCTAAATTCCAAGGTACTTTGGAGAAGTAAAAACAAACACAACAAATACCCAATCCCTTTAAAAACAGGCATGTGTGAATTTTTTTAATGAGCACATACATTAGAGACCTGCTATACAAGTCTCAACACACAAGACCTGCATCCTACACAATAATTTATTTAATCATAAGACAGACAACACAACCTCGAGTTTGCTTAACAAATACATTTAATTGAAGCATATAACTGCAATTTTCTAGATGATAAAATCTTTATAAAGCACCTTTATGAGAAATCCCTAAATATCCCAAGAGGCTATTTTAGAATTTTATAAAGTCAAATAAAAATTCTATTTTAAAAATAGCACATGCAGGCTTTCCAGAGAAAAACAATAAGATGCCTGTTCATTAGGAACCTTGTACTTGAACACTTTCATGGGAAAGCTTCTGTACCTCCCCACCTCCCTAACCATGTCTAATTTGCATCTCAAAAGACAGATTTAAATGAAGACATCAATGGCCAAATACATAAATATTTAACAGAAGACACAATGCCTTTTAATTTCTTAAAAAAAAACTGATTGGAGTACAGAGTTTTGTTTTAAATCTTTTGATGGTTTTTTTTGTTACAAGCAATTGAGTTTAAGAAAGAGGAATGCATCGCATCATCAGAGTGGGAGCTTAGCCACTCCAAGAAGGGCAGTCCTGGAAGACTGGCCTGGCCTTCCTGCAGTATGGGCTGCTCCCAGGCCCTTCTGATCATCTCCACATATAAAAACCTTATCAAATTAAGCTTAATTCAAAGAAGACACCAAAATAAAAGAACTGCAATTTTCACTTTGTCGTTTTAACTGCAAAAAATGTTCTTCCATCCAACAGAACTCAGTCCCGAGTAGGGACAATTGTGTGGGACGCCCTCAACTCCATCCCTAAGAAAATAGGAAAGCCTTTACATCCATTAAAGAAAACTAGGTTGCAGCAAGATAACTCATACTGGGGATCAGCATAAAGTGATCCAGTCTCTTCCCAGAGTAACGTGGAGAGATATGTCACAGGCCGAAGAATATCCTATATTCTGTGACCAGGCCATCGATTTCACTTTGTGGTCACTATCCTCACAAAATAATAAGTTAGGTGAATCATAAAGATTCATGCTGATCAATATTTATCAGAACTTCATTTACAAAGACACAAAAATTGGGAATTACCCCATATCTATAAACAATGTAATGTAGTACGCTCTTAAAAAGATATTCAAAGGACCATATATTGCTTTTACAATCAGAAAATAATAAGTGCTATTCAATAACAAAGAACTGGATATTGTCCAGTGCATATGCTTCATATTACACATTTGGCCTACTCTTCCTAGGAAAAGGTAAAATATTGGTTTCTTTTAAAAAACGAATACAATATCTGTGGGGCTTAATAAAATCTCAAGTTGTTATAAGTGTGCAATAGTGGGTCGAATCATGTCTTTCACATAAAGAAAACGTATCCCACCATCTCAACTAGAAACGGTGAAAAGCTCGCATAGATATGGCCCTAGTCCCCTCCAGCAAACCTAAACCTGGGTCCCAGTTAGTAAGTGGCAGGATCTCATTATCCGATATTTCAGTCTTTATAAGCTTATTCTTTTCTATCCCCAATTCCTGGCACAGAGCAGGCACTGGGTGAATAATTGGATGAATAAATCCATTTCTGAGTGAATGACTCAGAGTTTCCTTAAATCGGTTTAGAGATCTCAGACGTATAGGCCATGTGCAAGCGGGCCTTTAAAGCTAAGAGCACAGCACAAGGCTGAAAGTAACAGAAGGTTGATCGAGACAATCACACATCGCAGAAAGGACTAACACCCGAAGGACAAGTTAACACAGGACAATGACCAGTAAGACAGGGTCTAGCTTTCTTTGGAGAAGAGTGGCTGGAGTTTCAGGGTTCAGTTCCAGGTTCTGCTTTCATGCAGAACCACAGCTAACGTCCTCCACGTTCCCATGTGGCTGATAGCACTGACCAGAGGATGAAGTAAGCCTGGATGTGACAGACCCAGAACGCGATGGCCTGCCTGACGCTGGGACTCATGGGTTTACTGTCCACCTCTTCCCAACACAGCCAGAGTATCAACTGCTTGAACCCCACACTCACAGGCAATCAGACCCTCTCATGTGCATAAGAGGGATGGACGCCTTGCTTCTAAATTACTCTGCCACTACCTTGGCCTTGCAGCCATTAAGCACCTCATTTGGCTTCTCTGTATTTATTTCTTCATATATAAAATAAAGAGAATCATAAACGATACCTTAGGTCCCTTCCTATTCTAATGTAGCTTTCTAAGAGAATTAAACGTAGAGAGAGAATTCACTTTAAAGTAGTCCTTGGTCAGTTCAGTGAGTTTTGCCAAATTGATAAACTCATGTAATGTACACCCCTCTCTGGATAAAGGGCATTGCCATCACCTCATTAAATTCCTTCCTATTATTTCCCACTCAATCCCAACCCGCCCAAAAGCAACCAATGATATTTTCATCCTAGAATAGTTTTTCCAGTTCTAGATTTTCATATAAATTAAATAATATTAATAATAATATAACATTAATAATAAATAATATAAAAATTAATAATCCCAATCGGTAATCAGTTTGTCCACTACTATAAAAATTCCTGCTGGGATGATTAATGAGAGTTTATTAAATCAATAGGCCAATTTGAGAGAACTGATACTTCAGTGATACTGAGTCTGCTAATCATATATCACTCCACTAATTTAGGTCTATTTTATTTTTCAGTGACGTTTTATAGAATTACGAGTACAGAGATTATCTGTGTTGTTAAATTTATCCCTAAGTATTTTATGATTTTTGATATTTCGGTACATGATATTGATTTTTATTTTACTGTCAAATTGTCTATTCCTAGTACATACAAATAAAATGGATTTTGTACATTGGCCTACTGTCCTATGATCTTGCTAAATTCACTTACTTGTTCTAAAGTAATTGCCTTGTAGATTCCTTAGGATTTTTTACGTAGAAATCATGTTATCTGGAAATAAAAAGTTTTATTTCTTCTTCTTAAAAAAAAAAGTAGTCCTTGGTGACTAAATTCCTCAGCATGGGGGCTAAGAGAAAACTTACCTGGTCTTACTCTCTATTGGTACCAAGGCAGGCTTTATATGAAATCATGTCTAACAAAGATATAATGAAGTGACTGCAAACTAGGTTAAATTGCAGTAATTCCTACAAATACTAATTTCCTTGGAACATTTAGAATTATCATAATTCTCCTACACGAGTGACTTTCAATACCCATTTCCCAAAGTTCTCCTTCAAAGTCCTCAACAAATTCGTCCTTTGCAATGATACCAATGTTTCTGCCTCTTGCTTTATGTATTCTTTCCAATGGAAGAGATGCCAAAAAAGTTCATCCATCCTTCAGGAGCACAAAACAAAGGAAAGCCATTTCTTTTCTCTCTCTTTTTTAAAGAAATAATTACTGCTTATGGAATGTTTTTAAATAAGTAAGAGCATTAGAGCTAAGGAAAGTGAAGGAAATCCAGAATCACTGCTAAAATATTAATTCTGTTACCTTGCCTTGTTAGAACTTCAGTGTCTAACAGTAACTAAGTTAATTTTTTTCTTCTAAAAAGGCTCGACTCTCTGGGATTATTTCCCTCATCATTCAGTCCATGTTTAGGTGTCAGCCTTGGGTTGGACCCCAGTGATGGAGAGATGAACAAGGTCCCAGCCATCTCAGAATTTGCAGTTCCCACCAAAGAAAACCAGAGAGGAACCATGATGGTGTGACAGCTGCTGCCTGAAGGTGAGTACCCAGGGCTACGGAAAGGCTCTGGAGAGAGGATACTGAAATCTAAAGGCTGACTTTGCTAGAACAAGGAGCAGAACTGACTCACGTGGAAAATCCAGAGGTGAAAGGCAGCATCAGACATCTGAGAAATTTCAGGTCGTGTAAGGGACAGGCTGGTGGACACAGGGGCTGGTTTGTGCACGTCCTAGTGGCCACATGATGGAGACTGGCACCCATCCTGGAAAGGAAGGAAAGCTCCCGAAGAGATTTCGGCCGGAAGTGACACGGTCAGTTTGTTTTGTGGGAAGATGTGCCTTACTGCCGTGTAGACAAAATGGGTTGAGAGAGAAGTCCTTCAGGGAGCTGCAGCAGAGAGCCCGGTGAGAGGATGGGGTAAGGGCAGGGGGATGGAGAGGAGTGAGGGAGGAGAGAGATTCCAGAGGAGGAGGCAACAGAGACAGGAAAGGCATTTGAGAGGTCAGAGCCACCCCAGATTTCCAGCTTCTACAAGTAAAGAAACAGTGGAGCTATCTCGGGGGGAAGGAGGACAAGATAGATGAAGAACTGAGGGAGGAATGGATTTTGGTGGAAAAAGCATAGGTGCCTGAGAGACATACCAGTGGACATCTCCATGGGTGGCTGGACAGAGGAATCTGGAACTAGAGTAGAGTCCTGAGCTGAAAACAGGACCACGGGATTCATCATAAGGAAAGTGGTACCTGAAGACCAAGGAATGAAGGTCTCCCAGGGAGCATGTGAGGAAGAAGACACAGCCCAGAGAACGCCTTGAGGAATACTAACCAAAAAAGGAACAGGCAGAAGAGAGCAAGCTTAAAGGAGACAGAGGGCCAGAGAGAAGCAGGAGAAAAACGGAGAGAGCTGGCAGGAAAGGATTCAAGAACGAGGCAGTGTTCACAGACTCCTGAGAAGTCAAGTGGAAGGGACTGAGAAGCATCTTCTAGAACATGTCTCAAATGTGCTGTATGGGGACAAAGACCAGGGAAGTGCAAGGGAAGATGGTATTTCGTGCCAAGAGTTGCCAATTTTGAAGAAAACATACTAAGATAACAGACAGTACTTCCCACATATAGAAGAGGGCAAGGGAAGAGGTGACAAAGCACAAAAGATGTTCTTCTGCGAATTTTCATCTTCTCTAGCTTGAAAATAAGTATGCAAACCCTTGATTTAAAGATGAGTTAGTAAAATATAATTCTGTGATATTGTCAAAGGCCGGACCACACGGCTGACAGATGGACCCAGGAGGACAGAACTCATTATTCTGGCCTGAGGTTCATCCGTGACAAGACACCCTATGCTTATATCAATATTTACGGTAATATAACTTACATGTACCCTTCCAGTAATTCAGGGAGATGTTTCTGCAAAGGTAGTATATAAGTACAACGGCAGCAAAGTCATGTCTTAAGACTTATGGGAAGCTGAAATGAGCTCTTCTGTCTTCACAGAATCCTTCAGTTAAACCCTGTCAGTACAAAAGGCACCCTATACTTATATCAATATTTACGGTAACATAACTTACACGTACCCTTCCAGTAATTCAGGGAGATGTTTCTGCAAAGGTAATATATAAGTACAACGGCAGCAAAGTCATGTCTTAAGACTTATGGGAAGCTGAAATGAGCTCTTCTGTCTTCACAGAATCCTTCAGTTAAACCCTGTCAGTACAAAAGGCTTTTCGCTGGTATTACAAAGAGAGCACAGCACTCGTGATAAGATTTTTTTTGACATAATTGCTTTATAAGCTTACTCTATCCTAAGAAATAGTAATAACCAGCAATGTATGAAAATGATACCGTAAAGAATATTGAATATTAAAGTCTATTACTGCCTACTGCCTCTGTTCCCTTACTTAAATCATTTTCATTCACATAAATTCATACGCAGAAGTGAATGAGACAGAGATATTGCAGTGGGATTCCAATTCTGTGTGTTTTATAGGGCAACAGGGGATCAAATCAGTGCTTTTATCAAAACGTTTTCAGGTTGGTATAGGTTTGTTTGGGGAACCACCTGAGCCAGACAAAAACACGTCTGGATTCAGGATGCTGCCCTTCAGTCCGTTTCTTACATTTTAAGTCCCCCTACAACATTTCAATGTTTCTCTCTAAAGGAAAACTTTGAGAAATTTTAGTTTGTTTTTAAAGAGACTAAGAATATGATCTATGGTCCAGGAGAACGTCCAGAGAGGGAACTCCATCTGTCTGTATTCACCACCTTATCCCCAGGATCTAACTTATTTTCTGAATGTAGTAGATGCTCAATGAACATCTGTCACACGAATACAGTCTTAGGGTATATGAAATTATTCCATTTTTGAAAAAGACCTAATAAAGAACACTGTGTCTTGGGAACTTACTGTGGAGAATTTTTCACATAGCTCTTTGGAGGACCTACATTAAAAACATCAGTTGGGCTTCCCTGGTGGCGCAGTGGTTGAGAATCCGCCTGCCAATGCAGGGGACATGGGTTCGAGCCCTGGTCTGGGAAGATCCCACATACCGCGGAGCAGCTAAGCCCGTGTGCCACAACTACTGAGCCTGTGCGTCTGGAGCCTGTGCTCCGCAACGGGAGAGGCTGCGACAATGAGAGGCCCGCAATCCGCGATGAAGAGTGGCCCCCGCTCGCCGCAACTAGAGAAAGCCCTCGCACAGAAACGAAGACCCAACACAGCCAAATAAATAAAATTTATAAAAAAACAAAAAACATCAGTTAATGATTTGGAAACCAATAAAAATTATCATTCAAGAAAGCCAATCCCATAGCCTACCCTGAGGGATTAGCATTTATATTTATAATAAGAAAGTAAATGTTTTACTTCCCACAGTTTTCCACTCTGAGGTTTTTAGTTAAGGTGACACTGTTCTCTTGTTGTTGTGGAAACTAATTTGTTAATTAGCATTAAGCCACTCTCCATTTGGAAAAATAAAAACAAGTGTAAAAATAAGTCTACGGTCAGTAAACTTTCAAAAATTGGTCACCTCTCCACCGACTACCCACTGAGCGCAAGGGTATGTGGCAAAATCCTATTGTATTAAAGGATCAGATGAGCCGTCATCGGTGGCTTGCTTTATATATTAAACACAGATTTTAAAATTAAGAAAAAATTAAGAAAAACACCTAAGCATATACTGGATATACTTTCCAGTTTGTACCATTTGCTAATCATTTTCTCTTAGTTGATTTAAAAATGTGAGGAGTTGAGCATCAATAAAAACAAAAACGACAAACGTTATACTTTCAGCAAGTAGGTCCCACCTGTTTCCTAGAGGTGGCACATACGTTATAAAAATTCTTTGAAAACACTCTTTTTCAGGTTCTAATATTAATTAACAAATCTGTATATAATTCCCTTTACATTCTCAAATGCCCCGCTATGCAAGTCTACTTGGTATGTTTTTACTATTTGGGAAGACAGATGATCACACCCTTTGGGAGAGGAAACCTTCCCACCCATTGCCTAATTACAGACGGCAGCACGTGTGCAGAACCCACTGTGGCTTTATGCGGGAGATACCACTGAAAAGGCAGCCCCTCCGGAGGAAAATACTCAGTCCTACAGGGAAGGAGA
Organism: Tursiops truncatus; assembly: GCF_011762595.2. Taxonomy (NCBI): domain Eukaryota; kingdom Metazoa; phylum Chordata; class Mammalia; order Artiodactyla; family Delphinidae; genus Tursiops; species Tursiops truncatus. The sequence continues at coordinate 158,825,401 of NC_047035.1, read as the reverse complement.
AAGGGGGCCGGGGGTAGGAAGGGGGGCTTACACTTCTGACAATGTCACAAGAGAAACAGACTCTCCCCTGTGAGGGGCTTTACAAGAGGCACCCGTTTTAGATAAGCAAGGGAACAAGCAATCACTTCAACGTTTCTCCCTCCTGGTTCAACACCGCTGAACAGAAGAGGAAGTGCGGGCTCTGAGCAGGAAGGCGTGGCCCGCAAAGATAATTGAGTCTTTCAAGGTAAAGCCCCTGGACCTGCCATTCTTGGCCCAATGTTAGGGAAGAACTTGGTCCTACGACCATTTCAGATGCCTCTTGTCTTCCTCATTCTTTACCTCGGTGCCTTTGGTTATTCTCCTCGCCACAATAAGCTGGATCATTCCTCGCTTGTTCCCTTCGGTGGACATGGACCTCCGGAGGGTTTCCATGGCATCCTGGTTTGTCTTGCCCAACAGGGATTCTCCATTCACTGCTATCAGTTGATCGTTCACCCGAAGCCGCCCATCCTGGGAAGGAGGCAGGTTAAAAATAAGTGCCATTAAATAGCCTGTGATAAAAGAAGCTGCTTTTCCCTTTCGTTAAATAAATAAATAAAAACAGAGCAAAAAGAAAAGGGCTTTAATACTAATGGATTATGCCCAACTGAACACCAGCAGAATAATGTGTAAGCGGCCCTTGCAGCCTGTGTCTACTTCAATCATTTATACATTTGTAAATCAAGTCATTATCATAATCTGTTTACCAAAATAGCATACTAATTCATAGGACACAAAGTGATTATTTTCCTGCTTCCAGAGACACCCAGAGAGGTTATTTACACCCAGAGAGGTTATTCACAACGTGCAAAAGCTCCAGGCTATTAGACAATTGCAGAGAAGTGCGCCCTTCACAGAGAGCCAGGAAATTTTCTCTAGACTGGGAAACAGGAGAAGTGACCCATGGGAGGGGATGGGAGGGGAGGGGAAGAGAGTAACCTTTCCAGTAGGTTAGCTCTGCGCCAGAACCTGAGCTAAGTCTTTGCAGAGATAACCTCCATTTCACCCTAATGACCATGGGCTGTGAATTCTGTGAGACCCAAAACGGGGAGTCGAAGATATGAATTCCTCTCGGTGAGAGATCACTGAGATTGCACTAGTTGTTTGATCATGGATGGGGTATTAGGAAGAAAACAGAAAACATTTAAGTGTTACAGGGTATCAGAATACGCTACCCCAAAACACGCCACTTTGGCATGGGGATTATTTTAGCAGAAGGCAACTGAGAAATGGCAGACACAGGAAGGGGGACCTGTCCTCCCTGCGTCTGGCTGAATGTGGGCATAAGGTTCTCCTTGTGAAGGTGCCCCCTCTCTTCTCCAGAACCTGGAAGGGGAGAATGACCCTCACCACCAGAGACAGAGGTGCACTGAGATGAGCCTACAAAATAAGGCTTTTCTACCATCGGTTTCCTTCACACATTTACCATCCCACTATTTACCACACCTGGAAGTCCGAACCCTCTTTCTTTGTCTAATCCCTACTCTACAATTTATCAGCATTTGCTAAAATGGTATATAAGCTTCCAAGTCTAACTGCTTCTTTAGGTTTTCACTTTTCCTGTGGAGCCCCCATCCATCAAATTTGTAAACATTTTCTCCTGTTAACCTGTCTTTTATCAGTTTAATTCACAGGTCACAGGAACAGGATCTAAGAGGGTAGAGGAAAGAATTCGCCCTTACTGCTTCCATGTTTCCAAAATAAGAATAGGGCTGTAATTAAACATTTTTGTGAATGAGCATAAGCTTGATAATGTTGACATCTGCTTACTTTAGATGCTGCTCCTCCATTAATAATGGACTTGACGAAGATTCCTAAATCGGCGTGGTTCTCCTTTGACCGGTTACCTTTGACACTGACGCCAAGACCAGCAGATCCTGAATCATTCAGCGGAACTTCAAACGTCAGAAATTCCCTGGTGCCATCAGGTGTGAGAACAGTATCCTCATCTTCTGCTTTCTAACAGGAAACAAAATTGCGCATCATATTCCAATGTTTCTTTCTGTTATTTTTAAGGACTGCTAATGAGCAGTTCTTTAATCATAACAGGCACAGTATCTCCACCAAAGTTCCACAACAAGATCCATGATAACAGCGCATCTGCATCCCCTCCAGATGATTCCTGGAACCAGCTGTTAATATTTTTATGCGGTACTTGTTTCAATATTGAAACAAACCTAAACCAGATTCTGAGAAATAGAGGGAAAAAAATGTAGCAGGACTAAAGTCATGCAGACTCAGAGTTTTGGTTTGTTTTTTTGTTTTTTGTGGGTTTTTAAAAAATCTCTTTATATATTCTAAACCACAGGAGAAAAGCAGTAACAGCAGGAAATAAAAATAAATAAATATAACTCATTTGTCCCTTTGTTTTTCACTAGAATTTTCAATGTTATTAATAGTTTAATGTTCACTAAGGGTGCATCATTTTATTCACAAACAGTAACAAATCCTGACGATACAAAGTCAGCACAAAAAACGGTATTCATTTTCAGAGAGTCACTAGAGAGTTTTAACCTTCGACATCTGTGAGATGAAGTAGAGATAAACAACATTAGAGAAGTTTTTTTCCACAGTACTGTACGATACATCTACAGCTGGGGATATTATTCAAGCAATATTGTTTAATTAAAGAGTTGTACATGCCGGCTTTGACTTCGTAATTGTAGCCGTCGAGTGCATAAGGAGACTGTTGCAGAACCCGACGCATTTGAGATATACGAACTTTTGCTCAGCTCCCCTAAAACAGCAGGGAGGAAATGAATGCTTCAAGTATAACCTGATGCAAGGCAGTGAGATGACATATAAAATGTCGGACACCGGAAGAGGAAGCCATCTGCCTTCTGTCATCCTCTTTAGGGACCCCAGCTCTACACTGGCCATCTCCAAATAGATGAGGCCAGAGTTCTTTATCAAATTCAGCATTTCATTTTATGTCGCATAACAGACATGTGGCACAAGCTCTTTGAATCACAACTAAATGACTCATCTAGTCCTACAACTTTTCCTCCTTCTCTTTTTGTAATTTTGGAATATTTCTCCAGCATCCACCTATTCATTCAAGCTAGCAATATTAAATTACACTTGAAGAATGGTTCAACATCTAATGGTTCAACATCTAACGGTACATAATTAGGCTGGAATATAACGCATCCTTTAAAGATTGCACTTTTAAAGAATGTTCAATTACACACATGAAAGCCTATTGCAGAGCAATGGAAATGTAGGTAGACTTCAGTTTTTTTCTTTGTCTCTCAACACATTTTTAAAATTTTTCTAATAATTATCAAATTAACATAATAATGATAAAATAATTTTAAATATTAATTTTTAATAATAATTTGGAGATTTAACATGCAATCTCAGATATCTCAATTAGATGAAATAATTTTTGGAAGTACAGAGTGTATCAGTAAGAGATTTTTTTAAAAGATTATCATAATACAAAAGATATGTTATTTTTAAATCTCCAAATCCATAATAACATGATTTTTTAAAGTTCCTAATTGACTAATATTCATTGTTAACATTCTTTGTGCCATCTCAAAAGATAGCCTCATAGTTATCAGGACAAGGTGTGTTTTAAAAAAAATCATTAATATGTTAAAAACAGGAAAACTATATATATAATAAAGAATCTTACAGAAAGAACAACTTGAAAAGATACAAAGGGATAGTACGTTAACTATACAAAGTAAATACATTTCAGTATCAAAATCAAAATAAAGCCTATACCTACCCATTATAAAAGCCTTTTTACACTTAAAATATTCCTAGAGAATAATTACAGGTCAAATAAAATCAATGGATTTGGGAGAAATAAACATTAGATACTCACATCAAAACATTAACATCATATTTACTATGCATCACATTTACTACGACATATTTACTATTGACATCGTATTTACTATACTATCTTTATATACTTGTTTTGCTCTTAAAATTTTATTTTCATCCATACGGTTCAAAACAATTCAAGAGTAGTAAATAAAGACCTTGTGTGAACGAATACAGCTACTTCAATATAAAATCTGTTTCTGATGTTTGAAATACAAAATAGTACCAAAACACACTACAGCCCCTCCTACTTTAAATTCAGAAGTAACTGAAAGATAAAATTCACTCTGTGAATCAGAATCAGTATTTATATTCCTGGGAAAGTTGCACTTGAAAAGACACGGAAACCAAAGATAGTCCTTAACTGGGCACATTTAGATCTGATCATTCAGTACGTTTATTTGCCTCAAATCTGGAAGGTTCTCAATTGTCACTTACTGATTTATATCGTTTGGCTTTTTAACGTTTACTGATTTTGACATTTCCATAACGTTTTACAAAGGCTTAAAATTCTCATTTTTCTTCTACTTGAAAAATCAAGATAAGGAGCTGACTGAATATATGAAGAGAAATTTTAATCAAGTTCAAGTCACTTCCTGACGTGCCCTGCTCTGAACCTGTCTTAAAGGAGACTGTATTCTGCATGGGAAAGTTTCATTTCTTATGAAAACTGCAGATGGGAATAATATTCTTTTTCAGCTTTCTTATCAAGTCTTAAGTCATTATTATCATTAAAAACATTTAAGTGAAAGATTGTACTTTTCCTTTGATATTGCATTATCAATCTATTTGGCTCTTGACATAAGACTGAAATTAATTCCAACTTTGAGAACTTAATTCTCTGGCAGCAAAATGTTTAAAAAAATTTGCTCTTTAAAAACCATTTTTAAGGCTACTTTATAGAGAATTTTCCCAAAATCTTACTAGTATGGGGATCTCTTCATTCTGATATAAAGGAGAAGCTAATTTTCTATCACCTTCGATTCTTACTCTATCCAGATTCTGTACTCTCTCAACCGTTTCTTGAGTCAAGTTCTTTCTAAGGAAACATGATGAATATTTTGTTTCCCTTTAACTTGCTCCTCAAGCCATTTGGACATGAATGTCACTCAAGTGCACATTATGTCCCTCATGTACAGACATGTATGTACCCCAAGTGATTTTCTATCAGTGCAACCTGTCATGTTTTCCCTCGGCCATTACTCCATTGGCATTTTTGCCTTCTAATATCCAGAAAAACAGGGCATTTTTGCTAAGCATATTAGAAGCAGGGAACCTACTGCATGGGCAGTATGAAAGCTGTTTACTTTCCTGCTATCCTCAGAACAGCAGAAAAGATACACACATATCTGCAGCGAGACAGAAAAACAGCCACAAATGATCAGCACTAAAGCCCAGTTTTCCCTCCTCTCCAAACAAGCCCCAACTGCTAAGAGGAGACAGCTGGCCCATAGGCCACTCTAAGTCTCGGTTAATCTGCAAAATGGGTAACAAGGAAGTAAAAGTTGATTATATTACATGGCCGAAACATAATCGTTGGGCAGAGATTAGTGCTGGGATGGGGATGACGGGCTAGGAAGGAAAACCTTATGATGGATCTTAAAAAGCAATTATGCCATCATATTCTCACACTTAACACCTGTTTTCATAAAAGTTAAAGAGAAAATACACTTATTCTATATCTAGAGATTAAATAATATGCAGGTAGAGCAGACAATTGATAACAACCATTTACGGTTTTAATCAAGAGGAGGATTTTTTTAAATAGAGAAGTTATCGTGTTTATTTTTTTGCATAAAGGACTAACCCTCCAGTTTCTTTAAGCTATATATTTTCATTTATCCCATATGTGAGATGAATGTTTATGCATGATATTTGTGTTGATATTTTAATTATTCTTATTAGCAAAGTTAAAATGTCACATCTGGCTTTATTGTGCTCTTTTCTGATTTAAACAATAGACGTAAAATAAATAACAAGAATTTTAAAATGTTTCGCTTGATGCTACAAATTTTGAGGAAAAAAAACAGGTTTTGTACAGTTGTTAATCTGTAATGTGAAGCCAGAAAAATCCTTAATCAAAGAAATGTCACACAAACCCAAATTGAGGGACATTCTCAAAGTAATTTGCTCTTCAAAAATGAAAAGAAGGGCTTCCCTGGTGGCGCAGTGGTTGAGAGTCCGCCTGCCGATGCAGGGGACACGGGTTCGTGCCCCGGTCCGGGAAGATCCCACGTGCCGCGGAGCGGCTGGGCCCGTGAGCCATGGCCACTGAGCCTGCGCGTCCGGAGCCTGTGCTCCGCAATGGGAGAGGCTACAACAGTGAGGGGCCTGCGTACCGCAAAAAAAAAAAAAAAAATGAAAAGCAAAGGTAAACTGAAGAAATGTTCCAGATTAAAAACGACTAAAGAGGCATGACAACTAGATGCCAGGTGTGATCCAAAGGATTTGTTTCTTATGTATTCGTTCATTCGTTCACATCTGCACACCATGAAGGACACTAACTGAGACAACGGGTAATACAACACTGTTAAGTCAATGTTAATTTCATGGCTTTGGTAACTAAACATGATTACATAAGAAAATGTCCTTGCTCTTATTAAAGATAAAACTACCATATGATCTAGTACACACACTAAAGATTTACAGATAAAGGGGAGTTACATCTACAATTTATCTCAATTCTGAAAAAACTTATATAGTAGGAATGAAAGGAGGAAAAATTACAGGGAGGGGAAAGGGGGGAATGGAAGAAAATTACATATCAAATGTGGCAAAATATTAACAATTGGGGAATGTGGGAGAAGGGTATACTGGAGTTCCTTAGGCTATTCTTAAAACTTTTCTGACAGCATGATGTTTTAGAATAAAAATTGCATGTAGTAATTAACCCAGAATAGTTTTGCTATATCTAAAACAGTTCTTATTTTAAAAACAGACATTACTACCAACATAATCTTTAAAATAACTTGAGTTCAATAACAAAAAAAATCATAAAATAAATTTTAAAGTTATTAATTTTTACCACTATACAACAAAAGGAGGACAATAAAAAATAACTAAGATATGTTCCCCAAAGGAAAATACACCAAACATTAGGAAATCCTTAACTTATTATAGAAGTAGGGAATTTCAAATGAATCCCCTAAAAACCGATAAGAGATTCACTATACAAAATCATTACTATTCTTGTAAGATCATGAAAATATTATTCTATCCCAATCTTGGAATAAGATTGTTTTAAACTAAGTTTGAGTCATTTGGATTGAAAAGTATTTCATTGAATCATGACTTTAAAATAGGTTTGAATATTTAAAGCACTAGAAACAGAACACATTTTATAAAATTCTTTGTGATAATAGCAACATTAGATGCTCAAAACCAAACTATTAAGGTCAGCATATGATTAGTGTGTGACAGTATAAATCTTCAACAAAAACTCAAATTAGAGAATTTTGTACTCTTTCATCTGTGTTACCTAGGATACTGAAATTAATTTACATTATAGGCCTAAAGAAATGTCTGATGATCAGTTTATCCCAAATAACTTATACAAAGTTTTGGATGAAGATGTAACCACCCGTAATTCAGTCCCCCACTTGGGGCTCCCTATTTGCTTTGTCTGATTTGACTATTTTTCCCAGCTTTGTTGAGGTATATTTGACATATAACACTGTAAATTTAGGGTGCACAGAGTGTTGATTTGGTACATTTATATATTGCAAAATGATTACCATCACAGCTTAGCTAATACACCTCCATCACACCACAAAAGTACCATTTCTTTTCTGTGGCAAGAACATTTAAGATCTACTCTCCTAACAACTTCTGAGTATATGACACACTATTATTAACTATAATCACCATGCTCTACATTAGATCCCCAGAACTTACTCATCTTATAACTAGAAGTTTATACTCTTTGACCAACATCTAATACATTTATTTATTTTATTTTTGGCTGCGTTGGGTCTTCATTGCTGCGCACAGGCTTTCTCTAGTTGTGGTGAGCAGGGGCTACCCTTTGTTGTGGTAGACAGGCTTCTCATTGCAGTGGCTTCTCTTGTTGCGGAGCACAGGCTCTAGGCACGTGGGCTCAATAGTTGCAGCTCGTGGGCTCCAGAGCACAGGCTCAGTAGTTGTGGCGCACAGGCTTAGTTGCTCCGTGGCATGTGGGATCTTCCCGGACCAGGGCTCGAACCCACGTCCCCTGCATTGGCAGGCGGATTCTTAACCACTGCGCCACCAGGGAAAGCTCAACATCTCCTTTTTTCCCTCACTCTCCTGGTCCTCGCTACCACCATTCTTGTCTCTGTTTCTATGAGTTTGGCTTTTTTAGATTCCACATATAAGTGATATACAATATATGTATGTATATATATAACATGTGTGTGTGTACACACACACACACACACACACACATACACACACATCGTTAACCATTCATCCACTGGTGGACATTTAGGTTGTTTCCACATCTTGGCTATTGTAAAAAGTGCTGCTGCAATGAACACAGGAGTGCAGATATCTCTTCAAGATCCAGATTTCTTTTCCTCTGAATGAATACCCAGAAGTGGCATTGCTAGATCATATGGTAGTTTTATCTTTACTTTTTTGAGATAACTCCACACTCTTTTCCACAGTGGCTGCAGCAACTTACATTCCCACGAATAGCGCACAAGGGTTCCCTTTTCTCCACATCCTCACAACTTGTTATCTCCTGTCCTTCTGATGACCATTCTAATAGATGTGAGGTGACATCTCATTGTGGTTTTGATTTACATTTCCCTGTGGATTAGTGATGTTGAGCACCTTTTAATGTACCTGTTGTCCATCAGTATGTCCTCTTTGGAAAAATGTCTGTTCAGTTCTTCTGCCCATTTCCTAATCCGATTGTTTATCTTTTTTGCTATTGAGTTGTGAGTTCTTTATATGTTTTGGATATTAATCCATTATCAGATATATGATTTGTAAATATGTTCTACTATTCCAGAGGTTGTCTTTTCATTTCATTGGTTTCCTTTGCTGTGCAGAAGTCTTTATATTTGATGTAGTCTAATTTGTTTATTTTTACTTTTGGTGTCAAGTCCAAAAATTCATCACCAAGACCAATGTCAATGTGCTTACCCCATATGTTTTCTTCTAGGAGTTTTATGGTTTGGGGTCTTACATTCAAATCTTTAATCCATTTTGAGTTGGTTTTTGTACACGATGTACAATAGAAGACCAGCTTCATTCTTTTTCATGTGACAGTCCAGTGTTCCCATCACCATTTATTGAAGAGACTACCCTTTCCCTATTGCATATTCTTGGCTTCTCTGTCATAAATCAATTAATCATATATGTGTGGGTTTATTTCTGGGCTCTCTATTCTGTTCTATATGTCTGTTTTTATGCCAGTATCAAACTGTTTTGATTACTATAGCTTTGTAATATAGACAAATCAGGAATTGTGATGCCTCCAAGTTTTGTTCTTTCTTAAGATTGTTTTGGCTATTAGAGATCCAATAGATTCAATATGGTTTCAGTGAATTTTAGGGATTTTTTTTCCTATTTCTGTGAAAAATGCCATCAGCATTTTGACAGGGATTGCACTGAATCTGTAGATGGCTTTGGGTAATATGGACATTTTAACAATATTAATTCTTCCAATCTGTGAGTATGGAATATATTTCCATTTATTTTTGTCTTTTTCAATTTCTTTCATCAGTGTCTTACAACATTCAGTGTGCAGGTCTTTTATCTCCTTGGTTAAATTTATTCCCAAGTATTTTATTCTTCTTGGTCCTACCGTAAATGGGACTGTTTTCTTAATTCCTTCAACTGTTTTCTTAATTTACAGTGGGGTCAACATGGTAGGCTTTACTTGATATACCACAACCATTAGTTTAATAAGTCTATGACCATGCTTATTGACTAGCTCATTAAATTTCCAAATCAAGATTATAATCTGTCTGAAGTTAGCTTATCAAGATGCTTCCTGATCTTCAGGGAAGGTCCCCAAATCTCCTCAATGTATCCTTGCAGTTTCTACAGGGAGAGCTCACTAACTCTTAGAATGAATGCGAATTCTTGACATTTAAGCATGTTTTATGTCTTATCTGTATGGTCTAGTATCATCTCTGAACACTATTATTTTCTAAAGCCCTACTTCTATCCAGTAGCTCTGAATATGTTTTATGTACAATTATATTCTTACATGGATCTTACCAAAGAGTTCTTGGGGGCCTTCCTAAGGAGGTCTGCATAGCTCTTTGAAGCCCAAAGAAGAAACTGGCACTTTGGTAAGTCCAGGCCTGATAGCCTGTGGGTAAATTCACTACTTCATTGTGATGGTTACTTTTGTGTCCACTTGGAAAGTGTTTTTGGATGAGATTACCATTTACATTTGTGAACTCTGAATAAAACAGATTGCCCTCCACAATGTGACTGGGTCTCATCCAGTCAGAAAACAGAACAGAAAGACAGGTCTTCCTGAGCAAGGGGGAATCCTCTGGCAGACTGCATTTGGACTTCATCGGCACCATGGACTCTGCTAGGTCTTTGCCTGCTAGCCCACACTGCAGATTTGGACTTTCCAGCCTTTATAATCACACAAACCAATTCCTCAAAATAAATCTCTGTCTCTATATCTACGCATCCCATTGGTCCTGTTTCTCTGGAGAACCCTGACTAATACACCCATGTATTGTCTTGTCCAACCTGGACATCCACAGGAATAAGCTATCAAGTGAATGAACTTTTCAAAGGCAAAGGAGTTTGTTCAGGACATGGAATAAGTGAGCTTGAGCCTCTGCTAAATAATTCAGCTTTCTGTCCAATTCTGAATGGACAGATAACCTAAAACTCAGTAGGGTTTCTAGTTGCCCGCTCTCACTAATTAATACAATATTTAGAAGATGTACAAGAAACCTGCTTCTCAGATATTTAAAAGGTCTACCAACTATTGGTACAGCCCTACTCATCTACCTAAATGACCTTTTTAAAAATTTCTCAGACTTAATCAGTTCTGGGAGTCATTGTGATAATCAACTAACAAACAAACTAATTGAGCTTGAGGACATTCCATTCTCAAAGTGCTTACAATCACAGAAAGTTTAAGTAGTATCAGAGAATTTTGCGACTTGAATAAATTTAATGATTTGCCATCAAAAGACAGAGAGAAGCAGAGATCCTGGAATTCAAGTTTTTAATTATAATTTTAACATGAAGCCTCTAACAGTCCAAAATGGTATCACCTAGCAGGAGCAGAAAGAGAGGCCCAGATGTGAGAGAGAAAAGAAAGAACAAGAAACCGAAAAGAAAACATTTAGACAAAAACAAAAACAAACAAACAAAAAAACTGTACTTTCTTTAACTTAGCTTGGAAAACTCTTATCAGAAAAAAATTCCCGTTTGTAATTGCAAGTCAGACGCACATACACATATATCATCTCTTTTGTTAAGGTGACTGAATTGTCATTTGCTCTGGTGTGCTATCAAGAACACAGAAAGCTTGTGGGTGAGGAGTGAAGCAGAACAAACCTAGACACTCTCAACGGAATACCACATTTAAAGCCAAAGCTGCTTCTTCCCGTTAGCGATTGCAAACTTCAGAGCTAATCCTCAATCTCCTCACAAGGACTGACTAAATGTTTTGAAAGAACACACCTATCTTTACTGCTTGTATCATCATTTTCCATCTCAGATCATCTTAGGCATAAACAGATATAGTTTATGTGTGAAGTCACTGGCTTTTCCAAAAAGTTCTGATATTAAGATTCCAAACACCAAAGAGTGGTTCTTCACCCAAGGATCACGTTGCAAAATGCCTTTAGCATTTATCTTGCAACTCTTTCATGGTGTGGTTATTGCTCTGAAAGGTTTTTAATATATATAAACAAATCTATCAATCTACTCTCTTAGGACATTTGGCTTTGTCATGCTGGGACGAGCATTTACTTTCCAAAGTTAACAGAGAAACTTTTCACATATTTTCTCAATATTTTTTGGTATGTTTTTAGGTTTAATTTCATAATTAACTGGGATTTATTTTGGTGTATGGTGAGAAAAAGGAATCTAACTTTTTAAAGTGAATGGCCAATTGTTCTAAACACTAAACAAACCACTCTTTACCGCTATTTTGAAATGTCTCCTCTAACAAACATGCACACACACGTAAACACTGGGACTGCTTACATCATCAATGTGTTTCAGTGATCTACTTGTCTGTTCCTATAACAATATCATGCTATTTAAGTATTCTAGCTTTAAAGTACCTTTTGCTATCATTATTGTCTTTTAAAATAAATCATTCTTGTGCCCCACTTGACTCTTCAGAATCAACTTGTCCAATTTCTCCTCACCTCTCAACATACCCGCCATCACACCACACACACACACACACACACACACACACACAAATAAATACTATTGTGATTCTGATTAACTATCACAGACCTATTGATTTAATGGGTAAAAAATGAAGGCTGTGAATTTCCTACAACCTGTACTTATGAATGTGTAACATTCTCAAGGTTGTTTACTGATTTTCCTCTGAGGTCTGATTATTCATCCATTTCTGTAATGATGGAATATTTGAAAATAACATTTTGTTTGTTTATTAGGTTCAGAGTTGTCTGGTTATGAATGTGTCAAGAAAAATTAAATTATGTAATGCTATTATTAGTGTTAATTATTTTATTCAATTTCTTCGTATTCTTACTGTATCTGTCTATCTAACATATGCCAAATTCTGGAAAAATATGTATTAGCATCACCCACCATGGGTATGGTTTTGCTAAAGTTTCATTTTACTCACAAAGGTTTGGGAATGACATGTGTTTGTGCTGTGCTGTTTAATCTATAAAAGATTCTGACTGTTGGAATTTCTACTGGATGATATCAGGTGTCAATATAAAACACCCTCTCTTTCTTCCCCATGCAATGCGCCCACACAAAAAAGAAGATAAGTTCAGAGACTGATATGGCAATCCTTACTTTCATTATGTTAGTACCACCTGTTAGTACTCAACTTGTTCCTTTATTTTCAGCCTGTATTAGGATTTATCTTTTAAACACCTATTTTTTGCTTTTTAATCTAAGCTGTGAAAGCTTACTTCGGTTGGGAGAATTAGCCCCTTAAAATATACTATAATAACTGATAATAAATAACTTATTAAATATAAGTTATTATGACAATATGTTTAGTCTAATTGCTGATATTTTATTTTTCGTGTTTATGATACATTTTTATTGTACTTTTAGCCCTCCCTATTTTTTCTATGCCTGAGTTGTTCTCTTTTTTCATTTTTGTAGCCTCTTATAGCACTTCACAACTCATGAAGTCTATATATATATATAGATAGATAGATAGATAGATGTTAAACTACTAAGTTCACCAATTTTACTCCCTCTTAATATGCAGGTCTTTAATGTCTCCTTTTTATCCCTGTCTGATTAAAAATAATCACAAAATATTCTTCATTTGGGGTAGTAGCAATAAGTCACTCACCAATTTTGCTCCCTCTTAATATGCAGGTGAATAGGGAAGTCTTTAATGTCTCTTTTTTATCCCTGTCTGATCAAAAATAATCACAGAATATTCTCCATTTGGGGTAGTAGCGATAAGTCACTTAAGGTAAGACCACTTTGGGATTTAATAAATCTTTGTATATTAGGATCTATTATGAGCCAAGAAAAGAGAGGACACATAACTTCATAATTAATTAGTAAGAAGTTAGTTCAATTTATCTTTCCAACATCTCTGCATCCTGCAAAAGACAAAGCTCTTACCGTTTCTTTTGGAATCTGCATCTGGCTTGGCTCTGCATTCTAGAAGAATTGAAGAAAAACATAAATACAGACTGACCAAAGCCATCTTCAACACACAGGGACACAAAGCTTTACTCTCAAGGAAAAATTGTTTGTTCTTAAAATCTACAAAATATATAGAGGGTGATTATAGTAATGGCTGATATGTTACTCTGTCTTGCAGACTTTCACTGATGTGGTTATATTATCTTATGTGTGTGGGCGGGGTTGTTTAAAATTAAGAATTGTTCTAGATGTAAATTTTTACTTGCTCATTCACAGTAGATCATGAATTTATTATTTGGAGGCAAACAAATCTCACGAAACTGCTTTTCTATTCCTGGCACTGTTTCTAATTTTGTTTTCTAATTTTCCCAACTAAGTCTAAATTATAAGGTATATTGTAATTTGATAGCTAGACCAGAGAATAACAGTCTGAACCACGAGCATCATACTTTACAATATTACACAGGTTATAAATGTGATTTTTTTTCATGTATTATAGAGTTGTTTTAATTAATAGATACAAGGTTGACTTATAAAAAAAAAAAAAGGGCACCTATTGATAAAAGTATTTTGTTTTAGACACAGAATTTAAACACAGACACCCCAAACAGAGGAAAAGAGCTCTGTTAATTGGATTGAAAGATCATTTTCAATGCACTCCTTTAAGTTTTCAGAATTTTCTTTCTTTTAAACCTTGAATAGCAGCTGCAACGTGAATAAACTGACGGCCTACTGGCTCACTCCTTAATGAAAAGCTCACAAGCAATAAATTAAATAACCAAGAAAAAAAAAAAAAAAAAGGGAGGCAGCAGAAGGGGAAAACAGAAGCCTGGAAGATCAAAATTGGACCAGAAGAACTTGAATAACCTTAAGCTGGTCTGTGCTGGCACTAACTCGGGAACGGCTGTAAGAGCAGTGTTTAAGCTTTGGCAACCTAATAATGCCAACTATCACCCAGGCTCAGATACACTGAGGAAGGACTAAAGCTTTATCGCATCTAAAGCTTCGTGTTTTTTTTAAATTTTTTTTTTAACTGCTCATTTACAATTTAATAGAGACAACTCCAGATTTAGGATCAGGTGGCATTTAAAGCACAGAATTGGATAACAGTGGGGGGAAAATGGAAAACCAAATTTAAATTGAGAAGTAATGCATTAAACATTTCTAAATAGAAATAAAGAAGTTTTCATCATTTCTCAAAATCTACTTAAAACACAAGTGTTCAGTTTTCAGCCCTATCACAATCTGAAATTTCCATGAAATCATAGTAAATTGTCAGTGTGTGTGTAACCAAGAGATGGGATATTCCCAAGACTAAAATCTGTTTTATAATAAAAGGAAATTTTTATTAACCATGACACATCCATACTTGAAGGATTAGCCTAAGAGAATTAGGGCAATCGGACAAATTTGGGAACTGCGTCCCTAAAACCGCTCTAGTATATACGGATTCATTATTGTTTAGATAAAGCTAAAAGCTATCTGAAAGACAGGTCAAATGTCCTAAAATGACCCAGCTAGAATCTGTTTTGAAATATTTAAAATACCACTTGTACTTGAAGTAAAACAAGTTTCCTACCACACCAAAACAAAAGATAAAGGTGATTCCTCCAATTATATTATTTCTACACATAAATGAAACCTACCACTTTTTGCAGAAAAACATTAAGAACTGTGTCGATTTAATATACAGATTTCGTTCACACAAATACTATGTAAATACCCCTATCTAATATTTAGATGCACTGACATATGTATAAAAAGTGAAATAAATAGTTTGCAAACAAATGCCTTTTCATTTCATTTATGTCACTCTAAATAATGTCTATGTTGGGAATTAATGGCCCTGGGGCTTATTGCAACTCAGGTCTTTTTACTTTCAATAAGAGTATTTAATTAAGGTCCTCTTTTTCATACAACAGTAAGCAAGCATCTTTATTTGGCTTAGCTACACGTACCATGAAAACTTGAAATATGAAAATTTGTCATATGTAGTGGAGAAGATGGCAAGCTTTCAACAACAGCCTCTGAAGTGACAGTTATGGAATAATCGACATCTCTGTATTCAATCAGTCCCTCTAAAAGCGTTCAGTAATAAACATTTGCTGTCCTAGAAAATATCCCTGCAATCTGATTTTCAAATACTCTTGCACTCAACATTGTGGATATCTGTTTCCAAAACAGAAGAAATATGAGGAAGGAATGCTTGTATTATGCTAAGGCTGAAAGATATATAAAATATAGACACTGCTTGGAAAATCTCTTAATAAACACTGGCCAGCAGGTCGCTAGCCCGGATCCCTGCCTCATGTGCATCAGAAACCTTTCATCTGCTCTGAATTTACACACCAGTTCCCTTGGGTGGAAGGCATCTTCTTGGCGAAAGACCAGAAGGCTCACGGTCCCTTCCATCTTGGTGCTTCTCAACAGCGAAACAACTTCCTCCTGGGATTTGCCTGCTAGATCAACTCCATTTACCTGAAACAGACAAAAAGTTTTCAGCTGCGATACTGGGCAAACAGATAACAAGAGACGAGACACACATTCTAGAACTGATCATGTCTGCCGTGGAACATGGTTCACTGCGTGGTACATTCTGCCCTGATCTGATAACCAGCAGGCTGCTGGGGCTAATAAAGAAATGCAGACCAGTTACCTAGAGGTGAGGCAGGAAGCAGTCAACCCTTCAGGTCTTATCAATAAACCAAAAGCACAGCCACTAGTGCATTAACAAGTAACCAGAGATACAAATATATCTACAACGCCAAGTTAACACAAAACTTCCTGGCTTTGAACTGGGATATCTTGATGCCCTTGTGCATCACAGATTTCCTTACACCAAAATAAAAAGATGCCACCCTTGCAGAAGATTGTAAAAACACACTAAAAATATTTTGGTAAAAACATTTTAGCTTTCATTGAAATTTTACAGAAAATTACGATGATAACTTTTTAATCCCTAAAAAGCAAACACTGAAGAAGAATCTCTACTAAATAATATTTTTGGAGGGCTTGCAGTATTTCACTTCAAGATTTTTCAATGTTTTAAGAAAAAAAAATTTACCAGGGGAAAAAAAAAAAGAGAGAGAGAGAGATTTGAAAATACCACCTCCTGGGGAATCTCATCATTTTTTGTAGAAAGTAGAATATGACCAGCAAGCACTACATATTTAACAGGAATGAGAGTGGAAATTTCTTTTTCAAAGTATTCTATATTACTCTCTTTAGACAGAAATAGCATTTGTCTAAGGCAATTAAATATATCATTTAAATTGTAATATCAAAATTCCTGTAGTTTTAATGTTCTGGAACCTTTCCCCCACTGAAAACCTTCTTATATAGCTCAATGCATTACTATCAAGGGATTGTAGGAAATAGGTCAGTAATAATAGGTTCAAAGAAAGCAGAACTTTTCCAGATAATTTTTAAAAATTAGTCACTTGATACTTGATTTAAATATAGGCTTGCAAATATCCAGATACTCAGAAAACCTTTTTGCCCACAGAACTGCTGATATTGTAGAAATACAACCAAGGATACTAGAGAGGTAGGTTTAAAATACGCCTGAGAGCTACAGAAGATAAAGCCTAATCCTGAAGAGATACAGATCGCAGACCCTTCCATTCCTCAGAAAGAAAAGCAAAAGCCTCTGTGATGTGTCACAAGTAAAGTAATTACATGATGAAAGGGAGACACAAAAATAAAGCGGATTACCTTTAGCAAGGAAGAAGGGCGGGGGCCCTGCAGGGAGAGAGGGGTAGGGAGGGGACAGGCTTTTTTATGATTTAGAGGCAAAAATAAGCTGATACACTTCCTAAATGAAACAAGCTACAATTACAAACGGGGACTAACAGTACCCCACTTACAGCCCGAGGACAAGAGGTCCTTTCTGGAAACAATACCCTAAACACAATTTGTACTTAAACCTTCCCTTTTACTGGGCCTCTATCGCTCTCCCTTTAAAACATGGTGTCATGCAAACAAGACAAAGAGGAAAGAGGAAGATTGAAGGAATCTAGGCCCAAAATGTAGACACAGGAAAAAATCTGGAAGCTATTCCTTTGCCCCGTTACTTTTCAGTTAAGAAAAAAGGATAATGTCATAAAAATTTACTTTAACATTAGTGCTTGGTTTTTTTTCTTAATTTAAGTATAGTTGATTTACAATGTTGTATAAATTTCTGCTGTACAGCCAAATGATTCAGTCATACATACACATACATTCTTTGTTTAAATATTCTTTTCCATTATGGTTTACCATGGGATACTGAATATAGTTCTCTGTGCTGTACAGGAGGACCTTGTTGTTTATCCATTCAATATATTTAACACTAGTACTTAAATGCTAGTTAATAATTATGAAACACAGTGCCTGCCGCTAAAAATACAGACTATGTTTTCTAAAGAAAACACTAGAAAAACCACTAACAAAGTATCCTCTTTCTCCATCTTTCCCTCCTTTATTTCTACATGCACAACATTCACACAAACTTCATACATAAGAAATTATGTATCTTTATGTATGTCAGAGATAGCTTCAAAGACCAATGAACCAAATGAAACCCATGAGGTACAGAAAGGAAATTTTGAAAGACTATTTCTTTTTTTTCCTGACATTTGATTTTTATGTCTCAATTCATTCTCCACGCTGACATTTCCAGACTTCCTTGTTCTTCTCATCAAGACACACTGTTTTCATTTACTTCATTTGTCTCTGCTCTGATTCCAGAGGAGATAACATTTCTATACTGCCAGACATAAATTTAAAGTCATCCAGAAATATAACCTAACAGACACTGTACTTACATAATGACAAATGTTATGTTATCTCATAAACCAAATGTCCAAGTAACTAAAAATTTATGAGTAAACTAAATGAAAAGACATTTCGCATCAAATAACACGGAGAAATGTAAAAGTGAAGCAGAAATACAATGTTTTAGGATGCATACTTCTGCGAAATTATATAATTTAATTTCATATTTTATGAAAATGTTCAAACGACTCTGACCCTTGAAAATGGAACTTTTCAAGAATCATGGAACATCTGAAGCCACTCACCTCTATGAGTCTATCTCCCGCCTTCAGTCGGCCATCTTGGATGGCAGCCCCTCGTGGGAGGATGTTTTTCACATAAATTGGAGCTGAGCCACCTATTGTCACATCCCGGGAAGTGATGCTGAATCCCAAACCTTCTGTACCTGAATATATAACAGAAAAAAAAAAGAGGTAAACAAAATGAGATATCTTGAATTTCACAAGTATATCATACATGAAGGATCTGTTATTATTCTCTACCTCAACTTGACATTTTGTAACTTTCACACTGACCTACCCATTTAATACTTTAAAAGTTGTAAGATTTTTCAACATAGACTAAATTATGGAAGGTTTAAATGGTATATATATCAAAATTCATTAGTCTAAGAAAAAACGGGAACCTAGTCAGACAGATGAAAATAATATACAAATATGCCTGCTGAATGTTTTTAAATTTGTCTAAATATTTGATTATGAAAATAAACAATTTCTCTATGCAAAAAACCCCCCCAAAAACCTGTTAAAACCCATAGTATCTCAAGTATCAAGTACGACTGTGCAATAACGGTATCCAGATTTGAAGGGTAAGCAGTGAAGACAAGGAAGAGAACAAGTCCAGGGAGATGGAAAAGAAACAATGAAATGAGAAATGTTTCTAGACACAGATAAAAGAACCTCCCCAAACTGACAGGATGAACCATATTATCTTCGCCTAGTTCTCTTCTAGTTCACCTAAATCCTACCGTTTATATTTCTCAAAAAAAAAAAAAAAAAAAAAAAGGCAAATGACCCATCTGAGCTCATAGCTACCAAATCTGGGGATCAACATATGATGTTTAAAGGTACTGAGTACTGAGTACTGAGTGTACTGAGGCGTTTACACTTGACTGTGCTAGTGCATAATTTCAATTCCAGGCTCTTTGGCAGCTTTCTCGACAGGCACCCTTACAAGCTCAATACAGTGAAAAGGGTTATGTCACTGAAACCAACATGCAGTGAGCCAGAAAGAGCCAAGAAAAAATGTGAAGATAATGATAAATTTCTAATGAATCAACAGAATTTTTATAAGGCTTCCAATAATGATTCATTTCTACCAGAGCTTTTAAAAACTATATTAGGTTCCATTCCAGTTAAAATGACCTGAGGACAAATACTTGCTCAATAAAGGAAGAATAAAGAGATGTGTAAAGGTGAAAAATCTACAGAACTCATTAATTTGATGCAGCACTCGTTAAAAAACTGTAAGTCAGGGTATGAATCTCTAAGTGAACAAATATGGGCAAATAAACATGAATAAAAATGTGGGTTAAAGAAGAAACAAAGTAGAAATGATGAAAACACAGTACATGTAACAAAAACCTACTGTAAATATTCTCAAATTCAAACAAAACATTCATTTACTTCAAGTCTGAAATCACTTTAATGTGCCTGGGCTGTTAATTTCTTAAGTCTTCTGTGAAGACTTGAACGGCATATTGTCTATATGAAATTCTCCTAATTATTCTGCTGGGACTTTTCCATATGTTTCTGTGCTTTCGTGAAACTCTAATGACTTGCAATAACATTTATTAAGGAAGAATTCTAAATTATTCTCCTTTCGCAATATTAATTTCTATGAACTACAAAGACTGATTGTTTTATGAAACAAAACACTATTAAAATATCAGCAATAACCCCTAAATCTGTATGCCAAAAGTTCAGGCAATGACCTTTCAAAGAAAGATAAATAGATATCAATTTTCATTTAGCAAAGCCAACAAAACATTTTGCACTGACTGAAATAGATCACTGACCTTCTCCTCTGACTTTATTAAAAAGCTAATTTCTACCAAAGAGCAGGGTATTTGAGAAGGCCAAAATGACAATAAATATTAAGAAATCATAATTACAGAAGCAGGTACATAGGGGCTCTTCTATTTCGACATGTTATATGACATAGTTACAAAATTATGCCAAAGAATCATTATGACAAAGGCTTTCTTAGTCCTTAGCTTTGACCTCAGTTTATGAAGAGCTTCTGTCATTCAAATCGTGTCAGTTCACTTTGAACTGAATTTAAAGTTTAACACTGACAAACCCTACATTTTTGATGTACTTCATTAAAAAATGTTAAATGTAACCATAATAACTGGTAAAAACATTGCCTGTTAACTACAATGAAAACTTGTTCAACCTCATACAATCATTAAAACATCTCTATTTAGTACTAATCACAGACAATGAGCAGTCTTTGTCACTTTTATTTATAGTGAACATTATTTTTTTATATTTGTAAGTACTGGCAGAATGCACAGGCAGTTTCCACCTTTTGCCATACATTCTCATAGTTAATAAATTAAAATCAGGCCAGATCTATGACGCTCTGTATCAGTTATATAACTCAAGGTCAGAAAAATGTTTAAAAGAAAACTATTATTTCTACTTTTATGTTGATTGAGCATAATCTTTCTAAATTAACTTCTGTAACATGTAATCATATATTTTTAAATGCTACCAAAATAAAACTATTGATTTCTGTATTCAAAAGAGTGATTCTTTTAATGGCAAATAAAATTTCACTTCATTTAAAAAGTTCATATTATATCATAAGGAGTTAACATATAGTAATTGTATGGAAAACTGTAATTAAACAATGAATATGCCTATATCGGAGTAAAAAGGCAAAGGTGTTTATGAACTAAAATCTTTATGACAATGGAAAATAGTCTTCCTTTTTGAAAGATCCCAAGCAGAATTTTATGTTTTATACAACTCTCTTTGTGTTTCTTGATATCCTTTTGCTTAAAAACCACGTCCTTTCATTTGAGTGTAGAAAAAGGAAGAAAGAGAATCTGATATTCCTCTCACTTATGCATTAACAGGGCTAAAAGGGGTTTAAGCTGATGTGATTCTGTATCTGTAAGGGGTTTCAAAAGTGGAGTGAGGTTGTCAATTCCTGATCAGGTCAACCAAGTATTTGGAGCTTAAAAAGCCAGTAACCAGAAAGAAGGCATTTGTGGTTCACATAAAGTTCAATGAAAGAGTATGATTTAGAAAGGAAATAGGAATCTCAGAGTTTACAGAGTTGTAAACTCTACCCCGAATGGAAAGAAGAACGGTCTCAATGTCAGGACACGGAAAAGGTTCCAGTAAGAATCTGCTGCTGGTGGCCACATGACTTGAGGAAATCGCTCAGCCTCTCTGGTTCATTTCCAACTAACTGTAGGAGTTGGTTGAGCTCATAAAAGGAGAAATATTCTTTATAATGACACCGGTTTGAAGGACATGATTTAAAAATATATAAAAATGCTCAGCTAAAAGAGATGATTAATAGCAAAAGTGTATCTCAGTGCCTGGAGGGGACGGTGACTGGGAATGAGAAAGCCAAACCTAGGAGCCTGATCTGAGTCATCAGGGAGGCCAGCACAGAACTGAACGCCTCCTGTACACAAGGATGCACTGTCTGAGGGCGGGGGATCCTTAAATAAACACACTGATGTAAGGCACAGGTAGTAAAGTACTAGCAAGGCCCATTCCGATTCCCCTTGTCACCTTGAGGAAGGGAAGAACGCGATATTCTGGAAGAGCAGGAGACAAGGGGCCAGTGGCCTTGCTTCTCAGCATTTCACCGGGAACCACCAACAGCTTCAAAGGAGTCAATCCCTTCCCGTTACCAAAGGACGGGCTGAACTGGAGGAAGGACTTCTAACGTCCTCTAGGGGGGCTGTATGTGGACATCAAGTGGGGCACTCAAAACAGTCAGAGCCTCCCTGTTGCTTTGGGTTTGATGGTAACATCCTGAAACCCATTTCCTTCGTTGCCAAAAATTTTACGGCAGTCGTAGCTGCTACTTTTTTCATAGAAACATAACGTTTAAGGCCTATCCTCTGATCTTCTACGTGTTAATTTTTATACAGCAAAGTGAATCTGAAGAGCATAAAAAAGTATACAACTGTAAATGCTTTTTTAAAAAGATGTATCAGTTCTTAATAATGAGGTAAGACTCAGGACGCTTTGGGTTAGTTGGTTGATTTTGAAACTAAATTCTGTGAAAAACAGGAAGACAGGTCATACCTTTCTTAAGCTGGATGTTAAGCTTCTTGCCTACTTTTTTGGTGTTGTAACTACTGCTGGGACTGAACACGTGGTGTACGGCTGGGCCTGGAGCGGCGGGTGGCTTTCCCGAGGGCTGTGCACTCTGAGGTAGGAGTCGGGGGTGAGGGTCCGCGTGCTCGGGCAGGGGGTTCGGCCGGGGCACCCTCGGCAGAGCCTGCGGCCCTGCACTGTTCACACTCCTGTGATCCCCATGCTGGCTGTCGGGGCTGAAGCGGCTCGAGTAGTAATTGTTCCTCTCGCTTTGGGACAGTTGTTCGTACTGCTCTTTATTGGCTGCGGGAACCACATGGAACCAAATGATGGAGGTCCGCATGGCTTGGCGAAACATATGTTGTGCTCTGGGTTTGAGAGAGAATGGAAACTTAGCAAATGAAGACTGGCAGACTCGAAGATGTTACCAGCTTAGTTAAGTATACTCATTAAGCAACAAGGACGGACAGACTTGGTTGAAACTGAAAACAAAATTCTCATAACCCACTTATCAATCGGGTTTGCAAGCTCTGATAGCAGCAGGGCTGTGTCTCCAAATATAAATTTCTCATTCTCTAGATAAAAATGACCAAGTTATGTACAACTACAGGCACAATACCAGTATTTTGGTATGCCCTCCACAGAAGACCCTCCGCTGTAAATCATTCAGTCATACTGCAGTTTTAAGCACAACAGGTATTATCATTTCAATATTAAGAGAAATTAAATATAACCTCCGTTCTACAACATTATCCAATACGACTTTTAAAAGTCATAAAGTATTTCCTTACAAGGAGACCAGTCGAGTTTTTAAAGAAATATATTTATAAGTATACTTAGAAAACTTTAGAAAGTGACTATCCATTATTTATCAGAAAAATTAATTCAAGTTTGTGCACGCAAAAATCTCAGGAATGCCAATGCAGCTTCAGTAACTCAAAATGTTAAGAGCTGTTGGCCACTGTGCTGTTCCAAGACCAGCCCAAGAAGCTACTCCATCTTATCTGGATCCCTAGGCAGGTCTTTAACCAAGTCCTTATGATTTCTGCTCATTTTTGCCTTATTTTATAGGAACTGGACAATTTTTATCTTTTTAATGGAGTAAGGGCTTGAGTCAGGATAAGGAAAATCTGAGTGGACACTGCAGGTCCAAGGAGCTTTGTCTTCCTATTTGCCACATTATATGTGACAAAGTTGGACGTGTGAGTTAAAAGTATAATAAAAACTAGCAACCTGATGGATTTTCCAAAAGGCGAGGAGGTGGCCAAACCGTAAAGCCTAAATCGGGCCCATAATATTTTAAGAAGTGCTGCGTCAGTCAGAGGGCGTTTGGAAACATAGTCTAATGACAGTGATTACCTGGAGTTTGATGACATTTTTAAAAGCTAGATAATGGCAGAAAATACTCCTCTCCAGCATGAAGGCAGAGACCACAGACATATGGTCTGAGGTACCCCAATCGCCCGCACTCTGTCACGCCTGATGCAGGGAAAGTGCAGCAATGAGGCAGCACACACTTACTGTTCAAATCTTCTATTTCGAAGGTCGCCATCATTAATCCTGACAATGCAATCATTCTCATGAAAAAGGTTTTCTTGTTCAGCTTTACCACCTTTCTCCAATCGTTTTACTAATAACCCCAGGGTTCTGGAACATTAAGAATGCAAATCATTACACATGTAGTATTTCCACCGTGCACAATGCCCTACTGCTTTAATGGCGGGATTATACTTACAAAGACTGCCTAATAAAGGGGTGCCTTAAATTGCTATTCAGACATTTAAAAATAACGCCAACACAGAAATCACAACACTATAAATGGTGTGTAGAAAGGGATCCTTTCAATAAATATAGGCAATCGTTTCTGGCGTGTCAGTGTTATGCTTCTGCAACAAATCGTACCCTTCTCTCTATGCTTAAAAATGCTCCCGGCAGAGCTGGCCCCATGGCTCCTGGCCGTGGCGGTGGGCAGCATGGACGAGCATGGGCTGCGAGCAGCTCTGGCAGATCTCTGTTTTAAGCTGGCTGGTACAGTGCTGATGGCAGCCCCACCTTTCCATGAAAGGAAAGGTAACAAGGAGAGGCTAACCTGTACATGAGACGGAAAATTGGGGAAGATTCCCAAAACAGAAGAGTTTCCATTCTTGGCATCTGAATTTGGTAATGCCTCATGTTCTGAATTTCAAAACTTCTTAGGTCTCCCAAAAGTAAGTAAGTTGTTGCCATTATTCCCATCAGAAGAAAACAGAAAGCCGGCGACAGGTTCCAATAATGCCCGTCACCATTCACCCCTCCATGTGGACTCAAATTTCAAGTCGAAAGAAAAGCCCAGATGAACTTTTAGAGACCAAGATGGAGGGAAAAAAAAAAAAAATATCACAAATGTACTTGGTCTAGAGCACTAACTCCTTGACGGACAGGATGGACATTCTTTATACCCTGGGACAAATAACAAACACTATATATGAACACAGCTTGATAAGAAATAGGAATCTCCACCTAGTTCTGATGCTCTGACTTAATTGACGGTTAGCATATAATCTGTATTATGATCATGTTAAAATTTTTATGAACTTATTTTTGGCTTGTCCCAAGCTTGCATTTTCTTTCATAATCCTAATATTTAGAGACCAAAAAAAAAATGCCCATACAGAAACTAGCATTTAGGGGACTTCCCTGGCGGTCCAGCGGTTAAGACTCTGTGCTTCCAATGCAGAAGGTTCGGGTTCAACCCCTGGTCAGGGAACTAAGATCCCACACGCCGCACAATGCAGCCAAAAAAAAAAAGAAGCCAGCATTTAGAATCCTGAATAAATTAAAGTTGAAGATACCATCATTTCCAATCGCCTGTCTGTATTTTCCAATGGAGTACAATTTGCAGTACCCTGTATATGCTTTCCAGTAGGAAGATACTCCAATAGATAGCGTCCTTCTTCTTTTAAACCTTTGCAGTAATCGTTGTTGTTGATCTCGCTCCCCTGCTACTGTTACTTGTACACACACCTTATCTCTACTGTTGCACTGTGAGCTCCTGGAAGGTGGGGAAGGTGGGACTCAGCAATACGTGCTCCAGCACTCAGCTCATAGTAAGGTCTTGACAAATGACAACTGAATGAATGGGTGCTTGAGTTTAGCTGAAGCAAACAAGCCTCCTATTTCTAATAAGCTTTCTGCAAAATAGAATAAGTGAAATAAAATCCAGATTCGGATATTTTTTTTCATGACTGTGTCACTTATACCAAATATAGGACTGAGCTGAAATGAATTGAATTAAAGCAAAGGTCCTTTTTTTTTTGCTTGTTATTTTGCAGTTTAACCTTCTTTCTTTCATAAACATTTACTGAGTCACTGCTTAACTTCATTCTAATCTTTATTATTAAATATAATAAACAGGCATGGTGTCTTACTATGGTTAAGCATACCTACCTACAAGAGTAAGAGGAGCTAACATTTAAATTGCCTTTTGTCATGTTACTATTTGGGGATTAGCATCTACTAGTGTAAGAGTCTAAGAAGCTTGGTGACTAAAGAAAAAAATATGATGTAGGTTATTTTCAGTTACTTGCCACCGTATATCGGAACCACTGATAAATAAATATAAAAATTCTCTCAGCCCAAAGACAAGAAAAAGTACACTGACACAGCAGCATGAGCACCTTAACTGTCTGAGCTCCTACTTGACAGGAAGCAATCTCTTAATGTGCCACACCAATAATTAAGTGACCACTAAAATGTCACCAAGCCCACAATCTATCTCCCCAAGCTTCCCTACTGTTCGTTTGTCTCTATGGGCGACTGAACAAAGTGTTCTATCAAAAGCATCCTATCATTAAGATATACCTATGACTCTGTTGAATGGGACAAAATAATTAGAGAAATCAAATTAAATCACAGTTGTTGGTAATAGTGGAACCAGAAGAAGACATTGGGCCACTTCGCCATCCAAGCAGCCATGTGAGAGCACAGGGGAAGGCAAAGATGACTTGGCCACCCATGGGCAGTCTTAAGAGAGCCACAGCTTGGTACCACACCTGTTGCTAAAAGCTGCCTCTGCAGACCAACAGGGCTTCTTTCAAGTTGATGTATTCAGCCCCTGAGTAAAAATATGCCCTACCAAGAGTCACTCTAGTTAATTAATTAGTTTTTAATTGGTGAGATCGTGAGTGATTTCTCAATATGGTTACAACATTTCTGTGATCTAAAGTGACTGAAAATTATTATGCCTTTATGTATTCTGAAATGTTTTGTGTATTCCAAAATAGTCCACAGAATATTCTTAGAGAAATAGAGAGAGACAGACTATGTTTAATGGAAATTACTTAGCAGGTAACTAGTACCAGTCATTTGTTCAAATTTATACATTTATCTCCAACAGAACCTTTCAGTATCTATGACAATTTAAATAATATAACTTGGAAATCTGTAATTTAATTCTACAGAAGTGGCATTAATATTTTTCAGATGAATAGGTCTATAGATTTATATTCATCTAGGTAATCATTTTCCTTTTCTTAAATCTACTTTTTTTCCCATGGGAATCATTCTACAATAATAATCCACAGTAAAAAGGCCTGACATGCTTCATTCACTGAATGACTTGTCTTTCTATACAAGCCCTCATATATGGCCAAATGCATGAGTAATCCTAACATACAGTAAAAATGTTACAAATCATAAACAAATATGCTATCGCATTTACATGAAATATTGCAGACATTTATTAAATGAGGTTTTAGAATCCAACGTTGTAAAAGTAGTTGCAAAAACCTCAGAATCCTCTTTCTCAGCACTAGAGGCTCGGGAGCTGATGGGGGTGGGCTGGGGGGGATGGGTAGAGGAGCAGAAGGGGAAGAATTTCACCCTGACTGACACAGCAAGTGATCAGGGAATCAACGGAACAGACCGAATTAAGGAGAACTTAGTAGCCTGCTGATTTCTAAGTACTTGACCACACTATTAGAATCACCCTCTCCAAAAGAATGGATTAATTTAAAAGGAAAATGGTACAATCTGCAAAATTATCTCATTTGCTTCACTAGGTGAAAGTGATTACAAAAGGAATGGGGATGAACTATCAAAAAAACTTTACAGGAAAATTGAACTGATAACATAACAGCCAGACTGAGAATGAAGAGGGCCCTCTGAAGGGAAATCAACGGGAAGTAATAACAGAGACTTTCATCTTCCTGAAAAACGTGTGTGTGCCAGCAGTTACATCTCCACACCCGCCACCGCCCCGGGAAAGGCGACTCGGATAGCACAATTAGAAACAAATTTTAGGGATCTATACTGCAAATTCAACCAGCAACTAGAATTCCTTCTAAAGGAATAAAGAAATGAGTACCGATGGTGTTGTGGTTCCCATAACACTCTTATTAGAGAAAATAATTGAAGGTCGTAAAGGTCAGAGCATTTTGGCTCGTCGCTCTACCGGAGTGGACGATGGATTTTCTTCTTGGCAGTTAGTACCAGAATTCCTTACTAGGGCAACCACTTTCCATCAGAAGAAGAAGCCACTTTGCAAAAAATAGGAGAGGGGAGCAGGAGAAGAGGAGTTGGGGGAGGGGTGGAAGCTCTGCTTGTGGGGAACAGTCCAGGGACAGAAGCACCAGCCTGGCTGTGCTGGCTGGCACAGGAGAACGAGCAGGTGTATTATTAACATAGCAGGGAGGGCGGCTCTGTGAAGCCATGGCTACAGGGCTCAGGGGTACAGGGGACAGACCTCTTCACCTCCTGCATGAATCTAATGTGAACCCAACTTGGCAAGATGCTTTCTGAACGAGGGGATTTCTTCTGGTAAATCGTAAACGTCCCCAGATCTACTCCTCTCCCCTGGTCCTTCTACCTTTTCAAAAATTTAGGGGAAAAAATACTATGTCCACTATGAACAAATCCCACTTCTGAATCATTTTCCTAAAAGAAAAAATAAGTAAATACACACGTTTCTTTGAAGTCTTTCATCATGGCTTTTGTACCATGTTCCTTAACCCCCAAAGAGGGCAAAGAAGAAGACTACAGCCCCAGAGAGCAAGCCATTGAAAGGCGGCATCTCTGTACATGATTTTGGATGCATAATTAGGAATTTAACTGCTTAGATTATATTAAGGATTGCACCACTACATTTTTACAAGGTTCATTAGCCTAATTATACACTTAATTAAAACAAACTCAGTCACACATGTTAACATTTTCAATTCTAAGTATAAATTACAGCCAATGATAAAACTGAAAATAAGTAACAAATGTTTTATTGACATCTAAATTGGCTGAGCAAGTCTGAGTTTTGCTTTGATAATGTAAACTCCCACAACTGCCACCCAGCTGTATGGAAATGATCATAATTCATCTTAATAAAATCTGACAGAGTATAAACACCACAAATACAGTGAAGGCAGAGAAGGCATGCGCAGAGTGGGCTCGCATCAGCAAGACCCTCTCACCTCACTGAGTACTAAACAGGGGGCTGGCAATGACCTATATTCTATCCCTCAGAACCACAGCCAGAATGCCAACTTAATATAACATCCTGATTTTCTTTTTTTAATCTTTAGTGGATGAGATAAAGTAGACCCAAAAATGGTAAAGTAAAAGTAGAGAACTCCCTTAGATTAGGGCAGAAATGATAGGCATCGTACTACTACATTTAAAGAAGCAAGATTTATCTAAATGTAAAATACAACTTTCCTCTCTAAAACAAATGCATTTAGCATGTCCCTTTATTAGAACAAAGCAAGTCTGCAACTGAGAATGCACAACCTAAGACTTACAGACGAAAGGCTACAGATTCAGTAAAGTTAAATTGTGTTTCTTGGAAAATACTTAAATTAAAATCAAGTACACAGAGTTCAAGTGCATTTTTATTCTTTTAAAAATGAACAGTCAACTTTAAAACCTCTACAGTGAACTGAAATACGGTATACAAGCCTTGGATAAATCTCTTCTTAACACCTGAGTCGTTTCCATGAAATTCAAACTGGCTGTAATTCTTTATTAACAGATACACCCAACTAACTAACTGTGTACTGGGATTCTCAAATTTATGATATAAGAGTAAATTCTCATCTCACATTCATGATAGAAGAGATCGTTTTCTACTGTTACAAAGACTCATCAGCACTTGCCTACACAACCAGAACTCCCAGCATTTGGAGGAAATTTTAACGGCACATCACAGGAACCTAAGTGGAAGGTGAAATAGCATTCTTCTTAGCTGCCACTGCCACGTACCTCATTCAAAGTATTTTACATGTATTTTATAAGTACATGTATTTTCATATTTTCACCAGACAAAGTCACAGGAGTGTCCCAGCCCTCAGACGCGAAGACCGAGGCTAAGTGAAGCTCACTTGCCCAGACCACACTTCCTAAAAAGACAGAGCCAGATTCTGTCCCAGGCATCTCTGGCCTCAAAACCCGGGTGATTCCTAACAACCCCTCTGCCAATAACATGAAGACTCAGCATGTGGTCCAGGCTGTCACTGACTGCCGCAAAGAGGGAAGACAGCACAGCTAACTGGAAATCCTGGAAAAAGATGAACTGTCTGTTTTTGATGTTATAGAGCAAAAGATAATAAAATAAAGGTTAGATGAGCTAAGAGTTATAACTAACATTATTTATAACCCATGTAAATATTAATCAGAGTAGCCAAGTTCACAGATTTTCACTGAATCATTAAGTAGAGGAGTATGCTTTTTCTTAAGACCTTTCAAAGATGTCTGCTAACTACTCTTGTATACAGAATAGTTAAAAACTTTATAAACACTTCAGTTTTTATTTGAGAGGAAAATTGTTCAATATGTGCATCTACAATACAGAAAACAAACATTTATATTTCACTCCTTTTCTATATTAATCTGATCACAGGAATATATATTTTCCAACAGGGTCACTTTTATTTCAACTCCAAAACCTAAACATTTAAAATATTCTTCTGGGGATGTGACTTTTTTTAGCTTTACGTGGCAGAATTTATGGATAGTAATACAAGTAAGAAAATAAGTCCAGGAAAAAAGTCATGAAAAGAAACAATATGGCAATCGAAAGGTTTGGTATTGACCCTTCACCTGATACTCTATCAAACTGAAGATAAATGGCTGAAAAAAATCATTTGGGATACAACTCAAAATTCATCAGACAAATCAAACGATGGCATATCTGTAAGAAGAAAGTTGAGAGCAATTAATAAGTAAGGCAGTTGGCAGCAGGAGGCAGCAGCAGAAAGCTTAAAACACGCAGACCCACACACATACACACTCCTTCTTACCAAGGACTGTTTTCCTAATTAAAAGACTTTAGATTTTTCCTCAGGTCTCATGGTTGACAATCAGATATTGGGAAGAAGTAATCTGTGGGTGCCTATTACTAACTGGAGGATGTTAAATGCGGTTGATTTTTTTCTATTTCCCTTCCTCCTGGGAATTTGTTGGAATTAGTAGGGTGCAATGATGGGAAATAATATACGGTTACAATAAAGAGGCTTTCTCATCAACCAAGTAGGTGGAAATAAAATTCTGGACTCTGGCCCCCAAAACAATATGAATAGGAAACATAGAAGAAGGAATTTTAGATATGAAAAATAATAGAATGTAAACTCCATGATGGCAGGCATTTTTTATTTGTCTGCTTCTCTAGAGCGGGGCTGGCAAATTACCGGCCATGAGCCAAACTCTGACCTGCCACGTGTTTTTGCAAATGAAGCTTTTCTGGAATACAGCCAGGCTTGTTGGGTTATCCATGTCTATGGCTGCTTTCACGCTACAATGACAGAATTGAATACTTGCAGCAGAAACTTGGTGGCCCACAGTGCCCAAAATATTAACTATCTGACCCTTTACAGAGAGTTTGCCTAGAACCAAGAGTGGTGCCTAGGAGACACCAGATCTTTAAAAACAAACAGACAACAACAACAACAAAACACTTGCTTAATAAAATAAACAAACATACAATTACTATTTGCATAAGAAAAAGCACAGCGAAAGAAAATTCCAAGGGCCACAGGGCTAAGAATAAAGAATGTACATAAATGGGAAAAGGCCCATTACAGAAAAGGCTCGGAGAAGCAGGCTGCACTTTTTTAAGAATAATATGCTTTAGCCATACGTGTTCCCAGAGGGGAAAAGACTAAGAATATTCACTGTAAGTTAGACTGGGAGTCCAAGTAGAGGAATAATAGTTATTTTTTTAAATAACACAATGATTATTTCTCGAAAACCTTCAACAATTTCTCTGTTATTTACTGAATGAAGTCTCAGAGGCCATTCACAAAGTGCTTTCTAACCATCTCTCCAGTGTTATCTTCCAATACACTCGGTTTCAAATCATTGACTCATTATTTCTCAGCAAATCACACAAATTTGTATGGAGCATCTTCCCTTCATATGTTCTCTTCCTAGAAAGACTATCTTTCCGGAATATCACTAGCGTAAGTCCTATATTCCTTTAAAGAACAGATCAAGTTCTACTGCTTCATAACATCCAATAGTCAGTAGCCCTCCTTCCTCTAAACCCTACGGCACATGTGCACTGAGTTCTTTAGACACATAGTATAGATCTTTTTATATACATATTTCTCAATTAGACCTTACATCCCTTAAAACTAAATACAAAACCTTATTTCATAAGCCCAGCCCCTATTTCAGAATATACTTTTATATTTTGCTTTCTAAATACTTAACATTATAACATAATCGTATTCCTAAGTAATTAGGAAGGCTCAGGAAAACTCATTAACATCAAGGCAGGATACATTCTTATTGTTCTGTTTCTAATACAGCAATGCAGAGCTAATAGGGATCATCACAGTAAGCTTCAGTGAGCAATACCGTTGGGCTAGGTCCTAGAAATATAAAAAAATATAACATGAAACATGGTTTTTCTGCCAAAGGAAATGACAATTACTTGGCATAGCTTTCCTGAAAACAGTAGCACTTGTGATTTAAATAAGGAGGTTATGTTTGACATTTAAATCAGGAGGAAATGAAATTACATGTGTGAAGTGAAAATCAATTTCAAGGTAACAAAACTGTGAATAAAGAGTTCTGGGTGGGGATCAGTTAACTTTATATTTTTGAATAAAATACAAGATGATGACTAGAGAAAAACAGAGCATCAAGGGGAGACAGCACAGGGACTTCCCTAGCAGTCCAGTGGTTAAGACTTCGCCTTCCAATGCAGGGGGTGTGGGTTCGATCCCTGGTCGGGGAGCTAAGATCCCACATACCTCACAGCCAAAAACTAAAAAAGAAAAAAAAAAAAAAAAGCCAGAAGCAATATTGTAACATATTTAATAGAGACTTTAAAAATGGTCCATATCAAAACAAAATCTTAAATAAAAAGGGGGGAGGGGGGAGACAGCACAGTCTCTCCCATGCATTTATTTTGTCTCTGTTTCTACCATCCAAGACAGTGGCTGGGGGAACGGCAGCCACAAGCCAACGGTCACTAATGTCCCCAATCGGGGAACAACATTCAACCTACTCTAGAAAATAGCCTTTTTAAATTGGTCCAGCAGGATTTTTATACAAAAAACTTCATTATACCTCAGGCCATAATAATACCTAAGTAGCTTTAAAAATTTCTCTAACATTGACTTCACACTCTTCCAATTTTCCTGAATTATATTTGATACTCGAGATGTTCAGCATTGAGTTTCTTCTCTTTATGATGTTTAATTCCCATTCTGCACTGTTCCCTGAGACTTTCTGACTTAGAAATTGAAATCAGAAAGCAATACTGACATGCATGTGTCACTTTTAGGAAAATAAGTATTCAGTAAGTGTTATTCAATTAGTTACATCTCCCAAACTGAGAGGGCCCAAGTATGATAGGAATTTTGTACAAAGAAAGTTATTCTTGGAAATTTCAACTTACATCCCATGAATATGTATTCTTGTATTCCCACTGGATAATATGTGCAATTTCTTCACAAGTCCTGATTAATTTCTTCCTTTCTGCTATACTGCATTGCTTAATTTGCCCTTGCAGCCACCATTGAGCGGATGTAGCTCCCTTTATAAGCTGTCATCACAATTAAAATCATCTTCTACAACAAGCCAACTTCAGTTACCTAATTCAGACAATCCCTCCTCTATCAGCTCACAGAACACCTATGATACAGGGATGTCGGCATTTATCACAATTATAATAGTGTGAGTTCTTGGCTATCACTCCATCTTGACTGCAAACCCCTGGAGAGAGACTGTGTCCCGCCCATCCTTGTCTCCCAGCACCTACCACAGGAACCATCACACGGTAAATGCTTGGGGAGGTTTCTGACTGACTGAGAAGAAACCACGTGTCAGCTTTTCTGAGAACACGTGAGATAGGTGTCTCTGGCTCCTGAAGACTGGCGTCTATGGTTCTTCAGCAGTCCTCCTGCGGTTCTTTGCACTGTCAGCCTCACTCTGAAGAACCATGACCGCCAAGGTGATGAGGAAGCTCAAAGATGCATCACAGGTGTTGGGGGGAAAGAATTCTGTTCTGTTTCCCAGTATGAAAACTAGTAACGCCAGGAAAGGATTTATAAAGAATCTCATTTTCTTAATCTCTTTGTCCCTTGTATAGGGAAGCTGCACAGGAGATTCCTCATTAAGTTTCCACATCAACAGGGATTAAAAATGACTCAGCTATAAAACACCTTCTAGTTCTGTACAGGGATCCTTGTCTCCTTGAATGTGTTCTGTATATCGAAACGAAACGCCATGGTAACCAGTAACTGTGGTCGATTTTGTGAAATGCCTTCCACTGAATTAATCTGCAGTAGATTTCTGTTTCTACCTTATACTTCTTTTGCTTAAGGCTTTTTAACCTATTTCATCCTAATATCCTTTCACACTGACGTAGGAAGTGTGTAATAAATGACAGAAAATAACATGTTTGTAATTGAAATACTGGTTTACAGCTGGTACATACACGATTAAATCTCATTTGCGATGACTTATATTCCACAAACAGTTAAAGGCACACTAATACCGGGAGGCTATCATCCATGCATTCTACCCTCTTCTCATATCTTTCTACTCATGAAATAAATGGAAAAAGGGTTTAACTTCTGAGATCACTTAAAATTATAATTTTTAAAGGAGATAAAGGCAAGGGCCATTTTGAAAACAACTAAGCTTATTTAACTGAAAGTCCTTTGAAGACATTTCAGTGACATTTCTCCAGAGTTTTAAAAAAAAAGAAGGAAGAAAGTGAAAGCAGTCATAACTCTGTGAATGTAACACCCCCCCATCCCCAATTCAAGGTGAATTTCACATCTTGTTAGATACAACGCTCACATTCAAGCCTCGTAGTCCAGCAGAGTTCTACGTAAATCACAGTGTCAGCTTCCAGACCTTCCATAAAGCGTGTGCTTTACCAAAGACATGAAATCTGGACTCGATACTGTCAGGAACATATACCGGGAAGGCAGTACAATTGTTCAAATACTTATTTTGAACGATTAAGTAGATAACTCAATCACATGCTTGTAACTGATGTTTCCTCCATCTCTCACAATATACTGGACGCTTGGAATTCCTTGACAAGGGTTGAAACTATGTTCCTGTTCTTGGTCACTGGCCTAAGGTGACTTTCCAGCTCCCCCTTTTCTTCTCCCAGTGTAAAAGAAGTTAAAAGATCGATAAAATGATAACAATAAAAGAAAGAAGTTCAAACTAAGAAGCCAAATAGTTCATAAATATGTTTCATTTGGGTAATAATTAGATGGGTAAATAAGAGGGGATGGAAGTAAACTTCAAAGGCTAATGCCCCCCCCTCCATGGGGAAGGAGGCAGCATTTCACTTGTGGATGATGGAGGCTCATCAAACATTTGATTAGTTGCAAATTCAGTTCATAGTATTTGAAAACATATAAAAGCAAACATACACTAATTCTTTCACAAAAAGAAAGCAGCAGGATAAAAGAAACTCATATAACATTTGACGTTTTTAAGGATATATGTTCTATGAAGTAATGAAGTCATACTAACAAATAGTACAAAATTTTGATATTTGAGTGGGCAGATTGAGGAGAAGGAGACACAAGTCACACAGTAGAAAATAAAGCTATAGTTTGTCTAACTTAAAAAAATTTCAAACATAATCATAAAAATCATATAAAATTTAAGAACTAAATAAACATAAAAGCAAATTTTAAATGAATCATTTTCTATGTTATCTAGATAATTTTTATTGGATACATTTTTTCCAGAAAATTGCTTTAAGCTCTCCCTTACCTTTGCACATTCAGCTGGAGTTCTGGCTCTAAAGGCTATCATCAATTTGCATGGATGTGATGAACGATAAAATTATTAGGATAATTTAAATGCCCGATTTCTTCATCAGCCTAAGTGCTT
Source organism: Tursiops truncatus (assembly GCF_011762595.2). Lineage (NCBI taxonomy): Eukaryota > Metazoa > Chordata > Mammalia > Artiodactyla > Delphinidae > Tursiops > Tursiops truncatus. The sequence goes on along the minus strand of NC_047035.1, from coordinate 158,789,303 downwards.
TCTGTGATTATAATGCAGTGGCCCCCAAATGAAAAGCCTTCTATTAAGCATATGCTAAGTCAACATCACTCTATATCTGAGCATAAATGAAGATAAAACACTCCACATTATGATTCAATTAAAAACCTGCAAGATACGTTACCTGCCGCCTCGAGCACTGAAAGGCACTACATGGATTCCCAGAGGCCCTCCATCGTTGGGGACTTGTACGAGCTTTACCATATCACTGTGAGACAATATGATGAATGAGGGAGCATGAACATGGACCATCACAAACCGAAACTCAAACCAAACCAAACACAAAACCGCAATGACACAGACGCACAATAAACAACAAAGGAGGACAAAACGAAAAATCCCACCAGGCACACACACATATACATACACGTTCTGGAATAGAAGCATGGCGATGAGGGCACATTCAACTCTACATACCTGCACACTAGTCTGATGGCATGGCGTGGGGAGGGGGGAGCAATCATCAGAGATAGCTACATTAAAAATGACACAGCACCGCTGCTCTCGGACCACACTCTTCTGTGTAGTCCACGTATACCTTTTGTGATCAAATCTCTAGACTTCTACTGGAAGTTTCCCATCCTAATATCTATTCAAGGACTACAAAGATTAATGGGATAAAGATGCGTCAGCTGCACAGCACTTTATAATTTACAAAGTGCTCCTACACATGTCACATCATTGATCCCCTCCCGCAAAAGTCCAATAAGGTCAAAGCTTTGCCCCGGGAGGTGGCAATCCAGATGGGATACAGCCACCCTTACTTCCCACCTCAGAGCTCCACGGAAGGTCGCCATCCTACTTGCTGTAAGCTCACTGCATATGCAGGCAATGCGACCCCACGGGATACCCGTAAAAAATCAAATGATTGTCCCAAGGGTGTTTGTAATTGAACTCTAAAGTCTTTAAGCTATTTATATGAAGTAACATGAAGTTACTTCTACCACATAACTACAGTACTTTCATATTAATATCAAAAGCCCGAGTTTAATGCAATTGGTATAATCTGGAGAATGTAAATTTTCTACGCCATTTCAATGAGATTCCACTTTCTTTGTAGGTATTTCTGTGGGTGTGAGTACTGCACAGAAACCTAAGCAGTCCTGATCTAACAATCAATATTTGGAAATACTATTTCAATTACATATCTAGTTTTAAGCAATCTGGACAACCATAAGTGATTACCAATGGACTTGACCAAGATCACGATATAGTTTTTATGCAATGGAAAATGCCAATGCTACGACTGTATTTCTATGTATATAGATTCAATCACACACACTAATTAGGACAAAATTGAAATTTTGTCATATTGCCAACATATTTACTAAAGTAATACTATTTAAATGGATATTTAATTTTTTTCTATTTTCTTAGAATTTCCTAAAATCCTATTTGAGATACTGTTCATACCATTTGAACACGTATTTAATGACTGGTTTGTCAACTAAGATGGTTTGCCAACTAGTATGGTAACTTTAATACATTTATTTTACTTTATATTCTTTCTCAAAAGAACTATCACAGTGCAAGTGTTTCTTAAGTGTGTAAATACTTAGAGAATGCTGGCTGCTGAATAGCCAGACATAATCTGATTCGAAGCCTGTTTAATCTCACTGAGAAAGTTCTTATAGCCCTTCCTTGGAAGACCAAGAAAAGACAAAATTAAGAGTTTAATTATTAATATCGGGACCCCAACTTTTACCCAAAATCAAAGAAAAAATTTAGAATGACTGCCCTCCCTGCTCTAAGGTAACTTAGAAGAAGTCTTGAGAACATCTTCCATTCAAACCTGCCATTATTTAAGATAGTTGTAAAGTTGTGACAATATATGGAAGTTTTTCTTCGACCTTTTACACTTTAAATCATGTTCAAGATCCCTAACCTGTAATTTTTTATCAAATATCTTGAGAGATTCTATTTCTTCAAATCAAAAAAAATACACTAAAATGAGTAATGCTTACATGATTCAACTAGTTTTTCAAGTAAATTATGTCCACAATTTCTTTTTTAATTTAGCAAAGTTGAAGAACAAACAAATGACCAAAATACTGACATACAAAAGCAATCTGAAAACAGTTACAGTGCTGTGAACATAACAGACTTTTTTCAATCAAATACTATTTTATATTATAATTTAATAGTATTTGCCAAGGCATGAAACTCAGAGCAGGTACATGGGAATTTCCATGCTATAGTTCTTACATTAGATCATTAACTCAATAGATGAAAGATGCTCTTTGGAAAACAAACCAATGCAAGGCATGTTTTAACTAAGCACAAACATAACGCATGCCATATGCTTTCGGAATATTTGCTGCTATCAGTGAAGCTACATGGATATTACAGGGTTAGTTGAAAATGTCAGTAACTTACTCCAGAGAAAAGCTGGGTACGTTCTCCACACCAGTGTCGGCGTGCCCCACGGGCTCAACACGGCTGCTGTCTTCCTCTGTGCCATCCTCATCCTAGAGAGGGCGCAACACAAAGAGAAGCAGACTCTGAGTCAGGTTCATTCTTATGCAGTGAATGAAAGGAAACTGAATAAAACTGGAGTCTAAGAGGCGTTATGATAATGTTAACAATATCTCTCCTCTAGCAAGGATGACCTTTAATGATAAGATGGGTTTGTACATGTGAAAAGCTGCATTTTAAAGCAACAGTCTCCTGAGTTAGTACATCTTAGGGGGTGAACAAGATGCCACTGCAATACGGAAAGAAAACATTAGAACTTATATTAACCCTCTTATCATTTTTATTTCACCTTTCGGTGTATGTTTTAGGAAGTAATTATATATTACTACAATGTTATAATAAACTAATAAATGTACATTACACTGGGGATGCATGGTTAACATTTATACTAATCCAAACAGTTGAGATCATTATAAACCTTAACAACTAGCAAAATCTTCAGTCCTCTTGTCAGTTCCCCAGTTCCTATTAACACACCTTGTCAAAATGAACATCAAGTAAGCACAATCCTAGACTTAGATACTTCACCCTGTGAAATCTCACATAAAGTTACCCTAGGCCAATCGACTGATCATTTAGAGGTAAAGGCATTAAGATCTTAGCCATGAGGGCTTCCCTGGTGGCGCAGTGGTTGAGAGTCCGCCTGCCGATGCAGGGGACACGGGTTCGTGCCCAGGTCCAGGAGGATCCCACATGCTGTGGAGTGGCTGGGCCCGTGAGCCATGGCCTCTGAGCCTGCGTGTCCGGAGCCTGTGCTCCGCAACGGGAGAGGCCACAACAGAGAGAGGCCCGCATACCGCAAAAAAAAAAAAAAAAGATCTTAGCCATGAAGAACCACTTGTGTTTACTTCTGTTACAATGGACCCAGTGCCGGGAAAGGCACAAAGAGTAAGATAACCAACCCCAGTAACCACCATTGTAGTCTTCCTTTTAGAAAGGCAACAGTTTGTAAAAATTATATTCCAACATGCTGCAGAAATTGGGTAAGCATGCTGGTGCTTCAAAAGGTGCACGTGGAATAAATGTGATGGTTCATAAAAGTAAATGAAATGTCACCCAAGAATATGCCTTACTTTATAATCTTGGCCACTGTCTTTTCACTAAGCAGTTCACTAACAGTGACGTTGGCTTTGCAGGATCATTTGAATAAGGATAAACATGCCTGATGATATCAATGGTCCTATTATCCAAATTAGAATATTCAGAAAAGACTCCGAATCTCCAAACACAGTGGCTAAGAGGCTCGTGAGGGTTTCGCCTTGGATCCACAATGTGCATAATTTATGTACACGTACAATTTGTTAGGTTCACCTTTTCTACTGTATAAATTTGATAACAGTGAGTTTATATGTGAACTTCACTAAACCACCTAATGAGAGTCCACCATTAGAGAAAAACTGTATATGTTTAACCATGTATTTAACAGACTCATAGTAGAAATATATACACCATCAACAGAGACATCAATCAACAACACGATAAGCAAAGGTTATAGGTTCAAGACACAGCATCAAACAATATTTCAAATTATTGAAGCAATATGAAGGCAAGGCAGGGCAGCTGGTAATGCCCAACTGACATTTCCTCTGAGAATCTACCAAAATAAGAAGCTGAATGCACCGAGTGTCTCTCTGCGTTTAGATAGGCTCCGTGCATCCTCAATCGCAAGGCACTGCATGAAGTCAAGCTGCTTGAAGATTGATGACCCTGTGTTCTGCGAGGTTCTAAAATGTAGTTCTTAGTCACCTACTCTTTTAAGCACCAGCACATAATACATGTCAAAGGTGAACCAGCATCTTGAACCTGCCTAAGAACCACACTTCATGTAAACAAGAACTCCCCAAATTATGCTTTTCCATTGGGAGTGGGGGTAGGGAGGAGAGAAGTGTGATTGTATTTATATAAATCAGGTGGAAAACATACAAACAGTCTTATGGGTTAAAGACATTTTGTTTCAGGATTCATTAGTGATGTAAACACCGCTGAAACACCACCATGATGTATAACCAACAGAAACAGCTATGTGGCACTGTGAAATGGCCACATAAATGAAACACCCCAAACTACAGTGATGAAACAGTAACTGATAATTGACACATTCATTGTTCCCACAGTGGCCATTATCAGGTCCCCAAGAGCATGCAGAATATTATTTCACGTAGCTGCATATGGTGTTCAGTTATTTTGCAAAATTCACCGCCCTGAGGCTGGGCTGCAATTGCTGTGGGAACCACAGTGTCTGGATGTGTGCAGATCAGCTCCTATATTGCTTTATTTTGTTGTTCTGTACTTTTTAAAGCTGCAGCTGAACATAGTCACTTTTAGTAGGAGTTATACACTGAATTCCACCATAACCATAATAAATGAAGCTCAGTTACTATGTACGTCAAATCAAGATGGAAGGTCTAGAGTATCAATTTAAGCTACATAGTGTTAAAAAATATTTCAGGTGAGTCAATGTACTTTTTGTCCTTTACCTTCTCTCCATTTTACAGCAGAGTGTAGTGGTTAAGAGTTCAGATTAGAAAATTAAACGGAGATGTGAACACTAAGTGCGCCATCCGCCAATTTTATATCCTTAGGAAAGTTATACACCCCTTTTGCATCTCTATCCCTTCTTCTATAAGCTAGGAACAATAGAAGCATCTTCTTTGTAGGACTATTGAGAGGAGTAAGTAAGATAATCCACGTCACAATCATAACATAATACCTGACACATGGTAATAGACAATAAATGTTAGCTGTTGCTGAAAAGAGAAATAAACGATAAATATATGACATATAAAACATACCTTAGTAATTGTTTTAGGGTAATGTTACACAGCTATAAAATATTTTGAGAATATATATTTGTCCATACATACCTTGTGCCTTGCAGTAAAATTTAATATTAAACATATTAGCTACTCAGTTAATTACAAACTGTATCACCTGCATCTTATAAAGTTGCATAAAACCCGACATTTGTTGCACTTTGTTGTATACAACGTGCTTTCATCATAAAAGGCCTCCGGAATGAGAAAACATATTAAAAAATATAAACAACAAATGCTGTATACAATCCAGTAAATGGTGGGAAAAAGAAAACACCATGGGTTGTTAGTTGAGGAAATTTTCAAAGATAAAATAGATGTGAAGAACCATGAAGGGTCTATGATTTCACCCTACTTGAAAGCTCGTAGTGAGCCTGCCATAGCTTCATGGATGTCACAGAGGACGCGAGACTCCCGGGTCGGAGACAAAGGACAGTTCATTACAGCAACAGCGTTAGCCAGAGCCTCATCCTTTTATGCACTGATTCCTAAGCTAAAATTCTCAGGGGCCCACACAGAAGAAACATAAGCCCAGGGAACTCGAACCTTTTACATAGGCAGTGAGCATGGCTGCCCACTGCTTTGGAGAGAGACACTATGCCTATCTTCCAAGGCTTCTTTCAACACATTGCTGAAAGAAGAGTCCGGAACAAAGGCCTTTATTCTCAAGATGTACAAAAATGCAAGAGAACCATGGAGACTTATCTCCCAGCAACAGAGTTTAATCTGAGCATTGCCAAGTGGTAGCATTTATATGATCACTAGCATACTAAAACTGGGAATACGATTAACAAATGCTCTACGATAACAATGTCTCTTGAATGGTAACATTAAATTGTACTAGATAAAAGAGTCATACCTTCTATATCAAGGAAAAACTAATTTTTCAATGTGGAACAATATGCCCAGCCAAACAAAAAAAGCAAGTGTGAAAATTCAAAAAACCTCTCAGACGTGCAAAGTCTTTACTTCCCATGGACCCTTCCACATAAAGCTATTTTGGGATGTGCTCCAGCAAAATCCAGAAAATTCAATAAAACAATGGACAAAACCCAAGGAAAGTCCCAGAATATGGTGACAGTCCAGAGAAGCAGAAACAAGTTCAGATTAGAGCAGCAGGATGGAGAGGTCTGGGAAGTCAATCTCCATGGGAAACATTTTGACAGACCTGATAGAGAACGGGGGGAGGGGAATTAAAGATACGTATAGAGAAAACAAAACAAATTTTTTTTAAAGTCAAAGCAATTAGCTCCAAGCACAACAAAGGGAAATGTGTAGGAAAGGACATGTAATCCGAGTACCTACCTGGTTGTGCAGTGAGCAGTTCTTACATCACCATACAATGTGACAATGGCTACTGATTTCACTTGGACTTTTCATGTAACAATACTGAGAGGATGGGGATGGGGAAAGTGAAAGTGGCATAAAAGGAAAAAACCCATCTTCCATAAATGGCAAGTCCACAGATGTCAATAACTGGTAACCAGGAAAGAGCAACATAAATATTTTATTCAGAAACATGGAAGTAAATAGCAGAACCAACGTCTGCATAAATTGGGAGCTGCTGCCTCTGGGGAGAGGGGCTGGGGGAACACAGGGGAGGAGAACACAGAGACTGCTAGTTTTCTCATGAAACGCCTTCCAGCATGATACATGTAATTTTATTCTGACTACATATTTGAAATACCCACCAAGAGAGGCTCTTAGATCCACCTCAACATCCAGACTCTCAAGACCCCCAAATGCCACCTGGCATCAGATTTACTGCAAAGGATAAAAGGCAGGAAACCCAACTTGCCAGCAAGGCAGTGGCCCGCTTTTGTCCTTGGCAGGAGCCATCCTTGAAGATGTCCAGGGTCTCTTCCTGTGTGTCCCCCAGATGACAGCTCAGGTGCGGGGGGAAGAGACTCACATGGGCTGGATGCAAAGCGCTACCCTGGCTTGGAAGCCTCCTGTCTCAGAAAAGCCAGTATGTCTCATGACACCGCCATAGGGACAGCTGTTTGTCAGCTAGTTACAGTTTTTCGAGTCTAGATGCAAATTACCAATCAAAATAATTTAATTACCATACAAAGATAGTTCACAGAAACTAACAGGTTTCCAGAAAAAGGGAGCCAGAAAAAACCCACCAAAGTTTACATTCTCATGCAGAGGGGGAAAAGATTTTGTTAACCTTTTATCTACTGTAAAATATTGATCTAAGCAATTTTTTTTAAGATGGAGGAGACAAGTAGTCAAAGAAGAGAAAAAGGTGAGAGAAAAATGAATATTTGATAAGCTTGCGTGAGAAGAGTGAGTTTTAGATCAGGTTAGAAACTTGTATTAGACAAATGGTGATAAAAGCTTCATGTGAACCTATTTGTTCTCTGCTTCTCATAAAAATTAATAATCTTACTCTCTTCCATAATATTAACAATATAAAGACACACCTTCAATTGAAAAAGTCCTTGAAGGACCAATGGATGATATATTCTGAAATCACAAGCACTCACACGAACTATGTCTTTAAGAAAACCAAATTTGGCTAAACCTCTAATTATCTTTTTAATTTCAAAAATTACCTAGTTGTATTTTTTCCTAATGAGCACTATATATCTTCTCTACAGTCACAGACTTCTTTTTAATGATATCCAAATACTAAAGTGGATGCCATTGCAAGATAGTACAGGATCTGTAATTAGAACACTTAAAATCTGAATCCTGCCTCCATCACGCATATAAAGTATTAAGAGGACAAGCTTTGTAACTGGTTTGTTTACCAAACAAGGAAAGCAAAAGCACACTGTCTGCCTTACGGAACGTAATAAAACTTCACCCAGAAAGCAATCACCTGCATGTCAACATTCAAACTCTTGGGTTCCAAGGATCTAAACAGTTTGAATAGTTACTGCTTTAAAGAAAAGCCTACAATTTTAAGGAATAATTTAATCATTTTTAAAATGTTTTTTAAAAACTTAGGTTATACTTGTGTACACAAATTTCCTGCATACCTGACTTTGATTTTTATGTTTAGGAAGAAAAGAAACGAAAGTTCTGATGATACCCTGGGAAACAAATTTACAATATTCTTCCTCAAGTGTTGTTATTATTATTTTTTAGAGTAAAATAATTTGACTGGTTCAGTTATATTGCTACACTAATGCTCGACAAAATGATCTCTGTCACCTTTTTAGAATTTTAGAATTGCAAAATTTTCTGAATTTAATGTGAGACATTAACTATTAGTGAATCATAGCACCCCAGAGAAAATATTTATTTGAATGTTGACAGCATGAATTAAACCACTTTTGGGGGGGATCACATATGGTGGAAAACAAATTCCAAGGGGAATCTGTTTCCAAGTCCTCTAAGTATCACAAATTGGATTCCAGAAGGCTCTTGTGTTAAGGTTTCCACTACTTGATTAATTGGCCAAATCGCCAGGGAAAAATAATTTTCCATCATATGTGGAAAACAACTGAAAACATTTGGGGGGGAGGGGAATTTCACAACTGAAAATGATAAATCTAGAGCAAACTTCTAAAGAAATAAAATCAGGAAATGTGTAATATAATTTTACTTAAAGATCATTATATTCTACTAGAGTAAAAAACATTTATATAAAAACAAGAATTCAAATACTCTTAAGAACAGATGAGATAATAAACAAGACTTTTTAGAATAAAAATATCTTCTTGTATTATATTATAGAGGGAAATTAATAGCTGTTATACCTTTAGAGGCAGTGCAGTTCATTATAATATACACTTGCTCCACAGAACCCAGAGCTCAACACCAAATAATTTTGGATTAAAGGAAGAAGTATTCAGTACCTGTGATATTGAATGTTATATGTGAGCTGCATGCCCTCAGCCGGATACCTAACATTCTCATCTCAAGCGAATACTGATCAAATGGAATGGCAAACATAGTCCTGAACACAGTCCATGAAATTTTCATTTACCACAGAAATGAAACATTTCCTGTCTTGAAACATACACAACATGACTCCACACAACCCAAGGCAAGAGAAGAGTCTTTGAGAAGAAGAACAGATGGCGCTGATTTATGAAGCTATCTAACCACAGAGAACAGCAAATAGTATGTATCTTTGCACCTGTTACATGCACAGTGGAATCTTGAAATTTAGTTCCAAAATGTAAGCCCGCTTCTCATAGATTATTAGAGTTTTATCCCAAAGACGTGACCACTATCACCATTTCAACAATACGGAGGCCATTCGTTTTGCAGGAAGTACCTCTACACTGCTCAGATTCCCTACCACACACCAATGGCCAAATGTACCCATTAGGTACACTGATTTTAATCATGACATGATTTTAATCAGCCTAATCATTCTGGTTCAGGTGTGGCTTCCTTATGAGACTAATACCCATTGGTTTTCTTTTGAACATTACTGAAAAAAATACTCTGACATATGGATTGTTGAAATGTACTGATCTTGTCATCTGACCAATCATGCCTAACAATAACGTTTTAAACCTTACTGAGGTGATATTTTAAAATGCTTTACCTTTGGGGTGAAATAAGTAATACATGGGTAAGTAAACAATACTTGTTCAGACTTATTTTTTAAAAAACCACTTATAAATATTTTCTTTCAAAAACTCGATTTCTCCTTGGCTTAAAAATGATTTCAGAATTAACCACTGATTTGTTAATGGAGAAACTAATTAAACTTTTATTTAGATCGTTAAGAAAAAATCTAAACAAATATTTCTTGCTACAGATAAGTACAAATCACTTCTTAAAAAGGCAAGACACAACTTTTAAACTTCACAAATTTTAATTAACAATAAAATGATAATTGCTAGTATATACCGAGGACTTCTGACGTGCCAATTACTAAAGAACCCACTTCTTTAGTCCTCAATACAACCTCAATTTAATCCTTAACAACACAACCCTTAAACATATTCCAAAAAACAAAGCATATGGGATTTTTTTAAATGAATTTTGTGCAAATCTTTTTTCCAAATATAAGTGAGCCATGTAACCATGTGACAAGCTTCCAGCTCTCTGAGCACAACATAGCTTGGATAACAGAGCTGTGTTGTTGACACTCAAAGCATTCTTTTTTTTTTTAATTAATTAATTTATTTATTTATTTATTCTTTTATTTTTGGCTGTGCTGCGTCCTCATTGCTGCGTGCGGGGGCTACTCTTCATTGTGGTGCGCAGGCTTCTCATTGCAGTGGCTTCTCTTGTTGCCGAGCACGGGCTCTAGAGTGCAGGCTCAGTAGTTGTGGCGCACGGGCTCTAAAGCGCAGGCTCAGTAGTCGTGGCACGTGGGCTTAGTTGTTCCTCGGCACGTGGTATCTTCCCAGACCAGGGCTCGAACCCGTGTCTCCTGTGTTGGCAGGTGGATTCTTAACCACTGCACCACGAGCGAAGCCTTGCAAAGCATTCTTTAATAAAGTTTACTGAATGCTCTACATGAGATTATATATAGAAATGTACTGGATCCACCCAGTACGTGCACGGGGGTAATGAACAACCAACCTGGGTATGAGGCCTGCCTCTGCCATGTATTACTCATCCCACCGAGCCCCACTTTCTTAATCCAAATAAAGGAAATACGACTTCCCTATCTCATAAACTTGCTGGGATTGACTCATGGCTATCACTACATGCAAAGTACCTTACATATTAAAACAAAATTTTTAGGAAAAAGAAAAAGAACCAATTTTACTAAACATCTATAACACACCACAAACTACATATACAATCTTTCACTTAATCCTCACAACAAGGTAGGACTTCTTATTATGAAGAAATTAGGCCTAGAAAAGATTTCATATTTCTCTGCAGCAGCAGCCCTGGGATTTTGAAAACAGCACCATGGCCTGTGGTTCTTCAGTTTCACCATGTTTTTTCACTCTGTTTCACTCAGGGAAGAGTAACCCAGAACTATTCAGTACTGATGTGACCCTAGCTAACTAGTTAGTCAGGGCTAGGGCCTGTGAGAAATGAAAATAAAATAAAATTTATGTTGTAAAAAATATTAAACTCTGAACATATAATAAATGAACTTTCATAGAGTGAGAATTACTATTAAAATATTTTTGTGTGTGAATTTTCATTTTAGGAGAAACATAAATAATGAACATCAGGAAATCTTACCAGCTGTTACATCTGGGTAACAGTGATTTTTTACTGTGTCTCTATAACATTAAGTATTTTTACAATGAGCATAAAATCTTTTAGAAATAAAGAAAGGTTACTTTTATTTTTTAATAAAACGCTACAAAACTTTCATAAAGTACTTTTTATCACATAATATCGCTGCTTTATAATTTCTCTGAAAAGTGACTTTTCAAAGAATCAAGGATCTAGAAAGAAAACAGAACATTATAGGGAAGTAAAAAGATGGAACTGGTCATTGATAATGATGTATATCATATTGAATCAGTCCTAGAAATCAAGCAGAGAGATTTTTTTTAAAAATCAATGATTTGGTGTAGTGTCTGAATGGCAGAAGAATAGCAAAAGACTGGTAAGATGCCATATCAAAAAATTAGAAGAAATTTAAATTAAAAATTAAAGAAAGAATAAAGAGTGAAGAAGAGTCACAGCTAGGCAAGTTCACCATTGGGCTCTGTGGCCCACAAAAACCTCACATGGCTTCCAACGGGGACCAAGATGTATATATTTTACCCTTTTTCCTTGATGATAAATACATACTTTACCATTATTAATTTTGAAGGGCTTATTAAAAATCATTCTGTAGTTCCCAAAGTTCTACACCTCATTATTTTAAATTGTTAATAAGCAAGAAAAGAGCAACACATGGGTCCTATAACAAAATCCATTCTAAACACCTATTAGAGTTTGCACTGGTTTATTATTTTCCAATGCAATCTCATAACTTCACAAATGAAATGCAGTCATCAACTTACTTGAAACCAGTAAATGGCTTCGATAAAGTAAGTAGCTTTCAAAACAAAAATAAAAATCTCGTTTTCACTCAATTTTCTAGTTAAGTTCAATGAAGCAAAAGCTAATTGGTAGATTTTCTGGGGATCAAGAGATTGTATTCTCTCAAACAAAACAAAACCTATTATATTTTGACACAAGGTACATGGCAATGATGATTAGACTGAATGCTCAATTTAAAATCATGGGTCAGGGCTTCCCTGGTGGCACAGTGGTTGAGAGTCCGCCTGCCGAGCCCCGGTCTGGGAAGATCCCACATGCCGCGGAGCGGCTGGGCCCATGAGCCATGGCTGCTGAGCCTGCGCGTCCGGAGCCTGTGCTCCGCAACGGGAGAGGCCACAACAGTGAGAGGCCCGCGTACCACAATAAATAAATAAATAAATAAATAAATAAATAAATAAAATAAAATCATGGTTCAAAAGTTTATAATAAACGTAGAGGTTAACATTAATAAAGCTAATTAGCTATGTATTGCTGCATTGCCCTTAATGCCTGGGATCTGATACAAATGCTAAACAAAAATTAAGACATTAAACAAATACACTAATTTAAACCAATAAACATGTGTTATGTTTGGTATGGCACTTTAGCCTGGTGGTTAAAAACAGAATCTCCACGCAGAATGATTTTGACAAATTATATAACTTCTCTGCCTTAGTTAACTCATTTATAAACTGGGAAGAATAATACTATCTACTGAGTTTCTATGAGGATCAAATGAGTTAATTAACATAAAATGCTTGGAACACTGCCTACTACATAAGTAAAATATGTAGTTGATTTATCTACTCCTCACTCATCTATTTATCAGAAGCCTATTTTTTTCTATGAATTTCAACAAAATCTTTATAAACTAGTGATAGTAATCCTTTAGATGTCATATAGCTATTACCAATTACGGTTTGTTTTCACTTTATGTAAAATGGAGGTGGTAATACAAGAGATCATTACTTTATAAAAGCATTTGCCCATTTCACTGCTTTCTTCCTGGGTTTAATAAGGACCCAGATGTCACCTCCTGCCACCTCTCCTTTCACTCGCGTCCCAGAAGATAACAACTATCTGTTCTAATGTGTAACTTTCAGAAATTTTTCAACCAAAAACAGTCTTGGAGAAAAGGACTGTTTAGGAAGGGTGATCGTTCAGAGTATCCCTTTCAACACACTTACTTATTACTAAAATTTCTTGAGTCAGAGAAATGAATTAAATGCTGGGAAGTCATTTCATTAGGTTTAATAACCATATCATTTGCTTTTGATTACACAATTTGATCCAATTATGTCAGTTCTTTTGGCTCCTCAGGTTGTCCCCTTGGGATATAATTAAATCTGGAATTTGTGATTTGCAAATGGACTAAAAAAACTTGAGCTCATTTTATGTGAAAGACTGTCTTATCAGTATTTACCTGAAAGAGATGCTTTCAGAGTAAGAGATTCATTACAATATTTAGTATAAAATGATTGCAGCAGTGATATACGAGACAAATAGAAATAGAAAACATAACAGATACTGGTTACTTTCAGTTACAAAAGTAAAAGTTCTGAAATACTTATTTAGGTCATTCATGGGGATAGAAACTGTTTGATTCTTGAAATATTTACTCCTGAATGTTCAGATAAAAGAGGATCAAGTTGTCTGCTTACCTGTTCTCCAGATAATAGACAGGTTGAATTGGACTGATCCTCTCTTAGAAAGTTTTACCGGGCAAGTACTACAATTCGGTAGAAGATCGACTTTGTAACTAATAACAAACTGAAACAGATTTTAAGATATTAGACAGTCCATGTATTTTTTAAAAGCTCAACAGTTATCTTTAGCATCACGACTCAGAGCATGGGCTTATTTCGGGGGTGAACAACTTGTAGTATCTTCAGATAAAAGACAGTACAAGGGAAGCACATTCAGAAGTCTTTCACACTTTTCCTGTAAAGTCAGCTCAGCCTTTGCGATTCAGATTAGCTTTTCAAGGGCCAGAGCTACCTTTCTTCCTTTATTTGAGAAATCTTGAATACCAAATACTGTTTCCTATTCAAAACCCTGAATCTGTCATTAGACAATTTCTTAAAATAAGTCTCACAGCCCTTTCATCTGGATTCTTCTCTCTCTGTGAGCCTTAGTTGCTGGATTCCTGGATGTGTGTCTGCGGGTGGCTTTTCTCCCTTGGGCATTAAATGTGAAACCCATCTTCTGTCTCTATTCTCTATCATTTCGAAAATCACCTCCACATATGAGAATTCTTTGTAAAATGGAACTGCAGGGAGTTTTTGTGCCTATATATACTCTTGAGGGTAGCAGTCAGATATTAATAAAATTCCAACTTCTTAAAAGAATCATTAAACAGACACTATTACTAGTGAGTTGAGTCAAACATGTGATAAGGTCAAAGAGACCTGCAGTTACAGACCTCACTTCTGACAGTCTCAAGAGATACCATCAAGATACAAATGTATTTTAAAAATAGAAACACATATATTGTCCTGCGCTCAGCTAAGGAGCAGGGGTCAAGACTTAACACTCTGTGACCCCAAAGAACACTCGGGCCCTGCCTTGCTTCTCTGATAGGACTAGCAAGGTTGAAAGGGTCAGTTTGACATCACATCCTCAGGTCAGTCCTGGGGTTTCCATCAGAGCAATGTCACTAAGAAAGCACTTGGGAGATGGACCTGAACAATCCTAAGCCCAGCTCTTCTGGGGGCTCCAGTGGGGAAGGTGGGGACAGACTCTGACACTCAAAAACTTGTTTGGCGTAAAGAGAAGTCTCATCAGGTTAGAGACAAAACCCAATGCAATGACGGGCTGTCAAAGCAGAGACTTGGACGGATAACCAATCATTTCTAGGAAGTGGCGTGAAGATGTGATATATGCAGGAGTGTGCTGATAACTGTCTAAGAGCTGGCTCTCCAAAGAAAAAAAATGTTTTTAAGGGGAAAAAAGATCTGATTTGTAATGTTCGCCAACACCTGTGGCAGACTGTAAACTACCAAGATGATGTCACTTAACAGAGCTGGGAAGACATATGACCATCAGGCAGAAGCCGGCTATAATTACTCAGGTGCTACTGGGGAAGATTAGAAAGAAAGGAAAGAATTCTTAGAAGATTAATTAAAAATATAAATAATATAAAGTACCAACATTCTGTCTGATACTTATTCATACTTGGCCAGATGATTGCTCAGTTTTATTTTATATCCTAGTAAGGCCATTCATGTAACAGATGTTTAACTATTCTTTGAACCAGCTAACAAATGAATTACAGATCTCCTATGATGGGGTCTGTCCCAATAAACTCATAGTAAGTCAAAAATATCATAAGCCCGGGCTTCCCTGGTGGCGCAGTGGTTGAGAGTCCACCTGCCGATGCAGGGGACACGGGTTCGTGCCCCGGTCCGGGAAGATCCCACATGCCGTGGAGCGGCTGGGCCCGTGAGCCATGGCTGCTGAGCCTGAGCGTCCGGAGCCTGTGCTCCGCAACGGGAGAGGCCACAACAGTGAGAGGCCCGCGGACCGCAAAAAAAAAAAAAATATATCATAAGCCCAAAATGTATCTAATGCTCCTAACCTACATCACAGCCTAGCCGAGCTGCCTTAAATGTGCTCAGAACACTTACATTAGCCTACAGTTGGGAAAAATGGTCTAACACAATGCCTGTTCTATAATAAAGTACTGCATATCTCATGTAATTTATGAACACTGTACCAGAAGAGAAGAACAGAATGGTTGTCAGTGTTCTGGATGTACACCCTCCAGATCACGTGCCGACTGGAAATTGCGACTCACTGCCACGGCCCAGCAACACGAGAGAGGAGAGAGTGGATGCAAACATCCATGACTAGATCCCAATTCAAAATTCGAAGTGAGGTTTCTGATGAATGTGTACTGAACCATCCTAAGTTGGGAACCATGTGTACCATCAAGCAATGACTTTCTAACAATGACCACCACCACTCTGACAACAAAGGACAATTTTTATCTAAAATGGAACGTGTATTTCCTAAAAGGCCAGTTATAAAGGGACTAGACACCAAAGTGCATCTGGCACCTCTATGGCGCCTACGTGAGACTAGAGAAAGGGGTCCCCTTGGAGAATCTGGCTTGGGGTGCAAATCACAGGCTGTATGTCACCCCAATTCTCCCCTTCTGCAAAACAACTAAAAGCAGTGGCCTTGAGCATAACGTTGCTTTTCAGTGTTTAATAATTATACCTGTTAAGTGCATACATTTTGAACAAAGCACTTTATTTTATCTTATATTTTAGTAAAACACTGAAAAGAACTTTATATAATTACCTCAGAGGATAAAGATGGGTAGGAAGAGGAAAAATATTTATTGACAGTGGTGATAATACTAGACATCCTCACGAATGAGCCAGGCCCTATATCCATGCTGTTCCTGTTCTACAAATAGAGAACTGCAGCTCCGAGTGGTTAAGGAACCCATCCTTTGTCACACAGCTATCAATCCACATCTAAATCTACCAGACTCAAAGGCAAGCTCCTGGAGGGCAGGGCAGCTGACCTGGAAAGGGAGCAAACACACAATTCTCAGCACCACAAGCTGAAATGCAAAGAGAGCCTAGAGGCAGGGAAAGAGGAGAGCACCCACAATCACCTCCCCTTGTCTTTCAGCAGTCAGCTACTGCTGAGCCAGGTCTGGAGACGGCCTGCAGAGCTGAGGAGGTCTCCTGAGCACACCCAGCAGTCACCGAACAGTCACCAGGCATCTTTACAAACTCACAACAGCTAACTCGGTTCCTGACTCCAGGGCCCTAAACATAAGGCTCAGCTATCCTGGACAGCTCGGGATTGCCAAGGTAACAACCTAATCGCAACATGAAAATGAAAACATGGCCCAACCCTGACAGATACCAACATCCACATCCATTGCTGGAGTCAGAATGTGGACAGGGAGGCAATAAACAAACAGGGGCTGCAGAGGAAATGGCACCTGAGTTTCTGGCCAAATATTTCTTAAATCAAGATCTTGAGACTATGAAACACTTTTACTTCCTGAGCTGCAATGGTAAGAATGAACTGACTTTGCTGTTTTAAAGAAAATGCGAAGAATTTGGATTACACGCAACTTCCTTTTCCTCAAATTTTTGGGAAAAATGTCCAACCTACAGAAAATTGAATAGATACACTCAATAGACCCTTCACCTAAATTCACTAATTGCTAACATCTGTCTTCTCTCTCGCATATGTTTTATTGTTGAACCATTGAGCTTAAGTTGCCACAGATATTCTTAAAGGTGACTTGAGGATAAAAACAGAAAATGGAGTACAATTGGTTAGGTTTGACTTTTTTTTTAATTTATTTATTTTTATTTTTGGCTGCGTTGGGTCTTCGTTGCTGTGTGCGGGCTTTCTCTGGTTGCGGCGAGCAGGGGCTACTCCTTCCTTGTGGTGCGCGGGCTTCTCATTGCGGTGGCTTCTCTCGTTGCGGAGCACGGGCTCTAGGCGTGCAGGCTTCAGTGGTTGCAGCACGCGGGCTCAGTAGTTGTGGCTCGTGGGCTCTAGAGCACAGGCTCAGTAGTTGTGGCGCACGGGCTTAGTTGCTCCGAGGCATGTGGGATCTTCCCAGACCGGGGATCAAACCCGTGTCCCCTGCATTGGCAGGTGGATTCTTAACCACCACGCCACCAGGGAAGCCCTAGGTTTAATTTTAATTTGGAGAAATTTTTGTAAAAAAATGATGAGTATGCATCTTAATTGTTTTCAATTACCAAATGCATTTATTTCTGTTAAGCTTTGCTGATACTTTAAACTGCCCCCACCCAAAAAAAAAGGAAAAAAGGAGAGAGACAAATTAAGATTAAATTATGAAAGATTAGAAATTTAGGCAAGGATTTCACAGGTGCTTTCCCATATGATACAAATTAAAATACCCTTGGTTTAACAGATTACAGTGTGATTTTACAAAAGTTTCCACAGAGGGAAATGACCCATGACCAACCTAGAAAGGATAAGATTTGGTTTCAGAGCATGTGGTAGGAAAGTAGCAAGGCAAGTCTAAAATCATATTTTAAAGAATAACTTCTGCTTATTAAAAGCGTACTTATAAAGGTTTTTCTTAAGTCTATAAAAATAAATCCATTTCATAACTGTATATTTTCAAAGATTTAGATGTACTAATTCAAAAAAAAATTATTCTACATGCTAGATGAATGGATGATAATTTTTGAGATTTAAAAAGTAAATTTTTAGGTGTTTATCATGAAACTCTTCAAGGCAGTTAAGTACCATGGTTGGTGATTATACACTCTTTATTTTGGACATTATCCACATTCCTGATGGAAATTAGGAGTAACTTATTCTACCAGCCTTAATCTTTTGTCTCATAAATGACAGCAAATAAATTCATGGTCTGTTTAAACATCCATGATTACAGTTCTTCAGAAAATTAACTTAATCTGTTTAGAAATCTTTAATTTACTAGTGTTTACTGAGTGACTACCTTCAAATCACAGCACGAGACATGAGGACATTTATCTTATCATGCGCCGTTTTCAGAGGGCGATTCCAATCTTGTCCTCTGAGAATGCATTAAACTTTTAAATAAAAGGTGCTATGCGGGCTTCCCTGGTGGCGCAGTGGTTGAGAGTCCGCCTGTCGATGCAGGGGACATGGGTTCGTGCCCTGGTCCGGGAAGATCCCACATGCCGCGGAGCGGCTGGGCCCGTGAGCCATGGCCACTGAGCCTGCGCGTCTGGAGCCTGTGCTCCGCAGCAGTGAGAGGCCCACGTACCGCAAAAACAAAACAAAAGGTGCTATGCATTTATAAAATTGAATATAAAAAATAATAGGGTAATTCTTAAACATTAAAATATTAATTTATAATTTATCATCAAGTAAATGTTAAAGAAGATGTTGGATGTTGAGGGAAGAATGGGAGAGAAGTAATACAAAGAAATGCTATTTGGGGACTTCCCTGGTGGTGCAGTGGTTAAGAATCCACCTGTCAATGCAGGGGACACGGGTTCGAGCCCTGGTCCGGGAAGATCCCACATGCCGCGGAGCAACTAAGCCCGTGCACCACAACTACTGAACCTGTGCTCTAGAGCCTGGAAGCCACGACTACTGAGCCTGCGTGCCGCAACTACTGAGGCCCGCGCACCTAGAGCCCGTGCTCCGCAACGAGAAGCCACCGCAATGAGATGCCCGCGCACCACAATGGAGAGTAGCTCCCGCTTGCCGCAACTAGAGAAAGCCAGTGGACAGCAACAAAGACCCAACGCAGCCATAAATAAATAAATGAATGAATGAATGATTAAAAAAAAAAAGAAAGAAATTCTCTTTGAAGCACGAGAAACCAACCCACCTCAGCGTTGGAGTGTACGTGTCTCTTTAGCAATTTTTTTTAATGTTATGAGGAGTGTTTCCTCATCATCACGTCATCTCATAAAAGATTAAACTGGTGCTAATGTACACAGAATAAAACACAGAAGCCCCATGCTACCTCCACAAGTCCCCCCTTTAAAATGAATCACAGTTGTAATTTGGAAAATATCCCTCCAATTCCCTCTCTATAACAGTATATACGTGAGATGCCCATATATGCAGGTGTAATTTTTGTATGAAATGAAACATATTATATATACCCTGTGAAACTTGTTTTTTTCACTTAACAACATGTCTTGGAAATCTTTCAATATTTATACAGATATTTTTACCTGAATTCTTTTAATAGCTGCAGAGTATCCCTTAGTACAATATAGAATAATTGACATAGTTACTCCTTCATTAATGGACAAGAGTAGCTTGTTTCTATAATTTTTACTACTCTAACAATTAACATACTTATCCATGAGCCAACATTTCTCTGTAGGTAATATTCCCACTAGTACAATTTTGCAATCAGAGAGAGATATTGCCAAATTCACTCTCAGAAAGGCTTCATCAAGTACATTCCAATCTATAGCACGCAAGTGTGCCTCTAGGGCCACGTCCTTGCAGCCAATGGATTGCTAAAATTATTTGGCCAAATTTTTTTGCTGAACTATAACCAAAAAATCAATATTTTAATTTGCTTTTCGATGATTCCCAGTGAGGGTGAGCATCTATTTATAAGAAGACAATTACTCTCATTTTCTTTGAAAATGAGTCAAAAATATTTCAGTAAAAAGGGCTTCATTAAGCCAGTATACCGAAGTGAAGAGGAATTTTTATTCCTACTTATTTTATTAAATGATATACTCTGATTAACAGCATTCAAACTTTTAACAACCAGTTCATGTGTGGGAGACAGATGGCCAAAACAAGGGTGTATGATCATTAAGAGAATGGAGTAAGTGACCAAATGGCTCATGACCAAGACGCCAGAACTCAGCGGGCCTCAACTATATGTTTACATCTGCACACATGCTCCTGTTATTTCTTACTTATTATACAGCACCGCGGCCATTTACGTGACTAAGGACAGGAACCGTCCCTTTGACCAGGAGATGCTCATTGCCCAGCTCAGTTTGTTACATATTTTACGTGTACAATTACTCTTGCAGAATTGAACTGAGACACATCATAGGTGTACATTCTCAGAGAGAAGATACAGACCACAATTGGTCACTTCAACTGTGTATTTATAGCATTTATGAAGCATTAAGTCCCCCAGTTTGGCCTGCTGTCTCAAATGATGACATTCAAACATATATACATGAATTTTGTTACTCTTCAATCTGTAATTTTAAAATGTAAAACACAATTTATCTTTTCAAAATGATTCCAGGGAAAAATTTTAAATGAACTAGTATATACTAGTTCTTGATATTTTTGATTTCTCTGAATCATATACAGCTGAAAACTTGGTATCCATTTTTTAAGTTGAGATATGATTGACATATAACATTATATTAGTTTCAGGTGTACAACATAATGATTTGATATTTGTATATATTGCAAAATGGTCACCACAAGTCTAGTTAAAGTCCATCACCACACAGTTACAAATTTTTTTTCTTGTGGTAAGAACTTTAATCTCTTAGCAACTTTCAAATATATAATACAGTATTGTTAACTGTAGTTACCATGCTGTACGTTATATCCCTAGGGCTTATTTATTTTATAACTGGAAATTTGTACCTTTTGACCACCTTCACCCATTCTGCCCACCCCCATGCATCTGCACCTAGCAACTACCAATCTGTTCTCTGTATCTATGAATTTGGTTTTTTGTTTTTGTTTTTAGTTTCCACATATAAGTGAGATCATGTGGTATTTGTCTTTCTCTGTTTGACTGATTTCACTTAGCATAATGCCCTCAAGGTCCATCCTTGGTCCATCCATGTTTCACAAATGGCAATATTTCCTTATTTCTATGGCTGAATAATATTCCATTGTGTGTGTGTTATGTGCATACCACATCTTCTTTATCCATTCAACGATCCATGGACACTTAGGTTGTTTCCATACCTTGCCTACTGTAAATAATGTTGCAATGAACATGGGGATGCATTTTTTTTCAAGTTAGTGATTTTGTTTCCATGGTTTTTTAATTCAGTTAATGGTCATATGAATCACCACCCCTTGGGATAGACGCAGGGTGCAGTCTAATAAAGAACCTGAAAAAAGCCATGGATGCTTTCCCTAGGAACAAGCTCATTAAAAAAAGGGGGGGTATCTTCCTTATGAATTCAGAGAGTTCTCGTGCATCTAGCCACTTATTTATTTATTCAATGACTGAATGCCTATGATGTGCCAGGCGCTGTAAAAGGCACTGGGGACACAGGAGTGAACAAAACAGGCAATATTCCCGCCCTCCTGAAACATATTTTAACAGGCAGGAATGGAAAATTCACAATAAATGTGATAAATAAGCAAATTACATGTAGGTAAGAAAGTGCTAGTAAAAATAGAGTACGGCCAGGGGAACTGGGAATGAAAAAGGCAGGGAAAGTGGGGGGTTCGGCAGGGGTAGCAACCCCTTACAGTCCTAAACAGGGGTTCGGAAAGTCTCAGTGAGAAGGTGAGATCTGAGCACAGGTTTGAAAGACGGGGGAGAGTTAAGCAAGGGTAAGTCTGGGGAAAGCGCATTCCAGGCAGAGGAGCAGAGAAAAGACCCTAAGAAAGCTTGTGCAGTCAAGGAACAGACCTCACAGGCTTCCCAAAACACACCCCAGGTCAACAGCTCCACCCCTGTGAATCTCAGTTTAAGGGGAAGTTATCTTTGTCTGTGCAGTTATCATTAACTAGATAATAGAACGAATGGATTTTAGAGCCAGGAAGACCTTGACTTGAATGCAAAGTGTTGTACTCCCGTGTGACCTTTAGCAAGTTGCATGACTCTTCAGGCTCACGTTTCTCATCCAGGAAATGGGGATAATAATGCTAAACATTACCTCATAGGTTCTGTATAAGGACAACGCATATTAAGAGCTTAGCACTGGGGGTTAATGCACTGTGATTATGGTCAACAATACTGTATTACAAACTCCAAAGGTGCTAAGAAACTATATCTTAATTGTTCTCACCACAAAAAAAGAAAAGATAGCTATGTGATGTGGATAGAGGTGTAAGATAATTCTACAGTGGTAACCATACTGCAAAACATAAATGTATCGAATAAAAGTTTTGTACACCTTAAACTTATGCAATGTTGTACATCAATTTTATCTCAGTAAAAAATAAATAAAATAAACAAGCTCTTAGTTTAAACAAAGTTTAGTATACTAAAAGTCAAGAAATAGTATATCTTGTAATTATTAACCAAAAATTAATTACCCTAACTAAATATAACACAGAGATGTACATATACAACCACACACACACACACACACACACACACCCCTGAGGTTAAAAAAAAAAGTCAGCCTATGTTTTTGTTATTATTAAAGTTGTTTTGATGAGAACTGGAGTATCAAGACATTAGATTATATAACAATCACCCACGTTTTCCAGACCACCTTAAAATCCCAGTAATTTTTTTTTTAATTCACAGAATCATTATTACAATTCAAATATTAACAACCTGGCAAATTTTAAGTCACATGAGAAATTGAAAAGAAACCATGAAACCCTGGCCCAATTTTTATCTTCTTATTCGTAGGAAGTCCCTAAGCAATATTATTCTAGCAAAAAGTACCTCACTACTGACTGAAGATTAACTCTTAAATTCCCCTCTATTCTGAAGCTCAGATATATTTCTGTACTTGCAAGTGGTATATACCATAAGCTACAATTAGTTATACATTAACATCTTACCTAATAGTAGAAAAACAATAGAAGAAAGAAGCTGAAGTTTGATGATAAACAGTTCCATCATCTCATTATGTGGAGCAACTCATATTCATTATGTAGAGCAACACATGCAGAGGGTAAAAAATAAAATCACCAGACATATCATATTTTCTGCTAAACAAAAAATTCCTTAGAATGAACAGAGATTTTAATAGTCAGAATTCCTTGGGATAAGAATCAAGCCTAATGTTATTTAATATATTCATAGTAATCTGTTGGAAGAAACAGAAAACAAGATATATTCCAGTAACACAAAACCATTCAGGTCAGTAGAAACCAGAAGGGTCTTTTAAAAG
Source organism: Tursiops truncatus (assembly GCF_011762595.2). Taxonomy (NCBI): domain Eukaryota; kingdom Metazoa; phylum Chordata; class Mammalia; order Artiodactyla; family Delphinidae; genus Tursiops; species Tursiops truncatus. Next base: position 158,765,536 of record NC_047035.1, on the reverse strand, counting down.
GCTCCAGGAGGAGCTAATCAAATATGAAGCCTGATGAAATCTGGCTTATTAATGCAAGGTAATCAAGGTTCTCTTTAACTTTAAATTTTGAGCGAACAGCCCTATCCCAATGAGCAATGACTTCTTCACATCAGCAGGCAACTAAGCAACAACCCCTCCCATCATTTAAAAAAACAAAACACCTTCGTCTTCTTCTCTTAGTTTTTCATGTTTTATACCTCCCATTTATCCCTCAACCCCCTAGAAATCTGGTGCCTGGCCCTTCGTTCTACTGAAATTGCTGTGAGCCGTTCTTCATATCTCAACCATAGAAAATCACATCCTGATCACTACCAAGACCAATTGATTCTACCGCCTAGTACCTATCAAATTTATGCTTTTCATCTCTGCTGCAACAGCATGGATTTAGGACATTATTTCTTATTCTTCTAATGGGGCTTTCTCTTCTCAAATCCATTTTCAGTGTACTTTAACGGGTAAAGAAACTTGCTGTTTGAACCAATGTGACAGATTTGACCCCTTTTCTCCATCACCAATGTTGTATTTGCATAATATATATTTGGATACTTCCACACAATCTGGACCCAATTTAACTTCTAATATCTATCTTGTCCACACATGAACACTAAACTCCCATCACACCAGACTTCTCACCAACAAAACCTCCCCTACGCTCATCTTTCTGTAACCTGGCTTTACCGGGGTACCACTGTCATCTTTCAAGACCCAAAGTGAATACCATCTATTTATCCAAAGCAGTCCTAGTGTTTTGGGGTAGAGTACCTGAATATCCATCCAACTGTCACATGCACTGAAGTGTCCACGTGATGCCTTTCACCCACCTCTTACTCACCAGAAGCACACAGGACCACAGTGCTCTGTCGCCCCAAGAGACTATAAGGCATCTGAGAGCAGGGACAGAATTATTTTGACTAAATACTACACGTTTGTTTCACATACAAAAAAAACCCTACATTTTTTGACAGTAGAATAGACTGTTGAATGTAATTTGCTTATTATTCTATCCAACAAGGCCTTATATTTAAAGATAAGAAGCAAGTTGAGTTCCTAATGATAGAACATGACTACTGAAAATTTAAAGCAATCACTAGGACAGGGTGTGTGGCAAAGAACAGCAATAACTTTTATATTAGGTTTTGACTAACATATTATGTAATTAAAGTAACATTTATTGACTATTGAGCTATATTATTTTACTGAAGAGTCAAATCAAAGTGACCACGGTCACACAGCTAAGGGCAACAGAAATCTAAGTTTTTCTGGTCAGGAGCATAATTTGTAAACCACTGTGATAAGGTCATTAAAGCTTCTGAACTTTATTAGTAAGAAAGAGGTAATTCCTCCAACAGTCCAGATAAGGAAAGGGGGGTTCAGAGCAGTCAGACTAATAAATCCCTCAAGGCAGGAATCAAATCTGAGCCTCTGACTGGGAGCACATGACACAGCGTCCTCACAGGGGGCTCCACACAGACAGAACACCAGAACACCAGAACACCTTTGGCTCAAAAGCAAGAAAATAACCCCTGACGTCATGGGATAAAAAAGAAATTTCCTCAAAATTTTACCAGACTCTTTGTTTTCCAGACAGACTTTTGGAATATTGGTTTTCCTTAAGTGACCATTTCCATCCAGGTTCTGCCCCTCCAGGAAGCTAGAGGTTAAGCAGTTTATGCAAGATTCCCATTAAGAAACATGAACTAGGACTCAATTTTGGTCTCCTCGCTGTTCAAACCACTCCATTCTCAAGCAGGGCAGTATCTTAAAGCGAGCGTCCAAAACACATGTGACCAGAGAGTGGATTAAGTAATTAACGACACAACACTGATTCAAAAGGTGGGGGGGGGGGGGGGGGCCTTGGAGGAATAGAAGAAATGCAAGGAATATTTATTTAATAGAAGGAATATTTATTTAAAAGGAATGCACAGAAGTCCAACAGAGCGTAGGATGTGCATGAGGTCATGGTAGGAGATGAAGTCTAAAGACGTTAACTTGGATTTTGGGTTGCAGAGTATACGGAACACCAAGCTAATGAAGTTAATTTTAAATCACTGCAGGAGGGAGTTATTTTATGCCTTTAAACATGGAGGTGATGCAATACAAACAGTGGTTTGAAAGATTAAGCAAATAGGAATGTGCAGCATTGACTTAAAGAAGGGACAGATGGTAGAGGGAGACACATGTTGCATCAGTCCAGTTGAAAGGAGTACGGCTGAAGTGAGAACAGGTGCTAGAAGGTAGAAAGAACACGGTTATATGCAAGACTAAAGGTATAATATGTAGTACCTGGCAACAGATAAAACAAGAAGCAGTAGAAAGACACAACGTAAGTTTGAAACCTGGGAGACCCATGGCAAAATGACAAGAAACAAGAAAGTCACTGACAATTATAGAATTTTCTAGCTCTGGGAAACATCTGAAAATTAACTACAGACAATTTCACAGGGGGTGAGGTCATTCTGGCATACAGAGGCTGTGATGGATTGCACAGATGGAGGGAGAGTCAGGTCCAGAGCAAGGGGTTTCAACTCGCACTGCCCTTTACACTAGGGACCACTTCATTCTGCTTGGGAGAAAGTGTAAAAAGAGCTCAAAGACATCTAGACAGAAGTAGTCAGCTAGTATCTGTGGGCAACACAAAGCTGGAAAGACGGGAAGAGAAACTGAAAGGTCATGCCAAGGAAGAGCACGTAAAATCCCATTTAGAAAAATGACCTGCATGCACGCACACGGGAAGAGCAGAAGAAAGACATTTCTGCAAATAAAACAATGACTGAGCTTAGAGACAGAATGTCAGAGAAGCCAAGAGAAAGATTCTCCAGGGATGCAGTAGATTCAAAATGCTGGTCTAGTCACTTACAGAAGGGAAAATGCACACGCACCTTAAAGAAGGCATTTTCACCATCGATAAAAGTCCTTCGCATATTTTACGATTTCCAATATATTTAAAGAAATAAGACGTGGGATTTATCTTTTTATAAAAATCCACAAATAATAAAAGTTAGTTAAATCATTATGTGTACCCTAATTCAACTTAACTCCTACTGAAGAGCAAAATTTTAAAAATTCAGATAGGCATTAGACTGAGCCACAGAAGGTATATCGAATCACTGCCTAAGTCATGTGCAATATTAGACAACTAAATTAGCACAAAGTTTAACACATAACTCAGTGGAAAAATCTTTTTAAAATAAGAAACATTATTTTTATTTGAATTGAGACCTGTTTTTCTTGGCCAATCCACAAAAATATGTTTCTCTTTCTATGAGTTCAGGACATTAATGCCAAACTCTCAGCCAAAGGTTTATGAAAGTATTACTGAATCGGGTATGTTTATGATTAAAATACAAAGTTCTCAGGAAAATCAGTCCCGCTGGGGACTTAAAATAGGAGTAAGTCCAAAAGCCTAGATTTCTGCTGATATAATCTAACTTTCCTTGCCCTCCCCTCAAAATTTTCCCAATTTAATCTAGAAGAGATTCCTGAAAAGTTAAACATTCACTGTAAGGAAAGATATACTCTCTATGGAATAATACATTTTTTATCAAAATGTTGGCTATAAAAATGTGTTAAGAGAAGAACCGGTTAGATACACAAATTATAAGTATGTAGCCCTTTACAATTACAAAAGCATCCAGGGAGTAAGGTGTGCTTAGATGCAAAGGTTGCAAAAGAGATTTAATGCCACCAGAAGTTTAGGCATGCCTCCCTCACAAACAGAAACCCTGAGCAACAAACACGGGCCGCGCTCTCATTAAAAGAGAAAGACCCGTAATTAAAATGAAACGTGGTAAGTGCCATGATGGAAAGAAAGGGAATAAAAGCTCCTGGGTGTACCTTCCCTTGGTTTGGGCAGGAGTAGGCGGATAGGATAATGGGCCACGGAAGGCAGGTGTCAGGACGTCTCCAGAGTGGAGACTTCCAAGTTCTGACCAGGGGGAGAGGACTTAGGAAGAGGCAAGGGGAGAGTTGATGAGCATGTTCAAAAGGCCAGCGATGTAAGCGCAAGATGAATCTGGAGACCAAACAAGTTCAGGGGAGCTGGCAGCGCTGGGGGTGCAGGGGAGAAGCGCTGGGATGTCCATAAAGGGGTGGCAGGAAGATCCACCCACAATAGAAACAGTAGCATCAAAACTAATACTATGGTGTGTTTCCTCCGTGTTACTCTGTGAAGGAGTAACAAGAACGCCCTCCCCACCCCACCCCACCCCCATTGTGCACGCCAAGGCTTCCTCTTCCTCCCAGGAAGACAGGGATTGAGTGACCTGTTCTCCCTAAGAGGAAAGGAAGCCCAGTCTCAGCTCACAAGCTGCAAACTGTGTCAACAGCCTTATGCTCTGGAGAGAGGGGAAAGGGAATGATTTCAAAGGCATATCTCATCAGCTGAACAGATTTCACAGAACCTCATGTTGTAACGTGACATGACAGAGTGCACGGGGTCTCCTGGGCATTGCTGGTGGGAGTGTAACTTGGTCCAGCATCTACTGAGGTCAGTCTGGAAACATCCATCAAACTTATACATGTATATACTCTCGTACACACCCACAAATATACAATTCATTTTTAGGTTTCTATCCAAGAGATACTCAATGCCAAGTGGCTGAAGGACAAAGGTTATTCACTGGGCTGTTGTTTGCAAGAACAAAACACAGTAAACAGGGCTTCCCTGGTGGTGCAGTGGTTGAGAGGCTGCCTGCCGATGCAGGGGACATGGGTTTGTGCCCAGGTCCAGGAAGATCCCACATGCCGCGGAGCGGCTAGGCCCATGAGCCATGGCTGCTGAGCCTACACGTCCGGAGCCTGTGCTCCGCAACGGGAGGGGCCACAACAGTGAGAGGCCCGCGTACCGCAAAAAAATAAATAAATTAAAAAAAAATAAAACAGTAAATAATCGACATGCTCATCAGCAGACAATGTCCCATCTGTACAAAGGAAAATTAGTAAACAGTTTCAAAAATAGACCCTTTTTATGCTTCCATATACAAAGATCACCCAGCCATTTTCAGCAGAAAAATCAAAGCCCAGAAGATGATAGGTAGTATTTAAGTAACAATGTGAAAAGAGAATACAGTTTCATATTTGCTCATGCAAGAATGGTATTCTTTGAAAGGGTCCACAGGAACTTGGTAACAGAGGTTGCATAAGGGGAGGTGAGCTGGAGGGAAGTATTGTGTAATATCCATGTATAATGTTTGATTTGGGAGCTATGAATATATTACCTTTGCAAAAATCAAGTAAATAGGGCTTCCCTGGTGGCGCAGTGGTTGAGAGTCCGCCTGCCGACGCAGGGGACACGGGTTCGTGCCCCGGTCCGGGAGGATCCCACATGCCACGGAGCGGCTAGGCCCGTGGGCCATGGCCGCTGAGCCTGCACGTCCGGAGCCTGTGCTCCGCAACGGGAGAGGCCGCAACAGTGAGAGGCCCACGTACCACAAAAAAAAAATAAAAATAAATCAAGTAAATAACATATTCTAAAATTTTTTTAATTAAAAAAAAATCACAATGCAATCCCTATCAAACTACCAATAGCATTTTTCACAGAACTAGAACAAAAAATTTCACAATTTATATGGAAACACAAAAGCCCCCGAAGAGCCAAAGCAATCTTGAGAAAGAAAACCGGAGCTGGAGGAATCAGGCTCACTGACTTCAGACTATACTACAAAGCTACAGTAATCAAGACAGTATGGTACTGGCACAAAACAGAAATGTAGATCAGTGGAACAGGATAGAAAGCCCAGAGATAAACCCACGCACATATGGTCACCTTATGTTTGATTAAGGAGGCAAGAATATACAATAGAGAAAAGACAGCCTCTTCAATAAGTGGTGCTGGGAAAACTGGACAGCTACATGTAAAAGAATGAAATTAGAACACTCCCTAACACCATACACAAAAATAAACTCAAAATGGATTAAAGACCTAAATGTAAGGCCAGACACTCTAAAACTCTTAGAGGAGAACACAGGCAGAACACTCTATGACATACATCACAGCAAGATCCTTTTTGACCCACCTTGTAGAGAAATGGAAATAAAAACAAAAATAAACAAATGGGACCTAATGAAACTTAAAAGCTTTTGCACAGCAAAGGAAACTACAAACAAGACGAAAAGACAACCCTCAGAATGGGAGAAAATATTTGCAAATGAAGCAATGAACAAAGGATTAATCTCTAAAATTTACAAGCAGCTCATGCAGCTCAATATCAAAAAAACAAACAACCCAATCCAAAAATGGGCAGAAGGCCTAAACAGACACTTCTCCAAAGAAGATATACAGATTGCCAACAAACACAAGAAAGGAGGCTCAACATCACTAATCATTAGAGAAACGCAAATCAAAACTACAATGAGATATCACCTCACACTAGTCAGAATGGCCATCATCAAAAAATCTACAAACAATAAATGCTGGAGACGGTGTGGAGAAAAGGGAACCCTCTTGCACTGTTGGTGGGAATGTAAATTGATACAGCCACTGTGGAGAACAGGATGGAGGTTCCTTAAAAAACTAAAAATAGAACCACCATATGACCCAGCAATCCCACTACTGGGCATATACCCTGAGAAAACCATAATTCAAAGAGTCATGTACCACAATGTTTATTGCAGCTCTATTTACAATAGCCAGGACATGGAAGCAACCTAAGTGCCCATCAACAGATGAATGGATAAAGAAGATGTGGCACATATATACAATGGAATATTACTCAGCCACAAAAAGAAATGAAATTGAGTTATTTGTAGTGAGGTGGATGGACCTAGAGTCTGTCATACAGAGTAAAGTAAGTCAGAAAGAGTAAAACAAATACCGTATGCTAACACATATATATGGAATCTAAAAAAAAAAAAAAAAAAATGGTTCTGAAGAACCTAGGGGCAGAACAGCAATAAAGACTCAGACGTAGAGAATGGACTTGAGGACATGGGGAGGGGGAAGGGTAAGCTGGGATGAAGTAAGAGAGAGGCATGGACATATATACACTACCAAATGTAAAACGGATAGCTAGTGGGAAGCAGCCGCATAGCACAGGGAGATCAGCTCGGTGCTTTGTGACCACCTAGAGGGGTGGGATAAGGGAGGGTGGGAGGGAGATGCAAGAGGGAGGAGAGATGGGGATATATGTATATGTGTAGCTTATTCACTTCATTATAAAGCAGAAACTATCACACCATTGTAAAGCAATTATACTCCATTGAAGATGTTTAAAAATTAATTAATTAAAAAAGAAATCATGCTATCAAATTAATCCCCATATAGTCCAACGAGTATACTATCTTCCAAGGTAGCAGGGAAGACCCCATAATTCTAATCATTCGTCTCATTAGATGTTCAATGAGCCCAGAGGATGATAAGGAATAAACAGGGACACCTAATGAGTGTTAATTTTTAAAATAAATTCTCTACAACCTATGTGAGGTTATCTTTCTATAGGAATCAATTCCTATCACTAAAAAACTTTTCGTGCAATTCCATAAGACACAAAGGATATCACTCCTCTCTTTGAAAATAATTTCTAAAACTCAATTTTATATGAAATATACATGTATAAGAAGAGAAACTTTACTCAGAGAATTGAAGAAAACCATATCAAAAAGCTATCTACTAGATCTAAAATGGCAATGGTAGATCAGAATTTATAACATCCATATTTTATATACTGAACATGTAAATACCAAACTCCACTGTTCCTAGAATAAGAAAATTAGTCTCTTAAAGAAAACGTTTTCGCCAGGCTGGGGTCCCAGAGTAATAGTATAATTCATATTCATTCTAATGACAATAAAAACCTCAGCACTCTCTGCAAAAAAAAATTTTAAATAGTAAGAAAACAGCTCTGAAACAAACAAAACATATATTCAGGAGAGAATATATTACTTTCAACTCACTTGCTTATAAAATATTAAATATAATCAAATGGTTTGTTCAAATATTGTTTTTCGGGCTTCCCTGGTGGCGCAGTGGTTTAGAGTCCGCCTGCCGATGCAGGGGACACGGGTTTGTGCCCCGGTCCGGGAATATCCCACATGCCGCGGAGCGGCTGGGCCCTTGAGCCATGGCCGCTGAGCCTGCGCGTCCGGAGCCTGTGCTCCGCAACGGGAGAGGCCACAACAATGAGAGGTCCGCGTACCACAAAAAGAAAAATAAAATTGTTTTTCCAATTAAATGGAAAATTAATCTGTCAATTTAGTTATAAACAGAGAAATTTAATATTTTCTGATAATCAAATATTTTAATTATTCAAGTAATTAAAATTTTTAGAGCTAATAGAATCGATGACTATGTTGGACCTTGAGCAACATTTTAGGCGGCCTTTTTTTCCTCATGTCCCCCTAATGCCTCACTTAAGTAAGTCCCAGCAGCTCTTACCCTCTAATACCATGACCTTCTAGACAAAGCCTTAAAAGCCTCAGGGGGCTTTCCCACGGCAACTGTGACCAACTGTCATACAGCAAAAATTGTAAGGATGCAGAGACACTGTTAGTAGCAGACTGAGGGTGCTCACCTTTTAACACCTGAGTCCATGCTCAGTTACAAGATATTCTCAGGGGAAGATCAGAAGTGATTGAATAAGTGGATGAGGAACACTGTGCTCTCCACCAGGTCAAGGTTTTTGAAGTAAAACTTGCAACACAAGCCAGGATGCAGCCAAACATCGATGACTCAGAAGTATGACCGTGTTTCTAAGATTTACTTACGTACATGACTTAATATTTAACAGGTTTTCTTCGCTTTACCTATAATCTGCCATTTTTAGCTTATAACTAATAAAAATCACAATATCATATCATATGGCATAAAAATGGCCAATCTAGTCCACCCAACAAAGAATCCAACTGTAATACATGGTATCAGAAAAAGTAAAAATTATTATGGACTTTTTCCTTTCAATTTATCACAACACTTATTCACTCAAAAACACATGGTGGTGGGGGGCTTCCCAGGTGGCGCAGTGGTTGAGAGTCCGCCTGCCGATGCAGGAGACGCAGGTACGTCCAGTCTGGGAAGATCCCACATGCCGCGGAGCGGCTGGGCCCGTGAGCCATGGCCGCTGAGCCTGCGCGTCCGGAACCTGTGCTCCGCAACGGGAGAGGCCACGACAGTGAGAGGCCTGCGTACCGCAAAAAAAAAAAAAAACAAAAAAAAACCACACGGGGGATGAGTCGGAGCTACAAAGAGTAACCAAGATAACACCAGTGCCATTTTAGGTCATGGAAACAGACATAAACAAAGATAAATTCAAATTCATAAATGTTATAAACAGAAGGCTGATGAAAGAAGAGACAATAATGTAAGGGCAGCAGGAATGTCCCCCTCCTGCAAGCATGAGGATTAGGGAGTGTCCCCTGAGTCGGGGGGGGGGGGGGGCAGGATGCTTGGGGTTGGATACATGAAAGATAAGAAGGAACCAAATCTGTGAACTGGGAGGGACAGTCAGCCAGGCAGAGGCGAAAGGGAGACAAGGGTGTGTGGGGCAGGGGGAGTGTTAACGGAGCATCTATCTGCTGAGTGGAAAGATCTAGTGCAGAGACACACACACACATTCAGGACTGTGTAGAGAGGAATTAAATACGAAGGCAAAGTCCTAAGACTGAGAAAGGATGGCAGACAGAACAGAGGTGAAGACGGATGGCCTTAGGGCAGCTTCTTCCAGGAATGAGGACAGGCAGCACAAGCCCAGGAAGGTTTGTAAATGCAGTGATGGGAACAGGAGGATACAAGAATGAATTCAGGGAAATAAGGGATTACCGCAGGCAGGAAGAAACACTGCACTTCTCAAAGGGTTTAACTTGATTCTGATTAATATCCACATTGCCATTTTATCTTACAGTTTGGGAATTATGGTATTTATTTAAAAGAGAGAGAGAGAGAGAGAGAGAGAACATTGCTCCATCTTCTAATCTTGTGAAGTTTGATTTACTAAAAATAAAAATATTTCAAGTAATATGTTCTTCTTGCAAAGGAGTATATATTTCTACAAATACATAAAGTGAAACCTAAAAGCCCAAACAAACCCCCCTGCCTTGCAATACCATCAGGTGTATGTTGTGGAAATTACATGCTTATTTTTCAGTATTTTCTTCTTTAAAAAGAAACCTGATCAACAACCTCCTTTCAGCCATAAGAGCAGAGAAAAGAAAGAAAGGAAGGAAGGAAGGGAGGGACGGAGGGAGGAAGAACTGAAGGAAAAAAAATGTCTCCTAGGGCTTCCCTGGTGGCGCCGTGGTTGAGAATTCGCCTGCCAATGCAGGGGACACGGGTTTGAGCCCTGGTCTGGGAGGATTCCACATGCCGCGGAGCAACTAGGCCCGTGAGCCACAACTACTGAGCCTGCGCGTCTGCAGCCTGTGCTCCGCAACAAGAGAGACCACGATAGTGAGAGGCCTGCGCACCGCGATGAAGAGTAGCCCCCGCTTGCCGCAACTAGAGAAAGCCCTCGCACAGAAACGAAGACCCATGGGGCTTCCCTGGTGGCGCAGTGGTTGGGAGTCCGCCTGCCGATGCAGGGGACACGGGTTTGTGCCCCGGTCCGGGAAGATCCCACATGCCGTGGAGCGGCTGGGCCCGTGAGCCATGGCCGCTGAGCCTGCGCGTCCGGAGCCTGTGCTCCGCAACGGGAGGGGCCCCAACAGTGGGAGGCCCGCGTACCGCAAAAAAAAAAAAAAAAAGAAAAAAAGAAACGAAGACCCAACACAGCCAAAAATAAATATAATTTTAAAAGAATGTCTCATAGATACACAGACCCAATGAAAATACTACAGGGCACATATACCCAGGCCTCAGTGGGGGAAAAAAGAACATAAAACCATTGGGCAAAATGTCTTCGTGCTTAAAAACGGCCATTTTTTCAGGACCATTCCAGAATCCTGTTGAAGGTAGCTGGAAAAAGCTTGTATAAGACTGATTTTGAAAAAGTATACCTACCTAGATCATAACATTCCAAAATTTTAAATGGCTTAGAGGGATTCAATTGCTACAGGCAGGCTGCAGGAAACGGGTAGTGAAAACAACATACTGTAAGCCAAAGATGTTAATGCAATTTCTTAACCAGGATTTTTAAAGGATAGCAGTTCCCCTGCTCACTGAACGTAGAAATAAAGAACAAATTTTCAAAAGCAAATGACATACAGATGGGTGGGGATAAAGAGAGACGAGAAAGCCTGTATTTTTTTCATGGTCATATTTAATCACACAGCTCACAACAAAATCTTGAAAGCTGCCTGCAATGAATTTATGAAAAGGCACCTGAGGGCTGTAGCTAAAAAAGAAAATGCACCTTTATCCACAGCGCAAGCTCGAAACATCTAGTTCTAGCAGCTGTATTCACAGGCAAGAAAATCATCAGCTACTAACAGACTCCCGTGAAGGTTAATCCACACACCACCAAAGATTTTTCACTCGGTAGAATTTCTGAAGCACTTCCCTGCTGCTTGCAGGCTTTGAGCTCCATAGGCAAAAGAAGCAATAAAAATGGCCAGTCATAAAGGAACAGGAGAATTGACTAGTACCCCTTAAACTGCACCCCTCACTCTAAGAGCCCATGGGCAGTCCTGTGTCTCCCGAGCTCCATTCACTTCACAAAGGAACCCAGAAGCTTAGGAAGTGGCCAAGCAGAAACCCTAGTAAGACACTCAGCATTCTTAAATGGCATCCTTAGATCTAATCGTAGCAAAGCCACGCGTGCTTGCCAAAACCAAAAGGGAATATAAAAAATGGACACAGACACAGAGATGAACACTAATATCACTGTTATGTCAGATTATGTCCTTCAGAAAAGAACCAGAGATGATTTTAAATGATTAACTTTTATTTTAGTTCTGGTAAGATGCCATGGAAGCAAGAATCCAATTCTGGAAGGATGATGAGGGCATTAGAAATACACCAGGGATGAAAAGGAACCAGCACAGCACAAATACTCCCAATATGCCAGGAGAAAAACAGCCAGCGACTGTTGTGACACAGGGAGAGTTACCGAGGCTATTCTTACCCAAAATAAAGACAGGAGAGCAGCACCTAACAAGTGCCCACGATGCACCAAAACCTGGATCTGCATTTTGAAATGTGTTACTCACTCAATCTTCACGCGTGAAGCCAACAGGGGGTATTATTTCCCCCATTTTGTCTACAGTGAAAATGAAGGTTGCAGATTTTACACAACCGAGAAAAGGTCACGCCGGTGAGTTACGTGCCACTGAACTTACATAAGGGTAAAATGCTTGTCGCTCTCACGAGAAAACACCGTCCAAAGGGGCCCTGCACGTGGCTGGCAAGGCTCCCTGGGAAACTCATGTTTCCTTCTCGGAAGAATGTCCACCAGCCCCCTGCGCTGCAGTCCTGTTCTTATATTTGATGCTATGAGTCCACTGTTCTTTGATAATACAAGTAGAAAACGTGTAGGGTTTCTGAAAAATAGTATGTGTCACATACAAAGATGACACTATCAGTTTTAAACCTCGACTAATGTTAAGACATGTATTATAACGGCAGACATCCCATTATCAAAGCACAAGATTCTGCTCTTGGCATATCCAGGAGACATGACACCTCTCTTCAAAGGTTGTTTTGGTTTTATTTTTGGTGTTATGGTGAACATGACATGTTTCTGCTATAAAGAAACTCTCTGGCATCTTTATAATGAAAACTAAACTTAATTTTTAAAGCGATCGATGTTTTTAGTTTCTACATTTGCTGCTGCTAGAGGTGAACACAATTCTATTAGCTTTGGCACAAGTTCTGCGAAACTTTGCCAACTAGGAAATAATATTAATAAATCCCCTGCCTTTTGATAGAAAACTGTAGAACTTTAGAATTGGGAGGCAGGGGCCTTTGATTATTTTTAACCAGATTATCAAGTCTTTTGGTTACTCAGTGTCTTTGTGCTAAAGAATAAACAAACCAACCACATCCCAGTTACTATTTAGCAGGACCAGAGCCTAACCTCCTGTCCCATTAGTGTGGCAGAGACCAGGAAGCCCGGCCAGTTCCCATGTCAGAATTTCCAGGGCTCTTCCTTGTTCTAAGGGGTTGACCCTGCAGTCATTTCACTGACCGGTTTGCAGCTGTTGTAATCAGATTTCTGAAGAAGCCACCTCCTCATTTTGTCATTAAGGAAGTATGATCAGTTCATATTCTGGAAAACCACTTATATGTCATCTGGATGGTTCTAAGTGTCAGTGAGATGAGATTTTTTTTTTCCCCCCATTTAGAAAAGGTTTTTAAGTACTTGGGGAAAGATGAGGATCTTGCCTGTGCAGGTGGATGGAAGAAAAACCAACCACGGAGAAAGGTGTGGGCCCACAGCATGACCCCTGACCCCGTCATTCATCACGCCAGGGTGAAATGGGCAAAACCTAGGAACACGAGGACTTACTGACTGACTTCCTCACTTTTCTAAACTATCCCCATATAAAATCTGGATACGCTTAAAAACGTTGCTTCACTACGCTGTTTACTCACATCCAAAACAGGCTCTAATTTTTAAAATTTACTTCTGCTCTAGCTCCTCAAAACTTTGGCTTTAATCAAATTACAGTGAAATGTAAAAATGAAACACTTTCATAGTAACTTAACTTTTCCATGATTTGTGACTATACCCACTGTGTAGCACATGAATAGCAATCATAATGTATAAATATTTTCAAAAGTTTTAAAAGTATCAGGATAAGCAGACAGTGTTGGACTCTTCTCTTTTGAGAACAGGACCAATGATAAGCATTCAGTCCCTGGCATTATTTTATTACATAGGTTTTCTATTTAACCATCAGCTGTTTTCTAATTATAATCTCTAGGAGTCAACAAATACAAGCTGATGTAAAAACAGACCTATCCCTGGATTAGCCACATTCATTTCAGAAGGAATAAGTGATGAAAATTCAGAAATGTTCTGTCTGCATGAAAAAGCCTGGAGCAAAAGCATCGTGGCTGGAGACAGTGACAAAAGTGCACAAAAGAAGAAGGAAAAAGGCAGTTCAGTGCTTCTAAAACTCATGTCCTCACAGGCTCCAAAGGGGAGGGGACGGCCCATTCAATGTCAAACCTAAACCTCGTGATCACCACACATTTAAGGTCTTTCCCTGAGTCTGCCTCCCTCAGTATAATCTGCCAATTAGATGCAGTTTTTGCTTGATGGAAAGAATCTTAAAGCATGGACTTTTCTCTAAAGGTCAGGGCAGTCATCCCCTGTAACAGAGCATAAGTGGTGGCTGGAATGTGCCTTCCACCTCCTAGCGTTTTCTGTTAATTGGCTTCAGGCCTGTTCACCCAGACAAGGTAGTGAAAATGGCAGGCTCCCAATTAGCTTAAATTTCCCTTAAGGTCCCTCTACATTCTGGTCCCAAATTCTCCCAATCATGTATTGTAAAGTTCCTGCCTCCTCTTCTGTGGAATTTATTAGTTGCAATAAACGGTGGGGATAGAAGAACAAAGGCAGCTTATGATCTATTTTCTGCCAATATTAAATTATACTCCATGCAGAGTCAAGGAAATGGTAATCGTTAAAAGGAATTCAGATTTCTTAAAGCATTGTCATACATCAAAACTGGGGAGGCTTCCCTGGTGACGCAGTGGTTAGGAATCCGCCTGCCAATGCAGGGGACACGGGTTCGAGCCCTGGTCCGGAAAGATCCCGAGTGCTGGAGCAACTAAGCCCGCGCGCCACAACTACTGAGCCTGTGTGCCACAACCACTGAAGCCCACGTGCCTAGAGCCCGTGCTCCGCAACAGGAGAAGCCACCGCAATGAGAAGCCCACACACTGCAACTAGAGAAAGACCACGCGCAGCAACGAAGACCCAACGCAGCCAAAAATAAATTAATTAATTACAAAAAAAGAAAAAAAACTGACGGCAGTTTGCTATGTTTTTTGTTTCTTGGGTCTCAGAGTCAAAATTTCGGAAGCAGGAGAACATTTTTAAGGCAACACGACAGAAACCCATTTAGTTTTCAAATCCTTTGTGCTTCCTCTGAGAGCTCCTAGGAGAAGGAAGTCAAGAGATTGAGGTAAGAAAAGGATGTCTCTGAAAGATGCTCAGTCCTCTACCTTCTGAGATGACCCTGACGTAGGATGCCACTACAGGCAAATCTGAGCAAGGTGAGTCAGTCATGATTCTGGAATCATGTTGACTTTGACTCCAAGTGCTTCCTGGGTCAGAGTTCAGAGTTCAGATACACCACCTACCTTTAGAGACAGAGGTAAACTTACCAACACACTAACAGAGGGAAGGAAGATTCAATCGTCCCCTTATCAATCCCAAAAGAGAAAGCACCTCAGCTTCCAGAGGTGCCTGCTAGCTCAGCACACACCCTCCTTTGTCCTTTTCATCCCTACTGTTTATTCCCACTGGCAAAGCTGATGTGGTCATAATTGCCTTCAAAAAACAGAGATAATGAGAAACAAGCACTCTAGTAGGAAATAGAGCAAAAACAAAACCACTGGAGGCATATACAATCTAGAACTCTCTTGACCTCTTCAGTCCAGATGGCATAACTAAAAGAAGACATCAGTTCCACTCCGG
The DNA here is from genome assembly GCF_011762595.2 of Tursiops truncatus. Taxonomy (NCBI): domain Eukaryota; kingdom Metazoa; phylum Chordata; class Mammalia; order Artiodactyla; family Delphinidae; genus Tursiops; species Tursiops truncatus. The sequence goes on along the minus strand of NC_047035.1, from coordinate 158,750,000 downwards.
TGATCCCAAAGCATAAAGGCAAGGGCTGATTTTTTTTTTTTAACCATATGAAATATTCTTTTATCTACATGATGCCACTCCTTTACTATATTTTTAATGGCAAAAAAAAACCAACAAAAACACACAGAAGAGACATCAGGCCATTAAAGTCAAATGACTCATGGGAACAGTTAAATGAATAAATCCACAATTAAATGAGAATGGCTGGACTAGATTTCCAGTGTATCCAGCATAACCTATTTGTACTCTTCTGCCCAAACAATTGTGCTTACTTTTGGCCAAAGTTTTAACATGGGTTTTGTTTTGTTTTTGCTGTTCCTGTCCAGTTAAATAGACTTCAGGCTAGTTAATTATCCTGCTGATGGTAAATCATTAAATTTAAGGAATGGATCGGCATTTCTTAAACTGAAGCCAAGGAAGAAGATGACTGCAGGCTCAGGAGTCAATAAGCTAATGTCATTTACAGTGACTACACATATTAAGTAAGCACTTTTTTTTTTCTTTTTTAACTTTCTTATCATGGAACAAATACTTCAAATAACTTCAACAAAAGCCAATCAAGGCTTAGTTTTGGGGAAAAAAAAAGTTGTTTGTGTCTCAATGCATCCCTTTTGCTTAAAAAGAAACCCCAAAATTACAAAGAAAATTTATACTACTTCCTCAAAAACAGGCCTACAACCGCAATAGTAAGACAAAGTTATATATATATATATATATATATATATATATATATATATATTTTTTTTTTTTTTTTTTTTTTTTTTTTTTTTTTTTTGCGGTACGCGGGCCTCTCACTGTTGTGGCCTCTCCCGTTGCGGAGCACAGGCTCCGGACGCGCAGGCTCAGCGGCCATGGCTCAGGGGCCCAGCTGCTCCGCGGCATGTGGGATCCTCCCGGACCGGGGCACGAACCCATGTCCCCTGCATCGGCAGGCGGACTCTCAACCACTGCGCCACCAGGGAAGCCCAAAGTTATATTTTCAGAAATAATTAAATGTATCATATTTTAGAAACTCTGGGCTGCCAATTTTTTTCTCCTAATCTTGCAATAAAAATGGTCAGATTCAGCATCTTTAGCTTGAATGGAGCCCTGACTGTGTTTAGTGATGAGCAATTGTGTTTCAGGGAAGGTAAACCCCCATTTCCACCCCCAGCACCAGGAGGTCAAACGCAGTCTAAACCAACACAGGTACTTGTACTGCCTTTGATTTCAAAACGGGTAGGCAAGTCATGAGATTCTGGACAACAAAACACAAAGGGCATCTGGTGGGCGGGGGAAGGGGGAGGCGACAGGAAAAGCTTATCTGCTTTCAAATGGGCCACAGTGAAGAGAAGGGCCCGGCCCCCTACCTCTGCAAGGATGTGATGGTCTGGACCCAGCAGGAAAGGACTAGCCAAGCCTGCGGGGCTCCGGGAGAAGCTGGGGAACCTTGACCCTCAGGAAGACCACTGGGCCAGAAACGAACCCCTACCCTCGCTTCCCCCTGGCTTCTTGTTAAAGGAGCAAGGAGTAGTTCCTTATCATGCAATCTAGATGTTCTGTATTAGCACACAATGCTTTTCCAACAAATATACTAAGACACACTGAATTTGTCTGGGTACCGGGCATGAAGCTAAGCCCTCAGCAGGTATTATATCACCAATGAGGCCAGCTCTATGATTACCACATCCGCTATGTCCACTGTGTGAATAAACCGAGGGGCAGACAAGGTGAGCAAGTGCCCAAACCCCACACGTGGTGAAGAGCCGATAGCAGCCAGTCTGACCCCAGGTCCGAGGTGAACTATCTCAATCCTAAAAAGTTACTTCAAAGCGATAATTTTCTCAAAACAATACAGATTTTAAACTAATTAGTGTTACTATTTCATTATCACTGGGTTTTCACTTGTTTTTCCTAAGTAGAACTTCCATGGTTTTTAAACTATTTAAAATCATTTCCAGGGACTTCCCTGGCAGTCCACTGGTTAAGACTTCGCCTTCCAGTGCAGGAGGTGCGGGTTTGATCCCTGGCCAGGAAGCTGGGGTCCTACATGCCTTGCAGCCAAAAAATCAAAACATAAAACAGAAGCAATATTGTAACAAATTCAATAATGACTTTAAAAATGGTCCACATCAAAAAATATATATTAAAATTATTTCCAGCACACAAAGTTTTATACTCCTTACTATAGGATAAAAATCATTCCGTCACAGGTATCAAAGGCAAACTGTCCTTTTTTATTGTTTCATAATCAAACACCCCACATACACAGAGCTATTTTAGGAGGTTTATGCTGTAAAACATAGACTGAGATGAATTCAGCAAAATACTTAGGGTTTCTTTCCACTGATATCATTAATCTAAATTGAAAAACAGCTATTCCAGTATCTAGGCAACCGAATTATCAATAATTTTAGAAATTATTGAAACTGATACACAACAAAACATTCTGTCACCGAGTACTCACCTAGTTTGTGATCCATATGAACTTTTTAAAGAATATAGATGACGAAGGAACCAAATAAGTGCATTTTTAATATCAAAACTAATAAAACTACAAAGAAAACACTGGCGTTCCCACTACAGAGAAACACTGTGACTAACAATAAACAATTAACACTTTAAAAAAACAACACTGCAAGAACTTTTTATACATCAAAACTTACCAGATAAATTCTTAGTCTTCATACCAACAGTTTTGTTGCAAACAGTCCTCTTCCCAAGCCACTATGTATACCGAGTGGTAACAATTCTGATTTCATGAATTGGAGGTGACTGCCCCACAGAGTGAACTAAGCTACTCTGAAAACGTAGACACCTACAACAGGTCCTTGACATTTATGAAAGGACAAGTCCCCAGACCTGACAAGACAGTCTCAATGCTGAAACAACACTACAGCTTATATTTTTCCCATAAAGTGAAGTCAGGGATAACAGAAAATTTATTTTGCCTCTTCAGATCCTTTGACGTAATTGCCTCTCAGTCGAGAGGAGAGCCCCTGGGTGGTCTTGAAAGTCTACCTATAAACCACATTATTCACACCAAATATCTGTGCCTCACAGCCTAACAAGCTCTACGGTGGTGATACTTGAGAACCTACAGCACCTGCTTATGAGAAATCTTTGATCAGGAACCACCACCGAAATAGTCTACATTTATGTTACGCACACTCTGATACGGAGCCTGGTCCTTAACTGCAGTCTGGCAGAATCACTTATCTCCAGTCATCACTGTGATGGAGGGCAACGTCTGGGGGATGGGCTAGGAAGTTACACCACCGACGCATGTAGAAGGATTCGTTTGTGTTACCTGTTCTTGCTTCTCCAGCCACTTGTCCACCATTGGGTGACTGGCACTCAGAGATGAGCGAGCATTGTCTCTCTGAAATTGGTTAGACCAGTTACTAGTGTCCCGTGGGAGGCTTCTGTAGTTTTCATCTTTCTATTCAAAAAGAAACAAAAAGGTGTCTTGTAAAAAACCAGATCTTGCAAATTAATGATGCACCTGGTTTTTCAAAAGTAGCAGAAAAATGATTCTACATATTTAAAATGTTTTTCCCATGTCTATACCAAAAAGCTGACTGAGGACATTCCCTCCAGGTTAGACCTCAGAAATGCAGTCACCTGCCTGGGATAAGGGAGTCTGAGGGCTGTAGCCACACACACAGGCCCACAATAGACAGAAGAACACACTCTGCCCTCCTCTCGGATACACATCCCCAAGCCAAGGACATGCACCAGAAAATGGAAAATACTTCTATACCAGCCTTTAATCATCACTCAATCACGGCATTTTCTCTTTTCTTCTTCCTTCCGATCTTAGAATAATACTGTGAGATATTTTCTATAATTCACCAAAAATGTTTAAAACAGGGAAGACAAATGAATTTGCTCTTTATTTAGATCCTCGCAGTTCTGTGACTTTGGGCAAGAGACTGAAGACTCTGGGTTCTTCTGTTGCCTCCCTCACAAGCTAGTTGTAAACATTAATTCAAATATCAAGTAGAGAAAAAAATTAGTCTATCCCAATACATGGTACATAAGAGACACATAGTTGTTCACCCCGACATGCTTATGACGAGTGATGTCCTTACATAAAAACCTAGTCAACTGATAAATATTTATTTAATACACCCCAGAGCAACCAAGGTATCTCTTTCAAATAATAATTTATAACAACTTGCTTTGGCTTTAGAGCTGCAAAACTTAATTTCAATGTTCTGAAAAGAAATGAGAAGGCTAGGATAAGGTAGGAAAGTCGAACATTTTAGTTTAATAACTAAATCCAAATATCTCCTACAAGAATAAATTTAAAATGTTAACCTCACTTTAACCCACTTACATCAGTGCCCACTTTAAGTACCCAAATGTTTTCCTTAAAAACTTTGCCAAGGGTAGCGTGGTTGTAAATATCATCATATACATGATTGATCCTTATTCTTTATTACTTAAACCACATGAGCAGTCAGCACACACATAGAAACAAAAAAGTGTAATATAATAGATTTGCATTGTATAGACCTTAGCAATAGACCAGGATACTGCTTTCTGTTTCATCAGAGAATAAAACTTAAAAATGAAGTGATTGGGCTTCCCTGGTGGCACAGTGGTTGAGAATCCGCCTGCCGATGCAGGGGACATGGGTTCGTGCCCCGGTCCGGGAAGATCCCACATGCCACAGAGTGGCTGGGCCCATGAGCCATGGCCTCTGAGCCTGTGCTCCTCAACGGGAGAGGCCACAACAGTGAGAGGCCCGCGTACCAAAAAAAAAAGAATTGATTTTCCTGGACCTATGCCAATGCTGTGACATATGAAAAAGAATTTTTTAACCTATAAAGATTTACCAGTATACTTCTGGCATGAAACTTTGTAATTTTTGAAAAATCAAACTACAGAAAATAAACTTTAAAAACTCGATAGGAGAATTAACCATTAGCAGCAAGTACTTTTTACTAGTAAAACTCTGTACCTTTTTGGTCACTATGGCTCAAGAAAGCTGTGATAGGGGCTTCCCTGGTGGCACAGTGGTTAAGAATCCATCTGCCAATGCAGGGGACACAGGTTCGAGCCCTGGTCCGGGAAGATCCCACACGTCACGAAGCAACTAAGACCGTGCGCCACAACTACTGAGCCTGCGCTCTAGAGCCCACAAGCCACAACTACTGAAGCCCGTGTGCCTAGAGCCCGTGCTCCACAAGAGAAGCCACCGCAATGAGAAGCCCACGCACCACAACGAAGAGCAGCCCCTGCTCGCCGCAACTAGAGAAAGCCTGCGCGCAGCAACGAAGACCCAACACAGCCAAAAAGAAATAAAATAAATAAAGTTATTAAAAAAAAAAAAAGAAAGAAAGAAAGCTGTGATGGGGCATAACCACAAGTAAAAGGAAGATGCTGGTAAGATTAGGCTGCTGCTCCACACCCAGGGATGAGGTAGTGACCTTGCTTACAGGAACGTGGAAATGGTGAACTAAGCAGAGGACATAGACAAAGTCGAAAGAAAAGAATGAAGCAAATGAAGAAACTAAAGTTCACTGTATCTCAAAATACTAAGAGCCCTTCCTTAAAACTTGAGCATAGTAACTTCAGAACAAAGCGAAACTATCTGTTTCACATGGTTGTCCCTAAACTTACTGACCAGAAATTCAAATAAATCATAAGGGGCAGATAAACTTATTAATGACAGAACCTTAAACGTCCACGAAGAGAGAAAGGATTGGAAGTGTGGCGAAACACAAGCACAGTTTTTACGTCAAGGATCGTGCAGGGTCCTACCATTGGCTAGGGACCTGGTTTTTCTATTCTTTTCCCACCATTAGAGGTGATTATTATACCAACTCTTTACTTTGAAAATGAATAATCAAACAGAAAGCATTAAAAATCTATCCTGCCTTTTTAGTAGGAACTGTATTTCAGAGAAACCAATAGTGCCAGTCAAAGGGGAAAGCTTGTCTTTTCAGGAAAATGCCGAGGTATGGAAGTAGAACAATTAATAGTATTAGAAAAATCACCGTTTTCAACTCCTAATGAAATCATTCATTCAGGCAAAGATAATCAGTGGATGCTAAAACCATTAGGTGAAAAGTTGATAATGAACCAGATGTATGCATAGTGACAAAATACCACTTGCAAAGGGAAAAATATATCTTTAAAGTAAAGAGACCAGAGGCCACAAAACTCTCTTTTCCTGATGTCTAGAATTCAAAAAGCTCCTGGTACTTCCTTTTGATTCCTTTTGAATCTCCATCATTATTCATCTTCCCTTAAATGGCCCCTGCGGGCTCTTACTATGGACCACTCACTACCGTCTCCCTGAACAAGCTCAAAAAGGTACAAGTGCAAAACCTCCTCTCTGACAACTTCTACCCACAGGTCACCAACACTAAACTGATTTTCTGAATTCATGATCTAAATTTCCAACAGGATGTCCCAAAGGTATGTACCTAATCTCCACAGTCTCGTTAATCCAAAGCTCATGGCCAAGATCTTACCCTTCGGCCATCACCCTAGTTCAGGATCGACGTGCCTCTCTTCTGAACCATTACAGCAGCCTTCTAGTTGGAGGCTGGCTCAAACCTTCTCTCCAACAATGCTCCACAGAGAATTCTTCTAAAATGCCCATTAGGTCACGTCACACCTGGAACAAACATGAGGACCCGTGGTGTCACAGGAATCCTCACCTCCGTCAGGATTTTCCTGAGCCCAGACTCCCAGCAATATTTCTTCTGTGAAAATACTCACTGCTCTTCAAGGTCCAGTTCCCAAGCTGCCTTCCCTAAGAAGCATTTCCCGACTCTCAACAGAACAGATAATGTCATGCTTTCTGAACTACTAAATTCCGATTTTACTCCTAATTATAGTTCTAACTTATAATTTAGTTAATTTTTAAGATTGCTATTTCCATGATCACACTGACACCTAGGCAGAAGATCGCCAGTCACCTTTAAGCTCTAGCACTTAGCTCAGTCCTGCACCTACGTGGACGGCTTTTTCTGGAGTACTTACTATGCTTCCTACTTTCACAAGGTTTCAAAATCCCAGAATTTTAAAGGAACATTTCTATCTGTTGTTTTAAAAATCAAATCAATAAGGAAATGCTTTAATCAGGTATCACAACAAACTTCAGTGGAAATGCACTTTCACTGAAATACAATGACTGTACTTTTAAATTTATACAGAAAGATGTATACCACTGTTAGACGCCTATTTCAATCTAATGTCACACCTACAGTATACAGTGTCTGTGGGAAAATGTGATTATTTCCAATTGCATCTAAAAAGTACTGTGGCATTTCTCTATGTCAATTATGACATGTAATTCATGCAGCAGGCCACCACAAAGTAATCATATTAAGGCAGATAGGGCTAAAAAAAAAATCAAAAGATCTGTCCTTTTGAACTCCATCTGAAAAATTCTACAATTTTATATTCGTAGAATCAACGTTGAGTATTTAATTGGTAAGAAAAATAAAACATACCCCCATAACAAAAAAAATTCTAATTCAATGTTGATATAATAAAGTCAATAATAAATGCATATATTAATTGATTTATGATGTATGAAAAGTCCAGTTACTGTCACCTTAGTCATTACCAGGTAAGTGAAGAATTTCTAAAATATATTACTAATCATTATGCAACGTATCTGTTATTTTTGTCGACAGCACCATGCAGGTGCTACTAGGATTTCAGCAATGTTCGTCCTCAAAATCCTGTCTGAAGTTTGGATCAAGTGCACACACAGAGTATAGTCCTATAAAGCTGTGATTAGTATCTGTGATGTGAGCACATCCATAAACCTAATAACATACAATGTATTTTCTACTTACATTGTATTTTCTACAATATATGCATGGATAGTCACTGTTTTCAACTGAAATGGATACAATGCATTCTATTTTCAATTTGAAAATACTTTTTCCAGTGTAAATGATTTTAAAATTATGGTACTTTTAACTATGTCTATGCAAGACTACATTTTTCATGGACCAAACTATAGTCAACTACAAAAAAGTCAAAATGTTTGTTAAATGTATTTGCAAAACTATTTCATAACCTGAAGAAAAATATAAACCAACAAATGTTTTCGTCATTGATATTTTCACAAGTTAGAGTTGAATTTATAATAAATTGGAGAATGGGATTTTAAATCTATTTTATTCTATGATCAAATTAATGTCTCCATTCTGTATACTGGCAAACTTTAAAAAGAAAGAAAGAAATCTTTTTCTTTAGACTTATAAAAATCTAGCAGTAGGACCAATATAGAAAACTCTAAAAATTACTGAATTTGCTAACAATAAAAAATCATTAAAGCTACTACTTTACATCTAAAAGATTATATAAGAAAAATACCATAATGAATTACTCTCCTTTTTTTAAAATTATAACTTTAATCCTCTCCTTAAGAGACTGGCCCAAACATCCACTCAAGCTTTTGCACTGGGTGGAAAACTTTTCCTCTTGCCAGAAAAAAAACAGATGCTCCTTGCTGTGAGCAGGCATTTTCCTTATCATCTAAATGTACTGCCACATCATCAGGTGTCAAAAAGCTACCCAGGCTGAGAAATGCATATTAATTTGCTGCTCCCGGGTAGCCAGAGCTTGGTTATGGAGTAAATCTCTTCCAGGGTAGGGAAAGTGACTGTCCTTTCTGCCCCCTCCCTGAGCCAATAAAAAGAAATAACACAGAACCCACCCAAGGCCTTGGGATAGAGGCTTATTCCTGGCATAGTAAGCTGCAGCTCCAAGGTTTTATCTCTCAGAAACAGCTATTTAGCTGATGGTCAGATTTCCTGGCAAACCTACATCCCTACTGCAGAAATACAGGAATATTTCATAAACATCATAGAAGTAATGGATATTTTTCTGTTAGCAGAGGAAACCCAACTATATTTGCACGTTATCTCAATGTAAAAATTCCAAACATCTTTTAAAAAATCACTAGGAATTGTGCCATATTTTGAAACACCAAACACCCGATGCATATAGATGTCATTTTTGCACCCTCTATGCAACCTATGGTTTCGAATATTCCTATGTGGTTTTAAGGTTTTAAATTTACAATATTTTTCAACTCTGCAATTGTGGTCAAAGAGAATTCAATCTTCCGCTTTATCATTTCCACAAGAAAAGACAGACAAAAAACAAAGGAAAACCATTTTCAGGATGTCTAACCTGAAATTATGAGGCTGAAGTGAAATGAGTAATTATGGCTTAGGACAATTTTTTTTTTTTAATTGCAGGAAGCTTGCTAAAATCTTCAGTAGTCATATTGTCAATTCAGTGTGGCAGCCCCATTCCTGCCCCTGGGCCAGAGTTTGTCTTTTGTGTCTCCTGACAGCTATACCAGAGTATGACCTTGGAAGCAATGCCAAGGCTAAAGCTTAAAGATAACAACCATAAAACGGTCTGTAAACAGGATTGTTGTCAATGTACTTTTCTGACCTTCAAACCACCCTCTAGATATAAATAAGAATTGGGGGGAGGGGGGAGATAAATAAATAAATTCACACACACACACACACACACACACACACACACACACACACACACACAGGTTGAATAGCCAACTTGTAAATGAAGTCAGAAAGTTTGGCAGTCCCTATCAGTTTAAACCAATTGCACACCTATTAAGGCATTTCTCAAAGTAAGGAAACACAGGATTTTATTCCAAACACAATAATTATCATCACTTATCTTAGGCACATGGCTATTTTCAACTGTAATGAACTAAAAAGCACTATTCGAAATACATGGTGACCAGTATCCTGCATGCAATGCCTAACGTTGTTGATCAGAGGTCAAACAACCGGTTCCATATTAGCAGTAATTCCTGTCCCTAAAGTACTGGTACCTGTATGTATACATCTTACTTTCGTTTTTGATAATTGCCTTCTTCCACATTCTTAATCATTATTAATGAGAGGGGTGGAGGAGATAAAGAAAATAATGTGTGTTTAAAATTGGTTCCTACAAACATACGGACACCAAGGGGGGAAAGTGGCAGGGGGCTGGTGGTGGGATGAATTGTGAGACTGGGATTGACATGTATACACTAACGTGTATGAAACAAATAATTAATAAGAACTGCTGTATAAAAAATAAAATAAAATAAAATTTGTTCCTACTTCTGAGCAGAACTATGACAGGACAAAGAGGATTCGAACATTCATAGATTTTTTTTTTTTTTTTTTTTTTTTTGCTGTACGCGGGACTCTCACTGTTGTGGCCTCTCCCATTGCAGAGCACAGGCTCCGGACGTGCAGGCTCAGCGGCCATGGCTCACGGGCCCAGCCGCTCCGAGGCATGTGGGATCTTCCCGGACTGGGGCACGAACCCGTGTCCCCTGCCTCGGCAGGCGGACTCTCAACCACTGTGCCACCAAGGAAGCCCCATAGATTTTTTGTCAAAACAAAATTCTGTCTAATAGTAGACTATATATCTATCATTTATTTATCTATAAATATCTATAAATGATAGATATATAGTCTAGTAAAATGCGGTAGAATTTGCAACAAGAGACACTGATTACACACATTTTAAGTTGTTTAAAATTAAAAAACAAAAGGGTCAAAGTCCAAAGATTTTGAATGCCAAAACATTTACCACAGCACCTCTTTAGCTCAAATTTCATAAGTAATAAATATTTTATTTTTAACTATTTTAATTTTCTTTTTAAACCGAGTTTATGTTTTGAACAGAAATTAGTAAAAAAAGAAAAACAAAACAAAAGTTGAAAAACATTAATTTAGCCAAGCAAATTTTTTTATTACTGTATAAAGTAAAATCTCCTAGCGTGCACATCAAATTTTCTTAGTTTTCTTTTTCCTTTGAAATGTTAAAGGTACCATACACAGTTCTCAAAACTCATTCTGGCCTTAAAAATTCTGAACTATAACTCATGCCTTTTCCAGCATGTATCATAAGTACATGCTCAATAGCTTCTAGATCATAAAATTACATTTAGATCAGTGGGACACTCAAAAATGTTAAATACACCAAAAAAAAAAAATCATGTTGGAACTCTCCAATATGGAAGAACACATTTGAGAACTAAAATTAATTTTGCAAATAAGTTTCCTGTTGCACAGCAAATGCTTCAGGTTGACATGTTCACAAAACCAGAAGCTTGACATTATAGGTTTATCTCACAACTTACAACTGACCTTGTTAACAGTCTTGATATCAGGTAAGAAAAATAACCCCTGGAACAGATACGCATCAGGCTATAACATAAAGAATCTGGCATAAAAGGGGTTGGTCAAATCTCACATGGAGGTACACCAACTTATGAAGGCCATGGTGTTTCCAGAGGTGACCATCAGAGCACAAAGGTCTCTGAAGCTACCAGACCTGCTTGTGGAGCAGACCAGGAAATCCACGAAGGAAAAGATCAGCAAAACTGAGCCTCATTCAGGCTCCTTATTGGAACCAATTTCCCCAGTTGTTCCTAACCCACCTCAACAGTTCAGAATGCCATGAAAAACTTTAGATACAGAATTTTAAAAGCTGGAAGGAAAAAGCTAGAGAACAGCCAGCTGAAGCTCTCACTGTCTAAAAAAAGAAACGGGGACTCAGAGAAGTTATGACAAATGCTCTATGGAGATTAGGATGACTAACCAGATCCCACAGTTATACCTCCCCACTTCAATGCCCAATTTCTGAGTGATGACATTTCCAAGTTCTCATTCTCCACCTAAGCAGGAAGCGCAGTTTACCTGGATATAACTGGGTATAACTTCTGATATCCAGCCGTTCCTATATAATGACCCCCTCCCATGGGAAAGTATCTCCCAAGTTCTTGCTTGTCAAGTAGGACAAAGCCATTACACAATCTTGAATCACAACTTCTATTTATGTTACAGATGGTTGGTTCATTGATAAATACTACATAGTCTTAGGAATAATCAAGCGTAAAATGTTTGTTTTAAAATTGTCTTAGGGACTTCTCTGGTGGTGCAGTGGTTAAGAATCCCCCTGCCAATGCAGGGGACATAGGTTCGAGCCCTGGTCCAGGAAGATCCCACATGCCACGGAGCAACTAAGCCCATGCACCACAACTACTAAGCCTGCACTCTACAGCCTGCGAGCCACAACTACTGAGCCTGCATGCTGCAACTACTGAAGCCTGTGCACCTAGAGCCCATGCTCCGCAACAAGAGAAGCCACCGCAATGAGAAGCCCGAGAGCACTGCAAGGAACAGGAGCCCGCGCTCACCGCAATTAGAGAAAGCCCGCGCACAGCAACGAAGACCCAACTCAGCCAAATATAAAAAAATAAATAAATAAATTTATAAAATTATTTTAAATACAATGATCTCTTGTCTGATATAACTGGGATTATCTCCTTTATCTTATGAAAACACGCATAAGGGGTGAGGAGAAGGTAGATGGGGAGGAAGTGTAATCTTTTTTCAAGTTACAAAGACGTTATCTCCACCTGTGTTCTGAGGAACTAAGGAAAAGAGCTAAAAGAGAAGCAGCAAAAACAGCAGCTCCCGTTTTATTTCTTTCACAGAATTTCACAAAAACCACCACGGTCACTTAGTTGTTCTACAGCCACCTACACCCCACGGTCAGCAGGGTCGGGACCCCCACTTCTGACCTTACTCCTTCCACCAAGGGCAAGTGCAGGAGAAAAACACAGGATACCAAGGCTGCGAGTCAGATGCCATTCATTTTCCGCAACAACAATAGAGAATGTGAGCGGCGCTTGCTCGACTCCACGAAACCAACTGGAATCTGACACAATTTTCCAACATTTTAGAAAGTGCTACCCACTTCTTATTTTGAAGGTACAAAATACCCATCTACATTTCATTTTCTTTCAAAGACACATAACTCCAAATGTTCATATCTCAAAACTAAAATTGTAAATAACGATCGCATCTGGCATCAGGAGCGAACTGCACAAGAGAGGGAGGGAACAGATGCGAGGAGGTGAGGGAGAGAGAGTAAAACACTTAGTCGCCTGATTCCAAAAGATCTGCCGTCTTACATCTTATCCAAGTGTGCAAGATGAATCTTTTATGCTTACCTATCTAAATATTTTACCTTAACTTTAAAGCAATATATATATATATTCAAAGAAATTGCTAAAATTTGAAAACATTTTTACCTTAATCTTAAAGCAATATATATCCAAAGAAATCACTACAATTGGCACCATATATAATTAATGTGGCAATGTAAATATTAGCAGCTCCTTACATTTTTCCGTTTACAAACATAACTTCAATGGACTGGGTGGGTCAGCAGAACAATTGAGTCATTCCTGTGAAAAGTTCTCGGGTACCATCTACAATTTAGTTTCTGTAAAGTTCTCCCCTTAATTGTGAAATGGCCTCCTCAGGTAAACCACTTCCACAGATACATTTTTGAAAAATGTAGAAGATCATTTTTATCTCCTCTAAAACTTTCCGTTAAGCAATTAAAATAGGAATCTAAGAATAGTCAGCACTAATCAGCAGTAAGGAATAAAGTTTATTAATTATTAAAACTGGCATCATTTTTAAAACTTCACCAAGTCTATATTATATCTTAACATCTTAGGCGTGAGTAAAAATATGCTAGCTTCATTAATATCACTACTAAAAATCGGACTTTGTTAACTGATCGCCATTTCTTTCCCTTTTTGGGGGGAAACTTTTGTCTTTGTTTTCTCTAATCCTTGTAATTGATATTATTGTTGTTAGTGTTATTGAGAAATAATATATTCAGCCCTCTTCTTGATATCTTACGTGCATTGCTCAAAACAGCTTAACAACAGCAAAGTAAATAATGATATAATTGGGTTATAACCCAAAAACCAAAAGAAGTTATCTATGAGCCTCCACCTCCACAAGAGAAGCAATTAGAATAAAGAAATTAATGGCTCAGACTTCTGAAGAATTAAGTCCTTCTCTCCAAACCCCATCAGCAGAAAAAGCATGTTCTCTGAGAAGAATATTAATTTTCAAGGAAACTGCTTTAGTCCTCAAATTATAACTGAAAATTATAATTTTAGAAAATGTGATTCTGGGAAATTTCTGAGTGATTGCTGTTGACCCCACACACACACCTTAAAAAAAAATCTTAACCATCTGAATAAAGTGAAAAAGAAACAGCTGACGCAGGAGGTCGTCAAGATAAAAACTGAAGACAAAGTGGGAGCTCCCAGTCCTGAAGATGCAGCGTGTCTAAAGCTGACGCATTTCTCAAACTCAGGCTTGTAGCAGTAAAGGGGGCCAACCTTAAACCAATATTTAACAAAATCAGTTGAACTTTTAACAGAGCTCATTTTCAAAGCAAAAAACACATTTCAGGGAACAAACAGGTATGTCAGGAGGCTCATGGAGCCCAGTGGCTGAATCCTCGTTCCATAATTCTCATTATTGGTGCATTAACTGGCATCCAGTTCTCGGCACAAAATGTGGGTGGTACAACTTACATTGTACCTTCTTGTTTTGGAAAAAGGTTAGATTTACAGAAAAGATGGTACAGAGAGCTCCTGCATACTCTTTACCCAACTTTCTCCAACGCTGACATCTTCCATAACTTTGGTTTACCTGTGAAAATGAAGACATTAACATCGGTACGACACTGTTAACCGAACTACAGACTTATCTGCAAGTCATCAGTTTTTTCCACTAACATCCCTGTTTCGCGGCAGGATCCCGAACTGCATTTAGCTATCGTGTCTCCGCAGACTCCTCTGATCTGAGACTGTTTCTCAGTCTTCCCTGGTATTTTGCGACCATGACATTCTTTAAGAACGGTGGTCAGGTATTGTGTAGAACGTCCCTCAATTTTGGTTTGTCTGAAGGCTCCTCATGATTAAACCGGAGTCAAGAGTTTTGGGGAAAATTCCACTGAGGTCCCATCTCATTACACTACATCAGGGGCTCATACCATCACCATGAATTATCACTAGTGATAACTAACCTTGACCACTGGGTTCAGGTCAGTTCACCACAGTTCCCCACTATAGAGTTAATGTTTTTCTCATTCCATCCTCTATTCTTTGGAAACAAATTACTAAAGGCAGCCAATCCTAGAGGAGGGGAATTAAGCTCCACCTTCTGGAGAGGGAAGTGTAACATATATTATTTGGAATTCTCCTGTGAGGAAATTTGGACCTTTTCCCCATTTTATTTTTTATTCAATCACTTATTAGTATCACCGTAGTCTCGTGGATATTTATTCTGGTCTTTCGATTCAAATCCAATTATATCATTATTTACTTTGTTGTTGTTAAGCTGTTTTGAACAACACACATAAAATATCAGGAAGAGGGCTGAGTATATAATTTTGCAATAACAATGATAAAAATATCAATCACAAGGATTGGAAAACACAAAGACAAAAGTTCCCCCAAAAAGGGGGAAAGAAATGGAGATCAGTTACCAAAATCAGATTAGTAGTAGTGATATTAATGACGCTAGCGTATTTTCACTCAAGACTAAGGTGTGAAGATATAATATGATATAATAATAATAAGATATAATAAGATATAATAATTTAAAAATTATTTTGGTTTTAATAATAAATGCTGGTTATTCTTATATTCCTATTTTAATTGCTTAACAGAAAGTTTTAGAGGTGATAGAAGTGAGAAGGTTGTTATGAAATATTTTACAGTTTAAAATATTCAACTAAATGAACACTGGGCAATATATAAAGTCAGTGTAAGTATGTTGGAAAGTGGGTAGCATACTTAAGAGCACAGAATATGAAACAGGGCAATTGAGATTCATAACACAACTTTATCTTTCAGCAGTTGGTTTAATTCTTAGGTGAATTATTTAAACTCTCTCGGGTTCTACCTCCTCACCAATAAACTGGGAATGGCCACACTACTTACACTTCAAAAGGTGATTAAATGAGATATAACACAGCCAGCAAGAAGCAAGTACTCAGATCAACTTGGCTATCATTACACGAAAATACCAAAACCTCAGAAACAGTACAGTTTGGAGATGGGACAGATGGAAACCATTTTTATCCCCACCCTGTAAAAAACATTGCCCCAAAGGCAGTGCAGCCCATGATGGCAACTAGAACACATGCAAATTAAAACAGAGCTGCCCCAGCAGCTGGAAAGCAAACACCAGGTACCTCAGTCCCAGCACCTCACTAGGCTCTTCTCTTTAATAACAGGACATGACTTCATGACCCAAAGTAGGTATATTTATAAGTTAAAGTATTAAAAATTAAAAATAGACACCAACTTAGAAAGATGAAATGAGGCCAAAATATTTTTCAGTGTCTAAAGAATACGTGAATTTTTGTTCAATATAATTTAATCAGTGCCGGTTCCTGGTCTCCTCTCCCAAATCAAGAAAAACGGGTGTAATATCTTCACTTCCCTCTGTGTGATGTGTAACTTCGAGGCTGCTCAGCAAGGATTCTGACATTGCTTCGGATTCATATTCCTGGAATGGTTTGTGAACTCTAAAAATACCACACCCAGGCTTAAACATTTTCTCAATAGCACTTCAGGATTTCATAACTTGGAACACAAATTATAATATTTAAAGTATGTGAAGGGGGATTATATTCCTAAATGTGGCACAGAAATAGATGAGTCTCAGTTATTAACAGCTCAGGCTAGGGCAGCTTGGCACATGAGGTTAGCCTATTTTAAAAATGAGTAGAACCATCACTTACTGAACAAAAATGCAGTGCATTCAAATTGAGATCTTTTAATATGCAAAACAGAAGGGTGAAATTTATAGTTTTAGAGGCCTTTTACGAGAAGTACAAATGTTGTAGCCGGATAGCCTAAGACCTGGGTCTCAGCTGGATTTCCCTTGAAGCAAATACCCCAGAAAATTAAACACAGCTATAGGGCTCTCACAAAGGAAACGTAGTTTTAAAAAACTTCTTAGTCCATCCTTTGAGGTTTTAGATGCTTATTGTAACTAGTTGGAAGCTATGGTTGGCCCATAAAAAACCAAAAGATAGACACCTTTTTTTTTAATAGCAAGCTGGTCAAATGGACTAATTCAAAAATAAAAAATTTACCACTCTGACTCACCTTCTACATTAGAAAGAAAAAATGAGAAGAAGCAGACCAAGAAGCCAAAGGTTTGAGAAGAGGATGAGAAAGCAAAAAATAGGTAAATTTAGAAGATCACTTTATTTACTTATTTTTTAATGTCTGTACATAATTTACTTGATCAAGATTATAAGCTTTGGGCTTCCCTGGTGGCGCAGCGGTTGAGAGTCTGCCTGCCAGTGCAGGGGACACGGGTTCGTGCCCCGGTCCAGGAAGATCCCACATGCCGCGGAGCGGCTGGGCCCGTGAGCCGTGGCCGCTGAGCCTGCGCGTCCGGAGCCTGTGCTCCGCAACGGGAGAGGCCACAACAGTGAGAGGCCCGCGTACCGCAAAAAAAAAAAAAATCTAAAGAGAGCAAATATCCATTTCTTTTTTTTTTAAATTGAGGCATAGCTGATTTACAGTGTTGTGTTAGTTTCAGGTGTACAGCAAAGTAATTCAGTTATATATATACAATATATATAGAATATCATTTTACTATGAATGAACAAACGAATGAATGAATGAGCCAGTAAGCAGCTATTTTAAAGAGCCACGTGGAACACGATTCAAATGTCATTGCTATTGTATTGTCTGTGTATCAACTGCAAAAGTTTTCTCGCTCTCAGTAAAACAGGGAGCAGACATTTTCTGGAGGCTTCTTGTGCCTGATTGGTGACCCTAATGCTGGGAATTCAGTGTCCTGACTTTACAAATCTAAATGCACTTGAACTAAGATTGGAGGGGAGGTGGGATGTGCCAAGTAACAGTAAACAGAAACAGTGCTTTTATCATAGCTTCTACCCAGAAAAATATTTCCTGTTCTAGTCTTGTATTGCTAACATAGGATCCAATATCTCAGTGGGGTGTTGTAATACTTTAAAAAAAAACTAAAATTAATAGCTTTTCATTTAAAAATTTGGGCTAAGTGTGAAAAGAAGTGAAGTGTCACAAAACCAAATACGCTAAATGTTCCAGATCCTATTCTAAGATAGAAAAAATAGCCCAAAACAAAAACATATCAAAATAACGATTATATTCCTATTTACCATCTCTTGACAGACAGAGATACCTTCCGCTTCCCGCTGGACCCAAGTTCTTTAAAAAAGACTGTGCCCCGGAATCAACAGAGAAGCTTTAAAGAAAAACACACAAACGTCCTGAACTGGGTAAATGAATCTATTGGTGTAAGTTTGTTTCATCTTTTAAAAGTCCACAGGTAATTCTGATACACAGTCAAATGGAACTATTAAACTATTCAGTAAGACAGTAAGTTCTGGAACTCAGAAACAGTACCAGTTGCTTCTTGGTGCTCTGCATCCTACCCCTCACCCCCCCGCCCACCCCATCTAGGACTTCTCACAGAGCTCTTTATACATCATAAGTACTTTTCACTTTATTATTCATGAATTTATGGGAAGCAATTTTCAATAGCTTTAAAAATGTTTGTTTCCTTGGTCAAATAAATCTACTTAAGGAATCTACTCTAAGAAAATAATCAGAGATGTCAACATAAATTGGTATATAAGGATATTCTCTGAAGAGTACTTGTAAAGGTTACTTATAAGAGCAAAATAAGAAAAAAAAAGCTAAAGCATAAATATGTTAAGCAATAAGAAAAATCACCAAATAAAGTTAATAAACAACTCCAAAAAATCATTACATAATAGAACCTTGTGCAAAGTATCGATATTTACAAGACAAAGGAAAATGCTCTCAGTATAACATAGATTAGGGAAAAAGGCAGGAAATTAAACTGTACTGATTGGATGACTCCCCATTGGTATCAAGGACAGCCACCATCTGTGTAGAGCTATACTATGCTCCACAGAAGTCCTCAAATTCATACACCAAATGTCAACGCTCATCAAGACCCCAAATTACCTATCTGCTTCTTTATATTTTTCATTTCTTTAGAAAATGCAAAGAGCAAGAAATACTATTATCGGGGGAAAAAAAAACTGTTTGGGGACTCAAAACATACCACAAGAAAGATTTGTAAAAATCATTTTCTAAAGTTAGAAGGAAGATCTCACATTGCTTTGAATGTAATGGAAAGAGAGGTGACAAAGACATAATTAAGACAGCACCTCTTCCAAGAGTTTGCATGCATCAGGGGTATTGGAAAGATATCAAATGTGACAAGCAACTAAATCAAACAGAAATAATAAACCCAGAGGGTCAGAAACATCCAGAGATGTTCTTAAACATCTCTTTAAGAAATGGGAAAAAAAAATTTTTTTAACCTAATGATGCCAAGGAAATATGTTCTCTTACCACTTTCCTCCCCTTCCCTGATCAGGTAAGAATCTCCCTTGGAAACTAGTCAAAATATGAGTTTATGCTAATTCTACCCATGTTAATTGGGGGGCAACATAACTTAGAAAAACAACACCTCTTATTATTTACGGGAAGGAACAACAGCTTACAACCACTGCCCAACGAACAGAACAGAGACCTGATTCCTAAAACCTCATGGCAGACTGATTCTGATAAGTGCCTCATTACAGTGGAATGAATCAAACCCTGTCCACATCCTTGGTGGCCTCTTCATTCACAGGGACATGGACCTAGTAAGGATGGCTAAAGAGCCGGCAGAACGACTTGAGAATTCACACTGACTGAAATACTCTTTCCCAAGATGAAGTATTAATATGCACACACAAAATCTCAAATGAAAATACATCTTCTAGCAAGATACTTTCCACACCAATTGTGAGCAAAATGGTCTCTAAGAGTTGAAAAGGGCAGTCAGCCACAAAGAGCTGGGTAACAGGAATAAGCCAATGTTCCAAAGAACCCTGAAAAAGAGCCAAGATTCTCATCCCCTCTATGCCTCATTGCCAGATAAAACTATGACAGAATTTAAGAAATCCAGAAGCCCGTGAAACCCTTGGTCTCTTCGAGCCCTCACCTGGCTTAGCAGCATCAAAATCTGTGAACTTTGCCCTCTAAACTTGACAGTGGGATGAAACAGTATTACTGTTTTAACTGGGAAGACTCCACCTGTCATCTGTGGTTTTGAACCACAAGGGAAAGTTCAACGTGGCTGTGTTCTCACACACGACAAAGGAACTGCCTGGTTCAGAAATAAGAGATTTTAACTGATTGGTGACATTACACTAAAACTGTTTTGCTTATTTAACTTGGAAGAATAGAAGCTACTTACGTATGCAGATGAGTTATACAAGAACACCAACCTATTTTGACCATTAGAGATCAATGAATCACAGGACTGTGAACCTTTAACTAACTGATTTCCGTGTTTTTATACAGAAAACCTAAACCTCTACATGCTGATAAGAATTTATAACATCTTGAAATTGCCCAGCATAGGTAAACTCTCATGGACGCAACAGAAGTAAATAAATTTAATACTGATAAGCAAGTATGCTTTCCTCCAAGCATCCTTTCTTAATATTGAAGACATTGGAAGTTGTTTTATAACTGAAAATAAGACAGACTAAAATACAAACAGCTTAAAAATCTAGACTAGGAAACTTAGTAAATAGGTATTTGAAAAGTAAAGCCAAAGATAATTCAAAAGACAAATTCATTACACATTACCTTTTATGTGTGTCGTACGTGAATACGATTTCATCGAGAGATATGTGTGTGAATCAAGGTCTCTGCCATGGGAAAGTGTAGGCATCTGGCTACGTTAAATACCACTCTCAATAGGGAAAAAGCTTGTTGGGTAAAGTAACCATTTTTAAAACAAAATTATATTCAAGTTTGTCTTACAGTGCTGATACTTATAATGTGAAAAAACATAGTATAAATGTCCAACAATAAGAGAATGATAAAGTATACTCTACCCTGGAATACTTTGTGTTCATTAAAAATATTTTCTAACAAAACTCACACCAGGGGAAATCCCTATGAGATGAAAAAACTGTAGAAATAATCAGGATGCAAATATGTAGACAAAGAATGACTCCGACTGTGTGTGTGTGTGTGTGTGTGTGTGTGTGTGTGTGTGTGTGTGTTTGCGTGTTCACTTATATCTTAGTACTGGTTGTTGATGAGTTTGGAATTATGGATAATGTAATTTTGTTCTATTCTACTAGTTGCCCAATTTTTTACAATGATAGACACATGTTATTTAAAAAAGAACGAATGAGGGACTTCCCTGGCTATCCAGTGATTACGACTCCATGCTTCCACTGCAGGGGGCGCAGGTTCAATCTCTGGTTGAGGAACTAAGATCCCACATGCCAAATGGCACGGCCAAAAAATAAAACAAAATAAAAGAGAATGGCAGTGAGGTGGACATGGTTAACTGGCCATAAGCATCTCCATCCTCTCCAGGCAGCTTCCCTGGGCTGCAGAGCTTGGAAGGCTAAAGTCCATTTCCCAGACACCCCTAGACATAAGGATCTGGAGCAAACTGCATTCTGCCCATTTGGATTCAACAGCCTGAGATTTTAATGATAATTGTGAAATAGGGGATTTTCTTGGGCTGTTATTAGTGGCAAGCCGTGGAGATGACGGCGTTTTCTAGGGTGTTCCTGGGTTCAGGCCCAGCTCCACAGGTGACAGGCGGCAAGGTGAGCACAGGTGGAGACAGTGCTAACGTCTACTGGGCCAATGCAGGCAGCAGGACGCCAGGTCCTGCACCTCTGCTCCCTCCCCGGGCCAGCTAGACACGCTGTACTGCATTGTCCAGAAAGCCCTGGGGGCCCAGCCTATGGTCTGCTCTTCTAGCCCTTCCAATAATTTTCTGAAAAACAAATTCTCAACATTAAGTCCTTTTATGTTGAAAATAGCTCCTGTGGTTGCTGTAACTGAAGCTGATTCATACAGCCAAGATGTTGAATGAGTTAAAAAGAAAACTTTGATTACCTGACTCCTGACCCCCTATCCTTCAACTAAGCAAAAACCTTTTTTTAAAGTAATAAATTTTTTTAAACTACCAACTTGACTTGTTATATATTTGTGAATATCCATGGAAATCAGGTCTATTCCGACTACAAATTAAAGGTCACGAGGCCTATTCAGAAACCAGATTCTTTGAATAGAATCTACTGCATGATAAAGCATTCTAAATTTTCAGGCTAATCTCAATGAGAAGAAACTCATCACATATCTAATAAAATATAACAGAAGAGTTAAACCCCTCATCCAAAAAAATCAGACTATAGTACATTGTATTTTCTTGGTAGATTCTTCTCAGTTTAAACTTACATATTCCCTTCTTCTTTTTTTTTTTTTCTTTACTTGAACTGGTACGAAGAAGAGTTTGTTGAAATGTGAAACCAAGATAAAAGGAATATTTAAAACAGGTATTTTGACATAGATGCAAAGGATAAATCAAGCAAATATCAAACTACATTGATTTTTACTATTAATATGTGATTAATATATGTCCACACTTCTCGATATGTGTGGTGCTCAATTACTGGCTGCACTGAAAAATGTTTATTAATTCATTCAACAGATGTTTGCTGAGACTCTATTTTATAGATTCAGCAGTGAAAATGACAAGCACAGCTTAAAGCTCATTGGGTAAAAGGTTAGAGGTATAACAGAACGGGATGGTACGGCTTCTGTAGGAATATATGACACGGAGCATTAACACAAATTGGAAAAAAGGTAGACTAAATAGACTAAAATAAACTTATTTATTTAGACTAAATAAATTAGGTCATGGACAAATTAAATTTGGTCAAAGGAGAGAATATTATTAAGACTAGACAGTACACTTCCATTTCGTTTCAATTGAGTAGAGAGAGCAAATGACCATGGATGATGTCCACTTTCATCCTTAACGGTTCACATGCTGTGATTTCTTTAATGTACCTCAGGGGCCAACATGAATATGTGTTTATACATGCACAAAAGATCCCTGTAAGGACATGCAAAAAGCTCATAATGGGGTTTCCCAGGAAGAGACATGGGGTGACCAGCAGACAAGTTAGGACTTAGGAGAGGGCCCTTAGGTGTACATACTTCGTGTTAAAAGGTTTCATTTTTCATCGTAGGAACATATTATCCATTCCAAAAATGGATACATAAATAGATACACAATATATAGCAAGGATTTAATCAGAAAATTCAAGGGCAATACAAAATAAGTTATCTGAACTTTGGTGTGAAGGTCACAGAGGATATAGCAGGGATGCCATGGAAGCAAAGACCTGGTCCATGGCTGACTCCCATCCCTGATAGAAAGACGACAGGAACTAGAAGCAGTTACCTTCCTGTCACAAGCTGCGGGGCTGCCGGCGGTGTTTTGTTTGAGGAAGCCAGCGGTTGTCGACCAGCGCGTGGGGTTTTTCCGTGAAGGTTCTTCAGAGGAGAAGTTATTATCACTGACAGACGTGCAGAGGCCAATTAAGGCTGGGTCACTGCTTCGTCGGACGTGAAGAGGCATATCTACAACACAAAGCAGCGTTATTAAAGATAACCTAACGTCTGAAAACTACATATTAGGATAAAGGTAGTTAAAGCAAAAGATTAAAGAATAGAATAACACTTTACGGTGACAGTGGGCCAGCCTCCTAAATAGAAATTCCCTTAGCCCCTTTAAAAACGTCACCGCGAAAGAAATATGGTACCTACAGGATATCTGGAGTGAGAAGGCCGGTATGGCATCTGCACTTCACCCTGGTCACCTGTGTGGCTCTGGGCAAGTGGCCTCCCTGTCTTCTGCCTGTGGCCCTTCCTACACAAACAGCAATAAAACAGTACTTCTCTCCTAAGGGTACTGGGAGGACTGACTGAGCTAAAGTGCGTAAGACAGTGTCTGACACACGGTGCGCACTCAATAGAGAGTGACGATAATCACCACTGCTGTTCTTATCATCCTGATATTGGTTTGGCTCGGCTATTAAAGAAACCTGTCAAATAAAACATTTCCTTTGTTTAACAAAGTATTATCAGAAAGTACAGAGCACAGACATGTTTCTTATCCTTAAGAAAACGGAAATCTTAAGAGTAGTACACCAATACGCAGGTAGTGTCTGCCGTATACTCACATACACAATTACATAAAAGATGGTGTTTTACCAACTGTATTCAAATGAAAGAGGAGTGTGTTTGCAATGACTCTAACAAAATCAACAACACACCCAGGCTAAAATTTGTAATGGCAGCACTGAGAACATCCTAGCAGATGTGATCACTGTTACAGACAAGGAACAGAACTACAAAACCAGAGAGAAGAATGAAGGCACATGAGTCTGTAGCACTGAGAATCAGAACCAGAAGCCCCACACATCAACAGAGTGAAAAGCATAATGAACATAAGACAAAAATTTTAGATGAAATTACACTTAGAGTAATCTTTTCAAAAACTAGGATACAAGTTAAGTATTTATAAAAAGCCTCTAACAAAGCAGCTTTAGCAGCGAAGGAGTAAACTCATCATTTACCAAGAGAAACATTTTTGGAATATTGACGCATTTGCTCAGTGGTGTGGCTACGGAGAACCTTGAGGATATGAAACTAAAGATAGACTATTTACGTACATTGAATGTTATATTTAAACCATTGTCAAGCCAATATGTTAAAGCAAATTAGAAACAACCAGAGAAAACAGAAGCATATGAATCATAATAATATTGCATTTAATGTTTGCTTCCAATAAAGGATTTGATAACCAAGAAAGAGCCTGAATAACACTACCAGAGAAAAAAATATACTGAACATTTAATATTGTTGGTGGTTATCTTAACTTGCTGCGAGAAACACATACATGAAAATTATGGGGAAGAATAATTTTCAATTTTCAGTGTGTAAAAACTGTGTGTAAAAACTTGTGACAGCTCTTGCTGCTTATAATTTGCACCAAAAAAATAAAAATAAAACACAACAAAGAACTATACAGTCACTCTCAAAACAAGTTCACAAAAATGTACATCTAAGGAACTATGTATGTTAATAGTACAATGCTCTTACCATAAAAAAGTTCCCTCTCAATTAACAAAATTGTTCCCAGATTCAAAAATCAAAACTGTAAGCAGAAAAGCAATAAAGTGGGGAGGAGGAAGAATAAAATACTTCTGGGAAATTACAATAATGCTCCTTAGATATGAGCTCTGTTGCTTTCCAATTAACAGGGTCGCTGATTACTCAGTTGTTAAGGAATTCTGTAGTATCCCTCAAGTTGTGTGTGTGTGTGTGTGTGTATTAAGTCTAAAAGAAGCACTATTAGTTCACAAAAGGCCTTTTAAAATGGTACAGAGGTAATGACTGAAAGCAGTACCCACAATAATAAAATTACCACATGAAAGTCCATTTCAACCCCCAAATAAATTCAGGGACTATAAATTTCACCAAATTCACTTGGACACAATAAAACAGCTTACTCAACTTGTTTTTGAAAATTTCCCCAAGAGAAATACATTGCAGATATGATTCAGATTAGATGAATTAGGATCATCATCTTCTGAAGGGACATGATCTCTGTGTTAATCTGTTAGTCTGAAACAGACACAAATAATTAGCACTCTACCTCTTTGTATCTGTAACTCTCAAAATTCTAGATGCAGGGAAAGAAAGAGGATTCGAGGCCAGGGGGGTTACAGCAGGACTGCAGACCCTTGGGTTGCACCTTCTGGGGAGATGCTGGGGCACAGCCCCCAGGCAGCATCTACATCAACCACACTGTAAAGGATGTCCCAGGAGACGTGCTACTAGGCAGCCCTTCCTACGAGTTGGTCACAATTCATTCCACTTCTTGTTTTCATTTTAGTGATACCGATAAAAGAAATGAATATAAGGACAGTCTGGATCTTTCATTTGCACCATCCTGTAACTGAGTACCCCCATGCAGTTTCAGACCCCATGGTTACAGTGGTGACCACAGTCAAATTCAGGAAGGTGTCCTAGATCGGATTACCAGGCGAATGAGAAAAGAACAGAACTCATTTTAAAAAGTAAACAACGTGTTCTCAACAAAGGAACGCCAAGTGACATCATGATGAACTTGAAGTTAAGGTTTTCTTGCAATTGTTCAGCTGCAAGAACAGAGTATCAGAGTGCACACGGGCAGCAAAACTGGGTCCAAATATAAAGACCCTGTAACACACCACGTGTCCATGCCCATACTGCCTACGATTTAGACACGGTGTCTCACACTGATGGTGAAAATCTACATTTTTATTGGTTTATAATTTCTTTGTTTTATGGTTGTGTGAAAATTATGTCATTTTCATCCAGTTTACACACACACACACACACACACACACACACAGATTAAATAACATTAAAAAACCAGTGACTTGAAAGGATCTGAATCTTTTTTTGTTTTTAACGTTAGTCCCAATGGAGGAACATGCAACCTGCTTCACAGATGAGTAAGCGGAGGTTCGGAGAGGTGACAGGAGGAGCACAGGGACACTTTCCTGTCCAGAACTTGAGGCGCCTGGGTCAGTGCTCCATCACCACCCAAATCATGAAATTAATTCTATTATTCAACCATTCATTGGAAAACAAACTCCACTTCTAGCTACTTGCAGATATAAACATTAGTCTCAATTTTGTAAAAGGGAAGAATTTTGTTGTTTTCACAGTAAAATTACTTACACCTAGAAATCAAACACCGGTTTTAACTAATAGCATCATTAGATTTGGGAGAGTTAAAGAACTATTACATCAGCTATACATACAGACTGAAACAACTGGAGCCCCAATTTCAAAAATGCTAAAATAGGAGAACGAAAGAAAAAACCTCTACTGGTTCAACAGAGGAAGTATGATGTATAAGATGACGTAGCATGCCCCAAGCGAGACCCGCCTACATCGGTATTTCTCAACTCTGACCTCAGGACCCTTTCACACATACTAAAAATTACTGAGGGCCCCCAAGAGCTTTTGTTTATGTGGATTATAGCTAGGGATATTTACCATACTGGAAGTGAAAATGAAAAAAAAATTTAATATTTATTTATTCATTTTTAAGTTAACAATAATAAACCTATTACATGTTAACATAAACAACAGGATTTTGTGAAAACAATTTTACAAAATAAAGCATATGTAGTGGGGTAGCAGCACTTTTTCACATTGTGCTTGGTAGCAGACATCTGGGTTCTCACTGCTGCTTCTGCATTCAACCTGCTGCGATATGACCTAGTATACGAAGAGAAAACTAGCTCCACAAATATTTAGCTGGGAGAGGAAATCAAATGTTAGTAATCTTTTCAGATAACTGTAAATCTTCTTCTTTGATAGCACACCAAAACTTGAGAAATTAGTTTCTCAAAGGTCAGCTACAATATGGAATGTAAACTTCCCGTTCTCTGTTACATTTGTCTGTCTTACACCTGGAATGGATCTTTCACCCGTGACAAATTTTGTAACATTAGTTATTTGGAATATATTATTAATTGGGTTTTGCCAATCTTCTGAATGTTGATATATTTCTTTATATCAGAAAATCACATATGTGAATATCATAACCAATTCCATCAGAAAAATCATTAAGTACTGGGAAGTTGTCATGCTCACAGTGGGATGTAAGTTTTTCCAAAATCTAATTCTACTAGAAAGCTTGAATGTTATCTTTGGCAACAAATATTGTCAGTCATTTGCCATGTAGTGACAGGCTCACTTCATCCATTTTCTAGAAACCCTGCCAGACACCAAAGTCTGAATAAGCACAGTTTTTCCAGCCTCCTTTCAAACAAAAATAGCGTTCCGCTAAAAATGGTTACCTCAGCTTACAACTCAAATTATCACATGAAAGTTTTTCTCAATAAACCACTGATCTTCAATATGTACAAGTACTTTAGGCCTACCATCTATGCTATCACACAAAATATTAAATTGTGTACTCAAGGGTCAGGATTTTTTTTAAGTCATCATTTTGCTGCTTCGTCAAGAATAGGAGATAAAATGGCTTTTTTCCTTAAACTGCGGGTGAGTTGGGTGAAGAATACATTTGGTGCTGCCATCTCACTTTGTGCCAAGGAGCCTGCCTCTTACCCATCAGGGTCTGGGCACCACTGGTGCAGATGTCAACCCAGTGAACAACACAAAACGTTTCTGGAACATAATGAAAAGAGTTTTGCCTAACAGTCTCCCTGAAATGGCCTTATTGATGTGAAGGAACCATAGACCACACACATTAAGAACCACTGGCCTGAACGCATAATCCTGGCACGTTGGTTCACCTCACTGGACCTCAGTCTCCCCATCTATAAAACCAGAGGCTGCACTAATGGGGACAGAAGATCCTTTTGATGCTAAAAATTGTGTGATTCCACATTGGATACACTTCTATACTAGTATTCATCCACCAAACCTCATCCTAACAGAACTTAAAACAATTTATGAAGATGTACTAGAAAAAAATAGAACAGCATTTCAAAATAGTATCAACAGGAATTACCAGTTGCCTCTAAATAAGGGAAAGTATTACAAGCAACAAAGGAGGATGAAGATGCAGAGAGTCGTGGGGAACAGTGCAGAAGTAGCCACAACTGGCGTGAGGTCTTTGGAGGAACCAAACTTGATTCTAAGGAAAGAGATTCTTCCAAACGTCTGGTCTTATCAACAAAAAGAAGCACGCAACACAACTGCCTGATTCATCTGACAAGCTCCCCACCTCTCACTGTACTGATAAAGCATAATATTGCAGAAAGAATGCAATTTTGTCTTGGCCTCAGAGAAATAAAATACAAATATGGCCTTTTTGCCTATAATTTGCTCCATATTTCTGGGGCTCGCAGCCTATTTCAGCATTACTAATAATCTGATGTAATTTGTGTTCTTCAGAGCAATTAGAAATAATGGGAGCTTCTCATTTCAGGTAATTTGGTCATTATTATTACGATTCCTCACCCTCCATTTTAGGAAAATCAATGCCTTTCAAAACATGATAGTAAAACTTTCTCTCCTCATAATCTTCTGAGTTATTTAATATATATATTTTCAAAGTATAGCCTCTGAAATATTAACAAGAAAATTCAAAGATGAGGATCTTCAATAATTAAGCTACTGGATGAAGCACACGGGGGGTGGGCGCGATGTCACCGGGTCCCGGATAGCTGTTTGATGTGTGCCTTCCTTTGAAGAGTGGATAAAACAGCAATAAACCCTCATCACAAGATCTCAAATTCTCTGTGGCACTAATGCACTGTAAATATTGATTTGCTTCTCTAGATTAGGTGCCTTTTAAATAAGTGGGAAAATGGAACATCTAATAATGAATTAGAACAAATACTAAAAGGGAAGATACATACTTTTTTTTTTTTTTTTTTTTTTTTTGCAGTACACAGGCCTCTCACTGCTGTGGCCTCTCCCGTTGCAGAGCACAGGCTCTGGACGCACAGACTCAGCAGCCATGGCTCACGGGCCCAGCCACTCCGCGGCATGTGGGATCTTCCCGGACCGGGGCACGAACCCATGTCCCCTGCATCGGCAGGCGGACTCTCAACCACTGTGCCACCAGGGAAGCCCCAGATACATACATTTTTAACGGTTACACATTGCACCCCTACACCTAATCAACTTTCCCAATGTTTCTCTTCTTTTATTCAAGTGATTTTTAAATTATTTACCCACTCAAGGCAATGAAGAAACCTTTTCCATAAGACAGGCAGCAGTCATCAAGGTATTTAACCAAATCTAAAAATAATACGTATGCAGTGACACAAGTTCTATTAGAACATACGATGCAAACGGCATAATTACTCTTCATGCGAAATGAAGACCGTCTCCCCCATCTTTCGGGCAATTACACATTTCCTAAAGACACATCTCACAGTGAGAAGGACCAAGTTATTAACACATGCCACAGGGAGAAAAATCTGGCATCAGGATTGCAAAGTCCACCTTCCAATATAAGTTGCCCCTTTTTATCAAGGTATTTATCAGTATTTCACTTACTGAGATAAAATCCTTGGAAGAAATCTAGGGAAGGCAAGGCAGGAAATAAGCTTGAAAAAACAATGAGTGGGGCTTCCCTGGTGGCGCAGTGGTTGACAGTCCGCCTGCCGATGCGGGGGACGTGGGTTCGTGCCCCGGTCTGGGAGGATCCCACATGCCGCGGAGCGGCTGGGCCCGTGAGCCATGGCTGCTGAGCCTGTGCGTCCAGAGTCTGTGCTCCACAACGGGAGAGGCCACAACAGTGAGAGGCCCGCGTACAGCGCAAAAAAAACCAAAAACTGAATGACTCAGAGAGAAGGATATAAAGTGACTTTATCACCCTGTTATTATATATACATTATATCTATACAAGCAATAAATAAAGAATACTATAGTTGGAAGGCGCCTTAGAGATAAATTGAAATACCACATTTACAGATAAGTGCACTGAGGCCTGGACAGAGACTGTAGGGCTGGGTCAAAGGTCACACTGCTCCTCTGTGACCCAGCTGTCCCTGGAGTGCCTGTCAATAGACTCTTCATCCGTGCCATTTGGAGCTGACCGCACTGCTGTCCAGGAAGCACTAAGACGTGTCAAAGCCACAATATGCTTCCACTTCACTAGAGATAACAGGTGATTCCCCGGATAGATTGAGTTTAAAATAGTAAATAAAAGCCCTCCAAAGAATTAAACAGAAGGTCCCAGGCGAGATGTCTCGAGGTCAAGGCCTGCAGCCACCGGGACGGAAGGCATCTCTCTAACCCTGTCTCCTAGAACACTCTCCTCCCGCCGCACCCATCCTGGCGCCCTGCTGACCACCCACACCGAGGGCTCCTCCAATATGCTCCACACTCGGGTGCCTCCGTGCCTCCCCTCCACCCCACCCCAAGAAGCCTCTAGCCTCCACCCAAGCCCGTTCTCACTGCACAGGGTCCTATGCCCCGGGGCTGCTCCTCGAAGGGCGCCAACTCCTCAAATCCATCCAATCGAGCAGCAGAGGGCTGACTCGGGAAGGGGCAATTAAGGAAAGTTTAAAGGAAGGACAAATATACGACAGGATTAAGGAAAAGCAGCCGAGGATGAAGTACCCAAGAGGCAAGGGGAGCGGAGGGTTTCACTGCAGGGACACAGCCACCAGCACCGCACAGCCGGGCAGGGCTCCCGTCCCTCTCCATCAGCACCCGGCCATCGGTGCATCCCCCGCCTAGCCAGGCCACACGAGAGAGCCTGGAGCCCGCGGACACTCCCACTCCGAGAAGAGTCGGCCCTTGCCCCGCCGGCAGCAGCGCCGACAGCGGGCCTGCAGGAGCTCAGGACGCCAGTGGGATTCCTCTACCCCTTTCTCCCACTCCACTTTGCCCCTCCTCCCAACAGCATCAGCCCAGCGTGCACCTGGAGGACAGGTCTTCACGCTATCATTGCAACCGCCCCGCCTCCCTCCCTGCACGCATGCGCACATGCCCCCAAAGTGGGAACCTAAATTTTTCTTAGTTAAGATACCTCAGTCAGTGGGACTTCCCTGTGGTTAGGAGTCTGCCTGCCAATGCAGGGGTCACGGGTCCAAGCCCTAGTCCGGGAAGATCCCCCATGCCCGTGGAGCAACTAAGCCGGTGCGCCACAACTACTGAGCCTGCGCTCTAGAGCCCGTGCTCCTCAACAAGAGAAGCCACCGCAATGCGAAGCGCAGGCACCGAAACGAAGAGTAGCCCCCGCGAGCCGCAACTAGAGAAAGGCCGTGTGCAGCAACGAAGACCCACCCAACGCAGCCAAAAATTAAATAATTAATTAATTTTTTAAAAAAAAAGATACATCAGTCAGCAAAAAAAAAACTTCCTAACCGTTAAAGATTTCATTGCTTTCCTGTGGTCCCTGAGGGTAGGAGAGAGTGGTTCTGGTCTGGCTGCAGAGGTGGAAAGCCTTTCATGGTTGCCTCCCGGCCTTCTGGGGGAGGGGAGGGCTTGCCTAAGGCCATTATGGGAGTGACCAGGGGCTTATAAAAATGTGCACTGGCTACTAAATGCGGACATAAAAACTCAGTGTCCCCAAATCCTTTGCTAAGACAGAACTTGGGAACAGGGTGGGTGCTGTCAGGGTCCTGAGCTCCCTCCAGGCCCATGGGGAACACCCAGGCAGCCCCAAGAGCAGAGAAAACAGTGCTTCCAAGGGCTACCTTGGCCCTTTCACTGATTTGGGGTCCCCTTTCTGTTCTGCTGTGGCAGGTGTGAAGTCAACATGCACTTGCCAACATCTACTAGACACAGCTCTTCTAGAGAGTCTACAGAATAATGAACACAGGGCCAAGGGTCCTTTGAGAGTCGTGTATTGTGGAAAAATCACTCCAAGTGAATCCCACTCTGACCATTCAAATACTCCAGCAGACCCCCACCTGCCCGGCGAGGGCTAAGGACAGGTAAAACCAGGTGTGAGTGGAAGGGAGGAGGCGAGGGTAAGAAGAGGAATGACACCCCAGGGTGCCAACGCAACTCAAGCCAGGGCGGTGAGCGGCACAGCCACGTGCACAGGGGGCACGGGGGACTTTCTCTAGGACAAGACTGTGGGAAACTTTGGCTGCTAATTTCTGTATTTTCAGAAAAATACCTTAAGAGAGCAAGGAGGGGATTGAAGTTGAGAACACAAGAGAGTGAGCGGGGAAGAAGCAGACGGGAGCAGGAGCACCCACGGGGCAGCGGGGAGCAGGTAGGAGCTACTCCCGAGCTCTTCTTACAAAATGAACAAAATACTCGGAGAAAGACCAGGAAAAGGCGGGGGGACTTCTGTGTTACTGCGAGTGGTGATGCTTTCCCTCCCAGATGTGTGCTGAGCCCTGCACGTGCCCTCTATTTCCAGGGACAGTCACCCCAGCTGGAGGGCGAGGACCGCGCACCTCAAGGCCGGCTCTGTCTTCCTCACTGCCTGATCCCGGGACCCAGAGTGGCCCCTGGAAGAGAAAGTACCTGATTCCAGTTGTGCGTGGCAACTGTGCTGTGAGACCACTGCTAACCTTCCCAGAATTCGGAAATACTGAAGCACTGGTCCAGGAGGGGCCACAGGTGAGGTCGGAGCCTCTGCTCCCAGCAATTTCATCAACCCATCCATGAATGGCTGTGTTTTACATGCGTTTCTGTTTAGAGACACCTCATTTCATAGATATTGATTCGTGAACATGAAACTCACAGCCAACAGGACTAACTCTCATGCCTGATTGAAGATGAGCTAACGTGTATTTTCTCCATAAGGCGCATCACAGACTTCTTGTACTCAGGAGCACAAAACAGCATTTTATGTTCGGGGGTCATTTTGAACAGCAAAATCACCAACCAAAAGCACAAAAATGTGAAAAACATGGCACCAAATAGACCATGAAAGGGACCCTGTTTACAGT
The DNA here is from genome assembly GCF_011762595.2 of Tursiops truncatus. Classification (NCBI taxonomy): domain Eukaryota; kingdom Metazoa; phylum Chordata; class Mammalia; order Artiodactyla; family Delphinidae; genus Tursiops; species Tursiops truncatus. The sequence goes on along the minus strand of NC_047035.1, from coordinate 158,716,805 downwards.
ATGAGCACTGAAAAAGAGGCAGAAGGTCCTTGCTCACCATCAACTGGGGACACGTGCGACTGGATTCAACAATATTTGTGGGAACCTCCACAAAGAGTGAGTTCCAACTGTACCTTCTCCCATAGATATTTGTCAAATGAATAATCGACTCAGAGACCTTTAAAAGAGAACCACCCCCACTTCCTCCAGGTTCCTCCCCAGATACTGCTCTCTGGCTTCTTTCCTTGACAAGCGATCTCGGAGAAAGAGGAGCTGACTGCTTCATCCCTCCCTTTTCCTTTAACCCACTATTATGTGGCTTCCTCCCCACCAGCCCACCGATACAGAACCAGAAACCTCCCTGTCTTTATCAGCAGGTACTTTTGAGCCCCAGTCTCTGGGGAGCTCAGGGTGTGGCGCAGACACGGCCTCTGCCTTTGTGGAGGCTGCAGCGCGGTGGAAAAGGCAGACGAATCACCCAGCCCCGCACAGTGTGATCATGATGCTTCAGGAGGAAAGCCAAGAGCCACCAGAACACCTAAGCGGTACCTTTCCGAGAGCATCCTCGAAGACTTCACGACAGAAGGGACGGCTAAATTCTCCCTGCAGTCCTTTCACACTCCTGGGGTCTCCTCTCTTAGGAAGCCCTGACCACTTCTACAAGGGGCTCCTCTTATGGCCTGATCCCACCAGCGTATCTGCCGCGCTGTCATCCTGGGTTTGGGGATCCGCCTCCCCTGAGCACACAGCTCCTAGAGAATAACACTGCACTTGTCACCATCACACTCCCCAGGGGGTCACCCTGAACAAGTGCTGAACCATCGAAGAAGTGAATGAATAAGACATCAATGCTGAAGGTTTGGGTTTGTGCGTTTTGGGTTTTGTTTGCTTGTGGTGATGGTGGTGTTTGACCAGTGGGGTGGACAGAAAGGAAGAAAACATGCAGCCAGAGAAAACTGCAGGGGCAGAGGCCAGACGCTTAAGTTCTACAGAATTAAAAGGACTGCAAGCAATTCCGTGTGGCTAAAGGGTAGAGTTAAAGAAGTGATGTAGAAAGTGAATGCCAGGGAGGGAGCCCTGGATGAGCCAAGCAGGGTCTTGTAAGTCAGAAATTCTCACACTTTAATGTGTACGCAACGTGCCAGGGGATCTTGTTAAGACGATTCCATAGATCTCAGGTCATGGAAGATGAAATTCAGCCTTTCTAGCGTCCACCACCACACTTCAGGATTCCACGTAGCAGGACTGCACTATGCTGAAACTTTCTTGAGCTGCGCTGAAGACTTCTGGTGCACTCTCATCACCTCGTGTGTGCCTTCCCTCCAGCCTGGCCACCTGGATGCATCCCTTACAGAACACCCATAACACCTTTGCTAAACCACACGTCAGATGTCATGACTCAGAACGGTTGGTACAGTCGGGTCACAGGACATCAGATTAAGCCCTGGCACCTACCCCCGTGATCTGAGTAGCACCTCTCCACCCTACACTCAGATCCAGCTGGAACGCTCTGAAGTGACCAGAGGCCACATACTCCTCCAGACCTCGTCCTTTCCTCCCCATTCCACCCCATCTTCACCACTCTAAGGTCAGCCTGGAGGGTACCACCTTCTCTAAGGAGTACCCATGGTTCCGAAAGCATAAGTGACACCACTCCTTGTGTTAATTTCACTGATTAGAACCAGTACTCTCCCATCTGTCTCCCTCATTAATCTTAGAAGTTCCACCCCAGCAAATGTTTGCTAAAATGTTGTTGTATAAATAAAAGAGATGAACGAATGTGACTATCCATCCACCTCCATCCTTTTCACATTGATTGTCTCAAGTATTACAAGGGCAATCTTTTTATCAAAGAAAAAACAATTACAGATATTAGATGGCCAGAGGAGACCAAAAAAAAAAAGGCGGGGGGGAGGTTTCTCCTGGAAGAAGCTCAAAGAATTGTTAATTGACATATTGGTAATAAACTCTCTCTGGCCAAGAATCTCAACAACATTCTACTAATTTTTTATTATTAACTTCGCACTATTGTTCTTCACGCAGTGTGCTCTCCGAAGAGAATATTTGAGTACAAGCAAATCTAAATTAATTCTTCACATAAAATTTTATATGTTTATCCATATCAAATCCTTTATATCACTTTCACTGTACCAATTTAGTTCAACAATCATGTAAATTAAGTTTTGAAATTATCAACTTCATCTGACAAGTCATCTGTCTTTCAAAATTGTTGACTATTGATTGCATTGGAGATATTCTCTAAATGCTCAATGCCCTTTCTCCTTTGACATTTGTCTTCTATTATTTTATTAAGGATTCAAGTACCTCAGTAACTGTCAAGTTAACTTTTGATTAGCATTATTCTCCCGTTCCTTTATTTCATAATACTATACGAAAGTGTAATATTTTTCTCCTAACTAGGGACCAGCTTTTCCCTAATTTCACAAGCCAATTTTCTGTTACATAAGGATGTACATCTGAAGGTCCTCTACTGTACTAGACTTTATAATTAGTTCACTAGCACATTAAACATCATCAACTACTTCACAATGGCAAGGCCTTTCTTAGCTCTCAGGTGTTAAACTTCCACTAGAGTCTCTACACTTCATTTTGCCCATATATAGACTCTTCATCTTGAACTTGAATCTTCATGGTACTAAAAGCTATACAAGAATGTATCAGAAGTCATTCACTCAATACAAATATCTACCGAGCACCTACCGTGTGCTAGGCACTCTTCTAGTTGCTGCCATTAAGTGATCCCTCGAGGACTGTACATTCTGGTGATGTAGGTCACCAGAGAGATCCCTTGTACATTTCCCTCACTGAGAGGATGAGAACAATGGATAAACAAATAAGTGCAGATGATGTCACGAGGTGATCAGTACTGTAAAGTAAAATGAAGCCGAGGAAGACATCAGGGCTGCAGAAAGTGGAGAAATGCTAGTTTATCCCGGGGGGAGTCTGATGGCGGCACTGCAAAAGCATTTGAATAGCTCATTATCCACTTTCCTGTCTTGAGTGTTCCAGTTTCAAATTAATTCCTTGTACACCCTGGCTATTCATAAAGCCATTTGGCCCTGGCCGCTACAAGGCGGCAATAAGACTGCATGGTTCCAAAACATATGGCCGCATGTCTGTTTGTGTTACCTTCAAAGTGCAGAGGTCTCTCATTGCTAATATAATCCATTCCTCCTTCTCCTTGAGGAAAGAGCCATGTAAAGCAAATACGGCCTGATCATTTATAACAAGCCAATTAAGTCTGTAATCACTAACATTCGTCGATCATTTACTATGGGTCATGCATGTGCTAAGAACCTTATTGCATTAATTGATCATCTCCTCAGAACAAGGCTACAAAACAGGTTACATTATTACTCCCATCTTATAGGTAGGGAGACTGGTGTTACAGGGTTAAGATATCTTGGCTGAAGTTAACCTATCAGTAAGTGGTGGAGACAAATCCAAGCCTTGATAGTCAGGCCACAGAGAGCATGCCCCTCTCCAGGAAGCACGGAATCCTGCAACACCAAGAACGGAAGGATCAGGCTCTGAGTTATTCACACCTTCCTCACCAACCTCTACCATCGTGGTCTCACCCGAGGCAGGACAGCAGCAAATGCATGTGAGCTGCACTCACTCACTCACACCGAACCTCAGAGCTGCAGAAACATCACTGTCACTGAGCCAATGGCTCACCTGATGTTTGGACCTTTGTGATCCTTTCCACAGGTGAAAAGAAAGGTCATGAAAGAACTTCAGAATGAAACAGGTTCCCTTTAGCTAGGACTGGCAAACAAATGATGCTTTTAACTTCATCACAATTCATTTTATTCTTAGGGGATTTGTGGGGAGGAATGAGGAGTGGCACAGTGAAGGGGGGGACCTCATGGAGAATGTGTGTGTGTGTGTGTGTGTGTGTTTGTAAAACTAAACACTTCATACTTCATATCTACGTAGGGAACATTTATCTGGATTAACAGGTTCAATCTGTATGTTCACAGTATGTCACTACAATCTTGTGAAATAGGCTATATATTCACCAAAAGAGTCTTTTCAGTCAAGTACATACTCAATTTAGGATAATAATGCCTGGAATTAAGGGCTAACTTAATAAGGGCTCACTCAACAAGGGCTAACTCTCTTTCTCTCACCTGCAGCTCTCCTTTATCTGACCTTAGTAAAAGGTCGGAAATCCAGGTCAGTACTAAGGTTTTCCCGTCTCCACCTCGCACTTGTTCGTACATTCTTTGAGTTACATCTGTGGCTCCAAATCTTCACTAGTCATTAGAATGATCTGGGACTATCCTGGAAAATGCTGATTCCTGGGCCGCCCACCCAGAAATCGTGAAATTTGGGTCTAGGATGAGGGTCGGGCGTTATTTTTACAAGCTCTCCAGGCAACTGTAACTGCAACCAAGGCGGGGAATCACTGCTCTAGGCTGGAGAGCACTGCACATCCATCCTAAGAGATCTTGTTAAAAATACAGATTCTGATTCAGTAGGTCCAGGGTGGGGCCTGAGAGGCCGCATCTCTAACAAGTCCCAGGTGGTGCCTTGGAGTAGCAAGGCCCCTATCTGTGCTGCCCAGTAAGTAGCCATTAGCCACCCCCGCCTCTTAAATCCCGTTCCTGGGTCTCCCCTGCCTCATTTCAAGGACTCAACAGCTGCATGGGGTTAGTGGCTACCACGGTGCACAACATACACGTCACTGAAATTTTTTTATATATAAAGAATTTTGTCAGACACTGAATTTAGCTTAGCAAAAATATAATTAATCATTAGTTCTACACTCTCAGTTTTATTAACTTTTAATCACTAAGAAAGGATAAGACATAAGGCAGTCCTGCTTCTTTTTAACTTTAATTAGAAAACATTATATAGAGAGAACAGTTTTCCAACTTATTTGATACAGGGCAAATAACCTACATTTTCTAAGATTTCATTGGACTTTTTTATGTAATAGTTTCATGTGTGTATTTGCACATTTGGGGAATCATAATACATGTCCATGACTCCCCAAAGAAACAAAACAAATATTTACAGAAGAAATTTTTTATTAAAGTGCTATATTTGGAATGAACCCACTGTGACAATTCAAATCCTACTGCAAATCTGTACACAACATAGAAACTTCCAGTAATAATTGGGGGAGGGAATATTATTTTAAGAAAACCAAACAACTGCTTGGCTGCTTTTTAATTGAGGAGATAAAGCACTTTAATATAGATAACACATTTCTAATATTTAAGAAGCACTTTTACAACTATAAAGCCACGAACTTTACCCACAACTCTGACAGCCTGACAAGCAAGCGAAGAGAATTCAACCCAATAGTAGTTTCCTAGGCAACAAGCACAGATACGACCAGTGGAAAAAATGAAAAGAAGGAAAAGCATTGAAGCATTTCCAGTGGGCTTGAGAAATAGATTTTAATTGTCAAAATGCCACAAAGACAACAATATTGAAAATCATTTCACTGAAAACGATTCAAAGCAGAATGCCATTTTCATTATGGCAAACGAGGTGTGGAGAAATAGAAAAATTAGTTTCCTTGCCTTTGCTCTGAATTAAGTAGGGATGGTAATCAATCTTGTTTGATTTTACAAAATCTATCTACATTAGTATAGATTTTTAATATGCCTCTTACTTTTCTCCACAAATGTGACTATCTGCCGATTCAACGCACAAAAGAGAGTCACCAGGATGACGGGGTAGCACAGGATACAGGGTGCGTCTGGGCATCCTCTGTTACAAAGACATGCTCATACGTGCTTCGGTCTTACTTCAAAAGTAAACCCCACACACACACACACACAAAAGTAAACCACACACTTCACAACACAGATTAAAATAGCACTGGGTTGTCCATATTCTCACCAGGCTTCTGTTTCCTCATCTATAACAAGAAGGGCTTGGATTCAAACTCAAAAACCTTTCTGGCTCTAACAGCTTTCGACTTTTAGAAATAAAGTATAGAAGGGCTCTTTTGTCTAAAAACATTGAAACAAAACAAACACTATATTCTAAGCCATTTTAAAACTTTTTCTTCATAGGATCTAAACGTTGACAGTTAACCTTTAGAAAATAATATTATAAATGTCCCACTTCACGGGTATTAAAATGTCTACATTTTACATCAGCTTTTGTAACCATGATGGCATTTGCTCTCATATCTAAGTCAGGAACATTTACTTGGATTAACAGAAATGTGCTGGATGCTCATAATTTATATTTTCACACAATGTGCCACTACAAGCTTGTGAAATAGTCTGTATTTTCACCAGAAGAGTCTTTCCGGCCAATCGTTTAGTCAATTGGAACTTAGGTTGAATTGATCAAGTAATTCAGGCAAAACTACCAATTTAGTAGTTGCAGGCAAATGTCCCAGAAGTGTTTTTCTGATAATTCACCTTTCAGTGATTGGTAAATTAAGGGAATTAATAGCAAAATGGGGCTTCCAAACAAGAATATGTTCACTGTTTTTTCTTTTTCTATCTTGTCTATCCAACAAAGCCAGATTAATACCTTATAATCCATTCCCCAGAGCCCTTGAACTTCATTAGATCCCGTTTAATGCCATCATGCTCCTCTGGAATTGCCTCCATTCACTTACATTGGCTTTTCTTTTGGCTTTTCATCTTACTCTCTAGATTCTTTTCCTGTTCACTCTTCAGAACACTGAGTATCAAAGTACCTCCATAGAAATAAGCTCCTTCATACGTGGTATGTGTAAGATCAACTGAAAGAAAATTTAAACAATATGGCCATTAAAAGAAAAATGAAAAGAGTAAGTGCTAAAAGAACCCCATAGGTAGACGGACTGAAATTATGTGCACGTCTGCGAGGAGGCTGACAAAGCCTGTATTTGGTCAGGAAGTTTGAAAAGGAAGGAAATGTTAAAAGATTGATCTTGCTTCCCTTTTCACAAGAGCTGCCAGGGAGCAAGCCCAAAGTTTTGTGGACCTAAATGTATACTACGTGATAGATGGTACAGACATACATTACATAGAGATAAATTTTCTTTTCCTTTGTCTTAGTTTTCAACTTACATTTTCCTTTTCACATTTTCCTTTTCCTTTTTCACAATTTTCTATTTTTATTTTCTAATTATTGTTTTTATTGTTATTTTAGAGACCAACATAAATCCATGTCTACTAGATAATCAGAGCACATATCCAACATTATTGGGTCTATATAGTATCAACAATATATTTATATAAAGGATGGTAAGCTTTAAAGTATCAAAATTAACAGGATATATACAACCGATTCATTCTAACACGTCTAGAACTTAATATGCTCAAAAGTATATGTTGAAGAAATTAGTTAATTGGCATTTATTTATTCCAAGCAACAGTATTCAGATTATACATCACACATTTCACAAGAGGCCTGGGACTGAACACTGGTCTTCCTTTATGAAGAAAAAAAAAGTAACATCAAACCTTTGAAACCTCAAATTTCAAAAAATCTCATATGCTCTAAAGCAAATTATGGGTAAAGATGATAATGACCTAAGTGTAGGATCTTTACAAGAGATTAAACAATGATTTGACAAACCACAATCTTTTTGTGCTTGCATTTCTAAAAAGAGAAAAGGGAAACTCCTATTGAAAAGAAATAGTATGCAGTATCTTTACAAATTAATCATAAGATTCATTAAGAATAAACTGGCTATCAGAGAGCTGGCTCCATGTCAAAACACATTAACTGAATTAAAATATCTAAAATAAAAATCAAATATGTTGGGGCTTCCCTGGTGGCCCAGTGGTTGAGAGTCCGTCTGCCGATGCAGGGGACGCGGGTTCGTGCCCCGGTCCGGGAAGATCCCACATGCCGTGGAGCGGCTCGGCCCGTGAGCCATGGCCGCTGAGCCTGCACGTCCAGAGCCTGTGCTCCGCAACGGGAGAGGCCACAACAGTGAGAGGCCCGCGTACCGCAAAAAAAAAAAAAAAAGAAAAGAAAAAAAAAATCAACTATGTTTCTATGACAGCTAAGTCACTAGAAAAGAGCAAGCAGGAAAAGAACCCTACCTTTACTTCTCATCAGGCTAAAACTTGAGTGGGCTGCTGTGTACCACTGGGTGTGCATTGCCAGCTATGCTACTGCACATCCCGGAAAGGGTAATCATCACAAAGGGTTTGCGAAGATAAGACAGTCATAGCTCAGGTTCATCTTTACCATTTCACACAACTACAGGCATAGGTATGATATGAAAGATCATATCCTCCCGCTATGGGGGAGGGAGGCTATACACATTTTTTAGTACAAACATGGTCAAATACGAACATTCTCTTTCCCTCCTTTCCCCAATTCAGCCAGTGTCTAAATGTTGCTAATCTATAGATTGATTTACCTGTAACATTCTCTCTTCCTCCTCCACTGACTCGTCCCAAAATTGCTCCAGGCCCCTCACAATCGGAATTGCCTGCAGTAAATACCTACCAAACTTGCCTTATTCCACTGTTTTTAATCAATTCAAAACATGTGACTTGTTTGTGCTTCACACAGGTGAGCTCCAGAGCTGGCTCAAACATCTTAGGAGAAAAGCTGAAGTTTTCAGAAATTTTTGAGAGTTGGTCGTTAAACAGAACCATTATTAAAATTTAAATTATATAAACGTATAATTAAATAGATTATATTAAAAACAAAGATAATACTCAAAACACAGCACTTCCAGCTCCTTTACGACGTGTGGTTACATATACTCGTGATGCATCAATTGCACCCATGTGGTAGAAACACTATAATGGCGCATTTCTCTCCAATTCTGTGTTCAGTGACATGATATTGGGAACTTGAAATTGGCCACAGTGAGAAACCATGGAAATGGGCAAATGCTACAAGCCAGGTCTTTTTTGGTTTCAGAGATTCAGCTGTTAAACAGTTACCAGCACACCAGTGGATGTGGAGACAAATCCCCTATTCCCCTGGAGTCACCAAAAGCACAAGGCACTTCAGGACCGCACAGCAAGTGCGTGCAGTCAGGAAAGACCCACCAGAGAGACTGTCACTTGAGCAGTGCCCTGAGGGATAAGTTGAGGTGAGGCAGGTGGGCAGTGAGGACAGAGAAGCAGCTTTACCACACTCAGAGGGAAACGGGGTGCTCGGAGCCTGAGACCCGCCCAAGAAACTCAAGCAAGGGAGCTGAGTACAGGGTAGAAAAGACAGAAGCAAAAGAGTTCTTGCAAACCTTACCAAAACTTACCAATATTAACTGTATTAAAAGAATATTGGGAAGCTAAGGAAAGTTTTGAAGCATTGGGGCAGAAGGAAGAGATGTGGGTTTCTCAACAGTCACTCCTGCTATGAGCAGAACGGACTCCAGGGCTGCCCAAGAGAGGACACAGAGAGACAGGCCAGAGACAGGCCCGGGAGCTTTACTTTCCTGATAACAGAGCACCAATAGCAAAAACCTTCTTCAGCATGCTGCAGTATCGTTTTTTATTTATTTGTCATTTAAACGCATGCTCAACTAACAGAAGCATTATTAAACACATACAAGCCTCCAATAAAGATGTTAAAAAAATAAAGATAAAAATGCCTCCATCAGATTAAAAAATATATATATACAAGAAATGGTAAATTCTAAACTACGAGACAATACAGATGTATGCAAAGCTTCAGTATTCTGTGTCCCCACATCCCTGATCATGACCCAGCTGCACAGACCGCCACCGACACCAGCCTTGGAAGGTGAAATGCGGCTCATCAAGTCGCAAGGCTTGGTGAGGCTTCAGGAGCTGGGGCCAACGCCACTAGGGACAGCCAGTTCGCACAGACCCTTAAAGACGCCGGCAGCTCCGGCCGTGTCCAAATGCCCCCACGGTGTCCACTAGAGACAGTGCCCTGGCCACTCAGTTTCACCAGGGGCACATATAAATGCTAAGCTCACTAACTGAGATGCCAGTTCTTCTTCACTAATAGAATAACCACAAAGCCCTAAACCACTGGCTGCAAGCCGTTATAAAAACACCCGGGATTCCTTTGAGGGATTCCTACCAATACCCGCATGCTGGCAGCTCTGTATTCCGGCATCTACTATCAGCCAAGCAGAATGTCCATCAGTGCTTCTGACATCTGCCCAGGACGATCTCATCACACTCACAGTCACAGTGCCCACGGAAACACTGGTCTTTGTGTGTGTGTGTGTGTGTGTGTGTGTGTGTGTGTGTGTGTGTGTGTGTCGCTGCACCACGTGGCTTACAGGATCTCAGTTCCCTGACCAGGGATTGAACCCGAGCCCCAGCAGTGACGGTGCCGAGTCCTAACCACTGGACCGCCAGGGAACTCCCAACACTAGTCTTATAGTTGCCTAAAAACTTCATCAGAATTCAAATTAAGGAAACTTGGAATTGACAGGAAGAACCCATGCAGATTAGTGCCCCTAGAAAGATTCATCTCTCAAATAATCAAGAGTAGATTCACTACACTTTCAGGCATCACTTTGAAAATACATCAGGATGCTCTTTTTTTATTTTAATTTATTTATTTTATTTATTTATTTTTGGCTGTGTTGGGTCTTTGTTGCCGCGCGGGCTTTCTCTAGTTGTGGCGACTGGGGGCTACTCTTCGTTGTGGTGCGTGGGTTTCTCATTGTGGTGGCTTCTCTTGTTGTGGAGCACGGGCTCTAGGTGCGCGGGCTTCAGTAGTTGTGGCACGTGGGTTCAGTAGTTGTGGTGCACGGGCTTAGTTATTCCGTGGCATGTGGGATCCTCCCAGACCAGGTCTCGAACCCGTGTCCCTGGCATTGGCAGGTGGATTCTTAACGACTACACCACCAGGGAAGCCTGACCAGGGTGCTCTTAATTTTAACTTACTTTTAGGCTTAGCAAAATAAAATCAATGTACCCAAATAGCAGTCTCTGAATACCTCTTCCCATTAACAGGACAAGACTGCTTTGGGAAGCGACTGATTCCAGATGTGGGGCAGAAAATATATAAGATGAGCATGGAACACAGTTCATGGCAGAAAGCAAGGATGCTGTTATCAAGAACACTCAGGAGCCAGTTTAGAGAGGTCCCACTGCCACGAACATGGGATGATCTGAGCAGCAATAAGAACAATAATGCAACAGACTGAAATAACAACTATACTAACGCTTATGAGTTCTTACTAACTTTTTTAAAGAGGGAAAAAGGAAAAGTGAAACCAGGAGATGCTAGCCAAGAAAACAAACTCATTATTATGAAAACTGATAAAAAAACAGAATTGGGCATGTGGTCTGTTCTTCCTATACAAAGGATATCTCAGGGTAACAAACTAGTTGACCAAAAAAAAAATAAATTATCTTTAGAGAAATTATGTGGCCAATAAACGAAAGAACTGGAATATCAACATGCTGCAAGCATTAAAAAAAAAAAATAATGGATCTAGGCAATAATCACCAATGCTGCTAAATATCGCACAATGAGAAACAACCAGACTTCATTTGTCTCTTCAGTGAACTGTACAATACCACCTAGAGATACTGTTGTCAAAGACTCAGACCAGAATCAAATCAAGACTCTATATCTAATAACTACCAGTTTATAAGAAACACAGGGTATGTAAGAACATAGTAGATGCCACAGGGATGGATTCAGCTCCAGACAGAGGAAAACTACCAGAAAATCAGTCCAATTTCAATGAGTAAATTGCAATGTGTATATGTGTGTGTGTGTATACATACATATACTCATACCCATATACAGACACATGCAGACACACACAGAGAAAGAGGAACTTATAGACTAAAAGAAACATATCAATCAAATGCAGTGTGTAGATTTTCTTTGGATGCTGATTTAAAGAAACCAAATATGAAACCACATTTACAAAATGGAGTAATTTTAATAATAATATTACATCACATAGCATTAAGAAAGTATTGTATGGGGTTATATATTTAAAGTTTTACTTTGTAGAAATATATACAGTACTGAAATGTTTTCAGAAGAAATGATATAAGATCTGGAATTTACTTTGAAATAATCCCATTTGGGGAAGTATAGATGAAACAAGATTGGCCATAAATTGATAACTGTTAGAACTGATAGTTGGGCATGGCATTTCTTTACACTATTCTCTTTAATCTTGTATATGCTTGAAATTTTCTACAATTAAAAAATTGAACAGGGCTTCCCTGGTGGCGCAGTGGTTGGGAGTCTGCCTGCCGATGCAGGGGACACGGGTTCGTGCCCCGGTCCGGGAAGATCCCACATGCCGCGGAGCGGCTGGGCCCGTGAGCCATGGCCGCTGAGCCTGCACATCCGGAGCCTGTGCTCCGCGACGGGAGAGGCCACAACAGTGAGAGGTCCGCGTACCTCAAAAAAAAAAAAAAAAAAAAAAAACTGAACAGAAGACAAGTGACCTTGCAAAGGAAAAAATTATAAAGACAAGTGAAAATATGCAATGTAATGATACTGAATAATACTCTTTTTCCCAAATCAGGGTTAAAATTTTTAAAAAGGAAAGCTGTGTAAAGTTGCACATTCATCACGATGGTTTCTTTAATATTTTCTGTGCAACAGATGAGGAGATTCATCTGAATGAATGCATCTCCTCTGAACAGGCTGTGCTGACTTTATATCAATACAACATTTATTCAGAAGAGGCTCAGTTTCACCAAAAAGATTTGCTAAGTCAAGCCTCCTAAAGTGCTGTTTCTCACAAATTAAAGGTCTAAGATGCAACATGAAATTTAACAACATGATTAGTGGGTCTAGATGTGACCCTGAACCCATTTACTCAGATGTGCCTTGACTTTTAAAAGGTTAAGTGACAAGTACTACTGTAGTTTGATTTCTTCCATTTTTCAGAAGGATGAAGCATATTTGATGATAATCAAGGTACAGATATAAAGCAGCTGCATTTTCGCACCAAACACCTAGTAAATCTTTTCAAGGAGCAACGGAGTGATAGACAATAAGTAATGGTAGAGAAATGTGAAAAATATTCTTATATTATTTTGCTGTCTTAACATTTATTGTGAGAAAACGCTCAAAAATATAATAGTTACCAATAAGATTAGCAGATGAGCTGACTGAAAAAACACAAAATTTTCAAATATGAGTAGCATAAAAACTTGAAGCTTAGAACCCAGAGGAACTGAAAGCAAATTATAAAAAGCAATCAGATGCAGGTAGAGAGTCTTCACTATTCATTAGCTTCATCTGATTAATAACTTCCTTAAAAATCCATCTGGGTGTGTGGCATGTGTGTGATGTGTACTTATTTCAAGGACAGAGTTTATGAAAGTAAATGAAGAAAAAAATCTAGAAAACGTAACATTTCGTTTATTTAGAAACGTAATATATTCATCATACAGAAAAAAACTGCCCCATTAGTTTTATGAGCAATACCTTCACGTCATGTAATAATCTTTAGTATTGCTATGGAAACTTTAAGTTAAAAAGCTCATATCAAAAAACTCAGTTTTCAGTCAGTAAAAAAAGACAATACTTAGGAAATATACAAAAATAAAGGCAAGGAATCACTGCAAATCACACACGCACGCACACCTTTTCCAGACGTGTTTAGTACACCACTATCATGACAGTCCTGACTCTTGCATAAGAAAGTAGATTGCATGCATCAGCATTTGTGTTACCCATGATGGTGAAGCATCATTCATTGCAAATAAGTAAACAGGAATCAAGGTCTACAACAGCCAAGTTCCAGAGAATAAAACTGTGTCAGCAGTAGTTACTCAATTTATTTACAGTTCAAAACTGTTTTTTTTTTTTTCCCTCTAAGTATATACTCTGTCTTTAAAGTTGGTAAAGGATAACAACCACAACTACGAAACCATTGATAGCTAAACCAAACTTCTCCTCTGACACAATTAAGTCTTATATTAGGAACTTAACAAAAATGCAGCGATTCAGTATGTCTTGATAATAAAGGAAGTGAATGAAGATGGATGACGTAATCATCGAGCAGAGAGCAGTCATTTTAGATGTGGTTTCAGGAGACATTTTTTCTAATTAAGGGTCTCAATTTTCTTCACTAATAAGAGTATTGCATTGGCCCCGAATCAAGCATACCCAATTGAGGATATAGATGTAGAAGGTTGTTTGCGAGGTTGCCTTTTAAATTTACAATCTTGCAGAATGTACGAAAATCGAAATATATATAAAATTGTGTTCAGTGGAAAATATTATAAAACATTTCTTCAGTGCAAAAGAAAATTCCTATTAAAGGAATGTTAGCACCCTGGTATATAAAATTTAAAGATCAAGTACACATTTGAACTTGGATCTGTTGCAATTTTATGTTCACAGATATGAAGTCTTTTATCACATTCCATTATTCAGAAACTGAACTGCCAGAGAGGTACATAAAGCAGCTACAAAATAAAGCAGCATATAAGGAAACCCAGAAAGAGGAAAGAGTGCTGCCTTAGAAAACTTAATTCTTTAAAAGATTGGTAAACGCCCAACAATGCACTTCTTTACAGGCAAAAGAAGGAAACAAGGTGAATACCAAAAAAAAGGTCTTCAGATGAATGTGTTCATGAAGGCTCATTAGAACTAGTCTTCACTTTAACGCCATTCAAAACAGAATTATTAGAAACTTCTAAAAGAGCTCAAGAATGCGAACTGATGGAGGTTCAAGAATGAAAAGTACATCTAATACAAGGCTCCATCAATTTATGTAATCACCTAAAAGTCATTGTTCAGATACTTTATGGGAAGGCCTAGAACATAACTAAACTAAACTAAAGCTTAAAAATACAATAAGTCATGAGGAAGGTAAGAAGGAGAGCTTGAGCAAGAAGAGAGAGTACATAGGAGATAAGGAAACTGCCCGATGTTTTCAGTATTCACAAATTGCACATAATTTTTCTAATCAAAATTTCTCCCTTAGAGTATAAAAGTCAATACTCTGAAAATTCTTTTTAATTATGCAAGAGAGATAAATATCAAACAAATTGTTACATGAAAGTCAAGCAAACAGAATTATATAATAATGGCTAGAGTGATGTTTTTATAAATATTGCTCTATCTGGCTCACCTAAATTAGAAATGGTCTCAGAGAAATACTTCTAATGAGATGGTTTGTCCCAGTGTTCATTACCTTCCTTTCCGATGTACTTACATCAAAATGATCATCACATAAATGTTGTTGGGTCAGACACTGATTGTCGTATCCAGAGTCACCTGATGAGGAAAGATAATGCCCCAAACATAGAGCAATGGAAGTGGTATTTTTTTCACACTACCTCACATTATTAATATTATATATTAACTGTATATTGTGTAGGCAGAATAATGGCCCCCAAAGATTCGTTCACATCCTAATCCCAAGAACCTGCCATGTTACCTGACATGCAAAAGGGCCTGCACATGTGGAGTGAAGGCAAAGACTGAGGTGAGGAGATTATCCTCGATTTTCCAGGGGGCTCAACGTAATCACATGAGTCCTTAAAAATGGGAGAGAAGGGCAGAAGGAAAGGGAGGGAGGCGTGACTGCAGAAGAATGGTCAAAGGGATGCAAGGTTGCCGATGGTGAAGATGGAGAAAGGGCCACAAGCAAGGAACACAGGTGGCCTCCAGCAGCTGGAAACGGCAAAGAAATGGATTCTCCCTTCTTTGGGATTCTCCCTTGGAGCCTCCAAAAGGAACACAGCCCTGCCAACCCTTGAACTTTAGCTCACTGAGATCCACATGAGACTCTGACTTATTGTATTGTTTTAAGGTACTAAGTCTGTGGTAACTTGCTATAGCGGGAATGGAAAACTGGTAACATATACACACACAGGAAATTATGAACACCCTGCTCTTCAAAATTTATGTATTAGCTCTGATCAAACTAATTTCCCAATTTTGAAGAAAAGAGGCGCCATGTCTTCGATGAGGGAGAGAAATGAGGAGGGCAGACTGGGAAGCTTTCTGGATGAAGCACCAAGGGCAAAGCCCAGACAGACCGCGGCCCACCTGGCTCTCACCCCCCTCAGAGTGGACACATGATCCCCAAGCCCCGCCCATGCATCACAGGCCCATTCTCAGGATTCAATGCAGTTCTGCTCTATGATTTGTGACTCATCTTTTCTTCTTTCTTTTTTTTCTTTATTTGGCTGCCCCGCGTGGCATGCGGGATCTTAGTTCCCAGACCAGGGATCGAACCTGTGCCCCCTGCAGTGGAGGAGCAGAGTGTTAACCACTGGACCCCCAGGGAAGCCCCTGTGACTCATCATCCACCTTGCTTCTGCCTCCCATTCCCAAATCCCCTTACTCTGATTACATAAGAACGGTTATTATCCAGCATCAGTAGATACCCCCATCCTACTTATGCAAACTGATCACCAGCTGGTTTTTGTTGTTCTAAGTCATAAATCTTTAGGCTGCAACATCTCTGCCAAGCAAGAGAATATTCTTTTCCAATGCATTAACACAAATTCTATATTTAAAATAAACACTTCTCAAGCTGATCTAAATAACAAATTAACCAGTGGATCAGCCATGGCACAAACTGACATTTTAATTAAATGTGATGATGGGCTGAGTGAAGTAGTAATCTGAAATGCCCTTTGGCTCCTGTTCTTTCCATATTATGATTGGTCCTAGACGGTTCCGGTTGTAATTTTCTATCTTTAAACATGGGAATTATCTCTACAAAATGATTTATTTTCCTGAAGGTACATGCTGCTCCTATACCCCTTCCATATATAACCTTACTAAATATCAGCCATAGATATGTGTATCTGTACATACAAAGACTTATTACTAGGGTACCACTATAAAGACAAGAAAACGATGCTCGTATAATACGGTCAAAACGCAACTGCAGCCCAGGCAACGAGCTGCTGTAATTGCTGTATTTACTCTCAACTCTGTAAGAAAGAGTTGAAAAAAATAACACAGAGTGGTTGCTTAATCCCCAGAACAGATAGAAAAGGGAGGGTAATGTAGAAAACTGTAGGGATAGAAAACTTTCTACAACTTTCAGAGAGAATACAAATGGAAAGGCATTCCACCAAGGAACAGGCAGTGTGACAGTACCTGAGAATAAGCCAGGTCCATGGTCTGGACCATGTTTCAGACCAAAAGAGAGAAACAGGAGGTGAGGTAACGGAAGCACAGTCCCCTTTTTTGCAGTTATAAAAATTCTAGATTTATTTAAGTTCTGTCAAATGCCAACTGGAGGGAAATATGTAAAGGAAGCATCAAATCTAAGCCACAGAAAGTGCTGGATAGAGATCTCTTTGTGAGAAGGCGCTGTCCTCTCTCACGTGTGTCCTGGAGCACACGATTTCATGCCGCTATGCGCACATGCTGCAGTGCCCAGGCTCTTTACTAAGCAGAAAAACAATTTGCTGAAATGTAGGCAATGAATTGATAAATAATAATTAATAAATTGTTAATTTATAAATCAATATAAATGAAGTTTGTAAATACAAAATAGTATAATGAATCAATACACTGATTTAGATGTAAGGTGGTTTTTCTTCAAAACATGGCTATCACAGGGACCACTAGCTGTCCATTTCAGGGAAAAGGCAGAAGGGGTGAAAACCTCAGGGGCACATTTACCAAGCACTCTGTGTCCCTGCAGGGCTGCCTCTCGGTCCCTTCCCATTTGA
Organism: Tursiops truncatus; assembly: GCF_011762595.2. NCBI lineage: Eukaryota > Metazoa > Chordata > Mammalia > Artiodactyla > Delphinidae > Tursiops > Tursiops truncatus. Next base: position 158,699,256 of record NC_047035.1, on the reverse strand, counting down.
GATTCACACAATGAATCTGAGAGATGAAGCCAGTCTCTAGCTGGAGACAGGAGCAAACAGAACGAGGAACGCAAAGCCACTTCTGACATTAAAAGCGATGAAAGAATAAATAAGCAAACACAGTTTCAAGAAGATCTATACAAGAGATCTGTATCAAGAGCAGCAAGAAGAAAAAAGAAGATGTTATCTGCCAGGATTTCATGATGACAAAATAATCCACATATGGGTCTCTCTGTGACATGTGCTAATAGAAAAAATAACCTAGATACCTGGTTAGAATGTAGAATGAAAATGAAAAAGAAAGCTTGTTTACAATCTAATCGTGTCTGCTCAAACATTTTCATACAATTATTTTCTCTACGTAATGCACTTCTTATTGCCATTTGAAAATGGGCTTTCTTGCTTCAATTTAAATTGTACTTTCTTAATATATTCATAGCTATGTCACTTTTACAAATTTTCAAGTGTCAGTAACCGTTTCTGCACCTGATAAACAGAAAAAAAAATCGGACACATAAGATATATCCCCATACAAAGGCAAGACTGCAAGGCAAGGCCCCAGGGTCAAGTAAAATATGCTAGCCAAGGACAAAAAGAAGTGAGAAATACAGAAGTGACTGGACAGTGGAGACATCTTAGTGGGGTGGGGAAGGAACCTGTAAAACTACTCTTCCCTAGATTTCAGCAGATGTGACAGATACAGAGACTTTGTGCACAAGGAGTCCAGTTCCATAAGGTTTGGGGTGTGGAGATCTCACACAGGTGGTGCCGTGAACCCACAGGAAGCCTTTTCAATGACCAAGGACCGCCTGCTAACTACAGGCCAAAGTCCATCTGACTACATGGGACAGAGAGTTTCTAAAATATATTCCTCCTCCCAGTGGCCCAACAGTCACCACTATTAAGTGTAAAATACTGTATACATCTGTGTGGAGACTTTTTTAAATTAAGTACTTCACAAAGATGTAATTGAACAATGCAGGAAGCAAATGATTATTCTGCAGAAAGATAACTCGGAAATACTGGTGTCAGACGGGAAGTGCAAAGATGTTCTGACTTCAAGTCTGGTGTCTGGAAATGCCACAATGGTACCCTGACATACAGTAAGTGTCCATACGTTTTCGGCAATAACTCCTCTTGATGGTTATGCCATAAGCACAGACTGTGTTAGTTCACTCCACTGAGCCTCAGTTTCCTGATGGTAAGTAGGGGAGATGGACCTGGAGGTTTCCTAAGGGACTGCTCCACCCTACAAAGATGTGGAAACCTGTCCCCAGCGTCCCTTATGCAATACAGTATACTTATAGCCTCTGTGGGGAGAATCCATGCACATGTCTAGATTTTCGTGTGCTCTGTGGAAGGAAAGGATTCCTGGGTAAAGGAAGCAGATATAAATGACACAGTATGATGAAAAGACTACACTGTTACCTTGTGGAGTGTTAAGTTCCAATGTAAAGACCACATACGAAATTTTTCAGCCCAACGAAGCAACTGATTGCTTACATTTTATTAGCATTTTAAAACCTAACATTTCTTGTGTTCTGGTGTGGGGAAAATATATCTTGTTGTGTCCCCCCCCCCCATTTTTCTTAATGGATGACCACATGAAAAGGCAGGTTTAAAAATAATTTTGCGGGCTTCCCTGGTGGCACAGTGGTTGAGAGTCCACCTGCCGATGCAGGGGACACGGGTTCGTGCCCCGGTCCGGGAAGATCCCACATGCCGCGGAGCGGCTGGGCCCGTGAGCCATGGCCGCTGAGCCTGCGCGTCCGGAGCCTGTGCTCCGCAACGGGAGAGGCCACAACAGTGAGAGGCCCGCGTACCGCAAAAAAAAAAATATTAAAAAAAATTTTGCAACCAAAATCACCATATGTTGATTGCTGGTTACTTCACTGGAAAATTGAAGGATGAAACACACATCTTTGCGATAGCAGCCATCAACAAAAAAGAAGGCTTTCTTTATGGTATTGAAATGCCATCTCTGGAACAAGCATCTTGGTCCGCAGACAGCGTGCCTGCTGCCGAACTGCTGTCGCCTGACAGCCCGTCTTATCTGCCAAATTGCTCATTAGGCCTGGCAATTGTCACCTGCGCCTCCAGTTCATACTCCAGCAGGGAATAAACATCAGTCTGCTCGCACCATCCTCGGCAGCAAGCTTCCAACACCCCCCTCAGTAGCCCGGCCCCCCCACCTGCAACCCTCCAAACACACTCACCTTGTATACACACCATTATTTTTAGAATGTCAATTCGGCTTCCAGCTCTTAGAAGCTAGCTTAGCTTAAATAAAGCAAAAAATACAAAAGACAGAGACCATGCAACACAAGCCCCGTATTACAATGTGAAGTGGGCTGACCAATAATTCACTTAATTAGTTAATTCACTTAATTCACAAAAAAGAACACATAAACAGTCTGAATGTAGTGAAGAACGCTCATTTCATGGAGTATTTCTGAGTGCACAGGTGACAAGAGAGCAGAGCAGATCAGAGGAGTCCTCTTCCAATGGGATCTGACCCATCCAACCTTGACTGTAAGTCTGAAAGGAGAGTACTCCAATTTATAAATAAACAACAGAGGTACTGTGGCAACCAGAACAAAGAGGTAGCTGAGAGTACTCCAGGCTCTCTGTCTTTGCTGCTTCCACTGATCGCTGCCAATGAGCGCTCTGACATTCAGAGGCGGATCGATACACAAAAAAGATACAAAAGAGGTACTTTGTGGGCAAAAAGCACCAAAGATATGAAACAGAATGTCTGAAACCCCGTAAAACAACTTCTGATGGAATACTGTTTTTCATTTTGCAGAAGTAAAATATTCACCACCAACCCTGCAATTAGCTAGAAAATTACAATAATTACAGCAATTTTGTATCCCATCTCCAATCCAATTAATAGATATATGACCTTGTCAACATGTAATAATCAGATTGCATCTACAACAAAACTGGATGGGTTTTATATGCTGAATAGAACTTGCACAGTAAGAAGGTAATTATTTGAAATACTGAGAATGCCATTTGTATGCCATGCTCCACTTCACAAGTTAAAAGGAAATACAATAGGAATATTATTTCTATTTTCAGTATATGTTTAAATAAAATCTGGAAAATAGTATTCTAATACCAGGTAATGTTAAGAGAATAGGTCTCTAAACCGAAGATCTTGGATCTCGTAGCAAGAAAAAACCAATCCGTATATTCTTGAGTAAGAAAAAAAATTTAGAGCTCGAGAAAGAGGCGGCGGGGTCGGGGGCACCTAACTTTGACACAAGCCTTGTACAGCAGTTCTTTTTTTTCTTTCTTTCTTTTTTTTTTTTGTGGTACGCGGGTCTCTCACTGTTGTGGCCTCTCCCGTTGCGGAGCACAGGCTCCGGATGCGCAGGCTCAGCGGCCATGGCTCACGGGCCCAGCCGCTCCGCGGCATGCGGGATCCTCCCGGACCGGGGCACGAACCCATGTCCCCTGCATCGGCAGGCGGACTCTCAACCACTGCGCCACCAGGGAAGCCCTGTACAGCAGTTCTTGATATCTCTAAGTTTTCAAAGTTAGGGAGCTAGTAAAATCTTACCAATTAGTTAAAGAGCACCATTTTCAGCAACGTTTTGCCAGACGTGGATAAAAATTAACTATAAAATTAACACAGCTCAGAAAGGTTAAAAGACAATCTAATCGGATACTTTGTTTCTCAAAATTTCTACAGCAATTCTATTTCTAGGACTTCTTCCTGCCAAGGAATCTCGAATCTTCAGTCTGGCTCTTCCAAAGGAAATATTAAATCAGTATTCTGGGATGAAAAGAAATCCTGCCATCATTCTAAAGCCAGGCTATCCCCAGAATGTTTGATCTCTATAAAAAGCCTTTGAGAATTAAAAAATAAAAAGATCACAAGTGGGGGAAAAAAAATGCTAGACTTGGTCTCAATGATCTGCTCCAGAAATTGTGCTCCTGGGCACAGTAGGTCTCTCTAAAACTGGATTTGTGAACAATAAAAATACAGTTAAACATCTATCACAGAACCGTGAGGTTTAGAGAGCATGGTTCGGGCCTCCCTGGTGGCGCAATGGTTGGAAGTCCACCTGCCGATGTGGGGGACACGGGTTCGTGCCCCGGTCTGGGAAGATCCCACATGCCGCGGAGCGGCTGGGCCTGTGAGCCATGGCCGCTGAGCCTGCACGTCTGGAGCCTGTGCTCCGCAACGGGAGAGGCCACAGCAGTGAGAGGGCCACGTACCACAAAAAAAAAAAAGAAAAGAGGAAGAACATAAACTCCTTGATGGCAAGGACTAGGCCATATTAACTCAACTCTGAACTCAGATCACCTCGCACGAGGCCTGGCCAGCACAGACCTACTGTTGTTTTATTTCCGAATGAATGGTATTAATACTGTAGAAAATGACTCATAGGTATTGGGTAACTTTCACATAGTCACCAAACCTTGTATTTAGTAAATGTTTAACACGCATTTACCCAGTGCCTGCCAAGGCCATAAAATCTAAATAACGTTAGCAAATAAAAGTCAGAGCTTCTTGCTCTGAATATTTGCATATCTTCCCACTGATGACTGCAAGACAACACATATGCTTCAAGTGTAACTTCCTTTTCTCAATTAAAACAAGGTAAAAGCGATGTCTGGAGTTGAAAACAGCATTTAAATTTTAACACACAGAGCCAGCCAAATATGGGTGGTGGTGGTTTAAAAATCTTGTTGAGTCAGTGAAGTCAAAAGATATAAATGGGGGACTTCCCTGGCAGTCCAGTGGTTAGGGCTCCACACTTCCAATGCAGGGGGCCTGGGTTCGAGCCCTGGTCGGGGAACTAGGAGCCCACGTGCCACACAGCGTGGCCAAAAAGTAAAAAATAAATTAAAAAAAAAGATATAAATGGATGGGCAGCAAGCCATTGAAATTCTTCTTAACCTAAAGACAGGACTGGCCTTTCCTCCAACACATTTTTAAGGTGCAGCTAAATTAAAGGTGCACCTTGCTTTGTAAAACACCTGAATAAAAAAACCACAACAGTAACACAGCAAAAAGCTCTGTATTTCATTATATACATTAAGGTGTAATTACTCACATAAAGACGCTGTTTTCCAAACATCAGGCACCTATGAATCCTTGTACTCTTGTTTCATTAAAATCTTCTTTAAATCAAAACTAGGCAATCCATTTCTTAAACACAAGCTTGTGCCAAGAAGATAATCATTAAGGCATGGACTTAATGAGCTAGTATACAATAAAAGAAAAGAAAATGACCTGCACACCCCCTACATGTTACTTCATATACCATACATGGTATACACCTCACCTTTTGAAAAACACTGCCCAAAGTAAATCGTACGTAAGATTTTTTAAGTAGTGTATCCATGTAGTAATCAAGTTACTTCCACAAAATCAGTTTAAAATATATTTGTTCATGTATGTGCACAAACAACCTACGTCTCCTGGATACAAGGAAAGGTCCAGCTAAAACACCTTACAGTGGCTGTTAATGTCCACACTTCCTTGGAAACATTTTCCACTGTGCCCAGCTCTCACTACGATTATCCTTGTCCAGGTGATAGAAAGCAATTTTAGAAAGTGGTTAACATTGGTCTGCAACCATACACGACCCCCTGGGCATCACATACATATCCCATCATGCAATGTGCCTTTCAATCCTCTACATCTCTATATGGCATACTTTCCCTGTGGTTTCTGATAGATCGTCAGATTTGTTAACTGTTAAATTGACGTATATATATATATATATATATATATATATACACATACATATATACATACATACACACACACTCACTCTCTCACTCTCTCTCTCTCTCTGTGTGCATATATATATATAGAGAGAGAGATTCTCAAGGGACAGTGGAAGCAGAAATAGTTTATGAACATCTAGAAGCAAATTACCAAAATGCTACAGACTGCTACCAATGTGAAAAGTGGGGACAATGATGCATTTTATAAGAATAAACTATATATTCTAAAAATTATCTAACTATATTCTATATATTATTTTATATATTATTACCTATCTCTATGTGAAGATCTACTGAAGACCACATCACACAAGACTAAATTTTCCACTTGAAAAACTGAAATGTTTCTAGATAGATGTGCCTGAAAGATAAATGATTTTTAAGTTATAAATTTCTTGAAATAGGCCTTCTTAGTCTTAACAACTGTTCAATGATAAGATTATACAATTACAAATGCTAAACAGAATGTTTAGCAGAAGCTCTTCACTGTAAGCTTGGCAGGAATGGCTGCAGAATTCTTCCAGCTAGTGTCCTGGAACTTGGGCACTAGGGACCCTAGGATCCCTACTATACACTCACTAAGACCAATCTTTTCGTTTCCTGAGAGGGCACCTAATAGCAACTCTTCCAGATCCCTGAAGATAACAATCCTTGAGGTCCCTTCAGCCCCTGTTCTCCAGATAAAGTTCAAGTAACTGTTATAACCAACTTGATGGTCAATCCAACACACCGTGTTTGGTTTCAGTGGAAGGATGTTGATTATTTCTATCTGTTCTAGCGTTCATACAAAACACATGGAAAGAAAAATGCAGGTAGTATAAGTTTAACTATTATCCTTATTTACCTTTGGTGAGCAATTAAAAGTCTACCAGCCCAAAGTAAAGTAAGGCCAATCTATGAAAACATAAAGAATCTTGCCCCCCTCTCTTGCAAAAGACACTTGCCCAGGTTCTAAACTTAATCAGTTTTTGATATAAACAGACAATGAATTCCATTCACAAGAGCATGGCTGGATAACACAGTCGGCATCCCCGTAACTGAAGACGAAATATGCACTCACTGGCACGGAGGACTGAAGGGGTGACCTCGATCTCACTCGTTGCTTGGTAAGGCTGGAAGGCTGAAACACTGTTGGTGCCGAGCTCACTGCCAAACATCTCCGGACTCTGGGTGCCTGTGGAGCTGGCACTGGTGCCGTCACCTCCGTGATGCGGGTCCTGCTCATCAAACACTGCTACCAGCTAGAAATGACAGGTAAATTTGCAATTATAAACAAAGGCATTTAAAATGACAACCAACAACTTACACCACCTTTGATGTAAATCTACAGAGGAAAAATATGGATATGTACACACCCAGGAATGTTATGTTTTAGGAAAAGAAACTTCAAAGAAATAGTCTTGCCCTGAGTTTTGATGCTTTATTTTTATATTTCTAAGTCATACACTTCATATGCAAAATTCTCTGGGTGAAAATAAAAATAAAACGGTTTTATATCACAGAATGCTTAAGGGGATGGAGTGGATTTAAATCTTTTTGTAAATGATATATCAAGCGGAAAAGAAAGTGCATATATACCTATATATAATGCATATACATGATATATAGTTTATCCAGCAAAAGGTATAAGGGACCCTTCATATGGGAAGAAGGGTATATTAAAAACTGTGCAATGCTCATTTGTGCATAAGAAACACAGAAAGGATACAAGAAACTAATGAGACGGGTAGGCTACAGGGAGTTAGTAGGAACAGGGTTGAAAGAAAGAGAGAATGGGAACAATAGTGGAGATAATGGGGCGGTAACACTTTTCTGAATATATTTTTCTGTAACTCTGACTCTTAGAACCATCATAATGATTCAAATACCTAAAAGAGAAATAAATAATTGAAATCGACCAGGAGGCAAGGTGGGGTCTGGGGGTCGGGAATCTAAAATGGAGCACAAACAAATAAACCCAGCTATGTTACAAATGAAAAACAGGACCACACGAAAAGGGTGGGGAAGAAAAGAACTAAGTCACTTTACGAAACTTTTTTTTTTCACTGTTTAACGTAAGGCTAAAGGCAAAAAGAACCTTCACAGAAATATTGTATTCTAGTTAGTAAAGCTGTCCCTTACAAGCGCATGGTTTAGAAATTCATACTCCACACACACACACACACACACACACACACACACACACAGCAGGAATGAAGGAGAAAGAAAAAATATTTTGGCTAATGAGAGCCAAAGTTCTCACCGCCAGAAACAGAAGTTACAAGCAAGGAAATATACTGTAGTATTAGATTAGAATTAGAGGCATCAATATGAACTTGTGGTTTTATAAGTAGGTAGGCCGACGGGTATGGATGGATGTGAATACATGTGTCCTAGCTCTGTCCAGTGAGAGATCCTAGAAGCAATGACATTGCTTCAATGTCAAATTGCTGGTCCAAGAACCAATGAACACAAGTGGCCAGATCATGGTTTCTAATACTATTCTCCAATAAATGAACTAGAACTCCTTAGAAAAATAGTTAATTCCAGGGTTGGGGACAGAGAAAATATGTGATGAGCCTGGAACACCTTGTGATACTAAAGAACACATCAAAGGAAGCACATCAAAGGGAATTAGGGCCAGCCTTAAGGAGCTCCCAAGGGCCAAAACCATTTGGGACACTTGTAAACGATCAAATAATGAGAGCATTAGATTATAACCCAAGATAAACTAAACATCTGTGAGTTCATAATGATATAAGTAAATAATCGAAGAAATAAATAAACAAATGGTGGAGAATGGACAGCTTTTCCTTCCTGGAGCATCCCAATTAATAAATATGGAAAAAATCACTAAAAGAGAAATTATCACTAGGCAACCTCCACAGTGAGAACTGTCTCAGGCAAGATCTACTAATGGACGCTAACGTTAATGGGTGAGAGTATGGTGAGATATGGGCATATCTCAGAATATCTCCCCGTAAGATGCTTTTCAATTAAAAAGAGAAAGTAGCGTCTGCGGGCAGAAACTTGGCAGACAGCACTTCACCAAGTGCTGTCACTTCGCTTCATCAACATCACGTACCCTCTGAAAGATGCACTGAGAAATATACAACGTTACTTCCGTGGTACTCTTGCCCCAGATGCATAACTTTGGTGAGGAAACGTCAGACAAATCCAAATTGAGGAGCATTCTGTAACTACTACTCTTTAAAAATACCACGGTCAGGAAAGTAAAAGGCTGATGAAATTGTGTACCTTGGAGGAGACTGAGGAGAAATATGAACTGCACTCAGCGTGAGCCCCTTGCCTGGCTCCTGGGCTACGCAAAAGGCCTCAAAAGGCCTCATTAGTGGGAAAGAGGCAAAATTCAGATGATTAGTTAGCAGGATGGACTCAATGTTATTCGTTTCCTAACTTTGATAACTACACTATGATTATGCTGGACGTGAACATTAGGGATAGATGAAGGGTATATGGAAGCACTCTGTACTATTTTTGTAACTTTTCTGAAATATGAAACTATTTCAAAATTGAAAATTTTCATAATACAGCATAACAAAGTACCATAAAAATTAAAATTCAACCTATTTCTTCTTATAACTAAACAGTGGCAGCACTTCTTTAAAATCTCAAACAGTAATAAAGTTCTAAGGCACAGAACACCTTGGTCATTCACACTCCAATCCCATGCCTGGCGAAGTAAGCTCAGCCTTCCAAGAAAAGAAGGGTCGGGACTGCACACGAAAAGAACCACACCTTCTGCCGCCAATCCAAGCCTTTTCAACGCCAATACTCCGATCAGTTAACAGACCAAAAGGTGTATTCACAGAATATGGAAAGTATTTATAATTACAGTTTGTCATTTTGAACAAATGCTATTGACATCAATCAATTCATAAGACAAAAAAGAAAACCACCATAAGGTCGTAGAGACATGCGACAAACAGGAAGCTCAGAATCCTGCTGTGGCATCTTATATAATTAGCTGATTAAACAATCTGAAGGAAGGTTAAGTGGTAAGAAGAAATTAAAGTCAGATGAATAGTTGGGCCACTCAACCTTATAATAAGCAACATCAGTGGGAAAAGAAATCCTTAGCAGTTATAAAAAATGGAAAGGTGTTTGTATATATACACTAAAGTTTCCATATACAGTATATATGTGCGTGTGTTGTAGGTATATGTATGTATGTATATATACATATATATAATCAGACTGTTTATCTGATAAGCATCTCCACATATTAGTAACACAGACAGTAACCCCTGATTCTACAGATCAGGGGTCAGCAAGCATTTTTCTTAAAAGGTCCAGATAGTAAATATTTTTGGAGCTGCGCAATTCAAACAGTCTGTGTCACAACTATTCTACTCTGCATTGTAGCACGAAAACAGCCATACACAATACATGAATAAATAAGGGTGACTATGTTTAAATAAAACTTTATTTACAAAGCAGACAGTGGACCAAACTTGACCCACGGGCCATAGTTTGATGATCCTGCACTAATTTGCTCATCCCTCTAGTAACATCCAATTTAAATTTTTCAATTTGGGAAATAAAACTAGAAGTCAGGGTACCTTGGTAACCCTGATAAGCTAACAATATTCATTTCAAGCTCTTCATCAGGATTTTGAATTTCTATACTTGATTTTAATGTCATCAGACTTCTCACAAGGTGCGTGGCTTCATATGCAGTTTGAAGATATTAAGTTCTGACATTTTGCCGCTTAATTGGAAGCAAATGAAATTCAAGTTTTGTTATTCACTTTTCACCATGATGTGTTCTCTCAAGAATCAAGTCCTTTCTGCAAACTGAAAATGGAGATTGAAAATTACAAAGAACGAGCCTTAAATGCCACACATGATGGAAGAACTTATACACATATATTAGTTTCAATAATTATCTTCAGCATTTTTAGAAAACACAAGAATTATGAAATCTGGACTGTGCCACGAACAAATCTGTCTGAATTTCAGTGGCAGAATCACAGTTGGTGGTTTGCAATATGCCAATAACATACAATTCTACAGCTTTCATTTAAACCCAGATTTAAGTGCCAGGTGCAGACATAAAGTAATTTTGTGTTAAACTGGGAAGGATATATGATTTTAGAAAATCTACTCTACAAGAATACACAGTAGCACAGCAAAAGAAAATGAGACCTTCACAAAAACATCACATATTAAAAATCTCTATCATCTCCTTCAAAAAATAAAGGAAATGTCTTGCTTTTAAATTTGTGAAACGTGACTCAAATCCATATTTTAACAGATGGAATCTTCACTGCTGTCCATGGAGTAGATTGTTTTTGAAAGTTCACTTTAACTTTCAATAGTTATTACTTCATCGCTCTTCTGATCCATTCACCTATCCAGTCTCCACGAGAAAAGACAGGCAGAATTTAGGATAACACCCACGATGACCCGCCTATAAATAAAACTCCAAACTTGGCCACACATTGCCACCTCCCTCAGAACAAGTCATTTCAGCTGCCTGAGACATCAGAACCCTCCAACAGAAAACCCATTTCGTAAGCATCACACGTAAATGCATATATAAACCACTTGGATCGAGGGTGGCCTCTTTCATGGATAAAAATCAGAGCTAAAAGCCCAGAACTATGTGTAGCCAAGTGGCTAAGAGCACAGAATTCACAAAGAGAACTACATTCAAAACCAGCTCTGACCTTACTTCTTAGATGGATGTTGGCCTAATCCACTGGCCTCTTGGCCATCGCTAAGCCTTACTTGTCCTCATCTGGAAACAGGATAGTGACTGTGGTAGGCAGAATAATGCCCATGACTGTCCACACCCAAATCCCCAGAAACTGTGGACGTTGCCCTTCCATGGCAAAAGGGACCTGAAGATGCGATTCAGATCAAGGACCTTAAAACGGGGAGACTGTCCAGGATTATCCAGTGCGCCTCAGCTAATCACAGGAGTCTGGATAAGTGGAGACCCTTTCCCAGCTGTGGTCAGAGGGAGATATAACAATGGTTAGAGAGAGATGACACTTCTGGCTTTGAGGATGAAGCCAGGGAGCCTTGAGCCAAGGAACGCGGGGGCCTCTGGAAAGCAAGAGAATGAATTCTCCCCTAGGGCCTCCAGGAAAGAATGCAGCTCTGCTCCACCTTGACGTTACCCATGTCAGACTTCTACCCTACAGAACTACAAGTTAATAAATGTGTGATGTCTTAAACCACTAGTTTGTGGTAATTTGTTATGGCAGCAATAGGAAACTAATCTAGTGCCAGGACCTCTCCTCCTGGACTTGTGACAAATCAGAGAGAAGGCGTGTCGACTTTCAGAACACAAGCGCATGCTTACTGTTAGCTATTATTAAGTGATAGCGTGGTGGCTGATAAATATATACTTACAGAAAATTGAGGATCAGTTTCAAGAGTAACTACAGATTGAGGCAAAGTTCTTCGATACACCAATAATAAGAGGGGAAAACAACAGGAAAAGGAAAGGAAGAGGCTTGCTAGAAAAAGTCAACATCACAATAAGCACAGAGTGAAGTTCTTCTGCAGGTGCCCTCCATCCTCCCCTCAACCCCTCACACAAACACAGAGCAGCATTTTACATCTCATTTCACTGAAAAGAAAACTGAGACTCAGAAAAAGTAATATGACTAGAGCTTAGCTATAAGTATAGAATGAATCCGAAATTGGAAGTCAAATCCATCCAACTTCAGAGATCTTATTTTCTCCCAACCTCACTGCCCCGGAGCATCTAACATGTCGACAGCAAAGCCTTCTGGGAAACTCCAGGCTATGAGCACCTACAAGTCTTGGAATCAAATTCTATTCATTCTTGATTAACTAAAGCTAACACCCCACCTTACCAAGTTAACATAATTTTGATACCACTACCTAAAAGTTTCTGAACATATCTGAGGGTAACCATGCTAAAGATATCATCACTCAGTCTTGATCAGAAGAACTTTTTAAAAGAATCAAAAGATGTTGCAGATTCTGTCTTCATACAGGAAATGGCAGGGGACGTAAGTCAAGTCGTTGCCTAAGTGAGGTCGCCAAGACTCTAGGCCCAGACGCCACACGCCCTCCAAAGCCATTTTACTGCCATAGCCCTTGAGTCATCTGTCTGTCTCTGTTGATTTCTTCATGTAAGGGCTGCGCACATCCAGAAAAAGTTGATTATTATGGGTCTCATGAACATCTTTTACACACTCAACATTAATATATCAAATTGTTTGACTCTGAAATAAAGACGTGTAACTCTTTAGAAAGGCATCATGTTTCCGGCCCTGGAGAAGGTCCAAAGTATGTGGAAAAATAACTAAAAATGACACTGAACTTGAAGGTGCCTTTAAGACCCTTTCTTCACCTAAGGAACAAGATTGGCCTCAATGAGTAAGCCGGACTCCACTGAATCACTTCGTCTGCGGTATCAAAGCAAAATCGGCAAGAAACACAAAAGACAACATGCACTTGATTTTGCTTCTGGTAGGGAACTCTCCGCGTTTGCCACATTTTTCAATATTCTTCCTAACACAAGACTATGATGATGATGCTTCTGAACCCCCAAGATAACAATGGCATCACGTAAAACAACACATCTTTGAACGATGGCAGGGAGGTTTCATAGGCAGATTTGCCTGTAAAGAATAAATGCAACAGAGAGAAAATGCAGTAAAAATGTGAGAGCTCTATCACAGTATAACATTCCAAAAAACTAACAATAAAAATCAAGTAGTTGGAGATACATGTATTTTATGACGGAAGTAAGGCTGTTCCGTAACATACGGTTCTAAACTATCACTATTCCAAAAACGACTTTTTCTTCCCATAGGTCAATCTAGGAGTTTCTATAGTTAGGATCACACATATCGATACCTTTACCTTTTTTTTTTTTTTTTTGCCCTTTGACTCAAGGATACACCTTTAAAAACATGGTAGGGAATTCCCTGATGGTCCAGTGGTTAGCACTTGGCGCTTTCATTGCCGGGGCCCAGGTTCGGTCCCCTGGTCGGGGAACTAAGAATCCACAAGCTGTGTGGCACAGCCAAAAGAAAAAAGAAAAGGAAAACTAAGAGACACTAGCACGGTTATATAGATTAGTGCAGTATGTTACCTACTCACAAGAGGGGAACCTAACGAGATAAATATTTAACAGTGTCATTTCAAACAATATACCATGTAGGAGGGGGTAAGACATTCCCTACCTGAACAACCAAGGAGACCAACACCATCACAAGCTTCTACCTGTGGATGATCAAAGGTTACTGTCCCACAAGAGCTAACAGCATCCTTTAAGAAGGTAATATTTCATGGACAGAGATGCTTAATAAAGATATTGTGCTTCATCTGGAAATCACAGTGAAATCTAGTCACCTATGACACTCCCCAGCTTATATTTCAGAGCTAGGATTTAATTCTGCTGTCCCTTAGGGTGACACACTGTGTCACCCACTGAGCCTCCAGACTAATTAGATTCCCAATTTAAGAGTTATGCTCAACTAATAGCCTTGAGTGTTATCAACCGCAAACCACAATGAACACATGCAAATGCTGTAGCCATCAGCTGGCTGACCCACTCGTGAGACATAATGCAAACCCTTCCCCCTCCCATCCCCGTTACCAAGGACCACTGTTCCCTTTGTACCCACCCATGAGGTTACAACTACATTACACTATTGCTGAAGTGTTAATAAAAAGCAAGACTGCACAGTAAGACAGAACAAAATGAACCTGAAATTGGCTAATCACACATATATGGGTTGACACCAAATTGGAGGAGGTAACATTTGTTGAGATTTTCCCATGAGCACATGCAGCTTCCCCTCAAAGAGATGACGGTAAAACTGGGAAAGAAGCCCTATGAACCTCAGAATCAAAGGTAATGATGTAATAATGAATTATTGTGTAGACATGGGCCCAAAAAAACTATCAAATCAATTTTTAAGCTTTCTAATGACTGAACTCACTTTAACGACAGAGGCAACACTAAATCCTTAGTCATTCTCTGAGCCTTACTTGCTCTCATGGTTCATTAAAAACTCATTTAAATAAAGCTACAGTTTTACTGGTCGAGTAAGCAAAACAACAGCAAAAGAATATATTGGGGCCAGTGGTGTTTTATAATAGTAGTAATACAAGCTGTAACTAATAAAAACAAACTCACAACAGAAGGAGAATCTCAAGCTTGCCACTGAAAAACTTTAAATGTTATATAAGCAAGATTAATTCTCTGCTTCATCAGCATTTTAAAAATTAAGTGTATATTGTCTGATACCAAAAAAAAAAACCCACAGCTTAGGAGAGAACTCTAAATGCCATGGGCACACTGAAGGCGCAGCCACTTTTCCTCCTGGCTAAGCTAAGAAAGGTAAAGAGCTGGAGTCCTTTCCCTGCACTGTACCTGGAGCCTCAACCTCAAATCTGTCTCAACTTCCAGCTCCGGGGCTTGAGATCTGAGAGGCAGCAGGTCCTCACCTACGGGTGCCCTGCCCCCGTCTCCTTGCCACTGTCAACCTCCTAACATACATCTCTCCAAAAGTGAGCGAGGGGTAGAAACAGGATTCAACAACAAGGTGTTTTAATCTGTACACAATTTAGCTTGACAATCAGTACGTGTAACACATTGACTCAGGAAGAGCTGCGTTAACGAATTGTAAATGAGAGACTCCCCCAGGAGTGACTCCTTTGATGAATTCCATAGTCTGGGGGTCGGGGATCTAAGTTTAAAAATATATGTATTATTAATCAAAAGTCCAACATCACGTAGGAAACAGACAGGCACAATGTGACAAGCGAAAACCACACACACACACACAGAGCCTTTCAATCAATGCTTTACTCTAAACTGTGATTAAAAGGTCCGTGACAAAAACCTACAGCCCCAGCGATGCGACTGGAGCTTTGCGGAGTATGTATGCACGAGCGACACTTCCCCTCTGTCCCACAAAGACATGCCACTGTACACGGACTCCACAGTCTAGGGCACCAGCCTCAACCATCCCCAACCCCTGAACCACAGACCAAAGGGATGAGAGGCTGCAATGTGATCGCTCAGCCCAGAAACGCAGCACCACAATTACCCCCAGGCAGGACCACTGCTCATGCCTGCCGTCCTGCACTTCTGGATTTCTGCCTCCACTTGGTGAGTCTGCTGAAGCTGAGTTGAGACCTTGGTTAGGAAGCCCCTCTAGTCTTTTTTACCTCCTCAGCTAGCCAGGTAAATTAAGCCAGGGCCTCTTCCACTGACCTGAAAACCTTGTCTCCGTATGCCCTCACCAGCCCTGCACCTAGCAAGATACAAACGTCTACGTGAGAGGGCAGCAGGAGTCGATGTGAGCCTCAAGTCACAAGGGCAGCCTCCCATCAACCTGCGCCCTAGACTCCGTGCTGTATGGAGTGCACATGTATCAGGTGATTCCGGGCTCGCGGGAGAAATCTGCCACGGCTCATCAAATAACCACCTCACAGAACAATGCGTTCACATAGTCTCCCTAAGCAACCCATCCCTGATTCCACTGTTGAATCTATGACAAATGACTCATCACTAAAATTCCTTGCCAGTCAAATCCGGCGAACTATAATACTTTATTTTTTTGGCAGTCGGTAGTGGAAAACTTCCCATCCTAAAACAGAAATTTAAAGGATCACTTCCTTAGTTCTAAATTTTGCAAATTATGTTTAAAATTAGAAGCACGAGAAAAGAAAACTTGGCTCTGGTTCCATCAAGCCATCAGTACCGAGGAGGAGTTAAGCAGAAAGCATCTCGGCACAACGGTTAGACCTAGAGATCGTGCAACAGAGGTAAGCGAATCATCATCTCTGGCATTTACAGGCAAGATCATACTTCCAACTGAAGGAACCCGCCTTGTTTCCAAGGCAACTTGCCATTTGTATAGGGGACTCACTTGGGGGTTAGTAATCCCTTAACTGCTGACTTCACAATTTGAACCAGACTCCCACTGATATCTTAGCTTCCATCTAAAAGCATCGTCAGGAAAAAAAGAGAGTTTAACTGCTTTAAAAGACAGGAATTCAGAAGATTCTGTGGCATTCATTGACTTTGCGGGGCAGGAGAGGGACACAGGAGCAAAAAGTGACTAAGAAAAGCACAGCAGAAGAACTGGGAGTCGCTGCTTCTCAGTCATTTGTTTCCCATTGAAGATGCATCAAACGCACCACTTCTGTTCACTCCAAGTTCTGAACGGAAGTTCAGTTTATACTGATATATAACAAAAAGTCAGTCTTCATTCTGACAACCACAAGCCAATATTAGCAAAAGATCAGAGTTCAACAAATCTGTTTTGTAAAATATAACACTAATGTTACATTACAAAATGCCTTTCAGCTTAATTTGCATGCAAAAAGACAAAGTGTGACTTTTAAATATCCACCCGGAGGCAAAGATGAAAAACTTCAAACATTTTCTGACTCCTTTTTGCTACACTCATTATCCCACCATCTTCTACAAAAGGAGCGATAATGTGTCCTTGACATTATCCCAAATTATCTTCAGTATGCAAGACAATGCTGATTAAATTAAGCTCATTTAAATCAGCTGGCAGGTTTATTCAAAAAGTAACTAAATAATAAAATTCTTTATAGCAACTACTCTTCATTAGTATAACCTGCTTAGCAATGTTTTTTTAAAAAGCGGACACAGAATAAATACTAATTGCGTGTCAATCCTTTCTCCTCCATGTTGGACGGATGAAAGAAATACCTTAGAAGTTGAACATCTCCCCTAATCCACAAATCACTTTAATACTAAAATTTCACACAAATCTTTTGAAATCCAGTGCCATCTAATGGATTTAGCCAAGCACAAAGAGTTTTGAAACCTGACTTTTTGGCAGAACATATTCTGAAGACAGACAGAATTTCTGCTTTCCTTCCATTTACATCTCACAGAAAACCTCCCCATGGCTAACCTGGAACTGGGCCGGTGGGCGGGGGTCGGTCAAGTCAAGGTCATCCCATCATTTGCAGTGCCCTCCGCTCCTTTCATAAGGGCGAGGCTGCCAGTCTTAGATGGGTTCCCCAGGATGACTGAGGCTCAGAGAGGTGACCCCTCCCAGCTGTGGGACCTGGACAGCTCCTCCACATTTTGGGTCTCAGTGCTGCACAGGGCTGTTGCACATGTTATTTTACTGAATTCTGAGCAAGTGCTTGGAAGGGTTCCTGCAGGTCGCAAGTACTCAATAAACGTCAGCTACCATGATGATTTTAGAGAGCGTCAAGAGATTGAGGTTATCACCGGAGGAAGATGAAGGGCTCCAGGACTAAGTTCAGCCGTGTGAACTTCATCCTGAAAACCCTGGGGCAGCCCTGAATGCCCAGCAGTGTAATCTGCGTTTACTCTGCAGAAGGCTTGGAGGAGTTTGGAGAAAGGACTGGAAAGGTAAACATGGCAGCTCCTTAGTCCAATAAAGAAGAAGTCAGGAGGGCCTAGACTCATAGGAAAGCAGTGGAGTGAAAACACAATTAACACAAATAATTATTAAAACGCAGAGCTGAGACTTATTTAAAAGGCTTTGGTGCTTGGTGGGTGAGTGGCGCCTTGGAGGAGGGGGACAAATCTGAGATGTCTAGGCTTGGGTGGCTGGGCAGGGGGCAAGTATAAGGACGAAGAAGTTTGGGATGAAAAACGATGCATCCAGATTGAGGTACATCCAGGATCCAATTCCCAGTAGACACCTGGAGTTGGGGGTCCATGGTGGGAAGGGGAGTTCAAGACTTATGACCTGGAACTGGGCGATGTCATTGGTGGATGGTGGGTGAAGCCAGGAGTTTATTTAAGGTCCCAATCTGGACGTGGAGCATGTAGGGAAATCAGAACCAAACCGCCACAAAGCTGAGATTGCAGGCTTCTCTTCTCTTCCTCCAATTTCATTTTGGAAGAAATTTGAGAATTGACTAAACAATGTAAGTAAACTCAAGGAAACCAGGAAAGGGAAAGTATCACGGGGTAGTGATCAGTAGTATTTAAATACCACCAGGAGGCATATTAGCACTTTCTCAAGGAAGGTGACATCAATACATATTTTCAACAAGTGGAACCTAAAGCTACTGCAATACACGTGCTAAAATAATTTCAGTAATAGGGAATGAATGGTAAAAGAATAGGAAAAAACACTTAATTTTTAGTCTACCTATATACAAAAAATAGACACTCAGATATTTGTTCAAATAACACGAAGCAAATAAATTCGTCTTTACATTATGTTTGCCTCAACAGATGAGGATTCTGTAAACAGCTCTTGGTTTTCTTGTGCAAAGGTCTGTTTCTTTCATCTTCGTGTCCCACCCTGCTCCTGCCTGAAAGGTGCCCCAATAAATACATAATGAATTAATATCAGTTTGCGTATCTATTTTGCAACCCCTTTGAAAAGCACAGGCAAGCTAATACCAGCAGCTCATCCACTGCAAGTCCTCAGGGCATCATGCCCTAACCTCACGCCTCTGCTTGCACACCCAGAAAACCACAGCCTGCAAGAAGAGAGAAGGAGATCAGTGCAGCCTGTACCTTAGCTCACAGAATGAGACCAATTACCCATGTCATCGTCCTCCTACTTTTTCAACACTCTAACATCCAGATCTTACTATTTATTCTCTGAAACCAGAAGTACTTTTGAAGTAGGCTGAGGCTAGAATCTCGGGAAACAGTAGGCTGATGCAAAACAAAGGGCCACGGACGTTCCCGGAGTCCCTGACCCTCCAGCTGCGGTTTCCACCTTTCCTATAGGAAGGATCACAACTTGGACTGCTGATAATACAAGGCTGCACCGGAGTATAAGGCTCATCACCTACTTCACTTTACTTATTCTTTTACTCACACTGTGTACCTACTATGTGCCAAGAAATGAACGAAATGAAAGAATGAACCTTCTCCACAGAAAAACCAAAATGCACAGAGGTATTGAATTCTGCATGTAGTTGCAGCAGGTTCACAGACCTCCCCTCTAAAAGAAAGAAGACAGAATGAAAGACACATTTCCTAACATTCAATTAAATATCAATACACATTTCTTAAATTCCATCACATCACTCTGATTACCACAGTTATATATTAGCAGTGTAAATCTCTTCTCAATATCCTCAAATTCTCTTTATTTCCTTGAAGTATTCCTGCTACTTTCTCTGCTCCATCTTCCCATTTTACTATATAGATGTTCAAAGCTAAAACCCAGAAATAAGGAATCACTTTACATGGATTGGAATAAAAGAGAATCATAAACAAAATTCCTGACTATTTAAGAAATGTGGGACTTCTCTGGTGGCGCAGAAGTTAAGAACCCGCCTGCCCCAATGCAGGGGACACAGGTTTGAGCCCTGGTCCAGGAAGACCCCACATGCCACAGAGCAACTAAGGCCATGCGCCACAACTCAACTACTGAAGCCCGCGTGCCACAACTACTGAAGCCCGCATGCCTAGAGCCCGTTCTCCACAACAAGAGAAGCCACCACAATAAGAAGCCCGCGCACCGCAACAAAGAGTAGCCCCCGCTCACCACAACTAAAGAAAGCCCGCGTGCAGTAATGAAGATCCAACGCAGCCAAAAATAAATTAATTTAAAAAAATAAAATAAAATAAAAAATGTGATTACCGTAACAGCAGCAGCAGTAGCAACCAAGTGATACTAGTGGCAGGAGCTGACCCTTCTTATCCTCAAAATACAAAGAGCACTGCTATCACACCCTCTCAACATCCAGGGAAATGAGAAACCTACAAGGTTGCGTTAACTGGCTGTGGTCCACCACCACTTGTAATTGGCAAAACCTCCCAAGTGTGCTTGAAGCCAATGGTTTCGCTCTGAATCCCTGCAGGACAAACATTATTTCCCATAGATCACCACATTTCCTTGTAAAAGGATCTCACACCTTTTTATTTTTATTATTATTATTATTATTATTTGCGGTACGCGGGCCTCCCACTGTTGTGGCCTCTCCCGTTGCGGAGCACAGGCTCCGGACGCGCAGGCTCAGCGGCCATGGCTCACAGGCCCAGCCGCTCCGCAGCATGTGGGATCCTCCTGGACCGGGGCACGAACCCGTGTCCACTGCATCGGCAGGCGGACTCTCAACCACTGCGCCACCAAGGAAGCCCTCTCACACCCTTTTAGAAGATAGTATCCACCCCCAGAAAACCAACCACCACTGGGGGATCCTGAACCCTGGATTCCAGGGCCCTTGGTTGAACCTCTGCTGTGACACTTTGCCCCGTCTGTACATCTGTGCAGTGGTCTCAGTGCATCACCCTGCTCTCCCCCGATGAAGTCAACACAGTCAATACCTTGGACATGATATAAGGAATTTAAAACAACAGTATGAATGACCCAAGGACTGAAAGAAAAGGTGAGAGAGACAACAACGCAGAAGAAAGTAACAACAGGAAACCATCTGCAAGCCGAGGAGACCCCGGGGATTCTGGACCCGGTGGCAAACCAACCCAGAACCTGACTGCTATGGGGCCCACACTCCTCACCAAGAGTTTTATCTCTGAAACCACTGAAAATGCTGGAAATGTCTTAATGATCCAGAAGCTGGAAACCGCTCAGACAATAAAATCACTCTCACACACAAGAGACCCCACAGACCGTACAGTCTGTCTACACAGGCATGATAGCAAACGCAGAAAAGGCCACTGCTGGGACATTTAAGCACAGTTCCTACAACCTTGCGTACTAGCCTAAAAGAAAGGAAAATACAAACTCCCAAACTGGCCAAATTAGTGCTTATGGTAAAACACAAATCTAATTAGACACTTAACATCAAAATTGCCAGAAATAAACACACACTTCATGTAAACAAACCATTAATAGGCTGTTGCTTTTTCTTTGAAAGAAGCACATTATTTATAAACTGCTGCCACCTTAAAACTGGCCTCATTCAATCCTGTCAGACAGTGAAACACACTTAGGCAAGCGGGAAATTAGGAGGGGGGGAAAAGTCACTTCACAAATTGTGACATCACTAAGTGTCATAAGTGAATAAAACAGAATGTTGCACAAGACTGTATAAAGACAAGATCTTTATTCAATACCTTCACCAAGAAAGAAAGGCTGAATTAAACTTCCACATGTGATGAAACTATAAGTTCACTTATCAGTTTCCCCTCATAAAATAACAGTAATGGAAAACCTCTCAAATCAGTGATCCAGACTTCCTGGTGTCAAATATTCCCAGTGGAGCCTTCAAAACCACAAGAGAGTCAGGAAATCTGAGCGCCGGCTTGCACGGGTGCTCTGGGAAGACTGGCCGCTGTGCCCTAACCTGGCTGCCTTCCTGGAAGCTACCACCAGGTGACATCCCTGGGATATAAGCTCCCTGATAAACAAGACACAACACGTGTACAAAGAAATGGGTCTGACTGATGAGAATCTAACGAAAGCTGTCTGGGTCACAGGACTTGAAAGAAAAGAAGCTTTGCAAAGACACAACACCAATACTCCAAGCACTCTGGAACGCACTTCCACCCCGGGAATTTGCTCTTTGGAGGTAGCTGTCAGCTTCATTCCACTTCCTGGAGGATGAGCTCAGGGGCTGGACTCCAGATATTGCGGTCTCTGTACCATGAGTGCCAGGCGGGACACAGGTGCCAGGGTGAACAGAGCAGCAGATCGACTGGGGTGAAGCCCTGCGAGAGGCGGGGCAGAGAAGCTGGGCAGAAAGAATGAAGCACAGAAAGAGTCTTCAAGGGCGAAGGGGAATCACCCAGCCAGAGGCTGCAGAGGAAGAAGAGGGAGGCGGGGCCACAGCCCCTCGTGCAGGGCAGCTCTGATCCCAGGGGGAGGGCTGCTGAGTTTCCACCCTCTTTCAAACAGAGAAAGCAAAAGCACAGGTTCTCATAGACCTGGAATAACAATCCTTGATTTGCAAACAAATAATACAGCTTCACAATGCCTTATCCACAATTCCAACATCAAATGGCTCCAGAATCGAACCTGTTTTCGTAAGTTTCTGAGAAGCACATTCGGCAAAACCGAATCTGGACCGATGCAAGATTATTTATAATATGCATTTACTCGCATGTTGGAGAGAAGGCACGTGTCCCCGCAGAGCCGTCAATGATTGGACTACGGAGTTCTGCCTTCAGCATCACAGGGGATGTTACATGTTCTGATCACCTTCCCTACTGCCTTTCTAAAATGGGAAAAAATCTGGACTCTAACATCTGGCCGTAGGGATTTCAGGCAAGGCATCGTGGCACTCTCAGCGGTGCGCTGGCTCTCGAGAACTCACGGTTAAATTTTCAGGAATTCTGCAAACCCACTGTTAAACACAGTCATCATTAAAATTTACTTATGCAAACTTACAATTAAATAAATTCAGTTAAAATCAAAGGTAAATAAATGAAACTCACCCCTTCCTAATTACACTACTGCGTTTCACTGCTCTCTGTGGTCTGAGGATATGCATGTCTCTCTCATCCACAGGGTGGAAATGTTACATAATGGTGTAAATGGTGTGTTTCCAACTCCACACTCACTGACGACGTCACACTGGTTCTTGAAATGGGCCACAGTAGAGCATTCACACCACAGAAAGCAACAAACTCTACAAATCAGTGGGTTGTTGAACATTTACAGGCACATCTGTGCTTTAAGCTCTCTTGACACTCTGAAGACAAAGATGAGCCATGAGTACCTCATGATGGTAGAGCTCAGAGTGGGCTCCAGTGCACAACAGACAGCGTAGAAGGGGAATTTGAGAGACAAGGTCTATGGAGCAGAAACTTCAGGAACCCCAGGGCCCCTTTCCCAGGGTTCTGTTAGCAATCAGAGAACAAGCCCTGCAGGCAGCCTCCTTCCCGGCCTCCTACCCCATTCCCAGGGCATTACTTAGAGGTCAGCTCCCAACTGCCAGCAGGCATCAGGGAGGCACTAACCATTTTATTCAATGTTAAGGCCCCAGGGCCTAACCCGTGCCTTGCACATAGTAGGTGCACAGTACATATTTACTGAAGGAATGAATGAATCCTCCAAAGCACCTTGTGGTCCAATACACGCTATATTTCAAAGCCCGTAAGGTAAGAAAAAGTGCCAAACAAACAGACCATTTGCTAAACCTCTTCTAGAGGAAGAATTCATGAGGTGAAAAAAATGAGTATTATATTTATAAAGATAGAAGTATATGAAATTTCCTTTACTTTCTGATTTAAGTAAGTAGTTTTGCTTGAGTCTGACATCTATTACTTGCAATATTGTTTCTATGAAAAAAACAAGAGTTCCAAATAACTGATTTTAAAATGAGGTTTTAGAGCACAAATCCATTCCTAAGTTGGAGATAGAAGCCTAAATATATAGTCACCATAGCAACTTTTTCACAAGCTCTCATAGCCCTAATTTGAGATACAGGTAAAATTTTAAAGAAAAAAAAAATAACCACCATTCAAAACAATTAAATAATCAAAACATTCCATAAAGACATATTCACAATAATATAGAAAATGCAGGAGCCAATTTTTCAGGAGATAAAGTTAATGCTTCTTTCCTAATCTTAATACATTATTTATAAGGCACTCAGAAGGTTTCTTATTTGTTGCCTAAGAGAACCATCATCCTGTACATAACTGCGTGTAACTGATATTTCACACATGGTATCCGCATGAGAAACACAAATGCAGAGAGGAGGCAAGGATTTCCAATGCATATACACCTAACATTCTAAATGCTTCCTTTACGGAAGTGGAAATTTAAAACTCCCCGATCTGTAGTATGAGACTCAAAAAGACTTCCGCCCTAAGATCTAATCTATGTTCCTAAAGGAATAACAAAGTTCTCTTATTCTATAGATCCTCCACAGATGAAGTCTGGCCTCACGGGCAACCTCCAATTTGAATCTTGTGCAAACCCCCTGAAGCCCAAGACGGCACACCCTCTCCTGCTGACAGCGTAACCTCTGTCTCCTGAACCGAGGAAGCCACAGGTCTGCAACAGGACGATCCATCTTGTGTGGCAGGTGTCGGATCACAGGGAGGAGCGGCTCTGGGCAGTTCAGCTGCCTCACCTGCTGCTGTTTTTCAGAACCATCTCTGCACACAGCAGCTACAGGAAGCCCAGGACAAAGCATGTTCTTTAGCCCTGGTGCACCGCACTTGAAGAAAACCCACAATATATCTTTATCCCACAAATAGCGAATAATAAGTGCCATAGGGACCCACTCCATCCAGAAAAATATACTTACAATAACTTTTAGGGACCTCCCTGGTGGTCCAGCAGTTAAGACTCCTGCTTCCAATGCAGGGGCCGCTGCTTCAAACCCTGGTCAGAGAACTAAGATCCCACATGCTGGAGACCTTCAAGATGGCAGAGGAGTAAGACATGGAGATCACCTTCCTCCCCCAAAATACGTCAGAAATACATCTACATGTGGAACAACTCATACAGAACACCTACTGAATGCTCGTAGAAGACCTCAGACCTCCCAAAAGGCAAGAAATTCCTCACGTACCTGGGTAGAGCAAAAGAAAAAACAGCGACAAAAGAATAGGGATGGGGGGGCTTCCCTGGTGGCACAGTTGTTGGGAGTCCGCCTGCCGATGCAGGGGACACGGGTTCATGCCCCGGTTCGGGAAGATCCCACATGCCGCGGAGCGGCTGGGCCGTGAGCCATGGCCGCTGAGCCTGCGCGTCCGGAGCCTGTGCTCCTCAAGGGGAGAGGCCACAGCGGTGAGAGTCCCGCGTACGGGAAAAAAAAAAATAGGGATGGGACCTGCACCTCTGGGAGGGCGCTGTGAAGGAGGAAAAGTTTGCACACACTAGGAAGCCCCTTCGCGGGCAGAGACGGGGGGTGGCGGAGGGGGGAAGCTTCAGAACCGCGGAGGAGAGCTTAGCCACAGGGGTGCGGAGGGCAAAGCAGAGATTCCTGCACAGAGGATCGGTGCCGACCGACACTCACCAGCCCGAGAGGCTTGTCTGCTCCCCGGCTGGGGCGGGCGGGGCTGGGAGCTGAGGCTCGGGCTTCGGTCGGATCCCAGGGAGAGGACTGGGGTTGGCGGCGTGAACACTGCCTGAAGGGGGCTAGTGCACCACGGCTAGCCGGGAGGGAGTCCGGGAAAAAGTCTGGAGCTAACGAACAGGCAAGAGACCACTGTTTCGGGCTGTGCAAGGAGAGGGGATTCAGAGCGCCACCTAAAGGAGCTCCAGAGACGGGCACGAGCCGCGGCTATCAGCGGTGACCCAAGAGACGGGCATGAGACGCTAAGGCTGCTGCTGCCGCCACCAAGAAGCCTGTGTGCAAGCACAGGTCACTATCCACACCTCCCCTCCCAGGAGCCTGTGCAGCCCACCACTGCCAGGGTCCCGTGATCCAGGGACAACTTCCCTGGGAGAACACAGGGCGCGCCCCAGGCTGGTGCAACATCACGCCAGCCGCTGCAGCCGCAGGCTCGCCCCGCATCCATACTCCTCCCTTCCCGCGGCCTGAGTGAGCGAGAGACCCCGAATCAGCTGCTACTGTGACCCCGTCCTGTCTGAGCGAAGAAGAGATGCCCTTAGGCGACCTAAACACAGAGATGGGGCCAAATCCAAAGTTGAACCCCAGGAGCTGTGCAAACAAAGAAGAGAAAGGGAAACCTCTCCCAGCAGCCTGAGAAGCAGAGGATTAAATCCCCACAATCAACTTGATGTACCCTGCATCCGTGGAATACCTGAGTAGACAATGAATCACCCCAATATTGAGGTGGTGTACTTTGGGAGCAACGGTAGACTTCGGGTTTGCTTTCTGCATCTAATTTGTTTCTGGTTTTATGTTTATCTTAGTTTAATATTTAGAGTTTATTATCATTGGTAGATTTGTTTATTGATTTGGTCGCTCTCTTCCTTTTTTATATATAAATTTTTTTTTCTTTTTTCTCTTTTTGTAAGTGTGTATGTGTATGCTTCTTTGTGTTATTTTGTCTGTATAGCTTTGCTTTTTACCATTTGTCCTAGAGTTCTGTGTCTCTCTTTTTTTTTATAAGTATAGTTTTTAGCGCTTATTATCATTGGTGGATTTGTTTTTTGGTTTGACTGCTTTATTCTTTCTTTCTTTTGTTTTTATTATTTTTTACTTTTTAATTTTTTTTCATTTTTTATTTTAATAACTTTTTCTTTCTTTCTTTCTTTTTTTCTCCCTTTTCTTCTGAGCCATGTGGCTGACAGGGTCTTGGCACTCCGGCCTGGTGTCAGGCCTGAACCTCTGAGGTGGGAGAGCCGAGTTGGGGACATTGGTCCACCAGAGACCTCCCAGCCCCAAATAATATCAATCGGTGAGAGCTCTCCCAGAGGTCTCCGTCTCAACACTAAGACCCAGCTCCACCCAAAGACCAGCAAGCTCCAGTGCTGGACACCCCATGACAAACAACAAGCAAGACAGGAACACAACCCCATCCATTAGAAGAGAGGCTGCCTAAACCATAATAAGGTCACAGACATCCCAAAAAACACCACCGGACGTGGTCCTGCCCACCAGAAAGACAAGATCCAGCATCACCCACCAGAACACAGGCACTAGTCCACTCCACCAGGAAGCCTACACAACCCACTGAACCAACCTTACCCACTGGGGACAGACACCAAAAACAACAGGAACTACGAAACTGCAGCCTGCTAAAAGGAGACCCCAAACGCAGTAAGTTAAGCAAAATGAGAAGACAGAGAAATACACTGCAGATGAAGGATCAAGGTAAAAACCCACCAGACCAAACAAATGAAGACGAAATAGGCAGTCTACCTGAAAAAGAATTCAGAATAATGATAGTAAAGATGATCCAAAACCTTAGAAATAGAATGGAGAAAATACAAGAAACGTTTAACAAGGACCTAGAAGAACTAAAGAGCAAACAAACAATGATGAACAACACAATAAATGAAATTAAAAATTCTCTAGAAGAAATCAATAGCAGAATAACTGAGGGAGAAGAACAGATAAGTGACCTGGAAGATAAAATAGTGGAAATAACTACTGCAGAGCAGAATAAAGAAAAAAGAATGAAAAGAATTGAGGACAGCCTCAGAGACCTCTGGGGCAACATTAAACGCACCAACATTCAAATTATAGGGGTCCCAGAAAAAGAAGAGAAAAAGAAAGGGACTGAGAAAATATTTGAAGAGATTATAGTTGAAAACTTCCCTAATATGGGAAAGGAAAGAGTCAATCAAGTCCAGGAAGCACAGAGAGTCCCACACTGGATAAATCCAAGGAGAAACACGCCAGGATACACATTAATCAAACTATCAAAAATTAAATACAAATACAAAATATTAAAAGCAGCAAGGGAAAAATAACAAATAACATACCAGTGAATCCCCATAAGGTTAACAGCTGACCTTTCAGCAGAAACTCTGCAAGCCAGAAAGGAGTGGCAGGACATATTTAAAGTGATGAAAGGGAAAAACCTACCACCATGATTACTCTACCAAGCAAGGATCTCATTCAGATGTGACAGAGAAATTAAAACTTTTACAGACAAGCAAAAGCTAAGAGAATTCAGCTCCACCAAACCAGCTTTAGGCAGGAAACACAACAGAAGGAAAACACCTACAATAACAAACCCAAAACAGTTAAGAAAATGGTAAAAGGAACATACATATCGATAACTACCTTAAATGTAAATGGATTAAATGCTCCAACCAAAAGACATAGACTGGCTGAATGCATACAAAAATAAGACCCATATATATGCTGTCTACAAGAGACCCACTTCAGACCTAGGGACACATACAGACTGAAAGTTAGGGGATGGAAAAAGATATTCCATGCAAATGGAAATCAAAAGAAAGCTGGAGAAGCAATTCTCATCTCAGACAAAATAGACTTTAAAACAAAGACTATTACAAGAGACAAAGAAGGATACTACATAATCAAGAAATCAGGGCTTCCCTCGTGGCGCAGTGGTTGAGAGTCCACCTGCCGATGCGGGGGATACAGGTTCGTGCCCCGGTCCAGGAAGATCCCACATGCCGTGGAGCGGCTGGGCCCATAAGCCATGGCCACTAAGCCTGCGCATCCGGAGCCTGTGCTCCGCAACGGGAGAGGCCACAACAGTGAGAGGCCCACGTACCGCAAAAAAAAAAAAAAAAAAGAGAGAGAGAGAGAAAAGAAATCAACCCAAGAAGAAGATATAACAATTGTAAATATTTATGCACCCAACACAGGAGCACCTCAATACATAAGGCAAATGCTAACAGCTATAAAAGGGGAAATTGACAGTAACACAATCATAGTAGGGGATTTTAACACCCCACTTTCACAAATGGACAGATCAACCAAAACGAAAATAAATAAGGAAACACAAGCTTTACATGATACATTAAACAAGATGTACTTAATTGATATTTATAGGACATTCCATCCAAAAACAACAGAATACACTTTCTTCTCAAGTGCTCATGGAACATTCTCCAGGATACATCGTATCTTGGGTCACAAATCAAGCCCTGGTAAATTTAAGAAAATTGAAATCATATCAAGTATCTTTTCCGACCACAATGCTATGAGACTAGATATCAATTACAGGAAAAAATCTGTAAAAAACGCAAACAGGGCTTCCCTGGTGGTGCAGTGGCTGAGAGTCCGCCTGCCGATGCAGGGGACGCGGGTTCATGCCCCAGTCTGCAAAGATCCCATGTGTCGCGGAGCGGCTGGGCCCATGAGCCATGGCCGCTGGGCCTGCACATCCAGAGCCTGTGCTCTGCAACAGGAGAGGCCACAACAGTGAGAGGCCTGTGTACCGGGGGAAAAAAAAAAAAAAAACACAAACAAATGGAGACTAAACAACACACTACTAAATAACCAAGAGATCACTGAAGAAATCAAAGAGGAAATCAAAAAATACCTAGAAACAAATGACAATGAAAACACAACAACCCAAAACCTGTGGGATGCAGCAAAAGCAGTTCTAAGATGGAAGTTTATAGCAATACAATCCTACCTCAAGAAACAAGAAACAACTCAAACAACCTAACCTTATACCTAAAACAATTAGAGAAAGAAGAACAAAAAACCCCCAAATTTAGCAGAAGGAAAGAAATCATAAAGATTAGATCAGAAACAAATGAAAAAGAAATGAAGGAAACGATAGCAAAGATCAATAAAAGTAAAAGCTGGGGGGCTTCCCTGGTGGCGCAGTGGTTGAGAGTCCGCCTGCTGACGCAGGGGACACGGGTTCGTGCCTCGGTCCAGGAGGATCCCAAGTGCCGCGGAGCGGCTGGCCCGTGAGCCATGGCCACTGAGCCTGCGCCTCCGCGTCCATCCGGAGCCTTTGCTCCACAACGGGAGAGGCCACAGCAGTGACAGGACCGCATACCACAAAAAACAAAATAAACAAACAAAAAAAGTAAAAGCTGGTTCTTTGAGAAGATAAACAAAATTGATAAACCATTAGCCAGACTCATCAAGAAAAAAACGGAGAAGACTCAAATCAATAGAATTAGAAAAGAAAAAAAGTAACAATGACACTGCAGAAATACAAAGGATCATGAGAGATTACTACAAGCAACTCTATGCCAATAAAATGGACAATCTGGAAGAAATGGACAAATTCTTAGAAAAGCACAACCTTCCAAGACTGAACCAGGAAGAAATAGAATATATAAACAGACCAATCACAAGCACTGAAAGTGAGACTGTGATTAAAAATCTTCCAACAAAAAGCCCAGGACCAGATGGCTTCACAGGTGAATTCTGTCGAACATTTAGAGAAGAGCTACCACCTATTCTTCTCAAACTCTTTCAAAATACAGCAGAGGCAGGAACACTCCCAAACTCATTCTACGAGGCCACCATCACCCTGATACCAAAACCAGACAACGATGTCACAAAGGAAGAAAACTACAGGCCAATATCACTGATGAACATAGATGCAAAAATCCTCAACAGAATACTAGCAAACAGAATCCAACAGCACATTAAAAGGATCATACACCATGATCAAGTGGGGTTTATCCCAGGAGTGCAAGGATTCTTCAATATACACAAATCAATCAATGTGATAAACCATACTAACAAATTGAAGGAGAAAAGCCATATGATCATCTCAATAGATGCAGAAAAAGCTTTCGACAAAATTCAACACCCATTTATGATAAAAACCCTCCATAAAGTAGGCACAGAGGGAACTTACCTCAACATAATAAAGACCTTATATGACAAACCCACAGCCAACATCATTCTCAATGGTGAAAATCTGAAAGCATTTCCTCTAAGATCAGAAACAAGACAAGGTTTTCCACTCTCACCAATATTATTCAACATAGTTTTGGAAGTTTTAGCCACAGTAGTCAAAGAAGAAAAACGAGTAAAAGGAATCCAAATGGGAAAAGAAGAAGTAAAGCTGTCACTGTTTGCAGATGACAAGATACTATACATAGAGAATCCAAAAGACGCTACCAGAAAACTACTAGATCTATTCAATGAATTTGGTAAAGTAGCAGGATACAAAATTAATGCACGGAAATCTCTTGCATTCCTATACACTAATGATGAAAAATCTGAAAGAGAAATTAAGGAAACACTCCCATTTACCACTGCAACAAAAAGAATAAAATACCTAGGAATAAACCTACTGAAGGAGACAAAAGACCTGTATGCAGAAAACTATAAGACACTGATGAAAGAAATTAAAGATGATACAAACAGATGGAGAGATATACCATGTTCTTGGATTGGAAGAATCAACATTGTGAAAATGACTATACTACCCAAAGCAATGTACAGATTCAGTGCAATTCCTATCAAACTACCAATGGCATTTTCACAGAACTAGAACAAAAAATTTCACAATTTGTATGGAAACACAAAACACCCCGAAGAGCCAAAGCAATCTTGAGAAAGAAAAATGGAGCTGGAGGAATAAGGCTCCTGGACTTCAGACTATACTACAAAGCTACATTAATCAAGACAGGATGGTACTGGCACAAAAACAGAAATACAGATCAATGGAACAGGACAGAAAGCTCAGAGATAAACCCACACACATATGGTCAACTAATCTATGACAAAGGAGGCAAGGATATACAATGAAGAAAAGACAGCCTCTTCAATAAGTGGTGCTGGGAAAATTGGAGAGGTACATGTAAACGAATGAAATTAGAACACTCCCTAACACCATACACAAAAATAAACTCAAAATGGATTAAAGACCTAAACATAAGGCCAGATACTCTAAAACTCTTAGAGGAAAACATAGGCAGAATACTCTATGACATAAATCACAGCAAGATCCTTTTTGACCCACCTCCTAGAGAAATGGAAATAAAAACAAAAATAAACAAATGGGACCTAATGAAACTTAAAAGCTTTTGCAAAGGAAGCCATAAACGAGATGAAAAGACAACCCTCAGAATGGGAGAAAATATTTGCAAATGAAGCAACAAAGGATTAATCTCCAAATATACAAGCAGCTCATGCAGCTCAATATCAAAAAAACAAACAACGCAATCCAAAAATGGGCAGAAGACCTAAATAGACATTTCTCCAAAGAAGATATACAGATGGCCAACAAACACATGAAAGGATGCTCAGCATCACTAATCATTAGAGAAATGCAAATCAAAACTACAATGAGGTATCACCTCACACCAGTCAGAATGGCCATCACCAAAAAATCTACAAACAATAAATGCCAGAGAGGGTGTGGAGAAAAGGGAACCCTCTTGCACTGTTGGTGGGAATGTAAATTGATACAGCCACTATGGAGAACAGTATGGAGGTTCCTTAAAAAATTAAAAATAGAACTACCATAGGACCCAGCAATCCCACTATTGGGCATATACCCTGAGAAAACCATAATTCAAAAAGAGACATGTACCACAATGTTCACTGCAGCACTGTTTACATTTACCAGGATATGGAAGCAACCTAAGTGTCCATCGACAGATGAATGGATAAAGAAGATGTGGCACATATATACAATGGAATATTACTCAGCCATAAAAAGAAACGAAATTGAATTATTTGTAGTGAGGTTGATGGTCCTAGAGTCTTTCATATAGAGTGAAATAAGTCAGAAAGAGAAAAACAAATACCGAATGCTAACACATATATATGGAATGTAAAAAAAAAAAGGTTTGAGCAGCCTAGGGGCAGGATAGGAATAAAGACACAGACATAGAGAATGGACTTGAGAACATGGGGAGGGGAAAGGGTAAGCTGGGACAAAGTGAGAGAGTGGCATGGACATATATACACTACCAAATGAAAAACAGAGAGCTAGTGGGAAGCAGCCGCATAGCACAAGGAGATCAGCTTGGTGTTTTGTGACTACCTGGAGGGGTGGGATAGGGAGGGTGGGAGGGAGACACAAGAGGAAGGAGATATGGGGCTATATGTTTATGTATAGCTGATTCACTTTGTTATACAGCAGAAACTGACACAACAATGTAAAGCAATTATACTCTAATAAAGATGTTAGGAAAAAAAAAACCCAAAAAATGAAAGGTCCCTCATGCCTCACTGCCAAATAATAATAATAATAATAAATTTAAATAAAATGGTATGAAATGAATGAAATCGAACAGAAAATAGAAAATATCAATGTATATTTTAAGTAGGAAGGCTGTTTACAGATTTACATATTTGTTCACTGGGCCACCAAGTCAAATGCACCTCTTCCTCTAGAGTGTTTGTCCCAGGGACATTGACTGGTGTGGAGACACTTCTGGTTGTCACAACTGGGGGAGGGTGGTATTGACACTAGCTGGTACAGGTCAGGGAAATCCGCTAAACCTCCTACAACGCTCAGGACAGTCCCACACAACCAAGAGCAAACAATCCAGCCCCAAATGTCTCCAGTGCCAACACTGGAGACAGCCACAAGTTTCAAGACCACTAACTGACCTTGTAGTTCACGCCATCTGACGGTCACTCCTACAGGGCCCACGTATGCATTGCTGTAAGCGGAATCTGCTAATACTTAAGAAGTAAATGTAGGGCTTCCCTGGCGGCACAGTGATTAAGAATCCGCCTGCCAATGTAGGGGACACGGGTTCGAGCCCTGGTCTGGGAAGATCCCACATGCCACGGAGCAACTAAACCCATGTGCCACAACTACTGAGCCTGTGCTCTAGAGCCTGCGAGCCACAACTACTGAACCCACCAGCCACAACTACTGAAGCCTGCGCGCCTAGAGCCCATGCTCCGCAACAAGAGAAGCCACCGCAATGAGAAGCCTATGTACCACAAGGAACAGTAGCCCCCACTCACCACAACTAGAGAAAGCCCGTGCACAGCAACAAAGACCCAACGCAGCCAAAAATAAATAAATAAATTTATTAAAAAAAAAAAAAGAAGTAAATGTAACCATAGCCTCTCAATGGACACAGTTAAAACTTGGTTCCAATTTTTTTTCCTATAATAAAAATGACGGGGCTTCCCTGGTGGTGCAGTGGTTGAGAATCTGCCTGCCAATGCAGAGGACACGGGTTCGAGCCCTAGTCTGGGAAGGTCCCACATGACGCGGAGCAACTAAGCCCATGAGCCACAACTACTGAGCCTGAGTGTCTGGAGCTTGTGCTCCGCAACAAGAGAGGCCGCGACAGTGAGAGACCCGTGCACTATGATGAAGAGTGGCCCCCCACTCGCCACAACTAGAGAAGGCCCTCGCACAGAAACATAGACCCAACACAGCCAAAAGTAAATTTAAAAAATGACGGATGCTCACTGCAGAGAGTTGTGAAACTGAAAGAGAATAAAGGATTTTGTGACAAATGAATAAAAAGATAGAGCAAGGCAGGACAGTCTCATAATTTGTAAATCCTTTACCAGAAAGTAATAAATTCCTATGCTCTACACGTTGTGAAGAAGCCACTGGTTTCAGGTTTTGCTTTTTTTTGGTTTAAACTTCACAACTTTTCACACAAGAACTTTAACAATAAGACAGCTCTCACATCATCAGAAACGACCAGAGTAAGTTACTAGAGTTGACTAAAAAATCCTAAAACAGAAGATGGTGAGAAAGGGAGAACAAGAAAGAGAAAAATAAAGGAGAGACAAGACCAAGCCAGGAAAACACAAGCAGAAACCTACTTCCTATTCACCACTTGTGCTTTCCAAACCACAATGCAAGTTGGAGTGTTTTTGGTTTGAAACTGCTAAGTTTCGCGCCTGCTGACAGAGGCACTGCCATGGAAAAGCACAGCCTGGTGAAGGATTGAACGCAGACAAGCTCCTCTTTGCTTTTCAAACCGCTAAGAAAGAGACGAAGCAACAGAACTACAACAAACTGTAAAGTTCTAAGTCAAGGATTTTGCTTAAAAGATTTTTTTATCACAGTCTAATATATTTTCATCATTATATTTAAAAGAAATCTAATTACGTTCAAAAGAAAAGTGGATGTGCTTGCTGTCACTAATGAGATCTCAGGGCATGAGAATTATTTCAGAAGCAGCAGCTAGTATCCAAGGGTGCATTTTTTTTCATCATTTGCATTAAGCAGAAATTTTATCAGAAGACCAATTAATAGTCAATGTAATAGCTTTGCAGAAGGAGTACTAAATTAAGTGTGTCAACACCGTACACTCAGTGCCTGCCCCTGTCTTGCACTCATCAAGAAAATTACATGAGTGAAGCTTCATTCTCACAGATGATGGCCAATCAATGGCAACTCATGACAATACTCAAGACGATTCCAGTTGTTTTAAACATCTGGTAGAAATAATGCCGTGAAAAGGAGCCTAGTCCCTGCAGATTTTTCACAAGGAAGCAAAAAAAAAAAAAAAAAAAAAAAATTTAAGCTCACAGTCTAATATTGTTTTAAATTCTGCATCTATTTTTATATTCTGAAAACAAATCCCATGTTTTAATGAACCAGATCCATCAGAAACATATACAGAGTCTGTATCAAAGAAAATGACTTTTCTTAAACCACTTTCATTAAAATTAAGCCAATATTATATACTCATATAATATTACATACTCATATATTATGTATAAACTTAAAGGCCATCAAAATTCTACATCATTCTAGCTCTAAAGTAACTATGTAATTCTAGCTTTAAATTTCTACGATAATCCAAAACAATTCAGATTTGACCAAAAAAATGAGACTAGATGATAAGTTTGAAGTGATTTAAATGTTATCCATGCAGGTGGCCAAAAAGAAAAAGTTATATCATTTATTGGCTCAAAATAATACCTGCCCTTATAATGCCCTAACCCAGAGGTACTCGAAGTGTGATCCCTGGCCAGGAGCATCATCACCACGTGGGAACTCAGTAGAAATGCAAATACTCAGGCCCCACCCAGACTTACTGGGGGCTAGAAATCTATTTTCCCAAACCCGCCAGGCAACTCTAATCCAAAGTCAAGTTGGCAAAGCACTGCCCTAATCTGCAGGTGACAAGAACAAAGACCAGCTAGAGTGTTAAGACGTCCTGTGCTGAGCGACAGCGACTTAGCTCATTTAACCCTTATGATGATTTCATGATGTAACAACTGGTATTCTCATTACACTGGAGCAGCTCTGACTCAGTCATATTAAGCACTAAACCGAGACTCTACAAAGCCGTGTGAAGCCAAAGTTTACTGTTAACCACTATTACCCACAGCATGCAAGGAGTGTGTCCCTCCCTTTCTGCTCCCATAGTACAAGTTCATCCACTCAGTAACTCACATAAGCTTTGTGGAAATGGACAGCTTCCCTCAGGATGTAATTTCAGTCTTCTATCACACGTAGAAAGCCCCGTATGCGTTGACGCTACCCTCCTCAAAAAATAGGCAGGGTGTGAATTTCAGACAACCACTGGAGTCCTCTTTCATCAGTTCAAATTTTTATTAATTGCTTGACTAAAGAATAACTTAGGGACTTCCATGGTGGTCCAGTGCGTAAGACTCGAGCTCCCAATGCAGGGGGCCTGGGTTCAATCCCTGGTCGGGGAACTATTTCCCGCATGCGTGCCGCAACTAAGAGTTCCCACGCCACAACTAATAAGTCTACATGCCACAACTAAAGATCCCGCATGTGGCAACTAAGACCCGGCACAGCCGGAATACATAAATAACTTTTTTTTTTTGAAGAGTAACTTATGTGTAGCCCATCTCGCAATGTGATCTTTACAATGTGATCTCCTGTTACTGAATCAAGGCCACGTTTCCACAACTGGCTCATCTCTGACCAAAATCCCAACTGCCCCAATCTAAAGGGATGAGGTGAGAGACAGAAGGTAACAGGCACTCCAGGAGTAGAGCTTTCAAAGTGGCCTGAGGCCCCTTAAACTCATGGGATGGGCCAAACACCACCATTGCTGGAAAGCACTTGTCAACAGAGAGAAACACGTGGACAAGATCTCAGTGAGAATCTAAGAACATGGACGTTGAGAGGGAAATCACTGATAACAGTTCTATCAAAAATTCATAACAACACCCTTAACTATACACAAGAGATGCATTAAATAAATCACTGTACATCCAAGGTATTTTAAACCAATATAGCTATTAAAAAATATAATCACAGGCATGGAAAGAACAAATGACACACCCCAAAATATTAACATATTGTAGTAAACATCTGATATTGTAGAATTACAGGAGATATATTTTCTACTTTGTACTCCTTTGTTTTTCAATGCCTTACACTATAAGCACGTTTTAATGTAAAATATATATTTATGATAAAATGAAATTAGAAAAAAATACCATAAATAAATTACTTGTTCTATACCTCTAGAACCCACTGAATTTTCAACATATATTGATAGTAAAGTAATTATGAAAAATTGTTTTAAATTTTGAAGTTAACACTTTATATTACTCACTAAAACGCTGAGTATACCAGATGAATACATTTTTGTACAAAGAAGAAAAATAAATACTTTGCAGATCAGAGCAATTACCAATACTCATTTTATCAATAAGTCTCAGGATTCCACTGGGAATAAATACATAGCTTTAATTTTCACTGTATTAACTGAGTGGTTTTCTTCTTCTTTCATATTGTTTTAGACATTTAATGTATTCTTTTGGTTCAACACAATGAATGAGCACATTAGAATTTAAGACCATCATGGAGAAGGACCCCTGACAGATAAACACTTAGTACTGCCAGAACACAGATGAAATTATCTAAAAAGGCAAGAAATTACTAGCCTGCAGTCTAGTTTTCAAACACACAAAAGGAAGAAACGTTTTTAAATTTTTTAACTTATTCCATAAGTTATTTTTCTGAAATTTAGTTATTCAATATTTGATAATAAGAACACAAATTTTCCCAGTCTCCAACGGCGAATGAAACTTTCAAATCTTCGCACAAATTTATAGAACAGGTAACATTACTGAACTGCTCATCAAACAGTTAGGGGGACACCCTCACCGTCAGCCAGTTCCCATCCGCAGATCAATTCAATGAACATTAGGAATTTATAAGATTTATAAGGAATTTATAAGGAATTTATAATTTTATATAAATTTATAAGGAATTTATAATTTATAAGAGGAAACATGCAGAAACAAGATTACTTACTCTGCTTCGTTTCTTTATTTTCATACAGCCATTTAAAAATAGAACAGAAGAGGTTTCAAAGACAGATACACAGCATTTTTTACCAAACATTATAAGCAGAAACAACATAAATAATCTGCTAGAATTATGCCACATCATTTTTCCCTTGGGAAGATAAATGTTACACATACCGTGTGTATTAAATAATTATGACTGGAGATAATCACGGCACACATGAAACGTATGCATCACCGCCAAGAATTCACCTAGAGATTTATTATACTGAGACACATAGCTTTTAAGCTCTGTAAGGAACTCACATGTTTAGCTCTTAATATTACCTAGAAATGCTCATCAAGATTAGGGAGGGGACGCGAAGCACTCGGGTGAGTTTGCAATCGGATGGATTACTACAGAGAGCTGTCTTATTCTCACTGCATAACCTGACACCTATTGCTCAAGTGGCAACTCAAATTAGAATATTGTTTAATGGTGAGAGAAAAAATACACTGTGTGGAAAGGAAAAACATATTTCAGGCAATGACTATGCTTAAAATGGCTAATTAACCAGCAAACTTTGATCATCATTTCTATTAACTACTGAAAAGTTAGCCTACATTAAACAAAAACTTTCCCAAGACTCGATAAATGTGGTTTTGCTTCTGTGGGCTCTAAAAGCTAATGAGATGGTGACAAGAGTTACACAACAGGGTCGGCATCCTGGGACAGCTCAGTCTCTAGTGATCAAGCACAAAGTCTCCCCATTTGATGTTTTAGGTTCTACCAGTTAGCCAGCCTGTTCTTTAAAAACCTATTTAAAAGCAGTAACATCGATTAACCCTGAAAACAGTTTTCTGTAAGTCAAAACAATCTCTTCCTCTCTTCCTTTCATTTTTAAATCTCATTTCCTACAGAAGTTTCTCCAATGTTTAAAACAGCATGAAATTCACTACCCAAATAGCATTAAAATTTAACCTTAAACATAGTGGTTTATGAAAACTCCTCCTCAACACTCCAGCCTTCCAAACAGGAAGTGTTATTCTTCTCTTTGGTTCGAAGACCAAGAACTAAAAGAGTCATAGAAGAGGCACCTTTGATTGGCTTTATTTTTGTAAATACTTTGAACAGGATTGCCTCCTAACTTTTTCTTTGGTCTCTATCACATCCCAAGTCCTATATCCAGTTCATCACTCTCAGAAGTTAGGTCATCTGAAATAGTCAGGTCTCAATTATTGGGAACAGAATGATCCAGGAATATCCATTATTGGACCTTCCATCCGCTGAGTCCAACCAACCAAACTACCCAAGCATCGATAAAGAGGATGGGCAGGAGCTGGAAAACTGAACTGCAACCATCAGATGGCTCTCATCTCAAAAGTTCCACTTTTTAATGCTTTAGCCGGTATCTTCCAACAATAGAAACTTCAAGCCAATATGTTTTTTCCACACGTTAATTGTGACATCTTTTAAAATCCAGTATCTTGGAAACTGCTGGCAATAGTCCTAATTCCCACATAAGAAACTCTGAACTAGACGCCCTGTTGGGATACGCTATGGATTTGTCTCAACAGAACTCTGATGGTTCCCTCTGACCTGGAACATTTGACCACAAAGCCTTATTTAAATAAGACAACAGAGGTAACTTTCAATAATTTTCTCTTCTGAAGGTCTTAAGATTTTATGATGCACCTCATAAAGTCGAAAAGAAATAAAACATAGCCCCCTGCCTTCACTTTGTAGAGGTAGAATCTCTTCTGTTTTGAATCCACAATATAAAGTAAGACCAGTACGTGTAAGTTTTGTTGCTGTTGTCGAAGTTGGTTCTCGGAATTGTGTCGGAATCCAGCCCATCCCTGCTTCCCATTGATGCAGCTCTGCTTTTTCATTACATTGGCCGCCATTTTAGCAACAGAACATTTATAGTATCTCCTAAAATGCACTGAATTTACACACTGACTAGAGTTGGACTTAGAAGGGTTTTGTTATTTTAAAAGATATCCCACGATCCTCAAACAGGAATAGATTTCATTGAAACACTAGAGTTACAAATTTTATCTCAAAAAGTGAACTTCATTGTGTATCTATCTTTGGATGGGTCATGCTCTTCCAGTCATCTCCTCCCTGTGGGAAGCTGCTGTGGTTCTCTGACCTCCCTGTGAGAAGGTCCTAGCATCAGAGACTGGACAGCGCAGACATCTGAGCCAGCACACACTTCTGCTTCTTCTGGATGACCACGTCCAGACAGCTCGAGGAGGGGTACCATCCGCCAGACAGAGGTCCACTCCCGTCAGTAAGAGTCACCCCGTTTTCAATCAGCATTGCCAATGACCTAATAATAAGGCGAGAACTTTGCTGGACTTTCTCACGTCTAAGCCAACTTAGTTAAAAGGAAATCCCACAAGTTGTGTGAAATGAGTCATGATTCATTTGTTGATTCCTTAAGAAAAAGCTGGAGCACCTGTAAGTGCTATGGCTGGAGGCATAGATGCACATCCAGGAAGATATGGTCCCTTCACGCCACCACGCGACATGAACATCATGGCTGAATGCTCTCCATCTTTACGTATTGAACCAGAGAGAAACTGAATCTTTCCCTTAATATATATATATATATATATATATATATAAAAAACTTAAGAAAAACAAGTGTCCCAACTTGGGGCTTACATATTTTACAATCATTCCATATTTAGAGATAATTAGGATTTTCTTCCAAAAAAGCAAGTTTAGTGTGCTGGTCTCACCCTGCTCTCTCTCTCGTCCCCCCGCTCCCTCTTGGGCTCACGTTCTGCCCTGCCATGCCCTTCTCTCAAGAGGCACAAGTCATCTCCCCCAGCAAGTGGGCCCGGCCTGCGGGGGAGGGCAGCATGCAGCTCCACCTTGTCCGGCTCTCAGAGCACCCCACCACCTGGACCAAGGGGTATGCACGTGCCGTGGGCTATGACCTGTACAGCACCTATGATTCCATACTACCACCTATGGAGAAAGCCTTTGTGAAAACCGACATTCAGATAGCTCTTCCTTCTGGGTGCTATGGGAGACTAGCTCCACATTCTGGTTTGGCTGCAAAATACTTCATAGATGTAGGGGCTGGTGTCATAGCTGAAGATTACAGAGGAAGTGTTGGTGTTCTACTGTTTAATTTTGGCAAAGTCCGAAGTCAAAAAGGGTGATGGAATTGCACAGCTCATTTGTGAATGGATTTTTTACCCAGAAATAGAAGAAGTTCAAGTTTTAGATGATGCTGAAAGGGGTTCAGGAGGTTTTGGTTCCACTGAAAATAATTAAAACTTTATGCCAAGAAAAGACATTTTAACTCTTGCATACGACTGACGTAAAGCTTTAAGGGAACTTCAGTAAATGGACTGAGAAAGCCTTTAAGGTGTCAAAGTAACCATTATTAGAATATAACGGGAAAACCTACTGCAATGTTACGTCAGTGCTGACTGAAATGACCACACCCTTACATAAAGCAGCGCTTCACACACTTGACGCTCCATAAACGATGCGACATAATCCAACAAGACAGTGACACTTGGGAGGTACTGTCATCAGACTTCACCACGTGCTAGCGAAGACTTCGGAGAATGGCAGCAAATAACCACTCAACAACCCTCCTGTCCTTCTCAGCAGCCAGGTTCAGAGCTGCGAAGTAACTCACCACAAGCCACAGTGGTCGCCAGACAGGGTTCCTGGGTCAGAATCCGCACGGACGCGGTTGACAAGGGAACCCCAGGCCTCCTCTCCGGTCCCCTGAACCCGAGTCCCCAGAGCGGATCCCCAGGGGCCACACAGGAAAACGGTGTGGGGACTGGAGTTCCCGGCCAGGTTCTGCATTCCGAGGAGAAAAGGCCTTTGTCTAAATGTCTCTGAAAAATTGAATAATTGCAAAAACGGTGTATTGGATAAGTAGCAAATTCTCAGGGAAACTACAGAGAGGTAAGGGAAGATGAGCAGATGAAGGGGCAGGATGCCTGGCTCAGCGGAACACATTCGATCTGCCGGGACGCGTGTTTTTATGGAACACGCTAATGACAATGGGAGAAAATTTGGGAAGAAATACAAGCATGAAACAAAAAGCAAGAGTGAGACGTGAAAGATTACGTTAATCACGTATTTGGGTTTTAGAAGAAAGGTGATTCTTTTTTTAAACCCCCCACTGAACCAAATGAGTTGTAACACGTAAACAGGCACTGTTCTGTTCAAAAAAATAAGACCCTCACTGTAACATTTACAATTCTACAAAAGACTCCATCAAATTCTGCCGAAGCATACCCAGTGGCTGGCATCTGAGGCTCTGGAAAGATAAAATCTGAAACTGCCGTTTTCTGTATTTTACTGCTAGGCTAGGATGCATTTAATGCACAAATGCCAGCAGGCCAGGATACAAAAATTTACTATGATGTGCTTTAAGTTAGTGTTGATTCCAACAGTTTACCATCCATCAGCTATTCTAGTGCCAATTAGCACTTTAAAAACCATGCGTAAATATTTGAAAAACATGTTAGCAATTAAAGGGAGGAAATATTCCACATTAAAATCAGGAAGAGACTTTAAGGTTACAACTTGACGTGAAACATCAAGTTTCACAGCATAACAAAATGCTATACGCACTCTAAACCAAACATACAACACGTAGATCCTATCTAAAATTCAGTAAATGCCAATTATTATTTACTGCTTTCAAAACTAATAGGTCTTCTAACTGAATATGAGGTTTTAAACTTTGTGCATCATTAACTTACACTCCATGTTAGTGATGAGGTGTTGACAAATGCTTTCAGTGAACTAAGAATGTGAAAAATTCTGAAGAGAGGTAGCTTAGGTTCTTTCTTTGTACTAACTTTTTAATGCTGGCCTTTTTTAAACAACAGGAAAAGTTAGAGTGTCTGGCACATGGCTTAAAGTCAAGCTTTCTTCTTAAGTCATCTAAAAAGAAGAACATAAATGCTTCATCGTTTAAAGACTTTACTTTCTAAGCAGAG
Organism: Tursiops truncatus; assembly: GCF_011762595.2. Taxonomy (NCBI): domain Eukaryota; kingdom Metazoa; phylum Chordata; class Mammalia; order Artiodactyla; family Delphinidae; genus Tursiops; species Tursiops truncatus. The sequence goes on along the minus strand of NC_047035.1, from coordinate 158,656,137 downwards.
TAATCCCCATAGTTAAAAAAAGAATTTTAATATAAACTGAAAGAAACTTAATATGCCAAGTTAATCAATGACAACTCAACAGCCTTTCATAAGGAATCAGGATCCCACAGAACTGGGGCCATTTTTTAAGTATTGAGCTTTAAGACTGGGACAAAAAACTTTTAACAGTAGGAACTGATATATTTTTATCAAGATTACACCGACTCTTTCACCTTTCACAATGAGAAAAATAGCCAAAATCATTAACTCATGGGGAACAATCTAGAAAACTAATAGTAAGATATTTCGAAGGCACTGAGTAAAATATTTGAGGACCTATTAACTGGTTGAAAATGGATACATAGATGCAGTCTTTTAAGAATAGTAATTCAAGTGTTAGCTTTCAAGACATGGACTGTGGTCCCAATGCATTCAAATAGAATGGTGCTGCCACTATTCTACTTGAAGAAAATGTTGGGAAGTTTTACTTATATTTTTAAAATTCAATTAGAAGACAAAATCTTGTATATTGCGTGTATGGGAAAAGGATCTCCTAGGAAAAAACTAAGTCAAAATATAACTGAGGAACAAAACAAAGTTATAGGATCAAAGAATAATGAATACTTCAAGTTTTGCTTTAACTATTAGAAAGCCTTGTACCATATACATGCCTGAACGCTTATCTTGCATTATTATTCTACTATCCTTATTTTTTTCTAATATCCTCAAGATGTTTTAGCTTTTTTGTAATCATATGTATCGTATAAGGCCACTATGCCCAAATTCAGTGCCATCCCCCATTTTCTGAGAAACGCCTCCACTCACCCGCACACCTACCTTCCTACCACCCATCCAAAGGGGTGGGCGCCTGGTAAACACAGGTGTTCTGAGTGGTTCTACTTCAACCCCACGGCCACTGCCACCATCACTGCACCTGCGCCCTCCCCTTCCAGCCACACTGATGAGATCAGAGTTGGACTTTTGATCCAAACTGGACCAACTGCACTATCTCCCCAAGGAACTTGCAAGTGGGACTGAAAGACTGAAAGAGGCTGGGACTATCGTAAGGCACATTTAGGGATGTGAGACAGACTAATTATAACATGGAAACAGAGGGGCAAAGAAAGCTGCTCTAGGGGAGGAAGAATAAAGCAGAATTCCAGAAGCAAGCAAGAATTCACGTCTTGAGAAGCGGGACTTTTGGTGTTCCTAATGCCGTTTTCGACCCCGTTCCTGTTCTTGTGCTGGTTGAGGTTATGAAGAACTCCTCTGGTACCATCCCAACTACATTCTTCTTACACTAACTTCACTTGGTTATTGTTATGTGGAACATCAAGAAACTCAACTGAATACAGCCTCACATCCTATGTGCAATGAAGGTTTAACATATGTAACTGTGCGACCACTCTTCAATCCCTTGGCTTAAGGTCATTTAGATGAACAAAGTTAAAATGTTTGGGCTTTTTCTGTCCATACCTGTTCCAATCATGGACTTCAAGGGCTATAACTAAGCCTCCCCAACACACTCTTTCCCTTCTACTAACCCACAGCCCTTCACTTTTCTATGTCCCACCTGAAAATATCTAGACAAGGATATTTCTGGTTCATAGACTGTCTGTATTTTATACAAAAACTTTCTGAACGTATACATGTACCTGACCCCATCCCACCAGCAGGCACGGGTGATAAAGGAAGGTATAATAGTGGGTTTAACCTTCTCAGCCAGTAGCACAGCAATGCTCAATGGACCCATTGGTTCACTCGGGACAGAGGAATATCAATCACCAAACAGTAGGTCACTGTTATCACTAGAATGTGATTTTATCTCTGAGTAGTTTGGGGAAGAAAATAGATAAGAATTACTCAGCTACTTGAAAAGTAGGAATTGTGCGTTATTCAATTTTATATCCTTGGCGCCCAACACATCATGTAGAATACAGTACATGCATAGAAAATAATTACCAATCAGAATACCTAGAAAATACAAAAGGCATGATATAATTATTATTATCATCATCATTACTATTTTGCCAAGACTATTTCTCAATCAAAGAAAGATGCAGACAACTGTGGTATTACTGACCGTATATAATAGATTTGGACAAAGTAAGACCTTTCAAACACACCTCCCTGTAGGGACACATTTCTCAGCTCCTACTTACTTACTGACACATGGGTTGCACATCTCTTTGCTCAAAAGTATGGCTCAAAAGTGAGTCATTATATCCCTCATTGCTACAGCCCAAATGATCTATCACGGCCACATCAGAGGCACATTTATGACTTGCTTATTCCAAAACCAATTTGAGTGCGTGCTGTTCCAAAGTTTTTGGTAGCTATAGTTCTTAACAGAAATTCTGCTTCATTTTATCAGCCATATGGAATTATAGGCAAGAATCACATTGTAAACTATCATCATTGCCTTGATCTTTAGAACAACCGATAAAATATTTATCGTGCCTACGAACTCATTTCCTCAAAGTGTCAGGTTCTAAGTAACTTAGAAATGAGTCCTACCTTCTTTCGGACGGTCCCTTGACTCTATAATATGAAATCTGCAAGAGTGTAAAGCTACCTACTGCAAAGACAGCTTCCCTTCCACGATGTCCGCTCACCCCAAGTATACACACTTAGCTTCCATTCCAGTTACACGGAACCACTGATCAATTAAATGCTGCTTCCAAACCCACACATTTTCTATTCCTTCTCCCTGAGATAAACAACTCGTAAAGGATTAAAAGACTTTTCTTTTTTTTCAAAGTCTTACGTTTCCTGGAGACCCTATGCCAAAGCACTCCCTCTTGTCCTTCTTCTGTCCTTGGTCCACATGTCCTCTTAGTACTGGTGCCACACTCTGCCTTTTACTTTTTGCTTCAGCTAATTGTGCACCGCTTACCAGAGCTCAATCTGATTGAACTGATCTTATTGACAAAGTAGTATTTTCAAATGATCTAAGATAAAAAGGCTTGTAGGCTAATTGGTACAAACTCGTTATGATTTTCTATAACCCACGGCTTAGGGGTCTTGCCCTCTTATCTGTAACTGCTAAGTACCCACGCATTTTTAGCCAAGTGTCCTAAACTCTACAGAATTCGCCAGAGATGTTTTTTAAGCCCAATTTTATTTGAAACTGTAAGCGTCTGGAGCTTTCACAACACTTTCTAAAAGAACAGTGAAACACTGAGTTGTACATTCTACCTGAGTTGCAACAGTTACCAGTCAGAATAGACACATACCAATGAAAGAGAAAACAAGATTGCTACCTTTCTAACATCCCAGCAAGTCCAGATTCCTTAAAGTGAATGCCCACTCCTCAATGTCACAATTTCCCCTGTAAATCATTATTCCACAGCTTAACAAACAGACTTACTCACCAAACAGAAAGACACGCAATAACTGGTGAAAAGGACGACTCCCAGGACAGCAATATAACCTGCCCTTACTCACTGGATGAGAACAGAAGTGATTGTAACAACAAAAACGCACTCGAGAGGCTTCTACCGCTTGTCAAACTGAGGAAGAACACAATGGGTGTATTTAAGACGATCCTGGGAGCTGAACTGAGATCCTTCATGTTGTATAGAAACAGGCATTTAAAATGAGTCCGTGAAGAGAGTTTTCTTATTTAACAAAATATCTTTTACAAAGTAAAGGATTTTAAAAGTTTGAATTAGAAGCTGACATAGGTCATGTGCCTTAATTACGTGCATGATGAAATCTAGTATGTCCTACTGAGTAATTCAAAATAGTGGTAAACGTTTGGCTTCCCAGGCGAAAGAAATTGCTTAATTTCTAAGACTTAAACATGAGAAACCATAACTAACCATGATTCGTGAAGAAGAATCAGAGTCCAAAACAGAATTTGGGGAGATTTTTTACAAACCTTTAGAAGGCTGACTTTACTATATCCTGAATATTTTTTTCATCTGCTTCTATACTGGGGTATTGGCATATAGCAGTAATATTTCTCAAACCCAGAACAACTGTTGTTCAAATCTAGGCCATGCAGAAAAAGTTAATGATACCACAGATACTTACCAAAAGCAAATACTTTTATATATGTTAATTCTAATTCTAATGCTTAAAGAGTTTAAGGGGTTGTTACATGCATAGGACTTGATAATGAAGAAAGGACACAAGCCTAGTACAATGTCACAGAAAACCAAAAGGATCTACTAAATGGAAATACATTCATTTCTTTGGTTTCCCCCTTCTAATGCATTTTTTAACATTTATCTTTTTAATCCATGAATCAGTGAGGACAATATTTTGCTATTTATGGGTACAAAACAGCCCTGTCCTAGGTATACCAGGGTATACTTAAGTATGTAACATCACAAGATACAGTAAATTTACTTTACTAGACAGTATAGCATAGTAGCATTAACCAGAGATATACTTCAATTAGAAAATGCTTTAAAATAACAAAGTCAATGAACATCTGACTGTACAATTTATTCTGTCAAATATAAATGTTTGTCAGTGTATGTGTGTAAATTATACTGTCAGTCTCAACACAGCTGAGTGCTTTTGTAAGCTGCAAAACAATTAATAAGCAACTCTCTAAGGGGTGTACCAAAAATTTTCCAGAACACGCCAGATATCTGGTCAAAGATAAGGGATAAAAAAATTTTTTTGATACATGGCTCTAGTATTAAAAAACAATTCCTATGTTTGAAAGTCAGTGTCAACAGATGCAAGAACTTTATTTTAAAACTTCCAGGGAGACAAAGCCTTTCAAGAATGGGGCCAGAACCCTGCAATCTGGTTTGGGGGTGGGGGAGTGGTTAGGGAACGGCAGAAAGCACACATGCCCAAGTTCTTTTTACTCCTTTTTCTTTTGAGACAATGGTATTAAATTTTAATCACGTTTTCATGAGTTCCAAAGGATAGCAAGGGGAACAAAGTGTCAGCCCTCTTTGAATGTGTTGAGGCATTTGCAACAAACTCAGCTTTTTCATGCAAAACAACAGAATTTGAGGTCAAATTAGTCTCTATCCTTTCCCTCTGGGCATGTAGTCAAGTTAGGACTCTGTCAAACCACTATTTGGGGTAAAGTTTTAAAGGAAAAAAAAAAAAAACAATTCTTGTGGTAAAAATAGGTGGCACTGCTTTCAACATTAAGAGAGCAACAGCTGAGGTTCCAATCCTGAGAAAGGGGCAGGGACCAGGAAATATTCTTGATTACTGCAAATTTCTGATGCAAATTACACTCTGTCTCCAATCTTGGGGGCAGTGAGGTGGGAGGAGGAATGAGAACGAGATGTCCCCTTTACCACCACCCCAAACATTTCGTGTTGCAGGCGTTGAATTACTCCAGCCTTAATCTTCATTCACCATGGCAATTACAAAGGTGAAATGACTGGAATCTTATCTTGCTAAAAGTTTACCAACTGCTTTGCATTTTTCCTCTAATTTCGCACCAGTGTCATCAGATTTCTCAGTTTCAATTTCTACTTATCCTTATCCAAAATCATATTCATTAAAACCAGGTACAGGGTGGAGGCCATGCTGAAATGTCATCCTCCCATCAGACAGCCTAGTAATCGGTGAAGCGCACTTAGGACCATTGGTGGAGCTCACTGCATCTCTGCTCCGAGGACAGGCAACCAGGACCACTTGCTTACTCTATAGGTCCATTTCGGTTTTCCATCTTCCAAGTTTCTTATCAGAAATTTTAAGGGAGGATTACCATTTAAGTTTTTTTTTTAAGTCTATCATTTCTATAACTGTTAAAACCATTTTGCAAAACCAAGCAGAACGTAAACAATTTCAACCAAATGAATCACTGTTGAACTTCAACTAATGCATCTTTCTAGTTCCGTGAACACCAGGTAATTCTACTCTATACTAACCATGACACTGCAATCATTCAACCTTCTAGATACAAGCATATTTTGTATCACCATTCTTTTAGTTACCCAGATTATAAACTTAATACTGTAATATGTTAAGGACAGAAAACAATGACTCTTTGGGGGTTTTTAACATCTTGAAAATTAGAGTTTAAAACACGTGCTGGAGCCACAGGGCTCAACAGAAGCACTTACATATTACTCCATAAGATATTATGAGGCATTTCACAAATTCTACATCCAATTTCTATTTAATAAAACAGTCAATTCATTAGGAAAAACTGTGCTAGTATGAGAAGATCGAACACTGTGTCTTATATACGGAATCTGTATATACATGAAAGTCATACCTGTCTCCAAAAATAAGGTAAATCAGCATTACAATAAGGTAAGATTAAGAGCATCATGTAATATCCTGATGCCCGAAAGGAATAAGAAATTGCATTTTATAATGGAAAGAGCTTAAACTTCAGAGGACCACGTATCTGTCAGCTGATGCTCACCTTGGAGGATCCGTCATCTCGGACTATTGACCTTCTTTATCCATGAAATGATGTTAATAGTTTATAAGGAGAAATTATATATATAACAATTAATTCATCCTCTGGTAGGTAGGCTGCATACACCCAAATGTTAGCCTTTATATTCATACATAAATAAATGTTATTTATCTATTCAAAATATAAAAATAAATGCTACAGGGGCTTCCCTGGTGGCACAGTGGTTGAGAGTCCGCCTGCCGATGCAGGGGACACGGGCTCATGCCCCGGTCCGGGGGGATCCTGCGTGCCGCGGAGCAGCTGGGCCCGTGAGCCATGGCCGCTGAGCCTGCGCGTCCGGAGCCTGTGCTCCGCAACGGGAGAGGCCACAGCAGTGAGAGGCCCGCGTACCGCAAAAATAATAATAATTAATAAATGCTACAACGTTAGTTACTCAATATCCTTGCCAAACTCCTTCGTCACTAACCGAACCCCAATTTTTTCAGTATCTGTTTGTTTCTGATGGGCTATGTGACTTCTTGTCATTTGATTTCATTTTCAGGATTTGCTTAGGGAAGAAAAAGAACTCAATTCTAGCACACAGGTCGGCAGATCAAGTCTTCCTAGGGCTTTGGGGATGGATTTTGAACTCACGTTGCTGGAATGTGTGGGATGGAGCCACTACAGTGCTTGTGCGATTCTGGGAAGAACCAGCCTAGACGTTGAGGATGACAGAAAAGAAAGAGCTGGGTCCCTCATAACATTATTGAGTTACATAATTAGCAAAACCTCACACGCTATTTTAGGGTATGTGATTGTGCAAAGTACAGATTCTCCATTGTTTCACTCTCTCTCGAGAGGCTTTTCTATTACATGCATATAGGTTGAGTAGATATTTGGGGTGCTCATGTCCTGTGAGGATGGATAAACACATTTTATTATCTCAGTCTATAATTGCAAGCCATTAACATGATAAGTTTTCATTTATTGGTGGAATAAAAACCACCAACACTTCTCAAATGCTCACTGTAATTCATTCATTTCTTACAACAAGGTTACGAGGTAGGTACATCTCTTATCCCCAATTTAGAGACAGGTCAACTGAGGTCCAGAAAAGCCAAGTAACTTGTCTAAATGCACAGGACTATTAACTTGATGAGCCAGGATTAAGTTCAGGAAACTGGCTCTCCAGCCCACTCAGTATTGTTAAGCAATACTGTCTGTCAAATGAATAGCATTAAAATAAATTTAGACCATTAGTGATATTAATTGCTGGCCAGAAACCCAAGATAATTTATTGTCCAATTATACCCAATTATGAGAGCTAGTTTAATTACATCAAGACAGTTCTTCATCTGGTCACTATTGAAGACCATATGGCCAGATAGAAGACATAACATTGAAAGATTTAATCCCATTTTTCTTAACTCAATAAACAACTTGCTCTTTAACAACTTCTGTGTTGTAATTAGTTTATTCCCGATTCTTAAAATCTGAGTTTTTAGAAAGTGATTTTGATGCCTAGTACACCTGGGAACCTCTGCCTCAGGTAATTATGGATGACCTTCACTTTCAAACACGAAAGGACAATGGTCCCCTTCTTTAAGTGTGTAAGCTCACAACACTAATTAGATCACCCGGTCTGGTGGGGGGAGACAAACTTCGAAAAATGCAGGATTCAAATTATCATGATAATTGGCTTTTCCTAACTTGTCCCATTTTCTAAATGGCAAAAAATAAAATAAAATAAAAAGTCATGATTCAATTATTTTTCCACTTTATCAAAAGGAAAATACCAACCTTGATTTTTCAATGATTAAACAAAGTCCAATGAAACGACCGTTGACAATCCAACATCCATCCTGGGGTCACCCCAAGGATAAAGCAAGGAGGGAGCTCTTCTTACTATGGGGGTGGGGGTGTGGATTTCAAGGCTCAGTCAACAACCCCCTGCCGTGTGGGTAGGGAACAATGCCCAGCCCTGTCAATGCCATAGCGCAGAATGAAATTTTCTACTTTGCAGAAAGTTTTGAACTATTTTTTTTTCAGAGATTGACAGATAGAGCTGTGCATTCTTGAAAATGATGTGAACGTAACATGAAGCACCCCTGAGGGACATTTCTATACAGGTCGTTATAAGCATCTACAAAGAGGCTTAATCTTATAACAAAACACAGATTGCGACTAATTCCACAGATTAAAATCCTTAAAAACCATGTCAGGGTCACTAGTTGGCCCTTCTGACAGGCAAGTGCAAAGATATCCTGGGGGAGACAAGGTGTAAACTCGGGGGTAATGAGTAAAATGTATGGTAAATACGTTATTCAGGAAATGCAGTGAGAACATCTGACCCAAAATGGTAGAGAAAGTGGTGCAGAATGGATCATAAGGCAAAATTTACTTGTGTAATATTAAAACAAAGAAAAAAACAGGCTTTAAACATGAGTTGTGTGTTTTCTTTTTCCTACATGCGTTTTTGCTTTTGCAATGGAAAGTATCACATAGAAGTCCCACAGTAGTTCATTTATAGTGTTCTATCTAGATATTAATTAACCAAATTAATCCAAGAGTTTTTGCAATTGGTACGTCCGTCATGCATCCGGCCAAACAACACACAAGATGCTGATCTGATGGCTGTAAAGCCAATATTGCTTTAAGACAAGAACATGTCTTTAAATGTTATTATTAAAACTTTTTTTGTACTATTTTAAGGGGTAAACTTTTTTTAAAAAATTCTAGAACTGTTCAGATACTTTCCGGATGCTTTTTTAAAATGTATTTTAGGATAAAATTTAACTTCTCTATTTATAGTCACTTCCTCCATAAAGACTTGGAAATAAAGAGCACTATAGACTAGTTAAGAAAGATTGCTACACAGGAAACTATCAGGAAATGCAATTTATAGCTGTTAGTACAGTGCCCCACGCAAAGAAAACAAGAATCTTGCCGATCCAACCTTCCCTGAACACAGGGTTGCTAGTTAATGTGAAAACAGGGTTGCTAGTTAATGTGCAACAGAGAAAAAAGATATTCAACAGAGTCTGAATATCAGGGTCTGTAAGGTACTCCTGTTACATCATGAACTGATTTAGTATGTGTTCTGAAAACGAAGTACTAATCTACTAAAAAAAATTCAAAACACAATGTCAATACAGACAAGCACTCGTTTTAAAAATAGTGGTAAAGAATTGATACCATTTTAAATTAAAATAGTAACTAAATATGGGTGTGTACATATGTAGGAATGTTTGCTTGGGTGTAACGAGTATTATGAAAATTTAAATCACCAAATCATTTCTGAAACAGTTTTAAACCTTAAGAAGACTGTGTCCTTTGACATTTTCTTTTTACACTGATTTGACTTAACATTAAACAACTGGTCTGGTCAGAATTTCAAACATTCAGAGGCTAAATTCATCCATGGAGTACTACTTCGAATCGTTCATTAACACAAATACACAGAGATGCAAACATCAGTTATGTACTTTGACAATTTAATCTAATTTTAACATTTCCAGTGGCTTTTAAAGTAGTAAGAGCATTATTCTTATTTAAACAATAAGATAAACACAGGAAGAGCAGAAACCAGCAGTTACAGCTGGACACTAAGCTATCAATATTTTACCAAGAAGCCTTGCACAATAGACTTGACATTTCCAGATTTATGCTCCAGCCATCTGTCCTCAGATGGTGTGATATGTGTCACTGTTGAGGGGCTAGCTAGCAAGCACGATTAGTTTACTACAAAGTATAATCGAGTTCTGCCTGTCTCAGAAGTACGGATAGGTGGGCTAAGAGGGAGGGAAACCAACTGTCTTCCGTTCACTCTGCGCTTCTCTTTCAGTGGAGCCATCGAAGAGACACCATCCCTCAGCCGCCCCTTCCAGGCTCCATTGGTCACCACCAGGACCAACCTTCCAGTCTGTTATCAATGCTTCCTACTGAATAGAGGAGTTTCAGGAACTACCTTCCAAAAAAACCTGCATTTTATCCTGGCTGGGACTATCACTGGACGGAAAAGTGAAATCAAAATTCACCCAGCTGAAGTTAGTATTACAGATGTGAATGACCTTCTCCACCACGATGATCACACTTTTTTTTTTATAGTCAACCAGTGTTGTAGGAATCTTGTCATTCATTATTGGCAAAAGAGACACCTATGAAGAAGTTTTAACTCATTATGATTTTAAATACTTTGTTATGAATCAAAACCTTGTTCAATTTGAAAGTGCCTATACAATAAAAAAGAAAACTTGTTTCTCTGATAATTACACCAGAAAACATAAATCATATTTTTAAAATTTTAAAGAAATAAAGGGGATTTATTTTTCAAAAAGCCTCTGACATTTTCATAAATAATAAAACTCTGAGGTCTAAGAATAAGAATAATAACATAATACTATAATAACAGAGACATACAGCTAAGGGGCGGCAGAGCCAAGGGTAACCCACTGTGTTCTTCCCAGATGCAGCAATTTGCAAGTTAAAGAACAGAGACACTGGAGTCAGATGCTAAAATCCTGTTCCAGAACCTGCTCGCTGTTTGACTTCGGGCAATTAACCTCTCTGAACTTCAATTCCCTCAGCTGTAGGAAGGACGCACTCAAATGTCAATTGCCCAATTCCCTTCCGAACTTTTATTTCTAATAGTGTTGCATATGAAATACTTCAACTGACACAGGCAATTACATTTACAGTGTGTCCTATTACCTCCAGATTAAAAACGTTAATAAAGCCTTCCAAAAACAAAGAATCATTCCTTAGGATGATTAATAATTAACAGGTATTAATATTCAAAGCTAAACTCATCATACTACTTTTCACACTATCTAAAAATATATGAAAACTTTTTAAATGCCAGATAAACGGTATTCTATAAATAACAATCTACGGTATAACCAAATCATTCCCAGAGCTCTTCTGAGCAAGCAAAGACAGTAACACAAGGTTAGCCAAGTGCAAAATAAGAAAAGCTTTACTGCCTGAAGTTTTAAACATCAGCATATGGAAACTATAGAGAAACTGGAAAATCCTTTTACAGAAGAATGGGGTGGGGGAGGGGCTGATCTTATACCACAAGAAAACTCACACAGATGTTGAATTTAGTTTTGATTTTCAAATCATGAGGGAGAAACTGACTCAAAACAAATATGCAATGCTATATAACACTGCATTATAAGTGACAGTAATTTTTTAACAAGTCACCATCACTAAATGCTACCAAAACTTTTAGAAAAATTATAGTATCAGAAAAAATGGTGAAATTAAGTTCATCCATACCTGAATGAATGAGGATTAACTGACCATTGATTAAGCGCGCCTCCCCTTTCTACTCAGACAACTAGAAACAACAGGTGAGATTATAAATATTTTCCATACCATTATTAAAGGTTTTACATCTTGCTAAAATAAAAATAGGAACAGGTGATTCCAGTGCCACCAATACATATTTTTGCTTTCCTCAAGCAGACACAAAAAATAGGCTCAGATGAAATTTTCTAAAAATAGAAAAACAACACACATGTATCTAACCCTTTAAGAATCTTCATACTTGAATTCCAAAAGTTGCTTCCTCTCTGGTTTTAGCCAAAACTCTCAAAAATATACTCAAAATTTTACCTGTTGTTTGAGTTATTTTATAAACAACTCTGTTGGTTTACCACAGTGCTTAGCAATGTTCTCCTTCTCAGTGGTGAAGATGGGCTACAAAGGACTATTCAGGAAAAATTAAGATGTGAGGGACTGCTTTTGTTTCCACCCAAAACTCCAATCGGTTATTAAGTTCCAAACTGTGACAGGGGCATAGTAACTTATTCTTACAGCTAGATGAATGTGAATTAAAATTAGCACCCCTCTTCAGATAGTAAAACATTCAATTCTGGGATTCTATGAAAGGTAGCACAGAAGTAGGTTTTAATTTTTTTATCCTCACGCCTCAGTGAGCAAATTGAGTTGGCAAAGCTCGGCTGCCACGTGGGACCCAGGAGTCGTTGGCTTTTAGATTAATTATGATGATGATGATGATGATGATGTGAACAGCTAACATTAATACTGCACTCAGTATAGGCTAAGCATTGCTCCAAGCCTGTTACGTATACAATTCATTTGGACTTTATAACCCTGCGAGGTAGCATTAACATTATAAATCAGCTACTATAAAACATAAACAGTTACAAGGCTTCCTCTTCACCAAAAGGTAGCAAAACTAGCAATAATTTTAAATGACAAAGCAAGAACCCTATATATTTGGGAAATAAAGTAAATGACACACCAAAGAATAATAAACCAAAAGAACAGATGGAATGGAAACTTTTGTTGGAGAAAGCAATGACTGATTCAACTAAGAATGCTAATGTCCCTAGCAAAACTGAACCATCAGTTCAACTTTTTGGAACACTGGGTTGTGAAATTACTCTCTTGTTTAATGTACGAATTCATATTTGGGCCAATTTGATATGCATCACTGGTATAAAGTTAGCTCCTTAGGTAAACAACAATATTTGTTGTTCTTTTTTTTAAGTTCGCTAACAGGAAAAATAATACAGGACTCCATATTTAGTGAGAGAATGCAAACAATACTATTATGCTTTATCTAGTAAGAATATCTGGCCTTGCATTACCAAAGCAATGAGAATTTACACAAAGAAAACACATTTCTCAAACTGATACATGAGTGTACGAACCATGGATTATGAAAGCAAGCAACTGTTAACTCTGAATACCATCTACAATTTTTTTGGATTACCTTGAAAATATTATTGATGCTCTAAGTAAGAAAAAGGTTTTGTTTTACTTACAAAACTAATTGATCCAGGGATTTTCCCAAGTAAGAAGGTAATTTGAAAAAAATGCAATAATATGAGTTGAGATGAACTGAGTTGTGACTGAGTTCATCTTAGCCTAACCAGCATCGCATTCGTGGCTTTGCTGCTCTCTGCTTCTCCTCTCTTACACAAGAACTCATAAATGATTTTTTTTTCTTTTTAATCAAAAAAGATAAACAAAACATAACTACTAGATGTAGTAGTAAAAGTAAATGATAGTGAAGCTGTCTAATCTAATGATGCAAAGTGATATATAATTTATTTTGGTGGTAGCATTTTTTTAATAATGATTTATTTTATATCCTATTTCTATACTAAAGGCAGCACTTAATGTTTTCTGCCTTATTTAAGATATTTTGTGGGGGTCATTATATCACACACCGGTATTATAATTTTTGGAGATTTAAAATAGTCTGTAGTTAATATCAAGAATTTCAAGGATCTATTATAGTTGTGGCTTAGAAGGATTTCACAGCATCAGCTTCTGTGTAGTTTCTGGGTTGAATCTGCTTAGAGCATCCACTTTTCATGAAACACTATCAAGAAGTATAACTTTAACAAGGAGTTCTCCAAGAGGTCTTTTGACGTTATGAAGCCATTTGTTTTCCAGTTAGGTAAGGCTTGACCATTTACATTTTGGATTAATATTTTTATAAGTAACTTCCTTTGTATTTGCAATTTTATCCTGATAAGTCAAATTAGCATATAATACATCTTATAAATGTTAACATTATAGAGTAATATAATATATCCTTTAAGAATTTGAAAGCTTTCTTTTCCACTAAATCAGAATCTGCAAAGAAAGAGCAAGACAAGGAATAAGCACTGCTTTTTCAAGCTCTGCAGGTGATTTGTATGTGTCATCTTGAACAAATGAGTCAGTTTTAAAGATGTTTGGGAGTTTCCTGGTGGCCTAATGGTTAGGATTCAGGGCTTTCACTGCCATGGCCCAGGTTCAATCTCTGGTCAGGGAACTGAGATCCCACAGGCCGCACGGCGTGGCCAAAAAACATACATATTTTATATAAATATAAAAATAAAAAAGTTGTTTGACAAGAGGGTAAAAGATAGGGCCTCCCCAAATCTCAACGCGTCCGTTTCAATGGGAGTCCAGGGTAAAACACCTTAATGACAAAAGACTATGCTTGAAACACACAGGCTGGCTTAAGTGCTACCGAGGAGAGGGCTACAGATCCAGAACAAAGCAGTGCCCTTTGCTTGTCTCTGGCCCCTCTTCCTGCCCCAAGTCTACCCATCCTGACCTCAGAGAGGTGGTTGGTTGCTTTGTCTAACTTTCTCTCATCTGCTCTGTACCTCTTTCAGCTTTTAAGAGCTCATAATAGGCAAATCAGAAAAAATCTTTAAAAATGAATTCAAGTCAAATGAAATCAACCACAGAAATACATTGCATTAATGACTTTACATTTTAGGGCAAGAAATTTTTGAAGAAGACTATCTGACCAGAGGGGTGGAGGAAAGAAACAAAAAAACGACAAAAGCATTTTTGGACCATATGAAATGAGAGGTAACCAGCCGGTGGCTGGTTTTCCTTTCAGCCCTCATCTCACCCCAATTTCATGTTTCACTCCCTGACTGCACTCATCAGAACTCTATTGAACGAGACGGCTGTGCGAATTTATTGAAAACCAAAGAAATCACTACAGAAACAGTCTCCAAAACCCAAAGAGAAGCCTGTAAGCCGACCAGTGTCAAGATCTGAATACTAACACGTACAAATCCGAATGTAGACACCTCCATGATCAGTTTAGTTACAGTGGTATGAGTCACCGTATAGCTTCTCTGCATCCAACGCATAAAAAGGAAAGGGAATCTGGTTTTCAACATCATACTCCCTCTAAAACAACTTGCAATCAATTAATGTTGTCAGCAGCAAAACTCAATTTTCTCCCCTGCGTGCAGAGGTGAACACTCAGGACAGACTGGTAATTCCCGTTGAGAGTGTGGCTAAGTGTTTCTAAGCAACCTTGCTCCATCATCTTCCCTGACAAAAACAAGGGAAAGAGTCTGAGCTGAGGGCTGACGGAGCTCTGAATACTAATGTAAGGAGGGGAGCTTCCTTACTGACTTTGGGGAGAGAAACACAGGAGCAGCTGCTAGCTGTAAATAAATTCTAATTAAAATGGTGTGCAGCTCCTACAGCTGAACCCAAGCCCACTGATGAGGTTCCCTCTGCAACTGTCCAGCCATGTGAGCTGGACTCGTTCATATACCTGTATATTTAGTTTAACAAATGATTTGTGTGTGTTTTCTGGAAATTACTTGGGGGGAAAACCTTCCAAACATGTCCATTTATTTGCTGTGGAATTTGTTTAATCCTCTTAGGAACATTTAGACTGACAACATTCTTAAATTAGCATCTTTGCCCAAGAAACCTTTCCAGTCACATGCACTGAACTATATGACAACCCAGAAGCAAAATTTAAAACGTTTCAAACCGCTGGCCATGCTGGGAACACCACACAGCACAGCAGAACGAATCCAATTTGAATGAGAATCAAGGATGCTTTTCTCCTCACACCCTTTTCCTCCTCTGCACAAATCCATCACTCTCTGTTGCTCTTGTATCATCCCCTACCTATAAAATGGGAATGAGAAATAACTTTTTCCAATAAAAATGCCATAGAACTAGAATAAACTTTTTAAAACTGTAACACCTCCTCAGAATACTTTAACTACTATTCAGTAAAAACACCACAGAAAATTTTTGAAAATTTGAAAAAAAAATTTTTAAGGGAATTTTAAAGGAAAATAATTTTTAACTGAATCGTATTCTGGGCACATTGAGAAGGTTCTATTTAGAGGACTTCTACAGAGTTTTTTTTTTTAATAAATAACCTATAAAAATATACCCAATATTCATTAGTAAATCTTTATTTCTTACTTTTAAAATTCTTAAGACATGCCAGTTTTCTTAAATCAAATGAGAAGGTATTCCTGTGGCAATGAACAATAAAATTACCAAAGAAGACACTATAAAATGGCAAAAGCAACTCACATTTTGCCAAGTGCTATGCTTTCGATTCACAATTATCATCTCACTTTAAGCTGACAGCCCTGAAGTGAGTTCTATTAATCAGCCCGTTTAACATATGAAGAAACGAAGGCTCTGGGTGGTCACATGTTATGTACTAGGTGAAGCCAGGATTCAAATCCAGGTTCTCTGTCCACACAGGCTGTGCCCTTACCAATTCACACTCATATTTCCAACTTCTCAAACGCACTCAACCCCTGAGGTAATGTACATGTCTTACGTTTCTAAGAGTATTAGGATGTACCCAAGTACACGTACTAATCAGACTTTTATGTGGGCAAAATTTTTATTTTCCAATTTTTCTGAATCAGTTCAGGCTGAATTCCTATTAGTTATGAGGAGAAGTATGAGGTAAGGGGAGGGGGGAAGATATGCCAGACATATACAATGCCAAGAGATCTGCTTAAACAAGAAAGCAAAGTATTAAATAAACCACTTTAGCAACATCCTTTTCAGTAAACCCTGGTGTCTAAGTATTACCTCAAAGGAGGGTGAGCCCACCTGCAGCTCTGCCTTCCTGCCACTCACCCTGGATGACCTTGGTTTCCTCACCTGTGAGACAGGTGTTCTCCCAGGAAACTTGGAGAGATTAAGCGAAAATACATGAAAGAGGCTAGTTCATTGCCAGACAGTAGGCACTAAATAAATAACACCTACCATTTTCACTGAAGAAAATAATTTTAAATCTCCAACTAAACATACCTGATAGAATCTCAAAAAGCACTTTAATCTGCTTGCTAAAAATCGCAAAATGAGATTTCTCTTTTAAAGGCTGTACCTATTTCCCCATACTTTTTACTAATTCTGGCTGTTATCCTTAAAATTTATTCCAAAAACCTGGAATCTCCCCTATTTAAACTCTTTAAGCTTGAAATCCTGATCAAACTTGGGCACAGAAAGATTTACACCGTAATTCACAGAGTAAACAAAGACTACAGACACAGTGTGCTCAGGACAGGCACCTAACTTCAGAACAACACTAACTGCCAATCAAGTGAGACTCACTATTTGAACACAAATCAAATTGAATGTCATCAAGCAGGCTGACAGACTGTTTGCCCCATGAGATGACTCCTTATCTGACTTAAGTGATCCAACACATTTATCATTTAATTTCTGACAGAAAATGTAGAATGTGGCTAGGGTTCGCAAGTAACATTTTTGTTTCAATTTCTTTTTTCCTACAAAATATAGGTATCATTAAAAAAAAAATAAGCTTACCTACTTGAACTCATAATAATAAATATCAAACACTTCTTGACTTAAGTTCCTTTCAGAAAGCTAATAATTATTATATTTCTTAAATACAGCATCTTTAAATATAAATTAACACGTATTTGGGATGCTTGGGAAAATATGTTCTAGAAAAAATTTCAGCTAATTTTTAAAGAAACCATTGCACAGAGTTTCAGAAGTGGAAGAGAATAATGTTGTAACTCAAGCCCTTGTTTTAAATGTGGGAATACTGAGGCCTCAAAAGACACGTCCATTTGCCTAAATGCATATGCTGTCCCTCAACAGGAACTCTAAAACTAAGATCCAGGCCTCTGAGAAACCAGGACTTGCTCTGCTGGTACAGAGCTGAACCTGATGAAAATGGATTGTGGGAAAGAACCAGAATGCCGGGGGCCTGGACGAGGCAGCAGTGGAAAGGAGGGAGTTCACTTGGTTATGGATGAGAAAGAGAATCTCACAATCACGATATTATAGGCAATCCCTCAAGTGCCTAAAAACTACCATTTAACACGCCTGACACCGAAATACGCATGAGTTGATTCATAGGCTAACTAGAAGGCATTCTTTGTCACAAAGTGAGCCTTTTTCCCATTCGTTCTCCAAAGAAAGGAACAGAAATAGAAAGCTGATATTAACTATTTAAAAATTTACACCAAGAACCAAGGAATTCCCCAGTAGAAATGTAAAGACTTGCTGGAAGTTACGTGAATTTATTGCCAGTTCAGTCGTCTTAAAAGTTGTGCTATAAAATATATTGTCCTTTGCTGTTCCAAATCACATTTGAAAGAAATAATAACGTTCTTAAGAGTGTTTCTGGAATTTTCTTCTATTCTCTAAAGCCAAATCTCAGACCCTTAAAGACATGGTGGGCTGGCATTTTGCCCATTGTTCTCGAGGCACTTTTTTGTTCCTTTAAAGAATAAGGGGGTGAGGGGGTATCACACAGAAAACTATTGCAGCATCAAAGCTGCTTACATTTCCTCCTGAAGCCCTGGGAAATAATGTCCAAAGCAGAAGCAGTACAAAAATCTAGCGTGAGGGTTACTAGCGAGAAAGTGACTTGTGAGAACAAACAATGCTCTCCAATGTCCTTTTGGAGCCCCTAGTTTAAATGAATCTGGTGATTATCCTAATACTATACATGCGCCTCTACATGAAAGGGAAACCAGGCGCCCTTCTTCCCTCCTTTCTGATGCGTGGAATGTGGACGTGATGACTGAAGCTCTGGCAGGCACTCTGGACCATGAGGTTGATGGGCTGAGGATAACACTGAAGTGAGTCAGGCATCTGCTTCTCTGACCCTGGGGGGTATCATACCAACCAGCCCTGGGATGCCGATGCTTGACTCCTTTATGTAAGAGAGAAATAAACTTTTAGCATGTTTAAGCCACTGCTGTTATCTGGAGAACTGGGGTTGTACACTGCCACGCTTAATCCTAACTAATAAAGTCGAAGATTCACGAAAAAGTATTTACCAGATATTTAGTAAATATAATTATAAAAAGAATGATACAGAGATCTATCTCAGTTTTTGTTTTAATGCTATGATATGTAAACCGAGTTTAAGCGAATGCCATTAAGCGAATGTCTTAAACAAGACACCGAGGAGAAAAAACAAAGTTGACTTTGCAGAACAGACACCCAAGGTCCTCCTCTGCAGACAGCAGGAAAGCCCTACTCCACCACCAAGTTCGGACACACGCATGCTCCCTGCTCTCCTTGTCTTTGGGTTGTGTTTTGTCTTAAACCTTTGGAAAAAGAAGTGAGATTGCTGGTGAAACCATTTCAGGAGTAGTTCCTAGCATCCAGATTCCCTGCTTCTTCCTTTCCTCCGTCTCCTTGAATGTTCCGCCACACACTTCATCAGGCCAGCCTTCTAAATTGAGGAAATGCAGCCCAATCAATCTGCTTTTAGACAGAGTTAAGAAATAGACAGTAAAAAACACAATTAGGAAATCTTATCTTCCAGAGGTCACTGCACAGAGGAAATATGAGAATATATGTGAATCTACTTTGCAAACACTAAAGTACAATACAAATGATATTAGTATGGATTCTATGTTAAACTCATCAAGAAAGGAGAAAAGAACATTTTCCCTACCAGAAGGAGAATGTGCTTTACAATTTTCTATCACTTTAATACTTCAAAAGTTTCTATAAAATTGATTTTTTTAAATCAATGCAAATGAGGGACTAATTCTAATTCCTTTATCTCCACCAGTTTAACATATATCAATAATGCTACAATTTCCAGGTATCTTATTTACCAGAGCCTTTGGTATACGTGAATCATACAGTATGCCAAACCCTTGGGATCCTTAACTCAGGTTAGAAAACCTATGCTTGATACATGGATTTGAAGACACGAAGATGCCTGGCATGTCCTACTGACTTCAAGCTATTATTTTTCAAACTGTTGCTTCTTCCTGGTCCAAAGCAGACATGCATTTGTTGCTGTGAGGCTCTTTAAGTCAGAAGGGCAACCCATCAGGACTGCCTTGGAGACAGAAATCTTATCCTCCTCCTTGTCCACGTACACATAATATCCCTACTTTATCCTAACATGAAGAATGACGACTGATGTTACTTCAGAAAATAAAATGCCAACATTCTCTAGTCTAGTAAGGAGGAGACAGCTGTGGGCTTAAAGACCCACGCACTGCGTATAACACACGTGGTAAGATGCTGCAAAAGCCTGAACGTGTAAAATAGGAATAACGTTATGGCGAAGGGCATTCAGAGGCTAGTTCCTTCGTCCCACTTCATCTTTCTCAAGCAGCAGTGTGCAGTGCCTTGAGAAAGACAGCAGCGTGGTACCCAACTCATCAAAAAGTTGAGTATCCCAATAACTCACAGTAAAACAAATGTCATCTAGCTCAATGAATTTTCATGTGCGTCTCTACAATATATGTCCACCGTTTTTTTTGAAAATTTCCCTTATTGCATTAGAAGTTCTTGTTTTGCCCGGTCATAATGCCATCTAATGATGAGAGGGTAATGGAGCTGACAGATATATATAATAGTACTCCAAGACTGCCACTTGATATTTGTTCACCATATGGACTAAAAACCTTTAGGTTAATTGTACATCAATATCATATCTAATTCACATAATAATCAACTGTTATTTTATTACTATTATCTCCGGAAACAGTCATCTGGTCACTAGGTTTTTCCTCCCCTTGACCCATGGATTTGATGATTTTTCCCCAGATACAATAGGTTTTTGAAAAGAAGTCTTTTTCACCTTTTGCTATTATACTAAACTTGCATGTTTGACCCTTCATTCTTACTAATACTCGTAAAAAAAAGGCACCTCCCCTTCACTATTATTTGTAGATGCCATTAATATACTGCTTAGCTAATTCTTCCAGATCATTAAAAAATATATACATATTACCCTGTGGTTCTCTTCAATTTGATATGTTTTCAGTAATCATTATCCCTCTGGATAGTTTATTACACATTTACCATTTCTTTATCCAATTCAGTTAATTTGGTATATAAAATTTCAAAAAGAAACTATTTTCTCAAAATCATGATATTTAACATCTCTAGCCTTTTTTTAATCAAGTAATTCTACAAAACTATCAAGGAAAGCAATCAGGTTTTTGTGTGATGATTACTGCTTTAAAGTCTCTAGTCCTGTTTCCATTATCTTATAGATGTTTACACATTCTTGTTAATGTTATTTCATGAGCCTATTAAGAATTGAAATTAAACTAACTGGATGCTAATTTTTCTTTTAAAAACAATCTACTAAATTTCCCCTGCTAATTCTTTATTATTTCTAGTACTAAGGCCCACCACTTTTTCTAATATTCCCTTTTTTTTGGCAAAACTCTAAAAGCCTACAGATAGCACCAACTCTATGAGAAGAGAAGGTGATCGTGGCCTGCAGGTGTGATATCGGGCCACTGAGCACACATACTTCCCCATCCCCCAAACTGTTCTGCCTCTATTGCAGAACAACTGTTGCACAATAACAGTCCTGAAGGTTATTGCCTTTTGTAAAATCCCATAACATTATAATTTAGATAATTTTTAAAAGGTGCAAAACTGTAAAAATTATTTGTGTAAAATGAGGGAGGGGTGCGTGTATTTGCTCATTTAAGCCTAAGCTCACTCTAGAAGGACACACACACACACACACACACACACACAACACTGAGTGCCTCCAAGGAAGGAACTGAATGGCTTGGGGATGGTGGTGGCAGTCATACCTTTTGAATTCTGAGCTGTATCAAAGTATCACTTACTCAAAAAATTCGGGTTATCATTCCAGACCAAGAGAATCAGAATCCTCCGCAAGATGTTTACCAGAATTTTTTTTAAACAAACTATTTTCCCTAAAATCCCATAATATCCATGAAAAGAAAATAGATTAGTAATATCAAGCAACAATTACTACTTTAATGCTGATTAGTTTTCAGCCCCAACTGAAAGATATAGAAATAAGACACCTAGAGATAAAGATATGGGAAAGAGGTATTAAAAAACAAGACTATAAAAGAAGTAATGACCCTTTAGGAACCTCATCATTGTCTTTGGAATAATTACTTGATTAAAGGAACTCAGTACCAAGGATTTGGAAAAGTACCAAGAGGCAATCTAGTAGGATGAATGAGTAGGAAGAGACCTCAGACCATTCTCATTAAACATCAGGTTTCTCCTTGGGCTAATCCTAAATGAAAAACATTTCCTTGGCTTCTAAAATTATCTACCTGCACAGTCCCCTTAATGCAAAGCGTGGGTGGGGGGGGGTGGGGGTGGGAGAGAAGCAAGCAGGGAAACAGGGAGAGAATTCTGAAATGTATGAGTCAGTACACAGGTGGATTTGTTCCCTGCACAGAAAAACTGACAAATCCATGTTATGAGTAACCCAAGCATTTAAAACTCAATTTTTATATTATTATTATTATTATAACGATCTTCACCTCAAAAAAAATGGAATGCATTTTGCTCCCAGAGTTAAATCCAACCATAAAAAGCAGGCATAGTGCTATCTCAAGGACAAAGGAGAAAAATCATCATTTTGGCAAAGGAATTCATGTGCCATGGCCTAGATGCCTTTGAGCCTTTCCAAAGGAAAGATGAGTTATATATCATAGTCACTGTGGTGTTGGTGGCAATGTTCTGTTTTATACACAGAGATATGCAGAGGTCAGGGGCAACTCTATTTATACCTCCCACGTGCTCATGCCTCCCCATCCTGAGAGTTTTGTGCAAACACTATGTAAAACCATGACTGGTTAGCAGTACAAGGATTTTATACGGGCCAATGAGGGTAATCATTTCACACATCAGTGTGAAGAAGTGCTCTATGATTATTTCCACTAGCACTCCGACAACAGCTCAGGGCTGGTTCGTGGGCGTGTGAGACTTGTGTCACTGCACAGGGTCCCACACACTTAGTTTAATGCTCTGCTGCTGCAGTTTCAAACTTATTAATCATTTTTGAACAAGGGACCCACACTTTCATTCTGCACTGTGACCTGCATCCTACTGTAACTTTTTAAAGGAAATGAGTAGTGAGAAAGACACAGGTATATTATTAATGTGGGTTTTAGGCAAAAATGCTATAGGGTAGAGAGTAGGGGATGGGAGAAATAAAGAGCTGTAAAGGAGGGAAATGACAGATTGGAAAGCTAATGCTTGCATGCTAGAGGCTCATAGCATAAATAATCAAATAAGAATAAATTCTGTAATGAATAAATGCTATCTAGCATAATGAATTCTGTAAAGTGTATTTTGATGCTATTGTTTATGATAAGCTTATAGCTTTAGAGATGATGAAGTAATTTCAAAATATTCTGTAGAAGGACATTTAAAATAAGTCACCTTAGGAGTAAATCTTAATAACGTATTTTAGCAGTATGAAGATATATTTGGTAAAAATGCCTATGTAATATCTTTAAAATAGTATTTATGTATTCAAGTAAGGATATGCGACAATTAGCTAATTTTTGTTACTTTTGGACACTCACAATAACCACTTAATGTGTGTACTTGATTTCTAAGATCTTTTTGCAGGCAAATAATAAACTCTTACACTCTTAAAAACAAAAGAATAAATTCTGAACTTTCTCAAAAATAAATCATTATATAGATATAGATGTAGATATATCCATATCCACATCTGCATATGTACATCCATAGTTAAAGGTTTTGTAAAAATTCAACAAATAGTTCTTAATTTAGCACTACTTTGTACCCGGTGTATAATATATGTTACAATGACAGACAAATAAACCATACTAACATTCACCAGAGTTAATACACGTTTTTGTAACACAGGATGTGTATCATTTGTAATCACCTATTTAGATTAACTACTGCACACAAACACACACACAGACACACACACCTTCCAGCATTGAAACCTATAAATCACTGAATACCTCAGAGCTATTAGAAAACATTAATTCAATTCCTCAAGCTAAATTACATTTCACCATTTCCATCAATGGACTTGAATAGAACCTTGAGATGATTAATGTTTTATCAGTGATTACCCAGACAGGGGAACAGAGAGAATGCCATCTCGAATTCAGACTGTTAGCTCAGCACCACTGAGGAAGTGATGGCTTGAGCTGTCATCTGTGGGAGTATTATAATTATTTAAATTTAGTGAAAACTTGAAAAAGTGTAACTCACTTAGGAATTCATTTCTGTCTTTTAAGACTTGATATTGTTTTCTTGCTAGAAGCCAAGAGACGGGAGATTGTGAGAAGCCTTAGAAATCCCATGGCTAAAAAAAGATGAATAATTCTCCCATGATCTGGGCCCCAGAAAGGAGGATGGGGGCACGGGTTTACAAGCTTCTGCTACTCGGCTGTTTGAAGCCGAGCCATCTCTCATGGACTTACATTTATTACAACCTACAATTATGACTTATGCCTCTTCCCGAGCACTCAGACTATAGCTTCCCTTTCAGATCACAGAGAGCAAAGAAAAGGTTTATTACTTCGAAAGTCAACCCTACACCCTAAGGACAATGCCGAGCACAGGGGAACGTGTGCTGTTAGTAAAGACTTCAGTCAAAGCATGCTGTTTGAAGGACCTAGCATGTGTGTAATAAATTTGTAAGAACAGTGTCTTTGAAATGACCCACAATGTACACTTAATGACTCTTACATTTCAACTCCTATTTCCAAGTAGTACTAGAAAGCCTCAGTAAGAGTATACAGTCATTTCTGTCATGAGGAAGTGAACTTGGGTGGACTCTGCAACCCATTTACACAGATACATCACTGAAGCCTGTGCAAAAAGCTCTTCAACTCCTCTCTCACATGGCTTGGCTACATAGAGACCAAAACAACTCAAGAATGAGGAGTAAGTGATGCCAAAATTTAGAGAGAGAGGATTATCCTAGCCACGAAGTCCTTCTGAAGGCAGATGAGGACAGTGAAAGGACGTGGCCCTAAAACAAGTCAGATTTGGGCTTTTATCCCAACACTGGCCTTTCAGACGCAAGGCGTCTTGGCCAAGCCACTCTTGAAGCTTTACTTTCTTCAGATCAGCCCCCTGGGGCTGTCTGCCTCTTGAATAAGACAGCAATGTCTAAAACACCTAGGACAGGGCCAAGCAAATAACAGACACATAGTAAAGGACCACTGTCATCATCATTATCATTCAGTTGCTTATACTCTAAACTTAAGGTAGGAGTTCTGTGGTCCAGGAATATATGAGAACTTCTTAAGGCTTAAAAATCCAAATATTCCCTAAAAATATCAGGCTGTCAGACTTAGACCATAGTTTGTGAAATTCTGTCTTCATTCCTCTGTTCTAGCTTTAAAGAAGTCAAATCAGCCTCTGATTAAATTTTTGAGAAGTAATTCTTGTTGGATGGGAGAGAGGGAAAGAGATTTATTTTTCTCTTAGCATAGCAAAGATTAATAAACTGAAAATACTAAATACTGTACTACAAAAGAAATTTCTATTGCAAAATATTGGCATAAGTGTTTACTGAATGTTCAGCCTCAAATAAATCCTTCAGAAAGTTAGGAATAAGAGATTTTTTGCTTGCAGCTACAACCTCTGAAATCTACTACAAAGTACTACAAAATATGACTATACTCCATAAAGCACCCTACAAGGCATGATGTCTCCAATCTGGTTAAATTTCAAGTTGATTTCACTACAATTTCTTATTTATCCTCATGTGTACCCAGTGACATACCAAATACCAATTATGGTGATGCTTTTCAGAATTACCCATCTAAAGGACTTCAAGGAAGGAGGGTGTGTGTCACCATAACCAAGTCACTTTTTAGAGCAAAAAGTAAAGTTTATTATGCTGTGGTGTAATAAATTAAGTTTTTCCATTGAAACAGACACAAAGTAAAATTTTATTTTTCACTTAGTTATTTCAAATAGAAAGAGCTCATTATTTAGGGCAAAAAATATTCTGCCTCAGTTTTTGCAATAGAATTATCTCCGTTTTCTTTTTCCTAATTCTTTCTCATTAAATACATGATGAGGATAAAAACTTAATTTTATCCTCACGGTACATACCAATTCTTTCCAAGAAAACAAAAAGTGTGAGCGGACGTGGATACCACATTAACCTTTAAGAACAAGCGTGGTTCCAATCATTGCTTTTGTTCCTGAGCTCTAATTCCAGTTAAATCCTATACAGCCACTATGGATCAGGTGAGATTTGGCATGTCTGTGCAGATATCCTTGGGAGCATTCAAGTTTGCAAGCAATACGCATCCAACCCTAATTTTTACCTCTTTTTGGAAAATGGGCTTGGTGAAACATAACTGCATTGGACTTTCCTTCTATTACACACACACAGATTTTCAAAGCCCTGTAGAAAACGTGCAGAGGTGCCTAACCCAATTCTAGAGCAGGGAAGATGACAAAGCCAGGGGCATGTGTGTCCCTTAAGCAACCTCAAAGAGCAGCAGAGGCGTCCAGCAGTTTTTTAATACGTTGTCTCCATCTTAAATAAATCTAGAGAGAGACTGCAAAAGAGAGAAGGGATCTGACTACTTTTAGGCACATAAATAAGAAATGGCTCCCAGATGTAGAGTTGAAATGGAGAGAGGGTAGATTTCACACCCCGCCCCTACTCCAGTGCCAAAAACATTCCAAGGATCTGCTTTATCAAAGAAACAGTGAAAACTCCCCGAAGTCTCTAGGTTCCTAACAGAATGGTCAAGGAAATAGCGCTGGGGGGTTAAACTGGAGCAAGGATAAGTTAGTAGCCGAAGATAGGCATTCAAGATAATACCAGAATAAGGACAGCTGGGAAGACCATGGTGTTCTCAACATCACTGTGGTGATGGCAGAACAAGGGTAGCAAAGGCTCCTAAGAGAAGCCAGTATCCTCAGAGGATGACTGTACCTCCTCACCTATCTTTATAATTCGTTACTGAATTTTTGGTTTTGCTTATAAAATATTATTATATATCCTATAATGTAATGTGTTACATATCTGTATATTTTTCTTGCTTACCATGATCCCCAAGTTTTACTGGGACAATTTGTTTAGAAAGACACTTTTCGGGAATTCCCTGGCGGTCCAGTGGTTAGGACTCGACCCTTTCACTACCGGGGCCCAGGTTCAATCCCTGGTCAGGGAACTGAGATCCCTCAAGCCACACGGCGAAAATACACACACACACACACACACACACACACACACGTATACATATATATATAGATATAATAAAAGAAAAACACTTTTCTGTGATTTAAAACATTCTTTCTGAGGGGGAACAGTCTAAGAAATCATCTAATTTTCAATGTGTGGGGAAGACAAAGTTGGGGTGAACTGGGGTACACATTCAGAAAACAGTTTCTTAAGGAACAATCACTTGAAAGAAAACAAGACTCCAATTGTTGCCAGTGGGTGACAATCACAACTGGTTTAGTTCTGACTCCAAAGTAGTAACTTTCTTGCAGACCCTGTATCCATCTGTATAAGAACCTATCAAAACCTAACCCATGAACTATGAAATCAGTTTTTGAAACTTCAGACATTTATCTTTTCTAAAAATGAACTCACGAGTAACAACTATTACCCATAAATGTCTGTCTACAAGAGTCAAAAAGAAATCCTTGGCTAGGAACTGCAGAATGTATTTAATTATGTACATATTCATATCACCTAATTAAGACACTGAAAAAGAGAAGAAATTCTAATGTGTTCTGTAGAGCAAGAAGGAATCTCTGAAGTTCCTGCGGAAAGAGGTGAGGCATAATAAACAACGCCCACTGAAAGAAAGAACACGAAGACACAATTCTGAAAAACAGCACAAATATTGGGAAACTGGAATTTTAAATATAAATAAACTACTGGAACATAAAATTGGCACCAGGTTCAGTTTGAAATTAAATGTGAGCTTTATTACAAGGAGTTGTCCAACCTGGTATAAGATATTTTAGTATTCAAAGGTAAAAATAAATAGAACATTCAATGTATGTAACACTGCAAGTCTTCAGAGCACTCTCTGGATAACGTGAGAAAGAAAAAGCAAATTTGTTCAAGTGAGGGAGGAGAGAATGTCCATAAAGAAGCTCTTTTTCCAAAAGATTTACTAAACTGAACTATTAATGATATCAGGCATGCTTCAGTGTACCCCAGGACTTCAGGAGCAAACTGGGTTTTGCCCCAGCAACGAATACATTTGGAAACTGTTAAAAACTAGGGCAGAGGTCAAGAACCATCAATAAGCTCTGGGGATATGGGACTAAAGAGCTAAGAACAGCTTCTAATAAGGGGACCAGCGCCAAAGCTGATGATCTAAAATCCCAATCCACATGTGCCCCGCTGTGCCCTACAATGAAAGCCCAACTTAGAAGGAAGGCCTGCCAGGGTCCACCGCTGGCTACTGCTCCAACCTGCCTTCCATCCACCCTGCTACTCACGGTCCAGAGCTGGTACCGATACGGAACCACGTCACAGCCTCTGCCAGTGTAAATACCACTCCCTCCACCAGGAACAGCCTTGCCCTGACCCTGCAGCTACCCTGGCTCAGTCAACATTCAGGGGGTAGGTCTGGAAGCTTCCCCCACTCACCACCACCATCATCCTTATCCCTCTCTCTTTCACACTCCCCCAAACAGAACAAAACCTACTGGAGTAAATAGTCCTTTCGTGTTGTCCTCAAACTGGAGAAGTCTCAAAAACAGAAACCACAATGTTGTTATTCATTACTGTGACAGACCAATATATAGGTGGGCATACACTGTTCACTTCTCTTTCAGGAAAAATAAAATTAAGTGTAACTAAAAACTATTCATCCATTTCTTTTTTCCCTTTTTTGTATTGTAATACTTTTTTAACCGACATGATTAAATATTGGAGATTCACTAAAAAAAAAACTCACTGCATTTCATTTCTGGAGGTTATTTTGTGTTTTGTGTTGTAATTCCTAATGAAAATAATTTTGTTGTATAGTAGGGTTTTATAAAAATGATCCATGCTGGTGTCAAATACATTAGGTACACCACTAATCAGAAGTATGCCCAAACTGGAAACAATCTAGAATGGATTAAAAAGCTGTTGGCATATGGGGACTTCCCTGGCGGTGCAGTGGTTAAGAAACCGCCTGCAACATATATACAATGGAGTATTACTCAGCCATAAAAAGAAATGAAATTGAGTTATTTGTAGTGAGGTGGATGGACCTAGAGTCTGTCATACAGAGTGAAGTGAGTCAGAAAGAGAAAAACAAATACCGTATGCTAACGCATATATGTGGAATCTAAAAAAAAAAAAAAAAGGACTTGAGCACGTGGGGAGGGGGAAGGGTAAGCTGGGACAAAGTGAGAGAGTGGCACGGACATATATACACTACCAAACGTAAAATAGATAGCTAGTGGGAAGCAGCCACATAGCACAGGGAGATCAGCTCAGTGCTTTGTGACCACCTAGAGGGGTGGTATAGGGAGGGCGGGAGGGAGACGCAAGAGGGAGGGGATATGGGGATATATGTATAGCTGATTCACTTTGTTATAAAGCAGAAACTAACACACCATTGTAAAGCAATTATACTCCAATAAAGATGTTTTAAAAAAAAGAATCCGCCTGCCAATGCAGGGAACACGGGTTCGAGCCCTGGTCCGGGAAGATCCCACATGCCGCGGAGCAACTAAGCCCGTGCGCCACAACTACTGAGCCTGCGCTCTAGAGCCTGCAAGCCACAACTACTGAGCCCACGAGCCACCACTACTGGCCCGCGTGCCTAGAGCCCGTGCTCTGCAACAAGAGAAGCCACCACAATGAGAAGCCCGCACACCGCAATGAAGAGTAGCCCCCCTCACCGCAACTAGAGGAATCCCGCGTGCAGCAATGAAGACCCAACGCAAAAATAAATAAATAATTTTTTTAAAGTTGTGGCATAATCATACAATAGATTACTACACAAAATGAACTGCTGCTACAACCCAATAACATGGATAAATCTCGCAGACATAATAACGAGCAAATGAAGCCAGTAACAAGAGAGTGTATAATGTATTATCTCATTTCTGTGAAGTTCAAGAACAGGAAAAACTAATGTTGAGTGATCAATCAGAACAGGCAAGGGATGAACTGCCCATCGGCAAAATGGGTTCAAGGAGCCTTCTGGGGCGCAGGGAATGTGCCACATCTCAATCTGAGTGGCAGTTACATGGGTTTATAGATACATAAAAGTTCTTCAATCCTTCACTATACATACACTTCAATGTTTAAAGGTCTTTTCTACTACCCACATAATGCCTACAATGAATAGAAAGAGAAACTGAGGTTCAACAAATGTAAAATATGTATTCAAGATCACTAGTACTTAAAAAACTTGTAATTTAAAGCAGTTGACAAACAGTTATGCTGTAGTTTTTAAATTTCAAAGTGTGGTACCCTTTAATGCGATAGTTTGGTAGAAAGAGATTAATGGAAAGAAGAAAGTACCGTCTAGTGCTAGAGCAGCAAATGGCTATCAAAATTAAGTAGAGTATATAGGACCTGAGAGAGTAGATCAGAAAAAAATAATGTTGTGCTTTGAAAATTACTGTTTGCTGGTAGCTTGCCAAGGTGTCCTGGCGTGAAGCAATGGCGCCTGGGTGGGCTGCAAGTTTAAATTAGAAAGGACCCCCTGCCTAGTGCTTTGCAGCTCTGGTGCTAATAAAGTTGCATCCTTGTTTCCCTTAAGAGCTCATCTTTGTCCTTGATGGCATCTTGCCCTTGGCAGAGAAGACCTGACACATTCCAAGAACCCCAGGGATTAACAGTCTTTGCCCAATGACAACATTAACTTGCCCGGGTTTAATCTGCAAAGATTGTCCCTTCTGCCTAGTGCCTCCAAAATAAAGCCAAAAAAGAAGGCAAGGGGTAAAGGAACACATTGAAAAATAGACACGCAGTCCAGGATGCGGAGCTTCACACCCTGCCTTTGGGGAAAGGGGCTTCCAAGTCAACCAGACTTCACAACTCAGAACAGAACCTCAATTATCTAAGCCGTTGAGTAGCAAGGAGGGGGACTCTGCAAACAACTCACTTCTTTGCCAAAGACTTCATAACCAGAAGCGTGTGACAGTATGTGAGGCCATCATATGCACCTAGAACACCAGACAGGGAGTAGAAGAACCAGAAGGGGAGAGAAAGTTAGGAAGGAACGGAAATAGGGGAAAAAAACCCAAAAAACAGAAAACACACATGTAGCTGTCATGGGGAAAAGAGAAAGGTGGGAAGATGCTAAGCTGGGGTAGGCCCCTGCTCTGGGTTCAGTGAGAGACAATTACACACAGAAAACCATCCCACATGCCATCAATCCCTTTATACCCAAATCCTGGAGGAGCGAGGTGATTGTCAAAGATGCCTTCAGTCCCAGACACTTTCAAGAACAAGAAATTCAAAAACCATCTAGTTTTGCCCCCAAAAAACTGCTGCCTTAAAATCCTATCAAAAAAGTTGGTTCGGGCTTCCCTAGTGGCGCAGTGGTTGAGAGTCCGCCTGCCGATGCAGGGGACACGGGTTCGTGCCCCGGTCCGGGAGGATCCCACATGCTGCAGAGCGGCTGGGCCTGTGAGCCATGGCCACTGAGCCTGCGCGTCCGGAGCCTGTGCTCCGCAACGGGAAAGGCCACGACAGTGAGAGGCCCGCATACCACAAAAAGTTGGTTCCCTCATTTCACAAAACGGCCCCCAAAGCAAAGGACAAACACCCAATGAAATATACCTGAGAGTTATAAAACTGTGACCAGCCAATCCACAAATACAAGTAATTTCTTGTTAGTCTTGCCAGTTTTCATAGGAGAAACTACATCTGTACACATGTGCAGGTGGGTGTCTAAAGGCATATGCTCAGGGTAGGAGGGGGAAGGTGATGTGGGACCCTGGGTGCCTCAAACCAATAGAGCAACCAAGAGAAAGGAGAGGAGCAGACAGGTGAGGCTGGAAGCGGGAAAAGCACACCTGATCCGATCCCCTCCATCAAGCTCACACGCTGTGCAGCATGCGTTTCCAGGATTTCTGTTGATTGGTGGTTCTTCGCAAGTCTTAGGGGGCAAACAAGTTAATTGTATCCACGGGAGAGCCCTAACACAGCTGGGACATGGAAAGAGTGGTCCAGATCCGTAGACAGATGCGTTATTTTTGTGGTGAAAGGCGAACTTGAGAAATGTACTTCGGCACAAATCTTAATCTTTGGGGGCCCATCTGAAAAGGCAGTACCAAGTTTTCTGCATTTTACAGATCTCAGAACTGTCAGAGCTTCACCCCATCCCACCCACAAAGTCATTACTCCAGATAGATTAAAACCATAAAAATATTCCATCATTTTACAGATAAATTCACAACATATGTGATCCGTGTTTGCAAACAACCCTCCAGGGTACAGACAAATGTGCTAAAAACCACAACATCTCATGGTCGTATCAGAAATAACAAGGATGAGCGCATTCCCAAGACGAGGCTTAAGTGAAGGGTTTTGTGCCAACAATAGGAATTCTATGTGTAACAGCTAGAAGAACAGTTAAATAATTAAGTAACTTCCTGGGATTATTGGGAGGGAAAAGAGTATGAATGGAAAATGAATAGATTAAAAGAAAAGGATCCTCTGTGTTTTATACAAACTCTAATAATTATAAAAATTCTGAATGGCAGTTATCCGAGGTGATGTCTGTTTTTATAATCCCTTTTCTGTTCCAAAAGTGTTGAGAAAAGGGAGGAAAGGTAAATTCATCTTTTGGCACCTCGCAGACATTTCTGCTCGTGGGTCTGGCACCCCTCAGAGCTCATTCTATAGCCGTGAGAGGACCAGGGGTCAATCAGCAAGGAAAAACCCAATTCCAAGACCTAGACTGGAGGGAGCTAGGTACATCCCAGTCTGCTCAGCCCTCTAGCATCAGAATTGAGAAGGCGTGGGACTTTCCTGGCGGCGCAGTGGTTAAGACTCCGCGTTCCCAATGCCGGGGGCCTGGGTTTGATCCCTGGTCCATGAACTAAATCCCACATGCATGCCGCAACTAAGGAGCCCACCTGCTGCAACTAAGGCCCGACGCAACCAAATACATAATAAATAAATATTTAAAAAAGAAAAGAAATTACTATTCTTTAAAAAAAAGAAAAGAATCGAGAAAGCTTTGTGAGAAACATTTAGGTGTTCTTCCTTCATTTGTTTGAGAGGAAGGGCAGGGCAGGCCTCAGGGGTGCATCAGCACAGAGCCCCACCCTGGGTTTACGCTCTGCTGTCAGTGTCTTGCGCATTCACTCTGCACAGGGCGTCCCTACAAGTTACTCGGCCGGTCCCGAGTGAGGGTCTGGTTTGCTCTCAGATGCTCACTTGTCTCTGGCTGCTACTCAGACTTTTCCATACACAAACATGCTAGGCTGTGTCCCTGTTCAAAACAACAGAAGAGAAGCAGCAGTCATCAAAACCTGGCTGGCACTGTGGGACTAGGATGCTCTTCAAACCAGGAAATCATTATGAAAACAGTCTCAGCAGACACCCAGCCTTCGAGGACAGTTAGGAGGATTAGCAAATAAACCAAAATGTTGTGTGTAGACTTGTGTCAAAGGAAAAGAGGCATGTACAGAGAATGAATAGGAGGAAAATTCTAAGGAACCAGTAGGATCAGGGTTGAACTATATTCATTCACCAAAGAATATTTCTGTAGTTCCTAGAATATGCTACGTTAGGAGGTTTTTCTGATGATGGTAGTGGGGAGGGGGCATTTCGTTTTGTTTCACGTCATGATCGTCATTGATTGTAAAATGAAACTGCTGAACACTGTACGTGATTAATTCTAGGTTTTATAAAGTGTGGTACTCAACAGAATAATTAGAAAATAGCCATAGCTTTTGATTGCTGAAAATACACAAGGCTTATTTATATTTGCAAGTCCAGTTGACAAGGCTGTGTGTGTGCTGATAGCAAACTTGAAAATTTTCAACTCTTCCATGACTTTAAAAAGTAAGCAGGGGCTTCCGTGGTGGCGCAGTGGTTGAGAGTCCGCCTGCCGATGCAGGGGACGCGGGTTCGTGCCCCGGTCCGGGAGGATCCCACGTGCCGCGGAGCGGCTGGGCCCGTGAGCCATGGCCGCTGAGCCTGCGCGTCCGGAGCCTGTGCTCCGCAACGGGAGAGGCCGCGGCGGTGAGAGGCCCACGGACCGCAAAAAAAAAAAAAAAGTAAGCAGCACCCAGGGAAACACATTCATACAAAGACAGGGACAAAAATGGGTGTTTTTCTTTTCTTGTTTAAAAATACCTAGTAGCTGAAAACATCCCAGTCCCTGAACAATTTAGAAGAGCTGATATCAGTCTATTGCCATGATGCCAGCCAAACTCAGCCCTAAAAACAGAAGAAACCCAAGAATCTAGAATTAGGCAGAATAAGGACCAATTAATTTTTACATTCATTATTCAATGCTTACATGAAAGTAAAAATCTTTGGTGGCTGGAAAAATTAATTATAGTCTTCAGAGGTATTCTGTGTTTAATAGTTACTTGTAAAACACGAGGTAATACAAATATGAATGTTTTCCATCACAACTTTGTACATTATACGTAGACATTTTAGGAACATAATGCTGCCTAACAACCGAGTTAGTTTACTGTTAAACAACTGTAGTCCTCAACCTAAAAATGGAAAGGAAGTAAGCTAATCAAAATGTGAAATTTAAACTTTTTCTAGAAATACAAAATAATAGGAGAACATAACTCTTAGAGAGGCATTAGCTAACCAAGCATTATCTGGACAAAACTGTAAGGCAGAAGAGATTAAAAACCAAAAGGCACAGAACAGAGGGTACTCATACACTGAGGAAAGCAAGGAAAAGAAGCATAAGGGAGTAATTTTAGGTTTTCCTAATGCCTTTCCTTTTCTTTTTTTTCTTTTTTTTTTTTTTTTTTTTGCGGTACGCGGGCCTCTCACTGTTGTGGCCTCTCCCGTTGCGGAGCACAGGCTCCAGACGCGCAGGCTCAGCGGCCATGGCTCACGGGCCCAGCCGCTCCACGGCATGTGGGATCTTCCCGGACCGGGGCACGAAACCGTGTCCCCTGCATCGGCAGGCGGACTCTCAACCACTGCGCCACCAGGGAAGCCCCCTTTTCTTTTTTTTAATATTTATTTACTTATTTATTTTGGCTGTGCCGGGTCTTAGTTGTGGCATGCGGGATCCTTTGTTGCAGCGTTCGGGATCGTTTTTTAGTTGCGGCAGGCATGCGGGATTGAGTTCCCCAACCAGGGATGGAACCTGGACCCCCTGCATTGCGAGCGCGAAGTCTTACCCACTGGACCACCAAGGAAGTCCCCCTAATGCCTTTTCAAATTTAATTTCAAATGTGGCCAGAAAAATTAACTTGGCAAATCACAAAATTAATATCATTTTTAGAATCCCTTCCCTATGAACTTCTAAATAGGACACATCAGAATAAAATCATAGGAGGTCCAGAGAAAAATTTAGATCTTGGACCAACCACAAGAATTCCACCCCTGAGGTCCCATACACGATTGTGCATAATGACATCGGGGGAGGCAGCTGAAAACTGATAAATTTTATCTTAATCCATGTAGGCGAAAATGGGAAATAAATGGAATGCCTGACATTTAGAATAAAGTAATTCAAATATAGTACACGTCTATAAACACAGTGTGTAAGCAATACATAAACATAGATATAAGCTAGTAATATGTGTATATAATTGTATGTATACACCCAAGTGTTCTAAAGCTATGTTTAAAATGCATTAAAAATATAAAAACATATAAAATCCTTTTCCAAATACACCCCCAAATCCTTAAACATATAGACATTTTCCCTATCAGTGAGAGAGAAATTATCCCTTAGGAAGAAGATAGCCATGATTAAAAAAAAAAAAAAAGAAAGAAAAAAGCCTAAGACAATGTAATGTTTAAAAAATTAGTTCTCACCTCTTTACACACTTTTCCCCAATGGTCACTGTGAATCTATAACAACCACCACAATGTGAGCGGGACAGTGCTGGGTGCTCTACGTGCTTAGTCCTAACTCAGCTTCTTAGGAGCTGCGTGCAACCCTGGTCAAGCTGTGGTAAACTTGCATGGTTCATTTCCTTATCGGGAAAACTGGGGCAAAATTCCTACCCCAAAGGGCAGTAGCGAGGTTTCATGACATAATGGATGCAGAAAGCTTCTTAATTCTGGTGTACAGCACTGGACACAGTGAATGGAACCTAGCATTGCTAATCATCACAGCAATGCAGCAAGGTGGGTACCCTTATTATCATTATGGGGAAAAATGAGAGCCTGGGACACTAAGTTACTCACCTGCACAATGACTGAATAACTGTGGGCTGGAAAGCAGCTGAAGGGGAGATGATAAAGTACCTAGCTTGGCAATCAAGTCAACAATACTAATTAATCTTAAACGAAAATTAAATGTAATTAATCTTTCAAGTTAATGTACATAATTCTCCAAGCAGCTATAAAACCTAAACCCATATAGGTGACAATAATTCAACCAAAGCTACTCACCGTACAAAAACTAATAAATATTTATACTTAAAGTCCATCACACAAAATAACTTCTTTTCATGCTCAGAACCAACCCACAATAGCTCGATCGTTTCAAGTATTTTAAATCATTAACATAAACTCACATTTGCACTTTTATAGAAATATAAAAATACAGTCAAGTGAGCAATACACAAGAAAGCCAACTTGCATCCTGATTAAAGTATGCACGTATGTGTGCTACTGGCCACCTGCTTTCTTTTCGATTCACCACTCCGTTTTCACCTTTCTGAGGTCTAATCTGTGAAACACAAAGATACGTGAAACCTTACTGTCATTAGAAAGCAGTCCCAAAACATTTTTATGGCTTGAAATTTGAGCTCAACAACATCTGTGCAATTACAAAGTATATCATGTAGGAATAATAGAGCTATGTATCATAAATACATACCGGTAGCCCAATGTTAAAATCATTAAGTTTTATTTAATTACAATCCACTCTCTGAAATGCACATGGTCCAGCTCACAATTAATCATAATTATGCAGCCCTGCAGCATAGCACGACACAGCACCAAGAGGATTAGCAAACGTGTGGCCTTCTTACTCTTTCTGCCCATTATAAGAACAGAAAGAAAATCCAGACAATATGGCACCGCAGGAAAAGGGCAAACACATTCATTTCCTGTAGAATAAAAAAGGTTTAAAAAATGGTTTTCTGCCCAATAGTCTCTGGGGATCAGCTTCCAAGTTTCTGAATTTATGCAGGAAACCCTTTAGGGTCAAAGTGCCAAAAACATTTTGCAAATGAAAATAAATAAAAATTTTTTAGAAAATGAATCTCATGTAGTAAAAAACAAAATAACGCATGGTTTTCTAAAACCCTTGTCAATTCTTATTCTAAATTTGCTTTTTGAAATTACGTCGCACCACGAGCTGCAAATGTGTAATTCTCTACTGATCAGCAGACCCTCCAGTGAACCAACTTATACAAATTATTAAAACTAAAGCAATCACTAGGAATATACTCCTCGGTCACACTAATGGGACAAGTTTATAAACACAGAAATGTGCTGACAAACATACTGGGATACACATGCTCATACGGATGCGTTTGTTTTCCTGGATCCAGTTTTCAAAGGCAAAGAGCTAAATTTGGAGAAAGGAAAAAAATGTTTTTCCTCCTTTAAAGTTTTATTTCTTCTTGAAAACAGTTCTCCTGACAGTGTAAGCCAGCCGACATCCGTCATCTGGGTCCACGACCTCCCTCCTCTGGCTCCCCTGCGTGGGGCGGCAGGACCACGGCTCTCCGAGGAAGGAGCAGAATCCTCTGGGAAATTATCTCAGAGCTGCCTCTGAAGAAGAGCTAATAAGAGCTGAAGCTCCAGAGACTACAAATTTGAATATATCAAGAAGCTCTCTGACAGAAGAATGAGAGAAAAAGGAGTAAAAATTATAAAGTTCAAGGAAAATCAGGATAAGACCAAAAAAAAAAAAAAAAGTGTGCTGTTCGAGGGTAAGAAAACTAATTAAGAATGACCACATTTATTAACAAATTATCTAAAGGTACCCAGATCGCTTCTTTACATCATACTCTAAATGTCTAACATGTATTTTTTAAAGACTGTTAATACTGATTAATATTTTTACCTAACTTCCTTAAAAAGTTTTTTAACGTATCTTTCAATGTGTCTATAGATAACCTAGTAATCTGGCCCACAGAAGCATGTCAACTAATTGTTTCATAAACTGAAGCAGAGAACACACGGCGGGGGGGACGGTTTTCACAGGACTAGTTTTGGACATTTGAACTCACTGAAGGGACACACACCCTCACAGAGTACGGGGCTAGCCTCCAGGAACTCTTTAAAAATTTTTATTTTTAAACTCTTTAACGTCTTAGCTTAGGTAAACTGTGGAGGTAAAAGTTAAAATAAATGCAATTTTGCTTGAAATTTTTTTAAAAGAAAATATTTGAACATATTAGCTACAGCTTCCCTATAAATATTGGTACTCAACTGTATTCTCTGGTGCAAAATTATATTATTACAACAGAGGATCCTCAAAACCATGGCCTTTTTAAGCCATAGCCCTGAAAAAAAGAAGAAGAAATGGGGGGGGCCACAATTCCTCTAAAATTCAGGCTTCCTAATCTTTATTTTAAAATATTAAGGACTTAACGCTCGATTATATTTGTTTGTAAGTATCCAATGATGTTTCACTAACAGTGACCTCGAAACAAAGAACCAGAACGAAATCCAAAGCCTTTTAACAAGACCTCCCAACATTACAGGATGCACAAGTGCCCAAGCTCCTTAAAAATTCTCAGCTTTGTTTGAAAATTCAGTGGCCCCTTTAAAAACTGAAATACATTCCTTTCCCACCCCACTTAAAATAGCTTTTCTCAACTCTTGGTGACATCAAGTGACATCTGACACCAGTGAAGCCAGCATGTGAGAACACTTTCATAACAGTGACAAACTCAGTCACAATAAGTGTAGAAATGAGAAAGTGGTAAATGCCTATGAATCCACTTGAAAAGAAAATGGACCCGAAAAAGAACAGACCCAAAGTGAACCGACTGTAAGTTTAAATCAGCAAACAGATGAGCCACTAACAAAACGTCAAATGTCTTTTTGGCTATGATACCTCCCTGATTCTGGCCAGCTGGATCTCCATGTCTATGATTACATCATTTTTGCCTACTCCACACTCCTATCTGGTGGAGGCAATCACTTTTCTAAACGCACTTGAACCACACACACCTCTCCCTCCACGCTCAATCACAGGATCAACTTAGCGCTAGGGTGATACCTGAGGTCAACCACAGTGTGACCCCAGCCTCCTTCCTGGTTTGCCTGCTACTACTTTCCTGAGGAAGGTTTCCTCACTGTCCAGGGCACCTCCCCATTCCCGCACCAATTCCCCCCCCTGCGCACCCCCTGATGCTCCAGGCCGCCAATGAACTTCTAGAAATTCTTTACAGTCCCACCTCCATCCCCTCCCAGAAGGTTCTGCTATTCTCTCCAACTACAAAGACAGCCCCGGCACCTATAATGCCTACTGGCACTCAAATATTTATCGAATGAACGGTTTAACTATCCTGAATTTCATGGTATCTGTGTATAATTTGTTATTTGTTAAGTTTTATTCTTAAATTTTTATTTTACTACCAAGATGAAGTTGGGAATACCCAAGCCTAGGTAGGCATCTCATTGCACACACTGCCAAATCGCTCCCTGGTGACTCACACATCGTTATGGAAACGGGAGATGCTCAAATTATTTCATGGAGTCTCAGAATATAAATAGCATTTTAGAATCATCTGGTTTAACTGCCCATTAAAAATCCTTGAGTGCCCTCCGCTTGATTCCACCACTCACCCTCTGCTTGCAGTCCCTCCCTCCCCAGGCAGCTCACAGCAATCTCGGGGGGCTCTGACTCAGGAAGGTTCTCCTAACACAGGACTCCAGGCTTCCCCCGGCACTGTGCAGAGCAACCCTATCTCTGGGTCTGCGTGACAGCGGAACCAACTTCTAGGTGCATGCCTTCGCTTATTCATTCATCAAACACTTCCTGAATACCTACTATGAGCTCCCACCCCTACACCAGGCACCAGGGGTAAAATGAACACTCCCACCCCCTCCGCTCTCGTGGAGTGAAAACAACTGGAAAAAATAGACATGGTTCAGATAACCACACACGAGATAACGTCCCCAGGTCACCAACCACTCGTGCACGATGTGATCTTGCTTCCCTTTGGTCATTTCGGCATCCCCTTCTCAAACGTCATCAACTTATTACCAAAAAAAAGAAAAAAGCAAGAAAACACGACCTGCGTCCCTAACAACCAAGAGGTGACTCCTTCTCCAGCAACAGCCCAGAGCCGCTGAACCCACCCCCATCTGTGCGCTCAGATTCCATTCGCGTTTTCCTGCTTCTTTTCCAGACGCACTTACGCCAAACTCACTGTCACCAGAAAGCAAGAGGTCCGGGGGCGTGGAGGGTCTCCCTCTCTTTTTTTTTTTTTTTTTTTTTTTTTTTTTGCGGTATGTGGGCCTCTCACTGCTGTGGCCTCTCCCGTTGCGGAGCACAGGCTCTGGACGCGCAGGCTCAGCGGCCATGGCTCACGGGCCCAGCCGCTCCGCGGCATGTGGGATCTTCCGGGGCACGAACCCGCGTCCCCTGCATCGGCAGGCGGTCTCTCAACCACTGCGCCACCAGGGAAGCCCTCCCTCTCTTTCTGAACCAGGAGGAGAATCAGTGTGCAAACAAAACCCTTCACAGACCCTCATACGCAGACAAGCTAAGATCCAGACTCGCATTAACATCTTTTCATTTGGAATGTACATTCATTTTCTTACTCAAAAGACAGTCGAAGAAAACAACATGCTGCTTGATGAACACAACAGAAAAGTCGAAATCGGGTTGAGCGTTTCATCCACCTCAGAATCCAATCTGTTTCTCCATCTCTGTGCTGCTTCCATGTTATCAGCTGAAAAGTCTCACCGATAAACAGATAAAAGCGCACCTTATAATTTCAGGGCACTCTTTTAATTAAACTAAGTCCAGGGCTTTCCTGGTGGCGCAGTGGTTGAGAGTCCGCCTGCCGATGCAGGGGACGCGGGTTCGTGCCCCGGTCCGGGAAGATCCCACATGGCGCGGAGCGGCTGGGCCCGTGAGCCGTGGCCGCTGAGCCTGCGCGTCCGGAGCCTGTGCTCCGCAACGGGAGAGGCCACAACAGTGAGAGGCCCGCGTACCACAAAAAAAAAAAAAAAAACTAAGTCCAAAGCTTGAAAGAGAAGTGGGAAATTTCTGATTCCAAATCCCTAACCATGAACCAGCTCTCATTCCTTATGAAAACTCCAGGAGATGAGAAGCACTCAAACCTTAGAACAGGGTGAAAAAGCCACATCACTGCATGGCCACGTGCATGCCCTGGCGCCACACCGAGCAGGCGTGCAAGCGCCCTCAAGCCCACGGGAGGTTCCTGCTCCCCCAAGTGGGCTCACATGACCTCTTCCTTGGTAGTGATCCAGGGAAGAGAAACCTCTGAACAGAGATGGCAGGAGAATCCCACTGTGTTCTAGGTTTGCACAAAAAAATACTGAATCAGGCAGGACCCATTAAAGAATTCATAGTTCCAACACTGAACAACAGGAACATGACTTATTCGCACATTCCTAGCAGCTCAAAACACACTTGAAAACTCTCAAGACAGAACCCAGACACCCGATTCACACCGTGACCTGAAATAAACAGCACCTCTGCCTTCCCACCTCCTTACAAAAATCATCACACTTTAATTCTTTATGTAAATATATGCTTTCTAAAGAGGCATGGGCAATATGTTGCTATGCTCTATAAGTTTCCATGGCAGAGGCTATACCAATAACAACAAATGCAATCGTACTATGCACAGATTTCTTTTCTTTCAGTGTCAGACTTTTGTCTTATTAAACCTACTTTATGGTACCTAAACCGAAAAAAAGATTGTGTACCTAAATATATTTTCATTTAAAATGTATGCTGAAGAAATAAGGATCCAAGCCGCGGTGCTCACGTTTATATAACATTCTGTGCCAGCTGAGGAAAAAGAGTTCTCAAGCAACACGTGAATCCCGATCATTTATTTAATCATTATTTAATTTTCACACCTTTCCTAAAATTCAGTAGAACCACCAGGTTCCTCTACAGGTGGCCATCCCTGCACTTGTTTTCAGTTAGAGACTTTTACTTAGTAACCCAAGTCAAACTCACATCTGACCACATTCCTTGCTGAAAACAGAACACAATTCCTCTAAACAGGGCAATACTACCCATCTATTAGAAACACATAGAAAGAAAGATACATTTATAGAACTTAATTTGGAAAACACTCCAGTGACAGAAATCCAAGATCATCATTTATTCTGAAAAACTTCACTTTTTCTGATTTATACATTTTGCTTAATTTTGCAGATCAATGCTGTTTTAAATTAAAACCCAAAGCCTCCAGGTATCATGAAATAACACAGAAAGGGCTATCAAATAAGAAAATCGTATGTGGGAAAGGAAATTACGTATCATTTAAAGAAGCTTCTGAAAATAATTCTATACTATAACTTCCACCTCAAATGTCAGCCATTTCAATTGTTACAAAAGGATGACAGATAGTATTTGTCACAAGGGAAGGTTTTATCCCCCTTCTATGGGAGTGGGGCGGAGCCACTGCAGAGATAAAGATGAATTTGTATCTGTAAGCAAGATATCAATTATAATTAGTCCCATCAGGCTACATAAAAACACTGAATAAATTATGGTTGAAAGAACATACTGGATAAACTTTAGTCAGTTGCTTTTAATGTCTTTTACAAAAACAAGCAGCTCTGGGGAAAACAAGATGATTCTGCCAGGACAAAATGCATGACAGGACCATACTGCCTGGGTTTGGTTTGGCTTTTAGTGCCTGGGGCATAGTCCATATTCATAGTATTTCTCATAATCCTCCTGATGTGATCACTGGAGAAGAGTGGGAATTGAGCTTTTTCACTTATTTCTTTTTTCCTAACAAATGGACTGTTTTCTTTCTCCTGGCCCTTCAGCCCCACGTCAGTTTAAGAACTTGCAGGTCACGTGTGAAACATCAGCGTTTCTGGCCCCTGAAGGCAGCGTAAGAAAAGTGATGAAATAGCAAAAATCTACCCTAAAGTGCTCTACAAAGGCACACAAAAGCATATGGGAATATAAGTTGGGCTTCAGCAGCCCAGAAGTGAAAATTGACACTTCACGCGGCCGTGTCTGTAGCACATACGGGGGGAGCCACGGAACAGTCCCCAAGGCTGTTCGCACACATGAAGGTACGGCATTGCACCCCGTCTGACGGCGTCTATTTATAGCAGACCTGCCTGCTCCAGACACACAATTATTTATGCACATTAAATATGCATTATTTAACGGTGCAACTAAACCAAAACGGGAATTTTCTAGGCATCTTTTAATAGGCTATCAAACTTTATTCCCCTAAATAATTATGTTCCGTTTTAAATAACTTCAATCTTCGACTTTAATCATGAACAAGCCATCTGAATTGAAAACTTCTGGGACAACAGTGTTTTACCATCTGAACAAAACAAGTGGTTAAAGGGAAACCAAGAGACGACACTCCCCACCGTTAACCAAAGGAGCCGGAATAAAATTTTTTTTTTTTAACTTTTGAAGAAGAATATCCTTTTATTTTCTCTTCTTGTGCCAATGCTCTTCTTTCTTTTTTAATTTTTGAATTTTATTTTTTTATACAGCAGGTTCTTATTAGTCATCAATTTTATACACATCAGTGTATACATGTCAATCCCAATTGCCCAATTCATCACACCACCACCCGCAACCCCCACCACTTTCCCCCCTTGGTGTCCATACGTTTGTTCTCTACATCTGTGTCTCAATTTCTGCCCTGCAAACCGGTTCATCTGTACCATTTTTCTAGGTTCCACAGTCTGTAATTTTCTTTTTTTGTAGTATCTTTGTCTGGTTTTGGTATCAGGGTGATGGTGGCCTCATAGAATGAGTTTGGGAGTGTTCCTTCCTCCGCAATTTTTTGGAAGAGTTTCAGAAGGATGGGTGTTAGCTCTTCTCTAAATGTTTGAAAGAATTCACCTGTGAAGCCATCTGGTCCTGGACTTTTGTTTGTTGGAAGATTTTTAATCACAGCTTCAATTTCAATACTTGTGACTGGTCTGTTCATATTTTCTACTTCTTCCTGGTTCAGTCTTGGAAGGTTATACCGTTCTAAGAATTAGTTCATTTCTTCCATGTTGTCTATTTTATTGGCATATAGTTGCTTGTAGTAGTCTCTTAGGATGCTTTGTATTTCTGCAGTGTCTGTTGTAACTTCTCCTTTTCCATTTCTAATTTTATTGATTTGAGTCCTCTCCCTCTTTTTCTTGATGAGTCTGGCTAATGGTTTATCAATTTTGTTTATCTTCTCAAAGAACCACCTTTTAGTTTTATTGATCTTTGCTATTGTTTTCTTTGTTTCTATTTCATTTATTTCTGCACTGAACTTTATGATTTCTTTCCTTTTGCTAACTTTGGGTTTTGTTTCTTCTTTCTCTAGTTGCTTTAGGTGTAAGGTTAGGTTGTTTATTTGAAATTTTTCTTGTTTCTTGAGGTAGGCTTGTATAGCTATAAACTTCCCTCTTAGAACTGCTTTTGCTGCATCCCATAGGTTTTGG
Organism: Tursiops truncatus; assembly: GCF_011762595.2. Classification (NCBI taxonomy): domain Eukaryota; kingdom Metazoa; phylum Chordata; class Mammalia; order Artiodactyla; family Delphinidae; genus Tursiops; species Tursiops truncatus. The sequence continues at coordinate 158,611,573 of NC_047035.1, read as the reverse complement.
GTTGTTGTGTTTTCATTGTCATTTGTTTCTAGGTATTTTTTGATTTCCTCTTTGATTTCTTCAATGATCTCTTGGTTATTTAGTAACGTATTGTTTAGCCTCCACGTGTTTGTGTTTTTTATGTTTTTTCCCCTGTAATTCATTTCTAATCTCATAGTGTTGTGGTCAGAAAAGATGCTTGATATGATTTCAATTTTCTTAAATTTACTGAGGCTTGATTTGTGACCCAAGATGTGCTCTATCCTGGAGAATGTTCCATGCGCACTTGAGAAGAAAGTGTAATCTGCTGTTTTTGGATGGAATGTCCTCTAAATATCAATTAAATCTATCTGGTCTATTGTGTCATTCAAAGTCTCTGTTTCCTTATTTATTTTCATTTTGGATGATCTCTCCATTGGTGTAAGTGAGGTGTTAAAGTCCCCCACTATTAGGCTTCCCTGGTGGCGCAGTGGTTGAGAGTCTGCCTGCCGATGCAGGGGACACGGGTTCGTGCCTTGGTCCGGGAAGATCCCACATGCCGCGGAGTGGCTGGGCCCGTGAGCCATGGCCGCTGAGCCTGCGCATCTGGAGCCTGTGCTCCGCAACAGGAGAGGCCGTAACAGTGAGAGACCCGCGTACTGCAAAAACAAATAAACTTGTTAAAAAAAAAAAAAAAAAGTCCCCCACTATTACTGTGTTACCGTCGATTTCCTCTTTTATAGCTGTTAGCAGTTGCCTTATGTATTGAGGTGCTCCTATGTTGGGTGCATATATATTTATAATTGTTATATCTTCTTCTTGGATTGATCCCTTGATCATTACGTAGCGTCCTTCTTTGTCTCTTGTAACATTCTTTATTTTAAAGCCTGTTTTATCTGATATGAGAATTGCTACTCCAGCTTTCTTTTGATTTCCATCTGCATGGAATATCTTTTTCCATCCCCTCACTTTCAGTCTGTATGTGTCCCTAGGTCTGAAGTGGGTCTCTTGTAGGCAGCATATATATGGGTCTTGTTTTTGTATCCATTCAGAGAGCCTGTGTCTTTTGGTCGGAGCACTTAATCCATTCACATTTAAGGTAATTATCGATATGTATGTTCCTATGACCATTTTCTTAATTGTTCTGGGTTTGTTTTTGTAGCAGAATAAATTTCAACGAGACACATCTTAAGGCAAGGAGCCACCTGATCCATCCTCCAAATCCAAAACCTGCGCTCCAGGTCCTCCAGGTCCTCGGGACAGGCCAGTGGGCGGCCGATCGTGGCCGGAGCTCACGGGTCCCCCGGTACTGTCAGCTGGCCACTGCCGTCACTGCCGTGTGTCTCTGCCGTGTCTCACGTCATCTCCCCAGGAAAATGGACAGTCCCACAGTGAAAAACTGGTTCCCTGATTGTTTGCATCTCCGGCAGCAACGTCTGTGCCTTCCAGTTGGTGGCAGGAAGACGTGGGTAAAAGGGGGACTGGACCTTTCTGTTGGGAACATAGGAGTTGGAGCAGAAGCTGCAGTTTTTACATAATAAGGGTGATATTTGGACCCTTGTCCCAGCACAGTGAGCAAAGAGGAACTTGTGGAAAAGAAACTCAGTGGAAAGGCCAGCACAGTCAGCAAGGCCCACCCTGCGATGAGGGCACCAAGCCCCGAGGGGACCCCGGCAGAGAGGCTGGCCTGGGACCTGGGGGCCGCGATGCAGGGCTGCGTGAAACCGACACCCCGCCTGTTGCAGGCCCCTCTGGGAGGCAGACACCCAGGGAGACCTGCTCACCCCACCCTGACATCACACCAGGCAGGGCCCAGGGGACATCAGGCCTCAGGCCAGGGCCGGGGTCACCAGCCCCAAGCTCTGGGCCAGGAAGACACGTGAAAGCTACAGAGGGTGACCTCGAGTGGAGTCCCCAGTCCTTGCCTGGCTCAGCCGCAGAGACCTCGCTGCGTGTCCCTGAGCCTGGGGGCTGATCCACGTGCTGTTCTCACAGTAGCTCATAAGAGCAGGGAGGGCAGGAATTACCCTCCTCACGCACAAGATTAGGCAGCTGAGGATGAGAAAGCAGCTGAAATAACACACTGAGCACCAACTATGCACCAGGCACACTTCTTGGTGTCAGCTGTGATCACCAGCGGCACGAAGTCAGGGAAGGGCCCCTCCAGGCGCAGCTGCACCAGGTGTCACACGCCGGTGACTCTGGTCAGATGCCCAACCTGTAGCTGGAGAAATCCAAGTTCAGTTATTTCCCATTAATGCGACCTGAATGGGGGGTGCTTCACTTCAAATTTTGAAAATAGTGATATTGAGGAGTAAGATTAAAAGTCAACTTTACCAGAACCCTATCTTAATTTGGGGATAAGTTCTTAAGCCTAAATCAGGACAGAAGGCAAAGATCTTATCTGTTCAGTATCATTTTTTAAAAATCTCTTCAAACTACCCAGTGGTGGAGCAGACTGCTCTTGCGTTGATTGCCCAAAACATGAAGTAGGTGGCCGGGGCTGAAGGGTCATAATTAACCACTCTGTTGTGTGTGTATGGGGGCGGGCGGAGGGGGGGGGGAGACAATGACAACCGTGTAAACAGTGGAATTCACTCAGTGCAGCAAGATGCTGACACTGGGCAGCCAGAAAGAGCTGGGATCAAAGGAAGAGCAGACTCCAGCCTCCACTGAATGCTCATTCTCAATCATGTCCACTGAGTAGAAGGGCAGGTGCACTGGCAACCCTTTTGCAATCACTCTCTATCTGTGCATGCTTTCTTGCTCTCTCCTCCTGAGTGGGGAAGTGTCTTCTCTGTCTCTCTGGCTCTCTGACTCTCATCCTCTCTCTCTGTGAGAATAAAGCTTGTCTTTTTTAATCTCTTTCTTTCTAGAGAGGACAGGGGAAGGAAACCGAACAAAAAGAACAATATAGTTGGACGTGATTGTGTGGTTAACTCATAACTCTACATCTGGCAGAAGAGAGTCTCTGAAAGCACTCACAGACTATGCATTATATATGTTATGACTGAAATGTAAAATCAAGAATAAAATTGACTGGTTTGAGGGCTGAAACTCATATTTGGATATAAACATCTGAAAATTAGCCAAGGAAATGACAAAACACATGAGAATAACGTGGTTAAGATCCTCACATCTAACACACTTGTGTGCACTGTAATTTCAGGGCAAACTTTCAAAAACCAGTCCCTTCTTTCTAACCACATCCAAGCATGTGAATGTGCATATCCAAAAAGAGACGTCATGGCCGATGCAGTCAACATGTGAGCCCACTGATGAAGCCTAGGCAATCGTGCCCAGGACTGTCTGGGCTCAGAGAATGACACGTTGCCTTCTCTTCGCCGTGTTTTTATAAGACTTCACTTTTGAAGCCAAACATCCTTTTCAACTGTACTGATCTTAGACACCCATCTAATATGCACTGAATTATGACCTCCCCGCAAATGATATGTTAAAGTCCTAAGCCCCAGGACCTCAGACCATGATCTTATTTGGAGATAGGATCTTTACAGAAACAACTAAGTTAAAATGAATTCATTACAGTGGGCCCTGATGCAATATGACTGGTAACCTTATAAAACAGGGAAGTTTGAACACAGAGATAGACATCAAGGGGAGACACCGTGAACACACACAGGACTGGAGTGACGTGTCCACAAGCTAAGGGACACGTGCGACACCGCAAGCCTGGCAGGGGCGTGGAACACGCCTTCTCAAAGCCTTCAGAGGGAACACAGTCCCGCTGATTAGACTTCTAGTCTCCGGAACTGTGAGACAACACACTTCTGTTGTTTAAGTCACCCGGTTCTTGGTCCTTTGTTACAGCATCCCCTCCAAAACTAACAGACCATCCATAAGCACTCTGATTGAAAGTTTTTAACGTTTCACATGGGAAAGAAGGTCAGTGATTTCAGGAGGAAATGAGGGGCGCACAGAAGTTGCTTCATCAGTTTTTTGAAACATCGGAAGCCATCTGCGCACCTGTTCACCAGCTCTCTCGGTGGGCGTGGCCTGCATCTCCATCTGAAGGCAGACAGGTGGGCAGCAAGAGCTCACAGCCTCTGCCCTCACCTGCCTGACTCCCCGGGGACTTGCACAGCCAAGAGTAAGCAACTAATTCTCAATGAATGTGGCATATCCATCCACACTACCTGGGAATACTTTCCAAAGTCCAACAACTCATTTCCCCAGGTCTTCCCTTGTTTTTTTTTTTTTTTTTTTTTAAGCGGTACGTGGGCCTCTCACTGCTGTGGCCTCTCCCATTGCGGAGCACAGGCTCCGGATGCGCAGGCACAGCAGCCATGGCTCACGGGCCCAGCCGCTCCGCGGCATGTGGGATCTTCCCGGACTGGGGCACGAACCCGTGTCCCCTGCATCGGCAGGCGGACTCTCAACCACTGCACCACCAGGGAAGCCCAGTCTTCCCTTTTCTTATTGAGAGGTACCACACAGAAGCTTACACAACATTTGTACTTAGCAATGACCTGATGGGGTGATACACATCCGTGTGGACTAAACTCAAGCACATGCTCTGATACATCTTTACTACAGGTGCACCAGTAGCCCAAGTACCGGCGACCAGTGGTTTTGTTTCCATATTAGGTAAAACCTGATTGGGAAATCTTTAATATGTCAATTCATTCAGCAGTTATTAAATACCTGCTATGATTTAGATTAGGGGTCGGCCATCTTTTCTTGTGAAGGACCTGACAGTAGGTGTTTTAGGCCCCAAGGCAACTCCTCAACAGTGTCCAGTGCTGGGTAGTGAAAGCAGCCACAGACAGTGCACAGGAACGGCAGCCGGGTCCAACAATGTGGCGGGTTTGGCGCGAGGGCCATAGTCTGCCACCCTGAGTTAGATGATGGGGTAGAGGCTCCATCTAGCCTGAGAAACAGGGACCAACAAGGTGTCCCTGACGAGCATCCCCAACAAGAGAAGGGTGGCCATACCTGAATCCTAAACGTGTAATTTCAGCAAGAAAATTGGAAGTCAATAAAAAAAGAAAAAAAAAAGCATACAAAGGAAAGGAAAAAAAGATGAACCAAAAAGAAAAAAGTGCATCACAGATGGGAGGGGGTCACAAGACACCATTCAATGTCACAGTGACACATCCTACACACTTCAGATATGATTTTTAAAATCCCAGTGAAAAGCCAAATGATCTAAGAATAGGTCCTTAAACCCTCTCCCTGGAGGGGGAGACAGGGTGTTAAATCCCCCTTCACTGTGGGCTCCAGCAGCCGTGCAATATCGCAGAGTTACGACGTGACCGCGATGTCCTGGTTGGCGCAGTGAAGGTCACAGGAGGGACCCACGGCCCGAGCACCCGCACCCACGGATGCCGATTTAACAGGCCCACATGTGACTCACTGTCCCGACTCTCGTATTAAACATTTTCAATATATTTCAGCAGTTTGATAAACCCTGTTAAAATTAAATTCCAACTACAACGCACTCATCCACACCGTAGGGGGCAAAGGTTATACTAACATGATCTCTCTTTACAGCCCATGTCCTAAAAAGAGGACATCTTCCAGCCTCCATGTACAAAAGTAGTAATCCCAAAGCACAGGGGTATAGGGGGGTCTCCTTAACTTACACACGCACACACACACACACACACACACACACACACAAGCTTAGGTAAGACAGTGTGGTGCTACGTTCCCCAGCTCAGAGCATCTAACTGACTGCAACCCCAGAAAGAAAATCACCTCCAATCTTCTAGCGGAGAGCCTCACAGAGAGGGCTCAACTAAGCACATTTCATACCTATGTACCCGCATTCATCAAAATTAATATCGCCAGCATTTATTGTTTGTGGATTTTTTGGTAACAGACATTCTGACTGGTGTGAGGTGATATCTCATTGTACTTTTGATTTGCATTTCTTTAATAATTAGCAATACTGAACCACTTTTAATGTGCATCTTGGCCATCTGTATGTCTTCACTGGAGAAATGTCTAAGACACTGCTACTTTTTTGACTGAGTAATATTCCATTGCATATATGTGCCACATCTTCTTTATCCATTCATCTGTCGATGGACACTTAGGTTGCTTCCATGTCCTGGCGATTGTAAATAGTGCTGCAGTGAACATTGTGGTACATGACTCTTTTGGAATTATGGTTTTCTCAGGGTATATGCCCAGTAGTGGGATTGCTGGGTCGTATCGTAATGGAATAAAGACGCAGACGTAGAGAATGGACTTGAGGACATGGGGAGGGGGAAGGGTAAGCTGGGACGAAGTGAGAGAGTGGCGTGGACATATATACACTACCAAATGTAAAATAGACAGCTAGTGGGAAGCAGCCGCATAGCACAGGGAGATCAGCTCGGTGCTTTGTGACCACCTAGAGGGGTGGGATAGGGAGGGTGGGAGGGAGACGCAAGAGGGAGGGGATATGGGGATGTATGTATATGTGTAGCTGATTCACTTTGTTATAAAGCAGAAACTAACACACCATTGTAAAGCAATTATACTCCAATAAAAACATTTTTAAAAAAAGACTGCTATTTTTAAAATGGATCATCAACAAGGACCCACTGTAGAGCACAGGGAACTCTGCTCAATATTCTGTAGCAACCTAACTGGGGAAAGAATTTGCAAAAGAAAAGATACATGCACGTGAATAACTGAATCACTTTTTTGTACACCTGAAACTAACACAACATTGTTAATCAACTATACTCCAATACAGAATAAAAAGTTTTAAAAAATTAATATCACATTGCATGATCTGGGACCCAAGGAAAAGAGACCACCCAAGTAGCTCACGTGCTTGAGATAAAACACTCATCCGGTTGTCATAACCTCTGTGTAGTGACCTGATTAAAACAAGCACCAAAATACTCAAGACCTTCAGCTTTCATTCGATTTTAAGACTGTTTCTTGAGTAATCTGTTATTTTCCTGAGGTCAACAGACCAAGTGTTTATTCACTAAGCAAATACTACAGAGCTTTAGATACTGAATATACACAGTATATAGATATTTAGATAAATATCTAATGCGTGAAACAGAATACATGGGAATACACGCAGCTGTCCCCACTGTGGTCGGGTGAACGTGGCCTGGATCCCCCAGGTAATGAGCAGCCCCCGCAGAAGTCACCTGAACGTACAGACCATCCAACTCGAAGAGGCAGTGGTGGGACAGGAGATCTAAAATGAGACACAACAGTGATATCCCAGGGCTTTGGAAACTGAAAACGTTTCAGCTCCCCATAGGCCTCGAGCTGGTCCCCAATCAGCAAAACTGGCAAAACAGATTCCCTTCCGCGTACGCTGCCAGGCCTTGTTTGGTTTCACGGAGGCTAAGCCGCAATCACGTGCCCCTGCACGGATCTGGCAGGCGCACACAGGCCCCACCGAGGAAGGCACCTCCCTCACCTGTCCAGGTTCCCAACCTCCAAACGCATGACCAGCCAGGAGCCCAGGCCTGGCACCTCTGTCCCCACTCAGCCTCTCTCTGAGACTCACTGGGAGGGGCAAACACACAGAGTGACTTCTGTGAACGAAGAGCGTTCTTTTCCAACATTCCAAACACTCAAGTTTTCCAACATTCCAAATCCTGGCTGAACGACCACTGAGGTTAAACATCCATGTGGTCAACTTGTCAAAAGTACCCGCCTTGGCCTCACTCCTGCCCTCCAAGCATCAGCCATCCGTTTCCCTCTAAATTTGGTACAAAACCACAGTCACGTATGGCCGGAAAGGTAAATGATGTCAAGGCAAGTGGACTGATCAGGGGAATGAATGTGAGAAGCAAAGGGTCGTGTGGAGAGAACATTCTCCAGGTCACTCCAGCAGCGCCAGGGGTCACGGGGTGCCCAAGAGCCTTGTTTCCTATTTGTGTGCCAGTGAGGACCTGACCCCCCTTTCCCGCCAGCTCCTGCCCCAGTAACCGGTATCCACAGCGTAACAGGAATTGCCAAAGTGGAGAACAAATCCTGCTTCCCTGCATCGCGGGACATTGGGCTGGGAGGAGGCTTGGAATAACCGGGCACCTGCACTCAAACATCACTGTGAGAGACCTAAGAATTCACAAAGCTGTCAGTTATTAAAAAAAAAAACAAAACAAAAAACAACAACCCTCAGCTATCACAACCACAGTGACTGGCTCTGCTGGCTTCACCTATTCCACTTTGTGGGTCTCCTCCTGCCCCACTGCCCACACCCAGAAGCCAACTCAAAACCCATGCCAAGGGGCTATCACAACCTCCATGTCAGTTAGGAGACCAAGGGGCTGCCTTTCCCCCAGGTGCTTCAGGCTTACTTAGAATGAAGGAATTAACGTTGATGTTACGAGGCGGACATCAAACACAGAAAGAAAAAGTAAATACGGAGGTATGAATAGTTTGACACAGATCATCGTAGCTAATGCTACCCACGCTAGCTTCTACGGCATTTACACCAGGTAGGTAACACTCAGAAATGCTGCTTTTAGAAAGAAATTAGAAATGGGTTACCTAAAAGTGCATATTTTGAAAATGAGAATCTTATGCAGTCGAAAGCTAATTATACTGATTATACACAAATTGTCGGTCGCATTACAGCTCTAGAAAATAAACCTAGCAAGCTATACTGTCATAGAAATATTGATAATATTTACATCGGTCAAATACAAGGAGTCAATTACATTTCTAATTGTAATTTTTTTCTAATGCATTGTGTGTCTGTTGATTTCCCATTAAATTCAAATGGGAAATGGAGCCCTGGGGCCGGAGACAACTCAGCCAAGAACAAAGGAGGCAGGTGCAGAAGAGGGGGACCCAGGTCACTGGCCGAAGAACTTTCATCCCCAGAAGTTCTCCTGCACTGGAGGCTCCAATCTTGCCACTGTGAATAAAAAGATTACTGCTCCGTCTTGATCCCCAATTCCCTATTCAACTGCATTTGCCTCTAGTTCTAGCTCAAGTTCTGTGGCCCACGCCTTTCTTATTAAGAAGGTAATTGGTAACACACCTAGGCAATTGAAAGCCACAGAAAGTTAAGAGTGGGTGACATTAGTAAATGAAACTCTCCCCTAAAGGAAGCAGGGCTGGAAGAGCACTGAAAACAGGAAGTGGTATGGGGAGAACCCTGGGAATGGGTCCAGATCATCTTGCTTTGGAACCAAAGAAATAGGGGAGTTGTAAGAAATTATCCCCTAATTACTAAGGAGCTGTTAACAGATGAAGTCAAGCTATATTTGCTGATGTGGAAACACATCCAAGATATATTGGCAGAACAGTATGTATAGCAGGAAACCATTTGTGTATGGGGGTGTGTTTAAAATGCTCATATACGTGCAGAAATTTCTGGAAGAATGCTGCCAAAAAAGAAAAAAAAAAAGATAATTGTGTTTTCTCTCCAGGGGAGGATAGGGGTGTGGTATTTGGGGCACTCTGTGTTATTTTCCACTTTATACACTTCTCTTTCTTTTCCCATAAGTATACACTACTTTTACAATTTGAAAAAAGAAAAAAAAACACCTCAGGCTTTTAAGAAACAGAGAGATTTTGAGAGCAGGGCAGATGCAACATTTTTAAGAGATGTTCTGTTGAGTAAGAAGGAAAGAAAGAAAACCATGGCTAACAATCCCCTCACAGGCACCAGGAGTCACTGACAACAAAAACACCTCCAGTGAGACAGGCACAGCTCTGGTTTTTGCAGAAGACCCTACAAGTGGTGCTTCCAAATATCTGATGGATTGAGTAAAAGCCACAAAATTCCATTTCCAGAATTGGGAGCCTTTTCAATTTGTCAGGTGATTTCTATTTATGACGGAAGCTGCGCTGCCAGCAACAAGCCTTGAGGAGACGCCCTGACGCGAAGGAGGCGGGGCCAGGCCGAGGGCAGCGCAGGAGCCCGCCCGAGGCTGCCCCCCCCCCCCGGGGCCCCACTAACACACGGCTCCAAACGGCGGAGGACACAGGCCCCCAGGAGTGAAGGCTCGTGGATTACGAGCACAGGTTCCTCCCTCGTGGGAGCCGCTCGCGGCCACGTGGCCTGTGCTCAGGAAAGGCCCGCGGTCACAGCATCTCGTGCGGCAGAAGTCAGCCCGCTTTCACTGAGGTCAGCTCTGGGCTACCCCTGTGGGTGGGAGGCTGGGCGCCCGCTGAGGGCTCGTCCTGGGGCCACACAGGGGACATCTGAGTCCCCGCTGCTTCTTTTCCCGACACGGAAAGGGTTCCTAGCCTTCCTGACCGTCCCGAGTGACCTCAGGGGTAAAGTGAGGGCAGTAACTCGACAGGGTGGTTAGTTAAAAGGACTCAGGGAACTACGAAAGCACTCAGGACAGAACCTGGTGCCCAGTCTCATCAGTCAAGTCCATTAAACTGTTCGTCCCTTGAGATCAGACAGCTAGCATGTAGGAAATACTCAACATATTTGTTTTAACTCTGATTTTTTTCTATTAATTCAGTTGTAAAGGATGACGGAAAGAGAGAAACGAACATGTGAGCGCCTGCTGGAACACACCAGACCTCGTGCTGGGCTTTTATAAACATGATGCGACATCGTCCCACGAGCTGTGTGGGCATTAGAGCACACACATCAGTGGACGAAGTCAGGGAAGGGTTCTGGAACCCCCAATGTCACAGAGGTGACGGCCTAGGCAAACAGAACCCTCAAGCCACAGCACATGCCATGGTAGGCGTTCGGTCTAATGAGGATGAAGATGCTGTCATTTTTTCCCCTTTTTTTAAGGATTTATTATTTATTTATTTTTTAATTTATTTTTGGCTGCGTTGGGTCTTAGTTGTGGCACTCGGGATCTTTTGTCACAGCGCACAGGCTCTTCGTTGCGGTGCGTGGGCTTCTCTCTAGTTGTGGCGTGCGGGTTTTCTCTTCTCTAGTTGTGGCAAACGGGCTTAGTTGCTCCACGGCATGTGGGATTTTAGTTCCCTGACCAGGGATGGAACCCGAGTCCCCTGCACTGTAAGGCAGGTTCTTTACCACTGGACCACCAGGGAAGTCCCAGGATGCTGTCTTCATGTATTGTTCTTTAAAAACAAAAAAAAAGCCAAAAACCCTACCGGTCATACTTACTCTGCCCGAAGGATACACACAAGCTTTCGCGTGTGTTGAAGCTTGGTCAGTTTCAGCCAAAACAACAGTTGGCCGCAGCCCCCTGGACACCCAAATTCAGGCGCGCGCTGCCCTGCCCCCGCCGAGCCCGGCAGCTCCGCGCTCTCAGCCAGGCGGCCCGAGTCCCTCCAGGCCTGTCACCCAGGCCATCCACGTGGCCGCAGAAGCCCACCTCCTCCATCAGGCCCGCGGCCAGCACCTGGTTGTCCTCTGGGGCGGGGCCAGGCCTCTGACTCCGGTTCATTGCTGGCACCTCACCCGAGCTCACACCCGCGGGTGAGAGGCTTTGGAAGCCTCCGATAAATAACGGAGACCGTGACCGCGCAAGCACTTCTGCAGGGCTGGAGAAGGAAAAACAAAAGCCAAATTGCACCTCGAGTCAAGGCAACAGTGATGCTTAAGATAGCGTGCAGTTCCCGTCAGCCAGATGTTGTCAACCAGTTAGCAGAATCAACTGATTTACTTCACGATGCGCTATGTCCCTGCGTTAATTTGCCTGCGAGCTCGCGGGGAGGACCGGCGCGGAAACAGCCGGTGGGCGCGGCAGTGCACCGCCGTGATGGCCACGCGGGAAGGCCTGGATGTAGGAGCATCAGAGCACGGCTTGGAAAAAGTATGTTAACAAGAAAACTGAGCCAGGGGGAGGAATGGCACAGTTGCTCATATTATAAAAAGCTATTAGACAAATGTTGGCTACGACCTATCACATTCAAAACTCTGTGTTAGGCACAAAGAACGTTGAAAAGAAGGCATGAGAGCTAAAGAAAGGAACTTAAAATCAAGATAATATTCTAAGACGCGAGTCACACAAACAGCATAGAAATACATCTAATACTATAATTACACCCCTGTGCAAGGACTTAATAGTTCAATGGTCCAGTTTCCAGAAATCAACAAGTAAAATAAGTCTGTTAGCAAGGACTCCATCAGGTGCTATGAGCGTAGTTTCCTGCAAGATGGATAAAGTAATCCATATGCCTTTATTTGCAAGTAATTTCCACATTCTTTTGACAAACAAGGATGAAATCCAGAGAGCAAGCCTCCTCCCAACTAACTCTTATTTTTACGCCTCATAAGTATTCAAGGGATAAGAGGAGCTTGCTCCCCGGGTTTGCCACAAAAGCCCCACAATGAGCCGCCCGGTAACGTCAGCGCTCGCCCCATCCACAAGTGTGAGTTTTAATTACAAGTGATCAGTGTCTCAGGCTCGCCCTGGAGACCAGTGCCCGGGACCCTGAGAACTTCCCGGATCGTGTATTTGAATTCACGACAATGGTCTGTCACTGGGGGTTTCTGCCTTCAGTAATAATGTGCTTTGTTCTCGCAAGTGCCCCTCGCACCTGCCAACTGAAAAGAAAGCCCGGAGACTTTGCCGGACGCTGTGCGGTCGTGCTGCCCTCTAGTGGACGCCGCCGGCACAGCACCTCTAAAGTTGGAGGTCAGGCAAGCAGGGAAAGCTTGTGAAATGAGCGAGAACTGGATAAAGGGAAAAAAAAAACCCAGAAAACACAAGTTACCCCCAGAAAATATAAAGGGGTCTCTCCTAAAAACTTCAACGGCATTTGATGGGAATCAAATAATCAAGACTGCAGGCATGAAATATAATCAAACCTCAGCAATGTACGGACATGCCGACACATTACTTAAAATTTTTCACACTAAAAAACTTAAGCCAAAATGTATCTGTATCCATATGCGTATGTATAGACAAAACACACATATACACACACAGACATCTACTGCACCCACCACTCTTGTACTGAGAAAACAGTGACAAGTAAATTCCACAGAATACAAGGGCTGGGTGGGTCTAGCAGACAAAGTACGCAGGAGGATAACGTGGACACCGTGGGGAGCAGGGAAGTGAAGAGTGGAGGGAACGAGGCCGTCTGAGGCTCCACTTAAAATGCAATCACTTACCAGGATCCGGAGCTGATAAAGCAATACTAATTGAAACTTAATAACGATTAAAAATCACCAGGAAATCACAAAGCCACCAATAAGGAATTGTCACACTTTCTCTTTTTTTTGCTACACATTAAAATCACACCAGAAATTAAATGTGTCCCCTAAAGTCATAACTAATAAGATCTCCTTTATAAAACTCAAGCTGGGGGGGGTAGGGGGCGAGGAGCGGGCTAAGTAGGGAATCAAGCCACGTTTAGTAACACCCCCTACTGTATGTCAAACCTCACTGGAAACTGTTCTGTACCTCCAGCTAGCAAGAAACAGTCATATCTTCTAAGATACCTTACACATGCTATTATGACACCTATAATAATTTTCATGACAACATTCTAAAATAAAGTCTAACTATTTTCACATCACACTCAGACCCGTTTCCTCTGGAAAGCACCGCAGACACAGGCTCACTTTAGTTGCCAGCGGTAGAACTCAATCACAAACTGGCAGCGACCTCTGCTGGAAGGTCCAGGAATCACACCCTGAAAATTGGCAAAGTATTGACTTTCATTCCTGGGTATTTTGAAATAAAAATAGCACAAAACAGCTCAACTATTTAGTCTTAGAAAAGCCCCTTCAACCAGGTGTTACAAAGCACTTGAAAAGTTTAGCTTTTTAGAGGGTTTGCTTTGACTTAGAAATCAGTTATGAATTGAGCTCAAACACCCACAAACATCTTTGTCTTGTTAGTATGTATATGAGTTACAGTTCTCCCTCCGGGAAAATAAAATTCCTTCACAATTCTTAGAAGAGAAAAATATAAAATATGAAATACGCCTGTGAGAGGTTATTTCAAAGAATATTTCTTACTATGCCTACGGTCCTCGTGCCATTCGCATAATATCTAAGATTTTCTCTGGCTTCAAATGATGAAACAGGAAGGCGGATACATAAAGATGATACATAACCTCTTGAAAAAGTGTGCCTGGGAAAATACAGTGTATATTATGACCACTACTCTTTTTAAAATGCACAGGAAAATCCAGGGGGAAATATAACACGTGCTTTTAAACCAACAGGACTGGCGCAGCGCCTGGGGCAGCTCTCGCCGTCCACGCGTGAGAGCCAGACCGCAGCGTTAGGGACCAGCTCGCCGGTGAGTGGCTGGAGCTCCTGGTTCCTCCGCTGTGAACCCGGAAACAGCAGCGACTGAGCAGGGCTGTTACGAGAGCGCATGTAAGCACCTCGCCCAGCACACATCTCACACGTGACACACAGGAGACTTTATGTGAACACACACAGAGAGGACAGACCTCCTCTCCCCTGCCCCCTCCACGCCTTCCAAGGTTCCCCGTTCAGAACCACCCAGCAGAGGTCCACCCAGCCTCCGGGGCCAGCACTGCTCGGACCTCGCCTGGGACGGTCTAAGGAGCAGAGGGCTCCTGCTGCGCGACGCAGAAATGATGGCGCTTCGAGTTCTTCCTCACGTTCTCCCGTGATGTATGACTTCCTTATCATGAGCACACTGTACTGTATAATGAAAACAACTCCCAACTTGAATCCTTCCTTGTGCCAAAACACATCCGAGGCGGCGAGGAAACCACAGAGGCCAAAGCTGCAAAGCAATTAAATGCAGCGGCAGCCTTCCTGCCGGCGCCGCGGTCCTGGGCGGCGTGTAGGCTGAGCCCATCTCTGCTCCTTCCGCGGAAAATCGAGGTTCTCCCCCGGCCAACTCGTGCAAAGGGGGCATCTGAGAGCATCCGAGCTCTGCCTTCCAATCCAATCTCTCACCAGACCAGTGTGGCCTTTACTGCCACCCTGAGCCCTGAACTTGCACGACCTGAGAGTCTCGGGGCCGCGGACGATCGATCCTCGGAGCACACGCCCCTGAGAGACACTGGGGCAGAGGAAACAGACAGGAGGCCGCGAGCAGGGCCGCTCAGAACCCACCCCCATCCCATTCCCGTGCCCCAAGGCCAAGGACAGTGCTGGGCAAGCGGGACGCAGCTCCTCACCTGTGAGTCGGTCCCCTCGTCTGTTAAATGGGGCAACAACCCACTGGCTGGGAGGGAGGCGCCTCAGAGCAACACCGGGCAGGTTCCTGCTCACTGACCCTTAACCCCGTGCTGTGTGATATCAAGTGTACAGACGCGGTGCGCTGAGAGCGGAAGGCGGGCGGGAGGCACTGCTGACGGGCTTCAAGGGACCAGAAGATGCACTGAGGTCCCCCTACCTGGCGGCAGGCACCTCCCCAGCAAAGCGTACCTACGACCTTCGCACGGGGCTGTGAAAAGGACTTGTTGGCACGGTGGGCATGAGGTCCCATGCAAATGCAGACCTGCACCCGAGGGGCAGCGCCGACCCCCTGCGTCCCGCGCACGCGGGCCCTCGCCCCTCCTGAGCGCCCCGCACTGTCCACCACTTCTGCCGGCCTCCATCCCCTCCTCCTCCTCCCCCACCAGCCAGTCCCTCCAAATGCCCTGTGAATGTGCTGTTGTCACCAACCCTCCTGAGGACCACCCTTCACTGTCCACTGCCTCCCTGGCTCCTGTGCCCCCTCGGCCGCAGCTCAGCTGCATCCCTGACCCCCCAAGCCCCTGCTCCCCTGAACCCCAGGGCTCCCCCAGCCTGCGGACCCAGCCCCCTCGGGCCCTCATTGCTCACCTCCCCACCCACTCTCCCCCATTCCCTGCTGCAGTGGAGCTCACCCTCACCGGAGGCCCCAACGCTCAGCCCAGGACCCTGTCACCTTCACGTGACCTAGGCTCTCCCTGGACCCTTGAGCCTGGTCCTCAGCCACCCAAGTTCATCACTCCGGGCCAGACACCTCCTAGGAGCCCCAAACCTGATCACCTGCTCAACAGAGCAGTCTGAACGCCACACAGCACATCCACTCTGTGCCAAAATTTCCCCTGTGATCACCACACTCCGCCCCCCACCTCGCCCCCTCTTCTGCTGCACCGGCCAGGAACCGTGACCTGTCACCCCACCTCCTATCAAGCCTCTCAAATCTGCCCTCTCTTCCCTCTTTCCATGGCCAGAGCTGCCCTCCCCCCTCTCCTAGATTCTGCAAGAGCCTCGTGACTGCTTTACGGGCCGCGGAGGAGCCAGACCACCTTTGTAAAGACACATCTGGTCACTCCCTAGTGAGCCTGCTTCATGCTTCCTGTGCTCTTATAACTGATCCAGAAACCCTAATACGCCTCTGAGGGCCTCTGCTGGTATGTGGTCCCATCAGAGAAAATGGACTCAAGCAGCCCACTGGACCAGCACCCCACCTGGGGTCACTCTGCCCCTCCTGTTCACGGGTGTTGTCAGCACTCAGCCCTCCTGACGCCCTGCGTGTCTATTTCCGTAACTGTCCACGCCTGCCCCCAAAATATAAAGATCACAAGCACAGAAACTCGGCTTTTTCACTGAACCCAGAAATCGCGCTGGGCCCCTGCAGCCACTCAGACGTCTGCTGAGTGGACGATGGCCCCGCCGCCCCGCCTGGGCCCCTCTCCTCCACCTCCAAGTCTGCTGGCCTTCCGAGCAGGACAGACCCCCTCTTCCCCCTTCTCCCCCTCCTCCCCCTCCGGGCTTCCCTTCCCTTACCTGTCCTCCAGCTGGTGACTCCTTTCCAAGCCTTTGGTTTAAAAGCAGGCATCTCAGGGGCCGCTTCCCTGACAGTCCCCCAGGAGGAAGTCAGGCGAGCATGGGGGTGACCGAAAGGTACAACCTCAGGTCCTAAACGGTGCGATTCTGCCGTGCAAGGGGCGCTGCGTGGGCAGCACACAGCAGGGTCTGTGTGTCCTTTGCGCTGATGTTGGCCTGGGGTCCCCACATAGCTCATATGAAGAAAGGGCTCAAGGCAGTTAGGCAAGAAAAAGGAATTAAAGGCATCCAAATTGAAAAGGAAAAAGTAAAATCATCTGTTTGCGGATGACGTGACATTATACATAGAAACCCTAAAGACCCCACCGAAAACCTGTGAGAACGGATAAACAAATTCAGTGAAGTTGCAGGATACAAATCAAAATACAAAACTCCATTGTGTTTCTATACACTATTAACAAACTACCTGAAATAGAAATAAAGATACTAATGCCACTTATAATAGCATCAAAAACAATAAAATACTTAGGAATAAATTTAACCAAGGAGGTGAAAGATAGTGATGAAAAAATTAAAGACAGATACATTGGAAGAATTAATACTGTCGAAATGCCCATACTGCCCAAAGCCATCTATAGATTCAATCCAATCCTTACCAAAATTCCAATGGCATTTTTCACAGACACAGAAAAAAAAAAAAATCCTAAAATTCATGCAGAATCACAAAAGACCCCAAATAGCCAAAGCAATCTTGAGAAAAAAGAACTAAGCTGGAAGCATCATGCTCCCTGGTTTCAAACTATATTACAAAGCTATATTTAATTAAAACACTACGGTATTGGCATAAAACAGACACACAGATCGATGGAACAGAATTGAGAGTTCAAAAATAAACCCTCACATACACAGTCAACTAGATTTGACAAGGGAGAAAAGAGTCTTCCCTGTTTTCAATGGGGAAAGTATGGTCTCTTCCATAGATGGTGCTGGGAAAAGTGGATATCCATCTGCAAAAGAATGAAGTTGAACCCCTATCTTATACCACTCACAAAAAGTAACTCAAAATGGATTAAAGACTTAAATGTAAGACCTAAAACTGATTGAAAAAAAGACAGGGGAAAAGCTTTTTTGACATGGGTCTTAGCGATGATATTTTGGGAATACGACACTACAAGCAACAAAATAAAAAATAAACAAGTGACCTACATCAAACTAAAACGCTTCTGCACAGCAAAAGAAATAAACAAAATGAAAAGGCAACCTATGGAATGGGCGAAAATATTTGCAAACCATGTATCTGGTAAGGGGATGATGTCCAAGATATACAAGGAATTCATACAACTCAACAGCAACAGCAACGAAGTCCGATTTTAAAATGGGCAAAAGACCTAAAGGGATGTTTTTCCAAAGAAGACATACACATGGCCAACAGGTACGTGAAAAGATGCTCAACATCGCTAAAAAAGAAGGTATGGTATATATATGCAATGGAATATTATTCAGCCATGGGAAAGAAGAAAACCCTGCCATTTGTGACAGCCTGGATGAACCTTAAGGGAGTTATGCTAAGTGAACAAATACTGTACGATCTCACTCACATGCGGAAACTCACTCATATGTGGAAACTATAAAAAGCTAAACTAACAGAAACGTAAGGTTGATTGGTGGTTACCAGAGGCTGAAGGAGTTGGGAGGAAGAGGGGAGATGTTAGTCAAAAGGTAAAAACTTCCAGTTATAAGATGAATAAGTTCTGGGGATGTGGTGTATAGCATGGTGACTACAGTTAACAATACTGCATTGTATACGTGAAAGTTGCAAAAATAGTAGATCTTAATGCTCTCACCACACACACACACACACACACACACACACACACACACAGGAACTCTGTGACGTGATGGGTTTGTTAACCAACCCTAGTGTGATAATCATTACACAATATATACTAAGTACATAGTACACCTTAAACTTACAGTGTTATGTGTCAATTAAATCTCAATAAAGGTGGAGGAAAAGAAATAGCTCAAGGAACATCTGTGCAGTGAGTGAATAGGAGATTCTGTGTACATTTTAGTCCTGCATTGTCTAAATATACTAAAGTATCCTTTACTGACAGAAATATTAAATAATTAAGTCAAACGGGCACAAAGGCCTTTTCTAATTCCATTACTTCGTGTTTTGACACTTACAAATATAATGCCACTGAGTTTCTTTCTCCACATTTTAAAAGAGTATCGTTTCTCACGTAAATCTAAGAGAATTACAAAACATACAAAAGTCAACGACTCCACAGTGGCGAGATACGTATGTAGTGTGTGTGTGCCTCTCGGATTTTCATTCCATTTACTGCCTGCATGATATTTTTAGGCTGCAAAACCTTGCGAAGCTGTCCACAGTGACTGGATATTGAACTCTGAGACAAATACACAAAGTTCAGAACCATCTCTCCGTGTCTTTGGGGGCTTCCAGAGTCCAATCTGCGAGCTGCACATCCCAGGGCCTAAGCTTCAGCAGGGGAGACGTCCGCCCTGCAGCCGGAAACATAAAACATGTGGGCGGGAAGGACAGAAGGTCTTGGTCCAGCTCAGCAGGAGCTTTCCAAGCTTAATATATTAAAACTGCTTCACACAAGTAGCAGCTGGGTCCCCAGGGCCCAGCTCTGTGCCCTAACAACCGTCTGACCGCTGAGATGCGAGTGTGGCTGGTCCAGAGTGGAGCAGGCCAAGGGCGGCTGCAGAGGAGAGCCGTCTCCGAGGTCCCAGGCGCCTGGGGCCCTGGGATGCTTCCTGGCAGCTCACTCCGGGCACCAGTCTATGGAGTAAGGATAAAAGATACACCCCTTCTCCAGGATGCTGTTCACGGGGTACACAACAGCTGTGCGTCTTCACATTAAATACCCCCTACCGACGGGACTGGGCATCCATTTGTCCTGAGGGACTCTGCTGGTGCCACCGCATTCTCAGTGATAAGGAAACTGGCATTCAGTGTCTTCAGCAGTTTATGAATTTTAAGAAATGTATTTGCTGAATAAGTGAGAGTAAAGATACATATTTTAAACGAGTAGAAGAAAGCCTGTGTATTACACTGTTTCCTTGTGGTGCTGGGATACTCACCTGATTTTCCAAGGGGGGTGTCTGTCGTGATCAGACCGGCAGACGGTACATACAGTTTTAAGAAAATGACAATACAGTAAATGAGAAGCCAAGATAATGAGATTCTAGACTCACTGTTGCCACCAAAAGCAACCAAGAATTTTTTTGCGGGCATGTGTGCTCACCAGCACGCTAGGAAACCAAGTTTTTAAAAATTAGAAGTAGTGGCCTGGCCTGGCAATGGGCCTGCCTGGGGCTCCAAGGAGTCTCTGTCCAGCCCCTCAGGGTTACCATCCTCCCTCCTCTGGGGAGAGCAGATTCGGGGCTGCCACCTGGTCTCCTCGGCCTCTGCAAGGCACTCGGGGTGGGAGATGGCGAGAAACCCCCAGCCCCGTGATCCCAGAGCGCCTGATGCAAGGGCGGGCCCAGCACTGCCTCTGGAGCTTGGGCCCCAAACACAGACCCATGGCCCCTGCCACGTGGCTTTGAAGGTGACCCAAACAAGGCCCATATCTGTGGACAGTGACAGGGCAGGAGAAGGCTGGCAGGTGGGGCAGCTGCCTTTGCACTGAGCACAGTCAGACCCTCTCTGGCTCCTAGAAATATTGGATCAACGGACAAATAAAAACTCCCCTAAGAAATGGAGAAAAGAAAAAGAAAAGAAAGTAGCAATGCAGCTAATCCGAGATTACCAACCGATTAATAGATTTTGAGAGCAAACCATTAAAGCGTGTTACTACATTTGACATGTTCTAATTTTTCCCTGTTATACAGTTAGAGAATATTTGACTACTAAGAATAAAACTTTAGGCTAAAATTTGAAATGGAAAAGAAAATCTCTTTAACTGCTTAGCTCTCTGGAGAATCACTAGGACAAGACTGAGGCTTGATAAAAGCATATATTATAGTAACTAGGACACAATCCCCCAAAACACAGTAAGAGCGCAGAAATGTGATTTTTCACAAAAGAATCAAGTTAGAAATACTAAGTATCAACTTGTGGTTATAATATCTAAATGCTTACAGTCAAACAATCAATTATGTCTTTCCTAAATAACTGCATTAATAACTTGTCATGTTTGTTTTTGGATGAGTACTGATGAGTGACGACAAGTACCCGAACTTTTTTTTTTTTTTTTTTTTTTGGTAACCATAATTAAGTCCAGGTACATGAAAAACAGACTCTCATCTCTCATGAATAGTTCAGAAAATACTGTACTTTTTAATTGAAATTTTGCCCTAAAGGTTTCTCTCCTGTCCAAATAATTTCCCAACTGCATTTCAAATTAAACTCCTAAGTTTTCATCTCTACCCCCAGGGTGTTCTCCCACATTACAATGTATTTTAATATGTGTAAATGATAGCAATGCTATAAAGTGTTATTTCTCATTGCAAATGGTCATTAATATCACTTCATACCTCAGAGAGCATAACAGTGATTTGGCAATAAAGTGAAGTCTGATCACCATCCACTAATAACCCGAGATGGTGGCCCTGTAGGACTTCACGTGTCTCACGGAATATTCTTCACATAAGCACACTCTGGTCATTCCTTAGATGGGAACACTTCCCCGTCACACCTCTAGTGCAGTAATTGCATGATCTTTTATGTCATTACTGTCTCCCTCTCCAAGTGTGCATACACCTCTCACGGAGCTCTCCAGCATCAGAGCCATACGCCTCCCACTTAGTACTTATTTTTTGGAAATGTGGAAGTATTTGCTCTTATTTAAGCGGAGAGCTTTACTAATTACTCTTTCACCTTGACTGCTTCTACACACTTTAAGAGAAAAGAGAGGAGGGTGAGTTGCTTTAAATACAGCCAGACAGCTGCTCACACGTGGAACTTTGTTCCGTCTGTACGTAGTAGGATCTCATTGTGAACAGCGTCCACAATGCATCCCTCACCAAACCATCCGTTACTGTGAGCACAGCTGGCATGCGGGCTCTGAGGGCAGGGCTCTGGCCCCCTTGCTGCCATGTCCCACGTCTGGGAGGCATATTGTAACCTTCACAAATGGAAGTGTGGCTGAATTAAATAAAGTAGGCGACTTCAGAACGTCTGCTGGGTGAAGCTTTCAGAAAGCCTGCGGCCTACCAATTTTAAGCTGTTTGGTATTCTGAGACATAACCAGTACCCAGGCAGTGACAATGGAACCTTTAAAGCCTTCCCTTCAAGACCCCAGGAACAGATCTCTACCTGACAGAAAAATCCAGAAAAGAACCTGAAAAGCCTTCTTTTCGTGTCGGCACCAGGCTGACGTGTAGCCTTAATTTCCTTGGGATTTTGGAGCTACCATGCAAGCAAGTACAACACAGCCTCACTCTCTGCCTTCTAATCAATGTGAGCAGCTGCTAACACCCATGTGAGAGAGACCCTAGGACGTGTCAGCTTCTGAAAATATTCAATCAAGAAATGATAAACCTATTTGGAAACCGAGCTTTGTATTGCTTGAAACTGCAGTTGCGGGTGGGAGCATTTAAGCGTTGCTTCAGGGACCTCTATTAAAACCTCCAAGAACAGGGCCAAAGAGTAGGGGGCCTCATGACTGTTCTCTGCAGAGACCAATCGTAGATAGACATTCAATATGCAAATCACACCTAAAATACTCACCAGCATATTTGTTTATAAATAGAAACACGTTCTTCACCCCGGTACTGCCATGTGGCACGCACGTGGGTCTGAGGACTGCATTTGATTTTTATAAACAGACTGAAACTTCATGCAATGCTGTATCATCTGAAAACGCATATGGGAGCCCGAGTTTTAAAACCTGTAAAGCTGAGCTGAACTGCAGAGTGACTGTAGTAAATGCAAAACGTTAAATCAGCTTCAAAGCAATTCTTAAAAGAAACTCCAAAAACCTTCATGAATGTTTTACAGTTTATTTTTCATATTGATATATTTCATCTGAAAACAAACGCCAAGAGCTGTGTGAAAGCTCCTCTTTTCATGTCGGCCACGCCGTGACGAGTCTGTGATAAGACCCCGTGACACATGGAGATCTAAGGAGCTCCACGCAAACTGCGGGCCCCTCCCCGGAGCGCGTGGAGCCTTTACAGGGGACGGGCCACCAGCTTACACGTCCCAGGGGGCTGCCCTTGGGGAGCAGCCGGCATGAACTCATCACAGTCACTGGCCAATGACTCCTCCAAAATGGAAAGCCGTGTCACTGGTTTTACACGTGGCGGCGGAGCTATGTGTGCTCCAAGTTAAAGGGACCAAGTTCCACAGGTCCCTGAACCTCCGGGACTCCCGGTCCCCTCCCCTGCCCCACGCCTGTGCAGCCACAAGAAGGGCTTCACCTGGCACTTGCATCCTTGTGAGTGACCGTGACGCCTAGAGACCAAATGCATCTCGGGTGATGAACTCAAGCGGAGCGGAGCTGCAGCCTGGGCAGTGCAGGGACCCCAAATTAAAAGGGCATGTTTTTTAAGTTGCTTACATATCCGAGAAAGCCTAGAAAAACTTGGAGCCTTTAAGGTGAGCTCAGAAACTGTCTTCACCTTCAATTCACTCAGCAACACAGCTGCTACCAGCACTCGGGTCTGAAAGCACAGGGGCAGGGAGGGAAAACTGAGAAGGCTGAACCCAGCACCGTGCTCACAGCCTGGTGGTCACACCCTGGTGGTCTGACCGTGGTGTCCCAACCGTGACTGCTGAGGAAGGGCATCCCCAATGCCCCAGCCCGTGCTTGGGGACCCACGGGCACAGCTCACACGCTCCTGGCAGCGCTGACACAAAAGGGGGATTTTTTTGCTCCAAAAGGCAAAAATGAATAAAGCTGAAGACTTCCCACGTGCTTTTCCGTTGGTCTGAGCAGCAAATGACACCGTTTCTCCAAGAGCAGAGTCTCGCCCTCACATGCCGACATCCTTCCTACGAGCGTGTGTGACCCGCCACCTCCCCTCTCAGGATTCCCTCCCACAGGACAGCCCGGGGAGCCACAAGGGGAGGGGCAGCCCACACACACACAGCGATGGCTCACCCTGACCCGGAAGGTCCCTGCAGAGGGGTCCTCACCAGCCTGACTCCTCGGCCAGACCTTCCAGGCCCCCGGGACCCTGGGAGCCGGTCCGCACAGCCGACCTGGAAGTCCTCCCAGATTCTTGGGCCACACAACACTGAGACCACCTTCCGGCCAGACCTGGCAAGTGATGAAGCCACCGGCTGCACCTTCTAGAGCCAAGTCGCCTTCAATGACCAAGACCGTGAACCCTGCTGCTGGGTCACAAAGGCACACCCAGGAGGCCGACTTCCCTGAGCTCTTACTACTGTGTGAGAGACTCGGGCTTTAGGAAATACAGGTCAAATTACTTACTTCCGGCTCTCTTCATTCTGGATAACAAGGGGGTGTTTCTGCAGAACAAAGTGGGCCAACTGGTCCCCTATCTCCCACTCGCATTTTAGACCCCGGCACACACTACCAACCCTCCTTGCAAATTTCACACGCAGAGCGCAGTTCCGTGGTTGGTGGCTGTCCCCCAAGGAGAAGCAAGTCCCAAGGAGCAGACACAGTACTTATTCATGCTGGACAAACAGTGCCCCACCTCCGGCATCTTCCTCCCAGCTCGCCCTGAGCCCCCCGCCAGCCAGCTGTGACTATGCAGACACGCCCCGTCCGTGCATGACCTCAGGACACAGGGCCACTTCTCAGTCCACTGCTGGCCACAGAGAGACAGGTCAGCATATGGGGATGGTCTGTGCCAATGACAAGAACAAGGTGATGGCCCCAGAAGCTTTCACACCTTTTTTTCTAATCCTGTTTCCTTAGGGGATTTGAGACAGAGGTTTCCTTTCATTTTCTTCCAAATCCGAACACTAGATTCCAGACAGCAGGGAAGGCACGTTCCGCTGAATAACCACATGGATGCTGGGGGCCAGAGGCGGGGGCAGGATAGAAATGCTGAGATTCCAAAATGGCCAACATCCTCCAAGTAATAGACAAGAACACAGATGTGGCAGGACCTAGTGGACTGACTGGGGTGCGTGCTGTTTGTGGGAGGGGTCCTGTCTCACCACCTGGCAGGGTGGCTCTGAGCCTGCAGCATCACCAAAAGATCCCGCCTGGAAAGACAGACTCAGATTCTAGAGAATGAAACATGTCACTATCCAGGCTAGCTGCAACCAAATGTAATAAATATGTAAATTCCTCAGTTGTAACAAGGAGCCTATATGGAAAGTAACAAACTGTGTAAGTGGGTCAGACTTTGGCTTGTTATGTAGAGATTTGCATTTCAAATAAAAACTTGGTTGCTAAGTCAAAGGGGATGAAGAGGCAGCATTAAAACAGAAGTGCTCATTTAAATGACAAGCCCTAGAGCCCTGAGGCTGGTAAGGGACGAAAAATAAATAAAAAAGATGAATCACGTGTTGAAGAGGGAAAAATGTGTTAGTCTGTATCACTTTTAAGGAAGAGAAAGATCTGAAGGGTCTTATATAAGGAATAATAATCAGAAAAACAGTATTTGGGGCCAGTCATGAGGACTACGTTCTTTACGAGGGAAAAAAATATTTTCAAACTTTAAAAAGGAGACAATATTTGGGAATAGTATCACCTGATAAGCAAAGCCTCGGGGTCAGATACTTAAACTGGAAACACTGGATGTCCTTCCTTGTGATCAGTTGGGCAGCCTGTCCCTCACACGTTCCCTGATACACGTCATCCTCATTCTCCTTAGAGATCTGTTCGTCATGTTGAAGGACTGAAAAAATCATATCTTTTCATCTTTTTCCCTGTTTTGACAAACTTTGCCTCCTCTGAAAAGAAAATGCTCCCACACGAATGTAACAAGAGCACGTGTAGCGTGAGCCCGTGAAAGGGCTTTTGGAAGGAAGAGAGAAGGAACTCAGACTCACAGGACACCTCTACAAAGATGCACCCGGAAACGGAACCCTGCCTGGGCCAGCCCACAGGACCCTGACACAGCCCTCGGGGTGTCCACGGGACACCCGGCTGTGAAGGAAGAGTCTGATCTCTGCAACCTGTTACCTGCAGATGAGATTACAGGGCAGAAAGAAGAGAAATCTAGAAGGGAAGCGTTCATGCCTGTGTACACACACACACACACACACACACACACGCACACCTGACAATGGTAGAAGCCTTAAAACTGCTTTACACAGAGGAGTGAGCTAACAGAATAATTCACGCCTTGTCTTTATTAATTGCTCTAATAGTAAACTGACAACCTTTACAAAATATGAATATGATTACAGTTCTCAAAGAGATTAGGTGAAAATATACATATTTGGTGCCAGTAAAATTGTGAAAAACAGTTCAGAGAAGTCTCATAAATATGACTCCACTACTGGCTTCTGATGAAGTCTATGCAGATTCAAAACAATGAAATAATAATAGCTAACGCGTATAAGGCGACACCATCCACCACGTACTGCTTTCACCGTCACAACCACCCCCTTGCAAATGGTACTATTATTATCATCACGGCCTTTTTGCAGATGCACTGAAAGGTTAGGTAACTTGCACAAAGTCACACAGTCAGACAGGTGGTCTGAACCTGAATCCAAGGCATCTGAATCCAGACTCTGTGCTCTAGAATCCAAGATGCACTGCCAGCCTTTCTATGGAAAAAATATCTGTGACTCTCAATGGAAAGGCAATTGTTCCACTGATGAAAAACAAAAACATAGCGCCATGGTTGCTACATCGCTAAATTAGATCAAGTCGCACACCAAATCCAATCACAAAACCTTTCCCTCACCAGCACATGGCACTTTTTCCTAAGCTCAGCTCTGACGTCTGGCTTTAAAGATCTTCCATTTGGATTCTTCCCCAGCTGTTCCCTAACGAACACAGCCCGCTGCTACATGGACACACGAGAAGCATTTCCACATCTATACTTCACTAAGGCTGATGCCCAAAACATTTGTGACCCTCGCCTCTTCTTTCTAAAATCACAATCCATCCCTGATTGCTCACCCCCTGCTACACACCAACTGCCTCATAATAAGAACCATAAAAATAAGCGGTTAAAAAAATCACCGTTCATTCTTTCCTATCATGAAAATAGGAGAGAACATGACAGATGCTTTTCTGAGCCCAAAACTCTGCCCAATGTCCATTAAGCACAACTCTAAACAGTATTTGCCATTCAAACCCTCTGTTAAGAAAACAGCAATTTCCCTTATGTACTCGTGATTTTTCTGTGCTTTAACATGCTCACTCTGCAACCTTACCTGTGTTACATTGTTCAAAATAAAAGTAAGTTTCCTATCAAACCATTGCAAACTCTTAAAAGGTGGAACTTGAATTTTACATAACACAAAGGCTTTATGATGAATCTCTCTCCTAGGGCCACCTGTTTAGCTGTTGCACCCTACACAGTGTTTGTCTATAAATCTTCCTAGCATATTATTTCTCAATGATTTATTTGTGTGTTTTCTCTGTAAAAGACAACAGGAATTGCCCTAGCCTGTGTTTTTCCTGATCACACAGGACCTGGGGTGGGGTGGGGGCGTGTCGTGTGCATGTTATCACTACAAAACGTGCAAAATAGGGCTGAATGCAGGGGAGAGTAAATAAGGGAATGGGAACGCTGAAGAACATGGCCATTCTCACTTCTTAAAAACAGCAACTATGTTACATCATGTGCCCTTTTACCAAGAGCCTTGGGAATGACAATACAGAGAGGACCCACAAGGGGGAGCCAGTGGGTCCCTCTTTAAGGTAACTGGAGACTAGGAAATTTGGTTTAAAAACCAAAACTTTACCTTAACAGAAACTTTTTTTTTTTTGCGGTATGCGGGCCTCTCACTGTTGCGGAGCACAGGCTCCGGACGCGCAGGCTCAGCGGCCATGGCTCACGGGCCCAGCCGCTCCGCGGCATGTGGGATCTTCCCGGACCGGAGCACGAACCGGCGTCCCCTGCATCGGCAGGCGGACTCTCAACCACTGCGCCACCAGGGAAGCCCCCCGGAAAACCCCCCTGGAAGTCCCCCTGGAAGCCCCCCTTAACAGAAACTTTAAATTCCACTAAGACAAGCCACAAGACAGGGAATGAAAAAGTATTAAGAGTAACAAAAGGAGCAGTGAAAGAAAGCAGTAAAGAACAAGATACAGAAATTCCCTGTTCTCCTCAGAACTGAATTCAAAAACCAAAAGCACTTTTTAGTGTAATCTTCGGTGTGAGCTCAAAAACAAACATTTGAGAAGGATGGCTTGAGCACAGCTCTTTCACACAGTAGTAAAAAATCAAAAATTTTTATGACATACAAACTTGAGATTGAAGGAAAAAGTAAAAATTAAGAGCATTTTCTTTAAAATTCCTTTCGTTAGTCAAATTTAGTTACTAGGACCGTCCTCACATTTCGCAAAACAATTGTAATGTTGACAGAGTGGCTGAAATCCACTCTCTCTAACGTTAGATTTCTCTCAGCCTCTCCTATTTTGCATTTTACTTTTAAACTTCAAAATTAAAAAAAAAAAAAATCTGGAACACATTCCATTCCAGTATTTTCTTGAGGTTCCAGACAACTGACCATAATTCCAGGAAGTGTTACCTGATAAATATATTGTCAGTAAAGATTTAAATATTGCTACTAAAGATGTAATTATAGATGCTCAAGTTTTCATACTATTGAAGCACATTAATTAAAACTTGGCACAGCTGAAGAAAATCAGGAAACGAATGAAAAGGAAGATGGCGTGTATTTCACATGGAGTGTGGCATAATTATTTCCTCTTTTTGATAAAGATGTTCAGAGGAAGGCTCCAGCGCTGTGCCTGTAATCACTTTAATCATCGTTCGATACAAAAGAACCGATCTGCCAAAATCCGAAGGGATTTGCTTATTGTTATGGCTTTATAAAGCTCACCAGGTATTTCCAAATGCTTCCTAATGACGATAATTAAACATCTGGTAATGGTGACCTACTTGTGGCTCCTGAACTTCCTGGGATAGTCTCTTGCATTAATTATGTACATGCTGGGAACTGGGAGACAGTTTACGTGATGAATAATAACTCAAGATGCAGGAGAAGTCAGAAGCTGACAGGGGCAGCTCCCCGCTGTCCTGACTGCTATCTGTGTTAAGGCCTTGTTAGCACCCTCGGATTGGGGAGCAGATGCTACATAAAAATTGCAAAAGCACCAAGCTAAGGCATGCATGCAAGCTCAGTGGAAACACCGTGTGAGGAAACAGCCTTTTATTGAACATTCCAAACTGTGCCTGAGGGAGAGAGCCAAGCTGTCACAGTTCCACATTTCATTCCGCAAGGAATTATGTTCGGATGCAAACTTGGACCCCAAACTTTTGCAATAGTGACCAGGTCTTCTAGATCCTTGGCAAAAGTGCAAGTAAGAAAAACCAGAACACACACACACACTGTTCCACGGTTCCTTAAATTTGGGGTGAAGAGAAAGGAATTTAGACGTAGAGGTTTGTGGTCACTTGAAATTCATTTAATGAAAGAATTTTTTAAGTCCACTTGGAGTTTATTAAAATCAAATAATACTTGTTTATTCTAACTGGATCAGCATCTTTCCCAAAAGCCACAGATTTTTACTAGTTAATATATGTGGGGCTATCTCCTACCTTCTTTCAGCTTCATTTTAACTTTTTTGGAACTCAATAAAGAAATCATTCCAGTTTTGAAAAAAAGACTTTTTGAGGTTTATACCCTTTGGTATTTATATGAAAATATGGACTAGGACTAATTCATAATTAGATACTAGTTTAAATTACTTTATTTCTTAGGATATTTCTTAGGATATATTTCTTAGGATAAGTTCACCAAAATTATTTTATCAGCTAATTTGCTTAATCCTGAATACTATTTAATATATGCCAAAAGTACAGTCAGGGCCCAGCAAGGAAAACAGAAATCACAACAAAGAGTATAAGGAATCAGGTAAACAGGTGAGCTTGGAGCTGGGAATACAGAGGAGGAGGGAGACCAGGGTTAACAGAACCAAGAGCCTGGGAAGAGGGTCCTCGGGCAGCTGGTACCCAGGCCTCCGAGCAGAGGGTGCTGCCTGCTGGGGCTGGGATGTGGGGCGCTTAGCGGAGGGACTTCCTGGGGCAGGGACACTGCCAGGCTGGGCTGGCCCCTCTGAGCTCGGAGGAAACGCTAAGCAGAGCTGGTGCTGGGGCATCTGAGCGGGGTGCTTGGCGGGTGTTGCTAGCCCCCTGGGAGGGCTGATGAAGCTGGTTCTGGGAATGCTGGGAAAAGAGCTGAAAACTACAATCAGCTGCCACTGAATGGCCCTGGCTGGGCAATGCTGACAGAAAGAGCAAGGAAACAAGCAAAACCAGGTGCCACCTCCTGGTCCTTCCTTCCAGGCTCCCTCCAGCACCCCCGACAGGGAGCAACGGACAAGCAGGAAATGCAGGACATACAATGCAAAGCTTCGGTGGCCAGGTCAGGGCTGACGAATAACCGCTTAATCCTGGCACGTTATCACGGTGCCTCGGCTTCCTCATCCATGAACTGGAGAAGACAGCAGACTCCACTCATAGATGGTGATGGACCATCACGTTTGTTTAAAGGTCCTGATAATCATGCCTGGCACGGGATAAATGCTAAATTTATACATGACATTATTTTCAAAGTATTTGTTAATTAATTTGTAGAATTTTATTGGTTAACATTTACCCACGAAATCCACTTTCATAGAAAACTCTCACGCAAAACAAGAGCACACATAGCCTGGGCTTGGTCTACACCCTCAGGAAGCAGACCATAAAAACGAGACAGATTTTCAGGAGTCCAGCGCCCAGGCAGGCTCTGCCAGCAACACGACTCCACACACCACCTGGGCCTGTGCTTCTTCCCCCAAGCAAGGGAGCCGATAAAAAATTATTTCTAAGCTTCCTTCCAGTGTTTAAAATTTTTATAATTGTAAAAACCCTTTTTAGTTTAATTTCAAATTTGAAACTAATTTCTAAAAGTCCTTGGTTTTAATTAAGGCTTCGCACAGGACAGAAGTTTGGTTGAACCACATATATAATATCTACATAAATGCCTGCACTGTATGTTTATTTTTCTCAAAAGATAGACCATTTAAAAGTTAGAATAAAATTTTAGAACACAAAGGACATTTTAAACATGGGGGTATTCTCAGAAGAGCATCAACTGAGGAGTAAATAACTGTGCACCGGGCTGCCACGTGCATCTGGGCCGGGTGGCTCCGTCCCCACGCCGGGTGGCTGGGCGGGGGGGGCGGGGAGACCCTGAGTGCACGGCCACTGAAAGGCACAGCTTAACTGGGCAAAATGAAGATGCATGTGAGGAGAGAGCCTGTCATTCTCTCCCTGATCCAAATACACATGGTCCTCAGGTTCTCACGGGTGGGTTCAGCAATCACTAGGCCTTCCGTGGCTGAACGAGCCAGACCGGACCAGCCCCCAGGAGCCCCAGTCAGCACCCGGGATAGCGGCTCCGGCAGCAAGAACCAGGGGGCTGAACCACCCAACACAGCAGCGCTCAGCTGCTTCCAGACTGGAAAATTATTTTAAAACGAGACACAGAAGCACTGTGTTCTAGTTCAATCCTCGAAGGCATTTTTGCAGTGCTGGATGCTGTGTCCCAATTCGCCCCTCCTGTTCTGTGCTGGCACCCAAGAATGGAACCTGCTGACCTCATCAACGAGGAACTGAAATAAATGTTACTTTTAAAAACTGAAGCGACAATAGGAGCTCTTTCACACATTAAATTATCTACCAAAAGCCACTTTTTACATGTGGCAGGAGGGCTAGGATTATAACTAATTGGACCGGTAGAAATAATGTGAGGATTTGATCTAACAAAGATGCTTTCATCGTTAGACATAACATAGCCCTTCAGGACATCCTAGGCACCTCAAGTCAAAAACTACTTTTTAACTGAAGCTGTAATTACTCTCCCTGAAAAACAAGAGACAAAAAAGATGCCTCTCGCACACCCAACCTGCTGACAAAGCTAGTTCTTCTGTAACTAATAAAGCAACACTTTCTTAGGAAATAAATAAAACAAAGCCTACTTGCAAACATCCTAAAACAAATGAACGAATAAAGGAACTCAGGACATTCATGCAGCAAAAATGCAAACTTTTTTCCTGAACAGGCCTGACGAAGGTCCTGTGGTTTTTCCGAAACTGCTCATATCTAGTCAAAGGAAGGCTTGATGGTCATAGCAGAGAAACCGGGGCAAGCCCTTTTCTGTGGAGGTTAGGAAAGGAAGTAACAGCTATTGAGTGTCATCTTCACACAGAATAAAGGGGAAAGAAAAAAAAAATGGGCGTGATCTATTTATTCATCTGCAGCCAAAGCTGCGCCTGAGGGTCCACAGGCCTTCACCCAGGTTCAGTGACACAGAGGAAAGAATCACAGAGATGACAGTTGTCATCACCACGGCTTTGCAAAGAGCTCAGCGATGGTGGACTTCTGGACTTCACTGCAGTGAAACGAGAGACACAGACAAGAGCCCTTGACCTTCAGGTAAGCCCTTCGAGAGAGGGAGGGATTGGCACAATCAGTGATGCATTAAGGTTCCCCATCACCGAGCAGTGCAGTCCAAGAAAGGGGCACACGTGCTGCAAAGACCGCACCCCCCTGGAGAGAGGGTCAGATCCAGCTCCTTGGATCTCAGTGCCTAAAACATGCAGGCAGAGAGCCACGCCCACACACTCCTGGAGGTACACATGTCAAGAGAATGGTGTCTCCACTTCGTCTGCAATCACTTTCTCTAAAACAGGTTCAGTTGACATCTCAGGGTGGCCGAAAAGAACTGCTGGCCCTTTCTTCGCTATGGTCAGCTTTCCTTGATCTGAAAGCACTCCCACTCTCTACTTCCAGACACCCAATTGTAGGCAAATACCGATGTGACAAACGGGCACACTGAACACAGGGAACGGGCTCCTGTGTGTGACCCACCGGCCTGGGAAGCGCCAGACATGGCAAATACTTTGAAGATGTTGTGTCATTCTATTCATCCACAAAACGCTCCACTTTCCACACTTTTTCCCAAAAGAGTGCTCTTAGTATATTTATGTCAATGTCTGTATCAACAGCAAATGCAATCAGAACCTTTTTCTTAGGCAAATTAGTGGCCACTGCATCTGTCATCCCAGACAAGGTTATTAAGAGGTTCATCCCAAGCAAGTCTTTCTGTGCAAAATATTAAATACATTTTCTAATCATTTCTGGGTTCTCAAGCACATTCTATCCTTCTCTCTGTAACAGCTTAGACAGAATCTGCGGACGGTTCAGAAATGCTTCATAAATTATGTGTTTACATGTGTGTGTTTTAGATAGACAGATAGCCCATAAGAGGGAACACACGACTTTCTGCAAAGGCATCCCACTGAGTAGGGACAACATAAGCAAAACCACAACTACCAGGAAAATCATACATTTTAAGAAAAAAGAAAACTTGCCTGGAGAAGTTTCCTGAATTAATATAATCTGTGCAAGTTATTAATAATAAAGATTTCTAGACTGTCTTTAACAAAATAGGTATAGCAATTCAAATAAGCTAGAGGATAATCATACTAAAAGATTCTCATGAACCACCTAATTTATTTCTAAATAAACGCCAATCCTCCAAAAACCCCAGTGTGAGCACAGGAGGTATATTACTGAGGCATTAACAATTTTTTAAAACCCTAGCACGTGTATTCATGCAATATATATTGACTAATTATGTGCCTAATCAAGTAGCAAGAAGCTTCTGCTGACTCGTTACTTTTGGTTCCCAATACAATACAAAGTATGTAAGACCCTCAACTTCGTTTTTTGTCAAAGCTCAGGAGTTAATGCATTGTCACTAGCAGACTCTACATGGCACTATAGGAATGACCCAACAAGACAACTTCAGCTACTCGGTTTTGTCCTATTCACCTTCTACCATCTGTCCACTGAGGGTTCCTCATTTCTTATTCTTCTGCTCCTGGGCTTGATTACCTTCCCCTCATCCTTAAAGGCAGAGAGAGGGGGAGTCGGGCATGCACATATAATATGGGATTGAGGGTTCCAGAAACCAAGCATGGGCATTTTGAACCAGACCTTGTTTGGACCTAATTTGAAACCAGGCTTGCTAGGCATATCCAACAACCAAAGCATCTGCTCCAGATCTTTCAGAAATACTCTAAACTTAATTATAACATAATTATTGACATATAGGTTGAGAAATTGGCTTGGAAATCCAAGAACAAAATCCAAACGTTAAAATGAACCAATCATCAAGGGCCAGCCAGATGGTAGAAGCGATCTCTCTGTTAACGCAAGGCCGACAAGTCAGAAATTAGAATTCAATATGTAAAGAAAGAATGGGCTGTACTCCAAGTGTCATTCCGCAGTTTCTCAAAACATACTGATCGAAATCCAGAGCAGGTGATGGTGGTGAGACCACCAGCACCTACAGTAGCATTCACTGTGGCTACACCGACAGCAGCATGACAGTTGGGGGTTACAGTGCTGTCACCTTATTCATTACTGAGCAGAAAGAACATTATGGAAAGGGATATTTTCATCTGCCAGCTGTTGGCACTGAAAAATGAATAATGATTTTAGATGATTTTGTATCTAGCGTATTTGAGAAACATTTGCAGTAGTTAATTCTAAGCATCAAAGTGCTCACACGTGGGTGGCGTGGGACCAAGCCAGGGTGCTCCCCTTTCTAGTTCAGTCCAGTTGGATGACTGACAGCCAAATGCCCAGCCAAGGTGCACTTGGTAAATTAACCTGAATGTAAACATCAGCTACTGTAGCTAGTGTTTATTCTTAAATTCCACAAGAAACGCTTATTACACTGTGATGACTTTGCTGAAAATAATGATCATAAGCTCTATTATAAGAAGCTCCATTCTCATTTGTAGGGCCTGAAGGAGAAATTACCTGCCACTTTACTGTTCTAAGGTCATTAGAAGGGAGTGAGGAGGAGGGATTTTCCGAAAACCAAGGAAGGAAGGAGATACACCACATCTCTCCTCGGTCCGTTAGCTTCCTGCATGGGCTGATGATGGACATGGGTTTTTGCCGGTTGCCTGCAATGGTTAAGGTGGAAGATGGGTGAACGACTAATTGCTACTTGTTCACAGCCCTCACCTACAAAGACAAATGAAAACAACAAAGGCCAGGACAGGCCCAGACAAACCGCATCTCAGGTCAATTTCTTGGCCATAATTTTAAAAAAAAAGGTCTCTTTCCACCAGCCTAAAAACACCTTCCTATATGTAGAACCCCTCCCATTATAAAACTGTCTGTACTGGGATTTTGTCCGTACTCTCCACCTCACTTGACCTACTCAGCGCAAGTGACTGCCTCATTGTCACCACACTCCTCCTACATTCCATGAAGACTGGAATTATCAATAGAAACTGTCTATCACAGTTCACATCCATTAGAGTAACTTCAAGAGAAATCAAAATCTAAGAAGGGCTGAGAGAAAGAGAGAGAGAACAAACAATTCTCTTCCTCCAAACCTGACTTTACATCATATAAATGCCCACAATATCAACATCTCCAGAGCCTTCTTTGTAGTTATACTTAAATCTAATGGTAAATATTTAATTTTCATGGATAAGCAAAAGAAAAAACTTGTTCACACAACTGGACCTTCTCAAAGCAAAGATACTTTGGGTAATATCTCATTCCCATTCATTCAACAAATATTTGAGCACTTCCTATGTGCTAGGCATTGTTCTAGGTGTTGAGGATACAACAGATGAAAATATGGGAGACAGAAAAGAGTATGGAAAACATGCTTGTAACACCAACATAACTATTAGGAGCTGAGTTCACTGAAACATCTTAAATGTGGCAGAAACTAGCATTTCTATAAGCCAGAAGTGGGTTTGGGGCAGGTCAGTAGTAAACCATGGTGATTTTATTTATTTTTACTCTATGGAAAGGGAGATAACACAATTCCACAAAGTACAATCATGTTTAAAAAGTTAAAAATCTCTTTCATTGCACCTAGGACAGTTCTATGCACAGAATGGGTGGCTTGAGGTATTGGGGGTAAAAAAAAAAAAAAACCCCAAAAAATAAACATGTAAACTGGCAAATTTAAGCACAAATTTTGTGCTTATCTTCAAGGTTGGCTTAAGTATAAAACTGCGTTTTTTAAACACCTGAAAAAATAAAGGCTTTGTTTTATATTATGAAAAACAAATACTAACATAACAGTGCATTGTAATAAAAGGAGGTGATGATTAGTTTGGAACTAATGAAAAAGAACACAATCCTTTGACAAAATGCCTGTTCTCCCACGTTTGGTGATTTGAATGTTCTGAGGATCAGCATCAAAAGGTGATTAAGGGCTTCCCTGGTGGCGCAGTGGTTGAAAGCCCGCCTGCCGATGCAGGGGACGCGGGTTCGTGCCCTGGTCCGGGAAGATCCCACATGCCGCGAAGCGGCTGGGCCCGTGAGCCATGGCCGCTGAGCCTGCGCGTCCGGAGCCTGTGCTCCGCAACGGGAGAGGCCACAACAGTGAGAGGCCCGCGTACCGCAAAAAAAAAAAAAAAAAGGTGATTAAAGATAATAGTTCAAGATGGCAGAGTTGAAGGACGTGCTCTCACTCCCTCTTGTGAGAGCACCAGAATCACAACTAACTGCTGAACAATCATCGACAGGAAGCCACTGGAACTCACCAAAAAACATACCCCACATCGAAAGACAAAGGGGAAGCCACAGTGAGCCGGTACAAGCAGTGCAATCACAAAAAAATCAAATCCCATAACTGCTGGGTGGGTGACCCACAAACTGGAGAACACTTATACCACGGAAGTCCACCCACTGGAGTGAAGGTTCCAAGCCCCACATCAGGCTTCCCAACCTGGGGGTCTGGAAACAGGAGGAGGAATTCCTAGAGAATCAGACTTTGAAGGCTAGCAGAATTTGATTGCAGGACTTCAACAGGACTGGGGGAAACAGAGACTCCACTCCTGGAGGGCACACACAAAGTAGTGTGCACATCGGGACCCAGGGGAAGGAGCAGTGACCCCATAGGAGACTGAACCAGACCTACCTGCTAGTGCTGGAGGGTCTCCTGCAGAGGTGGGCGGTGGCTATGGCTCACCGTGGGGACAAAGACACTGGCAGCAGTTCTGGGAAGTACTCCTTGGCGTTAGCCCTCCGAGAGTCCGCCATCAGCCCCACCAAAGAGCCAGGTAGGCTCCAGTGTTGGGTCGCCTCAGGCCAAACAACCAACTGGGAGGGAACCCAGCCCCACCCATCAGCAGACAAGTGGATTAAAGTTTTACTGAGCTCTGCCCACCACCAGTCCCTCCCATCAGGAAACTTGCACAAGCCTCTTAGATAGCCTCATCCACCAGAGGACAGACAGCAGAAGCAAGAAGAACTACGATCCTGCAGCCTGCAGAACAAAAACCACATTCACAGAAAGACAGACAAGATGAAAAGGCAGAGGGCTATGTACCAGATGAAGGAACAAGATAAAACCCCAGACAGACAACTAAATGAAGTGGAGATAGGCAACATTCCAGAAAAAGAATTCAGAATAATGATAGTGAAGATGATCCAGGACCTCGGAAAAAGAATGGAGGCAAAGATCGAGAAGATGCAAGAAATCTTTAACAAAGACCTAGAAGAATTAAAGAAAAAACACCTAGAAGAATTAAAGTACAGACAAACAGAGATGAACAATGCAATAACTGAAATGAAAAATACACTAGAAGCAGACAGTAGCAGAATAACTGAGGCAGAAAAACGGATAAGTGACCTGGAAGACAGAATGGCAGAATTCCCTGCCGCAGAACAAAATAAAGAAAAAAGAATGAAAAGAAATGAAGACAGCCTAAGAGACCTCTGGGACAACATTAAATGCAACAACATTCGCATTATAGGGGTCCCAGAAGGAGAAGAGAGAGAGAAAGGACCTGAGAAAATATTTGAAGAGATTATAGTCAAAAACTTCCCTAACATGAGAAAGGAAATAGCCACCCAAGCCCAGGAAGGCAGAGAGTCCCAGGCAGGATAAACCTAAGGAGAAACACGCTGAGACACATAGTAATAAAATTGACAAAAATTAAAGACAAAGAAAAATTATTCAAAGCAACAAGGGAAAAATGACAAATAACATACAAGGGAACTCCCATAAGGTTAACAGCTGATTTCTCAGCAGAAACTCTACAAGCCAGAAGGGAGTAACATGATATATTTAAAGTGATAAAGGGAAGAACCTACAACCAAGATTCCTCTATCCAGCAAGGATCTCATTCAGATTTGACTGAGAAATCAAAAGCTTTACAGACAAGCAAAAGCTAAGAGATTTCAGCACCACCAAACCAGCTCTACAACAAAGGCTAAAGGAACTTCTCTAAGTGGGAAACACAAGAGAAGAAAAGGATGTACAAAAACAAACCCACACAATTAAGAAAATGGTCATAGGAACATACATATCAATAATTACCTTAAACGTGAATGGATTAAATGCTCCAACCAAAAGACATGCTCACTGAATGGATACAAA
This sequence comes from Tursiops truncatus, assembly GCF_011762595.2. Classification (NCBI taxonomy): domain Eukaryota; kingdom Metazoa; phylum Chordata; class Mammalia; order Artiodactyla; family Delphinidae; genus Tursiops; species Tursiops truncatus. Next base: position 158,573,510 of record NC_047035.1, on the reverse strand, counting down.
AACAGGACGCATATATATGCTGTCTACAAGAGACCCACTTCAGACCTAGGGACACATACAGACTGAAAGTGAGGGGATAGAAAAAGATATTCCATGCAAATGGAAATCAAAAGAGAGCTGGAGTAGCAATACTCATATCAGATAAAATAGACTTTAAAATGAAGAATGTTACAAGAGACAAGGAAGGACGCTACATAATGATCAAGGGATCAATCCAGGAAGAAGATATAACAATACGATATAACAATTATATATATATACATGCACCCAACATAGGAGCACCTCAGTACATAAGGCAACTGCTAACAGCTATAAAAGAGGAAATCGACAGTAACACAATAATAGTGGGGGACTTTAACACCTCACACCAATGGACAGATCATCCAAACAGAAAATTACTAAGGAAACACAAGCTTTAAATGACACAACAGACCAGATAGATTTAATTGATATTTATAGGACATTACATCCAAAAACAGCAGATTTCACTTTCTTCTCAAGTGCACACGGAACATTCTCCAGAATACATCACATCTTGGGTCACAAATCCAGCCTCAGTAAATTTAAGAAAACTGAAAGCATATCAAGCATCTTTTTGGATCACAACACTATGAGATTAGAAATCAATTACAGAGAAAAAAACATATAAACACAGACACATGGAGGCTAAACAATGCATTACTAAACCAAGAGAACACTGAAGAAATCAAAGAGAAAATCAAAAAATACCTAGGGACAAATTACAACAAACACACGACGATCCAAAACCTATGGAATGCAGCAAAATCAGTTCTAAGAGGGAAGTTTATAGCAATACAAGCCTACCTCAAAAAACAAGAAACATCTCAAATAAACAATCTAACCTTATACCTAAAGCAACTAGAGAAAGAAGAAGAAACAAAACCCAAAATTAGCAGAAGGAAAGAAATCATAAAGATCAGAGCAGAAATAAACGAAATAGAAACAAATAAAACAATAGCAAAGATCAATAAAACTAAAAGCTGGTTCTTCGAGAAGATAAACAAAATTGATAAACCATTAGCCAGACTCATCAAGAAAAAGAGGGAGAGGACTCAAATCAATAAAATTAGAAATGAAAAAGGAGAAGTTACAACAGACACCGCAGAAATACAAAGCATCCTAAGAGACTACTACAAGCAACTATATGCCAATAAAATGGACAACATGGAAGAAATGAACAAATTCTTAGAACGGTATAACCTTCCAAGACTGAACCAGGAAGAAATAGAAAATATGAACAGACCAGTCACAAGTAATGAAATTGAAGCTGTGATTAAAAATCTTCAACAAACAAAAGTCCAGGACCAGATGGCTTCACAGGTGAATTCTTTCAAACATTTGAGCTAACACCCATCCTTCTCAAACTCGTCCAAAAGATTGCAGAGGAAGGAACACTCCCAAACTCGTTCTATGAGGTCACCATCACGCTGATACCAAAACCAGACAAAGATACTACAAAAAAAGAAAATTACAGACCAATATCACTGATGAACATAGATGCAAAAATCCTCAACAACATACTACCAAACAGAATCCAACAACACATTAAAAGGATCATACACCATGATCAAGTGGGATTTATCCCAGGGATACAAGGATTCTTCAATATATGCAAATCAATCAATGTGATACACCATATTAACAAACTGAAGAATAAAAACCATACGATCATCTCCATAGAGACAGAAAAAGCTTTTGACAAAATTCGACACCCATTTATGATCAAAGCTCTCCAGAAAGTGGGCACAGAAGTAACCTACCTCAGCACAATAAAGGCCATATATGACAAGCCCACCGCAAACATCATTCTCAATGGTGAAAAACTGAAAGCATTTCCTCCAAGATCAGGAACAAGACAAAGATGTCCACTCTCGCAACTATTATTCAACATAGTTTTGGAAGTCCTAGCCACGGCAATCAGAGAAGAAATAAAAGAAATCCAAATTGAAAAAGAAGAAGTAAAACTGTCACTGTTTGCAGATGACATGATACTATACATAGAGAACCCTAAAGATGCCACCAGAAAACTACTAGAGCTAATCAATGAATTTGGCAAAGTTGCAGGATACAAAATTAATGTACAGAAATCTCTTGCATTCCTATACACTAATGATGAAAAATCTGAAAAAGAAATTAAGGAAACACTCCCATTTACCACTGCAACAAAAAGAATAAAATACCTAGCAATAAACCTACCTAAGGAGACAAAAGACCTGTATGCAGAAAACTATAAGACACTGATGAAAGAAATTAAAGATGATACAAACAGATGGAGAGATATACCATGTTCTTGGACTGGAAGAATCAATATTGTGAAAATGACTATACTATCCAAAGCAATCTACAGATTCAATACAATCCCTATCAATTTACCAATGGCATCTTTTACAGAACTAGAACAAAAAGTCTTTAAATGTGTATGGAGAAACAAAAGACCCCAAATAGCCAAAGCAGCCTTGAGGTAAAAAAACAGAGCTGGAGGAATCAGACTCCCTGACTTCAGACTATACTACAAAGCTGCAGTAATAAAGACAATATGGTACTGGCACAAAAACAGAAATCTAGATCAATGGAATAAGATAGAAAACCCAGAGATAAACCCACGCACCTATGGTCAACTAATCTATGACAAAGGAGGCAAAGATATACAATGGAGGAAAGTCAGTCTCTTCAATAAGTGGTGTTGGGAAAACTGGACAGCTACATGTAAAAGAATGAAATGAGAACACTCCTAACACCATACACAAAAATAAACTCAAAATGGATTAAAGACCTAAATGTAAGACCAGATACTATGAAACTCTTAGAGGAAAACATAGGAAGAACACTCTTTGACATAAATCACAGCAAGATCCTTTTTGATCCACCTCCTAGAGTAATGGAAATAAAAACAAAAATAAACAAATGGGACCTAATGAAACTTAAAAGCTTTTGCACAGCAAAGGAAACTACAAACAAGACAAAAAGACAACCCTCAGAATGGGAGAAACTATTTGCAAATGAATCAATGGACAAAGGATTAATCTCCAAAATATATAAACAGCTCATGCAGCTCAATGTTAATAAAGCAAACAACCCAATTAAAAAATGGGCAGAAGACCTAAATAGACATTTTTCCAAAGAAGACATACAGATGGCCAAGAAGCACATGAAAAGCTGCTCAACATCACTAATTATTAGAGAAATGCAAATCAAAACTACAATGAGGTATCACCTCACACCAGTTAGAATGGGCATCATCAGAAAATCTACAAACAACAAATGCTGGAGAGAGTGTGGAGGAAAGGGAACCCTCTTGCACTGTTGGTGGGAATGTAAATTGATACAGCCACTATGGAGAATAGTATGGAGGTTCCTTAAAAAAGTAAAAATAGAATTATCATATGACCCAGCAATCCAACTACTGGGCATATACCCAGAGAAAACCATAATTCAAAAAGACACTCATCCCAGTGTTCACTGCAGCGCTATTTACAATAGCCAGGTCATGGAAGCAACCTAAATGCCCATCGACGGACAAATGGATAAAGAAGATGTGGTACATATATACAATGGAATATTACTCAGTCATAAAAAGGAACGAAACTGGGTATTTGTAGAGACGTGGGTGGATCTAGCGACTGTCATACAGAGTGAAGTCAGAAAGAGAAAAACAAATATCGTATATTAACGCATATATGTGGAACCTAGAAAAACGGTACAGATGAACCGGTTTGCAGGGCAGAAAGAGAGACACAGACGTAGAGAACAAACGTATGGACAGCACGGGGGGGGAAAGTGGCAGGGGGCGGGGGGTGGGAGGGGGTGGTGCGATGAATTGGGAGATTGGGATTGACATATATATACTAATATGTATAAAATGGATAACTAATAAGAACCTGCTGTATAAAAGAATAAAATAAAATTCAAAAATTGAAAACAGGGCTTCCCTGGTGGCGCAGTGGTTGGGAGTCCGCCTGCCGATGCAGGGGACACGGGTTCGTGCCCCGGTCCGGGAAGATCCCACATGCCGCGGAGCGGCTGGGCCCGTGAGCCATGGCCGCTGAGCCTGCGCGTCCGGAGCCTGTGCTCCGCAATGGGAGAGGCCACAACAGTGAGAGGCCCGCGTACCACAAAAAAAAAAAAAAAAATTGAAAACAAAAACTGGTATGGGCTTCCCTGGTGGCGCAGTGGTTGAGAGTCCGCCTGCCGATGCAGTGGACACAGGTTCGTGCCCCAGTCCGGGAAGATCCCACATGCCGCAGAGCGGCTGGGCCCGTGAGCCATGGCCACTGAGCCTGCGCGTCCAGAGCCTGTGCTCCGCAACGGGAGAGGCCACAACAGTGAGAGGCCCGCATACCAAAAAAAAAAAAAAAAACTGGTAAAGGGGAAAAAAATCCTGTTAACCAAGGAAAAAAGAAAGGTGATTAAAAAAAAAATTTTAGGGAATTCCCTGGCAGTCCAGTGGCTGGGACTCCACGCTTTCACTTCCAAGGGCCCGGGTTCAGTCCCTGGTTGGGGAACTAAGATCCCACAAGCTGCAAAGCCAAAAATAAATATTTTACCTAAGATATCTGGACTCCTCAGATGGTTTTCAATACAGACAGAAAAACTTATTCCAAAGTTATTTATTAAAAATTTGCCTTTCAAACCTATGATGGAAAATCCTAAAATTCTATGATGAAGAATAAATATATAAACCATATGACAAAGCGACTTATGTACCCTCCTCAGATTGATACTGAAAAGCTATCCAAAGTTAGATAACTTTGTTAACAAGGTCATACTTTGTGTTAAAAGAACTAAGAGAGTCTTACTTAGTAACTCGGTTAGATATTTTGATCTTGACTTTTACATCTTGATCCGAAAGAAAGGAGCTTACCTGTGCTGTTACTGCAGATAAAAATCTCTGGTGTGGGAATCTGAGGGGACGTTAGTAGCCAGGCTCCTATCTCCACCGGAGGTCACACCTACACAGCTGTAGACGCTCCTTCACCAGCCTCAGAACACAGGGGCACCTGCGTGAAGGCCGACACCAGCCAACACCACAACACCAGGCAACACAACACCAGGCAACACAACACCAACCAACAACAACAGCGTGCTGGCTCAGCTGTCACTCACAGGGCCCGGAGCCTCACGCTCTTGTTTCTTCCTATGATGAGCACGTGTCCTATGCTCATTGCCATTGAGTTCTATTCTCAAATCTTCAGCTACATAGTTCTATTATCTTCCATAAGTCCCTTAACTTCTCCAGAGCTGTTTCTTCACCTGTCAGTGTTCAGTGGTTTAGGCCAGACTCACTTGAGGTTGTTGTGGGGGGTGGGGGGGAGAGGCCCCAACTGGCCCCCACAAGCACGCTTGAGAGTGTCTCTAAGCATCTACAACACCTGGCTTGACCCATGGTGAAGAATCTCGAGGTTAGGGACTTCCCTGGTGGCACAGTGGTTGGGAGTCCACCTGCCAATGCAGGGGACACAGGTTCGACCCCTGGTCTGGGAGGATCCCATATGCCGTGGAGCAACTGAGCCCGCACACCACAACTACTGAGCCTTGTGCTCTAGAGCCCATGAGCCACAACTACTGAGCTCACATGGCACAACTACTGAAGCCCACACACCTAGAGCCCGTGCTCCGCAACAAGAGAAGCCACCGCAGTGAGAAGCCCATGCACTGCAATGAAGAGTAAACCCCGCTCACCACAACTAGAGAATGCTCGCGCAGAGTAACAAAGACCCAACGCAACCAAAAATAAATTTTAAAAAAATTAAAAAAAAAAAAGAATCCCGAGGTTAAATGACATCTAAAGTCCAATCAAGCTATAAAAATTCTGCAAGTACAATCCCACAACACTTGATCCGAGAGGAATTTTGTTTGTTGTTTGCTTTATGTACACTTTCAACTCTGTTTTTAAGAGACAGCCAAATGCAGGAAAGGCGCTGAGATCATTAGAACCTGAAGTTTTATGTAAGTGAGCCTCACAAAAAGCACAGAAATGCATTTCTGTCTCTTTTTTTCAACTGGTTTCTTTAACAATACGTGGGCAGCCATTCAAGTCTACAAAACTGAGACCACAGTGAATCCAGAGCCACTGACCAAGGTCAGACGATGGAGGACACCTGCCAGCGGCCACTCTTTCAGAAGCTGAGACCTCTGTAGGAATTACAGTCTTCAAATCAAAAGAAATAAGCAGTCGGCCTGCATTACACACAGCATCAGACAGGTGCCCCTGGGTTTGTTCTGTATACCATATTTCTGTCAGGCACGGCTCCAATCAAAGAGTAAGATGTATGATAAAGGCAAGCCACTGCTTTCTGCATTTAAGAAATAGCTTTGACTCAGGAAACTCAAATGTATCAACAGATATTCGAGTTGTATAAAAATGCCAATTTCAGTATGGAAAAATAAATATAAAGCAATGCATGAAAATCAAATTTTAAAAGAGAATGAATTTCAAACCAACTTCCTCAGGTAATGTATTTATCTCCTCCACTAGGTTCAAACAATTCAAAAAAAAAAAACTTAAAAGTTTGCTTGGTTGTTATTTAGATCATAGTGATAAAAAACATTAAAAAAATTTTTTTACTATATGCATCATAGTAATATGTATTTCAAACTCCATATGAAAATTAAATTCAAGGCAAATTTAAACACTAAGGGCCAATGTTACCATATAATGCCGCAAGAGACACTGAAACATCAGGGTTAGGAGAAACTGAAAAGGGAAAAATGCTTGCCAAAATGATTATATGTTTCCAAATCAAAGAGAACCGATTCTTTGAAAGTGAATGTCAATCGTTCCGACTGTTACAAAGAAGAGCCGCACAGGCTCTAAGTGCTGTAAGAACTCAGGAGCAGAGTTCCTAAGGGACAGAGAAGCAGGTCACGAATTTCGAAAACAACACATGTTGTGGTTTTAAAGATACAACTTGAAAATAGATATATCACTGAAAAAAGGCCTAGGTTTATTTACATATGACTGATTCAAAAGGTTAACTGCTCTCCCTTTCCCCAGGAACACTGCTATTTATGTACATTTCTTCATCTTTCTCACCCAGCCTTATGATCAAGTACCAAATTGAAGACTTTTAAAGCACAAATTAACATAAGTTACAGTGCATTTAGTTCACAGCCCAAAAAGGTAGACAAGGAATTTACCACCAGCCGAGCACCCAGTCACTCTAACCAGGCAACTGCACGTCCCACATGGCAGGAACAACCATCCTTTCTCAACCGACAGAGATGGTTTCTCCTCAGGAACATGCATAACCACCAGTTCATAACATAAATCATATACACCCCACTGATGGGCTGCTTTGTTTCCACCCTGTTTGAAGACCCTCCGATAAAAGAGCTGTGCTGCCTTTCGAAAGAACATTATGAATCCTCCAACTACATGGCCTAAATTTTGTATTCATTATGAGCCACGTTTCATGCTGGCCCTTCTGACTCTTGGTCGCCAAGGCCTGTTTTGGCTGGCATTATGACATGGTGAGATGCTTTCTACAGTAAGGGGTGTAGACTAAGAGTCAAGTTAGGAACTTCCCTGGTGGTCCAGTGGCTAGGACTCTGAGCTCCCACTGCAGGGGGCCCAGGTTCGATCCCTGGTAAGGAAACTAGATACCACATGCCACAACTAAGACCCAGCACAGCCTAATTAATTAATTAATTAATTTTTTAAGAAAAGAATTTTTTTTTAAAAAAGGGTAAAGTTAAAGACCTAGGCCCTGCTTGATGCTTTCTAAAACACGGTGTTCAACAGTCTTTTTTTGCTCACCTCAAGGATGATAAAGGTCATCATGGTCACCTACACGCATTTCACTTCTCTTTGACATTTAAGTATTAAAAGCTCTGGATTCATCTATTCTTAAATTCAAAATTATCTCAGCCTACTTTAACTTGGCTGCCATTTCAGACGAAACCACCTAATCAAGAAATGTCAAAGGAGAGCTAAGGAGTACAATTAATGCCTAATTCTCAGCACAAATTTTCCTAAAAATAACTAAAGAGGCCTTGATTCAATCCGAATCAGAAATAGCTCCATCTGGGGACAGCGTGTTTTTGGAAGAAAATTTATTTGCCCTAGAATAATTTGAGGGTAGCAAATACTAAAGGTTTGTATCTTTTAAACTAATACTTGGAGTACTACAATATGCACATTTTCACCCAATTACATAGCTATTATTAAGCTAAACGTAACATTAAATATATACATAAGCTATTCTTGAAAATATAAATTGTATTTAAGTTTAGGAGCTTCTTATTAATTGAGGATGTGAAAAAAAGCAAGAATGTACAACTTCTGCAACGCAGGAGTAAGGGGGAATCTAACTTGATGACGTAATATGGACACAGCAAAGCAATGTCACAAAACTTATGAAGAACACACTTCTTCCCGTCTGGGTAACATCAGTTAGCAGCACTATCTTTTCTGCTATGATTAGGAAACTATTCTGGTAACAAAGAAACAAAACACTCTTCCAACTTATCCACACATATACATTCTACATTCTAAGTCATTCTCTCTTTAAAAAAAAAAAAAAAGGTGGTTACATTTTATGAAATAGAACTTACATATTCCTAACTTGTTACATATTCTTAAAGTATTGACACTTTTCTAAAAAGCACTTAAGAAGAACGTATGTTTTAGCGTTTTATGATAAACAGTGTTGTACTTTGAATTATTTTGGACAGAACTGCAATCTCTCACTGACGAGGAGTCTATAGTGGAAAGAATAACTGGTATAAAATTACAATTTTGATGTATATGTATAACTGATTCACTTTGCTATAAAGCAGAAACTAACACACCATTGTAAAGCAATTATACTCCAATAAAGATGTAAAAAAAAAAATACAACTTTGAGCACACAGAGTTACACTTCGATCAACTGTGATCCTTCTACATGTTGCTCTTAGTAGAACACGGAAAAGCATGAGACAAAAAGCCTTAGCATGTTATCTCTACACACACACACACACACACACACACACACACACACACACACACACACACGATGGATACTACAAATTTCTAGTGTATTTGAATACAAAATCCACCCAATTTCCTTTGCTTTGTACCTGAGGATAATTAACAAAGGGGTTCAAAATAATTATCTTTAGGCCCTAGAAGACCAAAGCAGCTTTCTTTTGAGTTCTGTGCCTTCTACTTAAAAAGGAAGGCTCTGTAACAAGATGAAATGTACGTCTGTATAACTTATAGTTCTTAGGGTTTCTTTTTGTCGAATTAAAAAGCCATCTAACTTTCTGAGTTAGCTTCATTGTTCTTCTACCGTTAAGCAACCTTGTCAGAATGTGTCATTCTGCTAACTTCCATGTCTAGATTGTGATTTTCTATATGATCAAGATGTAGAAAGTCAGCATAGAGACAGAGACATACAGACAAATGATCACAATGATAGTTTTGTAGTAAATGACTGAAATCCACACACTGGACCACGCGCACGTCCTGAGGCATGAATTCCAGCCATTTACTCCACAATGGTTGTGTTCTGGCTGAGCCAGATTTTTCAGCCTCACACGCTCTAAACTGAATGCTTTGTCTTGTGAGCCCCAGCAAACTGTCCGAGACATGACATTTCTGCTTCTCTTAGTTTTTTTCCACTTAACACATGATCTTAACTCTCTTGACAACTCTCAGAGGTATCATCATACTCCTGTCTTAACCATTAACCCTCAAACCCTGATTTTGAACCCTATTTTCTATGGCAACCTTTCCTCAAGCAAAACAATGCACGAAGCTGAAATTATATGGTTGCTTAAATGTCACACGCTGGCCTCTATCAGAGAAACAAGGCTCTGAGGAGGGGACACGTCTTCCTTGAGGGAGAAAAAAACCATGTCTTCCTTTGTCATGAGTGTCACCCACTGCCACATACGTAATGACCCAGGAACTCTGAGCACGAACCTAACCGCTCTTCACCGACACAGCCAATGTCCCCGTGCACCCTCCACAAGACCACGTCTCATCTTCAACATGAAAAGTTATCTCATCCTACCCAACAGCTTGGAATGTAATCACTTAAAAGCATGTCATGAGAGCAGAACGCCATCACTATTATTACCACCCCTGGAACTACAAGCAATTAGAAATCGTTTCAGGCAGGAAGTTTGAAACGCTCAGCAGAATTTAGACAAACTGGACTTCGGCAGAGAACTCAAGGTGAACACCCTACTTCTATAAACAATGCTATGGAATCCTTAATGACAAGACAGGGCACTCACAATGAAATTCTCAAGCAGGGAATTCCAGCATGCAGGCCCCCCGCGCTCAAGTTCAAGCAGAGTTTTCAACCTGATGCTTCTTCAAGGCGGAAGAGAAAAGATTCTGCCAACTGAATCAGTGCCCTTAATTTCCTCATTCATTTCTGGTATTATTTTCTGTATACTCTACATAGAAGGTTTAACTTCTTAGAAACAGGTTTTAATCTGTGTCCTCAACTCAAATTACACTGATCTGCACATAAACAACTGTCACACTGAAAAAAAATCACGACTGTTGAGAATTCCTAACCAACAAACATCTGCTAGGGTTGTGATTTCTGCTGGAGGAAAAAGGTGAGTGATTTGGAATGTCTCAGACTTGACTTGTTTCTGATATGTCAATGCTCTCCATGACAACAAGGAAGAGAAGGGGAAAAAGAGGAAATTAGGGCTTCCCTGGTGGTGCAGTGGTGGAGAGTCCGCCTGCAGATGCAAGGGACACGGGTTCGTGTCCCGGTCCGGGACGATCCCACATGCCGCGGAGCGGCTGGGCCCGTGAGCCATGGCCACTGAGCCTGCGCGTCCGGAGCCTGTGCTCCGCAACGGGAGAGGCCACAACGGGAGAGGCCACAGCAGTGAGAGCCCGCTTACCGCAAGGGGAAAAAAAAAAAAAGAGGAAATTAAAATGACTCAAGATTTAGCAGACATGTGAGCACCAAAATAAGTATAGAACTGATGATACATATGAGTTTTCAGTGTCCACTTTTTTTTTTTTAATTAATTTATTTATTTTTATTTTTGGCTGTGTTGGGTCTTCACTGCTGCGCGCGGGCTTTCTCTAGTTGTGGCGAGTGGGGGCTACTGATCCTTGCGGTGTGCGGGCTTCTCATTGCAACGACTTCTCTTGTTGTGGAGCATGGGCTCTAGGCACACAGGCTCAGTAGTTGTGTAGCACAGGCTTACTTGCTCTGCGGCATGTGGGATCTTCCCGGACCAGGGCTCGAACCCGTGTCCCCTGCATTGGCAGGCGGATTCTTAACCACTGCACCACCAGGGAAGCCCCTCACTGTCCACGTCTATATACCATTGAGAGATGTTCCAAAACACACATCCTTCAGAAACTAGACAGATAAATATCACGTATTTGAGCTGAATTTGAATCATATGGAGGAAGTCGTTCTGAAGCACTTCTCTGTAATGTCAAAAGCACAGTCCTTCCCCTAGCAGTGGTTTGGATATCCTGACTACTTGTCAACGGAGCTCAAAAATAACCATTCTACCAAAAGGCCACTGGGGGGCACACAAAAGCCATGGCACTTGTCCAAAAATAAATGAAAGGAAAAAAAAAAATCACATTCTATGTGAGATGTTAGTTGACTTTTTACCAATTATTATTGTTGTTTAGTAACAGAAAAAGACCTCCAAAAATATTAATATCAAGGAGGAATCTTTTCAATTCTAACAGCTAACACTATTTAAAACAAAATGTGCTATGTATTATTTGAACAGCCTCAAGTTACATACTCAACAAATAGATAGTAAAACAAAACAACAACAAAGCACACAGCCAGAATTGCTTCCTATCATTTATATTTCCACGTGATAGCCTCCAACTATTTTTTAGGAAAAAATTAGTTTAATTCCACATAGTCCTATGGAACAATATTCCTATGAAATTATATAAACACTAATTTGCTTTTATTCTAATATTTTGTTTATGTACAAAAGTCAACTAATCCTTCCAGTGAGATGTTTGGGTCGCATGAGGGTCCTCATTAAAACAATGTTTTAGGAGAAGAGTTCGTATTAGGAATCAGAATCTTCCAATAACATTACGACCTTGTGTTGTGACAGTGAGTAATTTAAACCCACGTAAAAAATAAACAAACATACACACAAATAAATAATAAACATTCACAAACCCGCTGATGGTGCAGAAAATGTCAATATGTTTTTGAAACTATAAAAGAATGTTCAAATTAATCAAGAAACTTTTTCCAAAAGTTGCAACTACTTTCAACTCCGAAGAAAATTTAGAGGGATAAGAAATCTATGCACCAACCTGCCTTTTGCTGATTTCTGCAGTGACTCTTTTGAGGTTCAATGACCTTGAAAACCTCAGTGCCTTCACTGAATCTTTCCGAGAGGTTCCAGAAAAGGAATAATACTTCTTGGTGGGTTTCCCTGTCAATCTGTCTGCCATCTCAACCCATTAGGAAGGCAAAATCCACAGTGACTCAGGTTCCAAAACTAACTACAGAAAAAAATGATCCCCAGATAAACAGTCCCCCAAACCCAGATACACAGCCTGTGTTTTGCTCAGTCCTCTAGAAAGGGCAACAAACTGCAAACAGGTGGGAAATATAGGACAGAACCCTCTCCATATAAGTAACCCTCCATGGAAGCAAGAACTTTGGATACAGCAGGGAGACCAAAGACACAGCTTCCACTGCATCAAGTGAAAACACCCTTCACCAGTTAAACAGGCCAGGAGTAGTTGTCAGGAGTGACACAGCGTGTAGCAACACACCTTGGAGTTAGCAGGATGTGAGTAAACACAGCAGGTTCAAAGAAGTCTCTTTAACTCATTCCTTGCCAAAACAGACAGCCAGCTCTAGGACAGGATGGAGTCCCAACCCCTACTTCAAAGCAGGAGCCCTCTTACTTAGCAGGACTATTTTCTAAACTCCTTGAACATTCTCTTCTTCCAGTGAATAAGAAGTGGAGTGATCTGATGCTCAAATACTTTTACTCAGAAAAGTATAGAACAAAATATTCACAAGAAAAATGAAATAGCAATCTGGAACACCCATCCTCTGTCCCAGAAAGGAGAGGAGGGTGTTTTGTGTCCCTTCTGAAGGCAGCAAGAGCATTGTTCATTCAGTTCATCTCAGGTCTAACTGAATGATGCTGAGTGCGAGGAGGGACAGGAAAATAAGGCAGATGAGAAATCAGAGAACTCAGTTTCTAGTAAGTACTGAATACTACAAATGTTCACAACACAATTAATACTCATGGTACTATTAACACGAGAGCCCCACAAAACTCAGGGCTTTGGGACCCACACAGCCTAACTCAAGGACTGAAAGGAAGTACAGTCAAGGTAATATTTTTTAATTTAGCTCATAATCCTAAGAGTTTATTTTTGTAACAAGTGGCACACCAGTATAATTTTTAAAAACACACACCAATCATTAAACAAACTACATAACTGAAAAAACTACATAACCGAAGATTAGCCTATACCAGAATATCTAGCTGATAAATCGTACGAGTAAGGGAATTTTAAAGGGGACAACGTTAAACAAAGTAGTCATCTGCTACGTCAGTTGAAGGCAGAATTATCTTCATTCAAGTATTCAAGACTGCCTTCCGGGGGGAGGGAAAGTCTTATTTTTTTCTTTTTTTTTTTTTTTTTTTGGCTGTGCCTCTCAGCTTGTGGGATCTTAGTTCCCCGATCATGGAACGAACCTGGACCCTTAGCAGTGAAAGCACCAACTCTTAATCACTAGACTGCCAGGGATTAGAAGCATTTCTGGTCTGGACGCTGAACATACCTCCTAACTTATCCAGCCTGAATATTCCCACCTACCTATGGACCATTTCTTGTTTTAAAAGTACTTGGAATTACTTTAAATTAGACTAAGAAAAAAAAGAGAGATGAAAGAGATAACCAAATTCTAGAATGTGGAACAGAAGTGTTTTAGATGAAAAATATTTTGTTAGCATTTTCATCTTCCTGTTTTATGATGGATCCCCAAAGGCAAGCATTTCCTATTCCCTTCAGCATCTCAAGTTCTGCCCGGAATGGAACAGGTGCTCAATAAATATGTCTGAGCCAAATTAAAGAAAATGATGCTGGTTTTTTGGGGGTTTTCTTTTGCGGTACGCGGGCCTCTCCCGTTGCGGAGCACAGGCTCCGGACGCGCAGGCTCCGCGGCCATGGCTCACGGGCCCAGCCACTCCGCGGCATGTGGGATCTTCCCAGACCAGGGCACGAACCTGTGTCCCCTGCATCGGCAGGCGGACTCTCAACCACTGCACCACTAGGGAAGCCCTGATGCTGTTATTAAAAATAATAATAATAATGTGACTGCAGCTAGGTTTCAGTCTCAAGTTCCTAGTACTGAGAAATCTCTGCTGACACTACACACTATTGCTAATAACAAAATGCCTGAGGACAGTCACCATTTGACTGTCCCCTTAAAAAGAAGTGTTGCTTAATATTTTATAAGAAATTAAGCAATCTATTAGGCATTCCAGTGCAGGGACTTATCAGAATTCTGAAATACAGGACACAGATTCTAGGATTCCCCTATTCCAGGTGAGTTTCTGACTTTATACTATGTACCTTTATTATATTAAATAAGCTCTCTCCCAGGTGGCAGTCAGGTGCTTGCCATCTAAGATCAAATGTTTACAGCACTCACAAATTTCTCAAGGCTTTCTGAGTGGGATTTTCTGTGCGTGTCTTAGAAATAATACTACCACTGCCTCATGTCTGAGGAGTCATCTCCCTGAGCTGTCTCTTTATAGCCTTTTATACTCAGTTGTTTTCCTCAAAATCTAAATTTCATGTTACTCTCATTCAAATGTTTTGACTCAGAAGAACTTGAGTTCCTTTTCCACATTTTAATACTAATTTCCTAATTAAAATGTTATTAGGATTTTCCATCACAGTGAAGGCAAGTATTAAGCTGAGGTGTGCACCCTTGGAGGAACCAATAAAGACTGGTTAGAATGACTAGATTAGAATGATTGCGAATTTTTGCCACATGGAAACGCTATTTGTCACGTGCCTTTAAATACCATCTATTCTATATAGTTGTCATTTCCAAATTCATACCTCCAACTCCGATCTTTCCCTTGAGCTTCAGAACTATATGTCCAATGACCTACTTAACATCTCTGCTTGGATGTCTCAAAGGCATTGCAAAATCAGTTAAATGTCTCAATAGGAAAGAGACTTGACTGTCTCCAACCCTGATATCTTGCATTTAAATGAAATGGACATCCAAAGTACTCCCCACCTAGCTCCAGTTAAGACTCTCACTCTACTTTCTTTGCCCTCATTGCTCACATCTACAATGCATTCTTCCCAAAGCAACCTTCTAAGATACACCTCTAATTCTATCACTTCTCAGTCTGACAGTTTAAGGGCTTTTTATTACATTTAGGAGCAAATCTCAAATTGCTTAATATAGTCCTTAATACCCCCCTTCCTCTTCCAACCCCACCATTTCCCCTCTCCCAGCTGCCTGCTGCATCCATGCCACACTCATTCGCTTAAGATCCAGGACCCTTTTTTCCATGTCAGGTTGCTGTACATGCTGCGCCCTCTGCCTCCAGCTGTTCCCAGATCTGGCTCCTTCTCGGCCACTGAAATCAGCCCTCCTGTCTCCTCTTGAGAGCTGTCCTTGCCCAGACTCACTGCCTTTGGAGTCTCTTTTCCTCACTGCAAGGAGAGCTCTGTGAGATAAGAAGACACCCCCACACACACACACGATATTCCCTCAGCACCTCCAGCTGTTTCTCCAGTATATTAGAGACTGAAAAGCGTTTGTTGAATGAATGTCAGAAAGATGAAATGAATGAAAGAATGAGTGAATCTGTAAGATCTGCTTAACCTTTGCTCAAACAGATGCTGTAATTTTAGTCTGATACATGAACATGAGGCATCCATAACTGTGATAATAATCAATAATTGTGATACAATTATACATGGCACTAACCTCCCGGCATTTTAACAAACACTCATAAAGAAGATTACATATAAGTAATCTAACAAAATTAAAGACAGTCGTTAAAATCAATATATTTTTACTAGCTAAACTAGCCTCCTTCTCCAACCCCAACCAACGATAAAAATGTTTGTTATCTGGGACCAGTCAATCGCCCAAAGAAGCGAAAGAGATCTGCAGATTCAGGAAGTATATTTGGTTCTCCCTCTTCTCAAACCAAGGACACTACCATCTATCCAACTCTCAGGGCTGATACAAAGTTACAGCCGTATCCTGCTACAGTGTATAGCACATGAGGCTTCAGTTTTATTAGTTGACTTATTTTGGAATTATAAGAGATCAAAGGGTCCAGGCTCTTCCTATTTTCCTCCTCTTTTACTATACAATCCAGGAGGAAAAAAAATCTGCTACTTTCTACATGATTATACATGAATAACTGTATGAATGAATGAATGGGATGATCTTGTTTATCATTTATAATTACTTCTCCAATTATTCAGAAAATATTAATGAGGAAGAAACCAACAGTCATCTACCTTCCTCCTTCTTTTCCTTTCTGTGATGATAACAGTTTATTATATACATGAAAAGCTGAACTGTACACATTTCACTCTAGATAGGAGAGAAAAGAAAACGTAGGCTAAACATTTTAAAAGTTGGAAGTTATTATAAAACAAACAGCTTTTCACAGCATTTATTCCGGAGCACTTGTTTTGAGATGTGCTGTTTTTCTGGAGAACTGTCAGTGTTGGCCAAGTATTTTAAAACTGTAAACAAGGCCCTCCTTCCCCCTGCCCCCCAATTTTAACTGAGATGTAACACTGTGTAAGTTTAAGGTGTACAAAGTGTTGACTTGATGCACTTATTACACTGCAACATGATTACAACCTTAGTATTAGCTAACACCTGTATCATGTCACATAATTACCATACCTTTTCTGTGGTGAGAACATTGAAAATCTACTCTCTTAGCAACTTTAAAGCATGGAATACAGTGTTACTAACTCTAATCACTATGCTGTTCATTACCCCCCCCAGAACTTATTCATCTTAAATGTGCACCCTTCAACCAACATCACCCCTTTCCTCCCACGTTTCGGCCCCTGGTAACCCCCGTCATTATAATCTCTGTTTCTACGGGTTTGGCCTTTTTTGATTTCACATATAAATGAGATCATACAATACATATTTCTTTTTCTCTGGCTTATTTCACTTAGCATAAATTCCCTAAGGTCCATCTATGTTGTCACAAATGACAGGATTTTGGTCTTCCTTATGGCTGAATAATAGTCCTCTGTGTGTGTGTGTCTGTGTGTGTGTGTGTGTGTGTGTGTGTGTGTGTGTCTTTATCCATTCATCCGTGGATGGACGCTTGGGTTGTTTCCATATCTTGGCAATTGTGACTAATACTTCAATGAACAAGGGAGAGCAGATATTTTTTCAAGACAATGTTTTCATTTTCTTTGGCTAAATACTCAGAGGAGGAATTGCTGGATCCTCTGGTAGTTTTAGTTTTGATTTTTTTGAAAAACTTACATACTGTTTTCCATAGCGGCTGCACCAATTTACATTTCCACCAACAGTGCACAAGGCCTCCCTTTCCTCCGCATCCCCGCCAACACTTGTCGTCTCCTGTCTTCTGATAACAGCCATTCTAACAGGTGTGAGGCGATACTGTGGGTTTGAGTTGTGTTTCCCTGATAGTACCTGTTGGTCATTTTCTATGTCTTCTTTGGAAAAACGTCTATTCAGTTCCTCAGTCCATTATTTGATCTGATTGGTTTTCTGAGTTCTTTACCTATTTCGGACATTACCCCTTATCACATATATGGTTTCCAAATATTTTCTCCCATTCTGTAGGCTGCCTTTTCCTATTATTGGTAGTTTCCTTTGCTGAGCAGAAGCTTTTTAATTTGATGCATTCCCACTTGTTTAGTTTTGCTTTTGTTGCCTTTGCTTTTGATTCCAAGACTTTTGGTTCGGTTTGTTTTGGTTTTTAATGATACAGTCCTTGTTGGCTCCTAAATACTAAAAATCAAAACTGGGATCTTTGCTTCTTTTCAGAAAAGAATATACATACTGATAGCATACTAGGAATCCTCAAATTCTAAAGATACAGAAAATAACATATTTCTTCCCTCAACTGTTACTGAGCACCTATTACGTAGCAAGCTCTCTTCAAAGTGACAGGGATATAAAATAAGTAAATGAAAATGAATATCTACAGAAATTCATTTTATAAAACAAATACCTACGAGAGCCTGGCTTATATGTTTGTTTTTAAACCATTAGAAACTGGTATTTAAAGAATGACTAGTTCACCTAATTCAATGAATGGTGGTAGCAATGGTGACCAACAATGACGACGGTTATTACCATTTCCTGGGGTCCTATTTTTGCCAAGCACAATGCTGAAACTTTAACACAAATTCTCAGGCTTCAACTTAATATGACCTTGTAAGGTGGGTACAATCATTAACCTCCCTTTAGGGATGTGAAAACTGAGGTTAGAGAGATGAAATACTTTGCTCATAAAGTAAAGAAGTCATGGGGCCAGTATTCAGACACAGGCAGTGTGGCTTCCTGCCCCCGACCCCCCACAGAAGATGCGCCTTGCTGACGGAGCAACAGAAAAGCAACGTGCAGCAGACCAGGGAACCAAGCCCTGGCCTACAGGTAACATGATAACTGTCCCCCACTCCTCCTGACTCACCGGGCAGCTCCAGCCAAGCAAAGTCCTCACTGCCTCCCTCAGGAAGGCTGACAAGCCAAGACTCTACAGAGAGTCCCCACCTCCAGAGCTCCTACTGCTTCCAAGGGGCCGTGCAGGGCCCGGGCCCCCTTTTCTGTTCCCTTGCACTAACACCCATCACCCATCACCACCTGTGCTACACCTGGCCCTGTGCTCCCCGACCCACCCACCCACAAATTGACGAGCTGGGGGTGAACCGGTACTCGTGAAATACATGTTGGGAAATAATCCTTTGAGTTAATTAATTAGCCATTTAATGCTCTACTTGGCACTTAATTTAAATATTTTCTTCTTTAGAACCTAACTCAAAGAAATCCATTTAGGAGGAAATTAATCAAGGCATCTAGTTAAACGAAGTCTGTTTATACAAATTATTTCAATTCCAAGTTAGCAAACTCTTTAAATCATTCCTTCCCTATGCCAATTCATACTAAAGTTAAAAAAAAAAAAAAGATGTTTATATTCTAACCTCAATTTAGAACTGCCTAATGCTCTCTTCATATTGGAATTAGGCAGAAGGAGAATTATGGAGAAATTAAAAAACAGAAGGTCACAAAATCCCCAGTTTTTCACCTATTCCACCCTCAGAGATAACTATTTCAGTCGGTCCCTTAAACCCTTTCCAATGTACATAATTGTTTGCACTAAAATTAGACCATATTTTGAATGTTGTTTTAATCTGATTTTTTAACAAATTTATATCAGATTCACACATTTGTCTGCGCTTCTGTTCCAAACATCCAACTGCCTAACTGACACCTCCAAGGCACCCAGCTGACTAAAATCAGGACTAAAACCTGATCTCCCCACTGGGTCCCAAGTCACCCCCCCAGCACGCACTCCCCACCTTGGGGAATAACCTCGCCGTCATATTTACCTATTAAGCCACCTCAGATCTACCTACTCCCCACCTCTCCACCTTCTCCTTCATATCCGTCTCCCACCTCCCCCAAAACCCACACACTGGCCCCCCTGGGTCCACTCTGCCTCCTGCCCATTCATTTCTGACACACTCAGCTGGGGATATTTCTCACATGTAAATCTGATCACCTAACACCCCCTCATTCTCACCTGGCTGTCCTTCAGATTCCAGCTGGGTCGCATTTTTTTTTAAGGCAAGTCTTGCTTCACGCTGAGCTTTGGCACATCTTTCACAGGACCGTTCCTTTTCCTCAGAATCATTATCTATCAGAAATTCTGACTCTCACAATAGATCATAAGCCCCAGTAGAGCAGGAAACATGGCTACTTTCGTTCAACAACGTATCACAGCACTAAGCACAATGCCTGGCACACAATAGGTGCTCAGCAAACAGGTTACATTAATTAAAAATACTGAAAGAAAAAAAAAGACTAAAAGTCTTTTTTTCAAAGAAAATTATTATATGTGCTATCTTTTAAATTATTATTATTATTCGGGCGCCCTGGTTTGAAAACATTCTCTACCTAACCTTTATCCAGCAGGGGGAGGGGCACTCAGCTTTGGTTCAACATTGCAGCTTTGATTTGTCTATTCCATAAATGCCTCTGTGCTAGCTTTCACGGACATGTAGAACTTGTTGCTTGCCCACAATCCTAATACATTTTAAAAGTTTCTTTTTCTCCACATTCTTCTACGTGAGCACACTGGCCAGACTGTCCCCCAGAGAATCCTGGCTCCTTTCCAACAAGCAGCAATCAACAGTCTCCACAACAACCCTTCATGGTGCCTGGACCCCACTCTAAACACACAAACTCTTCAAAGAATTTACATTGCTATCCCATCCAACCCTTCGTACAAAAAGCAAGACACCGATAGTGGAAGATTATTTCCCAAGGTCATCCCCAAAGCAGAACACACATGACATCATTCTAGGTCAAAACAAAATGATATCCCGGTGTGACAGAGGAAATGCTTGACGCCACATCTTAAATCACCTTCAGCACCAAAGACATAAAAGAGAAGACAATGGTGTGAGTGAGAAAAAGACACTCTTCTTGCTCATCCCCCCCCACTCCCGGCCAAAAGCACCCTTCCCCACCCCCACCCCCCGCCGACTCTAAGTGCTGGTCACTTCCCCCTGGAACCTGTTTCCACCCAAGGTCAGACTGGAGGGAGAAGTGAGTGAATGCCCAGGATTTTTACTCTGTCGTCTATGTACTAAGTTTACTGTAGTTCACAGAGGGAATGACGGGAGGGACAGAGAACTGAGAGAGGCTCACCGATAGTAAATTATAAATAATGAAGAGCAAACCAGGAAGAAATTCAGAAAGAACGCAGCGCAGCACTCAAGAAGGCTCGCATTACGGCTGTTGTAAGCGGTGCTGGGGATGGCGTGAAATCCACTTCAGCTTTTCACAATTTGGCGGAATGTCAATGAGAAGACTGAGAATCAGATCCTAAGAGTAAACAGAGCAGCATGACAACCCTGCCTGGAAGCAGCAATGTCCAGAAGGGACGAACAAACAGGGCACGTCTTCACGCCCGAAGTAGACCTAGGATATTCCATGTCTCAGAAAATCAAACCTACTCCAAGAACACAAGACGACCCACACTCACACCATTTTGAATACATCTGGGTAAACCCTGGAATTGGAATCGTATAGGCACTAAATGAAAAATTCCTCAGTGCTGTGCGTTGAACTCTAATGACTAAAGGATAATGAGCAAAATTACAGCTAAACAGATACTTCAATTTTCTTCCATGATCATTTGAATTACTGCCTCTTAATCCTCATTCCCCTGTATTAAAAAATATTTTTTCATAATTTTACAAATTCAGTGACCAGGTACAAAATCTGTATTCTCTGAGAGAGTTTTCCCCATTACAGAGACTGACAGGAAGGCAGGGCCACTGAAGCCTTGTTTTCACAGTTTGTGAGCAGAAATAGCACCCTGGGGTGGGGAATAAAATTCAGGTGCCCAGAGGGGTGTCCTAAAACAGGACATGTTTTTAGAGAGGAATTTTATTGTTTAGGAGAATGTTTTTCTAACCTAAAACCGAAACAGGTGTCAAGATCCTTAGCTAGAGAAACTGCCAAGAAAAGCTGAAAACACTCCGGGGAGATTAAATCAGGATCAGATTTCAGAGCCACGGAAAAGAGCCACACAACTCACTACACACAGTCCCTCACTTTGAATAATGCATCCAACAACACCGGTGCGTTTGGGTGCTGGCATTCCGGATTCCTTATGTTTTCACAGTTACAACTTAACATGGGTCCTTTAAGATGCTCCTTCAAAAATTTAAATTAAGTGTACGCATACACATATTTAAATATTTCTGAACAAATAAAACAATGATTTAAAAACTACTTTAGTCAGCAGTACCTTGTACTCTCTACCGTTTTTCTATGTGAAAACTGAATTTAATCTACATGATGTAAAACTGTCTGAAAACTTATTTCACTTACTAATATTTAAAACCTTTTTCTCAGGTTAAAAGGTTTTTTTAACCTACATAGGATATATAATAAGAGATTCCAGAAAATGTAGATTTATCATCAAATTCACATAAGAATATAAAATCTAAAACACGGTTGGTTTACCCTATGATTTCAATATGCAGCCGTTTCAGATTACACAGTTTCCTTTATCTTTGGTTTTTAGGTGCGATCTAATGGTTGTGCTGAAAGAAGAGTGTATTATTTTCAGTTGCTGAGTAACAAATTGCCCCCAAATTTAAACAAGAACATCAAACCCCTTAACCTGGTTGACCTTTATAGATCCAACGGCTGCAGAGTCCACGTTATTTTCAAGTACACATGAAATGCCCACCAAAAAGGCCATCAAATAAGTCCCAATATGGTTTTAAAGTTCTTTTTAAAATCCTATGGCTGAACATCTACATCTCAATACTCTAACTACTCAAAATGTGAACTGCGTTTGGAGTGTGAACACTGATGGGGGTGCAGGGAGGAGTGTTACTTGTGCTCCATGAACCTGCCCGGAGCTAATACCACGTGGGCTGAAGAATAAAGTAGGATGGCGCCAACTGGGGGAAAACCACATTTGTGTTCGATCAGAAAGGAAACAGGTTTCATTATCTTGTAATAACCTGTAACGGAAAAGAATCTGAAAAAGAATATATGTATATGTATATAACGGAATCACTCTGCTGTACACCTGCGTCTAACATACGTTGTAAATCAACTACACTTCAATTGAAAGAAAAAGAAAGGAAGGAAGGAAGGAAGGAAGGAAACAGGTGTAGAAACAGGAATGCTCACCACTGCTGCTGGGTGCAGAAGACACACCCAGGACCACTCAGCTTCCTCCACAGAAATCCAAGAGTCCAAAACAGGACGAATGAAGGAGCACATAAATCCCTAAAAGAAAATACTGTGCAGCTATGTCGGCATAGCTATGGTTAATGGATGTGGAAATGTATTTATAATCAACTCCAAAAAAGCAGGCTACTACTCAATCCTTTTTATTTAAGAGGAAAACAGTGTGTGTCTGACTCTGAAGGAAAAAAGCGTCAGGATGCAAAGCCCACTCAAATAACGGCAGTAATGAGCTTTAAGCAGCAAGGGGGTCACGGGTGACTATTTCCTTCTTTGTATGTTTCTTTTTCCTCATAAGAAGCTGTATTATTTTATAGAAGAAAAACAACCAAAAAAAGAAAAAGAAAAAGAAAAGGAAGAGGAAGAGGAAGGGAGAAGAGAAAATATTAAAAGATCAATACAACACACTAGCTCATCTCTCTCCAGCATTACGGCTGGGAAAGGGCAACCTGTTTAAACTCTTCATAAATTTCTGTAGTTTAAGCTCTGGAGCTGAGCTGCACAATAAGATGACTATAATTTAAGTCTCTAGAGGATGCTCTTCATGTGGACTGCAGGAAACGGATTTGAGAGCCACCCTATTCCTGGCTCACAGAAGAGCCTGACAAGGAGAACTGACCCCAGGAGAAACAGCAGCAAATCACAGACAGGCAGGAAAGTTCTGCATTTTTGACACCACGTGCTCCCAGCCCACGGTAGCTGCAGGGAACAAACCCCACTACGGCAGGGGCTAGTGAATCAAACATCCGGGACGTTACACAATACCTGGTACCCTGGAATTTTTCCTTTTCCTTAAGATTTCAAGAAAACACATAAGACATCGGCCGGTTCTGAGCCAGGCACTACACCGTCAGGAACGTAGGCGTGAATAAGCACAGCAGCCGCACTCGCCCAGCCCACAGCTCCGGACGCAAGGGGCCAGTGGCTGGAGAGCTCCCGGGAGGAAGAGGAGTGGGCACTGGGCGATTTACCTTCCTCCACCATATGCAGTCACCTCGCGGTTTAGCCCACCCTGCGCTATCACAGGCCGCGAGGAACAGGTGAGGATGTGGCCGCCGGCCCTCCCGGCATCTCACAGCAGGTCGGATACGAGGGGGTGTGGCCACGGCCTGCTCAAGTTGGATTCTAGCAATCAAGAATCCACTGACTCCTGTGCCAGAGCCCAACATCCTGCCACAGACTCCTAACACGTTCTGAGTCACTCCTCTGCCTCGTTCCCTCAAGGAGGACAGATAGGAGGGTGGATACAGGCCAGTGATGCCTCCATCACAGCCAACAGTGAAGATGCTGCTGCAGTGTGACAGCACTCGAAGAGGAGCCACGGAGGAAAGGGCGGCTTCCTGAAAGCCAAGCCCACCGGGAGGATGCTGGGATGCAGCCGGGCCACGCCAGCTGCTGGGATGGGCCGCCACTGGGATCAGAACAGAGACCTTGTATGTCGCACGTGGAAACAGTGAGCATGATGACAGGCCTGAGTTGTCGGGAAAGATGTTACATTTGGTTAAAATAAGCGGGGGATGGCATGGAAACCTCTTAAAGATATTTCCATTTAAAACGCTGCAATTTTAAAAGTTCAAAACCTAGGATCATGTCCCAGATATCAAGAAAATCATTATACCCTGGGAAGATTCATGATACTTATTATAAAACAAACATATCAGTATGAGTGGCCCAAATGTCCTTTAAAATACATGTGTCTGAAACAGGAAGGAAAGTGTTCCCCCCACCCATGCCCTCCCCCGCCTTCACAGAATGCACTCAGAGCCGCTTTCCTGACTTGAACTCACTCTGTCTTTATCATCCGCCACATCACAGAGGATGTCGTCGAGATCGAGAATTCCTCCATCTCCATGCTCCAGTCGATGCACCTGTACCCAGTAGTTTGGATCCTGTATGAAAGAATAGACAGCAAGTTAGCATCACCAAAAGGGAACACAACAATTTACACGGGGATAACCTCCTGCCATGAAAAGGAATCGACCTCATCAAGAATATCCCAACTGACTGAAAAGTCAAGCGGCTGCGCCTATCTCTGGTTGAGTCAATTTTCTTTTTTTTATGATGGAGTCACTCCTGCATGCACGTCCCTTTGGCTCAGACGCCAGTACACTATTGTAATAGGAACTGCAGAAACGAGCAAAACTCACTGCACACGGAATATTAATTCCTCTGAAGTATGCTGGGTTTCCCATGGTCCGATATGAAATACTTATTAATCCTCCCAATCCAATTTACTGAGCTATTCTAATAAGCAAGCAACGTACACTGTGTGCCTGAAAAGCTCATGTCACAGCTTATCTGAAGAAAAGGAGGTTGCCTGCCTCGGTGGCTCAAAGTAACCCCTACAAACAGGTCTAAATATACGGACACAGAAGAACGTTAAGACCACAAGTGAACAAAGCAAGCTCAGAACAGCATGTGTGCTTGAGTCTATTTCTGTAAAGACGAAGTTACATACACGTGTACGTGTGCATACAGCAATGTCTCCAAAGATGCACACCAAAATTTGCAACGTTTATCCCTGGGGGTGGGACTGGGGGAGAAGGAAGAAAAAAGACTTCATTTTAAGTGTTACACACTTCTACCTGGGGTGTGTGTGCACGTTCATGCATGTGCACACACATATATACACACACGTACATATACACACAATGTAACAAAATCAAGCTCTAAAGTTATGTGAAAAGAGAACATAGTTGTTCTTAAACTTCTATAATCATTCTCTTGTGTACTTAAATGAAAATATACTAAACTATACCTTTTGCCGTTAGCTACTAAATCATCCACAGCACAGAATTACTAATAAAAAGTTCAATTCAAGGTAACAACTCCAGTTTCCCAGCCTAACCAGTGATGTTTGGTACAGTTTTTTCTTAAAGGAAAGTCTGGGATGGAGGAGGCACAAGATTAATGAGAGTTAAAGTACAGATTCTGGATCCTACTCAGATCTACTGACTCTGACCTTCCAGGGGTGGGGTCAGGCGATCCATACCCTTGAAGTCCTCCAAGGGCATCTTTAAGAGAGCCATGACTAAGAATCACAAAAAATGGAACACATAAAAAATGCAGAATTATCAATCCCTGTCATTTCTAACCAGCACAGAAGGCAGTCCAGACCCTAATTCTCAAAGTTATTAAACATTATCATAAAAACTACTACGCCAATAACCCAGAGTTCCTCTGTACCCTCATCTGTCTAGATTTCTTTAATAGATTCAGTGCTGAAATCAACTGTTCATCCAGAGCACGGAGAGTAAGCTTGTAGAAAACACGCACACTACACACACGCACACCACACACACACCACACACACACATCACACACCACACACACCCCACACACACCCCACACACCCCACACACACACCACACACACACCACACACACCACACACACACATCACACACCACACACACACCACCACACACACATCACACACCACACACACCACACACAATCACAAACACCACCACACACCACACACACACACCACACACACAAATCACACACACATCACACACCACACACACCACACACATCACGCACACACCACCACACACCACACACACCACACACACACCACACACACACACACACCACACACCACCACACACACAACACACATCACACACCACACCACACACACACACACATCACACACCACGCACACACCACGCACACACACCACACACATCACACACACACCACACACACACCACGCACACCACACACACCCATCACACACCACGCACACACCACACACATCACACACACATCACACACCACACACACCACGCACACCACACACACACATCACACACCACACACACACCACCACCACACACACACCACACACACACCACCACACACCACACACACAATCACACACACACACCACGCACACCACACACACACCACACACACACATCACACACCACACACACACCAGCACACACCACACACACCACACACACCACACACATCACACACCACACACACACCACCACACACACCACACACACACATCACCACACACCACCCACACCACACACATCACACACCACACCACACACACACACCACACACACACACCACACACCACACACACCACACACACATCACACACCACGCACACACCACACACACACCACCACACACCACACACACACATCACACACCACGCACACACCACACACACATCACACACACACCACACACACACCACACACACACCACACACACCACCACACCACACACACACGTCACACACACACCACACGCACACACCACGCACACACCACGCACACCACACACACACATCACACACCACACACACCGCACACACACACACCACGCACACATCACACACACACCACACACACCACACACACACACCACACACACACCACACACACACATCACACACACACCACGCACACACCAAACACACACACATCACACACCACACACACACCACACACACCACACACACACACACATCACACACACACCACACACACCACACACACACACACCACGCACACACCACACACACACCACACACACCACACACACACCACGCACACACCACACACACATCACACACACCACACACACACCACCACACACCACACACACCACACACACACACACACCACACACACACCACACATACCACGCACACACCACACACACATCACACACCACACACACACCACACACACCACCACACACACACATCACACACCACACACACCACACACACACACCACCACACACACACATCACACACCACACACACCACACACACACATCACACACCATACACACACATCACACACACCACACATCACACACACCACACACACCACGCACACACCAAACACACACACACCACACACCACACACACACCACACACACACCACACACACCACCACACACACACATCACACACCACACACCACACACACCACACACACCACACACACACATCACACACCACACACACACATACCACCACACACCACACACACACATCACACACCACACACACCACACACATCACGCACACACCACCACACACCACACACACACATCACACACCACACACCACACACCACACACACCACACACATACCACCACACACCACACACACCCCACCACACACCACCACACACCAAACACACACCACACACACCACACACACAATCACACACACACCACACACACCACACACACACCACCACACACCACACACACACCACACACACCACACAAACACCACCACACACACACATCACACACCACACACATCACACACCACACGCACACACCACACATCACACACACACCACACACACACATCACACACACACCACACACACACATCACACACCACACACACCACACACACCACACAGCACACACACACCACCACACACACACACACACACCACACACACACCCTTGGCATCCCCTTCACTCACTGGTCCTTACTCTGCGTAATTCCCTGGTTACAATGTCATCCAGAGAGTTCTTAAGAAACCTGCTGCTGTGAGTCCAGCCAGGCTCCAGAATTTGTCGTTTCTGGAATTGTTGAGCTGTTGAAGAACAAAGTCCTGAAGCAAACTCTACTCCTACTCTTCTTTACCAAATGGTATTAACTCTCCAAGAGAAATGGGGAAGAATGAATAACCTGGGGGCGCATAAAGAGAAAGTCATCACCCCCAGCCACTTACCACTGATCCATCCTGCCCTCCGCTTCCCCCAAGCAAGCTGCAGGATGACCTAACCAACCTAACTATCAGCTTCCACTTCTAAAACAACTCTGTGCACACAGAAGCAGGCTGACCTCGAAAATGTAGCTTATAAAACACACTCTGAAAGCCTCTTAATCCTCCGCACTCTTTCCACATGAGATCACAACCTACTGCCTTTCTATAACACTTGGAGCTGCTCCTCTGAAATAAAGTCCCTCCTCAAGATTTCCCAGCCTCTTAAATGAAAACCTGCTACGGTCCAGCCTCTCTCCCACCACTTCCCCTCTCACAGCCCGCACTGTGCCCTGTGTAACTGCACCCCTCCTCGCACGCCCAGTGCCTGGGGACCCACCTTACCCCCCAGGCTGACCATTCCCATCCATCAAGACTCCTCAGCCATCCTCTTCTCCAAGAGCTTCTCCTGACCGACCGGAACACCCCAAGGAAGGTTAGAGCTCTATCTCCAGCCTCACTGTTAATGTATCTAAAAACCATGAAGGTATGATGCAAACTAATATAGAGAGGATGGATAAACAATAAGGTCCAACTGTACAGCACAGGGAACCGTATTCAATATCCTATGATAAACCGTAATTGAAAAGAATATTTTTTAAAAAGAATGTATATATATATGTGTGTGTGTGTGTGTGTGTGTATGTAACTGAATCACTTTGCTGTACAGCAAAAATTAACACAACACAACTATACTTCAATAAAATTTTTTAAAAGCCGTAACAGTATGCAAAATAGTACTCAGATGTCAACTTTGAGCCTTTAAAAACTGTTAATACTGTATTTTTCCAAATGCTAAAATAATAGTACAAAATCTTCTGTTGACCATACTTTGCCCTCGAGCTACCACACCTCGACCCTCTTGACAGCAAAATTTTTTAAAGATCTGTCGTCTCAGATTCTTCTCCCATAACCCTGTTCCAATCAGGCTTCCTCCCCACCATGGTTCCAAAACTGTCTGTCAAGGTCACCAACAGCCTCCATGTTGCTAAAGGAGATCTCCAGACCCATCTTCCTTGGTCTATCAGCAGAATACGATGCCGCTGGTCACTCCCTCCTCCTTGAAACACTCTGCAAACCTGGCTCAGCATCCTTCAACGATCTGATCAAGTCTAATTCTGAGATTCAGTTGTTGACTTCCGCCTCCAGAGGGGTCCTAATTCGACGGTCAGCTATGCCAAGTAGCCCTGACAACACCATATCAAGGCACTCATCAGGCCGGTGCTTATTAAACGTCACTCCATACCATGTGCTGAATGGAAAGGACCATTTGGAGGGAAGGCGCCAAGAGGGAATCATCAGTCATCTCGAGATGACTAAAAACTCAGATTTGAGCAGTGCACGTGAAAAAGACCTCCTCCCACAAGAGTACGAACACCAGGAGGGAGGCTTTTTGCCACTGAGAAATACAACTCTTTGGAAGAGTAGTCTCTCAGGAGATTTTAACTGACAGCCTTCATGCACACGATTCTCTCTCGATACCCAGAGCACTCGCTGTGTTTTCAAGGAACAGTCAAGTACCCGTGAGGGAAAACTTTTCTGAAAAATTTAGGCCATATTCGTTGATTCCACTTTGTGTCAGTCTACACTAAGTTTGAAATAATAACGGAAATCATTGCTGTCCTGGCTGTAGAAACTTAGAAATGTACCTGAACAGAAAGCTGTGATAAGCCACTTTTAAAAATACCAAAAACATTGATTCTACAATCTGTAGACCTGTCATTGGGTTAAAAAACAAACATGACACAACACTCGATTTTTTTTAAAAAAGTTTCACTTATGGTATGTACATATAAAATAACCAAAGATTTAAACACTAATAATAAGTTTACAGTATGATGAACAAAAATCCATCACACATGAGCAAGAAATAAGAGACAAGGTTCATCCAACAAGTGGCTGGAGAGAGGGCTACCAAGAAGCAAATGTCCCCTCCAGACGAGGCTCCCCAGGATGGATCCAAGCCCAGAGAAGGAATTGGGAGGCAAAACCACACACAGAATCACTGCTTCTCCCCCAAGATGACTGGGAAAAAAGATGGAGGCAACATTTCTATGACCAGCTAGAATGAAAGCACAGAGATATGATAAGATCCAAGTTGCAAAGAATGCTGATACCCACCCTATCCCAGGACACAGGAAGAGAATACAGTGCAGGAAAAGTCCTAATGAAAGACTGACTCCTATCCAAATTTCAAGAAATCTCTCACACTCCATAAAGAGCATTGTCACACTGTACAACAAGATACTGAACTTTTGCGAGTGATGACCTGGGTAACAGACAAGCACTGCATATTTTATGCCTGTGCAAGTTTCAAGAAAAGCATCTACAAATAGAAACAGTACCCTACTCTTGCATTAACCATGGCGTACAGCAATGGTCTATATCCTGTCAAATCTTCAAGTGAGAATATACTTGTAAACGTTAAGACTAGAAACTTCATGTTGATCCAAAAGACTTGAGTATTTACTATGTGGGAAGCACTGACAATCATGACCTACTGTGAGAAATTAAAATTTATCAGATAAAACAAAGAGTTAAAAAGAGACAGACCATGAGTCATAAGAAAACTAAACATAAAAATGCTTTGTGAGTTCAGAAGAGGAAAAGATTACGTTCACTGAAAAGATGTGGGAAAGGTTTGTGGTGAGGTTTTAGCAGAATCAGATGCCAGAAGAGGGAGGGTGGGAAGGAGGGAGGGAGGGAGGAAGGAAGGAAGGAACTTCCAAAAAGTAAAATACAAGTCACCACAACAAAGGGAAAAGGAATCAGAAATCAGAATGGGTTGGACCTTCTCAAGAGCAACACCAAAATCTAGATGATAATAGAATACTGACTGCAAAATTCCTAAGAGAAATGGTCTACAACATAGAATTCTAGACTTCAGCCAACAACTACCAGAGAAGTGTGAGTGAAGGTAGAAAAGGACATGTTTAGAAATGCAGTGTCTCTAAAAAACTACCCTCTCTGTACCTTTCTCAAGTGAACACTAGAGGATGAGCACCAACAAAACCCAAGACATAACCGTGAGTGAGGAAGGCATGGCAGGTGAAGCAGGGGGCAGACACAGGAGAGAACTGCCAGGGGGCGGTCCAGCCAGGGGCCATCCCCAAGACCAGGCCGGGAAAGGACCCGACGCAACTCAACACACCCAGATGCTACTTAACAGCTGGCAGAGCTGGGATGGAATTAGCTGCAAATTCATAGAAGACCAACCAAATGGAAAAAAAAAAAGTTGTTCATTTCAGGGAAAACACAAAACTTGTGAAGGAAAGAAAGAGTAATCGAGGTATCTTTCATACGTGGTTCAGCTATGAGAAGCTTTTAATATGGAAAATAGTGTGAACATCAAGTATTTAATCAAAATTATAACTACTTTGGGGGGAAAGAGGTCTAAAAAGTGTGTGTGTGTGTGTGTGTGTGTGTGTGTGTGTGTGTGTGAGAGAGAGAGAGAGAGAGAGAGAGAGAGAGAGAGAGAGAGAGAGAGAAAGAAAGAGAGAGAGAGTCAAAGCACGCCTGGGGCAGTGAAACAGGGTTAAATCTGCCACATTGAGTCAAAAGACAGATGACACCCCCACCCCCGGCCCTGCAAAAAAAAGAACCGACGTAAGCACTCACACAGAAATATGGAGGAGAACATGGAAAGGATCAGGTACAAGAGTTGGAAACGGCAACATATGTAGGAGGTACTGCTCTTTTTCATGAGAATCCTGGTAGAACTATCTCACTCTGCACATCTATAATGTTCAGAAGCAAAAAGACGAGGGACCCTTTGAAAAATGCCTTAAAATAACGTGTGGGGCACACGGCTTCAAGGTTAGCAACCGTCCATCCCATGAGCCCAGGATAACTGTGTCTGGGGACAAATGAAGTCATTGGTAATGACATCACACTTATTGACAGAAAGCACTTCCTCGTTCAAGTCACTAGAAGAGCACAATCGAGGATTGATGCCTCATGCTAGATACTCTTGGTTAAGTATCTCTCCAATCTACTTAAACCAAACACAAGACATTTAAAATATGTTCCAAAGTTCTTTTTTTTTTTTTTTAATGAATCATTGGTATTTCAAGACAGACGTGGTAGAGTCCTCCCGCAGTATCTGTAGGGGGGTTGGTTCCAGGACACCAAAATCCACAGGCGCTCAAGTCCCTTGTACAAAATGGCGCAGTGTTTGCATATAACCTACCACATCCCCCTGCCTACATCATCTCTAGATGATTTATAACACTGAATACAATGTGAGTGCTATGTAAATAGCTGCCCGTGCAAGTGGTAAGTTCAAGTTTTGCTTTAGGAACTTTCTGGGATTTTTTAAAATATTTTCAATTGAAATCTGTAGATAAGATTGAATCTGAGACGCAGAACCCACATATAACAGATACGGAGGGCCGACTATACGTGCGGTTTTGACCTTAGCTACTTTAATCATTTCCACTTCCAAAATGCCTATCAAGTATAAATTCAAACCACAGGACCCATTTCCAATTTTGCTGCAGTAACATGACACAGATTTTTTGCTGCCTTCTCAATAAAGGCAGAAAACATAGCTGCTGTTCAACACAGATCACCATTAAATACCAGCCAGTGCCTCGTGGTAAGTGCACTCCGCTGCCCCCCACTTTTCCACCCCAAACCACACCCAACACCCATGCCACCACCTCATCACCACAACACAACAGAGCAAACCACAAACCTGCTGCCGCCCTTGAAGAGTGGATGGCTTCATTTAATATGTCAATCAAAAACGAACAAGGCAGCCTGAAACCAAAGGTGAATTCCAACTTCAAGGAAATAACATTCTGGCATTTTGCTTTATTAGAACCAGCACATAATCTCTCATAGGGTCGCATATTAGCCCAGTAATGGGGGAAAGCAGCCCATTCTTGACCTCTCTACCTGTGACATCACTTTCAGAACAACGTAGAGATCGCTTGAGCCATGGATGCTCCCCGATTCCGGCCCCACTCCACAGAAATCATGTACAAGAGATCACAGAGCTGGCTCTGAACGGAGTCAAGGCAAGAACGAGAATGCAGTAACCACCAGTTACATTTGCATCGCATTCATGTGCATTATCTAATGTGATGGGAGGGTTTATAATCCCTATTTTCAAATGAAAAAACTGAGACTCAGAGCGTGTAAGTTGCTGACAGGAAGTCACAACTAATAAACTGCTGTCAGCGGGGACTCGGCTCTATGTCTGCCGACTCATTCCCAGCACTTTCTCAGACCCACACGGATGGTTTCCAATGACAGCATCACAGGCGCTTGTCTTCCTACAGCCCTTCCTCCCAATCTCTTCCCAACAGCACCATTTTTTAAATATTTTGCATAATGGGGAGGTCCATGAAATATGTATTTTAATAAAAAAGTTTTGCCTGTTTAAAAAATCAAGTCTGAAAAACCACTCACCTAAGTATTACACTACAGTTCTAATCTCATCCATGATTTGAAACAGTAGCTCTCTAAGTGGGATTCCATCCCAGATCAGCATCACCTGAAAACTAATCAGAAGTTCCAAATCTCAGGCTCTACCCTGGTCCGACTGAATCGACATTTCTCAAGGCTGAAATGCTTTGTGTTTCTTCTATGTATCGTTATGTATTATGTTTTAGCTCATAAATACATGGGTTAACGCTTATCATGAACACTTTTTTTTTTTTTTTTTTGCCGCTCCGCGCATCATGCGGGATCTTAGTTCCCCGACCAGGGATCGAACCTGTGCACCCTGCAATGGAAGCACAATGGAAGCACAGGTCCTGCACTGGACCGCCAGGGAAGTCCCATGAACACTTCTTAAATCAAACTGTTTGTTACTACATCTTAAAAACCGTCACCATGAATACATACACATATGTTTGACATTCCTGGGATGACCATATAGGTGGTTATACATATATTCGCACTGTCAGATACAAATTCCGCAGTCAGTATGGGATACAAATTCTTTCTCCGAGTTGTTTCCCCTCTAAGCTCTTTGCAGAGAATTGCAAAATCCATATCTCTAGACCAGAGCCCTCCAGGCACACCAGCCTCAGACATCGACCTCTCTCACTGCATGCGACTTTGGGAGCTGTCTGAATTCCCCGGGGAGCTTGTTTGATTGCTTGCCAGGAAATTTTAATATCATGAATAAAAGCATGTCTGTTTGGGAACAACTAATAACTGAACAACATTTTTATCAAGTCCCATTTTGATTCTAATTTATGAAGCTTATATTCCTTATCTTCCCCCTAAAAGCAACTTATTATCTTCATTTCTACTGGCAGCAACATCCTCCTGGGACTTAATCTAATCAAGCCATAAACCTAGCCTCTCTACAGGAAATACAGGGGATAGAGAATCAAGTCAAATGACACCACAAGGAAACAACTAGACAAGTCCAGAATATGAGACCTTTAATAACACAACTGCACTGATTTCTTTTAAAAAAAAATCCACGTTGCCTAATATCTGGATGCAATATATGATCCTAGAATGGATCCTGCATCTGGAGAGAAAATTTAATTAAAAAAAACAAAACAAAACAAAACAGTGCTGGGACAATTGAAGAATCTGTCATATCATGTGACAGAATTGACAATTGGAAAATTTCCTGGATGTGAGCAGTAAAGAGTAATTATATAAAGGAATATTCTTGTTTTTAGGGGATATGTGAGGTAGCTAGGGGTGAGTTGCAGGGAGGGAGAATTTGGTACTATGCATCAATACGCTTAAAATTGAACATACCCATTAACCCAGGAATTGAAAATGTCTGTCTACATGGTCAAGATGTATATATGAAATCAGATGTTTTAAGAAACAGTAATACAGAATAGGAAACCAGCCACATAACCAACAATTAGAAATTGGCTGAGCACATCCTATCAACGAAACACTAAACAGCAATGTAAATACTGTGCACAGAATATCATGGAAGGTATCATCTCATCTTTAGTCTGAAGACAGTGCAACCTGCAGACACGGACAAAAGGTACCAACGGCTACACACAGTTGGCAGCCCTTGTCTGTACCTTCTGGTTTTCCATAGCAAACATATATGTGCAATCTTGTAACTGTATCACCTTAAATAACGAGTGAACACATCCCTTCCTTTCCCCTTCCTTCTCCTCCTGTTCTCAATAATGGAATCACCTGCTAACTCATTTCACTGGTTCCAGACCGCTCCCTTCCCAATCCTGTCCACATTCTGCAACCACCTCCATCTTCACAGAACACCTGTTTCATCGTGTCCCTGCCCCGTGATGAGTCACTTCCAGTGACTCACTACATCCTAAACGTTAAGACCCAACGTCCTTGGCCAAGCACTCAATGGTCTCTCCAGGCCCGCTTTTCCGGGCTCTCCATGGATCCCACCCCCAGCACTCGGAGCAGCGCCTGAGACAGCTGGTGCTCAGTAAACGCTAGTTCCTCCCACTCCACACATCTGCACGCTTTCACACCCACAGCTCCAACGGCCCAGGCTGTCTGTGCCTCTCCTGATGGAGAACACAAGCACCTCCTGCGTGAAATGTGCTCCAACCCCGAGGTGTTCATCGAGAGCACAAATTTGTCACTTCATAGCCTACCTCCTTGTACATGAGTGGTGTTTGTTATCTCTAGATAAGTTCCCGAAAGGCAGGGAGCATCTTCTGCTCTTTTGAGCACAGAACAATGAACAAAACACCATATTGTTGTATAAATAAAGTGTAAAATATATATGAATAAAGTAATAACCCTATTGGGCAAAGAAAAAAATTTCAACAAGGCTTTCTCAGAGACTGTAATCAACAAACGCAGGCTTGTGCTCCCCTAACTGCCAAGAGAAACCCCGTGGACACGGCTGCCTTGTCATGATCACACCCCCTTCACCCTGTATCCTCAGACCCCAGAGCTCACTCAAGAACCGCAGTGTGACTATCCCGGCTGACATTCCTGACGACGTGAGCTATGGGGAAAGAAACCTTCCAGATACTCTACCCTTCCAATGTAAAGGAACCCAATCTCCAGCAGAAACACCTTCATGCTCACCCACAGAGCTGCATGCCGAGCACCACCGCAGGTCTGGAAGACCAGGAAAAAGTGAGTTTACGCCTGGATAAACCTACCTACGACCCATGAAAGGGTGGGCCAGACAACAGCTCACCTGCACCAGCCAAGTTCTTCCTGCTCATGTCCCGGTGAGTGTCGGGATGCCCAAAGCAGGGTGTGGGCAGTACTGTCACCTGATGGGCCAGAGACACCGGAGAAGGGGTGTGAGGTAGCATATGAACCCGAGTCCCTAAAAACAATGTAGATCTACAGGATTCTGCGCCCAGACTCCAAGCCTCTCCTTCCAGGCATGGTGACCACCAGAGCTCTGAAGGTAGGTGCCTGCTCTGGGCCTCCCCTGGACCTCCCCATCCCTGCCCTGACTCCACAAAGGGCCGGCGGTGGGGCCACTCATGCACAGTGACTGTTTTCACGACACTCATTCGTGGGAAATGCTTTCAGCTCCGTGTGCAGATGTGAGGACAGGGGAGCAGGAAACCTAACCTGAGATCGTCACACATGTAATTACAGATGAAGAGGAAAGGGAGTTTCAGCTCATGACGCCGACTTCTAAATTCCTGCTATGCTCTTTCTGACACACTGCCTCTTGCACGAGGATCAAACAGATTCGTCAAGGGGACAAATGTGGAAGGGAAAATTTGATCAAGATAGAGTCCTTTCTTCTTCTTTTTTTTTTTTTTTTTGCTTAAAAAAAGGGCTTCCCTGGTGGTGCAGTGGTTAAGAATCCATCTGCAAATGCAGGGGACACGGGTTTGAGCCCTGGTCCGGGAAGTTCCCACATGCCGCGGAGCAACTAAGCCCACGAGCCACAACTACTGAGCCCGTGTGCCACAACTACTGAGCCCGTGTGCCACAACTACTGAAGCCCGCATGCTCTAGGGCCTATGCTCTGCAATAAGAGAAGCCACCGCAATGAGAAGCCCGCACACCGCAACGAAGAGTAGCCCCCGCTCACCACAATTAGGGAAAGCCGGCGCGCAGCAACGAAGACCGAACGCAGCCAAAAATAAATAAATTTAAATAAATAATTTTTTTTTAAAGAATGGAAAAAAAAATGAAAAATATATCACCCACCAATTAACAGACTTGACTAACTTCAGTATGAGGAAGTAGTGCTTTACCCCATGCTACCTATAAAGACACACTGATTAAGAAGCGTTTCATTCCAGCCATGCACATGGCAGTGCTGGATTCCAAGCGGCAGAAAAATACAACCCATAACCATTAAAACCAGACCTCGGTCCCCTCAGGGCAGGGAGCCACCCTTCAGCCTCAGCAGCCCACGGCACCTGTGCAGTTCAGGCAATATCTGAGATCTTTTAAAGCGAACTAAAATGCTGAATGTTTTTCTAGTGTTTATAAAGAAATAACCAACCTAAGAGATTCTTAGGGCTTTCACCCAGCCTAACAGAAGAAAAATCTTCCCTCTCCTATTTACTCTCCAACCAGCCAACAAGAGAGGCTGACTCAAACCAACAGGAATTTCTCTGACCTGGAAAGAAAGCCTCCCTGAAACATGAGAAACTCTAAATAGCTCAGAATTCTAAAACGAACCAACCATATCTGACCCCAAAGCAGCTCTCCACTGCCCCCTCATATTACTTAATCCAAAAACCGCCTCCCAGTTTTTCTTTAAAGAAGTTATCTCAAATTGCTTAAAAATCCACAATTAATTTCTTACACCTGGCAGTACCCGACCAGGCTGAATCAGAATAAATACTCCTGAACTAACAGAGGAGATGGTGAGGAAACGGTGGGTTTTGATGGAGAACTTGCACCTACCTGGGGTCTCCTCGTTGGAAGCCTGGGCACCCAGCCGTCCAGCCGCACTCCGTGGCCCCTACACCTAAATCCAGCGCAGTCCCCCGCCGCGAGGGGTCCGGGGCGGGGAGGGCCGCAGCACCAGCACCTCGCACGCCTGGCCCCGAGGCGGGACGGGCGGTGCTCAGAGCGCGGCTCAGACCGCCGGCCCTCGGGAGGGAAGGAGGAGGGGCCTGACCCAGTGTCTGCGGCGACCGCCGAGGCCGGAGGTGGGCGTCCTCCTCCCGCCAGGCCGCGGCCACCATGGATCCAGGGAGGGAGCAGTGATGGTGTCGTCGACAGATGGGCCAGAGCCGGAGAGTCCTCCCGAGTCTTATGACCACGGACATCTCTGCAGGCGAGGAACACGCGCCAGCTTTCGGGATGATTTTCAGGAGGGAGACGAGCGACAGACAAAGGGCACACAGGCCCCGCATACACCCAGATCCAGGCCGGTGGGTCCGCGGGATCTCCTTGCCGCTCAGCTTGCTGCGACTCGTTTGGACCCTCCTGGAAAGCCAGCCCCACCTCTTCCCCTGTGGAAAGCTTTACCCAAATGCCACTTGCCGCTAACCTCTACCTCTCCCCAGCGTCGGCCTTCCATCCCGCTTCACGCTTTGTCCTGTCTCTGCACAGCACGCACACCCACGTCTCGAAGGCGTGCACGCTTTACAGTTA
Source organism: Tursiops truncatus (assembly GCF_011762595.2). Taxonomy (NCBI): domain Eukaryota; kingdom Metazoa; phylum Chordata; class Mammalia; order Artiodactyla; family Delphinidae; genus Tursiops; species Tursiops truncatus. Next base: position 158,534,244 of record NC_047035.1, on the reverse strand, counting down.
TCCCCGCTAAGGAGCCCGCGGACCTGATTCACGCCCTCGCACACCTGCGGAGCATCCGCGCTACGGCAGGCCCTGGACAGACGCAGGGTTTATGGCAGCAAACGGTCCCTGCCCCCTGGAGTCGCTAGCGGACGAAACAACAGGGACTCTCGCTTCAACACGGCCACAAAGCCCAAAACTCATCGACACGCTACTGGTGATCTCAAACCAAAGATCAGTTTGTACTCCTTTACAAACTCATTTGTTTCAAAATGCGTTGGCGCTTAGATTTTTCCTGAAAATCCCTAGTGCGACTCATAAAGTCATCTGGGTTTATCTGGTCAATTTCAAGTACATTTGAAATGGGGGAATTTTAAAGGAAGGGCTCCAAGACACTTTATGAAATAACATAAAGGAGATGATGCAGGTTAATACCGTATAATTTCTTAATCCCTTAGATACATGCTTAGTTCGCTGTCCTTGTAAAATTTTCCCATATGAGGTATTTGAAATTTAGGTTAACGGTGCCTTCAATTTATTGCTTCTGAGAAATTATGGTGCACAGTATCTCAGAAACAAACAAACAAACGAACCAAAACACACTGAGCGGCACAGTCGAAGCACTGAAACAGAAAACATAGCCAGCCCAAACCCAACCAGCCTGTACTAACCCTGTTCTGCCGCATTACTTTAAAGTTTCCGATAAAAAACATGCATGGAAGCAGAGAAGCAAATTAGCTGTATGGGAACTCAGGGAAAACCTAACTACACAACTAGTGATTCAAGGGTGAAACGGACTAACCTCAAATAACAATAGAACTTGTATAGAACTTGTATAGAACTATAAACTTATCAGACAGGGTGGGGGACAGCAAAACAGAAGTAAAGCTGGTCTGTGAAGCTTTGAACATGCACACATAGAGTGGGTGGGGCAAGGAAGCCTGGCTTTAACGACAGGGGCTCCAGTGGGCGCATAGCCCGTTCATCAGTCAGTAGCCACGAAAAAGGGCAGCGAAAGGACCCACGGGCCGACGCGGCACAATCATTTCCTCCTTGCAAACACCTGAGGCCGTGTGTGTCTCTCAGTGAAGGGGGTGGGCTACCTCTGAGGTTCGTTCACACATTGCTCGAGCAGTCACAAAAATTCAACACACTCCAGGCCGCTCTCCTTCTCAAAGTGGAAGGAAGATAAGCATTTCCACGACCACCATAATGCAATCCTGAAAGCAACTTGTGATGCAAAATTAAAACTACGTAACCTCCCCTACAACATTCTCTGTTGACACACGTTTACAAACATGTGTCTTTGCAGCAGCAGCGTTCTGAGCTCTGTTGATCCCATCCACCTTTCCAAACCCAGGGAGAGCAGGAAGCAAGGCCACAGGCCCGTCCAGATTACTGGAAGATTCCTGCCAGCAGGAACAGTCGAGGATATGGAAGAACATCCATCCACGTGGAGGCTCCCAATGACTGAAAACACTGTACACTTACTACCCAGTTTAACAGCTGCAGATAACAGGGTGGCACGTTACACACCACCAGATGATGAAGATCTTAACGCTCGGTCTGAAAGTAGTACTTGTGTTTTAGGACAAAGCGCGTACTGCCAGGTCTATGTAAGGCCCCTGTTCTCCAAGACTTTCAAATCAACTTTGGGAGGCAAGCCATAGGTATGTGGAAAGTTCGCTAACAATATCCAGTTATCAAAATTAAATACCAACCAAGTGGTACAGGAATTACAAAAACTCAGAAAAGACAAAGAACACTTCATGAAGGAATTATGTGTCACCTCAAATGGGGGACATCTCTTAGGACAAAGGTGGAAGCCAAGACATACATGGCATGTTTGAATAGCGGGGAATAAAGCCCAGACTCAACACACACTATCAGCACTTGTCTCCTACTTGACTTTTTCTCCCTCCCCAGGACCGGACTGTGCTGAGCTGAGCTGCACACACAGGACCCCCGGGGGCCAGGCTACAGAAGAGTCTCTCTGAACTCAGAAGAGGCTCTCTAAACCCAAGTGGGAATCGCTGACACTCAAGCCCTAATCCAGATGTCATCTAGAGCTTCATGTTTGCTCTAAACAACTATTTAAACAAGCTAAGATGTCACCCACAGAAGCAGCACATGTGAACCCGCAATCTGAGATCTGACAAGCATTTCCAAAGACCCCAAATCATTTTTTTTAATTCCAAAATTTTAAGGCTTATGGGATTATTTTGGGACTACATTCTTCCCCCACCCCCACCCCCAATCCCTCCTTCCTCTTTTTGAAGTTAAATCCTATCTAGGTGAAACTCCCAATCCTCAAATGTGTTTAACAATAACAGGTCCTTAAAACACCCCCTCCGCACACAGCAGCAGCGCTTCCTGTTTATCAAAGGACGAAAGTAAATAGCAGGTCAACAAGACTGGACAAGGAAAACAGAAAACCCGTCTGACCTGTGCTGTGTGAGCAAGAGAAGCGGCCCCTGCACCCGTGGCATCAGGCGTGTCCAGCCCGGCCCTCTGACCTCCTCCTGCTACAAAGATACCGCCGTGCTCGCGTCACAGCAGAGCCATGAATAGCACGAAACTGACTGAATTAGTATAACACCAGCGCATCCGCATATGTGAACACTAGGGCCCATTCTTCCTGAAAATCTATGGTGTCCGAACAAGAGGCAAAGCCCATCTGGCCTTGGTGAGTGTTTGTTTTGACACAAAGCCTCTGTGTGGGCCTGTCCTACAGTCACATGACATTCCTGCAAAAACTTGTCTCTGTTCTGGATGGACCCACACACTAGGGGACTGGCACCAAAATTTCAGCTTGTGGTGCAAGGCATGTTGGGAAACAATTGCTCCCACAAGTGAATGTAAATAGAGTGTAGACGACTGACACTCAATTTTTCTTTCTTTTTTTTCTTCCTTCCTTCCTTTTCTTTAAAAAAAAAAAAACAGAAAAGCTGCCTTTGAAATGATGCCATTTTGTACCATGTCAAGACTTCTTCTCAACTCATCTAAAATAAAACCTACAGATACACAAATATATACCACTAAAGTCCTTAAAATGTGCCCAGTTATTTAAGAAGGCAAAATCCATCATAATTTAAATAAAATAATCTGCCTTTAAGGACTGTCACTCTCATTTAATGAGAAGTCACAATGTTATGAACTAAGAAGACAGAACTTTTCAGACTAATTAGAGGGCTTTTGATACAACTTTGGGCCCCATCACAGCAGAAAGGCAATGTAAGTATCTTGAGAAGGGTGATGCATTAATTCTAAATCTACACCAAATATTCAAGCCCCCTTGACAAAGCTTACACAAAGGAATACGATACGGAAGCAAACTGGACTCGGTTAAGTGTAAATCCCAAGCAAGGTCCACTCTTCACAAAGACCAGTGGCAACCAAATAAAATCAATGCCAGAGGCGAGGAAGTTGCATTCTAAAGATAACAGAATTCTAACCTTTAAGTTAAGTTTCTCTCTTTCTTTCCTGTATCTCCATGCTGTCTTTGAAAAGAGTCAAACAACCCCGGAAAGAATAGAGTGTAAAGTAAACCATGTGAAGAAGGAAAATGATGGGTTTTCCTTCATCATCAAATGAAGCAGCGCTTCATTTCCCAAGCACTGCAGGGACACTTGGCTAGCATCTGGACTCTGCTGGATGAGGCGGGGGGCGGGGGGGGCCGCGTGGGGGTCCCTCTCCCTGAGAGTGTCCAATGTGCACAAGGGATGGGCAAGTGACCCGGGTGCTCAACCCCCACAGCTCAAGTCACAGACGCTGCTGGACCGGCATCTCCCGGAGCCGTCAGAAGCCCCACTTTCACCAATCAGGACAAGACTGAAGAAGAAGGTGAGAGATCTAACAAGTAGGATGATTCAGTATCTGATGGAAGATACACATAAAGCATTAAGTATCACTGCCAATCTGAGTTAGACGAAAAAAGAAAAACGTGTACTACGTTACACCATTACCTTCAATTAAGCATCTATTAAGTTATAAATATATAAGCTCTAGACTAGAAAAACATTGGCTTGTTATTTTCTAAATAGTAATAAGTAAGATTTCACCCGTCGCCACCCTGTCCTTCACCCTTGCATCTTCTGGTGGACATCACCTTCAGAGAAAACAAGTCATAGTTTACCTGCCACACATTTTTTTTTTTACACAGATGTTTTTGTATATAATTTTCCATTTGTTACAATTTTCTAAATAGTCATTTAAACATTTTAGATGTAGTGTGATTTATTTTATTACTTTTTTAACATCTTTATTGGAGTATAATTGCTTTACAATGGTGTGTTAGTTTCTGCTTTATAACAAAGTGAATCAGTTATACATATACATATATCCCCATATCTCCTCCCTCTTGCGTCTCCCTCCCTCCCACCCTCCCTATCCCACCCCTCTAGGTGGTTCACAAAGCACCGAGCTGATCTCCCTGTGCTATGTGGCTGCTTCCCACTAGCTGTTTTACATTTTACGTTTCCTACCACACATTTTAAGAGTAAACTGGCTCAGAGCACAGGGTCCCTGCCAACCATGATCACAGGAAGCATCCATGGGGGCCCCATGATGGTCAGGAACTGAGGGACAGGCCTGGCTGCTCCATCTCCGGTGGGCACAGGGCCACTCACACTCGGTGTTCAACAGGGCAGCCCCTGTTGAACAGCACTCCCTCATCATGTCAGGACACATGCTCAAGGCCTCCAGCTCAAAAACTTTTAACTTCGTATTATTTGCCTTTGCATTTGGGATATCACAAAGCATGTTTAAAACCCCTTCCAAAACAGAATGGCCTTTACAAAGCACAGCCAAGAGCAGGATGTTTTTAGTTCAGTGTTCTCGTCTGACAAGTACATATATTGACTTGAAGGGTAGAGGTTGCCCTTGACTCTCGTGTTTCCAATAAAACCTTAAGAGGAAAAGTCGTCAACGACAGCAGAAACACACACACCCCAACAAAGTCATCATACCTGTTATGACTTTCTGGAGCTTTTTCCCCTTAAACGAACATGGTGCCTTACTGACTCCCCAGATTTTATCTGTCACAGGTAAGATGGTCTTCTTTCAACCTCTTTCAGCTCAGATCACTGTATATTTCAAACAATTCTTTAAAAATCAAAATGCAGGGTTTCCCTGGTGGTGCAGTGGTTAAGAATCCGCCTGCCAATGCAGGGGACATGGGTTCGAGCCCTGGTCCGGGAAGATCCCACATGCCACGGAGCAACTAAGCCCGTGCGCCACAACTAGTGAGCCTGCGCTCTAGAGCCCGCGAACCACAACCACTGAAGCACACGTGCCACAGCTACTGAAGCCTGTTCGCCTAGAGACCGTGCTCCGCAGCAAGAGAAGCCACCACAATGAAAAGCCTGCGCACGGCAACAAAGGGTAGCCCCCGCTCACTGCAACTAAAGAAAGTCCGTGCACAGCAACGAAGACCCAATGCAGCCAAAAATAGATAAATAAAATAAATAAATTTATTTAAAAATAAAATAAATAATAAATAAAAATTAAAATGTATTAGGGATCAATCAGATCAGAGTAATTACCCTCGGCTTTATTATGTCAAGATAATTTTTAAACTTCCTACTTTCGCTAGTTCCCTGCTTGGGGGGAAAACCCAACCATGTCATAAATTTTGCATTATCCCAGTACATTGTGGGTTTTTTTTTTTTAATTTATTTATTTAATTTATTTCTGGCTGCGTTGGGTCTTCGTTGCTGCGCGCAGGCTTTCTCTAGTTGCAGCGAGCAGGGGCTGCTCTTCGTTGTGGTACGCGGGCTTCTCATTGTTGTGGCTTCTCTTGTTGTGGAGCACAGGGCTCTAGGCATGCGGGTCAGTAGTTGTGGCATGTGGGCTCAGCAGTTGTGGCTCACAGGCTCTAGAGCACAGGCTCGATAGTTGTGGCACACGGGCTTAGCTGCTCTGTGGCATGTGGGATCTTCCCAGACGAGGGATCGAACCCGTGTCCCCTGCATTGGCAGGCGGATTCTCAACCACTGCACCACCAGGGAAGCCCGCTACATTGTGTTTTAAAATATGCTCAAGTATTGATCACAGTGATACAGCAGAGGCACTTGAAGGCGCCCACTCGCTCGGGCTTGGCAACTCCGCAGGGATGCAGGACCGGGACAGGGCTGCTTCCTCCTCGGGGGCTGCCTTACACTCTAGGCCACAGGGCAGAGGGATGCTGTTGCTGGGAGGTGGCTTTAAAGTGCCTTTGACTCTCAAGTTCATGTTCCTTCTGTTACTTAGAGGATGATGGCTCTGTGACTGCTGATAAAACCCAGAGCCGCCAGCAGAGGGCACTCTGCGAGCAGAGGTTCCTTTCCTCCGCGGATGCCTTCATCCCATCAAAGCAAACACATTCTTAACTGCTGCTTCATATTCAGCATGGGAACAGCTTAATCAGAAATTAGAATAAGCTCATGTGTTCACGAGAAAATAAACAGGCAATTTGAGGATGGTGCAAAACGAATCCTATATTGTTTAAAACATCTTTCTATCTAAAACACTTTTTAAGGGGGAAGGGAGGAAACCCCAATGCAGTGCATTTGGAAGCTGCATTGTGATCTATGAAGCCATGCAATTAAGGTGTCCTTCCAAATCATGCCCGTGTTTAAAGTCTTGTACGACCATCCACTCTCTTGTGATGGTAGAGACAGAGCTGTTTATTTCCCTGCAATTCCATACATGACTAGTTTTTTTTTTAAAAGCTCATACATTTCTATATTTGTTAGTAAAATGTTTCTAAATTTATTAGTAAATTTCTAAATTTGCTTGTAAAAAATTAAATTATATATAATAAACTGCCCTGTTCCTAATCTCAACAAACTATTTAAAACAACTTGATTAATACCACAGTAAACACAGCACATAGAACCATAGAAAATGCTACAGTGAAAATACATACATATATATATACACACACTAGTTAAATTGGCCACAAACCATGGGACCTTTTTTTTCTCTTCACCGCTATGCCGTGGTATTGATCCTTAAGAAAAAGCACCACAGGTGGCAGTGGGGAAGAGCTCTGGGATCAGCCCACCCTGCAAGCAGGTGTTTCCAGATCTCGTGCACATCACACAGGGTTCTGGATGCCACGGTCCAAGGCACAAAGACATGCTGTGGAGCAAGAGCCCAAGCAGTAGAAATGCCGACGCTCTGCATCAGCCGCGTGCGCTAAGTGGCTTTTTTTTTTTTTTTTTTTTTTGCGGTACGCGGGCCTCTCACTGTTGTGGCCTCTCCCTTGCGGAGCACATGCTCCGGACGCGCAGGCTCAGCGGCCATGGCTCATGGGCCCAGCCTCTCCGCGGCACGTGGTATCCTCCCGGACCGGGGCAGAAACCCGCGTCCCCTGCATCGGCAGGCGGACTCTCAACCACTGCACCACCAGGGAAGCCCTAAGTGGCTTCTTGATCATCAATGTGAAGGGAGCTTCCTCACAGGCAACAGAGCCCGGGAGTCAGCGTCCAAACTCTGCGCCCCACTGGAGACAACTACTGAGCCTCTCTCCGCCTTCCTCCCCTCGGCTGAGAAATGTAACGGGAGTCCCCAATGCACAGGGTAGTTAAAACGATTACAGGAGTCGAAAACGTTAAAGCAGTTAAAAATAGCTCATGGCATTTAGTCACTGCTCTGTAGGTTTGGTTACTATCATTATAGCCAGGATTTTCAAAAAAGCCCCTTCCTCAACTGTGTAGACGGGTATTGTACATTGTAAACCCTACCCTTTTAGGGGTGCAAATATCTAGAGTCAATGTACCACAAAAGGGAGTGAGGGTATACATAGGAGCTCTCAGTCCCACTTCATCTGAAACACCCAGGGCGGTTTATTAACTAGCTACCCACCACCCCAACCCAGACCAACTGGTCTGGAAACCAGCACTAGGAGCTCTCCCACCTCCCACGAGGGTTACAACTGAATAACAAGGTTCTGTACAACCCAGAAGCTTGCTTGATGATTCACTTGGTGTGGCCTGATTCTACTCTCCTGGGTGAGTACACTCCTGGTTTATAAAGAAATCCCGTTTCCCCTATTCTCAGCCATGCAGCAGCTAAACGTAGTATCTAAGCGCAAATTTCTCTAGACAGAGATTTGGTCCAAGTTAGTCCCAGCTTTAAGGGTCAGTAGAGGTCATCAGTTAGCACTTCGTGGATCTCTGCCTCAATTTAACCATCAACAGCCAACCATCTGTGAGCCAGATGCGATCTAACTTTCTAAAGCTCCCTAAAGCTCTCAGTTATAACTATTTTTATACTTAGGAGTTGGTGGTTTCCTAAAACAAAAGCTGTTCTCTTTTAGACGTGCAGGAAAGGCCAGCACTGCGTCTGTACAGCATCCTCCCTGAGCCTAGACCACAGTGTCCCCGAGCCCCGGAGCCCAGCAGGCTGGCAGCTTTCCACGAGATTCTGTGGACTGGAATCAGCTCTAGTCCCTGCTTTGCCAATAACTAGCTGTGTGAGCTCAGGCAATTAAAAGCTCTGGCCGTTTCCCCACCTGTAATCACAGAGGAGCAGCTCAAGATGTAAGGGCCCCACTACCCTGAACATATACCATCCCCTGAGCCACAAAAAGCAGACCACCCATTCCCCCTTCACAGTGTGCCGGGCTGGCCCATCATTCGGAGCAGTCAAGTTTAAACACTTTGGCACAAGAGTCCCAAGCTCACGTGCCTATGGGAACCAAGAGAGCAAATGAAGGCGGCCAGATGGGGGTTCCTGCAGCCTGGAGAGGAAAATCAGGGGTGTGGCGTGAGGGCTCGCTCCCGCCTGGAGGCCCCGGGTCTCTGGAGGAGCTGCACGTTCTGATGAGCCATGCGGCATCTTCTCACCTGCTCAGGTGGCCGTGACAGATGCCATCGAAGCACTGCTGTCCACACTACCTCCCCCTGCAGGCAGGGCAAGTCCCACCGGACCCCAAGCAGGCCTGTCCTTCCAGGCGGCTTAAGCCTGAAAGTGCGAAGAGCTCCCACCCAGTGCTTGGGAAAGAGGTCGAAATTCATTTCACTGGAACAAGTCCCAGCACAGCCACTAGAGAGACCACTACATTTGTTTTCTTAATCAAAAACTACCCAAGTTCATAAGCACAATGACTTATGGGCACTTTGAAGCCTTTTAGATTTTCTTTCTGTCTCTGGTCTCTTCTTTTTCTATCCCTGATCCTACATTGCTGCCAGAACAAAACTCTTCTGGCTCCACTGTTAAACACTCTCTTTGAGAATTAAAGGCGGGTTCCCCCTTGGGAATGGTGGAAGTATTCACCCTACCTCACCCGGCACACGCCCCTCCACCACCACCGTGTACACCTGACATCTGACCAGTCATGTTCAACCTTAACACCAGATGCCTGCACTCATTCTGGGTCAAAGACCATGTTTATTCCTTCTATTTGATTAGATTCCACAGGTTTGAGGCTTAGTAGTGTGTTGTGTATGATGGACCAGAGGTAAAGATCATGCAGAGAAAAAACCCCTCATTCTCCGTTTTCCTCAATCTAGTTAAGAATATACCATAATTAATAAAGCACAGTTTTTTAGAAAAAGCTTTCACATTTTGGCTCTCAAATACTTAACAAAAGTATACATTTCTTCAAATACATACAAATAGCCTTTGGGAAACCTGTACATTAAAACACAGCAAATAAAACTTTTAACAGACTCTGATAATAAGTGTCATTGGTGAACATCTTCACAGATTAGAAAAAGTCACGTTAGTAGCCAGCGAGTCCCAATCTTAAATATTTCCACGGACTGTAACGACACAGGGCACTTGAGAAACAAAAGCAACAAAATTCTCTTCAATCCTGAAGCATCCCCTAAAAGATGAGTATAAAAGAATGGAACATATGCACCTAAAAGTGCCTTCCCACTTTAAAATGATTCATTTCCACTAAAGCTACTACCCGGTTTACAGTAAACGTGTCACATCGTTGCCTATTTTTAAGTGCTCCCCAATCAGCTGATATCACTGCAGGCTGCAGTAAAATGTTTTTATTGTCCAGCAGAACACAACCATTTCTATACTTATCTTTTCTTTCTCATTATCTAGAAGCAGAAATCAAAAGATTCCACATTTTCAGGAAGTCCATTATATTTTTTTAAATAAATTTATTTATTTATTTTTGGTTGCATTGGGTCTTCGTTTCTGCGTGCGGGCTTTCTCTAGTTGCAGCAAGCGGGGGTTACACTTCGTTGCAGTGCGCAGGCTTCTCACTGCAGTGCCTTCTCTTTGTTGTGGAGCACGGGCTCTAGGCACGCAGGCTTCAGTAGTTGTAGCACACGGGCTTAGTTGCTCCATGGCATGTGGGATCTTCTCGGACCAGGGCTTGAACCCGTGTCCCCTGAATTGGCAGGTGGACTCTTAACCACTGCGCCACCAGGGAAGCCCCCATTAATGTTTAAAATAGTTTGTCAGGCTTCCCTGGTGGCGCAGTGGTTGAGGGTCCGCCTGCCGATGCAGGGGACACGGGTTCGTGCCCCGGTCCGGAAAGATCCCACATGCCACGGAGCGGCTGGGCCCGTGAGCCATGGCTGCTGAGCCTGCGCGTCTGGAGCCTGTGCTCCGCAACGGGAGAGGCCACAACAGTGAGAGGCCCACGTACCGCAAAAAAAAAAAAAAATAGTTTGTCATATGTAGTGCAATATTCTGAATCCTCACATCTGGCAAAATTATCAAATTATCCTCATATGTAAAACCCTTCAAATGCTAAAAGCAGCCTACTCTTTTAAAAGAGATAATGCTATGAATAAAAAGCTCTCGTGAGAATTTAAAATATTCTGTGTGTGAAATGGAAGCTAAACATCTTCAAACGGTGTGACTTGATTTATTAAAGAAGGCCTGCTACTATAAACCAATCTGACCAGTGTGCGCACACAAAAGCCCCACTTAATTAAAGATACACTAAGGAAGTTACACACAACAAATTAACTCATTATGCAAAGAACAACCTTCTAGAAGAGCCAGAAAGTAATCTGACGGCAGCCCAACAGCTCACTGTGCTTCACTCTGGCTTTTGTGCACTCATCTGTAATCTATCCCCAGGGAGAGATTCAATTTAAAAGGATGGGAAAAGAACGGAGGATCCTTCTGATAAAAACCACATCCAACATCCCCCTTGCCTCGCTTATGCAAAATCAGGAGCTTTTCAATGTGCGTTGGAGAATTTTAATAGGTCTTATAGTCTAAATCAGAACTAAAGAGCAATTCATAAAGAATTTTATTGTTTCTTAAAATACTGAAAAAAATAATTTCTCAGGGCTATATCCTGACCCAAGATAAGCATTATCCCTCCTGCAGCATCTTATAACACATAACACACATGGTTCATCTTATGAAATGTGAGATACTTCTGACACTCGTTATCAGTTCTAATGTTTTAGCTCATCTTTTAGAAATTATGCCCTTCTGGACAAATAAATGTGCAGATGTGGGAATGTCGGGCTGTTGAAAGTGAGATTCTGAGCCTGGAAAACACATTAAACTACATCAAGAGACAATGAAAATTTAACATTACCAAGGTTTCCAAAAAACATAGTAAATATTTCAAAACTTTCAACTCAATAATAAATCAATGACTGGTTGAAATCAAACTTTCACAGAAGTGCCTCCTTTGCCCTGTATTCACCCTAATGTGAGCTGAACAATACATTAGTGTTTCGAGTCCTGAGGTAAAAATTCTGGTGGCAGTTGTGATTTGTCATGATTTTAAAACTATCACCATCCAGTATGAGCAAAATGCTTGTTAAAAAATTCATTGTTTAGGGATTAGCGAAATTCAGTTAGGTCAATATTCCTAGAAAATAAAATTTAATTTATGTTGCCAAGTGGTTGTATTTATCTGACAGAGTCCCTTGTTAGTCTAAGTTCTATAAGAGAAGGTGATGATGATTTCTGTCCTGACTATCCCAGGATGTTTTATTCTACCTGCCACACTCCAGCTACAGAATTCTAAGTTAAAGTAGAAGAGGCTCAGGGCATCAAATTTTAGTAGGAAATGCACAGTGAATAAATTATTTCACAACAAAACAGTCTGAGTCATCCACCTATGAAATTATCATCCTTAGAATACATGCAGTCGGCCGTCTGTACCCACAGGCTCTGCATCCAAGGATTCAAGCAACTATGCGGGTCAAAAATAGGAAAAAAAAATTTCCAGAAAGTTCCAAAAAGCAAAACTTGAATTCGCCACGTGTCAGCATATTTGCATAGCATTTACATTGTATTGGTAATCTAATAAGTAATCTAGAGATAATTTAAAGTATACAGGGGGATGTGCTTAGGTTATATGCAAATACCATATCATTTTATACGAGACTTGAGCATCCACGGATCTTGGTGTCCGAAGGGGTCTTGGAACCAAGCCCCCACAGATACCGAGGGACAACTGTATAATATTACATAAAAGTCCTACTGCTGAAAAATGAAATTTCAGTAAGACGAATCATATTTCCATCATTTTTTGAGTTGCCCGAAGAATGTGAGCAAATTTGCAATTTGAGGAAGGAACCAATGAAGCAATCTTCCTTCTATAGACTACAATTGCCTCCCGTTTCATGATTACAGCTTTGCTGTCAATCATACAGGGAAGGGACGCCCAGATCCCCTCCCACATAAAATACACCAAGAAAGTCATTGTGAACACAGCAGCCTGCATCAACTCCCACACCTTAGCCGGGAGAGAGATGCTGTTTTGTTCTCAATCCAACTTGTCTTTCCTTTTCTGGCTAAAATAAGAAGGAAATGGGGTTTCAAATGCACATGAAACATTCACCCAGATTCAACCACAGGCTGAGTCATAAAACAAGTCTCAATAAATTTCAAAGGATTGAAATAATACAGTGTATATTCCCTAGCCACAGAATTAAATTATAAATCAATAATAAAGATATTTGGAAAATCTCCAAGTGTTTGGATATCTGAAAGTTAAGGGACATACTTCTAAATAACCCAAGGCTAAAAGAACTCACAGGGAAATTAGAAAGATTTTGAACTGAATGATAATAAAAACTCAACATATCACAACCTGTGGATTGCAGCTAAATCTTGATGGGAAATTTATAGCTCTATGTGCTTATATTTAAAAAGAAAAAAATGGTCTAAAAACAATTATCTAAGTTTCTACCTTAAGAAGCTTGAAAAAAAGACAAGCAAATTAAACCAAAGTAAGTAGAAAGGAAATAATAAAGCTAAATGAGAAATCAATGAAATGGAAAATGGACAAATATAGAATATCAACCAAACCGAAGGCTGGGTCCTTGAAAATTAATAAAAGTGATAAATCCCTAGCTATACTAATCAAAGAGAAATCGCAAATTATAATAACAGGAATGCAAAAGGGACATCACTACAAATCATACAGATATTAAAAGGATAATAATAGAATATTATGAGCAACTTTATGCTGAAAAATTTGACAACTTAGATGAAATGACCAATTCCTTGAAAGACACAAATTACCAAAACTGATACCAAAAGACAGAAAATTTGAATAACCCTGTTTTTAAATACAGATTCACAATTTAAAACTTTCCCACAAAGAAAACTCCAAGCTCAGATGGCTTCACTGTTGAATTCTCTTATAAACATTTAAGGAAGAATTAATGTTAATTTTATATAAACTCTTTTGAGAACTACGAGGGAACACTTCTCAACTCATGTCGAAAGGCCAGCATAAAACTGATACCAAAATCAGACAAAGACATTAAAATATATATGTTACTTCCCTCATGAACACAGGCACAGAAATCCTTAACAGAATATTAGCAAAGTAAACCCAGCAATATATAAAAGCAGTCAGGATATAAAGGCATTTTGTCCACAACCACAACTCTTAAGAGCCCCTCCTTCCCCAAAATCCAAACCTTTTTTTGTTTTCTAAAGGAAAACTATGTCTGGAAATTAATGAGTTTGCAGACTGAAAACTTTTCGCCTACATTATATTGTACAATACAGCTACAAATTTGCAGAATGCAGCAGTATTATTTTTTAATAATCCGAAATCAAGAGTAGAGAAATTAAATTTAGAAAACAAAGATGAAGTCAAGGGCGATATTCAAAATGCCTTCCATGAAGTCTCCGGACTGGCTGTGAGGATTCTAGCAGCGTGGACAAGAGAGGGCCCCTGTCACTGAGTACATACATGTAAGAAGAGAACCACAACTGTGTATATCACCAGGAAGAAATTTCCCCTGTGATTCTCAAGAAGAATGCTGTGTGAGACATAGTAAACCCATGTCCTCAAAACCATTCTTTAATAAATCCAGCATTGAGTTTCATAGGTATGCTTATTTTATCGTCTCCCAATTAAAAGGAAATGACCTCATGCCAAAAGCAATGGTGGGGGGGGCAGGAGCCCATAATGTGACCTGGTTACACAGCTCTATCACTGTAAGTTACTCAACTCCGATACCCAAACTTAGGAATTTTATAGCTACAAGTTTCCATAGGCAGGGTCTCTGTACTGTAAAGATATTTGTATCCCCATGAATGCATACATGATTAAGTCATCATTATAAACATCTGTAAAATATGCTTTGAGCTATTTCTTTAAACTATTTTCTCTGTGCCTATCATTTTTTTCTGATTCAGAAAAAATGTTAAAAGTACAAAATTATGACTGATCACCTTCTTTTAAGAACGCTTCCGGGACTTCCCTGGTGGCACAGTGGTTAAGACTCCATGCACTCCAACTGCAGGGGGCCCAGGTTTGATCCCTGGCCAGGGAACTAGATCCAACATGCATGCCACAACTAAGAGTTCGCATGCCACAACTAAGGAACCGGCAAGCCGCAACTAAGGAGCCCGCCTGCCACAACTAAGACCCGGTGCAACCAAATAAATAAACATTTTTTAAAAGAAAAAGAACGCTTCTATAGAGGAGGTCTGAGTTTGAGGCTGTATGCAAAGAAAATGTATTCTAGCATGAGATCCTCAGTTCCCCTATAAATTTCACTCAACTCTTACTTGGAGAGCTGTTCTTTTACATGTGTCTTTTACATGAGTCCTTTACACTCACTGCTGACGTTGACAGTTATAACAGTTCCTGCTATAGTGCTGACCAGAGTGAGGGCTAATCAGATGTCACATTACCTGAACTACTGTACCAAGTTTGTTTAGAAACAACACAAAATACCTATATGTCCTATAAATTAATGTTCTTCCTAAAACAGCACTTTTTAGGCCATAAAAGAATATAAAACACTTTTTGTTTGCCATTAAAACCGCTGAGATGTAGACGAATGCGAAGAATTTGAAGGTCGTGAATAACAACTGAGAACGTTAAGGCTCAAAATTAAATGTTAACTGGAGAGCAATATCTAAAAACTTCCAACTCCCAACTACTATGCCAATATTTCCTTAGCATGCCACACCTTTTGCCAAAATCTTTTTTTTTTTAAACTTAAACCACAGGGAAAGTAAATACTGTAATGAATTTGCAAATATTTACAAGAGGGGAACAAAGAAGTAAGCCAACTAAATTAAAGGAGACAGACATAAAGGGAAATAAGCCCAAGGCTCAGGGTTCCCAGCTTCTCAGAATTGACAGCGTAAGAATAAAAGGAAGAGAAAGAATTTTGCAAGACGAAATCTTGAAACTAATAGCTTTTTGCAAGATTAATCACAGCTATTAATCCCTCCTTGAAAGACAGACAGCAGGGAAGCGTCCCTGTCTCTAATCTAAAAGACCTCCACAAAAGAGCTATTATAGAGGCAACACCACCACAGGGACGTGCAAGCTTATGAAAACGCTAAACTACGTAAGAGTCGCCGATAACGTTAACATGCAGTTCTCACTTTTCTTCCTGTGGAGGAAGGTCTGAGATGTACTGCACAGCCCTCTTCTCCCCTGCCCCCAGCACAAAGGGCTTCCAAGTCTCTTCTGGAGTACCTCGGTTTTATCTTTAAAATGCATATAAAATGTGTATCTTACTCCACAATATCTGTATTTGTCTTAATAAAACAAACCTGCACTTCTGGACAAAGGGATGACCATCCCTGACACCCCCGTACCCCCCAGCAGTGAGGGTCAGCACCTGAGAACCCTTGCCTTTCAGCACCAGGCAGACGCGGGGCCTCACGGAGGAGTCCCTGCATAAAGACCCTGGTCTCCTGCCTCTTGCCCTACTGCCCACCTACTCTTTGGATCTCCCTCTCTCCTGCCCTCTGGAGGATATGAGGTGACACTGCAACAAAGGAGCCGGCCAGGATCAGACAAAGAAACCTGAGGTTTCTCAAGAAAAACACAGGTGCTGGGCAATAAATCTCTGTCAACTGCAAACCTAAGAGTCTCACTAGTACAATGAAACATATGCTTCCCTCTTACTTAGACTTTATACCAAAGTTCAAAGGTAACACCATTAATCATGCGTGAAACCATGACTAACCAAGTCATCACTTAACCACTCGTTTCCTGACTGCGTATGAAAGCTGAACTTTACAGCATCACTGCCAGAAACTACTAGTTTTGAAAAATCCCATTACAATCACTCTTCAAAGGGTTCTTTCTCTTGAAGACAAAATTTAAGGAGAGAAAAAAACCCATTTTCTTTACTACTAGCTGTCTAAGATTTTAGTGCAAACATATTTCCATGCTGTCACTAATAAGAAAAAGTATCCAGTTAAAAAAAAAAAAAAAAAACACAACTAGTGACAAGCATGATCAGAGTTTTTATCAGGTATCTATTCTAATAAGCAGATTCAAACTTAATATGAACCATATTTCTCAAAATCCCTAATATCAAGCTAACTACAATCCACAAAAAAATAATAAATTATGCTTCTGTAAATGTGAAATCAAAGCTCTTTTCCACTTATTTCCCATGACAAAATGAACCCCATAAATAGCAAAACCGTCACTTATTCAGAAAAAAGTGTAAACAGTATGTAAGCAAACCATGTGATTTAAAAAGTCATAAAGAATGATCTGCAAAATAAAATATTTCCTAATCTAATAATTTATGACTTAGAAAGTTACAACTTATTTCTCAGGCTCCAAAAATAATTTCTCTTAAAAACTTTTATCACAATGCAATGTATCAGTGTTATCCAATCCAAAAAAGTAAACACAGGATATTATATCAAATAAGTACCTTACAAAAGCCCTAGGACAACAAGCTTCCGTACTTAAAGATCAGACAAATTCCCACCATCGAAGAATTGCTCTTTCTGTACATAAGAAATACGTGGGCACTTTCAAAACAAAACAGACACGAAACAAAACTTTCAAATACTGTGTTAAAACAACTGGCTCTCCACTTGGCAGGCAGGGTGATGCAGAGAAGAACTTAGACTGTTACCTTACCAAACACAAAATCAATTTCAGATTAATTCAAGATTAGATTCTAAAAATTTTGTTTCATTATTTTTAAAGTATTAGATTTACAAACATAGAATAGTTTTGCAATTTGGGATGAGTAGGGCTTTCTTAAGCAAGACTCTAGACATAAAACTCAAAAGGCAGAAAGTTAAAATTCCTGTATAGTATGCACCATTTTTCAAAAAAAAGTTAAACGACACAGAAAAGACAGAAAATATATTTTCAGTGTGTATCACAAAGTTACTATTATAAAGGGCTCATAAAACAAAAAACAACCCAAAGGAAAAATGGATAAATAAATAGGAAGTTCTGAGCAAAAGATAAAAATATATAAGAAGATCTCTCACACCGAAGGGGAAAGGTAGGGGAGAGGGATAAATTAGGAGGTTGGGATTAACATATATACACTACCATTGATAGACAGTATCTATAAAATTATAAAATAGATAATCAAAATGGACCTACTGTATAGCACAGGGCACTCTACTCAGTGCTCTGTAATAACCTATATAGGACAAGAATCTGAAAAAGAATAGATATATGTATCTGTATAACTAAGTCACTATGTTGTACACCTGAAACTAACGCAACATTGTAAATCAAGTATACTCCAATATAAAATAAAAAACTTTAAAAAGAGAAAAGAAAATACTTAGACCCACCACTACTAAAGTAATGATCATATACCAACTTTTGACTACTAAACTGACCACAAAAATAATAATAAATAGATAACTTAACATTCACAAGAGGCCAGGAGCATAAATTATCTTTTTTAGTGCAATGTGTCAATATCTAATAAAACATAAGGTGTGCCTACCTTTGCTCCAAGCAACTCATTTATATTCTATAGGAAAAACTCCCATACAAAGAATACATCTGTTGGGCTTCCCTGGTGGCGCAGTGGTTGAGAGTCCGCCTGCCGATGCAGGGGACACGGGTTCGTGCCCCGGTCTGGGAAGAACCCGCATGCCGCGGAGCAGCTGGGCCCGTGAGCCATGGCCGCTGAGCCTGCGCGTCCGGAGCCTGTGCTCCGCAATGGGAGAGGCCACAACAGTGACAGGCCCGCATACCGAAAAAAAAAAAAATACATCTGTAAAGATGCTCTACCAGTAGTTATTTATAACAGAATATTGGAAAAAATATGAATCATCATTAGAGGAATGGTTATCTAAGTGAGGCTACCTCCATACCATGAGATATTATGGGTTATGTAGTGACGCTCACAACACTTCTCACTAGATGGGACCTGCAAATCCAGACTCGGTCTGGCATGGAACCCTCGTGTAACTAACCACAATATAAATCCTCTGCCTATCTCCCACTCTTCCACCTCCTCAAATGATCTGTTCCAACTGAAAAGTACTTGCCAGCCCCCAGACTTGGCTTACACTTCAAGAATTCCATCTCTCTGACTTCATCAGCATTGCCTGTCAAAATGCAAACTAACCTTATCTATCACACAGGCTTCAAAGATTTGGCCTAAGAAAACAAAGTCCAGGGACTTCCCTGGCAGTCCAGTGGTTAAGATGCCGTGCTTCCAGTGCAGGGGGTGTGGGTTCGAACCCCGGTCAGTGAACTAAACCCCACATGCCACACAGCCAAAAAAAAAAAAAGAAAGAAAGAAAGAAAACAAAGTTCATGTATGCAATCATTATTCAGGAAGATTCTCATGACATCCTTTATGATACAGAAAATTGAAACAATTAATCCACCTTATTTCTTTATTCATTTCAAAGTAAGTGGCAAATGTCAGTACACTTTGCCTGTAAGCATCTGAGCAAGGGAATATATGTAGTATAATCCCAATTTTTTTTTGCCCATTCTCTGATTTTTTTTTTAACATCTTTATTGGAGTATAATTTCTTTACAAAGCTGTGTTAGTTTCGCCTGTATAACAAAGTGAATCAGCTATACATATGCATATATCCCCATATCCCCTTCCCTCTTGCATCTCCCTCCCACCCTCCTTATCCCACCCCTCTAGGTGGTCACAAAATACTTAGCTGATCTCCCTGTGCTATGCGGCTGCTTCCCACTAGCTATCTGTTTTACATTTGGCAGTATATATATGTCCATGCCACTCTCTCACTTCCTCCCAGCTTACTCTTCCCCCTCCCCATATTCTCAAGTCCATTCTCTGTGCCTGTGTCTTTATTCCTATCCTGCCCCTAGGCTGTTCAGAACCTTTTTTGCTTTTTACGTTCCTATATATGTGTTAGCATACGGTATTTGTCTTTCTCTTTCTGACTTACTTCACTCTGTATGACAGACTCTAGGTCCATCCACCTCACTACAAATAATTCAATTTCATTTCTTTTTATGGCAGAGTAATATTCCATTGTATATATGTGCCACATCTTCTTTATCTATTCATCTGTAGATGGACACTTAGGTTGCTTCCATGTCCTGGCGACTGTAAATAGTGCTGCAATGAACGTTGTGGTACATGTCTCTTTTTGAATTATGGTTTTCTCAGGGTATATGCCCAGTAGTGGGATTGCTGGGTCATATGGCAGTTCTATTTTTAGTTTTTTAAAGAACCTCCATACTGTTCTCCATAGTGACTTTATCAATTCACATTCCCATCAACAGTGCAAGAGGGTGCCCTTTTCTCCACATCCTCTCCGGCATTTATTGTTTGTAGATTTTTTGATGATGGCCATTCTGACTGGTGGGAGGTGATACCTCATTGTAGTTTTGATTTGCGTTTCTCTAATGACTAGTGATGCTGAGCATCCTTTCATGTGTTTGTTGGCAATCTGTATATCTTCCTTGGAGAAATGTCTATTGAGGTCTTCTGCCCATTTTTGGATTGGGTTGTTTGGTTTTTTGATATTGAGCTGCATGAGTTGCTTGTATGTTTTGGAGATTAATCCTTTGTCAGTTGCTTCATTTGCAAATATTTTCTCCCATTCTGAGGGTTGTCTTTTCGTCTTGTTTAAGTTTTCCTTTGCTGTGCAAAAGCTTTTAAGTTTCATTAGGTCCCATTTGTTCATTTTTGGTTTTATTTCCATTCCTCTAGGAGGTGGGTCAAAAAGGATCTTGCTGTGATTTATGTCATAGAGTGTTCTGCCTATGATTTCCTCTAAGAGTTTGATAGTTTCTGGTCTTACATTTAGGTCTTTAATCCATTTCGAGTTTATTTTTGTGTATGGTGTTAGGGAGTGTTCTAATTTCATTCTTTTACATGTAGCTGTCCAGTTTTCCCAGCACCACTTATTGAAGAGGCTGTATTTTCTCCGTTGTATATTCTTGACTCCTTTATCAAAATAAGGTGACCATATGTGCATGGGTTTATCTCTGAGCTTTCTATGTTGTTCCATTGATCTGTATTTCTGTTTTTGTGCCAGTACCATATGGCCTTGATTACTGTAGCTTTGTAGTATAGTCTGAAGTCAGGGAGCCTGATTCTTCCAGCTCCGTTTTTCTTTCTCAGGATTGCTTTGGCTATTTGGGGTCTTTTGTGTTTCCATACAAATTGTGAAATTTTTTGTTCTAGTTCTGTGAAAAATGCCATTGGTAGTTTGATAGGGATTGCATTGAATCTGTAGATTGCTTTGGGTAGTACAGTCATTTTCACAGGGTTGATTCTTCCAATCCAAGAACATGGTATATCTCTCCATCTGTTTGTATAATCTTTAATTTCTTTCACAGTGTCTTATAGCTTTCTGCATACAGGTCTTTTGTCTCCTTAGGTAGGTCTATTCCTAGGTATTTTATTCTTTTTGTTGCAGTGGTAAATGGGAGTGTTTCCTTAATTTTTCTTTCAGATTTTTCATCATTAGAGTATAGGAATGCAAGAGATTTCTGTGCGTTAATTTTATACCCTGCTACTTTACCAAATTCATTGATTAGCTCTAGTAGTTTTCTGGTAGCATCTTTAGGATTCTCTATGTATAGTATCATGTCATCTGCAAACAGTGACAGCTTTACTTCTTCCTTTCTGATTTGGATTCCTTTTATTTCTTTTTCATCTCTGATTGCTGGGGCTAATACTTCCAAAACTATATTGAATAATAGTGGTGAGACTGGGCAACCTTGTCTTATTCTTGATCTTAGTGGAAATGGTTTCAGTTTTTCACCACTGAGAATGATTTTGGCTGTGGGTTTGTCATATATGGCCTTTATTATGTTGAGGGAAGTTCCCTCTATGCCTACTTTCTGGAGGGTTTTTATCATAAATCGGTGTTGAATTTTGTCAAAAGCTTTTTCTGCATCTATTGAGATGATCATATGGTTTTTCTCCTTCAATTTGTTAATATGGTGTATCACACTGAATGATTTGAATATATAGAAGATTCCTTGCATTCCTGGAATAAACCCCACTTGATCATGGTATATGATCCTTTTAACGTGCTGTTGGATTCTGTTTGCTAGTATTTTGTTGAGGATTTTTGCATCTATGTTCTTCAGTGATATTGGCCTGTAGTTTTCTTTCTTTGTGACATCTTTGTCTGGTTTTGGTATCAGGGTGATGGTGGCCTCATAGAATGAGTTTGGGAGTGTTCCTCCCTCTGCTATATTTTGGAAGAGTTTGAGAAGGATAGGTGTTAGCTCTTCTCTAAATGTTTGATAGAATTTGCCTGTGAAGCCATCTGGTCCTGGGCCTTTGTTTGTTGGAAGATTTTTAATCACAGTCCCACTTTCACTGCTTGTGATTGGTCTGTTTATATTTTTTATTTCTTCCTGGTTCAGTCTCGGAAGGTTGTGCTTTTCTAAGAATTTGTCCATTTCTTCCAGGTTGTCCATTTTATTAGCATAGAGTTGCTTGTAGTAATCTCTCATGATCCTTTGTATTTCTGCAGGGTCAGTTGTTACTTCTCCTTTTTCATTTCTAATTCTATTGATTTGAGTGTTCTCCCTTTTTTTCTTGATGAGTCTGGCTAATGGTTTATCAATTTTGTTTATTGTCTCAAAGAATCACCTTTTAGTTTTACTGATCTTTGCTACCATTTCCTTCATTTCTTTTTCATTTATTTCTGATCTGATCTTTATGATTTCTTTCCTTCTGCGAACTTTGGGGGTTTTTTGTTCTTCTTTCTCTATTTGTTTTAGGTGTAAGGTTAGGTTGTTTATTTGAGATGTTTCTTGTTTCTTGAGGTAGGACTGTATTGCTGTAAACTTCCCTCTTAAAACTGCTTTTGCTGCATCCCATAGGCTTTGGGCCGTCGTGTTTTCATTGTCATTTGTTTCTAGGTATTTTTTGATTTCCTCTTTGATTTCTTCAGTGATCTCTTGGTTATTTAATAGTGTATTGTTTAGCCTCCATGTGTTTGTATTTTTTACAGTTTTTTTTCCTGTAATTGATATCTAGTCTCATAGCGTTGTGGTTGGAAAAGATAGTTGATACAATTTCAATTTTCTTAAATTTACCAAGGCTTGATTTGTGACCCAAGATATGATCAATCCTGGAGAATGTTCCATGAGCACTTGAACAGAAATTGTATTCTGTTGTTTTTGGATGGAATGTCCTATAAATATCAATTAAGTCCATCTTGTTTAATGTATCATTTAAAGTTTGTGTTTCCTTATTTATTTTCTTTTTGGATGATCTGTCCATTTGTGAAAGTGGGGTGTTAAAGTCCCCTACTATTATTATGTTACTGTCAATTTCCCCTTTTATGGCTGTTAGCATTTGCCTTATGTATTGAGGTGCTCCTATGTTGGGTGCATAAATATTTACAATTGTTATATCTTCTTCTTGGATTGATCCCTTGATCATTATGTAGTGTCCTTCTTTGTCTCTTGTAATAGTCTTTAAGTCTATTTTGTCTGATATGAGAATTGCTACTCCAGCCTTCTTTTGATTTCCAGTTGCATGGAATATCTTTTTCCATCCCCTCACTTTCAGTCTGTATGTGTCTCTAGGTTTGAAGTGGGTCTCTTGTAGACAGCATATATACAGGTCTTCTTTGTGTATCCATTCAGCCAGTCTATGTCTTTTGGTTGGAGCATTTAATCCATTTACATTTAAGGTAGTTTTCAATATGTGTGTACCTATTACCATTTTCTCAATTGTTTTGGGTTTGTTAATGTTGGTCTTTTCCTTCTCTTGTGTTTCCTGCCTAGAGAATTTCCTTTAGCATTTGTTGTAAAGCTGGTTTGGTGGTGCTGAATTCTCTTAGCCTTTGTTTGTCTGTAAAGGTTTTAATTTCTCCGTTGAATCTAAATGAGATCCTTGCTGGGTAGAGTAATCTTGGTTTTTCCATTTCATCACTTTAAATGTGTCCTGCCACTCCCTTCTGGCTTGCTGAGTTTCTGCTGAAAGATCAGCTGTTAACCTTGTGGGGATTCCCTTGTATGTTAATTGTTGCTTTTCCCTTGCTACTTTTAATATTTCTTCTTTGTATTTAATTTTTGATAATTTGATTAATATGTATCTTTGTATGTTTCTCCTTGGATTTATCCTGTATGGCATTCTCTGTGCTTCCTGTATTTGATTGACTATTTCCTTTCCCATATTAGGGAAGTTTTCAACTATAATCTCTTCAAATGTTTTCTCAGTCCCTTTTTTTTTCTCTTTCTCTTCTGGGACCCCTATAATTTGAACGTTGTTGCGTTTAATCTTGTCCCAGAGATCTCTGAGACTGTCCTCAATTATTTTCATTCTTTTTTCTTTATTCTGCTCTGCGGTAGTTACTTCCAGGTCTCTTATCCTTTCCTCTGCCTCAGTTATTTTGCTATTGATTCCTTCTAGAGAACCTTTAATTTCATTTAGTGTGTTGTTCATCATTGTTGGTTCCTCTTTAGTTCTTCTAGGTCCTTGTTAAATGTTTCTTGTATTTTCTCCATTCTATTTCCAAGATTGTGGATCATCTTTACTATCATTACTCTGAATTCTTTTTCAGGTAGACTGCCTATTTCCTCTTCATTTGTTTGGTCTGGTGGGTTTTTACCTTGCTCCTTCATCTGCTGTGTAATTCTCTGTCTTCTCATTTTGCTTAACTTACTGTGTTTGGGGTCTCCCTTTCATAGGCTGCAGGTTCATAGTTTCCGTTGTCTTTGGTGTCTGCCCCCAGTGGGTAAGGTTGGTTAAGTGGGTTGTGTTGGCTTCCTCTTGGAGGGGACTGGTGCCTGTGTTCTGGTGAATGAGGCTGGATCTTGTCTTTCTGGTGGGCAGGTCCACGTCTGGTGGTGTGTTTTGGGGTGTCTGTGAACATATTATGATTTTAGGCAGCCTCTCTGCTAATGGGTGGGGTTGTGTTCCTGCCTTGCTAGTTGTTTGGCACAGGGCGTCCAGCACTGTAGCTTGCTGGTGGTTGAGTGGAGCTGGGTGTTAGTGTTGAGATGGAGATCTCTGGGAGAGCTTTCGCCATTTGATATTATGTGGAGCTGGTAGGTCTCTCATGGACCAGTGTCCTGAACTTGGCTCTCCCACCTCAGAGGCTCAGGCCTGTTGCCTGGCCGGAGCACCTAGACCCTGTCAGCCACACAGCTCAGTAGAAAAGGGAGAAGAAAGGAAAGAAGGGAGGGAGGGAGTGCGGGAGGGAGGGAGGGAGGGAGGAAGGGAGGAAGGAAGGAAGGAAGGAAGGAAATAAAATAAAATAAAATGAAACAAAATAAATTATTAGAATAAAAAATGTATTATTAAAAACAAAAAAATTAAAAAGTAATTTAAAAACAGAAAGAAGAGAGCAACCAAACCAAAAAACAAATCCACCAATGGTAATAAGCATTAAAAACTATACTTAAAAAAAAAAAAAAAAAACAGACAGACAGAACCCTAGGACAAATGGTAAAAACCAAGCTATCAGAACAGCCAAAATCCAGAACAGTGACAACACCAAATGCTGGCAAGAATGTGGAGCAACAGGAACTTTCATTCAGTGCTTGGCGTGTCCCAGGGTTTACTGTCTTTTTTAGGAAGTACGCACAGATAGGTAGAGAACTTGGGGCCGGTCATGGTGGGCTGCACTAACCACTTGGGCCAGGGAAGGGGTTCTCCAAGGAAGGGACAGAGGTTCCTCAGCGCCCCCCGCTGCCCTCAAGCTGCCCACAGGCAGTGTGCGAGCCCTCTGGGGCGACCTCGGACTGGCATGGCTGCGCATTGCTCGGCTGGTCAGAGCCTGCACCTGGCTCGTAATCCCAATTTTTTAAACAAAGTATTTTATATACAGTGCACACCCCGTTTGTGTAATAAACACTTTTCTTGGAGTGATAAAATTATAGATTTTTTCCTTCATGTGTGTTTTTCCCCAAATATTTTGCACAAGCTATTAAAATGTATAATTCTGAAATGGAGAAAGTCCTAAAAAATAAGTAATCCAAGAGTTGCTTTCATCTTCTTTTCCTTTCTTCTCTTAAAAAAATACATTTTGCAAAGGAAAAGCAATGTTAGCAACTGAATATACACATTCATTTTTCTTGACCCAATGAAAGGTTTCCCTTTCTTTTGCCTAAAATTGAAAACAGAACAAGATAAAATAGCCAGTGCTGATGATATGATCTAATTCTTACAGCAAATGCTTCAACATCATTAAACCCTTGAACAAAAATTCATTGTTCAGTTAGACACTTGGTATTTCACTTACTTATTCTAGCTTTCCCTTGACTACCTGTAGGATGAGAGCTGCATAATGTCGTACATCTCTCCAGGCCCTCACACCACAACTGCACACTTTATTGCAAAAAACACCTGAGGCCAGTGTTTTCAAACTGTAAAATGTATATTTTTTCACATGAAAACCCTGCATCACACACACAAACTCAGAAACTCTATTGACAGCAATCCCACTCCTGGGCATATATCTGGAGAAAACTCTAATTCGAAAAAAATACATGCACCCCAATGTTCGTAGTAGCACTATTTACAATAGCCAGGACATGGAAGCAGCCTAAATGTCCATCAATAGAGGAAAAGAAGATGTGGTATATATACACAATGGAATATTACTCAGCCATTAAAAAGAAGGAAATAATGCCGTTTGCAGCAACATGGATGGACCTAGAGATTATCATACTGAGTGAAGTAAGTCAGACAGAGAAAGACAAACACCATATGATATCACTTATATGTGGCACCTAAACTATGACATAAATGAACTTATCTACAAAACAGAAATAGACTCACAGACATAGAAAACAAACTTACTGTTACCAAAGGGGAAAGAGGGTGGGAGAGCGATAAATTAGGAGTTTGGGATTAGTAGATACAAACTACTATATATAAAACAGATAAACAACAGATGAATAACTGAATCACTTTGCTGTACACCAGAAACTAACACAATATTGTAAATCAACTATAATTAATTAAAATTAATTTTTTAATTTAAAAAAACTCTATTGAACAGTCTTACTCTATGTGCACTCAAATATTTTCAACTCTCTTTTTTAATGCTGTTTTTATCCACTAATGAAACACATTCCATTTACTTTGAAACACTGTTCTCCCACTGTTGTATTATGAAATTATACAGACATACAGAAAGTTGAAAGAATTAGACTGTGAACTCCCATATATCCACTGCTTAGATTCTACAAGTAATGGTTTGCACGTCTGCTTTATCACAAATCTATCCATCTATCCATCCGTCTATCCACCCATTTTCCATCTCATTTTGTGATGCATTTCAAAGTAAGTTGCAGACATCAGTAACCTTTCCCCAATCACTTCCTGCATATCATTAATTAGAGATCAATATTTGAAACACTTTTTTATCCAGGCATGTTTTCTTCCTTCAGCAAGACGTAATAAGAATTAAAATTTTACGCAGAAAGAAAAGGCCTTTGGCCCCATAACAGAGCCCCCTTTCCTGGGAGGATGCCCTGGCCTCCCCTGCAGCCACACAGAGCTGCCAGCAAACAGTCAGTCCTCTGGACCTAAGCAAGACCTGGCAGATCAAAGAAGCTGGATGGACCACACGCTGCTCGTGGCTCGCTTCCATGATACGTGCATTTCTGATACTGTCATTATCTGTACATTTATATTCTCAAATATTTTACTGCCTTCTGAA
Organism: Tursiops truncatus; assembly: GCF_011762595.2. Classification (NCBI taxonomy): domain Eukaryota; kingdom Metazoa; phylum Chordata; class Mammalia; order Artiodactyla; family Delphinidae; genus Tursiops; species Tursiops truncatus. The sequence continues at coordinate 158,506,992 of NC_047035.1, read as the reverse complement.
ACGGGGAAACCATTCTCCACGGCATTTAATAAGTATAAAGCATTGTTTTAATTCAAATATGTGGGGTGAGGCCTAAAACTGAGGCTCCATATTATGTGCTGCCTTGACATCTGGAAAACCAGGAGGGTCTCCAATGGCCTAGCTCAAGTCCCCTCCCCACCCTGATCCCATGGAAAAGACCCCCACCCACCCACCCTCCACGCAGGGACCAGGCCCAGTTCCTGCTCATCCCGGAGGTGCCGCCTCTACTTCCCCACCAGCGCACGAAATTATTCAAACGAGCCAGTTACATCCTGCTGGGGGAACCAGGGGGTCACCCCTCCCCCGATCCTACAAAGCCTTCCTCCTGTGGCCCCTGCTTGTTCACTCTGTTCCCAAGTGGACCCTCCCCCCGATCGGCATGAAGGGTTCTCCTCCCCTGGGCTGTGGGTATATGTAAGCTACAGTTTACGTAATGGCTTGCCGACCCGGGCATCTGTCCAGTGTCAGGTGTCATGGGTTTGGTCATCCCCGTATCCCTAGGGCAGGAATCCCTCCCTCCTCAGTGGAAGGAACAGGAGACAATCAAACCAAAGATTTGTTTCTAATTAGTGCATGCAGGATGACCAAAGAAAGAAAAACGTATGACCATTATAATTGCAACAAAATAGCAAATAAATTTTAACACTTAGGACATAGAAAATTAAGAGGGGGTAGTGATAAGTGAATACTGAATTTTGGCCTTTACAAAAACAAAACAAAACAAAATACTGCTGGCATCTGAAACTCAACACAGTCAAGCGCAGCATCTGAAACCCCTCCAAAACTGCTCCTCTGTGGATCTCCCCAGTCAGTGGCCACACCACCAGCTGTGAGGCAGCTACCCGAGGCTGGGGCCTGTGTTTCCTCTCTACCAGCAGAGCCCCAACACCTAGAGTGGGGCTTAGCAAAGAGTACGTGCGTTATAAATGTTTGTGAAAGAAATGAACGAATAGAAAAATGGTTTCCTTGGAAAGATTTAAGTCCACCTTTATGCGCCCCATCCGTTTATAATTTGTGTTTGGTTAAACTCAATTTAGAGTTGATCTTCTCATTAACAGCCTGTGTTATAAAAGAAATGGGATAGAAATAGATTGCTTAAATAATTACTTCTGCACTATTGTCTGTGTTCATTAAAAAGTGACAGATACAGAGAGGAAAGTTTAAGAATGATGTTGAAATGTTGGAAGTAGGTTACTGAAGACATTCCAGAACGTTGGACGCACCCAGCCTCATGTCTCCATCCCCTCTGACAGCTGAGACTCTCCACAATCTCAGATGAGAACAGCAGGACCCAGATCCAGTCCCAGGAACACGAATGGACAGAGGGAGAAGCAGGGGTGCGTGGTGCTTATCTGGTCCCAAGAACTAGCTCTGCGCTGGGTATTTAGGTGGTTGAGCTAATAGCTGTGAGGTCAAAGGTATCTCACTCATACAATTTACCGTTCACTTTTTAACAGAAGCCGAAGTTTATTCTGTGATTATGTGGTCAGGCAAGGAGGACTTCCTATTTCTGCGGTCACAACAGTCGAAAGCAGAAAGCCCTTCTAGGTACTTGGCTACATTTGCCTTCAAGGACAGGGGGAGTCAGGCCCTTAACCTTGGCACCCCAGGGACAGAAAAGATGTCTGCCACAAACATCACTGAGTGGCACTTACCCCGAGGACAGAGGGGTGAAAGTCAGGTCCCCTTCCTCAACAAGCTTATATCTGGAGAGGCAAAACTACAGCAGGGCAGCCTGATGCACATTTAAGAAAACAGGAACACAGGCACGCAGGGTGCCACGCCCAGAAGCCTGGGACAGGCGCCATCTAGGCACCTGGGGCACAGGACGCACCTGAGCTAAGAGCCAGGAAGGAGGAAGGCTAGTCCAGGTGTGGGTGTCTTGTTGAAGAAGCAGAGACTCTGAACTTTTCCTAAAGGCTATGGGTCTTACTATATGCAATGTCCTAAACTATTTTCATTTTAAGTCTTCTTTTTTTCATGCCAGCTTTAACCCACTAAGAAACAACCTCCCCTCCCTCCTCCCACACTGAACTAACTATCCTACATGATGTACGCATCTATAATTTTATGGAAAATACCTTTATTAGACAGCTAGACAAGTACCGCTGGTCCTGGAAAAGCTGGTACTAGATACATCTGTCATACAAGTAGAATCCCACTTTTTTTTTTAATTAATGTGTAGTTGATTTACAATTTCATGTTAGTTTCAGGTGTACAGCACAGTGATTCAGTTATATATATACATATATATATACACACACATATATATATTCTCTCACAGATTCTTTTCTCTTATAGGTTATTATAAAATATTGATAGAGTCTCACTTTTAATCAGCCCCATGGAACATCAAAACTACTGTGTATTCAAACCTCATTAAAATGGAGGGAAGCCTATTGCCACTTCATACAAAGTATTGCTGATTTTACTTGTAAATAAGTGTTTAAAGAACACACTACTACTACAGAACATAAAACCAGAAAAGTACAAATGTGGTCTTCAGTGAGAGGCTATAAATGATACATCTGAATGAAATACCTACCAAAGGAAGTGAGGAAAGAGGAAGGTCAGGAGAAGGTAACTCACCCTCCCCACTTAAACAAAATTGCTGCACACTGAAATGTAAGTTTTTATTATTTTACAGTTGATAACTATAATGGAACAGAAAGAGGACATTCATGGAAAAACTGGAGAAAACCAAACAAAATCTGGAGTTCGGTTAAGTAACACAAGGCAAGCAGTGGAAGAAGCAGGGGCACAGACAACCACTAGGGTTCACCTCCCACAGGCCCACAAGAGGCAAAGGGGAGGAAGGAGGACGTCAGAGGGCTTTTGCTAAAGAGAGAAAACACAAAGATGGCAGCTGGTGACAGCCAGGCCCCCCACCTACCCCCAGAGGAGGAGGGAAGGAAATAAGAAACCGGTGCAAGAGGGAATGGAGGCGGGGCCCCTTCCCAGATGACTACCAGAGCTGGGGGTCAGACGCATGTCCTTGGAAAAAGCTCCAAGCTGGGCAGCAGGAGATGACTCTAAGAGCTCCCTAGATGCCGAGACAATAGTTGATTCAAGCAGACACAGATGCTCGGAATGCAAAATGTTAAATATATATATATACACATATCAGTGGATCTGGTCTCCCCGTAAACAAGTGTTCCGTTAGGATTTGGCCTCTTTTATGACCCAAGTGTCTCAAAGACACCGGCCTTTTGAATCGGTGGCAGTGGCACTAGATAACGTCCTCTGTCAATCACCTTTGCAGTTACAACAAAACGGAGGTTTATTCTCAGTTCCTGGCAGGACTGTTAAAAGCGTGTTCAGAGCCGACTGCTCTTTTGGCTCCCGCCGCATCTCACACCCCCCTCCTCCCACCCGCCATCTCCCGGGTCTCCTCCGTGTTCACGGCAATCTGTTCGGAAGCTTCGAAATGTCTCCCCCACCAGCCTCTTGTATATTTTATGAACAACAAATTCTGTCCCCTCCCCCTCTCCTCCTGGGGACTCAAAGACGAATCTTGACTCTGACCCAAGAAAAATTAATGGGCATGTATCTTTTTTTTTAGATCCAGATCTCACAGAATAATAAAATCAATTAATTCAACGGTGATTTTAAACGATTAAAATGTGAAACTTGACTTTATAAGTCTGTTTATGCAGAAACATCACTATATCAATAATCTGCTGGGCACACAACATTGGAGAGGTCTCAAATCGCTGACTCTTAAGTTCAGCTTTTAATGGAACACACCTAGATATAAATGCATAGAACTTAGTTACACAGAACTTTTTCCCCAAAAATGAGCACTATGGCTTAATGGGACTGCTCTCTTTGCAGATGGACAGACCAATTGGCCAATGTCTACTCAACACCATATCTCCAAACACAATAAAATGCCAAACTTAGAAACAGGTCGTTTCCTATGGAAAAGTCTATTGCTATGTTTTCACAAGTCAAATTTTTATTTTTATTTTAAAAGAAAATCTTTGACTGACCAAAAAAACAGCTCATTCCATTGGTGTCATTTTCCTTGGACACCAAAAATTCTAACAGCTTTGAATGAACATGCCTCCAAATCTCTGAAGTGACAGACCCATGTGCACGGAAGCGCAGCCATCTGCAAGGGACCAGAAACCAAACGGCATATTCAACAGGCAGCACAGAAACTCTGCCCGTGCTGGTCAGTGCAACGTGGTCCTCACTACCCTGGGGTGTGAGGTTCCCGGCCAACAGTAGCCCTTATCATGTACGAATCAGCACACTGTACGTTTCACTGAGAAATCGCTCACCACCTCACGATGAAGCATGAACAAGAAAGAGAAGCTAACAATGGTGATAAAACGCTTGCTTCAGTGCAAAAAATAATGACTGGTTTTTGTTTGTAAACTCACAGGACACTTCTTAAGATTTCAAAATCATTAGAAGTATAAAAGTTTACAAAATCATTACAACAGATAACAGTAAGGCAAACTCCTACAAGCAGGTTCAGTGACAAAACCTAGTGGGCAAATAAAACATTTCCTTCTCTTCACCCAGCACAAGAATTGCCTTTTTAGTTTTCAGCATGTTTTTACTTCTGTTGTCTCAACCTCCCCATAACAACCTTGAGAGGATGAAAGGGCACGTGACGTCCCCAGAGCAAGGAGATTAACTGGATCCCCTGCCACCCCAGATCTTCCGACTCCCGGTTCTTGGTCTGGTTGCCCTGAACGGCATCAACCCATCGGTGGTCTCCATCTCACATCCTACAGCCCAAGCTCCTCACTTCTTTTCTGTTTTGCTGGCCTTAAAATGTCCTGGCGGGTTAGGAGCAAAACTGTGTCATCAGATCAGAGGCCATTAATTCGCCCTAAGAACACAGAGAAGCTCACAGATGATCTACTGAGCCCACCCCCTACCCCGCCCGCAGCCCAACACCCACTCCCTCGCTGCCTGTGCAGGGCAGGCTTCTCAAGCCAGGGAGTGAAACTGGCAAGAAGAGGGTCAGTCCTTACTTCCGTACTGCTTGCTGTTCTTTAAAAATATGTGTTATGTTTAAAAAACAATTTTTGAAAGAAGAAAGGAAATCATGCAGGCTGGCCTCCCTGTGTCCAGAGTGAAAAATCTACAACCAGCAACAGGGATGGGCACGTTGCAACCCCGCGCACTCCTTCCACAGGCTCTTTGCTGGAAGCAAAGGCTTTGGAGCCACGGGGTCTCGGGTTCCATTTCTCACTACAGCCATGCCAAAGTTCCCGCTTGTATGATGTGAAGGTAACACCTAGTTCAGGGGGTTACCAATTCACGCGGGAAGGCCTAGGAGAGTGCCCTGGACTTAGCAGACATTCAATTAAATTGTATCATCATCTTCTCATTATTCTCCACTATATGCTTCTCCCAACCAGGAAACATCTGGGAACGTCTGGGTTCCAGGGCACATGCACAGAAAGGACCGGAGGCCAGACAGAACCCCACCCAGGCCACGGTGCTTGTCTGCCCCTGCCTTCAAGAGTGAGCAGTTTCCTAAGCAACCAGCGCCACAAGTCTGGTCAGTAACTTCAGTCCTCCCGTCAACATGGCTCAGAGTCAATGACCCAACAGAGCTTTGTCAGCTCGCAGAGAAGGAGGTGGCCCAGCCTCAGACCCGCTTCTGGGATAGATCTGATGGACAGACAGCTGAATGTAGGGTAAAGGGACCCTGATAAGACCCCAACTTAATCAGCACACACAGAGGGCCTCCCCTCACACTTGCCTTTCAAAATGGATTGAAACCAACTCTTAAATTTCAGATCCTGAAATCTCCTGCCAGTTAATGCAGCGCGCTGAGCCAAAGGGGAGCGGCCAGGTTCTCCCCTACCTAAAACCCACGTCCTCTGAACACGCAGACATCCTCACCAGCCCTGATGGATTTTTACAGGCAGCACTGACTGGGAATGACTGTCTGAAGATGAAGTGACTTATTCCAGGTAACGTGAAGACTGATCCCGCATTTCAGCTGTCAGAAGTCAAGGCCACGGTTTGAGGGAAGAGGGCTGAGGGCTGGCAAGCCACAGGACTGCCCGGGATGGCTCTGCATCCCCCCACGATGGGGCGAGGTGGGGAGGGCAAGGCACGCCCTCTCACTGCGGCCCTTCCCTGCCTTGTAGAGCAGCGCCGGGCACCTGGCGCTCAGGGCCGCCCACAAGACTGCTCCGAGGAGAAGCATGTCTCTGCTAGTCGAAGAGATCCCCAGACACTCTCTGAGCCTGTGCAAGCAGCAACGAACAGCCAGGCCTGGGCGATCCTGGTGACAGACAGAGCACAGCAACCCCAGGGACCCAGACCGTCACCGCAAGCCCCGCTCCTGCATCTCATTCTGCTCTAAGGACCCCCTCATGGTATCACTCACAAATGATAATAAATAGCACAACAGCTTAACTTTACAGTTAAAGGCAACGAGCCAGGTGGCTCTGTTTCTCCTAACATTACTCACCTTGGGGGAAGATTTGCATTATCTGTGTAAATCTTAACGTATTTACCATGAGAAATCCCAGTTTTAAAAAAAAGTTCCCTGTTAAGAGGAATTCAGTAGCAAGGACATTACATTTACCACCTCAAAAGTAGTATATCTTTTAAGTTAATCCAATATTTGGCTGTTCATCTTCACCTTCCAGGATTGAAAGACTAAAAGGTTTCTTTTCACTCCTAAGGGGAGAGACTGGCACCTTGACCACAGCCTGCCTTACAGCTTTCTTTTTTTTTTCACTTGAAAAATTGCAAGGGTTTTATTATTTTTTTAACATCTTTATTGGAGTATAATTGCTTTACCATGGTGTCTAAGTTTCTGCTTTATAACAAATTGAATCAGTTATACATATACATATGTCCCCATACCCCCTCCCTCTTGCGTCTCCCTCCCACCCTCCCTATCCCACCCCTCTAGGTGGTCACAAAGCACCGAGCTGATCTCCCTGTGCTATGCGGCTGCTTCCCACTAGAACACTCTATGACATAAATCACAGCAAGATCCTTTTTGACCCACCTCCTAGAGAAATGGAAATAAAAACAAAAATAAACAAATGGGACCTAATGAAACGTCAAAGCTTTTGCACAGCAAAGGAAACCATAAACAAGACAAAAAGACAACCCTCAGAATGGGAGAAAAAATTTGCAAATGAAGCAACTGACAAAGGATTAATCTCCAAAATTTATAAGCAGCTCATACAGCTCAATAACAAAAAAACAAACAACCCAATTCAAAAATGGGCAGAAGACCTAAATAGACATTTCTCCAAAGAAGATATACAGACTGCCCACTAGCTATCTGTTTTACGTTTGGTAGTGTATATATGTCCATGCCACTCTCTTTGTCCCAGCTTACCCTTCCCCCTCCCCGTATCCTCAAGTCCATTCTCTAGTAGGTCTGCATCTTTATTCCCATCTTGCCCCTAGGTTCTTCTGACCATTTTTTTTTTTTTTTTTTAGATTCCATATATATGTGTTAGCAAACGGTATTTGTTTTTCTCTTTCTGACTTACTTCACTCTGTATCTTTACCTCAGGTTTTTGCAACTGCTATTGCCCAGCCACCAACTAAGTCAGCATAAACAGGCATCTGTTTACCAGCATATCGCTGGAATCTCTTGTTTAAACCTCCAAATTACCTGGCTTTGATAACCGCTCTTTACGACAAACAACAAAGAATTGTAGTCTTTACAAGGCAATGACTAGAGCAGGGCCAGGACTGAGGTGAGACAAGGGGGACTTGCCTGTGAGACAAAATTTAAGCGGGGGCCAGAATCTCATGAACACCTTAATGCAAGTTTTGAAAAAAAATCAAAATTAATGCCCAAAATCCATGATGAATAAAATGCCAAAATTTTAAATAAAAACAGGATCATTTGAGGAGAGTTTAGAAACTTCCCTCCAAATGTTCACCATAATTGCAGGCCACACTGTTCCCCGCAGGGATCAGAAGCAGGTCAGTGGGCTTCAGGAGATTAGCGCACAGGCAGGAGCTCAGGCCTCAGGTTAGAGACCCAGCCGCTTGGGGCATTTGCTGCTTCAGGTCAACCCTCTGTCGAGGGCAACCTGCCCCCCACCCCACCCCGCAGTCCTTCACTTCCAGGTGGGAGGAGAGTCAGCTGGAGGAAGCAGCGGTGAGAAGGCCCTGTGCATCCTCCCACGCACCTTCTCTGTCCTGAAAATCAACAGTGGTAACCAAGACACCAAACTCACCATGGTGCAAATAAGAAAATCTGAGTTAAAGGGGTCAATTCCAGAAATGAATACACACACTCTGGGCCCACCGACTGTTAGTGGAAAGGCTGGGACCAGAACCCAGGAGTCCCAGGCCCACCCAGGGCTGCAATCCAAGGAGATTCGGCAATCGACACGCCTTCTTTCTCTACCTCTTTAAAATTGTTAATATGTATTGATAATTGCATGATACTTATTAACTTTTAAATTTTTCTATGCAAAAAGCTCTCCTCATTTGTCCTCTCAGGATTATTACCCTTCAAGAATCAAAATGAGAGCAGTAACAAAAATAATACTCTCTCATACAATAACAGAGCTTCTAACAGAAATACTTTGCCCTGTTCCAGATGGAACAGCCTTGGAGATGCATACGTGCAACTTTTAAAAATTTAACTTTTTTCACACATCTCTAATGCTTTAACCTACTGGTACTCATGTTTAATGACCACTGCATATGACTCTTGTCGTTCAAAAACTAGAGAACTGATGCTTTGCAACTTTTAAAAAAGCAGATTACAGTTTTGTAATATGGCAGCAAAATGCCCAATAGTTTGCAAATGTCGGGTATTCATCACTAACGGCCGCCAGTGCTCCCTCTGTCCCAGTATGACCATCCGGTGACCAATACATTTTTCTTCAATTGCCAAAGTGTCTCCCTTTTGTTTCCCATTATTAGAAATAACTATAAAATGCATTATTAAGTTTTTTTTAATCACTTTGGAATTAGCAGATATTCCCATTTTACAAAGATCTGCAAGTTGCAACACAGAAGTCTCCTTAAGTTGCTTTTTATAGCGCAGGCTGAGTGATCATGTGTGGGCCATAATTCCTCTGAGAAGCTCTCATACATGTTACCTTTAGCATACATCATCTCAGGGGAACAGGTAACAGAACCTTGAATTCTCAGACTAGAGAGAAATCCCAGGCTCCCCCTCCACCTCAATGCCAGCAGCCCCCCTACAAAGTGTGCTTTGCAGTAAGTGGTCACATCACCTCACAGGCCAGAGACCTGACTGCCCCCATCCCAGCCAGGAGCTCCAGTCAGACATTCCTGGGTTCCAGTCGAGACTCTCACCCACAGGTTCTGAGAGATGGTGCAAACTACTTAACCTCACCACACTTCAATTTCATCTTCTATCAAAATGGGGATAATATCGGGCTTCCCTCGTGGCGCAGTGGTTAAGAATCCGCCTGCCAATGCAGGGGACACAGGTTCAAGCCCTGGTCCGGGAAGATCCCACATGCCACGGAGCAACGAAGCCCGTGCGCCACAACTACTGAGCCTGCGCTCTGGAGCCCGCGAGCCACAACTACTGAAGCCCACGTGCCTAGAGCCTGTGCTCCGCAACAAGAGAAGCCACCGCCATGAGAAGCCCGCGCCCCGCAACGAAGAGCAGCCCCCGCTCGCCGCAACTAGAGAAAGCCCGCGCACAGTAACGAAGACCCAATGCAGCCAAAAATAAGTAAATAAAATAAATAAATTTTTTTAAATGGGGATAATATCGCCTACATCATAGAATCAGTGTGAGGACTTAATCAAATAACGTATACAAAACCCCTAGACTGTGATATAGCCAGCAATAAACACCAGTGTCTGTCCCAGAACACTGGGATCCCACAGGCCACACGGCCAAAAGATTGAATTTAAAAAAAAAAAAAAAATCTGTTCTTAAATACTGTTGTCAGAATACTGAAAACATAATTTATTTTTAAACCACGGAAGTCAAATGTCTCATCCGAAAACAACGTAAAAGCAAACACCGGGAGCTACGACTTTACATAGCGCTAACCTTCTCCGCCACTCGACCAGAAGTGAACGTTATCAGGTCACAAGTCCACTGATGTGTGCTGATATTCTTGCTGAGTTTCAGGCAGCGTCCTGGAGACCCGGGCCAATGCCCTCACACTGCGTCCCAGACAGATGGTCTCAGCTCTTCCCTGCCCTCTTCCCCGAACCCAAAGCAGTCTTTTCATCGTATGTTCACCCTACTGGGCTCCCTCCTCAAAGGAGTTCATTTAATCAAAGGGCCCATGACTAACAGTGACTGCAAAGCCGCTCCTGAAAGATGCTGAGAAGGGTTCACAATAGTTACAGGAACCGCTCTTACAGGACGGCTCTGCAGCAGACCTTGGGACTGCCTGGCTACCCATCCACTCCTGTGCCGTTGCTGGTTCCCCGAGGTGGATGGAAAAGCTCAAACCTCGTGCTCACTGGTCTCTGACCCAGGAGACCTAACAGCAGCCAACCTAGCGCAGGATGGAGTGCAGGCACGGGGTCGGGGCAGCACCTGGACCATCCTCTGTCCTGTCTTCACAGCACGGAACACCGAGAAAATGTGGACGCAGGAGCCGACACCGGCCAGCCCACCGGGGGCTGCCACCCGATCTCGGCCACCAGGAGCCCTCCACGCTGCATCCGCTCCAGGCACCTCTGCAAAGCCCCACGCGACAAACAGGGCCACGCGCTCCGACCCCGTCGGGGATGGTTCACCTGCATCCAACCCTTCCACCTCCAAGCAGCAGCCTCTCCTTCTCCTCCCGCCTTCCCTTCCCTCCGTTTACCCCTTCGCAGACACTTATGGAGCCGCCCCTCTGTCTCAGACGCTTCACGAAAGGACGTCACCTTCAGAGCATCCGTCAGACAGAAACGGTGCCTTGATGCACAGCTGGTTATGAAACGCTGGCCGACTCAGCACAGCACTGGGTGCAGCCCTTCCACTTGGGCTGAACTTACTTTTCTTCCCTACTTTTCTTCCCTTAGATTTTCTCGTTATTTACTCCCCAAAGTCTAGTCCTAGTCTCTTACCTCCACCGTGTACCTTTGCTTTCAATTTACTTTATCTCTCTCCACATTTATAAATTTAACAGTCACGTGTCTTTATGGAAGACCTTGATAGCTTTTATACCAAAAACATCATGTCGTCTGGCAGATAGTTGGCTGGATGCTAATTAACACCACTCTCAATTAACATTACTCTGGAAGTGCTAGCCAGGCAACTAAACAGAGAAGTCAGTACTTGCTATGAATACAGAAAAGGAGGCAAAATTATCATGATTTGCATATGATAAAATTATATACCTGAAAAATCCAAAAGAATAACTTGAATTATTATAAAAAATAACTCATAAATGTTATGAAAATTAAACACAAGAATTGCTCCCCTATATATAAACTATAGCCACTTTAAAAATATAATGAGAAAAAGTTGACAATAGCAATCCAAAGGGTTTACTACCTAGGCAACAATATAATGTATTGGACTTACATGTATTTAGAACTCTAAAAAGTGATCAAAAAAAGACTTAAGTAAAAGGGAAATTATATATATTCTTGAAATTCTGGGGGGTTAGATTTAACTATTGATAAAGATGTCAATCCCCTCCATGAAGGAACTGATAATTAAAATGCATTCTCAATTACAATATTAACAGATTTCTATTTGTTTTGTTTGTGTGGAATGGGTCAGCTTTGGCAAAATGAGACTAAAGTTATAATCTGGAAAAATAAACATGGAAAATTCAGAAAAATTATGAAAACAAAATGTAGTGTGGAGGTGCCTTATCAGGATTAAAAACAGTTTGGGACTGAGGAGAGAAAAGGAGAAAAAAATAAACAATAGATACAGAATACAGAAAGAGAGTCAAACATAATTTATGGAAGATAAAAGCAAAAGCAAAAAGGATTATGAAAAGAAAAATGGCTCAGCAATTCCACTTCTAGAAAGCAACAGGCATACTTCTAGTATTACCAAACCATCACACACACACACACACACACACACACACACACACACACACAAGCACACACACCCCTACCTGAAAGCCTAGAAAACTGGAAGGCTGTGCAGAAGCCACAATTAACGAGTTTACATTTGGAGGCGAGGTGCTGGGGCAGGAGCCTTCATTTCTTGTTTGCACTGATTAAGTTGTCAAAATGTTTATACACTGTGTCCATTTGGATTATTCTTGGAAGTGAGATAAGAAACATTTTTCTTTTCTTATTTATACTCTTTTGTACTGTAAATTCGGGGTGGGAGGCACACAGAGGAGTACAGGCATTGCCATCAGACAAAACCGGGTTCAGAGCCCTCACTTCCAGGCACCGTTCACATGAGCTTGGGGAGGTTGCTTACACAACTTCATTTGCAAGATGAGGATGAATTCCTCCGTGAGCTGCTCTAAGTATTAAACACATAAAAATACTCAGCCTAGTACCTGGCACATAATTCCCCACAGAAAGGGAACAGTTGCTGTGCTGATGAGGACTAAGGTTGAGACAGCAAGAGCACCTCAGCTCTGCCGAGTAAGTTACCGAGTGCTTGTGAGACAGGGAGCTCGAGCTGGCTGCACAGCAGAGACACGCAGTTCTCCTAACTCATTGATCTAATGCTTTTCCCAGTAAACTAAAAGGCAGTCATATTTCCTTAGAGAATAACAATTTATATTTGTGGGAGATTTTTCTGTGGGACAAGAAAAACCCAGCTTCTAAGGTGGCCCGTAAACGAGAAAGTACTAGTGGAGACAAGCTTAACCAGGAGAGAACAACCCATCTGCTAATCACAGAAGAAGTATATGATAAAGGCCATCTCCTTCCTACCCCCAGTTCAAACCTCAATGGGACAGCTTGAAAATAAGGTATTCACGTCAGCTTGTGCAGACAGCATTCCCGACCTGGCAGCTCCACTAACATAAAGCAGCACTTTATATTATTTATGGGATAAACTTTTAAGAAGTCATTTAAATGTCCCTGAAACCACAGCAAAAGCTAAGAAAGTTTTGAAAAAATATATATATATGGTATTTATACTTTAAAGTATTTATACTGAAGCTAAGTCAGAGCTGATGGATATGAAGACCACTTCACAGTGTTTTATGGGGTCAACTGTTATCACTGACCTCAAATACTTCTGTCTCCCAATTCAGTGGAATCTCTTTACAAAATAGCCAAACAAAATGCAAGAGGTAGATCTGACTTACAACAGACACCTGTCCTTAACTGCCAGTGGGACGCTGTCACCTGTCACACAGCTTAAACCTGAAAAGACTGGTATTCGGTAAAGGACAGTGCTTTGATGTGTGGCCGTGCGCCCCACGTGCTAAACCGAATACTAACAGAGACTGGTCTCAAAGTCAGAGTGGAAATGCTTTCTTCTTCTACCACTACCGATTTCTCCAGATGTCCCATCACAAGTTGTCAGAATGGAAGAAAAGCAACAGAGCAGCAGGTAAACCCCTCCTGACACACTTGGCAGCCTCGGCCTTGCTGGCTCGGACCCCAAGGGTCGGTGCTCAGAATCCGACCCGGCTGGATGCGTGCACAAACAAAGCCTCTACTCTCCGCCCGCACCCAGCTGAGGAGCAGAACTGGATGACACACTATCCCTGACCCAAGGATGCCTGGACTGACAAATGGAAAAACTAACCAAGACTGCAGGGCACCCTTGGAGAAGCTGGCAGCCAGGCTCCAGGCAAACCTCGAAGAACAGGTGTATTGGTGCCAACCGTGAACCACGGGGTGCCGCATCTGCCTGACACACCAACTGGCTTTACCTCTAATTCCCGCCCCCCCCCCGCCACGTAAGGCCAGATCACTGCACGTGAAGCTGTGCATGCAGTCATTTAAAGTGCCAAAGGCACAAATATTCCTGAGACCTTACCACGTGGCGTGGAAGGTAACACAGAAAGTAACTCGCGCTCTGGTTAAATAATGCAATTGTAGGGTTTACTGCTGCCTATCAAAATACCAATCGGGATAAAAGTAAATATTTAGCTACTTACAATAGTTGTAATAGGATACCAGTCAGAGAATGCATAATATTTAGCAGAGGATTGGAAGCAAAGTTTTCGACCAAGATGGAAAGCGTGAAAGGAAATGTTTTGATTCTCATTAATTTAGTAATAAGTTTTCTTCTCCTTCCCCTCCTTTCAATCTTAACGCACCTGAATGAAGTATACACACCAGTGATTCCACACCATAAAATGCAAGCTCCACTGAACACGGTTAAAGCATTTGTTTAAAGCATGTGGGCATTTTAGTTTCCAACCTACGAAATCCTCGACTGATCTGGGCTGAATTGCTTGGTGGAAGTCTTCACCGAAAACAAGATTATTTAACCCTCCCTCCTCCAAGCCGCCACTTGCTTTGCAGGGCTACTGTCTGAGCCCGGTTCCCGAGACTTCAGAAAACTCCTAGAGAAGAGGGAACATCCTCTGGGCAGCCCGTCCCCACGGGGCATGGCAGAGAGTGCTGTGAACTCTGAACTTTCAAATACCTGGTTAATAAAATCCAAGAGGACGTTTGCTTCAAATCCTCTTCCGTCTCTAGACTGGCCAATCCAGCCCGTGGAGAAGCAGAGAATCATAGACAGGAGAGCGTGCTGTGGGCAAGGGAGGCACAAAATCGACCTCAAAGTGCAGGGTGGAAGTACAGGGAGAAAAAACTAACTCAAAGCCAAAAAGGGGCAGATACTTCTCATCTAGCATATGTTAGAAAATAGGCGTGCTTGTCAGGCTACAGCATGTTAACAAAACAGATCGGCCCTGCTTATAATGAAGCCACTTCAAAAGTGGCTTCCCCTGAATAACATAAGGTAAAGTGGTTTTTAGGAAATTGTGGGGAAAACAAAAATTAGTTGTCATAGCTCAGACAGCATATAGATTTTTTTTAATGTTGCTGAATCACTGACTTATTGAGAAATATACAAGCATCTGTTCACAGCACCGACAAAAACTCTTCCAAGTCACAGTGGCTATTTCTATAACCCCTGCCTTAGGTGACAACTTGTGTCTCATCCCTTACCTCTCAAAATAAGCAAGTTCCTCGAAAACAAGGACAATTTTTTTTTTTTTTTTTTTAAGCAGTACGCAGGCCTCTCACTGTTGTGGCCTCTCCCGCTGCGGAGCACAGGCTCCGGACGCGCAGGCTCAGCGGCCATGGCTCACGGGCCCAGCCGCTCCGCGGCATGTGGGATCTTCCCGGACCGGGGCACGAACTCGTGTCCCCTGCATCGGCAGGCGGACTCTCAACCACTGCACCACCAGGGAAGCCCGACAATATTTTATATTTACCTATTTTCTATGCATCCATATGACTATACAAGACATCTTCAAATACTTTATTAGCAACAAGGAATATTCTGTTACAATGAATCTGTCCTTTTCATAGCATACGTACACTTCTTAAAAGTCACGGATTCCAAAGTCAGGCAGACTCTCTTTTTCCATCTTCAGCTAACATCTATAAATTCTAGACTTCTCTGAACAAATTATACAGGCTACCCTGAAACCCTGCCAACTTCCAAACATTGTTTCAGATGGCATCAGATGACAGACAATCCCCTGACCTAAACTACACACACAGGAACATCTTATCACAGATAATTTTCATAGAAATAACCTCCCCCTTTTAACAAATGGCCTTTATGAGTAGCTAATAGCAGGAAGAGACACTTCAACCAACAACACAGACGTCAGTAGTGGTGAGAATATGGGTCGACTGCACCGATGCAGGACCACATGCAAGAAACCCCCCAGGTTTATGAACAAATTGAGAATTTCGATCAAGGTGCTACTGTCATTTTCCAAGGGCCTTAGAACAAGTGGGGTGAGCCAAAGACAAACGTTTTCATGGGCAAAGGAGGGACTGACAGCTCCACCAAGAACTGTTGGGTGTGTAGCCCTAGCCCCAGGTGCAAGGTCACACCCTCCCTAGGGAGTCCTCCCTTCTTGAGGCTCAGCTGGCCCCTCATGGGGTCTTAGTCAGGGTCTGTCTGGGCTCCATGCTTCTGTGATCCAGACCTGCATCTTAGGTACTAACAACGACCTAAGCAAGCTTCCACGGTCAGCATCTGCAGCCACTTCTTAGCAGTTTTCTAGTCAAATGCCTCCTAGGAATAGTCTCTCCTCAAGGATGTGGATGATCAAAGAATGGTCGTTAACGTGAGAGCTGAGGTGAGGAATGGGAAGAAGAAAACATCCCACCCTAACCACGTACAACACGCTTTTGTCCAGCTTTCCCTTTCCGCGCTCATCAACTCATCACAGAATGGAGAAAATGACGACAGATCAACAGAATCAAATAGTCCCTAATCTCAAGATTCAAGACAGGCTGCGTTTACCTGCCTCAAAGGGAACAGTGAGAATTGTGCTCACTGGCCCCTCTTGCTCTAGGGCTGGGGGGGTGGAGAGGAAATGACCAAGGTCACTGTGGAGGGCTCAAAGGGGAGCAGCTGACTCACAACAAGATGTCAAGTAAAACCAGCAGAGGGACTGGAGTCGCATCTGGATTGACAGCCCTGGGCAGGTAAACAGTACTCTTTCCTCTCCTTCCCCTCCCCCTCCTCCCCCTTTTTACAGATGATTTCTGTCCCTTTGAACCAATAAACTGTTTACGGTGCAAAGCTCCTAGTTTCTAGAGGACTGTCAGGTTGAAGACAGGTGAGTACATTTCTAATCCATCCTCCTCTTGAAATGTTATTCTTCTACTTGCCTTTCTGCATGAATCTTAGTTTCAGGTTTTAGACTCAAGTCACAAAAAGGTACTGCCGTTCCCCCAAAAGGAGGCATTTAAACAAGATAAATGACATGATTTCTTGAATATTTGTGAAAGAAAATTTCCCTTTGGCTCCTTTGTAGTGCACAATGTTAGGGGGGTTTTGTTTTGTTTTGTTTTGTTTTCCTTCTGATCCAAAGCCATTTTGGAAGTCTATGATGCCATTCGGAATCCTTTTCTTTACTTCTGAGCCTTCATTTACATGAAACAAAAACTTTATCACTTCAAAAATATGTATTTCCAGGATGTTTGCATGATAGATTCAAATACAGAGATTGTGACTGAACTTCCTAACTGAACAACAGTCTAAACTAAAAAAAGAAAAAAATTAAAGTTTGCATCCTCATACCACAGTATCTGGTTAAGGAAATTCACAGAAGCTGTGAGCTCAGGGACCTCCCCCTTATCTCCTATCTTCTTATCCACTCACTGAGACTCTGGAACAATCTGTTTTCTTAAACAATATATCCTAAAAACCACTGCGAATTCCCCTGGACAAACCAAGACCATGCCCAGGGTTCTGGTCCCCACTTACCCTCGTAAGGGACACGTTTTTTCTGACAACTGCTGTAAAATACCCGACATGCGATGCCTCACTTTGCCCTTACACCTGGAGGGCTTCGCTGCTCGTGCTTCACAAAGATGTTCTAAAATTCTCTCTTTTAAGGCAAAGCCGCCTTTTTACACATGAAGTTTTGAGGCATGAAATCTAATTTCCTAAACTGAGGCCTTACTGTCAACTCAGTTACGAGCCCACCTGGCTCTTTACTCCTAAATCGCATCTGTTCCCACCCCCTCTGTTAGCACTCAGTGTTTCTCTGTCATCCAGGAGCTGCCTAGACCATGCTGGACACATTACCATCATCTACAGGGGCCACTTTAACAAAACCTCACACAACCCAGGTCTCAGTCTTAGCATTGATGCAGGAGGAGCCAGGCTAGGAGATGTCAGCTGAATAAAGGAAAAGAGCTTTAAAATCCCACCAACTGTTTTTTGGAATACCCACCAGTTACCACGCACTGTGCGAGATGTTATTTCATGCATTCTTATGAACCTCCAGCAAATCTCTCAAGGAGACTGGCATTCTGCTCATTTTACAGATGAGGAAACCCAAGTTCAGAGAGATTAAGTAAATTTTCCAAGTACTGAAGCTGGGAAGTGACAGAGCATCATTCCTAAGTCTCCCCACCACACTGATCCATCCTCCTCTTGAAATGTTATTCTTCTACTTGCCTACATCTCACGCTCAACTGCAGGAGAGTATTTTGAAACGAAGGACATTAGAGAAGCCAAGAAGCCAAGTGAATTTCAATCAGAGCACTGTCGCGCCTGCAATTTCCTTTTTCCTCTGCTGTGCCATGCTCTCTGCAGAACTACACCTAATGATGAATCATTTTGTCATTGGGGCATCTAAGTACATGGACCTTCAACTTACAGGGTAAAATATGTAAATGTGTTTTAATTTAAGCCCTGAGCTTG
This sequence comes from Tursiops truncatus, assembly GCF_011762595.2. Taxonomy (NCBI): domain Eukaryota; kingdom Metazoa; phylum Chordata; class Mammalia; order Artiodactyla; family Delphinidae; genus Tursiops; species Tursiops truncatus. The sequence goes on along the minus strand of NC_047035.1, from coordinate 158,488,727 downwards.
GATTAATTTCACTGTTACTCATTCACAGAAGAAAAAAATCCCTAAGAACAGCTCCCACCCAAAATGCAAGACCTGGAGAGTTCTAGCCCCGCCCCCTGAAAGGCACACCTTGGACTCTGGTGACAAGGAGGGCTTAACAGCACTGGAAATCCCCCATTGTATAATGGGTGTGACAAAAACAGCTAAACTGACAGACTCAATTCTGTGTCAGACAGAATAGGTTATGTAAACAAAGGATACATTAAGGATGCTTTTGGATATCCACTCACTGCTGCCCAAGGAGAGCAGAAAGGGAAAAAGAAAAGCTATGGAATCAGAGGCACTGAAGATAAGTGAGAACTGAAACAAACGAAGAGAAAATACTTTATTACTGCTTGCATTAATCAAGACTCAATACTGCAACCAGAAACAGGAAACCAAAGAAATATACTACTGCACAGAAAAGAACAGCAAGGGTTTGGCAGTGGATTTTAGTCACACTGTCAAGTCTCTAAACTTAGGACCTAACTGGCCCTATCACCTCCAAAGAAAAGCTAAGTATAAATGTAACCAATAAAGATACAAGAGTACATTGTATCTACTATTAAGTCTATTCATTGTAGACACCTAATAAGTGTCTACAATGTGTCTAAATGAATAAGAGTCTACAATGAATAGACTTAATAGTAGATACAATGTACTCTTGAGAGCTGTTTCACCAGCAGCCCTGCTTAAGGAAAACATCACGTCACTGGTTAGAATCATCCAGGTTATTTCCACAAGAGACTGTCATCTATTCAGCACCTCAGCAAAAAGGGAAAATAAACTTCTAGAACTTTCTGCCTCAAACATTTCATTTAAGGATGATACACTTAGCAAACATTCCAAGTTAAAGCAAGTGAAAAAAGGGTAAAGAAAAAGTATCAGTCTAAAAAAAGAATTGAGAGAGTTGATTTAAGCCAGCCAATATCACTCCTCACCCAAAACCAAGGCAACATACTTTTGAGCAAACAACATGTTAAAGCACACAGATTTCAGTCCGCATAAAAAGGCTGAGGTTAAAAACTAATATTAGAGAGGATTGCTGAATGAAAGGTCACCCCCAGTGGCAATTCCCAAGTCACTCAGTTCACATATGAAATGAAAGAGTCTTAAGGTGTGATGTTTTAATATAGTGAGAAGCTCTGCATACACCACTGAGCTTTCTGCTTAGAACATTTACGGATTTTTAAAATCCTTTATTTTCCTTGGAGATTTCTTTATTCATTTTCAGAAACAGAACTTTACCCATCAAAATCTTTCACGTTGCCATGAGGTATTCAGGTTTCAACAAGTTCACTGTAATTCCAGGCTCCAGCAAACTGTATATTATATAAGTAAACGTAATGCAGGAGGCAGCCTCCAACAGCACACCCCGCCTCCTGCCACCACCACCCCGCCGCCGTGATCTTCACCTCCTAGTTGTCAGGGCCCTGTGTGGTCGCTTCCCCGTGATCTACTTTTAATGAAGAGAATCTAGCAGAAGTGAGGGCCTGTCACTTCCAAATTAGGTTACAGAAAGCAGGTGGCTCCTGTATTAGGCGCTCACTCGCTATGGTGAGGAACTGAAGCCTCCTGCCGACAGCCACGTGAGTGAACCTCAGCGGGTTCCCCAACCCCACTCTGGCCTTCAGACAACCGCAGCCCCGTAAGAGATGAGCCAAGAACCCAGCCTAGCCACGTTGTAAGTCCTGCCCCCCAGAAACGACGAGTTAATAAGCATCCAGGGTTTTAAGCCTTTAGGTTTGGGGATAATTTTTATACTGCAATGGATAAATTATATAAATAAGATAATTAATATACTTTTTTTACATAGAGCCCATCATAGAAGAGAGAACATTATTTGGGCATAAGGTTCATCCAATCTTTTTTTTTTTAAGGCACAAATGTATTCAAGTATCTGACCTTATTGAAAAAAGAATCCTAATTTGGATTTATTATTTTTCAAACATTAAAAAAAAGTTACACACATATCTTAGTATCTAGGGTAGTTTAAAACTAAACAATTAGGATTTATGATTCTTTAACTCTAAGAAAATGATCAGGGAAGCATTTCAGAAATACAGCCAAACTATTAAATTCCTAGATTCCCAGAGGCAAATAATGCCACTTTTCTCCTACTAAGTTGCATAAAATGATCCAAGCATTCCTCCCATGACACTTAAGTGAGTAGATTTCCCTGGAGAATCAATGTTAAGAAAAGACACATGCCTTCCTTCTGTAATATCTTTGTAGTATTTTATTTTTATTTTTTATTATGTATGATACATTTTTATTTTTTATTTTTTTATGTATGATACATTTTTTTTTACATTTACTTTCTAGTTAAGAACCTGATGTCTTAAAGGAACAAAGTGCTACCACCAAAGGAATTATGGATGCCATGATAAAGGAACTAGGGAGGAAGAGGTCTCAAGGATGGGGCTTGAAAAGGTGCTTCCATACGTGTAGGTAGCTTTGTATATGATGCGTGAGAACCCATGAGATGTATCCACATAACATACACATGAACATGTGCACACACCCACAAATGAGACCTCGATTTCACTTAACAGGGCTATTTTTTTTTTTTTTTTTTTGGCTGCGTTGGGTCTTCGTAGCTGCGCGCGGGCTTTCTCTAGTTGCGGTGAGCAGGGGCTACTCTTTGTTGCGGTGCGCGGGCTTCTCATCGTGGTGGCTTCTCTTGTTGTGAAGCCATGGGCGTTACGCACGCGGGCTTCGGTAGTTGTGGCATGTGGGCTCAGTAGTTGTGGCTCAGTAGTTGTGGCGCACGGGCTTAGTTGCTCCACGGCATGTGGTATCTTCCTGGACCAGGGCTCGAACCTGTGTCCCCTGCACTGGCAGGCAGATTCTTAACCACTGCGCCACCAGGGAAGTCCCAACAGGGCTCTTTTGATGCCTTCGTTTACACTCATACTTTTAACGACATTGAAACAAGTTTACCTTGAAAAAAGAAAATCATAAAAACAGAAACTTCTGTTTCTGCCTCTAACTCTGAAAGTCATCCAGTTCAACCCAATAACAGATTAGGTCCGAAAACGCAAGAACACTTAGCAACCTATCTGACTAAACATTTTACTTTTGTAAAGTTTCTTTCCATCTAAATGATACAAGACAAAAGCTCTTATATGTTCCACAAAGTAGCTTTGATATATTAGAGACTGGGGTAGGGAAAAGTGATTTTGCTGCTGATGAAGAAACTGCACCTATTGGCGCTGGGACTGGAAGGGCTCCGCACTCCCAGAGAACACGAGGTCTCACACCTAGCAAGCAGCACACCTGCAGAGCGCTCCATCTGTCCTGTGCAAACACAACATACACCTAGGGTATACACCTAGGGTATACGTCAGAACGTCAATATTATCAGACTGGTTCAAACCAACACTCCATACCCTGAGCATTTTCTCTCCAACGTGGGCACTAGGGACAGATCCCGCCATGAGAACTCACATGTCCTCCTCTGTCTTAGTAGTTCTCCACGGGGAGGTACCACTCCCTGGCAGCATTTTGGAAGTTCTGTTGTCACACGGCTGGGGCACTGCTGGCATTTAGTGGCAGAGGTCAGGGAAGCTAGACAGCCTGCAGTGTGGGGACAGTCTCCCAGAGGGAAGAAATCATCTTCAGCTTCTGACGGTCCCACTAGACACTCAGGTAAGTAACAAATTGTTTATAAATTTCTGATCCTTGAGCTTAAATCTGTCTTACACAGTATTTTGCCCAGTTTCAATGGCACTCAATATTGTAGGAGTGCAGTAACCATGCAAATTGAGCAAAGACGGCCTGGAAAAGTTCAACTTCGACACACTGGTTTTCTAATACTTCTAATTTAACATCTCTATCCACAAAAGGAATAATATAACACTCTGAGGGTAAAGACTCAAACCTAAACAAGATGTCCAAACCTATACTTTCTTTTTTTTAAAATTTATTTTATTGAAGTATAGTTGATTTATAATGTTGTGTTAGTTTCTGGTATACAGCGAAGTGATTCAGATATAGATATATAGAGATATAGACATAAAATAGTTTGCATCTGCTAATCCCCAACTCCCAATCCAGTCCTCCCGCCAGCCCCTGGAAACCACAAGTTCTCTATGTCTGTGAGTCTCAAAAACCTATACTTTCAAACTAAAACCATCCACAGACATTACACATCCCGGGGAACAGCTGGCTCAGCCAGCGCCTTAGAAAGAGAAACAAAGCCAAGCTGGGTAGGCCACGCAGAGGTCTCAGCTGGACACTCGTTATTCAGATCTGGCCCTTCTTCCAGCCCCTCTACTGTGCACAGGGGCAGAGAGAGCTCAGATTTCTCAGCTGAGGGCAGTGATGGTACATGAACGGTATCAGTGACAGAGCTAACATCTCTGTGGTGATTATGAGCCAGGAAGCACTCTCGGCACTTCCCACCCATGAACTCCTGTGACCCCCACTCCATCCTAAAAGCAATACTATTACGGCCGCCCTCCCTCACTCCCGTCTTCCAGCTCAGGAAACTGAAAGCACAGCCATGCGAGGTCATGGCCTCAGTCTACACAGGTCTTGGCGACAGAGCTAAATTTCAGAACCAGGCAGCCCACCGACAGCCTGAGTTCAACAGATAATCTGAAGAATCAAACTACATTTGGTGAAATGACTGTTTTAGGGTTATACACAGTAGTTCGTGTTAACGGTGTGTTTATCAACAAACTGCCGCTTACCCAGCCAATCAAGACGTTGGACTTGCGCTCGAATAAGCACGTGGATTAACCGATATTGAATTACTTATGTTTCATTCGTCATATTTTATCAGACTTCTTTGTAAGGATCTGTGTAACCCCTTAGCAGGGAAAATCACCCAAAACTGAAACAAGCAGGTCAGAAGTAGGTATTTGTCAAGGGAAACACCTCAAGGTACAAGAGCAGATTAAAATGCTCTGATTCCACACAGGCATCTGTTCTGCCATAAGCGACCACCTGCTTCATACCCCAGACAGCAAAACACTTCAATAGCAAGTGTCAAATCTGATTCCTAATCAGGAAACAATTGTCTACATTTGCTACCAGCCCCAAAGCTGATCCGAAACTCCTGGGGCAAAAGTTAATGGAAAAACCGTAGTACAGGTACATATTCTAATGAGACTAGATATTGGCCAAGATTCCTTCCAGCCGTAATATTTTAAGTAATTCATTGGCCAAAAAATATACAACTGAAGAGATAAGATGAGAAATGTTGAGAAATTTTCAGAGGGAAAAAAAAAGCAGTTTGGGAAACAAAGACCTTTGAGTGAAAGGTCCAGTGGGCCTTCAGCTGCTGGGCCAGGAACTTGGGTGAGCAGGGGGTCCCCAACCCAAAGGCACAAAAACTGACACAACCACACCCATGGTTAGAAGGCACTTTTAAGACAGAGGATGACTTTCAGGGATTCAGAAAAGCAAGCACGAGAGCCAGTTAGGACGTGAGGAAAGGCTTTTATCGGGGAGACCCACAAAACATTGAGTTGGACGCTAAAGACTCAACAGGTCCTCATCGGGCCCCATGTGAAAGGAGGCAGGCAGGGAAAGGAGGCCCCCAAGCTGCAGGGCACCACAGGCAGGGCGCACGTGGGATGCAGGGCAGTGTCATTCAGGAAGACGGTCCAGGAAAGCTGATGGGATAAACCAAAGATGGGGTGACAGTCTGCACTTGTTTCCACGGGCAACAGAGAGCCTCTGGGGCTCACTCAGCACCTCTTACAGGCCAGATCCTGGGGGGACATCACAAACTAGAAAAACCAAGTGCTTGTTATAACAGAGCTTGAATTCTAAGAGGACAAAACAGAATCAAAGATGTAAGATGATTTCATTTGGGAAGAAGGGCCCTGAAAAATGAAACAGGATAAGGAGATAGAAGGGCGTGGAGCCCAGCGACTGGTCAATGCCACACCTTGCTCCTCTGGGCACAGGGAAGCAAGGAACAAACGCAGCTCTGGGAGCCTGAGTGACAGGCCCTCGAGAAGTGCCTCTGCACACCTGAGCATCCCGAGAAAGTCAACCGATTCCATGTCTTTTTAATACAACCTCAATGAACTGAGCTAATGAGAGGCAACCAGTAATGGCTTCTTGTTAAAGCGTCTTGAAGAGTGGCCTCCAGTTCTCTTTGGGGTTTTGGTTGACAAACACGTCCACTCCTGCTACTGCTGCAATCCAGACACTGCTGGACTCAAGTGCAGGGGTGGACACCCTCCCTTGGTAAAGTTCCAGGAAGCAGAGGACAACAGCAGACTTTTCATTATTATTTCTGAATAAATTTAGAAAAAATTTTTAAATGATATAATTCAGTAGATAAAGGTGAAATGAAGCCTTACTTTCATAAATGTTGGTATGCTGGTGGGACTACAAAATTACAGCCTTTCTAAAAAGCAACATGGCAATATAGACAATTTGTTTCCTTTAACCCAATAATTCTTCTTTTGGAATCTAAAGACAATATTGGATATTTAGATAAGTATTTACATATAAACAAGCTCGGTGCAGGGTTATTTATAAAAACAGTTTAAATATCCAGGAAGAAAAGTTATGTAAATAGTATATCCATACAAAGAAACATGTAAGCCATTAAGAACGTTTAAAATAATATTAATAGAAGAAAACATTAATATGTTTTTAAAGTAGTAAATAATCATCTTAGTGTGTGACCACCAAATTCATAAGAATATGAGAGGAAAAAAAGATGAAAATACAAAATGTTAAGTGATGAGATTCCAATCTGTCTGTAAGAAGCATGAATTTGTTTTTTTAAAAGCACACGCAAATGTTTTCTTCTTTGAAACTCTTTACCAACCTCGTCTCCTTATGTTGCCAGCTGTCTTACTCCACTGAACTTCAGTGCTCAAAGGACCTTCCAAGGTCCAAGTTTACCACATACAGCCCTGAAGCTGTCCCTCTGAGAGCATCACCACAGAGGGAAAAGGGAAAGGAGCCCTGACTTGGCCCTTATCCACCTTTATTCTCAAACAGCTTGGTCCCTGGCTCCCAGCCCTGGCTGCAGCCCTGCACACATGTCACCACCTGTGAGCACAGTTGGGGTGTGGCTCCAGCCGGCACCGAGACAGAGCTCTGATGGGTGTGACTCCCTTAGTTCTAAACAGGTAAATACCCAGTTCTCAGCGCTGAGCTCGAGTTCACCCTCAACCTCAGTGCTCAGCCCTCACTGCTCACCAACCTGACAACACTCATGTTCACCACCTCCCCTCCCCAGCCTTCCATCAATAAATTCAGTAAACTCCCTCGACATCTGCCTCCTGCCAAAGCTGAATGAACTCCATCATCCCACCGGATCTCGATCTCAGTTTGACGTCGCCGTCAACGAACCCTGACTCCCCATAGAAACAAGCTGACCCACTTTGCGCTCCGAGGTAGGCGCTGCCACCGTCCGACAGGTGTGGGGCTCGGCTGGATCTCAGCACCGACCGCGTGCTCTGTCAGTGACCCTGCACACCGCAGCCTCGGCCACAGCTCTCGGACCACCACCCTGAGCCACTCTGTCACCACTTACTAACCCACCTCGACAACCAAGTTCTCACTTAAAAGACAGCTTTCAACTGGTTTAACTGAAAGCCTCTGAACACAAAATTCGGCATCACCGAAGGATGCAGCCAGCCCTGCATTCTTTCTGACTCCCTCCCACCGTACTCACGTTTATGCCTCCATTTAGAAGGAGCCAGTCTTTAAACTGGTGAACGAGAGCTGGCCCACCTCTTGCCCACCCTCCGAAATGTCATCAACTACTCTTCAGCTAGATTGTGCCTGGACCATGGACGCCCTCCTGTAAATGTACGGGTTCTGCATTTGTGTATTCCGCTACCATTTCAGTGACAGCCCCTCGAAGACCAGCACGTGACTAACGTTTACCGTGTACCCGTCAGTGCTTCACACGGCACTGCGAATCCTAGGAGTGCTTTAAAAGAATCTATCCGAGGACTTCTCACAAGCATTACGGTATGAAAATGAAGAGGCCATCAGTGCCCTTTCCATATCCTCTGATATTCTCTGGGTGACCTCTAAGCCTCACTCTTCTAATCTATAAAAATGAGGCAGGGGATGTCACAACAGTATCAACCTCCCTCATATATTGAAGCTGTTTGCATATATTCCAGCAATTACAATAGTTCAACTTACTCCCAAAAGCCCACCCCAGCTTCACTGTAGGTACATATGAGTTCCTCCATTTATGTGACATCTGTCACGTACATACCCACCGGGGCGGAGGATGAACAGGAGCTCTGCTCTCACGGAGTCCACGGTCTGATAAGAACACGAGTGGGTAAGAATGCGTATAACAACATGTTACAGTATAATGCCACCGGAAATGCGATGGGATCGCTAAAGAACAACAGGGCTGGGTGAGCGAGGGTCAGAAAGAGGCAGAGTAAGTGTGTGTCTAAGGAGGAGGGGGGAGGGGACATTTGGGAAGGATGGGTTCAGTCACAAAAGACTGCTTAGGGCTTCCCTGGTGGCGCAGTGGTTGAAAGTCCGCCTGCCGATGCACGGGACACGGGTTCGCGCCCCGCTCCGGGAAGATCCCACATGCCGCAGAGGGGCTGGGCCCATGAGCCATGGCCGCTGAGCCTGCGCGTCCGGAGCCTGTGCTCCACAACGGGAGAGGCCACAACAGTGAGAGGCCCGCGTACCGCAAAAAAAAAAAAAAAAGATTGCTTAACCAAACGCTGATGGAGATTAACTGAGGGAAACAGCAACAACAGAATTAATTGCTCTCTTCCCCATTAAAATACTTCAGCTCTAAAAGGATTTTACAAATGAAGGGACCTCAATGTTTCTCAGTTCTGCCATTTGAAAAACAGAACAATACTTATAGCACTTTACATACCATGAGAAAGCAACCAAAATGCTCCAAATAACTCAAAGGTCTTTTTAAAAAAATAGGTTATACATCAGCACAGTCATTAACCCTGACGGACTGATTACTGAGACTTTTAAAGAGTTACATTAGACAAAACTCTTCAGTGTCCATTTTTTCTCTGTATAAAACCGTATCCAGTGTTCTTCAGTTACACTTCTATGCGCTTCACACACGACACCCCACAACCATTCCACACTCCGAGAATGACAACTCCCTGCAACGCGCCTCCTAATTAACACGGGCGACACTGGCCTCAGCAGCACGACTGCTGCCATTTATCCTCAGAGAGCACTAGCTCTGCTCCAGCACATCCTCTTCCTAGACTGACAACATGCATTTGTGTCTGAAATTGGATGTGAGGCCTACGTGCCTCTTTACGTAACCCCCCAGCTGCTGAGTCTCTGTGGCTCTTTTCTAAGTGGCATTCATTCAGAATGAGGAAGGGGGGGGCGGAGGGGGAGGTTCCCTGCTCTGATCTGCCCTTACTACCAAAGCCAGCTTTATCTTATTAAAATACAGCCCCAATCACTTAATTCCCCCGCTCAAGTACTTTCAATGGCTCCCAATTACTTCCTAAATTAAGTATCAGCTGATGGTCCGACATCCAAGACCCTCTATTACATGATGCCATTTTTCTGTCTTGTCTGCCACCTTACAGCTACATTATTCAGCCAAATATTCCCTGCACCTCAGACATGAGCCATCGTGTCACCTCTGTGGCTCGCCATGCTGTCCCTGCCAACATGCCCACATACCTGCTCTTCTATTAAGATCCACTCAATGCCGTCTCCCCTCCAACATCTTTCCTGGTTGTTCAACCAATGATCATCTCTCATGCCTTTGAGCTGCAAAAGCACTTTCTCCCTCTGATTGAAACTATCCCTTTTTGCCTGGTACTCCTGAACTAAGCTTATACCTCTAGCCCTGAGCTAGCCTATAAACTCCCTGAAGACAGAGCTTTGACATCTGACTCATCGCATCACCTCTGCTAAGCACCCTGCACAGAACGGCTTACCTGGACTTGGTAAAGCATCCTTCACCCAACTTTCCACTACAGAGGCCCTGAGTGTCAGGAGGAACAGCTTGTAGGTAAAAGAGAGGCACAGGCGTTTTTGAGCAGGTGCATCACAGGCTTGGCGCTCACTCTCAGAGGAGCAGGGTGGCCTACCAGAGGGGAAAGCACTAGACTGGGAGTCCAAACTCGCCTGCCACTTACCAGGTATGTAACTGCGGACAGATGACTCACCCTCTGGACCACAGGAACCTAACCCAGAATGTCTGCTTTGAGAGTAAATTAGAGGGGACGAATAAACTGCATGTCAAGTTCCAGTTTCAATGTCCTAGTGGTGGCGCCTGCAGTGACTGAGGTTACGTGAGGACTCCGGACAGAGAGCATACGACCTGTTCTCAGGATCCACCAGACTGGAAAATTGGGGTAGCAAGGAGAGGCCATGACCTTCAAGGTCTAACATCACTGGATTTGGGGAGTTTTTGTGATATTCCTCTGGGAACTCAAAACCCTAAAAGTCTATGAGGTTGTTCTGGAATGAAGTTCAAGTGCTCCTCTGGGAGATGAAAAGGAGGGAAAGGAGGGAGGGAGGAAGACCTGGTATTAAAAATCTGTCACTGTAAAACATGCGAGCATTCACGATTTTCCTCAAGAAACTACACATAAGTAAATTCATAATGGTTTTTAAAAGTTTGTACTCCTTTCATTAAAATGTTCCAGGATAAACAACAAGGTCCTACTGTATAGCACAGGGAACTCTATTCAACATCCTGTGATAAACCATAATGGAAAAGAACATGAAAAATAACGTATATAACTGAGTATATAAAAAATAAAAATAACGTATAACTGAGTCACTTTGCTGTACAGCGATAATTAACACAACATGGTAATTCAACTGTACTTCAACAAAAAATAAATTTAAAAAAAAAACCGTCCTGGCCTCTGAAAGCAAATGTGAACAGAGCACAGCAGTGCCGAAGCCATTCACCAGGGCAGCTTCCCCGAAGGCGGGCACAGCACAGCTCTGCCCATCCCAGCTATTGGCCTTAGTATCACTCAGCCTCCTGGGTTCATCTTCTGGGGACAACAGCAATAATCGCACCCACCAGACGGGATCGCTGTGAGACTGACAGGATCCCCCGTGTGTATCACTGTGCCTGGCACATGGGCGTGCGCCATGGACGTTTGCTGCTGCCATCACCACCATCAAGATGGTTGCCGTGCAACTAGCAGGGTACATCTGTCTGCATGTTGTTAGCGCAAAACAATCTTCTAAAGCAAAAACTAATTACCCAGAACTGAGAAAGAAAAATAACGTCAGCCAGTCCCACCCACGTAAGCCTTACAAACACTTGCTGCCTTTTTTTTGTTGGTGGTGTCTGGTTCTAATGCCAGCCAAGGAACAGTTTTCACTGCCTCTTTCAATTCTGTGGTGTATCTCATGAAGTAATAGGTGTTTAGGCAAAGACACACACATGCCCAGGCTGGTATATTTAAAAGAACCAATCTGATAGAAATGAACGCCCTGTCCTTTTAGGCAGAAACAAAGCAGTTTTTCCACGGGGTGAGCTCAGACCTTGTTTAATGGAGCTTCACAGAAACAGAGCAAATTAAAATGACACTATTTCCTAACAGCTCACAGGATAAGCCAACAAAGGTGGGCCACGCCTATAAACAAGTTCAGGTCAGCCCTTGACAGTGGTAAGAAGTGGAACCAAATACCAAGGAAGTTTTTCAATCTGGAAGGCGTGACTGCCTTTATTACTCCCGAGGAGCAAAGCACAAGGACGCGCCTCTAAGGGTTTCTGCTTTTTCCAACAACTCTGTAATGCCTTGGTCCGGTCTAGAGCAGAAATATACCCATCAGATTATAATGCCTGAATAAAATAGAAACTCAGGCCCGTGTGAATCTAATGAATAAACCAAGTGAATAGAGTTGGATATAAACAGGATCCGAAGATAAAACCAGATTTTGCGTGGTGCGTGTTACCAGGTTTGAAGCCCATCCTCTCAAGGCAGCTAATCTTTCAAACCCTCTGGGTTGGGGCAAAATTTCCCACATTTGCTATTGAAGCAGCGGCTAAAGCGGCTGGCAGGCCGGCTGGTCCACGAGCAGCTGCCAGTACTAACAGAACTGGAGTGGCAGCAATGTCTTCACTACATTTAACGTATGGATACATATTGTTTTGTTGTTGCCACTATGAGCAAGGGCACATACAACTCGAGCCAATAACTCTTTACAGCCAGGATGAACGTAACTACACTAGATGTTTGAACAAAGGAAATTACACTAAAGTTGGCAAAAATCAAGTTGTTCCCTGAGAGATTCAATTATATTAAAAATGTGAATGGGAAATCATCCAAGTGATTTTATTATCAGAACTTCAAAATGTTTTATTTCCTTTTCAGAAGTGGATCTACCACTCCACATATCAAGAACATAGTTCAAGTTTTGACATGCACAACCTTAAGAATTCTTTTTTTTTCTTTTAAATCAGTTTGTACCCTCGTTTATAGTGAATGCTTAATTACCCATGATTCTTTTTTAAATTTTATTTATTTATTTGTGGCTGATTCTTTTTTAAATTTATTTATTTATTTACTTATTTATTTATCTATCTACGGCTGCATTGGGTCTTCGTTGCTGCGTATGGGCTTTCTCCAGTTGCAGCAAGCGGGGGCTACTCATTGTTGTGGTGTGCAAGCTTCTCATTATGGTGGCTTCTCTTGTTGTGGAGCACAGGCTCTACACGTGCCGGTTTCAGTAGTTGCGGCACGTGGGCTCAATAGTTGTGACTCGCGGGCTCTAGAGCACAGGCTCAGCAGTTGCGGCACACGGGCTTAGTTGCTCCGCAGCATGTGGGATCTTCCCGGACCAAGGCTTGAACCCAAGTCCCCTGCATTGGCAGGTGGATTCTTAACCACTGCGCTACCAGGGAAGCCAAAGAATTAATAATACAATAAAAAACAGATGTCAATTTAATAAGGTCAGCCTTTTTAAGGTAGACTACCAATACATTAAAATATATAAATATATGTAAAATATATATATATAATATATGTAAAATATATATATATTATATATATAAAGTACCTTAAACGTTAGCAATTAAGCAATAAACAGATAAGTTTTTCCAAAACACATGGGCAACTCAATGAAAATGGATGCTAGAAATTTAATTAATTTAATGCTTTTGTAACCTGTTTTTTTAATTGATTTCTCTATATTTCACTTTATTTAAAATGCCTATTTATAGATATTTCTCTAATATCTATAAGAGATAAAGAGATAATAAAATCAGGAGCCAAACTCCCAAAGGAAAAGTTTCCTTCTCTCTTCACGATTACCTTCTAAAGCGGTTAAAATCACTTTTGCTTCAAATCATTTGGCACCAAAATATGACAGATACACAGTGATGTTTAAAATTTCACTAACCTAATTCCAATACTTTTCACAGGACATTTTATTCCACAGTGCTGTCACGATTCAAAATAAAAGGAAGCCATTTTATTTGAAACTATCAAAGTAAACCCTGCTAATTTTTCTTGGGTCTGCTCTGAATTGCAGATTGCAGAAAATCATTTGGAAACATTCTATATTTTGCAGCTATTGTTAAGCAACGTAGGTTTCTTCAACAGTAGAAAGTATCACTATTCAAATGTCAATTTTATTTTAATACATAAAACTTCTTCTAAATATTCATATTTCTAGAATGCAAGCTCTAGAAGGGAAGTAGGGGAGATTCTTTTTGATATTCAGCAACATGGAAAGCAGGGTGCAAATGAAATCTGCCCTCTCAGCAATATTTAAATAACACTAAAAACGTGAAGCAGTGGAGTTCCTTCCCACCATCAATAATTAAATCAGGCTTCAAAGCATGCAATTTAAGTAGAAGCATCCTTCCTGCAGAGCCCGCAGCTCCTGATCATCAGAGGTCCAGCATCATCGGCACTGCCTGGGCTCTTGTCTGAAGTGGAGATTCTCAGCCCCCACCTCGGACCTGCTGACCCAGAGTCTGCATTTTCACAGGTTCCCCAGTGTGCACATGAAAGCTGAAGAAGCGCTGCTCTAGAGGAGTATGGCATTTAAAAACAGAAAAAAGGGACCTCCCGGGTGGTTCAGTGGTTAAGACCCCACACTTCCATTTCAGGGGGCACGGGTTTGACCCTTGGTCGGAGAACTAAGATCCCGCATGCAGCACGGCAAGGCCAAAAAATTAATTAATTAATTTTTAAAAACACACACACAGAAAACACTGTAATGAGATATCGACAGAAAAACAGTATAACTCATGAAACCAGGCCTCCCACATGTGGCAGTGATAAAATCCCAAGAGTCTTACTAGAGGCATCCCATTGACAAAATGTGCACACCAAAAATCAGGGGCTTGAAATTATCCCTGACTAAAAGCCAGGGCCATCCTCAGAAAGTAAGATGTGTGATTACATAAAAGTGGATAATCATTACACTTCCCAGTTTAAGGGAACCTGCAGGTTAATTCTGTAGTCTACAGATGAGAAAATTGATATGTAAGGTTACAAAGATGATTGCTGACCTGGAATTGAGTTACGACTAAATAATTCTCTATCTCTGTGTCTCAGCGCCTAACCTCAGCACGGCACCTTTCCCTCCTTCCTCTCACGCTGTATCAAAAGAAGGACCCCTGTCCCTTGGCATTAGCCCTTTCTATTCCCACCGGCATCTTCGTTCAGATGCTCATCACTCACTACGTAATGCAAGGTACGTTCCCCCAGGTCCTCTGTTTATCCCCTCTGCAACTGAGATAACCCTACAGGTCCCTGCCCACAGTCTTCCTCAGATATCATCAGGAATCTCACCTATTCAGAACCTCACAGGATCGCATTTCTTAGGGGATAAGGGAGAAATGCCCACGTCTGCCTATGCAGCCTGCCATGCAGGTAGGTCTCTGCCACCTCACCTCCCAAGATGGCCAACAGCACCCTCTGTGCACCAGCCCACCTGCTGTAAGTATAGTTCATGAAACCCTGCAGACTCCTCGTTGCTCAGACTTGTCTCCTGGCCTGGAATCTGTTACTCTAACAAGGTCCCATCCCAAAACCAAGTCCCACCTCCTCCATGGGGCCAAAGCCCTCTGTGTGTCCCTGAAGAATTCATGTTCACAGACATTCACTTTTCCTTCTTCTCCTGTCCTGTTAGTTCCGTCAGGGTAATGACTGTATTGTGAATCCTTTTAACATGACAAGCCCAGTAGGTAAATACACTGGAGAGTAAGTGATGACTGGTGAAAACTGCAATGGAAGGAATTTCTTCCAAGTTGGCATCCAAAGCCACCCAACTCAAGTAAATTTCTGGATGAAGGGGGAAAAGATCGGGTAAGGATCCCTCAATGAGATTTTCTTCACAACAATGTTATATTTATAAGGGTAGTGTATGTACCCCCCACTAATTTTCCAAATTTAGGCCTTATAATATGCCAATGATTACAATCCAAAAGCAGCGATTAACCTCATTTTCTAAAATACTCAAGTGCTAGGATACCCTGTATCTCTCAGCACCTTCCATGGTACCTGGTACCAAATAAGTGCTCAACAAACACTGGTGGAATCAATAGATGGGGTTTCCTTTTTTTTTCATTTATCACACAAAGAGACTCCATGAGTAAAGAGCCGAAGAAACCAAATTAAAAAGGAAGATTTGAAGAGACTCAGGAAAGAATCTGCCCTAAGCAGAGCTTAGCTCCTCCTACACTTCTCCTCCTCTTCCAAGAAGCAAATTTCATTTAATGAGGAGGCTCTTCAGTAGATGTAAATTTAAATGAAAAAACTCACCAAGCTGTGAGTGACCATTATGCCTGCTGACCCGAGTAATCCTTGCCAAACACAAACAAAAATGCAGAAAATACACTGCTAATAGCTCATAAGATGGTTCCTCACTAAAGGAAAAAAAAACAGCTATCAAAAGATGCCATGTATTTTTCTCAAAGTAACATTTTCTCTATAAAGTCACTTTAAGTTCTTCTAGAACAGTAAGGAAAATATGTACAAATAAAAAACATAACTGAGAGGGCACCAATATATGGAGGAGATGTGCCTATTTATGGGCCAAGACCCACTTACACTGCACGAATAAGCATTTATGCAGATTTCAACCTGCACCCAAAAACGTGTGATCTTAGTTATTTAGTGAGGATTGAACATCTTTGAGAGACGTGTACTATAGAAAAAATGTAGTAAATACTTTGCTAAAAAGCATGACTCACTAATACACCAATTACATATCAAAGGGAGGACAGACTTTTGCAAACAGGATTATAAAAACGATCCAAAATGAGGAGTGAGAATCAAAATATTTGATGATTCAAAGATTTACTCTAAAATACTAAAGAAAGAAAATCTATTTCTACATGGTCCCCTGGCTTGTATTCTCAATAGAGAAAGGAAGCTGCAATAAATACCTTCGCAAAAACAGACACACTCAGCAGATGGAACTTGAGCTTTAAAATATGGCCTTAATGAACCCTCTTGCACTGTTGGTGGGAATGTGAATTTGTACAGCCACTATGGAGAACAGTATGGAGGTTCCTTAAAAAACTAAAGATAGAACTACCATTCGACCCAGCAATCCTACTACTGGGCATATACCCTGAGAAAACCATAATTCAAAAAGAGTCATGTACCACAATGTTCACTGCAGCTCTATTTACAATAGCCAGGACATGGAAGCAACCTAAGTGTCCATCAACAGATGAATGGATAAAGAAGATGTGGCACATATATACAATGGAATATTACTCAGCCATAAAAAGAAACGAAACTGAGTTATTTGTAGTGAGGTGGATGGACCTGGAGTCTGTCATACAGAGTGAAGTAAGTCAGAAAGAGAAAAACAAATACCCTATGCTAACACACATATATGGAATCTAAAAAAAAAAAAAGGTTCTGAACTGCCTAGGGGCAGGACAGGAATAAGGACACAGACATAGAGAACGGACTTGAGGACACGGGGAGGGGGAAGGGTAAGCTGGGACGAAGTAAGAGTAGCATTGACACATATACACTACAAAATGTAAAAATAGATAGTTAGTGGGAAGCAGCCACATAGCACAGGGAGATCAGCTTGGTGCCTTGTGACCACCTAGAGGGGTGGGATAGGGAGGGTGGGAGGGCGACACAAGAGGGAGGAGATAAGGGGATGTATGTATATGTACAGCTGATTCACTTTGTTATACAGCAGAAACTAACACACCATTGTAAAGCAATTATACTGCAAAAAAGATGTTAAAAAATAAAATATGGCCTTAACATGTTCATTTAACTACCAAAATTACTTGTCATTCATACCTGGGCATCGAGGAAAGCAATATCCACTTACACAGCAAATGAACTGCTAGCAGAACCAGGCAGCACACCAAAGGACTGACACATTCCCTTGGATTCAAAATAAAATCATCCCAGCATTTCATTTTCATCCTACCATAGCCTTATCTAATTCTTTAATTTTCTCTTTACTTTGATGAAGCTCTTAATTATAAACCAAAAAAATAGAAAATGCATCTATAAACTCTACCCTTCAACAAATAACATTTGGGTTTTACCTTAGTTATAGCGTATTTAACATCGTTCTAATTGTAGGATACATTTAATTTTGTACCTTTTTTTCACTTAACCTAGCATAACCTTTTTTCACTTTGCTAGAGTCTTTGTATATATTTAATGGCTACATATCATTTCTTCTAATGGATAAACCATGGCTTACATAACGATTTTCCTGCTGTTGGACCTTTGAAGTCATTCTGAGGATTTCAGGATTTAAATAATGCTGGCTGAATATTCTGACCCATAATTTCAATTTTCTAGGGATAAACAATTTCCCAGAGAACAATATTCTAGGAACTGAATGAAAGGGTAAGAACATTTTTGTAGATCTTGATAATCTTGCCAAAGTGCTTTTCAAAGGACATTGTACACTTTTGCACAAGACCACCAGCAACGTGGTGGTCCAAACGCACCAGGTCACTATGACTTTGCAGCATGGGGTATGTTATGCATTTTTTGTTTCACCAACTTAATAAGATAAATGATAATATTTTAATTTGTGAGTCTGTGAATAGTAGGTATATTCAGTGTTTTTCCACGGCTTTTTACTAGTTAGTTCTCTCCTTTGTAAATCGCCCATTTGAGTCCTTTGGCCAAGCATCCATTGGGCTCTTAATATTCTCATTAATTTGATGGAGTCAAAGTGCCCCGTAAGTGCCTTGCATTTTCAGTGAGAAGCTTTCATACTAGAAGAAGAATAGGGACTTAATTCTATCACTGGTCAGTTGGATGAATGTTCAGAAGTGAACAACACATCACTACTCCCAGGGACTCCCACCTCTGGGAAGGAAAGACTGCTTTGCTTTAAACCAGTGGCTCTCCAGTTTATTTAACACAGCTCTCATTTCTCAACCATTACTACTTCCCAACAGAGAACAAAGTCAATGACAAACATGGACTGTCACTGTACAAACAAATGGAGGGTAAAAATACACATCTACTGACATTGGGTCATGCTTGAACACCAAAGCATACCTAACTTAAATTCTCATTATTAAAAAATTATAATCCCCCAATGCTGTTGATAATAAAGCGTATCACTACACCCTGTAGATCTGGCCAAAGAATTCACAGCAAACCGCACGGCATCACCATTTATGCAGGGCTTCTAAGATCAAGGCTAAGGTTAAGACAAAATTATCCCTGAAAATTACGTAAATAGACTACACAGTACAGCACGTATATGGGTTTCTGAGTACTGCACCTTCTCCCACAAAGGCCAATGATGCCAGTTTTTCCTGTAGTGTTGGAAGAGACTGCTGTTTCTTTGGTTGAACACCAGAAGTCTGGTAAACACAAGTCTGACTTGTTTAGGAGAATGTTGCATGGAAAAAATATATATATACTGTTAATTATCTTTAAGCAAATATTTATAGTTAAATTAGCATAAGTTAAATGTACATGACACAATGCCACTGTATATTGATAACGATGACACCAAATGAACTAATTTATAATTTAAAAGCAAAAAAAAAGCAGCCACTGAAAACCACAACCAACTCAAAGACCACACTGATCTTACGCTGATAAAACTTCCTTCTCAAGTTTTATTACTTGAATTAAAAGCACCTGCATGTACATACCTGTCGCTGTTTCGCAACCTTGCCAAGTACTAAGTGACATCCACACTTTAAAATACTGAACTCAAATCTCACACTAATTTTTCATTTACAGGTAACAAATTTCAGTAACTATTAAATTTTTGACTTAGTTTTTTAAAAATGCAAGTATATGAAATGGAAGAACCCAAGATC
Organism: Tursiops truncatus; assembly: GCF_011762595.2. NCBI lineage: Eukaryota > Metazoa > Chordata > Mammalia > Artiodactyla > Delphinidae > Tursiops > Tursiops truncatus. The sequence goes on along the minus strand of NC_047035.1, from coordinate 158,469,487 downwards.
TGCGTTGTCAGAAATTATGCTTTGAAAATCACTGCTTTGGAAGACAAGTGCCAACCAGATAAAGAAAATGTACTTTGAGGGAAAAAGGAATTTTTTTTTTAAACTCCAAAATCCCTTTCTTCTGGAGACTGATACAACATAGAAAGAAGTAGCATAGTACCCAGTGGTTCAAGATTATGTGACAGAGAAACTGCTCAAAATACAGCAGGACTCTAACCTTTATGTGCCATTAGACCAAGACTGACCAGCACAAAGAACACATTTCTTTGCAGGATCAAGACTGGACAGACAATGGAATGCAAGTCTGCCAGTTAAAGGTACCCTTTGCTCAGAAAATGTATTACAAGAGGAAATGCTGGGTGTGCTTGCAGGAGTATGAAGAAATGTGGGTGCAACTAATAGGGAGGCAAAACAGACAAAGCACTGCTATGAGCATCTGCCACTCACTATCCAGAGAAACCAAGTTTTATATATACAAAATATGTGTAACTTTCTTACTTTTAACCACAAATTTGCACAGAATCAAAATGTGAGGGAAACCTCCAAGTATCACTCTAGAACTTTAAGAGCATGTCATGAGAACTCTTGTCCTGCCTCTGAAGAAGCAGTAGGAGAAGCTGTCATCCTCAGTTTCATTCTTTGTCATTAACAACACTTTGTTCTTGCACAAAATCAATGTAGTTCATTGTAGAAATGTTGGAAAAGTATGAAGAAAATCAAATTCACCCATAATTTGGACCAAACAGGAACTCATTCGTCAGGCAGTCAAGAGCCCTGGAAGAAAGTGAGAATCCAGTTTTGAAACTAGTAATAACAAGACAAGGGAATAAGCAGCACGGCAGCAGATACCATCTCTAGACCTAATTTTGAAAACTCCAAGAAAAAGAACACATTACTCAACTAAAAGAGATCACTGTCTTTGCAGCTCTGGGGACACTGAAGCATGACAGCCTGAGGAAGATAACACAGCATTATGCAAAGCAATTAATCTAACTGGGTGGTTCAGTTTTTAAAACAACATATCTAAAAGCTGGAGGGGGGACTTCCCTGCTGGCGCAGTGGTTAAGAATCTGCCTGCCGATGCAGGGGACACAGGTTCAATCCCTGGTCCGGGAAGATCCCACATGCTGCGGAGCAACTAAGCCTGTGCGCCACAACTCTCGAAGCCCGCGCACCTAGCGCCCATGCTCCACAACAAGAGAAGCCACCGCAATGAGAAGCCCGCGCACCGCGACGAAGACCCAATGCAGCCAAAAATTAATTAATTAATTAATTAATTTAATGCTAAAAAAAAAAAAAACTGGAGGGGCAGGCACATGGCCAAGGAGGAAACAGAAATGTGCTACGAACCACAAAGAACTCTGTCAGGAAGATAAACCCAAGAATTAGCTGAAGTGCAGGAACAATTTTCTAAGTAACTAAAGGAGGAAATTAAGGTTCTAAGCTATATTTGGAGCACAGGACAGGCTACAGTGCGGAGAACGTAGGCTACTACTAACCAATTGTATTTCTTCTTGGTCTTTGTTAACAAGAATTTCAAGCTAGAGAAGGAACAACACTGAGAAGAAAACCAGTAGCCTCTCTCTCCCTCCAAAAGAAATTTAAAATAAGAACATTTCCAAAGCATTTTCAGTAATTTCGCGTAATTTCCCCCACTTTAGAACCTTCAAATGCTCATGGAGGCAGGTACAAATTCCTCTGCTTGACAATAAGCCCCTTCCCTCCAAGGTCAGTCCCTCTCCCCCTGGTGGACTCACCCAAAGCCACTTTGAATGTCACCTTCTCTGGGTGGGCTCTTACTTGCCATCAGCCTGGGAAGAGTGAAGGTGATCCTCCCTGGGTTTCCACGATACGTGGTCCTTGGGTCTCTACCCCATTTCCCACCCTGCTGCCGCTGTTTCCCACTGGACTGGGGGCTCTGAGAGGGCATCTTCACATCACTAGCACCACAAACTCAGTAAGAGATGCTCACTTCTTAATTAATCAACTAATGACTGATTCTCTGAAGAATGGTCATGGGACCAGGAAAGAGATCAGAAAATTAAGATGAGCAGCGCTGTCTCCCCAAGGATGCAGGAGACCAGTTAGGCTCTGAGCTAGAGCCTTATTCTCCAACATCCTTCCAAGGGAGGGAGTGCCGTGCCCTTCAAAAAAAAAAGAAAAAGCTGCAACTCAGTGGTTGAGTCACTTGTCTGAGGTCCCACGGCTAGGAAATGGCTCCAAACCCCATATCCACATGCCTCCAGAGCATCTCCCCTCTCCCTCAGATGGAGCTGGGGGATGGGAGGGGGGGCAGCAGATTCCAGTAAACTCTGAGCATCAGCCAGGGACACCGTAACCCACCCTGGGACCCCTTGGGCCGCATCCATGAAACTAGCCTCGTTTTTTATACTATGGTTGCCAAATGTCAACCAAGTATTTTTTAAATTTCCCAAATTGTTATTATTATACTAGATGGTGAAACTGTGAATGGATGGTAAATGTCCTTGGGTGTTGAATCTGGTCAAAACCGCACGTGTGGCACTTTGGACCATACTTGTAAGCCGGTGGGGTCTCCAGGTGTCCCCCATAAGTGGTCAGTGAGGGAGGGAGAGAGCACCAGGTGACCTCCAGGTCTGATTCCCAGTCTGATTCTGCACCCCTCGGCCAAGGACAAACGTAAGACAGCAGCTGGTTCAGATCCACGTGTCTAGCAAGTAGCAATATCTCTGTGCTGCCTCAACCTCATGTTGGGTTTTTAGCTTCTAGACCTGGGTATCACAGACGGAGGGGAAAAGACTCGCCTGTCTTGCTGAACAACAAGCAACGTGAATCGCCAAGGGTGAAAACGAAGCAGGTATCAGGCCCACAGAGCTTTTCCAATAAGGGTTTTTAACACTTAGAACTGGCTGCTGTGAATGGCACCGAGTGCATCGCCACAGGCGTGATCCCCAGGCAAACATCTGGTGAAGACCATGTCTACACTGCTCAGAAGGCTTTCAGATTTAAAAGCGACTTCTTAGGATCTGTACTGCCCTACATTCTATTCTACTAGTTACATGGGGAATTGTACGTATGCTGAACTGATGTAAATGTCAAATCATATTTTTAATGAAGAGCTTGCTGTTTAAAAGACCGAGTGTGATTCTCCTCTCAGTGCGTCCTTGGTAAAAATGCATCTGTTGTTTGTACACATTTCCTTAAAGTGAGGCAGGTAAACCAGCATTTCTGCTCACAAGGGATGGCCAAAAAACAGCAAATTGACAAAGGTGTCGGATTCTGACTTAGAGTAACCTAGCGTCCTACAGCATAGACAGCAAATGTAATCAATCCACATCGACATATACAACGTTACAGCCACCATCCATACAAAATAAAGCAACTATGCGGAGATCAACTGTTCCTGAATTTGCTACAAGAACCCACTGGATTCACTACTTCTATGGAGTGACGTGCACACAGTGCAAGCCGTAGGAGACACTCACTTGTTGTAACATTTCGATCACGTGTCATGTAAAACTGCAAATACTATCCAGATGAGATTCACACGTGACAAAATCCAACACAGCTCTCTCACTTGGCACTTTCGGGAATATGTGCCCATTTCAGAGAAACTCGTATACAGGGGCTAATTCCTCGGTGGTTTTCTTGGGTCCCTTGTAGCTGAGGCTCCATATGCTTAGAAATCAGCGAACGACGACACTGATGCCGCCGAGTGACACGTGGAATCAACATTCCCCATCACACTCTCCATGCCTTCTCTCCATTATCTTCTCGGCACAGGAGATGCCTTACACCTGCAGGTTATCCCCACGGAAACACTGTGAAGTTTATTTTGGCTCTGCGTCTTTTATGTGAATGGTTTTAAAGTTGCTGATACCTATTTTATAAAATATTTATTTTGCCCTTGACCTAACCTAACCTTAAAAACCAATCACCAGATACGTCCCTGGTTTTCCATTTCTTCCCCCAGACCCAGATGCTATTCAACAATGGAAGTGTGGGTACAATTTGTCAGGCACTTTGAAGGTATTGTCTGTAAGTCCAAGAACTGGTTTATGGGAGAACTCTTGGTCAACAGCCTTCTCAATACATTTTTGGAATGGTGTAGACTATAGGATAACAATTTACATGATAAGGTACACAAGCACTTCCCTTGCACAAGTAATAAAATTTTATGGCATTATTTTCTGGGGATAAACATCTAATTATTACAAGCCTGTAATCAGAAAGAGGTCATATGAGTGCTACCCTAAAGAATTATATCTTGGAGGTCATCAAGAATCACAATAGGAGGAAATCCTGCTCTGCTGTTAAAACTCTACTGGGATTCATTAATAAAATCATTACTAAGTGGAAACGGAGTTGCCTTTGGTCTCCTGCCTACTTTATCCCCAGGGACAACAGCACGCCCCTTCTTTCCTCCTGCCACAGTTTTTACAGGAGCCGTATTTTTAAAAATGAGAATGGGAAGAGCTGCAGTTCAAAACTGCTGTTATTTTTCTGTTCTGTTTCTCTGGGTAAAACAGGACTTCTAAACTAACAAAGAACAATAATCAGTGTAGACGAGACATACAGTACACTGTACTAAGGAAATACTGAAAACCAACCCTCGGGATGCTACACAGTAAAAGCAGCTGAAACTCAATATTAAGGCTAAATTGCAAGATATTATTTCACACAGCTGTGAGGGGAAACATAAAAGCAACTGGGGATTTCCTGTATTTGAAGGGAAGTACTTCCGTTTTCTCTGTACTTTTCTTGAACCTGGGGGGCAGATGACTTTCCCATCCCAAGCTTTCCAGTTCCAGCACAGCATCCAAGCTCTGCCCCTTCGGGGACCTGGGGCACCCCTCCCCGACCAGCCCCCAGAGCGCCCACATGTGCAGAGGCTCCCAGGAGCATCAATCTAGGAATCTGGGTGACGCCGAGCGTCTCCGAGAGGCTGCACAGCTGCAGATGCTGTGGGTCGGGTAGCAGAGACGCCCTCTGTGCTATTTCCCTCGCCCCTCTGACCCCGACCTCAGGCTCTGGATGAGCTGCGGTACTTCGCTAGGGAAACTGGTATTTCCTGTCTGCTCTCCAGTCACTTCCTATTCTTTTTTATTGGTTTCTGGTGGTTTCCATATTCAGAAAAAAAAAAAAAAGAGCAGAATAAAGAGGCCCACCAGATTTCGGCTTTCTTTCATTGCTAGTACTTGATGCAAAAGGAAAACAGGCGAAAACCTCTCAAATCAAGAGTCTGGTGGTGTTTTTAGGAAAAGGTTAGTATGATCCTGTAATAGAATGTTTAAACAAAGTTGGATCTGATTCTCTAAATACACCATGCCTTTTCCCATAAGGCATTTAACTTCAGTTATTTGAATAAACAAGGGTTTCTAGGAGGAGAAGTGTGGGGAGGGGAGTCGGACACATTAATTTCTCAGCAAGGTCCACACTCACAAAGTGTAAAGGAAACAAAGCATCACCCCCGGCCTGGAGCTCACAGTTCTATTGGGGGAGCCAGCTCCTGGACCGGGGAGCATATGAGCCACACTGCACACCTGGGACTGAACTGCATGGTCCCCCAATCACAAGACAGCAGCGGAGATGCTTCTGAACTTTTTAGAAAAACAAAACTGTATAATTAATGGAATTCTCTCTTCACAGCGCTTAAGCACTCTAAACGTTGATGCCTAAATCTGGCACCTACTGAAAAATTGTGACACGCCTGCTATACTTTTTAGATATTTTTAACTTGTAAAGAGAACAGAGTAAGGGAATACACCCTGACTCCACTATTACCATATAATTTTCCCTCATATATCATCCCAACTAGCTTCTGGACCCAACTGCATCATAGCAGAAGCCTCCAACAAATTACGGAGGCCCAACTTAAGGCCAGGGTGTAACCCAAACCCATTGTGATCAAGCAGCGTGAGAAGACCTGTCTGTGTGCTCATGGAAGATCCCAAGAAGTCCTAGCGGAGCAGAGGCTACACCCAGCCTCCTCCACTGAGCGCTGGAGAAACGTTTTAGAAAGGCTACCGTGGAATCTTGAAGGAGGACCCCCAGCACCCTCCGAGAGAGCCAGAGGTGCTCAACCAACCCTGGGGCACACAGGAAGGTCTTCCTTGAGGAGCTCCATCTTTCATAACCTCCAGTGTTGAGATGAGCCCTACATCTGTTCTTTTCAATTACCTGCAATTCTAACAATGACATCAACACACTTAATAGCTGGCCACTCCACTTCTGGCTGCTCAGAAGACCTGCAGTACTTGGAATTATCGCCCCAACACGTCGGTGCTGTCACCTTTACCCAAGGAATTACAAAGGTTAACTTGGTTTCCCCCTACATGACAGCTTTATTCCAAGAAGGACTTAAAGTAAGCATTTAAATTTCATTTAGTTTAAAACATTTTTAAAATACCACATTTGTCAGTGTGCTAAAACTTAAGATTTGATTGATTAAGTTGAATTTATTTTAATCCAAGGGACAATAGTTAAAAAGCTTTAATTTGGGACTGATGTAACTCCCATCTAGAAATTTCGGTTTTTAAATATTCTCTCTAACGTACATTTACTTGAACTTTTAGATATTTGATTGATATCAACTTTTTATGTAGAATAATTGCCTCAGCATGCATATTATTTAAGACTATAATAAGTTTTCCAGGACATTTAAAATAAAAGCAAGAGAGTATATAGTTTTAGTTTATCACAAACATACAACCACAGTATAAAAATTTTAGAATAAAAAAAGGGGAAACCACCATATTTCATCACTCTAAAACAAACTGTTATTGGTTTAGTATGTTTCCAAATCAACTAATGCATTCCTTTAACTACTTGGAAGCATCCTATATATAAAATGTGCATCTTATAAGTGGTTTTTGAAACTGCTACAGTTTTTGTAACCATCATTCTAATATTTAAAGTAAGTATTCTAAAAAGTTACTAGTAGTCCAAGCCATACAATATAAATAGCAAGATATAAAAATTAAGGGGGCAGTTCCCTGGCGATCCAGTGGTTAGAACTTGGCGCTTTCACTGCCAGGGCCCGGGTTCAATCCCTCCTCGGGTAACTAAGATCCCGCGAGCGGTGCAGCACAGCCAGAAACAAATAAATAAATAAATAACAAATAATAAAAACTAAGGGAAGAAAACGCTAGCTCCCTGTGAGATGGCAGGAGAAAAGGACTCAAGTGTTTTAGCATGTTTCACTTTGTCCAATGAAGATCTGGATACTAACAAAAGAGCAGGTCTAAGTGGAGATGAGCATTCTCCTGGTATTTTCAAATGTACTTTTTTGTTTTTTAATTTATTTTTTAACTGCATCGGGTCTTAGTTGCGGCACGTGGGCTCTTCATTGCAGTGCACGGCCTTCTCTCTAGTTGTGGCGTGTGGGCTCAGTAGTTGCAGTGCGCGGGCTTAGTTGCCCCATGGCATGTAGGATCTTAGTTTTCTGGCCAGGGATTGAACCGGTGATCCCTGCATTGCAAGACATATTCTTAACCACCGGACCACCAGGGAAGTCCCTCAAATGTACTTTTTTAAAGATTTTCTTCCCTTTTCTTTTTCTGTCTCTCCTATGTAATCTTGTGGAACTGGGAATGCATCCTGAACTTTCCCACACAGTCCAGTGGGAACATAACTGTTCGTGGGCACTGAAACCCTCTTATTAAAAGCATTACAATAGTAATAATTCCTAGTATTCATTCCTCTCAATCTTCACATCAATGTCCTCTTTGAAAAGCTGGTGCCAGAAATCCAATCACCAACTAAGCTTCCTCGCTGCCTTAGAGCTGCTGGAAACGGTTAAAGTGGACACTGGAATTTATTTAAATTCATTTATAGGAATATTAAAGTGTTTCATACTAGAAGATAACGGCTAGAGCTTCATAAAAATGCTGTTAATCTTTCAGTCCACAGAGCAAAGCTACCTGGGATGTTAGGTTACATTTTTACCTAAATACACAAAAGAAGAATGATTTTATCCTTTTAAAAATGAATGGTTTTTCAAATCTCAAATGACCTCAGTCTCTAAAAACTTGCACAAGTATCACATAGTTATGTTCTGAGACCCCAGACAACTAAATCCATGATGTTTAACAGGTTTCTCCTTATTTCCTTAATTCTGCACTGTGAAATCCATACTCCGATAGCAGCTTGGGATAACCCAACTGACTCTTTCTGGCAACCATTTTTGCTTCTGGCCATAGCTCTGACCCATAATCACTGACTAAACGTGGCCAAGCGATGGCAGAGCATTCGATGCTGGAAGAGCCCAAGTCAACAAACACCCCCACACTGGTCTGAGTGGTGTGAGCCTCGCAAGGGAAGGGCAAGTGGGCTACGAGGGGATGGCAGACGTCCTCTGACAGTCTGAAAGGCACTGCGACCGCCACTGCCACCCGGGAGGACTGGCCAGCAGTTTTATGAATGGCACTTGGAAGTAACTACAGAGGCATCCCGTTACATCTGGGGATTATAAAGGAAAGAGGCGCCTGTCAGCGTCTGACGGCGCAGAACAGCCACGCACCAATCCAACCCCATTCAAATAACACGCCTGAAAGATCCACCTAAAATCTACCCATTTCTGACACTCACTGCCGTATTAAAAACTTAAAAATGGGTTTTAGGGTCCTATGTCTATTTCTTTTCCAATATGTACGCGTAGATCTGTTTTCAGAAGTTCAAAGATGTCACGCAGACTTCAGTGAAAAAGTGACTACTGTGCATCATTATTTCAGGGGGTTCAAACACCCAAAAGTGGGACACACAGCTGCAAGGCTTCTAAAAAGTTCTCAAAAGCAGTTAGTCTAAAAACTAGCACCACATCCATCTCAGAGTCAAGTAACTGTAAAACTACTGGGTCTTTCCCAACTTTTGCAATCCTAGGAAACTTAACACAAATCCTTATAAATCTGTTACACACCTCAAGAATACAAAGATAAAACCCAGTTCATATGAAGAGTACTGAAGCGGTACAGACTACTCCAAACGCAACAGTAACAAGGACACGTTCTTCACATATCATGGGGAGACGTGACACACTCAAAAGAAACGGACGAAACATTTATAATTCCAGCAGCAGAATCTGAACAGAAGACGGAGTGTTGCTCAGATAACTCACCTCAATGAGAAGGTGAGTGGGTAGATAACAATTGTCAGGGAACTGCTAAGACCAGATGTGCCTTACAACTGATCTAAGTAAGGTCTGGGAGCAGGTAAGCAGCAGGATGAACAATGGTGCAGATACTTGGCATTTTTGTATCTCAGGCAAGATAGAAGGAATCCTTGAAGACCACAGAGGCAAAGGAAACGTGTAAGTCTTAAAGTGGAGAAAAGACACACTTCACAGCCATAACCCAGTCAGGCTAGCAGGAAAGTTGTAGAAAATGTCATCCCACACCCAAAGTACAGGGCAGAGGGGCACCAGACGCGCAATGACTAAGCACCGCAGGGGGGCCGTGTGGAAGGGCAGGAAATTATCTACACACAAGGACACCTTTGCATTCCACTCACATAGCATCCTCAGGAGAAAAAGCTGCTTTGGTTTGTTTTATTTTTTTTACATGAAACATTGATTGTCAAACTGTTTTACACAGAATCCCAGGTCGGAGAAGCACTTTGTGTGTCTCCCTGAAAGTGGGGGACGAGTTGCTGTGGTTACCTCTCCTCTCCCAAGCCACTGCCCTGCTCCAGTAACATGGAAGAATCTAAACCCTGCACATAAGACCAGTCACCTCCTCCACAACGACCAAGCACCAGATGCCGACAGTGGACAAGCTCATGGACACACCCTTTACATACGTGTCTCTCATTCAATCTTCAAAGAGAAGGTGCAGGTATTACAACCCAGCTAACAGACGATCAAAATGAGGCTGCAGACCTCATTCCTGGGCCCAGGGGCCCACAGCTGTGAGTGTGAGTGTGTCACTCACTGACCCAGGAGGTCTCCCTGGCAGAGGCAGGAAGAACCTCCCAGGCTGGCCATGTGTGCACTGGCACAACTTCTGGAGCGCAAACTGGCAAAATACATAAACTGAGAGCCTTAAAAAGGTTTATGAATTCCTATCCCACAAAAAAACTATACACCTAATTTAAATAAATAATCCAAACCACTGGCCAAATTTTATGCGCTGATTGTTACAATATTTTTAAATGGTGAAAAATAGGGCAACGAATTTCCAACACTAGGCAAATAGTTAGATAAATATGTATATATCTACACAATGAAATACTATATAGCCTTTAAAATTCATTATGACCATTTTTAAAAGACAGGGGAAGGGCTTCCCTGGCGGTCCAGTGGTTAAGACTCCGCACTTCCACTGCAGGGGGCATGGGTTCGATCCCTAGTCAGGAAACTAAGATCCTGCATGCCACACAGTGCGGCCAAAAAAAAAAGATATGGGAAAATGTGAACACAGCAAGTAAACGAAGTAGGAACAATCATACATCATGATTTCAACTATTTTTAAAAAGCATCTGTATTTACATACACACACACACACATACAGAAATTCAGACTGAAAAGAAATCCTCAAATTTTAGATTATTCTGGCGAGACTGTAGGTGACTTATTATGTTCTACAAAATCATCTGTATATTCCAAATTCCCTATAATAAGTATCTATGCTCTTGTAAACAATTAATGCTTAACATTTTTCAAGAAAACATTCATCACACCAGCTCAAACCAGCACCTCTGAGGAAGAATCCTGCGTTCCCAGATGCTGAACCATGAGCTACAGAGAGATTTCATCTGCAGAGGCAGATTGTCTCCAACACTCTGCAGCTTGGGTTGGGATAAAACTTGTCATATTCCTGGTTAATTATTGATGAATCTGGAAATTGCCTCATTTATTAAAGACTTAGGTGCTTCCAAAGGCACAGCAACACACTCTGAAGCCTGTAATCTGGTGTGAGCAAGCCGTTTCTAGACTGTAATAGGATTACTTGTGGTGTTCTCATTCAAAGGCCGAAATCCAATAAAATAAATTGTAGAGTGTTTGTTTAAATAAAACACTTGTGCATTGTCTTCCACTTCCTCTGCCAGCACCAGTTTACCAATCAGTCAGATCCCCAAGGAGCCAGACACAGTAGTGATGGGGATGCATAAACAAGGGGGGAAAAGATGCTGAAATTACTTCACAGGCGAGAGCACAGAGCACCCACGCAGATGAGCTAGCTGAGTGGCAGAGAGGGGCCTCAGAGGCTCCGCCCTGTGCAGAACCAGCGTTCACGCAATGCAGCACTTGTACGTAAATGAGAAGTTTGGAAATGAAGCAGGAAAAATCAAGTTATAGCTGAGTTAATACAAACAAACTGAAAAAAAAAAACGAAGCTTTCTGTAAATTGGTTTCTAAATATTCCAGCAATGTACCCCAGTATAAATGGATTTTTAAAGATTTAATGAACCATACAAAAACTGACTGCATTTCTTTTACTCCCTGGGAGACACCAAAAGCCAGCCTAGGACTGTAAACTAAGTCCCGAGTCTTTCAATAGAGCACTCAGTGCAGTTACCACCCTCCATCCCAGCCTCCCGCGCGGACACACATACGTGGTGCTCACAGATCCACGGACACACTTGGACACAGGCCACACACAGACGCACACACTGTGGTTGATAGTTTGAGAGCATCATAAAACAGAAAATCATCCCACTGGGAGAAAGAAAGCAAACTGAGGGCCTAACTCACCTCTAACACGCTCTTCCTCGGTTCAGTTACACAGCACAAAATACAAAACACGACTTTTTTCCTTGATGACCATTCCTAAATCCAGCCACACAGACACTGTCACTCTGCAGTCTCCTGCACCTCTGAGTGAGCAGCTGTCACGCAGGAGACCACCTGCCAGGCCAGAGTACCCTGAGCTCAGCCTGGGCGGCCCTGACACCCCAAACCAACGCCCGCCAAGCCCCTGAGCCCCCAAGCCCCCGAGCCCACTGCGGGCTGCGCCCCGGAGCAGGGACAGGGGCCGGCACCCTCCTCGGGAAGGTGGGCCAGGAGCCCAGCGGGGCTCCAGCCTTCTCGGGAAGAGACAGGAATGAGGGACGGGTCAGCACATTTCATCCTTCACCTCACCCCGTCAGGGGCCCTCGGCACCTCCCAGGGAGCTGGCACACTGACCTGACCGAGACTCACTCAAGGGCAGCAGATCCAAGCTGCCCTGGGCTACACGTGGACTGCTCCTTCACCTCCTGCTTTGGCAGCTTCGTCTAACTGCCCCTGACCCATCGTCTCACTGCCCCTGACCCATCGTCTAACTGCCCCTGACCCATCGTCTAACTGCCCCTGACCCACCATCTAACTGCCCCTGACCCACCATCTAACTGCCCCTGACCCATCACCTAAATACCCCGATCGATCAGGACGGAAGCTCAGCCTCGAGGAAGGTGCCTATGCACCACTCACTCTGCATGGACCTCCTGCTCTGCCCAACACTAGGCTGAAGAGATCAGTGATGACAGAACGGAGTCCAGAAGGTCTTGCCAATTCTCCCAAGTAAGGAAAGATGAACATTTCAAATACCCAGCTCACTCGATTCAAAACTTGTCGTTAATACAGCAGCACCTGTTCTCCCACTATCAGTGCTTCACAGACTCCACTCCTCAGAGCAAAGCAAATGCAAAAAGACACATCTTAATATTCATTCAGGTTTAATTATCTTAAAAAAAAAAGTGGCTCCTTGCTGCCAGATGAGTGTTTCTTAATTAACTCCAGCTTTAGTCATAGTTGCCGTGCAGTTTCCAAGTACCCTGTTTTTCCACAAAGGACACACTTCCCCCTCCTTTATCCACTTTATGGAAAAGTCACCCACCCCCTGGAACGTGCATATCCATCCGTAATCTTTACGGTGACATCTGAGCGCAGTAAATCCAGCGTGTCAAGCCACGGCTGTCAGCAGGGGAGGGCGGACAGCACCACGGATTCCTCGTGGAGATGGGCTGCTGGAACCAGCACCACACTGCAGAAGGAACATGCAAGAAATCCTTCTCGATGGTATCAGCGTATGGTCTCTTAAAAGTGCATCCTCTTCTAATTATTCACAAGTAATAGAACATGTAATAGGGACTTCCCTGGTGGCACAGTGGTTAAGAATCCGCCTGCGAATGCAGGGGACATGGGTTCGAGCCCTGGTCTGGGAAGATCCCACATACCGCGGAGCAACAAAGCCTGTGGACCACAACTACTGAGCCTGCGCTCTAGAGCCCGTGAGCCACAACTACGGAGCCCACGTGCTGCAACCACTGAAGTCTGCGCACCTAGAGCCCGTGCTCCACAACAAGAGAAGCCACTGCAATGAGAAGCCCGCGCACCACGATGAAGAGTAGCCCCGGCTCTCTGCAACTAGAGAAAGCCCACACGCAACAAAGAAGACCCAACGCAGCCAAAAATAAATAAATAGATAAATTTATTTTTTTAAATGTAATAACAGTTGAAATTATTGGGGTAACTTCCTTTCAAAAAGAACATGTTTGCATTAGTTTTGTTTTATAGCCCTGTAACTCGATGTGTCTATTTTTGGATCTCTCTGGGTTTGGGGGGTGGGGGGAGGACACCTTTGGGGCCGTGCCTAGGGCCGTGGCAGAGATGACCCCACAGGGCCCGGGCAGTTGCACGTGGTGCCAGGCAAAGAGAAGCCCAGGCCTGGGCAGAGCCTTGATGCTCCCTGGGGCTGTGGGAGGGAGACTGTCCTGGGGCAACGGGGAGCCCCTAAATCTATCAAAGCAGAAAGGCACAGCTTACAGCTCTGGCAACAGTACAGAGGAAACAATGGGAGATCCAAGGTGAGAGAAGAAACGAAGGCAAGAGGACTCCAGGCCAGGGAACCGGGAAACAGCACAACTTTGGGGAAACATGAGAGTCCGTTCTGTCATGACGGGCAGAGCGAAGAGAGGTGGTGGGAGATCAAGGCGAAAGGTAGGCAGGGGGCCGTTTTCAGGCCGATATATGTCGTTTTTACCTGGAAGGCCCTGCTGACCCCATGGACTTCCCTGTGCTGGAAAGTGTTGTGATGAAAGCTGTCCTTGGGGAGTTTCCCTGCTGGGAACATGCAGGGTGGGTCACCGCACATGGGTGGGGGTGGGAGGTCATGAACCAGGAGATGCTCTTAACAAGTGGTGGCTGGAGAGCTTTATTCCCAAAGCCTGATACCTATCAATTATATGTAAAGTGTCTCATTTTAAGCAAAACCCAATGAATGTAAGCAATACCTCATTTAGATCATTACGGTGGAGCCGCATATTACCCAAAGGTTAGGCACTCAACAGCATGAATAAAATGAGCTTAACATATGGGTAAACCACCCTTGAAAACTCCATTTAATCACCCATAATCACAAGGAGATGCTCCCATGATGGGAGGACTCAGGAATGGACACCACAGGGGACAAGGGTCTCCCACTTCCAAGGCCACACTCAGTCCACAACACACACTCAGAGGGGGCAGCCACTTTCACCCCATCTACTGTCTGCCTGTCTCTGCTGAGCACATAGAATTTAACTCATTATGATGAAACACCCCCGTGACGCAACACCCATAAGCTTCCACCCCCAAAAAGTCCACGTTAGAAAAATAACTACCTCTTTTTTAAACATGACGCTGTTTGGCAAACAGCATATAATTCAAAATATTACCAGTTGTTCAAAAGTCAGTCTCCACCATTTTCCAGAATCCTATCTAAGAAAGGTAAACTCATACTCAAGTTCTAATCAGTATGTAGAACATTGGAAGAGCTGCATTCTGAATACTGTGCATTAGCAGACTGATGGAATTACTTCATTTCCTCATCGGCACATGAACTTGAGGGTATATGGCTAATTTATCTCACAGGACATTCCAGTAAAGGAATCATGAGTGGCCCAGCCACTTTGAACCTCTTAGAGAAGATGCCACATAAACCTAAGGTGTTATTATCATTATCTCTTTCTGCAGTATAGCCTGGAAAAGCCGTCACGTCTTTGGACTCATGAAGTAGGAACTCCAACTACTTCTTAGGTTTTCAGCCTTGAAGGTTCAGGACATACATTTTATTACTGTGCCCAGATCAAGAAAAAGAGAATTTTAAAACATGCCACAAAACAATAAAAAGACAAAATGTTTGATGTTACATGCAACACACACACACACACACACACACACACACACACACACACCCTACACTGACAGCAGAATAAAGATGGTCACAAGTTCACAAGTTCCTGGACACTCCTGGCTTTGAGAAGTGCAGCCAGAATCCCCTGCCCAGGAATCTGGGCTGCTTAGTGACCGGTTTGGCACACAGAAGACAGGGATAATGATTCTGTGCTGGCGTCCAGGTCTAGGTCTTTAGAGAGTGACAGCTTCCTCTCCTGACTCCAAGAGCCCTGAGCCCTCCATGCGGGAGACGAAACGACACGATGCTCTGGTCAACAGTCCCAGCGAACCCCAAGCTTCTACCACCCCCACCAGCACCAGACACGTGAATGCAACCATCTAGGTCCCCCCAGACCAGATCACCTGCCAGCTGAATACCCCTGAGTAACCCCAAGTGAAGCAGAAGAACCATTGGGCTGAGCCCTGCCCAAACCCTGACCCACTAAATCATGAGACATAATTAGTTGTTGATTTAAGTCATGAAGTTCTGGGTGGTTTGTTAAGCAGCAATACCTAGACAAACAAATTTTCAAGCAACATTTTTACTAACTAACTATGGTTAAGTGCTATTTGAAACTGCTAAATAAGAAAAACATTCTCACATGGGCACGGCTCCCAGACACATTACGCCTTTAACTAAAGTAATTTCTAACAGGTCTGTAAAATTCAGTACTGGTAAGTTCTTATAGCTGCAGCATCTTTGAAGACAATGTTTTAAATGTTATTACCAAGAACTGCACTTTGCAGCTCTGAAAGCTCCCTTGAGGAAATGATGTCATGTCTTAATCACCTCTTGCCAGTGAGCCCTGTGCTGGGTCTTCCCTGCACCGCAACACGGGAGCTCAGCCCCACGTGCAAATGATCCAAATGAAGGTCAGTTGGCAAATTTCATGTGAAGAATGACAGCTGGGTGCTCCCCTGGTGGCACAGTGGTTAAGAATCCGCCTGCCAATGCAGGAGACACGGGTTCGAGCCCTGGTCCGGGAAGATGCCACATGCCGCGGAGCAACTAACCCTGTGCGCCACAACTACTGAGCCTGTGCTCTGGAGCCTGTGCGCCACAACTACTGAGCCCGCGTGCCTAGAGCCTGTGCTCCACAACAAGAGAAGCCGCCGCAATGAGAAGCCCGTGCACCGCAATGAAGAGTAGCCCCTGCTCGCCGCAACTAGAGCAAGCCTGAGCGCAGCAACGAAGACGCAACACAAAAATAAATTAATTAAATAAATTTTTAAAAAAAGAAGAATGACAGCTGGTCATCTGTCCTCTTTTCCCTACTTCGAGTAACAGAGGAAACATATAAAAATGTAGGGTATAACGAGCCCTGATGCCAGGAAAAACAAAAACAATCATGCCGTGTCGAAGTTAATAAAACGGATCCGGGCAGGCACATCCTCTGACCCATGTTCAGGTTCCCGAGGCCTCGGGCCAGAGACACGTTTGCCCTCACTCTCTGGTGTGGGGATGGGGACTGTTCGACGGGAATATTCCAACAAGCTGAGTGTGGAAGTGTGTGAGAGGGGCGCCCCGCTGGCCTGGTGAAGCGTGCCTTCTCTCCTCCACAGGAGGCTCAGCCACAAACAAGCTGGAAAAGGAACTCCAGCAAAACGAGCATTCAGTCCACTGCTCACAAGCCTGCCTTACCCAAAACCAAAAATCTTCGTTGCCCTGTCTCTACACATCACAGGCACCCAGAGGACATCATGTGACTCACACCAAAACTCGCATATTTTACTCAATATGACCTTTCCTTTCCCGCCGCATTTCTATCCCACGTGCTGTCTTTTTACGGCTCCTCCTGGACCCTTTAACTCATTTATGTTATTAAACTCAGACTAGATATCCATAAGAGTTAACGGCTAAAACGTGAGGAATACATAATATGGGTGCTGTCAACTGTGTCCACAAATAAAACTCAAAAATTAACAGTCATTAAAGTGAGTGACTTCATTTTGAAAAAGAACAGATGCTTGTATACAAATAACTGAATCACTTTGCTGTACACCTGGAAACTAACACAACATTGTTAATCAACTATACTCCAATATAAAATAAAAATGAAAAAAAAAAAGAAGTGAGTGACTTCAAAAGAAATGAAAATGTACAAATTGGGCCATTGTCACTTAAGTGACCAGCCTGTGAGCAAGATGGCTGATCCTCTCAACTTGTGTTCTGGAAATTTCCACGCACAGCTACAAGGTGGCAGGTTCCAGGTCACATAACACAACAACCCCAAAAGGCCTGGAGGCTGCTCTAAACCAGAGGTTCTCCACCCTGGCGGCACAGAGAACACCCAAGGAGCTTCGTAGCAACATAAGTATCCACCTCGGCCTGGAGATCTGATTCCCGTGGCTCGTGGGGAGCCTGGGCATCTGGTTCTTAAAACCCTGCAGCCAGGGTTGAGGGCAACTGCTCTGGAACCATCTGGGGATCTGGCCAAAATGCAGATTCTGACAGAGTCTGCGATGGGATCCATGATTCTCTTCTAACAAGCTTCCAAGCAAAGCCAGTGTTGCTGGTCCACAGACCACACCTGAGCAGCAAGGGGCTTCGACAACTCGCCAAGCACACAGGAGCCTCCTTGACCCAACCGACTCTGTCATCCTGAAGGCGCACTTCTTCCTTAAGCACGTGAGCCACTCAAGGAAACCCAGGTCAGAAAACAACCTGTCTTCTCTGATGGGCACTGTTTACTCTTTCTTCTGGGACAGCACTGACTCTCCAGCCAGAGGGGTCACATCAGATGTACAATTTTTTGCCACTTTCTTAATCCATTTTAGCCCAAGCGTCCTCACCCGTAAACTCGGAGTTGCATCACTACCACTCCAAGGGATTAAGGAATACACTGGGAGCACGAGCCCAGCACTTAGGGCCTGATGCACAAAATGTCCCAAAGCGCTAAGCATGACTCTTGATAATAAGGGTATTACTGCTTCTATTTCCTGATAGAACCAGGACCATTGTGTCCTGGTTCCCCTCCTGCCTGTCGGAAACTCCTCAGTGAATTAGGACTGCGAAGTCGTGATGGGGATCACTGTTAAAGGTACTTTCTCAGCAGCTCTCCAACCTGATAGGCAGATAAATAATGCCCTTGATACAGCATCTCTTGTGCAAGAGCTTTCGATCATCCATCCTGACCTAAAAAGCTTATTGACACCAAAAGCAAAGACTGACCTGAAAATACTACTCCCCTGAATCTATAGAGGAAGCAGCCTCCCTCCTCGTAGGTGGAAGAACAGCCCAGGACCAAAAACTCCTCTGCTTTAGATTAAAATCCCACGCCAACCACCTATGAAAGCAGATCTGTCTAAAACTCTCCCAGGTAAAAGAGTAAAACTTAAATGTTCTCAGCAAGCATAAAGAAAGAAATATGCGAGGTGATGGATGTGTTAGTTAACTCGATGGCGGGGAAAGTCTGCACAACGTATACATGTATCAAATCATGGTATACGCTTTAAATATGCTACAATTTTATTTGTCAATTATACTTCAATAAAGCTGGGGTGGGGGGGGGACTCTCCCAGAGTTACCTCTCTACAGTTTTGTTATAAAATGCTGGGGTATTCTGGAAAGGTTTTGAAAGCACCATTCATCACTTTCATTACAAAGCACAAAGACACAGGAAATTGTGAATGGAAAAGATGTGTATAAATTCCAATGTCCCATGCCGCTGTATCTGTTCTTCATGTCCTGTATTTGAAACAAAAGCTTTGGATTTCAAATGCATTCACATGACACGGTGTTTACAAACAAATACGGGAAGGGATCAAAGTCAAAATACGGATGTTGCACAACTAGATAAGCTTTGTGGTTTTAATCACTACCTAGCAACTTCCCTACGAACACAGGCAGAGAGGGAGGAAGCGTTCCTTTAATTAATGAGAGGCTTAAAGTCCTCAGAGAGGAAGACGACTCTCAATATTGTGGTGGGGAAGAGGTATATGAGAAGAGGTGGTCCCCTTGAGCACAAAGCCAGCTGAGTTGTGATGACTTGGCAAGACTGACAGAGTAGTAGGGCCACACCCAGAGCAAGCCTCCCGGATACCACTCCTGGGTTCAGGATGATAAATAGGTCAACTCTCCTTGGGTGCAGTCTTCAGGTGACTGGCAAAGGGTGCCTTTAGCTGAACTAAGGTATTACAAGTCGCATCAATCTGCCAACCCTTACAACTACCTACCCAAGCAAAAGATGCTCTATGTTCACTGACTGCTGATGTAGCTGCCCAGAATCACCATCTTAAAGATCCAGAGGAGTAAAGAAGTGTTATCCATTTATCTCTGTTATCCAAAGAAATGGGCACGTGAATTATAGAGGCCTATATAATAAAGGATTAGAGGGGTCAAAAAATGTCAACTTTCAGGTGGTGGTGTGATGAATTGGGAGATTGGGATTGACATATATACACTAATATGTATAAAATGGATAACTAATAAGAACCTGCTGTATAAAAAAATAAATTAAATTAAATTTTAAAAAAATATGTCGACTTTCCCATTTTATTTTATAACTCAGGTGAGCTCCAAGGTATTCTCAGAACTACAACTAGTAATTAAAAGCTAAAGGTCTTTAAAACATCTGTACATTTTATAAATATCAATAGTATTGACAATTTCTAGTTTTACTCTTTCCAAGTTTCAAAACATTTTTTAATGGAAAAATGTGTAACCAATGCCTTTTAAAATATTGTAAATACAGCAAAGAAATTTTCCATAATCTCCATTCATCTAGCAGTATGGCAGCCACAATTATTTTAGAAAATAACAAGGGCTAGTAGTAGAAAAAGCAACACAGTTAAGATAGACAAACACACTTCTTGATCTGTGAAAGAATCAGCTTTAACTACTGCGTTATCAGAACATTCTTTTTCCCTATTTCCAACTGATTTATTAATAAATACTAAAACTGGAATTTCTCTAGTACGTTTATGAAGAACGTAGTAACTCTTTAACAAATCTTGAAAAATGACAACTGGTATCATACATCAAATAAAAATCAAGTTGACTTTATGAATTAGCCATGAAAAGTGTGCCTAATCTATGTGTAAAACCTGAGACAAAGAAAAAGATCTAAAATTGACTAAGAGTCTATAATATGGCAGGGGGATTATCTACATTAAATCCCTTGATCTTCATTACTGCCAACAAAAGAAAACATTCCCAAATTACAGATGAGAAAATTAAGGCTCACAGAGCTGGTGGGACTTGCCAAAGTTCAAAACTACTGTGGCCAAAACCAAAAACTAGAAAAGCTCTTCCACTGTGGACATCTTTGGAGCATCTAAATCAATGTCACTGGGATTTTATTCCTCAAGCTGCAGAAGGAAGTTTTCGAGACTTTTTTAAGGGAGAACTTTTTTTTACCAAACATTCAATTTCCCACATCTAGAGCAATTCTAAGGAGGATGAGAAGAAACAATTTAGAAGCATTTACTCAAGTGAGCCTTAGTCACTGGCAACCGTTCTTAGCAAAAACGAAAGAACAGTACAGTTCACCTTTACTCCGTTTTACTTCCTACAATGCTTTTTTACATTCTCTCTTCATACCCTCACAACAATCCCATGAAGCACGTGGTATTAGAAGCCAAGGATCCTGGGCTTACAGAAGTTGCCGTTCTCGCTCTCAGACACACAAATGATGCAATCTGCTCTTCTGAATCCTGGCCCAGAGTGTGTCACACTGATGTGCCTGCCTCCTAGGAGGAAAAAAACACCCACCACCAAACTTTCCACTTCCAGCTAATTGTGTTTTTGCAAACAGCTGTGTTTTTAACAAGTGGGTTATAAAATACAAAAGATAAAACTGACTCCACCATAAAAAGTTCAGGGTTTTATCAGCTTTCCAGGTTTCCTTGGAAAAAATATCCCTGATAGTATGTGCCTTTATAATTGAAAATATGCCTCATTTCATATTCCTCAGGCAGTACAAATGCTGAAACGCCACCATCTTCCAGATGCAGTTGTCTAAAGAGTTATCAATCCAAATGAGGCATTTTCACTTAGAGATCCTCTTGGTTTGTCTGAAAGGTTTTTTCCAGATCTCTAACAAAGTGGTAAAGATTCCAAATCCTACACTCAACTTTCATGGATTTGTGATTAGTCATATCCTGTGCGGTGGTACACCAGGAACCAATATCCTGCACATTCCACCTCCTTCTTCTGCAGGTGCTGCTGGCTGGGATGAGAGAATCTCAGGTTAGAGTATAACCCTGCTGGGCAGGAACCTGGCTAACTATTATTCACATATGACTTTGCACACTGGATTTCAGAATTACAAATGATACATCTAAAATGCCTTTGTGTGGTCACTGGGAAATGGCTTTTTAATTCTGGATTCAATATTAGATTTAGAAAAATATTAAAACACGAACATGAAAAAACTTTCCCAGTTTTTACTGTATACTTAAAAGAACTAGAACAAAAACACCCATTCTCATATCAACCACTTACACAGAAATGGCATTCTCTTTTTTGTGTTTTTCACCTGTTAATACCACATATTTTCAGTATTCAGCAATTTTAGGTTTTTGATATACAGTGACTTGTTTTCTGAAATAAACACTGAGAAGGAAACATTGATTTTTATTGTAGAATATCTCAAAGAGGCCTTTTCAGAAACAGAAATCCTATCATACAGGGATGTAATACAATAACGAGAAAAACTATACACCAGAAAAAAATAAATCTGGGTTCCGAAAAATTAAGTCTTACTGTTTCTGTATATTAAAGAACATTAAAAGTGGGAATAATATTGACCTGTCATCTCTGAAGCCACTTAAATTTATACCACCATAGAAATACCATTTAGAACCATGCAGAAGCGTACATTTAGTTTCGCTTCACAAAATGAATAGTCTTATTAAGTTACCTCTGACCATGTAATTTTATTTTAAAAGATACTTATCTTGGGACAGTAAGGAATTCTGAGGGACAGTCCAGGCGAAATACATACTAACTTTCAAACAGTATATGTTTGACCTGGGGGCCAAGCCCATCATTTCAAAGTAAGGGAAGCAAAACATTCTCACAGGGAGGGTGGATGGAGTAGAGATCTACCCTGTCTGCACCTCTGAAAAGCCACTGCACACCACTCATGCCTCATGGTCCCACAGGCAGACAACCAACCATGCAGACTCAGGGTGGCTGTCACCGGGAAACAGACATCAGAGCCCAGCCCAGAACTTCTGAATATGAGAAGATGAAGATGGGAAAACTGGCGCTCACAGAGCTTGTGAGATTTGCCAAAGCGCCAAACTACTGTCCCAAACCAAAAACTGGAGAAGCTCTTCCACAACGGACATCTTAGGGCATCCGAACCAACGGCCAGGGCAGCTGGGGAGCTGGGGAGGAAGGAATCTCTGGCCGAGGGAGAACAAGGCAGAGCAGGTGAACAGTTAGTTGGTGAAGCCTTTAAAGGGGGGACCAGGGGACTCGGAGCCTCAGCAGTCGGGGGCTTAGCAGACAGCACCAGGAGAGAGTAGGCAGGCTTGCGAAAGCAGGTTCACACATTGTATGGAAAACTCCTAAAAATAGCCGGTCTTCATTTGAGGTTTTTGAGTATCTCTGACACAGAAAAACACAGAAAAGTCCCATGTTTTATGGGACTCTCAGAACTATAAAATACATAAAAATGGAGCTTTGTTCATAGTGGCTTACGTAGTCTATTTTTTTTAACATCTTTACTGAGACACAACAGCATTCCATAAAATTCACCCATTTAAAGTGTACAATTCAATGATGTTTAGTATATTCACAGAGGCATACAACCATTACCACTATCTAAATTTAGAACATTTTCATCACCCCAAAGACCAATCCCATCCCCATAAAGAGTCACTCACCATTACCCTCAACCCCCAAGCGCTGGCGACCGCTACTCTACTTTCTCTATCTATAGATTTGCCTACTTTGGTCATTCCGTATATATGGACTCATACAATATGTGGGTCTTTATGACTGGCTTCCTTCACATAGAATAATGTTTGCAAGGTGCATCTACAGCGAGGCATGTATCCTAACTTCATTTTTACGGCTTAATAATATTCTAATGTATGGATATACCACATTTTATTCAGTTGAACACTTGGCTTGTTCTGTTTTTTGGCTGTTACGAATAATGTTGCCATGAACATTCATGTACGTGTTTTTTGTGTAGACATGTGTTTTCGTTTCTCGTGTGTGTATGTGTGTATGAGCTATTACTGAGAGAAAAAAATTAAATAATTCACGTTTCAAGTCACTTGGAATGAAGCTGGAAATTTTATTTCTAAGTTCCAATATGAGTTGATGGAGGCAAAAAGAATAAACAAAAGTAATATTTAACAACAAGAACCACATGAAGATGGCAGGTCAGACACAGAGCCATGAAGGAAAGGCATTTTTACATAATCCTTCCAAATGGAAAAAAATTTTCAACAGGATAAAATAATGACTAAAAGACAAAAAATAATCACCTTTCTACTATGTTCACAGAACTCTGCATTTCTTTTCATAAAGATTTTTCTATTTTCCATGTAAAACAGAAAAGATACCCCAAATCAGTAAAATGTATAAAATTCCTGAACCCCTGTTCTACTGCCATTGACCTTGGTGGCAGCTAGGACTGCTGCGTGAGTGGCCGAGCAGGAGGAAAGTCCCCTGTGTGGGCCTAGCCACCCACCTCCAGCCCGTGGAAAAGCACCTCCACTTGTGGAAAGCACCTTCCTGGACCAACTGTACATATTTCTTTCCATCTTTGAGAAGATGCAGAAGGCTCTGTTCATCTTTCAAATGCTTGCCATCACCCGCCTGCATCCAACTCTACAGGGAGGTACAAGCCTCAAAGGACAGGTGGAGATTCTGTGCAAATGGGGCTTTGAACCTTACCTCCACACCCAATTCACCAGCGTTCACCGTGAGCCAAGAAGCACCTCCCATCGCCAGACTCTCCCTGTGAATCTCAGATCCTAAACATTTCTGTTTACTCCTGGAACTTACCCGTGGATCCCAACCGACAGTTTCAGAAGCGCCAGACCCAGCATAGGTGTGTTTCGGGGCCAGATTCCCGCACTGCCCTGACCACCTGCCTTGAACCAGGCCCAATGCAAACCCCAGGACCATCGCTCTGCTCAGTCTGAAAAAGGGACCAAACTCCCTGAAAACGGCCGACACAAAAGAATAACTTTCAGATACTCCAAAATCCCACTAAATCTGAGTTTCAATTACTACCTCTTTGTGCTAATATGCCAAACATACCAAACCTTAAAGTCCTTAAAATTACACAGTCTCCGAAGCAAAAGTACACTTTCTGTGTGAGAATACGTGCCGTGTATTTGTTCTCAACTTCGTATCTACTCAACTTGTAAGATGACTACGTGGCAGATACTAGCCATATAGGTAAGACCGAGGCAGGGCCATCACCTTCAAGCACCTCACCTGGAGGAGAAGGGGCACAGTTCTGTTCGGAAACAAACACACCGAAGCACCCACAGCAAAGCACGTTCCTCCAGGTCAGTGCGGGAAGCTCCTGAGACAAGTGCCCAGCAGGGAGAACCTCAGGCCGCCTTGGGATGCAGGGCCAGCCTGAACTGAGCTGAGGCTCCAGGGATGAGCAGACAGGAAGTGAGCAAATGGTCCAGGTGGGAGAAACAGAAAGTGCCAGAGCAAAGGCAGGAAAGTGCAAGCAAGGCCAAGTGGGTAGGGGTGGGGTAGGGGGTCTGGGGAGGGAGAGGCTGGAGGCAAGAGGGGTCCTGCAAGGGACAGGCCCTGCTGCGGCGGCAGAACTTGGCCTCTGGGGAAAGCGGGTGTGGAGGCCCTTAAGCAGAAGAGTACACGGAGAGTTGCATTTTAGAAAGATCAGTCTTTCAGACATGTTTGTTTATTTTTTCCTTTCTGAAAGGGAAGACGGGAAGATGTTAATGAAATAATAAGATTTATTTTGTTTCACTATTCAAAAATATGGTCATTCAAATTCTGCAACAATCTATTTTCCTAAAAGTTTCAATAAGCTCGTGAATGTGTAACAGCATGCAGTCATCCATCTGTTCACGAGAAATCTCACACCAACCACAAGGTTTGTCATAAAAACCAAGATTTACACAATTTTAGTAATCAGCAGTCCTCCTCCCCCCAAAAAAAGGAAAGCACATTTTCAAAAGTTACTGCCCATAAATTTGTTATTTTTTTTAATAACAACAAATTGCTATTAAATAACTCTCACATAACTCTTCCATGCTCAAGGGACAGAAGCAGTGGCCCCAAAACCACAGGCCCAGAAAGCAACCTAGGGTAAAGCCAATATCCACAACTTTTACGTTCCCTGCCTCATACACACACACACACACACAGATTTGCTCCTCTGATTGTGGTGCTGCTTAGGCAAATATTACCATTTCTACCTATTCTTTAATTAAATTACACACTTTCTTCTTAAGCAAAGAGGATAAATCCAAACAGGAAGAGCAGACTGCTTGGGAAAGCCTCGCAGGCAGTAAAACCATCCACCCAGTAAAACCCATTAGGGATCCAGAGGCAGTGCTGAGGAGCTTCCCGTTCACCATCCCCTCGGTACTCCCGGGAACCCTGCAAGGGAGTAACCCGGTTTAGAGGGGAGGAAATGAGGCTCTGCAGGGTTGGTGTGCCCAAGGTTCAACAGTGAAAACAGCTAGGTCTCCAAACCCAATCCAAAGCTCCCCCTGCCAGAAGAGGGCTATGGGCAGCACAGCTGCCTCTCAGCTAAGAGGCTCCAGCCGCCCCCCACCCTCACTTCTGCCTTTAGCCAGTCCTCCCTCCACTACTCAGCAATCAGCAGTGTTTCTGTGGATGGATGCAATCCTGGTGGTCCTCCCAGAGGAGCGCTCGTCCTGCCCAAACACCCCAGTCCTCCATCAGGGACCATCAGACTGCAGGAAGCAACAGTGTCTTGCCCCAGCGTCCGCAGTCCTCCTCAGCTTGGTCCTGCCCCACCATCCGACAGGAAGGCAGCACAGGAGCCAAACTAGCCCTGATGCTCACCTGCAACGCCTCTCTCCCACCTCTCGGAATGGCAGCAACTCTCCAGATTCACACAGCTGGACCCTACCGAAGCCCTACAGACTGGGCCACCTGGGCCAGGCAGGTGCTTCTGGAGGTCACCCCACTAACCAGTTAGGAAGCACTGTCCTAAATCCAGGCCAGCCTTCCCACTTACTAAGCCCAAGGCAAACCCCCCAGGCCATAATAACCACTCCCATCTCCGAAATCCAAAAGCAACTACTGTCTGTACGTACCACCCCGTTGCTAATTAATGCCATTGCCTACTGTAATTTATAGTTTAATACATTCACCGTCTCCCAGATTACATTCTTCTGCAGTGCAAGAATTTAGCCTTACATTTCTTCATAGAGCATGACATTTTGCATACAGTAGCCCTTCAACAAATTAACAATTTAAAAAAAAAAAAAAGCATGGAGATTTTCTTATCTTTCTCCTAACCAGAGCTGGGATGCACAGCAGGAAAAATGGGAAATCTCAGAGCCAGCCCCAATCCACTCAGAATTAAGAAGGAGCCGGCAAAGCCCTGAGAAGCCAGGTCACCACACTGCAGAGTCCCGGCAGTTGGTGCTCTGCACCCTGTGTCCATTGGGGATCATGGATGAGTCAGGCCACAGGTAGGAGCAGAAGGGTCACATACACAGAAAGTCCATGTAACCTGGTCCTCAGTGTCTATCAGAGCACCCTCCTTAGAGACGGTCTGGATGAGGATGGGTGGATGGAGAACAGCCAAAGCATTTTCACCCATCAGTGATCATAAACAGAAAACTATTTTTTCATTGGAGGAAAAAAAAATGCTATGAATAAGTGTAAGCCTTCAAAATCTGCTTATTGAGGACATTTCTGATATTAAGTCATGCCACTCCACTGCCCAGAAAAACTGATTTGCTTAACCTGAAGACAGCTCAAGTATAATGCCAAAAAATTCGCCCCATCACACCACAAAACGCTCTCTGCAGGGAAAGTCTTAGTGGCTTGGGATCTTTCTTTCTCTTTCCTTTTTCTTTCCTTCTTTTTTTTTTTTCCAGCTTATCTGGTTTTTATACAAAGCCATAAACATGATCTCCCCCCATTTTTCCCCACCAGATGGGAGTTCATCATGGCACATGTCACCTAGCAACCAAACACCACTCTACAGCTACCCAGTTACCCAATTCTTCATACAAAATTTATCTTGTTCTATTCAACAGTAAGGGGTAAGGAAGAGATAAGAGAATAAAAGTTAAAACAAGTGTTAATAAGTGTTTGCTTCATAATCATTTTAAACAGGGTGGGAGAAATGGGAAGAGTGACTTAAGTTTAATCTTAGCCATTACCTAACCATTTAAGAGGAAAAAATACAAATGGACCTGGAATAAACTCCAGCTCTTGCCACAGTTGAGAGTCAACAGTCTTGTGATCCAATAACTGAACTCTGTAGACCACAAAGCCCATTTTAAAACTTACCTGCTGAACTGTGAGTTGCACTTAAAGAGAACTTAAATAATTTTGGAAACCCCTGAATCATCTCTGAGTCATTTATCTCCAACTCCAACAATACCACCACTCTCTGAGAATCACCCTTCCTTCCTTCCTTCTCCACCAGAAAAAGCAATCAATCTCATGCGCGCCCTTCCCAACTCAGCTGTTGCGTTCCTCTTGGGGTGCCTTCCCAGGCATGCCGCAAAAACCTGCGCTTCCTTTCCTGCTCCCCAGTCACTGTGAAACCACCACCACTGATACCTAGAAACAAAGTCCAGATCTCTCAGCGATACCTCTCAACTCCATCTAGAAGACACCCCAGAGGCCTGTCTTCCCCCCACTGCACCACGAAGTCCAAAGGCTGGCCGCCCTCACTTGGAGGACAGTGCAGCCCCTTTCCTAGACTCTCACAGTCCAATTTCCACAAGCAGCCAGTGGGTCCCGCAGGTGTCCAGCACCCAGAACAATGCCTTGGACATGGCAAACTCTTAAGAATTTCTGTGGAACATACAAACGACTCAAACAACTACATTTGTATCTCCCAAACAAGCTGTTCGACCAACATGCATCGTGTGCATAATGAAATATGACTAATTTTAAGCATGTAAATGTTTAAGCATGTAAATGACTAATTTTAAGCATGTAAATTTTAAATTAAGCATGTAAGCAAAGAAATGTCGATCATCCCTCCCTACTCAGGAACCTGGACACACTGCAGAGTATATATTACTGTATTTCTCTTTCCTTGCATGATTTATTGTGTTGGTTTCCTGAGTACATATGCAACCTGACTTATTGATATAGAACATTTAGATCACAAACTGTCATTCATAAACAGTGCTTTAAAATGCTAAACATGGGTTTAGAGGGGTTTTCCCCCTTGACAGTGGTTCAAGATAAACAGGTGCCCAATTTCCACTAATTTTATTTGATTTTCAATGAGTTCAACCAACTGTAAAGAACATTTTAGAGCCGTTAAGTAAAGTCAACATCTTCCATCATTGTGTCAGGTTCTTAAATGTTCCCAAGATTATCTTTAAAAGGCCAAATTTATGCTATTTTTCTCTATACTAAAAACAACAGTGTAAAAAGTATTTTTCCCCTCTTAATTTCTGAGACTTTGGAGAATGCCACCCCAGCACCCTGTCTACACTCAAGCAGGCTTGCCAAAGCCACCGTCCGTCTCACCTGCGACCCCCCAAACCCACAGGACGCAAACCACTCCAAGATCGGGGACAAAAAGGAAATTTTGAAAGTGAACATGTTTTCCACCAAACGTTACTCTGCCGCAAAGGAAATATCCTCAGGTGCTGGGGAGAAACTTGGGAGGCGTGGGCTGTTGTCAAACAGACACAGACGATAAAACAATTTAACAAGATGCCTTTTCACTTCTGACACATTGTACAGGAATGCAGTGAAGTGGAGACAATGTTATCACTCCACGGGGAAAAAGGGAAAGCTACTCAACTCCAGGCCCGGGCCGCGCGCGGCCCCGGCTCCACATGGAGCTCGTGGCAGACAGGTCAACGGCGACATGCCTGCAGGAAAACTCGATATTCGGTGACCGATTTCGGGGCTGTGCTCCTTCAAGGAGCCGTGCTCCGTTGCCTCTCGGTCACCGAGGTGCTGGGCTCCAGCGACGATCGCGAGCCAGTGGGAGCGGGTCGGTCTCCGCGCCGCACCCTCATCCGCCCGGGACCCCCGCCTGGCACGCACGAGGGGCTCTCACTGCCCGGCGGGGGCCCAGAGGCACAAGTCAGCCAGCCACTCTCGCAGCGCGCGGAGCGAACTCTGCTCCACCAGCAAAGTTCCCTCGCCCGGCCTCCGCCCGCGGGCCTGGGCGGGGAGCCGGGGCCGCAGCCCGCGGCCGGGAACAGGCGTCCGGCCCGGCTCCGCGCGCCCCGGCGCGGCTCGGGCTCGGTCCCGGGAGGCTCGGGGCGCCGGCGGCCGGGACCCGAGGGAGAGGCAGGGGCCGGGGCCCCGGGCCCGGGCGCGCGGAAGTTTGCGGCCCGCAGCCAGAGCGGGGGGCGCAGGCCGGGCCGGCCGCCGCGCTCTCCCTTTCCCCGCCTCCGCCTCCTCCTCCCCTTCCAGGAAGCGCCATATTGATCCCGGCGCCTTCCCTCCTCCCGCTCCTCCGCCCCTCCTCCGCCCCCCCGGGCCGCCCGCCCCCGCCTGCGCCCCCGGCCCCTCACCTTGGCGATGGCCTTCCGGTAGCGGGTCACCGCTTGCTGGATGAGGTTGAAAACTTTCATGTGGCCGTCCCCGCAAGGCACGACCACCCGGGTCCTCCCGAAGCACACGGTCACTTTCATGCCGCCGCCGCCGCCGCCGCCGCGGGCCGGCCCACGCCCCTCAGTGACCGCGGCCGGAGAGGCCGGAGCGCCCCGGGCCGGGGCGGCTGTACGCGGGGCGCGGGGCGCGGCGCGGGCGCGGGCGCGAGGCTAGGGGCCGAGGCCGGGGATCAGATCGGCTCGCATGCCCGGCCCGCCGCCCTCGCCTCGCCTCGCCTGGCCCGGGGCTTGCCCGCCTGTGCCCGCGCGGCGCCGCAGCCTCCGGCCACCTGTTCGGCGTGTCGTCGCGCTCGGCAGCGGGGCAGTGTGGCGCTGGCGCGGCGCTCGCTCCGGGCCGCGGGGGAGGGGACGGCGGCAAGGGGAGGGACGGGGAGGAGGCGCGGGGAGGGGAGAGGAGGGGAGGGACGGAGAGGGGAGGGGAGGAGAGCGGAGGGGAGGGGAGCGGAGGGGAGCGGAGGGGAGGGGAGGGGAGCGGACGGCAGGCGAGCGGACGAGAGGGGAGGGGAGGGGAGGGGAGGGGAGGGGCGCGGCGGGCCCACAACACTGTGCACACGCGGCGACCTGGCGCGGGGCGCGGGGCGGAGCGCGCGGCCCTCCCTCCGCCCGCTCCCTGCCAGCCCGCTGACCCCCAGCCAGGGCGCCGCAGCCTCCGACCTCCCGCAGCCTCTCTGGAGCCCCCCTTCCTTTGTCGCTGTGAACCCCCCTCCTCGGGCTGTAGGGGCCCAGGCGGAACCGCGGCAGACGCCTCGCGCCCCGGAGGGCTTGGTGCTCCCGCCCGGTTCCCCCCGCTCCCGCCCCCGGAGGCCAGCCTACGCGTTACCAGCAGACACGAGGGGCCTTCTCTGCGGGGAGGCCTTTCTCCCGAGGCCACTACTGACCTTGAAGCTCCTGTGACCCCGGGTGACCCACCCGCTTCAACGCGTTTAGCTCAAACATCAGCAACTCATATCGTTTTATTTCTTAAAATTCTGCAACCCAAGCAATCTTAACGCAAAGTTATGAACAATACACTGAGAAGGCCGGCGCTGAACACTGCCACCTCAGCCGCGGAGAGGAAAGCAACTCCGCAAGGAGTTACCTGCATGGGGACAAGCGACAGTTTAGAGAAAGGGAAACCAAGTTAAGAAAAGTAACTGACGCTCCTCTGTCTCAGGGCAGGAATCTTGGTGATCCTTACAACTGTGTGTCATTGTGTTGAAAGAATGGCAAATGTCAAAAGAGGGTTGTCGCCGGCCCACGTCTGTCCCAAACGATAATGGATTCATTTTTGCCAGCGTTTCTAGGGTGTGTGAAAGCAATCACCAGCTCCGTGGGCTCAAGGAGAACTTCAGCAGGTAGAGCGGGAAGAGCTGGTGACCGCCCACCTCCCTTTTTAAACTAAGGCAACAGGACAGATTCATCTTTTCCAGGATCCCTGCACTTTCCCTGCCCCAGGTATAGTGCGATTTGTCATATAAAACATTGTACTTTCGCTCATCTACAGCCCTTGACCAATACAATCCGTTGTCCTGGCAAAGCAGTGCAATAGGTAGGCACCGTGCGTCAATATCCCACCTTACCCCAGGATGCTGAGGAGTGTTGAAATCACTTGCCCAAGGCCACAGAGAAAGCTTGAGGCAGACCCAGAAAGAGACCCCAGGTTTCTTTCCACACATTCACGGAGAAAGCTCTCAAACTCTTCCGTTCAGCGGCAACGTTCAACTCTTCTACCCAATAATTAAGTTTGTGACAGCGATGACAACACATCTTGCTGAGGTCTTCTTGCTTCTTGTATTAATACTTGGACCCACAACAACAAGTACTGATAATTATAGATGTTGTTTCTGTTTTAATGCTTTGGGGAGGCAGGAGTATTCTAGTTTAGAGTAGGGCTTTCTGAAAATGGTTCTGATTGAAAGGTAAGTTTAGGAAGAGCCAGAGGAAATCAGATGTTGCTGGGATGTAGGTTCAGATCCTGATTCTACCATTTACTAGTGCCTTAGGCATGGCATTCAATCTCCTAGCCTCAGTTTCATCTGCTGAAAAGTGGGACTGATGATTATGAAGATTAAATAATGAGGATTAAAAAAATAATGTATTAAGACACTTAGTACATGCTGCCACATGGGAGTGTGTAGTTTAGTAAAGTCCAGTTACCATAATGTAGGTGAAGGGTAACAAAGTCAGGACCAGACAGCAAAGGAGGATGCTGAGGAGAAAGGGAGAACCCGGGGGTGGGGGGGGTGGCGGAGCCCAAGACTCAGAGAAATTGCTAGACGTGATACAGCTGTTCAGTATCTGGACCAGGGCTCATGAATCTCAGGCCTGTACTCACTTCACTTTAATTCGATTCCACACGCAGTTAGAGAAGAACGTCCATGGGGAAAGCAGAATTTTTAAAGTGAGTAAGAAAAATATAGATTTTAGAATAAGATAGCTGCTCCAATAACTGTAATTCAAGACATTAAATATTAAGCGCCAGCAAAGTGTTTACAGCAGTACTGAGGAGGGAAGCCTGCCTCCACGAAAGAGGAGCATCCCAGTACCCCTGGACCACTTTACTTACATCAATTCCTTCCACTCTTCAATAGTTAATAAGGGGTTAGACAGTTTTTCAAAATTATGATCATAAGATTAATAATTATAATGTCTATTTAACTAACTAGGTAAAGCCTTTAAGCTTTATTTAAATCTACCTAGTTTATCTAGATACAGTGATTCCCTTTATATTAATAACTGATGGAAAACTAATGCTGTGTTAATTTAAGACACCAGACACTTTGGTGTCTTGGGTCAAATTCATAAAATTTCCTCACAAATAATGAATCTGTTTTCACTAATATACTCACCTAACACCTAACCATAAAGGTGCGTTAGGGCCAGGCTACCTTCACATCTACAAAGTGTTCAGCTTGACCACATTGCTTCTGGCCTGAGATGAGCACAAAATCGAACCCAGTCCCAGTGAGAAGCAAAATCATCAAAGACAAGGGTCAAATGTTACATAAATATCTTCTGGTGTGTTTATTGTCTTAAATTCTGCATATTTCGAGTAAAACAATTATGGCATCTTATATTGTACTTCTCTTTTATAATTGATTGAGTACATTGGTTTTGAAAACACCAGAGAATCCTGAGAATTAATTAGAATCTAGCTGGGCTTCGTGTCTATTTTGCAAATGGACCACATGGACTATAAATTTAACTATATCCAGCAGCATTCATGTGCACAGTGAAATAAATACACACCCCATGTGTGTAGGAACAGTACTGTATTACCTAGCATCTTACCCTTAAAAGTTTTAATAATTAGGAATAAAGAAAACATTTATAGGAGTTTTTAAAATTCAGTTGTACTTTAGAAATTAAAATTATCACTGAAATGTTTCACACACATATTGAATGCCCACTCAATATTATACTTAAGACCATGTTAACAATCTTGTATACCTAGCCTCACACAAGTTTAGTCTAATAGGAGAATTGGATCAGTATTCACCAAATAATTATTGTCCACCTATTTTATACCAAGCACTGCACTGCAGGCTGGATAGTAAGTTCCTCCTTCAAGAGGTGCCCAGTCTGGAAAAAGTTTCAGACATGAATGGTCAGCCACTAGAGTATAATAGGTGCTAGACATCAGGAATGGTGGTGGTACCCAGAGGAAGTGCTCACTCCTGGAAGAGAGGAAAGAGAAGGAGGTGGAAGCAGGCCATCTAGAGCGAAGCTGTCCAAGAGAAACATCAAGAGAACCACATTTGTAACTTTAAGTCTTCTAGTAGCCAGCCACAGATGAAGTTAATTTTAATAATATATTTAATTCAAGCCAGTATATCCTATTATCATTTCAACATATAATCAAGTTTTTAAAAATACTAATGAATATTTTCCTTGCAGGACATTTGGTCCTGTCCAAAACATCCATGAGCATATTTGGTCCATGCCAAATGGTTTTGGAAAGGACCAAATATCAAGGACCTTTTGGCATGGACCAGATGTCTCCATGGATGTTTTGGACAGGACCAAAAATGACCAAATATCGAGAACCTTTTGGCATAGACCGAATGTCTTATGGAAGTTTTGGACAGAACCAAATGTCTGCTAACCAACATTTTTCATACATTTTTTTGCCTACTAATTCTTCATGACCCCATGTGTAGTTTAGATGAACAGCATGTCTCACTCTGAACCTGCCCTCCATATGCATTCACTCATGCATTCACTCGTTCGGCAAACACTGAATAACCAGCACATGTCTGACCTTGTGAGAGCTCAGTGGCTACATGTGGCTCTTGGCTGCCATATTGGACGGCGCAGCTCTGGAGGATGGGACTGCCAATTGCTGGAAGCCACATGCACTGTCGAGAAACTTACTCACAGGTGGACTGAGCTCTCTGAGGGCAGAGGTGGTATAACTCACAGCACTTCCCCAGAATTGTTCTCCCAAGGCTGGACGCACGCTAGTTACTCAGTAAGTGTTTGATGAATGAGTGAATAAATACAGAGGGATGGGGGAAAGATGGTTCTTGACATAGATATGAATCTTGTAATAGTATAGCTGTGCTTAGGGTAAAAGGCAGATTGAGAAAAATAAGAACAGCACTTAGGCTCCACAGAGCTTCTCTGTTGTGCAACATTAAACACAAGTCTAGGGCTTCCCTGGTGGCGCAGTGGTTGAGGGTCCGCCTGCCGATGCAGGGGGCGCGGGTTCATGCCCGGGTCTGGGAGGATCCCACGTGCCGCGGAGCGGCTGGGCCCGTGGGCCATGGCCGCTGAGCCTGCGCGTCCGGAGCCTATGCTCCGCAACGGGAGAGGCCACAACAGTGAGAGGCCCGCGTATCGCAACAAAAATAAATAAATAAAATTAAAAAAAAAAACAAACATAAGTCTAAAAACAGTGGTTTTTCTATTGAAGCTTGAGCTCATATAAATTGTATGGGTGAGAGTAACAGCCAATGAAAGAAAGGGGAAAAAAGAGGAAAGGAAAAGAGAGAGGAGGAGCCTTAATAATCCCCCTAGGGCTTCCCTGGTGGTGCCGTGGTTGAGAGTCCGCCTGCCGATGAAGGGGACACGGGTTCGTGCCCTGGTCCGGGAAGATCCCACATGCCGCGGAGCGGCTGGTCCCGTGAGCCATGGCCGTCGAGCCTGCGCGCCTGGAGCCTGTGCTCCACAACGGGAGAGGCCACAGCAGTGAGAGGCCTGTGTATCGCAAAAAAAAAAATAATCATCCCCCTAACCTACTGAAAACTGTCATCAGTCATGAAAAGTACTCAGAATGACCTGGTTCAAAACAGAAGAAAATTGCACAAGACAGGGTGGGCCCATCTCCCTTCCCCTCACATCCAACGCTGTGTCTTCACTTTCAAGGCTGGTGAGATCCATAAGGCACCTGACTCACCAGCTTGTGACTTCAGATGGGGTGGTATTGACTTTCATGTCCCAACCATGTGCCTCCAAGCCCTCACCTTCAAAATACTCCAGATGACCCTCAACCAGTCCACCAGCTACAGTCACCAAAGTATCCACCACATTCTTGCTGTCCTGTTCCAGCCCCTAGCAATGCCTGGAAGCTGTGTCAGCACTGTCCTGCTTGGAAAAGCTGGAGTCCAGGCTGAGATCACCACTTCAGTATGCCCCCATGTCACCCAACCACGGAGTGCAGTGAGAGGCCCGGGTTCCTTGCAGAAAGCCATCACCTGCATCCTTCCATCCAACCGTCCAACATCATGATCCACCCGGCAGAGCCCAGGTCCCTAGTCAAATGCCTCTCCCCCTCCTAGGCTCCAAAGCCTAAGAACGAGGGAACTCGTTCAAGTCCTCGAAGGCCAGCCCAGCAGGGCACAGAGCAGGGTGAAGACAGCACAGTTGGTGATGTTGAAACCCAACTATTGGAGACAAATCTGCAGGAGGGTCAAGCAAAGCAGTCTGAGCCACTTACTTCCTAGTGGCCACTTGACCCAAGGCAGATCGGAGTGGCCGGTGGTGTGGAGAGGTGTTTCCACCTGAGGTTCTTTCAGCTGAATCTTTGAGGGCAAAGTTCAGGGTCAAGGTCTCCAGCGAGGCCTAGAGTGCCGTCCTTCTATGTTGGGGGAAACCAGAGGCATAGGTAGTGAAATGCCTAGTCTGAATCGGGATTCGTAGCTGGGTAGACCATTCTGCCTTCCCTCCAAGGTGGGCCTGGTTCTATTAGAGGCATACAGTACTTGGGTCATTTTTTGTGACCCAAGTTTCTAAAAAAACTTTGAGAAAATGAAGTGGGAATGGGAGCAGATCAAGGCAGTGATTTTAATCATTTTTTAAGAAGAGAAATTCTCCTCACCCAGAGGACACTTAACCTTTGATGATTAAAAGGAAAAGGATGAAATAAATTCACATAAAGCTTCACACCAAGGCATAGATAAATCTAGCTCTAAAGGACTTCTTCGGTCAAGGGATATGAATCGGCTTTAAAAGACTTTTTAGCAAATGTGGCTGAGCAGTTTCATTCAGTAAAGAGGAAAAATGCACTGTGGTTGATAATTGGAACCATACACTTTTTCTTGACCTTGTCAAGATTAAATGCCTGAAATTCTCAAATCCTGAAACAATAAGGCTGCGAGACGGAGAAGCTTTAACTGCATCAGTGTTTTGGAATTAAACAACCATGTGGGGCCTTCTCAGAGGGCCTCTGAGTGGTGGATACCAGCCTGAGACCCACCCAGGGGCCCCCAACCCCATCCAGCTGAGGGAGGGACATCCTCCTCCCTCAGAGGCAGACCTGCTCATGTCAGGAGGAGGTGAGTGGCAGTGAGGCTGCTCTTTGATGAAATCCGGTGCCCAGGCCCTGGCGTTCTGTGCAGTAATTCAGGTGTGCTGGACCAGCGCGCCCAGCCCTGCTGCTCCTCTGTCCCTGACGTTAGATGGCTGACTCATCCTCCCCTCCTCTGTCAGGTTACTCTGTTAAGCTAGGGGTTCAATTTCAAAAGCTCGCTCTGTGCTGTGGAATGTCATCTGCTCAGCCTCTCAGCAGAGGCTACACACTTGTTCCAGATGGGGAGGTTCCCCCGGGGGAGCACGATGCAGTGGGTCCCATCCTGGACCCAGAACCCACAGAAGGAAGTAGTCTCTGTGCTGACAAAACAACATCGTATGTGTTTTGTCAGCCAGGCCCTGTCGTTTCCCTGTTTGGAGCCCACAATGCCCTCCATTTCACGCACAGGCAAAACCGAAGTCCTGACAGTGATTTCCAAGGTCTCCATGACCCACCCAGCATCCCCGAAGCTCTTCTACTCCTTCCCTGTCCACTCTGCCCCGTGGGCCTTGTTGATCCTTAACCTGGCTGAGACCCCCCCTTCCTCTGGGCCTTCACACTTGCTATTCCCTTGTCTAGAACGCCCTTCGCCCCAGGATCTGCTTGGTTTCCTCCCTCACATCCTAAGGGCCTCTGCCCATTGTCACTGTTACATTTCCTGACCCCCGACACGGAATAACAATAGCTCTCCCCTGTCCCTCTCTGTCCCCGCTGCCTTATTTTTCTCCATCTGACACATTACACAGTTACCTGTTTATTAATTCACTGCCTGTCTCTTCCAAAGGAACGTAATCTTCATTCAAGCAGAAACTCTTCACGTCTGCGGTAGTGCTCAGTCCATACAGATGCTCAAGATGGTTTGTTAAATACCTCAGTCACTAATGACCAGCAAGACACTTGTCACCTGGTGGCTCTGTGGCATCATCTTCACTTCAGAGTTCAGCCTTGAGAGGGTCATGATGGTTCCTAAGTTACTGTTATTTTGAAAAGAGTAGACGCTCACTGTGGGCTGGGTACCACAGGTGGACACACCAGCTGAGTGGGTCTGGCTCTCCCTGGCAGAGGAGGCGCGTCCTTGTGAAAGCACAGCTGTGCATCGACCCACAGGCCAAATCTGACCAACCACCTGTTTGCGTGGCCTGTGACCTAAGAATGGTTCTTTCATTTTTCAGTGTTTGAGAAAAAAAAGATCAACACAAGAATAATACTTTGTAATGTGAAAATTAAATGAAATCAAATGTCATTGCCCATAAATAAAGATTTATTGGAACTCAGGCACGCTCACTCACTGCATATTATCTATGGCTTTTGTGCTCCATCAGCAGAGGTGAGCCGTTGCAACAGGGACCATATGGCCCAGAAAATCTTAAATATTTACTATCTGGCTACTTACAGGAGAAGTTTGCTGACTGTGGTTTAAAGCAATGCACGGTGATCAGAAGATGGGAGACAGTGTAGAACAGAAGGAATGCTTGGCTGGAAGCAAGAGATAGGACTTCTCCTTCCACGTTTGCCTCTCATTCTTCTGGGACCTTGACAAGCTAATCTCTCAGAGCGTCCATGTCCTAATCTATTGTGGCAGATGCACTATGAGGCAACCCCAGTGAATTACCCCCTGTATAATCCCTTCCCCATGCATGGGGGCAGAACCTGTGACTTGCTTCTGATCAACAGACTTCGGCAAACCTGATGGGATGCCACTCCAATGATGACATTCCATCCTATAAGACTCCACCCAGCACACTCAAGGGGGACTCTCCTGCTGCCCGTGCTGTGAACGGCCCATGGAGAGGGCCATCTGGCCGGGAGCTGGGGGTGCCCTCAGAGCCAAGGTCTCCATCATACAGCCACTGAGAAGTGAATTCTGCCAACAACAAATGAGCTTGGGGACTTCCCTAGTGGTCCAGTGGTAAAGAATCCGCCTTCCAATGCAGGGGACGTGGGTTCGATCCCTAGTTGGGGGATAAAGATCCCACGTGCCACGGGGCAACTAAGCCAGCGTGCCACAACTACAGAGCCCACACGGTCTGAAGCCACAGCTAGAGAGAGCAAACCTGCACACCACAACTAGAGAGAAGCCAGCACACTGCAACAAAAGATCCCGCATGCCCCAACTAAGACCCAATGCAGCCAAAAAGATAAAGAAAATAATTTTTTTTTAATGAGCTTGGAAGCAGTTTCTTCCCTAATTGAGCCTCCAGATGAGACCATAGCCCAGCTGACACCTTGAAAGCAGCCTGTGAGAGCTTGAGCAGAGGACCCAGCTCAGCCATGACCAGACCCCTGACCCACAGAAACTGTAAGTTAATAAATATGTGTTGTTTTAAGCCACTAAGCTTGTAACAATTTGTCACCTAACAATAGAAAACTAATACATCTACACAAGAAGGTCTTTGAATTTTATTTTAAATTACCTTGAAATTCTAAGTTTCTCCTTAAGAGCTTAGCCTGATGCTAAGAATCACCTAGGATGCTAAGTAATGTACAGGTTCCCATGGCTTTTCCTTTGACATTCTTGCTTTGGACATGCTAGGGGCTGATACAATCTGTGTGTGTGTGTGTGTGTGTGTGTGTGAGAGAGAGAGAGAGAGAGAGAGAGAGAGCATGCACGGGCGTGCACACATGCATGCACAGCCTCCTTTTGCTGCCCTGGGTCTCTTCTCAGCTCAGAGATAGCATGGAGACATTCCCGCCTGCACCCTAAGGGTGGCTCCCATGTAATCCAGGAAGGGGGTCCCACTGAGGAGGAGCAGGGAGGTGAGATGACACAAGGCTTTGGGCAAAGCAGTGATGAGCAGACAGTCCCTGTGGAAGTGGAGGATTCTTGGAAGTGAGTGGCTAGAGATAAAGGGTGAAAGGTGTGTTGGGGGACCCAGTAATGGATGGCCTTTTATTCAGCGGTCAGTGAGGAGTTTTTGAAGGATCTGGAGTACCAGTGTGGGTTGCGGAAAGGAGTCAGATCAGCTGGGATGGCCTCCCTGCCTCAGCATCCTAGCAAAATGGTAACAAGCGGTGATTCCGGGGGGCAGTGCCCTCCCCTGCAGTTAGGACTTAGGATAACACCTCACCCTGAGTGGACAGCATCTCCCTGGGCAGCTGCCTGGGCCTGGGCTCCCTCTGCTACCCTCCCAGGCACGACCACTCAATGACTCGTGGTCACTGCCTCTGGAGTGTCTCCACCGTACCCCTGCAGCTCACCCCTACTGCCCTTCCCTAAAACTGCCCAGAGTCCGATAAGTGGGGATGTGTAGGCTGAAGCAGCTAGTTTTCCCCAAGGCCTGCACCCTCTCCTCTTTCTCAGCGTGACTGGGTCACAGCCCAGGGTCCTGGTGCCTCCCTTGGCCATCTCCCTCCCTCTCCTGACACCCAGCTTCCCTTCTCCCACTTCTGACACCCAGATTTCATGTGCTCCAGAGATGTCCTTTTGTGAAAAATTTATTCATTCAGTCATTCAACTTTTATTGGGAAATTAGTATTTTGCCAAGCACTGTGCTAAACGATGGTGATAAAAGGTAAGAAGTAATCTCAACCCT
The DNA here is from genome assembly GCF_011762595.2 of Tursiops truncatus. NCBI lineage: Eukaryota > Metazoa > Chordata > Mammalia > Artiodactyla > Delphinidae > Tursiops > Tursiops truncatus. The sequence goes on along the minus strand of NC_047035.1, from coordinate 158,429,319 downwards.
CAAGGATGTCCTTCTTCTTGAGAGGGAGAGAGCCGGAGATTGATGATATAAACAGGCCATTATAACACGGTGTGTAGTTTGCCACGGGAACACAAAGGCTGAAGCCTCAGTGGCCAGAGGTGGTCAGACAAAGCTTCCAGAAAAGGGTAATTTTTTAAATGGATGATCGGCAGTGAGTGAGCCACACAGGAAATTAAATGTCTGAACCAAGGGGGGAGGTCCAATCCATGCAAATGGATTATGGAACAGATCTGAGTTCCTTTAGGAGAGAAACTAAAAGACTTTAAAATAACCAAGTATGGAATAAAATGAGATGCAGAAATCAAAGAAAACTGAAGTCTGTGACTGTGATCCTGGAAAAATGATGGAGTCATTGATAGGCATGGAATTCAGCAAGAATATCACTTTGAAGGTGGGGGGAAGTGAGGGGTTAAACACACAGAGATTCCAGTGTTTAGAGAGGAAAGTGGAATATAGTTCGGAAAAGTACTGTCAATGCAGGCTGCATCAACATGCCTTTATTGTGTCATGTCCGCCAGGGGACCACGTGCCCTCCACGGGGAATGGGCTGGGAGAATGCTTCCTGACAACTAAATATCCTTCCATGGCAGCACTTGTTGTCATGAAATGGGAGGAATATGGGACTTACAGCCAGAAGACTTGAACTTGAGCCTTATCATCACTAGCAGTGCTGTTGGCCAAGCGAAGTAACCAACCATTATGACTGTTCCTGTTTCTACATCTGCACAATGTGAATAATTCAAATACACATCTCCAGGGTTGCTGTAACAATCAAATGAGATCATTAAAATGAAAATTTGGAAAATGGAATGCCGTCTACAACTGTTAGCTATGACGATCGGTATTTTGTTTTTCAGCTTGCTCTCTTTCTCGCCATATTTTTTTTTCACTCATGGAGATGATTTTTTCCTCCTAATATTTTAGATGGGCACATTCATCATCATGGCTTTTCTGAGGACAAAAGTCATCATGCTCTGCTTCCATAATTCAAACATAATGGAAATAGATAAGAGAAAAAGAGAACAACTTCCTGTCCCCACCCCCTAGAGATAACCAGGGCTGGTGTGTCCACTTCCCGGACATCTTACGTTGTTTATGAAACCGGTCTTTCCATGAAGCACAACAAAGGGGTGTGAGAAAAACGTCAGTGTATTTTTGTTTCCCTCTAGCCCTTTAAAGTTGATTCAGTGGGGAAATCTTCCCCTGCCACTGGCTAAACACTTGACAGGCCCCTCAATTTTCTTGTTCAGTTTTTAGGAACTAGACTATTGTGCAATCACAAAACACAGCAGCAAATCAGAAACTAGGTGTCCAGTCCAAGATTTTATTCATCAATTCAGGCTCCGTTAGAAGGAGAGACTTCCTTTCCTGCAAGTGATGATCTGGTTTTCTTACTTTTCTCCTCTTCCCTGCTTGCTGGCTTGGTCAAGTCAAGTGTGGCGAAGACAGGTGAGGGGAGACTCAGACCTCCTTACTCAGCTGCTGGCTGCCACTCTGGGCAGACAAATGCTTCGAGCTGACATCTCCTTTCCAGGGTGTTTTGGGGCCATCTTGGGGGTCCCCTGCTAGGCCCCCAGGCCTGGGAGATGCCTCTTCTTCAACTGGATCCTACCCAGTTCAGTCCTCGGGTCTCAGGATCCACTCCTCACTCAGACTCTCTCTGATGGAGGCCCTGGCCCTCCCCAGCCGTCTTTCTGGACTTAGATAGACTTTAAGTGGCTGCAGACTGGCTCTCTCTCCCTCTTGGCCCAGGATCTAGAAGAAATAGTCATGCATTCCGTGTCCATACACACGGATCCATGGGAGCGTGGCTGCTTCGCAAACGCAGCCAGCCACTCTCTGCCCTGCCACAAGCCACTTTTGCGTTGTCAGGCGTGAATCAGGCACCAATCCGTGGGGGCGTTCCCCAGCTCCGAGAGACACAAACCCAGCTCTACAAGTGTCTGTAGAATCCCATCCTCTCTGGGCTCCAGATGAAGGGCCAAGCACTTCCTGGTTCCTGGCCCTCGGTAGCAGAACTCTTCAAATACATTTCCTCCCAATGTATCTCCACTTGCTTATGTTCTCAAAATGGGCGACAGAATTCAAGGGTCCCAGAACCAGTTTTCAATATTTACTTTGAAGATTCCCCCAGGGTGACCTGTGTCACACCCCACGTGGTATCTGACATCTATCCTACCGTGTCAATTCTATTGAATCTTCAATTTTAACATCCAGTTCCATGAACTAATATATATGTCAATACAAATATTTTAACAAAATGTTCTATTATGGATACAGTTTTGCAAGTTTTTGTTCACTTAATATATCTCGGGCAGATTTTCGTGGCAGTACAAGTAGATGTGTCTCATTAACATAGATTATTATAGTGTACAGACGTAAGGGATTCCACTGTGGTTTAAGACAGTACTCTGCAAGAGGATGGTCATCTAACCTCGGTGCAGGCCTTGGCAAAGCAGTGGAGGTGGCGGCTCTGGGCCTGAGCTGGGTGGCAGTGATTCAGTGGGTGAGTGATGGAAGGGAAGATTGGAGAGAGCGTGACAGCTTTCCCTGAAGGGCTGTAATTCGAGCAGCTGCTGCACAGAGCTACGCTTTGGTCCCTGGGGTGTGCTGAGAATTTCAGTTATGGGATGGGGGCTAAAGGTGCAATCCTCCTACCTTTTCTCAGGGCCTAAATCCATCTCCTCATTGTTTAATAGCCCAAATGCCTCTTGGAGAAGCACTTTGACGCTCCAGGCCCTTCCAGGCTTCCTCTCTTTCTGCCATTGCTTGGGGTCGGGGGAAAGAGTGGTTGGGTAGGAAACGTTAGTAAGTGGGGTTAATTGAATTGGGGTTGAAGCAGGAGGGAGGATGTTATTCTAGAGACATGTGGAACATCAAGAGACCTGAATGGGATGAAGTGGGAAAGGAGGTTAAGAGCAAATACTTCAAATCCTTCTAATTCTTTTTACTCTTTGGATGGGCAAATCAGGATGTTTTCATCTTAGCTCCAGAATTACATAGCTTAGAGAAACAACCACCAAAACAGGCCACTAATGGAGCTCCAGGCACAACCACTATGATGTCTCTTTCTGCTCAATGGCCACGTCTCCATGGCCGTCCAGGTCACCGAGGTCCTAAGTCGTTAACGATCTGACTGTCTGAGGTGGTAAACATCCGGTGCAGATGTGCCCAGAGCGAAACTGCAATCTTATGACATAGGTGGGTTTTCATGGAAACAATGTGGGACAGCCACCCCCGTCACAGCCAGCGCCGCGGACCAGGGCAGGTCCACTCAGGTTAGACTGCTGAAGACAGAAGAAAGCCCCCAAGGGTGATGAGGACAGGGCTTCAGAAAAAAACCGGTTGGAACATCAGAGGATTAAGAAGCGCCCTTGGAAAACTGACGAAGCTCGGGGATGTTTTGTAGAAACAGTTCTTTTCATGGTCAGACTGTAAAATCAGCCGTGAAGCAAAGGATGCTGGATTGTACGGCTGTGTCAGAAAATTCACCCCCTCCCCAAATAAATAATTCATTGGTTTATTCTAAGACTTAGTTCCTATTATAATGTGACCTAATCTAAACCTTCTTAATATAAATTTTTAATTAAAAAAAATTTTTTTTGGCCACACCATGCGGCATGCGGGATCTTAGTTCCCCAACCACGGATCGAACCTGCTCCCCCTGCAGTGGAACCATGGAGTCCCAACCACTGGACTGCCAGGGAAGTCCTTAAATTTTTAAAAATTTAGAGTTTTTCATGTTATCTACTTTCATTTTTCTAGTTAAGTCCCAATCAAAAAATTTTTTTAATTAACACGAAATTTCATTCCCTATTGGAAGTGGATTCTGTTTAAGTAGCTTTTCATGCTCAGATAATGAGGGCCCTTCTATGGCATACATACACAACAAAAAGCAGATTTTCAAAGTTTAGCAATCAATCGACCATTCCCCAGGTTGATGTTAAAAATGGAAGAAAGGCTTTTTCGATCAAGGGTCCGATCCAATAAAGTTCTCATTCCCTGGAGCTCTTCATGACCTAGATAGGAGGAAACTCAGTAAGAGTCTGAGCTTTCCACAAACACTTGCCGTCAACCAGACAAGCAGTTCCACTACTGAACACATTTTCTGCATACCAAGCTCTTAGAGAATTATAAAGGAGATATAAGGCAGTGAAAAACACAATTCTTGATCTCCAGAAGATTGCAGTACAAACACACACATTTATTTATGAACTCGAAATAAGAAGCCTTTGGAAAATATAAATAACCTTAAACACAGCTTGCTAGAACTTGTCCTGAACAGGTCATATTTATTCCCACGGGACTTTTTGTTTTCAGGCAATGGCTGGTATGCGAAAATAGCTCTTGCATTAACAGTGGTAACCATTTCGGTCCTGGGAGAGAAAGCGTAACCATTTCAAATGGGAAAAAATGGAGCAGCTTCTAAATAGAACCATGAGACAGGTTCTCAGCATCTTGGCAATCATCATACATCTTGTTCTGTGGTAGCAGCACCTCAGGGCCTGTGGGGTTTGGGGAAGCACAAGGGTGGAGAGCCATGGGGAGGGGGGCTTGCAAAACCCAGATCTGAGCATCATTGGGCAATCAGAGCACCTGGGCATTAACAAGTCTGGATTCGGATCCTAGATCTGTCACCTATTCATCACCTGTCACCTATTCATCGCAAGCCAATGAAACTCTCTTGAGACTCAACTTCTTCGCTTGTAAACATTTCTAAAAAAATAATAAATTTTTCATCTGGGTGTTGTCAGAATGATAAAGTAAAGAAAGTGGCAGAGTCTCTGACTTACAGAAGGTGCACGATAAAAACAGTTCTTACCTCACCATTGTCATTATCGTTATTAACATTTATTTTATAGTCCAGAGTTAGGGGGAATGCCTTTGATTTTTTTCAGAATAAATTTTTAGTCACACTCTTGTTGACAATAATCCAAATTCTATGTTCCTTATCTCCTCTTGTCTTGAGACCTTTAGTCCCCAAAATTTTCATCAGTATTTCCCCCTGTATTAAATCATTCCCATTAGCACACAAACAAGTTCCAGAATCTCACACCTGGAACAAAAAACAAAACCCCCAGCATCTTCCTTTGTCCCTCCCATCTCCCTCCAGAAAGTGCTCCCATTTCTCTGCTCCTCTTTAGTTTTTTAACTTTATTTTTTATTTTCTACTTTATTTATTTAGGTTGCGCCGGGTCTTAGCTGTGGCACGTGAACTTTTAGTTGCGGCATGCATATGGGATCTAGTTCCCTGACCAGGGATCGAACCCGTGGCCTCTACACTGGAAGAGCGGAGTCTTAACCACTGCGCCACCAGGGCAGTCCCTCCCTGCTGCTCTTTAGAGCAAGACTTTGCGAAGGCCTGGTTTGGTACAGCCACCCTCACCCTCACTCCCATTTTCCCTTAAACCTTCTTGAATCATATTCCTGTCTCCACAATTCCACTGAGATCCCTCTGGTCAAGGTCACACACACCTTCTTTGTTTCCCCATCCAACGGTCCTCTCTTACTTGACCCTTCAGCAACACGTGGCACTGTTCCTTCCTCTGGACGCACTTCTCCCAGGGAGCTTCCATGATATCACACACATGGGTCTTTCTCCTGCCTTTCTGGTTGCTCTTTTCTCCTTGACCTTGCCTCGATATCTCAAGCCTGAAGCATCACTAAACTGTGGAGCACAGCAAGGATCAGCCCCACGAGCTTCTCCATCTCTGCTGGCTGCCTAGGTAATCCCCTTCGCCCGTGGGCTTAAATAGCATTCATGACCTTGACTCTGAGGGAGAGATAGATGGATAGACACAGGCAGGGGCATAGTTTTCCAGCCCCCACCTCTCCTCTGACTCCCAGCCTCCTGTGTCCATCTGCTCACAAGATATTACCTCCCAGATGCAGAAAAGCATCTGAAATCTAAAAAGTATCTGGATGCCCACCGCACTCTCATCCCCAATCTGCTCCTCCTTCAGGATTCTGATTCTCAGTAAGTGGCACTGCCCTCCACCCGGGTGCTCCAGCCACGAACCTGAAAACCACCCAGAGTCCTCCCTCCCCTCCCCTCCACTTGCACAACTACCCTGAACCCGCCCAGTTCTCTCCAGATTCTTTGCAAGCCCTACCATTGGGTGCTGGGGCTACTGCAGCCTCCTAGTCAATCTCCCTGTTTTCACTCTCGCCCTCCCCGCCCCACACACACCTATTCCCCACACAGGAGCCGGGTGATCTTCCCAAAAGTATGAGTCAGATTGTGCCGCTCCTCTTTTTAAACCCCTTACATGACTTTCCACCATCCTTAGAATAGAAGCCTCACTTGATGCAGGAGACTCTGTAACATCTGGTCCCTGCCTCCCCCCACTCCCTGCCTGTATTCCCTCCCACGCGGCCCCTCCAGCCGCACTGGAGGGGCCTCCCTTCTGCTCCTCTATTCTTCCTCGGGCCTCCGCAACGTCTAATCCCTCCATCTGGAATGCTCTTCCCAGCAATGTTCACGTGTCTGCTTCTTGTCACCAGGTTTCAGCTTGAATGCAGCTCCTCAGACAGGGCTTCTCTGACTGTCCAACCAAAGGAACCCCCTTCATGCTCCATCCCAGAGCCTGTGTTAAGAATTTGCATCACACATACATATCACCATCTGATATTTTCTTGCTTGTCATCTCCTCTTACAAGAATGGGGGCCTCCTGGGAGATGTCCTGACCACCATCTTTGCTGTCCATTACAGAGTCAGCATTTCTAAGTAAGTATTTGTTAAATGAAGGCATCATCTAACAGTCAGTTGTCAAATACCTGTGTAAGGAGACACCCTGTGTGCATTATCAGTGGTAGGATTTAATCCTGCACTTTCTTCTGGGAAGTGGAAGAGCGGATATTGGTGGCGACATCTGCTTTTCGTGTTAAGGGAAAATACTCTAAAAAATGCAAAGCAATTTTAGTATCAGATATTCCTCTCCCTCCCCTCCTCAGAATTTACACAATATTTCATGACAAAATTTTAAAAACACAAATAACATGAACAACACAGGGGTTTACTGCTTTGGATGATCCTTGATATGTTTCCATGAACGGCCTTCTCTGGGGGTGGTCTGTATTCTCCTACTGCACGCACTTAACAAGCAGCACTGTGTTCCAGGAGCTTACCTATGAGAAGGCGAAGATGAATGTGGTTCTGCCTGCCCTGCAAGAGCTCACAGTCTAGGGAGCAGAGAGACACAAAGACTGGTTGCCAATCAAAGGTGGAACCAGGTGCAGGATGCCTGACGCCCCAGCAGGGACACCCAGCCCTGGCTTCAGGAAGGGATGCCTGTAGCGGGACCAGCAAGGCCACTGCAGGCATGAACTGGGCAAGGCGGGGTGGGGGGCTGCCAGGCAGAAGCTCAGCAGGGGCAATGGGAACGCTCGGGATTAAAGTACACAGCAGGTGCACCCAAGGAACTCTGCAAATACCAGACAACAGCTCAAACTACTTGTGTTAGTTTGCTCGGGCTGCCACAACCCAAGTACCACGGGCTGGATAGCTTCAACGGCAGAAATGTATATTCTCACAGCTCAGGAAGCCAGAATTCTGAGGTCAAGGCGTGGGCAGGGTTGGTTTCTTTTGAGGCTTCCCTCTCTGGCTTGCCGACGGCCATCTTCTCCCTGTGTCTTCACGTGGTCTTCCCTCTGTGTGCGTCTGAGTCTCAGTCTCTTCTTCTTATGAGGACACCAGTCATACTGGACTAGGGCCCACCCATAAACTACCCCTGTAGAGACCCTGTCTCCACCAGAACCTACTGTAGCACAGGGATCTATGCTCAATATTTTGTAATAACCTGTAAGAATCTGAAAAAGAACATTTTAAGTATATATATGGATTCAGAGATATATATATCTGAATCACTGTGCTGTACATCTGAAACTAACATGACACTGTAAATCAACTAGACTTCAATTTAAAAAAAAAGACCCTATCTCCAAATATAGTCACATTCTGAGGTCTGGGGCCTTAGGACTTCAACATATAAATTTTGGGGAAACACGATTCAGCCCATAGTATTAGAGAACAAAGAAGGAAATTTTATTATAAAGACATCAGGATGTCACAAGACAAGGATGCAATGGATCATGGGAAAGTCTCTGTCTCCCTCCCTCTCTCTCTTTCTTCCATCTCTGCTTCTCTCTCGTATGCAATTGTACAAACAGAGTTTAAAGAAGAAGAAGAAGAACCGTCTATGTAATTGTTCCCTAAGAAATAGATCCTTCTTAGAAACACTGTTTCTAGTAAGCCCCTTCTCAATGGCTTCCCTTCCTCCTTCTGAATTTCATGTCAACTCCCCGCCTTTCTCCTTTGTTCCACCCAATAAGTACATATTCCTAGACAATATCTTTAGTTTTGCCTATCTTATTCTTCATAGAAATGAAATTGCATGGTGTATAGTACATGACATGCGTTCCTCAGTGAACACTGTATTATTGGATTCAGGTACATTGATGCATGCTGCTGTAGTCTGTTTTCTGTTGTGTAATTTAGATGACCAGTGTATCATCCAGCCACCCTACCAGTTATGACCACTTGGTTGTCCCCAGTATTCTGCTGTTAGGAACGAGGTTGCTGAGGACTTCTTGTACAACTGTCCTGGTACACATGTGCTAGAAATATATATATTTCTATATATATATAGAATTATATATTATAATAAATGAGCAATATTTATTTATTTATAAATGAGCAATATTATTGTCACCTCATTACCATGGGTCTCCTTTTAAAACAACTGCATCACTTCAGTCAGCTTTAAAATTGTGCATTATGGTGCTGTAATATAATCCCTCTTGAGGTTATACATATTTGGAGGTATTTATTTTCAATGATCAAAAATCCCCCCAAGAAAAGCTGAAAGGTGGCTGGGAGCTGGGAGAGGGCATGAATCTTAGGTCAGTGAATATGTGCTATGGGGAGGTGCTGGGACGGCCCTTCCGAAGACCCTGGGGATGTGGAGGAGAAGAGATCTCAGCAGAAATTTGGTAATGTTCCTTAGAGGAGGGCATGATTTGGTGAATTAATTGGGGGAAATGCAGAAGAGGAACACGGTTTTTCCCCATAAAAATTAAAGATGTGGAGATCTGGATTGGAAAATTTCAAGTCTGAACCCACTTAAATATCCTCAGACCCAATCAAAGGAGCATAAAATAAATCAAAGATAAAAATCTAATGTTTTTAACAAGAAAAGCTGACAGAACTAAGACTTATGAAAATTGGCAAGAAAATGTTTGCTTTTGTTTTTCCAGTGTCTACATTTACAAAGGAAGAACCTTCTACAATTGCAAAAAGAAAACTGCTGAAGAGCCTCTCTTAAAGTGAGACAGAAATATTCAACCATGGTTCATGATCGTTGTTTGAAAAATGAAAGTAAGAGATGAACTGCTTTCTCTTGGGAGAGTTCCTTCTAATTTGGTATGTAGGGTGGCAATGGGCTTTGGGATCTGACAATTTCATGGTGTATTTTTCCACACACTCGAATATGATTCAGATTTCACATTTGCGTTGTCTGAGAAGCCTAGTCAAGTCAAATGGAGAGGTTGTCCAAAAAAGAGAGAGGCTTCATCTAATTCCATAAAGATTGTTTCCACTAACTCAGCTAAATTTGAGATACACAAAAATTATACAGCCATATTTTCCATGTTTATCATAAAACATTTTCCAATAGGAAAAATAATATTTTTAAAAAGAACTTGAGGGGGCTTCCCTGGTGGCGCAGTGGTTGAGAGTCTGCCCGCCAATGCAGGGGACACGGATTCGAGCCCTGGTCTGGGAAGATCCCACATGCCGCGGAGCAACTAGGCCCGTGCGCCACAACTACTGAGCCTGCGCGTCTGGAGCTTGTGCTCTGCAGCAAGAGAGGCCGCAACAGTGAGAGGCCTGCGCACCGCGATGAAGAGTCGCCCCCGCTTGCCACAACTAGAGAAAGCCCTCGCACAGAAACAAAGCCCCAACACAGCCAAAAATAAATAAATAAATTAATTAATTAAAAAATGGCAAAAGAGAGAATTTTAAAGGCAGCAAGAGAAAAAGAGTCATATACAAGGGAATCCCCATAAAGCTATCAGTTAATATCTCTGCAGAAACTTTAAAAAAAAAAAAAAAAGAACTTGAAACTCGCAATTGTAACGTTAGTCTTCTGCTAATATAATTCAGTAAGGACTTAGCAAATATACGATTTCTGAATTACCTGAGAGTTGCACAAAATGATTATTAAGATCTCTCTTAAGAGTCTATGGCTCTAAATTTATGAACTTTTTGTGAGGAATGGGTGTCACAAAAATTACTACCAATGAAGGGCTGGGTTTAATGCTCTGTCCTCACTGCCAGTTTCCACTGGGTTGTAGTCAGAAACCCAAGAAACACCTAAAGGAGATGGCCACACCCTCAGCAAAGTTTTTCTACCTCCCCTTACCATCCTTTTCCAAAATACGAAAGGAATGACTATCTGGGGGGCTGGTGATGGCTGGAGCATGATTTTCATCAACTGGCACAGGCACCAGGGTTAGGAGGTGACAGGACATCGCTGGAGAAAGTGGAGGGTGGAGCTTTATCACGGAAGAAGCTTTAATGCTGTCAATTAATCATGAGTGCAGAACTAAACTGAAAAATTTCCATCGGCAAATTCAACAGTATACAGTGCTAAAACAGACATCTTCCTTGACTCTTCTTTGCCTGAGCAAGTAAACCTAAACATATCCAATATATAAGGAGTATCTATCATGAAAAAATATAGCTCAGCACAGGCTGCAATTGTAGTTAAATAATATGTTTTCTTAACCATTTTTTAATTGAGGTATAGTTAATTTACAAAGTTGTGTTAGTTTTAGGTGTACAGCAAATTGATTCAGTTACATATATATAAATATATATATATTCTTTTTCAGATTCTTTTCCATTATATGTTATTATAAGATATTGAATATAGTTCCCTGTGCTATACAGTAGGTCCTTGTTGTTTATCTATTTTATATCTAGTAGTGTGTATATGTTCATCCCAAACTCCTAATTTATCTCTTCCCCTCCTCCCCTCCCCCCCACCCCCCTTTGGTAACCATAAGTTTGTTTTCTAAGTCTGAGAGTCTGTTTCTGTTTTGTAAACAAGCTCATTTGTATCATTCCACGTCTTGGCTATTTAAACAGTGCTGCTATGAACACTGGGGTGCATGTATCTTTTCGAATTAGAGTTTTCCCCGGATATATGCCCAGGAGAGAGATAAATAATATGTTTTTATCTATCTCTTTGGTGGTGAGCCTGTACTTCTCTGAACATAGTATCATTTTCATCTATCTCATTGTCTTAAAGAGAGAAAATGGCCCTCAAGAATTAGTAAGGCTATATCAAATTTAGGGATTAAAAACTTAGACTTATAATTTATGACCTGGGTAACTTTGTCTCCTATTACTTCTAAGAAATGATTTTTTTATACTGTTCCATAGAGAAAACTTGAGTATAAAGATCTTCTTATGAAAAAAATCATAATAGTTTATATTATCTCTTAAAAGAAAATATAAATTTAAGGTTCTCCTTGAGGTCATATTTCCATTCTTCAGTCTTAATTTCTTCTACATCTAAACTAACTCAAGGCCCTTTGGCATAAGCAATAAGACTATTTCATACTGTATGCTTTCAAAAGAGCAAAATAAAAGTTTTCTTTTGTGTGTAAAGAAGGCTTTGGTATAAAGTAGTTTGGCCTGTTAGAAGAGCATTATAGGGAATTAAACGTAGGGAGATGGAGGAAAAACTAAAAGTGAGTGAATGAAGCTTGAAGACCAACAGTATGGAGAAGGGGACTCTGGGGTCAGACTGCCTGGGTCCTTTTCTGCCTCTGCCCCCTTCAGCCCCGTGACCTTGGACAAGCTAAGTCACGTCTCTGGGAGTCAGTCGGCTCATGTATAAAACAGGAAGAATAACAAATGCCTGCTGCACAGAATAGCGATGAAGTCTAAATGAATCAGTGAAGCCCTTAGAGTACTACCTGCCAATGTGCAACAGGAGTATGTTTGTTCATCCAACCATTCAGTCACCAAACACCTAACGAGCATCTACCACGTGCCCGGCACTATTCCAGGAACTGTAGCTACATCACTGAACAGAGAGCAGAGACTCCTCTGCCCTCATGGAGCTTACGTTCAAGTGAGGACGGAGAGACTCTGACACATGTTGAAGGTAGAAAGCTCAGTAGGTGTTAGCTGTTGTTATTACTGTTATTATTAAAGAAAAAGACCACGAAATCCATGAAAGTAATCATTAAAGAGATGTGGACTGATTGAGGTCATGACTGTTAAAAAACCTGTGAATCTGGGACTTCCCTGGTGATCCAGTGGTTAAGAATCCGCCTTCTAATGCAGGGGACATGGGTTCGATCCCTGGTGGGGGAACTAAGATCCCACAAGCCACGGGCAACTGAGCCTGTGCGCCGCAACTAGAGAGAAGCCTGCAGGCCACAACAAAGATCCCACGTGCCACAACAAAGACCCAATGCAGCCAAATAATAAAATAAAATTCAATTAAATTAAAAAAAAAACAAAGAATGTGGAAACTTCTAAAAATAAATTAATTAATTAAATAAAACCTGTGAATCTAATTGAAGAAACATTCGTTCCCTGTTCCCTCGGTGAACTGAACACACGTGAGGAGCAGTCAAAGGCAGCTGGGGTACCAAACAGGCGAGCCAGGCATCCCGGGCCCAGACCCCGTGCTCTCAGCCCCTCGGGGTCTCTGCTCCCTCTCTTCCCATCACCCTGGGGCTCCTTCCACATGGTTGCTCCAGCTCACATCCAGGCGCCTGACTGCGTCTCTGTGTTTGGTTGTTTTCCTGCTGCTTCCTGGGTCTCTGTCAGCGATCCAGTTTTACAAATTGCTTGGCTGAGAGCTGTGTTTGTCGTCTTCCTTTGAAACTGTGATTCACAGTGTACACCCTATACACAGAATCCTCGCCGCTGAGAGACGGAAAAGCTTGTTTTCAAAACAAATTGCAAAACAGGCTGGCTACCCGGGGTTTTCACGCAGCTGCTCAAATGGTCAAATGTAATTAAAGGAGCACGTTCAAGATCTCTATTTTTTGAACTTAGCCAAAATGTTTTTAGATGCGGATCAGATGGTGATGTCACTTCGCCCACAATCTTGTCAGCTGAGAAAACAAAGTTGAAATTGAAGAAGAAAAGGCGAACACTTTAGCCTGAGGATTTGTGTAAGATGTGTTCAGACTGGGCTTTTTAATTCAGTAAGAAAAGGCTGATGATCACAGTAAGCTTGTAGGATCCTTGGTTCCTAACCTTTTAACTCAGGACAGACGCAGGGATAGCTCTTGTCCCATTCTCTCATGTGGAGGATGGGACAGTAATGGCGCTGACCTCTGGGTATTATTCTGGGTTAAGTAAGATCGGGTATGTAAACACTTAGTGCCACACCTGGGGCAGGGCAAACGTTGCACAGGTGTTGCTGTCATTGTTACTGTTTATTGCATGGCCTGTGCTGTGTGCACTTGCCTGAGGGGGAAATAGGGTCACAGTAGCAAAGTACTATGTCCATGACCTTGTCCACTGGCAGAGTTTAAGAACCAACGTCTTGCAGACAGAAGCCCCGGTGGTTCACAGAAGCCCAGGAGTGTCGTAGGTCTGTTTGAGAAGTGAACCCTCTTTGCTGCTACAAAGGAGACCTCATTTTCCTCTGTCTGGTCCCTGAAACCATCTCCGATGATTCCTCCATCTCCAAACACACTGACAAGGGCTGTAAAGCCCACATATCCACCCTGGGCCTCGGGCCTCCAGTCCTCCTGAGGCGGCCGTTGTGTTCTGCCCTTCACCTGCTCCGCGGCGTCTTAAGCAGCCAACCGGGAAGCAGGCCTTTCTTTTTTACCACCTGCTCGATTCAGCGCTCCTGTGCCAGCCCCCAGGACAGCGTGGGCTGGACACACATCCCCTCCTGTCGGGCCCTTTTCTCTCCCGCACTGGCTTCCCTCCAGTGAGTCATTTGCCTGGAGGAGGGGATCTGCCCACCCTGTCCTCCAAAATCCTGGAACAGTTCAGACATTCAAACTGGAGTTACACCTCCTCGCTCTGGAAAGGCAGCAAACATACATGGTGATGACGAGCAAGAGACGTGTGGACATGAGTCCTGGATGTGGCTCGGCCTCTTGTTGCATAAACGTGGGGAGTCACCCCACCCTTCTGTGTCCCTGTCCCCTTCTCACGTGGGGATCCCCCCTGCCTCAGGCTGCTGTAAGTACCGATGGCACAAACCCACGAGAAGTGTCAGCTCAGTGCTGCTGGGAAAGCTGCTCCCCGATCCACACCCAGACCCCTGAGACCAACAGGACGACTCCAGCCGGGCTTCCCTCGAGCACCATCCTCCTTCCTTGCCGCATCCAGCACTGCAAGATCCTGCCATTTCTAGTCCAGAAACAGCTCCAGGTTCTACCCATCTCTCCTGTCATCCCCACAAGCACTGTCTTCCCTCAGACCTTAAGGGTCCCCGGAAGCACCGCTCTAGCATCCTAATTAAACATCAATTCCTGTCTCGGCCCCTTTCCTTCTTGAATGTTCTCCACACTGCAAAGGTGTGCAGTCTACCAGCTCACCGTCACGTGCAGGGAAAAGCAGAACGCAACACCCTGGAAAGACGTCAAAGGCGCTTCACAAGGCCCGCGCCTGCACCCCCTCGCCCCCAGTCTCCTGTGCTGCCCTGGGCCAGACCCTCGGGCTCACCCTCCCCTCCAGCTGTCAGCGTTTAACCATGACCTCCATCGGGCAAGCTGGTTCACAAGTACCTGGAGCCTCATAGGCTTGGTGGTCCCTCTTGGAAATGAGTTAGTGGCCCACTCTGGGCCTGAACACCAGAGTTGTGGGTGACCAATGCTCTCATCTTTTACTGAGCCCTGAGCAATGTGGCTGGGGTGGCAGGGGGAAGGGTGGACCTGCTCAGTAATCCAGGGTCTTGGCTGACTGATGGTCCATCTAACACACTATATGCCATCTTTCTAGAATGGCCTTCTCTCCCATTTTCGCCTTGACAAACTCCAACTCATCGTCCAAGCAATGATATCACCTGCTCGCATCGCCATGTTCTTACGTTCGTACAGCTTCTTCCATCACTAATTTTAAGTTCCTCAAAACTGATTATGACTCGTTCATCTTTGGCCATCCAACTCCTAGCAAATGACATAGTAAGTTTTCAATAAATATCAGTATGTGATGAATGAATAAATGATTGAAAGATGGAGTTTTTCTTTTCTTTATGGATAAGCTACAGTTCCGAGACCTCGTGTTCTGGGAAAGTAGAAAATAGTTCTTTTCCCAGGGCAAATTCCCAGGGCTTTGAAACAATTTCCCAGATAAATCTCACTAACCTGAACCATGTGAAAACTACCTTCATTCTCTGTTTGGCGTTGTGTGGGAGGACCAGATCCTTGGGCATCTGACAAGAAGGGAGCCTTGGAAGGTTGTAGTACAATGTGAATCTAGACCTCTGGGCCAACTCAATAAAATGCGAAAGTTCCTGCTATTTTAGAGTTTTAGGGAAATAAACTTGAGGTCCTGAAAACTAATCTCTAGGGAAATGTGGAATGATTTCTACCCTCCCTCAACAGAGCATTGTACGACCTGCAAAGCAAGAGGTTTTAAACCTCATGGCAAGTGAATGATAGTAATAATAAGAGATTAATGATAGATGCATCTGATGCTGACTATGAGACAAGCATTATAAGTGCTTTAAATGCATTAACTCAACCCTTGCTACCGTCATGACAGCCCCAATTACAGACGAGCAAACTGAACAAACCCCCAGTCTGATCCCCAGTTAGTGCCCCGGACCTTAACTTTGTATCAACAAAACAAAACAAAACAAAAACAAACAAAAAAATGGGAAAGAACTGAAAAGTTCTCTATTGAGAGCTACATTTACAGTCTTAATATTGTCTACCACAACCTTGCTTTTTTAAAGGAAAATTCTGATTAGTGTGAGATCTGCAGACCCAGAGTCTAAAGCCTGACAAGGCTGCTCCCCACAAACACGCGGGGAGACAGACTGTCCTCACACCTGAGGGTGCCCTCCCCGCATCATACCCATACAGCCCGTTTGTCCACAGGGCAGAGGGAAGAGGGAAAGCACGGCCAGCCTTTCTGGATGTGTCTGGCTGCTCTGGGCAGACCACTTCCTGTTTCATGATGGAGGGTCTGGTCAGACAGGGCACTGAGCTCATGACATTCACCTTGATGCATCCATACGGTTCTCTCTTTATGTTCAGCTCCCTTGGGGAACAAAACTTCCTACCTGCCTCTTCCATTCACACTTACTGATCTTCACAAAAAGGAAGAGTGTATGACTTAAAAAAAAAAAAAAAGAGAGACCTTCCTTCCTTCTGATTCAGGTCAGTAGACTGGGTTTGGGCTTCCCCCATCCTCCCAGCCAGAATGAAGACAGAACTTCCGCAACCTCCACAGTGGGAAAGGGGATGAAGAGGCTGATGGGAACAGAAGCTGAAGTAACAGTAATAGCAACGGCCAGATCTACTAGTTTATCTTAAATGACATATATTTATCACAATCTAAATAGTTTGTATAAGGTTCCAGAAAATCCAATTTTTCCATCAGACAAAAACTATATAGGACATAACTATAGGAAAGATCTCAGAAGCAGACCCCTCATCCTATTTTCAAAATGAAAAGTACCGCCCTTGACTCAGTTTGGAGGGCAGACAGGACTATTGGAGCTGCCTCTGAAACCAGCTAGTGTGGCAGCCCTGCCATCGGTACCTACACATCCTGAGAGGCACCAGCCTGCTCCCTGAAATCCAAAGCCACACAGTGTCAACACACAACTCGCGTGCAAATATTTGCTGCAGAGAAAACGTCTTAAATGCCTGTATACCCAGTTTTCTAGCGGGCGGCAGGATGAAAAGGGGAATTCATGCGTGTATTAAGAGATTTCTTATCCGAGCTCTATCAGTCTCTGCGCAGCCTTCATCACAGCGCACTTAATGGCTTTTTCCTTCCTCCCACTCCCTCCCCTCTTCCTCCCACCAGGCCCTTCTGATAAAAAGCACACTAAGTCTTTAGCCCTGTTGGCAAGGAGAATTAAATTGCTATTTGCCACCTGGTGTTGTCTTACTTAACATACTTCCAAATTGCTCTTAAATCTCCCTTTGGAATTCTGAGTATAAACACTAGAAAGAAGGAAAGGGAATAAGAAGAAAGAAAAACAGAAACGTGAGCGAAGTTGCATCATTTCTGTTAGCTTTCCTTTTACCACACTCATTCGTGTTTCCTCTTTGCCTTCATCTTCTGTTCATCTCATTCAACTTCTCTTGACATTCATCTTCTCCCCCCCCCATTTTTTTCTTTTTAATTAATTATTTATTTATTTTTTGGCTGCGTTGGGTCTTCATTGCTGTGCACGGGCTTTCTCTAGTCGCGGCACGTGGGGGCTACTCTTCCATGCAGTGCGTGGGCTTCTCATTGCGGTGGCTTCTCTTATTGCGGAGCACAGGCTCTAGGCGGGCGGGCTTCAGCAGTTGTGGCACGAGGGCTCAGTAGTTGTAGCTCATGGGCTCTAGAGCACAGGCTCAGTAGTTGTGGAGCACGGGCTTAGTTGCTCCACGGCATGTGGGATCTTCCCGGACCAGGGCTCGAACCCATGTCCCCTGCATTGGCAGGCAGATTCTTAACCACTGCACCACCAGGGAAGTTCCTTTCCCCCCTTTTTGTTCTCTAGAATTTTATTCAAAAAAGAGACACATGTTTTCCCCATGACAAAAAGCATACACATGCTCACAATGCGATGGTTTGAATGTTTTTAATTGAATATGATCCCAGGAGCTCTTAGATCCTGCCCATTGTAACTCTGTTTTTAAATTTCCCTTTTCTCCTTTTCATTCAATTTATTCAGCAAACATCTGTTGAGACTCTATTCTTGCCTGGCACTGTGCTCTCTTTTTTTTCCACTGTTTTCTGACTTATTTCCTTTTCAGTCCAATTATCACTACTAGGAATAAGTAAAGTAATAAACTTAAAGAACTCACTGAGCTGAAAAAAATTCCATTCTTTGCAACTGTAAGGCACTCTTCCTCCTAACGCTTTTGGTAATAAAATGAGGCATTATAATTAGTACAAAGTTCTAGAAGACTCATCAGATTACAAACACTTAATTTCTACTAAAATGAATTATTTTCAAGGGGTAGGACTGAGTCATTCTCAATAACAATTTAAAGTGATGTTTTCATTCTACTGATAAATAAGGTTTCTATGTGCTCTCAGAGGCCCGTTGGAAGCTGCGTTTCATTCATTATAGTGGCAACTTTCTGAACCTTAAACAAGAAACAAGGAAAAAAGTCAGTTGACAAACCAATAACAATCTCAGAATTAATGTCAGGTCCCTTAGGGAATTTATAATCAGAGGGAAAAGATGATAGGACCCACAGATGAAAACAAACCCTAAAAAGCACCAGCCTTCACCCATGGACTGCCCAGTAGGGGAATAAACACAGCCAGGGTTGTACATCACAGAGGGAAACCATAGCTTCCAAACAGGCTGGACAGACTTGGGGTGGGAAGGAGCCTCTCTGACATGTTTGAACTCATCCTGTTAACGAGATGTTTAAGATGTTTAGAATTCAGATTATTTTATTCAACTCAGAGGGAGAAGGTCTACCTTAGTTGGGACTTCAGTGCAGACAGATGAAACGTCAGGTCTGTACGTCTGCCTGGAGGGCAAACCCATGCCCCTCTAAGCAGAGTTGATGGGAGGGAAGAGTTGGGTTGCTGTGAAAGGAAAGAGGAAAGGCATGGGTATTGAGAACCTAATAGATGCTTGGGGGCATTTGAGGCTTCTAGCAAGGAGCTGGGAGACGTTAAAGAGGTAATTAACATCCGTATTCTAAATAGCAGCGAGTACAGGTTAGAACAGATGGGTTCAGGAACCATACAAATAGCCTGGGATAGTCTGTAGGTAGAAGGAAGAGCTTAACATTTGTGAGCTGTGAGCGACAAGATACTATAGGAAATGGTTTCTCTAAGCACTTGCTTTAACTGCATAGTTCGGGCATTAAAGAGAAGGTGGCTCCCACTATGGAGAACAGTATGAAGGTTACTTTAAAAACTAAAAATAGAGCCACCATATGATCCTGCAGGCCCACTCCTGGGCATATATTCAGAGGAAACCATGGTTTGAAAGGATATATGCACCCCAATGTTCACTGCAGTGCCGTTTACAATAGCCAAGACATGGAAGCAACCTAAATGTCCATCAACAGAGGAAAGGATAAACAAGATGTGGAACATATATATATACAATGGAATACTACTCAGCCATGAAAAAGAATGAAATAATGCCATTTGCAGCAACATGGATGGACTTAGAGATAGAGATTATCATACTAAGTGAAGTAACTCAGAAAAAGACAGACAAATATCCTGTGATATCACTTATATTTGGAATCTAAAAAACAAAAGGTGCAAATGAACTTTATCTACAAAACAGAAGTAGAGTTACAGATGTAGAAAACAAACTTATGGTTACCAGGGGGTAAGGGGTGGGGCAGAGGGATAAACTGGGAGATTGGGATTGACATATACACAGTACTGTATGTAAAACAGATAGCTAATAAAGACCTACTGTATAGCACAGGGAACTCTACTCAGTAGTCTGTAGTGGCCTATATGGGAAAAGAATCTAAAAAAGAGTGGATATATGTATATGTATAACCGATTCAGTTTGCTGTACTCCTGAAACTAACACAACATTGTAAATCAACTATATTTCAATTAAAAAATAAAATAAATAAAACAGAATTAATCTTACTTTTAAAAAAAAAGAAGCACCTTGAATTCTGAAGAGCTCAGAATAGAGAAAGAGTAGGTGCTCAGAGGAGGGCATTAATTCATGTCTGGTCTTGTTTTCCTGCTAAGTGAAAGCACTCCACAGGAGGACCTTGAGTTTGCATTAAGACAAAATGACATTTAAAAATAAAACAAAACACTTCATTACCATTTGAGACAGTTATCTAAGTGTGCTTAATCCTCAGTTCAAGTTAAACGCTTCAAGCTGATTATTTTTATATGAAAGCCTATGTCTTTTCCCAAATGCTTCCCCTTGCTATAGTCTTTATTTACAGACAATAAAATTTATACACACAACCACTGATAAGACAAGGATTTGACGAATTTGAAAACAGCGAGCATTTTTTGTCTAGAAAAGTCCCCAGGATCATAGTAACTAAAGTGCCATGAAGACAGAGCAGATCCCAAACTAAATACTGCCACCTACAAGGATTTGATCCATTTCTAACTTGTTAAAACACTTGATAATGTACAAGTGCTATTTATCTCTATGTTTGGGTATTCCACAGGTTAAATTTGATTGGCAATGTGATCATGGTAGCAGAAAGGCAGATATTCACTAGGTGTTGGCTAGAAGGAAAAATTTCGGGACTTCCCTGGTGGCACAGTGGTTAAGAATCCGCCTGCCAGACGTAGAGAATGGACTTGAAGGCACTGGGAATGGGAAGGGTAAGCTAGGACGAAGTGAGAGAATGGCATTGACATATGTACATTACCAAACGTAAAATAGATAGCTAGTGGGAAGCAGCCGCATAGCACGGGGAGATCAGCTCGGTGCTTTGTGACCACCTAGAGGGGTGGGATAGGGAGGGTGGGAGGGAGGTGCAAGAGGGAGGGGATATAGGGATATATGTATACATATAGCTAATTCACTTTGTTATACACCAGAAAGCAACACAACATTTTAAAGCAATTATACTCCAATAAAGATGTTGAAAAAAAAAAAAGAATCCGCCTGCCAATGCAGGGGACGTGGGTTTGAGCCCTGGTCTGGGAAGATCCCACACGCAATGCAGCAACTAAGCCTGTGCGCCACAACTACTGAGCCTGCGCTCTAGAGCCCACGTGCTACAACTACTGAAGCCCGCGTGCCTAGAGCCCGCGCTCCGCAACAAGAGACACCACCGCAACGAGAAGCCCACGCACCGCCATGAAGAGTAGCCCTGCTCGCCACACCTAGAGAAAGCCCGTATGCAGCAACAAAGACCCAATGCAGCCAAAAATACATAAATAAAATATATAAATTCTTTTAAAACTTAAAAAAATAAGAAAAATTTCAACACTAATTAGCAAGCAGTAGTTCTTTACCAACGAATACTGAAAATTTCTATAAGTTTTTGGAAAACTGAAACTGATAATGGGGAAAAATTAATGCAGTTCAGGAAAGAGTTTTTTTTTAAAAACCAGTACAGTGTTAATTATCCCCGACACTACGATTTCTCTTTGTGGTTTCCACAGAGCCTCCACATGGAGATGATGTTATCTGTGGAAGCATGGGGGGGTGGGGAGGTTTGGTGACTGAACGCAAGGTAGGAAGACACCCTAGTGGAGGGAGTGGGGAGGTGGAGATGAGGCCCTCAGAAAGGACCCTGGCATTAGGAGAGGGGTTCCAGTGACCCACCAGGGCCTGAGTTGTGTCTGTCTCTGCTGGGACCGCTGGTTTCCCTGGGCTTACAGTAGCCCTGTGAGAAGAAGGGTCAGTATTACATCATGAAAGAAGAAACTGGGGTTCAGAGACGTGATGGCATTTGGCCAAGGTCAAAGTTACCAAGCAAGGAAGTGGGTTGGGGGCCCTCAGTGTCAATCCCCCCTACACCCCACCTCACATGGTGGGTGGGGGGTGACTGTCCTTTCTGAAATGTTGTTCATCTGCCACAGGCAAAAACAATAATAAAAGAATATGAAACGTGCAAAACAAAACCAAAAGAAAAAAGGGCTCTTAGTGGTTTTTTCTGTCCCAAACTTTTAAAAGCCATGTAGATCCTATGGCAGTTTGACCATATTCTCTGGGGTAAACGGAAAGTAAGCTTAGTTTGATTTTGGTTAGAAAATGAGTGTTGTTTAATCTAGATTTTCAAAACATCCTGATTCCATTCAGGGGTCATGCTGAGGTGAAATGTAAGGAGTATCAAAACGTTGACAAAATTCAGTGTCATATAATCAATTTAATAATTCATAGAGTTCCTGTGGTGCACACTCAGGGTAATGGATGGTTTTACAGCCAAATGTCTACAACGTGTAGATCTCTTTATCCTGTTTTCAAGTATTTGAGAAAGAAGAACATGAAACACATGCAATACGGGAAGCAGACACACAAGATGAAGTTGTGCGTTCATTGTTGGGGGAAAAGCACTCCCACCTCTAAGAGCTATAAGAGAAAACAGCAAAATAGTATTCATGCAGGCAAGGTGCTAGACCAATCACTAGGTATTTATAACTACTGAGGACAAAATGCTAGCGGAGTCCTGGGGTGTAGCCCTGCGGCGGCAGCAGCCTGGGTGGATAACATTACACAGGCCCAGCTCTACTCCAGCACAGTGATACGCAAACCACACTTAATACAGCAGAGGGTGTAATTTAGGTGACATACTCTGCAAGACAGCAATTCTAGAACTGTCCCCTGATCCCTCCAAGTCTTTACAAAATGCCACCTTCTCAGTGGGCGCGGCCCGGCCATCCCAATGTTGAAACCCCTGACAGTTCAACCTTTTATCCTCCTTCCCTGCTTTAGTTTCTTCCACAGCTCTTCGTTTTAAATCTGCTCAGTTTGCTGTTACCCTCAGTCCACTACGGCACACAGTGGGCACTTTCTTTGTTGAATGAATAAATGACTGAATGAATGAACAAATAATGGTGAGTAAGGGAAAAATATTCCTAAAACTTATATCGTGTTCATGCTGTGGAGATTAGGGATGGGATTACAGGGGTAAAAATGAGCCAAAGTAATAAATATATTTATAAACAGAGCAAACTGGACAAAGAAATTACACCAACAAAGATGAGGATAATGAAAAACTAGGCAGTTTTCCAAAGCAAATAACATTCCCCTAAGGAATTATAATATGATAATGCAGAATAATAGAAAAGTACATTTGTTCTGCTAAATGCCCATATTAAAGTAGGCTATAATAATATAAAATAAATTCGGGGGAAACTGAGTCTTTTGAGCAGAGATTGATGCAGACAACTAGCAATGTTTCTGCTTGGACAGTCCGTGGAGGACAGGATGGACAAGTGTCTATATATAGACAGCCTCGGGCAATTGGGAGATCATAATAAGAGCCTTTACATACAACTTATGGCTTAAAACGAACTTCTTCGTATAAGGTATTTCTTTTAATCCTCAAAGAAACTCTGGAGGTCTGGAGGTCTGAAAAACTGGTTTTCAGGACAAAGACTTGACTTGGATCACCAATCATCACCAACCATCACCAACCATCACCAACCTTCACCTCCAGCCTGGTCAGGACCCACCCTTCTTCCCTGCAGGAGGATCACCTTTTCCCAGAGCACCCAGGGCTCTGGGCTGTGGCCTTCTCCCTCACCCCTGCTAACACTATATACATCACTGTAGCTCCTGTTTATGGGGTATCTGCTCCCACTTTCAGGAAGTTTGCTAAGCTATTTACAAAGGACCCCATATAATCCTCCCAACAACTTTTCAAGGCCCACAGGTGCTAGTGTTACCACCATTTGACAGAGGAGGACAGCAAGGTTCAGAGAGGTTAAGTGACTTGTTCAGGGTCACTCAGCCAGTAAGTGGCAGAACTAAGACCCGGAATGGACTTGCTCTATCTTGGCAGCACTGGACCTTTCCTCTCGCATTAAAACTTACCTGCTTCCTTCCTTCCTCCTGCAAACATTTATTGAGCATCTTCTATTGTTCTATAGATACAGCAAAGCATAAAATAGATAACACCTCTGCTCTCATGGAGCTTACATCCTGATGAGCAATGAGGAAGAGATTAAATGAACAAAATAAAATTATGTAATAGGTGATGATAAATGCTAAGAAGAAAAATAGACAACGATGACTGGGGTGCTATTTGGATAGGGTAGGCTGAGGAGGCCTCAACAAAGGCAGTGCTTAAGTAGACACCTCCTTAGAAAAGGGAACCTTCCTACACTTTTGGTGGGAATGTAAGTTGGTGCAGCCACTATGGAAAACAGTATGGTGGTTCCTCAAAAAACTAAAAAGAGAGTTGCCATATGATCCAGCAATCCCACTCCTGGGCATATATCCAGAGAAAACTATAATTCACAAAGATACATGCACCTCTATGTTCATAGCAGCACTATTCACAACAGCCAAGCCATGGAAACAACCTAAATGTCCATCGACAGATGAATGGATAAAGAAGATATGGGATATATATACAATGGAATACTACTCAGCCATAAAAAAGAATAAAATAATGCCATTGCAGCAACCTGGATGGACCTAGAGATTATCATACTAAGGAAGTAAGTCAAAAAGAGAAAGACAAATACCATATGCTATCACTTATATGTGGAATCTAAAATATGACACAAATGAACCTATCTATGAAACAGATGCAGACTCACAGACATAAAGAACAGACTTGTGGCTGTCAAGAGGGAGTGGGGAAGGGATGGATTGGGAGTTTGGGATTAGCAGATGCAAATATTATATAGAGGATGGATAAAAAACAAGTTCCTACTGTCTAGCACAGGGAACTATATTCAATATCCTGTGATAAACCATAATGGAAAAGAATATGAAGAAGAATGTATTATGTATATATGTACACTGAATCACTTTGCTGTACAGCAGAAATTAACACAACGTTGTAAATCAACTATACTTCAATGACATTAAAAAAAAAAAAAGAAAAAAGAAAGACACCTCCTTAAATTAGGGAGTAGGTCATGCACCTCCTGAGCGAAGGCAGTTCAGGCCGAGGTCTCTAAGTGCTTTGACTTGAAAATGAAACAAAAATACTCTCCAAAAGTTTGACCTGTTAAAGTTGGTCACTCTTCACAATGAGGTCAGTGTGCTCGGTCTGCTAGTTCAGAAAACTGCAATTGAGCAGTTGCTTTTTCAGCCGGAGCTTTAATCTGAAGTGACCGACTCCCCCCAGCTGACTGTCCTCACTCTTTCCTCCCAATCCCATTAGCATCTGACCTGTCTCTCTTATAGAATTTGGTGCTCAGGACCTTGTACTATATTCGTTGGAATCCAGGACCCATCTCCCCTTCCTGTATCGGCACCAGAGTTTCGATGGATGTGTTTGGTGAAAGGATGCAGTAGTCGGGGGCACATGTATGGGTAGTGCCTTGGGATCACTTGGCCAGAGAAAGGGCTTCTCAGACGTTCCTCCCAAGGAAGAGACTAGCACAGGCACGGCGCCAGGGGATTGTTGGCGCCTGGGAAGTACCCTGAATTTTGCCTGCTCTGGGGTAGGCCATGGGTAACCAATCCAGGCATAAATTATAGCTCATGCCTGGCCAGGAAGGAATAAATTTTAACACTGGAAAAATATGTCTTACCAGAGAAGAACCAGAGCAGAATATGGCAGTAGAAACTATATGAAGATGGAATAAACTTAGCACAAAGAACTTTCTAGCCATTAAAGTCTAGCCAAATGCTTGTGCAGTGTGAACAACTAGAGACCAAGACGGCACACTGAAGTAGGGTGGCCCGGGGTCCCAGTTTGCAGAGACCGAGGTGGTTACCAGTACACAGGACTTTCAGTACTCAAACTGGGAAAATCATGGCAAACCAAGTGGATTGATCACCCCAACTGGAAGTTTGGACCAAAGATTCACACAAAGCCCAATAAATACCTGTTGAATAAATGAATCAATCAAATTCTATGATTCTAGGAACTTCGTCCACTTGTACTGGGTGAATCATATTTCTTCTTTCTGTGGGGAAAGTTTATCTTAAGAATTATTTAGTTAAAAGTAATATTGGGGCTTCCCTGGTGGCACAGTGGTTAAGAATCCGCCTGCCAATGCAGGGCACACAGGTTCGAGTTCTGGTCAGGGAAGGTCCCACATGCCGTGGAGCAACTAAGCCCGTGCACCACAACTACTGAGCCCACGTGCCACAACTACTGAAGCCCACGTGCCTAGAGCCCGTGCTCCACAACAAGAGAAGCCACTGCGATGAGAAGCCCACGCACCGCAACGAAGAGTAGCCCCCGCTCGCCGCCACTAGAGGAAGCCGGCACACAGCAACAAAGACCCAATGCAGCCAAAAATAAATAAAATAAATATATTTATTTTAAAAAAAGTAATAGAATCCATCCAAACTAGGTCAAGTAAAATGGAGATCATGGGAAGGTTATAAAGGACTGTCACAGATCACAATTAGGAAAAGCAGACAGGTCTGGGAGGTGTGGAACAGGGAAGTGGAAACTACTTGGAAATAGGGCACAAGACTCTCCCCCTCCCCCTTCCCTCTCTTCTCTTCCCCCTCTCCCTCCCCCCCACTCTCTTTACCTCCCCATCTCTCCCCTTCCCCTTCCCCCTTCCCCTCACTTCCCTGAGCATCTGCTCAGTCTTTAAATTCCTCCATGCTATTCACACTTTTCTTCCCTCTCAAGGCTCATTGTGGCCACACCCCAAATAAGTCTAGGTGTGTGGAGCATCCACCTGGGTTGAATCACCTGTGGCTGGAGGGGGAGGGGAAAGATCACCTCTGTGTTGGGCTGTGGCTTCTAGGGCTGCGGAAGTTTCTCCAAATTAGGACAATGTTACCTCTAGTGGGAGGAAAAGTGAGGAGGGATACCCAAGTGGCTGCAACTGTACTTTAGTTTGGGTTTATTTCTTAAACTTTGTAGTGAGTTCCCTGGTGTTTGTTATATTCTATTTCTTGTTTATATTCATACCATGTTGAATGTCTGAAATCTCACTTGAAAGTTTCCAAATAAAGTGGCCCTTCTTGAAATAAAAAAGAAGAAAACTTGAATAAAATTACATGTATATAGACACAAACATATCTACCCATGATCAGCTTTTCATAAGGTGATTAGATAACTCCACACTAATCCTTTGGTTCTCGAACTCTTGTCCTAGCTTCCTGATAGGCATGATTTTTTCAGGAGTTGGTGATACATTCATTCATCCAGCAAATACTGATTGGCTGCCCACCATGTGCCAGGAGTGGGTTCACAGAAGCTGAGGTCCCGAGGCTTAAACAGGAGACAGACATGCAGTGAGGAAACACTCAGTAGAATGGAGACTTTTTTTTTTTTAATTCTAAAATGAGCTTCCATGTAAAAGTTTCTCACAGTTTCTATCTAGGTAAGTTCTCAATTTTTCAGGAGCAAATTATCTTTGTGTTGGAAAGGCTCGCTTGAGTGGTCCTTCTTGGTAGCGGGAGGAGAGTGTCAACCTTGCTTTAGAGCTAGGGGATGGAAGGCCCGTGTCTGAGTATGCCCAACAGAAGCTGCTTCTCCTAACCCTCCAGGAAAGCAGGGGAGGGGGCGACTGAGACAGGGGCCAGGCCTCCCCGGGATGAAAGGGAAGGAGACCATGACAGTGGGTGCAGGTTGTACAGCCTGGACGATAAGATGGCTTCAGTGATCAGCTGGCAGCGAGACTGTCAAGGGTGCGCAGGCAGCTCATCATGGGGGAGCGGGTCTCGGATCCCCTCCCGCAGCCACCGACCCTGAGACGCGAGGATTCATCAGTACGCGGTTCTGCGGTGTGGGCTGAGGAGAAGCAGGACCACAGGGAGGGAGGATGTGCAGCTGGATCCCGTGGGGGACTCTGGAGTGTAAGCTGTCTACCCTGCAGCAGGCTGGAGTCCTCAGGGATCACCCCTGAACCCAGTTTCCAATGTACCATAGAGGGGCAGCGCCAGCTACAGAGCCTGGTGTAGAGCCAGGAACCCCATGGCCACTGGGCAGGGATGGGACACCGGAGCTGAGCCCCATAGCCACATTGGACACCCCACCACCACATGGTGAGCCCCAAAGTGTGAGCTCGGCCAACAAAAGTGGACCGGGGGCAGTGCACAGGTCAGTTCTCACCAAGGAGCACAACCATTTAAAATAAGGGCGCGAACTCCTGAACTCATCAGAGGCTCACTCTTGTCAAGGTGTTTGGGGTTCGGACTGGCCCCTTCGAGGTGAGTAAACCCCTGAAGTTATTGGGCAACTTGATGGGAAAAGAACATACCCACAACCCCAGGAAGGGTGTAAGCTTCCTGGAAATCTGGCTCGTGGAAACCAGAGCCAGTTCTGACTTGAAAATGAAGCGCTGTGATTTAATTTTCACCCCAAGCTGGTGAAGCAGGTCGTACCAGTTACACACAGGAAAGGAAAATAATTTCAAAATGTGGTAAGTGCCATGGCTGTAAAATACAGGTTAAAGTGAGACAATAGGGGCTTCCCTGGTGGCACAGTGGTTGAGAGTCCGCCTGCCGATGCAGGGGACACGGGTTCGTGCCCCGGTCCGGGAAGATCCCACATGCCGCGGAGCGGCTGGGCCCGTGAGCCATGGCCGCTGAGCCTGCGCGTCCGGAGCCTGTGCTCCACAACGGGAGAGGCCACAACAGTGAGAGGCCCGCGTACCGCAAAAAAAAAAAAAAAAAAAAAAAAGTGAGACAATAAAAGGGAGATACTATTGGCTTTGGGGAAGAAGGGCTTAGAGAAGCCTCTCTAAAAATGTGGTATTTCAACACAGCCTGAAGAACCAGAGGTGTGGGGAGAGACTTCCATGTAACGAACACAGCGTGTGCAAATGTCCTGAGGCAGGAAGCCATGTGATGTGCCTGATGAGTATGGCTCTTGAAGAGTGAGGAGAAAACGGCTCCAATGAGGCTGAAAAGGTTGTGGCAGGGTCTTATGAACCATATCAAGGGGGTTTTGTTTTGTTTTGTTTCTGTTTTTCCCCCTAAGGGTGATGGGGATCTACTGGAGGAATTACAGCAGAGAACTGATCTGATAAAATCTACCTTAAAAAAAATTGCTCAGGCTGCTGTGTGAAGAATGGACTAGAGCCAGACAAGAATGGAAGCAGTGGTGGGTGGGTGAGGCCAACATTTTGGAATCGGATTACTTGGATTCAAAGCCCAGTTCTGCCACCTACTAACTGTGTGACTGTGGGTGAGTTACTTAACCTCTCTCTGCCTAAATTGTATCCACTCCAAAAGGCAAATGAAAATGGTACACATTTCACTGAGTTATTATGAGCATTACCATGAGGAAGAGATGCCGTTTTATAAGCACTTTCATGTGTAGTAAACCTGGCACATAGTAAACACCCAATAAACGTTTATTTATGGCCAATTTATGGTTTATTATTGTGCTAGTGTTATGATTTTCAATAGGAGGAGAGGGCTGTTAGAGTTTTAGGAAACATAAAAAACAATTCTATCTTTGCCTTCTGAGTCTGGAACCAACTGAGAAATAAGACACAGAAGATGACAGCTGGGCATCTGTTATATCTTAACTGACACCTACGATGTGTCAGACACAATGAGAAAAGCAGATGAAAGCTTAATTATAACACAGGTGAGGGGGGGTGACACATGGGGACAGAAATAAGTAAATATTTAAATCAGTAAGCTGTATCATGCTTCAGAAGGTATCTCTTTAATACTGATAGTGAGAAAATGTGGTTAGATCAGCAGTCAGATCAACCTTCTCCTATGTCTCCCTAACAAGGAAGACTTATTTCGTCATAGAACTAGGAAACCACAACCAACCCCTGACCCCCACTATTGCTTCAGGGGAAGAGTCTCCCCTGTAGCTTACCATACAGCAGAAAGACCAGTCCTGGTCATCTTTCCTAAGTCAACAATGTATAATGAAACGCACCCATTTAAACTGTGCACATAGCTGAGTTTTGACAAATTTATACATCTGTGCGTCCATCACCACCACAATCAAGATACAGAATACTCCCATTACTCCAGAAAGTTTCCTCCTGCCCCTTTGCAAAACACCCCTCACCCCAACACATGCCCAGATGGCAACTAGAGATTGGTTTTCCCTCTTCTAGAATTTCTTGTAAATGTAACCATATAATATATTCCCTGTGTCTCGCTGCTTTTGCTCAGTGTATGTGTAAGACTAATGCATGCTGTTGTATGTCAGTAGATTTTTACATTCTGTTGCTGAGTGGCATCCCATTGTATGGGTGTACCACAATTTCACCAGTTGATAGATATTGGCGTTGTTTCCAGTCTTTTACTATTATGAATAGAATGGCTGGGACTATTCATGTAAAAGTCTCTGTGGACATGTTTTTATTTTTCTTGGTAAATGCCTAGGACTGGAGTTGCTGGATGATATGATAAGTATATTCTTAGCTTTAGAAGAAATTGCACAACTGTTTCCCCAAATGGTTGTACCGTATTTTACATTCCCACCGTCAGGGTATGAGTGTTCCTGTGTTTCCACAGTCTCATCAACGTTTGATTTGGTCAGTTCTTTTCGTTTTAGCCATTCTAGTGCGTGTGTAGAGGTACTTCATTGTGGTTTAATTTACATTCCTCTGATGCCTAATGATACTGAGCATCTTTTCACGTACTTATTGGCAATTCCTATGTCTTTCTTATGAAGTGTCAGTTTAAATCTTTTGCCCATTTTTAATTTAGGAGTGTTTTTTCTTCTCATTATTAAGTTGTAAGACTCCTTTATATATGCTAGATATTTGTTCTTTCTCATATGTATGGGTTGCAAATATTTTCTTCTCTCTATGGATTGCCATTTAATTTTCTAATAATGTCTTTCAAGGAACGGAAGATTTTAATGTTGATGAGGTACAATTTATGAATTCTCCTTTGTGTTTGTGCTTTTTCCCTGCCTAAGGAATCTGCCTACCCCAACTAAATAGTGATTTTCTTCTGTTTTCTTCTAGACGTTTGATAGTGTTAGCTTTTATACGTAAGTCTATGATGGATTTCAACTTAGTTTTTGTGTATGGCATGAGTTAAGATTGAGGTTCTTTTTTTGCCACATGGATGTCCAATTGTTCTAGCACCATTTGTTGAAAATACTATCCATCTCACATTGAATTAAATTGGCACCTTTGTCAAAAATCAACTAATCATACACACGTGGATCTGTATCTGGACTCTCTATTCAGTGGCAGGGGTTTATGTGTTTGTCCTTGTATCAACACCACATTGCCTTGATTACCTGGTTATAAGCCTGAAAGGCGGTAGTGTAAGTACTCCAACCTATCCTTTTCCTCAATATTGTTTTGCTTCTTGTTGCTCCTTTACATTTTTATAAAATTTCAGAATCAGCCTGTCAATTTATATATACATATTTTTTGAAGTAGAAAAGAAAGCCTTATTGTTTTACCAGGCAAAGGGGGACACAGTGGGCTCGCGCCTCTCAAAATTGTGTGTCCCAACCTGGAGGGGGTAGTGAGGAGTTTTATAGTAATGGTTCAAAGAGGGCGTGGTCATCTCGTAGACATTCTTCTGATTGGTTGGTGGTGAGGTGATTGGGAGTCAGCACTGTCAACCTTCTGGTTGCAATCAGTCTGGGGTCTACAAGCGTACTGATACTTCTCCCACCTTGTGGGAGTGTCAATTTACATTTTAAAAAGCGCCTATTGGAATTTTTGCTGGGATTACATTGAACCTATAGATCAGTTTGAGGGGAACTGACATTTGACCAATTCTGAGTTTTCAGAACTCATGGTTTATCTCTGTGTTTATTGTAGTCTTTTCTCTCAGCAAGGTTTGATTGTTTTTGGGGTACACATCTTGCACATCTTTTGTCAGATTTATTTTCAAGTATTAAATATTTTTCCATGTTATCGTACATGGTATTTTTTCATTTCAATTTCTAATTGTCTCTTGCTAGTACAGAGGAATACAGCTGAGTTCTACATCTTGATCTTACCGACATAAACACACACTAGGTGGTTGCTGTTAAGCAGCAGTGGTTTTGGAGGAAATGTCTGGCCTTTCGCTCATGGCTGCAGAATGGCTCTCGCAGCTACAATGCTCACACCCTTGTCCAAGGCAGGAGGGAGGACAGAGAAGGAGGGACCAGACACACTGGTTCCCTTTTATCAGCAACGCACGATCTTTCCTCTAAAACAGTAGTTCTCAAGTGGAGATGATTTTACTACCTAGGAGATATTTAACAATGTCTGGAGATATTAGTGGTTGTCACAACTAAGAGGGTGCTATTGACATCTAGTGGGTAGGGACTAGGGATGATGCTAAGTATTCTACAGTGCACAGGATGGCTTCCCCACAACAAAGAACCGTCTGGTTCAAAATGTCAGAAGTGCCAGGGTTGAGCAACCCTGTTCTCACCACCCTGAGACCTCCACTTTGGTGCCACTGGCCAGACCGGGGCATGACCACCCCAGCTTTCAGGGAGACCAGAGTAGTAAGAAACATTGATGGTAGCAATTAGATTAGGTCTCTGATGCCTATAACCTGGGGCTGGACTTACTGGTTTCTCAACAAAATTAGAGCTCTGTTAGCAAGGAGGAAGTGGGAGATAGACACCGAGTAAGCAAATCATGGGGTCTGCCACAGGCCGACAGCGAAGATCCACCCAGTTTCCCAGTCTCCCAGGGACCTGGATGAAGAGCATTTTCCATTTTTTTAAAATAAGTCATCTGACCCTAGGCTTCAGAATCACCAGCACAGGGATGCATACATGAAATTTCTATGTAATGTTCTAGATCTCTTGAGGGAATATGCTACATATTTCTTCCAATAATTTTTTTTAAACCTTGAACTGCACTGCCAATAAGCTGGGCACAAAATAAGAATTTATATTGTGCTCTGAAGATCTTATTTCAATACACCACAAGATAGGTGAATATTTAGCTGTAATAAAGATAACAAAATCAAGAACTGAGTAACTTGGCATGGCCACACAGTACCAAGTCAAGATGAGAACTACATTCCTGTGCTTCACAGCCAGCCAGCAGGCTCCCCATAAATTCCACGGATCCTGTACCAATTAGATTAATTTTTTAAAAAGAGAATTTGTTAGTTGATGCTTCTGGGAAGACTGGGATGCAGCTAGCTGCAAGACCAAGCTGAGTCCAGATGCTCAGAGGATGTTATCAGGCTCATCTCTACCTCGTGGCTCTGTTTCTGCTTGCCTGGCTGGTGGCGACTAGGAATTCCGGCCTCACCTCCTTTAAGGGGAAAGAGCGTATCCACCAAAGTCCTAGCAGGAAACAAATCGCACACTCTCAATTAGGCGATGTGAGATAATTTAATAAAGGGGTCATTTACATGGTGAGTACAGGTTTTAAGGAAACCAGCACGAGCTAGTGCTGTCCTTGGTGCTACAAACCACAGGACATATCGTTCCTAGGCCAGAAGAGACAGGAGAAAGAAGCAATCTGGAGGAGCTAGAGTGGGGAGCTGTGTGGAGAGGCCCTTCCCACAGGAGCTGTGGCATTTGGGGGGGCACGGTGAAGCCATGCAGTCTGGCCTCTGCCCGGCCCTCTCACTGATCTCCGGGCGGTGCCCCAGAGGTTCAGTCCAGTGGGAGGCGGATGGATCAGGGAGCCTCCCAGGACAGCAAGCAGGTGAACGCAGGGCAAGGATGTATCTGGAGAGGCCAACAGAAGATAGCCAGGCAGATCTATCATTAACCACACAACAGAAACGTGACTGGTCTTGCCTGAGCCCCCGTGCTCATCCCTGTGGTCAGATGGAGGACACCGTGATCGACCAGACCCGCAAGTGAGAGAAAGGTGATTCTCCTAGGAAGTGCTTTCAGACAAATACTGAATGGTCACTCCAGACGCACGCTCACAATCTCAACAAAAGCCAAAAAAGTCCATTGCTTGAATGGATAGAGAAACCTCCTGGAACTTTCTTATTTCTATACCTTTATTTCTTTATCCATTTATTTGTTTCTGTTCATTGTAAATATTGTTCCATAATAAAAGCAGAGACTCAGTGGTTAAGGGTCTACCCAGTCAAACTGTCAATCATTTGTGAAGAAGAATAATGACATTTTTAGATATGTGAAGTCTCAAAGAAATTTACCTACTTGAAGTATTTTTCCCTACCCAAGTGAACAGAGTCACACAGATCCCACAGTCACTTTCAGCTAACAGCAGGAAGTCTCTGTTTTGGGTATTTAAAGTCTAATCATATCCATTCTGATATCAAAACTGCAATCAAAATTCTGCCTTTTCTTTCTTTCCTTTTCTCTCTCCCTCTCTCTCTCTCTCTCTCCCACCAGACTCCTCATACTAGGTGGCATTCAGGCGTCCTCTCTCCCGCTGGTCATTACCAGGCTCCCATGGGTACCATAGTGACCTGCGCAGAAGGAGACAGCAGCTGCACCCTTCAGTCCTCCAGCCTTCCGTAGCTATTTCTATAGCAAAATCTCAATAGAATGTCTTCTCCCCTAAAAAAGATTCTGCCTCTGGATTTGATGGACTAGAACACAACCCGACGAGTCCCCCACCCCCTGCAGGAAACGACTATAAAACCTGAACAGGAAGCAAGAAGTACTGGAGAGGGACTTCCCTGGGGGTCCAGCAGTTGAGACTCCACAGTTCCACCACAGGGGGCGCAGGTTCAATCCCTGGTCGGGGAACTAAGATCCCACATGCCGTGTGGTGTGGCCAAAAAGTAAAAAGAAGAAGGAGAAGAAGGAGAAGAAGAAGAAGAAGGAGAAGGAGAAGAAGGAGAGAAAAGAAGTACTGGAGAGTGAACAGAAGCTGACACCCGGGGTGGGGTGCACATTTACTGGGGAAGGTGAGATCGGGAGCCATACAGGTAAATTCCCATCTCTGTGGCTTTTTGCCAGTGGCTAAGTGTGGTCCATGCAGCATGCACAGCAGCACTGGTGGCAAACATGGAAAACCCCACAGGTTTTCTGCCCTGGGAAACAAGAAAAATAAAGACGGTGAACTGGAAAAGTGAAGCCAGGAAACCATGAATGCTGAAGGAGGGGAGGGGTCCCAGGAGGGAGAAACTCAGAGGTTAGACCCTCCCACTCTACCTGCCCGTGTCTCTGACAGACCCTGAGCCACATGTATGTGAAACAGGCTTAAGACAGCTCAGCTAAGGAAATAAGATCTAGACTGAGACTAGAATTCACATCGAAAAACTGAGTGTTCACACAAAACTTTCCTGTGAACACATATGAAAAACACTCTTTGGAGAAAAATAGCAGAATCAAGAATCTCTACAACTTAACATTCATAATGTCCAGGGTCAATCCAAAATTACCTGTCATATGAAGAATCAAGAAAATGGAATTCATTCTCAAGAGAAAAGAAAAGCAATGAAGCCATATCCCCACATGAACCCAAGCTGGATCCCATAGGCAGGATTTTGAAGTGGGTATTGTAACTACTGTCAGTGAAGTGAAAGAAACATGCTTTCAACAAATGAAAATCTCAGCAGAAAAACAGGGAATCTCATCAGAGATACAGACACAATTAAAAAAAGAAAACTAAAAGGAAATTCTAGAACAACAACAAAAACCCCCCACAATTTCTGAAATAAAAATTTCACAGGAATACACTTAGCTGAAAAGACATACTAAAGACTAAATGAAATGCAAGATAAGTCAGTTGACATGATCCAAAATGAAGAAAACAGAGAAGGCAAAATTTTTAAAAAATTTGAACAGAAGCTCAAGGACCAGTTAAATGATATCAAGTGGTCTAATATTTGTGTCACTGGAATACTAAAGGGAGAGGAGAGAGAGAATGGGCAGAAAAAAAAAACATTTGAAGAAATAAAGGCCAAAAGTGTCCCCAAATTTGATTAAACACATAATGATGAACAAATACCAAGCAGGATGAACACAAAGAAGCTTATGAGTTACATCCAAGTCAAACTGTTAAAAACCAAAAATAAAGAGCAGTGTCTTGAAAGCAGCAAGAGAAAAACAACATATTACATATAGAGGAATATTAATTCCATCACTACTGACTTCTCATCAGAAACCCTGAAGGCCAGGAGAAAATGGAACAGGATCTTTAAGTGCTGAAAGACAATACTGTCAGCCCAGAATGCTATACTCAGTGAAAACATCCTTTAAGAATGAAGGTGAAATAAAGACTTTTTCAGATAGAATAAAACCAAGAGAATCCATCATAGTCAGAACTACACTATAAGAAACGATAAAAGAACTTTTTTAGACTGAAGAGAAATGTAGTGAAACTGGTCCTCAAAACAGAATGAAGAACAACGGAAATGTTAAATATTGGTAAATGCTGGGGTACACAAAAGGTCTGATTCCAAAACCAGACAGAAATGTCATAAGAAATAAGAACTGCAGACTAATGTCCTTCATGAATATAGACATAAGTCCTCTTAACAAAATATTCACAAATTGAATCCAACAATATATAAAAAGGATAATACATTATGCCCAAGTGGGGTTTATCCTAGAAGTTCAAGTTTGGTTAATATCCAAAAATTAATCAATATAAGTCATCACTTTAATTGAATAAACGGTAAAACCACATAACCATTTCAATTGATGCAGAAAAAGTATTTGATTAACTTCAACACCAACTCATGATTTAAAAAAATATAATAAATCAAAACTCTCAGCAAACTAGGACTAGAAAGGAACTGACTTCAACCTGACTAAGGGCATCTACAGCACACCTGCAGCTAATATTATACTCAGTAGGAGAAAGCTTACTCCTTTCTACCTAAGATCAGGAACAAGGCAAGGATGTTCATTCTCACCACTTCTCCATTTTATTACTGATCCTAGCCAGTGATACAAGGCACAAAAAAGAAATAAAAGACATAGAGACTGAAAAGGAAAAAAGCGCCAGAAACCTATTTTTAAAATTCAACCAGATTAGTAAGTGAATTTATTAAGGTTACAAGATACAGGTCAATTTTCAAAAATCAATTGTATTACTTTTTTTTTTTTTTTTTTGCGGTACACGGGCCTCTCACTGCTGTGGCCTCTCCCGTTGCGGAGCACAGGCTCCGGACGCGCAGGCTCAGCGGCCATGGCTCACGGGCCCAGCCGCTCCGCGGCATGTGGGATCTTCCCGGACCGGGGCACAAACCCGTGTCCCCTGCATCGTCAGGCAGACTCTCAACCACTGCACCACCAGGGAAATCCTTGTATTACTACTGATTGCCAATGAATAATTAGAAGCTGAAATCTTTATAACTATACAATAACATCAATCTATAAAACTATAAAAGAGTATCAAAAACTACTTAAGAATAAAATTACAGAAATATATGAAAGACACACGTCTTTTGTACATGGAAAACTGCAAAACACAGCAAAGGGAAATTACTCAAGACCTACACAAACTGAGAGATACCCCATGTTCAAATATGGAAAAATCCAACATTGAAATGCCAATCGTCCCTAAATTGACCTATAGACTAAACGCCATCCCATTTAGAATTCTAATATACTTTTTTAAAAAAGAAATCAACAAGATGATTTTAAAATTTATATGGAACTATAAAGGGACAAGAATAGCCAAAACCATTTGAAAAAGTATAAAGTTAGAGAATTTATGTTGTGCAAGGCAGTAATTCCTGGATTTCTCAGTGTTTTTGCACAGTCCTGCCTCCTGAGCAACAGAAATCAGCGTGCTGTAAAGGTGAGGTCTGCTCTGATCGCCCAGAAACATTTGCTCTTCACATGTGGGTGTTAAACATGATCCACCTGCTTCCTTCACGATAAAGCCATCTGCTTCCACTCGAAGGGCGGTGAAACTTCTGATCCCCCACAAAGCTGGTGGCTAATGCTCTGGAGCAGGGACCTTCCTTTCCTCCCCCAAATAAGGAAAAGATAAACTCTCTCTTTCTCTCCCTCTAAGGGAGGGGTAGATATTCCTGCTTCTATATTTCTGTGGTACCATCTCACCGAATGTTCAGGATCTACCTGGCTCTCATCATATCGCTTGTGGGGACCAACACTGTGATGCCACTCTGGCCACTATTATTCCTAAATAAGTAAGTAAAGATGTGCATTCTGACTCAAAGTCTTGGTGCTTCTGCCTGTATCGCTATCTACCAATCCGCTATCTATCCATCTATCATCTATCTGTCTCTCCAGATACAACTTTGAAGGTAGTAACATCTCAGATTCACAGTTTCAGACTTAACCACACTATCTGATTTCAAGACGTAGCTTAGATCTAAGTAGTCAAGTTTGGTATTGCAGTAAGCATCGACGTGTAGATAAATGAACCCACACCTAAATTATTTTTTTAAATTAATAAGATTTCTTTTTTAAGAACGGTTCTAGGTTTACAGAAAATTGATCACAAAGTACAGAGCATTTTCACAAACTCCTTCCCACCCACCCCGCCCCCACTCTATTATTTACATCTTGTGTGAGTTACAACTGATGAACTAGTATTGATGCATTATTATTAACTAAAGTCCATAGTTTATATTAGGGTTCACTCTGTCTTTCTACATTCTATGGGTTTTGGCAGATGTTTGGTGTGCAAACATTTCATAATAGTACAGAATAGTTTCACAGCTCTAAACACTCCCTGTGCTCCACCTTCTTGTTCCTCCTTCCCTCCCACCCCCCTGGCAACCATCGATCTTTTAATTGTCTACACAGTTTTGCCTTTTTCTGGAAGGTTATGTAGTTGGAGTCACACAGCCTGTAGCCTTTTCAGATGGGCTTCTTTCACTAAGTAATATGCACTGAAGGATCCTCCGTGTCTCTTCGTGACTTGATAGCTAGCTTCTTTTTAGCCCTGAATAATACTCCATTGTCTGGATGTAGCACAGTTTATTTATCCATTCATTTACTAAAGCACATCTTGGTCACTTCCGAGTCTGAGCAATTATAATTAAAGCTGCTATAAACATCCATGTTCAGGTTTTTGAGTGGGCTTGAGTTTTCAACTCCTCTGGGTAAATACCAAGGAGCGTGACTGCTAAATCATATGGCAAGAGTAGGTTTAGTTTGGTGAGAAGCTGCCAAACTGTCTTCCAGAGTGGCTGCACCGTTCTGCATTCCCCCCAGCAATGAATGAGAGTTGCTGTTGCTCCACATCCTCGCCAGCACTGTCAGTGTTTTGAATTTTGGCCACTGAAATAGTTGTGTAGTGGTAAGTCATTGTAGCTTTCATTTTCAATTCCCTGATGACATATGATGTACAGTATCTTTTCATATGCTTATTTGCCATCTATATATTTTCTTTGGTGAGGTGTCTGTTCAGATGTTTTGCCGTTTATTAAATTGGGTTGCATGTTTTCTTAATGTTGTGTTTTAAGAGTTTGTGTATTTTGGATACTGCTCCTTTATCAGATACATGCTTTGCAAAGATTTCGTCCCAGAGCGTGGCTTATCTTTTCATTCTCCTAATAGCGTCCTTCTCTAAACAGAAGTTTAAAATTTTAATGCAGTCCAACTTACCAAATTATTTTCTTTGTATATTGTGCTTTTACTGTTGTATCTAAAAAGTCATGCCCAAACCCAAGGTCATCTATATTTTCTCCTATGTTGTCTTCTTCTAGGAGTTTCATAATTTTGCATTTTACATTTAGGGCTATGATCCATTTTGATTTAATTTTTGTGAGAGGTGTATGATCTCCATGTGGAAGGCTGGAGTTGAGTATTTTTCTTCTCCCAGGTTGGTTAAGCTCTGGTTAGTTGGTTTGCTTTTTAGTTTATTCTGTTCATCCTTCCTCTCCCCCGGGGCTGTGGGCTGTGTATGCAGCCCCAGGCACAGAGCGACTTATGTCAGAAGCAGGGAGTGAAGGGGACAAGGGGATTTTCAGGGGAAAAAAAATTTCAGGTCTATAGACACAAACAAGGTAGAAAGCAAAGAACTGGGAGATTTGCAGCCCTGTGTTTTTCCGAACAGACTATAACCTCTTCTTGGATCTCAGCTGTACCAGGATTTCAGGACAGGAGGTAGACTCTTGGCCACGTCACCCAGACACAGAGAGAAAGCCAGCTTGGCCAGGGCTTTTCCTGGGATGGGGCAGCAACCTCTGCCACTGCGGGCAGAAGAAGGAAGACATGCGAATTAGAAAAACAGGAGACTGTGTTAGAAGAGCAGTTTTCAAAATCTGGGCTGGCTATAAGCTGGAAGTACAGTCCCATCAGAACATCCAGGGCGTGACAGGAGGAAAATTCCATTTTGAAACAACAGGAGTTGCTTGATTTCTGAGCATTTTGATGGCTCGCGCCACCTTTGTAAGGAAATGCAGACACTTTAGGACGGGTGGATATGTATCCTAAGCCCTGCCTTCTGCGTCACATCCACAAACTTGAGATGAATGTTCACCTGAGTTTAAGCCATAAGAACAGACATGACTAAAATCGATTTCATTCCACTGGAAGATCCCAAGTGCGCAAGTACAAACATCGGGGACCACGTGGTTTAGGATAAACCTGGTTCCCATGAGACCCACCTATGAAGAATCTTGGTGGGGGCGGGGCATGGGATCCTAACCTATGACAGCAGTGGAGCGAAAGTTCCAGCCCACAAGCTGGTCAGGGTGCCCAAAGCATGGCAAAGAGCAAGAGACCGGTGTCAGACCACAGAGCACGGCCAGTGGCCAGCGAGAGCCCCCAAGGCAGCTCTCTCGCCCCTAGGATGGAACCAGAGGCTCAGCACGCGCCTCAGGAGACTTGTGAAATAACAGGGATTGAGGCGCTCACTCTCTCTGAGGAAGTGGAGCAATTAAAAAAAAAAATCCATTCATACCATCTTAACAAGGACAAAACTGTCAGCCGGCGTAGTGCGCTGCTGCTTGGCTACCACCATCACTCCCCATTTCTTCTTTGCCAAGAGAGCTTCTTCATTTTTTCCTTCCTTTCTTTCTTCTCTCTCTCTCTCTCTCTCTCTCTCTCTCTCTCTCTCTCTCTCTCTCTTTCTTTCCTTTCTTTCTTTCTCTTTTCTTTCTTTCTTTCTTTTTTTTTTTGACCACAGGGCTTGAAGGATCTTAGTTCCCTGACCAGGGATCGAACCTGTGCCCCCTGCTGTGGAAGCTCAGAGTCCTAACCACTGGACAACCAGGGAATTCTCAAGAGAGTCCTACTTTTGTCACAGTATCTGGGCTTCTCCTCTGTGACTCTTGGATAAGCCAGTCCTAATGGTTCCATTCCCCTCAGCAGTGATTTATCTAGGGATGTCCCTGTGCCCATTTCTGGCCATTTGTGCTATAAGGGGAGGTCTTCTGGGGATGGGGAGGGAATTCCAAGAAACATCTTCTTGTTTATAAAAAGAGTCACAAGTGAAGGAATGATCATTTTTCTTCTGTCCGTGTTGCCATATCTGGATGTGAGGCTCGGACCTACTGTGATTATCTTGTGAACGCAAGGTGAGCAGCCAGAGTTCTCACTGAGGCTGGAAGGGAGGAAAGAATGGGGACCCCTGGTGACAGTGTGGAGCCACTGAATGAGCCAGCCCTAAAGCCACCCTCCTCTAGACCTCTCGTTAGGCCGAGGAACACATCCCTAATTATTTTACACAGTTAAGTTAGACAGTTTAGGGGTTTTCTGTTACTTGCATCCAAAATCATTCTAAAGTGATACGGAAGGAAGGAAGGAAGGAAGGAAGGAAGGAAGCGGAGAGGGAGGGAGGGAGGGAAGGAGGGAGGGAGGGAGGGAAGGAGGGAAGGAAGAGGGAAGGAGGGAGGGAGGAATGGGAAAGGTGGGTTTTGAAGCAGAAATACTGCTGACAGTTGTAGGTAACAGTCTAGACAGTTGAAGGCAGATGTTTCAATGCAGTAATACGGGAAATGGGAACGTGCTGCCCACCTCACTAAACTTGTAGACCTCTCCCAGAGTTACGTCTCCTACAGGAACTAGTCTAAACTAATATAAATAAAACTAAGATTTTGCTTCTCAATGAGTCAATAGATATTCATTGGCCAAATACTCAGCACACAGCATGTGGGGCACTATCAAAGGAGATCAGGATTTATTCCCTCTGAAAAAAATGTCAGAAAGCTCCAATCTATTTCCTCGCAAGAACCAAGGAACTCTGAGGCTCACAGTATGCTCATGGATCATTTACGCATTATCTTCCTATTTCTCAGAAGATTCTGAAACTCAGACAGGAAAACTGTTTTAAATTCTCACATGTCCAGAGAGATGGAAGGCCTTTGAAAGGCACCTGGTCCAGTTTCCCAGCTGAGGTTGGGTGATTCCAAGAGGCCATCCATCTGAAACCAGAACCTAGGTCTTCTGCGGCCAATCTGGTGCTCTTTCTTGTGCATTTTGTTCACTGCAAAGAAAAACAAAAAGAAAAGAAAAAACAAGTCTGTAGCAAAAAGACACCTTCAGGCCTATGCAGAGTCACTCATCATGTGTATTGGATGTAAATTGCATTTGATAACTCAGGTAGGTAAGAAATACAACGCTTTTATGTAACACTTTTTAATTTCTCTGATTATAGAAATATACTTTCTGATTGGAGCCCCTGTCCCTCTTGCATCTTCATGCATCCTCCATGCTCTGCATCCCTTCAGAGCCTAGACTCTTGCAGCCCTGAATGCTAATCATTTGAAACTCTGAAGCAGGATTCTTAAACTTTTGGGGGTCTGGGGAAGCCTATGGACCAGTTCTCAGAAAATGTTGTAATTGCAAAAACATAATGCATTGGATTACAAAATAAGCCAAATATATGGAAATATATTTATCAAAATATTTAAGGGGAGTTCCCTGGTGGCCTAGTGTTTAGGATTCTGGCTTTCACTGCTGGGGCCCAGATTCAATCCCTGGTTGTGGAACTGAGATCTCGCAAGCTGCGTGGTGCCACCAAAAAAAAAAAAGTTGTTGTTACAAAATGCTTCTATTTTAACACATTAAAGAAATAAGACCAACAGGTCTGATGAGTACCACAGCTTCCAATGAGTGTAAATGATCATTACAGGTACCTGCAACTACTGTCTGTGATACGAAAACATCTATGATTTCTATTGGTAATGAAGTCACAAATATTGCCATTACTTACCTCTGTGGTTTGTTGCAGCATTCGTAATTGAATTTCAACTAGAGGCTATTGAAAACAGAGATGTGGTATTTCTCCCATCCAACTTCACTCACATTCTAACCACAGACTCCCCGCTCCCCAACCAGTCCATGGATCCCAAGTTAAGAAAGTGTGGGTCAAAAGACTTTTCTCTGCCTTTCTGCTGTATCATCTTTGCCCAA
This sequence comes from Tursiops truncatus, assembly GCF_011762595.2. Lineage (NCBI taxonomy): Eukaryota > Metazoa > Chordata > Mammalia > Artiodactyla > Delphinidae > Tursiops > Tursiops truncatus. Next base: position 158,386,388 of record NC_047035.1, on the reverse strand, counting down.
AGCCAGAATGTGGCTGACTGAATGGGGGAAGGCCTAAAAGATAAAAGAAGGTTAAGAAACAAAATTTTGTCCTGCCTCAGGTGGGACGGCCTCACCACCCAGAAGTGGAGGAACCTCTACCCTTCCCTCCTGTCACCAGTGCTGGTGAAATTTCCTCAGCAAAATTGACAGGTCTGGGACTCCTGGTTAAATGTGATGAATTAGCCATGTACATACATCTCCTTTCCCTTCAAAATAAAAAATATATAAAACCATAAGGGCAAAGATATTGGTAGAGGAGACATCAGAAGATGAACGATTTGAACACATTTCTGAGAGCCAAGAGTGGAGGGGTGGCTAATTTGCAGAGTGAAAGAGGACAGGCGGGATCAATAGTTTGGTTTGCAGAGGGGATGCTAAAGAGAGCACCGATTTTTTTCCACGGGACCTGGGAAGGCTCAGAACTGACGACAGGGAGGTGGGAGGTGGAGTTCACTCCCCCACGCCGAGAAATCAGGCACGTGCCCACCCCACCCATGCAACCTCCTTACCACCCCAAATGCCAAGAGACCAGAAGGAAATAGAGAGGAAGCAGAGTGAGCCTGGGGCTTGAACATAGGATTATTAAGTGAAATTCTTCAAGTTGACTCCCTTCATTCCTAATCTGCTTCCAGAATTCCAGCAGGTTGCCCTCTGGCCCCCAAGGAAAGGGGCGGGAGGGGGGGCTGGGATTGCAGGAATCTTCTCCTAACACCCTGAACATGTTGACTTTGGGGCCAATGAAAAGGCAACCTAATCATTCAACGTGGAAGTTCCTGAGCAGACAAGCTACATCAGCATAGAGAGCTTCCAAAGACCATCCTGAGCACCTCCCTCTCAAATACGGACGGATAGGCAAGGAGCAAAGAGCATCTGAGAAAAGTCTCCAATACGAGTTTTGCACGGACTCAAATTTGCCTCCCCTACATTCTTTCTCAAGAATGAAGGATTTCCCCCTCCAAATCAAGAGCATAGATGAAGAAGAAAAGCAACCCAGGAAGTGGGATTCAAAGGAGAGCAGTTAACAGTAAAGGTAGTTTCAATGAGGACAGCTTTGTCCAGGACAGTACAGACGGGAACAGGAGAGTGAAGAGGTCCGGGAGGGGGTTTCCAGGGGGTTGGAGTGGGAAGGGCAGGAGGAATGGAATTGATTCATCAACTAGCTTATTCACTATTTGAAAAATAATACTAAAATGTTTATAATATCTTAGATGAAGCTTGTGGATCAAATTAAGTTTATAAAAAAGCAAAAAAAATGACAAAACATTGATATTCATTCCAGGAAAAAGGGAAATGTCATGAAAGAAAGGAAACGTAATTATAGCACATTCTATGGCTCAGCAGTGGACAGTATTTAAAAGGTCCTAATAATGCTGACACTATTAACACAGCCCTCTCTTTTTTATTTATTTATAAACTGAACTAACTAGCATGCACACAATATCACACAGTCCATGGTGAAGTCTTTTTTTTTTTTAACATCTTTATTGGAGTATAATTGCTTTACAATGGTGTGTTAGTTTCTGCTTTATAACAAAGTGAATCAATTATACATATACATACGTCACCATATCCCTTCCCTCTTGCATCTTCCTCCCTCCCACCCTCCCTGTCCCACCCCTCTAGGTGGTCACAAAGCACCGAGCTGATCTCCCTGTGCTATGCGGCTACTTCCCACTAGCTATCTATTTTACGTTTGGTAGTGTATGTATGTCCATGCCACTCTCTCACTTTGTCCCAGCTTACCCGTCCCCCTCCTCGTATCCTCAAGTCCATTATCTAGTAGGTCTGCATCTTTATTCTTGTCTTGCCCCTAGGTTCTTCTGACCATTTTTTTCTTTCTTTTTAGATTCCATATATATGTGTTAGCATAGGGTATTTGTTTTTCTCTTTCTGACTTACTTCACTCTGTATGACGGTCTCTAGGTCCATCCACTTCACTACAAATAACTCAGTTTCATTCCTTTTCATGGCTGAGTAATATTCCACTGTATATATGTGGCACATCTTCTTTATCCATTCATCTGTCAATGGACACTTAGGTTGCTTCCATGTCCCGGCTATTGTAAATAGAGCTGCAGTGAACATTGTGGTACATGACTCTTTTTGGATTATGGTTTTCTCAGAGTATATGCCCAGTAGTGGGGTTGCTGGGTCGTATGGTAGTTCTATTTTTAGTTTTTTAAGGAACCTCCATACTGTTCTCCACAGCGGCTGGATCAATTTACATTCCCACCAGCAGTGCAAGAGGGTTCCCTTTTCTCCACACCCTCTCCAGCATTTATTGTTTGTAGAATTTTTGATGATGGCCATTCTGACTGGTGTGAGGTGATATCTCACTGTAGTTTTGATTTGCATTTCTCTAATGATTAATGATGTTGAGCATTCTTTCATGTGTTTGTTGGCAATCTGTATATCTTCTCTGGAGAAATGTCTATTTAGGCCTTCTGCCCATTTTTGGATTTGGTTGTTTGTTTTTTTGATATTGAGCTGCACGAGTTGTTTATATGCTTTGGAGATTAATCCTTTGTCAGTTGCTTCATTTCCAAATATTTTCTCTCATTCTGAGGGTTGTCTTTTCGTCTTGTTTTCCTTTGCTGTGCAAAAGCTTTTAAGTTTCATTAGGTCCCATTTGTTTTTGTTTCCATTTCCATTTCTCTAGGAGGTGGGTCAAAAAGGATCTTGCTATGATTTATGTCATAGTGTTCTGCCTATGTTTTCCTCTAAGAGTTTGATAGTTTCTGCCTTACATTTAGGTCTTTAATCCATTCTGAGCTTATTTTTGTGTATGGCGTTAAGGAGTGTTCTAATTTCATTCTTTTACATGTAGCTGTCCAGTTTTCCCAGCACCACTTATTGAAGAGGCTGTCTTTTCTCCCCTGTATATTCTTGCCTCCTTTATCAAAGATAAGGTGACCATATGTGCGTGGGTTTCTCTCTGGGCTTTCTATCCTGTTCCATTGATCTATCTTTCTGTTTTTGTGCCAGTACCATACTGTCTTGATTACTGTAGCTTTGTAGTATAGTCTGAAGTCAGGCAGCCTGATTCTTCCAGCTCCATTTTTTGTTCTCAAGATTGCTTTGGCTATTCAGGGTCTTTTGTGTTTCCATACAAATTGTGAAATTTTTTGCTCTAGTTCTGTGAAAAATGCCAGTGGTAGTTTGATAGGGATTGCATTGAATCTGTAGATTGCTTTGGGTAGTAGAGTCATTTTCACAGTGTTGATTCTTCCAATCCAAGAACATGGTATATCTCTCCATCTATTTGTATCATCTTTAATTTCTTTCATCAGTGTCTTATAATTTTCTGCATACAGGTCTTTTGTCTCCTTAGGTAGGTTTATTCCTACATATTTTATTCTTTTTGTTGCAGTGGTAAATGGGAGTGTTTTCTTAATTTCACTTTCAGATTTTTCATCATTAGTGTATAGGAATCCAAGAGATTTCTGTGCATTTTTTATCCTGCTACTTTACCAAATTCATTGATTAGCTCTAGTAGTTTTCTGGTAGCATCTTTAGGATTCTCTATGTATAGTATCATGTCATCTGCAAACAGTGACAGCTTTACTTCTTCTTTTCCGATTTGGATTCCTTTTATTTATTTTTCTTCTCTGATTGCTGCGGCTAAAACTTCCAAAACTATGTTGAATAATAGTGGTGAGAGTGGGCAACCTTGTCTTATTCCTGATCTTGGTGGAAATGGTTTCAGTTTTTCACCATTGAGGATGATGTTGGCTGTGGGTCTGTCATATATGGCCTTTACTATGTTGAGAAAAGTTCCCTCTATGCCTACTTTCTGGGGAGTTTTGATCATAAATGGGTGTTGAATTTTGTCAAAAGCTTTCTCTGCATCTATTGAGATGATCATATGGTTTTTCTCCTTCAATTTGTTAATATGGTGTATCACATTGATTGATATGCATATATTGAAGAATCCTTGCATTCCTGGGATAAACCCCTCTTGATCATAGTGTATGATCCTTTTAATGTGCTATTGGATTCTGTTTGCTAGTATTTTGTTGAGGATTTTTGCATCTATGTTCATCAATGACACTGGCCTGTAGTTTTCTTTCTTTGTAACATCTTTGTCTGGTTTTGGTATCAGAGTGATGGTGGCCTTGTAGAATGAGTTTGGGAGTGTTCCTCCCTCTGCTATAGTTTGGAAGAGTTTGAGAAGGATAGGTGTTAGCTCTTCTTTAAATGTTTGATAGATTCGCCTGTGAAGCCATCTGGTCCTGGGCTTTTGTTGTTGGAAGATTTTTTTTTTTTTTTTTTTTTGCGGCATGCGGGCCTCTCACTGTTGTGGCCTCTCACTGTTGCGGAGCACAGGCTCCGGACGCGCAGGCTCCGCGGCCATGGCTCACGGGCCCAGCCGCTCTGCGGCATGTGGGATCTTCCCGGACCGGGGCACGAACCCGTGTCCCCTGCATCGGCAGGCGGACTCTCAACCACTGCGCCACCAGGGAAGCCCTGTTGGAAGATTTTTAATCACAGTTTCAAATTCAGTGCTTGTGATTGGTCTGTTCATATTTTCTATTTCTTCCTGGTTCAGTCTCGGAAGGTTGTGCATTTCTAAGAATTCTTCCATTTCTTCCAGGTTGTCCATTTTATTAGTTTATAGCTGTGTGTAGTAATCTCTCATGATCCTTTGTATTTCTGCAGTGTCAGTTGTTACTTCTCCTTTTTCATTTCTAATTCTGTTGATTTGAGTCTTCTCCCTTTTTGAAGTCTTTTTAAAATTAATTAATTAATTTTTATGTTTGGCTGCGTTGGGTCTTCGTTGCTGCACACAGGCTTTCTCTAGTTGCGGAGAGCGGGGGCTACCCTTTGTTGCAGTGCACGTGTTTCTCGTTGCAGCGGCTTCTCTTTGTTGTGCAGCAAGGGCTCTAGGCGCCCAGGCTTCAGTAGTTGTGGCACATGGGGTCCGTAGTTGTGACTTGCGGGCTCTAGGGCACAGGCTCAGTAGTTGTGGCACACGGGCTTAGTTGCTCTGTGGCATGTGGGATATTCCTGGACCAGGGCTCAAACCCATGTCCCCTGCACTGGAAGCGGATTCTTAACCACTGTGCCACCAGGAAAGCCCCAGCCCTCTCTTTAAAAAAAAAAAAAAAAAAAACTTATTGAAATATAGTTGATTTAACAATGTTGTATTAAGTTCTGCTGTACAGCAAAGTGATTCAGTTATACATATATATTCTTTTTCATTTTTTTTCCATTATGGTTTATCACAGGATGTTGAATATAGTTCCCTGTGCTATACAGTAGGACCTTGTTGTGTATCCATTCTCTATACTAGTTTGCATCAATACAGTCCTCTCTCAAGATACAACCACCACATGGGGGAGGGAGAAAGGGGGTGGTACATTATAGAGAAATGCTCAGCTGTTAGAATCAGAAGTCAAGAGAAAATGTCTAAACTTGATGAACTGAGAAATAGCAGAGTAGGGGCACTGTTTGAGAAATATGAAGGTAAATACTAGAAGAAAGAGCTACAGGAAACTGAAGTGTTTGCCCTGGAGAGTGGGCAACAGGGGCTCTTTACTGGACACAGCCACCAGGAGAGAGGTAGAGGCTAAGCCAGCATGAGGGGGCTGACCTGCTTTGTGCAAACACCAGGGCCTAAAATAGATCTTCTGATTAACAGAAATACAGTGGCGGGTTGTGGCACCTGGCCTTACAAAATGATGCTCTTTTCTGCTCCTGGAACATGACATAGATCACTTCATCTCCATCGAGGTTGGCATTATCATGTTCACTTTCTAAATAACGAGAAAAGTCATTACTTCCCTAAGGTCACGGTGCTAGGAATCTGGATTTGGAGCCGTGTCTGTGTGAATCCAAGGGTGAGCTTTTCCGTTAGTTCCAGGGTGCGAGTGTGTGTTTTCTCACTTTATGACTTGAGAAACATGCTTGTGTCAACTCGGAATAGACCCCTCTGTGAAAGTAAGAGCACATTACAGAAAATAGGATGGCAAGGCAAGAGACCAGATTCTCAGCAACCAACCTCAGGCCCACAGTGGGCAGTGCCGCCGCCCACACTGCCTGCTCTGGGGCAGCCCAGAAACCCCAGGCTGATCAGCCCCATGCTGTGAGCCTCTGCTCAGCCCAGACTCCAACCAGACCCTCCCCCGATCCCAGTGCAGGAATGGCTGCCCCACCCCACTTCACCCCACTTAGCTGACTTCTTAACAAATGAATCAGAGTTTTAGATGAAGCTCCTATAAAACCATGGGCCACTCAGAGACTGCAAATTGCTAACAGATGTCTTTTGGGTTAGAGTACAGTCACATTCCTGCCAACGATAAAAATGAGAGGTTAGAGAACAGATCATTTTATTATCCCATAAAGAAAACCAGCCAATTGTGCATTTGTGTTTTTCAGGTATATGTGAAGTGAATTTTGAAATCTCCTGGAAAGAACCATATTTTTATAGCTAAAGAAGGCCTTGGCTATTAGAGGTGAAGCCCTGAGCATCTAAATTTATTCGTTTGAAAATAGAGTGTGTATATCTGCATTGCTTATATATCGGGACGGGGTGGGGGGTTCTTTTAAACTTTATTTATACATGCTACCATGAGCCATTCCAACATAATGCTAAAACTTCATCAGAGCCTAAACCTTTTCCTTATTTGTTCCTATTATATAATCATATATAATAAATTATAGGATTTCAGCTAAAAGGAGATATATATATACACACACATATATATACCACATGTATGTGTATGTATAGGCTATAATTTTTCTCTTTGTGGCTAATGGGTGGGGTGTCCATTGCATATTTTTACTTATCCAGCTTAGAGTGTGGTTATCATAAGATTTCTATTTTAAGAGCACTTATTAGCCTGGTTAAACACTCCTAAAATGTCAATTGTCAAAACCTTTAAAATTAATCAGCTGAGCTTGATTAGGGACAAGCTTAATTTAGCAATTAGTCTGACCAAACTGTCTTTTACTATATAAGAAGAGTTTATAATAAAGAACATTTCTCTGCATAATTATTTTTGCCAGGCACAGTAAATTCCAAAATCATAACCCATACACATACAGAGTCAGCTTGCACTGTAGGGACAGCAGCTAAAAATGTCACTGGCTTATAATAAATTCAGATCCCCAATGTTCCAGGTTAAACCTAAAGACAAAGATAAACATTGCAATGTCAAAAATACCAGTGGAGTTAGCCTTTCCCTGTGCTGTTCGAATGTATACAGTTGCTAGCTCCCTTGAAGCAGGGGCTATGAAGCTCAGAGGGGGGAAATTTGACCATATTTCTGACTAGTTCATTCAGCCAGAAGCCAGCAGGCCTCCAGCACTTGTTTTAGTTTGGTTGCAGAGGGCCCTGAGCCAGAGAAGAAAACAGGCTGGGCCCACCACAAAGGAACTCTCTTCCCCCACCACTTTTCAGTCCTGAGGCTTTGAGCGTTTTGATGCTCCTCTGGATTTAATCATGCAAATGTGAGTCTCTCTGAGCTGGACGTCTTGGAGGAAGAGGTTTCTGAGACTAAGCAGGTTGCAGCCCAGCCCACCCCTCAAATGCACGTTGCCTATAACCCCATCCTTAGGGGGATGCACTGCCATGACCTAAGCAAAGAGTAGGGAGCTCCAATCAACCAATTAGTCACCCACTCAATCAGTCAACCAGTTGATCAACCAATCTACCAGTCTGTGTTTACTAAGCGTCTGCCAAGTGCCCAGCTCTTGCTCTCTGCACATCGTGTCTGGAGGTGAAGACAAGTGAGCAGAAAAGAGGGGCTGCAGCATCACCGGGAAACAGAAAGCAGTATTTGCTGACTCGGCGCCAACAGCCCAATTCAAAACCAACACCAAACACTGCAGTGTGAGGCAGGTGGTTCTGGGGAAGGCAGAGTGTTCAGAGGAGAACGACAGTGAGGGCGCACGGTGTGTCTGGAGCAGCCGGTCCCTGGAGTCAGCAGAGTGGGGGGCGAGAGCTCTCTGCCTGCACCGGGCAACACGCAGAGGACCCCTGGCCCTGCCGGCCCGGCAACTGCCAGCCCCTTGCTCCAGGCTGGTCTCAGCCAGAAGGGACTTCGGGGGCTCTGCCCCGTGCCACCAAGTGGTAGGAGCCACGTAATATCTAGATGTGAACCCTGGCGAAGAGGCAGCACAACTGTGAGCTTCGAGGAAAGGTGACCGTTGAGACGACTATCTCGACGATCAACTTCCAAGTTTCATTCCAGCCACCAACTGAGGCTGTTTGGCTGACAATTAATTAACTCCTCAGAGTGGACTCACAGGGACAGTGACAGGCGTTGTCATCATGAACCACAGGCTGGAATCGGGACCTTTATATTAGTGCAGCCTCCTCCCGGATGGCTGAGCACCTGGCCTCGTACAGGAGGCGTTGGCTCGTGGGACGCTTCGGAGGAGTGAAAGGGCTACGCATTTCCTGTGTCGATTGAAAATGGTCATCTTGTTTCATCTTAGTGTCCTTTCAAATTAGCCTCCATCTGTCCAATTACCCTAGCATAATAGAGAAGTGCACACGGAAAACATTACCCGGCCTCTTAAAAATCATTTTGTTGACAATTTTGAGTAGATGATCAAGCAGTTCAAATGATAACCATTTCCTTGAGCATCCTTAAGTAGAGTCATAGATAAAGAGTGCTCAGATTGTCAGGAAAATCACCTTAATGATGTCTACTTGCCCCTTTATGGCAGACTGAAAACTTGTTTTACTTTTCCTGTTAGAGAATATGTAGGAGAGTCTCCTTTGTGTCCTAACAGAATGTTCTCAACCTGCCAGCTATGAACACTTTGAGGTGCAGATGACTCTCTGTACCAGAGGAAGGCCAGTCTCACTGACAATAAGTACTTTTAGAAGAAGTCAAAAGATTATGAGTTATTTCTACCCATTCTTTTCCATTCCAAAACTAGTTATTCAAGGAACAGGATATCACTGGTCCTTAGGGAACACTAAACCTGCCCGCATGGAAAACTGTCTAGTACAACGTGGATAAGAATGGAAGCAAAAGTTGAGCCCCAAGTAATTTACATCTAAAGCAATTATAAAACCAGAAAAAGCCCTCAGAATTTTGGGGGGTGTTCTTTTGTCTGCTCTAAGCAAAAAGCAAAGGTGGGTCCTGGATGGTGAGTTTATTGCTACAATGTGTGACCACCTCACAAGGGGAGAAGGATCCAGAAGAAGTACCCTTTAAAGAAGATAGAAATCCAGAAGACAAAAAAGTGAGTTTCCTCTACTCTCACTGCAGACCAGGATTCCTGCACAGACAACAAAAGAGCTTTTACTCAGCAGATTTATTGGGTACATGCTCTCAGATTCCTACAGACAGAACTTGAAAACTTCAGCCTATAAGCCCTCTAGCCAGTTCTCCCCTTGTGTAGTCCAAGTAGAACAGAAGTAGTATTTGATGGCAAGGAGAGACAGCACCCTGACACCACCCCCTGTCTACTGAGCAAGTGGTATTTTCAAGTTTTCTTCCAATCCGAGTTTTTTTAAAGCTTGGCCCAGTTCTGCTCAGGCCCCAAAATCATGAGTCCAAATCAATTTGTTGAGCAGCTTATACATGTTCTGAGTTTTGAGACTGTAACACAAGAAAGAAAACAAGGACAGAATGACTATTCCAGCACCTGAGTTTATTAGTTCCACTTCACATGTGTCTGAGGATGGCCTCTGAGTGACACAGCATTGATGTTTCTGCATGTGTTGGATTTCTTGATTTCACTAACAGCATGGATTCTTTTTAAGTGCTTCTGACTCATGCACAGGTGGTGCCTGACATGAGCCCACATACCATTTGTTCACAAATAAGTCGAAGACCTCATTCATTAAGAGCCTTGTCCTGCAAACCCTGAGCCCAGACTACCAGAAAGCTCTTCCAGCAACTCGAATGTCTAGAAACGTCCTCATCTCTCAGCTGCATGTTCCCAGACGCTGTGTTATCGTGGAATTCTCCCTTACACACACGCGCATAGCTTTGACAAGGTGTTGTGTTGGTCTGGTGAACTCTGAGTTGAAGTTAGGGATTTTTTTTTTTCTTTCTGAGTGCTGAAGTTAGATCCTAGAAGGGCTTAAAGGGAGGGTTAGTTCAAAGTCTTCTTCGGCCCCCAAAGACAGTCTTTTCTTTTTTTACCTAGGATTTATTTTTTAGAGCAGTTTTAGATTCATAGCAAAACCGAGCAGAAGGTACAGAGTTCCTGTACACCCCTGTCCCCGCAGGACGTGCTCTGCCTGCCCCACTATCAACATCCTATACCAGATGGTACATTTGTTACAAGTGACGAACTACACTGACGTTATCACCCAAAGCCCGCAGTTTACATTGGGTTCACTCCTGGCATCCTACGTCTGTGTGTATAATGACAGATACCTACTGCTGCAGTTGGCTTCACTGCCCTGAAAGTCCTCTGTGCGCCACTTCCTCCCAACCCTTGGCAATCACCGATCTTCCCACTGTCTTCACAGATTTACCTTTTCCTGAATGCCGCAGAGTTCGAAACACACAGTATGTAGTCCTTTCATTTTTTTATTTTCATTTTTATCTTTTTATTTGGGCCAAACCTCACGGCTTGCGGGATCTTAGTTCTCCAACCAGGGATTGAACCTGGACCCTGGCAGTTAAAGCGCCAAGTCCTAACCACTGGACCGCCAGGGAATTCCCTATGTAGTCCTTTTAGATTGGCTTCTTTCTCTTGGTAATACACATTTAAGGTTCCTCCCTGTCTTTTCATGGCTTGATAGCTCATTTGTTTTTAGTGCTGAATAGTATTCCATTGTCTGGATGTGCCACGGTTTATCCATTCACCTACTGAAGAACATCTTCACTGTTTCCAAGTTTGGGCAATTACGAATAAAGCTACTATTTGTGTACAGGTCTTTGTGTGAACACAAGTTTTCATTTCATTGGGATAAATATCAAGGAGTGTGACTGCTGGATCATATGGTAAGAAAGAGTATGTTTAGTTTTGTAAGAAACTGCGAAACTGTCTTCCAAAGTAGCTGCACTATTTTGCATCCTCACCAACAATAAGTGAGAGTTCCTGCTGCTCCACATCGTCACCAGCCCTTGTTGTCAGTGTTTTGGATTTTAGCCATTCTAAAAGGTGTGTAATGGTATCTCATTGTTTCATTTTGCAATTCCCTCATGACGTGATGTTCAGCACTTTTTCATGTGCTTACTTGCCATCTGTGTATCTTCTTTGCTGAGATGTCTGTTCAGGCCCTTTGCCCACTTTTTAATAAGATAGTCTTTTGAAATCCAGTTCTTATCCGAGTCAATTATAGGACCCAGAGAGAAACCAGGTGCAAGGAGATTACATGTGTCGACTCTGGAGGCAGACTGCATGGATTTGAAACCCAGATCTGCCCCTCTCTAGCTGTGTGTCTTTGGGCAAGTTACCTCACCTCTCTGAGCCTCCATTTCCTTCTCTGTAAAATGGGAACAATAATAATAGTATCTACCTTGCAGGGTTGTTATGTGAGTTCCGCACATTAATACATGTCAACCACTTTGATCAGCGCTGGGCATGTGGGGTGCACTCAGCATTCAGCAGGCCTTCCAAACAGACAAAGGACACGCCACCTAAGATCTGCTCTGTTACCAACGTATCATCAAGGCTCACCTGTAAATGCCCATCAGTTAGTAAGAGCATTCTTCTGGGTTGTGAATTTTAACCATCACGCCAAACATTTGAGGTCGGTACTGTTACCTTCATTTGATAACAGAGGGAAACAGTGACCCATGTTGGACAGCCAGGGGGGCAGCACCAGGGTTTGAACTCAGGCCGATCTGACTCCTGAGTCTGGGTTCCTAGTCACTTCTATGCTCCCTTAAGCTATTAATTAAATTTATCTGCTTCTTTCAATCTGACACCTATTAGGTGAACTCTATGAGATTGCTGATATTGGACCATTGTTGCCCTAAATTTTATAAGGATCATCCTAGTAGTGAAAAAGATACTTCATTTAGAACATCACCCGAGAGGGGGTCTGGAGAGAGATGGCTGTGCCGAGCTCCCTGGGGGAAGAAAGGGCTTGTTCTGGACAGCAGTGGAGGTTCCCGCGAGCAGCGGGGCACTCACTCCCGGGGGGAGAAGCCTGAGAGCTGGACCTGGGTGGGAAAGACCGGCACTGTCCACTTGCCCACTTCACCAAGAGCAGCCCCTATGGGTCTACCAAGCTGGAAACGGCAGCATGGGCGGGGCCAGCCGTTCAGAAGCCAGGAAAAAATTTTGCTTTACTATCTAAAAAACTGTGATTACCGTGCTTTCAAAACTGTCTCTGAGAGCAAGAACCAACCATCTTATTAGATACCCTGTAAATAGTATTTGGCTCACTGTGGAAGCTTAATAGATATTTTAGAATTAGAAGAAAAGCCATAATAAGTCCCTTGTTGATGGAAACACAAGCACTCTCTGGCTTCTCCTGGCCCACTCCCCAGTCCTGAGGGGGCCCTGCAGATGCTCAGATGTGGAGGACAGCGTGCTGGGCTTGCTGAGCTTGGGAAGGACCCACCTCCCCTGGGTCCCCGGTCCCTGCATCTGCCAGCCTGGGGTTCTCCTCCACTTCTGTCCAGGGGGTGATGGTTCTACCACCTTAGCAAAGGCAGTCACCTTAATTCCAAGTTGGGTAAGACTAACAGGAAACCCTGCAAAACTATGATATAATGTCAACACCCCCTTTTCTGCCCTGTGACCAGAAAAAGCAGGTACTCAGGTGTTCCCTGAGCCTCCCCACTGGCTACTTGGACCAGACAAACAGTTGGAGCAGTTTCCGCCCTTGGGGTTAAAAATCCACTCAGGGAGACCAACTGATGCACAGGGCAGTTAGGGATGGGCACGCTGTCCCTCCTGAGTGTGAAATTCAGAGGAAATCAGTGACACCTCTACCCAGGGGACAGTTGCAGCTAAAACTCAGTGACAGTCGGATCTGGAAGGTGGCCACAAGATGGGAAGCCAAGGGAACTCCCTGGTGGTCCAGTGGTTAAGATTCCGTGCTTTCACTGCCAAAGCTGAGGGCCCGGGGTTCGATCCCTGGTCGGGAATTAAGATCCCACAAGCTGCCATGCATGGCCAAAAAAAAAGAAGAAAAAGGATATGGGAGATCAAGATAAGGCGTGGAGGCGGCAGGAAGATGAGTGGGGAGAGCAGGGATGCGTAGGGGGCCGGGATGTGGGTGGAGCTTGGGCGGCAACAGGGATTCCCTGTGAGCCCCAGGTCCCTAGCACCAGGGATGCCCACGGTTGGCACTAAGTGGACAGATCTCCATCTCGTTCACATACTCCCCCCCACACTCGACCTCAAATAACCATCTGAGGTGCATGCTGTCCCCGTTTGCTGGTGGGGACCCTGAGCCCGCTACACAGTTTGCAAGAGGCAGAACCTGGACACGACCCAGGTTCAAGCCCAAATGCTGTGTGTTCTTTATACTGAGGCCTACTGCTTATAGGGCTAAAGGTCGCTCCTGCCCAAGCCGTTCCCACTTGTGGTCTAGTAATAACCACAGCACCTCACATGGCTCTTTACCCAGCTGTTCACTCTTACACCCGATTTACGCATTAGAGATTTCCTCTTTTCACAGAGCCAATACTCAATCGTGGGCGAGTGACACTAAAAACTTAATGTTCTGACAGTCATTTCTGAAAAAAAAAAAAGCTGTCCCAGTACAAGGTAGCATTCACAGAAAGGCAGTTGGGCCAGGAGCTGAATGAATGTCCGCGAGGATGCGGTAATAACCAAGGCAAGGATGCTGCCTGCGTTCCCAGACTTGAGCCACGCTTCAATTAGCGGTTTTTACAGGAGCCACAGGAGTGGATTAACCTTGTGACCTGAGGACTTGCTCAGAAGTGGGCTCTTTTTCCACACTCCCTGCCTTGGTGGATGACTGGCTTCATCCCTTAATACCCAATGTGAAATGAAATGTGTAAAACAGTAACCAAATCACTGACACCAGATGTGATGCCAAATGCTTGGAATTACCCAAAACAGCTGAATCAGGGCCGCCATCCACATTTCTCCAGCTTCCGGCCTGGAAGATGGCCCTGTGGGGTCTGCTGGGGCTGCAGCCACAGCTGTCACCTGGCAGCTCGACCCTGGAGCCCTGCCTTTCCGGCCTGCCAGGTTGGTGGCTGTCTGGGACAGTGACCCCCACCCCCTAGAGGCTCCCCTGCAGCTGCTCTCCTTTTGTGTAATCAGTTGTTTGTCTCCTGATAGGACTTCACAGCTGCCCCAGGAAAGAGCCCCTTCCCCCAAGCACTTTGTTCTCATTCCATTTTCCTGAGAAGTCAGATCTGCCCGCTAATCACTGCACAGTCTTATCAAGAGACTAATGAATTTAAGAGGCAAAGAAGCCCCCTTAGATGTCGCTAAATGCCCACCGCTCAGGCGTACAGCTGTGTCTTCTGTGCCTCCCCCCCGCATTTTCTGCCGGCGCTGGACATCTGATGGACGTCTGGAAGCTTTGTTTCGCTCTGCGCAGCTGCTTCTCTGTACCATACATCAAAGGAGGCGCATTTCCACCCTCATCTCCTGGGCACACAGTATGCTGCGTTTGAGGGAGTTTTAAGGAATTGAGTACTTGCATTTAATGAGATTCTTCCTTCACTGGTTCCCACTGCAAGATGGTTTTGCATTAACAGAATTATAATGCCATAATGCTCCACTTTAATTATGGCCAGTGGCAGCTGGCACCCCAGTTCATGTTAATGATATGCAACTCGCGTACATCGATTCCTACTCAAAGTTGGGAGCGCTGTGTCAAGTGGTGTGCGCCCTTCTGACTTAATAAGGAAGGCAGTGATGAGGTCCCTGTTTTCATGATCTGTTATCTTTTGCTACTTCCCTGGTCCTAACAGCCTCACAGTCTCATCAAACCCCACTGAAACTCACAGAGCCTGATCTTCTGACTTCACTCCTTTTCTTAAACAGGCTCCTAAGACTCCCAGCTGCAGTCCTTTCGAATAAAATCAGATCACAGCAGGGTACTTACAAGTAGAAGGAACATCAAGAAATTTCATTCGTTTGTTCATGCAATAAACAAATTCGGACAATAAACAAGAAGCAAATGTGTCGAATGTCAGAAGGTAGTAAGAATTATGAAGACAAGTTGGATAAGGGGATAGAGACTGTTGGACTGAGGGTAGAGTTTGCTGTTTTACGTTATTTGGTCAGAAGGCCTGACCCAGAGGATGGAGTGCCCTGGAGGAGAGGGAGACACGTGGGTGAGTCGTGCTCATATCTGTTCAGAGCAAAAGGACCATCACGAAGGGCCTAAGACAGGAACGTGCCTGGCATGTTTGGGAAAGAGCAAAGAGGCCATGGCGGTCGGAGTCATGAAAGAAAAGGGAAGACTTAGGAGATGAGGTCAAGGAGAGAGCAGGGGCCAAATAATACCAGACTGTGGCCAGCGCGAGGACGTGGGCTGTGGCTTGAGCTGCATGAGAAACCGATGGGATTTCAGCAGAGGCGAGGCATGCCATGATCACGTTTCAACAGGCTCAGGCTGCTGCCATATTACAAGCAGACTTTTGGGGGCGTGGACGGAGGCAGAGAGACCCGTCAGGAGTTGCATTCATTTGCTAGGGCTGCCTTAGACTGGGTGGCTTAAACAACAGAAATGTATCTTCTCACAGTTCCAGAGGCTGGAAGTCCAAGATCCAGTTGGCAAGCTTGGTTTCTCCTGAGGTCTCTCTCATTGGCATGCAGAAAGCTGCCTTCTCTGTGCCTCCCAGGGCTTTTCTTCTGTGTCCTCACATGCCTGGTGTCTGTTCCTCTTCTTATAAGGACGCCAGTCATATTGGATTAGGGTCCCTTCCATTTAACCTTAAGTTAACCTTCTTTTTAAAAGCCTGCCTCCAAATACAGTCACACTGGGGGCTAGTGATTTAACTTATGTATATATTTTGGAAGGGTACAACTTAGTCCATGGGAATTCCCTGGCAGTCCAGTGGAAAGACTCCACGCTTTCACTGCCAGGTGCTTGGGTTCAATCCCTGCTTGGGGAATTTAGATGCCACAAGCTGTGTGGTGCAGCCAAAAAAAAAAAAAAAGCAATTTAGTCCATAGCAGTATGTGAGTGAAATAATGCCAACAAAAGATGACCATGCTTGAACCATGGTCATTCTAGAGGATATGGTGAGAAGAAGCTAGATTTGGGCTCTTTTCCTGAAAGTTTGATTAGATAGAATCATGTTTGTACCAGTTTTCATGAGCATCATGATGGCAATAAATACTCAAAATTCATCACTTCCTAATTTTTTTACTACATTTTATTATTGTCTGTGCTCTTGAAGCTATTTATACTTCTTATATCCACATGGTGGAAATCGTATACAGTGGAATACATGTCCCATCTCAACTTCAAGTTCAATGAGGTCACTGGGCAGCTTGAAATCAGCCACTGTGGGAGTATTTACACCTCGGAAATTGGCAGATACTACAAATCAGGGCTTGATTTGATTTATTGTTTTGTTTTGTTGATTGTCTAGACTTAAGGAAGTAATAGGAAAAACTGCTACATTGCCAAATGCACAGAAAATTCAGGAAATACTTTTCAGTTTTCAAAAACCATTATCCAGTTCAGCAAATCAGTCACTCGTGTTGTTGGTGAACCAGTGAGTGAAGTTATGACACACATCTTGCTTGTTTCACTTTCATCTTAACTTGTTCACTTAAAGGAAAATATCAACCAACATGCATGATGGAACCACACTTGTTCTCTAGTTGTAACCTTAGGTTGCCTGTGGACACAGAGTTTGACAAAAATCAATGAAGCCAACTTCCCTGGTAGCACAGTGGTTAAGAATCCACCTGCCAATGCAGGGGACACGGGTTCCATCCCTGTTCCAGGAAGATCCCACATGCCGCGGAGCAACTAAGCCTATGCGCCACAACTACTGAGCCTGCGCTCTAGAGCCCACGAGCCACAACTACTGAAGCCTGCATGCCCAGAACCCGTGCTCCACAACAAGAGAAGTCACCGCAATGAGAAGCCCGCGCACCGCATCGAAGAGTAGCCCCCGCTCGCCGCAACTAGAGAAACCCCAGCCTGTGCACAGCAACGAAGACCCAACACAGCCAAAAATAAATACATTTTTTAAAAAAAGAAATGAAATTTTTAAAAAAATCAATGAAGCCATTCTGTGAGAATTAATTGGCTATATGGAATTTACAATAAAAATTGTAAATACCGTTGACTCTTGAACGGTAAGGGTTTAAACTGCACTGGTTCACTTAGACACAGCTTTTTTTCACTAAATTATGTGCTACAGTACTACTCAGTTAGTTGTATCCACGGTTAGTTGATGCAGGACCGCAGAAACAGAGGGCCAACTGTAAAGTTACACTTGGACTTGCCACTGTGCAGGGGTTGGCGCCCTTAACCTCTCTGTTGTTCAAGGGTCAACTGTATTGTTAAAACTGTACATTTCATGGGAATTCCCTGGCTGTCCAGTGGTTAGGACTCTGCACTCTCATGGCCAAGGGCTGGGGTTCAATCTCTGGTCAGGAAACTAAAATCCCATAAGCTGCATGGTGTGGCCAAAAAAAAAAAAAAAAAAGAAAAAGAAAAATTGAACATTTCATTATTATCTGTAAATTGTGTGCTATACATTCTTTATGTTGGTAAAGTTTATAATAAAATCTTTACATATAAAATTTTTTTCTTTTTTTTTTCCCCTGTACGCGGGCCTCTCACTGTTGTGGCCTCTCCCGTTGCAGAGCATAGGCTCTGGACGCACAGGCTCAGCGGCCATGGCTCACGGGCCCAGCCGCTCCGCGGCATGTGGGATCTTCCTGGACCGGGACACGAACCCGCGTCCCCTGCACTGGCAGGCAGACTCTCAACCACTGCGCCACCAGGGAAGCCCCAAACTTTTTTTTTTTAGAGAGCTTGCTGTTAAGCATTTACTAGCACAATAATCACACCTGTGCTGTGGTGTGGGAATGGGATTAGGTTTAAGATGGACCCATTCTGCTTTTCCATAGGGTCTCTCTCTCTCTGAGATTCATGGAGACTATTATCTTATGGAAAATATGCATAATTATGGCCACCAACGTCACTGCGTTCTCTGATGTTACAAGACATAGGACGTCCCAGGTACCATGTCCTACGCCACTCTGCCCTGTACCTTCCCTACACCCTTCAAGTCAGTATCCCTCCAGTCCAAAAGAAACTGATCTCCTTCAAGCTCTTAGCATCCCCCAGGCTCCTGTGATGGCCAGAGGCAGGGAAGAGCAGTGTGGGGAGCCCTGCTCATCAAAAGCCAGGCTGGACAAATGGTTACACCCACGCAAACAACCCCACTGGCTGCTGTGCTAGACGCTGTCCACACTCCCCGTCCCTTCACGAAACCTTTGTTCCCTCCACAGTACTCACACCTTTCTGCTTACTTTACTTGTTTATTGTTTGTCTTCTCACTGAAATGTAAGCTCCACGAGGCGGGAACATCTCTCCCTTGTTCACAGTCATGTCCATGATGCCTAGAAAGTGCTCAGCACTTAATGACTGTCACCAGGCACTGGACGATAGAGTGAAACTTCGAGCTCAGGAACTCCAGTGCCTCCTCCCCATGACCACACACTGCTGGTGTTCAAGGCCCATGTCCATACATGCTGATGAGAGAGGACCAGCTGCTAGGAGATACCCATGGGGGGCCTGTCCAGCCCTCACAAGCCCAGGTGGGGACTGCTAGAGACAGCACAGAGCTGGGCGGGCCCCAGGGCATCACCTTCCATGGGAAGATGGGCAGTTGCATTGCAAAACTCCTTTTAAAAGTATTTTTGTAGGCATAGAGGGAACTTTCCTCAACATAATAAAGGCCATATATGACAAACCCACAGCCAACATCGTCCTCAGTGGTGAAAAACTGAAAGCATTTCCACTAAGATCAGGAACAAGACAAGGTTGCCCACTCTCACCACTCTTACTCAACATAGCTTTGGAAGTTTTAGCCACAGCAATCAGAGAAGAAAAGGAAATAAAAGGAATCCAAATCGGAAAAGAAGAAGTAAAGCTGTCACTGTTTGCAGATGACATGATACTATACATAGAGAATCCTAAAGATGCTACCAGAAAACTACTAGAGCTTATCAATGAATTTGGTAAAGTAGCAGGATACAAAATTAATGCACAGAAATCTCTTGGATTCCTATACACTAATGATGAAAAATCTGAAAGTGAAATCAAGAAAACACTCCCATTTACCATTGCAACAAAAAGAATAAAATATCTAGGAATAAACCCACCTAAGGAGACAAAAGACCTGTATGCAGAAAATTATAAGCCGCTGATGAAAGAAATTAAAGATGATACAAATAGATGGAGAGATATACCATGTTCTTGGATTGGAAGAATCAACACTGTGAAAATGACTCTACTACCCAAAGCAATCTACAGATTCAATGCAATCCCTATCAAACTACCACTGGCATTTTTCACAGAACTAGAACAAAAAATTTCACAATTTGTATGGAAACACAAAAGACCCCGAATAGCCAAAGCAATCCTGAGAATGAAAAACGGAGCTGGAGGAATCAGGCTCCCTGACTTCAGACTATACTACAAAGCTACAGTAATCAAGACAGTATGGTACTGGCACGAAAACAGAACGATAGATCAATGGAACAGGATAGAAAGCCCAGAGAGAAACCCACGCACATATGGTCACCTTATCTTTGATAAAGGAGGCAGGAATGTACAGTGGAGAAAGGACAGCCTCTTCAATAAGTGGTGCTGGGAAAACTGGACAGGTACATGTAAAAGTATGAGATTAGATCACTCCCTAACACCATACACAAAAATAAGCTCAAAATGGATTAAAGACCTAAATGTAAGGCCAGAAACTATCAAACTCTTAGAGGAAAACATAGGCAGGACACTCTATGACATAAATCACAGCAAGATCCTTTTTGACCCACCTCCTAGAGAAATGGAAATAAAAACAAAAATAAACAAATGGGACCTAATGAAACTTAAAAACCTTTTGCACAGCATAGGAAACCATAAACAAGACCAAAAGACAACACTCAGAATGGGAGAAAATATTTGCAAATGAAGCAACTGACAAAGAATTAATCTCCAAAATTTATAAGCAGCTCATGCAGCTTAATAACAAAAAAACAAACAACCCAATCCGAAAATGGGCAGAAGACCTAAATAGACATTTCTCCAAAGAAGATATACAGACTGCCAACAAACACATGAAAGAATGCTCAACATCACTAATCATTAGAGAAATGCAAATCAAAACTACAATGAGATATCATCTCACACCAGTCAGAATGGCCATCATCAAAAAATCTAGAAACAATAAATGCTGGAGAGGGTGTGGAGAAAAGGGAACCCTCTTGCACTGTTGGTGGGAATGCAAATTGATACAGCCACTGTGGAGAACAGTATGGAGGTTCCTTAAAAAACTACAAATAGAACTAACATATGACCCAGCAATCCCACTACTGGGCATATACCCTGAGAAAACCATAATTCAAAAAGAGTCATGTACCAAAATGTTCATTGCAGCTCTATTTACAATAGCCTGGAGATGGAAACAACCTAAGTGTCCATCATCGGATGAATGGATAAAGAAGATGTGGCACATACATACAATGGAATATTACTCAGTCATAAAAAGAAACGAAATTGAGCTATTTGTAATGAGATGGATAGACCTAGAGTCTGTCATACAGAGTGAAGTAAGTCAGAAAGAAAGAGACAAATACCGTATGCTAACACATATATATGGAATTTAAGAAAAAAAAAGTCATGAAGAACCTAGGGGTAAGACAGGAATAAAGACACAGACCTACTAGAGAATGGACTTGAGGATATGGGGAGGGGGAAGGGTAAGCTGTGACAAAGCGAGAGAGAGGCATGGACATATATACACTACCAAACGTAAGGTAGATAGCTAGTGGGAAGCAGCCGCATAGCACAGGGAGATCAGCTTGGTGCTTTATGATCGCCTGGAGGGGTGGGATAGGGAGGGTGGGAGAGAGGGAGACGCAAGAGGGAAGAGATATGGGAACATATGTATATATATAACTGATTCATTTTTTTATTATTATTATTTTGTTTTCGGTATGCAGGCCTCTCACTGTTGTGGCCTCGACCATTGCGGAGCACAGGCTCCGGACGCGCAGGCTCAGCGGCCATGGCTCAGCGGCCATGGCTCACGGGCCCAGCCGCTCTGCGGCATGTGGGATCTTCCCAGACCGGGGCACGAACCCGTGTCCCCTGCATCGGCAGGCGGACTCTCAACCACTGCACCACCAGGGAAGTCCTATTAACTGATTCATTTTGTTGTAAAGCAGAAACTAACACACCATTGTAAAGCAATTATACTCCAATAAAGATGTTAACAAAAAAAAAAGTATTTTTGAAGAAAGGGTACCGGAATTTTTCCTATCAGTCACTGTCTTTGGGCACCAAGTATCAAAGCCAAGACTCTTCCCTATTTGTTTTCCCATGTGTGGTTTCAGATCAGCAGATCAAGGTCAATATTGTCAAACTGGCCAAAAGAGCAATCACGTCTTTTCCGTTGCTGTTGACCCCACTGAGCATACACCCTGCTGGTGTACAAATGGCAAGCAACATTGACCCTATTGGTTTCTACACTTGGAGGAATCCAACAGCTAGACAGAATGGTGACCCATTTTTGAAAATATGGTAGGCACCATATAATTAAACCTTATATAAAAATTCTGAAGGAAATAAAGATGTTCAATTTCTAATTTCTTTATAGGAGACTAAATGGAAAACCGGCATCTTATTATAGTAGCTGAAAACAACCCATGGGTTTTATTAGGCCAAGAGTCATAATGCCCTTGAACTTGAGCCAAGGCAATTGTACATGAGCCATCCCAGTTTATCTGCCTTCAGTACCCAGAATTTATTTCCTTCAAGCTGAAGAACATTAGGATGGAGATGACACTTAACAGCAAACAGATGTGCGGCTGGATTCAACTGAAATAGACCCAACAGAGTCTTTTAAACAGTGAATTACATCACAGGAACAATGGCCTTTCTAGGAGTCTGCCAGTCCTCTGGTGTGGGGTTTAGAGGACTTAGGCAACTTTAAGCCAGAGCTTTATCTCTGGGGAGACCCACCACCACCCCGAGGTCTTTCTCACTGTCTTCTCACCAACATTTTGTCTCCTGTTGCCGCTCTTCACATGGGAACATACATGCCTAAGCTTTCCCCATTCCCCATTCCTGCTCCCTCAAGGCCCTGCGTCTCCACAATTTGGACTAACAAAAATTGGGTTTACTATTACCCTCCCTGGGCCACACACTGGTGTTTTTAAGGCACCTGCCCCAAAGTCACTAAGCAACCCCAGAGAAAGATCTTTAATGGTGGAATCCCCACATTTGGTGGGGCTGTGGGGCAGGGGTTGGGGGCAGGTGGACTCTGGCTTGGACAGTGGGGCAGTGTTGAATAGCAGGGCAGCTGTATCTTTTTTTTTTTTTTATGGCCACGCGTTGCGGCATCTTAGTTCTTCGACCAGAGATTGAAACCCAAGTCCTCAGCAAAGGCAGCTGTGTTCTGACAAAGGCTAGGAGGAAGGAGAAACTGCACTTCTTTCCAGTTTTCTGCTGGGATTCATTTGGAAGAGTCTAACCGGCCAAAAAGGCATTTGCTATTCCAGTAGCTCCTCGGAGCACACCAGACGGAGATGAAACTGCCCTGATAAATACTCGATCAGCTGTTACCGCGTGGGCAGTAGACAGCCAGACGGCCGGGGCTGGGAGGACTCTCATTTCACCCGAACACACTCTCTGAGCAGTTTCCAGGGTCCATAGATTTGCAGCCTCCCCCTTTTAAATACACACATTGTAGGCAAAGTCGTGGTCGCCTGCTCTTCAGAATTCCTGATCAACAGGCTAAACAATGGATCAGTCCTGCCGGCCTGTGGTTTCTAAGACGTGGATTGTTGGCATGTGCATGGCAGGAAGCTGATTCAGCCTTGACCAACAGCAGCCTTTTTTCAGGAGCGAATAGATCAGGCAGCGAAAGCAGATCTGGCCACGTTCCCACCTTGGCCCAGACGCTGCTCACGCGGTGGTCGTCTAAGTTCTGAGCAGCCTGCAGCAGCAAGGTGAAGTGTGCTGTCCGGTGATGTTCACAGCCAACTCCATCCCTCGACTAGTCCTTCCTTCAGTTCCTGCTGTGGTTCTAGTACCAGGAAAACAGAACTTTCACACACATTCCAACAGGTGCGACAACAGCACAGTGACCAGCCCATCATAGGAATAGCCCCCTGAAGAGTGACGTGATCTACTATCCTCCTTCCCAAGTGGAGGACACTGTGCCAGGCAGACAGAACAAGACGGTGATGGTGGTGACAACCAACACTGAAACTGCCTGAAGGCTCCCAGAGAGAGGTGAGTGCCAGCCAGCGTCCTGGGCAAGCAGGCTCCACTTCTGCCCCAATACCCCAGGGGCTTCTCCAGCCTCTGCACCTGGCCACCCTCCTGAACACACAACCCTTATTTATGTTACCCATCTTGGAGGATGTACCGGGTGTCTCATTCTTCCTGTCCCTGGACAGTGTCATTTGTTCTTCAGTTCCTGCCCTGAAGCTTCAGGGACCAGCTACTGCAACCCAGCTCAGGCCGGAGCCCAGGACCCTGACCACTTGCTGGGAGAAAATAACCCTGGTTGAAGATAAATAAAATGATGGGTTTCCTGATTTGTGGTCCTGAAACCCTGATTCTCTTCAACCACCTTCACACGGAGGGGAAAACCTCTCGGCGAGCTGGCCTCTGCAGAGAAGCATAACCGTCCCTGAAGTAGGACCTCTGCTTATGTGACTGTGGCGTCCTCCCCGTTGGTGATGGTGGCCTCCCGGCCAGCCCTGAATCCCCACTTAGCCAGGGCCAGCTCTTCCCTCTAGGTTCCGTCCAGGTGTAATCAAGGGTGTTGGCTTAAATAAGTGACGTGAGGCTCTGTAAATTCAGGCTGTACCTCAATCTGCTTGATGCTGACACTCCTATCACAGACGTGCTCGGAACCACCACAGGGAGTTGGAGGCCAGGATGTCCCTAAAATGTGTGTTGTCAGGAAGCACACAAATCGGTTATAATGATCCAAGTAAAAAGGCTTTTATTGTCGTGGGTAGGTGTTTCTCGTTTTTTTGGGTTTTGTCTTTTTACTGCTTCTTATGGGACTTTCTGTTTGTTTCTTACTGAAAACTGTAAGAAATAGTTTCATTAGAAAAGGAAAACTAAAGATGACAAGGTAATAGGTAGGTAACCGTGGTTTAAACATGTGGTTGACAATAAGCCCAGGAGTCTACTTGCCATTCCACGGCTTTCTGGATTTTAAAGGGCAATTGGGGGAATTCCATGGTGGTCCAGTGGTTAGGACTCCGTGCTTTCACTACCAAGGGCACGGGTTCAATCCCTGGTTGGGGAACTAAAACCCCTCAAGCTGCGCAGCACAGCCAAAAATTAAAAAAAAAGAAAAAGTGGGGTTGGTGGCTATTAGAACAAGAGACTAACCATTTGGAGGTAAGTATGAATCAGTAATTTTGGAAGAATGTATCTCTGAAATAGCAGATAACCATCACACATGGGTATAGCTATTCTAACAAAACTGACTCTGACATGAACAGCCATGTCACCTATTCACACAAATGATATTATTCCTAGAGACTTGGAGTGAAATCATTTATTCTAAACCATTAGTAATCATTTATTCACACATGCATGTAGCAAAATTTTGAGTCCCTGTTATGTGCCAGGATATAGCACACAAGAACATGAACAAAGCATAAGAAGTAATGAGGGAAACAGACATCAAACCCAAAAATCACGTAAGTAAATATATAATTGCTAAATGTGATGAGAGCTACCAAGAAAAAGTAAAAGGTGTGCTGAGAGACGACATGGGGATCAGGTGGGGGGTGGCAGAGAGTTAGGGACAGCTCTCTCATGTTAAACTGAGATTCGAAGGATGAAGAATGGCTGGCCAGGCAGAGAGTGTGGGGAAGAGAGTCGTGGGCATAGGGAACAGCCCGTGCAAAGACTCTGAGGCAGGGAGGACGTGGAGAGTGAGGAACTAGAAGGGGGCATGAGCATGGTGAGCCCAGGGACAGTGGCTCCAAGGAGGCTGCTCACGCAGGAGGGGCACACAACGGGTCCTTGAAACACTGGCGCGTGCTTAGATTGGCCCCAAGTGGTGGCTCTGGTTGCTCTGTAAAGACCAGCTTGGGGCGCGGTAGGGAGACCAGATGGAGCCCAGTCAGGATGCTCACGCAACCCTCCCAGCGAGAAATGGTTTCTTGGGCTGCGAGGGTAGTGGTGGGAGTAGACAGGGCAGACCAGGACAAGGTGGATTTTGGAAGTGGACTCAGTGGACATGTTAACAGACTGGATAAGAGGAGAGGAACATATTAAGAACAACTCTTAATTATCAACTTAATTGAACAGCTCAGAGATTATCATACTGAGTGAAGGAAGTCAGACAGAGAAAGACGAATGTCATATGATATCGCTTATATGAGGAATCTAAGAAGAAAATGATACAAATGAACTTATTTACAAAACAGAAACAGTCTCACAGACTTAGAGAACGAACTTATGGTTACTGTGGGGAAGTGGGGGGAGGGATAGTTAGGGAGTTTGGGATTGACATGTACACACTGCTATATTTAAGATGGATAACCAACAAGGACCCACTGTATAGCACAGGGAACTCTCCTCAATATTATTTAACAAGCTAGCTTGGAAAAGAATTTGAAAAAGAATAGATACATGTGTATGTATAACTGAATCACTTTGTCATACACCTAAAACTAACACAGCATTGTTAATCAACTATACTCCAATATAAAATAAAAAGTTTTTTAAAAAACCAAACAATTCCTTCACTGACATTATGAGAAATGAAGACACCCAAGGGGGCAGATCTCAGGGTGAGGGGGAGAGGCAGGGAGCCAGATGTGTGGCGCATTACGTCTGAAGTGTCCACGAGACAGCCACACAGAGAGGTGGAGGGGGCAGCTGGCTGGAAGAGGCTGGGGACACACACTGGAGCCTTGGCAGTGTGCTGACAGCATCCGAAGCTGAGGAAGCAGATAAAATTCACTGGGGGATGAGGGTGCTGAGAGGAGAGAAGATAGCCTGGCGCTGAGCTTGGAGAAGAAGCTGCCAACAGACAGGCAGGAAGGAGTGGGCACAGAGGCAGACTCGGCCTGGGGAACTGAGTCGAGGGGAGAGGTTTGCAAGGAGGGGCACCTCCACCAGTGACGCCAAAGTCATTCAAGAGGACACCACAAAAGCATCTGCCCCATTTAGCAACGTGGAGGTCCCCGGCCACCTCACTGGGGCAGAGTCTGCAGCATGATGGGTGCGGGGAGCCCAAACAGCAGGGGAAATATCAATAGTAAGCAGGGAGGGGAGGCAGAAGTGGGGGGCGACTGCAGTGTTGAGGGCCTTCTCTAGGGTGCGTGGCAGCCTGAGAGGAGGGCTGGGCTCATCTGAGAAAGCCTGGTCTCATCCCAGCCCTGTCATTTCGTGATGTATGACATCCTGGTGAGTGGGATGGAATCTGATGAAGGCGCCCTGGTGCTGGGTCAGTGCTGTGACAGACATGCTGGTCACCCAGGCCCAGGCCGCCTTCACCCACTGCCCTGTCAGCTGCCAACTGTGTCAGCTCCATCTTCAACGTGTCTCTCAGACATGCTTCCCTTTCCCCAGCCCCGTCTTCATCTGTGTTGGCTGACATGAGCCCAGGATGGGCCACCAGGCCTCTCCCATCCCCGGGCCATCCACGTTTGGCTGAATGTCTCAATGTACACAGGTAGAAAGATACTTCCACAGAAATTTGAGTCCTAGAGACTCACAGATTTTCAACTAAAATACATGGAATTATCTGCTACGGACAAAGGAGGAAGCTGGTAACCCTCTATTTTGTTTTTAAAAAAACCAACTTAGCTTATTAGGAAAAGTCTATCCTACAAGAACCCTGATCTGTTACAGGATGTCAGGTGATCACGTGGAAAATGGGATCTTACAAGAAACTGTTGGGATACCTGTTCTAAGAAAAAGAAAGAGACAGAGATTCTAAAGTCTATTCTTGAACACTGAAGAAGAAAATCTGGATTTAGTTCCATCTCACCAACTTCTTTTTCTTTAAGCAAAACAACTAGATGTTTCCCCTTGCACCGTAAGTTTGTTTCTTATTCTGCCTTTTCTTTAACACCAGTATTAATAGTGGACCCAGAGCAAGCAGAGGCAATTCCATGATGAGGCTCCATGGCCATTTGCTCTGGGTTAGAACTGACCCCCTGAGTGCACGGATGTCAAGGAAGGAGCCAGAACTGCTCCCAGCTTCCAGGGTATGCGGAGAGCAGAGCAGCTACCAAGGCCAAAGCTGACAGTTGACAACTGTCTGCACTGGCCACAAAGTAAACGTTTTGATGAATAAAGGAGCCTTCTCTTAACAAAATATATAAGAACAAACGTTTTAATAAAATATTAGGCCAAGAAGACCAATTTCCATTTCTAAGAAACAGGCCCTCCAGCTTTCGAGATGCTCTTCCTCTGACCCAGAGGCAGGCATGACCGTGACGCTGGGGAAGGACATGAGCAGATGCAGGAGGTCAGGGCACCGGGTGGGCTGCCGCGTGGGCGCCCCCAGTCAGTGGGGAGAGAAACACTGGACATGTGGGGCGTCTCGGGACAGGCAGGGCTGACTGGACTCTAATTAGGTTTGTGATCCACAGAGGCACTTTCAGAGATTTCGCTGTGTGCTGTTCTTCATTTTCAGGGCTTTGGAAATGCACTCTGAATTTTATAGCAAACAGACAAGACACAAGGTTACAAGAGAGACTGCACAGGGAGCTCACGCCTAATGGCCTCACTCGGGCTTGGGGGGTTGTCCTGGACAACGCACTAAGCCTGACTTACTGCCCATCACTCACACCCTGGAGCCATCGTTAAAATGTAGTTCAAGAGCAATTTTTCATCAAATTTAAATCATTATTTGTTTAAGTAATAAACACTTTATGAAGAGGTAGGTATTGGAGCAGGTAGCAATAACAATGTCATCAAGAGACATGGAAAGACTTCCTAGGGAGCCTGAGATGATGGGTGCTTCCTTAGGGCCATGAGTGATGGGGATCCTGTAAGCAATGGAGACCCAGGCACGAGGAACCCTGAGTATAACTAGTAACAGTAGTTGTAATAATATGCTATGATTTTAATAATTGCTTCTATCCTCATAAAAAATCTTTAAGTTAGATCATTTTAAAGGTTGTATTATACATATCTGTATGTCTGTGTGTATGTGTATTGTACGCAGATGATAGATAGATAGATAGATAATAGGTAGACAAAAGTGAATCTGATTTTTTAAAAAGCATTCTCTCACTTACTGGGTTGTTGGTTAATATAACAAACAGATTGAGGAAATTTTTCTTTGAGAGGACAAGGTAAATTCTATAGCCACAGGAAAGAACCAAAAGCTTTATTCATTGTAGACAAGATGTCTTGCAAGTATGCCTCTATTCACAGTAGTTGCTTCTGGGGATGAGTATGGGGAGGAAGTTGCATAATTTTCCTTACATGCTTTTTTATATACTTACACAGTTTGACTTTTTTTTGCCCCAAGCAGGTCCCAAGTATGCCATATGAAAATGGCATTGTGTATTTTGAAATGAAAATGGTATTTTGTATTGTATTTTCACCCCAAACCGGGTGGATCTGGTGCCAGCCCCGTCAATCGTGGTCATATAATATAGGAGTGAAGACAGAAAAAGTGGAGAAAAGTGAGAGAAAAAAATATAAAGGAGAAATAAGGTTGATAGTGGGTTGTCTGAGCAACTTTAGAGAACAACCTTTCAAGCATCCTAAAACAATTTGGAAATGTTCAGCCACTAATTGTTCTCAGCAATTATTGAGAGTTAATTTCTGTGGAGCCACTTCTGGCCTACTTTCATTTCAGTCGTTTTGTGCAGGTGTCTAAAAAATCTGTAATTCATATTGTTCTTTTCCTTAATGGAGCTGGAAAATATAATGGGAGTATGTGGAATTCCGGCCTCATGGAACCACATCTAAAGCTGTTCAGGAGGGTGTGGGGCAAGCCCTGCGGAGCCCCCTGCTGCTGTCAGGGTCTGAGGCTGGAGAGGACGTGGCTGCATCATCTGCTGACGTCATTTGAGACTAGGAGGCAACTCAGGACGGATATTTCCATTATTTAAGTCAATTACCAGCACTCCTTTTCGTGTGCACTTAAACATAGTTTGGTTATCCCTTTGCCAAAAAAAAAAGAAAAAAAGGCTTTCACTGCTAACTTCAAGATGAATAGTTGCGTATTATTTTGTATTGCATTCATGGTGTTCCCTGTAAAGTTAAATGTACAGCCGTCCTCCAGGCCACGAAGGACCTTGTGCTGCCATCTTGTTCTCTCTCTCTCTCTCTCTCTCTCTCTCTCTCTCAGCGAGGGACCTCTAACCACCTCCAGCTCTCAGGTCCTCCGACCACCCCACCCTCTTTTTTCTTGGACACAAGAAGCAAGAGCTTGAGTTTCCTACACTCACTTCTTGTTGCTGATGTTCTGAGACTGTCATGAAAAAGATGGTCAACACTTTACACTCAAGTCACCCCTACCTGTGCCTACAGCAGATATCCTAATACATCACAACTTTCTTCTCCACTGAACTTAGAAATTCTTAATTTGGTGCTCCAAGAAGCCATTAACAATTAATCACAGGCAATGTGGAAATGAAAACGTACAGTCTGCCCCTTCTCTTGATTTACATTTCCACTGCGTGGGGACCCCGACACTCAGCCCTCCACTCCGCACTTCACCCTTTGGGACTGCACCTAAGGTCTCGGCTGGGTAACTCACTCCACTTGTCAGCTCCCACCTTCCACTTCTCAAGCGGAGTCTTCTGGGCTTGATGGAACGTACCAGCACCTCCCCTCACTGGCCCTGGGAGTGATGCTACCCTACCCGTCAGAGGAGCAATGCCAGTAGGGCTATGGGGTGTGACTGGGGATTTACTCCCTGTGTTTGTGTTCCAGCCTCACTCTAACGTACTTCCTGTCTTGGGAGCCAGGACAGGAAAGGTCACTTCATGAGCTCCTGAGCAGCTAGGGTTCTACGTGAGATTCGGGTGCTGCTAATTGGGTGCACTCATGCAAGACTTGAATTTAGAATGGAATTAGGTGGGGTAGCGACAGGGCACTGGGCCTCCAGACTGCCGGTGTGCACTGCAGCCGAACTGGGTGGATCTGGTGCCAACCGCTCCAGGGGAGGCCTCCCAGTTCTGCAGGCAGCTTTCTGATGTGGTTGGACCGATGACTCCCTCGCACCCACTGCTGGAATGTGGGAGCTGGCAGCTCAGCCCAGAGTCTGCTTCTTCTGTCGTCCCAGTGCTCCTTTCAGCCAGCCAATACCCTATACTAAATCCCTTTCTGCTTTAACCACAACTGGACAGGATGGACATGGGATGCAGCCATAGGATACTTCCCAAACATCTTCCTGTTGCTTCTTTCATCTGACCTGGCTCCACTCTCAGAAACTGCTGGGCTGCAAAGAGTGCAAATGCTGGGCTGCACCAGATAATCTAGTTACCATAGATAAGAGAGGAAATATGCTAAGTTTTCGACAGCCGTTAGCCAGAAGATATGTTGAATATAGGAGAACACAGAAGACTATTTAAATAACGTGTTTTGATTACTGCAGAGAACGAATTGTTTCTTTTTAAAGTGGGAGAACTTACATGCAGCACAGGGAGAAAGTAACAATGCTAATTGTAACCTTAAGGAGCCACAAGAATGCATATCTTCCACACCTGCTGGGTGCTTATGTTGAGAAATCTTTTTCCACTGTGCTCCTACCAGAGTATGACCACTACTACCCATCACATCTTAGACAGAAGGTGTGAACAGACTCACTATCAGTATCTTTAAAAGATCGCTCTCAGGGATTTCCAGAGACTTCAATCCTTAAGGAAACTTTAGCATCCTACATCTCCATGGGTACAAAGTTAATGCTATGGATGAGTTTAGTGAGGAGAGAGATGTTTTTCCTTTGATAAAAATAAAAAAAGGATACAAAGGGAAGGGGAAAAAGTAAATTTACAGTGGAAAAGCCTGATACACACTACCTCATGCCAGATGACCAAGGGTAACATCACTGGTGATAATTCATGTCGGGAGCACATACCTTGATACGATGTGACGAGGACTGCACTTTACCTTCCACTCCAGGACCCAGGACTCCCGTCTAATTGTGAGAAAAATATCAGGCAAATCCTAATAGAGGGCTATTCCACAAAACACCATACGCATACTCCTCAAAACTGTCAAGGTCAAGAAAAACAAGGAAAGTCTGAAAAAGGTAACAGCCAAGAGGAGCCTGAGGAGACATGACAAGTAATATAATACGGTATCTGATGGGACACTGGAACAGAAAAAAGACATTAGTTTAAAAATAAGGGAATCTGAAGTGTGGACTCAAATGATAATATATCAATATGGGTTCGCCATTTGTTACAAATATATCACACTAATATAAGATGGTCATAATAGAGGAAACTAAGCAAAGGGTGTGTGGAACTCTATGTGCTATCCTTGTAATAATTCTGCAAATCTAAAAATTACTAGGGAATTTCATGGTGGTCGTTAGGACTCAGTGTTTTCACTGCCTGGGCCCTGGTTCAATCCCTGGTTGGGGAACTAAGATCCCACAAGCCGCGTGGTGCAGCCAAAAGTAAACAAATAGGGCTTCCCTGGTGGCGCAGTGGTTGAGAGTCCACCTGCCGATGCAGGGGACGCGGGTTTGTGCCCCGGTCCGGGAAGATCCCACATACCACAGAGCGGCTGGGCCCGTGAGCCATGGCCGCTGAGCCTGCGTGTCCAGAGCCTGTGCTCCGCAACGGGAGAGGCCACAACAGTGAGAAGCCCGCGTACCGCAAAACAAAAACAACAACAACAAAAAGTAAATAAATAAATTAAAATGTCTAGATAAAGAGTTTATTAAGGAAAAAAAGAGATTTGCAGCTATTGTCATAAAAGGACCAGGGGACCACCAAAAAGGACCACCAAAAAGGCCAGAACAACCCAGTGCCTGGATTTCCGAACTCCGAGCACCTGGCTGTTAGTTTTCATTTAGTCGCTATAAAAAAGTCAGCTTGAAGATGCCTTGAGAGTTTTCTCTGAGTATTTCAGTGAGTTTGTAATAGAAACGGAACTTTAAAACATCAAGTGAGTTAAAAAGCAACAGAGTAATTTTATCACTTATTAATTCTGAACTGCACTATTTACTTAGCAATGATGGTGCAATTCAGTGTACGTTTTGTCTACGTTGATACCTATCCAGAATGCTCCTTTATTTCAATTATTTTCATTGGGTTTTAAATGGAAATATGTATGTACACACACAAATTTTAGTGGCTGAGATAGCTGTATTTTCTCTACTATCACTTCTATGTACTTATACACACTCAATAGAAACTGGAAGGATCTTATAAAGGTTTTCTTATTTATGGACACCTTTTAAAAACCTGGCCAAGATATTAATGCCAGCACTAAAATGAGGTCCATGCAGGTATTACGCTGCCTCATTTGGAACCCACACACACATTCTGGGATCTCCATCTTATTAGATAATCATAAAATACCAGAATTTTTATCAATTCCATCTCCCTCCGACTCACTTAGGCTCACATTGGCTGAGATTAAGACACATATATTTAAATGCTTATGGTATTGCCCATCAAGATGTTAAAGTATGATATTATTTGTAGCCCACCTGGGAAAGGTAAAATATCTTGAAACTTAAAAATCCCAGTCGGCAAAAATAGAATGGAGAGACAGCAGGAATTCTTTGCAGAACTCTAGTTTTAAATATGCATTGGGGGAAATTACCTGGCAGTCCAGTGGTTAGGACTCTGCACTTTCACTGCAGGGGTCATGGGTTCAATCCCTGGCTGGGAACTAAGATCCTGCAAGCTGTGCTGTGTGGCCAAAAATATAAATTATATATATATTTTAAAAGAATGACTGTAGTTTAAAAAAAAATATTCATTTGGGCCACGGGCGTAAAGATTTTTTTCCTAATCTGGGAATGGCTGGCTTCTTTATTTTTTATTTATTTATTTTTTTTGCTGTACGCGGGCCTCTCACTGTTGTGGCCTCTCCCGTTGCGGAGCACAGGCTCTGGACGCGCAGGCCCAGCGGCCAAGGCTCACGGGCCCAGCCGCTCTGCGGCATGTGGGATCTTCCCAGACCGGGGCACGAACCTGTGTCCCCTGCATCGGCAGGCGGACTCTCAACCACTGCACCACCAGGGAAGCCCCCTGACTGGCTTCCTTGATAGGACAGCGGAAAGAAGGCTTCTGCTGGCAAAGGTGACTTGAGCCGTATGGCTGACAGGGTCTTGGTGCTTCAGCCTGGTATCAGGCCTGAGCCTCTGAGGTGGGAAAGCCAAGTTCAGGACATTGGACCACCAGAGACCTCCTGGTCCCACATAATATCAATTGGCAAGAGCTCTCCCAGAGAGCTCTGTCTCAATGATAAGACCCAGCTCCACTCAACGACCAGCAAGCTCCAGTGCTGCACACCCCATGCCAAACAACTAGCAAGACAGGAACACAACCCCACCCATTAGCAAAGAGGCTGCCTAAAATCATACTAAGTTCACAGACATCCCAAAACACCCCACTGGACGCGGTCCTGCCCGCCAGAAAGACAAGATCCAGTCTTAACCACCAGAACACAGGGACCAGTCCCATCCACCAGGAAGTCTACACAACCCACTTAACCAACCTTACCCACTGGGGGCAGACACCAAAAACAACAGGATCTATGAACCTGCAGCCTGTGAAAAGGAGACCCCAAAGACAGTAAATTAAGCAAAATGAGAAGACAGAGAAATTACACAGCAGATGAAGGAGCAAGGTAAAAACCCACCCGACCAAACAAATGAAGAGGAAATAGGAATACTACATGAAAAACAATCCAGAGTAATGATAGTAAAGATGATCCAAAATCTTGGAAATAGATTGGAGAAAATACAAGAAATGTTTAATAAGGACTTAGAAGAACTAAAGAGCAAACAAACAATGATGAACAACACAATAAATGAAATTAAAAATTCTCTAGAAGGGATCAATAGCAGAATAACTGAGGCAGAAGAACAGGTAAGTAACCTGGAAGATAAAATAGTGGAGGTAACTACCACAGAGCAGAATAAAGAAAAAAGAACGAAAAGAACTGGGGACAGTCTCAGAGACCTCTGGGACAGCATTAAACACACCAACATTCAAATTATAGGGGTCCCAGAAGAAGAGTAGAAAAAGAAAGGGACTGAGAAAATATTTGAAGAGATTATAGTTGAAAACGTCACCAATATAGGAAAGGAAATAGTCAATCAAGTCCAGGAAGCGCTGAGAGTCCCGTACAGGATAAATCCAAGGAGAAACACGTCAAGACACATATTAATCAAAATATCAAAAATTAAATACAAAGAAAAATATTAAAAGCAGCAAGAGAAAAACAACAAATAACATACACGGGAATCCCCACAAGGTTAACAGCTGATCTTTCAGCAGAAACTCTGCAAGCCAGAAGGGACTGGCAGGACATATTTAAAGTGATGAAAGGGAAAAACCTACAACCAAGAGTACTCTACCCAGCAGGATCTCATTCAGGTTTGACGGAGAAATTAAAACCTTTACAGGCAAGCAAAAGCTAAGAGAATTCAGCACCACCAAACCAGCTTTACAACAAACGCTAAAGGAACTTCCCTAGGCAGGAAACACAAGAGAAGGAAAAGACCTACAATAACAAACCCAAAACAATGAAGAAAATGGTACTAGGAATATTCATATTTCATATTTCATATCGATAATTACCTTAAATGTAAATGGATTAAATGCTCCAACCAAAGACATAGACTGGCTGAACGGATATAAAAACAAGACCCGTATATATGCTGTCTACAAGAGACACTCTTCAGACCTAGGGACACATACACACTGAAAGTGATGGGGTGGAAAAAGATATTCCATGAAAATGGAAATCAAAAGAAAGCTGGAGTAGCAATTCTCATATCAGACAAAATACACTTTAAAATAAAGACTATTACAAGAGACAAAGAAGGATACTACATAATGATCAAGGGATCAATCCAAGAAGAAGATAAAACAATTATAAATATATATGCACCCAACACAGGAGCACCTCAATACATAAGGCAACTGCTAACAGCTATAAAAGAGGAAATCGACAGTAACACCATAATAGTGGAGGACTTTAACACCCCACTTTCACCAATGGACAGACCAACCAAAATGAAAATAAATAAGGAAACACAAGCTTTAAATGGTACATTAAACAAGATGGACTTAACTGATATTTATAGGACATTCCATCCAAAAACAACAGAATACACTTTCTTCTCAAGTGCTCATGGAACATTCTCCAGGATAGATCATATCTTGGGTCACAAATCAAGCCTTGGTAAATTTAAGAAAATTGAAATCGTATCAAGTATCTTTTCCGACCACAACATTATGAGACTACATATCAATTAGAGGAAAAAAACTGTAAAAATTACAAACACATGGAGGCTAAACAATACACTACTAAATAACCAAGAGATCACTGAAAAAATCAAAGAGGAAATAAAAAAATACCTAGAAACAAATGACAATGAAAATATGATGGCCCAAAGGCTATGGGATGCAGCAAAAGCAGTTCTAAGAGGGAATTTTATAGCAATACAGTTCTACCACAAGAAACAAGAAACATCTCAAATAAACAACCTAACCTTAGACCTAAAACAATTAGAGAAAGAAGAACAAAAGTGACACCAAG
Source organism: Tursiops truncatus (assembly GCF_011762595.2). NCBI lineage: Eukaryota > Metazoa > Chordata > Mammalia > Artiodactyla > Delphinidae > Tursiops > Tursiops truncatus. Next base: position 158,350,564 of record NC_047035.1, on the reverse strand, counting down.
TTAGCAGAAGGAAAGAAATCATAAGATCAGAGCAGAAATAAATGAAATAGAAACAAAGAAAACAATAGCAAAGATCAATAAAACTAAAAGCTGGTTCTTTGAGAAGATAAACAAAATGGATAAACCATTAGCCAGACTCATCAAGAAAAAAAGGGAGAAGACTCAAATCAACAGAATCAGAAATGAAAATGGAGAAGTAACAACTGACACTGCAGAAATACAAATGATCATGAGAGATTACTACAAGCAACTATATGCCAATAAAATGGACAACCGGGAAGAAAAAGACAAATTCTAAGAAAAGCACAACCTTCTGAGACTGAAACAGGAAAAAATAGAAAATATAAACAGACCAATCACAAGCACTGAAATTGAAACTGTGATTAAAAATCTTCCAACAGGGGCTTCCCTGGTGGTACAGTGGCTAAGAATCCGCCTGCCAATGCAGGGGACATGGGTTCAAGCCATGGTCCGGGAAGATCCCACATGCCGTGGAGCAACTAAGGCCGTGTACCACGACTACTGAGCCGGCGCTCTAGAGCCTGCGAGCCACAATTACTGAGCCCGCGTGCCACAACTACTGAAGCCCACGCGCCTAGAGTCCGTGCTTCATAACAGAAGCCCCCGCAATGAGAAGCCCGCACACCGCGATGAAGAGTAGCCCCCGCTCGCCGCAAGTAGAGAAAGCCCACTTGCAGCAACGAAGACCCAACACAGCCAAAAACTAAAAAATAAATTTAAAAAAAAAAAACTTCCAACAAACAAAAGCCCAGGACCTGATGGATTCACAGGCGAATTCTAGCAAACATTTAGAGAAGTTCTAACACCTATCCCTCTCAAACTCTTCCAAAACATTGCAGAGGGAGGAACACTCCCAAACTCATTCTATGAGGCCACCATCACCCTGATACCAAAACCAGACAAAGACGTTACAAAAAAAGAAAACTACAGGCCAATATCACTGATGAACATAGATGCAAAAGTCCTCAACAAAATACTAGCAAACAGAATCCAGCAGCACAATAAAAGGAACATACACCATGATCAAGTGGGGTTTATCCAAGGAATGCAAGGATTCTTCAATATACGCAAATCAATCAATGTGGTATACCATATTAACAAATTGAAGGATAAAAACCATATGATCATCTCAATAGATGCAAAAAAATCTTTCAACAAAATTCAACACCATTTATGATAAAGACTCTCCAGAAAGTAGTCATAGAGGGAACTCACCTCAACATAATAAAGGCCATATATGACAAACTCACAGCCAACATTGTTCTCAATGGTGAAAAACTGATACCATTTCCACTAAGACCAGGAACAAGACAAGGTTGCCCAGTCTCACCACTATTATTCAATATAGTTCTGAAAGCTTTAGCCACAGCAATCAGAGATAAAAAGAAATAAAAAGCATCCAAATCAGAAAAGAAGTAAAACTGTCACTGTTTGCAGATGACATGATGCTATACATAGAGAATCCTAAAGATGCTACCAGAAAACTACTTGAGCTAATCAATGAATCTGGTAAAGTAGCAGGATGCAAAATTAATGCACAGAAATCTCTTGCACTCCTATACACTAATGATGAAAAATTTGAAACAGAAATTAAGGAAACACTCCCATTTACCACTGCAACAAAACGAACAAAATACCTAGGAATAAACCTACCTAAGGAGACAAAAGACCTGCATGCAGAAAACTATAAGACACTGTGAAAGAAATTAAAGATGATACAAACAGATGGAGAGATATACCATGTTCTTGGACTGGAAGAATCTACATTGTGAAAATGACTACACTACCCAAAGCAATCTACAGATTCAATGCAATCCCTATCAAACTACCAATAGCATTTTTCACAGAACTAGAACAAAACATTTCACAATTTGTATGGAAACACAAAAGACCCCGAATAGCCAAAGCAATCTTGAGAAAGAAAAACGGAGCTGGAGGAATCAGGCTCCTTGACCTCAGGCTATACTACAAAGCTACAGTAATCAAGACAGTATGGTACTGGCACAAAAACAGAAATATAGATCAATGGAACAGATTAGAAAGTCCAGAGATAAATCCACACACATATGGTCACCTTACCTTTGATAAAGGAGGCAAGAATATACAGGGGAGAAAAGACAGCCTCTTTAATAAGTGGTGCTGGGAAAACTGGACAGCTACATGTAAAAGAATGAAATTAGAACACTCCCTAACACCGTATACAGAAATAAACTCAAAATGGATTAAAGACCTAAATTTAAGGCCAGACACTCTAAAACTCTTAGAGGAGGGCTTCCCTGGTGGCGCAGTGGTTGAGAGTCTGCCTGCCGATGCAGGGGACACGGGCTCGTGCCCCGGTCTGGGGGGATCCCACATTCCACGGAGCGGCTGGGCCCGTGAGCTGTGGCTGCTGAGCCTGCGCGTCCGGAGACTGTGCTCTGCAAGGGAGAGGCCACAGCAATGAGAGGCCCGCGTACCACAAAAAAAAAAAAAAAGAAAAAAAAACTCTTAGAGGAAAACATAGGCAGAACACTCTATAACATAAATCACAGCAAGATCCTTTTTGACCCACCTCTTAGAGACATGGAAATAAAGACAAAAATAAACAAATGGGACCTAATGAAACTTAAAAGCTTTTGCACAGCAAAGGAAAACTTTAACAAGACAAAAAAGACAACCCTCAGAATGGGTGAAAATATTCACAAACAAAGCAACTGACAAAGGATTAATCTCCAAAATATACAAACAGCACATGAAGCTCAATATCAAAAAAACAAACAACCAAATCCACAAATGGGCAGAAGGCCTAAATAGACATTTCTCCAAAGAAGAGATACAGATTGCCAACAAACAAATGAAACATCACTAATCATTAGAGAAATGCAAATCAAAACTACAATGAGGTATCATCTCACTCCAGTCAGAATGGCCATCATCAAAAAATCTACAAACAATAAATGCTGGAGAGGGTGTGGAGAAAAGGGAACCCTCTTGCACTGCTGGTGGGAATGTAAACTGATCCAGCCACTATGGAGAACAGTATGGAGGTTCCTTAAAAAACTAAAAATAAAACTACCATACAACCCAGCAATCCCACTACTGGGCATACACCCTGAGAAAACCATAATTCAAATACAGTAATGTGGGCTTCCCTGGTGGCACAGTGGTTAAGAATCTGCCTGCCAATGCAGGAGACACGAGTTCAAGCCCTGGTTCGGGAAGATCCCACATGCCGTGGAGCAACTAAGCCCATGCGTCACAGCTACTGAGACTGCGCTCTAGAGCCCGCAAGCCACAACTACTGAGCCCACGTGCCACAACTACTGAAGCCTGTGTGCCTAGAGCCCGTGCTTCACAACGAGAAGCCCCCACAATGAGAAGCCCACGCACCACAACGAAGAGTAGCCCCCGCTCGCCACAACTAGAGAAAGCCCCCATGCAGCAACGAACACCCAATGCAGTCAAAAATAAAAATAAATAAATTTATTTTAAAAAAAAAAGAGTCATGTACCACAATGTTCACTGCAGCACTATTTACAATAGCCAGGACATGGAAGCAACCTATGTGTCCATCAACAGATGAATGGATAAAGAAGATGAGGCACATATATACAATAGAATATTACTCAGCCATAAGAAGAAATGAAAATGAGTTATTTGTAGTGAGGTGGATGGACCTAGAGTCTGTCATACAGAGTGAAGTCAGAAAGAGAAAAACAAATACCATATGCTAACACATATATATGGAATCTAAAAAAAAGAAAATGGTTCTGACGAACCTAAGGGCAGGACAGGAATAAAGATGCAGACGTAGAGAACGGACTTTAGGACACGGAGAGGGGGAAGGGTAAGATGGGACGAAGTGAGAGAGTGGCATGGACATATATACACTACCAAATGTAAAACAGATAGCAAGTGGGAAGCAGCCGCATAGCACAGGGAGATCAGCTTGGTGCCTTGTGACCACCTAGAGGGGTGGGATAGGGAGGGTGGCCGGGAGATGCAAGAAGGAGGGGTTATGGGGATATATGTATACGTATAGCTGATTCACTTTGTTATAGGGCAGCAACTAACACAACAATGTAAAGCAATTATAGTCCAATAAAGATGATAAAAAAAATATGCATTTGAAGACAAGGTCTGTCTGCAGGTGTTGGCTCAACCCTGCCTGAAACAGGATGGACCAGAGCGAAGACATGAACATCTCCTAGGAACAGGAGGTGGGTGGTGGTGACCAGGGTGACCAGCTTGCACAGCCTGCTGGGCGTGGAGGTTCACCATCCCACAAGAAGGGTAAGGCAGGTACCCCTACACTTTAGGAAACAGGCTTACAGAGAGGAAGTAAGTTAACAGGACCCAACAGTTCATAAGGAACAAAGCCAAGAACCAAACCTGGGTCCACAGTCTGACACCGAAAGCAGGTCCTGCTTCGTTGGCCCTCACCGTGCTGTGGCCTGAGTGTGGCTGCTTCAGCACCGCTGTTTGCTGAGAAGGATTTCTGCATCTGATTAAAAAGTACTTTTTCTGTCAAAGGCTTTGGGAAATCTTTTCACTTTTATTTTATTTTATTTTTGCAGTTTCTGCGGGGTGATGTCAACAGGTCCTGACAGCTACCCAGAAGCCTACATTTCTATCTTTGCCAGCTCTCCTGCGCTAAACTCACGCTCAGAAGAAGATACTGGGCCTTCTGGTGACCTAATGGGGTTGAGCTGTGGAGCCCTTCTCCCTGATTTTATTGCAAGGCAGCCAGCAAGACTAGTCAGTAATTACCTCAGGTACTTGCATAACATCTGCGTGTGCCTTGCAAACCTGGTCTGGAGCCATGCAGATACGTGCAGAATGAAGTCTTTACATGATGGGACCTGCTGCTGCCTGCACGGTTCCTGCCACCCCAAAGGGGACGATTGGAAGATAACTGAATGGGCCAAGCCAGGGTTTTCTTCGGTAATCACACAGGGACCCAGGCCTCAGAGAGTTAGAGCCTAAAGATCTTAAAAGACCTTTACATTTGCATATCAAACACTGTTTACATGTTTGAAACATTTGGAATAAATCTACAGACAGAGCACCACATTTCACTGTGTTTCTAGAGGCAAACGTGGATATGAACCATGACGGTGTAAAACTAAAAGTCCCCTGCTAAAAACCAAGAGAGGAGGAGGGGTGGTGGGAGGGGGGAGAGACAGCTGGAGAAAAGCCTGTCGTCCTTCACGAAGCCTTTATGCTGCTGGAACTTTTTAACCAGATGCATGTACCACTGTGGCCATTTTAAGTACTTTATTAAAGACGAGAAACAAATCATTTATATCTACCCAGCATCCCATGGCAAGGGACTGAAGACAACCTGGGCCTCCGGAGTCTGGGGACCGCATGTCAAGACATCCCCTGATGTGAAGTGCTTCGTGTTTCTTGAAGATGGTTGCTATACAACACCCATGATGCTTTCTCTTACGCCTTCCATTTCACTTTGAAGTCACTGGTTCTTAACCGCCTGTTTCAGAAAGTTTTAAGGAATGAGCACAAACATTCAACGAGAAGCGCTCTGAAGGCAATCAGTTCTCATAGTCCCAGCTGGCAGGAGCCAAACACAAAGACCCCTTGCTTTCCTGTAACCAGCGCCCACCAGGAACTGGGAGGCAGTAGGCTTAGCACACTCAGCGCTCTGGGCTTTCTGGCCTTCGAGGAAGAAGCCGCCAGGGTTAATTCCTGCACCGAAGCAAGTAGGTGCAGGCAGGCCCAGGCTGACCCCTCGCCAAAGGTCAGGCAGCCCCTGGCTCCTCCTGCCTCTTTGTCGGAAGGAATATCTTTTTGTGACTTGATGTGATTTTAAATCTGTTCTGTAGAAGGTTTTTCCTGGAAGAGCGTACTCTGAAGCAAAAATTGTCAGCGGTCTCTGCAGGAGCCATCAGAACATGGAGTTCCAGTAACAGTTCTTGGCTGCACTGTAAGTGTCGGACTCCCTCCTGGGGTTAGAGCAGGCTTGGCGGAGGATGTAGGGCCCAAGGCCAGGCTGGCTGTGACCCGCATCGCGGGCAAGTGCTCTCAGCGGGCCCACGCCGACCCTGGCCGGACACTGGAACCACTGCTTTTCTGGGTAACTTTCCTTTTTTCCGAACGGTAAGTCCCAAGGAGACCACTGGGACTGTTTGAACCCCACGTATTGTTTCTCCGAGGATTATTCCAACCTCAGAAGAATGAAAACTCCCCACATTCCCAAGGAAAGCTTTTCAGGTACCAGGTGGATGGCACCTTCCTTCCTACTAGCACAGGAAGATGAGCTAAGAGGTTGCTGCAATAATCCGACAGCCTGAACCCTGTTGGTGATGGGTGGCAGATAAAGTCTGGATGTATTTTGAAGACAATTTGCTGACAGATCTCTGCGTCTCTTCCTCTTATAAGGACACCAGTTCTATGGGATCAGGGCTCCACCTTTACAACCTCATTTAACCTTAATTCGCCGTAGGGCCCTCTCTCTAATACAGTCATATGGGGGCTTGGGGCTTCAACATATGAATCTGGGGGACACAATTCAGTCCCAAGCAGCAACCAAAAGCATGAAGTTGTCATTTACTGAAATAAGAAGCCATACGAGCAGCAAGTTTTGGGGGAAAGAGCAAGAGTTGGAGGCTTGAGATGCCTGTTCCCCTGGGGTGTTGGACATAAACTTGGAGTTAAGGGAGCTGGTCTGGGCCGGAGATCTGAATATGGGAGACCTCACCCTACCGGTGGCCAGGAGACTAATGAGATCACCAGAAGTGAAGAGGACCCATGATACCCCAAGCACCGCAATGGGCAGAGTTTGGGGGTGAGGAAGAATGGCACAGGAGACTCCAAAGCAGCAGTCAGGGACAGAGGAGAAAACCAAGGGAGTGTGGTGTTCCCCAAGCCAACTGAAAGCAATCGTGTAACGAGGAGGAAGTGGTCAAATGTGACAAGAGCCGCAAATTGGTCAAGGAAGAGGAAGACTAAGAATTGCGGGTTGATGTAGCCCCACGAAGGTCACTAGGGACCCTGATATTGGTAGCCTTCGTGGAGTGAAGCCTGATGGAGCAAGTGCAAGACAGAACAAGAGAAAGCACAGGAGGATGGTGTAAGAGGCAGCCTGGAGTCCTGCTGTGGACGGAGGAGAGATGAAGGGACCTTCCCTGGAGTCAGGAGTGGATGGAGGACAGAGGGTTCAGTAACTGAAGGGGCGTGTGGGTCAAAGAGGGATTCTTTTCTGGGGGACGTCATTAATATGGCATTTGTATGTTGAGGAGACGGAGGAAGGATGACAATAACCTACAGTTTTTCCTCTCTCACTAGGTGATTACTGATTAAACCTTCTCTTCCTGATTGAACACCAGAAGCTGTGTCAGCCTCCCCTCCCATGACTGGGCTTTTGCTCAAAACCAAACTTTGCCACTTAGGCTCCGTCTGGCTCACCGCATCCCGCCACCCCGTTCCTCCGCTTCTTCTGCACGATGCTGACCTTCACAAGCGCTAAGGGCCAGACTCTACAGATACTCGCTGAGTTAATCCTCAGAACAACCCTGTGAGAATGATGAAGGATGCCCTTAAGCTACAGGTGGGGAAGCTGAGAACAGAGTTGAGGTCTTTGTCTAAGTTCTGGAAGGAGGAGTGGGGACTCAGCCCAAGAAGGCAATTTCTGAAGCTAATGGTTTTAGTCTTTACTGACTCAGGGAGAAGAAACAGCCTTATTGTTCAGACCCTCCTCTCTCCAAATACTATTGGCTTCCAGCCCCTGCTGAACCCATATCAGAGCATCTTACTGCCTCCCAACAGTATCTGGACATGAGTGTTATGTGCCTCCATGACCACCGTCCATTCGGCCATGGCCTTGTTGCTTATCCTACTTTGGGAAAGAAGTGTGAATCACACCCATCCAAGTCCTTTCCATTGTACACTCTTCACTGGGTTGTGTGAATGAGTAAAACAGAACTGAGTTTTCCCTTGTGATCCAGTAACACTTACATCTTGCTTCTGATACAAAATATAGAGTTACTAAAATTTCACTACATGCCAGAAAATGTTTTAAGGGTCTTTCATTCAGGGAAAATCATTGTCAAACACGACAGAGGCAACTTGAATGGAGCTTCCCCGCCAGGCACAAACCCTGCCCCGACCCCACCTGACTGCACAGCCTCCAGGGGCCCTTTCCTTCCCACCAAGTGCACTTGCTTGGAAGTGGCCACCAAAGGCTAGGGCTCGGGCGCAGCATCATCAGTCAGCATATAGGAAAGAAGGATTCAGGAGATGACGCTGCAAGTGTCACTGTCTTTGACTTGAGTCCTTTTCCTCTGCCATTACTCCCACCTTTTATTCTTTGTGGTTTGCAATGTTGCTCTTTCTTGCTCAGGTGTCCCCATGATTTGACAGATGAGGACTCTGAGGCCCAGGCAGGCTCTGTCACTTGCTCAGTCACAGATCCAGCCGGTGGCAGACTTTGCCTAGATCCAAGCTCCTGTCTTCAGAGCTTGATCTGATGTCCCAAACCCAAATAAACTCGACGGAGCTGGCCGACGGACTCTGGGGGAGCTTAGAGGCTGTGCGTGTAGCTGGAGTCCCGTCCAGCTCACTGAGGGGGACTCTGTGTCATATATGTATGGTTTGATATGTTCATTTATACATGGGAGAGCGAGAGAGAACCATCTATCGAATGTCTATCACATGACATTATCTCAAGTGCTTTGCCCGTATTTTCTTGATTTTTACCCAAGCTCATTTCCATCTTGCACAGGAGAAGCTGAAGCTCAGAGGTTAAGTAATAAGGTCAAGATCACACATTAATGAGGGGAGAAGCTGAGAATGGGAGCTGGGTTCCTCTCATTCCAAGCCTGTGTTGCTTCCATATGTGACGCTGGCCCCCGAAATCCAAATTCACAGAGGACTGGCTGTGGCACTGCAGAGCATTAACGCATTCACTCCTGTGTAACATGAGCATACTTGTTTCACCCAGTCAGCACTGTTTCTCCCCAGTGGGAAAACGCACTACAAAATGCAAAGGAAGGTAAGAACGCTACTTACTGGATATAAAGACAGAACAAAGAAGACCCGATATCCTTAAAGTATCCCCTTTTCAGGTCCTTATGGCCGTGGCTGTCTGGCTGCAGCCGGAGGACCGAGTCAGCCTGCTGGTGCAGCCGCTTCTGACATATCTCTGGAGTTGCCCAGCAAACCCGTATCCTGACTTCTCCTTGTGACCATATTTTCTCAGTTGTGATTCACTCTCCCTCACCCAGTTACAGTTTAAACATGGCACAACTCATGGCTTGTTTGGCATGGGGTACATTTTAGGTTGCCTGCTTCTTATGGAATCTAGGGAGCCTCCTTGCCCCTCTCCAGACAACAGCTAGGAAGCACTGTCTCTGGGAAATGGTGAGCTTTTAAAATCTCATCTACAGTAAGTGCATCAGGTAAATCTCACTGACTTTAGACCTTGCTCGGCTGGCTTCCCAGAGCCAAGGGGAATTCTAATTCCCTTCGTCTTGTAGTAGCCACTGTTTACCACTAAAAACCATTGGTTTTGCTTTCTTGGTTGACTTTTAATGATAGCATGTGCTCATATTAAATCTAACAGTATAAAAGGGCATTTTGTGAAAAGAAACTCTCCTGCCCCCTGACCTCCTGACCTCTGATCCTCAGTTGACTCTACCCAGAGGCAATGGGTCTTTCCCACTGTTGGTACATATTTACACGTAGTTCTTTAAATTAAGAGTAACAGTGTGTGTTTCAAAGAATGGTCATGTGTGTCTAGATTACCGTAGACATTTAAGAAATGTTAACTGCATTTCAGATCTAAGCCCTGGCTCTGCTTCTGCCACCCAGCTCCTGACGTGGCCTCTGTTAACCTGGACAGCAGGCAGAGCTCAGATCCGTTTGGCTCCCCGATGGTAGATAAATCTAGCAAAGGACTTAGTAGTACAGGAAGAAGTTGAATTCATGGACAAAACTGTGATTTTGGATTAAGTTAGGATATTAGGATCTAGAGCTGCTTTGTTCATACAAGAACTCCTGGCACACGTGGCTACTTATATTTAAATTCTTAAAAATTTAATAAAATTAAGCGTTCGGTTCCTCGGTTACATTAGCCTCATTTCAGGCGCTCACTAGGCACATGTGGCTATGGCCGCCACCTTGGATGGACCAGATCTAGAGCACTTCCCTCACTGCAGAAGGTTCTATTAGACAGACTGTTCTAGAGGGCCCTGCAGCTTTTCCTTTACCACTGTCCCCCGCGGAGACGGCTCAGGACCCATCCTGAGCAGCTAATGGCTTCCGATTCTCTACACCTGTTTCACCTCCAGCTGCCAAGCCACCCTTTCCTCTGCCTAGAACATTCCACCCACTCCGACCCCACACTCTTTGCCTAACTAACTCCAGTAAGGTCCCAACTTAGGAGTTATTTCATCCAGCAAAGCATCCCTAACGCCCAAAGTCTAGATTACAGCTGCTCTTCTGGCTGCCCTGTACTTTGCCCCTATCGCAGTATCATACCACTACGTATTATTATTATCTGCTTGTTTGTCAGTATCTCTCATTTATCCATTCACTCATTCATTAATTGAACACTTAGTTATTAAGCTCCAGGCACTGTGTTAGGCATGGGAATTCTCTGACGACAGACATAGCCCTTGTCACAGAGCAAGTGCACTGTGTGAGGCCGGAGCCTCGGTCTTGCCCACAGCTTATTCTAATCTAGGTGCCTAGCCCACAGCAGGTGCTCAGTCCATTGCTGTTCATGGAATGAACGGAAAGTTCTTCAGGAATGGGCCCTTATGACTCTTCCATCTGGGTTTGGACTGGGACACAGACATTGGGCAGTAAAATGAAGCCATCAAGACCTATGGTTACCATAGTGAGTTGAATAGTGGTCCCCCAAAATTCGTGTCCACCCAGAGCCTCAGAATGTGACCTTATTTGGAAACAGAGTCTTTGCAGATGCAATTAGTTAAGATGGGCCCCAAATTCAATGCCCTTATAAAAAGAGAAGATGCACAGAGAAGGCCATATGAAGGTGGAGGCAGAGACTGGAGTGATGCAGCTGCAGGCCAAAGAACACCAAGGATTTCCTAGAGCCCCCAGTACTGGAAGAGGCAAGAAAGGATCCTCCCCCAGAGCCCTGCGGGAGCATGGTCTTGCTGACACCTTGATTTTGGACTTCTAGACTGCAGAATTGTGAGAGAACAAATTTCTGCGGTTTTAAGCCACCAAGACTGTGGTAATTTTTTTTAATGGCAGCCCCAGGAAACTAATACAGCCGCCAAAAGTTTTCATGATTGCACCCATACTGTGGAATGGTATGCCCTGGTTGAAAAGAATGAGATGGATCAAATATACTGCTAGGAACACCCTCCTGAGGCAGTGTTTTTGTTTTGAGTATGTAAGCTACAGCCCTATGTACATAAGAAAAAGAAAAAAAATACCATGTGTATGTTTAATGTGGATTGTGTGTGCACTCACACTTAATGGACAGGAAAACCTCCAGAAAGGTGCACCAAACCTTTCAACAGTGCTTACAACAGTGTCCCATGTGGACAGTGGGAGTGGAGGGCAAGAAATATAAAGAAGGATTTCACTTTTTACTCCATATACAAAGCATTATTTTGATTTTTTTAAGCAATAATCTTGTATTTCTTTTGTGATTTTAAACCATAAAACCATTGAAAAGCATTTTGATTCGTGGAAGGTCACAGTTCATCTCACCTGTAGGGCAGTTCATTCCTAAGGGGCCTGTGTCTGTCTCATCTACTCTAATGGCCAGGAGCCTGGTCCGGGAAAAACGCTTGGAGCCCCTGATGCGGCACATTTCTCCGTTGTTTGAACCAGTTAGCTTATCCCTGGGTGTAGGGTAGGAACAGGACAAACACAAGAAGGCTAAAGCACATCACCATTCCTGCAATCGCTCCACAAGGAAACCCCTCCAGATCAGACACCCAACCCGGGTGGGGACTTCAGGTCCCACCTACCCTGCCCCACCTCGGGCTCCGCCCAAGTTGAGACCACGCCCCTCCAAGTTCAGGCCCTACCCAGGACACACCCTTTCCAGCCCAGGCTCCACCTCTCCCCAGGCCCTGCGCCTTCCAGGCTCCTCCTTATCCTGCCGCGGCCCCGCCCCCCAGGTCCAGGCCTGTCTGGAGATGTAAGCTCCTGGATCAGACAACCTGTGGCCTGGTGGGCACTGGGAAGCAGGACAGGGACTTCCGCCCTCTGGAAAGAGAGCCGGGCAGGCCTGCGATGGGCCGAGGGCTGGACCCACGGCCTGCGCTAATGCTTTAGCGACTTCAGAACAGAGGCCGTGCCCGTGCACCCGGGTGAGACCCACCTAATAAAGGCCCAGTGGCGGTCCCTGCCAGGCCTCCCAGCTGCAAGCAGGGAGAAGCAGCAGAAAGACGTTGCGTTGTAGCAGAAGTTACACTTGTGGACAAGCCTACACTTCGGAAACCGCAGATGTGCACAGTACAAACAGGGTGTCCCCTCTTTCACTGTGTGCATTTCCAGACCCTGCACTTTCCTGACTGCAGTGGGGAGAAAAGAAGGTGACGGTCTGTGCACTACAGTCACAGATTCTGCGGGACCTGTTTTCCTCACCCATGGTCTCCGAGGCCTCGTGTCTGAGTAGCCGTAGGCTTCAAGGCCCAAGGCTGTTCCCTTCCTCATTTGTGTGGGAGTGGTTCATGTGTCTGGTTGGAAAGCTGCCAGCCCCGAATGCTCCCGGGGAAGGCTGAAGACCCGCTGGTCCAGACTAATGGTCGGCATTCATTCGCATTAACTTCCAGGTGGATAGATCAGAAAGATCCGGGAAAATCCTTCAAACAAAAACTGCTGTGCTCATCTTTGTCACCAGGTGCCCAGAGCTTTTGCTATTTGTCTGGCAGGTGACTGCCGTTCTAAGGCGTTCCTTCTCTGAACTGAGCCTCAGCTGACAGCCAGTCAGCTCTCCTCAGGGAACACAGGCAGGTTGGCCCAGGGACCACCACGCAGCCTCCCGTGCAGATGCTGAAGTTCCATTCTGAAGGGCATTAAAGGAAAACTGCACTGTGAACGTCAGGCATGCCATCAACAAGCCACTGCTCTAATATGCATTCTCATGCTTCCAGCTCTAACTCATTCGCTAATGCATTTCCATACTATTTCTCACCATTTAGGATTTCACTAACCAAGTGAAAAATCAAGACTTGCCTCCCCCAGGTGGGAGTCATCACAAACTTCAATAACTGTCCCTCCAGCCCATTAACCTCCTGGTGGACCATGCCACCAGAAGGAAGATATTTGGGGGCGAGCTGGCCTTCCTCAGACCCTTCCAACTGCACAAGACTACATGAGTGGTCTACTCACAAGGTCAGCCCTGCCCGCAAACCTGGAAAAGCACATACATAAGAATAAATTACTCATGCTAGAAACATGTTTTAATTTACCATCACACTCAAATTGTTTTTCAGGATAATTAAAGGTGCTAAAAAGGAAAAGAAAAACAGGCACCCATGAATCCATCTATAAGACAGCAGACTCAGCTCAAAGGAGGCTGGGCTCTGGTCCTTCTCCAGGTAAGACGTGACTGAGCCATAGCCCAGTGCAGGGAGGATGGGCTGCAGCCCCACAGGCCTTCACCAGAGCGACCATGTGATACTGCTCCGTTAGGTAGATTGAGGCATCACACTGATGCCTCCAACAGGTGTTTATCAAGTGCCTCTGTACGCTTGAAATAAACAGGTATTTATCAAGTTGGGGATGCATCAGTGAACAGAACAAAGAAAGATCCCTGCCTTCCAGAATATACATTCCAGTTTAGGGAGAAAACAGACAATAACCATAATAAATAGGCAAGTTCTACGGTTTGCTAAGGGTGATAGATAAGGGCTACGGAAAGAGGAGGAGGAGAGTGGCATGGGGAGATCAGCACTGTTTGGGGGAACGGGTTTGTGACAGGACGGTTTCCCATCCTAAATGGGAGTATTCACACCAGGCTTCAGTAAGAAGGCGAGATTTAGATCCATACTTGGAAGGAGGTGAAGGAACCAGCCAAGTGACTATCCGGAAAGGGAGAGCAAAGGCCTGGAGGCAGGGTGGAGAGGGCAGCGTGGCTGGTGCAGAGTGTGGAGCTGGGGGCAAGGAGTGTGGGCCTGGGGACTTTGACTCTCCCTCTGAGTGAGGTGGGCCATGGCAGGGCTGGGACAGGACAGTGACAAGATCTGACTCATGCTCTAAAAGGGACACTCTGCCTGCTGGGCAGAAAACAGACTGAAAGAGGACCAGGGCCGGGGCAGGAGGACCAGACAGGAGGACGGTGCCCAAATATGGGGCCTCACTCCAGGATGGCAAGGGAAGCTGTGAGCCCTGGGAAGATTCTGGATATATTCCACAGGTTGAGTCAAAAGCACTGTCTGGTGGATTTGGATGTGGAATGTGAGAGGAATCAAAAATGATTCTGAAAGTTTGGCCTCAGCAAGTAGAAGTATGCGGTTGCCATCCATTTAGGCTAGAAATTATTCATGCAGCATTGTCTATATTCTGTAATAAACAAAGGATGCAGTTCTCCTAAAGATACTTATAACCCGAATCTGCCTGAATCATCATAAAACAGTATATAAAGTATGAACAAATATCACTGACGTGTAGCAAACTGCCAGGACTTTAGAGAAATCGAAATCTGGAGACGATGCCTGACGATTGAAAGTGTATACTAAGAATATGTGGTGCCTGACTTTTTATGAAGTAAATTTCCTTGCACCCAAACCTAGTCATGGAAGCTACTAAATGAACGGGAAATAAAACATTAAGAACATTCTCCAGGCTTTAAAGCTACATATAAACAGTGACAACTATCTGCATCTTTTGACCTGATTTTTATAATGTATCCCATTTCCCAAGTGAAAATAGACATTTGCTTTTTATGACAACTGCAGAAAATAAAGTAGATCCCAGACTGCCCCTTTTGTAATTGTCTGTGTCAGTGTGAATACAGAAGGACAGTCATTTTCTATCATGTATATTATATCCTGGGGAATGACAATTCCTTTTTGTTGCTTAGACCTAACTACCCATGGTAAAAATACTGAAATAAGTTAAAAAGTATACAGCCAGGGGCTTCCCTGGTGGCGCAGTGGTTGAGAGTCCGCCTGCCGATGCAGGGGACACGGGTTCGTGCCCCAGTCTGGGAGGATCCCACATGCCGCGGAGCGGCTAGGCCCATGAGCCATGGCCACTGAGCCTGCGCGTCCGGAGCCTGTGCTCCGCAACGGGAGAGGCCACAACAGTGAGAGGCCCGTGTACCAAAAAAAAAAAAAAAGTATATAGCCAGGTATGGTCAATTTAAAGAGGAAATAAAGTTTTTTCTGAAATATGTTTTTCTACACTAAAGATGTTTTAATTCTATCTTTCAGAGTGAAATATAAAATAATACAACAGTCAGTCCCTGAATTGATAAAGTGAACCTTGATGTACTTATGCAGCGTTAGTTGTGACTCCCTAAAATACAAATAAACTGCGAAATTACAGTAGCGTGTGGGTTTATGTGTTGGTCATCTACAGCTAATATGATTGCCAAAATTATTAATCTGCCGCATTGTTTCACGTATGGACTGGAAAACTGTATTCAGTACAGTTGTACACAGTGCATGTGAATGTCATTCACAACACACATATAATGTGCATTTTTATGTTTTTAACTTTAGTTCATTATTTAAACACTCAGTGTACCTGCTGGGCTAGATTTCTGGAGACAGATACCCAAACCCCACTAATTACAGCCTAACTCTTTCTGGCTGGTCTTATCAGCCTTTGGAGCTGTTTCTCTGCCCTTGGCCATTTTCTCAATGAGTTGTCCCTCTCCAGAGAGGGGCCCTGAGCCATCCTGCCCACGAGGCATCAAAACCACAAGCAGATAGCACGTCAGCCCCTCAGGGGGGAGTGAACAGGTGGGCCGGCGCTAAACAGGGTGAGGCCAGAGGTAGGAGTGGAGGAGGAAGCTCTGCTTGCTTCAGCAGAAGCCCTTCTGAACCTCTTCGAATTGTGTTTCCGTGACACATAATGTTTCTCTCAGTTTTTGCCTCATATTTATTTTCTTTAAAACCAAGTTTGCTCTCTGTTCTTCACTTTCCATGGTGTTGCTTTAAAATAAACATCAACCTGTTAGGATGCAGGCAGCCCCACATAAGCAGACCCTAGTTTCTCTGAACACAACCCAGTTCTAGGAATTCGACCGAGAGGCAGCTCCGCAGGCTGGCAGGGGAGTGAGCTCTGGAAGAAATGGACCCAGATTTCAGCCTGGGCTTTGCTGCTCATGAGCTCATTGCTAACCTGGCCAGCTGCTCACGCCGCTGCCCCAGAACTTCCAGCCTTGCTCGGCCCAGTGGGAAAGCCAGCCTGAAGCTGCCTGCCCTTCCTTCTCTTTGACCATGACCCCGGGCCCCGCAGAGCCCTGTTTGCCTGGCCCAAGCAATGCCACTGCCGCCCAGGCCTGGGCCACCAGCTTTTTCCAAACAGCACCTCCACCAGCCGCTGACAGACTGAAACTTCACAGATGAGCTACATAGCGATAGCTTCGCGCCAGAGGAAGGGCCTGTCTCCGTCCTCTAGTGCAATGTGGAGGCTAGAACAGTCATCTTTTGTATTAATTCACACGTTTAGTCACTAACCCAGGAATCAGAAAGTGCTCTCAAAGCCGCAAAGCGTTACCCAAATACAAAGTGGTATTTTGATTGCTGTGGCCGGTCTGTTGGAATCAGACTGTTGTTGGATTTCTCAATCTCTTTCCCTCTGAAAGTGTGTGCTTGTAACGAGTACAAGGTGTGAGCTTAAAGTGCAGGGACTTAAAATCATTTTATTTTTGGAATTTCACGATCGCCCTTGGAATAAAGACACTTGGGGGTGTCCTAAAACCGGGGCTGGGAATCATTGACTTAACCACTTGGAAAGTCGCATAAACAGGGTGGACTTGAAAATCTACTTTGGATTTTTTTCACAGCTCTCTATCTGTAAGCTGGCCACCGTTGTCACTCTTGTGTTGTTTTTTGCTTTGGGGTCTGGGAAGTAGAGGTGGGTAGGAGTAAAGGGGAGAGAACGCAGGGAGTTCAATACACATAATTCTCCCCTTTAGTCAGGGTCTCTGGGCAGCTTGACGAGGAGGACCCTGCTGACACCTTTCCCTCTGAGCGTCCAGAGGTGCCCATGGGCGCAATGGGACTATTTTTTTCAACACTCAGAACTGTAATTGCCCAACTCCCCAGGGCAAAGCCTGACCCACCCCCCCACCCCCCCCACCCCACCCCCCACGGCCCAGCCACGGTGAGTAATCAACCCAGCAGCGTGTGCAGGAGGCAGGGAAGGAGGCACATGTGCGCTCACACTCGGGTCTCCTGTTAGTGTGCTTCTTCCCAGCTCTTTCTCTCTTGAAAAAAAAAAAAAACACCCATCTTTTTTTAGATTTCACATGTGGGTCCCCCAGGCGTTCCCCGGTCAGGCCTCATCCCTGCGTGTTTCTCCTCTTCTCAGCCCCGTCCCGCTCCCAGGGTAGTGCGTGAGGGGGTCCCCGGCCGCATTCCCTAGATGGTGCACGGTGGCGGGCAGTACCTGGGAGCTGGCGTCTCTCTGCCATGTGTGTCAGTTAATCCAGGCCTGCGACAGGCCCCAGAGGTCTGCGTCCGCGTCCCTGGCCTCACGCGAGACCCGCTCTGCACTGGGTCCCCGCAAGCGGGAAGAGGCCCGCTCCCCGCCTCTCCCAGCAGCCTTCTTTCGTTTCCGGGACGTTGGGGCGTGGGGCGGGGCCTAGGCGGGGCGACGTCCAAGCGTGGGGCGGGGCCTCTGCTTAGGACCTGCGCAGAAGGGGAGAGGCAGCACGTGGAAAGGAGGGCTGCTGCACCATGGAGTTCCGGAGTTTGGAGTTCAGCAGAAGGTGCTAACGGATAACTTTGCTGATGTCCAGGTGTCTGTAGTTGATTGCCCTAATTTGACTAAGGAGCCACTTACCTTTCCCGTAAAAGGTATCTGTGGGAAAACTAGAATTGCATAAGTAGGAGGTGTGCCTTACTTATTGCCTCTTATAAATAAAAAAAATTTATGATCTAAATAAAATCTTAAAAGAAATCCAGCTTCCTGGAGCTTTTCTTTTTGGAGCAGGAGCAGGCCCATTTCAGACTCTTGGATTCAATTCTGAGTTTATGCCCGTTGTTCAAACAGAAAGTGAACACAAACCTCCTGTGAATGGAAGTTACCTTGCTCCTGTTAACTCGGCAGAGGGAGGGTGCCTACTAGAGAAATACAGTGAGAAATATCATGATTTGGGGTGTGCATTACTGGCTAATCTTTTTGCCAGTGAAGGCCAACCTGGAAAGGTCATTGAGGTGAAAGCCAAAAGAAGAACTGGAAAACTTAAGTTTGTGACTTGTATGAGACAGACTTTTTTTTTTTTTTTTTTTTCCGGTACGTGGGCCTCTCCCTGTTGTGGCCTCTCCCGTTGTGGAGCATCAGGCTCCGGACGCGCAGGCCCAGCGGCCATGGCTCACGGGCCTAGCCGCTCCACGGCATATGGGATCTTCCCGGACCGGGGCACAAACCCGTGTCCCCTGCATCGGCAGGCGGATTCTCAACCACTGCGCCACCAGGGAAGCCCAAAACAGACTCTTGAAAAACATTATTGAGATAAGCCTGTAGGAATGGGAGGTACTTTCGTGATTCAGAAGAGAAAAGTGAAGATTCACATTATGCCAGCAGAATTTTCTTCCTGCCCGTTGAACTCTGATGAAGACTTGAATAAATGGTTACGTTTCTGAGATGAAGCCTCCTTTGGTTTGCCAGTTTTTATCTCCAGAGACCCAGGGTTTGATTTGTGGTTGGAGCACACTCATTGTTTCAGTCATCATGAAGAAGGTGGGCACTACCGTTATGACACCACCCCAGACACAGTGGAATATCTTGGATACTTCTTACCTGCAGAGTTTCTCTATTGCATTGATCAACCAACAGAGACCCATTCATTTGGGCGAGATTAAATCAACTGATACTCGTTTGACTGATTGACTCGTTAATTGATACTAATATAAAGCCTAATAGAAGTGATCTCACTACTTAACGCCCATTTTTTTTGGCCTTTGAAATGAAAGGTATGTCGACACTGTGCTCTGTATTGCTTCACAGATCTATCTGAAAGGGATTGCTGGGAACAAAGACACATGATGGAGATGTTCTTCATTCTTTTTATTCTAAAAATCAGTCTTATGTTTATAATTAAATATAAACAGGATTAAGAATCAAGTGATTATTCCTACTAGCTAATAGTAATAATTTACATTTGTATAATAGTATTCAGTTTTTCAAATTAGTCTTACAACTGCTAAGTGGATGTTTCTGGGTATTAGAAAAATCAGTGTTGGAAATGTTGATAGTTGTTAAATCTTTCTACTGAATTTTTGAAATCCATTTTAGAAGTCAAAGTACACTTTTTTCATGGAATAAGGTGGTCAGAGGGAGCAACTTTACGCCTTTTGGTGATGTTGAACCATACTCAGAAGTCTGCAATTTGCCTTTAACAAATATTAGCAACCAGACGGTTAGCCATGATTCCTCCTTTGTTTGGACTGTCAGTTGGAAGCAGTTTCTGCCTTGTTGGTTATTTGCAAGAAGAGAATTGAAAAGAAACAGCATCAAAATACAACCTCGAGGTTAGTATACTCTATAAATGAGGCTATTGCTAAATACGACTACTGTCCTTCATGAAATATAAAATTATACCTTTACCGATTGTAATGGTTGAAATTTTCTTCAGTGTTTTTCTATAATAATCATTAGCCCAAAACAACTCTCTAGGCTTGTAATGCCAACACTGTTCAGATTTAGGAGCTTTTTAGTACTAAGTATATAATAAATTGTCACGAAATATTTTTTGTCTTTGGATGTTAACTATAACATATCCTGTGAGTATAAATTCCTAAGCAGTATTTTAAAATAAACACTAGTTTGTACCAAAAGAAATGAATAAAAATTTTACATTCATTAAAAAAAAGTGGTTTTTGTAATTTGCAACAATGTTTTCACCACAAAGGCAGTTTTCTCCAATGTTCCATCTCTTTCCAGAAGCACATTTCAATAGATACAACACAATGTACATCAGTGACAAACTTGCCAGTCAGTCAACTTGTGAATAAAGAGTAACTGTGTGAGGTGATGGCTGTTACCAAAACTTACCACCATGATCATTCCTCAATACATATATATACATATAGCAAATCATTATGCTGTACACCTCAAACTAAGACAATGTTATATGCCAACTATATCTCAGTAAAACTTGGGGGGGAAACACCGTGATTAAATGTGAATCTCTTTGGAAAGTCCTCCCCTGCCCTGCAGATTTCATCAATGCGTTCCTGCAGCTCCCCTCTGTGTTCCACGATCTAAGCTCCAGCTGGCGAGGAAGCCAGACGTGGGAAGAGACGTCGGGTTGCCGGTGACGAGTCACCTCACCTCATGGCATCACAGACCTCTGGGCGAGCCGTCTCTTGGGGCTTTCTGTGGCGAGGGGCCTTCCTCCCCACCCCACTCTGCTCCTCGGCACTGTGAGGCTCACTCATCACAGAGGTCCACCCTGTCGCATCCAGCCCAGGCTTTGGGACCAGGCTGGTTGTATTTTTAACTTCAACTGCTATAAATATGCCCCTTGGAGTGTCCACTTCCTCCCTCCTCCATGGACACCTGTCCCTGGCCAGGCTCAGTCAGCCGTCTGACCTGACACAATGCGATTTTCGATGACTGCTTTAGGATAATCAAGTTTCACATGTCGATCTTAAGGGGCCTGGGGAAGGGGGGAGGTCAGGAGCTCGGAACAAAACCGGGGGAGAGGCACTGGCTTTGCAAATGTCTTTCTTTCCTGGGTAAGGACCAGGCTCATGGCCTCCCCTGTACTTGACTACAGCCAGCAAGAGGGCCACACGGCATCCCTTAAGATGAAGTGAGCTCAAATCCAACCTTCAAATAACTTTCCACCTACCATGTGAAAATGCCAACTCATCCTATTAAAAGTACTTGACAAGCCTAGAAGCTGGCTCTACTTCCAGCTCACAAAGCCCTTCTCTTTCTTAGTTTTTTTTATTTTCATCAAAGTAATATGTATGCTTGGCTTCAAAAAATAAAATTTGTTTGAACAGTTCCATGTCATAAAAACCCGGCTTCCCAGCAGTATTTTAGCCTTGCTGGTTCTCAGCATCACTCTGGACCGTGGGAGGTAGGTTCTGCCCATCGGCTGACCTCCCACACCTTTGACCTGGAGCCTCGCCTCCTCGTGGCGAGGAGGCTGCTGCTCTCAGCAGGGCAGTGGGCGTCCAGGCAGTGGACGTTTCTGCAGCCCAGTGTGGAACCATGGTAGAAACCCAGCCTCTTCACATCTCCCCATGATTCCTGGAGCTCCAGCTAGTCCTTAAACTCCTGTCTTCTTAAGAAAAAAGCTAGAGTGGATTCTGTCGTCTCAACTAAGAACTCTGACAATAAAGGATTATAGGTTCCTAATGAAAAACAGCAGCCCTACCCTAAGCCCCACTCCCAGTGGCAACGCTGGAACCATTTTAGTCGATGATTCTGGTACATATTAACTTTAGAGCCAGTGTTTTCACAGGATTTTTCTGAACTTAACGCAACTACCTACTTCTATTTTTTCCTCTTTCATTCTCCAAATATATTTATATGTTAATGGTCCACTTTATATTAACTATGTAAATACTGACTGTTGAGTTAAGCCATGTACTTCTCATGCGACTTTTATGTCTTAACTGTTTTCCAGTTGTTTAGTTTTCTGAGCAAAAAAAAGATCTATTGTTCTCAGACCCAGGATGAGAATGTTTACGCACTTTGCCCAAGATGCCCCAGAGAACAGATGATAAGGGTGCAATGTGAACGTAGTTTGTGTTCTGAAGGGGCTTGCCATCCTTCGGGTATGCAAATTTACAAAATACACCCCCAAAAATTCGTAAGGTCAGCAGTGATACACAGGAGACAAAATCCAGAACTGAATTCTGTTCCAACAAGATGATGGCAGCCAAGCCAACACCACAGACTCTCAACATCCATTGATTTACAACTATTCTCAAAAGGTTATAGGACTTCCCGGGTGGCGCAGTGGTTAAGAATCCACCTGCCAATGCAGGGAACACGGGTTTGAGCCCGGATACAGGAAGATCCCACATGTCACAGAGCAACTAAGCCCATGAGCCACAACTATTGAGCCTGCGCTCTAGAGCCTGAGAGGCACAACTACTGGGCCCACGTGCCGCAGCTACTGAAGCCCGCGTGCCTAGAGCCCGTGCTCCGCAACAAGAGAAGCCACTGCAATGAGAAGCCCGCACACCGCAACAAAGAGTAACCCCAGCTCGCCGCAACCAGAGAAAGCCCGCGCGCAGCAACGAAGACCCAATGCAGCCAAAAAAAAAAAAAAGATTATAAAAGTCAATGACGTGGAATAATGCAGTTTTGCTAAGCCTCCATTTCTTTCATTTTCTCTTAGGCTTCAAATATTTATTTGTATGGATGGATCAATCGATTTTAAAATTTTCTTGCTTTTTAAGAATTACCAAGGTAATAAATTGGCCCTGGATCAAAGTTGAATAATCCACAAACAAATAGAGTTAAAGGTGTGTCTTCTTAACTCCCTCCCCACCCTGCTCCCCACCCTCTATAGGAGGGTGTTCCCTTCCAGACTCCCCTGAGTGGGAGGCGTGAGGCAGGTGGTCACCCGGCCAGAGGCTGTGAATAATCAGCTCTGCTGTGAGGGAACCCAAGTGCAGAGTTTTTCTCTGCCCTATAGTAGCTGAATGGCCTTGGACAAGCTCCTTGGGCTCTGAGCTCTGGCCACCCCTCTCCAGCACACAGACAGCAATGTGTGCCTCATAGGCTCGTGTGGGTGCATCTCACCCAGTGTGGACCCAGAACCTTGGGACTCCCAGGGACCCCACCTTGCTGACCTCCCAGCAGCTGAAACTCAGCACATTCTTACTGTTCCAACTCATCAGGGATAGAACCTTTAGCTTGTGTATATATAGTACTTAAATCGTTTTTCTCGTTTTTAAGTAAACTTAAATCGATTAGTAGCTTTGTCGAAAATAGCCCTTAAAAAAGCCAAATGCTATGTGTCAGTGGTGTAAGATTTTTTTTAAATTAAGAAAGTGATGGTCCTCAACCAAGAAATTCAAAATTGGGGGTAAACTAAGGAATGAAATTTTAGCTACGGTGTTGCCTTGGAACAAGGATGTGGACAGATGCCTCCTGCTGTGCTGTATAAACAAAAATGAATGAGGAGGGCATTTGTAGAACTCTCCTCAGCAGAGGCTCTAAGGGGTGCAGAATCGTGCAGGTGAAAAATATTCCTGAAAATCAGAGCTCTGATTGCCTCGGGGTCAGGGGCGAAGACTGTCCCGGAAACCACGAGAAACCAGATGGAAGTAGGCATGGCTGGGAGTCACAGAAAACACCTCCTTAGCCAAAACGTGTACAGATGATTAAAAAAAACTCCAAAATATCCCATGAAAAACCTTTCTGTTGCCCGAGGAAAGTGCCAGAGAAGAAGGGGACCTTGAGAGGCTGGACTGAGGGTGGTGCAGAGGCCGAGGAGTGAGGGCACTGCTCTGAGCATCGGCGTCACTGTCGGGGCTGCGCCCACAGGGTCCAAGGTCCACTCTGCCCGTGGAGCACCCCCAGGTGCTGAGGGGCTCGGTTCCCCTCATCCCGCCCCAGATAGAGGTGTCCTCTCTCACCTGTGACCTCGAGTGCCCCATCCCGTGTCCCCCACCTTTCTCTGTGTTTACTCTCAGAAAAGGGTACAACAAATTCATTTACACTCGTGTGTGTGACAAGACAGTCACCTGCACTTAGCAAGGCTGGCACACCAGTCACTGTTACCTACCCAAATCCAGATTTTTGGTGTCAACTTTTCCATTAGTAACTAGCAGTTTGTGTTAAAATACACGTCATGGGCAGCATCTGGTGACAGGACACAGGGAGAGGACCAAGTGAAGGGGGAGGGTTGGAGTGATGGGTCTGTGGGCCAAGGAACACCGAGGATGGCCAGCAACCACCAGAATCCGGGAAGGCCTCCCAGCTGGTGTCAGAGGAAGCCCGGCCCTTCTGGCACCCGGAGTTGGACTTCCAGCCTCCAGAACCGAGAGACAATACACGGTGTGGTACCTCATTCAGCAGCCCCAGCAGCCAGCACAGATGTGGTATTTCATGGCCTCTGGCTAACACGATGTGGAGTGTCCTGTTAGGCCTCACTAACCCACAAGCAGCATCTTGCACGCCATGTGCTGACCAGCAGGGCTTGATGGCCCCTTTCACACGGCCTCTCATTGGAAGGAAGGTCAGGGCCGTGCCAGAAAGCAGTCCAAGTCACAATTGTGCAGAAAGTCACAACTGGGTATAGGTCTCTGGGAGCTAGCAGGGCATCTGGCATCATGAAGTGACTCAGAAGTGAGTTTGAATCCTATTTTCTCAGGTGACACAGCTCCCTCTGAGGACTCCAGCCCAGACTCTACTGGCGATTCACCTACTGGACCAGAATGAAACAGCAGGAAAGGCACCCCAGTCACCCACTGCCCCACAGCAGATGGTGTTGGGTGGAATTCAGCACGGATACACGTCTACACCCGCCTCTGGAATCCAATCACATCTTCAGATACAGGGTCTCAGTGGAACTCGGGCCTCTGGACTGACAGCAGTTCTACTAGATTCCTCTCCCGAGCTGGATCCTCACACCAAGGCAATGGGTGGATCTGTCTAAAGAGGACAGAACAAATCTGGGGAGAGCCTGAGTCATGGCAACCAGGAGAGCAGATCCCATCCTGGACGTGGATCCCAGGCAGGGGGAGAAGTGCTCAGGAGGGCATGGGGACCAAGCAAGCACGCTGGGCCCGGCCCATTTGGGTTCTGAGCCTGTGGCCTAGGGTGGAGGGCTGCTTTATTTATTTATTTATTTTCACATCTTTATTGGAGTATAATTGCTTTACGATGGTGTGTTAGTTTCTGCTGTACAACAAAGTGAATCAGCTATACGTACACATATATCCGTCCCCATATCCCCTCCCTCTTGAGCCTCCCTCCCACCTGGAGGGCTGCTTTTAAGAATAGGACCAGCCTGTGAACAAGAGGCCTCTTGTTTCCCCTGTGGAGCTAAGGAGGATTCGTCTGTGTCCTTCACAGGCAAGCTTGTCAGATAGAATACAGGACACCCAGTTAAATCTGAATTTCAGATCAACAATGAGTAATTTTTAGTATAAGTATGCAAATATTACATGGGACATCCTTAGACTACAACAATGAAAAATCTTTATGTAAGCGTGTCCCCAATATTGCACAGGACATACTAAAAAAAGATTCATTGTTTATCTGGAATTTTGATTTAACCCACGCCCTGTATTTTTATTTGCCAAATCTGGCAGCCCTATCCCAGGCAACAAAGACAGCACCTCCTTCAGCATCACATTTCTCATCAACACTCAATAAATACCCACATACAGGAGGAAAACATCCACTGGGCTGCAGAGAAAAGCAGGGATATCTGAACAGGCAGAAACATAGCACATTAAGCTCCTCTTCCTGCCTCAAACAGCTTGAAGGTCATGGTGATGACAGCCCTTTAGAAACTCAACCCAAACAGTCCTTTTTTCCAGACCAAATCCTAGTGAGTTGCAGGAGATCTCGATTTCTTTTATGATTCTACCCAAAGACACCATCTTCAATGTAGCTGGCCATGCCAGGAACGTGGTTTGGGACGGGGCCCAGCGCAGTTTTTCCCAGAGCTATTATAAGGAAGTAGTCATGAAACAAAATGCATCTGTGTGGTTGAAACTGCAGTGCTGACCCAAAATATTTCTGATGTGTGGAACTAGCTGGCAGGCTGAGAACCTGAGAAAACACAAAGAGCTGTCTGGCTGTTTGAGATGCCCAGAGCCTCCAAGGGTGGCTTTTGCTCCATGCTATTAGCTGTTTTCCAACAGGCAGGGAGCCAAGGCAGGCAACTCCCGGGGAGACATGTTGGTGGACACAGTTCGGCCCTGACAGCTTCATCTGGAGGACAAGCAGGGGTGAGAGGGAGGTAGCACTAGGGGATCGGAGGGCAGAGGCCCAAGCCCGCCTCTGGGTGGCGCCCCAGAGCCCGGCCCGTGCAACCCACTCCCTGCAGCCACCCTGTGAAGTCGCATCTGTTTTCTCCATTTCACAGATGGGGAAAGTGAGGTTCCCTCGGTTACCTGAGGGTTAAAAGTCAAACTCAGTTCTTTGTAATCACACTATTTTTTGCACGTGGTTCAACATCCAAAAGTTACTTAGGGATACGGTGAAAAGTTTGTCTCCCCAGGCCCTGGCCTCCTAGCTCCCCTCCAAGAAGGTGATTGACATTGTCCATTTATTATATGTCCTTCGAGAGAGATTTTATAAATATATGTTTTTTTCTGCTTTTCTTGTTTTAGACAGTTGCCTGAAACCAAGCTCTTTCTAACTAAAAAAAAAAAAAAAAAAAGGAAAAAAAGAGTATTTCCCCATTACAAAATACGGTCAATTTAAGAAATTAGAGAAAATGGAAAGAATACACTATCATCTCCTGCCCTACTCCTCAGAGGCCACCACTGCTAACCGTTGGGCCTTTCACTCCAGAATTTTCACAGAGGTGTTTTTGTAAACAACTTTATGTGTCCTCTTCCTACTGCACTATAGTTACCTCTTTGGACAGAAAGACAAGGAAAAGAAGAAGAGAAGAAGAAACAAGAGCAAATAATTTGTCCAGAGGGCGTGGGACTTGTGGGCAGGAAAGGCCAGTCTAGGGAGGAAGTGAACACTTACTCATCCTTCTGAGAACACTTTTTTTTTTTTTTTTGAGCCCCAAGCACCTGCTCTGTGGGAACACAGATCCGATCAAAAATCAGAGACCAGGGGAAAATAATAGATCAACAGGCCATTTCAACGCTGCGCGATAAGTGTTAAAACAACAGGAAGCTGGGGAGCTGAAGCCAGAGGAGGTGGGAGACAGAGCCGGGTCCACAGGAGAGGGGCACCGGAGCTGAACCTTGACCCAGAGACCCATGGGGTCAAGCCAGGTGATGAGTGGAGGGGGCATTCCCATGGAGAAAGGGACTGCAGAATTAGAGATCAGTTAGTAAGGCAGCAGGAATGGCAAGAGGCAGGAAGGGACAGGTGGGTCCTATGAAAGGAATGTTGGCTTTATCCCAAGGATAACGTGAAGCTCTCGCAAGTCACAAAGCAGGAAATGGGCACAGTGGGATTTGCACTTTGACAATGACCAAGTTGGCTGCTGGGGGAGGAATACATTAGGAGTGGACACAGAGGAGGGGAGTCTGGAGACTGGAAAACTAGTTAGGGCAGTGCTGCATCAATCCAGGTGAGAGAAGATGGTGGCGTGAACAGAGGCTGTGGTGACCCTACGGACGGAGAGAGAAGGATGAATTCTTAAAGAGGTTATGGATGTAGATATGCTGACTGATTGGGGAAAAGAATGGCTTCCAGAATGAGTCTTGGGCATTTCTCGATTCAAAATTTCTCTGTTTTCCCCTCTTCTACAAAAGTTTAAGCTTCTAAGCTTGACCTGAAGACCGTCAATGACATCATTTCAACCTTCCTTTGATAATCTCTCTCTGTCTCTGTGTCTCTGTGTCTCTCTTTCTCTCTCAACTTGTACTTGAGCCATAGGGGAATGCTGGTGATTCCCCAAGCACACCCTCCCTTTGCCCAATGTCCTCCTCCACCCATCTGGACTTCCTGAAGTCTTCAAGCCCAGCTCAATGCCACCTCTTCCAAGAAGGCTTCCCAGACCTGCCTTCCTCTTTTTCCCTGTACTCATTTGGAACTAACCTGCTCTCAGCTCCAGTAGTACTTTGCTTCTCCATCTGCTGAAACACCACAACCTACATTTTGATTTTTGTGGAAGTGTCTTATTTTCACTACAAAGTTAAAGGTTTGTAGTGAAGGCAGAGACTGCAGCTCTCTTGGAAGCTCAAGGAATGTTTGTTGAGTTGAAATGAGCATTCACTGGGGAAACCAAGTTCAGAGCCAAGAAGGTTTGTGAAATAAAGGAGAATCGGGCAGGCCTGGGGTTCAGTGGGGTAAATAGGGTCAAACCTGTGAAAAGACCCTGAGGAAGGATCGGCAAAACCATAGTTACTGTTAAAGTCGTGACCTCTGGCCTGGGACAGAGGCTGATGCCCTGAGTTTAGGCTTCCTCCTTCTGTCAAGGAGCAAAGATTCACAGATGCTGGTAGACCCTGAATAGAGCAGGACCAGGGACGAGGCCTTGGGAGATGTTTGGAGTCAGACCCCAACCCCATGAACCGCGATGAGAACCCAGACATTTTCACGAATGCCCTGCAGCCATTAGATACCCTCCCATCCCCTCCTGGAATAAGAAACATGCTTCCTTGTCTTACTCTCCTCACCGTCAACTTTTACTACTTGTAGGAGCCTGCAGTGACCACAGGCCAGCCTGGCACTGCCAGAAAGCTCCCATAACTCAGCCTCAAGGCAACTCTTTCTAGTGGAGCATTTCGCTTTCAACATCGGGTTGGAGGCAGTGAGGAAGCAAGCTGCTGATATCCGCAGCCTGAGCAGAGAGGTCAGCGTTCTGGGCTCCACCTCCTGTGCAGGTTCCCAGAGACCAAGATGTGTCCTTGTCCCCTCCAGATGGTACCTTCTGCCTGGAGAAATGAAGGACCAAACAGGAGAAGAGAGAAGGTCGGCAAGGTCTTCTCTAAAGCACAGGAGAGAAAGCAGCTTGGGGCGCCCCACTGGTAAGAGTGAACACCTTCCAGATGAGAAGTCTGAACAGGCTCCAGGTGCCCACCTGCAGGCCCGGGGAACTGCAGGGCAGTGGGAGAAGCTTGGAAGCTGCCAGGATGGCACTTTGCCACCTCCGCAGCCTCCTGGCCGGAGCCCCGGCTCTGTGTGAGGGGCACTGGGCCGTGAGAAGAAAAGAGGGGAGTGATTAGTAGAAACATTGCGAGGAAGCAGCAAAGGGCAGGACGGGATGCTTCAATGCAGTTGAAGGCTGCTCGGCAGTGGAGGGGCATCCAGACGTGGAAAGAAGGACCAGCTCTGCGGTCGCTCATGTGCTGCTCCCTCAGGCAGGTCGGAGGCCAGGCTGAGGGGCGACACGGACAGAGCCCTCAAGGAGTTCCCCGTCAACTGTGTGCAAACAGAGAAGCCCACAGAATGACAGAACACAGATGGCTCCCGCACCGCGAAAAGGGGCATCGGAGGATTTCCAACAAAGAGCTTTCGCTCTCAACTTTCAGCTCGGATTGAAGAGATCAGCAGAGATGGCTCTGAAGACTGAGCAGGATTTTGATCTGTAGCGGCTGAGAGGACAGTGTGAGGAGATAAGAAGGAAGGAGACGGTAAGGAGGTGACAGCAACAGTCGGTAAAGAGATGACAGCTGAGAGGCCATGAGAGGAGAGACAGGTGACAGAGACCTTGGGAAGATTCCAGCCTCTTCTGAACTCAAGAGACAGGTGTGGCCTGAGGTGGAACTAGAAAAGGTGATAGAAATGGACCTGAGGGTCAGAGGAGGGGGATTCTGGAGTGTCCAGTGCCCTGTAGGAATGTCCTACATTATATGTCCTGTGGTGGCCACTCAGGGGTTAGGAAAGGTACTGCAGACCCCCGGACTCCCATCTTCCCCGAGGTCCAGCACAGGTGAGGGACCCTCCCTCCAGCCCGCCTGCCCCGGAGGCCCTCCCTGTTCCAGCTCCCCTCGAACTTGGCCACGGGACATGGCAGCGACTGCCATGCACCCCAACTCCCAGCCCCCAACCCTGCCCCTCAGCTCCCCCGGGCCTGTTGACGCCAGCCAGCGGGGAGGGGGTCCTACCCAGTTCCCTAACTTACACTGAGGCTCAGAGAGGCTCAGCCACCTGCTCAAGGCCTCAGAGCCTCAGAAGTAGAAGCCAGACTAGGGATAGAGCCTGATGCTGGTCCCGGCACGTGTCCCGCGGAGGCAGCCGGGCGAGGGGAAGGCGGGGACCTGACTCACCTTTTCTAAACCTCAGCTCACTCTCCTGTAAAAAAACACTTTAGGGGGTTGATTTGAGAATTAAATGATTTTTAAAATAGAGGATGGGGGACTTCCCTGGCAGTCCAGTGGTTAAGATTCCGTGCTTCCACTGCAGGGGACACGGGTTGGATCCCTGGTCGGGGCACTGAGATCCCGCATGCCTGCATGGCACGGCCATAAATAAATAAATATTTAAAAAATACAGTGGGCGGTGGGAGGAATTGGGAGATTGGGATTGACATATATACACTATTGATACTATGTATAAAATAGACAACTAATGAGAACCTACTGTATAGTACAGGGAACTCTACCTAATGCACTGTGGTGACCTAAATGGGAAGGCAATCCAAAACAGAGGGGATTTATGTATAAATATGGCTGATTCATTTTGCAGTAGAAGCTAAGACAACACTGTAAAGCAACTATACTCCAATAAAAATTAATTTAAAAAAAGAAGCAATCCAGTTTAAATGAGACCATTAGGTGGGTCCCAATCCCATATGAGTGTGTTCTTATAAAAAAGGGAAATTTGGACACATAGACAGACACACACAAAGGGAAGATGATGGGAGGACAGTGAATGAAGATGACTGTCCACAAGCCAGGGAATGAGGTCTGGAGCAGATTCTCCCTCACAGCCTCAGGAGGAACCAACCCTACTGGCACCTTGATCTCAGACGTCCCACCTCCAGAACAGAAAGACAGTACATTTCTATTGTTTAAGCTGCCCAGTCTCTGTATTTGGTTAAGGCAGCCCCAGCAAACTAATATACTTCCTGACCTGCATAAATAAATAGATAAATAAATAAACAGATAAATAAAATACAGGGGGAAATATGGGAAGCCTATCCCAGACCCTGGCACACAGTTTAACTGAGCTGGCTCCCCCCTGCCTGCTGCTTCGCATCCCAGCACCTCCTCTGAGAACTAGGTGGAGGAACAAGGTGGGGGAGACTATTCCCCTCTCCATCCACTTCACAGCACTCCAGGTCACAGGTCCTAGGGCCCAGTGCCAAGATCAGAGGGCCATGGAGCTCTGGAGGAGAGCTCATTCACAGGCAAAGAGAGGGGAACCCAGAAAAGAGGAAGGGCCCTGCAAAGCATCACGTTGTCAGTCGAGGCAGCGGTGGGACAGTGCAGCCCTCAGATACAGGTCACCGAGCCTCCTCGGTGTGGCCAGGCCCTCCGAACCCCCGACGCATGGGGTGGTCCAGGCAGATGGGTGCCTTGCCCACAGGGAGCATACACTTCAGCAGGGAGGCAACAGTGACACAGGGCTGCCAAGGTAAGGAGACTGGGAGAGGAGGGGGCTCCATCAGGAGGAAGAGTTAAAGATTCAGAAGTGTGTGTGGTGTGGTTCTTCCCTAGCGGCGCAGTGGTTAAGAATCCGCCTGCCAATGCACGGGACATGGGTTCGTGCCCTGGTCCAGGAAGATCCCACATGCCGTGGAGCAACTAAGCCCGTGTGCCACAACTACTGAGCCTGCGCTCTAGAGCACAGGAGCCACGACTACTGAAGCCCACGAGCCACGACTACTGAGCCCACTTGCCACAACTACTGAAGCCCGTGCGCCTAGAGCCCGTGCTCCACAACAAGAGAAGCCACCGCAATGAGAAGCCCGCGCACCGCAAGGAAGAGTAGCCCCTGCTTGCCCCAACTAGAGGAATCCCGTGCGCAGCAACAAAGACCCAACGTAGCCAAAAATAAATAAATATTTTTAAAAAGTGAGAGGGATCCAGAGCATGGGGCAGATGGGGAAAGAAATGCCCCGTTTACTGCAAGAAGGAGAAGGGGTGGGGGAGGTGGAAGCAGACAGGACTGCAGGTCTGGGGGCGTCTCCGGGGGCACATTCACTCTTCTGTAGCTCGGGGTCTGCTCCTCCGCATCACTTCGCGGTTACCTGAGCCCCTCCATCCACATTGTCAACATGGCTTCCAGCGAAAACAACTCTCTTTGCATTTCGTACGCGAATACACCACCACCTACCCATTCTGCTGTTGATGGACACTTGGGTTCTTTCCAATCTTGGGCTATTTGAAACAATGCCACTGTGCACATTCGGACACATCTCTGTTAATTCCTAGGAGCATATGTGGGGGGTATAAAGGTAGGAGTAGAATTGCTGGGTCACAGGGTATGTATATGTATTTTCAATTTTAGGAGACAGCCATCAGTTTCCTAAAGTGATTGCTCTAATTTACTGCCACCAGTAATGCATGAATTTTTCAGTAGCCTCACATCCTGGAAGTCAGTTTCTAAAATTTTAGACATTCTGTAGGTGGGTAGTGGTATATTATTGTGATTTTAATTTTAATTTCCTTGATTAGTAAAGCAATTGAGCGTCCTCTCATATGTTTATTAACCCTCTGGATTTCTGTTTTTGTAAAGTTCATTCTCTTGCCAATTTTTCTGCTGGGTTATCTGTCCTTTTCTTATGGATTGGCAGCACATCTTTAAATATTCTAGATAGAAGCTGCTTTGTCAGCTAGACAGGCTGCAAGCATTTTTTCCCAGTCTGTGCTGGCCTTTCTATTCTCCCCCTAGTGTCTTTTCATGAACAGAAGTTCCTAATTTTAATGTAGGCAAATGTATTGATCTTGTTTAAAAACAAAAATAGTGTTAATGCAAGGTCAGGAAAATATTCTTCTATGTTATTTATCTTGTAAAAGTTTCATTGTTTTACCTTTCACATTTAGTGCACAGCCTATCTGGGATTGACTTTCTGTCTGGATCCGGACAGATGCAGTTCTTTTTCACGTATGCAATGTCATTTTTTTAAAATAATATTTTGCTAAAATTTTAAAGTTTGGCTTACCTCCATGAACATGACAGGTATTGTGATTTTACAGTTTCTGTCTAGTTAACTGCACCTTAGAGTATCTCTGAGTCTATTCCTAGTGCCTGTTGGTTGTGCTGATTCTTTTATTTGCCTCAGCGCCTCATGTAGTGGGTTATATTTGATCTTGCATGGATCATTGCAGTTTTTTTTTTTTTAATTTATTTATTTATTTATTTATGGCTGTGTTGGGTCTTCGTTTCTGTGCGAGGGTTTTCTCTAGTTGTGGCAAGTGGGGGCCACTCTTCATCGCGGTGCGCGGGCCTCTCACTGTTGCGGCCTCTCTTGTTGCGGAGCACAGGCTCCAGACGCGCAGGCTCAGCGGCCATGGCTCACGGGCCCAGTTGCTCCGCGGCATGTGGGATCTTCCCAGACCAGGGCTCGAACCCGTGTCCCCTGCATCGGCAGGCGGATTCTCAACCACTGCGCCACCAGGGAAGCCCGATCATTGCAGTTTTACAATTGTTTATAGAAATAAGCTGTGACCAAGCATAGGTGTTATTTTCCTCCAGAGATGCTTTTCTTAAGTTTCTGCCAAGGTCTTAGGCACACCAACCATCATTATTACCTCAATATTGTAACAGTTGAGATTTTTCTAGACAATCCAAAGGACTTGAAAGTAGGCTGCAGTTAATATCATGGTTACTTCAGGTTTTCCTTTATTCCTATGGTACAGCCCTTGAAGACTGCCCACACCCTCGCACCTCCCCGAGTCCGTTGCTTGTCCTCCCAGCCCTGGAAGGCTATCCCTGTGCTGCCAGCCACTCACCCACCTCTTCTGGGTCAACAAGTGTCCTCTAGGCAAAAGCAGTCCCAGTACTGGACTTCGTTCTCTGGATTCCTATCTCATCCCACATCCTGTCCTTGTAACTCTTCACTATCTGTTTAGTTCTTTGATGCTTTTAGGAAGACTATGTTTTTTAAACATATTGTCTGGCTTTTTTGCTGGCTTCAGTAAGGCAATTGGGGTGTTAGGTAGTTCAACTCAGACCTAGTAGTAGAAGAGAGCCATCATTCATTGTTTACTGAAAACAAAGTGTTGATTCTGTACTGTGGACCACCTGTAGGCTTAGTTCCTACTCTGGAGCACCATTTCCCCCCGGAAGCTGTCTTTGAACACACACTTTCACCTTCCACAATACCCTGTGCATATTTAATTATCAACTTAATACTGTTAGACCGTGAGTTGCTTGAGGGCAAGAACTGCTTCGTATTTATTCCTCATATCCTTAGTGTCAACTATGGTACCTTGCACATTGGAGGCATTCAAAACAGCTATGTGAGTGAAGGTATGATTAATAACAGCTTTGCTCTTATTTCTTAAATTTTTGACATTTCCTCTGAAAAGTTGATCTTATCTTTGGGAGCAAGAGTTCAACCTGTTCTTCAAGGACTGAATCTTAAAGGAGACCTAAGAAACATGCCCACGCTTGCTATGGACGCCTGTCTGTCTTCCTCTTTCTCACAGAACTCATCTCTGTTCCTAGGAGAACTTCCTTTCCAGGTAATCATGTTTCAGCAAGTCAGGAGGGACATGATGAGACGTGAATGTAGTGTCAAAAAGAAGTCAGCCTGGAATCACAAAAGAGATTTTTAACAATCCACACACAGAGAATTAATTTATTTTAAAACACTGCCATTTTCTCAAAAGTATTTTGGTAAGAACAATATGATGTAAATGCGTGCGTGTGTTTATTTAAAATGCACTTAAGAAATCAGTTTCTTTAATCAGAAACTTGCCCTTCAAAAGTGTTCAGCTAATATTTAACCCAAAAGCCACACAGCAGAGTCAGCTACTACAAAGGTTTCATGATAGATAGATAGATAGGCAGATAGATAGATAGATAGATAAGGAGAGTCTTTTTTACTGGAAAAATAAATGTCATAAGTAGGGTTTCATTTGAAAAATTAGTGACTTTCTAAACATGATGTATGTCAGAAATGGGCTCTTTCCCATTAAAGAAAACACCAAGCCCAGTTTGTCTTACAGGCAAGTCAACCTATTTGAGGAATAGATTATTCTAATTTTATAAAGACATATCTATAATAAAGAAAAAAGTTTACTCCTCAATTCATTTCATGAGGCAAGTATAGCTTTGAATTTAAAAAAACAGTAGGAATAGTGTCCTATAAAGTCAGAAAGAAGGCAACAATGTCCACTATTACCATGTCCATTCAACATGTCCCAGCCAGCACAAGACAAGAAAAAGAAATTCAAGTCATAAGGACTGAAAGGGAGGAAATAAAATTATAATATTTTATGATGATATGATTGTCTTCATAGGAAACTAAAGGGAATTAACAAATGAATTACTAGATATAAAAAGGAAAGAGAGTTTGGCAAGATGATATATATAAATATATAAATGACAGTTTTATTCTACTCACTAGCAACAACCAATTAGAAAATTTCATTTTAAGAAGACACCATTTAATAGTAACAAAAACCTTAATGAACCTAGAAATAAATCTAATAAATGATATGCAAGCCCTATACACAGTAAGTTGTATACCTCTATCGAAAAACATTAAAGAAGACCCAAATAAAGGGAATGATATTTTATGTTGATGGGCAGGGAAGTTTAACCTAAAAGTGTCATAATTCACATAATGATCTATAGCATTAATGCAACTCCCATCAAAGTTCACAACAGAATTTATGTGTTCATTTTTATGAAACATGACAAATGTACGAGGAAGAGCAAAGACTATCCAAGACACTTCTGAAGAAGAAGATGAAAGAGAAAAGACTACCTCTGCCAAACACAAAGACTCAGGATAAAGCTAGAGTAATTAAGGCAACTGTGTTATTGGCAGACAGGCAAAGTGACCAATGGAATGAAATAGTCTGAAACAGAACCATGCAAAAGAGGAACATTAAAATATGACCTAGGGGTCATGGCACATCTTTGGGGAAAAGAGAAACTGCTCAATGACAAAAAACAGGTTATCTCTATGGAAAAAGAAATGAACATGGATCCTCACTATACAAGCAAATCCTGAATAGATTAAGAACTTGAATGTCAAGAGAAAAAATTTTAACTTTTAGAAGAAAACATAGGTGACTTCTTCTAGCCTGCAAGTAAGGACTAATTTTTAAATAAGGCCTTATCTACAAAATACTTGACCACTACTCCTCAAAAGTGTCAGGGCATGAAAAGTAAAGAAAGCCGGAGAAACGGTCCTGGAGCAGATTAAGAGATGTGACAAACAGATGCACTGTGGTTTCCTGCGTGAGGTCCTGGAACAGAAAAGGCTGTGAATGGAAAAATCAGCAAAATCCAAACAGAGTCTGGTGTTTAGTTAATAGTAATGCACCAGTGTTGGTGTCTTAATTTTAACAATGTCCCATGGTAATGTAGGATAACGTTAGGGAAAATGGAAACTGGTCAGGGGAGACGGGAACTCTGAACTTACCAGCCTTGCAACTCTTCCATAGATCTAAAATTATCCCAAAAGATACTTATTTATTTTAAAAATAAATAAGACCAAAGAATCTCTAATGATAAAATACCAATAAACTTGACTACCTAAAATTAATAACTTTTTTTCATCAAAAATACCTTCAGGGCTTCCCTGGTGGTGCAGTGGTTGAGAGTCCGCCTGCCGATGCAAGGGACACGGGTTCGTGCCCCGGTCCGGGAAGATCCCATATGCCGTGGAGCGGCTAGGCCCGTGAGCCATGGCCGCTGAGCCTGCGCGTCCGGAGCCTGTGCTCCGCAATGGGAGAGGCCACAACAGTGAGAGGCCCGCGTACCGCAAAAAACCCAAAACAAACAAAAACTAAAAAACAAACAAACAAAAATACCTTCAGTCACTCATTGATAATTGTTAAAAACTGCTGTATTGTTAAAACCCAGGTATCTGGGGATTCATTATATTATACTTCCGACTCTTATGTGTTTGAAATTTTCCACGATAAAAAGTAAAAAATTAAAAAAAACACACAATTTAACAAACAAACAGAAGACACCCTAAAGAAAGTGAAAAGACAAATTACAAACTGGAAGAAGGTATTGCCATAAATATCATTGATGAAAGATTACTACCAAATATACATAAAGACCTCCTAGAAATCAGTAAGTAAGAAAACACAACGCAGTAGAAAATAGGCAAAGGATATGAACAAGCATTTCAGAGAAAAGGAGCCAGTTCCGACTGAGGAACTGCCATTTCTACTACCCGTCCGGGAAAGCATCCTTACTTTCTGGGACAACAAGATACTCCACAATAATTTGGAGAATTGTCTGAGGATGGCCAAAGTGACTGCAGGGCCCCTCTGGCCCACCACGGGGACCCCGTGATCTCTCAGATCACGTTTAAGGAAAATGTATTCAACTGGTTGTTGAAAAGCCACCCAGGCCAAGATATTTTCTAAAATTCAGTGTCCATCCTAGATGTGTCAGCTTCTTTGTCTAATCACAAGGAAACCCCAAACCAGCCCCAGTTGGGGGGATCAATCAAAGATGGCCAGTAGCATCCCTGTGTTTGGACAACAGCAGCATCCCTGCGTTTGGACAAGCCGGACTTATTCTTCATCCTATCAAAGCGTGTTAGGAGGACCTATGGGATTTGGGACAGGTGGTATGGAGGAGGGTTTAAGGGCATGGGCTTTGCTCTGGGTTGGTTACTGTTGAGACACAGGGGTAAGTTATGCCCAGACGTCTTAACCCTGTCTATGGGGAGGGCAGGCTAGAGCAGCTGTCACTTATTAGCCAGAGCGGGTGTCTGGTACTTTGCAGCTTTGGCAATGGTCGTGTTTTCTCTGTGTTGAGACATGATCAGAAGGTGGTTTTGTTTTTGTCATGACCAGCATGGTCACAGGGTGGCCCTGGGGTTCTGTGATATCGCTGGGCTTCAGCAGAACACTGACCCCTTCCTGTGGATGCCGGCTGCTCAGAGCAGCACCACGGCCCAACTGGCGGGATCTGCCAGTGCCTGGGTCTCGGGGATGCTTCTCTCCTTTTCGGAGAAATTCTATAGAACTGCCTCCTGCTCTTCCATAAGCTCACAAAGGACAATGAAATATTGAGAAATGTTTCCACATTGAAATAGACTGAAGAGAAATGATACTGCATGATCTGGGCTTCGATTCCAGATGAGAAAAATATAAAATGTAAATCGGGATTGTTATTAGCTAGTGGTGGTTTATAAATGTCTCCTGCTTCTGATTGCCCTGTGGTTATGCAAGAGAACACACTCAAGTATTTAGTGGCAAAAGGTGTACAGGATCAGCAACTTATTCTCAATCAGTTCAGGAAAAAGAATGTTTACATAAATAGAGTAATAGAGTGATTTATTGCTCAAATAAACCAAATTGAGCAAAATGTAAATAATTGGTGCATCTGAGAAGGGGCATAACAGGGTTCTTTGTGCTATGCTTCCAACATTTTTGCATGTTTGAAATTACAAGAAAATGAAAATTCATCCTCCCCCACCCCAAAAGGGCAAACCCTAAACAGGATGGTTTTTCTTAATTTTCTTCTTCCAAAATGGCAACAAAAACATAGCCCAACAGCTGGGGCTCCAGAGCCTGTACTTGCCTGGAATGAGGAGGACTCAGGCCCTGGTTTCTCCACGAGGCACAGGGAAGGAAGTGGGGCTGGAAACCGCGGGTCTCTGTGTCCTCTGCTGCTCTGACTTGGCGACTTCAGCCAGAAGTGGGTTCATCACCGCGTGGGTCTCAGGCATCACTTAGATCAAGTCTTCTTTTCCAAACATGAAAAATGAAGCACAGCACCATTAAAGTTTGTTCTCAAATTCAGGCTTCACAGAGTTGTGAGAACAGTGGGACGATGTTTCTGAAAGTGTTTTGACAAGAATGAAGAGCCATGAAAGTGTAAGATATTATCAGTAATAGACACAGCTTTTTTCTTAGTTTTTGTTTTGAGTTATGTTCTTCACTCCAGTGAATCTGATATAATTATGCACAAGTCATTTTCTTTCATTCTATGCCTATTTTAGTTTTTTTTTAAAAAATAAATGCTGATTATTATCAAATGACTCTTCTGCATCTGTTGGTATGATTATAGATAAGGATTTTATTGATATTCTGAATTTGTGATTGAATTATATCAATAGATTTCCTGATATTTCCTTGCATTCCTAATCAGAATTTATCAATTTTTGATATGTTGCTTGAGTCAGTTTGCTAATATTTTACTTAAAATTTTTTGCATCTCTATTTATAAGGGAGATTGATTTATAACTTCATTATTTGATTTGTCTTTCAAGTTTTGATGTAAATGATGCAGGACTCATAAATGAGTGAATGAACTGTTTTTATGGCCTGGAATAGTTTAAATAACCTTGGAATGAACTGTTCTTTAAAGATTAGATAG
The DNA here is from genome assembly GCF_011762595.2 of Tursiops truncatus. Taxonomy (NCBI): domain Eukaryota; kingdom Metazoa; phylum Chordata; class Mammalia; order Artiodactyla; family Delphinidae; genus Tursiops; species Tursiops truncatus. Next base: position 158,311,348 of record NC_047035.1, on the reverse strand, counting down.
AACTCAACTGTGACATTGTGTTAATGGCAGATTCTCAAACAACATTTCACTTTTTTCTACAGTAATTGTTCTATTATTCTTTCATCAATTTTGACAATTGTACTTTTTCTAAGAAATCATCCATTACCTCTAAGTTTTCAAGTTTTGTCAAAGAATTGCAAGTGATAGTCTCTTAAAATTATTTTAATATCTATGTAGCTGTGGCTCTATCTCCTTTTTCCTTTTTCAACTTGTAATCAGGCTCAGAGGGCTTTTTCCATATTGAGTTATTCAAATAACTCTAGGATTTATTCTTGTAAAAATACTTTGGTTTTTTATTTCACTGATTTCAGCATTAATGTTTTTAATTCTTTTTCTTGTACTTTCTGTTAATCTTATTTTTCTTTTTTAATTTTTAAAAATGACTGCTAAGTTATTTTATATTTTTGTTTTTATTCTTTAATTATGAAGGGATTTAAGGCTATAACTTTTCTTTGGAATATAGCTTTAACTACACCCTGTATATTTTGGCATAGAGTGTTAAAGAAACTTTAATTTTGATTTTTGGTGGGTTTTGTTTTGTTTTTTGGTTCCAAGGGTTATATTGAAGGATATTTTTCTTTCTTTCTTTTCAAATTTACATTCAGTAAAATTGACTCTTTTTAATTACAGTTCTATACATTCTGACAAATGCCATCTCACAACCACAACAATGGAGATACTAACAGGTCCATCACACTTCCCCTGCCCGCCACGTTATTCCTCTCTGTTACCACTTTGCAGTCAAACTCTCCACCAAGTCTTAGACCCTGGCCATCACTGATCTGTTCTCCATCCCTGTAGTTTTTCCTTTTCTAGAACATCATATAAATGGAATCCTAGAATTTGAACCTTTTGAGTCTGGCTTCTCTCACTTAACATGATACATTTGAGATTCATGTACACTGCTGCATGTGTCAATAGTTCATTTCTTTTAATTGCCAAGCAGTTTCCCATTGTATGCATGTACCAGTTTATCTAGGCAGCAGCTGACGGACATTTGGGTTGTTTTCAGGTCTCAGCAATTATCAATAAACTGCTAAAAATATCCCCACAGAGGTTTTTGTGTGAACATAGGTTTTTGTTTTACTTAGGTGAGTATCCAGAAGCGGGATTGCTGGGTCACATGGCAGGTTTGTGTTTAACTTTATACAAACGGTCAAACAGTTTTCCCTAGTGTCTGTACTATTTTGCATTCCCACCAGCAATGTATGAGCTTTCCAGTAGCTCCACATCCTCACCAGCACTTCATATTATTGGATCATAATGGTGGAGAGTGTTTCTTAACTTTCAAGTTTTAAATATCATTTTGGCCATCTTTGTAATGTGTACTTTTATTATCTCTTACCTATCTAATTGAATTGCTATGATCACGTAGATAACGTAGCCAGTAAACTTTCTGCTTTTTAAAATTAAGGTTTTCTCTGTCATTGATCTTTTCCATAAATATACATATATTTAACTTTTATTGAGATATATATAGCTCACATACCGTAAAATTCACCATGTAAAGTATATAATTAAGTGGTTGATAATATATTCACAATGTTGTGCAAATATCACCCCTATGAATGGAAGATTTTTATCATTTCAAAAAGAAACTCCATAGCCAGTAGCATTCACTCCACATCCCCCTCTTCCCAGCCCACAGCAACAATTTATCTACTTTCTCTCTCTATGGATTTGTGTATTCTGGACATTTCACATAAATGGAATCATACACTATGTGGTCTTACAGGACTGGCTTCTTTCACTTAGCATCATGTATTCAAGGTTCATCCATGTTGTAGGTGGCACGTATCGGAATTCCATCCCTTTTTGTGGCTGAATAACATTCCATTGTATGGATACAGTACATTTTACTTTTCCATTCTTCAGATGATGGATATTTGGGTTGTTGCTCCATTTTTTGGTATTATGAACAATGTGACTATAAATACTTGTATCCGACTTTTTGTATGAATATAAGTTTTCAACTCTGCTGAGTATATACCCAAGAGGGAACTGCTGGATCGCATTCTATGTTTACATTTTGGAGGAACTGACACATTTTCCAGGGCAGCTGCACCGTTTTATTATCTTCCCACCAGCAAAAGATTCTCATTTCTCCACATCTTTGCTCACACTAGTTCTTACAGCCATCCTAGTGGGTATGAAGTGGTAGCTTTTTGTTGGTTGATTTGCATTTCCCTAGTGACTAATGATACTGGGCATGTTTTTCATGCACTTATTGACCATTTGTATTTCTTCTTTGAAGAAATGTCTGTTTCTTGGTCATTAGCTGACTCAATTATCAGACTGACTGCCACGGTATCAAAAAGTTTGTATTCTAATAACCCTTATTCTACTTAATATTGACCCCAAGACGCAAGAGGAGTGATGCTGGCAATGCGAATATGCCGAAGAGAAGCTGCAAATGCCTCAGTAAGTGAAAAGGCAAAAGTTCTTGACTTAATAAGGAAATAAAATCATATGCTGAGGTTGCTAAGATAATGAATCTTCTATCGATGAAATTGTGAAGAAGAAAAAACAAATTCATGCTAGTTTTGCTGCTGAAACTCAAACTGCAAAAGTTACAGCCACAGTGTGTGATAAGTGCTTAGTTAAGATGGAAAAGACATTAAATGTGTACAGTAAGGCATTTTGAGAATGAGGGACCACATTTACATAACTTTTATTATAGTATATTGTTATAATTTTTCTATTTTACTACTGGTTATTGTTATTAATCTCTTACTGTGCCTAATTTATAAATTAAATTTTATCATAGGTATGTATAGGAGAAAACATAGCATATATAGGGTTTGGCACCGTCCACGGTTTCAGCCATCCACTGGGGGTCTTGGAATGTATCCCTCACAGATAAAGGGGGACTAGTGTATTTCTGGAATGCAAAGTTCTCTGTATATAAAACTGCATATCTATTAAACTGTATTTGTTGATTATCTTGTTCAATTTCTGTTTTTACATGCCTTTTTATCTAATAGGTTGGCAATTCTGAGATTGAATCATTAAAATCTCCTACCATAATTGGCACCATGTTGATAATTTTTGAAGCTGGGTGATGAAAATACAGGAGTCGTAACACTTTTATAACATAGTGTAATTCTCTCCTCTTCTATGTATGTTTGGAAATTTCCTTAAAAGGAAGTTTATTTCTTAAACCTTCAACTACAGTCACACTTTTACAACATTCTCTTTGCATTCCTAATCATTTTTGCTTTATACGTTTAGCTGCTATGTTGTTTGGTGAATACAGATTTATACTGATTATATTTTTTTCATAAAGTCTGCCTTTATTATAAGGCCTCTTTCTATTTTGTTTTGTATTAGTAATCTTAAACACTACTTGGTCTAAGGTTAATATTGCCACTTCTGGGTGTTTTCCTCCCTGTATTTGCCTGGATCACTTTGCCTATTCCTTCATTTTCATCCTATCTTGATTGGTTTAAGTGTGCTTCTTATAAACAACATACAGGTTACGATTTCTGTATTTTAATATAACAGGGAACTCAGCCTATGCACACTTAGTGTAACAAAGATTATAGGTTTTAAACCTTACGTACTACTTTGTTTACTATTTATTTTATACTGTTGTTTCTTCTCTTTTCCTTGAGTTTGCTGATGTGATCACATTCTCCTTCCCATCTCCCTTTTCCTTCTTGTTAGTTAGGAGATTTACAGGCAAGCTGCTTTCCTACCGGAAAGATGGATGCCGAAGGGCCACTCAGGGTGCCTGGATACTGCCTCCGACTCCCACTCCAGCTCCAGAGACGAGGCCTTGATGGCTCTGAATTGGGCTCAAGAACCAGCAGATCTGCATGTCTGTGTTCACTCCTGAAATGGAAGTATTAGAGTTGTTTGTATAAATTCTCCCTGAACAGAATTGCAAGTCCTAAAAATATACGACTGTGAAGCATAACAGAATTAAGCCTCTCAGATCCAGGATTCCAGCTACACCAAAACACACAACTTTTCTAGTTCTGTGTGGTCTCTTCAAGTTTCTGTATCCTTAGCCAAGGAAATGGAGACCTTCCAGGATGTGGGGCTGGGGAGTGGGGATGAGGCAAGGGGCAGGTGTGGATTTTTGTTAGTCCTTAGCTGACTTGAGAAAAGTTCTACCATAATTTTCCATTTTCCTAGTGGATACCATCCTACACCTGGTACACAGGGACAAATATTTCTCTACCACTGTACGTAAAAACAAAACACAGAGCAAACGATGTCTCTCCACCATGGCACTCCATTACCTCATGAAGAAGGAAGCTTGAGAACGTTACAACTACCCTGCAGGTTCCTGGACCCAGATGGATCACACAGGCCACTGCACGATCAGGTAGTTTAGTGCTTTTAGTTCCCGGTTATTATTACAGTTTTGCTTGTAGCATCGTTTCTATTCCAAGATCCTTATCTAGCACTTACGTTACACGTTCCTGACCACGCTATCATTTTACATATATCACAACACACACACTGCAAAGCTCATTGCCCATCACTCCAATCTTGAGGTCTTTTTTTCTGCTTTATTTGTAGTTTGATTAGAGTCCTCAAGTATAATATGTTCATCAAATGGAAGTAGATTATGATTTATTCTCTGAATCTTTGCACAATGTTGAATATTTGTCTTTTACCCTAATAGTTGTAATCTTGGCTGCTTTTCTCTCAGTAGTTTTAAATGTTATTCCACCATTTCTAGCTTTCAGTGCTCTAGAAGACAAATCCAGTGCCTTGCTGATTCTTTTCCTTTTAGTCCAGAGTATGAAAGATTTTTCTCTTTTCTCTTGGAATTCAGAAATTTTACTAGGATATTCCTTAAGTGGCTGTTTTATTAATCCAGACTGGGATCTGGTAAATTTATTCACTTTGAGCGCTCAAGTCTTTTTTTTTTAGCACACAGGAATTTATTATTATTATTTTTTAAATTATTGCTTCTCCTCTACCTGGTTCTTTTACCTTTCTGGGAATTTTACTATCCACATGTAAGGTCTTCTGGATCTAACTTTCAAGTATGTTATCTGTTCCTTTAATATTTCCATCTGTTTGTAATTTTGTTCTACATTCTTTTGGCTGCGTTGGGTCTTCATTGCTGCGCGTGGGCTTTCCCTAGTTGCGGCGAGTGGGGGCTACTTAGTTGCGGTGCGCGGGCTTCTCGTTGTGGTGGTTTCTCTTGTTGCGGAGCACGGGCTCTAGGTGCGCGGGCTTCAGTACTTTTGGCTCACGGGCTCTACAGCGCAGGCTCAGTAGTTGTGGCGCACAAGCTTCGTTGCTCCGAGGCATGTAGGATCTTCCCGGACAAGGGCTCGAAACCCGTGTCCCCTTCATTGGCAGGTAGATTCTTAACCACTGCGCCACCAGGGAAGAAGCCCTGTTCTACATTTTGAGACTTTTCTTTTCACTGAATCTTCTGGGCCACTAATTCAGATCTCAACCATCCTCTACTTTAATTCATCAATTGAAATTTTAAATGCAAGAGTCATGTTTCTTGTTTCCACAAAGTATTTTTATGCCATAATTCTCTTCGATTTTACTTTTTATTACTTTTGGTTCAAGTGGTTGAATGTCTCTGCGGATTCTTGTTTTTCCACAGGTCAGATCCCTTCTGGCGGGCTGTTCCTTTCCTTTGCTCACTCATGGCTCTATATACTCTTGGGGTCCAGACCCACTCAGGGGACACTTTTGCAATCCCAAGAGTAGTGAAAGGTCCACCATTGGCTGCCCTGTGTCAGGTGCTACGGCAGCCGCAGGCTGACAGGGAACAGGGCAGCTCTGCTGTCTGGGCTCCCCCGCTGCAGAATGAACCCTCTGCAGACTCAGGGCTGGGGGACCACTGCCTGGGAGACGGGTTAAGCACACGGGTCTTCCCCAGATCCTCTCTCTCTCCAGATGCGGAGCTCTGGTCATGGCCAAGGGCTCCCTCCTGCTGGTCCCACTCCCCTTCTGCCCAGGAAAGGAAGCTGGGGGCAAAGCAGGAGGCCTGCCAGCTTCACCCGCCTGCTGGCCTCAGCTTCTGTTGCATCTGAAAGGAAGCTGGTGGCTGAAAGGGGTTAGGAAAGAAAGCCTGCCATGAGCTTGCTGTTGTCATCCAGGGGCAAGCAGCCATGACGATGCCCATGAAAGGACTTATTCTTCGGCTGCAGAGAGAAGAGAGAAACATTTAGAGTACTGGTTCTTATTGGTGCTGGTGGCAGGCACATAGTATTTATCAAACACTTAAATTAATATGTCAGGCCCAGTGAATGGCACTCAGAGAAGCTGTCTCATTTCATCCTCACAACAATGCCCCAGTTATTTTTCAGCAAGAGATACTATGTAACCTGGTCGGGGTCATTTCAGGCAGCTAGCAAAATTATTTTTGTTTAAGATGTCTGCAGTTCAGCTTGGGCTGGAGATAGAGAGGCCTCCTGACAAGTGAGGGCCCAGAGCTTTAGCTCCTGCAGCCTGCGGTGCACGTGCAGGCATGCACACACACACACATGCACACACATACACATGCACAACACCCACGCACAATACACATACACACATGTACACACGTCTACGTGTGCAGGAACACATGCGTGTACACGTGCAGACATGCACACGTCTATATGCGTGTATGCACTCATACACACATACATACACATACACGTGCACACACGTGTGCACATGCACGCACACACACACCAGTTGTCACAACACGACAAAGTGCTGCCATCCATGTTACTCCCTAGGAAACCCTCTGTCTGCCAGAACTCACACCACCAGAGGGGGAGAGAGGTCTCCAGGAGGGCACAGTGGGAAACATTTGTTTTCCAAATCCCGCTTCCTCCCCGTGGCCCTGCCTTTCCCAGTCTCCTGGGCTGATCCTCCCACTTCCAGGGCCCTTCCGACTGTCTCCTTCCAACCAGAGCTCGAGACCTGTGACCCAACCCCTTTGCACAGAGAGAAAGGCCTCTTGCTGGTTTGTCTGGTGGAAAAGCAGAGGCGTTCGAAACCTGTGAGCCCACCCAGAACACCAGTTTGCACAACCAAACCCAAAGGAGCCCCAAATAGAGGAATTTTAGCCACTGAGGTCAGGGTCATGTTTGGAAGGAGGTTTGGCCTGAGATGTTCGCAGACCCCTCAGCGCACAGCAGCACAGCGGCCTGTAGGCAGCTTGCCTCCACAGAGCACGTTCTTGTTGCCCCAGCAATTGCAGCCTAGGGTCAGGGAAGATGCCCTCAGTACTCTTCCTTCCAGAAAAAGAGCAGGTGGCCTTTCTCGTGCCTCCAGAGAGCCTGGAGGATCCCCTCACTTGGTCCATGGGAGCACCGAGAACATGGACTTGAGCTGAGAATCGAGGGGCCTCCCTGGGTGTTGCTGCTGAGCGTGAAAGAATTGCATTTACACCAAAAACGTAACCAGGGACTGGACTCAAAAGCAAACCTTTGTCTTACGTAGACTCCTCCTTCACCCCAAATGCTCAGAGGCAGGTCGTGAGCCTCCTCAGCTCTGAGCACTTGAACACTTAGTCTGGTCCCCATGGGTGGTGCCTCCCAGCAAAGTGCACACCATCATGGAGCTCGGTATGGAGACCAGCATAAGTGAGGGTGCTTAGCTTGCAGCAGAGAAGTTGTGAAGAGTTCCCTCGTAGCAGGGGATTACTTGTGTCCTCTGCTGCTCCAGAGAACCAAGCTGGAACCAAGAGGGGAGCCTGGGAATGAGGCATAAAGAAGCAAGCTCGATAGGGGAGAAGCCTGTGGACAGTGGTGCACCAGGGAACGGAAAACCGACACGGCAAGGCTTCCAGGCACCCCAAGCCCAGGGTGAGAGAACGCAGGGGACTCAGCATCTTCCAGGCAGTCCCAGGACCAGGCGTTCCTGGGCGGGAGAGGCCCCACAGCCGGGGGTGTGAGACAGCATCTGGAAGGTCCTTCCTCCAAGGACCGTAACAGCTCTTGGGGTGGGAGTGGGGGGCAGCAGGGCCGCATCAGCACCCGGGTTCTGGCCAAGGCCCAGTCTTAGGAGCAGCTCGGGGGAGGGGAGCAGACCCACCCTTGGTTAAAGCCCAGCCCGAAGGCCTTGGCCAGTGGAATGAGACGCGAGGGTAGAAAGGAGAAGCAAAAGGAGCCGCGGTCTGAGGCTGCTTCGCGGGGCCCATGGCCAGCTGGCCCTGGGAGGGTCTAGCAGAGCACATGTGGCCTGGGGATGGAGTGCAGTGTGTGCAGTTGGGGAGACTTGGGAAGCCGGGGAGACAGGAAAGCAGGGGCCACCTGAGGACATGGTGATGCCCTTCACGCTTACAGGGTGAGGAGTTTACCCACTTGACTCTTAGGGCCTAATCCAGCTCCAACCATGGTTCCTACTGAGGCCCCTGAGACACAAGGCCTGGAAGCTGCTGTCCCTGGCCCTCAGCATGCACACTGGCCTCCTTGCTGGAATCGAATGTTTCAGAAACGGTCCCCCATGGCAACCTCTTCCTCCACCCTCTCTCTCAAAGTCTCTCCAAACGGGGGCCTCTTGACTTCCTCTGCAGGCGCAGCCTCGTTCCAGCCTCCAGAGCAGCCCCTGCGGTAGTAGAAGAGGGATCTGGTCCACACTGCTGGCTCGGGCCTGTCTGGTGTCCACGTCTGCTGCGTGAACGTCCTCCTGTGTCTGAGACTCTCAGGCTCCTCTTGGGTTAAGGAAGGAAGTTGTAAAGAATTACCTCTCAGCAGGGGGTGACACGGGTTCTCGGCCTGCCCCGTGCTCAGATCCCTGTTATGGAAACCCTGTCCTCGGCTTGCACGGTCCAGGCTCGGTGGCCGGGCCCTGATGTCCGCCGACTCCTTTCCTGATGGCAGCGTTCGCGCTTCCTCAGCCTGCAGCCATCTCGGGGTGCCGACTGCAGCTACTGCCTGCTGCCTCTCTGCTGCATCCCGTCCTTGTCTCAGGCAACCCGCCTGCCAGCCTCTGAATAGGTTCTAAAAGCAGAGCCAACATGTGGGCTGTGAAAGAAGAGGTGAGGAAAGAAACCTCCAAGGTTTTGGCCTGAGAAACTGGAAGGAAGGAGTGGCCATCAACTAAGCCAGGCAAGGTTGTAAGTGGCACACGTGCGGGGCAGCTGGAGGAGGCCTGGGAATTCAGCTGTGGATATGCTCAGTCAGAGACGCCCACTGGCCATCCAGGTATGGAGACTGAGTTGGCCATTGGAGTGTGGGAGAGAGGCCTGGACTCAATGTTATGATTTTGGACGCCGTTGGCATTTAAGCCATTGCACTGGGTGAGATCACCAGAGTTGATAGAGAAAAGAAAGTCTGAGACGCCTGTACATGAAGAGATTGGGGAGAAGAGGAAGAACCAGCAAGAAGACTGCTTACTGGAAAACTGCTTGCTTTTTTCAGCAGATAACTAGTAATCTGCTGATCCAGATGCTGGGATCTGACCAGAGCTTTTCTTCTTTGTGAGTTTCCTTATCATGCGTTTCGTACTTTACGTGCAGACAAGATGCTACATACTCACCATGAGCACAGGTCTTCTTGAATAGTTCTGGCCGCAGACTTGGGTTGCTCCGATCCTTCCCCATGTTCTCCTGGTACGTGTGGGATTGGTGGTGAGCACTTGCAGGAAGATACAGCAGAAACAGAAGCAAAAGCTCTGTCCAGGGAGCAGAGCAGTTTCTGGTGGACTGAATAAGATTTAAGGACAATCTTCTCTCTCCAAATACGCTAACCAATCATACATGCAAAGTGGGCATTTGATTTTTTTGTTCGTGTATATATTCTTCATCTGGTAAACGGTGATTCTTTGGGAGCTATTCCTCAATGTCTTTTTAAGGAAAAATCAGAAAAATTTGTATTTAGTTGATTTTTATACCAAAGTGTAATCTCCAAATTAAAGTATAAAATACTTAAAATATAAAAACCCACAAAAATTTAAGCACACCCATTTTAAAAATGTATAAAGGGAACTGTATACGTTTTCTAGGACTGCCATAACAAAGTACCATAAACCTGGTGGCTTAAAATAGCAAAATTTATTCTCTCACAGTTCTGGGGGCTAATAGCCCAAAACCAAGGTGTCGGCAGAGTTGGCCTCTCTCTGAAGGCTCCAGAGGACCCTTTCTTGCCTCTTCCTGGTCTCTACTGGTTATCTCTGATGCTTGTGGCTACATCACTCCAATCTCTGCCTCTATCTTCACGTGGCTGTCTCTCCTGTATGTCTGTGTCCAAATCTCCCTTTTCTTATAAGGGCCCCATCATTGTATCAGGGCCCACACTAACCCAGTGTGACCTCACCTTAACTTGATTACAACTGCAAAGACCCTATTTCCAAAGAAGGTCACATTCACAGGTTCTGGGTGGACATGCAGTTTCGGGGGAACACTAACCAACCTGGGGCAGTAATTGGGAGCAAACGACAATCAACGTGTAACTAAATACAGGGTATTAGACGAGTCTCATTAAAATGAACGTACACACCCACTGCAAAACAGTTAACGAAGTAAGCCCTTCAGGCAGAAGCGGACTGACCCTAATCCTGAGTTCACATCACACCTCGCATCTCTCAAGTGTTTTTTCAGAAACCACAGCACAGTGCTCCACTGAGTCCCCTGAGCTCCCTGAGTTGGCCCCATCCTTGCCCCTTTATGAGTCACCCCTGGGGGGATTGATGGTCTGGCAGGGGCAAAGATGCATTAGCTAGCTGCCTGGTCCTTTAGCTCTGCTTCCCGGAGAATCCCAGATTGGTCACTTTGGGGAACTCCCACTGGTGCCAGAGCTTTTGGATCGAGTCAGCTGGGATTTAAATGACTGGGTCAGGGGCTTCCCTGGTGGCGCAGTGGTTGAGAATCTGCCTGCCAATGCAGGGGACATGGGTTCGAGCCCTGGTCTGGGAAGATTCCACATGCCACGGAGCAACTAGGCCCGTTGAGCCACAACTACTGGGCCTGCACGTCTGGCGCCTGTGCTCCGCAACAAGAGAGGCCGCGACAATGAGGCCCGCGCACCACGATGAAGAGTGGCCCCCGCTCACCGCAACTGGAGAAAGCCCTCGCACAGAAACGAAGACCCAACACAGCCAAAATTAAAACAGAAACAAAAACAAAACCTTCAATGTTTAAAATAAATATAAATAAATAAATAAAAATAAATGAGTGGGTCAGCAGTGAGCCTGATTGACTTTTCCAGATCAAGGCTGGCCTCGTGAAGGAATGCAAACCGGCTCTCTCTGTTTGGACACGGGCCGATGCCAGCGTGGAAAAGGGCAGAGGCGGCGGGGTCAGGCTGTGGACACCTCTTCTTCAGCCTGAGTGCCTCTGGCCCTGCTTCATGGAGCAGTGCCCGGGGTGGCCCAACCCAGGTAGAGCAGGTGGTGTACAAGCAGCGACGGCATCCCCCCTCCTTTCCCGTCCCCCTTCCCCATCCCTTCCTACACCACGCATTTCCAGTTTACCGTTTCTCCAGGTGGCTGGAGAACCACATCTTCCTTGGCTGCCACCATCGAGAGATGGTTATTTTTAAACGTACTGCCTAAACACGGCGTCTCAGAAATTTCCTCCATGCACGGCATTGATTTGAATTTAGTCACCTCAGCAGTATATGACTAAAATGCTAAAACAGCTTTTTTTTTTTTTTTTTCTATTCAGCTTTTCCTTTGTCAGAGGACTTCCGTTGCATCAGTGACCTCCTTGAGCCACATGTTAGGTACAGTTTATGTTAAACCAGCTTATTTCTGCTAAAAGTAGATCTTTGCTTCTCTGTGTCTATCCTTTCTTCCCCAGAAGACAAACTAATGAAACCCACCCACTCTGAGAAGGTCAGGCTCTCAGCACAGGATCAAGTGCTGTGCTGGGACAGTACCACCCTGTAATGATACCTAAACAGGGCGGTTATAAAAGTCACAGAACATTTCCATCGTTTTCCTGCAACACCAAAGTTCTTCCAAGGAAAATACTGATCTGGCCACAGAGGATAAAATTAGCAACCCACTCACTTCACCCCTCTCCCCATGGCTGTAAACCTCAACACAGGCTGCAATTCTTCAATTATTGTAACTATAAATAGTAAACAATGGAGAAAAAGAAAACAATAAACGAAAACTGAAAAAACCCTGCCTTTCTTATTTAAGTTCTTTTCCACAAGTTGGTTCTCAAAGGTTTCTTCCTTTTGCTGAAAAACAGTACCGTTAAAGTTGCCGGGAGAACGCAAAACACAGGTATATTCCTCCCTCTAGGTAACTGCCTAACACTAACAAAGATTGTGAACATAAGAAATGATCATATGGCACTTTGACTTATGGCTCAATGTTGCTGCTTCTACAAACGGGTCCTCGCCTCCAAGTAGGGTGACAAAGACCACCGTCTGAAGTTCTAGGAAGACAAACCCTAGAACGTGTATAAACAACTAGATATTCTCATCCCTGTTCATTCTTGTTTTCATGATTTAAGACGTATGTACTGTATTCGTGTGGTAGTAAATGTCTGTTACTCTCTAGTTGCATTTGTCCTGGAAATTAATTCAAGGGCTAAAGAGTCAGGGGAGTGAGAACGGATTAAGCAGCCTCCAGGATTGGATTCTGAGGTTCAGGTTCAGAGCATCTACAAGGCGGAGCACCAGGCCGGTACGAACAACCGCCACCTCCACTGGGTTATCTCACAGGCACGACAGGCACGTCGTGTGCGAGGTGCCTGGAACAGAGCTCATCCGCTCCTTCTCCACCCTGGCCTCGTCCAGGTCCCCCATCTCACTGGATGGCATCACTGTGACAGCCAAGAAAGAGTCTGGGGTCATCTCACTCACCCCTCTCCTCGCTCACCCAACTCACTGGGAAGTGGTGTCAGCTCTATCCACTGCCCCCTCTAGAGGGCGCCACTGCTCCTCTCCTAACGGCCGCTTCTGCCCAGGCCTCCTGCGTTCACACGACTGCCTTCCGCCCTCCCTCCAGAGTCCATTCTGCACACGAAAGCAGCGTAGCCATTTCCCACTGAACTTTGCAAATACTCTGAAACAGTTCACGAACACCAAAAATAGAAATATATACACTACACACCATAATTAAAGGAATATTCATGCACCCACCACCTAAGAAAACATGACCATCATCTTTTTTCTTTTCACGCAAATGGAGTTCACCCACGTAAACACCAGCCGCTCAGGCACACAGGTATTCTGGATCCGCTCGGGATCCATGCTGTTGCCCCTGCACTCTCCTGCCTTTTTCTGCCTTTCAACTTCTCTTACAAGACCTCCTCCGAGAGCCAGGAGTTCCCTTCGCGAGCACCTACACTTGGAATGGCATGTTCACTTCCGACTGTCACAAGTCTAAACGCTCCACGTGGGCACAGACCGTATCTTGGCTGCTGCTGGTTGCAGCAATGGGACCCACACAAGAGCTGGCCCCAGGGCATGGCTGTTAGGTGACAAAGGAAGGGGGACTGCCTGAACACTGGATGAAGGCTGGGGAGGAAAACCTTTTATTTCCCAGGGGGCACAGTCACAGCAGGTCAAAATCATTCCTGCCCATCAGTGAAGCCCCACCTTTAACGAACTCCAACCAATGGGGCTTACGTCTCACCTAGGATTGCCTGATTTAATCGCTTCAGCCTAAGGTGTGCTCCATGAACATACCAATCTTCAACCAGTGAGCTTTTCTGTATTAATTTCCACTCATTTAGCTACGGCGCATTTACAACTGCCCTTAGGAGTAGTATTTTGAAAGCTCACATCTTTACTCTGACCTCGCTCAACCAAGAATCTGTCCTAGGGACCAAAAATTAAGAGCTCAATAAATTACCCATTGCTACCATAGAGCTCAAAAACTTCTAATTGAAAACAGGCTTGCATTTAATATATGCACTTGAAATAAATGTTCTATACTTGTGCATGTGAATGTAAAATATTAAATTCACAAGTACTCTCTGCCATGAATCAGTTTTGAGCCAAGTCACTTAACCATGTATATTTACAGCTTAAATAAGTACCTTAAGAAACTAAAATAGAAAATGTTTATTATATCACAGATTAACTAGACACAAACTTTTATTCTGAAAAGTCAGGAAAAACTATTCTTCATGTACAACATGAAGTTATTTCTATCTAATGCACAGGCTACTCTATATAAATAGACTGTATTTATTAGGTCCACAGTCCTGCCTGGGTTTTTTGTTTGTTTGTTTGTTTTGCCGTACGCAGGCCTCTCACTGCTGTGGCCTCTCCTGTTGCGGAGCACAGGCTCTGGATGCACAGGCTCAGCGGCCATGGCTCACGGGCCTAGCCTCTCCATGGCATGTGGGATCTTTCCGGACCGGGGCACAAACCTGTGTCCCCTGCATCGGCAGGCGGACTCTCAACCACTGCGCCACCAGGGAAGCCCCTACCTGGGTTTTAAATTCAGGTTCTGCGGTTTCTGGCAATGACTCCTGGAAAACACTCTACATTTAGTTTCCTCACCTGTGAAAAGAGAGGAACGCTGCCTATTTAACAGGATTGTCTGAAGATCAAACAAATAAGATGTGGAAGCACCAGCCACAGTCTGCCTTCAATAAGGGTTTAAAAACAATTAACAGGAAAGTTATAGCATTACGGCATACACAAGTTATAAAATCCTATCAAGATCGTAAGTTATAAAGTAAAACACAAACCCCAGAGTGTCTATCCTTTTGTTTATATTAAAGCAATTCTCGTAAAGTATTGGAGCAAACCCTAGGATAAACCTGCACCTCCAGCAGCAATGCAAATATCTGGTTTCAAAGGGAAAGAGCAAAGTGTTGACAAGAGCTGCACATTGTTTGGTTGTAAAATACATCCCTGGCTCACATGTTAACCACCTCAGTCTTCAGGATTTCTTTTTTAGCTTCTGAAAGTTTTGGTCACGTTCTTTTCGTTTTCTAAGCTATAGCGTTGAGAGCCGTTCCTCTCCTCCCTCGCCTTGCCCTTCTGTCGCTCCGACCCCTCCTGCCCACAGCACTGGGCACCACGCACAGAGCTGTGTGCCAAGGTTTGGCACCGTGACATCCACTGCCTGACCCCACCCGACAGCCTCAGCTCTTCCCAAGCTCCTGCTCCCCCGCAGAAAGTGAGCTAAACCCATCCTACTCACCGCCCTCTCGGGAGCGGGCTCGGTGAAGGGCATGACAAGCGTGTCTCCAATATGTCTCCTTTCAGGTGCAATGGGGAAAAGGGTGGGACAACAACTCCTGTCAGTCACTTCCGTCGACCTCAGCACAAGTATTTTGTCCATTTTTCAATATATTTTCTTGACAATTAGGCATCAGGATAAGACTTAATTTAACATTTATAAATATTTAAGAAAAAAAGGAATCAATTTGGAAAACTTTATCAAGTTATAAAAACAAAGGTTTGTTTTTTTGACAGTGGACGTACAGTATTACATGGTTTGCCGTTATTTTCTCTCTGGGGGAAAAAAGGGAAAATGAGAAATACAGTATAGAAGTCATTAAAAGCTCAGTAGATTTTTTAAACACTTAAGAGACATGAGTTAGAAGTGCCATCAAACGAACCAACTGAAAAGCCATTTTTGCAACAATAAGAGAAGTTTGAATATGGACCCTATATTAAGTGATATGAAGTTACTGTTTATTTGTTAAGTGTAGTAAAGTAACTGTGGTTGTGGTTTTTTTTTTTAAAGGCCTTTTCTGTTAGAGATATAAACTGAAGTATTGTAAGTGAAATGATACATGTAGGATATGCTTTAAAATATCTCAGCTTAAAAGAAATTGTATGTGTGTGTTGTGGTGGGGGAAGGGTAGATAGATAATAAATATGAAAACAGACCAGAGCATTCTAATGGTGCTGTTGATATATATAATAAACAAAATAATGGACTTTCATGTCTATGCAAGTGGCAGCTGGTGTAACGCATCACACAGATTAAAAAACCAAAAAAAAGAAAGGTGTTTAGGTTATGCACTGCTAAGAACACCTGTGACGTCGGAGAGTGACTCTAGTGTGAACGTGGTAGGGGGTGGAAGGGTAACAGGCAGGCAGGAGTATGGGAGGAATACACCGGGAACACAAGACCACCTACAACCCAGAGGAAGGGAGAAGGGAAAGCAGCAGAGGCGGGGCATTAGTCTACATTAGAACTGACACACTGTGGAAACAAAAGTAAGACAACCTTTGAATGACAGCTCTTTCTGAGCCACATGTGAGGTCACACACATTCCCCTCACTTTTGGTTCTGAGCTGCAGCAGGACACCACCAGAAACTCTTGATGGAATTAAATCCTCACTATTCAAAATGCTCAAATCCAATGTAGTTCTAATCCATAAAAATAAAACATTCTTTATGATGAATGCATCTTTATGCATTCAAAAACAACAATCTAGACATTTTTCATGTAGGATTTAAATAGGAGTATAAGTGAATTACACTGTTCAGATACAAATGCAACTAAAGTTGCATGAGCTGCTTTGAAAACTCACGGACATTTATCTGTATTATTTTGTGATATTCCATCCACATAAAAAAGGCATTCTATTTCTTTATTTTTTTATTTGACAAGCAGCAATATCATGTTTGTCATTTTAATGTAGATACAATTATTAGGTTATCTGTCATATTACAATATTTAAGTTTTTTATCTTATGTCCTTTAAGATACATTAAAAAAAAAAAAAAAAAACATCAACTGCAAACGTGAAGGGGAGAAAAAGCATGGTACCCAGCCAAATTTCCACATTTCAGCAATACTTCACTCATTCTTTTTTAATAAAGTTTTAAGAAATGTCATAATGACATGAGCTTGAAATATCTCTAGGCATTTTCTCTGACGCTCATGACGTGGCACTGGTGATGTTGTAAACAGCAGAGAAACAGGGGCTGCCAAATGGCCAAATTATGGAGGCACAGGCCTGCTTTCTCCCACAGGACACACCGGATGGCGATGGCAATGACCTTCTCACATCCACACCGGGGGAGCGCACGTCACGCTACGTAGCTGTACTCATCTGCTGACGCCTGGCTGCGTTCGATGTACTGTTTGTCTATGAGAACTTCAATGCACTTCTTAATCATGCTGATACTAGGGTTAAACCGAGCTCTTGACTGGCTAATCACCTGTGGGAGAGACAGGATGTTTAAGTGCTCTTCTCACCAGGGGGGCACTGGAGCAAATAACTTTTTATGCAAACTAAGGAAAAAGCCCGACCTTTATGTTGTGAAGGGATAAAAACTGTGAAGAACATGGATACAGCAAAATCTAATAATAGTCATATATAACTAAATTAAACCATAAACTAATTCATCTATCTAACTACTCATATACACCCCTCAAGCTTCCACTCAACCCCTACTCAACTTTCAGCTCTTAGCTGATGTAACACCTGCTCAGGAAAGCTTTCCGCCACACCCCCAAGTCAAGACCTTTATACACATTCTCATGCTACTGTATACCTTTTCTTTGTTGCATGTGAGTGTAATTTTATATTTACTCCCATATTATTTCAATAACGCATTTCTTCCCTACTAGACTGAACTCCAAAACAGCAGGAGCCACATCCTGAGCTGCTCTGCACCCCATGGTGACCAGCACGGTGCTCCACACATGGTAGATGCTCGTGTATTCATGGAACGAGTGAGTGTGTGATGTGGTCCACGTCCTTCAATAACTGGACACAAGACTGAATCGGTAAGGCTTAGACCTCTAAATTCAAACATGAGTTTAATACTGAAATTTTAAGTGAGTACTGTTCTCATTAAGTAATGAAGCATTTCTTTATGTTATTTGGGAGTCGTATTATTTCTGTAACATCTTCATAAAGAAACATTCCTAATCCTAACACCCTCTGCCCCAAGAGGTCTTGAGGACTTTTCCCCCTTTTACCTCCTGAATAAGGGCATTATGCCGAAGTACTTTTCGTGCTTTCATGATACGAACTATAGCAGCTTGGAGGTACATTTTCCGATCCTCATCTACAGCACTTCTCGTCTGCTCCATTTCCTGTTTTACAAGGACAAAAAAAGCCAATGAGACATTAATTCACTGCACTTGTTTTTAACTCATTTTATTTGTGAGTTTAAATAAATCTCCAATCAATACTGAGAATCAAATTATACAATTATGTGCCCAATATAACATAACCATTACCAAAAGAAAATTTACAGTGAGTTATATATAATTTCTTAACTTAAAGTTGGAAGGTTATTTTTTAAAAAATGAACACTACTGTAAATTGTACTCAGTGTAAGTAGTCAATAAAGGAGAACTTAAGTGACACAGAGTAATAGTTTTCAAGACTGCTGTCCTATCAATGAGTAAAAACTTATACCACAAAGCTTGTAGACTTTAGTAACTGGCTCCAAGTGCACACTGGAGCAGGCTTCAAGGGCAAGAGCTGTGAAGGGCTCCATTTGACTCCAGCAGAGAAGCCAGCAAGGATGGGCCAGAAGGGCCTCTCTGCATGGAGCTCAAGGAAAGACAGTGGAGGAGAGGCACAAGCAGGCAATGCCACATCAGTAGGGATCTCATAACAGCTTTTAAAAGAGAAAATACAATCCATATTACAAATTAGTATCGTTAGCCTACAGGAAAATGAGATCTTGAACATTTTAGGGTTCAAATTTAACAGCAATTAACATTTGTCTCCCATGGGGGAGTAAGTCCCTGGAGCAGCCTGGCATCTCTGATACCTTCACATCCTGCCCCGAGCCCAAGGTCAGGGTGGCACATAGGAGGCAATCAGGAAACTTCAGTGATATGAATAGGCTGCCCCAGAACAACTGCTGCTGAGGTGAAACAAGCAACAGCAGATGTTCACCGTGCAAACGGCTCACCCGGGGTCGGACCCCACTCCAGACCAACAAGCTCACAATTTGAATTTTAACACCATCCCCCGTGGTTCATTTGCACAGGAAAGTTTGAGAAGCATTTTCTACAACTTTTCTTTGAAAAATGTGTTGTAAAGCCTTCTGATATTTTACAAATGAAAAATATGAGATTATATTACTATTCAAGGTAGAAATTTTTGGGAAGAATACAAAGCAAATTCATATATGTTAATATAGTTTAAGAGCAAATATGACTATGTTCATTGTGGCATTATTTACAATAGCAAAGATATGGAAGCAACCTAAGGCCCATCAATAGATGAATGGATAAAGAAGACATGATATATATACACAATGGTATATTACTCAGCCATAAAAAAAGAATGAAATCTTGCCATTTGCGACAACATAGATGGGCCTAGAGGGTATTATGCTAAGTGAAATAAGTCACACAAAGACATATGCTGTATGATTTCACATATACGTGAAATCTAAAAAACAAAACAAATGAACGAACACAGCAAAACACAAACAGAATTACAGATACAGAGAATAAACAGGTGGTTGCCAGAAGGAAGGGAGATGAGGGGAAGAGAAAAATAGGTGAGGGAGATTAAGAGTTATAAACTTCCAGTGGCAAAATAAATGAGTCATGGGTATGGAATGTACAGTGTGGAGTAATTTATGTAATATCTTTGTATGGTGACACATTGTAACTAGACCGGTCATGGGGATCATTTTGAAATATACAGAAATACTGAATCACTATGTTGTGTAACAGGAACTAACACAGTGTCAATTATACTTCAAAAACAAACGAACTCACAGAAAAAGAGATCAGATTTGTGGTTACCAGAGGCAGGGGGTGGGGGTGGGGAGAGAGGAAATTGGATGAAGGAGGTCAGAAGGTACAAACTCCCAATTATAAGATAAATGATGATTAGAGATGGAATGTAAACATGATAAATACAATTAACACTGCTCTGTGTTATCTACGAAAGCTGTTGAGAGGAAATCCTACAAGTTCTCATCACAATGAAAAGTTTTTTTCCTATTTATTTAATTTTGTATCTATATGAGATGATGGATGTTCACTAAACTTACTGTGATAATCATTTCATGATGTAGGTAAGTCAAATCATTATGCTGTACTGCTTAAACTTATACTGTGCTGTGTGACAATTATTAAAACTGGGAGAAAAAAACAAAAACAAAAGAGCAAATATGACTAAACTACGATAGCTTTTCCCTAAGATACTCATTATACTACTGTTTTTAAAATCTAAAATACTGTTTATAAAGTTAGTCAATGCAAAAAATAAACCAGAGAAGATGTATCATAATTTTGATATGAAAAGTTTTGCATTGGTCTCAATATTACCACTTGTGAAGTCCAATGCTTAAATATTTCCAAAAGAAACGACATTAGAAAGCATTTACCTGTGGTGTGTCTTTCTGCATTGATGTAGTAATTTTAAATTTTGTTCTTTTACTGCTAAAGTTCATATTTAATGAAAATGAAGATTCTGCATCAATGTCTTCCTACAATTAAAAATAATTCATTTACATTTATAAAAATAAAATCACTAAATAACAATTGTTGCAAATAATATGCCATGAAATTAAATAATGACCAAGGAAAAAAGACTCAACTCTCATAATCTTTTACATTATAAATATTATTTAAGAGAAAAATAATTGTCGTCTGTCAAGCAATGAAGGAAAAAACAATTCTTTCCTAATTTTATGCTTGATAGAATTTTAATCAGCTTAGATTTAGAATAAAGCTATTTTCTGGCCCAATTGTTTAATACATGACCACCAGATAAATGTGACGAGAGTCAAGCTCATTGGCTTAAACAGAATTTTAACATTTACATTTTTATAAAATAGCGAGGCTCCTAAGTTTTCCATCACATTTTGAAAAACCAAACAACCAAATTTTTTTTTTTTGGAATGCTGCAGTAACAAAATACCAATTAAAATAACCTGACTAGAGAAGCCAACTGGTTCCAATGGCACACAAGCATCACTTCCTCACCACCCCAGTGTGATTCTGACATCAGCCCTCAACGCCCATTTTATTCACTCTGCCAAAAGCGAGTGGACTTTTCTCAAGTGGAAGTTGTTAAGCCAATTTTTAGCTCTTAAGCTCTATTGGGCTTAAGAAAGCCACGCATGTCATACAGTGGAATCTGTCAACCAGCAGGACCACGAAGCACTTGGCAGATGGCACTTTCTCAATAATAACCAAAGAAACTCTATTAAAGAATGCCAGATTCATAATTAAAATTTAATGTGCAAACAACCTATCAATATTTATTTTGTACATTTTTGGGCAGTAAAAATAACATGCTTTAGAAAAATACTTAACTTTTTAGGCACTTAAGCTTAAAAATTTAAACTTAAAATTTTAAACTTAAAAACTTTTACTTATAATTCACTGACTTAACTAAAACCTTAATATTAAGAACTTAATGTTTTGTTAAGTTTCTGAAGTCAGAAAAATTAATCGTTTCTCAAAATTAAGAAAAGCTTGATTTGAATTTCAGCATATATGCCATTTAGAGCTATTCAATTATAGGCTACAAAAGTCATCATTAGCAAAATGAACTCATGAGAGAAATAAGTCGTAGGCCATGAACCAAAATTAAAATGAAGCATCATTTACAAGACTTTTTTCTTATGGGCACAATAATCTGAAGCAGGAAATTTAACCCATATCT
Organism: Tursiops truncatus; assembly: GCF_011762595.2. NCBI lineage: Eukaryota > Metazoa > Chordata > Mammalia > Artiodactyla > Delphinidae > Tursiops > Tursiops truncatus. The sequence goes on along the minus strand of NC_047035.1, from coordinate 158,289,879 downwards.
GTTGCTTTTTTAACCATTTAAATATCCAAGACATACTTTAAAAACAAAAACATGTTACTAGAAAAAAAAAGTTATAAAGAAAAAAAGGAATATACTATCAGCTTGCTAATTCTCAGGACAGATATTAAAAACATATGGGGGTTGGACTTCCCTGGTGGCACAGTGGTTAAGAATCCACCTGCCAATGCAGGAGACACGGGTTCGAGCCCTGGTCTGGGAAGATCCCACATGCCGCGGAGCAACTAAGCCCATGCACCACAACTACTGAGCCTGTGCCCTAGAGCCCGTGAGCCACAACTACTGAGCCCGTGTGCCACAACTATTGAAGCCCATGCACCTGGAGCCCGTGCTCCGCAACAAGAGAAGCCACCGCAATGAGAAGCCCCCGCACCTCAATGAAGAGTAGCCCCTGCTCACCACAACTAGAGAAAGCCCACATGCAGCAATGAAGACCCAATGCAGCCAAAAATAGACAAATTAATTAAAAAAAAATATATATATATGGGGGTTAGTTGAGTCTTGAAATTCAGGGACATGAGAGTGACAGCACCTGAGATGGAGTTACACATATTAAATATGTGTATAAATAGACATCAACAGGCTGTCATTTCCTATCACAGAACCATGTAATTAAATATTAACTAAACATATGGGGGAAAAAAACCAGCAAGACTTAGGACAGACTACAGTTTTAAAACCTCAATTAACCAGAATCCTTCTGCTGTCAACTCTTTAATAATTTTTCAGTAAACTGTCACAGTATAGGACAAATAAAATCAACCTATAAAGGGCACACGAGTACCAACTTAGACAGCCTTCTCTGTGACGCCTCAAGTTCTTGGCCATAAGGAGCCTGAAGTAATGTAGCTGATTCGAGTGCTTCTCAAAGAACAAAGGGCATTAACAATTATAACCTTACTTTTAAAACTGCAAACATCCCATGAAAAAGCTTTAATACTTATAATGCTTAAATTCCTTGAACTATTACCCCATACCTTTTCTGAATCATGGTTAATCATTTTCACATCGAGTAATGATTTGATTGTTTTTGTCAGTTCCTTCTCGTTCATCTGAGTGCTGTCTTGAAGTTCTTTATAGCTGACGGTTTCACTGTTGTTAAAGGCAAGAAGAACCGCCATTTGGTAGGTTGTGACCATAGCTACGTATGGTTTGCCCAAATAGTTCATTTTAACTTCACCTACAATTAAAACAAAATTGTGACAATAAACTCATCATTCAAAGAAGCATTCCAAAATTACCTCAGTAATAATTGTTTATTTCAGATATTTTCTCCTGGAAGAGTGAACCAAGAACTCTTGGTTAAATTGTTGCAAAGCTATTCCTGCCAGCAATGTAATCATCTGTTTGCGGGGGTGGGGGGGATGGAGGGGATGGCTCTTAGTTTTGAGTATGTAGTATAAATCATGGTTAAGCTATCATAACATTACCAGTAAGCTCAAACAATGTCTTTAAATAGTAATAGGAAGGCTAAGACTCGGGCAGAAAAAAAGTAAGAGGAGGTGGAGGTAGGAGGAGAAACAGACAGACAAAGGGAGAGCATGATAGCCTGGTACCAGCAACTGCCTCCTATGTGTGTATCTCATCTACCCCAGGGAAGGTTCAAGCATACAGGAGGACACCTGTACTAAAGTGTCTAAACCATAATTTCTGCCAAAATATAACAATGCTATTTTGTTTCATAAATAATGTTTTTCTCCCCAGTAATCTTCTAGGAACAAACACAAATGGGAAGAGAGACAAACAGGCAGATGCATTATTTTGTTGAAATAGTTGATGGAATAACAATGTTCTGGACCCTACACTACCCTGAGAGCTAGAAAGGTACATCAGGCTTAGGCCAACTACAGTTCTACCCATCCCAGGGGGCAGCACACTGAAGAGTTTGTTAACAAACAGTGTGTAAAACAGTTATGCACTTGCAACATGTAAAAACAGTTAATGCAAGTCAAAGAACTGCTTCCTAAAGAATAAAGTTATGGTTTAGTGATTGTATTTCTCTTTCTCTCTCTTACACAAGCACACACACACACATCCTGCATTATTTGACTGTTAATGAATTATAAACTATATCAGCATGAGATTTGGTTTTAGGGCTCTATATTTTAACTCAAGGAAGCTGTATGTTACATGAACTTACCCCAGAGGCTGCATTCTCCCTGTTAGTAGTGGTAATTAGTAACTCTGATCAAGATTGTGTGCTTCCTTTATTATTTAATAATATATATTAATTCATTATGTAATTAAAGACTTTAAAGGATATAAGTCAATTCTCCAGCTTACTATGACCACACAGATGCCTATGCTAACTTGCCTATGCTAACTTATTTTTTTAAAAACTGATATTCAGAAATATTTTTCAAAATTATTTGGATAGGAACACCTAGAGAAAAAATTCCTAATCTCTGAATTTTCATGAAAGGAAGTTTAATTAATTGGAATATCCAATTCATGTAGAGTTTAAGTAGACTACAGTCATTAGGACTGTCCTGCTAACAATTAGCATAAAGAGCACTTTAAGAGCCTCATCTCAACATTAAAGCTTAGAAAACGCGGTGAGAGGCAAAAAAAAAAAAATCATGTAAACTGCATTACACCATTTGTGCAATGACTGCTTAATCATATCCCAGAAACAAGTATAAAATAATGCCTCAAGCACCTATATGATTAAGCTAGGACCATCACCTAGCTGTCACAGATGTTGCAATGTACTACCATGGGTTTGGAAACAGAATGAGGCTTCTGCCACAAGAACCCAAAGAGCATTAGGAGACAATGCAAGTAAGGGGTCTAAGTATCATTTACTGATATCAAATCCACTCTGCATCCCTTAAAAACAGGAAAACTTGTTAGTTGTGTTTTATGACTTTTTCTTGCTATTTTTCAATAAATTATCGGTGTCGGGGTACATGGACCTCTTTCCACTTTTTTTCAGCACCACTCTCTTATTACTCAGCTCATGGCTGGAAAGACTGGGGAAGGGGTGGAGGAAGGAAAGGAAATCCCAAATCTGGATGATTCACTTAATTACTGCTGTGTAAATAGAAAAGGAAAATGACAAAGAGGTCATTTAACCTTCAGAATAGGTTGACAAACTTTAAGAACCTCCAAGCTAGAATAAAACATTCCAATACATACATACTTGAAAAATCAGACAACCATAATTGAATTGGTAATTAACAATTACCAGAAATAAAGAGTAGGCAGAACTCTCACAATACTTTAATCCAAGTTACTCCTCTACTACCTATCAGCAACCTAGTCTCTAAGGGAAAGTTTTTTTTACAGAAGAATGTCAGCTACTAAATGCTGAGTGCATGACAGAGTATCACTGATCTGCAACCAGGAAGAAGATAACTGATTCAAGCAATGATCACCAGTGGATGCTACAACCATCAGATACAGTTGTTCCTGGAAGATGGTATTCATTTGGGACCTAAGTGTCACCCCTCAGATCACCTGCTAATTGAAAAGGTCTCCTCACAATGGAAACATCACCTCAATCAACCAAGTGACCACTTTACTGCCTCTCACAGTGGGACAGTCTGACACCACGTGCCTTCTGATGTAATGCAACACAAGTACACAGGACCACCAAAGAAGTATTCTCACCAATAATATCTTAATCTGAATATATAACTAGTTGCCAAACAGCAAAATAGTAAATCCCTCATTAAAACTACTTTAGGAGACAGAATGATTATTGCTGAGGTAATGCAAAGGAGTTTAAACTCCCCAAGATAGATATTTAGGGGAAGTAAAAGTAAACTTAATCCAAATACATTAAAACACTGGTCCAGCAATGTTTTTTTCCTTAAAATCAATTATATTTACTAAATGAGAATATAAAAAATTCACAATAGATGTAAAATTAAAGGCCAACTACTAAGCGACCACTTACTAAGAATATCAATGAACATCTCTTTATTTCACAAACTACTGAAAAAATTAAAATGCCCAATTTGTTCAATAAACATAAACTTGTAAAGATATGTATTACTATGTACTAATTATTATGTACTAATATGTATTACTAACAAAATGAGACATCATATTCCAAATATAAAGTAGTCAAATAAATGGTACTTACAAGAAACTACTTAGATGAAATTTCTCTTAGGTGAGTGAATTTCCTAAATAAAGGTACGGCAACTAATCAGATTTTCTTGTACCATTTCTAAGAGACATTAACATACATGGCCATCCTTTCCCTCTTATACAAAGAGAAAGTTGATTCAATGTACTTTTCAAAGCATAGCTTTAGCAAAAGTAGAGAAATTCTGAGTGTTTGCTTTGGCTAACATCTTCAGGCAGCTTAGAGAAACTGAATAGAGGCTCCAATCACTCAAAGTATTAATCCTACTTTCCAATTAGTAGACCCCACTGTTCCAGGAAGAAGCTAAGGAAATGATTAGATTTTGATTAAACTTTTCTAAAACTGGAAAGTACTGGAAGTTAATTGGGACATTCTGGAAAAAGCGTTTACTACTGCCGTTCACTACAGTACCACAAATAAAAATCAAATGGTTAGGTCTCCTTGTGATGCTATAATAGTTAATGAAATTTTTGAGGATATCTGCCATATCTAGAGAGAAGAGGTTTTTAAGATATGTTTCATCAAGCCTGGGTTTCTAAATAAAATTCCTAGTATCTATAAAAAGTGATTTGTTACAGAAATATAGGAAACCATTATAAAATTCAGAAACTCCTTATAAGTAGCATAATTATAAAACACTATTAAAAATGCTGCACTTGCTTTAACCATATAAAAACGTGCTCAACTTTACTCATAATAAAAGGAATGCAAATTAAAAGAAAAAAAGTGCTTCACTTGAACTTCATTATTAGTTGCTTTAATGGTAACCAGAAAGGAAGATGAAGAAGAAAACGTTAAAAACTAAAATCAGGAAAAAAACAACAACTATAATTAGGACCTATGAAATCGATTTCCAAATTTTTAACATAATCATATCAGGTAAATTTCATTAAACTAGATATAATTAAATGCATTTTACCTGTACAAAGATAATGTAACCATGTAAGTTTCCTTCCACTGAAATGCTGGCTATAAAATAATTCAAACTGTAAAAAAGAAAAAAGGAATCAAATTATTTTCAGCTTCTACAACCTAACTTACTTGGCTATCACTACACTAAAAAGTAAAAAAATTCATGTTAGAGAAGACATTAGAGCCCATCTGGTATATTTACTCATTTTACAGATGAGAAAACACATCTATGCAAGTTCCTGACAAAGATCATATAAATATCAGGCCAGCTCTTTTCACTTAAAACCCTGTCTGGGGTTCTTTCTACCAAACCACAGCCCTGCAAATTTAACTTTTTGTATAAATTCAGAAATTATCATTTTGAATGATATCAATTTGGACTTTATAAATAAAATCCCTGACCAAAACCACTACCATACGCATTTCAACATGAAAATATAAATCAAACCTTCATTTCTAGTCTCCTATTTGCCAACATATACCCTTGCTGAATGGACGGGTTGAATAATATCAGTGATCACTCCAAAAGTGACATCCACGATTTAACTTCCACATACAGTCAAACACTAATACAAGCAAAGCTTCAGAGGCCTGTCTTTGTATCTTTTGTTGACATTATTGTGAAAAATTAAATTTAACATTCTATTAACATAGCTTTAAAATTTTAAAAATTCCTCCCTCAGATTGAATGTAGGACATCAGTCCAAAAAATAGAGAGTTCATATCTTCTAAAGAGCTAGTACATAATCTACAGCGAGAAAATGATACTGAAATGTAAAAAAGGTAAAAACTCAACTTCCATATAAAACTGAAAAATAAATATATTCATCACATCACAATTCAGAATTGTGGGCATACTTTTAGCATGACGAGCTATATGTAATATACCTAAAGCTTTTATCTGTACTTCAAACTTTACTTTCTGTACTTTCAAAATGAAGTTTAAATAAAGTAATCAGCAACATTTGACCTGTAAGCTGCACTATGCCCACTCCTTACAACAAAAGTTCACAGCTACCAGCCAGGAGAACTGGTAAATTCTTTTAGCAATTTATTCCAAGATAGTCCTGGGAAGCTGAAACTTGAGCATTTTTTCCCTCCAATGGTGCAGCCTTCTCCTCTATGAGCAAATTCACCAGCCCTTTGGCATGATAAATAGGAAATGACTGGCACCAGGAATACTTATGATTTTCTGCCTGGTCCTAATCTAGACAAAGAAAAAAATCAAAGTATGTCATGAAAGGATCCCAGAGGTATGCTCTGACTAATAATCTCCCTGGGTGTCAATAAAATTCAATTACTACTATACAATTTGTAATTATGAAACATTTATAAGGAATTTATGGACAAAAGCAAAATAAAACATTTTTGAAACTGAGAAAACCAAAGTTTAAAATGCTCTTTACAAATTATGTAAGTGCAAAACTAGCTTTAGAATGTATATTCCAAGCTCTGAAAGCACATGCTTTACCTCTTTATAGCCCTAGCAACTAGTACCATCATTAAAGTTTTACTGATGATATCAATATGCCAAAGAAAGCATTCCTTTATCCTTAAATTTAAAATCTGATTATAAAGATTCTCATATCCACAGCTAGTCAAGAACAAAAAGATTCAGTTCCAAAAGAGAGTAGTATCAATTCATCTGGTATTAAAAGACAAAAGTTGCAACATCTTGCTTAACGATATCATTAAATAACTGTGTTATCAAAGTTTATTAGTAATAAATATACCTTGACTAAACTTCTCATGTTAAAGTCAGGCTTAATAGTTATAATAATCAGGCTAACAGAGAGCATCTTTCAAATACCATTTGAGGGCATTAATTGAAACTCAAGGGGCCTTAAAAATGAATGTTTCATATTTGATGAGCGTATTCACTTCAAACAGAGAGCTGCACTAATATACACTACCTTATATTTCTTTAGTTATTATTCAGGTTTGTGGACCAGGTACAAAAGTAGATTTAAGATATACTGGTCTAATATGCAAAATAAAGTACTTTTTTTTTTTTTAAGATTTTCTGATGTGGACCATTTTTAAAGTCTTTATTGAATTTGTTACACTATTGCTTCTGTTTTATGTTCTGGTTTTTTTGCCCCGAGGCACGTGGGATCCTAGCTCCCCACCCAGGGATCGACCTGCGTCCCCACCTGCCCCGACTGGAAGGCAAAGTCTCAACCACTGGACCGCCAGGGAAGTCCCCAAAATAAATTGCTTTCAATTAAAGCTTAATTTCCATAGTTTTAAGATACGTGTAAAATGGATGTGATTTCTGATAAACAGCTATATTTAAGGGAAAGATGGGAAATATCTAGACGGCCATTAAAGCAAAGGGAATTAATTTACATGTGAAAAATAAAATAATAAATACACAGATGGATTTTCATTCTTATGTGGCTGAAAACTTGGATTTACTAGGAGAAATGTAAGGACAAACTCCCTCTACTGGTAATTAGAGAAAGTCCAAACTGAGAGAATGATATGCTTGGAATCATAATTTATAGTCAGAAAGAAACCCACTTCCTGTTTGTAAATGAGGACACTGGAACCTGGGGAAGGTCATATGTTAATAAATAAAGTTTAAGGGGTTGATTCCAGTACTCCAATAATTACTGGCAAATAATTATTTCAAGGAGAAAGAGAAGAATAACAAACTTAAACGAGATTTTAGTTCTGCCAGCCCCCACCCTGTCCCTTAATTTCGATTGGAAAAGCAGGCTCTTAAGAAGAAATAAGGTTTAAGACTGTCAAAGGTGAGGGGTCAGTTTTCTTTCTCTTGCCTGGTCACAAATACATCAAAGTGCTTTACACCTGGTTACCCCATCCCCTGCCCTGGGATCATATTCTGCCCATCCAAACAAATGCTCTTCTTCATGAAGTTTCTAAGATGGTTTGCACTATCATGCCTTTTCAAAGACGCAGAAAATCCTAAATTAGACTCCTATTCGGAAAGTCCACCTTATGCATGGTATCTTGAAATCTACCTGGCTACTCTGCTATTACCACTACTATCACTATTAACTATTACTTCTACTTTCAGCATTTATTGAGTACTTCTTATATACCAGACTAAGCGCTTTACATATTTCATCTTCATATTAACACTCTGAGTAGTAGTATTATCAGTTAACAAAAAATTCGGAAGTTATTTGAACAAAGTCACAGAGCACAGTAAACGGAAGAGCAGACATTTAAAATCAGGAGTTATGATTCCGGAGCTTACACTGTGTTACTTGATTTATAATCCTTATTTTGAAAGAAGCAAAAATAACATACATACATAATGTAATGATTCAAACTACACACTGTGAACATCTCTAGTAAATAGTGTAATGAAATACCATTTTCATTTTAAACTTCATAAACATATGCATAACTCACTGGTTCACAACCTCAAGTTACTGCCCAAGTAAAAGACTATTAAAAGATAAGCCTCCTTTGGTGAGTTAGAGAATCAAAGAGGGTCAGTTTCAAAAGAAACGAAAACATGTTCATCCACTCAAAAACTTGTACGTGAATGTCCATAGCAGCATTACTAACACACCCCAAAGTCAAAACAGCCCAAACGTCCAACAGCTGATGAATGGATAAATAAAGTGTGGTGTCTCCATACAATGGAATATTATTTGGCAATAAAAAGGGGTGAACTACTGGCACAGACTCAAACATGGATGGACCTTGACATTCTTCTGCAAAGTGAATGAAGGCAGTCACAAAAGCACGCGTGACATAGCTCTATATGAGATGTCCAGAACAGGCAAATCTACAGAGAAAGAAAGCAGATTGCCTAGGGCTAGGGAGAGGGGAGGGAGTTGGGGAAGGCGAGGAGTGACTAGTGATACGTAGGGGGTTTCTTTTAGGGTAATTAAAATGTTCTAAAATGGTGCTGGTGGTTGCAAAGCTCTGTGAATATACTGAAAACCAATGAAAGTGTACACTTTGAGTGAACTGTATAGTGCTGTGGCCTGAATGTTGTGTCTCCCCAAATTCATATTGAAATCCTGACGCCCAATGTGATGGTTTTAGAAGGTGGGGCCTTTGGGAGGTGCTTAGATCATGAGGATGGAGCCCTCATCTATGGCATTAGTACTCTTATGAAAGAGACCCCACAGAGATTCCTAGCCCCTTCCACCATGTGAGGACACAGCAGGAAGTCTGTCACCTTAGGCCCTCATCCCACCGTGCTGGCACCCTGGCCTCAGACTTCCAGCCTCCAGAACCATAAGAAATCAATCTCTGTCATTCACAAGCCGCCCAGGCTGTGGTATTTTGTTACGGCAGCCTGATACAATGACTACAAGACTACATGACTAAGCCGTATGGTACAAGTTACATCTCAACAGCTGTTAAAGATGTAGTCTCCACAGTCTCTTTAAAAGCTTTGGGTAAGAAGTCTATGGTTTCTATTCAGTCACACTTTAAAGCCATTTTTACTTGAATTTTCCAGCTTCAATCTATTTTTTCTAGAATATTTCACATTCTACATATATTTACCTAAATTACAGCCCAGAATAAAAATAACTATTATAAGGGATAAATGAATTATAAAGATGGCTCAATATTCAAATGAAAAATTAGAAAATGATTGTTGTAAGTACTGGATTCTAAACTTTCTTATAATATCAAAATCCTTGTAATTTAGAACTACTTAAGACAGATAACAGGTTTACTAAGAATAAGAGACATGCTTTGACAAAGAACTGACACCCTTAGCATTTTAGTTTTAATATTAGAAACTACAATAATTTACAGTCTTCCTCAGTACCCTCCTTTTTAGGGAGGGTACTGAGGAAGAATAACAATAACAAGGCAGAATAACAATAATTTGTGAATATATTTTTATATCACGTGAGCCCTCAAGACTTCGGAGAAATATTTAAAGTGATATAACGTGAAGATAATTATTAAAATTCCTTAGGTCTTCCAATATATTTTCTGCCAACTTGCCATCTGTACACTTTTTTCCAATTCCTGGGGAATCGCAAATGTAGATGAAGGAGCCTGAGTAAGAGGCCATGCACCAGCCTAGAAGGAGAAAAGTCAAATAGTTAAACATCTCACTTGAAAGTAAATGTTTATAAAATAATTTAAGCAACTAAAGCACCTTTTTCTCCTTCCTCAAAATGTTGATAAAACCCACCAGCATTACTATCAAGGCACGGTTCATTCCAGATCAATATAACATATAATTTTAGAAGCTATAATATTCTGGTTGAAAGAAAGGTAATCAGGCATCAATCTATTAATCATTTGTATCAGAGTATTTGAAATGGTTAGTAAATGCTCACAATGAAACACATATTCATACCTGTAGAACATATATTTGAAAACTAATTCCCAAATCTATTACTGTGTCTTGATTTTTGATAAAATTGTTGAACTTATTGTTCAGATCCGCACTGACACTCATATCTGTGTACATCCGATGTAGCTTGCTGGTAAATTCATAACCACAGGCTTGCTGTAAAAGAAAGTTTTAAAAAACATATGACTTAAAAACAAAAACAATAAACCATACTGATTATTAAGAATGCTTTGCTACTGCTAGGTCTATGGTCAAAGGTCCTGCTTGTACACTTACACCAAAGGCCTGTATTATTCATGACCCAAAGCAGCTATTCAAAACCTTTCAAAAGTTCCTTTTTTTTTTAATGCAGATTAAATAAGTGAATGAAAACATATATTCATGAAACAACAAATTTCCCTTTAAAACAAGAACTTTTCTATAAATCTGTATATCATTTCAACAGTACAAAATGCTCCATTACTGAATGTAAGATGATACCTTATAATGTTTACAGATAGTATCAAATACACATGAAAGATAACTGGGAATATTTGTTAAAAAGGAGGGGTACTGAGGCAGATTTTTAACACCATTAACTGAGTAATGAAGAAATCTATTTCTTTGAAGTTATTCAAAACTCTGCCATCACCAGGTCAGAAAATCTGGATCTCTAATCTTGGGATATAAAAAGCTTTGTTAACATTACCTCTAAAAATTAAAGGGTAAATTATTTTTGGTATATTTAAAAAGGACCACATATTCAATGTATACCATACAGGAAAATTATCAACTATTGAAAAACTCAGGATAAATAAAATTAGCAACTGCTTATCTTATCAGTGTGTAAGCTAAAATGACATAAAAGTGAACTGAAATTCAAATGCACTCCACAAAACTTGTACTTAAAGGAATATTTTAGGTGTGTTCATTTATACGTAATACAAGGTTTTTGTAAAGTTAACACGTTATCTTGTGGATGATTCTATATCAACATATAGAGAGACTTTGTCCTTTAATACAGCATTTGCATATCCCACCATGAGACTACACCACTTTACATTTAACCAGTCAACTGTTGATGAATTATTTCCTGTTATTACTCATATTGCTACAGTGAACATCTTTGTGTGCTAGTGGAATAATTTCTAGGACACTATCATATCAAAGGCCTACAGTACCTTTAATTTATTGATCATGGCTTCTTCAGAATCCATAGACATGGATAACCCATGAATTAAACGTTTCGCCAGCATTCTTGCGTAGAACTACATTAAAAAATATTTTAAAAGATTACTTCCTTTCTGATGATTTAAAGTTCAAAAATAAATCAAAGCTGACACATAAAACCTCTCGATTCACAACTTACCTTTTGAAAAACATCCTTATCGTCGATATATTTAAAGACAGTAATAAAGCTCGTGAGCTTGTCCTCTACTTCATTCTCTGTCATCCCCTTGGCTGATTTCTTCAGCAAGTTGTCACAGTACTTAGCGAGCTCAAATAGAAATTGACAGTAACGCTTTCAGAGGGCCCTTCTCAAAGGAGGCACAGTGGCAACAACACAAAATAAGATCACGGTCTTTGCCATCCTCAAGCTTATGTTTTAATAATCATGGACATGCACTAAAGAACTTGAAATATATGTCATCAGGGAAATTTTTAAAAAACTATAAACAGTAAAAAATCTAATCAACCCTGAATGATCAATACAGCAATGATATAAGTAATTAAGTTTTTTTTTTTTTTTTGCGGTACGTGGACCTCTCACTGTTGTGGCCTCTCCTGTTGCGGAGGACAGGCTCCGGACGCGCAGGCTCAGCGGCCATGGCTCACAGGCCCAGCCACTCCGCGGCATGTGGGATCTTCCCGGACCGGGGCACGGACCCGTGTCCCCTGCATCGGCAGGCGGACTCTCAACCACTGCGCCACCAGGGAAGCCCAGTAATTAAGTTTTGATGGAACACCTAGGTGAGTTTTGAGCAGTTCTGTCATTTCTGACATTACATAAGTACTTTTTAAAAATCTCACAACAACCTTGTAAGCAAGTTTCCTTTAAAGGTTATCATTTTTCATCAAATTCCCTTTAGATCTCAGATAAAATAAAATCTCCATGTAAAGTAATGCAAATTATTTTAAAGCAGTCATACTTTCCAACCCAAACATTGTAAAATGGAATATTTTCTCCTTCAATTATTTCTTAAGAAAAGGCTACAGACGTGACCTACTGCATTCCTTAAATAAAAGCCAAATGATATACAGTGTTGATATGTTTTTATTTTTAATAATTAATTTCAACCACATTTTAAAAAAATGCTACAAAAACAAATTAATTTGACATTCACCTCAGTTTTCATTTTCTAATGCTGACTTTTCATATGTTTACATTTATGCAACCATCAAACTTACCAATTCAGGTGCTTTGCAAACAGACTTGGGTTCTCTGTAATTTACAACTGATGTAAGGGCCTATATAGAAGACAGACCAGGAATTAGCCACCATTAATAGGGTAAAAACACAGCTGGCTCTATATATGCTATAATCTGTACGTCCAAAAATTACTACCCCACATAAAACATGGCATTTTGGGGGTAGTTTGTTAATACTGTTGTCATATCTAACACAGGGTAAACTCCTCTCACAGTGTCCCTCATGGTAATTATATAATGATTACATATAATCCTGTTCCTACTGAAAGATACTCTTCATAACTCATTACTGATATTTGAATACACATAAAATAAGACTATATTTTCAAAAATCTTACAACAACCATGTAGGCAAATTTAAATTTAAAAATTTGTAAAATATAATATTTACTTTTCTTTCAAATATTATTCATTATAGCCTAAGTATTATATTCAAAGGAAAAATGAGCACTAAAGAATATTGAAATTATACATGTATTTTTCAGAACATACTAGTGTATTAACAAGTCTCCTTTTATAGCATAATCACGGGAAGTTCAATTCCCATATAATTCAAGCATTCAGTCATTCAATTACTCACTTAAAAGTTAAGTTACACACTTCTATTTTGACTTTCACTATGAAATTGGTTGGTTAAGGTGAATCTCCATCTCCAGATTAGAAATCTCACAATTAGAAGCCCTAATTCTGAAACTACCTTAAAGAATAATGATTAAATGAAGAAAATCATATATAGATAAGAATATATGTATTAAAAAATTACCTTATCCAACGCACTCATAAAGTGCTGATCACCATTCAAAACAGTGTTGATAAGCTGAACAAATTTACCATGTACTTCCAGAACTGACTCCACAAATAGTGTTGGCATCTAAAAATATGAAATACAAAGTACAAAACCACATTTTAAGAAGTTCAAGGGTATAATTTGGCTTAGTGAAGAGTTGTTTAAGAGTAAAGTTTTCCCTAAGCAAATAATGTTACACACGACACACACCCTCAAAAAATGTTTTTAGCTAAGACGGTCTTTAAAATCTAAAACTTTGATGTTGAAGTTAGCTGTCATTCAACACTGGAAATGCAGGACTGTAGTTCCTCTGCTAGAAGAACCCATGGAAAAAACACTTCTTTCTGGTGCTGGAATTCTGTATCTTAAGTGTAACAAGATACAATCTCAGAACTACCAGGCCTATCACTTTCATAGAGGATTATGTAAATAAAAACGGCCTTCAAAGGCACTGAAGGCTGAGAGAGAGAGGAGAAGTTAAAAAGCCATTATCTGTGAAAACTGAGACCCCTAGAGTTGGGCAGTACAGTTCCCCACATCTCAGAGAGAAGAAATACCTAGTAGTGCAAAAGTGAGTTTTCATTCTTAATGGAGATAACTATGAAGTTAGACCTAAGACTTCTAAGTCAGCTAAAATTATCTGAGTCTCCTACAAACGCATTCTCTTGTATTTGCATCTCCCAGGCCTTGACACCAAACTCTATGCCTCTGTGCCCAATGTCATTCCACACCCTGAATCTGTAAAACTAATATAAACTAAGAAACCTAATAAATAATACAGGCTATTAGATGTAAGCAATATAAATTAATAGTTTTACAAAAAATGGGAAAGCTTATGCATTGCTGTGGCAGGACATAACATCTAAGAATTATCTGCCAAAGACAAATAAACCTACAACTAAGGAGATCAGCGTTTAATAAATGCTCCTGAACAATGAGGTCTATACACAGATCACTGCATCACAGGAGGAGCAAACAGCTCTACATAGGAAAGAGAAGTGACATGTGATGTCATGTCTATCTTATTTGTCAACCATCACTAGTAAAAACAAAGAAGGTGGTCCAACAAAATTTGACAATAGGAACACACTTTGATAGGCGACACCTTATTGTAAACAGTAATTTAAATGGCAGGGAACTCTTAAGATGGGGATTAAGGATATGAAGGTCACTGCTGGGTATTTTGGGTAGTAAGCATATATTTAGGGAAGATAGTTTTAATCCAAATTTGCTTCCCGGGCTATCAAATCCAGGGCATGTAAAAGGAAATCAAATTGTAAGTTGTCTATATTATCACTGATTAATACCATTACCACTACAACTAACTAAACATTAATGCCAGTTACACAGAAACAAGACTGTTTAGAAACAGCAAACAGGGACTTCCATGGCGGCGCAGTGGTTAAGAATCTGCCTGCTAATGCAGGGGACATGGGTTCGAGCCCTGGTCCAGGAAGATCCCACATGCTGTGGAGCAACTAAGCCCGTGAGCCACAACTACTGAGCCTGCGCTCTAGAGCCCGCGAGCCACACTACTGAGCCCATGCGCTGCAACTACTGAAGCCCGCATGCCTAGAGCCCGTGGTCTGCAACAAGAGAAGCCACCGCAATGAGAAGCCCGCGCACCGCAACGAAGAGTAGCCCCCGCTCACCGCAACTAGAGAAAGCCAGCGCGCAGCAACGAAGACCCAACACAGCCAAAAATTAATTATTAATTAAAAAAAAAAGAAAGAGCAAACATACTTTTCTGTGAGAAATTAACAATTGCTAAATGAACACGACAGTGTGTAGGAAGAAGTTTATCTTATTCACTGATTTTCTAATAGATAATTCCAAAATGTGTCCAACAACTTCTAGGTTTGAACATTTTAATAAAGACGTTTCATTTATTGGCATGGTAGGACTTTTCTTTCATGCTTTTAAACAGTAAAGTCAAAAGAAAAACTCCATGATAATCTGATTAAGAGAAAAATTTTCCAGTTCCTTATGTAACTCACATTTTCCTGAGTAAGATTACTGGTTGCTCTAAGGCCCTCATCATGGATATGATTTTGCAGCTCCTGAATCATATGAGGTAAACCAGTGGACACAGCACGGAGTAAGACATACATATTTGCCATGTCTGAGGGGAAAAAGAAATTTATTATTAAATTTCCAAATAGTTTAAAAATGTTTTTAATATAATAGGTAATATATGGTTCCAAATGCAGAATTACAGAAGAGTATGCAGAGCCAGATCCCCACACCTTTCTCCCAATCACCCCATCCTCCTCCCCTGGGAAAGCAACGTTGTGGTTGTTTAGTATCTTCTCAAAGCTGTTTCCTACCCATTCAAGCAAATACGCTATTCTTCCCTCTGCCCCTTTTTATACAAATAGGGTGGGTAGTGTATTTCAGGTACTATAAACAACACTTTAACTTAGAGATCTTTTTACATCAGTACACAAAGCATTTCCTCATATTTTACAACTGCTTAGCACTCCACTTTATGGCTACATTACAACAATTCCTTAACAATTGATGGGAATTTGGTTGTTTCCAATCTCTTGATATTGCAATGTTACAATTAATAATTCTGCATATGGGCAAGAATATCTGCAGTATAAATCCCTGGAAGTGGGACTGCCATGCAAAGCTTAGTCTTGCAGAAGGACCTTCTAGACAGAGCTCCTAGTGGCCAGGAGCTCCCTTGCCAACAAATGTGATCTTTGCACTGAGAGGTGGAAAATGATATCTCAGTGTAGTGGGTTTTATTTTAAACTTTTTACTGAAGTATAACACACACACAGAAAAATGTACAAACCATAAGTGTGTATCTCAATGAATCATCACGAGTGAACCCCCCTCCCAAAGTTATCACCACCCACAGTAAGAAAGAGACATGACCTCCACTCAGAAGTCCCCTTCATACCTCTTCCCAATCACTACCCCTCCTGTTCTTCTGCAACGGTAATCACTGTCGTGACAGATTAGTTACTTACTAAACTAAACCAAACCGCAGGTTCAGTTTGCCTGTTTTGAACCACTTATACAAATGAAATCATACAATTCTTTCATGCTTGGTTTCTTTGGTTCAACATGTTCATAAGGTTCACCTGTGTTGTATGAAGCTATAATGTGTTCCTTTTCACTCTCCTATAATATTTTATTGTGTGAATATGCAGTACTTTAATTCATTCTGCTGTTACTGGACATTTGAGCTGTTTCCAGTTTGGAGCTATTACAATGTTGCTGTGAGCATGCTTGTGCATGTCTTTTTGTGCATGTGTGCACGCATTTTGGGCGGGGGGTTGAACACCTATGAGAGCAACAGCTGGGCCGCAAGAGAAGTGTTTGCTCAGCATTAGCAGTCGCTCGCTGGCAGTGTTTCAAGGTGGTTGCATTGATTTATACTCTAGGTCCAACATATAACAAGTTCCTGTTACTCTATACACTTCCACACACTTATTATTTTCAGTCTTTCATTTTATATCAAAATGTGACTAAGTACTGATACCTTAGTTTGGTTTTAATTTGCATTCCTCTGTTTTAGTGAGATTGAGAGCCTTTTTATATGTTTATTGGCCATTTGGATAACCTCTATTCTGCAGTGCCTGTTCAAACTTCTTGACTATTTTATATTTTGGACATAAACCTTTTTCGGGGATTGCAAATATATAACCGTATGACAGCCTTTTTTTTTTTCTTTTTGAGTTATAATTGACATACGTTAGTTTCAGGTTTATAACATAATGATATTGGTATACACTGCAGACTGATCACCACAATCTGTCGAGTTAACATCTGTCACCGTACATATTTACAACTTTTTTCTTGTGATGAGAACTTTTTTATTTTATTTTTTTCATTAATTTTTATTGGAGTATGGTTGCTTTACAATGTTGTGTTAGCCTCCACTGCACAAGAAATGAATCAGCCATACACATACAGATATCTCCCCCCTTTGGGACTTCCCTCCCATTTAGGTTACCACAGTGCATTAGGTAGAGTTCCCTGTGCTATGCAGTAGGTTCTCATTAGTTGTCTATTTTATACATAGTATCAATAATGTATATGTGTCAATCCCAGTCTCCCAATTCCTCCCACCACACCCCTTTCTCCCTTGGTATCCATACCTCTGTGTCTCTATTTCTGCTTTGTAAATAAAATCATCTATACCATTTTTCTAGATTACACACATAAGCGTCATTATACGATATCTGCGAGAACTTTTAAAATCTACTCTCTTAGCAACTTTCAAATACGCAACATGGTATTATTACCTATAGTCATCATGCTATGCATTATTACATCCCCATGACTTATTTTTTTAATAACTGGAAGTTATTAAACCTTTTGACTCCCTTCAGCCATCCTCACTGACTCTGGCAACCACCAAGCTCTTCTCCGTATCCATGAGTTCACGTGTTTTATTTTTTAGATTCCATGTATAAGTGAGATCACACGATATTTGTCTTTCTCTGTCTGACTTATTTCACTTAGCACAATGCCCTCGAGGTCGATTCATGTTGTTGCAAAATAGTAGATTTCATTTTTTTTTTTAATGGCTGACTGATATTTCTGTGTGTGTGTGTGTGTGTGTGTGTGTGTGTGTGTGTGTTTATTTTCAGCCATTCACCTATCAATGGACACTTAGGTTGTTTCCTTATTTTGGTTATTGTAAATAATGCTGCAATGAACATATATGAACAGGGTTCATATATTTTTTGGGGTGTTTTTGTTTTCTTTGGATAAATGCCCAGGAGTAGAATTGCTAGATCACATCATAGTTTTATTTTTAATTTTTATCCCACAACTGTACACGATGGTTCCCTTTTCTTCACATCCTCGCCAACATTTGTTATTTCTAGCCTTTTTGATAACAGTCATGCTAACAGGTGTGAGGTGATATCTTACTGGGGTTTGGAGTTGCATTTCCCTGATGATTAATAATGTTGAGCACCTTTTCATGTACCTGCTGGCCATCTGTAAGTCTTCTTTAGAAAAATGTCTGTTCAGATCTTTTCTTTTCTTTTCTTTTTTGTGGTACGCGGGCCTCTCACTGTTGTGGCCTCTCCCGTTGCGGAGCACAGGCTCCGGACGCGCCGGCTCAGCAGCCATGGCTCACAGGCCTAACCGCTCTGCGGCATGTGGGATCTTCCCAGACCGGGGCACGAACCCGTGTCCCCTGCATCGGCAGGAGGACTCTCAACCACTGCGCCACCAGGAAAGCCCTGATCTTCTCATTTTTCAATCAGTCTTTTTGCTATTGAGTTGCATGAGTCTTTTATATATTTTGGATATTAACCCCTTATCAGATAAGTGATTTGCAAATATTTTCTCCCATTCAGTAGGTCACCTTTTCATTTTGCTGATGGTTTCCTTTGCTGTGCAGAAGCTTTTTAGTTTGATGGAGTCCCACTTGTTTATTTTTGCTTTTGTTGCCTTTGCTTTTGGTGTCAGATTCAAAAAATCATCACCAAGACGGATGTCAAGGAGCTTATCGCCTTTGTTTTTTTCTAGGAGTTTTATGGCTTCAGGTCTTAGGTTCAAGTGTTTAATTCATTTTGAGTTAATTTTTATGTAGGATATAAGACAGTGGTTCAGTTTCATTCGTTTGCATGTGGCTGTCCAGTTTTTTCAAAAACATTTATTAAAGGGATTGTCCTTTTCCCATTGTGTATTCTTGGCTCCTTTGTCCTATGACTGTCATTGTGATGCTATTTTGATGATCCAATGGTCTTAATGGTTTTTTAATGATCCAAAGTTTTTAATGATAAAGTAGTCAACTTGAGCAATCTTTCCTTGTGGTTAATGCTTTCTGTGTCTTATTTAAAATATTTTTCTCTACCTCCAAGGTCATGAAGTTATTCTCCTATATTATCTTCTGGACGTGTTACTGCTTTACATTGAGATCAAAAGCCCAAAATGAATTGATCGATTTTGTATATGGTGTTTGAGGTAGAGATCAAATTTTGCTTTTTTCCCACATGGATATCCAACAGACCTGGCGCTGTGCGTTCAAAACACTATCCTTCACCCACTGCTCTGCAGGGCTGCCTTAGTCTTAAATGAAGTATCTACATATGTATGGGTTATTTCTTGGCTTTTTATTTTATTCCATTGGTCTCTTTGCCTATCCTTGCACCAACGCCTCATATTCCTAATTACTGTGGTTTTTACAAGTCATGCTATCCCGCAGTTTTCGCATCATACTCTTCAAAATTGTCTTGAAGAGTAAGTATAACTTTCAGAGTTTCAGAGTTTAAAAAAAGAATCTTGGGTTTTGAGAAGATTGCCCTGGATCTATAAATCAATGTTGCTTTCATGAATGTTTAGTTTTCTGTGTAGGTCTGACACATATCTTGTTACATTTATTCCCTGCTATTTAAAAATCCTTATTGCTTTTTTCTTAAAAATTCCATTTTATTCACTGCTTATTGTTAACATTTCATTGTATTTTCATTTTGTATTTCCCCTATTTTGAGTGAGACTGAACATCTTCATATATTTAAAATCTATTTATATTTCATTTTCATGTTCTTTGTCTTTTCTCCTCTTATTTACTAGAAACTCTTAATGTATTCAGGAAATTAGCCCCTGTGATTTTTAAAAATGTGCAAACATATTTTCCCAGTTTTTCTTTTGACTTTAGAATACAGTTTGAAAATATACTTTTCCAAAACAATCTTTTAAAATAGATTATGTAAAAAGGCATATCGAATATTTTAGAGACTATTACTTAAATATGCTGGAAGTCTAAGGTAGCTGGAAGATGATGTAAAAAGTGGGTTTATAATTTAATTTCTATTCACATTGATGTTTGGTATCACTTACCATTTTTTTTCTCTTGTCGGATGATATT
The DNA here is from genome assembly GCF_011762595.2 of Tursiops truncatus. Lineage (NCBI taxonomy): Eukaryota > Metazoa > Chordata > Mammalia > Artiodactyla > Delphinidae > Tursiops > Tursiops truncatus. The sequence continues at coordinate 158,269,505 of NC_047035.1, read as the reverse complement.
ATGACATTCTGCATGTAAGAACTGTAAGTGGTCTGCTACCATTCGTTGCTGACATTCATGAATTACTTTAGTATATGAACTTGGATGTAAGTATTTTCGACATCGAATTTCTTCATCTTTTAATCTACCTAGAACCTTTAGAAATATATTCTTACAGTCAGAAACTACTATGAGAAAACACCTGTAATATCAATAAGTAACTGACATGGCAAAGTAACTTACAAATAAGAATTATATAACTAATTTAAACTCACATTCCATAAGTCATTTCAAAATTTTATTAAGCTGCTAGATGTCACCTACATTTCAGCACTGTCTTATGAACAGCACGGTCTTATGAAAAGTTAAATGGTCTGCATTTTGCCCTCATTTATTGACCCCAATCACCCTACATATAGACAACCTATATGCAATAGGAAACATGGGTAAAGATCATTAAAAACCAGAATAGGTGGTCACTTTATGAATATTTAACTATCAAACTAGAAAGTAATTTACATCAACTGGATCATGTAGATTAAGCTAATTACTTTATGTTGATTCATCTTACAAAACAAACAGTATGTACATGATAGTAAACTATCGCATTAAATATTCCACTAAATTTTTTTAAAGTAAAAAAAATTTAGTCATAGTCAAATATTTCAATCAAGATCTTTATTAAAGCTTATCCTATTAAAAAACCACTGAGGTACAAACAATACACTGGTTAACATCAACAAGAACCAGATAATAAAGATAATAGCCAGAGAATCTGGCTAATTTCTACCTCAAAAGAAAAACAGACCTAGCCATGTTTAGTATACAAACATGACTTTAACCTGCTTATGGATTAACTAAATAAAAAAGGAATTAGAATGTGGGTCTGAGGGAGGCAAGGGAGGATGAGAAAAGGAAAAAAATAAAATAATGAAAACGGGGGGCAGTGTGCATATCAATAAAAAGTAGATTAAGTTTGGAGTGCCTCAATGCAGGGCTTCAAATAAACCACCTGTAGCTGGCAGAAAAAGCCAAAACTAGAGGAAAGATACAGAAAGGGAAGTAGGAAGGCCATATGAATTGTCTGTTAATTAAATGACCTATTCTTATAAATGTTATTTCCCAAATATAATCTCCAATGGCCTTCCTTTTAATAGTTTGAGATCTAGTTTACATATAATATGATTCACCCATTTAAAGTATACAATTCAGTGGTTTTTGGTATATTACATTATTAGTTTTTTTAAATTGTGGTAAAACATATGTAACATAAAATTTGTCATTTTAACCATTTTTAAGTGTACAATTCAGTAGCATTAATTATATTCACAATGTTGTGCAACTGTCTATTTCCAAAACTTTTTCATTACACCAAACAGAAACTGTGTAACCACTAAGCTATAACTCCCTATCCTCCCCTCCCAATAACTTCTAATCTATAATACTTTCTGTATTATTTTGTCTATTCTGGATATTTTATATAAGTGGAACCATACGATGTTTGTCCTTTTGTGTCTGGCTTATTTCACTCAACATAATATTCTCAAAGTTAATCCATGTTGTAGCATGTGTCAGAACTTTATTCCTTTTTAAGGCTGAATGATATTCCATTGTATGTATACACATTTTGCCTGTCTTTTCAACTCCTGAAAGGCATTTGGGTTGTTTCCATTGTTTGCCAACAGCCTGTTTTTGAGAACCAGATATAACGAGGAGAGTATGTATCCCTGATATTCTGTGTGTACTTCTCAGGATTGGATCTAGAACCTTTAACAAGAATCTAAGATGTAAAAAGGGCTAAGTGCTAAGACCCACTGACTTAGTGTAGCCTGCACTTAACGGAGGAAAATGTCCTAGATAACTTCCTCAAGGTCCCAGAGCTAAAGAGTGACAAAGCATGAAAAGAATTAAACAACTCAGACTTCTGGACCTGGGCTTTGTGGAATATTCACCATTGTATCATATCAGTAAGTACTGATATTTCCTGACCTATGGCCTATGGAAGCCTCACTACAGCTATTCCACTTGAAACATTTTACCTTTTCTTAAAAAAATATATATTTATTTACATATTTATTTGGTTGCACTGGGTCGTAGTCGCGGCAGGCGGGCTCCTTAGTTGCAGCATGTGAACTCTTAGTTGTGGCATGCATGTGGGATCTAGTTCCCCACCCAGGGATCGAACCCAGGCCCCCTACATTGGGAGTGTGGAGTCTTAACCACTGCGCCACCAGGGAAGTCCCCATTTTACCTTTCTTAAAGGTAAACAAACTAACAAAAATCATCTGATAATAAAATGCTTGAAATCCAACACTGCTGATGAAACAATCTAGTTAAAATTTCTAACATATCTTATCTGATGACTGAATTTATAATCTCACTATTCTTTTACTGAGAAAATATACATGGAATTATAAATATGGTTATCAATGTGTTGGTTTAATGATTAAAATTTCTCGTGGAGGTTTTTCTCAGCCTTCCACAAACTTAACAGACCAAAAAGACCAAGTATCTAGAATTATTATATTTTTACTATTTTTTTCCTTCCATTTTAGAGGAAGATAAAACCCCAACCCTTAGCTTTTGTACTTACCCTATTCCCTTATCTACTAAGCACAAAATATAGTTTATTTTGCCAAGAATATGAATATATATTAATTTTAAAGACAAGCAAATCTAGCAATCAGGATTTTATCAGAAAGCATCAACCACAATGAAAACTGGAATAGCACCTTTTCTATGGAAAATGCCATAGCAGGAACAATGATTTATCAATAGGTGTTGTACATTAACTATAACTCAGTGTAATGATCAAAAAAAAAGAACTTCTTCCACCAAAAAAATATATTAACTAAGATAACTAATATTAAATAAAACCATGCCTGATATATAATAGATGATGTAGGTAACATAATGTTTTCTTACCTTTTCCATATACTGTGAGCAATTTGATTCTTGTAATAAATTTGAAGCTTCTTGTTTGTAATACTCTCCTGTTTCAGTCAGGAAGGGAGACTCAAAGATTTCCTGATAAAACTAAATAAATCAATTAAATCATATTTAAAAAATTAGAACAGGCAACTTAAGAAATTAAAGGTCTAATTATTTATGTTTTTAAAGGAGGCTTTTTACCTTTAAGGGGAATTTTTTCTTATACTGTTCAACATGAACAAAGGAGTTAATAACCCCATGGATTACTTTCTGGTTTGGGTCTTCTCCACCACGATCACTAAAACAAGGTATAACACAAAACATTCTTGAGAATACAAATATCTATGGGAATATACCAAAGTATGCCACAATATGGCTGCTTATTCTATTGGTCTAATCACATTATGTATAAAGCATTTTAAAGGTCAATGCACACGATGCTTAAAAACGATTTTTCATATTGCAGCTGAATTAGTATTTATGATAGTTTATGTACATATTAGATTTCAATAAACAACAGAAAAGCTTAACTGTAAAATTAAAGATACTATGTTGACACTAAGATGATACTTCTTCAATTTTAATAAAGTAGCTATGAGCCTATCAATTCAAGACTTTAAATACCCGTGGTTAAGAATATTTGAATTTCACTCACCACAAACTCTATTACTAGAGGATGTGGTCTGAGAATGCAGTCTTTGAACCATCACAAGTATGCCTACAGTAACCTGATGAGACTCATTCCTCAAAGGTACACTCTAATACAATATATCGCTCATTAAAATGACTAATAACTGTTGTTCTCTCTCTAAGAGGTCTGCCAGAGCCACTGAGTTGCTTTCATTTAAGCACAAAGTTATTTCTCTACTTAGAAATTTAGTGAGATATGTTTTAATATTTCTATATTCTGTTACAGTTACAAAGGGATCTAAAATCATCTCAGTTATTCATGTGACATTTTGGTAAGTTCCTACCTAGTCAAGGGTACTACTGTGATGCAAGTCTTAATCACAATAAGAAATGAAGGTGAAGTTTGGCTTTTATAATTACATAAATAGGAAAATGAAATAGGAAAAAAATAAGAGTGGACCTAAGGCCACAGTAAAACGGTCTGGCTCTGTGTTGGAAGTTTCTGACTCCAGTAATAATGCTCAACTCAAACCATTATACAGTCAAAGGTTTACCTTTCCATGGTAATCTTCCACCTCACTTTAAAATATTTTTTTTCTTTGAATTAATAATTATTTTACAAAGAAAGCAACAGAAAAATATATTATCATCATTTCCTAGTAAAATCTTCTGGTTTTCATACTGGGATATAAAGATTTTCTAACATTTAAGAAAAGTATTGTGGCAATTACCTTTATATATCAGTGTCCCTCCCTGCCTCTGCCTCCCTCTAATCCTCATTCTGTCTCCCATTAATTATCTGGATATTCTGGGAAAAGTTTGTTGTGCTTGAATTAATATGGCTACAGTCCTTCTGACAGTCACAGAAATGTAGTTACAAAGTCTACATTTTGATATAAGAACTAACAAGAACGATGAGTTCATACAAGGTGACACATGGTGAGCTCCTTTCCTCTGCTGACCTTCCCTCTTAAGCCCAAATTAAATCTGCTGAAATAATGATATAACCTATTCCATTGATTTGGAGCGCATCACTTTTTGCCTTTTAACTTTGTCTGGGACCAAATGAAAATCAGTCAAAAGTGAGAAATATCTAAATATTTGGAAAATCAGGTTACCTAAAATTATTTTCATGACCAAATCCTACTGTCCCTGCTCAGCACCAGGAAAACGTCCACTGCTGCTATTCTCAGCACTCCTGCCATTTGTTTCTGACCCCAAAAGGCCCAGAGAAGCGGGAATCAGGTAAGGTAGTGCCTAGAAAGAACATCGACATTCCTACTGCTTAATAACTAAATTGTCCTCTCCTGTAAGAAGAACATCTGAACTCAGAACTCTTAGGCATAATTATTCAATTCACCATACACTTTGATAACTGCACAAAAGGTACAATAGAAAATCATTGTAATTTATTTCTATTAGGCTGACAGATAATGAAAATAAACTGAAATGATGCTAAGTTAGTACTATATAAAAGCAATGACTAAGCTGGTTATCTGAATAAGCTCTGGTCTCATCTAAGAACAGTGATCCCAAGAGACGAGGCTTGAGAAAAGAATATGAAGAATTTTTAAAATATGGCTCATTATTTGATCTTGACAGAGCTAAGTGGAAAATGCCTACAACAATCATAATGAAATCACTCAGCTGGGAGGATGGGAACTAATAGGAATAGTTTATTGTAGCCCCTAAGACCAGGGTTTTGGAGTCAGACTACCTAGGTTCAAGTTCTGGTTGCATTAATATGTCACCTTGTGCCGGTGCTTATTAACCTTTAGTACTCAGAGATGTCCCCTTCTGTAAAGTGGGGGTAAGAAATGTATGTACTCTCACGAGGATATGGTAAAGATTATGCATAATCCAAGAAAGTACGTAGCACAGTGCCTGGTACATGAGTAAACCATCAATAAGCTAGTATTTTAAGTACAGATAGGCGCAAAAGGGAAGCATTTTCAATAAATTAGAGAGGAGAAGAAAGCTAAGAGACCAAAAAAAGCACTAACTGTGATTTTAAAACCAAGGCATTTTAGAGAGCAGACCAGGTTTGTGATGGTCATTAAAAGTTAGGCTGGAACTCTCAAAAGTCCTGATTCTGATATGTGACAATGGGTAAATTAATCTCTTGGTGAAACTCCCATTCACCCCCTATGATTAAAATGAGAATATGGTTCCAACAAATTAAATGCAGCCTCCTGCTCTCACTCCAAATCTGAGAAGTGACAGGAAGGATACTTTTTAACACTCCATTGTTGGCTGTAGCCCTTGGACCTGTAGAAATTGAAAAAAAGAGAATGAAGACTAGACAGCACAGAAAAACAAAATTACGGACCAAAATGCACAAGAGAAAGAACTGCTAAAGGGAGGGGGTGGAAGATAGTGAAGGAGGACAGGCAAGAAGTGGTGTTACTGAAAGCGGGCTGGCACAAAACCAGCAAGGTCATCAGCAGACTAGCTGCTCTGCGTGTCCCTGCAGGAGCAGTGAGTGTGGTGCCACGAGGAAGGGAAGCGCCTGCGCCCAGACTGCCCCCAGACTGCTCCCAGACTGCCCCAGACTGCCCCCAGACTGCCCCAGACTGCCCCCAGACTGCCCCCAGACTACGCCCAGACTGCCCCCAGACTGCGTCAGACTGCCCCCAGACTGAGCCAGACTGCCCCCAGACTGCCCCCAGACTGCCCCCAGACTGCACCAGACTGCGCCAGACTGCGCCAGACTGCTCCCAGACTGCGCCAGACTGCCCCCAGACTGCCCCCAGACTGTCCCCAGACTGTGCCCAGACTGCCCCCAGACTGTTCCCAGACTGCGCCAGACTGCGTCAGACTGCCCCCAGACTGCCCCCAGACTGCGCCCAGACTACTCCAGACTGCGCCAGACTGCGCCAGACTGCCCCCAGACTGTGCCCAGACTGCCCCCAGACTGCTCCCAGACTGCACCAGACTGCCCCCAGACTGCCCGCAGACTGCACCAGACTGCTCCAGACTGCGCCAGACTGCCCCAGACTGCTCCCAGACTGCGCCAGACTGCTCCAGACTGCTCCAGACTGTGCCAGACTGCTCCAGACTGCTCCAGACTGCGCCAGACTGCTCCAGACTGCACCAGACTGCGTCAGACTGCGCCAGACTGCCCCCAGACTGCCCCCAGACTGCTCCAGACTGCCCCCAGACTGCCCCCAGACTGCGCCAGACTGCGCCAGACTGCTCCAGACTGCGCCAGACTGCTCCAGACTGCACCCAGACTGCGCCAGACTGTGCCCAGACTGCTTGGCCCCAACCCCAGAGCACCTCAGGAGGCACTGGAAAATCAAGGAAACAGTTCACCTTCAGACTGGCAAGACTTGATGAGTAGTAGAGAAACGGGTTCCCATACTCTGCCTTTGGAAGAACAGGTACTTTACAGAGGGCAACATTAATTCTAAATGCACAAACTCTATGGCTCCAAACATCTGCACCTGCGCATGACAGAACCAAGAGTTGTAGTAATGGAAAAGCTGGAAACAACCTAACAGACATTACTAGGAGAAGAGTTTAAAAACTGAGGTAGAGCCATACCAAATATTATATAGAGTTTAGGAAGAATGAGGAAGATCTCTACGTACAAACATAGAAAAATTATCAAGATATAAACCTGAATTTTAAAAGAAGTACGTCATAAATGATTTTCAGAAGTTAGAAAAAAAGAAAAAATTCTATACTTAAAAAAAGAAAACAGAACAATATTCTGTATTGTATCCTGTATCATATTTATTTCTCTACATAGATATAAAAATTCATAGGAAAAGGTTTGAAAAGACAGTTAGCCAAATGATAACAGGGATTACCTCTGTGGAGAGGAAGATTGAGGAAAGGATCTGGAACACTCAAAGGTTTTCAAGAATGCATGTACATGTCATTTGTGTATTTGGAACTAAGTTTTTCACTGAGTAGCTGGTACCAGGTCTGGGGAAGAAAATGTACAAGATAAGCCTGGAATACACTGACATACTAGATAGCAAGAAAGTTATCAATGATGACTAGGGTCACTTCAAAAAGGCTCTGGCACCAACTATCCAAAGAGAGGCTATTTAAACTTTAATAAAGTTAGACAATGAATAGGAACAAGTCAAATATAAAGTCTATAAGTTTCATCACAGTATGTTGGAAAAAAAAAGCTAATTGGCCACTTTTTGAACATGACAGCAAACCAACTCATTATCCTGACAACTGGGTAAAGAAAAGAAAAGAAACAAGCAGTTATTTCGCCCTTTCTATATGATAACCAAATAGTAGATAAGGGTAAGAATATTTTTATAAAATTTTTCAAGTTAAAAAATGAAAACCGAATGACAGAATTAAGGTGGCAACTTTTTACAAACCCCAATACAGTAAAAGATGTCAGCATTTAGCATCAGTGGCTGCTTACATCAAAAAAAGAGTGAAAAATCAGACATTACCAAAGAACAAAATATCTTTGGTTTTGCCGGCAAGAACCAACCTGAGTCTGAGTAAAACACTGAACTGCCAATTTACAGGAAACAGAGGACAAAGAAACACGTATAAATGGGCCTCATGCATGCAATCAGCAAAATCCAGACAGTGGTAAAGTCTAAAGATCAAATGGCCAGGATTCATGAACAAATAAGTTACAAGTTAAAAAAAAAAGGGATGGAGGAGAAACCTATTGATTAAAAGATGTGTTAGATTAGAAGTCTGGGCACAGTCTGGTGCAGTCTGGAGCAGTCTGGGCCCAGTCTGGCACAGCCTGGGTGTGGTCTGGAGCAGTCTGAGGGCAGTTTGGCGCAGTTTGGGGGCAGTCTGGGTGCAGTCTGGGAGCAGTCAGGTGTAGTCTGGAGCAGTCTGGAGCAGTCTGGCGCAGTCTGGGGGCAGTTTGGCGCAGTCTGCTGCAGTCTGGGTGCAGTCTGGAGCAGTCTTGGGGGGGCAGTCTGGGTGCAGTCTGGGAGCAGTCAGGGTGCAGTCTGGGCGCAGTCTAGCTCAGTCTAGCTCAGTCTGGGCACAGTCTAGAGCAGGTTTTTTTAGGATAGACAAGACTAAACTACAGAGTCTAGGAATGCACACATGGGTGAAAAAACCATAAGGAAATAGAAGAAAGTGATTGCCTCAAAAGTTGGGTAGTGGTTACTATGGGAGAAAGGGAGGGGATAGGACACACACAAGGGTCTCAGGGGAGGCTGGCATGGTTCTAGTCCTTAACCTGGGTGGCAGTAACAAGCACATTCACTTTATAATAATTCATTAAGCTGTACGTTTGTGTTGTATGGCCTCCTGTATCTATATTTAATTTTACACTAAAATGATACACACACACAGCAAAATCCCCAAAAGTCCAAAAGAAAACTGTTATAACAATATTAATATGTGACAATACAGAAAAAGAGCACAAGATAAATAAAGTTACTACATAACAATAAAAACAATTAACCATGAACAGAATAACCCTGATATTTATTCAACTAACAACAGAGCCTCAAAATTCATAAAACAAAAACTAACAACTGCACCGATGAAAATCCATAAATCTAAAATGAGCTGGGAAATTTAAAACATCTCTCAGAAACTGAGATACAAAAGAATAAAAACTACTACATTAAATTTTATTTATTTATTTTGTTTGTTTGTTTTTGCTGTACGCGGGCTTCTCACTGTTGTGGCCTCTCCTGTTGCGGAGCACAGGCTCTGGAAGCGCAGGCTCAGCGGCCATAGCTCACGGGCCCAGCCGCTCTGTGGCATGTGGGATCTTCCCGGACCGGGGCACGAACTCATGTCCCCTGCATCAGCAGGCGGACTCTCAACCACTGCGCCACCAGGGAAGCCCTAAATTTTATTTTTATCCAAGATATTTTTCCTCAATGAAATCTATAATTTCTTAACAGTTAAGAAATAGAATAACAAACATATGAACATGCCAGAGAAAACACAAATCAGCCATAGCAGCCTATGTTATAGATTGTTCCTAATTCAAAGGGAAAGAAAGAATTTTATTTATAGTTTTTATTTTGGGGTTTCTCTGGTGGCACAGTGGTTAAGAATCCACCTGCCAATACAAGGGACATGGGTTCGAGCCCTGGTCCAGGAAAATCCCACAGGCCACGGAGCAACTAAGCCTGTGTGCCACAACTACTGAGCCCAGGCACCACAACTACTGAAGCCCGCACGCCTAGAGCCTGTGCTCCGCAATAAGAGAAGCCACTGCAATGAGAAGCCCGCCCACCGCAACGAAGAGTAGACCCTATTCGCCGCAACTAGAGAGAAAGCCCACGCACAGCAACTAAGACCCAATGCAGCCAAAAATAAATAAATAAAATATTTTTTAAAAAATTTTAAAACTTAAAGTTTCTACTTTTGTTCAAAGACTACTTGACACTAGAAAGTTAACTGTGGAGCTACTGGAAAAAAGGAAAGCAATTCTGAATCCATTTAGCATTAAAAAGTCTGTGTTTTCAACAGTATCTTTAAGCATCTAAGCAAATCCTTTTACCTGCATTTAAAAATGTATCTACTTTCTTCTCTCTAATTTCATATTCTTACACTGTAACATTTAGATCCACAAAGTTACAGCATTTTATTTATTAAAATTAAAAACAATGTTAGGTTGTTACTACGCTGAAAGCCCCAATTGGCAATTCTACTATTTTATTATAAAAGACAAGTTATTATATGAATAGAATTACTTTTATCTTTCCTTAGTGAAGCAGACACTGTGAAAAACATGCAGATACACAACCTATGACTACATCACTTGTATCTTTCTTCCTTATATAGAAGGAGCACTTTTACTTTTGGATTATCAATTAAATTTTATGTGTACAGATTTCATGATACCATGAAGAAAATTCAACAATTGTTTCATTGACTCTCTTAAGCAAACAAAAAAATTCTGCAACCTACATTCCACTTTTAAATCTAGTACTTCACTGAAACAGTTTCTCTAAAATGCATGAAGCTGGGATTATTCCTGTAGCGCTTATATACCTCAAAAGAAGCCACCTTTATAGAATACAATTAATCAAAAAAAGAGCCTGGATCTAGTCTGTACCTTAAAAGCAGAGGATACATGGTCGTTTAGCCTTTTACGTCACTTTATGTTGCTGTCTTGTTTTCCTGCCTGTGACCTTTTTAGACCGTCTTTTCTGATCTACAGAAACCCTACTCCACCCAATACAACTTTTTTCAAAAGTCATGAAATTGTATTACAGTTTACTGAGCATTTCAGCATTCATGCCTAGTAAGAATTTTCACTTAGCAGAACATTTTGATTTCACAAGAAAAAGTCCTCTATTAGCTTGACAGATAACTTTACCTCTTTCAAGGCTGAGATGGCCCTCAACTTTGTGAAATCTTCCAAGAAGATCAACACACTACCTGTGAGTTGGGGAATTTTTATGATCTGTATATTTCTCTTACAATAAGAAAATGAAGGACAGTTCTATGTGTGATTCTATACAAAAACTCCTAGAGATGCAGGTGATGGTGCAGCATAAAATATACCTCTGCACAACCAAAGTTACATTAGGAACTACTCTTTTCCTAAAGGTGCTAACCAAATTAATTCATCTACTGATGAAGCTAAGAGCACACAGTGAAAAGATGGAGAAAGTATATTACTTGGGTAAAATAAAGAACAATTAACTGAGGTAGGGATTATCTAACCCAAGTTGTAGGAAAAGAGCTGTATCATTAGTATCAGATAAGCACCTGAGCGGTGGAAGCAAGCATTTTAGCTAAAGGACAAGTGCTTAAGAATCACAGGGCTAAACAAACGTAAAACCCTGGGAACAGTTTTAAAGCAGCAGTATCTAAAAAATGTTGACGTCCAAGGGTAAACAGTGTACCAAGTACTAAATATATTTAAGAACTAGGAAAGACACATGTCTTTTCTTTTAGTAACGCTTGGCTATTATGATAAAAAATAACCTCTCAGACTACATTAAATAATGTTAGCACTAAGGGAGACCTATCTAGGCAGGAATAAAACCACGTCTATCTGTTAGGGATTGCCGGCATGTCATTTGTCCTTGCTCTGAAATCTTTTCACTGTATAATCCTCTCCACTTCATCTCACCTTTTTCAATCTACTTTTCCCAGTGCTCTGGGCAATTTACCACTCTCTCATCATGCTTTACTGTCACCCTATCTGTCCATGATATCTCACATGACAAAGGGTAAATAGATGTTAAAGCAATGTAGCAGAAAGACCCAAATTGGAAGCTTAAAGACATGGAGTCTCTTTCCTACCTACATCAAGTTCAGTAAGTCATTTTTCCTTATTGAAGTTCAATTTGCTTACTTATAAATAAAACCTGCCTGGCCTCCTTGAGATCAAATAAAGAAAATACGTGTGAAAACACTAGAATACTCAAAGCATTATAAAACCAAAATATATTCATCATTAAGCTCAAGTACTGGAGCTAGGAGTGGAAGAAACATTCTGCGGATTGAAATGACAGGCATCATGGATTTAGAGTTAAAAATTCCAGATTTGAATCTCTGGAATTAAGAAGATGGGAGCTGAATAGAGCAACACAACTGTAAAATGGTAAACTGTACCAATCACCTAGGGTGAAGATTAAATGGGATTCACACGTAAAGTTTTTAGATCACTGCTTGGTATACAGTTTCCATATTTTATTATTATTATTAAGCCTTAGTACCTTTAGCTGTAAAATGTAAGATAATACCTACCTAATAGAGTAGACATAAAAAATAAATGAGATATTAGTAAAGCATGTTGAATAATACTTTAATGGAAACTGATTTTAACAACAAAACCAAAACAAGTTGCCCTAATGTCTCTAAACATATAGTCCCTATGTCTTTTCCAGAATTAGTATCCTACTGTTGTATTATTTTTCTCAGTTATATTTTCTTTAATTTTTCATAAAATTCATTTTTAACAAGTTAACAATCACACTTAAGGAAAATTTACTAGGTTGGATCAAAATTATATTAAAAGAGACATTTCGGGGCTTCCCTGGTGGCGCAGTGGTTGGGAGTCTGCCTGCCAATGCAAGGGACACAGGTTCGCGCCCTGGTCTGGGAAGACCCCACATGCCACAGAGTGACTGGGCCTGTGAGCCACAACTACTGAGCCTGCACATCTGGAGCCTGTGCTCCGCAACAAGAGAGGCCGCGGTAGTGAGAGGCCCACGCACCGCGATGAAGAGTGGCCCCCGCTTGCCACAACTAGAGAAAGCCCTCGCACAGAAACGAAGACCCAACGCAGCCATAAATAAATAAAATTCTTTAAAAAAAAAAAAGACATTTCATTAAAAGCGCATTTAGAAAATTATAACAATATTTTCATTATACTTTTAACGTAAAATAGCTGAATTCTAAGTCAAGAAGAAAGCTAATATTTCTTAGCAAAGGAAATTATACTAGAGCCTGTAACTCTCGTTGGACGTGTTCTTTTAGTCAGTCATAGTTCAGTGGAGAAAGAGGAAGGAAGAAAACTGTTCCACCCTACTGCTTCACTACTGCCTTTCCTCTCTCTCATCACCTTTGGAAACAGTAGAATCATGAAAAGTGTGAGTGACCATTTTTAAAAACCAAGTTACTAACTCCTACCACATATTTTCTATTTGGTGTTAACATTAATTATTAAAATAGTCTCTCCTTTTGTGGCTTTTTTTCTTAACCTCTTATTTCTTATTAGGAGCCCCATAGTAAGAACAACGCTCTGCTTTTTTCCTCACATAAAAAACTCCGTATTTGGGTCTTCTTAATGAAAGCAGTTTCAGAGGGACTTGGCCATTATCACACAGCAATTCACTGGTCTACAGCATTCCTTTCACAGTAGTTCCAGTCACCTAAAATTTATCTGTGTGAGCGATTTCAGTTTCGGATTCCCCAGAGCTGAGGTCTAGTAAGAATCTTCTAGGCCAGAGCTGACCAAGAATGTTCTACTCTGGACTCCACAGGATAACTTACTTGGTGCCAAACGTTATTCACACAGCAGTTAGGTAAAGAGTCAACCACTCTGGGCCATGAGGACAGTGGGAAGCCCTTTTCTCATAAATTTACCTCACAAGTTAACTGATTATTAAGGTGACCAACAACTGGAAGAATCTGTTTTCCTGAGTAGGTTATTGTCATCAGGGTTTCAGCTGAGAATATGTTCAAACAACTCAGCACTGCCTACAAGATCCAAGATGTTTCAGGATTACAAAACAAGTCACTTCCTTCAGGGACTTATTTATTTACTAAGCATATTAGGTCATAGTGAAATGTGCCCCCCAAAACCAAAAGATTATAAAACGATTTTAAAATATTGGCATTAGAATGGAAAATGAGGCTTGTTACAGTAAAACGAGGCCTATGTGCAGTTGACAGCCATGCAACCGTTCACTATTTTAGACCATTTCAAACAGCAAATTAGAACTGACTCAGGAAGATCAATGTCAGTACTCACTTTTTGATTTCTCGGAGCAGCATTCGGATGAGGATGGTCTGAAGTGGTTCAACCATCAATTTCCTCCACATATCCAATGCTAGCTGCCAGGAAAAAGGAAAATCATCAAGGCTGAATTACTCAGTATTTGATTTAAACATCTGTTCAAGACTTCTTTTAAAAGTAAAAACACCCATCAAATGAAGTATTTATAACTCTACTTCAAAATTCAAATAAAAATTGAATATAAGGAAAATAAATTTCTAATTTAAAATGACAATGACTATCATATCAGACTTGTACAAACAACGGAATTAAGCTTTTATCATTAATTGAAAATCTTACAGAAATAACTGATTTGTATAAAACCTTAATTTATTGATTGTTAAATGCCCAATATTAGGGAAGGGCTATAGACACCAAAACTATAATGGAAACAAAGGAGTTATGTTAAATAAAATAATGTGATTTGGCTGTTGGCTGGTTTTTGAAATTATAACACCTCTCATACAAACATAAAAGAATAAGTCAATTTAAAGAATAATAAAATAAACATACCTGTATTCAACATCCAATTTAAGAAATACGACTTCACCATTACTGTTGCCCCAAATGTCCTCCTCCTTTCTTTCCCCTCAGAGATTATCACTATCCTGCGTTTTGTGTTAAATCATTCCCTTCCTTACAGCTCTACCAAGTGTGTAACTATCCCCATATGATATTTTTGAAGTTGACTATTTCTTTTTTTTTTTGGCCGCACCACGTGGCATGTGGGATCTTAGTTCCCCGACCAAGTATCAAACCCGTGCCCCCTGCAATGGAAGCATGGAGTCCTAACCACTGGACCACCAGGGAAGTCCTGAAGTTGACTGTTTCTGACCTTGATAACAAAATCACATTGTATGCTCTTCCATGTATGATTTTTGTTTTGGTTTGTTTTGTTTGTTGTTATTTTTAAATTTATTTTTTGTTATTTTTTAATCTTATTTCTTATGTATAATTTTTTAACTGTAACTTATTGAAATCCAACCAAATTGATAGCGTTTATAGTTCAATCATTGGCATTGCTATATAGTATCCTCTTGTATGAAGACACTATGATCAGCTTTTACTTTCTACTGCTGATGACACTGTTTGTGATCCCAGCTTTTGCCACTGAGAACACTGCGGCTGTTCCTGTATTCACCTTCTGGTGGTCATAAGCAAGCGGTTCCCTGATACACACCGACGAGTGGAGATGCTGGCCGACAGGAGCCGTGCAGCTTTACTAAACAAAGCCAAGTGGTTTTCCACGTTACACTTGAAGCCAACATCCTGACAACAACTGCTACTGCCAGGCTCCGGTCAGACTTTGCCAATGTGATGGACATAAAATGGACCTCCTTCACGTTTTAACTGGCAATTTCCTGAATAAGGCTGGACATCTTTTTATGATTTTTGTGCATTTCAGTTTTCTTTTTCCTCTGTAAACTGTCCATTCATCTCTTTTGCCCATTATTCCATTAATGTTTGTCTTGCTCTCAATGCGACCTCGTAGTTCTTTATATATCGTGGAAATTAATCCCTTGACAGTTTTACATATCACACTTTGTCATAGTTTGTGACTTGACTTTTGAATTTCTTTACAGCATTTTTTAAGTAAAAATATATTATATTTTAATGTGCTCAAATTTATCAATCTTTTCCGTTATTGTCTGCATTCTTGTGTCTTTTAAGAACTCTTTTGCTCCCTAAGGTCAACCTTGAGGAGATATGTGTGCTCCTATGCTGCCTTCCAAAGTTTTCAAGTTTTGCCTTCACATGAAAGCCTTTAAACTCCAATAAATTTTTCTCATACAGAGTACAAATTATTCCAGTATCAAAAACTGATTGCTCCTAAAAAAAAAAATTGATTTCTCCTGTTTCCAACGTAGCTGCATCCACACAGGTATGATTCTGTTTTTAGTCTCTCTACTGTTTCCCTGGGATAACTTTTTTCTGATCACTGGTAATTTTATAAAAATAAGTAAAAGCATCTGTTTTCCCACAAGGAACAATCTTCAGGTTTTGCCTTCTTTTTCTTTTTCATTAGCACAAAGAAGATAATACATAAGAAAATGGGATTTTATAGCTGTAGTAGGAGGGCAAACTGGTAAAGCCTTTGAAAGGCAAGGTGGCAGGGCTATCAAAGTTCAGGCTGTGCTTTGACCCAGAAAATCCACTTCCCGGTACTCACTCCATGAAAATTTCTGCTCATGTACCAGCAGATATATACACAAATGTAACTCCATGATTGTAAGATTTCTGTTTACTTTACTCATTACCATATTCCCAGCATATAGTACAGTGTCTAGCACACAGAGGGATTCAAAATATATTTAATAAGTGAACAAATGAACAATGATGTTCACACAGTATTGTTTGTGACAACAAAAAAATGAAAACTAAGGGGAATAGTTTAATAAATAATTAATAATTATTTGATACCCCTACTTGTTAAACAACAGGCAAGAAATACAAGTTGCAGAATTTTATGTATGCTCTGATGTCAAAACTATTATGTGTGTATATATATATTTATATGTAAATGCGCAGGTAAAATTCAGAAAAGATATAAATCTAATTGTTTATAGTGATTTCCTCTGGGAAGAGGAGTGGGCATGATGGCGTTAGTGATAAGGAACGATTATAAAATAAAACATTCACTTATAATCCTACAAACTAAAGCAACTGCTATTAAGATTCTGGTATTTCCCACTGATTTGTTTCTCTACATCCTTTCCCCTCCACAGCTTTATTCCTATTAAACATATAATGTTGTGTCCAAATATTTTCAAAAACCATTTTCCCCTTTGTTGATGTTTCTATGAACTGTTTTCTACTAAGTTATCCCTTTGCCTACTTTCATAACAAAATCATATTGTATATAGTCTTCTATGTGTGATTTTTATTGGGTATTGGAAATTTAGACTGTTAGCCCATTAGTCACCCTTATTAATGACTGCAAGGAATACTTTTAAACATTTAAACCGTTTTTTCCGTATTAGTTTTGCAGTACAAATTACCAGACGTGGGATTACCTGGTCAACAGGTATTGAACATTTTAAAGTCTACTGAAAGACACTGATAAATTTCTTTCTAAAAGGGTTATTCTAATTTAAATTTCTACTAATGCTGCATCTTAGTTGTTTATTTCCTTCACTGACACCCAACAAAATTTAACATTAATTTCTCTACTTTGTTGGCATCTGCTTCCCCATGAGGAGAGCGGACCTTCTGTCTGTTCACCATTGTATCCCCAATGTCTGGCGACTCGATAAATATGTACGACATGAATAAAAAAACACTGCACTAGGGCTTCCCTGGTGGCGCAGTGCTTGAGAATCTGCCTGCTAATGCAGGGGACACAGGTTCGATCCCTGGTCTGGTAAGATCCCACATGCCACGGAGCAACTAGGCCCGTGAGCCACAACTACTGAGCCTGTGCGTCTGGAGCCTGTGCTCCGCAACGAGAGGCCACGACAGTGAGAGGCCCGCGCACCGTGATGAAGAGTGGCCCCCGCTTGCCACAACTAGAGAAAGCTCTCGCACAGAAACGAAGACCCAACACAGCCAAAAATAAATAAATAATTTTTTAAAAAACACCGCACCAGAGTATTTCTTGCATAGTCAGTATATGTTTTATATATTATAATTTTCCACATTTAAATCTGAACTGTACCTCAAAAATTTGAGTGAATTGGTTGAACTGCACACTTTATTGTTTTACTCTGAATTTCTTAAATTTTTTTTTTTTTTTTTTTGCAGTACGCGAGCCTCTCACTGTTGTAGCCTCTCCCATTGCAGAGCACAGGCTCCGGACTTGCAGGCTCAGCGGCCATGGCTCACGGGCCCAGCCGCTCCGCAGCATGTGGGATCTTCCCGGCCCGGGGCACGAACCCACGTCCCCAGCATCGGCAGGCGGACTCTCAAACACTGCGCCACCAGGGAAGCCCTCTTTAATTACTTTTTAAAGTTAAAATAAATTTGTTGCATCCACAAATTTGTGTTTCCTCTCTTGTAGGTTCTCTTTTAAGTCCATGTCCTTCACACTTTTCAACTGTAAGAGTCTCAACATTTTCTAAATATTTTTTATGAGATTTTTCATACAGCAGAACTATTAACCTTCTGTCATTCATCCATCATTAATTTAACTATTAAAATAATACTCATCACATCTTTTCTGTTCGTCTCATCTATCCGAAGATTCTTAGGAAATCATAACAGTATTTCATTTACTTAACATTCAGAATATTTTTTTTTCCCCTTTGGCCACGCAGCTTTCAGGAACTTAGTTCCCCAACAAGGGATCGAACCCGCGTCCCCCTGCATTGGAAGCACAGAGTCTTAATCACTGGACCGCCAGGGAATTATTCCCTAGGATGTTTTAAATCTTGACAATTTTAAGATAGTCCACTCAGTGTCCTTAAGAAAAGGACAGTGAATCAAATTTCCTCAGTATATAAAAACACTCTTATGTTTGCCAGTCATTTAAAGAATGTCCTACCTCCCCTATCTCCATAAGTGGTTCATTCATATCTACACCACCATAACCATACTGAAGGTCAGCTTCTGTCAATTTATTCTTTTTAATAAACTGGGTGTTGAGATACCTGAAAAACAAACATAATATCAATAGACACTGTCAAAATCAGTAGGAAAACAAGTAACGTGCAACTTTAGAGCAATAATTTTAGGGTTATAATCAACTGTAGAGTAGTTCAGTAATACATCCAAAAGAAACTAATTATATATAAATTAGAAATATAATTTTTAAAAAAGATAAAAATTACCAGCCCAACTCCCTTTGCTAGGCCCTAAGAGACAAAGAGTAAGACCTCTAGAGTGGCAAAAAAGAAAAAACCCCTATTACCGCAGTCTCACTTAAAAAAACTCAGGGGTTTTGTTCTAAAACTTTCCAATACTCTTATAGCTCAACAGCTCCTATCCAAGGGTCAACCCTCTACAGTCTAATTTGCTCATTCCCGGATTCTTCTTGTTAAATAAGCCAAGTTCACTTTGCAAAGAATTAAACAGAAAATGGTTAAAAGATCAAAGTCAAGAAAGTTCTCTATATTTTATCACCATTAAATACATAACTTTTCATTTTTAAACAAACAAAAAAATCACAATCAGTAGGTGAGAAAATGCAATAGATTGTTACAGACAGTAAGAAGTATGGGCAAAACTGACAGACTCAAGATCACTTTGTCTACCAGGGGTAAACAGCTTTATAAAGAAAGACTAATAACTATGATGAACTCTGAGAACTACTAAGATGAATAAAGAGTTCTAAGATTAAATAAAATGTGTACAAAGGCATGTAATATTCAAGCATCACTTTTCACCATCCCAGATTTCACCACAAGGCCTTTAATGCTCAACACCTAAAACTATTCGTTTGACAGCTTCTGCCAAGGTGAAAATAGCTATTGACAATACAAGTATTTAGGCAACAACCACAAAATCTCTGTATTAAAACACACACTTTCCCACGTTCACTGAATCAAAATGAAAGGTCTGCTGAATGTTCAGACAACTGAAACTGCAAGCAAAGAAAACAAAAATTTCAACTGCATAACTCCACTGACAATCCTAGCAGACGATGAAAAATAATAAAGCGCTACGGCCACCACCACTTACACAAGTTCCCTCCCACATTCACTCACTTCCAGCTCTGGACTCCAGGGCTTACAACCTTGGTGCTCCATGTGACATTTTAGTCTCTTCTGTCCACTGGTTACAAAGCCATTTCCTTCAAAATATCATTTAGCTTTCCCTTCCATTCTCACTGTAACCCTAATAATTTCCTGATGTGCTTCCACCACGCCTTCCAGCTGAGAAAAGGGGAACAGGACTGAGACGGAAGCAAGAGCTGGAGAGAAACGGCTGCTTCACCTGAAACAGATTCCCTGGGGTAGGGCATTTCACCTCTGGCCTCTGTCACTCTGGTCTCGGCTCAAACACACCTCTCTCAGGCCTGACCTGACCCCAAACCAAACTAGCCTTCACTTCCCACCCCCAATGAAGTAACTATCTAATACATAACTGTTTTCTTCACAGCACTTGCTACTATGAGAAATAATCCTGTTCTTTTCTTTGTCTACTGGTTTTGTACATCCACCTCCTCTCTAGAATGTGAGGTCTGGCAGACAGTGTCCAGAACAGTGGCAGGCAGACAGGCAGTCCTCGAAAAATACTTCTCCGAATTACGAAATGAATAAACGGGTAACGTTCCAGCAGCACGGATGGCAAAAGCTAACATTAGAACACAAACTTGGAAAAGCAGCCTGGAGACAGATCATAAAAGCATGAATGTCAGGAAATAAAAGTAATCACTGACACTTATGGAGCGCCTATCGTGTGTCAGAGACAGGCGTAAGCATTGCAGCTGGCTGAATACTAGGAGGTAGATATATGGGGTACTATTAGGATCCTCATTTTACGTGTAAGAAAATTGCAGCTTAGACAGCTTAAAGAACTCGGCAAAGGTCCATCAGCTACTAAGTGGCAGAGCTGGGCCAGAAAACTCACGAGGTCTCCCACTCTCATTCAGCAAGTACTGACCAAGTGCGTACTGCATGCCAGGTACGACAAGGCACTGAGGATAGAAAAACGAAAAACAAAAATGTAGTCTCTGCCCAGAGAGCTTACCCATCTGGTAGGACATAAAAACATAAACAAATGTAACATATCAAAAGTGAAAAGTGCCGAGTAGGGGGAACTTAGTCATATCTGCACCATTACATGTGCCTTTCTATAAGACCCTTTGCTCCAAACCATTCCTTTTCTGGTCACTGTACCATGGCCATCCCAGTAATCCTACCTAAAACATTAGCATCACTTATCTCATCCTTCCGTTTACCTCCTTTACTCAGCTGGTCCTCCTGTTCTCTCACACTATTCCTCACCTCCTCCCATTATTTTCCTTTTCACTGTCAATGCCATTCGTTGACTCTCTGCTTGGATCATGTGCAACATTCTCATGACTGATCTCTATTTCCCATTTCTGGCATATCCAATTTACCTAAAAATTCTGCTTTCAGGATATCAACTCCCTATTCAGAAGCCTACAGCAGCCCCCTTATTCCTATACAGTAAGTGTAAACTTCTCAGCGTAGGAGTTTGCTGACTCTGAAGAGTAGCTGCTAGATCTGCAGAAGTCTGGATTCACTAGAGATCTGTGTGTATATTCCACAGCCAATACACTGTTTTAGTGGAGCTTTATACGTTTTATATCTGATAGGACAAGTCACTATTCTCTTTCCCGCATGGAATAAATTTTACACTAACTTTCATCATCTATATTCTTCTCATTAGATTTCTACTCTTGACAGTTTAAGCTTGATAGAGAAGCTTTTAAAATAATTTATAGATATGATTTAAAATGTAAGTAGCATAATTTTTCACTTTGATTCAGACGCCATTCTTAATTTCTAAGTCACTGTAGTATTTTACAATGAGATTTATTAACCACACATTTGTTTTTAAATAAAGATATATATTCTAGGAAATCGTAAAGTAAAATAACTTTCAATAATTTCTTTAAATAGTCAATACTCTACCACACAGTCAATACCTGACTGTTCTGCTCAGGTCTAACTCATGCAGTAGTACATGTTTTTATAATTTATTCTGGCAACAAAGTGATTGATAAGTATCCTTTGCTTTTCTGGAGTATCAGCAGTAACACAACAGTATTAACTAACAAGAACTAATAGCCTAAGGTAACTGTGAAGCCTCTAAGAAATCAGGCATTTCAATCTATCTTTAAAAAACTCTATTATAAGAACTGTTCCCATACTAATACCTACTGGATTTCAAGAGTCGTTAGTTCTCAAGGTAATACTTTAAGTATCCCACTTCAAGGGCCCGCAGGGCCTAAACAGATATGTAGCAGCAGGAAAGGTGGCGTAGGAGCATCATTATTTTTCTTTAAAATTGGAATCCTTAAGTCACCTATGCTAATGCATATCCATCTTATAAATCAATCAGAGTAAAGAAAAGGCTAGAAATTACCTCAAAACAATAATACCGAAAAATGCTTTGAAATAAAACTGATTTTTTCCTTTACATTTCTTCACACAGATTTCCTTATAGACTAAGATTAATAACAAGAGATAGCCTGGATAACCTACTACCCAACAAGCAAAGACTATCAAGCAGTTTTTATCTAATTATCTAATCAAATGTACCCTCTATGAGAAGGATCTCACCACCCAGTCTACCAATATAATTAAATAAATCAGTCACATGAAGCCAACCCCACAGAGGTCAAACAAAACACTCTATAAGTGAATCCCATGAGCCATTGGTTCTAAGTCTTTACTACAGACAGTGGAAAGTTACTAAGTGATTTTGGACGGTGATCAAATTTGCACTTGAGAAGTTTACTAAATAGAATAAATTAGAAATCAAAGGCTGGGAGACTGGTTACAGGGATGTTATCAATAATAGTCCAGGTCCGAAACAATAAAAAGCTTGAACTACAATACTATAATAGCACTGCAAAGGAAATAATAAATTTAAGAGACATTTGGAGGATCTGACCAAGAGGGGTCAAGTAGAGAGGATAACCCTAGGTGAAGGATAACTGAGACTTCCGGCCTATACATCTGGATGTCCAGGACTACCATTAACCAAAATGAGTATTTCTGGGGCAGCGTGTGTGTAAAAGATAACAAGCTCAGTTGTGAACATCTGCAGTAGTATGATGTACCCACGGAACATCCTGGAGGTACAGGCAGCTAGGTAAGAATATTCCTCTGAAACTTAGACCACCTTCAATAAACATTTATTTGGTGGTTATCAATATATAGGTTGTAGCTAAAACCAGGAGTAATAGAGATCATCCTAGAAAGAATGCAGAGTGTAGCTAAAGGATGAGAATAGAACCTATGTAAGTGACTGCAATGACTCTCTAGAATGAGGCTAGGTAGAATGAAGAAGTTAAATGGATTTATTCAGACTGATCTGGGTTTAAATTCTGCCCTTGTAATTTTTCCAGCTCAGGGACCTTGACCTCTCTGACTCTTAGTTCTCCTCCATTGTAAAAAACCAACTATCTCATATGGCTTTACATATACACATACATATGTGTATATATCATATATATTGCAAAATTTAATAAAAGCTCATCAACAGTACCAATTTAATAGTACTACTTTCAATAATACCAATTTGATTTTGGTAAAGAGAGGTGCAAGAGAACCAAGAGAACGGTGCCCCAGAAAACTAAGAAAGAACAGAAAAACAACTTGAATCTTTACTGAAGTATCTCAGCTAATGAGGGATCCACTGCACGGCACACAGTCGAAGCACTGTTTTGTCATCCATATACCAGTGGCCCCAGCTTCTCAGCAGTGACAAAAACACGCGTATGCTCTCACTCTGATCCTTAAAACTCCCCCCGCTCTCCCCCACGGTTTAGCTAAGGAATTCTTAAAGTTTTATTTATGACTAGGCCACTTTGGTGGATGGAGGGGGGAAATCAAATGTCAGGATGTTTAATGGATGGCAGACATGTTCTGTAAAAGCCAAAGCCCCAGCGAACCTTGCCCATGTCAGCAATTGCTGGTTTCTGGTTTTATTATATTTTGCTCTTCTAAGAGGAAATAGAGCTACTGGCCATTTAGAAGTGAGTTCCAGTTTCCAACATAGGCAGCTTACATCTAGTAAAGTCCAGTGTTGTTATAAAAACCAAAGGGAATACGAACCAGTAAAGCAAAGGACAGACACACCAAGGAGACCATGCCTTGGCCCCATGCACCTGTGCAGGAAACGCTTTGAGACCTAGCTCTACTCCTCTTCTCCAGCAAGAAACTGAGGCAGGGGTTCATCTGTGGCCCAAGCCACAATGCACAGGGCAAAATTATCACTGCAACCATCACAGGCCACAAGGCCCAGGTGCTTAACAGCACTATTCCCTATTTATCCACTGTCCTTCAACAAATGGGTCTCTGCCTGTGTACCTAGGTACTGTACTTATTTCCACCGTCTACGTGAATGAGTTAGAGAGGACCAGCCCAGGGTGCCACAGGAACCTACATGAGTGGCAGTTAACACCAAAGATCTAAGCAGGAGACTGAGGCAAGGAGAGGGGAGTTCAGAGCGGGGAATGGGAACTAGTCATTCAGGGAAAGGAAGAAAAGCAATCCAGACAGACAGAATAGCACAAGGAAAGGCGGGATGATATGAGACCACAAGGCATCACAACACTGCCAGTAATTCAGTACGTCTAGAGGAAAGGGCGGGAGAACGTCAAGAGAAAACTGCCAGGTACTTCCATGAAACATAAAATGCTGAACCCTAGAGTCAAACAAGAGCATGCTAGAGGGGGGCACGAGCTTAGATTCACTAAAAGTTTCATCCAAGCTGAAGTTTCACTTCGGATCTGTCAAGATTTAATGTGTGTTACACAGTCCCAGACAACTGAAGAAACAGAGCTATGCCATCAAATACAGTTTTAGTTTTCACAGAATAAGTTTCCATACACTGCCTGGCTCCCAAATACCCACATGACCCACACTACAGACCTTTCCCCATAGCAGAGAAAAGTCCATACATCAGGTAATGCTTTAGTTCTGCTCATTTTCATGGGTAGTAGGTAGTAAAAACAAAAAACTCCTGCAATTACCAAATGCAGGCAATACTGTTTAGACTGTCGAGAATCTAAAAGTGTACTTACCTATACAAGCAGTCCATATAGTCTGCACCCTTGCTGTATTCCTCCCAGTACCTATGATACATAACAAGTACTTGCTCTTCAGACTCCAGAACTCTCTAAAAAAAGAAGAAAAATACTTTTTACTCAGAAAGCACTAATCATTTTCATTTGTAAGCTATGAAATTTATCAGAAACTAATGTTCTTAAATAAGTGACATGATTCAAGCACTATATATTACATTTACAAATTACATTCTTATTTTTAACTATCTTTAGTAACAATTAAAGAGATAGAAAAAAATGTGAATCTTAGATATGAAAGTGAAGCGTCCATACTAGAGAGTAACTGTTTCATTCTCTAAGATAAAAAAACAAAATATAATGGTTTGATGCTGTTCTTTGGGCTAGAATATTAGATCAGATGAAAACAGAATGTAATTCTATTGTGTTTCCTCACGTCCATCACTTTTGATCAGCCTGCAGTTATGTCATCACCTCATATTATTCACTATTGTGAATAAGACTACTTATGAAAATTGACACATTTTCCATATTCCCCAAATAAGTTATTTTATATTTATTTAATAAAAACCTACTATTTTTTGAAAAATGAAAATCAAACTGAAATCTGAGGGCTGATGTTTAAAAAGTTAATTTTAATGGAAATCCAGTCTAACAATAAAAATCCACTGGACAGGACAGACATTCCCGAGGCCACCGCTGCTCTTACTTCGGTTCTTCCATCAACCGTCCGCGTGACCTTAGGCAAGACATGACCTCAACACTCATCCAATTAACTCTTGATGAAAGCTATGCTTTTAAACTTGGAGTTTTACCAATTAAGTCTCAGGATGATAGGAATAGCCTATAAATAGTACTTTTTTGCCTATCATATGGTAAATAAATTAAAAATCGCAACCACTATTAATAATGCTGGGGAATAGGGCCCACTTAGGAACTACTGCTGCTGGTTGGATAGAATATAAATCTAAGAACAATTTCTTACTACGGTTGTTCCTCAACATCAGTGGGGAATTGTTTCCAGGACCCCACCATGGATACCAAAATCCGCAGGTGCTCAAGTCCCTACAGCCGGGCCTCCATATCCACCAATTCGGAACACAGAGATATGGAGGGAAATGTTCATGACTATGACCCAGTAATGCCACGTCTAGGGACTTACCCTGTAAAAAAACTTGGTAACACAAGAATAACTTAGCTACAAGGGTGTTCATGGAAGTATTGTTTATAATCACAACTTTATGAACTGGAAATAATCTATATGCCCAGCAATATAGGAATATTTAAACAAATCACAGTATCTCCACAAAATGAAAAATTTTACAATCACTGCCAGAATTACAAAAGTCTATTTAATGACAAAGAAAGAGACCTACAATATTATTAAAAGCAAAAAGCACATTATAAAGTATACAACATGACTTCATTTTCTAATAAAAAATGGAAGTCTACACAAAACAAAAATATGCAAAAGACATATATCAAATTATATTTTTGTTAATATGTATCAAAAAAAGATATATTTAAAAATAGATATATCAAAAGTATTAACAGTGGTTAATTCCGGAGGTATGTTATGGGTGATGTTTATTTTCTTTTTCCTTATCAGTATGTTCTAAATGATCTACAACATAATGCAATACTTTAGTAATTTAAAAAGTTCTCACAGGTGAAACTTTTCAGTTCTGTTGGCTATATTAACAATTTACTTTGTCATCTACATAACAGCCAACTTCTTTTTTTGTCACTGGACTTGAGAGAAAATATGGTATACAATTATATAAATATTCTAAACTTTCATAAAATACTTCACAATTGTAATTTTTCAATCACACAATTATACCAATGTTAATTTCTTGGTTTTAATAATTGTACCACTGTTACGCAAGATGTTAATATTATGAAGCTGGGTAAAAAGTATTTGAGAAGTCTTTGTATTATTTTTGCAACTTTTCTATAAGCTTAAAATTATTTCAAAATAAAAAGTTTTTAAAAATCACATTTACAACCTACGTTAAAACATAAAATTGCAAAATTTATAAATGACTCACACAGTTATCTAGTATATTATAACCAAAGCTAACCAGCTCACAACAGCAGAACTTCAACTTCAAAACTAACATATGAAAAATGTTAAGACTAAGTTAAATTACTTGTCATTAAAACCACTTTCATAAACTGATAAATGCACATACTAGAACACTAAAATGTATCTGCCATATAAAATGAAAAGTAGAGCATTTCCTGCAAATCAAAAACAGAATGAGCTATAACCTCACACCTGTCAGAATGGTTATCATCAAAAGTCAAGAAATAGGACTTCCCTGGTGGCGCAGTGGTTAAGAATCTGCCTGACAATGCAGGGGACACGGGTTCGAGTCCTGGTCCGGGAAGATCCCACTTGCCGTGGAGCAACTAAACCCGTGTGCCACAACTACTGAGCCTGCGAGCCACAACTACTGAGCCCACGTGCCACAAATACTGAAGCCCACGCGCCTAGAGCCCGTGCTCCACAACGAGAAGCCACCACAATGAGAAGCCCACGTACCACAATGAAGAGTAGCTCCCGCTTGCCGCAACTAGAGAAAGCCCGTGTGCAGCAACGAAGACCCAACGTAGCCAAAAATAAATAAATAAATAAAGTCAAGAAATAGCAAGTGCTGGCAAGGATCTATAGAAAAGGGAACCCTCATGCACTACTGATGGGACTGTAAACTGGTGCAGCCAGTATGGAAAACAGGGTGTTCCTCAAAAAATTAAAAACAGAACTACCATGTGAGCCAGCAATTCCACTCCTGGGTATTTACCTGAAGAAAAAGAAAACACTAATTCAAAAAGATACATGCACCGCAATGTTCATAGCAGTTATAGCAGCATTACTTACAAATAGCCAAGACACATAAGCAACCTAAGTGTCCAACAATAGACAAATGGATAAAGAAGATGTGGTATATATATATACAATGGGATATTACTCAGCCATATAAAGAATGAAATCTCGCCATTTAAAACAACGTGGATGAACCCAGAGGGTATCATGCTAAGTGAAATAAGTCACACAGAGAAAGACAAATACCGCATCATCTCACTCATATGTGTAATCTGAAAAACAAACGAACTTGCAAAACAAAATAGACACAGACTCAGAGATACAGAGAACAAACAGGTGGTTGCCAGAGGGGAGAAGGCTGGAGTAGGGGGCCAAAAAGGTGAAAGGGATTAAGAGGTACAAACTTCCAGTTAGAAAATAAATAAGTCATGGGGATGTAACGTAGAGTGCAAGGAATATGGTCAATAATATTGTAATAACTTTGTATAAGGACAGATGGTAACTAGGCTTAATTTGGTGATCATTTCATAATGTATGCAAATGTTGAATCACTATGTAGTTTACCTGAGACTAACAAAATATTGTATGTCAACTATATTCCAATGAAAAGAAAATAAACAGATAAAATCGGCTCTGAAAATCTGAGCTTACAAAATATTGTATGTCAACTACATTTCAATGAAAACAAAATAAAAGAAAATAAACAGATAGATAAAATAGACTTTGAAAAACTGAGCTTTTCTTCAAATGTTATAAGGGAAATATCACAGGATCAATTGTGCTCTACTTATGGGTTATTACCATTTGAAAAAGATCTACTCCTAGTCATGTACAGGGTTAGACATATTATTACACAGACTGTGTTACTTTATCTCCATTTTACAGATAAAGGAACATGAAGTTCAATCTACAAGGTAGGTTAGGTGAGCTGTCCAGGGTCACAGGGCTAACAAAAGGTAGTCAAGCTTCCACAGACTTAGAGAAGGAACTTATGGTTACCAGGGGGGAAGGATGGGGGAAAGGGATAGTTAGGGAGTATGGGATAGACATGTACACACTGATATAATTAAAATGGATAACCTTTCGCTATTCGGGTTCTTTTGTGTTTCCATACAAATTGTAAAATTCTTTGTTCTAATTCTGCGAAGAATGCCATTGATAGTTTGATAGGGATTGCACTGAATCTGTAGATTGCTTTGGGTCATTTTCACGATACTGATTCTTCCAATCCAAGAACATGGTATATTTTTCCATCTGTTTATGTCATCTTTGATTGCTTTCATCAGTGTTTTATAGTTTTCTGAGTATAAGTCTTTCACCCCCTTAAGTAGGTTTATTCCTAGGTATTTTATTCTTTTTGTTGCAATGGTAAATGGGAGTGTTTCCTTAATTTCTCTTTCTGATTTTTCATTGTTAGTACATAGGAATGCCAGAGATTTCTGTGCATTCATTTTGTATCCTGCAACCTTACCAAATTCATTGATTAGTTCTAGTAGTTTTCTGGTGGCATCTTTAGGATTTTTTATGTATAGTATCATGTCATCTGTGAACAGTGACAGTTTTACTTCTTCTTTTCCAATTTGTATTCCTTTTATTTCTTTTTCTTCTCTGATTGCCGTGGCTAGGACTTCCAAAACTATGTTGAATAAGAGTGGCAAGAGTGGACATCCTTGTCTTGTTGCTGATCTTAGTGGAAACGCTTTCAGTTTTTCACCATTGAGCATGATGTTTACGGTGGGTTTGCCATATATGGCCTTTATTATGCTGAGGTAGGTTCCCTCTATGCCCATTTTCTGGAGAGTTTTTATCATAAATAAGTGTTGAATTTTGTCAAAAGCTTTTCCTGCATCTACTGAGATGATCGTATGGTTTTTATTCCTTAATTTGTTAATTTGGTGTATCACATTGATTGATTTGTATATATTAAAGAATCCTTGCACTCCTGGGATAAATTCCACTTGATCATGGTGTATGATCCTTTTAATATGTTGTTGGATTCTGTTTGCTAGTATTTTGTTCAGAATTTTTGCATCTATGTTCATCAGTGATATTGGTCTACAATTTTCTTTTTTGTGATATCTTTTTCTGGTTTTGGTATCAGGGTGATGGTGGCTTCGTATAGCCAAAGCAATCTTGAGAAAGAAAAACGGAGCTGGAGGAATCAGGCTCCCCAACTTCAAACTATACTACAAAGCTACAGTAATCAAGACAGTATGGCACTGGCACAAAAACAGAAATATAATCAATGGAACAGGATAGAAAGCCCAGAGATGAACACATGCACATACGGTCACCTAATTTACGACAAAGGAGGCAAGACCATACAATGGAGAAAAGACAGCCTCTTCAATAAGTGGTGGTGGGAAAAGTGGACAGCTACATGTAAAAGAATGAAATTAGAATACTACCTAACACCATACACAAAAATAAACTCCAAATGGGTTAAAGACCTATATGTAAGACCGGATACTATAAAACTCTTAGAGGAAAATACAGGAAAAACACTCTTTGACATAAACCACAGCAAGATCTTTTTTTGACCCACCTCCTAGAGTAATGAAAAAACAAAAATAAACAAATGGAACCTAATTAAAAGCTTTTGCACAGCAAAGTAAACCATAAACTGGACGAAAAGACAACCCTCAGAATGGGAGAAAATATTTGTAAATGAAGCAACAGACAAAGGATTAGTCTCCAAACTATACAAACAGCTCATGGAGCTCAATATCAAAAGAGCAAGCAACCCAATTAAGAAATGGGCATAAGACCTATATAGACATTTCACCAAAGAAGACATACACATAGCCAAAAGGCACATGAAAAGATGCCCAACATCACTATTAGAGAAATGCAAATCAAAACTACAATGAGGTATCACCTCACACTGGTCAGAATGGCCCTTATCAAAAAATCTAGAAACAATAAATGCTGGAGAGGGTGTGGAGAAAAGGGAACCCTCCTGCACTGTTGGTGGGAATGTAAATTGATAGAGCCACTATGGAGAACAGTATGGACATTCCTTAAAAAACTAAAAATAGAACTACCATATGACCCAGCAATCCCACTACTGGGCATATACCCTGAGAAAGCCATAATTCAAAAAGAGACATGTACTCCAATGTTCACCGCAGCACTATTTACAACAGCCAGGACATGGAAGCAACAACCTAAGTGTCCATCGACAGATGAATGGATAAAGAAGATGTGGCACATATATACAATGGAATACTACTCAACCATAAAAAGAAATGAAATTGAGTAATCTGTAGTGAGGTGGATGGACCTAGAGCCTGTCATACAGAGCGAAGTCAGTCAGGAAGAGAAAAACAAATACCATATGTTAACGCATATATGTGGAATTTTTTTAAAAAATGGTACTGATGAACCTAGTGGCAGGGCAGGAATAAAGATGCAGACATAGAGAATGGACTTGAGGACACACCATTGGGGGAGGGGGAAGCTGGGGTGAAGCAAGAGTAGCATCGACATATATATATATACTACCAAATGTAAAACAGATAGCTAGTGGGAAGCAGCAGCATAGCACAGGGAGATCAGCTCGGCGCTTTGTGATGACCTAGAGGGGTGGGATAGGGAGAGTGGGAGGCAGACACAAGAGGGAGGGGATATGGGGATATACGTATGCATATGGCTGATTCACTTTGTTGTACAACTGTAACTAACACAGCATTGTGAAGCAATTATACTCCAATAAAGATGTATAAAATAAATAAAATAAATGGATAACCAACAGGGACCTACTGTATAGTGCACGGAACTCTACTCAATGTTATATGGCAGCCTGGATGGGAAGGGAGTTTCGGGGAGAATGGATACACGTATATGTATGGCTGAGTCGCTTTGCTGTGCACCTGAAACTATCACAACATTGTTAATTGGCTATACTCCAATATAAAATAAAAAATTTTTAAAAATAAATAAAATAAAATACTGGGGGGGAAAAGAAGGTAGTCAAGTTTCTAGTTCAAAGAATAAATGATCTCATCCAGTTCCTGATAAGATCAGTAATCCAAAAGAAGTCAGAAATGCTGCGTGTAGCCAAATACTACAAAATTCATTCACTGCTTATACAGAGATCAAGTCGGTGATGTCGCCCTCATGCACATGGCACACTGACCAAAATAACTGGTCACAGAGGCTTTCTATCATACTTTTTAATTTACCATTCTCCTTTTTAATTCTAGGTTTTTAAAGACCTTATATAGGATATGAAGAGGCAGCTAAAATGTTGAATATAAAGACAGAGATTCACCAAGAGGTGGGAAGCAACAGTAAAGAAAACTTGGTTCTATAAACACCATCCAGAGGATATATGTAAGCACTTGATTTCAAATTGAACACATCTTGATTTGAAACCCTACTCTTTAACTTACTAGTTGTATGATCTGGAGCAACTAAACTGACTTCCCTTGGAGAACCTAACACAGAGCTTGACCCAAAGCTCTTATACACATATTAGAAAAATGCTAATTAGGAAACAAAACAAATAACCTTAACCTGATACAAGTTCTGCACTGGAAAACAGTGAACTAGTCAAATAACTATGTAGCCATAAACACATTTACATCATGTATATATCAATCCTTACCTTGTGCAAATGCCGTACGTGATTTTCCAAAAAAATCTTAGTTTCTGTATAAAGTCTTTCTCCAAGGGGTTCAGGATAGGCCACACATAAAGCATAGATATCTCTAGTTAAATTGTTAAGGTTTTCATATTCATTGAAGATACTACTTTAAAACAAAAGATTTAACTCAAGTCTGGCATTAAAAAATGAAAAATCCTTATTTCATTTTTGCAGTTTAGGATTATATAGATACATACACAGAATGAAAGACACTTACCCGACACAATGGTGATAGAAGGGAGGTGGGAAATCAACCTCACATGCTCTGACTCTTTACCTTGTATCCTCACCCCAAAAAGAGCAAGCAGCCCTCTCCACGTGATGTCATTGTCTGGGAGGCCTCAGTCAGACTTTCTTATGTTCCCTCCAAATTCTTTCATTGTTTATTTTTAATTGTAATTAGTAACCAATAAAATATCTCCATGTATCCATGTATATATATTTGTTCGATTACTATTATATTAAATATTTAAAATTTTATTTACATACTTAAAAAACAAACATGGTGAAGCAAAAATATCACCCAAATAGTGTAGTATCACTGTGCCAGGTTTCTTTATAGCAAAAAAAGTTACAATAAGAAACTATTAAGTTATTTTAGGGATCGGGAGGGTGGGTGGGAAACACAAAAGGGAGGAGATATGGGGATATATGTATATGTATAGCTGATTCACTTTGTTATAAAGCAGAAACTAACACACCATTGTAAAGCAATTATACTCCAAAAAAGATGTTAAAAAAAAAAAGAAACTATTAAGTTATTTTAAGTCAACTTAGATATCATAATGAACCTTTATAGACTGGAAGATTAAATAAAATAGTACAGATATAAGAGCTATTTTTCAGCAATAACATAAAAAATATTCACCTGTATTACAAAGAAAGTAGAGACTTGAATATACACTATCTAAGAAAGAAAAATTTTTTAATTTATCTGGACACAAATTCTATAGAGAATTGACATGGTTTGGTGGAGGGGAGAGGGAACAAGTCATCAATGGAGAAGGAGCTTCAAAGTAAGGTACTACATGAGCTCCCGGATCAGCCTGGGGTCCCTCCAGGTTTCAGCTAAAAATGCCTTTAGGAAAAATAGTCCTAG
Organism: Tursiops truncatus; assembly: GCF_011762595.2. Classification (NCBI taxonomy): domain Eukaryota; kingdom Metazoa; phylum Chordata; class Mammalia; order Artiodactyla; family Delphinidae; genus Tursiops; species Tursiops truncatus. The sequence continues at coordinate 158,236,302 of NC_047035.1, read as the reverse complement.
TTCATGACATAATTTAAATCTTAACTGATCACAAGCCTATCCTAGTAAAACTAGATGTAAAAGGGCTGTCAGAATTAGGTGTTGTAGAAGCCGGGACAGCAGTTAACTTCAGCGACTGCGGAACAGAGGTTCCTGGTTGGTAGGAGCACTCTGTTTACTGGGTACACAGGTGCGCTCACTTTGTGAGAATTCACCTTTACATTCACCAGTCAGCACGTATATCATACTTAAATTTAAATTAAATTTTTTTTAATTCCCTGGCAGTCCAGTGGTTAAGACTCGGAGTTTTCACTGCCGTGGGCCTGGGTTCAATCCCTCAGGGAACTAAGATCCCACAAGTCACACAGCACTGCCAAAAAAAAAAAAGAAAGAACAAAATTTTTTTAAATGACTAAATTTGGCCAGGCTCTAGATCAACAATCAGAAGTGACACATTTATTATCTTTAAGTTCTGAATACCTACTTCCAGAACTTCCATCCAACATGATGATGATATTTGCTCCTCTAATCTTCCCTTAAGCCATATATACACATTTCTAGAATACACAACTTACTTGATACTGAAAAATCAGCAATTCAGTACCATAATTTCAACATGATATGCTAATTATGTGCTCAAATGTTTTACATCAACAAAGTTAACGTCTCAATATAGCCACTGCATGTATATGTAAACAGAAATGACCAGCAAAATTCACCTAATAGGGCTTCCCTTCTCTCTGCTGAGGGAAAGGGATCTGTGCAAGGTAGGAATCCAGGGAGACTTTCCCATTTCACTCCACATACAGGACTTATATATTGTTTGACTCTTCCTCAGTGAGAATGTACTCATGTATTGCTTTTAATGGAGTCCACCTTAATAAATTTTTTAAATGAATATTTTAACTCAGCATAGTTTGGAGTCTCACTGCATAATTTCACTCAACTGCCTAAAAGATATACCTAAATATGTTTTTTCTTTAACCTGTTCAAATACCCAACCACTCTGGAAATGGTTAGGCCTTGGGAAGAGCACCCAAGAGGAGCACTCTTCAACCCTCTAGCATTCAATTATGATTTGGTTATAGACAAGATACTTTAAAAAACCAGAAATGGCAAATAACGTAGGTGGTCAGATTTAGATTTAAACACTGTCTTCTCCAAGTCATCTTTTCTGGGAGCCGGAATAGAAAGATACCTGTATGTACAAACTTTCCACTTACAAATTCTCAAAGTCAGAAACAAAATATGTTAAGGAGCAAGAGCTCTGAACTCTGTTACAACCAAAAGGCAGTGCTGGTAAGCAGCAAATTACTTATTTTAGTTCATTTTCTCTATTAAAAGATGCTTCCTATGCTTGGGCTTAATTTTTAGTTTTAACACTATTAACTCTACTGCATAGTGGGTCAAAAACAATGTTTTGCAATGGGAATAAAAGTAAAGATTACCTTAAAATTGAAAATGGTAAAATAATGGTCAAAAAAGAACTGACAATACAAAACTATAAAAAATGAAAAATTTTATTGACATTTCGTAAGCAAAAAAATAAAAATGTGACATGTAAAAAATGCAGTATCTATAAAATCATCAATTAGCAAGCAAGGATAAAAAAATGACTCATTAAATAAAAGAACTCTGACATAATTTAGAAGAAGGGAGTGAAACTGTTACTGATGCACCAACCAGGGATGACTACAGATACAACCTTTTCCAATCCACACAATCTAAGAAAGACTGATGGGCTGCTAAGTGTAGATGCCAAGGTTGCTAAGAGGTCCTCCTTCTAACACTTGTGAAGATCATCAAGGATGGAGATTTCCCACCTCAACATTTTTCAATGCAGTCAAAATTGTTCTATGTTTGAAAAAGACTCCTCATAGAATATGTATTTGAAATAAGGACAATAGTTTTAGAGCCAGGTTTTCGTATCTGGGAGAATTACATTCAGGGAAGCAATCTTAAATAACCCCTCACTGAGTCACTATGGACTTAAACATAAAACCATTTATTCACTAGAATCTATCTTGTCCTTAAGTAGGAGACCATCTATGTTACACTGCTGGGGTTTGGAAATTGTCCTAACAGCTACCAAAAGGCAGAAAATCATGAATACAAGTACACTTGTCCCTCAGTATCCACAGAGGATTGGTTCCAGTACCCACTGTGGATACCAAAATCCGAGGATGCTCAAGCCCCTTACAGTCCGTCCTCCATACCCGTGGTTACAGGACCGACAGTATACTTATTGGAAAAAATCTGAGTATGGGCAGACCTGTGCAGTTCAAACCTGTGTTGTTCAAGGGTCGACCGTAAACCAAAAGAACCAAAGAACTCCAACCCAGGGAAGCAAATAGTAAATGTACATCTACACCTAGCCTCTATCATATCATAAGCATTTGATATACCTCTTAAGGAGTAAGTCCCAAACGACCCTAGACTGCACCTAAGCTGTCACAGAGCTTCTGTTATAGAGCATCATTATTACTTGTGTTAGGCAGAATTCTAAAAATGGCCTCTGAAGACTTCCTTCCCTAACCCCTGGGACTGTGAATATAAGAGAGCACGCCCAGTTACTTTACATGCAAGGGGACTTGGCAGCTGCAGTTATGATTACTAATCAGTTGGCTCTAAAATAGGAAGATGATCCTGGACTTCCCTGATGGGCCTAATCTAATCGCATGAGCCCTTCAAAGGCAGATCCCTACCAGCCCCTGCCCCCCTGCGCCAGCTGCAGAAGGGGAAAGGCTTGACACCACTGCTGGCTGTGAAGATGGAAGGGGGTCACAAGCAACAACTGGAGAGTGACCGTAAGTAAATGAGAGCAGCTCACGGCCAAAAGTCAAGTAGGAAACCGGGACCTCAGTCCTATAGCTGTAAGGAATTGAATTCTGCCAAACAACAGGAATGAGCTTAAAAGTGGACCCTGAGCTCTAGATGAGAAGACAGCCAGCCAACCCCGATTTCAGCCTTGTGAGATCCTGAGCAGGGAACCTAGTCACACGATGGACTCTGACCTACAGAACTGGGAGATAATAAAAGAGTGAAACACTAAATTTAAGCCACTACGTCTGTAGTAATTTGTTATGCATCAAAAGAAAACACTGATGTCTTCTATTTACATTACCTATCAACCAGAATGCCTTGCATACATAACTGGACCCAGTACATTTATGAAGGATGAGGGTTAAGAGCCCTCTTATCAACACAATAAGAGAACTAGCTAAATATTAATGCTACTTCTTTCATCCGTACAGTATGCTTCATGGCATTCAGCTGACAGTAGCTACTCACTCACCAAATATTTGCTAGGTGTCTATATGTACCAGATACTGGGAATACAGCAGTGAACAAAACAGACGGGTATCTGTGCCCTTACAGAGGTTATATTTAGTAAAAATGTTGTAGACAGGGGTTCACTAAGTTCCATACTTACACAGGTTAAACACTTCAGCTGGCAGACCAGGTTTCTTTGATACCCACTTCAAGGGTGTAAGGAGACTTGAGCATTTTTATCCCAGCATCTAGCCTACAATATCGGGAAGTCAATCTTAACCCTCTTGGGCCACTATATTCTCAACTGTAAAATGGGCTAATAATATATATTTTACAAGATCATCTGTAACAAGTTAATCACATGCATTATATGTTGAAAGACAAAATTATGACACAAAAGAATGTACACAGTATGATTCCATTTATACAAAGTTCAAAACACAATTAACCAATATTGTTTAAGGCTGTATATATAAGCAATCATGCTGTTCTTTAAAAAACAAGAGAATAATATGATAGTAGTTACCTCCAAGGGAAAGGAGAAGGCTTGTGAACTGAGAGGGGCAGCTGGTGGGGGAAGGTTGGTGGATGCCAGCAGTGTTCTGCTTCTTAACCTGTGTGGTGATAATGCAGGTGTCTGTCTTATAATTATTTGCTCAACTCTACATGTATATCTTACTTATGTATGCATTATATTTCATACACCTCAAAAAATGCTTTGTAAAAGATCAAGTATTAATATATGGTGGTGAACAGTTTGTAGGGAGGGCTCTTTTCCAGTTTCAAAATATTAAAGATTTATAGCCTCTAAAATTTCTACATAAAATATCTGAGTATCAGATGTCAATCTTATATTCTAGGGCAAAATAACAGGGAAAAGGAGGGAATCTGGCTTTAGAACAATTAGGAACATAATTTTACATAATAAATAAAATCATAATAAAATGTTAATTTTTTCACAATAAAATTTAAAATGATATTCCATTCCTTTATTTTTCATAATAAAATTTAAAATGATATTCCACTCCTCAGTTTACTGTTTCTGTAGATACTTTTTACTTCAGGGGAGGAGGAGAAAACTCGTGACCAGGTCAAGAGTAACTGAACCATCTTAGATGGATCAAACAATAAACATCTTAGAAATATCAGTAACTGAAGGGGCACTTTCAAAGGAAGTCAGCTATCTCAAAACCATTTATAAACCAGCAATTAACTGTATATTCTGTAGAAGAATAAGAACACATTTAATGACTCTATTTTCTTTACCTTATGCTCATTTTCTCTTTTCTTGTAATCTTCTATGACCAACTCTTTCTCTCCTCTCTCTGCTCATTATTTTAGTTAAAACAGCATTAAAAGTACCTGAGTATGTGCTTAGCCCAACCTCATTAACACACAAGTAACCTTTAACCCTTTCTCAGTTTTTACTGATTCCCACCAAAAACAATTCATGATGTTCCACAAAAAAAATTTAAGAGACTAATTCAAATATAAGCTCTTCAAAGACAGACTCCATAACAATTATCATCTAGATACAATGGAAAGTACAGGAAATTAGATGTTAGACATCTTGTATGCAAGTCTGTATGCTCCATGAATGACTACCTGCATAACCCGGGGCAAGTCCCTTCACCTCTGAGTATCAGTTTCCTCATCTATTATATCTGCCCCACTGATCTTATAGGCTTGTTTCTATATTAAAAATATAAAAGATCTTTGCAAACTCTGAAGCCTTCTAGAAATGTTACCATCATTTTCTGTATCTGTAGTGCCTAGAACATAGGTACCCTAACAAATGTTTCTTACTGACAACTGCAATTGTAATGAATTCAAAGAACTTCACTGTTCTTGCATCAACATTCAGTTTAATATTGACAATTAGGTTAGGCATTGAGAACAAGCTGAATCACTGTCTTATGAAATCCAAGCTTTTCTAGAGAACACACACCTCGCACAGTGAGGGCAGCCATCCTTCAGCCCCAGGACACTGCTGGAGAGGGCGGCACAGCGCGTGAGAGGACTCGGAATCTCCAAGCTCACTCTGGTAATAATACCTTCACATCTCACCTTCCCTTTTGGGGGAAAGAATCTCTGGTCCCTACAGTGTCCACCCAGTCCACAAGGCCTCCTTCAGGGCCCTGGGGCACTGCCATGGCACTCAGACCCAGAGACCAGGCCTCGACCCTATGCCCCTTCTTTGCCCTGGAATGTGGTGTGTGTGGTGGTCCCTGTGGTGGAAGATGGAGGCGGGTCAGGAGTCTGCCAGGGCACAGGCCGTTCCCAGGCCCTCCCAGCCGTGGCCCCTGGCAAACACTGGGCAGAGTTGATGAGGTTGCCACCCACCACTCTGCTCCAGCTACCTGTGGCTGAGGGTTCCTAGAGACCCCTTTAACCTCCCCAGTACTAAGAAACTACAGTATTGTAATACTGTGGTTTTTTCCTTTGGTGCCAGAGTATATAGCCTGGGTGCTGGAGGTTGCACTGTGTTTTTTACATATATAATGTATATATAAAATAATATTATTAATAACGTTATAATAATATACATACATTATACATATCATGTACAGTGTGTGTGTGTGTGTGTGTGTGTGTGTGTGTATGTATATATATGTATTTTTTAAAAAAAGATTGCTGTCATGTAGGAATGCAGGACAGCAGGTTTCAGACTGTCCTAGGGAAACCACAAATTTATATTTTCATATAAAACCCCTAAATCACAAATGTAGAAAACCCAAATAAGAAACGTTTCCATCTCAGAGCCACTGAATTTGCTGTTTGCTCTCTGCTTGGAACACTCCCCCCCAGGTTTCTGTGTGACCTGCTCCCTCCCTCGGTTCCTGCCTCTGCTCAAGTATCGCCATCCTCGACATCATCAACATCCTCAAGGCGACCTTCCTTGACCACCATCTAGAGAGGCGCGCACACGCACTCCAACCACGCTCATGCCCTCGCTTTGCTTTACTTCCCCCCACGGGATGTAACCTGTTGTTAGAAGCACTGGCATCAAGTTTTGTGTTTTACATCCATTTAATATCTATTTCCTTTAGTAGAATGAAGGGAAAGTAGTTTGCTTCATTCACAAATGTACTCCCAAAGCCTAAAGTAGTGCCTGACATATACTAAGTGCTCAGTAAAGTATTTGTTGAGCAAAAGGTTATCAAAGATTGTTGACTGCCACATACAGGCAATGAACTTGGAAATGTGAACAATAATATATATGAAAATAGTCACACTGGCATGTTCTTCCACTTAGGAAAACTTAAACCTGTTGTCACTTTTCAACAAGCTTATGAACCTAGCATGTTGATCAGTGCAGGCATCCGTGCCACTGGAAGGATACGAGAAGCGGTCGTTCCATGTTGCTCTCTCCACGTACTCCAACATGACCACAGCTTTGATTGTCGTGAGGAGTTTGTTCCAGGTTTCATCAAAATCCACTACTCTTGGTTTCAAAGACATTGTGCAAGTTTAGTGTTGAAATCTGTTAATTAAAAACAATGGTAAGGTTAGCATGAATTCTACAAGGTCAGTTACTTGTTTCTAAAGCACCACACAACTAGACAGCATGCTGCACGGAAGGGGTGAGACCAGAACCTGGCACGTGGTGAGAACAATAAACACTGGCTGCCATCTTTTCATGACTGTCCAGACAAGGAACTCCACAGCATATGTGCATTCACTGCAAACTCTAGGAAATAAAAAGCTTTTAGCACAAATTATTTATAACCCAGGGTGGTCCAAAGATTGAGAAGCCTCATTCAATTTGCTGAGAGAAAGAAGCTGGGACCTAATGAGCCAAAAAGTTAACTTCCATCATGAGAAATGCACAAGAGATACTCAATAAAAAGGTTTTGGCCCCAAATCCTTGTGGTTTGCACTCCTTAAACTGGAGACTGAGGCCATATATGAGAAAACACAAGACAATTAAAGGGTTTATTTTCCTGAAGCATCAGTTTAACTAGATTCCAAATCCTTTTCAATATCACACCAGAAGAACAGAATTAAAAAGAGAAACCTCTAAAGTTAAATTTAATTGCACAAGGGAGCACTTTTCCGGCACATGCCTTCACATCTTCCCCAAAGTTTTCCCTCGTTACTAGGACTGTGAAGCACCAAGCTAGTCTGTAGCCAGGGCCAAACAAGGAGGAAACATTCTTCCTCCTGTGTCCCGCTGTGGTAAAAAAGGAGGTAGGGAAACAGTGGGGAGAAGGGGGGAATGCATAGAGAGAAAGGGAAAAAGAGACAAGGGGAGGAGACCAGCTGCACGGTCCCAGCCCACAAACCGGAGGTGGCCCTGGGCCCTTCTTACGTTTCTGTCCTGTGAAGAAAAGAACTCAAGAGGAGTCCAAGGAAGGGAAGAAAAAGAATCAGAGAAGCCAAACAAAAACCCAAAAGAGGGTGTGCCACACTAAATCAACCCTCTTTCTTCAACATACCAGGGACTCCACCTACAAGCCTTAAACTTCCTCTAACTACCGAGAATGGATTAGCAGTAGTTCCTCTGTGTGTGTGTGTGTGTGTGTGTGTGTGTGTGTGTGTGTGTGTGTGTGTGTGTGTGTGTGTGTGTGTGTGTGTGTGTGTACTGGGGGAAGGGGGAAACCTAAAGCTCTAGCTCTAAATCAGAAAATTAACCTTAACTCTGTCTCACCCTTATTCACACATCCTATCTAACTGTGTTACTCAATACTTCTTAAATCCATCCATTCCTGTGCAACCCTATGAATGCTCTGAGATCAGGCCCTCAGCAGTTCCAGTTTGTATTAATCTTTATCAAAGAAATACTAACAACTGTTAATATTTACACAGTACTTACTATAAGCCAAACACAAATCTAAGTGCTTTATGTAAGTTCACTTAATCCTCCCAACAAACTGATTAGGTAGGGTCCAATGTTCTCCCCATTTTCTAGATAAGAAAACTGATCACAGAGTGATTAAGAAACTTGCTTTAAGGTCATGGAGCTATTCAGACCCGTGCTGTAACCCCTGCCCTCAACTGCAATATACAACTATACTGCCTTACTAACATCCTTAGTGAATACTTAGATACATGCCAGGCGTTGTACTAGGCTGAGGATACAGTGGTCAATAAACAAAGTTCTTGACCTTCAAGAAAGTTAGACTCTTGGATCTGGCACTCAGAAACAAAAATAACCTACATAAACCACAGAGCTGACCATGTCACTCTGGTACTGAAAGCTGTTTGTGATTGTCCACTATAGATAGCATCCGGTTTAAGCTCATTGGCAACATGGCCCACCAAGCTTCCATGGTTTGACCTTGGACTAAAGCACCTCTCCACCTTGCTCTTCTCATGGGACTCCCTTCCTTGACATCATAATCTGGTAACTTCTCTGCTTAGAGGTCACTGAACACAACAGGCTGATTCACACACCCTGCCGTTTATCCTCATTGTTTTCTGTACCTAAAATTCTTCTCTTCTCCTTGCCTCCCCCTTTCCACCCATTCCCCTAACTCCTACTGATAGTTCAGCCTTGGCCCAGAATATCTGCTTTCAAGAAATTTTCTGGGCCCACTTAAGCTAGGTAAGGTGCCCTCTTATGCATTACTTCAGAACTCTATTAGAGGATTAAACCATGCTCAACTGTGATTATGAGTGTTTCTTCAAGGTAGGGACTATTCTGTAACTGTCTATCAAAAAGCTGTCACTGTCTGCTTCACATTCCTTTCCTCCCCTTATAAAAATAGAATCATACTACACACCCTGCTTATAAATTATTTTAATGGTTGCACAGATTACCTTTTAGCTTTATTGAAGTTTTAGCAGAATCAGACTGGCATTGACTTCTCTGCTGAGACCAACAGGTTCCTGATAGAATGGGTTTATGTGCAGTGATAATCCATTCTTAGATGGATGGAAAATGTGGACACCAAGGTGAGAGAAGTCTTCATTTTATTTCAATTGTTTAAATGATCATTTACTCATGGAGCATTTATGTAAGGATGTGAAAGAGAGAGGGCAAAGAAAGAAACAAGACCACGACCACCACACTGTTCTTCTCCACTTCCCAAACTGTCAGACAACTCACAAGAATACATATGAGTCTTGTTTTCATTCCTGTGCCACATCATGTCTTTCACCTGGTGTCCTGTCAGGACCACTTCCATCCCCAGTCAGTGAGACTATGTCCTACTGAGCACCTGCAAAGTTCAAATCTCACATTACTAAAGTTTCCTCTAGCTTTCTTCTGGGTCCATTCATGCAATGTTAGGGTTTTTAACACTTTGGCACACAGGTACTGTGCCTATGGCCCCTAAAAATAAATCATAGTCTCCAAATTTAAAAAAAAATTGAAAAATAAAAATTCATGTTTACTTATGTTTCCAGATAACATTATGACAATATTTTATGACAATAACATTTACAAAATTTTCATTACATTTGAAAATGATTCCTAGATTAGATTTTCTCACTTAGAGCACCATTTCTAAGTATGTATGGCTGTCAATAATAGTAAGTTAAATAATCACAAAAGTGATTTATATAAACATAGTTACCATATGACCCAGCAATTCCACTCCTATGCAAGAGAAAACATGTCCACACAAAAACCTGGACGCAAATGTTCAGAGCAGCATTATTCATAAAGGCCAAAAAAGTGGAAATAACTCAAATGTCTATCGAGCAATAAATGGATAAATAAAATGCAGTACATCCATACAACAGATTATTATTCTGTAATACAAGAGAATGGAGTACTAATAGATGCTACAATACAGATGAACCTTGAAAACACACTATGTGAATAAAGTTGGTCACAAAAGACCACATGTTTTAGGATTCCACTTACGTACATGAAATATCCAGAATAGGCAAATCCACAGACACAGGAAGTATTTCAGTGGTTGCACAGGGCTAGAGGACTTGGAGAAAAATGGGAAGTGATTGCTAATTAGGTGATGAAAATGTTCTAGTATTGATTGTCATCATGTTTGTACAACCCTGTGAATGCGCTAAAAACCACTGAATTGTACCGTTCAAGAGTACACTAAAATGGTATGTGAAGCATAACTCAATAAAGCTGTCAGACACTTAAGGTGAAATAATCATATCAAAAACTTTGGAGCGGGCTTCCCTGGTGGCGCAGTGGTTGAGAGTCCGCCACGGGTTCGTGCCCCGGTCCGGGAAGATCCCACATGCTGCAGAGCGGCTGGGCCCGTGAGCCATGATGGCCGCTGAGCCTGCACGTCCGGAGCCTGTGCTCCGCAACCGGAAAGGCCCGAGTACCACAAAAAAACAAACAAACAAAAAACTTTGGAGCAATTTAACGTGGAGGGGAGGGGAGAAAAGGTATATTTACATGGTTGTAAATTCTGAAATCTCAGTCTCCCTCTCACTCCCATGCTCTAGTCACCAGCTCCCATCACCAGAGGCATATATTATATGTGTCTGAGGGTATTTTATACATATATATTGTTATTCCCCCTTTTTACATAAATGAATATAGAGAGGGTCTTTTTCTACTTGTTTTACATAAATGGTATTACACTGCTTACTTAACAATATATTCACTTAACAGTATATTTGGGAAAGTATTCCATTTTAATACACAAGGGTTTCTTTAATCTTAATAGCATTTCATTGTTTGGCTGTATCTGGATTCACTCTACTAAGTTTGATATGATATGTGATGAGTCCTCCAAAATTGAAGTGCCTAGTTTAATATCAGTAATTTTAAGTTAAATAGTTTTTTTTTAATGAATTAGTAAGCTCTTTTTTTTCTTTTTGCAGTATGTGGGCCTCTCACTGCTGTGGCCTCTCCCGTTGCGGAGCACAGGCTCCAGACGCGCAGGCCCAGCGGCCATGGCTCACGGGCCCAGCCGCTCCGTGGCATGTGGGATCTTCCCGGACCGGGGCACGAACCCGCGTCCCCTGCATCGGCAGGCGGACTCTCAACCACTGCACCACCAGGGAAGCCCAGTAAGCTCTTTTTATGTTGACATCAACAAGGTTTTCTTCTAAAGATACTAATAACACAATTTAAGTTACAACTGCTATACTAGTTGATAAGAGAAGAAAATTACACTATTACCATTAACTACCATTTACTAAATACCTTCTGAATTCCTCCTATGCTATACATATTATACATATAAGCATTACTAACCATCAACCTGCAAGTCAGCAAAATCCAGACTGCAGGAAACTACTGGATAATCAGATTTCTTCAATAAACTATGCACACACATAAGAGGAAAAGAGAGAAAAGAAAATGAGAGTGGGAGAGAGATATATGTGGAATGGAAACTGAACTAAAATAGACTAAAAAGGCACATTCATCTACCACAGTGTGACTGATCTTATTTGGATCTAGATTTAAGCTCCTTTTAAAAATTATATTTATGATAACCCTGGAAATTTATAAACTGATGGGATATTTGATGACTTTAAAAAATAATGTTTATAACAATAATTATGAGAGCTTTAAAACTGAGAGTCCTTATCTGTCAGAGACACATGCCAAAATATTTATGGATGTAATAAATGCTGTCTGAGATCTGCTTCAAAATTAAACAGCTTGTTTATGAATTGATAATTGTTGAGAATGAGTGATAAGTACATGAGGGATTATTATAATATGCATTTTCTGTGTATGTTTGCGATTTTCCAAAGTAAAAGGGTAAAAAAAAAAATCTTCACCATCATCATCATTAACAGTTCCATAAATATGGGGGGAAGCACATAAAAGAAATCAGAAAGCTTAAAAAAAAAGTAGTATTAATCCAAAAGGTCTAACATTCAATTAATATGCATTCTGGAAAATTAGAATGAGAGGTAATTATCAAAGAAAAAATATCCCAGAACTAATGAACATTAGTTTTCCAACTTAAAAGGGCATACTGAATACCCAGAATATTTGATTTTAAAAATAAATAACAAGGCACCTCTTTTTGACACATTAAAACACTGGGGGTAAAGAAAAGATTCCGTAAGTTTTCAGAAAGGAAAAAACGACTACATAAATTAAAGTCTTTAGATTTACAAGAGCAACACTGGAAGCTGGAAGGTAATATAAAGCAATGCCTTCAAAATTCTCAGGGAAAATGACTAACCACCTAGAATTCTCTATCAAGAGTGGTATCAGGGCTTCCCTGGTGGCGCAGTGGTTGAGAGTCCGCCTGCCAATGCAGGGGACGCGGGTTCGTGCCCCGGTCCGGGAGGATCCCACATGCCGCGGAGCGGCTGGGCCCGTGAGCCATGGCCGCTGAGCCTGCACGTCCGGAGCCTGTGCTCCGCAACGGGAGAGGCCACAACAGTGAGAGGCCCGCGTAACGCAAAAAACAAACAAACAAACAAACAAAAACAACTTCAACAAGATACCACTATACACTTATTAGAATGGCTCAAAAATTCTGACAGTATCAAATGCAGATGAGGACATGGAGCAACTGAAACTCTCATTTGCTGCAGGTGGGAATTTAAAATGAAATAACCACTTAGGCAGTTTCTATTAAAATTAAGCAAACACTTCCCATGTGACCCAGCAATCCCATTCCTGGCTATTTATAGATAAGAAATGAAGACATACATTTACAGAAAAACCTAAACACAAAATTTTAGAGCACCTTTATTCATGACTACCAAAACCCAGAAACCCAAATGTGCCATCAACTAGTGAATGGAAAACAAAATGTGGTGCTTTCACACAATGGTGTACTATTCAACATTAAAATGGACCAAATCACTGATATGTGGACAACAATGGGTGATTCTCAAAAGCATTATGCCAAGTGAAAGTAGACAGACTCATTAGGCTACGTATTGTATGGCTGCTGAAAAAGGCAAAAATATAAGGACATACATCAGATTACTGGTTGTCAGAGACTCAGGATGGACTACAAAGGAGCAAATAGGAAACTTCTGGGGTGATAAGATATTCTATATCTTGATTGTGGTGGTGGTTATGTGACCATATAAATTTGTCAAAATTCAAATAACTGTGTATCTTTTTAGGGTGAATTTTACTATGTGTAAGTTATACCTCAATAAACCTGACCCCTCAAACTCAACATGTCCATCCATTTCCAGTATTTCACATCTTAATAAATATTTTCATGCATCTAGCTCCTCAAGGTAGAAATTTTATTAATCATTCTTGATTTCTCTTACTCTCTTCTTCAAATCAATGAATAAGTCCTGTCAACCCTATCTTCTAACCATTTCTTGAATCCAACCACTACTTCCCATTCCCACTGACATCACCCTAATCCAAACCACCACCTCTCACCCAACTACTGCCTCCTAAATGAGCCACCTGTATCCTCTTTTGCCCCCTTGTTACATTCCAAATACTGTGGCCAATGTAAGCTTTCCAAAAATGCAAGTCTGATAATATCATACCCTCTGCTTACAATTCTTCAAAGACTTTTAACTTACAATCCTTATTATCTATCAATTATCATTTAAGAAAAAATAAAACTTCTCTGTGCTTTCTTAATTTATCACTGACTTCCCATGAAAGTCAATAAATACTTTACTAATATTCTGACAACAAAGACTTTTAAATCGGTTACCAGTTCTAAGAGAATAGCTAGGTAATCCAAAGTAAAGATGAAAATAAAGAAGCAATCAGGAAAATCAAATTAATAAGCTATCCAGATTTCTGATAGCAATGTTCTAAAATCTCTTTTGCTTTTAAAGTTTTTCTCCTCATACACATACCTCACTCCTCAGAACACTGAAAGGTGACCTGTCACTAACCTTTCCTTTCTCCTGAAAATCTTAACTTTCCAGTGAGTTTTAGGTACTGAGGCTGAAAGAGCTCCAAAATAACATGGTACTGCCCCAAAGTATGATGTGTTAACACAGCCTAACAAAATTCCCACTCCAAAAATGTTTTAAAAACAAAGTTACTAGTAATAGCAGAAATACAAAAGATATAACTTTGCAAAGATCAGATGGATTTTAATTTGGAGTGATACTGTGTAGTTCTTCACTTAGACATTTTTCATACAAAGAAGTGACTTGGATAATTACATTTCAGCAGGTAAAGCAGTAACAGAATCTCAAAACATTCCATTTTAAGCCTAGAACTGACATTGGTGCATAATTAGATATTTTATTTGAAGTATAAACTATTTCAGTAAAATGTATAACATGTTTAACATACTGATCAGTATGACTACAGCTTAACTACTGATAAACATTTCAGTTGCCTTCCAAAAGTATAATTATCAATAATGTAAATGGCTAAACGCTTAAAGTTGTGAGTCTCTTTTTAGTTAAAAAAACAAAACAAAACCAAAAAACTAGCAAATGATAATTTTTTATTTCAGTATTGATCAGTACCAGCAACAAAAATTTGGCATTCCAAAAATCACCAAAAAGATATAATACTGGGGACTAAAAAAATTTCAGGTAAGTCAACATACCATAGTTAGTTTTCAAAATGACATTCAGGGGGCTTATTGAGCAGGTTATATTCTAAATACACAAAATAAGGAAAATACTTAAGACCCAATCAAAGAGCATTATTAACTTTGCAATATTTTCCATTTCAAGGGCTGTCTCTAGTGTACACTGACCAAAAATGCTACCATGATTTCATATGAAAATAAGCTCCAAGAATGCATCTAAATACTTCCATCTTATGTACTGAATGTGTGATCCATTAGCTATAGCTAAGAGGTACCTTTGTTAGTTGGAGGCTCAGCGTACAAAGCTTACTGTTGCAATGAGGTTTGACACACAAGATCCACACCACAAATGTCATCTCCATCACATGACTTTCCTACCTAAGAATTTCTAGTAGTATGCTTAAAAAAAAAAAAGGAGGAAACTGGTGTAGAAAACAGTAAAGAGAAATACAGCAGTCTGTCATCCCAGTTGGCAAAATGCATAGTGCAAGATGAAAACCTCAGTCTCAAAAAAAGGGAAGGGGGACAGTGGTAAGTAGGGAATGTACTTATAATACAACAAAAAAGTTACAGAAGACATTTGCTTCCAAAATAAAGCTAATTTGACCAGAATTAAAGACCCTTCTCTCCTCAATGAACTTGAGACTCTCCCACACATCTACACAGACAGTATTTCTTTCCAAGTTTTCACATTGCTCCTATCAGCATGAAGTTTAATGTCTTCTTCACTTGCTTTCTCACTTTTTTCCATTTTTAACAATCTAAGCAAGGAATCTAAGATACCAACCAGCCTTAAAAAAAAAAAATTCTTTTTTTTTGCGGTACCCGGGCCTCTCACTGTTGTGGCCTCTCCCGTTCCGGAACACAGGATCCGGATGCGCAGGCTCAGCGGCCATGGCTCACGGGCCTAGCCGCTCCGTGGCATGTGGGATCTTCCCAGAATGGGGCACGAACCCGTGTCCCCTGCATCAGCAGGCGGACTCTCAACCACTGTGCCACCAGGGAGGCCAAAAAAAAAAATTCTTATATACGTATCAGGGATGAGTTAGAGAACCTGAATTTGTCTGAGTCTCTCATGGGTAGGCAAGCCCAGTTTGGCATGCAGGCTAGACAAGGCTATGACCAATAAGCCTTTTCACATATAATCCAATTAAGAGTGCATTTTTTTTCTAGGCCTGACTTTCTATCCAAATATTAAAAATGGTTACTCTAATTATCCTCTCTTTGCACAACCCAATGACTTGCAATATTTATTATCCTATTCTGAGAGCTAAATTAAGTCACATATATCTAAAAACCTTGGATTCATTATTTTGGTAACTTTATACTACATACATTATTATGACTAATAGAAAAGTATGCTCTATTTCTGTCAGAAAATAGTAGTCATAAATAAAAGGGGATAGCTAGTGTAAATGCTATAGTGCTTGATTGGAATCAGAGTTATCAGTGTGAACTCATGGTTTTTAACACACACACAAAGATAAAAAGATATAGAAATAAACATAGACGTTTGTGTATGCATGGATTAGTATACATATATAGTTCTCGCTCTGCTCACTGAGCGGGCCTAGGAGCAATGACACCCCAGCGGCAATGAACACACACAGCATCCAGATCTTGGTTTCTAGATACCATTCTCCAACAGAAGGAACCAGCGTTTGGAGAAGTGATTGGTTCCAGGGCTGCAGCAGGGAAAATATGAGCCTGGACATCTTATGATGCCAGAAAATAGAAGT
Source organism: Tursiops truncatus (assembly GCF_011762595.2). NCBI lineage: Eukaryota > Metazoa > Chordata > Mammalia > Artiodactyla > Delphinidae > Tursiops > Tursiops truncatus. The sequence goes on along the minus strand of NC_047035.1, from coordinate 158,219,930 downwards.
GCTTTCCTAAAGAGGATGGGGGATGTCCAAAAGACAAAGAGCTAACCTGAAAGCCACAGTGGAACAATTTGAGCGATAAAATAAATAATGATAGAATTAGATTATAAACCATAGAGTAAAACAAATATCTATGACCCAACACTGATACAAACAAATTACGGAATAAACAAATATGGAGAAGGGACAGTTCTCTCTTATAGAAGAATTCCAATTAATAAGTGTAGAAGGAAATGAGAAATATATAAAATTGCCATCAGGTGAACACTACTATAATAATTATTACAAGCAAGAACTACCAAAGGATGCTGCAACGAATGGGCAAAAATTTGAGAACAGGATTTCTGCACAGTTTCAATCTCCCCCAAGATATCCAGTAATTACAAAGAGAAAAACAGTAACTTTACAAGCAGAGAAATTTAACAGACATGACCTTAATGAGAGTCAACATCACCTCTAATAGGATATACTGACACCCTGTATCCTGTGATGTGACGCATTGAGTAGGACTCAGCATCACTTCTCTAGTATTCCTGACAAAAATGTACAACCTCAATCTAACTATGAGAAAACATCAGACAAACCAAAGTTGAGAGACATTCTACAAAATAACTGACCACACTCATCACAAGCATGAAGGTGATGGAAGATGAGAAAAGACTATCACAGATCAGAAGAGACTAGGGAGACACATGCTAAATGCTGCGTCTGATCCTGGATTGAATCTTGAAAGAGGTAAAGGACATTACAGGAAAAACTGGTGAGATTCAAATAAGGTCTGTAGTTTAACAGTATTGTAACAATGTTAGTTATCTTCATTTTTATCATTGTGCTCTGGTTATGTAAGCTGTTAACATTAGAAAAGGCTGGGGGAAAAGTATACTTGGGCTCTCTGTACTATTTGTGCAACTTCTCTGTAAGTCTAAAATTACTCCAACATTTAAAAAACTTGGGGGGACTTCCCTGGTGGTCCAGGGGTTAAGACTCCACACTTTCACTGCAGGGGGCACAGATTGGAAAATTCCATATGCTGCACAGTGCAGCCAAAACTAAATAAATAAATAAATAAAATTTTAAGTATCTTGTACTTTTTTTCAACTGAAGTAAAACAAAGTTGAAAAATTCAAGGAATATCTATACAGGGTAAATCCAACATTTCGCTATTTGAAAAGCAACCTACATTGGAACAGGACTTAAGTCACTGAGTTAATAGATATTTATTAAGTATTTACAATATTCAGACCTCTCTCTACCAAGTACTAGAGATGCTGCCTTCAAGAAGCATACAGATGATAAGAGAAACAAAAATGATAAACTATTAGCCTGATTGATGAAAAATTCCGACACACAATCAGGCTATAATCCAATGATTAAATAACAACAGTAACATCATTTACAATGTTAAAGAATATAAATGAAAATCCCTTGGATAACTAAAATCTTCAAATAGGACATTAACATCTATACATTTCCAGAGTTCAAGTAGGCTTAACACATTCACCACACGTTTCATAGTAATTAGTGTCTAATGCTTCAAAAAGAAATATTAAATATTTTCTACCAAAGATTATATTTCTCCAACCTAGAAACTAGCTGCTTACTTATCTCAGACAAAAAAGAAAACAAAGGAGGTAACAATAACAAAAATAACCACAAGAATCAAACTGAACAAAACAGTTCATAAACAAAACAGTTCATAAATCAAGAACAATCTCAGAAAAAAAAGAGGTAGATCAATTTACATAGGAAGTTATCTGGCTAAAGACAGCTAACTGAAAATCAAAATGCCAACCAATATAAAAAGTATTATAAATTCAGTAGAGAACACAGTAAGTCTGGATTTTTTAATTCTTCAAAATAACAAAGCTTAAAGCAACTTACAGAATATTCCATCTCCCCTCCTCCAGGTCAAACAACAGGGTTTAACTGCACCCAAAAGTTGTTGCAGATGCTAATATCATGATCTTAACACTACTCACTGCCTCAAAATTTTTAAGAATCAAAGGAACTTCACTGTTCTAGTATCTCCAACAGGCCTTTCCAAATACACAGTAGTAACATAGTTTGAATCTATATACAGATCTTCTTCAACTTAAGATCAGGTTACATCCCACTAAACCCATCAGAAGTTAAAAATGTCGTTAGGTTGAAATGCATTTAATATACCTAACCTACGAACATCATAGCTTAGCCTAGCCTACCTTACACGTGCTCAGGACACTTACATGAGTCCACGGTTGGGCAAAATCATCTAACACAAAGCCTACTTTATAATAAAGTATTGAATATCTCATGTAATTTTTTGACTACTGTACTGAAAGTGAAAAACAGAATGGTTTTATGGGCACAGAATGATTCTAAGTATATTGGTTGTTCACCCTCGTAATTGCTAGGCTGACTGGGATCTGAGGCTCACTGCCCAGCATCACGAGATTATCATACTCCATATTGCTAGCCCAAGAAAAGATCAAAATTCAAAGTATGGTTTCTACTGAAGGCATATCACTTTTGTACCATCATAAAGTCGAAAAATTGTAAGTCAAACCATCGTAAATCGGGGAAGGTCTGTATTCTTTAAGATAATAACACAAAGATTATGCTAACATCTGCAATGCAATAGAAACATCACTGTTAAGATTCAAACCCAGGCAAAGAGCCAGATCACTCTGAACAAATAGTTTGATTATTAACTGGTTACTGAGAGAGAATTCAGTCATACATCTCAAGTATCAATAACTTGTTATGTCTCATGATAACATTCCAAATTTCTGCTTGTTTTTCTAAGATTTAACATCAGCCAAACTTCTTCAAAATATTAACATTCAAGGGCTTGATCTTGTCATTAATTTATCTGAATTTAACTGACAGTACATACATGAAAACGCTGCTTTCAATCATAATCAAACATTATTTTATCATGTAAAGAAAATAGGCAGATAAGGTGAAACACACCCACACACCCACACACACACAAACAGTGCAAACTTCTGTAAAAAGCCTCACAAAAATAAAAGCTCTTTAAACAACTCCACATGTGCAGTTCCCAAACTCAAAGAGGGCAGGGACCAAATCAGAAAATGTTGCAGTGCCCCAGGACTGTCTCCTCTTCTTTCTACATTCTTTCTTTAGGTGGTCTCATACTGCTTCATAACTTTTAAATACTATTTAATACTCTTAAAAATACAAGGTGTCAAAGCAAGGAAAGTATGCTTCCACTTTAGCCAAATGGGGAGAAGAATCTACACACATTTGCCTACATGTGCACAAAATATATCTTTGGAAAGATGAGTAAGAAACCACTAACATATTTGGCCTTGACAAAAACTGCAGGGACAAGAAATAGAGGAGATTTTCATTCTATATCCCATCAAACATTTCAAATTCTGAATCAGGTGAATGTAGTTTTTATCCAAACATAATTATAATAAACCAACAGATAAAGGTGGATGACTCCCCATCTCTTTCTCTTACTAGAATTTAAATCTGACGAAGGCAGAGATTTTTGTCTATTTTTTCACTACTACACACCCCCACCGCCTAGTCCACAGCTAGTACTTGAAAACTATTTGCTGAATGGACGAAGGACTCCCTAACCTCTCCACTGAAGTCCAGACGTGTATATCCAACTGCCTGCTTCTCAACTCCACGTGAACATCTAACAGGTCCTATGTAACACGTCCCCTCCAACCCTATCCCCATACAACAACCTGCTTCCCTCACTTCTTCCCCATCCCAACACGTGGCATCACCAAGCCCCAGGTGAAGCCCCAAACCCAGGAGTCACCCCTGTCCCAACCAACTGCATTCCCATCCAACCATGCCAAATCACTACTTTTAACTATAAAATATATCTCAAAATCTTTTTTACTGGACTCCAGTCACTACTCAAATCTGCCACAGCCTTCTCACTGGTATCCCTGCTATTCTCCTCTTATCCAATCTCCTTCACAGTCAGATTGTAAACCAGACCATATCACTCCCAGCTTCACAAAAAGGAAATAGCTTTTCAATGTACTTTAAGAATAAAAGCCAAGCAAGCTCCTTTGGATAACAGACCTCACATGACCTGACCCCTGGCTACCACCTAACCTCTTCTCTCTCGCGAGGGTCCCAGCTCACCTTCACTGAGTTTCTTTCAATTTGCCGAACCCAAGCTTGAAACCACCTCTAGGGATTTCCATTTACTGTTCCCTCAGACAGGAACACTCTTCCCTCAGACTTCCAAAGGCTAAATCCTTCCCACTTTTCAGGTATCAGGTCAAAAGTCACCTCAGTCAGGTCTTTCCTGACCACAGCATCTGAAACAGTCTGTCCCAGTCACTACCACAACTCCCTATTTTACTTCCTTTATAGCACTTATGATTCTCTGAAATTGCTTTTATTTCTTAATTACTTTCTGACTTTCCCTTACCTCCCAGAATTGAAGCTCCAGGAAAGCAGAAATTTCATGTGTCTTGTTTATGGTTGTATCCCTAATGCTTCCAGTAATGCTTGGCATACGAATCAGGTGCTTAATAAATATTGAACTGTTAGACAAGGCAAAACTGACTTTAAAGAAGGTCCACAGCATTTAATTTAGTGACAAACTGGTGAAGATAAAAAACATGAATAAACTACCTTTCCATATAAAACACTGAAAAAATCACCAAAGGGTGGAGAGTGAAGTAACAGTATTTCAGATGCAAGTGAACATTCAAAGACATAGAAAAGGTATTTTTCACATACTTTGTGCATGCACACTACAGAGATGTTCCCCCAACTTATAAACAGCATCTCGCGGCGGGGGGTGGGGGGAAGAAGATTAACTCAAAACACTGTGTACATCTGCTATTTCATCTCTGACTCTTTTGGAAGGGTCTTCCAAACACTATATTTGGGCAAAAGAGGCAAAATATAAACAATTTGTTCAACTGTCTGTCTTGGAAAGAACTGTGAGATTGTAAAAAGGAAGGAGCAGTCTTTTGAGTGTGTTTAAATGCCTATTACGTAGTCGGTAGTAAATGAGAACTAAGTGATTATTTCCCATACCTTACTATGAGTGTAGATTTGGGACAGGTCTAGTTCAAAGATGCTTACACTGTAAAGTCAAACAGTCTGTAGCAAATGTTAATAGTTTTTATCTTATTATCAAAATTTTAACTTCCAAGGTACTGTCCTTCAACTGGTAATAGTAATCCCTGGGGAAAGGAGAGGATTTAACGATAACAACAGCCTGCAACTCGCAAATGTTTTATGTACATGCACGTATTTGCGGGGTGATGGGGAATGGTGCAGACTCCCTGGTGTGTAACTAAGTGCTCTTAAGAGAGTCTAAGGATCTAATTTCACCAAACCCTAAGTGGTGAGACAGGTCTAGCATGCACATAGGACACTACTCCCCAGAGCTATCAATCTTCGCTGTCTGCGGAAACAAAAGTGAAAACACTCGTAGTAAGGATATAAGAGACTGATGCCGCCCCACCCCCGCCCCCAGCAGACACACAGAGCTCTGTGCCCGCGTGAGGACGTAAATAAGCAGAGAACACGCACTCGCACCTTCCCTCCCTAGGAGGAAAATGAGGCCGAGGGAGGGGCGGCCAAGACCGGCTTGGGAGGCCCGGGATGCAGTCCGGGGGCGGCCGGGCTCCGGGGCTGGCGCTCCTGGAGCCGGGGTCACCCACAGGACACCCGGTCCCCAGCCGCCCCTCCATCCCTCCCCTCCCCCTCCGTGCCCCCAACTCCTCTCCCCGCCCCAGCCCCGCCACCCACTAACCGGGAAGGGAAGTTTCCCGGTGCCCGCAACCGGATCCGGGCCTTCAGCGGGTTACCTGCTGCAGAGGCGGGACGCGGGGCAGGGGCCAGGGGTGGGAGACAGCCCGAGGGCGCGCAGGACGAAGCCCGGCGAGGAGGGTGGGCGGCGGCGGCTGTCAGCTCCGTCCCTGCTCACCGCGCTGCCATTACTGCGCGCAGGCGCCTCCCCGCCGGCCGCCGCCACCGCCGAGAAGGGGGGGGGCCCGGGCCGGGGCCGCGGCCGGGCACTCACCTGCCGCCGCGGGAACACGGCAGAGCTCCCGGATGGGACGGCGCTGTGGGAAGCGGAAAGGGGAGAAGGGCGGGCGGGCTATGCGAGCTGTGAAACAACTGTCCTCCAATGCCCGGCTTTCCCGAACCGCCCTCTGGGCTCCTCTTCCGCGGCCTCCAACCCCCCCTGCGCCGGCGATGGTAGAGTCTGCGTACGGCGAGTGCCGAGGGCCGCTCTTGTGCGATCGCGGAAGGCCACGGGACCCGTGCTCCGAGCGGCTGCGAGCGGCTCCCAGTGCCCTCGAGCCCTCGCTGTTCGCCGAGCGGGGGACCGGGGACCCCCAAGTTAGGGACTGCTGATAACAGTGTGTCAGAAAAGTGGTCTCAACACAAGGATTTATCCCTTGAGTTCTATCAGAACTATGTGAACATTCTGATACACCACCATCTCCTTGCCACCTACTTCTATGGGCTTTTCAAAAGATCAATATGTATTAGCAAAATTAGTTTCCTCGGACATATTCCTTTTGTAGTAGGTTTTTATCTGTAGCCATTCTGAGACATTAATGTGTATTTTCAGTAGAGGCCCGTCTCTTCACAGCCGTGACCCCAACTCCCCGCCTCTCCGCACCTGTCAGTCCAAGGGTTTCCTCGCATACAATTTCTAAGGGTGATGTTGACAAAAGTGCAGACGCACCCATCACCTCCTAGTACACACAACACCGCAGGGAACAAAAGCCTGGCTTTATTCCTTATCAGCCTTTCGTAGCTACAAGATCTCAGAAGTCAGAGTCTAGTCTTCTTTGTGCGTTCTGAGCAAGCCTTTCCCTTCCAACACAAGATTTTCTTCAAACTATTTGGACCAGTCCTTTAAGGCCCACTTAAAATCCTGTCTCCCGACCTGATAAATCCCACCAGTCTTTCTCGTCTTCTAATCTGCCTCTCGCTGCACTTGAAGTCCGCAGCCCTTCTTTTAAGAAAGTTATTATTATATGCTAAATTCAATTCCATTCTATGACCTGTTTTCTCACATGTTCTCCTTCTAATTCAGCAATTCTAAGTGTGATCCCCAGACCTCTGGAAATCTCCAAGAGCTTTTTAGGGGTCCCAATGGTAGAAACAATCTTCGGGGCTTCCCTGGTGGCACAGTGGTTGAGAGTCCGCCTGCTGATGGGGGACACGGCTTCGTGTCCCTGTCCGGCAGGATCCCACATGTCGCGGAGCGGCTAGGCCGGTGAGCCATGGCCGCTGAGCGGCTGAGCCTGTGCGTCCGGAGTCTGTGTGTCCCGAGCCTGTGCTCCACAACGGGAGAGGCCACAACAGTGAGAGGCCCAAAAAATGCGTCGTAAATGACATGTTCTTTGTCTTTTTTTCTGGGTTCACATAACACAGCTGACATCGCATCAGCAGGAGTCAAGAGGGTGGCACAGGGAATTCCCTGGCGGTCCCATGGTTAGGACTCGGCGCTTTCACTACCGTGGGCCTGCATTGGATTCCCGGTGGAGGAACCAAGATTCCCCCCAAGCCCGGCGGGACGAGAAAAAAAAAAGAGGGTAGTACACAACTATCCCGCTGGTCGTTGCATTGTTCCCATACTCTCCCAGTTTGTTTTTGTTTTTTTAATTTAGGAATATCCTGGATGAAGTAGTAAAAAATATGAGTTTTTTAAAGTTCAATCCTGAGTACACGTCTTTCTAACATTGTGAGGGAAAAAACGTGAAGCACACACGCACTCTTGCTGTATACCAAAGTAGCAATGGTCGTCCTGAAGAAAAACAGTTGAGCGGCTGACTTGGGAGCTGAACTAGCTGTTTCTCATGGAGCGCCATTTTTCCTTGAAAGAACAGTTGACAGAAAAAACTAATGTTACTCTGACTTGGGCATTGACACATTTCTCCAAAATGAATAAATTGAGCCTAACACTTCAAGCAAAACAACTGACAGTATTTGTTGCCAATAATAAAATGTAGCTTCCCAGTGAAATTTGGAAAATTTATGTCAACACTGTCAATGGAAATAAACAATCTATAATCGGAATAGAAAAGAGTTTTCTTCCAGCCAAACTGAGAACTATAGTCCAGGAGAAACAGCTTCCAGAAGCACCTGAATTCTGTTCCTCCAGGCTCAAAAATGGAGGAAGGTGATATGGGCAAAACCCACAAAGTTACCTAAGTTGTTTGTGAAGACTTAGGATTGGAACTAGCAAAAAGTAAGGATGCTTGTTAGGTAAGAATTGGTTGGGGTCCAAAACGGTTGCAGAGTTCAAAGGGGAGACCTTGAGACCATAAGATTACAGCTGTCAGCTGCTGGAAGATATTGTTTTGAGAACTGCTGGTGGTGTCCTTGATTCAGAAAATTTAAGTTCTCAGTACTGCAATAATATGTCTGAAACCATACCCACAATGGCAACCTGGCTCCATTTTGAATGCCTGAACCACAGTTACTCCATTTTGATATTTTTAATGCATTCTTTTCTTTAATGGTTAAAGCAGATATACAATGTATGTCTGACTGGTCATAAGACAGGCTGTTCTTTTTTTTTTTTTTAAGATTGAAATCTGAGTTTATTTTTTCTAAATATGCGTGGCAAAAATACCATACAAGTAGAAATGACAAATTGTACATATACATTTCTTTTTTCTTTTGAATTTTATTTATTTTTTTATACAGCAGGTTCTTATTAGTTATCCGTTTTATACATATTAGTCTATACATATCAATCCCAGTCTCCCAAATCATCCCACCACCACCCCACCCCTTTCCCCCCTTGGTGTCCATATGTTTGTTCTCTACATCTGTGTCTCTATTTCTGCCCTGCAAACCAGTTCATCTGTACCATTTTTCTAGGTTCCACATATATGCGTTAATATACGATATTTGTTTTTCTTTCTGACTTACTTCACTCTGTATGACAGTCTCTAGATCCATCCACGTCTCTACAAATGACCCAATTTCGTTCCTTTTTATGGCTGAGTAATATTCCATTGTATATATGTACCACATCTTCTCTGTCCATTTGTCTGTTGATGGGCATTTAGGTTGCTTCCATGACCTGGCTATTGTAAATAGTGCTGCAATGAACATTGGGGTGCATGTGTCTTTTTGAATTATGGTTTTCTCTGGGTATATGCCCAGTAGTGGGATTGCTGGGTCATATGGTAATTCTATTTTTAGTTTTTTAAGGAACCTCCATCCTGTTCTCCATAGTGGCTGTATCAATTCACATGCCCACCAACAGGACAAGAGGGCTCCCTTTCCTCCACACCCTCTCCAGCATTTGTTGTTTGTAGATTTTCTGATGATGCCCATTCTAACTGGTGTGAGGTGATACCTCATTGTAGTTTTGATTTGCATTTCTCTAATAATTAGTGATGTTGAGCAACTTTTCATGTGCTTCTTGGCCATCTGTATGACTTCTTTGGATAAATGTCTATTTAGGTCTTCTGCCCATTTTTGGATTGGGTTGTTTGTTTTTTTAATATTGAGCTGTTTATATATTTTGGAGATTAATCCTTTGTCCGTTGACTCCTTTGCAAATATTTTCTCCCATTCTGCGGGTTGTCTTTTCGTCTTATTTATGGTTTCCTTTGCTGTGTAAAAGTTTTTAAGTTTCATTAGGTCCCATTTGTTTATTTTTGTTTTTATTTCCATTACTCTAGGAGGTGGGTCAAAAAAGATCTTGCTGTGATTTATGTCAAAGAGTGTTCTTCCTGTGTTTTCCTCTAAAAGTTTTATAGTGTCCAGTCTTGCATTTAGGTCTCTAATCCATTTTGAGTTTATTTTTGTGTATGGTGTTAGGGAGTATTCTAATTTCATTCTTTTACATGTAGCTGTCCAGTTTTCCCAGCGCCACTTATTGAAGACAGGGTCTTTTCTCCATTGTATATCCTTACCTCCTTTGTCATAGATTAGTTGACCATAGGTGCATGGTTTATCTCTGAGCTTTCTATCCTGTTCCACTGATCTATATTTCTGTTTTTGTGCCAGTACCATATCGTCTTGATTACTGTAGCTTTGCAATATAGTCTGAAGTCAGGGAGTCTGATTCCTCCAGCTCCATTTTTTTTTCCCTCAAGAGAGCTTTGGCTATTTGGGGTGCTTTGTGTCTCCATACAAATTTTAAGTTTTTTTTGTTCTAGTTCCGTAAAAATTGCCATCCGTGGGCTTCCCTGGTGGCACAGTGGTTGAGAGTCCGCCTGCCGATGCAGGGGACGCGGGTTCGTGCCCCGGTCCAGGAAGATCCCACATGCCGCGGAGCAGCTAGGCCCGTGAGCCATGGCCGCTGAGCCTGCGCGTCCGGAGCCTGTGCTCCACAACGGGAGAGGCCACAACAGTGAGAGGCCCACGTACCGCAAAAAAAAAAAAAAAAAATTGCCATTGGTAAATTGATAGCGATTGCATTGAATCTGTAGATTGCTTTGGGCAGTATAGTCATTTTCACAATATTGATTCTTCCAATCCAAGAACATGGTATATCTTTCCATGTGTTTGTATCATCTTGAATTTCTTTCATCAGTGTCTTATAGTTTTCTGCATACAGGTCTTTTGTCTCCCTAGGTAGGTTTATTCCTAAGTATTTTATTCTTTTTCTTGCAATGGTAAATGGGATTGTTTCCTTAATTTCTGTTTCTGATCTTTCATTGTTAGTGTATAGGAATGCAAGAGATTTCTGTGCATTAATTTTGTATCCTGCAACTTTACCAAATTCAATGTTTAGCTCTAGTAGTTTTCTGGTGGCATCTTTAGGATTCTCTATGTATAGTATCATGTCATCTGCAAACAGTGACAATTTTACTTCTTCTTTTCTGATTTGGATTCCTTTTACTTCTTTTTCTTCTCTGACTGCTGTGGCTATGACTTCCAAAACTATGTTGAATAATAATGGTGAGAGTGGACATTCTTGTCCTTTTCCTGATCTTAGAGGAAATGCTTTCAGTTTTTCACCATTGAGAATGATGTTTGCTGTGGGTTTGTCGTATATGGCCTTTATTATGTTAAAGTAGGTTCCCTCTATGCCCACTTTCTGGAGAGTTTTTATCATAAACGGGTGTTAAATTTTGTCAAAAGCTTTTTCGGCATATATTGAGATGATCATATGGTTTTTATTCTCCAATTTGTTAATATGGTGTATCACATTGATTGATTTGCGTATATTGAAGAATCCTTGCATCCCTGGGATAAATTCCGCTTGATCATGGTGTATGAACCTTTTAATGTGTTGTTGGAGTCTGTTTCCTAGTATTTTGTTGAGGATTTTTGCATCTATATTCATCAATGATATTGGTCTGTAATTTTGTTTTTTTGTCGTATCTTTGTCTGGTTTTGGTATCAGGGTAATGGTGGCCTCATAGAATGAGTTTGGGAGTGTTCCTTCCTCTGAAATCTTTTGGAAGAGTTTGAGAAGGATGGGTGTTAGCTCTTCTCTAAATGTTTGATAGAATTCACCTGTGAAGCCATCTGGTCCTGGACTTTTGTTGGAAGATTTTTATCACAGTTTCAATTTCATTACTTGTGATTGGTCTGTTCATATTTTCTATTTCTTCCTGGTTCAGTCTTGGAAGTTTACACCTTTCTAAGAATTTGTCGATTTCTTCCAGACAGTCTATTTTATTGGCATAGAGTTGCTTGTAGTAGTCTTTTAGAATGCTTTGTATTTCTGCAGTGTCTGTTGTAACTTCTCCTTTTTCATTTCTAATCTTATTGATTTGAGTCCTCTCCCTCTTCTTCTTGAGGAGTCTGGCTAATGGTTTATCAATTTTGTTTCTCTTCTCAAAGAACAAGCTTGTAGTTTTATTGATCTTTGCTATTGTTTTCTTTGTTTCTATTTCATTTATTTCTGCTCTGATCTTTATGATTTCTTTCCTTCTGCTAACTGGGTTTTGTTTGTTCTTCTTTCTCTAATTCCTTTAGGTGTATGGTTAGATTGTTTATTTCAGATATTTGCTGTTTCTTGATGTAGACTTGTATTGATATAAACTTCCCTCTTAGAACTGCTTTTGCTGCATCCCATAAGTTTTGGATCGTCATGTTTTCATTGTCATTTGTCTCTAGGTATTTTTTGATTTCCTCTTTGATTTCTTCAGTGATCTCTTGGTTATTTAGTAACGTATTGTTTAGCCTCCATGTGTTTGTGTTTCTTACCTTTTTTTTCCCTGTGATTGATTTCTAATCTCATAGCGTTGTGGTCAGAAAAGATGCTTAATATGATTTCAATTTTCTTAAATATCCTGAGGCTTGATTTATGACCCAAGATGTGATCTATCCTGGAGAATGTTCCATGCGCACTTGAGAAGAAAGTGTAATCTTCTATTTTTGAATGGAATGTCCTATAAATATCAATTAAATCTATGTGGTCTATTGTGTCATTTAAAGCTTGTGTTTCCTTAGTAATTTTCTGTTTGGATGATCTGCCCATTGGTGTAAGTGAGGTGTTAAAGCCCCCCATTATTATTGTGTTACTGTTGATTTCCTCTTTTAGAGCTGTTAGCAGTTGCCTTATGTATTGAGGTGCTCCTATGTTTGGTGCATATATATTTATAATTGTTATATATTCTTCTTGGATTGATTCCTTGATCATTATGTAGTGTCCTTCCTTGTCTCTTGTAACATTCTTTATTTTAAAATCTATTTTAGGGGCTTCCCTGATTGTGCAGTGGTAAAGAATACGCCTGCCAATGCAGGGGACATGGGTTCGAGCCCTGGTGTGGGAAGATCCCACATGCCACGGAGCAACTAAGCCCATGCACCACAACTACTGAACCTGCACTCTAGAGCCTGTGAGCCACAACTACTGAGCCCACGTGCCACAACTACTGAAGCCCACACACCCAGAACCCGTGCTCTGCAACCAGAGAATCCACTGCAATGAGAAGCCCACACACTGCAATGAAGAGTAGCCCCCACTCGCCGCAGCTAGAGAAAGCCCACGCGCAGCAACAAAGGCCAAACACAGCCAAAAATAAATAAATAAATAATTTAAAATATAAAATAAAATAAAGTCTATTTTATCTGATATGAGTATTGCTACTCCAGTTTTCTTTTGATTTCCATTTGCATGGAATATCTTTTTCCATCCCCTCACTTTCAGTCTGTATGTGTCCCTAGGTCTGAAGTGGGTCTCTTGTAGACAGCATATATACGGGTCTTGTTTTTGTAACCATTTAGCCAGCCTGTGTCTTTTGGCTGGAGCATATAATCCATTCATGTTTAAGGTAATTATCGATATGTATGTTCCTATTACCTTTTTCTTAATTGTTTTGGATTTGTTTTTGTAGGTCATTTTCTTCTCTTGTTTTTCCCACTTAGAGAAGTTCCTTTAGCATTTGTTGTAGAGCTGGTTTAGTGGTGCTGAATTCTCTTAGCTTTTGCTTGTCTGTAAAGCTTTTGATTTCTCCATCAAATCTGAATGAGATCCTTGCTGGGTAGAGTAATCTTGGTTGTAGGTTCTTCCCTTTCATCACTGTAAATATGTCATGCCACTCCCTTCTGGCTTGTAGAGTTTCTGCCAAGAAATCAGCTGTTAACCTTATGGGAGTTCCCTTGTATGTTATTTGTCAATTTTTCCTTGCTGCTTTCAATAGTTTTACTTTGTCTTTAATTTTTGCCAATTTGATTACTATGTGTCTCAGCATGTTTCTCCTTGGGTTTATCCTGTATGGGACTCTCTGTGCTTCCCGGACTTGGGTGGCTATTTCCTTTCCCATGTTAGGGAAGTTTTCGACTATAATCTCTTCAAATATTTTCTCGGGTCCTTTCTCTCCCTCTTCTCCTTCTGGGACCCCTATAATGCAAATGTTGTTTGCATTTAATGTTGTCCCAGAGGTCTCTTAGGTTGTCTTCATTTCTTTCATTCTTTTTTCTTTATTCTGTTCCACGGCAGTGAATTCCACCATTCTGTCTTCCAGGTCACTTATCCGTTCTTCTGCCTCAGTTATTCTGTTATTGATTCCTTCTAGTGTATTTTTCATTTCAGTTATTGTGTTGTTCATCTCTGTTTGTTTGTTCTTTAATTTTTCTAGGTCTTTGTTAAACATTTCTTGCATCTTCTTGATCTTTGCATCCATTCTTTTTCTGAGGTCCTGGATCATCTTCACTATCATTATTCCGAATTCTTTTTCTGGAAGGTTGACTATCTCCACTTCATTTAGTTGTTTTTCTGGGGTTTATCTTGTTCCTTCATCTGGTACATAGCCCTCTGCCTTTTCATCTTGTCTATCTTTCTGTGAATGCGGTTTTTGTTCCACAGGCTGCAGGATTGTTGTTCTTCTTGCTTCTCCTGTCTGCCCTCTGGTGGATGAGGCTATCTAAGAGGCTTGTGCAAGTTTCCGGATGGGAGGGACTGGTGGTGGGTAGAGCTGGCCGTTGCTCTGGTGGGCAGAGCTCAGTAAAACTTTAATCCGCATGACTGCTGATGGGTGGGGCTGGGTTCCCTCCCTGTTGGTTGTTTAGCCTGAGGCGACCCAACACTGGGGCCTATCCAGCTCTTTCATGGGGCTAATGGCAGACTCTGGGAGGGCTCACACCAAGGAGTACTTCCCAGAACTTCTGCTGCCAGTGTCCTTGTCCCCACGGTGAGACACAGCCATCCCCGCCTCCACAGGAGACCCTCCAACACTAGCAGGTAGGTCTGGTTCAGTCTCCTATGGGGTCACTGCTCCTTCCCCCTGGGTCCTGATGTGCACACTACCTTGTGTGTGCCCTCCAAATGTGGAGTCTCTGTTTCCCCCAGTCCTGTCGAAGTCCTGCAATCAAATCCCGCTAGCCTTCAATGTCTGATTCTCTAGGAATTCCTCTTCCCGTGGCCGGACCCCCAGGTTGGGAAGTCTGACATGGGGCTCAGAACCTTCACTCCAGTGGGTGGACTTCTGTGGTATAAGTGTTCTCCAGTTTGTGAGTCACCCACCCAGCAGTTATGGGATTTGATTTTATTGTGGTTGCATCCCTCCCACCCTCTCACTGTGGCTTCTCCTTTGTCTTTGGATGTGGGGTATCTTTTTTGGTGAGTTCCAGTGTCTTCCTGTCGATGATTGTTCAGCAGTTAGTTGTGATTCCCAGTGTTCTCGCAAGAGGGAGTGAGAGCACGTCCTTCTACTCTGCCATCTTGAACCAATCTCCAAGACAGCCTGTTCTAGTTAGTCTAAAGTTCAAGCCAAATCATTTATAAGCCAGAATATTTTCACCATACCTCAATACATGAAAATGTCTTCTATCACTGCCATGAGCTTGACATCTTAAAGACTTTTCTGATGAGACTGTAGCATTATTAATGGTCGTAATTTTTTGATACTGTATGATAAGATATCTCAACATATGGAAGATGTACATGATACAGTGAACCAATATTTTCCAAATGACCAACGCAGGACATTTCAAAATCATGCATGGTTAAAAGATTGATTCAAAGTGAAAGACAGACCAATGGATAGATAGGGGTGTGTGTGTCTGTGTTTACACATATATAAAAAACAGAGTACAAAACAATACCTGATACCGTTTCAGATTTTCATTGCAACTAACCTTTAAGAAATGTCCACTTGTCAAATTTTCTGTAGTATCAGAGAAGAATATCCACAATTACCCAAGAAGACTATTAAATTCTTCTCCTAAGACCTCCTATTTTCTTCATATACCTCAATCATAGGGAATCTAGCTCTCTTTTATTTAGCCAGATATTAAAGAGAAACACAAAAACAGAAAGCAGTGCCATTCTTCTCACTAAAAGAATGAAAACTCAAAGAATTTCTTTTATTTTGGAAAATGTGATTATTTTTCATAAAGACATGCAGTTTATGTTAAAATGTGTTGTTTTTTTAAATTAATAATTAAGTGTTTTTAATTTCTGTTTTGAATTCTAATATGGGAACTAGTGCTAGATATCTCCCACATAAACATAGCTCTTTGAGTTCCTCAATAATATTTAAGAGTGTAAAGTGGTCCAGGGACCAGAATTTTGAGAACAGTTGCCCTGAACTCATGAAGCACCTCTGCTCTCACCATTTTCCTTGCAAACTCTAGCTGGAGATGTGGATTAATACAGAGAGTGCCAAATATGAATCACTGTAACACTCCTCCATTCTAAATGCTAGAGACCTTTCTAGAATTTATATCTTACCCAACCTGGGTAATAGGGAAATTACATTCCTAAAAACGTTATAGCATATAAAGCCCTAATATTAAATTGAGATTACTTCGTCATTCCAGAAAAAAAAAAAAAGTCTCCTTTCTAGCCAATCCTTCAAGACACTGCTTCAAGCAATACTTGGCCTTTACCTCCAAACCAAACCTCAAACCCTAGTTCATCTCTGAGTCCTCTCCTTCTTTTATTTTTTAGCAAAAGCTACATATATTACTTTAAAAATGTATTTTGGCTTTCTGTAATGTTTATTGAATTCCTTTATTTTTTTCCAATTTCAAAAGTAATAAATGCCTTTTTGTAAAAAAAAAAAAAACCTACCAATATTACAGAAATAGATAACCATGTTTAGGTTGATAAATATTCCTCAAGATTTTTTTATGAATATGATTAAATATGTTTACACAAATCAGCTCATATGACAATAGATATGCTACTTTGTAGCCAGCTCTCTTCGGTTCAAAATCTTTCTGATGTTGGTCCTTATGAGAACACCTAAATAATCCTTAGACAGGCAAAGTAACTTATAAATTAATATTTAAAGAGGTAAATTAATGAAAAACATTTTAAGTAGAATACCTTAAACTGTCATTACATAACTCAGTAAACAAAGTATGTCTATTTCTATTCAGTTTCCACATGTGAGTGGACATAGTTTCCTCTTTCAAAATTTTCCAAGTTCATTTCATAATCTGCAAATAGTACCTACTATTTGAGGAGCCCAACCAGAATCATTTTCTGTCCTTCTAAGCTTCCTTTATAGACGTGAAACCCAAAGACCCCTGGTTTCTCTAGGACTTATGATTTCAAATAATTTGTCTCTTTTTTTTTTTTTTTTTTTTTTGGTGGTACGCGGGCCTGTCACTGCTGTGGCCTCTCCCGCTGTGGAGCACAGGCTCCGGACGCGCAGGCCCAGCGGCCATGGCTCACGGGCCCAGCCGCTCCGCGGCATGTGGGATCTTCGCGGACCGGGGCACGAATCCATGTCCCCTGCATCGGCAGGCGGACTCTCAACCACTGTGCCACCAGGGAAGCCCCTTGTCTCATTTTTATAATCTACATACCAAATCTGAATCATCTTTTCTTAAACCTTTACTGGAAATTTGCATTTCATGGCTACATCATTTATTAAAACATTTTTCCATCTTTTGTTTCTAGTAAACTAAAAAAGAAAAAGAGATTGAAGAACAGTTTTTATGTTTGGAATAGCTAATGAAGGAGCTGTTTTGTGCTTATAAAAGTGCAAGGTTCATCTCTGGAGAAACATCTGACTTAGGCCTAGGGCAGGAAATGTACAAGATGAGCCTGAACGTCTTGTAGTGTAGTGTAAGAAAGTAGGGAAGTGCTCCAAGATAAAAACATCCACACTGATAAGAGTATGTGAAAGGGCCCAGGAGCCGACCGAAAGAGCTCCCATCAGCCAAAGCTAGAACTATGTGAGCAAGAAAATAAAGGAGTCAAAGATTATAACCCACAGAATACAGCAAATATCCATGGGTCCATACTAATGTAATGAACGACTGAATAAAGTATTTCGTGAGAGGGAAGAAACAATCTCGTGCAGGAGAATTCCAAATAAATTATGTAGGTATATCATCTAAAGGAAGGGGAGCATAAGTCCCCACTGCTTAAGTATAGACCAGGAAAAGTGACTTCCTTCCGAAGAACACAGTACAAAAAGAGAATTTAAAAGAGTAACTTCACAGTGGAGAAACCTGACAAACGTCACATCAGCCAGATGATCAAGGTCAACATTAAAAATGATAACTCACTGCTGATAGTATGTCCCCTTGATGTGACGTGAGGAGACTGGCACTTTACACTGTGATCTTCCTCCCCCAAACTTAAAATTCCAGTCTAATCATGAGAAGAATTCCAATAGAGGGGCATTCTGCAAAATACCTGACCAGCACACCTCAAAACTGTCAAGGTCATCAAAAACAAGATAAATCCTATCTCAATAAATCTGAAAGAAAAAGACAAACAGAAAAACAAACAAGCAAAAACAAGATAAGTCTGAGAAACTGTCACAGCCAAGAGGAAACATGACTGCTGAATGTAATATGGGGTTTCTGCAGAGGATCCTGGAACAGAAAAAGGACATTAGGGGGACTTCCCTGTCAGTCCAGTGGTTAAGACTCTGCACTTTCAGTGCAGAGGACGCGGGTTCGATCCCTGGTCTGGGAACTAGGATCCAACATGCCACGCGGTGCAGCCAAAAAAAAAAAAAAAAGAAGAAGAAAAAGGACATCAGGTAAAAACTAAGGAAATTTGAAACATATGGATTATATGGATATATAATAATGTATCAAAATACATTCATTAATTGTGACAAATGTGCCCTCTCAATGTAAGATGTTAATAGGGAAAACTGGGGGTGAAGGGAGAGGGGATGTGGGAACTCTATTACCTGCTCAATTTCTGTGTAAATCTAAAACTATTCTAAAAAATAAAGTCTGTTAATTTTAAAAAACGTCATTTAACTGTACACTTAAAAAAAGAAAAAGTCCAGGGTCTCTAATCAGAAAAGCTGAGAACCCATGAGAGTTTTCCATGTGGGAAGGTGGAACCAGATGCAAAGTTTACATCTATGCCTCTCCTAGACAATTCTGGTTGAAAGCTATTTAAAAAGAAAAGGAAAAGTATCCTCTTTTATTTATTTATTTTATATAAATTTATTTATTTATTTATTTATTTTTCACTGCATTGGGTCTTCGTTGCTGTGCACGGGCTTTCTCTAGTTGCAGTGAGCTGGGGCTACTCTTCCTTGCGGTGCGCGGGCGTCGCATTGCGGTGGCTTCTCTTGTTGGGGAGCACGGGCTCTAGGGCACTCAGGCTCAGTAGTTGTGGCGCACAGGCTTAGCTGCTTCGTGGCCTGTGGGATCTCCCCGGACTAGGGCTCGAACCCATGTCCCCTTCTTTGGCAGGCGGATTCTGAACTACTGCGCCCTCAGGGAAGTCCTCCTCTTTTAAATTAAAAAAAAAAATTACCTATGAATCCTTTATATTTCTTTGCAGTCACATTCAGACAGGAAAGTTAAGAAGATCAAAGCTGTGTCGAAAGAGAGCTCATTTCAAAGAAACACCCCATAACATTGTAAATCAACTATACTTCAATAAAATTTAAAAAAAGATACCCATAAAGTTCACTATCTGAATGGATAAAGAAGATGTGGCACATATATACAATGGAATATTACTCCATCATAAAAAGAAACAAAATTGAGTTATTTGTAGTGAGGTGGATGGACCTAGAGTCTGTCATACAGAGTGAAGTAAGTCAGAAAGAGGAAAACAAATACCATATGCTAACACATATATATGGAATCTAAAAAAAAAAAAAAAAAGGTTCTGAAAAACCTAGGGGCAGGACAGGAATAAAGATACAGACGTAGAGAATGGACTTGAAGACACGGGGAGGGGGAAGGGTAAGCTGGGACAAAGTAAGAGAGTGGCATGAACTTACATATACTACCAAATGTAAAATAGATAGCTAGTGGGAAGCAGCCGCATGGCACAGGGAGATCAGCTCGGTGCTTTGTGACCACCTAGAGGGGTGGGATAGGGAGGGTGGGAGGGAGACGCAAGAGGGAAGAGATATGGGGATATATGTATATGTATAGCTGATTCACTTAGTTATAAAGCAGAAACTATCACACAATTGTAAAGCAATTATACTCCAATAAAGATGTTAAAAAATCTAATTAATAAAATTTTAATTAAATACAAAAAAAATGTGTCACTAGAGTAGAACATGAGTCATGATCCACCCAAATAGGTGTGATAACAGAGAAGATGGGAAAACTTGTAACTTAATAAAAATAAGAAATGTGGACCATCTCATTCTAGGAGAAACGGGTAAAGAGCGCAGAGCAATTCAAATGTGGCAAGTCTAGAAGGAAGCTAATTTAGTGAAAGGGTAACTGGTAAAGTCACAATCTCTGGGCAAAGGAAGGAGGTCAATCAATAGAGTTAACTTGTGCCCAATGGGTCCTAAGTGCTTAGTCTGCTGAGCACCCATGTTGGAGACAGGAACAATGCAAGATTATGCAACGGGATTTCTAAGATAGCATATTTAGGTATGGCAAGGTTAAGAGCCAGTAAATAGAATATGAGTCCAGTAAGAAAAAAAACACATTGACCCTTTTAACCTTATGGTTTGCTTATCTAGATCCCTACAGGTCAGCCAATAAGACTAATAATATACTGAAAATTGCACAATGGTTTATCATTTAATAAAAATATTCACATATCACACGTACCTAAAAAAAAAGTTAGCAACCTCTTGCTTCCAAAAAGATGTATTTTGCTGGTAAAAAAAAAAAGAGAAAAAGTGAAACATTCACATATTCATACAATATGTATGTAGTCTTAGAAATCAGCCCATGTGTAAGTGTGGTGGGTCTTTTTACCTATACTATTGAATATTTCTAACAGGTAGCCACTTTGTAGACTAGATCCTCATCACATTTCCCTTATGACTGTTGAAGAAGATAGGAAAGATGAGAAGTCTGACCTCCTTGCACTGTTTCACACTTTTTTATTTATTTTTATTTTAAGTTATCATGCAGTAAAATTGATTGGGGGAGAGATGTACATTTCTATCCGTTTTAACAACTTTCAGAACAGTGTAGCCAGCCCCACCATTAGGATTCAGAAGAGCTCCATCACCCCGACAAGCTCTCTCATATTACTCCTTTATATCACTCTGCTTCTTTCCACGTCACCATGGGCTCTTGTCCAAGTTCTTTCTCATTTAAGTTTTCCTCCAGTTTACCCAGTCATTTCTGACCAATCTACCCCAGAAAAGAACAGGAGAGAAGGACAATGCCTATCTGTGGATGGGTACCTGGTAGTGAGAAGAAGGAGAAAGAGGAAATGGGAGAAGAGGACTTCTGGGTAGTGGGAAGCAGGGAATGTATTCAGAACACAGTTTTCAGTCTTCCATCTGAGCAGCTCTCATAACCTTCAAGGAAGTCTCGTGTTCCTCATCCATGAAAGTCAGGAGTTGGAGAAGTTAAACTTGTGTAAGAGATACAGTACCTGGAAGTCAAGATATTCCTACAGGAATATCATAAAATGATTACTTTTTACAATTTTAACAGTTGATATGTAGTTTTATCCTAATTCAGATGCTATCTTATGTAGATTCTATTTTTTTAAAAAATTTGGCATATTTTTCTTATATTACATTTTTCAGCTTTATTGAGATATAACTGACACATAACCTTGTAAGAGTTTAAGGTGTACAATGTGTTAATTTGATACACTTACATATTGTGAAATGATTATCACCATAGCTTAGCTAACATGTCCATCACCTCATAATTAACATTTCCTTTTTGTAGTGGGAATATTTAAGATCTACTGTCTTAGCAGCTTTCAAGTATATAGGCAGTATTGTTAACTATAATCACCACGCTGTACATTAAACCCCCAGAACATATTCATCTTATAACTGGAAGTTTGTACCCTTTGACCAACATTTCCCCATTTCCCCTTCCCCCAGCCGCTGGTAACCACCATTCTACTCTCTGTTTCTATGAGTTCAGACATTTTAGATTCCACATATAAGTGGAGATCACACAGTATTTCTTTCTCTGTCTCACTTATTTCACTTAGCATAATGCCCTCAAGTTTCATCCAAGTCATCACAAATGGCAGGATTTCCTTCTTTCCCACGAAGACTCGGCAACATTCTCAGTTCCTCCAGAAGCCTCCCCTTCTAGATCTATTGAATCTCCTCACCTTTGATCTTTCATAGCTTTTATAGATTGTGATGTGCAATGCAACACAAACATTTCTATTGGTCTCTACCAATTTTGTCAGCTTTCTTCTGCAACTAGATTACAAGCACCCTCAGGAGAATGATGATGGATATTTACAGACCCACCATAGTGCCAGGACAATTCTGAGTCCATTATGGAAATTTATAAATACTTATTGATTTACTGCTACATGTAATCACTTTTTTCTTCTTACTCTGCATTATTTATTCCTCACTTGTTCTTCATCATAAGCAAAGGTGCAGGAAGGGTAGAAACCCACTCTAAAAATATTTTCTTCAATTTCCATAAACTGTACAGTGAATTTCAGAACCAAGTGAGGAGTAGGATACTCACACGTTCCATGGCCCAGATGGCAAAAAGTATAGAAACAAGTGTCCCAAGTGTGCAAGTGTATTGTGAGTATCTATCTACCCTCATCTCTCCCACTGAACCTCTTCATCATTGGTCATCGGTGGGTCCCAGTTTTTTCAGAAACGTGTAGAATATATACCATGAGTTGTATGCTAAGTAAGTTTAAAAGCACATGGACAAGACATTAAGTGATATTGAATCATATAATGGAAATGTTATTCTCTATTCAATTATCTTACTATCTTCTAATTAAGTCATGGGAAAGTCCTAATTTAGTGCTAATATGTTTATTTTTGTATTGAGTTGTAATTGACATATAACATTATATTAGTCTCAGGTGTACAACATAATGATTTGATATTTGTATACACTGTGAAATGATCACCACAATAAGTGTAGTTACCATCTGTCACCACACAAAGTTACAAATTTTTTTCTCTTGGCAACATTCAAATATGCAATACAATATTATTGACTATAGCCACCATGCTGTATATTATATCCCCATGACTTATTTATTTTATAACTGGAAGTTTGTACCTCTTGACCTCCTTCTTTTTGCCCACACTCACCACCCTCCTCTATGGCAACCACCAATCTCTTCCCTGTATCTATGAGTTTTGTTTTGTTTGTTCATTTGTTTTGTTTTTAGATTCCACATGTAAGTGAAGTCATTCAGTTTTTGTCATTCTCCATTTGATTTATTTCACCTAGCATATTACCCTCAAGGTCCATCACTGTTGTCACAAATGGCAAAATTTCATTCTTTTTTATTGCTGAATTAGATCCCATTGTGTATATATCCACATCTTCTTTATCCATTCATCCATTGATGGACACTTAGGTTGTTACCGTATCTTGGCTATTGTAAATAATGCTGCAATGAGCATAGGTGTGCATACATCTTTTTGAATTAGAGCTTTCATTTTCTTCAGATTCATACCCAGAAGTGGAATTACTGGATCATATGCTGGTTTTATTTTTAATTTTTTTAGGAAACTCCATACTGTTTTCTACAGTGGCTGTACCATTTCACATTCCCACCGACAGTGCACGAGCATTCCCTTTTCTTCACATCTTTACCAACACTTGTTATTTCTTGTTTTTTTGATACTAGCCGTGACAGCAGGTGTGAGGTGATATCTCTTTGTGGTTTGGTCTTTTATTTCTCTGATGAGTAGTGATGTTGAGCATCCTTTTATGTGCTGTATCTGTATCTCTTTTATGTGCTGTATCTGTATCTCTTCTTTGGAAAAATGTCTATTCAGATTCTCTGCCCATTTTAAATTGGATTTTTTTTTTCTTATTGAGTTGTATGAATTGTTTATATCTTTTGGATATTAACCCCTTATCAGATATGTGATTTGCGAATATCTTTTTCCATTCAGTAGGTTGCCTTTTCCTTTGCTGTGCAGGAGCTTTTTTGTTTGATGAAGTCCCACTTGTTTATTTTTGCTTTTGTTGCCCTTGCTGTTGAAGTCGGATTCAAAAAAAACATTGCCAAGATGGATGTCAAGGAGCTTACAGCTTATACTTTCTTCTTTCTTTCTTTATTTTTGGCTGCACTGCAGCATGTGCGATCCTAGTTCCCCGACCAGGGATCGAACCCGTGCACCCTGTATTGGAAGGGCAGAGTCTTAACCACTAGACTACCAGGAAAGTCCCTGGCTTATGCTTTCTTCTAGGAGTTCTATGGCTTCAGGTCTTACATTCAAGTCTTTAATCCATTTTGAGTTAATTTTTGTGTGTGCTATAAGATAGTAGTCTAATTTCATCCTTTTGCATGTAGCCTTCCAGTTTTCCCAACCCCATTTTTTTAAACTTTATTGAAGAATAGTTGATTTACAATGTTGTGTTAATTTCTTCTGTACAGCAAAGTGACTCCGTTTTATATATGTGTGTGTGTGTGTGTATATATATATTCTTTTCCATTATGGTTTGTCACAGAATATTGAATATAGTTCCCTGTGCTATACAGTATGACCTTGTTGTTTATCCCCAACACCATTTATAGAAAGGCTGTCCTTTCCCCATTGTATATTCTTGTTTTCTTTGTTGTTTATTTCTGGCCTCTCTATGCTGTTCCATTGATCTATGTGTCTGTTTTTATGTCAATACCATACCATTTTGATTCCTGTAGCTTTGCAACATAGTTTGAAATCACATCATGTGCTGCCTCCAGCTTTGTTCTTCTTTCTCAAGATTGCTTTGGCTATTTGGGATCCTTGTCAGTTCCATAGAAATTTTAGGATTATTTGTGCTGTTCCTGTGAAAAATGCCATTGGAATTTTGACAGGGATTGCATTAAATCTATGGATTGCTTTGGGTAGTATGAACATTTTAACAATATTAATTCTTCCAATCCATGAGCATAGATTGAATCTTATTTTGCACCTTAGGCTGATTGAAAGTCACCCTCTGGCAGCATCTTTTAAAGTATGAAAATATATACAGCCCTGTGGGACTGCAATTGTAAACCCAGCTGGCCTCCAGACAAGGTGATATTGAGGTGTCATCTTGGCAAAGTTGCAAAATCTGGGACTCCAGACGAATGTATAAGCTTCTTTCTGGGAGGTACTGGTGAGCTGTAGCAAGGCCAGGGGAGAGCACAAAGATGGCCTCTGTTCTTTGACAGCATCTCTGTAGCCTCTAGATGTGTGGTAAACCTGCTCATCAGGCTGAGGCTCCAGGACAAGTAAATAGGCCTTTTTCACAGGAAGACTGAGGGTGTGTTTCAGTCTGCTATCTGCTATCTGTACCATGCCCTGGGGGTGGTAGCATGCCAAGAATTGTCTCTCTGATTGTTTTAGTCCCATGGGGTCCATAAACGCAAGCCCCTCCCACCACCACCAGAGCCAGTCACTCAAGGGGCATCCCCTGGGTGGACTCCGTGCACCACACCAGCTTTAGAGGTGTCGTGGTAGAGCACCAGGGTAGGGCACATTACTGGCACTAGCAAGGTAGAGCAAGAGTGCAAAAATGGCACTCACCAGTGCCTCTGTCCCCAGAGAGAGTCCCAACAGGCCCTTTCCCCAGTGACAGACAATTTATGATAAGCAAATGAGTCTCCTTCACATATGGTCCAGGTGCTTTTCAAGTCACTGCTTTTGCACTGGGTCCCAAGGTGAGTGAGTTTGCACTTGAACCCTTTAGGAGCAGAGTCTCAACTCCCTACAGCATTTTGGGCCTCCTGGAGGTAAGCCCCATTGGTTTTCAAAGCCAGATGTTCTGGTGGCTCATCTCTCTGATACTGGTCCCAAGGGCTGTGGTGCCTGATGTGGGGTGTGAACCCCTTGCTCCTTAGGGAGAAGCTCCATCCTTGTGAGATCCTTCCCGATTGTGGTTCACCACACTGTGGGTGGAGTATGTGCCTCTCCTGCCCATCTCAATGTGGTCCTTTTGTCCTTTGTTGTGCAGGAGCTATTCAGCTAGTTTTCAGGTCTTTTTCAGAGGGGTTCCATATGTAGCTGGGGATTTGGTGTGTCTGTGGGAGGAGGTGAGTTCAGGATCTTCCTACGCCGTCGTGTTGAACTGCCTCCTCAATTCCATTTTTTAAAACAGAAAGCACAAATTGTGTAAAAATTTGTGGGAAGAAAAACAGAAAATTGAAATATTATGTCTCCTAGTGTAATGCTTTTTAATAATTAAGAAAATTATTTTTCACTTTTAGTGGTAGAATAATTAAATCCAGCATACAGAGAGTACTAGACTGGAAGAGTCCTAAGTTTACTTTCAGATTCCACATTTCACAATTCTATGTATAGGCTTTACCTATCTGTGCTAGGAAAGAATATATAAATTATAAAGGTGACGATTGATATTTGAAAAGAAAAACAACTTAAGCTATAGCACTTGATCTTAGGATAGACATTTTTCAAACATTTTGAAATGTGTTAGAAGTATATATATACATTATGAAAAATAAACTTTATGCAAGAAGAGACATAAACAGAAGTCAAAAAATCCAATATTTATTTATTTAATGTGTTTTACAAGGTTTCTAAAAAGCAAGCATATTTATACATTTAAACAGTCTCGTTTATTAGAAAAGATTAACACTACCTGAATTTGAAACTAGTACAGAACAGTCAAAGTTTGCTCAGAGATGCAAGTTTACCTCCCTGAGTGCAAATTTGATTTTGAAAATAAGGTCAGAAAACAGTGCAATTACAACATATTTGATAGTTTTGGAATACCTGCTTTTAATGGGCTAATACTTTCCAATATTATCTCCTGCTACCGACCCAATTTATCCTGTTACTAAGCTTTTAACTATTTCTAGACACATCAGGCCCTTTAATGACTCTTTGCATTTGGGAATAAAGATATTCCCTCTCTCAGGAATATCTTTACTCTTTTCTAGGAGTGAAAGTTTTATTCATCCTACAAGACTGTATTCTCCCAACCTCCTACCACTACCATCAAGCTGAACTAGTATTGCTATTCATACTTCTATATGAACACCTTCCCTTTCATACTGTAACATACCCATTCACATGTAGGTCATCCTTACTATATGTCAGGCACTGTGAAGGATCTGAGAATTTATACTAGGAAGCAGATAAGTTGCCACAGTTTCATGGATGCTGTCAGAAGACACAAAAACTCCTGGGTCAGAGACAAAGGACTTTGTTATGTCCATCATCACAGCAGGAAGCATGAGCTTCATGCTCACACTAGTTTCCCATGTCCCTCCCAACAAGTGCCACAGGGATGACATGAAGCAGCCCAGGTGATCATTGAGCGCATAGTGGGTTTGTGTTGTATCTCAGGAACCCTGAGATTAGGAATCTCAAATCTTCAATAAGCAGCGGCTTTATAATGGACTGTTTGCTATACAACATCCTTGATAACATCGTCTGCAGCAAAAGCAGTCAGTGCCTCTGTCTGCAAGATGAGCAGAAATGTGAGAGACCCATGGGGAAAATCTGCCAACACTAGATTGAAAAGCTATTGAACAACTACTCTATGCAAAACACTAGAGAATATATAAGAAGGCAGAAACATGTCTAATGGGACACTCAGTAAATGTTAATTGCATGAATGAATGATTTGAATAAATGGGAAATTACTGGGCCATATGGGTCTACGTATTTCCACAGCAGACGTTTGTCTAATTCTGTATTCTTATTTAGCAATCTAATGTTCTTGATTTCGGAAGTAAGCTTTGGAATCAATTATTAAATTAATTTTCTGATTGGAAATGGGCCTCATGTGACTCTGGTTAGCATGAGCCAGTTAACCTGAGGAACTTATAATTCCTAGACAGTAGTTAAAAAGAGACTTTGTGAGCTTCCCTGGTGGCGCAGTGGTTGAGAGTCCGCCTGCCAATGCAGGGGACACGGGTTCGTGCCCCGGTCCGGGAAGATCCCACATGCTGCGGAGCGGCGAGGCCCGTGAGCCATGGCCGCTGAGCCTGCGCATCCGGATCCTGTGCTCCGCAACGGGAGAGACCACAACGGTGAGAGGCCCGCGTACCGCAAAAAAAAAAAAAAAAAAAAAAAAAAAAAAATAAGAGAGAGACTTTGTGCTCTGGCGCCTGCCTCATTTTCTAGCCTTGGCTGCTCTCTCTGTGTGTACCATGCTCCAGCCACATTGGTGCTCTTGTACTTCCTCAGATGCCAAACTCCTTCATAATGTAGAGCCTTTCCACAATCATCCCTTGCCCAGAACAATTCTGTACTGACTCTTCTCTAAGATAACTTCTACCATCCTTCAAGATTTAGCTTAAAAGTTTCTTGTTCAGAAGAGCCAACCTGCTCCTTAGACATGATCGGGTTCCTGTTTCACGTCCTTATAATTTTTGTACTTTTCTTTATAACCCTTATCACAAGTATAATCAAGTAATTATTTGCATGATTGTTTATTTAATGTCTGTCTCCCCCAATTGACAATTGGTAGTGTCTTTAGCATTTTCTATGTATAGTGTCATGTCATCTGCAAACAGTCACAGTTTTTCTTCTTCTTTTCCAATTTGGAGTCCTTTTATTTCTTTTTCTTCTCTGATTGCCGTGGCTGGGACTTCCAAAACTATGTTGAATAAAAGTGGTGAGAGTGGACATCCTCGTCTTGTTCCTGATCTTAGAGGAAATGCTTTCAGCTTTTCACAGTTGAGTATGATGTTAGCTGTGGGTTTGTCATATATGGCCTTTATTATGATGAGGTAAGTTCCTTCTATGCCCAATTTCTGGAGAGTTTTTATCGTAAATGGATGTTGAATAGAGCAGCTGCTTTTGACATCGGTAGTAGCACAGCTAGTGTTCAGCTTATTGCTCTCATTTTAGCACACCAAAGGGAATAGTTTCTAATTAGAGGGAGTAGACATAACAGAGCACAAGAAACAGGAGATCTGTTTTGTAGCTGTAACATCACACAAGTCATTTAAATGTCTGTGCCTCAGTAATAAAATAAGAAACTTGAACTAGGTGACATTCAACATTATTTCCAGTCCAAATTGTTGAAATTCCATAAAACCTAAAGTGAATAATGCTATTAAGGGAAAGAACTAGTTGTAAAATCAGTATGAAAAGCTCTCTAATCAGTATGCAAAGCTCTCTTGATATTTTTTCATTCAGTGTCTAATCTGTTGGATTTTTGCAAATGATCAAAGCCAGAAACCAATGAGACTTCCGGGTAGTCCCACAAAAAATCTACTTGACTCAAAACATTTTCATTCAGCCTGTCTGAACTAACATTGACCTCATATTCTGTCCCCCATTCATCCTTCCCCCTCTATTTATTCTAAAACTTCACGGTAAAATGTAACCTCACCAGATCTGGGATTGGAAGGGTCATCTTTAAGAAAAAGAATATAAAATTACAAATTAAAAACACGTTAGAGCCCCACAGAGGGCCTTGGAAAGGAAGTTCAAGATTCATTAACGTTATGGTAAATCATTTCTGTCTCTGACATCTGGAAGAGCTTAAATACAGTCTATTAGCTGTACAAAAACAATGTTACTATGACACAAACATACATACACATTTATGAAACACACACAGCCCAGAAGGTGGTGCAAGACATTTCTCTACTTTTCCCATTGAGCTTAGCCTCTTGACTTTCTGGCCTCCTTCTCTTTTCTTTCCTGACCTTTTTGCTTTCTCAGTCTTTTTGACTCCTCATTTTTCTCGGTTGCCTAGAACCTTGGTGTGGTGGGGAAGAAGGGATCGCTGGCCTTCTTTTCTAATTCTTAGTTGTGCTAAAGATAGGTGAAATTTTAGGAAAGCATAGTAATGTGCAAATACTAGGCACTCAATAAATCAATGTCAAATTAATTCAATTTGTAGGTCATTGCAGAATCAAGATTCTTAAAGATATATTCAGGTTCCAGAAATGAAACAAACAGCATGACGTTTAACAAGGGTTAAATGTGATGGCCTGGATTTAGGTTACAAAAAACTTAAGTAATTATATCCAATAAAGGGAGTACAACTAATGTTAGTCACAAGCTTTATGAAAAGCCATGAACCTGGATCCTGAAAGAAGCAGCCTCCTTAAATTAAAAACAACAACAAACAGTGTAAGAAAAAAAATTTCACATGCAAAATGAGATGTTGGCATGAGACAATGTATTTTATATGTAGAGAGTTATGAAAGATGAGAAAAAAATATATCCTCAACAATTATTGAAACAAAGAATTAAAGGGTTAGAGGGCTGGAGGCTAAATCAAAATGTGTGGGTTTGCTCTTATCATTATAACTCCTTCTGGCAATAAAGAAAAAGGATAAAATATATCTGCATTGCCTTTACATGGTTTTGAAAGCAGAGTGGTTATGACCTGAAAAGGAATTTATAAGAAATGGGTTTGAAAGCAGGCTGAAGGTCAAGATTTTAGAGACAAGGGTAGGTTACTTCAAGCACTTCCCATAATTGTCAATAGATATTTATAAAGTACATCTAGAAAGATATATTCAAAAACTACATAAGTGTAGCCTCTGGAGAGAACTGGGGGCATAGAGACAGGAGAGAGTTGTACCTTTCATGGTATGCCCTCTGGTGTCATCAAAATTATGTACCATGTTCATATATTATCTATTGAAAAATTATTAATAAAAAAGTAGGAGACCTGATTCCTACTCGCAATAAGTTTGTTGCTCTTTTTTTTTTTTTTTTTTTTTTTTTTTTTTGCTGTACGCGGGCCTCTCACCGTTGTGGCCCCTCCCGTTGCGGAGCACAGGCTCCGGACGCGCAGGCTCAGCGGCCATGGCTCACGGGCCCAGCCGCTCCGCGGCATGTGGGATCCTCCCGGACCGGGGCACAAACCCGTGTCCCCTGCATCGGCAGGCGGACTCTCAACCACCGCGCCACCAGGGAAGCCCTGTTGCTCCTTTCTGTGTACTGTAATCTCTGAGATTACCTTGAATTTAGCACTTATCATAGGTCATTGTAAGTATTTAGAGGGAAATGAGGAGTTCATGAGATTTGTGTGTTTGGAAGAGAACACTTTAGCCTCCGTATGGAGAACTAAAGGGAGGCCAAAATGGATGCAGTCTAAACAGTTTAAAAATTATTGCACTTGCCTAAGAGAGAACTGACTAGGATAGTGGAGGGGAAGACAGGGAGAAATGGAAGATTTGGGAGATGGGTAGATGGCTTTGACATTGGAATTGAAGGAGGAGAAAGTTATCAAGGACGAATCCTAGATTCCAGGTTTGTGAATTTATCAGTTATCTGTTGCTGTGCAACAAATTATCCCCAAACTCACTGGCTTAAAAGAATAAATATTTATTTTCTCCCAGGTTCTGTGGGTCAGGCATTTCAGAGGGGTTTGGCCGAATGGTTCTTGCTTGGGGTTTCTCACGAGATTTCAGTCAAGATACTGGCCTGGGCTCCAATCACTGAAGGGCTGACTGGCTGGAAGATCTGCTTCTGGGCTCACCCGTGTTGCTGTTGGCAGAAGGCCTCAGTCCCTCCATGACTGCTGGGAGGAGGCCTTGTTTCCATGTGGTCCGTGTGTCCTCTCCATAGGACTGCCTGAGTCTCCTTAGAACTTGTCAGTTGTCACAAAGGTGGTCAATATTTATTGAATTATTTTTTTTAAAAAAAACCTAAACACTTCAACCAGGCTGAATTATACACGTATTTACACATCCTTCTTTCATTCACTGATTCACTGTGTTGTTATTGCATACCTACTATGTGTCACGTAATGTCCTAGGTGCCAGGCACAGCATTCGTAGGGTCCTGGCCTCAGTGAACTTACATTCTAGTGAGGAGAGGCAGATAATAACCAGATGAACAAATGAAACAGATCATTGAAATCTAGCAGTTAATAAAGAAAATTAAACACAGTAATGGAATAAAGTGATGGGAGTAATGTGTTAGCTAAGACAATTAGCAAAGGCCTCTCTGAACAGAGAAGGTGCCAGTCACACAATGATCTACAGAACAAGATTTCCAGGCAGAGGAAACAGCACATGAAAAAAGCCTGAAGAAGAGATGAGTTTGGTGTGTTTGTGGACTAGAAAGACAGCCAGTATGATCAGAGCATAGCAAGCAAAGAGGAGAGTATTACAGCATGAAATTGAAAAGGAAGACAAAGACCAGGTCTTGTAGGACCTTGTACGCTACGGTAAGAAGTTTAGATTTCATTTTAACCACATTGGGAAATCTTTGGAGGCTTTTAAGCATGGGTAACAATATGATTTGGTTTACCATATTTTGAAAATTCACTAGGCTGTAGAAGGGTATATTGGATTTCTAGGGCTGCCTCAACAAAAATACAATGAACTGGGTTGCCTTAAACAACAGAAATTGGTTTTCTCAGTTTTGGAGGCCGGAAATCCAAGATCAAGGAGCCGGTGGGTTGGTTTCCTCTGAGGGCCATAAAGGGAGCATCTGTTCCAGGCCCCTCTCCTTGGCTTGCAGATGGCTTCCTGTCTCTTCACACATTCACCCCTCTGTGCACACACTCCTGGGATCTCTCCCTCTTCTTATGAGAATACCAGTCATATAGGATTAGGTCCCCATGCTAAGGGCCTCATTTTAATTTAATCACCTCTTTAAAGACCTTATCTGCAAACATGATTACATTCAGAGGTAATGGGGGTTGGGACATCGACATATGAATTTGAGTAGGGAGACACAATTCAGTCCGTAACAGGGGGCAAGAATGGAAACAGAGACACCAGTTAGGATATTATCGCAATGTCACAGCAAGAGATGCTAGTGTCTTGGGTTAGGGTTTTTAGCATAGAAGATAGTGAGAAGTGGATGGATTAGGGAATTATTTTAGAGGTAGCATGAATGGGTTTGCCACTTCTAAGTGAGAGAAAGAAAAACCTCAGGGATTATAATCAGATTTTTGGCCTAAGCAATGAGTTTGCCATGTGCTGATAAAGAAGGCTTTTCCTTAGACTTTATTGCTCTCCTGGGCAAGTTTGAGATGATTGTTTACTCTTTATATTAAAATGGGTATTAATGTAAAGAGTATTACCTTTGGATATTGCCTTTTCAGAACATGGCAAAAAGACTTTGGCCCATGATTTCTTTTTCACAGCCTCCTAACCATAAATAAAGGAAATTTTAAAAACCTGGTCAGTAAAACCTGAAATTATTATTCTTCCAGAAGAAAACATACAAGAAAAATCTTTGTTCTTTAGGCAAAGATTTCTTAGGTATGACACTGAAGGCTTGATCCATAAAATAACAAATTAATAGACTGGATTTCATCAAAGTTAAAAACTTCTCTTCGAAATCCATTATTAGGATAATAAAGATACAAGCTGAGACAGGGAGGAAGTACTTACAAAACACACATATAATAAGGACTTTCATCCAGAATGTGTAAATAATTCTCAAAGGTCAGTAGTAAGAAAATTTAAAAACCAGTTAAAAAATGAGCAAAGACACTTCACCAAAGATATAGAGAGGGAAAATGAACACATGAAACATTACTCAACTTAACATCCTTAGTCACTGGGGAAATGCAAAAAAAAATGACAGTGAGATACCTCAGTGCACCTATAGAATGGCTAATTGTAACGTAATAAGAAATATGTATATGGTCACTGCCCCTGGTTCCTGACACAGAGCTCCTAAGTCCCTTGGAATTTCCTGAGTGATAGAAGCATCTTTTTTTTAAAATTAATTTTCATCAGAGTATAGTTGCTTTACAATGTTGTGTTAGTTTCTGCTGTACAGCAAAGTGAGTCAGCTGTACATATACATATATCCCCTCTTTTTTGGATTTCCTTCCCATTTAGGTCACCACAGAGCACTGAGTAGTTCCCTGTGCTATAGAGTAGGTTCTCATTAGTTATCTATTTTATACATAGTATCAATAGTGTATATATGTCAATAGCTAGGACATGGAAGCAACCTAAATGTCCATCAACAGAGGAATGGATAAAGAAGATGTGGTACATATATACTAGGCTGGCCAAAAGTTCATTCGGGTTTTTCAGTAAGGTGGTACAGAAAAACATGAACGAACTTTTTGACCAACCCAATACAATGGAATATTACTCAGCCATAAAAAGTAGAAGCATCTTTTGTTCTAATGAAGTAACTGTTGGTGGCCTCCTGGATAGCTTCTGGTCTGGGGTCTGGTCACCCAAAAGACCAAGCCATGATTTGAAGCTTGGAACTTTCAGCTTCCAGGGAGGAAAGGGAGCTGGTGTTTACCTGCATGATGCAGCCTCCTTAAAATCTCTAAACTATGGGATTCTGAGAGCTTCCAGGTTGGTGAACACATCCACGTGCTGGGGGCATGGCACACCCCAACTCCAAGGGACAGAAGCTCTTGCACTTGGGACACTTCCAGACCTATGTACCTCTTCATCTAGCTTTGTCTAGCTATTCACCTGTATCCTTTACAATAAACCAATAAACGTAAGTTAAGAAAAAAAAACCTGACCATCCATAGGAACTGCATGAATCTTCAGCTATTGTATTTGTAAGGTTTCTTTTTTCTTTCTTTCTTTCTTTTTTTTTTTAAACATCTTTATTGGAGTATAATTGCTTTACAACGTTGTGTTAGTTTCTGCTGTATAACAAAGTGAATCAGCTATATGCATACGTATATCCCAATATCCCCTCCCTCTTGCGTCTCCCTCCCACCCTTCCTATCCCACCCCTCTAGGTGGTCACAAAGCACCGAGCTGATCTCCCTGTGCTATGCAGCTGCTTCCCACTAGCTATCTATTTTACATTTGCTAGTGTGTATATGTCAGTGTTACTCCCTCACTTTGTCCCAGCTTACCCTTCCCCCTCCCCATGTCCTCAAGTCCATTCTCTACGTCTCCATCTTTATCCCTGTACTGCCCCTAGGTTCATGAGAACCATTTTTTTTTTTTTAGATTCTATATATATGTGTTAGCATACGGTATTTGTTTTTCTCTAACTTACTTCACTCTGTATGAAAGACTCTAGGTCCATCCACCTCACTACAAATAACTCAATTTCGTTTCTTTTTATGGCTAATATTCCATCGTATATATGTGCCACATCTTTTTTTTTTTTAACATCTTTATTGGGGTATAATTGCTTTACAATGGTGTGTTAGTTTCTGCTTTATAACAAAGTGAATCAGTTATACATATACATATGTTCCCATATCTCTTCCCTCTTGCATCTCCCTCCCTCCCACCCTCCCTATCCCACCCCTCCAGGCGGTCACAAAGCACCCAGCCCATATCCCTGTGCCATGCAGCTGCTTCCCACTAGGTATCTACCTTACGTTTGTTAGTGTATATATGTCCATGCCTCTCTCTCGCCCTGTCACAGCTCACCCTTCCCCCTCCCCATATCCTCAAGTCCGTTCTCCAGTAGGTCTGTGTCTATTCCTGTCTTACCCCTAGGTTCTTCATAACATTTTTTTTCTTAAATTCCATATATATGTGTTAGCATACGGTATTTGTCTTTTTCTTTCTGACTTACTTCACTCTGTATGAGAGACTCTAGGTCTATCCACCTCATTACAAATAGCTCAATTTCGTTTCTTTTTATTGTGCCACATCTTGTAAGGCTTCTTTTACCATTTAAATGAATGCTTCCAAATTCTGTACGCTTACAACTCAGATTCAGAAGTCCCCAAGTGAATCTATACACAGCTGGTCTTAGGAACCAGTACTGAATTATAAGTTGTTTTGCCTGGGTGTGGGAATGGCTGTGTTTCCCAATCATAGTTTTCTAGTCTCTGTTACAAAAATGTTACATTTTATTTTAGGAAAATGAAGTATCCACATGATGGCACTATAACCTACAAAATAAGAGGCTGTCAATTTATGAAGAGCAAGAACTTGGTAAATTCTAGTTAAAGTACTTATTATTGATGGAGCATGCATAAAAATAAGGCATTTTAAATACAAAATAATATGGATATCATTTCCCTTGTGTTTTACAGAGACACACTGGCTAATCTCTCACTTCAAGTGCTTTTTTAACATTTTTTCCTGTTCATTGGATAAAAGGATCTTAGTCCTCATCTTTTTAGAAAACAGTTATTAACCATCGCTAGCACATGGCCCTCAACTGAATAAGTAGAAGAAAAGCAAACAAACAGGTATTTAAGAGGCTAATATGCAACTGTGTTGGGAGTTACTTAATGCATCACCCATAATATCATTTCTTCCTGTTTTTGAGTCTGAGGAATAATTCAGAAGTTATTAGGGAAACAGTGTTGAATAAGACAGATGTCATCATGGAGTTTATATTCTGGCAGGGGAGATAGGCTTTAAGTACACGCTGACATAATTACTTAATTAAAATTATAAGTGCTACCAAAGAGAAGTCTAAGTAAAATGAAAGCATATAAATGGTTAAAGGGGCTGAATCCAGTGTGCCAAGTAAAGGGAAGCTTCACTGAAGAAGATATAATGAGCTAAGCCCTGAAGGATGAATAGAAATTAACTAGGCAAAAGAAAGGGAAAAGCATTACAGTCAGAGGAACGGCACGGGCATGTGCAAAGGGCCTGCAGTGGCTCGTCCAGGAACTGAGAGCATGAAAAATCCATCCTATCTTGATTTTCACGCATCAAGAGTTAGTTCAGGACATTTTATTACCAATTCATTAATCTCTGAATTTGAACATTATATCGAATTTATAGATGGACTACATTCTAAAAGTTTGATGAAAAATTAACTGTTTAGAAGGAAAAATATTTTTCCATGATAAAAATAGTAGAAATAATAGTACCATGAAGCCTATTTAAGCCATAATGTAATCACTGTTGACTGTTCTCCTTGAATGAAGTCTGTCTCCATAGTTTTTTTTTTAATTGACCTTTTACAAAATAACTAGCCTATTCCCTTCAAAATATCAAGGTTAAGAAAGAAAAGGTTGGGGACTTCCCTGGTGGTGCAGTGGTTAAGAATCCGCCTGCCAATGCAGGGGACATGGGTTTGAGCCCTGGTCCGGGAAGATCCCACATGCTGTGGAGCAACTAAGCCCATGGGCCGCAACTACTGAGCCTGCGCTCTAGAGCAAGTAAGCCACAATACTGAGCCCACACTTCTAGAGCCTGTGCTCCCCAACGAGAAGCCACCACAGTGAGAAGCCACCGCAGTGAGAAGCCCGCGCACCGCGACGATGAGTAGCCCCCACTAGCCACAACTAGAGAAAGCCCTCACGCAGCAATGAAGACCCAACACAGCCAAAAATAAATAAATAAAATTAATTTTAAAAAAAAGAAAGAAAGAAAAGGTTGAGGAACAGCTCCAGAATAAGGAGACATAAACAGAGAAGTGCAATGCATGAATCCATATGGGATCATGGATGGGAGAAGACCGCTATTGAGACTAATGTTGGGAAAATTGATAAGATTTGAATATGAGCTGTAGATCAAGACTGGGATACTGTGATAGGAGCGAGCCACCCATCTTGGGCACAGAATTTATGATGGCACAAAAAACTCAGTAATCAAAATAAATAATATTTGAATATAATATTTAAAAAATAAAATTTAATGCAAAAATCCAAGATGAACAAAGTATCAAAAATATTTGAAAGTAGATTTTCATTATATATTTATTATTTTTAAAATGAGACAGGATAGTCTAATGGCTATAAATAATCTCATAGTTTTAAAGAATTCTGTGGCCTGAGTTTGTATTATAATATTCATCCTTTAACAGTCGTTCTAAATATTCTGCTGAGTTCAGAGCACATTAGCTTTGGAAGTTTAAGTTTACCAAACTCAAAAAACAAAGTACACACACCCACACATAAAAGGATATTTTCTCTGTTGGACCCTAGAACTGTTAACTTTCTAGTAGAGTGAAACATTTCTTGCCAAACAGCAAATTAGAGAATCAAAAGTCAAGTACCTGGGCTTCCCTGGTGGCGCAGTGGTTGAGAGTCTGCTTGCCGATGCAAGGGACGCAGGTTCGTGCCCCGGTCCGGGAAGATCCCACATGCTGCGGAGCAGCTGAGCACGTGAGCCATGGCCGCTGAGCCTGCGCTCCGCAACGGGAGAGGCCACAGCAGTGAGAGGCCCGCGTACCGCAAAAAAAAAAAAAAAAAAAAAAAAAGTCAAGTACCTATTACATGGACTTGTTTTACCATTCTCAAATATTTAAATTGGCACACTGTATGTGTCAGTCTTAAAGCCTAAAGCTTGAATAGAAAGGGATTGTGTAAATTATTTTAAAGTAAATCTGTTTTCTAATTCTATTCTGCAGTAAATTAGTAAAACAAACACATTAGGAGTGAAATATTGGTAGTATAGGGAAAATAGTAAAAAATACTTTGAAAACAAGAAATTGCATGGCTTTGATTCTTGTGGCCTGATATGAATTCCTATTCTGTGACAGGGATAATTGTTGTGGATACAATTCCCCTTTAAATGATCTATGAAAATTAGATTTGAACAAAGCTGGCATTTAGACTAGGTCCTACTCAGTGCAAATTATGAAGACACTTGTTTACACTACAGTGGCTGATCACACAAAATGAGAATATAACCGTGCTCCTCTTCTCTATCCCTGGTAACCATTTTAGATTTTACTATAATCTTGAAGTATAAATATGAGAAACTGAAAAATCAGTTACTGGCATTTCCAATCAAATGCTTGAATTCTTTACAAGGGATGACCCTGAGAAGCAGGTGATTTGTCTCAGGAGCTCAAGCTTCTTTTGGAATCCTTCACTGTGTGCTGGCAGAATAATGGCCCCTCCAAAGATGTCCACATCCTAACCCCTATAACCTGTCGAGTATGTTAGGTTATGTGGTAAAGGGGGAAATAAGGTTGCTAATCACCTGATTTTGAGATGGGGAGATTATCCTGGATTCTCAAGGTGGACCCACTGTAATCACAAGGGTTCATATAAGTGGAAGAGAGAGGTATGAGAAAGAATCAGAGAGATGGCAGCATAAGAAGGACTCAACCAGCTGTTGCTGGCTTTGAAGAGGGAGGAAAAGGGCCGCGAGCCAAGGAATGTGGGTGGCCTCTAGAAGCTGGAAAAGGCAAGGAAATGGACTCTTCCCTGGAGCCAACCCCTTGATTTTAGCCCATAGAACTTCTAGATAATAAATTTGTGTTTTAAGCCACTAAGTTTGTGTGAATTTGTCATACCAGCAATAGGTGACTACGTGTACCTTTCCTGCTATCTCCTGCCCTCTCTCTTCAGAACCCAGGTACTCTCTCCTATCCTCAAGAAGAGCAGGTACCCTCCCCCTGCTCTCAAGGATTGTGTATGACATTTACATGTTAGTATACATTGACTTAGCACTCATACTTGCATTTTGAGACCTTTATCTAATGGATTCTACCTGTAAGAATGTATACGTTGTTAAAGAAATTTAGGAATAAACAAGTAGGTGGAGAACAATGTTTTGGGAAGGAGAGTGATCACAATTTCCCCTAAATCACTCGAAGCTAAAAATCTATTCATCCAGCACATGGTCACCCTTGACTAAAACGAATGTTATGATTTTTCAGGTTTAGCAATCTGGTCTTTTTTTCTTCTCTTTCCTTCTAATGACTCCTTTTTTTTTTTTTTTTTCTGAGCTAACATGAGCTGTATTGATTACTTACGAATAAATGTTCTGTGACAGCCCTACCTCAGCACACACACAAAAGGACTTGGTTAATTTTTAAATTTAAGTTTTTCATTAGTGTCTTAGTGTTCCTCATTAAGAAATTCATTCTTACAGGGAGGTGGAGACGGGCATCATCTATCGCCCCGGAAGGAAGAATTTCAAAACTCTGCCAATGTGGAAAGGAGGACGTGAATTTACCAGGTGTTTATCCTCTTATCTCCGCTAGTACGCATTACAGCTGCCAGTAGTTCGGACTGGCCGTAATCTAGCACTGAAGAGTTCAGGATTTTCCCCTCAACTCCACTGGGACTCTAGTATTTCACAAAGCTGCCCTTCTTCACCTGCACTACGTGGATTATGCTTTTATTTTCTTTACTCAGCAACTTTTCAAGTAGTGTCCTTGACGGCGGTTCTCGGCGTGACCCACTCCTGAGAACCGAAGGTCGGGCGTTGGGTCACCGTTATAACCGGCTTCCTGGTGTAAAACAGGTGACCGTTCTACCGGCCGGGGCCGCCCCTCTTACTGGAAAGCCCCGGGTTTCCAGCTGGACGAAAACGAAACTCTTCCCTCTTCCAGGCGGGGGCTTTTGCTTGTTACCAAAAAGCCTTTCTGTCCTCTGTCACATCACCAAGTGGGGACCCCGCTGTATCTCCGTGACACTGACGCACAGACAGGGTCGTCGGAAGTTGGCAGCGGGCGCGGCCTCCGGCCCTTGCGGCCGGCGGCGTTGAGGTGGGGTCCGCAGGATGCGCTCGCGGGCCTCGGCTGGCAGCTGGCGACTCCCCTAGGTGAACCGACTTCCACGCAGGACACCGCCGCAACCTCGGCTCTTTTCCCAATCGATTGGCTTCCGGGAGTGGAGGCCGCAGGACAGCTTCCGGTTTCTCCGCCCGCCCCTTAGGCCCCGCCCCCGAGGCGGTCTTCCTCCCCAACCAGCCTACTTCCTCCTCCCGGCCTCGCCCCTGGCCCCTCCTCCCCCGTTCTCAGACCCAACTCCTTCTAGTCCCCCACCCTCAGGCCCCGCCTCCAGCCACGCTCCTCTTCATCCTCGGGCCCCGACCTCCTCCTCCCCCACCTCAGACCCCGCCCCCAGCCCACCCTCAGCTCCGCCCCTCAACCCCCCTCTCCCGCCCCGTTCCATTCAATTGTTGGATTGTCGGCGCCGCACTCCCTCCGGCGGCCGGTAGGGGGCGGGGTTGGAGCGTGGATTCACGCGGCGTCCCCCGGGCAGGGGCAGGTGCGGCGCGGAGCTGGGCCGGCGAGTGGGCGGACTCGAGGCCGCGGGCGGGCGGCTGCGACGCCGCGTTGGGTTGCGCTCGGCGGGTAGGCCGCGGTGGCCGCATCAGTGCTGACGTGGGGCGACGTGGGCCGGCGCCGGTCCCGGTGGGGCTTGTCGTCCCACCTCCTCGCGTCCGTAAGCAGTGACGAGGCCCGCTACGTAAATCGCTTCGCGGCGGGTAAGTGGCGCGCCGGCCGGCGGGGCCGGCGGAGCCTAAGGCGGGGGCGCCGGAGCGGGGGCAGGGCGGAGCGGTTAGCCCCGGCCGCCCCCGCTGTTTGCCCCGCGCACCCGGCGGGCGCTTTCCGAGGGGCCACCTCTCCGGCTCCGAGGGAGCGGAGGCCGCCGGACAGGCGGGCGACGTGGCTCCGTCCTCTCCCGTCACTCGCCAGAGCCGCCGCCTCCCGGTCCTCGCGGCCCGAGACCGAGCGAGCGGGGCGCTGCCACGGCGCTGCTGGAAGGCGCGCCGCCCTTGTTCCCCGCGTCCCCTTTGCGCCGGGACCAGCCAGCCCGGCAAGGCCCCCGGAGCCGGAGCGCGAACTGAGAGGGACGCGCGTCCTCGGACGTCTTCCCCGCGGTCCCCGCCGGGGCCCGCACCCGGTCCCGAGTGTGAGCCTCTCACGCTCCCTGCGCGGCTCGGGAAGGGGCGGCCGGCCGGCCGGGGTCAGAGCGATGCTGACCCGCGGGACCAGCGTCGGTCCGCACTGGAGGCCTTGTAACCGGGCGGCTCACCGGAGCGGCTTCCGAACAACTTTTCCTTTCCTGCCTAATTCGCCGGGCTGCTGGGAGTGCAGCCACCCTCCCTGGAAACAAACACAAACCGAGATGCGCAGGGCTAGAGGTCCAGTGTGAAGATTAGATTACATGAATAATTCGTGTTCTCTAGTTTTTTCCCCGTGGGTTCCATATTTTTCTCCTAGTCTTGATCTGCTTTTGGATAACAAGCTGCTTTCCCTTCAAAGTCGTAGTCTTTGAAACTTTGAACTTAAAGGAACTTTTTTCCCCCAAAGAAAGGCAAATTGCAAACAATGTGTTTTGGCCAACTTATGCTAAGTATTAAGATACTGATGTTTAAAAAGCTGCTTATTGATCCAAACGCAGCTTTTCAATGGATTTGATCCTGGATGAGTAAACACTGAAAGCATTGTCATGTTAAGTGTTGGTAATGACACAAACATTTTTGGTGCATCTGTAAATAGTTCAGTGTAAGCAAATGCTTGCCCAGTGACTGTTCAACCTGGAGTCGCTTTGGTGAGTGTGAAGTTGTAATTACACGGATGTTTTGTGTACACATTTTATGAGTGTATGAATAAATTTTTATTGAATGTGTAAACACAAAGGAGCTCTTTAGTCTTTTTGTTTTCACATTGTTCCAGCAGTTTACTGAAATTGGGTGAGTTTAACAAACTCCAGACTCCATAGACTACTCTAGTTTCCTATTGGGGCAAATCACTACATGATTAAAATATGAAATCATGTTTAAAATTACGCACATTTCATGAAAAGTAAGGAAGAGTTTCAGGTTGTTAACATACGTAAGGAACACTGACTGAATCTTTACCAGTATAGACGTATATTCCTGATCCTGTTTTCCCCAACCTGGTATTCTCTACGGGTTAATATTCGGCCAGAAAAGTAAGTCAGGTTTATTGTTGAAGTGGGTAGTCTATTGGAAAGTGCTTAAATGTCTTGTCCCATTTAGGTAGACTTTTAAACATAAAACTGAACAATGCAAACACTTAACAGTTGAACCATTGATGTTTTGACATGCAATCAGTATTGGTCATTAAGGAAATAAACCTGAAATGTCTTTGAATTCTGTTAAGTATTTCTACTTTATTGAACTGATGTCGACATATATAAAAGTCAACTTTGATAATAGCAGTGTGTGCATTGAATACAATTTCAATATTATCAGTACAAGTATATATATATTGTAAAAGTATAGATTTCAAGGAAAGTGTTTCTCATTCATTATACATATGTAGAAGTAAACATTTAAAATCATTTTGTTAATTTCATTTTAAAGAGCACAGGGTGTTTAAAATACTTTTTACCATGGGAATCACACAATAAAGAGTGCCCTGTTTTTAAAAGTAAATCTCTCATTCATGGGTTTTCTTTTAATGATGCTGTAGGATATCCAGTAGCCAATAAGGGAGAATGAAGAGGAAAACCTAAGGATGACATTAGCTGGGATTTATCTTAATATTACTCATGAAGACAAGCCAAGTCTTATTGGTATAATAACAGTTATAGCAATTTTTTAAAATATCTAGTTTGCAAATCTTGACTGACCTTCCCAGGAGTGTTATGGGAAATTACTGGCAAGGTATATGTGAAACAATTTTGAGTGAAGGCATGAGCTAGTAGGTTATTTAGCACTGTTTAAATAACTATCTCACTGGTGAAGAAGGACGCTTGCCTCCAAGAAAACCTTACTAGCAACTTTTTGTGAGGCTCTTTTGAAGTCTCTCAGTTCTCCCCAAATGGGAAGCATCTTCATGCATACTTTCTGAACAGAAAAGTACAACCAGACCAATCAAATGTCAAAATGAAACCCTGTGAAATTTTAACAGTGGGGTTCATGTGATTCTGACATTGTTTACTTTTGAGAATTCCAGAAAACAAACTCAGTTTCTTCAAGGTTATCTTAGTGAAGTTTTTGTTTTTGTTTTTTTAACTCAGCAGATTTAAAATTAGACCATCCTAACTCAGAATGTCAAATGTCATAGAGTTGTGTTCATATTCTCAAACAGCCTCTTTTTTTTCATTGGTAGCACAAAAATTATTTTTTTGCCTAGAAATGCTTAGGAATTTATATCCTAGCATTGATTATGATGAAAGCTTCCAGCTCTGGAATTGGGGCAACTATATATCACGCATAAAGACACTTGGGATGCTTTTGCACCTCTTAAAATTGATGGAGGAGTTAAATTGAACTTATTTAGGCATGTTTCTACACTTAGGTACTAGTTTTGTTCATATACACAAGATAGGACCAACCTAGGTAAGTATAATAATGTTGAAATTCGTTTCTGTGAACCTTAGCTAATTCCAGTGTCTTATATACTCTTTCCCAGATTTTCTAGTTAGTAGTCGATGCAGTTGTACTTTATGTGTAAATAAATGTTTTGAAATGTACTTAAAGTGCGGTAATGAAGTGTTCTGTTGAAAGAAAAGCCCTACAATGATTAGCCAAGCAAATAACTTCCCCAATAGATTGAAAGTTATGTTTCCCTTCATGAAATGGGGCCGGGGCTCGGCCTGGCGGGGTGTGCTTGGAAAAGTGGAGATAAGCCATGACTATTTGAATTTCATTTTTCATTTCCTCCTTAGCAGTGGATTCTGCTCTTCATTGACTGAAATAGACGAAAGCAGGCACCAGGTGGGGAATGAACCGAAAAAGGGATGCTTGAATAGTTAATCCTTTGGTGATTTTAGTAAAGAGTTTAGATTTCTTAAATAATAATGGGTATCTGAAGCAATTAAACTGGAGTGACCTTGAATCTGTATTAGAATGCTGCCTGATTTTCTGTATGATTCATATTCAAAATAGTAAAGACAATATTTACAAGTGTTTCAAATAATTATTTAGAAGAACTGTTCCTGGCCACTTCTGTTTTTACACAAAAGTGTAAAACTTGTTATTTG
Organism: Tursiops truncatus; assembly: GCF_011762595.2. NCBI lineage: Eukaryota > Metazoa > Chordata > Mammalia > Artiodactyla > Delphinidae > Tursiops > Tursiops truncatus. Next base: position 158,175,746 of record NC_047035.1, on the reverse strand, counting down.
AAAGTTATTCTAACTACTTCACAAAGATTACAAAACTTTGAAAGTGGCATAATTTCCTTATACTACTGTATTGCTTTGTTTTTCCTGTACTAATCTCCTTCCCCTAAAATGCATAATAACCATAGGCGCGTCCCTGTCAACTTAACATACGTGGCGTTTTGTAATTACAGTTGACTCTTGAGCAGCGTGGGAGTTAGGGGCGCCGACTGCTGCTCAGTTGAATATCCCTGTATAACTTTTGACTCCCCCAAAACTTAACTACTAATATAGCCTGCTGTTGACCAGAAAACCTTACCAATAATGTAAACAGTTAAAACATGTTTTCTATGTTGTATGTATTATATACTGTATTCTCACACTAAAGTAAGCGAGAGAAAAGAAAATGTTAAGAAAATCATAAGGAAGAGAAATACATTTACAGTACTGTACTGTATTTATCAATACCATAAGTTTATGAGATGAATCATTTGTCTGTACCTACATCAGTATTGTCATATGATACAAAACACTGCAGATGTAATATGTATTACTGACACTTGACATCAAAAATGAAAAGATAATGTGAAAAAGAAATCTGTATTTATTTATAGGTAACGATTCATACATTAATAGCGCAGAAGCAGCAATATGATTGCCTAGTGTAATTGATACGATTGCTTCACGGTAGCCTAGCCCAAACACTAATGAATGAATCATTGTAGAAATTTATGGCATACAGTATTACAGTCATATTCATATTACAGTATTGGAAACATTGTTACTTTTTTTAAAAAAACCACTTACCTATGACGATAGCTGATTTGCAGTTCCTCCAACTATGAGAGAGAGGAATACTGTACAGTAATGTAGTTCTTTGAAAGCAAAGTTATAAAACAGTAAGAAAACTAACACATTATTTTTATTAAATATCACCTTATGCCTGTGTAAGGATAGACTAGTATCTACATATATTTTACACTTTCATGACATACCTTTTTCTTGTTTCAATAATTATAGGCTATGAGTTTCATCTGTGAGTTTTTCAACTTATTGCAAATCTCCAAAAATTTTTCCAATATATTTTAATTAATTTATTTATTTGTTTTTATTTATTTTTGCTGCGTCGGGTCTTAGTTGCGACACGCAGGACATTTGTTGAGCTGTGCTGGATCTATCGTTGTGGCGCGTGGGCTTCTCTCTAGTTGCGGCACGTGGGTTTTCTCTCTCTAGTTGTGGTGTGTGGGCTTAGTTGCCCCCAATGACATGTGGTATCTTAGTTCCCTGACCAGGGATCGAACTCGTGTCCCGTGCATTGGAAGGCGGATGCTTTACCACTGGACTACCAGGGAAGTCCCTCCAATATATTTATTGAAAAGAATTTGCATATAAGTGGACCCATACTGTTTCAAACCTGTGTTGTTCAAGGGTCAACGGTACTTCTCTCTCCTAGCTAGCCTCCCTTTTCCCAGTTTCTTAATTGACTTGGTTGAGGAGGACCAGCTTTACAATGTAAGCTTCATATTCTTCTCCTACTTTCTTTCAAACCTTACTTGCTTTGCTACTTAAATCATAGTTAACCGCTGAGGATCTTCTACTTTCCCAAAAGGCTAAAACCTTTCTTCATCCAGAACTCAAGAAACAGATCATACTTTTCTGTGTTCTTTCTCTTCCTGCTTCCGTTAGAGGTGTACTTCCCTTTATTCCACGTTCTTTTCTTTTTGTTTTGACCGTGCTAATTGCAGTGGGATCTTTATTTTGCCTTTCTTGCAAAAACCATAGCTAATAAGGGGTAGAACTCAAGTTAACACCCAGATCAACCTCCAGTGCCACACTGTTTATATTGCACACTGCTATGCTACGACCACTAGACCGTGTTGCCACCTCAGGAATTGGGGACAAGGGAAGTGGGGAATGAAGAGAGAGGACTCCTGGATAGGGTGGCTGTGCCGATGGTGATGTCACTCCCCAATCGAGATAAAAGTACAGCAAGAGGTGAGATGCAGAGCAAGGGAGTTGAGGTTAGTTTTAAACATATTAGACTTGAGGATCTCTGAAGAAACCGTTAAGAGATGTCGAATAGGCAGATACATACAGGCTAGAGCTCAGGAGAGAGAGGTCCAGGCTGGAGGTGAGATTTGAGACACATCAAGAGGAGATGAGGCAGCCTAGGGGGAGAGTGTGGAGGTGTTTGTGACTGAAAGCCTGGGAATACCAGTACTTAAAGAGTGGGCCAAAGGAGACTAAGGCGAAGGACTGGATAACTTGGAAGGGAAACATGAACGTGGTGTCCTGAAGAGTTCAAGGAGGGTGAAATTTGGGGAGTAGGAAATGCTGTAGGCATGTTGAGGATAGGGACTAAAGATCATTCTTGAAGATTTGGCAAGCAGGTGATCAATCAGTGATGACTTCTTAGAGAGTAGTTGGAATGAAATAATTCTCTGATGAGCCTGAGTCAGGATCAGGTTTATCTGATGGTCATTATTCTGTTGTGAGGCTAGTCATTTGCTCTCTTGATGTCTTGTGATGGGGTGGCAGGAAGCTGAGACTGTCTTCAATGCTGGCAGCCTCTGGGAAGAGGAAATGGGTGGCTGTTCCCAGACTTCACCAAATACCTTTTTCTACTTTTTGAGTTCTGAATCATAATGTATTACTTACTCAGAAATTAAACCAAAGAATATGGTATTTCCAGGAGAAATTGGGAGTTACTTCTCTCTTCTTATATGGTGCCGTACTCATCATTATTATTCAGATAATATTATCATTATTCCTTGTTTAAACATCTGTCTCCCTCATTAGAACCGAAGCTGCTGGAGATCAGGGACATCTTGTTACCTGTGTCTTGGTGCCAAGCACAAGGGCTGGGGTATCTTGGGTGCCAATCACTGTTTAATAAATCAGTAGCCCCTGCCCTCATGGTTACACAGTTGTTATGGAAGATAAGATGTCCCCACATAAAATGCCAGTGTAATATAACACAGAATAAGGTTTAATCTGAATGAATGTCACCATCCTTGTTTCTTGTTCATGTTGTAGGTTGCCTGGTTCAAGTGCCTTACCTTTCCACATTGTCGCTATGGTTGTGTGGGGGCAGGTGGTAACAGTAACCATTGTCCTGGTGCCCGTAGTAAGTTGCAGCACGCTTGCCTGCTGACTCAGTTTCCAAATTGGGTGGGATGGTGTGACATCATTTTAGAGAGACCACTTAGGAGGGAACCCCGGAAATAGCATGTTTGTTGCCAAGCATCTCTGTTGCTGGCATAGACGCCTGGAAGGAACTTAGGGATGCGGGTGTTGGTCCTTTCAAATCTAAAACAAATTGAGGGCTCACTGCTCTCCTTTTGTCTTTTTCTTTGCCAACTTTACTTCATTCAGCATGTCAAATGTGTATTTTAAAGAGATATTAGTAAAAAAAAAAGGGGGGGTTTAATTGCTAGAGTGTCTAAAACAGCTTTTTTAATGGATTAAAGGCTATCAGAGGAGATTTTAAAGGAACGGTTACTATTTTGTTTGCAGTTAAAATTCTTTGACAAAACCCAGTTTTGAAGTTAAGGTAAATGAAAAATAGTTGACAAATTTGTTTCAGTGGAATGAAATTTGAGAAAATGATAGATTCATTCAGTTTATTAAGTGATTATTATTTTAAAATAGAGCTGATACTTATGAGCGATTTGTAGTGTGTGTGAAATGATTTAGGCAGCACTGCACTCTCTTCAGTGGAAAATGATAAGTAGCACATGATTTAATTTTTTGGAATTTTTTCCTAAGAAAATAAGGCAATTGAATAGTAGTAAGTTTGAAAAAAATACGGAGTTGTTTTCACCTCTCTATGCTGTTTTTTTGTTTTATGGAAATTAGGGTATTCTGGGGTATTCTGGTGTAGTTTTGAGAGATTTTAATTTTTTTTAAATAAAATCTTATGATCTGCCAACTCGACATTATAATTTTACTGCAGGATAAATAAAGAAGAAAACGAAGGAGCAAAGCATTGACTACAAATGTCTTAATAATGAGCAAGTGTGGCAGGAAAAAATATATTAAAACAAATCTAAGGTAGGTGGATATATTATTTTTCTATTCTTTTGAAAGTTCTACTTAGAGAGCTTAAAGTTAAAATGATGGATAAATTAATGGTGTATATCTATGTACCATACATATATATGTGTATGTGTGTACATATATATACACATTATAATAAAAAATATAATAATATGTACCCAAATTGCTCAGCTACTCAATTAGGGAGTTTCTCTTCCACCATGTGCTGTGTGAGGCAATGCAGAGGATAGGTGGATATTCACGGGCAGCTCATTCTAAGCGCTGGCCTTTCCAGTCAGAAAGGAGATTGCACTTAAGGATGTGGACAGAGTTTTCGTTTTTCTGCTTACACTTGTACCTGAAGTTGTAAAACAGAGGGAAGTCTCTACCAAGCGTTTTACAGAAATCCAAATATTACTTTTCAGGTTTTCTTTTAGTTACTTTCAGAGACCTTCTGGTTCATCCATTGGGTCTAGCATCAAAAAGAAAATGAATTTTCTTTGACAGTTTTGGTAAAACTATTTAAAAATAGATAATAGAAACAACTTTAATAATTTTTCCTTTTGCTGCTGGATCTTATTTTTAAAAGAGATGAAAATTTTTACAAGGGTAAATATAGTTGCTCTGCAGTGTAATTTGTCTTTGCAAATTGGATACAACTAAGTAAGATTTTAGAAGTTATTAGTTCACTATACACTTTAATTATAATTAGGAAACTGCCTTTGTCTTATTTTTCATTTAGATATTTTTGGTCTGTATTCCTTTTCTCTTCTTTGTTCCTATCTTTTACGAACACTTTCCTGGATACTTATGATAGCATTTCTTTAAAATGTTTTTCCTTTTTCTTCTGGTTTTTCCATTTAAATATCTTGTGTGTTCTTGAAACATAGGTATGCTGAAATAACTTTGGTCATTAATTACCTCAATATTTCTATAATTGTAAATATCATTTTTACAGATATATTCCTTTGTATTCATTTCTTGAATGTGTATTATACAAATCATATACAGACAGTACTGTACTGTTTGTTGTAGTTCAGTATTTTGGGGAGTTTTTGCAGTATGACATAGATGTTCTACTAAAGGCCTAGAAAATAACAGTAAGCAAACATACAATTCTACCCCCAACCCCTAAAAGTAGTTCACCCTGGAAGTCTTTGAAAATTGTGCTACTGGATGGATCCTATTCTTTTAAAACATTAGTTATATTAACACTTACTGAACTGAATCCCAATATATTAAGAAGATATTGGGATAACATTTACTTTTCTGTTGAAGAAGAAAATGGTTTGCCAATAATATAAAAAAGATTTCAGAAGAAATATTTAGCTTTCATAAGAAAAGAATGTTACTACTTCCATTAATCATTTATAAATTTAAATATGCCCATTTTAGCAAATCCTTATCTGTTCTTTAGAATTGTGGAACTGAATGTTTGCCAGTATTTTGCTTACTGTTAGCTTATGGTGCTTAATGGACTTTTTAATTTGTTTTAGTATTTTTATTGTTTTATCTCATATGTTTTTATTTTTAAATATTTTGTAATTTATATTTCCTAATTGGTCTTTTTCTGTCTAATTTGGATTTGTTTAAGATTAAAATATTACATAATTAATTAATTTATAGATTGCTCTATTAATACTAGTATAACTATGATTAAAATTTGTTACAAAAAGTGAGATTTGGGGGAAAATATTGTATGTACACCTCTTTAATTTTCACTATAAAGTATGTAAGTGAATATACTTTAAAGTATGAAATCTTTCAAATCTTTCATACTCAAATCTTCACTCATGCTTAAAGTATGAATCTTTCATACTTTAAAGTACGAAAGATTAAGATGGATCTTTCTCTTACACTTTTTAAATAAATTCCATCAGGACTACTGAGGCTGACTTACAGATGTTAGTGTTGATGTACATCATTTCCAGCTGAGGTCTGGGTCCTGTATTTCCTGCTGAGTTAGTGTTTGAAAATACCCAGTACAGTGCCTGACCCATGTTGAGCACTTAAATGTTAGTTGAATCTTCAGCCCTGAGTCCTGGCCTGGGTTGGTTTTTAGTGGGTTTAGGCGGTGGTACTGGAGAACAGTTGGATATAGATCAGCAGAATGAACTTAGTTGAAAATGACAGAGTGTGTAAATTGGTAGTGCTGACCTTACTCTTCTGTAGATGATTTTTACCTTCAAATAAATTGATTTAGTATCAAACTTTTACTGAATGACATGTACTGGGCACTGTACGAGGCACTCCAGGAGAATAAAATGGGATAAGATTAGAGTCTCTACATCCTAGTGGGAAAGACAAAGCATATCTAAATGAAGATTGTGACAACAGTTGCAGCATACTCAAAAGCACAGCATTGGTTAAGATGTATCTAAACGGGACTACTGCTCAGGGCACTGGCTGTGGAAGGACCCCGAGGTCACAGTCACAAGACCTCTTGTTCACCCTCTATCATGCAGTCTGTTGTGTCCTCTGTAGAAAGTCACTTAATCTCTCTGAACCTTATTTTTATCATTTTAGTAACACCTAACAGTTGCATAGTCTTCCAGAATAGTTGATTAATTGGCTTATTTAATGATTATGGTAGATTCTGTACTAGGCACTGGGAATACATTGAAATCTAAGATGTGGTCTCTGTTGCACACACTGTGCTAGTACTTTGTGGACAGATGTGATATATGCTAGACAAGTGCTGAAATGGAGGGGATTGCACAAGATGCTTTGGGAACTCAGAACAGCGTAATTGTGCCCAAGGCTATTAGAATAGGCTTTGAAAGATGGTGTCCTTGAGCCAGGCTTTGAAGAACAAGTAGAAATGAGCCTGTTGGACGGAGAAGGAGTGAAGGGCATCCCAGGAACAGGGAAGAGCAGATATAAAAGATTAGAATTGGGGGAATAAGATGTGTATTTGACCAAAAAATGGCTCATAAGGAGGCTGGAATGCAGAGTGTGGGAAGGAATGGGGTGACTGGAGATGAGGCTGTAAAGATAAAATGAGGTCACATTGTGAAAGAAATTGAATGGCAGTTTGGTTTGGTAATTGAGAATATGAACTTTGGAAAAAGGCCTTAGTTCGAAACCTGGCTTTGCCATTCAATACCTTTGTGGTAAAATCAGATTCTTAACCTCTTTATGTCTCCTTTTCCTCACCTCTAAAAGAAGAACTAGCTATATTGCCCTTATAAAGTTGTTAAGAATGAAAACTAGTAGGCATTTACCACATGGTAAGCACTTGACAAACGGTAGTTGTAGTTAGGATTACTGTGAGAAGTTTGGGTTTTATCCTGTAGTCAATAGGAAGCTCCTGAAGAGTTTTAAGCAGAAATATGTTTCAGAAAGATAACTGTCGGCAGGACAGTGGTGGCAGAGAAGAGGACTGAATTGTTCTTTGGAAGGTAGAATCATCCCACCTGCTGATGGCACTGTAGGGAATGAAAGGGAGAGGGTTTCAGGATGACACTCAGGTTTCCACTGGAGCAGATGGATTGAAGTGGGGCCCCATTTCCTGAGGTGCGAAACTCAGAGAAGGAACATATTTGTGGAGGAAGAAAAGGAGTTAGTTTTGGACCCATTGAGTTTGAGGTACCTGCAGGACATCTATTTGGAGATGTTAAGTAGGCACTTGGATATGATTCTGGAATTCAAGAGAGACCTCTGGGCCAGAGATCTAGATTTGAGAGTCATAAGCTTAAAGCTGGTGCTTGAATCTAGAGAAATGGATGATATTACACAGGGAGAGATTTGAGAGTGAGGCCAGAAGGCTAACCAGAGTCCTAAAGAATGCAGTGTTGAAGGTTAACACCGAGTAGGAGAAGGAATTGGCAAAGGAGCTTGTGGAGAAATTGTCAGAGAATCAGATGAGAGCAGAAAATCAGTATCGTGACCTCAAGATACCCAAGAAGGGAGATGTCAGAGGTTTTGAGTGCTGCTGAGGGATCAAACAAGATAGGACTTAAAATGAACATTGGATTCAGTGACTGAGATAGATTACCCCTACTAGAGAAGTCTTCGTGGGGCAGAAGCCAGTTAGGGGTTGTCTGGGAGTAGGTGGGAGGTGAAGAAATGGAGATAGTGTTGGCAGTTCTTTAAAGTAGCTTAGCAGTGAGAGGAAGAAGAGAGGTTTGAGAGAGCAGCTAGAGAATGACTTCTGGTTCAGTGGTTGTGTGTGTGTGTGTGTGTGTGTGTGGTTGGGGAGACTTGAACAAGCTTAAACCTTGGCAGGAGGAAGCCATTGGGGAGGGCAGAGGGTAATTGTTAGTGTAATGCCCCCATAGCCTAATGAAGAGGGATCCCAAGGACAGACAGGAATTTAAGTCTGGGGAGTTGGAAGCAAGGGAAAATGCAGGTGTAGATGTAAGTGGATTTGTTGATTTGGTGGCAGGAAGTTGAGGGGGTTCTCATCTGAAACAGGAGGCAAGGTCTCATGTGGAATGTGATAGTAGGTGAGCTCAGGGATTTGAGAAGAGGGAGACTTGAAACAGTAGCAGAGAATGGGAGAGTAAGCTTCCAAGGAAGCAGTAAGATTGCTGCTTATTTGAGGTTGAAAACTGGATTCAGTAGCCTTAATAATATTCTCTTTTAAAATTTTGTTCAGTATTGTTCATTGGTGCATGCATAGAGGAGACAGAACAGGTTTTATCTGAGATTGGTATTTACTAAGCAGATAAAACAGAAGGAAAAGGGACAAGGGAATTTAGGGTATTGGGAAACAGCAGTTAAAATGAGAAACTATGGATTCTAAGCTGAGTAGGACAGGATGTGAAGAAAGGAGGAGGCTGATTGAAAGGGAGAAAGTAGTGGTCTAGAGATCAGTGTGGTGGAAATACAGGCGTGATGGGAGTAATTGAGGGTGAGTGTGAGCTGGGAGAATAGAATATTGGTAGAGTGGGATGTCAGAATTAATTATTTCAGAAGTGGAGCAGTTTTGGACACTGACAAGGTCCAGTGTACGGCCAGCCCCTCAGGTAGAAGGCTGTAGGGGAGGGAAGAAAGTCATTAAACCGAGGCATCAGGGCGAGGGATGGGTCCTTTGTTTTGAGGGTGGAACATAACGCAGAATGGTGGAGAGGAAAGCTTTTTTAAGTCAGGTGCCAAAGTCTTCAGTGTCAATCCTTGAAAGCAGAAGCTGATGATTATCATATGGATGAGTCGTATCGGATGGTACACCCAATTACCTTGAGGCTCCGTGAACAAGAGTTTTTATGAAGGAGCAGAGGAAGCACAGCTGGGAAATAGTGGGGATCAGTGAGGATGCCAAGTCAACATTGGGATCTTGATTCAGTGTGGGAAGACAAACAGCTCCCTCTTGAGGCAGGGTGTGTGGGGTTTTGGGAGTTCCAGACAGCACATCGCAAAGGCTTCGGAGGAGAACAGGAGCGAGCAACTGTATTATGGGGGGAAAGGAAGCACTGGTTATGAGAGTGAAAATGAAATGTGGGAGGAGCTTGTATCTTTGACAGTGGCTGGGGAAACCAGAATGTGAGATGTTAATGGATACGATTCTGGCATAGGTGAAGGGGCATTGCAGTTTAGTCATGGCTTACAGGGGACCTTACTGTGATGTGTGAGTGGACGGTAGCAGTTGTGAGGAGCAGCAATGCAGCTGCTTGGTCCAGCGCTGGGATAGGAGGTTAGTGGATGATGCCAAGTGTGGCAGGGAGGATGAATGGAGGTGGCGGGGAGGGTGGTGCTGCTAACCTTCCATTACTGCCTTTCCTCACTAGGAGGCTCAGGGCCTCATGGCATCCTGATCTGGCTGGTATTTAGCTATATGGATTTTTTGGTAGTTGGTGTGGTACTGACTCACATACAGACACATGATTCTAACTTTGGAGCTTGAATGGATAGTGATGCTCTTGACTGAAAGAAGGAATATAAGAGAAGGGATAGGTGTCTGTGAAAACTCCAGGTTAAGCTGCTCACTGGGGGGGGAAGCACAAATACAGATTTGGGAGTCAAATGCATCTAGGATTGAGGAAGCCATAGTATGTAGACTGAAAAAAGTAAAAGGGCAAAGGATTGAACTCTGGGGAATACCCAGGAAAAAAAGGGAACAGTGAACGTGAGTGCATGAAATAGCGTGTATAAAACACTTTCACGTGTAAAAGAGTTTGAAATGTTTAATAACTTATGAAGTCTTTCATTATATCTCAAAAAACAACTCCTGAATAGCTTAGGTTTACCTTTTTAAGCATTAGTGCTTTTTTTGGTGGGAGTCTTCCTAGATTCTATTATGTATACTCCTCTTTCCTTAAATTATACAAAGTATAATTATTTTCTTTCTTAATGACTCAGGATAGTTATTGTAAATATCAGTTATTGAATTTTAACTCATAAATTCTTCAATTTCCTGAATATAAAGAACTAGGAGACTTTACCCTGTATGGGCCCAAATTGCTACACACTTGGAATTCCTTTTTTAAAAAATAATTTAAAAAAATTTTATTAAAGTATAGTTGATGTACAATATTATATGTTACAGGTGTACTAATACAGTGATTCACAATCTTTAAAGGTTCTACTCCATTTTTACTTATTATAAAATATTGGCTATATTTCTTGTGTTGTACAGTATATCATTGTAGCTTATTTTAAACCTAATAGTTTGTACCTCTTAATCCCCTACACCTATTCTGTCCCTCCGGCTTCCCTCTTCCCACTGGTAACCACTAGTTTGTTTAATATATCTGTGAGTCTGTTTCTTTTTTGTTATATTCAGTAGTTTGTTGTATTTTTTAGATTCCACATATAAGTGATATCATGGAGTATTTGTCCTTCTCTGTCTGACTGATTTCACTTAACATAATACCCTCCAAGTCCATCCACGTTATTGCAAATGGCAAAATTCCATTTTTTATAGCTGAGTAGCATTCCCCTGTGTATACAGACCACATCTTGTTTATCCAGTCATCTGTTGATGGACACTTAGGTTGCTTCCATATCTTGGCAGTTGTAAACAGTGCTGCTGTGAACATTGGGGGTGCATGTGTCTTTTCGAATTAGTGCAGGGGGTTGGATATACACCCAGTAGAGGGATTGCTGGGTCGTGTGGCAGCTCTCTTTTGAGTGTTCTGAGGACCCTCCACGCTGTTTTCACGATGGCTGCACCAACTTACATTCCTACCCACAGCCACACTTGGAATTCTTGACCTGTTTATTATATTCTGTATATTTTCTCCTCCCCTTACCCTATCTCCAGCTGTCACTTCTTATATCCAGTATGTTTAGAAACCAGATAAATGAGAATTGTATTTAAAATTAAATTGAATGGGCTTAGAGTACCAACTAGGTACTCCTCATTTTAGAAGTTTCAGTTTACGAACTTTGGGCCATTTGTTTTGCCTGTTAACAGGTAACTCTTGGTTATTGTCTCGTTCTTGACTGAATTCTAAGATATCAAACAGTTGAAACGTTGTACAGTGTAGACGCTGAAGGACCTAGAGTAAAGGAGCGTCTGAGTGATGTGGACATTTCTTCTCTCCAGAGTATTAAAAGCAGTTCTTAATCTGGATCCCCCCTGCCTTTCTGGCCATACTTTCACCTGTCTGCTCTGCCTCTTCCCCGCTAGATGTAGATAGGCTCCCCCGAGGGCTCCCCCACGCCTCACCACATTCCCTACTACAGTCGGCTACTCTATTTTCCAGACATTCTCCGTATTTTCCTTCCTCTCATGGTCCTCCTGTCCTTTTCTACCTGGTGAAATTCTTCTCATCCTTCAGTATACAACTCACATGGCCCCATCCTCAGGCCCACTTCAACATTCCTTCCTATGTTTTCCAAAGCATTTCGTACATAACATCCTTCACACAGTTTAAGAAGTGTTCATTACTGGTCTAACTGATAGAATTTACCAATAAGCTAAGTTTTTCTCAAATTTTAATATATATCAGAATCTCTTGGATGTAAAGAATTAGACCCCTCAGAAAGTTTGAATCAGTAGATTTGGGGTTGAGTCTGGGAATCTGCCTTTTTTTTGTCTTTACAAGTGTATTTGTTAATTCTGATACAGGTTGTGCGAGGACTATACTTTGAGAAACCAGGGCCCAAGTGGTGAATGATTTCCTTCAGGGCAAGGACTGTGACTTAACTTTTGTATTCTCAGGGCCTGTCATGTATTGTAGATGGTGCTAAAGGAATGTTCCTGAAGTGGGAAAGGCCTTTCAGCGTGTAATGTTTGAGTGGAGATTCAAGTTCTTGGCAGAGCCTAAAGAGAGCTTTTTTTTTTTTTTTTTTTGGCGGTACGCGGGCCTCTCACTGTTGTGGCCTCTCCCTTTGCGGAGCACAGGCTCCAGATGCGCAGGCTCAGCGGCCATGGCTCACGGGCCCAGCCGCTCCGCGGCATGTGGGATCTTCCCGGACCGGCTCGCAAACCTGTGTCCCCTGCATCGGCAGGCGGACTCAACCACTGCGCCACCAGGGAAGCCCCTAAAGAGAGCTTTTAATAATGGTGTAAGAAATAGCATAAGACAACATTTCTCAAGTTCTTCCCAAAACACTTCTGCTAGGACTTGCTTTGTGGGAAGAGGATCTAGGGGAGTCAGATACTTCTGGAAAATGCTGCCTATTGGATCTGCACCCTCCACCCTTCTCAAGTCATACTGAAATATTCAAGCTTCTGAGAAAATTCTGCAGCAAAGAAACCCTTTTAATCCCGGATATTTCGACCTCTAACTAAGCGTTTCCCCCTTACCCTCTTTTCTCAGATAATACCTTTTCATATCTTGCAGAATTAAGTGTTCTAGGTATTCTCTTTGGGAACTGCTCACAGCAAAAGTAGAACCGCAGGAATTGGCAGTTTTTGCAGGGGCATGGCCTCTACTTACCTAGAATTGGGCAGTCCATGTTGGGAAATAATAAGAAAAGAGATAAAGGAATTGGGGAATGTTGAGGGAAAGACATTTTTTCATAGTAGACTCTAGATTTTTATTTTTATAATTGCTCTAAATTGTCATGTTCAGTTGTAAGTATTAAAATGTCTGAATAGGGAGAAGTAATTCTAGGTGTAGTATAGACTACAGCAGACAGCTTTGAGAACAGAAGACTTGAATTCAGGTAATGTTTGTTGAAATGCAAAAGAAGGTATTAAGTAGATGAAGGATCTGTAGGGTCTGGTTACTAATCAAATCTGGGAAAAAAGATCTGGACATGTCAATTCAAAGTTCTGATTTACCTGCATACTTTCTGCATATATGTTTAGTCTACTAAGGTGAAAAAAACACACTATATTATTGACAACTGAAAAGATATACAATAGCAGGGAGTAGTTCCTATAAGTTTTTGGAATTTGATTTTGCTTATTTTTTGTTTGCATTTTATATTTTCTAGTAGTAGGGTAACATTATAATATGGTTTACCATCTATCTAGAAAGAGTCTATATAGAAATAATTAAATTGAAATTATAGGCAAAAAGATTATTGCATAAGTTTTTCCTGGAAAAATTAGATTCTCCTCTTTAAGTAAAGGGAGAGCTGCAGGACAAATGGTCAACTCTGAGTGATTCAATTTGACAGGCTTTTTTATCAGAAACTACTTAGTGCTAACAAAGCAGATACATCTTTATATTGTAACACATTTAATTTAGACAATGTGGAAGTTCTTTCATATTACATCATAATGTAAAGCAGGTTTATTAGGCCATGAGAGTCATAGAATATTTAAACTTCATGTAAAATATAAAACCTAACTTTATCACTAATTTATGCAAGAGGGCTTAAAATAACTATCAAGGAGGCTTTATTATAAGATTAAATTTTTTTTTAAATAAACTAATTCCATGGAACATTTTGTAGTGCTCCCTTGGTAATGTTCATACCCAGTGAGCAGAGAAGGTGCCTTTAAGTTTGGAGAGTTAGGACTCTGCCACTGAGTCTATTTCTTGAAAATATAAAGTAGTACGATTGGATGATAGAAATGAATATCAATCAGAAAGCCAAGTGAAAACAGATATTTCAGATATTCAGATAGGGCCTTAATACTTCTTCCTTTTTATTGTCTTTCCAGACAAATGACCATGGAAATTGACTCTCAGCAGGATGGAAGTATACCAGATTCTGTGGCAGAGAGCGAATCTGCTCACATGCAGATGCAGACTGGTCAAAATTCAATCCCCACTTTAGCTCAGGTAAACTTAATGTAGGCAACAGGCAGGCACCAATGAAAATTAGCCTGTATGGGAATGAGAATTGTGTGCAGATTCTGTTTTCTTGCAGTTGGTCTTAAGTTTCCCCTATTCCCCGGTTATCAGCCATTCTTACTGATTTGACTTGGAAGAGAAGATATGTGTTTGAATTACTTTTGCATTGTAACAGACACTATGTAAAGGAAAAACAAAATCCCCTCCATAGTATGTATGTAATCCTAGTATCCATAGTATGTAATCCTCAATTTATTATTCGAGAAGTTCAGTAATTCCACATTGAATTCAATTCAGTAGTTTTATATTCTTAGCTATAAAGATGGCAGAAATCTTGCCATTTGTCCAGTGTATATTTGGTTTAATCTTTACTTTCTTTTTAGTTAGGTCTTAAACTTTGAATTAGTTTCATTTAGAGACCACTGATATGAGTTAGTGTTTGTTTTTCAGCTCTTATTTTTGGATATCTATAAAAGTATGTAGTAAAAACAATCACATTTATTTAGTTCATCAAATACTTAACTGAATCCTTCCTGTATCTAGGCACTATTCTAGGTGTGTGGGGTATGTATTTCCTGGCCTTGACATCTCACGGTTTAGTGGGGTAGAGGTGTTTGAGGGGTAATTCTCGCTGTGTAAGAAGTATTGTGGGGAGGGAGGAAGATGCAAGAGGGAAGAGATATGGGGATATATGTATTCATAGAGCTGATTCACTTTGTTATGCAGCAGAAACTTACACAACATTGTAAAGCAATTATACTCCAATAAAGATGTTAAAAAAAAAAAAAAAAGAAGAAGTACTGTGAGATGTTACATAGGAATGATTGAGGCGTGCAGCGGGGGAGCAGCCGGTTGACCAGGAGTGCTTTGTAGAGGATTTTACTTTTGAGCTGGACACAAAGCGTGAGTAGAGGTTGACGGGTGGAGGAGAGGGAAGCGTATTCTAGGCCAGGGAAGAATGTACAAAGGCAGAGGATGGGGGTGGGAGCTGCAGCGTTGAGGCCAAGTGGAGCCGCGTGTCTGGCCTGGGAAGTTGAGCTGGTCAGGGTAAGCAGAGGGTGGTAAACATTTGGGAGCGTGGACCATCCTGTGTTCTAAATGTTCCTGAGACATTTTCCAGTGTTCACTGTGTTTAAGACACCAGCGACTGTGTGCGGGTTGGATGGGGACCTCAGCGAGCTGGGAGCGGGTCGGGGAGTTGGGGGGTGGACATCATTTGAGTGGCATCATGGTGATGTGGGATGCGAGCAGTGGAGAGACTCCTGCAGTATCTTTAAGGGAGAATAGAAACGACCGGATGGCTGCCTGGAGAGCCCTCGGGAGCGCCAGGCACCTCCTGGGTTGTCTCCGGCCAGACTGGCTCCTGTGAGGCCTCTATTTTCCCAAGACACCCACGCACCCAGCCTGCTTTTCTTTCCTCTTTCAAGTTCCCGACACCCACTTGCTCCCTGGGGTTTTCTCCTCACAAGTGCTTTGTGGAGCTACATCTCCATGGCAACACCCTTCTTTGTTACCCCGGAAAACAGGCATTCAGACCTTTGCTATTTTTTAAGAAAGCAGCCTTTTTCTTATTAAAAAAATGCATGTTCATTGTACAGAATTGATAAAATGTGTATTATTAGAAGAAAATTAAAGCTAACTATAGTCTTAACATCCAGAAATTTAATTGTTGTTAGCATTTTGGTGTTTATCCTTTAGTCTTTTTGTCTGTGAAAATAGAAGAGAATGCACATATATCTTTTGGTGAATTGGGGGTGTTCTAGAGTTTTTATAACTATGATTCTTGGTCTATAATTCTGCCCTTTTGCTGAAGTGGTAGTTGAAAGCAAATCTTCCTTCTGCCGCCACTTCTCTCCCTTTAGGTACTGGTTTCCTGTCCTCCACACATGCAGTTTCCTCCGGCCTTCTGGGCCTGCACAGTCAAAACAACAGATCTCCATTGTCTAACAGTGATAGTTGGCAGTTCTGAGGACCTTCAGCCTGGGTGACACCCAGCCCTGTGAGCCTCAGTCAGAAGTTGCTAAAGAGGTCAAGTAATATGAAGTCCAAAAAATAACCTTGGATTTATGAGGTTTTGGAATTGAATAGGTCCAGTGAACAGAAACCTAGCTTTAGTAGGTTAGAGAATAAATAAGAGGGAGAGGAAATTGGAAGTATAGATTCTTCAAGAAGTTTTTCTGTGAAATAATAGATAAAGATGGGTCTGTGAAACAAAGGAGTGAGAACTGGGGTGTGAGAAAGCTGGGAGTGTTAAATAAAATAGAAGGGGGGAATAGAAGCTTGTGAGAAGGCTGAATCACAGAACTAGGAAAAGGCTGTGGTTTACATTTACAATGTTTATTACTTCCTTAAAAATCTCAAATATATCAAATGTGGATAGTCATTAAATCTGGATAGCGAGTTCATTGACCTGCTATGTTATTCTGTTTTCTCTATATTTAAAATAGTTGATCAAAAAATAAATTATGGTTTTTGTCTTTCACATACTAGGAATGTTAAGAGATTAAGAAGAAATCTGTATGCTGAGTCATTGATTCTTTTGGTTAACTAAGAGTTATCCTCCATGGATATGAGGCCATAAATCCTCTATGGATCATGATGTTTTGCAGAATTAGGACACAGTTCTTAGCAGTCAGAATTTTCTAAACGTAATTATTAATTTAGATTCTTGTGATGCCTGAAGCTGTTTATTTATGAGTATTCATTATTATTATGCAGTATTATATAATAGAAGGATTAGGAAATCAAACTGAAATTTTATTAAGCCTATAATGTATGCTAAAAGTGACTGACTCTTCTGAATAATTCGCAGTGTCATTGTATGTACTTGCCACTTACTTCATTTAAACTAGAGGATTGTGAATTCTCAGATGTTTTAGACTTAAGTTCAGGTTTGTATAGAGAGGAATTTATAACAGTTACTTTCCTTTTTACATGGTCTAATTATCATTAAGTAGTGTCGGAACGAAGGGTGTAACCAGAAGGTTCAGCGGGTTTGATCCTTTGCCTCTGGTCATTTGATAGTGGTAGTTTTGAGTATCCTGGCCTTTCCAGAGCTTCTGTTAATCAAGTTAACACTGAAAATTGTCCCAGTTACGAAGATCTGAAAACTTGAGCTTGCTCTTGGCCCTCACACCTCTGCTCTGCTGACTGATTGAGGGAGGCTGGAGTTCTCAGTTTTCAGTTTTTCTGTTTTATAACTTCCCAGATATCAGTGGAGCCTTTCGCTTCTAACTGTATCCAATAGTGAATAGAAGTCACGTGGTGACAGTGTCAAAGGGCTAGAGGCTGGAGTGGCAGATCATCGAGGTTGAGTACTGTGACTTGGATTTCTTCTTGCCTGAGTTAGTTTTTAAAGTAGATTTTTTTGTTTGTTTAATTGAAGCTGGAATCTTGTCTGGTAAGTGTATGTGTTGATACATATATAAGACTAGATTCTACCCCCATCCCCACCCTTCCCCCCTGGAAAAACTCTTGGTGGTAAATGGAAGAGTCTATTTTATATAACCAAGCCAGGAGGAAACCCTTTCCTAAAGCTAAAACGGTGAAAAGCAAAATTACTGTATATACAGGTAGTTTTTAAAATAATACTTATAGCCTTTGGAAATAATATAATCCTTAAATGGGTGATGGGAAGTTATCATTTCTTTTGTGATGAAAGATTTCAAACATATACAAGAGTAGAATAATTCTCCCGCATATATATGTAGAAACTTAAAAATTATTAAGATTTGGTAGCACTTGCTTCATTTATCTTCTTTTTTTTCTTTTTGTCGAAGAATTTTAAGCAGCTCTGCAGATCTCAGACATCATGTCATGTCATTCCTACTTTCTTCTGGGTATGCAGCTCTTAAGAGGTTATGGACATTTTCCTATATAACCAAATGTCATGATCATACCTAACAAAATCGAGCATAATTCCTTGGTATAATATGCAGTCCATGCTCGCATTTCCCCATTCATCTCACAAATGTGTAATCTACTCTGAAGGCAACAGTGGTAGCACCTTGAACTTTTCTTGTTCCACGTCTCTTGGGAATTGATAATGCTGCCATGAAACTCAGGGTGAGCGCGGTAATCCAGATGGAGCCTCAGGAGAGGATGTGCTATCTGGAGCTTCATGCCTTATAGCTGCTGATGCAGCCTGTGGCCTGAGTATGACACCTCAAGTTGGAAAGATAAATAACCCTATTTTGTAAATGGCCAATTCTCAAAGTTTCAGCACAGATAGGAAAGGAAAGGTGAAAGGAGCAGAATCACAGGGGTCATAGAGCTGGAAGGAAACTCGAGATATCAGGGTCAGCGTAGTGCTTCGAGAGAGTTAGTTCTAATATAAAATTTAACCTTTCCGAGAACCTCTGTATTTTTGGAAACAAGGAGACTCTGTGGAGCAGAGGAAGCCACTAGGGAATGTTGTTCAGAGATTATACTCTGCTAACCTACTTTCTTTTTTTTTTTTTTTTTTTTTTTTTCCCTGCGGTACGCGGGCCTCTCACTGTTGTGGCCTCTCCCGTTGCGGAGCACAGGCTCCGGATGCACAGGCTCAGCGGCCATGGCTCACGGGCCCAAAAGCTCCGCGGCACGTGGGATCTTCCCAAACCGCGGCACGAACCCGCGTCCCCTGCATCGGCAGGCAGACTCTCAACCACTGCGCCACCAGGGAAGCCCTAACCTCCTTTCTTATCCTCTTTGCTGTAAATGCAAACAGTACGTAAAGAAGCATCTTAGAAAAAAGCAGGCCTGGCGTGCAGTGAGGGATTGGAGTAGGAATGATTTAACAAGGGATAGGTTTCAGTGTATGACTTGTGTGTTTTCTGTTTCAAACTGGTGGAAAATTGGAATGGCGTTTCTCATTGTTTTGGCCAGCTGTGCCAAAAATCCATGTTCTTGGTCCTAAGTAGGACCAGAAAGAATATGGATGGCTATCAGAAAAAAAAACAAGCAACATACAAGCAACATTTGCTATTGATAATTGGTCAGCAACATCGTATTTGTATATTAAAGTTGGTCTGTATCATGTTAGGTTGATTTGGTATACTTACTGTCGGCTGAGTACATCTAGTTCAAGCTCAGTGTTTTGTCTTGGTTCTTTATTGACTGCATTGGACCTTCATTGCTGCGCGCAGGCTTTCTCTAGTTGTGGTGTGTGGGGGCTACTCTTTGTTGCGGTGCTCGGGCTTCTCACTGTGGTGGCTTCTGTTGTGGAGCGCGGGCTCTAGGCGCATGGGCTTCAGTAGTTGCGGCACGCGGCCTCAGTAGCTGCGGCTCGTGGGCTCTGGAGCACAGGCCTAGCAGTTGTGGCACACAGGCTTAGTTGCTCCACGGCATGTGGGATCTCCCCGGACAAGGGATTGAACCCGTGTCCCCCGCATTGGCAGGCAGATTCTTAACCACTACGCCACCAGGGAAGTCCAAGCTCAGTGTTTAATTGAATCTTGTTTTTTAAACCTCAATATGCTGATTCCCTGACTTGAGGGGCTCTTACTGAAAGAGAAGAAGTTCCTCTTAAGATTTTGAAATAAAAATTTTCATTTTATTGTTGACTTTCTATTGCTTCTTAATTTTATGTATTCCTTCCCCTGGTTATTTTTAATTGCCCTAATTAAAATTTTTTGAACATAACATTTGTATTCACTTAGAATTAGTTCTAAAAATTAACAAAAGTTAGGAGGAAAAAAATAGAACAGTGAATTTTTTTCAGTAAATGCTAAATCTTTGTTGTTGCTTAGTCAACTAATTCAAGAAAATATACTGCTTTGAAATGTAACTCATTCTTGAAGGTAATTCAAGGTTAAAGGGATATAAGTAAAAATAATTTGTGAACTGTTAATATTAGTCACCATTTTATTCAATTTGAATAAGAATTTGTTATATAATCTGTACTCATATTTTGATAACTTTGTGTATAATAGCTAACAGATTTCTTTAAAGGTTGGCTTTTGGCTTTAGAATATACTCTGTGTTTTCATCCCAGTGTGTTAAATGATACTTTTCTTTGAATGAAAATCGGTGTTTCAAAGGTAATTTCAGTAGGTATAAAGCAGTCAAAGTCAAATTTCAGAAAAAGGTTTTGTTTTTATAAACCTTATAATCAGAAAAAAAAATGCATACAAATCTGTTTTGGTGTTTGAGAGACTGTTAGAGATTTTCTGTCATTTGTAATGATTTTCTATGAGATTTGGGTACTTTTTGTTTGATGTTCAAGTCTTCCTTCTTAGTTTTAGTAACAGGTAGTTTGTCGCTAATGGTAATGGCAAAATAACTGAGAATAAACAGTTATTCTCTTTATCCTTTTCTCTGACTTTTTTCTAGTTAAAGAGTAGGTTGGGGGGAGGAGATACAAGGGAGCTGTTGTTTAAGGGGTATAGTTTCAGATTTGCAGGATGAAAATGTTCTGGAGATCTGTTTCACAACAGTGTGAATATACTTACTACTGAACGGTACACTTAAAAATGGTTAAGATGGTAAATTTTATATTATGTATTTTTTACCACAATAAAAACAACAAGGGCTTCCCTGGTGGCGCAGTGGTTGGGAGTCCACCTGCCGATGCAGGGGACGCGGGTTCGTGCCCCGGTCTGGGAGGATCCCACATGCCGCGGAGCGGCTGGGCCCGTGAGCCATGGCCGCTGGGCCTGCGCGTCCGGAGCCTGTGCTCCGCAACGGGAGAGGCCACAGCAGTGAGAGGCCCGCATACCTCAAAATAAATAAATAAATAAATAATAGACTAGACATTGAAATTTTAAAAATGGAGCATTAATTTTTATAATTCCTTCTTTGAATAAGATCCAGAGATTATTTACTTTGCCTTATTTCAATTTTTTGCTACTGCAACCTTTGTAAACCCCAAACCATTAAAGGAATTACATTTGGAAAACACAGAGGCTTTGGGAAATTTTCACTTCATTGATAGTGAGGACAACATCTTAATAGTGATCTTCAGAAATGTGAGTTTTCTGAGCCCTATCAGAGATATAACATGTCATTCTCCAAAAAGGCATAGAAGAGAAAAGCCTGGTTATGGAGTTGAAAATACTAAGTAGAGACAATATTAGATGACAATGGTGCAAGCAGAAATAGTTCAGGAAAGACATTTGCCTTTCAGTAGGTATGTTTATACAGCAATAGACCTCTTTTTAAATACCTTTTAAAAAATAATGGGGGCCTTCCCTGGTGGCGCAGTGGTTGAGAGTCCGCCTGCTGATGCAGGGGACACGGGTTTGTGCCCCGGTCCGGGAAGATCCCACATTTCGTGGAGCGGCTAGGCCCGCACAAAATTATTTTCTTAATTTTTATACATAGTTTTAAGTAAATACTTATTAGACTGAATTCTTTGATTCTTTACCTAAAATAGTTGAAATACTAATTTCATTGGTTGACCATTAAATGAGATGACTTATGTGAAGTCCAAACACCATGCTTGACACAAAGTCCACGTGCAATAAACGTTTGCTTTATTCATTATAGTAACCTCATATGGTTAGAATAGTAGTGGCCAGGCTTTGAGATAAAGTGGCTTATGCTAGTTTAAAAATATATCGTATCAAGGGCTTCCCTGGTGGCGCATTGGTTGAGAGTCCGCCTGCCGATGCAGGGGACGCGGGTTCGTGCCCCGGTCTGGGAAGATCCCACATGCCGTGGAGCGGCTGGGCCCATGAGCTATGGCCGTTAAGCCTGCGCGTCCGGAGCCTGTGCTCTGCAACGGGAGAGGCCACAAAAGTGAGAGGCCCGCGTACCGCAAAAGAAAAAAAAATATCGTATCAGGACTTCCCTGGTGGCACAGTGGTTAAGAATTCGCCTGCCAGTGCAGGGGACATGGGTTCGAGTCCTGGTCCGGGAAGATCCCACATGCCGTGGAGCAACTAAGCCCGTGCGCCACAGCTACGGAGCCTGTGCTCTAGAGCCCGCAAGCCACAACTACTGAGCCCGCGTGCCACAACTACTGAAGGCCTTGCGCCTAGAGCCCGTGCCCCACAATAAGAAAAGCCACCACGATGAGTCACCCGCGCACCGCAACAAAGAGTAGCCCCCGCTCACCACAACTAGAGAAAGCCCACGCGCAGCAACGAAGACCCAACACAGCCAAAAATAAATAAATTTATAAGAATATATTGTATCAAAAATTCATTCTAAAGTAATATAAATCTATTTATGCTTAAATAGGCCTCCAGTGGGTATAGAGAAGAAAAGCTGATATGTAGTTGTTTTGTAAGCAAAGTTCTGATATAATGTCATGAATGTATTTAAATTGGTATATTTTATTTCTACCAAATTTTATTTATACTAAATTTTTGTACTTTGGATTTATTTTAGAAATTTTAAAACGTTGCAAGCATTCCTTCGCAACATTTTGGCTCTGAAAATCTAAACTAAAATTTATTACTAGATTTTTGATTTCATGGTGAGACCAAGTTTCATTATACTGTTTTTTTAGGAGCTAAATTCTTAGACTTTTCTATTTATAAACTCTGATCTTTGGACTAAAACTGAAAAAACTTAAGGATGCAATTTGGTCTGGCCATGTTTTGTCACTGATTCAGATTTTGACTTCTACTTTCATGCAAATCCTTGATTCTTCTTTCTCCACCTTAATTTTGAGGAATATTTTTAAAAATATTTTAATCTTTCCATATCAAAGGATTAATATCAATACATGTAAATTAAGCTCTACATTCTTGACCAAATTATTTAAATGAAATGTAACAATAATAAAAATAACAAGAGTGAGCGTTTATTGAATATTCAATATGTGCCAGACGCTGTTCCATGCTTTACACGTATAGCTCAGCTCTCACAACAGCTCTGTAGAAAGGTACTGTTTTTTTTCATTCTCTTTTGCACTTGAGGAAACTAAGGTACAGAGAGGGTGAATAACTTGTCATAGGTCACACAGTTAATAAAAGGCAGAACCCAGGCACCTGGCTTTAGATTTCATTAAGCATTTCTATTACTTGTAATACGTAGGTACTCAGTGTTGAACCAGACCATTTCAGATAGCATTACCTGGGAAAATGCATAGTTAGCAAAGAGTAATCATAAATATATGCTACCTCTAGCTACTGTATATATAATACTATATATATATGCACAGTACTAGGCAGTAACTATTGTATGTATACATATATACTGTATACTGTTACTCCTTCATTATTTAGTGGTAGATAAGATAGTATCATATTTAGATCCCAACTCAGCTTCTGACCTTGGATATATGAAGAGCATAGAAAAGTTAAATTTTATCCATTTTGATGTATTAGTAACTGGTCCATATAAATCCTGGCACCAATAGCTAGTCTATGTCTTGAGCAGTAATTCTGGGGCCAAGAGTACGGGAACACCCAGAGCTTTAGAATTATGTCTTATAAACTGATGGGGAAGTCAGTCTCATTGCCTTTGGTAAAATCAATTTATTGAGTATCTTCCTGGCAATAAGTCAGTTAATTATCATATCCACCAAATGTGGGGCAATAGTTATTGCTATTTTTTATGTGTGGAAAAAAAATACATAAAATCTGCAGTCTTAAGTTCAGGTGTACAGTTCAGTAGTGTTAGGCATATTCACATTGTTGTGAAACAGATCGCTAGAACTTCTTCATCTTGCAAATCTAAAACCCTATACCCATTAAATAGCAACTCCCTTTTTACTCCTCCCCTCAGCCCCTGGTAACCGTGATTCTACTTTCTGTTTCTATGATTTGACTACTTTTAGATCCCTCAGATAAGTGGAATCATCAATATTTGTCTTTTTGTGACTGGCTTATTTCACTTAGCATAATGTCCTGAAGGTTCAGCTATACAGTATGTGATAGGAATTCCTTCGTCCTTTGCGTGTATATACCACATTTTGTTTATTGTTACTATTTTTTAAGGTTGCTTTTGCTTAGTCAGTACTCTTTAGGACTTATACCAAGTGATTGGTAGAAGAATTAAGGTAGAATAATTCAAGTGAATTGCAGTTTTCTGCATAGACATTCCTGAGTTGATTTTGGTCAGAAATAGATTAATATGTAGTTTGGAGAATAAGTGGTTTTAGGCATTCATTCTGTAGCTGCTGGCTTTTGGCATGTTCATTTCCTATTCATTACTAGAAATGATGTGTATCATTGTTAAGAGTCCAGTGTTTGCCCTTGTAAGACATCTGCTGGGTAAATGCCATTTTTGGCTCAGGATCTCACTGCAACTTACTTCACTATGTACATTTACTGCTTTGTAATGTAATTGGCTAGAAAATTATGATCAGTTTTAGTTTCAGTCTTACTGAAACCAAGATATAAGATTGATTTTTAAACAACTAGAGCAAAAGGATTTTTGACTTCTATAAAGGTCATGTACGTGTTCATAGTCTTTATAAATACAAGTAAAACATCTAGTATTGGTTAGAATATAAAATGACGCTCCAAGTACTATAAATAGGAAATTATAAGGATTAGCTAGGGAAAAATTTCACTAGGACATTGTTTTTCAAAGCATAAGAACCCCTAATTTTGTCATCACTGATCATCACAGTGATCACCACTGCTTATTGGAAGTATTATCAGACTATATAATTAAGAATGAGTTGATTCCGACATTTGCTTTGCTTTCAAGAGGGGAATGTTTTTAAAGAGACATAATATTTGGCCATTTATAATTACAGTACCAGAAACAGAATCCACTTCTCCCTTTTTAAATTCAGGTTATAGATTTCAGATAGTATTTCTTCATGCCTTACACACAAAGGATTCAAGGATCATATTATAGTTCTAACAATTTTAACATAGTAAATATAAAAATATCCGTCTTACGTGGCCAAATCTGTTATCAGTGTTTTCAGTTGATATTCACAAGGTAAAATTTAACTCCATTGATTTTGGCAATTTGTTAGCTACACTGTTTAAAAAAAAAAAAAGAAGAACCTCAATATGGGAAAGAAAAACACTAAAGACACTAAAATGATACCAATTCTACATTTTTCTTTTTGTGTTTGTCTTCACTTAGCACAAGTAAATACAACTTTTTTTTTAAAATGAAGTGTTTTGCGTCTTCATTAAAGTGTTCACATTTAAAATATTATTTTCCTGTTTTCAGCCTTAAAATATTTGAAATGTTCTTTAAATACTTCTTTTTTCCATAGAAGAAACAGACTGTTGAGAATCCTGTCTTAATACACAGAAATCAGTATAGTTTTCCAGCTTCTCACATAGAGTGTTAGTTGGGTTTTCATTGTAGTCCTTGGAATTAAAATAGGTAATATATAGATCTGGCTTTTCAGGCAGCAGAGTTGATAGCGAAGTCTGCTATACCATGAATTCACATTTTTTCAGCCTTTATTAACTGTCTTAAATGCAGGCTCAGTGGCTCTGTGACATCATAAACCCCATCATAAGGGAACCTAGCTACAGATTGGAGCAAGTCCACTAGGTGCTAATCAAATGCTGTTACAACATTGTGAGGTTTTCCCAGTTATGTGTCATTATTAGAGTTTTTTAAATTGCAAAGCCAAGTAAGGCTGTCAATTGCATCATCTTAATTTATTTCTTCAGATTAACTATTGTCTATAGTGGGGTTTTCTGTAGATGTGGTGGCATCAGCACAATCTATGTTTCAGGCATCCTATAGAAGAGGATTATTCTTCAGGGGATCAGGAAGAAAAGGTAAACTATGTCTACTATGAGTTCATTATACTCACTTTTAGAGCCTCATAAAAAGAGGTATAAAAATTATGAAATATAAAATACATCCATTTTATGTGCTTGTTTTTTGAGCAGTTGCCTGCTTGGTTGTTGGAATGTGATGAATATAGATCTTCCCATGGCTTCCTTTCCCACTTTTCTTTATACAGTAGGTATACCTTAAGTAGCTTCCTTCCACCCTCCCGCCACCTCATCAGTTACCCTTCTTTGTTTTTCTTTTGAGAATTTAGCACCACCCCAAATTATGTTTTTGTCTCTTCATCTGTTTTCTGTCTCCTGATTGAGGAGAGCAGACTTTTCGTGTTCACTGCTATATCCCTGCTGTGTAGACTGGTCCACAAGGCAGGCTTCCAATAAACATTTGTTAAGTGAACAAAAGAATGAGTTAATTCATAAGTATGGCTTGTTTCTGTGAGATTTACTTCTTAAAAAGTTTTAGAATGAGTATATGATGTTTATAAGAAAGATCTGTTTCTACGTGAAGTATGCATATTTTAGTTCAAGTGAACTAAAATTTGTGTCTCTATCAGTAGTGTCCTTTAGGAGAGACTTAATTCCCTTCTCTTTCCAGAGCTTCTTTAGAATTCTATTTGCACATTGTGAATAAAGTATGGTAGTCTTTATAGGTTGCTTTTTGTCAGTGTATCTCACATCTTTATTTCCTGAGCTCTAACCCAAGCATCAGTCCCATGATTCTCCTTGCCCACTAAACATTTGCAACTGGTTTGCTCCCATTGCTTTCACCCTAGCCTGCCTAAAACTGAATCTGCCACCTTGCACAAAAACAAAAAGATGCTTCTTTATTTACCCATTTTTGGCTTTGGGGCCACCATGCATGTTCTTGAATCATTGCCTGAGTTCCTTCTGTGCCATCTGTGGACCACATCGTACTTCAAGGGCACCCTGTATTTACTTGTGGCTCATGTGATCAATAGAATAATAATAATGATAAGATGTTAAAGGTAGGGAGCCACATGAATTTTTTTCCTATGAATAATGCTGTTTATCCTGTTAACTCTACCAGTACAGTTAGTTACAAGCTTAATGCTAGTCACAGGTCAGTTTTGGCAAAACCAGTAAGAATGTAGAATGCCTGACAGGTTCTCTAGATCTAAGAGTGTTGTTGTTTTTTAAGGATACATTGGAATTGTGACTCTAGGGTATATCACTTATGCTGCTTCTCAGCCTCTATTTCAACAGTTTAACTAAAGAGTTGTCTCATGAGCTTTTTGTACTACCCAGAGTTCAGACGTAAGAGTTTTCACTGTAGTTACAGATTTGTATAACTCATCTCCAGAATTCTAGGAATACAGTTTTGTACTAGTGGGTACAGCTCCCTTTCTACAGCAGGTTTTCTTCTCACTAAGCCTTTTTGATAGAGCGTTGTTTAATAATTTGAAGTCCTGAAAATTACACCCGAAAGACAATTAGAGCAACTTAAAGCATGATTTATACTTATCAAAACCCCATAAATCTTTCTTGAGTTGTTCTTCAATTCTTCAAAATATCTAATTTCTTTGAAGCTGGTCATTTCCCCATGAAAGTGAATGTGGCACTGTCTGCCATCTCAAGCCACAGGTCCAGTCTGCAGGAATACTAGTAATACTCTTGGGTATAATGTATATTCTGTTTTGCTCAATCTCTGCGATACGAATGCTCTATCAGCGTTACTATATACGGTGGTTTTGGCTGTGCTGCTGTGGTGGAGCTGAAATTGCCGCCTGCTTCAGCACTCTGCGCTCTGAGCTGTGAGCAGGGCTTACCTAGGGGCTGCGTGAGGATAGAGCAGTAGTTTTCAAAATGTGGTACAGGGAGGCCTGGAGGAGACTCCAAGGACCCAGTATTTTCCAAATAACTCCCACATGGTGTTACACAATCATGCCTGGAGGTTTGGGATGACAAACCTATTTTCACGGTAATACTAAGATTTATTTCCTTTTTTTCTCTGTATTGGCATTTGCCCTGATGGTGCAAAAACAGTTGGGGGGTAAAACTGTTGGCACCTTAGCATGACCAAGTCAGTGGCAGTGGTGCCGAACTGTGATTGTGGTCTTCACTACATTAACTTGCAGTTTTTAAAAAAAATGTCAGTTTCACTTAAGACTGTCCCTGATGAATCAGCAGACATTACCAATTGTATTAAATCTTGACCCTCGAGTACATGTTGTTTTAATATTCTGTGCTGTGGAAGTGGGACATTCACTGAAAGCATTTCTGCTGCGTACTGAAGACCAATGGTGATCTTGAGAAAAAAACACTTGAGTTATTGAATGAGAGGCAAGAAGAACTAGCTGCATTCCCCCACCCCCCCAAACAGAACATCATTTTTCTTGCAATAATGGCAAATAGCCAAACTATGACTGTTCAGACTTGAGTATTTGAAAAACATTTTCTCAAAAGAAAATGAGTGGATGAATCTAGAGACTGTCATACAGAGTGAAGTAAGTCAGAAAGAGAAAAACAAATATCGTATATTAACGCATGTATGTGAAACCTAGAAAAATGGTACAGATGAACCGGTTTGCAGGGCAGAAACAGAGACACAGGTGTAGAAAACAAACGTATGGACACCGAGGGGGGAAAGTGGCAGGGGGTGAGGCGGGAGGGGGGTGGTGTGATGAATTGGGCGATTGGGAATGACATGTATACACTGATGTGTATAGAATGGATAACTAATAAGAACCTGCTGTATAAAGAAATAAATAAAATGAAATTCAAAAATTCAAAAAAAAACTGAAGTAAGCTTGTCACGTCAAGGAAAACAATTAACAGTATTTATTGCCAATGATGCAATTCAGGCTTTTAAGCAGCAGTTTTGAATTTTGGAAAATCTCCATCTGCCATTTTGAGCTTGATAGCTTCCCAGTATTTATAGTTTTCTGAAGAAGTTGATGTTGATTTTAATGAATGTGATTTTCTGATAGTGTCTCATGAAATGTGTCAGCATTTGGGAGATCTACTTAACTCAGTGAGCCAGTATTTTCCGAATAACTACCACATAACGTTACAAAATCATGCCTGGCTAAAGAGTATAAGATAGATCAATGTATAAGTATAAGGTAGATGAATGGATTTTAACGTAACTAAGTTTTCAGATTCCACATGGCCACTAACCTTTAAGAAACAACCACTTGCTGAATTTTGGTGTAGTATCAAAGAAGAATACCCACATTTCTCTGAAAAAGCCATTGAAATACTCCTCCTTTTCTATTTATACATGTGTAAGAGGCATATTTTATTCACATACCAATTAAAATAACATATTGCAACAGATTCAGTGCAGAAATAGGTATGAAAATCCAGCTGTTTTAAGTTAAACCAGACATTAAAAGAATTTGTAAAAATGTAAAACATTGACACTCTTGTCATTAATTATTTTGTCTTGGAAAGTAGTCTTCATAAAATGTTATTTATGTTAGCATGTAATGGCATTATTGTTATTTTTAAGTGAGTTACTAAGTATTTTAAACATTTCTCAGTTTTAATTTCTAACGTGGTAAATATCAGTATATATAACCAACAGTGGGCTGAGCTGGCTTGTGAGAGCCGATTGTGTACATCTTTTTCCAGCTTTGTGTTCAGTGTCACCCATTGGTAGCTTGAAATCTGCCATAGTAGGAGTATTGAAATTACAGAAATCTGCAAAAGTTACCCATAGCATTCTCCCTTCCCAGGAGCTGCTTGTGCGTTTACAGCATCCTGCTGGATATAAATCACATAAACAAAAGTTATTTGAGGTCATCAGTAATTTTTAAGAGTGGAAAGGTGTCCTGAGACTAAAAAGTTTGAGAATTGGTCATTTGGCAAAGGAGTACCCTTTGGCAGTTGGTTCACAAAGAGATGGATCCTTTTTTATAATTCATGCAGGGAACATTTGTAGAGTAAATCTAGTGGTTTTTAAACTTCTGGTTGTTAAATCTGCTGGCTCCATTGTGGAATGCCCTTTTTCTTTCCCCTGAAATCTAAAGTAGGCAATAAAACTCCAGGAGCAGGTGGGCTGAATTTGCCCCGTGGGCTACATGTTGGGTGTCTCCGGCCCGGTTTCTCGCTTTTCTGTCCAGCTATTACCCAGGCCACAGCAAGGCCCAGCTCAGTCGGCAGCTTCTACACAAGGCCTCCACTTGTTGTTCAGCCCCATACTGGTCTTTCGGTTCTGTGCTCCTGTGGTTTTCATGACCTGGACAATGGAGCAATTAGTTCTGTACTGTTTGTGTGCTGTTGTTTCTTAGGTGTTGGTTTTAGCAATTCTGCTTTCCACCCTAGGGCACCTAGTTCAATGCTCTCCGCATAGGTTCTCTTGCATGGATAGAAGAGTTTTTACTTTTGGATTGCCGAAGAAATTTAACTTCCAAGAGAATGATGTTTTAAATAAATCTAATTATTTGTTATAAACCCAGTTTTTAATAATTCTTTTTAAAGTATTAGAGTAAGTAGATTGGAAATGATTGGTTTTCCTTAAAGTGAGGTCCAACGGAAGCTTTCTTCAAAATTTGTTTTAGATTCTGTGGTCTGCCACCACTCATGATAGAAACTAGTAGCTTCTTTCATGTCCAAAGTCTTCGGTGTTGAGTTAAGTCATAATGAATAGTGAAACTTAGTAAAATGAGGCAAAGTTTGTAAGATTACACTGGCCTCTAGGACAGTTGTGTACTAATTAGAAACTTGGCAGGTTTTGAGTCCAGAGAAGTGAAGGTTTTATTGTGTTTTACTGGTAGGGATCTTTGTCCAAAGCACCCAAGGTAGCTGGTAAACGGCTGTTCTCTCCTGTCTGTGCAAGCCAAGTGATGGTTCTGGCCCCTCTGGATGCTTGAGTTGGGGGGAAAGAAGTGTGCCAGGGCCACATAGCCTCCAAGTCATGAGCTTTCTCTGGTTCGGAGGTGCGAGGGGCATGAGAGGTCCTGGAATTTCTTTGGCCTGTGCCCTTTTTGTGACTGTTGGGGCATAAAAGTAACCGCAGTTTTCATCAGTATAGAGACAAGGCATTAGCTTGTGTCTGGAGTAATACTATAATATCATATGTCAGAAGTTTCATTTATTAAAAAATAATTTACCATCTTTAAGTTCTGTCTCCGATTTCTCTTAAGAAGTTAAGGAGGGTGGTTTATACTCTGGCCTAAAGAAGGCTTCACTGTTAGCAGTTGTGAGGTCGCAGTGAGGTAGTTTAACTGCTTTAGAACTTTGTGCTTGGAACATTCTTAGCCACCAAAGCATGGGAACCGACAGTGAGGAGCATGGGTTCTTTAATATCTGTCACATCAGAGAATGACTGTTCCAGGACAGTAACCATCTCCTAATGGTACGTACCCCAGCTTGCTTGTCATTTCTTAGAAGCAGGAAAAATAGGCCAGTCATAATAGTGAATGGTATTTCTTTAAGAAAAACGTAAAGAACCAAGAAAAGGTCCAGCCTTAATCCTCAATGATGATCATTTTTGCAGGTTTCTGTAGCTGGGTCAGGCACCGGAAGAGGCTCCCCAGCTGTAACTCTAGTACAGTTACCTTCAGGCCAAACTGTACATGTCCAGGGAGTATTTCAGACACCACAGCCATCGGTTATTCAGTCACCACAATTACAGACTGTTCAGGTTAGCTTCCTTCCCAGATGATTTGTCTTGGACTTTCTTGAGCTTTTTTTTTTTTTTCTTTTACTAATTCATTTATCCTCATTTTCTTTGTGTAGCTTTGATGCTCAGATCTTGTTATTTAACATTTAGACGAATTTCCTTTTTATGTGTGAAGTGCATTGTGCCCTGCTAGATACATAGATTTGACTCTAGTTGTTTTATTGTCAGCTCTTAATTTACAGATTGAGTCATTCTCCTTTAAGTTGTTGCTCTCTGCTCACACTTAGATTTGTTTAGCAATGCTCTCCAAAGATGCTTAAAAGTATTTTGAGGATTCTTTGGAGATGTCTGATAAACATGGTAATGTAAATATTGTACTACTGATGCTGTTTTCACCAGTACTCACATTAGAGTGTAGAAATTTAGGTTTATTGTTAATTCAATATGTGTGACATGATATTATTTTTACTTGGTGTTACATTTATACATCAGATTAAACTTTGTTTTTTTTAGACGTGGTTAGTGTTGTGGTTGCGATCCAGAGATGTGTTTTGTTATTTATTGTCATCAAAGTTGGTCATAAATTCTTAACATTTCTCAAAGCTAAAACATTTCTTTGCATCAACAGATGTAAATTATTAAGTATGCATTTTTAAAAGCATACTTTTCTCTTCTACTGAATTTATGTTTGTTCCTTTTTAAGGTCAGTTTGTTTTTGTCCTTTAAATTTTGAAATTACTTGAACCTAATTGATGACAAAAAGATCTCTGAGGAAAATGTAGTTTCTTATACTTAATCAGTCTTACCTTTTTCTGCATATTTGAATCCAGTTTGTTGCAGAATAAGGATGAGAGTTGCAACATGACACTTGAAGTAATAATAAATCCACATGCGTTAAAAGCTTGGTTATCTTTTCAGCACAGGTGTCTCTCCTGTCTTTCAAAAATGTAAGAGTGATTCTCAGTATTGTCTTTTTTTTTTTTATTTATTTCCTGCAATGAACTTTGATTCCAGGACTTTCTGACTCTTTCTGACCCTAATTATAAAGCAAGAAAGTTTTTCCACTCTCCTTATTGTATTATGACTTTTATTGGGGTGCAGATATCAATATTTCTACTTAGCTTTAACCTTGCTGGTACTGGAAGAAAATGTCTCATATTCAGTAGGCTCTTTTGGATTTTGTTAAATGGATGATGTGATTATCTTTGTAGAGATAGGTGTCTGTGGATCTTGTGTTAGAATGCCTACCTGTCGAATGATGAACTTCAGTTTTCACTTTCTAAAATAATAGCTTACCTTGCATAAGGGAGTTGTTATGATTGTACGAGAGATGTGTGGAAGCCCACTTTACCGTGATAAATATTTGGTGATGATATATGGTTGTCTGATTTGCAGCGGCAGTTTCTCTAATAAGTTCTCCTCATGGATGAGTGTGCTTATGTGTAGGGTGTTCATCACCAGAGATGCAAGGTCATACGTGTAGGTGAACAAATATGTACATCCATGTGCCTTGGGAAGTATATATTCCTGCCTGCGTTTTGCAAAAGTGAGTTTTGCAAACTCAGAACTATCCTAGCCCCTATGATAGACGGCTGAATATATTGAGAGCAGTCATGTTGTAGAGAGATTCATTGTTTTAGTTTCCTGACTTTCTTTACTATTTGTTATTATACCATTACTTGAAAAAATGAAATTGTATTTAAAAATCTGATCTTTCTTTTAAGGAGAAATTCCTTATTTTGACCTTCAAGACCTACTGCCATCAAGCCCACCCCACCTACTTCTTGTAACTTTAACCAGGCTTGTTACCCACGTGTTTACCTGCTTAAATATTCTTTCTTCTTTGGACCTATCTAATGTCTAATTTGAAGACCCAGCAGCATAAGTCAGCAGTGGTATTGTTTTCTGCCTCTGTCACTCGCTGGCTCACCCCCTGCTGGATTTATGAGATATTTTCAGGGTTGGATCTTAGGTCTTGTGTATCTTACACTGAGTGCTTTCCTGAAGGCTGCCTGACACTCATTTGCATTTCTGCAGTATATGTTATCTGTGCCATCCTTTGCACACAGGCTGGTTCTACAGCTAAGTGTTGTTGTCTGCGCTTCCTCTTCCTCTGCGCCAGGTTGTGAGCGTGGTTAGTGCGTCTCAGTGTGTTCTGTCCCCAGCTCCCGGCTTAGTGCTGCACACAGAGAGACCCTTAAGCACCGTGTTGTGAATGAAGGAGATACCATGGATTTTATGATGCATTTCAGGAACTCTTGTGTTATAGGTAGCAACAATTGCAGAGACAGATGAGTCTGCAGAATCAGAAAGTGTAATTGATTTTCATAAACGCAGAGAAATCCTTTCACGAAGACCCTCTTACAGGTAAGTTAAGTTTCCTACTGTAATGATACTTTTTCCAAAAAAAGAGAATAATTATACATCAGATTCTCCCATTATAGCTGTTCTGTTTTAAATCTCATTCATGTATCTTAATTATTTATATTGTTAAATTATATTTTAGAAAAATACTGAATGAACTTTCCTCTGATGTGCCTGGTGTTCCCAAGATTGAAGAAGAAAAATCCGAGGAAGAAGGGACGTCACCTAATATCGCTGCAATGGCAGTGCCGACTAGCATATATCAGACTAGCACGGGGCAATACAGTATGTATGCTGCAATTCCATATGACGTACTGCTAACTTTAAGTCTCTCTAGTTTCCTTGAAGCGTCTCGGGTTTTGACACTAAACTGACCCATTTTAAAATGCGTCATGATACCTAAACTGTGTATCATAGTGTGAAAAGTACATGTTAAAGGAGTGAGAGATTTGTACTGACAGTTGTCATATACTTTTGAAAAGTAAAAAAATTTTTTACTGAAAATAGAAGAAAACTTTGGGGTAAAAATAAAGAGAGGGTTTTTCTTATTTATGTGTGTATATTCATATCTAGTAAAAGTTTAAAACTTACTGTTTTTGTCTCTATGATACATGTGAACATAATAAGATATAAATGTCTGTATTTCATTCTTGTTGGCTTTTGTCACCAACAATTACATTTTATACTTACTAATCTAAAAGAGGTGCATATGTTTTCTAAACTATGTTTTAAATGTAATTCTGTTTTCACTACTCTCTACTGTGTTAATTTGTGCTGCAGCTTTTTCTAGAAGAGAATGGAAAAATGATTTATTTTTTTAAACTAAAGCAATTGGACAGATCACTTTATTTGAAATTTTAAGTACCGAAAGCTGTAAATAAACAGATACATTCACATTTAGTCTTGTGCATTTTAATGGGCTGTTAATTCTGTGCTTTTTGCTTCAGTTAAAGCACTAGTCTTTTCCCAAATCAAGAATGTTTTATATATAAAAATACTTTAGTTTAAAATGAGAGCTAGAAAGAAAAGTTGGGAGGAAAAGAGAGAAAAAGGACAGAAACAAAGTTTTTTTTTTTAAACAAGCTAGTTAGGTACAGGAATATGTGTGACGTTAATTACTGTGTTGATCCAAGTACAGTGTTAAGATTTTAGGTGTATTTTCTGTTTTCCCTTTAAAAAGTAACAATACCTACAAAAGATCTCAAGTCTTAACTTATGACCTGGATGCTAAAGCAAGCTATAATATATGGGGAAGCCTTAGTCGTTAGTTTTTTAGAGTTTTTCTTTTAATGGTGGTAGATTTGCAGTATTAAACGAATTCTGCTATGGTGATTTCTGTTCTTTGGGTAACTCCTATGCTGATACCTGACAGAACTGGCGTATAATTTGTCCACACCCTGTACAGGGCGCTGAATGAATATGTCCAAAGTTGACATTAGGAAAAGAAAACTCTCCATAGTCTGTCAAAGCTAGACCTTGAGGTTTTCATCTTCATTTCTCTTTTATTACTGCACTGATTTCTGTGCCTTTTTTGTCTGACCCACTGGGAGTAGATGGTGGGAGTTTTAGAACTGGTATGGCTGGGCAGGGCTTGGAGCTGCTGGAACCTCCTGGCTGGTCAGCTCTGGCCTTGAGCAGTGGGCTGTACACCTATTATCATTTTCTGTTTTGTGTCATGAAAAGGTTAGAAATTACTGCTGAAATAATGCTAAGACATCTTAAAGTTTGGAGGGTGACCTAAGATGCTGTCTGTCGTCTGAAACATTTCTCTGGCATATCCTGATGCTGCTTAGGAATTGATCTCTTTATAAGTGACATGGGCGAGGATGCTGTGGTGAATTTGCCTACATTATTAGCTGAGAATTTGGAGAGGATGTTGAAGCTGGAGATGACGTGGGGAAGGTGGCACCTGGTCCTGCCAGTTACTACCTGGATCACAGTGAGATAGTTTCGAATCTCAGGTTTTTAGTCTTTGAAGTGTGAATGATACTAGATTGCCAAACTCGGAGGTTAATATGAGGACAAAAGAAGATAACAGATTTTACCTGTTGGGGAAGAGAGGCATGCTACTTTTGACAATGAAACAGAGAAATGTAAGCCAGCTGTGGCAGTGTCTCACTCCCAGTCGTTAAACTGTTCCCCCCCGGCCAGCATCAAAGCCTTTATTTCTTGTGCTCTTAGCACGTGCTTGCAGCTGGGGGCTCGATGTAAGTGTCACTACCTTGGGTGTGGGGTACGTGGGTGTGCAGGAGTGGAGTCAGGAGTTCTGGTTGAGAACTAGAAAATCGAATGTTTAGAAGTTAGACATTTCTCTATTTGCCACATCAGAAGTCATGGACAGTTTCTTACTTCGCTTTCTTAATTTGGACCCATACAGTATGATCCTGGCAGTTATTTTAATAAAAAGTTGTGGTTGTCCTACCTGTGCTGTCCGCAGGTTAAAAATTGCCATTTTATTGGTTCAAAAGAAGGGATATTGCCTATGTTAAAAATGATAATTAGTGACACTTGTTTATGTTGATAATTCTTTCATTTGACAAGTGCATACTAACATTTAAACTTTTCTTTAGAAGACATTTGCTTTAAATGTATATTTATACATACAAGATCCATTTTCATCAACCATTTCTTACTAGCAATAACTTAACAGAAATTAATATTCTTAAATATCTAGAAATAGAAACAATTACTGGTGTCCTTTGATTTTTAGAATAGAGTTTATTTTACTAGAATTTCTGGAGATTTTTCTGTGTATTTGCATGTACCTATTTTTGAGACCCTTTTATAGCCTTTTATTGTAAAAAAATTTAAAATTTTCTTCAACTTTTATCCATGGATGACTTTCTCCCAAACTTTACTTTGTTTCTTTTTTTCAAAAATTATTGTTCTAGATCTTTTATTTTTAATTTGCTATAATGAGTTAGTTGGAGTTAAAAACAAAAGAACTGTAAAAGGAGTGTTCAACTTTGTGAGTCAAAGTTGAAGTAAAATAAAAATTCAGGTTTTCTCATATACAGGTAGTCACATTTTTAGTAGTTGAAAGTGAGATATTTGATGGAAGTTGGCCTTATTATTTCAACTTATTTTTTTTAATCACAAAGATAAGGAGTGAAAGTTAGAACAGGCTATTTCCCGGAGTAGGGAAAATAACTTAAAATAGGCAGGAATTCATTATTGTAACACCAAGAAAGTGACCTCGGCTTGAGAAACTTTGCTGGAAGTACAGATCTTAGTGATAGGTTTGCTGTATGCCAATTAAGTCGTTCTGGTCAAAGAAAACCTGTTTTGTCTCAAGAGAATATTTCTGAATGATAGTGGTTCAGATAGTCTTAGAATTAGCAAAGAATGTTACTTGCTGCATGACATTCAAGACATGCATTAAACGGGAGTGAATTCACAAACAGTAAAAGTTGTGGTTCTTCTATGTGTGCTGTTGCAGGTAAAGAAATTTAAATGTTTGAAGTTTCTTAATTCATTAAATTTTCTCTAATGACGGCTTTTTGGGTTTTTTTTTTAATCCCCCGTCTACTTTACCCTACTTCTTCCCTTACCAATTAAGGACTGTCACCTAAGACTTCAAATTATTTTTTCCTAAATATCCCTGTCTCTTTGCTTGCTCCTACTTTATTTTACTAGGAATCTTGCTAGAGTGAGTCTCTATTAATTCATCTTTACTGGCATCTTATACACTATAGGTAAGTGGGTCAGTCCTAAATCCACCATATGAAGAAAGGTATCTGTGAACTTTGTGGATTGCTTGAAGAATTCAGAATTCTCAGGAGACTCAAATGAATAAGCACCGATTCCATTTCTTTGTAAGAGGAATTTGCGCGATAGGCTTGCACATTCTAAAGTAAATGCAGTTGCATTTACTGCTCTTAGGAGTGACTTTTCTTACATGCTCCCAAGGTACCTTTCAAAGCAAACTTAGGACGGTATCTACTTGATGTAAATCTGGCTCTTTAACCTTGGTGTTGCTGTTCTTGTTACAGCAGGCGGCTGTTTTAGTCTTTATGCTTCTTTAGCATTTATTCCTTAGTCTTTATTCAAGAGGAAGGCACCTCTTGGCTTTAAGGCACAGGTACTCACAGCTTGTTTTGTGCTCACTTTTTGAATTTCAATCTAAGAATTCACTGGAATAAGGTCTCCTGTTCCTTTTTAAAGTTCATTCGATGAAGTTTTATTTATGAATCCTTTTATTGCAATGTGGAATAAAGATGGTTTTAAATCGTAAGTAATTAAACATTTACATGTTTATGTGTTTGGATTAGCTCATATATACAGGTTTAGGGTTAAAAAGATGTTAGCATCACATGAAAAGAGGTCAGATAAAATCTTAATTTAAATAAATTCTGCTCCTTCCTCATTTGGTCATGAACTTTTTTTTTTTCTTTCAGTTTTCCACCCTTATTTTTCTCTTCTTCCTTCTTTATTGATTATACAAGACTTTAAAATATTTTTTAATTAAAAAAATTTTTAAATCAAAACTCTTGAATTTTCATCCTATACGTAGTATTTTCCTTGCTTCAGTGATATTAATCGCTCTAGGAGAGAAGTGCTCAGTGGCAATGAGTAGTAGAAGTAGCAGATTATTTTAAACACAATTTTTTATACCAGGAATTTTTAAAGAATTTATTGCCTAGACTAGTTGATATGATAGCATCCTGGTTACCGTTGTATGTGGTAAGTTGGGCATGGGGAGACCATACTTGGGTTAATTCTGATTTGAGGCTAAATATCATAACTATATAAGAATGTGTATGAAGACATTTGTGTAACCACTAAAACTAACTTAGTAGAAAAATACTTAGTTAATTAATGAATTATACTCTCTCTAGACAAACTCTTTTTTAACGTAAGGTCAGTGTGTTCAACGTTCAATCTGTGCATATAGAGCGACCTACTTAATTATGGAGTACAGCTCACCTGAGACATTACGGGACAAAAAGTTAGGTACGTCCCAGAGCAACTAGGACAACAGAGCTCAACTTCTACCCATCACTACTATGAGCAGATAACATACTGTCAGGCTTGAATCAGTTAATAATGGACATTGAAGTAGAATTTAATTGACTATATAATCTATTTGTTCAGTTTTAATTCAATTTAGATTATTTCATCAAACTGTAATGTTATTAGGATTATTTAAAAGAGGAAAATAAATGTGCATATACTCTAAAATAATAAACCACTTTTACTTCTGCTTGAATCCTAATCAGTATTCATAGACTTGTGTGGACTCTTCATTACAAACAACAAAATGGCCATATGTGTGAGCTTTTATGCCTCAGTTGCATGCATCAGTCCAAGAAAGCATTAATAAAACCTAGGTTCCCAAGGTAAAATTAGTAGGAAATACAGAGGTGTTTTATTTTCAGTGGTTGCTAATGGCCTTGATATGGGCCAGTGATTTTACTTTAAAATGATTTGCCAGATATGATGTCTGAGATTTGTTTTAAAATACTCCAGACACAGAAAAAGGTTTGGAATGAGTGGGTAGGGAAAATTAATGGCACAAAATTCTTTCACCTTTTATGTTTGCTAGAAAAGTTCCATAAGTTAAAAAAAATAATAATTAGCTAAAACAAGACATGACTAAACTCATTCAGTTAATTTCAGTTTAGTTTTTCCTACTAGTTAATTTATATTGATGTGTATTTATTTAAAAAATTATGCTATCCTTGAATATTTCGTAACCTGAAAAGTTTCCTCCTCAAATCTTTTGAACACACACACACACACACACACACACACACACACACACACACACAGAGCCTCTTTCTCGTATCCTGAAGCATTGGGAAATCTTCACGTGTTGGGAATATTGTCAATTGAGAGGCTACATTTTTACATGGGAGGGTCCACTGTCATTTGATAGTGCCAAAATCAAGAGTGCCTTTGGTATAAAAAAAGTTAGGCTAAACGACAAGACTCATCAGTAGAAACATTTTCCCCCTAGAGCCAGCTTCTGTGTGTGTGTGTTTGCCTTTTGTTTTCCACACGTAATTATATGATGACCAGAAAATAAAATGATAAGAGGAGCAGATTCTTGGTATATCAGCTTTGCACAGTATGAAAGCAAAGAAGTTTGGGTGGAACTATGGGGAAACAATGAAAAAAAATGAAAAGAATGAAGTATGAAAAGAAGAAAGTAAGGATTTTTATCTACCTACTTCATGGTTCTTATCCTTTGAAGCAATTACTCAGATTTTTTACTAGTTCAAAAACTCGGTAGTTGTATTGTCAATATTGGAAAATTAAGTTCTATCATTATAATTTGAAACAATACTTCATTTAACTCTTATGGATTCACACATGGCTTAAGTCATTTTTATATATTCTGTCTTGAAATGATAGCCATTCATTCATCATATTTATTGACTGCCTGCTGTGTGCTAGGCTTTGTGCTTCTTAGCATTGTGGTTACACTGCCTATGCCTGTTCTTTCTAAAGCACTGTTTCTTTGGCAACAAACTATCAACTGAAAATATTCATTCAAATATATGATAACATATGAAATTCATTCATGTCCAGCCATGAAGATCCAAGGAAGCAATATCTCTTCTTTTTCAGACTTCTTTCAAACCCTTTTATTATTAAGGGATGAGTCCTGAGAGCTTGAAATCTTTGGAGAGTCATGGTGAAATCTTGTTTTTAAAATGTGTACGGAATATAATGCTCTAGATGAGCCAGACAAATAAAGTGAGGTTACTTCAGAGTTTCTCAACCACAGCGCTGTTGACATTTTGGTAACTGATTCTTTAGTTTCTGTCAATCGTATAGCAGCCTGCCAACAAACTAAAACCAGACAGCGCCTCTGTGTTGAAATCTTTTTAAAATGTTAACCCATCTTTCTGTGTTGGCCCTAGAACTGAAGATTTGTTGTGGTGGTGGTTGTTAATCTTACCAACAGTTCTGATAGTTTTATTCGATCAGATTGTCACCTTTGCTTAGATGCCGTTACAAAGTTAGGGAATGACTCAGAAATATTCAGACTATATTTTAGACACTACTACAGCATTCCTGTAAGACATTTACATTGAATTATAGGTGTTGCGTTATTCTGATTATGTGTCATTTTTATCTTCATTGTAAAGTCTAACTAGCTGGTTTATATGTGATTTTTTGTTTAAAGAATAGCCCTTGTTCCACTTAACCTCTAGTGTTTAAATTAAATCATGGAGTTGTCATCTTTATGTTAAAATATATAGGACTCTCAGATATTTTAAATAGTACTTATTTGTCCATTAGAGTGAAATTTAAAAACATAACATTTGATCAATTATTCTTTTGAAACTTTCTGTTAATAAGTTAATTTTTAAACATGGCTGGCAAGTCTCAGTATTTAAAGGAAGTCTACCTCATATCTGTTGCCATTAGCTACAGTTCAAGACACTTGGTAGAGGTAAATGTAGCACGAAGTCTTTCAATACAGTTACCTTTTAAGGTTCTTTCCAACTTAACATTTTATATTTCAGGATTCTCCTGACATAGTCAAAATGGCAAAGGTTACAGTTTGTAGACTTGAGCTTTAAAACCTCAAGTCTAAAAATATATATAGGTTTTAATAAGTATAGAAATATATAGAAATGTATATTTTAATAAATATATGTTTTAAAGCTATATACTGTATATATATATATTTCATTAAAAGCTACTTTCTTTTGATGATAAATTAGACAAGTAGTTACCTGAACAAATTATAAATTCATTGTACTCATAATGCTCAATGGAATTTAACTGACCATTTCTTAAATGTTAGAAGAATGTTGTTTATCTATAACTGAAAATATATGAAAGACTGGAGAAAATCAAAACCTGGACTTTCTCCCTGTCTGATCTCCACTCTTCCTCTTAAATAATTTAGTTGGATGGATGCCAGAGAGGAGGACAACTCCATGAGTTCTGTGTATTTCAAACAGTTCTGAATATAAGATATTTTCAAGTGTTTTGAGCTTTTTCAGAGTGTTGCCCCATGAAGGAGGAGCCCCTTACCAATTCAGCATAGAGAATTAAGGATAACTTGAGAATGAGAAGCTTTGGTAATAAATAGATCCAGAGTATATTCTTCCTATATGGGATTATTAAAAATGAATCTTGAAATTCTCTAATTTTTCTTTTCTTTTTCTGTTAAGTTGCTATAGCCCAAGGTGAAGCAATCCAGATTTCTAACCCAGGATCTGATGGTGTTCAGGGACTGCAGGCATTAACAATGACAAATTCAGGAGCTCCTCCGCCAGGTGCTACAATTGTACAGTACGCAACACAGTCAGCAGATGGCACACAGCAGTTCTTTGTCCCAGGCAGCCAGGTGGTGGTTCAAGGTATATGTCATTCATCTAATACATTTAGAATACCCATGGGTTACTATAGCACTCCATTTAGTGGTGATTTCATAGTTTTCTGAAATATACAGGAGGTAGATTTTCGGGGGAGGGAGGGAGGACTTAAAAAGGCTTGGAGAAGAAATATTTTAGTATATTAAACAATAAGTTAAA
This sequence comes from Tursiops truncatus, assembly GCF_011762595.2. Lineage (NCBI taxonomy): Eukaryota > Metazoa > Chordata > Mammalia > Artiodactyla > Delphinidae > Tursiops > Tursiops truncatus. Next base: position 158,133,496 of record NC_047035.1, on the reverse strand, counting down.
TAAATTATACAGTTTTCAATTTTTAGCAGATTTTATTGGCTCTAAAGAAAAGTTAAATTCAGAGTAGCATAATGGAAAAAAGGAGTTGAAAACATGAATGAAGTTTTTAATTAAGTAAATATTCTTCATTTGGGGGTTAGAAATGTACTGAGTATGTTTTTAGTACCTAGTGTAGGAAGATTTAAGTATCCAGTCCTTGAGGCACTGAATTTGGGTTTTTCCCCAGTTGTTATACTCAAGTCTGCTTTCTAGACATCTCATTTCAAAACAAATGCTGACTTTGTTCTTTCTTTAGACCATTCTTAGTATATTTGAATTCTGAGGTACCTGTTCTACCTCTTAATGAAAGCTGAGTAGTGAAATAAAGCAGTTGGGATGTAGCCCTAAGTTTTTAGGGTAACCTAAGATTTCAGTTAAAATTGAATTATACATTATTTTAATTTCATTCAGTTGTGCTCAAATAACTATAATGTGTTCAATACAACTTTCAAAAATCCTGTGTTTTAGTTTAATTCTATTCCCCTTGGTCTATTTGCACTAATTTCAAAGGAAGTAATATCAGTTCTTTTAGTTTGAAAGTCTTGCAAGTATAGAAAAAAGCAGATTATAATTGATGAATCTCTTGATAATTAGCTTTACTCTTAGGTATTTGGGGAGCTTTACTCTTAGGTATTATATGGACTATAATAAAAGTGTATGAAGAGCCAAAGTGGTGACATTTATGGAGTAAAAAAAAAAAATCCATAGTACTTACCCAGTGCTTTAATGTTTTCTTTTAAATATAAATTTAAAGTACCCATTCTTTTTCCCCAGTACTCATGAACCCTATATGTCTAAATATGAAATACATCTTTTGTGAAAAATCATAAAGAATGCTCATTTCTTCCAATTTTATTTTTTTTTTATATGGAAAATCTACTAAAAACTACTGATACTTTAAGAAGGAGAGTTTTTTAAAATGTTTTGTGTTTTGCATCGTTAATACATACATAAGTTTTATACTTTGGGGGTTTTAAGAATTCTTTTTCTTCCCTAAGTAACAAAGATTTTTTTCTGCATTGATTCTGTTAGCTTTACAGTGTTACCTCTCACATTATGTCCTTAATCTACCTGCGGTCCACCTCTGTGTATAGTGTCGAGTGGGAACCCATTTTTATTGTTTCCCCGCGTATGGCGCCAGTTTTCCCTGCTAACGGTTTGTCCTTTCCCCGCTGACTTATGGGCATTATTAACTGTGCAGTAAGTAGGCCTCGTGCAGCCCCGATCTGTCTCAGCATTCTCTGTTCTGCGTGCCAGCACCACTCTAGTTTTGTTGTCACAGAACAAGTGCCCCTTTTTTGTCTTTTTAACTTTTTTTTAGCGCTGTTTTAGCTTTTGTGAACTATTGTTCTCTCATATGCATTTGGAACAAGTTTGAGTTCCCAAATAATAATAACGTAATATAATAATAAAACCAATGATGAAATTACATTGAATTTATACATTAACTTAGGGAGAACTGAAGTCTTTTTTCATTGTGGTGTAATTGACACACAACGTTTTATTAGTTTCAGGTGTACAACATAATGACTTGACATTTGTATAGTCACAATAAGTGATCACCACAATAAGTCTAGTTAACATTCTTAACCATATATAGTTACAATTTTTTTTTTCTTATGATGAGGACTTTTAAGATTTACTCTTGGGGCTTCCCTGGTGGCGCAGTGGTTGGGAGTTCGCCTGCCAATGCAGGGGACGCGGGTTCGCGCCCGGGTCTGGGAAGATCCCACATGCTGCGGAGCGGCTGGGCCCGTGAGCCATGGCCGCTGAGCCTGTGTGTCCGGAGCCTGTGCTCCGCAACAGGAGAGGCCACAACAGTGAGAGGCCCGCGTACCGCAAAAAAAAAAAAAAAAAAAAAAAGATTTACTCTTAGCACCTTTCAAATATGCAACACGGTATTGTTTACTGTGGTCGCCATGCTATACATTATTACATCCCTGGGACTTATTTATTTTATATCTGGCAGTTTGTACCTTTTGACACCCCTTTCACCCTTTTTGCTCACCCCTCATTCCCAACCTTTGGCAACCACCAATCTGTTCTCTGTGTCTATGAGTTTGGGATTTTTTTGTTTGTTTGTTTGTTTATATTCCACATATAAGTGATATCATACAGTATTTGTCTTTCTCTGACAGATTTCATTTAACATAATGCTGCTCTCAGGGTCCATCTATGTTGTCACATACGGCAGAATTTCCTTCTTTTTTATAGCCGATTAAAATTGCATTGTACAATATATACACCACATCTTTATCCATTCATCTGTCGATAGACACACTTACATTGTTTCCACATTTTGGCTATTGTAAATATTGCTGCAGTGAACGTGGAGGTGTAGATATCTTTTTGAATTGGTGTTTTTATTTTCTTCAGATAAATACCCGGAAGTGGGATTGCCGGATCATATGGTAGTTCTATTTTTAATTTTGAGGACCCTCCATAGTGTTTTCCATAGTGGCTGCACCAATTTACATTCCCACCAACAGAGCACAGAATGTCTTCACTTATCCAGATCTTAACTTCTTTTAACAGTTTGAAATTTTCTCCATACTTTTTGTTCAGTTAGTTTTTAAATGTTTAACCCATTAGGGTTTTGCTTTTTTGGGTTTTTTGTTTGTTTGTTTGTTTTGCTATTATGAGTGGTAGCTTTCTGTTACATTTTCTGGTTGTTCCTGGTATAGAGAAATATTGATCTCTTTAAGTTTACCTTTTATCTATGAACCTTTCTGAACTCTGATTACTTCTAATAATATGCTGAATCTTGGTGAATCTCCCTGTGATACTACATGAATGTTTGTATCAAATACAAGTAAGATGTTTCTTTTTTCCTTTCCAATCTTTATTCCTCTTGTTCTTTCTCCTTGCCTTTTCTTTTCCTTTTCTTTTCTCTTCACCTTCTCCATCTTAAAAATAATGGTGGCCAGGGGTTCTAGTTTTTTGTTAAACATAGCGGGGTCCATGAGTGTTCTTGTCTTACTCTGTCCACCTTCCACCCTGTCATCTCCTTGAAAGGTCACAGCAGTTTTTCTGTGAGTCTCTGCCCTCATCTTGATTGATCCCTCCACAGCATTTAGCACTACCGACCTCTGCTTCCTTCACTTCCTGGATGCTTGTACCCCTTCTTCCAGTCGCCTCTGCCCAGCTTGTAGGTGCTGGTGGTGGTACTCGGGCTGCATCCCGCGCCCTCTTCCACCTGACTTGATTGCCCTCCCTGGATGACCTCATCCCTGCCCATGGCACACATCTCCGACGCCTGAAGTCCAAAACCCCAGATCCATTTTTCCCACCCCAGTTCTCCTTTTGTTACCCTATTTCAGTAACTCTCCATGCTGTTGCTTCATGCAGAAACCTGGGTGTCACCCATCACTCTCCCACCCCTTCTCCATCCATTCTTCTTCCTGTAGCACACGTCTCTTCAGTCCTCTCCACCCCTACCGTCATAGTCCTCGTTCCGGCTGCCATGCCCTCTGACCTGTGTTACCATGATCCCTAGTCCCTGCCAGGTGGCTGCCTGGAAGCTGGTAGCTGTAGAACAGCATCCTGATTTTCCTAATCATGCCAGAGACAGCAGCTCCCTTTTTGGCCTGGTTTTTTGGGAGTTGCTTCTGAAAGTTTAGCTAGGCTCCCTTTGTTGATGCCTCCCAATGATTCTGGGAGCTACTAGTATTTCTTAAAAACAAAGTCTCTGCCTCCAGCATTTCCCTTTCCCCACTGTGTGCTCACTTCTACACTTAGGGGTGGGGCTTCTAAAATTCATATGCATGTAATTGCGTCAGCTTCCTGCTCAAAATCCTTCAGTGAATGCCTGTTACTTGTTAGACAAAGTCAGAATCCCTAACAAAGACCATACTTCTGTTTAATCCGTTACTAGGTTACTAGGCTTCTCCCTCAACTTCTCCCTCTTTTGTGCAGAATTTCTTTCATTTCCTGTGACATGCCATGGCCCCTCTCTGCTCTAGGGGCCTCATGCAGAGCCTTGTACCCTGACAGGAACACCTCCACAATCATGTACATTATCCAGGTTTCATGTGGGATAGCACTTCTTTAGGAAACCTTCCTCTACCTTCCAAATCTGTCTGGTGTGACCCCTGCACCTTCTTAGGGCATGTATCCCACCATATTGTGACTCTCTGTGTCCTGCCCACATGGTGACTTCTGTTTGGACAGGTATCTTTAGTCCCTAGCACAGTCCCTGGCGTATGATAAATGTTCAATAACCATTTAGTGAATGACAGTGAAATACACTCCCTCTGTGAAAATGTTACTATTCCTGTGTGTTGATTAACCAAGTTTATCTGGTCCAGGGGATTTATTAAAACCGCACCAATAGCAGTAGTCAGCCAAGCAACCAACCCCCCTTCTTCCTTTCCTTCCTTTACCCTTTTTTACCACTATTAGTTATTGAGCACTTAAGAGCCAATTTAAAGAAATGTGGTTTTTTTATTTGTTTGTTTTTTGCTGCATTGGGTCTTCGTTGCTGTGCGCAGGCTTTCTTTAGTTGCGGTGAGCGGGGGCTACTCTTTGTTGCAGTGCGTGGGCTTCTCATTGCGGTGGCTTCTCTTGTTGTGGAGCATGGGCTCTAGGCGCACGAGCTTCAGTAGTTGCAGCATGCGGGCTCAGCAGTTGTGGTATGCAGGCCCTAGAGCATGCGGGCTTCAGTAGTTGTGGCCCGTGGGCTCTAGAGCGCAGGTTCAGTAGTTGTGGTGCACGGGCTTAGCTGCTCCGCGGCATGTGGGATCTTCCTGGACAAGGGCTTGAACCCGTGTCCCCTGCATTGGCAGGTGGATTCTTAACCACTGTGCCACCAGGGAAGTCCGTAAAGAAATGTTGAGATTAAAATCAATTTGAACTTTCTCAAATTTGAAATAAAGTTGACTAGTAGTCTTGGAACCAAGCCCTTAGGTGTGGCTGGGATGGAAAAGAATCCTTCATGGACTCTCCATTGGTCCCCAGACTTTTTTACTTAGCCAGGATGTCTTCAGTTTATGTGCCCTGGAGAATTACTGTAAACATGGATCCTCCCTCATGTTTCGCCTCCTAAGCCTCTGAATGTGAAGTCCCTGCCTTACTAGAGGTACTTCATTGAATAAGGCAAGAATGTGGTGGAATGCCCTTTCACTGACATAAGAATGGTTTGGATCCTAATCATACAGGGAATGGCCTTTGTAAACCCATTGATCAAGATACAAGATCAGTGACATGTCACTTCTTTTTGTGCAGTAGAGATGCAGATCATTTTTTCCCCTGGGCTGTGGTCTGTTTTACTGTTGAACATGTGCCACTCTTTGGCCTAACTTTGTAATTGTTAAATTTCCAATAGTGATCCAGCTCTTCATGTGCTGAACCTTCATTAAGTGATCCAAATGAAACTGGATATATTTTTTAAATTCTATGAATAGTAACTGTGATTTATTTATGAATTTTTTTAAATCACAAAATTCTTTCAAAGGATTTTAATTGAGCAAAATAGTGCATTAGATTGAGCCACATGAAATTACTGTTTTTGTGGCCCCCAAATGTTAAATATCAGCAAATTCATGTGGTTCCATAATGTTTATGGAGGAATGCTATATAATACTTACTGCTTTTGGCACAGTGAATTTTAAAAATTTCAGTATGTATGCCCTTCAAGTGAAATTAGCAAATTCTATGTCATCTTATAAACAGCTGGATTTTATGTCATTGTAGCAAATAAAAATGTGTCAAGTAAACTAAGGTGGCTGGGTATTTCTTGGTGAATTTAGAAGTGTCTGAAATACACTTCTGTGTGTTTCACAGCGTTTTTCTGGGTTGATTGTCAGTTGTTGTTTTTAAATCTGTGTTTTTTCTCCTATGAGTTACGAAAAATATATAAGCTATATGCCTACTTTGGTTACTTAGAAACCTTGGACAGAACAATAATTTAAAAGTAGCCCCATAAGAAATAGCCATGTAACTTTTAATGCTAATGAGATGTATTTTTTGCCAGAGCCCAACTCGATTTTTATGTAAAAATAAGAAACAAGAACATTGAGATGATTTATTACAGGAAGGGTTTTTATAGGGTTTGGTTTCAGTGAGCTTGTCTGTGACAAAGCAAATTGATGGCAGTGATAGCTAGTGAGGTCACTGTGATGTCAGTACTCCTACTTACCCTGCACATGCTTGCTGGTTTGGAACACTTTATGTGGTCCTGTGATAGGGGAAGCAAGACAGTTCTGTATGCAGAAGCCCATCATGGCTGTAACTGGAGACGAAACAGGTAAGAATTTTAAAGAGGGATTGAAATTCCGCAAGATTGTTTTTGAAGTTTAGAAAAATTATTTAGGAACCTCTGAGTGTTTCAAAAAGTATTAACTTTCTAGTAGCTGAGGAGTAAGACGTTCCTTCTAATCTGTAACCGAATATACTCGGCACTCTGTGAAGGCATCTGAGTGTAACCGCTTCTTTGCTCAGTACTGTGCTGCTTCCCCTTTCTCTCTCTCTCTCTCTCTCTCTCTCTCTCCCTCCCTCCCTCCCTCCCTCCCTCCCCCCTCCCCCCTCTCTCTCTCTCTCCCCCCCCCCCCGTCTCCATTTGCTCTACTAAAATAAGCTGTTGATTCATCTGCAACCTGTTGCAGATCCAGTGCAGCTGCAAGTCAAACACATTTTGTTCAAGTTGTAAAAAAAAAAAAAAAAGTAAGCTTCCGATTTTCTTGCTGTGTTCAAATGTAGCTGCAAGACAGAATAGGAAACACAGCGCGTCAGGGGTGTTTGTGAGCCTGCCGTTCCTTCCGTCCTGTTTAAAATGGTCTGCTTCTCAGCTAACCGGGTTCAAAGGGCCGACGTCATTACATTTCCTGGAATCGGTGCGGCGGGCAGTGGAAAGTTAAACTGCAGGCAGGCAGCACGCTGACGTCAGCCCGAGTCACGCTGTGATTGACTCAGTTCTTTCCGCCCGGCCGCACGCAGGTGGGGGCTGCCACCCTCTCCGCCGGCGCCCGTAGACCCCTAGCAGGTCCCGTGAGCCTCGCCTTAACGTTCCGCTCGAGGTAAGTGTGTGCCTGGCGGGGCCGAGCGGCCTGCGCAGGCGCCTGGCGGGGCCGGAGTGCCCGCTAGCGCCGGGTCCGGGGAGTGCGCATCTTTCAGTGCCGACCCGCACCCACCCGCCCCACCTGCAGTTCTTCCCGGGGGTGGTGCCCTCAGTTACAGGTAATGCTGGTGACTTAGTTACCGGCAGTTGAGTGCCAGCCTGGTGCTAAGCTCGCAGTTGAATTCCTGAAGAGTGGGTGACTGTAAACAGCTTCACCACACCTTATCTCTTCACTTAGTGGGTCTCGGCTCTCTTCCGGATGGGAACATTCCATTGTCTTGAGCAAGTAAAGCCTGTGTTAAATTGTTTTTCTCAAAGAAGTTTTCATGAGGTTTTAGAGGGGCTATAGAATGCAGAAGCCCTCACATAACAGATTTATTGTAAGATATAGATGGACTTAAAATAATCTCAGATACTGCATGTCATATGATTCTTAGAACCAAAAGGCATTTTTATGCATACATGTATTTTCTAAAAATTATTAGTTGGTTTATATCTTTTTTTTTTAAACATCTTTATTGGAGTATAATTGCTGTACAATGGTGTGTTAGTTTCTGCTTTATAGCAAAGTGAATCAGTTATACATATATATATGTCCCCATATCTCTTCCCTCTTGTGTCTCCCTCCCTCCCACCCTTATATCTTTCTTTACTAAGCCTTTAATTCCAATTTTCATGTCCAAACATGAGAGAGAATTATAACAAAAAATAAATGATTTGAGAATACCCAGAATATATTTAAATATTAAATTTTAAAGTAAAAATTTACATAAATGTTTAACCATTGCTTGAAAATAAATGAACATTTTTATGCGTTTATGTTTACAGAGTGAACATACCACTATCCTTGAAAATATTTTTTTTCACAGTTTTACCCATAATGCTTATACATGATTTACCCATTCTAGTTTAAATTTTTCAGAATGCTGAAATTTTTTAAATGTCACTTTTTTCGCAAGACCTCTTTGTGCCTTTGGAAATCATTATTTTTGGAAATCTGGTCAGTTCTCACAGAATCAATTCTATTGAAAATGCTATTTGAAAATGAAAAGCATATTTTATTTGCTTTTTCGAGGAGCCCAAAGAGCACAGGATTTAAGGGGCCTTTTCAAGGTGTAGTAGAGCAGCTTTGGGGCCCACCTTTGGAGTCCCAGTTCCGCCCCCTCCCCGTGTGGATTGCAACCAAGTGGACCGAGCTAGATATTTGACTTGCAAACTTTTTGACTATGACCCACATTTTACAGCATAATGCCATAGACCTTGTGTGTGTGTATGTGTATTTATATAAAACAAGTACATTTATATAAAACAAGTTTCAAAAATAGTGCTTATCCTTACTCTATGTGATGTACTCATACTTGTCTATTCCATTCTTTTTTTAATGCTATTCTTGACCCATGAAATTAATTACTGAATTACTCATGGTCTACAACTTATAGTTTGAAAAGCTGATCTGGACCAAACTCAGGCTCCAAAATAATGACTGGCCTGGTAAAGGTTTTAGGAGCATTTGCTTACAGGATCATAGAATCGAATGTGAAAGTGAATATCTTTGGTTTATAGAATTATATTATTGATTCTGTTGGGTATAGTTTAAAGTTTTATTAGAAATAGTTCTTGGCTTTGTTCATAAGCTGATTATGTTTAGGAGCCTAATTCCATACCCTTTAGTCTCCAAGTCTAAAAAACTCTGATGAATTGTATTCAGCCTGGATTTCTGAATTGTTAAAAAACAAATATTACAACTTAATTCAAATTTGGAAAACAGTATCTTAGTGAATAAGGATGCATTTTACCTTTGTGAAAAGAGGCTGCTGGAAAAGGTTTTTATTTGGAAATTCTCACGTAAAGGAATGTTTTGGATCAAGTTATAACAGCTTCTTGAAGTTGGTAGCGAAGCAAGTTATAATCATGTTGGAAATGAAAACAAGAAGTCACTCATCTACCTTAAGTTTCCATAAAACTCCAAACCTGTGTGGAAGGTATACTGAAATTGCCTCCTCACTGTTTCTGAAAAATTTTTAATGAAATATAGTTTAGGATAATTGTTTCACTTTGTCCAGTTTTATATGCCTATATGAATACGTTGCCTAATAAAATAATTATGATGATGCTTTGCATTTACATAAACTTTAAAATTAAAAAAATCACTTATGGGGTGAGTGCTATCAAAGAAGCTGTCAGATCACGAGAGACCCACAGGAAGCAGTAATATGGGTTAAAGGATCAGGGCAAGCCTCAATGAAGAAACCATGTTTAAATACCGGAGAGGAGAAGCACTTTCCATGCATTCTCACTGAGGCACTTAGCGCAGATATTGTTACACTCATTTGCATGTAACTGAACAGGGATCGGATCGGAGTGGGTAAAGGCTCTCCTAGCTCACAAAGCTAGCAAGTGGTGAACCCGTTTGGGTTTTCAGACTCCTTGTCTGGTTCTGTTCACACCATATTACATTGCTGCTCAAAATCCACCTGACATTGGTAAATTAATGCTACGGTTAGATGAGTTATAATAGCATACTACACACTGCTTATAAAACATGCAAAATGAAGTTAGCATCATGTTAAGTAGTCAAAATGGATTTTTTCTAGAATATTTATTATTACTCTCATAGGACAATAGAGCATATATTTGCTATTATAGAGAACCTTAAATTTCAATATTCATAATTTCATCTTTTTACATAGACTTTTTTTGTCACTTTAAGAGTTTCACTTAATAAACAACTCAGGAAGGTCCCTTATATGTGTAACTTAAAATAAAAAATAGTACTGGCTTAATTCCACATGGTCTGTCTGTTATAGTAATTGTAGCAAATTTGAAAATGATCAGTACTTAGTTACACTTATATAGGATTTCATTTTCCTGGAAAAAGTGGAGCAATGGAGGAGGGAAAGTTTTTGACAGTGTGAGATACCAGGCGAGGACAAGCCTGATTTGGGCATTTTGAGTACTGGTGTGGTGGTGGGGAGGAGAGGATCAAAAGGAAAAGTGAAGATGTCCTTGGTTCGCTGGAGCCAGGGAAAGAAGCCCCTGCTAACAAGTACGGCTCCTAAGTCACCTCCATTGCGTGTTACTTCAGTGTGTTTGGGATTAGTGACGCAGAGCAAAATGACATATGAAGGGAGGAGCTGCACATAGAAAAATGTTTCTATTCAGCTGATGTGCTCAGAGATCTCAGTAAACCAATAAGCAAGTAATATCACCATCATTTGGGGTGTTGATAAACTGTTTCACTTTGGAAGCTATCAAGATAGGCATTTGGCTGAGTTTCTTGTTTCTTTCTTGGTTAGAAAGAAACAAACACCTTTTACTTGTGAGGTTTTCAGTTTTCTTATTACCAGTCTGATGAGATTGTATCGTGTTTCTTTGTGATCCTCCATCTTCGAGGTTCTCTTTTAAATGATTATGCACATTAAAAAGGACATTTTATATTATCTTTTAATGATTTATTCTCTAAAGGGATATAATAAAATATAGTAGAAATTTTAAAAGCTTTTTAAGGGGCATATTTTTTAAACAAAATAAGGAATAAGAGCCATACGTTTCAGTCATTCTATTACCTAGGTTTGTTAGAAGGGAAACTCCAGGGGAAAATATGGTTGTTATATGTCTTTTAATTATACAGTATAAGCATAATTTGGAACATTGTCTTTCAGAACTTAAGGAAGGGAAGAGGAAGGGAACTAACATTTGATGAAAGCCTACCATGTGCCAGGCACTGTGCTAGACACTTTGACATACATTATAGGGTTTATTGTGAGTATTAAATGAGATCATGTATCCCCATTTTACAGATGAGGAAACTGAACTTGCCCCAAGTCACATATCTGGTAAGTGGCACAGCTGGACTAGAACCCAGACTCCAAATCCCATGCTTTTTCTGCTGTACCGTGTTTAAAGCTTGCAAAGAGAGGTATGAAGTTACTGACCAGAGTTGAGAGTCCTAGGAATTTTCTTTCCCATGAAATATTGACACTAAACCTAAACTTTTTTTTCATGTCAGGAGTTAGATGGTTGGAATCACACTGTAATTACAACTCCTCTGTTTCTAAAATGCCAGGGTAGATAAGTAATATTTAAGGGAAGACTTAAGAAATAATGCCTTTTATCAAGAAAGGTCAGTTTGAATAAATATATGGCATCTTATCGGGCTTTCCATGGCTTAGTGTTAAAGACTTAGCTATAATAACAATAGCTAATTATAGTCTTACAATAATAAGATTGCTTATTTTAAACATTCTGAATGGCAGTGGGCTTTTGCAAAACCTTGAGAAGTTCAAAATTTACTTTGTGGTGCACATGTAAACTCACAAAGCACCCATTGTATGCCGAGGACTGTGCTAGAGTCTAGGGTAAAAAAGATATCCCTGACTTGCCTTTAAAGTTTGCTGCCTTAGAGTAAAATTAATGTATAAATATCTTTTTCTTATTCTTCTTCAGTCATGAGCTTGAAGCCCCCACTGATGGCCCATTTATTTTCAGAAATAATTTATACAGTGAAATTCTAGCATAAAAAATAATTTGGACACTTTCAGTAGTTAAGATGGAACAGGAATTGGCCTTCTTAAGAGTACAGGGATCAGAATGTGTCATCGAAGAATGTAGTATGGTTCTCTGAACTGTGATCCTCAATAGCTAACCTGCTTTAAATCACCACTGCATCCATAACACTAGAAACTAAAGCTAAGATAAAAACTTTTGGATAACTTGTTTCAAAAACAAAACTTTTTGACATTTGGATTTCCTCAAAACAAGAGATTCTCTTTGCCCATATCTTATTAACATGCTTGCTAATGTGATCATATTTGAATATATGGAATTCATCCACTGATACTTATTCAGTGACCATTAGAATAGTACTGTCATATAGATTCGTTGGGATATTACAGAAATTTATACAAATTCCTACTAATTTATACTAATTCCTGTTTCTGGCTTGAACTAATGAGCTGCAAACTGATTTTTGTTGAAGGAGATAAAATGAATATACACTATGTCTGAAAAATTGTAATAAAACCCAGTTTGTTAGCTAACATCCAGAACTAATACATCCAAATATATCATTCCCTTCCAAGTTATCATTTTAAAGCGGTATGTTTTCCTGAGCTGTTGCTCAAAGTGTTTTAAGAATACTTCTTTTGAAAGTGCCATTGTTCTTCCTGGTGCCAAGTTTGGTCCTTGGAGGGTAGTTTCAGCTTTTGGAAATAGGCACAAGTTTAGAACCATTTCTGGTTTTAAGACCAGTGAATGAACTTTACTTTTCACCTGCAAAGTATTCCTGCCCACCCCGACTTTTTCCTTTTTTGAAAAAATGGTTACTCAAGCATTCTGCTTTAACTTACAGTACAAAAAGTACACACAAAACTCGAACAAGCACAGCAAACCCCTCTGTACCTTTCTATTCATTGTATTGCACTCTTTGTCAGCAGTGTTTGGCAAGAGCAACCCTAGACCGAGGTCTGCATCCCTGCTGCCTGCAAATGTCAGCATAATGACACATGGACTTCTTCTTCGTTGCTGGCCATTGTTCCAATTTTAGAAAGCCTCTGTTGCCTCCAGCGGGTTCCATTGTTTAACCTTTATTATCCCATAGCCACCTTCCCTTGATGTGGATAAAGAGAAAAGGAGAGAACCATGTTGTTCTGTGCACCGTTCTAGCTCCTCTGGCAATATGATTAAAATATTTTAAAAAAAATCTTTAGTAAGTTTACAACTGATTTTTAAAGTTATCTTCTTCAATATTTCAAAAATTTCTATGACACCTAATGAGACATATGTATGTACAATATTTTAATTAGTCATGAAAACAAATTTAGGATTTTTCCCAAGTTTATTAATAGAGATTCTGCTGGTGATCATTATATCTATCACAGTTACTGTTTATTCACCATTGTTTATTAAATTATATATAGAAAGAAGAACCTTATAAATGATATTTTTGTAAACCTTATGAAGAATTGAATGATCTTCACCCAAAGCCCTTTTTTTTTTTTTTTTTTGCGTTACGCGGGCCTCTCACTGTTGTGGCCTCTCCCGTTGCGGAGCACAGGCTCAGCGGCCATGGCTCACGGGCCCAGCTGCTCCGCGGCATGTGCGATCTTCCCGGACCGGGGCACGAACCTGTGTCCCCTGCATCAGCAGGCGGATTCTCAACCACTGAGCCACCAGGGAAGCCCCCAAAGCCATATTTTTATTCTTTCACCTAACTCTTGAGCCCTAGAGGGAAGACACCTGGCATTTACCCAAAAGAAGCACATAGATCAGTTTTCAATTAACATTTTAAACTGCTTGGCTATTTTCAGTGATAATATTCTACTTAAGTGAAAAAAGTCTGTGTCTCCCTTTGGGTAAAATTTTGTTTCTTACTCAATAGGTATAATACATTTTAATGACATACAGCAGTGATGCATTTCATATTTTGATTGGGATTTAGATCAGACCAATTTTTATAGGATTTTATAGGATTTTTTAACCTTTTTCTTGCATTTAGCTTTGAGAGAGCATGTATTTTGTAATATCTCATCAAAACGTCAAATTAATTCTGGACCATACGTTCTCAAAGTTGACACATTGGTGGTAGAAACATGTTTAATCACTTAAATCCATCTGTCCTTCCTAGGAACCTGTGTTTATTGCAGTAGATAGACAAATTTTGAAATTAAATTATTACACTTTGGGACTTTTAGTATTCGCTCTGAATACTAAATAAATATTTAAATCTGTCATTTAACTGTGATTATACTATAATTAGAAAATGTGTTTTAAAAAATGAATACTTAGAAATGTATTATTATCCCAAGAAATCTAAGAAAGACAAAAATTATCCTTCCCTAGAGAAACCAGTTTTAAGTAGAGCTTTCCTGTTTCTTATTTTGTCCTTGTTTTTAAGCTGAAAATACAGTAAGCTAGTATTTTCCTTCCAGTACCAGTACCAGTACCAGTCATCACCTGTTAATAAGACTTGCACTTAAAGACATTCAGGAACTGTTTCAGGCATGCTGCAGGGTTTAGGAAAATCTCTTAGCTGGGGTATTCAGAGGATGGAGATGTTCTTCTTAATTAAAATGTTTGCAGTGGTGTGCTAGGGCCAGCTCCCACTCATTTGCTGGGGCCAATTATTAAGTTTTCAGGATTTTTATGAACTGGTTGCAAAAACAGACATTATTAAAAACTAAAGATATAAATACATATATATTTAACAAATTACATTAAAAACAACATTAATAAATACTTAAAACTCATCATTTCTAATAATTGTATCTATGCTCTTGAGGTTATTTACATCTATTTTGTCTGTATGGTGTGCTACTTATTGTTGTATGTCTTTCCAACTCTACATTTAGTGAAGTCATATCGGTAGCTTGAAATTGGCCATGGTGAAAGCATTTACATCATGGGAATGATAAACACTACGGACCAGGGCTTTTTTTTTCCCCCTTAGAGAGCTGGTGGTTAAATATTTATCAGCACACCACTGATTTTAGGCTAAATGAACTATCAGTTGAAAAGCCTGTCTACTTTAGCCTTTGATAAAAACCTTTCAATTAAATGTATAGAGCATGCTGAGTATCATTGTTCCAAATGCTGAAGGGATCTTTGATACCTAAAATTTCTATAATGTTCAGAATAATCATCTTAAACATTAGCAAGCTCACCTCTTAAAACATGTAAAAAGAAGTATGTTATTTCCAGGTCAATTTTACGTAAAATATCAAGTCATAAGTTGTTTATATAACGTGATATTTTGTTTCATTGCAGCCACCACTGGTGACATGCCGACTTACCAGATCCGAGCTCCAACTACTGCTTTGCCACAGGGAGTAGTGATGGCTGCCTCGCCGGGAAGCCTGCACAGTCCCCAGCAACTAGCAGAGGAAGCAACACGCAAACGAGAGCTGAGGCTAATGAAAAATAGGTAAGATGTTTCACTAGAAACCGCAACCACTTAGGGGACATATCATTTATTACTGTGGGGCTTTTAAAAAATTAACTTTTCCTCAGCTATTTCTCCCAAGTTACATGTTGTGTGGCATTTTATGTGGGCTTGTGCTCTGCATGTGCTAAGTAAGTCTTCTAGTCAGAGTTCCAGGCATGAAACTGTTTCATCAGCAGGCCGTACATCCTCATGTGTTTTAGGGTAATGTCTAAAAGATACATTCATTTTTTTTTTTTTTTTTTTTTTTTTCGGTACGCGGGCCCCTCACTGTTGTGGTGTCTCCCGCTGCGGAGCACAGGCTCCGGACGCTCAGGCTCCAGACGCACAGGCTCAGCAGCCATGGCTTACGGGCCCAGCTGCTCCACGGCACGCGGGATCCTCCCAGACCGGGGCACGAACCCGTGTCCCCTGCATTGGCAGGCGGACTCTCAACCACTGCGCCACCAGGGAAGCCCGATACATTCATTTTTTAACTGATAATGGAAGGACTTTATTACAAATAAAGATTCATTTTGTACTTGGTATTTACTTTGTGAAGTAGGTGATACGTATAATTTTTAGCTTCTTTGTGAGCAAAATAAATCTGAGTGTGAGTTCAGAATTTTCTAAGTCTTTTACATGTAGTTTTCTTTTATCTATTTTGTAACTTTGTTTTTTCTCTATTATACCCAAGTACAATCTATTGTGAAAAATTCTAGCTGGGGACAAGTACAAAGCAAGAGGAAGAGTTAAAATTACCCACAGCCCCACCGCATAGAGATGCCTCCTATCGTACATACGCTTCCAGTTCCCTCTCTCATTTTCTCACGTGTTCTTGCACATTTCATTGGCTAGAAATAAACAAGAGAGCCCCTAGGTGCACGGGATTCTGAGAAGGGTCTATTTTAGCTTCCAAATTTCAGTTTCAGAGCAGGACAAGAGAAAAGCAGATGATGAATGGCTCTTCGGTTGCTCAGTGTCTGCTGAGCAAGTTTTCAGTGCTTGTTTCTACCGTTTTTTTGTGGGTTTTTTTGCGATACGTGGGCCTCTCACTGTTGTGGCCTCTCCCGTTGCGGAGCACAGGCTCCGGACGCACAGGCTCAGTAGCCATGGCTCACGGGCCCAGCCGCTTCGCGGCATGTGGGATCTTCCCGGACCGGGGCACAAACCCGTGTCCCCTGCATCAGCAGGCGGACTCTCAACCACTGCGCCACCAGGGAAGCCCTCTACCATTTTTTTTTTTTAACTCACACATAGCTTTCACATGAGAGTAGGTCTGGTTATTCTCCCTTACTTTACAGATGAGAAACTGAGGTTCAGAGAGGTCAGGTAACAAGCTGATTAAGATCACACAGCCCAAACTGGACAGAACCTGGAACTGCAGTCAGGCCGTCTTTCCCCAGAGCCCACCCTGCACTAACACCAGGTCACCTCAAAGAGACCCCGGTGTCAGCTGCAGATTTAGCTCTATGGAGAGTATGTAGGATTTACTTATTAATGTCAAAGACCTCTTACACATTCTCTCAGCTAAATTCCTTGGCTGGCATTCATAATAGATACTTAATTGTATTTCTGCCAATCCAGCTACAGTTGTTATTTCTTTAATAACCTTGTCAGCTTTTCCTCTTTGCCATGTACTTCCTCTCCATGCTAAGGGTATATCCAGACCAATGCAAGGCCTGAAAATGGAGCTAACTATTAATAGAAGAAACAGGTGTCTTCCTTAGCCGAGACTACTTAGGAATGTACCACCTACTGGTGTGGCCATCCAGAGCTTTGTGCCTGGAATATTTTGACTCTGGTAACATGCATGCAGGCGCATGAGACACGAAGTATCCATACTCACGAGAAATAGCACAGCTTGGTAAATTACACTTGAAACATTAGACATCCCACAACACAGCTATTCGACATTTAAAATTTCATTTAGTAGTAACTTGTTTTGTAAAATGACCATCTATCTTCCTTCCAGACCTAGAATTTAATATAATGATTTAATCACAAAAACCTTGGTGTTCAGAAATGTATTTTAGTTTCTTTGTGGAAGAGTTGAATTGTGTTCCCAAACTGGCAAACGTATAAGTGTGCTTGGATTTATTCTTGGCATTGCCGTGTGCATGATTTAGATTAAATTCATCTGTGCTTATCAGATTGTGTTCACTTTTACACTGTTAATTTTTCTGTTAACCAGTTAAGAAGTCTGAGAACCTTTCACGTTCACAGGGTGATGGCTTTGTTCTTGGCTGGGGAGTAGGGCTCGATCTTTTCCTGCAGTTCATTGGGATTTCAAGGGCTCTCTTCTGCTGACCCTTGCTTCCCACAGAGAAAACACAGATAACCAGTTGTTAGTGAGCATCAACTATCCTAAAAATAAAACAGAATTGGCCACATGTGTTGCATGTGTCACTCCTAGTCCAGAATTGCAGCAGTGCTAACTGGCATTACAGTAACTGGCGATTAGACGTTCAACACAACTTTTGCTTATACATATTTGAATTACCTGTTTCAATGTAGGCTTTTTGATATGATGGGTACGCCAAAGGCAGTTATTCTCAAAGGAACACTCCAAAATAAAACTGTTATCAGAGGGTATATTCTCTAGAGGAGTTCAATGATGTAGTAGCCCCCCCCCCCCCACCCTGAAAAGAAGGAGAAAGAAAGAAAATGTTGGCCATGTCCATTGTATTTTGGCAGGGTTATGTGTGAAAATGACTAACTCAGCTCCTCTGTTTGTTTGTGTGTGTTGCTTTGGCTGCTGGTCTGGCCTTCCTCTGGGCGTGTCTGCAGTGCTTTAAATCCTGGTTAGCAGATGCATCTCTCGCGTCCTTTCCATGACTTCAGCTGTGGTGTTCTCACATTTCTGGATTTAAGTTATCTGAATTATTGAGGGTTGTATTCTGTACCCTCTCTTCTCTCCTTCCTTAGTTTTCAGAAGCAGAGTCCCTTCTATTTTGGTTTATGAAAATGTGCATGATTTGTTTATTGTTATTCTTATCCATGTTGTTTTCTAGCCGACAAACTGTTGGCTTGCAGTCATGATTGATCTTGTTTTACTGAGATTTAGTCTTGAAGAATTAAAATCTCCAGTGCTGACACTGGTTTCTAAGGATTAATTTTTCTAATCATTTTTGATCAAATAAAGTTAACTCATTGTGATGGAATATGTGGCTTTTGGTGGACAAAAATAATTAAGAGAATTGAAAAGATCTGTAAATGTTTTTGTAGAAGTTCCACTTGGGGATGTGGTCCTATCGTTTCGGTTACTGAAAATCTTGCTGGTCACTGTGACCATGGGACGTGTGCCCTAAGAAAACACCATTTACAACGGATGCCGGGCGAATTGTTGTGCTCTGCCGTCGTTCCTGCTGTCTTAGGCTAACCTCCCAATGAGGCATGTGCTCGGTTACGACTGTTGTGCGGCTCCGTGCGGACATCCCCAAGGACTGACCGGCAGTTGAGTCTGGGGGGCAGAGACTCACAAGCCGCTCTGGATTGTGCTGAGAGGTTGTTCCTGTTGTCATTTGCCTTGTGTTGGTTCCAGGGAAGCTGCCCGGGAGTGTCGCAGGAAGAAGAAAGAATATGTCAAATGTCTTGAAAACCGTGTGGCTGTGCTTGAAAACCAGAACAAGACTCTCATTGAGGAACTCAAGGCCCTCAAAGATCTTTACTGCCGTAAAGCAGAGTGACTTTGACTTGGGCCTTGTTTGCCCAGAGCTCTAATCAAGGCAGGAGATGCAGCAGTCTTACTAATTGCCATGTGGACTTGTGGAAGGGATGCTTGTGACCCTTCAGAACCCAGTTTGGCTTAGGGTTTGGAATCGCATTGGGAATGTTGTCCCAGGATTTGGAACACCACGATCACATTTACCAAGCTTACTTCAACCTCCCTGTCAGTAGCATGCATGTGAAAAAAAATGTTTTGTTTTTGCCCTTTTGCTTCTACTCTCTTATAGGGAAGCTGCTAAAGAATGTCGACGTCGAAAGAAAGAATATGTCAAATGTCTGGAGAGTCGAGTTGCAGTGCTGGAAGTTCAGAACAAGAAGCTCATAGAGGAACTGGAAACCTTGAAAGACATTTACTCTCCTAAAACAGATTAGTAGAAATATTAAACTATGAACTGATTGCAATATGTACAGTTGCTTTTGAAGGCAATACAATATAAAGCCAGCAAGAATTATGGCTTTTTTTTTCCCTTTATCATTCATCGTATTTTCTAATCTCTAACATTCCCAAACTGCTTCACTGTACGTAGTTAACTCTTAGCTGTAACTTCAATTTTTTAAAAGAGGCAAACTGTAAAAAAAAAAAAATTCTTAAAATGCAACATTTGTAAGGCTTGTTCCAGTGCCACATATTTGCAGTTCCCGATCTCTGTGTCATGAACAGTGTCCTATGCAATAAAAATTTTTTGCAGGTCTTTAAAAATCATTTTAGGAAAGGATGATCAAAGATAATGCATCCAGCAGTACAATAAAAGTAAACCACAAAAAATACCTCAGGAAAGAACTGAAAGAAAGAAAGAATTGAAAGAATCTAATGACATGCCTATGTGAAAATAATAGCCTATAAATGAATTTATGGCATTTGCAGATTTTTATATTGGTTGCTTTGTAAAGAAAATATTGTATTGCTGTCCTTGAATGCCATAGTTGAAGAGAGTTTTTAATAGAACCATGTTGGTTACACTTTGTAGTGTTTGGTGCTCATTTAACTATCTGAACATATACTACAGTTTTTACTCTTGTGTAACATAAAAGATCTTGCAGAAGTTTTTAGTGTCGGTTTGCTATTACATGATGAACATTAACGCAAATTTTAATATCTGTCCTGATTTAAAGGTTTAAGTTAGAATTGTATTTGCATACCGTCAAGGGGGTCCACTGCCGATTTCCACAGTGGGTCGTGATCTCCGCAGTGTTCTTTCTGCCATCTCATCAGAAGCTCGGCCCCAGGGCTTTTACACAGAAGAGCAGCTATGAGAGGTTCAGCTGGTATGATGGAGTAGGCCTTTCTGCAGATGGTCTGGAAATCTCCTGCTGGTGGCCCTCTATTTTGAGTTTTGGCTAACAACCATAGGAGTTTTGTTTTTTGTGTTTTATAAATTTATTTATTTATTTTTGGCTGCGTTGGTCTTCGTTGCTGCGCGCGGGCTTTCTCTAGTTGCAGCGAGCGGGGGCTACTCTTCATTGCGGTGCACGGGCTTCTCACTGCGGTGGCTTCTCTTGTTGTGGAGCACAGGCTCTAGGCACGTGGGCTTCAGTAGTTGTGGCTCACAGGCTTAGTTGCTCTGATACATGTGGGATCTTCCCAGACCAGGGCTCGAACCCGTGTCCCCTGCATTGGCAGGCAGATTCTTAACTACTGCGCCACCAGGGAAGTCCCAACCATAGGAGTTTTAAAGTAAAAACTAAAACAACCCAAAATTTTATTTTCCACTTCAAAACAGCTACTTTTAGGTCAAACATTTTTTAGTCTGCACATTCAGATGAAATTCATTACATGGGGTGATTACTGGTATCCACATTTCATCCTGCTTTTATAATAAAAAACTTCAAGGTATAAGCCCAAAGCCCTAACCACAAGATGCTCTGTCACCTCATTCTCCGGTGGGACATATGTTGAAGGCCTCCTGTGGGCTAGACTTGCTGCATTTTCTGCTGTGACTCCTGACCTGTTAAGGCTGCCCCTCCCCTAGTTTCAGTAGTGGAGCTGGTCATTGTGTGGAGCTGTGTGTTGCGGGGTAGAGAGCAGGAGGCCGTCGTGCAGAGTCTAAGTGCTATCCCCACACCGTCATCCCCTTCCCTTATCTGCAACTCCCAGGAGGTTGGGCGGGCATGCCGTTTGGGGCTTTCTCTAGAAATACTTATTCATCCTACAGAGTCTGAGCTCTGAATATCTTATATCTCAATTTTTGTCTTTTGTTCTACAGAGAAGTAAGATGAGGAAAGAAGACAAGAAAGAAAAGAGGAAAGGAAAACCCCAGGTTTCAGGTGAAGGAAAATGGTGCTTTGTACTCACACATTCATCGTTCACACAGTTCACTCATCCTTTCATTCAGTTTATCAGTCAGTCAGTCACTGTAAATGACGTGTGCTCAGAATGTGGACACCGAGAGGGCAACCCAGGGATGTCGAGGCAGGAGACGCTCTGTGTTAGAACTGGAGGAAGCTGTAGGCAAGGTCAGATGAACTCTTCCTGCAGGAGGCAGACTTGGAAGTGAGTGGTACTGCTGGGGGGTGGGGGCAGAGTGGTGCATCCAGATGGGGTACAGAGCAGGCACGCCCCAAAAGGAGCTGGAGTCAAGGAGATGGGGGAGGTGAAGTTAGGACTCACCAGGGGTTGGTTTGGTGTAACAGAGAGCGTGCGTGCATATGTGTACCCCACTGTGTCGTCTCAGGGGAAGGAGATTGCATCTGACTACTTGGGGCCCTACATAGCTGATGTCCCCCCTTCTCCACGGTGGCTTAAACAGTGAGGAAATGTTATCACCTCACAAAACCCCAGGCGCAGAGGTGGGAGATTCAGTGTCTCAACCCGGCCTCACGACCGTTGGCTCCCTGTGTAGCTGGTTCCCCGATCCGGATATTGCTGCCCGGGTACAGGCACCAGGGGGGCAGCTGGCAGCTCCTCTTCCGTTTGTCCTGTCTTAAGAGCAAAGGGAAACCTGCACAGAAGACCTTCAGCAGTAGACGCCCATCATACTCCTTCTGTAACTGCTCGCTGGCAAGGAGAGTGGAATTAAATGCTCTGGATTACTAGTGAGGATTCAACCCCTGGGGTGGGGAGGGTTCCAGGCTTCTGCGAAGCATATGGCCAATCGGTGCAGAATAGAACTGGGTTCTGCAAGACCAGGGTGTGGGCAGCTGGCGGTGTCTGCCATACGGATGATGTTTGAGGCCGCGGCTGGTGGGGAGCTGGGAAAAGCTGTGTGACTCGGGGCTGGAGCCAGGCTGTCGGAGCCGCACGGGACTCCTCCAGATTCCGGCTCATCTGATTTGTCCCTGGAAGCAGACCTTTTGCTGCTAGATTAGCATGATTCGCTAGGTCTCCACCCAGCCTTAGCAGATGCTGCCTACAGCCTCCTGGTGGCCAGAGCGAGCCGTATGTTGGAAGCCGTGTGAACATGGCTCATCTTGTGCAACAGTGTTGCGCAGAGTCCAGAGCTGTCACTGCATCTGTGGCTTTTTTTTAATCCTAAGAGTTTCCGCATCTGGACTTCTGGAGATAGAAATTACTGATCCTGGGTCAGGGGATTAGACCACCTCTGCCCACAGCCCTGCAGTTATGGGGTGCACGGGGGAGGCACGTGAAGCTCGCCTTTCAGCTCACCAGCTCCCCGGAGGGAAGGTGTAACCTTTTAAAAATACAAATTGTGGACTTGCCTGGCGGTCCAGTGGTTAGGGCTCTGCGCTTCCATTGCGGGGGGCATGGGTTCCCTCCCTGGTTAGGGAACTAAGATCCCACGTGCTGCGGGGAGCAGCCATAAATAAATAAAAATACAAATTGTCTCTTTTTAGTTTTCAAAAATCAACATGTTAAAAAATAGTTTAATTTTTAATATTGGTAAGATGTACTTGAGGTTCAAAATTCAAACTAAAAAGTCTGTCTCCCATCCCTGGCTCCAAGCCACCCGGGAGGCAACCACTGTCACCAGTTTCCTTTTTGTGAAAGAGATTCACCTGTTTCCTTAGATTCCTGTCCCATCTTCAGGGCTGTGGGATGAGGAGTTTCTGGGAAGAGACACAGGGAGTCAGCGTGTTCATTCCTTCAAGTCTACAAGTGACAAGGGGTCCAGGAGGAGGGGACCAGGGGCCCTGGCAACACTGGCCCTTTGCTGGCACTTCCTAGACTCTTCCGTTACGTCCTGAGTCCTGTGGATGCTCTAACCACGCAGTTGTCATCATCAGAAGTAATCGCTGCCGTTCACTGAATGCTTTCCCTGTGCCAGGCACCAAACCGTGCACCCTACGGGGCTTATCACACCTAATTCTCGTCAGTGTTGGTGCTTTTATCATCATCCCCATCTTGCAGATGAGGAAGCAGGCTTGGAGAAGGTAAGTAACTTGCCCAAGGTCACAAAGCTGTTAGGGCTCAGGGCCAAGAGCAAAGCCGGCAGGGAGCGAGGGAGCCGGGACCCAAAGCAGGAAGGTGGCCGGAGGGGGTGTGTGCTGGCCAGGTAGGTGGTTGGTGGAGACAGTTCTGTGGTCCAAGTGGGTGGACTTAAGAGCACCCGAACGTTTCCTGTTCTAACGGACAAAAGCAGGCATCCTTTCTCTCTGCTGTTTAAAATCCATGACGCTGATCAGGAGAAAATGATCCTGCAGTTTTAAGGACTAGCTGTTGGGATATCAATCAAAGCTACAGATGTACACATTGAAATAGAATCTTCAAGCTAAAAGAGGTCATAAAGGTATAACTTACTCCTTTAATTTTATAGGCAAGGAAACCAGATTTTAGGTTGATTTACTTAAATGTTTATAGTTATTGGGAATGGAGAGACTCAGAACTCTTAACTAGTATAGTCATCTTTATATCCCCATGATGCCTCTCTTTTTCTATAAACTGGGTTTTCGACCAGCTTTTGGTGAAAGCATAGCTTTCTAGAAAACATTAGCTCTTGTTGTCCCTGAAACAACGGGAGGATGCTGGACCCAATGGGAGGATGCAGGACCCTGCTGGACCCATCGATTGCTGACACACGGCACAATGTCTCTAGAACAGCTGGCTCTTAATGAGGCTCGTGATGGGTCCTGTTTTTACTGTCTGGTGAGCTCTGGGAAGCACTGACATGGCAGACTAGTGTCGGGCTTGACTTGGGAATAAATTTTTAAATTCTTACCTTTTATTTATTCATTCATTCATTTATTTGTGGCTGTGCCGCTCGGCTGGTGGGATCTTAGTTCCCCAACCATGGATCAAACTGGGGCCCAAGGCAGTGAAAGCACTGAGTCCTAACCACTGGGGAATTCCCAAATTCTTCCCTTTCAAAACACAGTAACTATTGGTACACTTTTGAGGAAGTAAGTAGCCCAGATAAGGAGGCTCTTAATGAAAATATGATTTTTATTTATTTTATAATTTTTGGGCCATGCAGTTCCCTGACCAGGTATTGAACATGGAACCCCATCAGTGGAAGCGTGGAGTCCTAACCACTGGAGCGCCAGGGAGTTCCCTGAAAGTGGGCTTTTTAGATAGAGGACAACATGAGTGTGCCCATGTGTCTATTTGTGTTTATCATTCCCTGTGTTGAGATTTGGTTCAGCAGCTCTGGACGTTCCTATCTCTGGCCAGTACCATGCCTGTTTCTGCAGACACTCATTTTGGAGAACACTGACCACGTGGCCTGGGTCAGGCCTTACCCCATCTCCCTCTAAGCCATGGTTGCCCTTGAGTGGCTGTTCCTAGCCTGCATTTATTGAGCACACAAGATGGTTTAATGCCACAGCCCTACATAGTGTATATGCTGTTTCTGTAATTCCTTTTCTTTGAAATATTTTTAGTCTATGAAGACTCCAAAAACTCGTGGGTGGGCTCGTTCTCTGTCTAGCTGTGACCCGCCGAGGCAGCGCGGCAGCATGGGGACGGTAGCCTTGCCCCGCTACTGCAGCACTAGGGTGTCAGTTGGTCCCGCCCGGAACACTTCAGTTCTGCCCTGCAAGGATAGATATATTTAATAACTGATTGGTGTGTCCCTTTAATGTAAGAAAATGGAAACTGAACAGCCAGAGGAAACCTTTCCCAACACCAAAATCAATGGCGAATTTGGTAAGTGCCCTGCTGAAGATATGGAAGAGGAACAAACTTTTGAAAGATCTAGAAACACTGATGAGATGGTTGAATTAGGCATTCTGCTTCAGAGCAAGAATGCTGGGGCAGTGATTGGAAAAGGAGGCAAGAATATTAAGGCTGTCCATACAGACTACAATGCCAGTGTTTCAGTCCCAGACAGCAGTGGCCCCGAGTGCATATTGAGTATCAGTTCTGATACTGAAACAATTGGAGAAATTCTGAAGAAAATCATCCCTACCTTGGAAGAGGGCCTGCGGTTGCCATCACCCACTGCAACCAGCCAGCTCCCGCTCGAATCTGATGCTGTGGAATGCTTGAATTACCAACACTATAAAGGAAGTGACTTTGACTGCGAATTGAGACTGTTGATTCATCAGAGTCTGGCTGGAGGAATTATGGGGCTCTAAGGCGCTAAAATCAAAGAACTTCGAGGAACACTCAGACAACAATCAAGCTTTTCCAGGAACGTTGTCCTCAATCCATTGACAGAGTTGTTCTTATTGGAGGAAAGCCTGATAAGGTTGTAGAGTGCATAAAGATCATCCTTGATTTTATATCCGAGTCTCCCATCGAAGGACGTGCTCAGCCTTAGGATCCCAATTTTTACGATGAAACCTATGATTATGGTGGTTTTACAATGATGTTTGATGACGGCCGTGAACGTCCCGTGGGATTTCCCATGCCGGGTAGAGGCGGTTTTGACAGAAGGCCTCCTGGTCGGGGTGGGCGTCCCATGCCTCCATCCAGAAGAGATTGTGATGATAAGAGCCCTCGCCAAGGACCTCCTCCACCTCCTCCTGGACGAGGGGGCCGGGGTGGTGGCAGAGCTCAGAATCTTCTTCTTCCTCCACCACCACCACCTAGAGGAGGAGAGCTAATGGCCTATGACAGAAGAGGGAGACGTGGAGACCGTTATGATGGCATGGTTGGTTTCAGTGCTGATGAAACCGGCGACTCTGAAGTAGATACCTGGAGCCCATCAGAGCGGCAGATGGCTTATAAACCACAGGGTGGCTCTGGATATGATTATCCCTATGCAGGGGGTCGTGGCTCATATGGTGATCTTGGTGGACCTATTATTGCTACACAAGTAACTATTCCCAAAGACCTGGCTGGATCTATTATTGGCAAAGGTGGTCAGTGGATTAAACAGATCTGTCATGAGTTGGGAGCTTCGATCAAAATTGATGAGCCTTTAGAAGGGTCCGAAGATCGGATTGTTACCATTACAGGAAAGAACACGGGACTAGATACAGAATGCACAGTATTTGCTGAGCAGAACAGTGTGAAACAGTATGCAGATGTTGAAGCATTCTAATGCAAGATATATTTTCTTTTTTATAGTGTGAAGCAGTATTCTGGAAAGTTTTTCTAAGACTAGTGAAGAACTGAAGGAGTCCTACATTTTTTTTTTTTATCAGCTTCTGTTTAAAAAGCCAACATTCCTCTGCTTCATAGGTGTTCTGCATTTGAGGTGTAGTGAAATCTTTGCTGTTCACCAGATGTAATGTTTTAGTTCCTTACGAACAGCATTGGGGGTTGGGGGCGGGTGTGCAAAAACATTGAAATTTTGAAACAGCAGAGGAGTGAGTGAATTTTAATTTTTGTTCATTGTTGGTGGTTTAAAAAAAAATGCCCCCATGTAATTATTGTGAACGCTTTGCTTTGTGGACACTGTAACATTTGGGGGGGTGGGATAGGGAGGAAAAGTAACAATAGTCCGTATGTCCCTGGCATCTATTCAGAGCAGTGTGCAGAATGTAATGCTCTTTTGTAAGAAACGTTTTATGATTTTTTTTTTTTTTTTTCTGTGCAGTACGCGGGCCTCTCACTGTTGTGGCCTCTCCCGTTGCGGAGCACAGGCTCCGGACGCGCAGGCTCAGCGGCCATGGCTCACGGGCCCAGCTGCTCCGCGGCATGTGGGAACTTTCTGGACCGGGGCACGAACCCGTGTCCCCTGCATCGGCAGGCGGACTCTCAACCACTGCGCCACCAGGGAAGCCCCCGTTTTATGATTTTTAAAGTAAATTTAGTGAACGTAAAAACAAAAACAAAACCTCATGGGTGATATTTTCTGCCATGGACTCTCCAAGTCCAAAGCCCGAGGAAGGTAGGGGGGTAAAAGGAGTTTTCTCTGATCTAGTTTAGTAAATTATCTGCATAGTAACTCTGGGAGGTCTTGGGTAAACTGTTATGGGGGAGGGGCAATAATTTGACAAGATTTGGAACCCTATGACTATAGGTTTTCCCCAGGAGTATACAGGTACACAGTTACTTGCAAATACAACGAGCTATTTGGTATAGGAACCTTATAAATTAGTTCTAAGTCGTATATTTTTGGCAAATAAATGACTAAGATGAATCAATCACGTATCGGTAAATTGCCAATTTTGCTTATAATTAGTTACTTTAGGTGGTTAAAATATAATGGAAAATGAGACCAAGGTCAAAGAATTCTGCTCACCGTCCTACCTATGGGTGTCACTCAGCCCTGGCGGTGGATGGCATTTTATCAATAGTTCTCATCTTAACCTGTTATCAGACTGTCGGCCTCGTGAGGATCAGCTGAGCATGATCACGTCACTGAAGTTATTGACAATACTGGGAAAATAAGTGTTTCATTCACTGAGGGAGAGCAGTGATGTTTCAGTAGTTAAAATACTAAATATCATATGATATCGCTTATATGTGGAATCTAAAAAAAATGGTACAAATGAACTTATTTACAAAACAGAAATAGAGTCACAGATGTAGAAAACAAACTTATGGTTACCGGGGGGAAAGGGGAGGAGGGATAAACTGGGAGATTGGGATTGACATATACACACTACCATATATAAAATAGAGGGCTTCCCTGGCGGTACAATGGTTAAGAATCCGCCTGCCAATGCAGGGGACATGGGTTCAAGCCCTGGTCCAGGAAGGTCCCACATGCTGCGGAGCAACTAAGCTCGTGCACCACAACTACTGAGCCTGCACTCTAGAGCCCATGAGCCACAACTACTGAGCCCGCATGGCACAACTACTGAAGCCCACATGCCTAGAGCCTGTGCTCTGCAACAAGAGAAGCCACCACAATGAGAAGCCCGTGCACTGCAACGAAGAGTAGCCCCCGCTCGCCGCAACTAGAGAAAGCCCGCGCACAGCAAGGAAGACCTAACACAGCCAAAAATAATAAATAAATTTATTTAAAAAAATAAAAAGTAAAAAAAATAAAATAATCAACAAGGACCTACTGTATAGCACAGGGAACTATATTCAATATCTTATAATAACCTATAGTAGAAGAGAATCTGAAAAGTATATATAAAAAACTGAATCACTTTGCTGTACAGCAGAAATTAACACAACATTGTAAATCACTATACTCCAATAAAAATTAAAAACAAACAAACAAAAAAATACTATATCCTGTTAGATGCTGAGGTCAGCATTTGTCTTGTTATCTTAACTTGAAAGATGAAGAAAATGTGACTGGAGATGGAGGCACTGATGATATTTGGGATCTCTTAGAGGTTAGATTAGTGACACGAATTAATGATATTGAAGTTGTCTGCCTTTGAACGGTTTCAATTCAGGGACTCTGATATATGAAATTATGAGTAATAAGAGAATGTTAGAAATCACAAATTTTAGAACATTAATCCATTTCATTGTTTGTTTAAGAATGCACATTTTACTATCCTTTTCGTCACTTAACCAGCCAGTGTTAAAACACATTTGATTTTCCACAGAGGTTGCAGCTTTTAGACAGTGTGATTTTTTTGCAGGCATGTATAGCTCTGTATTATTTACAAGCTTTCTTTTATCCTTTTATTGAGATGCCTGAATTGGTATTTCCCAGCTGGACTTCGCTGGAGTTTAGACCTTGAAGGGCAGAACGCAAATCTACTTTATCAAGGGTACATAACCTGCCTAACTCGTTCATTTTTGCAGTCAAGAAACATGGCTTACTTCATTAAACGCTGGTGCTCTTGCTCCAGAAATACTCATAGGATTGCAGCAGTTTGGTGGGGGGACAAGGGGGGCAGTCCGCAGACCAGTGTGGGTTCCCAGAGCACCCAGCATGGTGATGAAGGGCGAGGAAGCCTGGGCTGCAGTGTGGACTCTGCAGAGCGGCCGGGTCACCTCCCACCCACCCGGGCAGGCCTCAGCCACCAGAGCACAGGAGGACTTATGTGCAGCGTTTTAGACAGAAGGCTTTTTTTTTTTAATATTTATTTTTTTATTTTTGGCTGCGTTGGGTCTTTGTTGCTGTGCACAGCTTTTTCTAGTTGCGGCAAATGGGGGCTACTCTTGTTGCGGTGCGCGGGCTCTAGGCATGCGGGCTTCAGTAGTTGTGGTGCGCGGGCTCAGTAGTTGTGGCTCACGGGCTCTAGAGCGCAGGCTCAATAGTTGTGGTGCACGGGCTTAGTTGCTCTGCGGCATGTGGGATCTTCCCGGACCAGGGCTCGAACCCGTGTCTCCTGCATTGGCAGGCGGCTTCTTAACCACTGCACCACCAGGGAAGCCCCAGACAGAAGGCATTTTCACTGTAACTCATCACTCGAATACTTTCTGCACTGCGCTTTCACTGCCAAGGGCGAGGGTTCAATCCCTGGTTGGGGAAATAGGATACCACAAGCCGCACGGTGCAGCCAAAAAAAAAAAAGAATTCTCTCCTAGTTTTTATGAAATTCTCAAATTACAAATGATACTTTACCATTCTTTATATCACAGGAAGCAGAATAAAACCAAATCAGTTAACTGTAAATGGGCATGCACCATCTTAGTGGAGTGGTGGAAGTGTTCTAAATCTAGATTGTGGTGATGATTGCACAACTAGGTACATTTGCTAAAAATCATTGAATTGTACACTTAAGAAGAACTGTGGTATGTGAATTACATCTCAGTAAAGTTACTCACAGAGCCCAAATTAGTTGCAGTGCATCATATGACCACAGAATGTCAGCAAAGATTTTTCCATAAACCTATCTCCAAGGGGGACATCATCAACCACGGCTGTGGCTGCTGCCCTTCACCACAGAAATTCCTCTGTCCTGGGTCTCAGGGGCTTGAAGTTACCAAACACCAGAGTCAGGTATTAGGAATAAGGAAATATTTTCAAATATTGGCTTATGCAAATCTACAATGATCGGAGCTATCAAATCGTTTAATCCATGATATATACAATTAAGTAAAACTCACACCACAATAATCTTCAATAAGCAAACTAGAAATTCAGTCCTATTGGAAATATTAAAGTCCTTTAAAACTAGTTTTGGACTAATTATACGTTCTAGTAAATATTATACAAACTTTAAAAAATTTTTTCTTCTTTTTTTCATTTTTTGGTTTTGTTTTATTTATTTATTTTAATTGGGCCATGTATCTTTTTTTTTTTTTTCCCCGTCCGCATGGCATGCAGGATCTTAGTTCCCCGACCAGGGATTGAACCCGTGCCGTCAGAGCATTTAGTATCCCAGACCTCACTGTCTCATGACTTTGATTTCAAAGCTTTCAAGTCAGGCAGTGGTTATTTTTAACAATTCATCCTGGGGGGAATTCCCTGGCCACCCAGTGGTTAGGACTCCATGCTGTCACTGCTGAGGGCCCGCGCTCCACCCCTGGTCGGGGAAATAACATCCCACAGGCCTTGTGGAGCGGCCAAAAATAAAAATAAATAAAAAGAAAAAAAAATTCATCCTGACTAAAAGAACTACAGCAACAAAACCAAAAGCAATCTTATGGATGATACAGCGTGTAGAATGAATAATGGCTGTCTGTTGTAATGGAGGACTCATGGCTGATACAGCTCTTCCACTAACTCCCTGGGTCACTTAACCAGCCCAACCTCTGTTCCTCTGCTTTGACCTTGGCATTTAGTGATACTGTGAAGAAAACGGCTGACCCTCAAATTTCTGAGAAGAGTAAATACAAGTAATATTTCATCAGACCCTATAGTTTCTTATCCCTGTGAGCACAGTTTCTACATTCTTGGTACTGAAGTCATTAACCCAAGAAAGCATCGTTCAGATTGCCTGTAACCGGAGTTCACGAGCGAAAGGGCCGTAATGAAGGCAGAGGCATCTACTTTGATCTGGTTCACCTAGGTTAAGATTTTGACACATTAAGACTTTATTTAGACGAATGTTACTTCACTTACACTTATTTATAAACATGCTCAAAATGTGACTGACTGAAAATTTTCCAGCTCACAAGTCTCCTCCCTTCTTCATCTTAACATAGCTGCACTAAGAGGAAGTATTGGCAGCCTAGAAGGGGCTGTGGTTTTCAGTGTTTTAGGAGGTTTACCTTCCCATAATCCGATTTACTGTTTTTACGTTCTTGAAAGATATAAATTAGTAATGAGAGAGAGAGAGACTGTACTCCTTTTAGAAGATTTCTCCATGTTAATTAGTTATTTGAAAGGTTTTATTGATTACTTTCTTTAACTGAAAAGGAGTTCGATGGAAATTTTTTAAATTGTACTTTTTAAATTTACATTTTTAATGTAAAATATAATAGCCATAAAAATCAAAGTTTAGTGACTTCCCTGGCGGTCCAATGGTTAAGACTCCAGGTTTCTACTGCAGGGGGCACAGGTTCAATCCCTGGTCAGGGAGCTAAGATCCTGTATGCCATGCGGCACGGGCAAAAAAAAAAAAGGATACATGGCTCAACTTAAATAAATAAAACAAAACAATGAAAAAAAGAAAAAAAGATTTTTTTAAAGTTTGTATAATGTTTACTAGAACGTATAATTAGTCCAAAACTAGTTTTAAAGGACTTTAATATTTCCAGTAGGACTGAATTTCTAGTTTGCTTATTGAAGATTATTGTGGTGTGAGTTTTACTTAATTGTATATATCATGGATTAAACGATTTGATAGCTCCGATCACTGTAGATTTGCATAAGCCAATATTTGAAAATATTTCCTTATTCCTAATACCTGACTCTGGTGTTTGGTAACTTCAAGCCCCTGAGACCCAGGACAGAGGAATTTCTGTGGTGAAGGGCAGCAGCCACAGCCGTGGTTGATGATGTCCCCCTTGGAGATAGGTTTATGGAAAAATCTTCGCTGACATTCTGTGGTCATATGATGCACTGCAACTAATTTGGGCTCTGTGAGTAACTTTACTGAGATGTAATTCACATACCACAGTTCTTCTTAAGTGTACAATTCAATGATTTTTAGCAAATGTACCTAGTTGTGCAATCATCACCACAATCTAGATTTAGAACACTTCCACCACTCCACTAAGATGGTGCGTGCCCATTTATAGTTAACTAGTTTGGTTTTATTTTGCTTCCTGTGATATAAAGAATGGTAAAGTATCATTTGTAATTTGAGAATTTCATAAAAACTAGAATTCTTTTTTTTTTTTTTTTTTTTTTGGGTGCACCGCGCAGCTTGCGATATCTTAGTTCCCCAACCAGGGACTGAACCCTCGCCCCCAGCAGTGAAAGTGCAGGGCAGAGTCCTAACCACTGGATGGCCAGGGAGGTCCCAGAGAGAATTCTATTTTTTTTTTTAACCTGTGTTAGGTCTTCGTTGCTGCGCGTGGGATTTCTCTAGTTGCAGAGAGCGGGGCTGCTCTTCGTTGCGGTGCGTGGGCTTCTCATCCCGGTGGCTGCTCTTGTTGTGGAGCACGGGCTCTAGACACGTGGGCTTCAGTAGCTGTGGCGCATGGGCTTAGTTGCTTCATGGCATGTGGGATCTTCCCTGACCAGGGCTCGAACCCATGTCCCCTGCATTGCAGGCGGATTTTTAACCACTAAGCCACCAGGGAAGTCCTGTTTTCTTCCCCCCCATTTTTATCGCAGTACAATTGCTTTAAAATGTTGTGTTGGCTGTACAACAAAGTGAATCAGCTCTATATATACATATATCCCCATATCCCCTCCCCCTTGAGCCTCCCTCTCACCCGCCCTATCCCACCCCTCTAGGTGGTCACAAAGCACCGAGCTGATCTCCCTGTGCTATGCAGCAGCTTCCCACTAGCCATCTATTTTACATTTGGTAGTGTATCTATGTCAGTGCTACTGTCTCACTTCGTCCCAGCTTCCCCTTCCCCCACCCCCCCCCCCGCCCCGTCCTCAAGTCCGTTCTCTATGTCTGCATCTTTATTCCTGCCCTGTCACTAGGTTCATCAGTACCGCTTTTTTAGATTCCATATATGTGTGTTAGCATACGGTATTTGTTTTTCTCTTTCTGACTTACTTCACTCTGTATGACAGACTCTAGGTCCATCCACCTCACTACAAATAACTCAATTTCATTCCTTTTTATGGTGGAGTAATATTCCATCGTATATATGTGCCACATCTTCTTTATCCATTCATCTGTCTATGGACATTTAGGTTGCTTCCATGACCTGGCTATGGTAAATAGTGCTGCAATGAACATTGGGGTGCATGTGTCTTTTTGAATTATGGTTTTCTCTGGGTATATGCCCAGTAGTGGGATTGCTGGGTCATATGGTAGTTCTATTTTTAGTTTAGTTTAGTTAAGGAACCTCCATACTGTTCTCCATAGTGGCTGTATCAATTTACATTGCCACCAACAGTGCAGGAGGATTCCCTTTTCTCCACACCCTCTCCAGCGTTTATTGTTTCTAGATTTTTTGATGATGGCCATTCTGACTGGCGTGAGGTGGTACCTCATTGTGCTTTTCATTTGCATTTCTCTAATGATTAGTGATGTTGAGCATCCTTTCATGTGTTTGTTGGCCATCTGTATGTCTTCTTTAGAGAAATGTCTATTTAGGTCTTCTGCCCATTTCTGGATTGGGCTGTTTGTTTTTTTGATATTGAGCTGCATGAGCTGCTTGTATAGTTTGGAGATTAATCCTTCGTCAGTTGCTTTGAAAAAAAAATCAGAACTATTGAATCTTTGGTTGAGTACATTTGACATAATCATATGCTTGGGAATGAAGAGCATACTCAGAAATTAAAAGACCCATTGTTATTAAGTCTATTTGGGGATCAAAGAGGTATTTTAAAAAAGCATTATGATTCTCTTCATATCATATTTGCTACTCAAGGATTTGCGTGTGCGTGAAGGCTTGTCTAAACCAAAGAGTCTGGGGACGTCCCTGGTGGCACAGCGATTAAGAATCAGTGCTTCCAATCCAGGGGCTCCGGGTTTGATCCCTGGTCAGGAAACTAGATCCCACATGCATGCCACAACTAAGAGTTCGAATGCCACAACTAAGAAGCCTGCCTGCCGCAACTAAGACCTGGCACAACCAAATAAATAAAAGTTTAAAATAACTAAAATAAATAAATAAAATAAACCAAAGGGCCTGATGCCCTTTCCAAGCTGGTGGGGATCCAGGGGAGAAACAGTGCAAAGCTTATTTGTCCCTTCTATTGATCTGGTCCTGAGAAGCTTGGTTTCTATCAATATTAAACTAAAAATCCAACAACAACCCTCACCCCACAATGGACTCTAAAGTACCTTAACACATTGTTGGGTTAAAAAAAAAAATAGAAGAAATGGAATAACTATTGGGACTTAAGGCAAAATCTTCATTGTGTAAATTATATGAATATTTTAATGGAGATGTTTTGTCCCTTATTTGAGTAACTGCTAACTCTGCTGCTTAATTCATGTATTTGGAGAATAGCACCAAGAAGCTGGGCCAGTGTGGGTTGGGCTACACCTACACGTACTTCATTGCCCTTTGTTCTTGCTTTTAATCCAGGTCTTTTCTTTCCCTGGACCATCCATCAGATGTGGAGATAAAGCCCTTCTGTGAATCTACAGTGGGAATTGGGGTCTTTGTGCAGAAAGCAGTCAGAGCCTGATAATCCTGAGCTGAAAACCCTTCCTTCTCCCTCTCTGCCCTCCCATGGCTTCTGCCCACAGCCCCGCAGTTATGGGGTGCACGGGGGAGGCACGTGAAGCTCGCCTTTCAGCTCACCAACTCCCCGGAAGGTGTAACTTTTGAAAAATCCGAATTGTCTCTTTTTACTTTTCAAAAATTAACATGTTAAAAAATACTTTTAATATTGGTAAGACGTACTTGAGGTTCAAAATTCAGAGGATACAGAGGTGTACAGTGAAAAGTCTGTCTCCCATCCCTGGCACCAAGCCACCCGGGAGGCAACCACCGTCACCAGTTAAGTGACAATTTGGAGTCGCAGGAGAGAGTCTGAGGCAGTATGTGGTCGGGCTGGGTTACGTGATAAAGACTGGGGTGGTTAATAGTACACACCAAGCTCTTCGTCTATTCTGTCCTTTGCATTCTACACTAGAGATTGTGTGTGCATCAGTGCAGTAATCCCATGTGAACCGGAGACGCCGAGAGCTGGCAGGGACCCCTCTGGACGCAGGGCAAATGCCTTTAAGATCTGAGTGGATCGATGAATTATTTATGCCCTACGTAGCAGTCTGAGAAGGGGCCTTCAGACTCACCTGGCAGGGCAGCGGCCGAGGTGCTCTGAGTGTTCTCCACCCAAGTGGTGTCAGTGGTCAGGAAGAATCCCCACCCTGCGGTCACAACACCGACGGGCAGCTGTGCGAGCTTCAGGACGTGTCTGCGGGTGTCCTGATTAACTGTCTGGATGCTGTTTATGTACCTCTGGGGTCCTCTGAAAAGGGTGTAGAATGGGTGCCCAGGTCTTCGTGCATCTGGAAATCCCTCTAGGTGCCAGGATGGCCCCCTGAGCAGAGGGAGGTGTGCATCTCAGGCTGCTTGACCCTATTTGGGAAAAGGATCCTCCTAAAAAAAAAAGCCTCTGTGTGTGCGTGTGTGCATTCGCATGCACACACGTGTCCAAACCCTGGGAACTTAGCCCAACTAATGTTCCTTGTGTTCTGTTTCTGTATTTAAGGTGGCATCCTGTCCATTGCTTCTAGGCCCTCATGCTGCAGGCCCTCACATCTTTTAACAGTACCCAAATGGTTAAATAACATATGGTACACCCAGGGTATTAAATACTATTATAATATTAAAAGTATATAAGCATGATACATACCAACAAGGAATGCTTTCCAAGACATGCTTGCAGGAAAACAAAAATGACAGCACAATTCAAACATATGATCTAGTAGTTTTACAGAAATTACACCCATATGCATCTATGTGTATACATTTATAAAAAATGGTGTGGACTTCACTTCCACTAGGTGCTCTGAGACCCCCCCCCCCCCCACTGCCATCCATCTAAGCACTGGAGCTCTCTACCCCACCCTCTGCAAGGGCCTCCTGACAACACAAGTCGGGTCGGAGCAGGTGGCACGCTGAGGGGTAAGGCTGCCTTGAGTGGGGGTGGGTGGCCGCAGCGGTGTTGCTCTGGGGGCACCTGCCCTTGGCCTGGTGGTGGGCTGGGCGGATGCTGGCCTCGGGCTCTGGGTGGAAAAGGGCAGTAAGGTAGAGCTCCAGTGGAAAGCACAGCTTGAGGAAAGCTTCCCTAATTTAGACCTGGAGGGCTCAGGATCCACGATCCATAAAGGTCACCAATGCACGAACAGATGAGCCACTAGGAGAGCAGAACCGGCTCCACACTCCAGGCTGCAGGGTGAGTTCCAATCAGGGAGGCGGGGGGCTTGCTTCATGGGGGTGCTGGGTGACCAGGGGCTGACGACTGCCCCACTTGGGAGTGGGAGAAGAGGGGCAGGGAACGCTGCCTTCAACACACAAATGGACTGATCATGAGAGAAAAGATGGATTTGACTAAATAATTTCTCTTTTTAAGTGAAAAATCTAAAACATGAAAGGGGTGCTCGTTTTTGCAATATATGTAATTATGAGCAATATCCAACATATAGAAATAATTCCTATCTAGCAAAGAAAAGTTAATGCAAAGAAAGAGGAACAGGAGACATGAGTATCTTATAGAAGAGCAACGTGTCTGGCCAGCAAACACAGGAAACGCTGTTTCACCTCATCAGTAATGAAGGAACTACAGCTGCAGACCGGGAGCTAGCATTCTGCAACCAGGAGACTGGTGAATTCAGAAGTCCGGCAGCACAGATGTTAAAGAGGATACAGGAGAGGTGCCTTCTGACCAGGATGGAGCAGCGGGAACCAGATCAATCTGCCTGCCTGACACAGCAGCTCAGCACCGGGCTCCCTGAGGGAAGGGACGTTCTCTGTGACCCTGTGGTTGCCCCAGCCCAAGGTCTGGGAGGAGTCCAAGGCCCCCAGGCAGGGAGGGGAATCCAACAGCCAGCCAGCAATCTCCCTGTGTTGAGGAGATGGCTGAGGGTTGGGTAATGCCAAGGTAGCAGCGTCCAGAGAAGAGGGAGCTGCAGAGGAGCCCAGACCCCAGAGGCCCCCCATCAAGTCAGACCAGCCAAGGAAAGGACCACAGAAAGGAGCTCAGTGGAGTTGGGAATGGTTGTGTCTCCAATGGCCAAAGCGGAAAACACTCCTCCTTGGTGGGGCAGCAGGTAGAGTCCTCAGAAAAGCACTGCCTCTGCAAGTGAGCCTGGAAGCCGCTCTTTCCAGGCAGGTGACTCCGCCCAAGGGAGACTGAGCTCCAGGACCCAGGTAAGCCGGGGCCAGATTCCTGATGTGCAGAAACTGTAACAAAGGTTGCTTTCAGCCACTAAGTTTTGGGGTTATTTGTTATGCAGCAATAGATAACTAATACACCCACTGGCCAGGACTGATCTAGTAACCTGTACAACAAAATATCTAATCTGCTGATGGTAGAGACAGGCACCGTGTCCCCTGATTGGTGCTATCTCCTGAGGAGACCACATGGGACCCTCTTCCATCCTGCAGGGGACAGAGGTCCATCCCAATGGGCACAGACACATGGTCCAGATACTGGTTTGACTTTTCTGTTTGGAGGCATCAGCACCCACATCCCAGGCCCAGGGACGTGTGTGGGGATGGACTTGTGCTGACCCAGGAATCTCCCCTTTGTGAAGCAGAGAGCAGCATTTCAAGATCCTGTAGGGGAGTAGAAATTCTCCTTCCTACTAGCCTCCTGGGTCATCTGGCTGGGCTCCTTTGAGCCGACCAGACAGGATACAGATTAACCACAGAAAAGCACAGAGGTTCATTAGCTTGTGCATCCGACCCACGGGGGCACTCAGAGACAAACGACTCAAAGGGAGCTTAGAACTGGGCTTACAGAGCATGTTGGCAAAGCAACACTAAAAATTTAGGGAAGTGACAAGACAAAGGAAAAGGACCTTGAGTCTCTAGGGGTGGCAAATTGTGGGAAGGCAGATATCTGGGAACCAATAGTAGATCCAGGCTAATTAGTAAAGCTTGTCATGTTGCTTCCTCTGGTGCTGTCTGATTCCAGACTAAGGGTCTAAAGTTGTCTCATTAACGTCTGTCCTTCCTGGCAGAGAGTGGAGAGGGACACCTTTGTAAATTTATGTCCTGATTTTAGGCAAATGGGGGAGCAGCTGCTGCTTCTCAACCGCCTTCAGCTCAAAATAATCCTTATGCCAAAGTGCCCTATTGTGGGGTGGCATATTCTGTGACCCTGCAATACCTAATACCTTAACCATTTCCCATAAGCCAGAATGATTCATCCATTTCTTTTGAAAGCTTGGAAAGCATGGTAAAAGTAATTAAAAATCTAAATTTTTAGCAGTTTCAAATTCACCTTTTGTCTCAAATGTCATAAATTTTGTTTAGGGCTGAAGAGTTAATCTATTTTTAGAGGAAAAAAATATTACTGCTTGAAAGGAGGAGATGTGACCTGTCAATATACAGGTATTAGAAGAAGAAAACCCCCCAAATCCCAGGCAGATTTCTCCATGTTTCCTTGCCACACCTTCCTCTGGGCACCATGCAGGGGAGAACACTCAGTGAGGTGCCCAGGACTCAAATGCGACCACAGTTACTGCTCCTTCGTGGGGGATGAGCACATATGTAACTCCAAAGTAGAACTCGGGGATGAGTTCCTGGTGTCACAAAGGCAAGTGGATTTCTCTTTATAGCTATTGTGCCCAGATTACCGCCCAGTTAAGAGGAAAACTCTTAATGGATTATCTGGTAAAAGAACAATTTTGTTAAAATGGTACACTAATTTTATGCCAATTCATAGATACAAGGTAATAATACCAATTTGTTTTTAAAAAGAACTCCCAAAGGATATAAGCCAGTTACTTACATAAAAGCCCTGTATTGCACCGTGGAAAGACAAAACATTGGACTTGATAAATCACAGCATCTGTCATATGAATTACTCTACCAAGAAGAATTAAAGGAAATGACCTGTTACCAAGTCCAAGCTCGTATTGCTTGCTGCACGACAGGCCAGTAAACTGAGAGACGATTTGTCAGGGCAAGGAATAGCGACTTTATTCAGAAAGCCAGCAGACTGAAAAGATGGTGGACTTGTGTCCCAAAGAACCAGCTTGCCTGAGTTAGAATTCAGGCTTTTATACTGAAAGGGGAGGGCGTAAAGTCAAACACTTCCTGATTCCCATCAGCCTCCTGGGGGGAGGTGTTAATTTCTTCCTCCCTGCAGTCATTCACAGGTGGGCCTGGTCAGCATGCTTCCTGGGAGCTAAACAAAGGTACTTTAGCTTAATGCTCATTACCTGGGAGGCAGGGTTCCCAGAGATGGGCCATTGTGTATAATTTAAGCTTATAGGCAACATCCCCTCAGTGATTAACTTGTAATAGAATACGAAGGCTCTTCCCTATCACAGTCCTACCAGAGGAAGCTGGGGAGACAAAAGATGAGTAACTTGGTGCAAAACAGGTGGTGGGCAGGGTTTGACCTACAGACTTAGTTGGCGATTCCTACTCTAGAGCTAAGAATGGTGTTTACATGTTAAAATGATGGAGAAAAATTAAAGGAATGAAAATTATTTGGAATTCAAGGTTTCCTGGAACTCAGCAGAACCTGCTTGTCCATGTGTCTTCCGTGGCTGCTTTTGCTGAGTGCTTCTGACAGAGACCCATGCCCTGCAAAGCCTGAGCCATTTGCCATCTGCTTCTTTACGGAAAACGTTGCCATTCCCTGCCCTACAGCAGTGCTTCTCAGTTCTGGAACTGTGTGGGAAGGTTTAATGTTATGGATCTAATTGGCCACCTGCTGAACCCCGCTCCACCCCATGACCCTAAGACCCTAAGATGCAGCCAAGGTTGAGAAGTTCTGCTTTGAAACCAGACCTGAGAGCTGCATGTGGGATCTTAGTTCCCCGACCAGGGAGCAAACGCATGTCCCCTGCATTGGAAGCACCGAGTCTTAACCGCTGGACCGCCAGGGAAGTCCCCAGACCTCAGAGCTTTTTAAAACACCAAGGCTGGGCTCCCCCTCCGTCCAGTTAATTAGAAAGGGGGGGTGCGGTGAGGGGTGGGTGTCACCTGGGTGATTCCCGCTGCAGAGCTGAGAACTGGGGGCCTCTCTGAGTTAAATCCCTGCCCCCACTTAGTAGCCCTGTCCTCGACAAGTGACTGGAACCGGCAGGTGAGCCCCAGGGGCCAAGTGGGGAGGGGTCAGGGAGAGGTCGAGGGTTCCCTGGGGCCTTGCACGGAGATCATTTCACCTGGTCAAGTTAAAGATATTTCAGGATCCTTGGAGCTTAAACTCAAGTGTTATCTGATCACACCTCTGATCTGATTTCTTTTGGGAACTTTGAGGAAAATTTCGAATGAAAAAACAAGGACAAGCCGTAGTAAAATGGGAAAAATGCTTTGAAGTCGGAAGTTTTGATCCTCAGAATCCTCATTTGCTAAACGAGATGTAAAACACAATACAAATCTATAGATTCCCAGATTCATGTATTTGGAGCATACTTATACTAAAAAAAAATATTTTTTAAATCTGAAATTTAAATTTTATTGAGTACCCTGTATTTCTATTCGCTAAATCTGTCAACCCTATATAGAAACCTTAGTAATTCTTCAAAAAAATGACTAAGTATGACTAAGTATCATATTTGCTAAAAAGGTATATATTCTCTTAATTTCAATCATTTACCCCCAAACCTTCCTAAGAAAAATGACTCTGCTTTGTGGTTTAAAAGGGGTTTTAAGGAATATGAGAACCTACTAAAATTTGCAAACTGGCCACTAGAGGGAGCCAAATTGATAAATGACAGCCTATCTCCTGCGCTGATGAGTCAGTCAATGGACAGTGTCAAAATGAGTCCTACGTGAGAATTAATCACTTTTCTAAAAGATATGGTTTTTTTAAAAACATCCTTGAAATAACATAACTAACACATTCAATGTCTTAAAAAGGTAGCAAACAACATATGGTTTTCAACAAGCGTATTCACATTAAACCTTTCCCATTCGCCATGGATGGAGATGGGGACCAGCAGGGAGTAGGTGCAGACTCACAGGAAATACTGAAATAACAAGCCCCTAAGATTGATGATGTAATGCATTGAACCTAAAACTGTAAACCAGAATCGAATTTGATAGATGACTTAGTGAGTCTTTGAGGAAAATACCAGAAAAATAGGGTAGGAAATCTCCAAGATCTCTCTCCACACATAAGATGTCACCCTCCTGTAGTTCTCTGACTAGAGGGGGACCAACTAGGACTCACTCGTTTTGCTGCTGCTTCCTCTTCCCAGACCTGGAAGAGATGGGATTTTTCTCTATTCCTTTCCTGTTTCAAGGACTCACTTACACTCTGGTTTAAAGTAAAATTCTGTTTTACATTTTTCAAATGATCATCAGAGTTAAAATTTATGCCCTTGTAATAATCTACGAGCCAGCCCTATTTGCTCCTGGAAATACAAAGATGGAGCATTTGGGATTTAGAAAGTCCTGTCTCTTTGAAAGCCTGTTTGGCAAGTTTGTGATCTTAACAATTCTCAAAAGCAAAGACTAGACTGCAAAAACATAACGTATTTTCTTTGCCTTCCTTCCATAAGAAACATAATCCTGCCTGAGACAAATGGATGCCGCCAACAGGATAGGGGGAGGTCATATACGTGGAGGTACAGGGAGAAAAGTACATCACCTATTTAAAAAATAATACCCATTACGATTCTTCAGCATGACAGTCAAGCCAGGTTTATCAAGTACTTTTTTTTTTTAAGGTTTTTTTGGATGTGGACCATTTTTAAAGTCTTTACTGAATTTGTTACAATATTGCTTTCTGTTTTATGTTTTGGTTTTCTGGCCACGAGGCATATGGGATCTTAGCTCCCCGACTGGGGATTGAACCTGCACCCCCTGCATTGGAAGGCAAAGACCCTAACCATTGGACTACCAGGGAAGTCTCTTTATCAAGTACTTTCTAACGCCTGATGTTTAGCCAGTAGTTAGATCCAAGCAAACAGAAATAGCTCCTAACCTGTGTAATAGGGAAGAAACTTTGTGTTCTATTACAAGTTAATCACTGAAGGGGTGTTGCCTATAAGCTTAAATTATACATAATGGCCTGTCCCTGGGAACCCTGCCTCCCAGGTAATGAGCATTAAGCTCAAGTACCTTTGTTTAGCTCCCAGGAAGCATGCTGGCCAGGCCCACCTGTGAATGACTGCAGGGAGGAAAAAAGTAACACCTCCCCTCTGGAGGCTGACCTAATATGTAGTAGGCACAAAAGAAATATTTATTGAATTTACCAAACCAGGAAGTGTCTAACTTTACTCCCTCCCCTTTTAGTATAAAAGAAGCCTGAATTCTAACTCAGGCAAGCTGTTCTTTGGGACACCACTCCACCATCTTCCCTGTCTGCTGGCTTTCTGAATAAAGTAGTTATTCCTTGCCCCGACAACTCGTCTCAATGTATTAGCCTGTCGTGCAGCAAGCAGTACGAACACATGTACTTTCTTAAGTAGGATGTATAAACATCCCTACTATTTAGGGGTTATCTACCGGGGCCATTCCACCTGTCCACAAACATTAGAACAAACAGATGTTTTCTGTTTCTCAGTGACTGTAGTAAGTACAGTAGAAGAGTCTAAATGGCCAAAGAATTGTTCTAAAAGAATTTTTCAAATGATTACCCATTGTTAACAATTTCAGCACTGTAATAATGAAAGAACTATTTGATCGAGGGCAGGCACGTGGTGATTATGGCACATGCTGGATGGCTGGTTCATGTCGTGGCAACCATGGCAACCGGTGTGAGAGGTAATGGGTGAGTTTGGTGATCTTGCTAGGAACCTAGGGTGTAACAGTTACGTTTTGGTAGTTATTAAGTGCTGCAAAAGGTTGAATAGCGTTTTGCATTTATACAGTAAACATCTGCAGAAATAATCGAAGACCAATGAAATGAGAAAAGCAAAAGCCATTTTTCTGGGTTTGCTATAGTAAGGGAGCTAGCCGCTATCACTTGCGTTTTGGTGGAGACCCAAAGGTGGGCAGAGGAGTGGGAATGCCTTATAAGGTGCAGAAAGGGAAGGCTTCCGGTGTGCCTGGCTGGTGGCAGGGGGCAGCTGAGGGTGGATAAACTGGAATCGGGCATCCTAAGTGATTGGTCAGGGGGGCAGATTTGGCTTTCTTTGGTTGGTTTTAAGTTGGAAGCAGGAACAAAACTTAGGGAGGGCTGTCAGTTGTTAATCAAGCCCTGGCCGTTTGGGGCCAATTGTTACAAAAGTTATTATTTAGCTTCCTGGTTTGCTGCTAGAGACAGCAATCTTGCTTCCTGCAAGTCTGATTTACAGGAGGCTGGCTTCCTGGGCTGGTTACTGTGGAAGAGCGGTTGGTGTCCCGGGCAGGTGGCTGCAGGTTGTGGGGCAGAGCTCTATTGCTATGGATGGCCTGGCCATCGTCTGTGTGTACATTCAGTGTCTCCCATCCCATTCCTTAATCGAGAACAGAAAGAAAAACTAAGCAGACACACCCAAAAGATGTTGGCGAGAGATTAATTAAAAGTTTTAGTCATAATGGGAATTCCCTAGGGGTCCAGTGGTTAGGACTGCGCGCTTCCACTGCAGGGGGCACGGGTTTGATCCCTGGTTGGGGAACTAAGATCCTGCATGCCTTGCGGTGCGGCCAAAAAAAAAAAAAAAAAAAAGATCATTATGCTCTTTTCAAATTAATATATTTAAATTTCAAATACAGTCTTCATCCAAATAGGTCAGGTTGCAGACATTCTGGGTAAATCATTTATTTTATGAAAACCAGTGTCCTACAGTTGTGCACTTTATTAGGTGGACCGCAAAGGTGCATGTGCTCTTATATACTATACACTGGAATGGAAACGCTGGAAGGCCCCTTAGCCCTGGCATCAAGAACAGGCCTGATATGTAGTAGGCACAAAAGAAATATTTATTGAATGAATTAATGCATGTTTCTAACTCTTTTTTTAAAGTTTATTTTTAACTGTGCTAAAATACATATAACATAAAATTTACCATTTTAACCATTTTTCAGTGTACAGTTGAGTAGTGTTAATTACTTTCACATTGTTGTGTAATCATCTCCGGAACTCATCTTGCAGAATTGAAACTCTGTACCCAGCTCCCCATTTGCCCCTCTCCCCAACCCATGGCAACCAATACCCCCACCCAAGCCCCGTCTCTATGAGTT
This sequence comes from Tursiops truncatus, assembly GCF_011762595.2. NCBI lineage: Eukaryota > Metazoa > Chordata > Mammalia > Artiodactyla > Delphinidae > Tursiops > Tursiops truncatus. The sequence continues at coordinate 158,089,285 of NC_047035.1, read as the reverse complement.
TGACTTCCCAGGTGCCTCATATACGTGGAATCATACGGTATTTGTCTTTTTGTGACTGGCTTATTTTACTTGGTACAATGTCCTCAAGGTTCATTCATGTGTAGCATGTGTCAGAATTTCCTTCCTTACTTTTTTTTTAACCTTCCCCCACCTGTCCCTCCCCACCCGTAAAAAAAATTAGGAAGGATATAATCTGAGAATAGTGAACTCACAACGGTGTCTTTGCTTCTCTTACTTCACTCATTTTTGGCATTTGAAAATGGGCCTCATTTCCCTCATCTGTAAAATGGGGTCATAATATATACACATGCACGTGACCACTGACCTAGCTGTCCTGCCTGGCACAAACGAGGGGATGGGGGGCTGTTAGCCCTCCCCTGCTCATCCCCTTGAGCTGGTTTTTCCTCTTACTCCATCTCCCACTACTAAATACCCTTCTCTCTTCTTCTGACCCTCCTGGGAGCAGAGAGAGGGAGGGGCCAGGGTGAGGGGTGGGTCATGACACGCACAGGTCATGACCAAGAGGGAAGAAAACTCACTCTGTCCAGGACAATGTAGGGACTCTGAGGGAAAATTCAGCCTTTTTAAAGCTGAATAATATTCCATTGTAGGTGTACACCACATTTTGTTTACCCATTCATATGCTGATGAACCCTTAGGTTGCTTCCACCTTTTGGCTATTGTGAATAATGCTGCTGTGAACAGGAGTGTACGAAAGTCTCTTTGAGACCCTGCTTTCAATTTTTGGGGGGTATATACCCAGAAGTGGGATTGCTGAATCATATGATAATTCTATTTTTATTCGGGGGGGAACCACCATACTAGTTTCTATAGCAGCTGCACCACTTTACATTCCCACCAGCAGTGCCCAAACACGTTTCTGACTCCTAAGTTTGATTTCCTGGTGTACTGGTCTGGAGCAGATTAGAAGCAACGAATTAGAAGGGACCAGCAGGTAAAACAGTAGCATGAGGTGTCGTCTGGCAATCTAACGTTGAGTGACAAGAATCACAAGAAGCAAAACTAGCACTGGATTATTACAATATTCTATAATGGATACTCTTAATGGTGATCTGGAATATAATGAAAAAGTTAAATTATGTTCGATTTCCATCGTATAAGGAGGCAGGCATCCTTAAACCATTGGTAATTATGTAAGAAAAAATCCATTGATAATTATGTAAGTATTGAAGTGTTTAATTTTAGAATGATTTCCAAAACAAAGAGTTCCATTAAAAATTGTGAAATTTTTCCAAGGGCTTGGTCCTTAAGGAGGTCATTTTCATTTATCCAGGAAGTTCACTTTTATGGCCTTGACCCCTTCCTATAATGCCACATTAGTGAGATGTCGCTGTTTCCATGTATAATAATCATACAGAGGCCTTTTCAAATTTAAATCATGATGTAATGACGTATACTAAACCAAAATAATACTTTCAGCTAATGGTGTTTGTATGGTCATGAAACGTTTATTGATTAAGGAAAGAGGGAATCCACTGAGCTAGGAAAACATTCTCCAAACCACTGGAAAATGACAGGTCTAACAAATAATTACCATTTGGTGGTGTATATTGAACAGTCTTACATACAGAGCACCAGGGATCTGAAAGAAGTGAGGAGGTGACATATGGCCTGAGGAGGGTCATGACCTAGTTATGACTCACAAGGGGCATTATTACAGCGTGTGGGTTGGACACGGGACGAAGGGGGGGTCAGGGAGAGATGTGCCCTTCATCCCGGGCAAGAACCAGTGGACCATCCCGCTGATAGCTGGCGGGCTGGCAGGCTTGTCCAGAGGCGGGCTGCAGACGCATGGTGGTGAGTCTGTGCAAGCCACGCCAGGGCGCTGGGGATGGAGGTGAGCTGGGAGGCAGGAGAAATGTCTGTCGGAAAGCTGGGTCGGGGTTCACCACCAGAGACCAAAGCCGAGGTTAGGGAACCCAAAGGGATCTGAACAGAAGGTGCTGAGACTGAGAATAAATAAGTAACTGATAGTTAAAATGGCAGAGGGTCACTGAAAGGTGCGTGGGGACATCACACACGATGAAGTTATGCTTTCCCATTTTTTTTTTTTTTAATCTTTATTGGAGTATAGTTACTTTATGCTTTCCCATCTTGAATTGGGAAAATGCTGCTGTCACTTTGTTCGTTCCACGTCCTGGCTCCTTTGTGAAGTCGGGTGTGTTGTCATTCCAGGTTCATGGTGAGGAAACTGGATGGTGAACCCAAGCCCCCTTCAGTCACATCCACGTCAGGAGTTGAGCTGGGACTGGAATTTCCTGCCCTGGAGCTTTTCGCTACCAGGTGAGCCTTGGTCCTGTCATTGTCCAGTCTAAAAATCTTCCCCTTCCTAGAAAAAGCTTTTGTTTATAATAAATGTCTTACGTCTTAATGGGCAGTGGGCTGTGGGGTCTGGAGGGTAGCTTGTGTAACATATTCAGTCAAAATCACAGGTTAATACCCTGGTTTCCTCAGCAATGTTAGCTTAGGAAGTGGCCTGAACTTCAGGCGACTTGGTTTTTGAAAGTCTTTTTTAGAGACACTAGGTTTTTGGCACCTGGCACTGAGACTTTTTTTCAGTAGTACAGAGTCTATACTAACCATGAAGCCTGTGCTGGACTACTGACTTTTATCTAAAATGAAAATATTTATCGGTTTTGCAGGCAATGAAGCAAGGGCTTTTGCATGTATGTTTGAACCTGCGGTGAATATTTCAGAAATCACTAAAATCTAAGACTACTGAGATTGTTTATGTTATTTAAAGCTTTTTAAAAATTAACTAGATTGATAGAGAATGAATCTTGGCCATATTTTCTTTTTTAACTGGAAGTTCCCTTGTTTAGTAGTTGTATCTTTAAACCTAAATTACTGCTAGTTGGTTACAAATGAAATAGCTCAAGGCACTGCTGTATTCTAGAATATTCTGCAAACAAGTGCAGTTTAGGATTTATAGTAACAATGAATTCTAAGGTAGAGTGGGCTCCCTTTCTTCCTAACTCATGGTGGGGATCTCTTATAGAGAAGATTGCCTTGGAGCTTTGTGAAAGATCCTCTTGGGGTCTAAAGCAAAGGCCAGAACAAAGCTGTGACTATAGGAACCATCAACACATGTTTCTCTTTGGGAGAAAAGTTTGGGAGGCTGAATGTGAAACACTTCTGGGTGGTTCAGTGCATATTAAGTTTAAGAGCCCTGCATTTGAAGAGGGAAGACCAGACTTCTGTCCAGGTCTGCTCTGCCTGATACAGCCTCTTCTGGACACTCCACTGTTTCCATGACATGGATGTCTTAAGTCAAAGCATGATGTACAAATAGGATACAAACAAAACTGTAAAACTAACAAAAATTCAAACTGGCAATGTTGATGTGAGACAGATGGTGTTCTTTGCTGAAACTAAATTGTACAGTGTTAGGTTTATAGCAGATAAATGTAGCTTCAAGTCCAATTCTATTTTTTAAATTTTTTACTTTTGGCCATGAGCAACATGTGGGATATTAATTCCACAATCAGGGATCGAACCTGCACCCCCTGCAGTGAAAGCTCGGAGTCTTCACCACTGGACTGCCAGGGAAGTCCCCAATTCTGTTTTGATTAAATAATGTAACTGTAGATGGGCTTTGTTTGCTAAATCGGACTAATCAGACTTCACACGTAAGCAAACTTTCCCCAGCCAGCAGTCCTTCAGCGCCGCTTTTAAGGAGGTTTCCTAGCAAATTTCAGAACATTCACAGTCTTCTAGATTAGGAGCTTTTCTTTTTTTTGGTAAAGGTCCAGATATTAAATCTTTAGGCTTTGTAGGCTAAGAGGCAAGATTGAGGATATTATGTAGGTACTCACATAATAAGAAAATGTCTTTTCACACTTAAGAAGTGTTTTGAGATTAACAGTCTTTTTATTGAAAATATGTTACTTTTCCTCTTACACAGTTTTCAGTGGAAAGCTAAACTAGGTAATGAGTTCTTGATAGTAATTGCTGTTATTTTCTTTCAGAGACTATGAAAAGTATGTTCTCAAGGAAGGAATGAATATTTGAAGTGAATAACTGGCAGATTTAGACAGAGCTTCTCAACCTTGGCACTACTGCCATTGTGGGCTGTACGGTTCTTGCCGTGGAGGCTGTCTTGCACACTGTAGGATGTTTAGCTGCATCTCTGGCTTCTACCCACTAGATGCAGTACAGTCCCTCCCCAGTGGGAATAATAAGAAGTATCTCCAGGAAACGCCCTGGGGTCCAGTGGTTAGGACTCGGCACTTTCACTGCTGAGGGCCCACGTTCAATCCCTGGTCCGAGAATTAAGATACCACAAGCCGTGCGGTGTGGCCACCCCCCCCAAAAAGTATCTCTAGACAGGGGCAAACCACTGTTTGGGACAAACTGGCAAAAGTGGTCAACTGAAGAAATATGGCTTATTAGTACATATGTGCCACTTGCAAGCACACACACACACACACTCACTCAGGTGGGCGCACGCACACACACACACGGCATACACATTTTTCTTCTGGAGGATCTGGCTGCTTTCAGGTTTAAAAGAAAAAAAGAAGACATAAGGCATGGCAACCTGAGCTGTGGAATTCTGATTTCTGCCTTTGAAGTAGACAACTTAATGAATTATACTTTCACTCTGATGTTTTTCTTCCTAATGCAGTCAGAGCTAGGCTCTGAGAAGTACAAATCCATGTCACAAGGGCCCTTTTCCTGGTTAATTACATTCGAGAGAAAGCATTAAAGGTAAAAAACACTATTTATTTCCAAAAGATCTCTATAAATATCAGAAGCTTCACAATGCAGAGAATGAGAAAGATATTTTCTCAAAAATTTCAACATATAATCAAAGGGAATTATCCATGACAACTCTAGCTTTTTACAGTCATCGCTAGTAACCTCCCCTGTCCCCAAATAATTCCCTGTCCTTCTGTTGCTGAGAATAAAGGAGAGAAAGAAGAGTACCAGGAGACTGAGGGGGTGAAAAAGGAGCCTGTTTTGGTTCTTGTCTAACCTCCTACAGGTAACATATAGTCCTGGGGTGCCTCTTAGATGCCAGGCACCTGGTGAGCACATCGAAGAGTCTGGGAAGCATGGGTACCCTTTAGAAGCTTACAGTTCAGTAGGCAGGATCAAGCAAATGAATGCACAAAAAAAAAAAAACATTAAAAAGTAGGAAAAGTGGTTTTAGATGAAATCTATGTGAGTTTATGATCTCCAGCATCATGAGGGCTTGAGAAAAAACAGTGTTTGTGCTGGGCCTGAAGAATTATAAACATGTGGAGCTGGGGCAGGGGAGGAGGAAGAGGGTTTTGGGGGATGCGGTCATGAGTAAAGTGAGAGGTGGGAATGGCAGGCAAGGAGTGAGTTCTGAGAAGTTCTGATGGACTGGAGGGAGGGTGGGCTTGAAGGTCAGGGGGAGTGGAGTTTTTATTCTAAAACCAGTGAGAGGCTGTTGACAGATTTTAAGCAGGGTGGTGACAAGACTGCCCACTTCAGCAGCATCCACCTCGCTGCTCCTGGGGACCCCAGGCCTATTTGAATGTCGAACTATAGCTGCAGGGTGTTTTGAGTTTCTTGGAGGCTAAAAATGTGAGGTAGAGACAATAAGTTTACACAACTCATCAACTATCCTTGTTTTATTTTAAAAATGCTGCTGGGGGGCTTCCCTGGTGGCACAGTGGTTAAGAATCCGCCTGCCAATGCAGGGGACACGGGTTCCAGCCTGGCCTGGGAAGATCCCACATACCGTGAAGCAATTAAGCCCGTGCACCACAACTACTGAGCCCGTGCTCTAGAGCCCGTGTGCCACAACTACTGAAGCCTGCGAGCCACAACTACTGAAGCCCACGTGCCTAGAGCCCGTGCTCCACCACAAGAGAAGCCACCGCAATAAGAAGCCCGTGCACCGCAACCAAGAGTAGCCCCCACTCACCGCAACTGGAGAAAGCCTGCGCGTAGCAATGAAGACCCAACGCAGCCAAAAATAAATAAATTAATTAAAAGAAACTGCTGCTGGGTTTTCGGTGTTGGAACAGGGTCTGAACTGAGGCCAGTTAACCAAGATAAAGGTATGTGGAAGTACCCAGCTACTGGGAGACAGTCAGTGAATCCCCTGCCAACACCCCAACGCCAGCCACATGGGACTAAAGAGCCTTCTGGCCTGTGCTGGGAGGAGTACAAAGTGGCAGAAATGATCTTCAGACTCCCTTCCCAAGTAGTTAGTAGGGGAGTCATGAAGGGAGGTCCAGAAGAAAAAAAAGGTTTTGAACAGGAAAGAATCAATTTCCTGGACCAGGTGGCTCTTGAGCATATATATATACCAGGGTCTATTCATGGAGTTTCCTACTCACAGGAACCCTTGGCTCTAGTTCTGCGGATGCTGAAGGAGTGCTATATTAAAATAATGTATCAGCTATTTAATTCTTTTAATTTCTCTGGGGACTAATCTGCCTTTTAGAGGAATAAGTTCCTTTTGCTGGGAATTCCCTGGTAGTCCAGTGGTTGGGACTCAGCACTTTCACTGCCTGGGCCCGGGTTCAATCCCTGGTCAGGGAACCAAGATCCCACAAGCTGCAGGTCGCAGCTGAAAAAAAAATTCCCTTTGCCACCAAAATCCTACCTTGGCTCCAGAGCCTGCCTACTGCATCTTCCCACTCCAACCAGGATTCTACTATGGGGAGCCAAGCATATAAGACTACCCCACAGTTCTAGGTCAGAGTCCCTTATTATCTGGGGACCAATCAGTGAAAATTGTCAACATGAATACATGGAACTCCAATCAAAGAGTAATATCAAATCCTGGCCATATCAGGATTAGGTTTAGCTGCATATAACTTAGGAGTTCAAAATAACAGTGGCTTATAGTATATCTCTTTTCTTTTTTAAAAAAATAAATTTATTTATTTATTTATTTTTGGCTCCCTTGGGTCTTCGTTGCTGTGTGCAGGCTTTCTCTAGTTGTGGTGAGTGGGGGCTACTCTTTATTGTGGTGCGCGGGCTTCTCATTACGGTGGCTTCTCGTTGCGGAGCACGGGCTCTAGGCATGCGGGCTTCAGTAGTTGTGGTGCATGGGTTCACTGGTTGTGGCGCATGGGCTCACTGGTTGTGGCACATGGGCTTAGTTGCTCCACGGCATGTGGGATCTTCCCGAACCACGGCTCCTTCCCAACAGTGGCTTATATAACAGTTTATTTCTCTCATGCAAAAGAGCACAGGGACATGATCTTAGGTCAAGGCTTCCCTCTTTAAGGTCACCTGGTACTTAAAAGTGCATGCTCTAGAATTCCAGCCCCATTCCAAAAAGAAAAAAGGAGGGAGCCTTTTCAGAGCACTTGCCTGGAAGATTCCACTCACATCTTTGGCTGGACTTGGTCGCGTGGCCAGCTGTGGGCTCTGAGTTGGGCAGACTGTGTTCCTCACAAGGTGAAGGGCCCTGTACTAAGGGAGACAGGAGAATGGACACTGGGTAGGGATGCAGCCTCTCCCAACCTGACCTACGCCTGACTTGTGAGGTGCTGGAATCTGCCTTGTCCAGAGGACATCCTAATTCTCAGAGATCCACATACACTTACCATTTTTATTCTTGGTGAGTAGGAGGGATAAAGAAGATAGTTTGGCAAGAGAGAGACTGGACTCAAGGCTGGTTAGCCTGGGGACAGATGAATTTTCAGTGGTGAGGAAGATAGATGAATCAGTTCCCACGTGGGCCTTCGCCCAGATACCCAGCAACTATGGCTGTCCCTGCTTCGTTATTTATCCCATAAACACAGGTTTTGCTCATGGATAGGAACTGTGTGGCACGGTGCTGTCTCCTCCCTCTCCTTTCCTCACTGCAGCATTCTTCTCTGCTGAGTGGGAGCACGACCTCAGAATCTGGCAGGTATTTCTGGTCCGAAAGGCTTGGCATTAGTGTTTCAGTCTACTAGCCATCTTTAATTGCTTATGGGGGTTTTCACTCTGACAGGATCTCTGGATATAATTCTTTACTTCATAGGAATAAATCTCTCATAGTGGAATTTAGGTGTATCCACACGCAATGAAAGTATTCAGACTTTACCACTAAGTGACTGCAATCACTTGACATGTTCTAAACCTGTTCTTTTGACTGTTTACCTTACTGGACTATGAGTTTCTCTAGGGTGAGAGCTCTATTTTATCCATTTTTGCATCCCCAAGGTCCCTGGCTTGGTACGTACAAGAAATGTTCTATTGATAAATGAATCACTTATGTTGGTCAAAGTCAAGTTGCTATCAGTCAATACTTCCCCGTAGCTGGTTACCACTGAGTATTCTGGGGGCCTTATTTGGGGGGGGGTCATTGGAGAATAAGAAGGTGACAGGAAGAGCACTGGTGGCACAACAAAGGGTCTTGGTTACTCCACATCTGCCTTACAAATGCCAGAGTGACTGACACAGGAAACTGGCTACCAGGTGATAAAGAAAGAGCAGATATAGTCTAAGCAGGTATTTGGTCCAAGCTTTTAGCCATTTTCCTTCTTTTGACCAAAGGTCCATTTCCTGAGTTAACTTGGCTCAGCGTTTTCTGTCTTCTAGGAGGTGATTCAGGGAGTTGTGCAAGTGATTGGTTCATATTTCAAGGATACGAGTATGGCTGAAGAGACTGTAATTACACTCTCCCTGATTCAATCAAGCTAGGCTATTCTCATTGATTTGTTTTTATAAGTAGATATTTATAAATTGTTTAAGCAAATAGTGATATTGCTAATGTTTTAAATACTGTGATTCCTTTCAAAACCTTGTTAAAAAAAAAAGCTGCCATAGCTAAAAAGTTTGAAGAGCACTGACTTAGCTATTCACCCGAGTTCCAAATGCACCTCTCTACAACCAAAACCTTATATAGCGATTATGGAGGAGATGAAGAAACATAATTCCCCAATGCTTCTTTCTGCTCGAAGAGCAGAGTGTGATTGAGTCGATCCAGCTGGATGTTTTCTAAGGCTGAGTGTTCGAGGATGGGGTCTCAGGCCGCAGTGCTCACCTTCCCTCTCCCCTTCCAGCCCCAAACCTCGGCTCGATCCATACGGAGGAAGTGTCCCTGCATTCAGAATCCCAAGTGATACATCATGGTAGATACTGTGGCTAAAGGCACAAGTTTTTTCTGAATAATGCTTCTCTTCAACCTTGTTGCCGTTGGTCGGGAGGGCTGGACCCACAGAAATAACAAGGCTCCCCTCTCTTCAAGTCTAGAACTAGTCCTAAGCAGTCACTCCCAAACTCCTTCAAAAAGAAAGAAGACAAGCTAGACTCACTAGAGTGAGTCTCTTTTCTACTCAAAACGTCTGCAGATTCCTTCCCTCATTATTCCAGTCTGCTTCCCTGCTCTCCTCCGGTTCAGTGATTCCTGGAGGGGGGGCAGCAGGGGGGTGGGGTGGATGCAGCTAAGAGGGGACCTCATGGACTAGATCCCCACTTAGGCCATTTCTCAGTAGTCTGACCTTCCACAGGTTTAATTATCAGAATTCAAGTGTCTTTATTTGTAAAATGGGGAATAATAGGGTGGGCTTGCTTGTGAAAAAAAATTAGTATTTGGAAGGTGTTCAAGAAATGACACCTTTCATTACCATCTTGGCATCCCACTGCTTCTGCAGCCTTTCCTAAAGTGTCACTGTGTGTCAAGCAGGAGGCATCTCTGCCTGGAGGATTTTGACGTGTGTGTGTGTGTGTGTGTGTGTGTGTGTGTGTGTGTGTGTGTGTGTGTGTGTGTGTGTGTGTGTGTGTGTGTGTGTGTGTGTGTGTGTGTGTGTGTGTGTGTGTGTGTTTTGGCAGGGGTGGGGTGGGGTTGACACCCTGGTAAATTACTGGCAAGACTTTCGTACTTATCTTTCTTCTCCAGGCGTGCTGACCAGAAGTCATATTCCTGAATAAGCCCAACAGGTGCATTCCTAAGGGGAATAAGGTAGGAACATCAAAGGTGGGGGGAGTGCACAAAAGTCCCTGCAGACCAGTAGCTATCCATCCTTTGGCAACAGTCTGTGGCTACCCTGCCCCCTCCTCCAGATGCTTTTCTCGGTTAACACTGCCATCTAGTTCTGCCAATGACCTGTCAGCATGAGAAGCTTGCAGACAGTCATGCTGTCTCCTAAGTGCCATTCTGTGTATCCTTGTAAGCCCTTCAAACTGTATCATTAATATAATTGTTATGATTAAATAAAAATTTAATGTGCCTGCATGGATCTGCTGCACACGTATGGTAATGACTGGATGCTTCCTTTCATACGACACTCAAATCACAAAACAGCAATCAGAACAGACAATACGGTAACCCCCTCCCAATTTTCAGCCATCTTACCCATGCACTGTAGCCCTGAAAATCTGAATATTCACTGACTTACAATTATGTCACAAGCTTTCCTGGGAAGCAAGAGGGTCAGAACTGCCTTAATAAAGAGAATCATTTCATATTCTTGCTACCTACCCACCTCTTTGGGGCTGCAGTTCTTTAGAACTTTCCTTCCTCATCTCCTCAGCACCAGCATTTTGCTATCATTTATATTCCAAGTGTTACCAACCAGCACCCGTGGACTCTTTAATCAATAGAACTTGACAAGGGGCCAGATGAGAATTTCAGACATGGCTTTATGGGGGCTTGTGCTACAGCATAAGGAAGTGAAAGCAAGCACCAGGTGTCCTTGCCCACTCCTTCACAAAGAGCTCCCTGGGTCCTCTGATGGGGTGACAGTGGGGGTGGATCTGCAGGCCAGACAGGGGGCATGGCTTAGGCAGTTTGTCCATCCTTCTCGGCAGTGCCATATACAGAGATCATGTGCAGTTTCCCACTTTCTGTGCTGGCACCTCAAAATGCCAGACTTGCTCATTACCGCCACCAGGAAGGTTGTGTAGCGGTCAACATTGTCCCTGCTGCACAGGCATGAGGTTGTTTTTAATCACTTGTGGTTGATTCACGGCCTTCAGCATCCCTTTGCTTAAGGAAGCTTTACCCCTTGGTCCGTTTATGGTTGCCAGCTTCCTGTTGTTCAAGGAGGCGCTGTCCAGGTGCAAGTGTCCTGGTAGATGACTCTAGGTCCCAGCCAATCTCATTCTCTCTTGAGGGATTCTACACCCATTATTCTTTTTTTAAAAAAATTTACTTATTTTATTTATTTATTTTTGGCTGCGTTGGGTCTTCGTTGCTGCACACAGGCTTTCTCTAGTTGCAGTGAGTGGGGGCTACTCTCTGTTGTGGTGTGCGGGCTTCTCATTGCAGTGGCTCGTCTTGTTGTGGAGCACAGGCTCTAGGCACATAGGCTTCAGTAGTTGTGGCACATGGGCTCAGTAGTTGTGGCTTGCAGGCTCTAGAGCGCAGGCTCAGTAGTCGTGGTGCATGGGCTTAGTTGCTCCATGGCATGTGAGACCTTCCCAGACCAGGGCTCAAACCTGTGTCCTCTGCGTTGGCAGGCGGATTCTTAACCACTATGCCACCAGGGAAGCCCTACACCCATTATTCTTAAGGGTCAAGGGGCCAAACATCTCTTCTTCTGGAGCCACTTCCTGCTGAACAGGGGCCACAGACCCTAGCCTACCCTAGAGGTGTAGAAGTCCCTTGATGACTGTTCCAAGGACCTAAAGGGACATGGGTCACCTTCTAATGGAACAGGTTGAAATCCCTGGGCCACCATGAACCTCACTTGGAACTGCTGAAGCCTGGAAGACACAAATCTAACTAAAAGATTAAACAGGCAGGGTCTGAACAATAACAAAAGAACTACTGCCACTAGAGGGCCCAGGAGACGCAGGAACCAAGTAATGCTAGGGATGTAACCTTTAATTGAGTCCCATATAGTTTGGGCAGTGGGGTAGCTGAACCCAAGTAACCACTTAGCTTGTTCATAAATTTCCTGAATATTTAGTTCAACTTCTCCCAAGTTGTTGATGTATGTACTGCAAGTTTTGTTAATTACTGCATAGACACCCTCTTGTTCAGCCAGAAGATAATCCAGGGTTAACCTACTGTCAAACACAACATTGTCTAAGGAATCTAGGGACTCCTGGAGGCCCCTTAAAGGCATCACCATTTTTTTTTTTTTTGGGCTGCGCCGAGTGAGGTTTTCGGGACCTTAGTTCCGTGACCAGGGATTGAACCCGTGCCCTCGGCAATGAAATCACTGAGTCCTAACCACTAGGGAATTCCCATCACCAGTTTTTGAGGCCAGGTTCTCCATAGCCTGTGTGGGTTTCTTAAGGTTGTTTTGTGATAGGGAAAAACGCCCCAGGGGCGGCCACTCCTATGGCCACCCCAATTCCTGCCAGGATTAGTCTGAGTACCCAGCTATGTCTGTTTTGAGAGGTGGCATTATTACATATGGTGGCACCTTGTCCTTTAGGGCCCAGTCGTCCCAAAGTGCATTCTCCCCGGAAGTGAACATTGTCTAAGCATGGATAGGCCATTGCTCGGAGAGGCCAGGAGAAGGAGGAATTTGGGTTCCCTTCGAAGGGTAGTTTATTTTGGGGTGGACCACAGAGGAACAGATGTCCAGTGGGGGTGCAAGCTTGGCGGGGTGAAGTGGAATTAAACTATCGACGTAAAAGGGAACCCCAGCTAGGTGCATTATTGCATCTGGGGGACAGGGGCCCTCCGTCTAGTGGTCCTCCATCTAGTTCTGAGTTTTCCTCCATTCCCTCCTCGTCACTGAAGGCAGATGGGGTCTGATAGGTGAGCCTCCAGGAAGGGGCTGCTGTTCCCTTCCAGTGCGTACAAGAGGTGTTGGGTTGGGTCCCTGGGGAGAGCAGAGATGGGTCTACACACCAATGAGTCTGGTTAGGAGTGCATGAGGAGCTTGAAGTGGAAAATGACATAGGATAAATAGAGAGCGAGCGTCCCGTATCAGTAAGGCAGGTATCTGTCTGGCAGGGGCAACAGGGTTTTCCTTGCCCTGTGCAGAGAAGGGGCCGCTTGATCCAGAGACCGGTTTGGTTCCAAGGGTCTGTAAGCTCTACACACCCGATATCATCATGATCTTCGAGTTCCACTATTAGAAGCGGCGTGCTCCTAATGGGTTCAGAAGTCAGGATGAGATTAATGTCCTCATCTACAGGCACAAACCGGAACCGAGAAACCCCCTCTTGTGTGAGAGGATGACAGATCCAACAATTAGAGAGATTTTTTCCTGAGGCCAAAATGCTGGAATAGTTGACGACTGAGTTTTCTCTCCAGGTTCCCCTTCCCTTATTATTTTCTCCCCAGCCCCTCTTTAGGAGAAGGGCCAAGAGAAGTGCCCATGTTTTCCACTCCGTCATTGGTTCTGGTCTTCTAGACCCAGGAGGGACAAAAGAGTTGCTTTTTCAGTGGGGGTGGTTGAGCAAACCGGTAAGATGTGAGCAAAACTATAACAAAGTAAGCAAATAGAAGTCCAGCCTACCACATCCCCCTTTACTCATCTGTTAGTGGTGCTCGGTTTTTGAGTAAGTATCTCAGGCCTTCTACTGGCTCACAGGTGTATTCTTCTGTTGTGGCCTGTGGGGTTTTGGGAGGCAAGAGTTTTAATCTAGATAAATGTACCTAACTAGGTATTCCTTGTAGTTTAATGGCAGTGGGGGTGGCTAAAATTACTCTACAGGGGCCCTTTCATTTTGGTAACAGTTGATCTCCAGGGGATCCCTCCTTCCAAGTTTTAAGAAGAACCTGGACCCTGAAGTTAATTTGTGGAGGGGCTGCCCCTTCTGTTTTATCCCTAGTGGGACCTGGCAGTGCCTTCTTGGCTTAGTCCAAGATTGCCTTTTGCACCTGTCCCAGGTTAATAACACACTGTAGCCTCTGGCTCACTTCCTCATACCAGTGGTAAGGAAGGGCGTCTCATACGTCACTTCAAATGGTCTAAGCTTCAGGAGACTCCTGGGGGCTATGTGAACCCTGAGGAGTGCAATAAGAAGCAGGTTGGTCCAAGGCTCATGAATCTCTTGGCAAAGTTTTGTTAAGGTTTTCTTTAAAGTATGGTTCATTTTGTCTACTTTTCCTGAAGATTGGAGGTGCCAAGAGGTGTGCAGATTGTAGCTAATTCCAAGGCGGTCGATAGGCCTTGGGTAATGTTCGCTATGAGGGAGGGCCGATTATTGCTCTGGAGGGATTTTAGAAGCCCAAACCGAGGAATCGTTTCTTATTTAAGAGGGACTTACAGACTTCAGTGGTCTTTTCAGATTGAGTGGGGAAGGCTTCCACCCATCCTATAAAAGTACTGACAGGCACAGGAATATATTTATATCCTGACTGTGGGGGCATTTGGGTGAAGTTTAATTGTCAGTCTTCCCCCAGGTATGTCCCACGGGGTTGAAGTGGCTTGAGTAATGAAGGAGGGATTGGATGGGCCTGCGGATTATTATGGGCACACAAATCACAGGCAAGGGTCACTCATTTTATTGTTCCTTTGAGCCCCTTTCCTGAAAAGGTCCTTTGTATCAAGTCCCACAGTGTATTCCCCCCACAGTACGTGGCACCATGTAAACCCTTAATGAGCCTCCTTTCTTGGGCCCCAGGGATAAGAAACTTGTCATCCTTTATATACCAGCCTGTGCTTTCTTTCTTATAGCCCCATTTTTCAGCATTCTCTTGTTCCTGTGGGGAATACTGGGGCAAGCCAGGGAGTTCAGGGGGGCCAATCATTAGGGCCATGATTTGGTCAGGCTCTTGCAACGGAACTGCCTGTTTTGTGGCCTGATCAGCTTTGTTATTTCCTTGGCTTATAAAGGACCCGTCCTTCTGATGGCCCTTACAGTGAATTACTGCCACCTGGGTCGGGAGCTGCCCTGCTTCTGAAAGAGCCAAGATTAAATCTTTAGGTTTTATGGAAGAATTTCTAGCAGTTAACATTCCTCTCTCTCTCTCCAAATGGCAGCATGAGCGTGTAGTACATGGAATCCATATTTAGAATCAGTAAAAATATTTTTCTGGGCTGAAGTCTGGGGTGGTGGGGCCTTGGCTTCTATGATTTCATTTAAGCTAACTATAGCATCCTGCCATTCGGGTTCCCATCTCTATAAAACTACTCCCATCAGTGAACCGTTCAGCCTCAGGGTTGTCAAGGGGTTCATCTAGGAGACTGGATCTGCTGGAATAAGTTTGTTCTATTGTCTCTGTACACTGATGCAATAAATCTCCATTTTCGACAGCTGTGAGAGGAGTTGCTGGGTTTGAGGCTTGGCACACCTTTAAAGTAATATCAGGGGTATCCATCAGGAGAGCCTGATATTTTGCTAACTTTCCCCTGGTTAACCAATGGTGTCCTTTGGCTTCTAACACAGATTGCACCTGATGAAGAGTTGATGCATCTAGGTGTTGTCCCACGGTGAGCTCAGAAGGCTCACTGACCAGTAGGGTCGTGGCTGCCACCACCTGTAGGCAGCTGGGGCATCTCGGGGCTGAGTCCAGTTGTTTTGAAAAGTAAACCACTGGCCTTTGATCTGCTCCCAGCTTTTGGGTCAGGACTCCTAGTGCTATCCCTGACCTCTCATCGATAGGGTGAAGGGTTTGTCTAAATTTGGAAGCCCTAGTGCTGGTGCCCTACTCAACTCAATCTTTAGGGTCTCAAAGTCCCACTGGTGGTCCCTACTCCATTAGAGGGGTTCCCTTTCTTCTCCCTTTAGAGCTTCCTGTAGGGCTTTGATTATAAGGCCATAATCTGGAATTCAGATACGGCAGAACCCAGCCATTCTGAGAAAGCCTCCGAGCTGTCTCTTTGTGGTTGGCAATGGTAATGCATTAATGGCTGTTTTCTGATTTATGGCCAGGGCTCATGCGATGGGGGTCAAAACAAACCCTAAATATTGAACCTCTTGCTGTGAAATCTGAGTCTTTGTTGGGGAGACTTTATATCCCCTTTCTGCCAGGAAATTTAGGACCTTAACAGTATTCTGATCTGAATCTTGCTTCACCTTTTTTAGGTAAAGGACCTTAGGACCTTATTAATAGGTCACCAACATACTGTAACAGAGTTCCATTTTTCAGGCTCAGTTCCCTCAGTTCTTTTCCTATCGCATTTCCAAAAAGACAGCAGCTGTCCCGAAGGCCCTGTGGAAGCACTGTCCAAGTGTAGTGAATAGCTTCCCGGGTGTCAAGTTCCTTCCATTCAAAGGCAAAAAGGTACTGGGAGTCTGGATGTAGGGGGATACAGAAAAATACATCCTTGAGGTCTAACACAGAGCAGTATTGCGCACCCCCTGGCATTTGAGTACGGTGTACAGGTTTGGCACCATTGGGTGAATGGGATGGATGACTGCCTCATGCACTGCTTGTAAGTCTTGCACCAACCAGTATCACCGTATCCCTGGGAGGCTTTTGGATGGGGAGAATTAGAGAAGTGGACTAGCAGGGCCAAATGAGCCCAGGTTCTAGGAATTTGGTGAGCAGCAGTTGGCCCCCATCCCCACCCCTTCCCCTGCCTCAAGACCTCAGGCTTTAAAGGATAGTACCTCTGCCAAGGGTATTTTCCCCCAGGCTTTTCCTCTATTTCTATTGGGGGAACATGCTTTGCCTTTCCTGGTACCAATACGTCCCAAACCACACGATCTACCTGTTGCCTAATTTCTTGGGGACTATTTTTATGACCAAAAGGCGGGTCATCTGGGGCTACTAACAGATGCAATCTCTGTTCCTTCTGGGACCGCACCCTGTTCTAAGAGTACTAGCTCCCAGTTTATTCAGCAAATCTCTTCTGAGGAGGAGGAGGCCATTCCGGCACATACAAAAAGGAAAGAGTGATGATACCAGAATCGACCTCACAGGTAAGGGGGTGGGATGTAAACTGTCTTACCTTTGGCCGCCCATCAATCCCCGTTACAGTACAGTCATGGTTGCAGAGGGGACCAGCAGGCCAACTCAGGACAAGGACACCCACCACTTAACCCAACAAATGGCAATAATACAGTTCAGAGCATGGAACTTTTAAAAATACAGACTAATAAATGTAATAAACATTACTGAGAGACCGGGGGGAGCACAAGTTAAAAAAAGGTTAAAGTCGTCCAGAATTAGACAAAATCATGCTTACACTGCCTTTGGCAAGATGTACACACATTGCTGATGCTGGGTATTAGTTCCCTTACTTTTCTTCCCAGTTAGTACCTGCGTCCGTCACTAACACTTCGTGTCTCTGTACCTCAGTTTCCTCATATGGAAAATGGGTTGCGCCAGGTTTCTCCTGTTCAAAGCATTCTGTCCCCGCGTCTCCCCTCAGCACGCCTGCCCTGGCCACCTGGAAAAGGTGGGAGGGTTGTTTCTGCCGCCTTACTTTGTCCCCCCGACAGGCGAAGGTGCAGCGATGCACTGGGGGTGGAGGAGCGGGGACCACCCTCCAGAGTCCCCACACGCAAGGCCCACGAGATCGGGGGAACAGGAGAGCAGGCACTACTGAACGGATCTGACGGTAACCTGCGGGGAGCGCGGCGCCGCCCGGGCCCAAGGTGCATTCCGGGCAGACGACAGGCGGCTCAGGACAGGAGAGCGCCCCCACCCTGCCCAGCTGCCTCTCAGCGCATAAAAGAGAAAAAAAGCCCCTCACTCCGCTCCACCCCACCGCCCCCGCTCAGCCCGGAGCCGCCCCGCGGCCCCTACCCCGAGGCCCAGGCGCCGCACGAACCTCTCTTGCCCGCACCGGTCCCTCACGACGCCGCCGCGCTGCCCGCGCCCGCGGGAGGGCCCCCTCCTCGGTAGCGCCCCCTCCTCGGTAGCGCATCCGCTTCCAGGGCAGAGGGCGGGGCGGTGCCGGGGGGCGGGGCGCTGAGGGCGCGGGGGGCGGGGCGAGAAACGGCGCGGAGGGCGGGGCCGGGAGGGCCGGGCCCAGAGTCCCCGCGGCCGCCCACGCCCAGGCCCGGCGCTGCTCCTCCCCGCTGCCAGCGTTCCCGCCGTCCACGGCTGTCCGCGTTCCCGCCGCCCGCGTTCGCCCCGCGTCCCCGAGTTCCCGCGTCCCCGCGTCCCGAGCGGCCGCGCCCCCTGAACCGGAACCGCTTGCGGCCGCCGGCGCGGAGCCGGGCCGACCGGGAAGCGGAGGCGGCTGCGCGGCGCCCGCCATGGCGGCGGCGGGGTGAGCCGGGCCGGGCGGCCGCAGTCGCGCGGGCGCGGGCGCTCCTCCGCCGCGGACAGGCCGCCGGGCCGGGCGAGGGGAGCCGGGCCGCCCATGGCGAGGCCGCGCCGCCGCCGCCGCTGCTGACCCGGGGCCGCGCCGGGGCCGGGGCGCCCGCCATGGGGAACACCGCCTCGTGCTGCGTGTCGTCCAGCCCCAAGCTCCGCAGGAATGCCCACTCGCGGCTGGAGTCCTGCCGGCCCGACGCCGACTTGAGCCGCGAGGACACGGGCTGCAACCTGCAGCACATCAGCGACCGGGAGAACATCGACGGTGAGGCGGGCGGGCGGGGGTCCCTCCGATTCCTCCGACGCCCCGCGCCGCCTGAGCGCGCGCCCCGCATCCCGCCCGGCGGCCGTTGCTCTCGGTCCTTCCCCGCGAGCGGGCCAGGGTCTTCGCCCCCGAGAGCGGGCCTGGGCGGGGTCCAGGCCGGGCTCCGGCCGTCTGTCCGGCGGAGCCGCCTGTCTAGTTGCGCGCAGAAGGGTGAGGTCGTCCGTCCTCCGAAAGGCGAAGGGTATGGGGACCCTGGGCAGGCCGAGGACTGGGTGCCTGGGTCAGCTGCCCGGAAACTCGCCAGTTGATCCCACTTGCTGGCCTTCAGCCCATTTCCATGAAAAACTAACCTCCCCAAAACACCACCAACAAAAAGCTTTTTTTGGGGGGGGGGGTTTAAGAGACTGCAGTCAGATAGCTTCACCAGAATTCTTTAAAATTTTTTCTTTACGGTATTATCACAGTGATTTGCAGAGAGCTTTGGAATAAGTCCCCTCGTTTTTGCTTGGGGCTGAATTACAGTCCCGTGAATTTCTGATTGATTGGAATGACTTTTGGTTTGGATTAGTGTTTGTAAAGGAAGTTAAAGGACTGATCGCTGCGCCTAGTAATGGTTGTTTATTTTATTGGTCTTACAGTACCTTTATTAGTACCATCTTATCAATAAGCGACGTGGTTTAATATCTACAGATGGGTAGTTTATGCATCATACAATTTATAAGTTTTCACCTTAAAAATTGGAAATATATTTTTATGACAACTTGACTTTTTTTTTAACCATTGAATCTTTTCACAGTTGATGTGGTTGAACTAATCTGAAAAAATTTCTTGTGTGAATGAATTGGCACAAGCCTATCGTAATTTATTCTTGTCGCTTTTAGGATGGCACATTCCATGTAGTATGCAAAGCCAAATTTAAACTCTACCAAAGGGAAGAATTTTCTTATTGTTTGGCCTCATTTAATTTCTTCTAAATAGTAAATTCTTCTTTTTAGGACAACAATTTTATTAAATGAGTACCATATGTAAAAGAGACTAAAAGAATGTCTGGTTTATAGTAGGCACTTAGTAAATTAGGGCTCAGTATGACATTTCTAGTGGTGTTATTTTAGACTTCCATTATGTTGACCTACTCTTTAGTTGCCTTTGAACTATAACCGTACTTTATTTTTAAATTTATGCGTTTAAAAGCATCTAGCAGGATATTAAGTTCGGTCTGTCATGATCATTCCTATGGTCTCAAGCACCTGAAAGAAGTGGCCAGCATGTAATAAGCACTAAGTATTGTGTTTTACAGGAATGAATGAATGATTTTGTTGTAGGAAATCATCACTTAGTCCTATATAATGTTGGAGCATTGAAGATAATTTCTCCCTTATGTTGTGCCCTAATATCAGGTAGAGGCGTTGTGTTTTAAATAATGGATTAAAATAATACAAACAAAAGGAAGACTCTCATTTCTTAGACCCAGGCTGCGTGTTATTATTGCCTATAGTAAGGAAACAGGAAAATAAAAGTAATTGTAATCAGCTATTCGGCAGTAAGGCTTAGAAGGATTTTGCCAGAAAAAAATAGAGTAGTGTTGTGTTCTTTCATTTGGAAGAAATCTAAGTTTTGGTCATCATTCGCTTTTGAGAAAACATTTGGAAGAGCAGCAGCTCTTGTTTTGGAGGTTTGGGGAGGTTTGAGAGACTATAGAGCAGGTTAAGAGGATTTCTAATCTGGGCTGTAGACGATTTCTAATGTGGGCTGTAGTGGCTTCTCACCCCAGAACCCAGTTGGTATGAGGCTAGTTTAAACCCAGAAATACTAATTCACTATTTAAACAATGTTCTCTCTGTCTGCCACATTCAGTCAATAATACTTGTAGTATTTACCTATTTGGCCATTCTCAACAGTTTCAATTAGAGCAGAAATCTAGGACTGGGCTTTGGCATTAGTATGTGTAAAGCGCTCCAGGTGATTCTAAGATGCAGCTGGATTGAAAATCGCTGGCTGGGTGAGCCTTGGAAGTGTCATTGTTGTTCAGGGGCATTTTCCGTGGAAATTCATTCTGTCTGAGGCTGGGAGAAGAGAATAGTTTTGCTTAAGTTGTAGTGTATAGATATACATATATATCTGTATTTTAACTTCTGATTATTAGGTGATTAGTAAACATGTAAAAACTGCATCTCAGGAGTTCTTGATTTTAGTAGGTAACAAAAGCTGAAGTGCCTAAGTACCATATTTCTTATACCCTGAAAGATCTTCCAGACAGCTAGTCTTGGAAGGTTTAGAGAAGTTCATGGAGCTGGGTTAGGTTAGTTTCTTTAGAGCACAAAGATATGAGGTTCATGTTTTCCCTGCCCAAACACAGCAGGTAATGTTTGTAGAATTTCAGTGACTGTGTTAGGCTTCCATGATGCCCACAGGCAACTTGCCTGCCTTTGTATTTAGTGTACCTTAGTGTTAGGTTATTCCTGTTTTAGAAATTTATATTAGACTCATCAGTTACCCAGGTATTACTCCTGGTAAAATTACTGTGAGATTGAGAAAAAACAAAAACACTTAGCAACAGTGATGGTAATAAGTACAACCCTTACATATTGCTTACTCTGTGATGGATGCTGCTTTAATGCTTGACATCAGCTCATTCATTCAGTCGTCGCAGTAACCCTGGGGGTAATATTATCCTTACTTTAAGACCAAGAAATGAGGCAGAGAGGAGAAATGACTTGCCCAAAGTTATGGAGCCAGTAAATGACTAGTGGAAACTTTCCATTGTTGCTTGACTAGCCATCAAATATTAACTAAATATTAACTAGTGTGGGGTTGCCTTCTGGGGTAGGCTCTGTGTCACTGTGTCGTATCCATGGTTTCTCTGGGAAGGACTTCCTCCATCTGTAACATGCTGGATTTACCAGATTAGATTATTTTTGTGGGAGGAGAAGAAGAGGAATGGACTGAAGAGAATTTAAAATTCGGTGAGACTAAATAAATCAGGATAATTGTTAACATCTGTACCAGAGTGTCAGTTTGGGTTGACAAACTCAAACCTCAAAATGATTGGGAGCCACTTCATCCAAGGATCAGCTGTCATCCTTGACAATCCAATAGCTCCCTCATCTCATATCCAGTCTGCTAGGAAGGCATGACTCTCTATCTTCAAAATATATCCAGAGTCTGACTCCTTCTTAAAACCTCTCCTGCTGTTGCAATCTAAGCAGCCTGACTGGTCTCCCTGCTTCTCCCCTTACCCACCACGGTCTGTTCTCAACACTGCAGCTGTGCTGAGATCCTTTTCAGAACTTTAACACATCACTCCTCTGCTCAAAAAACTGCAGCGACTCCTTATGTCACATGGAGTAAAAGCCTTACAGTGAACTTGACAGTGGAGTCCTTCTAGTGGACTCCAAGGCCCTTTGTGATCTGCCTGCCTTCCTCAATCACTAGCTCTTTCTAGCCACACTGGCCTCCTTCAGTGCTGTTCCCTGAACACACCAGACATGCTGTCACTCCAGGACCTCTGCTCTGTCGCTCTGCCTGGAATGCTCTTCTCCATGTGTTCTCTTGGCCAGCCCCCCCTCAGCCCCTTCAGTCTTAGTTCAAGCCTCACTTTTTCAGTGAGGCCTTCCCAATCACCCCACTTTAACATTCCTCTGGTCACCCCATCAGCAATCCTAATATACATTTTGTGCACTATGATTTCTTAACTGCATGTCACCTGTAGTACATTGTATACACATATGTATGTATTGTAATAATATTTCTACTCTAGTGTATAAGTTCTGCTAGAACTTTTTTGTTCATTGATGTAACCTTAGTGCTTACAGTAGTGCCTGATACCTTGAAGAACCGCTTTAAATATTTGTTGAATGAATGAGTGAAGCCAGCCACTGAAGGACATCAGAGTCAGAGCATCAGTGTGTGTATTTATTGAGTGAGAGGAAGCAGAAGGAAGTAGAGAATGAATAAGACTTGTAATAATGAAGGCAGAGTGGATGTGAAACTTTTTGGTTGGTTTGCGTTTTAACCTGAGAGGTAAGCAGATAAGGTGATATCCTGAAAATGAAACTGAAGAAAGATTTCCAAGCATGACAAAAGAAAAAAACACGCCCAAACTGAAAGGAAACCAATGGCTGGTGGAAGTCTGTTTAACAGCGTGATGTGTTTAGTCTTATTTCAGATGTCTCTTCAGATGAATGGCTTTAGCTGTGGTCTCACGTCCTTAAGGATCAAAGTGAGACTAAGATGCTTATAAATCAAAAAACACTAGATAAACAAATGTGATTATGAACATAGCCATTCATGTGACTTTCTTGGATTAAACGTGAAATGTGTTCTGGGATATATGGCACTGGTATCTGAACCTCCCACGGCCAGGGAAGCTGGAAGCTTGAGGCGCTCCCCCAGGCACCGCAGGGTAGCTGGGGAAGCCAATTGCTGTAAGGCTGGGGCGACAAGAGAGCTGGTAACAGACCTAAGTGCCTGTTTGGAGCAGGAGCTCGGACTCCTGCCCTTGGTTTCTGCGCTGTCTGCAGCCTATGGAAATTGATCCCTTCTGCGTTCTTTTTCTCGAGTCTCGGTCCCACTTTAACCTTTCCAGCCTGACGGGCAAAACCATGCCTGTAGACTTTGCTTCCAGGCTAAAATTTATTAGCAATGCTGCCTGTGAGGTTTGTGAAGATGTTCCGACCGAGTGTGGGCTAACTGCATACAGTGGTGGCTCCATGGAGCAATGATTGTGGCCCCCTGACCTCCATTCCACTCACTTATTTTCCTTCCTAATTTAGAATCAGGGAGTCATTTGCCCCTCACTTTATGGATGAGGAAGCTGAATCTTGGAAGGTGCAGTCTCTTGCGCAGGTCATGCAGATCCTGGAAGAGGGTAGCGAATCTCTTCACATCTTTCTCCTCATTTTACAGGAGAGGTAATCGAGCCTTAAATGTTAAGAAATTTGCTCAAGTTTCCACAGCTAGTTAGTAGCAGAGTTGGGGTCCAATTTATCCTTACTTGCTAGAGCGTCACACCTCAACTACCCTGTGATAGCTACTTAGGGAGGGAGTGATCTGTGCCTGGCCCACGCCTGTCTTGTTTTCAGAGTTTCAGTTGTTGCCTGTGTGCTTTTGGCTAACAGTACTTTGCGAATAGGATTTTTACTTTTCTGCTCCTTTTAGGGAGGAGTGAAGATTAAATAATTTCTTGGAATTGTAGATTTTCTCACCCTTTTCTACGAAGCTGATTGTTTCTATCATCTTAAGGAGATGAATTGCTTTCACATTTCTGGCTAGATGAAACTAACAACAGAAAGATTAAATCCAGGGCTTCCCTGGTGGCGCAGTGGTTAAGAATCCTCCTGCCAGTGCAGGGGACAAGGGTTCAAGCCCTGATCCAGGAAGATCCCACATGCCTTAGAGCAACTAAACCCGTGCCCCAGAACTACTGAGCGTGCGCTCTAGCGCCCGCGAGCCACAGCTGCTGAAGCCCGCGTGCCTAGAGCCCATGCTCTGCAGCAAGAGAAGCCACCGCAATGAAGCCCATGCACCGCAACGAAGAGTAGCCCCTACTCACCACAACTGGAGAAAGCCCGCACACAGCAATGAAGATCCAACGCAGACAAAAATAAATAAATAAATTAAATAAATTAAAAAAAAAGATTAAATCCATTCCTATCCAGAAAAGGGCAGAACCAAAAGGAAAACTATAATGAGAGGCAAGCCACGTGAGCAGCTTTGAAATCCTGTTTTAATCACGCAGGGTCAGAGATTTAGCTCCAGGCATATAGTGTTGGACTTACCTTTAAGGAAGCAGTGTTTGGTATTTTTCACAAGAGAGCAATTCACAGTATCATGCTTGTCATACTTCAAAATACAGATCCTTTAACGATTCAACATCTAGGCACCCAGGGTAAGTCTGTGGCACCAACATTTGATGTTAGAGCCTCTCGTGCTTTCAGTATCATTTTCAGCTGGTAGCTGGAAGGAGGGAGAGAGCTCGCTCTCCCTGCAGCCTTTCGCGTCATCATGAAATGTTGAGTTTGTTGCTGGGAGTCTTGGGTAGGAGATCATTTCCTTTCTGTGCTCCAAGACTCACTGTTGTCCTATCCTGCCTTTCCTGAAGAATGAGAGAAGGCTCTTCCCAGGGGGTTTACAGAATGTGCCTCTGGGTCTGTGAAGTTGATGGAGGGCAAGGAGCAGGAGCCCAGTAATCAGGAGGTCTGTGCCCCGGACATGACTCTGCCTTTGCTGTGGGGCCTCTGCCCTAGTGAGCCACTTTCCTCTCTGCTTAAAAAAGCGTGCTTAAAAATACTGCCTTGAGGGCTTCCCTGGTGGCGCAGTGGTTAAGAATCTGCCTGCCAGTGCAGGGGACATGGGTTCGAGCCCTGGTCTGGGAATATCCCACATGCCGCGGAGCAACTAGGCCCGTGCGCCACAACTACTGGGCCTGAGCTCTAGAGCCCGCGAGCCACAACTACTGAAGCCTCTGCGCCTAGAGCCCGTGCCCTGAAACAAGAGAAGCCACTGCAGTGAGAAGCCCACGCACTGCAACAAAGAGCAGCCCCTGCTCATCGCAACTAGAGAAAGCCCGCGCGCAGCAACGAAGACCCAACGCAGCCCTAAATAAATAAGTAAATTTATTAAAAAAAAATACTGCCTTGACATATGACCCAAGGGACCTAAAATGAGACTAAAATGCTTAATAAACCAGAAAGTACTAGATGCACGTATGTCATTATGAACATGGCTCTCATGTTGATTTTTTGGATTAAATATGCAGTGTGCTGCAAGAGCTACAGCAACCTGTGTTTGAACTTTCCATAGCCAGAGAAGGCAGAAGCCGAGGGGCTCATCCTACCAACATATCAAGCGTTCAGGGTAGTACCGGAAGGATAAGTGGAATTTTAGAGCTGGGTGGGATGAGGTTTTGCAGAGCTCTGTGACCTTTGAGTGGGAGCTTGGTGGCAGTAGAATTTGGAATAGAAATCATCCTCTTTCTAGCATTTATTGCCCTTCTGGGTTGCATCTTTCCAAAGTCATACCATGATGCCATGCAGTGAAAGTGGGATGAGTATTTGAGACAGCTTCTCCAACTCCTGGGGATACCCGGCCCCTCCAGCCAGCCGGCCGGTTGACTGGCTGCCCGTGGAACTGGGTTCCTGGGAACGTCAGCCTGTGCCCTGACAGACAGGGTAAGGCCAGGGATTTAAAAAACAAAATTCTTCAAAGAATAAGGTTTCTGAGGCATGCATACAGGTGCTTTATTATATTAAAATACTGCTTTAAATAAAGAGGAATTGATGGGCTGAAAAATAAGCACAGGAAGCCCTGAGCGAGTTTTTTGGGGCGGTTTGTGCCAATCTTTTTCATGGAAGAATCTGACTGGCTGGGTCCACAGCTGCAGAGAGGTCAGGGAGACCTCGCCCTCTGTTCCCTTTCTCAGCTGCTTGTGCTGCTGATAGCTGTTTCGTATGGCTCCCTTCCTTTACTTCTTCTGGGGCTTCTTTTGCTCTCTGCCAGCTTGGAAAAAGGGGTGTGCTGAAGCTAAAATCGAGTGTGGTTGGTCTGATAGCTGACAAATTGGCAGGCTCCTCAGTCAGCAAGAGTTTGCCTAGAAAGTCTCTTGGTGACTCTGAGAAGAGAGATCATCTCAGGGACGGTCAGTTCCAAATTGCTACATTTTGGGCCTCTCTGTTGCCTTGCTGGGGAGGTTACACTTAAATACTGGAGTGGAAAACCTTGAAATCCTTTATTCTTCACCTTTGTCAGAATATTGACATTCTGTACAACAGTTTTGACTTTGTAAAGAAACTTTGTTTTTTTATTTGTTTTTCATATGGCTCAAAAATTGTACTGAAAGGGAGTTCTAAAATATTTGGTCAATGGTAACATCTCTGGGATAAGTGTCTAGTCTCCTCTGGTTATCCTACTTTGATTAAAAAAAATTCAACCTGATTTCATTATTTGATAGACACATTACCTAACATATGTAATTTTAATTCCTGGGTCATTCTTTTGTGGTCTTTGTCCCCTACTTGGGCTGTATAGTGGGGGCTCATTGGGTGTGATAGATGTGAGTGCCATGCTCAGCAGAGATGTACCAGCCTCCGCAGACATGTCAGCTGGCTCCTGGTACTGAGAGAAGTACAGCTGGAGTACACTAAAGATAATTGTTAGCAACTGCAATTACATCCTTGCCAGATTGCTTCGTGAGCTTTACAGAAATCTCAGTTGGATGGTGAAATGCAAGTCACTTCTATTTTGGACACCTCCGATTATAGACCTTGTGTCTCTGAGGAGGATAAATAGGAAGTACTCGGCATGGGAGTTCACATGTAATATAGCTGTGTGTTGCAACAGTGTGTAGTGTTTGAAACATTTTGTAAGCACGTTTTCTTGTGGATGGATGATTCTGTTTCTGGTGGGGAAAGAGAAGCTATTAAAGATATTGTGATTATATTTGATAAACTCTTGTCTCACTCTGCAAATTTAGCATTAATCAGGGGAATTAGTGCATGGATGGATAGGTTAAGAGGTCTGTCCTTCACCTCAAGAAAAGGTTTCACCCCACATTTAGGATTCTGTCCAGGAATGAACCTTGACTTAGGATACTAGTTGATGACAGCTATTGAATTAAGTGTAATCGCAGTTGTCCTTTGAACTATCTCTGGTTTTTAGATGTGGATCTAGATTTTGTACAGTTGCTTACGAGTCCAGGTTTTAGGGCTCCCTGTGTGTCCTGCTGAAATCTAGGATGAGAGTTGAAGTTGTGATGCTGTGTTTAAATTCAGCTTCAAAAATTTCGAACTCACACATTCATCAAGCAGTTCTTTCATTTATAGTGAGCAATTATTTTTGTCAGTTTATGCGGATAATCTTTTTTTTCCCCTCAAGCTGTGTGTAAGTGATGGGCCGTTATTTTAATGTGTAGTTCTTGTTACTCCTTTGCTTGAAAGACATTGGTAAACAGGGTCTCTACAGAATTGGAGATTGCCTTCTGTCTTCGAGAGCTAAAGGCAATGAAGAGGGACGTTTACGTTAATGTTAGCATACATTTGACTCTTTTCTGTAGGTAAATCTAATGTCTAATTTTCTGTGTCTTGCATTTTGTCGGAAGTCTGGAGGAAGCATAACAAAGCTGCCTTTCAGAAGTGTGACTTGAAGTATCAACCGCACAGCTCTGAACTGGAGGAGGAGAGCACGGGTCCTTGCTGTGCACGCCGTTCTCTTCCGTGGAGGCTGGTGGTTCTGTCTGAGCCCTGCACCCGGGTGCAGACCCCGTGCGCTATGTAGTGTCTCCTCCGCAGCGGGAGGGACACTGCTTAGTCGCTGGCTTTGCAGCTGTCGGTGGCCCCTGGGTTTGGGGAGTGCAGGACTTGAACAGAGCGTGTGCGGAGGGGCTGCGGCGGCCTCGAGGAGGTGGGGGTGGGTGGGGACGACCCTGTGCAAGACCCCCGGGCGGGCACGGCCCCACGAGTGGTCAGTGCCTTTGCTCCTGGGCCACGTTGGGTGCCTCGTGCCCTTGAGAATGACTGGGGCTAGATGGCGCGCGGGGCTGTGGTTTTCAGGGTCAGTGGGGGTGGCCTGTTGGGGAGAGGCCCTGTGGGCTTCTGGTGTGGAACCAGGAGACACTGGACGACTGGACCTCATCGTCATCTCTCATTTAACCAAGAATGTTCTGGAAGGAGCCTTTGTTGAAGCCTAAGTTGGGTTTTTCGAAAATGGAAGTTATTCTTGTGTCTGGGGTAAAAAGGCACTGTGACAGGAACAGAGGGAAGGATGGAGGGAGTTGAGGATGGAGTGTGAGGACAAGACAAGAGTGGGTGGAGCCGGGTGAGCATGGGCTGCAGCCTGCGAGGGGACAGCGCTATCTCCCCTTTGTCTCGGTTCTGCACGTTTGTCACTGTCACACATCCGAGGCCACGGGCAGGCATGCTGGGCTCCAGGGGAACTGTGTGAACAACCCCGCTGTTTCCCCACAGGGCTGCTTTCTGTGCTCATTTGGACTCCTTAGGACGGGCACGTGCTCTGAGGTGGGGCTCCTCGTGGTACTGTGGACAGAAACATGTGCCCTTGACTCTGAGCTGATGGGGCCGTGGTGTTCTGGGTGCACCTGGAAGGTGTGTGATTCCTTTGTTCAAATTAAAAAGTCATTTGTTTATCTTCCGTATGCCTTCTCTTTTTTTTCCCCTTTCTTTTTTCCCTTTTTAGTGCAATACTGAGAGGCGTGGTACATTTTTCTTCTTTTAGCCAGCAGTTTTATTTTTTACTTCAACTTTAATATCAGCTAGTTTTTTGTGTGGGTTTTTCATATTTTCTTAGTACTCACAGTGGGCTTTCCTTTGAGAGTCTGTTTTGAGGAGGAATATAAAGATGGTCTCTTTGAGTTGGTAAAGCTCTGATGTGTTTTCTGACGTCGCTTTGGCTGGGTTTGAGTGCTCAGTGAAGTTTTGTATTTTTGTGGACCTTTTCAAATCTCATCACTGCAGCTGGGTGACCTGGCTTCCTGAGGCAGGTGGTGGGTGAACAGAAATGGTGTTTGATTCAGGGTCTGGTATTCAAGGTCATGCTTAATAGAAAACTTGGAGGGAAACCCTTCTGGGTGTCGTATCTGTGTTGCACTGTTACACTCTTGAGGAAAAAGTTTGGGGATGAACAGGTCATTTGATTTCAAGACTTGATTTGATTTGAGGTTTAGAAATTCAAGTCTTGATTTGTAGCTTGCCTAGGTGAAGAAAGCTCCAAAAAATGTGGTGATGCTGTATTCCTGACAGTTAAACCTTGCCTCTATGAATATTTGAACCCCAAATGTCAGTCCCTTAGTTGTGAAGTTACCTGTAAAGATAGAACGGAAGTGGCTCCTGAAGCTGAAGATGTTCCTCCAGAGCCTGAGGGTTGAAGGTGCGTAGTCAGCGCCTGCGGTGCCCGTGTAGCACAGATCGCTGGTTAGGAAGCGTCCCCGTTGTCAAGGTGCAGCCTTGGATTAGCAAGGGGGTCAGCAGCCTTGCTGCAGAGCTCAGAGGGAAGCCGGCTGCCTGGGCCTTGACGGCAGGGTGAAAAAGGCTCCCGGCAGAAAGATGGGAGAACGGAGCGGTTGGGACTGGCACTGCTTCTGGGGCTGCCCGTCCACGTGCTCTCAGAGCCCTGTAGCAGCACTGCTTGGAGTTACAAGGATGAGCCCCTCCTGGTCCGCATAGCACATCTGGATGTGACATGGAGATGAGCCATGCAGAGGCAGCCAGACCTTGGTCATTTTCTCTCTGTTCCTTCTGTATTCTGAGGCCCTCTGAAGTGACGTTCAGTATTGTTTTTAGAGTGAATCTGAAGTTTTACGAGGCCCAGTATATGCCCGTGTGCATGAAATAAGAGGTCTTTCAGGGAAGGAAGGTCTGGCCTTACCCAAGCGAAGTGTGTCATAGTTCTTTCAGCTGCTTTCGTGGGCAGGCTGTCTAGAGAATCTGTTTGCACAAGAAGAAATACGGCAAAATGTCTTCTGTACCACTTAAGGTAGGGGTAATTAGCAGTTCGTGGGGACCAGGAATGTAACTTGAGACAGAAGATGATGATTGTAGAATATTTTAAGTACTTTTATTTTAAGCATATAAAACAAAAGCGTGGGACACGATGAACAGAAGTGCTTCTTATTAGGTGCCCTTACGAGACCTCTTTTGGTGAATAGGTAACCAGTATATAAAGGGGTATCCAATATGAATTTGAATCCTATTCTCTTAGTAAACAGCAGTGCTCCTCTTGAATGTCTTCAGCCCAACAGTTTTTAGGGCCATTGCTCGTTATACGCTTTGGCCAGGTAGGCGTGATCACTGATACCTGCGTTGGCCATGTTGTTTGGTTTGCTCCTGAGGGTGTACGTAATTTCCCTGATTTTCAGGTATTATTATAAGACACTTGGGGTGTGATG
This sequence comes from Tursiops truncatus, assembly GCF_011762595.2. NCBI lineage: Eukaryota > Metazoa > Chordata > Mammalia > Artiodactyla > Delphinidae > Tursiops > Tursiops truncatus. The sequence goes on along the minus strand of NC_047035.1, from coordinate 158,059,060 downwards.
TCTTGGCCTTCATTTCACTTGTTTTGTTCCAGGAAGTCTACCTAGAATATAGCGTTCCCAGTACCGTTTTTATTTGAAATGCCGGTTATTGCTGAGGGTGGGATCAGTTTGTAGGATGACTGTGGCTGCAAAACTAATCACAAAGCTTTTTTTTTTTCTTTTTTCCTTTTTTTCCCCAGAGTTCAGAAGTGGTGACAGTTGTTTAGTTTGGAATTCTCATTATAGGTAAAAGAGGCCACATAAGCAGAATGCTAATGCTGTGAGGAACTAGACAAGCTGAGAAGTTGGGGGGGGGGCTTCCTTTCCTTTTAAACTAACATGTCTAGCAAGTGGTAAATTCCTTGTGAGAAGTATTTCTAGAATGTGTTGTCTTCAGCCACGGAGAAGCAGGAGTTGGAGAGAAAATGGAATTCAGCAGCAAGTGTTGGCCGAGAGACGTCTGTTTTCCATCACTTAAAGGGGGAACTCATGGTGCCTGTGATGACTGGGCTCAGAGCCCTGGCTATCTTGGGCAGTGCTATGCTGGCATTTTGCATACGAGCGAGAATTTGATGTCCCCTGTTGGAGGTTAAGGTCCAGTTCTTCTACCGGTCAACAGATATTGGTCAATCCAAGTACTAATCAGTTCTAGGCTCCCCACTGGATGCTGGGAATGCAAAGATCAATGTAGCTCGGACTTTGCCCTTAAAGACCTAATGATCCTTTAAGGGAGACAGATACGCAGATAAGTGATTACAATACCATATACAGAGGTAGAAGGGAGGCTGAAATGATGATCTCTGTCCTAGGTGGTGAGGGGATGTGGTCAGGGAAGACTTTGCCAAGACAGCCTGGTGTCGAGGGCAAGAGGAGTGGGAGTGGGGAAGGGGCAGGAAAGGATGCGGGGAAACTGTTTTAGAAAGATCCTGCGTGCATTGGGGCATAACTTCGTTTTGAAGTCAGTAGGTAATGTTGAACTTATCGGTGGCTTAGTTCCCAAACATCTTATTTAATGAATTATGCTCCTCAGGGGGACATTTGTTCTAAAAGATTTCATAATGGATGGATGTGCATTGGAGAGCAGTTTCTTGAGTATTTTGCATATACTCTGGATTCTGGGAAATGATTACTCAAAGTTGTAACGTGGAAGACAGAATAATGTCTTGAGAACTGTAAAAGCAATGTTCTGTTTTTGTTGGGTATGAGACATGAGCCTTCATAGAATCACGGAGCGTTCATACCATCAAGTACCACCGAGATCCTCACGCTTCAGGTCAGGCAGCCAAGCTGCTGGGAGGGCTGCTCCCCAGCATCACACGGCTCGTTCCGGGTGGTGTGCAGGCAGGAAAGTCTCCTGATGGGAGATAGGGTCTTTCACACTGGTTTTCGCCAGAAGATTAAATATTCCCCAAAGGAGATTAACCTTTTTTTTTTTTTTTTGGCTGCGCTGGCTCTTCGTTGTGGCACATGGGCTAATCAGGCTGTGTAACAAACTACCACCAAATTTAGTAGCTTAGAACAGCAGTATTCATCATCTCTCAGTGTCTGTGAGTTGGGACACGGGCACACCTTAGCTCAAGGTCTCTGGTAGAATTGCAGTCGAGCTGTCAGCTGAGGCCATGGTCCTCTTAGGGCTCAACCAGGAGAAGAGAATCTCCTTCCAAGGCCTCAGGTGCTCGTTGGCTGCTGGCTTCAGACATCAGTTCCTTGCCTTGCCAGCCTCTCCAGGGGCAGCTCCCACCATGGCAGCTGGCTTCCCCTAGAGCAAGTGATCTGGGAGGGCAAGAGAGACCCCTAGGGTAGGAGCCGCCGCCTTTCTGTACCTGAGTTAGAAATGGCATTCCGTCATTGCTCAAGTCTGGCCCACACCCAAGGGAACAGTGTTACATAAGAGTGTGAAAACCTAGAGGTGTTTGGGGGGGCTATATTGGAGGCTGCTTACCGCAGGCACTGAACAGGATTCTTTTGCTTGTATGTAAGGGTCGTCCACTAAAACTGCTTGAGCAAAATGGGTGGGAAGTGCAGGAGGGAAGAGTTATTGCAAGTACGTGAAGATATTTCATGGAAAGCAAGGGCCAGGAGCATACCTGAGTCTCATAGGGAACTGGAGTTGGGAGTTGGACAGCCTGTAGGAACAGAGGCAGCTGTCTCTTCAGTTTACTGTTAAATTCTCTTGTCAGGCTTAGTTGGTCTTATCTTTCTCCATGTCTCAAATTTATTTTTCTGTCAATTTTTATTCTCTCTGTAAAATTCCTTCCTTCCTCCCTCCCTGCCTCCCTCCCTCCCTCTCTCCCTCAATTCTAAGACCACAAAAGACTGACTAGAATCTCAGTGTTCCAGTTTCCCAGGAGAAAGGATTGCATGCACTCCACCCAGCTAATGGGGTGGCTTCCCCTGTGAGAAGTGTCCAGTCAGCTGTGGTGGGTGAAGGTCAAGGTGGGGGTCTGGACATGATTACAGAAGCTTTACCTCTGTTGTTATGGAAGTGGATAAAAGGGTGAGGTTGCAGGGGGTGGTGATGGTTGGGGGAAGCACATTTCAGAGAAGGGCATTTGGAAATAATTTTATCAGATATGTATTTTTAAAATCCATGTTTCAGTTTTCCCTAGTAGGAAAAGGAATTCCCTAGTAGACCTAAAATGAATGAATTTGGGTAAAACTCAAGTTAGGGATAAGTTTTGCAAATAGTTTGGAAAAGAGGGACCTTAGCAGAAAAGCATGGTTATCTCTATTAAGAAATTTAAAAAACAGTCTTTGAGACATCTGTTAATTTGAAAGCTGGGAGACTTATTGGTTACTAAAATTGCTGTTTCTCTTTCTTGCTCTTTCTGAGCTTGCCCCTTATAAATTCCAGGTTTATCCACTTAAAAAAAATGCTCTTACACTGTGAACATCTGTCAGCTTTCCTATCTTAGATTTTTTTTTTAGCAGTTTATGTAACTTGAATTGAAATAAGCATTTTTGTTCTGTTCTAAAACTGCCCATTTAAGTGTCTTCATAACACTGTTTTTGGCTTTAATTGATTTCAATAAATTATAAAGGTGCACAGAAGGTTTTTATTGACATTTTTGCACACTTTGACTTAGCCGTAAGAAATTTTGTGTTATAAAGATAGAAACTGAAAGCCTTTCCCAGAGGTATCTTTCGTTTTGCTTTGTAGACAAGTTGGTTGGCTGGTTTTGAGTTTTGTTTTGGAGTTTGATTTGAACAGTCCAATAGCGGCAGCAATTAAAGCAGATTAATATGCAGTGAATACTTAAGCTTGTACATTTTAGGATGTTGCTCTGTTGGTTAAAAATTGAAACTGGCAGAATGGTCTCTGGGAATGCTAAGCCCTTACAGGTCCCTGGGTGGGGGGAGCCGGCAAGTGGCGTTGGCACAGGTGGGTGTGGAGACCCAGAGGGTGTTCTGAGCGTTTCAGAGTCTGCTGGTTTTTGCGAGGTTTGCCAGTTGGTGCTCCTTTGGAAAAGTCAGCTCCCACTATTTACCCTAATACATTCCTCACACAGTACTCCATTATTGTAGATGTAGATTTGGTAATGACGCTGCTATTTCCTGTTAGAATCTGGTAGGGAAAAAGACTGTCAACTGCAGTTGCAGAATCTCTGGGACGATGCAGCAAGTTTCTCCAGCTTCTTCATGTTAGTTGCTTCTTATGATCCATTCTCTTCAATCTGTTATTTCTTATAATCCAGTCTCTCTCCCCTTTACACACGTGGAGTTGATCTTGTCCCTCTGCTTACAGCCCCACTTGGCCTTAGTTGGGTTCGCTCAGACACAATCTCCTTCCCGCGCCCCTGCCTGTGCACAGACCTCTTTCCTCATCTAGCGACTCCTCGGTGCTTCTCAAACTGCCAAGCCTGCCCCTGTCTCAGGGCTGTGCATCCTTTATTCCTCCTGCCTTGCGTGCTCTTCCCAGGCTCGCTCCGGGGCAGGAGTGCACGCAGAGAGGGGAGCCTTCTGCCACCACCCAGCCCCAGCCCTAGGCCCATTGCTCTCTGTCACTTTACCTTGTTTGCCTATTTGTTATGTGCCCTCCTGCCATCCTCCGCCTGCCAGAATGTAAACTCCAAGAGGGTAGGGACTCTGTCCATCTTGATCCCCATTACCTAGAACAGCACTTGGCACATAGAAGGTGCTCAGTAAGTATTAGAACAGTAGAGATAGTGCATTCATTTCACATCTAATAAACGTTTTGTGGTTCTTGACCTTGGTATTTTTAAAGAGCACAGGCCAGTTATTTTAAAATTACCCCTTAGTTTGGGTTTGTCTGATGTTTTCTCTTGATTTGCTTCAGGTTCTGCATTTTCAGCGGGAGTACCGCAGAGGTGGTGCATCACAGACAGGGGCACGTGTGTCCTGTTCATCCCAGGGCTGCTGATGTTGACTTTATACTCGGTTAAGGGGTGGTACCATCTGAGTTTCTTCAGCATAATGTAGCTTTAATTAATAGTAGTAATTTGTGGGGAGATTGAGACTATGTAAATGCCCTGTTTCTGATCAGTTTTTTCTCGTGAGCTTCAGTGTCCATTGGTGACTTAGGTCCTCCCGTGTTTTGGGTGGGCATCTGATGTGCGGGCGAGCTCTTCTCATTTATAGATTTGCCAGTTTGGAGTCATGGATTCTTATTTTATTCAGTGAGTTGCAATATGTTCTTCTTATTTTTTTGTTGTTGCTCAGATTGTCCCAGATTTGGTTGGTGGGAGCCTCTTCAAACTGCAAACTGGTTTCTTTATCAGCTCTGTCCTTTTGATATGTCCTCCTCATTCCTTGAACACTTCCTTAATTTCTCACAGGATATTTGCCTTTTAGAAATAATTTTTCTCTTGGTTTGGAAAACGTTTTCTCCCTTAAGAAATATGGATGCAATATTTTCCTTTACAGAACATCACAGTAACGTCAGTAGCCAATCTTGGTGCCTGAAGATGTGGCCTTAAGCAAGTCTCTCTTTTTGTAAACTCACATGATTTTGCTTGCTGGTTCTGTGAAATCAGAGAGCTGGCAGGTTATCTGCCGGTAGCTCAGGGACAAGATAGTTGAGTGAGATGTTGACAGTATTTATTGAGTACTGCCAACGTGTAAAGCCTTCTACCTGGAGCTGGAAAAACTGAAGACAAGCGCCCGCTCTGCTCCCTGGGGTGGAGGGTTTAGTGGAGGAAGATGAGACTGTCTGTGCATAAGAACAAGTGAGGTCGGAAAGGCGAACTTTGGTAACGAACTGTCCTCTTCACCGGCTCACACACAGAGGACAAGGCAAGGCCAAGGCCTGACCCGTTTGACCTATAAAGATATGACAAATCACTTTCAGATTTAGATGATAGATTACCTATACAGACAAAGGAGCCGGCGTCCCCAAATGCTTGTGAACCACACACCAGAAAGGGTGACACTGAAATAAAAGGGACCAGTGACTGTGAGTTGCAGGCACCCTGCTGCTGTGAAGCCAAGTCTGTGTGGGTTTATGTTCTGGACGTCTACTCAGAGCAGGGTGGTGTGTGTGGAAGGCCCCATACTTCATCAGAACCTGGGAGGCAATCAGAGAGGGCGGGAGGCCGATGGGAGTTGGCCTCTGCCATGGTCTGAGAGTTTGTGTCTCCCCAGAATCCACATGTTGGAATCCTCATGGCCATTGTGTTGGTGTTCAAGTAGGGCCTTTGGGAGTGCTTGAGTTGTGAGGGTGGAGCCTTATAAAAGAGAGTTCAGAGCACTCCCTTGCCCCTTCCACTAGGAGAGGGTACGGTCAGAAGCCTGCACGCCGGAAGAGGGCCCTCACCCCACCGTGCTGGCACCCTGATCTTGGACTTCCAGCCTCCAAAAGTGAGAAATCAATTTCTGGTGTCTGTAAGCCATCCAGGCTGTGGTATTCTGTTACAGCAGCCGGAACAGACTAAGACAGCCTCCTGGTGCTCCTCAGGCCCTCCTCTCGTGCTCCGGGAGGGGCGTGAGGTGCTCCTCCAGGACACATCTGCTTCCGGGGCTGTGTAGGGGAGGGTGAGGTTGCTGGGGCACCGTGGCGGAGCCGTTCTGCACTTTTCCACTTGTAATATGGTTGACACCTCCACGCGGAGATGTCATATGGCCTCTGACGGTCGCTGACCTGGTTGTTGCACTCCTTCCTTGTCCTGATCCACTTGGCTACACATCTGTTCTGTGATTAGCTCTTGTGTGCATCAGGCTGTTCCTGGGACCTTTTTTTCTGTCCAGTGTACTCTTTATATCCAACCTAAACCCCTAGATGGCATTTGTTTGAGAATCCTAGGTCAGGCTGTCCTGAGTGCCGCGTTTTGGAGCATCTGGTTTTGGGTAGTAGGCTCAGCTGGTCAGAGTGGCCCAGGAAGATTAATATGTTGGAGCTATGGGAACTAGATGTGAACAGGAAACGACTGGAGCCAGTGGGAAGTCTGAGGTGGGATGGGGGTCTTGGAAAGAAAGTTATGGACGCACCCTGCTGCCACACCCCCCAGCCCCAGACAGACTTTGAGTCCCTCAGAGCACCCACCCCGCCCACCGGAGAGAATGAATGGAGCAGCCTTGGAATTCAGGATCCTTGGAGACGGCAGGATGCTGTGTTGGTGAATGGAAACTGGAGAAGGAGGAGGAAGAATTGGCTTTGAGGAAGGAGAGGGTAAACTTTGGGGGCATAGACAGGTTTTACACAGTCTCCCTCAGTGTTAAGTGATAATTAGTTTTTACAAAATTCATTTTAATATATTCCTGTTAAGAATGTAATTTTCTAGGTCTAGTAATGTGAAAGGATCTGAATGTTCTCATCCTCAAAGAAATGATGAAAGGATCCAGACTTATAGTCATTTTACTTGATGAAAATGTGTGTTTACAGCAGCTCTTGGTGATTTGGGATTCTTTGATCTCGTTTCTCATATGACTTCTGGTCTTTTAGCCCTTCACCCATAATTCAAAACAGAGGAGGCAAGTAGGGGTGAAATTCAAGTATTTAGATTTAAGTAAAGGTTCTTTTGATTATTCCTTTAAGTTATTCAAGCTAGCATGACACAAAGTTGACTGAATTTTACGTCCTGTTTGTTCCACATATAATTAGATATACCAAAAGATTGCTTTCTGACCACCAGACATAAGTTTTTTTTTTTTTTTTTTCAGACATAAGTTTTTAAGTTGGTTCAATATAACTAATTTAAAAATACGATGTGGTGGAGTGGTCAGATGTACCATTAGGGTGATTTTTTAAATTAAAGTATAATTGACTGGACTTTCCCGCTGGGACAGTGGTTAAGAATCAGCCTGCCGATTCAGGGGACATGGGTTCGATCCCTGGTCCAGGAAGGTCCCACATGCTGCAGAGCAGCTAAGCCTGTGTGTCACAACTACTGAGCCCGCACTCTAGACCCCGCCAGCCACAACTACTGAGCCCGCACTCTAGAGCCCGCGTGCCACAACTACTGAGGCCGCACTCTAGAGCCCACGTGCCACAACTACTGAAGCCCATGCGCCTGGAGCCCGTGCTCCGCAACAAGAGAAGCCCCCGCAATGAGAAGCATGCGCACCACAACGAAGAGTAGCTCCCGCTCACTGCAACTAGAGAAAGCACGCATGCAGCAACGAAGACCCAACACAGCCAAAAAAAAAAAGTATAATTGACTTGCAATATTATATTAGTTTCAGGTGTACAGCATAGTGATTCAATATTTCTATATATCATAAAACAATCACCACAATAAGTGTAGTTACCATCTGTTACCATACAGAGATATTCCAATAATATTGAGTATATTCTCTATGCTGTGTATTACATCCTTATGACTTATTTTATAACTGGAAGTTGTATTTCTTAATCTTCCTCACCTATTTCACTCATCCCCCCACTCCCCTCCCTCTGACAATCATCGGTTTATTCTCTGTATCTATGAGTCTGTTTCTGTTTTGTTTTATGTGTTCATTTGTTTTGTTTTTTGATTCCCCATAGAAGTGAAATCATACGGTACTTTCTCTGTCTGATCATTTCACTTAGCATAATCCCCTCAAGGTCCATCCATCAAATGGCAAGATTTCATTCTTCTTTATGGCTAATACTCTATTGTATAAAAATACCACATCTTCTTTATCCATTCATCTGTTGATGGACACATAGGTTGTTTCCATGTCTCGGCTATTGTAAATAATCCTGCTATGAATATGGGAGTGCAGACAGACACAGTGTTTTTGTTTTCTCTGGTATATACCCGGAAGTAGAATTGCTGGACATGTGGTAGTTCTATTTTTACTTTTTTGAGGAACCTCCATGCTGTTTTTCATGGTGGCTGCAACAATTTACATTTCCACCAACAGTATACCAAGGGTTTCCTTTTCTCCACACATTAGGATCATGTTTGAATGTGTGTTCATAGTAGTGTAGAATATCAAGAGACGACATATTTCTAAAGTTTTGAATTCTTATGTGAAAGTCAGCTTTAATACATTAAAGCTACATTAATATACTTACTAGACATTTTACCTCTGAGAATTGTGTGTTTTTATGCTTCATTTTTTCCAGCTACTGTTTGTGATTTTTTCAAAACTTCGGGTTATTTATATGATTTGCCTGTTAACTCTTTTAACTTTTGAACTTTTAAAAGCCATCTTCTTTTACACATTGAGGACTTTACCAAAGCAAAAGCTGTATAAATCTGATTTGGGGAGTGGTCCTAAGTTAGAATTGGGCCCTAATTGTCAAAATGTGGACATTTTCTGAGCTCTCCTAGTGCTCATTTAAGTTCAAGACCACCTTGTATATACTTTTGAAATGAGCCAGTTAGCATATGTTTAACTATCAGTCAATTTAAACAAATGTGTTTTGTAACATGTTGATCTTTGAACATTAGTGCTCTGGGAGGTGGAAAATTCTAAGTGCACATGAAAGATTTTTATCACTGGGTTACATACTTAACAGCCAGTTCTATCTCAAACTTGCCTAGTAGTGTTTGTTGAGCTCGTGAGGTTTATGGAATATAAGTGAGACAGGTAATCTTTTTCCCTGGAGGACATTTGAGAGCAAGAATAGCATAAATTTGATACTCAGCTAGAAAAGAAAAGAAAAAAATATATACATATGCTTATGTTTAAATGGTCCTCGTGATAAAAAGACTTGTGTGGCAAAGAGTGGTTGCCTATTTTTACTGCAGCCTTATATCTTAAAACCAAACCAAAACCTAGATTTATTTCTTTTATGCTTATCAAGTGAGGAGACATTTCTGTGCTTCCTACCACCAGTTGAAGAATGTTGAACTTCAAAAATAAAAAGTCACAGATGAATTCTCCCTCATTTGTATGCTGTTACTGTCAAGATATTTAATTCCCTAATACAAATCAAGATTTTTTGGTTAACTTCTCTGGATTTGAGGTTGTCAGTTCTCTTTTGCCCCTACTAATCTTTGTATGCTTAGAAACGGCCAGTTAAGGGGTCTTCCCTGGTGACGCAGTGGTTAAGAATCCGCCTGCCAATGCAGGGGACACGGGTTCGATCCCTGGTCCAGGAAGATCCCACATGCCTTGGAGCAACTAAGTCCATGTGCCACAACTACTGAGCCTGCGCTGTAGAGCCTGTGAGCCACAACTACTGAAGCCTGCATGCCTAGAGCCAGAACTCCACAACAAGAGAAGCCACCGCAATGAGAAGCCCGCGCATCGCAACAAGGAGTAGCCCCAACTACTACTCTAGTTTCTTGCCGCAACTAGAGAAAGCCCACGCACAGCAATGAAGACCCAACGCAGCCAAAAATAAATAAATTAATTAATTAATGGAAAAAAAAAGGCCAGTTAAGTATATATAATACTAGGTAAAAAAATAAAAAAGATTATTAATCTAAATAAAATCTTTAATTGAAAGTATTGTAGCAATGTTAATTTCTTAGTTTTTAAAACTGTGTATATAAGGTGTTGTAACTTCGGGGGAAGCTGGACAAAGGGTATATAGGAACTCTGAACGATTTTTATAATTCTTCTGTAATCTGAAAATAATTTCAAAATAAAATGTTAAAAAATGACTAATTTATCAGCAAAATTATTAGTGTATTCCAAAACCAGATAGAAGTCGTTTGTCTGCTGAGGGTTGATTCCTTGTTTATGTTCATTAACCTGAAAAATTGAGAGTTGAACTATCTCAGGAGGATGAAAATGCTGTGCTCGTGTGTTCAGTGAGTGCAGACTTGTTCCTTCTTCTCTTCTGTGTTATGTATCTATATGCGTAGATGCACAGATATCAGTTTGCGTACACATATGCAGTAAGTGCATCTAAAGAAGACACTGGCTTTACAAAAAGATTATAGAATTTCATTTTAGCTTGTTACACCTTTGTTTTCTTGGTGGGATGGGGCTTTTTTGCAAAAAGCAGCATATGATTTGGGGCATCATGTGTAAGTTGAGTGATCAAGCAGTTTAATAATGATTTGGATCTAAATTTAAGAAATGAGATTTCTTTTTGAAATGAACTGGTTCTGAATTGATTTCTAAGGAACAGCGTGAAGTTTCTTTGTGCAGTGGTCTTATCTTTGGACTAAGTTTAATTTGTAGATTTCAGCTTCAAAGGTTGTCACTTAGATATATACCATTATAAATTGTTGGTGACATCCCTATTAATAGATGAAAGGACCAATGGTTTTTCAGCAGTTGCTGTGTGGGCCGTGCTGTTGCTTAGTGTGAACACTAACCCGGAAGCTTGGGCTGTGCTTTCATTCTTTATTAGTCAAGCCCCAATTTATCCTCTTTGCCTACCCTTTTCCTTTTGATCTAAAGCTTTCTCTGGTGATGGAAAGGTTCCATATCTGTGCTGTCCAGTATGGTGGTCACCAGACACATGTGGCTACTGAGCGCCTGAAATGTGGCTAGTGTGACTGAGGGACTGAGTTTTACATTTTATCTAATTGTAAAGAGTTTTACTGTGGATAGCCACTTGTGGCTGGTAGCTGCCGTTGCTCGTTCCTTAATACTACTTTGAATGCCAATTTAAGTGTAAAGGGACTGGATGCAGACATTCAGTTCTCCATTGTTCAATATAAAATCTCCATTAAAGCAACACAGAAACCATGTTGACTCTGCTTTTGCTTTAGGGCTACCTTAGTGAGAGGCACCTTTTGGGTACCTTTTTTGCGTGCGAGATCTTAGTTCCCCGATCAGGGATGGAACCCTGGCCTGGCAGTGAAAGCTCTGAGTCCTAACCACTGAACTGCCAGGCATTCCCCTTGGGTACCATTTTAAAACATAATTTTTTTCACATAAACTTTTCTATGTCAGTAAGGATACTTTTATCTCGTCATTTTTAATCACTATTGTAGTGTTCTGTTTTATGGCTCTGCCATCATTTACTTATCTCCTATTTATCCTTTTAAAATATTGCATACAATTTTTATGTTACATGCAATTCTTAGAAGACTAATTAATGTACATTCTTTTGTGGGGGTACATCTTTGCTTTGGTCCTCAGGAAATTCCAAGGAGTAGAATTTCGCAGTCAAAGCGTAGGTGTATATTAGAGTTTTGTTTTGTTTGGTATTTACTGCCAAAGTGCCCCTGTATGCCGCCGCTTCTCCTCGCCAACGCCCCCTCCCCCGCCCAACAAGTTTGCACCCAGTTTACTCTCTAAACTGGCATTTGTGGAAGGTTGTTCATCAGAGTGAAACACATTTTAGGGGTTGTGTGTTGACACAAAGGCAGCTTTGAGGGGGCATCTGCACATTCCTAAATCTTCTGTTTGTCTTTTCTTTCTGCGCTGTTCAGGGCAAAGATACAGTGACCTTGAACGTGGTGTGGTGTTAGACACTTGGCTTTCTGGGTTGACCTTGTGGGTGATGCTTAAACGGCACCTCCTGGGGCAGGGTTGGGGCTCGTTCGGCAGGTCCGTGGGGAGCTCTTGCCACTTGTTATGCGGTCCTGCGCTGTCGGGTCGCTCAGTAACAGAAGCTGGTCCCTGGACGTCGAGCCTGGAGCCTTCAGCCCTCTCTCCACAGGCCTGCTGCCCCAGGATGGTGGCCCCGGCTGAGCACAGGCGTGCCATGTTCACGGCCCGTGTGTCTCCTGCTGGACTGAGTGAGCCGTCTGCGGTCAGGTCAGTGCTGCCAGTCTGGCGCTGAAAAGAGGTGTTATTTTACATTTGGGACAAAAGGGGGCCTTTTTCTTTCACACTTTTCTTAGGATGCTATCTAATCTGTTGAAAATGGTCTCAAGTTCAGAGGCTTCTTGAAAGAAAGTAGCCTGCCTTATTCTTAATTTATTTTTATTTTTAAAGACAACTTTTTAAAGAGCAGTTTTCACAGCAAAATAGAGAGGTAAGCAGACTTCTCATCTGTGTCGTGACCCCACACCTGCAGAGCCTCCTCACCACCAACATCGCCTACCAGGATGGAACTTGCTACAGTTGATGGCCCTACACTGACACGTCATCATCACCCAAAGTCCATGTTTACATTAGGGTTCACTCTTGGTGCTGTACATTCTTTGGGTTTGGACAAATACATAATGACATGTATCCACCATTACTGTGTCGGATGGAGTATTTTCACTGCCCTAAAAATCCTCTGTGCTCCACCTGTTCATCCCTTCTTCCTCCCAACTCCTGGCAACCACTGATCTTTTTTTTACTGTTTCCATAGTTTCTCCTTTTCCAGAATTGCATGTAGTTGTAATCAGACAGTCTATAACCTTTTCAGACTGCCTTCTGTCACTTAGTAATATTCATTTAAGGTTCCTCTATGTCTTGTCGTGGCTTAATAACTCATTTCTTTTTAGCACTGAATAATATCCCATTGTCTGAATGTGCCACGTTTGTTTATCCATTCACCTACTGAAGGACATCTTGATTGCTTCTGAGTTTGGGCAATTCTAGATAAAGCTGCTATAAACATCTGTGTTCAGGTTTTTGTGTGGGCTTAAGTTTTCACCTCCTTTGGGTAAGTACCAAGGAGAGTCATTACTGGATTGTATGGTGTGAGTACCTTTAGTTCAGTGAGAAGTTGCCAGACTTTCTTCCAAAGTAGCTGTACCATTTTGAATTCCCACCAGAAATGAATGAGAGTCCTTGTTGCTCCATGTCTCACCAGCGTTTGGTGGTGGTGGTGTTAGATTTGGGCCACTCTAATAGGTATGGAGTAATATCTTGTTTTAATTTGCATTACCCTGATGACACATGCTTATTTGCCTGCATTTTAGAGAAAGTGATAATTTAAAAATTCTGGTGGGAACTGAGCTCTACTAGAATTGACCCTGAGGCAGTGCAGCACTATTAGCACGGAGATGAAATCCCCAAACTTTAGAATGGATGGTGAAAAGCTTTCTCTCTGAACAGGCATTGAACGTGTAAAATGTGTCGGGCTGTACGTGGATGGGAATAACTCAACACTTGCTTATCAGACAGTACAGGAGTTATGTGGGAAATAAGATACACAATGAAAAGTCACAGAACAAGAAGGCTTTATTAGATCTATAAGAAGGTGAAAGAGGCAAATGTGTTAATGTTCGTGGAGCACCTGCTGCGAGTGCCTGGGCCTGTTTCATCACTTCCCTCAGCCTCAGTTTCCTCTTCTGTGAAATGGGATAATAAAAAAATCTACCTCAGAGACTTGTGTGGGGGATAAAAATGGGTAAAAAGATCAAGATCACTTACTTTGGTACAAAATAAGCACTCAAGAAATACTAATTTATTAATAATATTACTAGGTAAAGGTCATTTCTTGTGAGATGACATGGGCTCAAATCTCATGGATCTTATTGAATAAAACAAACACCTTAAAACTTGGGACAATTTAGGCATCTCTGGATTCAGAGTCCAGAGTGGTGACCATGGAACCTTGGAACCAGCGAGTCAGGCATCTGTGGAATGCAGCTCTCCACGAGGCTGGCTCCCCGGCGGCCTATTCTGTGGGAGTCACGCTGTTTGTTGGTGGAGGTGGGCAGGGTTGTCAGGGCACCCCTGTACCTGTGTTTTTTCCCTGGACACCTTCACAGGTTTGCAGTCTGAAAGTGATTTTCCTAAACCAGAAAAAGGCACGTCTGAATGACCAGAAGTAAAAGATTTCATTTAACAAAACCTCCTCTCAGAGGACCTCTCATTTTGCCCAGTCTCCTGAGTAATGGGATACAAAGAACAGTCACACACAGATTCCCCGCTTCCATCCCTCTGTAAAACTTTGGAGTATAGTTGCTGGTTTAAAGAGCTTGGTTACTACCTAGATGGAAGGCCATTTTTTATCAACATGAGGAAATGGGTAAAATTATCAGAAGAGCGATTTAGGTGCACATGCCAAGGAAACTCTTGAAAATAAGAAAGGTTAGAGCTGGAATTGATTACAGGCGAGGCAACAAAGTCTTCTTGCCTGGAGGGCAGTACAACAGAGGTGAGAACTGCTCCTTTTGGAAGGCAGCTGTGTAGTGGGAAACACCTACCCAGAAATCAGGAGACCTGCTATAATGTTTACTCGGTTCGAGGACCTGTCACTGTTGTGGCCTTTCAGGCGCAGGCCCAGCGGCCATGGCTCACGGGCCCAGCCGCTCCTCGGCATGTGGGATCCTCCCGGACCGGGGCACGAACCCGTGTCCCCTGCATCGGCAGACGGACTCTCAACCACTGCACCACCAGGGAAGCCCCGAGGCTTCACGTTTTTAATCCTCATCTTTAGGATTGATTTGCAGATTGTGTCCCAGTATTTTTCATTTGCAGAAACTGCGCTACCACAAAAATGGAAAAATCGTAGTCTTCTCCTAATTTGCAAAAAGAAAAAAAATTTTTACAATGCATTGATAAGCTTTCCTTTGTTCTGAGTTTTTCTTATATAAAATTGTCTTAAACTTTTTTGCTTCTTTTCATCTGCAAATGAGTATTCATAGATAATACATGGACTTGTTATTTTCACAGATGTGGTGGTCATTGTATACTCTGCTAGGCTGTCAGAGGCATCTCTGTACTGGTGAAACCATTCCCAGTTTGCAGTGGAGCCATCTGCATCCCCGCCCAGAGACCGGAGGGCTGCCCTGGAGCACTGACCGCCCTGCAGGGCCCTTCCCAGTGGGATTAAAGACAGAATTTTGAAGGAAAGAATCATAAAATCCTAGATTTTAGAACCTCAGAGGGGCCTCAGAGATCATCTTACTGTCTCCTTAACTGAGGCTCCGAGTTATATCCCAGGTCACAAGGCTGCTGAAAGGCTGATCAGTGGGGCTGGCCAGCAGCTCTCCAGACTCCAATCTGGTGTACTTTCCACCACTGAATTCTGAGATCTCATCGCTCTATTGAGAAACCCTTCAGTGTTTTCCACTTTCCTGGTGTATAGGAAGGAGTGGCAGTATCCTGCCTGTTATCTTGAGGAACTTCCTGCTGGTCTGACTTCATGGACACCGCCCAACTTGCTTTGTGGAAGTAGTCCAGTGCCAAATGCACAAAAAGCGTTCTGGACTAAATTCATCATCAGGCAGAAACTGCCTTGCACTGTGATATGGACAGGGTTAGTTAAGAGTGTCTGAGGTGCTGGTGACTGTGTGGGCACTGACTTGCCCCTGCGGGTGTCAGTGGGACAGAGGAACAGAGCAGGACAGATGAGCTTTGACAGAGATCCCGCCTGGGACCTTGGACCCATTCGCACCATATTGCATCCCGCCAGAGGCTTCAGCCAAACTGTTAAGGGCATGAACATTGTCTGGTTTCAGGGGTAGATTTGTTATTCATCACATTCGGAAAGCCAAGGATGAAAGGCTCAACAGAGTCCAGGGAGGTTGTGGTCTCTGGCAAGTCCTAAACGGAACTATTTCTGTGATCCCTGAAAACTTGGATTCTTTTTTCTTTTTTTTTTTTGCAGTACGCGGGCCTCTCACTGCTGTGGCCTCTCCCATTGCGGAGCACACGCTCCGGACGCGCAGGCCCAGCGGCCATGGCTCACAGGCCCAGCTGCTCCGCGGCATGTGGGATCTTCCCAGACCGGGGCACGAACCCGTGTCCCCTGCATTGGCAGGCGGACTCTCAACCACTGTGCCACCAGGGAAGCCCTGGATTCTTGCTTTCAGAAAACACAGAAGAAATTCCAATCAATTTTTTTATGGGAAAGAGTTATGAAAATATAAGAGAATAAATTCTTGGCTTTGTTGACTTGAAAAAGAAAAACGCACAGCGTTAGGGCTGTGAGTTTCAGTTTGATTGGGGGGGTGGTCCCATTAAGGACTGCAGCCTGGCAGACAGCCTCTTGGATAGCTCTGAGGGCTTGCTCCACCGAGACACGCATGTGTGTGATTTTGGTGAAGGGTGTGTGTAATCAGGCACGCCTCTCAGTAGAAGTTGCTGCTAGTCACGAGCAACAGATATCTATGTTAATGATTTTGGTGCTTTTCTAAGTATGGGAAGATGCCAGCATCTGTGTTCATAAAATTTTCTCCTAAAAATACCTGTGTGAGGGCCTGTTCTGCCTGTTTTCCCAGAACATGGAGTGCCTCATTCCTGATCGTCACCCTGAATTCCTTTCATGGTGTACTATAGGTAGAACTGGATGGTGGACAGCATTCTTTGTTTTATAGCTTAATATACCCATTTGAGAAAACTGCTCCATTGGGCCTTCCTCTATTAAATTTTTCTTCCCTGAGATTTTCATAGGATTTTTATTAGTGTTCTGAACCGACTTAGGTGAGCTGAACATATATAAAAATTTGCAATTGAGGTGTGTTCCTGAGATGAAGCCTACTAATGTGTGATGGAGTATTTTTCTGCTTCTGCACGTTATCACATTCGTGAGTTTCACAAATTGGACCCCAGAGAAATCAATATTTTTACTAGATTAGAGGTGACCAAATATCTTAATAAAGTGCATTTGAATTCTGACTTGTGTTACTCTAGGCTTGGCAGACCACTTCTGAGAGCATTTAAAAGGGTGACTGGTACACTGTTCTGGATCAGAATTCCCCGGATGGCTATTTGAAAACACAGATTTCTAAATCAGAATTTGCAAGGATGGAACTGTGGAATATGTGTTTTCAGTAAATTGCTCAGATGATTTGCCCTAAAGCCTTAGCTCCTACAAGCCTCACTACAACCCCGAGATTTCACTGTTGAGGGCATATGCTCATAGAGGGGAGGTGAATTCTGTCTTTCACCCTACCCATATTCTTTGGGCATTTATGTGTATTTGGTGTGTGCCTAGAAGTGGGCTGGTTATGAAGCCTCAGTTGAACGTTGTTCTAACTTAGCTAGTTATAGACATTGCATGATAATGATCAGGGATCTTCTGTTTCTATTGCTGTGTGGTTGGTTATCTGGAGACTTGGCCAGGTAGTGTTACTACTTTGGATAGAAGCTCTTAAGCTCTGTTCATTGTTGATTGCCTCTCAGATAGCTTATTTCACTTTTTGTTCTGTGAGGTTTTTTTTTTTAAAAAGGCTGGACATCTTTTCTTGTCATCCCCACCTAGCCTGTGTGTCCCTTCACAGCAGGGACTGTATGTGGATGATGTCGGTAACAGCAGTGCCCAGCGTTGCCGAGGAGACGCAGGAGGAAACATGGTACCTGGTTAGTGATGGCGGACTGGTGAGAGGGGACCTCCTCTTCCTTTCTGTTGCCACTGTTGCCACAGTTGCTCCTGCTCTCATTTCTTAAGGCTGGACTCAGTGGTCTCCTTGGGCCCCTCTGCTTTCAAGACCCATCCTTCACCACCCTGCCAGGCTAACCTGCAAATGCCAGTTTGAAGAGTCCCTCCCTCCTCAGTGACCTTCGCTGACCCTCCCTGACCTGGGAGGCTTTCCACAATTTCACTTCTGCCTGCTTTTCTAAACATCTCACCTTGCCCTTTCAAACTAAGTCTGTCCCAGTTGGGACCTGTTTTTTCATCCTCCACACAGTTTTAAATGTGGGGCTCGAGCTGAGGAGGGTAAGGACAGGGCAGAGATGTTGTAAGTGTTCCCATGGCATAGACTGCAGGGCCCGGGACGGGACGTGGGGATGCAGCACCCACCCGGTTTGGAATTCGAGTGGAAAAGGGTGGCCAGAGTTAGGACAAGAACCAGAAGAGGCAGCCACAGAGGTCCAAGGAAGAAACAACTTCAAGACGAAGAGGATGATCAGCAATACTGCGTGTTCAGGCGAGTGGGTTCCATTGCATTTGATGAGCGAAGGATGGCAATTTGGTGTGTTCTGTAAAGATTTCGGTGGGAACAGAAGTTAAATTGCCCAGCAGTGGGGGGCCAGACCACTTATTTGTGAGATTTGAAAATGAAAAGGCAGGTTTTATTTATCCCCCCCCCCCCCCCCGCAAATGACAGATTCTTAGGTGTTTTGAAGGCCCAGAGGATGGAGCTGGTATAGAGGGGAAGAAGATTCAGAATAATTTAAAGAGCGATCGTAGAGGAGGAGGAGGAGGAGGGTAGGGATGGGGTTCCCCCAGGAACTCCGTTGCCTCTGACAGTCAGGAAGGAGGAGAGGGCGGAGGCAGGCGGCAGCGCTGGGTTCTGTCGGTAGGAGAGGAGTCTCACTGGTAGCAGCGTGCGTGGGATAGCTTGCACTGATTCTGCAGAGATTAGTCTTGGAAAGGTCTGTGTTATCCTCTTCTCTTCACAAAGCTTAGGTGACTCACTGTCTCAGGCGTGAGCCCGGTGCCTTCCGTGGTGCCCAGGCCATCGCTTGTCTGCCTTCGAGGACCCCCTGTCCTGTGTGTCATTCTCTCGACAGGCCCGGCTGTTTGCCGATGACGTGCCTTTGCTCATGCTGGCTCAGGCCTTGGCCGGAATGACCCTTTCCTGCTCCGCCTTCCTCCTCTGCTCATTAGGTGTTGGTTAACTGTAGATCTCATCCCATAGAGAATGGAAACACATTTCTTAAAATTATGGTTATTTTTAGTCATGCTTTTATTTCCTCTGCTAGGTTATAACTGAAAGGATTTTTAAATCCAGGAATAATTTTAACTGTAATAAAATGTAATAAGAAAATGTATGTAAATATCAGAGGATAAGCCTGAGTTGGGCTGACTTGAGTTTGAATCCTGGCTCTGCGTCTCCCTGGGTGTGACGTGGGGTGGTTACATCCTGTCACCTTATTAACCTACAAAGTGGGGATCATGAAACCTACCTTTTAGGGATGGGGGGCCCAGGCCTGGCACACAGTAAGTGCTCTGTAGTCCACACTACAGTTGTTAGTAACAGATTCCTTGCTTCCCGACAGCATTTGGCTGAACCTCGGGAGGGATGACGAGGTAGAGGAGAGCGGGTGAGTGTGCCCCCTTCTCCTCAGTGCAGTGCGGGCAAGGATGCGGGATTCTGCTCTGAACTTCCAGTCCCACGGCTGTGCACGTCGTGTAGTAAAGAGGTGGTGGATGCTCTTTATGACTGTGTTAACTTGTTTCGTGAAGTGCCCTATGCAAATAGTGGTTTCGTTGTTTTCCTGGTGATTGCATAGAAGGAAGCACATATTTATTCTAGCAAAGTAGTGTACACATAGTGTTGACATCATTTTTACAGGTTTTTTTTTTGGATTGGCAACTAGTTGGGAGTAGCAAATAATTAGATATTTATCACATTTATGGCAAGAGATGCAGCTTATAAGATTAAAGTTTCCCCCATTAAAGTTGCTCTGCTTTGTCTTTGCCCATAGAACCCTGGGCATCTTGAAATGATTTATTTTCGGCCCTTTCCTTTTCAGAACAAATGCTGAGGCTTAGACATTTAGTAGGGCAGCTGTGTGAAGTATACATATTATATAGCTTATGAAACCAGAGAAGGAATATTACCGTGGGGTTAATTTTTTCTTGTTAATTTTTAATGTATTTGACATTGTTGCTGGATAGCTGATCCTTCCATTTTCTCTGTAGGAATACAGATGTTTCCTAACAGAGAAACAGGAAAAGAAGCTTTTTCTATGAGAACTCGACAAACCAATATAAATATTTTAAAAGAGTATTCTATTCTGTTCATCCCCATAGCCAGTCACACAGGGTTTTAGCTCTCATCCGTCTTTGTGACGAATGAGTGCACATTCAGTTTTAGTGCTGAAAATATGTCTCATGACATAGAGCCTGGTGATAAATGACACTTGTAACCTAGAGATTGTGTTGAAATGTTTTGCAGGTGCAGATGGGGTGGTGTTTCATAATTGAGCCAGTGGGAAGCCCCTCATTGAATGGTGATGCAACTTTGATCTTTGTGAAGTGTTTCTTGGTTTGTCAGATATGCATTCTGAAACAGTTTATGTTCATAGCATACTAGAAGTCTAACTAGAGGTCTCATATATGTGTCTCTGGAAAATAGGTAAATATGCCAAAGAGAATGCTGACAAAAAAGGGAGAAAATGAAGTCATTGTCCATGGAAGAGATTTGGATTGTTAAAACCAGGATGCAAAGGAGACAAAAGCGAATTGTCAGCACTTGTTACAAAGTGGTGCTGAGCAGGTACTCTGATGCTTGTCATTTGACAGAAAAGAATAAGGGTTAAGAATGAGGGTTCAGATTTTAAGAAAGGAAGTGGAAAAGCTCCAGGGAAAGACTGTGGATAGGTCAGTGCCCCTCCCTCCCTCCTTCCCTCCCTTCCTCCCTCCGTCCCTCCCTTCCTTCCTTCCTTCCGAGTGTTCATAGAAGCTTTATTTGGAAGAGCCCCAAACTGGAAACCACCCAGACGTCTTTAAACAGGTCAATGAGTACGTCATGGAATGCTACACAGCAATCAAAAGGAACGAACTACCTGCACATGTAACACCCTGGGTGCATCTCCAGAGTACTGGGCTAAGTGAAAGAAGCCAGTCCCCAGTGATGACATTGTGTGCAATCCCAAGTGTGGGGCCCTTCTCCTTTCATTTCCTGTGGTTCCTGCCCACTTTTCCACTCTTTCATCTCTCCTTCACTTTCATCCATAGTGTCTCTCTTTCTTCTGTTGTCTCTTCTGTGCTTCTTGGTTTCCCATAAAAGACTGCCTGTGACAGGCACCAGCAGGCAGACAGAGTGCTGCACTTCCTGTGCTTATTAAGCTCCTCTCAGTGCATCTGTCATAGCACAGACTTGGAGAGACGGATTCAAAAGTCACCCTTTAGAGTTTCAGAGGTACAGTAAAAGTAGCATAATTGCCCTTGTGGTCTTTCCATGCTGTAGCAAAAGGCAGGACTTCCTTTTTCTGGTAGTATTTCATTTTATATATGTCACAGCTTCTTTATCTATTCATCTGTCAGTGGACACTTGGTTTGTTTCCATGTCTTGGTTATTGTAAATAGTGCTGCTATGAACATTGGGTTGCAGGTATCTCTTCAACAGTGTGTTCTCTTTTTCTCTGGATGTATATCCAGAAGTAGAATTTCTGGATCATATGGTAGTTCTATTTTTAATATTTTGAGGAACCTCCATACTGTCTTCCATAGTAGCTGTACCAATTTACAATCCCACCAACAGTGCACAAGGGTTCCCTTTTCTCCGCATTCTCACCAGCATGTGTTATCTCTTATCTTTTTGATGATAGCCATTCTAACAGGCAGAGGTGATAGCTCATTGTGGTTTTAGTTTGCATTTCTCTGATGTGTAATGATGTTGAACACCTTTTTGTGTACCTATTGGCCATCTGTATGTCTTCATTGGAAAAATGTCTATTTAGGTCCTTTGCCAATTTTTAATTGGGGTATTTTCTTGTTGTTGTTACTGAATTCTTTTATATGTTTTGGATATTAACCCCTTATCAGATGTATTATTTGCAAGTATCTTCTCCTATTCTGTAGGTTGTCTTTCATGTTTGATGGTTTCCTTTGCTGTGCAGAATCTTTTAGTTTGATGTAGTTCCACTTGTTTATTTTTTATTTTGTTGCTTGTGCTTTAGGTGTTATATCCAAAAAATCATTGCCAAAAACCATGTCAGGGAGCTTTATTTCTATGTTTTCTTCTAGGAGTTTTATGGTTTCAGGTCTTACATTAAGTCTTTAATCCATTTAGAGTTTATGTTTGTGAGTGATGTAAGATAGGGGTCTCATTTCATTCTTCTACTTATGAATATCCAGCTTTTCAGCATCATTTATTGAAGAAACTGTCCTTTCTCCATTGTTTATGCTTGAATCCCTTGTGAAATATTAGTTGACTGTATATGCAGGGGTTTATTTTTGGGCTCTTGATTCTGTTCCATTACTGTATGCACATGGTTTTATGTCAGTATGTACTGTTTTGATTACTATAGCTTTATAATATAGCTTGAAATCAGGAAGTGAGATGCCTCCCACTTTGTTCTTCTTTCTCAGGATTGCTTTGGTTATTTGGGATATTTTGTGGTTTCACATACATTTTAGGCATTTTTTCTGTTTCTGTAAAAAATGCCTTTGGAATCTTGAATAGGGATTGAATTGAATCTATAGATGGCTTTTGGTAGTATGGACATTTTAACAATATTAATTCTTCCAGTCCATGAACATGGAACACCCTTTTATTTATTTGTGTCTTCTAGATTTCTTTCATCAATGTCCTGTAGTTTTCAGTGTAGAAGATTTTCACCTACTTGGTTAAATTTATTTCTAGGAATTTTATTCTTCTTGATGCTATTGAAAATGTGTTTTCTTTATTTCTTTTTCAGATAATTCATTGTTAGTATAGAAAATGCTGCTGATTTTTGTGTGTCAACTTTGTATCCTGCAACTTTACTGAATTTGTTGATTATATCTAATGGTTTTTTGGTGGACTCTTTAGGACTTTCTATATATAAAAATCATGTAATCTGCAAATAGAGCCAGGTTTACTTCTTCCTTTTCAAGTTTGATGCCTTTTCTTTTTCTTGCCTGATTGCTCTGCCTAGGACTTCCAGGACTGTGTTGAATAGGAATGTTGAGAGTAGGCACCCTTGTCTTGTTCCTGATTATAGAGGAAAAGCTTTCAACCTTTCACCGTGGAGTATGATGTTAATGGTGAGACTGTATTTTTCCTATAGCCATTTTTTTAATGTAATATGGATATTCTTTGATACTATACCAAAACTTGACAGGTGGTAGTTTACTGCAGGTTAGTTGCAATGTGGAATCAGAAACCATTTATTCTGTTACATTAAAATGTATTGATCTAGCTTGTACTTTGAATGGATCTTTTACCCATCCAAAATTTTGTAACATCATGCTTTGATCATCTGGAAAACATTGGTTTACCAAGTTATGCAGATCTTTTAAATATTGTCATATTTCATCCATCCATCTCTCTGTCTGTCTACCTAAAATTACACTTCCACTCACCTCTATCAATCTGTCTATCTAAAATTACACTTGACTCAGGACTTACCTGGTGGCACAGTGGTTAAGAAACTGCCTGCCAATGCAGGGGACATGGGTTTGAGCCCTGGTCTGGAAAGATCCCACATGCCACGGAGCAGCTAAGCCTGTGCGCCACAACTACTGAGCCTGCGCTCTAGAGCCCCTGAGCCACAACTACTGAAGCCCACACACCTAGAGCCCGTGCTCTGCAACAAGAGAAGCCACTGCAATGAGAAGCCTGTGCACCGCAATGAAGAGTAGGCCCCGCTCGCCGCAATTAGAGAAAGCCTGCGTGCAGCAACGAAGACCCAACGCAGCCAAAAATAAATAAATTAATTAATTAAAAAAAATAAAAATAAAATTACACTTGACTCACCTGTGATCTCACCAGAAAAGTCTTGACGATTAGAAATCATCAAGGTTACGGTGGCAGACATGAGTTTCTAGAGTTCTGACTTCTAAGTGAAAGCTCAAATTTTATACCATTATCAATGCAGATTTGAAGTTAACAGGCTCTCTTCAAATATTAACAGATAGGCAAGTCTGAATAACTATAGTTTGTCATTTTTTTTTCAGGTAAAAATGATATTCTATGAAAAATGGCTAGTTTAACTTACAACTCAGTTGCCACATGCTTAAGAGCTTTTTCTCAAGGTGACCATTGAAATACGTGCCATTTCATCACATAGAATATTAAAAAGATGTTTACTCAAGGGTAGAGATCTAGTAAAATTAATTATCTTTACTGTTTCATCAAGGGCATTCTTAAGTGAAACTGGCCTTTATTTTTTCTTTCCCTCCTTTCTGTGAGTGCGTGAGGGGAAGAATACAAGAATTACTGGTACAATTTGGTGTCACTACCTTGATTTGTGCCAGGGCATCAGCAGTTTTAACCAACATTGCATTTGCACCATTACTGCAAAAGTCAATACAATGAAAAGGCAAAAAATTCTTTGTATTACAATACAGATGGTTTCAGACCCCCTGAAAGCTTCTTGGGGGCTTCAGGGACCACATTTTGAGGCCTGCTGGACTAGCACATAGTAGGTGTTAAGTACATACATCAACTGGTATTATTGTCTTGTGTTACAATGCTTTATTTATAGCTCTGTCTTCTTTGATCCAGGCTCTTATTTCTTCATCTTCAGCCTTGGGCACAGTGTCCCAGAGAGAGTAAGGACATTGATACATATGGGATTAATGCATGAACTCCTGTGGGTTAGTATTGGGGGAGGTCACGTTAAATAGCTACCTGTTGTGCTGGATGCTAAAAGGAAGGAGGCTGCTTTATGGGATGTGTGGTTCATCTTTTAGTGCTTTCTTGGTAACTTTGATGGTGAATGACATTTTCCCCAAGGGCATGAGATAACTGCAGAATTTGATATTTGACATTTGGCTGTTTACCTACGTCTCAGGGGTTTCTGTGGTGACGTTTGAGCTCATGAAGACGTTTCAGGCAGCCGGAGCATGTGTGGTTTCCAACCGTCACCTCTTTCCAGGAATTGGCCCACATGTCCATTTGGATGTGCACAGGGAACTCAGGTGCTAGTGCAGGGAGGCGGCAGCTGGGACATGGGAGGCTGAGTAGCTGCAGGAGGCTGAGTTCCACCTGGATCCATTTCTCCATTAAGACCTGGTTTCTCAGCACTTTAAGCAGGGTATTTACTTGTTTTGTTTTTTGTTTTTAATGTGATGACAAAAAGTTCATGAGTATTGGAGCCATTACCTTAAGGAGTTGGAAGAGTTTTTTGGTACGCTTTATCCTAACCCTGATATTTGGATAATTAACCTGGAGGTGACTGTTGTGATATTTAGAGCTCTTCCTTATTACCAGTGTTGTTTTCAGTGGGAGAAGCCGCTTTCCTTTGTAAGCAGATTCTCTGTGGTGTGATCAAAATACTCCCTTCTTGCAGAGGGCTCAGAAGTTGAAAGGGAACCCCAGCTGTTGGTCTTGGGGGTTGTGATAAGATGTGTGATATTCAGTGTTTCACAGCATAAGAGATTTTGCCTGGTGTTAACCTATCTATATGGTGACTCCCTAGAAGTCCTCTGTTACTCCTTTTTATGCTAGGGTGTGGTATACATATACTGAGGAGAACTGGGGGGTTTTTTGGTTTGTTTGTTTGTAGTGATCTAAGCCTTTAGGGCAGAGACGGAAGGGAGCCAGAAAGAGGGCAGAGAGCAGGGCGGGGTGTTAGGGAGGGGCTTCCACCTCAGGGAACTACAGCGTGTGTGGGCGTCACAACTTGCAGCAGTGCTGTCCCATGTCCCGCCCATTCTGATCCTCACCATGATCTTTTTAGTTCGCTAGGGAGGCAGGATTACTACCCAGTTTTATAGGTGTGGAAAGTGAGACTCACACCTGCCAGTCTGAAGTCCTAGGTTAGCCAGGACTGGGCCCCGGCCCTCAGGCCTCCTGCTTCCTATGGACGGTGTTAGTTTGTAGCCATGCTCTGTGAGTGAGACACTGGCGGAGCTGGTGTGCTAAGTGGTGACCTTGGAAAAGACTCGGAGGAAGGAGCACCAGGAGATGTGCGGAGGTGGGGCGGCCCCGCCCAAGCTTGGTTCATAGGTCAGGGGCCGAGGAGGCCACACGCGTGCGTGCGAAGAGCATCCGGCAAGCCTTGTTAAGACATGGGAAGCTTTGTGGGAAGCGTGTGGGGCAGGCTGTCGGGTAGGCCGACAGGTGTCTTAGGAGAGCAGGGGAAGGACACTGGCTTGGCTTTCATTGTGTTTTGAGGATGAGCTTGGTTGAGGGCTCCCTTGCCTGCCTGCCTGCCCGGGCTTGGGTGGCTTGAAAGTCCTGCATGTGCTGAAGGGGGTCCCTGGCTTTCTTCCCAGCTTGACCCCGGAATTCCAGCCTTAGAGTCGTTTGTGGTATGTATTGTATTCAGTTCATTCAGCCTTTCGGGGGGATTTCCCTCCTTCGGCAGCAGTCCTCATATCATTGTTGTGTCTTTTGCTGGGCTCTGATCCATGCAGAGCAGAAGGATTCAGGGCACCAGTCTCAGGTCATCGGGCTTGGATCTGGAAGCACTGCTCCCATGTTTGTATTTTGTAATGAATGCCTGGAGTCAGTCTGACATCCAGTCATTGAGGCGAGTATGTGTAGGGTATCAAAAGGGAATAGTATAATGAATCCCTATATATTCATCATCCAGATTCAGTAATTTCAAGATATTTCCCAGGTACAGCTGACTGTTATATACAGAGCACTTAATTCTGCTTTCCTTTTATTGCCTTACAACAGCTCCATGGGGCAGATATTATTTATCTCCATCTTGAAGATGAGAAAACTGACAGGCCCAGAGAGATTAAGTGACTTGTCCAGGGTCACACAGCAGCAGCCAACCTTCAAAGCCTGTGTGCTGAGTCCCTCCACTGCACTGCACTGCCTGGAAACACTTCTTAGCTTGTCTCACACAGTCCGCCGGAGTCAGACTAGAAGTGGGACCAGGAGATTTCTCCACTTCATTTTCTTTTATGATGATTTTCTTGTGACTTTTCTCTTTCCATTATTCTTTGGCACCCAACTACTTTATGGGCTTGGAACTTCTGAGTACCATTTTAACCCTGTGAAGCAGACAGTGGTGTACCAAGGACTGGGTGGTAGGAGTAGTCTGCTCTGGTGTGGGTGATAAAGGGGTGCAGTGTCTGTAGGAAATTTAATAGTAAAATAAAACCATCCAAAAGTTTGTCTGCAAAGTCTGAAAGTCTAGAATTGTGCCTGTAATTCTGAATGTTGGTGATAACATATTCCTCCAACAAAAATCTTTTGTTGGTGTGTGTTCTGAATAATTGCTGTGGTAACTTGAGTTTTAACAATATATATGTAAGCCTCAAATAAGTACTTTTTGATTACTTATCCTTTCTTTTTAATTAATTAATTTATTTTTGGCTGTGTTGGGTCTTCATTGCTGTGTGTGTGCTTTCTGTAGGTGCGGCGAGTGGGGGCTACTCTTTGTTGCGTTGGGCGGACTTCTCACTGCAGTGGCTTCTCTTGCCTGCGGAGCACGGGCTCTAGGCGCTCGGACTTCAGTAGTTGTGGCTCGCAGGCTCAGTTGTTGTGGTGCACGGGCTTAGGTGCTCCGCGGCATGTGGGATCTTCCCAGACCAGGGCTCGAACCCGTGTCCCTTGCATTGGCAGGAGGATTCTTAAACACTGCGCCACCAGGGAAGTCCTGATTACTTATCCTTTAATAGACATCGTAGACTACATGGAAGTTAAATCAGAGACTCCTAATTATACAGGTAGCCTCCAACACATGGCATGGGATTCAGCTACGTGAATTCATTTTGAGAGAAGATTTTTAAGAGTTTGGAATTGTTCCACTTTGCTTCAGACATTCTTCGTGTATTTAACCCCTGTATATTTCTACATTTAAACAGTAGATTTGAAATGAACAATCATAGTATTACTGAGGTTTGTAATTCTGTCATTCTCTGTGACCATTTGGAGCTTTTGTTTCTGTTTAAAAGGTGAAACAGCGGAGACCTGGAGGTATAGTATTTTTCTTTGGTAAGTGCAAATTTTAGTTCATACATGAACTGTTTTACTAAATTTGGATAATATCAGTAAAGTTGAAATGTATTATTTTAAAATAGATGGTTCTGATACTAAAGAACAAATCATAAAAATAATGGATTTTTACATAAGTATTACTGAAAATAATTTTTTCATGTGAGGAGAGTGTTTTAAAAAATGGTCCTTCCTGGGTGTTGAATACACTAGGTATGCCCTTGCAGGCAGAATTCTTTTTCTATGGTTCTTTTTTAAGTGAACAGAATGAGAATCTTTTATACGTGCAACTGGAGCCTTTGGCAGGACAGGAAGAAAGATGCACACTAGGCACTACTTTATTGAGGGATGAGTCTGTGCCAGGAATCACCGCTGGCACTGGCTGCACCTTTATCTCACTGTGTCACTCCGTGAGCTTCTCCCAGGCCTTGCTTCAGGGCCCACAGCCTGTGAAACAGAGCAGTGAGGGCTCCATTGGGGCCTGCTGGGCCTCTCAGCTTGCCAGTAGCAAAGGGTGGCATCGCAGCTGCTCCCGGGCGGTGGGCTGGTGGAGACTCTGTGTCCTCTGCTCTGACCTGATGCAGAGCAGTGGTCCCTACCTGATTTTGCCCCCAGGGGACATTTGGCAAGGACTGGAGACATTTGTTGTCACGGCTAGAGGGGATCTGATTCTGGCCTCTAGTGGGTAGAGGTAGGGATGCTGCTAAACATCCTACAGGGCACTGGAAGCCTCTCCACCCCCGTGGCAAAAAATCCTCCAGCCCAGAATGGCCATGGTGCTGAGAAACTGACTTAGGGCAAATCACTTAAAATTCCTTAGCCTGTTTCCTCATTTCCTCAAAATGGGAAGATAATAGTGCTTTTCTCATAGGGATTTTGTGGCAAACTATGGGAGTGATACATTGAAGAAGTCAGTTGGTGGTGTAACGATGATGGTTAACCTGGTGGAGAGACCCATAGGATGGAAACCTGCTGCTGTGACTACTCAAGTGCAGTAAGAGTACTCCACTCCATGTCCTGGCTGCTCTAAGTGGACGATGGTGCTTAGGATCCTCCCTCCCTCCCTCCCTCCCTCCCTCCCTCCCTCCCTCCCCCCTCCCCTCCCCCCTCCCCTCCCCCCTCCCCCTCCCCTCCCCCTCCCCTCCCCCTCCCTCCCCCTCCCCTCCCTCTCTCTCTCTCCCTCTCTCCCCCCTCCCCTCCCTCTCTCTCTCTCCCTCTCTCCCCCCTCCCCTCCCTCCCTCCCTCCCTCCCTCCTCTCTCTCACCCTCTCTCCCTCTCCCCATCCTCTCTCTCTCCATCTCTCTCTCTCCCTTTCTCTTTCTTTCTTTCTTTCCTTGCATGCTGTGTGGCTTGCAGGATCTTAGTTCACCGACTAGGGATTGAACCCGGGCTACGGCAGTGAAAGCGCTGAGTCCTAACCCCTGGACCACCAAGGAATTCCCAGGAGCCTGCCTTTAAATTAGGAAATTGCTCTGGAAATCACTTAGAAGCATTTGAACAGGAAATAGTGTTTCTGGCCCAATGCTGGTTTGTCAGTATTTTCAAAACTGGTCTGATGATAAGCCACCTGGGCTGCTTGTTAATGATAAGATCTTTCCCTTGAAGACTTTCAGAGGTTGGGGGTGGAGGGGTTGTGCTTGCATAGTGGGAATCCTCTGTGTTAACAGTAGTCCTAGGTGATTCTTAAGATGAGGCAAGTTTGAAAAACAGTCCTTTTAGGTAGGAAAAGCGTTTCTTTGTCAGTGAGTTTGGGAAACCCTGGTTGAGAGTAAAGCAGACCTCTTTCCTCTAGAGCTCTGCTGAGCCTTTAATATGATAATTTGCATTACACATTGTGGGGAGTGGGAGTAAGATTATATACATTAGGCAACATTTCCCAAACTTACGTGACTATAGAATCCTCTTTTATTAGGCACACGGCAGCGTGATGTTCCACAAACAACACTGTAAGAAACAACGAATTATATCAACTCATGCTCCACAAATTCTAGTTAAAGGAGGCTTCCAGCTAGTGTTCTAGCAGGCTGGCTACTTCGTTTTGTAATGTCCCAGAAGATAAGCAGCTGGGGGGACCCTGCAGTGGAGGAAGTGGGGTTGATGCAGATCACGACTCACCGGAGTATAACTTGAATGCAGATTGAGTCCCTTTGGGTCTGCATGCACACCCCTGAGATGGCTCCAGGCCACTCCTGTGCGTGGGGTTGGCCTGGGGCACTCCCAGCTTGGGGTTATGGGAGGAGCTTCCGTTAGGATCCACTTGCATGGGCTCATGACGGTCCGTTCTCTGGTGATGCCTTGGAAGGTAACCTGATTTCTCCCATAGGTCCGCACCATGCTTGTCTCAGGAAGTTTTGCCGGTGCTTAGATGGCTCATGAGTTCCTTTGGGGCCACCATTTCAGCCAAGGGCATTCATCTCTAGGAACTCACATTAATGCACAGAGTCAGATCCCTGGACCTTTGCTCCCAACAAAGGGATTGAGCTCATCTGTATTTCACAGTGATTGTGGCAAGAAGATAGTAGTCGAGAACCAGGTGTTTAATAGCTATAGGCCTGCTGAGAACTGATGGTGGCTAATAATCTGTTTACTTATAGCTTTGATTATTGTGATTTGAAAATACTCAATCTGAATTATACAAATATGTGAATTAAAAATTGGAGTATTGTAGATAAAATCTACAGCTCTAGTTTATTGCTTGTAATTGCTATAAAATAGTGTATCCTTATACCCCATTTTATTTAGCTATTCTCCAATTTTTTTTCTAACTACTCATTAATACAAATATTGACTCCATGAACATTTTGCACATGTCTCTTTGGGCACATGTTTTCATGTTTTTACAGCATAGATACCTAGAAGTGGGAGTATTGGGTCATAAAGAAATTTCAAATATATGTAAACTTCAAATTAACACACTTATTACTTATCCTTTTCAACTCTAATTGGCAAGGAGTGATTAACCAAGGACAGGGAGATGGGAATGATTGGCCTCCTCTTCCCCGTCTGCAGGCAATAAAGGGGTCCATTGTAGAGAATTTAAAAACTATGATAAAGCTGACCAAAAGTTAGCTTCGCTTTTTTTTTTTTCTTGCCTGCTGTTCTAAACAATGTCAGTGATAAGATACTCTTCCTCCTCAAATCTTTTGTGGTCTAGCTTCCATATATTTGCTGCAAAGACTGTTGATTGAGGCTTTTGTTTAACTTGGATAAGCCTTCTCTTTCAGTTCACAGGGAGGCTCCGAATTGGACTGGGCTCCATACCTGTGGACGAAGCTGCCCAGGCTCATTGGTTGTGAAGGAAAGTTCACGATGACTTGACTCTGGAGCTTGCCGTCTCCAGCCCCTGGTGCTACTACTGTGTTAACGGGAGATTGAGTAAACAGTGATAGCACAGTGATTGTCTTCCTGTGTGGCCACTGGAGTTTTTGTGTTTAAAAGAACTTGCAGTGTAATACTGTTGCTTGGTACCTGCAAATTTTAGTTCATAGGTTAAATACTTTGTCAGCAGTTTTCCAGAGTGGAATGTATACTACCAGCAGCAAAGGTTGAGAATTCTAGTTGTTCTGCATCCTCACCAGCACCTGATCTTTCTTTTAAAATAAGTGAAATTTCGTTTCACTGTGATATTCCTAATAGTATATAAAAGTTAAAAAAAACTTTGCAGTACGCGTCATCAGAACCATCACATTCAATGTAGCTATTGGGGTGTGCTCCATAGGTGAGAAAATTGTGGTCTCTCCATCCAACAATGAGATGGTAGGTGCTTTAGTTGAGAGTGACAGTGGCCCTTTGCTCAGCCACTGGAAAGAAGAAGGTTAACACTGTACTGTCCATTTAGGTGAACATGAAGGCATAATTTAACATAAATATGTGAGTTCTAAACATCACTTCATATCTATACTAATGTTTCTCATAAGTGTCTTGATCCTTTGTCTGTTTATATATTTGTTCCCAACAATCTGATTAAAATGAGAAATAGAGGAATAGGAATTGGATGTGCTTTTTGGACCTTTGGATGCGAAATTCTATTAGATTTAGATGAAAATTTGTATTGAGATCCTGTAAAAAGACAGCTGGTGACCCGGGGACACTTAACTTGGTGTTTGTTGGCTGGTTGAGGAGTCGTTTGTCACATCCTGTGAGTTCTTTTTTCTTTGTCTTTGTATGACGTCAGAGTCTGTGGGGCTGCCCTCTCCTTCCCTCCTCGGTGTTGGTGAGAAGGCAGGGCTGGGGTGGAAAAGGATCCCTTGTAGAGAACAGTGAGTCTTCTTGTCTGGTAGGTCTCTCGGGAGAGCTGTGTGTGTGCTGATGATGTATGTCCTCCCCCTTCAGTGTACAAGGGGTCGGAGGCACTCCCCTGAGAAAATGTGGGTTTGGAATGACTGGCAAGGCTGTTCTGAGCACCAGGGGAGGGTAGTGATGAAGAGGAGACCCTACCGCTGCGATAACCGGAGAGCCTCAGCTGGAACGAGACTGTGTGCTCAGTGTCCCACCTGTGGTGGGACGGGGAACGGCTTTAATCAGCCTGCTGACCAGACATAGGACATTGGGTAAGACCTCCGAGGAGCCGTGAGTAGATCAGGAAGAAGAAGGAGCTCAAGAAAAGGGAGGAGGGTCATCTTGCTGTATAGCAGAAATTAACGTGACGTTGTAAAGCACCTGTACTCCAATAAAAATTAAGTAAAGGGCTTCCCTGGTGGTGCAGTGGTTGAGAGTCCGCCTGCCGATGCAGGGGACACGGGTTCGTGCCCCGGTCCGGGAAGATCCCACATGCCGCAGAGCGGCTGGGCCTGTGAGCCATGGCTGCTGAGCCTGTGCGTCCAGAGCCTGTGCTCTGCAACAGGAGAGGCCACAACAGTGAGAGGCCCACGTACTGCAAAAAAAAAAGGAAAAAAAAAAAATTAAGTAAAAAAGAAATGGGAGGGGGAGAGGGTACACATGTTCTTAAAAGTGATTATATGCACACGGTTTGCTTGTGATTTAAAAACTTACGGTGGGCAGTTTTCTAAGTTCAAAAAACAAGACAATTTCGGACAGTGTAATAAATTTAGTAGTTAACATATAGCACGTAGAATTAAACTTGCTGCCAGCATCCACAAGATAATATTTTAAGCCACAGATCGTTGATGGATTCTGAACACAGCTGTAGAATTTCATACCGGAGCCTGGCTTTCCTGAAAATAGCCGAATTAGGTGCGGCCCTTCCCCTCTGGCCTCGGTCCCGCTGAGGCTGTGCTCGCTGGAGTCGTCTTGAGTGAGCAGACAAATACCAGGCTGGGATTCGGGGCAACAGTCCCTCTGTGCTTTCCCACCTTCATTTTCATTTAATGTTTCAGAATGTGGCCTGGCAGGTAGCTTTGGGGCTATTTTCTACTCCTTTGGAGAGCAGTTCCAGAGGAGCTGACTTTCTCTGGCCCGTGATTCTGCAGCTTTTTTGTGGTATCACATTTAAATGCTGTGCTCCATAGTAAGCTATATTTATAGTCTCTGTTGTCTGAGGCTGCAGCAGAATAGAGTCTGCTAGCAGACATTTCAGAAGGCCTACGTGAGCATCGTACATGTGGCACTTACACGTTCAAAGTGGTGGTGCTGGCAGAATAGTTGTGGCCTTGTATTTGGCGACTTTGTCTCCCAAGTGACAGCTCTCTTGGCTGGTGAGTGTGTGAAGGATCTTTTGAGAACAGGCCCTGGAGACTTACTGTAACACGATGAATGTGTGCGGCTCGGCCATTTGTGCTTCTGGATCGAGCATTAAGGTTTAACAGCCTCACCCTCCTTGCTGAGTGTGGCTGATGAAGCATTAGTAAGAATGCGTGTTTTCACATATAAATAGTTGTATCTTCCCACTGAAGGGCTGTCGATTAATTTTCTGTTGCTGCCTTAACAAATCACTACACTCTTAGTGGTTTAAAACGATACAAATGTATTTATTATCTGGTAGTTCTCTAGTTCAGAAGTGACATGGGTATATCACTAGGCTAACATCGAGGGATTGGCGGTACTTCCTGCAGCTTTAGGGGAGAATCCTATTTCCCTGCCTTTTCCAGCTGCGTTCCTTGGCTCATGGCCCCCTTCCCTGTCTTTAAAGTCAGCAGCCTAGCGTCTCTTGACTCTGCTTCTCTCATCACATTTCCTCTGCCTCTGTTTTCCACTTCTAAGTGGATTACATTGGGCTCACCCAGATAATCCAGGATAATTTCCCTACTCTAAAGTCAGTGGATTAGCAACCTTGATTCCATCTGCAATTTAAATTCCCATTTGCTATGTCAGGTAACATATTTATAGGTTCCTGGGATTAGGATGTGGACATCTCTGGGGCCATTATTCTGCCTATCACAGGCTCTTTCTGTATTTCCATAGTACCCTGATCTGTACTTAAGTTATACAGAAGTTGTCCGTTTACATATATTTCACTCCTCTGGATTTCACAGACTCCTCCAGGGCCACCACATTGTCTGTATCACCTTTGAATTCCCAGCATTTCCACTGCATCTGGTGCACATATAGGGTGCTCAGTAAGAGTTTGCCAAGCTAAACAGAACTGTTTCAACACCCCGATTTTAAGAACAAATTTAAGAGCTAGAGAGTTATGACGTTTACAGCAAAGCAGTGAGAGCTCAAAACCCCTTTTATCTCTTGACTTCTGTAAAGCCATTGAATGCAAGGCTCAGACAACCTGCGTGTGCAGTAGAATGCATTATTGTAGCCATCTCTCAGGAAGATTCCCATCATCCAATACTGGTCATGAGTGTGAAACCAAATGAACAGAATGAATTACCGCTTGTCTGTTTGAAAACTGCTCTCTGCTAAACAGTATCGCTTCGTAATAAATCATGGAAAATAGAAAATCTCATACCAAACATTCATTATTGGCTTGCTCTTAAGGATAATACTTTAAAACTGTGAGAACTATCAGATTATGTTTGTATAAATATACCATATAAATCAGCACAATAGCATAATTTGATCTTTCTTTATATTATGGCTGAAGATGAATTCTTGTCAGTTAAGTTTGACCTTGTCTAAATGCCCTTTGCACTGCCTTTCAGTGTTTAATTAGTAGGAGGCAAACCTAGGGTGGAGAAGCACCCCCAAAAACTTGCCCAGCATACCTGGTGAGACAGCATAGGGAGTGGGAATGCTGAGAAAACTCACATTCTTTTGCAGGATTGGCACACGTTCAGGTGGTTTTAAAATAGAGTTGCACATGTGCTGCATTTGTCTTGGTATTTGAATTTTTTAAATCAAAGCTGGCCCTAACAGAACAGCGGGCTTTCTGAAGTTTTTATTAAGTGCTGGTTGCTTTGAGGGTGGCCTGCACGTTTGGTTTTTATGTGAGCAGGAGGTGGATGGTTGTCACCAGTAGAAAGGCTCCTTCACCTCTGCCTCACTCCACATCCTTTGGAACTTCCTAGCTCTCATGTTTCCTTCTCATTTCTGTTTCCCAGCACATGCCCAGCGCAGCCCTTTTCCTCCCTCTGTGTCCCCAGCCCAGCATAAATATATCTATATACTTGCCAAATATATCTCAGCCCCTCAGGGCCTTTGTAGTTGGCGCGGTGGCATAGGGCAGTGGTTTTCAAACTGTTGTTTATTTTTTGAAGTGTTGGGAACTCCTGTATCTAAAAAAAATGCTGTCTTACACAGATACTGAAGATACAGGAAACGGGTTAAGATGGAACTGCTCAGGTGATACTGAATGGGACCCAGAGCCTGCCCTGCTCAGGGCAGTGACGGAGGCCATGTGTCCACGGATCCCTCTGGTAACACAGAACCCACTTGAAAAATTCCTAGCAGAGTAGAAAGAGCACAGACTCCATCACTTACTAGATGTGTGCTTCGGGCAAGTCACCCTAGTTTTCAGTTTTGTTATCTTTAAAATGGAAATTATAAGACCTACCCCGCTGCGTGGCTGCAAGGATGAGATGAGATTATGCTTGTCGGGAGCCTGGGATCTGACAGCTCCCAATAAATGGTAGCCTCAGCTGTTGCTTTTGAGAGTCCCTTCCCAGTCTGCTCCTCCCCCCAACCCTTCCTTCTCCCTTCCTCTTCCTCCCATTCCCCTCCCCTCCCCTCCCCTCCCACACCCTCCTCTTTCCCTCCTAGGCCTGTTCATAGGAACCTCAGCCTTCTCTGAATTCCTGTACCATTCATTATATGTTTCCTTAAAATGTTTTCAAAATGACTTTTTCTGTATTTATAAAAGTAATATACATCTACTGCAGAAAATTAGAAGAAAATAACTATAAGATCTCTTAAGACAGGGGCTCTCTTTTTTTTTTTTTTTTAATTAATTTATTTTTTGGCTGTGCTGGGTTTTCGTTGCCACTCGTGGGCTTTCTCTAGTTGCGGCGAGCAGGGGCTGCTCTTCGTTCCGGTAGGTGGGCTTCTCACTGCGGTGGCTTCTCTTGTTGGCGGATCATGGGCTCTAGGCACGCGGGCTTCAGTAGTTGTGGCTCACGGGCTCTAGAGCACAGGCTCAGTAGTTGTGGCGCAGGGGCTTAGTAGCTCCACGGCATGTGGGATCTTCCCAGACCAGGGCTCGAACCCATGTCCCCTGCATTGGCAGGCAGATTCTTAACCACTGTGCCACCAGGGAAGTCCTCAGGGGCTCTCTTTTTTATTGTTATTTTTTCGCTTCCTGATGTGTCAGTATAGTAGGAAATACCCACTTAATCATACTTTCTGGTAGATAAACTGCCCCACAGTTCTCTCAAAGTTAGTCCTTAATTCAGACTCCTAAGACCGTAAGTTTTGTAACTGCTCTTGAACTGGAGCTCTCCTGTATTTTACAAAATGCATAGTGTATTTGGTCTAGAAAAATCTGAAAGTTTCCAGTTCAGTAAATTTGTAGATGAAGTGCCTTAGTACGCATTTCTTCCTTTAAAACAGCTGAAAACGTGCTTCATTTTTACTGTTTCATTTAACCAAATGGCATTTATGGGAGTGAGGTAGCCTCAAGCTGTCTGGGAGGATGTTTGGCTTGAGGCCCACGACTGATGCGGCCTGGGCATCTCGAGGGCCTGGGAACAGACACACACAGCGCTTGGCTTCCCTGGTCCTTTGGTTCTGTCCTTAAGTCCATCACAGCCTGGGCTGATTGCAGACTTGCTGTGGAAATGCATTTTGAGTTCCAACCCAGTGTTGTGCAAATTGACTTTGAGAACCTTGCAGGCTGACTGGGTTTCTTTCATATTTTGTTTTTTTTCTCTTTTCACGTTTCGTCAAGCTCTTGCTTTAGGGCTTGCTGTGTGCGTTTGATCGGAAGGCAGCTAAAGGGATCCTGAAATCAAGAGTCGCATTTTGAATATCCCTCCCTAATGTGGTCAGACTGTTAACTCCCTCGCACGCTGTGGAGAACGTGGACCCCGTGTCTGGCTGCCAACCCTCAGCTGCCCGGGTCCCTCGTCTGTCCACC
This sequence comes from Tursiops truncatus, assembly GCF_011762595.2. Lineage (NCBI taxonomy): Eukaryota > Metazoa > Chordata > Mammalia > Artiodactyla > Delphinidae > Tursiops > Tursiops truncatus. The sequence continues at coordinate 158,021,983 of NC_047035.1, read as the reverse complement.
CGCAGGGCTCCTTCCGTGGCCGCTGCCTTCTCTGCACCCCTCCCCTGGACGCCTCCTGCCCCACCACTGAATCTGGGCACTAGAGTATTGAAGTGGTGGGAAGATGGTATCGTGACCTTAGGTCCCGCCTGCCTGCGGCGTGGGTCAACGCAGGAAACGTGCTTTTTAGCTTCAGCAGGGAGCATCTTTCTGCAAAGGAAAACAGGCTGTTGTGTTTGTTTTCCTCAACTGAAACGTGGCTGTATCTCTTGTGTAATAGATCTTTTATTTTTATGTACCGACAGGGGAATGTGTTGCTGGACTCCCCTGAGCAGATCTCAGTAATATGCTCCTTTCCATGCCACAGGGAGAAAATTCTCCTGTTACACTGGGAACCCTGAGGGTGCTTTCTCCTATAGATTGGGAACATTTTGACTGGACACTGGATCAGCCTCACTGGTGTTTGAGGACACGTGCCTCAAACCTTGGAGATAGGGCTTTATTGGAATGGAAGGCCAGGCATATGGTTCTCCTATTTATAGGGGCTCTCAGAAAACACGCGGAGCTGGAGTCTCACCAACGCCTCTTGGACATGCCCCCATCTCTCTTTCCTGATTCCAGCCCCGTGGATAGCTTTCCTTTCTATTTGGATTTCCCTCCAGCAATATGTATTTGATGTGGGCAGTTTTGTAGAGGAGGCCTGCTGGCCTTTGTGAGACATTAAGAACTCATCCTTGTAATGCGATGAACAGGCATTTTATTCAGAACCTCCCTGGTACAGTGCTGGGGTTTTGTTCTGGGAGGGGAAGCCCAACAGTTACCTTCTTCTCACCCCTCCCGCTCCTCCTTTGGGAATGAATGTTCAGAGCACTCCAGTGGGTCCCTTTGAATTTGCCAGTTCACAGAGGGAGGAGACACTGCGTCACAGTCTGGAGCCTCCTAGTTGCTGACCTGATTGGATTACTTGAAATAACCTTGTGTGCTTGGTTAAGAATATGCTTTGTTGAGAAAGCGTATTTTTTGTTCTAAGAACTCAAAGAGTGTTTCCTAACCAACATCTCTCCCAGTCTTCCAACCGAAGGAACTGTCCGTAGGTATCTCCAGAGTTATCTGCTGTTTGTTAGACAGCTGGGAGCAGGAATATTAATGGTACAATATGTGCTTAAATAGTGTTTTCAATGGAGAGAATTCAAATCATAAAACAGGGGAGTCTTCCCTGCCCCGGGAATCTTTACAGCATTTCGGCAGGGAATGGTTAATGTTGCAGGTTGGCTGTGGAACTGTTGCTGTGGCAACCTCAGCATGAATTTCCAGACTGTTGGGTTTTTCTTTTTAATAGTAGGCACTGTGTGGTAGTGATCTGTTGTTTTAATCAGCGTTTGCTTTCTTTGTTTTGAGAGAAGGAGAAGATGGTGGAGAAGAAAAGAGACTTTTGCATGTGTACTTTCTGGAACGCAGACTGCTGTGAACTGTGCTCTGAAGGGTACGCAGGGCTGGCAGGGGAGGTGCCGGCTGGCACGCCCCCTGGCGGGCGGGCGGCACTTGTGTTTGTGTGTGTTCCCATCTGGAGGGGGGTTCTGTCACGAGTGCCATGTGCTTCTTCGCATCCTTGGCCCCCAGCTGCCCTGTGATCGCTCCCTCTCAGGTTTGATGAGAAGAGTGGAACGGGAGGCTGCGGGCGGGCCTCTGCAGAAGAGCATTTGCTCCCAGGAGGAGGCTGCAGTGTGTTGCCCTGTGACCGCCTCATTGCTCCAGAGGTGATAACGAAGCCCTGGGATCTCCCAGAGGACCATAGAAGACTCTTCCCTTCCAGCTCTGTGACTCCCGAATTAAACGATTGCCTGTCAGTCTTCTCCTTGAACAGCTATAGCAAAAATTTGTTTTGCCAGGAGCAGGCTCAGTTCTAAATTTCCCGAAGTTTTTTGGGGGGTGGGAGGCAGGGAGTGGGTGTTCAAGCAAAGGCATCTTCCTTTCTCACTCGGAAGTATTTTTTCCACTCAAAATAAGTGAGAAAAAAAAAAAAGGTTGAGGGAAATTTATTTTCAGAAGAGAAAAGGAACGAAAAACATGTCCAGCTCTGCCCGAGGATGTTTAAGATGGACTGAGCGAAGGCCTAGGGAAACTGACATTAGAAATTGATGAAAACAAACTAACAAACTGTATTGTTTCATCATTAATGGCTCAACTTGTGTTCGAGCCCCGCCCTGCTTAATGCTTGTTCTTTTCTGGTCATGGAGAAAAACAAAAATACTCTTTTGCCTCGACCCAGGCACAGAGATGAGAGCAGAAATCAAATTGACCCTACGTCATAGCTCATTACTAGGCAGAGAAGCAAACTATGTTGAGAAGACTGTGTCTCCCTCAAGGACTTGCTAGGCTGTATATTATGACCAGGAATCACCAAGCTTCTGGCCCAAGTCCTGGTCGGGAGCCATGATGCCGTGTGGCCAGCTGCCTTCATGAGGGTGGATCCTGCATCTACCACGGTGACCCCGCTCGACTGTGGGTGCCCAGGTCACTGCAGTGGTGGCTTCAGTGCCTTCGCTGCCTTTTCTTGAGCTCCCGTGCTGGGAGAGCCCGCCATGCCGACCCAGGTGTGGGTGCGGGCTGTGGGAGCCACGGCCACAGCTGCTGTCTGGGCGTCTGAAGTAGGGCAGCCGCGCGCAGGGAGGCCAGGCCACACGCTCCAAGAAGTTTGAGTCACTGAAGTAACCGCTGGCAGCTGGAAAGTAACGGCTGTGAACAGAAAACCAGCTGGTCTCCTGCTTTCTAGAGGCTGGGCCAGAGTGGCAAGAGGGAGAGGAACAGAGCCAGGAGCAGAAAACTGCACTCTAATTCTAACATGAAAAGAGAAGTTGTCTTAATTGAAACCGATGTACAGATGATTCCTAGGAAAGAAAGACACAGTATAGGGAACGCTTTGAAGAACTCACTGTAAAATAAAAATTAATAATAAAATGTATAGATAAGAGGTATTCTGCCCCTATGCGATAAAGTTGTCTGTGATTCTTACCTGACTTGGATGGTACAGAAACACAAAGGAAGAAAAAAAATCAACCTTGCCCTATTCCCCTTGAAGGAGGAAATCATAGGTGCATGAGAAGCACTGACTTTTCTGAACAGTGTCAAAGCCCAGAATAAGCAGAGGCTTTCACAAACGCTGGGGACAAAACAGTCAAAAAGGGTTCTTATGTTTGGAGCACAACCAAGGAAGAGGCAGGCTCCCCAAGTGGAAGATGATATAAAACAAGCAGCTTGGGTCTCTTTGACATTCCCCGCTGCTCTACTTGCATACCAGCCTGACAGAACTGGATGGAGAGTGAGGGCAGAGACAGGGAGTTGTCATGTTCAGGACAGAGCTCTCTCCCTCTTTCTTTTTTTTGGCCATCCCGCATGCCTTGTGGGATCTTAGTTCCCCAACCAGGGATCGAACCCATGCCCCTGAAGTGGAAGCGTGGAGTCTTAACCACTGGACCACTGGGGAAGTCCCTCTCCTTCTTTCTTAAGTGGAGATGTGGAGCCAGTGGAGGCTGAACTTGACCTCTCAAGTTCCCTTCTGCCGTGGAGCCTCTGTTAGAGAATCAAGTTGCAGATACTGATCTTTCAGCCCAAGGATTTATATCCTTTTAAAACCTGTCCCTTCTGTGTTAGTTTTCTATAGCTGTGTAACAAATCACCACAAATTCAGCAGTGAAAAACAACATGTTTATTAAAACACTTTAATAAATGTAATAATAAATATATTTATTATAGCAGTTTTCTGTGGGTCATGAGTCTGGGCGTGGCTCAGCTGTGTCTCTGCAGGATGCAGTTGCGTGGCTGAAGGCTTGAGTGAGGGCAGATCTGCTTCCACGCTGACTCACAGCCTAACTTCATCAAACTTAGCGAGAGTGAGAGAGAGCGCGCGAGAGCGAGAGAGTGAGAGAGCGAGAGCGAGGGAGAGAGGGAGGGAGAGAGGGAGAGAGAGAGGGAGAGAGAGAGAATGAATCTGTAGCAAGATAGAAGGCACGTCTTTTGCAGTCTGATCACAAAACTGGCATTACCTGTGTTCTTTGGATTAGGAGCAAATCACAGATCCCACCCACAGGCAGGAAAGGGGATTATGCAGGGAGTGAGTGCCCTCTTAGAGGCGGGGATCATTGCAGGGGAGGATCTCAGAGGCTGCCTGCAGTACAGTAGAACTGTGAGGTGCTTCTCTTTGTCTTGAGACTTTGGCAACATGCCTTCAAGCAACTTGAGGTCCGTGGTAAAAGGGGTGCCAGAAAAGATGCCAGTGAAGATGAGATGTGATCTGAACTTCGAAGTGGTAGCTCAAGAACTTCCATATTCCAGGGGCTTCGGGACAAGGGACAGTCTGATTGGCAGGAGGTGTGCAACGAGACCTGCGTTTTGAGGGGTTGGGAGGTGGAGCTAACTGACACTACTCTGGAGGATGCAAAGGCTTCTTTCCCGCCAACAAGGGAGAGGAACAGTGTGCAGCTGGGCACTCTGGGCAGGGAGAGCCGCAGAAGAGAGGCGCTGGAACTTGACCAGGCGCCGTTTGTTTCGAGGAGAAAGCTAGCAGGTTTATGAGGCTGGTCTTCAGGGACATGGAAGGTCAAGAGTGAGAGTGTGGCTGGAAGGGTAGTTTGGGGCAGGTTGTGTTCCATCAGAGGAAGTGGAGCTTGGTCCTGTGGGCAGATGGGGGCTTTAAACCAGGATAATGAATCAGGACTGCCCGCTTCCAACTGACTGTGCAGGCCAGCTCCCTCCTGTCATGCCTTCAGCTGTGGAGAATCAATCATTCAGTGGGCCAGGCGAGTGGCACTGCCAACTCTGAAGAGCTGATGAGGAATAGTTTTTATTTTCTATCTGTCAATAAAAACCAGTATTTGTAAAAAAGACATCTTTTCGTGATACAGTGTTGTCATGTTGGATGTGAAGAAGAAATGGTCGCTTTTCCCCCATAATTCTTTAAGGAACCGCTTTCCACATCATTTTAGCACCTGCTTTTTAAAAGGAAGAGAAACTGTCATCGCGGCACTGTCAGCGTCACTGATGACACTAGTGAACGTTGTATACTGACCAGCGTCGTGTGGCGTGGCTGGGAAGCTTATGGTAGTTGGGTGTGTGTCTGTGTGAGGCTCTGTGTGGTTGTTACCTCTGTCCCGGCCGCCCACCGTTTACTTTGATGAAGCTGGCATTTGTGTGCTTCTGCAGATGTGATGTCAGCTCGGTACATAGCACTGGCACTCTGTCTAGTCTTGCCCTTTTCAGGGTTGACTCAGAACACTTATTTCCCAGTGGTGTTGAGAATTACCGTGGAGGCCCCGTGGATCTCTTCAAGTCATTCGTTGTCTGTAAGAATGGGGAATCCTTTCCATAGAGGAGAAATGGAATCTGGGAGGAGTCATAAAAGAAGTCTGGATCTGGAGAAGTACCGTGCCATGTCGTTACCAAGTGATGTCCAGACTTACTTGAGAAGATGGCAGCGAAGGCACCACAGAGCAAGAGTAAGGTTCCTCATGGCCTCCCGGGCTTTTTTATCACGTGAAACTAGGCTGCAGTGATTTACTTGATTGTGATTGTTCTGCTCCAGACATCAGGTGTGTTTGACAGGGGTTGGAGTGGGGCCCCGTTGGAAGGAGGCCCACACCCCTTGCTTACTTGGCACGGTTGTTCTGGAGGTCACTCCCTGTGGCTTCTGGGAACACAATAAACCCGTTCACACAGGTGGCAGTGGGACCTAACTCCAGCCTAGAGGAGCCTGGGGGAGGAAGAGTCAGCCGGAGCACAGAGGGAAGGGAGTTCAAGTTCAGGAACATGTCCTTGTGCCTCTTACATTAGGCAGCGTCATTGATGCGAGGTTTCATAACTCATCAACCTTCAAGTCTCAGGGTTTAATACAACTTGCTTGAACAGGGTTATATGCAGGCTAGGTGACCCTTCTTCATCCTCTCCAGGGTCAGTTCAGCAGGAGGAGAGAGATGGAAGAGGTACGCTGGAAGTGAGAAGTGTCCCTTCTTACAGCCCACTGGCCTGACCCAGTCGCTCGCCCCGGAGCACGGCGGGGTGGCTGGGGGAGTGGGTGGTGTAGAGAGCACGTGGAGCGCTGGTCCGCTCCCCTGCCCGCCTGGCTTCGACCTCATGGTAGCTTTTCTGGCAGGGAGGTGCGTTAGATTCCGTCACCTTTGTGGATCTTGACGAGGGTGTTCTCATCCTGCATGTCCTCCAGGGAGTTTTAGGAAGAGCTGGTCCCACAGGCAGCAGAGCGTAGTAGCCCGTGTGGGCTCCAGCACCAGAGTCTGAATTCTTGATCCACCATTGACTGTAATTGTGGGCAAATGATTTAACTTCTCTGTCTCAGTTTATCAGTAAAATGGGGTCACTGATAGGATAGTTGTAAGGATGAAATGGTGATTAAATGACTAAAGCTTATACTATATATAAAATAGACAAACAACAAGTCCTACTATATAGCACAAGGAACTATATTCAATATCTTGTAATAACCTATAATGGAAAAGAATCTGAGAAAGATGTGTGTGTGTGTGTATATATATATATATATATACACACACACACACACATAAACTGTATATAACATATGTATGTGTATATATATGTATATAACTGAATCACTTTGCTGTACACCAGAAACTAACACAACATTGTAAATCAACTCTACTTCAATTTAAAAAAAAAGACTAAAGTTTAGAATACTGCCTGTTACCTGGTCAGTACTCATCATTGTCGTCATCATTGTCAGCCTGAAACGGTGACCCACTTTTCTTCTGTGCCCACAAGGCTGTTGGCCCTCTGTGTGTGGGTATGTCAAGAACTAACAAATTATCCTTATGTCTATTTATAGTTTTCTTTTATCTGTGGGGGAAAGAAAAGTTTATGGTCAATTTCCATTAAAATATTTTAGCATGTTTTTCTTTGTCTTTTTTTTTTAACATCTTTATTGGAGTATAATTGCTTTACAATGGTGTGTTAGTTTCTGCTTTATAACAAAGTGAATCCGTTATACATCTACATATGTTCCCATATCTCTTCCCTCTTACATCTCCCTCCCTCCCACCCTCCCTATCCCACCCCTCTAGGTGGTCACAAAGCACCTACTAGAGAATGGACTTGAGGATATGGGGAGGGGGAAGGGTAAGCTGTGACAAAGTGAGAGAGTGGCATGGACATATATACACTACCAAATGTAGAATAGATAGCTAGTGGGAAGCAGCCACATAGCACAGGGAGATCAGCTCGGTGCTTTCTTTGTCTTAATGAGAGTTAAACCCCAGTTCCTCAGATGCGTTTGTAAACAGTGGATGCTTTGTAGAACTTCTGGTTGTCATAGTTTTAATTCTTTGGTGTGTGCCTTCTCTCAGGCGTTTGAGGGAATGGATCTGCATCTTTGAATTATGTTAATTTATTTTAACCTGAGCGCTCCAGTAGTAATGAAGGAGGCAGCTATCAGAGCTGACTTCGCAGTGCTCCGGGGAATGGTAAGAGATCTCTCTCCAGGCTTCGAAGGTCTCAGCATGTCTCTGGGTTGACAGAGCTGCGAGAGTGAAGAAGAAGCTACCAGAGCTCATTCACCTCTCCGGCAGTCTGTTCTCTTTTCTCATCAGCTGTTTCCAAAAAGCCTTCAGCAATATGATGTGTGACATTCAGCTGATACCATTTGCAGCCAGTCTAAAAAAGCTCTAAACCTGTGGCCTTTTGGAGTGTCTCCTTTGCAAAAAATCATCCAGTAAAGCTTGAGGCTGAGGTTCTTAAGTGTAAAATGAATTTTGTGCCACAGGCAATCATTTGACTCCAAAGTTGGTGAAGGGCTGCGAGTTGATGTAACAGAGCGCTCAGTGCTGGCTTGCAGACACTAACGTCTGGGAGCAGGGAAAGCGGGCACTTCCTCCCGTGGCCTGGGCGGAGTGTTGAACGACACCCAGCATGTACCTCATCTGCCTCCAGTCGGGACAGAGGGATGGAAGGGTTAGGAAAGCCTCCTGGCTTGATCACCGCATCTTTTCAGGGAAACCTACTGTGGCACGATGCTCTCGCTGCCCGGGAGGGAGAAACCGGACAGACAGGGAAGATACATGCCCACACAGGCATGGGTCAGCCAGCTCCACGGGCCGTGTGCTGTGTAGAGTCACCTCTACATAGCTCTTGTCTGCATTGAGGCGTGGTCTTGGTCCTGCGTAAAAACGATGGCAAGTGGGATAAGTGGTAACTGAGAACGCACTGCTGGGACTCAGAGTGGAGAGAGCGGAGGCGTGTGGGACATTGGAGGGTGGAGACGGGCACCATGTTGGGTCCAGTGTGGCTCTGGAGTCTGACCAGCTGGTGTCACCCTGGCCCACTGCTTCCTCACAGGAGACCAAACCCAGGCAGTTTCTTTCATGCTTCAGATTCCTCCTGGATGGAACGGGGGTACTGATAGTGCTTACGCCATAAAGTGGTTGTGAGTTCACGCATGTCAAGTCCTTTGGATGCTGTCTTGATATACTGTGAGTGTTCAGTTGTGTTATTACTATTATTCAGGAATTCTTGGAAAAAAGTTAATAAAAAGTAGGTTGAGGTTAATTGTGAGGCACCTCTAATGTGATGTGATGCTAAAGAATTTGCACTTTATCCTGTAAGTCTTTAAAAAATTAAGCAAAGAAATGACATGAAGAAGTGTTTTAGAGATGTTGGAACACTGGCAGAGTGGTCCAGGATGGACCCGAGGTTTCACTGGGAACCTGTTGAAATAATGAATGCAGGTGTGCCTTAGGTGTGCACCCAGGCGGTAGCCATGGGAACATAAAAGAGGAGCTGGAGCTCATTGGACCGTTCCCTTTCTTTGCAGTGTGTATTAGGTGTTAAATTAGAGGTTGAGAGAGTGATTGAATAGCTAATTTGGAGACTGTCCAAAACTAGATCCCCATAGACACACCATTCATTGTAGTAGCTTCATCCTTAGTCATTCATACACACACACACACACACACACACACACACACACACACACACACGAATTATATATATGATGTTTTAGGTTTTTATTCTTTCCCATCATTGTGACTGTCTTCACTCTGCTGAAGGTAGAAAGTAGGTTGACTGATCACTAATTCCTAGATAAATTTTCTAACTAAAAGAAGAGAGAATTATGGCTGTCATTATTTGGTCCTGCAAATGATTTCTTTCTTATTCAGTTTTATTTTTCTCTAAAGGAAATGTTTGGTGACTCCTGTTCTTAATTTTCTCTTTTTCTTAACTGGGGTCCTATGCCTGTGCTTGCCTGATTTTTCCTGTGCTGTCTTTTATAGCTAAAATAGTGGAAGTATTGTCATGTATATAAATTCCAAAAGTTTTCATTTGAACCACTTTGCTCCCTAGAGAAATCTGCATCCTGCTTTATCTTTTGTTTGTATGTGGGAGTGTATAGAGCAATGCCTGAGTGATTCATGTCCTGCTCTGTGGGAAGAAAGTTCTGGTATTGTTTGCTTTGTGTGCAGTGGAGGCCGGCTTGTGGGATCTGGCCCCAGTGGTCCTTCCTAATGGGGAGGGAGCTAGCTTGAGAATCTAGGTCCTCCTGGATATTCTGGGTCTTTCTCACTGGTGGCGTCTTGTTTCTCTGGAAGGTGTGAAGCTGTTGTGATGATATTTTTATGCCTCTGACTTGGCACAGGTAGCTTTTTGGTGACTTTACACCTACTCTTCTGGCGTATCTTCAATTTGTGGTTTAAAAAAAGATGAAAATGGCTGGAGTGCAGTTTGAATGAGGTAAAACCCACACCAGTGATGGGGATTCTGGGGAGTGGAGTGTGGGATCCAGAATCACCTCTCTGGTCCCTGATAATCGAATCATAAGGAAAATCACTACCTTACCTCAAAATCTTATTTGAAAATAAAAACAAAGTCTCACCTAAAAAATAGAAACTGAATGCTAAGTAAACTTTTTTTTAAAAAAAAGGAAAAGTAGCTCTCAAGCTGCAAAAACAGATGCTTTCTTTTGGCAACTTTGCTTGTCAAACCTAAGCTGAATACGAGTGGAGAATAAGTTCTTAACTATTAATTTGGAGTCTAGATGAAAATGAGTCTGAATTCTCATTTCAAAATCTTATTTGGCTGAGTGAGGTGAAAAATGTGTCATTGCTGACTAATTCGGAATCATACCCTGTAGCGTTTTAAGCCAGATCTGAGCATGTCATGGTCAAATGTAAATTGCATATTTCCATTTATTTCTTAATAGCACAGCCAGCTGAGTTGATAGGCCTGTCGTCTAAGTTGGGCTGTATTCGTCCCAAACTGAATGAAACTGAATGAAAATTGAGAAGCCTCTTTTCTTGGCTCCATCCACCGTAAACCCAAACTGACTAAATGCAAACATGAACGAGCATATTTCTCAAGTTAATAACAGTTCTCAACTTTTTCATAAAAAACATAATAACTGGGCTTCCCTGGTAGCGCAGTGGTTGAGAGTCCGCCTGCCAATGCAGGGGACACGGGTTCGTTCGTGCCCCGGTTCGTGCCCCGTGATCCCACACCTGTGCTGACGCCTGCTCAGCTCTGGCGCTGGATCTTGGGTGCAGGATCGAGTCCAGAGGACCTGGCTGAGGACACAGATGCAGCCACATGGGTGTCCAACAGGGCCCCTCCGGAGGAGCCCACTCATGTGCTTTTCTCGGGTTATCTTTCTAAGGCCAAGTGTAAGGAGAGGAGATTTCTTCTTTAGGTTGGCATTCCTGGTTTCACGGACACTGTTTTACTTTGTCTTCTCTGGAAGTTACTGTCTCCAGACTGAAGGGCAGACAACATGGTGTTTCACGCTGCTCTCTCTTTAACTCAGTAAATCCCAACTCTTGTCTCCCATTGCTCAGCTTGACGCAGGTTTACGGGACCAGTGCCTTCCAGTCCTATCCAGGTGCCCTTTCCTGTTATTCTAGACCCTTGACTTTGAAGACTCAGAACTTGCGAGTGTGCCTTCATTGTCTTGTCTGCAGTCTGTGGCCAAGGACTTTTGACTCCCTTTGGTACTTACAAGAGTAAGGTTGTTCTTGTCAGGGACTCCAGTTTCATACCCCTTGGGCTTTTTTTTTTGTCCTCCAGAACCGCCCTGCTAGTCTTACCCAGGTGCTGCCGAGCTCTCCTGGCTGGACCCCGTTAGCCTGGAGTCTGAGTGACCCTTTCCTCTGGGTCTGGGCAGCCCCACCCCGTTTTCTTGAGTGCAGTCACTCGTCGTCCTGCAGGATGTTTCCTCCTCCTGCTTTCTCTTCTCTTCGGCTCTCTGTCCTTGTCCACGTGGTAGCCTGTTAGGTTTGAGTCCAGTCTCTCTGCATTTCCTTCAGATATCTCCCTTCATAACAGCAGCACCAGTACAGTGCTCACTATAGCCAGACATGGGTCTCAGTCTTGGGTGCTTTTCGCTGTTTTGCAGATGGGACAACAGAAGTACAGAGAGGGTAGGTCACTGCCCCAGATTGTTGGGCGGCTAAGTCTGCGCAGTGGGATTTGAACTTAGACACCTAGCTCTGGAACCAGTTCTCTTACCACTGCTTTATACCACTTGCTGAGTCTTGGTTCCTCTTCTCTCTGGCCCAGTGGTCCCCGGATGGGTTAGCTCGTTCATATGTGCTCAGCCACCCTTTAATACAGGCAGGTGTGGTGTTTTGAACCCTTGCCTAATTGTGTGACTTCGGACAAGCTTTGTAACCTCTCTGATCTGTTTCCTCATCTAACTCAGAGGCATTTGAGAAGATTAACTGTGAGTCAGTAGCAAGGTGCTTGGCACATAATAGATGTTCAGAAAATGGTAGTTATTATGGTTGTCTTTTTTTTTTTTGCGGTACGCGGGCCTCTCACTGTTGTGGCCTCTCCCGTTGCGGAGCACAGGCTCCGGACGCGCAGGCCCAGCGGCCATGGCTCACAGGCCCAGCTGCTCCGCGGCATGTGGGATCTTCCCGGACCGGGGCACGAACCTGTGTCCCCTGCGTCGGCAGGCGGACTCTCAACCACTGCGCCACCAGGGAAGCCCTGTTATTATATTTTTTATGAAAAAGTTGAGAACTGTTATTAACTTGAGAAATATGCTCGTTCATGTTTGCAGTTAGTCAGTTTGGGTTTATGGTGGATGGAGCCAAGAAAAGAGGCTTCTCAATTTTCATTCAGTTTGGGACGAAGCAAGGCTTTTTTTTTGTTTTTGTTTTTTCCACTTAAGAGCTAAAGGGTTCGGAGAGAATTTTTCCATTCAAATCAGAATACTTTTACCATCTAGTTAAGCCTGAAGATACTGGTTTATCTTTTGCATATCTTTTTTCCCATTTACTTTATCTTGTAACAAATGCTGACTCATTTAATGTCTAGCTAGAGTAAAGGCCCTTATAAAAATTTTTCTCTAAAAGCACAATAAAGTAGTATCTGCTTTCATCTAATTGCAGTCTTTGAAACTGACTTCACATGTTGTTAGGTGGTGCTAAGTCATCGGCAGTTACTGCTTTAATTAATGGGGACGAACAACCGCTTGATCTGTGAACCTCTGTTTCCAGCCTGCTTTGTATGCTGAACCCCCCACCTGCCTCAGTCTCCTAAAGTAAGTCTGGCCCTCCTTGGTGCTGCTTCGGCGGCGTGATGTTTGTCTTTCATTCAGTTCGGCTTTCTATAGTCTTTCATTTACTTAATCATTTTCTACCAAAAGAGGCTTTTGGGGGAGGGGGTATGTATACTGAGGGGGCTGGTTAAGCAGCGGGTTATTTTGGTACAAACCAAGGTTTTATGAAGGAGATTCCCCCGAGTGTGTTGGATGGTGGCAGAGGTCTCAGCGTGGTTTCGACGCCCGAGTCGTTTTGGAGAACCGCGCAAGGAAACCTTTTGTCCAAAAGAACTTTGGCCTGCCTGAATTCCTGGAGTACTGGCCATGGCCAGCTCAGGCAAATGATTAAAAACAGCAGCACTCGTTCACAGACGTACTGTTTTGAAAATTCTCACATTTGCTTTTTCTGAACTTCAGTAAGACTGTACTTATCCAAAGGTCGCTTTTCTGATCACCTAATAGAACTCACGTAGTAGGACATGATGGTTAGAGAAGAGCCCTTCATATGGCCCCTGAGTCCCCGTTCAGCGTGGAGATGAGGAAACTGAGGCAGGGGAGGTGACCCTTGTTCTGGGAACATGCCTGGAACAAGGTGGCGGAGCAGAGTGTGGGCTTGACCCTGCAGTCAGACTTCCCGGGCTCCCTCCACATCCTGACCCTCCCAGCGTGGGTAGTAAACGCCCCCCCCCCCCACCGCCTCCTTCAGAGCAGCTGTGAGCGTTGGACAGGTTAATTCATGTAGAGCCCCACCATAAGCTCTCAAATGTTAGTTACTCTGTTATAATTGTGGTCAATAGCCCCTCGCATTTCCACAGTGCTTTGTGGCTTACGGAGCATTTTCTCACTTGCTCTCTCATCCGATGCTCACAGCATCATCTCGAGGAGGTACGTCTGCTATTAGTGAGCGGTGGCCCAGGGCCCCCCAGCGCTCAAGGTGTGTGACCAGAGAGAGCCTGGTCTTGCAGACTCTCAGGAGTGTTAAGAACCAAGGTGTATGTCCCAAAATGTGCCTGAGTAGATGCATAGAGGTTACAGAATTCATGCTTTGAAACTCATGCATTGTGTGATTGTAGAAATTTCCTTTGCTGATAACCTATCTCCTTTTAGGTACAATTCTAGAGAAATGTCTAATCCACTTTGTCCTCCAGCTACACGAGCTAGGAAAGTGTTAGTAAAAATGTCAGGTACAGCATTGGTTCTAAAAACAAAGAAAGAGAACCATGATTTCTTCCCAGCCCCGTAAACTGGCCGGGACCTCAGCCTCCGGGGTTTTTTCTGGTTCTGCAGGGGTCCTGATGCTGTGTGCTGTGCTCCAGGAGTAGTGTGGGTGCCCTCCTTTCACTCCGCACGTGTGCAGTCACGTGTGTGGCCTGGGCGCCCGGGAGGCACACGCTGATCCTCTGCTCCGGAGATTGCAGGCCCCCGTGAGAGGGGGCTCCCTCCAAATAGGATGGGCTTTGGGATTGCAGTTCCCATTTATTTGACTTACTCTTTATTGTTTTCTCCCATTTTGGCCAGGAACCTTGGATGGGCCTAAAGATTATCTCATTGGTATCATATTAGATTAAAAGTTGTTCTGTAAATTGGTACAACCTGATTGGAAGGCAACTGGGCAATATCTGTTTAAATTTACTTGTGCTCTATGACTGAGGAATGTCCATTCAAAGGCATTTATCCTGGAAATACTTGTATACATTTGCAAAGGTCTAGGGTGTTCATCATAGCATTGTTTATAATAAAGCAACTGTTTATTGGAGATTGGTTAAATAAGTTATGGTACATTCCTAGAATGAGATACTGTATTTGGCTTAAAATGAGTTTTATAAGTACTGATACGAAAGTGTATCCAAAATGAGTAAGAAGGGCTCACTGAAGAACAGTAAGGTAAGAATTGCCCAGGGTTTGTTTATAACATTGTGTAGAGTGAACGTGCAGTGACACCACAGAGGGAGAAACGAATGATTTGATTAGGAAAAGTTTTGTTTTGATAGTTCAGAGCAGTAGTGAAGGGAGCGAAGCGAGTGTAACATTATAATAGAGGACTTTCCACTTTAGAAATTTTTACATTTCTGTATTGTGTAAATGTTTAAGTAGTTATAGGGGTTGCTTTTGCACAAAAACTAAAAACAAACTCGGCCAGTGCCATGGCCAACCTTGACCCTGGGTCTCCTCTGGGAGGTTACTTCCTTCTTCATGCTGCCAAGAGGTGCCAGGAGGGCCTGTAGCGTCCTGCTGTCCCCTGGGAGGACTCGGCCCTGGGGTCAGCCAGCAGCGCCAAGAAGCCCCAAGAAGCCCAGTCAGTCTTCTCACATCAGAGACCTTCGCTCAGTTAAAACACTGGCCCCTCCTCCCCCTCTCCCGCCCCATCACACACCCGTGCACACACACCCCACTCACACAGTGGCACACGAGGCCTTTGCTCTGAAACCTTCTCTGCAGACATGCTGTGTTGCCTGCTTTCCCAGTTGGCAGCACGGTCTTAGGGAAGTCTGATGGTGAAGCAGGAGATGGCAAAACTATAGAGCAATAAACCAAGGCCTGAAAACACTCCACACGTCAAACTCCACTTCACCTTGGTGCAAAGAGCCCAACGTGCCTCAGCAGCCGCCTCGCTGTGTTAACACTCCGTCGCTGGCGGTTTATCCTGATGACTGTGGACAGGCATCGGGAACAGGCAAAATGCTGTTTCAGGTACTCAGCTTAGGAAGGCAGGATGGTGTGTAGTACCTTTTAAAAAACACCCTTAAAATTTCTTTAACAGTATGTTATATTACAGCATTAGTTATCTGGAAATTCTGTGATGCTGAACCAGTGGTTTCACTGACTTTAAAGCCAGTATCCATCTCCCTGGAACTCTTTGTCTCAAAAATAAAATGTCAAGTTGAGGCCAGAAGTCTTTCTGGAAACGCTCCACCCTGGTGCGGTATATTCTGAATTGCCGTTTCTGCGTGGACAAGCACTCTGACAGAAAAGGCTTCAAAATTTTGTTCTGAGGAAGAAGCCAGATTTCCACCCGTCTGTGCGTCACCAATAGGCTTTGTGCTTCCTTTATTTGAGGAGAATCCATTGTGCCTCTGGAGCTTCCTGTCTCGACCCAGACAGCTGGAACCACAGTTGCAGAAGCCGTTTCTAAGATACATTGGTGCACTCTTCAAAAGTGTATCTGTGCCTTATGCGGAGCAGAAATCAGATCCCTTCAATACCTTGGGCTTTGTGTTAGTGATTAAATGCGACAGACCCTATCACAGCTTTATTAAGCATCACTGGAAAAATCCACTGCTCAGGCTGCAGCACGAGGGCACACAGCAGGCCATGAATTTTGTCGGGGGACACAGTTGGTACTTGGGTGCACCGAAGCATTCAGATCTTAGGGTGAGAGACTTGGGCCCCTGTTGGGTGTGTCATGGTGGGGCAGGGGCGGTGCACTTCCCCGGGGAGGCTGACCCAGGGCCCCGCTGCTCCCTCTGGCCACCCCGCAGCCTCCCTGACCAGCTCTGCGGTCTGCTGGGCCCAAGCCCATCTCACACCCGTTGAATTGGGAGCTGTTGGTGTGGACGCCGGCGTCAGTATTTTTTAAGCTTCCCAGGTGAGTCTTACGCGCAGCCACGTGAGCACGGCTGCCTCGGATGGATTAGTGAGTGGGGAGGAGCCCTCCTCCAAGGGAAGAGGGGGCTGTCGCGTGTCTTCATGTCCCACCCTCACGTCCACTCAAGAAACCAGCACGCCTTTTCTGTTTGACACCTACACACGTGGGAAGATATCATAAAAAGGGAAGGAAGGGAAACGGAAAACTGGGGTTGAAATGTTAAATGAGACAAAAGCGAAGCTTAACGCAACTCCAGAGGGACCAGAGGACCTGCCGTGACTTGGGGTCTGAGTTTGCAGCAGCCAGTGTCACAGGGAACTCTCCTGGGTTTCACACTTAACCAGGGCTTCCCAGGCTTGATCCCTTAAGCTGGCCCAGGGTATCGGGCACCGCGCCGGGGCTTGGCTGTTTGCACGCACACGCACGCCTGTGTGAGTGTGGTTTGAACCTGCCTCACTCACCACCCCGTGGATCACTGGAACAAAGCACTCCTGCATCAGACAGGACAGCTGGAATCCATCAAATACCAGCATTCACAAAACAGTGCACAGTGGAGAAGATGTGTAAGTCAAGGGTGGGCAAGAGTAATACTCTACATCTGTTTGTGTGAAAGTCTTGAAAAGACGAATCCAGTTTGCAGTGAGTGACAAAGCAGATCAGCGCTTGCCTGTGCTGGGGGGTGAAGGCAGGTGTGTGGATTGGGAAGGGGGCACATGAGCACATTTGAGGTTATGAAAATACTCTGTATCTTGATTATATTGGTGGTCACACAGTGTATAAATTTGTCCAAACTCATTGAACTCATTGTACACTCAAAATGGGTATACATTTAATTGTATGCAGATTACCTCAGTACAGCTAACTTTTTCTTAAAGTGGACAGGGATAAAGGTGGACAAGGTGTAACTGCGAGCAGAGAGAGGGCCCTGGTGTTGCTGTGCGCCAGGCTTTGTACATCAAGGGCGTTTTTCCAGGGAGGGACGTGGTGGTTTTCTCTGTGCTTAAAGTACTTGCTTCCAAAGCGCATGTTGTAGTTTTCCATCCAGGCTGGCAAGGGTGCAATCAAAAAAGCCAGTTTCAAAAAACTCACAAAATAAATGGTATTACTCTTGGTAGTTTTTTTCCCCCTTTCTTTGATGCATATGATTGTATGTGTTTACGTCTGGCCTGAGAGTTCATTCCGTGGTGGAGATGGGTCTCCAAATAAACCCACTGTGCTAGCTCCGTGTGTAGCCAGGGCCTGCCCTGGCATGGAAAGACTAATTAAGCTAAGGATGGTATTTTCTTCTCTTAAAAAAAAAGGCCAAAACAACATGTTTCTTTTCAAGCTCCTGCTGAGCTCCTGCTGGTTGGCTGTAGTTGGGCAGAAGTCCAGTGAAGTTGGGGGAAGAGATGGCGGGTCTGCAGCAGACAGACGCCCGCTCTGCCACTCGCGCGTGGTAGCCTTGGGCGAGTTACCCAGTCTTCTAACCTCCAGTTTCCTCATTTTAAAATGGATACGATGATAGAATGTTCTGGAAAGCCTTCTGGTAAGAAGTAACTGAAATAATGCATGTAAAGCCTTTGGTGTTTTGCCTGGCACATAATAAGTGTTCCATAAATGTTAATGATGTGTGTGTGTGTAAATATGACAATATTTATTGGTACACACGTTCTCCACGTATGTATATAAGGGAAATCAGTTGTGTCCCACAGAAGCATATATGTAAATAACATAGGTTACAAGGGAGTTGAGATCAGCTTCTGGGATTTGCCAGGAGTAAGCTGTAGTGTCAGCAGGCGCCTGTCAGAGGTCTTGGTACAACAGGCTGAAATCAAGTCTCAGATTACATCCTTCATTGAGATTTAAGGAAAGGCAACAAGTCAAGTGCTGACGGTGGCCAGCTGTGAGGGAACCCGACATCACACGCTGTGTCCTGGACCACAGCCCCTCCTGAGCCTGGCAGCAGCCACTTAACCAGGACATCAAAACTTCCCTGGTACCTGGTGGCGAAGGTGGGGAAAGTCACTTTCACAGTCTGTGGGAACGTAAATTGGCTCACTCTTTCTGTACGTGAGTCAGCACATTCTGATTATGTGTTATTCTTTTATTCATCTAATAGCTATTTATGATGTACTTACTATATGCCAAGCTTTGGGTTAAAATGGTGAACAAAAACAGATGCTGTTACTGCTGCCGTGTTATTTTTAGTCGGGAGGCGTTGTGGGTGTTAGATCAGAGCTCTGTGATGAGTGCCGGGGGGCGTTCGGGAGAGCCTGCAACAGAGAACCAGGGGTGTGTTTTACTGCAGACATGACGGCTGAGCTGAGATCTGAGGGATGGGTGGGCACCAGTGGTGGTACGGGGCCTTTTGAGTGGAGGGGAAAGCATGTGGACTGCTGCCTGCGGTCCAGGAGCTACAGGAAGCCCATGTGGCGCAAACAAGAGAGGGAGGGAAGGTGACGGAGGGTGAGCCCTGAGAGGTGGGCAGGGCCAGACAAAGCCTGGCAGATAGGATGTGGCAGTCCTCTCGGGGTGTTTACACTAAGAGCTGTGAGAAGCCAGGGAGGGTGTTTAAGAAGAGAGGGAAGGCGGGAGGAACACTTGTCAGAGTTGGAGAGTAGATTAGAACAATCTAGAGTGGAGATGTGGAGGTGAGTTGTGCAGGTGAGAGGTGATGATGGTAAGATTGAGGTAGTAACATTAGCAGCACGTGTTGGATGCATGAGGCAAGGGAACTGTGTTCTGGTTTGAGCAGCTGCGTGGTGGTTCTGTGAACTTCAGGGAACTGTGGAGAAGAGAGCGCTTGGGACACATCTAGACCGTCTCTCCTTTCTTCAATCAAAATAATGATAAGTTAACTGTTTAAATGAACACGTGGCTGTCCTGGAGGGGAATGTAATTGACCACGAGCAGCATGGCACCAGGAGCTTGAATGAAGCACCGTTTGCCTGGCCTTTGAGGTAGTAGATTTAGGGACTGGACAAATGCACCGAGGAATTGCCAGCTCCACTCCTGACTGTGACTGTGTTTCCTGGGTCTGGGATTTTCTTAGGCTACAGAGAGAAAGAATCTTGGGCAATTGTCCTTATTCACTGCACCCTAGAGGCAGCTCTGTAAGGAAGTAACTTTATGCTTCTCTGGTATGCTGAGTTCACATATGATTTATATCTGTAGGAGATTAAAACGGTTTATAAGTTATGGGGTCAGGTGAGCTAGGTTTGGGTATTGGGTCTGCCAGTTTCTAGCTTTGAGATATTGGGCCAGTTGTTTAGGTCTCTCTTGGCCTCTGCATTTCCATTGGTAAAATGGGGATCAAAAGACCCACCTTTATAGGATTGCTGTAACTAGCTACATTGGGACTTTCAAAAAAAAAAAAAAAAAGACCTCAAAAAAAAGGATGTCCAGCTCTTGGAAACAGAGATGCTAAGCAGCAGAAATGATGGAGCCGGAAGTAAGTTCCAAAGTCAAAGGGACACATAGTTGAGCACACCGGGGCCCAGTCCCTAGTCAACTGTACTTCCGATCAACATTACACAACAGGTGTTTGCTAGTTAATAACACTTTTAATCATGCTGCTGGAGAGATCATCTAACTTATAAATTAGTTCAGCTGAAACGTCTGGATTTTCACGTAGCATTGCTATGTCAAGACATCTCTTTTTACACATGATTTTGGTTTGTGTTTCTGTGAAGTTGTTTAAGGATGGGTGCTCTTATTTCTGTTGTATAGCTGTGGGCTTGAGGCATTGAAGAATGGTATGCTTTTCCTTCAGCTGAGAGTATTGTGGTTGCTAATCCAGAGTTCATGCTATATTGTTAGCAGCACCTCCCTGTCCAGGTCCCATTTGCTGGAAATACAGAGTCTCTTAAGGAGCCAGAATGAAATGAATAACATGCATTAGATTATTTACTTGAGACTAGGCCGGTAGCAAAAACTGGAAGATGATAAATGTTTAAAATGAGAAGGGAAATCCCCCCCTTTTTAGATGAATAAAAATACAGTAATATTTAAAATTAAGTGGTCCTTGTTTACACCCCGCCTTTTTTAATTAAAGAAAGGGCTGTGTTAAAATTTGACTAACTGAAATTGCTTGAAATGTAAAATTTCATAGAAGTTCTTATACTAAAGGGACATAAAATCTAGCAGTAGAAATTTAATATAGGAAGTTAATTCTGATTTCCAAGTGCTACAATTATAAAATAGTCTGAGAAAAAGCACTTTTCCATAAAATCGCATGCTTTGAAACATGGGCTTTGTGCTCCTGGCCACTCCTGCAGGGAATGTCGTGGTGTGGGGTGTGGGGTTCTGCAGCACCGACAGGTGTCGGGCCCCTTCCTTCTGAACACAGCCTGTTCCACCGTGTTGCAGAATGGAGCCATTGTGACTCAGGAACAAGTTGGCTTTTAGACTATTGTTAGCAGAGAAGCAGAAACAGTCTTTTTTGAAATGACTTTCACTTTGGAAGGGAGAGTGACAGGATGAGTAAGAGCTTTTCCAGATGTTATGTGTTTGTGGCCTTAGGTGGTTACACAGAGCTTCTTTTCCTGTGTATCTGCATTGTGTATGCTTCTTGTTTTCTTTATTTTAGTGCTGTATGAATATGACTTTAGCTTAAAAATTAAGCTTTTAAATGGAAAAAGCAGTAGCTTATTAGCAGAAACTTGATAGGAGTTTATCTGTCATATCTCATTCTGTTTTTTAAAATTTATTTATTTATGTATGTGTGTACGTATGTATGTATGGCTGCGTTGGGTCTTCGTTGCTGTGCGCGGGCTTTCTCTAGTTGAGGCGAGAGGGGACTACTCTTTGTTGCGGTGTGTGGGCTTCTCATTGCGGTGGCTTCTCTTCTTGCGGAGCATGGGCTTCAGTAGTCGTGGCATGTGGGCTCAGTAGTTGTGGCACACGGGCTTAGTTGCTCTGCGGCATGTGGGATCTTCCTGGACCAGGGCTCGAACCCGTGTCCCCTGCATTGGTAGGTGGATTCTTAACCACTCCACCACCAGGGAAGTCCTGTCGTATCTCATTTTAAAGTGTAGATGCCTTTTATATAAAGTTATTTTCGGTTAATGACT
The DNA here is from genome assembly GCF_011762595.2 of Tursiops truncatus. Lineage (NCBI taxonomy): Eukaryota > Metazoa > Chordata > Mammalia > Artiodactyla > Delphinidae > Tursiops > Tursiops truncatus. The sequence continues at coordinate 158,000,811 of NC_047035.1, read as the reverse complement.
CACTGTAAAATTAAAGAGAAAGAAAATGTGTTTCTCTGGAAAACAAACTTGGCTTTAGGGTTTGAGATACTGAGAATGCCCAACCTTATAAGAGAATATATGAAAGGGAAAGTTTCCATTTATAGTTTTAGATAGAAAAGTTTTTAAACAGTGAAACAATTATAAAGAAAGTACGTTTTAAAATAACAGTTTAAAAGTCTGAATAAAGCAATATGAAAGTGTGCCCAGGCATAACCCATGGGCTGGAAAGGTCAGCTAGCCTCCACGACAAGCGCTAATGACCAGGTTACCTGACCAGCAGCATCGGTATCACCCCTGGTGTGTAGCGTCATGTGCTGGGGTTGAACGTTTGCAAACTTGAAGGCAGAGCCTGTTGCCCTGTGAGGGTTTACAGTGGTAAGCTGGTGAAGTGGCTCTGGTGTTCAGAGAGAATTAAGAATTCGGGATGGCAGAGGCTAAACGTCAGATGAGCAGTTTCCATCAAGTGCTGTGGAAACGTAGAGGAAGGAACACCGTGTAAGGTCTCTGAGGTCAGAGGGTGGACACAGAATAGACCTCAGGCAGGCCTTCCAGGCCAGAGGAGAAGTGTGGACAAACTGAGGCGAAAATCAGTCTAGAGCAGGGCCAACTGTGCTGCTGGATGCCTGTTTTATAAATAAAATCTTACTGGAACAAAGCCACACCCGCCCTTTACATCTTGTCTTTGGCTGCCTTTGCTCTGTGATGTCGACGTGAGTAGCTGCTATGAAGATCGTGTGGCCCATAAAGCCTAAAATATCTAGATCTTGATGGAGAACGTTTGCTGACCACCTGGGGGTGGTTCTTGGAGAGTACATCCGTTTGTGGAAATGGAAGATACAGATACATAGATAGAATAAATAAGGAATGCATGGTAGGTAGCCTTAAATGTTAAGCTTAGAACTTGGAAGCAGAAGCAATGTGAGTTGTTAAAGGTACATAAAATTAATTCACAGTTGATTAGTCATCAGTTATGATCAGGTTCATAGTGTGGGGAGAGAGATGGCTTTATAATTAAAAGATGGTGAAATATAATGTGACCGGAGACACATAGAAATTGCCTGGATAGGAGGAGCTTTGGTGGGAGTTAGGAAGGTCTGCCTGCAGGACTTGACATTTGAACATAGTTTTAAAAGGCTGTAAATAGGAGTTTGCCTGAAGGACAAGGACTCTTCAGCCAAGGAAAAGCCACTCAAAGTACAAGGGTGTGAAACAAGTTGATGTTTAGGGGAACAGAAGATATTGTCATGTTTGGAACATAAGGTATGAGCAGTGAAGTTGGGAGGGGCCAAAATGACGATGCCAGCCTGGTGATGATGGACGGTGAGAAACTACTGGAGAACTGTGGGATGGGGTCATGATCTGGGCTTGTGTTATTTTCCCCGTCATTTAATATATTTTTGTTATATGTATATGTATAGCTGGTTCACTTTGTTATACAGCAGCAACTAACACAACAGTGTAAAGCAATTATACTCCAATAAAGGTGTTTAAAAAAATTTTTTTTTACAAATTAAGTTAGATTTGTATTTTTCAAGGATAGTCCTAGTAAATCAGTGTGGAGACTTGGTGATGGAGGAGGCTAGAGGTACAGAGATATGTTGGGAGGGTATTGCAGTATCCACGTGACAGATGATGAGGACTTAAATTAGGGTGGTGGACGTAATGATGGAAATGAGAAAGGTGCTTCTAAAGACAGACAGGATAATTGACTATGTAGATTTGGATGTGTGAGAGGTAAGGGAACAGTAGGGATCAGGGAAGTTTTTAGAATTTGTGCTTTGACAACAAAGCCAGCAGTGCCATTTAACTCAGTTTGGGGTTATGGAGAAAAGAGTGTGTTTTGGTGGTGGATGAGTTCATGCCCATGGAGCAGTAAGTGGAACTGCCCCTGAGTGGTTTGCAGCATAGGTCTAGAAGTCAATGGAGAAGCGTGCCTTGAAGAGAACATTTGGCAGGTATTGGAACTACGTAGTTGAAATTGTAGGAGGAGGTGAGTTTCCCTAAAGAGAGCCTGTAGAGCTGGAAGTCAGAGTCCCGGTGGAGCAGGGAGAGGGGTGTCAGGTTCCTGGAGGCGTGTTCTGCTCCTCTCCACCCTCCAGCCAGGGCAGACACCGCCTCCCACTGAGCCTGGGGAACCTCAGGAGCCTTCGCAAGGCACAGCACTGGGAATTGACAGGAGATGGGGCAAAATGTCCATGGTGTATGAAATACAAGGGAAGTATAAGGGTTAGAGGAAGAAAACTGCATGGAGAGACTGAGCACAGAAGCAGTAGTTGGAGCCACATCTCTACCAGAAAAGCTGCAGTCTGGTTAGAGCAAGTGTGTTGGTGGATTTGGGGATGAGGGTCGTTGATGACTTTGGTGAGAAAGGTTTCAGTTGAGAGGAGACGGAGACCATGTTTGGAGGCGGCTTGCAGCGGGGAGTGGGAGGAGAGCCTGCTTTCCTAGAAGTCCGAGCAGGAAAGGAGCTTGTGGGATGGGAATCAGAGGCGAGGAAAGGCAGAATGTGCAGGAAAGAGTTCACAACCTAGATAACTTTTCTTTTGTGCAGTAAACCTGCTGATACATTTTCCTTAGTGTTTTATTTGTAAACAATTTCAGACTTACAGAAAAGTTGGAATAGAACTAACTTTACCTGCAGTTAACATTTTGCCACAATTGCTTTATGATTTTTTCTTTCTTACATAATTTTTTTTCCTGAACCATTTGAGAATAAGTTGCAGACAGTAGATACTTTTACTTCTAAATATTTCATATTTTATGAACCTGTTACTTGTATTTATGTTGTATATAATCTATTTAGTACCCTTTACTCTCATAAGAAAAGGCTTTTGAGAAGCCTTATTGAAAAATAACCAGGACACCCCGTCCACCTCCTAAAATATTTTGTGGTTATTTGCCTACTGAGAAGCTTAAACACAGACAGTTTGGGACTTGGTCTATACTATAAACTTCTGAAATACAAAATATTTTTTTAGATATTGGTCTGTGTTGATTGGTAGCTGATCAACAGAAAAAGTAGAGGGAAATGATGGCTATTTAGACCTTTTTCAAATAATAGTAAATGTTTGATTCCACAGTATAACACTGTTATTTATTGATTGTCTGACAAGTGAGCTAGATCAGTGAGGTTCAGAAGTCTTGCCTTCAAAATACTTACACGTGAAATAAATCCCTAAAATGTTGTCCTTACTTAGGCACGGAACAAATAGGCCCAGTGGAAAATGTGAGGTTTTTTTCCCCCTAAATACAGAACATTTTAGTTCATTTAAATAGTACTTAATTGTCCTAAATTCGCTGCCCCCCAGAGCACATTTGTGTGCAAGAAGTCATTCCCTTGTCCTTTCCCTGCTTTTAGTAAAAGCGTGGTGGTGCATATTTGCCATGTATAGTGTATATTTGGAACATAAAATTCACGAACAGGAATTATAAGACTGTATCAAATTGTCTTTAGTGAGCGGCTTTCCCTCTTGCCAAGGTCTTTGTTGGTGGCGAGTAGAGACAGACTGACAGTGCCAGCTGGTCCTTCTGCCCCTGCCCTCCCCCTTGTGGGGTCCGAGGCTGGTGGCCCCCCTGGATACTACCCCAGGGCTCTTCATAGTTCCTGGCTCTGCTGGTTAGAGGGGTTTTCATTCACATGTAAAAGCAGAGGATAGGAGCCATCGCTCTGGTCCTGAGATGGTGATGACGATGATTGATCACCAGTTATTTCTAACACTACGCATTCCCATTTCTTAAGAAAATATGACGAGTTCCCTGGTGTTCTAGTGGTTAGGACCTGGCACTTTCATTACTGTGGCCCGGGTTCAGTCCCTGGTTGGGGAACTGAGATATCCCACAAGCCGCCACAGTACGGCCAAAAAAAGAAACAAACGAAAAAAATCTGAATCCTAAAGAAAGAAAAGAAAAATATGACAAGACTGGAAATTAATGTAAAATTTTAATTTCCAAGATTTTAAGGATTATTTAGTAGCAGTGTTGTTTCAGTAGCTTGAAAGGTTTATAAATAATAACCTAAGTGTAGTGTTTTCTGCCACGAAATGCCAGAAATAGTTAGCGTGTCTGACACTTTGGTGAGTTTGCATGCTTCATGTGATTTCCTTTCACTGGTTTGCTCAGTCTGTTTAGCCAAGGTTGGCTATTTGTGCTGGGTCAGTAATTTTGGGAAATGTGGTTGGAACCACAGATAGTTTGATAAGGAAGTAACAGGCAGGAAACAATTGATACGCCTTTAGCCAAAACATGTAAATTTCTCCCTGGGTTTCCTTGGGGAAGAGCTCGCTGCGCTGCTCCACTCCCCAGGGGTGGTGTCCCAGCCTGCGCTCCTCTGTCCACTTGCCTCCAGCCAGTGAAGGATGGCCCTTGGCACCAGCGGGGAGCCGTGAGCCTCATTTTCATTGTCATGTGGCTGCTCAGAGACAGAAGCTGGTGCGATGCAGGCTTTGGAGGGGCAGCAGGTGGCTCAGTGGTTCTGTGATTCCTTTCTTCCTTCAGCAGGTCAGTGCCAAGTACCTGCTCCGTGTTAAACATCCTCAGGCTCAGGGGTATCTGGGAGCAAAGCAGGCAGACCCCTGCCTTTATAGAGCTCCCATGACCACAGGGGAGCGAGCAGACGCAGTACCGCTAAAAACACAGCAGGGGACGCAAGAAATTACGAGTAGGGTGTGTAGGGGTGTGTGTGGATGTAGCATCCTCATTGGCTGAGTGCCTTTGGGCTCTGACTTATCCACGTCTATTTCCTCGTTGGTAGAGTGAGGATAACAGGGTTGAGTAAGTTGTCCTAAATAAGTTAATATGCATAAAGTTATTAGGACAGTGCCTGACTCACAGCCACTATGCCTTAGTGTTGTGATAATGCTTATAATGTGACCTGATTAGTCATTTTATGTAAGGTAACATCTGAGCAGACCTGAAGGATGAGGGAGCAGGCCGTGTGGATACCTGGGGAAGAACCTTTCAGGCGGAGTGGGTGTGTGCCTGCTGGGTTTGAGGAGCAGCAGGGCGGCCAGTGGAGTGGGAGCAGAGGGGGCGACGGGGACCCTGGCAGGTGAGGTGGGAGAGGCCGTGGGGGGCAGAGCGTGGCCCACCTGTGGCCATCGTGAGGACTTCCTCTGGGGCACCGCAGCCCCAGGGAGCGGCGATGGGGCTCCAGCCTGCTGGTGGCAGTGGGCGTGATGGTGGAGGTTCGAGCCTGGGGAGAGCTGGCAGGTCTGCCGGTGTGCTGGAGCTGCCCCTTGGTGCTTGGTGAGCGGAGAAAGCCGGGGAGGAGCCGGTTGGCCCACCTGGATTTGACTTACGTGTTAGATGGTCAGGGGTAGGAGGATGGGCAGTGGGGGAGTTCAGGGGAGAGGCCACCGACAGTGGCGTGGGAGCTCTTGCATCCAGAGGGCATTCAGCTGTGTGTGGCTGAGCTCTCTAAGCTGGGGAGTCCTGGAAGGAAGAGTGAGGGAGAGTGAGGGGGCTGCCAGAGTGGGAGCAGGAGAGGGAGGAGGGGAGAGAGGAAGAGCTGTGGGTGGTGCCCAGGCCCACCCAAGGGGCTGTCAAGAATTTAAAGTGAGACCAGCCACTGGGCTCTGCATTTTCCTGCACCTGGGGCTGGGAACAGCTGCTGGGGCAGAGGTGGAGGAGGCGAAGAGCTGGATTGAACCTGCTCTGGGGTTTACCAGAGAGTTCTTCAGAGGGTGGAAGGGCACGGTGGCAAGGAAGTATACCAGGGAGCCGTGATGACCATGAGTTGTCCACCCCGAGCTGGATAAAGAAGGAAGGAAGAGGGACTTACCTGGTGGCGCAGTGGTTAAGAATCCGCCTGCCAATGCAGGGGACGCGGGTTCGATCCCTGGTCTCGGAAGATCCCACATGCCCACAGAGCAACAGAGCCCACAAGCCACAACTGCTGACCCTGCGTGTCACAACTACTGAAGCCCTTGCGCCTAGAGCCCGTGCTCGGCAACAGGAGAAGCCACTGCAGTGAGAAGTCTGCGCACCGCCACGAAGAGGAGCGCCCGCTCGCCGCAACTAGAGAAAGCCCGCGCACAGCAACAAAGACCCAATGCAGCAATCAATCAGTCAATCAATTTATTTATTAAAAAAAAAAAAGAAGGAAGGGAGGACAGGGAAGGGGTGAAGACAGCAGAAAGGGAGTAGAATCAGTGCATATGGTCTTTTTTTAAAAAAATTTTTTTAACATCTTTATTGGAGTATAATTGTTTTACAATGGTGTGTTAGTTTCTGCTTTATAACAAAGTGAATCAGTTATACATATACATATGTTCCCATATCCCCTCCCTCTTGTGTCTCCCTCCCTCCCACCCCCCCATCCCACCCCTCTAGGTGGTCACAAAGCACCGAGCTGATCTCCCTGTGCTATGCGGCTGCTTCCCACTAGCTATTTATTTTACGTTTGGTAGTGTATATATGTCCATGCCACTCTCTCACTTTGTTACAGCTTATCCTTCCCCCTCCCCATATCCTCAAGTCCATTCTCTAGTAGGTCTGTGTCTTGATTCCCGTCTTGCCCCTCGGTTCTTCATGACCTTGTTTTTTTTTTTTTTTCTTAGATTCCATATATATGTGTTAGCATACGGTATTTGTTTTTCTCTTTCTGACTTACTTCACTCTGTGTGACAGACTCTAGGTCCATCCACCTCACTACAAATAACTCAGTTTCGTTTCTTTTTATGGCTGAGTAATATTCCATTGTATATATGTGCCACATCTTTATCCATTCATCTGTTGATGGACACTTAGGTTGCTTCCATGTCCTGGCTATTGTAAATAGAGCTGCAATGAACATTTTGGTACATGACTCTTTTTGAATTATGGTTTTCTCAGGGTATATGCCCAGTAGTGGGATTGCTGGGTCGTATAGTAGTTCTATTTGTAGTTTTTTAAGGAACCTCCATACTCTTCTCCATAGTGGCTGTATCAATTTACATTGCCACCAACAGTGCAAGAGGGTTCCCCTTTTCTCCACACCCTCTCCAGCATTTATTGTTTCTAGATTTTTTGATGATGGCCATTCTGATTGGTGTGAGATGATATCTCATTGTAGTTTTGATTTGCATTTCTCTAATGATTAATGATGTTGAGCATTCTTTCATGTGTTTATTGGCAATCTGTATATCTTCTTTGAAGAAATGTCTGTTTAGGTCTTCTGTCCATTTTTGGATTGGGTTCTTTGTTTTTTTTGATATTGAGCTGCATGAGCTGCTTATAAATTTTGGAGGTTAATCCTTTGTCAGTTGCTTCATTTGCAAATATTTTCTCCCATTCTGAGGGTTGTCTTTTGGTCTTGTTTGTGGTTTCCTTTGCTGTGCAAAAGCTTTGAAGTTTCATTAGGTCCCATTTGTTTATTTTTGTTTTTATTTCCATTTCTCTACGAGGTGGGTCATAAAGGTTCTTGCTGTGATTTATGTCATAGAGTGTTCTTCCTGTGTTTTCCTCTAAGAGTTTTAGAGTGTCTGGCCTTACATTTAGGTCTTTAATCCATTTTGAGTTTATTTTTGTGTATGGTGTTAGGGAGTGTTCTAATTTCATACTTTTACATGTACCTGTCCAGTTTTCCCAGCACCACTTATTGAAGAGGCTGTCTTTTCTCCACTGTATAGTCTTGCCTCCTTTATCAAAGATAAGGTGACCATATGTGTGTGGGTTTATCTCTGGGCTTTCTATCCTGTTCCATTGATCTATCTTTCTGTTTTTGTGCCAGTACCATACTGTCTTGATTACTGTAGCTTTGTAGTATAGTCTGAAGTCAGGGAGCCTGATTCCTCCGGCTCCATTTTTCGTTCTCAAGATAGCATATGGTCTTGATGTGTTGAGAGGTGAAGGGGTTGGTGTGGCAGAGGGAGTTAGCTGGGAAGGTGGGAGGCAGTGGGTGGAGTCGGCTGCTTGGCCTTGAGATCAAGGAGTGTTGTTACTAGTGACCACAGGTCTGGGGTGGGTAACCATGGGGACAGGAGCCCAGGGTCAGGTGAGGACAAGGTCACAGAGGACAGGAGGTCAAGGGAGTAGAAGGTTCGCTTAGCTAGATGTTGAAATCCCTAGATATTATGGTGAAGTACCCAGGGAGAGAGGGCAGCTGGGGGTGCTGGGTAGGGCCAGAGGGGAGAAGGAATTGGTTTCGAAGGGGACAGCGAGGCTCCAGAGAAGACCCCCGACAGTGTAGGGACGTGGTGCTCAGAGCGGGGAGGTGTGGGAGCACACACAGGGCATTTTGCTGAGGAAGGACGTGTGTTTTGGGAGTTGGGAGCTGCCAGACAGTGGCGGTGGTGTGGGGCCTTCTGGGGCTGAGAGGGGATAGTGAGGGCGGCCTGGGAGCTGCAGGCTTCCTGAGTTGACTGAGGCAAGCAAACAGGAGTGGAGGGATTTTTCTGTGGAAGATGGTGGCGCTGGGGTTGCGGGATCTTGGGGAGGGTATCTTGTCAGGGGTCCGGGGCTTCAGAGCTGCCTCTTTAAATCCTGCATACTGGAGATGGAGCTGTCAGGAGGTATTACTGGGAGGTTTCTTGTTTATTTTTTGCATTTTATAAATCGATATTTCTTAGTAAGAGATGTCTATTTTAAATATAGTGGAAGTTCATCCTCCTTAATTTTCTTCCTTTTCTCTCTGTCCTTTGCTTTGGAGAATGGCACTATTAAATGCACGGGGTCGAATTTCTTGTCTAAAGCAGATTCTGCTGCTGAAGGGAGCCTAGTGTGAGAGAGCATCGGGCTTGGGGTCTGCACGCTAGTCCTCACTTTCTGTGACCTTGGAGAGAGACTTCCTCCGGGCCTCTTCTCCTTTGTTTAAAAAGATGGTGGCGGGGGGGGGGGGGGGCGTCTCAGCTATAAAATCCTTTGGTTTTAAAATTAACCCCATTCCATTTATTTATTTAAGATGATTCTTGTAATTATGATCTGCAGATTCTTTGTTTTTAAAAAATTTACCTATTTACTGCACGTTTATATCAAATAACATTTTATACTTCCTGCTAATTAGTATTTTCTAAAAGAGTGTAATATGTAGGAGGTGCTACTGATAACGGCTTAAAGAAGACCCAGAATTAGCTTGTGTGTTTATATACATTGTGAAGTAATCTTCTCCCCTACTTCTCCTGCTCTAAACAACAATGAATTTGAGAGAAGGAAAGAAGAGTGATTTGCTGCTTCACAGGTGGCTTAGCTGCCTGGGCGTAGTGGTTTTGCTTGGTAGGCTCAGAGCTGGCTGTATTCTCAGCTTTTTGTGTGTGTGCTTGGGAAATTGTAACTGTTACCAAGAGCCTTAGATTCAGAATGAGTTGGTAATTTTCCATTTCTTGTTGTTTTTATGATAAATTTATTTTATTTTATTTTATTTATTTTTGGCTGTGTTGGGTCCTCATTGCTGTGTGCGGGCTTTCTCTAGTTGTGGCGAGCGGGGGCTACTCTTCGTTGCGGTGCGCGGGCTTCTCACTGCAGTGGCTTCTCTTGTTGCGGAGCACAGGCTCTAGGTGTGCGGGCTTCGGTAGTTGTGGCTCGCGGGCTCAGTAGTTGTGGCTTGCGGGCTCTAGAGCGCAGGCTCAGCAGTTGTGGCGCACGGGCTTAGTTGCTCCACGGCATGTGGGATCTTCCCGGACCAGGGCTCCAACCCGTGTCCCCTGAATTGGCAGGTGGATTCTTAACCACTGCGCCACCAGGGAAGCCCTCCATTTCTTCTTAAACTAACTAGAAAATCAGATTAGTCTAAGATGTTTTTGATATCAGAACGCAGCCAGGGTAATAAGGCTGTGCTGAACAAATGGAAGAGTACTTGTCTGGCAGGTTGTGTTTGATTGGCTTCCACTTTTGTTGGCCCCCTCGTAGGGTCCCTTCTGAAAGGCACTCTGTGGAGGTGGTTAGGTTTTAGAAATGACATTTTATGGTGTGAGTTGAGAGCAGACACGGGCACACCCAGGGGCTTCCTGAGGCCTGTCCCTCATAGATCTTGGGTCAGCCCAGGGCTGGACCTGTTACCCAGGGCCATGCACTCCCCAAGCACAGGCCTGAGTCGCTACTGACTCACCCGAGGATGGCCTGGGCAGGGGAGCGGTCAGTGCACACCTTCCCCTCCCCACCCTCACCCCCAGCAGGCAGGCATCGCCCTCTGGAACACCTGTGTCCATCCCACGGCAACTTGGGTGCAGTGCCCTCTGCCACTCTCTTTCACTCATTTTGATAGTTTTATTTCAGCTCTGTATTACAGTGCAGTGTTTAATAAGATACTGTCTTCCCTTTTTAATTCTTTAATAGTTCAAATAGTAATGTATCTCAAGAGTAGACTGATACTTTGTCTTATTCATTAGTTTAATAATTTCTGTGTTCCTACAAGAATTAATTTATATAGGGGACAGGTGAAAGAATAGGATAGAACTTGTCTTGTTGAGTGTCAAGAGAAAAGATGGTAAATAATGATTTTGCATATTGAAGGTGCAGCTGTTGGCAGTGATGTTGAAAGTGGCCTCCGAGAACAGTTTGTACTGCAGTCCACATTTGAGGCTCAGAGTGATCAGAGCGACTTGTGTGATTATTAATTTGTTCTATGACTGAGACAGTCTGTTTGTCTCTGCATATACCTTTAGGTTAAATGCTGCTGAAATGAGAAATGACATGCAGACTTTTCCCCTCCTTCTCAGATACCAAAATAGCCCTATAGTTTGTATCAGCTCTGCAGTAGTATTGGTCTTCCTTAAACCAAGCATAACCTTGCTTATCTGGAATGAAACAATATTCCTATTCAGCAGTAAATAAATATAATCTTTACTTGTTTAATTTTTAATGTTTGTCTTCCCATTTCATGGTATGAAGTTCTATCAACTCTCTTTTCCATCTAAATGACTGCTGAAGTTTCCACCATTTTAGAGTAAATTTCTTTGTTCTTTGAGGTTGGAAATTTTTTTTTTAATTGGGGTATAGTTGTTTTACAAAGTTGTGTTTCTACAGTACAGCCAAGTGAAGTAGTGTTCCCTGTGCTATACAGCAGGTTCTCATTAGTTATCTATTTTATACATATTAGTGTATATATGTCAGTCCCAATTTCTCAGTTCATCCCACCCTACCCGCCCTTTCCCCCCTTTCCCTCCTTGGTGTCCATACGTTTTGAGGTTGGAAATTTAATGGTAGGATTGAAAACTCTGTAGCACTGGTATACTTAGAAAGGGAAGCTCTAACACTCTCTCCATTTTGAATGTGCAAAATAAATATGCCCACAGAGAAAAACTGGAACATATAGAAGAGTTTAAAAAAAAAAGAGAGAGAGAGAGAGAGAAGAAGCTCCTGTGCTTGCCTTATACAAAAGAAGTACTGTGAACATTTTTGTGTAGTTTCTTCTAGTACTTTTAAAAGCTGAATTTATTTAAAATGAAACCACCACCACCAAAACAATAAAACCCAAACCTGTATAGCATATAATTGTGGTGACACTGTGTACAAAATTTTGTATCTTCCTTTTCACTTAGCGTGATAAATAGAAGTATTTCCCCAATTACAAATGTGTGAGCTTTTTATAAATATTTATTTATTATTATTTTAATAGCTACGCATTTTTCCTTATAGTAAATTTGCCACCTAGCTATTCAGTCCCTTATTACCGAACATTTAGGTTATTTACAGTTTTCTTTTTCCTATTATACATAATGCAGTAATGAACATCTTCGGGCTTAAAGCCTTGTCTGCATGTGAGATCCTCTCACTAGGGTAGAATCCCAAGACTGAAGGACGTCTGCACAGCAGCCTGCACAGGACATCTGCACAGCGGCCTGGAGGAGGGTCGGCTGGAGATGCCAGTCTGCCCGCCTCTCTCAACCCCTCACAACCTTGCCCTTTGCTTGCTGGCCAGATGGAGGGAGGGGTGCTGTGTACCTCGAGCCTGCTGGGATCAGAGGCGGGCCACTGGGCGCTGTGAGGAGGAGGCTGGCAGTGACTTACACACAACCTTGCATCACTCTTAACTCCTCAGAAGGATGATATTGGTGACTCTTTTACCCAAGGGTTTCAAAGGGCCTGATGTAGCTGCAGACTCTCCCCTTCCATTGGATATAGTAACCATGGCAGGATGACATTTCAGTGAACTCTCTTGGACATTCTAATTATGGAAGAAAATACCTCTTCCCCCCACCAGGTGAAGGCATCACTGAAATCCAAGCTAATCCCTGGTAGTATTTTTCTCTTCTCAAAGGACAGTTCATTGAATCATGCAGACAAGTGACGTTTCCTATTTTCAACATAGTGACATTGGCTGACTGAAATTCAAAAATAGAAAGCAAGGATATATTTATTGATCCATGGATTTCTTGGAATGCTGAGAAAAGTATTGGCTTAAAAACCAAATTTCACGGGACTTCCTTGGTGGCCCAGTGGCTAAGACTCTGCGTTCCCAGCGCAGGGGGCCTGGGTTCAGTCCCCGGTCAGGGAACTACATCCCACATGCCACAACTAAGAGTTTGCATGCCGCAACTAAAGACTAAGACCCGACGAACCAAATAAATATTTTTAAAAAATCAAATTTCACCAAACCTGGTAGATTGTGGTAGGAAAAAATGGAATATATGTGGCATTCTCCCCTCCTCTTCTCCATCACAAGGAACCTACCAGAGGGCCTGCTCCCACTGTGCTCCCCATGGGGTCGCCGCTGAGCTGCCAGCACAGAGAGGAGGCCCAGCACCCGGGCCGCTGCCTCTACTCCTCTACTCCTCCACTTGGGCCTGAGGACGTTGGGCAGGCCCTGGAGCCTGGAGCTCAGCGGCAGTGCCTGGCTCCCTCCCTCTGGTCTCTCACCAGGTCTTGAGAGGAGAGGGTCCAGGATTAGTACTGAGCCCCTGGCTTTGTGCCATCTTATTGAACACTGTTTACTAGATTAACAAGCCAGGGAACCTGAGTACATCTGCCTCATTTCTCTTTTGCAGTCATGGTGACCGTTTTAATGGCAGACTAGGTAGGTCCTTGGCTGCATGTCCTCCTTGGCTAGGTGTCTCAGGTTTTGCAGAGGAGTAAGGGTTGTCGTGTACCCTGGCGTGTGTATGCTTGCACTCAGCACGTGCTCAGGGTTGTAAAGTTGCATTCACCATTCGCCAGATAGTTTTGGAAGGAAGACATGTGCGTTCCCGTCCTCTCCGTGTCTCTGTGCAGCCTGGACCAGAGCCAGATGTGCAGCAGGGCTGAGCACTCAAATGGAGCAGAAGAGAGTTAGCACCGAGCTTCTCTCATGCTGGGCTCACTGCCTTAGTATTGATTCAGCTTTAGAAACGAAATGGATTGTTTAAACCTTTTTGGTTTTGTGATTGTTTAAATTCAAGTTTTATTAAACCAGGCAGGAGGTCTGATGGCAGGATTCTGAGGCGCATTCATTTGGCTCTTCCGGTGCGGCTTTTCTGAATGCAAATCTTGTCCATCTGGCTGCCTGTTATCCATCCCTCTGAAGCTCGACAGACTTGATTAAATGCAGAACGACTCTGCCTTGGCAGTTGCATCTCAGATTTTATCGTTAGTTATGCATCCCATTTCCTTGTGTCTGAGGTGACCCTCAGAGGCCACAGTATTCCCTTTCTTTCTATTTCCCCCAGAATCGGGATGTTCAAAAGGCAGGTTGTAGTTGTAGGTTGAGGTAGGAGGTAAATTCTAGATTTAACCTTTTCTTCCTAAAATATAAGCTATATATCAGGTCTGAAAGTGAGGAAAATACCGATGGGTGATGATCTCACTTGCAGACGTGACTATGAATTTGACCGCCAGGAATCATAGAAGTGCTCTAGATGACACATTGGGACGGAGAAAACAATCTTCAGATCCTGCGGGATAGAAGTGGCTGTAACAGAGGTGGAGTTGCTCTTCCTCTGTCATCCGTTCTGTTGTGCTGTCTGACTCAAGTAGGGGCCAGGTCGTTCCTCTCCCCTCTGACAGTCCTGGGGTGCTGCACCCTGGTGCCCACATCCTGGTGTGTCACCCACCCAACAGGTTTTCTCACACGTAGGTTCCACTGTATGTCTCCTGAATTGTATCTTCTATTTTCCTGTCTTTGGTGTGATATCCTTTTATAATCTTGTTTTAGTTTTTTATTTGTTTTATTTAGTTTCTTTAAGTGCTTTCAGATAATTCCTGATTTACATAGCTGTGATTTCTGTTTTTAGCACTTTCTTTATCTGCTTCGGGTGTAACCCTCATTTACATGGCTGGTGGTGGCTGCCTTTGGGGGAACACTTGGTGTTACTTGGTGAGAATTTGATCTGAGGATCTCTTGCCACCCTCTTGCTTGTGTTCTGTGTTCTTTGTGGTAAGTATGGGCTTTCAGTGGTTTTGTGTTTGAAAGAGGAAATAATGTCTGATTTGTTAATGGGAAATCTCAACATTAGTAACTTTGTCCCTGATGTTATTCGATCCCGCCTGCTTCTAAAATGCATAAGTAAACCTTTTTTGTGGGCTGAATGTTCTTGGTGCGTGTATGTTTTTATCCCCAGCGCCCCCCTCTCCCCCCACCCCTCACTCTACGCACAATGTAACTGGCTTCCCAGCAGCCTCAGCTCTCTCTTGGGCTCTCCATGGCACTGCCCCTAGCAGAACACTTGTCACTGCCCCAGCCTGTCTGCTTCCCCCACCCCCAGACCTAAACACTGGGGGGCCGCAGGGGCTTTCACATTGTATTTCTTGCACACGTCGAGTTGATTCTCAATATAAAGATTTGTCAACTGTTGAATAAAGTAATAACGGGGACTCAGATGTCTCTACTAGCTTTCAGGGTGTCATTTTGGACACTTTTTAATTGTCTGCAATAGCCAATTTTATCAGTGTTGCCCATACTAGACCTAGTTATTTGCCTGATACTAAAATATCAACGTTCCAAGTGATGTTTTTCCTGTTTCAGTGATAGCGCTAATTCATGCCTCAGGAGGAGCTGGTTGCTAGGAGATTCTTTTTGAATTAATCTACATATGAGTTGATGCTTGGTCCTTGCCAGTTTTTCTTTTCCTTTTTCTTTCCTTTTTAAAAAAGCTGAAAAGAGCTACTTCACTTGATCATTCTTTTATGTATTTCCATTATTCAGCTTGTTTGTTAATTATTGTTGAGCATTTGGACTTTGTACACAGGGTTCCTGTCCTCAGTTGGTACTGACTGGAGGGGATGAAGACCCCACTCAGCCTTTAGGTGGGGCCCCCGGATCCCACTGGCTTTACCGTGTACTGTCTCTGATCATCACAGGACCCAGTGGCCTGTCAGAGCGTTCCTGTTACCATCATCCTTATTTATTGAGACTCAGAGAAGTAACATGATTTGCTCACCAGAATTCAGTCTTCTAGTTTTCAACTGTACATTTTTTATCTTGTTCTCTGCTGGACTTTAAATACTGCAATGTACGCTTATTTTATGGTCTGTAGCCAGCTCTGTTACCGCAGGTTCTCTAGGGCCAGTCTCGCCATTTGTTGTGTCTCTTGACCCTTGCTTGTGATGGATCGTTTCCTCTGTGTCTTGCCGTTTGGGATGGTGAGCCTGTCTTCAGAGGGCATCGTCTGGCGGGGTTCAGGGACGCAGGCTTCTCCAGAGCGGTTTGCAGTTACTTCTGCCAGGCACCCAGGGATCTCACTGGCATGTGACCCGTTTGGTGTAAATTTCTGTCACAGGGTTCCCTGCACTACACATGCAGAGTAGAGGGGAACTCCAGAACCATGTTAGAGATACAGACAGACCTGTGGTTACCAGTTACTGGGGTGCTGGGAGACATTTCTCCCACTGAGGCCCAGCTCCTTTTTCATCTGGAAAGTTCATAGATAACTTTTTTTTTCTAATTCAGTTTTTGTTGTAATTGTAGCTCTTCGAGGGTTCCAGACATATATAAAAGCATCTTTTCTAACTTGTATCCACTCTACTGGCTTATATCCTATCCTGCAGGACATTAAAACAAGGTGACTTCCAAATCAAGACATTGTAAGTAAAGAGGATAGAATTAGTAATTATACCAGGGTAATAGATGTGAACCAAGACGTGTGGTCACCTTGGTTGAAGCCCAAGACCCAGCTCACAAAGCTGGGAAGCCTTTGTTCTGCCAGAAGACTCCAGTTCTCTTTTTGGTTAGAGCCTCCGGCCATTTCCCTAGCTACACACTCTAGGCTTTTAAATGGATGTCTTATGTTTTATCTCACATTTCTAAGTGCTTGTAGTATGAGAGCTTTTAGGTCATCTAGTCTGCTGCATTGGTGGAACAATCTGTCTTAACGTTTAACAATCTTAAACGTTAGGATCTTTCTCTCCTTTGGTTCATGTTAACACAGAATATTTGAAAGAGACAGTGGAAAGACTGGAGAGAGGGTGAGGGACGGACAGAGGAAACATATGGGGAGAGAAAAAGAGTGAGTAGAAGAGAGACTGAGAGACAGGTTGGAAAGAGGGAGATGGAGAGACAGACAGAGAGCACCTGAATGGGAGTCAGATGTGTGTTCACAGAGAGGTGCACACAGAGACACATACGTCCCGGCGCAGACCCAGGCTGAAAGGGGTGCACCCCGGGACATGTACTCACGGATCAACGTGGAGAGTGAGAATGGAAAATAACCCAGTCTGAGTGTGTTAGAATAATCGTAAAGAATCGTAAAGAATAAACGTGAAGTCGGTGGCGGGGGCAGGGGTACAAAAGATGGCTTTGGAATTAACTGGAATTGTAGTAACAGCAGTTTGCTGCCACGGCACCAGCTACAGAAGTTATAAACAGGGATGCTGATGTGGGCGCCTGGGTTTGGGGCTTGCCTGGTGGCGACTGCATGGAGCAAACCAGGGGGCCAAGCTCTGTATTTTGGTCTCATTGGCCCTAACGAATGGAGATAATCCCTGATTTTCAGGCAGTGGGTCAATAGTGACTAAAAAATAAAAGTAAGCCAATCTCATTTAAAATTAACAGGCGTTATTTGTTGATTTTTCATCATTGCTTTGCAGACCCTAGTCACATTTAGCAATATGACTACCTAAAATTGAAATTAAAAGTTTGAGATTATGACCATGTCAAATATTTGTTTACAGATAGGAAACAGACCTGATGGAATCATCTTAAGATTAAGTTTGGGATTGTTAGCTGACCACAGTTGGCCTTCGAATCTAAGTTGACTTTCTACCACGGAGTTCCCCAAACTATCAAGGGATCACAGGATCCTTGAATCCTTTGGGCTCTACTCACTGATTGTCGAGGCCGAAGTGAACAGCCCATCTTTTGGATGATTTGTTGGAACAGTGATCAATCTGGGGCTGGCAATGCAGAGAAAGGAGGTAGGAGGTAGGAAGTCTCTGATTTTGCAGGTTGTTTTTTTTTTTAAATAAATGTATTTATTTTATTTTTGGCTGCCTTGGGTCTTTGTTGCTGCATGTGGGCTTTCTCTAGTTGAGGCAAGCAGAGGCTACTCTTCGTTGCGGTGCGCAGGCTTCTCGTTGCGGTGGCTTCTCGTTGCAGAGCACGGGCTCTAGGCACGCGGGCTCAGTAGTTGTGGCGCACGGGCTTAGTTGCTCCACGGCATGTGGGATCTTCCCGGACCAGGGCTTGAACCCGTGTCCCCTGCATTGGCAGACGGATTCTTAACCACTGTGCCACCAGGGAAGCCCCAGGTTGTTTTTTTTTTTTTTTTTTTTTTCCTTTTGCGGTACGCGGTCCTCTCACTGCTGTGGCCTCTCCCGTTGTGGAGCACAGGCTCCGGACGCGCAGGCTCAGCAGCCATGGCTTACGGGCCCAGCCGCTCCGCGGCATGTGGGATCCTCCCGGACCGGGGCACGAACCCGTGTCCCCTGCATCGGCAGGCGGACTCTCAACCACTGCACCACCAGGGAACCCCCAAAGGTTGTCTTTTATGTTTCCTCGTCTATCCAAATTAGACCCAGCACAGTTTAGGCCTTGCTGCACTGTTCTGTTTTCCTTTTTTCTAAATTTCCAAACCATCAGTGATGGATTATGACTCCCACTTATCTTAGGCATTATTTTATCACACGGATCTTTTATAGCATTGGTGCTGTTTTAGAAGCTGAGATGAACAATGGTGTGACATCTGTGGAAAGGACAGAAAAAACTACATTATGTGGCATGGGAGAATATAGTCATCCCTTGGTATTCACTGGGAATCGGTTCCAAAATCCATGGACGCTCAAGTCCCTTATATAAAATGGCATAGTATTTGCATGTAACCTACCACATCCTCCTGTATACTTTGTCTTCTCTAGATTACTTACAATACCTAATACTATGTTAAATTTTATATAACTAATTGTAAATATGAAATATAAATGTTATACAAGAAGTTGCCTATGTGTGGCAAATTCAAGTTTTGCTTTTTGGAACTTTCTGGAATTTTTTTTTCCAACTATTTTTGACCAAAGGTTGGTTGAACCCATGGGTGCAGACATGGAGGGCTGACTGCGTTGTTAATTACACTAGGTTCCCAGCTGTTAGATTTATTTTCACTTTTGACTAAAGGAATCCTATCATGCCTTTTACTTAGCTGAAACATGGACTGAAAGCAGTGTGACTGAGTATTTCTGTTATCACCTGATAGTCTGGCAATAGAGTCTTAGAATGTTCTGTTAGTATTTTAATTTGACATGTGTCTTAGTAAGTATCATCAGCATAAAGAAGTGGTTCCAAACTGCTTCCTAAGCATTAGGTTGAAGTCAACCCTAGGAATTCTGTCACATTTCCTAAAACTGCCTTTTCTCGCTGAAGTACCCCCGCCTCAGAGGCTGGTTTATCTTGTCATGATGGATCATCTTGTCATTGTAAGAGGTAGGAGGACCTCTGTCACCAGCAGGGAATGCCGAAGTTGTGAACGTCAGGACCCCTTAGGGAGCAGAGATTGGATGACGGAGGTTTAACACATTTAACTGTCTCCAGGTTTGACGTGTGTCTTCAGCACTGAGCCAGATGCTGGGGCACACTGTTTATCAGTACCCTAAAATTTTAATAGCATTGTTTATGGGGCTCCTATTTTGTGGCGCGAGTCCTGCTTATTGCTTTTTGTTGCATAACTGCTATTCTCACAGCACTCCTCCGGGTAAGGTGTTACTCACCTGCTTTATAGCTGAGGGAATGAAACCTGGAATAGGATGGCAGTTTGCCCGAGGCCATAGAGCTAGCAGATCTTATATATATCTTATCACATATCTTATCACATATCACATATATATATATCTTATCACATCTAGATCTTCCACATTATAAAACGTGTTACTTTTACTCCACCATTTGAGCTTCTCCTTGGGGAATGAATGATTCCTAGAACTCCAGGATTGTCAGCTTTCAGCTTTCAGCTTTCCGGATGTGGGTTTTAGAATTTATATTCTTGATGGTCTTCCATCCTTGTTGTTTTCTTTACTGGTACTTCTCACCTTCAGCTTAGAAGGATACTCTACTAGATCAGGGACTTGATCTGTTTTGTTCAATTCTGTATCTTCAGGATGTGGAACTCAGCAGTACCTGGTACCCAGAAGATGCTCAGTGATGGTTTGTTGAATGAGTGAAAAGTGTGGCAGGTTGGACTGGCCTTGACCACCCCCCAGTGGTGATATTCGTGGTATCTAATAGGATGCTCATTTACCCCTCCACAGTTAATTATGAAGGCATCTCTGTGACAGAAATAACATGTGATGCATTATGAAGGCATCTAAATACATGTTTTGTCTCACCATTAATTGACTATAGCCCTTTGAAAATGAAGAATGCATTCTTATGACCATGAGATAGTTTGTGTGGAGAACTGGAAAGGTAAAGACACAGACATGGTTACCACGCCAAAGTAGTCTTTTGGTATCAGCAGGACTGAACACAATACCTGGCGTAGAGTTCAGTTTAACCGAATTCAACTGTATAGCCTTGCCAGGGGGAAAAAAAAAAGCAGTGTAAAATTTTTGACTCTTAGAGTCCATTGCTTTGTTTGAGAGCTTTTTTGTTTTGTTTTGTTTTTTAGATGTTGGGGGTAGGAGTTTATTAATTAATTATTTTTGCTGTGTTAGGCCTTCGTTTCTGTGCGAGGGCTTTCTCTAGTTGTGGCAGGTGGGGGCCACTCTTCATCGGGGTGCGCGGGCCTCTCACTATCGCAGCCTCTCTTGTTGCGGAGCACAGGCTCCAGACGCGTAGGCTCAGTAGTTGTGGCTCACGGGCCTAGTTGCTCCGCGGCATGTGGGATCCTCCCAGACCAGGGCTCGAACCCGTGTACCCTGCATTAGCAGGCAGATTCTCAACCACTGCGCCACCAGGGAAGCCCTGAGTGCTTTTGTTTTAAGCACACTACTCTCTTTCTCGCAGGATTTGGTCAGAATCTTCTTTCCTCATTGTTCACTAGCTGGTCCTGTGCACTAGTGGTGACTAAATTGTAAGTCATCCTGTAGGCTGTGCTGACCTTCCTACAGAGCTGTTGGCCCCCATGTGTGTCACCACCCAGCTCATCTCGGGGTCTTTCAGGGATGGGGATTCACTCTTCAGTAAGGGCAGTGACGTCTGTTCATACGACACTGAAATGGCACACAGCCAAGTAAATATTTACTTATTTGTTTGTTTGTTTTTGACTGCGTCGGGTCTTCGTTGCTGCGTGCAGGCTTTCTCTAGTTGAGGAGAGCAGGGGCTTCTCTTGTTGCAGAGCACGGGCTCTAGGCGCGGGCTTCAGTAGTTGTGGCTCGCGGGCTCTAGAGCACAGTCTCAGTAGTTTGTGGCGCACGGGCTTAGTTGCTCCGCGGCATGTGGGGTCTTCCCGGGCCAGGGCTCGAACACGTGTCCCCTGCACTGGCAGGTGGATTCCCAACCACTGTACCACCAGGGAAGTCCCAGGCAAGTAAATATTTAAAATTTATAAGTTACTCCTCTTCTGGGTGGGTTAGTACTCAGGTACTTCAGGAGCTCGATGGGGGCAGGTGGGAGCTGTGTGTGCTCTGGAAAGGCCCGTCTGGGGGAGAGCTGGGGCACTGGGAGTCTCCAGGAGGGACTTGGGGGGCGGAGGAGTACTTGACATGGTGGTGACTTCAAAATAGGTACTATACTGTCAGAACCGACTGTAGCAGAGTGCTTTATTTCATCCATAATCTCTAATTTTAAGCATAATAGCCTGTGAATTTCTTCTTTTTAATTCTTGCAATTCAGAAGCATCCCTGAGCCAACGGGGAGCGTCGCCTTCCTCGGAATGTGCTCCAGTTTAGTTTGTTGTGCCCGATCCCTGACTGCAGCGTGGGGACTTATTTCTTCATGGCTAAAGTAGCGGTTTATCATGACTTCGGAGTGTAAGTTTGAGTGACACAGCAGGTTTATTTTGCTTGGCTTGTGAGAAGGCTGCCTTTTCCCATTTTTGTTCCCCCCAAAGTTGGAGTTCCCTTGCCAAAGCACACACTGTGAATAACTTTCTGTATTCTCTTCAAGGTCTGGGGCTGCTCCCTGTCTTAGGAAACACCTGGCAGTTCCTTGTACCTTTGTTTGGTGCCATTTTGCATATTTAAGTCAGGCTAGGTAATCGGCCTCTGTGGCTGGCCCTCCTTCACAGCAAGGGCGCCCCGAGCACTCTGTCCCTTCAGGCCTGGCCTGCACGAGCTTGGGAACTTGGCCTGTTGGCTTGCACCTGGGCGTAGGGTTTACTGTGCACGCCACAGTTACGGAATATGAATCTGCTTAGGATTGGAGAAAATGCACACCAACTTGCTGTTAAATCCTTTTTTAAGTAATGTCCTGGCAGCTCATGAGATGTTGCCCCCTAACAAGTGTAAACATTTGGATGTGCTTTCACATAAAATTTAACTGATGATCTGTTTCCCTCAGCAACATTGCATTGCCCTGTGTCCAGAAACAAGTCCTTGATTTTTCTCTTTGTGGAAACTTCCTGGTTATCTCATCTAGGATCTAGATCCTAAAACTTAAATTCCAGGGAGAACTTGGAAGCCAGCTTTAGGGGCTTCTGGATTTCCTTCCGCATCAGCCTCTACCTCCCTCCTGTTCCAGGCTCCAGTCCTTTTGGGGCACTGGGGATCTGAGCAAGGTCTGGCCTAACAGGGACGGTGGGGAAACTCTGGACTTGCCGCTGGAGACCACAGCTCCCAACCCACGTTCTGTTATCACCCCGCTCGACACTTAGCTCTCTTGGCCTCACTCGCCTCATCTGTGACATCACGTCAAGCCCAGAGCTTGAAGGCTCCTCTGAACTCTTCCTGACTTGCTCTGTATCATTGAATGGGTAGAAATGATACCTGGCCTGTCACCCATTCAGGAAACCACCCGGGACATAAGCGAGCATTCTGGTCAGGCTCCTCACAGACTCATTTTTACCAGAAATTTCTGGCCTAACTTTATCTAGTACAAATGGAAGCAAGTTTGAAAAATTGTTTCCTCTGTCTTTCTCCTTCCATCAGAATCCCTTAATGCCTTCAGCTGTGAAACCACTATATATAACTTTAATACTTGTTACAGAAGAAGGACCAGATAATAAAGATAGTGTTTGCGATTCAGGTGTCGCTTTCCTCAAGCCCCCAGCGGGAGGTGAGCAGCTGTAGTGCAACGACCCATCGGCTGATGTAGGAAGAGGCCTCACCTCAGAGGTCTGCCGAGGGGTCTCTGTGACAGGTGTTGCCTCCTGGATACATGTGGCCATCCTTGTTTTTTCTTTCCTTTTATCTTTGACTGGATTAGCTATTAAACTAAGGATAGATACCATCTGGTTTTATTGGTGTTGATTAGATTTCTTTGCAAATTTACTGAAGTAATGGAACTCAAAATAGTTTTCATTCTGATGTTGGAAGCTGATTTGAAGACCATTCTGACTTTCCGGTTTTTTTTTTGTTTTTTTAATTTATTTATTCATTTATTTATTTATTTTTGGCTGTGTTGGGTCTTTGTTGCTGCGCATGGGCATTTCTCTAGTTGCGGTGAGCAGGGGCTACTCTTTGTTGCGGTGCGCGGTCTTCTCATTGCGGTGGCTTCTCTTGTTGCAGAGCACGGGCTCTAGGCACATGGGCTTCAGTAGTTGCGGCACGTGGGCTCAGCAGTTGTGGCTCGTGGGCTCTAGAGCGCAGGTTTAGTAGTTGTGGCACAGGGGCGTAGTTGCTCTGCAGCATGTGGGATCTTCCCAGACCAGAGCGTGAACCTGTGTCCCCTGCATTGGCAGGCGGATTCTTAACCACTGCGCCACCAGGGAAGTCCCTCCATTATTTTTGATCTTCTCTCTTCCCTCCTCTAACTTTATTCTTTTGTTTTGCTTAGCCATTCTTTCCCTGTGGAATCTTTTTGTTTTTGTTTTAATTGGAAGAACTCTTCTGTGATCGGATTCTAATTGTTTATACTGGACTGACAAGCCTGTAGCCCTTGGAGACTGTTCTAAGGCAGGATTACAGAGCCACTTGCCAGTGGGGGAAGAAGGGGTACGAAGTGAGACAGAGGGTGAGGACTGGGCGCTTGGGGGCGCTGGGGTCTCAGGTCCTGTCAGTTGTGACTGCTGTGGTGGGGCCTGGTGTTGCCAATGATCTGATTTCTCAAGAGAAGCTGGAAACACAGACCTTCTTTTTTCCTTTGTGGTCTGTGTTTGAAATGTAAAAATCATTATCTATTGGCTCAAATTTTTTACAAAGGAAAGAAAATGAATGAGTCAAACAAAACTTACATCCGTGGCCCAGGTTATGCCCACAGATGGCCAACTTGAGCTTTTGCTCTAAAGGATTAAGTTTTCAGAAAAGGACAGTCTTGATTAAGCAGAGTGTGTAGATGCTGATTTGGCTGAGGTATTCTGTTTTAGTCACTTTAACAAGGAAATATCACTCGCTTAACTGGGGGTTTAGATGAGTCAGTTGTAGCACATAACTCTCCTTAATTACGTGTTAGGACTTTGTCCTGCTATTCTGTAGTATCCTGGGTGCAGAGCAGACTTTTAAAAAGAAAATGGAGTTTTCGGCTAATAGATCTCCAGCCAAGTGTCTAATTTTTTGTATGACTTTCTCAAGTTTCTAAATAGCAGTGTTCTCAGTTGAACCTAGAAGAATCTGTTAGCACAGTAACTGTTGGTTTTTTCCAGAATCCTTGAATGTATTAGTAATTTAAGATTGAAAATCTTGACTCCCTTTAGTTATCAGATGAATATTCATATATTTTCTTTTTCTTTCTTTAAAGATTTGAACATGGAATTCAATCCTTCAGACCATCCTCGGGCCAGCACAATATTCCTCAGTAAATCTCAGACGGACGGTAGGTTACTGATATATTTATGCTTCTTTCTTTTTTTTTTTAAAGAAGACTTACGTTGGCAACTAGCCTGTCTTGATTTCCCAGGATAAAAATAGAATCCCCTTTAGTGACCCCTAAGGATATTGTTTGGTGGTGGTTTCCTTGGGGTTTCTTTATTTTATAGTTATGCTTTTAGAATTTACTGTTTGAAGCAACTGTCCTCATTTTGCCAATCAGCTGGATTGGTTCTAAGTAGTTTCTACCCCGAGAATCAGAAATTTTCCTTTAAAAATTGATCTTTGCATAAATTCTCTAAAGATCAGAAGAATTAGTATGTAAAAGAAGGTATAATATAACCCTAAATTAAAGCGCCATTGTCTCTGTTGTGTCATTTGAGAACCGAATTGAGCCTGTACACTAGGGGTAGATGTTTTCTTTCTGTCAGACTCCTGCTAACCAGTTTGTTCTGTGGCATGGAATTTCTCCTGGGGGATTTTCCACTCTTTTCAGCCCTTGGCTAATCTCACTGTAAAGGAGAGAGAAAACACACAGTATGGTGAACACAGTCTCTCAGTTGGATTCCTGTAGAAAAGAGTAGCGGAAGGGGACTTCCCTGGTGGGGCAGTGGTTAAGAATCCGCTTGCCAGTGCAGGGGACACAGGTTCGATCCCTGGTCTGGGAAGATCCCACATGCCATGGAGCAACTAAGCCCGTGCACCACAACTGCTGAGCCCGTGCGCTTAGAGCCCATGCTGTGCAACAAGAGAAGCCACCGCAAGGAGAAACCTGAGCACCACAACTAGAGAAAGACTTTGCACAGCAATGAAGACCCAACGCAGCCAAAAATAAATAAATTTAAAAAAAGAAAAAAAAAGAGTAGTGGGAGGAATTTGTTAAATGATGATACAGTGATGAAGATGTTATATTACAGTGCTGGAGCCCTAGTGATTCTAGCCCTGACTCTTTTGGCAAATTGCTCAGCTCTAATTTTGACAGAGTCCTAAACTGACTAAAAAATAAACATATTTAAGACAGTAAGTTCATTTATAAGAACTGATAACTCCTCAGTTGTGGTTAGGTGACAACTTTGATGTAGTATAATGCCGATATAATATTGGCGCTCTTTAATTAAGCAGGCCACTGACTTGATTTGAGAGAATTTGGTGCATTTATTAAAAAAACAGTGTTTCCAAGAGTGAGAATAAGTCATCGTAGGTATCAAATACTTGTGAAATAAGTTTAGAACGTATTGGGTAAAAACAAAACAAGACATTTTTTCTTCACCTGGTGAAGTGGGAGCCCATTGGGAGGGGTAGGTATTGCCAGGCAGGAAAGTGGCGATGGGGTGAGGGTTTGGGACAATGAAAAGTGGGAATCAGAAGCAATTTTTTGCGCTGAATGTAGTGCTGTGAAAACAAGTTACACGACTGGCATATTTTCATATTTGGTTCTTGCTTCCTGTGAATTTAGGGTACAGACCAACATCAGTCAGAAATTTTTCTACCTAGATTTGTGTGGAATGGAATTAGAGCCTCTAAGTAGATGACACATATCTTGGTTGCCACCGGGAGAGGGATGGCAGGATTCTCTGACCTAACAGCGTCCCCAGGTGTAGCTTCCCCTTCACCTCTGCCCCACCTCTCGTTCCCTTCCTCTCCTGCCTGGATCATCAGGGTATCAGTGACTCTGATCCTTCTGTTTTTTGCTTCAGTTTCTCAAGTGCTGGCTCTTTCCTTTCAGTGTAAACCTACTTGGGTCTCACAGGTTAAAAACAAGAAAAGGAAAAATAACTGACACCGTCTCCCACCTGCCGAGTGAAAGCCCTGGTGCTGCCTCCTCCTTCCCTTTCCCTTTGCTTTCCCACTGGCCTCCTCCTCCCTCCCCCCATTCTGTGGCGTGACCGCTGAGGCTGCTGAGGACACGGCCTCCGGTGGCTCCTGCTCTCGTGTGGCACTTGCTCACACAGGCCGTATTGCTGAAGACAAGTCCAACTAATGAACACTTGCCTTATAGATGATGAAAAGAAATGGGTTTTTTTAAAATAGGTAAATTTGGTAACTTTAAAGACTTCATGCTTTGGTGAGTTGATCACAGAGAATTGGCTATTTGGAAATGGGTCCTGAGAAACCCCCTGTTTCTTTAAGGTGCTTCTCAGACATCTTAATCAGCTTCTCCATTTATCCCTCTGATGTTAGTGTTTTCTAGGGTTATGTGCTTTTACCCTCTTATCTTTTTGGCCTGCGCACAGCTCCTTGCGGCTTCCGTGTCAACTAGAATGTCCAGCCAGATACTGCTCTGCAGTATTCAAACTCCGTCTGTCCAACTGGCTGCTGGACATCTTTTACACTGAAGGCTCTTGGTTCCTCTAACTCAGTGTGTCCTAAACAGAACTTAGTAACTGGGGTTCGCCTCCTGCCTTTCCCTCTCCCCAGACCAGAGAAGGCCCTTCCCTCTTCTGGTGCTTGCCTGCTGGCTGTGGTGCTGGAGCCGACCATGCTCGTTTCTTCCAGCTCCAGGATCAGTGACAGCAGGCCAGGAGTTCAAAACAGCCATGATGGCAGTGTTTACAGCATGGAAATTGGCAAATGCTACAAGTCAGGGCATTCTTCTTCTTCTTCTTTTATTTAAAAGGCATCTGTTAAACATTTATCAGCCACCATTGCATCCAGGTTAATCGAAAGTGTATCAGTTTTTACCTCTTCAGTGTCACCTTAATCTGACTACTCTTTCCCATGCCTGTTGCTGCCACCTCCGTCCATAATTTCTCACTTAGATTCCTGCCGCAGCCTGTGGCCTGGCCTTTGACCTTTTCCCTTCCCAGTCCTGTGTCTACGCTGCTGCTAGATGAAGAGACTTTCTGTAAATCAGATCTGATTATGTCACTTCCTTGTTAAAATTTTTTTGTGGTTCCCCAGTTGCCTTGATGTTAAACTCCAAACGGCTTAGCGTGATATACAGGCCGTTGGAGGTCCGTCCTCCGCCGTCGTTTCCAGTCTGTTTCCTTTTGCACTGTGTCCGCCATGCTGGATCGCTTGCGGCACCCCAGGGCGCCACTCGCCCCCTGCTCCTTTGCGTTTAGCTGGGTTTTCCCTTCTGTCTTCCACACAGCTCATCTCTTCAGTCTTCAAGGCTCATTTCTGCTATCACTTCCTCCTTGAAGGTGTTCTTGACCCCTCAGGCTAGATTAAGTGGTCCTGAGGGTACCCTGTGAATATTTCTTCATATCTGAACCATATTGTGGTATTTAAAACTATTTCCTCATGTGTATCACCAACGAGCTCCTGGAGGGAACGGAACGTGTGATATTGGATCTCAGTATCCCTTTGCCTTGCTCTGCCTGATACAGAGGATGTGTTCACCCTAGGTGGTTGAAAGGAAAAGACAAAGCCAGGAGACATTCTTGATTTGATTGTGATCTGTCTTCACTTGGGTAAACTTCCATTGCCATTGCAGCACTCCCTCCACTTCCAGGAGTACTAGAGCAGTTAAAACCTGTGGGTTCCACGTGCTCCAGTTGTGCCCCCCTGACCCCAACCTTGGAAGAAGTGTTGTAATGTGAGCTTATAAGCACACATTTTCATTTGAATCTGGTGATCTCTTCTTGAGGTCGATGTGCTCCTTTGCAGTTCAGGATAGGCTTCTGGGTGGGAGACCATGGATGGGGCCATGGCAGTTATGCTGGGGCAGCTCCGCCCGGACCACGGCCTTCACAGCTCTCTGCTCTGAAGACCCTCGTCCTCCTTCCTTCCTCAGCACTCGGCCTGGCAGACAGGCTCTGCCTGCCACGCTCCCTGCCACCAGCTGTTCCGTGATTCTGCTTTAGATGTGCCTGCATTAAGTCATTAGGAGCTTCCTGGCTGTTAAGTTCCTTTTCCCTCTGAATAGCAAAGAGATTTAGGCTGGGCTGACTGTGATCACGGAAGGCATTCCTGATCAGACCTCCCCAGCTGGCTGAAGTTAGGGAAGTCCTGTCCCAAGCCCAACGGACTGCTCTCTCGGTCATTTCCTCACACATATGAGATGTCAGTGTGGACTTTCTTTGTATGAGAACCACTCAACAAAGAAAGGACCAAAGGCTCCTTGTAGTGGGAGAGGAGGTGCCTGTGAGAGATTAGTCTGCTCAGCCTGGCCTTTTCGTGCTCTCATTTCTGCTTGTGGGGGAGAATTGCAGTTGATTTTGTCTTTTCCTTTTCTATTCCATTTTAATTTGCTGTTTTCAAAGACATGAGAGCCTACTCTTTTAAGTATTAGGAGAAAACAGTCAAAGTGTATTTTTTTTTATTTTAATTAGTTTGGTTTTTAGAAAAGTTCTTTGCTTTAAGAAGGAAGTTGGACAAAAATGAAAACCTATATGTGTGTGTGTGTGTGTGTGTGTGTGTGTGTGTGTGAATGTGAATGTGTGATCTGTGTGTTTTTCAGGAGTTCCTTGAAATATTTAAAGGAATAAAAGCAACTTGTCCCTTGAATGACTTGAAGCCAAAGTAGAAAGACTAAAATCAGAAATTAAAATATGAGCTCTGGTTTTCTTTGCACAGTCATTCAGAAACACTGACATTGAGAAACGTTTTGTGGCCTTCCTCTCTTTGGGGTCCTGCTTTTGTTCCTGGCAGTGTTGAACTCCTGCATGATGAGAGGACCAGCCTTTTAGTTCTCCTTTAGTCAGACATTTGCAGGCAGCCAAACCCTGTGCCTGTGAGGGTCCCAGTTCTCTTTATCATGGTCCTGGGTGCCCTGTTTAGGGTGCCTGTCTCTCTAGTTCCCCGTCAGTCACTGTGTGTCTCCCCACAGCTTCCCAGTTTCCACAGGGGATGCTTTTGCAGTGAGATATTGAAGAATCCGTAGGAGCCTAAAGCTCTTATGCTGCTGATTTTCATGCTATAAACCATGGAAAATAACTTTTAAAAACTATGAACTCCTTTAAACATTTTTATGTTGACCATACCAATTTTTCATGCTATCAAAGGATGTAATTTCTGATGTAAACATTGGTACTTTAAAATAAAACTGTCCCTCTTTTAAAAAATGTTTCAAATAATATCTTAATACCATGGTGGTTTGGTAATCCACCATCAGCAGTCATTTAAAAATGTATGAACACTCTCTTCTTTAACAGTTGGAAATTTCATATCATTCCTTTCATCTTGAACTTGTATTTCCGTGCCATTTTCTTCATAGAATTTTATCCTAACGTAATATATTCGATTTCTAAAACTCACTTGTCACACTATCATACTTCTATGAAAATACGGATCTCACTTGAATTTAATTTTTATTTCTCATAAGTCTCTCAGTGTTATAAATAAATTCTGGATTGTGGTATCATTATTGTTAGTTCCCAGTTGATCAAAACAATACAAGCATTAAAATGTTAATGAATAGCTATTAAACAGAAAAGTGAAATAATTTTTGGAAAAACATTTCTTACTGAGATGTTTCTGTGTATGACTATTACATGTAGCTGGAACGAGGTGCTAGTCATCAGATCTTCTTGTTTTTATGGATGTGTAAGTGCTGAAGAGTTTTGTTTATACACATCAATAGGTGGGGATGGAAGGAGTTTTGTTAATCACTAAATTCTTTCTACTCTATTTGGTTTATATGTCAAAAAACTCCAAGGGATTTATCATCCAAAATAATTCCTGATAGCTGCAGTTCAGTCTTCAGTTTTGTTGACAGTAAGGAATTGGAGTCCACTTATTTGCCAAAGAGTTTCTCACCTGGTTGTAGGAGCTCCGCACTTTCGAGTTTCTGGGAAGTACACCTGAAAGGCTTTACCAGCCATGTGAATGACTGTCACTTGTATCCACTGCTCTTGTCATCTGGAGGCGCCTGGTCTAACCCAACGCGCTCGGGAGCCTGGGGAAGCACCAGCGTTCATGCGCCCTCTAGAGCAGCCTCACCTCCTTGCCAGGCACGGACAGGGAATCGAATCCAGGTTGAATGAAAGAGTCCCACCTGCCCTTTTCCTCGAACACTCGCAACTAGTGTTCCTAGCTTCCCTTTTGATTTAAATATATCTCTGTCCTCTCCAGTGGCCTGCTCATTACCTGTGTTGATTGATTAGTGTATATTCTCAAAAGTAAGTCTTCAGGAAAGAAAATGCAAAACTCAATGTTACTACATTGTCAAAAAGCTCCTCTGGGTTCCCTGTCCCCCTTCTACATCTTTGGGGCTGAGGGGCCCCCATTTTGAGAAACACTGGGATCTGGGGCACGGAAGGCTGGGTGCAGACCACACCTCGCACACAGAGCGTGAGAACAGCATTTCAGAAGGGGCGGTGTTTTTGTTGTGAGTTGGATCAGCCTCCCTGAGGGGGCAGGATGCTCTGGGCGGCCTCCACAGAAGCCGGTTTTCCTCCCCTGCACCAGCACGGAGAGTAATTGGATTCCATGACCAATAATGCTTTCGACATACACTGTCCTGTATTTTAATGCTGTTATGGGTATTGTTGTTATCATATTTCACCCAAATAGTATGGACGTTTATGGGTCTGGTTGGGTTAGAAATAAATAGTCCTGTTATCTGTTGATCATCTTAAATTAGTGGATGCATGCAAGTTTTATGAGATTTACTAGTTGCTACTTTATTTAGTTCTTAGAAAGCTGTTACCCCTCAGTTAACTATGGCTGCAGTGATTTTGTTGGGTGCCATGTTGTCAGTGGGTTTAGGTTTTGCTCTGTTAGCTAGCCGAGGTCAGATCTGCATTTGTGCAGGTTGCATTTCTTATGTAGTAAGTTGAGCATCTGGGCACGTTGGTTGGTGGAAGGATGGGACCTTGACGCAGAGGCCCGTCCTCAACAGCCTGCAAGGGTTTGGCACGCAGGCGAGTAACATTTCTGTTGCATCTTTTGTTTTCACAGTGAGAGAAAAACGCAAGAGTCTCTTCATTAACCATGTAAGTGGAGCTGTTTCCCTGTGTTCTTCATAATGACTGTCCAGCGCAGAGAGCTGTCATACTGTGTCTGTGATGGGGAAATGGTCCGTGAATCTTGTTCGCACATGGAAGAATGTGAAGAACGCTGCAGTGCACTCGTGCTCTGTGGGGTCTGTGACTGGACGAGCACGGCTTGGCATTTCTCCCCGGGGCCAGTGTTTGTCCAGAAGCCCCAGACAGCTGCCGATCCTGGGAAGATGTGTGTGGACGATACGGCAGCAGACCCCACTCAGGTCCACGGGAGCACTTCTTTTACATTTCTAATCCTTCCCTCCTACCCGCTCCCCCAGGAGACTTGCTTGCTCTCCTAACTCAGTCCCATTTGAATAAGCGTACAGCTGTTTTCCATGAGGCTGTCTGCCTCCACACACTCTTTCCTCTCCCTCATTGTTTATAGGTCCAGTGGAGTCTGCACGTTCTTTCAACGCTCTAAGAAAGGATAAATTTGACAACACTTTAATTTTAAAAAGTCCAGCTCTAGTCTTTTGGCCATTTTGAGCAGCATCTCCCTGACCTGCTGGCTAGGCATCAAAGATACTTGATCTTTCTTCCTTGAGCAGCGGGTGCAGCCAGCCTCCTTCCACCCCTGCCCCATGGCGACCCCAACCTGCACCCCCAGGACTGTGGCGCCCAGCCACCAGGAGAGTTAGAGCCACAACCTCCTTGCCCTGTAAACTTCTGCCCCTTGATGAAGTAGGCGTGTTACCAAATAAGCGTGCTATCGATTCTCGTATCGAGAACAAGATGGAAGTATTTGACTTCTCAGGGGGGTTTTCTCAGGATTTCTAGACTGCCTGCATTTAAGTATTTGTAGAACTTGAAGTACTTGGCCCTGAAGCTTTGTGCTAAACAGACTTAAAGCCATAATATTGTCTTTTCTGCCCTTTGAAAATCTGGACAAAATGCAGTTGGAAAGAAATTCATAGCCAGGCCCTTGCACTCAAGGGCCTCCACGCTCGGCCTGTGGGAGACTGGTGATGCCTTCTTGGGCAATGTCAGTATATATGTGCGTGAACCGTGTTCTAAGGGTCAAAGAGAAGGTCTGTAGTTTTTATCAGATTCTTAAAGCAGTGGCCTCTTCCCTGGCCCTCTCAAGTTTTGAAGAATCAGTGTAAAGCATATGTGAAGTTACAAGCTATGTCTTAAGGAAAATACGCTGAACATTACCGTGCCCTATTTTATTTTTTGAAAGCTGTATAAACCTGGACATAGAGCGTTGAGAGATTTGAAGAACTCCTTCCGTAAACCCTCACCCCCATTTCTTCGCCTGCTGGGTGCGCTGGAACACTTCCCCCCTCATTAGCAGGTCAGCCGAGGAGCCTGCAGACAAGAGGAAGGGTGGGGCGGAGACCGCCTCCGCTGGTCACTGCAGCCCCTTTAAAGTGGGCTGGAGGGAGAGGCAGTTCTGAGGGTGGCTCGTGGGCAGAGCTGCGCCCTCCTCGTGCCAGTCTGCACATCTGTCTCACATGCTGTTGCTGACCTCACGCTTTGCGGTGTGCACAGTCCCAGTGACCTGCCCCATGCTGTGCATCCTGACTCAGAGTGTCCTCTTTCCCCTGTGAACCCTCTCACCTCCCGACACAAAAAGCGGAAGCACACAGTTGTTGGAATGTGCTCAGGTGTGCTTATTCCTATAAAAGAAATTTCTGTGCTGCCTTATGTAGCAGATGACCAGGGTAGCAGCATGACCCTGCAGACCACATTGCAGAGTAGCCTTTCAGCTCTGCCCACGACAGGAGGAGCCATTGGAATGTGCCGTTGCAACCAACTGAAATAGAATTTGAGTGAAATTACCTGCAGCTTCAATTAGGCTAATAAACCAGCTGTGCTTTTTAGGTTTGGGGACACTTGGGTGTCATAAGTTAGAGCAGTAGAGAAAAGATAAGTAGCAATAATAATAATCAGTACAGTCTATTGAGTGTTTTACCACGTTTGTGCCAGGCTCTGTTGTAATTGGTTTAGTGTACTCGATAACCACACCTGGGAGGTACTATTTATCACTCCCATTTTCCAGATGAGGAAAGTGAGGCACAAAGAATCAGCCAGATGAGCGGTGGAGCCAGCACTGAGGCCCAGGGGACTGGCTTCAGAGCTGCCCTCCCAGCTCTCCTCCTCTGTGCTTCTCAGATGGTCTCGCCAAGCCCCACCTGGACAGAAGTTGTTTAACTTATTTATCTGAAGTCAGAGGGAACACTCCTTTCTGAATTTGGGCCCAACTAAAATTTGTAATTTAATTTGTTGTTGAACTCTGGAATGACCGTTATACTTTGCCCTTATTTATAAAACCTTCTTGGTTTTTATTTGCTTTATCGTGAGGGACGTTGTTTCTTTAATTTCTCCTTTAAGTGTCTGAATAACCTGCTTAGTACATGTTGCTAAGATGATCTACAAAGAGGCTGCTATTTGCTAAAAAGCAGTGGCCATAGGTAAGCCATGTAAGGAGAGGTGAGGGAAGATGATCACAACAGGGAAATAACTTCCACCAGGTGGAGAGAAACAAGGGTTTTCTGGCTCCAGAAACACGTTAGCCAGCAGCACGTGTTAGCAAGTGAAAGAGGCTGACTTTGGGAACAGTCGCCAGGGAGAGGGCAGTAGAGAAGGAACCCCTGGCTGGAAAAGAGGGGGCCTTTCCCTGGCTGTGAATTTGCCGAGAGAGACTTAAAAAGTAAAAGGAGGCTGCTTCTAAAAGAATTATTATAGATTTTAAAGCTTGAAACCATTTGAGGATAAACCCCTTGGGGGACTTTTAACAGTAAGCTGAGCTAGGGCAAATTATAAAGATTAATATTCTAATCAGCACCTGTGTTTTAGATGTAATTAGATCAACAGTTATAGGAAAATTTAATACATTACAATAGAGATGCTTAGGTATTTTAGAAAGGCTTGTGTAAAGGGCTTTATTTAAAGTTTGTAGTTTATTTAAAATTTGCTGACGTTTTGGTTAGCTAATTAATGAATCTTTTAACTAAAATGTGGAAGTCTCTGATTATAAATTGTGGGTGGCATTGTAGGTGGCTGGGAGTCCGGAATCAACCCCCCGGAAACTTAGGGGAAACTCATGGCTTTTGCTTTGGCCTAATTTTTCTGTAACATCCTCCTCCCCTCGACGACAGCATGCCTAAAGTGAATTGATCATTCTAAGTTAAAGGGGAAAAAAAAAAAGATATTAGAACAGAATGAATCAGGAGTTGAATGGCCAGCCTCCCTTACCCTCAGCAAAACAATCACAGTATTTGTTTTAATATTGAGACAGGTGATAGCTGTAAAAACTTTGTGAAGGAATAAAGTAACTAGAGAGTGTTATTTATCAGTTAAGCAAGAGTCACATTGTTAGCTGGACTTGGAGCCAAAAGAATTTTGTTCAAGCCCTAGATCTACCACCTGATAAATGGGGGGGCCTTGAAAAAGCCTTGACGTCTTACTTCTCCGATCTTGTAGAATGACTCCTGTCTACCTGTTCACGTGGTAGACTGAACGGGAAGGTGATCTGCAAACTGATTTCAGCAACAGCTGACTATGTTGATGTTATTATTGTTATTGCTCATTCGATTTATAGGTAAATTTTGTATACTTTTCCAAGTTCAATAGCAAAACTGATGAAAGTCTTTCCAGTGTTTTAAGTATGGATATAGTTTTTTCATGAGTATTAAGCCATAGAAGTCAAGGAATGAAGTGAGTGTGATCCAGGAACTGAAATTTTAAATACTCTAAACCTTGCTTTTGCCTCTTTGGGAGATTTGCTCTTTTTTTTTTTTTTTTTAAATTTATTTTTGGCTGCGTTGGGTCTTCGTTGCTGCACACGGGCTTTCTCTAGTTGTGGTGAGCAGGGGCTACTCTTCCTTGTGGTGCGTGGGCTTCTCATTGTGGTGGCTTCTCTTGTTGTGGAGCACGGGCTCTAGGCATGCAGGCTTCAGTAGTTGTGGCTCGTGGGCTCAGTAGTTGTGGCACGCAGGCTCAGTAGTTGTGGCACACGGGCTTAGTTGCTCCGCGGCATGTCGGATCTTTCCGGACCAGGGCTCGAACCCGTGTCGCCTGCATTGGCAGACAGATTCTTAACCACTGCACCGCCAGGGAAGTCCCGGGAAACCTTATTAAATAAGAAGTAAATGTTAAAAGTATCGAACAGGGCATTTGGTCTCTGATGGGCTTTAAAGCTCCCTTCATGTTCATAAACCATGGATACTGAGGGCTTCGTTGGGGTGGGCACATGAGGCAGGCAGTGTTGTTATCCTTAAGGAATTATCTTTTTTGGTTGCTGAAAATGACACTTAGATTGTCAGCATAACACCAGGCAAGTGGAGACTTGTTTGGATGATTTTATTATTTTTTTTCTAACATGCTTTGAGCTAGAATTATCCAGATTGATGTCTACTAATCATATTGCCCACATAATTGCCAAAAATCGACTTACTATTCAATTAGATGTCATCCGAGTATAATTTAAATTCTTTAAATTCTTTGTTCTTTAACAGTATATTTCAGAAGTAGATCTTAGTTCTGAAGTTTTCCAAAGAGCTCAAAATTTATGTAGCTGTGAAAAAACCAGGCATGAGACTGCACAGGCACCCTACCTGAAGCTTATACATTGGTAGTATTTTCAAAAGCATCAGATAACTTTCACTTATTTTTATCTTCACCTCCTGAAATTCAAGATTCGGAGATTCTAAATGAACATTGGCTGCATTTTCCATGGTCCCCAAATCGACTGTATCCCAAGAATAGAAAAAATGGGTGCAGTGGACTTTTGTCTTGATCCTGGTGCCTCAAACCAGGATGCCGCCTTCAGCAAGGGCTTTCATTGGTGTGATGAGCGCATACTTCTTGTTTCTCAGTGATTTTACGGACTCTGCAGCACACGCTTTGATGCTCGATTGCGAGAGTGTACTGTTCTGATGGAGGCTGGGGGCCAGGAGTGGTGGTGGTGACTTTTCTTTGTGGAAGAACATGGAATTTCATTGTAGGAAGGAAGTGGGTTTGTACTGTTCTTGCTGGTAGTGTTAACATTTCTCACCAAGACACTTTTCCTCTATAGGCTGGTCTCAAGGTGAAGGGGATGATGTTCCTTGGAAGAATTTTGAGCCCTATTTAATTGTCCTTGTCTTGTTGCCATTGTTTTTTAGCATCCTCCAGGACAAATAGGAAGGAAATACAGCTCCTGCTCGACTATTTTCCTAGATGATAGCACAGTCAGTCAACCAAACCTCAAGTATACAATTAAATGGTGGGTATACACATTTTTCCTTAACTGAATGTCTTTTCTTTTCCTTAACTGAATGTCTTTTCTTTTCCTTAACCTGATGGCTAACTGGTTGGTTGTGGGGTCTGGGAGTGGTAAGATTGGGCAGGGGGAGGCCATATTCAAGAAGTCTTTTTAAAAAGTGATTTTGGGAGTTAAAATGTGGGGTGTTCAAAATATTTGTCTATATTACCGTTTACATAAAAAGGCCAAATTTTTCAGTGATTTTAAATGTAGGTTAGAGCATATTTTTGAGTTTTGTGCATACTTTCTACCTTCCCACCTGCTAGTGAAGCCATCCTGGCGTAAGTCTGCTAGTATTTTACCTTCAAGGTGTAATGGGTCCCACTTTGACGTGGGGTTGCAGTAGAAAGCAGGCTTGGCACCATGGAAGTGTATTTGCCTGGAGCGTGGAGAGTGGGGTTCTGACCTTGGCTGTCTCCCCAGCAGGGAGGGTGGGCTGAGCCCCCTCGCTCTGGTCTCTTACTGTAAAATGGGGCTTAAGGGAGGAAAGGGGGGCGGTCTTCGGATAAAATCTTTTCCCTTTGTGGTTTCAGTTCTCTTATTTTCAAGGGGGAGGTGGGAGGGATGGAATGCTGGTTTTTCCAGAAATGTTCCCACTAGCATTGTGGTAGGAAGCCTTGATAAAGGTGCTGGGGTCTGTGGCCTATGGCTCAGCTATGAAAAACCTGGGATATTTTGCCTCTGCACTCATTTAAGAAGAGTCCACATTTAACAGCAGTCCACGTTAGCATGTGCGGTGAGTGTTTGTGTTTGTAAATAAGAAGGCTTCTTGTGTTCCAGTGGGCCAGGCATCCAGGCCTCAGAGCCCTGTTCTGCGTGTGCCCACACATGGCAGTCAGGCCTGCCAAGCAGTGGGGACGGTGCCCCCTCCAGGCGGAAGGTGGGAGGTGGGCCCGCCTAGAGCGAGGCCGCCTTCTCCCCTATGGGTTGCTTGTTTCTAAGATCTAAACGGGAACGTAGCTTCTTCCCTCCTTCCGTTGGTGGTTGAGGGACCAGCGGGCATCACCCCACAATGGGCGCTCACGGCTGGGAGCCCGCATGTGCCCTCGCTCCACCGCCCTGCCCTTGGCCGAGCTGCCCTACCCTGGGGCTGGGCTCTGCGCTGGGGTCTGGGAGGTGCTGGGGCAGGAAGCAGGAGCCTGGAGACCTGGCACCTGGCACCCGCTCGAGCCCTAGAGCCCCGCCTCCCTGGGGCCTGGGACCCTCCCTCCAGGACTGGCGGGAGCTGTGGGTTTCCAGGGGCTCGGACTCTGTCGCTCAGTGCTTCATCTGGGGATGACTTCACACTGCCACTGGTTGTGATGCAAACACTCCGGGGCCCAGTAGGAGATCTGGGTGACAATTTGATATTTCAGTGTGGAGTCTGGGAGGTAGAAGCTCCGCAGTCACAAGTGCGGTCTGTGAATCAGTGGTTCCAGCTCGCCACACCCGCAAGGCCCCCGAGGGCTTAGAGCCCCACTGAGGTGTGATGTCTGGCCCCGCAGCCAGGATCTGGAATGTCAACCCCGCCGGGAGATTCTCATAGGTGGCCAAGGCCAAGAACCCCTGGTGTCAGTGAACAACTGCCTTCGAGTTCCCTTGAAAGCTTAACCTGTGGTTAATA
This sequence comes from Tursiops truncatus, assembly GCF_011762595.2. NCBI lineage: Eukaryota > Metazoa > Chordata > Mammalia > Artiodactyla > Delphinidae > Tursiops > Tursiops truncatus. The sequence goes on along the minus strand of NC_047035.1, from coordinate 157,962,857 downwards.
CCGGGAGGAAAAGCAGCTGGACAGCTGGGCCAGTGATGATGGCTGAGTGCCGAGAGGAGGCATCCAGGGTGGATGCTGTGGCTGCCCTGGTCCAGAGGACGCTTCTCCACACCACCCGGACTTGAGATGCCTTCAGTCAGTTGCTTATTTGTTTTAAAATGTGCCGTTTTCAAAAATGTACACTTTGGACCTGGGAGCTGGGTAGGGTGGGCCCTAATTGTAGCAATACCATCAGAATCGTTCCCTGTAAATTCCCGTATGTCACACGTGACCTGGTTCTGGTCATTTTGAGATGTTAGCTGGCCTGGGTAACTTCAGCCAGGGCCTTTGACAGCACGAGGGCAACGAATGTCATGAAGGGCAGGGAGATTGGAAGTCTGAAGGCCCTCCTATTCTAAAATTCTGCCTAACCGTATCCTACACCTGCCAAGGCCCTTGTGACCTCCTGTCCCAAGATGTTAAAATTGATACAAACTCATTAATCAGCTTCCTGTGGGCAGAGTAAGCGTTCGTGGGCTGAACTCGCCTCCTGATAAACCATGTAGGACCTTGGAGAAAATGCTCTGGGTTCTAACAATAGCTTTCTAAGCTAATTTTAGAAGAAAACCCTTCTGGGGAGTTCCTTGGTGGCCTAGCGGTTAGGATTCCAGGCTTTCACCGCCGTGGCCCAGGTTCAATCCCTGGTTGTGGAACAGATCCTGCAAACCACGTGATGCGGCTGGGGTGGGGGTGGGGGGGAAAGGTTACAAAAGAACCAAATGGAAATCCAGGAGTTGAAAAGTACTCTGAAATAAAATTCATATTAAAAAAAAAGAACAAGAAAAGAAATCCCCTTCTGTAAATCGGGGATTGCCAAAATGAACAAACATTTACGAATTCTGGTTCAGGAATGGGTGGAGGGTTGAGAGTGGCTCTAACTGTCAAAGAGAAGCAGCAGCAGTGTGACACATTTGGGCACAATTCTGTGCTCATTTTTTTCACAGGCATAGTATCTTCTCTGAGAACTTGATTTTCACATCTTTCTCCTGAAGGTCAATAGCTGTGGTATGAATTTAGAGTTTGCCACCCACCCCCGTGCCCCTGTAACCGACCCAGGCCCCGAATCCTGTGTGAGCACGGGGATGGTGCTCAGAGGACAGGGGGAGGGCGGTGAGGGCCGCTCGCAGCTGCCCACACCATCCGCGGCCCCGGGCCTGAGGGTCGAGAGCAGCTTCGTACACCCGCCAGAACCCGGCACCTCTGACTTAGCTCTAGGTGAGAAGTACAGCGAGGGTAGTGCCCGCGGTCAGAAACATGTTTTGTTTTCCTGATCAAGAAAATAGCATTTCTTCATTCCCAGCTCCCCTTCCCTCCTGGCTCTGCAGCAAGGGCAGTTGAGCTAACCCTCTGGTCAGCCTGTCCTGGGTGACCTCACCATTTTCTGAGGACATGGCAGACTAAGCAGGCCTCCAAAGCTGGACATTTGGAGTAAAGCCTGAAGCCTGGAATTGATTCTGTTTTCAGCTGACTGTCCTTTGCCCCCGGCAGTCACTTCTTTCACAATGACCGACTGAACTGGCCTGTGGAGCTGGGCCCAACACGTGCATCCTCAGCTTGGTTTTCTCACTTTCCGGGGTATGATCTTGAGTGGACATTGGCCTACAGACTGGCACTGTGTTTTATGGAGGCCTGAGTCATGATAACGTCCAAGCTTGCTTTCAGCTCTGGAGATCTGGGAGACAGTAACCTTGGGGCCCCGAAGACCTTCAGTCCATCTACAGAAGCCGGAAGACCTCTTGAGGTGGAATTATTCATAGGGCAACAACAATAATAATAATAACTTTGCTTTAGAACTTTATATTTGAGATCATGCTTTTATACACTTCATTTGATTGTAATAACCACTCTGTGATGTGGGTTGAATTGTAATTTTTTAGTTGAGGAATTGAAGGCTCTGAGAGGTGGATAAACTCTAATTGATGAAGGAGCCAGTTTTTAAACCCAGCTGGTCTGACTTCAGTGCAGTGGTGATTTTCCTGTGATGTGCTCCCTCACAGGGGAAGCAGGGACCATATTTTTCTCAATCAATCAAAGCAATTAAAGTAATCACTATACCAAACCCAATCATATGAAACATTCAATTTAATCATCACAGCAGGACTGTTAAATGAATAAAACAGTACTTTCTTCCTTTTTCCTAGAGGCAGCATTATAGAATGAAAGGGCATAAAACCATGATACAAGTCGGAAATCCCGACGTCTAGTGTCTCTACCTGATTTTCTTATTTATAAAATAGAATCAGTAACATTTATTATTTCCCATTGCAGGGCTTTTAAGGTACGTGAAGGCACTTTGAAAACTGTACCATTATTTTTTAAACTTCTGAAGTCCCTTCACCCCACTTTCCTTCATCAGCTTAGATGCTTTTCAAGATGTTAGGAGGAAGAGAATATATTACATTTGCTCAGGGATACTTTTAACACTTAGCTGAAATCATTTGAATTAATAGATCTGGAAAGAGAGATTTAGAAGGAGATGCTTTCTTTGATAGAGTGAGATGAGCTATAGTCATGTTGAGTCGTGGGTGAACATCTGAGCTACTCAGAGTCCAGCGTGCATGCCCAGGTCTCTGAGTGAGTGCCGCCGCCGAGTGAGCTGAGGTGTTTGGGACCCAGCCCTCTACCTCCATGTTGGTGCCCTGGATGGCAGTTTCTGTGCTCTGAGAACACAATCTGATGCAGCCAGTTAGCTATGTTCTTAGAAGCTTAAAAAATAAATTTTTGGCCTCCTCAGTACATTTTAAAGTAAAACAAAAATTGTGGAAGGATCTAGACAGGTTGCAAAAGAGGAAATAATAAAAAAAAATTGGGCAGTCAACACGAATAACCCTGCCAACTTGACAGGTGATCAAAGAAACTCAAATTGAAAACGGTTACACTTTTAACCTGTCCAGTTGGAGAACATTTTTTCAAAACATTCAAGGTGAGTGTTGGTGAAGGGGAGGTGAGACAGACACTGGTGGGGAAGTACACTGGTACAGCTTTTCTGCAAAGATACTGGGATGTATATGTGGGGAGCCTTACAGTTATTAATGACCTTAGAGCAAGTAATTCCAAGTACAGGATGTTTTCTTATGGAAATAATATAGTCATAGGTCACACAAATATTTATCATTATGGTGTTAATCATAATTGCAAAAATATTAAAAATAACTTAAATGTTCAATAGTAGGGGGATGGTTAATAAATTATTCAACAATGTAATGGAATATAGTCAGCCATTTAAAGTCACGTTTTTGAATAACACTTTAATGGTAAGAAAAATGTTAATGAGGATAAAAGTGGGATGCAAACCTGTTTGCTTTAGGTAGATACGAATAAATACCTCTATATCTTAAGCTGATAGTAATAATCTGGGCAGAGGAATTATTTTTCTGTATACTTTTTTTATTTTCCAAAAATTTCTTCAATCTGAATGTAACACATTTTATAATCAGAAAAACATTATTTGAAGAAAATTCAGGGGATAGGAATGTCTTCATTAAATCCAGATCTTTTAAAATGTAAAATAAAATTTTAAGGTATTACAAATAAGAGTTACACTACCATTTCAGCAAATGAATGAATAAATTAGGCAGATTTCCAAGAGGTTATTGATTTAAAAGAAAAAATGGCAAACCACTGTGGGTAATATTCACATTTTGATGGTAGTTATAAAGAAACCACTAATTTTCTAAAACAGCAGGTGCTGAGTTGGAGACTTCTAGAGGTGTTTAATTTCACCACCTATTTTTTACATAGTGCCTGTATTTTAAAGTGAAGAAAGCTTAAGGTTTCAGCTAGAAAGAGAAACTTGTTTCTGAATATCACTTGAAGTTTTGGTGTTTCTGGAAAAGATTTAATAATTGCTCAAAATAAGTACCTGATTGATTTACTTTGAAGAATGCATTTTCTTAATCAGCATTGTGAATTAAGTGGGGCTGTTCAGATGGGTCATTTTTTACTTAAATTTTAAATATTTATGGTCAGACTGATGCCAGATAATATATGACATCTTGAATGTGCTTATGAAACACTGAACTTCTGCATTTTATTTTACAGTGTAGCTCTCGCAATATATTACCACATCAAAAACAGGTAGGTGGATTTTGATTAATTTTGTGCTAAAAACATCACACATCATCTACTGTGATGTTTTTCCTATTACATTCTAGTTCCTTAGCCTTTGAGTTTTATATTCTTATTTCATTTTCATAGAATCTCTAAAGTTAGTACAATTTACCCACACTTCCTAGGTAAATGCTGAACTGCTTCTGAGTCAGAGGACACGAAACGAAGCCAGCAAAACAAAGTTTCTTGACAATGTTCAGCCTCCTCTTGACTTTATTTTCTGTATAATTTGCTTAAACATTCTGTCTGTTATAAAATATTTTAACAATTTTCTGTGTGCAGCTTTAACATGAAAAAATGTTTAGTTTATAGTTTCAATTCAGTAGAAAAAGTTTTGTTGTAAATTTAGTCATAAACTATTTTAATGTAGTAGAAATTCTCTCTCTGATAGATGTCTGGAGATAGTTCAGTTAATTTTAAAAGTCAGTTAAAACAGGGACTCACAGAAGAATCATTTAAACATTTACCTTAAGCATTTTAATTCAACATAAAACATGTAAAAGTACACTCATCTGCCAGTTTTATGCAGCACTGAGGCTTCTGCTTTGAGCGTGGGGCATTGATTACTGAAGTGCTGTCCTTTTATAAGCCACACCTGTTTTGTGTGTGTTTTTTGGTTTGTTTTTGTAATCAATAGCGAGAAAACTTGTGACATTTGCTAAACAATGACTATAGAATCTTTTAGGCTTTGACCACACCTGATCTACAGCAAACTTGTTTTTAGTGATTTCCTTTTATTGGGTCTTTATGAAGCATCCTTCTTCGTTTTCATGAGAACAAAGCCACTCTCACTGCAGTCCTCTTCCACTGATGGGTGTGACATTTACCTGTGTTATATGAGTGTAGTAACAGTTCCGGGAACCAGCAAGGTCACCTTTTGGCTAGCGTGGGTCTCCGTGGTGGGGGCCACAGCCCTGGAGTCTATTTTAGGAAGGGGACAAGGGAGAGTTGTGACAAGCAGTGACGTGGAGGGTAGATGACAGAGCTTGTGATGGACAGGTTATGGGAAAACACAGCCATTGGAAGCAAATACCTGGAAAGGTATTCTCTGTAATGACCTTTCTCTGTAGTGTAACTGTGATTCATGGTTCATTATGGTGCTTGAGAAGTTTGGATTTACGAACTTACAAAATGTAGGATACTGGAACTTCGAACCTTGACCAGAATAACTTAGTGACAGTGTAGATTCGTCTTGCTGCTTATTTCTATGATAGTAGTTCACACTTTTTAAACACTTAGGTCTTAACTAGCAATGTAATACCATTGGTGAAACTCAGATGTGTTCTCAAAACAGTTTTGCATTAGCGTCTCCGATTTCTCAGTTCTTAGACTCTATGGGCCTCAAAGCTAATCTGTAGCCATAGCTATTAATAATAAGACCCAACTCCATTAAATGCTTACTCTGACCGCCCTGGTCAGCTCTTTGCATGCCTTATCTCATTTAATTTTTTATAACAGCTCCATGAGGCGATTCTGACATTATCTCCATTTTACAGATAAAGAAACTGAGGCATAGAGAGATGTTTTTAAATAATTTGCCTGAGATTACACAACTAGTAAAGTGGGGAATTGGGAATTGAACCCAAGCAATATACCACTGAGACTTTAAATGATATGCTCTGCTGGGTTAATGGTGATACATTGGGCCGAGAAGAAGTGGAGAGAGTCCAACAGAAAAGTCAGCCTGTGGAAACAAGCATGATTAATTTACAGATTGTAGCCTGAAAGTGTCTTGAGAAGAGGTGTCTGCAGACTCCCTCTTTGATAAGTCATACTGACCCAGCCTCAGGGGCTGGTGATAGATCCCTTAGCTTTGATAGAGACTGTGCTGAGATTCATAGCTTTTAATAGAAGTGAAAGCAAAATCCACTTCTCAGAGGAGTCATTTTAGCTTAAATTTTGAATCCTTATTTATATTTCTGAACCTACATTTTGATTTTTAAAATTACTTGTGAAAGTTTCTCGAGAGTGCTGAATGGTGTTTCAGGGGCTCTCACTCCTCAGGAGAACTGAACAGGGCTGAAGAGCCTGAGGAGTTGGGGGCGTCCCTCACCTTCCTCCTTGAGTACCTGGCAGAGGTGGTTGGCAGTCGAGGGGGATCACGATTCCTCAGCGCCAGGTGCACTTTGTTTTCACCCCACTCTCCAGTCCTGACTGCTTGAGCCGTGCTTTTATTCGGGTTCATCTAAATCTTTGCTGTCTGTCCTGCAGGCTAGTGAAAAGCAGCACAGGTATGAATGCCCAGAGCTTTAAAAACAGTTCCCACTGTGCAAAGACAGGGATGAAAATTGAGCTGGTCTGCCAAGCTCTTTCTTTCGCTTTTATTTTGATGCAGACAGTAAGTTCATAGAACAGAAACTGTAGTGTTTGCCACGGGGCGTGCGTGTTAGGGACAGATCTGCAGCCTTCTGATACTTGCGAGCCTAGTTGACGTTGGAAAATTGTGTGCTGTTAACCAAAGCAGTGGTTTCCAAATTTGGTTTTTAAAGAAATAATTTTAGACAAAACTCAAATGACATAAAACAGATGGAGGTAGAGCCATCACTAGTGGAGTGTGGACGACCCCCCCAGAGCCCAGCGGCCCCGCTGAGCTCACAGTGAACACTGCCACTTTAAATGGGTCTGTGCAGTTACCGGCTTGGTAACAACCAGTTACACTTTTCTACATGTTCCCTCTTGTTTTTCAATATACAATCATGAAACTCCTCATTAGCGAAGTGGTTAAGTTGCATGCTGTGAAACTTTCAAACTAATCTCCAGGACACACTATGAGTGTTCATTGTTACCCTCAGACTTCTTTCTTGTCGACCACAACCTAAGGATGGTTTAAACAGATCTGTCAGCCTTTGCTCAGAAACAAGAGGTTAAAGAAATTTAGATTTGGTTCATTTGAAAACTCAGGAAATGAAAATCTAGATTTTCACTTAATTAAACTAAATGTGATTCATAACCTTTATTTCTTGGACTATTCAAAAATGACTAAGCGTTGTCCCCAAGAAAAACAAATTATAATTCATGAATAATCAGTAGCATCTCTTAACAGCACTGCTTCTGTTTCTTGAAATAACAGCTGAATCAAAATACATTTTTGTTTCCTTTTGACTGGCATTCATTCTTGCAGAAGGTAAACTCCGTTTTCTGTTATTTCTCCCCCCGGCCCGCCCCCCCAACCAGGGACCCAGATGGAAGGATGCTCTTGGATATTTTCGATGAGAACCTTCACCCTCTTTCGGTAACCCTCCCCTGGGGTCTCAGGGTGTTGTCCAGTCGTGTCTCTGTTATTCTTGTTGGGCGGCCAGTCATTGAGAATCTCTCCTTTCCCAGAAATGCGAAGTGCCACCAGATTATGACAAACACAACCCAGAGCAGAAGCAGATTTACCGGTTTGTTCGGACACTGTTCAGTGCTGCTCAGCTGACTGCGGAATGTGCCATTGTCACCCTGGTGAGTGCCCACAGGGTGACGCGGTCGTGGAGTGGGGCGCAGGCAGGAATGTCCGTCACGGACCTGGGAAGCACAGCACCACTTCAGGGTTGTCTTTTATCTGCGAGGGTAGCGACGGGATCTCCTAAAAGAGGGTGCGTGTGTGGTCTGCTCCACAGTGCCCACCTAAAGCCCATTGTCAGATCGCACTCAGAATCAGGAAAGCTGAAATGCTGCGTGCAGGTAAGTGAAGCACGGGGCCCAAGGGCCTGAGAAGGACCAGCGCCTCCTCATTAACGTCCAGGTTTGTGGTGTTGGTTCCCTGCAGAGGTTTAATACCATTGATCAGATGTGATAAGTTCATATATCGGAAGGACTGCTGTAGTTGCTGCCTTCTCTTCTGTGATTTTCATGTAAATATGTGTCTGTAAGATACTCAGAGACAGCATGGACATAAATCTGCACTTTAAGACTTGAGATAAAAATCTGTAACCTTACTTAGACTCTGAAAACCTTAGGGACGGACTCTTTAGGTCAGATCTCATTTGGGAAATAGATTTGGCTGTGTAGCCCATTGTCACTGACCTTTCGTCACTGACATTGTGTGCAACTCAGATAAGAAGTAAGCTCTGCCAGTGCACGGGCTGCCCCGAGGGACCAGAAAGTCATCCCTGCAGTTCCTGAGAAGAGATTGGTGTGTGACAGAAAGTGTACAGGACCCTTTGTGTCTCTGCCACACTAAGAGCCCTGTACTCTCGGATGATTGGACAGTAACCTGTTTGTTTGTTCATTTCTTCTCTCATGGAACTTGCCGCCTGGTAGGTTAACAGACATTCAACAAGTCTTCCTCTGGTGATCTGGAGTGATGATAGGTCCTTAGGTCATGATTGGGAAGCATATTTATTGCTCAGCTTTGTTCCTCCAAAGGATGTCACGTCCTTAACAAAACACACCTTGGGCAGCAGGATTGATATTTTAATGAAAGGAGATTGTGATAAAGGGGAGGGAAGGGTGAGAAAATCAGATGACACCGTGGATAAGATTAGTACTAAAATCCGCACCATGATGAAAGGTTCATTTTGAAGCTTCTGCAGATGGAATGTGGTGGGATTTTTTTTACCTTCCATTCCTAAGAAAACTGTGACCTGACCGTGCCCTGTAGTGCCTTAGAGTTTGGATTTATTAGCATGAAGGAGAAGGTTAGCGTCCTGTGGAGGACACAGTTTCTGCAGAGACATGGAGAACATGTAAAGTGTGTTTCCCTGTCTCCGAGGATGGCTGGGAGGGGTGGCTAGTTTGTCTTGGGAGTACTACGAGAGTGATGTGTATTTGTCAGTCATTGGAACTGCTGAAATCTTCTCTTGTCCTGTGACATCAGCTGGTGGCTTAGCAGGGGATTAGCATACATATATGGCGGTCTTGCTGGCTACAGCCTAAAGGTGAGCAGCTTTGGGGCCCGCACAGCAGGCCCAGCTCTGCAGACGGATTCTCTGGGGCCTGCTTGGTTGGCCGAGTCAGCCTGGGGCCTGTGGGCAGAGGGCAGACAGCTGCGAGCTCTGAGCGAGCCCCATGTATGATGATCCTGCCCTTCTCTCCAGTCTCTAGAGGTAGAAGCAGCCGTTCACAACAGGCCCGGTCTAGAGCTGGCAGAACTGCATCTCTCTCGGCCTTTCTCCTGGGCCTTCTCTTGGCGGCATGCCCGGGGGGAGGCGGGGGGGGCCCACAGTTAGCTCTGCACTGCTGCACACAAGGAACCAGACTGCAGCCTGCCTGTGCAAGGAGCTTCCAGGACCTTCAGCCACTTGCTCCTGGCTGTATCAGGGAGCACCAGTCATGCCAGCCCAGCTGGGTCCCCCTCGAGTGGCCTGGCAGGTCCAGCCATTGCTGCATGGCCATGAGGGCTGCCATTCAGCCCCTGGACTGCAGCCCCAAAGTGCCTCTCAGAGGCTGGTGCTCTGATGTTGAGGCGACCTGTGGAATCTATCCATTCTGACCCCGAAGACTCCCTTTTTAGGTCACGTTAGTGGTTTCTAAGGAAGTCAAAAGCTGTTGTTCAGATGGTGTCCAGTGACGAATCCAAATATCTCATTCTTGTGCTCCTTCAAATACTAGCAAATAGGAAGCGCTGTTGAGGTCCCAGTTGGCTAAGCTCTGGGTACGAGAGTCTTAAGATGAATGGACCCAGTGCTGCTCTTTAAAATCCATTGAAAAGTTCCAGCATCGTCGGAAGTTTGGTCACGTATCCTGGATTCTATGAGCTTGCATTTTCTTCCTCCCCCGTGCCTTTAACAGTTTTATTTTGTACAGTCAACCGAATGCTCTTTGTAGCTCAGTAAGTGCTCACTGGCCTGTATTTTCTAGAGACTCCCAAGGACGGTCCTTCTTATGAAAGTAAATCTGCAAATTTAATTGAGCAAGAGTGTCCTGTTAGCAACGGTCTAGGGAATGGTGTTGAGAAAGAATCAATTGTCTGTTATTTTACTTGGCAGAGAATTAAAACACCCAAGTGGGAATTTACTAAAGAAATTGCAGCTGACCCTTGAGTATAGCTTTACTGGCAAGTTCTGCTAAATTACATGCTGTTAAGTGGCGCTTATTATGAATGCCTTATCTCCCAACATAACAACTGCCTTCCCTCAGTAATGGACTGTATTTTCATGTCTGATTCCTCTAGTTAGCCCTAGTGGAATATCAGACATGGTAGATGCCCGTTATTTTTTTCTAAATGTTATCTTAAATATTATCTAGTGTACCTGTTAATATCTATCTACTATGGTAAAGTAAGAAGAAAATTGAGTAGCCTTCTTTCTGTACTGAGTCAATGAGGAGCTGTTTCGTTGGGGAGCTTGGAGAGGTTTACATAGCTCGTCTGTATAAAGGAATAGAGTCTTAGGGATCTGGATGAAGACTGTTCATAACAAGTGCTTTAAAAAATCTGGAGTTAGGTCCAGCTTCAGTTTTCTGCTTGTTTTTTTTTTTTAAGAAATATTTTATTTTATTTATTTTTTGGCCGCACCACAAGATCCGCTTGTGGGATCTTAGTTCCCCGACCAGGGATTGAACTCGCGCCCTCGGCAGTGAAAGTGTGGAGTCCTAACCACTGGACCACCAGGGAATTCCCTATCATACATCTTTTTGATTCTCTCCTTGGTAGAATGAGAAGAATTAGTCATCAACCTTTGTAAAAACTATGGAAGTAATCATTCCACAGTTCAGAAAAATGTAAAACATACCAATAAACAGATTTTTATGAAGGGGGACTTTAAAAGGCATTCGTACCTTGTGATCCAGCTTAAGCAGTGGGCTTTGTGGATATTTCTGATGTTTGTCTTCAAACTAAATTATGGCAGTTTATAAATCCTATATTACAATTGGTTTCATTTTACAACTTCAGCTGGAATTATTTCATTTAAAAACAATCACTTCAGGGACTTCCCTGGTGGTCCAGTGGTTAAGACTCCATGCTCCCAATGCAGGGGGTCTGGGTTCGATCCCTGGTCAGGGAACTAGATCCCGCATGCCGCAACTCAGCCTGCATGCCTCAACTGAAGATCCCTCACGCAGCAACGAAGCTCTGATGTACTGCAACTAAGACCCGGCGAAGCCAAATACATGCATACATACATACATACATACATAAATATTAAAAAAAATAAGATACTTCACACCCATTAGGATGACAATAATTAAAAAAAAAATACAGACAACAACAAGTGTTGGCAAGGATGTGGAAACACTGTAACCCTTGTGCATTACCGGTGGGGATGTAAATGGTTCAGCTGCTGTGGAAGATAGTATGGTGGTTCTTCAAAAAATTAAACATAGATTATGATATGATCCAGCAGTTCCACTTCTGGGTGTATACCCGAAAGAATCAAAAGCAGAGACTCGAACAGATACTTGTACACCAGTGTTCACAGCAACATTATTCACAGTAGCCGAAAGAGGAAACCACTCAAATGTCTGTCAGTGGATGATAGATAAACAAAATGTGGTCCATACATAAAATGGATCATTATTCAGCCTTGAAAAGGGAGGACATGTTGACACATGCTGCAATGTGGAACATTATGCTCAATGAAAGAAGCCAATCACAAAAGGACAAATACACTGCGATTCCACCTATGTAAGGTACCTAGAGTAGTCACAGTCACGTAGGCGGAAAGTACAAAGGTGGGTGCCAGGGGCCAGGGGAGGGGAAGTGGGGAGTTGTAATAGGTACAGAGTTTCAATTTGGGAAGATGGAAAAGTTGTGGAAATAGAGATAGATGGTGGCGATTTCACAACACTGTGACTGTTCTTAATGCCACAGAAATGATTAAGTGGTAAATCTTATGTGTATTTTACCATAATAATTAAAAAAATACGTTTATCAACACTGCCTGTAAATCTACAATTACCTCAAAATAAAGAGTTTAATTTAGAAACAACTACAGATAGAAAAAAATAGGTTTCTTTCACATCCTTTGTTCTCCTTCTTGGCACGTTGGTGGTTTTGTTTTGTTTTTTTTAAACGGAACTTTTTTTTTTTTTTTTTGGCTGTGTTGGGTCTTCGTTGCTGCATGCAGGCTTTCTCTAGTTGCGGCGAGCAGGGGCTACGCTTTGTTGTGGTGCGCGCGCTTCTCATTGTAGTGGCTTCTTGTTGCGGAGCACGGGCTCTAGGAGCACGGGCTTCAGTAGTTGTGGCTCGCGGGTTCTAGAGCGCAGGCTCAGTAGTTGTGGCGCACGGGCTTAGTTGCTCCGCAGCAAGTGGGATCTTCCCGGACCAGGGGTTGAGCCCGTGTCCCCTGCATTGGCAGGCGGATTCTTAACCACTGCGCTACCAGGGAAGCCCAGTGGTTTTTTGAATGTGTGTTGATGTCATAGTTGGTAGAGTGAGAAATTAACCCGCAGCTCCTAGAACACTTTCCTGCCCCGGAGTCTTAAGGGCCGGCCTCATTCACACATCCAGTTACGGAGTGTGCCTCTCAGCCCATTTTGCCTCAGACTCGTTGAGCCCTTTGACTTTTTAAAATACATGTGATCAGGCTGTCAGCTCCTGTTTAAAGCTGAGCTGGGGGAGTGCAGTGAACAGCTGGGAGTTGGTTCGCGTGTGTTGGCGGGTGTGGAGCAGTAACAAGGCAGGTCACCGGGCGCCGGCGTGCTCGTGTCTTCCAGGTGTACCTCGAAAGGCTTCTAACATATGCAGAGATTGACATCTGTCCGGCCAACTGGAAGCGGATTGTTCTGGGGGCCATCCTGCTGGCCTCCAAGGTATGGGACGACCAGGCCGTGTGGAACGTGGACTACTGCCAGATCCTGAAGGACATCACGGTGGAGGACATGTGAGTGTGGGCGGGGGTGTCTGCAGAGGAAACCCTCCCCTTTGTGGACCTGCTCAGTGTGGTTATGAGTGGATGTGATTGCACGTCTGTTGTGGGCTGGCCGAGCAAGGACACAGTTGCTGAAAGCCTTATTCTAGGCGAACCTTCCTTTACCTTCCTGCTCCCTGTCTGCATTGGGGCTCATCCCAGCTCTGTATCTACTGCAGACTGATGACTGGCAGCAGATGGGCTAAAATGTTACCTGTTTCTGTTCAGAGAGAAGACTTTCACTGCTTTTGTCACGTTTTGCAAGTTCAGTTGCTTAAAATGAGCATTGTGTCCTCGAAGTCCCCCTGTGCTGTCCTGGTCGGGCTGCGTGTTCTCAGGGCACCATCCTGAGCTCACACTTAGCTGCGGCCCAGGGGCTGGGGTCCCAGGGGCTGGGCGTACAAGAAGTGGAGTCAGAACCTCCCAGGAGCGATGAGCTGTTTTGGAAACACTCAATCAGATGAATTTCTTACAGTTCCTTATGGTTTACAGGCATTTCTGACATGATTCTTGCTAATATTTTTCTCGTCTTGTTTGGCTTCCTTGAGGAAGCTCTGAGCTGGAGCAGGTTCCACTGTGTCCCGGTCCACATACAGGTCCCTGGACCCAGTGACCAGTGTGGGCTCCTCCCCACCCTACCCCCCCTCTTCCGGTTGCTGGTTCGCTGGGCACCCCATTTTTGTGCTGCCCTGGGAGCTCCTGTTTGTGTTTTCGGTCTTTTGCCAGAGCCTTTTCCTGCTGCATACCTGTATGACTCCTTCCTACATGTCATTCTTTATCATAAAAAGTAAGACAAATATGAAGTTTTTGACAGCAAGAAAAATAAAATGAGCATAGTTTTAAAAAATTCCTGATTACATTTCAAGGTGAAAACAGTTACTAAGATAACTGTCATCCAGACCGTAAGTAGGTTGCTTCCACCTTTGAGCTGCTGTGAATAACACTGTCGTGAATATGAACACGGGTGTGCAGATACCTCCCAGAGGCCCTGCTCTCCGTTCGTTGGGATCTATGCCCAGAAATGGGATTGCTGCTTGTTGGCTGGTCTTTAAAGTGAGCCCAGTTTTCTACAAAAGCCGACAGGCCATTAGGTGATGAAAACAACTCTCTTTACTCCATTTTAGAACCCCATTTGCAAGTTGCTAAATGGCATCAGTTCAGTTGGGTTTCTTTACAGCGTTGATCTAACGTAACAAATATTTCTTAAATTTTTTTGTTTATTGACTTGAATTTATTATAAAGTTTTACATCAGAACTATTTCCTTATAATTATCCCCTTCGGGGCAGTAAATCCATCAAGCCCGTTCTCTCTGCATCACTTAGTTTTTTGATGATTTATCACATAACAAGCTGTCAGATGTCCCTGGAGGATGTACTTCTGCCGTTTGGAAATTCAGATTTGGGGAATTATTTTTATTTTCTAAATCTTGCCTTAGTTGGAAAACACAGAAGCTCTAAAATCTTTATTTCCCCCAAACTTAAACATTCTGTTCAAGAAAACTCTCAGTATTCAGGAAGGCTGTTTTTTCCCTAAGGAACCCTGGGAAACTGCCACCTTGTTCAAAACAAGATTCCTCTTGACTTTAATCCTAGTTATACCCTCAACAAGAGGCAGTGGTGTCTAGATACCATTTGGGGCAGGAATAGCTAGCTGACTAGTTCTCTTAACATTTATACTAAAAACTTGCTGGCATTGGAGAATGGGATCTGCAGTGGCACCTCTTAGCCACCGGGTGGCAGTCTGTCCACAGGCAGCTCCCAGGTTGCCCAGGAGAACACTTCCGCCTTAGCGTATTTTTGACACTTAAGATTTTACCTGGGTTCCAGTATTTCACAGGATGACTTCTTATTAAATCTCACTGAAAGGAGCCATAAATACAAGTCATGAAAAGTGTAAAGTTTAGCACAACACACACATTTGGGGCTTTACTCCTTTCTCGAAGCTGCATCGAAGCAGCCCCTCCGATTAAATGACCTGAATGCGACGTCTTGGTTCCTCCCCCTCTGAGGCGCTCAGGCCTTCGATAACGACTTGCTGAGGTTTCTCGCTTCTGATCTGCCTGGGAGCTTCCGTCGGGGAACCTGCCACCCTGCCGCCTCAGTGCTCCCGCCCCCGTTGTCATAGCAGCGCTAGACGGGCTCGGATGGCTAGATGGGGCCCCTGGCCGGGAGCAGACGAGCTGCACGCCCTCCCCCGCCCCCCCCGCCGGGAGCAGCCCGCCCCCACCTGGCTCCTCCCCGCCGGAGCTGGTCGCTTCCTGGGCTCAGTTCAGCTCTCACTTCCCGGAAGCCTTCCCTGGATCCCTCCGCCCAGGCTGAGCTTGGTGCGCTCCTTTCAGTAACAGGAATTATGGAGCACCAACCTCATGTCAGGTGCTGAGCTGGGGCCAGGCTGCACCATCAGCTGTCACGGTTTCTGGCTCCGAGGAGACAAGGAGGGGAGACTGTGATAAAGGACAGAAGTGATCCCGAGGTGCTGCCTGGAGAGGTGGCCCTGGAGCAGTGCTCCCAGACAGACCTGTCGCTGAGGACGCTTCTCCCCCGGCAGTAACTACCGAGAAGTAGGCCTGATGACAGGGAAGTTTTCAGATGCATTCTGGCCGCCCTGGTTCGTCTTCATACAGCTGGTTGGCTCCCTTGTGGACCAGGGGCTGTCGCTGAGTAGTTCTGAGGGGGCGGACAGGACCAGCAGCGGCAGCTCGCAGGAGAGTTAGAGATGTACGTTCTCGGGCCCACCCAGACCTGCCGGATCAGATGGGTGGGCCCAGCAGGGGGTCCTCACATGCCCTGCAGGTGATGGGTGTGCGCTGGGGCTGGGGAACCGCTCCTCCTCCCGTGGTCCGGAGGAAGGCCGGTCAGCGCGTCCTCACCTCTCCTCCCGGGAAGGGCAGTCCTCTGGGTCTTGGGGAGGCCTGTCCTCCAGGCTGCTGTCCGCCCTCACTGGACCCCACTTGACAGCTCTCGACTGCATCTTCTGCCCTGTTTGAGCCAATGGCTCACGCGGAAAGGTGAGGCCAGAGCCTGCCGTGTGTGTGTGCGCGCGCGCGCGCGCGTGCACAGATGTACTCAGTCTCAGTGTCAGGGTCGCCCTTAAGCACTTTCTGGTGATCATCCCAGTTAATCAGGACTCATCCTTCCGGTCACTGGACCAGGTGGACTTGGCTGTGTCCAGCAGCCTGCCCAGGCGGCCACAGGTGGGGACAATGGCTGAGCTGTCCGTTTGTGGCTTTCTCTGCAGGAACGAGCTGGAGCGACAGTTCCTCGAATTGCTCCAGTTCAACATCAACGTGCCCTCCAGTGTTTATGCCAAGTATTATTTTGATCTTCGTTCTCTGGCGGAAGCCAACAACCTGAGCTTCCCCTTGGAGCCCCTTAGCAGGGAGAGGGCCCATAAGCTGGAGGTAAGAGGTGTTGGTGCCCGGCGGGTGCACTGCTGCCGACTGAGCTGTGTACTCGCGGCAGTTCCTGATACTGCGTGTCGTAAAATAAGGACGAGGTGCCCTGGATTTAATTTGTACAACCTAATATTTTAATAACCTTATTAATGGCGGTTTTTACTTAATGTGCACTGATTGTTTTTTAAGTCAAAGAAGTTTTTTAAAAACCCGTTTTTTAAAAAATGTACCCACAAAAAGAGTGTTCCCAGCATGCACTTTTATAAGGAAAAAGTTACCAGATGACCCTACCGATTGGGAATCCAAAAAAGTTTGATTCTGCCTTTTTATTTTTCATTTTTTCAAAGTATTTTCTCCACAGCCCAGTTAGAGCCAGGGCCAGCCCCTGTGGTCTTGGCCTGGGTTCTGGGCCATCACTGATAAGCTGTGTGACTCTTGTGTCTTGCACTTGTGTGTAGCTCAGCTTTGCACATGCCCAGCTCTTCCCATCCGACTTTGACGGCTGAAAGTGTGGGGACAAGGAGGCTCACGGGTTAGAGCCCTCCTTCAGAGGAGGCGCAGAGGCCCTCTGCACCTTCATCCCGAGTGTCCTCAGTGCCGAGGGCCGGCCAGGGCGAGGGCGCTGGCTCCCGGCTGACCTGATTACTTCCCCTCTGCCCCCAGGCCATCTCCCGCCTCTGCGAGGATAAGTACAAGGACCTGCGAAGACCCACGAGGAAGCGGTCAGCGAGTGCTGACAATCTGACTCTGCCCAGGTGGTCCCCGGCCATCATCTCCTAACCGTGGGCGTCCCCGCTGGAGGCGGTGCCATCCCTCAGTTTCTCCTTTAGTTCGAGAAAAGACAGTCTTGGGGTGGTTTGGTTTTGTTTCTCTCTTCCTTTTTTTAAAATTCATAGCTCCGCCAGGCTGCCTTGATGAGCGCCTCCGCGCCACGCGCACGCGCAGCAGGGCTCCGAGGACGCGAAGTCGGTACCGTGGGATCCAGTCCAGCCTTCCCCAGCCCCGGAACAGCGCTTCCTTCGTGGAGGAAAGACTCTAACCCTGGAGGAGGAAGGGAAGGGAAAGGAAGTCGGCTAGAGGCACGGAAAGCGGCTTGGCCACTTCCTAAGCCCCCCACCGTCGGTCAGTAGCCGGAACCGACAGGAAAGCCCGGCGTAGGTGACGAAGTTGGATGTGCATTCAAGTCACACGCCGCGTTCACCGCCCCACCTGGATCAGTATGTCCCGTAAGACTTCTTGCATTCCTTCTTGCTGCTTCTCGGGGGTTTGGGGGGGGGGGATTTTTGTTTGTTTTCTTCTGTTTTGGTTTTGGTCCCACAGAGCAGAGAATATAGTTTGTACCCACCATGGCACAGACATCCAAATAAATAGTACTGGCTGTTTCTCTCTGCACAACTCCTGCGAGCTGTCTTCTGAGCTTTCTTCCTCTCCAGGGGGAGCACTTGTCACGTTTCTGTGCACCTTTATTTTAGCCGGTTTTCTCCACAGTGGCAGAATCAACTTGACTGTAGTGCTGAACCAAACGTAGCCCTTTCCCCCGACTCCTCCCCCCGGGAACATTCTAGATCACATGGGTGCTTGTGCCTTCTGGTCCTGCGGTGGTTTCTCTCTGCCCTGACGTCCTGGTGGAGGCTGCTCCCCCGCAGCCCGCGTGGGAGCCCTTCCTCCCCCTGCCCACCCCCTCCTCTACTTCCACGTCCATTGTGCAAGCAATATTCCTCTCAATTTTTATATGTTTACTTTAAATCAAAGTTAGTCTATTTGTATAAAATTTTTTAAAAATCTAAAATTTAAAAAAACGGGGGTGGGGGTGGGTATTCCCGTGGAAGATCATTGAAGGGCAAAATGTTCCTATTTACTGAGGTATTTTTCACAGAATGATTGAATAAAAAACTCAACTTGCATTTTCATTGTGGGTGTTTAGTGAAGTTATACAAAATTAAACTGTGAAGGTTTATGCGTCATTAATTATGACCACCTCTTTTCATTTCTGACTATCCCTCATTTCCTTATGGGCTGGATAAAAATCTGTTACGGCAAGTAAAATTAAAGGGTTAACGATAGAATACCACGTCAGTCTTAAGAATCTGGGTCAGTGAAGCATACAATGCTTTGGGGTTTGCACATTTTCTTGGGTCACAAATGACAGAGGTTTCTAAGTTTCTCCTTCATCAGGTCTTTGAGGCAAATGGCAGCAGAAATCTGTGTTTCACCTTCCTCCTGTGTGAGCTTGGAAGACTTTGGAATCTTAGGTTATTAGTCTGTGCCCTAAACTCATCCACCTGCTCCCCGGACATGCCTGCTCCAGATGAGACATGCTTTGCTTAATGGGAGGGACTCGGAAACACCCAGCATCCCAAGAACACCAAGCCAAGTACTAGTCAGGTTCTGTGAAATTTGTATCATGTGTAAATGGAACTGTTTGGGCCAGAAATACTGTCAGATTCTTTCTGGCTTAAACTTTCAAAAGCAAACAAGCAGAATATGAAAAGTTAATTATCTTTCCATTATAATTGTGTTGATACACTCTGTATGGGTTCCAGAATCAGCTTCTCTTGTCAAGTAAGAGTTGGATTTAGAATTTGAAATAGAGACCTAAACATATAGAAAATATCATTTTATATTCCCTAATCTATATAGCTTAAAAAGGGACATATTTTCTTAACTGAATACGAATACCTCTCAAATTAGTTCCTCCCATGTAAAGTATCGTATTTTACCCAACATCCATTTCAGGAAAGAGGTTCTGCTGCCTTTAAAGCAGACATCTTATTTTTATCCCTTTTATTTGAATGAGAGAGATTTGAAAATTGAATAATGTAAATATTTCAATGCATCTGCTATTATTTTATGGAGTTTATTAAACTACTTAAAAAAATTGTATAGTCTATTTATTGTATGTATGTACATACAGTCTGGTAACTGAAAGTGGGTTCCGTAAAACCTGACTCAGTCTTGTTTAGACTATGAATATTGTTTTAGCCCTGTGCACTGGACTCTACCTCTGTATAGGAAAATTTTCCATATAAATGAGCATTGATCTGTATTAATTGGTTATGTTTCTTACACTAAGGATTTTTAAAACTCTGCTGTAAGTGTAGATTTCAGTTTTACTTTTGCAGTGTGAATCACTTGACACAAAGGTAGATACTTTAGGTTTGTTTTATTTTTCTACATGATGATGGAGACTTACATTTTGTTCTCTGGTTTGTTCTAAGTTTGCCAAAAAAACACCCGACAACAACCAGTACAGTACCTATTGATAAATCATCGTGATGTAATTTGTTTGCAAGGTGATTCATGCCCTACAATTAAAGCTGTATTGCTATTTAGGAACACATTGTCTTAGTGTAGTTTTTGAATGGACAGTTTTCATCATTAATGAAGGATGAAGAAAACCACACAATTTACTGACTTTAAGTTTAGATTTGACTTAACAAATGAAAGTATCTCAATGAATTTTTCCTTTTTGGCTTTTTTTTCTTTTTAAACTGGGAGAAGAGAAAGAAGTCAGGGATTTAAAACCAAATTGGAGGGCAAGGTGGGAGGTCCTACCAAGATCCCCGACGTGCCCTGTGCCTTATGCGCTGCCTGAGGCCATCGTCTGGCTCCTCTCCCGGGCTGGCTGGCTTCCCGAGCCTCTCCTTTTGGCCTTTGGCAAGACCATCTCCATCTTGGGCTTTCCCTTGGGTCTGGGGGTTTTGATCCTCAGCTGAGCTGCAGAGCAGAATTTTGGGAGTGAGCGACTCTGATCCTTTCAGGCTGCTTTTGGTAACCTCTCACCTGGGGCTGTATTTTACAGCTTTGAATTTTTTAAATAATAAAATATAATTCCTAGTTCATTGTAGGTACTTATTGTTAGATAAATGGATACAGAGAGCAAATAGTGCCTACCTTCCTGCTGCATTTTTTGAATATGACACTGAGATAAAATTGAACAGGTTTTGTGGATGCTGAGTGAACCAGTTCTTTTCAAGAGCAGTGGAGAAGTGTTGTTATGTGTTCGGTAGGTGCTGAGTGATCCTCAGAAGGACTGGGGCCTCCTGGAGGCCTAGCAGAGCTCTCCACTTGTGTAGCAATGCCCTGTTTCATCTGTGATCCCTTCAGCCCCCTTGGCTTCAGTGGAGTCAGCGTCTCAAGACTCCCATTGGATGGATCATGGAGACATGGATTGTCTCCTGAAAGGCCAACCAGGGAGCCCCTAACCTTGTTGAAAAAGAGAAGGAAGTAGGGAACATACCCTCGAGTGAAATGGGAAAAGGACACTGAAGGACTAATTTGGGATTCGTATTTTAAGCTCTGTGGGTTGCAAGGAAGGCCCCTGCACACAAGCGCATGCAGGTCATGACTGGCAGCCCCCGAACACCGAGCCTTCCCAGCACTTCTGCACCGAAAACAGATCATCCCGCAGGTGCCAGCAGACCCCATCAGGGGAAGGGAGGCGTGCAGGGGCTCGCAGTTGCCAGGGCTGCTGGACTCGGACCGGCCTGGGGCAGGGGCTTCCTTCCACTTCTTCCTAGTAGGTTTTCTTACTAAGTTTGCATGTCTGGAGCTGCTCAAGGTCAACAGTGTCACTTCCATTAGAAGCGTTCATCTCTGACTTGAAAGGGTCACAGGAGGCCTCTGTGTGTCTGCATCGCTGTGAGTGTGGGCTGTAGGTCAATGCCCGGGAGGTCCTGGTACCCACGTTGTCCATCGTAGGTCTTGTAGGAAGCACCCTGGAGGAACCTGTGTCCTTTAGGGACTCGGTCTGGGTAGGGAGCTTTATTCCTTAAAGAACTTTGTTTCAACAGAATGCAGGATAAAAGTACGGCATTCCAAAGTAACTGCCACTTTGAACAAAAATATTAAATGTAACTAGAACTTAGGCATAACATTTATAGTAACAAACATTGGTATTGATTTGTATTGTAATGGAACCTTGGGTTTCAGTCTCAGACCAAAGTTAACTTGCTTTGCCACCTTGGACAAGTTACTTCACCTCTCTGGATCACTCAGTGAATTTGACTGGCAGAGATACACTTGCTCACATTTTCACCACCTGTCTTACTGTTTCTAAACACACTCTGCTCAGCCATTCTTGCATCACGATTGGTGGATGCTGCTCTGCATGGATGTAGGAAGGCTGGACCCACTGAAAGACAAGTCCGAGCTTATCTGTGAGTTTCCCCGGGGAAATCGGTTGTCTCTTCCAGGGCGCCCTCCCAAAGAAGGGTGGCTGTCGGCAGATACAGCTGTTCTTAAGAGGAGGATGTGGTATCCAGAATTCAGCTGCTGTCTGTCCTTCCTGGGTCTGCCCTAATGCACCTCAATCTGCAGCTTGTCCAGTTGGGTCTTACTGTACCTTGTGGTTCTTGTCCATGTTGATGGACAATGAAAATCTTGCAACAGTGAAGTTGGGCGTTGGAATCCTCCCCTGACAAATGTCTTGAGAAGACATCTTTGTGTTAGCCCCCAGGTGATGCTTCTCCTTCTTAGACCTGCAGACCCAAAGCTCTGGGGGCCACCCTGGAGGAGGAGGCCTTCACTCCCACCCTGTGGCACTTCCGTGGAACTTGGCCACTTGCAGGCTTCCCAGATCTGCCTCTGCTCACCAGCTCCTGGATCTTCTGCAAAGGACTTGCATTTGGGGGGATCAAAGGAGTTGGGGGTCCACTCCAAAGAGAAGAGCCGCATTTGGGGGCAGCATAAGGTAAAGCAGTGACTGTGCAGGGTCAGGGCACACGGTCTGGCAAGTCTCAGAGCTTGGCTGGATTCCCAGAGCTTCATCTTTCTTTAAAGCAAAGAAATGTGTCACCCCCTGGGTCACCCTAAGATCCTTCCACTCCTAATACTCAGTTATCCTACGAATCACTTAGTTATTCTGAGATTTCCAGGAGCACTGTTGGGACTCACAAGAGATTTACTCACCCCTGCAATATTACGAAAACAAACAGAATTTGGGAAAGCCTACCGTGAAGCGTTCCAAGGTCTCACCGGGGAGGGAAAGACGAATCTGGTTGGTGCATTTTCTGCTTCCAGTCAGGACCGTGAGTGTGCAGGTGGCCCACTGTCACTGAGGCAAAGTGGACACAGAAGGCCTGGGGCACCATGGGGATGGGACCACCAGGGCGACGGGACCACGTACAAACGGGTTCGACCAAGGCAGGAGGCAAGGAGACTTCATGCAGATGTTCATCTGACGAGAGTCCCAGGCGGTAACTGATCACCCTCTTGTGTTTCTGGTTCTTTTTCTTCTTCATCATCATCTTGTATTTTCATTTTTATTATATTTGATCGTTATCTGCATCTCTTCTATCAGCTTTTATAGTCCTATACTGACTGATGGCCTTTCAGAAGGCCAACAGTGGATTTAAAAGTACATTGGTAAGGAAAGACAAGATAGGGGTAGGGGGAGTAAGAAGTACTAACTACTATGTATAAAATGAATAAGCTACAAGGATATATTGTATAGCACAGGGAATAGAGCCGATGTTTTATAATAACTATAAATGGAGTATAACCTTTAAAAATTGTGAATCACTGAAATTTATATAATATTATAAATCAACTATACCTCAATAAAATATAGTAATAAACAATAATAAAAGCTTACAGAAAGTATTAAAAAAGTACATTGGTAAAGTAGATTGGCCTATAGATAAAGTGACTCTTTTAAAGCTTATGTTATTAAATGTAATGGGGAATTTAATTGGTGAGATTTTAATGTCTTCAAATATTTATGGCTATTCTGCTTTTTCATTTTTCAGAATTTCTCTTAGGCTTCCAAGATTTAAAAACAAAAAGGTTTTGTTAACACATAGTGAAAAATACATTTCTGTGACATCTTTGTAAGATTATTTCATGGTGCTGTAATCTGAGCCCTCTTTGGAAGAAATGTGGATTTAAATTACGGAAGAGTTCCCTGATTATTGATTTCTGAAGGATTGAAAAAGTTAATGGTACAAGGGAGAAAATGGTACACTAAAACTCTTAAGGCATCCCCAAAGAGCTCTTGTTCATTAAGCCTTAGTGAATTCTTCAACATGCAGCCCCTCTTTTCCCGACTTTGTTTATTCAGCAAAGCCAAGAATGTGACCCCCCCCCAAATTTTTTACACAAAATTAAAATGCTATGTACTCATCAGAATAGTCAGAATCTTATTTTCCTTCTTAACTTACAAGTAGTGATCATGCAGTGAAGTAGATGTTCCATGTTGCTGCTAATTTTAGTTTGTCAGCATTTTCTGGAAGCAACCAAAAGTCATATGTATTTAGACAGCTATGATTTCTGCCAACCCAGCTGGCTTCAGGAACTGGGGGGGGGTGGTTCATTCTTACTTTATGCCGAAATCTGTTTGGGATGATGGCTGTTACCATTGGTCTTTTGACCTCTGATTTGCATTTATTTGAAAAATTTGAGTTGATTGTCCTTAATAAATAATCCCATTCCTATGTATTCTTACTTGGATAGCCCATGAAAACAAAAATCAGAGTTTAATTCACTGAGTAAAGCATTAGCCTTATTTTATAAGTGCTAAAGAGCAAGCATAATTTATTGCACAAATAAAACGAATAGTATGTGATTTTTTTCCTTAAATTCCTGCAGACACATGGATTTGGAATTCCTTTTCTAATTTGTGATTTTTCTTCCCAGGAACACACTGGCTTACCACGCCTCACAGCACAAAGTGATACATTTCATGTCCTTAGGCTAAAATATTCTAGTAGATCCATTTTCAGAACTTAATCCCAGTCTTGAAATATTTAAATTCTTTTTTATATTTATTCCCCGGCATGAGCCTGACGCCTTGCATACATTGTTAATCCTTTGGGTGAAAGAGGATCAACCCAACAGAAATATTCCTCTTTACATTACCTCCTTGTGGAATAAGGAAGGAGCAGAAAGGGATGTAAGAACTTGTTCATCTAGAATCAGAAAATCTCAGTGTTGGAATCATCATCCACATTCATTTTCAGATGAGGAAATTAGGTTCAGGATGTGAAATGAACATGAAGGTCAAGTCTGGCTTTGGCTTTGGTAGCTAACAAATAATTGGTCCTGATGGGAACCATGTTGATTTTTCACCTTGAGTACCTTGAGGACTAAAACCTCATTGCAAACCAATAATTATGTAAGTGTTGATATTCAAAAGTCACACGTTCATAACTCCGTTCCATTTGAATCTATCCTTCATTTAAGATGAACACAACTGACGGAAGTTATGGGTCCCATGTTGAACTGAGTTGCTGACTATGAAGCTAATAAGTCTAAAGCTTCCCTGACATCTACATTCCTGATTACATATTTGCAGCAATGAACCTAAAAGATCAATGTTATATTTACAAACTCCAGTGGTAAAATATGTGGACAGATCCTGCATACAGTTGGACATAATTTAAAATGTATGCCTCGTCCTTGGAGCTGTTCCTTTTATGCCACTCTTTACAGTCAGTAAGGACTCAGGGAGCCCTCCATGTGCACACAGTGCTGTGCTGATAAAAGAAGGGAAAGACACTGTCCCTGCCCTTCTGGAGCTTACAGTTGAAGTACAAAGATGAAGTGTTTTTTTCTCATAAATGAGGGGACAATAGGAAATTAGAATATAGACAGAATGGAATTAGAATAGACAGAATCTATGGATCTAAGGATCATATACTTATAGCTTAGTGAAAATAGGCTAATGGACTACAGAAGTCAGGAAAGGCTTCCTAGCAGATGTGGGACTGTGGCGGAGCCCTGGAATCTTTGTAGGATACAAACTGGAAGAGAAAAGGGATTCTAAGCAAAGATAACAAGTGTGGCATGGTGAGGCTGAGGACCAGTGTGAAAGGATAAAAATATGTGCAGTACATCCAAGGGATACTGAGTAAGCAGGGCTGGGTTTGTCGGACCTGGAAACCTGGGCTTCTGCCAGGAGAGATCGGATCTGTGTGCTCACATTTTCATTCCTCCAACAAGGCAGCTGCTGGAGATAACTGCCTGGCCTCAGATGAGTTCTGCTATGGATTAGCTCTGTGACCCCAAGCAAATCACTTAACCTTTCTGAACCTCCATTCTCGCATCTGTAAAGCGAGGACCAAAATAGTACTTACCTCCTAGGACGAATGAAGATTCAGATGAGAAGAGAACCCGTGCCTGGAACACAGTGAATGTTCAGTATGTGTTCGATATATTTTGATTCTGGCCTGCTGCCTGTAAGGACCAGGCTTCCTAGGCAAGCCCTTCATCCTACTTTGCTCACCTAGAGAAGATCATCCTGAACGCAGAGAGGATGTGGCAGCAGCAGCATCCTGTAGAAAGCCATTCTCTGAGTCATCCCCGAGGACCGCAGGCTGGGGACTGAGGCAGCCTAGGCCACAGACTCAGCCTTCGCTTTTGCAGAGTCAAGAGACCCAGAAGGGCTGGGCAGGGTAGCTGAGGAGAAAGGAAGCACAAGAGGAAGTAAGTTTTCTCAGTGGGGATGAATCATCCAGTAGCTATTTGAACCCGTTTCCCCAGGGAGCATCCTTGCCTCAGACAGGAACCCAGCAGAGTTAGAGCCAATGACATGGGCATCAGCTTTGGCTTCACTGGAATGGCTAACATGCTCACATCCCCAAGCCCTCCCAGCTGCCATTTATACATGGAGAATGAACCCTTGGC
Organism: Tursiops truncatus; assembly: GCF_011762595.2. Classification (NCBI taxonomy): domain Eukaryota; kingdom Metazoa; phylum Chordata; class Mammalia; order Artiodactyla; family Delphinidae; genus Tursiops; species Tursiops truncatus. The sequence continues at coordinate 157,936,915 of NC_047035.1, read as the reverse complement.
CACACACCACGAGAAGGAAGAGTGACTTGGTCTCCCCAGGCCATTAAAGAGTTTCCATGCCTCAAAACGCAACTAGTAAACAAGCACTAAAAGATCTGCATTGAAGGTCACCTCTGCCCGGGAGCTGCTGCCAATAGTCCTGGCCTTGTAGCACGTGCACAGAAAAAACACAAACTACACTCGCGAGTGGGATTCTCTACTTGGAATCCTGTCCCACTTCTGGAAAAAGTGTTCTCGGTTACAGTGTCAGAACTGAGGCTTCTGGCTACGGAAAAGTAATTAAAAGCTTATTACAGTTGCCAGGGAAATGATGTTCAAGAGGAATTTTCTATGTTATTTTATTCTATCTCTTCTTTGTATTCTATTTGTGGCTGCACTGCACAGCATGCAGGATCTTAGTTCCCCAACCAGGGATCGAACCTGGTCCTCCTGCAATGGAAGCTTGGAGTCTTAACCACTGGACCACCAGGGAAGTCCCAAACACGTTTTTTTTTTCTAGAGGAATTTTAAGTTATTTAAACGCGGTAACTTTGTGAATTCCAAGCAAACTCAATTACACAAACTCAAAAAAAGGAGCGATTCCAAGAGTTTCTTTCAATTCAGATTTTAGTCAGTTCAAAGGAAATCTTGCTGCTAAGGCTAATGCCTTCTCTTGATCTCCTTATATGTCTGCTTTAGGACAGTGGAGATCAAGAGCGTAAAGAAGAGGGATTTTCTTTAGTGTTCATTTTTATTTACATTGTTGCATAAGGTCTCTGTTCCCTCCATACTGTTGAGACATATTCTAGAGGGAGAGACCACCCCTTGCTTGTGTCTCCACAGCTGGCTGGGCTCAGGCTGGTGTGCGTTCAGGAAAGAGCAGCCAAGAAGTAAAGAAAGCGTTTCCTTCTTGCTGTGTATGTGCTTGTTAAAGCTGCAGAAACAAAACATCCCTTCACTTCACTTTTTTGAAAGTGTGGATGGAGTTTCCGGTAAAATATCTACCCAGAATGAACATCTCTAGTTAGGCATGGGTGGGAAATTAAATTCTGGTATTGATTGATTCTCTCTGCTCCTGTCACAATAAGCTATAATAATTTATTATATAAATTATTATGTATATAATTATATAATAATATAATATATTAATATATAATAATATATTATATATAATTTATTATATTTATTATGATTCAGTCTGGGAGTAAATCCACTGTGTGAAGGTCTCCAATTCACTGACACCATTAATCTGATAATTAGAGCAGTGATCACTGAGGGAATCCAGGGATGGAGGAACGGGCCAGGCCTGGCTTAATTCTTTTGTCTTATCCTCACCCTGACTCTGAGGCAGATATTCCAAAATGCCACAAGCCCCTTCCATTCTTCCTGACTAATGACAAAACTCCCTATTCCTCAGTAATACACTGTCCCTTCTCTTGATAAATTCTGAATGTCTTTTCCTCATCTGTAAAATTGGGTTAGTGATGCTTATTGCAGGGGATTGAAAGGATTCAATGAGAAAATATCTGTAAGGCCCATGGCAATAGGCCAACTCTGTGCTGTGACTGCCCTTCCTGCCTGTGGTATTAGAATCACCTCCTGATGGAATTGCCACGGGCAAGTCAACCAGATCCACACATTCGTTGTAAATGTGATTGTTTGCTACCCTGGGTAGCTCTTCATATAAACCAGAGGGGTTCTGATTTGGGGTTTCTTTGTTTAAACAAAACATCCACTGGGGTGCCCCTCCCTCCCTGCGGCCTGAGTCAGAGCCCCCGAATCAGCGGTTCCTTTAACCCCGTCCTGTCTGAGTAAAGAACAGACGCCCTCCTGCGACCTACACGCAGAGGCGGGGCCAAATCCAGAACTGAGCCCGTGAGAGATGTGAGAACAAAGAAGAGAAAGGGAAATCTCTCCCAGCAGCCTCAGGAGCAGCAGATTAAAGCTCCACAATCAACAGAATGTACCCTGCATCTGTGGAATACATGAATAGACAACGAATCATCCCAAACTGCGGAGGTGGACTTTGAGGGCAAGATTTATGATTTTTTCCCCTTTTCCTCTTTTTCCGTGTGGATGAAAGGCTCTTGGTGCTGCAGCCAGGAGTCAGTGCTGTGCCTCTGAGGTGGGAGAGCCAAATTCAGGACACTGGTCCACAAGAGACCTCCCAGCTCCACATAATACCAAACGGTGAAAATCTCCCAGAGATCTCCATCTCAACACCAGCACCCAGCTTCACTCAACGACCAGCAAGCTACAGTGCTGGACACCCTATGCCAAACAACTAGCAAGACAGGAACACAACCCCACCCATTAGCAGAGAGGCTGCCTAAAATCATAATAAGTCCACAGACACCCCAAAACACACCACCAGACGTGGACCTGCCCACCAGAAAGACAAGATCCAGCCTCATCCACCAGAACACAGGCACTAGTCCCCTCCACCAAGAAGCCTACACAACCCACTGAACCAACCTTAGCCACTGGAGGACAGACACCAAAAACAACGGGAACTACGAACCTGCAGCCTGCAAAAAGGAGACCCCAAACACAGTAATATCAGCAAAATGAGAAGACAAAAAAAAACACAGCAGATGAAGGAGCAAGATAAAAACCCACCAGACCGAACAAATGAAGAGGAAATAGGCAGTCTACCTGAAAAAGAATTCAGAATAATGATAGTAAAGATGATCCAAAATCTTGGAAATAGAATGGACAAAATGCAAGAAACATTTAACAAGGACCTAGAAGAACTAAAGATGAAACAAACAACGATGAACAACACAATAAATGAAATGAAAAATACTCTAGATGGGATCAATAGCAGAATAACTGAGGCAGAGAACGGATAAGTGACCTGGAAGATAAAATAGTGGAAATAACTACTGCAGAGCAGAATAAAGAAAAAAGAATTAAAAGAACTGAGGACAGTCTCAGAGACCTCTGGGACAACATTAAACGCACCAACATTCGAATTATAGGGGTTCCAGAAGAAGAAGAGAAGAAGAAAGGGACTGAGAAAATATTTGAAGAGATGATAGTTGAAAACTTCCCTAATATGGGAAACAGTTAATCAAGTCCAGGAAGCACAGAGAGTCCCATACAGGATAAATCCAAGGAGAAATATGCCAAGACACATATTAATCAAACTGTCAAAAATTAAATACAAAGAAAACATATTAAAAGCAGCAAGGGAAAATCAACAAATAACACACAAGGGAATCCCCATAAGATTAACAGCTGATCGTTCAGCAGAAACTCTGCAAGGCAGAAGGGACTAGCAGGACATATTTAAAGTGATGAAGGAGAAAAACCTGCAACCAAGATTACTCTACCCAGCAAGGATCTCATTCAGATTTGATGGAGAAATTAAAACCTTTACAGACAAGCAAAAGCTGAGAGAGTTCAGCACCACCAAACCAGCTCTACAACAACTGCTAAAGGAACTTCTCTAGGCAAGAAACACAAGAGAAGGAAAAGACCTACAATAACGAACCCAAAACAATTAAGAAAATGGGAACAGGAACATACATATCGATAATTACCTTAAATGTAAATGGATTAAATGCTCCCACCAAAAGACACAGATTGGCTGAATGGATACAAAAACAAGACCCATATATTTGCTGTCTACAAGAGACCCACTTCAGACCTAGAGACACATACAGACTGAAAGTAAGGGGATGGAAAAAGATATTTCATGCAAATGGAAACCAAAAGAAAACTGGAGTAGCAATTCTCATATCAGACAAAATAGACTTTAAAATAAAAACTATTAGAAGAGACAACGAAGGACACTACATAATGATCAAGAGATCGATCCAAGAAGAAGATATAACAATTGTAAATATTTATATACCCAACACAGGAGCACCTCAATACATAAGGCAAATAGTAACAGCCATAAAAGGGGAAATCGACAGTAACACATTCATAGTAGGGGACTTTAACACCCCACTTTCACCAATGGACAGATCATCCAAAAAGAAAATAAATAAGGAAACACAAGCTTTAAATGATACATTAAACAAGATGGACTTAATTGATATTTATAGGACATTCCATCCAAAAACAACAGAATACACATTTTTCTCAAGTGTTCATGGAACATTCTCCAGCATAGATCATATCTTGGGTCACAAGTCAAGCCTTGGTAAATTTAAGAAAATTGAAATTGTTTCAAGTATCTTTTCTGACCACAACACTATGAGACTAGATATCAATTACAGGAAAAGATCTGTAAAAAATACAAACACATGGAGGCTAAACAATACACTACTTAATAACGAAGTGATCACTGAAGAAATCAAAGAGGAAATCAAAAAATTCCTAGAAACAAATGACAACGGAGACACGACAACCCAAAATCTATGGGATGCAGCAAAAGCAGTTCTAAGAGGGAAGTTTATAGCAATAGAATCCTACTTTAAGAAACAGGAAACATCTCGAATAAACAACCCAACCTTGCACCTAAAGCAATTAGAGAAAGAAGAACAAAAAAACCCAAAGTTAGCAGAAGGAAAGAAATCATAAATATCAGATCAGAAATAAATGAAGAAGAAATGAAGGTAACGATAGCAAAGATCAATAAAACTAAAAGCTGGTTCTTTGAGAAGATAAACAAAATTGATAAACCATTAGCCAGACTCATCAAGAAAAAAAGGGAGAAGACTCAAATCAATAGAATTAGAAATGAAAAAGGGGAAGTAACAACTGACACTGCAGAAATACAAAAGATCATGAGAGATTACTACAAGCAACTCTATGCCAATAAAATGGACAACCTGGAAGAAATGGACAAATTCTTAGAAATGCACAACCTGCCAAGACTGAACCAGGAAGAAATAGAAAATATGAACAGACCAGTCACAAGTACTGAAATTGAAACTGTGATTTAAAATCTTCCAACAAACAAAAGCCCAGGACCAGATGGCTTCACAGGCAACTTCTATCAAACATTTAGAGAAGAGCTAACACCTATCCTCAAACTCTTCCAAAATATAGCAGAGGGAGGAACACTCCCAAACTCATTCTACGAGGCCACCGTCACCTTGATACCAAAACCAGGCAAGGATGTCACAAAGAAAGAAAACTACAGGCCAATATCACTGATGAACACAGATGCAAAAATCCTCAACAAAATACTAGCAAACAGAATCCAACAGCACATTAAAAGGATCATACACCATGATCAAGTGGGGTTTATTCCAGGAATGCAAGGATTGTTCAATATACGCAAAACAATCAATGTGATATACCACATTAACAAATTGAAAGAGAAAATCCATATGATCATCTCAATAGATGCAGAGGAAGCTTTTGACAAAATTCAACACCGATTTATGATAAAAACCCTGCAGAAAGTAGGCATAGAGGGAACTTTCCTCAACATAATAAAGGCACTTTATGACAAACCCACAGCCAACATCGTCCTCAATGGTGAAAAACTGAAAGCATTTCCACTAAGATCAGGAACAAGACAAGGTTGCTCACTCTCACCACTCTTATTCAACATAGTTTTGGAAGTTTTAGCCACAGCAATTAAAGAAGAAAAGGAAATAAAAGGAATCCAAATGGGAAAAGAAGAAGTAAAGCTGTCACTGTTTGCAGATGACATGATACTATACATAGAGAATCCTAAAGAAGCTACCAGAAAACTACTAGAGCTAATCAATGAATTTGGTAAAGTAGCAGGATACAAAATTAATGCACAGCAATCTCTGGCATTCCTATACACTAATGATGAAAAATCTGAAAGTGAAATCAAGAAAACACTCCCATTTACCACTGCAACAAAAATATCTAGGAATAAACCTACCTAAGAAGACAAAAGACCTGTATGCAGAAAATTATAAGACACTGATGAAAGAAATTAAAGATGATACAAATAGATGGAGAGATATACCATGTTCTTGGATTGGAAGAATCAACATTGTGAAAATGACTCTACTACCCAAAGCAATCTACAGATTCAATGGAATCCCTATCAAACTACCACTGGTATTTTTCACAGAACTAGAACAAAAAATTTCACAATTTGTATGGAAACACAAAAGACCCCGAAGAGCCAAAGCAATGTTGAGAACAAAAAACGGAGCTGGAGGAATCAGGCTCCCTGACTTCAGACTATACTACAAAGCTTCAGTAATGAAGACAGTCTGGTACTGGCACAAAAACAGAAAGATCAAAGGAACAGGATAGAAAGCCCAGAGATAAACCCACACACATATGGTCACCTTATCTTTGATAAAGGAGCTAGGAATGTACAGAGGAGAAAGGACAGCCTCTTCAATAAGTGGTGCTGGGAAAACTGGACAGGTACATGTAAAAGTATGAGATTAGATCACTCCCTAACACCATACACAAAAATAAGCTCAAAATGGATTAAAAACCTAAATGTAAGGCCAGAAACTATCAAACTCTTAGAGGAAAACATAGGCAGAACACTCTGTGACATAAATCACAGCAAGATCCTTTTTGACCCACCTCCTAGAGAAATGGAAATAAAAACAAAAATAAACAAATGGGACCTAATGAAACTTCAAAGCTTTTGCACAGCAAAGGAAACCATAAACAAGACCAAAGGACAACCCTCAGAATGGGAGAAAATATTTGCAAATGAAGCAACTCACAAAGGATTAATCTCCAAAATTTATAAGCAGCTCATGCAGCTCAATAACAAAAAAACAAATAACCCAATCCAACAATGGGCAGAAGACCTAAACAGACGTTTCTCCAAAGAAGATATACAGATTGCCAACAAACACATGAAAGAATGCTCAACTTCATTAATCATTAGAGAAATGCAAATCAAAACTACAATGAGATATTATCTCACACCAGTCAGAATGGCCAACATCAAAAAATCTACAAACAATAAATGCTGGAGAGGCTGTGAAGAAAAGGGAACCCTCTTGCACTGTTGGTGGGAGTGTAAATTGATACAGCCACTGTGGAGAACAGTATGGAGGTTCCTTAAAAAACTACAAATAGAACTACCATATGACCCAGCAGTCCCACTATTGGGCATATACCCTGAGAAAACCATAATTCAAAAATAGTCATGTACCAAAATGTTCATTGCAGCTCTATTTACAATAGCCCGGAGATGGAGACAAACCTAAGTGTCCATTATTGGATGAATGGATAAAGAAGATGTGGCACATATATACAATGGAATATTACTCAGCCATAAAAAGAAATGAAATTGAGCTATTTGTAATGAGGTGGATAGACCTAGAGTCTGTCATACAGAGTGAAGTAAGTCAGAAAGAGAAAGACAAATACCGTATGCTAACACACATATATGGACTTTACAAGAAAAATGTCATGAAGAACCTAGGGGTAAGAACCTAGGGGCTGGATGGCTGAATCAATCCAAAATGAAGTCCTTAGTGAAAAAAATGTGCTTGACATTTGCTTATTCAAATGCCGGGGGGGTGGGATGGAGAGAAATCTTCCTTTTTTAAAATAGTGATACATGTATTACTTTTTCTTATAAATGTTTTCTCATTGTAGAGGATTAAAACGTAGAGAAACACATAAAGAAAAAAATACAAAATCCCTATTCTTTCACCCCACAAATATAACCATTCATAATAGGGGTATTTTTAAGGCATAATTATACATGTAGCAAAGGTGGAAAGAGGAATGGTTCAAAGCACAGATCCTAGAGCCAGACTGCCTAGATTCTAATCCCAATTCTTCCATTTACTAGCTGGCTGACCTTGTATGTATCCTTTAATATTTATTTTCCACGTGTTTATAATATGCAGGGCTCTCTATGCTCAGAGACAGGTAGAGGCTTGTCCCTTTCAGATCTAAGGGCAATACTGCTTTTACCAATATTGATCAGAATCCAAACACATGATCTCAGTATAACGTAAGCGGAGTCTAGGAAATTTGGCCTTCCTGTGTGCCGAGGAAGGGGAAGTGAGTGTGAGCCATGCCCGTGTCATTAAATATCATTTGGAAACATGACTTTTAGTGGTGGCAGTATTCCAGCATATACATAACTATACTGTATTCAGTTCTCTCCAATTTATAGCCCTTCACACAACAGACTCTCACAAGGCTCGTTTATCTCCATATATACATTATAGGAATATATAGATACTGTGGGTATATGTGAGTATATATATTTTTCTTCTAGTCTCTCTCTACACACACACACATATATAGTTTAATGTATAGTGTATATAGTATATATGATATATACATATATATATATATATATATAAATATATATATATATATAATAGAGAGACTAGAAGGAGAGAGTGGAAGAAAATATACCAAAGGCTAAACTTGGTCCTCTTTACATTGGAGATCATGGATGACTTTTTTTCCTAATACTTCTGTACATTTTCTAAATTAGCCATAATTTAGAGACTTCTGGGACACTATCAAATGAAATAATATACACATACAAGACTATCCATGACATAACTCTTAGCTACATCTTCACCATTATATCATGCTATCACACTATATGTTCTTGCTATTTTAAGTTATGTGTGGGTCCTTAAACAAGTTTTTTTCTTTTTTTGTTACTATTGCTTTCTCTCCCCGAATGCCTCTCAGGTCCTCTCCACCTAGAGGCGAATTTCAGGACTCATTGCAGATCATGATCACTTCCGGAAAGCCTGTGCTTTCTTAAGTATAGCATTGTAGAAAGTACTGGAGATCTTACCTCTCCAGAGGAGAAACTTTCTTCTTGGGAATTAATTATTTGAAATCTCTGCTCCCTTCTCCCCCAAACTCCACATCACCAACTCAATAACTCAGTGGCTGTCTCTTCTTCAATAACCTCTTTAATCTGCTTACATCTGGGTTCCTTCATTTTTTCTACCCCTTTCCTCATCTGGTTCAGAATTAGTGGCAGAGGTAGTAGAGAAATCATCAGAAACCAGATATTAGGGAAAACTTTACCTCAGCCAGGGAAGAGATGGTTCAGCACCAAGGACAAGGGCACCCATGCCTGCCTGGGCTTTCCTCCCTGCCCTCTCGTCCCCACATTTTAGTTGTGCCATGCCTGTGTTCCCTAGGTTAAGAGCTCCTCTTCACTGCTGAGTTTATCTCTATCAGAGCTGTCCCTTTATACTGAAATTACTTGTTTCTTATTATCTCCCCTGCCACACTTAGGGGTAGCCTCCTTAGCTGCACTTAGCACAATTCCTGGGGCATAGCAGACTCTGCAAATTATAGATGAACTAATAAATGAAACAATGACAATAAATCAACAAATAGATTTCATAAGACAGAGTAAAATCCAAGGACACATTTAGATACAACAAGCATGCTTGGAAGCAAAGTCATGTATTTGTTACTACTCCTTCAGACATTAGTTCTCAACCCTGGCTGTGCATCAGAATGACCTTTAGAGATTATTTAAAATGCAAAATCCAAGACGCTACTCCAGAAATGCAGAATAAGAATCCTAAGAGTGGGGGCTTGTCATGTGTATGGGAGGGTGGACAGGTGATTTCCAAGGGCATGAGATGATTCTTCCGCAAATAGTCGTAAGGGCTGCCACATCCCTAGAGGGAGAATCAGGCATCTGGAGAGGGAGGAAGCTCCCCCTGCTCTTGTTTATATGAGCAACAGGACCCAATCTTTTCATCTGGGTGAAACAGAAATCAGGAGGATTGTGTCTTTATGCTGACATCTACTGGCCTCTCACTTCTGGTGTAATAGCACAGGTAAAGTTATTCTTTCAGGTCCTTCCCTTTCCATCTGCAACCTACAAGTAAACAGTCCTCAGAACCATTTCACTTCCCAGGTGGTGCCAGTAACACAGGATAAGTCCACTCTGCTTCAACCAGGGAAGCAAAGAAATGCCAACAACAGCACAGTGGATGTGAAAGAAAACGTTTCAAGCTTTTGATTTCCTTTCTTTTTGTGAACTTCACCTTTCTGGTAATCTTTGTAGAACTAGCTGCAAGGTTTTCTCATCAAATATTGATGAGAGGGCTTTCTGCCAGATTTTCCAAAGATCTGAAAGGATTTATTAACTGGACTCTACCATTCAATTCAGGAAAATTATTCCTGTGTCTCTCACTACATCCACCATTATAGCATTTGACCCAGTCCTGCCCTGAAGGAGCTTATGCTCTGGTTGAAGGATATGGTGTTGGCCTCAAGTTATGTGAATGAAGACTCTGGCCATCCTCTTCATCACTCTTCTGCCAAATCTAGGAGCTGCCTTTTATAACATAACTCTCCTGATCAAAAAACAACTCAAATGACAAGACTACAAAGCAGCCTAATTTTTTTTTTTTTTTTTTTTTGTGGTACGTGGGCCTCTCACTGTTGTGGCCTCTCCCGTTGTGGAGCAAGGCTCCGGACGTGCAGGCTCAGCGGCCATGGCTCACGGGCCCAGCCACTCCGTGGCATGTGGGATCCTCCTGGAGCGGGGCACAAACCCGTGTCCCCTGCATCGGCAGGCGGACTCTCAACCACTGCACCACCAGTGAAGCCCTCTAATATATTTTTATCTTGCCACTTCCTGTCCTAAATCATGTATAAGTCCATATTCATGCCCATGGCTAGCATCTGCTCTGGCACCTGCCAACTTCATGTTTGTATGAAGTTCATTTGACACTTCCTGCTCAACAGATAGCTGTTGGTAAACTCTGATGTGAATTCCCATGCCCCAGCATTATGGCCCTGAAACACCTCCATTTACTGGAAAGAACTAATGTAAATTTTTAAGATGGCATTAACTCAAACTCCACAAGTGAAAAATAAAGCACCAAAACTTTACAATCAGGTCTACTTGAATGTGACTATCAGGGCATTCAGGCTCAGCTTGATTGCCCTACAGCCTGACCCAAGTTACTTTGATACTAACATTTCAGTTATACACAGCTACAGCTCTCAAAGTGGTTCCTTGAACATATTTCTTTTTAAAACTTCTCTTGAATTTCAGTAGATAGTGTTTTCAGTACTAAGCATATGGTGAATAGCGTGGTCTTATGGCTATAAATGCCCAGTTAATAGGAAGAAAGTGAAACAGCCCAGAATCCCAAGGTAGAGGAATCCCAGGGCAGTTCCTCTTTATCAGATAAGGTGATGTAAGGAAAGGGCACAAGCTCTGAGATAGCCAAACAGAGTTAAAACAAGGCCTCTGCCATAACAATCCCTGAGAACTTGGCAAGTCATTTACTTCTCTAGACCACCACAAAGAGGGTAAAATACTACCTACCTAACACAGTTATCATGCAGATTAATGAATACAAACATTTTAGCCAACATCTGTCGTATGCTAAATGTTCAACAAATGGTTACTAGGAGTGTGGTGGGAATAAATGACATAGTAGTGTTTTTAAAGTTAATTAGCTCACACACAAAAGAATGCTATTGATATTACTCAATTAGGTATATGAAAGCAACCTCACATTAATCTGTGATATGTCTACTCCCATCTTTTAAATATCAATTATGACAATATCAAGTCAATTCTCCCAATTATATGTGAAAGTTCCATCCAGCTGCCATAAAGTTAAGGGTAGCTTGCCTTCTGTGTTCCCCCCAAACTCATATGTTGAAGCCCTAACCTCCAGTGAGGCCTTTAAGGAAGTAATAAGGTTAAATGAGGTCAAAAGGGTGGGGCCCTGATCTGATAGGATTAGTGTCCTTATAAGTAGAGACACCAGAGGGCTCTCGCTTTCCCCACCAACCCCCTTCCCACTCCCTCAACACTCCATACCCTGTGTGCATACATCTGAGAACATAGCAAGAAAGCCAGGAAGATAGTTCTCACTAGAAACCAAATCAGCCAAGACCTTGATCTTGGACTTCCAGTCTCCAAAACTGTTAAAAAATAAATTTCTGTTGTTTGATCCACCTAGCCTTTGATAATTTATGACAGTCCAAGCTAAGATACCAGTCAACTACTGAAGTGCTGACTTGAAAGAACTGTAAACCTCAGAGAAAAATTATTTATTTCCTGAGTAGCTTTAATTCTTATGTATGGCAGCTGAGTTCACTTAAGTGCATAACATGCATAGTTTAGCATCCCTGATGTTTCAACAAATCATTTACTGTATAAGCAATTATAGTTTGTACCCCCAATAGACGCCTCCCAGCAGTAAAAGCCTAGGAATACTGAAATGCATTCAGTCAAGAAATCTCTTTATAGCAAACTAGCTTTGACAGGATTAAATATATGAATAAGAAACACTGCATTCAAAGCACTAAGAAATATTTGAATGTAGGATTTACTTAAATTTATATAAAGATAATGATCATGTTTCTTGAATGAAAATTCCCTGAGGGTGGACTACCTCAGACACATCCTCTGTTCTTATCTTTGATATTTTAAAAAATGTATAGTTTTGGTGACTTTAATATTCCTGGCTTGAGGGACTTGGTGGTGGTCCAGTGGGTAAGACTCTGCGCTCCCAGTGCTGGGGGCCCGGGTTTGATTCCTGGTCTGGGAACTAGATCCCGCATGCATGCTGCAACTAAGAAGCCCGCATGCTGCAACTGAAAAAAAAAAAAAGGGAGACCTGGTGCAGCCAAAATAAATAAATAATTTAAAAAAATATTCATGACTTGCATCTGCTCCTACACTGCTGCTGATGTCAGTGTGACTGGCGGGCACACTGCCACTTAATGTGGCTGAAAATAAGCCACGCACAGAGCCAAGTGCATCACCTGTGGCAGGCTTAAGAATCACAGCCTCATAGATTGGAGACTTTTATTCATCAGCCCTTCAACTCCATCTCAAAGACTTGATTTCACAGCCCCATCAACAGCACAAGGTTCCCTCTTATATGTCCTGGTTATTCAGCCCGGGGTCACTGAATAGTCTTAAGATTTTTGTTATTCATGGCTGAAACAATAAAGAATTTTTAACTTGGCTTTGGAACTGAACGTTTCAGTCTGTCATATAAAGCTCCTTTGATTATCCTCTGGACATGAAGTCTGCCTTTCTGTGCTCATTAGCTGAGTTAGAGGCTAGAAAAGACACTTTGCTGGTCTAACAAGTTTTGCTGACTTGTTTACTGATGCAACAGTAAACAAGTCAGATTCTGTAGGTGCCAACAGGAATGCTCCCTAACAACAGCAAAAGACATCAGTAATAAAGTCACGATGATCGATTGTTCAAATAATCTAAACCTAGACACATACACACACACACACACACCCCACCCCACACCACATTTTCTTTATCCATTCATCTATCAATGGACACTTAGGTTGTTTCCATATCTAGGCTATTGTAAATAATGCTGCAATGAACATGGGGGTGCATATTTCTTTTTAAGTTGGTGTTTTTGTTTTCTTTGGAAAAATACCCAGAAGTAGAATTGCTGGATCATACAGTAGTTCTATTTGTAAGTTTTTGAGGAACCTCCATACTGTTTTCTGTAGTGGCTGCATCAATTTACATTCCCACCAACAGTGCACGAAGGTACACTTGTTGTCCTCACATACTCTCCAATACTTGTTATCTCTCACCTTTTTGATAATAGCCATTCTAACAGCTGTGAAGTGATATCTCATTGTGGTTTGATTTGTATTTCCCCGATTATTAGTGAAGTTGAACACCTTTTCATGTACCTGTTGGGTATCTGTATGTCTTCTTTGGAAATGTCTATTTAGTTTCTCTACCCATTTTTAAATCAGACTGTTTGGTTTTCTGCTATTGAGTTATATGAGTTCTCTTTATATTTTGGATATTAACCCCTTTTCAAATATATGATTAGCAAATATTCTCTCTCATTTGGTAAGTGGCCTTTTAATTTTGTTAATGGTTTATTTTTCTGTGCAGAAATTTTTAGTTTGACGTAGTCTCACTTGTTTACTTTTGCTCTTGTTGCCTTTGCTTTTGGTGTCAAATCCAAAAAGTCATCGTAAGACTGATGTCAAGAAGCTTAGCCCCTATGTTTTCTTCTAGGAGTTTTATGGTTTCAGGTATTACATTCAAGTCTTTAATCCATTTTGAGTTGTGTATCATGTAAGACAGGGATCCAGTTTCATTCTTTTGCATGTTCAGTTTTCCCAAAACCATGTATTGAAAAGACAATCCATTCCTCATTGTATGTTCTCAGCTTCTTTGTCATAAATTAACTGACCGTGTATTTGTGGGTTTATTTCTAGGTTCCCTATTCTGATCCACTGATCTAAGTGTCTATTTTTATGCCAATATCATACTCTTCTGATTACTATACCTTTGTAATATAGTTTTAAATCAGGAAGTATGATGACTCCAGATTTGTTCTTCTTTCAAGATTGCTTGGCTATTGGGGGTCTTTTGTGGTTCCACACAAATTTTTGAATTATTTATTCTATTTCTGTGAAAAATGCCATTGGAATTTTGATAGGGACTGCAGTGAATCTGTAGATTACTTTGGGTAGTATTATCTTTTTAATAATATTCATTCTTCCTATTCATGAGCATAAAATATCTTTCCATTTATTTGTGTCTGTCAGTTTCTGTCCCTAATGTCTTATCATTTGCAGTGTATAGGTCTTTCACCTCCTTGGTTAAAATTTATTTCTAGGGATTTTATTCTTTTTGATGAAACTGTAAATGGGATGGTTTTCTTAATTGCTCTTTCTGATAGCTTGTTATTACTATATAAAAACACAACTGATTTTTGTGTATTGATTTTGTATCCTAAAACTTTACTGAATTTATTTACTAGTTTTAACAGTTCCTGGTGGCATCTTTAGGGGGTTTTAAATATATAATATCATGTCTTCTGCAAATAGGGATAGCTCTACTCCTTCTCTAATTCGGATGCCTTTTATGTCTTTTTCTTGCCTAATTGCCCTGATAAAGATTTCCAGTGGTCTTTTAACTTTTATACTAGAGCTGGAAGTGATTTACCCACTACCATTATGATATTAGGTTATTGTGAATTTAACTATATATTTACCTTTACCAGTGAGTTTTATACTTTTATGTGTTTTCATGTTACTAATTAGCGTCCTTTCATTTCAACTTGAAGAAATCCCTTTAAGATTTCTTGTTAGACTGGTCTAGTGGTGATGAACTCCTCCATCTTTTGTTTATTTGGAAACTGTCTCTCCTTCAATTCTGAAAGACAACTTTGTCAGATATTCTTAATTGCCAGTTTTATCCTTTCAGTACTTAGAATATATCTCCCCATGCCCTTCTGGCTTTCAAGGTTTCTGCTGAAAAGTCTGGTGATAGACTTATGGGGATATATTGTACATAACAGGTGGTTTTCTCTTACTGCTATTAAGATTCTCTTCTTGTCTTTAACTTTTGATAACTTAATTATAATATGTCTCAGTCTGGGTCTCTTTAGATTCATCTTCTTTGGTCCTCTTTGGGTTTCCTGGATCTAATATCTGTTTCTTTCCCCCGGTTAGGGAAGGTTTTAGTCATTATTTCTTCAAAAAAACTTTCTGCCTCTTTCTCTTGCATCCTTCTGAGATCAGTGTCCCTTCAGCTATCTTCACTCTTTTTCATTCTTTTGTTGTTGTTGCTATTTTTTAACCCAAAATTCTAAAGCTATTATCCAGTCTAAAAAAATTTACTAGCCCAAGGAGAGGAGAAAAAAAAAAAGCAAAATCAAAAACAAGAAACTTCTGAACCACAAATGCCAATTTTTTAATGCAATAGTTTGTTTGTAAACTAACCATACTGTAAATTCCAATCAGCTCTCCTAAATGTATTAAATTCAAACTAAATACAATTCCAAGTTCAGGAAGGACTCCAAAAATTGCAGACATGTCCCAAAGGACAATCTAACCTAATCGGGCAACAGACTTAAATGATAACAGCTGTCCTCTCCAAAAAGGACTTGCACGGTCAGGTAACTCCCAGGTTGTTTGTTGATAAATAGAAAAGTACCACAGGAAACTCAAGGCATCAATCAGTCTAGACTCACCTGTTCAGGATTTTATCTTCAATCAACAACTTTTCCAATACATATCTCATTAAAAATTCTCAAAAACTTAAAGAGAGTAATCAAGTCTTCTATCAGCCTTCTCATCTCTAATCAAAATACACTCCTCCCTCCACATTTGCAGTTTTTCACCCTGAATCATCTCCTTTCTTCCTAGTAACTAATGATGGGGAGGAATGATGAAAAAGCAGAAGCCCTTGCTCTAGGCTCTGAAGTAAGAGGGGGAAGCAGAAGCTCCCTGTCTCTCTGCCCAGTGAGCTCATACCCACAAAGGGAGGTGCTGTGTACCACACTCTTTCATTCCTCTTTTCTACCACTGAGAAATGAACTCTGCCTCAGGGAGAAAATAAAATAGAATTTAACCCTGATAATGAATTCCTGCCATCAACCCTGAGGGAGTTTCTGCTTAATCAGAGAACTAGCTTTAACATTTTTTGAGCTGGGTCAGTTACCTGTATTAATTAAAGGAAGCATCCAGAAAATCCAATGAACCTAACAAGTCATTTTGGCTTTTAAATGCATTGTTTAATTCCTTTGCATCCAATTGACCTTCTAAATTACATTCTGCCTTGTAACTATTAAAATATCTTTGTGTTTCCTAAGAACTCACAGGCAGATGTTGAGGAATTCCCAAAAGAATACTGATGGGTAAAAGGAAGGCAAGGTTAGAGCTAGAATTTCCCCCCAAAAGTCCAGAAACTTACTAATCCATTTGCAGTTCAGCAAAGATTAAAGTCTGTGTGTTTTACAAAAATTAATTAAAGTAATACATGCTCATTGCAACAGAAGAAACTATCTGAGATTTGTAAAGTGAAAGACATACTATGTGCTAAAAAACTTGATTTTAATAAGCTGATGTTATTTCCTCAACAAATTTCCCCAAATTAATGTGAATAAATGCTAATATACAGGGAATGTATCTGATCTCACAACAATGAGAGCATATCATGGATATTTCTCAGCACGTTGCCTTTCTCATTTGATAACAATCATGGACATTCCCCAGCTCTGTCAATGCATATCACATCCATATCATATCTATATCTAATATCATATATATTGATATACCAAGATATAAAAATTATATATCTATACACATAAATATGTTGTAGAGATAAACCACACTCTGTTTAGCATGTACAAGGCCCCAGGATTATTTAGTTGTACATCTAGGCAATCCTCCCTCTATCGGAAAGAATTTCCAAACTCCACACCTAAGCAAAGCAGAACAGATAATGATGAACACAAATACCTAAACTTCACGTAGAGAAGCCTCCAAGATAAAAAGTCATTCTTGTAAAATATTGAAATCAAGGTCAAGGCACTTCCTCCCCTGGCACAGTTTTTGCTACAGGAACAAGGTCACAAGACATGGCTCCATGTCAGAATCTTCTCGTGAATGAATCTTTGGTTTTTTAACATCCTCCTAAATTAGTCATTTAGTAACTGCCAACATAATCATTTTCAGTTTTCCTGCCACTATAAACAAAGCTGTAACAAATATCCAGGAACATATGGCTTTACATACCACTATCTCCATAAGACAGATTTCCAAACTGGAATCCCTCTGCCAAAGAGAATGAGTTTTTTTATTTTGGTAGATGTGGTCAGATTACATTCAGAAAAGGCACAGCAATTCACTACTTCCAGAAGCAAAGTAAGAGAATATCTGCTTTCCTGCAACCCTGACAGCACACAGTGTGATCCCTCCCCTTTGTTTCTTTTTTTTTCCCTGCCAGTTACATGATTTAAAAATATAAACTCCCGGACTTCCCTGGTGGCGCAGTCGTTGAGAGTCCGCCCGCCAATGCAGGGGACACGGGTTCGTGCCCCGGTCCGGGAAGATCCCACGTGCCGCGGAGCGGCTGGGCCCGTGAGCCATGGCCGCTGAGCCTGCGCGTCCGGAGCCTGTGCTCTGCAGCGGGACAGGCCACAACAGTGAGAGGCCTGCGTACCGCAAAAATAAAATAAAATAAACTCCTTGTTTAACTTTCACCAACCTGACTTCTAGCCAGTGTGAGTATCTCTTCATATATTTATTAGTTATTTAAATTTTATCTTCAATGAATCACCTTTGCCCTTTCTTTCCTTATGTGTTTTCTATTTCTTACTAATTCAGAGAAATGAGCCGCCAATCTCTTTGCATAGCCCTGCAATAAACCTTTCTCTGCTCCAAACTCCAACGTTTCAGTTTGTTTGGCCTCACTAGGCATCAGGCACACGAACTTGTGCTAACATTTTCTAATATTAATTTCTTTACTCTTTCTGTATATAGTATGAAAGAGGGGGCTAGCTTTGTTTTCATGTATCTAATACGTGTGTATATGTTACATATATTTTAATGTCTATCAGGGAGAATGAAGTAACCAAGATGGCAGAGTATGGGGACTCTAGTCTCCACAGCCCAACAAAGATCAATAATTAGACAGCTATCGACAAACAAAAACAGCACTGGGAGAGCTCTGGAGTTCACTGACGAAATTTAACACAGTGGAACAAAAAAACTTGAGAATAACCACACAAAACGGGAAGGAAGACAGCCTCATTTTGCCTGCACCATCCCATCCCCCAGGACAGCATTGCTAAGCATCAAGAGAGAACTCCGTTAGAAACAGTTCCCCTCACAGGAAGAGGAAGAGCAGGGAGAGAAACCAGCTTCCCAGTCTTTCTGGGCCCCCAAAAAAGGTCCCACTTCAGTTTCACCCCAACCAGAGACCAGCAAAGCTGAGATATATACAAATGACTAGGAATGATAAAGAAAATCAGAGGCTACTGAGAGTAGCCATACAGCAGGAAGGATCATGGTTTCTCAGGGACCTGCTCTAGACACAGACCCAGCAGCCTTCGCTACCGAAGAAACCAACATCCACCAGAGCCGCCAGAGACCCCTCGCAGATTTCACCGGCTTCCATTCCACAGGCACCTGCAGCTGGCCACCACAGCTAGGCATGTGCACACCACCAGTGCCAGTCCCTGCCGCTGCTTGCCCTAGTCCCTATCCACTGAACCTGGAGACACTGCTGAGGACCCCAATAGCTCTTGCAGCCTTTGCAGGCCTTTCCCTGCTCCTCATGCAGTGCTCACCAAGGACCACACATGATGCTGTGGAACCCAACAGCCCGAGTCAGTGAGCCATCACGTTCCCCCAGACTGGGTGCCACCACGTGCCCCTGCACTTGGCAACCTGCACCACTAGACCTGGGGTCACAGCATGCACCAGTGTCTGCACCTCCACGGTGAAAGTCTTCCCTTACCAGAGAGATTGTAATTATACCAAGTATCTTTTTTGACCACAATGGTATGAAACTAGAAATCAATAACAAGAGGAAAACTAGAAAATTCACAAATATGTGGAAATGAAACAACATGCTCCTGAAGAACTACTGGGTAAAAGAAGAAATCAAAAGGGAAACCAAAGTATATCCTGAGAAAAGGAAAATGGAAACACAACATACCAAAACTTATGGTATGCAGCAAAAACAGTTCTAAAAGGGAATTTTATAGCAGTAAATGTCTATCTTAAGAAAAAAGACCTCAAATAAAAACCTAACTTTACACCTCTAGTAACTTGAAAAACAAGACAAACTAAGTCCAAAGTTAGCATCAGCAGAAAGGAGATAACAAACATTGGAGCAGAAATACATTAAACAGACAAGAGAAAAATAATAAAAAGATCAATGAAACTAAAGAGTTGGTTGGTTTTTTTGAAAACATAAACAAAATTGACAAATTTTAGCTAGACTTACCAAAAAAAGAGAGAGGACTCAAATAATTAAAATTATAAATGAAAAAGGATACATGTAAATGATACTACATAAATACAGAGGATCATAAGAGACTACAATGAACAATTATATGCCAAATAATCGGATGACTTAGAAGAAATGGGTAAATTCCTGGAAATATACAATCTATCAAGACTAAATCATGAAGACATAGAAAATCTGAACAGACCAATAACAAATAAGGTGAATCAATCAGTAATCAAAAATCTCCCAAAAAAGGAAAGCCCAGGACCAAATGGATTCATGGATGAATTCTACCAAACATTTAAAGAGAGATTGATGCTAATTCTACTCAAACTCTTCAAAAAAATTGAAAATGAGGCAACACTCCCAAACTCATTTTATGAGGCCAGCATTACCCTCATACCAAAACCAAATAAGGACACTACAAGAAAAGAAATTTACAGGTTTATATTCCTGATGAACATAGATGTAAAAATCCTCAACAAAATATTAGCAAACTGAATCCAACAGCACATTAAAAGAATCATACACCATGATCAACTGGGTTTTATTCCTGGGATGCAAGTATGGTTTAACATATGCAAATCAATCAGTGTGATACACCACACTAGTAGAATGAAGACAAAAATCATATGATCATCTCAATAGACGCAGAAAAAGCATTTAACAAAATTCAACATCCTTTCATGATAAACTCAACAAATTGGGTAAAGAAGGTACAAACCTCAACATAATAAAGTCCGTATAAAACAAGCCTGCAACTAACATTATACTCAATAGTGAAAGGTTGAAAGCTTTTCCTTTAATATCAAGAACAAGACAAAGGTGCCCACTTTCACCACGTCTATTCAACATAGTACTGGAATTCCTAGCTAGAAAAATTAGACAAGCAAAGAAATAAAAGGCATCCAACTCAGAAAGGAACAGGTAAAATTGTCTCTCTTTGCTGATGACATGATGTATATAGAAAACCCTAACGATGCCACTAAGAACTGTTAGATATAAACAAAGAATTCAGTAAAGTTTCAGAACACAAAATCAACATGCAAAAATCAGCTGCATTTCTACACACTAACAATGAACTACCTGAAAAAGAAATAAAGAAAACATCCCCATTTACAATAGTATCAAAACTACTCAGGAAAAATTTTAACCAAAAAAGTTAAAGATCTATACACCAAAATCTATAAGACGTTGAGGAAAGAAGTTGAAGAAGACACAAATAAATGGAAAGATATTCCATGCTCATGGATTGGAAGAACTAATGTTGTAAAAATGTCCCTACTATCCAAAACAATCTATGGATTCAATGAAATCCCTTTCAAAAATCCCACAGCAAACATCATCCTCAGTGGTGAAAGTCTCAAAGCTTTTCTTCTAAGATCAAGGACAAGACAAGGATGGGTACTCTCACCACTTTTACTCAACATCGTACTAGAAGTTCTAGCCGGAACAATTAGGCAAGAAAAAGAAATAAAAGACATTCAAATTGGAAAAGAAGAAATGAAATTATCTGTTTGCAGATGACATGATCTTATATGTAGAAATCCTAAATGATCTTTAGGATGTACATGATCTACATTATACTATTAGAAAATCCTGGATTTTCTAATAGTAGAAAATCCTAAAGATTTCCTAATAGTATGTAGAAAATCCTAAAGATTACACACACACACACACACACACACATACACTCACACTGTTAGAACTAATAAATGAATTCAGCAAAGTAGCAGGATACAAAGTCAACATGAAAAAACCAGCTGCATTTCTATACACTAAAAATGAACAATCTGAAAAGGAAATTATGAAAACAATTTAATTTACAATAACATCAAAAAGAATAAAGTACTTAGGAATTAATTTAACCAGGGAGGTGAAAGACTTGTACAAGGAAAACATTGTTGAAAGAAATTAAAGAAATAAATAAAGGGAAATGCAACTCATGTTCATGAATTGGAAGACTTAGTATTGTTAAGATGTCAACACTACCCAATATAATCTACAGATTCAATGTAAACTCTATCAAAATCCTAATGACATTTTCCCATAAATATAAAACCCCATCCTAAAGCCCATATGGAATCCCAAGGGGCTCTGGATAGCCAAAACAATCTTGAAAAAAGAAGAAAAAATCTGGAGGACCCACACTTCCTGGTTTCAAAACTTTCTACAAAGCTATAGTAATTAAAACAGTGTGGTACTGGCATAAAGATAAACATATAGACAAATGGAATAGAAGAGAAAGCCCAGAAACAAACCCTCACATATATGGCCAAATGATTCTGGACAAGGGTGTCAAGACCATACAATGGGGAAAAAGACAGTCTTTTAAAAAAAACAGTGTTGGGAAAACTGGATATCCACATACAAAAGAATGAAGCTGGACCCTTACCTAACAACATACACAAAAGCCAACTCCAAATGGATCAAAGACTTAAATATAAGATGTAAAACTATGAAACTTTAGAAGAAAACATAGGGCAAAAATCATGACATTGGATTTGGTAGTGATTTCTTAGCTATGACACCAAAGGCACAGGCAACCAAAGGAAAAATAGACATATTTAACTTCATGAAAATTGAAAACTTTTGTTCATCAAAAAACAAGTCACAGAGTAAAAAGACAACCCATAGAATGGGAGAAAATATTTGCAATTCACATATATAATAAGAGATTAATATCCAGAATATATAGAGAACTCCTAAAATTCAACAACAAAAACAAACCAATTCAAAAATGGGCAAAGGACTTGAATAGACATTTCTTCAAAGAAGATATACAAATGGTCAACAAGCACATGAAATAATATTCAATGTCACTAATCATTAGAGAAATGCAAATTAAAACTACTATGAGATACCACCTCACACCTATTAACATAGCTACTAGAAACAAACAGGATGTGGAGAAATCAGAACACTTGTGCACTGTTGGTGGGAACATAAAATTGTACAGTCACTGTGGATAACGGCATGACAGCTCCTCAAAAATTAAAAATAGAATTACCATATGATCCAGCAATTCCACTTCTGGATATATACTCAAAATGATTAAAAGCAAGGATTCAAAGAGATATTTGCATACCCATGTTCATGGCAGCTTTATTCACAAAAGCTAAAACGTGGAAGTAAAACAAGTGTCCACGGATGAAAGAATGGATAAGCAAAATGTGTATACACAAGAAGTGGAATATTATTCGGCCTTAAAAAGGAAGGACATTCTGATTTATGCTACAACATGGATGAAGTTTAAGGACAACATGTAAGTGAAACAAGCTAGTTTCAAAAAGACAAACACTGTATGATTCTATTTATATGAGACACTTAGTCAAACTCATAGAGACAGAAAGCAGAAAGGTGGTTACCAGGGGCTGGAGGAGGGGAGACTGGGGAATTAGGGTTCAGTAAGTACAGAGTTTTGGTTTTGCAAGATGAAAAGAGCTATGGAGAGGGATGGTGGTGATGGTCGCACAACAGTATGAATGTATTTAATACCACTGAACTGTACACTTAAAATGGTTAAGATGATAAATTTTACGTATATATTTTTACCACAATTTTTTAAATTGAAAAAAAAAAAACAAGAAAAGAAAACAAGAGATGGAGAGAATTCCTAGTGATCCTCTGGTTCTTAGCATAGTCTCTCAAGAGACCCAGATATACTTCCTGAGTTCAATGAGCTGTCAGAGTTTTTCTCCAAGAACTTCTCCTTTGCGCCTGAGCCACTTTGAATGGATTTGGTTCCTTATAAATCAATCCCTATCTGTTTCATACTTTCAGCCAATGATACTAGGTAGCAATGATAACTGCTTTAGAGACACAAGTTCTGGGGAGACAGTGTATGCATATGTATCTCAATATGTCACAGATGTTAATGCTTATTAAGTAACCTAACACTGGGCTTCCACCGGCATAGCCTCTGTGCAGTGTCAGTGCAAAAAAACTAACAGCCACATTTAATTTTAAACCAAGCCCACCATTCTTAAAACCCCCTTCTACCCCTTCTTCTCACTCTCTGCCTCTCTCATACCCTGAAGTGTCCCCAAACATCTTTCTCCTTGCTTTGCTCTCAGCTCCCCACCAAAAATTCTCTCCCAAGCCTTCTCGGGCTCTCTCTTCTTCCCCAGCCTTCTCCTCCTGGGGCTATTCTTCCATCCTTTCCTTTCTGTTCTCCTCCCACTGACTGTCACTGGGGTGGAGCAGGAAGGGGTTGGCTGAGGGAGATGAACAAAGGCCAGAGGACTGAGTGGGTCAGGCAGAGGGAGAGTCTGGTTAACAGGCAAGAGGAAAAATATATACTATATGGAAAACATATAATTAGTAATATACTAATTACATATGCATGTTATGGTTAAAATAGAAATCATGAGCAGAGTTATTTTTTATTACCAATTTATATTTTATAAAGTAAAGCACAGGAACTTTACCAGGACAGAAAAATGAGAAGCAGAGGTACCGAAGATGGTATCTTGAGTATCTCCAGCTGTGAACAAGCCAAAACCTAGAGGTTCACACAGCTATTTATCATAATCTCTCAGGGATCTGTGGGTTGATTGGACTCAGCTGGGTGGTTCTTCCCCCTGGTCTCTCATGCAGCTGCATTTAGATAAGAGTTGGGGCGGGAGTCCCGGACAGGGGCTGGGTGCCCAAGACGGCACCTTCACCTCACATCTGATGCTTCAATGTTGCCCCATGTGGCCTCTCTCACCTCAGGGCGGAAAGAGCCAGTTAAGTGCAAAGTCCACCACCATTTCTGCTGCCTTCTTTTGGTCAAAGCAGTCACAGAGCCTGCTTGGATTCAAGGGGGATGGAAAGGAACAGATTCCAGCTCTTGATGGGGAAGGGAGAGATGGTCCTGGCCATCTTTGGAAAATACAGTCTGCTGCAGACAGCATAAAAGTTAGATATTTATATCAGAAACAAACATTCCTTACTATTAAGAGCAAGCCGAATAAAATAAATGGGCAAAACTTTACAAAGTGCTCAACCAAAGGAAAAAAAATCCCTCTCCACTCCAAAAAAAAAAGTAGCAGGATTCTTACTTCACGTCAACCCAGGTCCCTGCAAAAAGGTGAAAGCGCTCTTTAGCCTGGAGGAAATGGGCAAAAATACATGTTGGACTTGGTAGACATGCCAAAAGAGTGAGGCTGTAAGAAACACAGTAAAAATCCAGTTCAATTAAGTAAACTGAGTTCCCCTGCATTCTCTAGCCACTAGCCACCCTCTGCAGAGATATTCCAGAGAGTCCCTACCCAAAGAGGGTGCCACCTGGAGAATTTTCTCCCACATCATCATTCCAGGATATTCGGTTCTTCCTTGCCTGTGATTCAATCAGCCATCTCCCAAACTCGTTCACTGCCACTCCTGTGTCTTGAAGCTCTTTCTGGAGCGTTCCTCTACCTGGGGCTTTAACTTTGCCCTTGCAGACTTTCCACTACAACTTTCTTAAGGGAAAGTAGTTTATTCTCTCACACTCCGTGCACCTTAAGTTCAGAAGGTGGGTTTGCTGTTCCCTGTGCTCCCCATTGCTACCTGCAGACATTTTAGTGGCTCGGCTTTTTTTTCAAAACAAAACAAAGACCAAACACATTTTTCTCGAGGCTCACGCCATTTGAGTAAACTATTCTGTTCACCTCTTCAGACTGTCATCTTCCCAAATCCCAGCCACTCCTGCTCTCTCACTTCAAATCCCTGACACCTGACTCCCAATCTTCCTTTAAGATGGGCTTAAATCTTATCATTCTGTTTGCCTGGAAGAGTCATGCATTACACCTGTTTCCTGATTTCTCATCCAGTTAGCACTTTGGTACCCTCAAAAGTGTCCCAGCCTCAACAATTTTATGTGGCCACCCTAATCCTGGGTGACTTAACAGTTAGCTACCCTTTGGCCTCATTTCCTTGATCAACTCGGACACCCGGGCCCTTGGTCACACCCTGGACATTGTCAACTAATCTCACTGCCTCCAGGAGCAAAATTCAATCTGCTTACCTTCTGACCACAATGACCCATCCTTCCAGCTGGCTTGTTTTTGGCCACTCCCATTACAACTAAACTTTCTCCAAACCCAGGTAACCTAGCCCTGCAGGAGAGCCACACGACTGAGCAGACTGCTTCCACCACCATCACCAATTTCAGGCTTTCAGGTTGCCTGGAAATCCCATTATATTTTTCTGAGCAACACACTCTCGGATTCTCTGCAATGACCTCGTTAAACTTTCTTGGGACTTCCCTGGTGGTCCAGTGGTTAAGACTCCGCATTCCCAATGCAGGGGGCCCGGGTTCCATCCCTGGTCAGGGAATTAGATCTCACATGCCGCAACTAAGAGTCCACATGCCACAACTAAAGATCCTGTATGCCACTAAGAACCAGCGCTGCCAAATAAGGAAATAAACATTAACAAAAAAACAACTTTCTCCAGCTCCCTAAATCTGTGACCCGCTAACCTCCTATCTCACCCCCAGCTGATGACCCTGCTTCTTTTCTTACTTTACAAAGAAAATAGAGGCTTGAGATATTATTTTACACAATCTCATTGCTTTTAGGATGAAAAAACAATCCTGGACGTGGTCCACGTGGTCCTATACAGTTTGTCCCTACTGACCTTTCTCCATCTAGCCGTGCCTCACACCAGAGCTCCCAGGACACCAGTCCCACTGGTTTGCATTCGATTTCTAATCCCTTCTGCCACTCTCCCACTCCCACCCCAGCCCATCAGCAAATGTTGTTGGTTCTGGTTTCATAATGTGTCTTGGATCCAAACTCTTCTCACCATCCCCGCAGTAGAATCCTCACCAAAGCTACCATCACCTTTCATCTGGACTGTTACCACAGCCTCCTGAGTGCTCTCTTACTGCTTTTCCTCTTGCCCCGTCCGACTGATTTTCCAATCACAAGCCAGTAGGATGGCACACAGAAGAAATCAAATCACTTGCTAAACGCCTTCCCATAGCTCCCCGTTGCAATTAGAATAAAACCCAAAGTCCTCAAGGCTGAGCCCCAGGCCCTGCTTGGTCTGGCGCCTGCCTACCTCTTGGTCCCCATCCTCTACCACTGTCCTACTCTTTCATCACTCCCTTCCCCACATATAAGTCCTTGACAACCCAGCTGTAGAGAGGAAGGACAGGTGAATTCAACCACATTTCCAAATCTAACTGACTTTAACTGCTATGTTTTCGGATCTCACCCACTTTCTCTCTGGACACGCCACTTTCAGAAGTCACGGCGTTATTTCCACTTAGTCCTTTGCGATGACAAATTGTGTGTCCAAGAGTGGCCTGGTGCGTACGCATTATTTCATTTGCATCACTGTATCTCTGTAATACATTCTTAGAAGTGGGATCGCTGGGTCAAAGGGTCACTGCAGATGTAGATTAAGTCGCTGTTGCCCAATCCCTGTCTACAGGATTCAGACCATTTTGGACTTCCACCAGCGTTATGGGAGAAGCCACAGTCTCGCCGGCCAACTGAGTGCCGCTAAGCTTTGGGGGGCGGTTGCCAACCGGAGAGCTGAGAAACCGCCGCTGCGAAGCGCGCCCTTCCCCGCCCCGGCTCCAGCGGAGACCGCCTAACCCCGGTCCCGCGCCTCCCCTGCGGCCAGGCGCGGGGTGTGGGGGTGGGGGGAACCGCTTCTCTCCGGCTCCCGCGTGCGCTGCGGGCGGGCTGCGCGCGGCAGGGAAGCCGGGCCTTGCACAACTGGCCCGAAAGAGGAAGCTCAGAAAGGGCTGAAGTCAACACTTCGGAAGACCGTTGCAAAAGAAATCGGCTTCTTGGGCCTTTGTGGAACCGCCATCCGGCCCCCAATCCCTTAGCCACTGATATATCGAGGCGACAACCCAGGGGGTCGCTCCCGAGAGAGGAGGGCCCGCGGCGCAGGTAGGGGAGGGCTGAGAGGAAGGCGCAACTTTCCCCAGAATTAAAACCAAGTTGTTTTCTTCGGGGGTGGGGCAGGGGGGAGGGGTAAGACGAAAGGAGGCACAAACCCGTGGAGTCGAAAAAAGCAGCCCCCGAGCTTTAGGCGTCTTTATCCACATCTGTGGGTGTGTCTCCAGACAGGCGCCCTCCTCGCACCTCGATGCGGAGCCGCGCGCCGAGCGCTCCACGTCTGCGCGCTGCGTGGGAAGGGGCGGGCTGACACCACTTCCTCCAGAGGCTGCCGACCTGAACCGGAGCGCAGCCCAGAGCGCCGCGTCGCCCTCCCGGCCCAGCCCCGCGCGCTCGAGGCCCCGCGCAGCCGTCGAGGTAAGCGGCGCCGCCGGCCCGCCCAGGGGCCCTGGGAGCTGCACCGGGACCCGCCGGGCGGTCACCCGACCAGGAGTCTGGCCTGTAGGGTCCGAGGCCCGACCCAGCTCGCGGCGCCGGCCGGGTGAACGCGCGGCCCCCGCTGGGCCCTCCAGGGCAGCGGGTCCCCGGAGTCCCCTCCGCCGACCCCTGCACTTGACCCAGCTCCGCGGGGGGTTGGGGCTGGGGCTTGTCTTCCCCGCGTTCGGATTTGTCATATTTGACTGATTTCCTGCCCAGAAAATTGCTCCAAGGTCAGACGGGGAACCGGTACACCCTCGCCTGTCCAACGGGTCCGGGAGCCCCGGGCTGACCGACGCTGAAGGAATCCCGGGGGGTATTTCACGGGGGGGCGCATTTCAGGGGGTATTTCAGGGCGCTATGCATTGAGTGCAAGTAGTGTGAGAATTTGAGTGACGATCGCAGTCTGATGCGTCTTAGAGTGTTTCCTCTTTGAAAACTTTCAGACGGCTGTTTCTTCTTTTTAAAAATAACTTTTCCTCCGAATTATTGTCCTTTTCGTTTTAAAATAAGGTAGAGGAAGGATGTGGACACCAGGCAGAAGCTTTGTAATTTGGCTCGGAATGAGTATCCAGAGCATCCTTTTAGAGCACGAAGCAAACTAACCAAGAGATCGTTATACCCAGGAGGACCTCGGGGCAGGGGTCCCCCTGAAGACCTTGCCCAGTGCACCTCTTATTTTCCTTCTGGGAAGGCATTTCTTATCGTTCAGACCATTGTGGAACGCTAAACGTGTTTTTTCCTAGTGCCACTCATGGCAAAGCGGTTCAAAAATAACTTTTAATGTGGTCGTTATAGAAAGAAAGGGAGTATCGGAGGAAGTAACATAAAGAAAAAGCTCATGAGTTTATTACTCCTCAGGTATAATGTGATTTAAATAAAGGCCAAGGTACCAGCTACTACTAATTTTAAAGTCTAGGGCCTCTGAATGGGTGTTTGGGAGCCTTTGTCCCTTTGAATAAACCTCCAGTGGCAGTTTTCCCTCTGGCCTCACTGAAATACTGGGACGGCACATGGGCGGTCTTACAGGAACGCGGGCTAGCAAAATTAACAGAGGATCTGCTACGAAACTTCTGTAATGTCTTCCGGGTGGTATTTCCTGTCTGCTCAATGTGTTGTGAAAGGTCTAAGAAATTTAATATCATCTTCAGACTTTTAGCATTTAGTAATGTTCACATTATTACTAATATCTGTGTCTTTTCTGGGTATTTGGAAGACTTGGGTTCTGTTCCATATCTGCCTTTAACTAGAAAAGAGTGACGTTGATTAAGTTGCTTTGATCTCTCTAGACCTGAGATAACTTACCCATAATGATTATTGGCCTACCAAATGTCTGTCATGAAAATAGCAATTGAGGAATTGCCATAATTCTTTGAATTTGTCCTATCTGGAATGCTGACAGAGTTAGAATTGCTGATCACTAACAAGAAAGAATGGAGAAAATAATGATAACAGGTGTTGTTAGATTCTGAAATATTTCGAGGCCTTTGTTCCTTAGAAGTTCCTCTAAAAACAGTCAATTTTTGGCCTATAGGTAAGACGGCAAATTTCCATTCTTTTGAAAAACTTCAGTAGGGAGTTGATATGCCCAAGCTTGGGCAGGTCCATATTAGATTTCAAAATTCTTCACGTGTTACTTCTCAAGAAATATAACTTTGTAGTATGGATTACTTTATGACTTAGTTACTTTAAATCTTAAGCGCAATACTTACTGGGTTATGTAGTGTCCATTAAATCTTTTGTATTTTCATGTCCTGAGAATGTATACCAATCACCCACTATTTTTTTTGCCTTTTTTCAATAACAAATTAAAAGTTCTAGATATTTTCATATTACTGTTAGAATGAACTACCTATAGAATGCATTACCATGAGTGTCTGCATTTGATATGCCACTTTGAATTTCTTCAAACCATCCCACTTTCAAAAAGCGTGACTATTTTCACTTACTTCGAATCCTCTTCAATTCTATTTTAGTTATTTTTATACCCCATACCTTTCCGTGAGTGCAGAATCTTATAATAAATTAAGTTTGTGTTTCATAGTCTGTCACACCAAGATATTTACAATTGCACCGCATCGCCATCACCTAGCCAAGTTCCTGGCACCATAGTTGGGACTCAAATAACATTTACTAAACGTGCAGATATATGAGTTCCACTTCTGGATTGTACCATCAATCTGTCATAAGACCCTGAGACCCAGCAGGCCCAACGCTTAGGCACGGGCCACACCCTTAGGCTACCAACCCTTAGGCTTGTGCAGGCAGAAACGTAGCACCACTCCAAGGCACCACGCCTTCTCAGCACATACTCTAGAGCCTGAATTCATGACTCCATTTCCAGACATTTCCTGAACATCATCTATGCTCTTGAATCACTAAGAATCATATTATAAGAGCTATTGTCTTTCTTCTCTGTCAATTCAGTTTCCTCTTTATCACCAAATGGTAGTAGTAAATAATAATTATATTTATTCAGCTTATATTTTGTACCACACCCTGTGTAGCTAATTTAGACGTGTTGTTTCGTTAAGCCTCACATCCTGGGCTTATACTATTATCAGCTTTTATGGTTGAGGAAATGATAGCACAGAGAGGTTAAGAAGCTTTTACCTAAGGAGTGAGAAGCAGAGCTGACCTTTGAACTGAGCCAGTATGACACCAGCACTTGAAGCGCTGTACCAAGGACAAGGGCTTAAACGGTGAAAAAACAATGAGGCCTTTTCTCAGTGAAGTTCTGGTTTAATAGGGGAGATATAAATGGGCAGTTACAGTTCCACACGTGACCAAGATCGTGTGCTGTGGGAGCACCCATCAGATTCCTACACCACCCTGGGGTCAGGGAAGATGAAATGAAGGTAGGCAAGCAAAGAACGTGCCTTGTTAATAGTGGGAAGACAAGCTATAATCACTTGTGAAGTTATTATCTTTGTATATGTCTTTTGAAAAAATAATCTGCTTTAGCAGCAATCGTGATTTCATTTTTATCTTCATTATATTCCAGTCCCTCTTGATAACTGGCTACGTTGATTAAATCAATGAAGTAGTAAGTAGCTTTTTTTCTGTTTCTGCTGGAGAGCCTTCTGGTTTGATCTCATATCACAGACTCATCAGTGAGATGACTGTGGGCTGGGGGAGGGGATAAATGCTAAATCACACAGCAGCTGTGATTTACCTCACAGACTGGCTGGAAGATTTACATCCATAGATAACTATCATATCAAACTGGAGGGAAAATAAAGAGTGGTAGGAGAACAAGCAAACACTAGATTTTATTAATTATTTCATACATACAAGAGAAGGTGTAAGATATATACGTAAATTACAGCAAATAATCATAAAGCCAACATCTGGATACCTATCACCCAGCTTAAGAAGTAAGATATTATCAATACGTCTTCTGACTTCCTCCCAATAGAATTACCCTTTTTTCTTGATAGAGGTAATCATTATGCTGAATGTGCTGATTTTTTAAAAAGCATTTAGAAAGCACGTACATGCATTTGCAGAAGTGTCAAACTGAGAATTAGAGTATATCGGCACTTGGGAAACAAATTAGAATCTCCACTGACTTGAAGCATGGTCATAAATAGGGTGTCCTATTAAGTAAAGACAACTTAACTTAAATAGCATTAAAACATAGTGGATTACAAATGGTTAAGAGTAAGTACCGTGGAAGGAGTGGTATCTTAGTCATTAATGAAGTGACCAAGATTCATCAGGGGATAACTATAACTTTTAAGTGCAATAAAGCATATGTAACTTGCGAACTGCTAATTTCCATATTACTTAGATTTCTGCTTTAAATACAATCCAGTCATTCAAAAAAAAATATTTACCAAGCACTCTTCTAGGTGAACAGAAGAGGCAAAGGTCTCTGCATTTGTGGAGTTTCTATTCCAATGGGGAGATGTAGACAATCATCAGTAAGCATAATAAATAAGTAAATAATGTAGGTATTCGTGAGTGAAAAGTCCTATTAAAAAGGGCAAAGTTGAATGTAGTAAAATTGCAGTATTAAATAAGGTGGTCAGGCTTGGCCTCGTTGAGAAGGTAAGATCTGAGCAGAGGTTTGCAGGAGTTAACTATCTGAGGGAGCAGTGTCCCAGGCAGAGGGAACGGCCAGTGCCAAGGCTGTAAGGAAGGGGTCAGCCTGGTGTGTTTAAGGAACAAGACGCCCATGTGGCCTAGAGGTAAGTGAGCAGGGAGAGAGTAGTAGGAGATGTAGTTGGAGAGGTAAGAGTGGGGGTGAAGGGTCTTGTAAGCCACCGTGAAAACGTGGGCTTTTACCTGAGTTAAATTGAGGGCCCATTACAGGATTCTGAGAAGAGGAGTAATGTGATCTGACTTACATGTGAAAGGCCCACTCTGATTGCTTGAGAAAAGGTTGGACAGAGTAAGGAGCCTATTAGGAAGCTCTGGGAATCGGCATATATTTTAAAGGTAGAGCCAATAGGGTTTCCTGGCAAAGTGAATATGGGGTGTGAGAGAAAGAGGAACCAAAGATGACTCCAACGTTTTTGACACAAACAACAGGAAGGATGGAATATCATCAACCAACACGGAGAGGTTAGAGGGGAGACCATCGGAAGTTGAGTTTTGGACGTGGATATGAAGTGTCAACTGGTAATGACTATGTGCTTATTATATAAAAGACTACAGTCGTTCAGCCTAAGTAACTACTTGGAAAGATACAGTTACTAATTCTCATTGTACAAATTAGAAATGACAATTTAGAGAGTTTTAAGAATTTTACCTGAGATTACAGTTTAAGAAATGGGACATAAAACCAGATCTTTGGGATCCCAATGCTTTAACTCTTCTTTCAAAACTTGCTGAAAGTGGGACTTCCCCGGCAGTCCAGTAGTTAAGACTGTGCCTTCCAGTGCAGAGGGTGTGGGTTTGATCCCTGGTGGTGGGGGGGGGGGTGGGGGGGGGGTGGGGGTGGAATCCCTGGTCAGGAACTAAGATCCCACATGCTGTGGGGTGTGGCCAAAAGCTAAAACAAACAAACAAACTTGCTGAAAGGATTGACCAGCAATCTTTTTTTTTTTTAATTTATTTATTTTATTCTTGGCTGCGTTGGGTCTTCGCTGCTGCGCACAGGCTTTCTCTAGTTGTGGCAAGCGGGGGCTACTCTTCATTGTGGTGCGTGAGCTTCTCATTGCAGTGGCTTCTCTTGTTCCAGAGCACGGGCTCTAGACTCACAGGCTTTAGTAGTTGTGGCGCACGGGCTCAGTAGTTGTGGCTCATGGGCTCTAGAGCGCAGGCTCCGTAGTTGTGGTGCACGGGCTTAGTTGCTCCACAGCATGTGGGATCTTCCCGGACCGGGGCTTGAACCCATGTCCCCTGCATTGGCAGGCGGATTCTTAACCACTGCGCCACCAGGGAAGCCCTGAGCAGCAATCTTTATCAAATAAATAAAATAAGGGTAGAGTCAGCTAATCAGTAATATTTCATGCCCATGAGAATCAAGACAGTGAATATTCTTTCTAATAAATGGGAGAGGGAGAGATGAATACTAAAAAGCCCCATATTTATACATAAATTCATAACCAGTTATGTGCATTATGCAATACCAGGTTTCTATGATTGTGAGTTTAACAGCAGGATTCTGAGGGAGGGAAGACAATGGCCTTTTCCACAAAGGAGCTTTTCGTGCCCCGAGGCTAAGATATTTATATTTTCAAAATCTAAGACCAGATTCGGAAGAGAAGGAAGCTTCCTCGTTGCACAGCTGGATTCAAATGGACGCGAGCGTTAGAGCAGGTCTAAAGGGTCACTAGTAGCTCTTGAAGAATGATAGATGACGCTGTTATGACATTTGGAAAGCTGAAAGTGAATTTTAGGAAGTAGCTACTGAGATGGAGGTAACTGACATTTTATTTGTTTTGGTTATAATAGGTGTCAGGGCAGTGTCATTATGAAATAGTAGCGCTTAGTAGAATGCTACTTATAT
The DNA here is from genome assembly GCF_011762595.2 of Tursiops truncatus. NCBI lineage: Eukaryota > Metazoa > Chordata > Mammalia > Artiodactyla > Delphinidae > Tursiops > Tursiops truncatus. Next base: position 157,903,035 of record NC_047035.1, on the reverse strand, counting down.
CATTGTCTACACCATAGTCCATGAAATAGACTGTTGAAAAGAACGAACAAATTAGTTACGTGGCAGAAAAAATACCACAAAATCTTTTTCAGGTGATTTACAGAATGATCTCAATTCAGTGACATTAAATGAATTTGTCTAAGGCTGCTGTGTTTATAGTATTGATGAACTTTTTCATCTCTGCTGCTGACATAAAACTCACAGCTGGGTCAGTGAACTGATGAGGTTTGGGATGTAGCATTTGTTTATTTGTTTTGTTTTGTTTTGTTTTGTTTTTGCGGTACGCGGGCGTCTCACTGTTGTGGCCCCTCCCGTTGTGTAGCACAGGCTCCGGACGCACAGGCTCCGTGGCCATGGCTCGCGGGCCCAGCCGCTCCGCGGCATGTGGGATCTTCCCGGACCGGGGCACGAACCCATGTCCCCTGCATCAGCAGGCGGACTCTCAACCACTGCGCCACCAGGGAAGCCCTGTTTTGTTTTTTTAAGGGGAATGACTTCCTTCTAGTTAAATTCCGTAAATGATATAACTTAGCAAATCAAGACTATTTCTTAGCAATTCAAGACTGTTGACTAACGCGGTGCATTAAATTTCCCCCATTGTACGCGGCAAACAGAGATGAAGTGGCTTGGGCCAGGAACATGGGTCAATGCAGCGTGATGCTGTGAGCAGATCTCTTAAGACCAGTGTAGAAGAGAAAAGCTGAAACGCCCAGGGAGCTCACTGCACTGACCCTCAGAGCGGAGGAGCATCCTCGAGACTCGCAGAGGGGGCTTCTGTGCTTACACAGACACTTGAGTTGAAGGAAACTCTGCTCAACGTGCTGTCATTGGAACTTTTTTTCAGTTTCATCACATACCTGTTGAGGGCCAACCACATGCCAGAGTAGAAGGTGTAAAACAGAATAAGATATGGTGCTGAACCTCAAGAAGCTTCTGGTCCAGTGGGAGACACAGGCCTGCAAATAAACACATTCCAGGGTGTGATGTGCATAAGATGGTGACGGGAGTGATTCTAGAGAAGACATTGTAGAGGGGTGACCAAGAGGCACTTTCAAGGCTAAAGTTATTTCCAGGAGGCCCAGTGGAGTTTCCTCCAGGCACCACATGTATGAAATTGTTCAGCAGGGCTGGAGCATACAGTACAGTGGGAAAGGAAATGGGGAGATTCTGATTTAACTCTTAGTGAGTAATATTCAGATTACATTCATATGGTGCAGTCACCACAACCTACCATCTTCGAGTCAAACGTTTAGGCACTTGTAATAACGGAACTGTTCTTTAGACCTACCCTGTCCGGTCCAAACAGAATGCAAGCCACGTTGATAACTTTATTTTTTTAAATTTTACTTATTTTTTGGCCGTGCTGCACGGCATGCAGAATCTTAGTTCCCCAACCAGGGATCAAATGCACGCCCCCTGCAGTGGAAGCATGGAGTCTCAACCATTGGACCACCTGGGAAGTCCCCACATAGATAACTTTACATTTTCAGGAAACCACACTAGGAACAGTAAAAGAGAAACGAGGGATGTTAATTTTAGTAATCTATTTTATTTAATATATTTATCCAAAATGACTATTTAATTAATATTAATTATACTAAATGGCATTAAAGTCGTATTAAAATGGTGGATGAACTCTTTTACTCTTTCTTTTTTCATCCTAAGTTTTCCAAAGCCAGCATATTTTACACTTACGGTACATCTCATTTCGGACTAGCCACAATTCAAGGGCTCAACGGCCACCTGTGGCTAGTGGCTACTGAATTGGACAGTGCAGCTCTAGGTAATTGCATAAACACTGTATCCTAACTCCGTGTTAACCCTTCAGCTGCATGGAGGATATTAGGTGTACTATGAAGTAAACTAAAGGAAAAAAGACAGGAAAAGCATTTTCTCTTACTCTGGGGTCTCTCCCTGGAACCAGGTTCTAATGCATAATTAAACCTATACCCAGAATGCTTTGTGAGCCCTCTAGCAACAAAAACAAACAGCATCAAATTGCCATTGCCTACTTTTCTTTTTATTCTTTCTCTTCCCTCTGCTGCCCCCCCACCCACACTGCCCTTATTTTTTGGATTCTTCCTAAAAGTAACAGGAGCTGAAAAAGAGTGGAAGTAAAAGGTAGAGCAGGATGCCCTAAACCCACATCCGGCAAAATGTGATCGGTTGCCCTAGGCAACGGTGGTTGTCAACTCTTTTTTTTTCTCTTTAGCTTCCACCTGCTAGCTCACGGGCGTAACGTACCCTCATCAACAGCAGCTCTCTTTGTGGTGGCCCTCAACTCCAGAAGTACACCTCCCTTTCAGGGCAGGAGGTAATGATAAGATTTGGATTGTGGAGTTGGAGGTGTCATGGGTACAGTTTGAAAAAGTCTCAGGGAGATTCTGATACAGTTCCTGTCTTGTTCAGAATGGTTAAGAAGCTGTGTCCTAGGGACTTCCCTGGCTGTCCTGTGGTTAAGACTCTGCGCTTCCACTGCAGGGGGCACGGGTTCGATCACTGGTTGGGGAACTAAGATCCCAAATGTCACATGGCACGGCCAAAAAAACGAAAACCTCTGTCCTAGAAACACTACTTACAGATGTCCTTCCCAGTAGCTTAGTCTTTTAAAAATGTCCCTGGCCTATGGAAAAATGGCAGTCCAGGTACACAGAAATGCAACAGGCAGAAGTAACCATCAGTTAGTACTTGGGACTTGGGAACATGTATGTGGTGTGTGAATAAGTGACTGACATTTATTTCCACTGGTGGTTTTAGAGGGAGATATAGTAACAAAAATGATTATGATAATGGTGATAATAATAATAGCTATATTAGTATCACTAATATCACTTTATATGCATCAGATGCTATGTTATGCCCTTTATAGGCGTCATCTCATCCCTACGACATAGGGACTGTTTTCGTTGCTATTTTACAAATGAGGGAACTAAACCAACAGAGAGGTTAAATTGCTTGTTCAAGATCACCCAGCAGCTGAGTGTATTTAGTGAGTGGTGTGTGTCACATGCTTGGATGAAAATACAAGATTCCCTGCCTAACCTCAGTGTGGTGTGAAAGACAGACACGAAGTCAGTTGTATTCGAACTGGACGTGTAGATATTGTAACAGCAGCGTTAGCAGAGTGGCTGCCACGTTCTACCTCTTAATCAGCCTGTGTCTTCAGAAGGCCACGTGGCTTGACTGTGAACATGAGTTTTGAGTTAGACTTAGGCACGGTCCAGTCCTCCCCTCACATGAACTTGCACAAATTATTATTTCTCCAGGCAGGAAATTATTATTTCTCTGAGTTTTAGAATCTATAAAATTAGAATAATGTCACTACCTCATAAGATTGCTTTGAGAATTAAATCAGGCACTGTAGGTGCCTGATCTGTAGTAGTTTTTCCGTATTTATAATTCCTACTATTCTTATTTTAAAGTAGGTGCTAATACATATTAATATGAGCTTACATTGAGTTCTGAGTATTGGGTTGGCCAAAAAGTTCGTCTGGGTTTTTCCGTAAGATGTTTTTGGCCACCCTAATGCCAACCGTGGCGCTGTGCCGGCTGCTAGGAGAGTTGAGGTGTACATTCTGCCCCTTCAGCATAGTTGAGAAGATTTTTTAAATGCACATAAAGAGACAGATAAGCCATAAGGCACCTTGTGAACTGTCAAATTAGTGATCCTAACTCTGCCGCCACAGGATTTAGAGGAGGGTAGATCACCAGGATGCAGAAGGGAGCCTTGAGCTGGCCTTGGGTGGTGGGTAGGACTAATGTGAGTGGAGAAAATGGGATGCAGAGGTATTACAGACGGCGTGCACAGGGGAAGAAAAATCACCTACTTTCACTGTAAGCAAAGATTTAGTAAGAGAAAGATGCTGATGGATTTGGAGAGGTATGTGGCGTGCATCATGGAGAAACTCATCCCAGGAGATGTGTGCCCTGAAAAACTCTTCCAGCAAGCTGGGGAGATGCCAGGATGACCTGTGCCCACTGGGACAGTGAGGGCCCTGGTTTGGTCATCAAGCCTCTGCTCCTTGACTAGACGCACTGGCCTCCCTGCCACCCACACCTTCACCTTCTGCCTGCCTTTGATTGACATGGACTTTCCACATTTGGTGTTTGTGCCCTTTGAAAAGCCTGCTGACCTGGCCCTGGAGACTGCTAACCTTCCTCTGGGCTGCAGGACAGACCCTGATCACTCCTGAAAAAGGCCTCGAGGGGCCGTTGTCCCTGGTGGATATTGACAGGAGGGACCTTGAATGACCGCCCCCCCCCCCAATTTGACACTACATTATGAAGCAATGAGAGAATAATTGCATTTTTTAAAAAAATTTATTTATTTATTTTTGGCTGCATTGGGTCTTCGTTGCTGCGCGCGGGCTTTCTCTAGTTGCTGCGAGCGGGGACTACTCTTCGTTGTGGTGCGCGGGCTTCTCATTGCGGTGGCTTCTCTTGTTGCAGAGCACAGGCTCTAAGTGCGCAGGCTCAGTAGTTGTGGCGCACGGGCTTAGTTGCTCCACGTCATGTGGGACCTTCCCGGACCAGGGCTGGAACCAGTGTCCCCTGCATTAGCAGGCAGATTCTAAACCACTGCGCCACCAGGGAAGCCCAATAATTGCATTTTTGACTGGTTGTCTCTGCTGCAGAACTGCTGGGAGGATAAGGCAAATGGTGGAGGGGTTCAGATTCTTCACCAAGAGGCAAATAAATGAAAGATGCTGAGAAAAACAATATATTGCTTAGCTGATTGAAATATAAATGCAAGCCATGAATTAAGTACTGTGAATATGTTATCATTTTTAAAAAGTGTTTGGGGATTTTCAGCTTAACTTTGTCAAGTTACGTGGAAACTGTTATGTGAAATACATATAAAATACGTGCAGTTCTAGAAGTTGAATTCCCTCTATGTCTACCGATTCAGCTGTTTGGGGTTCTTGAGATTGGGGGGGGTTTGTTTGTTTTGTTGGTGTCTGTGTGTTTTAAGTCAAGAATTAATTTTCATGCCCGGTTAATCAGTGATCTTTCTATGGATGGACTTGATTTAAATTAGTTTTGCTGGAATCCAGTTCTTTGCAGGAGCAATCATAAATTTACCCTAAATCCATTTGGATTGGTCCTGGATTATAGTAGTATAGTACTTACTGCTGCTGGTTTTTTTCTTTTTATTCTTTTAGCATATAGTGTTTGGTTCATTGCTACATACATTTGCAAAAATGACTCCATGAGTATGTTTTGATTGAATGTGCAGAGAATTGTAAAAGTTATCACATCACAGAAAGAGAAAGAGCTTTTTTTGTTTGTCTGTTTGGTCCTTTAGGTATAAAAAAACCCTCTGCTCTCAATAACATCTATTAAAAAATAAAGACTCACACGCTATACACAAAAACTAACTCAAAGTGGATCACAAAGCTAAATGTTAGCGCTAAAATTATAAAATTCCATATAAGAAAATATAAGGGCAAATTTGTTGCCACCTTTGCTTCAGAAAGTAAAGCTGCATCTTTATTCATATTTATGAAATCTGGATATTTTGAGTGTCTGACTAATACCTTTGTCAGGATAGCCCCCTTGGACAATAGGAAAGTGAATGAGGTGGAAAGTGCAGGAAGCTAACGGATGGATTCTTGGAAGTTTTACTGAGACCTTGTCTGGAAAGGTCCACAAACACCTACCAAAGAAGTTAACCAAGCACGGTATCCCATTTTCTCTCAGTGTCCATATCAAAACGAACCTAAGTTGTATCTTAATTTATCATCTGTCTTTTATACCAGGGCATCATCAGGCAGTTGCATTGATCTGAAATAAGTTATTAGGGGTAAAGTAGGTACAAAACAAAGAGTCTGTAATATGCCCGCCAAAAATTTATTCATATATATTTCATTTGATAGTTTAGATTCTGGTAAGATTATGAAGCGCCAAATTCTCTGATGTTCTTAAATATATTTCTGTGTTGTTATATGACAGTAATATCTATTTTATTCCTACACCATTACTGTTCTGCTTTAATTATTGTCATTGTGGAAGTCTTTTATTATTTTTTTTTCTCCAAAATTTCCTTTGAATTTGACTCTGGTTAAATTGTGTAGATTTTACTATGGTTGTTTTCTAGATAGTTTGAGATTGTCCTTTTCAGATTTTCTTCTCTGATCCCTAAGTTGTTAGGAAAACACATTTTTCTTCAGGGTTTTTAAGTGTATTTAAATCTTGTGTTGTTAACTTCTATTTTTATTACATTTTGGTCAGAAAATATAGCCTGTACAATTTCTCGTTTGGGGAATTTAGATTTTCTAGCATATGACTAGTTTTCAGTAAATGTCTTATAAGCTAACCATACTTTTTACTCAAAGCCTCTGTATCTTTTTTTCCCATTAATCAAATATAGAGAAGAAATTTGTTACAATTTCTAAGGTCATAATTTTGTAAGTCAACTCTTGAGTATTATTTTCTGTGAAACGTTGATTTAGTCCTCGAAATCATTTGTATCAATAAAAGAATATATTCTTGGCTGGGAAGTTTAATGATGACTCAGTTCTGAATCAAGACAAATAATGCTAAATTCTTAAGTCTAGTTGTTGCCTTCAGAGAAATAAAGAAAATAATTAATTAATGACAAGAAAAACACTCCCTGGAAAGTTACTAAGCTTAGTTACAAAAAATAAGCAAATAAAATACCCTTTAAAAAAAAGGTCATCATAAAATTTGTCTATCAGAAACAACACATGAAGGATACATTTTAGTTTTAATTTAAGCTAAATTAAAGAATTTAAACTAAATTCTTTTCACTTAGTTTAAATTCTTTTCACTAAGAATTTTTAGAATCTAGGCAAGAAAGACAAGGAACTGTTGCAGTGTACTTTCCACCTGAAATCATCCTCCTTGAATTGATCCCAGCAATGTTTAGGAGAAGAAAGTCACAATTGGGTGGGGTGGAGAAGAGTCCCTTTTCTCCTTTTTGTGAGCAACCTTCAAAATGGAATTTTAATAAAAAGGCAACCTATGGAATGGGAGAAAATATTTGCAAACCATATATTGGATAAAGGGTTAATATCCAAAATATATGAAGAACCCATGCAACTCAATAACAAAAAACCAGCAATCCTGTTAAAAAATGGGCAGAGGGTCTGAATAGGCATTTTTCCAAAGAAGACATACTGAAGGCTATCTGATACATGAAAAGATGCTCAACATCACTAATCATCAGGAAAATACAAATCAAAACCACAGTGAGATATCACGTCACACCTATTGGAACAGCTATCAAGAAGACAAGAGATAAAAAATCTTGGCAAAGATGTGGAGAAAAGGGAACCCTAGTTCACTGTTGGCGGGAATGTAAATTGATGCAGCCACTGTGGAAAACGGTTTGGAAGTTCCTCGAAAAATTAAAGGTAGAACTACCATATAATCCAGGAATTCTACTTCTGGGTGTATATCCAAAGGAAGTGGAAATAGGATACCAAAGAGTTATCTGCACTCCCATGTTCATTGCAGCAGTATTAACAATAGTCAAGATATGGAAACAACCTAAGGGCCCATTAATGGATGAATGGATAAATGATGGATATATATATATATAATTATATACATAATTTATATAATATATATTATTAACTGATATATAATATATATATTATGTATATAATTATATATAGAGAGAGAGAAAGAGAGAGGGAAGAGAGAGAATGGAATATTATTCAGCCATGAGAAAGAAGGAAATTCTGCCGTTTGTGACAACAAGGATAAACTTTAAGAGCATTATGCTAAGTGAGATAAGTCAGACCGCTAAAGACAAATACTTTATGGTCTCACTCATATGTGGAATCTAAAAAAGCCAAACTCATAAAAAACAGTGTAGAATGGTGGTTACCTGGGGGTGGGGGAATTGGGGAGATGTTGTTTAAGGGTACAAACTGCAACTCATAGATAAGTAAGTCCTTCAGATCTAATTATAGCATAGAGATATAGTCAACAATACTGCATTATAAACTTCAAAGTTGCTAACAGACTAGATCTTATTTGTTCTCACTACAGAAGGGAAATGATGATTACAGGACATGATAGAAGTATTATCTAATATGATTATAGTGGAACTTATTTGCAATATATAAGTATATCAAACCAACACATTGTACACCTTAAACTCACACAATGTTATATGCCAATTATATATCAATTAAAAAATTACATATTAACCTCTGGTTTTGCTAATATGCCCTTTAAGTCCACTTCTATGGACTTAAAACCAATTGTGATTCTTAACTCTATTTTAAGTTATGAAATTAATACATTATAGAAAATGTGCAAAATAGAGAAAAATAGACCAGCATCCTGATAGAAGTGCTTTTTCACATGTTGATTTATTATCTTGTAGTATTTTTTCCCCTGTGTTCTTGGTTGTCTTACATTATTGTAATTTTAGAAAATAAATTATTTTGTATCCTATTTATTTTACTTAAATATGTTGTTATAGTCTTCATAGCCGTTTTTCATGGTAACAACAACAAAAACCCACTGAGTGCAGTACAGTAATTAACTCTTCTCATATTTGTCGGATAAATATCCAACAAATATTGTTTGTTGTTTTTAATTTCCAATGATGCTGCCATTTCATCTCCAGGCATGTAGAGTTCTTTCAAAGTTTATAAGAGTTCCTTGAATTAAATTCCCAGAGGCTGAATTAACAAACCAAAGACAATGAACGTTTCCATGATATCTAGATATTTAATAGACATCTGTTGATGAATGAATGAATATAAAGAAAGAGCTTCTTTAAAGCTCCTGGACTTTAGGTCATGCTTGGAAGATACTTCACTACTTGTAATGATCAGGAAATAGAATTCATCCTAGATTAGACAGAAAAGAGTTTATTACAAGGTATACGGCTGCGTACAAAACTGGGAGGGTCAGGAAGGTAGTTTGATGTTAACAGTCAAGAATAACACAGCCAGGAGAAATGCCCAACTCTACCTTCAGGACTGTTCTGGCAAAACCTCACTGCAGCCAAGACCCACTGCTCTACCTAAGGTGATAGGGACAGAACAACTACCCCCAGGAGATTCTGTTTTACCATCTGTCACTTTCACTTCACATTGCTCAGTGCCATCTAGCAGGCCTCCCATCACTGTGTCTGCTTGACTGGATTATAGGTAGAACCCTAGCTGCAAGGGAGCATGGAAATGTTATTTTCAGATTTCCAGCTTCAGTATAATGGAAACACATGCTGCAAGGCACCTGGAGAGGATGTTCAAAGGGCCAGTCAGTAGTATCTGTCACAAAATTATAAAGAAGCAAGGAAAGGAGGAAAGAAGGAAAGAAAAACTTTTCTCTTCTATGACTTATAGTTTTACCGTTACACTTAGATTCTTAATCCAACTTGAATTTATTTTGTTTATGGTGATGGGTAGGGATCTGACTTTATTTTTTGCAAATGGGTAGCCAATTGTTTCTATACCATTTACTAAATAATATATTATTTTCTGCTGATTATTAACTGCCAACTTTTTCATATATTAAATTTGAATTCTGCAGTCTTTGTTCTTTTACACTGGTTTATTTGTGTAAATCCTGAAGTACCAAGAATTTTTTTCTTTAAAATACATTTTTTGTTACAATTTAAGAATAACCTTTTTTCTCAGATGAAGTTTAGAATCAGCTTGTCAGCTTTTATTTTGTTTTGATTTTAAATCCATTTGGAGGTTTAATTGGAATTCCCAAAATTTTGTATTCTTTAGGAAGAAATGACATCTTAACCACATTGAACGTTCCCTTCTGGTAACCTGGTATTTCTCTCCATTTGTTCGTCTTCTCTTATGCTGTATGGCTTTCTCTATATAGGATTGACAAATTCCTTTTATTTATTTCTATATTTTTCATAGCTTTTGTTGCTATTGTAAATTTGATCCTTTTGCCACATCACTTTCTAATATTTATTGCTGGATATATAGAAATCTTATTGTTTTGTATATATTTACCTCGCATCAGCCATCTTATTAAGGCTGCTTGCACCTAATTCTCTTGAATTTTCTATGTAAGCAATCATATCACCTACTTATGCTAATGTTGTCTTTTCCCTGTTGCCTGTGTCCTATATCCACTGCAGTGCTTTTGTAAATAAAGTTGTATTGATACTAGTCATGCTTGCTTGTTTACTGTCACCTACAACAACTTTTTCCCTACAACAGCAGACTTGAGTAGTTGTGGCAGAGGCCATATGACTTGAAAACCTAAAATATTTACTAGCTGGCTCTTTATAACAAAAGTTTGCTGAATCCTACCACAGAGTATCTATAAATTTGAGATACTTTTTCTGAACTTTTATTGTCTAAGATCACCCAAACAAACTGAAATAGTAGCAATAATGATGAGACTCTTTGACTTGTGTCTGACTTTAATAAGAAGACTTTCTGTGTTTTACCATTAGAATAATGGTTGCCATTGGTTTCTGGTAGATACCCTTTATCGAGTTAAGGAAAGCACCGACCATTTCAACCTTACTAAGAGGTTTTTATCAGGAATGGGTATTGAATTTTACCAACTGTCTTTTCACCAGGCATTGAGATGATCATGTGGCCTATCATTTAATATTTTAATTTAGTGAATTACTCTAATATATTTCCTACTGTTGGGCTGTTCTTGCATTCCTGGTTATTACATATTTTAATATACTTCTGGAATCAATTTTCTAAAATTTTTTTTACAATTTTTGTATCCATATTTGTAAGTAATATTGATTTGTTATTTTCTTATTAGTTTTTAAACAAATTTATTTATTTATTTTTGGCTGCGTTGGGTCTTCATTGCTGTGCACGGGCTTTCTCTAGTTGCGGCGAGTGGGGACTACTCTTTGTTGTGGTGCGTGGTCTTCTCGTTGCGGTGGCTTCTCTTGTTGCGGTGGCTTCTCTTGTTGTGGAGCATGGGCCCTAGATGTACGGGCTTCAGTCATTGTGGCTCATGGGCTCTAGAGCTCAGGCTCAGTAGTTGTGGCTCATGGGCTTAGTTGCTCCACGGCATGTGGGATCTTCCCGGACCAGGGATTGAACCCATGCCCCCTGCATTGGCAGGCGGATTCTTAACCACTGCACCACCAGGGAAGTCCTCTGACTGCTTTTTAAATATCAATTATTCTTATTACTGTGTCATCATAAATCTCTCTGAAGACATCAACTGGAATTTTTTTTTATTCTCTCTTCTATTTCTTTCATCAACTCTTTTTCCTCAGGGGTCAGTATTTTGGTTTTTAGTCTTGATGCTCCCATGTTTGTGTTTTTCCTCAAATATTTCATGGGCCTTGATTGTTGATTCATAATTTTAATTGAAGGGCTAGAATAACATAAGAAGGTGGTATGATTTACCTGTAGCCGAACAAGCCTCTTTCTTGACTAGGAGGCTGACTGTAGGGTTCTATAGATGGAAGTGGGGATTGACAGGTAGCTTTCCTGTTTGGTTTGGATAACAGTCAGGCATGTAAGTTTCAGCTCTCCTTGAGTGCTGTTTGCTGAGGCTAGCAAAGCCTTGTGCTAGAGGTGGAGCTCCTAGAGAGTTCTTAGTGCCTTTCACTGAACGTGGATGTTTCTCCTCCCACGCCCTTTGGATGCATGGATGCATGGATGCATGGAGGAAAGGATGGAACGATGGATGGAGAGTTGGCGATTGGACTGGGATCTGCGTATCTGTTACAGGATCCCAAACTTTCTGAGTCGCAAATTGCTCTACTTGGGTTTTTTTTGGCTCAAGTCCCACCTTAAGAACCAGTAAGACAGTTCTCCCACATTATATAAGACAACGGTTCTTGCTGATTTTAGACCCAGGGCAATTGCGGTTTCTCATTCTCCCTTGTGACAGAGAAATCGAATGGCCCATAGCGTCAGTCCTTTAATTACTCCAGGTTGTCCCTGGATTTCCATCTTTGCTGACCCTGAGTGTAGATGTTTTCCTTGGCTCTATGTTTGACAGCCCTCCTCCAGACCCATATTGAACTGCTGTCTCCCTAGCTCTAGAGGTTCTCTGTGCAATCCCTTCTCCTTAACATCTTCCAGAAATTCCTCAAAGGTTTTGGTCTAGCAATGCCATCTTTCCTGGCTTTCCGGACTGTTATGGAGTCCTTTCATTGGAATTTTAGGAGAGGTTGTGTATTCGCTGTCCACTAACCAGAAGTTATCAGTGCATTTTAAATATTCCTGCCTATATGCAAACATCACTGTGTGCCAGTTACTGTGCAAGGGTCTGACTGTGTTAATTTAGTCCTCCTGACAATTTTATGAATTATATTTCTTATCCCCGTTTTACAGATGAAAATACTGAAGCTCAACAAGGTTAAGTAAGGTGCTCAGGGTCATGCATTTAGCATTGAACCCAGGTGTGACGCATCCAGTTATCACATTCACATGTAGTGATACAGCCCTGGTGATACAGCAGGGCTCCAACATGGACCATTTGAATGATGATCAAGGGTAATTCCAAGTTCCTTATTCACTGTTTTTATTTCCTTGATATGTGAATTAAATAGAGAATTGGCTTAGTGGTCTAAATAAAACTGACAGGAAACTCTGGAGCACTCTGTTTTCAAATACATTATTTCCATACTATCCTTGTTCCTTCTCACAGCTGTAAGAGAGAAATTTAAAATGCAGTAGCTCTAGAATGGGTCTGATCCCATGTAGACTGTGTGGAGGAAAAATGTAATTAAATTAAAAGGCTCTCATTTGTCACATATAAAAATAATACCCATAGGAACTCGTATGTAAATATCCTTCCCCCAAAAAGTGAAGAAACTCATCAAGAGTCAGCTGTCCACTGAACCAATAGGCGCCCTTCTTTGCTTCGTAAATGTGCTCAGATCTCAGCTAGTTTGCTGTTAGTGATGCTCTGTAGACACGTTAATTTCTATCTAGTTGGTTTATTCAGGGACACAAATTTCTGTATTTTTCATGACAAACATCTCATAATTGTGGCAAAATTAATTAAATCAAATGATTAATGCTGATATTAGATGTTATATATTGTAATGATATAATAATTACTAATTGTAATTAATAATAATGATTTTGGACCTCCTGATGAGTAGATAAAATGCTTAAATTCTCCACAGAAAAAAAATTAACCTTTAAAAAAAATTTTTTTAAACACTGTAACTGTGTCATTGCTAACTTTTACTGTTTCCCATTTTCTTTTCATAGCCACAAAGTTCATTTAGTACTTAGTGTGTGCTGGGAACTATGCTAAGTGATTTCCATGGACATTTTTCCCTTTAATCTTATAAAATACATAACATCTCTCCTATTTTGCAAATGAGGAAACTGAAGCGTATGTTTCTTTTTTAATATTTATTTATTTATTATTTATTTATTTTGCCTGTGCCGGGTCTTAGTTGCGGCATGCGGACTTCTTAGTTGCGGCATGAGGACTCTTAGTTGTGGCATGCATGTGGGATCTAGTTCCCTGACCAGGGATCGAACCCCGGTCCCCTGCATTGGGAATGCGGAGTCTTACCCACTGGACCACCAGGGAAGTCCCTATATTTCTTTTTTCCAGTTAATATGGGCCAGTTTCAGAATAGCTAGTGTCATTTATCTCTTATCCTTAAAAACCCTTTTTTTCCCCATTATAAACCGTGAACATATAATTTGTTAATGTATTTGTTTAATTGTCCTAATATTATTTATTAATTAACTCAACTTTTTGTTGTATTTGAAAGGTTGTTTCCTTAATCTTTATTTCTTATCTCTTTACTTTGGACCATTCTAGACTTCTATTTCATTGGTCAGTGAATCCTGGACCAGTAACATATTATTTTAATTATTGTATTTACTTCACCGGTGTTACTGTATTACTAACATATATATATGGGTGTGTATATATATATATATATATATATTTACCATATGAAACTATATATTTTTTTCTTTCAGTTTTATTGAAATATAATTGATGTACAGCACTGTATAAGTTTAAAGTGTATAACACAATCATTTGAACTACATATATCATGAAATGACCACAATAAATTTAGTGAATATCTATCAGCTCATACAGACATAAAATTAAAATAATAGAAAAAACTTTTCCTTGTGATGAGAACTGGTAGGATTTACTTTCTTAACAGCTTTCATAGATACCACACAGCAGTGTTCATTATATTCATCATGTTGTACATTACATTCCTAGTACTTATTTATCTTATAACTGGAAGGTTGTACCTTTTGATCATCTTTATCCAGTCCCCACCCTACCCCATGCCACAGTAACCACAAATCTTATCTCTTTTTCTATGAGTGTTTTTGTTTGTTTTTGAAGTATAGTTGACCTACAACCACTGTTACTTCCTGGTGCACAACATAGTGATTGGATATTTCTGTTCTGTTACGAAATGACCATCACAATGTTTGCCATTTTCTCATTATCGTTTCTAGATAGCTAACGACTGACATTCTGGTATTTTTTTACGCACTGAAGTTTGACGTAAATAGTCGTTTACCACATGTGCCTTTGCACGATACTTATTTTCTCAGAGCCTCCATTTCTTCACTTGCAAATGGGACTAATATATTTTGCAGAGCGGGCGCAAAGAGGAGGGGTATAGCAGAAGAGCATAGTATCATGCTGGACACGTAGAAGGTACCATGGAATGGTAGCTACTATGATCATTTGTTCCACTCTCAACAGCTGCATAACAAGTCACCCCAAACTTACTGCTGTCGAACAGACAGTTTTATTATGGTTACAGATTCTGTGCATCAGGAGTTTGGACAGGCCACGGCAGGGCTAGCTGGCCTCAGCTCCATAATGTCCGTGACCTCAGCTGAGGAGACTTGAACAGCTGGGGGTGATGCAAACAGCTGGAGACTGAGCTTACCTGGACGGTTTTTTACTCACCGGCCTGGCCCCCTGGACTGGGTGGGACTGGTGACCACAGTGTCTCCTGTGGCCCCTCCAGGTGGCTTGAGCTTCTCACAGGGTGACAGCTGGGCTTCTACAAGGAGTGTCTGGAGGGAGTTCTCTGAGGCCAGGGGATGGCCTGCCCTGCACACAGAGCGTCACTTCCTTAACACTGCACCCATCATAGCAGTCACAAGCGTGCTCAGAGTCACGGGCGGGGACAGAGACCCCACATCTTGAGGGGAGAAGCATCAAAGAACGGGAAGCCACTTTAAAACCATCATCATCATTATACTGTGAATATGCTTCTTTCATATGAATAAGGAAAGGAAGTGCTTCCAAATTCCACAGGAATTGAGTGACTGTTTTCTTCAAGAGGTTATATGTTACCCAGGACAGGAACATTCGTGGTAAAAACTGAGCTGTATTCTCCGACACCTAAGATTAAACGCCTGGTTCTTTTTCATTCTGTACCTTTAAACAATAAATGCGACAATTTCTTATGCATTTTCAACACTGAGATAATAATACAGGGCATGGGAGTGTCTTCTTCCCTTGTGTTTGACATAAAACACAAGCCGCTTTTGACTTGGCTAAAACTTTTGGTTCTCATAATCTTTGTACATCCTGTACTTGCCTGTGACTTTTTTTTTTAACTTTACCATCTATATGTAGAGCAGTGGTTCTCAAACTTTAGTGTACAGTCAAATCACATGGAAATCTTGTTAAAACACAGATTATTGGGACTTCCCTGGTGGCTTAGTGGTTGAGAATTCACCTGCCAATGCAGGGGACACAGGTTTGATCCCTGGTCCGGGAGGATCGCACATGCCGTGGAGTTACTAAGCCTGTGCACTACAACTACGGAAGCCCACGTTCCCTAGAGCCCGAGCGCCACAGTTACTGAGCTCACACGCTGCAACTACTGAAGCCCAAGCACCTAGAGCCTGTGCTCTGCAATAAGAGAAGCTACTGCAATGAGAAGCCCATACTCCTCAACGAAGAGTAGCCCCTGCTCGCCGCAACTAGAGAAAGCCCACATGCTGCAACTAGAGAAAGCCTGCACGCAGCAACGAAGACCCAACGCAGCCCAAGAAACCAAAAAACAAAAACACCCACAGATTATTGGTCCTCGCCCCAGAGTTTCTGATTCAGTAATTTTGGAGTGGGGCCAAAGAATTTTCATTCCCACGTGTCTGGGAGATGCTGTGGGGCAGGTCTGAGGACCCACACTTTGAGAACCACCGTTGCAGAGAAGGCGCAGAACCACATCGGCCTCACTGGATTACTCAGCTCTATCAACCCGCCACGTGCTTTCAGAGTTTGGCAATCTTCTCGTAGGATATACCTACTAACTGAACAAGGGCAATGGTGATACGACCAGTCTTACCAGTTTCTGAGCATCCCATGTGTATGAGACATTTGTAAACACTTTGTATACGTTATCTTATCTTATTTAATTCTTTACAAAAACCCAGTGAAATATCCCCGTTTTATAGATTGAGAAACCGACACTATTAAGGCTAAGTTTCCCAGCATCACACCACAGTGAGGGCAGAGCTGAATCCAGGTCTTAACCCTCTCCCTTTTCTTTCAATTCATGACCTCCCCACCCCCACCCGTTACAACCAAGAATGCCCTTGGGGCCAGTTGGTGGGAAAGGGATGGGCTGAGCGGGAAGATCCTGGTCAGGAGACCATTGGCTCGAACAGCGTGATGTGTGCTGGTCACCATCACCCTCCTCTCCACAGCCGTGATCGGAATATGCAGTCAGCCTGTATCCTTGATCACTGGAGCATCCAGTGTGATGTGGCGGAGATCTTGAAGGGGCCTGCTTTTCTCTGAGAAGGTGACATTTAAGCTGAGATCTCAAGCACCATTTTTAAGCTGCTGCATTCACCTAAAATCTCTCTCCTCAAAGCCTAAGATGCTAAGACCCTAAGGCAGTGATTCAAAGTGGCACTTACTTTAAGTAAAATAATTGGTGGTTCCATACTATTGCAACTAATTGATTTTGTGATCTAGGATAAGTTACTTAAACTTTGTAAAATAGGAAAAATAATGCTAACTTCAAAGGATTATTATGAGGATGCCATCAGCCTTCCAGGCCTTCTGGAAGCTAAAAGAAGGCTTCAGTTCCAACTGCTTAGTGGTATATTAAGGCTTACATTTACTGAGCACTTAGAGCTGAGCCCGGCCTGTTCTATGGACTTTACATGCATTCATTTATGGGAGTCACTTTGACCCCACAAGGTAGCTGATTATCACACCTTTCAAAGATGAGAAAACTAAAACCCTGAGCGGTTAAGTAACTTGCCCAAGTACCCAGCCAGTAAGCAGCAGTGCTGGGTTTTGAACCCCGGCCTCCTGGTTCTAGGTTCTGTCCTTGTCCCTGGGGAGGGACTCAGTGGTCCCCCAGTCTCAGGCCTAGGTGAGCCCACATGTCACAAGGGAAATGTAAACAAAATAGAAGCCTCCCCCCAACACCGCACCCCAGCTACTTATGGAAGGTTGGGAGAAAAATATTAGATGTTTTTGTTTTAAGGGATGAATCATCTTGAATGTGGGGGAGTAAAAATTCAGTTCCTTTCTTGCTTCAAAACAGGAGAGTAGAAAGTATTGTCAGTGCATCTTTGAGGAAGAAGAGAGAACATTTACTAAGAGACTCAGGAAAAGAATTAGAACTGGGTTGCCGCTGGAAACTCTTAAACGTACCTCAGATTTTTCTGATATAAACTTTTTCCATGGCACATATATTTTGGACACAAGCGGTCGCAGGAATGGCCATAAATCCTTGCAAATAGAGAGAAAGCAGGGGCACCATGGGACACACACTGCTTGAGCTCATTAGTGCAGAGTTTACCACCCTTGACTGTTATTTTTACCAACAGCCCCAATCCTTTGGGGGTTTTGGAGCCAGGTGCAGAATATTGACCAAGACGAAAAAACAGAAATTTCCTCACCCCACAGAAAGGCAACAAGAATTGGTTGATATTTCCAGTTTTATCCTTAGGCCATGCTGCATATAATTTTTCAGCAAATGAAAATATCAGGCTCATAACATTATTTCTTGAAAGAAAGGCAAACGGTCAGTTTCCAGCAATAGAGAACTGGTTAAATGATGGTACAGCACGTCCACATCAAAGATGCTTGGAGCCATGAAATTGGAAGAACTGTGAGTGCCAGAGAGGAACGCATGTTACAATTGCTACATACCGAATGGACTCACCTTCTCAGATAAGTTGGCTGTGTCATTATCTCTCTTCCCCACTCACTTCTGAAGGGGCTCCGTTTGGTTTCCACCCTCAACGCTTCTCCAGAGATAACCAGTGACTTCTGTGTGGTTAAAGCCAGAGGGCATTTTTCAGTTCTTATCTTGAGAACATTCAACATTGTTATACCATTGCATTGATCAGTTCATTACCATTCTCTTTCTGGAGGTGGGAGATGCTGCACTGAATGTTCAGGGACATTTTAGGACATAAAACTATACAGTTGTCATAGAGTTACATATCATTTCTTCTTCGTATTACAAGTATTATAAAATGTGAGTCTTCACTTCTTCACATGGAGAATCTAAAGATTCTAAGACAGGCTGAGCGTGCCAGGACAATTAGCCAAGTGTGCTGTTTATAACCCAAGTCTGTTCCTTTCGACCTTTAGAGTTCGCAATATAATTTTTAGGCTTATCAGAGAAAGTCATGAATTTTTTTTAATGTTTCTTGTTGGGTTCAATACAAAGATTTATTTTTCTTTATTGTCTTAAGTATTGTTGGAATTGAAACAACTTCTCTGGAATTCCAATTACAAGTGTTTGATAGGTAGGCGTTTGGTACCTAAAGGATAATCCTTCATGATACATCCATCTGCCGCATCCATCAGTCTCTTTTTTTTTTTTTTTTTTTTTTTTTTTTTTTGCGTTACGCGGGCCTCTCACTGTTGTGGCCTCTACCGTTGCGGAGCACAGGCTCCGGACGCGCAGGCTCAGCGGCCATGGCCCACGGGCCCAGCCGCTCCGCGGCACGTGGGATCCTCCCGGACCGGGGCACGAACCCGTGTCCCTTGCATCGGCAGGCAGACTCTCAACCACTACGCCACCAGGGAAGCCCCATCAGTCTCTTTTGAGTTTGAAAATTATAATCTGAGCGCTCTGGCAATTTCTGCTGCCATGAATTGTGTGTCCTGGTCTGTGAATGTCAGTCTTCGCCAGACATTAACTTTACATGTCAGTGCTGCATCGTGAAATCTTTTGAAAGCTTTTTAAATGAAGATTTGGGATCCAAATGTAACAGTTGAACTGTGTGTTCTACTGCCAATGCAGATAACTTAACTAAACTGACAATTAAATAAAAAGACACCTTTTCTGTGCCACTCGGAACATATATAGTTAAGGAAAACGACGTCATAGCTGATTCCTGTTGGTGGTAGTCATTTCATATCTGACTGTATAAATCATAACTTTAGAAGTATTAGAATGTCAAAATATGCTTTTGAATCGAGGAGATATGCTGCCTTTAGTTTTCCTTTTGGTTTCAGTGTTTTTGAAGTTCTGCAGCAACCTGTGGATTTATTTTGCAATATGAAACAACTCACAAAGCTGGCCATCAGTCTTAGAGTGCTGTTGTGGTAGATTCAGCCCCAGGGTGGCTCTTTCCTGCTTTCTAAGCAAAGCCTGGAATGTGTGCTCTGCCTCGGACTGTTTCCCACACCTCAGTGGACGTGTCTGGTTCTCTTTACTCCAGTGATGGCCAAGATCATGACTCTTCATTCTTAGGAATCTTTAGCAGATATCTCCTCTGCAGTCCTGGAAATTAAAAAGCCATCTGACACTAATATTCTCATGCTTGGGTATTTGAGAATTTTAGCAATCGCTCAGGGAAATCTTCCTTGGGCTAGTCAACATTGGTCTTCACTCCAAAGCAAAATGAAAAATTGAAGCCAAAGTGTTTTGACCTCTTCCCCTTCATCCTTTTCCACTTTCAGCTTGCAGTTGGAAGAAGAGAAGATTAATGTTTTAAAATCATCCATCAGAATCTTGTGATTACCAGCTCATTTCTCCTTCAGACTGTTCGTTAAGCATGGCTTCTAGACCCAGGTGGCCCCTCCTTTTCTGCCTGTCCTAGGGGTAGATGTCAAGGTCGTGGCCAGATATGAACCCTAGCTTAATGTTAGCTGTTCTAGAGCGGGGAGGAGTATGACATAGTACCCACCATCACGTCTTTGAAGACACAACCCAGTTCTGGAGTCTAGAAGCAGTGATGTGAAAGATCCTCCCTCACGTGGGATGTGACCACGTGAAAGCCTGTTTCTGTTTGACTTTCTTTGTTGTGTGTGTCTTTTTCTCCTTTACTTGTTCTCTGTGTTGCACATGTGTCATCTCTAGGCAGATGTGCTATGAGTGTCTAAGTGTATTTTCCACCTGTGTTTTTCTTTCACACACCTCTCCTGCTATGACTTCCATCTACGTGGCTTATTTTCTGCGTAAGGCAAGAGGAAGCAGTACAGTGAAAGAGACTGGACTTGAGTTTGAGTCTTGTCCTTTGTGATCTTGGGCCCGTCACTCAAACTCCGGACCACAAGATCCTCATCTACGAAGATGGGAGTAGTATGATCTACCCCCAAATGGTTTTTATGAGAATTAGATGAAATAATGTATCAACCCTGCCCAGGATAGATTTCTTTTTTCTTTTTTTTTTTTTGCGGTACAAGGGCCTCTCACTGTTGTGGCCTCTCCCGTTGCGGAGCACAGGCTCTGGACGTGCAGGCTCAGCGGCCATGGCTCACGGGCCCAGCCGCTCCGCGGCATGTGGGATCCTCCCGGACCGGGGCACGAACCCGTGTCCCCTGCATCGGCAGGCGGACTCTCAACCACTGTGCCACCAGGGAAGCCCTCTTTTTTCTTTTACATTGTCTTTGCCTTCATCTAACATTTCATTCTCCCCTGTTCCTCTTTCTTTCTTTCTTTTTTTGTGTTTTGTTTCACTTTGCCTTTTTTCTCCCCCTAATTTATTTGGCTGCTCTGGCTCTTAGTTGTGGCACACACGTTTGTTGCTGCATGCGAGATCTTTGTCGCGGCCTGCAGGGTCTTTTTTTAGTTGCGGCAAGCAGGATCTTTAGTTGCGGCATGCGCGATCTAGTTCCCTGACTAGGGATCGAACCTGGGCCCCCTGCATTGGGAGCATGGAGTCTTAACCACTGGACCGCCAGGGAAGTCCCTGCTTTGCTTTTTTAAAACTCGGGTCTCTCTGACTTAAAAGATTGGTTCTTTTTTCCCCCCAACATTTTCTTTTGAAAAGTTTCAACACTTCAACAACAACAAAAAAGTAAGAATAGTGCAAGAGACACCCGTGTTCCCTTCACTCCGATTCACTCATTGTCTGCATTTTACTGCATGTGCTTTATTTTCTTCACCATTTATCTCTTAAGAACAAAGACCTTCTCTTACACGACCACAGTAGTGTTATCACGCTCAGAAAATTTAATTGATTTAATACATTATCTGATAATGTAGTTCATATTCACATTTTCCAAATTATCCCAATAATGTCTTTTTTTTTATTCGAAGAATCCAGACCAGTCATTTTGTTTATTTTGCCGAATGTCCCTCAGTTGAGATTTGTCGGATTGATCCCTCCTGACTAGACTCAAGCGAAACACTTTGGTGGCAAAGGTGACGCCACATCCCGGGGGCATCACATCAGGGGCAACAGTGTCAGATTGTCCCATCAATGACGATCCTAAGTTTGATTATTTGGTTAAAAGTGTGTCCACCAGATTTTTCCTTTGAAAGCGTTAAGGAATACTCTGTGTCACTTACTGTTCTATTTCTGAGTTCTGTTGAACATTTTCATCTCACCTCTCACCTACCTGGAGCTTGACTTAGCAGAGAATCATCTTTCACCCACCGGTGTCAACATCCACTCTTCATTCTTTATCTCAAGTTTTGGTTTTTTTTCTTTTCTCTTTTTTATTTTGGCTGTGCCACGAGCCTTGTGGGATCTTAGTTCCCCGAACCCGGGCCCTTGGCAGTGAAATTGCAGAGTCCTAATCACTGGACTGCCGGGAAATTCCCTGCTGTTCATTCTTGCCACCCACTATGGTGGCTGTAGAATCATTTCCCTTTTCTTTTTTTTTTTTTTTTTAATTTTTTGGCTGCGCCGCGCGGCATGCAGGATCTTAGTTCCTGGGCCATGGATCGAATCTGTGCCCTCCGCAGTGCAAGCAAGGAGTCTTAACCACTGGACCACCAGCGAAGTCCCCATTTCCCTTTTCTTATCTGTCTCCCCCCTCTACTTTGCTCTTCCACTGCTCTCCCTTGAAGTCATTCATCCATTTAGCAAATACTTTTGTGGGTCTTCATGACCAGAGCAGGCACCATGCTTGGCACTAGGAAGGCATAAGTAACCCCTGCCCTCGTGAAACTTAAATGAATATATTGCATTTTAATTTTTTTTATTCATTCATTCATTTAACAAATACTCACTCAGTGTCTATTGTGTATCTACATTGCTCTGCTTCCTGAGAACCCAGCAAGAAACAAAAACAGTCAAATCCCTGCCCTCATGGGGCTTACTTCTAGTTGGTAAGTGGAGAGAGAATATAAACAGGGAGAGGTGGACTTGTTGGGAAAGAGTTGGTTTTGAAATAGGTCAGGGAACACCTCAGGAATGAGGGAACAATTAAGCCAAGACCTAAAGGCAGTGGGGAGCAAGCCATTTAGGTCAGCGGGGAACAGGTGTTCCAAAGAGAAAAGCATGTGCAAATGCACGCTGGCAGGGTCCACGGAACAGCTGGGAGGCTGCCGGGAGCAGAGTTAAAGGAGATAAAATCAGACAGGCAAAAGATGGGGCGGGGCTAAATATGGTTGAATATGTGAAATAAGAGAGAAGTTTGGGCTAGAGATACACACTGGGGGTTGGCAGCTTGTGTGTGGTATTTAAAGCCATGAGACGGCATGAGATCCGCTAGGGAGTGAGTGTAGATAGAGGCCAGAAGGAAAACCAGGAGATCTGGGAGATGAGGCAGAACCAATCAAAGAGGCTAAGAGGAGAGACCAGTGAGGTACCTGAACTTTGTACATTTTGGGGAGACCCCCTTTAAAAAAAAGAGTACAAAATGATGAATAAAAGTTAAAAAAGTAAATATTAGAGTGAGAAAGGAATCACAACAAATTACTAATTTTTTAAAACACATACCACAAATCTTAAAAAAATACAAATGAACTTATTTACAAAACAGAAATAGACTCACAGACATAGAAACCAGACTTACAGTTACCAGAGGGGAAATGGGTGAGGGGATGAATTAGGAGTTTGGGATGAGCAGATACACATTACTACATATAAAACAGATAAACAACAGAGACCTACTTTAGAACATGGGGAACTATATTCAATATCTTGTAATAACCTTTAATGGAAAAGAACTGAAAAAGACTATATAATATATGTATAAATGGAATCATTTGCTGTATACCTGAAATATTGTAAATCAACTATATTTCAATTAAAAAAAAATATCACAAAATCCAAAAGGTACATTTTTATTATTACTAACTGCCTGATATGTTTTCCTACATTTTTGGCTGCATATTCTTTGATCACCACTCCATATGAGGATACATTTGAAATACAATTTTCTGTAGTGGAAATAGCTAATTTAGTCTTTTCTCCCACGTGGTTACTCAAGATTAATTGTGTTATTGATAGTCTAGAAAAAGTTTTACTTCAGTCTTACAGCTCTCTATGGTAAGACTTTATCTGTAATTTCCTCTGTGGTTTCTACTGCTGGAGGTGCCTCTTGCCCAGGAGCAAGACCTCAGAGAACTAACTGAGTCATTTGCTCTCACTAGATATGACATGGCACCCATGGCTCCCAATGGCTCAAGAAGCAGCTGGTCCGGCTCAGCTAGGACCATGCATTTCCTGCCCCCTCCCAACTGCTAGGCTGGCCCTGGGGGTGGTGTAAGGTGGCTGTGGAAGCCTGGGTCAAGGTGATTCCGTGCAAGGAGCAGAGCAGAACAGCATTTCCTTTAGATATTCTCCTTGGAATAGAAGATGCAGTCCACAGTCCATGAGATTTACGTTGGGTCCAGCTCTTGCTGGAGTCCAGGTGAAGTGAAGGTAGTGCTGGCAGCCTATCAACCCCACTTTAAGCCCTTGGACCACTACCAAGGTGACCGCCCAGCAAGAAAACGGTGTTCCATGTTGTTGTGGGGTGCCAGAAGAGAACTGCAGGTCTTAGAAGGAGCCTGCAAGTGAGGATCCCTGAAACTTAAGCTTTATTGGCTTCAAGGTCAGTTGGTTTCTGTTAGGAGGAAAAGCAGGAAAGAAAGCCTTCTTGGAAGCCAAGTGAAGAAAGCATTTCCAAGAAAAGGTGATCAATGAATGGTGTTAAATGCTGTTTAAGCTGCTGAGAATGACATGAAGGTCATTGGTAATCTTGACACAGTTTGGTGACATGGTGGGAACAAAAGTCCAGTTGGGGTATGTCTTGGTCAGTTTGAGCTGCTCTAACAAAAATGCCATAGACTGGGCAGCTTAAACCACAAACCTTTATTTCTCACAGTTTTGGAAGCTGGGAAGTCCAAGACCAAGGCACCAGCCGATCCGGTGTCTAGTGAGGGCCCTCTTCCTGGTTTGCAGTGTTCATCTTCTTGCTGCGTCCTCACAGCAGAGAGAGAGAAGAAGCAAGCTCTCTTGTGTCTCTTCTTACAGGGGCACTAATCCCAACATGAGGGCTCCACCCTCATGACCTGATTACCTCCCAAAGGCTCCATCAACAAATACCATCACATTGGAGACTGGGGTTGCAACATATGAATTTGGGGGGAAGGGGGTGTGGGACACAGACATTCAGCCATAGCAGGGTAAATTCAAGAGGAAATGGAGACAAGTAGGAAACAGTGAATACAGATAACTATTCATAGTAACGTGTGTATGAAAATTAATGCCCATTCTTATTTACAAACGAATGAATAATGTATTTTTCTATTTTTGTCTCTTCAAAAAACCATAAATTACGTTGTCACTTTTGTTTGCTGTCACAGTAGATCCTAAATATAAAAGCAGTTCCCCATGCTTTATGTAGATGCTCAAAATAGAATAAAAAGGGAACCTAAGAAAATCCCAAGATTTAAAAATTCTCTTTTCAGCCCAAGTATATCCAAGTGACACCAGTCTCCATCTTGCCTCCTAAAGATACAGAAAAGCCATCAGGACAGATGCAAGTGAGAATCGTGTTCATATGAGCTGACCTTCCCCTGTGTCACACATGGTTTACTTTTGAATCCTGTTGAACATTTTTGGGTCTTCTTCTGCCATCTCACTTTTCACCTCTCTGGAGTTTGACTTAGCAGAGTGCATTATTACTCTGCCCCGCTCCACCTTGCATTCACTCAAAAGCAAAGCAATTTGGAAATAAGTCCATTTTAAAATCATACTTTTAAAAAATAGGGTAGTCCATCTCATGTTCTGTATGTGTGTGTCTACACTGACAAATTCTAAGGTTTTTCAAGCTGCTCCCTTAGGGTTTTTTAATTATCGAAAAAAATATGTCATTTCATGATTACTCTTTCATTTGCAAATGTTTTTTCCATCAAACTTTTGCCATCACGGTACCGCCTACCAAAGAATCGTATTGTCTTGGCTGTTCTTTTGGGTGACCGTACATATACACGTCTATGCTGTCCATGTGAATTTCCTTTGAGATTGATTGTTGTGTTGGTTTTGTATTGTTCGTATGACCATAGTGATTATCCTGTTAACCTAATAACTGTTAGCCTAGTTCTTAAAATTTTCACTGATCTCAAGTATACTGTGCAAAGCCAGTTAAGTTGGCCCAAGAGATTTCTTCTAGTTCTTTTTTGAGTATTATTTGATACTGTGTGTAATTTTAGAGATGTTTCTGTTTCCTGTTTTATGTTACACAGAAATGTTAGCTCCCCCCTCCCCCAAACATTGCAAGAACCTTTAACCACGTGCTGTGTTGTTCCGTGAACCACTTCCTCTTGAGGAGTGCTTTCATTGCATTTTGAAAAAAACTACATTGAAGGAATCAGGCAAAATGCAATATTGTCCGTTATTTTCCAATCATACTGTACGCTAGCTACTTCATAGTTTCCGCCAGCATTTGTGATCACTTGGATTCTGCACTACATATTCCATACCAAGTGTGGTTCCTATCATCAACAGATCTTTTAAAAATTATCTCCTCTTTTGTATCTGTAGTTGCAATGTGTGGGCTGATTTTTTTTTCCTAGGAAAAAAAAACACAGCCAGCCGTTTTTTTAATTTAAAAGTAATAAAAAATACCTAAGCACATTGATACTGACAGAGCCTCAGATTTTTCAACCTTCTTTCTCATGAATTCTAGTTATGTTTTAACTCTGGCAGTCTAGCTATAGACTCAAAACACCACTCCACTTGCCCTGATACATGATAGTGCTACAACATGGATGAATCTTGAGGACAAATATTTCATTCCACTTACGTGAGATGACAAGAGTAGCCAGATTCATAAAAAAAGAAAGTAGGATGACAGATACCAGGGTCCGAGGCTGGGGGAGGGCGGAGATGGGGAGTTATTATTTAATGGATATGAAGTTACGGTTAAGGAAGATGAAAAAGTTCTGGAAATGAATGGTCCTGGTTGCACAACAATATGAATGTGCTTAATGTGACTGAACTGTGCACTTAAAAATTATTAAAATGGTAAATTTCATGTTACGGATATTTTACTTCAATTTTCTAAAATTTACCCAAAAAATGATGGAATGGAGGGTAAAAAAGAAGTCTCAATGCAAGGATGCAAACATTTTTCTTTGCCTTCAACATGGAAAGACATATAGTATGTAGGTGAAGTCTAGATATTTAATCCATAATACATTGATGAAGAGAAACACAGTTGGAGAAGACCCACTGAGGAAAATCTTTTTTATTATTATTTTTATTTATTTATTTATTTTTTAGGAAAATCTTTCAGAGATTTGTTTGAGCCTAGAACAGTGTCTGGGATCAGTAAATTTTTTTGTTTGTTTTTGTCAGAAACCCTGGGAATGGGACCGAGCAATCTGGTTTTTTTGTTGTTTTTCGTTGTTTTGTTTTGTTTATTTTTATTTTTGGCTGCATTGGATCTTTGTTGCTGCCCGTGGGCTTTCTCTAGTTGTGGTGAGTGGGGCTACTCTTCCTTGCAGTGCGCGGGCTTCTCATCATGGTGGCTTCTCTTGTTGCGGAGCACGGGCTCTAGGTGCGCGGGCTTCAGTAGTTGTGGCACAAAGGCTCAGTAGTTGTGGCACATGGGCTTAGTTGCTCCACGGCATGTGGGATCTTCCTGGACCGGGGCTCAAACCCATGTCCCCTGCATTGGCAGGCAGATTCTTAACCACTGTGCCACCAGGGAAGTCCCAGTAAGTATTTGTTGACTGACTTAAATTGTGTAACCTCAGGCAAGTTAATTAACCTCTGGGTGCCGTAGTTTCCTCATCTGTTAAATGGGGAAAATAAGTGGCCTATCTAGGTTGATTGTGGGGATAGATTTAATCAGTCAGTACCTGTAAAGCTCAAGAACAGTGCCTGGCACAGAGTGAGACCACCTAATAGTTATTAGATATTGTTTCTATTATCATCAGACAGGTAGAGAGACTGAGTAGATTCCTCTCTCTCAACCGACAGCCACGCACAGGAGCAACAGAGCAGGGGACTTTCTTCTGGGTATATAGATGGCTGTTCTGGTGGAATTTTGAAGACCAGTTCTAACCTGTCTGAACTTAATTGACCAACTCATTTTAATGATCAAAAAGTCAATTTTATACATCCTTTGTTGTTGCATTAAAATTTTTTTACTAACAACTATTCTATCTTTTCTTTTAATTCTTATTGCTCTAAATTTTCATTCTGTTCTTGGTACCAGGACCTCAATGCAAGTAAAGATGATGCATGACTAAAAGCACGGCTGAAAAGAAGAGCTTTACAACCATCAAATTAGACCATCCACAAATTCATAATCTCTTAATCTGGTGCGATAGGAAAGCAGGCTTTTGACAAATAAGCGCCTTATAAAAATGTAAATAACACAGGGCTCTTCATTGTGTTGTTGCTGGCTGCCACTGAATACATCTTTTAGTAAAGCCAAGCATTGATCATCAAAAAGGAAAAATCTTAACCTTTTTATTTTTATGCAGAAGTTATTAGGACCACTTTTTAATTAATTAATTTATTTATTTGGCCGTGCTGGGTCTTAGTTGCGGCACACGGGATGTTTGTTGTGGCATGCGGGATCTTTTAGTTGAGGTATGTGGGATCTAGTTCCCTGACCAGGAATCGAACCTGGGCCCCCTGCATTGGGAACGCGGAGTCTTAGCCACTGGACCACCAGGGAAGTCCCAGAACCACTTTTTAAAAACCTGTATGAACAGTAGTCGTTTTGTTTTCTATTTTATGAAAAATTCTTATGTTTATTAACTATTTTATTTAATATACAAAATTGGGTTTTTATGAATATATCTTTTCTTTTTAAATGTGTCAAATAACCCCCCCTTTTTTCTTTCCTAAGAGTCATCTCTTAAGGTATTGCAGTGATGTACCAAATTAAATAGGCGAGAGGTTAAAGGAAACTACTGGAATAGAAGAGAGGTCAGGGAGAGGATAGCAAAGAACATAGCAAAGTCCAGCTATACAGACAAAGCTTGTATGACCCCTTATTTTAATACTATTATGCTCAAAATTCAGTTCCAAACAAGAAAGTATAACATATGTGTCATGAGAAGCATATCTGAATGTGTTCATATGTGTATTCATTTTTGTTCTCACAGATTCGCAGATTTACACATAAACACGTAAAAAACCAAAATGTGACATTGGCAAATGCAAACAGGCACATATAATTTATCTCAGTTTTGAAGCCCAGTGCAAGCCTGAGGCATACAGCTAATTCTGTATAAATAGCAAAACACATATAATATAGATTATGTGTTAAAGTGATATAGGTAACCTGATTTATTACTGTGTAATTAATCTATTCCATTTCTGTTCTAAAGTGAGGTATGAATCTGTTTATGGGGCTAAAATGAATTAGATATATGATGTGAATAAAGGAATACTTAAAATAGAAGATATAATTTGTTTTTTATTTATTAAATAATGGCAAATTAACCGACTCCTTGAAATGTTAAGTGACTTCAGGTTGAATTAGATAAGAAGGAAAGCCATGGATAACGTCACTTGAGTTGCATGGTGACTATTAGATTTTTCTCAAAGCAACAAAAACTGATTCAGGCCTAAATAGATGTGCATTCCAGTGAACCTCTGTGTTTGCCAACAAAATTTATCTGTATAAATACCAGTATTTACTCACTTGGAAAGCACTAAAAAAAAGTGAAATATTGCTATAGTGAGTGATGTTCCAGAGACCTGTAGCTGTGATTACAGCTTGGAAACAGACTCTCTGTTTATTTGCCCTGGTAGTTAAAGGAAACGTGGGATTTGGTGACCTCCAAGGACTGTCCAGCCCCGGAATGTCACATCTTTGCGTGCAGGGCAACAGACTCCACGTCTAGGGCACAGGAGGTGGAATGACAGTGACTAATGTCTTCTTCCCACTAGTCTGGGAGGTTACCTACGCTCTCTGTGTTTTCAACAAAGCACTTTTAAACCTAAAGATGAGCAAGAGCTAATCCTTCCTTAATAAGAGCTCCCAGTTGGGAAGGAAGTTCTAACACAGTAACAAAAAGAGCGTGATCCAGTATGATAGATGCCATTATTGAGTGCTTACACTAAGTACTGTATGCTATTTTATTTAAATGTCCCAACAATCCTATGAATTACATATTAATCTCTTCATTTTGCAGATGAGGAAACAAACCCAGGGAGGTTAAATGCCTTATCAAGGTGGTTGTTTCTGGGGGACTGGATTTACTGATAGGGTTACCAAGTACAATGGACAGCACATCTCTCTACCAGGTATGAAGACATCCATGCAAGCTGGATTCCAAATGATCAGTAGGGTTTTATGAAGGATAAGTGCACTGAGGAGGATGTTACTGAAAGGGAATAGCATATACCAAGACAAAGAGAGTGTTTAAAAGCCTGTTCGGACAATGTCAAGGGCCCTGATGGGTAAGAGTTGAATCCTGAAAAGTAGGTTGGGGCAAAGTACGAAGGACTTAGAAAGACATACTGAGACTTGAACTCTCCCCACTTCATCGTGATCTGTCACGGAGGATTTTCAAACAGGAGACTGGCGCATTCAAATTTCTATTTCAAATTCGAAGTGATGGTGATGGGGCTTGATGGGGGATCCAGGAGCCTGCAGGCTGGATGAGCTGATGAGGGTCTCAACAGTAAGGATGGAGGAAAGGAAGCTCTCTGCAGGGGAAACCAGCAGGATTTTTTTTGACTGATTGGGTGGAAGAATGGGAAGAGTCAGGGACTATGCCAGGGTTTGTAAATTAGACTAATAAATGAATAATGACCAAGAGCCAAGTTAGGGCATGTAGAAGGAGAATGCACCAGAGGGGGGAGAATGATGGGAAGGACTGTGGACTATTGAACAGGCTGTTTTAGGCGAGCCACTCAGATAAAATGAGGTCTGCCCTGGCTCAGGTCCAAAGTCATGGCTGGAATTGCTCGTGCAAATGGCAATGAAACCTGCATCCAAACTGAGTTAAATAGTTGAGGTTAACTTGGCCATAGATAGAAACAGGTGTCCTGTTAAGCATATATATATCAGAGTACTTAGAGTAGACCTTTTTCCTGCTCTCTGGGGATATAACTGACATATTAAGTTTAAGGCGTACAACATAATGTTGTGACATATGTGTATATTGTGAAACAATCACCACAACAGGTTGAATTGACATATCCATCACCTGGCATAGTCACAGTGTTTTCTCTTATGGACAGATTTTTAAAATATGTGTATTTGAAGTTTATATATGAAATTTACATATGTGGAGAAGAAAAACTATCTGAAGAGAAAAGCTGAGGCTTAGAAGCTTGAGCCTTGTGGAAAGACTGAGAATTCAGGAAAATTGCCCCGTCATTCAAGGAATCTGAGGCAGAATTTCAGCCTGGATGTGCAGCCTCAGCCACCCACCCCTCTCCTATCCACTCTCCACACCCTCCAAAAAAAACCCAGTGAAATCTGTCTGATAAAGAACTATTCCAAATTATTTATTTAAAAAATTTTTAAAATTTTTTATTTATTTTCTTTCTTTTTTTTTGGCTGCATCAGGTCTTAGTGGCGGCATGTGGGGTCTTCGTTGAGGCGTGCGGACCTTTCGTTGCAGCACGGGCTTCTCTCTAGTTGTGGCATGCAGGTTTTCTCTCTCTAGTTGTGGCACCCTGGGTCCAGAGTGCGTGGGCTCTGTAGTTTGCAGCATGCAGGCTCAGTGGTTGTGGCGAGCGAGCTTTAGTTGCCCTGTGGCAGGTGGGATCTTCGTTCCCCAACCAGGGATTGAACCCACATCCCCTGCACTGGAAGGCAGATTCTTTACCACTGGACCACCAGGGAAGTCCCTCCAAATTTTTTAAATCTACGGTTTGTTGTTCTTCCCAAGACACAAAAGGAATTCAGAAATGACATACTTACAAAAAGATGTTAATTCCACCCAGTTGCGATGTGCAAGTTGCTGTTTTGCAATCCGTTGCTTCACTAAGGCTCCTCCACCCCTGCTCTTGGGGCTGTTAACCCATACAACACTTTGAGCACTCAGGGCTGGGTGTTTTCTTGCTCGGTTTCTCTCTTTTTAATTCTGATTTTGACCTTCAGGAAATACCGAACATACAAATAGACACAGCCCTATTTTCTTGTGCATGTGTATGTGTATAGGTACTGTATATATCCACGGGACTCTTATTCTGTCCATAAGGTTTTCTTGGGGAATATAAATATGTAAGATGATTTGAATGTACACATTTATGTTAATAGCCCTTAACTAAATGTTTTATTATTTTCACCAAGGATACAACTCTTTTAAACTGTGATCCATTCAGTAACATATTTACTTATGACAGGATTTACAGAATAATTTTGATATTGACTCCTTTAAATAATTCAATATCAACACACTCTGGGGAAAAGGAATGAAAGGGCGGGGGAAAGATTTTTACCAGATGAACGCAGGGAGGGTCAGCAGAGGTCACAAGAAGATGCTGCTGTTTCAAGTTATTTCCGTGTTAGGTGTATGATTCACTCTGGCAAGTCCTCAACCTGTTCTGTTTTTTTTTTTTAATTTAATTTTTATTTTATACTGGAGTATAGTTGGTTTACAATATTGTGTTAGTTTCAGGTGTACAGCGAAGTGATTCAGTTATACATATCTCCATTTCTTTTCCCATTTAGGTTACTACGGACTACTGAGTAGAGTTTCCTGTGCTATACAGTAGGTCCTTGTTGATTATCTGTTTTACACATAGTGATGTTTATACGCCTCACCCCATTCTGTATCAGTGGTGTATACAGGCTGAGAAGCTAAGGTCTTTGGGCTGAGTGGATATTTCTGACCCATCAATGCCACATTTCCTTTCAAGACTTCATTCTTCATCATTTAACGCTTTTCCAAATGTAATGGTTTCAGAGAAAGCATCAAGGATAAGATTCTTATTTACTAGCATCATCTTTGGTTCCTTTGAGTTTATTTTAACACTGACTGGCAGTTTTGAGGTCAGCAAATAAATCTATTTTTTTCCACTCTGAAAGGATTACTTTTCTCTCATGAAAAACTTTGAAATATGTTAACACTAGTACTTACTCTTAACTTGCCCTGTTAGTAATAATTCATCTGAAGGATTCTTTTATTTTGTCACATTATTGTACTGCATGATATTCTAAAGAAAATAAATCCACATGGGCAGTTCTGGAATTTTATAGTTTTTTTCTGCTAATTTCCTCTTATTAAAGTAATGAGTGAATCATCCATTATAAGATTTTGAAACCAGATTAATGATTTGAAGGGACACTTTTTTTTTTTTTTTTCTTTTGCGGTTTGTGGGCCTCTCACTGTTGTGGCCTCTCCCGTTGCAGAGCACAGGCTCCGGACGCACAGGCTCAGCGGCCATGGCTCACGGGCCCAGCCGCTCCGTGGCATGTGGGATCTTCCCAGACCGGGGCACGAACCCGTGTCCCCCTGCATCGGCAGGCGGACTCTCAACCACTGCGCCACCAGGGAAGCCCGAAGGGACACTTTTTGAAACCATGAGTACTTTGTTGACTTAAATATTTTCTTTCCTCTATTTTGTAGGTAATTTGAAGAAGGGAGAGTATGATTCAGATACTTTATAAGCAACTGGGAGGGAATTAAAACCATATGTGAGTGGATCCTAGCATTGACTTCCCTCCCCAACCAGAGGCAGGGCCCACCTGCATCTCTTTTTCCTTCTCTGGTTATGATAAACACTAAACCCAACAATCCATAGAATGGAATGAACTTCTTCCATCCTTTCTTCACTGATGCTGTTTGAATCCTTCCTACCTCTTAGACCTACACACATAGACCCACACCTGCAGTGTCTGCCTTACCTGTCACTTCTGTACCTGAGGGCTCATCTGCCTACCTTGTGTGGTTTGACCCTGAGCACTCACTGAATAGCTTCATCAGACTCAAACACGTGCCTCCCTGTCCCATGTGTATGTTCACCTGATTCTTTCAGGTGTGTCTGCTACTTAGAAGTGGGCTTGTCCCATCGTATCATAGACTTCTTTTGTTTGAATGAAGTCCCCTTCCTGGCCCTTCCTGGTCAACCCAGTTTTGTAGCTTCCCCATGCTCCTGCAAGATACCTCCTCCAGTGGAAGCCAGATAGGAGGTTCTGGAGAACTAACAATCATAGCAATTCAAATATTCTCCCTCCAATATTAAACATGCACAACTGAAAACTTGAAATGACTATTGAATGTACTCAGGAACTATATAGCGCAGAGAGGCTTTTATGTTTCACTGGAGAGAGAGCCTAGAAGGAGAGCAAAGAGAGTTATTGTGGGGAGCAGGAAATTCAGATGGAAAATACTCTAAATACTCATCTCATCTTCTGCGAAGGTGGTAAAGTTGTACATGGAAAAAAGAGTTGTCCCTTCTTAAAATTGGGAGAGGGGAAAGCATATGATGGGAAAATTAAGCCAGAAGATTTCTTAAGTGATGTAAAGTGAAGATAACTATTGAAGATAATATGGGAAGATTGAACACTAGCTTTGCAGGGTGGGTATTTGGAGGATATGCACTAATTCACTCTAGATGGTTTTTACAGCCCTCATTCCTTCTGATTTCTCAGTGTCAGTGCCATTCTGGGTGTTTACTGTTAATATCAACCCAGCTTGTAGATCAGTTCTTGGAACATGGTTAAGTGCTAGATAAATGTGTTCATCATCGTCATCATTATCATCACCACATCTCTGTACTTTCAAGAATTGGGTTTTTAAAAAATTATTCAGGTCAGTTTTAAGTAAGCAGAGTCAGTATGAGAAAGGTCTTTTATATACACATTTTATAAAGAGAGAACCCCTGATTAGCTAAAGCTATTAAATATGAAAAAGTATTATTGCTCGAGTATTAGTTTGAAGTTATGGTAAAGGGAGAACCGTAAGTTTTCAAGATGATTTATTCAAGGAAAGATAGATCTGACTTTGCCTATTTTAGCCAAATAATTTTTTTATTGAAGTATGGTTGCTGTACAATATTATGTAAGTTACAGGTGTACAATATAGTGATTGACAATTTTTAAAGGTTATACTCCATTTGTAGTTATTATAAAATATTAGCTATATTCCCTGTGTTGTACAATTTATCCTTATAGCTTATTTTATACCTAATGGTTTGTATTTCTTAATCCCCTACCCCTATATTGCCCCTCCCCGCTTCCCTCTCCCCACTGGTAACCACTAGTTTGTTCTCTATATCTGTGAGTCTGCTTTTTTGTTTTATTCACTAGTTTCTTGTAGTTTTCAGATTACACATATAAGTGATATCATACACTATTTGTCTTTCTCCGTCAGACTTATTTCAGTTAACATAATGCCCTCCAAGTCCATCCATGTTGCTGCAAAGGTCAAAATTGCATTCCTTTTTATGACTGAGTAGTATTCCATTGTATATATGTACCACATCTTCTTTATCCATTCATCTGTTGATGGACACATAGGTTGCTTCCAAATCTTGGCAATTCAAATAATTTATTTTATTTGTTTATTTATTTTGGCTGTGTTGGGTCTTCGTTGCTGCATGTGGGCTTTCTCTAGTTGCAGCGAGCAGAGGCTGCTCCTCATTGTGGTGTGCAGGCTTCTCATTGTGGTGGCTTCTCTCGTTGTGGAGCATGGGCTCTAGGCTCGTGGGCTTCAGTAGTTGTGGCGCACGTGCTTAGTTGCTCTGCAGCATGTGGGATCTTCTCGGACCAGGGATCAAACCCATGTCCCCTGCATCGGCAGGTGGATTCTTAACCACGGTGTCACGAAGGAAGTCCCAAATAATTTATTTTAAATGCAAACACACACGTGTGTGTGCAGAGATGATAGTATTATGGTTATGGTTAAAAAAACAACAACAACAATCTTTTAGTGCTACATATGTATCTACATAAAAGAGATTAGTCATGAGTTGATCATTGTTAAAGCTGGACACTGGGTACATAAAAATCATTATATTATTCTCTTTACTTTTGTATATATTTAAAAGTTTCCATATAAAATAATTAAAACACAAACACACACATACATACATATAAATATTGTTTGGCTTAAATAATACATGCTACACTCACCAGACTTCTTAGATTGAGCTGTAATTGGTACTAATCTTCTAGTGTTTTAGAGCATTTGGGACCCTAAGAAATTATCTGCGGCAAACTCCTCGTCTTACAGATGAAGCAGTTGAGTCCCTTTGCTAAACAACACATTACTCATTAAGCCTCATAATCATGTCTCCTAATGTCCTAATCCAGCTTTGCCAGTGATGTCAGGAGGAGAGCGACTAGTTACACCTCCCAGGGTGTCCCCACCCGACTTTATGGAAACACTTTTCCTCTCTTGGACAGTTCTTTCACTCAGCTTAAGTAGGGAAAGATTATAATGTAAAACTTGCTTTATTTCCATCTCTCATCACTTGATTGTGTGGCCATTTCAGTTCTAAGTGTTTGTCACCCTAAAATTTCCAAATAAATGTGCCAGAAGCTGCTGTTTCAGAGACAACTTTGTAAAGCAAGGAATCGTTTGGTAAATAGTCTTAACGCTGACATACCATTTTTGGGTAGGTTTTTAAATGGAAATGAAGTTCTTCATGACTCTGATGCCATCACCTGTGGCCTGAGGCTTTCTCCTTTTCCAATCAGGGTGTCCTATGGTGATGTGAATTCCTGAATGTTGTTCACTTGGCCCCAAAGAGACTAGTTCCATCTGGAAAAAGTGTCCAATTGTTGGTCTGAGATAGTTACTAGGGTTCCGTTCAATCTTGGACCAAGCAAATTGCAGAGAGGTCAGGCATGGAATTTCAGGGTGAAATGCACCTCCCTCTCTACAACCTTCTCTTCTTGACTTACTTGCCTTTCTATGGGGCTTTTGGGGAAAAGAGAGAGATGGGACAGTTATCCGGGGATCAGACTTTTTTTTTTTTTTTTTTTTTTTTTTTTTTTGCGGTACGCGGGCCTCTCACTGTTGTGGCCTCTCCCGTTGCGGAGCACAGCCTCTGGGCGCGCAGGCTCAGTGGCCATGGCTCACGGGCCCAGCTGCTCCACGGCATGTGGGATCTTCCCAGACCGGGGCATGAACCCGTGTCCCCTGCATCGGCAGGCAGACTCTCAACCACTGTGCCACCAGGGAAGCCCCAGACTTTTATTAGATTGTTTATAACTGGGTTTCTTCCTTTTTCAGATGGGTGAGTCAAACGAAGATATAGACCAAATGTTCAGCAATTTGCTGGGAGAGATGGATCTCCTGACCCAGGTAAATTCCCTTCCTTAACTTTCAAATGAGAAAAAAATGGGGTTAAATGGATGTAGGCTAAGGGTATATAGTTGTCCATTGTACTATTTTTTCACCTTCTTGTTTGACATTTTTCAAAGTAAAAAACATTAAAAGAAAAAAAATGGGGTTACAGAATTTGATTTTAATATGACAAGAGCTATCTTTTTAAAAAGACTGGAAATTGACAATATTATATATTCCTGATGTAACAGTGGTAGGGGAGAAAATAAACCTTTTTTCCTGTTTATACCCTTCTGAGTTCAGTTAATTGAATGCCTGGGTCACACATACATTCTATTATGGCAATTTTCATGCTCATCGTGTTCAAATATTTAGCCAGTGGAGGAATTTTCCCCAAGCAAACCTTCCACAACCACTACCACTAAACAATTTCCCCTGCAGTTACCTTTATATAAAGACTAGTCAGCTCATTGCTTTCTGCATAAAGCACTAAAATAAGAATCATCCAGTATTCCTCAATATGATAGGGATCTTAAAGTTTTCTACAAAGTAAATGAAGAATAATCTACGTTTATTTTTAAGTATTTATTTTAGGAAAAATAAATCAATGTTAGTTAGCATCTACTTTATACTCCGTATAAAATTCAAGAAGGTTTAGATTCTATGAAAGAAGAGACAAAATGTGAGACGACAGGCTTAGAGAAAAGGGTGCTGACTAATAACCAGGGAGTGTTAGGATGGAAGCCACATTGCTATAAATCAGAGGACCGTTTTCCTCCCATGAAGGGGGAGGGTTTAATGAACATCTGTGGTCTCTTTGTCCATTCACTCACTTCTGCTCCATAGAGGAATGATTATTCTGATTGGTCAGAGTCTGGGATTTTCATAGTTGAGTGTTGTTACTCTAATTCAAGAGTAAGAAGAGGGCCCCTTAGAGTGTCTTGGATCTTCTTTCACTGAAGACCTTTCTGGGTTTTGATCTTTCTTTATTGCGCTCAGGTGAGTGGGGTCACAGGGTTTGCTTGGCTAAAGCTGTGATTGAAGGAGTTCCTTCCTAAAACTGGTTTCCTCTCTCTCCTTTCCCTCTCTCTGTATTTTACTCAAAGCCCGTTACGTTACACATTCATGCATTCATGTTTTGTTAGAGAACTACTTCTAATTTCTGTAAGTAGCCTAGTAAATTATATTCCTGAGAAAAAAATGAGTTGGCAACCCTAATTGTGATGTTATACTTCCCAGTTATAGCATTTAAAAACCAACTAGTTAATGAATTTTTTTGTACTTTCTTTCACTAAATTTTTTTTTCTGGTATTTGCCCTGTAGTTTCTCCATCAACCTCCCTCTTTCTTGGCAATTTTTGCAAGTTCATTCCGGTTTTTAGAATGAATTCTGGAGTTGCAGTCACTTTTCCCTACATTTTATCCTTGATTCTAACTTGATTGGGTTCATTTTTTTTTTTAACTTCTTCTTGATTAATGGCCTTTTTTTTCCTACGTATAACTGATGATATCATTAATTTATTCTCAAACCTATAATGATTGGTTTCCTTCAGAAATTTAAGACATGAACAAGGATATTACTTACCAAGTCAAATTAATATCAAAGAATGTACTCATTGTCATGAAAACATTCACGTTTAAGAACAGGTGAAATCACTTCTCAAACTATGGATGTAAAAATATGTTTAAATATTAGCTTTTAAATCATACAAGCAGTCACTTTATCAATTAGAAAATAATGTTATTTACAAAATTAGTAACTTACTGTGGCTTAATTTCTTTTTAACAAGTTTTATTAAATAAGAGTAACAGCATTAACATTTTACTGTGTAATAACAGATTGCATCCTGAAACAGCTCTTATCTTCAAGTGACTAAACAATTCCTTTCTTTGATGTCATAACTTAAATCCTTATGTAGTGTATGTGTCACCATGCTTCATTCCCGGAAAGTTTTTGTTGTCTCTAAAAATGAACAACCTCATTCTCATCATTTGACCTGTTTTGTTTCAAGATGTACCTTCTAGAATAATTTTTAACTTGTCATAATTTAACTTGCCATTTTCTGTAGGAAAAAAAAATCACCTAAAGCATGTTCAAGTAAGAATACAGTTTTTAGAGAACATATTTGAAGAGAATATGTATAAGCAGCAAATGATTCTTTACTTAATGATTAAAGTGCACTGCAAAAATACTGGTATCATGAATAACTTTGGGGGTTGGGATCCGTTTTCACAGAGTTTAGGAGTCGACACTGTCCCTCCTCCAGAACCTAAACCGTCCAGAGCTGAGTTTAACTACAGTGTGGGGTTTAAGGATTTAAATGGTGAGTATCCTTTCTTTTCTTAAGTAATTTGAAATGATAACAATGACTAAAATCTGTACACAACTGTAATCTGAAAACAAAGTTTAAGGAACTTGGACATCATGACAAGTATAATTTTTAAAGTCCTGGATTTCATTCAGATTGAGTGCTGCCGTTTGGATTGAATTGAGAGGCCAAGAAGATATTTTTGCCTGTAATGAAAAGGAACACTATCCTGTATTTGCTGAAAGTCTCAAAGCTTTCTAATTTTTTTTTTAAAAAAACAGAGTTTCTTCTTACTCCTAAGCCATTACAGTAAAAAGATACAGTAGTATAAGAAAATATTAATAAGGAAATGTCCCTTCAAGGATATTAATGAACTGGCCATTTCATAATGATTGAGAATATATGAATAGATGCTTCAAAATATATTTTAATTAATATATATTTAATATATAGTATAGTATATTTGGTCTATTTGACATTTTAGTCCCCTGAAGTTTGTCATATTTTATTAACAAAAATCTCTCTTCCTACTTAGTGCATTGACAATCTTTAGCCCAGGTGCTACTCAAATTACAATGAATCTTGAAGTGATTGCTTCCAAATTAATGAGAATTCACTGCAACTCTTGGAAAAGATTTTCCAAAGACTTGCAGTGCCAACCAAAAGAATAAAGAACAAAATAATAGAGAAGCCTAGTTACAGAAATCCAGAGTTCCAAGTTTTATTTCCATCACTCACTGGGTTCCTTTGTTTCTGTCATTTTCAGTAAGTTTTAGATTAAACCTTAAGGTTCGAATAACTGTATCTTGATAAATTATAGTACATCTCTTCTGATTTCCTCTTTTTCCCACCCTCTTTTCTATCTTCCATATAAACTTATTATTTCTGTCAGTCGTTTCCACTGCAACATGGAATGATGGTAACATTCATGAAGTTTCAGAAAACCAACACACTTTTGTCAAATTATGACGTTAATAGAGAACATATACTTGCATATATGAACAGTGCAGATTTGCCTGACACACTCATAACAGCTGAATAATCAGTTCCATTAAAATTTAATCAGTAATTTAGTTGTAGTAAGCTCAACTAATGCTTTCGAAGCACTTATTACCTTGTATCAAAAAATTACTGAAAATGTCAGAATCCAAGAAACCCAGCAATACATAAACATAGTCATGTTAAAAGACACTAACAAGAAACTCATGCCATTAAGGAGACAAGACCATTAAAAAAGTACTGATATGTACTGAAAATTAAATTTGTTGGGAATTACAATAGGAATAGATTTTTTTTTTCTACTGTCTTCCCTTAAAACATTGCTTAAAATGAGTCAAAAAATACTTCACCCAAAGTTATTTGGAGAGTTAACGATAAACTTCTGAACAGAATCCCCAATTCTTTATCACTCAATCCCATACCAATATGTTGAGGATTATAATTTGCTTTGGAAATTGTTACTATATGTGTTACTGTGGGAATTTTGTCCCTAAAATTTTTATAAAGGATTAAAATCATTTGCTGTGTGTCTACAGTCACAATGTAATTGATGACACTAGAAAATTAGGAATATGCTTCATTAGGTCTACACATATTTTCTCTGAGATTTTTAAAATTTCACTTAATTTTATGAAAAGCTATATGCAAAACAGCGGTGGCTTAGAAGGAAAATGCTTTTTACCTGGTTAAGAGATCCAAACTCAGTCCCAGTGCTGTACATAGAACTATTGGCATTAACGTAATATGCTATATGGTGTTTATGCTGATGATGTTTGGCAGTAAATGATTTCACCATGCTTTCTGCTCATTTGTTTCTGAGAGGGCTTCATTTCCCCTGCCCGCATTTCCTCAATCCAGTTCACGCTGCACACAGCAGCTAGAATTCTCCCCCTCATGATCACTTCCACCTTGCCCATACTTTGTTCATCACACTCACCATCCGGTGACTGCCTGATGGACAAAGTGCTGTAGCAACGCGACTCACGGCCACGGCTCCCCGTATGCCACGTGGTCTAATCAGCTTTCAGGATCCCGGGTCTTATCTCCACAGTAATCTCTCACGTGGAAGAAATTCCAGTGAAAATCGTCCTCCCTCACCCTCACTCTGAAAATTCGGGTATGCCCTTTCCTTTAAGAGTTAACTCCCAGCTCACTGTCTTATGAAGTCTTTACCACTTAATCCCAATTAAAAAAAATTTTTTTTTCATTCCTTAACCCCCTTGGTGCTTTATTTCCTGCTATTAAATATTTATCATTAACTGCTCTTTCTGTGACGTGAGAGTTCCTATAGTTGGATGGTGTGCCCACAGAAACTCTGCTCGCACCCCAAGTCTCAAGGCGTATTAAATAAATCCCAGTTGGTGGAGACCTACTTTCTTCCAAGTATATTTATCAGTGGTGCTCTGTCTGCCCTCCCAAGACCTGGGGAGAATTTTCCAGCCTCTCCCCTCCCCTACTTTCTAAAACGCTAAGATCTTGCACGAGAATGTACAAGAATTCTCTACTTAGGCATCTAATCAGGTGCTTGGAGTTGACTTTATAGCTGGCCTGTGAGGTCCCAATGTAGGGAAGACATTCCCCCATTATTTTTCTTTTCTCTTCTTTCTTTCTCTTTTGTTTTTTTTTGGAGGGAAGTGATTTTTTTTAGCTTTTTTTTTAAGGTTTTTTTAAGTTAATTAATTAATTTTTTTGGCTGTGTTGGGTCTTCATTGCTGTGCACGGGCTTTCTTTAGTTGTGGTGAGCAGGGGCTTGTTGTGGAGCACGGGCTCTAGGTGCGCGGGCTTCAGTAGTTGTGGCGCATGGGCTTAGTTGCTTTGTGGCATGTGGGATCTTCCCGGACCAGGGATCAAACCCGTGTCCCCTGCATTGGCAGGTGGATTCTTAACCACTGCACCACCAGGGAAGTCCCAACTGAGGTTTAATTGACAAAATTGTAAGATATCTAAAGTGTACAGTGTGATGATTTGGTGTGCATATACATTGTGAAAGGATTTCCCCCATCAAGTTAGTTAACACATCTATCACCTCACGTATTCTTTTTTTTTTTTTAGTGAGAACATTTAAGTTCTACTCTTTCAGCAAATTTCAATTATACCATACAGTGTTATCAACTGTAGTCATCATGTTATACTTAGATCCTCAGACCTTACTCGCCTTATAACTGAAAGTTCATACCCTTTTACCAACCTCTTCCTATTTCCCCCACCCCAGCCCCTTGCAACCAGTACTCAAATGTACTCTTTAAAATGACCTTCGTTAAGTTTTTCTAGGTGCAAATTGTTGTCTTGACCACTAACGTGATTTTCCCTATCAGAGTCCTTAAATGCACTGGAAGACCAAGATTTAGATGCTCTCATGGCGGATCTGGTAGCAGACATAAGAGAAGCTGAGCAGAGGACAATCCAGGCCCAGAAAGAGTCCTCTCAGAGCCGACCTCATTCAGCATCTCTGGATATACCAAGTTTCAGTGGTGCAGCCTCTCTTGGTTACACAGCAAATGTTGCTGCACCGAGTATTAGCCAATATGAGGATGACTTACCTCCTCCACCAGCTGATCCCATGTTAGACCTTCCTTTGCCACCACCCGCTCCTGAACCTCTCTCTCAGGTAAGTCCATGGGGTCAGGACTCTTGACCTCTGCTACCCAAGATCTCTGACCTTCTTCAGAGTGGCGGTTACATTTAAGTTTGTACGCCCAGAGCTCTGAGACTCTAAGAAACAAGAATCCCAGATGTGTTCATTGCAAAGCCAGAGTCTCCGTAAAAGGACACATTGGTGTGTATCAAGGACATATTAGGGCCATATTCAGGAATCGTTATAGTTTGGCTAAAATCTGTATTTGTATGCAACTTTCCCTGATAATACTCAACCTTTTGGGATCATGTTTTATTAACTTGGTATGAACTGTGGAAGTGATGTATACATTTCTGTGTCCCTGGTCCTAGTCCAGTACATAAAGAATAGAAGGCATTCCTTACATATTTCAGAATTGAACTAAATGGAATTTTGCTGAATTCGGCAGCCGTATTCAGTAGGGCAAAGATATCTGTGTATCACGTGTAAGGTCATAGTTGGGAGGGGCGTTATGGGGCGGGTAGGTGATGAATGCTTGATATTAATAGATTTCCGGGAAGTTCATATTGTCATTACGTGGGACGTTAACTCATATCTCTCATCCATGCAAGAAGAGCGCTTTAAGGATTTTTCTTAGAGTAAGCCACTTTAAAAATATTTTACAGTAAGAACCTAGCTCTATTTCCTGTGGCTCCTGCATTCGTTGTACTGGGTGATGATCAGTATTCATAAATACGACCCTAGTCACCCTGAAAGTCCCTACAATGCCTTTTGAATGAACAAATATGAAATATAAATCAAATATTAAATCCTATTCATTGCTCTATTGTGTGATTATTGTATAAAAATTATTTGAAAATCGGTGATCCATATAGAGCAGAGGCTCTTTTCCCCCCAATTTTATTGAGATATAATTGACATATAGTATTGTACAGATTTAAGGCATACAACGTGATGATCAGATACACATATACTGAGAAATGATTACCATAGCGAGGTTAGTTAACACCTTCATCACCTCATATAATTACCTTTTTGTTGTGCATATGGTGAGAACATATAAGATCTACTCTCTAAACAAGTTTATAATACAGTACTGTTAACTGTAGTCACCACGCTGTACTTTAGATCCCCAGAGCTTATTCATGTTATAACTGGAGGTTTGTACCCTTTGGCCAACATCGCCCTATTTCCTCTGTCCCCAGCCTCTGGCAACCACCATTCAACTCTCTGTTTCTATGAGTTCAGCTTTTTTAGATTCTCACATAT
Source organism: Tursiops truncatus (assembly GCF_011762595.2). NCBI lineage: Eukaryota > Metazoa > Chordata > Mammalia > Artiodactyla > Delphinidae > Tursiops > Tursiops truncatus. The sequence goes on along the minus strand of NC_047035.1, from coordinate 157,859,118 downwards.
AAGTGAGATCATACACTATTTGTCCTTCCCTGTCTGACTTATCTCATTTAGTGTAATGCCCTCAAGTTTCATCCATGTTGTCACAAACAGCATGATTTCCTTTTCTCGTGGATAAATAATATTCCATTGTATATCTACACCACATCTTCTTTATCCATTCATCATCAACAGATACTGAGGTTGCTTCCATGTCTTGGCTGCTGTGAATAGTGCTGCCGCGGACATGGGAGTGTAGATCTCTTCAAGATATTGATTTCATTTCCTTTGGGTAGATACCCAGGAGTGGAATTGCTGGATCATATGGTAGTTCTATTTGTAAGTTTTTGAGGAACTGCCATACTGTTTTCCGTAGCAGCTGCACCAATTTTACATTCCCACCAACAGTGCACAAAGGTTTCCATTTCTTCACTTCCTCACCAACACTTTTTTTTTTTTTTTTTGCGGTACAAGGGCCTCTCACTGTTGTGGCCTCTCCCGTTGCAGAGCACAGGCTCAGGACGCGCAGGCTCAGCGGCCATGGCTCACGGGCCCAGCCGCTCCGCGGCATGTGGGATCTTCCAGGAACGGGGCACGAACCCGTATCCCCTGCATTGGCAGGCGGACTCTCAACCACTGTGCCATAAGGGAAGCCCTCGCCAACACTTTTTATCTCTTGTCTTCGATAACAGCCATTCTAAAGAGCAGAAGCTCTTAATATAGGGTCCATGAAGAAGTCAAGGAGTCTGTGATTCCCAGCTGTCTGCAAAGTCAATGCATATGTGAAGCTTTATGGGCTTCATTGCTTTAAACATATTCCTAAAGGGGTTTGTGGCTCAAAAAGTATATAAGAACTACTGGTATAAGAAGATATATGTCTGCTTTGGGCTCATAAAATATTTCACTCTCTTTTCTGCCTGCTCATGTGTTTGTCAGTAGTTTGTTGTGGTTTTTTGGGGGTTTTTTTGTGAATTATAAGTTTAAGTTTGATTGGGGAAGATAAGGACCCTTTAGGAATCTAATAAAAACTAAGAATCCCAGAAAACACATACTAATTCAAAAGAATGTGTATAATTTCAGGAAGTGCTCAAATCCCTTGAGATTCACCTATAGATTCCTCAGGTTAGACCCAATTTTGAACCAAACAGAGATTTTTGCAGACTAAATATGTGAAACTCTGAGTCATCATTTCATCTTTTAAGTTACTATTCCTAAGATATAAAGGGTGACTGTCTTCTGTATCTCCAGGTTGAAGATTTCTGTTACAGTTACTTAAATTTTGAAAATCAATCATGTGAAATTTGGTGCCCTGTATAACACAGCCTTCTGTCAGTATAAAGTGACTAAGACACTAACGATGGCAAGGGTACTTACTCCCTGGTGTTATTTAATGGACTGTGTTGAATGTCTTGTCATTTTACAGGAAGAAGAAGAAGCCCAAGCTAAGGCTGATAAAATTAAGCTAGCATTGGAAAAACTGAAGGAGGCCAAGGTCAAGAAGGTAAATTATGAATCACTTTTGCATGGGGCAGTCAAATTAAGGACTTTTTATTATGCTTAAGCCTAAAAAAGATTTTAATTTCAAGTGGTGCTTTCCAATGACTTGTAGTTTTTTAAATTTAAGGACAAAGAGAAATGATTCTTTTAATGACCTCGCTTGGCTCATTGGTGATTGATAAATAGGGGACCTACATTAGTGTAAATATGGAGGTTTCCAAGTCTCTACCCCCAGGGCTCCCTCCCCTAAGGATGCACTCTGGGTTCTGCTCACTCTTGGGTAATTGCAGGTGGCGCCCCCTTCTGGGGGCGAGTTGGCGAGTCAACGGGTCAGAGTTCAGCTTCTAGTGGCATCACCTCATTTCCACGATGGCTTTTTTGCATTTTATATACCCCCTGAGGCAGCCCCCAGTCTGCCCTGGATGTCCAGGTTCTCTCCTGAAATACTAAATGTTCTTTTGGCTAGAACTGTGTGTTCAAAGTTGGCGTAGGTTTTGAGTGACCTGCCTCGACCCTATTGTCCCAATAAGCCTGTAATTTGTCGTGCTTTTTCTGTAGAGCATAGGTTTTTCTGGAGACACGTATATTGTGTTATATCAGAGACACATGTATTTAAGCTCAGGAGAAGCATCTACCTAATAATAAAGTGTTAACAATAGTTAGTTAGGTAAATTAAGAGAAAGATAAACGATCTCACTTCGACTCCTGAAGCATATACCGTGGCTGAGAGTCGTTAAGAACTTTTTGCTTACAGTTGGGTGAATTATTCTTTTCATACAGGGCATTAGATTTTATGTTCCTGCAGCACCTCTCATGGTTCCTTGAATGAAGGATTTCAGTACATGTTGATCGATATTTAATAAATATTCCTTGACTACTCCAGGATCCAGACTTCCAAGGTTCATCTATGAGAATTTTTTCAGGTCATTCTGGTTCCATTCATTTCAGGCATGCATGAACCTTTTTATCATTTTTCTTCCCCATTCTCTACGTGTGATTGCATTCTATGGTCGGTTATTGAACTGATACATCCTCGGCTGCCTTCTCCCCCCTTGTCCTCGCTCTGTGAACCCCTGTTTAAATCCAGCCTGGGCCTTCAGTGCTGCCTGAGCTTCCAAGTCCAGTCTCTCTCCCACAAACCTAGAAAACTACTTCCACCTTGTCCTCTCTCTGAAAATCTCCAATACCTCCTTCCTCTCCCACATTTTCTCAGCCCATTGCACTGAGAAGTAGAAGCAATCCAAAGAAAGGTTCTACAAGCTCCCAACTCATTTGCCTCCCTACCCGCCTGCACTTGTGGCAGGTGGTCCATGGTCTTTCCTGCTCCTGTGCGTGGACTGCCATGTTTCTAAGACCAGTCCCCCTCGTGTGATTCTCTTCCCACCTCTTTTCTTGTCCCTCCTCTGCTCAAGGATGTCCCCACACACACACACAGTAAAGCCCAAATCCTCAAGTCCCTGCATGATCTGGTTGCCAGCCCTCTCCCTCACCCTCTGTTCTAGCTTACTGGTCTCACTGCTGCTCCACAGATGTTCCAGGCATGCCTCTGCCGCGGGACCTTTGTGCCTTGCGGTCCCCCTGCCTGGAGAGCTCTTCCCCAGATTCCAGTGGGTTCTCTCTGTCCCTCACTAGGTCTGGTCACCTGTTCAGTGCCATGCGCACACACACCCCTGACATCCCTTACCTTCCCCCTGCTTTCCTTCCTCCCCGTACAGCGTACTGTCCAGATTACTTGTTTATCCTGTTTAATGCCTACCTCCCCTCCCCACCCCCAGGGAAGCTCCTCCAGGGGGTTTTGTGTTTTCTTTACCGATGCATCCTCATCTCATAGAACAGGTGCTGGGGGTACAGAGAGGTGAACCAGTCAGGTGAGGTCCCTGCCTGTGTAGAGTTCACTTCTAGCTGGGGAGAGAAGTGCTATGAAGAAAATAATGCCGGAAGGAGTGATACTGCCCAAGGGAATCTTTTTTTTTTTTTAATTGAGGTAGCATTGGTTTATAACGTTATGTAAGTTTCATGTGTACATTCTTATATTTCTGCTTCTGTATACCCTAGAGTGTGCTCACCACCCAAAATTTAGCTTCCATCCGTCACCATACTGTTGATCCCTTTACCTCTTGAGCAGGAGGGAAAATGGGAGGAGCTGAGGGCAGAAAGGCAGGTGGGGTCACAGGGTCTCACAGGTCTGACGAAGAGTTTGGAACATATTGTCAGTGCAGTGGGAAAGCATTTGGCCGCACCATGCGGCATGCGGGATCTTAGCTTCCTGTCCAGGGATTGAGCCTGTGGCCCCTGCAGTGGAAGCGCAGAGTCCTAACCACTGGACCTCCAGGGAAGTCCTCATATGAGGGTTTTTAACAAGGGATAATATATGGTTTTTAAAGATCGTAGTGGCCATTGTGTGGGAAGTGGATTGTAGGGGAAGGGATGAGAGCAGGGTGACCTGTTTCATAGCCGTCTCTCTAGCACAAGACCTCACTGTAGATAAACATGTACTGAACCAAGTTACAAATGGATGGCAGGGGAAGATGGGCTGTCTTCGGTTGCCGACTTTCCCTTTGGAGATAAAAAGACAAGAGAAAATGAGTAAAAATACAATTCATAATTATTTCAACTATGTTAAACCACTGGGTGGTTTATAAAATGGGGGCCATGTTGGAGATACTCTCAGAGGATAAATGAAAAGAGAAGTTGGTTCTTAGATTAAAAGGTAGAACCCGGGACTTCCCTGGTGGCACAGTGGTTAAGAATCCACCTGCCAAGGCAGGGGACATGGGTTTGATCCCTGGTCTGGGAAGATCCCACATGCCACAGAGCAACTAAGCCCATGTGCCACAGCTACTGAGCCCGCATGCTGCAACTACTGAAGCCCGTGGGCCTAGAGCCCGTGCTCCGCAACAGGAGAAGCCATCACAAGGAGAGCCCGTGCACCGCAACGAAGAGTAGCCCCCGCTCGCTGCAACTAGAGAAAGCCTGAGTGCAGCAACGAAGCCCCAACGCAGACAAAATAAATAAATGCATTTTTAAAAAATATAAAAAATAAGGTAGAACAACTAGCATATTTGGCCAGTTTGCTTAACTGGAGATGAAGAGAACAAGGAGGAGAAAGCAGTGTTTCCACAGAACTTTGCCATAATTTAGTTGAGGTGAATTGTAACAGTAGCAAAAAGCACCACCTGCCTCTAGTCAACAAAGCAGATGTGAAACAGAAGCAGTTCTGATCAGTGGGAGAGGAAAGAAAATTAAGAAGCTAAGGTGTATATTTTTTCTGACTTAGGACCCTCCAGACTTATTTCTAAAAACAAAAGGCCGTGTGGCACAGAACATCAAAAAAAAAACTGAGTCATACTCATCCATTAATAAAGTAACTAAGATGTACTAACACATAAGCTACAACATGTTTTATAAAGGATGGAATCAAGTTTATCTGAAGTACTTTGCCCTCAAGTATTCTGTGGGGTGTTGACATCACTTTGGATCATGAAGAACGATGTACACAGTTTGTGTTGCAAAGCTGTTGGAACTGGAAACAGAATCGGATTCACTCATTGATTTTGTTTCTTTGTTTTAAAGCTCTGTGACACAGGAGACCAATTCCACTTGTAAATTTTATCATAGAAGCAAAAATGTATTTATTGCAAATGATTTAGGGCTGGGATAATTTTGTATTTATTAGTTTGCAAAAGAAAAAGAAGAAATGATAAAATCCATTAAATCTTTACTATGATGGATTAGAAAGCGGAAGTTTTTTCGTGCTTGAGTCATTTTACTCTATATCATATGGTGTTAGTATGAAAAGTACTCAGCTTGCTAATCGCCTGACTGTGACTTAGGGTGTCATGTGTTGGTATATAGCTACTCTTCAGCTTGTAAATGTGAAGAAAGCTGTGAAGAAGACTAAATATGATTTCTTCTTGCTAAAAGTCATCAGCCTTCTCTTGTTTTTTTTCCCCCTAAGTTTTATAATTGTGGACATTGGTAACTACATATGGATTAAATTTAGTTTGCAGTTTCTGCCAAAAAAACCCCCAACCCTTTCATAATTGCATCATTGTCAAATTATGTGATTTAGTTTTTTTTCTCTCTTTGAAAGCAAAACACCAAGCTATGTTTTATTTTCTCAAGAATTCCTAAGCAAGAATGAAATGTGGTCAAACATCACTGATTTTTTCATCAGGAAGATTGTCTTCTAAATCCTAACACTGGTAGTGTTTCTTAGGACGTGTAACTACTTTATAGCAATATTCCTCAGCTGAGAGCAGCAGGTATGCCTTCCACAGAAAATAAGCCATGGTCATTCCACTATTTGAGGCATTTGTTTTCCACACAACCATCCACGTCTGATTTCTCTGGTCAGATGAATGGGTCTTTGACATTGTAGTAGTTGGGCCTATTGTTTCATTATTTTATTTTATTTTTTTAAATAAATTTATTTATTTTTGGCCGCATTGGATTTTCGTTGCTGCGTGTGGGCTTTCTCTAGTTGCGGTGAGCCGGGGCTACCCTTCCTTGCGGTGCATGGGCTTCTCATTGCGGTGGCTTCTCCTGTTGCGGAGCATGGGCTCTAGGTGCACAGGCTTCAGTAGTTGTGGCACACGGGCTCAGTAGTTGTGGCTCATGGGCTCTAAAGTGCAGTCTCAGTAGTTGTGGCACGTGGGCTTAGTTGCTCTGCGGTATGTGGGAACTCCCAGACCAGAGGTTCCCCACTGAACCCCTGTCCCCTGCATTGGCAGGCGGATTCTTAACCACTGCGCTACCAGGGATGTCCTGGGCCTGTTGTTTTAAATACATCAAAAGATGTACATACAGGGACTTCCCTGGTGGCGCAGGGGTTAAGAATCCGCCTGCCAGTGCAGGGGACACGGGTTCGAGCCCTGGACCTGGAAGATCCCACATGCCGCGGAGCAACTAAGCCTGTGTGCCACAACTACTGAGCTTGTGCTCTAGAGCCTGTGAGCCACAACTGTGGAGCCCGTGTGCCACAACTACTGAAGCCTGCATGCCTAGAGTCCATGCTCCGCAACAGGAGAAGCCACCGCAATGAGAAGCCCACGCACGGCAATGAAGACCCAACACAGCCAAAAATAAATAAATAAATTTATTTTTAAAAAAAAAGATGAACATACAACAAAAACAACTGTCCAACTAGACGTTTCTGGGCTACAGGTTTTCAAGGGAAAAAAAGTATTCTTCGGACAAGCCTGGAATAATGGTCTAATTTGAATGGTTCCAGGAGGAGGAAATGCACCTTTATTGCCCTGATGTCTGCATTTGAGTCTTAGGTGTGCAAGTGTGGGAAGAGCAGATGCTAGGTGTGCTTCGACTTGTGGTCCTTGCCTGCTCTTCGTCCAGATTCTTATCACCATCCACACCCTTGGTTGCTCTCAGTAACTCTGCACAGAAATCCACAGGAATTGCATTCTTCACTGTTAACTACACACTGTCTTCAAGATCCAGTTGGGTGGGAGTGGGACCAGAGGGGCAGTTTCCCTGCTGCTCAGAATCTAACCCAAACTTTGGGGGAAGGAAGAAATGTTACCACTTGTATGACCTCTCTCTTCACTCCATCTAAACACTTTTTTAAAATAATGATGAGCCTCATATGTGAATAACCAGGACCAACCTTAGACAGACAGAATAGGCAGAACTTGTCTCTAACTATCTCATGCTTCTCTTTTCAAGTTAGAATAGAAGTTTAAGCAAGAGTGTCAGGGGGTTCTGGTTGACGATGTTGCTTCTGGGAATTCTCTGCTGGCGGCCTGTGGAGTGACTGCCGGCACTGCAGGCTGGAGTTTGGGCAGGGATGGTCTGGAAAGGGAAAGGCAGCCCTTCCTTCCCGTGTGGCACTCAAAGATGGACTCTAACTAGAGCTAACTCCCACTTAATCAGGGAGGGTCAGTGATCTTGGCAAAGAATAAAATAAGAACGTAGATCTTCCCAGAAGGAGTTATGGAAAATCTTCCCTTAAACATAAGTGTCTAATAAATGTGGGCTTCATGGGCACATTTCCACTGTTCCTTTTGAAGACTGGATAGATAGCACCGTTATAACCTGTAGCACTCATAACTAACAACTGCCGGAATTAAAAATATGCTACAGGGCTTCCCTGGTGGCGCAGTGGTTGACAGCCCGCCTGCCGATGCAGGGGACGCGGGTTCGTGCCCCGGTCCGGGAGGATCCCACATGCCGCGGAGCGGCTGGGCCCTTGAGCCATGGCCGCTGAGCCTGCGCGTCCGGAGCCTGTGCTCCCCAACGGGAGAGGCCACGGCAGTGAGAGGCCCGCGTACCGAAAAAAAAAAAAAAGCTACAAATACACATGTATCAAAGAAAATCCAAACCCTAGCTGATTAGTTGTTGAATTAATTCTGTTATGTTACATCAGAATCATGGTCTCTCTTAGGGATCAGAAGTTTTAATAACCTTGACAAGTTGTCTGGGAAAAATCAGTGAAATCCTGTGCCCTTAGGAGTAAATTCTCACACCAAACCGTCCAGATTTGGAATAAGGTAGCTACCAATTTGACTGTGAACTCAATGCAGTAAATTTGTTTTTAATCAAATGAAAAGTGCATTAGGTCACTCATTGGCCTGCATGCCTCCATAATAGCGCTTTCTCAGTCTACATTGATCTGGCTTAGTCCGCCTCTAATCTCAAACGTGTCCTGCTGTGACACCACCTGCCTCTCAATAAGACCCCTCGGTGACGACGCTGTCACTCTGCAACTTCCGACCTTCAAAGAATTGTAGATTAACCAACTTGGTCTTAACCTGTGTCATAGAACTCTCGGGTTGCATGAAATGGGACCCAACTCCAGCTAAGCAGGACAGAAGAATTTATTATAAAGGTACCGGCACGGCTTTCAGCTAAGCAACGCTTCTGGGCTCTGAGATGAACCGGAAGAAGTAACAGACAGATGTCAGGGAGGCCGGCAGGCAGCACTTCTTGGGTTGTGTTGGTTTTCTCTCTCCCTCACCAGGATGCAGAGTCTCTGAAAGCCGGGCAGGGACTTTGCTTATTGTGTATTTATTTCTGTTTTTGTGAACTGGTTTCTTTCTCTACGTTTATATTCCTGGCACCTTAAACAAGTGCTTGGCATATGAGTGAGTTTGTGGGACACCTTCTTACTTAAATTCGCAGAAGAGATAGCAGCATTGAAACCTTAACCTCAGTGGGTGGCCTTCTACAGTTGCTTGAATTTACTGGCTGCCCTGTGGCTTTATCCTCAGCTCGTTGTCAAGGTGCACATGAATGATAACAGCACGAAGTCACTGATGGTGGATGAGCGGCAATTAGCCCGAGATGTTCTAGACAACCTTTTTGAGAAAACCCATTGTGACTGCAATGTGGACTGGTGTCTTTATGAAATATATCCAGAACTACAAATCGGTAAGTCCCAGTTCCAGCAATTGGCTGTACTCCAAAAAACCTGTGAGTTTGCTTTATTATGGGTTTTGGTCTATTGCGAAGAAGAGTTTGGTTCAAGGCTATCAAGACTCCCCCTGCAGCACTTCCCTTAGGTCAGGTTCAATGCTTGCCTCTTCATTTATCTGTGGCAGAGACTCGGATTGGAGCAGGTGGCCAGACCTTGGGGAATGTAAGCATTATTGCTGCTCCTTCTCTAGCAGATCCGAAAGGGAAAGAAAGTGACAGGAGGATACTTCTTACCGCATGATTAGCAAGCTGAGCAGATGGTCGGAGAGCCTGGGTGTCTGTCAGCCGATGTCTCTTTAAAGTTTACTTCTTTATACTCTAGGGTAACTCTGCCGCGGGCCTCACATCACTGCCCGCTCACTCAATGTCTGACACTTTGTCTAGCGGAAGAGGCTCAGCCCCGAAGAGCAAAGGACAGTGGATAGACGTTGATTGAGTTTTTTTAAAAAGCTAAAAAGCAATTAAAGAAATACTCCTGTTACTTCTCATTCTTAATACCACTCATAGAACAATTGTCTCCTGGGAGAGCCTGTTGGAATACAGAAATACATGTTTTAGAAGCTTTGGGTACACATCTTTCTGGAGGAAGTGGTCTGCACAGAAATAACCTCTTGAAGTTTTCTTCAACTCTGTGAGTCAAATAGAGAATTGAAAGCTCTCTAAAGGAAGGTTTAGGGTTGGTTCCGAAATATATTGTTTTTTAGCATTTTAGGGAGTGATGTTTTATAGTACTCATCACTTATCTCACAATTTCTCACAATTTCATTCAAAGTTGTTTACCCAATTATTGCTTAATTGGCCTCCTTCCATATAGGATGTTGCCTCCACCTGGGGCTATTTAAAATAGTCAAAAATTCTAACATGAAATAAAGAGCAATGGCTGACCATTATCGCTACATTGTAGGTTCATCTGCCATGTTTTTAATGGAAAATAAGTTGAAGACCTGAGACTGAAGAATACACATAATAGAGATGTTACAGTGTGACATCATGTAAGAATTAGGAATTTCTAGAAACTGATGAGAAGTATGAAGCATTGTGTTAACTCAACACCAGCTTATTTCTCTGTTGGAAACCCTGATGTCTTGGGTCTGAAAGAATGCTTTTCCTTGTTTTATCAGAAAGGTTTTTTGAAGACCATGAAAATGTTGTTGAAGTCTTATCAGACTGGACAAGAGACACAGAAAATAAAGTGCTGTTTTTGGAGAAGGAGGAAAAATACGCTGTATTTAAAAACCCCCAGGTAAGATAACTTGTATATTGTTAAACCATATAAAATATCCATTTTTTAATGTCACCTGTGTACTCACCAGCTCATTCATCATCTCACAAAATATCACAAATGTATTCCTTTCAAAGAAACACAAACAACTCTTAGGCCATACGTAAACTAAGAGCCCCTTGAAGGATTCAGAGAGAAAATAATCCATTTTGTTTCTTTTGATTCAGCATCCAAAACATACCTCTTTGTTGACTTATCCTCCTCTTCTGTCCTTATAGCTCGTTGGCTACGTTAATCCAATATATGTGACGCACTCTGAGCCATTAACACTTCATAGTTTAAAGATACCCTGTTCTTTATTGTTCATATTTGGTGCTTATGGATGTCGGGATAAGTCAAGAGAGTGCCTAGAAAATGTACAACTCTACGTACAGTCTACAAAATAAAAAGTGTTGTTCTCCATGTTTGAAAAAGCTTCCTCAGATCATGCGTACAAGGATGTCCTAGACTTGTCCCATGGAAATCTCCAGCCAACTGTCTGCGCATGGCGGGCAGGGAAGTTTCCTCACACAAAGTTGTGTTCAAGCGCTCACCTGCGAAATCTGTTGGAGTTAACCAGGTGAAGAGTAGAGTAGAAGCGAGCATCCTAGGCGGGGTGTGTGTGCAAAGTCCGAGAAGAACGAGGGAAGTTCTTTTAGGTCATGGGAAATTGTACAGCTGGACCACGAGGAGGAGGTAGGGACAGGGGTGACAGTGCATTCAGATAAATTGTGGAAAAGAAACTGATAGAAATAGCATATTGGGGGCTTCCCTGGTGGCGCAGTGGTTAAGAATCCACCTGCCAACGTAGGGGACATGGGTTTGAGCCCTGGTCCAGGAAGATCCCACATGCTGCGGAGCAACTAAGCCCGTGTGCCACAACTACTGAGCCTGCGCTCTACAGCCTGCAAGCCACTACTACTGAGCCTGTGTACCACAACTACTGAAGCCCACGTGACTAGAGCCCGTGCTCCGCAACAAGAGAAGCCACTGCAATGAGAAGTCTGCGCACTGCAACGAAGAGTAGCCCCTGATCGCCGCAACTAGAGAAAGCCTGCACACAGCAACAAAGACCCAATGCACCCAAAAAAATAAAAATAAATTAAAATAAAAAAAAAGAAATAGCATATTGGTTAAAATAAAAGCAGGTCAGAAATGAATGTTTCCAATCACCAGTTCATGCAATCATGATTGTAAGGGGTTCGTTTAAAATATATTTTCAGGCTGTTACTCAGTTTTTAACATTTTGGGGTTTTTGGCTGTGTTGGGTCTTCACTGCTGCACCCGGGCTTTCTCTCTGGTTGTGGAAGCAGGGGCTACTCTTTGTTGCAGTGCGTGGGCTTCTCATTTTGCGGTGTCTTCTCTTGTTTTGTGGTGGCTTCTCTTGTTGCCTAGCACAGGCTCTAAGCTCACGGGCTTCAGTAGCTGCAGCACGTGGGCTCAGTAGTTGTGGCGCACAGGCTTAGTTGCTCTGCGGCATGTGGGATCTTCCTGGACCAGGGATCGAACCCGTGTCCCCTGCGTTGGCAGGTGGATCCTTAACCACTGTGCCACCAGGGAAGTTCCAACATTTTGTTATTTTTATCTTCTCAAAGAACCAGTTTTTAGTTTCATTGATCTTTGCTATTGTTTTCTTCATCTCTATTTCGTTTATTTCTGCTCTGATCTTTATGATTTCTTTCCTTCTACTAACTTTGGATTTTGTTAGTTCTTCTTTCTCTAGTTGCTTTAGGTATAAGGTTAGGTTGTTTATTCGAGATTTTTCTTGTTTCAACATTTTGCTGTTTTTAAAAACCCAGCCTCAACCACTCATGCCTGCTTTGCCTGTTTAGCTATATTCTATATTTCTTTTATATGAAGCTGCATTTTCTTGCCACTATGGGATTCATTCAACTTTGTGGTCATGATTGAGGGGCATGGAGCGTGCCCCACTCTCTGTGGGTGGAAGAGCTCAAGTCTAGGGTTCGTTCTTGCAGAAAAATGATTTATGGAAGTAGGGATAGTGAGTGAATTGTCATCTGCAGAAGCTTATTAGATGACAGAAGATTCTGAAGCCACTGACAGTGTTCCAGGGTATTGTTCACTGCATTCAGCCTATAGTGTGTTGCGTTTATTCCCAGCATCCCAGTGCCAGTGAGAGCCGGTGGAGGTCCGACCCCGCTTAGGACTCACGGATGCTGGAACAGATCCTGGTCTTCCTGGCCGGCAGCCATGGCATCAGGCCATTGATTTACACTCACTTCACTCTCTAATACTTTGCCACAAGCCCCAAAGCTTTAGGAATAGATGCCAAACAAGCATAATTGTCTAAGAATCAAATAGAGATAAAATTTAAAAACTTGAAAAAGTCTGAAAAATGGTCCCAAAGGCTTGAAGATGCATAAAAACTAAGCACTACTAAATACTTAGTGCATCCGAATCACTAAGACCTGAAAAACAAGTGGTGGGGGAGATTTTGAATCAACGTGTTGTTTCTGCTGTGATTTTGTTCTTGATCAAATTGTTTTTTAACAAAATCATGTGGTCCTAGCAAGACCTCCTTTGGACTGGAGAGCAGCAGGAACAAGATGATCAAGGGCTTTGTAGATCGTGTTAAAGACACTGGGCTTCGTCCTGAGGCTTGCAGGGAGCCGTTGAAGAGTGTTGAGTTGAGGGAAGATCAGTGTGATTGCACAGCAGAGAATGGATTTGGAGAAAGTAAAAGTGGCAGCTGCCGTGTGATGGAGAGGTGGTTACAGAAGCCCGGAAAGAACAGATAACGATGGACTGAAGGGCATTGGGAGAGACTCAGGAGGTAATGGAATTTTGCAGAATATGGTGACCGCTTGGATGCTGGTATAGTAAGGAGGCATAGAAGCAGACACGGGTGACACTGATTCCCCGCTCGGGAATTAGATAGATCCTGATGCCCTTCCCTTCGGTAGGAAGCATGAGAAGAGAAATAGGTTGGGATATAAACATGATGAACTAGATTTTAAACATTGCTGAGTTTCTCCTTCTCCTTCAAAAAAAAGTCTCATTTCACCCTCCATAAATTCAGCATGAAATGTACACATTTTTACTTTCGTGTTTTCTATCAGATGGGCAATATTTTACCTATAAACGTTACTAGAGACATGCTTCTAAATTTTTCCTTGTGTTGTTTTTCTCTTCTCATGAGATGAGTAAAAATCTTTCTGCCTTTGACATCCCCATCTCACCTGTTCTCCAACTCCATGGTATTTATTTACAAGGAAAAAGAGAATTGACTGGATTTTGGTCACTTTCCCAATATCCCCCCCAAACTTACCTTGCATTAAGGGACTTTCCTCTGTGATTGTAAAAAAACTTCTAGAGATGAAGATAGTGACAGGAGCTGACTTCTATTAGATAGTATTGGAGATAGTATTGGTTCTAAGTTCTTAAGATATCAAACCTAAGAACTTTTTTTCTTTCTAACTTTTATTTGCGTTTATTTTTTGCGGCATTTATTCCCGGGCCAGAAGTTTCTGTTTCTTCAGTTTCTTCTGGGATATCTTTTTCTTCTGTGCAGCCTCCTCTTCTGGTTTAAGAACAATCTGTTCTTTTTCAGTAAGGCCCATCTCAGTGTGGCAGGGAGAGCTCGTGTATGGCTTGGTCTGACCACGAGCTCTGTAAGTCCTGCACTGCATTGTGCGGGCTTTGTTCACCTGGATTTGCTCAATGACCAGAGAATCTACATCTACGCCCTTAAGTTCAGCCTTACTCTCTGCATTTTTGAGCATGTGCAGTAAAAATTCAGCACTTTTTTTGGGCCACCGACCCTGCGTCCAGCCCCACTGTTTGGCCTGGGCACACCTACCAACTCCGCCATTGTAATGACAGAATGGCACACGTTGCTTCTTTATAGTGACCTCCTTCAGATACTTGGTGGCTTTTCGGATACGCACACACGTATTGGCCTGGGCAGTTTCACGAGTGTTCTTAAAGTGAGCACGAAGAGTTGAACCTCTTGATGTGCGTGATTTTGTGGGGTTTTCTGGATCAAGTGAATAGCAAACCATTTTTAGAGGTCACCTCAGGCCGCTTGCTGGAAAAGCCTAAGAACTTACTTTCATGGGAGTTTATAACAAAAGCTACGTTTTATCAAATGCAGAGGGATAAACTGACGATCCAGGGAAGGAGGGAAATTGCTAGAAACTATTAATAGCTACTCTATGCTAGGCTAGAAGCTTTGCAAGTATTATCTCCAATCTTTACAACTATAAGAAGGATATATTGCTATTCCTCTTTACAGATGAGAAAACTGAGATCAAAGATAGAAAGGAAGCCTTTGTTTGATCTTAAGACTCATTGGGGACTTTGATGAGTGGTTTCCATAGGTTGAGTCTTCTGTTCAGAGCTCTCAAGACTATAGGAAACCTGGAATGAAATTGGTAGTGACTGAGGATGTCCTCAGACAAGGTAAATTGAATACGGCTAGCAGGATGATACCACAAATGGAAACAACTGATTCAGAAGTTACTACACTGACTCAGTTTCCCACAATGAGAAGAAACTGATTGCCAGAGGCCCGGATCAGAATAAGCCCCCATTTATTCTTTTGCTGTCTCTGTAATAGTGGATGAATAGGCCTGGCCTGGGCCACCATTCCTGAAGAACCGTGTGCTGACAGTCACATTGTTTTACATGGTAAATGACATCCTCTGCGCCCTTAGAGACAGTGGTGCCTGCTCTCATAGGTCTGCAGGTGTAGATCCCTGGAGTGCTTGAGAGTTCAGATTCTGTCTTTCTCCTTGGAATCTGCATTCATGACTCCAAAGTCAGTCTGTTCTTGGCCTCCCCATAGCCTGTTTGTTATGTAAAATACGGATTAGTATTTGCAGCTTGACTGAGAAAGAGCTTCTGTGGCCCAGAGTATCAGTTCTCCTGGAAAATTACTAAACCATACAAAATTATGTAAAATTTCATGAAATTTTACAACACTGAAATCCTTAGTACTTAATAGGATTCTCTTACAAACTACTTACCTGCGGGGATAAGTCTAGGCAGGCGGCAGTAAAATGAATGCAAAGGGGGGTTTTGAGCTCAAATATTAGAAACAACCATCAATAAAGATTTGGGGACATCAGTGGTGTGCTTTGCAGGCACACATGCAAAGCACCGCCTCCACCCATGACTTGAAAAGTGATGTTGTTCACCTGTGTCTCAAGTGTCACCTGCTGACTGTGTGGTCTTAGCAGGCTTTCTGATGACACCTGAATTCAGCGTTTCTATTTGTACAATGTGATACGGCTGTACTTCCCACCTTGCAAGGTTAAATCCAGCATGAAAACCGCTTGCAATATCGCGACGTTATATATAAAAGTCAAGTCATTTGATGCCAACCGAAATTCAGCGGTCACCTATAAGAAAAGATGAACTGAAGCATATTAAAAAAATTTAAGAGTTTATTTGAACAAAATTCGATTCGAATCCGGCAGAACCAAATCAGAAGTCATTAGGAGCACTCCTCAGCTAAGAACCAGGGGAGAGACTTACAGAGAGAAGGTACAGAAACCAAGAAAGGAAATTATTTGATTGTAGCCTAGGTAACTGTTTGTGATCGGATGCCCTTAGGTTTCGGTTTTTTGTAACCTTGAGGCTTAGATTTGGGTTTGCTTACGTAGGCTGCCCGGCACTGGAGTCCCCGCAGTCCAGTGGCCTCCTTGTCTAATTAATTTAACAAAAGTTATCTGTAATAAGGTGACGGAGAGAAACCAGATCCTGCAAATTTGTGGACCAAAAGATGCTTAATTAGGAAGGAATTTCCCCAGGATGACTGGTCTATACTTAGAGAGGTAATAGCAGATCACTTCATTTTTATTTTTTTTAATTTTTTAAATTAAAAAAAAATTTTAAACCTTTTAAAAAATTTTATTTATTTTATTCATTTATTTTTGGCTGTGTTGCATCTTCGTTGCTGTGTGAGGGCTTTCTCCAGTTGCGACAAGTGGGGGCCACTCCTTGTTGCGTGCACGGGCCTCTCATTGCAGTGGCTTCTCTCATTGCAGAGCACGGGCTCTAGGCGCGCGGACCTCAGCAGCTGTGGCACACAGACTCACACGGACTCAGTAGTTGTGGCACACATGCTCAGTAGTTGTGGCACACGCGCTTAGTTGCTGCACAGCATGTGGGATCTTCCCAGACCACGGCTTGAACCCGTGTCCCCTACATTGGCAGGCGGATTCTTAAGCACTGGGCCACCAGGGAAGTCCCAGATCACCTCATTTTTAAAGGAGGAAAAGCAGAGTCATGAATTCTCCTGCTGGCTGCTGTTACACCCCACCCATTGAATAGCTACTTTGGGACATCACTGGTTTAGCTTCATGCCCAAGAGGAAGGAACCACATAGGAGTCTCACTCGTGAACCTTGAAGAGGATCCAAGACTATCAGTGGTTCTTCAGAGCTACTGCTGACTCCTGGGTGTGCAGACATTTCCATAACTGGCACTGGGGATCGCTTGGTCATGAGAAACTGCTCTACCTGGAACTTTTTAACATGATTCTTGAAAGGATACAGGGGCATCTCATGGAAGCATGACCAGGCTTCTCGGGCTGGCACTGGAAAGGAATATTGTGGGGACCACAGTCGAGAGCATCTTTGCTCCGGATCTCCCTCGGACCTCTAGCTCCTGTCCCTCTGTCCCTCCACAAGCTGTGTCCTCTCCCTCCTTCTCAGTGACCCCCTTACTCTCTTCCCACACAGCCCCTTATGGCTGACCTCTATGAAGCCTGCCTCTATGAATGAAGATCAAACTTTTGTGCTTGCAAACCCCCTAGAACAAGTTTGAGAAGTGATGTACCGCCTCACACATTTGTATGTTGACATGCAAAAAAATGTTTCAGAACTTTTCATCGCAAGTTTAAATAGATGCCGAGAATGCAGTGTCCAGCGTGTTATCAGTTCTGGCATTTTAATAAGCCAGCCAGTGGGACCGAAATGCAGTTCCACGCCATTTGATTCCCGGCAGCATCCGTTTACAAAGCACACGAGTAAGCTTTTTTTTTAATAGACTATTTTTTTAACATAAATTAACTAATTTATTTTTGGCTGCGTTGGGTCTTCGTTGCTGAGCGCAGGCTTTCTCTAGTTGCGGCGAGGGGGGCTACTCTTCATTGCGGTGCGCGGGCTTCTCACTGTGATGGCTTCTCCTGTTGCGGAGCACGGGCTCTAAGCATGCAGGCTTCAGTAGTTGTGGCGCATGGGTTCACTAGTTGTGGCTTGCGTGCTCTAGAGCGCAGGCTCAGTAGTTGGGGCGCGTGGGCTTAGTTGCTCCACAGCATGTGGGATCTTCCTGCACCAGGGCTTGAACCCGTGTCCCCTGCATTGGCAGGCGGATTCTTAACCACTGCGCCATGAGGGAAGTCCAGATAATAGACTATTTTTAAGAGCAGTTTTAGGTTCACAGTGTAGGGGAATAGAAATACCCTGAGGTTAGGGGCAGAGTAGGGACCCTCTAAAGCATGGAGTCAGGACAGGGACCCTTTTGCCCACGTGGTCCTGCCTCTTTGGGGTAAAGTAGGTTGGGGCAGTAGAACCTTACTGTCCTAATTAAAGCAACTTTGTTGACGAAGCAGCTGAGTTTCTCCTAGTTTCTCAGTCTGGTTGGCGTTAGGAAAGTTCCTCTTCCCAGTTGACTGTAATCACAGGGTGGTCTGCTCATCCTAAAAGAGTGCCAGATGTTCAGATGAACAAATGAAACTCAGCCGTAACCCAAAGAGTTTTGTTTTCCCAGCTGCGTTGACATACAGCTCTCACTGGCAAAGACCAGTGGGGGCCCGAAACCAAAAGAGATGCGTGAGGCCTGAGGTCTGTGTCTGGAGAGGGAGACAAACCCTGGTGTTAACATTGGCTGTTCTTGCTAGGAGCCCGAAGAATCTCATTTTCAGAGAAGGTATTGGGAAAACATATTAATGTAAGGTCGCCTGCTTGCTGTACAGCTGTTCATTTCTTTTAGTAACATCCTTTATGTTTCTGACTTCAAAATTAATATCAGTTTATTGGGAAAAAAACTGAAAAGTAGAAGAAAGGAAAGTTAAATCATCCACACATTCCGACAATCATCACTATTGATATTTCAGGCAATTTTCATTCCGTTTGTTGTTTCTTAACCAAAATTTGGTGGTGGTGATGGTTTATTTGGTTGCACGAGTGAGGAGCAGAGAGAGAACCACAATGTCACACTTCCCCTCGGGTGTAGAAGGGTACCAGCCACTGTGGGGGAAAATGACCTCATGGCGTCCCTCCTCTTTTCCAACCTCCCTGTCCTGCCAAGGTTCATCTCTGACCATCCGGGACCAGGCCCAGCTGGAAGGAAAATCATACAGGCGTCACATTTACGGCCTCCAGGAGGGGCTCCTATTTTAAAAGAAAGTCTGCTCTTGACTTCAGTGCCCCAGAGCCCCTGAGCAACCAGTGTGGGCATGTGTATCAGTCAGGGTTGGAGACATGAACACAACCTCAGAATCCCAGTGGCTTAGAGTAGCAGGTGTTTCCTCTGTCTGGGGCCTGCAGGTCGTCGGGTCCTCTGTCCACGGCTCCAGAATGTGCGTCAGATCCAGGGAGTTCACGTGCCTCTTCTTGTCCTCGGACCAGCAGCCACCTTGACACACTCTCCTGGTGAAAGGCGAGCGCGCCGGAGAATGAGTGGAAACACACAACGCCGCCTCTCAGGTCCTCTGCTTAGATGGAGGCACTGTCCCTTCCACCCACGTTCTGTTGGCCGAAGCAAGTCACGTGGCCAGACCCAACATAGGGGGGCAAGGAAATGAGCTCCGGCCATTCTCGGGGGAGGCACTGCACGGTCATCACTAGATGACGGGCATCGGTGAATTCTGACCCAGGGCGGAAGAGAAGAATTGGGAGTGATGGTCAGGTCTTCATCAGGTGTACCCCAGCTCTAGCCAGGCTGCTTGTTCACAGGTGCTCCAAAGGCACCCAGTATTTTTTTTAAATTGAAGTATAGTTCATTTATAGTGTTGTGTTAGTTTCAGGTGTACAGCAAAGTGATTCAGTTATACATACATAGGTACATATATTTTTTCAGATTATTTTCCATTACAGGTTATTATAAGATGTTGAGTAGAGTTCCCTGTGCTATACAGTAGGTCCTTGTTTACCTATTTTATATATAGTTCTGGGTGGATGTTAATCCCAGACTACTACTTTATCTGTCCCACTCAGCCCCCCATCCCCTTTAGTAACCATAAGTTTGTTTTCTATGTCTGTGAGTCTATTTCTGTTTCGTAAATAAGTTCATTTGTATCCTTTTCTTTAGATTCCACAAATAAGTGATAGCATATGATATTTGCCTTTCTCTGTCTGACTTACTTCACTTAGTATGATAATCTCTAGGTCCATCCATGTTGTTGCAAATGGCATTATTTCATTCTTTTGATGGCTGAGTCGTATTCCATTGTATAAATATATATCACATCTTTATCCATTCATCTGTCGATGGACATTTAGGTTGCTTCAAAGAGCCCCAATATTTATCTAACTCTGGGCCTTTTTCCATGCTTTTCCTCCTGCCCTGCACGCTCTCTTTATTCCTTTTCCCCTACCTGAATATGAACATCTCTCAAGGCAAAGTTCCAACTTTGACCTCCTCTGTAAGTCTTAATCATCTCAGTTCACAGTGAGTTCTTCCTCTCTGAAAACCTATAGAACTTAGCTCATTTTGCATTTATGCAGTGTCTTATATGGTTCCCCCATCTACAGATATATAGCCGTCTACTTATATTTATCTTTTCAGTGTGATAGAAAGATTCTTAAGAACAGTGATATTTTACATGCAAAGGGCACTCACAAATATTTACTCGTGGATTGATAAGTGTTTATTTGATTTACTCTTTATTCCAGAAAGGCGATATTAAAAATGAAACATATTTGCTGTTTCTGTCCTATCCTGCTGCTCTCAAATCTTGCATTTTCAGAAGCTGTGAGAAAAAGAGGCAGGCTGTCACTGAAAGTCTCATTTCCCATTTTAAAGTTCCCTTACTGTTCTGCTCAGATTGTCCCCAACAGATAATTAACTTTTGAATTCTGCTGCTTGCTACGGAGCACTCCAAATTCTTACCCAAGAGCAATCCATCCTTTCTAAGGACTGCCCTGCGTGATCTCCAGCTTGGATTTTCTTTGTGTTTTTTGCATTTTCATTAAAACAAAAACACAATATAGCACTATCACTTGGAAGGGGGAAAAAAGGTATTCAGAAGCCGAAAAAGTGAGAGGGGTCTCAGAGAAGACACGGCTACGTCCTGACCCTCCACGATAACTTCATAAAATGAGACCCTTCATGTTTAGAAAGGCTCTTCCTTCATTTGTCCTGCAGAGGGCGACACGTGCCCTCCTTTTCCCAGATGATGATGAAACACACATGCCCTGGAGTCTCCCTCACGGTCTCTGTCCATTCTTTCAACTCATACAGGCTCACACTTTTTCTAGGGCCCTAAAGCAAGTGTGCTTGCTAGGAGCACACTCTGCATTCACTCTCAACTAGGTCATCACTTTTTGTTTGTTTGTTTTTGGCAAAACACACATAAAATACACATAGAATTTACCATTTTAACCACTTTTAAGTGTGCAGTTCAGTGGTATTAAGCCCATCCACACTGTCATACTGGGTTCTCTCCTATGGTGTTTAGAGCATTTTAATGCTCAGAAAAGTCATGAAAAACTCAAAGCTCTGGCACTAATTGTCCTTGGGCAAATCACTTAATCCTTCTGTTTCCTTATCTGTGAAACAGCAATCGCACCTACACTGTGGAGTTCCTGTGAGGATGAAATGACAAGCATACCTGTAAGGCCTCAGTGTAGAGTTCTGGCAGGTGGCATACGTTACATATCACATTAGTCACCGTCCTCAAGCCAAACACGTAAAATTAGAATCGTTTCCAAGCCCTATAGAGTAATCACACTAATTCACACTATGCGTCCTTTCAAATAACACGTAAAAGTTTCTTTAAAAACACATTAAGGCTTCCCTGGTGGCGCAGTGGTTGAGAGTCCGCCTGCCGATGCAGGGGACACGGGTTCCTGCCCCGGTCCGGGAAGATCCCACATGCCGCGGAGCGGCTGGGCCCGTGAGCCATGGCCACTGAGCCTGTGCATCCGGAGCCTGTGCTCCGCAATGGGAGAGGCCACAACAGTGAGAGGCCCACGTACAGCAAAAAAAAGAAAAAAAAAAAACATATTAAAAGATAATTCAATAAGAATTATGGAAGGAGTTGTACTTGATTTATTTCCTCTGTTTAAGTTAGCAAGTTGCCATTGTTATGCATTGTATTTCTAGGAGATCTCCTAATTCTGCAAATTTTATTTGCCTGCGGTTTGCTTCCTCTCTGTCCAATACACTCTGTTCTCAAACTTCAGTGTAAGTAAAAATCATCCAGGAAGTGTGTTGGAGTGTAGATTCCCAGGCCCCCTGAGATTCCGGTTCCGTAGGTTGGGAGCCCAGGAACATGCATTTCATGGAGCATCAAGGTGGTCTGGGGATCACACTTGGAGAAACACCCCCATCGTGTCAATAAACATTTGTGTTTAGACTCAGGAGGGTCCTTAATTTAGTCACTATGCACCAGGAGTATACGTTCTAGTTTTAATACATTTTTTTCAGGCACTATCTTACAGACTCTACATTTCCACATAAAAGTGCTAAATACTTTGACTGTGGCAGTGGTCACGCCTGACACAATCCACAAACAGATGTTCCAAAGAGGTAATCATGGGAGAGGGCGAGGGTCCTGCTTCCCTGAGTCGGGAGCTGCTGGAATTAGAGTAGGTTTAGTCTCTCTGCCCTTGAACTTCACTGACTTCAATTTCAGGGGTAGTGTGGTGTGGTGGTAAGGGCACACACATCATACACACTCAGCCCCTGGTGTTCATTCAGGGTGCAGTGCCCTAGCTGTTTAACCTTGCTGAGCCTCGGTTTCCTAACCTGTAAAATGGGGGCACTGTCACTTACCTCACAGTCTTGCTGTTAGGATTGGGGGTGATGTTTGCAAAGCGTCTGGCTGAGGATCTGGCATGTAATAGGTACCCCCCTAAATCGTGAGTGCTTCTAAACTGTGGTCTTTCTTTCTTTTGCTAAGCTGGTTCTCTTTCCAGAAATGCCCTTTCTGCTTCTCTCTGTCCTTAGAAGTTGCCAAGTAGCAAACTTTATGTTGTGATTGACCCACGTCGTTTTTAAAAATTAAAATTAGTTGCCAACGCTTATAAAAATCCACATTTCATGCTTCTCTAGATAAGCCAGAATCTCTAGAACTCAAGGCCTTGGGATCCTACATGGTGATCAAAGGCCTGGGACATGGGACACGGGCTCTACCATCCTCCGGTTCTGGGCTCTTCCAAGGGCACTGGGGTCTCCCAGCTTCCAGCATTTGACTCATGTTCTAGACCATGGAATTTAACAATTAAATGACATTGTATCCTTTGCTAGTGGTCTCTCTCTTTGCTTGTTTCTTCATTGAATGTGCACTCTGGGAGGAAGGGAAGGTGTTACTTCTGACCAGCAGTGGTCAGCACTTAGCAAGTCCCTCCATAAGCACTTGATTGACAGAGACCATACACTGTGGTCGACAGTTTACTTCCTCCAGGTATGTCTCCTCTCTCCAGCAAGACTGCGAGTTCCGTGCAGTGGCTACCATGGTAATGAACACTTACTGATCTGACCTTTTACTATTTTATTTAGAATTTTTACTTGGATAACAGAGGAAAAAAAGAAAGCAAGGAAACAAACGAGAAAATGAATGCGAAGAACAAGGAGTCCTTGCTTGAGGTATGTTTAATTTCGTAGAGTAGAATAAAAGAGAGTTAACTGTATTTTTAAATGATTTGCTTCTCAGAACAATGGGCGATTCTGAGACACACTG
Organism: Tursiops truncatus; assembly: GCF_011762595.2. Classification (NCBI taxonomy): domain Eukaryota; kingdom Metazoa; phylum Chordata; class Mammalia; order Artiodactyla; family Delphinidae; genus Tursiops; species Tursiops truncatus. The sequence continues at coordinate 157,836,080 of NC_047035.1, read as the reverse complement.
AAATTTTAACTTGGGGTTTTAAAATCAAATCATTACTAAATTATAGCTATTTAGACAAACTGGTTCTTGGAGTCAGTTGTTAAAAAGTTTTGCTTTCGACAATATATTTTACTCTTCATGAAGTTGGATTCATAATTCTTGACTAAAAGACATGAATCCACATAAAACTCATCTCTGACCATATATTTCATTGCTTATGTGCTCCACAGTCAGGCGTGACTTCTTTGCAGTGAATGCTAAGGTGCCCTTCCAGCAGCCGGGTGTGGTAGAAAGTGTGAGACTGCAGTAAAGAGATCTGATCCGAGCTTGCCTCTGCCTGTTGAAGGTCATGTGTTATTGGGCAAGTCCAAGAACCTTGGTTTCCTGTATTGTATTGAATTATTACAAAGACTTAGGGAGGCAGTGGAAACACAGCATGTAAAGTAACGGTACACATGTCTGGATTATCACTTACAGGGCTGTGTTCCAGAAGTTCATTTGACGGTTGATTTTCTGAAACTTCTAATGAGTTTTCACATAGCAACTTTGCTCAAAATCGAGGCTCTGTTCCCCGACCCTAATGCAGATGCACGCCAGATCACAAATGGGCATAGGAGCCCCAGACAGATTTTTGTTGTCCCCGACAGCATGTTGACCTTTTCTTGAGTTAGGAGATTTGGGGCTTCTCTTGAAAACTCAGAAGACCTGTTGACACCTTGGCTCACATTCCCATCTGGAGCCAATTCACTGATGCTAAAGGGCACCCTCTCCCAGGTACCAAGGCCTGCCCAGACCCCTGCACAGGGTTCTAGCCCTGCCAGCGCTCCCAGCCCTGTTCCCGATGGAGCAGGCCCTACAACCTTGCTGCCATGCACTCCCAAGGTCCTGGAGACAGGCTACAAGTTTTGGTTCCTGGGACCAAGAACACAGTGGGTATTTCCCAGGGAGGCCAACGGTGGGAGTGGGGACATTCTTTCTGCAGAGAGTCTCTTTCAAAGAGTCTCCAGGTTGAGTTGAGGGAGATAAAGCACCAGGCATCCCCAGCAGCAGGGAGATTCAGGTCTGAGCATCCCCAGCAGTGATGGACACAGACAGACATGGAAGGGGAGTGAGCAATTTCCTGACACAGCCCTTGGCTGTTAATCAGTGCTTATTGCATCAGCAGCTGTCTGTAAATCAAGGACTGGTTATGCCTTGGTTTATACAATTGCCTGAATAGGTCTTGTTGGAAGACTTCAGCAGTTTTTCAAAAGCCGGATGGGAAAGAAAATACAAAGCATGTTATGCTGTGAAAAATCAGCATTATCCTGCTTTCGAACTTGGACCCCAAATCTGCTTGAATTTAAGAGATCATTGAAGGGCTCTCGCGTCTGCCGTGCATGCCTGGGCACCTCGGAGCCCCTGTGGTTGGGCCCCAGCCCGGGGTCTCCCACCACACGCGAGGCCAGATGTGGAGGCATAGCTTGGAAAACTGGGACGAGAAACGTTTTGTGCCAGATCGCTGCTGCTTATGTGCGGAGACAGAGCAGACCTCCTGGGGAATGACATCAACGCGTGAGCCTCTATGGAGACCCCAAATTTAAAGCAGGGCCTGAAAAACTTGGCTGATGAGTTTGCCAAACTTCAGGATTATCGACAAGCAGAGGCTGAAAGAGTTGAAGCCGAAGTAGTCGAACCTTTGCAAGCTTCTGGAAGTGGAAGGGAGCAGGACCCTGTGCCCCCCATGTCCTCAGCCTGCCTTTTGTCTGTGGAAAAACATTAGCCAAAGAATAAGCTTAATCCGAGAAGTGAGAAATGCAGAAACAAAGGAAAACAGTCAAAGGAGACCAAATTATAATAGTTGAGTCATTAAGCAAAGTCAAGGACCTTTGGTTCCTCCTCAAGGGCCATAGATCACATTCTGCGCCATATCCTGTGAGCTGTCTTATAGGTACTGAAAACCCCACCAGGTGGAAGAAGTTAACTACATGATGACCAGACTGTAGTCATGACATAAGCTGCCACAATTCCGAGAATCGGCCTCAAAGAAATGGAAACAAACCAACCCTGGAACTAAAGGTTAACTGTACCTAAAACAATCAAGATGACGCTGATCAGACCACCGATGATCAATGTCAAGATGACGGTCAGAGCTGACTGTGCTGCTTCTGCATGTAACCCCCTCCCTGCACCTATAAAAGCTCTTGCCCTCTGACTGTCAGTGGGGGGAGTCGGCCTTTGGATAGGCGTCCGTCCTCCCCACCGGTTGCCGGCATTCAAAATAAAGCAAAAGTTTCCTTTCCACCAGACTGGCCTCTTTATAATGACTTTTGAGCAGCAAGCAGCTGGACCCCACTTTCGGTTACAGAACCACTGTAAAAATGAAAGCAGATGACCTCAAAGCAACATTAATGGCAAAGAATTGAGGAGCTAAACAGTTAACTCAGAAAGAACACGTCAGAGAAACCCATCTGATTGACATGTTATTTCACAGGCAGAAACTGAATTACAGAGACTTCCCTGGTGGCACAGTGGTTAAGAATCCACCTGCCACTGCAGGGGACACGGGTTCAAGCCCTGGTCCGGGAAGATCCCACATGCTGCAGAGCAATGAAGCCCGTGCACCACAACTACTGAACCTGCGCTCTAGAGCCCACGAGCCACAACTGCTGAGCCCGCAAGCCACAACTACTGAGCCCGTGTGCCACAACTACTGAAGCCCGTGTGCCACAACTACTGAAGCCCGCACGCCTAGAACCTGTGCTCCGCAACAAGAGAAGCCACCGCAATGAGAAGCCCGCACACCGCAACAGAGAGTAGCCCCCCTTGCTGCAACTAGAGAAACCCCGCGCACAGCAATGAAGACCCAATGCAACCAAACATAAATTAATTAATTTTTTAAAAAGAAGCTGGATTACAAAGAGCTACAATGTATGCTACTAGAACAACTCGTCATCTGGAGGAAACTACTGACAATTTTGAAAAGCAGAAAACAAAGAATATAAAGACTATATTTTCAGAATTTATCACTATCGAAATGTTATTTCACGGCAAAGCTTTAGACGTCTCCACTACTACCTACCAAAATACACAAAAGATGGGTGAAGAAGATTTAGAGTTTTCTGAAATTCTCTGTATCCACCAGATTGTTCATCCCATTTAGATATCATAAGAGCAAATTCAAAGTCACGTCTTCAGAGATCAGTGTCAGCTAAGTGTGCATCTGGAACAGGACAGGTATCCACCTGTTGACTAAGAAAGGATCAACAAGCAGAAGATGATGATGAAGAGGATGAAGACTTAGATGTTACAAACGAAGAAAATGAAATTTCTTAAGTAAACTTTGCACATCCATTTTCATCTTAAAGGACTCGGAATCCAGAATTACTAAAACTGTAAAACTTTATACTGGCTTGATACGTTAAACCTCAAAATGAAATCCTACTGGAAATGGAGGAATTATTAAAGGAAATTTATGCTGACCAAAAAAAAAAAAAAAGAGAGAGAGAGAGAGAGATTATTGACAAGGCAACTAATACCAGCTAAACTGGGGGAAACTGGGAAAGATATGAACAAAGATGTCACCCAGATCCACTACACATACATTTACTTGAAGGATGCAAAATTAAGTTTATTCTGCTTTTATGAGACTGAATGAAAGGACGTTGAGAGTTATAAAAAAGCAAAGCCAAAAATAAGTTTGAGTGTTTGAACTGAAAGATAGAATAATATGTAATTTTCTTGTACTGCTTTTAAAAGAAATTTGTTAAGAATTATATAATTCTATGCATGTTTTGATTTTTAAACATCTGCACCTAGAAAATGTACTTTGTCACTATCCTTTTCTGATACTACAGTATTAATAATTGTCTTCTTTCTTCTTTGATAAGAAACTATCCCCCGAAAAGGAAATCTTGCCATTTTTGACAACATGGATGGAACTTGAGTGCTAAGTGAAATAAGTCAGACAGAGGAAGACAGATAGCTGTATGTCTCATCTATGTGTAGAATCAAAAAACAAAAAACATGAAATCACAGATACACAGAAGAGATTTGAGGTTGCCAGAGGCAGGGGTAGGGATGCATGAAATGGCTAAAGGGGGTCAAGAGGTACAAACTTCCAGTTATAAAATAAATAAGTCCTGGGGATGTAATGTACGGCATGGTGACTATAGCTAACAATACTGTATTGTATATTTGAAAGTTGCTAAAAGAGTAGATCTTAAAAGTTCTCATCATAAGAACAAAAGGATGTGTAACTGCGTGAGGTGATAGATGTTAACTACACTTACGATGGCGATCATTTTGCAATATATACATACATCAGATCATTAGGTTGTATACTGAAAACTAATACATATTCTATATCAATTGTATCTCAATGTAAAAGAAAAGAAAATTATGCCAAAAATAAAATATTAATGTACAAAATATTTTATGTATAGAATTGTATATTTTAATTTTTCCATTTACTAGCAGTGAAACAGTAATTTTTTTTCACTTACAGGTACAGGAATAAGTTTTCTATTTATCAACTTACAGTAACAGAAATAGACTTTATGTAATGCTTTCTTTTATAATATACCAAGATTGTACTCACAGCCTTCCTTATGAAGTTGGGGCTATCGTTACTCTGATTTTGCAAGTAAAGGCACCGAGGTTGAGTCACTTGCTCAGGGTCACAGAGCTAAGTGGTCAAGAAGCCTGGAAGTCTAACTCAGGAGCTGAGACTCAACCACCATGTTCTTCCTGTCTTTTGGCAAATGGTATGCAGTGTCAATATATGCATTCAATCAAAGCTGTAGACAAAACGATTTTTAGCTTGAAGGCTAGTTGGCCACAGTTTGTTTAAATGTGAACAAAATATGTGTTTTATCTTTCATGGGTTTTATATCGTTGGAATCTCAATTTCAGGAGAGTTTTTGTGGAACATCCATCATTGTGCCAGAACTAGAGGGAGCTCTTTATTTGAAAGAAGATGGGAAGAAATCCTGGAAAAGGCGCTATTTTCTTTTACGAGCTTCTGGAATTTATTATGTCCCCAAAGGAAAGACTAAGGTCAGAAAAAAAGATATGCTTTTGCAAAAAGGCATTTCATGAAAGTGAAAGTAAAGAAATCCTCAGGTGGTAATTTAAATACATTCTACTTTGCTGTGAGATTCATGTTACTACAATGTTTATACAGATACATATCCTATTAGGATAGAATTACAGAAATCCTGAATCTTTCCACTGCTCTCTCTTGAAGGTGAAGAGTTTTATCTACTTTAAAGTCAGGTTTCAGAAATTATGACTGAAGCACTTTTTTAGAAATTAATTTGTTTCTTCACATATCGATCTTTGAGGACTTTTTTCCCCCCTTTTTACTCTATTGTTCTGTAGTCATTACAGTAAAACTTCTTTTATCTGGAATCGTAGTGGTATTAGAAGTCTTGATAGAGTTTAATTTAGATTTTAGCTTTTATAACTTGAATATTTAAATTGTTCTCTGAATTATATTATATGCATTTCCCTGCCTAATTTAGCAGAGTATCTTAGATATCATTTCACTTCTACTTGGTAATTTAGGATTATTGCCTCAAATCTACAAGCACATGGTAAATTTGTCTTCTTTGAAATGTAATTTTAACTCTCATTCTAACTCTTAGCTTTTTCTAAGACCTTTCTGAGAGGGTGGCCATTTCCTTCCTTTGCTCACCTTTGCAAAGTTGTAGTCTGTCTCTCTTTCTATATCTGGAGTAAGCCAAAGCGTCTTGCCTTCACTGCCAAATCCAGGGCACCCCCCAACGGCATATTTTCAAATTGCAGGCTGCTTCTAATAAGGCTTGACCCACATCCCTTGCAGGTGAAGTCATAGTGACTATCCAGGGCTATTCCCACTAGTTAGAAGACTGTCATCTCTGTGGAATGCAGGAGAGCATTATGGGAAATTCTTGGTCCAGAGCAGCTACCACTCCTATTTCGTTTCAGTCTTAGAATTCATTCTTTTCCCATCTGTGCTATCTTCATTCCAGTCCCAAGCGTGGGGGGCATAACAGTTGACCCACAAATTATTTGTTTTATTTTAGAGATGTTATGTCTTTGGCATTTACATATAAGTGAGACATACAAGCCTATCAAAAACAACACACTTAGGGACGAAAATTAGAAGCATTCACATTGGAGTTGGACAGGCATCCTTTCTGTCTCTGCTGCCATTAACAGTAATGGAGGAACTAGCCAGGAAGTCAAGAAAAAGAATAACAAGTATAATTACTGGAAAAGAAGAGGCAAAACTCTCTTTATTCACAGTCAACATGATTGTCTACCAGACAATATAAGACACTCAACTGAAAAACTTAAGAGTTTGGTCCCAATGGACCAAATAAACTTACCAAATAAGAAATTGTTTTCCTTTATATAAACAATATGCAAATTAAATATGCTGCAAAAGATTCCATGCATTGCAAGAACAAAAAAATACAAAATACCTGACAATAAACTTAACAAGAAAGGTTCAAGATCTTATGTGGCATAAAATAGAAAATTTAATAAAGGAAATGAGTTCGAGCTGAATAAACAGAAATGTACAATGTTGCTAGATGAAAAGATATTAATTCTCCCCCCCAATTTTTCTATATATTCAATTCCAATGAAAAAATTTCAATAGGATTCTTTTTACTTGAAGTTCAAAAACTGATTCTAAAATTCATCAGAAAGAGATGCGGTTCCAAAACAGACACACACAAAAATTTTAAAGAACATTATGGAAGAACCCCTCCTCCCAAATGTCAAAACATTAGACAAAAACAGTACAGGAAGAGAAAACAGATCAACAGAGAGCCATCTAATATAAGAGAAATTCAAGTGAGCATTTTATAGCAGTGGGGAGAGAATGTGATACTCAACAAATAGCATTGAAATAATTGTATATCCATTAAAAAATATAGCTTCCTACCTCATACCATGTTCCAGATTAAATCTTACGTTGATTAAATGTATTTGGACAAAATTACAAAATATTAGGAGAAAATAGATGGTCAATATTCTCATAATTTGGCAGTGGGGAAGCCTTCTTAAACAAGACTAAAAACTCAAAATTTTAACAAAGAAAATTGGCAGATTTGACTATATATAAAGTTGTGTTTAACTCCTTATGGCCAGAGATACCAAACAAGAAGTTAAAGACTAGCTCTAGAGTCAGAGAGTACATTTGCAGCGTGTATAACCTGGTATGACTATCCATAAAAAGACTTCAACAACTCATTAAGAAAAAGATAAACATACTCATAGAAAACCAGCAGTGCTTACTAAGTGAGAATTCACAGAAACAGAAATATCAGTAGCCAGTGAATAATTAAAAAGTTGCTCTATCTTATTAGTAATCGGGAAAATGTAAATAAGTGAAATTTCTCCTCCCGTGAGATTGATAACACTAACAATATTGATGATATGCAAATTCATCAGGAGTGGGTAAGAAAAATGGGCACTCTTATGTACGGAAGTTTGTAATGTAAGCTAGTACAGCCAACTTGGGGGACAGTTTAGCAAAATTTTTGCAAATATAATAGGGAATGCCCCTTCCAAGGACAGCTCCATGTTTGGCAACCTACCCCACAGAAACATTTGCTCATATGCACAATATATTTTGTAATAGCAAAATATCGAAGTAACCACTAGTCATCTATAGTAGGATGGTGGAAGTAACCTCTAGTCATCTATAGTAGGATGGTGGAATAAATAGCTACACCTATACAGTGTAATGTTATGCAGCTATACAAAGAATGTGATATATCCTTTCATATGTCCTAACATAGAAAGACCCCAAGATATATTGTTAAGAAAAAGAACAAAGTCATGGAAAAATATTGAGAGTAAAATCTCATTTATATTTTAATAATTGTATATATGTATGTGGGTATGTCTACACATACATAGGTATATAAATGTATCCCCAAAAACATTTGGAAGAATGTCTTCTCTGGAGAAGAGAATGAAATTAGAAAAAAAAAGAGTGATGAAGGAAAATTTTTGTTTTACTATATATAAAATAACTTATTTTTAAAATTATGATGAATATGTTTTATTTTTCTAATAAAAAAACTAAAACTTTGAAAATCAGAAGAAAATATCTTACAAGAAAAAAGTATACTACCATATATAAAGGAATAATTGTGCATTGAGATGTAGCAATTCTACCCTTTATTTTTTTATTCATTAACTCAGTAAAGAATTATAGAACGTGAGGGGGAAAAAGTAACAGAACAAATCTGTAATTGAAGTGTAACCAAATATGTAGATTAGAGGTTGATGTCTTCTCAATGCATATTATATATGGAGGAGAGGGTTGTGTTTCCACAGCAACACCACCAGCCCTAAAGAGAAGGCATGAAAGGAATCTTTTCTCCTCAAGAAGAAGTGTATGAAGTGTGTGTGAATTTTCTGAGCATCAAATTTACCTCTCATTGTTCATCCTGAGGGGGACTTTTTTCTAAATGCTCAGTCATGAAATCCATCAATGACTTAGAATGGCAAAAGACAAAATGAAATATTTGACGAGGTGCGCGGTCACCTTGTCTGAACCCCATCAGTAATGATTCCAGTCATCTCTGGGAGTCCACGCGTAGGTGCTAGAACAGCAGTATAATCTTTTGCTCCACTTTTGGTCTGTGGCATGCTGTTTTGCCTGGATGTGCTCTTTCCTTCTTAAAATGTAGGCTTGGCTTTTAGAAAGCTATACGTGGTAGATGCTTATATAAATTACCTGAAATTCTGTATTTTCCTACTAAAATGTAATGCCTTGTTGTGCCATGAAGAACGACCTTAGAAAAATATTACTTGTCAGCTAGGTTGAGGTTATTTTTTCCTTCTCTTTCAGACATCTCGAGATCTGGCATGTTTTATACAGTTTGAAAATGTCAACATTTACTATGGGATTCAGTGTAAAATAAAATACAAAGCACCCACTGACTACTGCTTTGTTTTAAAGGTAGGTTTAAGAAGTCCTTACTTTAGATCTGTAAGCAATTTAAGGTAATGTTTCCTTTTAAGAAGAAAAATGTTAAATGTTATACAGTTAACTACAAGTATAACATAATAAGCTTTTTATTGTAAACCAAAATAGGAAAGGGGGAAACATTTCTACCAACTCAGATCATTTCTCCAAAGCCTGTTATTTGAGTCTCAAACTTTCAAGTCAATCTGTCTGGATTTCTTCATCACTTTATGAAAAAGAGAACTCTATATTTTGAACAAATTTTTAGTTACAATTTTATTGACAAGACAATCAGTCTTTTAGGTCTTTATTTATCAGACTCTTATTCCATTGTAAGACATCTTTAGAAATTAGGAAGTTGACAAGATTTTCTAGAAAAATATAGAAAATACAAAAAATAGGAAAATATATCTTTTTCTAAAAATAGCATTACTGGGTCTTGAAACTTTTTAAGGTGCATATTATCAAAAGGCAATATGTATTATCAGGTGTCTGGTAAGGTTGACATTAGCACCATATTTTGGAAAGTTGGGCAAAAGTAACTTTTTTTTTTTTTTTTTTTGCGGTACGCGGGCCTCTCACCGCTGTGGCCCCTCCCGCCGCGGAGCACAGGCTCCGGACGCGCAGGCCCAGCGGCCACGGCTCGCGGGACCCTCCCGGACCGGGGCACGAACCCGCATCCCCTGCATGGGCAGACGGACCCCCAACCACTGCGCCACCAGGGAAGCCCCAAAAGTAACTTTTATCTGCCAGCTGTAACGACTGACCACTAGAAATGAACTCAGGGAATTTATACAGCTGTTCTGGCCACGCCATTTTCTCCGACCTCAGAGATTCCTTTCCCTTCACAGCCTCACACCAGAGAGCAGGGGTTAGCACATTCCACTTGGCCCCGGTGCAGGGCTGTGTACAGAATTTTTTTTCCCTACAAATATACTTCATTTTTTATTATTTTTTAATTGAAGTATAGTTGCTGTGCAATGGTATATAAGTTACAGGTGTACAGTATAGCGATTCACAATTTTTAAAGGTTATGCTCCATTTATAGTTATTATAAAATATTGACTATATTCCCTGTGTTATACAGTATATCTTTGTAGCTTATTTTATACCTAATGGTTTTTACCTCTTAATCCCCAACCCCAATATTGCCCCTCCCTGAAATCCCCCAGAATTTCTCCTTTCTGAATCGGGGTTCCTCTGTTTCCTTCTGGGTTAGAAGTCTATGGAACAGGTGTTAACGAGACCAGGTTCCTGGTGAGGCACCTTTGTACGTCCGTCACCCATCCACCCCCAGGAAGACCCCATTACCATGTTTCTGGAAACGTCCAAAGCTGGACTCTGTGTGTGCGTATGTGCTCCTGGCAAAGCTGTCACCTCTACCGAGGAAGTGGGCCAGTCTATACCATAGTTTTACATCATTTTCACAAATTAAGGACAGTGCTTACATTTACATTGGTAGCAAACGTATTCTTTATCAAGAACCCTGTCACTGGAGATGATCATGAACCCACTCCATCATTTCAGAGGCGCCCACACTCGTGTGCCACTGTCACATGCCTGTTACTCCAGGAGTTGGGTATCGCCTTGACCCAACCATTCTCAAAACCCTGATGGGGCACAGACAGCCTGGGCATCCCCTTCTACTGCTCCCATTTGTCTTTTAAAAATGCAGCAGTTTGGGGCTTCCCTGGTGGCGCAGTGGTTGAGAGTCCGCCTGCCGATGCAGGGGACATGGGTTCGTGACCCAGTCCGGGAAGATCCCACATGCCGTGGAGCGGCTGGGCCCGTAAGCCATGGCCTCTGAGCCTGTGCGTCCGGAGCCTGTGCTCCGCAACGGGAGAGGCCACAGCAGTGAGAGGCCCGTGTAGAGCAAAAAATAAATAAATAAATAAAATGCAGCAGTTTGAAGGAAATGCCATTTCTTTTCTTTTTTAATTAAACTTTATTTTGAGAATTGTATATCTATATGCAATTGTAAGAAATACTACAGAGAGGTCCCATGTGCCATTTACCCAGTTTCTTCCAATGGTAACATCTGGCAAAACCGTGGTACCATGTCATAACCAGGATATTAACATTGGTCCAGTCAAGATTCAGAGCATTCTCATCACCACAAGGTACCCTCCTTTATAACTACACCCACTTCGCTCCTATTCCCATCCCCATCTTACCCCCTGGCCACCACTAAGCTATTCTTCATTTCTATCCCTTTGTCAGAAAATGACATTTCTTAATGAACAAAAAGCACACGAGAAATGTTTCATGTGTAATGCAATGATTTAAGCACTTTCCATATATTAACTCACTTAATCCCTTTATCAGCCTATGAGGTGAGAGCCACAATTCTCCCTAGTTTGTAGATGTGGAACCTGGGCACAGAGACTCCCGATCAGGAAGTTGCTGAGCCAGGATGAGAAGCCGGGTGGTGGCCCAGAGGCCATTCTCTCGGACACTGTTTGCTAGGACACAGAATCTCTTCTCTGCCTCCCCCCAGCCCAAGCCGCCCTTGAACTTTGTCTTCATTGTGTTTCTGTCTGCCCCCATGGCCCTTGTTTGCAATCCTGAGACCCTGAGAAATTACCAAAATGGAGGCCCTCCTTTGCACATGGGCATGCACTGCACCTCTGCAGCACTGCCCACATCTCTTAGGTAGGGAGAAGGTTTTAGAGAGAGGTTCTGAAATGCTGGTCAATAAACTGGCTGAATCAGAGTCAGGGGAGGCTGGTTAGAAATACAGTTTCCAGGGCCGGGACCCACTGAATCAAACCATTTAAGGATGGGGCCCAGGAATCTTAGTTTTTCCTCAGCACAGTCAAGTTTTGCCCTCAGAGGATCAGAATGTGTTCTAACTCTAAGCGTCAACAGTCAGGGCTTACCAGCTGGTGACGAAATCCACTTCAGAGCGGACATGTAGAATGAACGTTGTCAGAAGGGGGCAAAGGCCCAAAGCCATGGCCAGGGTCCAGAGGCTGGAGGAGGGATTTCCAGCAAGAGAAAGAAGAGCTCTCAGACCCAGAGGTTCCCAGGCTGAGGATTTAGACCCAGTGAGCAGGGTGGGAATGCGGTTTCTGGCGCTGACTCACAAGCTTGGAGCTAGGTCCCAGAATCATGGGCTGAACGGTCTGATCTGGGACACAGGTCACCCTGGGCTGCACTGAGCGTGGCAACGCTGAGACCGAGGGCAGGGCCTCCCAGATGGGAGAGAGGGCTCAGAGGTGAAAAAAAAGCAGGCCCGATGATCCAAGAACAAACATGAATCAGGACAAACAACCCAAGGAGAACACACATTTCCCTTTCCTCAGAATGATCAGTTCTGTTCTCAAGCCAGTTTCCTTACGGGCAATCACCCTGCTTAATTTGCTCTTAGGCATGCTTCTCGGTTCCTTCCCGAAATATTAGGAATTTCTATTCATTTGCTGAGTAAAAGTGTCTGTCATCGTTTGGAGAACCTAATTTGTTTATGAACATTTTGGTCATTTATGTGCCTTTCTGTCCACCGTGGGGAAAAAAATTCTTGACATGCAAATATTTCATGAGGGTGAGCAGATTTAAAGAATTCAAAGAATGTGCACATACATTGCAAAAGGAGTTGGAGATTATGGCAAAGTATGTTAAGAGATCGTGTGATTCCACAGACATGCAAGGGCTGAGAAGTTCAGCCCGGGAGTTTCTTACTCAGGATAAACTCACGGACTATCACAGTCCGTGGTGGGGCGCTGTCGGGAAGATGGGAATTTGAGTCCTGGCCTTGTCACCTGGCGCATTGTCGGGACTCTCTAAGCTTCATTGCCCTCTGCTACAAAGCGGAAATAAGAACACTTCCTGGGGACTTCCCTGGTGGTCCAGTGGTTAAGACTCCTTGCTTCCACTGCATGGAGCACGGGTTTGATCTCCCTGGTCGGGGAACTAAGATCCCACGTGCCGCGTGGCACGGCCAAAAAGATAAATAAACAATTTTTTTTTAAGAAAGAACACTTCCCGTGCAGATGAAACAATATATGCCCATAAGACCATCAGTGCAATGTCGAGAGACACAGCCAGCAAGCAAGAACTGGGAGGCATTCTTAGTGCACTCTAGAACCAATTAAATATTTCTATTGACCAGTGGTTGTCACACTTCAGAGTGCCTGGGACTCACCAGGAGAGCTGTTAAAACACAGGTGGCTGGGCCCCCAGAGTTTCTGATTCTGTGGGTCTGGGATCAGGCCCTGGAATTTGCACTTCCACCAAGTTCCCAGGTGATGTTGATGGCCCAGGGGCCACACTCTGAGAAGGCAGTAGAGACATCACCTGTCCTTTAAGAGGTTGAGCAGTATGGTCAGTAATACAGCAATAACTTTGTATGGTGACAGATGGTTACTAGACGTACCCTGGTGATCATTTCATAATGTAGGCAAGTGTCACATCACTAGGTAGTACACCTGAAACTAACGTAATATTGTACAGCAACTACATTTCAATTTTTAAAAATTAATAAGTAAATTAAGAAGTTTTTTAAGAGGTTTTTTTAAGAGGTTTTTTAAGTTTTTTTTTTTAACAAAAAAAGATACCAGAGGCTGTCCATACTCACAAGAAAGGACTTGGTACCCCAGAATCATTTCTGCCCTTGTGCTTGCTCTTGGATGCACATTCCCCTTTCCTGTGAAGTTGCTCCTTTGTGAATTTGTTCTCACTGCATTCTGAGGTGAGGTATGATGGGGCAGTGGAAGTGACCATCCTCCAGGAGGAATTATGTCTCTGTTGAGCTCCGTTGAGAGGTGGTGAGGGGTCATGGGAAGAGTTCTGGACTTCTGCTCCATCACTCACCTATTCCCTACCCTTACTCTGCTACATTTTCTTCACAGTCTGAAATTACATTACTTAGTGTTTTGTATTTTTATTGGCTTTCTCCCCTAGTAGAATATAAATGCCTAATCAAGTATGAGCTCACCTTAACCTGATTACATCTGCAACAATCCTGTTTTCAAATAAGGTCACATTCACACAGATACCTAAACAGAGGGTTAGGACTTCAACATGTCTTTGGAGGGGACACAATGAAACCCATAACACCCACCTACTTTTCCAAGCTAGAAATAGAGAAAGCATCCTTGAAGTCCCTCCTCTCCCCTCTGTCGTCCAGTCCCTCAAGTTCTGGTTTCTATGAGAGACGGCTCGCATGCAGCCCTCTCTGTCTGCCTTCCTCCTCACTCCACGGCCCCAGCCACCACTGCTGCCTGGATGCCCTGCTGTTCCAAAGGTCTGATGGCCCCACTGCCTAGAGGACAACGTCCAGATGCGATTTTGACACAAGGCCCTTGACTCCGCTTCCTCTCCAGCTTCTTTTCTGCCTCTCCTTTCCATGGCTCCCAGGTCCTGGCCACACAGAATTTCTATAACATTCTGTCACTTTGTCCAAAGAGCCTTTCTCTGGTTTCCAACTTTTACTACGAACTTTACCATGTCACAGAGTGATCATACATTTGTTTACATATGTCTCCCCCAGGGACATCCCAGCCGCCACTTCCTAAGTACAGTGTGAGCCTTTCTTTCTCATCTCTGTCTGCCTAGGGATTGGTATATTTCTGAGCACTCCAGAGGTATCTGTTGAGTACACAGGCCCTTGGTTCTTGTTATGCGTCTGCCACTCCCTTTGACCTTGGATAAATGGCTTAACTTCTCTGGTCTCCCACTGGTAAGTTTAGAGGATCTGTAAGATCCCTTTGAACAACCATCTGCAGTTGCCCTGACCTTTGTGTGCTGCCTGGCACATCCTGCAGGAGCTTCTCTTTCTGTGGTCAGGAGCAACCAATGGTGGAAGAGCCTAACCAGTGGCACGGAGCCAGCATTTTCCTTAAACGTCTTTGCAAATATTTTTTCAGCGAAAAGCTCAAGGGAGTAAACCCCTTGGCAAGGTCCTAAGACATGACAGAAGAATGAGCACAGGAACTTCCTGTATGATGTCCTGGGAGCCTAGAAGGTTCCTGACTTCACGAGGGAGCCAGAAAGGAGCCCACTAGGCAGCTCATCTTAGAATCATAAAACCTGAGGATCACGAGAGACCTTCAGGGTCACCTGATGCTTAATTCTTCTGTATACAGTCTTAGTACACATATGACATAAGGAAGTTGGTGAGACGCACCCCACTAATGTTGGAGAAAATGAACCAAAGTCTACACTTTGATCTCCTGATCATAGGAGGAGCCATAGTTAGAACTCAAGGTCAAGATTTCTTGCCTCTCTTTTGTGCTCAACAACCATTATGCTTAAGGGAATGACTACATTTTAGTCTATTTAGATGAAGTATATACTTAAGAAATTGTTGATTGTGCTGTTTAAGTGGATACCTCTACCTAGACAGTTGCTTTCATTGCCAGCACAATACAGTTTAAGTCTGCTCCTGGGAACCTGGCTTTCCCATGACATGACATGCACCAAAAAACAAACCGAAGAAATTTTAATATATCAAGCCAAAGGCAACAAGATCAACTTTTAAAATTCATCCAGAAACAAAACAAAACAAAACAACAGCTGCTTTCTAAGAACTATAGGCATCAAATTGCTGGAGAGACCCATGTTTTGCCCCTCTTACAAGACAGTCAGAACAGGAATGCCATTGGAAGTTAGGGAGCTGTTTCTGGTGCTGAAAGACAAGGATGTTCCGTATGACCAAGGACCCGTGACTCTCCTTCCCCTTCGTGCCTGCCCATCACTGTTCTCTTTGATCAGGAGCTCCTGGAAGGCCTGGATGACCCCCTAGTGCAGCACCTAGCTCGTTGCCACTTAAGATTAGACAGAAATATTCCTTCTCTGCGCCATCCATCTGGAGGCCAAAATGGCCCATTTGGGTAAGAGATGACAGAAGACGGGGTGAAACCCTGAATCCCTGGTAGCAGAAGTAACCCTAGGACTGATGGGGAGTCACAAAAGCATTAATCCCTTGACATAAGAATTACATCAGGTAAGTTCCTTTATCTGATAAATGGAGAAATGATTTGGACTTCTTGTAGGGCTAGAAACGTGATAAATGTGAAGGCTTTCAAGCATTCAAAAAGCAGGAATGAAAATGATTATTGATAATATAGTAAAAAATGCTTGTGATAAATCATGTCGCTGCTTTCTGAAATTCTTTCCAAATTTAGCTTCTGTAAAAAAATATACTCCTGTTCCTAATTCTAAAATTGCTACCGGTAATTTTGGCCACCTTCTCAGGAAATCTCATACACTGTGAGAATTTTTAAATGTTTTTGAAAGGTGCTAATAAGTGAAGAGCTTATAAACGGTCTTTGAAATGGCTTTTTCTAGCATCCCCAAATTCAGAAGGAGTCCCAGTATATCAAGTATCTCTGCTGTGATGACGCAAGAATGCTAAATCAGTGGGTTACGGGAATCAGGATCGCCAAGGTGAGAGAGCGTTCGGACTCACCCTATCTTTGCTAACCAGCCTCCTGACCTGGGTCCAGGCTTTGTGCTACTGAGAAACAGCTGATCCATTCTTACTGAGTCAGTGCCATTAAGGGGTCAATGCCATAGATATTACCTTATTTGCCCATTGGTTTTTTTAAGTAAATGAGAGTGGTTGATACATGGACCTCTCCCATGACCTGGGAGTCAGGGATTTACTTTCACGTGAGACATCTCAGCTATTGATGTATGGAGAGCTTTGCAAGTGTGGTGTGTAATTAAGAAACACGAGATACAATCTGCAGTAGAATTACATAAAGATATATGTCATCACAGTGCGTGGCTAAAGCTCTCCTCTAATGGGGAGGTGAAGGTATTACCTGACTCTGCTAATCTGGAAAATTATTTAACATATGAAAACATGATTTGTGGATTTTTTTCATTGAAGTACTAAAAAAAATCAACTAAAAAAAATCTCAGGAAAGGAATAAAAAGAGTAGTGATGAAGTCCTTTTTTCCCTGAATTTGCAGTTGAGTGCAGAATTCGGGATTACTCTCTTGCTTCTTTTGTGTTCTCTCCCTAGTATGGAAAGACGCTCTATGATAGCTATCAGCGTGCCATGGCCAGGGCAGGGCTTGCCTCTCGGTGGACCAACCTGGGCACTGTCAACGCAGCCCCACCAGCCCCGTCTTCTACAGGTACCTTGCAGAGAAGAGAGTCTGACACCTGTTCAAAGCTCAGAGGTCGTGTTCAAACTTATCTAATGTATTTCATAGAAACAGAACTTTGTAGACACTGCACAGAATACATTCCCTCCTGATGGTCAAATTTAAGATCCCCCCCCCCCACACACACTTGTATCTATTTCTTTATAAGTGACCTTTAGCAAAGCTCTGACCCTTTTTTCATGATATGCCTGTGGACAAGATGGTGATCACCAGCTTAGGATGAGCTTGTAGGGAGCTGTGTCTCATCACAGTATAGATGTGATGTTTGTCCGAGGCTACATTAGTGCCCAGCAGGCTGCTTGCACCAACAGTGAGATCATTCCTTGGTGTTTTGCCTCAATAACATCATGGCTAGAGCCCCGTACCCAATTCTGGACATTACATTTTTTTTGTTGTTTTTTTTGCGGTACGCGGGCCTCTCACTGTTGTGGCCTCTCCCATTGCGGAGCACAGGCTCCAGACGTGCAGGTTCAGCGGCCGTGGCTCACGGGCACAGCCGCTTCGCCACATGTGGGATCTTCCCGGACCGGGGCACGAACCCGTGTCCCCTGCATTGGCAAGCGGACTCTCAACCACTGTGCCACCAGGGAAGCCCTGGACATCACATTTTAATGGTAATATAACAGCTACTGGTTTATATTTTTAAGAAGGAGGGCAAGACATTGAGGGATGGAGTGGGTACTATGCATTGCTTTATATACACATTATTTCTTGTTCTTACAACCACCCTGCAAGGTATACATTATTATCCTCACTCCACAGTTGAGAGAACTGAAGCTTGGACAAGTTGGTATGTAGTACTTCTCAGTGGTTGAGCTGTGATTCAAACACATTGTCTTTATGATACATAATGGTTGGAAGAACTTGAACCATTGTGGCCAGTGATTTCATCAATTGTACCTCTTAATGAAACCCCAATAAAAACTCTAGACACCAAGGCTTGGGGGAGCTTCCTGGTTGGTGAACATTCAAGGAACCAGGTGGGTTACATGCCTTGACTCCACAGAGAAGGGGGTCCACGTCCAGGACCCACCCAGACCTCGCCCTGTGGGCGTCCGTTATAATAAAACTGTAATGGGTGAGTATAGAGCTTTCCTGAGTTCTACAAGTCATTGTGTTGAATTATTGAACCTGAGGGGTCGTGGAAACCTCTCAGTTTATAAAGGGCTGGTCAGAAGTGGTGGTCGGCTGGCATTGAAGTGGAGGCAGCCTTGTGAAGGTTGTACCTTACACCTGCAGAGTCTGGTGCCAACTCCAGGAGGTGTCAACTGAATTACAGTCTACCCACTTGGGTGGAAACAGAACCCACATCTTGCCAGGACCTTAGCTCTACCAGTTATGTGTGTGTGTCAGAGGTCATTGGGGATTTGGGGGTGCTGTGAGATGCTATTTTGATAGGGCACCACTGAGCCCACGTCCAGACACAGGCATCCCTCCCATGAAGTTCCCAAGAGAAAGATATAGACACAGGAACCATGGCAAATTAGAATTCCATGTTTGATCAGCTGAGCTAGTGTTCATAACTTCCAATTCAAGGCTACCTGTTAGAACAAGCTAGAGCATGTGGTTTAAACTCAAAGCTTGAAGTGGGCATCTCTCTTGCCTAAGTTTCAGCCCTAGCCAGAGGCAACTATAACACCAGGGATTTAAAGAAAAAGAGGAAGAAAAGAAGGGAGCGAGAGAAGAGGGAGGGGAAAAGGAAGGAAGGAAGGAAGCAGAATGACTGGGCTGGCTCTCAACCCACAGGACTCTGCCCACCGTTAACCTAGTATATAGGAAATCTGGAGGTTGAGAAAAGGAGAGAGGGAGTGAGGCTTCTCCAGCGTGGGGAGAGGGATTGGGACATCCTTTCTTCCTAGAGGGCTCGGCATACGGTAGACACTGAGTCCATCACAGATCTGTCGACATCAACCACAACCGGGCGCTTAATACTGCCTGTGGCTCTTACTGTGTTTCTCTAGACCAATGGTTCTCGACCGAGGGAGATTTGGACCCCCAGGGAAGACTTGGCAATGTCTGAAAACATGTTTGGTTGTCATGCTTTGGGGGGTGCTTGTGTCATCTAATGGGTAGAGGCTAGGGACGCTGCCTGTCCTGCAATGCACAGGACAGCCCTGAACAACAAAGAATTTGCCAGTCCCAGATGTCAGTAATGTTGAGAAGACCTATCCCAGTCAGTGTAATCTCCTAGCTTCTATAATTGTTTCAGACATTCTTCACTCTCCTCAGATTTCCAATCTCCAGCCCCTTTACTCTCAGCAAAAAAAAAAAAGAACCATCAACTTTCCACCACCAAACCCAGTGACTTACCTGCATCTACACCCATCCTAGCCCATGTCTATTGTGTTACCTCCTAACAAGGGCCGATTCTTCCATGCATGCTCTCGTCCCCTATTCTTGCCCCAACTGGAGTCCTGCAGCGCAACTCTGATGCTGCCCCTGGAGTTAGCTCAGACCCCACAAGGGCACAGTACTAATAAGGCTGCCCTTCCTTCAGATGCCAGCCACACTTCAGGGGTCCCCAGGCCACCCAAACTTTTGACCTACCGGCCACAAATCTGGGGGTTTCCCAGAACCCCCTTAGGTTCAACAGTTCAACTCACAAAACTTGGGAGAGTGCTATCCTTATTGTTACAATGTTATTATAAAGTATACACTGGGACTTCCCTGGTGGCGCAGTGGTTAAGAATCCGCCTGCCAATGCAGGGCACACGGGTTCGGTGGGGAACCTCTGGTACGGGAGGATCCCGCATGCCGTGGAGCAGCTAAGGCCGTGTGCCACAACTACTGAGCCCGCCTACTGCAATTACTGAAACCCGCTCACCTAGAAGCCCATGCTCCACAACAAGAGAAGCCACCACAGTGAGAAGCCCATGCATCACAATGAAGAGTAGCCCCCGCTCACTGCAGCTAGACCACACGCAGCAATGAAGACCCAACGCAACCAAACAATAAAAAAAGAAAGAAACATTTTTAAAAATTAAAAAAGTAAGTAAAGGATACACATCAGGACCAGCCAAACGAAAGACGAATAAGGTGAGGTCTAGGAGGGTCCCAGATGAAGAGCTGTGTCCTCTGGAATCAGGGTGCATCACCCTTCCAGCACATGGATGTATTCACCACCAGGAAAGCACCACTGTCCAGATTTTTTATTGGGATTTCACTTCATCGACATGATTGATCAAATCATTGACCACGTGACTGAACTCAATTTCTAGCCCCCGTTCTCTACTCTGCCGATGTCAGGCTGGCCCAAAGCCTCAACCCTCTAATCAGTCGGTTGGTCTTCTGGTGACCAGCACCCATCCTGATCCACCTTGTTTGCATAAACTCAGATGTGTTCCTAGGGGCTGAGTAACAGAGACACTCTGATAGCTTGGAAAATACCAAGTTCTGTGCCAGGAACCCAGGACAAAGACCAGAGAGATGCATGGTTATGCCATTCTCTTCTACTTTCTCTTCTGCTCTACTGTTTTCTTCTCATCAATATTGCACCCTTCTTCAAAGAAACAAAATCAAATTTAAAACCCTCCTACAACTCCAAATCCCCCTCCAGCTAGTGCCCCATCTGACAAGCAACTATTCTAAAAGGTGGACCATATTTGCTGTCTCCATTTTTCTACTTCCTTTTCACTCTTCAACCCATTTCAGTCAGGCTTCTTTCTGCCTCTACTACCTGGTGGAAAATGCTCTTGCTAATCTCACCAGCGGCCTCTGTGTTGCTAAATCAAACTACTGTAAACCCTTCTTTTTAGTCCACCTTTCAGCAACCCCAACACAACTGACCACTCCTCCTTGAACCAGTCTCCTGTCTAGGCTTTCCAGATATCACACACTCCAAGTCCCCCACCCCACCCCCCAACTTCTCTGACCACTCTTTTTTAACCTCCTATAGTAACTCTTCTTCTACCCCACCTTAAACTACCCAAGACCCATCAATCCTAACCCTATCCTCATTTTACACTATCTCCCTAAGTGATCTAATCCACCCCCAGCACTGTGTATGAGCTGACCACCTATAGCTATGTAAATCCAATCCAGGCTTCTCTGTTGACCTTCAAACCTATGTATCCAACTGTCTGCTCATTGGCTTCACGTGGATCCTTCCCAGACACCTCAAACTCAACATTTGCAAAACTGAGCTCATCCTCTTACCCTCCAGACTTGCCCCCCCATTGTTGTTCTCTGTTTCCATAAATAACATCATCATCTGCCCAATTGCTCCTGCAGAAAACATGCAAGAAAACTCACCTCTAAATCCAGTCACTTCTAAATCCTGCTGACTCTACCTTCTGAATATTGGGCAAATCTGTCCATGCCTGTTTGTCTCCATTGCCATCAAATCCTAGCCACCATGTTCATTTGGCCCCGTGGGGTGGTGCTTCAGCCCTTCAGATGCTTTCCACTGCTCTCAGATTAAGTCCCCAGTCCTTAGCAAGGCCACCAAAACCTGCATGAAATGAGCCTCGCCCATCTCACCTGCCTCTTTCCCCACCCCTGTCTTCCTGTTCCTGCCACAGAGCCCATCTGCTTTTCCCACTTTTTCAAAGCCCCAAGCACCATCCTTTTTCAAGGACTTCTCAGATGCTCTTCCTCTGTTTATGATGCTCTTTGTTTGTTTGTTTTTTTTTTTTTTCTTTTCGGTACGCGGGCCTCTCACTGTTGTGGCCTCTCACTGTTATGGCCTCTTCCGTTGCGGAGCACAGGCTCCGGACGCGCAGGCTCAGCGGCCATGGCTCACGGGCCCAGCCGCTCCGCAGCATGTGGGATCTTCCCGGACCGGGGCACGAACCCGTTTCTCTTGCATCGGCAGGCGGACTCTCAACCACTGCGCCACCAGGGAAGCCCTATGATGCTCTTTGATTTCATGTGGCTAATTCCTGCCCAGCCTCAGCTCTCAAATGAATTGTCCTTGGTAGGCCAGTCATAATTAATAATCTGTGTGATTATTAGTTTAGTATCTGTTCCCTCCTCCAGGCACTGAAGGAAATCATAAGGTCAGGGACTGTTTCTGTCTGGTACATCATAGTTTTCCCAGCACGGACCGCAGTGCTGGGCAGATAACAGGCGCTCGGCTAGAATTCGAAGATGGTTGGGACGACAAATGGAAAAATGAATTAATACCTGGTAGGGTTTCTCTGAGGGTGAAGTAATGTGAACAGCCTTAATACTAAATGCAAAATGCATGTTCATTCCGTTTCTCCTAAATGAATTGCTTAAATCCAATTTTTGAAGAACACCATTGCAGCAGTCAGATGAGATGTCCATTGATCAAAAAGGAGGATCTTTCCCACGATGGAATATCTGTTAGTAGATAGTAAATTAACCCATCTTGGTTCTGCTGTAGAGTCTTATTTATCAAAATTAAGCCCTGCAGCCCTACAGAGGACAAATGTGCTGAGATCTTAAAATAAACCATACTGAGAGCATCCCTGCTTATTAGTAAATGCTTCCATTTGAGCATCTAAGGGGAAAAACGTCCTCAATTTAAACTTTCAGTTTATGCCTTAGAATGTATTGCCATGAGCACCTGCTGGGTGGGATTTTAAGCTCTAAAGTATATTAGTGACCAGCTCGGAAGGAACTGAAGATGATGAGCTTAGAAGGAAGGGAAGCCACTTTCAAATAGAACGTGAAGTTCATTCTTCTCAGTTACACACATACGTACACGATGACCGTGATCACATCTTAGCAACAAAGACCCGCTTGAAATGACGCCATCTTTTAAAATTCAGTTCTTCTCGTATATTATTATCCAAGCCTCTCTCTTCGCCTAAACTCATCACACAAAATCACTAGGGCTCCTTGGAAGGTGTTTAAAGGACCCATGTCCATCCAGGAGCCCGGGACAAATCAAACCATATGTTCCTTGCAACAGCCCTCTTCCCTCCGCCGCCACAATTAAGGTAAATGTCAAGAATAGTGTTGAAAAAACAAATGTTCCTTGGGATCAGAGGAGTTACTGGCTAATGGGCTCACTTGAACCTCGGGCTCTTTGGGGCACTAGTCAGGGAGCCTCCTTCATCACCCCAACAACTGTTTTCTGAGTCATTGGCTTGCAGAGTGGGGGTCACCCACAGAGGACAGATTTCCTGGACCTTGGACCCACGAGAGACAGATCAGAACAAGAACTGCAGCCGGGGAGACCTTGCACGGGCACTAACTCTCCCTGGGCAGGACCTGCTATAAAACCATCTGATAGAGCCTGGAGACAGTCAACCCCAGGCCCCGTCAGTCTGATGCCTCCTCCGCTTCAACTTTTCACCTGGAATCCCTTTCCTCTCCTGCCCTCTCCCTCTTCACGTGGTTGGCCCAGAGTCCTGGAGAGGCAGGGCCAAGTGGTGCAGGGTCACTGGCTGGGAGTCAAACCGCAGACGATTTGTGTGCCTCTGCTGTGATTACCCAATTGAAAATCCCAAGGCATCGTTCTACATCCAGAGTGTTTAGCAACAAGTAATGTATTCTCGATAAATGGCAGGGTTTTTTCTTTTATATTAGGAAACAGCCGTGGAGGCTTTTTTTTAGTACTTATTAAATGATTTTATGACTTTAGCCACTATTTTTCATCAGGACTCTTTCGTGGCAATTGGCAGAAATCCAACTCAATCTAGTTTAAGCAACAAAAACCAAGGGGGAGAGATTTATTATGGCACAAAACTAGGAAATCCAGAGGTAGGCTGCTTTCAGGCACAGCGGGATCCAGGGGGTTAAGCGAAGTCATCAAGATACTGTTTCTTTCTTGGGCAGTGTCCCCATGAGGTGGCAAGGACTGCCACTGGCTCTCTAGGCTAACATTTTTCACACAGCTGGAAATCTTAGTACAAAGAGAAAGCCCCGCTTCTGAAAACACCCTGGAAGGGCTCCATTGCATGCTTATACCTAAATCACGTAGCCGCACTGAAGAGGATGCCAGTACAAGTGGTAGGATCGGCCCTTTACAAACCACATGGGTGAAGAAGGGGATGAGGGATCTGTCCCCTCCTGGGAATGCACTTGAGTTCTGTAAAACATGTTTAATAAACGTCCCACCCCTAATTCCTTTGAGGTCTGCCAGAGAGACGTGGCAGCAGGAGGAGTGGTGTTGCTACTTGACAGCTGGGACGTTACTACTGTGACCCCAGGACAACCTAGATCTGAAATCGGTGGCACCTACAGGATATACGAGTTATGTGGGTACCCATGGGTTGTCTCAGGATGGGGCAGAGAACCCACAGAAAAGATTAGACTTCTTGGTAAAGGGAGGACAGCAGCTTGGAGCATCTGAGAGATTGCTATAGACGTGACTTCTTTTGTTCCCACAGACTGGCAAAGACCTAGACATCCTGGTTACATAGCAATGTGCACTATGTTGTTGAGAAATCAGACTGTGTGTGTTTGGGCAAAAGAAGCAAAATATATATATATATTGATAATTTGTGCCCTTTAAAGGAATTTCCCCTAACTGTCTTCAGTATTCAGCTTTGGTTTCTGTTTATACAAAGGTGTTTCCATTACCTGTAAAGAAAGATTTTGAATATGCATACAAAGAGGGAAGAGGGGAAAGAGAAGAGACCAAAGGAAATGAGGAGATTAAGCACTTTGGAATCTAAGGGGTTTAAATCTCTCAGGGGTGGCATGGGATGGGACACAAAGCCTTATGAAAAACTCTTAAATTTAAACATCCTAAGACCTTAAGAAGTTTAAACCTGTTACTTTCCGCCCTCCAGAGCAAAGATGTGGCTAATCAGAGAGAGACATTAAATAGTCATAGAGATAATCTTGTGTTTACGTGGCACAGGGTGTTAAGTTCTGACAGCACCGAGCAGATGTGCTGAGGAGGGCAGCTCTGAACAAGGACATGGCTGCTCTTGCTGAATGAGGAGCGTGCATTTTACAGCAACAAACCTTACAGCAGAACAAGTTGGTATAGCCTGTTCCAGCCTTTTGATTGTATAAATGGACATGAACATATTTTTATTCTGAAATAATTTCAAACTGACAGAAAAGTTGCAAGAATAATGCAAAGAATTTCCATAGACTCTTGACCCAGAGCACCGATACTGAGTATTTGTCACATTTGCTGTATCATCCCCCTCTCCCTATCCCACCCCCCATATGTTGTCCCTAGACCTTTTTTTTTTGGAGCCTCTTGAGAGTAGATTGACTATATTGTGTCCCTTTGTCCCTTAAATCTTCCCTTTGTATTTCCTAAAACCACAAAAAAAGGCTATTCCCTTACTAACCACAGTACAGTTATCAAATTCA
Organism: Tursiops truncatus; assembly: GCF_011762595.2. Lineage (NCBI taxonomy): Eukaryota > Metazoa > Chordata > Mammalia > Artiodactyla > Delphinidae > Tursiops > Tursiops truncatus. The sequence goes on along the minus strand of NC_047035.1, from coordinate 157,810,789 downwards.
GGAAATTTAACATTTCATGTTGATAGAGTATATTTATGTAAACCGCAGCCCATATCCCAGTTTTGCCAGTCGTCGCAATGATGCCTTTACAGCAATGCTCTTTCCTGGCACTGGTGCCGTCCAGATTTGGAGTTTGCATTTAGGCATCATCCCCTTTCCTCTGGAACATTTCCTCAGCCTTTCTTTGTCTATCAAGACATTAACATTTTTTAAAGAATACAGGCCATTTATTTTATAGAATGTCCCTCAGTTTGGATGTGTCTGATATTTCCTCGTAATTCATCTCAGGTAATGTGTTTGGGGCAGGACTAAGCTGCCGTGTCCTTCTCGGCGTATCCTAGTCGGAGGCGTATGGTGTCTGTTGCCCCTCATTGGAAACATTCATTCTGACCACTTGGCGAACGTGCTGTCAGATTTCTCTCCTGTGCAGTTATTTCATATTGTACTTAATAATTCGTACAGAGATACTTTGAGATAGTGAAAGTATCTGATTCCTCATCAGACCTTCCCTTCTTCCCTGTCTCCTGAAGTACTTAATGACCTTCTCTGAGTTGTTGCATAGAGTTTTGGGTTTTTCAAAATATTTGGAAAATATTTAGAGAAGCAAGCACACAGTCATTTCATAAATATTTGGCAGAACAGCTGGTACTGAGTAGAGCTAAGGCAACCTCGGAATCCCTCAGGGAGGAGACCTCAGGTCGGGGTCTGGGAGGCAGTTCAATCATGGGAGGAGCAGGCTCAGGGTGTGGAGAGCTGGCTGTCCTCCCCCCGGGATGCCCTCTCCGGAGCCAGAGACATCAACACACAGCTGCTTCTCTGACTCTCAAAACTGTGAAACCTCAGCTAGGCACACTTTTGTGCAAAAGGACAAATAAAAAGGCAGGAGGGCTTCCCTGGTGGCACAGTGGTTGAGAGTCCGCCTGCCGATGCAGGGGACACGGGTTTGTGCCCTGGTCCGGGAGGATCCCACATGCCGCGGAGCGGCTGGGCCCGTGAGCCATGGCTGCTGAGCCTGCGTGTCCGGAGCCTGTGCTCCGCAACGGGAGAGGCCACAACAGTGAGAGGCCTGCGTACCGCAAAAAAAAAAAAAAAAAAAAAAAAGCAGGAAAAGAAGCACATATCAGGACTGCCTGGGGAAAAAAAAATCTAATTTCAGGATATAGTGGGGGTTTGTATATTTTGCCCAATCCCCTCTGTCCACCTTTTTTTAAAAAAAATAAATTTATTTATTTTTGGCTGCATTGGGTCTTCGTTGCTGCGCGTGGGCTTTCTCCAGTTGCGGCGAGTGGGGGCTACTCTTCGTTGCAGTGCGCAGGCTTCTCATTGCGGTGGCTTCTCTTGTTGCGGAGCACGGGCTCTAGGCGCACGGCCTTCAGTAGTTGTGGCTCTCGGGCTCTAGAGCGCAGGCTCAGTAGTTGTGGCACATGGGCTTAGTTGCTCCGCGGCATGTAGGATCTTCCCGGACCAGGGCTCAAACTCTTGTCCCCTGCATTGGCAGGTGGATTCCTGACCACTGCGCCACTGGGGAAGTCCTGGCTACTGTTCTTGTGCTCAAAGTATTTTTTGTTGAGGATAACGTTCAAAAGTTGTTCCTGTACATAGCATGGTATGAACCCAGATACATCCATTTCAGAAAAATCTTCAACAATTCTTTTAAGAAGGAGGTTTTCAAGGTTCATTTTCCAGTCACGAAAAAGTTTTTAAAAGCAGAACATACTGTTCTCTAGAACCCCAGTTAATCCAGATTTTGTTGCTTGTATAAAGTATTCATTTTCCTGAATGTTTTGCTGAATTTCATGAAGTATTGTCGTAGAACCTCAGGTTTTTTCAAAAGCCCTGTGTACCTGTGAATCCTTTTGCTTTGGAGACATAAAACTGCTTTGTCTTTTCAGGTTAACTCTGAAGGATGTTGAAAATACTTTGCCCACTCTTTTTTTATTGAAGTATAGTTGATTTACAATATTGTATTAGTTTCAGGTGTACAGCAAAGGGATTCAGGGTGAGTTTTTTTTTGGATTATTTTCCAGTATACGTTATTACAAGACATTGAGTATAGTTCCCTGTGTTACACAGTAACTCCTTGTTGCTCACCTGTTTTATATACAGTAGTTTGTACCTGTTAATCCCATACTCCTAATTTTCCCTCCCACCTTTGCCCACTCTTCTTGTCTCTCTTCCTCCCCTTTAGGAGTTAAAACAGGCACCACCCAGGCCAATGGTCAGATCCCCCAGGCAGCACATTCTATGAGTACTGTTCTCGGAGAAGCCCAGAGACATGTTGAAACAACTAAGGTAAGACCCACTTCTATCAGACTGTCACCTGTAAGCCCATATTCTAAACCATTAGCAGTATTCTAATTGTTCTTTTAAAAAGAGAGAATAGAGTTCCAACAATTCAAAAGTCACTGTAATTTCATTTAGATAATTGCTTCTTTTATATATATATATATATATATATTTATCTTAAAGTTACATAGGCTAGGATGGAAAATTAAAACCAACTATCACAGCTTCGGGAAAATGTAAGAATTTTCTTTAATGCTGAGGATTGGTAACTATTTTTAGTTTAGCTACATTTATTTTGACTGAAGCAATTTTGTTTGTTTGTTTGTTTAGTCAAGTGGTTTTAGCACTCTCTGAAAGTGGCATCTGCATTTTAAGCCCTTGGGATTTTTACTTATTTTTTCTGAATAAATTAGAGCAACATGTTAGTCAGAAGCCCTTTGTTAAATGCTAGCTGGACCCCAAACCAGATTAGAAGAGTACTGACAGGGTCCCACTATAAAATATTCATTATTGTATTTTTCTGTTAACGTTCTACATATGTCCTCAGGGTGACAGAGAAGAAAACGCATTTTAAAATAATTTCCAAATTGGTGTAACATTCTCCGTAACTTTTTTTTTTTTAGTAGAGGAGATTAATGAAGATTCATTTAAATCTATCTAAAAATTATAGCCAAAAGTTATAATTTAGTTATTAGTCCAATTGGTAACGACTTAGTTGACTATACAAGTTCCACTGAATATTTCTCATGTATGATTCAAACCAGTCTTAAATGTGTTTCAGTAGTTTTCCACCTCATTCTCCCCTTTCATTTTGTCCATCAGCCAGTGGTGGGAACAGTTAAATCCTGTATTTATCGAGCTTCTTATAATTTTTGAAAACCACAATAGACCATTAAAAGGTGTGTTTCTCTAATATTCTTGTTAGCTTCTCAAATCTGACAATCTCATCTTGCAGTGTACTTTCAGCGATTATTATTTTCATGGTTTTTGTAATGCCAACTGAAGAAAAACATTTTTAAATGCTGAAAGCAATAAAAGGATCCCATAATAGAAATCACTTAACTATGCGTGAACACTAATTCCCAAACTGCCTGTTCAGAATTTAAAAAAAAATACATCACCGGTTAATTTCTTATCATGCTAAGCAGTTGAACTAAATAAAATAAACTCAATCATAAGGGCACTTTGTTAGAGGAAAAAAAAATTTCTAATCTCCAGTGGCAAGAGGTTATTAAGCAAAGAAAGAAATAAAATGAAAGCCTGATAAAATGTAAATTGCAATGATAATTATCACTAAAACAGAGGGATTCAGTTCAGCTGCCTGAAACTCCTGGGGGAAGTTGCATTATATAAATATGAGGTGAGCTAGCTCAGGAACAACCTGGAGTCTCAGGACTGAGGGACTGAGCCTCCCCCTCGGGGGCAGACGCTTCCTAAATCCGGAGACTCACCTGTCCGGGAACTGTCATGTCCACGTGGCCATGTGGTCAAGAATAAATGCTGTTGTCGCTTTGTTGAAGGACAAGAAGTCCGGCCTCGGCAGCCACGACGCCGGAGCGCCCAGGGCCCAGACCCTTCCCATGTCCAGCCTGCCTCCGCCCCCTCCCGTGCGACGGTCCTCGGAAGTCGGCTGCAGCAGCCCAGGGACGCCACCCAAGGTCAAGGGCACGGCCGCCGGCTTCCCAGCGCCGCCCCACGACCTCCTGCCGCCGCCTCCGCCGCCGCCACCCCTGGAGGACGACGAGCTCCCTCCGCCGCCCCCCGACTTTAGCGACGCGCCCCCGGACTTCGTGCCTCCTCCACCGCCGCCGTCGTTTGCGGGCGACGCGGGGTCCTCGCTGCCGCCGCCCCCGCCCCCGCCCGCCCTCGTCCCCGAAGCCGCGAAGCCAACCCCCGTGGTGGCCAAAAGGCCGCCAGCTCCCCCCAAGAGGCAGGCAAACCCGGGACCACCGGGCGGAGGAGGCGGGGAGCAGGATTTCATGTCGGATCTCATGAAAGCTTTGCAAAAGAAGAGAAGCAACATGTCCTAAGGGAAGCCTAGAAGTATCTTTGGGTGATGGGTGTAATCATTGCTAACCTCAATTGCATTTTTGCTACTTTGTTTCCGTGACATCTTGTTCATTTTAGATACAATATTGAAGTATTCAGACTAGAAATGCAAATAGGAAACGTCTCCCTGTTTCTCAAGTACATTCATAATCCTTAACCTAACACAGAATTTAGAATATCTGCCTGAATGTACATATCTTTCCTGTGTATTTCCACTTCAATGGATTTTATCTTCCCTTCCAAGTTAAGTAAAATGATGTTTTATGTTCATTTATTTTATTATGTTATGAAGCATCAAATTAATAAAAGTTTAAATTTTTTTCCTTAAGATGGTATTTCTAGAAATATCAGTATAAATCTAGTGCAATATCAATTCTATTTTATAATATACTTGACCTTTTAAAAATCCTAGGCCTTCTAAAGTCTTGTTGATCTTCGACATATTTTCCATCTCCATCTCAGTGACCTCCAGAACTTTCAGGAAAATCGAAAGAAGAAAAAGAAAAAACCAGGAGAGGTAGAGTGAATTTAGTTTTTTTGAGACTCATTGCTTGATTCATTGGAGTCTTGGACATACCCTAGTTTGGTTTTGGTTTTCTAATGGTTGACTAACATAGTAATTGGGGGAAAAAAATAGTTTTTTAGATAGTTTTTGGATTCTGTTATTATAATGCTATAAGTTGCTATAAATAAAAATTTAGAGACAGGAAAAGGCAATCAAATTATATTCTTCAACCAGGAATGTTTTCCCTCAGATAAATTTAATGCTTAATTTTAACAACCAGTTTATCTTAAGTTCCTATTACCCTTATCTTCTCTTTCTAATTGGCTTCTGAGAGTCCTTTTAGATTTTCTTAGTTTTATTTCCATGGTTCTGTTTTTTTTTTTTTAATGTAAAACACCTCAAAATCTTCTTAAAGTGGGTAGAAAATAATAGCTAACGTGTTGGACTTCCCGGGCGGTCCAGTGATTAAGACTCCGCGCTTCCAGTGCAAGGGGCACGGGTTGGGGAACTAAGATCCCACATGCTGGGCGGCACGGCCAAAAATAATAATAATAACTAATGTGTTATTTTCTACTTAAGGAAGATAATTAATCTTATGTTTTAATATTTGGAAAAAAGTGAGCTCTAAATTGACATTTAAAACAACAATGAAAAAGCAAATTCACATTTTAAAACCAAAATATTTAGTAATTAAAACTGGTAAGGTACACTAAATTTTTCCTAAGCACTGGGGCCCATCACTATGGAAAAGGAGGGCTCAGAGAGTAGGACCTAGGGGACTGGGGAAGGGAAAGAGAGAGATGTGGTTGTTATGGGCTTCACAGATGACCCCCAAAACCATCAATTCAAACATATTCCTAACTTAACAGAGAAGAAATGAGGCCTGAAGATGTGCTTAACCTACATCTCACAGAGCTGGGTCACCGCCTGAGTCTCCTAACTTCTATCCATACTGTACATTTACTTTATGGGGAAAAATGATAAAAATTCAAACATTAAAACGTTTGTGAGTTTTAGCATTAGATAATATATATTTTAGAAAAACTATGGAAAAGAATTAACTGATTTTGTGGTCAAAATATTGATATAATTTTGGTAGACCGAAAGGTTGAATGCACTGTCTCTCTCCATCCCTGCGCCTTTATTACAGGATATAAAAGAAAACATTATGAAATAGATGGTCCAGATGGTCCTTGCTTTACAGAGTTCAACATGCACGAGTTTCAGTTACCACAATTTAGTTAAATAACACTAGTCCCCAACATGGTTCACATTTGCTGCCATGCTATTTTAACTAGTAATTAGTTTTAACTAGTAGTTAGTAATTATGCAAAGTACAAACATTGCTATTAGCTCTTCAACCCACAAATCACTACATAAATAACAGATACATATCATGAACAGTGACCAGTCACATCCCTTCTTTCAACACCATTAGGGATTGATCAATTGATCACTGCATATTTGTTATTCAGTTTATGCACAGACAGAAAAGTGTCTTAAGGTGATATGGTATTGTATGTATGTGTCTTAAGTTATTAACGTTTAGAGATACAGAAATATTCATAGATTAAATGAAACTATGTCTGGGAATGTCTTTAAAATACTTGGGGATATATAAATTATACTTCAATTAAAACAATAACTAGGAACAAGGGGGAGGTGTGTAGGGGTGTACATGAAGCAAGATTATCATGCATTGATACTTAGTAAGCTGGTTGAATGGTAAATCAGGTTCATTAAACTATTCTTTTATTTTGGTAAATGAAAATTACTATAACAGACAAAAAAGCTTGAGGAGTACAATTAAATTATATTCTTATTTGATGTGCCCCAAATTGCTGGGTACATGGTATTAGATGAAAACTTACAAATTCATTAAAAGATTGTTATAAGATTTTTTAGTTATTGAGAATAACTCAGGTAGTTATTATTCATTAAATTGATTGATTAAAACAAAAATGACCACAAACGTGTTCCAGAGAATAGGTCCACTTTATTTGGTTAAAAAATGTTTTTATATATAACCATTATTATGAAATGCAGGATTGTCAAGAAAATGTAGGTGGTCATTAAGAATTTGTCAAATTAATTATTCTATGCTGGGTTCGGTGATAGAAGTATCCCTTAATTGATTTTCCCCAAATTAAGATGAGCAGCTAACCCTGAGATCTTTGGCCCAGGAAGGAGTAGGTGAGGAATAGCCTGCTGTCTCAGCTGCAGAATGCTTCTGGAAAGGACGGCGAAGAACTTGCTGGAGGAGATGGACCTGGTAAACAATTTAAAGTAGATAAATATAGATTCTCTTAATCAGGACCCTTATTAATTTTCTACATTTCTGAAACGACAAGGTAAATTTTAAATGTGCATGAAAATGTTTAAACATTTTATGTTTCATTAAAACTTCAACTATAGCTGTTACTTAAAATTTCTATTATTCCAGAGAAAGCTCTTTAAGTAGTAGTTTTTCGCTGAAACAGGACAGTGAATATGTACATCATCACAAAGAATACATATATTTCCTGATCATTTCTAAATTCCTTCACAGCATTAAGAGAATTATAATTTTCTAAAATATTTATAAAAATAAAAGGATGTCAATGATTTACACTCTTTCCAAATCAAGGGCATGGATTCCAACTCATACTGCTTCATTTGCAATTTTGTCCCACGGTATAAACTGAGGGATCAACAAACACACCTCTTTCAGCAATAATTCTAGGATCAAAATGTATATTCTCATCCAGTTATAAAAATAATTAAGTCGTGGGGATGTAATGTACAGCATGGTGACTATAGTTAATAATACTGTTTGTGTATTTGAAAGTTGCTAAGAGAATAGATCTCAAAAGTTCTCATCACAAGAAAAAAAAATTGTAGCTGTGTATGATGACATGTTAACTAGACTCATTGTGGTGAGCATTTCACAAGATATACAAATATCAAATCATTATGTTGTAGACCTGAAATTAACAAAATGTTATATTTCAACTATACCTCCATTTAAAAAGTAAATATAATAAATATTATACCTATCTAATCTTACCTACTAGTTTAAAAGCTCCCCGAATAGATTTTTATACTTCTCCACAGCAACTCGCAGAGGGTGAATTCTCAAGAAATGTTTGATGCAGGAATGTAAACACAAGGTGTGTGTGTAAAGAGTTATAGGTCTAAAAGTTTAACAAGATCTTTTTCTTTTCCTGCATGAGTATTTAACCCTTAGTTACTAACTTTCTGGATCTGTTCCCCTGGTAACCTGATAAGGTGGTATATGTATGTCCACTGTATCACCATACAACACGGCTTATGACTGACAAATAGCATTTGTCCTGGGAGAACTGTAAACACCTGATAGAATGTGTTGGACTTTCTTTGGTGTAGGGACTCACGGTATAAGGCAGGTCTATTGTGGGGATGTTGGAAACTATGCCCATGGAGCTGTTAGAAGAGATACTGGTTTCTGTAGAACATGCAGCTTTTCAGCCAGGGCTGCCCCTGCATCTTCCCAGTGTGGATCGTGTCCCCCTGCACCTGAGCTTTACCGCTGTACCTCCCTGCCTGCGTGGATGCTTCAACAACTCCTGCAAAGGAGGAAACTAATGGTGCCCTGCTGGTAAGCTATGTTTCTGTCCTGTATCTTTCTGAATTAAGGGGGGCCAAAAGCAGCCTGTAATAGTCTTATGAATCTGAACGTTTACTTGGACCTAGGAAGACACCTCCCCACCCAAGGTGGGCACGGCATCCTTACTCAAATATAATTTTGAGGGAAGGGAGAAAACAGGGAGGGAACAAAAGAGAGGGAAGGAAGGTGAAACAAGGTAACAAAAACATCTTATTACACACTGTTTAGTTTCCCCAGCTTAGACTAATTTATCTAAAGATAAATACTGAGTTAGCTTCCTTCTCTTTGTTTTTCCTTAATACCCTAAAAAGATTACACTTAAAAATATTTTATTTTCTAAAATGAAAACCTAGATTTGTCAGGCTAATTAAACTACTGAAATGTAAAGTTAATGCAAGTTCCAAATTAGAAATAGCAAGAACAGTTTCTCTGTCGTGCCCACTCTGATCAGTTGGTAGTGACTACACAGCATGCTGTGATGAGAAGGATCCCAAGGCTGTGACCCATTTGAGAGAGAAAGGGGGCCGCGATCGTTAATAATGTCTGTTCCAGTGCAGGACAAAAGAGTGACAGCAAGAGTGCTGGGGGCTATTCCTCTTCTAAGAAATACACTGTGTGCAATGCATTTTTAAACAATTAACGAGGAAATATTTGAGGCATAGAAGAAGGTATGCAGAATAATATGACAAATACCTGTGTATCCTCCACTCAGCTTCAGAAATAAAATGCTTCCAATATGGCTGAAGCCTTGAATATCCTTCCCTAACTCGAATTTCTTCCTTCCTGCAAATCAATCACTGTCCAAAGATGCTATCATCTTTATTCAGTTTGTTACTTTTATTATATATGCATATATCCCTAAAGACATGATTTTACATGTTTAGATTAAATTGAGGTGGTAACACATTGTATGTATTCCTTTGCCACTTGCTTGTTTTGCCAAACATTATATGTGAGATTCATACAAGCTGATGTGTATAGATCCAGTGCATTCACCTTCCCGGATGTCAAGATTTCATTTCATAGACCCAGGTTGCTAGTGCCATAGATGCCTGGTAGATGCAAAAGCTAATTCCCTCTGGAGATATGCACCCTCAAATCGGCGTCACTGGATTTCTGAGGTTGAAATCCAAAATCCCTAAATATAAACAATGACTAGCAGAACCAGACCCTCAGAAGTTCAAATAATGTAGATATGATATCAAATGAATATTTAAAACTTTAAACACATTAAAGAATAAATTTTGAAATACGAGAAAATGATTCACTGATTAAAGAGAGACCAGGTAGTGAGAAGCTGGGAAGCTGGTGCTGGCAAAGGTATGGTTTAGCATATCTGCAAACAAAATCAGGGTGTTTAAAGTATGATACATTTTTTTGTGGTACGCGGGCCTCTCACTGCTGTGGCCTCTCCCGCTGCGGAGCACAGCCTCCGGACGCGCAGGCCCAGCGGCCACGGCTCACGGGCCCAGCCACTCCGCGGCACACGGGATCTTCCCGGACCGGGGCTCGGCAGGTGGACTCTCAACCACTGCACCACCAGGGAAGCCCGTAAAGTATGATACATTTTAAATTAATAAAAATAAGCCCAGAAGAGTCAACCAACTTACCTCTGAAAAATCGTTCCTTTCTGCTTTTTGCACTGCGGATTCCACCATCCAGTTCTTCAGCACGTATCTAGGATTAACAGCTTAAACAAGAGGGGAAAGTTCATCATGGAACAATAATTACTAAGTCGACACAGGCCGTGTGAAATTACCACTGAAATGACATAACCTTTAAGAACTTTGCCAGGAGGCTCAAATGAGAAGAATGATTAGCGTCAGTCATTCTGATTGTTGATAAACAATATACAGTATTTATCACCTTATGGTACAGGAAAAACGGTTTTTTCGCATCATGAGCAATATTATGTTTTATTTTTCTTTTCAGTGTTTCATCATTAATTTGGTTTTCACCATATTCAGTTCACTAAGCATTTTATAAAGCTGGGAGAAAGTAGAAGATTCATCCTGTAGCCCAAATGAAGGGAGGAAAAAGTTGCTGCTTTTAACATCTTCAAACACAGAATTCAGGTCTGACTCAGTAGGACTGCTTAATGCTGTTGTTGCCAAGAGCAAATAGGAAAGGTTACATGCAGGCAAAACTCTTTGTAAATTTATATTTTTTATAGTAACCATGCATTTTTTCATACTAAAAAGTATTATAGGGACTTCCCCGGTGGCACAATGGATAAGAATCCGCCTGCCAATGCAGAGGACATGGGTTCAATGCCTGGTCTGGGAAGATCCCACATGCCGCAGAGCAACCAAGCCCATGCGCCACAACTACTGAGCCTGCGCTCTAGAGCCTGCGAGCCACAACTACTGAGCCCATGTGCCACAACTACTGAAGCCCGCATGCCTAGAGCCCGTGCTCTGCAACGAGAGAAGCCACCGCAAGAAGAAGCCCACGCACTGCAACAAAGAGTAGCCCCTGCTCACCACAACTAGAGAAAGCCTGTGCACAGCAACGAAAAACCAACACAGCCAAAAATAAATAAAATTAAATCTTAAAAAAAAAAGTATTATAATAATGGCACATTCCAGAAATTATGTCTTTATTTGAGATGAGACTTTTCCAAGATAATTTATCAACTAGGTGGAAAGGAGGGATGTTTATCCTCACTGGCCTGAAAGAAATTCCGAGAGGACTCCAGAAATCACTGTTTTGTGATTCTCAACAACATTTTTCTGAGTTACTTGAATGGAGGGAACATACAAATTCCACTTCGACTTGGTTTTAAAGAGCTGCCAAGACATGACAGATGATCTAAAATACAAGTGCCCTGTGACCCAGTAATTCTACTGCTCTAGGAGTATAGTCTATGGGAACAAATTTAAACATTAGAAAGCATTATTTATATTAAGGAAAACTAGAAACAACTTAAATGCCTATTAATAGGGGACTGGTTAAGTGAAACATTACATACTCTTTCAAAGATATATTATGCAGTCATTAAAAATGTTACATTATAAAGAATGAAGTAGTCAGGGGAAATGTTTATTTTCAGTGAAAAATGAAGGATCTAAAATTATACCATAATATGATTACGACTACATTTTCTCCTAATCAATACACACAGAAAAAGAGAGACTAGAAGTGTCAATAAACACATGGAAAAGTGAATAGCAACTGTGGTTGAGTGATGGGAATCCTTTTATTCTTTCTACAAGTTTGCATCTTCCAAATTGTAAAGAATTCATGCAGAACTCTTTTAAAATGAACACACATATACACATATACAGAATAAATATATATAATCCTTAGGAAAACTGACATGCAAGGGAAATTGTGGAAGCAGTCGACTTAGGCAGAGGGAGAGTGGAGTCACCCAATTAAAAGTTTAACAAACTTCACCAACACTTTATAGAAACCTGGCAACGAAATACTGTTAAAATATGCTGGGACTTGTAGCTGCAAGCAGAAGTACTTTGGATCAATTATGTGTTGATATATACAAACTACCTGAAATCAGAAAATTGTAGATCTGTTCATAGGATTCTTTGAGGTTATCTAATTCTGTACATTTTTTTTATCTCGTCTGGAACTTTTTCCCATTGCTCATTGTGGAAATTAATTTTTCCTTTCCTTGAGAGTACACTGTTCAGCATGTATTATTTCTCTAAAATAATTCAAAGCTTCAGCCTTGAATTCACTAAATGTCTTTCATCTTACCATCTCATCCATCCTGTCATAACCAAACAAATCCAAATCCTAAAGACAGCCACAACATTTTCTTCTCTCAATTTCTTTTTTCTCTTAATTGCTGATATAGTCCATACTGAGCTGGCCTATAAATTCTGTATGATTGCACCCATGAACATAAGTGGCTGGCAGCTAAATCCATGCTAAGCCCCAAAGACTGATGACTCACTTCCTTGTAAAAACTCAGCTTGCTTTTATTTCTACAATAGTGTCCTGAGTCAAGAAGCAGTCTCATCCTCTAACTTAACATGGAATATTAGCATCATTCTTATTTCATCAAATGATCAGCCGCCCTGATGACACACACTAGCTCTCCACACCAGTCCTAAGTAAGGTAAGAGTACTCCAGGACTTGAGTACTTCTGTCTTAACTTCTTTGATCTTCTCAGAACCCATGTTGCAAAAAGGACTAACTTCCTTTTTTCTTCTTCTCCAAGCCAAGTGTAAAGTCACATGGTAAACTGAAAGCAGTATATAAAGGTGATTTATTTTTAGCACTACCATTTACTAGGTGTATATTATGGCCCAGGCACTGTAACAAGATAACTTACATATATTATTGCTCATCGTTACAACATCCCTGCAGAATATGCCCATTTTATAATAGCTAAGGGCCTTGAAAATTGGAAAGTTTAATATCTTTCATATTATACAGCAAAAAAGTGGCAAGATGAGGTTCATCTGTCAGATTCCAAAACTCACGTTCTTTCCACCATAAACCACACCACCTTCCTTGTCTCTCCACCATCTTTTAAGGCCATATTATTTTAACATCAATATGCAAACTTATTGAAAGCAGGGCTATCATAATCAAGTTAAAAGTCATCTGAAATTAGAAAGGCTCATATATGACACTTCAACTAAAATACACTCATCTAGAGTTTTTGTAGTTAAAAACAAAACAACAAATCCAATTCCCTCAAGTAATTACTTCCAGTTTTCCAGATTTTGAAAACTGGGAGTAATTACTTCCAGTAATTACTTCCTGTTGCTTTTATGTAATAATCCTTCAAGCTGAAAAAATCAAAAGGATTACCTACTTGTCATTCTTTTTCTTCTTTCAGAATCTGAATCATTCATGTTACTAAAAATGAACAGAACAAAGAACAGAATTAATCACTGTCTCCCCAAATCATACCGTTTTTCCAAAAGGGTGAGAATTATTTCACAAGACAAATATTGAAAAAAAAATTTTAAATCACATTGAATCAGTGTCTGAAAGGAAGACAGAAAATCCTGTTTGATTAAACAATATATAAAATACTACCTTATTTCGTTATTTTAGATAATACCAAATTTTTTATTTTTACCAATTAAAAAAATACTTTTGTCTAAAAAAATATCTAAACTTGGGCTTCCCTGGTGGCGCAGTGGTTGAGAGTCCGCCTGCCGATGCAGGGGACACGGGTTCGTGCCCCGGTCCGGGAGGATCCCACATGCCGCAGAGCGGCTGGGCCCATGAGCCGTGGCCGCTGAGCCTGCGCGTCCAGAGCCTGTGCTCCGCAACGGGAGAGGCCACAACAGTGAGAGGCCCGCGTACAGGGGGAAAAAAAAAAAAAAAAAAAAATCGAAACTCTCTGGCACCTCTCTTTCCTTATCTTAAAACATAGTTTTCTGAAAATAATTTAACTTGTTCTTCATTACTCAGGGTCATCTTTATGAATAGCCCTCAGCTGCCATTAAACTGTGACAGGCTATTTGCTCCTGTGCGTCCTGTGGTTGTCCTGGCTCTCCCTTCAGCCACCACTACCTACAATTTCTTTACTCTTTCACGTTTGTTGCTTCCGATTCATTGTGACAGTTAACGACGCAAAGTAACTTCTGACGATTGTATGAGATGTGACAATTTATAGACACTGGATGAAAGCCTGGGGAGCTGTCTCTCCAGAGCTTCAAGGCTTGGGAGACTTGGGCTCAGGACACAGGGGAATGGCATTATCAAAGCTGAGGTGAACAGAAGGGTGCTCTCTGCGTGGGTGAGATGTTACCAGACACTCCTCAGCCAGAGCAGACTTCCCGGGAATAAAAAGGAAATGTTGAAAAATGGAAAGGAAGTGAGGAATCTGATGGGTTGACGATGCTAAAGTAATATATTACATGCTTTCTCAAGAAGTGATTAGGTTACCTTACCTCTTCAGTCTCAAAAGGTACTGGGACACCCAGGCAGGAAAGAGTTTGTGCTTTGAGATCATTTTCAGTGCCCAGAATTGCTAGAAGAAAATACAGTAATAGACTGCTTATTAATATTTGTTCACTTTATTTTAACTTCATGTCCCTTAAATTATGTATTTAACAATAATTTATAACATCCAGATTTCTCTTAAGGTTCTCTATTTCAAGTAGAAGTAGTACTAAAAAGGAATAATGTTTTCCTTTTCTTTATATAACTTTCAACTCAAATTCTAATTCATGGAGATACATGTAATGGCATGATTTAAGAGAAATAAAAAATATACATAGTTCTTATAAATAGACATTACATGTGAATACTTACATTATCAAAACCCTTCCTTTAAATAGGGAAAACTCACGTAATATATAATTTACTTAAAAAATTTAATTTGTAACTGTTTTATTTAGTTATCTATTAATTCATTTAACGTATATTTATGGAATGTCAACTGTGTGCTAGGAACTATGTTAGTTGGGAAGGAAAAAAAAATTAATAAGACATAATTACTGCTTTTAAAAAGGAAAGTGTGTAAACAAATAAGTCAATGCCATTTTAGAAGTGTTATAGAAATATACATAAAGGCTAAGGGAACACGAATAAGCTATTAGCTCTAGTTAAGAATTAGGGAGTTAAAAGGTCTGAAATTCAGAAGACACAGAAATTAACTATTAAAATGATTAAAAGTGTAATGATCTCTCTCAAATTTTCCCAACACTCAGTAATTTAAATATTAACATCTATCAAGAACTCGTTCAAATCATTTTAACATTACTTTGTCTCAGTTAATGTTAAATGTTAAATCTCACATTAAATGATAATTAGTTCTGACAGTTCATTAATAATTTTTAAATTATATCAGAGATGCTTATTGGTTAACATTTTGCTGGATTTCTTGCTGAATAGGTAGACATTCTTTTATTCAAATCACTCCTAAAAATGTAATTTATGGCAATTACATACCTGTGAGAACTATACACAAATAGTTTTTATATATAAATAATTTTTTTTAGTTAACACAGAAGTCATGAAATATAATGAAGAAATTGAAATTTTAAAAAATATGCCTAGATTTTCATCTGAAAAATAATAAAAACAATGCAATATAAAAGACTTACACCTTATAAACAGAGCTATGTTTCTAAAAATCTATAATAAGTGGGAGTCTTCTGGTTAATACCCATATTATTCCATAAATGTAGCAGATTAGTATTGAAAAAACAAGGCAACACCTTTCTTAAAACTGAATTAAGAAGAACCATTTTGGTAACAGCTTGGCAGTTTCTTAAAAAATTAAACATAAATTTGCTAAACAATCCAGCAATTCCACTCCTAGTATCTACCCAAGAGAAATGAAAATATGTTCACACAAAAACCGGTACATGAACGTTCATAGTAGTATTTATTCGCAATAGCCAAAAAGTGGGAATGACCCAAATGTCTGTCAACTAGTAACTGGATAAACAAAATGTGGTCCATCCAAAAAGGGAGTAATAAAGTAATAAAGAGGAAATAATATTTTAAGACGTACTTAAAAGATCTTAAAAATACCAAAGAGGAAAGAACCACTGATACAGGTTACAACATGGGTGAACCTCAAAAATATGCTAAGCGAAGAAGCCAGACACAAAAGACCACATACCATATGATTCCATTTACAGGGAGGTCTAGAAAGGGCAAAGAGACAGAAGGTAGACTAGTAGTTGCTTGGGGATGGAAGTAGTAAAAGGGGATTGACTGCAAATGGGCAAAAAAGGATCTTTTCAGAGTGATGGAATTGTTCTAAAATTGAATTGTGGCAATAACTGCATAAATCTGTAAGTTATTTAAAAATCATTGACTTGTACACTTAAAATGAGGAGAATTTTAGGGTATGTAAATTATGCCTCAACAAATCTGTTAAAGAAAACTGAGTTAAGAAAAAAGCCAAAAGTCACAAATTGATACCTGAGGAATGCTGAGCTCCTGTAACTGGCTTTGAGTGATCTCACTGAGCTGCCGAAATGTCATTGTAAAGTCAGCTTCTGTCTTTTCCATGAGCTAATGAAAATACTTACATTTAGCAACCTCAATTCTTGAAGAATATATGGAATAGTCATTCAAATGTTAATCAGGAAAAAGAGATAAAATGATAAACTCACATGTAAGAGAAATGCAATTAAATCATCATCACCCTTGCTTTTTCCAAGTAATCCCAATTTGGCTTTGAACAATTCTCTAAATCTAAAAGGAGAAATGTCAATTTGATTTGTTGTTAAATTTCTCACTGTTTAAGAATTGCCCTCAAACCAAGCAGGATGCTCTAATATGTGTTAAAACAAACAAACAACAAACCTTGTATCATAAAGAATGGGATACCCCTCAAGAATCTGAGCAGCACTGAGGGAGAAAAAAGATAGCACCGTTAAACCTTGCTTAAATGTTAACATTCTTGAATTACATTTTACATGAACAAAGTGAACTTTCTCATACATTAAATAGCATTCGATTACATACTACTGATTCTGATTTAGTGATTTAATTGTATATCATACCTTAGAGAAAGTTGTCAATATAAATTTACTGTCTCAAAGATTTGGATACAGTACAGGTCAAATCAGGTAACTCCTGAAATATGACTATATACAATTAGCTTATAGGATAAATGTTAATATGTCTTTATAATACCAAAATAGTTATATAAATGGCTTTTTTTGGTGTATTTTATTTTATTTTAAATTTATTTATTTATTTTTGGCTGCATTGGGTCTTCGTTGCTGCAAACCAGCTTTCTCTAGTTGTGACAGGCGGGGGCTACTCTACGTTGCAGTGCGCAGGCTTTTCATTGCGGTGGCTTATCTATTGCGGAGCATAGGCTCTAGGCGCGTGAGCTTCAGTAGTTGTGGCATGTGGGCTCTAGAGCGCAGGCTCAGTATTTGTGGCACACGGGCTTAGTTGCTTCACAGCATGTAGGATCTTCCCAGACCAGGGCTCAAACCCATGTCCCCTGCATTGGCAGGCGGATTCTTAACCACTGCGCTACCAGGGAAGCCCTGGCGTATTTTAAAAATTATCTTAGACCCAAAATAATGCATTACAGATACTTCACCCAATACAATAACATTTTATTTGCCTGAATGTATGAAAATAGTGAAATACTTCATAAAAATTTAAAAATTAAAGTTATTAACTTTAAACCCATTTTTAAACAAATTGTCTATTTCTTAACATTCTTAATGTATTTTAAATTATACAGATGCTCAACACACTCTGAAGCTCCACTCCCCTGACCTTTCTGACCTTATCTCCTATGACTCTTCCCCTTGCTTATTCTGCTACAGCTACCCTGGCCTTCATGCTGTTCCTTAAACACCCACACAGACTCCTGCCTCAGGACCTTTGCACAGGCTATTCCCTTGCCTATAGCACTCTTCCCCCACATATCTCTGTGGCTGCTCCTGTTACTCCTTCAAGCCTCTGCTCAAATCCAGCCCCTGACAAGGCGTGTGAGCTGCAGTAGTGCCCAACCCTATACCAGCCCTCTGGGTGTAAACACTGCTGCTTCTCTTCTGCCTTCCAGATCTTGGCGATTTCTCCTGTGGCCAACCCAACCCGTGACCAAACAGGGAAGGGCATTTTTCGACCAGTTTAGCTAAGTTGATACAGTATAAGGCCACTACATGTATATGGCTATATGATTAAGTCCTGGCGAGGGCGAAATAAGGGAAGTGATGTGTATAAATTCTGAAATGTGTCCTTCAGTATTGAGGACTTGCCTCTTTGCTTCTCCATGCTCCTACCTAGAATATGGACGTGATAGATGGTCCCATCTCAGACCATGAGGGCCACAGACAATGGATGGTGGCATAGAAAGCTAAAAGCAGTCTGGGACTCAGAAAACTGAGTCCCCATACCAGCCCTGAATTACCAACATGAATTACCATACTTTTATGTGAGGGAAAAATACATGTCCTTGTTCAAGCCACTATTATTTGGGATTTCTGTTACAAGCAACTGAATCCATACTTTATCTAATACCCTACATCTCAATCAGAGTAAAATGAAAATATTAATGGTTACGTAAGATTTCAGAAAGTATATCACCTATATACTCCATGTGAGTCAAATACTTAAGAAAGTAATCAAGGCAGAGGCTTCAAGACGGAATTTAAAAAAATAATAAAAACAATGTTAGTAAGCAGTAAAATGACTAGAAATGCAGGGAGGGGGGTGGAAGAGAGATACTTCAAGGGAAAACCTACTAACAGTCTGAAATTCAAAATATTAAACTATCTTAGCAAAATGTAGCAGTTGGGTAATTAGAGGTAAAACAAAAGCATTCTAAAGGTCTCATTGGGACGGAGGGAAAAACAATGGGCAAATAGGAGCTTAGTGAGGGAAAATATTTGGAAACTTGTTCTCATATAACAGTAGAGAAAGTGGCAGAAAAACAAGATAACTGTGAGGGGTGGGGGATGCAGTAGTTTCCAAATCAAAGTTGGGGGTTGGAGAGGAATGGATAAGCTCCTCAAATCATAAAAAGGTAAGGAGAATGGGGGGAAACTAACATGTAAAATAAAACACAATGTAAGACAGAAGGAATAAAATAAATCAATTATTATAATAGATGTGAAAAGCCCACATACGTCTATTAAATCAGAAACCATCACATTGAGTTAAAACCTGGCTATGTTTTGTTTACTTTTATAAGAAACATACTTTAAAACCATGTGATAAAGATAAAAAAAGTAAAGTGAGATTCAAGGCAAATACAACAAAAGTAAGCATGAATATTAATATCAGATAAGTTGAAATTGAGAGCTAAAAGTATTAATCAGGATAAAGGGGGTCACTGTATTAGGATAAAAGGCACATTTTCTGAAGGAAATATAAGAAAAAAATCAGTATGTACCAATAATGGCATATTGCACAAATTCAAAAGAATTAGAAAAAATTGCTTGCTAAAAATACAATTAAAGTGGGAGATTTTAATACACATCTCTTATGAATCAAACTTATCTAACAGATAAAAAAATAAACAGAATCATAAAAGACTTGAATAATATACTCAATACATTCAATCTGATATATTAAAACGTTTGTGCACATTTTTTATATGATCATGAAATAGGTACAAAAATTTATTATGTTGGACCATAAAGAAACTGTAACACATTTTGACTAGATTTTACCAAACACGTTCTTTGATCATAAAAATATGGACAAAATAAGCCCAACTACTTAGAAATTCAGAAACACTGTGATAAATAACCCTTGGATCAAAGAAGAAATAAACCATGATTTCACAGCACCTAAAAAGCAATAAATAGGAAAAGACTTTATCCTGATAACTATGGAAAAAAGCCAAAATGGTACCCCCCCAAAAAATAGATATACACACATATATATAGTTTGAAAGCCTTTGTTATTAAAGATTAAATAGTATGGTTTTAAAAATGTTTCTTGCTTTTCAAAACATGATCATTATACAAATATATTTTCACACAGATTTAATTAGTAGATTTCGGATTTACTCACAGTTGCTTTTGCCTAGGATCCAGTAATGGGTTTAGAGCTTGTAACAACTTGTTTAAATTAAACATTCCAATATTAGCCTGATTTCCTATTTTATATCTTCTTTCATCATCAGATGTGTTTGGTACAAAATCTGTTTAGAGCAAAAATACTATGGCTTTACAGTGGGGATAATTATAATAGTTTCTTCATTTTTAAAAAAATTATTTACTTATTTATTTATTTGGCCGTGCCACGTGGCATACAGGATCTTAGTTCCCTGACCAGGGAGTAAACCCATGCCTCTTGCAGTGGAAGCGCAGAGTTTTAACCACTGGACTGGCAGGGAAGTCCCTCTTTCTTCATTTTTAAGTTTAAACTTAATAAATTTATATATATTAGATAAAAATCTTTCTGACATTAAACGTTTAACTTCAAAGTAATGTAAATACTTAATACCCATGCACATGAAAATCTTTTAAAATATGATTATTTGCCTAATAGAGGAATACATTTCTAACCTACAAGAATTTCCAGGTTATCACACACGTACTTCAAACTCCAACTTGATAGCATGTCCCCCACAAAGCCTGCTCTGATCCTTTTACAGATTAGTAAAGCGGGAGGTTAAGTTACTCATCCAAGGGCACAGATTAAGGATCAGATGCCAGAACTCAGACCCATGTCTGTCTGACAACACATTCCCTTCCTCCCCTCATGTCATCTTCTCTAATATGTCATTTTTTGAGGGCAGAGACCACAAAGGACTCAATACTGTATCCCTGTGGCACCTGGAAGATTGAGTAGCACATAAAATGACCGTTTTATGAATGAACCCAATTCTTTCTACCACCCCACTACTGAGTTAGCTATAATGGTTTATCTAAAATAAACCAGTGATAATTTTCTTAGTGAAATAAGGAATATACATATAAATCATACATACCTGGATTATAGGCCTCCATAAAACCAAATGGACCATAGTCAATTGTAATGGATAACAAACTGAAGTTATCAGTATTACAAACACCTAAAACAACAACAACAAAAGATGCCCAAAACATGACAATAAAATAATAAAGCATTTTTAACTGTATAAAATTTATACAGAATAGGAAAGGTCATGAAAATGCATTTGCTTTAGAAATGAAACAAATTATCAATTGAAAGTTTAACTGGTGAAGTCAAATAGCTTAATATATATTAAAACTGTATTTTAAAATTAAATTTAGCCTTTCATTGTATACTTCCTCCACAACCAAAGATGTCAAATACTACAGGAACAAAAGGTCCAAGAAATGAAAGCTCCTCTCATTTATCCTGAATTTCTAGCATTTATTTAAAAATATATGTTGTTTGGAATGGAATTGAGACTACTAAAGAAACATTAATTAATTTTCAAAGGTTGTGAGAGGGGGAAAAGGTAAAAATATGGATATGTACCCCATCACAGTCCTTAGCTGCAGACCACCAGCAGTGTGTGGGGAGGGAGTGGGACCACCTAGGTCGGGGAGCGGGTCATGGATGGGGGCGGAGTGTGAGGCAGGAGAGAGGCAGGGAATGCATACACCAGCCCAATATAGGATAGCTGGGCATGTGGCAACAGTGTCCAGTGTAGACAGTTTCAACCTTTTTTAGAGCAGGATGACCCTGCTTATCAAAATGTTCAGTGCATATATAGACTCGAATCCAGCCAGTCCACTTTCAGGAGTTTATCCTCAGAAACTCACCTTCGAGAATGTAAAGATATAAATGCATGGTGGTCACTGCCACACAGTTCATAACAGCAAAACCTCTGAAACACCCCCCTGCTCACCACCCTACCCACCACAGTGAGACCCAGCGAGGATGTAATTAAAGCAGATTTCAAGTTTTACAATGTGGGATCCCCCTTTGGCATTTATCTAGAGACCTTAGTACATATGTGACTTGCTTTTATTTTAAGACAGTTATTCTTAGTTCAGGCAGATATTCCTTCCAATGTAACCCCACACAGTGAATGGCTTCAGACACACACAAGCCAGCCCTACTGTTTTTGTAGGGGATATATGAATACCATCGAAAAAAAGTCTAGAAGAATTGAGATAAAATGGTTAATAACGATTCTCCTGGAGAACAGAACTCACATGCACTTCTGTATATTTTAAATTCTTTACCATAAGCATGTAGTGCTTTTATGATTAATGGTTTTTTAAAAAGCTTTTAAAAGACCTAATATAATATATACTCACAAGGTTAAAAAGCTTTACAGGTAACAACATCAATGGGTCGAATACGCTTATTCTATTTTGTGTATCTGTTCCGTTCAAAATCATTTTAAACATGAGAAAGTTGTTTCTCTCTTGCTAAAAATAAATTCATATATTATAAATGTTATTCCTGCTCATTGGCAGGAATATTTTGAAATACACAAAAAAGAAGTCTTCTGCTTCAACAAATTAATTCTACTTTCTCATCAGAAGCATGAAATGTCAGTAGATAACTTACCATGAGCAAAACCAACAGACATCCACAAGGCAATAAGCTGTGCCGTCTCAGACACCACAGTAGAAAAAAAATCCTAAAATGAAATTTAGAAAATTTTCAGATTTTTCAGTAACATATGTTCTTTTAGGATCTTCCGATTTCCAACATGAAAAGGTGTTCTCAAAGGTGGGCCAAAAGATGACTAAAGAGATGGAAAGTAGTACGTGTAAGAAAACAATGGAAGAACATAGAGTATTGATCCAGAAATAATATATACAAGGCTCAGGCATAGTATTATGACCAGGTTTTCTTCATGTACAATAAGAAAAGGAAAAACATTAGAATTCAGCACAGGGAGTTAAATGTAAGCAAAATGCGTTATTAAATTTTGAAATGAGTCACCAAGAAAAATAAAGGAATTTCCTTCTCTGTGGCTGTTAAAAGAAAGAAAAAGTTAATGAAGATCAAAAACTTTCCACAAGAATAGAAAATCACATTTGCCTATTATGTATGCATTTATTTTAGAACTACTACTATAGAAATACCTATATATCCAACATGTGAGAAAACAATGTATGTGACCAAGTTACAAATGCTGCTCAAAAAGTAATGTATATAGTCAGGATGTAGCCGCACCTGTTCTCTTTTTCTAGCTACCTTTCAAACAGAACAACTTCCTTATCTATGTCTTGTTTACAAGGTGGTTCATCGTCTCTTTCTTTAACAAAATGTTCAAAATGCTCTACATTTCCTTTTTTAACTTTAGATTTTTAAGTGCTAAGTTGTAACCACTAAGGTGGCCGGCCAATGATAGAAAACAGAGTATTGTCCTTTCTTTTAAAAAACTTACCAAATATCTGTTAGGTTCCTTGACATCTATTGAGGGGAAGTGTTCCTGTATGATGAAGTCTAATAACATCCTAGAGATAAAGGGGAGATAGCATCAGTGTTCCTCAGAATACAGTATTGAGTATCCAATCATTTCAATCCACTCCTGACATTCATGAATTCATTAGATGCATGCTTAGAATTTTAAAAAGTAAAAGAAGGGCTTCCCTGGTGGCACAGTGGTTGAGAGTCCGCCTGCCGATGCAGGGGACACGGGTTCGTGCCCCGGTCCGGGAAGATCCCACATGCCGCGGAGCGGCTGGGCCCGTGAGCCGTGGCCGCTGAGCCTGCGCGTCCGGAGCCTGTGCTCCACAACGGGGGAGGCCACAACAGTGAGAGGCCCGCGTACCGCCAAAAAAAAAAAAAAAAAAGTTAAATAAGATTTTACTCCCAAAATAGCCATAGAGAAATATTTCCTCAATACCAATCACAACTGGAAATATGTTTCTAAGATCATATTAGATGCCATCTTATTATGTTACAAATTCAGATTAATTCAATAAACATCCATTGAGAACCTCCAAGTGCTAGGAAAAAGAATGACAGACCCAAACCCAGACATTAAAGAGCACACAGTCTATTAGGGGAGAAGAACATCTGAAGAAATAATGACATTACCGTATAATACATGCAATAATAGAAATATATAAAAAGTATAAAGATAACAGAGCAGAGAATGATTATTTATGTGTGGAAGGTCATGTAAGGTTTCACAAATAAGATGTCAAAAAAATTGGCCAAGGTTTGAAGTTAAAATATTTAAGTTGTATATGTATCCTATGTTTAATTCCCTGTTTTAACTGACTAATGAGTTGAGTAACTATTGATACTATTGCATTGGATAAGAGAGAATCCTGAAAATAACTGGGGGTTGTAGATATGACTTAGGAATTATTAAAGTCCAGTAGGAGTGAGTTTGTTTAGAGTGGATTAGAGAATTGTTTCAGGCACTTGGGAAACAAAAAGGAATACATACATAGTCATGTTAGCCAGTCCAGTCATTTTAAGGATAAAGTGCTCACCAATATACATCAAATGTCATAGAGATAAGTGAAATATAACTGAACTATGACCACCAGATAGAACAATTTCAGTGACATAGTGAATCTGAGCAGAAGTGACCCAAAAAAACAAATGAGAAGTGAAAATGCCCAGTGAGAGGAGACCTCTCTCTCAACAAGCTGGGATGGCCCTGAGTTCAGTAAACATTTGCTAAAAAGACTCAGAGGACGGTCGTGACAATGGTGATGACTTCTCTGCTCTGCGCGTTCACTTCCCTTTCCCCATTCTCTCCGTGGACCAGGTATCTGGATTTACTAAGCTGATACCTACAGTGTAGGATTCATATTCCAAATGATTCTGGTTTGTCTAAGAGAATTTTTTTCTTATATATTCTAATGGCTTTTTAGAACTGTATGCTCTTAACAAATGGAAACAGAATTCCTCTTAAAGGAGTAAATTTTTTTAAAAAATTATTTATTTAGTTTTGGCTGCATTGGGACTTTGTTGCTGAGCGCCGGTTTTCTCTAATTGCAGTGAGCGGGGGCTGCTCTTTGTTGTGGTGTGCAGGCTTCTCACTGCGGTGGCTTCTCTTGTTGCGGAGCATGGGCTCTAGGCATGTGGGCCTCAGTAGTTGTGGTACGCAGGCTCAGTAGTTGTGACTCGCAGGCTCTAGAGCACAGGCTCAGTAGTTGTGGCGCACAGGCTTAGCTGCTCTGCGGCATGTGGCATCTTCCTGGACCAGGGTTCAAACCCATGTCCCCTGCATTGGCTGGTGGATTCTTAACCACTGCGCCACCAGGGAAGTCGGGAGTAAATGTTTTTGTTTGAAGAAACGTCCTGCTAAGTTGGTTTGAGGAAGACAAACTTTGTGAGTGCAGATTCCACAGGCACCAAGGCATCAGAGTTTGATGGAAGATATACTGCATGACACAAGGGGAAGAGCTTTTGCTCTTTTGAAGGAACCATTCATCTGTCTTCCCTGAAGAAATCTCCAGTAAGGTTTGTTCTTAAGTGCTTTGTGCAATTTCAGTCTGTTCTTTGTTTGCTATTGTCCTGTTGAAGGGACTGAGCTTCATGTCTGGGTCAACCCAGGATGAAACAGGCATCACACACATGTCAAAACCAGGGTCCAGGAAAGAAGACATATGAGACAGAGGACGCATCCTGGGAATCCCAGAACTTGGAAGGGAATTGCAGAATTGGGGAGTTTGAGTCACTTCCACCCAGGTGTCTGGGTAGCACAGAGGCCCTCAGTTCCACCTGGGTTGCACACTAGATAAACGCATTCCTTGAGAAAAGGGTCTACTGGGTCTAAACCCTTCTTTTTCCGCCTCATAGAAACCCACACGATATTAGGCACACAGCAAGTGTTGAAAATATCTATTAATTGAAAGTTTGGGTTTTACTTACAAGAAAACCAAAAATATTTTAACTTCACAGCACATAAATAAGCATTTCTTTCAATTGTCTTCTACCATTGGAAAAAATGGTTTTCTAACCTTAGTAAATCCAGTTCACCATAATGAGCCAAAATTTCTAACGATCCAATTCTAAACCATGATTTTGCAACACGCAGCACTACTGCACCTGGAAAAGAAACATTTATTTTAGCATAAACTATTTTAAACTACGCAAACACAGCATATGTTTTTCTTTAAAATGAAATGACTTTAATAAAAAAGAATACAGTGATTGGATTTATCAGAAAAACAATTAATTTACATCCTAGAAAGGGTCAAGGATTTTTCTGTCTTTCTTTATGCCTGAATCAGTTAGAATGTGAGGAACCACAACACCTTCAGAAATACTGAGGCCCCAGCCTAGTGAGATGCTGCTTGGTTAAACTGTTAGGCTCCCACTGTCTCCTCAGTTGTGACCTTTTCCCTGTACCTCACCCTGAAATATAGAATTAGTGGAATATTTCTGTGGCACAGTCCCTGTACATGACTTCTATTTGTGTAACTAATTGGAAATTAACTTCAATTTAAAAAATTTGCATATGTTCTAACTTATGAATATGCTGAAGAAATACAGTGAATCTATGCATTTTGTGATTGTTTGTAGCCTTCTATTTCCGCCTTCCGTTCTGATCGTAGACATTAGTAATACAATTAGTAAATGAAGTCACGCTTTTTTCTTATAAGGAATGCTGTACTGACACGTGTTTCCATGTCAAGGTGAGGTCTATCCCAGATGACAAAGCTGCTGCTCTGCTGGTGCTGTCCTTCAGTGAAACACCATACTCGCTGCTACCTCTGGGCCTCTGTTCACTTCTCCCTGCCTCAACCCCTCTTCTCTCCATACTGAAATCCTTGCTAACTTTCTAATCTTGTGCTCAAGGTCATTTCCCACTTCCTCCATAAAGCTAACCGGATTGCCCTTTTCCTAACCTCAGATTATTTATTATTCATTTGCTATGGAGTCTATAGTGTCTATTGCTATAGACACTATTGCTATAGTGTCTGAAGACTGAGTTTCTTAAGACCAGGGACCACGGTATATACTTATTACTCCTGGACCCCCAGAGATGAGTCCAGTGGTATGCACAGAAAAGGGCTAATTAGTATTTTCTGGGTTGACTAAGTTATCCATATAGTCAGGACTCATTCACGCTAGTAATCTGAATATTTATTTTCATGTGGTTTTTTTTTTTTAGCAATAAAAATACATTCATTTAGAAAAAAAAGAGCTCAATAGATGATTCTGAATGTTTGCTTTATAAATAGCCATTGAATCACTGAATGTCATTACTGAAAGACATAGAAGGTGTCATCTCATCTAACCCCTCATTTTAGTTGGAGAAACAGGGGGAAAATGTGACTTGCCCAAAGTCACAAATCAATTCCCACAGAGCCAGTTAGAGGTTTCACATATTCTTTTTGCCTGTCCAGCTCTTTTCCTACAGTGTCTGCTGGGCAAATATTAGGGAAAAGCACAATCAAAATATCTGTATATGACTTAGATGTGGAAATTCTATGAACGGCCTAAAAAGGAGAAATACTTGAGATAATTTGAAACCATTCAGTTTGGTTTCCAAACCATCTAATTCAAAATTCAGATTAACAGGGAATTCCCTGGTGGTCCAGTGGTTAGGACTCTGCCCTTTCACTGCTGAGGGCCTGGGTTCAATCCCGACCAGGTCCTGGTCAGGATTGAACCCACAGGCTATGAGGCGCGGCCAAAAAAAAATTCACATTAACAATATACATGTCACAGACATAAAAGTAGTATTGTGCCCATCATATTAACAGTCTGTGATCGGAATCTCATTTCCAATCACCATAAACAAAAAGACCTAAATAGCTGTTAAAGCCCCATGTGCAGTAATAGTATGCATTTTATCCAGATAATATTAGGAGAGAGAGAGAGAGATGCCTTAAAGATAAATAACCTTTAATTCATGTTTAATTAACATGAATACTCTAGGGGGATTATTATGAAAACCTTATCAAAACATATTCTTCCCAAAGCATAAAGAACATAAAATGTTCTCTTGTTGAATCACTATAAACAGCAGTAAAAACGCTGGCCCGTAACACAGTGATCCAACGGGCCCAATAAAACAAGTAGGGCTGTCAGCGGTTCTCAATAGCTCTGCATTTTAAATAGTTAAATATGTTTCTTATTGATTTTCAGGTCTCCTGCCTCTCCAGAGACTCAGAGTCAAGTTTCTCTCACTCTTCCTTTTTCACTGCTCTACGGCGCTTTCTCATCCCCTTTCTAATTTATTTCTGACCTACTAAAAGCTGAAGGAAAAGTTAACCGAACTTATTGGAAGTAAACATGAAGTAAGAGCAATCAGGATCTGAGGTAAAGTCTGAGGGGGTCTCCTGGGAAGGAAGTATATGAATGTTCATGCACTGGCTTTATAATGTTTTGCTGGCTGTTCATAAACTTCCCAGGTTAACTTCCCAGAAGTTTGTTGTTAGAAAAGGATGGGTTAGTGATGTAAGGGTGTGGGAAAGGATATTCTATTATAATATCATAACACTGAAATTACATCATGAAGATCCCCAGGTCATGTTTTAAGAAGACTGCAAAGATGCCCAATTTCTGTTGTTCCTGAAGAACTTAGTCTAATTTTATGTAAGTGTTCTAAGAACTGTTATTACCTCGTTCTTTCACAACGTTTCCATTGTAGAACTGATCTCTCCATACTGCATCATCACTTACAACCAGACTGAAAGGTAAGAGAATCAAACAAAGTTATACTGTACTGTACTTCTAGCAAGCTCTCAAGAAGTAACTAAAACTATAAGAAACGATGAGAAATCATGCTATTGGGGGTTTATCTGCTCACTTGACTGACACATTTCTGGAGATAACATGATGCAGTCCTGAAAGTTAGCTTCAAGGGAAGAGGAATTACCTTGCAGCTCTGCTAGTGGGAATTCTGAGATAGTACATAGCCTCACTACACAAAAATTCTCTCACGGAGGAACGAAGCACAGCTCTGCCGTCGCCATTTCTATGGGTAATATGATAAAAAAGATTTTCAGTTATAATTAAGATAACACCAATTTTTATTTAGATGACTAAAAAAAAAAAAAAAGAAGTACCGGGAGTATGGGGTTTTTCCTGAGCCTTTTAATTGGAGCTCCCACTTTTCACCCTGCCTTAAAAAAAAAAAACCTAAATATTAGCAGATTTGTGTTAATATTGAGCAGAAAAGCTATTATTCAAGAAAACATGTAGTACCTGTTCATGTAAATTCCAATAAGATGGGCTCTTCCATCCCCGAGCTGATCTGCCCATATCCCAAACTAAAAGGGAAAATTATTCATGTTTATTAACCTTTAAAGTTTTTGTTGTAATTTATAATCAAAGTTACCTTGTCAAAATTGAAAATGGAATAGTGCATTTTTAAGATTATAACAATCAACAACCTGAATAAAGGTGAAAATAAAATTCAATCCATAAGACGTAACTGAAATTCATTTAAAAAACATAAATTTAAGACATATAATTAATTTCTTCATCATCTTATAGCTGAGCTCAAGTTTGTTAGGTGTAGAATACTGAGAACTGATCTATTTAATTCCAGAATAGGAACTAGGAATGATTTATTAGTAGAAAATTTGCCTATACTATACACATACAATATAAAATCAGGAGCATACTGTACCTGAAAAAATTGCTTTTGAATGTACATGGTTAACTGTTTCCAAACTTTTCTGTTAAAATTTGTTTGTGGTTGTTCAGCTCCCAGCTGTGCCACTTACTAGTTGTGGAAATTTGTTTGAGTAACTTAATCTCACTGAGACTGACCTTTCACTTCTGTAAAATGGGAAAACCCTTGCCAGATTGTTGTAAGAATGAATGTTCATATACGCAAAATGCCTTGCATTGTGTCCAACACACCCAAGTGCTCAAAAGATGGTAATTATTATTATTGCCAACAATTACTTGCTAAGTTAAACATCACTCTATTCTCTTAAATTAATCAATTAATCTTTAACTCACAAGAAAGTCACAGCAATTTCAACAATTGGTTCTGTGTTTCCTCTCCTTTTTTTAAAATCAGATTCCACACATTGAACTTGCTTCAACGTCTTGCTGTATTTCTAGAAGGTGCCTTCTTAATTGCTTCAGCATGTATAACATCCCCAATTAATCCTGACTTAATTTCTAGCAGTTCTAAAAATGTTCTACAGCTATCCTGGCAAAATTATATTCTATTTGCCCTTCTGAGGCTTTTATATTGACTCACTGTGTGGCCTGACTTTGCCTAAATCTCTTGCCAAAACTCCACTGAATGAATTCTCTAGCGATAATCACAGAAATGTTATATTGTGCTGCCCCAGTTTTCTCAATTCCATTAGAAAAACTTACACCCTAGCTTCATCACAAGAAATCACATCAGCTAATCTATATATGACACATTCTTTTAGAAACATCTTGAAGTCTCAATACACTAATATTAGAAATTAATGCAAAATAACTTCTTCAATAGGATAGCATTTCTACCAGCTGTTTATATTTGCATAAGGAAGTGATATTGGTGCTACTCTTACCTGGTGGCCCCCATATCTGTGAGCCAATGGAATGGATCCAGGTACTATCTTTTCGCCACTTACAAGCTGGATAAAATCATCTGTTTCTGAGACAGATAAATCAAGGTCCAAAATATCTTCTAGCACTTGCTGAGGCAGGAAAAGAAAAATCTTCTTACAAACTTAAGTAATCCTTTAATAGTTTTTGAGAAAATAAACTTTATGGAAGAAAGAAAATTAAAAGGATAAACTTCTTCCAAAATTACATTAATATTTTCTCAGAAGAGATGTACCATACTTTCTAGGATTATTTATGCTACTTGGGAAAATTAGGTCTATTAGATAGTTCTAAAATTGTTATGGCTTTCTTATTATGCATGGTAAAATAATATTCTTCCTAGTACATATTCTTTAAAGGAACTAGAAAAAAATAAATGTCCTATTGTTATCCCAAATTCATCTATATCATGAGAGAATAATTTAGAATTTGTTATTGGAGCCCCTTTCTAAGAATTTAACTCATTTACCCCTTTTTTCCACAAAAGTGTGTTTTCCTTGTAAGATAACTTTAAAATGAAACTGAGTACTAGGCTCCAGGCATAAGTATCAAAAAGTGACTTCTAAGAATGACATTCTCCAAGTTACAAATTTTAAACACAAAGATAATCATTTATCAATAGATTAACAATTTAACTCTGAAAAAAATATTACTAATTTTTTAGACAAAAGTTATAGTGAGTTAAGTGTTGTGAAAAAGTAAAGCCTAACCTTTGAAACTGCTACAAGATGTACTCTTGATTTGAAAGGAGTGGGGAAGGCAATTGAGAAAACACAGTTTTTCACTTTACGCACATAATTTTCTTTAACAGGATCAATTGGCAACACAGCTGATAAAAGAAAAAAGACAACCCTTCTTAATGTTCTCATTTGTTGCATATACAGCATTAATCGTCCTTAGAAAGCCTACAGTTGTTTAACAAAATCAACTTAAACTACTACTTTGTTCATACTTTGTTATTTAAAGACTTATTTTCAACCATATCTATTCAATATTCATATATTACAGTATATTAAACTGTCCAAGAAGATGGGAGATGAAAAAAGTTTAAAACAAGACACATACCCTGTCTTCAAAGATTTTCACTTATGGGAGACCAACGGGATGTGCAATTTATTTATAAATAAGAATATATGAATAAAATGAGGTGAGCTGCATTACAGTATCAGAATTACAGTACTGGCCAATCCAGTAGATCCAACCAAAAAAATATTTGACACTTAATCACATTCTTTCTGCCCTTCAGAAAAATCATAATTAATTGAAGGAAACAGATACATACATAAATAACTCTAAACCAGGCAACAGATGGTTTTACTAAATGTACAAAACTGCTTCCAATCCCATCAGAAACTTCAAAACATTTGATACGTGCCTGTTCACAGGGCTAGAATTCTAAAAATTGCCTCTAAAGAGATAAACTATGTTTCATGAAGTCCATGCACTAAAGCCCATATACTTTATTTAAAAAGCTGTAGAGAAAAAAAGAGAGCTTTGGGCATGCTTTAGATACTCAGAAAATGTTTACTTTTAAGTACAATTCTTAAAATCTTAATGTTTTCCTAATCCAAACAAATTAAAACAAAAAATAGAAGAGGACAGGTGTATTACTAAAACAAGGGACACAAAAACCTATGTTTCTGGATAGAGATATTATCAGGATGTCACTGTCACCAAATTTTTACTAAACATAATGGAAATCAAATCAAATTATTTACTAAACATAATGGAAATCCAGTCAAAAATCGTAGGATATTTTTTTTGAAGAAAGAAAGTGTAAATCTGAGAAAACACTTTTTTTAATAACAGAAATGGGAGCTTCCTTATCATTTTAAAAATTGTAAAAATAACTAAAAATATTGCTATCCCCAAAATAGATGTAAAAATCAATGGGACTCCATAAAAAGCACAGAAATAGTCCAAAGTAATGTAAGAATTCCCTATATAATGAAAACAATATTTTGAATCAGTGGAGAAAGGTGGCATCATGTCAATTTGTTCAATTGTTTGGAATAACTCCTTTTTATTCCACACAAGCCTAGGTGAACTAAATGTCAGTTATAATAGAAACAAGAGAATTCTTATATCTTCTCCATATGAGTAAAAAACACGCAAACGTGGGTCAGATTTAGCTCTTTACACTTTCCCCTAAGTACATGGTGAATAAGGCAGCATCATGGGGGAACAAATGGGTAGTCAACCAAAAAACAGATTTTAGTATCCATCAAGAAAACCTGACTATGATTAGGAGCAGATGATCCAATAGTGTATTTTCTTCTCTTTTAGGAGAGCCTCTGTGTGGAAATAAACTAAATTATATAATTAATGCATTATCTTTTAGGATGCTCTAAAATTTTAGTAGAGCATGGGCAGTATATAACGTTTCACTAATACTTATTTTTTTGTACTGATTGACTCACATTTTGGCAAGGCAGCTGATCACCTAACACCTGTGATCACTGGCCAGGGAACAAAAAAGACTAATTGCTTCAGAGGTAACCAGTCCTCACCCTTGTCACATTTAGCGAACTAATCAGTCATAGACTAAGACCCCAGAGAAAATTCCAAATGCATGTTAACCCGTTATCTTAACATTTCAGAGAAATCGGTAGTAGAAATAAGGGTATTATTTCAAGTCTTCAGAATTCAGTTTGGTCTAAGAATATGAAATGCACAAAAATTGCTCACCTTTCAGTGCAACTCTTCTCTCAATCAATGTTGTTACCAGAGTTACATTGATAATTCATTTATCAGTTATCTAATAACATCAGGATGAGGTGTTTCTATGCAGTACTATGAAACAATATATGGTTATATTTTGTATGTAATCTCTCCTTGGCTGTAAAACCTGGTCCTACCTAATGTTTTGAACAGTATCATCATTATGGAAATAAAATGTCTTCGAGTGTAGCCAATTCTCCAATATCAAAATAACTTTGAAAATGTTTCAACTGTACACTTATTCCATTTTTATCAGTGTGGCTAGCTGTTTCATTTGTATAAGTGCAGTCAAAAAGGCCCAAGCCATTTCTAGACTGTGCACGACAGGAGTCTGTTCTTTGGCAATTACTTGCACAGCTTAGACAATGTTTTAACTTTCTAGACTCATGCTTGGCCTAGTTGGGTCAAAGGAACTACTTTGTATTCTGCATGTCCTGTTGGTGGGTTATTGTTCATGGGAAGTTTAGCTATACTATAATGGTGGAGGCCTTCACAAATTTCATCTGCCTTCCCCCCTACTTAGCTTTGCCAAATTACATCTTTTTAAGAGCTAGGTTATTGTTTTAATCTGGGTAAACAATTTCTAAATGAAAATGGCATAACAGAATTGTGTAGTGCTCTATCTACCAACTATGTGAGCTTGGGCAAGACACTTAATTCCTATATGTTTCTCTACCTATAAGAAAAGGGCAAATGAAAATATTCTAAGTCACAGGATTGTTGCAAGTACAAGTGTTTACTGCAACACTCTATTTTGGCCAACTCCACCTGTGGATAGTTCTTAATACATAAACCTCGATCAAGATAAGCCACAGGTGCATATTAACAACCTTAATTTGTAAAGCACCTGACATCTTTTATATAATATTCTTCAAAATTAGGGGAAAAAAACCTCAATAAAACTGACATTTTAAAAAACTTCTTTATTATATGCTTTTATTCAGTTAAAAAATTTTGAAGATAAATGTAAAAATGTGCTCAGCTATACGGGTACTTGCATTCTTTAATGCAAAATGCATGAGTCAGAAGAACAAGAAAAAAATCAGAGCATCACATTTGCCTGTTTGCTGGTCTATTTTCTCATAAGAGTGAATTTTTTGAGGACAGAGTTAAGCTTCTTCTATTTCTGTATCCCCAATGCTTACACTTTCTCTGACAGGCTTTGTGCGTTTGTACGCATGTACTGAATGATTAATTATATCACTTCTCTTATAAAGACACCCTCTCATTACCATGAGAAGAGTAGATCTGGCCACAGAATTAAGGAAAGGTCTTTCTAACCCTTAACGGGCATTAATCCTGTCCATTCTCCAGTATTCCCCGGGCTGGTTACAAGTAGGTTCAACATTACCAAATATTAAACAACTTCGCACAGCTCAGTACACCCACGAGCGGGACTCACATATCCAGATGTGAGCAAGATTGCCAAACTAGGCCACAATATACCTATAAGGTTTTCAGAGGAGAGCGTCCAGAAGTCGAGAGACGAGGCTAATCTAACTTCTCTTTCACAATAGCCCTGCTCGGGGTTTGACTTGTTACTGTGAAGATGCAAAAGGCTGGCACTTCCTGCAAGGCCAGGTCGCCATAAGGAGCAGACGACGGCGTGGCAGGTAACACCCAAGAGAAGCAGCCGCGGAAACTGGAGCCTCCGGATTAGGCAGCACGACAGGAACCCGATGCTTCGCGTCCTACTTCTGCCTAAATACGCAACAGGAAAGTTCGTGATTGTTCGTCGGGCGCCCTGTAGCATTTCTAGATGACAGCCGGTCTAACACGGGTGCATTTTTGCGGAGACTGCTGGAGGCACCGGCTGGGCGGGGTCGGGGGAGGCCGCTCCCCAGAAGGAAGATCACGCTAGTTTCTCCCGAGCCAGCGGCGGGCGGGCGGGCGGGCGGGGTTACGAGGGGATCTAGCCGCCCCACCGCCGCTCAGCCCCCTGCGGCCGCTCCTCCTCCTCCGGGGCGGGACGCGCCCTCGGGAGAAGCGAGAAGGGGCGGGGCTGGCGAGGCAGAAGCTCTTCCGCTGCCGGGCTTCCGGCTCCGGGTTCCGGCAGGAGGGGCCGCCGGGCCAGAGGCGGGGCTGCAGCTCTGCCGCGACTTTCAGACGCGGACCATGGCCTCGTGCTGGTGGCGGTGGCGGCGCGGCTGCTCCTGGAGGCCGGCGGCGCGGAGTCCCGGGCCCGGCTCCCTCGGCCGCGCGGGACTGTCCGGGCTGCGCGCCGCCGCCGCCGCTGCATCCCGCGCGCAGGTGAGGCCGGGTAGCGCGCGCCGTAGCTGGGCGCAGAGGTCACCGCACTAATGACAGCGGCGCCGCAGAATGAATGAGGGCGAGCTGCACGAGCGGCGGGCGGGGGCTGCGGGGCTGCGCTGGGACGCGACCCAGGGCTGGCGGGGCACCGAGGACGGGACAGAACCGAGGGGTGGGCGACCCGCGCGGGGCTGCAGAGCCGTGTCCTGGGGACGGGGGAGCGTCTCGGGTGTGGGGAAGGGACGGTGAGAAGCCAGGTCCCGGGGAAACGCAGGTGTGGCCCAGTGGTCTCTTGGGGTATGCGTAAAGCGTGGAGAGCGTCTGCAGGTGTTTCCTTTCGAGTTACAGCCAGGGCTTCGGGGGCAACAGAACTTAATTGGGATTTTAGAGCAAAAGGTGCTCTGAGCGCTCAGA
The DNA here is from genome assembly GCF_011762595.2 of Tursiops truncatus. Lineage (NCBI taxonomy): Eukaryota > Metazoa > Chordata > Mammalia > Artiodactyla > Delphinidae > Tursiops > Tursiops truncatus. Next base: position 157,775,122 of record NC_047035.1, on the reverse strand, counting down.
GATACGGAGGGTCCGTGTAGCCTCGGAATAGGCGGAAAAGTCTCGTGGAGAACGCAGGGCTGATGCTTAGAGTGGACCGGAGTTCAGTCCTGCGGTAGTTGTTTCGGAGGGAGGGCACACCTGGACGGGCTGGAAGGAGAAGAGGCCTGAGGATGTCGCAAGTGGAGAAACCTTGATTTTTAAATCGACCTATGACTTCTTGAAGCAGAGTCAGAATCTGAGCACTAACCGTGACTCCCTGACGCTCTCCCCTGTTGCCTTTGGACTCCATCTCATTTTTCTCCCTTTCCGGTCAGTTTAGCTCCTGTGTATTGACAAGTTTCTATGGCTCTGTGAGTCCTTTGCCGCACTTTGTAGTGATTAATTCCTGGCGTACCACAGGCTAGGCTCGTACTGGTAAGCATAACCACGCAAGGCCTGTGGACTCACTGTCCTTTTAGAGACTTCTCCGGTCACATAGTAATTGTATGTGTTCTCCTCTCATCCTCCAGGCTCATTTTTTTTTAAAGTTTATTTGAATTTAGGACTCTTCCGTTTCAGTCAGATTTGGTGCACTTCCGTGTCCATCAAAGACCATTTCCCAATATGAAATATGTAGTATTTCTAAATGTCTACTTTGGGATACATATGCATACATAATCACAACTTATCCAAAATAGACATTTGGAGAGAGAATGGCCGCTGGGCTAGTCTGGATTAGGCAGTAAAGAGAGATATGGGAGAAAGAGAGTCTGCTGGGATCCATTTCAATACTGTCCTAGCCAGCCTTCAGATATTTCCAGTACCGCAGATGAGGATGTTATTTGGAGAGATGGATGCACCCACCACTGATGCTACTGATACTTCTTTTCTTTGATGCTCCTTATTTATTTATTTATTTTTAAATTCCATGCCCATTAAACAATTATCTTAGCCACAGAAAGGGTGCTTTCCTGGAGAGAATATGCTGGATGTCTTCCATGTCTGCCTTAATGACCACAAGGAGGAGCCTTGCTGGTAATGCCAGTACCGTGTATTTCTGATTCGTGTCAGTGGTATTTTTCACTGTAAATACATGAGCCTTCTGGTGTCTGCCTCAGGAGGGTGTGTTGTGGCTAGTTCAAGTCCGTTAGGGCCTGATAGTCCTTGGGGACGAAGAGCAACAACAGTAAAGCCACGCCCGTCTCTCCCAGCACAGCTCCATTTTTCCTGATGTTTGTATGTTCTCTCAACTTCTTCATTGGTAGTGTTCAAACATCTTGGAATAGGACAGAAACCAGTGTGTATATGATTGTAACAAATCGCTTGTCAGTATGTCTTGATTCTTACTCAACATTTTCTCTTTTTTAAAAAAAGTAACTTCATGAGAGGCAAGGTTGGCTTTCAGGGAGAATATGTGATGGAAAGACACAAAATCGGAATTGGGAGATGGTTGTTGCCTTGCTAGCAGTGGCACACCAAGTGGCTCCGGTCACACCACTCCCTTTGAATACTTTCCTGTTCTCCTGAGCACCTCTAACCTCACTTTGGGAAACATTGCCCGAAGGTACTCTTTTTTTTTTTTTTTTTTTTTTTTTTTTGCGGTACGCGGGCCTCTCACTGCTGTGGCCTCTCCTGCTGGGGAGCACAGGCTCCGGATGCGCAGGCTCAGCGGCCATGGCTCACGGGCCCAGCCGCTCCGCGGCATGTGGGATCTTCCCGGACCGGGCCACGAACCCGTGTGCCCTGTATCGGCTCTCAACCACTGCGCCACAAGGGAAGCCCGCCTGAAGGTACTCTTAAAGCAGAAGACAGCTTGGTTGAGTACATACCATATTAAATGTACACAGCTAAGAGCCTTACATATGATCTCTCAATTAATCTTAGCATCTCTGTGAGTAGAGATTATCAGAAAGCTGTCTCAAGGTAACTACCGGGAAATGTTGGGATCTGAGCCAAGATCCACCTTCCAGGCTTTCAACAAGCTACACTGTTGCACTGCCCAGTTAAGAGCCTCTGTACTAGCTGTGTAATTTTAACTCTTCACCCCAAGTTAGAGGTTAGGTCTCAGACTGAATAAGCATCATAATAAACCCTAAATTCGTGTGAATCATTCACGCATGAAGGCTGACAGAAGTAGGTTAAGTGTCATGTAATGGTAAAATGAAAGGATTATCACTTCTTTTCCGTAGGACATTTTAATGCCTAGGGTGTCATAAATGTCCTTACTGGTTTAATGAATATAATGCTATGGTGAAAATAGAACTCAGGACTGCCTTCTTTGGCCACTGCCTGCCTGGCAAAGTCAACCTTTATTGTCATTTTAGTATGTCTAAAGCAGGGTGTGTTCACTAAAGAAAATTCAGAAAATATGAATTTTAAAAGAATAAATCAAAAAGCTCCCACGATCCTATTTATTCCAAAATAACTATTTTTAATAGCCTGGTTTATATGCTTCTAAACCCTGTTTTCTGATTTTTTGTGTGTGGGTGTACACATTTTTAGTGGAATCACATAATGCACACAGTGCTGTAGGTGCTCTTTTCTTTTGATATATTGTAAACATACCCGTATTACCAGTTTTTCAGACTTTTCTGAATTTCAGGTTCCCCGGCTGTATAAGAACAAGTAGTTGTGAGAGTCAAATTGTAAGGCTTTATTACCTTCGTTTTCTTTTTCTACTGCTAAATCCATCCTTTGTCAAGATATTTTCTTCAAGTATTCTGTAAGAGCCCTTCACACATCAGATTAGTAAATTAGTAATTTTTGAAATGCCTGTGTCCCTGAATTCTTCAAGTTAGCTGCTGTGTCTGTGGGTCCCCACTGCTGTGCACAATAATTGTTGGAACTATTTGTCGGCACCACCTCTGAATCCTTTAGAAGTCGTCTCTTGTTGTTCTTGATCTCTCATTAATATTATCAAAATGTGCTGCTGGGCTTGCTTGTTTGTTGACATTACTTTTCAAGAAGTACCATTTCCAAGTATATTCAGGAACAGTGGCTTGAAATAGGCAGTGTTTGTGTAACTGTAAATTTCTTCCTTAACATTGAAATCCTTTCTTTTTCACTGTCTGGGCAGATGCTTTTGGGATCTTGATTATTCTTTGTTTTAAAACAAGTTAAGACTTTAAAAGAGTGTAAACAACACTAATCCTTACTATTCTCTGCCCACTCTTAGCTAAATGCAAGGGAATTGCAGATCTGGAAAGATAGATGTGAATATGGAGCAGTCTTTGGGGGAAGGGATAGATTATAGATGCTTTTTATTTTCTGCTTTTTTATATTTATATTTTCTGTAATGACGAATATTGCTTTTGTAATAAGGAAAGAAAACTTATTTTTTTCTAAAGTCTGCAGTCTAAATGGACAACTAAAAGGTTACTTTTATTATAAATTATGGGAGTTTTAATTTATCTAGTGTTATAAACAAGTTTTTCACAAATATTCTTACAAGTTTCTTAATACTTTTATTTTATAGATGTCCTATTTTAATCTTGTGAAGAGTTTAACATCTGCCTTTCCAAATATGTATAGTATATCACGGTAAGTTTATAATCCGTATTGCAACTAAAATTATTGGCCATACTGCCAGTAAATTTCTATTCTAAATTGTGATGGGCTAGTCCAACAAATTGGATATGCTGTTTAACTAAGTGCCACAATATCTGCTCTGTGTGATCTCTGCCTTTTGAAAAAATGGGAATACAGTTGTCCCTTGGTATGGTGGAGGGGGATTGGTTCTAGCCACGCCCCCACCTCAGATACCAAAATTGGGGATGCTCAAGTCCTATAATATTTGCATACAACCTACACACATCATCCCATATACTTTATTTTTTTTAAAGGAACATTTATTTATTTATGGCTGCATTGGGTCTTTGTTGCTGTGCGCGGGCTTTCTCTAGTTGCAGCAATGGGGGGGGGGGCTACTCTTTGTTGTGGTGCGTGTGCTTCTCATTGCGGTGGCATCTCTTGTTGCGGAGCATGGGCTCTAGGCATGAGGGCTTCAGTAGCTGTGGCTCACGGGCTCTAGAGTGCAGGCTCAGTAGTTGTGGCGCACAGGCTTAGTTGCTCCGCAGCATGTGAGATCTTCCCAGACCAGGGATCAAACCTTTGTCCCCTGCATTGGCAGGTGGATTCTTAACCACTGCACCACCAGGGAAGTCCCCATCCCATATACTTTAAATTTATTTATTTATTTATTTATATTTTTGGCTGCGTTGGGTCTTTGTTGACGTGTGCTGGCTTTCTCTAGCTGAGGGGAGAGGGGGCTACTCTTCGTTGCAGTGCACGGGCTTCTTATTGTGGTGACTTCTCTTGTTGTGGAGCATAAGCTCTAGGCACAAGGACTTCAGTAGTTGTGGCACATGGGCTCAGTAGTTGTGGCTCACGGGCTCTAGAGCACAGGCTCGTGGGCTTAGTTGCTCCGCAGCATGTGGGATCTTCCCGGACCAGGGCTCAAACCTGTGTCCCCTGCATTGGCAGGCAGATTGTTAACCACTGTGCCACCAGGGAAGCCCCTCATCCCATATACTTTAAATCATCTCTAGGTGACTTATAATACCTAATACAATGTAAATGCTGTGCAAATTGTTGTAAATACAATGTAAATGCTGTGTAAATAGTTACCAAGCATGGCAAATTCAAATTTCGTTTTTTGAAACTTTCTGGAATTTTATGAGTTTATATATTTATATATATAAATATATATTTTTATATATATAAATTTTTTTTTCAGTTCGAGGTTGGTTGAATCCGCAGATGCGGAACCCATAGGTATGGAGGCCCAACTGTATAAAATTTAAACTCAGAACACAATGAACATGGTTTATATTTCTTTGATTTTGTGGGTTCCCAGGGTCCTGGTTATAAAAATTGATGTATTGTTGAGCAAGATCAGAATTCTGTTATGTTTTTCTAAATTATAATGACCTTTTTATATTCATACTTAATTTCCAGCAAGTATCTGGGCTTAAATTTTCCATCATCATACTCTGCTGTATATATATGCATAGGTCTGTATAATTCTTACTTAAAAGTGAAGTTATCTCAGTAAAGTAACGCTCAGTCTTCCACTGTGTGCATTTCTGCCTCTCCAGGTTCCATCACGTGACGCCAGCAGTGTGCTGCTGTAGTAGAACACGGAGCGGTGAGAAATACACTGATCCTTTTAACCTTGGCTGGAGAGACTTGAAAGGTCTGTACGAGGACATCAGGAAGGTAAGATATTTTGACGATGCTGTAAAGTAATGTTGATTTCCTAGAATTATGAGCAAACAGTGCAGGTTTTCACATGTGTGCCTTGCTGTTGCAGATTTGATTCCCAAATGTCAGGTTTCAAATGTTTCTTGAGCAATAAGTGTGGGGCATCGTGGAGGATGCAATGCAAGTTACTGTCCAGAGGGGGGTGATGGCAGAATTGGGAAACCGAAAAAAAAGGTACAGGCAGCAGGTACACGTCCAAAGAGTCATCTAACCTTTCCTTGCCAAATCCATCCCGTGCTCCAGGCCTGGTGAGGCTATGAAGCCTCCGGTGACTCCTGCTACTGTCTTCCTGTCGGGTTCTGAATATCAGTGCCAGGCTGACCCAAATAGGGCTTTCTTCGCTAAGCATTCTTTTCCCAAAATTTTCAGTGGCCCCCCAGCCTCACGTGGATTTTCAGATGCTGCCCAGAAATGTTCACGTGCCCCTGGTCAGCTTCCTTCCCGTTTCAAGGTTCTGCACTTTGCCCCTGCAGCCCCCACCCGACTCTCCTGTTTCCACCACTTCCTGTCCAGTGGACCAAGCAGAGGCCATGAAAGAGGAACTCCCTGAACGCCTGCTCTGGGCCGTTTGCAGCCCACACTGCTGCATGCCGGCCTCCTCCCCTCCCATCTCAGTGAAGTCAGGGTTCCCTCCTTTCCAGCTTCGTCCCTGTACCTCTGGTTAAGTCCCATCCCCTCTGCCTCCTCGGGGCCCTAGGAACTCCTCCTGCAATTCCCTGTTCTCCTGTCTATCTGCAGACTCATTCTCTTTCAGATCCATTTTGGATGCTCCAGTTTCTTCCTGTTTGTCTTTTAAAGGACCATCCCTTGACCCTGTGTCCTCCTACCCCTTCCCTTCCAGTATTCTTGGCCTCTCTCTCTCTTTTGCCCCTTCACCACTGCTCCGCCATCGCACTGTGCCTTCCTTTCCAGCCTCTCCTCTGAAACTGACTTTGCTTCCCTCCACCAAATCCAGTGGGCACTGCTGGTTTGTATCTTCCCGGGCTCTTTGAACATTGGACACTGTTCCCCACAGCCCCCTCTGTGAAACCCACCTCTTGGCTTCTGCACTCTGCTCGTCCTCCTGACTCTTAGGCCATCCTTCGGTCAGCTTCCTGGGTTCCTCTCTGTCCCCTCCACCCCACCCCTATTAATTGTGCCGTCCCTGGGGTTCTGTCGGCTCCTCTTCTCTCTCTGTCTTCAGTTTACCCATTCCCATGCTCATGAGTCCCACATAATACCTCCAGTCCAGATGGAATTTTCTCTCCTAAACTTTGCTCACTGGGCAGCTCCCTGGCATGTCCGTGACTGTCTCGCACTTGGCAGATCTGAAGCTCTGCCTTTTCCTACAGATTGTTTTTTCTCTTGTTTGTCCTGTTGATTGGAGGCTGCCACCCAGGAACCCGGGGAGGATCCTCGCTGCAGCCTCCTCTTCCCCTCCACACCCTCCTCGTCTCGTCTGCCTCTTGCCTTCAGTCCCCAGCCTTGCTTTCCTCCTCCCGCCCTCAGCCTGAGCCAGAGACGCCCCCGTTGTGCTCCCAGAGCAGCTGCACTTACCTCCATGACAGCAGTCCCCCCTCAATGTTGTTTTCCTTCCCCCATCTAGACTCTGAGCTGCCTGTAGGCAAGGGGCCGTCCTATTTATCTTTGAAACCTCTGCGTTTATTATCGTCCTTGGCACTGAGTCAGTAACTGAGGGAGTGAGTGGCTGGCCTGCTGGACCGTGTTCACTTGAGCCCTGCTGAAGGTCCTTTGGGTCCATTTGTAGCTCCCATTGCTCCCAGGGCATAAGCTCTGGTTCTCTCCAGCAAGTCCCTGAGGGACAGATACAGTAAACACACATGCCCATCACCAGGAAGGCTCTCCCTCCTCTTCAGAAATCAAAATCCTACTTATCCTGTAATCCCCAGTCAAAGCTTATCTCCTCCATGAAATGTTCAGTTTTTCTCGTCCACACTGATCTCTCCATTCTTTGAACTTTAATGCACTTAACGTACGGCATTGTTCAAGTTACCACCATATTATTCACTGAATATTTCACATTTTTTAAAATTTTGCTTTCCCAACTCAATTGGAAGCTCCTTGCCATCAGGTAAACCATGTCTTACACTTTCCCTATGAACCTTTGGCTTGTGTGGCTAAGTAACGGCTGAGCCAGACTCTGACCCCTGCTCTTCTTTCTGGCCACGTCTCGTCTTCCAGCCCGATACCCACTGACCTCCTGCTTCATTGGCTCCTACACTCCCCATATTTGTCCTCTCCCCTCCATCTTCCAAGCTGCAACCAGCCCTGTTTCTTTGTCTCTCCAGCTGTCACTGGCCATCTGGTGCTTTCCTCCCCCAATCTGCTGTCTCTTGGAGTCATGGGGCGGCAGCAGTGCCCACCCCAGCACTGAGGCCCCTGGGGGCGAGCCAGGCATTGCTTGTGGCCCAGCCACACACAGCCAGCTTTATGGCCATACAACATTGGAACCGTTTCCTACTGAGTGTTGGATTTTTCAGTTGAAATGAATATACTAAAATCAAAGTTTTGTGAAAGAAATCCCACTGACTGTGCAGTTATGATGCTGTATTGACACAGAGAAACTTTGTTTCAGGAACTATTCATATCTACAACAGAACTTAAGGATATGTGTGAATACTACTTTGATGGAAAAGGAAAAGCCTTTCGACCAATCATTGTGGTGCTAATGGCCCGAGCCTGTAATATTCATCATAATAACTCCCGGTGAGTTATTTACTTTCTCCCCTTTATTGGTTTTATATTTGGCAACCTTCCTTCCCAAGGTTACTGTTTAATCTCCTGTTTAAGAATTCACTTTGTGGTAGTTAGTTTCTAGCTTTGTGTTCCCAAGGTCACCCTGGAGTCTAGTCTGGGCATCTTCCTTTTCCATGCTTTTTAGTATCCGTGGAAGAACAACTTCAGCTGCAAATAAACATTTTGGAAAGAATTTTCAAAGCCACATTGAGTTTTCTCATTCAGAAGTAAAGAATACCAGGATGTATGCATACTTGTAATCATTGTACACACGGGGCCATTAGTCCAAAGGTTGATGGTTATAAAGTCATGAGTTAGGCCTGGATTCTGGGCACCACACCCACTGCAGGGCCTGACTTCCTGTGGCCTTTGGAAACGTGCCAAAGAAAAATCTTCTTAAAAGAAGGCATTTTGACTATCGGTCTTCAACTTCTATGTTTCTTAAAAGAAGGCATTTTGACTATCGGTCTTCAACTTCTATGTTTCAAATATGTGTAAATTTTTCAAATATTAAAACAACTGCAATGTTTTAATATTAAAGGAAAACGACAATGGACCCATTGCCATTATTTTTTAGACTCTTTGCCATGTTACTGGAGTGTCTTCATAATTTTTTTTGTTACATCATGTAATCTATTGATATAACCTCCAGTAGACAGTAATAGACTCATACATTTCCCTAGTGTTGAACATTTGCATTGCATTCCCTTTTCTCTGTAGATAGCACTTTAAGGAATGCCTAAGGTTTGCCAGCACTAAATTTAAGGTTGCTGTCAAAACGAGTGTCAGATGTTGCTTCTTAGCACATGCTTGCCTCTGCCCGCAGCCGTTTGTGCCCCGCTGCTGTGCCTATCCAGCTCCACGATATGATTCCATGCTCATGGGTGCCTCCCACTTACCCTGAGACTTTCCAAGTGCTCACAGTATAGTTTGAACAAGCAGTGAAATCTCTGGCAGTGACCATTTTCCCATCATCAGGACCACTTTCACCTTGCCGGAAGGCAGGGCAGCAGAAATGCTCCCTCTGAACCAAACTTGAAATACGTCTCACGTGGTCTAGAACTGGGTTTCTCAGCTGTGACTCTGCTGACATTCAGGGCCAGATAATTCTTTGCCGCGGGGACTGTTAGGTGTCTTGTAGGGTGTTTGGCAGCCCCTCCCCTAGTTGATGATGACCAAGAAATTTCTCCAGACATTGCTAGATGTCCCCGGAGGAGCAGAATCGTCCCTGGTTGAGAACCACTGGTCTAGAGATAGTGTGTGTTTATATTTTTAATTTCTCAGATTAACAATATGGTTCATCACCCTCACAGAAAACAAGGGAAGGAAAATATTCTGCATTGCTCACCTTAAATCCTGTCAGCTGTTATCCCCAGAGTCAGTCTTCAATTTACCTCATTGAAACTGTATAAACTGTTGTTTGCAGAAAAAAATGGGAGACTATATACCCAGAAAAGGCATTGCTGGTTTAAAGAAAAGGAAGTTCAATTCTGCCTTCTCCAGGGATGTTCTGGCTACAGCTTAGGGCTTGCTGAAGGCACAGTATGGAGGCATCAGGATGTGAGTCGTGACTGTGGCGTGCATTTGGGTGGTACAGTAGCCTAACGATATTATTCTCCAAGCCCCAGCTTCTTGAGAATACTTACTTCCTAAGGACCCTTTTGGATCAGGCTCTTAATAGGGCAAATATCGAGCTGCTAACTTCCAAGCCACTTAAAGCAAGAGGGGATGGGGAATGGGGGGAGGGCCTGGGCCATTTGTGATTTTGCTTGCTGAAAGAGGTTTAGAGCCATGTGGGGCAAAGGTAAAAGATTCTGGGCAGGACCACGCAGGCCTCTGTTTCTAGCTGATGCCACCAGCAGCCATTCCACTACTTCACCTGCCTGCTTGCTGGTGTTGGCAGAATTGCGAGAGGCCTGCTTCATCATTTGACAGTCACAGTTTAATGGCTCCTCTAAGGCTTATTAGACGACATCGTCTTGCTTCTGAGATGTGTATTAAATAGGTTAACAGTAATCCTGGAGGGGATTTTGGAAAACAGAATAGAACAGATACCTTAAGAAATGGGGGGTGGGGGAACTATCTTCTACTGAGTTTCTCTTTTTCCTGTATTAAGCTTGTCCGTCGTCCATTATGTGTTCCCTGCTACATCACTTCACTGGGAGTTCTTAACCTGAGGTCCGTGAAAGCTGGGGTGGGGGTGGGGAGGTCTGTGAGCCCCTTAGAATTGTGTGCAGAAATTTTCATATGTTTGCACGTAAAGGTATACATGGCTTATAGCATATTCTTAAAGGGTAATATGGCCCCCAAAACCTTAAGGCTTCATCTTTATTTTTCTTCTGTGCATCCTGATAACTACAGTACCTGGTCAGGTAAGGTAGGATGCATACAACAGATAATCAGACTTGAAAGGTCCAGAAAACAGAGTTGTGGTGGATTCTGAGCCACGCTGCCCAGAACCCCCTTCCCTGAAGGACCCTTTGCCCCAGCTCCTGGGGCAGTGTTGCCGGTGGAGAGCCTTCAGTTCGCAGCCTCTTCAAGGGTTGCCCCAGCTGCAGAGAATCCTCTCACCTTAGCCAGTCCACGTCCAGGGACTGACAGATGAAGGGCCATTCTAGCTCCAGAGCACACAATGGAGTGGCTGCGGCTCTGGATGGGCCTGCACTGCAGAAACTTCTCCCTCTACCCTATCCTCTTGTCTCCTCCCCTCAGGTGTTGATCCCAAGGGCATTTCTGAGTAGACATTCTGTACTTTAAACGTGAGAGTGCTTTCCCGAGAACCCAACCCTCAACAGAGTGCAGCAAAACCCAACTACCTGTGGGTCAGAACTTACCTTATCAAAGAATCCAAGTCAGAACTGAGCTTTATAAAGAATAGATTCTATGAAATTGCTCTACTTATTGACCACAACACAATTAGTGTCTCTTCTCAAACAAGCCAAACCTGTCCTACTCAGAGACCTCATTGAAGGCACCTGTTCTTATCATCAGTCTTGACACCGTCAGTTTCTCGTGGAAATCTTCTGGCACTGGAAAGTGGATATCACTGCCAGTGATTAGGATAACAGGCCTACTCAAGTTACATTGGGCACAGATCTGTTGATCTTGACTGTACAAATAGTCAAGTGGCATTGAATCCCACTAGTCTAGTTTACAAAGCCAGACATTTGATTAGATAGAACAGATAAGATGCAGTTTTCACATTAGTAAATAGGTCAAGCTTCCAAATGCGATAAAACTCTTAAATTCAGAGGAAGTAACTTTTGTGATTGTCATAAAGACAAAGGAAACTACAAAAGCTTACTCTAGGGAAACTAACAAAACAGTCATCATCACAGCACCAGCTCACATGAATGATTCCTAGAGTCAGGCCGCTAACGATTCTAGAACCATTCTTGGTTTCTGTGTGTTCTGCATCATTGAGCCAGCTACTGCTGCGGCGGCTTATGGGTTAGGAAGGTTGGTGCCACGAGAAATATTTTTGTCTTTAACCTAGGAGATGGCACTCTTGATGTGTCCATACTCAATTAAAATGGATCTTGATGTAAAGTCTGTGATAAGGGATATGTGCTGAGGTAGAGGAGGCTTTGATAACCAGGTGGTTGTCCATTTCATGGGTGAGGTCAGGCCCAAGCCTGAGGGGAACATCATTGAGAGCAAGGCGGCTATGGGGCTTTGAACATGGTGTGTGCTCACTCGTTGGCTCCCACCACCCAGGGGGAGGCTGATTCTATCACTGAAGGAATCAACGTCTACACGTTCATCAGCTGTGCTCAATTTGAAAAACCCAAATGCTGCATTATTCTTTTGCACCCTGGATCCTGTGGAGAAAGCCAGCCTGGATAAGCTGCAGGTCTGAGATATCATCATGGAGTCACTCTCCACATGTCCAGGGCTTCCAAAATGCAGTGTTTCTTCAGTGGCAAGAAGATAACCAGGAGCATGAATCCTGCATCATTTACGATGCAACTTTGCAGACATCTGTTTTTATCTGGATATAAATCTGAAAGATTCAGGAGCTGCTGCTCTTGAATGTCAGTTAATTTTTCTTGATACTAAAACTGCTGATGGATTCATTACCGTTAGGATCAAGCCTTAAACCGCTCTTCCCTCCAAAGAAAGGCAGTCTCCACTGTAGTCTGGTGTGCTTGTTTGGGTTTTCAAAGGTGAATGGCCAGTGACCAAGGAAAATGACGTGCTAGGCAAGTTGGAGCTCACAGGTATCCCTCCTGTACTCTGCTGTCCCTTAGAAGGAAGGCACCTTTGATGTTCATGCATCAGTGTGCCAGTAAGGAATACAGGGAAAGGGAACAAGACCGCAGTGGCTGGGGGCAGAGGCCAGGGAACAGAAATACTGGGCCGAGGATGAGAAACGAGAGTGAGGGCTGGGCAGGAACGCCTTCCGTCCCCCGCGTTCAACCTGGACGCCGCTGCGGAAGGGGAGACACTTCAGGGTCGTGTCAGTAATGTGGAGAAACAAGATTTTAGACAGATGAAGTAAAATCAAGTAATTTTAAGAATCAGATCACTGAAAAGGAAACATTTGCGCATCAGCAGAGGAGGATGGTGAAAGTAAGAAACTGTGTTAGGCTGAAAAATGGCCCCACAAAAGTATGCACGTCCTAATCCTTGGGACCTGTAAGTGTTACATCATATGGCAAGAAAAGGGTCTTTGCAGATGTGCTTAAGTTAAGGATCTTGAAATGGGAGTGTCATCCTGGATTATCTGATGGGCCGGAAATGCAGTCATTTGTATCCCTAAAGAGGGAGGCAGAGGGAGATTGCCGTAACAGAAGAGAAGGCCGTGTGAAGATGGAGGGGAGAGACTTGAAAGTGGCTGCTTCAAGCTTGTGGCCACAAACTAAGGCCCTCCAGCAGCCAGCACAACTGGAAGGAGCGAGGAAAGGATTCTCTCCTTGAGATTCTGCAGGAAGCCTGGCCTTGCCGATACCTCCATCTCAGTTCAGGGAAAATGCTTTTGGACTTGTGGTCTCCAGAACTGTGGCAGAATTTCTACTGATTTAAACCACCAAGTTTGTGGTGTTTTGTCACCGGGCCACAGGAAACTGGGACAAACCCCATCGTTCACATCATATCGCACAAGTGTGGAGAGTGTGCCTGCTGGGACTTTTCTCTCCCTCTGGAGGTACCGCTTCCGGATGCACCAGATCTGGCAGTGCAGACCCAGGGGGGAGCTGAACACTTTCCACATTGTCAGTAGTTGAGGGACCCAAACTTGTAGCAAGTCAGCTCAGTGGCAGATAAAGATAGAATCTTAAGTGACGTGGATATATTGTTCAGCATACTGAAAACTTGTGTACTTTTATCAGGTACACAAGTGTGTACTTTCATCAGGTAACAACTAGGAGATGCAGTTCACATCCTGAAGAATTTTAGAGACAGACAGAGAGAGACTTTGTTTGCATTTTAACTAGAGAGTTCTTCAGTACCAAACTGATAAAGTGTTCATTCGTGCCTTTAAAACTCGAGATGATGCGAAGTGTCAGAGAAGAGGAGGTCACCCTCCCATGACTGTGCCTTTCAGAACAGGGGAGACCTCCTGCCCTCCAGCTCCGAAGAGACTTGGGGAGTCGTTGGCATAAGACCTTTAAACTGGGCCCCCAAGTTTCAGGTCATGCCTGCGGTTTAGAGGCGGGGCTGCAGGGGGGCAGCAGAGGCTGAGCTTGTGTCAAATCCCTTCTCAGGAGAAGCTTCCGTTTGGGGCTTGCAGTCAGTCAGGCGAATACCCCACTTACAGAGCAGCATGTCCCCAACTTTGTGTGTCAGAATCACCAGGACTGCTGCTTCAGAATGCCAGTTCCTGAGCCCCATCATGAGGGATCCCAGTTCCTAAGTCTAAGGAATTTTCAGTCTGTATTTTCAAGAGTATTGATTTTGACACAGTGGGCAAGAGATGATATTTAAGAAACACTAATCTTGTCAGAGTTCTCACAAACAAAGTGAAACGCTTCTGTTTAGAATTGGCAGAAGAAAATAAACAGAAGAACATTGGGAAATAGAAACAGCCTTCTGTAACCCAGCTGAGAACTCTGGTCTTTATACAACCTCTGTAGCTTTGGGAATAGAAGCTTCTCTGTCTCGGTTAGAGTGAAACCACATTTACTATTTAAATTCTTCTGCTTCCCTCAGTTGTTGCAAATCAAGGTAACCCATTGAGAAGGTTTGACTTTCTTTTTGGAGACAGTTTCCCCACACTGGGGGTTTACTTGTCATTTCTTTAAGACTTGGCATTATATATCAGTATGAATAGGAGGAAAAAGCATTTTATTTAAATCACATGTGAGCTTGGTGAAGGGTATGTGGGGGGTCATTATATTATTCCATCTGTATCCGTCTGTGCTTGAAATTATTCATTATAAAAATATTGTTTGAAATCTAATGAAGAGGGAAAAACCTGACTGTTGTGAGGGGCTGGCTGAGTCATCGCACGCTCTTGCAGGTGTGAAGGATGGAGGACAGAGCCACCTTTCGAGACTCAGACTCGGGGCCTCATTTTCTCCTGCTGTCTCGCCTGACTGGTTTTTCTTAGCACCTCTCCCAGAAGTTGGGAAAGTGTGGCAGCTCTTTCACAGCAGGAAGTAGACATGATGCCCAGTTTTTTGAAGGCATGACTCAGTTCGGTACTTCGAAGATTTCATCTTCAAAACAGTGTGAGTTGTTTCTGTGATCTGTAAATTTGGGTTGCAGACCATTATGCTGTACTGTGGATACGTAGTGACAGTATTTTCCAGATAGAAGCTGGCACATGTTAAAGGCTAATTGTGCAGGAAAAAGTACATCAGGTAAAATGATAAAGCGTCTAAAATGTGATGTTTATCCTATGTAGGGGCTGTGTCACGATGCCAAAAACTTTCTAAGCAAGAATCCTGATTTCATCAATTTAGCCGTAGAAAAGGCATTTTTACATATATGTAGTCTATGAAATTTCAAGATATTTTAAGAAATCTTTGTTTTAATATCTTCAAATTACAAAAAACTCCAGTGTCTCAGTGAGTACTGCCATTTTACTGCAGCTTCCCAGCAGGACCCCTGCCTGCTGACGTAGTTTGTGATAACGGAAGTGGTGCCCGACCTCTAAATACATGAGAAAGGCTTAGAGGTCTTACCAGTTGTTTAAGGTAAGATCTACTATTAATGAGTAGCAAGTGTATATTTCATCAGACTGAAATTCATTGAGAAAATGTTCTAAAGAAATAGTCTTTCTATTTATGTAAAAAACAACGGTAAAAGTCTACATCTTTTCTTGTGCATTAAGACAGGATCCAGTAAATTTACCTGAAAAATACTTAAGGTCCAAGCTTCCTTCTATAGGGTCTGTGAGTTTCTCACAGAAGGATTCAGAACAAGCTCTTGGAAGCCATCCAAAGCTCCATTTTCTCATAAACTAAAGTAGTTTTACAGGATGATTTGTCCCTCCCCTCTGTTTCTTTACTTCTCCCTCCTCAGAAGAATGTGTTGTGATCCAGAAGTGTTTAGAACTGTTATAATTGTGACATTAATAAATAACGAGCAGCACTTTACAGTTGATTTCTGGGCTAAAAGCAGTTGGAAGATTCTGAGGTTTAGTTCTAAAAATCTTAAGTAAGAGTTGCTGGTAAAGCACCATATTTTAAAATTACATTTCAAGCAAGACGGGAAGATAGTCTTCAGGCTGATTTAGTGTTTGTAGTTAAATTCCAGCATCTTTAATGTTAGTTATACTTCATTTTTCATGGCTTTCTGCTGGATCGGAGGAATTAGAATGAGCACTGGCTTTTGCAGATGTTCAGATTAGGTTCTTAAAGAAAAAAAGCCACATTTCAGTATCCCTCTCTCTTTTCTTCCTTCTAAGAGAGAACGTGGTGATATTTGAAAAGTAAGCTATAGGAATAAATAAAACATTTAGTTAGCGTGTGTTTGAGCCAGGCTTCTGTGTTAGATTCAGAAAATTCAGTTGGTTATTTCTCCAGTTTGATTTTCTTAAAATTCAGTTTTTTTAAATTCCCATAGATGATGATGGTGAGAATAATGATGATTAAAAAGAAATTGGGGCTCCCTTTTAACTGTAAAAGTCACATCCAAGTATCTTCTTGGGAATGTTTCTCCTGTATTTTGTGTTAAATCTGGAAAATGAAAGTTTAAATTTCTAATGCACAGGTTAAATTTGGATTGGAATTCATATTCCAATATGAATTATCAATTCATATTGGTAACCAATATCAATAGCCAATTGGAATTATGAATTCCAGCTCTCTTGGTTATCAAGGTCTTCTTACTAAATATTTAAGACATTATTAAAAGCTTTGAACACAGTGACCGTTGGTTCTTTCATACACTTCTTTAGAATGCTCTTCACCCATCTTCCCCATCCACCCCTGAAATTTAATTGTAACCTAACTGTAAACTTGACCAACTGACCAAGACCACTGTTATAGGACATAACGATGATTCTTCAGCCAGATACCCAGACATCTCAGGTGTTTATCCTTTTTTTGTTGTTAATTATACAAATTCTACTTCTTAGTGTGGTGTCCCAAAAACATAATCTTGGTACAGGGTATCTTGTGCATTTTTAAAATGTTCTCCAAATGATAGAATTGGCTGTGTAGGGAAGCCAAAGTTTTTATATAGTTTCTCTTAGAGAAATAAAATTCTTTATCCTAGATCCGATGTCCAATTTTCACAAGATGATTGCTGAGAAGGTTATAGGCGGTGTCTCTGTTAAAAAGCATTGCTTTCTGTTAACTAGAAACGTGCAAGCAAGCCAGCGTGCCATAGCCTTAATTGCAGAAATGATCCACACTGCCAGCCTGGTCCATGATGATGTCATTGATGATGCAAGTTCCCGAAGAGGAAAACACACAGTTAATAAGATCTGGGGTGAAAAGAAGGTATGGCTTTTTGGTTTTTTAAATCTTTCTTATTAAATCCCATACTCTTTGGATTGCATTTATTTTCCAGATTTGTCTCATTAAAAAGTAAAATATGGGCTTCCCTGGTGGCGCAGTGGTTGAGAGTCCGCCTGCCGATGCAGGGGACACGGGTTGGTGCCCCGGTCTGGGAAGATCCCACATGCCGTGGAGCGGCTGGGCCCGTGAGCCATGGCCGCTGAGCCTGCGCGTCCAGAGCCTGTGCTCCGCAACGGGAGAGGCCACGACAGTGACAGGCCTGCGTACTGCAAAAAAAAAAAAAAAAAAAAAAAGCTTCATCAAATGTGGTCTTCCAGCTTTCAAAATAGTTTTCATGTCTGGTCTATATACAGATGTTTGATCATGGATAACAGCACAGAAAAATAAACTTAGTGTTTCTGCTTCTTCACAGTTTTATATAAGAATTTGGTTAAGGAAGGAGATTTTTGTAGTTATCCAAAAAGCATATTTCATGAGGAATCACACCTTTTACTTTGGGGCTTACATTACTCAGATTCACTTTAATTGTTTAACCATTTACTAACTGCCACATGCAAGAGTTTCAAGGCAAGTAAATAAACAAAACTAATATATATATATATATATGTATATGTATAAATATACACACATATATACACACACATATTCATACACATCTGTATCAATCTCAGAGGGATACTGTTCTCCCATGAAATTTTTACCTTTTTAAATAGAAGCTTTATAATTGAATAGTTCATGTATATTTTAAAGCATATTTCCACGTTATTTTATTAGCATTTCTTGAAGCGGGTGTGTAGAATGTGGCATCTTGTTTAAGGATGTTTAAATCATGGGTTGAGGAAGGGGATAAAATTCAGCAAATAAAAGGGAAGACCCACGGGCCTTCTGGGAGCAGGCATCTCCCGCCACACATGCCCTTCCCTTGGCCATCCTGCCCATTTGAAGCACAAACAAAACATTAATGTGAATGAGTTTTCCTTCTCCATACCTTCCCCGCCCTCACATGTCTGTAATACCTGGTTCCCACCTGTTTTCTAATCGTATTCAAAGAAAAAATATACCTTCATTATTATCTTTACATGCTGGTTTTTCTTTAGCGCACATGATTTTGTTAAATCTTTTTATTTCCGATTTTAGATGAAAAGGTTTTGTGTCCTATTGACAGAATTCTATACATCAGAATGTTGGTAAAAAAGGGTGGAGTTTCATTTTGGAGAGGCCCTGGGTAACTCTATGACATGTCCTGCAGTCTGCTGTGTCTGTTTTCAGAGCCTGTCCTTAAAGCTTTATACTTGAGCCCTTGGGCAAAGGGGGAGGATTAAGTGAACAAGTTAAGATTTTTCTCCTGACTGGTCGCCTCTTGTGACTGCCTCTGCTGTTGGGGTCCCCCATCCTTTTTTTATTATTATTAATTAATTCATTAATTTGTTTATTTATTTATGGCTGCGTTGGGTCTTTGTTGCTGCGCGCGGGCTTTCTCTAGTTGCGGTGAGCGGGGGCTACTCTTCAACGCGGTGCTTGGGCTTCTCATTGCGGTGGCTTGTTGTGGAGCACGGGCTCTAGGCGCGCAGGCTTCAGTAGTTGTGGCTTGCGGGCTCTAGAGCACAGGCTCAGTAGTTGTGGCACATGGGCTTAGTTGCTCCACAGCATGTGGGATCTTCCCGGACCAGGGCTCGAACCCGTGTCCCCTGAATTGGCAGGCAGATTCTTAACCACTGCGCCACCAGAAAAGTCCCGGGGGCCTCCTTTGGAAGACTGTGTTTACACTGTCACCTGCCTCTTTCAGCTGCAAGGCTGGTCTGCCCTGCATGGGGCCACCTGCTAGTCTCCCCTTTTTTGCCCGTCAAACAAAACTGCTGTGTTACCAATAAAAATCCATTCGTACAGCACCTCCTCCATGAACCCTCATTCCCCTGTCTGGGTCCCTATCCCTTCTTTCCCTTAACCCCTCACCCCAGCCATCCCCAATGTGGCAGCTTTAGTTCCAAATGCTGGAAGCTTTTGGCCTCTGGGATCCCCAGGGCCAGGAGAGGAAAGAGGCAAAAGCCTAGGGATCCTGAGCCCTCAGCTGCTAATGATGTAGGGTGGATGATGGATGTGTGTGTACCTATAAATCATAATGTGTACAATAACTTTATATTTTTTATTTTATTTATTTTTGGCTGCATTGGGTCTTCGTTGCTGCGTGTGGGCTTTCTCTAGTTGCGGCGAGTGGGGGCTACTCTTCATTGCGGTGGGCAGGCTTCTCATTGCAGTGGCTTCTCTTGTCACAGAGCATGGGCTCTAGATGTGCGGGCTTCAGTAGTTGGGGCACATGGGCTCAGTAGTTGTGGCTCGTGGGCTCTAGAGCACAGGCTCAGTAGTTGTGGCGCACAGGCTCAGTAGTTGTGACGCACAGGCTTAGTTGCTCTGTGGCACGTGGGATCTTCCCGGAACAGGGATTGAACCCATGTCCCCTGCATTGACAGGCAGATTCTCAACCACTGCGCCACCAGGAAAGTCCTACAATGACATTATAAATGTATATTTACATTTACATCAAGATACCTTATACAGTATATGTTATATAAAATGACTAGTTGGTAAACATACTGAACATCACTAATTTTAGATACTAGAGAACTAACAGACAATAAAAACTTGGGACTTCCCCGGCGGTCCAGCAGTTAAGACTCCACGCTTCCACTGCAGGGGGCACGGGTTCAGTCCCTAGTTGGGGAACTAAGATCCCACATGCCACACGGTGCAGCCAAAAACAAAAACAACAACAACAAATAAAAAAACTTAAAATGTGGTTATGTTGCAAATTCTGTGGATTCAAATTCCACAAACTCTATCATTTATAACTACTCTATAACACCTATCCATATCTTTAAGTATGCAAATTAGTGTATTTGAGTACAGCATGTAATTCGGTCATGAATAACTTATAATTAGTTGCAAATACAATGCAGACGTTTGTTCACAATCTAAAGAAGATTGGGAAAATATTGATTGGTGTTCAGTGAAAAAAATATTTTGTCCTGGAATGAGGGGCAGTGTAATAGCGTTCTAAGAGCATTGAACTTGGAGCCAAGATTCCTTGGTTTAGTTTTCATTGAGAAAAGCATGGGTTGGGCCGTGCACTGGTGTGTACTAAGTACTAGCTGGATAATTCCCGCTACATGCTCTTAGGAGTTGGGTAAATAGGAAAAATGTGGGAAGACAGCAATATCCAAGGGGTGCTGTGCTCACAGAAGATCAGAGTGAGGGATCTGAGTGAACTTCCTGCAGGTGCCGCCTGAGCTAATTCTGCACATGAGTCTGCCAGGTGATGAAGGGGAAGGACTCTTTTGAGCAGAAGAAACAGTAAGTGTAAAGGCACAGCCACATAGTTTGATGGGAGAGCGAATGGTCCAGCATAACTAAATGAAGGCAGTGACATTTTGCTGGGGCTAGGGATGAAGCCAGAGGGTCAGGTACTTCCGTCTCTAGGCATTCATTTCTTCAGCTCTGAACTGGAGAGGCAGACTGGGTCATCTCTGAGAGCCCATCCAGTTCAAACAGCATCCCAAATCTGTAGCTGATTATAACGTAATCCTGCTGAGGAAGAGGAAGGGGAAAAATATATCCAGGATGACCCCCTCCCTACCTCCCATCCTGTTTCTCTTCTGAGAAGTTAACTTCATTGTTGGCTCCGATGCTCAGATATTTTTCTCTGAAAGTTTTCTTCTCTTCTAGGCTGTCCTTGCTGGCGATTTAATTCTTTCTGCAGCATCGATAGCTCTGGCACGAATTGGAAATACAACTGTTGTATCTATTTTAACCCAAGTGATTGAAGATTTGGTGCGTGGTAGGTTAATTCTGACTTTTCTTCTTTTTTATTCAATCTTATTTTTTTGCCAAGCAAAAAAAACCCCTCACATGACCACTTTCCTTTTTTATAGGTGAATTTCTTCAGCTCGGGTCAAAAGAAAATGAAAATGAAAGATTTGCACACTACCTTGAAAAGACGTTCAAGAAGACTGCAAGTCTGATAGCCAACAGTTGTAAAGCAGTATGTACGTTCTGTTTCTTTTCAAGTTAAAAACAAACAAACCTCCTAGTTCTTTCTTGGGAGTTAATTCTCCTAGAAAAAATTTCACTGGAGAACCTTAAAATAGTAACCGAAATCCCAAGAGGTCATTGAGAAAAGAATTGCATCCCCAGACAGTGGAGAACTTCTGCTGAGGATTCCATTTTTGCTGTCTTCCTTTGCTATGCAAACATCAACTTTTCATCTTTCCTCCCAAGAATTGAATCAAAATAAGCTTTATAATATAGTCCCCAATCTAATTTCCAAATGCTATAACATTTTTTTAAATTAATTTATTATTTTTGGCTGTGTTGGGTCTTTGTTGCTGCATGTGGGCTTTCTCTAGTTGCGGTGAGCAGGGGTGGTGTACGGGCTTCTCATTGTGGCGGCTTCTCTTGTTGTGGAGCAAGGGCTCTAGGCATGCCGGCTTCAGTAGTTGTGGCACGTGGGCTCAGTAGTTGTGGCTCGTAGGCTCTAGAGTGCAGGCTCAGTAGTTGTGGCGCATGGGCTTAGCTGCCCTGCGGCATGTGGGATCTTACGAGACCAGGGATCAAACCCGTGTCCCCTGCGTTGGCAGGCAGATTCTTAACCACTGTGCCACCAGAGAAGTCCCTAAATGGTATAACGTTTTGAACAACTTATCGTAACTAGTTTCTCTTGTGATTATCACACACACTGTTTCTTACGTTTTACATATAAAAAGTAATGAAGTACTGTGTTCTTAAGTATGATATTGACCTGGGAGAAAATATATAACTATCAGATTGTATTAGTGTTCTATATACTTTTTTTATGAGTAGTAGATCCTCCCAGTTATATGAAATATAGACAAGCCATTTTCCTTCCGAGTATAAATTGAGTGTGAACCATAACTTTTTTTACCCCTTGCTTTCTCTTTGGCCTTCCCTCTACTCTTCGCATAGTTTTTCTTTTTAAAAATCAGTTAGTATTATCCTTAATCTGTAGACTAAACTGTGGTATTCACTGCTAGCCCATGAATGAGAGACAATTCTCTCCATAGAATTGTTCATCTGACTGTCTCTCAGCCTAGCAGATATAAATGAGATGAAAACTGGGCAAGTAAGAGTCCCTTGTAATTAAAGCAACAAGAAAGGAAGACTTCTAAGGGCCAAATGTCAGTTGCTGTCATGATACATAATTATGTTAGGTAATAATTATACCATAATTACAGTTAAAGAGAGCTTTTTCTCAGGCCTCTCAGGTGAAAAAGTCCTTTGCCAATAGTGCCTCTATTTGGAAAAGTGTCAAGAAATGTGTAACTGTAAGCCAGAAAAGAATGAGAGCAACATTTCTTCCTAAAAAGACCTAAGTGAAACCCTAAGGAATGTGAATTATGTAGAACATGCTGGCCACAATCTCAGCCATTTTTGTCTTTTTATTGAAAGAGCATTTCCTTTTTTTATTATTATTATTTCCAAGAAATTGGGAGTGTAGCTTTCTAAAAAAAGAGAGACAGACAACAATATGATAGACACTAGAAAGCTAAATAAAAGAATAACTGACTTAAAATGGGGGCCATAAAGCTGTGACCTTAATCCTTCATTGGATTTTGATGCCAAAATCTCCACGAAGATGGAGACCCATCCTCATAAGGCACATTACTGTGTCAGGGGAAGCTCAGCAACAACTTCACAGGCCTGAGACTGCAGTTAGAAGCACTAGCAGGTAGTGGGGCTGTTGGAACTGGAAAACCTGAGGGTCATTGTCCACACAGGCCCAGGGCAGCAGCGTGACATGGGAGCCAGAATATGAACTAGTGCACTCAGTGATCGAGTCCTACAAGGGCCCGCAGAAGTGGAGCCACGTCATCAAGGAAAGAGTTAATTCACTCTCCTCTGCTTAAGAAGCCAAGACAGGATAGCACGTGTATTCGCTTATAAAGAGGACCTCATCCTTCACAGATCAGCAAGTTAAAAGTGGACTTGCATATTAATATGGCCCGAACCTCGTTAAAAATGAAATGTTTTTATACTGTCCACTAGGAGGCATGCTGGCATCACCCCAGAACTACCCACTTTTCATGCGATTTATTCCTAAGCTCCAGAGCTGTTGCAATAATAAAGCAGAATCTCAGTGTGAGCTCTCTGAATAAAAGTTTCTATATTTAAGTGCCTATGGGTAGAGATGTTCCAGAGGTGTTATATATTCAGAATTGCTATGTTTGTGCAATCTTGCTACTTAAAACGCAAAGACGTGAGCTCTGAAAGAACGCATGCAAAGCAAATTAGAGATGCCAAAAGGAAGGAGTAAGGAGAATTTAAACATCAGAATCATTATAGCAGAACTAATGGAATTCCAAGATGTTAGGGGAATTTGAAGGAAACTTAATAGCTTATAATTCATTGTCCTAAGAGCTATTTAATGGAAAATAGTATTAAGATTAAGAGAGGGCTGTTTAGGATTGCTTTGGGACACTGATTGATGTTAAAAATAGAAGTAATCTTGAAAGATGATTGGCTCCTTGTTTCTACACATAGTCATGCAAAATACGTTGTGTAGCTTACCAATGAACACTATGCCTCGTTCCCCAGAAAATCTGATGGGAATGAGACCAGAGGGGTGGCCCATCCGGTGTTACTCAGTCAGACAGCAGCTGAGCTGGGATTTGAACCCAGAACTGGGTATGATAATCCTGCAGATTCATGTATTTTTCTCATTTCTTTCTGAATTTCTTTTCTCTCGAGTGCTGCATGTGGCCTGGAATCAGTTGACTGTCTTCCTGTTACCTCATTTTCAAAGCTACAGAGGGCCACCACAGAATTTCGGTTTGTGGGTCATATCTGCTGAACACCTATTTTTGGTTATGATATTCTTATCTAATCTACAAATAGACCTTATTCAAATTTTAACAGTTGTTGTAATATTGTTATATCAGTAACAAATGGGAAAAATTTTTTTCTGGCCCAGGATATCATGTGGCATTTAGTTGTCAAGAATCTTTTTTTTTGTTTGTTTTTGTTTTTTGCGGTACGTGGGCCTCTCACTGCTGTGGCCTTTCACGCCGTGGAGCACAGGCTCCGGACACGCAGGCCCAGCGGCCATGGCCCACGGGCCCAGCCGCTCCGCGGCACGTGGGATCCTCCCAGACCGGGGCACGAACCTGTGTCCTCTGCATCGGCAGGCAGACTCTCAACACTGCGCCACCAGGGAAGCCCTTCTTTTTTTTTTTTAATTGAATTATAGTTCATTTGTAGTATAGTTGTGTTAGTTTCAGGTGTACAGCAAAGTGATTCAGTAATATCTGTATCAGATTATTTCCACCATAGGTTATTATAAGATATTGCATATAATTCCCTGTGCTGTACAGTAAATCCTGTTGCTCATCTGTTTTACTTATAGTAGTTTGTATTTGTTAATCCCATACTCCTAATTTATCCCTGCACCCTGTGGTAAACATAAGTTTGTTTTCTATATCTGTGAGTCTGTTTCTGTTTTGTATATAGATTGATTTGTATTGATTTTTAGGTTTCACATATAAGCGATATCATATATTTGTCTTTCTCTGACTTACTTCACTTAGTATAATATTCTCTAGGTCCATGCAAATGGCAATATTTCATTCTTTTTTGTGGCTGAGTAATATTCCACTGTATATATATACACCACATTTTCTTAAACTGATCGTCTCTTGATGGGCACTTGGGTTGCTTCCATGCCTTGGCTATTGTAATAGTGCTGCTATGAACATTGGCGTACATGTATCTTTTTGAAATAGAGTTTTCATCTTTTCTGGATATACGCCCAGAGTGGGATTGCTGGATCATATGGTAGCTCTATTTTAGTTTTTTAAGGAACCTCCGTACTGTTTCCATAGTGGCCTCACCAGTTAACATTCCCACCAACAGTTCCCTTTTCTCCACACCCTCTCCAGCATTTATTTGTAGATTTTCTGATGATGCCCATTCTAACTGGTGTGAGGTGATACCTCATTGTGGTTTTGATTTGCATTTCTCTAATTAGTGATGTTGAGCATCTTTTCATGTGCCTGTTGGTGATCTCTGTGTCTTCTTTGGAGAAATGTCTATTTAGGTCTTCTGCTCATTTTTTGATTGGGTTGTTTGCTTTTTTGATACTGAGTTGTATGAGCTCTTTGTATATTTTGGATATTGACCCCTTAATGGTCACATCATTTGCAAATATTTTCTTCCAGTCCATAGTTGTCTTTTCTTTTTGTTGATGATTTCCCTTACAGTACTGTGCAAAAACTTTTAAGTTTGATTAAGTCTCATTTGTTTACTTTTGCTTTTATTTCTTTTGCTTTGGGAGACTCATCTAAGAAAATATTGCTGTGATTTATGTCTAAGAATTTTTTGCCTATGTTCTAGGAGTTTTATGGTGTCATGTCTTATATTTAGGTCTTTAAACTATTTTGAGTTTATGTTTGTATATGGTGTGAGGGAGTGTTCTAATTTCCTTGATATACATGTAGCTGTCCAGCTTTCTCATCACCATTTGTTGAAGAGACTACCTTTTCTCCATTGTATATTCTTGCTTCCTTTGTTGTAGATCAACTGACCATAGGTGTGTGCGTTTACTTCTGGCTTCTCTATCCTGTTCCGTTGATCTATCTGTTTTTGTGCCAATACCATGTTGTTTTGCTACTGTAGCTTTGTAGTAGTATTGTCTGAAGTCTGGAAGGGTTATGCCTCCAGCTTTGTTCTTTTTCCTCAGGATTGCTTTGGCAGTTCTGGGTCTTTTGTGGTTCCATGTAAATCTTAGGATTAGTTGTTCCAGTTCTGTGAAAAATGTCATGGGTATTTTGATAGGGATTGTATTACATTTGTAGATTGCTTTGGATAGCGTGGCCATTTTAACAATATTCTTTCAATTCGAGACTGGGATACGTTTCCATTTCTTTGAATCATCTTCTGTTTCCTTTATCAATGTTATATAGTTTTCAATGTATTGATTTTTCACCTCCTTGGTTAAGTTTATTCCTAAGTTTGGGTGTTTTTTTTCTTTTTGATGTGATTTTAAATGAGTTTTTGTTTTGTTTTGTTCTGTTTTGTTTTTACTTTTTCTGATATTTCATTGTTAGTGTAAAGAAATGCAACAGATGTCTTTTTATTAATCTTGTATCCTGCTACTATGCTGAATTCATTTATTAGTTCTAATAGTTTTTATGTAGAGTCTTTAGCATTCTCTATATAGAGGATCATGTCATCTGCAAATAGAGACAGTTTTACCTCTTCTCTTCCAAATTGGATACCTTTTATTATATTTTTTCTTGCCTGATTGCTGTGGCTAGGACTTCCAATACTATGTTGAAAAGAAGTGGTGAGAGTGGGCATCCCTGTCAAGTTCCTGAATTTAGTGGGAAGGCTTGCAGCTTTTCACCATTGAGCGTTATGTTGGCTGTGGGTTTGATGTAAATGGCTTTCATTATGTTTAGATATGTTCCCTCTGTATCCAGTTGGTGAGAGTTTTTATCATGAATGGATGTTGAATTTTATCAAATGCTTTTTCTGCATTTATTGAGGTGATCATGTGGTTTTTGTCTTTTCTTTTGTTAATGTGATGTATCATATCGATTAATTTGCATATGTTGAACCATCTTTGCAACCCTGGAATGAATCCAACTTGATTGTGGTATATAATCTTTTTTATGTATTATTGGATTTGGTTTGTAATATTTGTTGAGGATTTTTGCATCTATATTCATCAAAGATATTGGTCTGGGCTTCCCTGGTGGCGCAGTGGTCGAGAGTCCGCCTGCCGATGCAGGGGACACAGGTTCGTGCCCCGGTCCGGGAAGATCCCACATGCCGCGGAGCGGCTGGGCCCGTGAGCCATGGCCGCTGAGCCTGCGCGTCCGGAGCCTGTGCTCCGCAACGGGAGAGGCCACAACAGTGAGAGGCCCGCGTACCGCAAAAAAAAAAAAAAAAGATATTGGTCTGGGGCTTCCCTGGTGGCGCAGTGGTTGAGAGTCCGCCTGCCGATGCAGGGGACACAGGTTTGTGCCCCAGTCTGGGAAGATCCCACATGCTGCAGAGCGGCTAGGCCCGTGAGCCATGGCCGCTGAGCCTGCGCGTCTGGAGCCTGTGCTCAGCAATGGGAGAGGCCACAACAGTGAGAGGCCCACGTACCACCCCCCCCCCAAAAAAAAAAGATATTGGTCTGTAATTTTCTTTTTTTATTATGTCTTTGTCTGGTTTTGGTGTAAGGGTGATGGTGGTTTCATAGAATGACTTTGGGAGTGTTCCCTTCTCTTTAGTCTTTTGGAATAGTTTGAGAAGGATAGGTGTTAAGTTCTTCTTTGTATGTTTGGTTGAATTCCTCAATGAAGCAATCCAGTCCTTGACTTTTGTTTGCAGGGAGTTGTTTTTTTTTTTTTTTACTACAGATTCTATTTCACTTCTAGTGATTGGACTGTTCAAATTATCTGTTTCGTCTTAACTTAGTTTTGGCAGGCTGTATGCTTCTAGAAACTTGTCCATTTCTTCTGGGTTGTCCAATTTGTTGGCATAACTGTTCATAGTATTTTCTTATGATTTTTAGTATTTTTGTGGTATCGGTTATAACTTCTCTTCTTTCATTTCTTATTTTGTTTATTTGGGTCCTCTCTTTTCTTCTTGGTGATTCCTGGCTAGAGGCTTGTTGATATTGTTTATCTTTTCAAAAAACCAGTTCATGGTTTTATTGATTTTTTTAAAAAAATAAAATTTTTTATTTATTTATTTTTGGCTGCATTGGGTCTTCGTTGCTCTGTGGGCTTTCTCTAGTTGTGGTGAGCAGGAGCCACTCTTCGTTGCAGTGCATGGACTTTTCATTATGGTGGCTTCACTTGTTGCGGAGCACGGACTCTAGGCTCGCGGGCTTCAATAGTTGTGGCACGCAGGCTCAGGAGTTGTGGCTCGCGGGCTCTGGAGCACAGGCTCAGTAGTTCTGGAGCACAGGCTTAGTTGCTTCATAGCATGTGGGATCTTCCCAGACTGGGGCTCGAACCCATGTCCCCTGCATTGGTAGGTGGATTCTTTTTTTTCTTTTTTCTTTTTTTTTTTGGCGGTACACGGGCCTCTCACTGTTGTGGCCTCTCCAGTTGTGGAGCACAGGCCCCGGACGCGCAGGCTCAGCGGCCATGGCTCATGGGCCTAGCCGCTCCGCAGCATGTGGGATCTTCCCAGACCAGGGCACGAACCCGTGTCCCCTGCATCGGCAGGCGGGCTCTCAACCACTGCGCCACCAGGGAAGCCCAGTAGGTGGATTCTTAACCACTGTGCCACCAGGGAAGTTCCTATTGATATTTGAATCTCTATTTTATTTTTTTCTTCTCTGATCTTTATATTTCTTTTCTTCTGCTGACTTTGGGTTTTGTTTGTTCTTTTTCTAATTATTTTAGGTGGTAGTTTAGTTTGAGATTTTTCTTATTTCTTGAGGAAGGCCTGTATCACTATGAACTTCCCTCTAAGAACTGCTTTTGTTGCATCCTGTAGATTTTTGTAAGGTTGTCTTTTCATTTTTGTTTGTCTTGAGGTATTTTCCGATTTCCTCTTTGATTTCATCATTGGCCCATTGGTTTTTCAGTAGCATGTTGTTTAGTCTCCATGTGTTCATTTTATTCCCCCTTTTTCTTTCTGTGGTTGATTTCTAGTTTCATAATGTTGTGGCCAGAAAAGATGCTTGAAATAATTTCTGTCCTCTTAAGTTTGTTGAGGCTTATCTTGTGTCCTGGTATGTGGTCTGTTCCTAGAGAATGTTCCATGCATGCTTGAGAAGAATGTGTATTCTGGGTTTTTTTAGATGCAGTGTCCTGTAGATATCAATTAAGTTCAACTGGTCTGTTGTGTGATTTAGGACCTCTGTTGCCTCATTGATTTTCTGTCTGGAAGATCTGTCCATTGATGTCATTGGGGTGTTAAAGTCTCCTACTATTATTGTATTCCTGTCAGTTTCTCCCTTTATGTCTGTTAGTATTTGTTTTATGTATTTAGGTGCTCTTATATAGGGTGGATATATGTTAGCAACTGTAATGTCCTCTTGTATTGATCCCTTTATTGTTGTATAATGTCCTTCTTTGTCTTTCTTTATGCACTTTGTTTTAAAGCCTGTTTTAATTTGAATATTGCTATGCCTTCTTTCTTGTCCTTCCCATTTGTATGAAATGTCTTTTTTCATCCCCTCATTTTGAATCTGTGTGTCTTTCGCTCTGAAGTGGGTCCCTTGTAGGCAGTATATTGTAGGTTTTTGGGGTTTTTTTGTTTTTATCCGTTCTGCCATTCTGTGTCTTGATTGGAGCATTTAGTCCATTTGACATTTAAAGTAATTATTGACAAGTATGTATTTAGTACCATTTTAAACCTTGTTTTCCAGTTGATTTTGTAGTTCTTTTTTTTTTTTTTTTTTTGCGCTATGCGGGCCTCTCACTGCTGTGGCCTCTCCCATTGCGGAGCACAGGCTCCGGACGCGCAGGCTCAGCGGCCATGGCTCACGGGCCCAGCCGCTCCGCGGCATGTGGGATCTTCCCGGACCGGGGCACGAACCCATGTCCCCTGCATCGGCAGGCGGACTCTCAACCACTGCGCCACCAGGAAAGCCCGATTTTGTAGTTCTTGTTTGATAATTTCTTCTTTTTGTTTTTCCTTTTGTGGTTTCATGGTTTTCTTTTGTATTATGCTTGAGTTCCTTTCTTTTTTGGTTTTTGTGAATCTGTTGTATGTTTTTGATTTGTGGTTACCCTGGTGTTCAAGTATGTAGACTCATAACAGTATCTACTTACTTTAGACTGATAGGTTCAAATACATTCTGAAAGAGCTATATTTTTTCGCTCCTGTCTCCCACATTTTGTGATTTTGATGTCCTATTTTACATCTTCATGTTCATCGTTTTGCTGTTAATTGTAGTTATAATCACTTTTACAGAATTTTTTGATTGTTTTTTAATCTGTGTGCTGTCTTATTTAAGTGATCTTCAGTCCTTTTATATATTTGCCTTTCCTATTGTGTTTTTCTCTTTCCTATAGATTCTTGCTTCTTTTCTATTTAGAGAAAGCCTTTTAATATTTCTTTTAGGGTAGGTTTAGTATTGATGAGCTCTTTTAGTTTTTGCTTGTCTGAAAAATTCATTCTCTCTCCTTCTATTCTAAATGATAATCTTGCTGATTAAAGTACCCTAGATTGTGGGTTTTCCCTCTCAGGACTTTGAATATATCATGTCACTCCCTTCTGGCCTGCAGAGATTCTGCAGAGAAATCAGCTGATAGCCTTATATGGGGGTTCCCTTGTAACTGACTCTGTTTTTCTCTTGCTGCCTTCAGAATTCTCTCTTTAGCTTTAACTTTTGCCATTTTAATTGTGATATGTTTTGTTGTAGGTCTGTTTGGGTTCATCTTGTTTGGGATTATTTGTGTTTCCTGTACATGGCTATCTATTTCCTTCTTTAGGTTTGGGACGTTTTCAGCCATAATTTTTTGAAATGCATTTTTGGTCCCCTTCTCTCTCTCTTCTCCTTCAGGAACCCCTATTATGCATAGGTTGGCACGCTTTATATTATCCCATAGATCTCGTATGTTGCTTTCATTTTTTTTCATTTGTCTTTCTGTGTGCTGTTCTGATTGGGTGATATCCATTATTCTGTCTTCCAGATCACATATTTGTTCTGTGTCATTTAGTCTGCTTCTAGATTGTTTTTTATCTTGATAAATGATGTGTCTAATTTTGATTGGTCCCTCTTTACAGTTTCTAGTTCCTTGTTACGGTGATCTGCATTTCTTTCAATAGTTTTTCTTAACTCCTTTAGCATTCTTATTACCTCCTTTTTGAACTCAGGGTCTAGTAGACTGGTGAGCTCTGTTTTATTGGTTGTTTTTTCAGGGTATTTCTCTTGTTCTTTTGGGAGTAATTCCTCTGCTTTTTCAATTTCACTTAACTTTCTCTGTTTCTACGAATTTAGGAGAATCAGTTGTCTACTGTGGTCTTCAAGGGGTGCTTTTATGTAGACTGTGAGTCCAGTATTTTTGGTGTGAGGCCTGTGTTTGGTGTGGATGCCAGCCGTGTCTTTCCTCAGAGTGTGCTGGCTATTATCCCCTTGATAAGGGGTGTGATTGGTGTTGTGGTGACCAGAGCCTGCACTGGAAGTTGGGCAGGACCTCCTCTTTGCTCTGTGGCTGTCACAGCCCTGTCAGGGGCAAGGTCTGCTCCCCAGGTGTTGGAGTAGGTGCCCTAAGGGTTGGGTTCAGTAAGGCTCTGTTGCCCTTGAGAGTGTGCTCTGTTCCAAAGGAGGTGAGTGCTGAAGCAGGTGAGGCCCATGTGGCCACCATGAAACTATGCGCCACCAGTGCAGGCATCTGCACCTCTGCCCAGAAGCAGCCCAAGGTCATGTCCCTTTCTCTGTTGTTTTTTTCCCAGATCTAGTGCTAGGCTGTGGTGTGGAGTGGGCTGGTGCTAAGGGCTGGGGCATTGTGGCTGCAGGTGGCTGTGCTGCTGCCTGGGACTTGATCTGCCTCTCCCAGGACCTGTTGGCCCCAGAACCAGCTCCAAGCTGCGGTGTGGGGCGGGCAAACCAGAGCATAGCTGCTGGGGAATGAATTGCTGCATACTCCTCCCCAGGGGCTGTCCGCCCAAGACGAGCATTTCTGTGGCATCACCCGGTGTGTGCACTAAGTCTGCATACCAAGTCCACCACT
Organism: Tursiops truncatus; assembly: GCF_011762595.2. NCBI lineage: Eukaryota > Metazoa > Chordata > Mammalia > Artiodactyla > Delphinidae > Tursiops > Tursiops truncatus. Next base: position 157,743,558 of record NC_047035.1, on the reverse strand, counting down.
GACGGACCCAGCCCCGCTATGTGCACGCAGACAGTGGGCTCTGAGGTTCGGCCTGGACCATGCACCAGGCCCTCCCAGCTGTCTCCATGCAACTAGACCAGGTCCTCTCCAGGACCCGTCCACTCCGTCCTTCTGAGATTCAGTGCCTAGCTGCTGTTTATACTAGTAGCCCCGTCTGGCGTGCGTTTTGGACTGGGTAGTGCGATGAGGTGGCAGGTGTCAGTGCCCGTTTTGGCTGTGACTGCTGGTAAGCCCGCACACATGCACTCCTCACGAGCAGAGTCCAGCCCCTCCAGCCCCTCTGTCTGTCCCAGTGGACCTCCCAGCAGACGGGGGGCTCCCCAGGGTGAGGGCCTGCCTTTGTGGACCTCTCCTCCTTCACCATCCCTCCCAGGGGCACCAGTTTCATCCTGATGCCTTTTTTTTTTCGGCCTATGCAGTTACATAGAGATCTTTTTTTGTAGCTTTAGTTGTATATGAAATCTTCTGCCAGTTTGCAGTTGGTTTCCTGTGAGAATTGTTCCACATGTCAGTGTATTTTTATGTGTTTGTGGGGGGAGGTGAGCGCCACGTCTTCCTGCTCCGCCATCTTGCTCCCCTCTCTGTCCTGAATCTTCAGTCTCTTCTAACCTGGAACAGTTCCTCAGTCTTTCTTTGCCCTTGTATAACCTTGATATCTTGAAGAGTCCAGGCCGGTTATGTTGTTGAGCCCCTCAGGTTGGTTTGGCTGGTGTTTCTCAAGGTGAGGCCCAAGCTTGTGAATTTGGGGCAGGTACAACAGAAGCAGTGCTGCCCCTTCAGGCCACCACATGGGGAGGCCGGGTGCACCATGGCCCTTTGTCCTGTGACCGGTCCGTTCATTTTGATCACTTGATTAACGTCATGTCTACCAGGTTCTTCCATTTAAGTTGACTGTTTTTCCCTATTTGGGGGAAGTATTTTGAGATTATGTAAATGGTTCTGTTTCATATCAAACTCTGACTCTGCTTTTAACGTCTATTTGTGATTCTTTCCTGAGACAGTTGCCAAATGACGGTTTCATTCCATCATTCCTCCTGCACGTCAATTCTGCAGTAGACTTGGTATTTTATTCTAAGGAAGAGCTCATTCCATCATTTCTCCTGCACACCACTTCTGCGGTAGACTTGGTATTTTATTCTAAGGAAGAGCTCATTCCATCATTCCTCCTGCACGTCACTTCTGCGATAGACTTCGTATTTTATTCTAAGGAAGAGCTCATCTGTATGGACTCTTGGGTTCTATTTTAGTCTATGGATTGTAACCATTACTGTTATTTTAATGCTCAGTTGTCCCGTATTTGGCCAATGGGAAAGGCCCTTTAACCTGACTCCTGTGTCCTATTAATCTGTCCCTGTCATTCTTTCAGTACTTCCTTAATTTCTGGCAGGAGATGTTCCAAGCTTGTCTTGTCCTCCCCAGCGCTGGGATCCATCATTTCTCCAAGGGGTGCTGGTTCCTTTTGGTGGAGAATGGTATTTAGAAATCAAGACCTGGACACTGGGTATCGTTGCTCCTAGGCTCTCCCAGTGGACAGAGCTAGGGAATTTGTGTGTGTATAATCTCTGTATGTGGATATGTGTATAGCTATGTCTTTCTCTATCCATCTGTGTTTATTCAAACCCCTGAGGTATCATATTTTTATCATACTATAGGTTTCATGATTTATACCAACATTCTGCCTTTCCATACTTGTAACTTCCTTCCCCAAAAGTAAGAAACGTGGACCCCATTCTCTGCAACATATTTATTTGCTCAATCCTAGAATATACCATACGGGGTTAAAAGTTGATGGCTCATATCTCTATGAAAAAACCTAGTAGTTCAGTATTTATAGTTCCTTTTGTCTTTAGCTTGAGGATAACATTGTCACAGTTCTGTGTTCAAAATTTACCTTTCTCCCTGTCTCGCTGCAGTGGTTTTATTATTTGAAATATGGTTCGGTTCCTTTTTATTCCATTTTAGGGATTCCCTTCCATTCTGACTGATTTTGTGCTTTGGTTTCGAGGTGATTGTTGTTTCTAGCGTGTGAAGCATTAACGTGGCTCCGGAAGTCAAGTGTACAAGAGGTGGCTGCCCGCTCATCCCTTTCACCCTGGCCGTACCCGATCCTTTCCACCCACCCTGTAAGTCACCAGTCTCCTTAGTGTCTACTTCCTCCTTCCTGGGTTTCTTTTTACACAAATGAGCACATACATGCATGTTATTTCCCCTTCTTTCTTACAACAAAAATCAGTATTATACTCTACTGCTTTCTGTGTTGCTTTTGCATTTGCTTTCTGCAGTTAACAGTATACAGTGGATGTCAGTCCATGCCGATTTGTAGACTCTTCCTCTTTTTAAACAGCTGCATCGTATCCCACCGTGTGGATATGGCATGGTTTACTCAGCATTCCTATATACGGACATCCCGATTTCTGATGTAACTACAAATAACACTGCAGTGACTAAGCTTGTGCAGATGTATTTTTGTGTTGTTAGAGGTGTGCCTTTGGGCTCTGTTTTAAAGTAACGGCGTATGTGGTTTTGTTAGAATCTATCAAACGTCCCTCCATGAGGGCTGTGCGTATGCATTTCCACCAGCAGTTTAGGGGCGGGTCTTGCCTGTTTCCGTACAGCAACACTAACTGAATGTGGCCTCAGACTTTAATATTTGACCGTCTGATAGATGAGAAATGGTATTACAGTGGGGTTTTAATTTACATCTCTCCTGAGTGAAGTGGAACTCCTTTTAAGATCCGTAAGGGCCGTTTTTATGTCTTTAATTTTTGTGAATTGTCTACTCATGTCTTTTGCCCATTTTTCTAATGGGTGGTTGGTCTTTTTTCCCTCTCAGTTTTAAAGAGATCTTTATATATTAAGAATATTAGCCCATCATCTGTGATAACTATGTTGAAAATGTTTTCTCACAATATTTTCCATTGGTTTCTGACAACAACCTGTTTTGATATTTTTTATGTAATGGTGGAGCTCCAATAATCTCCATTATTTTTATTTATTATTGTTATTTTTTAAATAATTTATTTTGGCTGCGTTGGGTCTTCGTTGCTGTGCATGGGCTTTTTCTAGTTGCAGCGAGCAGGGGCTACTCTTCGTTGTGGTGCGCAGGCTTCTCATTGCGGTGGCTTCTCTTGTTGTGGAGCACAGGCTCTAGGCGCATGGGCTTCAGTAGTTGCGGCGCGTGGGCTCAGTAGCTGTGGCTCGTGGGCTCTAGAGCGCAGGCTCAGTAGTTGTGGTGCATGGGCTTAGTTGCTCTGCGGCATGTGGGATCTTCCTGGACCAGGGATCGAACCCACGTCCCCTGCATTGGTGGCAGATTCTTAACTACTGCGCCACCAGGGAAGTCCCTCCATTATTTTTAATAAATAATACCACGGTACGTATATTAACTCTTACGGTGGTGTAAACACACCCTTTAAAGATAGAGATGCTTGATAAATGTCAAGTGCTGTGCCCCTGCCAGTGTAAACAGGACTTTCTGACCTTTTTGAGGCAAGGTGTAGGAGAGTCTCCTGAAAGCTGTGGACCTTCCCCCCAAAGACACACGTGTGCACCACGTGGCCTGGCTGCGGGCCTGCTTCAGACAGAACAGTTAGCTGAGCTCTGCTTTCTTTTACCGAATCGCTCTTTGTTCTCCACCCTTCTCCAGAAAGATGTGAGGCATCTCTGTGATGCTAAGGACAAGAAGCATTCATTTCCAGCAGCACGCTTGTTTTCTGTTTTGGGGGTTGCATCGCTTCTGCCTTTCCTGGTTGGGTAGGACAGATCCAGACAGTCCGCACCTGGGTCGGGGGAGTAGGCCTCTGCAGGGGTGAGGGGTGCTCTTTGCTCTGCACTGCTGGACATCGAGCAGAAATGTCCCTTCCCAGCCTGGGGGCCAGAAGCTGCCCGCTGAGGAGTAGCGGGCTTCTGTGTCTGCACCTGTGAGCCGCAGCGGGCAGCACAGGCAGACCTCAAGGCTTCATGCGTCCTGGGCCACGTGACTTGGCCTGTCTGAGCCTTGACTTTGAGGCCCATTGGAAGCTCAGTGTAGCTGAGTGATGAAGAAGAGTCTCTGGAGGAGACCTCCTGGGCTCAGTCCTGACTCCACCGTCTCCTTGTCCTGCAATGTCTGGTGCCCTCTGTGTCTCAGCAGCTGCCTCCTCAGTGAGTTAAAATGGGAGAAATCAGAATAGCGCCCAGCGCATAGAGCGTGCGCAGTGATTGTTAGCTTTTACTGTCATCAACCGCAGAAGAAATATTTATGGGATGTTGTGAAATTTAACTAAGATAATGTAAAGTGCTCATCATATATACTCCATAAATTTTAATTCTTTGAGTTTAGAAATAGAATGGAGTTTTTAAAAATCTTTGACTTCTCAGGAAGGAAGTTTGCATTTCTATGCTGCTTTGTGTTGAGGAAACAGCGTTACCCTGTCTACAGAATTGCTTTATGAGTTATTTCTGCCTGGAAGGGGGTGTCATTGTGTTCTGAGCTCAGCGTATCCCAGGCTGCCCAAGCCTTGCCATGCACTCATTCTCTCAGACAACTTGATGCATTTCTTCTTTCAAAATTTCTACACTGTCTCCTGGGTGGTCTCATAGATCCCTCCCTACAGCCTGTGGGTCAGTGCCTGCCGGTGGTAAGGACTTTGCTGGTGAAAGCAGTTGAGTTTATTATTCACTCAAGTAAGGGGCCGCCTGGCCTTTTATGATGTGCGCTTTTTTATCAAGGATGTGTGGCCAAACATTATACAGGCACAGGCTTCATCCAGTCATCAGAAACCTTCTCAGGGCCGAGCAGGTCCTGTGCTCTGGCTGCAGCAGAGGTGCCTGGACACTCTCCAGGCTCCTGTTTGCGCGTCCGGTGGAGCGGAGGAGGACTGTTCACAGTCACAGCAGGCATACGGAGTTAGAACTAGCTGCCCGGCACTGTGCTGAGCGTTTACAGGTAGCATCACGTGTATTCCTCACGGCAGCCCTCTGCAGTAGGCACTTAAGAGCCTCCGTTTTACAGATGAGGAAACTGAAGCGCAGAAAGACTCAGTGACACACAGAGGTCACGTGGTGCCTGTGGGCCAGAAGAGGCCGTCTGGCTCTCCGGGGGTCAGTACAGACCTTCCCTCTCCAGTAGGGGAGTGTCCCTCTCCTCCCCCACCCCCCATTCTGGTTTTTACCACATCTGTTCTCTGAAATGTGGCCGGGCCTGCTTTGCATGCTTAGCAGAGCAGCGGGGAAACGCACTGAGTGGCCAGTGCCAGCTGGGTTTTTTGTAGTTTTACAGAAGACTTAGAAGTCCTATTTCTCCCCCACTGGAAAGGGGGAAAAAAGGCTTTTATACAGTTACATGACTTCTAATGAGAGAAATATGGAAACAATAGGAACAGGGGCATGAGACTTGAGGCTATTACAGATACATCAAGAAATAATAGCATTACAGAATTAAGTGAAATCACCAAAAAGTATTATAAGAAAGGACTACAAATGGGGAAATAAACATGGCAACATCCTGTGTACAATTAGATCAGGTTAGATATCTATCCCTAAAACAAGGGTAAGTCGGTAGAAAAATAAAAATAATGCCAACAGTTGGGCGAGGTTTGCTGAGTGCTGGAAGCCAGCATTTCAAATACTGGAGTCTCTTTCATTTGCATGTCAAAAAGGCTGACCAGCAGAACTGGTCTAGTTGTAACTCAGTTTTTTCTGAGCGGTGGGAAAGATGGCTTATCCTGTGAAAGAAGGGGGAAAAGGAGAGTTTTCTTAAAGTTTAAGAAAACAATCTGAGGCTGAAATCCTTTCATTACAAACGTTTGAAACACAGGTACTTTGTACGTGTTTGGTCTCCTGATAGCAGTCTCTCCTGACTGCACATAATCCAGCCTCACTGCCTCTTTTCTAAGAGGAAGGAGGCATGACTCCCCCTCCGGGGCTGCTGCCCTGCCAGCGGCCTATCTCAGGATCCTCTGTTTCAGGTCTCTGTCCTGGGATGCCCTGACCCAGTGGTACATGAAATTGCCTATCAATACGGAAAAAACGTGGGACTCGCTTTTCAGGTTGGTCCGCTGCTTTGTAAGAGTGTGGCCCGTTGGTCCAGCTGGCAGGGTGGCGGGGACACTGGTGTGGTGCTTGTGACAGCCCTTTCTCCCTTTCCAGCTAATAGATGACGTCCTGGACTTCACCTCGTGTTCTGACCGGATGGGCAAGCCGACCTCAGCCGACCTGAAGCTCGGGTTAGCCACCGGTCCCGTCTTATTTGCTTGTCAGCAGGTAGGTTTTTTTGGGCTGCATTGGGTTTTCGTTGCTGTGTGCGCAGGCTTTCTCTAGTTGCGGCGAGGGAGGGCTACTCTTTATTATGGTCCGGGGGCTTCTTATTGTGGTGACTTCTCTCGTTGCGGAGCATGGGCTCTAGGCGCGTGGGCTTCAGTAGTTGTGATACACGGGCTCAGTAGTTGTGGCTCACGGGCTTAGTTCTCCACGGCATGTGAGATCTTCCTGGACCAGGGCTCGAACCTGTGTCCCCTACATTGGCAGGCAGATTCCTAACCACTGTGCCACCAGGGAAGTCCTAGCAGGTAGGTTTTGTGAACTCCCTTGGACACATTGCTGAGAAGCCCTGCAGGACCAGGACCTTCCAGGCATGGCTGATGGGAAGGTTAGATGAGGAGATGGAAAGCATTTCTAAGAGACCACAGCTCCAGATTTGATCCTAGTTCCAGGACTGAGGTGTCCAGGCCAGTCATTCCACATCTAAACTCTGTCCGTTTCCTTATCTGTAACATTGAGAAGATGACAGCCTTCCTCCTAAGGTCATTGTGAGGATTAAGTGAGATGATGTTCGTGCAGGTACTATGTAACTTAAGCACTGTGTGCATGTAAGGAAGCATTGTGACTCTTTCCGTGTGTCCTGGGCACTGACAAGGCGGATGGTGTCTACATCTTGATGATAGGGCTGGACTTTGGCTGTGCCTCAGAGCCCCTTAAACAGGCACAGGAAGGCCTCCAAGCATGAGAAATTCTCCAGTTCTAGAAGTTTAATGGGACTGTTTGCTGCTCTCAGAGAGCCTCAGCCATTGCCTCAAAAATGTCAGGAAGTCAGTGGAATGCACTAGAACCACATAATTCCTCCTTTCTCCAGGTTGAGGGGCTGTCAATTAAGGAAGTAAGTTAAGCTACCTTTATCTTCTCCTTAATATGGATGAAAAGCTGAGGAGAAGCTGCAGAGATGCTGTGGTGACTTGCAAGGCAGACGTTTCCAGAACCTGCTTTGGCCCCTGGCCACGCTGCTTCTGGCTGTGCCAGATGCTCTTTGAAAGAAGTAGAGCCTTAGCTGGTGTTTGGACAGCTTTTGAATAGATTTTCATCTTAGTGGTATTTAATTTGTTATTGAGCAAAGCAGTAAAGTGGTCATCGCTGTGCCACGAAATCAGAAATTAGCTCTTTGATCTAAAATTGTGTAACTTTTAGTCTTCCGAAGATTTTGCCTCTATTCTTTCTCAAAATTTACAAAGATAAATCATGTCTTCCATAGACCTCGATGATTCCATTTTGATATTACAGAAACCTTGCTTTCGATCAGTTGCTGGTGCAAGAAAGGAGAGGTCATCTTTTGGTCACTATTAATAGAGCCGTAAACAGGGTGACCCTCTGAGGAGGCTGATGCTTGGGGGCTGGGCCGCTTACCTTGGGCGGCCCAGTAGCGGACAGCAGTCAACCCAGGAACGAGGGCAGGGAATGGAGGTGCTGATGACCAGGCTCTGGGCAGCCTCTCAGGACATTGAGGCAGAGGTGAGAAGTGCAAGGGCTGCTAGGAGTGGCTCCTTTCTCCCACACAGACTGACTCGCCCACCCAGAACTCAAGAAGAGTATTCATACGTGTGCCGCGTTCTGGCAAAAATCTGTCAAATCCCCTTGTGTGCATTAAAGCATGAGTGAGGGACTTTTTTTTTTTTTTTTTTTTTTAACCATTAACCCACAAAAGAGCAGAGGATTCATGAGCCACGTAAACGTAAGGCATCCTCAGATTCGGAAGACAAGGCGCTGGCTGCCGTGTGCACAGCTGCAGACATGAGTCTGTTCCCCAGGCCCTGGTGAGGAAATGTGAATAAGGAAAACAAGCTGGGCCGGCTGCACTGAGCTGCTGCAGCCCTGGGCTTATCAGGATGCCTGAGGAAGGCACCTTTCCCTGAAGAAGCCTGCATCTACTAAAAAGCCTTGGGGGCTGTGCTGATAGAAATCTTTACAAGTATAAATAATTGTCATGAGCCCCGTGATACTAAGTTAACAGCTGAGTCCTGCTTCAATTTTAAGATGACTGAGAATGCTTGCCTCTTCTGATTGTGTTTCACTACGAACATATTTCAAAAGAAATGCATTTGCTTTTCTCTACACAAAGGAGTATGACTAATTCTGTGTTCAGATACGGAGGGGCAAAGTCGGGGAAATGGACCACTCCTACAGATTGACTTGTCAGTTACCTACAAGAGATTAAAAAATGATGGTTTAAAAAGGCAAGGAAAAGGAACAAACAAAAGCTTCCAGTGTCCCAAACCACAGTTGTGTGTGTATCACTGGGAAATCCCAGCATCACAAGGCACATACTCACCCTCAGCAGACAGCGCTTTTCCTGTCTGTCCAGAAGGCAGCAGGAAAAGGAGTTACAAGGCACATCGTGCAGCCTTAGAAAAGGGACACAAATAAGGCCGAGCACGACGCGGCTCTGGACAGGACTTGTTTCCTAAGCAGACTGATTGTTCTGTCTCACAGCACATGGGCCAAAAGTTAGGTTAGATACGTCTAAGTTCTTTTCAACTATAACATCAAGTTTAGGCTCTACAGCAGATTATACTGTCAAAAATTAGGTTCTTGGTCAGAAATTTGTCAAGATTTTGGAGCTAAGATTGATTGGGGTAAAACAAGTTCCCAAAATAACATGAGAACGTGCCATATCTCCATTTAATGAAAATGCATTGTTTTTATAATTTGCAAAGGATTCTTTTGTTTGTTAACTCTGATCTCACAACTCCTTTTTGTGGTAGGTATTATGTGCCTTCTACAAGTAAGAAAGTGATGCTCAAAACTTGGCCAGAATGAAACCTCTGGTAAACGGCACAACAGGCAATTAAACACTCCATGTCTTCAAAGACCAGAGTCGTTTCACCACACGCTGCAGTGTTACTGCCTCTGCTCGTGGCGATCAGCGCAAGTGCCCCATGGGCCTGAGCCCTGGGAGGCCGCCCAGAGCAGAGGACTGGCTGATCCCGCACTGAAAAGGCACTGACGACACTCAGAGGAGTCTCAGTGTCGGCCTTCAGTATTTGTCCTTAACCTGCCCGTTTAGTGGAGTAGTGGCAAGATGTCTGTCATCTTTCTCCATAGGTAGGTGAGTTTCGTTTGCAGATTAGATAAATTAGTCTTTGAACTTTTCTGCTTATGAACATGGAGTTTCACTGGACCAAGACAAGCAGCCTTGGGAAACCACTTTCCCTATTTAGCATGCTGGGTTGTCTTGAAATTGGAGTTTGTTGATAGAAAGTCCCTCTGTCTGGAATTCACTATTTTTGACCTCTCTCTGGAGGGGTTTCTTGACAACAGGGTATTTAAGAAAAGCTTCTGGATTGCTGGGAGGTCCCAGAGATGACTGTCCTTCCAGGTATATGTGTACACATACTGTCTATAAAAACAAAAACCTTATGTTAAAGTAAACCTTTAAAGAATAGAGATTGGATTTCAAGATCTTCAGAAACCAAATGGAAGTGTTTTCTTTTTTTGGTGAGATTCCATTAGTTCCCAAATACCCTTTAAAAGCTCTCTCCTTCCTTCTGCGATCAGTCAGCAGACCTAAATGTCAGCCTGTAGTCATGCTTCCACTGCTGTCACCAGCACCAGCCCCGCACCAGCTGCACGGGCTTCTGCTCGCTGTGACTGTTGGGGCCTTAGAGTCACCCAAGTTCTGCTCGAGTAACAAGCTCACTACAGTTTACTGATCGCCTTTGTCGTGAGTTTATGGACAGATTTCACAGTTGGACTCTGATTCATCCACGGATGATTTTCCTACTCGTAAAATCATAGCCTAGGCCAACAGGAACTTTATTTCTCAGCACATCTGCCTGTTAACATTTCTTATTTCTTCTCACACATTCTGGGGACAGGGGAGTGCCTCAGGGAAGAGTTTGATATTGATACTTGCACATTAAGATTGCACACACTACATGTGTCAGAGGAAGGATGTAGTCACACTCAATGAAGAAAAAAAATTGTTTTTTTCAAATTTTGCTTTCTCAGTGCTTTTTATAGTAAAAGGAATCAGAGAAACCGCCCAATCAGCACATTTTACCATTGTTGTTGGTGCTGCAGAAAAAGCTCGTCTACCCTAAAAATGGTAATTTTACCAGATGCCCAGGACAGTATCACATTAGCTTTGAGGATATACGGCCTTATAGAAATCCAAGTTTGAAATGTGGTATTAAGAAACTAAGACCAATGCCTACTTGATTTGACTTTTGACCAGTAAAATTGATTTGAGCTTTCCTGATTTGTTTCCTATGAAACTTCAATTTTTATTCTTAAAAGGCCAGTACCTAAAACTAATTACGGGTTTTCATTTAAGAACTAACCAGTTGCCGGCTCTGTAAATTTCATAAGGATGTTACTAGCAGCCTCTGCTTTGTCTGGACACGTACTTTGCTCTGAAAGGAACATTCTTAATTCCTCATTTGCCATCATCTAGTTGAGACTTTTCTCTCTCTGCCCTATTTTTCCTTCTAGGATTACTAATACCGAGGCGGTGGCTACAGGACCACAACTGCTTTCATCCCTCGGGCTCACTGCCAGGGAAGCGCTGGCAGCTGCTGTGAGCACTGCCGCAGCCAGAACCAGACCCCTCTTAACCTCTTATTTCATGGACCCGGAAGTTGGTAGAACTAAGAGATTTCTGATCAGGTAGCTCAGCCCCTTCCTAACACAGATGAGCAGGCTGAGGGGCTCAGCTGTGGCAGCACCAGGACTAGAGCTCCAGGCTAGACAGTGTCCTGGCTTCCCAAGTCCGATCATGGTGACAGTTCTCCTACCTTGCTGCCAAGTACTGTAGAACATAGATTTTGTCTTCAATGCGTCTTGTACCTGTCTTCTATTTTCCTCTTACTGCCATCAGCTTACCACTGGTCTTTAGAATTTACTACAGCAACCCGACTGCTGCTTCTACCTCTGTCTCTCTAATCCGATGGTTCTCAACCTTGGCTGCATATTAGAAATGACTAAAGTTTTTCAAACTATGGCGCAGGGTCACGTGACTCCAGGGCCGGCGGTGTCGAGCCGCGCTGCCCTCGTCCCCTCCACGGGCCGCCTCGCGGAGCTCTGCCTGTGATGCCCTCTGCTCAAAGACCTCGGTAGCCTTCGGTTGTCACTCAGTTTCAAACTAAAAACAGATTGCCCACCTTCTTCTTAGGCCAGTGGTTCTAATTTGTCAGCAGAGACCAACAGGACCAGAAGCATCTGGGGACATGTTAGAAGTGCACACTCGGGCCCCAGCGCTACTTAATTAGAAACCTCGGGGGAGAGGCCCGGTAGGCCCCTAAAGCTGAGAGCCATAAGAGAAGCCAGTAAGGAGATTTTAGAGGTGAATGCTTGCTCCTCCTCTCTCTCTGACTCGGCCCTGGACCAGGGATACAACAGAACAGTGGAGGGAACATGGATCAACGGCTGTCCCTCTTGTGCACCAGCTCGTCCCTGGACCCGGAAACGGGCGTCCTCTTAGCTCTGCTGCTTTTAATCGCTAGTTTGCTGCTCCCCCGCCCCCATCACTTAAACATTTACTCACTTTTGCGAATTTTTTTTACCTGTTTTTACCTACTAGTGTTTGAACATTTGATTTCTCCCAAGAGCATTAAATAGATTTTCTTTCTTTCTGGTTAGTTCCCAGAAATGAATGCTATGATAATGAGACGGTTCAGTTCACCAGGAGATGTGGACAGAGCGAGACAATACGTATTACAGGTGAGAGGATTTCAAAAAGAAGAAAGGCAACAGCAGGTACAGTGTGGCAGAAGAGTTCTTTAAACAAATAACGTAACGAATTTTTGACACAGACTAAGTTTGATCAATTCTTGATTTGGCAGAAACTGAGAAGGAAAAAGTTATATTATGCATTTTTCTTCTAGAAGTCTTCCCATTCTAATGTAATTGGCCTTGGGTGGGGCTTGGACGCTAACATTTTGGGGAACTCTAAGGGGTTCCCACGTGCAGTCAGGGGTAGGCCTGTTGGTTTGCAGCCAGTCTCCCCCGCGTCCACCACAGCAGCTCCGCTGTCCTCCCGTCACCAGACTCCCCTCCTGTCCGAGCCCTAGGAAACTGGGCTTTCCTCGTCCATCCTACATAACTGCAGTAAATGTGCGAATAAAGAAACGGTACCTTTGAAAAAATTTTAAACCAACATAGCAAATTAAACTTTAACCTTCAGGGGCTATAAGCTTATTTCAAATATAGCACCACATATCCTCAGAACTTTTCTGTGGAAGCCAGATCTTTTTGCACATTTTCAGTTTGGATCACTGTATTTTGTGAATGAGCCGTTTGGAGCCAATAGGTCTCATGAATGAGAGAGAGTGAGCAATTTTTAGTAAGCAGTCGTAGTCTGAGATCTGTCGTTAAGTCAAATACCTGAAAGAATTCCAAGTAATTACCTTTCAGATTTTTAAAATTTCCACAAAGCAAAACCCCTTAACTCTCTATACGGTTAATCATAACGTGCTATGGCTACCACCTTTTTAGAGGGTAGTTTGGCTGTACTATTAAAAACTCAGTGTGAGGGCAGCAGGAGCTGATAAAGAAGGCAGTATACCTGGGAGTGGTCATGGCTTCAGAAATGATGATGTTACTGACGGCTAAAGTGAGAAGTGTGACTGAAAAGAGGGAAATTAACTGTGGCTCTTACACCACACGCTGAAGTTCCAGCAAGCCTGGGCAGAGGTGCACTTAGGCAACAAGTCCACAGGAATGTTCCAAAGACCTGTGAACTCCAGCTGCCTGTTCAGCCGCAGGGCTCCTAGCCCCTATTCCCTCACTAAATATGAATGGACAAGTCGGGTTTATTTAGTAGGATTGCTAAATAGTTGATTAAAGCTCACTGAATGAAAGAGTGAGACCAAGTTAAACAGACTCAGGAAAAATAATAGGGGGATTCAAAAATACTGCATTCATCAAACAAGAACAGGATAATATTTTCTAAAAAACAGTGAATAAGAACGAGCTCTAAGAAATTTTAAATGAATGTGAAAAGCCAACTCTGAAGAACTGTTGGAATGTGACATTGAAGAAGTCTTCAAAATGAATACAGCAGCTTCTAGAAGAAAATGCGAAAGGCTCTTAACAGGATCAGTACAATCATGCAACAAATATTTCAGGAAGAGACTCGAAAAAACAAAAATCAGAAAAAAGGTGGTCACCTACAAAAGGAAAAGTTCAGTACTGGCTCAGGGTGCAGCGAAACCCTGGACTCTAGAGGGCAGTGAGCAAGGCCATCCAAATGATGAGGAAACGCTTTCAACCTAGAATCTGTATCCAGTAAACCATCCACTAAGTAGGAAGGCCAATGTCACTGTTACACAAAGAACGAAAAAGTTGACTTCCAGTATACAGATTCTGGGTAAGTTATTTGCTGATGTGCAACAGAACTGTGGAAACACCAAAAAGAGAAAGACATGGGTACTAGAACCAGTGGAATGAACCGGAGTTCAATGAAAAGTCATCCTGTGATGGCAGCTGTACGGCAGAGCTACAAAGCAGTCAGTCTAAGTAACGAAGAGAAGGAGGCAATTATATTCAGAAGTGAGCTTCCGTACGGTAAGGCAAAGCAAACTAAAACATGTCGTATTTTGAGTCATATTTTGTGTAACTTGGTTCAGAAAACCAGAGGTCTCTCAACCATGATACTACAAATACTGTTTTGAATGACAGAGGGAACCATGGAGAAGGAAATAAAATCACAGTACATGTCTAGATTCTGCAGTAAACATTTTGACATAATGGAAATAGTAAATGTAATTATTTTATTAGTGTTTAGCTTTTAGAAAGAACCAACATAAAAAAATGGGTACAGAATGGAATGCAAGTCAAGTCTCTAGTGTAAACATAGAGGAAAGAGAAGGAGCACTGGTGTCCTCATCTTAAAGATGAAGCCAGAAGTCGATGCCACATGATGTGACAACAGTAATCTGTATTAGAACTAAAGATAGCAGGCAGTGGTCAAATTAGGAGACAGTATGGGTGGGCTAAATCCTTGTCTTTCTTAGCAGAAAGGCAATAGATAACAACTAAAATTACGAATTGAAACATTAAAGCCAACAGATAAAACTGGTGCCTTTGGAAGAAGGGAACTGTTGCTTTTCATCGTAAGCTCTTCTGTACTTTTATTTATCATGTATGTGTGTTAACTTTCACTTGGAATTTTACTGTATAGATTTTATATGCAGAACTTTTTAAAAACTCTAATGCTTAAATGAAAAATAGAGGGAAATAGAAGGTTACTTGATATTAATGAGTTCACTGCTTGGCATGCTAATAGAATAAAAACGTGCTTCTGTCTAAGAAAGGGGCCTAAAGGAAGTGGGCGGAGGAAGCTCTGTGAGTTGGAGAGAGAACATTTGAAACACAGTTCGGCTCCTCACTACCGGATCTCAAAAGTATGTTTTAACTCATATAGCAGGAATTTAAGAGCTGATCCCAGTGGGTGACATGCATCTGTTCTGTTGTATTTTGTCCTGTGTCCCATAGAGCGATGGTGTGCAGCAGACAACCTACCTCGCCCAGCGGTACTGCCGTGAAGCAGTGAGAGAGATCAGTAAACTTCGACCATCCCCAGAAAGAGACGCCCTCATACAACTTTCAGAAATCGTGCTCACAAGAGATAAATGACAGCTCGTTCTGTTATTTCTGGCAGCTATTTTACCAGACTGTGCCTAAAGAATTCTGTGGAGTATACTTTGCTTCATGTGCAGGTAACCAAAAAATCATTTTAAAAAATTATTTCCACCTTATTAATGGGACTTTTTTTATTGGCAAAGTTTTTCAGAAAACTTTTTAAATGTCATTAAACCATCTGAATCTGTCATTCTAGTCCTGTAAACTCTAATCGCGGTACTTGACGGTTAGATGTGGTATTGTTTACACGGTTAATATCCACATGTAAAGCCATTACACAAATAAATAATCAATGTTAAAATTCAAATGGTTTATCTTGTTTCACCATAGGAGTAAAGATCATAAAACTGAAGTCTACATTTCAATCCACATTAGTTAGATTTTAACAGTATCCAAAATTTCATATAGGAGAATGGTTTATTATAAAAGACTGTACATAAAATTTAGACAACAGGTTATATACAAAATTAAGAGAACAGTCCACTCTAAAAAATGAAGAAGGTAACTGATCAATAGTGATACTGGAATCATGTTTAAAATTAACAAAGGCAAAATGCATATTCAACAGTCACATTGATTTGGTAACAATAATGGTCTTTAATTTTCAGAAATATACGTTTTGCACTAGTCTTACCATTTACTATGCTGTTATCTGTAATGCCCAGTACATAACTGTAATTTGAAATCCAAACAAATCCTCAGTACACAGAAACCCACAGGTGAGTGCTCTACTTTAACATCCTAGGCAGTATGCACACGATAAGAGAAAACATCCCTCTAACCCTCCCTTAAGAGGAGACACACAAAGTGCACGTGTTGCATTTCAGTTATGTCAAAAGACAATACAAATCTGTTGGTCAGGTATATCCCTGTTCAATGATTAATACATGATGCACCTTTTTTCCCCAATTATTTTATTTTTAAAATCTTTTTATGTTGCTAGTGCCAGGTAATGGGTTAAACAGTGCGTATTCAAAAATCAATCGCATCCACTTCTACCAAAAAAATATGTAAAAGATAATTATTTCCTTTCATTGAACCAGTATATCACAGTCCACTGGAAAACCAAAGGACTGATAGAGCAATCCTTAAGAATTTTACCTACAGCATGTGCACTTCCACACATTTTCTTAGCTTTGAAAAAGTTACTTTAGAAAAGGAATTCAGTAGACTGACTTGTAAATAACCATCTCAGATTTTAAATTCTACAAAAATCAGCCACTGCTGTTGGGATAGGTTGAGAAAAGGCTAAAATTTTTTTCCCAAGTTAATATATTGAGAAAATAGAACCATAATTCTGCCATAATTCAGTATCTTTTATTATTTTTTTAAAGCAAACCAGTGAAGGAAAGGACAAAAACCTTTGGTTCACTTACGTATTTATGAATGGACAAAATTTATAATGCAAATTCACTCATTAAAAAACTTCGGTACAAATGACAAGACTACAGGTAACCCAATTGTCTTTGTTTCACATGGAGATCTTAGAGACTCAATTCGTTTCAAGAGACCTAAGTACGAGTACTCCAAGTAAGTATTACACAAATTGGAAGCATCTTGGATTTTGTTAAGTATATTTCAATACATAAATTTGTATGCATGCTTTAAACAAACAGTATATTTCAAGAATGAGAGAGTCTAAACAAAAAGTATGACCAGCACCAGCATTTAAGTTTTCTGATTTTAATATTAGTCTGACAGAGCGTTAGTAACCATGCTGCACTGAAACATGTAATGGCACAATCTGAGTCATGATTTGTGAAATATTATACCCCACACCCCCAGAATATTTAGGCTGGTCATGAAGTTAACAATGTGTAAGTAAGTATATAAGCACAATCAGTGACAGACAGCCTCTTGTATAGATTGCTGTTTAGCAATACACCAACTGCCTCAGAGATTTATGCTTACAGGTAGACATTCAATTATACCAATAAAACAGCATGTCCTGAACATATGGGCACATTTTAAAACATTTTAAGACAATCCTGTTAACCGTAATAGTCCCACAGTATGACTGAGTGATAATAAGAACCTACTTTAAAAGCAAAGATTTAATCAGTATAGTGCATGATCGATTCAACATAGTTCCCAGGGAACAGACCAGTCACTCGATTGCAGACTCCTTCATACCAGCCATCATCGTTCTTCTTTATTACATAGATGATCGCACCCTCCATAAATGATAGCTCATCATCCTTGTCTTTTGTATAATCATATATTGCCACAACTATGGAGAAAAGAGTTAAAATATCATGTCAGTGCACTATATCCAACATTTAATCGAATTTTAAAATGTAATGCCAATTAACAGTATAGCCAACCCAACTATTTTAATGAAAAGTCTTAATTCTTAAATCTATATACCAGGTAGGTCAAGTAGCCAACCATGGCTACTAAATCACTAGCTTGATCTTCGGGCCAAACTGACAACTAAATTAGAGAAGCTGAGTTTCTACCAACCTATGTAGGAAAGATCTCTGAATTTTAGGATTTATTAGATGTTTCAATTCATTCGTTCAAATGTCTACTAAGTGCCAACCACATGCAAAGCACCATTTTTCAAAATAACTAGTAAGCAAAGCTGCGTAGCCAATCAGTAAACCAGGTAACAACCATCTAATTTAAAAATATACATATACTGGGAGGTGAATATCCTACCCATCGCAGGAGAATATTCATGTAGTTTATGGGGCTATACCTAGATTTAAATATACATACACATATGCGCACACACACACACCCCTTAAAGGTCAACAAGAATTTCTATTTTTAAAGGGGAACTAGGTGAGTAAAGACTCATTAATTAAGACTTAGAGAACCATTTTGCAATTCTGTGATTATGCTGAGTTCAAAATATCCACTTCCTTTGCAAACAGTGTTGTGGAAAGGAAAGGCATCAAACAACTACCAGCTTTCCAAACTATTGGTTTATGAATTTAATTATTCCTTCCTCTGTCTTTACAACATAATTCTGAAATATGTAATTTTCTAGTATATGTGAAACAGTATGTCATACAAATTTTTTTTCATTAACTTAACTCAGGTAGTGTTTTTCTTAAAATAGAGTTTTTAAGACATTTAAGATCTTCTGGAACTCATTTTTCCCTTAAGAAAGGTGGCTTTGCCCCATAATTATCCTGAACCAGTGAATTACAATAAGGAAGAGACGTGTAGTACTGATCCACAGCATCATTTTCTAAACTGAAACAGGCAATCTTTTTTCCCCTTTACAAAACAGTATATGAAGTAAATCCAACAAGTCCATTCTCCATTTTAATCCTGTAGCAGAATCACAGTATTGTGATCACAAGCTCACTTAACATACCAGTTTTAAAAACACCAAAACATACAGAATAAATAATGTTAAATTATTATCCTGGTGTTTTGGCTAAATAACCACCCAAGAAAACCGAGTGACTGCTAGGGAGAAACATTTTCTTTGTATTCAGAGTCCCATTTTGAGTGGTACAGATGACTTTTAAACTGATCATGACAACACCTGACACCCTCAAAGTCATTCAGCAAAATGAAAATATTATTTCCTCGGGTTCTTAGTTCTACTTGTACAAAGAGCTGATAAAAACACTGTGTCAAATTAATTGTTTCTATTTTCCAAATCCCCTCTGTAAATGAAACCTAGTCCCACCTAACTTCCCCTCCCCCAGTGCATATATTCTCTCATTTAATAACTCTCACTGCTGAGTATTTAACCATTCAATGTCCATTCTATCTCCAGGACCCTAACTCCACATAAAGATCTAAACTCTCCCTTCTGTATGTACTTAACCGTAGGGTTCTTTGGAAATAGAAATCTAATATTCTTATCTACCTCTATCTACATGATTAAAAATTTGAAAATAGCTGTCTAGTCCCTCTGAAATCTTTTTCCTCAACTTAAAAACAGTGCTTTCAGCTGTTTCTTTTTATAGATGCACTTTCTAGATATTTCAGCCTCCTGAATATCCTCCTCTGAAGGCATTCTTGTTTGCAAGATCCTGAAATATGGTACTTAAAATTAAACATAATACTGGTCTACTATAAATGAATATTATCAGATTTGTACATATTAGGTTGAAGTTCAGCTAATGTACCCTAAGAATCTGACTTCTGGAACAGTCATGTCATACTGCCGGGTTAACATATTCAACTGAACTCCTATTAAACCAGGTTTTAGTCATCTTGTGATTTACAAAGGTGACTATTGAAGGCTTGGACTCTAACCCTACTAAATACCCTACTAAATACTAAAACTCTCTGGTTTAGACCAGGAGTCTGCAAGCAGTGGCCCATGGCCAAATCCAAGCCGGTGCCTCTGTTTGTCCATGAAATTTTGCCGGGGCACAGTCGTGCCCGTTCACTTGTGTGCTACGACTGCTTTTTCCTTTTTTTTTTTGGCTGCACTGCGTGGCTTATGGGACCTCAGTTCCCCAACCAGGGACTGAATGGAACCCTCAGCAGTGAAAGTGCCGA
Source organism: Tursiops truncatus (assembly GCF_011762595.2). NCBI lineage: Eukaryota > Metazoa > Chordata > Mammalia > Artiodactyla > Delphinidae > Tursiops > Tursiops truncatus. The sequence goes on along the minus strand of NC_047035.1, from coordinate 157,724,175 downwards.
GTCCTGACCACTGGGCCACCGGGCAAGTCCCCACGACGGCTTCTGTGCTACAACAGTGGGGTTGAGTAGTTGTGACAAGACTGAATGGCTGGCAAGTTTAAACTATTTCATTTTGCAATATATACATCTATCAAATCACTCTGCTGTATACCTGAAACTAACATCACCACCACATTGTAAATCAACTATACTCTAATTAAAAAATAAAGAGAAAATAAAGAATCCTCACTTTATATTGGGAATGTACAGGAACTAAATCATCTTGGCTGGTAAAGCTATTCTCAAGGTGGAGAAACGCTGGACTCCGTGTTTTTTATGGCTCTAAAATACTATAATTAGCTCTTACCCTTTACAGCAGTTCAACGATGACTGTACCCTACCTTTCTCGATGTAATTTTTGGGGGCCCAAGCAGGATCCCCATCTGCATATGGATCGTTATACTGGACTACTGCGGCCTCCTCATCTTCATAGTCCACTGGCGGCGGCGGTGGCGGTGGTGGAGAGTCGTCAAACATGGGAATGTCATCTGGTGGAGGAGGAGGTGGTGGGGTCGGACTATCAGCAACTAAAACATCCAGATACTGAATTTGAATCAGAAATCGGACTAGACAGAAACTCGTAAGTTAACAGAATTGAAGAAAGCTCTAATTCGTATACAGCATGCACTATAATAAAACATGCAATGATTAGAAATAAAAGCTTGGTGTGTTAAAGCTTCTACTACTTTTAAGAATAATTTTGCAATAATAAAATGAGCTAAAAAATTAAGGGTATTAGGAAGTTCTACAAATTAATGAATGCAGAGGTTAGGAGACAATCTGTTTATAAGACTACAGGAATAAAGAACTTCCCTTATTCCAAGGCTCAGATCAGAACAAATGTCACTCTTTAGTTAGCATATCTCCCTAAATAAGCCTTACATCACATTTGTCATTTGCACTATAGTAAACGTTATGAATAACATTAATGGTTTGATAATCATTTATTGTGCACATTCATGTCCCTGGTTTTGGCTTTTAAAAAGTTACCTTTAGTTCCACAGAAATAAATCTCCAGTGGGTGGATACGTGTTTATTTTTTGTTTTTTTGGAGGAATAAAAAAAAAGAAAGCTGGTGGTATTAGGTCTGCTTCTATGTGTACGTTTTTCTATTATTTTATTTAAATTTTAACAAGGGAAAATAAATTTAAAATTAAATAATTCCAAGCTAGTAAAAAAAATCTCACTGAATATTTTCAAAAATGTTTGTATTCATAATCAACTTTTTTTTTTTAAGATAATCAACTTCTTAAATGTAGAAAGCAAGCTAAGATTTTTACATTATTGCTAGTAAAACTAAGAATGGGACGAGGGAAAGACTAGATCCTAAAGATCCAATTTTCTAAGAATACATCCACAATAAAGATTTTAAAAATAAAGTACTGCAGGAAGATGTTTAAAAAAAGAAAAAAGAAAGGAACTCAAATCATGCAAAACAATAAAAATGACTCATACCTCAAATTCTAGATGGTTGTGGAATGTGTATGTGTGTGATTTAAATAATCAAAGGTGTAAACAGTGAAACAGGAAAATGTCAGGCTAGAACTGTGTTCAATGAAATATATGATACCAGATAACAAATGCTCCCAATATTAAGGAATTCAGAGCTGGAGCACAACTAATTCTTAAGTTTCTGATTGACAAATTTCTTTAAAAGTTAAAGACATATGAAAATGCTCTGATATAAATTGATACAGGAATTATATAATATCTGCAGTGGAGAAATTCAGAATACCAACATACTAATTCAAATGCCAATTTCTGGGGCTATTTATGTGATCAAAGAAGATGGTCATCATCTATTTGTAATATAGTCTTAAAGTTTTCTACACCCTATTTGGAATAATGCACTGAGAATATAACCAAGGAATCCAGATTTAAAACATAAGCAGATAATAGCCCTACTTGATAACCAATTTAATTCTGTGATTTCTATTTTATCCTGTTGGGGGATGAAAAAGACTATTAAGAAACAAATCCTGTGTGCTGATGCTCATTCGGATAGCTCTCAAACAGGTGTACAATTTATTTTTCCTCCAAATGGTAGGATTCATTTTATTTCTGCCCATCCCTTCTCCATAAAACTTGCAAATATTATTGAGGAGAAGAAAATGCATGTGAATCCATTCTGACATTAAAGAGCCATAGCTCATGTCCTTAATATGGCTTAATGTATAAATTATATATGTTTGCCTGAAATCTTAAAGTACATTTACTCTTGATTTATACATAATTTACTAGTTTACTATGTCCAACTGCTGTTAATCTACACTGGCTTATCTTCAAATTACATACACTGGGGCAAGAGTCCAGTCAGTCTTATTCTCTGTGCATAATACTCTGTCTAGCACGACGCATGATTGTTCAAACGCTTTCAGATGTTAATCATAAACAGATGTAAACACACTGCTTTTTTCAGAGGCTCATGTCTTAAACTGAAACATTTATTAATAGGTTAACTGCTACGTGCATTCATTATCACCAATTTGAGTGCCATAAGTGAACGTTTATGAGAAGAACGAACACAGAAAATCTGTAATTCATAAAACATTTAAGATATTGATACACAATTTATCAACAATCTTCCTAACGTGCTTTTAAAGAAAACAGATGCCAAATAAAGTTGGGCATTCTGCAGCACAAGGAGAATTACTGACTCAAGTTCATATGTTTAGGAAAAAGAACTAAAATAGTACCGTGGGCCTCTTTAGCAAGACCATGCATGTACGTTAACACCGAATTTCTATGAAAAAGGGGTTATTACCAAAAACCTAATCAATGAGCTTTGGACTCACTAACTGGATGTTTATTATGGCCATTTTAAAATATGTCCTAAAAATTCTTGGCTCTAAGGCACTTCAAAAGTTGAATTGGCTTAGTTTTTAAACTCTTGCAGTTTTTAAACTCTTAGAGCATTAAGGACCAGCGATTTACCTTTGTTCACTTATTTTTAAAAGGAAGATTCACTTATTTTTACATGTTTAAACAGAGTTTCCAACCAAATGTAAACGATAAGGTTGGTTTATGCTCAGAAGTTTCAACATTTTGAAACTGTTTTAAAAGCCCATTAAATCACCAATTTCTTAAAGGTAGGGACTTTGTCTTAGACTGTGTATTCCTCCCAGAGCCTAGGACGTAACACTGAATAAACAAATACTTGACTGGACGAAGGGAGGAAATGTGGAGAATAACACAATAGGGTCAGCAAAAGCTGCACGGTGGAATTTGCCACAATGTTTTCTCCTGGAGGATGGGCTGGTCATATGAGTTACACATTTGTTGAAACCATTCTGAGATTTATTTGCATGGTGATGATCCCAAATGAGGTGAATTAGTACTGGACCACCTTACCATCTTCATCTCAACAGCTATTTTGGCATAATACAATTCAGTAATAGGGGTATTTTTCATTTTGCCAAATAACACTCACTATGATCATGTAGTTAGGATTATATATCTCCCAGAACGTCAAAGTACTCAGGTAGTAATATAAAAACTACTCTATCCTAATTAAATCCATATATTCAAAAGAATTTCCAAGTCATTAAACCTGACCTTCAGAGAAGACCTAAAAAAGGTGACAGATTTGCATGTTCAGAAATCATCCTCATGGGCCCACACATAGACAAAACATGAAGAGGACTCTACACTGATTATCACTCTTAACGGAGAGCATGGATGTAATTTACTTATTCTTGCAGATTCATTTTTATCCTAACAACAAATCTTAATAATAGGTTCAAAACGATTTACGTATAAAAATCTGAGGCTACAAAGTTTTCTCCAAAAATGTAACCAAAGGAGGAAAACAAAAACAATGAAAAACAAAATAAAACACCCGTCCCAACTGCATGATAAATTTAATCTCACAGTGTAACTACCTATACATCTTGATGAGAACTCAATTCCCCTAATAACTATTGAAAGCTAGTAGTTTCCACACAATTTGAATTTTGGGGTTTGATTACTCTTTCCTTAAGAATCTGCAAAGATCAGATTTCATGTTTTAGAGCATATAAATACATAAGAAAACTTCAGTTTTGAAAGTCATCTGAGTCAGTAATCATGCACACAGAAGAAAAACTGAAGATCGTGCTCTTCAGTTTCAATAACATATCTGCACCCCTTTTCAAGATAAGATTAGCTTCTCAATAAAAGTAAGGAAAATGATGACTCATCAGCCATGCATGCTATATAAGGAGACAGCCTCTACTCTTGGATAGCTCGGTTTTTCCAAACTTACTGTTTTCCTGCACCCTGGCCACGAAGCCTGTGAGAGGTATCTGTGGAGTCAACTGAGGCATAGGGGGAGGGGGTGGAGCAATAGAAACTGGCAGCAACAACACAGAATGGGGGAAGTAAAACAGATAAAGGAAAGAAAAGGAAACAAACAAAAAGCAGAAGTCAGTTACAAAGACCACAAACATAAGTATGCAAAGAACAGTCTGCAAATGAAACAAAAAAAAAACAAAAAACAAAACAAAAACCTGCAGAACCTTCTTCAAGTTCATTTCCCAGGAGCAAACCTAAAGCTGAGTTGTGTTTAGCCAGCTGGTTAATTTTATTAAAAAACAAATACATTTGCTTTAATCCTAATGTTATATTGTTTGGGTAAGATTTAAATTTACCATCACTTTCACGCAATGAAATTTTTGAATTCTAAGGAAAGACTTTAAAAAAACAGCTAACAGTGAAATACCAATAAAGGTTTCCAGGATGTTGTGTCTTCGCCTTATCTCTCTAACCTAACAGGTATGTCTAGCTTTAGGGTGATGTTGTAAATAAACCTAAATAAACAAAATGAATATGTTACAGGATAGCTGTTTATTCCATGTATAAATAAATGCATCAATCACAGGTTTTCTTTAAAAACGAATTTACACACAGCTCTTTAGGAAAAACCCTTGTTTGTAAAACAAGGTTATTATTACTTTTTAAGTTGACAGTTTTATTTTTAAAGACATCACTCTTAAATTTACTAGGGCATAAGAGTGCTCCATATACCATGTTAATTGTTCACTGAATTTCATGGAATATTTCAAGTGACCTTCCTTTCATCAATACTCTGAAAAAGGAAACCTAATCTAACAATAAGGTAAAATATGCAATTATTTGTATTAAAATAATTTCTAAAGAATCACTGGGTAGCTGGAAACATACTCTGTCTTCTTTCTGGAGAACACATAATTTATAGGAAACTGACAGCAAATGCTCATGTGGACAGCAAATGTATTAAAAATTAAAACTATCTAAAAGTAAATATTCATATATTTACCACCCTGTCTTATTTTAACAAGATGGTAATGGCCAAAGATTGCTTAGAAAAAGTCAATAGGACTGAATCACAAAATTCAGTTTACTGGTAGTCACCAAGAAGTGACACTAAACTGACAGGGAAAAACAACTGATTGGCTCCCAAGGATCATTTAATTGAAAGATTGTTTCAATTAATCCAATCTACAAATTCAGTTTGGTAGGCATAAAAATATGAAAGATGTTCAGTATACAAATAAGCAACAACTTAAAGCAGTATATGTGCATTAATATTCATTGTATGGCTAAAAATAACATTCAATTCACTATGAAATTAGTCCTGGTTCATTCTGATACTCTGTATATAGAAGTATACACAAGTATGTATATACTGGAACAAGTGTGTGTGTGTGTGTGTGCGTGTGTGTGTGTGTATACACACACACACTTGTTCCAGTATATACATATATATACTTTTAATAAAACATTATAGCTTTTTAACTTAAAAAAAAAACAACTCCCACAAACCTAAAAAATTTTTTTAGAAACAACCCTTAGTAATGAGCCATGCTGGTTAGTACATAAAGAAAAAGAGGCTATGTTGTGACAATACTAATCATTATCACCACATTTAGACAGAAGGGGAATATGCACATCAAAACACTAAAAACATTTACATACTACTACTACTGCTACTACAACACCAACAATAACTCAGGTTGAAGGATAATTAATTTGACAACACACAGTAATATATTTAAAATTTGAGGCCAAATTTGCTTTATGATGTCCAAAAATACAGTCATTCAGTAATGAAAATGTCTTGTTTGAGGATAAGCAACCCACCCAAGTACTGTTAAAACAGAACCACACAAACATGTATCAGGTGAAGAGTCACCAGAAACCCTATTTGCGGAGTAAACTAAGCGATGAAAAAAATAATGAACACAAAGATGGGATCTAAAAATGCAGAATATGAAAAAAAATTAAAAGTTCATGAAACTAGTGAGACTAATAATCAGATTAACTGTGGAATTCTCAGCCGCCAGCTACTTTTCATTACCAAAAGGAGACCAGGGGAAATGTGAGGTAAAATTCTAACTGGTAAAGTTTCTTAGTAGCTTGGATGAAAATTTTAGTCTGGAAAAGGGTTGTATAAATTTTGGGATTATCTATGAGTTGTGATATTTCTGCTAAAGTGGTTTTCAATTCTTAGGACTTTTTTTTGTTTATAACAATTAGTCTTTAAAGTTTAACCAAAAAAATAAATAACAGAACTTTCTCCTTAGCTCTACTTTAAAACTTGTTCAAAACATGCATCATAAATGAAAAGAACTTAAAACCAACTTTCTATGTAAATATGGAGTATTCAGTGTTTTTTAGGTAAAATAATATAACATAACATGCAGCCTACAAAAGCCACATGGGGAAGTGTTTCAGTCTATGCCTGGTGATCACCGCTTCAAGCCAGTAACAAATACTGAACTGGCTCATTTCAGATTTCTCCTGGTTGGACTGAGCATTTTGATATGGAAAGTGGAATTAATGACTACCCTAAGCAATTTGAACTTTCTCACATTTTATGCCAAAGCTATTTTCTAATCTTATCAGCCTTTAAACACTGATTGCAGTTAGTGTTGAGATGTGCAATTTGAGGTGAACAGAAAAAAATCAAAACAAAGTCCTCCCCACTGTTACAATTATTAGAGACAGAATAAGCAGGCATCACAAATGGTTTTTAATGGTTTGGAACTCATTTCAGTATAGGTTAACAAGCTTAAAAGTGATAGCCAGCAATTTTATTATATTATTGTAAAGAAAAACTGTCACAATGTTTTTAAGTTTACTGTTATTGAACTGTATCAAACATGCCAATAAAAATAAATTCAGCTTAATTAATTTCAGTGGTTTTCTTCTCTAGTTCTACTTACAGTAGTAAAAATTTCATCAGTTAAATTTTAGTATACGAGTATACTCAGTAAGCCTGAATTTTTTTGAAAGGGATAAGCAATTATTCTTAAAATGATATGCTTCAAGGTCTAACTTTTTTTTTTTTTGGCCGCACCATGCAGCATGCGGGATCTTAGTTCCCCAACCTGGGCTCAAACCCGCACCCCCTGCAGTGGAAGTGCAGAGTCCTAACCACTGGACAGCCAGGGAAGTCCCCAAGGTTTAACTTCTTAAAACAAAAATAAACATGAAATAGCACGGTTTCAATTGTTGTCTATCACTGGCAAGAATAACAATTTCAAATAATTTCCTTCAAAAGGAGCTCCACTGCTGCCGTTAAACCTGCAAAGCACAAGCTTACTTGAATTCTGAGAATAAAGTGGACCTCCATTAACATGAGGCTGAGCAGAAAACTGAGCCGTCACAGAGGGAGTCCGTCTGTATCCACCAGAAGATGTCGAGGAAGTGGTAGAGTTGTGTCGAGAAATCTGCCTGGTCATTGTGCCATACTGGGAACCAGGAGCTGAGCCCGGGGCTGCTGAAAAGCATTAGTCAAAGGCAACCAACAAAGAACTTGAGCATTGCACGTCACCTCCGATGGCAGAACAAAGAGAAGGAGACTATCGGCAAGAAATGTTTATTACTTTTTAAAGCCCACAGCACAAAATAAAGAGAAAAGTAAAGATAAAACACAAACAGCTCTATCTCTGAAGTTACAAAAAGAAGGAAAAACAGATACTGTGTGGAAAGTGCAAAAGTAAATAAGTAATATTCTTAAGCCTTTTAATTTAGCATAATACCAAATGGTATTTTGCTAATAAAATGTATAAATTTTTTTCTGTAACATTTTAAAACATACAGCTTTTATATGTCAACTGTGTCTTTCCAAGAAAATAAGTACCAAATGATAGTCTGAGGTGGAAAGCATCAGTTTTTAGATGTGAATATCTTAATATCTGGTTTACAGACTTCTTCTCCTTTCCATTGCCAAATCTTCAGAAGCACAGTATAAGAATCTATCCAGCCAAACCCAGCTTAAATTATAAAATGTAAACAATTAAGCATATTTTCCACATGCACTACTATATTTATTTGAATGTTTAATGTATTAGCAGTTATTACCAATACATATTATAGTAGAACCATTTTTAAGAGAAGTATAATTTCTAGTTTCAAAGCACTTATATATGTCAGATTTGTTGTATATCTCCCAGCTTTTAAGAATTACACACTTTGCCCTATCACTTACATTTCTGTAACTGATAAAGCTGAAAAAAATTTTGGACTCTGTAAAACATGGACATTTTAAGGCAGCTTTGTGTAGAAAATCCATTATCTTTTTCCATATCCTTGGAGGGCTTTTTTTCCGTACTACACCCAAAGCACATTTTTCTTTACATTATGCATATCTAAACTAACTAAAGTATTAACAATACTTAAAATTTTATTTACCAACATTTCAGAAGTTTAAAATTTTAAAGGTTAATATAAAGTTCAAAGCCTCTAAAGTTAACTATACCTTCCAAAGGTAACTTCAGGATTAACATTATCCTCCCAAACATCTAACCATGACTGAGCAAATAAAAAGACAACATCCTGGTTTACTTTCATTCAGTCATCCAATTTAACCTCTCCTAGAGGTCATATAAATTATTAGAAAAAAGCCATACAGCAGAGGTTGTTCATTAAAAGAAGTGCTAATATTCAACATTTTGGAGCTCCCAAGCCATAGGCAGTCACTAATTATTTAAATCATCCACATGCTCAATTCCTAAACAGAAACACACTTTATAAATAAGAGTCTATTCAAATGCCTTCATGAACGAGTAACTCTGGACAGGTTAAGTTTTCCAAAGAGTTAAGAAGTAACCCTTTAACCATTTTTAATAGAAATCTCAATAAAATGATTTCTATATTTCTTTTGACTTATATAAAAACTGTATAAAATCCAGGTTATTTGTCTTGGTGATTTAAAACCAAAATAAAGCTATTTAATAGCAGTTCCAAACTATGCCTATTTTAGAATTTATTTTAATATTAAAATAAAATTATGAAATAAATAATACCAAATGGTGTATGATTGATATATACATAATCATACATGCTATATATAAATAATACATATACATATGGTTACATATACTAATATATATAATTATTTATACTGGTTATATATAATTTGTTTACATAAATAAATATTATTTATATTTTTATATATATTACATATTTTTTTTTAAGGAAAAATACTCAGCTCCAAGAACTAGAATATTACCAGTATCACTGAAGCTTGTTTGCCCCTTCTGAACCCCAAACTCCAAAACATATGTGTTAAACATTCTCTCTCTTCACTATACAGTAAGTCCCCTACTCACAAACCTTCAAGTTGCGAACTTTCAAAAGATGCGAACATGCATTCGCGTGTCCAATCACTTAAAGTTAGTTCACGTGTCTGATGTACACTGTCATGTGCGTGCATCCTCTACAAGTGGTTGTGCTTCTGTGTACTTTACTGTACAGCACTGTATGGAGTACAGTAGTACAGACCTTTATTTCAAGCCCAGGATGTCCGGAAGCAAGTGTAAAAGCAGCATTGGTATAGCTGGTACTACTGTAATTTTCAAGGTACTGTACTGTAAGATTAAAAATGTTTTATTTTTTGTGTTTGTTATGTATTATCTGTGTGAAAAGTGTTATAAACCTATTACAGTACAGTACTACATAGCCAATTGTGTTAGTTGATACCTAGGCTAACTTTGTTGGACTTAGGAACAAATTGGACTTAATGAACGCGCTCTCAGAACGGAACTCGTTCGTATGTAGGGGACTCACTGTATGCACTTTTTTAAAAATCATAGATAATTATAACCTTAAACAGTACACACAGAGACCTTGCAAATTTATAAACTTTCATAATGGAATGATTCTGTATTGATTATGTATTTCTGCTGTTTTCCTTTGATATTATCTTTTAAGATTCATCCATGTTGAGAAATATATCAATATATCATTCATTTTTATTGCTTTATTTGCATATGAACATGCCACAATTATTTATCCATTCCACTGTAGACATTTGGGATACATCCAGATTTTTGCTATTATTATTATACCGCTACTGTGAACATTCCTAAATATGGTTCCTAAGTTTCTCTGGAACAGTGGTTCGCAAACTTCAGCAGTGATCAGAATTTCACCTTGAGGGCTTGTTACAATACAGGCTGCTGGGCTCCAGTCTCAGAGTTTCTGAATGAGTAGGTCTGGAATGGGACCTGAGAATTTGCATTCCTAACTAGTTCCCCCATGATGATGATGCTGTTGGTCTGTAAATCATACTCCAAAAGCCACTGCTCTAGTATAGTAGTTTTTAAACTTTATGGTCTTAGGATCCACTCTAAAATTAGAGAACCTCAAAAAATTTTTGTTGAAGTGGGTTATACCATATTAGAAACTGATTAATTACCATAATTAACTGATTAATTACCATATTAGAAATTAAAACTGATTTATCTTTAAAATACATAAATACACAAATACACAATCCATTAGTTGTCAAAAATGATGTTATCATATGTTATGTAGCCTCTGGAAAATTCCACTGTGTACTTGTACCAGAATGAGAATAAAAAAGGCAAATAAGTCTTAGTATTATTATGGATATAGTTCTGACCGCAAAAACTCCAAGAAAGGATTTTGGCAACCCCCAGGAGTTCCATAACCATGTTTTGAGAACCAGTACGCTAGGGCAAATATCTAGAAATGAAACTGATAAATCTAAGGTAGAAACCTGGTTCAACTTGACTGGGTAACAACAAATTATGTTCTAAAGTGACTGAATCAACAAATAAACTCCCACCAGCAACATACCTTTCTGTTACTGCACATCCTCATCAACATATGGTACTGGTGGACTTCTACATTTTTACCTATCTGGTAGCTATAAAATAGTATCTCGTAGTTTTTGTTTTCCTGATTATTAATTAGGTTGAGGGCATTTTTTTTCCACATGGACTTTCTGCCAACAATTTCTATTACTTGGGTCTTCTGTTTATTACTTCCTTTTCCCCTCTCCTCTGAGTACAAGTGCCAATGTTTTGAAAAGAAGTTGCTAGATGGCTTTATTTCACCTAAGCTCTCAATATTTGAAACAGCTCTTTATCCATTTCCACCCAAATGCTACTGTGCATTTCTAGGCTGAATGGTTTTATACCAAGTCTATATTTGGAATTCCTTATATGCTCAATCCAGTCTCCCCCAACTTGGGAGCAATTTAAATGTATTTTATTGAACAAAATGTTTCATGGCATCCTCAGATGCCATAAATCCTGGGCTATATCAGAGTTTTTCAGCTGTGACCCACTGGAAAGCCTCAGGGTACCCCACACCGCACACCATTCTCTTTTTCATCTTCTTCCTCTTGTCCCCCACCTTCACCCCACTCCTGTGACTGTGGTATATACCAGGGAGTTCCAAATCAAGTTTCACTTTAAAAAAATATTACATCACTATTAAAAAAAATTTTTTTTGAACAATCACTGCTATAATATTCCTAGAAAAATCTAAACAGAACAAATGCAAACCACATTAAATTGGTTATAAACTAGGCATAGAAGCATCTGACATCACAGAGAAGTTTCTGTGTAACTTCAGAGGCCTTTCACCAGAAGAAATTAGTGTAAATTAGATTTAATACTTTAAACTTTGTATTACCACCTACAACCTAACAACTACAAAAGCGAGCCATCTAACAGAGGAGCTTACTGTGAACTCTGCACAGTAAGGTAAATCACTCCGGTGGTTATGCAGTCTCACCTATCACAGTGTTCACGGGCAGAAGTAGTGGAAGAGGTGGTGCTGGTGGAGCTCCAGAAGGAGGAGGGACAGAAATGTTTTCTAATAAAATAGTTTATAATTCAGGTCAGAGTGCAATAAACAGAACTAATCATTCTGAAACAGTAAGGAAGTACGTTTTGGAAATAAGAAAAAAAGAGAAAGATACCCATATGTAAAGCATGTTCGAATGAGTAAGAATTTTACTAGGTAAAAAGATCATTGAGTTCACGCATTCATTAACTATAAAATATGCCTGTTTTTATAAGTAGCTTTTTCTCCCTTTTCAACAACATCCTTGAGAAACTAAGTATTTTTCCCTAACAACTTTTGATTATCAAACTTACTTTTAAAGTGTGTACTTTTAACACCATAAAGTCCTCCTTTCACTTAATAAAAAAATCAAGGGACCAATTTAATGCTCTGCTGTGATTTCTTAAATTTTTATATAATCTAAAAAGTAAAAGAGCTTCTCCTGATTTAATCCCATTTTATATTCATGGCATTTTACTGAAATACGTATTGAATACCATACATAAATGTAGTAAAGTCACAAAACCAGCTAACAGTGGAGTTGACATACTTACTAGCCTATAAGGCAACATCAAAGTTCAATGATACATAATTCACATTAAAGACACTGATCTTTTGGTTGAATTATCAATAATATTGGTTTGCTCTTGAAATAATAAATATCATTCTTGACTTGTGCCCAAGGCAAGTATTTCTAAAGCAAAATGTCCAAAAAGTTATTTAATAAAGCTATTTAATATGCTTTTCTATAAGTAAGGAGAAACATCTGCAAAACTCTAAAGACCCTGTGAAAACCAATCAAAAATTGTTTTTAAATTTGCTTTCATTCTGGCAACAGTCTCATAAGTTTAATAAATAGTTTTATCTAATGTAATTAAATTATTTCAGACTTCCATAATAAAGCTAACTACTACCACATATTAAAATGGGTGAGTATATGACACACCTGGTCCAACAGTGGGTGGTGAGGGTGTAGGCACGGCAATGGGAATGCCAATACTGCTGCTGCCACTGTTTTCTCGGCTTCCACTTCCTCCACTGCTTCCACTGCAAAGGAGAGAGAAAAATCATGAAAATAGCAATTCTAGAGATTTACTCAGGAAAAAAATCAACTCAAAGCCACTAAATACTCCTTTTATGATGCATATGTGTGTGCTTGTATGTATACACACAAGTATATATAAAGACAAATTTTAACAGTCCAATATAAATTTTAACCCTAATACTTGAAGTGGTTCTTGTGTTTCACTCTATTTCTCCAACTACTGAAAAACCAATATAGTCACGTAGTACTCAGAACTATAAGAGATCACTGAGACATGAATGACCAATATAATCTTATAGTACAATGAGTCAACAAGGATTTATTTAAAACCTCGTATAAACAGCAGTGAACAAACAAGACATGAACCACACTGTCATGGAGCTCTTCACTGAGACTGTGAAAACTGACATTAACAAATAGTGTGATGGAAGCCACAAAAGATGCTATGGAAGTTAATAAAAACGGTAACCAGTTTTAGTCTGAAATTAGTATGTAAACCTCCACTCATCTCAAAGAATGGCAATAAAACACGGAAATGTTTGGAAAAAATGAGCAAATGACAAAAAAAAGACAAATAAGACAATAATGAAGTTTCAGCAAGGCACAGTCTAGAATAGTTGATACTACTAAACTTTAACCAATTACTTCTATGGACTTACTGTCCCTTTAGGTATACAACCTCGCACTGACCAGTTTTAGTAATGTATGTGTGCACATGTACATTATGCAAATGTACATATGTACACGTGTAGCCTTAAGCTCCATATTATACTTTTAAAAATCAACATCATTGGCTCAGTAGGCCCAGAAACCCAACAGGGCAATGATTTGCACTGCCTAGATAAGTTTTTTCCCTCCAATATGAGCATTCTATAATCACATTATCACATACTAATAGAAAGGGGAAAAAAGCTATTTATATAACAAAAATAGCTTTGCTATGAAGGCCTCCCTCCTCCCAAGCTGGCCAATACTCTGCTTTCTGCCACCACCGTATCACAGACAGATGAATATTTTTGCACTTATGCACTTCCACAATTACTGGCTTATGTGCCTTTTTCTAACATGGAGATTGGCAAGTTACAGCCCACAGGCCAAATCTGGCCCATGGTCTGATTTTTACAACCTGTGAGCTAAGAACATTTTTTTTACATTTTAATTAGTAGAAAAAAAATCAAAAGAGGAATAATATTTTATGACACATTAAAATTATATTAAATTCAAATTTCAGTGCCATATATAAAGTTTTACTGGAACACAGCCATGCTCATTCATTTACGTGTTGCTGGTAGCTGCTCTCATGCTACAATGATAGAGCTGAGTAATTGCAGCAGAGACCGTATGGACCACAAATCCTAAAGTATTGACAATCTGGCCCTTTATAAAAAAGTTTGTTGATCCCTGTTCTAACAGGGACAAGCTCCTGAAAAAAAGAACTATATCTCATAGGTATATCCGTGATATCTAATGAAGTAACTCTTAACAACTAACTAGTTGTTGAATATGATTAAACTATTAATTACTACATCCACTATAAAGAACAACCATGCTGGTATAATAATTCAATAATAAACATATAAAAAAAAAACGCAATTTTGGTCCTCATTGAACTTACCCTGATTCAGTAACTGCAGATATCAATATGGCAATTTATTTACTAACAATAACAACAAATAACAATTACATAGCATCTAAGAGCGTGATATATCCTGCGTAACTGAAGCCTCCAAAATGATTTTACCAAACTGTATTTCTAATAAAACCATCCTAAAAGTCAAGGTAAAGAGGGTCCTTGCCCAAGTTATTAAGTGAGAGGTAAAAATCAAAGAATAAAACAAATTGAGCTATACGATAATTTTGTCTGGCTTTATAAACTTGCACAAAAATAAAGTGGCTACTTTTGAGGGGAGGAAGGCTGAGGCAATAATTGGGAAAGGGCCTGAGGGGGATTTCTGGATTGCGGTTATGTTCCATTTTCTGATCTGGGTGATGGTTACATGACTATATTCAATTTGTATTAATACATCAAGTTGTTACACTTAATAAAGTATATACTTTTCTGAATGTATGTTATGTTCCATAACCAAGTTTTTAAAAATCCACTGGGTAGCTGATTTCTAGAACTTTTTAAAATGAATTTATATAGTAACATATTCTAGTACATCAACTCTCTTAAGAAATTCTTCCTCAAATCTAAACTGTTTTCTTTCCTCCAACCTCTTAAAGTTTAAATCACATTGTAGAGTTTCTGATGTTTAACCTTTTATCCAAAAAATTTAAGAGTGGTTACCTTCATCTTTTCTAAAAGACCATTTTAAAAAAACATTCTTCAGACTTCATCCAAATATACATTTGTACCTCTGTCAAAAGGAGGAAATACTAGCAATCTGCTAGCAGTATAAATAGATACTAAAAAATCTAAAAAATAGAAGTTATAACATATATTTAAAGGAACATATACAATATTAATACCCTCAAACTTTTACATTCTATATTAGCATTAGACTAGCACTTTACCTTTACCAGCAACTCTATAGGAGTTTGTCACCAATCAATAATGCACATTCTCAGTTCAAAGGCTCAACCTAAAAATTTACCTGTGTGTCCTCGGTCTCTGATTTAAAGAAGCTGTCCTGCCTGGACTATGCTGACTTCCAAGCCTAGCAGGACTTGTCATGTAGTCATTAGGAACTGTTGGAGGTTTAACAGGTTCCAGGGTTTTGTAAGGAGTATTTCGTCTAAAGAAGCATAATAGAGAAAGGAATATGAATAAGAAAGATAAATGGTATTTTCTCCCAAATTTGTGACTGTCCCTTTATAACCAAGTATAACACAAGTTTTGGGTTTTTTTAATAATAAAGTTTGTTTTTAAAAAACATTTTTAATTGGGGTGTATGAATTTTGTTACTTTAACACAAAAGCTAAAATTTGTTGCCTTTTCTTAGGAAAACCAATGGAAAGGGTAATTTAAAAGTTCTCATCTTATTTCTAAAAATCATGGTTATAATTTTTTTAATGCTCAGTAATATCAAACTTTGAAATACATATTATTCCCAGATCAGTAACCCACAAGCCACTGTCCTTATATATTATGGAAGCTAAATATCTCCTGTGCAATTTACTCCTACCTCAATCTAGAGATATATGAACAAGTACATTCTGATCCTAGATGTGATGCCATTAACTTCTCAATAAATGATTTTAACTTTTCTATTTAATAACTTTGTATGTTTTTTTCAGAGGTAAGGGGTTTACAGAATGAAAATAGAAACTAAGATCCTATAAGAAAGCTGATTGCTGATCCCTGTTACTATAAAATGATTCCCCCACCCCTCCACCAAAAATAAGGAGTCTAATTTTCTATAATAAAGTGAACTATCTTTCAGAAATGTCTTACGAAGTATTCAATATTTGTATTGCATTGAAAATTGGAAAGGAAGAAGTCACAATTACCTTTTCTACTTCTCCACTGGCCTTCTTACAAAGCTACTCTAGAATGAAGGGCCCTAAGATTACCAGCAGAAGCACAGTTAGAAGTACTCCAAGTAAAGAGTCCCCAAGTCTCAGGGGAAACAGAAGAACTGCAGGCTAGCAAACCAAAGTACACAAAGTAGACCACTTATTCAAAGCTCTGTAATATCAATATTGCAAATACATGTGAAGACACCATATATGGAACCTTCTGGTCATTTCATTTTAAATAAACATAACTCAGATTCATATATAAATCTTTTTATATATGTATTTATATTTTTTAATGAATTAGAAGATAATAAATAAATAATGCTCATTTACATACATACAAAAAAACTTTTCTAGTACAGAATTCCTTAGAGAATATTACAGAACAGGCAGGTTCATTTTGGATTCTGTTCAAGGAAATAGGAACCAAAATGAATTTGTAAAAGGTAGTATTATCACACAGAGAGGGTCCCGTCACAAGGATCCATACATTTACTTAAGTCACAAAAACATCTCTTCCTTTGACATACAAATCCTCTTGTAAGATGTAGCTGAATTCTTACCCCAATGTTCCCCGGCCTGACATGGGAGGACTCGGTGGTTTCTGAGTAGGAGGATTTGTTCTCGACAGTGTGCCAGTTCTTGCAGGCTGGTTATTTCCATGCTAAAATGTGGAAAGAAAAGCTTTTAGTTTTATATCAAATTGTTCTCTTGGTGTTTTGACACCATGTATTATTTTTTTTATTATCAGAATGTGAAATAAGGATTCCCAGACAGTTTTAATAACAGACTTTGGTACTACATTTTAAAAAGTCAAGATACCACTTGCACTTGGCTTTTCTTATTATTTTATGCCCTTCATACCAATTTATTGCAAAATACAGGTGAGATTATTGAATTTTATATATTATTTTATTGTTAAAAATGTTCACTGAGATCTAACTTATCTGCAATTCAAATGCTGGGTTTCTTAAAATTTTTGGAATGTGTGCATGAATATAAACTGCAGATCTCAGTGTCAATTTGCTAAAATATTCATCTAAAAAAATCACCTCTATCCCAACAACTCAGTAACAAAGTCATATATAATGCCTGGGAAACCTCCTAATTGTAAGTCAATAAAAGCAAGGCAACTATCAAAAAATGAGCAAAGCAATAAATGTTAGCAAAATTAATGTTCCTATATAAATGCAGATGTCAATATATCTTTGATATATTAACACATCCAAGCTAAATGTTGCTGATTTGAACTGAGTTTGAGTATATTTAATCTACATAAATCCTATGGGGAAAAAGCAGACAGACATAGGAAAAGTTTTCAAATTTTAGTGGCTCTGCAGCCTCTATCGATATAGAGGGGAAACTGTGGATCAAATGATAAGCAGTAACTCTTACCTTGGCTTTTAGCCACTTTACGTTGCAAAAAAAGGGGGGAAAAAGTAGAAATTAATTCTAGATAAGTTATATCTGATAGGACAGGTTTACATTTACAGTTACTCAATTCATGTTAATAAGCTTTTTTACCCAGTCATATTTCAAATATTTTGTAAAGAAAAGATATCCATAAGCAGCAGGGAAATATTCATGGGTATCACATATTTTTTCAAAATAATACATTCATAAGGAAATCACTTAATTATGCCAATCTCATGCAGCTCCAATAATTTCTTAGGTCAGTATTTTATCCTATGAAATTAATCCAACTGAATCATAGATGATTTAAAAAACAAATTTTGATTTAAACACGAACACCATACCTCATTAAATGTATGGCTACTTTAATACATCAGTGTACAAGACCTAAGACTGCTGGATAATGAATGCCCATGTATGAGTATTCATTATTTGAATGGTAGTATATTACTTTAAAGAGTGATAAACTGCAAATGTTAAAATTCAAAATCACAGCTTGTTTTCCAAATTCAGAAAAGGACCTAGCACCTCAGTGTTTAAAAACAAAATTACAATGCGCAATAATAGCTTAGCCAGATTCTAATTAAGGAACAAGCAAACAGGGTCTGGATACCCTCTCATGTGTAGCTTATGAATACAAATCCTGACCAGGCCAACACTAGTAGAAAGTTATATGTTGCTCTAGTTCTAAATTTTCTTCTGAACAAGTTTGACCATAATTCAAAACTGAAGAAAAGCTGCTTTGATCCTAAAGGCTACTTCTAGGAAAACTGGCTAGCTTATATATATGAAATAATGCGTCCAAAGCATCCTACTTGTACCACGCCACTTAAGAAAAAAATGCCTTCAGGTTGCAGTCTTTTCCTACATTTTGGGGTGGGGTGTGGAGTCTAAGTTCTTTCCATAATACCTGCCATTCCAAATATGTATCTATCATTTTCAAGTGACCACAGAAGCAACATTAAGGAAATCATCCAAAAATGGAATATCCTTTGACTTATATTCTCATTTCTAGAAACTGTGCCAGAATCTTGGTATTCTTTAGTGTTTGTTTAGAATAATATGACTCATTTTTATCCTGATTAAACAATGTCTGGAATCCTACCTAGCCACTACATTTCACACCTGGATTTAGAAATTAAACTTGAATAACTTTATTATCCTTGAAGATAAGCTTTATTAATATGATAGCATTATAATACACTAAATACTATTCTAAAGTAACTTAGAAATATTCTAAATATGACCACACATCTTCCCTCATTTGCTGTTTCAAGTGAACAAGAAACAAACAAAAAAAACAGCATACAAGTATAAACTGGTCCCAAATGAAAGGATGAAAGGAGAATTTAATTGGGAATGAAAATTCTAGTTGAACTCTGCTACTATGCAATGGTGTAACCTTTAACCTCTTATGGAGCACAGCCTCCTCTCTTAAGTGCATGTTTATGTATACAAATGTGTTGGGGTTAGCGAGTGTTGGAAGGAAATGATCTCTATACCTTACAACTCAAAATATAATTGTTAGCAACCTACAAAATTTTTCCATTTCAGTGTCCCCCAAACACATTCAAAACTAGGCTTTTTATTTCCTTAAGATCTCACTTCATTTCCTTAACATTTACATTTATGGATGAGTCAGTTTACCATTTCCTTGGAACCTCAGGTTGAAAATAGAACTCTTTGATTCCTACATACCTGCAAGCCCGAAGTAGATCATAAGCTTTGCATACCACAGGTACGAAAGTCTGTAAGATGCCAATTCTTTCTCTGAAATGACTCATTAGCTCACTCCTCTAATACAATCGAAACCTTTTAAAAATACCATTCCTATGTATTATAAAGCTTTAGTGTTTCCATTAATAAAATGTAATAACTCCTAGATCATATGGTCTTTTCAAGGCTTGAAAACAAAGACATATGTGGAAAGTCGTTCATAAGTTATGAACCAGGCTATAAAGCTGTTAATTATTATAACTGTTTAACAGAAATAATTTTAAATGTTTCTACTAAATGCTCAAGCCTTCTCTAGTCTAAGCATACTCTGAAACCTTGTTCTTCCTTCTATTAGGATGAACTTTAGTATTTTTATTTTTATTTTATTAGGATGAACTTTATTGTTCATCTTCTTTTTTATTCTCCTTTAGGCAAACTTTCTGGCAGTCTCTCTATGCAAGGATTCTCTTATCTATATCTTATGCTGTTTCCAAAAGTCAAACCAGACTTACCTTAAGACACCTTTTCCATATTTTAAATTCTTACTAAACTTATGTGTACCACCTATTTCATAGCATAAAATGCATTAACACAATAAATATCAATTAAATGAATAATACAAATACCAAAACACTAAAATTTATGCCATGAAAGAAGAAAATATGATGGAATATTTAATCTTGGGGGGTAAAAAACAACACAAAACTTGGTAGCTATAAGAAGAAATATTGGGACTTCCCTGGTGGTCCAGTGGTAAAGAATCTGCCTTCCAATGCAGGGGACGTGGGTTCGATCCCTGGTTGGGGAACTATGATCCCACGTGCCACAGGGCAACTAAGCCTGCGCACCACAACTACTGAGCCTACGTGCCTCAACGAGAGCGCCTGCAAGCCGCAACTAGAGAGAAGCCTGCGCGCCGCAACGAAGACCCCGCATGCCGCAACTAAGACCCAACACAGCACCCCCCCAAAAAAAAGAAAGAAAAAAAATAATTTTAAAAAGAAATATTAATATATTTGGATACAATTTTTTAACATCCTGTAAATATTTGTTTAAAATACCAAAGCATCAAAGTCAAAAGCCAAACAGCAGGATGAGGAAATATTTGCCAAAATATAAGGAGCTAATTTCTTTGATAGAAAAAAGAACCCTTACAAGTCAGTAAGAAAACAAACTTCTAAATAGAAAAGTAGGCAAAAGATAAGAAAATAACTCTAGAACTGTAAGTACAGTGTCTTCCAATCCTTAAAAGTGCTTTAGACACTAATTTAAAAATAAATCTACAGTTTTCCTCCTTGTAGTTTTGGCCCTGGCATTTGCTCATTAACTATTCCAAATTTCCAACTTTCACAGATCTCTACAATCCTCTAGAAATATTTAAGCCAACAATGATTTCTTAGGGAAATAAAACTGGATCAATATAGCTGCAATGAGACTACTGGGAGAAAAATAATTGTATGTATTTGTATATCACAGAAACAAAATGTGGACAAATAAGCCACATATCAGCTTCTGACCACCCACCCTCCTACCCATGGTCAAAAAAATATTTCAAAATAGTCCGTACAATAATGTGACTGTACTTAATGTCACAGAACTGTACACTTAAAATGGTTAAATGGTAAATTTTATGTTATGTATATTTTACAATAAAAAACTTAAAAAAAAAACAAACCTGCGTCTAAACTATCCACATTACAAAAAGTAGATTGCTAAAATTGACATCTGCAGACTTTCAGTATATATTATGCAGTGTTTACATTTCTCATTTGTACATACATAATAAAACAGTTAAATTTTCTCACCCAAAATTTCCTTGTAAAGTTTGGTTTCATTTTATACTCTGCTATGTACTATGTATTAAACTGTTAAACACAATTATTAGTGGGGAGATAATAGAGGATAATCACTTCTAAGATGGTGACAGATTTTTTTTTTTTTATGAGTGTATATTGCTTTGGTAGGAAGAAAAATCAAGCAAAAGGGGAAGAAGTGAGTGCATGAGAATGTGTGTGCACGGGTGTATGTATATGCATGTATGTATATACATAATTTTTACTTCCAAGGCAGGTAATAATAAGTTCTTCCAAATTCTCAAAATCCAAATTAAATCAATCTAGTCTAAATATCTTAAATTAAAATTGAACTTAAACTCTCAGACAACCCTAGCCACATCCTTGGATAAAAATACAAGAAACGAGTAACCTGCTCTACATTTGCAGAGTGTTCCAACTTCCAAGCCTGACAGTGAAGGGGAGATTCCAATAGTCTCTGAGAAGAGCAGAATAAAGAGCGATGTCACCAGCTATACTCCCCTCTTGATCAGGAACCCCAGATAAGTCAGAATGCAACAAATCCAGCAATAGCACCAGGCAGATAACCAGCTAGGAAAAGCTTCAAGATTCTAGCTGACCCCTAAAAAAATTATTATAAATATTCTGGAGACCAGAAACAAAATCAAATAATGGTCCTCTAAGAAAGGGACTACCAAATTTCAGAGGAATAGTTTATCTTGAGCAAAGATAGCTAAAGAATTCAGGTCATTCCAGATGCTTCCAAAATAACACATGAATATCTAAAAAGTTGAGAAGCTACAGGTATCCTTCAAGAGCAGCTAATTCTGCCATGCTAAGAAATGGACAAGGGCAACAAACAATCCCTTTCCTAAAAGCCTGTTGGGGCAGGGGGTGGGAGAGTGGGGAGTGATGCACAGAACAAGATTACACACAATTGTTTCATTTTGCATAAACTGCTGAAATTATATCCACATCCACACAGATGTATTAATACACACATATTTATGAATAAATGAATAAAAGTATTTATAAATTACTTTCTAAACCAATTCTGGAAAGCATATACATTTTTTATTCTTAAAAATTCATTCAGTAGTGAAAACAAGACTTGGCATTGACAACACAAATTTATAACATCAGTCTAGGATTCAAACGGCTTAACAAATGAATGGCCATTTTAAGTGTTTATATCTTCTTGAATACAGCCTACTGCACATGTAAAATTCTGCCCCAAGCTTAGTATAATACATAACTAGTATTAAATAAATGTTCTATAAAAATTGTATTGCTAATTACTAAGAGAATCTATTAATTCTTTAAGAAAATCAGCTTTCTCACTATATTTCCTATCCAAAATATTTACTGGATATGCAAATTATTTCAAGTTAATATAATATAAAACGCTTACCTTGACACCATGGCCCACATCATCCAGAACTGTATAGTCAATAGGTTTCCGAATATACCTTACAGGACGCTCCATATTTGCAGGCGCTATTATTTTGTGAGTTCTTGATGTATTCTTATTTGTTGTCAAAATACCAATCTCTCTTCGAGCCACTTTCTCTTTATGAATGTCCACAGTCTATATTTTAAATTTGAACAAAGCAAGAAAATATTATTTGGAAGAGTAAATAATATATACGATATCCACATATAATGGACCATAAGACTGTATCACATGTCTATTTTCCAGTGAATAATACTGCATCTTCCCCATCAAAATTAAGCAAATTAATATCTTTCAGGCTCAAAACATGGACTATCTAAAGGTGATTAAAAGCACCAACTAAGTTATTGGTTTTGATACCAAAATGATTCTTAGGAAAGCAATTTTCTTTCCTAAAAACCTGGTGTGTATGGAAAGGGAGGGCTCTTGCTCTGTGTAGCTTACACTTTATTTTGTGGGGATACAGACCAGAAAAAAAAATCAGTAATAACAACTAGATGAAGTACTATAATGACACACGCACAGTTTATTTGAAATTAAAGGTATTGAGAGCAAGATGTCCAACTAGGTTGGGAAGGCTTTATAGAGTAAGTAGGTTTTTAAAAAATGAATAGAAATATGAGACAAATATGTAAATTA
The DNA here is from genome assembly GCF_011762595.2 of Tursiops truncatus. Taxonomy (NCBI): domain Eukaryota; kingdom Metazoa; phylum Chordata; class Mammalia; order Artiodactyla; family Delphinidae; genus Tursiops; species Tursiops truncatus. The sequence continues at coordinate 157,700,552 of NC_047035.1, read as the reverse complement.
TTCAAGGCAAAAAGAACAACATGTTGCAGACAAAGGTGTAAGAGAAAAAAAAAGGTAAGACCAGAGGTTCCAATCTGGCAGCACGCAGCCTACACATCTGCAGCCTATCTAGTACTGGCCTTTACGGCTTTAAAAAGGTTTTTTTCCCCCTTATTTAATTGCCAACATTCAAAAACTGGGTAGTAGTCAGCACATGAGAAATAGTTACACAACCACTCAACAATTTAAACTTTGGCCTAACAGTAATGCGAAACCAATAACAAATTTAAACTGAGTGACATCATCAGGTCTGCATTTTAAAAGATCCCTCTGGCACAGGTGTTGAGGACAGACAGAAGACTACTGGCAGTGAGACCAGTTAGGAAATAATTACAGTAGCCTAGGTGAGAAAATTTAAGTATGTGAACTGAACTGAAAGGGGGTGGGGAAGGTATTGTCAGGAAAAAAAGTTCAATGTTATGTGCATTTCTGCACATCTTGTGAGAAGAGGTACTGATTCCCTTTGTTCTGTATATTTATATAATAAACAGCCTTAGAAGATATAGTGTCTCCTCAAAGAGCAAAAGGCAGGTTTGTTTACTGTCTGGTATAATAAAGATACTGTCACTCCCCAGGGCAAAGGACAGGAAGGCTTACTGCCCATTATAAAAGATCTGGTCCCCTAAGCTGGGAGTTCCTTTCCTGTAACACACCCAATTGTGTGTGCAGGCATCAGTCACCTGGCTCTCTTTGCAGTATCCTGTAGAAATTGTGGCTGGTTATCTGACACAAGTGCTGACTATTGCCAGGAGTAATGACAGCTTTTGTCTCTGACCAGGAGTCTCATGTCTTCTACTTGAATCCATGGAGTTGTGCAGGCTAACTTGTGAGCTTCCACAAAGGGTAGGATCTCAACCCCTCACAATTTTTGAGTTTTGGTAATGAAGATGGAATGCTGACAAAGACAAAGCTTTTTAGAAACGGAATGAAAGGACAGTTAGCAGGAACTGAGAGAAGTCCATGGGAATCGGGAGTGAACATGTTGACCAGACTGTATGGTCCCCCCCAGGCAATGTCTGGTCCTCTACTTCACTGCCTGCTAATGATGCTGAACTGGTGCGGCAGTTTCAGGCTGAGTACCAGGAAGTAGTTTCAAACACAGCAGCCTGAACGATGCCCTGGCTACTGTCAGCTATCCACCAAGCTCACCAGGTCGGCCCTGTAAACAACTAGTAATAGGATTTGTCTGGCAGAGGGAGGCGGGAGCACCATAAATGTATCCATACTGAGTGTGAAAGAAGGAAAACTGTAACCACTGTGGGCAGAACCAGGAGAATCTTTAGCAACTGCTAGTTTGCTGGGGAGATTGAGGGGGTGGGAGGGGCACATAATGCTTGTTAAAGAAGAAAGGCAACACCTGGCTATTTTAGTGCTCAGCCCCTCCTGCAGTCTGTCTTCTCAACATTAACCCCATTCGAGATAAGTAAAAGACCTCAGGTTTTGGCAGTGGGCCCTGTCTGCTACAAGACAGTTCTGGTCCTTCTGGGAAACTTTCCCCGAAACAATCTCCCAAGGGCACTGACTAGTCTTTGGGCTCTTCCGTACTAAAGTGGATTTTAAGTGATTTAGCAAATGATTCACCACAGAATGAGAAACTCACCCACAGAAATGTAGATTAAATTCTATCAGCTTCAGAAAACCCTCCTAGTCCTTATGCTGAAATCAAGCAAGAATTGAAGGGCTGTTCTTTTGACAATGGAGCGAGCAGCAGATAGTCCACATTAGGTGGACTCCTAAAAACAACGATGCCACCCGTGCAGATCAAGCCCAAGTCGGCCAAAGAGTACAAACTCATGGCCCCCGCCGGGAAGTGATGTGGCTGTAGCCGCTGAATCAAGGCATCCCTAACGGAAATGGATGATGCCAGTCAGCAATGACGGCCCTGCCACAGAGTACACAACACAGGGCTTTGGGTGCCCCAAATGCTCGCAGCTACGGCCCCACTCAAAACTGAAATAAATTCACCTTGTTTACTGGTGCAGAGCTGCTCTCTCCCAGCCTCCCCCTACACCCTTTAAAGAGAAAGATTGTTAGGGGCGGGGCCAAGTTCTCCCAGTCCCCAAGGGGAACTGAAGATCAAACATACCTGGGTTTGCGAGACCACTGTAGGGAGGGGAGGGACATTTTATAGCTCTGACTGATATATATTGGAGCCCATGTCACCTTCATGCCTCATCCTGTGGAGGGAGAGGGTACCTGCTTTCAGCTATGAGGTTTGGGTGCAGTTCACGGTGCGGAAGAGATGCTAATGTGTTCTTTTGGGTGGGACTCTTGGTACCAACTCAATGTATTACTGTTGTGGCTTCCAACACTGAATGTATAATTGGTATTCATATTTTTCATGCTTGCACAGTGAATACTCTTAAGAGCCAGAGGGGATTATGCCACCTGGGAAGAGCCACATGTAGAAAAGCACTAGCAGCCTTAGTGGCCCACAGTCCTTATGACCCCTCTGAGTACAAGTTTCTGTGCCTGGGTAATGTTACTGACTGGAGCTTCTGACAAGAGGAACAGCCTCCAACCAGAGGTGCCCCTTGGACTTGGTATATTCAAGAATGCAGCCAGCCTGGCCCCTATGACCTCTCAGCTCTACAGGAAAGAGTGGCAGCTATCCCTTTAGGGAAAATTTATTTTCCATTCTGTTGGTTCAATGAGGCCCTTGATTCACAGAGGATCCCCTAAATGCCTGGGCCTGGTGCACTAATGACTCAACTAAGCTGAGACCCTGTGGTGTTCCGTGGACTGCTGTGCTGTTCAACCTCAGTGCCAGCTATGCAGAAATGAAAGTGGGTGTGGCTGCTGTGCTCTGCGGGCAGAACTCAAGGATGTTCTCAGAGATCTGGCTGATATTCCCGGTGATAAACCTTGTTAGGCTTCTACTGATATGGGGCTAATACCCATTGGTAATAGTTGTTTGGGTCTGCTACTTAGAAAACTACAGACTGACATCTTAAAGACTTGCCATATAAACTGTGGAGACAGACAGTAGTTGCCGAGCAGACCATCTAGGTCACTAATATGGGCCATAGTAAGGGCCCATTGTCTGGTGAAGCTAACAGGAGTCCAGCTGCTGACGATGCCTGCACTGCCCAGACTGCCATCTCTGCCGGCGGATCCATCACCACTCCAGATGCGTCAACACATGGACCATCATTGAACAGACACAGAGTAAAGGACTCTGTTCCTGATGCAGAGGCAACCTCTGCGTCCCACACTGGTGACTCCCAGGAAAAGACCCATTCGTCTCATGGTGAGAGAGGCCACATCTCCTGCTACTGGCAGACCGGCTACATCAGACCTTTAACCCCGTCTTCACACCATCAGTAGTGCCTCACCGCTGATGACACTCTTCCAGGTTATGGTATTACAATGCCAATCCAATCAGCTGGCTCCAACCATACCACTGTGGCCCCTGACACTAATCTGTGTCATGTTTTTCACTTTCCAAACCATTTGCTATCTGACAATGGTATACTTTTTAACAAAAAAGTCACAAAAAATGGGTTGTTTGTCAAAGTATGTGATGGCCTTCCACACTCCCTACCATCCACAGGCATCTTGTATTGGTGAGTGCTGAAACAGCGTCCTCAAAAATCAACTTAAAAAACTCAAAAACAAAAGACAACTGGATTCGAAAATGGTCAAAGGACTTGAACAGACATTTCTCCAAAGAAAATATACAAATGGCCAATAAGTACATGAAACGGTGTTCAACATCACTAATCATTAGGGAAATGCAAATCAAAACCACATGACACCAATATGTATAAAATAGATAACTGAGGAGGAGAAGATGGCGTAAGAGTAAGACGGGGAGATCACCTTCCTCCCCACAGATACACCAGAAAACATCTACACGTGGAACAACTTCTACAAAACACCTACTGAATGCTGGCAGAAGACCTCAGACCTCCCAAAAGGCAAGAAAGTCCCCACGTACCTGGGTAGGACAAAAGAAAAAAGAAAAAACAGAGACAAAAGAATGGGGACGGGACGTGCACCAGTGGGAGGGAGCTGTGAAGGAGGAAAGGTTTCCACACGCTAGGAAGCCCCTTCGCGGGTGGAGACTGCGGGTGGCGGAGGGGGGAAGCTTCGGAGCCGCGGAGGAGAGCACAGCAACAGGGGTGCGGAGAGCAAAGCGGGGAGATTCCCGCACAGAGGATTGGTGCCGACCGGCACTCACCAGCCCGAGAGGCTTGTCTGCTCACCCGCCGGGGCGGGCGGGGCTGGGAGCTGAGGCTCGGCTCCGGTCAGAGCGCAGGGAAAGGACTGGGGTTGGCAGCGTGAACACAGCCTGCAGGGGGTTAGTGCACCACGGCTAGCGGGAGGGAGTCCAGGGAAAAGTCTGGACCTGCCGAAGAGGCAAGAGACTTTTTCTTCCCTCTTTGTTTCCTGGTGCACGAGGAGAGGGGATTAAGAGCACCGCCTAAGTGAGCTCCAGAGACGGTCGCGAGCCGCGGCTAAAAGCGTGGACCCCAGAGACGGGCATGAGACGCTAAGGCTGCTGCTGCCGCCACCAAGAAGCCTGTGTGCAAGCACAGGTTACTATCCACACTCCCTTCCGGGGAGCCTGTCCAGCCCGCCACTGCCAGGGTCCCAGGATCCAGGGACAACTTCCCCGGGAGAACGCACGGCGCGCCTCAGGCTGGTGCAACGTCACGCCGGCCTCTGCCGCTGCAGGCCCCGCACTCCGTACACCTCCCTCCCCTCGGCCTGAGTGAGCCAGAGCCCCCGAAGCAGCGGCTCCTCTAACCCCATCCTGTCTGGGCTCCTTTAACCCCATCCTGTCTGATCGAAGAACAGACGCCCTCCGGCGACCTACACGCAGAGGCGGGGCCAAATCCAAAGCTGAGCCCTGGGAGCTGTGAGAACAAAGAAGAGAAAGGGAAATCTCTCCCAGCAGCCTCAGAAGCAGCGGATTAAAGCTCCACAATCAACTTGATGTACCCTGCATCTGTGGAACACCTGAATAGACAACGAATCTTCCCAAATTGAGGAGGTGGACTTTGAGAGCAAGATTTATGATTTTTTCCCCTTTTCCTCTTTTTGTGAGTGTGTATGTGTATGCTTCGGTGTGAGATTTTGTCTGTATAGCTTTGCTTCCACCATTTGTCCTCGGGTTCTATCCGTCCGTTTTTTTCTTTAAAAAATTTTTTTTTCTTAATAATTATTTTTTATTTTAATAACTTTATTTTATTTTATCTTACTTTATTTTATCTTCTTTCCTTCCTTCCTCCCTCCCTCCTTTCTTTCTTTTTCTTTCTTTCCTTTTCTTTTCTTTCTACTTTTTCTCCCTTTTATTCTGAGCCGTGTGGATGAAAGGCTGTTGGTGCTGCAGCCAGGAGTCAGTGCTGTGCCTCTGAGGTAGGAGAGCCAACTTCAGGACACTGGTCCACAAGAGACCTCCCAGCTCCACATAATATCAAACGGCAAAAATCTCTCAGAGATCTCCATCTCAACACCAGCACCTAGCTTCACTCAACGACCAACAAGCTACAGTGCTGGACACCCTATGCCAAACAACTAACAGACAGGAACACAACCCCACCCATTAGCAGAGAGGCTGCCTAAAATCATAATAAGTGCACAGACACCCCAAAACACACCACCAGACGTGGACCTGCCCACCAGAAAGACAAGATCCAGCCTCATCCACCGGAACACAGGCACTAGTCCCCTCCACCAGGAAGCCTACACAACCCACTGAACCAACCTTAGCCACTGGGGACAGACACCAAAAACAACGGGAACTACGAACCCGCAGCCTGCAAAAAGGAGACCCCAAACACAGTAAGATGAGCAAAATGAGAAGACAGAAAAACACACAGCAGATGAAGGAGCAAGATAAAAACCCACCAGACCTAACAAATGAAGAGGAAATAGGCAGTCTACCTGAAAAAGAATTCAGAATAATGATAGTAAAGATGATACAAAATCTTGGAAATAGAATAGAGAAAATGCAAGAAACATTTAACAAGGACCTAGAAGAACAAAAGATGAAACAAACAACGATGAACAACACAATAAATGAAAGGAAAAATACTCTAGATGGGATCAATAGCAGAATAACTGAGGCAGAAGAACGGATAAGTGACCTGGAAGACAAAATAGTGGAAATAACTACTGCAGAGCAGAATAAAGAAAAAAGAATGAAAAGAACTGAGGACAGTCTCAGAGACCTCTGGGACAACATTGAATGCACCAACATTCAAATTATAGGGGTTCCAGAAGAAGAAGAGAAAAAGAAAGGGACTGAGAAAATATCTGAAGAGATTATAGTTGAAAATTTCCCTGATATGCGAAAGGAAATACTTAATCAAGTCCAGGAAGCACAGAGGATCCCATACAGAATAAATCCAAGGAGAAATACGCCAAGACACGTATTAATCAAACTGTCAAAAATTAAATACAAAGAAAACATATTAAAAGCAGCAAGGGAAAATCAACAAATAACACACAAGGGAATCCCCATAAGGTTAACAGCTGATCTTTCAGCAGAAACTCTGCAAGGCAGAAGGGACTGGCAGGACATATTTAAAGTGATGAAGGAGAAAAACCTGCAACCAAGATTACTCTACCCAGCAAGGATCTCATTCACATTTGATGGAGAAATTAAAACCTTTACAGACAAGCAAAAGCTGAGAGATTTCAGCACCACCAAACCAGCTTTACAACAAATACTAAAGGAACTTCTCTAAGCAAGAAACACAAAAGAAGGAAAAGACCTACAATAACAAACCCAAAACAATTAAGAAAATGGGAATAGGAACATACATATCGATAATTACCTGAAATGTAAACGGATTAAAATGCTCCCACCAAAAGACACAGATTGGCTGAATGGATACAAAAACAAGACCCATATATATGCTGTCTACAAGAGACCCACTTCAGACCTAGAGACACATACAGACTGAAAGTAAGGGGATGGAAAAAGATATTCCGTGCAAATGGAAACCAAAAGAAAGCTGGAGTAGCAATTCTCATATCAGACAAAATAGACTTTAAAATAAAGACTATTACAAGAGACAAAGAAGGACACTACATAATGATCAAGGGATTGATCCAAGAAGAAGATATAACAACTGTAAATATTTATGCACCCAACATAGGAGCACCTCAATACATAAGGCAAATACTAACAGCCATAAAAGGGGAAATCGACAGTAACACATTCATAGTAAGGGACTTTAACACCCCACTTTCACCAATGGACAGATCATCCAAAAAGAAAATAAATAAGGAAACACAAGCTTTAAATGATACATTAACAAGATGGACTTCATTGATTCATCCAAAAACAACAGAATACACATTTTTCTCAAGTGCTCATGGAACATTCTCCAGGATAGATCATATCTTGGATCACAAATCAAGCCTTGGTAAATTTAAGAAAACTGAAATTGCATCAAGTATCTTTTCCGACCACAACACTATGAGACTACATATCAATTACAGGAAAAGATCTGTAAAAAATACAAACACATGGAGGCTAAACAATGCACTACTTAATAACGAAGTGATCACTGAAGAAATCAAAGAGGAAATCAAAAAATACCTAAAAACAAATGACAATGGAGACACGACGACCCAAAACCTATGGGATACAGCAAAAGCAGTTCTAAGAGGGAAGTTTATAGCAATACAATCCTACCTTAAGAAACAGGAAACATCTCAAATAAACAACCTAACCTTGCACCTAAAGCAATTAGAGAAAGAAGAACAAAAAACCCCCAAAGTTAGCAGAAGGAAAGGAATCATAAAGAACACATCAGAAATAAATGAAAAAGAAATGAAGGGAACGATAGCAAAGATCAATAAAACTAAAAGCTGGTTCTTTGAGAAGATAAACAAAATTGATAAACCATTAGCCAGACTCATCAAGAAAAAAAGGGAGAAGACTCAAATCAATAGAATTAGAAATGAAAAAGGGGAAGTAACAACTGACACTGCAGAAATACAAAAGATCATGAGAGATTACTACAAGCAACTCCAGGCCAATAAAATGGACAACCTGGAAGAAATGGACAAATTCTTAGAAATGCACAACCTGCCAAGACTGAATCAGGAAGAAACAGAAAATATGAACAGACCAATCACAAGCACTGAAATTGAAACTGTGATTAAAAATCTTCCAACAGGGCTTCCCTAGTGGCACAGTGGTTTAGAGTCCGCCTGCCGATGCAGGGGACATGGGTTCGTGCCCCGGTCCGGGAAGATCCTGCATGCCACGAAGCGGTTGGGCCTGCGAGCCATGGCCGCTGAGCCTGCGCGTCCGGAGCCTGTACTCCACAACGGGTGAGGCCACAACAGTGAGAGGCCCACGTACCGCAAAAAAAAAAAAAAATCTTCCAACAAACAAAAGCCCAGGACCAGATGGCTTCACAGGCGAATTCTATCAAACATTTAGAGAAGAGCTAACACCTATCCTTCTCAAACTCTTCCAAAATATAGCAGAGGGAGGAACACTCCCAAACTCATTCTACGAGGCCAACATCACCCTGATACCAAAACCAGACAAGGATGTCACAGAGACAGAAAACTACAGGCCAATATCACTGATGAACACAGATGCAAAAATCCTCAACAAAATACTAGCAAACAGAATCCAACAGCACATTAAAAGGATCATACACCATGATCAAGTGGAGTTTATTTCAGGAATGCAAGGATTCTTCAATATATGCAAATCAATCAACGTGATACACCATATTAACAAATTGAAGGAGAAAAACCATATGGTCATCTCAATAGATGCAGAGAAAGCTTCTGACAAAATTCAACACCCATTTATGATAAAAACCCTGCAGAAAGTAGGCATAGAGGGAACTTTCCTCAACGTAATAAAGGCCGTATATGACAAACCCACAGCCAACATCGTCCTCAATGGTGAAAAACTGAAAGCATTTCCACTAAGATCAGGAACAAGACAAGGTTGCCCACTCTCACCACTCTTATTCAACATAGTTTTGGAAGTTTTAGCCACAGCAATCAGAGAAGAAAAGGAAATAAAAGGAATCCAAATCGGAAAAGAAGTAGTAAAGCTGTCACTGTTTGCAGATTACATGACACTATACATAGAGAACTCTAAAGATGCTACCAGAAAACTACTAGAGCTAATCATGAATTTGGTAAAGTAGCAGGATACAAAATTAATGCACAGAAATCTCTGGCATTCCTATACACTAATGATGAAAAATCTTGAAATCAAGAAAACACTCCCATTTACCACTGCAACAAAAAGAATAAAATATCTAAGAATAAACCTACCTAAGGAGACAAAAGACCTGTTTGCAGAAAATTATAAGACACTGATGAAAGAAATTAAAGATGATACAAATAGATGGAGAGATATACCATGTTCTTGGATTGGAAGAATCAACATTGTGAAAATGACTCTACTACCCAAAGCAATCTACAGATTCAATGCAATCCCTATCAAACTACCACTGGCATTTTTCACAGAACTAGAACAAAAAATTTCACAATTTGTATGGAAACCCTGAACAGCCAAAGCAATCTTGAGAAAGAAAAACGGAGCTGGAGGAATCAGGCTCCCTGACTTCAGACTATACTACAAAGCTCCAGTAATCAAGACAGTATGGTACTGGCACAAAAACAGAAAGATAGTTCAATGGAACAGGATAGAAAGCCCAGAGATAAACCCACACATATATGGTCACCTTATCTTTGATAAAGGAGGCAGGAATGTACAGTGGAGAAATGACAGCCTCTTCAGTAAGTGGTGCTGGGAAAACTGGACAGGTACATGTAAAAGTATGAGATTAGATCACTCCCTAAGACCATACACAAAAATAAGCTCAAAATGGATTAAAGACCTAAATGTAAGGCCAGAAACTATCAAACTCTTAGAGGAAAACATAGGCAGAACACTCTATGACATAAATCACAGCAAGATCCTTTTTTTTTTTTGCGGTACACGGGCCTCTCACTGCTGTGGCCTCTCCCGCTGCGGAGCACAGGCTCTGAACACGCAGGCCCAGCGGCCATGGCTCACGGGCCCAGCCACTCTGTGGCACATGGGATCCTCCCAGACCGGGGCACGAACCCGTGTCCCCTGCATCGGCAGGTGGACTCTCAACCACTGCACCACCAGGGAAGCCCAGCAAGATCCTTTTTGACCCACCTCCTAGAGAAATGGAAATAAAAACAAAAATAAACAAATGGGACCTAATGAAACTCCAAAGCTTTTGCACAGCAAAGGAAACCATAAACAGGACCAAAAGACAACCCTCAGAATGGAAGAAAAAATTTGCAAATGAAGCAACTGACAAAGGATTAATCTCCAAAATTTATAAGCAGCTCATGCAGCTCAATAACAAAAAAACAAACAACCAAGTCCAACAATGGGCAGAAGACCTAAATAGACATTTCTCCAAAGAAGATATACAGACTGCCAACAAACACATGAAAGAATGCTTAACATCATTAATCATTAGAGAAATGCAAATCAAAACTACAATGAGATATCATCTCACACCAGTCAGAATGGCCATCATCAAAAAATCTAGAAACAATAAATGCTGGAGAGGGTGTGGAGAAAAGGGAACACTCTTGCACTGCTGGTGGGAATGTGAATTGGTACAGCCACAATGGAGAACAGTATGGAGGTTCCTTAAAAAACTACACATAGAACTACCATATGACCCAGCAATCTCACTACTGGGCATAAACCCTGAGAAAACCATAATTCAAAAAGAGTCATGTACCAAAATGTTCACTGCAGCTCTATTTACAATAGCCCAGAGATGGAAACAACCTACGTATCCATCATCGGATGAATGGATAAAGAAGATGTGGCACATATATACAATGGAATATTACTCAGCCATAAAAAGAAACGAAATTGAGCTATTTGTAATGAGGTGGATGGACCTAGAGTCTGTCATACACAGTGAAGTAAGTCAGAAAGAGAAAGACAAATACCGTATGCTAACACATATATATGGAATTTAAGAAAAAAAAAGTCAGGAAGAACCCAGGGGTAAGACAGGATTAAAGACACAGACCTACTAGAGAATGGACTTGAGGATATGGGGAGGGGGAAGGGTAAGCTGTGACTAAGCGAGAGAGTGGCATGGACATATATACACTACTAAACGTAAAATAGATAGCTAGTGGGAAGCAGCCTCATAGCACAGGGAGATCAGCTCGGTGCTTTGTGACCACCTAGAGGGGTGGGATAGGGAGGGTGGGAGGGAGGGAGACTCAAGAGGGAAGAGATATGGGAACATATGTATATGTATAACTGATTCACTTTGTTATAAAGCAGAAACACACCATTGTAAAGCAATTATACTTCAATAAAGATGTAAAAAAAACATAAAAAAATAGATAACTAATAAAAAAAAACACAATGAGACATCATACCCATCAGGATGGCTGCTATCCGCCTCCCGCAAACAACAAAAGAAAATAACAAATGTTGGCAAGGAGGTGGAGCAACTGGAACCCTTGTGCACTGTTGGTAGGAATGTAAAACAGTACAGCTGCTGTGGAAAACAGAATGGTGGGTCCTAAATACTTAAATATAGAATTACCATATGGTCCTGCAATTCCACTGCTGGGTATATACCCCAGAGAATTGAAAGCAGAGTCTCCAAGAGGTATCTGTACACTTATGTTTATAGTGGTGTTATTCACAAGAGCCAAAAGGTGGAAGTAACACTAGTGTCCATCAATGAAAAAATGGATAAACAAAATGTGGTATATATATTCATTCAATGGACTACTATTCAGCCTTAAAAAGGGAGGAAATTCTGACACATACTACAACATGGATGAACCTGAGGATATTATGCTGAGTGAAATAAGCAGTTGCAAAAGAACCAAGTATTGTATGACTCCACTTATATGAGGTGCCTAGAGTAGTCAAATTCATAGAGACAGAAGGTAACATGGTGGTTGCCAGGGGCTACAGGGAGAGAGCAATTAAGCTGTTGTTTAATGGGCACAGAGTTTCAGTCTCGCAAGATGAAAACAGTTCTGGAGACTGGCTACACAACACTGTGAATGTACTTAACACTACTGAACTGTACACTTAAAAATAGTTAAGACGGGAAATCTTGTTACATGTATTTTACCACAGTTAAAAAACATTTTTTTTAGTCAACTCTAAAAGATTTCTGACTATACCCCCTTTGACTCTTCCTGGTTTACATATGTCAGCAAAGCAGGTTGGTCACTGAACATGGCTGTTCCCAGAAAGAGACTGTCTCCTCTTGGCCACTTGGGATCCGCCCAAGCGTGATGCTTCATTCTTTCCCCTAATGGAGACCCCATGCTGGCCTGATCGGTACAGCCTCTGGGTGGCAGCCCAGCCAAAAGGGGGCCTTGGGAATTTTAACTTAATTGTGGTTTAGCCGCCTGAATTTTCTTGTTGTACTTCTGTGGTCTTAAGTATTCTGCTCACCAAATCCCCTTACATTGTACCATGTGGACCAAAGTGGTGGACATAATAGGATCTCTAAGTTTAATAAAAATGCTCTCATCCCTCTGGCACCTGACCCTTCCAGACAAAAAAGGTCAGGGTGAGGGTCAGGGATAATTGGGAAAAAGGGAAAGGTTAGTGATTGGAATGGGACACACTGACTCTGCAGCGGTGGAAGGAGAACAACCCTGGCACCAGTGAAAGAAAAACTTTAAACCTCAGGAGGTAAGAAGGAGGGACATTCGTGATTCTGTCTTTCTGAATCCCCCAGAATCTTCCTCACAAAGGAAAAGTCCCAGGTGTGGCTCTCCCAGATTGTGCAAGTGCCTCAATAAACTGAACTGCCTGCCAGCTCTGCCATGCCCTGCTGGACAGCTCTGATCACAACGTGATCATCCTTCTCCTCAAGGTCACTGAAAAATCTTAGGAAAGCAGAAGAAGATGGTCCTACCCCCTGAGCCTCCCACAAAGAACACCTGCCAATACCTCCAGGTGTCTTTCCAAACCCCCCCCCACCCCGCCCAATTCCTGTAGCTATCATTCAGCCATCCCTAAGGGGCAGGTGAATGCAACCTGACAGGTGGCACAGACAAACAGGACAGACTGGACTGACTGCCTTCAGGTAACACCTCCATAAACAAAAAGAAGTACTAGACTCAGTTATTTGTACTGAACTGGGAGCCCTAAGGCTTGCCAGCTGTCCAGGAGGCAACACTGGAGAAACTGCCAGCCTGTGCTCGCTAAGTAGGTCCCACCTGGGGTCGGGGGGTGGGGGTGGGAGGGCAGATGACAACTGTAAGCACCACATTCTTCACAGGTGTACTCATGCGGAAGCCAGGCATTACCTTACTTCCCTCCAGAAATGTGGTGACGTGCACTGCAGGGGTGATCATAAGAGACCTGCAAGTGTTTAAGCAAGCACCACCAGTAGATCCTGTATCCCCAGACAGCTGTGACCTCTCCAAAGTAAGGCTATTCTTGATTGGGGGGAGGGGGCCCTCCCAGAAGGATAACTGACTTGTTAATTATGTGTAATCTGCTCTGAGGCATTTATGCCTGAAATGGGAGTTATCCAATTAGAAACAGTAGTTTGAAATCTGTCCCTGACTTTAGCTGAGGTGAACAATGAGATCGTATCAGCCCTGGAGCCATTAAGGTCAGTGTCAGCTCAGGGGCCAGGATCGTTATGGATGACAGAACTGCCCTAGACTTCCTTCCTGCAGGGAGGCCAAATCTGTGCATTCCCTAATACTCCTGCAGTACTTGGGTCAAGTAGAAAGTCAGTACAGAAACTTAAAGAGAAAGCCACTTGGCTCTCTAAGGCAGACCCTGAAGGTTTATGTATTTGTTCAGCTGGCTGGTCTAGGACCCTGGGGAGCATAGTTGAGGTCAAGATTGCAGTTTGGCCTCATCCTGCTACCATGCTGATAGTACGTAAACTAAATTACATATTTTATGAGACAAACTGAATGGCTCCAGTACCTGGCTCTGTCAGACAGATTACTCAGGGTGGCCAATGAAGAGCGTAATCATGGGAAATTTTACCAGAAGCCAAGAAGGGAGAGACATGAGGGGTGAATGCTGTTGGAAGGCAATTATCCTTGGGCCCACTGCATTTCTGTGCATCTTGTAGGTGGAGGCGCTGCCTCTCTTTGTTCCAGACTATCTTAAGTATGTCTGTCCAGTGAACAGCGAACAGCCAGGAAGGATAGAAATGCCTCCCTCAGGAACAAAGGGCAGGTTTGTTCACTATCTAGCACAATAAAGACGTCACCTCCCTCCAGGATTAAGGTCAGGCAGGCTTACTGCCCATTATGAAGGTCTGGAGGTTCCTCTCCTGTAACAGGCTGCATTGCAAATGTAGGAGCGGCGCCACCACAGGCATCACTCACCCTCCTCACAGCCCTCTATGGAGCGTGAGGCTAGGAAACCAACTCACATGCTAACAACTCCGATCCTGCTACTGCGAGGAATCAAGTCCGATGTCTCTGACTGAGAAGTCTTGTGTCTTCTACCAGCATCCATGAAACTATGGCAGGCTAACTTGTTAAACTGCAGTTAGCTACATTTTTGTGTGTGTGTGCCCCTACATATCTCAAACTCCTTCCTTGTCTGACAGTTCCAGCACAAGATTAACTAGTACAAATTTTAGCTAAATTTTGCTTGACATGGAATTAAGTTTAGGTACTCATTATTCCACAAAAGGAAAAATAGAGATTTCACTGGAAAGGAAAAAAAAAAAGATGGATCACCACTCACCTTGGTGTGCTCCTAACTCCCGAACACTCAACGCTCATCCTGTGTCTCCTTTACAAGGCTGCCTGACAGGCATGGTGCCTCCCGGTTTAGTCGTAGGATCTTCCCCTTTTATCCTTGGCAAACTCATCCACATTCAGGTCTAAATTACTCTTACACTCACATAAACTTTTCTCTATTCTAGACCTCTCCTCTGCGCTACAGAATCATACAAACACCTGCTATGTTCCTCTGGGATATTTCAATGGTACCTCAAAATGAATGTGCCCAAAATCACACACAGAGTCAACTTTACTTCCTACTTCAGTTCTCTATCAAGTTATATAGTTCAGACATCTAGCGCTTATTTCATACCCAATATCACTAAATCTTGTCACATTTACCTTTAAGTACCAGAAATTTGTTTCCTTCTGTTTCCAACACTTTAATCCTAGTCAATCTACTATCATCTCTCACCTTGGCTACTGCATCTGCCGTCTAACTGGTCCACCTGCATCCAATCTAGCCTCTTTCCAATCTGTTCTCCACGGTATAACCACGGTGATCTTCACCAAAAAAGTAAATTTGTGAAGACAAAATGAAAAAATCTGAAGCTATCTTACCTGTTTAAATCCTATTTAAAAGAATATCCCACATGGTTCCCAGTCTTCATGGGAAAAACAAATTCAAAATGGCTCAAGTTCTTTAAATATTTTTCTCAAACATCATGGTGTCCACAACTCTCCTTAAAATCATCTTTTTTTTCATCCTTCCCATTTCCCTCACACACTGTAGCACTATTCAGGACACTATTTCAAATTACTTGAAAAAACTTTTCTCTGAGTTTACTCCCTCCCCAGTCTCCCAATTCGAATAATGAAAGTCCACATCACAACCTGTACGGCAGTGTACAACCCTCCATATGACAGGGTGAGTGAATAAAGCAGGAGGAGGAGGGGAACGGGCTTGGAACATTTGTATAACAGCAGCATGCATATGTTCACCAAGCCAAAGTTAGCTTTTCCAAGGAGACCAATTCCTTCTCATATTTGAATTTCCTTACTTTCACACTTTATCTTTAGATGGCAAAAGAAGCAGTCTGATATAAAGAAATTAGTTTTCAATTCTAATATAATAACCATAAAATTCAAGAGTATCCCAAGCTGAGAGGGACTAGCAGGCTGCAGCACCCTACAGCAATCCCTAGACCCGTGAAGCACAGGTGAAAACCACTCATTTTTTTAAAAAGGCACACAAATGTGAAATCAGAAAGCCTTGGTTTGAATACTCTTTCACTTACTAGTTATGAAATTTTATACAAGTTTTAACTCACTAAGATTCCATTTTGCTTATATAAAATGGGGGCTGGGATAATATTAGAATCTATTTATAATATTGCTTAATACAAAAAGTACCAGGGCTTCCCTGGTGGCGCTGTGGTTAAGAGTCCGCCTGCCGATGCAGGGGACGCGGGTTCGTGCCCCGGTCTGGGAGGATCCCACGTGCCGTGGAGCAGCTGGGCCTATGGGCCATGGCCGCTGAGCTTGCGCGTCCGGAGCGCCTGTGCTCTGCAACAGGAGAGGCCACGGCAGTGAGAGGCCTGCGTACCGTAAAAAAAAAAAAAAAAGTACCAGAAAAAATTAACCACAACTGAATCATATCTATCAAACTATCCAATCTACAGCTCTGCAGTTAAGGCAAAGTATTTTCCAAAATATTAATACAAAAACATGGACACAGCACATGGTGTATTAGAAACACGACAGACGTTGAAACTGGAGGACATTAAGCTAAGTGCAATACGTCAGATACGGGGCTGGGGGTAGGGGAGACATGTCATGATCTCACTCATACGTGGAATCTTAAAACGTTGAACACTAGAAGCAGAGAGCAGAATGGTGGTTACCAGGGGTGGGGAGGTGGGGGAAATGAGGAGATGTTAGTCAAAGGGGACAAAGTTGCAGGTGTGCAGGATGAATAAGTCTAGAGATCCAATGCACAGCATGGTGACTACAGGTAATAATACTGTACTGAATCCTGGGAATGCGCTAGGAGAATGGATTTCAAGTGCTCTCATCACACACATACCAAAAAAGGTAACTATATGAGGAAAACATACATTAATTAGCTTGACTGTAGTCATATTTCACTAGGTATATGTGTATCAAATCATGGTGGTGTACATCTTAAATATATGTGATTTTTATCTTAAAAAATAAAATAAAAAAGGAAAGATGACGAATATGCATTATGTTCAAATCTCTATTTTTGCCACTAGCAATAAAAAAGATTTTAGAAAACTCCTCAGAGCCCAGTCTAACAAGCATTAAGGCTCTAGAAGCTTGAAACTCATTGATTCCAAGGTAGACAAGTCCTAAAGGCTAAAATTCATTTGAAAGAAGAAAGCAGATCTTACAGATATGGGTATCAGTAGGACAAACTAGAGAAAAGATAGAAACCCAAAGACAAGTTCTGATCAATGACCATGCTTGATGATCCAGCACCTTAAGGAGAACTGATAAATAAAAGAATGATATGACATACATTTGGAAGTAATGAATCGAATGAACAGGCATAGGGTGATCACCTTGTAAGGCATTAGTATATTCTTAAAGATCTTATCTATAATCCAAAACTCACAAAAATTCAAGAACTAAGTTTAACACAGGACAGTATTTGTTTCCTGCTTAAACATCAAATGACAATAAAATAGTTTAACAACTTCCCTGTCCAGTTTTGAAATTACACAATGGTTCCTAATTATTTTTTTAATTTGAAGAAAATCTTCACATTAAAAAAATAATTTTTTGAATTTTATTATTATTTTATATTGCACTTTAAGCACATAAAATGAAACAGTACTTCAATGGGCTCATAACAAAGACATAGCTGCAGTAGCCTAATACAAAGTAAACAAGGCTTGGATCTGGGTAACGTTAAGAGGCACAACCTAGAGCTAATAAAACACAACTAGAGGGGCTTCCCTGGTGGTGCAGTGGTTAAGAATCTACCTGCCAATGTAGGGGACGTGGGTTCGAGCCCTGGTCCAGGAAGATCCCACATGCCGTGGAGCAACTAAGCCCGTGCACCACAACTACAGAGCTTGCGCTCTAGAGCCCGCGAGCCACAACTACTGAGCCCGTGTGCCACAACTTCCGAAGCCCGCGCGCCTAGAGCCCGTGCTCTGCAACAAGAGAAGCCACCGCCATGAGAAGCCCGCGTACCGCAAGGAAGAGTAGCCCCCACTCGACACAACTAAAGAAAGCCCGCGTGCAGCAACAAAAACCCAACGCAGCCAAAAAATAAATAAATAAATTTATTTATTAAAAAAAAAACAACTGGGCTTCCCTGGTGGCGCAGTGGTTGAGAATCTGCCTGCCAATGCAGGGGACACGGGTTCGAGCCCTGGTTTGGGAGGATCCCGCATGCCGCGGAGCGACTGGACCTGTGAGCCACAACTACTGAGCCTGCGCATCTGGAGCCTGTGCTCCGCAACAAGAGAGGCCGCAACAGTGAGAGGCCCGCGCACCGTGATGAAGAGTGGCCCCCGCTCGCCGCAACTAGAGAAAGTCCTCACACGGAAAAGAAGACCCAACACAGCCAAAAACATAAATAAAATTAAAACAAAAAACACAACTAGAAAACTCTGGCAGACTTACCATAACAAGTACAAATAATATCAAGAGTTGTGAGAAAGAATAATAGCAATGGGGAACATAGGAAAATCAGCAGAAATATTCTACCCCCCAAAATAACCAGAACACCCTGAATAACCCTAAGAAACTCCCTCCCCATGCGGTTATAAACAGTGAAATGAGAGTTTGACAGATTAACCTGAAAAAAAAAAAAAAAAGTGTGGCCTTCAAAGCCAAGTACAACACACCCCACCTACTCACAACCAGATATACATCTCATTCCTCCACTCCCATCCAATGCAGTATTGATGCCAAATCTTCGCAAACTGATCTTCAGCTTCGAGCCTCTCAATAAAAACCCTAACTGGGTTTCTCATGGTTTCAAAATATATACGGAAGGGCAAGGGGGAAAGAATGACCAAGACATGGTTTAAAAAACAAAAAAAGGAAGGGGGAGGTGGGGGCTTGCCTGCTGATATTTATTATAAAGACAAAGTAAATAAAACAGTAGGGTTCTTAAAAAGGGTTAAATAAATGGACCAATTCAACAGAAGATACAACTCAGAAACAAACGCATGATCATAAGGAAACTTGTTACCTTACAGTGATTGCACAGGAGAAAAGAATGCATTATTTAAATAGGGCAACTAGTTTGCCAGATAGAAACACAGAAAATGGATCCCTACCTCACGCTAGAGCGAAAAAACCAATTCCAGATTCATTAAATGTAAATGCAAATAAGTGGCAAACTTATACTTGAAATATTACATTAATGAGAATGAACTACTATGAATGAAATACAGCTAAATAGTAGAAACATAACACTGAATTAAAAAAGCAAGCTATACTGGGCTTTGGTTTTGACAACATACAGCCTGAATCTATTTTTATTAAACCCAAACCCAAACAAAATTAAACAGTAACTATTTAAGGATACACATAATTTGTGATAAACTTTAAAAGGGCAAGGAAATAATGATAATAATGTCCCTTGGGAGTATAGATTGAAGCACAAAGGTAGAAAAAACAGAATTGACCATTTTCTAGTTAACTTTGGTGGTAGAGTCACAGATGTTTATTTTATTATAAAATTTGTTATATTACATTTATTCTTTTGAATGTTATTTAGTATAATTTTTTTAAGTCTTTAAATTGCACAAAAAGCACAAATAGAGCACAGAGAGGGGCTTCCCTGGTGGTGCAGTGGTTGAGAGTCCGTCTGCCGATGCAGGGGAAACGGGTTGGTGCCCCGGTCCGGGAAGATCCCACATGCCGTGGAGCGGCTGGGCCCGTGAGCCATGGCCGCTGAGCCTGCGCGTCTGGAGCCTATGCTCCGCAACGGGAGAGGCCACAACGGTGAAAGGCCCGCGTACCGCAAAAAAAAAAAAAATAGAGCACAGAGAAAAAAATGACTACTATTCCTGGAGCATTATCAGAAGACTCCATAAAAGAAACCTCACTTTAGCCAGCCATATCTGGCAGGCCAAAGAGAAGAAAGTAGACTGGGGGTGGGGGGTGGGGGTGGGGATTCCAAGCAAAAGGAACAGTATAAGCAAAGGCAAAGAGGCGTGAAAATACAACACCTGCCTAGAGATTAGAGAAAATTTTAAATAGCATGAATAAAAATGAGTTGAACTCTACTCATATTAAGAGTTATTAAAGAAAGACTAAAGAAATTAGGAAACCAAACTTGACAAGTTCTTTTTAAAGGGCCAAGCTGACCCTTCATAATATGAGCAGAATGGGAATTGAATAGGAATAGGTAAAACAAATTGTGTAGAAAGCAAAGGTTCGAAGGAAAGAACAGTTACAATATTCCAAAAGTGATTCTATTTAAAAGAAAAACAGTGTTTTCCAAAACAAATGTTGAAATAAAAAGATAAATTTCACAAGTAGACAAGATTTTTAAATTGCCTTTTAAGACATGATTATTTAAAATTATTGTATGGAAATATGTTGTTTTAATTACACTCTCCCTTACCACTTTGGGAAGTTGGGCGGGGGGCAGGGTGTAAAGAAAGCATATGCTCCTTTTAAATATCCTCCAGAAAACAATCCTTTTTAATTATCAAAAGACAGGCGGGAAAGAAGTATGACATAGCAAAACTACTTAATATTTCACATATTTTCTTCAATATCATATCTGAAGGCCTACTAGCCCCAGAAATGACAGTGCCAATACAGCGAGGTCATTATAGGTTTCAAGCAAAGAACCTTGTATGTAAGTAAAAGCACAATAAATGCTTGCTGAATGAGTAACTACAGAATGAAAACCAAAACACTTTTGCCCTGAATAGAAAAAGGAGAGGAGTATGAAAGGGGTAGAAAAAGTGTAAAAGAGTCCTGAGACCAGCCACACAGAGAAAGCCTTCAGCTAAGAAAGAGACAATCTTTGTCTGTTACTGCTTATTTGGACCAGACTCTGGAAATGGCCCTATGCCCAAAATTCTGTGTTAGAGCTTTGTTCAATAAGCTTGAAACAAGGTCCCAATCAACTGTGAAGTTAACTTGATTCAGAATGACCTATATATACACACTATAAAACAGACCTATTTAGAAAAGATGAGCTGCAAAATAAGACTCTGGTAGAAGAACATAATATAAAACACCCAGATCAGAATTATTCTGAAACATTTTATCCTGGGAAAAACTGGATCTGTCACTAATACTTTGGCCTACACCCAACTTTAGTACAACACAAGGACACTTTTCTGTCTCCTCCCCTCCTGCTTAAGAAATATAATGCACACTATACAACACTCTAAATGGCAATTATGTGTCCACATCAAAAAACAATTTTTTGTGTTTAATTTAGTGATAATCATTTTTGATCCAAACCAGGATCTAAAGTAAATATGAGCTTTTAAGAGAACATTAGATCACAGTTCATCTTCTACATATCACTCATAAGCTTGTACTAATTCCCCAACTACTACTCCTTACCCAAGAATTAACATTTATTTTAATATCTCATGAGTGTCCCTCCCCTCTCAAAAAGATAATATATTTAAAATTCTGTAGAAATGTCAGGCATTATAATCTAATGACTTCAAAAGCATAGACTCAGGAAGCACACTGCACAGATTTACAAGTAGACTCTACCATTTACTAGCTCTGTAGCCTGTTTTCTTACCAGACAAATGAGGTTTAAAAACAAAGAATTTTATCAACCTCACACAGTTAATATGAGGATTAAATGAGGTAACATGTATAAAGGATTTTCAACAGTGTCTGGCATGGAAAGGACTAAATAAATGTTAGTATTATTTATTATTATTATCATCATTATTATTATTCTCTGTTCCCCATCCATATTCAAGTGTTTAACTCTGAGTTTACCAGATGATGTTAAACCTGTTAAAGCTTATAGCCAATAATAAATACAACTCTTATGAACAATCTTAGAAATTAAAAATTGTTACTTAATTCATTTAAGATGTTCCAGCTACATTAGACATATAACAAGGAGTGTAAATCAGTATTATCAGAAGAGTCAAATCCAACACTTTAAAAGGATCTGGATTGTACTTAATAATAACCTCTCTGAGCCTCATTTCTTTCATATTCATCACAGGAGTATTTTTGGTCCTGTAATTCTTCTTACAAGAAAGGACACCATTTGGGGATATTTATACAGAAAGAATATTTAAAGATACAAGTTGGTAGATTAAATTTAGAGATTAAATTTAGAGGATTGATTACATTATTTTATATTTATATATATATATATAATTGAATATATATATATTTTTTCCTCCCCAAAATGATAAAGGGAAATAAGAGGAGAAAAATCAGTGGACAAGAACTTCCAATAAATCACTGGATATCAGAAAGCAAATGGAAGCAAGGTAACTAACTGAACAGAACAACAGAAGAAGCTAAAACCCAAAACGCCCATAGACAGCAAGGTAATTTATTCTAAAAGAAAAAAATAACCCTTGAGAGGCTCAGAATTTGGAAGCAACAGTTTCTTTAGACTACAAAAGTGAGGAACAGAATCAAAACCACAATGAGATAGATACCACTTGACATCCACTAGGATGGCTATTAAAAATAAATAGATAAAACAGAGGTTGTGAGGATGTGGAGAAACTGAAACCTTGATACACTGCCAGTGGCAATGTAAAATGGTGCAGCCACTTTGGATAACAGTCAGCAGTCCCTTGAAGGGTTAAACCTAGAGTTACCATAGGATCCAGCAATTCCACTCATAGGTATATAACCAATATAACTGAAAACATATGTCCACACAGAAACTTGTACACAAATGTTCACAGCAGCATTATCCATAATAGCCAAAAAGTAGAAACAGTCCAAATATCCATTAACTAATAACTGGATAAATCTGATATATCCATAAAACAATATTAATTTGGCAATAAAAAGGAATAAGCACTGACACAGGCCACAATATGGATGAGCTTTGACAACATCATGCCAAGTGAAAGAAACCACTGCAAAGGACCACTTACTACATGATTCCATTTATATGAAATACTCAGAATAGGCAAATCTACAGGGATAAAAAGTAAATTGTTAGTTGCTTAGGGCTAGGCGGAGAGAGGATTCAGGGACTGGGGAGTGAGAGCTAAGAAGGATAGGGGGTTTCTTTTTTGGGGTAATGACAATATTCTAAAATTGCTGTGGTGATGGATGTGTAACTCTGTGAATATAACAAAAGCCACTGAATTGTACTTAAGTGGGTAAATTCTATGGTATGTGAATTCTATCTCAATACAACTGCTTTTCTTTTAAAAGTGAGGAACAGAGCTAAAAGCTGGAGAATTGAGTGTCTATATACTGAACTGTTGAGTTCGCTGTCCTTCCACTCACCATGTTCTCAAATGCCAGCTTTTCCTCATAAACACAACTCTCATGAAAGAAATTAGAAAAACTCTTCACTGCAGAAACAGAACAGCACAAGAAAAGACTTCTAAACACTGAAGACTTGGGTGGGGCCCTGCCCAAAGCCCAACCCCCCCAACTGACAGTCTCTGTCACATATTTATAGTTTCTACTTAAGCATTTCAGTTCCTCATTCTTAAATAGAAGCAGACTAGGATCACCAGATTATTTGATATAACATTGCATGGGGGGTGGGGGAGGACCTAAAACAAAACAAAACAAAACAAAAAACAGAAAAAAAGAACATGAAAAAAAAAAACTTGCAGAGCCTAGTGGAATCATTTTTTAAAAGGATTTATATTATATGAAATATATATATTCATATGTCATATATGTTGATATATTATATGAATAAAAGGTAATTCATTAATAAATAAGAATCCAACTTGTGAAAAAGAGCAAGAAAATTCTTAAAAATTAAAAATAGTAAAACTTAACAATATAAATATGAGATACACTGGAATTTATAGTTGAGGAAGTCTCCCAAAGATGTAGAACTAGAAAGGAAAACAGTACTAAAATATTAATTCAGAAGGTCTAATATCTGAATAGAACATCTAGAAAAAAAGAACAGAGAATACATGGGAAAAGAAATTATCAAAGAAATAACACTAGACGCCCCCCCCCTTGCAAAATATAGTAGCATATCCCCCAAGTGCCAGCATAATGTACTTTCAAAAGACCAATACCAGGCTTCCCTGGTGGCGCAGTGGTTGAGAGTCCGCCTGCTGATGCAGGGGACACAGGTTCGTGCCCCGGTCCGGGAGGATCCCACATGCCGTAGAGTGGCTGGGCCCATGAGCCATGGCCACTGAGCCTGCGCGTCCGGAGCCTGTGCTCCGCAATGGGAGAGGCCGCAACAGTGAGAGGCCCGCGTACCACACACACACACAAAAAAAACCGACCAATAAAAAAAAAAAAAGACCAATACCAAGTTATTTCCCTGTGAAATTTCAAAACACCACAGCTAAAGAGAATAAATATTCCAAAGGTTTCCAGAGAGAAAAAGACAAGTTACATACAAAGGATCTATAATCAGAGACATATCAGACATCTCAATGACAATACTGGAAGCCAGAAGAAATAGACTCTATTGCCTTTCGAAGGAAAATAATTTTCAGTCTAAAACTAAGGGCAGTACAGCACAGTGATAACAAGCAGATTCCAAAATGAGACTTCCTAGTTCAAATAATGCCATTTAATAGCTGTATGATCCTGAACAAGTAATATAACTGCTTTGTATAACAGTTTCTTCATCTGTGAGATGGGATTGTTGTGAGAATTAATTCATAGGTGTTCATGTGTGTAAAAAGCCTAATACACAGTACTTACTATAAAAGTGCTCTAGAAAGCAAGCCTGGGTAAAGAAAGGGGTGATACAGAACTTAGCTTTTCACTATAATCCCTTAGGTAGTATCTCACTGGCTTGGACACACTCACATATTATCAGACGGACAGAGGGAATTGTGAAATGAAGCCCAATGATAACACCTGGGCAGAGAATAATATCTATATGCCTTTAGCTCAAATGAGACAGAAAAATAGAAAACAAAAATTTGTATTGAAAGAGAACCACCTGACCAGACAGTCAAAAAGGGAAACAGGATGTTGTAAGAGAGATTTTTGGTCTGGTTGAGCAGCAGAACCAGAGTAACCCAGGAGAGCCTGGGTCAGATTAAAGAAAAACAACACAGTTTGTTGATAAGGGTAAAACAGTACTTAAACAGAGAAACTGACTTTTTTTTTTTTTTTTTTTTTTTTTTGCAGTACGCGGGCCTCTCACTGCTGTGGCCTCTGCCATTGCAGAGCACAGGCTCCGGACGCGCAGGCTCAGCAGCCATGGCTCACGGGCCTAGCTGCTCCGCGGCATGTGGGATCCTCCCGGACCAGGGCACAAACCCATGTCCCCTGCATCGGCAGGCGGACTCTCAAACACTGCGCCACCATGGAAGCCCAGAAACTGACTTTTAATCACAGTTAAATGACAAGCTTGTTCAAAGATGAGATTCACTGAGGTTTGGGGGGTTGGTTTTTGTTTTGTTTTCTTTTGAGGCTAAATTAAAAGCATTTTAAATTAAAAGATAATCGGAAAATAAAAGTAATATTAATAAGACCTTATATCTCATTAAAACTCAGGAATACCTTGCTAATATAAGGAATACCAACCGAGGCAATATGACAGATTAGATAACCTGAAAACTCTCCCACTTACAAACTGCCTAAACACGCTTGATAGACTATGACAGCATCTTTTTAAAATTCAGTCCAATATTAAATAGAGCAAAGAAAATCCAGGGAGAAGGAGAAAGGAGGACTAAAACTCAGAGCAGAAAATATGAAAGAAGCTATCCTATAGGGGCTTGCTGGCCACTAACAAACAGGGTTAGACTTTTATGCCAAATGGGAACTAAATATAAGGCCTTGGCTTGCTGAAGATGGGAAGATAGAACTGACATGGCAAAAGGAACTTTGCAAATGTGATTAAGTTAAAGGTCTTGAGAAAAGAAGATTATCCAGGATTACTGATGTGGGCTCATGTAATCACAAGGGTCTTTAATTAAAAGGGAAAGAGGGAGGCAGGACAGTTAGTGCTGATCAGAGTGATGCCATGTGAAAAAGACTCAACTGGCCATTTCTGGCTTGAAGATGGAGGAAGAGGCCACCAGCTAAGAAATGCAGGAAGCCTCTGGAAGCTAAAATAAGGCAAGAGAACAGCTTCTCCCATAGAATGTCCAGAAAGAACAATCCTGCCCACATCTCAAGTTTGGCCCCGGTGAAACCCATTTCATATTTCTAAGCTTCAGAACTATAAGATAATAAAGTTGTGTTAAGACATTAAGTTTGAGGTAATTGTTACAACACCTCTAAGACACAAATACATACACACACACACACACACACACATACTGGAGAGGAAGGGGGGCAGTTATCCAAGATAGTATAACATGTTCCATGAAGTTTTCAGGTACAAAACTCTAAATAGTCCTGGACTGATAGTATCCCTAAAACACTTGGCAGAACAAAACTGTCTAGGAATAATCAATTTATCTTATCAATGTATTACCCTTAGCCTGCAGAGAGATCTCAAAGATGAGATCTTAAGTTGAGCTCACAATCAAAATTTATAAAACACATAAGGAAATAATTCACCATAAGCAGGAGGCAGCATACACACATCACATATGCACGTACATATACGTGCACACATACACAATAAGGCCTCCAAAGAATGTTAATCCAAAAGAGAATGTTAATCCAGAGGAAGGAAGGAGGGAAGGAGGGAAAAGAGAAGAAAAGAAAAAGTAACAATAGATGGCATGAATAAAAAGTACAAAATAATGGTGGTTCATCTGAATCCAAATATATCAATATATAAATGCAATAAATGCCCCAGTTAAAAGAAGTATCACACTGTATTTTTTTTTTTTAATTTTTATTTTTGGCTTGCAGCATCTCAGTTCCCCAACCAGGGACTGAACCCAGGCCATGGCAATGAAAGCCTGGAATCCTAACCACTAGTGCACGAAGGAACTCTCACACTGTATTTTTTTAAATCCAGTTATTCTTAAAAGAGACAAATCTTAACAGGAAAAAGTTGAAAGTAAAAAGAATGGAAAAGTTCACTTTGTGATACAGCAGAAACTAACACAACATTGTAAAGCAATTATACTCCAATAAAGATGTTAAAAAAAAACAAAACTAAATTACATTACCAGAGGTCAGGATAGTGATCACCTTTGGGAAGGAGAGGAGGGGTGGCAGGTGGGAAGAACATAAGGATGATTGGCTATGTTGTAGGTCTTGATGAATACACAGATTTTTCCTTTGTGATAGTTCATTAAAAATGTAGGTTTACGTTTTGTGCATTTTCTATGTGTGTTATACTTCAATAAAAGGTTAAAAAAATTTTTTAAAAGAATGGAAAAGATAAATTCTATATATTAATATGTAGTATAATGATATCAAGACAAAATAAACTGTAATTAAAAAAAACCCTAGAGCCAGAGAATCCTTTATTCCATAGTAATGCTGTCTTTCATCAATATTTTTACATGAATTTACTCAATGGAGGTTTTATAATTTATACTTTGCTCTTCAAAAGAACAAACCAAAAACATTAGAGAAGCTACTTTCATGCCAAGCTTGGTGGGGGAACAGTTTTAGAAAAAATGAACACGTGGGACGGCACATAAAACTGCAGGTGGCTAGAAAGGAAACCAGCTCTAAGGAAAAATAACTAAAAATAGTCTTAGAACAGTGATTCTGACTGACTTCATTTGGATTTTCAAATTATTTCAGAGCTAAAATGTATACAATTTGTTTTTAACCAAGATGGTTGGTTATTTTAGAAATAAGTTGTCATAATTAAATATACTTATTTATATCCTAGAAGTTCTCAAGTATCACTTGCAATTCAGAACCAAAGGATTTTTAAATCTGAAAATTTTTTAGCTCTGAAACGATCTTAATGACAAAATATAGCAAAATCAATTATTCCTGATTAGTTGAAATAAAAATTCCTATGACAGCAAATTTTGTTGGATCTCTAACAAAATATTTTTAGGGATGTTATGCCTTGATGTACATGCCAGATTCTTTATAGATTTCCTCTATCTTTATATATATTATTATGGATTTACAAGCCCTAATGCTAGAAACACTTAGAAAAAGACTTAAAAGTAAACAAAAAAAGTTTCTTTAAAAAATTAAGACAATGGGGCTTCCCTGGTGGTGCAGTAGTTGACAGTCCGCCTGCCGATGCAGGGTACACGGGTTCGTGCCCCGGTCTGGGAAGATCCCACATGCCGTGGAGCGGCTGGGCCCGTGAGCCATGGCTGCTGAGCCTGCGCGTCTGGAGCCTGTGCTCCGCAACGAGAGAGGCCACAACAGTGAGAGGCCCGCGTACCGCAAAAAAAAAAAAAAATTAAGACAATGAAAGTGGTTTTTAAATAGGAAGCTATTGCCTCCAAAAAGTTATCTTTAATTTATCACATGAATCTAATCATGAAGAAACAAACATATTCATATTGACATTCTACAAACTGACTGGCCTATAATTTTCAAAAGTATCAAGGTCAGGTGAAGTCAAGGGTAGACTGAGGAACTGTTGCAGTTTGAAGAAGGTTGAGGAGACATGATAACTAAATGCTTCTGAACTGGGTCTTTTTCCCATAAAGCTACTGAACAAACTGGCAGATAAGTAGAATGTGTGGATTAGATGGTAATTAACCTGATTTTGATGACTGTTTTATGGCTATGCAGTAGCATGTACTTATGTATAGAAAATACACACCAAAGTATTCAGGAGTGATGGGGCATCATAGCAGCAGGTTATTCTCAAACAGTCCAAAACAAAAAAGTTCTTTGTCCTGTACATGCAATTTTTCTGTGAGTTTAAAATTGTCCCTCCTCCCCCTCCAAAAAAATATTTTAAGTCATCTTTACTACTCAGTGATAAAAATGAGAGCAAGACTTTTTTTTTTTTCAAGTTCAATGATTCAGAGGTATTTAGCAATCAATGTTCCATTAATCTGTGGAGGAACACAACCAAATATGGTTTCTCTAAAATAAGGATACAATGACTTTTGAAATTAAAAAGGGATGGCCCCATTCAAAACTGTTACACACAACGGGGAGAGGCCACAACAGTGAGAGGCCCACGTACTGCAAAAAAAAAAAAAAAAACTGTTACAAATTCTAATGGCCCTAAAGTCTCTGCATTGGGCTCCTCTAAAGAGACTGAGACTTTCCACTATAACTTCCTTCCCTTTTATTTGTTGAATAAATAGACATATGCATGCTAGACACCAGAAATACAGCAAAGGTCACAGTGAACCCTATGGAAGGCAGACGGTGAATAGGACAAATTAACGATGTAATTCTAATAATAAATGCGATGAAAGGGAAGTATAGGACGCTATAAAAACAACTAACAGAATTCTAATAGTATGTGCGCAGGTGGGAGGCAGGCCAGAAAGGGGAATTGGGGAAAACCACCCTTTAATAAAATTTAGGGTAAGACCTCAAGGATGAGTGGGAGTTAGCCAGGTGAAACATGTCTGTAACAACAGGAGCCAGGACACTGACAGGCAGAGAGATTTCTTATCCCTGGAATTTAAAGGTCCTAGGTGGGTTAGTAGTAAGGGATAAGGCTAAAAATAAAGGCAGGTGCCAGGCCTCTTAAAGAAACTTAAATGCTGTTAAAAAGATTTTAAGATTTTTCTTGCAGTCACTGATTTTCAAATCTTTCTGTTGTTCATCCTAATTTCAAATCAACTCTTACACAGAATCTCATTATGTAATATAAACAAAAGTAGCACTGTCCTGTCTGAAGTAGAAAGAGGGTGCTTTAGAACTTCACCAGCTGAGCTTCCTGCTTCCCTAAGTGAGGGCAAAGGCAAAAACAGGAGGAAAGAGAGGGGGCAGTATCAGAAATAACACATGGTGGGCTGTATTAGCCAGATTTCCAATCAGAAACTGACAAACTATTCCAATTAGAAAAATTCAAAGAGCATTTATAACATAGACGGACTAAAGACAAAGGAATGGTGAGGGATAGGGGAACAGAAAGGAAGGTACAGGAACTAGTGTTAGCAGCAGCAACAGCACCCCTAAATCCAAAAGGACAAGGGCAGGAGAGATTACCAGAACGAGGAAGAGAAAGTCACACAGACAAGGCTACCAGGAAGGGCTTTATTGAGGGGAATAATGACTTGTCTTGGGACACAGCCAGTCCACCAGGAAGAAACCAGGGAAATAAATATTCTGAGCTTACCTTTCTCACCGCTTCCGATCTACCCATGTCCACACTGGCTGCACCCTATCTGAAGCCGGAAGTCACAGACGCCCATTGACATAATGCATACAGTAAACCTCCCAGGGTAAAGACCAGCGGGGAGAGAACAGATCAGGAAGAACAAACATAAGCTATCTGTCATGAAGGAGTAGGCACAGAAGTACAAGGAAAGATCAAACCTAGCCTTCTGGAACCAAGGAAAAGGTTTCAATGAGACCAGGACAATTAAGCTGAAGCCTAAACAGTGAGCAGGAGTGAGCCAGGCAGAGGAAATCCGGGAGACAGACATTCCAAGCAAAGGGACTACAGCCACTACAGCACACACTGCTAGAGCTCTGAATGAGGAGGTTTGAAGCACAGAGTGTGAAGGGAGGGAAGGAATGAAGCTAGAAAGGCAAGGGAAGACAAGACCATGCTTGCATCAATACCACACCAACAATCCAGCCTTTGTCCTGAAGGCAAAGTTTAAGGATTGAAATATCATCTGATAGAGGTGGGTGTGGGTTTTTAATAAAAGTAATAGGCACAGAGATTTTCTTTTTAATGGTAATGGTCAATTCTCGCTCTTATCTGTTGACCAGCTCCTGCCTGGTTGTTTCACAAGAACTGCAAGGCAGAGTGTGAGTATGGAGAAGACTGCAAACACTGCCACTATGTAATTACAGGTTCTAATCCACTTCAGCCTTTTTTTAATTCTCCACACTTGGACTTTCTCAGGGAACAGGTGGGCAAAAATATTTTCAGTGACCACATTAAGTTCTATGTTTAAGATTTTGAACCAAATCATTGATAATTCAAAATTTACCTTAGGGTACATTCATTTTCCTTTGAAATGGAGAACTTTCTAAAAACAACAATGAGGGACGTCCCTGGTGGTCTAGTGGGTAAGACTCTGCACTTCCAATGCAGGGGGCCCGGGTTCAATCCCTGGTCAGGGAACTAGATCTTGAATGCCGCAACGAAGATCCCGGCAATGAAGATCTCAAGTGCTGCAACTAAGACCCTGTGTAGCCAAATAAATAAATAAATATTGGGCTTCCCTGGTGGCGCAGTGATTAAGAATCCGCCTGCCAATGCAGGGGACACGGGTTTGAGCCCTGGTCTGGGAAGATCCCACATGCTGCAGAGCAACTAAGCCCGTGAGCCACAACTACTGAGCCTGCGCTCTAGAGCCCGTGAGCCACAACTACTGAGCCTGTGTGCCACAACTATGGAAGCCCACGCGCCTAGAGCCCGTGCTCCACAACAAGAGAGGCCACCACAATGAGAAGCCCGCACACCGCAACAAAGAGCAGCCCCCGCTCGACACAACTAGAGAATGCCTGCACACAGCAACAAAGACCCAACACAGCCAAAAATAAAACAAATAAAATAAAATAAATTTTAAAAGCTAATGTTAATAAATATTTTAATTAATTAATTAATTTGAAAGAAAATAAAAACAGTGATGCTTATTCACAAAGGACTACAGATTTTCTGAAGTTCCACACGGATAATTTAAAGATTCAAGGATCTACTCCTTGCCAGACCCTAAGGGAGACACTAGGGACACAGTGATGAACCAAACAGATGAGGTTTCTGTCATCATTAAACTTACCTCTAAGAGAAGGAACAGGCATTAAATAAGTAAACAAACATAATCACAAATTTGTCACGTGCCACAAATAAAAGCAACAAGGAAGAGGTGGCAAAAAATATTTCTAGATTTAAAAGAAAGATATCACTGCTCCTTTTTGCAAAAGCAACATCCATGGAGTAGAAGGAGACAAAATCAAACCACAATGGACTGAGGCATATATATGTTTCAAGGAAGAAGATGCCACAAGATGACAGATTCAAGAACTCAGGCTGTGAACTGTCAAGAGAGAAAAGGTAATATCTCAAAACACATGGTAAGGAATGCTTTTTTTAAGATGGGGGAAAATAATGTTGATTGGAGGGGGAATTGAAGAGAGGCTGAATATAAGAGAAAGAATGGATGATTAGCTATGATGACTAATAATGCCAACGTGTTATATCCAGGTGTTAGGCTAAATGCTTTACATGCAATTCTTTATTTCATCTCTAAGGTCAGCTCTATAGTCCCAATTTTGCATATGAGAAAACTAAACTCAAAAAAGTTAGGTTATCTGATCAAATCACATGCTGGCAGAACTAGGATTCAAACCCAGATCTTTATGACTTCAAAGCAGACCATACCACACTGTCTCATTCAAAAAATACTTTTCAAACCACCTCTTAAGCTCTGGTTAACTACGTACTGAGGATACAGAGATGAGGAGCTCCTGGGGCACAATCGGTCGGGGTGTGGTACTTACACAGGATGATCTTTACCTTCAAAGAGAGAGGAAGGGGAGACAGACATGTATCGATACCTCAAGTAACTGATACAAGGAGGAAGACGGCAGAGCACAGACTGCGTCAGTAACCCTACCCTGAGCTAATCAGTGAAGGCTTCATCTGGCGCTTATGTTAAGCAGAACAGAGATGAACAAAGTTAATTCCAAGTAAGATAAACAGATTACGGAAAAGCAAAGAAGCACAAAATTGCATGCCGTGTTTGGAACACTTCAAGAAGTTGAGCATGGCAGGAATGTGATGAGAGCTGGAAGAGACCAGACCAAAGGGCCTTTTATGCCACGCTAAGGTATCTGAGGTTTAAACCACAGGAAGTGAAAAACCATTTCCAGGCTTTGAAACAAGATTAGGCAACTGTAAAGACCCAGCAACTGATTAGGAGGTTCAAGCTATAGCCTGGTGAATGGCTTACAGACAACCAAAAGGTCAGAAGATCTGGAAAGAAACTCCCAAACTAACCGCTTATAATCAAAACAGAAGAAGGAGGGTTCCAAAGTCCCTTTTTTTTTTTTTTTTTTCCCTGCGGTACGCGGGCCTCCCACCGCTATGGCCTCTCCCGTCGCGGAGCACAGGCTCTGGATGCGCAGGCCCAGCGGCCATGGCCCACGGGTCTAGCCGCTCCGTGGCATGTGGGATCCTCCCGGACCGGGGCATGAACCCGCGTCCTCTGCATCGGCAGGCGGACTCCCAACCACTGCGCCACCAGGGAAGCCCCCAAAGTCCCTTTTTGAAAAACGTA
Organism: Tursiops truncatus; assembly: GCF_011762595.2. NCBI lineage: Eukaryota > Metazoa > Chordata > Mammalia > Artiodactyla > Delphinidae > Tursiops > Tursiops truncatus. Next base: position 157,667,394 of record NC_047035.1, on the reverse strand, counting down.
GCCCTTATTCTAAGTGAGATGAGACCAGTCCCCAGTTATTACTATTGATTAGGACAGAACTAAAATATGGTTTAGCCCAAACTTTGTGATCAACAGGTACGGGTTTGGAGGTTTGCTTCCTCAACACCACAAAGAGACTATCTGAGGCAGAATATGGGCTTGGGTGATTCATTTCTCCAAAAAGCATATTGAACAGAGGGAGGATAGCCTGCTGTCTGCCTTAAAACTAAAGAACAGAGTCTCCAGTTTCCAAAGGATCCTCTTTCCCTTGCTTCAAGGCTTAATCACATCAGTCTGCCATCTGATGATGGTTAGGGAAGACTGATACTCTCTTTTTCTGCTAAACATGCTGGTCTGATTCAGGAGCTGCATATTTCCCACCAAGCAGGTAAGAGAAGCAGAGAAGCAACAAAAGCATACACCTACTCCCCTAATGAAGCACAAGCTGTCATTCAGCTTTATCAATGAAACCAAATCAAAGAGAAATGAACTACAATTTAGAACTTCAGATTTATTTTTCCAAACTAACCTCCAGGTACATTCCTCATTCCAAACAAAACCTACATTCTAGTCACCCTGAACAAGCCATCATGTCTTTGTCTAACGCCATTGCCTTAGACTGGAATGCATCTGCACTCCATGTCAATATGATAAATGCACAGGCTCCCTTCAAACCCCAACTTAAATGTCACTCCTTCAGCACCACCCAAACTACATGCCCACAGGACTTTTTTCTCTATTCAAATGTTTATTAAATATTTCCATGTATTGTATTGAATAGTATACAGACCAACCCCTCCTAAACAGAAATTTTAACAAACACTTACTGAATGCTAAGCATATGGCAGGTTTAGTGCTAGGTTCTAGAATTTTTTAAATTGAATAACAATACAATCTGCTGCCTTTCAAAAACTCCCCAACTACAATAAAAAACATACATAGTAAAGGTAGCATTTAGGGTAAATGGATAAGGAAAAAAAGAGAAAAAAGACCAGAATGAAAATCAATGCAATGGATGAAAATCAATTATACCACACACTCTTCCATAAAACTGAAGAGGAGGGAATACTGTCCAACATATTTTGTAAGACCAGCACTACACTAACACCAAAACCACAGACCAATAACCACTGGTATGTATATTTTACCAAACACACACAAAAACTTTAAAAAAAAAGAAGAGTAGGCTTACTGAACCCAAAGCTAAAGCTGAAAGCGGTAATGACTAGTCAGTCAGTAAGAAAATGAGTAAGGACTCCATATTTCTAGGCTACCTATTGATACTATATTGCCAGTTAATTAAATGTGAATTTAAAGCTTTTTACAAGCTGTTACCTGTGAGATATGATTGATGGAAGACTCCATTCTCCGAAGCTGAGAGGCTTGGATGTCCAGCAACTGGAGTACATTGTTAGCCAATGCATTTATTTGATAAGCAACACTAGCTAGGGATTGGGTTGTGTAGGCTTTGGTCTCTTCTAAAGCTTTTCTCTTGTCTGTAGCCTGAAATAAGAACAAAAACAACCAATATTTATTTAGGTTAACATTCATTAAACATCTGTTCTATAGAAAGGTAGAGTTATAATTTATATTTTTTAATAGAAAAGCCCAACTGAATCAAAAAATTTATCGGACCTGTCTGATGAACCACAAAGCACTCTACCCTTGGACCCTAATAAAGGCGCGTGCCTCAGGTCCTACTGCTCACTCTCTGCCTGCACCCTGCACTGACCTCGCCACGTGTCCCCTCAAGGCATGCTGTGTATCTCCTCCAGGACCTGTGAGTAATAAATGTCTCTATTTCACTTTCCCTTCCAGTCTTTTGTTGAACCTTGAGCTCACCATCCATGACACCCTGGGGCTCTAATTAACAAATGTTAATTTAACAAAAAAATCACATCTACTAGTCCAGTGATATGGACTATAAATCCATTCTACCTTACATTCCTGTTTACATTAATCACCATCAGAAATCCAAACCCCCCATTAACCATTACAACCAAGCTTCTCATCTCCACAAAAACTACTGTAAATCTTATGACCCCACCCTTTACCCATCCATTCTTCCCAAACTCTAGTACACAAGTCAGAGTCAAACAGTAAGAAATGTTCAGAGACAAAGTTCAGAGCAAAATTCAAATACAAGTGATAAACTCTGGGGGGCAGGGGGAGGTGGAGGGAATGGAGGGGGGCGGGGAGCAGGGTGGCCAGCAACTTGTATAACAATATGTAATCTAAAATTTAAAAGGCCGAGAATAAATAGAAACAATGGAACAGAGATCTAACAGTTCAAAAAAAAAAAAAAAAGAAGCAATGCAACCACTCTTAACCTTTTTTTAAAAAATCCAACATCGCTCATCACAGACAAGAAATGCAGATGCAAACTAATATGAGATATTATTTCTCACCTACCCATCCAGCAAAAATCCAAAAGTGGGACTGCAAAGTTGTGGGAAAGACTCTCTGATAATACTGCTGGTGATAGCCAGCAAAATTACACATGGACTTATTTTCTGTCCCAGTAATTTCACTTTTAGGAATCTATCTCAAATAATCACTGGCAAAAATATTATGTAATTATTCATTACAGCACTATTTGCAATAGAAAAGACTAGAAACAACTGATATAACCAGTGATGGGGGACTGGCTGAATAAACTATGGGACCTCCAAACAGCAGAGTACTATACAGCTCTAAGAAGGAACGTTGAGGGATGTCGTTATTACCACTACACTCGATCTCCAGAATATTGCTAAGGTGAAAAAAAAAAAGATAGAAAATAAAAATGTTTATTGAATGCTATTACTTAAGAAATGGGGAAAGATACATAAATATATGTTTTTATTTTTTAAGAAAAAAGGATAAAACATAACATCTTTAAAAAATAATTACATATGGGGTCGGGGGTAAATAGGTTGGCGAGAACATGGATAAGATTCTTTAAACATACCTTGTTTTTAGATTTGTTTTTGGAACTATGTAAATAATTCATACAATTATAACAAAATTAAATTTTAAAAAGGAATTTCCCAAAATTAAATGTAAAATTAATCAAATGAGCCTAACTGTGCATCCAATTAGTGGCTTAACCAGAAAGAAAATATCCTAAAAGTGGCTTCAAAGCACAGAAATTTTGATTGTACATTCTTTTTTTTTTTTTTTTTTTTTTTTTTCGGTACGCAGGCCTCTCACTGTTGTGGCCTCTCCCGTTGCAGAGCACAGGCTCCAGCAGCGCAGGCCCAGCCGCTCCGCGGCATGTGGCATCTTCCCGGACCGGGGCACGAACCCGTGTCCCCTGCATCGGCAGGCAGACTCTCAACCACTGCGCCACCAGGGAAGCCCTGATTGTACATTCTTAATGGAGCTTATCCTTAGGACGAAAACAACTGAAAGAGGAAAACAAAAAAATACTAAAGCTGTTTTCAATCACTTTGTTGCTGATGGTTTTTTTGGAATTATTATCCTGAGACTATTGTTTGTGTAGTGTGGGACAAAGCAAGTCATTACTTATGTTTAAGTCATTGAGACCTGAGATGTTTGGCATAATTCAAAAGAGATTCTGATGTAAGAAGAATGAAGTTAAGAAAAAACTATAGCTCTGGATTTAAACTGAAAGCATTCACTTGAACCTAATTTTGATTTTATCACGTATTATATATCAATATCCTAACTCTGTCCAACGAAAAGGCCTAAATGTAAAACATGGTGACTGTAGTTAACACTGTACTGCATAACTGAAATCTGCTAATAGGGTAGAACTTACATGTTCTCAGCAAAAAAAAAAAAAAAAGATATACGTAAAGTGATGGATGTGTTAACTAAGTATTGTCAATGGAATGACAGCAGATACAGGTGCTACTTCCAGGCCTAGACGTAAAAACTTCCCATGCGTCTTCCGATGCAATGGTTAAAGTAAAATGTAGCCCTACCAAAAAAGTAAAGCTGTATTTAACAGAAACCATTTTACACTGCTTCTATTTTAAATTTAAATTTAAAATAATTAAAATCAAATAAAATTTTAAAATTCATTTTCCCAAACTAGCCACATTTTAAAGGCTCAAGAGCCATATGTAGATTGTGGCCTTACTGGAGACAGTGCAGTTCTAGTCACAGTTAATTTCCTCTACAGACCATGGATTTAAAAGTTAAATCTGCACAAGAATTACTGTTGTCACTTATTTCAGGTTTGTAAGTTTAGTATCCAATAGTTGGTCTCCCTCATTCTTTGGTGTTTTGTTTGTTTTTTTTTTGCGGTATACGGGCCTCTCACTGTTGTGGCCTCTCCCGTTGTGGAACACAGGCTCCAGACACGCAGGCCCAGCGGCCATGGCTCACGGGCCCAGCCACTCCGCGGCATGTGGGATTTTCCCAGACCGGGGCACGAACCCGTGTCCCCTGCATCGGCAGGCGGACTCTCAACCACTGTGCCACCAGGGAAGCCCTTCTTTGGTGCTTTTACTGTATTAACTACCAAGCAGCCTTAGTATGTTCCAAAGGATCACACAAAATGGATTATAAACCAGAAGACAAATAGCCAGCACTTCTCCAAGGAGCTGAAACAGACACTGTTAATCAATTATAGCAGTCTTCCTACAAAAGTCTATATACTTTTAACTAATCACTCTAGGAGCTGACACGTGATACGTAACCCATTTGCCATCCCTGTCTTATGCCACTAATGAAGTTTGCTTAAAATGGAAATAAAAGTATTCAGCTTTAAAGGAAAAGTTAATTATTTAAAAGAGCTAAACTCAAAATAAACAATGTAGCCAAGAACTAAACAGGAAATTCTTTAGATAACTGAATTTTCTGAAGAGCCCACATATAAAACTAGCTCTCTTCTTCCTCATTTATCCACCTGTGGATACCAAGCTTAGCTAGAGAAAAGAAACTTTTCAAGTAAAACTACTCCTATTAAGTCCTTTTCTTGCCCCTCAAGGTGACTACACAGGCAAAATAATCTCGTTTTTCACTCCCTAAAGTGGAAATTACGGAGTTATAAGCAATCTCTCTCATAACTATACATTTATCTTTAACCACACTTCCTCTCCCTCATTCTCAACCTTCACATACGACCACAAGAAAAACCTTTCTACCTCTATCACAAGTAATTACTTAAACCCCAAAAGAGATAGAGAGAACATCCTTGTCATGAGTATGCTTAAAAAGTAATGCAGGGGAAAAAAAAAAAAAAAAGTAATGCAGGGCTTCCCTGGTGGCACAGTGGTTAAGAATCTGTCTGCCAATTCAGGGGACACGGGTTCGAGCCCTGGTCCAGGAAGATCCCACATACCACAGAGCAACTAAGCCTGTGAGCCACAACTACTGAGCCTGTGCTCTAGAGCCCGTGAGCCACAACTACTGAAGCCCACGTGCCTAGGGCCCATGCTCCACAAGAGAAGCCACCGCAGTGAGAAGCCTGCGCTCACCAGAACCAGAGAAAGCCCACGTGCAGCAACAAAGACCCAACTCAGCCAAAAATAAAATGAATTAAAAAATTTAAAAAGGAATGCATTCTAAGTGAAAAAAATACTATATGGTTTCATTTTTGCCTGCTTTTTTAACAAAGAGAGAGAGAGAGAAATTTAAAAGTTAATGTACCATGGTCCTATCATTCAAATTGACCTTGTTAACAGTTTAGTGTATTTTCTTCAAAGTCTCTCAAGTACATGTATGTATACAAGAATGTAAAACTTACCATACTCTATAGCTACATAACCTTTTTTCATTTAAAAATATACCATGAGCATTTTCCCATGTGCTATTTTTCTCTTCCTATTCTTTTTTAAAAAACAATTTTCAATAGCTTCATGATTATGGCAGTAACTGATTGTTGCCTACTCTCATTTTAATTCCTCTAGTATTAAGACCCTGATTTTAATCAGGGCATCAATGTGAAAAGCAAGTTCAAATCCAGCTTCCTCTAAATAACCAAACAAGAGATGGCATTATTTCATAGCTATAGGAATCCAATGGAAAACATGTACAGTGAATTACAAATATCTCCTACTGTTCCCCTGGTTAGCATAGAGTCTTATATATATGTAGAAAGAGTAATATGATAACCCCATGTATCTGTCCTTCAACTTCAATAAATGTCATATTTAGTTTTAAAAATTCACATTTTACTTGGTTTTATAATGCTTGCAAAGTTTTATATCTAAAATATATTAAAAATTAAGTTTCACTGATTTTTAAATGAAGTCAGGACCCTTAGAAAATATCTTAAAATACCCATTTTAATACAGATTTTTTTTAAGGAAGTTTTTCTTTTTTTATATAAATTTATTTATTTTATTTTTGGCTGTGTTGGATCTTCATTGCTGCGTGCAGGCTTGTCTATGGTTGTGGCGAGCAGGGGCTACTCTTCGTTGCAGTGCACAGCTTCTCATTGCAGTGGCTTCTCTTGTTGTGGAGCACGGGCTCTATGCATATGGGCTTCAGTAGTTGTGGCACACGGGCTCAGGAGTTGTGGCTCACAGGCTCTAGAGCACAGGCTCAGTAGTTGTGGCACACAGGCATAGTTGCTCCGCGGCAGGTGGGATCTTCCCAGATGCAGGCGGATTCTTAACCACTGCGCCACCAGGGAAGCCCTAGATATTTTTATATCATATGAAATAAATACCAAAACATCAATACTGTCATTTTGCTCTAGCTCCACCTTAAATCTGTATTCCTCAAACACTACTACTGTTGATTTATTAAAAGTACTTGTTGGGACTTCTTGGTGGCGCAGTGGTTAAGAATCTGCCTGCCAATGCGTGGGACATGGGTTCAAGCCCAGGTCCGGGAAGATCCCACATGCCGCGGAGCAACTAAGCCCATGTGCCACAACTACCGAGCCTGCGCTCTAGAGCCCGCGAGCCACAACTACTGAGCCTGCATGCTGCAACTGCTGAAGCCCAGGAGCCTAGAGCCGGTGCTCCACAACAAGAGAAGCCACCGCAGTGAGAAGCCTGCGCACCGCAACAAAGAGTAGCCCCCACTCGCTGCAACGAGAGCAAGCCCACACGCAGCAACGAAGACCCAACGCAGGCAAAAATAAAATAAATAAACAAATAAATAAATTTATTTAAAAAAAAAGTACTTGTTTATTGGGAATTTCCTGGAGGTCCAGTGGTTAGGACTCTGTGCCATCACTGCAGAGGGGGCAGGTTTGATCCCTGGTTGAGGAACTAAGATCCCTCAAGACACGTGGTGAGGCCAAAAGAAAAAAAGTATTTGTTTATTTATTTTACAAGTCTAATAAAACTAATCACTTTCTCCCAACTCTTCTCTGTAACATTTTAGCTGTATAATTAAGTTCCAAACAAACATTAACCTATAAACTAACTTTAAGAGCATCATTTCTAATATAGGGCCCAACTATTGCAAGATGTCCTACAGGGAAAACAGAGCCTATACCTAGCACATATCCTACAGTACTAGCCTAATAACATTTCAGAAAAATAGTATGACAAATTAAAATGTTCTCTTTCTTACTTACCTTGAACCTTCTTTAAAGTCTGACAAGAGGATTTGAAAATAGTTTGTTTTCTTTGAGGAACAATAATTTCTCTGTGTCCTAATTGCAAGTGGTTTAATAACCCTGCTTAGGTAACAAAACAGGGGTCTCATGGGCATTTAAAAAAAAAGTTTTAACCATCTTGCTTCTGTCTTTACCTTTCCTCCCACTCTTTGCAGAAATGTCACCACACTGTATCTGTTTAACAACTTCTAACTTAACTCTAATCCAAACTTGCCAGAAACTTTTCCAGTCAGTATTTTTCCCACAGAATATTTCAAATATTTAAGTAAGGTTTTTCCAATGAAAAAATGGAAGATATTTCATGATAATTCATTACAAAATAGCCCACATCTACCAAAAAACACCATATTTCAATGACTCCAACAAAACAGCTATGTCAGAGGCACCATTTTTATGTATCACTCAGAAAAAAACCTGCCAACTCAATTATGTCAGAATGCTTTCTTATGAAGAAATTTTATTTTATACTAAAAGAAAATGCTCTTTGGGATTTAGATGGTGAACTTTGTATGTCACTCTTAATCACAGAGTAATACCAGCTACAGAGCTCATTTTCAAATTTTTCCAACTTCCAAAACAAACTCTTTACATCTTTTGTTTTGTATGATTCAAGATGTAACCAAAGATTGTGCACAGCTCTTGACAGTCATGTCTATTCAGTTTCCTTAAAACTAGAATAACCCCTCCCAACCCTGACCTTTTTTTCTCTTTCAAAACATAGACATTATTTTAAAATTCCAGGCCAGCTGTCTTATAGGAAGTCCTACAACCTGGATTTGTCTGATTGTTTCCTCATGATCAGATTCAGATTAAACAGAGAGGCTGGAATAATATATAGGAGATGCTGTGAACTTCCTACTACGTGTGATACATCTTTTAAAATAAGGTTCCACCTTTATTCCCAGGACTTTGCTCCAAGCTCCTGACACTAATTCTGTAAACTTTGATGCTGGTACTACCTTAATCTTACCAGGAGGTATCAAAAAAAAATTTTTTAAGAGAAAACCCAAGACTCTTTTCTTTCTTCAAATGTTCCTTAAATGGTTTGACTCTTTTCTTTCCTCAAATGGTCCTTAAATGGTTTGTTGACAGGTTGCAATAATACAGTTATACCAACAGCAAAACCACCCAAATTCATACAAAGACAACTGGGAACAATAACAACTGCTGCTTGGCTGATAGCTTTTTAAGGACAACATTAATTGTAAAATGCATCCCAGTTACAGAAATGTTAATATGCGGGGGTGAGGAGAAAGTTTCTTAGAACGGCTAAAATACACTCTATAAAGTTTAAAAACTCTTTTTATTTTTAAAGAAGTATGTTAATGGTAATGAGAAGGATTTAAAATGTCAACTTTTAATACCTGTAACAGGAGGAGTTTTATACACACAAAACAAAACATCTACTTTGCTGAAGGCCACCTAGGTATTTGGTTAGTTTGAGACTTGAGAAACTTTCCAGGAGGAATCCATAATCACTTCGTGGAGAGGGATGTGAGGATTCAGGAAAAAAGAGCACACAGGCCAAATCCTGGTTGGAGCCATGGGGATTAGGGTATGTATGCATACACTCAATACCTAGCTAACATTGAAAGGATCTAATTTTTCTCCAACACAATACCTATTCCAATAAAAATAAAAAGGAAACAAAAAGAAACCCTACCAAGTTACAGCAAATATCCAGCAAGAAGAATAAATTTTTGCATAACAATTCAGGTTGAAACCTAGTCACTGTAAGCTCTATCACAGCTCCTCCCCACCACCTCCCACTTAAAGTAACTGCTAACTGCCTAATAGTCCTTTCATTCCCAGCAAAATCCAGGGGAAATCCCTGCTGCCTGTTGTGTCACACAGTTTTGAGGTACAGGCATGGGAGTTGTTGCACACGCTCTTCTTTAATTGAAGAGCTAACACAGAACAATCAACGGCTGGTATACTCATATATATACTTTGTTTTTAAATAAATTTATTTATTTATTTTTGGCTACGTTGGGTCTTCATTGCTGTGCGCGGGCTTTCTCTAGTTGCAGCGAGCAGGGGCTACTCTTCATTGTGGTGCGTGGGCTTCTCATTGCGGTGCATGCGCTTCTCATTGCGGTGGCTTCTCTTGTTGCCGAGCATGGGCTCTAGGCACACGGGCTTCAGTAGTTGTGGCTCGTGGGCTCTAGAACGCAGGCTCAGTAGTTGTGGCGCATGGGCTTCATTGCTCCACGGCATGTGGGATCTTCCTGGTCCAGGGCTCGAACTCATGTTCCCTGCATTGGCAGGCGGATTTTTAACCACTGTGCCACCAGGAAAGCCCGTTAGCTGGTATACTTATTAAATAACATTCCAAATTCAACTCTAACATAGATCATGTTTTTAAACCTTCACAAGTCAATTTATAACTCCAGGGCATTTCCAATAACCAAATAATTACATTCTGAAACTTTAGGTTTTACCCTAATTATAGCCTCAGTCAATGACACTTAATCCAGACTCATTCCTTTACCATCCTGTACCATACTACAGGATGGTAAAGGAATTATATTTATAAAAAACAGGCTTAATGAGAACCTGTAAAAACCCAGTTTTAGAAAGAGCAACTACATTTAAACACAAAATAAGTTAAATGTATTAAATAAGTTAAATAATGTCAGTGTATTGTTGACAGGATATATTGCACAGGAGTCCAAGACACTGGGTTCCTTCCATCAACTCCTTCCATGTTAACTAATTATCTTCTCATATAATCTTATTTCTTCTTAAAAGGAATTAAACTGAAAGAGCCATGACGATCAGGAGTGTTGCCTGGGCAAGTACTTTAACATTCTGCTGGAGGGTGCAATTGGACAATATGTATCATGGTTCTTTAAAATGCATATATTCTTCACTTCTAGGAATTACCCAAAAGAAATAAAAGGCCAAGTGCAAAGAAACTGTATGCTCAAGAATGTCCACACCTTTGTTTGTAACAGAAAAAAAACCCCACAAAACCTAGAAACAATCTAAATGGCCAATGACTGGTGGTTAAAATATTCATGTATTAGAATGCCGTGCAGTCAATAAAAGTGATCTAGGTATTTACCAACAAGGAAAATGCATTAAGTCAGAATTCAAACTGGGAAGTAGAACCACTATGAGTTACAGAATAAGAAATTATAGAATTTTACTTTACACAATTATAGGAATAGCTGGGAAAGTTGTGAAGGTCCCAGAGGGAAGTATGAGGATCAGAGAGTCATCAAATAGTCTATCTGAGACACCCAACACATCCAGCTGCAGAAAAGCAACTGCAACGGAAAGACTCATGGAGAGATCTGGGAAGCTGTAGGTCTCCCACCAGGTGAGTGGGCCTGATGCCACTGTTGATCAAATTATCAGCAACCAAGAAAGAGAGCTGGATGCAGAGCAAAGGAGACCAAGGTCAAGTTGGAACCCACCAACACCTCTGCATCTCTCACTGCATCTTACCACAAAAACCTTCAGAGGTTAGTGAGTGTTGCTTACACAAATTCTCTTTTAGCCAATTCTAATCCACAAACATGCAGGGAAGGAACCATACTATAACTATGCCATACACAATTCCACCTTAAGTAAACTGATATAGTATGAACCACCGTGATACCCTCTGTCAATATGGTACACACACACCTCTGTCATCATATTCAGCTCCTAAATAAAAACAACAGCAAAATCACGCTTCAGTCTAACATAATGCAACCATCCCTCATACAACCAAAAAGATGCCATCTCCCCAAAAGAGAGTACAAAGTCTACTTTTCTCTTTGAGTAATGTTCTTTCCTTTCTTAGTTGAGTTGTACTTCCCCTTTGATATCCTGTAACTTAAATATTGAAATACAACGTTAACCACTAATAACACACCTTAAGTTAAATACAGAAGAATGGGGGGGGCAGAGAATAGGTTACTATGTACACAAATATTAAGATACAGAACAAATATTCATAACTACTAGAGTTTTCATTCTATAACTGGTCATGAGGTCATAGCTGGTGTTTATCATAATTTTCTTCTCCTACTATCCATTACATATTTCATTTGCCCTCAGCAATCACCTCATATGGTTGTTGTTCTTGCCTGGTGGGCTGACTCAAACCTTCTCTGCCATTAGCAGTCCTACTCGTAATGGGTTGTTTTTTGTTTTGCATTAACTTTTTTATCATAGGAGACAGGAGTGGTAAAAGGCACTCCAGAGGATCTCCTGCATTCCAGACATACTCCTCTTTACCCCCATTGTGCAGTAGCAACCCAATTTCCACTTGAGAGTCAGGATCAATCACAGTAACCAATACAGTAATCTCCTGCTTTGCCTGTTAGTTCACTGGCACGAGGAAGCCAAAGTGACTGGTGCTCAACTTCCAGTTTAATAGAACCAGCACTGCATTCCCCAATAAAAGCATTCCTCTCTTTGGAACTAAGAACTCTAAACCAGCATGCCCCAGAGTTGTGAATACAGAAGAAAAATTTTTGGTAGTGGATCATTACGGGTAATCGTGAGAAAACGTCACCTCGTTTCCACCTCTTGATTCCCTGACATATGAATGCTGGCTACAAGAGAAACCCCACCACACACCGGTGGCTGATTCAGAGACTAGACCACATCTTAGAGAACACTACCCCAACACTGCAAAGAATTGCCACCAACTGGGCAGTGAGTCCTCAAAAGGACATTCCACTGTTCTATCAATTCAGCTCCTTCAGGCTAATGGGGAACATGGTAAGACCAGGGATTCCGTGAACATGAACCCAATGACACATTTCACTTGCTGTAAAATGAACTGCCTGGTCAGAAGCAATGTGATATCAAATACCAAGACATAATTAACGCATTCTGAAAGTCACAAAGAGTTTTGGCAGAAACAATGCAGAGAGGGAAAGCAAATCCATACCCAGAGTAAGCAGCTTTTTCAGGGAGAAAAAAGTGCTGTCCTCTCCATTATGGAAGTAGTCCAATGCCAACCACCTGCCACCAGATATCTGGCTGGTCCCTCCAGAGGAATGGTGCCCTCTTAGGGGGTCATTGGTGGCTCTCTGCTATTGGCCAGGTGGTCATTCAGCAGTAGCAGTAGCCAGGTTGGTCTGGTGAGTGGAAAACGATGTTTCTGAGTATATGCACAATCTCCATGCCTGCCACCAGTGTCTTTTTCATGAGCTCGCTGGGCAAGGATAGAGGTGGATAGGGAAAGAGGGTGAAATCCAGAGGTAACGTCCTGTCCACCTGATCACTAAGATCCTTCTCTGCTGAGGCTGCTCTTTGATGGGCATTCACAATGAACACAAATATTACTCTGTGTCCGTTTGGAAGCATATCTATATATCTATTCCCCATACTTCCAATTATGTTCCTTCCAAGCCCATCATCAATTAGCCGAACGATTAGCTACTGCCATGAATTAGAGTGGGTCCACATCTCTAACCATCTCTTTCAAGACAAAACAACTAGGTGCACTGCTCAAAGATCTACCAGTGGTTTGCAACAAGTATTTATAGCACAGGGAACTATATTCAATATCTTGTAATAACCTATAATGGAAAACAATCTGAAAGAAAAAAAATATATATATATATAACTGAATCACTTTGCTGTACACCTGAAACTAACACAGTATTGTGTATTAACTATACGTCAATAAAAAAAAAAAGATCTATCCACTGGAAGAATTTCCCTTCACCACTGCCCTTCTGGGTAACTGCTGAGTATGGCTATAATGCTACAGATGTCCATCTTCAGGTGGTACCAGCATATTATGTAGAACCATCTGTAAACTAGACCAAAGTGTTTTCTTCCTCAGTCGACTGGGACTCCTCATGAGGCCATAGGTGTGGGGTGAGAGTGAAGAAGCAAAGAAACAGGAGTATGAGTATACACCACATGGAGTACACACTACAAGAGAAGGTATATAAAATACTTAGTAATAAAAGCAAGATATAGGGCTTCCCTGGTGGCGCAGTGGTTGAGAGTCCGCCTGCCAATGCAGGGGACACGGGTTCGTGCCCTGGTCCATGAGGATCCCACATGCCGCGGAGCGGCTGGGCCTGTGAGCCATGGCCGCTGAGCCTGCGCGTCCGGAGCCTGTGCTCCGCAACGGGAGAAGTCACAACAGTGAGAGGCCCGCGTACCGCAGAAAAAAAAAAAAAAGCAAGATATAAAATGATTATGTATTTGCTTTTTTAAAAGAAATGTGTATACACCTCAGAAAAGGTCTAAAAGGAAATGTATCAATATAGTAGTGGTCATCTCTGGGTGATTTTTAAATATTCTTTATATTTCTCTATATCCAATATTTTAAATGATCATTACTCCAATAACAAGCAAAAATGATTATTTTTACTAAGAGAATTCTCTTGGTATAATCTTAATGGGAAAAAAAACAGAATATATATCTGTGTATATACTCTGACCTAATTTTCTTTGGTATAATTAAATACCTACACAAGCTAACTCATCAGATAATGAGAGAAGATACATCAGCATGTTAACAGCTGGATTATAAATGATCTGTGTTTTCATCCTTATCCTTCTGTGACATTTCCAAATGTTCAACAATAACCATGTAACATTTTTGCAGACACCAGGAGACTAAGAAGAAGGCTGTCTTAGTACAGCATGAGGGGGAAACAATTTGAATCCTTGATGACATTGAGCTAAAGAATTAACCAACAGTAGGATAATCTTACCTTGGAATTTCTTGTAATACAAAGTAACAATAAATGTTTCTTATTGTTTAATCTTAATTGAGATGAGTTTACTACCTGCAAACCTAATGCATCCTAAATGACTTAACTTTTTTTTTTTTTTTTTTTTGGTACGCGGGCCTCTCACTGCTGTGGCCTCTCCCGTCACAGAGCACAGGCTCCAGACGCGCAGGCTCAGCGGCCATGGCTCACAGGCCCAGCCGCTCCGCGGCACGCGGGATCATCCCGGACCGGGGCACGAACCCGTGTCCCCTGCATCGGCAGGCGGACTCTCAACCACTGTGCCACCAGGGAAGCCCATGACTTAACTTTTATATGAGGGAGGGGGAGAGTAAGTTTCCCAAAAAGAGTCTTGGTTAAACTAGAAATTAACAGTTTATAGTAATACTCCTAGTCATATAGACACAAAAAAAAATCTATTAGAGTAACTTCCAAATTACCAAGACTATTTTCCAAACTAATCCACTAATTTATAGCTGACTGTGTTATTCATTACAATTTATCTGAAAAATCAGCCTAGTTTGCCCTTCCCACAAGGCAATTATATTTTAATCTGTATTAGTCTGCTCAGGCTGCCGTAACAAAATACCACAGACTGACTGGCTTAAACAACAGAAATTTATTTTCTCACAGTTCTAGAGACTGGAAAATCCAAGATCAGGCTTCTGTTTCTGGAGCTCTCTTCCTGGCTTGCAGAGACAGTCACCTTTCTCACTGCGTCCTCATCCTCTGGTGTCTCTTCCTCTTTTATAATAAGGACACCAGTTCTGTTGGACCAGAGCTCCATCCTATGACCTCATTTAACCTTAATCACCTCTTCAAAGGCCCTATCTCCAACACAGCAGTTATACGGGTGGGGGGGTTAGGGCTTCAACATATAAATTTGGGAGCAGGGGGCATAATTCAATCCATACCATCATTTTTCTTCTTGAACATTAAGAAATATATCCTCTTACGAATACCCAAAATGTACTCCTGATAGTAATACTTTTAACAGCATGTATTACTGGTTTTCAAAGCATTTTTCACATAGTAAACTAAGCAGACATCCTGGTTTCACAGATAAGGCACTATGTAAAGCTCAGAGATACTAATTTGTCCAAAGATCCCCTAAACGGTAAATGGTGGAGCTAGGACTGTGTACCACACAGCTCTTAATCTTGTCATATGCACTTAAAAGATAGGAATTTTATTTAACCTAATGTTCTGAACAACAGAAGCAGCTTGGGGTCAGAAAGAGGAAGGTCAGAAAGAGCAAAGGACAGAGTTCAAAGCAGAATGAAATTAACAGGAACATTAGCTTGGAGGTAAGCAAGCTTAGTCAGCAGGCTCAACGGAGAAGGAAATATGCCACAAGGCTAGAGAAATCCTACAGACCCTTGAGGAATTTGGGCTTCATCCTGAGGCTAAAGGGGAGCCACTGAAGGATTTTCAGAAAGAAAAGACATGACTAGTTTTTGGCCTTAGAAAGATCACCTCAGTTGCAGTTTTACCAAGTGGACTGTGGAAATACAGACGAGAATGGAGACAGAATTCTGTTATAATATGTACTCTGCACCACACACAAGAAAGTCATCTTTATGTTAAATACCCCACGAAGACAACTAACAATGAGGAGAAAGAAATTTGGTGAGGTTAAGTAACTTGCCCAAAGGAGCACTGCTAGGAAGGAATAGAGCCACCAGGTCTCCAAAGGCCATGGTCTCCCCTATGCCACACTGCCTCCCAGTCTACAATTCTAAGAGTGAACAAAGTATAGTTCTAATGTGTCACAGTGAAACCACTGAAATATTTCGTCTAAGATGAGCCACCCCAAGTCATCATTAACTAATTTGTGCACCACATGAATTTTAATTAACTGGAAGGGAAAAAAGAATAGAGTGAGAAAGCTGACTTTCTCCAGATAGCTGAGAATGTTTCTGATCTACGAAACAATTAATGCTCTATATATGGGATCTATAAATGAAAAAAAAAAAACTTAAACATTTAACACTTTTCTAAGTTATTCCTCAATAAAGGAACAAATTCACATCTTTAATTCATACCCAAATAAATGTGACTTTGCTAGGAAATTACTAAAGGAATATAATGCATCATTTCACAAACTACAAGGTAAGGTAGTAGTTAACACTGTCACAGTCAGCACCACCCTTAATTAACTAACTTAAGAAAAACAAAGTACTTCTGCTTAAAAAAAAAATCAAGGTTCTATAAATATCAACAAAAGTACCTTGTGCTACCACTGACTCTGCCTATTTCCTCACTTACACCAGCTTACAATATAAGTCTCACAGAATCAGTCTTGGCTATCTCCATCCGAGTGATTCATTAACCACATTTTCCAAACCAAAAATCATAACTAGTATGACACTATCTGACAAACTACCTTTACCCTAATTTCTTAATCTGTTATATAAAAGTATAAGAATTACAACAGTATGAATCAATTAACAAATCTTTACTGAAATCAACTAAATTTTCTAAATTACAGACAGCTATTCCCAAAAACTGTGAGACAGAGAGTCATTTTTACAACTACTCCAAAAAATCTAAGACATGAACAGAGGAACATTCTGTTAACACCCATCAGTTATAAAAATAGAGACATGGGCTTCCCTGGTGGCGCGGTGGTTGAGGGTCCGCCTGCCGATGCAGGGGACACGGGTTCGTGCCCCGGTCCGGGAGGATCCCACGTGCCGCGGAGCGGCTGGGCCCGTGAGCCATGGCCGCTGAGCCTGCGCGTCCGGAGCCTGTGCTCCACAACAGGAGAGGCCACAGCAGTGAGAGGCCCGCGTACCACAAAAAAAAAAAAAAAAAAATAGAGACAAAAGAAGGAAAAATATTTTATTAACAAATTACCACAAATTGAATCCAAACCAAATAATTTAACCAATCAGAAATCTAAGTACCAATTAGGGAGATACAATAATATTAAAAAGAAAGCCATCTAACAAAATATGTACAAGACCTATTTGAGGAAAACTACAAAACTCTGATGAAAGAAATCAAAAAACTAAATAAATGGAGAGATAATCCACGGTCATGCGTAAGAAGACTTGATATTGTCAAGACATTACTTCTCCCCACCTTGATCTATAGATTCAATGGAATCCTAATCAAAACCCCAGGAAGTTATTGTGTGAATATCAACAAAGGTAATTCTAAAGTTTATACACAAAGATGATGTCATCCAGATAGCCGAGTGAGACACTCCTCATCGTATCCACCTTCAACAACAATTTTGCATCCGTCCTTGGGCAAAAGGGAGCTGTGGGATCCAAAGAGACTATAAAACTCAGGAGCAGTCCAAGATCAAGGAGAGCTGTTTTAAGACAGACCTGTACCCACGGTCTCAGCTACAGACTCAAAACCAACTTTATATCAGAGGCCATGGCTATAGCCCCATTTAGCTTTGGTTCTGACACCAGCACCATATGCCAAGGGGCATGGGAGGACTCTTACCCACCAGTACATCAGGTAATACACATACATTCAGTCTCAGATGTGAACCATGAACTGGCCTGTGAATGAGCTCCAGCCCCTCGCAGCTGCAGTCCAGGAGCCTCTAGAGAACACTAATTTAGACAATCACCCACAGATTAGAGAACCTTTGTGGAAGTCTAGGAGTCCAGCTGAGAAGTTCCAGCCCACCAATGGAACAAAAGAAATCTGAGATAAGATGCATTGGAAAGGGTAAGAAGCACAGTTTGATTTTACCCGCTTTACCCATCCCTTCAAGGCAGCACAGCTCAGAACCAAGAGAACACTTCTCAGCCAATGACTTCCCCCTCGAGGTAAAGTGAGAGCAGGTGAGGGAACGCCTAGCTTCCCCAGCTGTGTGACGCACTGCCAAAGAAGCCCCGTCCAGAATACTGAGTCATGAGCAGCAAAACTAGGAGGTGGTGAGTGGCTGGGAGACCAGCAGCCAGACCTTGGTGCGGAACACAACAGAAGGGATGTGGATCCTACTAAGCACGTCAAGGGCTCCATTAGGAGGCCCAAGCACAAGCTCCTGGGGATGCTCTGCCCACAGATACCCCCACACTGGCCCACAGGTGCCACCAGTGCCCCTCGTGCCCGACCCCATATACCCCACCTCATGACGGGCTCCCGTGAGCGCTCCACACAGTACCAAGAGTGAGCTTTTGCAGCAGGCTACTGAGCACACATAGAAAGCCAGCCTGAACCTGCAGGCCTGGGAGAGACCATAAACTTGAGCCATAAGCACCACCCTCAGGAAAGCAAAAAGGAGGCTGTCAGCATCCGGCCTGGTACTTTGCAGGATCAAGAGAATGCAAACAAGCTTAAGAATTCTGTCACAAGGAGGAGCAAGAAATGTGGAGCAGGAATACCCATAGAAGATATATCAAAGCCTCGGAATCCCTAGCACATCTGACAGAAGATGTTTCTCTCCTGCAGTCAATTAGTAAAAACTGGAGGAGCTGACTGCTACTTCAAGTGTGAAGACAGCAACACAAGAATTCAAAGAATATGAAAATTCAAGAGAAAATGACACAATCAAAGGCTCACAATTTTCCAGTAACCAATCCCAAAGACATGGAGTTCTGTGATTTACCCAATAAAGAATTCAAAACAGGTGTTTCAAGGAAGCTCAATGAGCTACAAGAAATCAAAAAGATAATGTAACGAAATCAGTAAACACATGAACAAAAATGAGAAATTTAACAAAGAGACAGAAATCATAATAAAGAAACAAATTCTGGAGCAAAAAAATGCAATAAATGAAATAAAAAATGCAACAGAGACCATCAACAGCAGCATGGATCAATCAGAAGAAAGAATCTGTTAAGTAGGAGACAAGAACTTTGAAATTATCCAATCACAGGAGAAAAAAGAATGAAAAAGACTGGGAAAAGCCTATGTGATTTTGGGGATCTGATAAAAAGAAATTTGTGAATTATTGGAGTCCCACAGGAGAAGAGAGGGAGAAGAGGGCAAAAAGTATTTTTAAAGAAATAATAGCATAGAACTTCACAAATCTGGGGAGAGATTTGGACACCCAAGTTCATGAAGCTCACACGTTCCCAAACAAATTTAAATCAAATCTTCTGCAAGGAACATTATAATGAAACTGTCAAAAAATCAAAGACAAAGAGACTCTTAAAGGCAGCAAGAGAAAAGAAGCTTGTCACCTACAAAAGAATACCAATAAGGCTATCAGCAGATTTCTCAGCAGAAACCTTACAGGCCAGGGGAGAACAGGATGATACATTCAAGGTGCTTAAAGAAAAAACTGCCAACCATGATTACTTTATCCAGCAAAGTTGTCTTTCAGAAACAAATGAGATATAAAGACTTTTCCAGACAAACAAAAGCTGAGGGAGGTCATCACCACTAGGTCTGCCTTATGAGACATGCTGAAAGGAGTTCTTCAACATGAAATGAAAGGATGCTAATTAGCAACATGAAAATATACAACACACTGGTACAGGTAAGTATATCCTATCCAACAGCAGCAGAATACACATTCCTCTCAAGCACACACAGATCATTCTCCAGGATAGAATCCATGTCAGTCACAAAACAAGTCTTAGCAAATTTAAAGAAACTGAAATCATACCAAGAATCTTTTCTGACCACAATGGTATGAAACTAGATACCAATAACAGAAGGAAAACCGGAAAATCCACAAATATGTAGAAATTAAAAAACACACACCCGAACAACCAATGGATCAGAAAAGAAAACAAAAGGGAAATCAAAAAACATCCTGAAACAAAATGGAAATACAATTTATGGGATACAGCAAAAACAGCTGTAAGAGAGAAGTTTATAGCAATAAATGTCTACATTAAAGGGAATTCCCTGGTGGTCTAGTGCTTAGAACTTGGTGCTTTCACTGCCGTTGCCCGGGTTCAATCCCTGGTCGGGGAACTAAGTTCCTGCAAAGCATGTGGCGCAGCCAAAATAAATTAAAAAGAAATGCATTTTAAAATAAATGTCTGGGGCTTCCCTGGTGGTGCAGGGGTTAAGAGTCCGCCTGCCGATGCAGGGGACACGGGTTTGTGCCCCGGTCCGGGAAGATCCCACATGCCGCAGAGTGGCTAGGCCCGTGAGCCATGGCCGTTGAGCCTGTGCGTCCGGAGCCTGTGCTCCACAATGGGAGAGGCCACAACAGTGAGAGGCCCGCGTACCACAAAAAAAAATAATAATAAAAATAAAATAAAATAAATGTCTACATTAAGAAAAATATCTCAGATAAACAATCTGACATCACACTTCAAGAAAAAAACAAGAACAACCTAAGCCTAAAGTTAGCAGAAGGAAGGAAATAAAGATCAGAGTGGAAAAAAATGAAATAGAGACCAGAAAAAATAGGAAAGACCAATGACACAAAGATCTGGCTTTTCAAAGAGACAAACTAAATTGACAAACCTTTAGTAAGACTAAGGGGAAAAAGACATGAATAAATAAAATCAGAAGGCTTCCCTGGTGGCGCAGTGGTTGAGAGTCCACCTGCCGATGCAGGGGACACGGGTTCGTGCCCCGGTCCGGGAAGATCCCACATGCCGCGGAGCGGCTGGGCCCATGAGCCATGGTCGCTGAGCCTGCGCGTCCGGAGCCTGTGCTCCACAACGGGAGAGGCCACAACAGTGAGAGGCCCGCGTACCGCAAAAAATAAATAAATAAATAAATAAAATCAGAAAGTACAGTGGAGACATACAACTCATACAATAGAAACATTAAAAAAATCATAAGAGATTCCAATAAACAATTATACACCAACAAACTGGATAACCTAGAAGAAACGGATAAATTCCTAGAAACATACAGCCTACCAAGACTGAATCATGAAGAACTAGAAAATCTGAACAGACCAATAACAAGTAAGGAGACTGAGTCAATAATCAAAAATTTCCCAACAAAGAAAAGCCCATTACCAGATGGTTTCTCCCGTGAATTCTACTAAACATTCAAAAAGGAATTAACATCAATCTTTCACAGGCTTCCAAAATAAATGAAGAGGGAACACTCTCAAATTTATTTTACAAGGCCAGCATTATCCGGATAAGAAAACTACAAGAAAAAAAAAAAATTACAGGCCCATATCCCTGTTGAATAAACATGCAAAAATTCTCAACAAATATTAGCTAACTGTATTCGACAGCACAATAAAAGGGCCATACCCCATGATCAAGTGGGATTTATCCCTAGGATTCAAGAACAGTTCAACATAAACACCTAACATATGCAATAAGTGCGATGCATATTAATAGAATGAAAGATAAAAATCATATGATCTCATTAGATGCAGAAAAAGCATTTGACAGAATTCAACATCCTCTCATGATAAAAACTCTCAACAAATTGGGTACAGACGGAATGTAGCTCAACATGATGAAGGCCACAGATGACAACACCATACTCTAAGGTGAGAGTTTCAAAGTTTCTCCTCTAAGATCAGGAATAAGACAAAGGGTGCCCACACTCACCACCTCTATTCTATTGTACTTAGTACTGGAAGTCCTAGTCAGAGCAATTAGGCCAGAAAAAGAAATAAAAGGCATTCAAATCAGAAAGGATACACAAAACAGTCTGTTCACAAATGATATGATCTATATACGAAATGCTAAAGACTCCAACAAAAAAAAAATAGAATAAAAGAACTCAGTAAATTTGCAGGATACAAAATCAGCACACAGAAATCAGTTGCCTTCCTATACACTAATAATAATATATCTGAAAAAGAAATTTGTTTAAATCCCATTAATAGCATACAAAACATCAAAAACAATAAAATACAATTTTTTGTACTGGTTTGTATGGATGCTATACAATAACATCAAAAATAACAATAATATATAGGAATAAACTTAACCCAAGAGGTAAAAGAACTATACTGTGAAAACCATGTGACTTTGAAAAAAGAAACTGAAGACACAAATAAATGAAAAGATTTATCATGTTCATGGATTGGAAAAATTAGTATTGTTAAAATGTCCACACTACCCAAAGCCATCTATAGATTCAATGCAAGCCCTATCAGATTTTCAAAAGCACTTTTCACAGATAGAAAAAACATCCTAAATTTTGTATTGGAACTACAATATATTGGAAAAAGCAATCCTGAGGAAGAAGAACAAAGGTGGAGGCATCACACTTCCTGATTTTAAACTATATTACAAAATGATACTAATCAAAAAAATTATGTATATATAAAATATACATAC
Source organism: Tursiops truncatus (assembly GCF_011762595.2). Lineage (NCBI taxonomy): Eukaryota > Metazoa > Chordata > Mammalia > Artiodactyla > Delphinidae > Tursiops > Tursiops truncatus. The sequence goes on along the minus strand of NC_047035.1, from coordinate 157,644,976 downwards.
ATATAGTACCAGTGTAAAAACAGATACAAAGACCAATATAACAGAATTAAGAGCCCAGATATTAACCCTCACATATACAGTCAAGTAATATTTGACAAGGGAGCCAAAAATACCCAATGGGGAAAGGATAATCTCTTCAATAAATGGTGTTGAGAAAACTGAATATTCACATGCAAAAGAATGAAACTGGACACCTATCTTACACCACTCACAAAAATCAACTCAAAAAAGGATTAAACGTAAGACCTAACACCATAAAACTCCTAGAAGAACACAGAAAAAAGGCTCCCTAACATTAGTCTTGACAGTGACTTTCTGGATATGACACCAAAAGCACATGCAAAAAACCCAAAAATAAATAGGTGGGACTATATCAAAATAAAAGGCTACAACACAGCAAAAGAAACCATCAACAAAATGAAAAGGCAACCTACAGGATGGGAGAAAATATTTGAAATCCGTCTATCAGGTAAGGGGTTAATATTGAAAATATACGAAGAACTCACATAATTCAATAGCAAAAAAAAATTTTTTTTTTAATTTAAAAATGGGCAGAGGACCTGAATAGACATTTTTCCAAAGAAGACATACGAATGGTCAACAGGTACATGAAAAGAGGCTCAACATCACAAATCAACAAGAAAATGCAAATCAAAACCACACCTCACACCTGTCAGAATGGTTATCATCAAAAAGACAAGACATAGGGCTTCCCTGGTGGCGCAGTGGTTGGGAATCCGCCTGCCGATGCAGGGGATGCGGGTTCGTGCCCCGATCTGGGGGGATCCCGTGTGCCATGGTCGCTGAGCCTGTGCGTCCGGAGCCTGTGCTCCACAACGGGAGAGGCCACAGCAGTGAGAGGCCCGCGTAGCGCCAAAAAAAAAAAAAAAAAAAAAAAAAAAAAAGACAAGACATAACAAGCACTGGCAAGGATGTGGAGAAAAGGGAACCCTTGTGTCCTGTTGGTGGGATATAAATTGGTATGCCCACCATGGAAAACAGTATGGAGGCTTTCAAAAATTTTAAAACAGGACTACCATATGATCCAGAAATCCCATTTCTGGGTGTATATCCAAAGGAAATGAAATCAGGATCTCAAAAGGATAACTGCACTCCCATGTTCACTGCATTATTCATGATGGCCAAGATACGGAAACAAGGTTAACAAACTTAAATGTTCATCTACAAATGAATGGATAAAGATATGGTGTGTACACACACACACACACACACACACACACACACACACGATTATTTCTCAGCCACCAGAAAGAGCAAATCCTGCTATCTGCAACAGCATGGATGGACGTTGAGGGAATTATGCTAAGTGAAATAAGTCAGATAGAGAAAGACAAATACTGTATAATATCACTTATATGTGGAATCTTAAAAAGCTGAACTCAGATAAACAGAGAGTAGAATGGTAGTTGCCAAGGGTGGTGGGGAATGGGAAAATGTTGGTGAAAGGGTACAAACTTCCAGTTATGAGATGATTAAGTTCTGGGGATCTAATGTATAGCTTGGTGACAATAATTAACAATACTGTATTATATATTTGAAAGTTGCTTTCTCCAAAAAACAAAATGGTAATTATGTGAGGTGATGGACGTATTAACTAACCCTACTGTGGTAATCGCTTGGTAATGTGTACGTGTATCAAATCACCATGTTGTATAACTTAAACTTTTACACAATATTGCATGTCAATTGTATATCAATAAAGATTGAAATTTTTAATAAATATAGTTTATCTAGAGAGTCAAAGGGCCAAGAATAGCCAACACAATGCTAAATACAACTTTGAGACCGAAGTTGTACTACCCAACTTCAAGACTTACTATAAAGCTACAGTAATCAAGGCAAGTGTGGTTCTGGCAAAAGGACAGACAAATAGATCAATGGAACAGAACAGAGAGGCCAGAAATAGGCCCATATAAATATAGTCAATTGATCTTCGACAAAGGAACAAAGGCAACATAACGGAGCAAGGAAAATCTTTTCAACAAATGGTGCTGGAACAACTAGAAATCCACATGCAAAAAAAATGAATCTAAACAGAGATCTTACATACTTCACCACAATTATCTTAAAACAGATTACAGACCTACCCAAAATGCAAAACTATAAAACTCCTAGTTTTATAGGAGAAAATCTAGAGACCTTGGGTTGGGCGATGACTTTTCATTTATTTATTTATTGGCCACACGGCGCAGCTTGTGAGATTTTAGATCCCTGACAAGGGATCGAACCCAGGCCCTCAGCAGGAATTGAACCACGGAGCCCTAACCACAGGACTGCCAGGGAATTCCCGGGTGATGACTTTTTAGATACAACACCAAAAGCATAATCCATGAAAAGACAGAATTGATAAACTGGACCCATTAAAGTTAAAATTTTCTGCACTGCAAAAGACACTGTCAAGAGAATGAAAAGACAAGACACAGACTGGGAGAAAATATTTGCAAAATATGCCTGATATGGGACTTCCCTGGTGGCGCAGTGGTTAAGAATCCATCTGCCAATGCAGGGGACATGGGTTCGAGTCCTGGTCTGGGAAGATCCCACAAGCTGCGGAGCAACTAAGCCCATGCGCCACAACTACTGAGCCTGCGCTCTAGAGCCTGCAAGCCACAACTACTGAGCCCACGCGCCTAGAACCCACGCTCCACCACAAGAAAAGCCACCACAATGAGAAGCCCTTGCACCGCAACGTAGAGTAGCCCCCGCTCACCACAACTTCAGAAAGCCTGCTCGCAGTAACGAAGACCCAACGCAGCCAAAAATAAATAAATAATTTTTTAAAAACCTGGTAAAGAACTGTTATCCAAAACACACAAGGAACTCTTATCGCAACAATAAGAAAACAGATAATCCAGTTAAAAAATGGACCAAAGACCTTACAGACATCTCATCAAAGAAGAGACACAGATAGCAAATAAGCATAGGAAAAGATACTCCACATCATGTCATCAGGGGAATGCAAATTAAAATGAATTATCACTACACACCTATTAGAATGGCCAAAATACAGAACAATGACAATACCAAATGCTGATAAAGATACGGAGCAACTAGGACTTTCATTCACTGATGATGGGAATCCAAAACTGTACAGTCAGTTTGGAGGTGAAAACTTATGTATACACAAAAACCTGTACACGAATGTTTATAGCAGTTTTTACTCATAATTGCCAAAACCTGGAAGCAACCAAGATGAACAGATAAATAAACTGTGATACATCCACACAATGGAATACTATTCAGAGCCAAAAATAAATGAGCTATCAAACCATGAAAGGACAAGGAGAAACCTTAGATGAATATTACTAACTGAAAGAAGCCAATCTGAAAAGGTTACATATTGTATGATTCCAACTATATGATCTTATTTAAAAAGCAAATCTTAGGAGACAGTAAAAAGATCACTGGTTGCCAAGAGTCAGGAAGGAGGGAGGGATGAATAAGTGAAGCACAGAGGATTTTTAGGTCAGTGAAACTACTGTGTACTGCAGAATAATGGTGGACACATGTCATTCTACGTTTTTCAAAACAAAGAATGTACAACAACAAGAGTGAACCCTAAACTACGTAAACAAACTACAGACTCTGGGTGATAATGATGTATCAGTGTAGGTTCATCAGCTGTAACAAATGTACCATCCTGGTGGGGGATGTTGATAATGTGGGAGACTGTACATGTGTAGGGGCAGACAGTACATGGGAAGTCTCTGTGCCTTCCATTCAATTTTGCTGTGCATCTAAACCTGCTTGCAAAAAGTCAACTGGAAAAGAAAAAAGAAAGAGACAGAGAAAAAAATAAATCCATTCACCTCAGTATGTTAGCTCAAGCACAGTTTTAGTACATCAACAGTATAGTTCAGGCTGTAGAACAGGGCTCAACAACTATGACCCTCAGGCCAAATACTTAGCCCCATTTTTGCAAACAAAGTTTTATTAGAACACCTTCACACCTATTAATTCACATATCATCTATGGTTTTCTTACTACAATGGCAGAGCTGAGTAGTTGTGACAGACCACATGGCCTGCAATGCCTAAAATAATTATTATCTGGCTCTTTGGGAAAACATCTGCCCACTCCTGCTCTAGAACAGTGATTTCCAACCCTAGGTGGACATCAAAACCCCTGGTGAGCTGTTTAAAAAAAGTCCAGAGCCCTGGACCCAATCTAACCCTCACCTACCCCCAAAAAGATTACAATTTCATTGGTCTAGGGTAGTGCCATTAGGTATTACTATATCAATACAAAAATGTGTAAAATAAAAAAGGAAAATATACAAGATAAAAATCAGGTTATCCAATAATATAAAAGATAAAGGCAAGATGTTAATACACAGACCACAGAGACCCCAGAGTACTACATAATAAATCAGAGCCATAAGTTTGGCTCTGATCTCCACGAATCCACAAAGATAAAGAAACAAGAGCAGGGGCTTCCCTGGTGGCGCAGTGGTTGGGAGTCCGCCTGCCGATGCAGGGGACGCAGGTTCGTGCCCTGGTCCGGGAGGATCCCACATGCCGCGGAGCCGCTGAGCCTGCGCGTCCGGAGCCTGTGCTCCGCAACGGGAGAGGCCACAACAGTGAGAGGCCCACGTACCGGGGGGGGAAAAAAAAAAAAAAAAGAAACAAGATCATTACATGACTTATAGTATCCATGAGGTCAAAACATCTTGGTGGAAGTAAACTTTTTTCCGAAGACTTGTGCCTGACTATAAAAAGAATGTTTTATTACAGTTCTTCTCAGCGACATAAATATGTCATTTATTCCTCTCACTTTACACCACCTTACCTCTTCACTCAAAAACGAAACAAAAACCCTGAGAGTGGCAGGGTTTTCATATAGACAGTACCATCCTACCTGCCTGCCTTTCTTTTCTCTCTCTCTTATTTTTTTGGGGGGGGTGGAGGGAGGCAGGGGGAGTAGGGGGAATAAGGATGAGTGTAAGAAATGTGCAACGGAACTGGAGATAAGTGGCTCTATGTTCCACAAGATATAATTAAACACTAATAATAAATCCAGTAACTCAAGCAGTCCCCAAGTTATTATACTTAGTTGATACAAAAGGGATTTATTCAGACCTATAATCCATTTCTCCTGCATTTACCCACTTACTGAATGGCTTCTGTTGATTACGCCAAATGTGTCCAGATGAAAGAACACAATATATATCAGGGCACAGCAAAAAAAAGCACAGTGTCATCTTACCAGTGTTAAATTTAAAATGTGGTTTCTCTGTTTCCAAATGTGGGAAATACTACACTGGTTTTCTACAGTTTAATGCCAGCAGTTTGGGTATATTTTTGACTGAGACCTCATCTCCTCCACTACCCTCCCTTGCATTTGACACTATCAAAAACGAATTATGTGTAGCTCTTTCAAACTTGTGGTACACATGATTTTCCTACTACCTAGATCCCTTGCCTCCCAACCTCCCCTTCCGCTTAACTCATGACTCAGAAAAACTCACTCCATGAGAAATTTAAATTTCCCTGAAACCCCCAAACATTGCACTGTTCCTTAAAATTCTCTCTGAAAGTTCCTTTTTAAAAGGGACAGTTCTCAATCCACATATAAGCCACACATATTTTGAAGGTACTTATAAAACGATTCTAAGTGTCTAAAAATCCAGCAATCTATAATACAGAAGATTACGACAGAACATCAAAATTAATGTTAGAAGGAGGAACTTGCCTCTCAGCCTCATGACACCACAGCACACAGCCAGAGAAACCTTAGAGTGCCTTTCCTCTCTCCTCCCGCTGCCCACTTCTACCCACACTGCCAGCTAACAGTCAAGTCTTATTCCTATTTTCCAACCCACTGCTCTGCCAATCAATTCAATTGTGGAGGAGTAAAAGCTGGAGTGTGCCGGAACCAACTGTGTACTAACGGCTGAAAAAGAGAAGGTCCATAGATTCACTTCTGTGACTGCAAATTACCTTCTGTGGGCATATTGGCTTTACGCTGGAGGAGAATGGCTCCAGGTGAAATAAGTCATCTTTGAGTTCTCCCTTTCCCTATCCACCATATCTCCTTCACCGAGCTTCCTGATTCTTCTTCTTGCACCTATTTCTTCCTTTTCCATCTTAACTGCAGCTATCTCAATTCAAGAACAGATATAACAGTCCTCTAACTTGTCACTCTGCATCCAGTCTGCCCCTTCACAAATCCATCCTGCACCAATGCCAGACGAATCTTCCTCATCCTTTGTGCAAAAAGTGGAAGGATACAAAACAACTTGACGGTGGTTTGGGGGAGGGGATGAACAGGCATATGGGGAGAAGGAAGGGAAACTCTAGGTTTTGCTTTTAATACAACTGAATTATTTAATCTTTTATGGGAATCTATTAATTACCTAGATGCTCTTTTAGGAAAAAAAATGCTGCTTGACATTTTTTCTTTCTGTAAGCAAAATTCTACAAACTGCCAAAACTAAAAACCTTTCAAAAGTTACAATTATTTTCTTCTATACAGAACATTTCCTCATTTAAATGTAAGTACTACAGATCAATTTTCTCTTCCCTAAATTTAAGGCTTTATAATCTTCTATCATTCAATGATTTTTACATAACTATACTGCATATAACATAGACATCACAACACCTGGAGTCTTATCATAGAGTAGGCAATTAATAACTACTCGTTGAGCATCAAACAACTAGTTGTTGAATTACTTTTAACACATCTCTACAGCCTCAAACACTCCTCCTTCTAGAAAAGAAAAATAAGTAGTCACAGCCCATCACAATGATTCCAGGCACTAGAGAGTTTAGATAATTCACGACCACTCGCTACCATCACCTCAAGATCAGCCTCCCACCAGCTCCTCTTAAGCTCCTTCCAATCCATACATACTCCAGCCTCCTTCCAATCTGTTCTCCACTCTGAACACAAGTAATCTTTATTTTTATTTTTTTAAAAGGGCTTCAAATGCTTGTCTTTTTATTTATTTATTTATTTTTGGCTGTGTTGGGCCTTCATTTCTGTGCGAGGGCTTTCTCTAGTTGTGGCAAGCAGGGGCCACTCTTCATCGCGGTGCGCAGGCCTCTCACTATTGCAGCCTCTCTTGTTGCGGAGCACAGGCTCCAGACGCGCAGGCTCAGTAGTTGTGGCTCACGGGCCTAGTTGCTCCGCGGCATGTGGGATCTTCCCAGACCAGGGCTCAAACCCGTGTCCCCTGAATTAGCAGGCAGATTCTCAACCACTGCGCCACCAGGGAAGCCCAAAACACAAGTAATCTTTAAAAAGTAAAAATGATAATGTCATACCATTGCTTAAAATTTTCCACGTCTTCGCATCAGCCTCAGAAAAAAGACCAACATCCTTAACATAGCCTATAAAAAACTTATTCGATCTGGTCCCTAAGTCCCCACAGATCACTTTCCCCTCTTTGCTCACTATAAAGCACACAGGTTTATAACTTGTTCAAAATCATTCTGCTCATAGAGAACGGACGTATGGACACGGGGAGGAAGGGAAGGCTGGGACGAACTGAGAGAGTAGCACTGACATATATACCCTACCATATGTAAAATAAATAGCTAGTGGGAAGCTGCTGCATAGCACAGGGAGATCATGTCAGTGCTTTGTGATGACCTAGAGGGGTGGGATGCGGAGGGTGGGAGGGAGGCGATACATGTATACATATAGCTGATTCACTTTGCTGTACAGTGGAAACTAACACAAGATTGTAAAGTAATTATAATCCAATAAAGATGCAAAAAAATAATAATAATAATTCTGTTTTCCCTCACCTTTGGGCCTGTATACATAATGTTCCTGTTCCCTCTGGTAAGGACACTGTTGTTCCTTCCCTCAAAATTTCTTGGTTAACTATATTAAATTTGGTTAATTATATTCACCCTTCAGATCTCAATCCCAACATTACTTCTTTGATACGCCAGGCTGGGTGGGAGCAGCTGACATACACTCTCATGTCGACATGTGCTTCCCTAGACAAAATTTATTACAGGATGTGATTTATTTGATTAGCGAGGGAGGCAGAGATTTTATCTTAAGGGCAACCATTACATCTGATTCACAAAATATACTTAGGCACATGATAGTCAAAAACTGCTGAATAACTGAATAAGTGACTAACTAATATATTCTGTCACACAGTGAAGTATGCTACATATAATTACACATATTTCACTTTATTGGTCATTCCTATGGTTCCAACTTGGGAACCCATAAAAATTTGCCAGTTTTCTTTAGGATCTTTATGGCATTCTCTGATTATTCTGAAAGAATGGGAGTATCGCCACTTTGTCTCCCCACTATTCATAATAAAGTCTAAATATGACTGAATATTAATTTTAATGAAATGTGGAGGTGAAAAAGAAAAAAAGATTTCGCAACCTTTTTGAAAGGGAAATGGTTTAAAAGAGAAGTGGATTAATCCAAAGCTTTTTTCATGAAAAGCATAAGTACAGAAAAGGAAGATATGTACCATAGGTAATATCAACAACAGATTTCTTCAAATCTAATTTGGAACATACTCAAATTAGAAATAAACTAAATGATTAAGATAAACACTTTAAAATCAGTGTTTCATACTGCTTCATAAAAATCATATAATTTAAACAACTTCCTACTAATCAAATAAATTTATTCAAACAAATTACCAAACTTTTGGCATGGGTAAAATTTGGAGAAAACAGATATATGAAACTAATACTATTTCAAAATTAGTGCTGAAAGGTGAAATATACAGAGCAATAATAAGACCCATAATATAAGAAACTATCCAAAATGATTAACATAGTATATGCTGTACTAAGAGAATTCCTACACAAGGAACTTTAAATTTTTTATGAGGTATTTACACAAGCTTTTAGTCAGAGATGCGCACTACAGATAGTGCTATACAAAGATATTTAAAATTCAGAGTCCCACTATTACCATAAATGGAAGACATTAAGTCTACTAAACCAATCATCTATACCAAAGTTTCTCCAAGTGTGGTCTGCGGACTACTGAGGATCTCTCACACCCTTTCTGGACGTTCACAAGGTCAAAACTATTTTCATAATAATACTAATGCTATTTGCCTTCTCTTCTGGCAAGATGCCTTTTAACATTCTGTGTGACAAAATGAAAAGTATATATAAAGTAATTCTAAGTACAATAGGAAAAAGCACTTGTGCAATTTAGTTGCAAGCTGAATAAGCCATTTTTCCATGGAACTTCAAAAAACAACTGACAAACTATGGTTAATCAGATAGGATATTTGGCAGACATTTTCCTAAAAATGAACGAAGTGAGCCTATCATTTCAAGGAAAATAACTGGCAATATTTGTTGCCAACAGTAAAATTCGAGCTTTCAAGTAAAAAATAGAATTTTGGAAACCTTTCATCCACCAGTGTGAGCTTGGAAGCTTTTCAATACTTAAAGACTCATAAGATCTGTAGTGATATTAATGAATGTGATTTTTTTCATATCGTATAATGAAATGTGTCAACATTCAGAAGGATCCACATAACTAAGTGAACAAATACTTTCCATCCAAATGACCCATGCAATGATTTTTAATGTACTGGAGTATAAAATGTTCATTGATATGGTTTCAGAGTCCACACAGCAATCAACCTTTAAGAACTACTATCTGCCGAGTTTTGATACAATATCGAAGAAAATTATCCATAATTCTATGCACAGACTATTAAAATACTCCTTCCTTTCTAACTACATAACTGTATGAAGCCAGATTTTCTCACATAGTTCAACCGAAATAAAATATCACAACAGGCTGAATGCAGAAGTGTCTTCTAGCTGTCTTCTAGCCAGTCACTAAAGAGATGTGCAGTAATATAAAACAATGCCACTCTTCTCATTAAACTTTTTTTGTTTGGGAAACCTGTGGATATTTTTCAGAAAATTATTATTTACATTATTTATCTTAAAACCCATTACATGTTATTTTAAATGAATTAATAAACATTTTAAACTTCTCCATTTTAACTTTTGATACAGTAAATACTGATAGATATAACCACCTAAAGGAAAGTTCTCTGGGATCCTTGATATTTTTTGAGCGTATAAAGGAGTGCTGAGACCGTAAGTTTCAGTACTGTTGATCTATACAGTGAAGGAATAAAGACAAAGATGTCTAATTTAACACAATCTCACTTATATTTTCTCTCTTCAGCAAGACTGAAAAAGTGATTTTAATAAAAAGATTTTAAGAATGTTTAAGAGGAATCACAGTTCATAACAATCTGAATTAAACCACTTCCTGAACAACCTATTTATTCAGTATCTTGATACCTTAATTATGACAAAGTAAACATTTAAACATAACATTTGTTAACAACGAAATAGAAGGAATAAGTGTAAGTAAATTGGCGATTTTTTTTTAGAGGAAATTGAAGGACTAACTCAGAAACAAACTAATGAAAAACATCAGAACTATAGGGCTAAAAGTTAGAGACAAACTCTACTAAAAACCATCAGAATTGTAACTTTAGACATAATCTAGTTCAAACTCGCCCTTTTTTAGAACATAAAATAAAAGAGTTAAAGGCTGGTTAAAATACAACTAATTCGTGATAGAACTGAGGACCAGAACTAAGCTTCCAGACTCCTTAAACAGTTCATGTAAACTTTGGAGAGCTTATGTGCCTGGCACTGGAGATATGGGAATAAACAAGACAAACGTGGTAAACCTGCTTTCTTGTAGATCAGCATCAAGTGTCAAACATATGTAATGAGCACCACAGAGGAAACATACAGGATTCTATGAGAGCATTTAATAGGGTATAAATTGACTTTGTAGGACAGGGAAGAGGTGTTTAAGAAAGAAACCTTATTGCTGTCATCCACCAACATCCTCATTACTCCCCTCCTTCGCTAAGGACTCACTAATTCATCACTATTCCTATCATATTCTTAGTGATGTCAACATTCACTCAGATAATCCACCCAAAACTCTTGTCTCTCAGTCATTTGACTTCCTGAATTAAAACAATTTTTTCTTCCATTTTTTCTTCATCACTGTCAAAACCTCCCATGGTCATCACTAGTAATTACACCATTTCCAAAAATCTAGATTTTAAAAATCCCACATTCTAAACACCCAACTTCTATCTCTGCAGTTTACTCTAGTACCTCGATTCCAACTATCCTTACATTTCACAGGACTTCCCACGTATTAATTGTCCCAGTTTTTCACTGTCTTTGCAGCAACTAAGATGTGCTGCGAGTATAAAACACAATCAGATTCCAAAGATTTAGTACTTTAAAAAGAATGTAAAATATCTCATTAACAAACTATTTTTTAATATAAATTTTTAAATTTTGGCCGTGTTGGGTCTTCGCTGCCGTGCATGGGCTTTCTCTAGTTGCGGTGAGCAAGGGCTACTCTTCGATGCAGTGCTCAGGCTTCTCATTGCAGTGGCTTCTCTTGTTGCAGAGCACGGGCTCTAGGTGCACGGGCTTCAGTAGTTGTGGCATGTGGGCTCAGTAGTTGTAGCTCACGGGCTCTAGAGTGCAGGCTCAGTAGTTGTGGCGCACGGGCTTAGTTGCTCTGCGGCATGTGGGATCTTCCACGACCAGGGCTCAAACCTGTGTCCCCTGCATTGGCAGGCAGATTCTTAACCAGGGAAGTCCCTAACAAACTATTTATGTTGATAACTTATTGAAATAATTATATTCTGGATGCACTGGGTTAAATAAAATGTTATTAAAATTAATTTCAACCTATTTCTTCCTACTTTTTAAATGTGGTTTTTAGAAAAATTTTAACTTAGATATGTGGCTCACATTATATTTCTATCTGTGGTACCTAGGATAGTACCTGACACTTAGTAGGTACTCAAAGGATTTTGATCAAATGAAGAATGAATGAATGAATATAGTAATTTTTCATCTGAACTATAAGACTTGACAAATGAATAATATTCAGACCAAGAGGAACAAGTTTTCTAGTCAGATAACATTTGCAAAGGCAAAAAAACGAAATTTCAAAAACTGAAAGGCCAATATGACTGACTGGTTAAGACGAGGGTAATGGGATGAATGCAGTAAGACTAGAAAGACAGGAGCTATGCTACATATGGCCTAATAGGCCTCGCTGTGAAACTGCATATTTATGAGGAATCACTGACTAACTTTTAAGCAGGGAAGTGACATGATCAGATTTCCATTTCGAAAGTGACATTCAAGTGGCACAGTGTGGATAATAGCGAGGTGATCAGAGGGGGTACGTGGTGATGAGAAGACAGAAGCTACAGCAGTTGTATAAGCTTTACACTAGGAGATGGAATAGACAGATTTAAGAAGAAGATTCAACAGGACCCGGTACAGATGAATCAGTAGTGGTAGTTGGGGAAGGAGGTGCCAGGAAAGAATAATGGAGGAGCCAAGAACGATGCCCGGGTTTCGAGTGCGTGAGTCAGCGGAAAGTAAGTAGTAGGAGAGACTGGGGAAAGGGGATGAGTTCAGTTTCTATAAGTCTGAGGTACCTGTGACTCAAACAAGCAGATATATGGATTGAAATTGCAGTGGAAGAGAGATCATTCAGATGGGAATAACTAAAACAGCCTAAGGGGGTAGGTGTAGAAAGGAGCTCATACAAAGTCACTGTAATATTTCAAGGTAAGGGAGAACAAAGGGCCAGACGGTAGTAACAGGAAAAAGTAGAAAAGAATGTCATCACAGAAGCCCAAGAATTAGCTTTAAAAAAAAAAAAAAAAAGAGGGAATGGTCAATTGTGTGAAGTGATGCTGAGAAAACAAGCAAGAAAAGAACTAAACACTGATCAAGAAGCTTGAGATGTTTCAATTCTGGCTGCACAAAATCAGTAAGGAGAGAAGAAATAAAGATATGAGAAGTGTAAGTTTTCTAAAAAGGCAAGCAAGGATGGGACCCAGAGCAAAGATAAGGACTGACCTTAGCTAGGAGGAAGCACACCTCTCCTCCATTACAAGAAGGAAGCAGAATAGGACGAATGAGGACACCAGTAGGCTTGGAAATGTAGTGGTAAGAAAGTATATGTCTTATACAATGAGGTCTATTTTCTCTATGAAATAAAAGATGAGAAAGGAAAGAGATTTTAAAAGGGAAGAGAAAATTTAAAACAGTTTATGGTGTAAAATGATGTGGAAGGACTTCCCTGGTGGCGCAGTGGTTAAAAATCTGCCTGCCAGGGCTTCCCTGGTGGTGCAGTGGTTGAGAATCTGCCTGCCAATGCAGGGGACACGGGTTCAAGCCCTGGTCTGGGAAGGTCCCACATGCCGCGGAGCAACTGGGTCCGTGAGCCACACTACTGTGCCTACGCTCTAGAGCCCACAAGCCACAACTACTGAGCCCACGTGCCACAACTACTGAAGCCTGTGTACCTAGAGCCCGTGCCCACAACAAGAGAAGCCATCACAATGAGAAGCCCGTGCACCCCAAAGAGTAGTAGCCATTGCTCTCCACAACTAGAGAAAAGCCAGCGCACAGCAACGAAAACCCAATGCAGCCAAAAAATAAATTAATTAATTAACTTAAATTAAATGACGTGGAAAAAGAAAGTGGGATTGCTGGGCTATACTGAGGCCTCACTTTTGAGTGGTAACCATGATTTTTAAATGGCACTAATCAACCCTTTCCACTACACTGCCTTCTAAAAGTGTTTGTTACTACAAGTCTTAGGTTGCCAGTATTTGAACTAAGTATCTTTTTCCATATGCTGCATTACATACCTTTCTGGTGTTTAAGTAGAGGGCATTAATTCCCCATGGCCCAAATAAAAAGGGTTCCACAAAGTACCACACTTGCCTTTCAAGAAAATGAAAATAAAATTTACCAAACCCAATTTTATCACACCATGTAGAAATTACTAACAGTAATTAAACATAAAGTCAGGAAACAAACTAAAGGTAAATTAAATTTTTTCAGTAATACACTTTTTCATTAACAGTATTTTTGTTTCCTTTAAGTTTCAAGGAGATAAATAATAAAATTTTGCTCCAATCAAAAGCAGTTGAGAACATCCAACTGCACATCTTACGTACTATGCTTCATTTAAGCTCTAAATAAGAATATAATTCACATTTGAATTAATAATTAGATAATCTCACAGAAGTGTTAGAATTTTTTAATTTTAAAGTATACTATGACTGAAATACTTTCTGCCTTATTATCAGCAATATGAGTTTACCAATTGTACAATATAAAGTTTAGATATATTCGTTGAAAGCTGTATATGTGAGTGATATTACAAGGAACTTGTCCTGTCTAAGCTATATATATTTCTAAAAAGTTTAAAATTCGTGCAATTACCGTATTTGATATTACTTTGGTAATCAGGGGGAAAATTAACTTTACATATAAAGTGGAAAATTAGGCTCCAAGCCTTAATCCACACTGACGTTCTGAGTGTATGTTCATGCCTGGAATTCCTTCTTAACACTGCAGTACAATGGTAGAAATTCAAAATTATCTACGTGCAAAATTAGGTAATTAGGTATTTCACAACAAAATACCACTATGAAGGACTCCTAGGTGTATATATGGAAAAGAACTGAAAACAGGCACTCAAATACTGTACATGAATATTCATAGCAATACTATTCACAACAGCGAAAAGGTAGAAACAACCCAAATGTCCATCAAAGGATGAATGAATAAACAAAATGTGGTATAATATACATACACTAGAACATTACTAAGCCATAAAGAGGAATACAGTACTAATACATGCTACCAAGTGAATGAACCTTGAAAACATTACGCTTTATATAAGTGAAAGAGACACAAAAGGCCACATATTGTATAATTCCATTCATATGAAATATATAGAATAGGTAAATTCATAGAAACAAGGCAAACTGATGGATGCCGGGTGCCGGGGGGTTGGGATGGGGACAAACTGCTTAACAGGTATGGGCTTTCCCGAGGAGTGATGAAAATGTTTTAGAATACATCGAGGCGGTGGTTGCAGAACACTGTGAATGCACTAAATACCACTGAACTGTATGCTTTAAAATGGTTGGTTTTATATTATATGACTTACAGCTCAATTTTTTAAATTCCATTATGAAGCATATAATATAGCTATATTCTAATCAACCTATGGCAGGAATTACTAACAAAATGGTTTGTAAACTTAAAATACATTAACTATTTTAAAGCTCTCTACTCCTTATTGTCATAAATAAATCATAATAACATTCATTATCTTTTCCCCCACATATAGAAATTGTGCAATGGATTTAAATAAGCCTTTTATCTTTTAGAGACACGTACTAAAATATTTATGGATGAAATGATACATCAAAGATGGACTTTACAATAATGACAGACAGACAGGAGAGGATTACAGATGAAAGGAGACTGGCCATGAGTTGGTAATTGTTAAAGCTGGATGTTGAACACGTCGGGGTTCATTATGCCATTCTCTCCACATCTGAGTATATGAGTTTTTAATTACTGTGCTAAAAATTAGTAAAATAAGACTTTAAATGGTTTCCTTATACTTTAAGCTATACCTGAGATGGTACTACCAATATTCTTTAGTTGATATAAATCACAATTCCACAAACATCTGCTGAACTTGCTAAGCACAGATGCATATCAAAATTAGAATCTGATAACAAATAAATATTATCTTCCTTAGGATGTTTTGTTTTGCTTCCAGATTTTTTTCACAAATACTAGTTCACTACCAACTATTTCTCAGAAAATTTCATTTTGTAAATGAAGAAAATTAGTAAATTAGTTAAGTGTACCTATTTGGGTTGACACAGAGTGGTAATACTAAAAAACTTCAAGTCTCCTTTCTATGGAATTAATGTTTACAGTTAAAATCATCAGGTTAGCTATCTCCTTTAAAAACAAAATCCAGTAACTGACATTTTCCAAAATCAAACAATTGTCATTTTCTCAATATCATACTTTTTTAAAAAATCCCTTATTTTTTAGGATGGCGTCTTATTAAATAAATATTAAGGTCTAAAACATTTGTAGCCCCAGGGTTTGACTATTATTCTTCAAAAGTCAAACCATAACTTCAGTAAAAATTACAATCAACACAAAAAGACATTAGAAAAAATATATAGCTCCCCCCAAATTCAAACTTTTTAAATGCTCCAAAATTACCTTTCAACTATCACCTTTACCTTACTTTTCTTACAAACACTATTTTCATGGAATTACGTCTACACAATCTCCTAATGTCTGACTCAAACTCTTGTCCCAATATTAGCACTCTTCTTCTGGGCTAATACATTCTTGCCTATTAACTCACAAATTTCTAATTCCTAGGACATAACTTAACTGAAGATACAGTTATTCTAAATGGCCACAGAGGGACTTTCCTGGCTATCCAGTGGTTAAGATTCCAAGCTTCCACTGCAGGGGGGATCCCTGGTCAGGGAACTAAGATTCCCACACGCCTCACAGCACGGCCAATAAATAAATAAATGGTCATAGATCAGAATCCAAATTGCCCAAATACCTCTTTTCTACCTCAAGGAGTATTAGTATTCTTCAGCTATCAGAACCAACTGGAGAAAGCAGAAGCACATAAGAGGAATTAGAAAAGTGTTCTTATCCTAAGGGATTATTTCAACAATTTTCTTTAAAAAACCCTCTTCTAAAGATACAAACCTACTAAAACTGAGGATCTAAACACACCAGAACTAGATCACAGTACCACACGTAAAGTTCTTATTATATTATAGTTACAAAAGGAAAAAAAGAGAGATGAATGGACTTTCATTAAGACCTAATATGCAAGGTCAGATTCTGCCTGTTTGACAGCAGCGTTAATGTTTAATTAATGTTATGACATGATATAGGTCAATCTAACAATTAACTGAGGATTTTTCATAAAATTATCTAAAATCCCATTTTATTGTGTTTATTGAGATATGACTGACATATAACACCATATTAGTTTCAGGTGTACAATATAATAATTCACTATTTTTATATACAGCAAAATGGTCACCACAATAAGTCCAGTTAACATTCATCACCACACAAATTAAAAAAATTTTTTTTTCTTTCTTGTGGTGAGAACTTTTTAGATATACTCTAGTAGCAATTATACAATACAGTATTATTAACTAGAGTTACCATGTTGTACATTACTAAAACCCTGTTTAATTCATTTAGATTTCCAACCTATATCTCTAATTTTGCTAGCCACTGTTTTACTCAAACTTCCAAGTGCAAGTAAGATTTCTACCATTTCCAATCTGTCCTAATCTCAGCAAGCACTTTGACATCTTTACCTGAACATAGTTTGTGTGGAAATCAGAACTACCCAAAATATTTCAAGACATTTTTTTGTTTTGCTAACTTCTACTAATTCTTCTACAAATTTCCTTATCACAATTGCAAAGCTGATTCAGAACAGAAAAAAAATAAAAGGCAAAGATGCACAAGAGAAGAGGATCCACTGAGCTCAGTGAAAAACTAGCCTATGATTCCTGTAATTCAATACTTCAAGTGCCAAAGTTACCATCTTTTGTGATTGGGCAAGTCCCCAAATTACAAACACACCTGTTCTTATATTACAACTTGGAACGCAGAGGAAACAACAGTAAAACAGTTGTTAGTTTACCAGACATGACCCATCAGAGTCTATTCCATGACATTTCTGAACTAGTCTGAGTTCTAGACTCATTCACATCTGGAGACAGTGTGATATGGAAAGAGCATAGCCTTTGGAGCCTGTCAAGAGTTAGGGAGAAATCCTGACTGCCAATCCCTAAATGTGTGATCAAACAAAAATTCATTTAACTTTTCCAAGTCCCAATTTCCTCATCTGGAAGAGAATACTGCCTATCACAGAGAGTTTTTGTAAGGATTAAAGGTAATACAAATCAACCAGCACAGACTGTGGAAGAGTAGGTACTCAAGTAGAAGCAAGTTACTCTTCCCTTTTCTATTACCCTTTTCATACATTTCTTTTTATCCACTTAGGATACAGAATCAGAAAATCTGGGTTTGATTCTAGGCACCATCTCATACAAGATATGGAACTTTAGGCTAGGTATTCAACGTCTCTGAACCTCAGATTGCTCATTTGTTTAAAAAAAAAAAAGAAAGAAAAAAATGATCATAATTATTGTAATACTTAAGTGACATTAGTTTATAAACTGGAATAAACTGTAAAGTACCAAAAATGTCAGCTTTTACCTACTCTAAAGTGCTCCCCCTCAAAAAATTATCTGCCTTCCAAGATCACATGGGTATAATGAGCAAATGAATATAAACTGACGTCATGGGTGGAGGAAATCAAGCTAAATTAAGTAGCTCACTGATGACATCCCCTCCATCTTCCCAGACTTTAGTATATACTTGTTAACCCAAACAAGCCCCTGTTGGCGGAATTCCGGGGAAAAAATTAAATTAAAAAGTTAAGCTGGGCTTCCCTGGTGGCGCAGTGGTTGGAAGTCCCCCTGCCGATGTAGGGGACACGGGTTCGTGCCCCGGTCCGGGAAGATCCCACACGCCACAGAGCAGCTAGGCCCGTGAGCCATGGACGCTGAGCCTGCGCATCCGGAGCGTGTGCTCCACAACGGGAGAGGCCAAAACAGTGAGAGGCCCGCGTACCGCAAAAAAAATTAATTAATTAATTAATTAATTAATTTTAAAAAAGTTAAGCTGTAAGGGAGACTTTTCTGTCCTTACCCTATCTATGCTGAGAAACCTTTCGTAACCAGTTTCTACTCCTTTTCACTTAGATCTCTGCCCTATTCCTCAAAATAATCCCCATGACAAAGGCAGTATGGACCCTAAAGTAGAGCAAAGAGAACTGGCCAGATGAACAAACAACTCTTCAAGTTGAAGAGTGACTGTCCTTGACACAATCCACCAGAAAATTCAAACTAAAGGTGGGAAAAGGCAAAGATTTTTCTTTATGTCTATATAAATGTTTATATAAAGTACACTCTCTGCTTTGAATATTATTTTCCCATAAGAATTTCAAAAACCCTGTCCTTTTTAAGATAGTGGACTCTTATGAGAAGTTTTGCTATTAATAATACAATTTAATAATTAAAGTCAACAAGACCAAAAGAGCTAATAAAGTGCTCAAGGACTCAATTGCACTACAGCCAAAAGAACTTGCCAGCTAAACACCTTACCTGAGCTGTACTTCCGAACTGTAGGAAAACAACAAAATGAAAAGTAAATTCTCAGGATAAAAATCACTCAGGCAATAATTTAACTCACCTTGGGTATAAAAAAATTCACAAAACACAAGTGACCATATACCTTCCCCAAGAGAAGGTATGTTTACATAGGGTGTTAGCCCTTATCCAATCGGTCACAGAAGGGATACAGAGAGATCTCAAAAGACATCTAAATGGATATTTCTAGTACTATGTGTTCCTTCTTCACAGCATCACAGCACATCACAAAATCAGCTACCATCTTCTGAGCCTGTCAGAGCGTGACCCTGTCTGAGCCTCCTGGGAAGGGAGCTAGTGGCCAGCTTCATGCAGCCCAAAGTTTAAAAGCTATTACAGTGCTATGTGTGAATTTCATTCCCTCCCCCCCCCCCCCCGCCCCGCTCCCCAGTATTTCTAAATATCTCACTGGTGTCAAGTTTAGGACCACCAAAAAAACTTGGGGCCAGTGACAGTGGATCTTGGCATCATGGTACTAACATGCTTAAAAGACTATGTGAGAAATAACATGATTTATTTTATTAGGGATATAATGAAATTTTAAAGTGCTTCAAAATTACGGTGGCAAGAGGAGAAAAGAAAAGGGTCAGGGGAAAAAAAAATGTACAGCACACAACTACCTGAAAAAGAAATAGCCAAAAGACAGGTTAAAACACGTTTGCATTGGCAAACACGTAGCAGTTAACACACCATATATTTGTCAGATTTCCCAACATGCAAAACGAAAAGAAGCCACCCCTTTATGAAGTGCCTATCTGCTGACTTCTACAAAGAAATGACTTTTCTAGAAAGGGGGCAATTTAACTTCCTGTGCTCTCCCTCTGACTTTCAAAATCTTTAAAACCTTCAGCAAACTGAGATTCACTTCAATTTTAAAGTTCTTCATGTGAAGTTGAATAAAACATGTTTATTTTTAATATCGATAACCTACAGAAAATTTTTCTGCTCGAAAACTATATCCACATTTCTACTAGATTTTAGAATATTTTTTTAAAAGCTAAATATAAAGTTTGCAAAAACAAGTAATACAGTAGATGTGGCAGGCATTCAACAAGTTTATCAGTGGAATTCCTAAAGTAAAAGCTTGAAAAAATTTGTGAGATGAACTCCTAGTAGTGCTACTGAAGATACAATGTTACTAATATGGAAATTGAGAAACATTCAAAATATTCTGAAAACAGTATCTCCTTCTAAAAATAGAGGAAAAGCATCTGCCAACACAGAAACCACTGGTTCTTAAAAATGATAATCACGTGGGATGCATTGCTATAAATACTTTAGTTCTGAACTGCAATAACCCCAGCCTCTGAAACCACGTTTTGGTCATGCCTTACCACTAACAAGCGAATTTTTGGTGCCATTACATTGATATAAAGGACTCTGCTACTTTTATTTGCTTCTACTGCAAACTGTTAGTTTATGCAGTTAAAGATCTACACACCAAACTACCACACAACATAATTCACTTTCAATCATTAAAATAAAAGCAAACAACCGACTATCTGCCATAGATAAGGTCCCAAGAATTTTCTAATAAATTTAGAATGACATATTTGACGTTCTGGTTCTAGTTCGGGGATTCATTCTCTACATGTACTGTAAAGAGAGAAACCTCAGGAAAAAAGCAACCGGCGATTACACCATTCTATTTTAAGTTAAGTTACTTAAGAAGCCAGCAGTTCAAGAACTTTTGGGGAAGAGAGAGTATTGAAGCCATTTTTCCAAGCAGTTAAGGATAATTTGTGCTTTACACAAACGACCGCCCTAACAACCTCTAGAATATATTACGGTGGGGGCGGAAGTGAAAATGATGAGACGCGGGGGAGAAAACCCGACTTGAAAAGGGACAGGCGGGCAGATTTACAAACCTTCAATTAACGGAATTCGGAGATTTAACTTCTCTTCTACGCCCTCCCTCGCTCCCCACCCGCTTCCTCCTCTCCTCGGGGGAGGTCTGTGTGATGTGACTCACGACAAATTTTAAAAATAAATAAATAAATAAAAGACACACCCTCTGGGCTGAACTGACATACTCTCGCCCCCACCCACCCTCCCCCGACGCACCCCCCGCTTCTCCTCTCGCTCCTGCCGCTCCTCCCCAAGCCTCGTCCCAGCCCTCTGCTCTCCGCTCGCTCGCCCGGTCCGAGACCCTCGGCCGGCGGAGAGGTGGCGGGGGGCTCCGGGACGGAAGGCCAGCGGGTGGAGGGCGGCCGGGGGGCAGCACGCTCGGGGGGCCGAGCCCGCGGGGAGGCAGACGGCAGGGGGGCGCCGGACCGCGGCGGCCGCTGCTCCGGGCTCCCTCGCCCATTTTCTCTCTCCGCTTCTATGGGTTTCAACCACCACGGCCACTTCCTGTATTGCAGCCCGGCCACCCGCTCTCTCCCCGACTGGGGCTGGGGTTGGGGCTGCCGCTGAGGTTAGCCAGTTCCCCACCCCGCCCAGTGGGCTAGTCACTCGGGCGGCCGGCGGCGGGTCCTCGGCCCGGCCGGCAGCGCCCGCCCGCGCGCCCGCGCTCCTCACCTGTATGTAGTTGTTTTCACAGTAGTCCGCCACCCGGGTCAGATTCTGATAACTCTCTATCAGCGCCCTCTTGCCAGACGGGATCTCCTCCTCTAGTAACATCTGCAGCTCTGCCATTTTCCACCCCTCTGCATCGCTTCCTCTCGCGTTAAAGAGACAGAGGCTGCAAGGTCCGCGGAGGTTTCGAGCACCTCACAGCCCGGATACAAACCGCCTGCCCGCCCTCCCGCCTGGTATTGTGGGACGGCACCTCCTCCTCGCTCTCCTCACGCTCTCCACCCGCCTCCACCCACTTCTCGCAGCCTCCCCAAGCTCGTTTTCTCGCGAGCCTTCCTGTCTTTCCCTCCCCCTTCCCGCAACCACGGGCTTTTTTTTTTTTTTTTTTCCCCCCCCTTTGGCATGGCCTTCTGGGAATTGTAGTCTCTCACTGGCTTGGCCGCCCATCGAAAGCGCATGCGTCCAGGGAACCTCAGAAAAAGACCCGGGAGGAGAGCAATTAAAGAACTTGGAACAAGGGTGGTGGTTTAAATCCCGAGTTTCTTGACAGCTCCGGGAGATGGCGCCACAGGGTGATTCTAGAAAATGAAACCGGTTCCCGGAGAAGGCTGTGAAGCTTGGCAGAACTTGGTTAACTAGGAAACGCCCTTGAATCAGATACCCATCTGATAAGGATTTAAAAGGACTAGAGTATGGAAAACTCCAAATCTTTACTTCCTCTATTTTGTTAGAGATAACGCGACTCAAGCTTTACTTTCTAAACTTCTGCAGGCTTTACTTTCTAAACTTCCTCAATTCACTTAAAATTTGGGCAACACTTGATATTAACAGCTCTATACCAAGCAATGTACTCAACATTGGGGGTACAAGTTGAGTAAGGAGACTCTATACACTTACAGACCCACGATTTAAAAACAAACACACATATATAATCTATAAAAAATATTTACTATGTTGTACACCTGAAACTGGAGTCCCCTTAAAACCATGGTCCCTTATTGAGTTTATGATTAATCTCTATCCAAAACTTCATTCATTTCTTTCTCCCCTCTGACCTCAATCCTGTGCTAACACTAATCAACCTACGTCAGGTGACTATAGTTACTGCTGTCAATAACGTCGTTAATGCACTAAAATCGCTGTTACAGGTGTCATCATTAAGGTACAAACTCAGGATGTTTCTCCAGGGCAAGGTGAGCTCACAGACCGTGGACCATGGACCACCTGGCCAGAGAATCATAAACTGGAGACATTCTGACTCCCGAAATCACGATTAAGAAATGTCACAGAAATGTCACAGGGCAACGATTAATCCCAGTTTCTTTGTTCCTCATCTTTAAAACACCCGTAACTCAAAGACCAAGCTGGAGTGGGTTTGAGGCTTTTCTCTCACTCACTTGGCTTGGCGCCCTGCAATAAACCCTTACTCTGCTGCAAACTCCCACAGTCAAGAGTTTGGCTTTCTGAGCCATTAGCCCACAAGCGCTTTGCTTGGTTACAACACTAAGATAATACAGTAAATCAACTATACTTCCATTAATTTTTTTTTAATTTTTAAAAATAAAAAATAAAACCAAACAATTTTTAGTACTATCGCATCCTGATCTCTTATTCTTTGACTCTTTGCATATATCTCCCTACATCTTTGAAGTTTTGTACAGGTTGTTTCTCTACATCGTGTAAAATCATTGTGCTTTTTTAAAAATCATCAACTGCTTTGGAAAAGCCTAAAACACCCTATATTTCAAGCTTTTTATTTCAAGAGAAACATTAAATGCTTTTGATATAATGGACTATGAAAAGTATTGTCCAAAGGCCAAAAGGAAACTAATTTAAAGATCATTTAAAAGTCCATATTTTCATCTCTCCATGAAGTCATTTAGAATCACAATAACTATAAAAATAATAACATAACAACCAAATGTTTAAAAATTGACCCATGAATAGGTATTTATTGGATATTGCCTTTACTAGGGGCCATATGATGTTCAGCCTCTACAAGGAAAAATTTATATCTTCTCCTACCTGAAAGAGATAACTACACCCAGTCACCAGATTCTTTTTTTTTTTTTTCGGCCGTGCAGCTTACAGGATGTTAGTTCCCCGACCAGGGGTTGAACCCTGGCCGAATTGGAAGGCGGAGGCCTAACCACTGGACCACCAGGGAATTCCCCCAATCAAGGATTCTAAGGTCCATAAATCAATAAATGACATACTCTCCATAATAATCCAAAATAGACGTAATAGTCTTTCTTTAATACTTATCATTAATCCAAACATCATTTAATACAAGTTATTGAAATTTGATGTATTCTTGAATCTGGTCTCTACACGAGCCAGATTTAACTATGGAAATCACTAAACTTATTTCCACATACTGATACATTTCAACAACATTGGGGAGTGATTAGGCAGGTGATGCTGCTTTACTCTTTTCAAAGTCCTATTAGATTTCTGTAACGCACACAACTCAGAGATAAATGACCTAAAGATTCTTTTCTATCTTTACCAAATAAGGAAATTTAAGCGTACACAGGTTAAGAGATTTAGCTAATGGCACTGAAAATAGTAGTCAAGTTCTCTGACTTCTAGAACAGAGGTCTTTCTACTATCCAGTTAAAACTTTCTCTTGAAATATTTATGGCTTATATAAAGTCTATTCAATGAAGTTATCCCTCATACCTTTAAGGTGATTGAGTTGAATATGCTATCCTTTGTATTTTTATTTAAAAAAACAACAACTAGTTTCCCTTATAATGATAGTCTGTAATAAGGCAATATCTCCTTTAAAACCAAATAGGATTTGTGGGGATAAAACCATAAAACACCAGCACCATACTGTAGCCATGGGTTTCAATATTTTTTGACACAATGTGAACCAGGATATATATATATATATATATATGTGTGTGTGTATGTATGTATGTGTATATATATATATATATATATATATATATATATATATGCTGGTTTAAAAGTTTCACAAAACTAAGTGATACTCTTATTTTTCCTATTCTAATTCAATTTATTTAATGCTGGTAAGGACTATGAAATTGATCTCATGATCCACTACAGAAAGATGACCCATAGTTTGAAAACCATTTTTCCCTTCCACTAAATTAAACAAATATGACCCTTTACTAAGCATATATTATTATGATAAATTTATATTGTCATAAATTTTTTTTAAATCACAGTTATTAACAGACCAGAAAAATATGTATTAAAAGATTTAATAGAATAAAACTTAGCTAAAGTAAAGGACCTGAATTTGTATATCAAAACAGCTTACTCTGGGGCTTCCCTGGTGGCGCAGTGGTTGAGAGTCCATCTGCCGATGCAGGGGACACGGGTTCATGCCCCGGTCCAGGAAGATCCCACATGCCGTGGAGCGGCTGGGTCCGTGAGCCATGGCCTCTGAGCCTGTGCTCCGCAACAGGAGAGGCCACAACAGTAAGAGGCCTGCATACCGCAAAAAAAAAACCCAAAAAACAAACAAACAAACAAACAAAACACAACAACTTACTCTGTACAATCTTAATTAAAATCCTAACAGGTTTTTTGTAAAAATTGACAAGCTGATTCTAAAATTTATCTGAATGCAAAGGCCCTGGTACAACCAAGACAACAGAAAAATGAAGTTAGAGGACATACACTACCAAATTTCAAGATTTACTAAAGAGCTACAGAAATTAGGACAAAGTGGACTTGGTGAAGAACACAAATAGTTCTTTGGAACAGACACTAATATATGCAGAAATTTATTTTATGACAAAAGTGCCAATGAAATTCAATGGGAGAAAGGATTCTTTTTCCCAATAAATGTGCTGGAGCCATTGGACATTTGTTTTTTTCATATGAACATTGAATCTACATCACCCAATACTCCAAAATTTATTCAGGATATATCACGGTTCCAAATGCAAAAGGTAAAGCAATAATGCTTCTTCAAGAAAGCATAGAGTAACTGCACAAGCTTGGGGTAGGCAAAGATTTCTTAACCAGGACACAATAAGCACTAACAAAAAAAAGAAAAAAAAGATAAATTGCTTTTATTTAGGGTTTTTGGTTTTGTGTATAAATTGCTTTTTAATAAAATGAAAAACTAAGCCATTGTATTCATTTCCTATTGCTGCTGTAAAAAATTACAACAAATTTAGTGACTTAGAACAACACGAATTCATTATCTTACAGCTCTGGAGATCAGAGATCTCACTTGTTTAAAATTAAATGTCAGGGCTTTTTTCCTTCTGGAGACTAGAGGAGAATGCATTCCCTTGCCTTTTCCAGCTCCTAGAGGCTACCTGCATCCCTTCACTATGGCCACTTCTTCCATCTTCATGTCAACAGCACAGCATCCTCAGATCTCTCTCTGACACTGCTTCTGTCATCACAACTTCTTTCTGACTCTGACCATCAACCTCCCTCTTATGAGGATCCTGTGACTACATACATCCCACCTAGATAATCGAAGAAAATCTCCCCATTTCGAGATTCTTAACTTGATTACATCTGCAAAGTCCCTTTTGCCATGTAAGGTAATATACTCACAGTTTGCAGGGATTAGGACATGGACATCCTTGAGGGGCCATTAGTCAGCCTACTATAGCCATCATTAAAATTATAAGTTTGTTCATGAAAAGACACTATTAAGAAAGTGAAAAGGGCTTCCCTGGTGGCGCAGTGGTTGAGAGTCCATCTGCTGATGCAGGGGACACGGGTTCGTGCCCCGGTCCGGGAAGATCCCACATGCCGCAGAGCAGCTGGGCCCGTGAGCCATGGCCGCTGAGCCTGCACGTCCGGAGCCTGTGCTCCGCAACGGGAGAGGCCACAACAGTGAGAGGCCGGCGTACCGCAAAAAAAAAAAAAAAAAAAAAGAAAGTGAAAAGATAAGCCACAACACATACATTTGAGAGAGGACTTGTATCTATGGGGAAAAAAAGACAATTAAAAAAAAAGGACAACTAAAAAAAAAAAGATGACAATGGCACTCCATAAAAGGCCAATAAATATATGAAAAGGCACTCAACTCATTATGTATCAAGAAAATGCAACTTAAAACTATAATAAGATAACTACACTCCACTAGGATGTAGTGTAAAATTTAAAAGACTGTACTATATACCCTTTAGAATGGCTAAAATAAAAAAGTCCTGACAATAGCAAATGCTACTGACAATGTAGGGTAATGGGACTTTCATATATTACTGGCTGTAAAATGCTATAGCCACTTTGGAAAACAGTTTAGTAGTTTCTTATAAAGCCAAACATATACTTAATAAATAAGCTAGCAGGGACTTCCCTTGTGGTCCAGTGGTTAAGACTTCACCTTCCAATGCAGGGGGTGAGGGTTAGATCCCTGGTCTGGGAACTAAGATACCACATGCCTCGAGGCCAAAAAACAAAAGAAAAAAAAAAATAACCTAGCAATCCTACTCCTAGATATTTACCCAAGAGAAACAAACACTAACGTTCACACAAAAACCATGTGAGTGTTCATAGTAAAAACATTAAAAGCTGGTAACAAGTCAAATGTCCTTCAGCCACTTACTGAATAAACAAACTGGTACATCCAAACAATAGACCACTCTTCAGCAATAACATGTAACGGGGGCTTCCCCGGTGGCGCAGTGGTTGAGAGTCCCCCTGTCGATGCAGGGTACACGGGTTTGTGCCCCGGGCCGGGAAGATCCCACATGCCGCGGAGCGGCTGGGCCAGTGAGCCATGGCCGCTGAGCCTGCGCGTCCAGAGCCCGTGCTCCGCAACGGGAGAGGCCACAACAGTGAGAGGCCCGCGTACCGCAAAAAAAAAAAAAAAAAAAAAAAAAAAAAAAAAAAATTAACTATCTGGGATTTTTCTTTGGTTTTTAAAAAAATGTATTTATTTATTTTTGGCTGCACTGGGCCTTCGTTGCTGCGCACGGGCTTTCTCTAGTTGCGGTGAGCGGGGTCCACTCTTCGTTGTGGAACGCGGGCTTCTCATCATGGTGGCTTCTCTTTTTGCGGAGCAAGGGCTCTACGCACGCGGGCTCAGTAGTTGTGGCTCACGGGCTTAGTTGCTCCGCGGCATTTGGGATCTTCCCGGACCAGGGTTTTAACCCCTGTCCCCTGCATTAGGAGGCGGATTCTAAACCACTGCGCCACCAGGGAAGCCCATCATATGGTATTTTAAGAGAAAAAAAATCCAGTTATACATTGCTTAGACGAGATACTTACAAAAGCCATATTGAAATAAAGGGATAGAAAAATATTTATTGAGCAAAAACTGTTACAGAAATATGTCAAATTAATTACAGTCAAGGCCAAAAAACATTACAAAGGATACAAGAGGGCATTAGATGATAATAATAAAAGGAACAAAGCATCAAGAAGACAAGTAATTATAACTTTGCAGCAGCCAACATCACAGCCTTTCAATATATAAACCAAAATCTTTTTTTTTTTTTTTTTTTTTTTCAATGCGGCATGCAGGATCATAGTTCCCCAGACAACCAGGGATCAAACCCGTGCCCCCTGCAGTGGAAGCCCAGAGTCCTAATCACTGGACCGCCAGGGAAGTCCCTAAACCCAAATCTTTACAAGGAAAAACGGACGTATTGACAACCATAAATGGAAGATTTCTTTTAATTTTTTTTCATAAATGGAAGATTTTAACACATTCTTATCAGAGACCAAGGAAGCAAGCAAAAAGTTTATATAAAATATTTTAACAATATAATTAACAAAAAAGCACAGATGATCAATATTAGCTATGAAAAAGAGGACATAACACAAATTGCAATGACAAAAAGTAAGAAATTTGCATACTTTTCAGAGTGACTAAGTTGAATAATAAATATCAGTTCTATGTGTATCTCCTTCACTTTAATTGGTTGGGGGGAAGGGGGTGGAGACAATTTGTGTGAACCAGTTAATGTTCTTTATTTGTGCAGGGATGCCGGTTTCAAACTATTTCCTAAAAGATATTTTAATTTGAGATTCAAAATCCTGTGCCTCACTGAAATAGGTCACAGACCTAAATGAAAGAGATAAAACTGTAAAATTTCTACAATAAAAATTTCTACAATAAAATTTCTACAATAAAAAATTTCTTAGTTTTAGTTTCTAAAACTAAGACAAAATCTTAGTGTACTTGGGTTAAGCAAAAACTAAAAAGGATGTAAAAACATGAAATATGAAATTTAAAAATGATAAACTGGATTTCATGAAAATTAAAAACATTTGCTCCTAAAATGACATCTTTAACAAAATGAAGTATAGCGTGGTGACTATAGTTAATAATATCATACTGCATATTTGAAAGAGAGTAGCACTTAAAGGTCCTCATTACACACACTAAAGTTTTGTAACTATGCATGGTGACAGATGTTAACTAGACTTATTGTGGTGATCATTTTGAAATATACATATATCAAACCATTATGTAGTATACCTGAAACTAATATAATGTTATATGTCAGTTATAACTCAATAATAATAAAATAAATAAATAAAATGAAAAGGCAAACCACAGACTGGAAGAAAATATTTGCAAAACAAATATTTAATAAAGGAGTTGTATCCATAATATATAAAGAACTCTTACAACTCAATAATAGGATAACAAACCAATTTTTTTACAGGCCAAAAGATTTGAAGAGACACTTCACCAAAGAAGACATACAATGGCAAAAACAAACCCCCCAGACACACAAAAAATAAACCACAAAAAGATGCACAATGCCATTAGTTATTAAGTAAATGAAAACTTAAACCACAATAAGATACCACTATATAACCGATAGGATGACTAAAATTTGGATGTGGACCAAATGTGGCTCTCATACATCACTGGTGAAAATGCAAAATGGTAAGACCACTTTGGAAAACAATTATGTAGTTTCTCATAAATGTAAAACACACTTATGATCCTGCAATTCCACTCCCAGGTAATGAAAACATGTCCACAGGAAGACTTATAAGCAAATGTTCAAAACAGCCAAAACCTGAAAAGAACTATATGTCCATATAGATAAACTGATATATCCACATAATGGAGTACTACTGAGCACTAAAAAGGAACAAACTGATACACACAACAGCATGGATGAATCACAAAAGCATTATGCTCAGTGAAAGAATATACACAAAAGGCTACATACTGTATGATTCCATTTATATGAAATTTTAGAAAAGGCAAAAAAAAACCTACAGTGATAGAAATCATATCAGACTTTGCCAGAGGCCAGAAGAGGGATAGGGGAGTGACTCCAAAGAGACATAAGTAAACTTTTAAGGGTGATGGAAATGTTCTACATCATAATTGTAGTGGGGGTTACATGAAAATATACATTTGTCAAACCTCATGGAATTGCACATTTAAAATTTGTGAGTTTTATTGTAACTAAATTACATCTAACTGAAGATGACCCCAGAAAGTACAGGCAGGAGAAAAATCCCTTGCTTCGAATATTAGAGAACAGGAAAAAGTTACATATTTTTGTTGCCTTTGATATATGATGAAAAGTCATACAATCCAAAAAGACAGCTTGCCTTTCCCAGTAGTAAGGGTGACTAAATGCTCAAGAGTTAACATTAAGTATTATAGGTACACATTGTGACACTAAATTATGAGCATGATGCTAACTTTTGAGAGTCCAACTTCTCTCCCATCATGTGTACTTTTATAGTATTTAATGCTTTAGTATTTTTTTGTTTGTTTGTTTTTGTTTTTTTGCGGTACGCGGGCCTCTCACTGTTGTAGCCTCTCCCGTCGCAGAGCACAGGCACCGGACGCGCAGGCTCAGCGGCCATGGCTCACGAGCCCAGCCGCTCCGCGGCACGCGGGATCCTCCCGGACCGGGGCACGAACCCGCGTCCCCTGCATCAGCTGGCGGACTCTCAACCACTGCACCACCAGGAAAGCCCTTTAGTATTTTATTAATGTTAATATTTTACTTTATTTATTTAGGCTGCGCCGCGCAGCATGCAGATCTTAGTTTCCCAACGAGGGATCAAACTTGGGCCCTCAGCAATGAAAGCACGGAGTCCTAACCACTGGACCACCTGGGAACTCCCTGATTTAGTATTTTTCTGTGGGGTTATTTTTTTTTCAAATAAATCTCAACAGAATAAAGAATAACAGTATTAAATTTGATGGATTCCTTGGGCTCCTGTTGAAAATCAGACATTGTACGTTTCATTTCATGGATGTCTAGTCAAGCTAATCATTTTGGTCATGAAAAACAGTTTGTAACTGCAAATTCTGCACATGTGCTTGGAGAGAAATTGAAATTTCATGTATTCCACTTTGAAATAGCAGATTGCTGACGATCATAAAGACCTTAGTTCAGAGGGATGAAGAGACTTGCCAGGCAACATCATAATTTGGACTATCTTGTTATCTGACACACAAGGGGGGACACTGTGTATACTTAGAGAACCTCAGACTCCTGGGAAGCTAATTCACAATATTGCATCCCAGGATACTAAACTGGAAGTTAGTGGTCAGCAAACCAGAATGTAGAGGAGCAATGTGGTACAGTGGACAGAAACCAGGAGTCAGGCAACCAGGGCTCTTCTCCCCCATCCCCAGGGTCCCCATCCACTACACTATGTGACATGATCACGTTCTCAAAAAAAAAAAAAAAAAAAGGAGAGGAGAGTGTATTAGTCTACTCAGGCCACCATAACAAAATAACCACAGATTATGTAGCTTAAACAATAGAAATTTATTGCCTCACAGTTCTGGAGGCTGCAAGTCCAAGATCAAGGAGTCAGTAGGTTTCTCCTGAGGCCTTTCTCCTTGACTTGAAGATGGCCATCTTCTCACTTTGTTCGTACGCGGCCTTTTCCCTGGTGTCTCTCCGTGTATCCTAACCCTCATCTTTTGATAAGGACACCACTCATATTGGATTAGGGTAGGACCCTGTGACCTCATTTAACCTTAACTACCACTTTAAAGGCCCTACCTCCAAATACATTCACAGTCTAAGGTACTTGAAGTTAGGACTTCAACCTATGAATTTTGGGGGGACACAATTTAGTCCATTGCAGGGAATTAACTGACATCCTAAGATTCTACAACCCTCAATTATTACCTTGCCTTGTTTCTTTTCAAATTAACAGTACCACCCAGGAATCTCCAGAAAAGGAAGGAGGGTTAATAGGACACTCTGTTTGAACAGTTTAGCAAGACAAGAAGATTTCAGGGGATGAAATGAACTGTAAACACTCCAAATTTTATTATAGTTGATAATAAAATTTGATGGTGGGTGTCTTTTTATGCAGAGTCATGACATTTGTAGGAGGTCAAGCCCATCTGCCAGTTTTCAGGCAGGCCTGATTCTTTTAACACAGAAAGATCTTTCTTGGACACATTAAGCCAAGCCAGTGTTATCTTAGTGTGGAGCAAGCTGTTATCACGAAATAAATAAAAATTAGCAACGGCTAAAAATGAAAGGCGCCTGGGGTACTTGGGGAAAAAATATATCCTTTAAATGAAATCTCATGTTGTGTTTTCTTCTTTACCAGAAGCTGCAATATTTCCAGCATGATTTGAATGAATTAATCACTTGTTAATTTTGGAAGCTGCTGAACCAACACAACCTCCTCCACTTCCCTCTCTCAACTTCAGGAGGCTGCTGCACATGTCTGCGACTATCAGAGCAGCTGACCTCGCCAGCAATAACAAGGGTTACTTTCTTTGAACCTCGTGGCGAACTGGGTACTAGCAACGGCCCTTCCCTGAACTTTGTCCCTCCAACCCTTCCAGTGGTTTTATCAATCCCTTATTGTTAGAAATATCTAGAGTAATTTCTCTTTCCCTGACTAATACAACTGAACAAAATGACATTTAAAAAGTCTAAAGACAGGGGGCTTCCCTGGTGGCGCAGTGGTTGAGAGTCCGCCTGCCGATGCAGGGGACATGGGTTCGTGCCCCGGTCTGGGAAGATCCCACATGCTGCGGAGCGGCTGGGCCCATGAGCCATGGCCACTGAGCCTGCGCGTCTGGAGCCTGTGCTCCGCAACAGGAGAGGCCACAACAGTGAGAGGCCCGCGTACCGCAAAAAAAAAAAAAAAAAAAAAGTCTAAAGACAGGGACTTCCCTGGCAGTCCTGTGGTTAAGAATCCGCCTTCCAATGCAGGGGACGCAAGTTCGATCCCTGGTCAAGGAACTAAGATCCCACATGCCAAGGGGCAACTAAGCCCATGTGCCACAACTACTGAGCCTGCGCGCTCTGGAGCCACAACCAGGAAGAAGCCCACTCGCTGCAACGAAAGGTCCCGTGTGCTGAAATAAATAAATAAATAAATAAATAAATAAATAAATAAAAGTCTAAAGGCAAATGACAATTCATGTAAAGTTAGTATTTCTTTAGTTGGAAGTTACAGAAAACAACTCAAGATACCGTAAGAAAGAAAAAGGGAAAAGGGGAGGAAAAAAGAAAAAGAAAAAAAGGATTACATTACAAAAATTCAGGCTTACCTATAGAACTCAAAAACAGAAATGCAGTCAGTCCTAAATAAGTACTAGTACTAATCATGGAGATTCCTCAGTAAACTAAAAATAGAATTATCATACGATCCAGAAATCCCACTTGTAGGCATACACCCAAAAGAACTGAAGGCAAATAGCTCAAAGATATTTGTATACCCGTGTTCATAGAAGCATTATTCAAAATAGCTAAAATGTGGAAGGAAGTGTCCATCAATGAATTAAAGGATAAGCAAAATGTGGTATATACTTACAATGGTATACTTTTGGCCTTAAAAAGGAAGGAAATTCTCTGATATGTTACAATATAGATGAACTTTTTTTTTTTTTTTTGGCCACGCAGCATGTGGTATCTTAGTTCCCTGACCAGGGATCGAAACTGTGTCCCCCTACAGTGGAAGTGTGGAGTCTTAACCACGGGACGGCCAGGGAAGTCTAACATGAATGAACCTTGAGGACATTTTGCTAAGTGAAATAAGCCAGTCACAAAAAGACAAACACTACGTGATTCCCCTTATATGAGGTGCTTAGAGCAGTTAAAATGATACCAATAGAAAATAGAAGGGTGGCTGCCAGGGACGGGAGAGGGAAGAATGGGGAGTTATTGTTTACTGGGTAGAGAGTTTCAGTTTTACAAAATGAAAAGAGTTGTAGGGGTAGATGGTGATCTTGGCTTCACAACAGTGTTAACGTGCTTACTGCCACTGAACTGTGCACTAGAAAATGATCAAGATGGAAATCTTTGTTATGTTTATTTTACCACAATAAAAAAGAAAGAAAGGAAGATCCCACATCAGTAACCTAACTTGTCATGTTAAGACACTGGAAAAGGATGAGTAAACTAAATCATACTAAGTAAAGAAGAAGGAAGGAAATAACAAATATTAGAGAAAAAAAAGCTTCAGTCATTTATACTCAGTCAGCAAGTCTGTCCCTTTAGTTGCATCCTTGCCTGCCATGAATATTTTTGGTGTTTATACTTTTGGCCAGTATACTGAATGGAGAATGGCATTTCATTATTTTAATCTGTATGCTTGAGTATCTCTTCGTATGTTTATTCTTTATTGATTAGTCAGATTTCCACTTTTAAAAACTGCCCGTTCAAGTCCACTGCACTTTTTTGTATTGTTGTTCACGTTCTCTTATTGATTTGTAGATTCTCCTCATATGTTAAGGATATTAAGTGGGTTACAACACCTTGTATGACTTTACAATTACTTTAGTCTTTGCTTATGGTATTTTGCCATTCAAAAGCAAAACATAAAAACAAAGAGAAAAAACTGTGTTCAACAAATATAAGCATTTCTGATCAAAACTGTTTGCCCTCACAAATCTGTTCTTCCCTTCCTACTGTTCACTAGGTCATCCAAGTAAACTACATTTCTCAGCTTTCCTAAGAGGCTAGACGTGGCTGCACGATGAAGCTTGTACCAACGGGATTGAGGGGAAGGGATATATAAAATTTCTGACTCACTTGTTCCAATGACTTATCTCTGGACTCACCTCCTGGCTTTCCTTAGCACCAGCTGTCAATGGTGGAATCCAAGCCTTTTTAGACTGAGTGCAGTTAAACTCCTTTATGGACAGTTGTGTTCTTATAAGCTGAGATTAAATAAACTGTCCACCAAAGACTTTCTACTACCAAAACAATTTAAAGAGTCCAGTACAGCTGATGTGAATTCAAGAATAAGACTCAAGGACCTCTCCAGTGGTCCAGTGGTTAAGAATCCACCTGCCAATGCAGGGGACATGGGTTCGAGCCCTGGTCCGGGAAGATCCCACATGCCGCGGGTCAACTAAGCCTGTGTGCTACAACTACTGAGCCTGCTCTCTAGAGCCCGCTGGCCGCAACTACTGAGCCCACGTGCTGCAACTACTGAAGCCTGTGCACCTAGAGCCCGTGCTCCGCAACCAGAGAAGCCTGCACACTGCAACGAAGAGTAGCCCCCGCTCAGACAACTAAAGAAAGCTGGCACACAGCAACGAAGACCCAACGCAGCCATAAATAAATAAATAAATAAATATTCAATTTTTTAAAAAAAGAATAAGACTCAATCTCTGTTAGT
Source organism: Tursiops truncatus (assembly GCF_011762595.2). Taxonomy (NCBI): domain Eukaryota; kingdom Metazoa; phylum Chordata; class Mammalia; order Artiodactyla; family Delphinidae; genus Tursiops; species Tursiops truncatus. The sequence continues at coordinate 157,609,764 of NC_047035.1, read as the reverse complement.
GTGTTTAATTTGTTATCTTGACAGATATGAATCCCATAAAATAATAAAGGCATAAATTTACTATATTTTGCCTCTAGATTGTATGCTGTTTTATTTTGGCAAATTGCAAGTGTGGATATCTTAGGCCAATACTCTACACATGATGCAGAAGAATTTTAGACTCAACTATTCCACTACTGGCCAGTATTACACTCTTTTTCATTTTCACAGAGAATCGATAAGAAATACTTCAAAAATGTTTGCAAGAATTCAATTATAATCTTATAATTTTAAAGAACACCAGTGTTTTTCATTAGAAAATTAGTTAATGTCTCTAACTATGATCATAACATCAATAAAATGGATCATGACCAGGATTTTTAAAAATAAAAAAGAGGAGACAATTTTAGAGTATATAACACAAGTATTATTTAATGAAAATTTTGTTTTAAATAATATACATATAAGAGTATTCCTTGGTGATGGAAAACACATTTCTTATTTGGAAACCTAGTCGGAAAAGTTTGTAAAATTCTTGGACCACCAGATCAAGTCGATGGAGATGTCCATATAAGAGCAACACTTTGATATCAACCCAAGGAGCAGGGTAAGTAGGAATGTAGTCCTAATAGTCCCATAAGTGTTCTGAGCAAACAGTATCTTTTTTTTCAGATTTTATTTATTTAGTTTAATTTGTAAGACATTCACATGGTTTAATATTCAAAAAGCTCAAAAAAGTATGCATTGAGAATCACACCTGATTCCTAGTAACCAACCCCAGAGGCAACAAATGTTATTAATTTCTTATAGGCCTTGTAGCTCTTCTATGCCCATAAAAACAAAATTTTTACCTAAATCGTACATAGTGTTCTTCCTTCTTTCTTTTTTGTTTATTTAACCATATCTCGGAGATCATTCCATATCATACGTTAAAACTGCCCCTTTATTCTTTATGGTATTTTACCGGGTCATAATTATTCACTCAGTTCCATGTGGAAGGACATTTAAATTTTTTTCAAACTTTATCACCACAATACTGCAGTGAAGAGTTTTTATTTTACATAAGAAAATATAGCCCTATATGTTATCAAAACATATTTAAGGGAGTTCCCTGGCAGTCCAATCATTAGGACTCGGCACTTTCACTTCTGTGGCCTGGGTTCAATCCCTGGTCGGAGGAACTAAGATCCCACAAGCTGCTCAGCACATCCAAAAACAAAATAAATCAAAACATCTTGAAATGTTACTATAACTTAAATGGTTTTGTAATGGCACATGAATAGATAAAGAGACAAAAGAAAAAGAATAGAAAGTCCAGAAAGAAGCCTCCAAATATAATAGGAACTAGTTTGTTCATTCGTTTGCTTGTTTAAGGCAAATCCATTTACCCATCTGAAACACACTGGCCTATTCTGAAGGAGAACAGTCCAACCTTGTAGTTCTGATTAATCCTGGATGAAAACAGTTTACTGGATTTGGCTTTGCTGAAATAAACACAAAGCCCTGAATTATAAAAAAAAAAAAAAAAAGATTTGCATTGCCAAATTAAGTTCTGTGAAGTAGGATTTCTCCATTTTCCCACCGTTTTCACATTTTCCAAGGGCATATAATTTATAAAGTTGAGTTTTTATTGTGACAAAATATATTTAACATAAAATTTACTGCTTTATTTTTAAGTGTACAGTTCAGTAATGTTGAATATAGCCACAATGTTGTACAACCATCACCGTTGTCCATCTCCAGAACTTTTTCATCTTCCCAAAGTGAAATTTTATACCCATTAAATAATAACTGTCCATTCACCCCTCCACCCAGCCCCTGGCAACGAGCAGTCTACTTTCTGTCTATATGAATTTGACTACTCTAGGTACCTCGTGGAAGTACAATATTTGTCCTTCTGCGACTGGCTTATTTGGCTTAGCATAATGTCTTCAAGGTTTATCCATGTAGCATGCGTCAGAATTTCCTTCATTTTTTTAAGGCTGAATCAGATTCCATCATATGTATGTTCCACATCTTGTTTATCTACTCATCTGTTCATGGACAATAGGGTCCACCGTTTGGGTATTGTCACTAGTGCTGCTATCAACATGACTGTACAAACATATGTCTGAGTTTCTGCTTTCAAATACATGTCCAGAAGGGAAATTGCTGGGTCATGTGATAATTCTAATCTTTTTTTTTTTTTTTGGCCACGCTGCAGGGCTTGCAGGATCTTAGTTCCCTGACCAGGGACTGAACCCGGGCCCTTGGCAGTGAAAGTGCAGCATCCTACCCACTGGACCGCCAGGGAATTCCCTGATAATTCTATATTTAATTTTGTGAGGAACTGCCATACTGTTTTCCAGAGCAGGTGCACTATCTTACATTTCCACCAGCAATACACAATGGTTCCAATTTCTCCACATCCTCACCAATACTGCTATCTTCTGATTTTTTGATAATAGCGATTTTAATGTGATGTGATGTGGTATCTCACTGTGGCTTTGATTTGCATTCCCCAATTGATTAGTGGTGCTGAGCATCATTTCATCTGTTCATTGGCCACCTGCATATCTTCTTTGGAGAAATGTCTGTTCAAGTCCTTTGTACGTTTTTAAATCTGTTTTTTGTTGTTGCTGCTGGGTTGTGGGAACTAGAATTTTTAAAGGGGGCATTTCAAATCGGGGGGAGGAGGTGAATTATTCAATAAGCAATGTGGGGCAATTGGGTAAAATTCTACAAAATAAAATTTGTTACACTTCTCATATTTGCTTTTTTCAGGGAAATAAAATATTCAGATAAAAATGTAGACCCTCTGTGTGCCATAACCAGTCCCTCCACCCACCAAGGCAATCACTAGCATGAATTTAGTGTTTATCTTTCTATTGAAAGATATTTTACACATTACGTTTGTATATTTTACACATTACGTTTGTATAAATTTATAATTCTGTTTTTTGTGTTTTATATATTCTACAAATTTTTTTTCCACTTAACATTATATTCTTGTGATTCACAGTCAAATGGTCCGTTCCTTTTTCATCACTGTATAGTATCTCATTGTTTAAATGTTCCACACTTTATTATGCATTCTCCATTTGACGGTATTTTGGTTGTTTCAAGCTGTTTACTGTTACAAATAGCTTTCTGATGTTTATATTTTTATATTCAGGAAATTTGGAAGGACAAATAGACCAAACAAGGCTGGTGCTGGTATTCATGATGTCATCAAGGACTCGGGCTCCTCTTCTCCTTGATACATGACTCTTGTTATATATGGGGTAAGATAGCTGCTATACCTCTATCTATTTCAACAACTTTTCATTAAGAAGAAGGATGAGGGTAAAAGGCTAAGAGGCAAGCCAACTAAATCTCTACCTGTAAAAAATCCTTCACAGAAGCACTATCCAGCAACTGCCATTATACTCACGGACCAGAACTGTGACACATGGCTACCTTTAGCTGTAGGAGAGTCTAGGAAATTGAGTTCTTAGCTTTTTATAACCTCTGTAGAGACAAGGGAGAAGGGAGTTGGATATAGAGACTATCACTCAACATATGTGTTAAGGAACTTCCTTGGTGACACAGTGGTTAAGAACCCACCTGCCAATGCAGCGGACATGGGTTCGATCCCTGGTCTGGGAAGATCCCACATGCTGCAGAGCAACTAAGCCTGCGAGCCACAACTACTGAGCCTGTGTGCCACAACTACTGAAGCCCGAGAGCCTAGAGCCTGAGCTCCGCAGAAAGAGAAGCCACCGCAATGAGAAGCCTGCACACAGCACAAAGACCCAATGCTGCCAAAAATAAATAATTAAAATAAATAAATAAACTTATATTAAAAAAGTATGTTGAAAGATTTTTTTCCAAATCGGTAGCATGCTTTTAGTTTTATATATATATATATATATCTTCTTTCACACCAAAGTTTTCAATTTGGATGTAGTAAAACATATTGTAGACTGAATGTTTATTCTGCCCCGAATAATTCATATTCTGAAACTCTAATCCCCAGTGTGATGGTTTTTGGAGGTGGGGACTTCAGGATGTAATTAGGTTTTGATTAGTTCATGAACTTGGGGACTCTCATGATGGGATTAGTGCCCTTATGAGAAGATAAAGAGAAAGAGACCTCTCTCTCAATGAGCATTCATCACACTGAGGAAAGGACAGCAAAAAGGCAGTCATCTGCAAGCCAGGGAAGGGGCTCTCACCAAGAACCCCAGGCAGCTAGTACCCTGATCTTGGATTTCTCAGCCTTCAGAATTGTGAGAAATAAATGTCTGATGTTTAAGCCACTCAGTCTGTGGTATTTAGTTAATGCAAGCCTAAGCTAAGACAAGTATCCATATTTTCTTTTCACAATTCTATTTTGGGGGGCTTGTTATGTAAACCTTTCCTTAATACTTAATCATAAACAAGACCACTGTGCTGCATGACTTCGGGGGGCATCGACTAAAATCCATTAAAACATGAATGGTACCCTCTGGTGTTGTGCAATGCAGCAGCTGTTTTATTTTTCTTCTAAGAACTGTTTTTTTTTTTTTTTTTTGCGGTACGCGGGCCTCTCACTGTTGTGGCCTCTCCCGTTGCGGAGACGCGCAGGCTCAGCGGCCATGGCTCACGGGCCTAGCCGCTCCGCGGCATGTGGGTTCTTCCCGGACCGGGGCACAAACCCGTGTCCCCTGCATCGGCAGGTGGACTCTCAACCACTGCGCCACCAGGGAAGCCCTAAGAACTTTTTTCTTTTTTAATTAATTTTATTTTTGGCTGTGTTGATAAATTTTGATAATTTTGCCCATTGATAAATTTCATTATTTTCCATAAAGGTATTACACATTTTTTTATTTGTTCCTGGTACTTTGGAATGTATTGCTGTTGTCAATATTTTTCTATTACACTTTCTAATTGATTAGTGTTGGTTTAAGGGATCATTATTGATTGATCTTATGTTCAGCTGAACACTTTCTTCACTGTCATAACTGTTGCTTCCCCTAATTTTTTTTTTTTTTTTTTTTGGCTGTGCCTCACGGCTTGTGGGATCTTAATTCCCTGACCAGGGACTGAACCTGAGCCTCAGCACTGAGAGTGCCAAGTCCTAACCACTAGACTGCCAGGGCATTCCCTCCCCTAAATTTTCTACGTGGACAAACATATCATCTGCAAATAATGATTCACTTTTTCTTTCCTGATTCTTATATCTCATTCATATTTTTTTGTCTTGTTGCATTAGCTAAGAATGTCTTATCGTCTAAGAATTTGTAGTTTTCCTTTTTATTTTTTTTTATTTAAAAATTTTTAAAATTTATTTTATTTACTGATTTTTGGCTGTGTTGGGTCTTCGTTGCCACGCGCAGGCTTTCTCTAGTTGCGGTGAGCGGGGGCTACTAATTGTGGTGTGTAGGCTGCTCATTGCGGTGGCTTCTCTTGTTGCGGAGCACGGGCTCTAGGCGTGCGGGCTTCAGCAGTTGTGGCTCGTGGGCTCTAGACTGCAAGCTCAGTAGCTGTAGCACACGGGCTCGAACCCATGTTCCCTGCATTGGCAGGCGGATTATTAACCACTGCGCCACCCGGGAAGCCCCTAGTTCTACTTTTTATATTTAAGTCTTTAATCTATCTGGCCTTGACTTCTGCATTCCAATATTAGAAAACTATAGATTTTGTATATTTATCTCAAATTATTCATCTGCTTGAACTCAAATTCATTTTAATAGCATTTTAGCTTATTCAATATTATTTTTCTAGACAATTCTATTATCCAAAAATAAAAATTTTGTCTCTTCCTTTCTTATATTTATGCATTTCTTTTTCCTCTTTGGCTGTCTTTCAGAAGTATGGCTGGAGTCTTTATCCATTCAGTCTGCCATAATAAAATACCATAGACTGGGTGGCTTAAGCAATAGAAATTTATTTCTTACAGTCTGGAGAAATTTATTTCTTACATTAACTAAATACAAGGTCAAGATGCTGGCTTATAGATAGGTACTTTCTTTCTATGTCCTCACATAGTGGAGAGAAAGAGTTCTGGTGTCTCCTCCTTTTCGTATAAGGGCACCACCCTATTGGATTTGGGTCCCACCCTTATGACCTCATTTAGCCTTTATCACAGGCCCTATCTCCAAATACAATCACATTGGGGGTTAGGGCTTCAACACATGAATTTTGCAGACACAAACATTCAGTCCATAACAGATGGTATTTCTGAATAACAGCTAAGGTTGGGTTTTTGTTTTGTCTTTTCATTTTCTCTTTTTATTTAGGTTAGATTTAAAAAAATTTTTTTTCCTTGTGATGAGAACTCTTTTTTAAAAAATATTTATTTATTTATATTTATCTTGGCTGCACCGGGTCTTAGTTGCAGCATGTGGACTCTTAGTTGTGGCATGTATGTGAGATCTAGCTCCCCAGCCAGGGATTGAACTCCAGCCCCCTACATTGGGAGCACGGATTCTTACCCACTGGACTACCACTGAAGTTCCTGTTAGTTTTTTTTTGCGGTACACGGGCCTCTCACTGTTGTGGCCTCTCCCGTTGTGGAGCACAGGCTCCGGACGCGCAGGCTCAGTGGCCATGGCTCACAGGCCCAGCCGTTCCGTGGCATGTGGGATCTTCCCGGACCGGGGCATGAACCCATGTCCCCTGCATTGGCAGGCAGACTCTCAACCACTGTGCCACCAGGGAAGCCCCCCTGTTAGATTTTTTAATATTTATCTTTCTATATATTTCTGGAATAAAATTTGGCCACGCCAAGTAATAATTATAATAACTGTGGTGAATTTGTATTGGGTCATCATTCTTAGAGAAGCTAGAACTGTATCTAACAAATGAATTTTTTAAAAATTTTATTTATTTTTGGCTGCGTTGGGTCTTTGTTGCTGTGCACGGGCTTTCTCTAGTTGCGGCGAACAGGGGCTGCTCTTCGTTGTGGAGCATGGGCTTCTCATTGGGGTGGCTTCTCTTCTTGTGGAGCACGGGCTCTAGGTGTGCCGGCTCAGTAGTTGTGGCACATGGGCTTAGTTGCTCTGTGGCATGTGGGATCTTCCTGGACCAGGGATCGAACCCATGTCCCCTGCATTGGCACGTGGATTCTTATCCACTGCACCACCAGGGAAGTCTCCTCCCAGATGAATTTATGTGAGGTTTGGCAGGCAGAAGTGAAGCAGCTCTGAAGGATACCAGGCGTGGAGTAGCAGCTTGACACACAGCTTCTCTGGGTCTTAAGTCAGGCATGAGTTCAGCTCCATGGAGACTGGTACCATTTTGTTCTGAAGGTTATATGCACATCACTGAATTTAGAAGCAGTGAGAGATAACATAGGATTCAATTTGTCCTCATTGGTTTCAGTTTGTGCTTAGGGGTCTCAGTTTGCTCTTCAGTCCTTCACACCAGTTCCTGACTATAAGATATGCTGACCTATAGCCATTTTAGCCTCATCTCCAGAAACAGAGGCAAAGTGTTCCAAAGGCCTCTTTATCAGCTCCCACAGTTATGTAAACTCTAATCCCTGTAATTGTTCTCTTATACCAGGCTTCCCTGGTGGCGCAGTGGTTAAGAGTCCGCCTGCTAATGCAGGGGACACGTGTTCGAGCCCTGGTCCAGGAAAATCCCACGTGCCACAGAGCAACTAAGCCCATGAGCCACAACTACTGAGCCTGTGCTCTAGAGCCTGAGAGCCACAACTACTGAGCCCGCGTACCATGACTACTGAAGCCCATGCTCTGCAACAAGAGAGGCCACTGCAATGAGAGGCCTGCGCACTGCAATGAAAAGTAGACCCCCCACCACAACTAGAGAAAGCCCGTGCGCAGCAACGAAGAACCAACGCAGCCAAAAATAAATCCCCCCCCCCCCAAAAATCTCTTATACCGTATCAATCATAGTAGTTCTGCTTTCCTAACCAAACTGTAGCTGATACAAAAATAGTCTTCATGGATCCATAACAAAGTACAAACTCCTTTGCATGGCATATATGACCTTCAAGTCGGCCTCAATCAGTGCTTTGACCTTTCATCCAGTGCTTTGACCCACCTTCCCTCATAACTATGTTGCCATCATGTGAACAAACTTGCTGCTAACCACATATGGTGTACTGTTTTAGCTTTTTTTTCTTCCAGTTTTACTGAGATATAATTGACATACAGCACTGTATAAGTTTAAGGTGTACAGCATAATGATTTGACTTAACATACATCTTGAAATGATTATCACAGGAAGTTTAATAAACAAAAAAGAAAAAGAAGTATTTTTTTACCTGTGATGAGAACTCTTAGGATTTACTCTAACAACTTTCATATATATCATACAGCAGTGTTAATTATATTAATCATGTTGTATATTATATCCTTAGTATTTATTTTATAACTGGAAGTTCGTATCTTTTGACCACCTTCATTCAATTCCTCCTCCCTCCGCTTCCCACCTCTGGTAACTGCAAATCTGGTCTCTTTCTATGAGTTTGTTTTTCTTTTTAAGTATAATTGACCTACAACACTATGTTAGTTCCTGGTGCACAACATAGTGATAACGATATTTCTATACATTACAAGATGATCACTTGTTTTAGCTTTTCTACCTCTACCTAGAATGACTCTCTCCCCATTCCAGAAGAACCAGCTAAAAAGTTGCTTCCTCTGTGACATCCCCCTCATCTGTCACATAGATTTAATCTTTCTCTTGTTCCCATGGCACTTAAATTTTTTAAATGAAAGTTTTAATTGAAGGATAACATATACAAAGAAAAATAAACAAATCTTAGTTATGCATTTCAGTAGTTACACAAAGTGAACATATCCCTGTACCCCTGTGAAAAGCACCTAACTCAAGAAATAGAACAATACTAGAACCTCAGAGTTCCCTCTTCCCATTTCCAGACACTTTACTTCCAGCCTGAATTTGAACATACGTTGGTTTTGCCTGTTTGAAACTTATGTAGACAGAATCATACAATATGGTCTCTTTTGAATCTAGATTCTTTTCCCTTGCGCCTCTGAGATTCACGGAAGATGCTGAACAGATGTAGTTCATTTGCTCTCATTGCTCTTCAGTAGTCCATATTTACCTATTCCACTGTTGATGGTCACTGAGTTGCTTCCAGGTTTGGGCTGTTAGCAAACAGTGCTATTATGAACACTTTTGTAGTTGACTTTTGGTACACATAATATAGTGTTTTTTATATCTTTCAGTTTTAACACTTCTGCATTGCGGTGTAATTATTACATTACATACCTGTTTCCCACACTAGACTGAGTTCCCTGAAAGGCTTTGTAACTTCAGTGTCAATTACATTACATGAGACATAGCAGGACTTTTAAAATATTTGTAAAGGAAGGAGCATCTAAAAGAATCCTTTTTATTTTAATATTTATTCCTTTATGTTTCTTAAAACCCTTAAACGTACTATTTTACCTTTCTTGTGGCCACGTGTAAGAAGCGGACCCATTCTTAATTAAAATATCTGTAGAGGGCTTCCCTGGTGGCGCAGTGGTTAAGAATCCACCTGCCAATGCAGGGGACACGGGTTCGAGCCCTGGTCCGGGAAGATCCCACTTGCCGCGGAGCAACTAAACCCGTGCACCACAACTACTCAGCCTGTACTCTGGAGCCCATGAGCCACAACTACTGAAGCCCGTGTGCCACAACTACTGAAGCCCGCGTGCCTAGAGCCTGTGCTCTGCAACAAGAGAAGCCACCACAATGAGAAGCCTGCGCCCCACAACAAAGAGTAGCCCCTGCTCACTTCAACTAGAGAAAGCCCGCGTGCACCAGCGAAGACCCAATGCAGCCAAAAATTAAATTAATGAATAAATAAATTTAAATAAAAAGTATCTATAGAAATACATGATCAAGAATGCTTTATTTACTGCAGTGATCATTTCATAATGTATGCAAATATCAAATCATTATGTTGTACACCTGAAACTAATATATTGTTATATGTCAATATATCTCAATTTAAAATAAATGCTTCATATTAGGCACTGTACTGAAAGTACTAAAAGGCATTAGTGTTCCATGAGATATATTTTAGGTAGAATTACAGGATTACATAATTGGAAGGCACTTTAGGAACTGATTCAATCCATCATATTCATCATTACGTTTCAGTAGGAAGTATCACATCTAAACCAGCACAGCTACAAGAAGGAGCTACTTTTTAAATACCTTTACCTGAATAACCTCAATGTCTTTTCTCCTTATGCTATTCTCCTTGATTGGAAATTCATAGTACCAGCAAATGGAAATACAACAGAAGTCACTGGCAGAAAAATTCTTATTCATCATAACTTAAAGACCAATGTACTGTAAATTCTCTTATTACATAAGCTTAATGAACAGTTGCTAAAATGAAGTCCTAGATACGAAATGAATACCCAAGCCCTCTTATAAGTATGCACGACTGACTGGAACTGAAAAGATACATAATAAAAGAGCAAGGAAAGAGTAGAGGAAGCGGTAGATATTAAACACATAAAATCTCCCTAGTTGGACACTGTTAGTTTCTTACACTCTGCTGTCCTGGAAAAAATCCAAGCTAAAAGCAAGAGTTTTTTGCATTGACTGACTCCTGGCTCTGTCTACTTACTCCTGTACTTACTGCTACTTGACCCTGGGCAAATGAGTTAATATGGTTCAATTTCCTCATTGACAAACGCCCTACAGCGTTTTTGGAATACATATTATGTGCTTGGCAAGTATCAGGCACTCAGTAAGCCGTAGTTTTTATTACCTGACGGTAATCTAACAGCACACGATCTCAAAGTTAGTAAGCATCAGAAGCAAGAAACAAAATCCCAGCTCTCCCACTCCAGTCCAGCCCCACCTGGATACCTCTGAAAGGACCACTGAGTGTCTATCCCTTTGGCTGGAAGCGGATGTGGTGTTTTGAAGTAGCACAAAGTGCGACGCAGCAGCAAGGCGGGACTTCCGTCGCAACGGCTCCAGCATCTGCGGAACAGAGAAAACGAACCGGAACAAGTGGGAGGAACGCCCGCCGCCAGAGGGAGGTGTCCGGAAGCGCCCGGAGCGGGGACTACATTTCCCACAAGCCCGCGGGGCAGGGCGAGGGGCGGGCGTCGGGGACCTTACCGGACAGGCCTTGCCCGGCAATACCAAGGTAAATGCCGGCACTGCGGCTCGAAGGGAAGAGTAACTTAGAGTCTGCGCCTAGATTTAAACTAGTCACCCTCCTAACCCCTCCCGAACTGACAAAGGGACCTGGCGACTTTGGGATTTCCGGGCAGCAGGACTCCACCCCCAGAACCTATAGCAGTACCCCCGCCTTGGGCCTGGGGGCGCTTCCTAGATGTCTGAGGACGCGGGGCGATGTGCTAGAAAGGTGAAGGCCCAGGGTACCTCTTTCTAGGGTTGATGATCCGTACTGGTCCCTCGTTCGGCCCTCCCCCACGCCCTGTCGCCCATTAGCTCGGGCTGGAGCTGTACGGAGCCCGGATCCCTGGGGATCGAAGTCGGGGTTGGTGCAAGGGAAGGTGCTCTCCCTCCCCCCGCCCAGTCTAAGTAGCGGGCAACCTCCCCTCTCCTTTGGTTGTTGCTCGGACGTCCTTGTCTCGGGGCGGCTAAAGCTGTCAAAGACCTGCGAGCCAAGCACTGCTAAGCACCTCCATCCAGCATCCCTAATCCTTTCATCTACCCTTTCGGGTGTTAGGAAGATTGCCGCTGGAGAGGCTAAGTAACTTGCCCTAGGTCGCAGAACTTAAATGGCAGAATTTAAGGTTCGCACCAGGTCTCTCTGGATCTAAAGCTCTTTGTTTAAGTCCCATCACCTTTCTCAAACCTTAACCTAAGAGAGGACAGGCGCTGGGGACCACAGTCATTTTTTTGCCCAGCGGTGCCTACACGCGCTGCAACCCCGCCTCGGCTGCCCTGGCGCCGACACATCGGTCGGGCCTGTTCAAACAACGAGCCCGGGGCCCTCCGCCGATCCATCTCGCTGTTCTTCTTTTCCGCTTTCTCCGGCCCTTTTCCAGGGACAGACAGACGGCGCGCGTCATCGCCAAGGCTGCTGGGCGGGTGGGTGGAGTTTGCTGCGCGGCGACGGTGGCGGTAGAGAGTGGGTCCCCCCAAGACTCTGGGGCGGGGCTGCGGGGAGGGCGCGGACGGACAGACGGACCTCGCCGGGATGGGGGGTGTGGCCGCTCCGCCAGGGTCCTGCGGGTGGGTCAGCGGCACAGCGACCACCAGTGCCCGGGGCCCCTCCGCCTTCTGCTAGAGATGCTCTTCCTCTCGGTGAGTTGTTTTTCTGTCTGGGCGGCCCGGCCTCCCCAGCCTAGGTCACGTCCCGGGGAGGAGGAAGGAGCCGGGCCATCTCAGACTGTGTGGCCTGGATAGGGCAGGGCCACGGGGAACTGACCAGCTGCGCTCCGGGTCCTCCTCCCTTTGGGCATGTTGATCCGCGGCTGCGCTCCATGTTCCAGTTTCATGCAGGCTCCTGGGAAAGGTGGTGCTGCTGCTGCTGCCTGATTCCAGCCGACAGACCTTGGGACCGGGGCCGGCGCTGGAGGCTGGAGATGGCGGACACGAGATCCGTGCATGAAACCCGGTTTGAGGCGGCGGTGAAGGTGATCCAGAGTTTGCCGAAAAATGGTACGTGCATGCCCGGCTGGACAAGCCTTCTGCAGAGGCTTGAGGCCCCAGTTTCTGAATCTCACCTCCTTTAGCCTTCTTTCTGCTTCTAGTCTTGCTTATTTAACCTACTTCTTCTTTTGCGTTGAAAAGTCATGTAATTGAAGGGGAGGTGTCGGATGGGAATTAATTGCCTGCTGATCTTTCAAGCCTGAGACAAATATATTATCCAGATTTTAAGCAGTTTATATTGTTGTCGAAAAGAAAAGTCCCTTAATGACTGCGGATTTGGGTATGTTTTTAAAAAATCTGGGATGGGGATGCCTAGGGCCGCATACTCATAAAGTCTACTTTTTGAAAACTTTTGATATGAAGGGAAAGAAAGGAAAGAACAACTATATTCATTTGTAAAACGATTTCTCTTATTTTAAAAGTACATATATATTTATTACTTAAAAAAAAAAAACCTGTTCTATGGTCCTAGTGTTCTCTTTTTCATACTCGTATGGGACCTTTGCACCTTGGATGAAAAGTCATTGGAGCTGTTCTTTCATATTTAGCCTGTCGTTTCTCTGGCTTCTGTCAAGATTTTTCTCTTTATCGTTGGTTTTGAGCAGTTTGATTATGATCTGTCTTGGTATGGTTTTCTTCATATTAATGCTGTTTGGGGTTTTGCAGAGCTTTTTGAATTTGTAATTTTATGTCTTTGACAAATGTTGGGAAGTTTAAGGCCGTTATTCAAATATTTTTTCGGTGGAGAGGCTTGGAAAGGGGGAATTTGACTTTTCACTTCATATTTTTCTGCAATAAACGTGTATTTTTCCACAATAAACGTGTATTTTTTTAATGATACTTTTAACTACTATCATTGTTCCAGAGTGTAAAATTAACTGAATATAACACTAATATACTACTATAGTATTTAATGTCATGTTCCCTATTTTCATTAATTATCATTTGGCTAAGTAATGAATGTTCAATACTATTAACAAACATTCATTAAGTGCAGATACAAAAGGTTTTGAAAACAAATATACACAAAATAGCTTTCCTTTTGTAATCTCAAACACCAAATTGGAGGAGGACATATGAGGAATTGAAAGAAGAGTGAATGAACAAAATGTAGAGAAATAACATAGGAACTTATTTAGGTATTGATTTTTTAAATGTCTGAAGAAGAGAGTTTACATGAAGGCATGATTCTAAGAGTTTTGTTTAAATGGTACCTTCATCCTTACTTCTAAACCACACGTTTTTATATTTTTTGAAAATTGATAGAGCGAGACTTGATGATAGTTTGCTATCTTTGCTGACACCATATATCACTCATTAGGAAACCCATATAAGTGTAAATACAGTTTGTGTTTATATAACATTTAAGAAGGTATTGCCAAGTTAAGAACCTCTGCCGAACGGCAGCTGGGTGGGGCAATGTTCAGTACTGTACTATTATCTCCTGAAACTAAACTGATAATAATTGAAGCAGAAGTATTGTTATAATGAATCATTAAATAGTTTTATAGTAAAACTTTTAAGTTTTGTCATCTGTCCTGGATTATTTTGCAGATATTCTTATAGTTTTTATGTTGCTTGTTGCTTAATCTTTATCTATGGCATAAAGTTATAATGAATCCTATAGCACCTATGTTTGGTATGCCCTTGACCTTTAGAAATTTATTTTCCTATATTATGTTTTAAACACATACATATCAAATGTATTGGGTTGGCCAAAAAGTTTGTTCAGATTTTTCGGTAAGATGTTGTGTGTGAGCACCTTGAGGATAGAGACTATACTTTATCTAGTGTCTTATACACAGAATATATTCAATATATGTTATTAGTTTTTGCTTTAACCTAATGTATATGTTACTCACCTTAACCAATAAACTTTTAAATCTCAGTTGATTGACTTACTGAAGATATTATGAGATGAGGCTTTTGATGTTTTAAATTTAGGTTTGTGTCATTTAAGTAGGTAACCATTTTCTTTTTTAAATAGGTAACCATTTTTAACTATAGTTTCTCCATTTTTTTCCCCTCTGCTATATAAAGACTATATCATTGAAACACTGCATCTAATGGATATTCCTAAATGAGCATATATTGTGTAGCTAATTTATTATTGTGATTTTGGAATTAATTATTCACTCCTGGCCAAAACTGAAACACCAGCTCTCAGCTTGTCTGTGTTGTAATTTTCACAATTTTTATAAACTACTAGCTTTTGATTACTACATGTTATCAGATTATTATGCAATCTGTGAAGTTTTAAAAACATCTTTTTACAGTTTTAGTTTTTGTTTTTATAATAAATTTTGGAACAAAAGTAATGCACAATAAATGTAAATTTTTTTTAAATGCAAATAAGCAAAAAAGAAACTAGAAGTAATCTATATGCCTATGACAGCGATATCTATCCTCTTTTAACATTTTGACATGTTTCCTTCTACTCTGTATATAAGTACTTATTTTGTAAAAATAAGTACTTATTTTGTACTTATTTTACTTATTTTGTAAAAATGGATTGTGCTGGGTATCCTGTTTTAAACTGCTGTTTAACTCATTTTATAGTAGATCTTGAAACTTTTCTCATGCTATTTTTTATATTTTTCTACAGTAAAAATTTTAAGGGCGGTAGTTATAAATAATCCCATAATTTATGTATATCATAATTATTTAGCCAGTTAGTTATTATAAAACATTTATATTCCAATTTTTCTCTCTCATTAAGAGTATTGCAACTTATAGCATTTGTTCAAACAATTTGAAAACTTTAAACATAAAAAAGTTTATTGATAACCTAGAAACATGTGAAGACTGATCCTCAAAAAATTGGCATGTCCAAAACTATGGAGGTAGGAAGTGAGAAATCTATTTTATCTTGGATTAATTCTTTTTCTATCACAGTACACACTGGTTGGCTTTAGCCAAAGTTCCTAATCCTCTGAGAAATCGGAAATTTGGCCAAGAGAAGTTGAATTTCTTACTGTTGCAGTTTTATTAAGCAGAGTATACATTTAACTTTCATTTGTGCTATAGTCAGTGTGGTTTGTCACAATTTTTTAATAGAAATACCTTATTACAGTTGCATGATACAGTTATTCTATATTTTATTTTTTTAAATGACATTTGCCAGTTATTTTGGTTACATCTACAACATGTTTATTCTTTTATTCTCTTATTTATTGAACTATATTAGGCGTTGTTATTAAAGTGTAAAATTTCAGAGTTTTTTCAAATCAAAGAAATAAACTGAGCCATAGCTTTTGTTTCTGTAAAATAAGAATAAATTATCTGAACTATTAATGAAATATTAAAAAATCACTGTTAGTAAGCTAAGCATTCGCTCATCAATTGTGTTCTCCAAGTGATCTTACTTAATGTATGTTTCCAATAGGTTCATTCCAGCCAACAAATGAAATGATGCTCAAGTTCTATAGCTTTTATAAGCAGGCAACTGAAGGACCCTGTAAACTATCAAGGCCTGGATTCTGGGATCCTATTGGAAGATATAAATGGTAATTTTATGTAGAGAGCTATGAAAGAATTTTGAGTTTAATGACATAATTATCATATGACTGTTACTTATGTGGTTATGGATTATTCTGTGCACAAAGTATTCTAGGTACTGGATACATTTTTATCCTCTGTGTGCTCTTTTTTTTTTTTTAAACAAGGGTTTTTTTTTTAAATAAATTTCTTTATTTATTTTTGGCTGCGTTGGGTCTCCATTGCTACATGTGGGCTTTCGCTAGTTGCAATGAGCGGTGTCTACTCTTTGTTGCAGTGTGCGGGCTTCTCAATGCGGTGGCTTCTCTTGTTGCGGACCGTGGGCTGTAGGCGCGTGGGCTTCAGTAGTTGTGGCACGCAGGCTCAGTAGTTGTGGCTCGTGGGCTCTAGAGCGCAGGCTCAGTAGTTGTGGCACACGGGCTTAGTTGCTCTATGGCATGTGGGATCTTCCTGGACCAGGGCTTGAACCTGTGTCCCTTGCATTGGCAGGTGGATTCTTAACCACTGCGCCACCAGGGAAGCCCCCTCTGTGTGCTCTTAACACAATTTCACACAAATAGGAAGGTCTTGGGGAAGAAAAGAAGACAATAAAACCAAAAGAGGTAGATTTATCAAAGATATAAGAGCATTTTCAATTAGTGTTTCCTTTTATGGAGTTTGTTCTTTTTATTATGGCAAGAATAAGTCCCAAACTATATTAAAGGGACTATATTAAAGTCCCAAACTATATTAAACAGACTCTCCTGCCTCTTTTACCTGCCAAGAAGAAGAGTGACCTCTTGCTTGTCAGGTGACCTTGTTTGCTTTGAGCTATTGAGATAATAAATAACTAGGAGCATGACTCAGGTTCTGCCTTACTTTTTCTCTAAGCTGTCACTCCTGTCCCACTGTACTTGAATAGAAATTTCATTTTTAATATATTTAATAGAATCACAGAACACCGCTGCCATGTTTCCAGTTGAGTAACAGTTGATGTTCTTAAACACTATTGAAGAGGTGACAAATGTCTAACAGGATGTCTGATGTCTAACATGACCATACGTCATGTATGTCAGGAACAGAGTGTGCTAATTGGCAGAGTAAGTCTTTAAGAGCCACATGTTTTGATGGCTAAGTTTCTTCACCCTGCATTGGAAGTTCTTAAACTCCTTTGGGTATTTCTTTCTTTTTTTTTTTTTTTTAACATCTTTATTGGAGTATAATTGCTTTACAATGGTATGTTAGTTTCTGCTGTATAACAAAGTGAATCACCTATACATACACATACATCCCCATATTGCCTCCCTCTTGTGTCTCCCTCCCACCCTACCTATCCCACCCCTCTACGTGGTCACAAAGCACCGAGCTGATCTCCCTTTGCTATGTGGCTGCTTCCCACTAGCTATTTTACATTTGGTAGTATATATAAGTCCATGCCACTCTCTCACTTTGTCCCAGCTTACCCTTCCCCCTCCCCGTGTCCTCAAGTCCATTCTCTATGTCTGCGTCTTTATTCCTGTCCTGCCCCTAGGTTCTTTAGAACCATTTTTTTTTTTTTTTAGATTCCATATATATGTGTTAGCATTCGGTATTTATTTTTCTCTTTCTGACTTACTTCACTCTGTTTGACAGTCTCTAGGTCCATCCACCTCACTACAAATAACTCAATTTCATTTCTTTTTATGGCTGAGTAATATTCCATTGTATATATGTGTCACATATTTATCCATTCATCTGTCGATGGACACTTAGGTTGTTTCCGTGTCCTGGCTATTGTAAATAGAACTGCAACGAACATTGTGGTACATGACTCTTTTTGAATTATGGTTTTCTCAGGGTATATGCCCAGTAGTGGGATTGCTGGGTCATATGGTAGTTCTATTTTTAGTTTTTTAAGGAACCTCCATACTGTTCTCCATAGTGGCTGTATCAATTTACATTCCCACCGACAGAGCAAGAGGGTTCCCTTTTCTCCACACCCTCTCCAGCATTTATTGTCTATAGATTTTTTGATGATGGTCATTCTGACTGGTGTGAGGTGATACCTCATCTTTGAGGATTTCTTAGTCCTGTACTTTTCTCTAAGATCTTTATGACTAGTCATATTAGGTTAAATGTAAGAGCAATATGTTACTTAAGCTGTTTGAAGAAAACTTATTTACTTAACGATTTTCCTCAGAACTGACCTTTGGTGGAGTTAAACTGCTTCTGGAAAGTGTCTCTAAATTGAGAGGTTTTCTTTTTAGGCAAAAATTTCAAAGGGCTCTTCTCATTATTTGAGACTTTAAAATTTTCCTGCCCCTCACATTTTCATTTTTTTTTAGAGGTAAGAAACCTTTTCCATTTTTCAAGTGTTCGACTCTTATTTTTTAATATAAATTTATTTATTTTTATTTATTTATTACTTTTGGCTGCCTTGGGTCTTTGTTGCTGCGCGTGGGCTTTCTCTAGTTGCGCCGAGCGGGGGCTGCTCCTCATTGCAGTGCGCGGGCTTCTCATTGCAGTCGCTTCTCTTGCTGTGGAACATGGGCTCTAGGCGCGTGGGCTCTAGAATGCAGGCATGGGCTTCCCTGGTGGCACAGTGGTTAAGAATCCGCCTGCCCATACAGGGGACACGGGTTCCAGCCCTGGTCCGGGAAGATCCCACATGCTGCGGAGCAACTAATTCTGTGCGCCACAACTACTGAGCCTGCGCTCTAGAGCCCGTGAGCCACAACTACTGAGCCCGTGAGCCACAACTGCTGAAGCCCAGGCGCCTAGAGCCCGTGCTCCACAACAAGACAAGCCACCACAATGAGAAGCCCACGCACCGCAACGAAGAGTAGCCCCTGGTCGCCACAACTAGAGAAAGCCCACGTGCAGCAACGAAGACCCAATGCAGCCAAAAATAAATAAATTAAATAAATTATTTAAAAAAAATTAACCAAAACTTCTGTTCATTTGAAACATGACTGTGACAGTTCATGTAGTTTCTAAAATGTTCATTTTTGTCACTGTTATTTATAATGATATAAAGACTTTTAAAGAGTTCTTAGCAAATAATTATGAAGTCTATGGTCTGTATAATCTATATAGAGATTATAGAGACTATATAATGTAGTCCCTATAATCTATGATCTATAGATAGGTTTTATACTAATTAGTTTTAGCTACTATTTAATTTGCCATTTTATTCACTGTGATATTTTTCTTCAAGGTGGTGCATTTAAAGAGATCCTTTGGAAACATTAATATAGCTTTAAGTAAAGACTGTTTTAAATTAATGATCCTATAGCAATAACTATAAATTGTATTCTGAGCAATTGAAATCAGGTGTCTTTCTGTAGTTAATTGGATATTTTTATTTCTAGGGATGCTTGGAGTTCATTGGGTGATATGACCAAAGAGGAAGCCATGATTGCATACGTTGAAGAAATGAAAAAGGTAGGGAAAACAATTCACAATAGAAAATAAAACTACTTAGAGCAGTTTTTTAAAAAAAATATTTATTTATTGATTTATTTTGGCTGTGCCAGGTCTTAGCTGTGGCCCACGGGATCTTCGTTGAGGCATGTGGGCTCTTTAGTTGCAGCATGAATGTGGGATTTAGTTCCCCGACAAGGGATCGTACCTGGGCCCCCTGCACTGGGAGCACAGAGTCCTACCCATTGGACCACCAGGGAGGTCCCTATTTAGAGCAGCTTTGATTTAGTTTTGTTATCAAAGCAAATTAGCTGCTTTGTTTTTAGGAACAAAGAGATTGTAATGTGTTAGAATATAGAATCTAGATTATTGAGCTTATCAGGGCTTTATCTGTCTCATCAAAGTTCATCTTAAGGTAAATGTTTTTTCCTTCAGATGTGTCACATTGTGGGGACATGCTATTTTCTTTTCTTTTCTTTTTTTAAATAAATTTATTTATTTTATTTATTTTTGGCTGCGTTGGGTCTTTGTTGCTGCACGCGGGCCTTCTTGAGTTGCGGCGAGTGGCTACTCTTCATTGTGGTGCGCGGGCTTCTCATTGCAATGGCTTCTTGTTGTGGAGCATGGGCTCTAGGCACGTGGGCTTCTGTAGTTGTGGCACACGGGCTCAGTAGTTGGGGCTTGTGGGCTGCACAGGCTCAGCAGTTGTGGCACATGGGCTTAGGTGCTCCGTGGCATGTGGGAATCTTCCCGGACCAGGGATCGAACCTGTGTCCCCTGCATTGGAAGGCGGATTCTTAACCACTGTGCCACCAGAGAAGTCCCGTGTTTTCATTTTTTCATCTTTCTTATCTTTCTCTATCGTTGACTTCTGCAGAAAGTATATAGATAGGAATCTTTTCAAATACTGATTTCCCTTACTCAGGAGTGTGGGACTTAACTGGGCTGTCTTGAAAACATTTCTGTTTTCAAACTTTTTATGAGAAATAGGTAAAAAGACTGCCCAACAGTATTCTCATACAAGTGTTGACTCATAAGTTGAGATGTTTCTATCACTGGATTTATCAGTAACAAGCATTTTTCTGTGAATGTAAAAATCCTTCAGAAGCAGAATAAGACAAGGATGCTTTTAGTTTCTCTGGTAACTAGTTAAGAGGGCATTCTTTATTAACTAGCTCTTCAAGGAGCAAATTAATGAAGAAATCATGGATTTTTAAAGATGATCTTACTGCCTTTTTATAAAGGAACATTTGTATTGATATGTTGGTAATGGATCAGAAGTTGTGAAATCTAGATCTGTATAATAATCTTAAATAATCTTTGAACATAGAGAAAATATGTAAAAAAGGAATATTTTTTTGCCAGATGCTTTGATAGTATTAATCTCTGTAGTAATTTTTATTTGGTAGATTCAGAGTAATTTGTTTTGTTTTAATGTCTTCTACATTGCTCAAAGTTGTGCACTTTGTTACATTTTCACAATTTTTATTTGGTGGATTTTGTTTTTCTATAAAAGAGGTCAGAGCGTAGTTCTTTTGGCTGTTAAGTGTATCAGTAGCAGAACAAAGGAGTCTTTCAAAAGCAGAGAGAGAACAATAATGTACAGCTTTGGTTTGATAACATTCTTTTTTCTTTAAATATTGTTATAATCTTTCCTCATTCCCTCCATTTTAACTATTTAGTGGTAATTACTTTTAATTGTATGTTGATACAGAAAAGACGTGTGTATATATATATCCTATTATTTAAAAAAAGAAAGAAAACGAATAATGGTATCATATTAAACATACTGTGCAGCTGCTAGCTTTTTGCCTGTAAAAAAAAATTTATATTTTTCCAGTCAGCACACACAGAACTAATCATAGTCTTTTTAATATCTGCAAAATATTCCATATATAGAAATACTTTATTTTGTCAGTCATCAGTTGATGGTTCTTTATTTGAATACTTTTTCACCTAATTTACCTTGCTCTTTAAACTTGATGATTCTAAATTGGCCCGTAGTTATGAAGGTGTCTGAAAGTGGTTGCCATTTCCTACTTTACTTAACACCCTTTTAAAAACACTACCTTGGTGTTAAAGAACACACGATAATTTTACTCTAACCCCACAATTTTCTATTTTATTTTACATTAGGGCCTTTAGTGCTTAATGCACAATCTATAGCTTATTGTATAAAATTTTACACGAAGCTTATGTAAAATAGTTTTGAAAATGAGAACGCTTTTAAATCTTTACTTGAAATTTTCCTAGGGTGGTATAGGCATCAATATGTAATTAACATAGATACTTTCAGGAGTCTGTAAAAGCACTTCAAATCTCAAAGTTATCGGTAAGTAAATTATAAATATATTATTTGGTGCTAGTGTGGATCACATTAATAGTTGGTTTTCACAGGATTTGTTTCTTTTGATTACAGATTCTTGAAACTATGCCAATGACTGAAAAAGTTGAAGAATTGCTACATGTCATTGGTCCGTTTTATGAAATTATAGAAGACAAAAAGAGTGGCAGAAGTTCTGATTTAACCTCAGGTTGGACTCTTTTACCTAGTTTTTCGTTCAGCAGCTGATACATTATGCATGCATTAATATTTATATTATATGTCTAATTTTTTTTTTTTACTTTCACATGCCAGTCCGAGTGGAGAAAATCTCTAAATACTTAGAAGGTAGGAATAATGAAATCCATGTGAAACTTTGGTTTAAAATTTATATGCCAAAAGAACTCTGCACAAATTTGTATAACTTATGGGCTTTTCACTCAAGAGTTTTCTTTCAAGCAAATACATTGCACAAACTTCCAAAATATTATAAACCCTAATTTTTTTTTTCAGAGTTTTAAAAAAAAATTTATTTTATATTGGAGCATAGTTGATTAACAATGTTGTTTAGTTTCAGTGTACAGCGAAGTGATTCAGTTATATACATATACATGTATCTATTCTTTTTCAAATTATTTTCCCATTTAGGTTATTACAGAATATTGAGCAGAGTTCCCTGTGCTATTCAGTAGGTGCTTGTTGGTATAAACCGTAATTTTTACCCTTAGGTTATTAAAACATGACAGACGGTTCATTTGTATACAAAATTATAACAGAATTCATGGTTTTATTTTTATGATTCATATTTTCTATTTTGATTTATTAGTTATATTAGCTATTATATTGCTATGGCTGAAATGACTTGCTAGCTAATTTTAAGTGAATATGTTTATAGTATGGTTTAACTCTAGTGTAGCTAGCTAAAACAAGACGTCAGTGAATTCACCTCACTTGGTCTTTTTTTTTTAGAGTTCTGTTTTCATGTTCTCAGTAACAAATTGAAAGTCTTATCTTTTTACGTACTAGCAGGAGCTGAATAATCTGCAGATTTGCTGGTATTAACCGTAAACATTTGCTCTTTAAATTGTTTTAGAAAATAGAGTGAAATGAGCTCCTAAGAGTCATTCTAAATGACAATTATATATGTTTTAAATAAAAATCAGCCTGCCCATCCTTTTTTTTTCCTGGCATTCCATTCAAAAGGCATCTTTTACTAATTGATCAAAATATTAATCTTCCTGTTCTGTCATAAGGCCTGCAGTTTGTGTCCGCCACAGTAACTGATGGTGACTTTTACTGGGCATAACTCTGTACCACACCCTCTGTTTCTGATTTGTCTACCTAGAGGGGTCAAATATTAACAAATAATCTTCTTTATAATTCATAATTTTTCAAGTCAGAAAAAAAATTAAATGTTTTCTGTTTGTGAAGTGTGTTATTAGGATGCAGAGGGGAATAAATCAGGACCTGCTTTGGTTGTGTCCAGCTGACTGCCAGAGGCAAATGTTGAAACAACTATAGCTATAAAAACAAGGAAGAGTGAAAAATGATAATAAAGCCTCAGATCCATAATCCCTTAGCTATAATTTAAGAGTTCAAAAGGCTTGATAAAGCTTTTTTGATAACCCGTTTGAGAGCAAAACCTGTCCTAACATTACCAGGAGGAGCAAACCTTGACCTTAAATGACATGAGGCTATTTTAAGTTTTTATCCTATTTTGTACGGCTATTATATTTTGCTACAAATATCTTAATTTTTTTTTTTTTTAGTGAGAGCCACCTTAGACTCTGTTGAAGGTGTCATATACTATACATTATGTATAGTATATGACCTTTGCAAAATTAGAAAACTCTGGATTTCAAATTGTATCTAGATCCAAGAGTTGTAAGGGATGCGGACCTATACCATAATTTATTTAACCTGTACCACTCTAATGGAATTTAGATCGTTTCCTCTTCTGATCTTCAAAAGATGCTGCTGAAAGTAACCATGTACAAATGTCACTTTACATATGTGTAAGCATATCTGTAAGAAATTATATTAGAAATATAATTGTTGGATCAAAGGATGTGGGCGTTAGATAAGTGTTTCCAATTTTGTAAGATATTGCCAACTTGCAAGACAGTTTGCAATCTTGAGTTTGTTTCTTAAATAAAGAATCTTGTTAAAAGTAGCCGTTTAGGTCCAGTAGAACAGATTATCTATGTCACATGGGCTTTTTCAGAATATATATACATAGTAAGTTTTGAAATCAGGAAGTGTAAGCTCTCCAACTTTGTTCTTTTTCAACATTGTTTTGACTATACTTCTTTTTTCTGGCCGTGCCACACGGCTTGCGGGATCTTAATTCCCTGATCAGGAATCGAACCCATGCCCCCTGCAGTGGAAGTGCAGAGCCCTAACCACTGGACCACCAGGGAATTCCCATTTTTGACCATTCTTGATTCCTTGCATGTCCCTATGAACTTCAGAATCAGCTTGTCAGTGTTTGCAAAACTGGCCAGCTGGAATTTTGTTAGGGATTGCAATGAATCATAGATCACTTTTGGAAGTATTGTCATTCAACAATATCGTCTTCTAATCCATTTACTTAAATGTTCTTTAATTTCTTTCAATTGCTAGTTATTTTATTCTTTTGCTGCTATTGTAAATTAAATTTTCTAATTTCATTTTTCAATCGTTTGTTGGTAGCTTGTAGAAATACAATTAATTTTTCTATATTGATCTTGTATCTTGCAACCTTGCTTGACCATTTATTAGTTCTAATAGTTTTTTTGTAGATTACTTAGGATTTTCTATGTATAAGAGCATGTCATCTGCAGAGATCATTTTACTTCTTCCTTGTCAGTCTGGATGCCTTTTATTTATTTTTCTTGCCTGATTGCCCTAACTAGAACTTCCAGTACAGTATTAAATAGAGATGACAAAAGCAGACATCTTTGTCCTTTTTTTAAAAAATTAATTTATTTTATTTTTGGCTGCGTTGGGTCTTTGTTGCTGTGTGCAGGCTTTCTCTAGTTGTGGCGAGCGGGGGCTGCTCTTCATTGAGGTGCGCGGGCTTCTTATTGCGGTGGCTTCTCTTGCTGCAGAGCTTGGGCTCTAGGCATACGGGCTTCAGTAGTTGTGGCACATGGGCTTAGTTACTCTGCTGCATGTGAGAGCTTCCTGGACCAGGGCTCGAACCCGTGTCCCCTGCATTGGCAGGCGGATTCTTAACCACTGCGCCACCAGGGAAGCCCAGACATCTTTGTCTTGTTCCTTATTTTAGCAACAAAACATTCAGTCTTTTAACATTATGATTCTAGTGAGTTTTCTTAGATGCCCTTTATCAGATTGAGGAAATTTTCTTGTATTCTCAATTTCTTCAGCGTTATATTCATGAAAGAGTGTTGGATTTTGTCAAGTGCTTTTTCTGCATCCGTTGTGATAATCTTGTGGCTTTTATCCTTTAGTCCATTAATATGGTGTACTACGTTGATTTTTGGATGTTGAGTAGGGCTTACTAGTAATTCTCTGTGCTTTCTGCAACTCTCGTCACAGAGCTGCTGTGATGCTGTCAAGTAGTTTTGCTGCAACCATCCATTTGATGGGGGTTTTGGGGATTCCCTGATGCTTTGTTTTGTTGAAGGTGTCTGTGGGTGGTGAGTGTTTCTGTTTTTTATTTATTTTTTTGTCAATTGTTATTATTTTTTATTTTCTGGTTGTCAGGGAAAGAGTAAGGGAGATCCAAAAGCTATGCTGCCATCATGATTCTCTAAGAGAGAATAGACCATAATGCCTATGATAGAGTTGAATTTTTACTCCTTAGTTCTACTAATTAGGGAATATAATAAGAATAAGAATATAGGCCTGACTGTTTAAGATGAATGGAGATTTTATATGTTATTTGGGATGCATGGGAGCATCCAAAATGGACTTGTATAATTGAAAATAAAGCCCAGCAGTTTATGGAGGAAGACCACTGTTTTTGGCCAAGAACCACTTAGGATGCCTTCAGTATCTCAGAGTTACGGAACTATAATTCCCAATATCACAGAATGGGGTCTAGTAACAGTCAGCACTGGCATCACATTGGAGCTTTATGGCAATCCAGAATCTTAGATTACCCCAGACTTACTGATTCAGATCCTAACCTTTTAACTAGATCTCAGGTGATTCCTATCCATGTTAATGTTTGAGAAGCTTCCATGTATTTACTCTCAAGGTATGACTTTGGGTAATAGGACAATTTGCCTTTTTAAGTGATTAATCACATTTACTAATGCTTTTTTTAAAAAAAGCTTAACTGTAAAGACATAATAATGTAAGTTGTGCACCTGAAGCCCTAAAGGTAATAAAAGGACAAAAAACTTTTTAGGGGCTTCCCTGGTGGCTCAGTGGTTAAGAATCCACCTGCCAATGCAGGGCATGCAGGTTCAAGCCCTGGTCCGGGAGGATCCCACATGCCACGGAGCAGCTAAGCCCGTGCACTGCAACTACTGAGCCAGCGCTCTAGAGCCTGTGAGCCACAACTGCTGAGCCTGCAAGCCACAACTGCTGAAGCCTGTGTGCCACAACTACTGAAGCCTGTGTGCCTAGAGCCCATGCTCCGCAACAAAGAGAAGCCACCGCAATGAGAAGCCCACACACTGCAATGAAGAGTGGCCCCCGCTCGCCACAACTAGAGAAAGCCTGCACGCAGCAACAAAGACCCAACACAGCCAAAAATAAATAAATAAATAAAGTTATTAAAAAAAAAACTTTTTAATGTAGTCCAACTATAATATTGATAAGATTGCTTTTAGGGCCAAGGCTATGTATGTTTTCAGCATGCTAGCCTATAGCAACTGTCTCTTCATTTACTGTGTATTAAAGATCATCTCTTAACTTTACATTTTGATCGATGTTACCTTAAAATAATTTATCCACTGTCTTGTTCAGAAAGGATTTAAGATAGCTTTATCATTTTGTTGTGAACTGATAACTGGAGGAATTAATGTAATGTACATATATTTACTGTCAAAGAAAATAATACTGTTCATTATATGTTAAAATTCTAACATTTTACTTCAAGATTATTTTATTAGTTATTTGTGAATTACAGTATTATTTTAAAATTACAACATGATTGTGTATTATAGCATTACAGATTAAATGGTCATTTCATATTTTAGATCTTGGTAATGTTCTAACTTCTACACCAAATGCCAAAACTCTTAATGGTAAAGCTGAAAGCAGCGATAGTGGAGCTGAATCTGAGGAAGAAGAGGCCCAGGAAGGCGTGAAAGGAGCAGAACAAAGTGATAGCGGTAATCTTTGGGTTATGAGCTAATCACTCTACATTAACTAAGGCGAAAGGCTATGGAGAGGTTTGGACTTATTTGGCATTGCGTGCAATTAGGGCACGTGGAGGGATGTGGGCTATTGACCCTATAACCAGGTTCGTTGTGGACCAAGAGGCTCTACTACAGAGTTCAGGGACAGCCAACCGTAAGCATAGATGGGTTGATGTTAATTGAAGGCAAACAAGGATAGGCCACTCCTCTAGATGTAAAGCCTGAAATGCTGCATTAGAAATGTATTCATTTAAGGTATTGTTTCCAATATAAATATGCGTATGTTACCAAGGAGACAAGTTAAATTCTCAGTATCTTGTCAAGAATGGCATGGATTCCAGAGAATAGAATGCAAGCAGAGATTCTGATGAAGAGAGAACATTGGAATCGTGGGGTTCTGCATTAGGGGGGCCTTGTGAGTAAGAGTACCAGTGATTCTTGGGGAGACTAGTTTAGAAAGGGGAGGCAGAAAGACACTAAAACAAGCCATACAGCTTAGTTTTGCCTTCACTTTCCAGTAAAGGCTGACAAATAATACCTTCTTTGAAGGCTCTTTTTACTGGCTATGTAGACCTATATATGGCTGGGTCTCATAGAGCAATTTGCCTATGCCCGAAAGAGTGAAAAGACCTCAAGAGATTTATCTCTTAAAAGGGGTTCTAGAAGATTCACAGGGAACTGAAGCAGTTTTGAAACCAACAGTTTGGGTGAGCTCTCAGCATATAATTAACCCCTTTTCAAGGAGCACCCCATCTCTCTGATCCACGTAGGAAGCCCTTCAAATGGATTATGATAGGCTGGGGAAATGACTACCTGATATTAGAACATAGTGTACAGAAGTTTTCCTACAGTGAATTTTTATGAATCTTTCCATTTTCACATAAAAGATAAGAAAATGATGAAGAAATCTGCAGACCATAAGAACTTGGAAATCGTTGTCACTAATGGCTATGAAAAAGACAGCTTTGTTCAGGGTGTACAGAACGACATTCATGCCAGTCCTTCCCTGAATGGCAGAGGTGCTGAGACAGTAAAATCTGCAGATCAAAACTTGGAGCAAACGGAAGAAACTGCTGTCTGCGTTCACCAAGGTACTGTCACATCAAAGTTGTTTCTCTGGCTTCTTTCTTATGAATAATATATTCTTTTAATAATTTTAGGATATTTAGGAGCTGTTGAGAATTTTAAAAACCTCTATTCAGTAACATGTTAAGGTTTATTAATATTATAAGGGTTTATAGCTTTGAAAGACCAAAATAGGGCCAAGGCTTTTATATTTTTCTTGAAATATTTTTTATTGTGTTTTTATATGGAATTTTAAAATAAAATCTTTGAAATTTTTACTTTTATTACTGATGTTTCTTTTAACTCACATCTCTAATTATATGATACTTTTGTTCTCAGGTCAGCAAAATAAGGTATAGTCGTTTCAAAAGTTACGGCTCTAGGAGTGAGCCTATAGTGTGTATACAGTGAATTATTGACATTGCTGTAATTCACTAGAGAAACCAAGAAATACCATTTCTTAATATAACAACCAAATGTGCACAGTTGCGTCCCAAATTTAGGGTCCTAGCCGGTAGTCAGTTTTTTCTTATAAAGTTATTAGGTTTTTATAAGTTTGATCTGGACAGTGTCTTTTTATAATTCCATGATAAAATACTTTGTAATCTTTTTACATAAAAATTACTGACTAAATTTAAAATTTTGGTAAGTTAAAAGAAAGTAAATCAAATTTATCTCCCAATATGAAATGGTAAATCAAATTTATCTCCCAATATGAAAATAATATAGAGCAGATAAATTTTGAAAATGTAATAAATGCATTTGTCTTCAAATAGAGAATAATTATTCTACCCGGACATTTGTATATATTTAGATGTAAATGATGATCATGTTGAAGATGTTTCAGCAATTCAGCATTTGACGAGTGATTCAGACAGTGAAGTATACTGTGATTCCATGGAGCAATTTGGACAAGAAGAGGTAAAAATGACATTTTTTAATTGGTAAATTTTCAAAGTGATATCAGAATTCCATGCATAACTTCTGTTAATAACAGATGTATATGCTGTTCACCACTTTGAAAACATACCTCTAACATGTTTAAACATTTGTATTTTGTTTTTTTGTGAATTAAAAAATATATAAAATTCCTGAATATTCAAAACTGTTTAAATATTATAATTTATAATGTATTTACAGTTATAAATATTCTGAGAGAGGTGGGATGGGAGGCAGAAAGTGAACTCCTTATGCTAGTCCTTATGTTTGAGACATTGATAACAGTCAAGAAGACTGAATAATTTCAAACAAATAAATCTGTTCTTCACATTGACTAAATACATTGGACTGAAGTTTTTTTTTTTTTTTTTGCCGGCACGCGGGCCTCTCACTGTTGTGGCCTCTCCCGTTGCGGAGCACAGGCTCCGGACGCGCAGGCTCAACGGCCATGGCTCACGGGCCCAGCCGTTCCGCGGCATGTGGGATCTTCCCGGACCGGGGCACGAACCCGTGTCCCCTGCATCGGCAGGCGGACTCTCAACCACTGTGCCACCAGGGAAGCCCTGGACTGAAATTTTAAGTGGAAGTACTTTTCAAATTTCAGTTAATTAAGATTTGGTATTGAAAACTAACATTTGGAAAACCATTAAAAGTACATGAATTTTGTATTTTTCTCTTTGACAACTTTTTCTGATAACGACCAGGGTGGTTTTGACGGCTATATTTATGTTTGTTGTTTTTACATCCTCCCCCTGGTCTTTCCCCACCCCTGTTCTAACACAGTGGTTTTTAAATTTATTTTATTTTAAAATTAAATTAAATTATTTTTTTATTTTATTGAATTATAATTGATTTACAGTGTTGTGACAGTGCTTTTTTTTTTTTTTTTTGCTGTACGCGGGGCTCTCACTGTTATGGCCTCTCCCGTTGCGGAGCACAGGCTCCGAACGCACAGGCTTAGCGGCCATGGCCCACAGGCCCATCCGCTCCGCGGCATGTGGGATCTTCCTGGACCAGGGCACGAACCCGCGTCCCCTGCATTGGCAGGCGGACTCTCAACCACTGCGCCACCAGGGAAGCCTCATGACAGTGCTTTTTGAATACAGTAACTCTGGATATTTAAAATGTTTCTTGGATGAATAACTGAGTCATGAGCACAGTTCACTGCCAAACATCTCAGTTCTTTGCTGAGATGTGTATAAATCATCTCTATCCCATTTCTCCCCTACAGATGGGAGGCAGAATATGAATTGAAGACATTTTTTAGAAAAATAATATTTTCTATAATAACTTTAAAAAAATACCGCTTTATAAAACCAATCATTCTTCTATTGTCATGGAAACCTTGTGGTGTATAACTACATGCTTTACATTTGTAGTCTTCAGATAGCTTTACGTCAAACAATGGACCATTTCGCTATTACTTGGGTGGTAATCCCAGTCAGCCCTTGGAAAGTTCTGGTTTTCCTGAAGATGTTCAAGTATCTCCTGGGAATGGCAACAGGGGAGACACACAGGCGGCAGCAGTGGAAGGCAAAGGTGAAGTAAAGCATGGAGGAGAGGATGGCGGGAATAACAGTGGAGCGCCGCACCGTGAGAAACGGGCTGGAGAAAGTGAGGAATTCTCTAACGTCAGGAGAGGGAGAGGTGTGTAGCACTTGTTTTTTGTTCTCACTGTCTTTATAAACGAATTAATGAAATGGGGAGGTTCTAGATAGGAGAGGCACCAGGACTGTCCCTCTGCAAAGGGAATGTTGAAAGTTATCCTCGCGGAACATCTGACCATTTTCCTTTATGTCTGGTTCTCTCCTTTGACTCTACAGGGCATAGCAGTGTATTCTTTGAAGGTGTGGGAGAAAATATGTCTACTTCCACATCTTTTATGCAGTGTTTTAAGGTAGCCAAATTTATGTTTTATCACCTCCTTGAACGCTCACTGATTGCTCCAGCTGTGCTGCTGCTTTTTTCCTATTATAAGTGAAAATCTGAATTCCTTATTGTTTCCCATTTCCCCGCTTAGGTCAAAAGACATCATTTCAAGCTGATAAATCAAGTAATAGAGATAAAAGAACATTTAACAGTACAGAGGGAAACATTAAGAATATTAATGTGATCAGGTAATAAAGAGTTGAGTGGGGAAGAAAAGTAGGAATATTAATTTACAGTTGTTTATAGTAAGGAATCAATAGGTACTGTCAAAACAGCCATTTGAACAAAAACAAACCTCTCTAATTTATCAGAAAAAAATACACATTTTTAAAAAAGCAGTGAAAACAAACCATGTAGTAAAACATTTTTTAAAACCCGTAAAACAATGCATAATATAAAAGACTTAAGATCAAATGTATTTGTGAAAGCAGTACAAGTAAAGAGGCTCTACTCACCTACTTGAAGAAGAAGGTATTTGGATTGGTTCACAAAGCAAAGCATAACTTCATGCTATAGTCTACAGAAAGTAAAAAATAAAAATATAGGCAAAGGTATCTCACACAAATGCACATTAAAATAAGACAAGGTTAGTAATCTTGATATCAGGGAAGATTAATTTCAGGACAAAAAGCATTAAGATAAAGAGGGCCACTTGTAATGTTAAGGTGTGCAGTAGAGACTTAAAATTGTTAATATTTTATATAACATCAACACTTCAAAAAGCAAAATCTGCAGATGATATAAGGAGAAATAGGGAAAATCATATTAATATTCAGGAGACTTTAATATACTTTTTTTGGTCTATATGAGAGTGTAAGGACAAAAACATAACTAAGAATAATGAGAACCTTACTTAACATAATTAATTTGGTAAATCTTATTGGTAGTTATCAAACTGTGTACCATGATACCTATGGAACCTCATAATTCTAGATGCTAATTTTTTCTTTGTTACCCTTATGACACCCAGGCAAGAAACTCTGGACTGTATTTCTTATTTATTGTCACCATTGTCTCCCCTTTTCTACATTTGGTCCATCAGATAAAACTGTAATTCATTCTCTCTAATGTCTTCCTTTCCAATTTGATAGCCAGGCCAAACTTTTCGTTTTTCACTGATTCAGAAACCTCTTAAGCTTGTATGACTGTTCTTATTTTCTATTTAAATACATTCTCAAAGTGATCAGGATAATCTCTCTGTTTTTCTTTTGTTTTTTTTTTTTACTAAGACACGTTCTTCCTATTGAAGAATATACAGTATTTTTTGTCTGTATATATGCCTATATATATATATAGGTCTGCCTATAAAGCCTACACTCCTCACCTTCACATGGAACTTGATTTAACCTGTCCTTTGCTCTTCTTGACGTTATCATCCTCATGTTTTCATCACTCTCCTTTTTAGCATCTACCTCAAATAAGTAAAGAAAATCTTCCCACTCCCACCACCGGCTTGCCCCTTCCATGTCTATGTCTTTCCTATCGTTTGGCATAGTCTTTTGTCTCTTCTTTGTTGATATTTGACTATCCCTTCATTCAAAATTCAACCTAAAGGAAAAAAATAGTGCTTTTGGGGAGTCTTTCCTAATAATTCACATTTAACTTTAATTAGTGGAATACTATATTATTTTAATATCCTTACACTTTTACATGCATTCCTTTTGCCAGGACTTTTATGTGCTCTGAATATAGGATAGGTTAATAAATCTTGATAGTATATTATAAAGCAGTAGGGAAAAAGCAGGCTCTGGGGACCCCTAGGGTAAGATAGTCAAGTGTATGATGGTCATAACATGTCCCCCCCCAACCTAATTAAATGAAGAAAAAAGAAGAAAAAAATATCAAGGAATATGGCAACAGCAACTAGATAAGGGACTCATCCTCGTACCATAAACTTTGCAAAGTATCAGAGAGACAGGACAATTAGAAAGAAACTAGAATAGATAGGAAGTTCTGTTCTCTATAGAAGCAGTGAGAATGAAGGTGAGTCAATGAAATTTTGAAAAAAACCTCTCAATTTAGTGGGAAGCAGACTGGAAGCCATAGTGGCTCGAGGGTGAAGACTCGGAGTGTCCTTCTGGAACTCTTTTGGACACACAGCCAGAATGAGTGCAAGACTTGTTATTATTTTTCTCTTCCACCTCTGGTTGAGAAGGAGGCTGGAGAATGGGGCATAATCTGATGGAACTAATCACCTCTTGTCACAGAGGCTTAAAAAAAAGAGAAGATACAGGGAGGATTGGGTAGCCTAGTGTCCAGTTCACCGAATTTCACATACCCTCCCGTCTCCCCTTCCCCTGGGGACAAGCAGAACCACAGCCAGAGCTAGAAGAAACTGGGGTTTGCTTTCAGACATGACCTCCCTCTTCTAGTTCTGACCTTGAGGACACTGAGGGAGGCAGGGGGAGACAATTGCTCAGTGATAATTCTCTGTCACTGCCAAAGGCCGTCTGGCCTCTTATATGGAGGAAGGACCTGAAATATAAGGCCATCTATCATTTGAATATATATGTCATTTTTTATATATATATATATATATATATATATATATATATATATATATATATATATATATATATATCGCTGATCCAGGAAAAGTCCCCAACACAGGGCATTTCACAATGTACAAAGAAAGAGAATAGAAAACAATTCCCCCGTTACCTCAGCCCCTACCTCTAGTCCCACTCAGAAGAGCCTAATATAGAAGCAGCAGACACTGATGATATCAAGCCTACAAGGTCAGGTCTGGGGCGACATACCAGTAGGGCAATGTCAATGTGGCAGGAAACCCACTCTATTTAGGTAGATTGATAGAGGTGCCTGTGTCATAGATAAACAAGCTGACAAAAACTGACCTGGGAACTATGTAGAAATCCTACAGACAAGGAAAAAATAAAAAGGAGAGTGGAGAGGGGGAAACACACTTAGGATGCAAACAAAAGATCTGTTTTGGAAGAATATATATGCCAGAAAACAGAATATTTTAGATAACCAGTATTCCTCACTCAATAAAGATATAAACACTTACAAATAGGAGATTGAAGCAGAGATGATAAGGCCTAAAAAAAGGAAATTGCATAGGTAGGGGGAAAATTGGAGGCATAAGTCATAGTTATATAAGTTATAAATACATTAGAAACAGTAAAGAAGAGAATTGACATGGCAGAAATGCAAGTCATTCATTTATTCAAGAAAGGCAGCTTATACAGTTTGGGCAAAGGGCCCCTCTTTACAAGAAAAAATACAAATTTGTGAATATTTAGTTAAGAAAAAGGTCACAACGTATTACTAGAACCTTGGATTCAGGTTTCTTTCTTTAGGTAATTTAACAAAATTGTTTATATGAAACGCTTCCTGTTTAAAATCTGACTTTACCCACCTACAGCTCTCTACGGCTCCCAGAAATCACAGGGGCCAGTACAGGGGAATGGGCTGATACTCCTGTCTTTGTGAAGGCGGTTTGAACACTGAGTATTACAAAGTATGTAGTAAAGTGAGCAGAGACAGCAGTAGTTCTCTGGCACCATCAGAACCCACTGACAGACCATCACAGAATATGTCAAGCTCTTAAGGATGCAGGAAAAAACTAAGCCTGAAATTCGACTTCCACTTTTTTTTCTGTGTAAATTCCAGACCAATAGCTGAGTTCAGGAATGACCACTTCAAATTTTACTTCCTTTCAATACAAGAGTAGAGGTCTTCTTGAAAATGGCATCGAGCATTTCAGTGTACTCTTTGGGGTTTAACTTGGCAGATGGCTCCAATTCCATTTCACTTACAGCCCCAAACACTGCTTGATGCAAGTTCAGTTTTGGGAATCCTGCTTCTGTAGGGTTCCAGGATGCCAAAGGGCAATGAGGTAGACAATTTTCTGTTTATTATTTAAAATAAGACTTACGTATTATATTAGCAAGCATGTAAAACTTGTGATGTTCCATTTCTGCAAGGGTACGGTAACATAGTAATACCTTTTACACACTGCAATATAAAACTGTTTTGGACTTCCCTGGTGGTCCAGTGGTTAGGACTCTGTGCTCCCAATACAGGGAGCACAGGGTCGATCACTGTTTGGGGAACTAGGATCCTGCATGCCACACAGCGAGGCCAAACAAACAAACAAACAAAAAACTGTTTCAGCCTTTGTGAAAAATAACTTGGCAACACTCATTAAGAACCACAACAAAATTGTTATCCTTTCCCAGGAATTCTTCTTTGAATTTGTCTGACCTAAAGAAATCAACAGAAATTTGGACAAGAATTTATATACAAAGACATTCATTGCAAAGTTATTTGTAATCGCAAAAATTTGGAGTCACCCTAACTATCTAAAAGTGCAAAATGACTGAGTAAATTATTTCATGGTCTTACTAGTGAATTCATATAGCTGTTTCAGTGTTTTTGGAATTGGAGTAAAATTTAATGATGCACGTAAATGTTCATTATATATATATATATAT
The DNA here is from genome assembly GCF_011762595.2 of Tursiops truncatus. Classification (NCBI taxonomy): domain Eukaryota; kingdom Metazoa; phylum Chordata; class Mammalia; order Artiodactyla; family Delphinidae; genus Tursiops; species Tursiops truncatus. The sequence continues at coordinate 157,574,305 of NC_047035.1, read as the reverse complement.
TTTTTCTTTTGGCGGTACGCGGGCCTCTCACCGCTGTGGCCTCTCCCGTTGCGCCACAGGCTCAGCGGCCATGGCTCACGGGCCCAGCCGCTCCGCGGCATGTGGGATCTTCCCAGACCGGGGCACGAACCCGTGTCCCCTGCATCGGCAGGCGGACTCCCAACCACTGTGCCACCAGGGAAGCCCCATAATATTTTTTAAAATTAGGACACAAAATCACATATAAGGGGTAATGCCAATTCTGTAAATATACGCGTAGAGAAAAGGACGTGTGGATAGACAACAAAATGTTAATAGTGGTGAGATTTCAATATAAGTATAATGGAATTTATAAGAAAAACCATTTAAAAACCTTTTGGGAGGCTTACAGTGATCAAATAGGAAAACATGGCTATTTAGTGTAGCTTTTAATACTCCAAAGAAACAGCCTTCTATTTTTTCAATCTTGTTACTGTATTAGTGAAGAATTTTTAAGAATGTACCCCAAATATGCATATTATTTGTGTATTATATACATTGAGTCATGTACTAGTATATTAGGTACATTATAAAACCTTAGCAAAAAAAAAAAATTAAGACTATAAATAGAAGTTTATACCTGTGTCAACTTCTTTGATTTTAATAGTTTATTTTGTGTACTTCCTGATTGCTTCCACTCTACTTTGGAGATTTAGATCTCAAAGAAATAGAGGAAAAATGAAAAAAAAACACAAAAGGCACCCCACCATTTCTACTTTTCTAAGAGTGATTAAAACTAACTTATTTTGCTCTCTTAAAATAGGGCACAGGATGCAACATTTGAGTGAAGGAAGCAAAGGTCGGCAAGTGGGAAGTGGAGGTGATGGGGAACGCTGGGGTTCAGACAGAGGGTCGAGGGGCAGCCTCAACGAGCAGATCGCTCTCGTGCTCATGCGCCTGCAGGAAGACATGCAGAACGTCCTTCAGAGACTCCACAAACTGGAGACGCTGACGGCATCGCAGGTAGCCTTCCTCGTTTGTCTTGTCTTTATCTGCTGTTGATCCCATCAAACAGTGTGTAATTGGAATCTGTGTTAATCTGATTTAAATGAACCATACAAATGATACCCAAAGCTTATTTTAGCAGTTAAGTAAGATTATATATTTAGGGAACCAGGCTCAGATTATGTTTTATCAAGAGGTATATGGTGTGTTCCAATGATAAGAATATTCAAATACACTGATTTGAGTGGTTTTGCTAAGAAAGAGACAAATTCTGGATCCACAAAATGCTAAACAGTAACAGTTTACAAAATGCTTTTTCTTGTTAAACGTGTGATTTTTTGGTATGTGCATTTAATATCTGTCTTTCTTGCTAGACTATAAACACCGTGATTGTAGGGACTATATATATACTATTTTATTTACTGCTAAAGGACAGAGCCTTGTTCCAAGGAGGCGGGACAATAAATATCTGCTGTTAGATTAAAAAAAAATCTGATTTACACACATCAATGGAGTTTAATGGTTTTAAAAGGATCTACTTTTGAAAATATTATTTCAGAAAAGACTGACCCAAAAGCCAAATACCACTTAAAATAATTGGAATTTTTCAGCATATAAAGTTAGCAGTACCATGTTGGAGACAGGAAGAAGAACCCGAGAAGAATAAGTGTTGAACAGTGCAGTTTGTGGCACTAATAGAGACCACAGCTAATGTCCTAGGGTTCACCATTGAAGGGCCATCCTTTTGTAGTAAGCGTTGTCTTCTATCTTGACCTCTTTTTAAAATGCTGTGGAGGTAATACACTAACTTACCCATTCTTTACTGTAAATTAGTTGTAGGCTCAAAACTTTCAAGCCAGAGAGAAATGTAGAGTTATGATTTGACCCCCACTATGGTTTGCTATAGCTTATCAGGAATCTCCAAAACAAATATTTGGATATTGTTCACATAATCTTTACACTTTTACAGTTTTAATAATCAAGGCTATAGTTCTCAAATATGTTTGTAAGTTGGTAGTTTATATGGAAATCAAGGAATTAATAAATGTTGAGTAAGTAATTTAATAAGAATGTAAAAGAAGTAATTAATGGTTCTGATTAAGGTTTTATTTTGATAACTTTATATTATTTGAACTATAAAATGTCAGAGATAATTATTTGGCTAGCAATTTTAGGGACTTTTAATTTGGTCACTGTGAGTTTCAGGATAATCGAAGCATAGTTAGCAGAAAAACCGAGAGTAATCCAACATTTCACCCTTTTTTTTTAAAAAAAAGATAGGAAATAGAAAAAATTACTGTATTTTTTTTTCTTTTTGTCAAAGCTAAATCAGTTTCATTTGTGTTGATAGGCAAAATCATCAGCATTACAGACCAGTAATCAGCCCCCTTCGCTGGTAAGAAATTCTTATCTTAAATCTAAGTGCCAGGGTTTCAAATAAGTTACAGTAAATTTAGATTATATGACATCCTTAAAGTACTCCAAATGAAATCTACCCTTTAGAACTTTGAAGTTTAAAATATATTTGTTTTGTACTAAGTCTGAAGTACTTCTGAAAGTCTACTTAACTGAATTATGCTCTAAAATTATCTCCCTCCCTTTAGCAGGAGTGAGATCTATTATTAATTATGTAGTTTCAAAATTATGGTGTGTTTTTAAAATTTATATGTGCAATATGTAATAGATTGGTGACCAGCTTATTTTATTTTCTCAGAGACCATCTTGGTGGCCCTTCGAGATGTCTCCTGGTGCATTAATCTTTGCTATCATATGGCCTTTTATTGCCCAGTGGTTAGTGCATTTATATTACCAAAGAAGGAGAAGGTAATACGATAGTTTTATAATTCAAAGTGGTATGTAAACTCTTAGAATCTATAGCAGACAGAGCTTTCAGCGGCAGTTAGGGAGATAGGTCCATTTTATAGATAGTCATACTGAGCATTCTGTACTGATCCTGAGACTACCTTGGAAATGATATCTAGTGGGTTTTTAGATACTTGTTAGATTAAAATTTTTTCACTTGAGAGCATCTGATGTATTTGTACACTTCTGATTTATGCAACAGCAAGAAAATGATTACAGGCTTAAGTTTTATGTCTTATGAAGAAACAGTGTTCTCAAAGTATGATTTTTGGGGGGAGCCCTTTGCTAATATTAAAGGACAACAGATAAGAAAACTAATAATGCCTGCATGCTCTCTGTACCTTAGAAATATAGACATTGGCATTTCAGAAAATGTTCATCCTGGTGGTTGACTAGAAATAGGGCTTATTCTAATTTGAGGGCCAGAATTCCAGTTTGGATGCCAGGAAATAACTCAGGTAAGTCTGAGAATAACAGGTTCGAATCCTTGCAAGTGCTCTGAGATTGTCTAGATGAGGAATAACCTGAGGCCAAAACTCTTGGGTTCAAGAAAATCATTAAAAGCATTTTTTTGGACACTATGTAAGCTGAATTACTTTCCCTGGATGGGCAGATGAACAAATATTTGTCATTCGTGGCCTCACTGATTATGTTTCTGGTGTTTCATCACCATTTCCCATTAAGTCACAACAGATGGGGAAAAGAGATAGGGTATTAGGTGGTAACATTTTAAGTGCTCTCTTACATATGTGCAGTAGAAACACATTTTTAAAAAATCTACAAGTTTAAATAATTATAGGTCTGTTGTGCCTCTACCAAAGAACCCACGTTTCTAATTACTGCACGTGATAACAAAAGCAAAAACCAAACATTTACCCTTCTCCTACGTCAAAGGGCTAAGCAGCACACTAGTCTAAGTGCTCCAGTGAGAATGCTTTATAGTAGAGAAAAGGAAATGCATGTGGCCTTAGGTGACTTGGTTTAGTCTTCCTTGTTCTCTGCTTATGTTAAGACTGTTTGATTTATGTTCATAAATGAACTCAATACGTTTTCTGGTACATTAATGTTCTTGGAATATTCTTGCTCACTTAAAAAACTTTTGTGGGATTTCAGAAGCCTAAGTTGCCTTCTCAGTATCATTTACCCCCTTTCTAAGCCATCTGTGTATGTGTCATTTCAGCTGTTAAGATACAGACCTTGGGACTATATCTATAGATATAGACTGTAGACTGTGGTCCAGTGGTTAAGAATCCGCGCATCCAATGTAGGGGGTGTGGGTTCAATCCCTGGCTGGGGAACTAAGATCCTGCATGCTGCATGACATGGCCAAAAAAAGGGGAAAACAAGATATAGACCTTAATTTAAATCCTTTCTTTTCTTTTTTCACACGTTTTCTGTTTCTCCTGTGATGGTTGGGTGCTATACAGTGTTTTAAATCCTAATATCCCTGATAATAGGAGGAAAAAAGAACCAAACTTTTTTCAATATGTGGTTATACTGGATTTAAGCTGCTGGCAACAGTGGTGCTAACGGGAGGTGTTTACATGTTTTGCAATGCATTTCAAAGTTCTTTTTCATGTTTTACTTTGTAGAAAGTTGGGGATTGGAGAATAGAGAAGTTCAACACACAACAAAAACCCTAAAGTTTACTTTGATTAATAATTTATTTCATGCTTAAGGTTGAAGCAGCTTGTCAGTTTATTAAAGACTGAAAAAACAAACTGTACTTTGCTTCAGCAGTCATGGAAAATGGCAGTTTTTCTAAAATTTATTTTTTTTTAATGTTCCTTACTTGTAAAAGTATATGCCGTTTCTCCTAAGTATTCCTTTCAGTTTTTGACAGATGTCTCTGAATGGAGAAACTTTTCTCTGTTCCTAATTTTCTACTTTGTTATTATTGAATCTTTATCCAGTTTTCCAATGTATGTTAGGTATTTAATCCTTCAAAGTTGTAAATTATTAGTGCTCTGCAACTGCATTTTGATGAGACATAGTGTTTTTATGTATTGTTTACTTATATATGTAAGGAGTCAACTGGGGTTGGCGATGGAAACAAGTTTTGGCTTGAGGGGATTTAGGCATCTTTTAATCTGGCAGTGTTTAACAGGTTTTAATCTGACAGTTATAGGAAAGAAGACTAGAGAACATTGTGCATGGTTTAGAGAAGACAGGTCTGTGTTAGAGATGAAGAGAAAGATTTAAAAATCCTCTTAGGATGGGAAAAGTGTGGCCAGGAGAGGGTGTGCCCTACTTATAACAGGGCCCACCCTGTACCTCATCCTCTAGCACAGTGTCTGGCATGTTTTAGGCTTTCAATAAATATGTGCTGAATACCTGGCTGAAGGCCCACTCTTGGCAGGATGGCAGCCGAAGTACCATGTGACATGGAGAAGCTTTGATGTTGTTTAACATCTGGATGCAAACACACACTGAGATAATCCTATACACATGTAAAATAAGTGGTTATCTATTTGTGGTAAGCTTTAAAAAAAAATTTTTTTTTTACATGAAAAGTAATACTTAAGGTCCACTGCTTGATTCTTTTTTCCCCAGTATAGAAGAATATAAATTTTTTATAGTTGATTTACAATGTTAATTTCTGCTATACAGCAGAGTGATTCAGTTATACATATATATACATTCTTTTTTTTATATTCTTTTCCATTATGGTTTATCATAGGATATTGAATATAGTTCTCTGTGCTATACAGTAGGACCTTGTTGTTTATCCATTCTATATATAATAGCTTACATCAGAAAAATATAAATTTAAAAGTAAAAGAGATCTCATATCACTCTGCAGGGGATCTGAAAAACATTCTTTCTGTATGTGCTATGAAGAGTATCATCTGCAGACCTGTTCAAAATTAGGCCCTGAACAGCCTCCTATGGTACTACCTCTCCTCAATTACCTAACCTGGTCATTCTGCTATTAAAATTATCCATGAGTTAAATACTGAAACCAGGCCAGTTTTTTTTTTTTTTTTGGCCGCAGGGCGGCAGCTCGCAGAATCTTAGTTCCCCAACCAGGGGTCGGACCCAGGCCTACGGTGGTGAAAGCACCGAGTCCTAACCACTGGACCTCCAGGGAATTCCCTGAAAGCAGACCTTTTAAGTCCACAAGACTATTCTTAATCTATTACACAAAGACCTTACTTCTCAGATACTGCATTTTTTACAAACTGAAGGTTTGTGGCAACCCTGTCACAAGGCTGTCAGTACCGCTTTCCCAACAGCATTCACTCACTTCATGTCTCTGTGTCATATTTTGGTAATTCTTGAAATATCTCAGACTTTTTCATTATTATTATATCTGTTATGGTGATCTGTGATTAGTGATCTTTGATGTTGCTACTATGACTTGCCAAAGGCTCAGATGATGGTTAGCATTTTTTAGCAATAAAACATTTTTTTAATGATTTTTTAAGGGATTTTTATTTTTTGGCTGCGTTGGGTCTTCGTTGCTGCACGTGGGCTTTCTTTAGTTGCAGCAAGTGGGGGGGCTACTCTTTGTTGTGGTGCGCGGGCTTCTCACTGCAGTGGCTTCTCTTGTTGCAGAGCACAGGCTCTAGGCGCGCAGGCTTTAGTAGTGGTGGCACGTGGGCTCAGTAGTTGTGGCTTGTGGGCTCTAGAGCGCAGGTTCAGTAGTTGTGGCACACAGGCTTAGTTGCTCCTAGGCATGTGGGATCTTCCCGGACCAGGGCTTGAACCCATGTCCCGTGCATTGGCAGGCAGATTCTTAACCACTGCACTACCAGAGAAGCCCAATAAAGCATTTTTAAATTAAGGTATGTACAGTTTTTTAAGCCATAATGCTATTGCCACTTCATAGACCACAGTAGAGTGTAAACTGTTATATGCACTGGCAAACCAGAAAAGTTGTGTGACTCACTTGATTGCGATATTAGCTTTATTGCGATGGTCTGGAGCCGAACCTGCATGATCTTCAAGGTCTGCCTATAATTTGAAGGAAAGGATGTTTCTAACCACTTTCCTTTATCAGTCTGTCCAGGTTCATAAATGTGCTGGTAGGTGGTTTCCTTAGAGACAATGAGCTTTCAGTTTTTATTTAATAAAAACTGGATAGGGTGGGACAGGTCTCAGGAGAAACATTCTTCAGATGGAGCCTGGGGAAGGTGATACTGGACCAAAAATTCAGGCCCAGGCTTCTGAGGCAGGGAAAGAATCTCAGCAGTCCAGGCAGAGCAGAGTTCAGTGGGCTGGGGAAAGGCAAAAGGTTATTCCTGTTTTCTTACCTGTTGTTTTCTGTAACTTTTCTTCTCTTATCACAATATACCCTACATTTTACAAGTTAATTTTTTATAAAAGGAGAGAAAGAGCTCACTAAGTGCCTGGAAAACATCCCAAAATTCCAAAGATAGTGATAATGACTTATGTCTCTTCTATTTCACTATTACACCTGAAGGTTGGGGGGTTCATAGACCAAGTTGTGTGTTTTTTGGTAAATCTACAGATTTGGTAAATCCTGTATAGCAATCTGCATCACGTGGGTTCTTAGTAAGTGTTGCTAACTGTTCAGGCACCTCCCAACTAGCATTTCTGCTGAAGTCTCACTCAGGCAGTCTTTACAACCACCCAGGATTCTCTTCCTCCAGGGGCCGTTTTTCTTCATGCCAGAGTAATCTCCTCCTATTATGTGAAAATCCAACTGATTATTTAAAATGTCACTCCTGCCAAGGTGTACATAAGATTTCTGCAGAGGATAAGGAGTGGTCTGATTATTTAAAAGATCATTCCTGCCAAGGGGGTTGCATAAGGGCGTTTCTACAGAGGAGAGGAATAAACTTGTAATGAGAGAGTTTCAGGCATTTTGGCATCTGGAATGCTGAGGAGGATATAGAGATTTTACAGCTGTGGGTCCTTTCCCAGAACTCAGATCAGATGTGATTGTCGTGCTCACAAGCCCATTCTTCTCTGGTAGCTCACTCTGCTATCAGTAAAACCATCAGATTATACACATCTGAGTTGTTGGTTTATATGTCCCTCCCATCCCCATCCTATCAACTAAACTGAGAGCTTTTTTGAGGGCTAAAAGCCTGCCTCAGAGATGTCTGAATCTCCAGTACCTGGCACAGTGCCTGGAAAATAACAGATACATAATATGTGTTGATTAAATGAACAGTCCAGGTTGTGTATCTGTCAACCTTCTGTTGTTTTATGAAGTTTTTTGTTTCAAAACTTTCCATTTTGATAAAGTTATGAAAAAATCTGAACTGTGGAATAGCCAACTAGAAAAAGGTGAGAATCTAGAAGCTGTGAGAGGAATGTACATTTAAATCGTTTGTTAGAAACTACTTGGTAATGTCATCACTTGCAGTTGGATCTTTCCTATCGAGCTCTAAGTGACATGAAGTAACTTCATAAGGATCATTTGTAATTTTATGGTCTTATTTTGAATTTGAATATTATTATTATGTTACCATCAGCGAATTCTTTGGTATCGATATGTTTCATATTCAGGTTGTATTTATACTCATAGGACATTGTTTTTTTCCTTTCTTTTCAAAGAAAATTGAACTGAAGAAAATATTTTCCTGAAGAAGATTACTGGGCCTGGATGACCTCGGGATGAAATAGATTGTGGAGCTCACACGAAACTCCTAGTTTGTGATGATTACATTTCTTTTTGTTGTCCAGTAGTTTGGTTTGTGTACATATATACATATATATATTTTGCACTACACAAATGATAACATTTTAAGGACTAATATTGCTGATACTTGAATAATCAATCTCAACTAGGTTATAAGTAATAGACTTAGATTTACCCTACCCTTGAACTTGAAGGACATTAAATTATTAATTATTGTTTGGTAACATGTTTACCTGATTATCTCCCATAGAGAAATATAAGCTGCTTTTCCAAGGTACAGTTATGATAATAAGAACAGATTAATAACTGGGTATTTTTAATTTTCTAAATTAAATATGAGAAAGTATGCAAACCAGGAGTGAATTTCAAATGAGATGAAATCGACTTTCTTAGTCACTGAACCACCATGCGATTCAGTAGAAAACGACTGGAAGAATCTTCTCCACATCCACTTTGTGGGCTGCCCATAATCTTTCTTGGGCATGCACATCTCTAACTTTAGTATTCAGGCATCATTATGACAAAGTAGAGCCCTATGTACTAGGCTTTGTTTTTACAAATGATTCACAGAATAGACATAACCTGCTAATGGAAATGATGAAGAATGGGCTTAACGTGTTCTGAACCTGCAGATCATTAATAAGATTTGTATTCAATCATATACATGGATTCCTTTGTAATAATTTTCCTTTAACTGAGGACATCTTGTTTCTGCTTCATAGGGTGCTTTGAAATATAAAATGAAAACTTATTTATACTGTTTTTACAAAGGTCAAAGAGGAAACACATGAAAATCACTTTTCTGCAACTGGTAAACCACACAGACCGGACTCTTAACCTCTTAGTGCCTCAGTTTTTCCTTCGGGGTATAATATTGGAGATACACCTATTTCACAAGGGGTATTGGAGAGATCTGCAAGCTAGCAGGCCATATGCTTCCATTTGAATAAGACATACCCAACTAATGTAAATTTGTGTCTCTCCTCCACCTCCCACATTTAGATTAAGAAGAAGACTGTAATTTAGATCCTTGAAGGCTTTGTTTGGAATTATCCTTCCTGCATGCCTTTTAAAACTCCCTGCTCATGTAGATGTACCTTATGCTTTAAAGATTTCTCTGATACAAAGGTTTAGTATCAGATAATTTTTTTAAATTCTTGGTATGTGTGATGTTGGGTTTAGCATCATGTGTTCAGGGTGTTCTCAATAAGAGAGAAAGTAATCCATCCCTAGTCTAGAGGGTGGTTCTTTGTTTACCTGAAGAAAAAAGTATAAGAATACAATTTGCTTTTCTGAAGACTCTTTTTTTCCTTATTTTTTTTGTTACATGTAACTTGATGTATTTTATTTTTTAATCCCATCTTGATTAAAATGTATCTGTCTAAAGAGATATACTAATATTTGCTTTTTAAAAGCTGTCCTCTATTTATTTAGGGAAAAGAAATGAAGCCAGTAACTGAATTATATGTAAAAATAAAATTTAGACCTGTGGGTCTGGAGTTATTTTTAAAAATTAGCTATCAATCTGGTATCAGAAAATGGTGGCTTTTCTCTTAGTATATAAATAAATAAGATGCAAAGTAAGAATGTAAGCAGTTGTGATTCATTACAAGCAGTTGGAGGTAACTAACTCCTAGGGATAACCATTTGTATCCTATTCCAAAGTCTTATTTTATAGTTTGAAAAGCACTTTGCACACAGTTCTTGTATATACAAGTAAAGACGTAATTATAGGATGTAGTGTTACTGCTTTGTTTAACAAGAACCTCATTTAAAATTGACAGCTATGGTATTTTTTTAATGATCTACTTCTTTTCTGTTTCTTTATTGTAAAATTAAGTTAAAAATAAAAGGTTAATGAAAAATGTTATGGTTTTTATTCCTTGTTACTGTTAGAAGTGCAGTGATTATATAAGGATTAAATGAGAATAAATAGTAGGGGTTCATAGGAAGTAATTGTGCCTCGTTCAAAATAAAGCCATGCTATTACATGTAATTTTATAAAAATCAGAAACAGGCTGAAGTTGAACTCATTTAGTCATCTGGCTGAAAATGTTACTTATCGTGTCAAAATCTTAGTTTCAATTCTTACTCCAAATAGGTAGCTTCCCATAGCCACTCAGTGTGGCCTTAGTCAGCCATGTTAAATACATACAGTTTGTCTTAGGTAGAAAATGGTGAGAAGGTTTTATGTTTTTAATACAAATGTATAACTTGTAACTTCTCCACATAGTGATAAAAGTGATGTTAGCTATTTGTAACATTAAGATACCAGTGTTCTGGGGCCTGTAATAGGAAGCTAACTGCAGTGGCTTGAGTTTTTTCTCCTCATATACAAGGAGTCCAGAGGTAGGAAGTCCAGGGCTGGTAAGGTGCTTCCACAATGTCCTTAGGGACACAGGTTCCTTCTGTCTTTCTCTTCTATCATCTTTAGGGTGTGGGCCTTGTCTTGTTCACTAAATGGCTGCTGTACATCTCGGTCCAATGTCTACATTACAGGTAGGCAAAGATCCTTATCCGATCGGGAAACAGTAACTTTCCTGGAAATCTCACACAGGATACTCCTTCTCCATCTACTTGGCTAGAACTGGGTCTCATAATTATATCTTTGTCTATTAGAAAGAATATTATTTAAAGAATAAAATTGTTTATATAGATATAATTTTACAAATTTAATTTTGCCCATACACAGGAAAGGCCATGTCTTTTGGCCTTTAATACACTTAACTGAGTTCTCTTCTTTATCTATTTTTCTTTTCTGCTTCTCAACCCTTGTTTTCCCACTGACCTTCTCTCTCTCCATTAATCCTCCTTCCCAATGGAACCACTTTTTCAAGCTGAAAAACGGTGTTCTTTTCCTTTTTCAAAAGAAACAACTAAAAGAACTTTTAAATACGTACATAATACAGGCGAGGTGTAGCCATTGTTATTTTCTCTGCCCAGCACCTGTCCCTCCTCCTCCTGATAACAGCATCACTCTCCTTGCCCTTCCCTGTAGCACAGAGCTCCTCTTCCTCCACTGTAATCCTGCCCCACCCCCTGAGCCACAGTAATGGGCATGTGACTCAGACCTGGCCAGTGTCTATCTCATTCTCCTCCTGACCACAGTGACAGTCCTAGGAAGGGGTGTATGACCATCAGTGAAGCAGTCAGAGTTATTCTCTGGATTTATTTCAGGAAACTAGAGAGAGCATTTTGCCTTTTCACAGAATATTACATAGTTGGGATCATACAGTATGTAGCCCTTTCAGAATGGCTTCTTTCACTTTGCAATATACTTATATATTTATGGTTCCTCCATGTAATTTCATGTATTCATAGCTCATTTATTTTTATGTTTTTATAGCTGTGTGTCAATAAAGTTTTACTTACAAAACAAGTAGGGGGCCGTATTTGTCCCATGGGCTGTAGTTTGCTGACTTCTGATTTAGGTAATTCATTTCTTTTTAGCACTGATTAATATATCATTGTCTGGATGTACTAGAGTTTATTTATCCGTTCACCTATTGAAGGATATCTTGGTTGCTTCCAAATTTTAGTAATGATGAATAAAGCTGCTATCAACATCTGTGCATAGGTTTTCGTGTGGTCATAAGTTTTCAACTCATTTGGGTAAATACTAAAGAGCTGATTGCTGGATTGCATGGTAAAGTTACGTTTAGTTTTGTAATAAACCACCAAACTGTCTTGCAAAGTGGCTGTACCATTTTGCATTCCCACCAGTAATGAATAAGAGTTCCTGTTGCTCCCCATCTTTGCCAGCATTTGGTATTGTCGGTGTTTTGGGTTTTAGCCATTCTGATAGGTGTGTAGTGGTATCTCGTTGTTGTGTTCTCTTTCTCCTTGAATTACAGGCTGTAAGGTTATTACCAGGGAGATCCTGGGGCTGTATATCCTGCCACTTGGAGGAACCTTAGATAATAAGGCCAACATCTAGACCTGGGAACTTAGACAAGGGTCAGAAACAGTGAATTCAAGTCCTTTAATCCAGTTAATTCTGAAAACACTACCCCTATGTTTATACAGTTTGTTTACATGGGTTAATAAATTTGCCTTCTTACTTAAGGCAGTTTAAGGTAGGTTTCTGACACTTGGAACCAGAGTCCTGACTAGTATAGAAAATGCATGATTGTCAGGACTGAGTGTAGGCTCTGAAGCCAAACTGTGTAGGTTCAAATTCTCTGCAATCATGGGAAGTCCCTTACCTTATGTTTCAGTTTTCGTATGTATACAATGTGGATAAAAATACCTCATAGAGAGCTTCCCTGGTGGCGCAGTGGTTGAGAGTCCGCCTGCCGATGCAGGGGACACAGGTTCATGCCCCGGTCCAGGAAGATCCCATGTGCCGCAGAGCGGCTGGGCCCATGAGCCATGGCCGCTGAGCCTGCGCGTCCGGAGCCTGGGGGAGGTCACAACAGTGAGAGGCCCGCGTACCGCAAAAAACAAAAAACAAAAAACAAAAAACCTCATAGAATTAATATATGTATAAAATACGTAGAACAATGTTCAGGATACAGTAAGTACTTTGTAACTGATAGCTACTGTGATGGTAATAATAATGACTGGGGTTATTATTTCACTATCAGTACATAAGAATCCAAATCCCTTTTGCAGAGGTAGACACTGGAAATGTTGTTGCAAATGTACCAAAAAATTTTTTTTTTCTTTTTTAACAATAGCTAGTTTCTACCATTTATGCTCTGGATACTATTCCTTTCCTTAAAAACTTTGCCATTTTTTTCTGCCCCAGAGGCAACTACTTTCAGCACATTGGGTGATTGTTTTGTACTTACCTCCAAGGTTCTAAATGATATGTTTGAACTGCTCCTTTATTTTTTTTTAAACATGTTTATTGGAGTATAATTGCTTTACAATTATAAATTACAGTGTTGTGTTAGTTTCTGCTGTATAACAAAGTGAATCAGCTATATGTATACGTATATCCCCATATCCCCTCCCTCTTGCATCTCCCTCCCACCCTCCTTATCCCAACCCTCTAGGTGGTTGCAGAGCACCGACCTGATCTGCCTGTGCTATGCAGCTGCTTCCCAATAGCTATTTTACATTTGGTAGTATATATATGTCAGTGCTACTCTCTCACGTTGTCCCAGCTTACCCTTCCCCCTCCCTGTGTCCTCAAGTCCATTCTCTACATCTGCATCTTTATTCATGTCCTGCCCCTAGGTTCATCAGAACCATTTTTTGTTTTTAGATTCCATATATATGTGTTACAATATGGTAGTTGTTTTTCTCTTTCTGCCTTACTTCACTCTGTATGACAGACTCTAGGTTCATCCACCTCACTACAAATAACTCAATTTCATTTCTTTTTATGGCTGAGTAATATTCCATTGTATATATGTGCCACATCTTCTTTATCCATTCATCCGATGGTGGACACTTAGGTTGTTTCCATCTCCTGGCTATTGTAAATAGAGCTGCAATGAACATTTTGGTACATGACTCTTTTTGAATTATGGTTTTCTCAGGGTATATGCCCAGTAGTGGGATTGCTGGGTCATATGGTAGTTCTATTTGTAGTTTTTTAAGGAACCTCCATACTGTTCTCCATTGTGTCTGTATCAATTCACATTCCCACCAACAGTGCAAGAGGGTTCCCTTTTCTCCACACCCCCTCCAGCATTTATCGTTTGTAGATTTTCTTGACAATGGCCATTCTGACTGGTGTGAGGTGATACCTCATTGTAGTTTTGATTTGCATTTCTCTAATTAGTGATGTTGAGCATCCTTCCATGTGTTTGTCGGCAATCTGTATATCTTCTTTTGAGAAATGTCTATTTAGGTCTTCTGCCCATTTCTAGATTGGTTTGTATGTTTTTTTGATATTGAGCTGCATGAGCTGCTTGTATATTTTGGAGAGTAATCCTTTGTCAGTTGTTTTGTTTGCAAGTATTTTCTCCCATTCTGAGGGTTGTCTTTTCGTCTTTTTTATGGTTTCCTTTGTTGTGCAAAAGCTTTTAAGTTTCATAAGGTCCCATTTGTATATTTTTGTTTTTATTTCCATTTCTGTAGGAGGTGGGTCAAAAAGGATCTTGCTGTGATTTATGTCATAGAGTGTTCTGCCTATGTTTTCCTCTAAGAGTTTTAGAGTGTCTGGCCTTACATTTAATTCTTTAATCCATTTTGAGTTTATTTTTCTGTATGGTGTTAGGGAATGTTCTAATTTCATATTTGCACATGTAGCTGTCCAGTTTTCCCAGTACCACTTATTGACGAGGCTGTCTTTCCTCCATTGTGTGTTCTTGCCTCCTTTATCAAAGATAAGGTGACCATATGTGTGTGGATTTATCTCTGAGCTTTCTATCTTGTACCATTGATCTATATTCCTGTTTTTGTGCCAATACCATACTGTCTTGATTACTGTAGCTTTGTAGTATACTCTGAAGTCAGGGAGCCTGATTCCTCCAGGTCTGTTTTTCTTTCTCAAGATTGCTCTGGCTATTCGGGGTCTTTTGTGTTTCCATACAAATTGTGCAGTCTTTTTGTTCTAGTTCTGTGAAAAATGTCATTGGTAGTTTGATAGGGATTGCATTGAATCTGTAGATTGCTTTGGGTAGTATAGTCATTTTCACAATGTTGATTCTTCCAATCCAAGAGCATAGTATATCTCTCCATCTGTTTGTATCATCCTTAATTTCTTTCATCAGTGTCTTATAGTTTTCTGCATACAGGTCTTTTGTCTCCTTAGGTAGGTTTATTCCTAGGTATTTTATTCTTTTTGTTGCCATGGTAAATGGGAGTGTTTCCTTCATTTCTCGTTCAGATTTTTCATCATTAGTGTATAGGAATGCAAGAGATTTCTGTGCATTCATTCTGTATCCTGCTACTACCAAATTCATTCATTAGCTCTAGTTTTCTGGTAGCATCGTTAGGATTCTCTGTGTATAGTATGTTGTCTGCAAACAGTGACAGCTTTACTTCTTCTTTTCCAATTTGGATTCCTTTTATTTCTTTTTCTTCTCTGACTGCTGTGGCTAAAACTTCCAAAACTATGTTGTATAACAGTGGTGACAGTGGGCAACCTTGTCTTCTTCCTGATCTTAGAGGAAATGGTTTCATTTTTTCACCATTGAGAACGATGTTGTCTGTGGGTTTGTCATATATGCCCTTTATTATGTTGAGGTAGGTTCGCTCTATGCCTACTTTCTGTAGAGTTTTTATCATTAATGGGTGTTGAATTCTGTCAAAAGCTTTTTCTGCATCTATTGAGATGATCATATGGTTTTTTTCCTTCATTTTGTTAATATAGTGTGTCACATTGATTGATTTGCATATATTGAAGAAATCTTGCATTCCTGGGATAAACCCCACTTAATCATGGTGTATGATCCTTTTAATGTGCTGTTGGATTCTGTTTGCTAGTATTTTGTTGAGGATTTTTGCATCTACATTTATCAGTGATATTGGCCTGTAGTTTTCTTTCTTTGTGACATCTTTGTCTGGTTTTGGTATCAGGGTGATGGGGGCCTCATAGAATGAGTTTGGGAGTGTTCCTCTCTGCTATATTTTGGAAGAGTTTGAGAAGGATAGGTGTTAGCTCTTCTCTAACTGTTTGATAGAATTTGCCTGTGAAGCCATCTATGGTCCTGGGCTTTTGTTTGTTGGAAGATTTTTTTTTTTTTTTTTTGTGGTACACGGGCCTCTCACTGTTGTGGCCTCTCCTGCTGCGGAGCACAGGCTCCGGACACGCAGGCTCAGCGGCCATGGCTCACGGGCCCAGCTGCTCCACGGCATGTGGGATCTTCCCAGACCGGGGCACGAACCCGTGTCCCCTGCATCGGCAGGCGGACTCTCAACCACTGCGCCACCAGGGAAGACTGGTTGGAAGATTTTTAATCACAGTCTCAATTTCAGTGCTTGTGACTGGTCTGTTTATATTTTCTATTTCTTCCTGGTTCAGTCTCAGAAGGTTGTGCTTTTCTAAGAATTTGTCCATTTTTTCCAGGTTGTCCATTTTATTGGTATAGAGTTGCTTGTAGTAATCTCTCATGATCCTTTGTACTTCTGCAGTGTCAGTTGTTACTTCTCCTTTTTCATTTCTAATTCTATTGATTTGAGTGTTCTCCCTTTTTTTCTTGATGAGTCTGGCTAATGGTTTATCAATTTTGTTTATCTTCTCAAGGAACCAGCTTTTAGTTTTATTGATCTTTGCTACTGTCTCCTTCATTTCTTTTTCATTTATTTCTGATCTGATCTTTATGATTTCTTTCCTTCTGCTAACTTTGGGTTTTTTTTTTGTTCTTTCTCTAATTGCTTTAGGTGTAAGGTTAGGTTGTTTATTTGAAATGTTTCTTGTTTCTTGAGGTAGGATTGTATTGCTATAAACTTCCCTCTTAGAACTGCTTTTGCTGCATCCCATAGGTTTTGGGTCATCGTGTTTTCATTGTCATTTGTTTCTAGGTATTTTTTGATTTTCTCTTTGATTTCTTCAGTGATGTCTTGGTTATTTAGTAGCATAATGTTTAGCCTCCATGTGTTTGTATTTTTCAGCTTTTTTCCTATAATTGGTATCTAGTCTCATAGTGTTGTGGTCAGAAAAGATACTTGATATGATTTTAATTTTCTTAAATTTACCAAGGCTTGATTTGTGACCCAACGATATGGTCTATGGTGTATCCTGTAGAATGTTCCATGAGCACTTGAGAAGAAAGCGTATTCTGTAGTTTTGGGATGGAATGTCCTATAAATATCAATTAAGTCCATCTTGTTTAATGTGTCATATAAAGCTTGTGTTTCCTCAGTTATTTTCATTTGGATGATGTGTCCATTGGTGAAAATGGGGTGTTAAAGTCCCCTACTACTATTGTGTTACTGTCGATTTCCCCTTTTATGGCTGTTAGCATTTGCCTTATGTATCGAGGTGTTCCTATGTTGGGTGCATAAATATTTACAATTGTTTTATCTTCTTCTTGGATTGATCCCTTGATCATTATGTAGTGTCCTTCTTTGTCTCTTGTAATAGTCTTTATTTTAAAGTCTATTTTGTCTGATATGAGAATTGCTACTCCAGCTTTCTTTTGATTTCCATTAGCATGGAATATCTTTTTCCATCTCCTCACTTTCAGTGTGTATGCGTCCCTATGTCTGAAGTGGGTCTCTTATAGACAGCATATGTATGGGTCTTGTTTTTGTATCCATTCAGCCAGTCTGTGTCTTTTGGTTGGAGCATTTAATCCCTTTACATTTAAGGTAATTATCGATATGTATGTTCCTATTAC
This sequence comes from Tursiops truncatus, assembly GCF_011762595.2. Taxonomy (NCBI): domain Eukaryota; kingdom Metazoa; phylum Chordata; class Mammalia; order Artiodactyla; family Delphinidae; genus Tursiops; species Tursiops truncatus. Next base: position 157,556,626 of record NC_047035.1, on the reverse strand, counting down.
CATTTCCTTAATTGTTTTGCGTTTGTTTTTGTAGCTCTTTTCCTTCTCTCATGTTTCCTGCCTAGAGAAGTTCCTTTAGCATTTGTTGTAAAGCTGGTTTGGTGGTGCTGAATTCTAACTTTTGCTTGTCTGTAAAGGTTTAAATTTCTCCATCAAATCTGTATGAGATCCTTGCTGGGTCGAGTAATCTTGGTTGTGGGTTTTTCCCTTTCATCACTTTAAATATGTCCTGCCACTCCCTTCTGGCTTGCAGAGTTTCTGCTGAAAGATCAGCTATTAACCTTATGGGGATTCCCTCGTATGTTATTTGTTGCTTTTCCCTTGCTGGTTTTAATATTTTTCCTTTGTATTTAATTTTTGATAGTTTGATTAATATGTGTCTTGGCATGTTTCTCTTTGGGTTTATCCTGTATAGTACTCTCTGTGCTTCTTGGACTTGATTGATTGACTATTTCCTTTCCCATGTTAGGGTAGTTTTCAACTATAATCTCTTCAAATATTTTCTCAGACCCGTTCTTTTTCTCTTCTTCTTCTGGGACCCCTGTAATTAGAATATTGGTGCATTCAATGTTGTCCCAGAGGTCTCTGAGACTGTCCTCAATTCTTTTCATTCTTTTTTCTTTATTCTGCTCCCTGGCAGTTATTTCCACCATTTTATCTTCCAGCTCACTTATCCATTCTTCTGTCTCAGTTATTCTGTTATTGAGTCCTTCTAGAGTGTTTTTAATTTCAGTAATTATGTTGTTCGTCATTGTTTGTTTGCTTTTTTGAACTGCTACTTTTTGATACTTCTGTTTTGGGAATTATCTATTTACTTCCGTCTACTGAAAAACAATTTTTTTAATTCATTTATTTATTTATTTGGTTACGTCGGGTGTTTGTTGCAGTAGGCGGGTGGGCTCCTTAGTTGCAGGTCACCAGCTTCTTAGTTGCAGCACGTGGGCTCCTTAGTTGCAGCAGGCAAGCTCCTTAGTTGTGGCTTGCTGGGTCCTTAGTTCTGGCATGCAACCTCTTAGTTGCAGCCTGCATGTGGGATCCAGTTCCCAGACCAGGGATTGAACCTGAGCCCCCTGCACTGGGAATGTGGATTCTTAACCACTGTGCCACCACCACCAGGGAAGTCCCCCCGCTACTGAAAATAGAAGATTTCATTCTTTTTCCTTCCTTTGCAGTCACAGCTCATGTGTAAACAGTTTACTGTTTATCAGTTTGTTACTAAAGGATATGGTAAAGGATACAGGTGGACATGTAGATGGAAGAGATGCATAGGGCAAGGTATGCAGGAAGGAGTGTGGAGCTTCTGTGCCCTCTCTGGGGGGCACCATTCTCCCAGCACCTTCACGTGTTCACCGACTAGAAGCTCTCCAAACCCTGTACTTTGGGGATTTTGAGGGAGGATTAGTCACATAGGCACAATCAAATATTAACTCCCTTTCCAGCCCCTCTCCCTTCTCTGGAGAATGGAGGGTGGGGCTGAAAATTCCAAGCTTGTTTGTTTGTTTTTTGGCCCTATGGCATTCAGGATCTTAGTTCCTCGACCAAGGATTGAACCCGTGCCCCTGCAGTGGAAGCGTGAAGTCTTAACCACTGGACCACCAGGGAAGTCCCAGAAAATTCCAAGCTTCTAATCCTGGCTGGGTCTTTCTGTTGACAGGCCCCCCTACAGGAGCCCACCCAGAGTCACCTGATTAGAACAAAGGACATTGCTATCACCCAGGAAATCCCAAGGGAGCCAGAAGCCCTGGGTCAGGAACCAGACTCAAAGACCAAATATGAGAACAAAAAAAATGCTCCTGGTGCTCTTATCCCTTCGGAAATTATTGATAGAAGTATTTTAGGAGCTCTGTGCGGGAACAGGCGGCAGAGACCAATATATATATTTTCTGTTATCTTACCATCCTCTTTTCTTTCTCTTTGGATTCTTATAGGATATTCTCTTTGTTCTGGTGTCTGAAATGTCACTTTGTTGTAAGTTGGGATGTATAGGAAGGGTATTTGCTGCAATGGTGCTATGTAACAAACCAGCTCAAAACTCCCATTCTTTCACCCTCCTCATCCCATCCATCAGTAAGTTGTATTGATTGCACCTTTAAAATGTCTTGAATCCAGGTGGGCTGGTTCAGTAGCCTTCTATTCAGTCTCCCTCCTTCAAAGGTTGCCATGACCAGTCCACTTTCCATAGTTATAAGAATGACCCATCCACAGCTAGCTTGATATTAACTGAAAGGAGGCCTGGTGGAAATGGTAAATATTTGCACAATCTTTTGGACTCTGAGCATGTTCTTCACTGGCTAAAAACAAGATGTTTCTTCCTGGCAAACAGAGTCATCAGACCTGAAAGTGATCTTCAAGATGTTTTGGAGAATAATAGCAGAGTTTTATACAGCAACCATTTCCCAAACCCCAAATTAAGACAAATATTCTGAGAAGTAGTAGGGTACTTAGGGCTCAAATAATGATCATTTATTAAACACCTTTTATGTTTGCTACATACTTTGTATAATTTAATTTAATTTAATTAATTAATTTAATTTAATTAATTTAATTCTGACAAAGGTACACTAAAGTAAATACGTTTTCTATATTTGTTTAACAGTTAGTGGAAGTGGGGGGAAAATTATTTTCAATTAATAAAAATTATATATAGTAATGAATGCAGATTTCTGCTGGCAGAGCAATCTGTGTTCTTCAAAGACATGTATGCACACACATCCATACAACTGCCAAAACACTTCCATTTTTCCATTCTTGTTCTGTCTCAGGTTTTTCCTTAATGAGTATCTGAACCCACAAAAAGGTTTAAGTTTAGATAATAAATCACTTGTTCCCAGCAAACACCATTACAGCATGCAGAATTCCAGGTGGCCATCGCTGCGCCTGCTAGGGCTGCAACAGCAAACTGTTCTTAACTTTTCCACTTAAGGGCACTGTCTCCTGCATTGGGAATAGGTTAAATGTACATCTCCCTTGATTATTCAGTCATGTTTCAAATCCCTGATACGACTGGTGTCCTGGAAGTTCCTCATAATTAATCTTCACAATACAGGTAAACAATCAGAGTTTAATCCACCCAAGGTTTTTTACTCTGGCAGAGCAATGGTTTAAATCATTTGTGCTTGATTCCAAAGCCAGTGTTCTTTCTACTACTTGAAAATTCCATAAGAAGATGACAAATAATCCTAGCTTTTACCTAATTTAAGGGAAAGATGTAATTTACATTAAACAAAGTTTTAATTGTTAACAACTGTATTTTGAACATATTATTGTTAGAAGAGGTAACTATTAGGTGGATTAAATCTGAGTAGTCATTACTAAAACAAGCTCAGTAAAACCATTAAATCATGGATTCAGTTACACTGCAATGATTATTACAGTGTCTCTTTCAGTATAAGAGTTTTAAACTTATATTATCTTCGTCAACTAGATTAGTAACACGGCTCGTACTGGGATGGTGATGGAAAGTAAAAACACTCAAGCCATTTTGCAAAAGGAACAATAGTATTTAATAGATTAACAGAAAATTTACACATGGTACATTTAAATTTGAACTTTTCTCTTTTGGGGGGTAAGTCTGCAAAAAACCTGAATGAATTTAAGATATGACCTGTGAAGCTGAATCGTAGTGTATCTATATTTAAAAGAATGATGTTGACAGAGAATATATCAAAGTATGTTACAATTATATTTATTAAGTGAAAGTAAGTTAGTTATTTTTTTTAAAGAATCCGGCTATTCTGGTAATGCTGCATATGTTTTAAGCAAATTATTTAAAAATGTAAACCATTACATTTTTTGTTAAAATTGAACAAGCTGTTAAAATTGCTACAATATATCTCACCTGAGCTCTCCAGTACTATTTTAAATACATATGTATTGTAGAAAAAGCACCAGAAGCAGTCAAGGCAGCAAAACTGTATTCATAGCAAAATAAGCCAAAACCCTCGTCCTTTTGTTTATTCCTCATTCCCGAAAGGAGTTATATTACTGAATGAAGGAATTTTCCAACTGCATTTTTGAGGTCACAGTTACAGCCTTAAATGATTGGCTTTTGCAGGCAATCAGGTACAGATAAATTACATTAAAATAAAACTGTATGATGTTTTTGTCATATTAACACCAAACTGAATGGTGGACTGAAATGAACAGATGAGAAAGAAAATCAAGCTCGAGGCTCACTCTTTCTCTAAAGTGGTCATGTTTCTAGTTTTACTAAAGCATTGATTTTCATAAAGTGCACTAACAAAATAAATAAGTTGAAAAAAGCTTTGAAGATCTATGTACAACTCTGAGATTAAGATAAATTACTGATTATGTTCTTGATAGCCTTTTAATGCTGTGGAAGCTGTAACATACATGAAAAGCTCATTGATCCGGGTAAAATAATGATTTTTTCCCCCCTTAGATCAATCTAGTATTAAGGCGTATGTAATTATGCTAGCTTATTCCATAAGGCAAGTTTAGATTAAAGGGAAAATTTATGTGCTATAGGCTAAATCCAGATACTGTCAGGTGCTGGGCATTATTCCTGGCTTCAAAATAAGATGTATCAGTTTCATTGTCTGGCTGGGGTATGAAAGGCATCGTTTGATGCTGTAGATTTTCCCAGTCCACATCACTGAAGAGAGGATGATGTTTCAACTCTTAGGAAAAATATCAAACAAAGCAATATTATGACACCATTACCAAAGTCCTATTTTACAGGAATTAAAGAGAGACGGTCTCACATGTAGCTTGCCCTGGTTTACTATGTCCGTTTCACAGACATTTTAAAAACATGTCTCTTTCTTCAACCACATACTTCCCAACAGCACACAGTGTCATTCTGTATGTCACTTGGCATATGACAGGTGCCTTAACAGAAGCTTATCTTTCTCACTGCCTGCATCTTCTCTCAGAATCCCTGACTCGATGAGAGAAGACAGCCTGGCCTACTTCCTGTTCCCCGACACGGCTTCCACACCACTAATCCTAATCTTCCATGATTAATGCCCCACTTCGCATTCCAATTCCTTGCCGCCTGCTTTGATCTCTGTAATCCTCAGCATCGTCACCCTAGATTACTTCAGCAGGAAGCTCATCCTCCAGTCCCTTACTCTCTTCCCTGTGCTCCATCCTTATCCTTCCTGGTAATTTCAACATACACACTGGTGATATTTCTGACACATGCTTTCTCTTCCTGGTTCTTTTATTTCTTTGATTTCACTGACTTGCATCTCTACAACACACCAGCCGCCCAGCAGTATGGCCGCATCCAAGTCTACTGCTTCCACTTACAAAATCTCAAGTTTGCCTTCCTCTTTAACTACATTTTCCTTCTATCTAGTAAAATGAAATCTCTTTTGATCACACAGGTATTTAGCTGGGAGACATAGCCACCCCTCTCCTCAACTATTCACTTCATTAGGCAACAATAAAGACAGCAAAAAAATGAAGTGTCAATTAAGGCAGTATACAAACCAAAAAAGCAATCAAATTTAAGGAAAATATCAGAAGACGACTACACAGACAGGAAAGAATTGTTTGTCTGTATTGGGGGTAATGGGCTGGAAAATCAATATGTATATATGATGGATTTTCCATAAACTAAAAGACTGGTAGGAAAAGGGATAAAAGAGCAAAAATAATTCACATTTAGAGAATTTATTTGTCTCAACGGTTCAAGCATGTGTTACTTTAGAGTTATTTGTAGTATTAACTCGAACTGGGATATCTGGATGTGATGTGATGCTTCGTGATCATCATAACTATTTATTTAAACTGAATCTGCAAAAGAATTCTAATCTAGGTTAAGATTAACTAAATAAACAGTTGTTGAAACAACTGTTTCTTAACTGAAGAATACCCCTATCTGCTTCACTAGGTAAACTGTTCATTTAACTAATGAACAAAAATTTGAGGTCACTGGTAAGAATGTACTGAGCAAGTTACAGAGCATTATAGCCATTTTCTAAACAACGGTTTCCCAACTTTGTTACAGTTGACCTTTGGGACCAGATAATTCTTTGTAGTAGGGACTGTCCTGTGCACTGTAGGATGCTGAGCAGAATCCCTGGCCTCTACCTACTAGATGCCCCCAACTGTTGTGACAACCAAAAAATGTCTGCAGACAACGCCAAATGTCCTTTGGGGAGCAAAATCATCAGCAGTGGAGAAGGCTGTTCTAAAGCAATCTTTATTTTTATTATTTTAATTTTTTATTTTATTATTATTTTTTTTTGGCCGTACCTTGCAGCCAAAATAAAAATAAAAATAAAACTGAAAAAAAAATAAAAAAAAAATAAAACTGTATGATGTTTTTGTCATATTAGTTCCTTAGTTCCCTGACCAGGGATCGAGCCTGTGTCCCCTGCAGTGGAAGCTTGGAGTCTTAACCACTGGACCACCAGGCAAGTCCCCTAAAGCAATTTTTAGAGCTTGGTTTTCAAATGTCTGCATTCTCACTTTACATAAGTTTTTGCTCAGATTCTACTCTTCAGGTCTTCCTGACCACCCCATCTAAAATATAAATCTCTTGCCTTCACTTTGTACCCTCTCACTTTGCTTTCTCTCTTCATGTACTTACCACTAGATGGCGTTATGTCATGACCGTTTGTTTACTTCCTGTCTTTCCACTAGAATGTAAGTTCTAGAACTTAAGCACAGGGATGTGTCTGGTTCATCCCTAGGATACCTCCATTGCCTGAAACGAAAACACTGCCTAGCACCTAGAAGTCACTCTATAGGATTTGTTAAATAAATAAACTGTTGACCTCATTGGAGGGAACACCTAGAAGCTGATGTGAATGACATTATTACTAAAGTCCATTTAGTAATATACCCTACTTCACATGGAAATGCATTGTGAGACACAGTGCTTAGTTGTCTCTATATATACATTGTGACAAAAAGGATTTTAAGGCAGCTGCTAATGAGATTTTGAAAATTGGGTTTTTAAATTAATTGGAGTTTCCTGCACTGGAAAGAACCTTTGAATGGGCCACAATGCACCAATTTTGTCTTCTTTGAGGCAACCTGGCTATGAAGAATGCAACAGGGAGTCAAAGTCCATAAAAATATTTGATAATCAATAATGATACCAGGGACTTCCCTGGTGGCACAGTGATTAAGAATCCACCTGCCAATGCAAGGGACATGGGTTCGATCCCTGGTCCGGGAAGATCCCACATGCCACGGTGCAACTAACTCCGTGCACCACAACTACTGAGCCTGTGCTCTAGAGCCCACGAGCCACAACTACTGAGCTAAATCAGTAGTCTGGCTCAACAAATCAAGGGTAAAAGAGTTAACTAACACAAAACCTTACCTTTCATTCCAGCTCTCTTTGTATCATCAATGGTTAAGAGTATTTCTACAGCACTTTGAGCATTATCAGATAACTTTTCTTCACCTTCAGGCCAAGGGATATCTATAAATACAAATAAACTTGTTAATCATTGCTCAAGACAATAATACACAGAGATAAATGAGATAAATCAATCTATCTTAATAGGAGAAAAAGAATCACCTCTTTTCAGAATATTCTGGAATACTTGCTGGGGTGTTTCATCGTTGAAAGGGGGAATTCCTGTTAGAAACTCAAACAAGCAAACTCCAAGTGCCCACCAGTCTACTGCAGGACCTGGAATTTAAGAGGAAGCAGCTGAACTTGCAAGCATTTTCTATAAATGTTTGATCAACTAAAACATTAACTGTGGATATTTGGGCACAATGAAGACCCAAAGGCTCGTTTCCTTAAGGCTTTCTTCTGGCTTCCAAACGTGCAAAGACCCAAATTACCTTCCTTTAGGCAATGTGGTAATTACTTTCTTGGAAAATACTGGGCTCCATAAGATGATATGGAAAAACCCAAACGAACTTTTTGGCCAGCCCAACAGACGTTTAGATTAGCAATTAACATGGCTAGTTAAAAAAAAGTTTAAAAAGTTATTAATAACCTCTGATATTCTGGATACTTATTTGTGCTAAATCCTAAAACACAACCAAGGAATGCATTTAATCTAAAAATTATTCTCTAAAAGAGTATTTCTTAATTTCAAAACAGGAAACAATAACATTCAGATGATTCTATAGCCCACTCGTTTCACAAAGGAATGAGATGAGGTAGTAATATTAATGCAAACTGGAGGATAACCTGCTAACTAGGGAAAGCCTTACCTACAGAGGGTTTTTTTGTTTTGTTTTGTTTTTGCCACACACACCATGTGGGATCTTAGTACCCCAACCTGGGATCAAACCCGTGCCCCCTGCAGTGGAAGCACAGAGTCTTAACCACTGGACTGTCAGGAAAGTCCCCTTACAGAAGGTTGTAATGTGGCTTTATTCCTTTTAAGAACATAGAGGGACAAATTAGTTTAACAAAAAATACTCATTCAAACTATTGCTTGAGGAGGTAATTAGAAGATAAGTCTTAATAAATGGGTAAAACTGATTTCTTTTTTTAAAAATTTTTATTGGTGTATAGTTGCTTTACAATATTGTGTTAGTTTATACTGTACAGCTAAGTAAATCAGCTATACATATACATATATCTCCTCTTTTTTGGATTTCCTTCTCATAGGCGTTCCCTGTGCTTTACAGTAGGTTCTCATTAATTATCTACTTTATACATAGTATCAGTAGTGTATATATGTCAATCCTAATCTCCCAATTCATCCCACGCCCAGGTAAAACTGATTTCTAAATAAAATCTTCATTGGAAGCATCATTTGTATACAAAGACATTTTAGACAATTATTTTAAACATGACCTTATAATCTGGTTTATACGCTTGTTTAGATACATCTATGAACAAAATTTCCTAAGCAAAGGTTAATTTCAGTCCAAAAATGATTAACTTCAATATAATTTTAGAATTGAGACTCTAGTCTAGAACTAAATTTGCCTGAAAATTACTCTTTAAAATCAATTTCACAAGACAACCCTCAGAATGGGAGAAAATATTTGCAAATGAAGCAACTGACAAAGGATTAATCTCCAAAATTTACAAGCAGCTCATGCAGCTCAATATCAAAACAAACAAACAACCCAATCCAAAAATGGGCAGAAGACCTAAACAGACATTTCTCCAAAGAAGATATACAGATTGCCACAGACACATGAAAGAATGCTCAACATCATTAATCATTAGAGAAATGCAAATCAAAACTACAATGAGGTATCACCTCACACCAGTCAGAATGGCCATCATCAAAAAATCTACAAACAATAAATGCTGGAGAGGGTGTGAAGAAAAGGGAACCCTCTTGCACAGTTGGTGGGAATGTAAATTGATACAGCCACTATAGAGAACAGTATGGAGGTTCCTTAAAAAACTAAAAATAGAACTACCTTATGACCCAGCAATCCCACTACTGGGCATATACCCTGAGAAAACCATAATTCAAAAGGAGTCATGCAGGGGGCTTCCCGGGTGGCGCAGTGGTTGAGAGTCCGCCTGCCGATGCAGGGGATGCGGGTTTGTGCCCCGGTCCGGGAAGACCCCACAAGCCTCGGAGAGGCTGGGCCCGTGAGCCATGGCCGCTGAGCCTGTGCTCCGCAACAGGAGAGGCCACAACATTACAATAGCCAGGAAATGGAAGCAACCTAAGTGTCCATCGACGGATGAATGGATAAAGAAGATGAGGCACATATATACAATGGAATATTACTCAGCTATAAAAAGAAATGAAATTGAGTTATTTGTAGTGAGGTGGATGGACCTAGAGTCTATCATACAGAGAGAAGTAAGTCAAGAGAAAAACAAATACCGTATGCTAACACATATATATGGAATCTAAAAAGAAAGAAAATGGTTATGAAGAACCTAGGGTAGGGGCAGGACGGGAATAAAGACGCAGACCTACTAGGGAATGGACTTGAGGACACGGGGAGGGGGAAGGGTAAGCTGGGACAAAATGAGAGAGTGGCATGGACATATATACACTACCAAATGTAAAATAGATAGCTAGTGGGAAGCAGCCCCATAGCACAGGGAGATCAGCTCAGTGCTTTGTGACCACCTGGAGGGGTGGGATAGGGAGGGTGGGAGTGAGACGCAAGAGGGAAGAGATATGGGGATATATGTGTATGTATAGCTGATTCACTTTTGTTATAAAGCAGAAACTAATACACCATTGTAAAGCAATTATACTCCAATAAAGATGTTAAAAAAATCAATTTCACAAAATTCATTACTGTGGTTAAGCAACTACCACCATTTCATTTTAAAACAAGTAGGAAAAAAAAAAAACAAGTAGGAAAGCATCATGGAATATGCCATTAGAAAAAATAATCACATGCATTTAGAGTGCCTTTTCATCTGCAAGCCACGTAATCCCATCTTCCCTAAGGAACACAAGGTACAAACAGTCTCTAGGCTTCTATTTCTATAGTAATCACTATAAAGACATACAAAACACCTCGGTTAGTAGGCTTTTAAGCAGCACTGAGAAAGAATTATTCCAACAGCTCAGATAATATAACCAAATAATAGAAAAGTAGGGGGAAATCAGGAAAAAACGTGCATTTTAATTTATTTTACTTAGGTTAGAAATTAGGACCCTTTTCCCAGCTCAGCCAAAAATGTACTTATGTCATGTCAAAACATACATGATTTCTCCATGGATATGTCATACATACCCATATAATTGAGTCGAAGTCTAATAAGATCATGTATTGTGATAAATCATATTATCAATTATAAAATAAATCAATTATAATATATATCATTAGCCAGAGATATAGAATAAAGTTGTTTTATACTACTGGCTTTCTAATTTAAAACCCGCTTCTTTAATTTGTAAATTGATACTGTTAATTCCTTTCTATTTTCTAATAATAATAGAATTGAATGATTTAGAAAATTCAAGCCCTTTTGTAGCCACTAATATTAATATTTTTATCAAGCCTATTTCTTCAGTTGCAATAGAAAAAGCTATATCCACACTCTCTGCTACCTTTAAAAGTTATAAAAAAATGCCACATGCCTACATTTGTTTTCACAGAGAAGAGCAATTTCTCTGGATGTCTTCCTGCTCAGAAGACAGAAGACAGTTCATAAATGAGCTGAAATGAAAAAAAATTTTATATGCAATGTGATCTAGTTAGACTTTGTTCAGTTAAATGTGCTTTGCCATGTTCCTGTATGGAGAAATTTACTCACCCAAAGTCAGAGATCCTGCATGTAAGAAAACAGGAGTTAGGTACATTGTCTTAAAGTTATGAGTTCATTCTCACATCATTCATTGAATTAGAAGCCAGGTATTGTGCCAGATATAAGAGATACAAAGATGAGGAAGACAGCTTTCCCCAAGGAGAAAACACCCTACTCTGGGAGAGACAATACAGGTAATTTTAACACAATTTTAAGAGAGCTGAAACAAACATATGCACAAGAAGCTGTGAAAACTCAGGCCAGGGTCCCTAAGTCCCCTTGGCTGAGGCGAAGACATGGAGGGCATCAGAGGTCTCAGTAGGATGTTTGGAATTAGAAAACTAAAGAGCCCAAGTGAGTGTTTCTGGGGCCTGGGATTCCAGGGAAGAGGTTAGAGAGCAGGGAATTGTTTTTTAAAATTATAAATTGCTGTCTATTATTTATTTTAAACTCTATGTATCAAATTACTTTTATAGAAAATAAAAATTTTAGAATATTTCACTAGCTAGCTAAGATAACTAACTACATGTCCCACTAAAAGAGTGGCAAGATCTTATCAAGTAAATCTTTACATTTGAGGTTTACTTTCATATTGTATCCTAAGTTGGAGAAAATGTAAAATTATAATATAGGAAATGAGCTGGCAAATCTGTGACTTAGCAAAAAGGACAAAGTACTAAAACTAGTTAAGTGCCCAGAGGAACTTAGATGCTTTGGCGGATAAAGAAAGGGGAATATTAAACGTGTCTGCTTTCAACATTGTAGAGATTATTGACAAGGGTGAGTGAGGGCTGCCAAGGAGCTCTCCTGGAGGGCTATGCACAAGGAGAACTCAGACTCTAGATACAGCAGTGAATAATTAGTTCTCCATAACTGATCAAGGGATGCTTTATGGAAGAGGTGACATTTGAACTGATGAGCAGATGAGAAGAAATTTGACAGGGAGGTGACTGGGGACTGGCTTTTCTAAACTAAGGCAAAACAAAACAAAACAGGACTTCCTTGGCTGTCCAGTGGTTAGGACCCTGCGCTTCGACTGCAGAGGGCATGGATTCAATCCCTGGTCGGGGAACCAAGACCCCACAGGTCACACGGCGCGGCCAAAAAAAGAAAAAACCCTACTAAGGCAAAACAGTTGTGCAAAATAAGGAAAATGTGAAAATAAATGTGTCTAAGTAAAATGGGAGGATAAGGCCTATAAAGAGACTAACTGAGAGACGAGTCTAGCATGAGAGCTCAGAGCCTCGAATCAGTGATCTGGCTTTCTTTTTGCAGGTAGGAAGGAGCCACCAAGCCAAACACCTCCTCTGTTTCAAGGAGAAGAGTAGCATGAACTCTATTATGCTTTAAAAGGGAAAGTCTGGTGGCAGTGATAGCAAAAAAGAGAATGAAGTTGAGGAGATCAAAGAGAAAGTTATTAAATGAAGGAAAGGGAAAGATGAGGTTCTTACATGGAATAGTGGCAGAGATGAAAAAGTGAGGAGACACACTGCAGAGATGTAATTCATCGGATTTAAATGCCTGAAGGTAGGGACAATGTTTGTGTCACCATGAAGATGGTGAACAGAGAGATGGAACAGAGGAAGAGCAAGCTAGAGGACAAGTCGAGCTCTGATACATAGCAACTGAATGACAGTAGAATACAGAATAGGCACTTTGGCCACGTGTCTGCTGCCTAGAGAAAGTCAGGATTAGAGACAGATTTTTTTTTGGCCTCGTGGCATGCGGGATCTTAGTGTAGGCCCAACTGTCTATTCCTGAACCCAAACTAAAATAGACCTGGGGAGACATTTAGAACAAAGACAGTAGAGGGGGTGGAAGGCGGGACTTCTCTGGATCATTGAGACTAAACCAGCAGGCCAAGAACAAATGGCTGCATGTCTTCTTTCCTATAATAAAGGGCCATATATGTGAGAAAAGAGCATTGCACGAGTTCATTTTCTTTTACCTTATGCAATCTAAGTACTAAAGAAATTTAAAACAATTTATCTCAGAAGAAAACATAGTGATACTTCAAAAACGCAAGATGTGCATGCCTTACCGTGGGCCCTGCCTAACAGCAGCTCTGGTGCGAGGTAGTCTGGAGTTCCCAGAATTCGCCCACCATCCACGGGGGCCGCCCCTCTTCTCACACTCTTTGGAGTTCGGTATGGAGTTCCTGACTTGACCTGATCTGGGGTCTGCTAATTTCAAAAGAGTTTAAGACACAATAAATATCTTAATTCCTTTTACAGTGAACAGAAATGCTAGAACAAAAGAAAAGCTAGGCTGCTGGACATAAAAGATACACTCAAATACTTGATCAGTTTTGAAAATGGCCTTGTAACTAATTATAATTATGAAAAGTCCTATTGTAAAAAGCCCCAATTATAATAATGAAATTCAATAGCTTAGATAACACCAATTATTTCAGTAAGAGCTGGAAATGCAAGAAACAATGAAAAAAATCCACAGGAAAAAATTCTTGATAGGATGGATCAATACAAGCTTGAGAGCAGTCACAGAGGGAGGCTGTGGCTGACAAATGAGTGAATTACTAGGACAATGCATACAACAGAACTACACATAAATAACCTCTCGCGCTAACTGACATTTATGGTTTTAAGGTATTTTGTTGTCTCACAAGGACTCTGTGGGACCAGCAGGACAGGTGTCATTATATTTTACAGACAAACGGCAGACAGAGGCTCTGAAGATAAGGACTTCTAAGTCACTCAGTAAGTTCTAAACAGAAAACTCAAGTCTTGTAACCCTACAGTCGAGGTTTACATTTTCTGTATTATGATGTCTCTCTGAAGGAAGGAAAAAATGAAACTTTGGGTTTAAAAAGATAAAGGTTTAGGAAAAAAAAAAGATTTGAAATATCTATTTTTCAACTTTCTTCTGTAAAGGAAAGAGATCATCTAAATATGTCCTTAAAAGGCAGTAAGGTAGATGGACTTTAATTTTGCATCTCAGAGTTGCCGTGATCAAGTGAAAATATGTGATTGTAAATATGTAAACGTGATATGTAAATATGTGAAAGTATACAGAACAGTACAAATGAAGGAGGCATTGCAGTTAAGAATGATAAACACTGCTACCTGCTTTACCTTTCTGTACTAAAACCTCCAAGGAGCCATAGATTCCCAACAAGCAAAACAAAACTATATGATTAATATTATATAGTCTAGCTGACAGGCAAGTGTCTGGCCTTAATAGTTTATTTTTCTAAAATCTAAAGGACAGAACATTAGCAAGTGATCACATACCTGATATGGCATGTAGGATCTTTCTTTTTGAGTAGGGGTTATAGCCATGGGATATGAACCACTACAGGCACATGAAATATCCATCATATCTAAAGAAGTAATGCTCATTTTGGATGGTTCTGAGCTATTGGATGCATTAATATGACTGTTAAAACTCCGAAAAGCCACAGCATTTCTTTTAGAGGTTAATGTTTTCAACGCCTCCAAAGAAGGAGCTAACATTTTTCGGTTGCTGTCCTGGACGGCAGGACTCTCATCACCTCTCGGCAAGGTGCTTTCTTGGCAGCTGGGGGATGCAGAAAGTAGGTCTTCAATATTTGATTCCTCCAAAGAGGATTCTTTGATGCTTTTATCTGGATCTAAGGACTGCCTTCCTAATGGACTTTCCATGATGGAAATTCCAGGAAAAGATGAATCAGAGTCCATGCAAATACTTTTAGGAGTTCTATCATCATCGGAACACAGGAAACTAGAACTTAAGTAGTCTTTCTTACTATTCTTGTCACAGTCGTCATCCAGTTCACACATAAGGTTTTTTGCTATCATTGGGACAGGTGATTTTTCTGGGGTTTGTTGCTTATCAATGAAAGAATTGCCCATGTTCTCCTTATTAGCACCGTCATTTTGCTGATCTCTGTATACCGACAGCTTAAGGTCCTGGACTTCAGCTGTTAAGCCTGTCCTTTGATTGACATAACCATCTCTCATTTCATTACTACTCTTATACTCGATACAATTTTTTTTATTCTGTATAATTTCCTGACAAGGACTGGAGTCAACTAACTCAAAACTTCTTTTACAACTTCTTTTCCCAAGGTGTTCTTCAGTCACCCCACTGGAATCCACAGCACATTGATGTGACTGATGGTAACCAGACTGGCTTGTGTCAGCAGCCAGATGAATATTATTTACATCCAGTTCTCTTGCTTCCCAAGAAACTTCCCCAGAAGAACATTTTTCAGCAAGGTTTCCACACGAGTTTCCAGTGGCAGGATCGGCACTGCTGTTATGAATGGGAGAAACGGCTAACTCACGATCCCTTTTATTGAAACTTTTGGTCTCCATGGCATTTGTAGATTTTGTACCTAAAGGCTTTTCGACTGTATTCCAACTCATCATTGTAGAGCCCACTGTGTTGTCACTTTCCTAAGGGGGAGGAAAAAACGGTTAAAAAAATTATGTAAAGCTGAGAATCTTTAACCTTTTAAACCTCTGCCCACTTAAGTGGGATAACTGACCCCATAAGCTACAATGGGTAGCTCTTTCCACATTCCTGTGGAAAAACAGAACAATGATAATGGAGAATTAGAAAGCAATGTAAACAATTATAGTATACATTTGTATACATTATTTTGAGTGAAACACTGGTATAAAATTTAAACCAACTATTCTATAATATGTATTTGATGGTGTATTACATGTTATTTAAATAGGACAAATTAATAGGAATATATTCAAGCAAAACTGAGGGTAAGGCTACATTATGTATATATCTGCTGTGCAAAAGGGATGACTGTTTTGTACTTCAATCACAGGGCATGAAATACAGTTAATGGAAAATTACAGTCTAAAAATATAGTTAATGTAAACACGTATCACTTCATACAAGTATAATAAAACCAAGCTGACAAGATGAAGCTAAACTAACGGCAATTTGTAATTAAAAACCCAAAATAACAGGAGTTAATATCCATTGTCAACAATATAAACTGATGATGCGTTGATAACAAAGTGCTTTTCCTGAAGACTGTTTGAGTTCCAATTCTGCAGGTGCCCTTGTGTGATCAGAATTTTGGACATAATCTTGCAAACTGGCATATGGTAATCAGGATTTTTACAAGATTACTCAGTTAGAGTGAATCTTCAATAAACCCTAATAGTGCATATTTTTGATATGTGAAAAATCGAACTTTATTAACTTACTTAGTAATAGTAAGGAGCAGTTAGTCATGAACAAAAAGACAATTCCTAAAGTACAACTCACTGCTCTGGAAGCACAGAAAATGATGCATTTGGGGATCAGCAAGTTTATCAGCGGTCCCCTGTGGTCCATTGTCACTCCTCTGACCTAACTTGAGAGGCTCTACTGTAACCCAATCATTGCATTCCTTAGGGATGCAGCCGAGGGAGGAAGAAGGTTAAGCTATGTATAGTTTGAAATATTATATAACATGCTTTCTTGAAGAGAAAAGAGGTAAAATAATAGAATGGAAATCTGGCTTTTCCTGAAGCATTTATTACCTAGAGGGCAATCAATGAGAGAAGGAAAAAAGATTGAGAAACCCTGCCTTAACTAAAAAATAATGTGACCTTACTCCTAAAATACACATATCCAACAATAATGAAGAAAATCATGCTACTGAGAATAAGGAGCAAATACAGTCCAATTTATTTTATCAAATGGAAGGTTTACTCTTTGTGTATTAACATTATTCTAAGCTAACATTATTTTGTCAGCATTCTATAAAGGAAACTTTATTGTATTTTAGTTCCCCTCAGCTTTAATAGCTTAAAAAAGCCCAAAACAGAATATATAAATTAAGTAAGATAACTTGCAGCAAATTTATTCATTTGGTAAGCAATCTCCTTAGAATAGATACTTTCAAAGACACACCTACATTACCTTTGTGGTCTAAAAGTTATTTCTGATCCAAAAGAGTTACCATTCCATTAAATGAGAAACTGGCAGAAAACAGTAAAGAAGGAGGTAGTATAAGTTTAAAATAAGACAGGTTAAAAAAACTCAACAATCTAAGGTCTGTGTCAGGGTAGGGAATTAAAAAAAAGAAGTCCATCCAGATGCCTAGAAGCCAAACATTTACTATTAATATACTGCAAAAATAAAAAAAATTGGAATCTCATATACTGAGCAAAACTAATTTCACATTTGAATGAGAAATATTTCAAGAGAATTTGACAGAATATATAGGAAAAATGAAGAATACCTTGATTGCCATTCATGTAACCATTTCATTTCCTTACAGAATTTGTATGAAATGGTACATAGCGTTTCTATCATTAATTTGACACACATAGTTGGTTTTGGGTAAGGTGAATGTCACTCTGACCTGGCAATCCTTTTCCCATCTGGGACTGCTGTGGCACTCGGATTCCACACTGGACATGAAGGTGTGGGATTGACTGCTGGTGCTGGATGTCGCCAGCCTTTTCCTAGACTGGAGGAGATGGGAAGTTAGACACTTCACAGGCATCCCAGGGTGGGAGGCAACGGTTTCAAGACCTGTGGGGAAGAGAAAACATTGAAGTTTATGTCACATCTTTCCTACTTTCCCGCTGATCCCGAATCTTTACAGATAATTAGAAAAAGTATTAAGTATTTCATATCAGAACTATTTCCATGTAAACATTATTTCATCCATAATGATGGCTTTGGGTGGTTTTGGCATACAAGTACTGTTCTGAAAGTTAAAAAACAAAGCAAAACTCTCAATATTCATAAAGTAGAAATCAGGACAAGGGAGCGAACATAATTAGGAGGAAATCCATTTTGAATAACCATTATCCAACTTGAAACTTTTCTTGATGAAGGACCATTATTTTTTTTTTTTTTTTTTTTTTTTTTGAAGTACGCAGGCCTCTCCCTGCTGTGGCCTCTCCCGTTGTAGAGCACAGGCTCTGGACGCTCAGGCTCAGCGGCCATGGCTCACGGGCCCAGCCGCTCCGCGGCATGTGGGATCTTCCCGGACCGGGGCACGAACCCATGTCTCCTGCATCAGCAGGCGGACTCTCAACCACTGCGCCACCAGGGAAGCCCAGAAGGACCATTATTGATGTGCTATATCCAGGTGTGCTAGGAGGCTGGAATGGGACTACGTTTACTCGATTCAATTTGTATTTAATTAAAACTGTGGCTTTATTTTAATGTTGAGGTTTACATGCTTACAAGTGTGGAATTATATACCTCCATAGAGACTTTTTTACACTACTGGGTAAAACAAATAATAGTGATTTGTCTAGGAGTGAGCCAGTGCAAGAAAGCAGCACCATCTAAATGATACAAGTTCCTGTATCTTATATACAAATAATGATGCTAAAAATTGTTGCTCTGGGACTTCCCTGGTGGCACAGTGGTTAAGAATCTGCCTGCCAATGCAGGGGACACGGGTTCGAGCCCTGGTCTGGGAAGATCCCACATGCCGCAGAGCAACTAAGCCTGTGCACCACAACTACTGAGCCCACGTGCCGCAACTACTGAAGCCCACACGCCTAGAGCCTGTGCTCTGCAGCAAGAGAAGCCACCGCAATGAGAAGCCCGCGCACCACAACGAAGAGTAGCCCCCACTCGCCGCAACTAAAGAAAGACCGCGCGCAGCAATGAAGACCTGATGCAGCCAAAAAAAATAATAAATTTAAAAAAATAAAAAAGTAAAAATTGTTGCTCCTGAACTTAAAATGAGACACAATAGATAATCATGCTTTTACTAAAGATCACAATACATGCATATAAAGATTTGATATGTATATCTTGTTTTCTCTTTCCTGAAAAGGGTGAACATGACTTTAATCCCAAGTAAATTCTTAGTTTACTATAGTTTTTTTGATCTAATAAACCTTAGAATTTTGAAACTGGAAGGAGATTTGAAAGTCCGTCTAAAACAACTTTCTCTTTGGCACATAAATCCTCTCAATGGGATTCCTGAGACTCACTGGACACTGACCTTGACAGCTGAGTAAACTGCTCAGCTGCTTTTCCCCAGCAACATGGGAACTTGTATCTGATCTAATGCGTCTGCACACTGTATATTTGCTACTGAGCTCCTTCTGGATCACCGATACGATCAGACCATTCCCTGCTTTGAAACTTTTGGTGGCTTCCCTTTTTCTACAGCTTACATTCCAGGCTCTCTGTAACAACACTGATCCTTCCCCATGTACCTTCCCCATCTACCTGCTAAACTTCCTTTTCTTTGCATGTGCTTCCCATTCTCACATGTTGTCCTGTTGTCTAAAGATAGAAGATACTTCCATGTGTCCATGCCTTTGCTCATGCCTCTATCTGAAATGCCCTTTTCCAATATACTTGGAGCTATTAAGATCCTATTTCTATTTTTAGGTCCTGCTTGGTTGTTCCTATATCTTTATTTAGAACCATTCTTGGTTTTTCCAGTTAGCAATGATCACTTTTTGTGTTGGATCACAGTATTCTTCCTATGGCATTTATTTTATAGGACTGTTATTATTATCCCTTTATACCTACAATCACCACAAAATTACAGGTTCTCCGGAGGCAAGGACCTCTCGTATTCATCTTCATATTCACTCATGTGACCAGCACAGTGCCTACCACATTCTGATCAGATTAAAAAATGGCTGAGGGAGATGCAATCATTTCCCTTAAGAACAAGGCTATAAATCACATCTGCATATCCTATATTTTAACAGTTTTCTGTTTGTTTTTTTTTTCCCAGCCACACCACACGGCTTGCAGGATCTTAATTCCCTGACCAGGGATTGAGCCCGGGCCACAGCAGTGAAAGTGCCAAGTCCTAACCAAGACCACCAGGGAACTCCCTAACAGTTTTCTGTTTATCAAAGTTATATATATATTTCAGCTATTTTGATGTTCACAGAAGTGTTTGAAGAAACAAGAGGAAAGGGTCAGTGGACAGAAAACTATATTTGCAGTCAGGAATTAATTGACCCACTTACTAGTATGTAACTGAAAGTTTTTAATATTCTCATTTGTAAATAGGAGGCAATTCTTTCTATCTATCTACCCATTCATCCAAGATATGTACAGATTTGAGGACCAAATTATAAACAAGGTAAAATCTATGGAAAAAACAACACTAATTACCCTTCAAAGCATCATTATTCACATTCCCAAGATGATGAACATGCATGCAGACAACTAAACTGTCCACTGTTGATAAGTTATAGAGGGTAAGGTTAAGTGCTATACAAATGTCCCACTTGCCTCCTTTACTACTTGACTTTTGTCTTTTATTGTGTAATAATTAAAAACCATACCTTTACTTCAACTATTTTATTTCAGAATCTTTTGGAAATAATTTTATAAAGGAACAGAATAGTACAAGTACTACATCTTCTCCATATAAGACTTCCATAGACTCAGTATAGTAATATTCACCCAATGATCATTACAATGTTATAGCTAATTGAAGAATTAACTTGACATTTTATTCTGTTGATTTAAAGATCTGCAACAACCCCTGTCAGAAATGGCATTTACATGATAAAATAGAGAAATGCCACAGAGCGTCTGAATATTTGAATATTCCAAAATACTTTGTTCCTCAAAAGACACATTTAATAGAATAAACTACCTTTTCTTTTATACTCACATGATTTTAGTAGTTTGCTAGAATAAGGAGTAATGTCCTTTTGATCTATAGACATAGGACAAGTTAGTCCTTGAGAAAGCTGTGATGTTTCAGATACATGGGTTGAAAGAATATTTGCAGAGTCTTGACTTTTTTCTGCAACTGGTGTGTGCTATTAAAAAGAGAAAGAGAAAAACAAATGCTATGATTTACCTTCACAAAAACACCACCTAAATGCACTGACTGTTATACACCTAAGTAGATAAAATGTTGAAGTAATTCAACATGCTTGATATTTTAATTCATTTAAATGGCAATCATGAAAGTGCATATTATGTGAGTTTTTTCTTATCAAGTACTTACAAATCCCAAAGAGCTGATGAGAGATAATACTTGTCCGGGGGTTCTTGAATAATAATCTTGCCTAGGTTTGGCCATAGATGGTGTTGTAAGAATATCCATCATATTGATATCTATGTATGGAAAGAAAAGTATATGATATTCTCCAAAAACTTCAACTGTCATTGACTAAGTCAATACTTATTTGCTCTGAACTTTGCCTCACTTTCCACATTATTAACATTATCTGTAAAGTTGGCTTGTGCAAGACAAATAGAGCTAGGAAAGCCATCATGCCATACAGTAAATATGTATGACTAAGCAGACAGAGAAATACAAACACCATACGTTCCCTCTATATACAGAATATAAAAAACAAAACAAAACAAAAAACCAAGCTCAGGGATACAGAGAACTGATTGGTGGTTGCCATAAGTGGGGGTAGGGGGTGGGAGAAATGGATGAAGGGGGTCAAAAGGTAAAAATAAATTAATCAATTAACAAAAGAGTGATATCTAACTGGCAAAAAAATAATTCTTGGTAATAAAGTATTAGAAAGGAGGTTGAAGGGACTTTCCTTGTGGCACAGTGGTTAAGAATCTGCCCACCCATTTTTCACAGAACTGGAACAAAAAATTTCACAATTTGTATGGAAAAACAAAAGACCCTGAATAGCCAAAACAATCTTGAGAAAGAAAAATGGAACTAGAGGAATCAGGCTCCCTGAATTCAGACTATACTACAAAGCTACAGCAATCAAGACAGTATGGTACTGGCACAAAAACAGAAATATAGATCAATGGTACAGGATAGAAAGCTCAGAGATAAACCCACACACATATGGTCGCCTTATCTTTGATAAAGGAGGCAAGACCAAACAATGGAGAAAAGACAGCCTCTTCAATAAGTGGTACTGGGAAAACTGGACAGCTACATGTAAAAGAATGAAATTAGAACACTCCCTAACACCATACACAAAAATAAACTCAAAATGGACTAAAGAACTAAATGTAAGGCCAGACACTCTAAAACTCTTAGAGGAAAACATAGGCAGAACACTCTATGACATAAATCACAGCAAGATCCTTTTTGACCCACCTCCTACAGAAATGCAAATAAAGACAAAAATAAACAAATGGGACCTAATAAAACTTAAAAGCTTTTGCACAGCAAAGGAAACCATAAAAAAGACGAAAAGACGACCCTCAGAATGAGAGAAAATATTTGCAAACGAAGCAACTGACAAAGGATTACTCTCCAAAATATACAAGCAGCTCATGCAGCTCAATATCAAAAAAACAAACAACTCAATCCAAAAATGGGCAGAGGACCTAAATAGACATTTCTCCAAAGAAGAGAGACAGATTGCCTACAAACACATGAAAAGATGCTCAACATCACTAATCATTAGAGAAATGCAAATCAAAACTACAATGAGGGATCACCTCACACTGGTCAGAATGGCCATCATCAAAATATCTACAAACAATAAATGCTGGAGAGGGTGTGGAGAAAAGGGAACCCTCTTGCACTGTTGGTGGGAATGTGAATTGATACAGCCACTATGGAGAACAGTATGGAGGTTCCTTAAAAAACTAAAAATAGAACTACCATATGACCCAGCAATCCCACTACTGGGCATATACCCTGAGAAAACCATAATTCAAAAAGAGTCATGTACCACAATGTTCACTGCAGCACTATTTACAATAGCCAGGACATGGAAGCAACCTAAGTGTCCATCAAAAGATGAATGGATAAAGAAGATGTGGCACATATATACAATGGAATATTACTCAGCCATAAAAAGAAAGGAAATTGAGTTATTTGTAGTGAGGTAGATGGGTCTAGAGTCTGTCATACAGAGTGCAGTAGGTCAGAAAGAGAAAAACAAATACCATATGCTAACACATATATATGGAATCTAAAAAAAAAAAGAAAAAAATGGTTCTGATGAACCTAGGGGCAGGACAGGAATAAAGATGCAGACATAGAGAATGGGCTTGAGGACATGCAGAGGAGGAGGGGTAAGCTGGGACAAAGTGAGAGAGTAGCATAGGTATATATACACTACCAAATGTAAAATAGATAGCTAGTGGGAAGCAGCTGCATAGCACAGGGAGAGCAGCTCAGTGCTTTGTGACCACCTAGAGGGGTTGGATAGGGAGGGTGGAAGGGAGACTCAAGAGGGAGGGGATATGGGGATATATGTATACATATAGCTGATTCACTTTGTTATACAGCAGAAACTAACACAACATTGTAAAACAATTATACTCCAATAAAGATGTTAAAAAAAAAAAAAAAGAATCCACTTGCCAATGCAGGGGACATGGGCTCGAGCCCTGGTCTGGGAAGATCCCATATGCCACAGAGCAATTAAGCCCGTGCACCACAACTACTGAGCCTGTGCTCTAGAGCCTGCGAACCACAACTACTGAGCTCGTGTGCCACAACTACTGAAGTCTGAGCACCTAGAGCCCGTGTTCTGCAACGAGAAGCCACCACATGAGAAGCCTGCGCATTGCAACAAAGAGTATCCCTTGCTCCCTGCAACTAGAGAAAGCCTGCACGGAGCAATGAAGATCCAACGCAGCCAAAAATAAATAAATAAATAAATAAATAAATAAATTTATTATTAAAAAAAAGAAAGAAAAGGAGGTTGTAAAAAACGCTAAGAAAGGAATCAAAATATTAAGAATATAAAATAAATTTCAAAAACAGAATCTATTTAAGTAATTAATATAAATTGTGGGCCCCTCATGTGAGCTAACTATGTAAGTATAGGGCAAGATAGAAAATGATGCAGATTTCTATCAGGTTTCAATGTGTAACACTGTAAAATAGAACATTCAGCACTCACACGTAATATTGTACTATTTTCTTTAGCTATCCAAAGTAGTAAGAGAAGTGTAATGCTTTGTATGTGGTGTAAGACTTTAAAAGGTAGGCTGAAAGTTTGAACTTAATGAATTTCATTTATACCTCATTTTGATGAAACAATAAAAATGAAAATAAACTTCTTTAAAAATATTTTACAAATTAAACAAGTTAAAAAATATTATGGCAATGATTTCTTGGTTATGACTTTAAAAGCACAGGAAAAAGGCAAAAATAACAAATGGGACTATATCAAACTTCAAAACTTCTGCACATCAAAGGAAACAATCAACAGACTGAAAAGACCACCTACAGATTGGGAGAAAATATCTGTAAATTATTTATCTGATAATGGGTTCATATACAGAATATAGAAACAACTGCAACTCAATAACAAAAAACCCCAAGTAATCTAATTAAATTGTGAACAAAAGTCTTGGATAGACACTTCTCTAAAGAAGATATACAAATGGCCAACATGCTTATGAAAAGATGCTCAACGTTAGTAATCAATAGAAAAATGCAAATCAAAACTACAATGAAATATTACCTTACATGCATTAGGATGACCACTATCAAAAAACAGAAAATAAGAAGTGTTGGAAAGAATGTGGAGAAATTGGAACGCTTGTGCATTGCTGGTAAATTGTAAAATGTAAAACTGTGCAGCCACTATGAAAAACACAGTGGAGGTTCCTCAAAAAATTAAAAATAGGGCTTCCCTGGTGGCGCAGTGGTTGAGAGGCCGCCTGCCGATACAGGGGACATGGGTTCGTGCCCCGGTCCGGGAAGATCCCACATGCCACGGAGTGGCTGGGCCCGTGAGCCATGGCCGCTGAGCCTGCGTGTCCGGAGCCTGCGCTCCACAACAGGAGAGGCCACAACAGTGAGAGGCCTGCATATGGCAAAAAAAAAAAAAATTAAAAATAGAATTTGATCTATATGACCCAGCAATTCCACTGCTGGGTATACACCCAAAAGAATTGAAAGCAGGGTGTTCAAGACTTATTTACATACTCATGTTCACTGCAGCATCATTCTCAATAGCGAAGAGGTAGAAGCAACCCAAATACCTATCGACAGGTGAATGGATAAAGAAAACACGGCACGCATATGTATATCTGTGTGTGTGTGTGTGTGTGTGTGTGTGTGTGTGTGTGTGTGTGTGTATATATAAAATTTGGCCTTAAGAAAGAAAGAAATCCTGTCACATGCTACAATATGGATGAACTTGAGGACACTATGCTAAGTGAAATACGTCAGTCACAAAAAGACAAATACTGTATGATTCAACTTATATGAGGTATCTAAAGTAATCAGACTCATACAGAAAGTAGAACTGTGGCTGCCAGGGCTGCAGGGAGGGGAAAATGGAGTATTGAGTTTCAGTTTTACAAGATGAAAAAGTTGTAGAGATCTGTTGCACAACAATGTGACTAGAGTCAATATTACTAAAGTACACACTTAAAAATGGTTAAGATGGTAAATTTTACCTTATGAGTTTTTTTTAATCACAATCCAAAAAAAAAAACGGAAAAGAAAGAAACCAAATCAGAAAAACCTGTATGCTCCAAGATGTTTTTCATAGAATTATTTATATTAACCTAAATTCACAATGTTTGGGAGCCATCTTTAAGCTAAACCATGAGATATGAAAAAATAAAAATAAAAAGTATTAATATTATAATATAAAAATAATTTAAATTCATCAGCAATATCACCCTAATACAAAATTTTTCTGGGACTTCCCTGGCGATCCAGTGGTTAAGACTCTGAGCTCCCAATGCAGGGGGCACGGGTTTGATCCCTGGTAGGGGAGCTACAATCCTTCATGGCGCACAGCGCAAACAAAAAAAAAAAAAAGAAAAAGAAAAAAGGAAAAAAAAATACAAAATTTTTCTCATTTGTAATTTTTCCCAATATCTTTTCTGAAACTGAGGAGTTAGATTTGCCTTATTAAAAAATGTTTAGGGCTTCCCTGGTGGTGCAGTGGTTGAGAGTCCGCCTGCTGATGCAGGGGACACGGGTTCGTGCCCCGGTCCGGGAAGATCCCACATGCCATGGAGCGGCTAGGCCTGTGAGCCATGGCCGCTGAGCCTGCGCATCCGGAGCCTGTGCTCCGCAACGGGAGAGGCCACAACAGTAAATGTTTAGATTTGAGAAAAATAAGTGATTAATATACTGTATAGTATGGAACATCCCTAGTGCACTTCGTCTACAATCTGTACTTATTATTACTGCTATGAAAAGTATGGGTAGTCACGTGAGATAGGATTAATAAAAACTATAAATGGTCCACATCAACTCAGGTCACATTTTACCAAACATATGAAAAATCTTTAGGTCTTCAAAATGCTTCAAAATTTGTACTTGCAAATAAAGAATTGTAGTTCTCTATTTACTTTCAAATATTTATAATCCCAC
Organism: Tursiops truncatus; assembly: GCF_011762595.2. NCBI lineage: Eukaryota > Metazoa > Chordata > Mammalia > Artiodactyla > Delphinidae > Tursiops > Tursiops truncatus. The sequence goes on along the minus strand of NC_047035.1, from coordinate 157,530,296 downwards.
GGTTAATAATTTATAACCCAATATTTGGTTCTACTGCTCATCTATTTCCATCCTCTGACATTTTAGTAGATAATACAACAAGCTACCAAGTCAGGAAGTTCTCCATGTTTCTGTAATAAACTTAAGTAGTTTCTAGTTTCTCCCTGTTAGAAACAATGCGGCTACAAACAACTTTATTCATATATATTATTCTTTTGTTTTTTTAATTTTTATTTTATTTTATTATTATTATTTTTTTTTGCGGTACGCGGGCCTCTCACCGTTGTGGCCTCTCCCGTTGTGGAGCACAGGCTCCGGACGCGCAGGCTCAGCGGCCATGGCTCACGGGCCCAGCCGCTCCGCAGCACGTGGGATCCTCCCGGACCGGGGCACCAACCCGTGTCCCCTGCATCGGCAGGCGGACTCTCAACCACTGCGCCACCAGGGAAGCCTCATATATATTATTCTTTTGAACCATTTCCTTAGAATAAATTCTAAGACACAAGTCACTAGGTCGAAAAGAATTAAAACCTTTGTTTCTTAAATCATACTGCTCCATTTCCTTTGGAAAGAACTATGCTTATTTGCAATGTCCCTAGGAAAACTTCCTGTGCTTTCTGCAGTCTCATTAACACTGGATCTTCAGCTCTCCGTTTTTGCTTTTGGCTATCTTAATAGTGTAAAATGATTCATTTATTACTTTTTTAAATTAGCATTTCTAGTGCTATGAGTAGTGAAATTAACATACTCCCATATATATGTATTTGTGAATTCTGTGTTTATTTTCTGTGCCCCTTGTTTATCAAGGTGGTGGTCATGTATATTTGAATAATTTCTTTAGGTATTAGTTGTCTATCATGTTGTAGTTATTTTAGTCATTTTACTGATGTCTAATTGGTCAGCGCCAGTTTCAGTAGGGATAAAAATTTGGAAGAACAGAAACTGTCAGTTCCTCTTTGAAGATCCAAAGATCTTCAAGGACCTTTGAGGATATAAGATTAGTTAATCCGTTTTCATTTTTAATTGAATGAAAATACCAGTATACGTTTTTAGCCTATTGCAGAAAAAAATAATCATCAAATTTTATTCATTATAAACTAACAAAGAAAACAGTATAAGTTAATGAAATGTAGTGTCTAAAATGTGTTGGATTTTTTAAAAGGTACTTACTTGCTGTGTTTCTTACCTCTATTCAAAGTAACTCTGGAAAGGCCAAAATCTGTTAGTTTAATGTGACCTTCATTAGAAATAAGCATATTGTCTGGTTTCAAATCCCTGCACATATAAAAAACAAATAGCAGATAACTAAAAAAGAGCTAGTGTTGATTTTAGAATCACCAGCGAAAAAAAACAAAGTTACAGAACAATCAAACCCGACTTATTTTCTCTCATTGGTGGCTTTGAAAGTGCAGAAAACAACTCTCAAAAGCAAACTATATTTTGTATATCTGAATCTACAAGAAAGTTAACTATTTAATGCTAGATTATCTTTGGCATTATTCATTACATATTCTATTAAAATAAATAAACTTCATTAGGTAAAATAAACCTCAAGCCAGGTCAAAATCGTATTTACCTCTTTCAAGGAGGGTGAGATTAAGCCTTAATCGAAAAGAGCCACTTAACCTTTCTTTGCAAAGAGCAAAACACTGTAAATCAGCTGCCATTATAACATATAGCACTTTTATATGACGTACAGCCAAAGGAGTGGAAAAAAGATTCAATATTCTCCACAAAATGGGATACCCGAAGACAAAGCAACATATTCAAAACACACAGGGAGATGAAAGAAGAGTTGATATAATTCCTAAATCCACACAAGTTACTAATAAACTTTAGATAACCCAGATATGTGGGGTTACGCAAATATTTAAGACTAAAATATTTAATACATAATTTGATTACTTGTGTTTTAAGTAATAGTTTGGAGAAAAGTCAGTCTTTACCTGTGGATGATTCCATGTCTATGAAGATAGTCTAGAGCCAATGCCACTTCAGAAATATATTTCACAGCCATCTCTTCATCAAAATAACCATATATGTGTAGGAGAGACTTGACATCTCCACCTATGAGATACTCCATTACCTGTCAAAAGGAATATAAATATTGCAAAATAAAATCAATATGACTACTTTAAAAATATCTTACTTGAGCATTACTGTTATGCATTTTTAGCATGGTCCTATAAGACACATTTTCTTGGTGTCACTCAGTACACATCAATACCAGTTTTACTCATACTGCCATATACTTTTTAAAATTTAAATTAAACTGTTCAGTCTGAACTAAAATTCAGACATATAGAAAAGGTTTGAGAAGAGCAGGATGACTTCTCATATTCTCTCCATCTACATTTGCCCATCGTTAGCACTTTGCCACATCTGCTTTCTTCCTCTCCACATATATGAATATAAAGATGAATATTTATGCTAATCATTAACATGATTATGTTACATAATAAACATAACACAATTATTAACATCATTAACATAAATACCTTACAGGCATGTATTTTTGTTCAGATTAAGCAGTTTAATTTAAAAAAATATGGCGACATTAGTAACTGGTATTAATCTATAACTTTAAAATTTTGGCTAACTCAAGAATAAAATTGAAGAGGTCATCATGTATCTCCCAACAAGGTCATTCTTATGTAACTACAGCATAATAAAATGCACGGAATTTAATTCTAAAATAATGCTATTACCTGTTGTATAGTCTGTATTCAAATTTCTCTGATTACCTCAATATTGTTCCTGATGGCCTCTCTCCTCGTCTCTCATGCCCAGGCCAGGACCATGCATGAGATTTAGTTGTCATATCTCTTTCATCTCCTTTAATCGGGAATAACTTTTTGCCTTTTTTTGGCAGGGTGCTGGATGGGGCATGGGACGGTCTTTCATGACATCTGATTATTTCCTTATGATTCAATTCAGGTTATGAATTTTGGGCAGGAATACTACAAAATCGATGTTGAGTACTTCTTAGTGACTTCCACCAGATGAGACTGCTAAATATTAGTGTGTTCCATTCCTGGTAATGTTAACTCTGATGACTTAGTTAAGGTGGTGGCTTCCAGGTTTCTTCACTGAAGAAGTATTTTCTCCCTCTTTGTAATTAATAGGCAATCTGGGGAAGATACTTTGAAACTATGTAAATACCCTCTTTCCCTAACAAACTTTCAAGCAATGATTTTAGCATCATATGACTATACATGATTCTTGCCTGAATTCATTACTGCTATGAGGCTGCAAAGCTCTATTAATCCTTCTACATGTACTAGTCATTATTCTCAAAATTTTCTATAGTTTCAAGCTATAAAATATTGCCTACTAAGGACTTGATAATATAAGTCATTTCTTTCCTCTTTAAGGCAATCACTTCCCTGGTACACAGAGGTTAGTTAATATTTGTTGATAGTAAGAATCATTAAAACATTACTAAGCACAAAAACTGTGCTAGCATGGGGAATATAGCATGAATAAAATGTAACTGATGCACTTAACGATTATAATTTAGTAGCAGGGAAATAAGCAAACAGATAACTGTATTTGAGCTCATGAGAATGCTTGTTTTCTCACACCCTCATCAACAATGATTATCAATACTTTTTGTCAATCTAAGGAAGAAAAAATGAACTTGTTTAAATGTTTATTTACTTTTAGGGAGATTTAGCATCTTTACACTGCTTTTAGTCTTTCATATTTCTTCTCTGAATCACTTGTATTCTTTGCCTATTTTTCTACTGGGGTATTTACCCTTTCTTCCTGACCATGTATATGGTATTTTGTGTCAAAGTAGGCTTTATTTTTCACTTAGTAAGATGTGCACCATTCTATTAAAATAATCACATCAGTTTTCTTCTAGTACTTTTATGGATTCCCTTCTCGAGTAGAAATCTCTGATACAAAAGGGGAATAAATGAACTTTGCACTGTCTCAAGTTTCATAACCACACAGAATTATTTCAAGTGACTTCAGAGAACAGAATCTTGATAGTACATACATCATAAGGGCAAAAAGAATTGCAGAGAAATCCTAAATTGAATCCAGTTGTTTTAGTGTTAGGAAAACAATACTGGTACCGCTATGTTGAAAATACTATATGCGTATATATATAGATATAGATATGTAGATAAAGTTAGGAACCCAGATTTTCAGGGTGAAAGAATACAAATATTTTTCAAAATATTTTTATATTTTATATATTTTTCAAAAATGTTAAGTAAAAATTCTGTAATTTTCCTTTGACCTGGAAATATCAGCATGAACTCATGATATATTTTTCTATAAAAATGTGTGTTTCCTAGTCTGTCCACTGAGAATGCCTAAAAGGAATGACAACCTAGTGGCAATGAACTTTTCTAATCACTACCTCCTAGATCACAGCCTCTAGACACTATTTCCCAAAAAAGGAGCTAGACCTCCTTGCCTAGATCTAGTTCAGGACATTTGCAAAATGAGCCTTAACTATCTTGTCATGCCAGAAAGCAAGAAAGCTATCAGAATACTAGGATAGTATAAAAAGACAAAGAGATGAACTGAAGGGACTCCCACTCACTAAAGATGGGACAATTTAAACACAGAAAAAAATGACTGCAATGGATTAAAACACATCAAAACTACAACATTCCATGAATTCATAAAGATACTTTAAAAAACACACTTATTTAGAGGTTGCACGTCTGAAAACTGGTGATGAAAGGGAAAGAATCAAGCATTTATTCTGCCTTCCTTAGACAAGCTGTATTTCAGAGCAATGAAATAGATAATAAGGGAAAGTTCTTTATAGATGAATTCCAGCTAATAAAAGCTGAAGGAATAATAGAACTTTTTAAAATCATCATTTTGAAAACCTTAATAAAGAATCCAGGCATTAAGGTAAGCTGGGATGAAGTGAGAGAGTGGCATGGACTCATATATACTACCAAATGTAAAATAGATAGCTAATGAGAAGCAGCCACATAGCACAGGGAGATCAGCTCAGTGCTTTGTGACCACCTAGAGGGGTGGGATAGGGAGGGTGGGAGGGAGACGCATATATATATATATATATATATATATACATATATATATATATGTATAGCTGATTCACTTTGTTATAAAGCAGAAACTAACACACCATTGTAAAGCAATTATACTCCAATAAAGATGTTTAAAAAAAAAAAGAATCGAGGCATTGAATCACAGGATGCCAAGACCATTACATGAAAGGTTGGTGGAGGAGTTGGAATGGATTAAACAAATTTGGTGAAGTGTTGCCAACTGGTGGACTTGGATGATGATATATGGGAGTTCATTATAGTAATCTTTCAATTTTTGTATATGTTTGAACATTTCTGTAATAAACATTTCCATCTTTATGTTCCTTGTACTAGCATAGTACCTGGAAAGTAGTAATCAATTATTTGTCGTTATTGTGGCTAAGTTTAGTCATACTTTATCTTTTTTGTCTCAAAGGTAGCTTTGATTTCTAGGAAATCTTTTGTCTAAGCCAGTGCTTCTCAAACTTTAACATGCCTGGGGATCTTGTTAAAATGCACAGTCTGGGGAATTCCCTGGCAGTCCAGTGGTTAAGACTCACACTTCCATTGCAGGGGGTGCGGGTTCGATCCCTGGTCGGGGAACTAAGATCCCACATGCCACACAGCACGGCCAAAAAATAAAAAACAAACAAACAAACGAAATCTCATTCTGATTCAGCAGATTTGGAGTGCAGCTTGAGATTCTGCATTTGTAATAAGCTCTCAGACAATGCTGATACTGCTTGTCTGTGGACACACTTTGAGTATCAAGGATCTAAACCAGTGATGAAGTTAGTAGACAAGACATGGCCATCTATCTGATTTCAGGAATAATAATTCAAAAATATTATAGTAGGGACTTCCCTGGTGGCACAGTGGTTAAGAATCCGCCTGCCATTGCAGGGGAGATGGGTTCGATCCCTAGTCCAGGAAGATCCCACATGCCGCAGAGCAACTAACCCAGTGCGCCACAACTACTGAGCCCGCGTGCCTAGAGCCCGTGCTCTTTGGTCCATGGGCCAGTTTGCCAACTATTGGCTTAAAAGATGTAAAGTCAATTATTCTGTTTGTTTACACTAAACAGAAGCTATTGGAGTTACCAAACATTTAATCCACACACTGTCTCTGAAGTCAGAAGAACCTCTAGAACTTGAAGTCAAAACACCTACCATCCTCACCTCTTCCTACCCCCACCCAAATTCCTCATTAGAATTAACAGAGTGTAAGCTGCTATGTTAAATGAAAAGCAAGCAACTCTCTAAGTCCATACACCCCAAATCCACCACTTCCCTAAATCTTTCCTTATCATACCCCAAGCTTTATGTAGTATTTCTATTATGCATCCTTTACTTAGCAAATATTTGTAGCACTCTGTGCCACACACTGTTCTACATAGTTTATATCAACCTATTGAAATTTCATAACAACCTCTGAGGTAGGTACTATTATTATGTCCATTTTGCAAATGGGAAACTGAGGTGTGATAGTTCATTTTATGTGTCAACTTGGCTAAGCCATGGTACCCAGATATTTGGTCAAACACTGATCTAAATGTTGCTGTGAAGGTATTTTTTAGATAAGATTAACATCTAAACCATTAGACTTTGAGTAAAAGCTGATTACCCTCCATCATGTGGGAGGGCCTTATCCAATCAGTTGAAGAGAAAAAAAATTGAGGTGTCATCTCTTTCTCCTCCAAAGAGGAAGGAACTCTACCTCTTCATTGCCTTTGAGCTTGAGCTGCAACATCAACTCTTCCTGGAGTCTACAGCTTGCTGGCCTACCCTGCAGATTTTGGACTTGCTTGCACCATAACCATGTAGGGCAATTCCCTAAAATAAATCCCCCTCTCTCCCTATACACACACACACACACACACACACACACACACACGCACACACACAGACACAGGCAGACAGACACACACACACACACACACACACTCTATTGTTCTTTTTCCCTGAGAACCCTAACTAACAGAACAGGTAAGGTAACTTGGCCAAGGTCATAAAGCTTGTAAGTGCAAGATCTGGAATTCAAACCCAGGTACTCTGAACCCAGAGACTGTAATTCTTAAGTCACTGGGCTCAGTGATTCCTGAATGAAGAGAAAATGTCAAGTTATTTACTCACCAAGTAGACATTGTTTGCTGACTGCAGTGAATAGTACAAATGCACAATGAAAGGACTTTTGCTTAGGGCCAGGGCATCCCTCTCAGCTTGTACTTGATGAGTCATATTTTTGTTGATCATGTCTGCTTTTTTGACAACCTGTAGTACGTAACATGACAATAGACACATCCATTTTATTTTTTATGACAAAGTATTCTCAGGTTTCCTAGTTGCCATCATGAAAACAATCAGAGAGAGAAAACACAGATGTTGTTTGGACCTCACATTGCCAGTGGGAAACTCTGCTAGAAAAACAGCTAATATGGTGAAAACAAAACAAAACTTTCTTTAACAAAGAACTGCTTATCTTGGTATCAAGTGGCAAAAGTATCACATCCCTTTTGATAAGGAAAAAGATGTAAGCAAATGCTCCCTGACTACCCTACCTATTGGTAGAAAAAAAATTCTGTTCTGTTCTTCTTACAACTAAGCCAAAATATAGTAATGTTCCTAATACGTCCCCAGATAATCAGGAATGTAGGCATAGAGAAATAGTAGCTAATTCACTTTTTAAGTTTCTGGTTCTTTGATGGATGGAAATAGAAACAGAAAGAGAAAGAATGTATGTTTGTTTGCCTGGGAAAAAAATTTATTAAAAACGGTTAGAGTTTACTGAAACTTAATAGTCTCAGATGCTGTGTTATAGAAAATAACTAACTACTCTTTTTAAATCTCAAGGTAACTGGTAAGGAAGCAAAACTATAATCTACATTAAAATTGGAGCACTAGGGTTTCCCTGGTGGCACAGTGGATAAGAATCTGCCTGCCAATGCAGGGGACACAGGTTCGATTCCCAGTCCGGAAAGATCCCACATGCCGCGGAGCAACTAAGCCCGTGCGCCACAACTACTGAGCCTGTGCGCCAGAGCCTGCAAGCCTCAACTACTGAGCCCGTGAGCCACAACTACAGAAGCCCATGCACGCAGAGCCCGTGCTCCGCAACAAAGAGAAGCTACCGCAGTGAGAAGCCCGCGCACCGCAACAGAGTAGCCCCCGCTCGCCGCAACTAGAGAAAAGCCCGCGCACAGCAACGAAGACCCAACGCAGCCAAAAATAAATAAATTAAAAAAAAAAAACTGGAGCACTAAACTGAATAGTTAGTAACATTGAGATCAATTCTCAGGAAGATCACAAGTCAAAAAAAGGCATATTTCTTCCAAAGATTCAATAGAACATGTAATAAAATCATTAATACGCTGTAAATTCCAGCCTTAGAGCCTTTCCCTAACAAAACAAGGGAAACTGACAAAGCCAGTCTGAAACATGATCTCACCTATCATTCCACTAGATTACAAGCTCTATGAGGGCATGTTCGTTTTGTTACCACTGTACACAGACTCTACACAGAAAGCGGATATTCACAAATACTTATCAAAAAGTGTATTGGTGTTTTCATTTCAACAGCTAATAGTGACTGGTTAGTATAATAGAAGGAAACGCAAAAAATCTTGGGAACATATGAAGCGAGAGAGAATTAATTTCAATAGGGTGGGTCTGAAAGGTCAGGAGAGGTTTGAAGGGGGGCTAAGATGAACCTTAATACATAAATAACATAGGTGGAGAAGAGCAGAGAAGGGTGGAAGGAAGGCACTTAAGGAGGAAACAGAATAAACATAAATTTGGAAGCAAGACAATACACAGCATTCAAGGACTAGCCAATTGTCTGGAGTGGCTAGAACATAGAATATGTAGAAGATACAGTGGAAACTTAGAGCCAGAACTTGGAACATGACTGCTTTTCTAAGGAGTTTGGACTTTAGCTTGCATGGCACAGCCAAAGGAATAAAATAGTGATTCCAGTTAGGGGCCTGTTCCAATAGACTAGGTATAGTAATGAAGGCCTGATGAACCTTAAAAACATCATGTCAAGTGAAAAAAGCCAGATGCAAAAGACCATATATTTCATGATTCCATTTATAGGCAATGTCCAGAAAGGCAAACCTATAGTGATAGAAAGTAGACTGATGATTACCTAGGGCTAGGGGTGTTAAGTGGGAGAGACATTGCAGATGAGCAAGAGAGGTCTTTTCAGGGTGATGGGAATGTTCTAAAATTGGAATGTGGTCATGGTTATTCTATATTTAATTTACTAAAAACTGAATTGTACTTTTAGAAAGAGAAAGAAAGAAAGAAAGAAAGAAAGGGAAAGAAAGAAAAAAGAAATGGAAAAAATGAAGTCCTGTACTTGGGCAGACTTGGGAATGGAATGGAAGGGGTAATACGAATGAATATGAGACAGAATTGACAGGCCTAGTTGAGAGAGAGAATATACAGATGAAGTAGAGAAAAGTTAAAATGCCTGAAGTTTCTAGCTTGAAATGACAGAGATGGTGGTATTATTACATGGAGAGAAGGAACACAGGAGGCAGTTAGGTGGAGAGGATTGTTCGAAGTTAGGCAAGCACAATTCCGAGGTGCCTGCTAGATAGTCACACAGCAATGTCCGACAGGAAGTTGAAACTGCACCAGACTGCTGGATTCTTTCCTTTATCACCATCACTCAGTGCTGAGATGTGAGTAATCTGAAACTATGGGAGTGGATAAGAATCAAGAGTGGCCAGAACAGCTTCAAATATACTGAAAGCTCTTGAATGCTTTGGAATGATATATACTACTGCAAGGATAAAGGAGTGATTTGGGACATATTTCAGCTCCGTCTTTAAATATAAGCACATTCTAGATTTATACAATGAAGAGAAAAGTGGGGTTTAATGAGATCTTTTTGTCATATAGGTCAGAAGTTAATCTACATCACAGCATGCTGACTACAGTTAATCCTACATTGTATATTTGAAAGCTGCTGAGAGAGATCTTAAAAGTTCTCATCACAAGAAAAAAAATTTGTAGCTGTGTCATGATGGTTGTTAACTAGACATTGTGGAGATCACTTCGCCATAGACAAATACTGAATCATTATGTTGTACACCTGAAACTAGTAAATGTCAATTACATCTCAATGAAAAAATGAATCTGTCAAACTGATAGAACTAAAATATAATATGGAAATAACTGTTTCAAATTTAAAGTTTCAACCCTAATCCTGGTAAAGCCCAAATTAGTAAAAATGATTCAGAAGTTCTGGCGTCTCCTAAGCGTTCGCGGTGCGAAGAGAAGGGTGGGGCAGAGGTGGCACCGACTTGCCCGCGCTGTCACCCCAAGTGAGAAGTTATCCCACAGGGCTCCGGAGGTTTCAGCGAGCCAGGCACCCGTCTAGTCGTTCCAGCGGCCCTGGGGCCTGCCCAGTTCAGGGGGCGGGAAGGAGGACGCAAGGGCCGGCCTCTTTCGCTTTCTTTATTCCTTGACTCTTACCTTCACCGCGTACAACCTGTTGCCTTTCTGCCCCAGATACACCTTCCCGAAGGCGCCGCGGCTAATGGGCTTCACTATGGTGAACTCTTCAATGGAGGGAGGTCGTGGCACCGGGATCCTATTCACGAACTCCCCTGTCGGCGTGCCTTCTCCACCCTCCATCTCGCCGCCGACGGTGGTCTCCATAGCAGGCCAGCCCGGATGCAAGTCTCTGTCAGCGACCAAGGGCCCTTCCGGAGTCGCAACTCCCGCCAACTGGTTTCAAAGCGAGGCTCCGCCCACGCCGCTCTTCGGCCGTGATGTCACCCCGTCGCTGCGCACGCCACGCCCAATCCAGTGCGGCCCCGCCCCTGTCACCTGCTCTGTGTCGATGCAGAAGGCAATGAACGTGAAGGCGGGGCAGCTGGGAAATTCTTGAACCAACCACAGACTCTTCCAGGGTGACCGCGGCTCACGAACCTCGTTTGTAGTGACAGGGGGTGGCACAAATAGTTCTTGGCAGACGGGGAAAGGGATTACGGGGTCTTGACTCTGAATCGAGGGATTTGAAGAGTTTTCTCCCGACCTCCAAACGAGGCTGGTGGGACCCGGACCTCATCCCACTTTTTTTTGTTTTGTTTTTTAAACTCCTTTACGGCCTCCCACCCGCGGGAGAAACGTAAACCAGTTCGGTCTGGTCCGTGAAACAATGGCCAGTGAAATCACAGAATGTGGAGAAACTGGATGAGCAGGATGCGCGTGACTGGTCCTGTAATTTGACATTTTAACAGGATGTAATTTGCCTATCTGAAATAGGAAGAGCTTTTTATTGTGGGGAAGATAAAGAGCACTTAATTGTAGCAAAAGAGGTTATCATAGCTCAAGGCCCAGTCAGAACAGGAGAATATATTGTAAGTATTGATAACAAAGCTGGAGAAAGATTTTAACAGGGTCCGTGTCTTTCCCCTTTAAAAAGAAAACTACAGCCAATGAGCTTTGGGGTTCCGGCGCCTGCATTACTCAACGTGAACGTGAACTACCTTGGGGGGCGTCAGCTGTCCCCGAAAAGGCGGAGCGTTGACGCACGCCCCTGAGTGGTGGCCTCACCTGCCCCGGAAGTACTGTTGCGTTAGCGCCTTGCCTTCCGGGGCAGATTGTCTGTCTTTGCAGCAGCTGTAGGGAGGGGAGGCCATTTTCCGTTTCTAGGAAGAGTGAGGGCGAGAGGAGAGAGAAAAGAAGGGGAAAAAAAGGGCTCAGCGCCTCCCCGCCGGGCCGTGGACAAGAGGGACAGTTTCGGCAGGCGGGTGAGGTCGCTGACGGCCTGGAGAAGATGTTTTCCCTGTCGAACACCGTTCAGCCCCAGGTGGGTACGGCATCCAGTCCATTTTTCTCCCCCCGCCCTGCCCGCGTTTGCCGTTTGCGTTTCTTGGAAGTGGTTTCTCTTACGGGATCGTAGGAGGGAAGCGTTTAATCCAGTTGGAGTCCTGGGGTTGAGAAGGGATCGTGGCGACGCTGAGAGTAAAGGGCTGACGATGAAGCAGAAGCAAAATAGGAGCGTGATGGAGACCATGCCTTATTGATTTGATTGCGTGGAATTTTTGCTACAGAATCCATCAGGCATTGTTCAGTGTTAGACCTTCTGGGGTGGGGGTGGGGAGGGGGCAGGGGAAACGTCTGCCGTAGATGTAAAGGGAGCAAGTGATGTTTCTTTTCCATCCTTCCGCCTCTTCAAAGACTTTCGTCTTCACAGCCCCGATTCTCTACTCTTTCTTTTAAATGGAATTTAACCCAAACATGCTATAACAATTTGAATAATCTTCTATGAATGCTTTCCCTCTTTTTTTGACCAAAAGTAAGTAATAAATATATATTGATATATTTAAGTTATTGACTGCTTGCACTTAAAATTTTGATTCAGCCTCCTCCCCATCTTTTCATTTTTGAAGCAAAAGGGCAGAGAAAAAAGATTCCAAGCGTTTTTATTTTTAATTCTTCTTTCAGGAGTGATCACCGGTGATAATGTTTTGTTCTTAGTTCATTTAAAAATCTTTTTTGATGGTGACATTTAGATTTTTTTTTGAGAGTTCTTCACAGTTTTGCAAATAAACAGTTTTTGAAAACATTCCGTTTTAAAAATAATTTTTGACGTTCTTTAGTTTCTTGGTTAAAGCATATAATTATGTTCCTCTGTGTAACCTCCACTCCCTTTTGTTTTGTTTTGAATTTTGCTAATACTGGTGGGGTAATAAAAAATAAAGTGGTTAGTTATTTATTGGGCATCAGTGATGTGCTAGGTGAACAAAGCAAATGTGGAATCTTGATGATATGAAGTAAAAAATGAGTAGGAGTTAGCCAGGTGAAGAGTGAATAGATATGAACAGGTAGACAGAACATCTGGAGGTTCTGAGATAGTGACAAGCCTAGTTGATTGGAGGAACAGGAATAAGGCCAGTGTGGCTAGAGCGTGGTGATTAAAGGGCCAGTGACGGAAAGGAGGTTGGGGAGAAGACATGATGCAGATCATACAGGGTGTTACAAGAAGGGACTTTGGGCTTCATTTTAAGTTTGTTGGAAACCATTGAATGCTTTTAAGCATGTTAAGGAGTAAAATGATCAGATTTACATTACAATCTATTACAGAGTAATAGATTACTCTGGCTTCTTGCTGTGTGGAGAATGTTGAAGGACAGAGTGGAAATGTTTTCAGTTTAGGATGTTATTGCACTAATCCAGAGAGGGATAATGCACCGCTAAGTGGTGACAGTGGTTATGGAAAGAAGGGGATGAGATTTATTTTGAAAAAAGAACAGAGGGAATTCCCTGGTGGTCCAGTGGTTAGGACTCCCTGGTCGGGAAACTAAGATCCCAGAAGCCGCGCGGTGCGGCCAAAAAAGAAAGAAAGAAAAAAAGAATAGAATTTCATGAGGGATGATGGAAAGAGGTGTTTCTGGGTTTGATCAGCTGGATGCAACTAGGTGTTATTTACCAAGATGACCGGTGTCTGGAGGAGTCCTACCAATCGTTTGAAAAAGAATTTGACTTGGCTTGCTGAATACAACATTAAACCTTTTGAAACTGAACTGCAAGAAATTGATGTCAAGAAGACCCGATTTTAGGAAAATTTGTCATTAGCTGAATGGAGTTAGTGGTATGCAATGTCGGTAGAGGTAGTGAAGGAATTTTCCGTACTATAGGCAGTCCTAACTGGACTCACGTACGACCATTAATATGACACAGAAGTTCAACCTTTTCATTGAGGAGAGATCAAACCATCTTTTAGCAGTTTAAATTCTTTATTGAATGAGAAGAGGTACAACTAATTAAAATAAAACTTTTCAAGGTTATAGACAGGGAATTCCCTGGCGGTCCAGTGGTTAGGACTTCACACACTCGCTGAGGGCTCAGGTTCAATCCCTGCTTGGGGAACTAAATTCCCAGAAGCCGCACGGGGAGGCCAAAAAAACTAAAACAAAAAATGTATAGACAGAAAATATGTATCTTAAAATAATTTGATTCCTACAGTTTTTTGTTTGTTTGTTCTTGTTTTTTGGTCACGCTGTGCAGCTTGTGACATTGAACCCAGGCCCTCGGCAGTGAAAGCGTGGAGTCCTAACTGCTGTACCGCCAGGGAATTCCCTGATTCTTGTAATAGTTTTAAAACAGCTTATCGTTTCTTTCTGACTCTAAAAATAATACACGCTAATTGCCAAAAATCCTGAAAAGAAAAATATAAATAAGGAAGATCACCTATAATTTCATCACCCCAATAGATCACATTTTAGAATAAGTTCTTTCATCCTTTCAACTCTGCACAAATATGTGTATGCATACTTTTTAAAAAAATGTTACATAAAGGTTTATGGCTCCTTTTTTTCATTTAAAAAACAATGTTATGAATTTATTTCTGTATCAGTAACCATGGGATGAAAAGTCTTTAAGTGAAATCTGGAGTCAGATTATCTGTGTTAGAATCCTTCTTCCTATAGTACTTTCTTGCTGAGAAAGTGTGATAGAAATGTAATAGTAACTAATGTTTATAGTTGTTAGGAGGATTAAATGAGATAATATAAGTAAAGTACATAGTTCAAAATGTGGCATATAATAAGAGCCCATTTAATTTAATCATTTACTCAACAGGTATTTATTTAGCATCTACTGTGTGCATTATTGCACTGGGATACAGTATTGAATGAAATAGAGGAAGTAAGGTAGAGCAAAATAAAATATAAAGTGTTAAGTTATATTAAGTATAACGTAAAAACAGTTTATATTAAATAATTTATAAATAAAACAGAGAAAAATAATAAAATAGAGGAAAAAAACCCTTGCCACATGAAACTTATGCTCCAGTGGGAGAATGTGGTATAATAAATAAAAACTATTTGGTCTTTGTTCCCAATTCTTGGCACAGAGCTCCTAAAACCCTTGAAATTTCCTGTGATGGGCGTGTCTTTACTCTTAAAGCCCCTCTTTGGATCACACCTGGATTTACGCTAATGAGGTGACTTAAACTGGGGTTTCTAGTAAACAATATATAGGTAAATAAGTAAGTATATGAAGTGTGTTAGATAATGAAAATGTCAAGAAGGAAAAATAGAGCAGAGGAAGGCAATAAGGAATATTTTTTAGGGGAGGGTTGCTGAAATCTTACATAGGTTGTCCAGGGAGATGAATGAAAAGATGACTTGTGAGTTAGGAACTGAAGGGAGAGCAAACTATGTGACTAACTGGACAGGGGAATAAACAACAGTGCAAAGTCCTTGAGGTGAGGGCCTGCCAGGTGTTTTCCAGGAACAGAAAGGGGGATGCGGTGGTGGGAGCGGAGAGAAGGAAGGGGAACTTAGTGGTGGATCAATTTGGAGAGGTGATGAAGAGCCAGGGAGGGCTTTCTGTGTCATCATTGTTAGGACGTTGACTTTTATTGTGAGAATAGCCATTGGAGGGTTTTGAGCAGAGGAGTGATGAGATCTGACTGGCTTTAATAGAGCAGATTCAGGGAGAGAAGTTAGGATGCAGTTGTAAAAATCCACATATGGATGATGGTGACTTAGAATAGGGTGGTGCAGTGGGGAAGTTGAAAAGTATAAAATTCTGGGTATATGCTTACTTGTTTCATGTCTGCGAAATATTTCATTTTTGTGGTGGTATCATTTGTGTAGCCACTCCCCTATTGGACATTTCTAGCTTTCCACAAATTTTTAAATATTTTGATGAAAACTGTCTTCTGTGCATATGCAAGCATAGATCATTACTTACTAGATTATTTCCTTGGAATAAATCCCTAGAAGTTAGATTGCTCGAATGGTGAAATGTATGTATTTTTAATACTTTTGCTGTATATAACCCCTATACTATCCTGAAGGTCAGTTTTCTTCCTACCAGCAATAATCTGAGTATTTATAATTTTTAATGTATAGTTTTGATATACGGTGTATATTTAACTTTTTACAATACCCAATCCTGACAATAAAAGGTTTTTTCTTCTGTTTTTATTTTAAAAAGCACTACTTATTTTCAGCTTCTATCTTTTTATAGGTTACAGTTCCTCTGAGTCATCTCATCAATGCCTTCCATTCACCGAAAAACACATCTGTTTCTGTCAGTGCATCAGTTTCTCAAAACCAGCATCGGGATGTAGTGTCTGAGCATGAGGCTCCCAGCAGTGAGGTAATAGTTTTTACCCTGGGTGTGTGAGAAAGTTTTTTTGGTTTACTACATTGTAAACATGCCTGAAATAACTTTCTATGTTTAGGCATTTGTAACAGGGTGATTTCTGTCTTCAGCTTCATCTCCCTTTTACGATTAAAGATGTCTAACTCTGGCTTTGTTGTACATATAGAAATACTACTTTGTTTTATTTTTAACATTTAATTTATAAAAAATTTCATGTGGCAGTGTATTGGTATTCACTTCCTACGTTACTGCTTGTGTAATATCATTTAGATATTCTTTTGTGTTGCTTCAGTGGTAGCAGGGAACCTACAGTTAACTCCATAATTCCCATAATTTTCAGGAAAGATAGAATAGCAAGAAGTTATCATCTACCACCTTATAGGAGCTTTCAGTGTAATTGAACAATTAGAATATAGATACCTGAAAGTGAAATGTATAAGCTATGAAACCGTACTTTGAGTATTCAGAGAATTATAAAATCATTGTGGCCTAGGATATAGCGAATTCCCAACGTAGGAACCTTGTGTTTACAAGATTCATTAATAAGATAGTTTCTTGTAGCTCAGAATACATTTTTCATAGTAAACATTATAATCTATAGTTAAGTTTCTCAGAAGCCTCTTTAACCATAAATAGTTTATGTTCTTAGTCCTGATATCAGGGGCTATGGCAAAGGACAGTAGAGGAGGAGTTGAAAAAAAAGTTTGCAGGACTTCCCTGGTGGCCCAGTGGTTAAGACTCCACGCTTCCAATGCAGGGGGCCCGGGTTTGATCCCCGTTCGGGGAACTACAATCCCACATGCCACGTGGCACAGCCAAAAAAAAAAAGTCTGCTTTTGGTGGGGGTGGGATGGGGGGTGGTTGTGAGGTGAGTCTTGGGATACAATTTTACTTAGATGAAAAGTTTGTCTTTATGCTTTCCTTTTTTTTTCTTTTTTAATTGATTATTTATTTTTGGCTGTGTTGGATCTTCATTGTTGTGCGTGGGCTTTCTCTAGTTGTGGCGAGCGGGGACTACTCTTCTTTGCGGTGCGCAGGCTTCTCATTGAGGTGGCTTCTCTTGTTATGGAGCACGGGCTCTAGGCGTGCAGTCTTCAGTAGTTGTGGCTCGTGGGCTCAGTAGTTGTGGCTTGCGGGCTCTGGAGCACAGGCTCAGTAGTTGTGGCGCACGGGCTTAGCTGCTCCGCAGCATGTGGGATCTTCCCGAACCAGGGTATGAACCCGTGTCCCCTGCACTGGCAGGCGGATTGTTAACCTCTGTGCCACCAGGGAAGCCCCTATGTTTTCCTTTTATGTTATCTGCCAAATTCCTATTGCCTCTGTCTATGGGCAATCCATTCTTGTCTTCTGTTGTGACACCCTTCTTCCAATTTACAGCCCGAGAGCTTTCCTAATGATAAGACTGCATGTATCAAAATTGCTACATGCAGCAATATTATGTTCATTTTAGAAATTTTGGAAAATATTATGTAGGTAGAAGAAATTAAATTAACCTATGATCCTGCTTCTCTTTTTCTCACTTGTACTTTTATATTTTATAATAGTTGGATCATACTGTATATGCTGATTTAGATTTTGCTTGATCATTTAATAGTCTTAGGAACTTTTTATTCCATACATTTTCTGTATTTTTAATGACTTTCAGAGTGTTCATTTTATGATGTTCTCTTTTTGGATATTGTTTCCAATTTTTTGCTGCTCTGAACAACACCATTTGTACTCTCCGTGGTGCTAAATGTTTGACTATTTCATCAAGTGAAATGGCTAGGTCAGTAGTGAAGTACATTTTGGGGGCTTGAAAAGTAGCTAAACTCTAGAAGCCAATGTTGAGCTTAAAACTAATGGTCTCAGATACAGAATTGGTGTCTTATCCTCGATTTACCTTCATTATTCCTATGGTTTATCATTGATGACTGTTTGTTATTGCTTCACAAACATTTTCATTCTTCTTAAGCATCCTCCCTCATCTCTACTCGCACTTCCTTTGCTCTGAGGTTACATTGCTTTCATCAAGTCTTGCTCATCCAAACACCCACTTCACAGTGCAAGCAAAAAACTTTCAACTTCCTTCAAGCTACTGACTTCTTTTCCTGTTGCTTTCGGACTTCTTGAAAAAGTAGTACTCTGAACTTAACATTTGTTCTTGCTAAACTTTTATTCATACTACATCCCATTGTAGTTTGGCTACTACTTTTACCATTTTATAGACTTGTTTTGGTATATTTTGTTGACTTCCTTAGCAGTAAGTACAGGCCTTTTTAAAAATCCACATCTTTTTCATCTTTTCCTTAGCATTTGACCTTGCTGAACATCCACTGCTTTCAAAATACTTTCATAAATTGAGTGATACTACATTGATGGTTTTTTTTTTTTCTCTTTCTGTTTTGCTGGGCGTTTTTATTGCCAGCCTTTTACACAGTGTGTGTACATTTATCTGTAATCTAATTTTCATTTTGCATAGTCTCCCAGATTATATATCTTAATGTCTATATATATTTATATGCTGATAACTCCCAAATCTATCTCCAACTCTAAAGTATCTCTAAAGTTTTAAAGTAATTATCTGGTGGCTTATTAAAATACCCCTCTGGATAGGCTCCAAGGACCTCGAAATTAAGATGTCTAAAACTGAGCTGCTTCCCCAGATTCCAGTGTTTTTTTTGTTTTTGTTTTTGTTTTTTGCGGTACACAGGCCTCTCACTGTTGTGGCCTCTCCTGTTGCGGCGCACAGGCTCCGGATGCGCATGCTCAGCGGCCATGGCTCACGGGCCCAGCCGCTCCGCGGCATGTGAGATCTTCCTGGCCCGGGACATGAACCCGTGTCCCCTGCATCGGCAGGCGGACTCTCAACCACTGCGCCACCAGGGAAGCCTGATTCCAGTGTATTTGATCTTAGAGTGGTTTTAGCCCCTCTTCATCAGTCTGGGTCCAACCAAGAGAGAGAGACCACATAGTCATTTGAACAGTGAATGTTTAATATAAAAAATATATAATTTTTTAGTTTAATATTTTAAAAACCCTGGTCTAACGGGATTAGAATAACTAGGGATTGGCTAGTAATAAGTAAAGAAAATTCAAATATATAGGACTTGCGGATTCAAGAAGCAGCTAATCCTCCCAGGACTGAGAGCTTCCCAGGAAGAGTTCTCCACCCCTGGGCTGAGGTTCTGAGGTTGTTGGAGAGGGAATGGCCTTGGCTCACTGAATGGCGCAGGAGTCACTGGTGCCGTGCCAGCTGAACCTGATGGAAATCTGCCCCCTTGGGTACCAGGAGAAGCTGTTCATGGGGATGTGTGTTACTGGAAAAGCTGCTGGGTACTGCTGGCAACTGTGCACTGTAGGAGCCAGGCTTTGGAGAAGCTGCACCAGTGGCAAGAACCACTCCTGGAGAAACCCATGGGTGTTATGTTGCACACAGGAGCCTGCTGAGTGAACACAATAGCCTGAACCAGGAGCAGAAACTCCTCCTACAATGTCTCTCCAGTGCCCTCTACTGACAGCTTAATGTTCTAGCCAACAAAGGAAAAATATTTAAAGGAGCCAAAAATATTTTTTGGCTCCATGAACATGGAGCCAAAAAAAGGATGAAGAGGAGCTAAGAGACAACAAATCAATAACCAGCACATCCATCCTTCTCCCTCACAATCCCTATACTTTACTGGTTTCTTCAAATGTCTGTTGTCTGTGACTTGGTATTTGCATCCTTCTTAGTCAGGGCTCAGTTCAGGTTCATACCATTTTTCTCTTGTTACATCAGCCTTCTGTTCTCCAGCTTATCATCTTTGTCTTCTATTTTCTTCCTATAAAACAAAACTAATGATATTAGCTATAGAATTAAATTCAAACAAGGCTCTTCACAATATGGCCATAGCCCATCTTTCTAGTGCTTTCTTTGGTCACTAAACTTTTTACTGCATCTCAAACATTCCAAGCCCTTTGATGACTTTTTGTTTGCCCTCTTCCCCAAGGTTTCTGCCCCCATCATTTGTGAATTAAGTGTTATTTCAGTGAAGCCTTATCACTTAGGAAATTAGTTGTGTGTTCTCTTATGACTTTTTAAAAAAATATCTCTGTAATAGCAGTTACCTTATTGTATGGTAATTATCATATTCATATGTACCTTATTTCTCTTTATGTTCCTAGGACTTGATACTCATTATGTAAGGGGCATAAATTTCTGTCTTAGTTAAAAATCTGCATTTCCCTTTGTATTATAAATAGACTTTTTGGTTTCCCCATTTTAAAAGATAAAATATCTTTGTAGCTCTTGAATATTGTACTCCTTCTGATTCCATTATGATAATGTGGTTTATATTCTACAGTTTTTATTACCTTAAAAAGCACCTTTTAATGGCTTCCCTGGTGGCGCAGTGGTTGAGAGTCCGCCTGCTGATGCAGGGGACACGGGTTCGTGCCCCGGTCCAGGAAGATCCCACATGCCGCAGAGCGGCTGGGCCCGTGAGCCATGGCCTCTGAGCCTGCGCGTCCAGAGGCTGTGCTCCGCAACGGGGGAGGCCACAACAGTGAGAGGCCCGCGTACCGCAAAAAAAAAAAAAAAAAAAAAAAAAAAAAATTAACATTGTTTCAATTGATAAGTACTCTTCAAGTTAAATAGCTTGATAATAATGCTTACTTGATATAAACAACAAGGACCTACTGTATAGCACAGGGACCTGTATTCAATATCTTGTAATAACTTGTAATGGAAAATAATCTGAAAAAGAATACATATATTTATACGTATATAAGTATATGTATATATAACTGAATCACTGCTGTATAACTGAAACGTTGTAAATCAACTATATGTCAGTAAAAAAATAAAAATTAAAAAATAATAATGCTTACTTGGTTGAATTAATCTTTTACAGCCTATACTTAACTTAAGGGACCTTGGATTATCTGAATTAAAAATTGGACAAATTGATCAACTGGTAGACAGTCTACTTCCTGGAATTTGTAAGGACAAAAACGTTTCTTCCCATTGGCATACATCTCATGTATCTGCACAGTCCTTCTTTGAAAATAAATATGGTAAGTTAATATATTTTGTGTCCCAATGAAGGTAAGCCATTACAGTACTATTGATAATTTAATTGATACCACTTATTTTTTTTTGATACCACTTATTAATACACCTCTGGTTTCCAGTGTTTCATTACATTGTTGATTAGAGGGTTTTTTTTTTTCTTTTTTTTTGATTAGAGTTTTGAAATTGTCTCTAGGAAATAGCAATTTTTTGTTTCTCCGTGCTCTTAGCTAAAAGTAACTTAAGCTAGACATATATATTTTTACCTCTTGGTTTGAATTTAATTTCATTGGCAGCTATATTTGTATATCATATAAAAAAAGATAATGCAAAGGACAAGTGATAGACACTAATATGATGAAGAAATGTGATTAAATTTGCAATGCTTTTAGATAAAAATGCAAAAAGCAGAGTCATACATGGGCAAATGAAAAGCAAAACTCATTTTGGTTTTTCTAATATTCGGTAAAATTATTTGTTGTATTTCATGACTTTTTTGTTTGACCGTTAGAAAATTTACTTTTTACAATTTCCCTCCAGGTTGCTTAGATATATTTAGTACTTTACGTTCCTCTTGCTTGTACAGACAACATTCAAGAACTCTTAAAAGAATTTGTTCAGATCTTCAGTACTGGCCAGGTATGAAGCAACAGTTGTACTTATTTTGAAAAAAATAATAGATTTATTTAATCTATTCAGATTTGTCTTTTTTAATGATATTAATGATTAGAAACATTCATTTGTAGCTCACAGTAGAACTTGGAGAATATTTGGAATCAACTAGTTTGGGTATATCTGTGTAATTTTTAACCTGGGAAATATAACTAAATTTTGAATGTGAGTGACAAGTGCCACAGTAAAGGAAACTCTAGGGAGCTCACGTATACCTGCTCCAAAACAATTAAGCACATTTGTTTACTTCTCTCATTTTCAAAATCCCATTGCAATGACAAAGAAAGATAAAAATAAGAAAAAAGTCAGGGCAGCAGCAGAGGGGTTTTGTAAATGGACCAGAAATTTGATGACTTTCTGGAACTTGTAAAGTAGACGAAACCCCATTGATATCAAAATCCAATATGTATTCATTCATATTTATTTAATATCAGGCACTACTGATAGGTGTTAGGCGAGAGTGAAAATTATGTAACTGAAAAAGACATATGTTATCAACCCTCATGAAGCTTATAGTAGAGTGACATGAAAGAGGTGTGTAATGCTAATTCCAGTAGAACTTAGGAAAAATCCCCAAGTTCTAAGTCAATAATAGTGAGCTCTGGGGTAGCTGATTTAGTGAAACAGTTGAAAGATTGCGAAAAGTGGGCCAGTCACAGAACAGATTTGGCTTGCAACTTTTAGACAAAAGAACACATCTCTAATAAGGTATCCGTGTGTGTATGTTGAAAGGGGACTCCTGGTTTGAGGGTTGATGCCAAAGAGAGAAACAAGAGAGTAACCCAGGTTACTTTGGACTTGAATCATACACTAAAGGTACCTGCTCATTTACCATAAGTCCATGTTTTGTAGTCTAAATATATTTACCACTTTGATAGTTTTGAGGACTCCTGTCTGCAGTCAGTACTGATCATTGTGTTCTTCTTTACAAATACAAATGGTTTGCAAGAATCTCCATGTTTGAGGAAAATTTATAGCATGAAGGAGAGGCACCGGGTTGGGCAAAGAAATCTCTTTTGTAGTTCTTTGAAGAAATGGTTAATGTAGAAGACAGAAGAATACTTAAGAAGGGATGATACACTCAGTTTTAAATATTCAAGGAAGAAAAAAACTGAGCATGTATTAGGGTATAAAATATATCTTAATAACTTTTTAAAAAGTTAAAACTCAAAGGTCAGATTCTCTGATCATATGATAAAACTGAAGTCAAATAATAGAAAAGATACCTAAAAAAAATTCCTAAATATGTGGAAATGTTTAAAGATACTTTTCTAAGTGTCTTGTGGCTGAAGGGAATTGAAAACAAATTACAGACAATTATTCCTGAACCACAATGAAAATCTGCATATCTAAATCTTTGGGTTGAGGACAAACTGAAGCTGAAAGCATTGTATGAATTTTAGGAAATAAGGAAGATGGGAAATAAATTGATTAAATATTTATTTTTAGAATTTCTTTAAAAGAACATGAGAAATTAATATGGATAAGACACATTAAATTAAATGAATATAATGGCAAGAAATGGTTTTACTTAATTTAATCAAGAATCAATTTAATTTGAAAAGAAAATAGAACAAACAGTCTGATTAAGAAATGATGAGAAAATACAGTGTTAGAAGTGAAAAGTGGGAACTGTCACAGATAATGAAGATTTTTAAATTGTATATAATTTTATATTGTAAATAAAAATATGTTGAAACATAATTATTTGAGTTATAAATTACTAGCAGAATTGACCCAGGAAGAGATAAGACAATAACTATAGAATTTGAAAGATAATATCTTTCAAATATAATCTCTTTGCCCCAGAGGCACTAGGCTCAGATGGTTTTATGGCTGTATTCTGTTTTCCAAGGTCAGGAGTCTTCCTGTTATTTAAAACTTTTTTAATAAAGAAAAAGATAGACTAGGCTTCCCTGTTTATTCCATGAGATGACTGATACTAAAATATTAGTACAAAAAGAATACAATAGATTAATTTCACTTAATCTAGATACAGAAATCCTAAGTAAAGTCTAAAAAAGCACATATAGAAATATCCTAAAAATTATGATTAAGGAATACAAGAATAATTTAACATTAGGAAGTATGTTAATTTATCATGTTAATTGATTAGACAAGAAAAGGATTATTATTTGTGTATGATAAAAAGGCATGTGATATATATGCTAACTATTATGCTTCCTAAAAACTTGTAGAATAGATACTTTTAAAATTTCTGAAGTGTATCTGTTAGGTTCTCATTAATATGAGAAACAGGATGTCTGGTATCCTGTTTTTGTTCAGTAATTTGGAGATCCTGAAATATCTGATTAAAAAGAAAAAGGAAGTTTTATATAAGTTAAAAGGGGCAAAATTATAATTAGGTGATACAATTGTTTACCAGAAAATTCAATAAAATCAACTGAAAGGCTGCCCTGGTGCCATAGAAGATAAATGCATAAAAATCAATCGCTTTTTTTTTTTTTATCCTAGCAATAGGTTTTATTTACAGTTCGTTCAAAATCCATGAAATCTTGTATCCTGACAAGAAATATGCAACATGATACATATATACACACACAGATGTATATATGTATGCATGTGAAACCTGACTGAAAGAAATAAAAGAAGAGCTGAGTAAAATAAAGTGAGAGAGTACTGTAGTCCTCTTCAGAAGAACTTAGTGTTCTAACATTATCAATTTGCACCCAGATTTTCAATGCAACTCCAATCAAAACTCGAAACATTGGTTAGGAAAATAAAGAGTTGATTTTAAATTTGGGCATTAAAAGGGAATCAGATTATTTTCTTACACCTTAAAAAGTTCCAAAGAACTGAAAACAAGTAGAAGTATTAGATGAAGTCAGTAAACTGCCTTTAAAATCTTAGTGTGAGGATGAGACTCTTTAATCAAAGCACAGTGAACAAACCACTAAAGATTAAAAGACATGGCTTCATTAACCTTACAGATTACTGTATCACTTAATTAAAAGACAAAGACATTAAAATAAATGTTTGAAATATACATGACTAAAAGTATATCTTAAAGTATATCCATATTCTGCAAATGAAAATGGAAAAATATGAAAGGTCATGAGTGCTCAGTTCACTAAAGAAATAAAAATAATCAATAAAAATAAAAAATGTGGGCTTCCCTGGTGGCGCAGTGGTTGAGAGTCCGCCTGCCGATGCAGGGGACACGGGTTCGTGCCCCGGTCCGGGAAGAGCCCACATGCCGCGAAGCGGCTGGGCCCGTGAGCCATGGCCACTGAGCCTGCGCGTCTGGAGCCTGTGTTCCGCAATGGGAGAGGCCACAACAGTGAGAGGCCCGCGTACCGCAAAAAAAAAAAAAAAAAAATTAAAAATGTTTTCAAAAATTTTCCTCACTTCTATTCTGAAATGCAAATTGAAACAAAATGTTACTTTCTGCCCATCAGATTTTATACAAATTAAAAAGATTTTTATTTATATTCAGTGCTGCAAAGGATATGGAGGAAAGGACACTCATATTCATTCGTGGGTGTATAAATTCTTGACAACATCCTTTTGGAGGACAGTTTCTTAGTGTTAAATAGTTCAAGTCTCACAGTGTCACTTTTAGGAATGTAGTCTGTGTGTGATGAAAGATAACAGGTACAAGATTTTTAACTGCAGCATTATTTTTAGCAATAAAAACTAGGAAACAGCTAATGCCCATAGTAGGGAAGAAGATGAGTAAATTGCCATACCCTGATACATGGGAAAACTGTAAACAGCCATTAAACTGAATGCACTGCCTCATCTGTTCTGGAAAATGTCCATGATAAATTGTTAAGGGAAAGAAGACAATTGCAAAAGTTATGTACTATTTTTACAGAAAGAGCATGTTTTAATACATAGAAGTATAGTCATGGAATTGTTCAATTGGTTACTTCTGGAACACTTCAGCACACTTGTAATTAAAGTAATTAAAACGGATTGAATCTATAAATCAACTTTACTTTTTCTTGGTAATTTTAAAATGTAAAAACATAAACAAAGAACTGTGTTAAAAAAATGAGATAATAACTAGGATGTACGGGAATAGTGTCAGAGTTTTGATTCTTATGCATTTTCCTTATAAAAATTTAAAATGAGAAGTAAATATGATACTGTTTGATTCAGTTTTCATACAGTCTCGGGGTTTTAAAACTTTAAAATCAAGGACACGACGTCTACAGTCCACTTCTGAAAGATTAGCAGAAACACAACATACAGCACCATCATTTGTGAAGGTAATTAGACCTTTTATGCTGTTGTTTGAAAAAGCAGTAATTTTCAAGTTATTAAAAAGAACGTTCAATATCTGATTTCTATTGCTGACTAATAGATTTTCTTCCATCTTTCCACTTAGAATAAAGGATTAATATCCTGTGTAATCAATATAGCTAGAACTCTCCTGGGTGCCAAGCTTATCTTTCCATTAGCCTGTTAGACATCTTCCTCTGTTTTTTTTTTTTCCCTGTCAATCTACACCTGCTTATGTATTCTTGGATAAGTAGCATCCACCCAAGCTAGAAACCTGCTGGACAGCTATGATCTGTCCATCTTCTCTCACCTCCCACATCCATTAATCACTAAAATCCTGTTGATTCAGCCTCTTAAGTATTTATTTCTTAAATCTATCTTCATCCCCAGTTCCACTGCATAGATAGACCATAGTTATTTCTTGCCTAGATTCCTCTCATAAACACTCATTTAGTCTCCTTGCCTTTAGTTTTGCTACCTTTAGCCCAGCCTCCAGACTGCCATCCACCAGACTGTCTGAAATGTATCAGTGTAATGGTTGTATTCCTCTGCTTTATTGTCAGACTTCTGCCGTGTATACATACGGCATTTCATCATTTGGCATTCTGCCTACCATTTTTGTGTTCTTATCTTTCAGTGTGCCCCCTCCTCTCCTCCTACCCTCCTCCTCTCCTGGTTTTTTAAAGTCCTGTCAAACAAGATTGTTTATAGCTCTTGAGCACTAAAGGCTGCTGTTTCATGGCTCTGTCAAATTATTCATGCTCTGTGCTGCTGTGGTTCAGCTGTGCCATTCTCTGTAAGGCCTTTACTGACTTCTTAGGTAGCAGTTGTTTTACCACCATACCTAGTACCTCTAACATAGTATCAGAATGACTTCAAAAACTTAGTTGTTTGTGTATCTCTGCCCAATAGACTGAAAACGTTCAGACGATCGGTTATTTATCTTTACATCTTCAGAACTTATACAGGACCAAGTATATGCAAGGTGCTCAGTAAACATTTAATAAATGAATGAGGTTTTTCCTCCAGCAGAAATAAAGGAATGTGACCTATTCTAAGCCATTAGAACCCTAAGTCAACATGTGACCTGTTAAATGTTTTCAGTGTAGTTAGTGGTCTTATGTAGAGAGTTTCTCTATATTAATTGATGCAAGTATAGGGTCCAGTGTTAGTTTCCTAGCCATTGATTATTTATTGTTGAGTCTTAATTCTTCACATTGACAATAAAAATTTTTAATTCTAGAATTTTAATGAATTTTTTTGTGAGTGGTTGTTATATTTTGGGGGAGTATTATCCGTATAATCAGCTGATACTGATGTATTGTTTGCGTATTTAGGGGTTTCTTTTGCGGGACAGAGGATCAGACATTGAGAGTTTGGACAAACTCATGAAAACCAAAAACATACCTGAAGCTCACCAAGATGCATTTAAAACTGGTTTTGCAGAGGGTTTTCTGAAAGCTCAAGCACTGACACAAAAAACCAATGGTGAGTTGATTTGACAGCATCCATATTTAGGGAAGAATATCTGAAAGGAAGTTATAGTCCTGCCTTTAAGTGATTATAATAACTTTTCTAACAATTTCCCAACATTTTATTGGTTATATTTCGTTATATTTGTATCTTAAGCTGTGGTGTAGAAGTGGGAATATCTGCTGGCACTTTTCACTTTCTGAAGTGAGAAGCCAAAGTCAGCGATAGAAGCATGAGTGGCTTCATGAAGTTTTTGGTAACAGGTGCTGAAAGGCAATCATGGAGATTATGCAAAACATGCCAGGCTCCAATATTGCATGTGGTGAAATGTGATTACCGTCAGTAACCTAATATTTGCATTTCATTGATATGTCATTTCTCATTGATATAATTTGATTTAAGGCTTTTTCTTTTTTCTCCAGATTCTCTAAGAAGAACTCGCCTGATTGTCTTTATTCTGCTGGTAGTTGGCATTTATGGACTCTTAAAAAACCCATTTTTATCTGGTAGAGGCTCTTTATATTTATCTGACTTTTTTTTTTTGTCTTTTATATACTCATTTCTTTTTCATAGTTGGTCTAGCTAAGGCTTAGAGATAAGAAAACATTAATGATTATAGTTCCAGGGTCTAGGTCTTTCATTCCTAAGTCAAGACTTCTCAGATTGGGTCACTTTAAGATTGTTTTTTGCATTGAAATTAAAGTTCCAAGGATTATGTTAGAGTGGAAATGTTAGATCTACTTCTGGTAGTGGTTAGTTCCCCAGATTTTTAGAAAATGATACCTATCCAATAATAAAATTTTAAAAACATGTAGAATTTTATAATAGCAATACAAAGTGTAATAGTCATCTGTTTCAAAGACAGTAATAAATTGAATTTTGTAAAAATTAACTTATATGGAAAATTACTTTAAATAGAGTCCCAGATTTTCTCAGTTTGCAAGTCTAAAATGAAGTAATAATGTCAGGTTTAAGCGGTTCCAATTGCTTTTTCAACTATCATTCAGTTTTTACCCAGTGTTTTCTCCTTTCTTTATGATGGATTACCTTGAGAGAAAAAAACTGATTTACAATTAAGAACATTGATTGACCTGTATAAGGAATCATTCCCAGAACTTGCATGTAGCCCCAGTTATTTTAAAATTTGTTAGTGACATCAAACCTGAAATGAGGTTTTAACATCTAGGAATAGCCTTTTTATATCTAGATCTGCCTTCTCTTGTCTCCTTTTTTTCAAAAAAAAAAACCAATACAGGGATGATAGGTGATATCAGCAGGGTGGTGGAGGGGTGGGATGAGCTCTGATGATTATTCCTTTGTGTTTCTTAATTATGTACAATGGAGTTTGAGAACCATTGGTTTAAATTTTTATTATTCGATATAAGAAGAGGAAAATTCTTAGTTTTAATTGGAAAGGCAAAGGTGTCATTTTATTATGAATCATTTATTCCTTGAATACCATCTCAAAATCCAGAAGACCTAATATCTACGCCTCACACTGATTAAATATATGTGAACTTAGATATTTAATTTTTCTGGGCTTTCTTGCATCTGAAAAATAAGGTAGTTAGAATTTTATGAATCTATCAAATATGTAAACATTTGTTTATGTCCCTTTAGTCCGCTTCCGGACAACAACAGGGCTTGATTCTGCCGTAGATCCTGTGCAGATGAAAAATGTTACCTTTGAACATGTTAAAGGAGTAAGTTAAAAAGTTTACCTTGATCTCCTCAAACATTATCTTAATTGTATTTTATTATTCTAAAGGTTGAAATAATAGAAAATATATATTATTGGTCTCTGCCCCATGTTCCTGGCACAGACGTCCTAAAACCCTTGTCATTTCCAAAGTGCTAAGAGCACCAGGAGCATCTTTTGTTTTACTGTTTGGTCTTTGACCCCGGTTCCTGACACAGGGCTTCTGAGTCCCTTAGAATTTCCTGGGTGATAGCAGTGTCCTTTGTTCTTTTTTTTTTTCCGCCTTGGCCACACTGCATGCAGCTTGCCGGATCTTATTTTCCCAACCAGGGATTGAACCCGGGCCCACGGCAGTGAAAACTTGGAGTCCTAACCACTGGACCACCAGGGAATTCCTGCAGTGTCTTTTGTTCAAATGAGGTGGCTCTGGGTGGGTGCCTGGATGGGGGCCAGTCACCAGAAGGACCCAGCCATGATTAGGGTCTTAGAACTTTCACCTCCACTCTGTTCTCCAGAGAGGGGAGAGGGCCTGGAAAGGGAGTTAATAATTGATCATGTCTATGTGAGGAAACTCCCATAAAAATCCCAACAGATCTGGGTTCAGGGAGCTTTCAGTTGGTGAACACATGGAGGTGTGAGGACAGTAGCGTTTTCAGAGAGGACGTGGAGGGGCCTGTGCCTCTTCCTATGTCCCTTGCCCTACCTGTCTCTTCCTTCTGGCTGTTCTGAGTTATATCCTTTCATAATAAACCAGTAGTCTAGCACCTAAACTGGTTTCCTGAGTTCTCTGAGCTGCTCTAGCAAATTAATCAAACACAAGGAGGGGTTGTGGGAACCTCCAATTTATAGCCAATTGGTAGAAGCACAGAGACAACCTAGATTTGGGATTGGCATCTGAGGGGGGTGTGTGTGGTGCTAAGTGTTGTGGGACTTTGGCCCAAAGATGTGTTTTACATTCACCCCTTCCCAGGTACTTTCTTTTTAACACTGCCCAATGTACTTGAGCTTTCTCACTGAGAGTTATTTAAAGTTGTGTAATGTGAGGTTGCAGGTTGGCTGCAAATATGTTATTACGGCAGTGTAATTTAAAATAAATAAATATGTGAAAGTACACATGCAGAGGCATTTTAAATTTACATTGGTAGCCAACATTTTTAAATTGAAGTTTCACCCACAAAAAGAGTTCTGTATTGTTTGTTCATTTGTTTTTTGAACACTGAAGCCTGGAGTGCTAGGCCTGTATTCTCTGGCAGAGCCATGTTGTGGTTGTCTTTAAAGGGACTGTTGCTTTCCAGTTCAGCACATTGCCACCACTATTGTTTTACATCTGGCCTTCTGCACTCATTGATTAATACCGTTTTGCCACTAGGAATTTGCATTTGTGACTTCTGGTTATATGCTGACTAGGAAAATGGCTCACCATTTCTGATAGGCATCTTAATCTTACATCAGAGTTTTAAAGTTGAACTCGTTTTCTGATTGCCATTTTTGTTGGCCAGATTGGGCTTTATTTTTGCTAGGGATCTCAATTCTGCAATATTTTATATTTTGGAGATTAAATCTCTTAAATTTTTTTTACCACAGCCATTTATAAAACAATATTAGTACACTATAGCTTAATTTTTGTCACTGTCCTTTGGCATTTGTCAGGAACTAAATCGTTTATAATCTAGTAGTAGTTCCTTGTAATGAAAATGATCTCATAACTAATCACAAATTAATGTTATAACTTAAACACAGACTCCCTTATCATTAATATATAGTAAGTCCACATAATTTGCCATTGAAGCTTATAACCAGGTCCAAAACAGTTTTGGATTTGAAACTTACTAGGTGACTCTTTATATTAAATGCCACTGACACATTTAACGAGAATTTTGAATATAACAGTTCTTTTTAACCAAAGGAAGCAGTTAAAAAGGGTTTTTGTTGGGATATATAAGGAGACTTCATATAACTGGCATTGAGGGTCGGGAGAAAACTCTGAGTATTTCTAAAGGGGCCTTTTTGTATACTTTCACTGAAACAAAAAGCCAAGTTAATTTAATCTGCAGTTAAATTTATGATATTCAAAGAGGGTATCTTGGTAATATAATAATTACTTGGTAAATTGTATCACTTTAGGTGGAGGAAGCTAAACAAGAATTACAAGAAGTTGTTGAATTCTTGAAAAATCCACAAAAATTTACTGTTCTTGGAGGTAAACTTCCAAAAGGTAAGATATCTTCCCTTTCACATAACTTGACAAAATACTGTAATATGTCACTAATTTAACTTTTATCAAAGTTGATCAAAGTTTAATTCTTAATTGCTATTTTACAAATAAGTGCTCATTCTGAACATGCTGTTCTGTAATCTTTTTTTTTTGGTAATTTAAAATTTTGTTATAATTTCAAACTTTAAGTAAATTGCAACAATAAATAGTACAAAGAACTCCCTCCAGGGCTTCCCTGGTGGCGCAGTGGTTGAGTGTCCGCCTGCCGATGCAGGGGACATGGGTTCATGCCCCGGTCCGGGAGGATCCCACATGCCGCTCCGGCTGGGCCCGTGAGCCATGGCCGCTGAGCCTGCGTGTCTGGAGCCTGTGCTCCGTGGCAGGAGAAGCCGCGGCAGGAGAGGCCACGGCAATGAGAGGCCCGCATACCGCAAAAAAAAAAAAAACAAACAAAAAAAACTCCCTCCATACTTTTAACTCATGAGACTCAAAATTTTTTTAACATTTTGTTCCATTTGCTCATTCCTTTCTTTACATAACGTGTAATTTTTAAACCATTTGCAAGTGAATTATAGATGTCATGCTCCTTTGCCCCTAAATACCTCATTGTGTATTTCCTAAGAATTACGGATATTCTCTTTACACCATTTCAGTACAGTTATTAAAATCAGGAAATTTAACATAGATCCAAAACTATTAATCTAATTCAAAGTCATATTCAAATTTCAGCATTTGTCCCAATATGTAAACAGTATTTAAATGATACAGGAGAATTAGTTAAGGAGCAGATCCTGAAGTGAATCATTAGTAGAGACAAATACGTTTTGGCTATGTTTCAAAATATTGGTCATTGATGTGCCTTCAACTGCAAAGCTGTATAAATTAATAATTATTTGTTATAAGTTCATGCCAGGCTTTGTTTCTGATTTTTAATTTGAACCATTCTTGTTTATTTTTTCTTTTAGGAATTCTTTTAGTTGGACCGCCAGGGACAGGAAAGACACTTCTTGCCCGAGCTGTGGCTGGAGAAGCTGATGTTCCTTTTTATTATGCTTCTGGATCAGAATTTGATGAGATGTTTGTGGGTGTGGGAGCCAGCCGTATAAGAAATCTTTTTAGTAGGTTTTAACGTATCTTTCATACAGTACTAATTTCTCTTAACTTTAGAGGAAGAGGATTTCTTACCCTTTCTTTGCTACCTGTTTCTGATTGATATAGTTGGCTGAAATTGTAGGGTTCCGGTTTCGGATAACTTAGTGTGTGAGCTAAAATAGAACTGTACTTTTTTCCCCCAATTAGTCGGAAGAGCTAGTGGAAGTGCTCGATTGCTGGGTGAGGCTGGGGGCCTCACCAATTTATTGAAAAAGCTGTTAATTTTATTAGAAACAAAAAATGCTTCTCAAGATGTTGGCAACAAGTCATAGTATAGACATCTGTTTCAAACAGTGTACTTCTCCCTTCAATTATAAATTATATTCCAGTTGGAGGAGGAATACCTCCTTAGCTATGGGAAGTAGAAGTATTTGAGGGACTGTGTAAGCTGGTCTCCTTGTACACAAACCTTGCATTTCCTCCCCAAAGTATCATATTCAGAAACCAAAGATCACAGATACATTTAGGGATCCCAGAGTAGTCACAGAGCCAAAATGACATATCACTTCTTGTTGATTACAAGGCAGAAGTTCCTGGACAATATTGTGACCAGTAACTGTTTTAATATCTGTAAGAGCTTTAGCCCAGGCTGAAGTGCTCACCAACCACAAAAAAGTGGCAACAAGAGTAACAACAAAGTCAACCATGGGAAGTTTTCGACTATCACGATACACGTTCGTGTAACCAACATAGAGCAGCGATGCAGTACAGGAAGACAAAGACTGCAAAAGTAACATAGAATTGTGCAGAAGAAGAGTAATCTCCAATAAGGACATGATTTTTCCAATCTACATCACACATATTTACACCTTGATGTGCCTGAAATGATGCTTCATTCAACCTGAATTGATAACCCAAAGTAGCTGTGATCGTTTTATTGTCAGAAACTTTAGGATGACAAGCCACTTGAATTTCTGTTTTGCCCTTAAAACCTCCACAGGTGGCAAAAGCAAAGATAGAAGCAATCCACTCGAGGACCTTGATGAAGCCGAGCAGCTTCTTGAGCGGGTTGAGGTTGAGCTAGAAGGAGGACATCCTCTGAGGGAAGGAGGGAAAGAGAGTCAGGACGGTGGGGCGGAGGAGGAGGGGGACCGAAGAGACAGAGCTGCCCGGCCGTGAGAAAGGGCAAGCGGGGCGGGCCTATCAATTCTTTAGTATGTATTTAAAAAGTATTTGCCTCAAATCTGATTGTATATGGTTTGTACAACTAGGAAGAATGAATACTCAATGGTATAATTTTTTTTTTCTTCTGAGGCTACTGTTCTTAAATCAGTTTAAGAAGGACCTCCTTTTATGTATTTTCTCCCTACTGAATGTCTTTTTTTGGCTTTTTAACTGTCTTACAAGTTGTTAAATATTTATGCAATTTTATTTTATAAGTGTTGATTTTATTAAACTTATTTGAATCTTTTCTGTCTTCTTAGGGGAAGCAAAAGCAAATGCCCCGTGTGTTATATTTATTGATGAATTAGATTCTGTTGGTGGGAAGCGAATTGAATCTCCAATGCATCCATATTCACGGCAGACCATAAATCAACTTCTTGCTGAAATGGATGGGTAATTGAATCTTCCTGTCTTTAGAATTTGGTGATATATTTGGTAGCATACCAGAGATAGGAACAATTTTGTTTATAGGCAACAGAGTAGTCCCTCGTGCAAGAAGTAAAGACAAGCTATTTTGACTATTGTATTGTTTTTACTAATGGGATCATTGATAATTGTTATATCAACTTTTCTTAAATTAAGAAATAGATTTTTCATTTACTGTAGCACGACAGGAAAGCAGTGATTCCAGCTGAAAGTAGTAGTCTCTTTGGAGATGTAAAGAGAGAATACCCTTATCCCTGCACTGTTTGTGACTAGCTTTGAGTGTTGCTGTAGATCAAAAAAATGTTTCTTAAAGTCATATAAGACATTCTGGAAGTCTAGGAGCAAATAATTTGAATTGGTAAAGTTGAAAATAATTTTTCAAAAATTAGTCAGGGACTCAAGCTTTTTGTGTCAGGTCATCTCTTCCTAACTAGAAAAATTATTATGAAGGTATGTAACCACAGATGATTTGGTGATTTATTATTAACACTTTTATTGAAGTGCACTGGCATTTTAAAAAACAATTAGAGATGCCTTATCATTTTGGGCTTTAAAAAGATCAATCCCTTTTCTTTGCTGTCAGTAAGATTAATGATAAACAGTTTTGCATAGAACATTTCTACATGTGTGCTGTTTTAATTTTCAATGAAAAGGTCCTTTTTTTTTTTAATAGTTTTAAACCCAACGAAGGAGTTATCATCATAGGAGCCACGAACTTCCCAGAGGCATTAGATAAGTAAGTATTAAAATTTTTGTGATATATTCTAGAATAGTGATGAACTTTAAAAACATTGTGCTAAGTGAAGGAAACCCATCACAAAACATCACATATTATATGATTGCTTTTATATGAAATGTCTAGAATAAGCAGATCCATAGCAACAGAAAGTAATTTAGTGGTTGCCAGAGGTTAGGGAAAATGGGGAATAACTGCCAGTAGATTTGGGGTTTCTTTCAGCTGGAGGAGAGGGGGAGGGCGTAAAAATTCTCTAAAATTAGATTGTGGTGATGGTTGGGCAACTCTGAATATATTAAAAACCACTGGGTTACACTACCAAACGTAAAATAGATAGCTAGTGGTCAGCAGCGGCACAGCACAGGGAGATCAGCTTGGTGCTTTGTGACCACCTAGAGGGGTGGGATAGGGAGGGTGGGAGGGAGGCGCAAGAGGGAGGGATATGGGGATATATGTATAGCTGATTCAATTTGTTACACAGCAGAAACTAACACACCATTGTAAAGCAAATTTATACTCCAATAATGATGTTAGAAAGAAAACTACACTGGGTTTTCGACTTCAAATTCTATGATATGAAAATTGTATCTCAGTAAAGCTGCTAAAAGAGTCTTCTCACAACTTAAACATCACAAAGCTTTTGGGTGGGGGGTGGAGAGGATTTTTAGAATAAAATTTACTATAGTTTAAAATTTTTATTGGTTTTATTATATAGAAGTTATTCATACTTTCATTTGATCTAATAGTTAGTTCTTGCCTAAGACTCTAGTTTAACATTTTGTACTTAATAGCAGTAAGATGGATGTGTAGCGCTCATAATAGATTGCTGTAGAATTATTTGTTCCTTGACTGGCTGACTTGCATGTCTTTGTCTCTGACGGGTTGTATGCTATCTAGATGCACACATTTATCTATATGAACCTTTGTTCTGCCTTCCGGTTATTGAAACTGTTATTTGAGCCACGTTTTATAAGGAACTAATCTGAATATTTATGTTCAAAATAAATATTCGTTGCCATTGTCTTTCCATCTTCTCTTTAGGATGTCAGTCCTGTTTAACTTGACCTTCAGCACAGTCA
Organism: Tursiops truncatus; assembly: GCF_011762595.2. Classification (NCBI taxonomy): domain Eukaryota; kingdom Metazoa; phylum Chordata; class Mammalia; order Artiodactyla; family Delphinidae; genus Tursiops; species Tursiops truncatus. Next base: position 157,494,268 of record NC_047035.1, on the reverse strand, counting down.
GCTTATTAATTTATATTTTCTTTTTGTATTCTCCCTTTAGCGCCTTAATACGTCCTGGTCGTTTTGACATGCAGGTTACAGTTCCCAGGCCAGATGTAAAAGGTCGAACAGAAATCTTGAAGTGGTATCTCAATAAAATAAAGTTTGATCAGTGTAAGTCTTAATTCGATGATACAGACATTATCTCCATAAAATGGTAATATATCAATCCACCCTGTTTGTGGTCCTTACTCAGGATGTCTTAAAAGACAAATCCCTTTAAATGTCTATTTTTCTCTCCTCTTGTTTGTCCATAAAGTCCATTTCTCAATTAATGTGTATCCAGAGATTCTGTCATTTTGAATCCCGATTCTAAACAAAGTTTTCTTTGAGTACTTAGATAATACTTGATGAATCTATGTATAAATGTTTCTTTAGATGAATGTAAAATATAAAATAATATAAAAAGCACCTGTATATTATGAGCATAGTACCTTATGATATAGTCACTTCGGGGCCAAAAGAGGGGAAGCAAACTATAAAACAAAACACATGGAAATATTATAGAACCACCTGAGTAATAAAAGCAGCTATTAAAGCTGCAGTATTTTCAAAGATATCTGAATCAATTCATAAAACCAAATATGTTTCCGATAATAAGGGGGGCTGTTATGTCCAAAGTTATTCCAAGATGAAATTCTGAAAACAAAACGTTGTCTATGAATGTGCTTTTTCAGTTTGTGGTTAGGCCATAATTAAAGGTTTGTAAGTCGTTATCTGGCAACTCTACCTTTCTTTGTTTATCACAAAGTTATTTAAATGTAAGAACTTTTGTCATTTGTCCCAATGACAATTTTAATGGTGTGTTTAATAGCAGTTTTGGCTTTTTCCCCTTAGAATTTAGTGAAGTAAGCTTTTGTAAAATTACAGTTCATGATGGCTATCTTCTTTCTTTTGCAATGTGAGTTCTTTATGAAGAGCTTTTTATTAGCTCTTCTGAAATTTTAATATTGTGTCCTGTCTGCATATAGCTGTTGATCCAGAAATCATAGCTCGAGGTACTGTTGGCTTTTCTGGAGCAGAGTTGGAGAATCTTGTGAACCAAGCTGCTTTAAAGGCAGCTGTTGATGGAAAAGAAATGGTTACGATGAAGGAACTAGAGTTTTCCAAAGATAAAATCCTAATGGGTAGGTTTTCTTTTTTTCTTCTTTTTTTTCCCCTATCTTATACTGTTCATTATGTTAGAGGAAAAATTCTTTTTTTTTAAATTGCCACTTGGTAATTTTTGGTTTGGTGGTACTTCACTCTTTATTTATTTATTTATTTATTTATTGGCTGCATTGGGTCTTTGTTGCTGCGCGCGGGCTTTCTCTAGTTGCGGCGAGCAGGGGCTACTCTTCATTGCGGTGCACAGGCTTCTCATTGCGGTGGCTTCTCGTGGAACATGGGCTGTAGGAGTGTGGGCTTCAGTAGTTGTGGCTCACGGGCTCTAGAACTCAGGCTCAGTAGCTGTGGCACACGGGCTTAGTTGCTCTGCGGCATGTGGAGTCTTCCTGGACCAGAGCACGAACCCATGTCCCCTGCATTGGCAGGTGGATTCTTAACCACTGTGCGACCAGGGAAGTCCGAGAAAAAAACTCTTAATTTTGAGAGAAAGTTTATAAAAAATAAAGGTATAGAAACATGCAAATACATACTCTAACAGAGCAACACAGTTTGGCCTCTTACAGAACAAATATATTATAACTTATATTACACTCTTTGCGGGGCATGAGTGCCCATGTCTTTCCTCTTGTCCAATATTGCTGATAAAAGAATAGTTAATTTTACTGTTTTTCAGTATTTAATTTTTATTTTAAATCTTGAATTGCCTTCAAAACAGGTTAGTTATGATATTCCTGTTAAATTAGAAGTTTATTTTCTAGAAATAGAATTAAGCTTTTCCTTTTGATATAAGGATTAAGATGATAGTTTTTACAGTTTGGTTTTCAGTTGACAAATTATGGTTTACATGTGTTGTAGAGTGGAGTCAACTCATTTTTTAAACTTTCACACTTTTAAAATATTTATTAATGACATTAAATCATATTACTCTAAGAATGACTTTGAGGCAAAGGAGCTTCATTCATTTAAATATACCTTCCTAATGGAGTATTTTACTTAGGTAAATTTTTATTCTTAGGGCCTGAGCGTAGAAGTGTGGAAATTGATAACAAAAACAAAACGATCACAGCGTATCATGAATCTGGTCATGCTATTATTGCATACTACACTAAAGATGCTATGCCTATCAACAAAGCTACAATCATGCCACGAGGGCCAACACTTGGACATGTGAGTATCTTTAGTTTTTCTTTTCTTTCAGATAGTGCTCCCCAGGAGCTTATATAGGAAATTGCTGATGAAAACATTTCAAAAGAAAATTCAGCTACTTCCTAGGTGTGTTGATACTTTCTTCTTTAACTTCTTCAACTGTCTTGAAATCAGACATACTTGTGAAATTTATCTGCTAATAAAGGATATCCTTAATATTTCAGATAATATATTTACATTATGAAATGTAATTCAGGAATGACAGCAAAATATAATTCTTAAATATGTAGTTGTTCTTTTCCCCTCAAAAGAAATTATGTATCATAGTGACTGGTTCAATAGTTTTTCTAAGTTTTTTCTCATTGAGTAGAAGTTTCATTTTCATATCTAATTATAGACTTTTTATTTATTTATTTAATTTTATTTTTGGCTGCGATGGGTCTTCTTTGCTGCATGCAGGCTTTCTCTCGTTGAAGCGAGAGGGGGCTGCTCTTCATTGCAGTGCGTGGGCTTCTCATTGCAGTGGCTTCTCTTGTTGCAGAGCACAGGCTCTAGGCGCGCGGGCTTCAGTAGTTGTGGTACATGGGCTCAGTGATTGTGGCTTGCAGGCTCTAGAGCGCGGGCCCAGTAGTTGTGGCGCACAGGCTGAGTTGCTCTGCGGCATGTGGGATCTTCCCAGACCCGGGCTCGAACCATGTCCCCTGCATTGGCAGGCAAATTCTTAACCACTGCACCACCAGGGACGTCCCTATAGACGTTTTAAACATTTTTGTGCAAGGAGGGACAAACAGTTGTATTGCATCATCAACTACTTATTATTTATAAACTGCACTTTTGCTTTCCTCATTTTGTACATAGCTGGTTTGGTCATCAATCACCATGACCATCTCTATTAAATGCCGCTGAGCTTTCAGCATCATGGTATTAAGTAAGGTCATGGGAGACAAATGATAATTCAGGTTAATTAATGTAAGTGTTTCAAAACTGTGTCTGAATTTTTTCTTTGTTTTTCAATTGTCTAGGTGTCCCTGTTGCCTGAGAATGATCGATGGAACGAAACTAGAGCTCAGCTTCTTGCTCAGATGGATGTCAGTATGGGAGGAAGAGTGGCAGAGGAACTTATATTTGGAGCTGATCATATTACAACAGGTTGGCTGTAAAGAATAGCTTTGGTTCAAATTGTGTTTGTTGGTTTAAAGATTTTTTTTAACTTGAGTATTATGTATATTTTAAAATTTTAGGTGCTTCCAGTGATTTTGATAATGCAACCAAAATAGCAAAGCAGATGGTCACCAAATTTGGAATGAGTGAAAAGGTAATGGCTAATTTTAATCCTTCCTCATGTATCAAATGTTGATGTGCCAAGTGTCTCTTTGTGAGATAGGGCTCTCATTATAAGTTGATAGATTTTCCCCTATCTCATTCCAGATGGATTTAACAAAGCTTACTCTAAACTAAATGTCATTTTCTGAGAAATGTAACATACTCTTTCCATTCTAGCTGCTCAAACAGTAAGAGTTATTACTTCATGAATTAACCAAATGATAATATAAATTCTTTAGCTTTTTTTATTCATATGACATCGAAGACCTACTTGTTGAGCTTGCTTACTTTGCCCTTTCCACATACTTCACGTTCCTACATTATCACTGTGGCTCCATAAAGCATTTCCAGTACTCTGTGAAGTGTGGATTTCTGGACAGAATAGCTGCTAAGGTTTTCTAAGATGGTACTCAGAACAATACTTAGGATTTAACATTTTCTCTCTTGCTCACACTTTTTAGTATTATACTTGCAGAAGAATAATGAAGTTTTTTTGCCCTCAAGGGCATTTTTATATTGTATTTTTTCCTTGCCCCCATGATATTTATTTTCTTATGTATAGGATAGTACTTCCTCTGTTACATACATTAGTGTTGGAGGTTTTTCTGTTGGATTTCTTTCTTTTCATTGATTTTAGCTTGGAGTTATGACCTACAGTGATACAGGGAAACTGAGTCCAGAAACTCAATCTGCTATTGAACAGGAAATCAGAATCCTTCTGAGGGTAATGATCTTTTTTTTTTTAATGTTTATTTATCTATTTAGTCAAAATGTGCCTAAATATTTGGGTGCTTGCAAAAAACCTAAAGTTCCTCTGTTTTATAAAGTTAATAGGTGCACCGTTGCTGCCGTGATTAAATATGTCATAGACTGGAACCCCTGATCATAGACTGGATCTTTATTTTATTCTGGCCATAGGTTAAGAACTATATATATACATATACATACATATATATATATATATATATATATATATATGTGTATGTATATGTATATATGTATGTATTTTTTTTTTAATAAATTTATTTATTTTATTTTTGGCTGCATTGGGTCTTTGTTGCTGCACTTGGGCTTTCTCTAGTTGCAGCGAGCAGGGGCTGCTCTTCATTGCGGTGGCTTCTCTTGTTGCTGAGCACAGGCTCTAGGGCGCGGGCTTCAGTGGCTGTGGTGCGGGACTTCAATGGTTGTGGCGCGTGGGCTTAGTTGCTCCGTGGCATGTGGGACCTTCCTGGACCAGGCATTGAACCCACGTCCCCTGCATTGGCTGGCGGATTCTTAACCACTGTGCCACTAGGGAAGCCCAGAACGATTTACATTGTGATTTAAATATTCAGTTCTACTTTAGCTGATATATTTCTAATATTTTATGTATTTTCTTTAATTTGATTATTTTACTTGGACATGGTTATGTTCAAAATGTCTAGTAATTGTATTGTGCTTATATGACCTGTGTTTCTTGGTGTTGGTAAATTCATTTTTACATTTTCCACCCAATTTTATAAGGACAAAAATATAATTCACTAGTAAAATATTGGCATAAACATTGTACAGGCAAATATGACACTGCCAAAAATGAACTGTTATTACTGCCGTTATTCATAAGCTGATAAACTTAATTCAGACTCACCTTTGGAAAGAGAGTTGAAGGATTTAAGTCAAGGTGGGTTGCAAAAAAAAAAAAAATGTATGGAAGTCAGGGATCACCTTTAATGATACTGTATTACAATATTGAGAGGTAAGTGTTTTACCAAGTAAAAGAATGGAAATTATATCTTTTCTGGCCATTCTAGATTGAGTAAATTGGTGAAATCTCAAGAGGCAAAAGGAGCAAACTCCCTTTCCTTTTAGCACGTATTTTGAAAAGAGAAATAGATATCTGTGTTCACAGACCTTATTTAGAAAGCAGATGAGTACAATGTATACTTTTATTTCTTAAGTAGCTTTTTGTTTAAGTAGTCCTCAGTTATCTCTATGATAGATTTTGAGGTTAAAAATATAACATTTGAAAGTATGAAAGAGTTATCTTTAGGGAACCAAGCTTTTAAATGCTTTTATCTTTCATAAATAGAAGTCAATAGATTTTATAGTTTTTTAGGGTACATAAAGGCTTTTTATCTCATTTAGGGTTTTTGCTTCTCCTAAGGTTTCTGCCTCTTACATATCTGCTTTGTATTTCAGGATTCGTATGAGCGAGCAAAACATATCTTGAAGACTCATGCAAAAGAGCACAAGAATCTAGCAGAAGCTTTATTGACCTATGAGACTTTGGATGCCAAAGAGATTCAGATTGTTCTTGAGGGGAAGAAATTGGATGTGAGATGATAGCTCTTGATGCATTGTTGGTTTTATTGCAAGACCATAAGTAGCACTGCAGTAGTCGTATTTTGCAACACTTTTCTCCCATTCTTGGTATCACTCAAGGGTGTGAAACACTTTGTCAGTCTTTTGTCACATTTATCTAATTTTGATTATTCTCATGATGGACACCTACTGCAAATAGCAATTTATTAAAGAAAATAAAGAACTATCAGGATTGAAAACAGCTTGTTTGAGAAATGTCAATCAGTTATTAAGTTGAAAATAAGTAATGATTTTATGGTTGGTTACAGTGCTAGATGTGAATAGAAATTGTGCCTTTAGCTCTTGGGAAGTATTTTTACTTAGGAAAATAAAATTCTTGAAGGATTGTCTTTATTTCTAGATAGTACCACTTATCTTTGATAAAGAAATGATGCTATTTGGCTATTGGTAAATCATATTTCTACATACATCAGTGGAAACTTCATTAAGATGCACTTAATTATGATCTAGATTGACCATATATAAAGTGTTTTTTTAAAAATCTAAGAGTAGAGAAATGTGAACCTACAGATACAATTGGAATTTAAATGATTATTATAAGCTTTTTAAAATGCAGCTTGCATTTTCATGGTCTTTTTTTTTTTAACATTACTCTCACTCTGAAAATGAAGTTTATTTCAGAGCAGCAGTATTTTGTTAAATAAACAAGTAACACACCTCAAATTATGAATAACTATGTAATTATGCTTTGCATTAAAACCAAAATAAAACCAAAAACCCAGTCCCGTTCAGAGTGAACTTTTGAATTATGCTGTGTTAGAAATGGAAAGTTGTGTTTATTTTTCAGTCAGATTTTGTGAATATGAATGTGTTACAGAATTTACAGATGACTTTATTTAACTCAGTAGAAAAATTATTTTAGAGCACATTGTATTGGTTTTACAACCATATTATATTCTTGAAGTGATTTTATTAAAATTACCTACAGTTTTCTAGTAACTTTTAAGCTGTATATGGTCTTCGTTGAGGTTGGTAGAGGGAGCTTGCTACATGATATTCTTGCCCTTTTATTTGGGTAATTTAAAATTTTGATGTACTTTCAAACTTAGAGAAACATTACCAGAATAATACAAGGAATTCCCATATACCCTTGATTCAGATATACCAGTTATTTTCATTTGCCCATTCTTTATTGCCCCTGCTTCCTTTCTCCCTTTCTCCTCTCTTCCCTCCCTCCCTCCTTCCCTCCGCTTCTCTCTGTGTTTATATATATATGAGTATACATGTCTTTGCGTGGACACACGTTTTCATTTGTCTTGGTAGACTTCTAGAAATTGCTGTGTGATGTGGCGAGTTTCTGTTTAACTTTTTAAGAACCTGATGAACTGTTTTGAAAGTAACTATATAATTTTATGTTCCAACTACCAGTGTATGAAGGTTCCCGTTTCTCCATATGTTGTACAGTGTTTCTTATAGTCTTGTCTTTTTGACAGAGCCAATCTAGTGGGTATGAAGTAGAATCTCATTGTGGATTTAATTTTACATTTCCCTAGGACTAGTGATTTTGAACATCCTCTGCTAGGCTTTTGGTCATTTGTATATCGTCTTTGGAGAAATGTCTGTTGAAATCCTCCCTTCCCTCTTTGGGTTGTTGTCTTCTGTGTTGTAAGAGATCATATATTCTAAAGACAAGTCCTTGATCATATGGATCTTGTTTTTTTTTTTAATCCAGTCTGAAACTCTCTGTTGTTTGAGTAGGATGTTTAGTTCATTCATATTTAATATTTATGTAGTTTATGTATTTATGTAGTTGCTTTTACATCTGCCATTTGCATTTGTTTTCTGTTTTTCTCATATCTAAAGAGATCCCTGTGTTCCTCTTCTTTTTTTTTGGCTGCACAGCATGGCTTGTGGGATCTTAGTTCCCCAACAGGAATTGAACCCGGGCCCTTGGCAGTGAGAGAACGGAGTCCTAACCACTGGACTAACAGGAAATTCCCTGTTCCTCCTATTGTGAGTTATGTCTTAGCAGTTGCTCTAGGGATGACAGTATGCATTTATCACTCTTAATCACAGGCTCCTTCAAAATAATACAAGTTTAATTCTGTCAAAATGTAGTAAATTTGTTCCAGTACATCTCCTTTTCTTTCCTTTGTGCTATTGTTGTCATGTTACATCTGTACGTGTTACAACAACTTAATACAATGATTAACTACTGGTTTATATAATCTTAAATCCTCTGTCTTTATCTGGGGATGTCTTTATTTTGCCTTTGTTTTTTAAGAATATTTTTGCTGGATATAGAATACATGATTAACAGTTTATTCTTTTCTTTTTTTTTCGCGGTACATGGGCCTCTCACTGTTGTGGCCTCTCCTGTTGCGGAGCACAGGCTCCGGACGCGCAGGCTCAGTAGCCATGGCTCACAGGCCTAGCCACTCCGCAGCATGTGGGATCTTCCCGGACCGGGGCACGAACCTGTGTCCCCTGCATCGGCAGGCAGACTCTCAACCACTGCACCACCAGGGAAGTCCAACAGTTTATTCTTTAATCACTTTGAATGTGTCGTCCCACAGCCTCTGACTTCCATTATTTTTGGTGAAAAGACAGCTTTTAATGGTAATTTTGGTCTCCTTTTCCAATAGGTTGTTTTTCACTTGCTGCTTTCAAGAATTTTTTCTTAGCCTTGTCTTTTAACAGTTTGACTATGATGTTTATAAATATGGACATCCTTGAGTTTTTCCTACTTGGGATTCGTTGAACTTCTTGGATCTGTAGATTAATGTTTTTCATCAGATTTGAGACGTTTTTGGCAATTATTTCTTCAAATATATTTATTTGCCCTTTCTCTCTTCTTCTGGGATTCTCCTTTCACATATGTTGATCTGGTTTCTGAGGCTTTGTTCATTTTTTTCGTTGCTTTTCTCCCTCTCCTCTTCAGATTGAATACTTTCTGTTGATTCAGCTTCAAGTTCACTGATTCTTTCTTCTTCTTTCAACTGAATTTTTCATTTCATATATTATATTCTTCAGCTCCAAGTTTCTATTTGGTTCTTTCATATACCTTGTATCTCTTTACTGAGATTCTTCATACATTGCATCATTTTCATCATAGCTCTCATTAATTTTTTAAACATGAATTCCATTAGTTCTTTGAACATGTTCATAATAGCTGCTTTTAAGTCTTTGCTCATTCTAACATCTGGAGATACTCAGTTCCTATTGAATGCTTTTCTTCCTCAGTAAGGGTACACTTTCTCTTTCTTTGCTTTGTAATCTTGTTGAATTTCAGATAATGTAGCAATTACTAATTCTGAATTTTTCCCCAGAGGGTTGTTCTTGTTTTATTTAGTAACTTGCCACCAGTAAATTTGTGAAATCTGTCTCCACAGCAGTGTGCAGTCACCAATGTCTCTACTCATTTTTTAAAATAATAAATCTTGCTTCCTAAGCATTGCTGCTGGATTGCATAGCTTAGGTTATAGCCAAAGATTGGACAGAGGTTGTGTTCAAACCCCATCAGTCAGGCCTCCACTCTGCCAGTGGATCTGTGTGGGCTGGCAAGTACATTCAGTGTTCAGGTCATTTTCAAGTCTGTTCTGGTCTGTGCTTTCTGTTGGGCTTTTTTGCTTCTCCCTTGTGCATATGTGCAGGCTTTGGCAACCATGGGTATGTGGGTGGCCTGAACCAGCTTCAGTTTCCGCTTTGCATGCCTGTACATCTGGAGTATATAGAGTGCTTATCAAACCCAGATGGCTGTCTTACCTCCTAGAACTTCCGGTGAAATCCCTAGCTACTCTGTTGTTTGCCCCAAACAGGACTACAACCTCACTGAGCCTTGTTTGCTTACCACTGAGCTCCCAGGTTAACTTACAATGCATCATATCAAATGAGTCCCCTCTGGCAGTGACAACAAGCCTTGTTCCCTGGGTCTGCTGTTGCCCTGGTTGAACTACTGCACCCGTAGACCTGGCCCAGGATGTGGCAGCACAGTAATCCCACAGGCTCACAGGTTATTTCCCTAACTGGGTTTCATGAATAAGCACTTCTTAGTGTGTTGCAGATCTTCAGTTAATTTCCAGAGTGCTGAAATGGCTGTTTTATTAAACAGTTTATCCAAATTTATAGCTGCTTTTTAAAAAATGGAGAGGGAAGAGATATGGGAACATATGTATATGTATAACTGATTCACTTTGTTATAAAGCAGAAACACACCATTGTAAAGCAATTATACCCCAATAAAGATGTTAAAAAAAGAAAATGGAGATGATTTGTCAACCTCCTCCCCTCATCATGCCAAAAGTATATTTCCCCAGCTTATTCTGAGTCACATTTCAACCAAATCAGTTTAATAAGGATGGACTTTGAGAGGGCTTGTAAACTTTTTAAAGCTGTCCATTGAAAGCTACCACAATGCCAGAGTTTTACAAGTAACCTATACCTATTAAATAGATTACTTGTGGAAATTGATAAATGTTTTATTTTTAGATATTCTTCGTTCATATTCATTTTAAAGTAAATACTGAGTTACTACAATCTGGCTAGTTATAAGCATTTTTCTTAATGTAAGTATGTAATATTTTAATAAAATATGTTGGAATGTAGACTTGATCTTTGAATTGAAAAAATAACACCTAGTCGTGGACATAAAATTTGGAGAGTTGATACATTTGAACTGAGGATTTTATTTCTATGCAGATTCTCCCCTGCCCCCATTCTGTCACATGAATCCCTATCCTTTTGGGCAAGAATGTGATTCCCCGACACACACCCCTCCCCACCTTTAAAACAGAAACTTAATTTAGTTATGTATCAATGCTTCATATGGGAATATAATGGATAGCTAATCTGTTATGAATTTGAGAATGTATTTCATGAAAAAAGAAATTACAGAGCTGCCAAAGAGAGAGGGTGAGAGGGAGAGAGGTTGTAAAACCTAGTTTGGGGAACTTGATATGAATCTAATCTCCTGCAGTTCTGGGAGCAGGTATGTAACTCATACCCAGGGAACCTGGAATCTGAAGGAACTGGTAGGTTACTTTGGCTCAGGACAGGAGAAGAACTGCTATGTGTTGAGACTGTTCTGCACTCTCAGCATTTGCTTTGACAAAGACTGTTTGAGTGCTTATCGAGGACCAGATGTTAGTCAAGCGTGAAGGAGAGAAAGTGAGCCATGGTGGTGGATCCACGTTGGATACCACACAAAAGGGCCACTTAGAGGTGTGAACAGGCCTCAGAACAGGACAGTCCAAAGTGGGGCTCTGGATTCCTTAAGAACTAAGAAGAAAGAATAAATTACATTCACTTAGGTCAATGGAGTTACAGGTGAGAACAGCTGTGGGCACAGAAATGCCCCTGAGAGAAAGAGTCAGCTCTAAAACAATTGCCAGATCCAGACTGCTCAAAACCATCTCACATAAGAACTCTACCGCCTCCTGCAGTTTTGAACCTGGCAGCATGGGAAACCCTAATTAGCCAGCTGAAGGAAGGGGACCATGCCTACTTTCCACCCCTACTGCAGGTGGTCTGCCTGTAGCATGGCCTAGCTGATTAACTCTGACTTGGCATTTTTATAGTTCCGTATAGTTATGCGGGGCTGGACATTGTTTTTCAGTGCTTTGTGAGTTAAAGCAACTCTGGACTTATTACTTGAGAGTAAGGGTTTTCAACCTGGGTTGGGAGAAGAACCTCTGAATATTTAAAAGGGTAGTGGGAGATGAAGTTGCCTTCTAATTATATCCCATGAGTCAAAAATAGTGGTTACATATATTAACAGATTTTTGTTTGAACATTTTTCTGGGTGATATAATTCTATTCATAAGATTTTTCAAAATTGAAATATTTGTGTAATTTCCATCATAATCATGTATGGGGTATGTGTGTGAGTAACTATTTTAACAAAGCTTCTAATGTCTTAGTATTTTTTAAAATTTTTATTGACGTATAGTTAATTTACAGTGTTGTATTTCAAGTGTACAGCAAAGTGATTCAGTTATACATATATATATCTATATATATTCTTTTCCAGATCCCTTTCCATTATAGGTTATTACAAGATATTGAGTATAGTTCCCTGTGCTATACAGTAGGTCCTTGTTTATCTGTTTTATATATAGTAGTATGTATATGTTAATCCCAAACTCCTAATTTATCTCCCACCACCATCCCCCTGCTATCCCCTTTGGTAACCATAAATTTGTTTTCTATGTTTGTGAGTCTATTTCTGCTTCGTAAATAAAATAAGTTTATTTGTATCATTTTTTTTTTAGATTCCACATATAAGTGATATCATGATGTCTTTCTCTGACTTGACTTCACTTAATAATCTCTAGGTCCATCCATGTTGCTGCAAATGGCATTATTTCATTCTTTTTTATGGCTGAGTAATATTCCATTGTATATGTATACTACATCTTCTTTATCCATTCACCTGTCAGTGGACATTTATCGAAAAGACACATGCATCCCGGTGTTCATAGCAGCACTATTTGCAATATCCGAAACATCATGGAAGCAACATAAATGTCTTGGTATTTTTTATGTCATTTTATTTTTTCCTCCCCCTTATATGATATTTTATTGTACTATATTATGGTTCAGTATTCTTTCCCCTTAAAATTCCTATGCAATTTAGTCATGTTATATTTCCATAATCATTATCAGTTTAATATTTTTAATATTGAAATAGCTAATCTAGGGATTTAGTAGAATGATCTATTTATTGTTTAAATGGGGACAAGAGAAACTGCTTTTAGTTGATTACAGCTCTTATTTCCCCCTTTATTCTATTGATAACATTTTTATGCTTATGTTAAAATTCAGGAATTATTTTGTGGGATCTTATTGTTTGCTCTCCATTTTATGTTGGTAAACTCTAAGGTTATATATATATCCTTGGTCCTTTTAGCTTCTCTCTATATTTTTGTATCATCTGTATGCTGATGACTTCTTAGTCTTTCTCTACAGCCCTTTTCCATTTAGGCTACATGTCCAACTGTTTTTCTCCATAGCATTTGATTTGTATGTTCATAAGAAGCTGTTCTTGGGGACTTCCCTGGTGGTCCAGTGGTTAGGACTCTGCACTCCCAATGCACGGGGCACAGGTTCAAACCCTGGTCTGGGAATTAAGATCCTGCATGCCACATGGCGCGGCCAAAAGAAAAAGAAGAAGAAGAAAGAAAAAGCTGTTCTCTAATTTATTGTTTCTGTGTCTGCCTTTTCCCACCTGGTGTTGAGTTCTAGGAAGAAATCTTGAACACTTGTATCTCTAAGACTAAATGGAGTGCTTTATAGGTAGACAGCTAATAAATTTTCAGTGAGTGAAAGAATAATAGGCATTCAGTAGATTGATCCTAATTCCCCCATCAGGCAGAGCACTGGAACAGATGGGTCAGATTCTCCATAGACGTTAAATAATGCCATAGAGGATGTGAGTAGTAAGTGGTTTTTTCGTCTTTGAAAATATCGCAGTGAATATAACAATAAAGAAGATGGAATGTCTTCCTGAGGAAAATCTGCCTTCTTTTTTGGAAGATAAAATGTGCAAGGTAGGACTGAATGCCAGGCTAACAGTATCTTTTACACAGAGGATCTGTTAACTGGATAAAAAGAACTTTAAGTTCTGCAGCATGTGAAATTCCTTAAGTATTCTGGATTGATTTCATACAAGATGTGTTTTATCTTTGATCAACCAGTTGCCTCCATTCACAGTCCTGAGGCATGTTAACGACCAGTTGTTGGTAAACTTGAGATGTTAGGAATGTCTGTATAACTCTCCTGGAAGTTCTGAACTAGGTGATGAAAGAGACAGAGGTGCAAGAAGACGGAGAAAGAAGAGACAAAATATGGAGGATTGGAGAAGATGGTTGCTAAAGGATTTCCAGGAAGAACAAAAGAGAGACTGTGTTTATATTATTCGGAAATAAGCATCGTTATCTAAAAAGAAACCCAAATCGACTATAACCAAAATATCAAATGACTGAATGATTATAAGAAATTTGTGAATCAAACTGTGCAAAGCCTGGGGCTTCCCTGATAGCGCAGTGGTTGAGAATCTGCTGCCAGTGCAGGGGACACGGGTTCGATCCCTGGTCCTGGAAGATCCCAAATGCCTCGGAGCAACTAAGCCCGTGTGCCACAACTGCTGAGCCTGCACTCTAAAGCCTGTGAGCCACAACTGCTGAGCCCGTGTGCCACAAGTACTGACGCCCACACTCCTAGAGCCCGTGCTCTGCAACAAGAGAAGCCACCGCAGTGAGAAGCCCATGCACCGCAATGAAGAGTAGCCCCTGCTCGCCACAACTAGAGAAATCCCACATGCAGCAATGAAGACCCAACGCAGCCTAAATTAATTAATTAATTTAAAAAAACTATGCAAAGCCTGATGCACAATGTTTCCTGGTGGAGGGAGCATAGCTCCCACCAAGTAGAAGCATCTTGTCAGCATTAACTCTGCTAGGCCAAAAGGTTCATAATTTTTTATTTTTAATTTTGCTGAAAGATAATGTTTTATACTGTTACAGCACAAAGAAAACTGACTTCAAAATTTATCAAAACTTAATGTGATTTTTTTTCTTCCTGTTTGGGAAGTTGATAGGAGGGCAAGTGCATACTTGTACCCTGGTTCCGCTTTCTGTATGCTGCTTCATCCTTGTTAGATTTTAAGATTCTTAAGTTCATGCTTCTTCTTAGTGTCATAAGATCTCCTCAAATCGTCTCATATAAAATTTGAAGAAAGAGTTGTTAAAGGAGTACATATATGGTAAAAAGAATGTCTCTCTTGGTTGGGTTTTATAAAAAATACACCTTTTCTTTTTTTTTTTAAATACACCTTTTCTAAAAGTGAACTGTTACTATGCTTCTCGGTACCCCGAATCACAAATTTCATTTATCCACCAAAGCTGCTGTTGGTCACTGTTAGAACTGATTATATGGTTAGCATTATATTTTGTAAATTACTTGTGATGCCAAGGTGATGTTTAGGATTTGTGCTTAACTCTGGGGGAAATATTTCTTTAAATGGATAATGCTGATTTTTTTTAAGAGGGTTAACATAAATCATAACAGTGGGAAAATAAATTTTTACCAGAACTTTTAAACTATCTCCTATTTCCTATGCACCTAATACCATCAGCATGAAGTCATCCACATAATGGGTAAATTTGATGTCCTGTAAGGTAGTGAGAATATCAAGATCTCGGTGGATTAAATTACCACAGAATTATCAGCATTTGATGAACAAATGTTGTCTTGAGGCAAGATGATGAAGGTTGAACCCCTATCCATATCAAGTAAGAGTAGAAAGCTTCTGGTACCCTTAGTTAATTTGTGAACTGATTGTATCCTTTGATCATTAAAAAAAAAAAATTTAGGGGACTTCCCGTGCAGTGCAATGGTTAAGACTTTGCCTTCCAATGCAGCGGGTGTGGGTTTGATCCCTGGTTGGGGAGCTAAGATCCTTCATGCCTCACAGCCAAAATAACCAAAACATAAAACAAGCAGTATTGTAACAAATTCAGTGAAGACTTTAAAAATGGTCCACATCAAAAAAGCTTTTTAAAAAATTTAGTTCCTTGATTGTAAACAAAGAAAGAATGTTTTATTAATTATGCATGTTAATGCCTTATCTGTATTTGCATTTATACTGAGAGTGTGTGTGTGTGTGTGTGTGTGTGTGTGTGTGTGTGTGTGGCTGCACCGGCCCTGGCAGCAAAAGCGCCAAGTCCTAACCACTGGACCGCCAGGGAATGCCCTAAACTAAGTTTTTTGGTCACAAATTTTATGTGGCCAAATGTACTGATATTTTCTTTTGACACTTCCATTGTTTTTGTTTGGAAAATCTTCAAAAACTTATAAATAATACCACTCATCCATATTTTCTTCTAAAATATTTAATGGTTTCATTAAAAAGACTAAACATTTTTACTAACCTGGAGTTTCTTTTGGTGTATATGTTGAGATATGTAGTTAACTGCTTATCACTAATTGATTTTTCCCAAACCATTTATTAATAATCTATATCATTCTCATTGATTTGTATAGTTTCTCTTATGTTAATAAGTTCTCACCTCCTACTGTTTTCCAGTAATATGCTTACTCTTCTGTAGGCTAGTATTTAATAATTATATTTTTATATTTACTAATTATATATTTTATAATCTAACAGAAAAAATTTATCTTTCTTTAAACATATTTAAAGCTATTTTATTTTAACTAGAAACAAATCACTATATGTCTGTGCAAAAGCAACATATGTTTATTGCTGAAAAGTTAGAAAATATAAATAAGAAAATAAATATGAAAGAAGGAAGACCTTAGTAGTGAGAGTGGATGTAGCTATGCCTCATTCTCCTAACACTGGGTCCCCCACGTGCAGGGTTCTGAGGGGTGATGTTAAGCTTTATGCCCTACCTCCTTCCCCTCTTAGAACCCACTTGGGTCCCAGGTTGGTGACTGAGGCACCTAATTTGTTTCCAGTGAAAAAAGTTTGGCCACAAAGGGGATGGCCATAACACCTTTCTTGGTACCAACTCCTTATAAAACTAAGAGGTCCTATGTTTGCCACAGACTCAAGCGAAAAACGGCTTAAGACTTTATGAAGTAGAGATGCCGACCAGTTTTTCTTGTAGATGGAAGTGCATTGCTGGCTGACTATAGTCATGAGAAAATAAGCTCAGTACCAATAAGAGAATGATAATAAGAATAAGAGAAAATAAGCTCAGTGCCTTCTCATAGGAAGCAAAGACCCTCGGAAGGGCTAAAGTAGGCACGTTGCCAACTGATGCTCTATATCCTCACAATGCTGGGGGGTCAGGGACACGGGATAGTCTGGATTCTATGGGGGAGAAGTATGGAAGTAAAACAGCTGAAATTTTAACTTGCATTCCTAATGAGTTTCAATGTTTGAGAGTTACAAAGAAAAGTTACAAACACCCCAGTCTGACTACGGAATCTCAGGAGTCACAGATGGTGTCTACTCTGGCTAGGTAGCGAAGGTAGGAAGAGGGTGAAAATCTTTTCCAGCTATAAACTGCCATGATAAGCAGAAATTATCCTAAGGGGGCCACAGAGATGAGGGGTATGTTGGGTATGAAAATGCTCAGATCAGGTCTCCAGTGCTAGGGACAGGGTAACCAACCATGCCAGTTTTCCCAGGACTGTCTTGGTTTTATCACTGATAGTCCTGTGTCCCAAGAATGCCCCAGTCCTGGGCAAAGTGGGGAACCTACTTGGGACACATAGTAGACTGACAGCCCCAGCAGCTGTCCTTCTGGATCCACGTCTGTGTCTGTCCTATGCCCATGCTTCCCACGACTGCTCCCAGCCATTATACCCACAATAGGGGTAAAATACAGGCCCATTCCTGGAAGATGCGGGATTTATTTTTCATATGACTTTGGCTCCAGGATTCCCCTTTGGCCTGGCCAGAAATGTTGTTATAACTGTGCTGCAGTTTTAGACTCTCTCTACACAATCCTCTTTGTTTCCCTCTACCTCCACTTCTTCCATTCTTCCTAGCTCCCTCTCTCCATAATTTTCTATGGCCACTTAACATATTACCACAAATTTTGTGGCTTAAAACCACACATATTTATAGTATAGTTCTGGAGGTCAGAGGTCTGAAATGATTCTCACTGAGCTAAAATCAAGGCTGCATTCCTTTCTGGAGGGTCTGGAGGACAATTAGTTTTCTTGTCTTTTCTGACTTGTAGAGGCCACCTGTATTCCTTGGCTTGTGGCCCCTTCCATCTTCAAAGCCAGCAATGACCTGTCGAGTCTTTCTCACATCATTCTGACACTTCTGCCTCCTCCTTCCACGTATGAAGGACCCTTGTAATTTCACTGGACCCACCTGAATTTGTTCAGGCATCCATAACATGGATCATGGATTTTTTCATCATAAAACAGGTATTACTCTGACATTATTAATTCCATTAGCATATCTATTAAATAAATATGCAGGAAACCACCAGGGCATTATTTGAGTCTTAGATAAGCATGGGAGCTCTAAGCAACAACTTTACTTTAAAAAAAAAATTTTATTTATTTATTTGGCTGTGCCAGGTCTTAGCTGGCAGCACTTGGGCTCTTTTAGTTGCAGCATGTGGCATCTAGTTCCCTGACCAGGGATCGAACCTGGGCCCCTGGCACTGGGAGTGTGAAATCTTAACCCCTGGACCACCAGGGAAGTCCCTAAGCAACAACTTTCTAGAGGGCATCTGTTTGCAAAGAAATCTGGGAATCTTAGTTTTCAAGTGCTTGGGGATCCAGGTAGCATTTGACAAAGGACATACAGAAGTTCAGAGTTGGCCTAGCATATACTCCTTGAGTATCTCTGGTCTATACAGAAACACTAGAATCAACCAAATCTTGACAACCTACCTGGAGTCCTGGTGTGTGGTTCTCATCTCCCTACAGCCTGGTAATGTCTTTGACCCTCATTCCAGGCTGCATCAGCAAGTGTCAGAGTCTTCCTCAGATGTCACCATAGGGAGCCTTTACTGGTCTCATAGGTCACCCTGGGGAGTACTGCAGAGACAAATAGAGGACAAAAGATAATTTTCTGGTTGGGCTATTATAGGAAGAAAATTGTGGGTGGTCAGAGTTGAAACCAGTCACACACACCAAAACCATTTGGTCCAGCTAAGCTGGATAGACCTAAGAAATGTTTTTTGTTTTTGTTCATTGCTCTTTCACCGGTGAAGAC
Source organism: Tursiops truncatus (assembly GCF_011762595.2). Taxonomy (NCBI): domain Eukaryota; kingdom Metazoa; phylum Chordata; class Mammalia; order Artiodactyla; family Delphinidae; genus Tursiops; species Tursiops truncatus. Next base: position 157,475,646 of record NC_047035.1, on the reverse strand, counting down.
ACTGTCTGGAACCAGCTATCACTTCAACAGGGACCCTGCCTCCTTCCAGAGTTTTTCGGTGCAATTGCTTTCTTTCTTTCTTTTTTTTTTTTGGCTGTGCTGCATTCCCCAACCAGGGATGGAACTCGTGCTTGCTGCAGTGGAAGCAAGGAGTCCTAACCTCTGGACCTCCAGGGAGTTCCCCCAGCAGCAATTTCTGCTGAAGGTCTGGACACCTGACTTCTGAGTCACTAATTCCAAACAATTTGTTGTCAAATCATTCAACCTACAAAGCACAAAATGGCATTAAATTGCCTCTGAAGAATAAGTACCTAAATTAATACCTGTGCATTTGTCTTGCTGTAAAATATGGCTGCCAAACTTTCAAATTTTGCTGGTGCATCTTGTGCAATGGTGGTATCTGTTACTTTTTAATTTGGTTAATAAAAATTCTTAAAATCATTAACATGATTTTGATCTTCAAATCATTAACAAATGTAATAGAAACCTGCTGAGTTTGGGGATAGCTGGTTTTGTATTAACTGTTGTTGTGAGCCTGCTTCTGCTTCTGTCTGTTTCACCCACAATACCAGGTTTGGTTTAATTGTATTGTAACTGTATAATTACAGTAATTGTATAATTACTGGATCAAGTACTACATTAAAAGGAGTTTCTGTATACAGTCGCCTGTTTCTACCAGTATGGAGTATGGAGTCAACCTATTTTGCTTTATTCCTAAGAAATGGAATAAAGATGGAAACACAAATTACAGACAGAGAAAGATGGAAGCAAGGGAAAAGATTATTTAAAGTTTGGGAAATTTTAGAGAATATGGGACAAGTATAAAGCATAAGAGGATTCATAAAAATGGAGATGATAAGATTCCACAAGGTCACTATGATGATTAGATTTAGGAGTGGGAAACAGATTTGGGTGGATAAAGCGAAGGAGCAAAGAGACTATTAAGAGAAAACAAAAGTTAGATGTCCCTATTAGTTAGCTAATTGCTGAAAAATTTGGCTAGTAGAATTTTAGGGAAATTTAGCTATATTGATTTTTTAAATTTGTAGCAACGATCTTATACTTCAATAAAAACAGTATCTTGTTTGCATTCTACTTGATTTTTTTTCATCTGCATACTATTCTTCAATATTCTTCAATCTATACCAACCAGTTTGTGCCTTCCTTAAGTACTGCCAGAAACTATCAACTCTTTCTCCTGTTACAAAATTATAGCTTAAAAAAGTTCTTCACTCTGGTTGTCAAAAGAATACACAGATATCAAACAACAATCATTTACAAATTATAATGAAAATAATATACCATTACCAAAAAAAGCCCAGGTACAGATATATCAAGAAGTGTACAGGATTTACATAATGAAAAAAGCTACCAAAGGCTAATGAAGGACATAAAATAAGACAAATTGAGACATAACATGTACCTGGATACACTGATACGAGAGACTGATTCTCAGTTAAAATTCTCTTAACCTAATTACAATCAAAATCTCACAAAGAACTCTCTTTAGCTTGGCATAGTGATTAAAAGTTCATCTCAAATAATGTAGAGGTAAACATTTCCAAGAGAATACTGAAAAGGAAGAATAAGGAGGGGAACCTTGGACCTGTAATAGATATTTATATTTTATACACTACTGACGCTAGAAGAAGCAGACCAGAATGGAAAACCCAGAAACAGAAAAAACATCCGAGAATTAAATGTAAGATTAAGGGGTAAACTAGGTGAGGAAAGATGGATTGTTTGGGACAAGTGGATAATCATTTTTTTAAAAGTTCTCAAATGTTACACCATGCTCCAAAATAAATCTTGAATTGATTAAAGATTTAATTAGGGGAAAATAAAAGCAAAAACTAAAATATAAGTGAAGAAAATGTGCAGACGGAACGCTGGCCCACAGGGGAGCGTCAGGAGGCATGCGGAAACGCGTCTTCATTTCATCTGGAAAACCTGCGTTGGTTTCTCCTTAAGTTTGCACTTGATGACACCTGTTGCCACGGTCTCTGGAACCATGAAAACAGCTTTCTGTAGTTACATCTGTTAAATTCCATGGAGAAAGCCTGGGGCCCAGAGGGATGTGGAAAGGAATAAACTGAGGGATAAGGAGATTTAGAGAGTATTTTTAGGGGAGCTCTCTGGGGACGTGGCCTTCAGCATCCTGAAGCTCCCCGCCACTCTAGCCCCAGTCGCATGCGAAGACGACTTTCTCACGGGAGATTCTAACATTTGCAAATGTCCGGAAACGCTCAGCCAGCTCGCACCAACGTTGGAAAAGAACCCAGCGCGGCCCACAAAGAATCGCAGAGATTTCAGACGCTTGGGTCTCGCACATGCGCACTGGGTACTCCTGGTCTCCGGGCCTCTGTGCGCAAGCGCAGTGACGCCTTCTTACAAGGCGCGCACGCGCACTGCGTTTAGCTGTATCGCTTGGCTAGGGTTAGTCTGGGCTGAAACATGAGAAACCGCGGAGTTTCCCAGCTGGGATGTTGTGGCCAGACCGCGTTGGCTTATCTGTACCGCTAGTGTTAGGCTCGGGAGACTGTGAGAAGCCGAGGGGGAGGTGAGGTGTGTCTGAAGCCTGTAGGCTCTGCAATGAAGAAGATTTTTGGCTTCGGAAGTAAGAAGGGCGAGTCGCCCTTCGGCTCCTTCACCAGCTCGCGGAGAGAGAGCGGTAATCGAATCAACTCCCGGCCCGAGTACCACATCCGAGACAAGGATCTCGGGAAGATCCACAAAGCTGCCAGCGTGGGCAACGTAGCCAAAGTGCAGCAGATTCTGTTGCTTGGGAAGAATGGCTTGAACGACAGGGACAAGATGAACAGGTAACTGGGGCGGGCGGGAGGAGGCGGGGCGGGCCTGGGTGGGGTCCCTGCTGTCAGTTTCCCCTCCGAGGCTCGTGGACACCCACGTGGGATCCCGCGCCCCGCAGACTTTATAGGCAGCAAAAGCCTTAGCTGGTTTCGAACCCGCTCATGATTCCCCTTATAGAGCACTTTACTGACAGTTTTAAAGTCATTTGACTGAATGTCAGTAACCACAGAAACGAAATTAAACATGAACAGTATCTTATTTTTAATGTACACATTTTTATACCGTAATGTTATATGTTACAGAGAAGTGCATAATGAGAAAAATGATCTGTCTCATGACAGATAAACTTCTGGACTAAAAATTCTTCAGATACAATCCAGTATCTTTTTTTAAAAAAATTAATTTATTTATTGCTGTGTTGGGTCTTCATTGCCGTGCGCGGGCTTCTCATTGTGATGGCTTCTCTTATTGTGGAGCACGGGCTCTAGGCGCGCGAGCTCAGTTAGTTGTGGAAGGTGGGCTAGGTAGATGTGGAACATGGGCTAGGTAGTTGTGGCTTGCCGGCTCTAGAGCACAGGCTCAGTAGTTGTGGCCCATGGGCTTAGTTGCTCTGCAGCATTCCGGGACCAGGGCTCGAACCCGTGTCCCCTGCATTAGAAGGCGGATTCTTTTTTTAAAAATTTATTTATTTTAATTTATTTATTTTTGGCTGTGTTGGGTCTTCACTGCTGCACGTGGGCTTTCTCTAGTTGCAGCGAGTGGGGGGCTACTCTTCGTTGCAGTGCGTGGGCTTCTCATTGGGGTGGCTTCTGTTGTTGTGGAGCACGGGCTCTAGGTGCGCGGGCTTCAGTAGTTGTGGCATGTGGGCTCAGTAGTTGTGGTTTGCGGGCTCTAGAACACAGCCTCAGTAGTTGTGGCACACGGGCTTAGTTGCTCCACAGTATGTGGGATCTTCCCCGACCAGGGCCCAAACCTGTGTCCCCTGCATTGGCAGGCGGATTCTTAACCTCTGTGCCACCAGGGAAGCCTGCAGTATCCGTTTTATATCAGTGTACACCTATGTATATATGTTCTCTACTGAAGGACCTTAGAAGACAGCTTTGAAGTGGGAAGATGGCTGTGTCCTTGAATAGGAAGACTCATTTTCTTAAAATATGGTCTTCCCATATTTAAACCAAATAAGCATATGGTGGTTTAAAATTTTTTGAGTTTCACATGCTTTCTTTATTTGTTGTGATGAAATTAAAAGTTTTATGTAGTAGACAAAGATTTGCCCTTCTAGATATCAAAATGTGCTGTAAGTTCCCACAAATTATTCGTTTACTAACAACTGAAAAGACAGATAAGTGAATGGAACAGAATAGAAAATGCCCAAACACCCAAATATATGTAAGACTTTAGAACTTGAACTGATGACATTTCATATTAGAAGGAAAAAATAAATTGTTTGTAAATGGTGGAGAAGTAAACTGCTAACTATTTAGAGAAAAGTAACTAGATTTTTATCTCACAAAAATAAGTTTCAGATGGAGTACAGATCAAAAATTTTAAATATTCAAAGTGAGAAAACGACTAGAAGAAAACAAAATTCCTATTTATACATTTTTTGTGCTGACAAAGACCTTCCTAAGAATGACTTCAAAAGCAAGAATTCTGGAGGTTGATTTAACAACATAAAAAAATTAAAACCCTCTGTAGATCAGAAAAGAAGATTAACAAAATAAAAGACAAAGAGCTTTTAAAATATATCAACATATTTGTATCAGGCAAGAAAACATATCTTCATTTTACAGAGAATTCTTTGAAATCAGTAAGGGGAAAAAACCTCTAATTTGAAATTGAGCAAAGTACTTTTTTGCATATCCATAAGTGACCAATGGATATAGGAAAAAAAATTTAGCATTTCTGGTAATAAAAGGAATTTAAGTTAAAGAGGAATGAAAAACATTTTCCCTTCACAAAGTTTGTGAAGATGAAGAACAGTGGTGCTTATACTGCTGTTTAAAGTTTAAGTTGCTTTTGACTTTTCAAATAGGCAATTTGGTGATAAGTACCACATTTAAAAAATGTATATTCCCTTTACACATCGATTCTCTTTATACAAATAAGAGGTAAATAATTAGAGATAAATTAGAGATAGGTAACATACAATTTGTTGTTCTTAACACTGCTTAAAATAGCAATGTATTAAGACAAACTCAAAGATTTTAAAAATAAATTACAGTGTATCTGGTATGGAGTAATATGTGACCATTGAAGGTGGCATAGATAACAGATGTGTGTTGACCTGCAGAGATGTACTTTGGTAGAACATTGAGAAAAAAAATCAGTTTCCTTATATATAAACACAAGAAGACTATGGTCTTATCTTAGGCAAAAATATGTACAAAAATATGATAAAATTTGTTATTTCTGCACACTTATAAGTGAAGCTTTCTTTTCCTTTTAAAAAAATCTGTGGGGCTTCCCTGGTGGCGCAGTGGTTGAGAGTCCACCTGCCTATGCACAGGATGCGGGTTTGTGCCCCGGCCCGGGAGGATCACACATGCCACGGAACAGCTGGGCCCGTGAGCCGTGGCCGCTGGGCCTGCGCGTCCGGTGCCTGTGCTCCGCAACGGGAGAGGCCACAGCAGTGAGAGGCCCGCGTACTGCAAAAAAAAAAAAAAAAAAAAAAAATCTGTGATTTCTACAGTGAACATGTACAAAAATTCTAGTAAATGTTTAGTATTAGTGAAATAATTCTGGGAGAGAGCAGGAATATGAATCTTGTACAGATAAAAATAATTCCTCACTTTCTATTTTTTTTTGGAAGTTTTTCAAGGATTGATATCCTCTGACAACTTTTAACCTCTTCAGAAGTAAAGGGAATCTTTTTATCCATGCCTGTAGATTTTACTAGGTATATATTTCGCTATATACACGTTTTTGATTTTGTGTAACTTTATTACCTATAATATGTAAATGATTATAGATTAATCATTTTACTTTATTGCAGTCTTATGAAAATAAAAAATAGTAAATCTAAGTGGTGATTATTACTATTGCAAAAGTTTATAGAGTTTTAGTTGTGTTCTTATGAAAATAAAAAATCAAAAATACAAATGTAAATGATTATTACTATTGCATAAGTATTGCTTTACTTCCCAAAAGTTTTCTTTAAAAATATCGAACTCTCCAAAGTAACAACTGACATCAGAAATACAAAGATTCATGAGAGATTACTACAAGCAACTATATGCCAATAAAATGGACAACCTGGAAGAAATGGACAAATTCTTAGAAAAGCACAACCTTCCAAGACTGAACCAAGAAGAAATAGAAAATATAAGCAGACCAAGCACTGAAATTGAAACTGTGATTAAAAATTTTCCAACAGGGCTTCCCTGGTGGCGCAGTGGTTGAGAGTCCACCTGCCGATGCAGGGGACACGGGAAGATCCCACGTGCCTCAGAGCAGCTAGGCCCGTGAGCCATGGCCACTAAGCCTGCGTGTCCGGAGGGTGCTCCACAACGGGAGAGGCCACAGCAGTGAGAGGCCCGTGTACTGCTAAAAAAAAATTTTAAAAATCTTCCAACAAACAAAAGACCAGGACCAGATGGCTTCACAGGAGAATTCCATCAAACATTTACAGAAGAGCTAACACCTGTCCTTCTCAAACTCTTCCAAAATATAGCAGAGGGAGGAACACTCCCAAACTCATTCTACAAGGCCACCATCACTGTGATACCAAAACTAGACAAAGATATAACAAAAAAAGAAAACTACAGACCAATATCACTGATGAACGTAGATGCAAAAATTCTCAAAAAAATACTAGCAAACAGAATCCAACAGCACATTAAAAGGATCGTACACCATGATCAAGTGGGGTTTATCACAGGAATGCAAGGATTCTTCAATATACACCAATCAATGTGATACACCATATTAACAAACTGAAGAATAAAAACCATATGATAATCTCAGTAGATGCAGAAAAAGCTTTTGACAAAATTCAACACCTGTTTATGATAAAAACTCTCCAGAAAGTAGGCATAGAGGGAACTTACCTCAACATAATAAAGGGCATATATGACAAACCCACAGCCAACATTGTTCTCAATGGTGAAAAACTTAAACCATTTCATCTAAAATCAGGAAAAAGACAAGGATGCCCACTCTCACCACTGTTATTCAACATAGTTTTGGAATTTTTAGCCACAGCAATCAGAGAAGAAAAAGAAATAAATGGAATCCAAATCGGAAAAGAAGAATTAAAGCTGTCACTGTTTGCAGATGACATGATACTATACATAGAGAATCCTGAAGATGCTACCAGAAAACTACTAGAGCTAATCAATGAATTTGGTAAAGTAGCAGGATACAAAATTAATGTACACAAATCTCTTACATTCCTAAACACTAATGATGAAAAATCTGAAAGGGAAATTAAGAAAACACTCCCATTTACCATTACAACAAAAAGAATAAAACACCTAGGAATAAACCTACCTAAGGAGACAAAAGACCTGTATGCAGAAAACTATAAGACACTGATGAAAGAAATTAAAGATGATACAAACAGATGGAGAGAGATACCATGTTCTTGGATTGGAATAATCAACATTGTGAAAATGACTATACTACCCAAAGCAAACTACAGTTTCAATGCAATCCCTATCAAACTACCAATGGCATTTTTCACAGAACTAGAGCAAAGAATTTCACCAGTTGTATGGAAACACAATAGACCCTGAATAGCCAAAACAATCTTGAGGAAGAAAAATGGAACTGGAGGAATCAGGCTCCCTGACTTCAGACTGTACTACAAAGCTACAGTAATCAAGACAGTATGGTACTGGTACAAAAACAGAAATATAGACCTCTGGAACAGAATAGAAGGCCCAGAGATAAACCCATGCACATATGGTCACCTTATCTTTGATAAAAGAGGCAAGAATATACAATGGAGAAAAGACAGCCTCTTCAATAAGTGGTGCTGGGGAAACTGGACAGCTACATGTAAAAGAATGAAATTAGAGGAATGAAATTCCTCTAAAACTCTTAGAGGAAAACTTAGGCAGAACACTCTATGACATAAATCACAGCAAGATCTTTTTTGACCCACCTCCTACAGAAATGCAAATAAAAACAAAAATAAACAAATGGGACCCGATGAAACTTAAAAGCTTTTGCACAGCAAAGAAAACCATAAAATAGATGAAAAGACAACCCTCAGAATGGGAGAAAATATTTGCAAATGAAGCAACTGACAAAGGATTAGTCTCCAAAATATACAAGCAGCTCATGCAGCTCAATATCAAAAAAACAAATAACTCAATCCAAAAATGGGCAGAAGACCTAAATAGACATTTCTCCAAAGAAGATATACAGATTGCCAACAAACACTTGAAAAGATGCTCAACATCACTAATCATTAGAGAAAGGCAAATCAAAACTGCAATGAGGTATCACCTCATACTGGTCAGAATGGCCATCATCAAAAATCTACAAACAGTAAATGCTGGAGAGGGTGTGGGGAAAAGGGAACCCTCCTGCACTGTTGGTGGGAATGTAATTGATACAGCCACTATGGAGAACAATATGGAGGGTCCTTAAAAAACGAAAAGTAGAGCTACCATACAACCCAGCAAACCCACTTCTGGACATATACCCTGAGAAAACCATAATTCAAAAAGAGTCATGCACCACAATGTTCATTGCAGCACTATTTACAATAGCTAGGACATGGAAGCAATCTAAGTGTCCATTGACAGATGAATGGATAAAGAAGATGTGGCACACATATACAATAGAATATTACTCAGCCATAAAAAGAAATGAAATTGAGTTATTTGTAGTGAGGTGAATGGACCTAGAGTCTGTCATACAGAGTGAAGTAAGTCAGAAAGAGAAAAACAAATACCATGTTCTAACACATAGATATGGAATCTAAAAAAAAAAAAGGTTCTGATGAACCTAGGAGCAGGACAGGAGTAAAGACACAGACGTAGAGAATGAACTTGAGGACATAAGGAAGGGGGAAGGTTAGGCTGGGATGAAGCGAGAGAGTAGCAGTGACATATATACACTACTAAATGTAGAATAGCTAGCTAGTGGGAAGCAGCTGCATCACTTGGGAGATCAGCTCGGTGCTTTGTGACCACCTAGAGGGGTGGGATAGGGAGGGTGGGAGGGAGACGCAAGAGGGAGGGGATATGGGGATATATGTATACATATAGCTGATTCACTTTGTTATACAGCAGAAACTAATAAATCATTGTAAAGCAATTATACTCCAATAAATATGTTAAAAAAATTATTGAACTCTCCAGTTATGTTTATCCATTGTTTAATCCATTTGTTCATCAAATATAACTTGAATACCTATTATGTAGCAGATGCTTTCTACTCAGGACCCTGCATCTATCTCTCAGAACTCTTTCATCCTTAAAAACTTCATGTTGCCCCCGTGAGCACGATGAGAAATTTAAAATTTGAAGTATTAAGGCTTAGTCTCAATTGAAGCTTTTCTCCCTTCTTTCAAACAGAAGCATTTCTGAAGGTAGGAAATTGTAAAAGATAACCTTTACTTGTCCTTTTTGAACATTTATAATGGTATTAAATACTACTATTGATCATTGGAAATGCCTGATTTCACACAATCTATAAATGTAAATATTGAATAAAATGAGCCATTCCTATTCATTTGAATCCTGAATTTCCTTTGGCTTAAAGTTTCCTGAAAATCAGAGTTAGAATTACTTTTAAAAAAATTCTTGTTTTGCTTGTTATTTTAGTTCTCTTTCCCCATGCTGCTTTTATTTTATTATTTTTTAAAAATTGAAGTATAGGTGATTTACAGTATTCCTCATCATGCCTTTAAGAACTAAAAGTTATTTAAGTGCCAACCGTGTGACTAGAACTGCAGTAGACCCGTTATACAGGCCATTATTTCATTTGATGAAAGGCACCATGGACTGTATGATGCCCCACTATTTTATATATTAATATAGAAATTTTTTTAAATGTTACCAACTCACAGATATAGAGAACAAACTAGTGGTTACCAGTGGGAAGAGGAAAGGGAGGAGGGGCAAGATAGGGGTAGGGGATTAAGAGGTACAAACTATTAGGTATAAAATAAGCTACAAGGATATATTGTACAACATGGGGAATATAGCCAATATTTTATAATAACTATTAATGGAGTATATAACCTTTAAAAATTGTGAATCACTATGTTGTACCCCTATGATATATAATTTTTATTTTATTATTATTTTTTTATTTTTGGCTGCGTTGGTTCTTCGATGCTGCGCGCAGGCTTTCTCTAGTTGTGGCGAGCGGGGGTTACTCTTCCTTGCGGTGCGCGGGCTTCTCATTGTGGTGGCTTCTCTTGTTGTGGAGCACGGGCTCTAGGCGTGTGGGCTCAGTAGTTGTGGCTCGCGGGTTCTAGAGCGCAGGCTCAGTAGTTGTGGTGCATGGGCTTAGTTGCTTTGTGGCACATGGGATCTTCTGGGACCGGGGCTCGAACCTGTGTCCCCTGCATTGGCAAATGGATTCTTCACCACTGCGCCACCAGGGAAATTCCGTAATATATAATATTATACATCACCTATACTTAAATTTTAAAAAAATGGCAACTTTAGGCACAGAGACAGAGATAATTAGACCAACAGGAAAAATGAGAAAGGAACAGACAAAAAATGCTATCAATTATAGTTGTAAGACATCATGAATTATAAATTTCATTCCAATGTCAGAGATGTTAAAATGTGAGAAAATGAGCATATTAGAATCACTGAAGTACAGTGTTTTCTCTAGTCCTCAAGACATATCTTCAAGAGGTATAATATCCTTTTATTTAATTGAAATGTTGCCCTTGTAAAATAATAGTAATAATTATGATAATATTACCTAATAATTATTGAGCTGTTATCTGTGCGAGGAACTGTTCTAAACCCTTTGCATGGGTTCTCATTTAAGCATCACAGTGGTGTCCTGTGAGATAACTACTGCTTGATCCCCATTTTGTTGATGAGGAAATTGAGGCACAGAAAGGCTAAGTGACAGCTAATAAGTGACACAGTTAAAGTCAAATTCAAACCCAAGTTGAGCTGAATCTCAAGGTCATGCTCTTTCTATTCAAGCAGGTTGTTCTTTCATTAATGTGGAGAGTAAGAAGAGCTAATATATATTGTTCTTTCTCCAGAAGAAAACTAAATATTTGTTTTAAAGGGATAGGAATAGCATGCTATTAAATGTTTTCAATTACATGAACAATTATATGTTTTGAAATAGTGCACTACAATTTCCTAAAAACTCCTCTCGGTTTCGTAGGACTGCTCTCCATTTGGCCTGTGCCAGTGGCCATCCAGCAGTGGTAACTCTCCTAGTGGAGAGAAAATGCCAGCTTAACCTCTGTGACAACGAAAACAGGACAGCGCTGATGAAGGTACATAGTAGCCAACCATGTCAACGTGAGATGGATTTGATTTAACTGCTTAGAATAAAAATGGATTTATCTCATTTAAATATAACGAATTGGTGAAACTTCTGGAATGTTTACTCTGAATTTCTAGAATTTACAGTCTGTGTCTTGGCATAACACTTATAGGCCATACAATGCCAGGAAGAGGAGTGTGCAACTATTCTGCTGGAACATGGTGCCGACCCAAATGTCATGGATATCAGTGGCAACACTGCTCTCCACTATGCTGCCCTTTATCAGAATATATCACTCGCAGCAAAGCTGCTTTCACATGACGCCAACATTGAAGCAAGGAACAAGGTATAGCTCAACTATATTTACAAAATATTTGCAATACATGGTTGTTTTTTTTTGTTTTAGCTGCAGATGTTTTATCTATAATAATATGTATACTGAATACCATCCATCAGGCCCTGTTACCATGGAAACAACTCCAAAGCCAAGTCACGGGCTGGAGAAAGGTGGTGCTCACAGAAAGAGCACAATTCTGTCTCCCAGCCACCCTTCTACCCCAGAAGGGAAATCTTCCCATTAGGATATGCCTGGGAGTGGGTGGTGGGCTCAGAGCCCACACAAGACAAAGACCTGGGGGGAGTGAGATGAGGTGGGGGCTGGCTGCTTGCAGGGGCTCAGGGAATGGTTGCTGTTGGGGATGGATGGGAGGAGGAAGGAGACCCAGTACCCAGCAGGGAGAGCTGGGTGAGTGCAGGTGGCCAGGGCAGGCAGCAGGCCCTGAGCCCTCCAGGACCCCAGGTTCTAAGATTGGGGAAAGTGGGGCAGGTCGTGTTTGACACCCAGCAAGGGTGTTCACTTATGCTGGTGGCCGTTTGGTCCACCATGTACACCTTGGGGTCTTCCACGCTCAGCCTCGGGTGGCTCCTCTGCAGGGTTGTAGCTGTGCATGGGGAGCAGGTGATGGCGGAGCTGCTGTTCCTGCTTTTTCTTTGGGATACACATTACCTCCTCCTGCTGCAGCCCCGCCAGGAACTCCCTCTGCTGACATAAATGGGGTCAGTTTTACATATTTGGAAGCTCAAGCATTCCCTGAGTGAAAATATTTTGAAATAACTTAATTATCTAAGATTTCACTTTAAATCATTATATTTCTAAAGAAGCATTAGAGGGTATAGCTTTCTTTTATGTGTCTATAGCAGATATTTGTGAAAACATTGCATTTGTTAAAGGTAAGACTTTTTTTTTTTCCCCAAATATTTTTTCCCCCGCTCAAATTTTTTTCCTGATTAGTGTAAAACAACACAGAAATGCAAAACTTGCCTTGGAGATAGACTTTGTCCTAAAACTCAAACAAAACAAAAGCATTTTACAATAATAACAATCTTGCTGCTGTTGACAAGTTCCTATGTTATTAAAAAATGATTTATGTAAAAATGATTTCTCTCTCATTACCTAAGGCTTCAGAGGGAAAAAGGAAAAGGAAAAGGAGAGAGCAGTTGAAATATGCAGGCCGGGCTTCCCTGGTGGTGCAGTGGTTAAGAATCTGCCTGCCAATGCAGGAGACATGGGTTCGAGCCCTGGTCCAGGAAGATCCCACATGCCGCGGAGCAACTAAGCCCGTGAGCCACAACTACTGAGCCTGCGCTCTGGAGTATGCGAGCCACAACTACTGAGCCCGCGCCCCTAGAGCCTGTGCTCCGCAACAAGAGAAGCCACTGCAATGAAAAGCCTGCGCACCGCAAGGAAGAGTAGCCCCCGCTCACCGCGACTAGAGAAAGCCCACGCGCAGCAACAAAGACCCAACGCAGCCAAAAATAAATAAATAAATAAATGAATTAAATAAATTAAAAAAAAAGAAATATGCAGGCCAATTTGGAAATTTGGCAGTTAGGAAGTGCCAAGAAGAGGTTTTTTGGGGGGTTTTTCCCCTTCAGTTTTTGTATTTAGGCTAAGTTCTTTTCAGGTTTTGGGGATAATAATTCTTATTTTGGGAAAGAGCCTAAGTGAATTGTAACCTTGCCTAGAGATCAATTTTAGGAGGACTCAGAGGAAATCAGATTGGCAGTGAACGTGTGGTGATTAAATGGGAAATAAGGGAGAAGAACAAATAATTAACTGACATATTATCCTGTTTTGGCAGAAACAGCCACTTAGATAAGAGTCTAGACTCTGCTCTCAAATCTAGAATGTCTTGATGGGAAGTAAAGTGTTTATAAGTAATGAGATCAAGTTGCATTTTGAGTTTACTCGTCCCTGTTCTACCTATTTACCCAGAAAAATTAAATATAGTTTTGGTGACTCTTATCTCTTACACTTTTCTTTTTTTTTTTTTTCAAATCCTCAATTGAGAAAAGGAATTGGCCATGTGGGTAGGAGATGAGACTGACATTAGTTGCTACACTAATTCTCAGCTAGAATTCTTCTCGTGAACCACGGTCACCTGGGAGAACTTATAAAAAATTTACAAGCCTAGGCTCTCCCCTGAAGATTTAGACTGAATAAATCTAGGAAGGCCCAGACATGTGTGTTTGGAAATATTTCCTCGAGATTCTGATACAGCCCTTGGTTAAGAACAATGGAATGGATGAGTGTGATTTATAAATTCACAGATCTCAAAAATAAGAAATCTCTAGAAGAGTTGGAGTTTGATAGATGCTCCTTCCATCAACTCCCTCCTTTCCAACAATATTTGCCTGACTTTTATCTTTCTCTGCCTCTGTGATTGAGAAGGTAAAAGGATATTATTGGCAATATCTATTGGCTTGAAGAATAACTCCTTTTTCCTTCCAACCACTAGTCATTCACTGGCACTCAGAGAGTCTTTAGAAATTTGCTTATGGTGAGTCATTTAATAAGTAGAGTATGAGCCTTTGCGATTTTTGCACCTTTTGTTATCATCCAGGTCGTTAGGTCAGCAGATGTTTATCACAAACAGGGTTTTCCTGACTGCAGTAACAGTAAAGCATGAGCCTTCTTTTGGTGAAAGCTGCATGACAGACTCTTGCAGTGTGTCTGTTAGGTTCACTGGGCCCTGGCATAAGCAAGATGATAGTTTTAAACAACAAAACCCATGAAGTTAGTAACAGTACAGATAGGAATTGTTTTAATAATTTAGTTTCAGCAGTCTTATGAACTAATTATCCATTTGGTTAACATCAGGGAGAATTATAGAAATAGATTCTAGGTTTTTTTTTTTGTTTTTTTTTTTGCGGTACGCGGGCCTCTCACTGTTGTGGCCTCTCCTGTTGCGGAGCACAGGCTCCGGACGCGCAGGCTCAGTGGCCATGGCTCACGGGCCCAGCCGCTCCACAGCATGTGGGATCTTCCCGGACCGGGGCACGAACCCGTGTCCCCTGCGTCGGCAGGTGAACTCTCAACCACTGCGCCACCAGGGAAGCCCATAGATTGTAGTTTTAACAGGCATTGGAAACATTCTTGAAGTGGGTATTATGAATCTTAATAGCAATTTTTATTACATGTTGGGACCCACTTTTGTTTTGTAAAACACATGATACTAAAGAAAGGAAAGGTTTTACATGCAAATATTTGCTTTATATCCACCCGTTTGGAAACACTCACAGCAAACATAAAAACTCAAGTGGGCTATAGACTAAACGTGGCCCCTGGATGTGTTTAGCTTTTCTCCACAAATTGAGTCAGCATTTAAAATTTAGGAGACTCATGCAGAAATCTGCATTTCAGGCTTCTCTTAAGGAATCCAATCCGGTCCCCCTTGAGCCCACGCTACTGTTTGGTCTGCTGTGCAAAGGGTGCCCCTTCTGTATGGTGCGCGTTCTCCGGTTTGCTGGCCTCACCTGGGTTCTTCACTTACTTGGGTCACCTACGTTGCCTCCATAAGCATCTGTGTTTCCAGTTCCTGTATTACAGTTTATTTTGATAAATATTTCTAGATTTTAAAACAGTCATTAATTTATAATCTATTTCATATTTTAAAAGAATCTCTTAAGAATGGGATTGAAATTTTCAAGTTAGAATTTATAAGTTTTTTTTAAAAAAAACTCTTTTTCTTTACATGTTCATGTGAAGAGTCATATTCCCATTGGAATGTCTGTAAACCTTATGAGGTTAATTGGTTATCGTTGGATAGGTTATGCATGTTGCAGACAATATTATATCTTTCTCCTCAGCATTGTTCCTAAAATATGCAGTTGATTTAATAGTTAAATGATTATCTCTGGAGGAGTGTTTAGAGTGTATAGACTAGTATAGAGCAATAAAATAACTCCAGTATACCTGATAAATACTGTGATAGAAGCAAAGATCCTTGGAACCGGTAAATGTTGGAAGTGAGTTTTAGAGACTGACTTTGCAGTTAATCATGTAAAGAAGTGAGGAGCATTTTAAAGAGAAGGAAGAAAAGCACAGCGTGGGTGAGAAGGAAGGGACTCCTTTTTATTTACTTTCTATATTAGATGTTTAAGTTCAGAGAATCTATTATAAGTTTTAAAATTCAGTTTAGAAATATGTAACTTTGTACCTTCTGTATAAAGTGTTTCTGCTGTCTTACAGGAGGACCTCACACCACTTTTACTTGCTGTAAGTGAAAACAATCAGCACATGGTGGAATTTTTAGTAAAGAAAGAAGCAAATATACATGTAGTTGATAAGATGAAAAGGTACAGTAGTTCTTTTTCTTTTTAAAAACCTTAGTGCTGTTCTAGAGTGGTGACAGATTAAATTAGTAAGAAGAGGATTAATGTATAATCAACACATCATCAGGTCGAAAAGCAATTACTCTGACTGTGTATCATGAAAAATAATATATAGCAGGATTCATATTCCTTTATAATATTGACTGATGTCATTTGCAACCTGATTTTTTTCTTTTTTTGGTCACACGATCTTATAGTAGCTAAGGAATTTTGTATTAGTTTTATTAGGTTTATAAAATATGGATTCTACTTTTTAATTTACCTTATGACACAGTATTGAATTTCTTAATTCTTTTAGAATAATTTTTTAACCTCTACTTTGTATATATTTTTCCTTAAAAGATGCATGTCTTTGGGATGACTCTTTGCTTTAAATTACTTTCTTTGAAGAGTACTGATGTTATTAGGTTATCACTAAGTGATTGTTAATCACTATTACCAGATACTTTGGGCTCATCAGTTTTTATCCTTTCTCATTTGTAGTACTTTGTTTTTTTTTGGGGGGGGGTACGCGGGCCTCTCACTGTTGTGGCCTCTCCCGCTGCGGGGCACAGGCTCCAGACGCGCAGGCCCAGCGGCCACGGCTCATGGGCCCAGCCGCTCCGCGGCATCTGGGATCTTCCCAGACCAGGGCATGAACCCGTGTCCCCTGCATCGGCAGGCGGACTCTCAACCACTGCGCCACCAGGGAAGCCCCATTTCTAGTACATTTTGATGTTCTTATTTTTAATTGGTGAAGGTGGAAGGAAGAAAGATAGCTTTAATTGGATAAACATTTCCTTCAATGAAGACAAGTCATAGATGGGTGATAAGGAGGAAAGTGATGGGCTTTAGATTCAGACTGGGTTTAATTCCTGGTTTTCCTATTTACTAGGTGTATGACCCTGGGAACGTTACTTATTATCAGCAAATATGTTTCCTGATATGAAAAGGAGGATAGTAGTATATCCTTCAAGGGTGGTTGTGTGGAAGAAAGGTTACATATATAGTATTTCATTTAGTGCCTAGCACATGCTTATCAGCAACATTAACTGCAACCATGACTATTTTTATTTCATTATTATTAATATTATTGTTTTAAGCCTGCACATAGCTTTTCCTTAACCTGACCTCTAGCTGATTTTGAAGTATAATACAACAGACTAAGGAAGAAATGGGGAATTCTTCCTTTATATACTCACCTGCTTCAGATAAGTGACCTCAGCATAGTTTCTTGTCCATCAAGGACTTTAAATTAGCAATTTCTTCTACATGCCATCCGAGTGGGACAGGAGGCTTCTTTTTTGTCCCTTCATTTTAGCCTTGGAGGCAATTTACAAAGATGAACCCTTGAATATGTAAATGGTCAGTTCTGCATGGATGGGCAAGATATTAACTTGGTAAAGTATATCAAATTAGCTGTTAAAGTAAGTTAGCTAAAGTTCCTAAGGGTGAAGTTATCTCTCTGTTATTTTAGAACAGCTCTCATACTTGCTGTAAACTATGAATCAACAAATATAGTCAGGCTTCTTCTTCAGCAAGGTATTGATGTCTTTTCTCAAGATATCTATGGATGGACCGCAGAAGAATATGCTCTTATTAGTGGTTTTAATATGTAAGTGTTTACATTAAAATGCCAGTTATCACTAAACTGTGGTTAAAAATAATTTAACTGTTACTTGTTATGTGACAGGTGAGAGTTCTCGTTTGGTGCAGGCAGCTTGGGAATGGTGGTGAGATGTTCCCCATCATCAGCTGGAAACCAGCGGAAAGGCCAGACTAGTTAGATGTAGCAGTGGGCACAGGGTTCTTTATCTCAGGACTTTAAGACTTTATATCCTTAAAGATCCTAACATTATCCATTTCATTCCAAGTGTAACCCCTATGCATGGGGTACAAGTAGTGTCACAGCTCTGATTTTTCTAACTTGTTATTTGGGTCTTGAAGTGTTTAGTTCAGCAGACTATCCTATATTTTCTCTTGGGGACTTACTTCTATACTCTCCCTCTTAAATTTTGCAAGAACCTAAGGGATTCCCTAAGATCAAAGAGACAGTCTTCTTCCACAAGTCATTTGGAGGGGGAAAAAAGGGCATTCTCATCATTCTGTTGATTGCATTGATTCTATTGCTGCAGTGTTGCTACTAAAACTGGTCTTAGCAGGGTCTCCTTGGCAGCTGGATCTGGAGTCTGGATGTTGCTCTATAAAGACCTTTAATAACTTTAAAAGAAAAAAGAAACTGGTCCTGCAGTCGGGTCACGATCGACCTTTGCTCCCAGGATGCCCATGCTGATCCAGATTCCTCAGTCTTCATGGTGATGCACACTTAGACTTCAAAGTGACAACTTTTTTAGTTCTCATACATATGCCTGTAGCTCAGCCACTGTTTCAAAGCACCAGCACCCAGTTCTGGCACCTGGGCCTCCTAGCTTTAGCCACACACACCCTCCCCGACACACTCAAAAACCTTATGTAGAGCCCACGTCTTAGCCCAGATCTTCACGATGAGTTACCCTTTGAGGCTCTTGTCTTTTCTGCTAGCAGATGTCAATGGGAACTGTTTTAGGCTTTCTGAGAGGTTCAAATGCTCCTGCCGGGAGAGAGCTGACTTTCCTTTTTCCTTTGTTACCAGACCTGGACCTCAAGGCTGCTTTCTATCCTGTGGGCCACTTTTTCTTAGGTCGTGGAAGGTCCCATATCCTCCTCCTCAGAGTAGTGGGTGCCAGCTTGCCTGAGACTCCGTAACTGAGGTTGGCCCCTCAAGTGATCTGTTTTCCATGATAATGAAAATCTTCTAAATGATTTACATCTGCCTCAACCTTCAAAGTATTTTCAGATTCTGCCTCATAAGGAACCCATTCACCAGAAATCCCTGAATCTCAAGTAGGTTAGTTGGCATTAGGAGAGGTAAGCCCTGTCCAGGACTTGTCAGCATCCATTGTAAAAGTAGGGTTATGTCTTCCAAGTGAATTGGAGATGAACATGGAGCTTAAGCATCATTCTAAGAAAGATCTGTTGGTTCAGAGTTTGAGTAGGTAGAGAAGGAGTAGTAGTGGTCCAAGCCAGGTCTGACCTTTGATTAGTTTTCTACTCTTGGTGCGATTAGCTGCGATAATGGGGGACAGTTATGTTATCTAATTTAATGAGGTCATATATTTATAAATACATTCAGTTACAAATTATAGAATAGCTGAGAGTCCTTGAATTACAAACCACAAAGAAAGGACAGCTAATCACCCTGATTACTGACATTTTTCCTGAAAACTGCAACATTAGAATGTTAAACCTATGAAAAGACACACACATTGGGTTTTTAATATGATTTTTTAAAGTTAATTTATATATTATTTATTTTTGGTTGCATTGGGTCTTTGTTGCTGTGCACGGGCTTCCTCTGGTTGTGGTGAGCGAGGGCTACTCTTTGTTGCAGTGTGCGGACTTCTCATTGCGGTGGCTTCTCTTGTTGTGGAGTTCGGGCTCTAGGCGTGTGGGCTTCAGTAGTTGCGGCGCATGGGCCCAGTAGTGGCTCGTGGGCTCTAGAGCTCTGGGTCAGTAGTTGTGGCGCACGGGCTTAGTTGCTCCGTGGCATGTGGGATCTTCCCGGACCAGGGCTCGAACCCGTGTCCCCTGCAATGGCAGGCGGATTCTTAACCACTGCACCACCAGGAAGGTCCCACAATTGAAGTTTTGATAATAGCTCTGACATTGTCTGAAGTGATCTAAGAATTTAATATATTTGGTAATTGTTTTTCATATTAGTATTAAAATAGTAATATTATTTATCACATTTTTAATACATAGCAATCGCCAACTGATTTCTGAATATAAAGAAGAAAAGAGACCTAAAACTCCTTCTCAAAATAGCAACCCAGGTAAGACGTCTGATAGTGAATCACTCTTGGTGACCCTACCATAGATAAAGTAAGAGTGAGGAAGTTTTAATAATGAAAAAGCAATGAAAAAAACCAGTGTGTAAACTGCATGTATATTTTTATTTTTTTAATTAATTTCTTAATAGTCTAGTATTCAGAATTGTTTAAGAAGTTAATTGTAGGTAATTTAAAATCAGAGACAGTATTGTCTGAAAAGAAATCCACATATTTAATCATGGCGCCTAAAATCCCATATTATATCTTTGTGTAAATAAGAAAAAAGATTTTTCGGTTAGTATGTTGTATGTTTCCTCTATGATCACGTGAATATTAGTTATTGTATAGTGATTAGCCTCACTAAAAAAGTTACCAACTTTAAGCCTGGGAACTCAACAGTACCTTCCTGGTACTTTAAACAGATGGCAAACAAGAAGAACTGCAAAGCTGAGCCAGTGTGCAGCGTACCAAGAAGAGATTATTTTTGAAAGATACCTACTGATAGTACAGAAGTCAGAAAAGCAATGCCTGGTAGAGAAGCACTGGTTATTTTCCATATTATTGTATCAGCGAGGTCTCGCTATTACCAACTTCATTCCTCACAAGTCCAAACAGAGTGAGATAGGCTGACTTCATCAGAACCAGATGTTTCTTCTGTGTGTTGGATAATTGTCATGACACTATAATTTTGTTAGAACGAGATGCTCTGTTGCCATTAGTTAAAGGATTATCATAATATTCAAATAGCCCAACTGGAGACTCAGCAAATTCTAATAAAAGCACAAAAATACTTCACATTAAGAAAAACACTATTGTGTTCCCTAGATGTGGCACCTAGCGCGTTGTACAATCTGTATGAGGACACCTCTAACATAGTAGACCTCTGTCCATCAAAGAACTTCTGTAGGTTGGTTTTACACGTTAGAGGAGATACAGAGATGAAATAGAGCTTTGGTCTTCAAGGTGCTCATAATAGAGTTGTCCCTGGTTAATTTCTGTATTTTTTTAAATGGAATTTTCAAAGAACGCATTTATTTATTTGTCCACAAATTAACTATCAAGTATCTTTTAGGTACTAGGCACTATTCTGATGTCACAGGATGCAAACATGTAAAAAACACAGTCCTTGGGCTTCCCTGGTGGCGCAGTGGTTGAGAGTCCACCTGCCGATGCAGGGGACACGGGTTCGTGACCCGGTCCGGGAGGATCTCACATGCTGCGGAGCGGCTGGGCCCGTGAGCCATGACCTCTGAGGCTGCGCGTCCGGAGCCTGTGCTCCACAACGGGAGAGGCCACAACAGTGAGAGGCCCACGTACCACAAAAAAAAATAAAACGAAACAAAACAACAACAACAAAAACACAGCCCTTGCCCTCCAGGAGCTTGTTATTATAATGATCATTTTCATTATTTAGTACACTTTATTCTGTGCTTACTATGTCCCAGAGCCCACTAGGAGTTTATAAATTGTCTTTATGTATTTTTTTAAATTGGTGTTTCATATGTGCCAGATATTTTAAGTCCATGGTGAGGGATTTGAGTTTTCAAAAGTGCATGGACCTTAAGGTAAGCGTGCAGAATGAGAAGTTTGCCAGGTAAAGAGGCAGAAGGACAGCGTTTGGCTGGAGGAACAGCTATCAAGATCACATGTTTTGCAGAAAGAACAGCAGTGCACAGGCTAAGATGTACGAGTGGACTTGGCAGGATTTATGAGCAGTTCAGTTTTGCTGGTGCAGAAAGGGTGCTGTGGGGATGGTTGGTAAAGAACACTTGAGGAGGGGCTGGAGAAAAGTAGGGCAGGCACTGAGCTCCATAGCGGGACAAAGGGAAGGTCTCCTGGGGACAATCTGAGTCACATACTGCAGGGATCCTCCTCTAGGAATTTGAGTACCAGCCAATAACGAAAAGATGTCAGTGGAATTATAAAGCCCTTAACTGAGGACTGAGGGTCTTGAGATGGAGGGAAGTAGCATTATTCCACATAGATCAGTTTCTTTTTTTTTTTTTTTAATATTTATTTTTTTTGGCTGCGTCAGGTCTTAGTTGTGGCGTGCAGGCCCCTTGTTGCAGCGTGTGGCCTTTTCTCTAGTTGTGGCGCGTGGTAGATCAGTTCCTATATTTGTTCATCTGAGTGTGCTAAATAAAACTCTCATTCAGAATAAAAACTAAAAAGGAAAAACAAAAAAAAGAAAAGTAGGAGAGAATGGTGGTGACGTTGCAAAAATTTTTTTAAATGAAAAATTCAAGGAGGGAGTATCAATTATATCAAGTAAAATTACTGAAAAGAAAGTTGGATTTAACTCTTAAAAGTTCTTTGGTGGTAACCTTTTCATAAGGACAATTTAAGAGTCATAACATCTACTTTTTACATGAGTGGTACTTCTGATGTCCAAATATGGAAAAATTATCACATCTACCAAGGTCCTACCTAAGTTTTTCATAACAGCCGCAGCTGCCCACCCAGGGTCAGCGAAAACAGTCTGGCCTGGTGAGTACGCTTGCCCGCGTCTTCCCAGAGTTGTCAAAACCTGGGAGTGGGACTTCCCTGGTGGTCTAGTGGTTAAGACTCCTTGCTTCCACTGCAGAGGGCATGGGTTTGATCCCTGGGGAACTAAGATCCTGCATGCCACTCGGTGTGGCCACAGAAACAAAAACAAAACAAAAAACCTGAGAGTCAACTGTGAGGAATTAAACGCTGCTTAGTTGGAGAAAATTAACTGATCTTTTCATTTTCTTTATAGGAACTTGCATACTTTAGAACATATTATCAATCATCAGAATTCTTTGGTTTTTTTCTGGTTGAAATAGGATTGTTGCTTGTTTCAATTAGTTTCTGACGTCACTGTTTCATCTATCCCTTTTATGCCTTTATTCAAATGGATATAGAAATACAGGAATCTCCAAGGCAAATATCAAGAAAAACAAATTTGAGGAAGGTTATTCTGTGAAATAACCTGACTGTAATCACATATAACACGTCAACCCAAATAATACAGACTTCATGTAAACAGTGCAACTGTTTGAGAGGTTCCCCAAACCACACCAGGTTTGGCTCTTCCATAGAACTCCCAGGACTCAGCATGTGGTTGTACTCATGCTTGTGATTTATTACAGTGAAAGAATACCAAGCAAAATTAGCAAAGGGAAAAGGCGCACGGTGCAAAGTCTGCAGGACACCAGGCGCAAGCTTGCAGGTGTTCTCTCCCCGTGGAGTTACTGCATGTACTTCATTCCCCCAGCATCAGATTATGACAACACATGTGAAATGTTGTCCAGCAGTACCAGAGTCTCTCCCTCCCTCCTTCCCTCCCTCCCTTTTTTGTTCATCAGCTTAAGATACGATGACATATGCCTTACAAGCTGAAGAAGCATGATTTCTATAATCATTTGCCACATAATGGGAAGGGTTGAGAAAAATGACATCCCTCACGACTACACAGCACTAACTGTTTGGACCGTGCTGCTCTATGTGGTGGGTCCAGATAGACTCTTGAGCAATGGAAGGACACAGTCTCAAGAGATTATACTTTTAAAATGTATATATATTTAACACTTAAAAAAAATTCAACTTCTCCATCCTTACCATCCAGTTGACCCCATTTGCCCTTCCCTGCCTCCCTTTCAGGAGATTATCCTTTATAAAACTGGAATTACAAAGTCTTTCATGCTTATCTTGCAATTGGAAATAGGGCCAGAAAGAGTTTGTTTCCTGTGTTTTGCCGTGCTCTAAAGTACAGTGCCTGTAGACCAGGCTTCCTTGTGACAGGGCGTTTTTACCCTGAACTGAAGAGCCGGAGAAGTTGTGTTACGTGATGGCAAAATACATATATTCTCTATGCACTGCTCTGAGTGATGGAAGTCCAGAAATATCATGCTATTTAAGTTTGCTATTGTCAGTTTATGGTACTGATCCTACTAATGATATCATTTTCTGTCAGTCTCACAGTTTGGTTAGGATTATGGTCATTGTAAACAGCACTTCACTTTTAGGTATCAAATTTTGATAAGTACTGTTCCTTTTTTTTTTTTTTTGCATTTGATAAATGTAAAGGTGGGGAAATGGCTCTCATGCATAATTGCCTAGCAGTGGTATAATCAGCATTCACTCTAGTATACTCTCCAGGTGTGGTTCCAAAGGAATACTTTTTTTAAAAAAATTAATTAATTAATTATTTTTATTTTTGGCTGCGTTGAGTCTTCGTTGCTGCACGCAGGCTTTCTCTAGTTGCGGGAGTGGGAGCTAACCTTTGTTGCATCACGCGGGCTTCTCATTGTGGTGGCTTCTGTTGCAGAGCACAGGCTCTAGGCATGCAGGCTTCAGTAGTTGCAGCACGCGGGCTCAGTAGTTGTGGCTCGCGGGCTCTAGAGCACAGGCTCAGTAGTGTGGCGCATGCGCTTAGTTGCTCCACAGCATGTGGGATCTTCCCGGACCAGGGCTCGAACCCGTGTCCCCTGCATTGGCAGGCGGATTCTCAACCACTGCGCCACCAGGGAAGCCCGCAGAGGAATACTTTTTAACAAAGCATCAGTCTTACACTTTTAATATTCTGTATTTTTCTATTGTTGATTTAAAATGTGTTTTACTTTTTCCTTTAATAGTGGATGAGAGTTCTGAAGAAGAGTCTTTAAGCAGGTAGGATTTTATGGATTTTTAAAACTTGTGTGTTTAACTAAGGGAACATGGAGAAAAGAAACTAATGTTTGTTGAGTGTTCTACTCTGGGTTAAACACTGTATTATGTGCTTAAATTTGTTACATCATAAAGTCATCACAACCGCTTTGCAAAGTAGCTGTGCTATATAGCTTACTTTATTAATTAGGCAGCTGTGGTTTGGAAGGCTTGGTTAATTGACCCATGATTCCATAGTCAACAAGTTGCTGACCTGTGATGTGACGGTCAGCCCCAGATCCACTCTCATGTCCCTCAGCAGAGATTGATAAGTACCCATATAGCACTGGGGTCAAGATACAGACCCAAATCAGATCAACTCAGAAAGTCAGATTTAGTTATGTATTAACTCTGATTTAGAGTTTTCCTAAGAAACCTGGTTAGTCCAAGCCTTTGTCCTGATATATTTGACAATTGCAGTGGTAACTAGTACCTTGTATTTACCATTAAGGAGTTATGGCAGATCTCAGGTAGTTCAGACCTCAGAACCATAGGGTTTTATACAAGCAAGACCTCATTAGGCAGGTCTTCTTAGATATAACGATGTCTACTCTCCTTAAGGTGAATTAGTTTTCTATAAGAGAAGAGTATCTGCCTATAGACCATGTTATGTTAATTAAATTCAACATCTACATAGAGCATCTGTCTAGTTGATTTCTCTACTTACTGCCTTCCCAGTCTGGTTTTGGTTTTCCCTTCAGGGTAGTACCCTTGCCTGGTTTTCTGAAGTTTTTTCTTAGAGTCTTTTTTCTTTTCTTTTCTTAAATAAATAAATTTGTTTATTTTTGGCTGCATTGGGTCTTCGTTGCTGCGTGCAGGCTTTCTCTAGTTGCGGCGAGCAGGGGCTACTCTTCGTTGTGGTGCACGGGCTTCTCATTGCAGTGGCTTCTCTTGTTGCGGAGTGCTCGGGCTTCAGTAGTTGTGGCACGTGGGCTCAGTAGCTGTGGCTCATGGACTCTAGAGTGCAGGCTCAATAGTGTGGCGCATGGGCTTAGTTGCTCCGGGGCATGTGGGATCTTCCCAGACCAGGGCTCGAACCCGTGTCCCCTGCATTGGCAGGCGGATTCTTAACTACTGTGCCACCAGGGAAGTCCCGAGCCCATCCTTGATTCAGGAACCATTGCCTTCACAGGCTGAAATCTTAAAGGTTGGAGGCTGCTATTGAGCAGGCCTCAGGGGTGAGGCACAGGGGTGATTTGGGAGGGGAGCCTATAGGAAGGAAGATATTTAGGCAGTACATAGGGAAAGAGAGGCACAGCTGCCAGGACTCTGTTTCTACAGCACTGTCTCTGCTTGGGGATCTGAGTGCCTATGAGGGTTTTTAAGAGCTAGCTATTTATGTGGACCTGAATAAGGCAGGACCTCTATAGGAAAACTAAGTAGACTTTATAATTTTTAATGTTTTAATCTCTCTGGGAATAGTTTAACATATAAATTAAACATATAAATTTGTTCTTTGACTTTTGTACATTTAACTTGCAAACATTTCAGGGGACTCCCTGTACTGTTTTAGAGTAAAGGGGAGGAATGGGGCCTTCTTTTTTTTTTTTAATAAATTTATTTATTTATTTATTTAATTTTTGGCTGTATCGGGGTCTTCATTGCTGCGTGCGGGCTTTCTCTAGTTGCGGCGAGTGGGGGCTACTCTTCGTTGTGGTGCGCGGGCTTGTCATTGTGGTGGCTTCTCTTGTTGCAGAGCATGGGCTCTAGGCGTGCGGGCTTCAGTAGTGGTGGCGTGTGGGCTCAGTAGTTGTGGCTCGTGGGCGCTAGAGTGAAGGCTCAGTAGTTGTGGTGCACGGGCTTAGCCGCTCCGCAGCATGTGGGATCTTCCTGGGCCGGGGCTCGAACCCGTGTCCCCTGCATTGGCAGGTGGATTCTTAACAACTGTGCCATCAGGATAGCCCGGGCAGCCTTCTTTAATAAGTGGTTTCCCTGCTGGAGAACCAAGACTGCCATTTTTGACGGACACAGATTAGTCTTTGAACCAGGCACGGACAATGGAGAAGGAACAGCATATCCTTCTACTTTATTTTAGGTCATCAGGTTTGTTCCAGTTCTGGTAAACAAAAGTTATGTTACCCATTAATTGGGTTTTCAGTTCAGGTTTTAGGACTTTTGGTGGAAACAAATTATTCTCAGGCTCTGCCAGTATATTGGCTGTCACTCTTTGTTATGGGAACTAAGAATGGGTCTTAGCTAGATATTTCATAGGTTGGGAGAGATGGAAGCAGAAATAGGTAACTAAAAGCTTTTCTAAAACAGAGGCCACATTTTAATGATGTCAAGAAACATCATTTAATATATAGGCAACCAACCTTTCACTTGATTTTTGTTTGTTTGTTTTTGGTTAAAGAAATGAAGTCACTCATTTTTGTTATATATTTTTGCTCTGAAGGCTTTCCAACAAACCTGGTGTTGATGATTCATGGCCTACATCAGACGATGAAGACTTAGATTTTGATACCAAGGTAAAGTTCTCTCCTGTGAAATTAGTTTTCCTGCTTTGAATTTAGTTTTGTGTAGTATTAACTTCTAAAGTTTAGCAGTGGTCTACCTCTCATTGTTTTATGTTTGTAATAGAAAGTTGGTCAGAGCAAACCATTTTATAAAAATATGACTAGTTGAATTTTTTTTTTACTTTGCTAAATACTGAAGGTCGGGGCTGAAGAGAAAATGGGCTGGGAAGTAGAGAGTGACAGGAAAAGTGTATTGGGAAGCGCTTTCCCACAAGGGAGGAAATACGAAATTTGGTCAAGCATAAGGATTCTTACTGTGACTTTTCAGCCATGCTGACGTGATTTATATAATACTCATGCTTAAATGAAATCTTTAGTGGATACAGTTACTTACTGAAATAATCATAGAATTTTCCTGGGGCCTTTCAGTTCCAAAACTATTTAGCATATATCATCTAGTTCTTTTTTCTTGGACAATTTTTATTTTGGTATCATAGAGTTGTTAGGAGAGAGCTTTGTTTTTCTCTGTTTCTGTCTTTGGTTCTGCATTAAGCCTAAAATAACAGTTGAAATTATGGAAATTTAGAAATTAAAATTCTGTTTCTCAAAATCCATATTATGAAGGGATTTTGCTGTGTTTTCTCAAGCATTCCATTAGCGTATATTCAGGGAATTCCCTGGTTGTCCAGTGGTTAGGACTCCACGCTCTCACTGCCAAGGACCCAGGTTCAATCCCTGGTTGGGGAATTAAGATCCCGCAAGTGGAGCAGGATCTTAGTTCCCCGACCAGGGGTTGAACCTGCGCCCACTGCAGTGGAAGCATGGAGTTTTAACCACTTGATCGCCAGGGAATTCCCAATACTTCTTATTCTTAAAGCTCTTGTTTTCTTCTCTAGAATGTCCTGAAACCAAGCTTAACAAAGCTAATGAGTGCTTCTTGGCAATCCAAGAAAAACAGTAAGTTATTTGAAGACTGTCCTTCTTGTGTTATTCACTGATTTGAAATTACAGATGTTCTCATGTACTCCACTTTGTTTTCACTATAGTAGAAGCAAAATGTGGCATCGTGAGGCCAGAGAAGAGAACCTTCTTTGAGGACAATAGTTCTGATAGTGAAAATGAAGATGTGGTCGAAACCTTTCCCAAACCATCAATCAGACTCCAGGGTGTCTCTCATCCTGCTTTCCCATCACCTGAACCTCTCCCAAAACCTCTCAAGTCTTTAGCAGGCCTTGGTCTTACAAAGGTAAGTTGTTCTGTTTTGTTTTTAACTTTTTTTTTTCTGTGCTTTTTCACATACCAGACCCCTGATTCTTACAGTGATGAAAAGAATCCCTTACAGAAATGGAATTCCTCAAGATCACGATAGAAAACAGTGTAACAACAAGAGCAACACATGTGCAGGATTGAGATTTATGAACGTTGGTGGCAGTAAACCATTCTGAAGTACGCCATTATGAAAGGAAAGAATTAGAAAGCAACTAGAAAGAACAGCTAGATGAATATGCAGATGGGGAGGGGGATGAAGGGGAAGAATTCATTTAAGAAGGACAAGGTGAATTTAAAGATTGAATGAGGGTCAAGATGAGAGAGATTATTATACAAACACAACAGAAATAGTGGGGTTAAGTGAGAGCAGGAACTCTATAAAATATGATAGAAATTATTTCAAATTCACATTAACAAGAGAAAGTCAGGTCATGGGAAAAAATGCTCATACTCTTTTGAATGACATATAGTTGATTTTTATGAAGAACTGAAAGAGAATTTGATCCTAACCTTTTTTGATTGTTCTTTTTTAATTGAAGTATAATTGATTTACAATATTGTGTTAGTTTCAGGTGTATAGCAAAATGACTTGGTTATACATATGTATGTATCTGTATTATTTTTTTTTCAATTCTTTTCCATTATAGTTTATTACAAGGTATTGAATATAGTTCCATGTGGAAGTTAGTTTTAATCTGAAGTTTTTTCCTTTTTAAAAAATTCTCACTTTTAAATTAATAAGGTTATGTCTTATATTTAATCTAGCAAAACCCTTGTTCATAGATAATGCAAGATGAGCTCTGTTTTAGACCTTATCAGATTTATTTTGAATTAAGAATTTTTGGCCCTTCTCCTTCTTGTGGTTTCTTACTTACTGTTTGGTATATACTTAACTTACTTAACTAATTTATCTTACTGTTTGGTATCATCTTGGTAGGCATTTTAGATCTTTTTGAGAATAGACAGAGAGGAAATAAATAAGTATTTTATCTAGTTTTTCACTAAGATTATAATTTCTAATTATGTAAATGAGGTTCTTAATTTCAAGTCATTAAATGAGAAAATTTTAAACTGCCACAGTCTTAAAGAAAAAAATATAGAAATCATTTTTTCTGGAGAGATTCTGATTTATCTTTTCCTAGTAATATCTGTACATAATGGGCACATATACACGCATCAAATGAATGAAATCACAATTTATGATTTTTTTCTAATATAAACTACTTATTATTATAAAATAATAAGGAAGGAAAAATTACCAGCAGAGTGTACAAAATTATCTCTGGAAGACAATTTTTTACTTTTTAAAATATCTCCAGCAATAGGTACATTTCATGTTATTCTTGAGAAACTTTATTAACTTCAGTATTTATAGTTAAACTAGCATGTAAATATTTTGTTATACAAGTTAAACTAACATGTAAATTCTTTCATATCTAAAACTCAGGAATCCTGGTTACTTGATTTTTTAGTCCCTTTGTTCTTCCCTCGTGTGAATATTGGGTCCTGTTTGTTAATCATAGATGTATCTGAGAACTTTTAAATCTCCAACTTGGATAATCATAGTTTTACTAATTTTTTTTAGTACTAAATCATTTCCCCAATCTTTAACTGCCATTCTATAAGGCGTAGATAGGAAGAGTTATTAGCGTGCTGTTCACAGGTGAATAAGAAAATCATGTGAATTTTAAAATAGGGTTTTATGTTTCTTCTGTACATCATAGTAGTACTTAAAAATGCCTTATAATTCCATAATCACATAAACATTCTCTTCTACAATTTTTTTTTTTTTTTTTTTTTTTTTTTTGCGGTACACGGGCCTCTCACTGTTGTGGCCTCTCCCGTTGCGGAGCACAGGCTCCGGACGCGCAGGCTCAGCGGCCAGGGCTCACGGGCCCAGCCGCTCCGCGGCATGTGGGATCTTCCCGGACCGGGGCACGAACCCGCGTCCCCTGCATCGGCAGGCAGACTCTCAACCACTGTGCCACCAGGGAAGCCCTCTTCTACAATTTAAAACTTGTCTTTTAAGATTAATTTTTGAAAAGGAATCTTCTTGTAGTCTCTTGAGTTGGTGTTTTACAATTAAATCTTTTCATTAATCTTAAAAATGCTTATTGCTATTATATCCCAGAAATGAATATTTGCACATATTCATGAAAGAGTATATTTTATATCCTTAAACAAATGTTGCAATATATAATCGAAAAATTGAAGCTCATAGTTTTCTTCCCCAGTCTTGTTTATATTTTCAAAAGTTCAGAACTCTGCATAGGTTTGCATCATTTAATTATACCAGGTTAGTATATTTTACAGATATTTATCTTAACATCATATGCTTTTCCTGAACAAGTTTATCTATTACTAATCCAAATGCATTTATCCAAATCTTTCTTCTAAGTCCCCTGGGTGCCTCAAATTTCTTATGCCCCAAGCTGAAGACATTGTCCCTGATGCTTTCCTCTTTCCTGACTCTTTGTAAGCTACTCTGTCATCTGTCTTCCCCATCCTAGTAGATAACATCACTGAAATACCGAAGCAGGACAAATCCTGGACTCCATCCCTCCCTGAAATCACCACATCCTGTTGCTCATCAAGTTCAGTATTTTCTACCTGCTTACCATTTTTCATTTCCTATTACTTTCTCACTTATAATTTTGAAATGCTCTTTTCTAGTTTTGCTCCCCTGATGTTCATCTTTATGTTGCTGCCAGAGTGACCTTTCTAAAATATATTTGTGAAGATGTAACGCCTCTACTTATGTAGTGGATCCCCATCACGTGAAGGAGAAAGTTCATGTTCTAGGAGGACACTTGCTTTTTTTGGTTTGGCTCTGATCCTCCAGTTTTGTCTCTCATTACCATTCCCGGTAACTGTGTTCTAGTTTTCCACGTGACTTGTTATGTTGTTTCACGCCTCGTCCTTTTGCTCAGGCTGCCCTTTCTAGAATCCCCTTCACATCCCCGCTCTACACTGTGTCTGTCTTTTAAGACACAGACCTGTCTTTGCAGCATTTCCTGAGCTACCCAGATACAGCTGACTCCTCTTTCCTTTGTGCCCTTCCTGTACTCTGTTCACATCAATTGTAGAGCTTTTGAATGATACTGTTCTCTTCTTACTTGTTTTCATGTAGCTCTACTTCTCCTAGAATACAAAGCAGAATCAGTCTTCTATTTATATTTCCAGCTTTTCTCCCAGGATAGTGCCTATGATTTGATAGATCCAGTAAATGTTTGTTGTCTTACTGATTGATTGAATGACCAAATGAATGAATATGATGTTTTCTGGAATTAGGTGTTTGTTTTATTTTGTTTTGTTTTTATAGGAAGGAGCAACAAATCCAGAAATTGGAGAAAAAGAAAATGATACTGATGTTGAAAGTGCTCCACAAGAGCAAATAGATCATAACAATTTGACTTCTTTTGATGGAGCACACAAAAATAATAGGAGTGGTAAGTTAGTGAATTTTTATGAATTTTTTTCTATGCTTAAAGGCTAGTATAAAAACATCTAAAGTCTGTAGATCGAAATATACTATCCATTTCTTTTTAAGTATGTTTCTTTTGCTCTATTTCTTCAGAAGTATCCCAACTACTACCAACTTTTTCTTCCTGAAAATGCCTCAACCCTCTGAAATTCTTTTCTGCTACTTTATTTGATTTAAATATTTGTGGATGGAGATAGACTTATACAGGTATTTAAAATTCATAGTAGTAAATGTTCTCATTAATGGATCTGTGGCTGCATTTTACAGATATGATGTCAGCATTAGGATTAGGAGAAGAGGAAGGTATAGAATCACCTTGGGATTCTGAGGTACTGTCTTCTATTATTTTTTTTTTTTATTTTAAAATATAAGCACTGAGTGATGTTAAAACATAAAAGGGAGGATGCTTTGACTTTACTTTCTCACCTTTGCATTTGCCCATCAAAATTTTTTCCTTATATTTTTAACCTGTAATTAATTAAATAATTGTGTGCTAAATATAATAACTACCACATAGTGCACTTTTGTTAATTTGCAGGATTCACCTAATGAAACCAGTGTAGTATAGAGCAAAAACCAAGGCTTAGAAGTCATAAGGAATCAGTTTGGGTTCTGAAGTTAAATTTATCTAAAAACTGAAGCATTATTCCAGGTCAGCCTATGGCCAAATGTATGTTTCTTTTTTCTTTTCTTTTTTTTTTAAATTTTTGTTGGAGTATAGTTGATTTACAATGTTGTGTTAGTTTCAGTTATACAGCAAAGTGAATCAGTTATACATACACATATATCCACTCTTTTTCGATTCCTTCCCCATATAGGCCATTACAGAGTATTCAGTAGAGTTCCCTGTGCTATATAGTAGGTCTTTATTATTGATCTATTTTATATATAGTAGGGTGTAGGTCAGTCCCAGTCTCCCAAGCAAATGTATGTTTCTTTGGTACATATGGATGTGTAAAACTCCTAGTGAGGTTCAGAGAGAAACAGGTTGAAATGTAGTTTTTTACCACTTAGACCTGAAAAAGATAGTGCCTGAGAATTAAAAGTATTATTACATTTGGATTGTCAAATAGATCTCCAAGGAACATTTCAAGAGAAGCAAAAGAGTGGGGAATAATAAGTATGTGGCGTTATAATAACAACAGTTTGGTTTAGCAATGTTTTAATAAGTACACACCATTTTGGATAAACTAGTGTGCGTTGAGTACCTTTATGGCAGCCGTACTTGAAGTAACGTAAATATAAAGTAATGATGACCTGTTGTAAAGTGACAGCTATGGAAAGAAATAAGAAGGGCCTGATCCGTTAGATATAGGCAGCTGCTGCAGTGATACAGCACTGTTTAAAGTCAAAAGACATGGTAGCATCCTGGTTCTGTCACTAGCTGTGGGATCTCGGAAAAACTTGTCTACCCTGGTTGAGCGTCAGTGACCTCCTTTGTAAAAATGGTACTGGTACCCACTTCTCAGGTATGTGTAGGGAACAGATGTGGTAACAGCTGTGAACACACACTGTAAACTGTAAAGGGTGCTATAGAAATGTAAGACAAAACTGATCACAGTCGCAATTAGTGACTCACTAAATGCTGGGATACTTTTTTAAAACCCGAAGGACAATAAAATGACAGTAGTGTTAAGAATAGGAAAATTAGAACGGGCATGTGGATTTCTAGTTTGGGGTATGTTAAGTTTCTATAGACTGTTATCGGAGATCTCCTATAGGTATCAAGTGCTTTGGTACTTGAGGTGCTCTCGACATTTTAAATGTTTTGATCTTAAATAAATTCCTGTCATTGAATACCAACTATGTGCTGGGCAGTTAGACACTGACTGTACCAATTGAGGGGTTAGGCTGTAGTGGTGGGAACATAAAACCAAACAGGAATCCTTTATAAGTCACTGTTAAGTCCTTCATGTAAAGAAAATGGAGAGGGCTTCCCTGGTGGCGCAGTGGTTGAGAGTCCGCCTGCTTATGCAGGGGACACGGGTTCGCGCCTCGGTCTGGGAAGATCCCATCATGCCGCGGAGCGGCTGGGCCCGTGAGCCATGGCCGCTGAGCCTGCGCGTCCGGAGCCTGTGCTCCACAACGGGAGAGGCCACAACAGTGAGAGGCCCGCGTACCGCAAAAAAAAAAAAAAAAAAGAAAATGGAGAATGTTAAGTTAGACAACATTGAGAGAGTTTGTAGTTAGGATGGGGATGGGAGTGGGAGTGGAATTTAGATAGTCAGAAAAGATCTGCATGTGAGAAAAGCTACCAAGGGGAGGATGGGAAGGAGCCTGTTATGTGAGGGTCCAGGGGAGGGACATTCTGAACAGAGAGAACAGCAGATCCCATCTGTTCGTCATTACACTCTCGCATCTTGGAATGACCAGGAAACAGGAAGTGGGGTAACTGTCCTTACAATCATTTTTATCATTGTTGTTGTATGTAGAAAGTAAAATGTGCATAGTAAAAGCTTGACACATTTAGATGATTAATAAATAAATGTTCTTATTCCCTTATTAAAGCTTGCTGTACTTTTTTGAAGAGTTGCATAACTATATTTAAATTTTTTGCTATTATTTAAACATAAAAGTTTTTCTTACTACTTCGCTATTTTATTCAACTAGTTTTCCTATCAATAAAAATTTTATCAAATAACAGATTCTTGTAAGCCCTTGTTTACCTAAATGAAGCAGCTTCTATAGTGTTCTGTTTATGCTCAACGTGACATACTTCGTGGTTTCTTTTCATGCCAAGTATATTATTTTAATACTAAAAAATTTCTGTCTTTAGAAATACTTTAAATTTATAGCAAGTGTACTTATTAAAGAATTTATGTAAATACATATTTTTTAAAAATACTCTCTTCTTTTGACAGGGAATGCAAAGTAGAGTTAGGTATTTTGAAGTTAATTCCTTGCTGAAATGTACCTGTAAGTCAGTATTCTGTCTGTGAAAATAATTCCTCTGGCTTTCCATGCTCAGTTTACAGAGTCAGTAGCCAAATGAGGATAAAAGATATACTTGATCTAGAGAGTGTATGTGAAGTTTTCTATTTAAATGTTTGAGTTTTCAAACCATGCTTCTCTTATTTTTAAATATAATTGCTTGTAAAGTAGGAAATTTTTAAAAAGTAGGGTATTTTCAGGTATTAGAAGGGGATTAGGAAATCTTTATGCAACTCATTAGTAATATCAATTTTAACAGAGTATCTCTGAGAGTCTTCCACAGAAGTATGTTGATCATTTATCTGGAGCTGCAGGTCAAAGAGGAAAAAGTATATTAAATGGACAAGTAGAAGGTAAGAACTGTATTTTGATGAAAAAGTCATTTGACAGCATGTTGATTTAAAATGGGAATTCTGATATATTCTAATAGCCAAGGAAAATCACCTGTCGGTTAAGAGGAAGAATCATTCCTCACACTGATTTCAAGTTGAACTGAGCCTGTCTCATTCTGGACAAGAAGTGCTGTATCAGAAGAACTAAGCAGCTACATCTTTTTTTCCAGTCAAAAATCCATCAACAGTTTTTAGGCAGTTTTTATTTGGCCAAAAAGCAGTGCTTGAATACTTAACTGTGTGCTGTGTTCTATTTAAGTTCTGACTGTCCAGATGTCCTTTTGTAGACAACATGCCATGATATAATCATCTATCTCCATGTCTGTTATCAAGTTACACTGTGAAGTGTGCCACCCTTTTGAGGTGGTCCTCAAAGACACAGTTTGCTTTTTGTTTAACCAAGTGACCTAAAGCATATACCTGAAGTTATATCATTTTTTATTCTAAAAAGCTATGCAGCTTATATTCTGAAGACTATTACAAAATATAACACTGTTGATGTAAAAAAAAAAAAGAAAGAAAATCACCTGTCAAATGCATAGTGAGGAAAAAGATGAGAAAAGGAGGGAAGCTGTGTATCTTATCTGGTGTCAGCCACAGATTAAATTGAGAGTCCCCTTTAAGGAGCTAAATTATTAATTCCGTTTCAAGGTACTCTACAACCTAAGGAAAGTTGGGAAATGAGGAAGAGGAAAGAAGGAGTAAAGAACGAGAGAGGCAGAGGTTACAGAGAGTAAATGAAGGAAAAGGAAGCAGGGGTCTGTGGAGGACGGTGGCAAAGTAAAATAGGTCTTTAGAAAAAGGAAGAGAAGAGTATTTGAAACGTGAGACAAATTTGAAGTGAGCTTCCAGCACCAAAACTTGTCAGAGACGAACAGTAAAGCTTTCCCACTCTTACTGTGGGAATGTAGAAGCAGACTCACAGATCAGAGTTTCTCAAATTTTAATTAGTCCCCTGGGGACCTTGTGAAAAGTGCACATGCTGAGCAGCAGGTCTGGGGTTGTGCATTTCTGACAAGCTCTCAGAGTAGCAAGGGTGTAGGCTTGCATTTAGAGAAATCTGGAAGAAGAGCCACTGGATAGTTCAAGACAGAACAGGATCAAGGAAAAGCATTATTTTCTTTTTCTTTCTGAGCGTGTTTATAGCCAGAGGGTAGCAAAGCGTTGAAGTAGAACTTATGGATGTAAGGTACCACTGCTAAGCAAAGAGGAAAAAAGAAGTGGTGGGGATGATCCATAAAAAGAATGTAAAAGGGGAAGAATTAAGACCACAGATCCAGAGACTACCTTTGAAGAGGAAAGAATATAGTGAAAGGAAAGAGGGAGGAAAGAAGGATGTTAGGGAGGTGATTGTGGAGGTGATGAGGAAACTTGAGAGAACTCTTGTTAGATGACTTCAGTGTATTTACCCTGAAACAAGGTTACGTCATTGCTGCCCCAGAGAATACTGGAAGCAGGAGTGGGTGCTAGAATTGAGGTAAACCCCAGCTCCTCCTTGTAACTATCAGGCATCAAAGATATATGTTGTGTTGGTATGTGTTATTCAAATGAGATTAATTTGAATATGGAAGCATTGGCTGTTTTTTTATTTTTTCAAGATAGGTTTTTTTTGTTTGTTTTTTTGGCTGCTCGGCTGGCATGTGGGATCCTAATTTCCCCGACCAGGGATTGAACCCATGTCCCCTGCAGTAGAAGCATGGGGTCTTAACCACTGGACCACCAGGGGAGTCCGTAAGATAGCTAATTTTTTGATGATAATTGTTTCACAAAAATCCTTTTAAACAGTAGCATGATATACTGAACCAAACTAATTTTGGAAACAAAAGAAATTAATAGGGTTCATTCCCTAAATGCTAAAATTGTTATTTTTAGTAAATACTACACTGATTTTGAAATATTAAAGATTTTTATTATCTAATAATTCTGTGGCAGTAAAATTTACTTTTTCCTTTTTGATAATCGTACTTCGATATTGAAAACTTATAATACATTATTTCTTAGATGTGCCTTATATACCTTCTTGCATGAGTGGATCGAGAAACTTTAAGATGACTAAACTAGAGGATCCAAGAAATGTAGGCATACCAGTAGCCCACATGGGTATGGAAAAAAAATGAATATTTTTATGAACTATTGTTCTACAAGTGTATATCCAAGCTGATCAGTTCATAACACGTTCTCTGATGAGAAATGTATTATACATTCAACTGAACTGTCATCCCAACTGTGCACTTCCTAAATTACAGGACAAATTGAAGAACATGATAAACACTTGTAGTATAATGGTGTAAATGATGCTGCCGTATTGCATTCAAGATATGCTGTTGCGTTTTACCATCAGCTTTCACATTTACCTTCTCGGGGTCATGATTTGTTCCTCTGATTAAAGATCACTTTTCTCCTCATCCATCAGCATGTTCACATTGGTACATGTGCATTTTTCTATTTTATAAAGGCTTTTGGAACATAATCTTACTTTTGAAATCTTAACTGCATGTTTTATTAAACCTGTACTCTTATTTTTTCTTCAGTATCTATAGTGAATTCATATGTCTGTCTTGTTGCCGTCCTAACCTCCCCCAAGAAACAAAACACCAAAACCTAAAGTATTCACTGCCAAGGCCAAGCATGAGGATTCTGCTCGGTACTAACTGCATGAATATATAGGTGGCTTTCATAGTGACGTGTACTTGATTCTATATCCCTTTTGCCTTTTAGATTCTCCTGAAGGATATCCTCACTTGAAGGTAAAAACTTATATTTTTATCTTGAATTATTAACTACAGATTGTATCAAATGTACATTATTTATTAATCAACTTGTTTCAAAACCCATTCAGCCTGCAGTTGGAGTGAAAGATTCTGTTCCTAATGAAACAGTAGGAATGAAGGATTTGCAAACATCCAGATCAGGTAAATTCTGCAGTGCAAATTTCCCTCTGGAGGGAGGTACGCTAAAATATTTGAAATGCTCACAGCCTTCATATTCCTAATTCTTTTTTCTTTTGTTTTTGCAAATTTAATTGAAGGATTTGACGTAAATAAGGCACATGTTATTGTTGGTATCCATGTTTTGAAAAAAGGATATTTACAAGAATAAGAAAAAGATATTTTTAAAATGTAAGCTTTAACTCACATGTTTCTATGTATGTTTCAATACCCTAAAGTTCTCAGTTTGGAATCTCTGTACTTCTTAGGGATTCTCAGAGGTAAATTATTAGATTCTAAGATTTTTCCAGTTTTATCAAATGCTTATTTGAATTCTGACCTTTACCTAGAGTAAAGCTTCACTTGCTAACATGTCAATTGTATTTCAACTTTAATTATTTCATTTTAGTGGTGTTACACGGATGAACTTAAGCCAACCAGATGTTTTGATTAGCAGACTCTGTGTGTCTGTCTCTGTGTGTGTGTGTGTGTGTGTGTGTGTGTGTGTGTGTGTGTGTGTTGGTCTTTGATTATTAAAAGTGGGGGAAAGTAATCATACCTTAATGACGATTTGCTAGACACAATCTTTTAAAACAGTAATTCTGAAAGTTTTTGGCTTTAAGATCCTTTTATTTATTTATTTGTTATTTTTTTATGAGGCAGATATAGGATCCTTTTATACTTTTAAAAATTATTGAGAATTCCAATGAACTTTTGTTTAAGTAGGTTGTATCTACTGATGTTTACTGTATTGGAAAATAAAACTGAAAAATTAAAAATACAAGCACACACAATCATACATTCTATTAGCCATTAGAACTATGATGTTATCACATATCTTGACTCTAGAAAACTCCACTGTACACCTAAAACAGAATGAGAATGGAAATAACGTTTACTGTTATTGTGAAAATAGTTTTGACCTCTTGGACCGCTTGAATGGTTAGGTCTTGGGACTCCAGGGATGCTCAGGTGACACTTGAGAACCACTGTTTTAAACCATTCACAGAGCTTATGGATGTGAAATGATAAAGGGACCCTTGTGATGAAACAGGATTTAAACTTTCACTTTTACATTTCTTGCTTTTTTCTTTGATTTGTCTTTTTTTTTTAGGTTTTTTTCTTTCTTTTTTTTTTTTATACAGCAGGTTCTTATTAGTCATCAATTTTATACACATCAGTGTATACATGTCAATCCCAATCACCCAATTCATCCCACCACCATCGCCAACCCCCCGTGGTTCTCCCCCCTTGGTATCCATACGTTTGTCCTCTACATCTGTGTCTCAATTTCTGCCCTGCAAACTGGTTCATCTGTACCATTTTTCTAGGTTCCACATATATGCGTTAATATACGATATTTGTTTTTCTCTTTCTGACTTACTTCACTCTGTATGACAGTCTCTGGATCCATCCACGTCTCAAAAAATGATCCAATTTTGTTCCTTTTTATGGCTGAGTAATATTCCATTGTATACATGTACCACATCTTCTTTATCCATTCGTCTGTCGATGGGCATTTAGGTTGCTTCCATGACCTGGCTATTGTAAATAGGGTTGCAGTGAACATTGGGGTGCATGTGTCTTTTTGAATTGTGGTTTTCTCTGGGTATATGCCCAGTAGTGGGATTGCTGGATCATATGGTAATTCTATTTTTAGTTTTTTAAGGAACCTCCATACTGTTCTCCATAGTGGCTGTATCAGTTTACATCCCCAC
The DNA here is from genome assembly GCF_011762595.2 of Tursiops truncatus. Classification (NCBI taxonomy): domain Eukaryota; kingdom Metazoa; phylum Chordata; class Mammalia; order Artiodactyla; family Delphinidae; genus Tursiops; species Tursiops truncatus. Next base: position 157,436,041 of record NC_047035.1, on the reverse strand, counting down.
CAACAGTGCAAGAGGGTTCTCTTTTCTCCACACCCTCTCCAGCATTTGTTGTTTGTAGATTTTCGGATAAAGCCCATTCTAACTGGTGTGAGTGAGGTGATACCTCATTGTAGTTTTGATTTGCATTTCTCTAATAATTAGTGACGTTGAGCAGCTTTTCATGTGCTTCTTGGCCATCTGTATGTCTTATTTGGAGAAATGTCAATTTAGGTCTTCTGCCCATTTTTGGATTGGGTTGTTTGTTTTTTTAATATTGAGCTGCATGAGCTGTTTACAGATTTTGGAGATTAATCCTTTGTCCACTGATTTGTTTGCAAATATTTTCTCCCATTCTGAGGGTTGTCTTTTCATTTTGTTTGTAGTTTCCTTTGCTTTGCAAAAGCTTTGAAGTTTCATTAGGTCCCATTTGCTTATTTTTGTTTTTATTTCCATTACTCTAGGAGGTGGATCAAAAAAGATCTTTCTGTGATTTATGTCAAAGAGTGTTCTTCCTACGTTTTCCTCTAAGAGATTTATAGTGTCCGGTCTTACATTTAGGTCTCTAATCCATTTTGAGTGTATTTTTGTGTATGGTGTTAGGGAGTGTTCTAATTTCATTCTTTTACATGTAACTGTCCAGTTTTCCCAGCACCACTTATTGAAGAGACTGTCTTTTCTCCATTGTATATCCTTGCCTCCTTTGTCATAGATTAGTTGACCATAGGTGCGTGGGTTTACCTCTGGGCTTCCTATCTTGTTCCATTGATCTGTGTTTCTGTTTTTGTGCTAGTACCATATTGTCTTGCTTACTGTAGCTTTGTAGTATACCCTGAAGTCAGAGAGTCTGATTCCTCCAGCTCCGTTTTTTTCCCTCAAAACGGTTTGTCTATTCGGGGTCTTTTGTGTCTCCATACCAATTTTAAGATTTTTTGTTCTAGTTCTGTAAAAAATGCCATTGGTAATTTGATAGGGATTGCTTTGAATCTGTAGATTGCTTTGGGTAGTATAGTCATTTTCACAATATTGATTCTTCCAATCCAAGAACATGCTATACCTCTCCATCTGTTTGTATCATCTTTAATTTCTTTCATCAGTGTCTTATAGTTTTCTGCATACAGGTCTTTTGTCTCCCTAGGTAGGTTTATTCCTAGGTATTTTATTCTTTTTGTTGCAGTGGTAAATGGGACTGTTTCCTTACTTTCTCTTTCAGATTTTTCATCATTAGTGTATAAGAATGCAAGAGATTTCTGTGCATTAATTTTGTATCCTGCAACTTTACCAGATTCTTTGATTAGCTCTAGTAGTTTTCTGGTGGCATCTTTAAGATTCTCTAAGTATAGTATCATGTCATCTGCAAACAGTGACAGTCTTACCTCTTCTTTTCCAATTTATATTCCTTTTATTTCTTTTATTCCTTTTATTCCTTTTATTTCTGATTGCCAAGGCTAGGACTTCCAAAACTATGTTGAATAATAGCGGTGAGAGTGGACATCCTTGTCTTGTTCCTGATATTAGAGGAAATGCTTTCAGTTTTTCGCCATTGAGAATGATGTTTGTTGTGGGTTTGTCATATATGGCCTTTATTATTTTGAGGTAGGTTCCCTCCGTGCCCACTTTCTGGAGAGTTTTTATCATAAATGGGTGTTGAATTTTGTCAAAAGCTTTTTCTGCATCTACTGAGATGATCATATGGTTTTTATTCTTCAGTTTGTTAATATGGTGTATCACATTGTTTGATTTGTGTATATTGAAGAATCCTTGCATCCCTGGGATAAATCTCACTTGATCATGGTGTATGATCCTTTTAATGCATTGTTGGATTCTGTTTGCTAGTATTTTTTTGAGGATTTTTGCATCTATATTCATCAGTGATATTGGTCTGTAATTTTCTTTCTTTGTAGTATCTTGTCTGGTTTTGGTATCAGGGTGATGGTGGCCTCATAGAATGAGTTTGGGAGTGTTCCTTCCTCCGCAATTTTCTGGAAGAGTTTGAGAAGAATGGGTGTTAGCTCTTCTCTAAATGTTTGATAGAATTCACCAGTGAAGGCATCTGGTCCTTGACTTTTGTTTGCTGGAAGATTTTTAATCACAGTTTCAATTTAATTACTTGTGATTTGTCTGTTCATATTTTCTATTTCTTCCTGGTTCAGTCTTGGAAGCTTATACCTTTCTAAGAATTTGTCCATTTCTTCCAGGTTGTCCATTTTATTGGCATAGAGTTGCTTGTAGTAGTCTCTTAGGATGCTTTGTATTTCTGCGGTGTCTGTTGTAACTTCTCCTTTTTCATTTCTAATTTTATTGATTTGAGTCCTCTTCCTCTTTTTCTTGATGAGTCTGGCTAATGGTTTATCAATTTTGTTTATCTTCTCAAAGAACCAGCTTTTAGTTTTATTGATCTTTGCTATTGTTTTCTTTGTTTCTATTTCATTTATTTCTGCTCTGATCTTTATGTTTTCTTTCCTTCTGCTAACTTTGGGTTTTGTTTGTTCTTCTTTCTCTAGTTCCTTTAGGTGTAAGGTTAGATTATTTATTTGAGATTTTTCTTGTTTCTTGAGGTAGGCTTCCATAGCTATAAACTTGCCTCTTAAGACTGCTTTTGCTGCATCCCATAGGTTTTGGATCGTTGTGTTTTCATTGTAATCTGTGTCTAGGTATTTTTTGATTTTCTCTTTGATTTCTTCAGTGATCTCTTGGTTATTTAGTAACGTAGTGTTTAGCCTCCATGTGTTTGTGTTTTTTACGTTTTTCCCCTGTAATTCATTTCTAATCTCATAGCATTGTGGTCAGAAAAGATGCTTGATATGATTTCAATTTTCTTAAATTTACTGAGGCTTGATTTGTGACCCGAGATGTGATCTATCCTGGAGAATGTTCCATGTGCACTTGAGAAGAAAGTGTAATCTGCTGTTTTTGGATGGAATGTCCTATAAATATCAATTAAATCTGTCTGGTCTATTGTGTCATTTAAAGCTTCTCTTTCCTTACTTATTTTCATTTTGGATGATCTGTCCATTGGTGTAAGTGAGGTGTTAAAGTCCCCCACTCTTATTATGTTATTGTTGATTTCCTCTTTTACAGCTGTTAGCAGTTACCGTATATATTGAGGTGGTCCTATGTTAGGTGCATATATATTTATAATTGTTATATTTTCTTCTTGGATTGATCCCTTGATCATTATATAGTGTTTTTCCTTGTCTCTTAACATTCTTTATTTTAAAGTCTATTTTATCTGATATGAGTATTGCTACTCCAGCTTTCTTTTGCTTTCCATTTGCATGGAATATCTTTTTCCATCCCCTCACTTTCAGTCTGCATGTGTCCCTAGGTCTGAAGTGGGTCTCTTGTAGACAGCATATATATGGGTCTTGTGTTTGTATCCATTCAGCAAGTCTGTGTCTTTTGGTTGGAGCATTTAATCCATTCATGTTTAAGGTAATTATCAATATGTATGTTCCTATGACCATTTTCTTAATTCTTTTGGGTTTGTTTCTGTAGGTCCTTTTCTTCTCTTGTGTTTCCCACTTAGAGAAGTTCCTTTAGCATTTGTTGTAGAGCCTGTTTGGTGGTGCTGAATTCTTTTAGCTTTTGCTTGTCTGTAAAGCTTTTGATTTCTCCATCGAATCTGAATGAGATCCTTTCAAGGTAGAGTAATCCTGTTTGTAGGTTCTTCCCTTTCATCACTTTAAGTGTATCATGCCACTTCCTTCTGGCTTGTAGAGTTTCTGCTGAGAAATCAGCTGTTAACCTTATGGGAGTTCCCTTGTATCTAATTTGTCGTTTTTCCTTTGCTGCTTTCAGAAATTTTTCTTTGTCTTTAATTTTTGCAAATTTGATTACTGTATGTCTTGGCGTGTTTCTCTTTGGGTTTATCCTGTATGGGACTCGCTGCACTTCCTGGACTTGAGTGGCTATTTCCTTTCCCATGTTAGGGAAGTTTTCGACTATAATCTTTTCAAATATTTTCTCGGGTCCTTTCACTCTCTCTTCTCCTTTTGGGATCCCTATAATGCGAATGTTGTTGCATTTAACGTTGTCCCAGAGGTCTCTTAGGCTGTCTTCATTTCTTTTCACTCTTTTTTCTTTATTCTCTTCTGCTCAGTGAATTCCACCATTCTGTCTTCTAGGTCACTTATCTGTTCTTCTGCCTCAGTTATTCTACTATTGATTCCTTCTAGTGTAGTTTTCATTTCAGTTATTGTATTGTTCATCTCTGTTTGTTTGTTCTTTAACTCTTCTAGGTCTTTGTTAAACATTTCTTGCATCTTCTCAATCTTTGCCTCCATTGTTTTTCCGAGGTCCTGGGTCATCTTCACTATCATTATTCTGAATTCTTTTTCTGGAAGGTTGCCTATCTCCACTTCATTTAGTTGTTTTTCTGGGGGGTTATCTTGTTCCTTCATCTGGTACATAGCCCTCTGCCTTTTCATCTTGTCTGTCTTTCTGTGAGTGTGGTTTTTGTTCCACAGGCTGCAGGATTGTAGTTCTTCTTGTTTCTCCTGTCTGCCCTCTGGTGGATGAGGCTATCTAAGAGGCTTGTGCCGGTTTACCGATGGGAGGGACTGGTGGTGGGTAGAGCTGACTTTTGCTCTGGTGGGCAGAGCTCAGTAAAACTTTAATCTGCTTGACTGCTGATGGGTGGGGCTGGGTTCCCTCCCTGTTGGTTGTTTAGCCTGAGGCAACCCAACAGTGGAGCCTACCTGGGCTCTTTGGTAGGGCTAATGGCAGACTCTGGGAGGGCTCAGGCCAAGGAGTACTTCCCAGAACTTCTGCTGCCCATGTTCTTGTCCCCATGATGAGCCACAGCCACCCCCGCCTCTGCAGGAGACCCTCCAAAACTAGCAGGTAGGTCTGGTTCAGTCTCTCCTGGGGTCACTGCTCCTTCCTCTGCGTCCCGATGCGCACACTACTTTGTGTGTGCCCACCAAGAGTGGAGTCTCTGTTTCCCCGAGTCCTGTCGAAGTCCTGCAATCAAATTCCACTAGTCTTCAAAGTCTGATTCTCTAGGAATTCCTCCTCCCATTGCTGGACCCCCAGGTTGGGAAGCCTGACATGGGGCTCAGAACCTTCACTCTAGTGGGTGGACTTCTGTGGTATAAGTGTTCTCCAGTCTATGAGTCACCCACCCACCAATTATGGGATTTGATTTTATTGTGATTGCGCCCCTCCTACCATCGCATTGTGGCTTCTCCTTTGTCTTTGGTTGTGGGGTATCTTTTTTGGTGAGTTCCAGTGTCTTCCTGTCGATGATTGTCCAGCACCTAGTTGTGATTCTTGTGTTCTCACAAGAGGGAGTGAGAGCACATCCTTCTACTCTACCATCTTGGTTCAGCTCTGATTTGTCTTAAGAAATTTAAATCTGCCAATTTTACTTTCTTTAAAAAAAAGAAAAATATTTTTGTTATGTATTCATTTCCTGTCTCATGGCACTGTATGCTCTTTTGATCTAGTGTGGACCTAGACTTATCCTATTTTTACCTGGAAACAATTAGTCACTCAAGGCTATCATTTCTTTTGTAAATTTATGATATTTATCCAAGGCTTAAAAAATGATTTCTGAAGATACATTGGTAACATTGAGGAAAGTCCATCTCATTGTAATTAAAGTAGTACCATTCATTAAAAGATTTTTTAAAACCCATGTCTCTGGAACACACAATACTGTCATGCATATTTAAACATAAAATAAGTGGTTAGACATATTTTGTTAACGAAAAAATTCATATGTTGAAGAATCATAATTATTAATAAAACTCTTATGGTATACAGAATATGTAATAGAGATTGATGAGTGAATCAAAGTAAGTAATACTAGAAAATTAAAAAGTAGAACAGGGCTTCCCTGGTGGCGCAGCGGTTGAGAGTCCGCCTGCCGATGCAGGGGACACGGGTTCGTGCCCTTGTCCGGGAGGATCCCACATGCCGCGGAGCGGCTGGGCCCGTGAGCCATGGCCGCTGAGCCTGCGCGTCCGGAGCGTGTGGTCCGCAACGGGAGAGGCCACAACAGTGAGAGGCCGCATACTGCAAAAAAAAAAAAAAAAAAAACGTAGAAAAAATGAGAGGCAATAGTTAATGTATCTATATGAATGGCAATGACGTGTAAGATACAATAAGCCATGAAGGAGTAGTGTGTCTGGGGGGAGAGGAGGACATGGGACTGCTTCTCTGAAGAAAGAATTTGTTCAAGTTAGTCAAATTTGCATTAGTATTCACATTCTAATAAATGGAAACTTTGTTTTCAGATTTTTCAGATTGGGATTCTGCTAGTTTGACGCTCAATAATGAGACTTGTCAGAGAGCCGGGCATTTGAAAGTTGATGATAAATATCCATTTGTGTCACAATCAGTGACCAAAAATCAGTCAGCAGCCACAGAATTTGGACAGATGACCCTAATAGATAAAGAAAAGATTAATATCGGAGCGGTGTTTCTGTTAGGGAATTACACGCTCCATGACCTGTGTGAGTCACAGCTGCCAGAAAACAGAGAAAGCAAACAAGGTAATAAATAAGCACAGAGCACTCAACCGTAGGCCACCTTAGCATGGCTTCACCATAATCCTCATGTTTCCAGAATCATTTTGTGGCAAAATCTGCTTTGTGTTTACTCCTTTTATTCAACCCGCAGCCAGACATCTTTTAGCAAGACGTTTGCATTCTTCCTCTGACCAAAGCAACATGATAAATAACAAAGAGAATTAGGAGAGAGAATAAGTTTGTTAGGCTAGTATTTAGCATACACCTGAGAGTGGGTAGCAGGATTATATTTAGAATTTTGGGACTAGCTGGGAAACCTAGGTAGACATCTCAAGATTCCTTTCTCAAAATGTAGTTTTTTTAGCTTTACTTTTGTTTAGCTCTGAATTCATTAGTATTAGTTATAACTATATTCAATGTAACTAAAAGAGCACCTCCAAAACCAAACACTAAACTATTTCTTGTATTTTCTATGAGTTTATATATTTTAGAATTGGCTTTCCCAGCAGTAATGGGAGTCATTGGGGATTGCTACATAGTCCCTCCTTCTTAGCTGTGTCCACATAGTATATCAACTTATTATTTTTAATGAATTAATAGTTCATAAGGGATATTGGTTTTAAGGAGTGCTGATCATTTAAAAATAGTATATGGAAAATCAATTCTAATTCTACTAGGATGCCCAGTCTATTGATTAACCACACCTAATATATGTTCTACATAAATACCAATTAATTTAGTGCCCTTGATCAGTCATATGATCAGGGCTATAGTAATCAATCATACACTGTTTTCTTTTTCCAGTCCTATAGTTTTATCTTCTTGTCCTTCCTTACTGTAGAATTAATGTTACATTTACAAAAGATTCTCAGTTTTCTCCGAGAGTAGTGACTACAAGCTATAAACTCAAAGTTTTTTTTTATCTATACAAGTGACTGGTTTGCTCTCATTTCTCCATGAGCTTGGTAGGTCCAAGAAGCACGAATTCAAACGAAACAGCTACACGAGCCCCCTCAACACAGGAAGATGTGAAACAGGAAAACTGGAAACTAAATACAAGCAACTTAAAACAGTTCATGCAGATCATTTCTCTTCTCAGTTGATACCTTTTATAAAGTAATAAGCAGAGTCTAGTTCTTGAGGGACCCAGGATTCATGCATTTATTTATTTAATAAAGATTTATTCTATGCTGGGTCCTGGTAATTTTATATCTTAAATATTTCTGGAAACAGTCCCTCAGTGTAGGCCTGCATCATCTTTTTTTTGCATTATAATGCCATCAAATTCGTCTCCCTCTATTTATTTGTATGGCCTTCAAATTCATCCCTCCTGCAGCATTTAGAGTGATCTATCTCAAATGCACCAGTGATCGTGAACCACTCTTTAAAGCATACTAATGTCCAGCCATCTTAGAATGACACGAGGCTTTCATAATCTAACTTCTACCTGACTCTCCCTCTCTAGCCCTTTCTGTCTGTCCTTTGCTCTGGAATTCTGAACTGCTGGTGATGCTCTCTCATCTATCCCTGTATTTTAGACAAATACTCACCCTGTTTTATGTATGCTTCTCTCCCTGTCTTGCTACAGCTTTCCATGCTCTCTCCCTTTCCTGTCCTCTATTCCCTTGAATCTGACTGACCTCACTGTGTAAGTCTCAGCTCAGGCATTATCTCTAGAAAAGCCATCGCTGACACCTTTTATCTACATTCTTCTTTAAACTGCAATGTTTAGTACTGAGCAGGAACTCAGTAAATAATTATTGAGTAAAATAAATAAAGACTGTGTATACAAAGATGATTTCAAGAGATTGTCCTCTACAGTCTAGGAGCAAAGAGGATAGTCGTGAAGAAATAATTTACAGTTCAGGTGATGAAGATACACTAGAAAAATCTATAAAGTACTAAGGTAGCTACTAGGAAAGAGATACCTGTTTGGGGAAAGAGAGCTGTAATCAAGGAGGACTTCATAAAGCAGGCTGGGTCTTAAAAGATGAAAAGAAATTTGTCAGAAGAGTAGAGGAAAACATTTCAGATTAAGGAACTGATAAAAGCATGAAAAGTAACAGTAATTTTGGAAACCATGAATAACGTTGCAGTTGAAGCTTGGTGTGTTGTTAAATCGGTACTATTATGAAGTAGAGAACAGAGTATATTGTGACTTTATATGTTTGTCCTGTATTTTTAAATTTTGTTTGGTTTTTGATTGTTCTGTTCATTGATGTTTGGTGGATGAATTTGTAAATGAATCTTTGAGATGTTTGTGTGCCTGTAACATGGTGACATCTGGTATTTCCCAGATGGTTTGTTGAAGTTTTAGGTAATTAGAAGTATTTCTTAAAGAAGTAAATATTCAGCTAAAGATTAAGCTTAATTTAAATTGTCATTTGATAAAATTTTTTAAATCTATTTTTATAAAGATTATGTCTTTTATCTAACTGTTCTAAATAGTTAATTTTAACTAAACATAGATTTGTCAGCAGAACTAGACTTAGAAATAACATCGGAGGAAGCACAAGAAAGGCTTGATGGAAGTGAAAATAACCACTCACAGGTATGTAAAAATGGAAATGTAAATTTCTGGCTCAATATTGTTTTCTATGCTTTAACGACATAACAGAGTTCAAATGAAATTACCTTTCAAAATTAACCTCTTAGAATCAATAGATAATAATTTAATATTTAGTTTTTATAGTGCTTTAATTACAAAGCTTAAAATATTGTTAGAATCTATTATAATTTATAGTTAAACTTTGTCCTTGGAATTGAGGCAAAAAAATTTCCTGAATATTGTTTGCTTCTTCCTTGCATGATAAAGAAGGTGATAATCAAATACTGAATCATATGATTAAGCAGTTGAAGTTATGAACAATATATCAATGATGGTCCGTGAGTTAGATTCATGGAAGGAGAAATCATTCCCAGCTGTTCAAAATTTGCAGTTTCAAATTGCCAGGCACTAATGCCAAGATTAAAGATTTATTCTGTCTTGTGACCTCTATGTAATCGACCTAAGGATCTACATTCAGGGAGAGAAGGTGTCATACAATCAACCCAATTGCTTATTAAGGAATCAAACCTTACAGAATTGGACCTTTGTTGTTAGGGTACAAACAATAACTTTCTAATTTATTTCATTTCAGGGTAGGAAACCAGTAAATATTATTAAACAATGTTTTATCCACTTTCATTAGTAGATACTAGAATAAAATATAACTGAATGAAAGCAGGTATTATATCAATGTACAATACTATCATAGTATATGATTTGCATTAAAATTTAGGAATTTGTTCCTCTTTCTGATTGGTGTTAATTGATTTTGGCTCCTAGTAATTTAAGGTTTGTCTATTCTCCAGTTACCAGTCCTTAAAAAAAAAGTCCTTATGTGCACATAGGGACTCTTTAAGGTACGGTGAGGTGAAATATTTTTAAGTAAGGAAGCCTTTGTAACATTAAAAATCATCTCCTAATTCATTTTTGGTAGATTTAACATATATGAATTATTTAGTTCAAACAAACAGTGACAAAGTTGGGTTTGTGAGTTCATGTTTTTCTCCTGTTTTAGGCTAAGGCAAGTTATTTTTCAACTCTTAGTTGTAATCCAGTGATTTGTGAGTAGCTAAACATAGATTAAGAAGTTTAACGGTTGTATTTTAATTATTCTCTAATTTTTCTTTGTCCGTACTTGATTACTTAAGGATAAAGTTATTTTACAAACATGTACCCTGACAGAAAAGACATCTGAAAATCAAATCAAGCCAATTAATCTTCCGCTTTTGCATCTGCAAAAAATGCCTCAAGAACCAGAAATGAATAATGAATGTGATAGAGAGGACATATCTGTATGTTCAGAACTTCCTTGTGTACAAAAGTATGAGGAAATGTGGACCAAACAAGGCAAATTAGAGTGGGAAAATAACTTAAAACTCATCACGAATGAGTTAAAGCAGAAGTTTGGTGAAATTTTTGAAAAATACAAAATTACTGTTTGTCCTGAGGAAGAGCCACTACATGATACCCCTAAAGAAGGAGCAAACATAAAGGAAATACCTTCTAATTTGACAAATAATATACCTGACTGTGAGGCAAAAGATGCATTTGGAGTATCTGTCTCTCTAGCATTTCAAGCATTTCCTGAACAAAAAGAACCCAGTCTTGAAAATGTTTTTCCATCTTATTTAACCTCTGGGTACTGGGGACATGCTTGCCCATCATCTTCACAGCTTTATTTAAATGAAAATAAATTAGACTATGAAAGTGATAAACCAGACACTGAACATGTTTTTAACAAAAATGAGGAGAGCTTTTATAATGATACAAAAAATAAAAAAGTAAGGGACCCAGTAGTTACATTTGAAGTGCAAGAAGACCAAGAGTTTGATATGCAAATGGTACAAAATATGAACCAAAATAACACTAATTGGAAATTAGACATCGGATGTATACCTCAGTCTAGTGATCCCAAAAGACTTTTTGATTTATGGCTTGCCCGCTCCAATGAAATGAGACACATGATTCAAATAAAAAGTCGTGATATTTCTGCTGTTACAAATACTTATAAGAAAACCAAACCAATACAAGACTGGTTCCAGAAGCCATTGCTTGCAGATAATTGCAGTGCTAATAACTATAAAAGCATGGAACCTGAATTAGAAAATGGGAGTTCTTCTCCACCGAATAGTAACAGAACATCCAAAGTGTATCTAAATGAAGAATTACAGCAAGATATGCAAAGGTTTGAGAATGAGATAGGCATGTTACAAGTACAGTTCCTGGCTTTGGAAAAAGAGAAAATTCAACTTCAAAAAGAGGTAGAGGTTCATTTGCTGCTACTTTGTTCTTTCTCTTTATCAATGATCTGATCCATTCTGATTTTCCACTTATTAATAAGATGGGGTCAGCTAAATAGGTAATTGTGTAGAAGTAGATTACTTCTGCCATTTAAATAATAGGAAACTATTTTCATGGCTTTTGTTCCTTAATCAACCTAAGTCTCTCTCTGTCAGTCTTTCACATGGACTGGGAAGCTAATTTAGCTACATACCGTGTGACCTTCTGAGCCAGAATAAACACAAAGGGAATTGCTTAAGAAATATAATAAGCTAGGGTTTGGGGGTTTTTAAAAATCTATTGGGTTTTAAATATAAATTACACTTCTATAGTATGGGAAGGAAGCAGTGACTGAAAGAAGGGACATAAACACGTATTCCTGCTAAACTAATCTCTTTATTGTGCTTTAGTGTGTGCGATCTTCTCTGCGTTACTCAGTCCCTTGGCACTTAGAATTCCAACATGGCCACTTCAAGATATTTTTAATAACAAATACATGTACTCCCACATATTCTTTAATCACCACTCTCAGATGTTTCTGTTGAGCCAAACCTTTACATTATGTTGTTTAATAAAATGTGGTAAGTTTTGACATGTATGATTTTATCATATAGGTAGTATAAACCCTCAGCAAAAAAAAATTCAGTATTTATCTCCAGAGGAGAAAACTGAGTTTTGACGTGCGGTGAGTTTTTTTTTCCTTCCAGTAATAGATTTTTTAATTTGTTTGTTTGCTCTTTTGTGTAAGAGGTGCATTGACTGAGTTTTAAAGATAGACAAAAATCTGTAGATATTCTCCTTTAAAAGAAAAAGAGATGAGCCCTACCCCCAACTGAGGCATTAAATTACTTTGCCAAAGTCACACTTTTAACTTATCTGATTAATTTGATGAATTCATTTGGTAATTTATCAGATTCAGGGTTACAGAATTGTATCATCTATTTTGGTGCCATGAAATGCTAGGAAATGCCACTTTAGGGACTTTGGACAAATCATTGAACCTTTCTTGGTTTTATTCCCATTATTGGTAGATAGTGGGGCTAAAGTAGATAATTACTTCTATACCCTTAAGCTATAAAATTTCTTGGTTATTGAATGTGAAATTGGGAGGCGTTACTCATTTTCCAGAATTCCACACTAACTAACAATTCATTAATTTCACTCTACTCCTGTTTTTTGGTAAACTTTGGTTCATATATTTTAGTGAACACCGTCACTTTTTTGATATTCCCAGGATCCAAATGGAAAAAGAATTGTAAAAGGCAGTGGGGGAAGAATAGCTTCAGTGCAGAAAGAAGAATGTTTCCTTTTTGTTACTGAAGCACCAAGGTGTCACATCCTCTAAATTTGGCTGTTTAATGCAAAATCCAGGTGGTAAAGACCGAAGAGGACAGATTTTGTGTCTTTGTCTCTTTATTTCTCTATCTCTGCCATCAGACGGGGAAGAGTGGATGTGAATAGCTGCACAACATTAAAAAGCCCTTTTTGAAATTTTTAAAACTTTATTTCTTTTCCTCAAACAGAAAGAAGCAGAATTTACAAAAATTTCAATGACTTGTAATTAAAAAAAATTAAGCACAAAACTATTTTTATTGCTTAAAACCGGGGCAAACTCTGAGTCAAATAATTAATGAAAATGAAAAGGTCTTTATAATGAATAAGGTAATAATAATTATATGTAGTGTCAAACTTTCATTAAAGGTTGAAGAAGAAAAGAATAAGCACAAAAGTAGTGAAATGGAAGTATCAGAAAACATATATGATGCTGATGATAGTGGATTAATTCAACAGAGAAAGAGCAGAAAAACTAATAACCAACAGTTTCCTACCATGGAGAATGAAGATTCTGATAGGTAAGCCTATGTCAGTATTTAACAATAGATAGTTGTTATTTTCCTATAAAACAAGTTCTCATTTGAGCTAATGTTCATGATTAACAAATTTTATATTTTACTAGGGTTATAGTTATTGCTAATACTCTTGTCCTTTAGCCTTAATACTAGAGTTAATTGGTTAGCACACCACCGTATTACAGTATTAGAGTATTCTGGATTTGACTGTATACTTACCTTTACCAGTGTGTTGTATATTTGAATATATTTTATGTTAACTAATTAGCGTCCTTTGATTTCAGCTTGAAGACTCCTTTCAGCATTTCTTGTGAGGCAGGTCTAGTGGTGATGACTTTCCTCAGCTTTGCTTTGTTTGGGAAAGTCTTTATCTCTCCTTCATTTCTGAAAGACAACTTTTCTGGATAGAGTATTCTTGGTTGGCAGTTTTTTTCTTTTAGCACTTTGAATATGTCGTCCTACTCTTTTGAAATCCATTGATAGACTTCTGGGGATTCCCTTATAATTTACAAGCCTCTTTACTTTTGCTGCTTTTAAGACTCTCTCTTTGTCTTTGATTTTTGACAATTTTGTTATAATGTCTCCTGGCGAGGATTTCTTTAAGTTGAGTTTGTTTGGTGACCTATGAGCTTTAGGAACTTGGATATCCAAATCTCTCCCCAGGTTTAGGAAGTTCCCAACCATTTTTTCTTTAAATAAGCTTTCTGCCACCTTCTCCCTATCTTCTCTTTCTGGAACTGCAGTGATTTATGAATTATTTCTTTTGATGGTATCTGGTAATTCATTGATGGTATCTGGTAATTTCTTCCCATTTTTTCATTCTTTTTTTCTTTATTCTTCTCTGATTGGATAATTTCAAAGCTCCTATCTCTTAACTCACAGATTCTTTCTTCTGTTTGATCCATTCTGCTGTCAGTGCTCTTTATTGCATTTTTCCTTTCATTCATTGTATTCTTCAGCTCCAGAATTTCCATTTGGTTCTTTTTTATTATTTCTGTCTCTTTGTTAAACTCCTCATCTTGTTTGTGTATTACTTTCCTGATTTTGTTGGGTTGTCTTTCTGTGTTTTCTTGTAGCTCACTGAGTTTCCTTAAAACTACTATTTTGAATTCTCTATCAGGTAGATTGCGGATCTCCATGTCTTTGGGATTTGTTACTGAAAAATTATTGTGATCTTTTGGTAGTGTCATGTTTTCTTGATTTTTTTTTTTTATGTTACTTGAAGTTTTGCATTGCTGCCTTTGCATTTGAAGTAGCAGTCACCTCTTCCAGTCTTTAATAACTGCCCACTCCAGTGTACCCCAACTTGCATATTTTTGTTCCGGTGGTATGCTGGAACTTCTCTGCTGGAAACCTGGATTTCCACAAAGGCTCTCTTGTCTAAGACAGTGTTTTCCAGGGGTTCCCTGGACGTTGCTAAGAGTGGCTGGAGCCAGTTCATGGGCCATGCAGGGTCCACAGCAGGGATGTGGTCTGTATGTCTGTTACCACTTGGGTGGGCAGGACTCTTCCCAGGTCCCTTGGTTTATGGTGCTGGATCCTGCAACTCCCACAAAGCCACTTTTGTCCGTGGATAGATGCCAAATTGTTGCTGGTGGTGGAGGGATACCATGAGGTACCTATTTTTCAGCCCTGATGCTGACGTGACCCCAACATGGGGGTGTTTAAAAGTAAATTTTCCCCCCAAGATATTTCCTTGAGTTCTTCTTTCATGTTATATGTACCTCATGTTATTTTAAAAAATCATGTAAATTAAACATTATAGATCAAAACAAAACAATATAGTAGAAATCTAATTATTACTCCCATGTCTAAGAATCATTGCTTTTAGGCAGTGAACTTCAGCTTTTCAGTGTAGCACTTGAGGTTCTTCAGAATGTCTTTCCAGACTCACCTCTCTGCTTCCTTCCATGTATTTTGTACTTTTCCTTCCAAGTTCCTAGGAAACACCTAGACGCCATGTGCCTGATCTTTGTGCTCACATTCTAATCACCAAGTAGAATGATTTTCTCCATTTTCTTTTCCTCATGACCTCCTCTGTTTATTTAACCTCTTCTGTAAAGCTTTCCTATGTTCACTTATAACTTTCATATGTCAACTCTTACATATCACATTGTATCATAATTGTGTATCTGTCTTTGAAGCAAGAATTTGTATTTGCTTGCATATGGTTGGTACTTCATAACTGTTTTGTGAACTAATAAATGACTTATGATGGGTAAGAGTTGGAATTTTTAAAAAATTGGTTTTTTATTCTTTATCAGTAGAATTATTAGAAAACATTGGCTTTTTTATGGATTTTTTTTAAGTAGCGGTCCTGGCGTGCATATGAAGGAAGTAAAGAAAAATGAAAATGAAAAATGGACATCAAAAGAATGTGTGATTACACCAATGTTTGAGAAGGACGATTCACTGATCGGTGGTCTGCTACACATGAATGATGACAGCAGTTTAAGTGGAGTAGATCAGGATGATGGCAGGTAAAATCCACAAATTCTTTATTTTTAGGTCAAGAAATATTAGCACTGAATACTTTTTCTGGAAATAGAACAGCATAATATAGTGTACAGGGCACGACAAGAGAATTCTCAACTATACCAGATGAACGCTGCTGAAAGGTTAAGATGAGGATGAGTGGCTTTGACCAGAAGTAGTTTCAATAAATATTCCCCATGGAAGCTGGACTGTAGTGAATAAGTATAAACGGCTCCTTAGGGAATATTTACTGGGAAAGGCAATAGAGAACTGGATGGTAACTGAAGAGGAATGTGGAGTTCAAGGGAGTTTCCTTTCTCTTTTTATGTTAAGATGGGAGTTTTTAAAGTATGTTTGTATGCTGCTGGAAATGAACCAGTAGAGGATGCATTTATTCAGTTTAATCTTGTTTGCATGTCCAATATTAGAAAGCTTATTGATTGTATTACATTATCTTTAAAATATTATAGTAAACTAATTGTACATAATACTTCTATTCACATATAGTTTTATGGTAAGGGCTTGTTCACTGATTTTGAAGTGTAATATTCTTATATAATTGAATATACAGATGAGTACTTAAAAATTATTCTATCATACATAGATTTTTAAAAATTATATAATCATAAATTTACAAACATTTAGGCCATACTGAATAAGATTTAATCATTCCTTGATAATTCTAGATGACAGTATCATCATGAGTGGCTATGGTTTTGTAAGGTACTCTAAAACAGATTATGTTAACTTCATAGTGGTTTAGATTCCAGGGAAAAGGGTAAGATTTTGTTTATATTCGATAGAAAAAAAAACTATTAACAATCTATCACAGATTATTACTTTTGGATTATAAAGTTCTAAATTACAAAAGTCATGCTTCCTATACTAAAAGTGTCATTAACATGTATTGTGCGCTAAGTATATGTTGAATGCATGAATAAACAGCTGAATGGGTGAATGAATGCCTGTTGATGAATTTCTTTACAAAAGCAAATCTTTATTGAAAATAGAATTCCAATATTGCCTAGGTCTAAAACCTTTTTATTTTTAAAAAATATGTGTAAGATTCAGAAATTATTATTTATAGTTATAACTAGACATGGAATAATAATACAGATTCATTTTCTATCATATTACTTAAAAACACTTAAAAATAAATATTACCTTCTCATCATATTGTGAAACACAAGTGTTGAAGCCAGATTTCCTGGGTTTGAATTCTGGGTCTGCTGCTGATCTGCTGTAGGGGCTTGGGCAAGTTACTTAGCCTTTCTGTGCTCCATTTCTTCCTGTGTAAAGGACCTAATGTATTACCTCTCTCCCAGAATTGTTGTGAGGATTAAAATGCCTTTAAGACATGTAAGGTGCTTATAATAATGCATAGCAGTTACATAGTAAGTCCTCAAAAAGCTAATATCATGATTACTAAAAAAAAGAGTTTCTTTCATATAAGGACTTAATACTTTCCAAATAGGTTTTAGTGCCATAAAGTTAGTTTTTATTGAAAATGACAATAACAAAAAACCCTGGTATATTTCTTCCTGTCAAATAATGCAAGTAACATTATGCTTTTCCTTTTCCTTTGATTGTCAGCTTGATCTAATTTAATGCTTTGTTAATATTATTATGGTATATTTTCTTTGTCCTTTAATGTTACTGTTTCTGTTTATTGTTTAATCTCTTTTATAGAAAATTAATTACCAATGCAAAGATTTTATGTAAAAAGCAATAGGTTTAGGTATTCTTTGCATTTTAAGTATTTAATGTTTGCCTGAAAAGAATCGTTTGTTTTTTTAGGGCTGCAAAGGAAACATCTAACGAAAAGAACAAGGTAGAGTAAACAATTAATTATAAAAAATATTATCCTGTAGTAAAAAATTACTTTGTAAAAGGTATAGTGGAAAAATAAAAAATCTTCCTTTGTTGTAGAGACATTTACTTTGAAAAAATAATTTAGAAACACTGTTGATAAAATTATCCCTTTGATAAAAATCTGTTCTTTTAAAAAGTATCTGTGTTTTTGCTTTAATAAAGAGATATTTATCATCTCTGTACACTTAGTATATTTTATAAATATTTTGGGGACATTGTGAAATAGTATTTTTTATTTGTAGGTCAAAGAGCAAATTGATTCTATGGATGACCTTGATGACTTAACTCAGTCATCTGAAACAGCTTTTGAGGATTGCCAGATGCTTTACTCTAATTATAAGAATTCCATGTTGCTAATTGAACAACTTGGCATGGAGTGTAAAGGTAGGACCATGGGATAAATATAAAGCCTTTTTGTGTATACTGTTGTAATATTTGGTAGAATTCACCAGTGTAGCCACTTGGGCCTGGAATTTTCTTTGTGGGAAGGTCTTTAACTAGGACTTTAGTTTCTTTTTTAGATATAGGGCTATTTAGTTTATTTGTTCTTTCTTGGTTGAGCTTTGGTAATTTCCCTCTCTCAAGGAATTTACCCACTTCATCTGAGTTGCCAAATTTATTTACATAATGTTCATAATATTACTGTCAGTCTTTTAATATCTATGGAATCTGTAGTAATTTCTCATTACTCATTTCTGTGAAATTGGTAATTTGTGCCTTCTCTCTTTTTTTTTTTCATTATCAGCCTGGCTAGAGGTTTATCACTTTTATTCATCTTCTGAATATATTTGGTTTCACTGATTTTTTTAATATTTATTTATTTATTTATTTATTTTTGGCTCTGTTGGGTCTTCGTTGCTGTGTGCAGGCTTTCTCTAGTTGTGGCGAGTGGGGGCTACTCTTCATGCAGTGTGCAGGCTTCTCATTGCTGTGGCTTCTCTTGTTGTGGAGCATGGGTTCTAGGTGTATGGGCTTCAGTAGTTGTGGCACGCGGGCTCAGTAGTTGTGGCTTGCGGGCGCTAGAATGCAGGCTCAGTAGTTTTGGCACACAGGCTTGGTTGCTCTGAGGCATGTGGGATCTTCCTGGACCAGGGATCAAACCCGTGTCCCTTGCATTGGCAGGTGGATTCTTAACCATTGTGCCACCAGGGGAGTCCCTCATTGATTTTTCCATGTCTTTTTTGTTTTGTTTGTTTTGTTTTTTCTCATTGATTTTTTCTTTGATGTTTTTTATTTCCTTTCTTTTGCTTGCTTTGGGTTTACTTTGCTCTTTTTAAAAAAATATTTATTTATTTTATTTTATTTTTGGCTGCGTTGGGTCTTAGTTGCGGCACGTGGGATCTTTCGTTGCAGCGTGTGGGCTTCTCTCTCTAGTTGTGGCATGTGGGCTTAGTATTTGTGACACTCCAAATGGGGTGTGGGCTCCAGCATGTGTGGGCTCTGTAGTTGCGGCATGCTGACTCTCTAGTTGTGGCTTGCGTGTTCAGTAGTTGCAGCGGGCGGGCTTAGTTGCCCCATGGCATGTGGGGTTTTAGTTCCCCGACCAGGAATCGAACCCACGTCCCCTGGATTGGAAGGCAGATCCTTAACCACTGAAGCATCAGGGAAGTCCCCTAATTTGCTCTTTTTCTGGATTTTTATGTTGGAAGCCAAGGTTATTGATTTGAGACCTTCTTTTCTAATATAGACATTCAGTGCTATAAATTTTCATGCAAGTAAGCAGCATTCCACAAATTGTAATATATTATGTTTTCATTTTTATTCAGTTCAAAATACTTTGTAATTCCTCTTTTCATTACCTCTTTAATCCAAGGGTTATTTAGATGTGTGTTATTTAGTTTTCAAATATTGGAGTATTTTCCAGAAATATTTTTGTTCTTGATTTCCAATTTGATTGCTTTGTGGTCAGAGAACATACTTTGTATGACTTAAATCCTTTTGACTTACTCCTTTATTTTATAACCCAGAAAACAGTCTTTTTTTGGTAAGTGTTCCATGACTACTTGAAAAGAATGGTGGTGTTCAAGTCTACAGTATCCTTGCTGATTTTCTGCCTGCTCTTTCTATCACTTACTCATTGAGGGGTATTGAAATCTCAGACAGTAATTGTGGATTTGTCTATTTTTCTTTGCAGTTCTCTCAAGTTTTGCTTCATATATTTTGAAGTTATTAGGCACATAAACGTTTAGGGTTGTTATGCTTCTTATTAATTGACACTCTTATCATTATGAATGACCTTGTCTATTGCTGATAATGTTTTTTGCTCTGAAGTCTACTTTGTTTGGTATTAATATAGCCAGTCTTAGCTTAGCTTTGTTTTGTCACATGTTAGTGTGGTATATCTTTTTTGTTTGTTTGTTTGTTTGTTGTGTGGTATATCTTATTTCTAACCTTATTACAAATTTATGTCTGTGTGTTTAAAGTGCATTTCTTGTAGGTGGCATACAGTTGGGGTTTGCTTTTTGATCCAGTCTGACAATCTGCTTTTTCTTAAAATTTAATTAATTTATTTATTTTTGGCTGTGTTGGGTCTTCATTGCTGCACACGGGCTTTCTCTAGTTACGACGAGTGGGGGCTACTCTTCGTTGTGGTGCGCAGGCTTCTCATTGCGGTGGCTTCTCTTGCTGTGGAGCACAGGCTGTAGGCCCATGGGCTTCAGTAATTGTGGCATGTGGGCTCAGTAGTTGTGGCGCATGGGTTTAGTTACTCCATGACATGTGGGAGGACCAGGGCTCGAACCTGTGTCCCCTGCATTGGCAGGTGGATTCTTGACCACTGCGCCACCAGTGAAGTCCCTGACAATCTGCTTTTTAATTGAGGTTTTCAGACCATTTTCACTTAATGTGATTATTGATACAGTAGGTTTGAATCTGTCATTATGCTGTTTGATTTCTGTTTATCCCATCTGTTCTTTGTTCCCCTTTTCTTTTTCTGCTGTCTTTTAGATTAATCGAGTAATTTTTATGATGTAGTTTTATTTCTTTTTTGTTTTTTTGGTTTATTAACTGTAACTCTTTTGTTTCACTATTTTAATGGTTGCTTTAGGGTTTACAGTATTTTACTTAGGGTTATCACAGTCCACCTTCAAGTAATATTGTACCACATCATATATAGGATAAGAATATTACAAAACAGCTTACTTCCACTTCTTCTCTCCTTGCCAGATCCTCCTGGATCTGTGGGAGTGTAGTTTTCATTAAGTTTAGAAAGTTGTTGGCCATTCTTTTCTTCAAATATCTTTTTTCTGTCTCTTTCCTCCACCTCTTTGGGGCATTGTATATTTAGCCACTTGAATTCCTGGTCAGGGAATTAAGATCCCGCATGCTGTGCGGCATAGCCAAAAAAAAAAAAATGTATTTGTTCAATGTATGGATGAGTGAAGGTGAAAATGCACAGTGCTTTATACACAAAAATTACTCATATATTTTATTTCTATCTTTGTTTTCTTCCTAATGCAGATTCTGTTAGCTTATTGAAAATTCAGGATGCAGTTCTTTCATATGAAAGATTAATAGAACTTAAAAAAAATCAATGTGAACTACTTACAGGAAAAAATAAAAAAATGGAAAGTAAGGTTAGTGGGCTACAAAAGGAGCTATCAGAAACAAAAGAAATGAAATCACAGTTAGAGCATCAAAAAGTGCAGTGGGAACAAGAGCTCTGCAGCTTGAGGTATTGAACATCGTGGTTTTAAAGAAATATTTGAACTGTTTTTATTTACTGTAATACTACAGATGTGTATTTACTTTAATACTACGGGAAGTTTTATAATTGCTAAGTTACCTGCTGGTATTTTACAGGGGAGAAAACTTCATTAGTATTGTGGAGTGTGAAATTCTTGGAAATAATACAGCAAGTTCTTAACAGTGGATACTTCTACTAATAATTTAATGTATATATTTCCAAATCATCATTTTCATGGCCATACAGAAGTCCTCCATATGAAGCCTCATTTTTTTTGTAATCTCTCTTTTTTTAAATTTTATTTATTTTTTTATACAGCAGGTTCTTATTAGTTATCCATTTTATACATATTAGTGTATACATGTCAATCCCAAGCTCCCAGTTCATCCCACCCCCCTGCTTTCCCCTCTTGGTGTCCATACGTTTGTTCTCTACATCTGTGTCTCTATTTCTGCCTTGCAAACCAGTTCACCTGTACCATTTTTCTAGATTCCACATATATGTGTTAATATACGATATTTGTTTTTCTCTTTCTGACTTACTTCACTCTGTATGACAGTCTCTAGATCCATCCATGTCTCAACAAATGACCCAATTTCGTCCCTTTTTATGGCTCAGTAATATTCCATTGTATGTATGTGCCACATCTTCTTTATCCATTCGTCTGTTGATGGGCATTTACGTTGCTTCCATGACCTGGCTATTGTAAATAGTGCTGCAGTGAACATTGAGGTGCTTGTGTCTTTTTGAATTATAGTCATTATTAACAAATTGAATTTCAGTTGTTTTTCATTTTTCTGTATTATATTTAATGCTACAAGGAACGTCTCTTCTATAAATTCATTTCTACATTTCTGATTATTTATTTTGAATAAATTCTTTAATATTGTGTTATTTGGTTAAAGTATGAGAACTTTTAAAAAAGGTCTTTGATCCATGTTTCTAAATTGTTCTCCAGAAAGTTTATATTACTTTACACTCCCACCCACAGAAGTATGAAATGGCCATTTTTCTCAAGACAAAATTTTTTTAAAAAATTTTGCAGTTTTATTCTTAACATATGCATGGATGAAATAAAAGATAAAAATGGAAGGTGATTACTGATTAGTTTATTCAATATCTCTTTCATACAGAGATAAAATTAGTTCAAAGGTTTGTACTGAAAGCACAAAATACTCTCTATTGTTTAATTAATTAATATGGATCCTGCCTTACGGGATTTAAAATTATTTATTAAATAGATAATAATCAACAAGTTGAAAATGTTGCAAAAGAAGAAACATAAAAAGTGTGGGGCAACAGATATTAGATTCCCTAGCCTAGTCTTGGATTAGTGTCTGAAGATATGTGTTCTGTAAAAGACATCTGCAGATTTTTATCTGACACTGTAAGTCATTTAGGGGTACCTGTAGTATTTTATGAAGTTGAAATTTTATTTCTAGTGAACTTATGAACTTTTTTCTAAACAACAGCTTCTCTTTTTAATTAGTAACTAAATTGTCTGTCCTAAAGGAGGAGTAATTATGACAGTGTGGAAAACAGGGTAATTTTCGACCTAACTTCACTGAATAATTTCAAAATTTCTTTCCTACACTATTCACCAGAGTTACTGTGGACTAAATCTTACTTAAGTGGCAGAATGTTTTTTCATTGCTACCTTTCAAGTATATATATCTTTATGAAGAGATTGAAGTGAGAAATTAAAAATATGAGACCTAGAAAGGAAAAAAAAAAACTGGAGAACAGAAATTTCATTAGGATAGTAAATCAGCGGGTGAAGAGCCAGATCATAAAATGAACTTTTTATTTTCTAACAAAACACATTTTAAGGTAAACATATTTAACTGCAGATTCACCCTAAAACAAGAAGAAGAGAAGAGAAGAAATGCTGACATGTTATATGAAAAAATTAGGGAGCAGTTAAGAAGAAAAGAAGAGCAATACAGTAAAGAAGTTGAAATGAAACAACAACTTGAACTCAATCTCAGAGCACTAGACACGGAACTGAGGACTGTGAGAAATAATCTGAATCAGGTAAATTAATCTTTGGTGAAAATTTCAAATTTCCAACAGTATTTCATCAGTATTATTTGTAATATCTCTTTGATTTAATATATATTATTTAGGTTTAAAACAAATAAAAAGTGTTATCTCATCCTAAATATGAACTATGACATTTATAGCTTAAATTATTAATTTCTTGCCATTCTTAGCTTCTAATACATGCTCTGTGTATGTTTTCTGAATGGAGGAATGGAAGGTAAATTGAGCTTAATGATTAACATAATGATTGGCATTTTTGGTCCATTCGAAAGTAATATTCTTAATTCCAATCTATGTGTTAATTTTGGCTTTTTTATGTTAAAATACAGGCTAAATTGCTTTGAGACTGTGATGGAACTAGTTAAACGCTTTGTGAAAAGATTTTCTTTCACAATACTATATCTCCCTGTATTTTTGCTCTGTGATAAGTTTAGCAGTCATTTAAATTAAAATCTTAAGTTATTCATGTGGGATAAAGATCCTTGTGTTTATTTAAAAAGGCTACTTCCTTTTAACAGTTTTTTTTAAATTCTGCTCTTAAGCTTTTGACTTTTTTTTTTTAATGGTATGAGACCAAAAACCTCATGAAATGTGTCTCCAGGTTGTAGAAGAGCGAAATGACACTCAGAGGCAGCTTTCTCGAGAGCGGAATGCCAGAATTTTACAAGATGGAATCCTGACCAATCACCTTGCCAAACAAAAGGAGATAGAAATGACTAATAAGGAAATGAATTCTGAGGTATTTTCTTTAATCATTTTCAAATATTTGTGTGTATGTATCTGTATATGTATATATTTTAAAAACCAATACTATACATCACAGACAGTATAGAGGATATTTAAAACCTATTTAAGTATATTTTGGGGGAGGTGACGTTTCTCGTCCATTGAATATTTAATATTTTTAATCCAAACATAATTGAATTATCTTTAATTAAATTTAATTCAAGTAGTATTTTTAATTCAAATCCATTTGTCTGCAACAGTCAAGCAGTGACATACGATAGCCTCATCCAAGGAGAGGCTTTTAATATTTTCCATAGGAACTGATGAACTTTTCATAATCTCAAAACTATTGCTACCATCTAGAAAAGTCTGCACCCTGATGGTGGTTTAGGCAGGGAAGACCATGTGTGCTCCACCATCGACCACACTACCCAACCAAATCCCAGCACTGAATACGATCTTGCCCTCTGCTTTGGAGTGAACATGTCAATCACTATGCACCTCATCATTTTCAGTGTCTAAATCAGAGTCTGTTCTTGGTTTCACTGTCATTTCTTTAACCAGTACCCCATCAATGACATTTTTACATCATTTACAATTTTTCAGTATCGTAAAAGCTGCAACATTAGTTGTAAAAACTTTTTTTTTTTTTTGCGCGGTACGCGGGCCTCTCACTGTTGTGGCCTCTCCTGTTGCGGAGCACAGGCTCCGGACGCGCAGGCTCAGCGGCCATGGCTCACGGGCCCAGCCGCTCCGCGGCATGTGGGATCTTCCCGGACCGGGGCACGAACCCGTGTCCGCTGCATCGGCAGGCGGACTCTCAACCACTGCGCCACCAGGGAAGCCCAGGAAAAAAATTTTTTAGGAAATTTAATCTGTCGAAATATATACAGAGCTAAGGCTTTTACTATAGGGTAGCTGTATAGGTTAGATAGCAGATGAGCAAATTTTTTTTAAGCTAGCGGGTGGTATTTTATTTTATTTTTTATTGAAGTATAGTTGATTTACAATATTGTGTTAGTTTCAGGTATACAGCACAGTGATTCAGTTTTTTATATATATATATATATATATATATATATATATATATATATATATATATATATACCTTTATAGATTCTTTTTCCAAATATTGAGTGTAGTTCCCTGTGCTACACAGTAGGTCATTGTTGGTTATCTGTTTTTTATATAGTAGTGTGTATATATTAATCCCAACCTCCTAATGAATCCCTCCCCCTCTTTCCCCTTTAGTAACCATAAGTTTGTTTTCTATGTCTGTGAGTCTCTCTGTTTTGTAAATAAGTTTATTTGTATCATTTTTTTAGATTCCATGTATAAGCGATATCATATGATATTTGTCTTTCTGTCTGGCTTACTTCACTTAGTATGATAGTCTCTAGGTCCATCCATGTTGCTGCAAATGGCATTATTTCATTCTTTTTTATGGCTGAGTAGTATTCCATTGTATAAATATATCACATCAGATGCAATTTTTAAGTGTAGTCAGATTTATTAGTCATTTATTTTAAGCCTTCTGGGTTTGTTATAATTTAGAGAAAGGCCTTTCCAATTCTGAGCTTCTTAAGAATTCTCTTGTGGTTTCTTTTTTGCTTTCGTGGATTCATTGTCTTTAATTAAATTTTTGAACTTTTGAAGATTTCTGCTTGTAAGAAGTCTGAGGTTTGTATCCAACCTTATTTTTTCCAGTTGGATATCCACTTATTGCAGCCTTTTCATTGTATAAACATATAGGTTAGTCTTTCAGAGGAAATCATGAAATGTCAATTTATTGAGTACTAGCTAAAAATCTCCTCTGTTTCACTTAGGTGTCCAATAGTCCTGAAAAAGAAAAAGATCTGTTACATAAAAACCACATCTTGCAGGATGAAGTTGCCATGCTAAGACTGGAAATAGACACAATAAAATGTCAGAACCAGGAAAAGGAAAAGAAATATTTTGAGGACATTGAAATTGTAAAAGAAAAGAATGATGATCTTCAAAAGACAATAAAACTGAATGAGGAAACATTAACAAAGACAACATTCCAATATACTGGACAGCTTAATGTTCTGACAGCTGAGAATACAATGCTAAACTCTAAGCTGGAGAATGAAAAACAAAGCAAAGAAAGACTGGAAACAGAAGTGGAATCCTACCGTTCTAGACTGGCTACCGCCATACATGATCACCAGCAAAGTCAGATATCAAAAAGAGACCTGGAACTTGCCTTCCAGAGAGCAAGAGATGAGTGGTTACGCTTGCAGGACAAAATGAATTTTGATGTGTCTAACCTGAACGATAACAATGAGATGCTTTCCCAGCAACTTTCTAAAGCTGAAAGTAAATTCAATAGCCTAGAAACCCAGCTCCATCACACGAGGGATGCTCTCAGAGAAAAGACTTTGATGTTAGAACGTGTACAGAGAGACCTAAGCCAAGCACAGTGTCAAAAGAAGGAAATTGAACACATGTATCAAAGCGAACAAGGCAAAGTGAATAAATACATTGGAAAGCAGGAATCCTTAGAAGAGAGATTATCTCAACTCCAGAGTGAAAACATGTTGCTCAGACAGCAACTGGATGACGCGCAAAACAAAGCCGACAGTAAAGAGAAGACAGTAATTAACATCCAAGACCAGTTTCAGGATATTGTGAAAAAACTTCAAGCTGAAAGTGAAAAACAAGGTCTGATGCTGGAGGAAAGAAACAAGGAGTTAATCAATGAATGTAATCATTTAAAAGAGAGAATGTATCAGTATGAAAATGAGAAAACAGAAAGAGAAGTAAGTATCCAAGAAGAGAAATAATTCTCAGACTTCCTGAAAGAAAATTCAAAGTGATTTTGATTATGGCTAAATGTTGAATCTAGTTGAATATAAAAATATATAGACTATAAATCTATAGACTGTAAATCAGCCTAAAAGCATACCTTGTATCCAGCAAATAAAGAATTAGACCTGAGAGGTGCTTTACTTTGAGTAGAGACATTGTG
Organism: Tursiops truncatus; assembly: GCF_011762595.2. Classification (NCBI taxonomy): domain Eukaryota; kingdom Metazoa; phylum Chordata; class Mammalia; order Artiodactyla; family Delphinidae; genus Tursiops; species Tursiops truncatus. Next base: position 157,409,118 of record NC_047035.1, on the reverse strand, counting down.
TCACCTATGAAATTTTAAGAGATTAAGTTATAAATTGTTAATGGGTATAGACAGGTATTAGTAACTTACTCTTCTACTGCTAAGATAATAATTTTAATCTTTATGTCACATTTTAGTATCACGATGAAGCAGATAAATGAAACGCTCAGATCTAAAATGAATTATTTTGAAATTAAGATTCAGTTGCGTGTATTACCTTGACAGTCAATTCCAGATTTCCCAGATGAACTGATGTGTCGATGCCGTATCTCATAGTACTTTTCCTTCAGTAGCTTGTCATAACTTTTTAGTTGATATAATTTTATTTTTATTCATGTCAATTAGAATTAATTTGGGAAATAGTTCAGCCTCAAACCATGTATTCTTATGACCTCTCAACTCTTTAAAGGCATCTACTTTTCATTAAATCATAATTTGGGATTAAAGTAGTGAGCTTTAGCAAAACTATACTTGATTTAATCTTCCCACTTCTATTTATAATTTACTTGGAACATTTTTACAAATAATTTGCTCATAATTCTCATTTCAAGGCTCAGTTACTATCATTTGGATATAAATTTGTCCAATACAAAGAGAATTGTAGCTCTCTGTGACTTATTAATTTGACATTGGACTCCCATTTTCAGACTAGTGAGGGGTGACAGATTCATGAGTAGCAGGAATAGAGTGGGGGACAGGGTCATAGGGGCTGCCATCGGGAGGCAGAGGGAGGCCCTGAAGGTCTCATTTTAATTCTAGGAATTAAAATGGGAATGACCTCATTTTAATTCTGAGATAGGAATCTATTGAGCACTGGATTGAATATGTGAGGATCTCTGAAGTTAATCGAAGCCTCCAGTAGAGAAGAGGGAAGATGTTCCCACCACTTGTCCCACCTACACACCCATTTCTTTCTGAGACTTGAGGAGGTCCTCAAGCTCTGCAAATTGATCGGGAAGGGCAGGGAGTGGATAGCGGGACTGAATCCATTGTCTAAGTAACTTAATAGCGATAAGGCCGGAGGGTAACACCTTCTGTGTCTTAAACCAAATTCAGTGAGCAGGAAGGTGCACATACGAGAAGAAGGAGACGAATTGATGTCTCTGGTGATAGTTTTCAAAGTACGTATGTTGGAGTTATCTATTATTAACATAACTTAATAATAAGGTAATTTATAAAATCAGTGACAGAGTATCTTATTAGGCACTTGTGAGACAACTTCAACAAGAACTGGCTGATACCCTAAAAAAGCAATCTATGTCAGAGGCTTCACTGGAGGTCACGTCACGTTATCGTACTAATTTAGAAGATGAGGCACAGGATTTAAAGAAAAAATTACGTCAAGTCACCAGTCAGGTATGTATGAAATTTAACGTGTCAATACTTAATGTATAGGATAAAGTGTTTTAGGACACTAATTTTCTTGGACGGCTTTCTTTTGTATTTTCGTTACAAGTAAATTTATTACAATTTTGTTATCTTTATGATGCACTTGTTTCTTAAACTCTGACTTTCATTCTGCCGTTTGCATTATATATTTTTTCTTACAATGTTTACCCTCAGGAAAGTTGAGAATTGTGCATGATTCCTCACAGAAGTTGAGAGACTTTTTTTTCTATTGAACAGTATTTTTTAGTGATATCCCTACTACCATGATGAAGCAAGCCAGATAAAATCAGAGGATAATGTTTAATGGAATGTTCCATAAAATTGTCATTTTTCATCTTCACTTTCGTGAATGGATATAGTATCTGTGGATATTTATTTCATGGATTTCAGAATAACTTGTGCAGAAAGGTCATTATACAAACCAGTTGAAGTTAGGCATTGCCTTCATTTTCTTTTCATTTTAGATATATTGTAAAAGCATAGAGATACTCAGATCGTGTATAGTATGTACACCCAAAATAGAAAATTAAGAAAATTATATAGATCCTGCCATTGTATTTTTAAGAAAACTATTGAGATAATTCACATATCGTAGAATTCACCCATTTAAAATGTGTAGTCGAATCTCTCCTTGTATATTCAGAGAGTCGTGCACTTGGCACCACAGTCAATTGTAGAGCATCTCCATCACCCACGAAGGAAAACCCTGCATCCCTTAGCCATCACCCATGGCCCCCATCTCCCTCAGCCCCAGCAACCACCAGTCTAATCTCTGTCTCTGTAGATGTGCCTATTCTGGGTATTTCATATAAATGGAATCACACAGTATGTGGTCCTTTGTGATTAGCTTTTCTCATTTGACGTAACATTTTCGAGGTTCATCCATGTTATAGCGCATATCAGTACTTCCATTTCTGTTTATTGTCGAACAGCACGTTATGTGGCTAAGCCATTCATCCATTCATCAGTTGATGGGCCTTTGGGTTATTCCCACCTTTGGGCTGTTAATAATGCTGCTGTGAACATTCATTTACAAGTTACTGTGTGGACATAATTTTTATCTCCCTGCTGTTGGGTTTTATCCTCTGAGTTAATTGGCTGATTTCACCTTTTCTTGGCCTTTACTCATGCTGTCCTTTCTGTCTTTACAGTTTCTTTTCCTCCTGCCTAAACCTCCATTTATTCAGACCTGGCCCCCAGTCTTCTCCGTGAAGCTCTCTCTGACTGTCCTAGCTCTCATTGACCCTGTCATCTAGTCTGTGAAGAACAGTTTAGCCCTTAGTTTTACACTGTTTTAATTTTTTTCATGAGGGAGAATCTTGTCTAAGTATAAATTTGTCTAACAGGGAATACTTATTGATATGCACGGCACCTGTCTTGCATAAATTGAAAATATTTTAGCTTAACAGTTGCTAGGATACAATTAAGTACTTTATACCATACCAATAATTTTTTCTTAGAGCTATTGATATAATAAATCTTGTATTAAAATGTATTTTAAGCAATTAAATATAAAATTAAAAGCTCTTAATCTAATAGAGGAGAATTGTTCAATTAAATGCTCTTTTTTTTTCCCTCACTCTGGAAAAAAAATCTAAATTTACCTTCCTTCATTATGCAGCCAGAACTGGGGATTTTGACATTTATAGCATTTCACCAACTGTAAAGCTCTGTGGATAGCTTCTCCGATATCCATACCACATAACCTTAATTTTCTCATCCGAGTACTTTCTAGACATAAACAGTCGCTGGGAGTGAACTGATTCAGAACTTTGATTTAGCAATAGGGTGATATTTCCTTGCCAGTGACTTAACCCTTCCTCTGATGGTCACGTAAGTTATGTACCACTCAATCCAGGAGGTGCTATTTGCATATTAAATCCATGATCACTGCCCACTGAGTAGTACAGAGAGGAAGTAAGTTATAAATTATTATAAGTGGAAAAAAGTACAGGTTGATTAGTGGAATCAGTGAAAGTTTTTGAAGTACTGGGCACATACATTCTGGTCCTCACACTCCCCGTTTACTGCCAATTTCAATGTTATGGAGAATGCTTTCAGTGGGACTTGTACAGGAGACCACTTCTGTTGGCATGCCATCTGCCTAAAATATCAAATTGTTTAGAACATAAAATACAGCAATAGGAATAATTCTAATTGTAAACACTTAGCATTTACTATGCTCCACGTACTTTTCTAAATACGTTATGTATACCCCCCTCCCCCAATTTAATCTTCCTGACATCCCAGTGAGGTCAGTGCTATTATTATCTTCATTTTACGGCTGGAGAAACTGAGACACAGAAAATTTAAGTAATTTGCTCAAGGACATCCAGCAAATAACTGGTGGAATTGGGACTCAGACCCACGCATTCTGGCTCCTGTGTAGATACTGCCTCTCACACTAGTCACTGAAGCATCTGGTTGTCACCAACAGTAGTGTGTAGTGTGAACGTTCATAATCACTGGAAGAGCTGTGGTCATTCACATATGTGGATATTTAAAATTATAATTGGTATAGAGCGTGGAATAAAAAATATAAATATCTTTCCCCATTTGGCCAATTTATAAGTTTGTGTATTTATTTGATAAAATATAATTTAAAGCATGAATGATGTTGTGGTTTAGTACTAGAGGTCAGTAACTTGTAAAGGGCCAGACAGTAAATATTTTAGGCTTTGTGGGTCACAAGGTGTCTGTTGTAGCAACTCAACTCTGCTGTTGCAGCAGGAAAGTAGTCATAAACAATATGCAGATGAAAGACATAAAAACAGATGATGGCGGATTTGCTAGATTATCAGTAATTTTAAAAAATTTTTTCTCCTTTTAGCTGCAAGAAGCACAGGATCGACGTACAGAGGCCATGAGATGTGCTGAGAAGACGCAGGATCACATCCAAAAGTACAATTTAAAGCAGCACAGAAAATAACTTAAGTATAGAGCAGATAAGCAGTATAGTATGAGAATTATATCAGTAATGACAATAAATACATCATTGTGAGGCTGGGTAAACACTTCAGCTTTGAGCTATTTTGAAATGCATAATTTTTCTCCATTGTTTCTAAATTTTTCACATTATCCACAGAACACAACTAGAAAACGGCACAATTGCCAAATCGTCTACTTTTCAAAATTCTAAGAACGTATGTAATTGAACCTGCAGCTGTTTGTTCAGAAAATGTGTGTGGTATTTTAAAAATCTATGTGTGAGAATAATTATTTTAAAATATGCATTTTAGGCTTGAAATTGAAAATGCCAAGTTAAAAGCTACAGTCAAAAAGCAAGCCGGCAAAATTGAACAGCTTCAGAAAAACCTGTTAAGAACAAGTTCAGTAAGTCAATCTCTTAATTTCTGTCATGCTGAAAAGGAATTTTAATTTTTATACTAGTAATATATAAGAATATTTTGGACAATATGAAAAGTCTCATTGATAAAAGAGTTTATTTTTATATTGATACTACTTGCTACTAGTAGCATAATTCCTCTTTATAGAGGAAGTTGACTGAAATAATAAAATTGATTTTTCTAGTAAGATTTTAATTAAAAAGATTGTGACAGTCCAAAAGCAATATTTTATATATACCACATTTTGTTAATTCATTCATCTGTCAATGAACACTGGGATTTTTCCACCTTCTGGCTATTGTTAATAATGCTGCTATGAACAGTGGTACACAAATATCTGTTTGAGTCCAGAAATTTGGGTAATGATTTGATCTAGAATTCTGAATTTCCCTTGTAATCTAAACCCTCCAGTGCTATTTTGAGAATGAATTACTTTTTTTTTTTTTTTTTTTTTTTTTGCGCGGTATGCGGGCCTCTCACCGCTGTGGCCTCTCCCGTCGCGGAGCACAGGCTCTGGATGCACAGGCTCAGCGGCCATGGCTCACGGGCCCAGCCGCTCCGCGGCATGTGGGATCCTCCCGGACCGAGGAATGAACCCGTGTCCCCTGCATCGGCAGGCGGACTCTCAACCACTGCGCCACCAGGGAAGCCTGAGAATGAATTACTTTTAATGTTGTAGTTCATTTTATTTATCAAGAAAGAATACTAACTAGGTCACTATGCAAGCATTTTTCTGAAAGGAATGTATTTTTTCCTTTCTTGGATTTTATTTTACTTTATTTTTTAAAGATTTTTTTTGATGTGGACCATTCTTAAAGTCTTTATTGAATTTGATACAATACTGCTTCTCTTTTATGTTTTGGTTTTTTGGCCAGGAGGCATGTGGGATCTTAGCTCCCTGACCAGGGATCGAACTCCCTGCATTGGAAGGCAAAGTCTTAACCACTGGACCTCCAGGGAAGTCCCCCTTTTTTCTTTAAAAAAAGAAAAGAGATGCCAGTGAAAAAGTAGAAATGGCTGCTCAGTCAGGGCCTTACATAGTAACAGGTGCTCCTAGCATAGCAAGTTCAGGAACAATTTTTTTCCCAGACACTTGAGTTAATCAGCCTTTCAAAGGTGTAACGGCCAGTCTCAGAAAAGACTGATGTGTAATCCAGGATTCCAATTTATCAATGTATAGTGAAAGCTATGTAACTATTTACCAAGCAGAAAGGGACTCTCCTGCCATTTATACTCTCCTTTGTAGGGGAAGCTACCTATGATTTAAAAATCAGAAGATTCTATTGTGAACCCTAAGTTGGAGGGATGAGGTAGCACCTACCAACTCGTCTCTTTCCATCACAATAGTTAGATTCATGCAGTGTCATTATACAGATATACCTGTCAGGGGAACTAGAACATTCTATTGACTGGCCCTTCTTGTGTTAAAGAAACATTGAAAATTATTTTTTCTAGACTTGATATAAATTAGTCACATTGTATTAGCATACTTTTCATACAAGTGACAATACAATATGTTGACAAAAGGAGTCTTACGTGAATGAGAGTGCCAGATGTCCCCTTACATTGTCAAACAGAAATCTATTCGGGTATCAGAAATTGAAAATTTTGTAAGAATACCCCACACTGATTAAGCATATTAAAAATATAATTAGGGATTTTCTGTAGATTCCTATAGAGATGAGTTAGGATTATGACATAGAATTATTGGCCACTTTAAGGTCTACACAAATCAAAAATTTAATGAGACAGCTTTTCACCAATTCAGTCAGTAGCCCTGGCTTCTCTAGAAAGTTCTCATCTCAGGAATCCCCAGGCCAGAGCCAACCTGAGTTAAGATATATGGTCAGCACAGTGTTGAGATGAAGAATCTGGGCTGGGAAGAAGAGAGAGCTCTATCTGACTCAAGACTCCAAACAGTATAGTTGAGTATTCACCTGAAAGGAGTGTCAGAAGACTTCCATAAGGTCAGGTCTCTGTGGAATAGGAAATTATTCAAAAGAAAACAAGGGCAGGGACTTCCCTGGTGCAGTGGTTAGGAATCCGCGTGCCAATGCATTGGACATGGGTTCGATCCCTGGTCTGGGAAGATCCCACAAGCCGGGGAGCCACTAAGCCCGTGCACCACAACTACTGAGCCTGCACTCTACAGCCCGTGAGCCACAACTACTGAGCCCATGTGCTGCAACTACTGCAGCCCACGTGCCTAGAGCCTGTGCTCTGCAACAAGAGAAGCCACTACAGTGAGAAGCCTGCGCACCACAGTGAAGAGAAGCCCCCACTCACCGCAACTGGAAAAAGCCTGCACCCAGCAACATAGATCCAATGCAGCCAAAAAGAAAAAGAAAACAAGGTCAAATAATTGATAATCTGATCCTTGTGAAAAACTTTCTCATTATAAAAGGAAATAAAGACAAAGTATGCTGGTCAACATCCTAAGGGTGAGGGTGCCCCCCAAGATTAGAAAATAACACTACACTCAAAGTAACACCAATAAGAATAAACATAAAGTGTCCAAGAATAGCTCTGTACAAGGATAATCCACACCAAGTAATGGCTCATGAGTGTGGCTGAGGATGTTGTCTATGAGGAGCGAGGAGCGGGAATGAAAAGTACAGGTGATCTCAGCAAAGGGGTCAAGGCTGGAAAGGTAGGTTAGGGAATCCAGTACGAAGCCTTGAGATGTAGGGAGCCCTGAGAGAATTTAGAAAGAGGATTAGAAAGGGTCAAGGACTGAACATCAAGGGTTACTGTCATTCAGACTGAGGTGGGCTCAGAGGAGCAGAGGCAGAGTGTGGTCATGTTAGCAGTTGCTGCTGAGAAGTAAAGCAGGGTAAGGACTGAAGAAACGGTTCTTGATGACCCTCAAAACTTTTAGTGGAGTTACAAGATTGAAAGTCAATTTAGTGTAAAAGAAGAGAATAAGTGATGAAAGATGAATTGTGGATGAGACCGTGCGTTAAAGAATGTAAGAGTCCAGGGCTCTCCTGGTAGTGCAGTGGTTAAGAATCCGCCTGCCGGGCTTCCCTGGTGGTGCAGTGGTTGAGAGTCCGATGCAGGGGACACGGGTTTGTGCCCCGGTCCGGGAGGATCCCGCATGCCGCAGAGCGGCTGGGCCCGTGAACCATGCCCGCTGAGCCTGCACGTCCGGATCCTGTGCTCCGCAATGGGAGAGGTCACAACAGTGAGAGGCCTGTGTACCACAAAAAAAAAAAAAAAAAAAAAAGAATCTGCCTGCCAATGCAGGGGACACGGGTTCGAGCCCTGGTCCGGGAAGATCCCACATGCCACAGAGCAACTAAGCCTGTGCGCCACAACTACTGAGCCTGCGCTCTAGAGCCCGGGAGCCACAACTACTGAGCCCATGTGCCTAGAGCTCATGCTCCGCAACAAGAGAAGTCACCACAATGAGAAGCCTGCGCACCACAACGAAGAGTTGCCCCCGCTCACCACAACTAGAGAAAGCCCGCACGCAGCAACAAAGACCCAACGCAGCCAAAAATAAATAAATAAAATTAATTAATTAATTAAAAAAAGAATGTAAGAGTCCAGTGGCAGGGGTGGGGGAGAAAAAGGATGAGAGAAAAAGCTACAAGAATCAAGAAGAAATTACATTTTTATTTAGTGTATAGAAGACTTAAACTTTATTTAAAGAGAAGAATGGTTAATAGAAATGGAGAAATTAAAACCTATGGAAGAATGCTTACAGAGAATAAAAGGCTTTATCTCATGTTGTGTGGGAATTTTTCAAAGATTATATTAGTAGGATGTGATTTAACAAAACCTGGAGTATCTTAAACCATTGATGAAAATGTTTCTAGGGCATCTTTAGAAACTAAAACGTAAATATAGCCACTCTTTAAAAAAATATCATTAACGTGTAAAAACCTCTGGGTTATTTATTTATTTATTTATTTATTTATTATTATTATTTTGGTTGCTCCAAAATAATAATTGGTTGCAGCAGACAGGCTCCCCAGTTGCAGCAGGTGTGCCCCTTAGTTGTGGCATGCAACCTCTTAGTTGCGGCCTGCATGTGGGATCTAGTTCTCTGACCAAGGATTGAACCCAGGCCCCCTGCATTGGGAGCACGGAGTCTTATCCACCATGCCACCAGGGAAGTCCCAAAATGTCTGTTTTTAACAAATAAATTTTGGCAATTTAAATTCTAGGAAAATGATGAAATGATGAAAATGAAAAATCAATATAAGCTGTTTCAAGAAAAGTCATTATTTTTGAAGTCTGTCCTTATTGGCATCAGGTTTATAAACTGTGTTTCACTATAAATGTATATTACTCATGAACTCATGAGAAGTAATATTTTTAAGAAAGAAGAGTAAGTCTCTAGGTTTTAAAAAATAATTAAAATTTTTTTTTCAAAGTCTGTGGATGAAAAGGAGCAATTAAAGAAATGTATTGAGTTAAAACAGTCTCTGGAATATAATTTGGATCAAGAAATGAAGAAAAATAGTGAATTAGAAAAAGAGATTATTGGGTAAGATTTTAATATTTCTGATAATTTCAACTATTAACTAATTGATTTAACTATAATTTTGTTTTATTAAAACCTTAGATACAAATTCATTTTGTATGTGTATATTCATACTTAAATCATCCATCCTATTTAAAAGTTTACTTTAGAAACTCACAGCACAATCTGAAACTGTTTTGAGTGCCCCAGTATTACAGTTCCTCTTCAATGATTTCTGAAACAATAACAATAGTGTGCCTTGTGTATAGTAATGTCACTCTGCTCTTTATCATCTACCTTGAATTTTTATGTCTGCAAGATATCTTTGCTCTTTTTTGGTAATCCTGCCTTCTTTCAGTTGTGTCCTTCCCCTTCAGCGTTCAAGTATTTTAATATCTAAAAACCTATTTGTGTCACTGTTTAACAACATCAAAAACTACCTTGATTTTGCTTATATTTTCTTTCTGCTCTAAAAGTTTAGTTCTAGAATATACATACAAAAACATATATATGACTTAAAGAATAATAACATTAGTGATCATGTTTTGACCACTCAGATTAAAAAAAAAAAAAATAGAGTGTTTCCCAATGTCTGTGATGCCTCCACATGGCTTCCTTTCTGGTTATTTGCTGAGCATAGTTAGCCCTCAGCATCCACAGATTAAACCAACCTCAGATTGAAAGTATTCAGGGGGAAAAAAATTCCAGAATGTTCCAAAAAGCAAAACTTGGATTGGCCTCAGGTGGCAACTATTTCCATAGCATTTATTTACATTGTATTTATAACTATTTACATAGCATTTACCTTGTATTAGGTATTATAAGTGATCTAGAGATGATTTAAAGTATACAGGAGTATGTGCTTAGGAGGACTTGAGCATCTGTGGATTTTGGTATTATACTTATGGTTCTTCCCTGATTCTCATTAGTATTTTTCTCTCATTTAATTTTCTCTACATTGCTTGGCATTTTGTTAACATTGTGCTGGGCAAGATTTCTAGATCTCTTAAAACAGCTTGAAGAGACTGGTACACATTCTCTCTCTGCTGATTTCCTTTTTTATGCAGCTCAGCCTGGTTTTCTTCCCTGTCAACTCAGACTCCAAAGATTTTTCTTTCTTGTTTCCTTTTCTATTTTGAGTGAGTGTCGATGTTTTTTGTGTGTTCTTTCTTTCCTTCTTGCAGAGGCTGTGGTCAGTAAGTACCAAAATGTCTTTTTGTGTCTTTTCAAAACATTCATATATGATATGCTTTTCTTCTTCAACTTGGACACTGATCTCTGGTTTATAACTAGTATTTAATAATAAGTTAATATTTCATATTAACATACTAAAAATGGATACTAATAACAGCTTACTTATAAGAACTGTATAATATATGTATACACACACTATATTAACTCTTTACTTAGCGTGTGTCATAAAATTTTTCTTCATATTATTTACCTAAGATTATAATTTAGTCATTATGCTTTCAAACAATATTGGATTAGAACATATGAGAAAGAATTATAATTTATAGCATTTATTTTATATGATAGAACATATATCTGTTTAAATAATTATTAATTATCTACTCTTAAGAACTTGACTTATTCATTCTATGCATTTCTACAGACTTAAGAAACTCTTAAAAATGCCAAGAAGGAAGTTAAATGAATATGAAAATGGAGAGCTTAGTTTCCATGGAGATTTAAAAATCAATCAAATTGAAATGGATATTCAGATTAATATGCTAAAACATAAGGTAATTTTTAATCAGTTTTGGGACCCAAAAGTCACTTAATTTGGGGAAATAGAAATCACTCCATGCTTTGAGCAGTGAAACGCAGATTTGTCTCTTAATGTTTTAGATTTGATACCAGTAAAAAAGACAGCTTTTTCCGATATCATTTTTCCATAAAAAGGGCACACTGTTGACTGTCTGTGTCTTGAACCATGGCTAGTGATCTGAAGCTGAGCAGCACACCATTACCCCAAAGCATCCGTTATTTTTTGGTGACAGCTTTATTGAAATATAATGAACATACCATGTAGTTCACTCATTTAAACTGTACAATTCAGTGACTTTTAGTATATTCAAAAAGTTATACAGTTACCACCACAATCAATTTTAGACCATTTTCATCACCCTATAAAGAAACCCTATACGTTTTAGCCATCACCCTGTGCCAGTTTTCCCTTCCTCATATTCCCAGCCCTAGTACCACGACTGTACTCCCTGTTTCTATAGATTTGCCTATTTTGGATATTTCATGTCAGTGGAATCACAGAATATGGGGTCCTTTGTGACTGCCTTCTTTCATTCAGCATAATATTTTTAAGGTACATCTGTTTTGTAGCGTGGATCAATACTTCATTTCTTTTTATTGCTGAATAATATTCATTTGTATGGACATACCACGTTTTATTTATCCATTCATCAGTTGATGGACCTTTGGGTTGTTTCCACCTTTTTGGCTATTGTTAATAATGCTGCTGTGAACATTCATGTCCAAGGTTCGGTGTGAACATATTTTTTTCATTTCTTTTTGGAATATACTTATGAATGGAATTGCTGTATCGTATGGTAACTCTGTTTAACCTTTTGAGGAACTGCTGTACTGTTTTCCAGAGTGGCTGCCCCATTTTACATTTTTATCCAAAGTGTGTAAGCATTCCAATTTCTCTACATGCCCGTCAACACTTGTCATTACCGTCTTTCTGATTATAGCCATCCTAGTAGGTGTGAAGTGGCATCTCATTGTGGTTTTGATTTGCGTTTTGCTGATGACTAATAATGTTGAGGCACTTTTCATGTGCTTATTGTCTATTTGTGTATCTTCTTTGAAGAACTGTCTATTCAACTTTTTGCCCATTTTTAAGTTGGATTGTCTTTTTATTATTGAATTGTAAGAGTTCTTTTTGTATCCTAGATACAAATCTTCGATCGGATATAGGATTTTCAAGTATTTTCTCTCATTCAGGAGCTTGCCCTTTCCCCTTCTTGATGGTGTCCTTCAAACCACGGAAGTCTTTAATACTGATGAAGTTCAGTTGGTCGATTTTTGTCTTTTGGTGTCATATCTAAGAATTGCCAAATCCAGTCATGAAGATAAACACCTGTGTTTTCTTCTAAGAATTCTGTAGTTTTAGCTCTTGCATATTGAGTTAATTTCTACATATGGTATGAGGTAGAGGTCTAATTTTATTCTTTTGTATGTGGATATTCTGTTGTCCCAGTACCATTTGTTAAAAAGACTCTTCTTGTCTCATTCAATTATTTGGCACTCTTAAAATCAGTTGGCCATAAATGTGGGGCTTTCCTTTTAGATCCTCAATGGTAATGCATTGATCTATATGTCTGTCCTATGCCAGTACCAAGTCAGATTTTATGAGAATTCTTTCTTAGTCATCTTGCATATTACCAGTTGTTTTATGTAATAATAAAAAGTCAGTGTAGTGGAATGTCTTTAACTCTACTTCCGTGGAGGTTTTTTGCCTTTTGAAGGAGCCTGTGGCCAGCTTATGCCTCACTGACCCCATGACATGATGGGAAGTAGGTTTACAAAGGTAAAGTCCATTCCTTTTTTTCTCCCTCCATTCAGACCTTTAGTCTCTCACCCAATGCCTCCCACTTCACTCCAGTTTCCATCAAATCTTGGTCACGAGATCTGCTGACTTAGTCTGCTATCTGCTTCATTATGTTTAGCTCATTATAATTCATAGACTCACCCATACGTTTCACCATCTAGGAGGAGATTAAGTCTGGGCTGTCAGCTTTCCTCATTGGAAGTCTCTCTAAGCCATCATGTTGCAATTCACAATTAAATCATCTTTTGACGTGTTTCTTGTGTATAACACTCGTGCTGATCTTGTTCTTGACATAGATTCTGAATTCTCAGAAACCACAGTTCCCTGTATCTACCTTCTTTTATTTAAAAAGAAAGAGATGCATAGCTGTACTTTATAGCTTTACACATAATGAATAGAATAACTATTTCATCCCATCCAAAGAAAAAATTTTAAGAGTATAGCTGTTAAAAACCAGGTAGGGCTTCCCTGGTGGTGCAGTGGTTAAGAATCTGCCTGCCAATGCAGGGGACAATGGTTCAAGCCCTGGTCCGGGAAGATCCCACATGCCATGGAGCAACTAAGCCCATGCGCCACAACTACTGAGCCTGCACTCTAGAGCCCTCAAGCCACAACTATGGAACCTGTATGCCACAACTATTGAAGCATGCGCCTAGAGCCCGTGTTCCACAACAAGAGAAGCCACTGTAATGAGAAGCCTGTGCACCTCAACGAAGAGTAGCCCCTGCTCGCTGTTAACTAGAGAAAGCCTGTGCACAGCAACGAAGACCCAACACAGCCAAAAATAAATAAAATCAATTTTTTTTAAAAAAGGTAATAATCAATTTATCTGGGACAAATAATAGATTAGTAATTTGAATTTCAAAATTTCAAAGCCAGTTTGTGTGATATAGAGAAGCACTGTGGTACAGTGTAAAAATGAGATAGTCCTACCTTCCCTGACAAACAAGCTTTAAGTAAGGTAAAGGAAAAATTGTATTTAATTATATACTGCCAAAGGACACTGCATTTGTTTTACTACTGAGAAGATTAAAAATGCTTCCATGATGTTTTATTTCTTCTCTGAGGAAAGGACAATGAAGATTGAGTCCTAGATTAATAAATATTCAAAGCTGCCTATCCCTTAGAATTTCAGTTCATTGAGATGAGGTAAAAGAGTCTGATTTTGGTAATTAAACTGACGATTTCTAGTTGTTTTTCAACTATGATACTTCATATGTCTCCTTGCTTACCAACCTTCCTTATCTTCAAACTTGAGGGGAAATTCTGAAGAGGCATACCTGCCTATCTGTAAGAAATTGTAAGTGAAGGGAACCTGCCAAAAACTTCCTCCTGAATAGTTCTTAGGTCTTTCTTCTAGTTATCTGCTTCTTCTCATCAGCACTGTTTGTCATTTTAAATTAATCTCGACATTTATTAGATTCCAGTTTATAGGAAACCAATTTCTACTGTGTCAAAGTTATGTTTCTTATTATCTCTTTTTTTATCCACTTTTCTATCTGTTTTTTTCCTAAAAATCTCCTCAAAGTTTAGTAGCTTAAATAAGCAACGTTTATTTTGTTCACAATCTATACTTAGGAAAAGCGTAGCCAGGAGAGCTGGCCTCTCTTCCCCTCAGTTGGAACACCTACCCTGAACACCGAGGCTCTCTTTGTGGCCTGAGCTTCTCACAACATGGGGCTGGGTTCCAAGGTTAAGAGCCAGGCAGAAGCTGTGTTGCCTTGTCTAACCTCGCCTCGCAATTCACACAGCATCTCTTTCACCATATTCTGTTCATTAGGAATAAGTCGCTTATGCTTGGCCCATAGTCTACCTTTTTTTATGGAATAAATTTTTTAAAAAACTCATGGATACATTTAAAAACCAGCATAATCTACCCACTGGCCACAATTTTTTATATTCCTTCCACGTGAAGAATACACTTATCCCTACTCAGTTCCCCCACAAATCTCAATTGTTATGGTGTCAGGCTCAGGCTTGAGTCCAGGATCTTACCATCTTTCACCAGGTACGGATGGGGATGAGGCTCCTGGGTGTGGTTTCTAGAGTATAGCCCCTTGAGTACCAATCCTCTCAGTACTAAGACTTGAGAGCTAAAGGGACAAGTTTTCTGCCACCCACATACCCAACATTCTGTTAAACTGCTAAAGACTCTCCCATTCAGAAATGGAAAATGGAAGACATGCTGGTCCATAGCAGTTCTGAAATACAGCCTGATACCTGCTGCCAGCTCTTTGGTTAGGACTTAGTCCCGACCATGGAAGTGATTCTCCTTTGCTGTACCCTCTGAGCTCTTTGTTCTGTCCTTTTCGTAAGAAATGACCTGTGTTTGCAGCTGAGTAGTGTTTCTCAAGCCAGCAAGGGAAGAAAATTGCACTGAAACCTGGAGGAAGGGGGACTTATAGAACTTCTAAGAAAATCCCAAAGGCCTCTTCTCATTTTGTACTGTCTTGGTCTCTGTTAATCCAAGCTAGCAAGCAGTGTTTTTGCTACCACAGTTCTCTTTAAAGCTTTGAGTGTCCTGTGAATTTTATTGGGGTTCATGCCATTGGAAAAGCTACCCTCCCAAATCTTTTTGAGATAAGCTCTTCCCCTTGGGCTTCTTGTGAAGCTGTTGTAGGACGGGAAACTTTGTAGTATGATGCCTTTAAAATTCTTATGCTTTTTTTAAGATCCTTAAAGGAATTTGAGGCACCAACTTAAGTCTTTACAGGGTGTTAATAAAGGGTTCTACAGTCTTGGCTTTATCTTTAGACCATGTTTTCCTGGCAGCACCCTAAATCTGATCTTAGCCCAGAACCTATTTCTCTGTTTTAGCATTATTTGGGCATGTGGAGATGCTGTAAATGGGATACAGATATTTGAACCCAATGAGTCCTGGATCCTTTATATTTAATAGTCTTTTTTTTTTTTTAGCTTATCCCTCTCATCAATTTTACTTTCAGCTGCTTTGTAGCTAGAGTCCCCCTTCCTCCAGGTTGCAGTGTCATTTCCTTCCCTTGCCTAGAAGCTGTCACCTTCAGCCTCTTCAAGGGCCGTCAGGCTTCCATTAACAGTCTTACGAAGCCGTGGGAATTTCGTGAGATAAGTGTCAAAGAATTTGTAGACGTGTTTTAAAACTACCACATCCACCTGACCTTGTCTTACCAAATAATCATTCTGTCTAAAGGGAAGTTCTTCCCAACTGAGTGTCGTTGAAATTCCAGCAAGTTTTTTTGTTTGTTTTGTTTAGTATGTTCTCTTATTCTGTAGAAAGTAACAAAGAATTACAAGAATTAACGGCACTTTTTCGTTCAGAAAAATGTATGGATCATCTCGCTAAACTATTACACTGGGAGATGTGATTTCTCCTTAACCCTGTGAAGCATTTCTCCTTGGAATGCAATTCAAATTAGCATAAAATATTTGTAGTTCAGAAAAAAGGCTTATGGTATTAGAAGCCATATTTACAAGACTCATTAGAGTCTGATTTTCAGAGTCTTATTTTGGGAGGCATTTATTAATTCAGCCCTAAATAACTCAATATGATATCCCTAAAACTTTAAAAATCATGGAGGGTTAAGTTGAGGGTGGGGAAGGAGTAAGAGACTTTCTACTAAGAGGTGACTTATAGTCATTTTATGGAGGAAAGACGTGAAACAATAGAAGAATAAAAGAGTATAAAATCAAATGCAAATGTTGTGTAACAATGATGACAGTAAAGGATATATATTTGTGGCTCTTGGTGGTTTGAACGTTTTTCTTCATTTTCTTAGTAACTGAAGGTCCTACATGCTACAATATAGACACCATTTTATTGTAACTGAATTTATTTTAAAAGTTGATACTGGTTTTGAGTTAGGCTATTCTCAGTCTACGTCCCTAATTACCAAACGATTTTATTTTATTCATGCAGATTGATGACCTTACAGCAGAACTGGAAACTGCATCTTCAAAATGTCTACATCTGGGTGCAAAAAATCAAGTTCTTCAACAGGAGTTATTATCTATGAAAGTAATGCAAAAGAAATGTGAAAAACTAGAGAAGAATAAAAAGAAGTTGGAACAAGAAGTAGTGAACCTCAGAAGTCATATAGAAATGAATATGATAGAACACAGTCAAGTAGAGCAGTATAAACGGGAGATTGAAGAAAGAGCAAGACAGGATATAATAGAAAAATTAAAAGAAGTCAACCTATTTTTACAGGTTAATTTTTTGATCTGTAATGTGCTTTAATTCACTTCACTATAAATTACATTTGGATGTATACATTTTATGTGTTTCTTCTACTTCCCTTATAGCAGTTTGTTTTGTAAATTCCTGGAAGGAAGGTGGCATTTGTTTCTCCCTTTAAATATTTCGGTTTCCACCATTATTCTCACTAACTTGATCTTTCAGAACGATTCTCACTAGAGAATCATTTTATTTTTAAGACCAACTGGTATAAAACAAAACTATTAGGATGAAAAGAAAATACTGTGATTTAGAAATTGTACTATACTCTTGGATTATTCTTAGTTGTATTGTTCAATTTAAAAATTTTTAAATTGATCCTATTATTCTTTGAATTATCAGATTACATGAGTACAAATATAAGAATGATCCAACTTTAATTTTATAATTAGGATTTAAGTCAGTTTACATTGATGATAAATATTTGTAAAGTTCAGCTTTTTTTTCACATTTAAAATTGCTCTCTGAATCATTGACGCAAAACTAAAGGGCACAAATATACTATAATTATTCAGGTTATAATTATTTTAAACATGTATCTTTTTATTTTACTTTAGACACAAGCAGCATCTCAAGAAAACTTAGAGCAGTTAAGAGAGAATAATAATGCTTCAGTAAGAAGTCAGATGGAACTCAGAATTAAAGATCTGGAATCTGAACTCTCCAAAATGAAAGCTTTTCAAGAAGATTCTAATAAATCAGAATTGGAAAAATATAAGCAACTCTACCTCGAAGAACTAAAAGTTAGAAAGTCATTGGCAAATAAACTAAACAAGTAAGTCAAAACATAGAATCATAGAAAATAAATTTAAATTTAGCTCATTAATTTGCCTCTAAAGCATAATTTTTATTGAGCCAGGTTCATGAGATTAGTAGGAAGTGAAAGCTAACTAGATAGTATAACTTTGGAAAATGATGTTAGTAAGTGAAGTCACCTTTAAAATGTTAGTCCAGTTTGCATCTCCCCACCTTTTTGTTGGTTTTACATAACTTTATTTTTTATATTTTCATATGTTGGGTTGGCCAAAAAGTTCGTTTGTGTTTTCCCGTAAGATGTTACTGGAAAAACCCAAACGAACTTTTTGGCCAACCCAATAGTTAACCTGATTTAGTCTTTAAGCTAAGTATTTTTGAAACTTTGTAGTTTAAATAAAATTTCTTGTTGGAATTCCCGTAAATAGAAATATTAACGAGTTTAATTATTTTTTGGAAGATTACAGCTTAAACGCAAAGCGTCACATTTTAGCATTTGGTAAATTTACTTTCTTGATTATGATCTTTGGTATCACCGCTAGAGGGCGCCCTGAGACAAACTACTGTATTTGAAGTTTTTCTGCTCTACATAAAGTCATGCTTGTGAAATAAGGGGAAGGTAACAGGGGCGAAGGGCCGTATAATTCACAAAGTGTCTAAAAATAACACGGTGGCCTGCGTGAGGGGGTGCGTGGAAGACCGCAAGGGCAGATCCCACCCCCAGTGCCTCAGTAACAGTGTTACCGGTACCTGTCCGCAGCCTGTTAGGAACCGGGCCGCACAGCAGGAGGTGAGCAGTGGGCGAGCCAGCAAAGCTTCACCTGCCGCCCCCCATCGCCCCCCATCGCTCGCATTACCGCCTGAACCATCCTGACAGCCCCCATACACCCCCATCCATGGAAAAGTTGTCTTCCACGAAACTGGTCCCTGGTGCCAAAAAGGTTGGGGACGGCTGCACTAGATCATTCCTCAGTGCCGAACGCTTAATTTCTCTGAGGTAATGAGTGAAATGTGTATACAGGGGTGGTGAAAGCAAATGCTTGAAAATGTCTTTAAGGGATGGTTTGGTTTTTCGTCCCTGAACTAAAGGTGGGTGTCTAAGTGCAGCCATCGCAGAAGGCAGCGAGCGTCACCTGTTAAGCCGTCTCCGTCACTGACACCATTTCTCTCCTCTCCCGACTTTGACTGACTTGTTAGTTCAGGATCCCCCAGACACATATATACTTCTTTAGAACAATTTTACACCTACAGTTGTTTATAGTAGGTCTGCTCTGAGCCATTTTCAGTGTTAAAACGTGGTTTAATGGGACATTCCATTTACTATTATGGCAATTTAAAAAATGCAAATCATTTAGGAAAAATGAAATGAATGAAACTGGTGTTTTGCCATCTTCCCAGGGCTAATGAGAGGCTGGCAGAGATCAGTACCAAACTACTGGTGGAGAAACAGCAGAACAGATCTTTACTCAGCACTCTTACTACGAGGCCAGTCCTGGAGCCACCTTGTGTAGGAAGTCTTAATAATAGTTTAGTGCTCAATAGAAATCTTACTCCAGGAGAAAACTTAGAGATTTCTACCTCAAGTTCACGCCCTTCAAATAAGAGCATGGAGATTTACTTGACCAAGGTTAGTGATATTATCCTTTTTTCCTTGGGTTTCAGATTTCTGATAATAATTCTTGTTTTTAATTTGGTGAAATTCTGAATTGTTTATTTGACTTACACACACGAAGTAAAAGCCATAATTGTGCTAATAAAGAGACAGAAATTTTATGATTTTTTTAAAGTCCCTGGATTTCTCATTTTCAAGAGAGATTTATCATTAACTTTATTCAGTAAATGTAATTAAACTGACAAATTTTAAATTTCTTGAAAAACTGCAGTTAAATTCTATTTTAGAAATTAAATATTATTGCCTAATAACCAAAGATATACTTTCTAATTGATTTCAGTTTGACAATGGTTCATAATCATTTTCAAGTTTTGCTGCACCCTAGTTTTTCTACCCCTAAGCATAAGTGAATGATTGGCATCCAAACACTTAACCATATATGGATTTTTTTTTTTATTTAAAGGAATCCTAGATAAATCCTTTTTGTGAATTAAATAGACTTGTAGCACTAAATAGGTTAATTTTTAAGTTAAAATTTTTTGTCATTTTCATACATGAGAGTGCATCCTTAGTTGCTGTTTTACTTAGAGCATTTTTATTGAATTTTTATAAAATGTCTTGCTGAGCAATTGTAGAACATTTCTAGATACGTAAATAAAGCAAATATTTAAATTTTTAAAATGAAGTCCACTTATCTCTCTATCTTGCCATCACCTGGATGAATGATGACTATGATGGGGAGTCTTTAAATTGCAACTAGTTTTCATTGTGTATCATTGTTATTAAAATATCCATCTCACTCAGTGCACAGGGGTTTATGGTTTTGATGGTGTTTTCATGATGTTCTTGATGCAGAGAAAAGTAGCCCTTGTTAAATGAAGTCTCAACCTGTTTTCTCATTTGGCTTCACGTCGTAACAAATCATAGAAGAGCAAAGCTAAGGTTTCTTAGACAGTGCTGTGGCTAAGTTGGGTCTAAGTGCTTCAGAGCCATGAAACTGGACTCCAGGGTCAAAAAGAAAATGCATGTCAAGCCCTCTGTCACTTGCTAAGCATGATGTAAACTTAGAATGTTCTCATGAGTTGTCACCCAAAAAATCAGACGATGTATCATTTTACAAGGTGAAGATGAAAGAGTGTGTGAATGCAGAAACAATGTGAGAGAAAAATTTCTGCAGGAAATTTTTCCTTTAATTTTTTTGGAGGAAAGAGGTGTTTATTTTTTTAGTAATTCTAGATAAATCGAAAAATAGTTTATTTTAAACTCAATGTTGTAGTCACTAGGTATACATAGTTCCCTTGTGGCGTCTTTGCCAAATCGTGCTGGTTTTAATAAGAGAGATTGAAGAGCACTACTTACTCTGTCAAGATGCAAAGACATGTCTCCATAATCACTACAGAATGCCGCGGAAGAGTTATTATACAGTTGTTGTTCACATAATTCTTAGTAAGACTTACAGAAAGAAGGTGCCTTCTGGAATTGCTAGGAATATAATTATTTCTACTAGGAAAACATAAAATAATACTATGAGAGGTGTTAACGTACTGTCTAAAATGATAGAAAGGGGTGGGTTTTTGGATGGGACATTACAAAACAATAGCCTTCTAAAGGTTTTAGCTATGATTCTACAAAGTAAAATGTTAAAAATGGCATTAGGATTGCATTTGTTTATCAGTCTCCTTTATTTGCAAGGTTTTAACATTTTGGACTATTCCTACTGTGAAGTTTTATCTTACTCAGCATTTTTCCCTAACTTTAAGGAAAATAATTATAGCAAAGTACTACTCTAGGTCTGTGGTTTCAGTTGCGCTGGTTGTAGCAGCAAGCTTTCTCCATGTACCTAACGCTTAGATTTATTACCTCCCTCACCAGTATATGAAGTTCAGTCTTATCAGTTGATACCATTGTGGGGGTAGGAGATTACTACGTATCTGTCTTGCTAATTTTACCCTCAGTTTTCACATTCTAGTTAATTCTGGGATGTTTTGTCCTATATATCAGAAGTAATTTTACAGTTTTTTTAATTGTGTTATTTAATTATATTATTATAAAATACAAAAAGTTAACATTAACCAAAACAGCTATGTCACTGTTAGATTTTCTTGCACATAGAATTTTTTCAAGAACTGAAAACTTAAAAATCTATTCCAGACAATTTTATGACAGACACAATTTCACTGGTTTAAAGATTTTTTTATGTTCAAGAGTTTTTAGGTATTTGTGTGCCAAACACGATGCATGGCCACAGTAGTTAATAAATGCCCTTTAAATCTGTCTTAAGTAGGAGGACTGCATTTTACATTGACTGATTTTGGACTTTTGGTGCATTACTGACACTTTCAAGATTTTTCTAATGATTTATTTAAGTAATTTAAAAAATTGCTCAAATGTCCATTCAGTTTAGCAACTGTCTTTCTAAATGTGGTCATACAAATGCACTGAAGCTAAAACAATTAATATTCCTAAGACTTTGACTTTTTATATGACACAACATTTTGTGTCTCACCAGAATATTGAGTCACATTTCTTTTAAAAAAAATAGGCCTCCTGTTTACATCACCAAGGCAGTGCCTGTCCACTCTGAGTTTTAACTCTAATCAAATTACCACAGTAGTTAAGCTAGTTTCTCATAAGGCACAGGCAGAGTGCAATAAACTTGTTTATTGTCTCAGTTTATTATATCAGTATAATCCTTCTTGTTCCCACTTCATTTTGTCCACATGGACAAATGAGTAGGCATTTTATCTTTTGAAAGATAGAGGTAATAGTTCAACTTCTTAACAGTTCTTTTTCTTTCATTCATTTTTTTTTCTGTACTTAGTTTTTCAGCTCCTTGATCTACAAATTCTTCCTCAGTTCTTCTCTCTGCAGCAAAATACATGCACTTAATATCTACAGACTGCCAAGTGTAATTTCCTTCATACATTAGCCTGCTTACAATTGGATAATGAATGGAAGTGGTTTAAATGACTTGATTTTATTACATTTTCATGACATTTAAAATGAGTGATATCAAATTTTTAAAGTATCAATAATTACTGAAAATAAATTAACTTTGGAAATGAGTGTGCGTGTGTCTGTGTGTGGTGTGTATATATTTATCAAATTGGTCTTAAAAAGAGAGTGCAACATGATTTTCCAGCCTGCAGTCTCAGATATAAGTTAACAGTAATACATTATGGTTGGGTGAACGAACACATACTTGTTGTGCTTCATATTGTTACTGGCTTCACGACGTTTCTTTCTAAAATCTTCCTTTCACCTCTCCCCTACTTTATAGTGGGGGTTGTTTTGAACAATGTACGTTAATTATAGAGTCAGGGAAGAAGAAGAAAACGTTCCCTCGGTGTCGTCTGGTCCTCTGCCTTGTTGGAGCTGTGGTGGGTAGGTGGCAGATGATACTTCTCTTCCCTTTCTGAGTTCAGCACGCGGGAGTCAGCAGCTGGAGATCAACTAAGGAGCTTTGTTACTGACACATAACTGACGAATTGGAGGACGTGCTTTAGGTGTGCAGTCACAGTGGGCCTCGGGATACTTCATCCCAAATTAGGCCTGAGGGGAGGAAGCAAATGCTTGACCCCTCCCCAGGGCAGGCTGCTTACTGCGGGCGTGAGAGCAGACCCCAGTTCCCGGTGCTGAGGGCACACACACCTTCTCAGAGAAGAGATTCGGAAGCAAGCAAGCACTTCTCAGTTCCTTCTCCCAAATTCACCCATTGGGTAAATCTCCCCTCCTCTCGTGAGGAGGGTAGGAGTGTAAGTCCTCACGTTGAAACTTTAGGCCAAGGAATTAGCCTGTAATTTCTGACTGGATTTAAATTCTAATTGAGATTACACTCATGGTTTTTGTACATACAAACTAATGATGAGAGATTGAAGTATGCTAGATGGTAAAGAGAAATCTGTTTTGTGTTTTAAATTTTGCCATAAATAACCCGCAACGTGGTTCATTTGTTGACTCATTTCGGTAAACCAAGTTTTATTTGGAGGAAACGAATATCCTTTTAAAGAAGAATCTCCTCAATTTTGGCCTGTGTGATTCAACTAAAGATTTTCTCCTTCAAGTTCCCTGTCCTGTGGTTAAAAAAAAAAAATCTGTGCTTTATAAATTAAATATATTGACTGCTACTAATAGGAGTTATGACAATTTATTCTTGTTCATGCCTTTAAAACATAATTTAGTTAGAAAGCTACTATTTCATGTCTCATGCATCAAATGTTATTGAGCTACATGACAAACTTTTACATATTCATTTTCTCTGAGTTATAGTTAAAAATCTATGTGTTTTTTTTTCTTAATCTGAGGAAGTAGCTGGCGTAGAACTCTCTCTAGACTCAGTGAGAAGGCTGTTGGCTTTGTGACACGTTGTCTTTGTGACAAAGTCTCTCTGAGCCTTTGTTACCTCTTTTGTAAAATTAGGGACTTTGACTAAATCAATGACTCTCATACCTTAAAAAATTTTTTTTCAAGGAAAAGAACCTTTCTTTTTTTTTTTTTTTTTTTTTTGCGGTATGCGGGCCTCTCACTGTTGTGGCCTCTCTCCCGTTGCGGAGCACAGGCTCCGGACGCGCAGGCTCAGCGGCCATGGCTCACGGGCCCAGCCGCTCCACGGCACATGGGATCTTCCCGGACCAGGGCACGAACCCACATCCCTTGCATTGGCAGGCGGACTCTCAACCACTGCGCCACCAGGGAAGCCCCCTTTCTTTTTTTAAAAAAAATTTTTTTTGCATGAAACTGTATTATATAAAACAGAGACAAATATAGAGCTTTTTAGCTAAAGGAGTGGCTGGAGACCCTGAAGCTGTGACTTCTTTGTCCTTCAATCCTGCAGTGTCCTCAGTGGGACTTTCCATTTCTATGGGACATAGTTTGGAAACTACCAGTTGTGAGAGAATCCTTCTAACTAAAAATCTTTAGAATTAAAACTTGCTGATATATTGTTTTCCCATGTATAATTTTCGCACCTTTCTGTGGTTTTGTTAAATGGAAAAGTTTAAAGAAAAATGCAGGTGTGAAAAAAAAAAATGCAGGTGTGTTCTCCTTATTCATGTTCGACTTCCAACTACTTCCTCCAGCTGAACATGATCCTCACCTAGAAATCAACATGAGGGTCTCGGAAGTACATATTGAGGAAAAGAGCTTTTGGGGGAAAAGAGAGTAATCTTACACAGGTCATTCCCTAATTCAACGCGTGTAAAAACGTGACCTACATTTTGCAGTGTTTATTAATGGTAATAAAATATCATTTCAGTAAAGGCTTCTTCCTTCATCTGTTATGAATTATTAATTTCACAAAACCTGTCTAGTAATGTTGTCACATTATTCATTTTACAGGGCCTCTCTGTAGTGCTGTTGTCAGAAAAGTGTTATGGAAAACAGTCTCTGAAAATATCGGGAAACCTGCTAGCCAAAAAATTTGTCTTCGCACCTAAAATTTACAAAGGCGTTGGCTATCATGATATCATTATCATCACAGTGTTTATTATGTTCAGTATACTATTTTAGACCCTGTTTAGTGAGAGGGTGCCTTTTATAAGAAAGATTTTTAAAAGAACACTCTAGGTGGAGACACTTGTAATACAGTTTGAAATGTTCCCACACATTTCATAATTAAGTAGATAACTGTAATTAGTCAAATGTTTCAAAAAGTTGGCCCTAATTTCTAGAATGGAAACAAAGTTACAGTTAAAGAATTATGTATTGTTTTCCTTGTTTCTAATTCTAGAAAGTCATGAATCAGAAACTGAGTTTGAAAACTGGCTCTAGCCTCTACTTTTCCTTTCTTCAAGCAGATTTTCTGAAATAAATGTTTTAGTCCTAATATAGACAGCAAAATACCTTTACTTAATTTTTTGCCAGTAGAATTTTGATATGACATTACAACAGAACCATTTTCTTCATTTTATGTATTTAAGATTCTATGCTGAAAAATTATTACCATAGAACATACCTTAAAATTTTAGTTTTATAGAAGTGTAAGAATGGAAAACTCATTTTAAGGAAAAATCCATTAGAGTAAAAAAAAAACTGATTAAACTTTTATAAAGAGCAATTTTTCTAAGAATTGCAAAGTAATGCATTCATTGTAATATATGACTTGAATCATTTAAACTTGTTTGTACCAATAAGATCAAATATCACCCTCTGAAATTATGTATATTCAATAGACTGATATTTATTGTACTTTTTATCAGATTAATCTAAATAACATTACATATATATGTTCTCTATTATCTAAAATCAAAATAAGTAGGAATTTATTTTATTTTATTTATGTGATTATTTTTCTATTTAAGCAATCCTCAAATTAGGTCTAGTCTCTAGAAGTATTATTTAAAGGCCACATTTCATAAGCTATACATCATTCCTACAAAAATGTCTCTTGTCTAACTTAAACATAAATAATATTTGACTTATTTCAGATGCAGCAGGAGATGGAAAAAAATATAACTAGAGAACTAGAAAAAGGTATGTTGCCGAAATTTATGAATTAAATTTAGACATTGATTTTGGAAATAAACTGTAAATATTCAGTAGTAAATGGCATCTCTTTCCATTGTTTGGATGACGGATACTATTGATAGGCTAAATATCTTTTCTTATACATATCTAATGAAAACTGTGAAAGCATGAACATTCATAATGAAAGATATCCTGATTCCTCATTTATTCATCATGTTCCATAGCTTTAAAAAAAAGTCTCAAAAAGCCTATGTATTTCTTTTTATTTCTGGCTGTATCCTTCCTCTACTTCTGCCATCCCTGTGGAACTGTCAACCTGCACACTGACACTATTAGGAAACATGGGGTTCATCAACTTCTCAAGTTTCTGGCAGTGATTAAGGCCAAAAAAACCAGACTCAAGCAGCCACGCTCGTGTAGCTGTCGCTTAGTGGCTGGCATTAAAATTTCCTGTCATTGACTTTGTCATTGGTTTATCTTTTGCTCTCAGGAAAAATTCCAAATTCCTTATATCATGGAGTAAAAACACCCAAATCAGTTTGGGTCCTGCGATAGTATTCAGCCTTATCTCTTTACTACCTTCCTCTGCCCCTTTGCTCTGCATCTAGTCAAATAGACCGCTTACAATCCCACAGGTGCTCTTCCTCACCTATAGTCTTTGTATGTGCTTCTTCCCTCCATCTCCCGTACTTTTTCCTTGTCCTTCAGGTATCCACTTACATACCACCTCCACCAAAAAGCTGACAGTATTGACACAAAGCTGGGTGTCACTTCTGAGTGTTCCTTGTACCCTCTTTTATACCTGTCATAGTATTTATGACTCTGTATGGAAATGGCCTGGTTTTTTTCCAGTTTATAGTATATGATTTTTCAGGGTGGACTGTGTTACCTTCATCTTGTAATTTCAGTGCTTGTCACAGCACCTTAGCAGATGGTTGTTGAGTAAATGAATGAAGAATGAGAAAATCAGAAGCTCTGATACTCAGCCACAAGAGCAATGAATTCATCGTGCAACCACGGGCAAATTATATAATAGTAATCTTGTATTTTGTGTTATGTCGTGTATAGATATTTTTCATTCTTCTGAACGCTTAGAAAGGTCTCAGCTTTTTTTTTTACTAACTTATATTTAGTTAACTCAAGTATTTTAGGTAAAGAATATAATCCTTTCTTTTTCTTTTCAGCTGCTGCTGAATGTGAATCTGGATCCTATAGAGCTTCTCCTCTAGGAGCTACTGATGAGTCAAATCTAAATCAGGATCTAGTTTTGAAAACATCACAAGAATATGTACAGATTTTGAAGAAAAATTATATGATCTAAAAGATAAATAGTAAAAATTTCCCTACTGGGTTGTTTGCGTAACATTTTAGTTGTTTCCCATTAAACATGATGTGAAAATCTTTATTAAAGGAAAATATTTTTGTATTAGATGTGTATGATGAAAATTTATATAGTATTTTAAACCATGTTTCTCTGCATCTAACTTACTTTTAAGCAGATTTTGTGAATCAAAACACTGTTGAGTTTTACATACTCAAACTGAGCCCTGATACCAGCACCCAGACAACCAAACTTGTCATTAATATATAGTGGTGTTGATTGATAGCTTTTTTGTATTTCCAATTTTATCACTATATATAGACCTAAAGATTTAGACAGACATCATTTGGATATACTGCTGCTACGGCTATTGTCAATGTTTGGGTTTTTTTTAAATATTATTTATTTATTTTTGTTTTTGTTTTTGTTTCTTGCGGTACGCGGGCCTCTCACCGCTGTGGCCTCTCCCGCTGCGGAGCACAGGCTCCGGACGCGCAGGCTCAGCGGCCATGGCTCACAGGCCTAGCCGCTCCGCAGCATGTGGGATCCTCCCAGACCAGGGCACAAACCCGTGTCCCCTGCATCGGCAGGCGGACTCTCAACCACTGCGCCACCAGGGAAGCCCTATTTATTTATTTTTGACTGTTGGGTCTTCGTTGCCGCATACGGACTTTCTCTAGTTGCGGCGAGCGGGGGCTACGGGCTTCTCATCGTTGTGGCTCCTCTTGTTGCGGAGCCTGGGCTCTAGGCGCGCAGGCTTCAGGAGCTGTGGCATGCGGGCTCTAGAGCACAGGCTCAGTAGTCGTGGCGCACAGGCTTAGTTGCTCCATGGCATGTGGGATCTTCCCGGACCAGGGCGAGCCCGTGTTCCCTGCATTGGCAGGAGGATTCTTAACCATTGCGCCACGAGGGAAGTCCTTATTGTCAATGTTTGATGTATTACAATTGTTATAGTGCCATAAAACTTAGTATATGTAACTTGAAACACTCATTCATAGCTCTTTCCTCATGGAGAAATAAAATTTGCCTATGACTTTTCACCTTTTCTATTTATTTACTTACTTTTTGGAAACAGTCTTAAAATTAGAGAAAAGTTCCAAGCACCAGACTCAAACAGACATTTTCATAAAACTACCATATCTTCCATATATTCTCCTAATGTAACATTTATCTTTCCTAAACGTCATTTGTTCTCCCATAAGTGCCCTTCCCTCCCCCCACCAAGAAGTCGTTTTTCAGAAGATGCCTTTCTCCTACTCCCTGTCACTTAAGTAGTATATAAGCCCCCAGTTGTAGGCAGCCCCTCAAATCACGTTTCTTTGGGAACCCCTGCATGTAGTCATACACAGTTAAATGTTTTTTTCTCATGGTAATCTGCTTTTGTCAATTTAATTTGCAGATTCCCAATTAATGAACCTAAGAGGGTAGAGGAAGTGTTTTCCTTCCCAACAATTCCAAGAGCTAAAATGTTAGTAACTCTTACTTACATCCTTTATTCCGTTTTCTTCTGTCCTTTCAGTGTACTTAGTTGGCAGAACTCTGTAAGAGATTGCTTATCATTCTCCCCACTTACCTTCACCCAGGCATCTACGTGCTGCTGAAGAAAATTATTCTTTTATTTAATTTGCATCTTCTTTCTTCACAATGTCGATTTCACATCTCCTCTCTGTAAACTTTTCACCCTGTTTTTTCCCCTCTCATGTGTACCAGGCAATCTCATTTCCCACGACAAACTTCTTGAAAGATTTGCCTGTATCCCCACCCACTCTAGGCTGTCTTCTCCTTCCCCCATTCTCTCAAAACTACTCCGAAGTCACCGATGACTTCCACATCGCTGAATCGAAGTGTCACCTTTCCAGTCCTTGTCTAACTGAATTTCTCATTCCTCTTGGCATTCAGCATAACTGACCTCTTTGAGACACTCTCCTTTTGGCTGGGCTTTTAATACTCTTTACTTTTATCCTGAATGCACGCACAGCGTATTGTGATCGGAGACAGAGTTCTTATTAGTATCTCACAGTAAATACACAGGCCTTCCTCCCTCGCCCAGGCCTGCACCTGGGGCAACATGGCGAGAACAGGTCAGTTGTTCTAAGCCAGCAGGTGAAGGGCGGGAGGAAACTGGTTTTCCCTGCTGCTTGTGAAGGGGCGGGAGTTAGCCGTCCTCCTCTCCTGGGAAGCATCTCCTCCTCACTCTGGCCTTTGGTATGTAAGTAAAACTGTTACCCACCCCAACAAGGGTCCTTCTGCCCAGTGTCGCTCCCACCAGTAGAATGAGTTGGGTTCAAAAGCAAAGGAAAGCTTTACTCTTTGATCAAAGACTGGAGAGGCACAAGCTCCTCCTCAAGAGGCCGTGGGCGGGGCTGCTTCACAGGGATCCCATCAGCAGGGGAGGGGGTGGAGTTCTCGCGGGGCAGGCGCAGGCGCAGCTGCTCCCCATCGCAGGGCCCACGTGGCCCGCCACTGCCATCTTGAATGGGGTGTTGTGTGCAGCGTTCCTACGTATGGTCGGTCCTCCCACCCCCAGCCGGAGCATTGGCACAGCAATTTCACACCCGGAACTCGGGTCTGAAGTGCGGGGTGCGAGGCCTCTGCACGAAGCACCCTGTGAGCCAGCGAAAGCAGACTAAGAACAAAGGCAAAAAAGGTTAGACTTTATTTTACTACCGAGATTCTATTTTTATTTCCTGGGAACAGCTAATGGGCTTTGCCACTGATGAAATCTCTCCAGGAGCCAGACCCGGAGTCTCCACGTTTCTGGGCCTCATTCCTCCTTGAAATGTGAATTCCTAGGGAGATGGTGCACCTTCGGGGACCTACTCAGAGCTGTAACTATTTGGTCCTCCTGGGGGGGATGAGACTTTATGAATCCTTTCAGATCAGAGCAATTAACTAGATAAATGGCTATAGATGTGAATCTCACGCTGCACAAAGTGTCTCAGAGGGCCAGGGCTTTTTACAAGATCGCTGAGAAATCCCAGGAAATTTTGCTTCCCCACAATTCCACCCCTCATTCCGGAAGGAGTTTTGGCCCCAACATCGGCCACTGTAACCAGTCCAACCAAACTTGAAATTGGTGGGCACCAAATCCTTTGGGTTTGTCTTAGCCAACACTTAATCAGAGCTACGATCAGCAGGACCCTGACTTAGCAAAAGAAGTTGGTCTCAGCTGAACTCCCCTAAATCTCAGATTCAGGCATCTAGCCGAGTCCCCCAAACCATTAGGGACTACCTTGGGAAGGCAGGTGGCTCCTCCTTGTGTTTCCATATTAAC
This sequence comes from Tursiops truncatus, assembly GCF_011762595.2. Lineage (NCBI taxonomy): Eukaryota > Metazoa > Chordata > Mammalia > Artiodactyla > Delphinidae > Tursiops > Tursiops truncatus. Next base: position 157,378,723 of record NC_047035.1, on the reverse strand, counting down.
CTTTGCTACCTGGCCCAAGGCACTGTAGGGAAGCAAAATTTGTCACCCCCAAACGTGTCTCTTTGGCACGAGAATTATTTTAGGCTGAATAATTTTAAGAAGTGGGAAGACTCAGGAAGGTCTTTCTTTTTACCACCCCCTTAACTGTTGAAGAGTTTAGATAAAGGGCCTGGTCCAAGAAGACCGCCATCACTAGAGACACCTAGAGGGAATATGGGCAAGGTGTGGTTAAGAGCACTACAGTTATTTACAGGGAGTTCCAAACATTTGCTTTTCCATCTCCATGTGAATTGCCTTCCTCCACTTTGTAGTCCCAAACCACTACCCATAACATCCTCTTTTGTCTTTAGATGAAGATGGTATTTAAGGGGAGGGTTTTAGTCATTCTGGTGAGCTACTCAGTTTTCCTGGGTCTCTCCCGTGTGTACAGGAAGTATACATGTTAGTAAGCTTTTTTTTGTTTTTCTCCTGTTAATCTGTCTCACATCAATTTTATCCTGAGACCAGCCAGACGAACCTAGAAGGATAGAGGAAGGTTTCTTTTCTCCCTGACAGCAGGTACCTTAGTACAGGTAGCGATGCTAATTTACAAGTGGCACAGACTTTGCCTCGCCTGCAAGGAAGGAATCTGTGGCAAACTCTGTTATCCATACAATACTAGCCAGTGAGCTGAAGCTCACCTGAATGCCTTCAAGCTGAGGTGGGGTCATTGTGTTAGTCATACTGCTTGCTGCAGGACCGGCCAATAAATTGAGAGACGAGTTGTTGGAGCAAGGAATAGCGACCTTATTTGGAAAGCTGGCAGGCTGAGAAGATGGCAAACTCACGTCTCAAAGAACCGTCTAGCCTGAGTTAGAATTCAGGCTTCTTTTATACTGAAAGGGGAGGGAGTAAAGTCAAATACTTCCTGGTTCCCATCAGCCTCCTGGGGGGATGTGTTAATTTCTTCCTCCCTGCAGTCATTCACAGGTGGGCCTGGTCAGCATGCTTCCTGGGAGCTAAACAAAGGTACTTTAGCTTAATGCTCATTACCTGGGAGGCAGGGTTCCCAGAGATGGGCCATTGTGTATAACTTAAGCTTATAGGCAACATCCCCTCCGTGATTAACTTGTAATAGAATACGAAGGTTCTTCACTTTGTATGGTATTGTACAACTGTTCACTTCAGCAGAAATCAGGGACAAATTTCATACTGCCTTTTGTGAAAGAAAAATAAAAACGGAGTCGGTAATGCTCCTTAAAGAGGGCTCTCTAAAGTGGAGCTGGGAGGCCATTAAGGGGTGTGACATATGCAAGTCTCAGCCTGGATGGAATCTGACCTTTTGACCATTTATTGTCCTAATGAAGTCATCCAGAACATCTGCCAGAAACTCAAGATACTTCTTGGACCCTACCCTAAAATAACTTGTGATCCCTTAAGGACAAGTATTTCCTGACTCATATCAGAGTCAGTCATAATTCTCATCAGGCCATTTTTGTCAACGTGTGGCTTTTTCTCTTTGTAAGCCCCTGACTCTCTCTCGGAACACTCAGTTTTACGTGAATCTGTGTCTCCCGAATTGAAATTCTTTTTTGTTCCTTCCAGTTTTATTGAGATATAATTGACATGAAGCACTGTATAATTTTAAGGTGTACAGCATAATGATTTGACTTATGAGATGATTACCACAATATATTTTACTATAATTATAAACATAACTATATCCCTGTTGCCAGGATATAGTGAAACATAACTATAGCCCTGCTGCTGGGATATAGTAAAATTATTAGTCAGTGTTCTCCAGAGGGGAAAGAAAAACAGTATGGGATTACCTATCTATCTATCATCTATCTATCTATCAATATCTATCTGTCTCTGTCAACAGGTCTGAAATCTGCAGGGTGGGCCTGCAGGCTGTAAATTCAGGGAAGAGCTGATGTTGCAGTCTTGAGTCTGAATCCCCAGGACAATAGTCTGGAAACTCAGGCAGGGTTTCTATGCTTCAGTCTTGTAAAGAGTTCATTCCACTTTGGGGAACCTCAGTCTTTGCTCTTAAGACCTACTGATTGGATGAGGCTCATGGACATTATGGAGGGTAATCAGCTTTATTCAAAGTTACTGATTTAAATACTAATCACATTTAAATACACCTTCACAGAGGGGACTTCCCTGGTGGCGCAGTGGTTAAGACTCTGTGCTCCCAATGCACGGGGCCCGGGTTCGATCCCTGGTCAGGGAACTAGATCCCACATGCACACCATAACTAAGAGTTTGCATGCCACAACTAAGGACCCTGTGTCCCTCAACTAAGGAGCCCACCTGCTGCAACTAAGACCTGGTGCAACCAACCAAATAAATAAATAAATAAAATCATTTCCTCAAAGAATACTTAATGGTATGGTAAAGTGCTCCAAATGTGATGTTTATAAAAGTAGGATACAAAACTGTATTTAAATATATATATCTATTTAAATACCTTCATGGAAACATCTAACTTGTGTTTGACCAAACAGCTGGGATCATAATCTAGCCAAGTTGGCACATAAATTAACTATCACACCGGGCAGATATTTTAACTATCAACTTTAAGAAGAATATTGAAATATTCTAAAATTTTTCCAGTTCTAGGCTAGGTTTTATGGAGAACCTATAATGCAACCTGTATATTCCTTCCTGCCCCCCTGCAAGAGTTTTTTGTTTTAATTTTTAAAATTTTTTATTAGAGTATAATTGCTTTACAATGTTGTGTTAGTTTCTGCTGTACCATGAAGTGAATCAGCTATATGTATACCTATATCCTCTCCCTCTTGGACCTCCCTCCCTCGCCCCGACCCCCATCCCACCCACCTAGGTCATCACAGAGCACTGAGCTGAGCTTCCTGTGCTTTATAGCAGGTTCCCACAAGCTAGCTATTTTACACATGGTAGTGTATATATGTCAATCCTGATCTCCCAGTTCATCCCACCCTCCCCTTCCTTCCTGTGTCCACATGTCCATTCTCTACATCTGTGTCTCTATTCCTACCCTGCAAATAGGTTCATCTGTATCATTTTTCTAGATTCCACATATATGCATTAATATATGATATTTGCTTGTCTCTTTCTGGCTTACTTTACTCTGTAACAGACTCTAGGTCCATCCACATCTCTACAAATGACCCAATTTCATTCCTTTTCATGGCTAAGTAATAGTCCATTGTTTATACGTACCATATCTTCTTTATCCATTCTTCTGTCATTGGACATTTAGGTTGTTTCCATGTCCTGGCTATTGTAAAGAGTGCTGCAATGAACACTGGGGTACCTGTGTCCTTTTGGATTATGGTTTTCTCAGGTTATATGCCCAGTAGTGGGATTGCTGGGTCATATGGTAGTTCTATTTGTAGTTTTTTAAGGAACCTCCATACTGTTCTCCACAGTGGCTGTATCAATTTACATTCCCACCAACAGTGCAAGAGGGTTCCCTTTTCTCCACACCCTCTCCAGCGTTTATTGTTTGTAGATTTTTTGTTGATGGCCATTCTGACCGGCGTGAGGTGATACCTCATTGTAGTTTTGATTTGCATTTCTCTAATAATGAGTGATGTTGAGCATAGAAGTTTGTTATTGATTTTGTTACCAAACCAAACTTGGGTCCACTTGCCCGATGCACAGCAAAGATAATCTACTGACACCAGGTTGTGATGAAGGAAAGTGTGGCGTTTATTCCAAGGTGCCCAACGTGGCGCCAAGCAAGGAGAACAGACGGCTCAGGCTCCGTAGACCCAAACTCTCCGATGGCTTTCAGGGAAGGGTTTTTAAAGGCAACATTAGGGGTGAGGATGTAATGTGCCAGATGAGCTTGTGTACGTCCTTCTGGATTGCTTGGCGGTGAGGTAACAAGGTGGTGTTTTGGGAAGCAACATCATCAACCATCAGGTTCCAACCGGTCTGAGGTCTATGGGCTTGTGGTCAACATGCAGTGAACTTCTTCCACCTGGTGGGGTTTTCAGTATCTGCAAAACAGCTCAAGGATATATATGGCTTAGAATATTATCTATAGCCCTTGAGGAGGAACTAAAGGTCCTTGACTTTGTTTTATGGCTAAACTATTATTATTTTGTCTTGCTTCACTATTTTCCTTTTTTCTCACTTCCCTGATTACATTTGCTCTTTGGAACCAGGGGAAAGCCTAGGAGGCTAAAGGTTTTCTACAAACAAGAGGTAGGGGCCATGGGGAGGTCCCCACTGGGTCCTGCTCCATTGCAATTAGTTTTTCTTTTAAACAGTGTTTCCCCCCTTATTTTTAATGGATTCAAGAGGAGGGGAGAGGGTTCCTAGTTAGTTTTTCAATCATAACCCACCTAAACTGGAAGGTCTAGAAAAATCTCTCTCCTTAAAATAAAATAATCTGTGTGTCATATTCCCTCACCTCAGATAGTAAATGCGTGTTATACCATTCGAAAAGCCACAAAACCAAAACCGGCCAATTCCAGAGCTCTAGTCTATGTGCTGGATGCTAGAGATGCAACAACAAACAAAATGTGGCTTCTTCTCTCTAATTGTTTGTTACCGGTTGTCATGTTGATCCTTATGCTAATGACTCACTGGAGTAAATAAAACAAAATCACTTTATGAAACTGCAAAGAAAATGGGAAGGAAGTCGTAGGAAAGACCACTTAGCTTCTGAGATACTTATTAGGGGTTGGAGAGATTTGTTCTAAAGCCTTGTTCCAGCAGGAAACAATTAAAAATTTTTTTTTATTGGAGTCTAGTTGACTAACAATGTTGTGTTAGTTTCAGATGTATATAGCAAAGTGAATCAGTTATATATATATATCATACCTATATAGATCCATTATTTGTCAGATTCTTTTCCCATATAGGTGATTACAGAATATTGAGTAGAGTTCCCTGTGCTATACAGTAGGTCCTTATTAGTTATCAATTTTATATGTAGTATTGTGTATATGTTAATCCCAGTCTCCTAATTTATCCCACCCCGCCATGCTTCCCCTTTGGTAACCATAAGTTTGATTTCAAGATCTGTGAGTTGGTTTCTGTTTTGTAAATAAGCTTATTTGTATCATTTTTAAATTAGACTCCACATATGAGTGATATCATATGATACTTGGTTTTCTCTGTCTGACTTACTTCACTTAGTATAATAATCTCTAGGTCCATCCATGTTGCTGCAAATGGCATTATTTCATTCTTTTTTTATGGCTGAGTAAAATTCCACTGTGTATATGTACCACATCTTCTTTATTCATTTCTCTGTCGATGGGCATTTAGCTTGTTTCCGTGTCTTGGCTATTGTAAATAGTGCTGCAGTGAATGTTGGGGTGCTTGTATCTTTTTGAATTATGGTTTTCTCAGGGTATATGCCCAGGAGTGGGATTGCTGGATCATATGGTAGTTCTATATTCAGTTATTTAAGGAACCTCTATACTGTTCTCCATAATGGTTGTACCAATTTACATTCCCACCAACAGTGTAGGAGGTTCCGTTTTCTCCACACCCTCTCCAGCATTTATTGTTTCTAGATTTTTTGGTGATGGCCATTCTGACGGGTGTGAGGTGATACCTCATTGTAGTTTTGATTTGCATTACTCTAATGATTAGTGATGTTGAGCAGCTTTTCATGTGCCTACTGACCATCTGCATGTCTTCTTTGGAGAAATGTCTATTTAGGTCTTCCGCCCATTTTTTGATGGCATTGTTTGTTTTTTGATATTGAGCTGCATGAACTTTTTGTATATTTTGGAGATTAATCCCTTGTTGGTCGCATCATTTGCAAATATTTTCTCCCATTCTGTGGGTTGTCTTTTCGTTTTGTTTATAGTTTCCTTTGCTGTGCAAAAGCTTGTACGTTTGATTAGGTCCCATTTGTTTATTTTTATTTTCATTGCTCTAGGAGGTGGATCAAAAAAGATTTGCTGTGATTTATGTCAGAGAGTGTTCTGCCTGTGTTTTCCTCTAAGAGTTTATAGTAGTCATCCTTACATTTAGGTCTTGGATTTTGAGTGTATTTTTGTGTATGGTGTTAGGGAATGTTCTAATTTCATTCTTTTACATGTAGCTGTCCAGTTTTCCCAGCACCACTTACTGAAGAGACTGTCCTTTCTCCATTGTATATTCTTGCCTCCTTTGTTGTAGATTAATTGACCATAGGTGCGTGGGTTTATGCCTGGACTTTCTAAACTGTTCCATTGATCTCTATCTCTGTTTTGGTGTCAGAACCAGTGTTTTGATTACTGTAGCTTCGTATCCTAGTCTGATGTCAGGGACCCCAATTCCTCCATCCTAGTCTGATGTCAGGGACCCCGATGCCCAGGAGGATAGCTTTGGCTATTTAGGGTCTTTTGTGTTTCCATATAAATTGTAAAGGTTTTTGTTCTAGTTCTGTAAAAAAATGCCATTGGTAATTTGATTGATAGGTATTGCATTGAATCTGTAGATTGCTTTGAGTAGTATACTCATTTTGACAGCGGGAAGCAATTTGCTCAGGATGGTTCTAGGTATGCCTAGGTAGGCACCTGATATTCATTAAATCAGATCTGATTTTCCCAGCCTGTGACTCTTTGCGCCCAGCAGATGGCGCCAAATGACTGGCCATGATTCCGATACACGGGCTGTTCTTTGGAAAATATGAAATGTAATTATAAAAGCCCAGCACCTTAAACAGAGCATTCATATTGCCTGTCTGCGACGCTTTCTTTTGCTCTATTTTAGCGTGATGTGAATCAAAATGAGAAGCAGACAGTAAAATGGTTGCCTCTCCTGGCATGTGGTAATATTGTGGAATAATGAAAATGTAAGTCCGGCACAGAGAGAGCCCAGTAAAACAGCACATAAACATGGAGCTGGTGTGGGGAACTCGTGTGTGTGTGTGTGTGTGCGCGCGCGTACGTGTATGTGTGTGTACTTGTGCTTCTGAGAAAGATAAACAATAAAGAGTGGAAGTGATGAAACATACTTCAATAAAAGGTAAAGAGAAAATATTGTAGAAAAACCGATAAAGAGAGTAAAAAAGTTGGAGATGAAAGAGAGAGAAAGAGAAGGGAGAGCTCAAGGGAGCATGAAACTAGGCTACATGGATAAAAGTATTGACATGGGAACTCCAGGAGACAGCATCCTATTCCTCTATTTCTTGCAGTTCTAATAATAATTGAATTTCTAATGAATATCATAAAAGTAGAGGACAAGAAAAAAATACAGTAAGTCATCTGGAACCAATTCAATGGAATTCTTCATTTCAAGGGACTCTAACTTCATCTTACAAAGACTGGGAATGTTCCATACCCCTCACAGCACCTGTTATAGAAGGTGAAGTCGAAGCTGCAGGTACTGAAAGAGGAAACTCCCTACTGTGGAAAAGGAGAAAAGAAAAACGCAGCGTTGAGTTCGAATAGTAGACCTACTGAGTTCACTTCTTTGTTAAGCTTTTAAAATCTCCCCCATTAAAAGAGAAAGTCTGCCTCAGATAAGGGGGGCTGTGAAGAGGCAGGTTGTTCCTGCTGCATCGAGGGATCTATCAGTTCAGAAGCTGCTTCCAGAACAGGGCCACCTGTGGGACTCGAGGGACATTGTTCCAGCTAATGATTAAGAACTCTCCAGACAATAGGGGCTTCTTAGACAATGGGTGAATTTCCAGGATGTCCGGCCCCCTTCCGAGAAGGAGGGAGATAACAAAATGTAAAAAAGGTGTCTGTCAAAGACCAATCAGGCAGCTGGGGACAAGTTCCCTCTCTGGTCCGAGCCTAAGCCGGGACCAATCAGCAGGAGAACACAACCAAATCTATAATTTACATACGGGGAAGTGGGAACCTGTAAAACTGACATATTCACGCCCAAAAGGGTTCCTTCTTCGACCTCCTGGTGAGGACCAAGGAACCCCGGTGCACCGGCCTTCAATAAACCTCTTGCGTTTTGCATCGACTTCCGACTCTTGTTGTTTCCTGGGCGAGTCGAAACTCCTAGGAGACCGCGCAGGTCTAACATTTGGGGGCTCGTCCGGGATTCCACTCGCCCCGGACCACAAGAACATCGGGAGTTGGAGGTACCAGGTAAGCTCGAGCTTGATTGTCTGTTTGTCCCTTGTTCTTTGTGGGCCATTATCGGAGGAAAGCCGTAAGAATCGGCTTATTATGGAATCTGTATCGGACCTCTGGCTAGGCAGACGTGCTAATAGCCGGCGTCCATGAGCCCTAGGGGACGCCCTGGTGGCTCATCTGGAAGGAGAGGCAAACTCTGTCTCCCCTTCACTCGGTTTCGGCAGTTCCCTTGGTGGTAACTGCCATCTGAAGAAGTTTCGGTTTTGAAGCGAGCTCGCGGTGGCCCATACGTATATGTGTTTCGTGGAGTTTTAACTGTTTCTGTATTGTGGTCTATTCTTCTTCTCTGACGGACGACAATGGGACAAACTATGACGACTCCTCTTTCCCTTACCCTAAGCTATTGGACCGAAGTTCGGGCCAGAGCCCATAATTTTTCGGTAGAGGTAAAGAAAGGAAAGTGGCAGACTTTGTGTGCCTCTGAATGGCCAACATTTCAGATAGGATGGCCCCCCGAAGGATCCTTTTTATTAGACAAGATTAAGCTGCTGAAGTCTAAGATATTTAATATAGATGCCCACGGACATCCAGACCAAGTACCATATGTCTTGGTCTGGGAAGATTTAATTCTCTCCCCACCTCCGTGGGTCCGGCCCTTTGTTTCCTCAACAGGTACGTCCGCGCATACATCAGCAGCGTCGGAGATATTAGCCTTAAAGAAAAACCCCAACACGGAGAAGCTACACGACGCCCCGGATCTACCGAAGGCGATTTATCCTGACCCGCAGTCCGATTTGCTTCTTTTGGATTCCCCACCCCCTTATCCTCCGGCCCCGAATCCCCTACCACCTAGAGGACCCCCAGCTCCACTGCCCTCGGCACCAAGGGAACCATCCATGATGGAAGAAGAAAGGGGTCCCTCAGTGGGCACTAGGAGCCGGAGGGCAATCTCCCCGGACTCCACTGCCCTACCTCTTAGAGAATATGGCCCCCCCGATGGCCAAGGGAATAGACCTCTCCAATATTGGCCCTTTTCCTCTGCAGATCTTTATAATTGAAAAATGCATAACCCAACTTTTTCCGAAAATCCACAGGCCCTTACCGCTTTAATAGAATCTCTTGTTTTCTCCCACCAGCCCACATGGGATGATTGTCAGCAGCTGCTCCAGACTCTCCTAACGACTGAGGAGAGGCAACGGGTTCTTTTAGAAGCCAGAAAAAAAAATGTATTAGGCGCCAATGGGCAACCTACCCAGCTGCCTAACGAGATTGATGCTGGTTTCCCACTCGTCAGGCCAAACTGGGATTTCAATGCCCCGGAAGGTAGGGAGCGCCTGAAAATGTATCGCCAGGCTCTGGTGGCGGGTCTCCATGGAGCGGCCAGACGGCCCACTAATTTGGCTAAGGTAAGGGAAGTAACTCAGGGGCCCCAGGAATCGCCAACTGTGTTCCTGGAACATTTAATGGAAGCCTTTAGACGCTTTACCCCTTATGATCCAACTTCGGAGGGACATAGGGCTACTATAGCAATGGCTTTCATAGATCAAGCGGCCCCTGATATTAAGAAGAAATTACAGAGGCTAGATGGCTTGCAGGGATTTTCGCTTCAGGAGTTAGTAAAAGAGGCAGATAAAGTATATAACAAAAGAGAAACAGAGGAAGAGAAGGAAGAAAGAAAGCAGAAAGAGCAGGAAGCCCGTGAAATAAGACGGGATAAGAGACAGGAGAGGAATTTAAGTAAGATACTGGCCACTGTGGTTGGAGGAAGAAATATAGGGGATAGAAATAGGCAGGAAGGGCGAACGGCAGACAGAAGGCGGCCATTAGACAAGGACCAATGTGCCTACTGTAAAGAAAAAGGACATTGGGCGAGAGAATGCCCTAAGAAAAAGAATGGAGGAAGGCCAACCAAAAACAAAATCTTAACATTGGAAGAAGAAGACTAGGAAAGTCAGGGCTCGAACCCTCTCCCCGAGCCCCGGGTAACTCTTAAAGTGGAGGGGGAACCTGTTCAATTTTTGGTAGATACCGGAGCCCAGCACTCCGTCCTTCTCCACTCAAAAGGTCCTATCTCAGCTAAAAGGTCATGGGTACAAGGAGCCACTGGGAATAAACAATATTCATGGACCACACGAAGGACAGTAGATCTTGGGATTGGACGAGTAACCCATTCATTTTTGATTATTCCGGAATGCCCCTATCCTTTGCTGGAAAGAGATTTACTCTCCAAAGTAGGGGCTCAAATCCACTTTCAGCCAGAAGGTCCCACCATAACTGATAATAAGGGAAGGTTACTTCAGATATTGACTATGAAATTAGAAGATGAATATAAATTATACGAGCAGCCTTCATCCTCACGAGTTAATGTTACTGATTGGGTAACTCGGTTCCCTCAAGCCTGGGCAGAAACTGCCGGAATGGGGATGGCCAAAAATCGGCCCCCGGTGCTAGTGGAACTCAAGGCAACTGCCACCCCAATAACGGTCCGTCAATACCTCATGAGTAGAGAAGCCAAAGACGGTATCCGTCCCCATATACAGAGGCTACTAGACTTGGGCATCTTAATAAGATGTCAATCAGCATGGAACACCCCTCTCCTGCCGGTAAAGAAACCAGGAACAAATGATTATCGGCCGGTGCAGGATCTACGAGAGGTAAACAAACGGGTGGCAGACCTCCACCCCACAGTTCCAAACCCTTACAACCTCCTGAGCACTCTTCCACCTCAACATACGTGGTATACTGTTTTGGACCTTAAAGATGTTTTTTTCTGTTTAAGACTCTCTCCCCTGAGCCAACCCTACTTTGCCTTCGAATGGAAAGATCCAACATCGGGAATGTCTGGTCAGCTGACATGGACACGGCTACCTCAGGGATTTAAGAACTCCCCGACCATCTTTGATGAAGCCCTCCATCAGGATTTGGCATTATATAGAGAATCAAATCCCCAGGTAACATTACTCCAATACGTTGATGATATTTTATTAGCTGCTGAGACCCAAGAAGATTGTATCAAGGGTACTGAAAAACTGTTAACGGAACTTGGAACCCTGGGATATAGAGCCTCAGCCAAGAAAGCACAAATATGCCAACAACAGGTTAGTTACCTGGGGTATCTATTAAAAGGGGGGCAAAGATGGCTCACGGAGAGCAGAAAGGATACGGTGGCCCAAATTCCGGCTCCCAAAAACGCCAGGCAGGTTAGAGAATTTTTGGGGACGGCCGGATTCTGTAGACTATGGATTCCAGGGTTTGCTGAGCTGGCAGCCCCATTGTACCCCCTAGCCAAAAACAGCACTCCTTTCGTTTGGGGCGATAAGGAACAACGGGCTTTTGACCAAATCAAACGAGCTTTACTTTCAGCTCCAGCCCTAGGACTGCCAGATGTAACCAAACCTTTTCATTTATATGTGGCCGAAAATAAGGGCATTGCAAAAGGAGTATTGACTCAGAAATTGGGTCCCTGGAATCGCCCAGTTGTTTATTTGTCAAAAAAATTGGACCCTGTGGCATCAGGATGGCCCACCTGTTTAAAGATAATCGCTGCAGTGGCCGTTCTAGTCAAAGATGCTGACAAACTAACTTTAGGACAAAATCTAACGATAACAGCTCCTCATGCCCTGGAAAATGTAGTCCGTCAACCACCGGATAGGTGGCTAACTAATGCCAGGATGACCCATTACCAAACCCTGTTGCTAAACTCAGATCGCATCAAGTTTGCTCCAGCCACAGGACTCAATCCAGCCACCTTGCTACCTGATCCTGACTTGGAAGGCTCCACCATCATACATGATTGTCAGGAAGTACTAGCCGCAGCACACGGCAGTAGGCCAGATCTGATGGACCTGCCCCTCCCTGATGCTGATTTCACCTGGTTCACGGATGGGAGCAGTTTCCTGGAGGAAGGTAAGCGTCGAACTGGGGCAGCCGTGGTAGACGGAAATCAAGTCATATGGGCAGCGGCGCTACCACAAGGGACCTCAGCCCAACGAGCTGAATTAATTGCCCTGATGAGGGCATTAGAGATGGCAGAGAATAAAAAAGTAAACATCTACACAGACAGTAGATATGCGTTTGCTACCGCTCATATCCACGGTGCCATTTACCAACAGAGAGGGCTACTAACTTCAGGTGGCAAAGAAATTAAAAACAAAGACGAAATCGTGGCTTTGTTGACTGCACTCATGCTTCCTACTAAAGTCAGTATCATCCACTGCCCTGGACATCAAAAAGGAAATACCCCAATAATTAGGGGAAATAATATGGCTGACCAAGTGGCCCGAGAAATAGCATCGGGAGAAGTCATTTTAGGACTGTCAGATAAAGTTCCTGAAAAACCAGGCCGCGATGAAGAAATCATCCCGGCCACAACAAAAGGAACTTTGTCCCCTCAGCAAGCAGAATCCATGTTACAACAGATGCACAGATGGACACATTTGGGGACTAAAAAGATGGTAGCCTTGTTACAAAAAGCCGGGTACGAAACCCCTGGAATGACAAAATTAGCTGAACAAATTGTGCAGGAATGCGTCCCATGTCAACAGGTAAATACTCACAAAGGGAAACTTGAAACTGGAAAGAGACTCAGGGGGGACCGCCCAGGAACTTACTGGGAAGTGGACTTTACCGAAGTGTGTCCTGGAAGGTACGGTAATAAATACCTTTTAGTTTTTGTAGACACTTTTTCAGGATGGATAGAGGCTTTCCCAACAAAGAAAGAAACAGCTGCTGTAGTAGCCAAGAAGATTTTAGAAGAAATTTTTCCTCGATTTGGAGCATCAAAGGTAATAGGGTCTGATAATGGTCCAGCCTTCGTCGCCCAGGTAAGTCAGGATGTGGCCAGATATTTGGGGACTGATTGGAAATTACATTGTGCCTATAGACCCCAAAGTTTAGGTCAGGTAGAAAGAATGAATAGGACTCTAAAAGAGACCCTAACTAAATTGTCCTTGGAGACTGGCGGTACCGATTGGACGGTGCTCCTTCCTTTGGCCCTATTCCGGGTTAGAAATACACCTTCCCGATACCATCTTACTCCTTTTGAAATATTATATGGTGCCCCGCCTCCCCTCCTCACTTTAGGAAAAGAAATAAAACCTGATTGTCAAAATAACACTGACTTATATGCTAGGCTACTGGGACTCCAATTGGTCCAGAAAGAAATATGGTCCCAACTCGCCAAGGCCTACCAACCGGGAACACCGGGAGAAACTCATCCTTTCCAAGTCGGAGACTCCGTATACGTCCGTCGGCATCGAACCCAGATGTTGGAACCTCGATGGAAAGGACCATACACCGTCCTCCTCACCACCCCAACGGCCATAAAAGTGGACGGCATCGCTGCCTGGATCCATGCTTCACATGTGAAGGCTGCACCAGTGACGGCATCATCAGGATGGCGGGCCCAAAGAACCGACAACCCGCTCAAACTCAAGCTTCTACGAACCTAAGACTTATAATTTTGGTTTTACTGCCTTTACTGACTGACTAGGAATATCTGCCGGGATAGGAACAGGAACCACAGCCCTCATACAACAACCCCAGTATTATGCAAGTTTAAGACAGGCTGTAGACATCGACCTTCGAGCATTAGAAAGTTCCATAACTCAACTAAAGGAATCACTCACCTCACTTTCAGAAATGGTGTTGCAGCCTAGATTTGCTGTTTCTTAAGGAAGGGGGATTATGCGCCGCTCTAAAAGAAGAATGTTGCTTTTATATTGATCATTCAGGAACCATTACCAAAACCATGGATAAACTAAGGGAACGCTTAGATAAAAGGCAAAGGGAGAGAGAGAACGAAAAAGGATGGTTTCAATCATGGTTTGATAAGTCCCCCTGGTTTACCACCTTAATCTCTACTCTGTTGGGACCTCTTATTGTTTTATTGTTGATTTTAACTTTTGGACCATGTGTTCTAAATCGCTTGATAGCATTTATTAGAGAATGTATCAGTACTGTACAAGTTCTAATGTTATGACAACAGTACCAAAGTTTACGAACAGAAGGTTGAGATTCCATGATTGGAATCAATAGTCACAAGAAAAAGGGGGGAATGTGGGACTCGAGGGACATTGTTCCAGCTAATGATTAAGAACTCTCCAGACAATAGGGGCTTCTTAGACAATGGGTGAATTTCCAGGATGTCCGGCCCCCTTCCGAGAAGGAGGGAGATAACAAAATGTAAAAAAGGTGTCTGTCAAAGACCAATCAGGCAGCTGGGGACAAGTTCCCTCTCTGGTCCGAGCCTAAGCCGGGACCAATCAGCAGGAGAACACAACCAAATCTATAATTTACATACGGGGAAGTGGGAACCTGTAAAACTGACATATTCACGCCCAAAAGGGTTCCTTCTTCGACCTCCTGGTGAGGACCAAGGAACCCCGGTGCACCGGCCTTCAATAAACCTCTTGCGTTTTGCATCGACTTCCGACTCTTGTTGTTTCCTGGGCGAGTCGAAACTCCTAGGAGACCGCGCAGGTCTAACACACCCACATCCTAATTCGGAAAACGGGTCCCTGTGTCCTGCGTCACCTGTTGGGAGACATTTCAAAAAGGAAGAAAAAGAAAAGCAGTCATGAGATATTCCAATGAGCAACCACAAACGACCACTGAAGGCAGGACCAAGACTCTACTACCATGGTTTGCCCAGGAGACTGCGGCTCCTCTTAGGAATCTTAGGAATGAAATGATGCTACCGGCAGAAGTGTCTTTAAAGCATCGTAGTATAAAATATTATGGGCTTTGCAATTTACCTCAATTCCAATGACCTTACCAAAAACTAAACTTGCCTAAAAACTAGAAGTCCCTTTCTTCCAGGAGAGTTAATTTGTTACAAAAAGAGTATGACACCCAGGTTCTTACAGGTTTGAGTTTAATTATAAAATTATGGAGGGAGAGGTGTTTAATCCAGATTATTCCAATTAATCCTTCAAAAGATGCCTTCCTTTTTTTCTGTTGGCCGTGCCACCTCTATGCAGGATCTTAGTTCCCTGACTAGGGATCGAGCCCGTGCCCCCTGCAGTGGAAGGGCAGAGTCCTAACCACTGGACCGCCAGGGAATTCCCCAAAAATGCTTTCTAAACAAGCTCTGATTAGCCAGTGGCTCTCAAACTTGTGTGTTAATGATTCACCTGGGGTGCTTGTTAAGATGCAAATTCAGGCCTAGCTCCAGACTCTGATCAAAGAGGTTGGGTTGGGAGCCTAGTAATTTGCATTTTAAACAATCATTTCAAGTGATTCAGATGCAGAAGATCCAAAGGCCTCTCTTAGAGAAATATTGCCCTAAGCAAAGGCAGGATTGGTCATTCAGGGAGGCCTTCAAACTCACTTCCCATCTATCCATCCATCCATCCATGCATCCTTTCAGTCATTCCCTCCCTTTCTCCTGAACTCATTAATTCAAGAAACATTTCTGGTGCCCTTGCATTGTACTAGGAGATGTTGGACGTAGTAAATATGAAGAGACTCAGTTCCTGCCTGGAAGGTATTTTATACCTAATGACTGATAGGCTGATATATATATACACACACATATATTATACATATATATTATATTATGTTAAGTATATAATCTATTTGTAGTATATATAATATATATATGAATGACAATGTCAAGTGGTAAGTGTTGAATTTACAGCTGTGATACCAAAGAGTGTTGCAGGAATTTGGAAGAAAGTTGCGTGGACATGAGCTGGTGTGCCTGGGAAAGGAAGACAGCTCCACGGAGGGCGTGGGATGTGGCCTGGGCCCTGAATGATGAGAAGGAGGCAGGATATTTGAGAGGAAGGAACAGTATTAGCTTCCTATCACGCTTGTTAAGCAAGGTCGTTATTAATACCCATAAGCCTGCACTAAAGATAGCAGAGTGGCAAGGCATGGCCAGGGATTAAAAGGATAATCTTATTACCTGCCTTCAGAGGAGCCATAAAGGATGAGAAGCCGAAAGTTCCTGACTCAGCAACATCATCTCCTCGTTTCTTTTCAGTATTCTGGTGCCAATTGGACCATTTTTTTCACTTTAATAAGTTGATAAATAGTAGGAACGCTTGACATGACATGTTTACTGTATATATCCTGTGTTTCTCTTAGGTCCATATCTATTTCATCCAGCTGCTTTAAAAAAGTTAAAATTATGGTCATAAGACATAAGAAGGGCATAGACAATTAGCATCATCAGAAGAGGATCAGAACTGTTAGAAACCAAGGGAGGAAGATGAGTTTAATTAAAAATTACTTATGTAATAAGGAGAGCTGTATTCCTGAAGATTTATGCTTAGACATATGATTATATTTAGCTATATTTTGCCTATCTCATTATGTGAAAGACATTTTAATCTAGCTACTTTGTTTTTCTTCTCCAGCTCTTCTTCCCAACAACCACAAAGCATCAAAAACAAAATATTTAAGCCAATTTTGTCCAGGAGTTTTCACTGACCATGTAGAGAAGGGGTATTACTATATTACCACCACCACCACACTTGGTGGGAAAGGGGACGGACTCTGGAGCCAGACAGTTGGGTTTTTAATCTTAGATCCGTCACTTACTACTATCTGTGTGGCTTTGCTGTGACTCAGTTTCCTAATCTGTAAAGTAGACACGAATAGGGTCTTGTGATGGTTAAATGAATCCATACATACACAGCGCTTAGAACAGCCCACATAGTAGAAGCTCAGTCAGTGTTAGCTATTGTCATGAGCTCTGGTGTTGAGGAAGGTACACAGGAGTAAGTTTCTTGGGATATGTAGATAGATTGGAGAGATGCTAATATGTACTTGAAAATCAACTCTACTATGGGGCTAAAAATTATTCAACACCGCCCTGAAACTTTTTTTTAAACATTTTATTGGCGTATAATTGCTTTACAATGTTGTGTTAGTTTCTGCTCTATAACAAAGTGAATCAGCTATACATATACATATATCCCCATTTCTCTTCCCTCTTGCGTCTCCCTCCCACCCTCCCTATCCCACCCCTCTAGGTGGTCACACAGCACCGAGCTGATCTCCCTGTGCTATGCGGCTGCTTCCCACTAGCTATCTACCTTACGTTTGGTAGTGTATATATGTCCATGCCACTCTCTCACTTTGTCCCAGCTTACCCTTCCCCTTCCCCTTCCCCGTGTCCTCAAGTCCATTCTCTACGTCTGTGTCTTTATTCCTGTCCTGCCCCTAGGGTCTTCAGAACCATTTTTTTTTTTTTAGATTCCATATATATGTGTTAGCATACGGTATTTGTTTTTCTCTTTCTGACTTACTTCACTCTATGACAGTCTCTAGGTCCATCCACCTCACTACAAATAACTCAATTTTGTTTCTTTTTATCCGCCCTGAAATATTATTTATATTCTTCGTTGTAAGAGGAAACGTTTAAGACTATTTATAAGAATGCACAATAAAAAGTCATATGACACAGGTCTTAAATATGAGAAGAACAAGGGTAGGGACATAAAAGAGAACTGGAGAAGAACTAGTACAAAATGCATTCATGGCCTTTGTCTCTGAGCTTTCTAGTAACCATTGCAAAAAGGGAAACCTAATCGGTTACTCACAAGATAAAAACAGGCCAGTTGTTCAGGAGAAACACATTTACTTACAAAATTAATTATGCAATTAAGACCAGAGAGGATACTCCCAGAAGTCGTCTTTAGGATGAAGCTGTGTAATATAATAAAAAAAATCTTTAATGTCTTTTCATCAAATGAACCAGAGTTTCACAGGGTACTCCCATGACATTCCTCAAATCACCACCCCCTCCAAGCACATGTCAGTAGAAGTTCTATGAGGAGATGACATTTGTGCGCAGTGCTCAGCTCTGTGTTGATTCTGCTCTATGGAGCGGAAGATTTTAGAACGTCTGGAACACCCATGACTTACACCCATTCCGAGTTGTTTGACTTCTTAAAGCACAGTTGTACCTGTCCTCTCATTTCATCCTCAGAAACCTCTCTGAGACAGGCATTGTTAAGCCCATTTCACAGATAAGAGACTGAATCTGAGGGTAGTTGGACAGCTAGAAAACTGTGGGGGAGGATTTGACCTGCTGACTCCCAAGCCCTCCCCAGTCTCTGGCTGTGCCTTCAATCATCACCAGACTTCTCAGCACCCTGCTCCCTCTTCCTCACCTCTCATTTATTTTTTTAATCCATTAACATCTGATTTTTATGTCTGCAACTCCATTTAAATTGCTCTGGCAAAAGTTGCGAATGATATTTTCATTGTCAAATCCATTTACCCTTTTCTCAGCTTTTTTTTTTTTTTTTTTAGTTTTGAAAGAATCGATTATTCACTCTTTGGCATTCTGTTCTCCTTTGGCTTTGGGGGCACTAAATGCTCCTGGTCCCCCTCCCCCCTCCCCTGTTCCTTCTGTCATTAGCCTTTAGGACTTGCTCCTCTCCACCCACCTCCTATAGGTTGGAGTTCCCCACGGTTCCATCTTTTGTCCTCTCCTCATTTTACTCTATGCATTTCCCCCAAGAAAGCCAATCCTCTCCCATGAATTCAGCTGCCGTCTTGAAAACACTAATTCCCAGACTTACACGGTAGTTGCGTCTTGTAGGGGGTTGAGTTCTAAGATCAGGGTCAGAGGTGAGAATAGCATTTGTCAACATGAGACTTGTTCATTGTTTCCTCAGTTGAATTAGAGATGAAACAGTTGGCTCAAATTTGGAGCTATTATGCAGGAAAATGTTTCTTTAAAGACTGGAATTATACTCAAAATGGTGAGATTTTCATATTGTGAAGACCTACAAGCAAAATGAACCCATTTGGAGGAAGAGCAGATTCACACCTCCCATTTCTCCATCAATTCAGAGCCTGGAGCCATAGGGTAAAATTGCATAAAGAAAACAATTTAAATAATTCTTCCCCACTCTCCCACACAGGTGAATTTGCATATGTAAAAATGACTCCTTGTGTCTCTACAAACTCGCACTGCTTGCCTATTAGACATTTTCATTCGGTTGTCCCACAAGAATTCAATCTCAACTTGCCCAATATTTAATCTATTGTCTTCACTTCCCACTCAGTTTTAATTAGTTATAACAAGATGTGCACTCTATATTATTGCTGTGACAAAGATACTCCCAATTCTTAGTAGCTTAACCAGTAAAAATGCATTTCTCATCTGGGTAACAGTCCAAGGCAAAAGTTCCAGGTCAGGAGACGGAGGGTGAAATGGGGCACAGGAGATCCACTCCACAAGGTCATTCAGGGATCCAGACTCAAGGAGTTGCAGCCACCTTCAATATGTGGCTTCCAAGGTTGCCTTGGTGTGAGAAGGAGGGAGCAGAAAAGAGGATGGCAAAGGCCCAGCTGAGTCTTAGTGTCACATTACTGCTGTCCCACTCCATTGGGCCACCTGCATGTGTGGGAGGGGAGCATAGCACCCAACTCTGATGGAAAGTCTGTCACACTCTCCCTTCCTCTCCATTTCTAATTTTTTCTTCCACCAGTATGTGCTGTGTCTCAGTTTCCTCTTCTGTAAAATGGGCAAACAGTTGTACTCCTCACAGGGGTTGTTGTAATAAGTGAGATAATCTATGTAAGACAATTAGAATGTGCCTGACTCATAGTTGATGCTCCAAAGTCGGTTAACTACTATTGTTATTAGTCAGTTGCAGGAATTCATCAGCCACCCGGTTGCACCAGGCTACAAACTCTCTTCCCCATAACCAACTTCTCCAAGTCAGCGAGTCCTACTTAGTTACTTAAGAAATACATGCATATTTATGTTTCCTTAAATGCAAGGAATAATGCTTCTTACATGGAAATTAAAACATGGATTTGGGGACTTCCCTGGCAGTCCAGTGGTTAAGATTTGGTGCTTTCACTGCTGAGGGTGTGGGTTCAATCCCTGGTCGGGGAACTAAGATCCCACAAGCCATGAGACGTGGCCAAGAAAAAAAACAAAAACAGAAAACAAACGTATGGATTTGGATTAAAAAACAAAGCCACTCTCCTTGGGGGATCCAATGTATTCATATGGCTTCAACCGCCATCTTTAACATATACGACCTCTATGACTGGATTAGAACTCCCCGCTGGAAGAGATCTACAAAAATCTTCTTATTTCCTCATTTTAAAACTGAGGAAACTACAGCCTGGGTAATGGCAAAGCTGGCACTCAAAGCTAGGTCTCTGAACTCCCATCAGGCACTTCACTGGACTCAGCTCCCTTCCTACACGAGCACGTTCACATACTCCTCTTGATTCTCATTCCTGTGTTGACCTCCTAGTTTAATTTCACAGAAAAATAAACTAAGCCGAAAAACCAAACATTCGTCCTCACAATTTTTAGTTGGTGCCTATTAAACGAAAATGACTGCTGCACGAATTTTCTCTAATCTCCTATGTTACCAAACCAATTACGAATCCAGAGTGTGTACTAATTTCTGAAGCTTCTGCCTGGTTACTGGGATCCCTTCCTGCTTTTTCTTCTGAGCAGCAGGTGGCGCTGTGCACAAGCCTGGAAACGTTTTTTTCCATACACAGGGAAAGTTGAGGGAAGATGTGCTCAAGTTTCTTGCTAAACACTCCTTAATTTTGTAGGCATGCTTACCCTCCTCTTCCCAGGTTTGCGTGCTCACAATGAGTGTGAGCTGTGAACTAATAGGCACGAGTGATACTCTGTGTGTAATTTGTATGGTCCAGGACATTGTGGCAGGGACTGCTGGTTCATCATTGAACTGGCTTCCTATTCTTCCTGGTTACTCAGCAGGACCACATGTCCTGGTTTCCATCATAGTTCACTTTGGCCATGTGACAGAAATGTAGCCAACGGAAAGAGAGAGGAAGTGATCTGTGCCATTTCTAGGGCTCGCCTATAAAAATCTCCTGTGCTTTTTCCCCTCCACTTGCTGGATGTATGCCCAGGATGACCTTGGAAATCATGGGTTGAAGGTGGCAGAGTTGCCTCCATCCCGGGTCCCTGAATGACTGCATGGAGCGAGGTACCCCACTGACTTGGGCCCACATTGGGCTGTTACACGAGTAAGAATTAAAGTCTCACGTGTTAAGCCTCTGAGATTGTGGAGTTTATTGCTGCAGTGGTTAGTCTACCCTCACTGAACAAAATTAGTTGGTGAAACCTACTGTTCCATTTGATGTTCCTGGGGAAGATGTTTAAAGAAGTATCCAAATTTCTGCACAATTGCATATCATTTTCCCACATCAGACACCAAGCAGGAAGTGACTGTTCCCTGTCAAAGGAAGTTTCAAAGGCTTCCTCACCCCAATTGTTTCAGCAAACAATGGACTTCATCTGCAGCCTGGAAGGCAGGCAGATAGCAGGGAGAACGCAAACGAACTCAGGATAAAGACAGAGAAGATGGCACGTGGTCAAGTTTATTTATGAGCAAAGCAGATAGCCAGCAAGTTGCCGAGCATATTGGAGTGAAGTAAATCCCTCAGTAGGAATAAAGGTACTGTAATAAGGACTGTCCATGGTGGGGAGATTGTCCTTAAAGCTGGCCACAAACAATTTCTCCCCTCCCTATATACATAAGTTTCTCTTACATCAAGAGCGGTGTTCTCTCTCTTCTCCCTTGAATCTGGGCTGGCCTTGTGACTTGCTTTGGCCAACCAAATGCAGTGAAAGTTCTGGGCACAGGCAGCTTCCACTCTCTTGGAACCCAGCTGCCAGTGTGAGGAAGCCCAACTAGACTGTGAGATGAAGAGAAGCCCAGGTGGGGAGAACTCAGAGGCTCCAGCCAATGGCCAGGAAAGAGAGAGGTCTTCTTGGCTGTCCTGGCCATCTGAGTGAAGTCTTCTTGGCTGTCCTGGCCCAACTGAGCTCCCAGCTGAAAGCAGCCGCATAAGTGACCACAATCTACACCACATGGGGCAGAAGAATTGTTGATGTAAGGTCAAGCGACCCACAGAATCGTAAGAATTAATACATCGCGCTCTTAGTCATTACATTTTGGGGTGGTTTGTCCTGTGGCAATAGATAACCGAAGTGCAGGAAAAGTCATAAAAGCTCCTGAGAAGATGCTTCAGGACACGGCAGAGGACAAGACACGCTGAGGCAGAGAAGAAAGTCCTTCAGTGATAAATTACTAAATCCCCTATGATTGAGTCTGCTGGGCCAGGAGGATCCAAAGACCATTGAGATGCAATCCTTGCCCTCATGGAGCTCATGGCAAAGCAAAATGACAGAAATGCAAACAAACAGCTAGTTACTGGAATAGCTTTTGAGTGGGGGACAAAAAAATGGGAGCAGTCCATTTTTAAGAGCTTAAGTTGAGTTTATAAGATGAATAGGGCTTGATGAGTAGCTGAAAGGGATTGCAGTGGAGGAGAAGAAGCATTCCAGGCATGGGGAGATCACACACAGAGTCAGGAAGGGGTGGATCGTGATGGTAAAAAGAGGGAGCACAGGCAGCCTGCAGAAGCCGGGCTGAGAGCAGGCAAGCCAGGTGAGGCCCACCCTTGCAGAGGGCCCTTGTTCTTAGCACAGCTGCCTGGCTGGGCTCGGTGCCGCCCTCTGCCGGGAGACACCGGGAGTTGTGTCACCGCCGTGCCTGCCCACGCAGCTCACCGGGGCCGAAAGAGGAGCTCTTATTTTGGTCTGAGCAGTGTCCGAATGAAGTATCAGGTTCAGGTTTGTAAGTGACAAGAGAATAAAAACTCAACATCCCTCACTTGTGCGAGTGGTAACCCTTCTGTTCACCTATGGTTTTTCACAAAGAGCATCAGTTTGGCCTCTCTCTGCTTTTATTACATAAACCAGTAGTCGCCAAATGTTTTTATCTCACTAATTTTAACCCTCCTACCTACAAAAATAAGTACGTAACACTACTTTCAGACCTGTGGTATTAGAAATGAGAAATGAGTTCTCTTTCTAAGGGTGGAGGGGAAAGGCTTTACCCCTGGCCCTACCACCTGTTTTGGGGGCCAGGAGTATCTGAAATTAGATGTGAAAGAAGATCCACTGGATCTTCTTATTTAAAAAAACATTGAATTTAAACAAAAAATTAAGGTAAGAATACTTAACATGAGATCTACCCTCTTGACAAATTTTTTTTTTTTTTTTCCCGGTACGCAGGCCTCTCACTGTTGTGGCCTCTCCCGTTGTGGAGCACAGGCTCCGGACACGCAGGCTCAGCGGCCATGGCTCACGGGCCCAGCCGCTCCGCGGCATGTGGGATCTTCCCGGACCGGGGCACGAACCCGTGTCCCCTGCATCGGCAGGCGGACTCTCAACCACTGCGCCACCAGGGAAGCCCTTGACAAATTTTTTAAGTGCGTAACACAGTAGTGTTAACTACAGGCACAATGTTTTACGGATCTTTGTGTTTTTAAGAAATTTAACCTAAGCCATACAAATACATCATCAATACAGATGAATAACGTATCCATACAAATATGTATATGGAAGTTACCAGAACAAGTCAGGTAAGCAGTCAACAAGGTTTGGAGACTATACTTCCCTTGTCGTCTGTGCCTTCCAGCCTCCTCCTGAAGCCCCTAAGAGGGACCCTCCCATCCATCCCCTGAGGGGAACAGCTGCACACCTTCTGCAAGAGGAACCAATGGGCTCCCTCCTGTCCCCTCCCCGGCAGCACATTCCTTGGCTCTGGTCCATTTCTGCTTTGTCTTGTCCAGGCAGAACTGTTTAGGCCTGAAGTCTGCTGCTCCCCAGTCGAGAACTTTCATCATTACCCTTCCTCTCTCCTCACCACCCCTTGGGTCTGGGGCCTGATACCCACCTGTCCCAGGCCCGCTACCTCCTACCCTCCTGCCCGCTCTCCAAAGCAGCTGGACTCCTCCTTTCTCCCCAGCCTTGTCTTGATAATATCTGAAGTCCGTCCTTAGTAGACTAGTGTTCTACCTAGTGACAGCACTTCCCTGATTTTGCAGAAACAGTAATAATATCAATACAATAATAACAGTAGTGACAGCAGCCATGTGTATGCTTACGAGGTGCCCTGAGCTTCATACTTTACAGGATAACCTGCAGTGCCCGAGGTGATGCTATCATTCCCACTTAGGGATGAGACAGTTGAGGCTGAGGGTTTAAACTTAAATATTTGAGCTGGAATTTGCACACAAATGGCCCGCCTGTCACCAAAGCCTGCATCTTTCTGTCGCACCCCATGGTTTTTCTTTATCACTGTGGGGATTAGTTTATATTAATGCCGAATCAGTGCTGGCATGGCCTTGCCGGGTGAGAAGTATCCCTCTTCATCCCCAAGCAAACAATCTAATTTGCAGGCTGTGATCAGAGTAGACAGATAGATAAATGAATGGATAGAAAGATAGAGAAGATAAATTCATTGGAAATACTTGAGATTCATTTGGGGACAGAGTTAGAATAATAATTCAAAGGAATTCCAGTGTCTAGAGCTTTGTCTTATTCACATATCACTGTTACCACTTTTCTCAGAGCCCAGGGCCCAGAAACGACCCATGGGTTCTGCCCTCCTACAGATGTGGTTTATTTAAGCATTTAAACGCCAACATCCCACCTCCTGGCAGTCAGATTTCTCACACTCTGACAGCTTCAGAAACTAACCAGGGAGATGACGTGGATGCAGCAGCCCAGGGGCTGCACAGACCTGCAGGCTGCACTTCCCTTTGTCGTGGAGAAATAATTATCCTGTCGCTCAGCCTCCTTCACAGGCTGAAAACAGACCCTCACCCCCACCACAGGTGCATCCGTGGCCGTGATAAAGAAACGTCTCTCTTCACCCCGCGCGCTCCCAGGTTAACACCTGGCCAATTTCACCGCCTTTCGGGTTAGCCATTGCCTGTCCTGCGGAACCCAAAATGACAGATTTACGCCACGCTGTGGGTTTGGATCAGAAAGTGCCCTTGAGCAGACGTTTATTCTCTGCTTCTTCCCAGCCTTAACTACTACCTGGAAGAGCCAATGGAGAGAGAAAACAAAACAAAAGCTCGTTTCTTGTTCTTGGGAGCCAGGCAGAGGGATGTTGGACATCCGCTACAGCTGTTCTCCACACCAGGGAGACATTGAATCAGAAGACAATGCGTTAGCCCCTCAAAAACAGGGTGAGAGTCCCTTCTGTGCCGAGGCAGTGACAACAGCCCCCGACTGCATGCACATTAACTCCTCCCCACTGTCCCACCCCAGTCTGTGGGGACGGGTTGGTGATTGAGGGTTTCGAACTCTTTGTTTTCCCGCCAATGAGCATCCAGCTGATGGCCTCGCTGCGTGTTGTTTATTCCCCGGTACTTCATGGGCAGTTTTCTCTGAACTTTAACCCCTAGAACCTGTGACCTGACGGGCTGAGAGCTCTTATTTCCATCATGTTTCAGCTGTGCCCTCTCCCTTCGACTGTAGGCAAACCATTTAATTTCTGCTCCCTTTGTCTTCTTGTAAAAGGGAGTTTTGGGGGGATAATTTTCCAAGAAATCTCAAGTGGTTTTAAGATTAAAAGTTAGTTTTGATTCCTTATCTCGTTTCTTCCAGCTATTCTGAGTTCTGTTCTCCTTGATTTGCAGAGGCTTATAAAACTGCATTCGTTGTTTTACAGATTCACAGGTGAGAGCAGAGGTTTCCAAAGAGCAAAGCCAATCTGCGCTGAGGCTGAACCAGTAATCCATATAGTTGGTCTTTGGTTCTAACCAGTTCTCTCGTTCTGATCAGGTGCGCAGAGTGAAGGTACAGGCAGACGGGCTTTATGGTTCCTGTGTTCCAAGAACAGAGGTGCTGCACAGGCTCGCTCTCCAACCTTCTTTTCCAGCAGGTATGACTGATTTGTTTGAATTTTGAGCTGCAGTCAAGAGTGGAGAGTCTAATTAGGATCTCAGTGCTAACCAAAATGTTCAGGACTTGTGCATAGAATATTGACTCATTTCTAACTTGAAGTCCTGTAGTCTTCCTGCTGAATAAAGGGAAAGGGTAGCGGGGGCTTGTTCTTGTGTATCTTCAGTGGTGGTGTCTTAGATCAAATGCCTAAGATGTCCCAGAATGTGACCCAAGTCAGGTAACCCAACCCTCTTTCCCACGCAGTAAACAACTTCAGGGGCTTCTCTCCCCAACGGTGATACTTGAACTGTGTATTCTCAACATCATCATGATAGTATAGCCTACACTTTGTGTTTTGCAGTGAGAAGATGGACAATTCAAACCAGTTGATTAAAATCCACGTGGCTCTGGAAGTAATGAAAAACAGTCATATAATGGGGCACAATCTCTCTGTCTCATACATACACACCACTCATATATGTTTGGATTTTAATTTTACTCTACATCTAATTATAACCCTCTCTTGGCTTGGCCCACGCTGTCAATGACTGTGGAGCCCAGAAAGACAGCTGAGGAAGCACGAAGCTGACCGTCCACTGGTGGTTATTTGAGAGTTGCTCATAATACTTCAAGTTCATGGCTGCAGTGGGGGCGGCCCAGCATCAGTAGCACAGAAGGCTTCCTGTTTGTACCAGAACCTCCATCTAAAAATGGATAACATCAGTAGGAAAGCTGGGGCAGAAGGTAACATTTCCGTAGCAGGTAGCAGCTAACAGTCCATGAAAACAAACTGATCTCAGGTCCCCCTGGAGAGTTTAAAGAGTATTTGTCCTGAACAGGTCAGGCCACATAGGCAACACACAGGAGACTCAGCTTGGAGCTCTGTGGACCAGAGCAGATGACTTCAAGTCTCTCTCTATGTAACTATGTGTTCTTTGGGGGAAAAGATTGGGGCGGGGGATCAAGTTGGTTTGGGAAATTCTGCACTAAACAAAGTTAAACAGCCTTCTTTGGCCTTTAATATTCAGGTTTTATGTCAAATCTCTAAGAGGGGGAAATGACAGGGAGCTTTTCCCAAATGCTTTTGACCTGGGAAAAACAGGTCAAAAACAGGTCTCTCTTCACTAGGAATCCCTAACATTTCAAAGGCCACTAATGTCCCACCAAACCCAGTTTGGAGAAGGCTATTTGGAGAAGTCAGGGAAGCTCCAGCTGTCCAGGGTCGCCAGCTCCACTGAGACTCAGCTCCCAGGTCAGTGGGGTCATTCCAAGGGGGGTGGCCTTCACATTTGGGCACCCACATCCATAGGGGTGTGTGAAGGCTTGCTAAGGGTACATGGATTAAAAAAAATTTTCTAGATCCACAACCTGCATGTGCACGCTTTCCTAAAATCACTCTGCCGAGAGCTGAATGGCAGTAAGCCATTCCAGTGGGGTGGAGGGTTTCCCCTCCTACAAAGGCCACTTCATAAAGGTGAGACATGCTTCTCTCTCCTCCTCTTCTTACTATCATGCATGCCCCAGGGCCCACAAATCTCTGGGGTGCCAGACAAAATGCTGCTTTTTGAGAAAGCGAATGAGTCTATTGACTTTTTTGCAACTCAGATGATTTTTAATTCTTTGCTTTCATGAAAATTGAGGGAAGACCTAATTGAGCTGTCAGAGATTAGATTAAAAATAATTTTGATGATAGATTACCCTATCAGAAGGAGCTCAGTAATTGACATTTCTATGATAAAATTCCTTTCATTCTCATATATTTATTTTCATGAAAAAGTTTTCACAGTGCTTACAATAACTGTAACAACAATAATTGTAAAATGGGAATAATGTTGATGAGGAACCCCTTCTAATTTAGTAAGAAGTCTGATGAAAAGTAGTTTTTCCAATAAAATTGTACTTTTTATGTTTAATAATTATTTATAAGAATTCTATTTTGATAAATCACATATTAATAGGATCTATAAATCACATTAATTTGATAAATCACATATAAATAATTCTGGACTGAATTACTATTAATTCAGTCCAGAATTATTTCTTTGATACCTAGAGCTATTTGGCTACAGGGTTTAAAAATTAATTTCAAATTAATTAAAATGTGCAAGATCAATTTCAAGTTATATACATATTTTTGCTGCAGATAATTATTATGGGTGATCAATAAAAGAATTTTAGGCATAAAATAGATCACATTAACATAAAATTATGTGAAGAAAGTGGAGTGGAAATACAACTTTAAGGAGTAAATGAAATAATGTTTGCCTATAAAAGACGAGCTTGTTGGTGTATATTAAAATGAATTATGGTGGATATCACATGGCTGTGATATTAGATTGTACTGGAAACATTGAAAAAAGTCATATTAGGATTTTATTTTTAAATGTTTAGTATTTCCACTTCACCAGAAATTATATCCTTTGTAGCTCTTTAAACTGATGAAGAAATGTTTTAGACGTTAACTTAAATAGGTGTGAAAAGACATAGTTTTTTTTTAGTAAAATGACAGTATTAGTATGCATTTTGAAATACGCACAAGTGAATAATTTGAAAAGACGTATAGTTAAAAAAATTATTTTAAGGGGTAAACAAGCAGGAAGTTGAAGGTCTCTGCATCCAACAGCACATAAGGAGAATGAAAAAATAGGGGTCCAGAAATGGCCACATTAGGTCTGAATCAGGCTCACTTCACACTCCCTCCCTCTGCCGTCCCTCTAGTGTAGCGTCCAGGTCTATCCAGCTCTTGGTGCCCTCAAGTCCCAACTTAATGTCCCACGTTACCACTAATCTCCTCCTCCCAGAGGTTGCACTCATTTGTTTCATACTAAATAACCAACCACGTTGACCTGGCCCTGGGACCACCTCATGGAACCATCCTGGGATTCATGGTCCCCTGCCCCACGCTCCTTGCCTCGTTCTTACTCCAAATCCCAGAAACCTTCCGAAGGTAGAAAGCCCAGGGTTGGTCCTGGTCCCCAAGCCCTAGTCCATGCATCACCATCTCAACAACTAGCATTAATTTGTAGGTTTGCAGTTTTCAAAGTGCCTCCCTCTTTATCTTCTTTTACCCTTTACCACAACCTGCTGTGATAGATGAAGATAGAAAGAAGATGGATGTATAGATAGATAGATAGATAGATAGATAGGAGAAACTGGGGCTCAGAGGATTTAAGTGATTCTCCTGTGATGACACAGCAAGAAATGGTGGAGTTGATATTTGGATCCAGGTCACCTGTCTTCAGATTCTTTGCCTTATGCACAACATCTCACTGCTCCAAGTCCAAGGTCAAAGAAAACCAATTGGAATCTTTTGAGTCTGGGGTGGCCCACTTAGCACCCTTAATGATCACACCTCCAGAGATGGTGGTAGGTGTTAGCATGTGGTCCTGGTCTGATGGCCACTGTCTGGGGCCATCCCACTTCATCAAGATTCTCTGCCAGACATTTGGAAAGGACTTACTGCGAGGGGAAATCAACACATATGCGTACTTATTGTGGAACAAGATTACTTAACTCGGAACAGGATATTATGGTGTGGAGCCCAGATGAGCTGAGTATAAACAAACATTCACATAAAAATGTGCAAGATTTGCCGTGAGTGGTGTTTTAGTTTGTATAGCTGTACCAGAAATAAGACTTGATTAGTAAAATACCAGTTATCTAGCTTTAGTTTAGTTTTGTTTTTTAAATTTATATTTATTTATTTGTTTTTGGCTGCATTGGGTCTTTGCTGCCGGGCATGGGCTTTCTCTAGTTGCGGCAAGCAGGGGCTACTCTTTGTTGCGGTGTGTGGGCTTCTCATTGTAGTAGCTTCTCTTGTTGCGGGGCATGGGCTCTAGGCGCACGCAGGCTTCAGTGGTTGCAGCATGTGGGCTCAGTAGTTGTGGCTCGTGGGCTCTAGAGCGCAGGCTCAGTAGTTGTGGTGCACTGGTTTAGTGGCTCCGCGGCATGTGGGATCTTCCTGGACCAGGGATCAAACCTGTGTCCCCTGCATTGGCAGAAGGATTCTTAACCACTGTGCCACCAGGGAAGTCCCTAGTTTTTATTTTTAATTAAAGACACCAACTTTTAGAAACCAAAAGAAATACTAAATCTGTTTCAACTTACCTCAAAGCACCCAAATTAATAGTTATTTCTGGTTAAGTTGACTCTACCTATACTTTTGTGTTATTTTTTGGAAAACTTTTGAGGATATCTTTTTTGTGTGTGTGCATTCAGACATACAGTTTGGAAAAATAATTACTCCGTCTTTGGAGCTTGATTTTTTTATCCTTCAGTGTGAGGTATTTCATTTGAGGCTGAGCTCTTGAGAACATGGTAAAGTTAACTGGGATCTCTAAGAGTGATTGATTTCCTAGGACTTAAAGGAGCCAGTCTGTAGGTAAGATACACAGTAAATCATTTTAGTCCACTTAGCGCATGCAGGACATAATTTACTAAAGGACTGCAGCATCATAAACAGCACAAGGTCACCCTCCAAGACCACCTGGAAGTTCAGGTGTACAGATGGCCAGGAGTTTAGAAACCTGAAACTTATTCTGCTTGTCCTTGTTGCTTGGCTCCAGCTGTTTACTTCTGAGGACAGCGCAACTTGCTGGTTAGTCAGGCTCCACTCGCAGCTGGGACCCACTGGCTTCTAAAAGAGTTGACCTTGGGCTGATGATACTCTTAACACAAGTTGACAGGGTTGCCAACATTAGATTCTTGTGTGGAATTTAGGAGCAAATTTGGGTGAAACATTGGGGCCCTTCCCAAGCGGAAGCTGAGTAACCTGAAAAACTTGCAAATGAGAGCCCCTGACGCCAGTTGTCTGCTCCCTTCCGGTTCCTCTCATCAAGCCTGGGCTGGACCAGCTGAGTGTAGAACTTCATCTGTCTGTGACTGGACTGTCAGTGACCAATATGCATAGACTGTCAACTGGGAAGGGTGTAAGAGATCACTTTACCAGGGTGAATGACCACCCAGAGGGCTACTGGCATTTGGGGCAGGAAAATCTCTGTGAAAACTTTGCTGTGCAGGAGAAACAACATCCAGGCTTCTGGCATTTACGTATCACTAATGCATCTGCCACCATTATTATGACAACTAAAAATCACCTCTCCCAGATTTTCAAATACGGGGGAGGTGGGGAGAGGAGGAAAGGGTCATATTATTTTCAGCTGCCAATGCTGCGTACAGGGAGGACACAGGGCTCCAGGGAGGAGGACCATAATGCAAATTACAGTGAAGTCAGAAGTTTCCTCTGATACCTCTTGACTTTAAACGTCCTCGTGCTACTATCCATCTGTAAAGTAGGAATTCATTTACAGATTAATTTACTCTTCATGTCAGTGTTTGTGAAGTGCTTTAAAGTCCTGTGCAAAAGATACTACATAACTGCCCCAGATGATTTATTATCTATTTATAGTATAGGGCAGTAGCAACAGGAGTATAAATTACAGAATAAAAATTTATATTGGACTCCATTCTGGAAGTACTTAAAAAAGAGAGACAGATCAGGGATGGATAGAGCACAACTGTGTCCAGAGTGACAGCTCTGGGAGGGCAGGTCTGGAATAGTCTGGAATATTCTCTATATGTCCCAGTCCTGAGCACCAAGCCTGGCACTGAGCTGACAGTCAGCCATCATGTGTTCATTCAAACTAAAGCACATGCATGTTTGCATTTGAGCTGCTCTCTTAGATAGTTAGTCAAAAGGTGTACCTTGGAGTTTCATTTCTAATTACTCCAGGGCTTCCTGACCAGGCTCCTCTGGATTATGGTGACGAAACCGGACCCTCAAAGCAACCCAGATTGAGCGGGAACTCAGAAGGAATCACCTTGAAGCAGGTATGCAAGATGTGGTCAAAATGAGCCACCAGTGCTGCTGGGCAGGTGTATAGAAGAGGCCCCCTGGCCAGCCCATAAATCCCTCGCTCCCAGGAGCTCCAGCATCCTGAGCAAGGTGCTGGCTTGCTCTGAGCTGCCGGGAACTTCATCTGTATTCTTGTTTCTAATCTGCAGATCCAGGCTCCGTGTCTGTAAATACAAAGAAAGGAGCAGGGCTGGGTAGACAAGCAAATACATGCGAGCACCACCGGCTACTTCTTGCTACTTGCCTCCCAACAAGAGACGTGGAGCCCCTACTGCTGAGCCTCTGCAAGTCCTACAGCTTTGTCTGTGATAGGAGCTTCCTCTTCTGGAACACAAACACTCTTGGTTGTTTTTTTTTGCTTAACAATCAACTTTTGTTCTTTCCTGGCAGAGCGCCTACACAGCCCTGGGCTACTCTTTCTTTAACTGGATTGTGGGAACACCTCTCTCCTTTCCAGCTCTCCTAGGAAACCCATTAGGGATCTCCACTGGAGAAAAGCTGTTTCTTGGGGTTCCAAGTGGTTAGTTACATTCCTCCACGTGGATCCAGGGGAAGAGTAGGGTAGCGTGGACACAGGTTATACGCCCACCAGTTTCACCAAATGAGGCAATACAGAGTGTCCACAATATCAAAGGATGCTCCTCTGGAAATCATAGCTAGCCAGGGGGTTTACAGCTTAAGAAATGGCTTTGCAACCAAATTCAGGGTGTGGCAAGTTCTTCAGGACTCTGGACCCAGTTTTTTTCAACTACCCAATATCATGGGAAGAAAAAAGGGAAGAGAGAGAGGAATGCTCTAGTGTGAAAGAAACTTAAAAGAGACCTAAGTCACATAATAACCTTATACAGTGTTTCAAATAAACCTATGGTAAGAAAGATTGTTCTAGGTATTTGAGGAACTTTTACGAAGTTGGGTATCATAATTTTGTTGGGTGTGTTAATGGCATTATGGTTATGTGATAGAATATTTTCTTCTTTTTAGATGCCTAACGAAGTATTCAGTAGCAAAATGACTCGAAAACTTGGATTTGCTTTAATAAACCCTAGCTTAAGGAAAAACGACTATTCATGAAACAAGCATGACAAAATGTTGATGGGTATCGAAGCTGGATAACCGGTACCTGGGTATTTGTTATACTCTATTTTGGGGTATATTTGGAATTTTTTATCAAAACAATTTAACAGGGAACAATTAAATGGTTTATATAAAAAATTGAGAATTAGTTATGGGATAAAGTTACTTAATATATTTAAGGCTGCTTTTACTTTTTGTCTAGTTTAGAGAGAGCCTGGTTTTCTAGAACTTCTCTGACTTAAGCTCTTTGAAGAAGACGTTTCTATTTGCAAGTTGCGTATGGTTTACCTGGAGTTTATGGATTGTTCTACATTTTGGAAATACTGCTAAATTTTACAGATTGTTTTACATTTTGGAAATACTGCTAAATTCAGTGATGTCAACTGAATTTAAAAGAGATCAAACAGGATTCAATATTTTCCACCTCTTTTTTTTCAGTTTTTAAAATAATTATTTTATTTTTAAATTAATTTTAAATTGATATAGTTGATATACAACATTATATAAGTTTCAAGTCTACAACATAGTGATTCACAACCTTTAAAGGTTATACTCCATTTTAAAATATTGGCTGTAGTCCCTGTGTTGTACAATATATCCTTGTAGCTTATTTATTCTATATATAGTAGTTTGTACCTCTTAATCCCTTACCCTCATCTTGCCCCTCCCTCCTGCCCTCTCCCCACTGGTAACCACTAGTTCTCTATATTTGTGAGTCTGTTTCTTTTTTGTTGTATTTACTAGTTTCTTTCATTTTTTAGATTCCATATATAAGTGATATCATACACTATTTGTCTTTCTCTGTCTGACTTATTTCACTTAGCAAAATTCCCTTCAAGGCCATCCATGTTGTTGCAAATGGCAAAATTTCATTCTTTTTAATGGCTGAGTAGTATTCCATTGTGTGTGTGTGTGTGTGTGTGTGTGTGTGTGTGTGTGTGTATATGTATACCACATCTTGTTTATCCATTCATCTGTTTATGGACACTTAGGTTGCTTCCGTATCTTGGCAGTTGTAAATAATGCTGCTGTGTACGTTGGGGTGCCCGTATCTTTTCAAATTAGTAGTTTTGTGTTTTTGGATCTATACCCAGGAGTAGGAATTGCTGGGTCATATGGTAGTACTTTTTTTTATTACTACATACTGGTGGACGGCTACTTCCTAGTGGTATTAGACACTTAAGCCCCCTTTTGCTTTCCTTCCTAGGGGAAAATTTTGTTTGGTGGTGTGTTTCTATTCAAGTTCATTTTCTGAAGGGTCTTCCCAAGTGGTTCCAATTCCAGGGCTCCTTAAGTCATAGAACCATAAATTATGTGTGAATGGTTACCACAAGACTTTGATATTTTTTTCTTTTTTAAATAATGTACATTTTATTGATATAATCGACATATAACATTGTGTTAGTTTTAGGTATACAGCATAATTCTTTGATACATGTATTAATTGCAAAATGATCACCACAATAAGTTTAGTTAACCCCTAACACTACACATAGTTACAAATAGTTTTTTCTTGGGATGAAAACTTTTAAGATTTACTCTCTCAATAACTGTCAAATATACAATACAGTATTGTTAACTACACTCACCATGCTGTACATTACATCCCCAGGACTTATTTATTTATAACTGAAGATTATACCTTTTGACCACCTTCACCCGTTTTGCCCACTCCTCTACCTATGGCCATTGGCAACCAACCACCAAACTATTTCTGTATCTGTGAGTTCAGTTTTTGATTTTTAGATTCCAGATACAAGTGAGATCATACAGCATTTGTCTTTCTGTTACTTGTTGAGAAACAATAAAACAGTAAAGCAGCCAGTTATTTTACTAGCAAAATGGTTTACTCAGGAAGAGCAAAGAATTGCAATTTGGGACATGCAATCTATAGTGAACCACAGGCAAGTTCAGAGAACAAAGGAGAGGAACCTTCTTTTATAGAGGAGAAGGGGGAGTTGGAAGGGGCTGTTATAAACAAGGAGTCCATTGGCGGAAACTGAAAGTTTTAAGTGTAGTGGCTTTTTACTGGCTGAATTGTGACAGTCTATTATTGGCTGGCCTGCTATCAGGCAAGGAGAAATTCTTCCTCCCTTCTGCTGTGTAGTAAAGTAGTAACCTTCCTCCTGTGGGAGATGAAAATGTACCTCTCTTCCTGTTGGATCTGCAATTGACATTGAGTGGTAGAGTGTGAGAGCTCCCCCTTCTGGCCCCCAGCTCTATTTTATTTTATTTTACTTTTTATTTTTTCGGCTGCCTTGGGTCTTCGTTGCTGCATGCCGGCTTTCTCTAGTTGCAGTGAGCGGGGGGGGGGGGGGGGGGGTGGGGGGGGTTACTCTTCATTGCGGTGTGGGCTTCTCATTGCGGTGGCTTTTCTTGTTGCGGAGCACGGGCCCTAGGCGAGTGGGCTTCAGTAGCTCTGGTGTGCAAGCTCGGTAGTTGCGGCCTGTGGGCCCTAGAGCGCTGGCTCAGTAGTTGTGGCGCACGACTCAGTTCCTCCGCGGCATATGGGATCCTCCTGGACCAGGGATCAAACCCGTATCCCCTGCGTTGGCAGGCGGATTTTTAACCACTGCACCACCAGGGAAGTACCCCTGCCCCTGACTCCATTTTTTTTTTTTTTTTTTTTTTTTTTTTTTTTTTTTTTTTTTTGCGGTACCTGGGCCTCTCACTGTTGTGGCCTCTCCCGTTGCGGAGCACAGGCTCCGGACGCGCAGGCTCAGCGGCCATGGCTCACGGGCCCAGCCGCTCCGCGGCATGTGGGATCTTCCCAGACCAGGGCATGAACCCGCGTCCCCTGCATCAGCAGATGGACTCTCAACCACTGCGCCACCAGGGAAGCCCCCCTGACCCCATTTTAAATGAGGTTTCTGTTTATCAGTTTTCACAGAAACCCCATTTTAAATGAGGTTTCTGTTTATCAGTTTTCACAGACTTATTTCACTTAGCATAATGCCCTCAAGGTCCATCCGTGTTGTCCCAATGGATTTATTTCACTTAGCATAATGCCCTCAAGGTCCATCCGTGTTGTCCCAATGGCAGGCCTTTTTTATGGCCGTATAATATTCCATTTTATATTTATCATATTTTTCTTTGTCCATTCATCCATCAGTGGACCCTCAGGTTGTTTTTATGTTTTTGCTATTGTCAATAATGCTACAATGAACGTGAGGGTGAAGATGTGTTTTACAGATAGTGATTTTGTTTCTTTTGAATAAATACCCAGAAAGGGATTGCTGGATCATATGGTAGTTCTATTTTTAATTTTTTAAGGACCCTTCATGCTGTATTCCATAGTGGCTGCACCAATTTATATTCCTGCCAACAATGTACAAGTGTTCACTTTTCTCTGCATCCTCATGGACACTTGTTATATCTTGTCTTTTTATTAATAGCCATTTTAACAGTTATGAGGTGATACTTCTTTGTGCTTTTGATTTGCATTTCCCTGATAATTAGTGATGTTGAGCACCTTTCCATGTACCTTTTGGCCATTTGTATGTCTTTTTTTGAAAAATGTCTATTCTGAGCCTCTGCCTATTTTTAATAGGATTGTTTTTCTTTCTATTGAGTTTTATGAATTATTTATATGTTGTAGGAATCACTTTGAGTCTATAGATTGCTTTGGGTAGTGGGACATTGCAGTAATATTAATTCTTCTAATCCAAGAGCACAGAATAGCTATTTGTTTGTGTCTCCTTTAGTGTCTTTCATCAATGTTTTATAGTTTTCAGCATACAGGTCTTTCACCTCCTTGGCTAAATTTATTCCTAGGTATTTAATTCTTTTTGATGCAATTATAAATGGGATTATTTTCTTAATTTCTCTTTCTGATTTTTGTTCAAGTAATTCAAGGGATTGTTGTATATTGATTTTGTATCCTGCAACTGTACTGATTTTTTAATTAGTTCTAACAGTTTTTTTGAGGGATTTTTAGTGTTTCCTATATACAATATCATGTCATCTGCAAATAAAGACAGTTCTACTTCTTCCTTTCTAATCTGGATAAGTTTTATTTATTTTTTCTTGCCTAATATATCTGGCTAGGAATTCCAGTACTATGTTGAATAAAAATGGTGATAATGGGCATCCTTGTCTTGTTCCTGATCTTATAGGAAGAGCTTTCTGTTTTTCACCATTGAGTATGATGTTAGTTGTGGGCTTGTCATATATGGCCTTTATTATGTTGAGGTACATTCCCTCTATACTCACTTAGTTGAGAGTTTTTAATCATGAATGAACCTTAAATTTTGTCAAATGCATTTTCTGCATCTATTGAGATGTTCATATGATTTTTATCCTTCATTTTGTTAATGTGGTTTATTATATTTATTGATTTTCAGAAGTTGAACCATCCTTGCATTCCTGGAATAAATGCCACTTTATCATGGCATATGATCCTCTTAATGTATTGTTGAATTCAGTTTGCTAATGTTTTGTTGAAGAATTTTGCATCTACGTTTATCAGGAATATTGGCTTATAATTTTCTTTTCTTGTAGTGTTCTTGTCTGGTTCTGGTATCAACGTAATTATGGTCTCATGAAATGAGTTTGGAAAATTCCCTTATCTTCTGTTTTTCGGAAGAGTTTGAGAAGGGCTGGTATTAATTCTTCTTTAAATATTTGGTAGAATTCACTCATGAAGCCAAGTGGTCCTGGACTTTTCCTTGTTGGAGATTTTTCATGACCAATCAATCTCTTAACTAGGAATTGATCTGTTCAGATTTTCTATTTCTTTAAGATTCATTCTTGATAGGTTGTATGTTTATAGGAATTTGTCCATATCTGCTAGGTTATCAGATTTTTTGGCATGTCATTGTTCATAGTAGTCTCTCATGCTCCTTTGTTTTTGTATCTCATCCTTGTAACGTCCCTCCTTCCTTTATAATTTTGTTTCACTCCTCTCTTTTTCTTGATTAGTCTAGCTAAAGATTTGTTTATTTTGCTTACATTTTCAAAAAACAGCTTTTTACTTTATTTACTTATTTTTAGTTTCTATTTCATTTGTTTCCATTCTGATCTTTATTGCCTACCTTATAATAACTTTGGGCTTGGTATGTTCTTATTTTTCTAGTTCCTTATTAGGTTGTTTATTTGATATCATTCTTTTTTCTTGATGCATTTATAGTTATAAACTTCCCTCTGAGAACTTCTTTTGCTGCATCCCATAAGTTTTGGTATGTTGTGTTTCCATTTTTATTTGTCTCAAGATGTTTCTGGTTTCTCTTTGGATTTCTTATTTGACCCATTGGTTGTTCATTTGCATGTTGTTTAATCTCCACATATTTGTGAGTTTTCCAGTTTTCTTCTTGTAATTGACTTGTAGTTTCACACCACAGTGGTAAGAAAAGATGCTTGATATGATTTCAAAGTTTATTAAGACTTTCTCATGGCTTGACATGTGCTCTATCCTGGAGAATGTTCTATGAGCAGTTGAGAAGAATGTGTATTCTGATGCTGTTTGCTGGAATGTTCTGTAAATGTCTCTTAAGTCTATCTGGTCTAGGGTGTCATTTAAGTCCAATGTTTCCTTATAGATTTTCTGTCTGGGTGATGTATCCATTGATGAGAATGGGGTATTGAAGTCCTCTACTATTATTGTATTGCTGTCTATTTCTCCCTTTAGGTCTGTTAATATTTGTTTTATAAACTTAAGAGCTCCTTGATATTTTTTAAAAATGCCTTTGGATTCCTTAACATGAGTCAAACAATCAGAATATACTTGGTTCACTGGAATGTATATAAACATGATATGTTTCCTGCCCTTAACAATATCACAGGTCTAACCAAAAAGACAATGTGGAACCACAGGAAAATTGAAATTTTTGAAAGGTTCACGTAGGGTAGGATATCTGTTTTGGCAAAGTGTTTTTGAAGGATATTGCCGTTCATTCCAGAACCAAGTTGAGACTTCTCTGGCCTTCTTTACTAGGTGGTGTTCATTCCTTTTGTTTTTGGTTGCTAATACCTATTGTTTAGCTGCTGAGCTACAAAACCCATCATAGCAGTCATGCCAAAAGGTGAGTTTCTTTTGCCTGGCTTTCAGGAAGTTAGCAGAAAAGTAAGGTAAGACACGCTGGAGGAAAACAGGAGCAAAAAGCACTGATGCTTGCAGAGGCCGCTTCCACTTAGTAAAGGCCCCATATGTAAGACTGCAACCCAGAGATAGAGCAGTGGTGTTCTCTACTTGGGCATCCTGAAATAATCCCAGAACTGGGTGTTATAGTGATTTCCTTCCGTCTCTTCTGTTTTTAACTCAAATGGAAAGATGAAACTGTTTCCTGAGGCAGTATCAAAACAGCTTTCCTCATGTCACAGAAATTTCCAGAAGTCTGAGACTTAGAATCGGAATCCACAGTGGGGGCAGTGGTATCACAGCCCACCGCAGGAGTACAGGGGAGAGGCTGGCATCCCATCAGCCTCCACTTTCATCCTTGATCACATACCACACACCTTGTTTAGTTGTAGAACAAGTGACTCTAAATTGGAGGGAAATTCCACACACTATTAGATTATGCAGTGATTCATTCAGTATCTGTTGAGAGCTGACAATATGGCCACCACTTTGCAGAGTGCAGTGATATGGTAGGGACTAAGACACCAGGTTTCCTATCCTCATGTCATTTATGGTCCAGCAGTGTCTGGAGAAATACCTCATTTGTAAAGAGGCAGAAACTTGGTTTTGGTGAATTTGACTATCAGAAAGGGAGACAGTGCCCTTTGGATTTTACTGCCCTTCTATTTTCTGTATCTGTGGTTTTGCATCAATTTGTCCTCCTAGGACTCCAACTTAGACCAGTTATTTAGTGCATGGGGCCAAGAATCCAGCAGTAGTCTACAAATTGACTCCAATACCCATTCTTTTGGTGGGTGAAGTAGTATAATCCACTGAATCCCTAGAGTTTTGATTCTGCTCTGCCATCTGTGAGTGCTCTATGAACCGCAAATTAGAAAGAAGTAGAAAAAAAAATTAAAATCCCAATGAGGTTGTTCAAGTGTCTGGGTGGTCTGGGTTACATGTGTTCCAAATTCTGTTCTGAGCTATTTCACTGACTTACCGACATTGAGACACTGTGTCTTATGTCAACCTGGCCATTGTAAACCAAGGGTCCTTGTCAAACATGCGGTAAACATTCTACGGCAGAATCGTGTTAACTCCCTAAGAGGAATCATGACATCTCCTTAGTTTCTATCACTAACTGAGAAAAAAGAATATGAGGTTTAAATGCTGGCTCTAGCATTTACTAGCTGTATGACCATGAGAACTTGGGCAAGTTAATATAACCTCTCTGAACTATTGCTTTAGTTCATTATCAGTAAAATGGGGCTAATAATATTTACCTTGTAGTGTTGTAGTGGTTAAATGATAAAGTCCCTGGTAGAGTGTCGACATGTACTGTGGGCAGGTGGTGGCTGCCCCACGAATGGTAGCTGTGAATGACTTAACGGTTAGTGTTTTAGCGCAGTGAGGAGTCAGAGAGAAAGGGGACAAAGGGGAGACTTCATATTATTATGGGATGTGAAGGAATTCCTGATAAGGCATGATGAATGGGACACATTTCTGAAGGAAGCCATTGAATCTCTTTCTCACTAGACTCTTTAAAATAGGACACTATCCATCTCTTGAAAGAGTTCACTATAGGGTGGATTACTTCCTGAGGTGCACTTTGGGTTCTGGGAAATGTCTGTTAGCAGAGGAATTGCTATTGAAATTCACCCATGGACCCAGACCCTGACCCTTTCTCATAAGCTCATCCCTAATAATGGCCCTACCTTCCAGGTTGGTGATAGACCAGCTCACTGGCCTTTGGCAGTTTTGTTTTCAAGTTTGATGGAAACAGAGCTAGTACTGAAGCAGCAATTATATTTCCTTTAAAAACAACCCAGATTGTCATGGAAACTGAAGGCAAAATGACAAAACTCCAAGGTTGGGGGGTATCCTTTGTTAAGTGCTTATGAAGGTATGTGAAAGGAACAGAAAGTTCAGGCCTGGAAAAATGACGGATCTATCTAAGAGGAGGAGATGAAAGAATAGGGAACAACACTCTTGGGGAGGCCGCACACAGCACTGTTGAAATCGTTGGCTCTGTGGAAGCATTTGATTAGAGAGTTTCAGTTACATTACCTCTCAGATTCATGCTGGGGTAAAAAAAAATCTTGTGTTACATTGACTACTATATGATTAAACTGAGAATCTCTGGGGAGGAAATCAAAATGGTCAGCATACATGCTTCCTGGCTAGATTTTAAATCCCTTAAAAAAAATTACCTGTCGTTTCCTCAAGGATTAAATAAGAAGGTAGAGTGTTTCCTAAGTTTCAGTGAATTCAAACATTTTAGATTTTTTTCTGTCTCTGTATAAAGAAGACATATCCCAGGTATTCAATGCTAAGTGTAGACTCATAGCATTATGAAACATAAAGTACTCTTATTCGTTAAAGTCTCCTTCAAAGCTTAAACATGTATCAGAGAACAAAATTAAACCTCTGTTTAAAAAGTATACCTTGGTTCAAAATGTTCCTTATAAAGATTCTCGGCATTTTAGCACTAATATCTGTAGAATTCTCCTACTGAATCAGTTTGTAAGAGCTGTAGGTTTTTAAGGCTTGACAAGGAAAGTACCATTGTAAATAATTTCAAGCCACACCTAGTTATCAGTGCCTAGTTAGAAAACTGGTGGGAAAGTGACCATTTATTTCTTCTTTATGAGTAAAGGAAAAAAAGATATGTCAGGATGAGGGGTGATGTTTTGGTGCTGTTATGATATTTCCAGGGACTAGTGATGGCCCAAATTCTGTTTTGTGACTCACTCCTTTTCTGCAAAGGGTTCTTGACCTGAGAGTGAGACTCAAGGCACAAAAACTAAATGCGAAACAAAATACAGGACTCTTTATATCCGAAGATAACTAATACTAGGAAAAGGCCACTCAAACGGAATTCACTTAAAGTGAGGACAAAATTTCATAGTAGACAATGTAAAACAGGTTTGACAGGTATGATTTTTGATAAATAAAAGGCAGATTTAGAAAAATTAGTTTATTTTGTTTCATGGTCAACAAAATGATCTTATAATGACAATTGTGCACTAAATCATTTGCTCAACCAAAAATAAATGGAGTGTTGATTTGAAGGATGTGATAGACTGTTACTTTAGTGGCCCTCAATGAAACAAGCTTCTTTTTATTTGTATCCCTGTGAGTCCCCTCACACATTGATTCTGGGCTTGGCCGTGTGACTAACTTTGACCAATAGAACATTAGCAAAAGTGATGCAAGTGAAAGGCTGGTTAGTCCTTGCACAGTGGACCTTGTCTTCTTAGAATGCTTCATTTTGTAAACCTTCCACCGTGCTGTGAGAAAGCATAAGCAACCATGTAGAGAAGCCTCCCTGGAGGAGGATCAAGGCCTCTAGCCAAGTCCAACTGGGCTCCCAGCCTGTAGCAAGTACCAATTTCCAGCCATGTGTGTGAGTCCATTTTAGATCTTATAGGCATCTAACTGCAAGCCTACAACATGTGAAGCCTAATAACCTCCTGGTCAACCCACAGAGTTGTAAGAAGTCATAATAAATTGTGAGAAGCCATTAAATTTGGGGTGGTGTGTTATGTAGCAATAGATAGCTAAAACAGAAACTATTACCTCAAAGTGGGGTCCTGCCACCACATGTGGCATTGATTTTGAGTCTGGTGGAAGAATGGAGAAATTTGCAGAAATGACGAAGAGACTGTTAGTGGAGACTGAAGCGAAGTGAGGAGCACCCTACTAGAAGCTGAAGGAAAGAGAACCCGAGTTATGTATTGGTAGAACAATTAGCAAAACTATTTGCCTGTGGAAATATGTGAAATAAATAGAAAGGGTAGCTTATGAACTTGGGATCTGGCTGAGGGGAGTTCTGGACAGTGTGTTGAAAGTGAAATCTGGCTCTTTTTAGATGCCTATGGTAAAGTCCAGGAAGAGCCAGTTGAAGCAAAGAAGGAACTGTTTAGATTTCAAGCAGAATTTAGAAGAACTAAAAAGGCACTAGAACTTGTGGGTTTGATAATAAAATTGCTTCCATCCTTAGTCTCTCCAAGTAAAAAATGGCCTTGGTTTGAGAATGAAATACAGGGTACTATTAGTAAAATATGACCTCCGGGTCAATGTCTCTGTTAAGGCGTCAGAAAGATTTAAGGACTACCTCAATGATCCTCTCAGCTAGACAAGAAGACTTCTAAGAATCTTAAAAGTACCATGTGAAGCAGAAGAGCTACCAGATAATCCAATAGCACTGTGAGAAATGTTACATTGTTATTGTTTTAAATCTTTAAATGTATGGGTGGTTTGTTAGGCAACAATAGATAAGCCAAACAGGGAGCTAATGATTTTTAGAGGTACTTGTATAATGGTAGGATAAAATATCTTTGACTTCACATTTGACTTTTGATGTAATCAGAAAAAGGGCTATTTTTGCAAAAATATTCAAAAATTTTATTTAATTTTTCCACGTGCTTTGTATCTTTTATGTCATCATCTTTGTCTATTTTCTCTTCTTCAATTGTTAACTGGTCAAATTATCCCCATTTATTATTATTATTTTTAAAAATAAATTTATTTATTTAATTTATTTTTGTTTTTGGCTGAGGTGGGTCTTCATTGCTGAGCGCTGGCTTTCTCTGGTTGTGGTGAGCGGGGGCTACTCTTCGTTGTGGTGCACGGGCTTCTCATTGTGGGGGTTCTCTTGTTGCGGAGCACGGGCTCTAGGCGTGCAGGCTTCAGTAGTTGTGGCTCACGGGCTCTAGAGCGCAGG
This sequence comes from Tursiops truncatus, assembly GCF_011762595.2. NCBI lineage: Eukaryota > Metazoa > Chordata > Mammalia > Artiodactyla > Delphinidae > Tursiops > Tursiops truncatus. Next base: position 157,335,283 of record NC_047035.1, on the reverse strand, counting down.
CTCAGTAGTTGTGGCGCACAGGCTTAGTTGCTCTGCAGCATGTGGGACCTTCCCGGACCAGAGATTGAACCCGTGTGCCCTGCATTGGCAGGCGGATTCTCAACCACTCTGCCACCAGGGAAGCCTCCCCGTTTATTATTGGCTTGACATATATTTCAAGCAGTTTTGCAGTATTGCTTTCATCAACTTCATGAAATCCTGCATCTTTTGTAATATTTACAAGTTCTTTTCACTTCTTCTATATTTGAATTTATTATCTGCTATAATGCTGGTAGGATGGATACTAATGTCTTGAAAGAAAGGGTCTTTGGTTGGACATTAATTTTATAAGTTGTCAGTTTATTAATGAATAGGTTTGCTTTAAGAAGACTTTGCTTCTCTTAAATAACCCAGACAATGGATTCTCATATAATGAGAGGCCCCCTGTACCACTCTATTTATAGCTGAACAGGCCCTAGTACCAGACAGTGCTTGACTCTGTGGTGAAACTGAGTTGAAGCATGTGATTTCGGCTCACAGTCTAAGAGGATCGTCTGCGTTTTATCCTGAATCTAAATCTTGGCACAAGCCACTCAGATATAACTTCGGGGAGGGAGAAAACTAGAAAGAAGTCTGGATCCCCTGGCCCATTTTAGCATGCCATTAGAGGTGGAGAAAAGAAATGAATGCTCTGAGAAGACAGCTTCTGCATAGTCTACAGGAGGAGGCTGATGAGAGAGGTCTGCCCACCTGTGTTGTCCTTAAAGGCACCATGAACCTGCTCACTGGCAGATGTGACCTGATGAATGTCCTGGGCTCTCACCAATAAAGTTAGGAAATCCTCATCTCTTGTGAGAGGTTGGAGGAAGGAGGGGGTAGGGAAATAGAAAAGCAGGAAGAGAGGCCCGGAGATTCCCATCCCTCTACAGTGTCCATCTTACTGGAGAGAATCTACCCATTAGGTGATGGGAGGTTGGAAAGTCGCAAAGCAGAGAAGGGAGGTAGGTGTTATACTCTGAGAGCAGATCACTCTCTTAATTTTCCCCCGTGGAAAGGAGATAAGAGAGCTGAGTAAAGGAAGCCACACTTCTGGGCAGAATTGCTTTAGCCACAGACTGATAGAAGCTGGTCACAGGAATGAGCTCTCATGCAAGTTGAAGTTCAGAACCTATTGCTGAAAAAAGCTGTAAGATTTTTTTTAAAGCCAATTTCCCCCAAAGTGTGTTACTAGAAATAGAAGGGAGTTGACTCCAAGGCAGGATTGAAGTGGAGGGAGAAGCTCTTGAGCGAAGATCTGGAGATTCGTGCAAGATTAAGCTGAGATTGAGAAGAAGAGAAAGATAGAAGGGAACCTATTGTACTTGGAATTGGTTTCTTTAAAAAAACGATTTCAGAAGAGTTATCTGCTTCTGTTGCTAAGTGTTAAGCTTAGCTATTCCCACAAAGCACTCATTTTTGTAAATAATGAGTAGAACATTTAGAGCCATATTATATTATAGCTATAATCCACCCCCAAAGCCCACAGTTTTTAGTTCGAACACAAAAATTAAATACATGATAAGGGAACATTTAAATCGAATAAATAGTTTTAGTGTTGGATTATCTTTCAGCTGAAGTTGTACATTTATAGACACAGAACATATATACTCATTCATTCATGTAACTCAGTAGTGCCGGCTCACTGCTAGTCACTACACGTAGTGCTCACATTATTAACACAGGTTTGGAAAACTTATTTTTAAAGGCTATAACGTATAAAGTGGGGTTACTGGCAGTAAGTCCTAATATTTTTAAATGGAACAAAATCAGTAATGGAAAATTTGGAAAAAGCAGATATTCTTCTGCAAAGTACTTTACCTTAGGGGTAGAAGTTGCTGAAATACTGATCACATTATGCCTTTGCAATGAGAGCACAGATAGAAAGGTTAATAAATGCAGAATGCAAGTGAAAAAAATCACTTAGGGAAAAAAAAGACTCTAATTGTGATGCCTTTGGGGTTTTGCTATAAATGAATCCGTTGGACTTCTTCCTGATGCCAAAAAAAGGGCTGCAATCTAGTTTTATGTATGTTTCAGAGCCATATGTATTCACCCTTTTAATGCAGTGCTTTCACAGTAAACATAAGAATACCTGAAATCCAAACTTTCTATGCATTTCTCAGTGGTCATCACAATGTCCCACCAAGCCAAAATCCTATGAGATCCTTCCTCTGGAATAAAAGCCTGTTTCTCCAGCAAGCTTTTCAACAGGATTTGAACTCTTCTATGCAGCTGGCAAAAACATAGAACCAGCAAATTGAAAACACCCAGTGGTTTATATGTTTGGGTCTAAATAAAATTTCCCATGCATGCTATTCTATCAGTTTTATACATTCCTGGAGCAGGAACTGATAAGCTGAGCTAACTAACAGGCAAGTGCCGAGAGGTGAAAATTGGTCCAGGACGCATAGTTTGTGAATTTACAGTCTGTTGAGTGGGCCCAGCTGTGTGTCTTCTCTTCAGCAGGAGGGCTCTTCCCTTTAAAGAACTTTGTTCCACTCCACCCACCATGGTTTCTACCACCTCCCCACGAGACTTCACTTCCTATGGGAAAGAACCGCATCTCAGGGAAAGTCAGAGCGGCTTTAGGATAATCACACAGATACCCTCTCTCCACTCCTCTTCCTCAACTGTGGCTTATTGTTTTCATTTCCTTCCAGTGATGTGAAAGGAAATGATGTGAAGGAAATGATGTGACACTAATGTCAATGAAACCCACCTTGCTCTCAGTCTGAGGGTTGGTTACGCTCTGAAATAGAAAGGGGAACTTGGCTTCTCAGAGGCTTATCTGAGACCCAGAGTGCTGAATTTTAACCTGGTCAGTTACTTGGACATTTAAATGAAGTTATTTCAGGGGATGTTGAACGAGGTGTTCAAGCCATTCTTTCCCAGGTAAAGGCTATGTCTTCAAAGGCAAGCCTTTCTCTCCCCAGCTTATCAATGGCACCAACTTGACTTTTGGTGGATGCACCCCCCAAGAGGGACGGGGTCTCTGTTTTATTCAGTGCTGTATCCCCAGGGCCTAGAGTAGTGCCTGACACATGGTAGTTGAAACGTAAATGTTGAAAGTTATTTGTTGAAACGCACGTGTCGATTGATGATATTAGAGTGTCAAGATGCTCAATCCATGCCTCGTATTTCCGTTTAGCATCTAAAAACTTAGACAAAAGGATGTTGGGAATTTGGTTTGAGGTACTTAAAATTACAACAGGAATTCTTACAGCCTCAGCTCAATTACTTGAAAAATCAACTAGTCTCTCTGTTTCTGTTTTGCCAACTGTGAAAAGGGGTCTGGCCAAGTCTTCATTGTGACAGTGGAGTGAGGAAGTAAGCATGGTTCTTAAACCCTAACAGAGAGCCATGCATTCCTACGGGGTGCTTGTCAACCCCAAACTTAGCTCATTCTTTTTCTGAATGCAGACGCATAAAATGGCATAGATTAAGATGTCTGTCAAGAGTTAAGCCTCCTTATTTTTATCTTCTCTTGATAGAATTGTCATGGATTCAGCACTGAAAGGGTCTTTTAGGCTAAATATTAGTCCCCAAATTGGATGAATTGGAACTATCAATATTATAGACAATACTTACATGTCCTAAACCTGCCTCCTGAAAATGTACTCTGCATGAACGTGGGGAAGAATAATGTATGTCGCATCTCAGCATCCCATAACATTCCTTTTATAGAACAAGATTCCCACAGAGTTTTAACACACAAAGTTGTCTCTTAAGAAGAAGGCCCTATTTGGGAGTCAGGGGACACCCGGCAGGGATTCCTGACCCCAAGCCCCATTCCCAGCACCCCCAGCTCCTGTAGTTATGTGATCCCAGGCAAGGCTTTTAACCCCTTGGGACCCCAGCTTCTTTATCTATGAAATAACATTGGCTTCCTGCCTTCCAAGGGAACCAGAAGGAAGAATGAGTTAATATTTACATAGCACATTGACAGCCTCCAAGAAAGACACCGTACAACTGGGAAAGATGATATAATGGGAAGAACGTCCTTTATTTTTAACTTGTTGGTCTCTGGTCAGCCTTTCTGGGCCTATTCCATATGTACAATATTAAAATAACAGGCAAAAGTGAAAGAACGTTCTGAACCTAATTCAGGTAGGATGGCTCTGAATTGTAGCTGCTGGAGTCTTTGTTCATTTGTTAACTTTAGGGAGTCCAGGGACTCAGCTAGTGGTTATTTCCCCAGTTGCTGAAGGTGTCATTGGAATAGACATAGTTGACAAGGGGCAGAATCCCCACATTTGGTCTCTGACCCATGGGTGATGGCAACTATGGTAGGAAGGGCTAAGTAGACGCCCCTAGGGTTTCCATTCATATCAAGCGAGTAAATCAGAAACAGTACTGCATCCCTGGGAGGAGTGCAGAAATTAATGTTGCCATCAAAGACTTGAAAGAAATCTGGGTGGTGATATGTAGTGTAGGCCCTGACAGTTTTTTGTTTGTTTGTTTAGTTTTCGTAGTGCAAGTGCCTGATTTAAGCTTTGATTGCCAAGGCATCCTCTTCAAAGTCAGCTATCTTGAATAAACACAGTGCCAGCCGCAAGACTAGATAAAAAGCCAGGCTGTCCCAACTCCAACCCAGCAGCTCCTTTGTTAGAGATCTTCGTTGTTTTCGATAACGGACCATCTAGGCTCCTGGTTTTCCTCTTCTTGTGCTTTAGGTTCCTGCTCTTACATTTTATTTATTTATTTTGAATTTTTGAATTTTATTGTACTTATTTTTTTATACAGCAGGTTCTTATTAGTCCTGCTCTTACATTTTAAACTCACCAATAAATAGTGATCCTGCGAAATCCTAGGCAGCCCACCCTCAACCCCAATAAAAGCAGAACTCCAGGGACTTCCTGGTGGTCCAGTGGGTAAGACTCCACGCTCCCAATGCAGGGGGCCCAGGTTCCATCCCTGGTCAGGGAACTAGATCGTACATGCTGCAACTAAAGATTCACATGCCAAAACTAAAAAAAAAAAAAAAATCCCGCATGCCGCAGCGAAGACCCCGTGTGCCACAACCAAGACCTGGCACGGCTAGCTAAATAAATAGATAAATATAAATAGATAGATAGTTAGATAACAGAACATCAGGCCTGTGCTCTCTCTCTCTACCTGTGACTTTGCTGTATGACCCTATGTGTACCATGTAATTGCTAGGACTTGAAAGTAATAAAATTTTCTTTTTTTTTTCAGTTTCCTATTAGTTATTGCTGAGGGTATCTTACAATTATAATAAGAACCACAAGGGCCGGTCCAGCCACAATATTAGTTATCTATAGGCTGAAAGCTGCACAACACATGACACTTATCACATCTCCATTGAACTCACCAGTTTGACCTGTGCAAAAGTCACACTGATCTTGAAGAATGAGTGATGCCTACTATAAACTTAATGAAGTGGTGACTAAAACTCCACCTGCTGCCCCAGATGTAGTGTCTTTCCGGGAGCAAATTGACATGTTCTTGAGCACTTGCTTTGCAGCTACTGACCTGGTGTATGCCCTTTTCTCTATACCAAGTTGTAAAGGCCACCAGAAACAGTTTGCTTTTACTCGTCAGGGCTAACAGTGCACTTTCACAGTCTTGCCTCCGGGCTATACCAATTCTACTTTCTGTCATATTATTCTGGACAGATCTTGATTATCTTGACATTCCACAAAACATCATACTCCAAGCTCACTGATGACATCTTGATGATTAGATTTGATGTTCATAAAGTAGCAGATACTTCAGAGGCCTTAGTAATGTGTCTGTAAATCAGAAGGTGGGAGATAGGTCCCACAAAACATAACACATATTCATTGAAAAAAATCCCCTTATAAGAGGACTCAAACTCAAGCTCAATGTAGTTCAAACCCCTGTTGTTCAGGAGTCAACTGTATATATCACATTTGAATGTGCTACTTGGACCCACCTATAGAATCAACTATAAGCCTGGTTTACAGATTGTTCTGTCTTGTATGCTGGTATCACTCAGTGCCTGCCACTCAGGGTTGATGTTGAAGGACGTGGGTGAGGGAAAACATTCCCATGGGTAGAGCTCTGAGCAACATACTTAGTTGTACACAATGTCCAGACTGAGAGATGGCCAGCAGTACAGATGGATACCAACTCTTGGGCAGTTGATAGTGGTTTGATTGGATACATGTTAGGCATCACCAGAAAAACAGATGAATATATATAGTATATGTATCACCAATACGAGATATATGTATATATATATTAGAATATATAATATATATGTTAGGATATATCTACATTTATATATATTTAGGATACAGGCATATATCGTTTCATTATGCTTCACTTTACTGTGCTTTACAGATATTATGTCTTTTTGCAAATTGAAGGTTTGTGGCAACCCTGTGTTGAGCAAGTCTATCTGTGTGATTTTTCCAACAGTATTTGCTCACTTCGTGTTTCTGAACTTACCTTACTAAGGCTGACCCTGCTAACACCAATGCTGAGGGCTTACTATGTCAGCACCAGAGATCAATACTGATGCCCTGGTGGCAGGTTGACTACACTGGACCTCTTCCATCTTGGAGGGAGCAGAGACTTGTCCTCACTGGAGTAGATACATTCTAGGTGTGGATGCGCCTTCCCTGCCCCACGATGCTTCTGCCAGGAGCACTATCTATGGAGCAAAGAACACCTTATTCACCGTCATGGTACTTTCCGTAGCATTGCTTCTGATCAGTGACTTCCATAGCATCTCTTCTCTCACAGCAAAGCGAATGCAGCAATGGGCTCTTGGCCATGGAATTAACTGGTCTAACCATGTACTACATCACCTAGAAGCAACTGGGCAAATTTTGAAAGCTTACTGGTACAATGTAATGGCTTATGAAGACTCAGTTCCTGTGTCAGATGGGAGTCAACATCCTGAAAGGATGGGATGCTATCTTAAAGGATATTGTAAATGCTGTGAAGGATATTGTACACGTTTGAAACAAACATATATGGTGCTATCTCCCCCATAGCCAGAATATACGGGTCTTGGAATCCAGGGGTGGAAGTGGCTTGTTTGCCACTGAACCCATGGATTCAGTCATAGAGTTTTTGCTTCCCATCCCAACTACCTTGAGCTCTGCTTGTTTGGAGTTCTTAGTCCCCAAAGAGGAGCTGCTCACCAGGGGACGCTCACACCCAGGGCTCCAGGTGAAGAACCCCAATCAGCGAGGCCCTCTGCCAGACTTTGCAGAGAAGAAAAGCGTGACTGATGTGTCTGTGAAGAATCCAGGAGAAGGACAACCTCTCAAAGGCCCTCGTGTCTGGAAAATACATTCTGGGCAGCATTGGAAGAGTTTTGATTCTGTCAAGTTTATACAACAAGAGAGACATCAGCCGTGCATACTGATTTTTATTTATTTGTTCATCTGAATGGAAAGAAAAGTCAGGGTTTTAAGGTCTGTAGAAATGGACAAATGTTTTCCAGGCCTCTGAAGCACTTGAAGATACAATTAAAAAGAAAAACTTCCTTATTGTCTTGTCTGCATAAGTTATAGCACTAACTTAAAATAAACTTAATAACTTATACAGCAGGGCTGCTGGTTAAAACAAAATTAACGTTAGTCCAATTACACCCTCATTTAACCATCACTGGTGATTCTGCGAAGGTTATTATTGTTCATATACTCTACTTACTTCTTGATAAAGGGCCCACTCATGCCTTTAAAACATTGCTTGTTTTGTCCATATTTTAATGCTGTAGTTAAGTGCATGGACTCTGGAATTTGATGCTGGGGTTTGAAATCTGGCTCAGTCACTTTCTAGCTCTGTGATCTTAGTAAGTCAATTAACCTCTCTGTTCTTAAGTCCCTTATCTCTAAAATGAGGATGATAGCAGTACCTGCTTTTTCTTAAATAAATTTTTTTAAATTGGACTATAGTTGACTTACAATGTTGTGTTTGTTTCTGCTGTACAGCAAAATGAGTCAGTTTTACGTACACATATATCCACTCTTTTTTAGATTCTGTTCCCATATAGGTCATTACAGAGTAGTGAATAGAGTTCCCTGTGCTATTCAGTAGGTTCTTATTAGTCATCTATTCTATATAAGCAGTACCTGCTTCAAAGTGTTGTTTGGAGCATTACAATATGCAAAGTCCTTACAATGGTGCTTGGCCCATAGTAAGCGATGAGTAAATGTTAGCAGTTGTTCATATTATGATTTGGCAATGCTTGCTCTAGGTCGGCTTGCCAGGAATATAAACCCTTTTATATCCTCTCTCTCTTTTTCTCTAGCAAACCTGCAGAACACCTGCTAAATAACTTATGGATTGAATTGTGTCCCCTGTTCCTGCCCCCTCTTCCCTGCCCTATATTCATAGCTTAAAGCCTTAACCACCAATGAGACTGTATTTGGAGATAGGACCTTTAGGGAAGTAATTAAGGTTAAATGAGTTCACAAGGGTGGTGATCTAATCTGATAGGACTGGTGTCCTTACAAGAGGAGGACGGACTAGGCACCAGAGATCTCTCTCCCTCTGCAGGTACACAGAAGGAAGGCCGTGTGAGGACACAGAGGGGAGGCGGCCGTATACTAGCCTGGAAGAGCAACCACACCAGAAACCAATCCTGCTGACACCTTGATCTTGGACTTCCAGCCTCCAGAACTGTGAGAAATAAATGTCTGTCGTTTAAGCCTCTCAGGCTATGGTATTTTGCTATGGCAGCCTGATCAGACTAAGACAGTGACTATGTTTTAACTCACAATTTCAGTGAGAGACAAATGAGCAGTCCTGAAGTACAGCATGTGATGCCATCCTCCATACCATTGGGAAAGTCTGGTACCTACCATGGGGGGGGGGTCGCAGTGAGGAGTCATATACCATCGGGACTACTGTCCACTTGCTTCCCTCAATATAACTACTTTTTCTACAAAATTAATTGAGGCCTCAGGCTGACTACTAGCTATGCAGGGGTTAGTTATTTGTGAGGAGCTCTTACTCTGATTTCTTTCTTCTTTTAGGCCCGTCACAGATGATTTTGTAGGAATAAGAATTTGGTCCATTGAGTCACTGATCAGATTCTGGATTAGTGTGACCCAGTGTTGGCTGGAGCCTTCCATTCTCTCAGAAGCTGGGCAGCGCTGGCTGGAGTCCTGGTCATTCCACTTCTTGGGATGCCAAAGCCCTCCCGAAGATGTCTTCTGGTTCCCTGAGGCTGCCCTTTTCACACACTCTTCCTCCCCTTTCCTTGTCCCACGCTGGCTGGATCTGTGCCCCAGAGTTGCCATTCAAAAACTTCCGTCACAAGAAGCACTGACGAATTTAGTTGTCTTAACCGAAGATTCAGGGATCACAGTAAGAAGATTTGGGGATCATGGGAGGTGAGGCCCAGCCTTGGAATTTTCTCTCCTGCTTCTCTACACTCTTTTCTCTTTACCTTTCCTTCCAGAATTCCCTAAGAACTCTTCCCTTCAGTACAGAGAAGAATTCAGCTGGATTCTAAGATTTACACGTGCAGATACCCTGGTTAATATGCTCGCAGAACAAAGAGCCTTCCATTTTAAGGCAGTTTTGCTTATAAATTTATTATAAATATATATTATATAATATATATGACATATGCATATATGTAAATTATATGCATGATATTTTGTATTGCCTATATAAAATAATACATATTTATAAATAATATCCTCTTTTTTCTTCTTACTACATTAGGAACAATTAAGGCAATTTGGAGATAAAAGGAACTGCTGAGTTTAGGAATAAAGATTTAACTGTGGAGTTTGGGTCTCCTCACAGCCACTCATTGACTTGTGAAAAGCTGTTTGCAGTTTACTGCTGAATTTATTTCTCAGGTGAAGGGTATTCAGAATCTGAATGTAGGAATTATGTAAAACATGAAATCATGTAACTGTAGGAAAATCAGAGCAGTCTGGCTTTGGCTTTTCAAATCTTTAAGGCTTTCCTAACAGCATTATTAAAAAATAAGGGGGGGGCTTCCCTGGTGGCGCAGTGGTTGAGAGTCCGCCTGCCGATGCAGGGGACGTGGGTTCGTGCCCCCGTCCGGGAAGATCCCACATGCCGCGGAGCGGCTGGGCCTGTGACCCATGGCCGCTGAGCCTGCGCGTCCGGAGCCTGTGCTCCGCAACGGGAGAGGCCACAACAGTGAGAGGCCCGCGTACCGCAAAAAAAAAAAAATAATAATAATAAAATAATAAGGGGGGTGGGGAGAGAGAGAACGAATGAATCCAGAAAAGTTTGTTATATCACATTGAATTTCCTAGTTGACCTCTGCGATGGTAAAGTTAGATTCCTGTGTATTTGACTCTAAATGGACTACAGAAAGTGCAAAAACGTATACAGCCTAATCATGGCAATTGACAGCGATCATTCTACGGACGCCACGTCTGGTACAGGCTTTGCGCCTGGAAAGCTTCGACCAGTCGGTCCGCGGGGCGCTGCAACAGGGCTGGGCCGCCCCTCCCAGCACTGGCTTTTCCGCGGAGCCCGGCGCTCCCCAAACACCGCGTCTGGCCCGGGGCTACGGGTCCAGCGCCCCGCGTCTCCCGAGCTTCGCGCGCCCTTGGCTCGCGTCCCGCCTCCGCCCCTCCCGCTGCCGTCCACGCCCCAGCCGCTGGGGGCAGGAGGAGGCGGAGGTCGGCCCTCCCCGCGCCCTTTTTAAAGCGTCACGGGCTAGGGCCAGCCGGCTGATTCTGGCGGCAGAGGGAGCGGCGCGCCGAGCGCCCAGGGCTGCGCTTCCCGGCCGGCGGGGCGGCACCGTGGGCCGGCCGCTCCGGGCTCCCCGACGCCACCGGCGCCCCAGCTCCGCCCCGGGCCTCCCCGCCATGCGCACCGGCTAGTGCGCCCCGGGCGCAGCGCCCACCAGGCCGGTCCCGCCGCTCGCCCCGCTGCCGGCATGCTGCGCCCGCTGCTGCTCGCCGCGCTCTGCCTGGCCGGCCGGCTGGGGACCTCCCGCAGCTGCCAGCTGCCCTCGGAGTGGAGACCCCTGAGTGAGGGCTGCCGCGCCGAGCTGGCCGAGATCATCGTGTATGCCAAGGTGCTGGCGCTGCACCAAGAGGTGCACGGCCTGTACAACTATCTGCCCTGGCAGTACGAGGCCGGCGAGGCGGGGCTCTTCTACTCGGCCGAGATCGAGATGCTGTGCGACCAGGCGTGGGGCAGCATGCTCGAGGTGCCCGCGGGCTCCAGGCTCAACCTCACCGGCCTGGGCTACTTCTCCTGTCACTCCCACACCGTGGTCCAGGATTACTCCTATTTCTTCTTCCTCAGGTGAGCCCGCCACCTCCCGCCCACACCACCCCCTCGGCCATTTGCGTGTGACCAACCGAGGTCACCTTTATTCGGAGCCGGATCAGTACCTCCCACGGGATCCTGGCCGTGCGTGCGATGTTAGATGATGCCTTGGGCTCCTTCCCGTACTCGACTCTTTCCTGCTCCTCCCGCCGTGTCTACAACATCCTGGGTACCTCTGGCTAAGACTTGGCAAAAGAGGGATGATTCCTCCGCTTAAAGGACAGAAGAGTGTTTCAGGCAAAAGCTCTAAGTGGTTTCCAGCAACAAGTAGTCAGCCTATTCCAGGAGCAAAGGTTTATGCGGCGGGGGGGCTCCGGGGTGTGGGTGGGGAGACCCTGGTCACAGTACTTTGAGGATATAAAGGTAAATCAGGCAGGAGCCCTCTCTGATTGAGTTCCATGAAAGTTGGCTTGTGGTCCAGATGAAATGCTTGTGGGTAAGAATTCAGGTGATGGCTTCGACTCAAGTTTGAAATAAAGAACAGGTGGAACCCTAATTTAGGTGGAACTCTAATATAGGTGAGACCCTATATTTTAAACTGGATTCGGTGGGAGTAGTTTGGGCTGGGCGGTGGTCAAAACAAACCCCCTTTGAAATCAGACTTGCTGGAATTCTGGCTCTGTTCTCCCTATGATTTTGAGCAAGTTACTGACCTTGTCCAGAACCTCAATAGCCTCACCTTCATAATGTGAGAAACAAGGCTGGTTGAGACTAAAACACAGTAACTCATGCAAAACACCTGGTTCAGGTTAGATGGGGAACGAATAGTTATTCTGCGCACCTGCTTAAATGCCAAGATGGGAATGGTGTGGAATGCAACCCAGCTGTTGTCCTCTTGTTTCACTCGTGTTAGCTCGTATCAGCTGCCAGCAGACCTCAATGCCAGGCTCTTCGAAATAGCAAAGGTTTATGGAGGAGGGACTTGGGGGGCGGTAAGGGCTCGGGGCGGGGTGTCACAGGGCTTTGAAGTTACAGAGGTGAATTAGGTAGGACGCCCTGTCTGATAGGAGATTCCTGGAACCTCGTGCAGTTCCATGAAAGTTGGTCTTGTGGTCACGATGAAATGCGTGTGGATAAGAATTCAGACGATGGGTTCAACTGAAGTTTGAAATAAAAAGCAGCAGGTGGAACCCTAAATGCATTGGTTGTCTCCAGTTGAAGGAGAAGACTGATAAGTTAGATTCCATTTTGAAGTTCTGTATCTATCAAGATGGCTAGTGAATCCACGGCTGTGATGGGCCGTGGATTCACTCGCTATCTTGATCTTCAGGGGATCCAGGAGATCCAGTCTTCCCAGCCCCTGGAGTAGCAGTAAGGGTATATGGAATGACCATGACCTTGGCCTGCAGACTCACTTTTAGCTCTCGAGATTTCATGTCACTGAGAAAGAAAACAGTAAGTTCCACAGAGGGCCGTCAGTAAGCTCATGTCAACACATGTTTTCCATATTGAAGCCAGAATAGCTAAGTTTAGAATACATGGCGTGCTTTGTGTTGGCTTGAGTGGTTTAGCTAGATTAAGCTGAGTTTTTTTTTAATTGCTTGAGAAGTACAGTTTCTAAATGAAGTCAGCAAGGAGTGAGACAGTATCTTCTTGATACAGAGAAACTTCACATAGATTTTTTCATGCCTTTATTTAGGGAAAACACTGGGAACCCAGGTATAAAACTATTCAACAATAAAACTTTATTTTCCCAAGAAAAAAGAGCTGGGGCTTCCCTGGTGGCACAGTGGTTGAGAGTCCGCCTGCCGATGCAGGGGACACGGGTTCATGCCCCCGTCCGGGAAGATCCCACATGCCGCAGAGCGGCTGGGCCCGTGAGCCATGGCCGCTGAGCCTGCGCGTCCGGAGCCTGTGCTCCGCAACGGGAGAGGCCACAACAGTGAGAGGCCCGCGTACCGCAAAAAAAAAAAAAAAAAAAGAAAAGAAAAAAAAAAGAGCTGGAGTACTTGAGAAGACATTATTTTCTTTTCCGATTTTATAATGAAATACGGTTTTGTCTGCTGGCTCTGCGGTGGTCAGCCAACTCTTTCATCTTTTGCTCTGACATGTTTATAAAACGTTAGGGTAGAAATAGAGTCAAATGGTAGTCTGACAGATTTCTATTTCTCAGGGCTGTGTTGCCCTGATGTGTGTTAACAACCGCATACAAATCATTCCTCTTCTGTTATTCTGGGACCCACTGAGAAGAGAACAGATTCTGGTCAGTGTCACAGGAGAAAGTGGCAGTGGAGACTCCCTGGTGACCTCTAAATGCCCCCTTTGGGCTGGAGGGTAACTCCCATCTCTCCTTTTCCTTTTCTTGACTTTATCTTGCCAACAGGTACTTTACGTGAGGCTCTGTAAAAATGTTAACTAACTTTCATACTGTTCTCACTCTGTGCCAGATGCTTTACTTACTGTTTAAAATGCAATCCTCACACCACCATTAAATAATAAGGCGCTGTTGTCACCCTCTTTTTATAGATTGTAAATTGAAGCTTAGAGAATTTAAGAAATTCACTTTGTGTCAGACAGGAGATAAGTAGCAATGGTAGGACTTGAATCCCGGCTCATTACAACTGGCTTTCCTTTCGCCGAGAAACACTCTGAGAAGGAAGGCCACTGGGGAGACACAAATAGACAAACAGACACACGCACACACTCCCCCACTCCCCAACTTACGTTTTTTGAAAACCTTAAGAATAGACTCATGTGATGTGAGGCAGAGAAACAAAGTCACTTCTCTAATGAGAGCCATGGAAGACATTGTCGTATAATTGGCAGCTGTTTGTAAATCAGTGAAGTTAGAACGCACACTCACACCATGCACAAAAATAAACTCAAAATGGCTTAGAGACTTTGTGCCTTTATGAGACTTTCTCTCATAAACATAAGACATGACACCATAATATTAGAAGAGAGCATAGGCAAAACATTCTCTGACATAAACCGTGCCAATGTTTTCTTAGGTCAGTTTCCCAAGGCAATAGAAATAAAAACAAATATAAACAAACGGGACCTAATCAAAATCAAGCTTTTGCACAGCAAAAGAAACCATTAAAAAAAAAAAAAGAAAAGACAACCTATGGAATGGGAAAAAATATTTGTAAATGATGTGACAGACAAGGGCTTAATCTCTAAAATCTAAAAACGGCTCATACAACTCAACAAAAACCAACCCAATCAAAAAAATGGGCAGAAGACCTTAACAGACATTTCTCCAAAGAAGACATGCAGATGGCCAGTAGGCACATGTAAAGATGCTGAGCGTCACTAATTATTAGAGAAAAGCAAATCAAAACTACAACGAGGTACCACCTCATGCCAGTCAGAATGGCCATCATTAAAATGTCTACAAATAACAAATGCTGGAGAATGTGTGGAGAGAAGGGAACCCTCCTACACTGTTGGTGGGAATGTAAGTTGGTACAGCCACTATGAAAAACAGTATGAAGGTTCCTCAGAAAACTAAAATGAGAACTACTGTATGATCCAGCAATCCCACTCCTGGGCATATACATGGACAAGACTATAATTCAAAAAGATACATGCACCCCTATGTTCATAGCAGCGCTATTCACAATAGCCAAGATGTAGAAACAACCTAAATGTCCATTGACAGATGAATGGGTAAAGAAGATGTGGTGTATATACAATGGAATACTACTCAGCCATAAAAAAAGAACGAAATAATGCTATTTGCAGCAACATGAGTGTAACTAGAGATTATCATACTAATTGAAGTAAGTCAGAAAGAGAAAGACAAATACCATATGATATCACTTACATGTGGAATCTAAAATATGGGACAAGTGAATCTGTCCACAAACCAGAAACAGTCACAGATAAAGAGAATAGACTTCTTGTTGCCCAGGAGGACGGGGGGAAGGGAGAGGGATGGACTGAGTGTTTGGGGTTAGTAGATGCAAACTATTACACTTAGAATGGATAAACAACATGGCCCTACTGTATAGCACAGGGAACTATATCCAGTCTCCTGGGATAAACCATAATGGAAAAGAATATTTTTGAAAGTACATATACGTGTATAACTGAGTCACTTTGCTATACAGCAGAAATTAGCACAACAGTGTAAATCAACAATACTTTAATTAAAAAAAAGACATAGTCATAAAATTGCCTGTCACAGTCTTCTGTTGACTCTTGATTCAGGATGGTACACCCCATATGGACCCAGTGTACAGCTCTGCTTTTTTCCTTTTTTCCATTAGGATGGATGAAAATTATAACCTCTTGCCTCATGGAGTCAATTTCCAAGATGCCATCTTTCCAGACACTCAAGAGAACAGAAGGATGTTTTCCAGCCTTTTCCAGTTTTCAAACTGTTCCCAAGGGCAGCAACTGGCAACTTTCTCCAGTGACTGGGAGGTCCAAGAAGACACTAGGGTAAGAATTGGCTGTACCCTGAGCTACAGCAAAATAATAGAAGAGTTACATCTTGTGTGCATTTTGTGACCAAGGGAGTCAAGAGTCCTCTTCCAAAAACCCAAACCAAAGAGTATTTTCCTCCCTTCCCTGCCAGCAGTTAACAAACACTGCTTATAAACTTCGGATTTCTGAGGCTTTACTGTTTGGCGTGGGGTTCCTCACAAAGTGAGGGAACAAGATGGGATGAAGTTTGGCACACTGTGCCTCAGTTTCCGCTTCTGTAAAATGGAAACAATAGTAGCAGCTACCCCGGAGGGCTGATGGGACATGATTTAACTAGGCAGGAAATGGAAATGTGTAAAGCCCTTAGCACAGTACTTAGCACGGTAAGTGCTCAATACACGCGAGCTATTATGACTACTACCACTATTATTATCATTATTATTGATAGCATAGGGCTCTAAGGAATTTTCTAAGAGGAAAGAAAAAGCCCTTAAGGAAATGGAATTAAATAATTATCATAGCTAACACTTCTATGATTCTTATCTATAGTTGCTAAGACGTAGAGGTACAGTGTGACCAAGGTAATTGTGGAATGTAAGGGTCGGGTAGTTTTGGGCATGAAAGTATAAAAAGGATCTTTCAATCTGAGGCAGTTGCCAGAGTTGTGGGGACATTTTAAGGATTGTCACATTCCCAGAGCAGTGGCATTGCCACAATAGACCTGTGGTGATTGTGGGACCAGGTCAGGGGAGGTGGTGGCCCATGGCTCCCAGTCTCCCATCTGAGATGTTTTTAGGACCGTGTGACAGACCACTGGAGAGAGTTCTGATGTGGGGATGTGGGTGTCCCCTGAAACAAGGACTTTTTTCATGGGTAAATTTGCACATGTTAGGTGGCTTCCTTCTTTTGTCCTATCTGGGGTGGCCTTGGGGGATGTGACTTTCTCTTATCTGGTGAATTGGCCAGGGGAGCGGCCTTGTTTGCCCAAACCTCCTTACCTTCTGCCCAGCGCTCCCTGGCACCTGGAGGCTTTCTTCATGTTCTTTGCCCAGAAACTGTTCTCGTGAAGGGCAGGTGCATCCAACTAAGGAAAAATGTTGATTCTTACTTCCTTAACATGACCAAGGGTTCCTTCCTTAGGCCTACTCTACTGACAGAGATCTAGACTCCTCTGACCCTTCCTCCATGGTTTGCCAGAATTTTCTGAGTGCTTGTCTTATATTTTGCTCCCAGCATGGTTCCAAGCACCTGTTTGTTAGTTTGTTTTTCTGCTCTTCATCCGTGCCGGCACCCACCCTGCATTGAACTGGACCTACCACGTATCAGCCTGAGAATCCCCAGCCTGGGTCAGTCCTTAGCATGTTCCGAATGAAATCCTTTTAGTCTTGGTCCTTTGGGTCTCCATCCTGTGAGAGTTTTGCTTAAACTACTAAATCCTTGGTAACAATAGATTTATTTCACGAGATCAGATGTTGTTCCAAAAATACCTTATAGCTTAGCCCCCAAACTCTTTAGCTATATAACTGATTAGCTCTGTGGTCACATAATGAAGCTATTAGCATTTCCCTGGAATTAGATTTTTCCATCATTAGAAAAAAGTAGAACAATAGGACCATGGAGAATTGTTTCAGTGTGAAGGCAGTCCTATTTCTGGTGGTCAGATGTTGATCTTGGGGAGAATTCCTTTTCCCTTTCATCACCCTGGTCTCTTAGACAACAAAGGGTGGGCGTGTGCATTTGCTCTAAGAGTCAGAAGCTTCTGGGGAGGAAAATTAATTGTTCCAGATTGCTGAGCTGCTGTGTAGCTGAAGGCGTTTATGGACCTTGTACTTTTCAACACCTTGGCTCTCTCCATTTTTATCCGTGGTCCATTTTGAAATGTACCACATTAGAGCTAAATTAAACTAGCTAGTTCATTTGAGAATTTAGGTTTAAACTAAAACTAAGTTGGCTTTCTGGTAAATGTTGTTAGCATTTACATTTTACGACGCTCCTTGAGAAATTTTTATGGCCTCTGGAGTGACTAAAGTAGCTGTGAATTGAAGATCTGAGAGTTAGATGAAGAGTTATTGACAATTACTTGCTCCTTTCTTCCAAAAAAGGCTAACAATTCTCTGCCTTTTCTGTCTGAAGGTGAGCATGCTATTTTCTCTCCTATGCAGGATAAACACAGCCTATTACATTAGAAGCTATGTTTTTCCTAAGGTGGTGGGTTCTCGGTCTTAGGAGGGATCAGAGGAGCTGTGCAGGTCACCTTTTTACTCCAGTTAGACTCTTGCTAATCGGAACACATGAATCCTTCCTTTGTTCTGAGACCTTTATGAACGGCCTTGGGTGTCACACGTTAACGTGGCTTTCTTGAATTACGTGCCGTATCTTAGACGATGATAAATCCCGGAGGAACACGGAGTTCTTGTCCTTTCCACTGTTGCTGCTGCTCTTCTCTACGCCCCCAGTCAGCTTGAACGGTGGATCTAGGCTCTGGGTTAAGAAATGGAACCAGAGGAAAATCTTATGTAGGGAAACTTTTTGTGATGCGCACCCAGGGTGATCCGCAACTCATCCTCAGCAGCCAGATCCTCCCATTCTCTAGTTCCGTCCTCAAACGTTCCACCCATGCCTCAGACGGTAGAAACACAATCTTGCTCCTGTTTAGCGTCTCTCTGGTGCAGTATCATGGTGTTAATGGGACCGCGGGGGATGTCTTTGGCAAGTGAGAGCATCCATCCCATTTTCTGGCAGGGTTCTCTCCACACCAGCCAAGAAGATTTTCCTTCTTTTCTTCCCTGCTGGGGGAGTGTAACAATCAAAACAGAAGTTGTCTGTTTTCCCCTCTCAGCAAGTCCTGTCCCCTAGGACCAACACCCAGACGGCTCCACACTGTTCTAGAATGTCATGGGAATGAAGTAAAATCTGTGAAAGACCTGCTGCCATCTTTCTTTTTTCCCATTTTGGAGTCAGGAAGGATGGTGGGGGAGTTGTCATCCTCCAAGCTGCATCAGAAGGAACGTCGACTTTTCATCAGGAGATTGAGATTGGCTCAGCCATTTCCAGAGGCGTGACTTAGGCAGGACCCTTAATGTCTCACAACCTCAGTTTTCTCATCTATAAAATGGGGCGAAAAACATATACACTGTCTCAGGTTGTTATAAGGACCTAATTAGAGCACATGTTTGAAAGCACTTTGTCAAGTATAAAGAGTGATGACTGTAAATTGGTAATTCGAAAGTAGGGCTTTAAAATTGAAAGGATATGTAGCTTTAAAAAAGCTTCCTGCTTCTTCCCAGGGCAGTGGCAGAGTGGTGGCAGCAGTGGTGACAGGGATATGTGTTGGAGATGGGAACAGTGATGGGGAAGCTGTCATGTGTGCTGTAATTCATTCAATAGAACTTATTGGGTTCCAGCCAGGGAGCACTTAAAAAAAATCGTTTACTGAATTATAATCCATGTTCATGTGGATTCCCAAATCTAAAAGTACAAAATGGTAGTTGGTAGAGTTTTTTTCTCCCACCCCCGACACCCATCCACCCAGTTCCCCCCTACCCTCCAAACAAGTAACCACCGTTAACAGTTTCTTGTGAACGTTCGATGAGTATTCTCATCCAACAAACAATTCAAACATGATTCATTGTTGTCTTTGACACCAGTGGCACTGCACTGTGCACACTTTGCTGTGCCCTGTTTTATTCATAAGTAGATCTTTAAAATCTTTCCATATCAATGCATGTAAGTTGCTTTAAATTGCGGCATAGTGTTCCATTGTATGAACGCCTCACTGTATATATTTAATCAAGTCCCCTGTCGATAGGTAGTTACGCTGTTTCCAATTCATTGATATTACATAGAGCGCGGACATGTGTAACATTATACATACCTCATTTTGAGGGACTGTTGAGTCCAATCTTTTTTTTTAAGATCTATTATTTACTTATTTATTTTATTTTATATATTTTTGGCTGCATCAGGTCTTAGTTGCAGCATGTGGGATCTTCGTTGAGGCATGCGGGATCTTTTGTTGTGGCGCGCGGGCTCTTCATTGTGGTGTGCAGGCTCCAGGGCGTGTGGGCTCTGTAGTTGTGGCACAAAGGTTCCAGAGTGCGTGGGCTCTCTAGTTTGCAGCACGTGGGCTCTAGTTGAGGCGCACGAGCTCAGTAGTTATGGCATTCGGGCTTAGTTGCTCCGTGGCATGTGGGATCTTAGTTCCCTGACCAGGAAATGAACCTGTATCCCCTCCATTGTAAGGCAGATTCTTTACCATTGGACCACCAGGGAAGTCCCAAGTCCAAACTTTAGCAAATATTTATTGAGTGCCTACCGTGAGGCAGCTGCTGTGTTAGATACGAGAGTTTCAGTGTTGAGCAAAATAGAGAGTTCCTGATCTCATGAAGTTTATAGTCTTAGTGTTGATGGTGGACACAATCAAAAGACCACGTTAATGACTTTATAATTTAAAATGGAAATCAATGCTCCAAGGAAAAGAAAGGAAATTATCAGGGTGTCTGATCTAGACTTAGGGGTAAAGAAAGCCTTTTCCGCTGAATTGATAATGAGACTAAAATCTGATGGATGAGGAGGTATCTTAGTTAATGTTGGGGTAACTGGGAAATGAGAGCAATCCAGAGAGGGAGAAGAATCTGTGCAAAGGCTCTGTGGTAGCAGGGTCCATGGTGCCTTTGAGGAAACCAAAGAAAGCTCCTGTGGCTGGAGGAAAGGGAGTGAGTGAGAAGAATGAGGCCAGAGCAGTAGGTGGCGTCAGACCATGCAGGGATTGATAGATCCTGGTGAGGACTGGGCTTTGTTCTACAGTAATGGGAAACCCTTGATGTTTTGAAAGCAAGGGGTGATGGGAACAAATTCACACACACACACACACACACACACACACACACCCCAAAAAAAACCCACCCAAAGTGGCAGGAGTAGGGAACTGGATAGGAGGGGATCCAGGTGATATAGTAAGAACAGGTAGTGGTTGTTAGAAAGCTACCAGATAGGTGTTGGACCAGGGTGGAGGCAATGGGGGTGGAGCGATGCAGGCAAACTTGAGAGAGATTTAGGAAATAAAATCAGTAGTTGTTCATGACGGTTTGGATTTGGGTGGTACAAGAGGTGGGAGGGTCAAAGATAACTCCTGTGTTCCTGGCTGCCTGCATGCCAGGACTAACACTGATAAATGGGGATAGGACAGGTGGTAGGGAATTCATGAGTCTAGGGTTGGACATGTTGAGTTGAGGTGCCCTTGAGCCATCCATGTGAGATCTTGAATGGGTGGTTGTGTCTGTAACTTTGGAGCTTTGAGAAGAGCTCTGAGTAGAAGATATACCTTTGTGTCTGATCGATAACTAGGTATCAGCTGAAACTGGACACGGATGAGACTTCCATGGGAGAGGGCTTAGAGTAAGAGCAGAAGCCCTAGGGCAGGACTGAGTAGTGTAGAATGCTAACACTGGTGGAGAAGGAGCGGTCTGACCGGTACGAGGAAAACTAGGAGAGTCAACGGCACAGAATATCTCCGGAAGGATAAGTGATCGACAGAACCAAAAGCTGTTGAGAAGTCAAGTAAGATGAAGTCAAATAACCACTCGACTTTGGTGGCAGAGATGAGGACAGTTCCATAGAGTGAGGGAGGAGAATCTAGGTTGTGGGGTGTGAGGAGAGAGTGGGACAAGAGGATATGGAGATAGTGGGAGTGGGCAACGCCTTCAGGACGTTTGGCTGTGGAGGGTTGAATACAGATGAGGCTGCAGGCGAAGGCGGGAGAACAGCTGGGTGGGGGTGGGGAGCGGCTGTTGTATTTAAGGATGGCGGCCATCCAAAATAAATAAATAAAGATGGCAGCCATCCTGTTCAAAGCCTCTTGGTCCCTGTTTGCCTAGTCATCAGATGCTGTCTTCCCAAGTAGACTAAACTACTCGAGGGCAGGGATATCTGTTTTATTCACTATTGTATATTTGGTATGTTTTTATGGTGTCTTACACATTCGTTGAATGTATTATGTCTCATTCAGGGAGCTCTGAGGCCTTAGTAAGCAGAGGCCTCCTCTTTCTCCCTCTCTATTTCTACTTTCTAAATTAATATTTAAAATCCACATGTAGCAGAAGTTACTCTTTTTCAGGTACCGTTATGTTTTGACAGATACACATGGTTGTATAATCACAACTACAACCACAATATAGAAAAGTTCCATCATTGCCAAAACCCTCCCCTGAGCTGCTGCCATATAGTCAGACCCTTCCCCAACCTCAACTCCTGGGAACCTCTGGTTGCTTCTCCAACTAGTTTTGCATTTTCCAGAAAGTCATGTGAATAGAATCATGTATGTTGCTTTTTTTTTTTTGTTTGTTTTTAGCCTGGCTTCTTTTATTTAGCACTTGAGATTTGTCTATGTTTTATGTATCTGTAGTTCACTCCTTTTTTATTGCTTAGGAATATTCTGCTATAGGGCTGTACCACAGTTTTATTTATCCATTCAGCAGTTAGAGATACTTAGGTTGTTTCCAGTTTTAGGCTACTGGAGCTGTTCTAAATAGAGATGTATGGTTTCTGTGTGAAAATAAATTTTTGTTTCTCTTGGATAAATACCTTGGATGGGTTTGCTGGACCATAAGGTAAGTGTATGTTTAAATTTATCAGAAAATGTGAAACTGTTTTCCGGGGTGAGTGTACCATTTTGCATTAGCCCTGTATGAGATTTCCAGTTGTTCTGCATTCTCATCAGTACTAGGTATTGTCAGTTAAAAAAAAAAAAAAGGATATTCTAATAGGTGTGTGGTGCTATCTCATTGTGAGTTTAAAAAAAATTCTACATATAAGTGAGACCAAACAGTATTTGTCTTTTTCTGACTTATCTCACTAAACATGATGCTCTCAAGGTCCATCTGTATTGTCACAAGTGGCAGGATTTCCTTCTTTCTCATGGCTGAATAATATTCCATTTTATGTGTATATACCACATGTATCTTCATGCACTTGCTGATGGACACAGGTTGTTTCCATGTCTTGGCTATTGTGATTAATGATTCAATGAACATGGTACTGATTTCTTAAAGGTACTGATTTCATTTTCTTTGTGTATATACTCAGAAGAGAGTTTGCTGGATGGTAGTTCTATTTTTCATTTTTTGAGGACCCTCCATTTGGACTGTTGCCCATAATGACTGCATCAATTTACCTTCCCACCAACAGTGTACAAGTGTTCCCTTTTCTCTATATCCTTGCTCACACATGTTATCTTTCATTTTTTGGACACTAGCCATTGTGACAGGCATGAGGTGATATCCCGTTATGCCTTTGGTTTGCATTTCCCTGATGATTAGTTGGCCATTTGTATGTCTGTTCAATTCCTTCATCCATTTTTAAATCAGGTTGTTTGCTATTTACTTGTATGAGTTCCTTGTATATTTTGCACCAGATAGATGGTTTGCAAATTATTTTCTCCCAATCCATAGGTTGCCCTTTCATTTTATTGATTCCTTTGCTGTACAGAAGCTTTTTATTTTGATACAATCCAATTTATCAATTTTTGCTTTTGTTGCCTGTGCTTTTGGGGTCCTATCTAGAAAATTATGGCCCACACCAATGTCAAGATTTTTTTTCTAGTTTCAGGTCTTACCTTTAAGTCTTTATGTTGAGTTAATTTTTGTATATGGTGTGAGATAAGGGTCCAATTTCATTCATCTGCATGTGAATCCAGTTTTCCCAACACACTGTATCTTTTTAAAATAAACTTATTTGTTTATTTTTGGCTACACTGGGTCTTCGTTGTGGCACGCGAGCCCTCTCTAGTTGAGGCGAGCGGGGGCTACTCTTTGTTGTGGTGCGCGGGCTTTTCATTATGGTGGCTTCTCTTGTTGCGGAGCACAGGCTCTAGGCACGTGGGCTTTAGTACTTGTGGTGCATGGGCTCAGTAGTTGTGGTTCGCAGGCTCAGTAGTTATGGTGCACGGGCTTAGTTGCTCCACAGCACATGCAATCTTCCTGAACCAGGGCTTGAACCCATGTCTCCTGCATTGGCAGGCAGATTCTTAACCACTGCGCCACCAGGGAAGCCCCACAATGTATTAAAGAAACTATTCTTCCCCCTTGTGTGTCCTTGGCATCTTTCCTGAAGACTAGTTGACTGTACATGTGTGGATTTCTTTCTGGGCTCTCAATTCTATTCCACTGGTCTGTTTTTATGCCTGTATCATACTGTTTTAATTACTGTAGCTTTGTAATATGATTTGAAATCAGCAACCATGATGCCTCCAGCTTGTTCTTTTTTCAAGATGGCTTTGACTATTCAAGATCTTTTGTAGTTCTACACAAATTTTAGAATTGTTTTTTCCATTTCTGTGAAAAATGCCATTGAAATTTTGATAATGATGGCTTTGAATCTCTACATCACTTTGGGTAATATGGGCATTTTAGCAATATTAATTCTTCCAATCCATGAATATGGGATACCTCTCTATTGATTTTTTTTTGTCTTTCTGTCATCAATCTTATAAAGTTTTCAGTGCATAGATCTTTCACTTCCTTGGTTAAATTTATTCCTAGGTATTTTGTTCTTTTTGGTGCTATCATATATAGGATTGTTTTCCTCATTTCCTTTTCAGATTGTTGTTGGTGTAAAGAAATACAACCGCTTTTTTTGGCATATGTTGATTTTGTATCCTGCAACTTTACTGGATTCATATATTCTAATTCTTGTGTGTGTGGAGTCTTCAGGGTTTTCTACATATAGAATCATGACATCTGCAAACAGAGATAATTTTACTTCCTTTGTTTCAATTTAGATGCCTTTTATGTCTTTTCTTGCTAGTACTTCCAGCATTATGTTTAATAGAATTGGCAAGAGTAGGAAAAGCTTTACATTTTCCCCATTGATTATGATGTTAGCCATGGGCTTTTCATAAATGGCCTGTATTGCGTTGTATAAATTTCTTTTATACTTATTTTATTGAGAGTTTTTGTCATGAATGGGTGTTGAACTTTGTCAAGTGCTTTTTCTGCTTACTGAGATGATCATGTGTTTCAAATTGTTCATTTTGTTAATGTGCTGTATTACCTTGATTTGCATATGTTAAACCAACCTTCCATCCCAGGGATAAATATCATTTGGTTGTGGTGTATAAACTTTTTGATACATTGTTGATTTCAGTGTGCTAGTATTTTATTGAAGATTTTTGCATCTACGTGCATCAGAGATATTGGTCAGTAGTTTTCTATTCTTGCAGTGTCTTTGTCTAGCTATGATATAAGGTGAGGCTGCTGTCATAAAATGAGTTTGGAAGTATTCCCTCTCCTATTTTTTGGATGAGTTTAAGAAGGATTGGTGTTAATTCTTCTTTGAATGTTGGTAGAATTCAGCTTTGAATCCATTTGGTCCTAGGCTCTTTGCTTTTGGGAGTCTTTTTATTACTGTTTGAATCTCCTTATTTGTTACTGGTGTGTTTAATTTTTCTGTTTCTTCTTGTTTCAGTATTGACAGGTTGTATGTTTCTCAGAATTTATCTATTTCTTTTAGGTTTTCCAATTTGTTCACATAATTGTTCATAAATAGTCCCTAATGATCATTCTTACTTCTGAGGTATCTACTGTAATGTTGCTTTCATTTCTGTATTTATTTCAGTCTCCTCTCTTTCCTTCTTAGTTTAGGTAAGGGTTTATTGATTTTATTTATTTCTTTCAAAAAATCAACTTTTAGTTCTTTTCTGTTATTTTCTAGTCTCTATTTGATTTATTTCTTCTCTGTTCTTTATTATTTTCTTCCTCTGATAACTTTGGGTTTAGTTCTTCTGTAGTTCCTTGAGGTGTAAATTTAGGTTCTTTATTAGAGATCTTCTTTTATAATATAGGCATTTATCACTATAAACTTTTCTCTTAGTACTGCTTTTACTGCATCCCATAAGTTTTGGTATGTTGTGTTTTCATTTTCATTTGTTTCAAGATTTAAAAAAATTCCCTTTTGATCCATTGGTTATTCAAGTGTGTGTTGTTTAATTTCGGTGTATTTGTGAATTTCCCTCTTTTCCTTCTATTATTGATTATTCCATTGTGTTCAGAAAAGACTCTTGGTATACTTTTAATCTTTTTAAATTTGTTAACACTTGTTTGTTACTTAACATGTGGTGTAACGTGGTATATCCTGGAGCATATCTGTGTGCGCTTGAAAAGAATGTGTACTCTCCTGCTGTTGGGTGAAAAGTTTTCTATATGTCTGTTAGGTCCTTTTGGTCTATACTGTTGTTCAAGTCCACTCTTAATTGATTCTGCATCTAAATGTTACCTCCATTATGAAAGTGGGGTACTGAAGTCTTCTACTATTATTGTATTCTATCACTTTCTCCTTTGGATTTGTCAATATTTTATATACTTAGGTGTTCTCACATTGAGTGCATATATATTTACAATTATTATATCTTCCTATTGAACTGACCACTTTATGATTATGTACTGACCTTTATCTCTAGAGACAGTTTTTAAAACCTACTTTGTCTGATATTAGGATAGTCACTCCTACTTTCTTTTGGTTATCTTTCACATGGAATATCCTTTTCCATTCCTTCACCTTCAGTCAATGTGCCTTTGAATCTAAAGTGAGTTTCTTCTAGATACAATACAATTGTTTCTTTTCTTAAAAATAAATTTATTTTTTTATTTTTGGCTGTGTTGGGTCTTCATTGCTGCATGCAGGCTTTCTCTCGTTGCGGCGAGCGGGGGTTACTCTTCGTTGAGGTGCGTGGGCTTCTCATTGCGATGGCTTCTCTTGTTGCGGAGCATGGGATTTAGGTGCACGGGCTTCAGTAGTTGTGGTGTGAGGGCTCTGTAGTTGTGGCTTGCGAGAGCTAGAGCACAGGCTCAGTAGTTGTGGCACACGGGCTTAGTTGTCTGCAGCATTGGGATCTTCCTGGAACAGGGCTTGAACCCGTATCCCCTGCATTGGCAGGCGGATTCTCAACCACTGCGCCACCAAGGAAGTCCCAATACAATTATATCTTAATTTTTGTATGTATTTGGCTATCCCATGTCTTCTTATTGGGGAGTTTAGTCCATTTACATTTAAAGTGATTATTGATAAGGATTTACTATTGGCATTTTGTTCACTGTTTTTTGTTTGTCTTATAGTTCCTTTTCCCATGTTTTTCTCTCTTGCTGTCTTCAGTGTTTTGTGCTGTGTTTTATTTTGTATGGATAGGTTTTGATTCCTTTGTCTTTTTTTTAACATCTTTATTGGAGTATAATTGCTTTACAATGGTGTGTTAGTTTCTGCTGTATAACAAAGTGAATCAGCTACACATATACATACATTCCCATATCGTCTCCCTCCTACCCTCCCTATCCCACCCCTCTAGGTGGACACAAAGCACCGAGCTGATCTCCCGGTGCTATGTGGCTGCTTCCCACTAGCTATCTGTTTTACATTTGGTAGTGTATATATGTGAATGCCACTCTCTCACTGCATCCCAGTTTACCCTTCCTTGCCCTGTATCCTCAGGTCCATTCTCTATGTCTGTGTCTTTATTCCTGTCCTGCCCCTAGGTTCTTCAGAACCCTTTTTTTTTTTTTTTTTAGATTCCATATATATGTGTTAGCATAGGTTATTTGTTTTTCTCTTTCTGACTTGCTTCACTCTGTATGACAGTCTCTAGGTCCATCCACCTCACTACAAATAACTCAATTTCATTTCCTTTCATGGCTGAGTAATACTCCATTGTATATATGTGCCACATCTTCTTTATCCATTCATCTGTTGATGGACACTTAGGTTGCTTCCATGTCTTGGCTACTGTAAATAGAGCTGCAGTGAACATTGTAGTACATGACTCTTTTTGAATTACAGTTTTCTCAGGGTATATGCCCAGTAGTGGGATTGCTGGGTTGTATGGTAGTTCCATTTTTAGTTTTTTGAGGAACCTCCATACTGTTCTCCATAGTGGCTGTATCAGTCTACATTCCCACCAACAGTGCAAGAAGGTTCCCTTTTCTCCACACTCTCTCCAGCATTTACTGTTTGTAGATTTTTTGATGATGGCCATTCTGACCCGTGTGAGGTGATACCTCATTGTAGTTTTGGTTTGCATTTCTCTAATGATTAGTGATGTTGAGCATCCTTTCATGTGTTTGTTGGCAATCTGTATATCTTCTTTGGAGAAATGTCTGTTTAGGCCTTCTGCCCATTTTTGGATTGTTTGTTTGTTTTTTTGATATTGAGCTGCATGAGCTGCTTGTAAATTTTGGAGATTAATCCTTTGTCAGTTGCTTCATTTCCAAATATTTTCTCCCATTCTGAGGGTTGTCTTTTCGTCTTACTTATGGTTTACTTTGCTGTGCAAAAGCTTTTAAGTTTCATTAGGTCCCATTTGTTTATTTTTCTTTTTATTTCCATTTCTCTAAGAGGTGAGTCAAAGAGGGTCTTGCGGGCTTCCCTGGTGGCGCAGTGGTTGAGAGTCCGCCTGCCGTTGCAGGGGACACGGGTTCGTGCCCCAGTCCGGGAAGATCCCACATGCTGCAGAGCGGCTGGGCCCATGAGCCATGGCCGCTGAGCCTGCGCGTCTGGAGCCTGTGCTCCGCAACGGGAGAGGCCACAATAGTGAGAGGCCCGCGTAATGCAAAAAAAAAAAAAAAAAAAGGGGTCTTCCTGTGATTTATGTCATAGAGTGTTCTGCCTATGTTTTCCTCTAAGAGTTTTAGAGTGTCTGGCCTTACATTTAGGTCTTTAATCCATTTTGAGTTTACTTTTGTGTATGGTGTTAGGGAGTGTTCTAATTTCATTCTTTTACATGTAGCTGTCCAGTTTTCCCAGCACCACTTATTGAAGAGGCTGTCTTTTCTCCATTATATTCTTGACTCTTTTATCAAAGATAAGGTGACCATATGTGTGTGGGTTTATCTCTGAGCTTTCTATCCTGTTCCATTGATCTATATTTCTGTTTTTGTGCCAGTACCATACTGTCTTGATTACTGTAGCTTTGTAGTCTAGTCTGAAGTCAGGGAGCCTGATTCCTCCAGCTCTGTTTTTCTTTCTGAAGATTGCTTTGGCTATTCGGGGTCTTTTGTGTTTCCATACACATTGTGCAGTCTCTTTGTTCTAGTTCTGTAAAAAATGCCATTGGTAGTTTGATAGAGATTGCATTGAATCTGTAGATTGCTTTTGGTAGTATAGTCATTTTCACACTGTTGATTCTTCCAGTTCAAGAACATGGTATATCTCTCCATCTGTTTGTATCATCTTTAATTTCTTTCCTCAGTGTCTTATAGTTTTCTGCATACAGGTCTTTTGTCTCCTTAGGTAGGTTTATTCCTGGGTATTTTATTCCTTTTGTTGCAGTGATAAATGGGAGTCTTGCCTTAATTTTTCTTTCAGATCTTTCATCATTAGTGTATAGGAATGCAAAGGATTTCTGTGCATTAATTTTGTATCCTGCTACTTTACGAGATTCATTGATTAGCTTCAGTAGTTTTCTGGTAGCATCTTTAGGATTCTCTATGTATAGTATCATGTCATCTGCAAACAGTGACAGTTTTACTTCTTCTTTTCTGATTTGGATTCCTTTTATTTCTTTTTCTTCTCCGATTGCTGTGGCTAAAACTTCCAAAACTATGTTGAATAATAGTAGTGAGAGTGGGCAACCTTGTCTTTTTCCTGATCTTAGTGGAAATGTCTTTCTTTTTTCTTTTGTATAACTTCTATACATATTTTCTTTGTGGTTACTAAGGGTTTAAGTAATATATCGTGTATCGAATAGTTATGACATTCTGTTTTAAGCTGACAACTACTTTACTTCACTTGCATACAAGAAATCTTGTCTTTTCCCTCTCCTCCCCACCACATTATATATTCTTGATGTCACAGTTTACTTTGACCTTTATATATTTGTTAACATTCAGTTTTAGTTGTTTCTAATACTTTTGTCTTTTATAGTATATAGTAATAAAATATTGTTTTTGTCTCTATATTTACCTTTATCAACTAGTTTCACACTTTCTTATGCTCTCATATTTCTAATTAGTGTCTTTCATTTCAACTTGAACTACCTTTAGCATGTCTTATAAAGCAGGTGGTAAAGTTTCTTAGCCTTTGTCTGAGGAAGTCTTTATCTCTCCTTTGTTTTTTTATTGGAGTATAATTGCTTTACAATGTTGTGTTATTTTCTGCTGTACAAGGAAGTGAATCAGCTATAAGTATACCTATATCCCCTCCCTCTCGGACCTCCCTCCCACTCCCCCCATCCCACCCAGTTAGCTTGTCATAGAGTGCCGAGCTGAGCTTCCTGTGCTTTACAGCTTGTTCCCACTAGCTATCTGTTTTATGCATGATAGTGTATATATGTCAATCCTAATCTTTCAGTTCGTCTCACCCTCCCCTTCTCCCACTGTCTCCACATGTCCGTTCTGTACGTCTGTGTCTCTGTTCATGCCCTGCAAATAGGTTCATCTCTACCACTTTTCTAGATTCCACATATATGTGTTAATGTACAATATTTGTTTTTCTCTTTCTGGCTTACTTCACTCTGTATGACAGTCTCTAAGTCCATCCACATCTCTACAAATGACCCAATTTCATTCCTTTTTATGGCTGAGTAATATTCCATTGTGTATATGTACCACATCTTCTTTATCCATTCATCTGTCGATGGACATTTAGGTTGTTTCTATGTCCTGGCTATTGTAAATAGTGCTGCAATGAACATTGGGGTACATGTGACCTTTTGAATTATGGTTTTCTCAGGGTATATGCCCAATAGTGGGATTGCTGGGTCGTATGGTAGTTCTTTTTTTAGGGAACCTCCATACTGTTCTCCACAGTGGCTATATCAATTACATTCCCTTTGTTTCCCCCCCCCCCGCCCCTTTTTTTCCCCTTTGTTTTTGAAGGACAATTTTGACAGAATAGTGTTCTTGGTTGGCAATTCTTTTTCTTTCAATATTTTAAATATATATATCATTCTACTCCTTTTGCCTGGCAAGATTTATGATGAAAAATCCTCTGATAGTCTCATTGGAGTGGGTATGGGGTTCCCTTCTATGTAACTAGTTGCTTTTCTCTTGCTGCTTTCAAAACTCTCTTTGTCTTTAACTTTTGAGCCACCCTTATATTCTCATGATAAATCCCATTTTTTATATATTGATGGATTTAATCTGCTAATATTTTGTTGAGAATTTTATACATGTATGTTCATGAGGAATATTGGCCTGTAGTTTTCTTATAATAAAAAAGGGGGCATCAAGATAATATTGGCCTCACAAAATGAGTTGGAAAGTATTCTTTCCTCTTCTGTTTTTTGGATGAGATTGTGTAGAATTGGTATTTTTTTCCATTAAATGTTTGTATATTAGCTTTCTATGGAAAACAATATACCACATAATGGGTAGCTTAAACAACGGAAATTTATTCTCTCTCTGTTCTGGAGGCCAGCATTCCAAGATCCGTGTGCTGGCAGGGTTGGGTTCCTCTGAGGTGTCTGTGGCTTGCACATGGCCTCCCTCTTGCTGCCTGTTCACAGTGTCCCCGCTCTGTGTGTCAGCATCCTTAGTGGCTTTCCATTTGTCCTAATCTCCCCTTCTTATAAGGACACCAGTCAGGTTGGATTAGGGCCCACCCTAACAGGCTCATTTTAACTTAATGACTGCTTTAAAGGCCCTGTCTCCAAATACAGTCACATTCTGAGGTACTGGGGTTAGGGCTTCAATATATGAATTTTGGAGGGACACAATTCAGTCCGTAACAGTTACGTAAAGTTTATCAGTAAATAATCTGTGCCTGGAGTCTTCTTTTGTTGGAGGGTTTTAAACTACTCATTCAATTTCTTTAATAGATAGGACTGTTTAGGGTGTCTGTTTTTCTTGTGCCACCGCGGCAATGCAGATCTGAGACTGGGGTTGGTGTAGTGCGAGGCTGGGTGAGGAAAGACAAGAAAAAGAGAAGAAAACCAGGGACTTCCCCCTTACTGTGTAGTACAATGGGGCTCCTTTACTTGATGTTCTAGATAGAAATAGGAGATTTCTCCTAGAGTTTTTGCTGCATAGTTCAATGATTCTGCCCCCTTTGATTCAGGTCCCATAGCCTCTAGTTGTTTAGTTTTCAGAGTCTTCAGGTAGTTGCTTTGTGTATTATGTGCAGAGATTTTGACATCAGTAGGACTCATAGGCTACATGCAGTTTCCTTCATCTTGACTGCTACTGGAAGCTGATGTTCCTGTTTGACTGGGCCCATCAAGAACATCTGGTCAATCTTGCATAGGACATACTGCAGGGGGGGAAAGAACAGTATTTATTTCTTGATGATCAAAAGCAAATAGGAATGGGAAAGAGGATTGTCCTTTTTTTTTTTTAAACATCTTTATTGGAGTATAATTGCTTTACAATGGTGTATTAGTTTCTGCTTTATAACAAAGTGAATCAGTTATACATATACATATGTTCCCATATCTCTTCCCTCTTGCATCTCCCTCCCTCCCACCCTCCCTATCCCACCCCTCTAGGTGGTCACAAAGTACCGAGCTGAACTCCCTGTGCTATGCGGCTGCTTCCCACTAGCTATCTATTTTACGTTTGGTAGTGTATATATGTCCATGCCACTCTCTGGATCTGTAGTTTTTAAGGTGAAATTCGAGCCCAAATGGGTCAAGAAAATCATAATTCAGTTCATCCAAATCTTTCATAAAGCCCTAGAAGTATTTGATTTAAAACGTCCCTGGAACTTTGCTTAGGCAGTCTAGGTTACCACACTATTTGTTCAAGAACAAAGATATCCCTTAGGGATGGAGGAGTATAACGTCAGTTTAACAAGTATTTGTGACTTGTTAAGTGTAAGTTAAGTACTTTTTCTGTATTTAGTCTTCTTTGATACCTCATCAAAACTCAAAAAGTGATAGTTTCTTAAAAGTTAGTTACAGTGCAGAATCAGAAACCTTATCAATGAACTTTTTGTATTCCTACATGAAAATCCAATAGTCTTTCTTGTGCTTTGAATGGATTTTTTTAATCCATGCATGATTTTTGTAACATGATGAATTGACCATGTGAAAAATACTCGTTCGGAGTTATATAGATGTTGAAAACATTGAGACTTTTAATTATACAATATTAAAAACCCCTTTTCATCATTATCACCATTGATCTCATCAGGAAAGTCTTGAAGCAGTGGAAAAATGTCAAGCATGCAGTGGCAAGTTTTCTGAAATTCTAATTTTTGCGTGAAAGCTCAAATTTTATCAGTGGCAGCAAATACTGCTAGTTTTCCTTGAAGTGAGAGGCTTATTTATTCATTTTCAAGAAAATGTCTATCAAATACTCAAATCCATAGTTTTTCTGTCATTCATCCTTTCAAGTAAAAATAGTCTTTCACAAAGAAAGCCACTAGTTCAACTCAGAACTCAGTCACCTAAGTACTCTTCCTTGAGACAACCACTGTACTTTGATAAGCAGCAGAAGTGCTTTCTGTGCTTCTGAATTTCTTCAGAATATTAAAAACGTGTGTACTCAAGGGCCAGGATTTAATTAATGGTTTTTACTGCTTCATCAAGGACATTCTTTTTTTTTTTTTTTTTAAGACTTTCTGATGTGGACCATTTTTAAAGTCTTTATTGAATTTGTTACAATATTGCTTCTGTTTTATGGGTTTTTTTTTTTTTTTTTGTGGTATGCGGGCTTCTCACTGCCGTGGCCTCTCCCACTGCGGAGCACAGGCTCCGGACACACAGGCCCAGCAGCCACGGCTCAAAGGCCCAGCCGCTCCGCGGCATGTGGGATCCTCCCAGACCGGGGCATGAACCCACGTCCCCTGCATCGGCAGGCGGACTCTCAACCACCGCGCCACAAGGGAAGCCCTGTTTTATGTTTTGGTTTTTTGGCCCTGAGGCATGTGGGATCTTGGCTCTGCGACCAGGGATCAAATCTTCCCCTGCATTGAAAGGTGAAGTCTTAACCACTGGACCGCCAGGGAAGTCCCATCATCAAGGACATTCTCAAACTGCCTTTTTCTTTTCTGCCCACACAAGGCACTGAAAAATATAATGCCTCTTCGTGTCATTTGATCTGCTGCCTTGATTTGCACTAGGTGCCAGCAGTTTTACTCACCTTTGCTTTTGCACCAACAGTGCAAATGTCAGCACAGTGAACAAGACATCTTAGTATTGTTCTGAAAATAGTTTTGATTTCATGGGCTCCCCTGAAGGATCTCTGGATCCCCCAGGAATCTGCAGACTTGGAGAACCACTGCTCTAGACCAGCTAGGTGAATGGCAAACTAGGAGGTGTTACCTGAACTGAGTGTGGATGGGGGACACTTCACATTCTGAGCTGGGAAGGGGGGATGTGTGACCTCGCAAAGGGGCCCAGAATTTCAGAAGGCCTGGAGTCAACATGGAGCTTGGAATGGTTTCAGCATTTCAGCTTGGAATGGGCTTCTGGCAGTGAGAGTAGTGGGAGTTGCATAGACCAGATTGTGGAGGGTGATGGATACCTATGAGACGAATTCAGGGCCTGGGATTCAGCAGATGTGGATTCTAATATGGTCTGTGCCCACTGACTAATGTTAATCTTGGGCAAATCCATTTACTTTGATGGATGTTTATGCTTAACACGTAATTAATATATGCTCAATAGGTATCTTGTTCATTGAAATTAAATAATTTCATCTCTGGAAAACGAAGGGGTTATATTTTATTTCTCTGAGGGTTCTGTAAACACTGAACGTGATTCTGTTCTTATCACAGTGGAGTCAGTTGAAACTCAGGCAAACTGAGGAATGTGGGTGGACAGTGATGGAGCCGGAAGTGGGATCAGGGTCTCCGGGCTTCAAGTTCACGCTATTTATGTTCTCCATCCTGCCTGCTCCCTGGTCTCCTGCCTCCCAAAGCTTCTCATAGACTGTTACTTCCCTGACGCACTTCCTACTTGCTATCGTTCCTTTATGCAGCTGGTCTGGTTTTGTCCTTTGATTATGCGGTTAGTGCACACTTTTTTGTGTGTGTGTGTGACACTTATCACAAATACAATGGTTTATGAAAATACTGGTTCACTATTCATGTCCCCCAACCGGGATTTAAACTCCTTTTTACTGGTTGTTGTATTCCCAGGACCTAGCATGGTTCTGTCACATGGTAGGCATGGGTACCAAAATACAGAAGAGGGTTGTAGGGCTTCCCTGGTGGCGCAGTGGTTGAGAGTCCGCCTGACGATGCAGGGGACACGGGTTCGTGCCCCGGTCCGGGAAGATCCCACATGCCGCGGAGCGGCTGGGCCCGTGAGCCATGGCCGCTGAGCCTGCGCGTCCGGAGCCTGTGCTCCGCAATGGGTGAGGCCACAGCGGTGAGAGGCCCGCGTACCGCAAAAAAAAAAGAAGACGGTTGTAAAGTATCACATGAGTGGTGTAGGCAGTAAAAGCTTTAGGAAGTCAGAGAAAGGGGAGATCAATGGGGCTTGAGTATCCCAGGAAGATTTCAGAGAAGAGAGGGGACTTGATCTGGACCTTGTAAGATGATCTGTAATACAGTTGATCCTTGAATGACACAGGTTTGAACTGCACGGGTCCATTTATATGCAGATATTCTTCAGTAGTAAATACAGTACTACACGGTCCATGGTTAGTTGAGTCTGAGGATGCACAGGGCCAACTATGTTATACGTGCATTAACCCCCGTGTTGTTCAAGGGTCAGCGGTTTACTGTTTTCAAAGTACCTTTTGTGATATCAAGGATCATGCTATTTACCTATCCTCTAGTTGAATGTTAGTAACTTTTAGATTGCCATTAATAGGTCATTCATTGGCCAGGTAGAACCAGAACTGTGAAGGAGGTAGGGTGGTGGTCTTTTTCATTCATTCATTCCTTCAGACCTTCACTGTACACATATTTATTGAATACCTGCTATATGTCAGGCACTGGGAATACAAAAGAAAAAAAAGAGAAAAGAGTTCCCTGCCCTCCTAGAGCTTACACTGTAGTGGGATGAGGGAGAGACAATCACTACATCGATCAATACATCAGTCAATAAGAAACATGTCAGTTAATGATGTTTGGCAAAGAATTAAGAGGGTGGTAAGTGACAAAGAGGAATTAGCAACTACTTTAGGCTGAGGGGGTGACACCTACACTGAAGTCTGAATGACAGGGCAAGCTGTACAAAGGTCAGGTGGCAAAGCATTCCAGGCAGGAGAAGCAGCCAGTGCCGCTGTGCAAGACCCCGCTAGGCATGCTTGAGGGATGGAAAGGTGTGAAGGGAGCATTGTTGGTGGGGACGAATGGAATGAGATGAGTCTAGAGAGGTGAGCAGGACCCGGACCATTTAGAGCTTTCTAAGCAAGGTCAAGTTTAGATCTTTGTGCTTCGGGGAGCTGTTGAGTGGAGTGATGTGCTCTGAGTGATGGAGGCAGGGTCTAGGGGACAGCGGTGGTGCTGGAGAGGTATGGCTGGATTCAGGATATGTTTGGAAGTGGGGCTTTTCCTGTGTTCCTCCAATTGTTCCCTGATCACAGTCTGCCCTTCTATCCCCACTTTTTAAGGCTTTTCCTTTTTCCTCTTCATATAGGGCCTCAGCCACCCCAAGGTGTTGGCTAAGTACCATATTTTGGGTTGCAAAAGTTACACTTCATTTTGGGAATATTTGCATCTTAATTTACTAATAATTTGCCCTTTTTTTCATTTTTAACAGTTTTTAATGAAAGTTGTATTCAAGATTACTTTATTCCTGCATCTTCTCAATTGTTTCTTCCTGATATTTGCCCTTTTCCTTTCCTACTTGGTGAGATTTGGCTTTACGTTCGAGGATCTTTTTGCGGTCTTCCTCCAGTTTTAGTCTGGTGATAACCACCTGGCTGGGGTGAATGCCCACATGCGCAGTCGTGCTGTTAGCGTTCTCCCACTGCACTCGTTCCACGTAGATGACATATTTCTTCCTGTAAACCTGGACTACTTTGCCAATTTGCTGCCCTCTGTAGTACCCTTGTACAACGTGAACTTCATCGTCCTTTCGGATGGGCATGGATCGGACATTGTACCTCTGTCTCAGCTCTTTAGAAACGGGAAGACATAATCTTCCTGCGAATGTGGGAAGGCGCATTGAAATGCCTTTTCCTGTTCTCGCTTGGGTCAGAGTCACAAAGGGATTGCACTTCATTTTGACCGCTGGTGCTTCAGCAGTGGCCGCAAAAGGGAAGAGAGCAGTAATTTTTAAAAAAAAAGTTTAAAGTGGCAATTTGCGTCTCGTTAAGGTTTTAGGATGAGTCTTGGTTTCTAACTCTGACTCAGTACCAATTGTGATTTTGTATATCACTTAGCCACTCTGAACTAAGTTTCCTCATCCGTAAAATGGATCAGATTATGCCTCCTATGCATCATTCATAGCCCTGTAATAAAAAGCAACTGAGGGGCTTCCCCGGTGGCGCAGTGGTTGAGAGTCTGCCTGCCGATGCAGGGGATGCAGGTTCGTGCCCCGGTCTGGGAAGATCCCACATGCCGCAGACCGGCTGGGTCCGTGAGCCATGGCCGCTGAGCCCGTGCGTCCCGGAGCCTGTGCTCTGCAACAGGAGAGGCCACAACAGTGAGAGGCCCGCGTACCGCAAAAAAAAAAAAAGCAACTGAGATGATGATTTTAAAAGTACACAGTTGCAATTACGTGTGAAACGTTGTCTTGGCTTTCATGCCCCTGTGTGTACCCGTTCTCCATCACCTAGCTTGCAAGAGTGATAATAAAAGATCTTGAGGCAGGCAGGCCTTTATTCCATCAACAGAGATCTTTGATACTCCTTACGTTCTCAGCATTGTATGGTGTATTATGGAGGATATGGTAGAGGAAGATGACCTGGTGTCTGAACTCAAGCATCTAGTTAGAGAGATACAATTAACCCATGTGGAAAGATGGATACTGCTGCAGGGCCTTATGACCCAGTGGGAAGGATTTGCATAAGTGGAGAGAAGATGAATTCAGACAGGAAAGAGCATGAATGGAAGCCTGGAGATGAGGATGAGGGTAGGTTAGGATAGCAGAGCTGCACGCGGGGGATTAGAGGACAAGTGAGGACACACAAGTTAGTGGGTCTGCACCAGAAATTCCTGACTTGTTATCAGGTGTATGCAGTTCACACTAAAAGGAGGATTCCTCTGACATGTTGTAGAGGTGATGGTTTGTGGCTGTACTGTGCAGGCTGTCATTTCTTCTTGACTCCTGCCTTCAATTCTGACCTTTATTGAAACACAGTCATTACTTTTAAGCATTGACTAATACCCCATGTAGTTACTTTAAAAACCCCACACGCTTCTTATTTTGGAATAAATATAGATTCACTGGCTGTTGCAAAGAAATGGAGAGAAGTCCTTGGTACCCCTCACCCATTCTTCCCAGTTGAACATGTTGTATAACTAGTGCAATAGCAAAACCGGGTAATGACACTGGTGAAATGCACAGAGCTGAGTCACCAGTTACACATAATGCACTTGTTTGTGTGTGTGTAGCTTCCTGTTGCTATCAGCACAGTCAAGATACAGAACCGTCCCATCACCTCGGGCTCCCTCGTGGTACTCCTTATAGCTACAACTTCTCCATTGTCCATTCCCAAACCCTGGTGGCCACTCATCTGTTCTCTGTCTCCAGAATTTTGTTATTTCAAGTGTTATATCAGTAGAACCATACAGTTTAAGGAACTTGCTGAGATTATTTTCTTTCTCTCAGCATAACTTCCCTGAGGTTCATCCAAAGTTGTTTTTCTTTTCATTGCTGAGTAATACTCCATGGTATGGTGGACCATCATTTGGTTAACTATTCACTCACTGAAGGACATTGGTTGGTTTTGAGTTATTAGCTATAATGAAAACTGCTCTGAACATTCATGCATAGGTTTTTGAGTGGACAGAAGTTGTCATTTCTTGGACTTCCCTGGTGGCGCAGTAGTTAAGAATCTGCCTGCCAGTGCAGGGGGCACGTGTTCGAGCCCCGGTCCGGGCAGATCCCACATGCCACAGAGCAACTAAGCCCGTGCGCCACAACTACTGAAGCCTGCACGCCTAGAGCCCGTGCTCCACAACAAGAGAAGCCACCGCAGTGAAAAGCCCGCGCGCAGCAATGAAGACTCAGTGCAGCCAAAAATAAATTAAAAAAAAAAAAAGGTGACTTCCCTGGTGACACAGTGGTTAAGAATCCGCCTGCCAATTCAGGGGACACGGGTTTGAGCCCTGGTCCGGGAAGATCCCACATGCCACGGAGCCACTAGGCCCATGCCCCACAGCTACTGAGCTTGTGCTCTAGAGCCCGCGAGCTACAACTACTGAGCCCGCGTGCCACAACTACTGAAGCCCATGCGCCTAGAGCCCGTGCTCCGCAACAAAGGAAGCCACCGCAATGAGAAGCCTGAGCACCGCAAGGAAGAGTAACCCCTGCTTGCCTCAACTAGAGAAAGCCCGTGTGCAGCAACGAAGACCCAGTGCAGCCAAAAATAAAAAATAAATTTTTAAAAAAAGGGTATGCCACTTAAAAAAAAAAAAAAGTTTTCATTTCTCTACAGTAAATGGCCAAGAGTGTCATATGCCGGGTCATCTGATGAGTTCATTTGTCATTTTAAAGGAAACTTGCAAACTGTTTTCCGAAGTGACTGAATCATTTACATTCCCACCAACAATGTATGAGTGATCCAGTTTTTTGCATCATTACTCTTTGCTCTTATCACTATTTTTAATTTTATCCATTCTGATAGGTATGTTCTCATTGTGTTCAAATTTTTTTTAGATGTAATTCACACACCATAAAACTCACCCTTTTAAAGTATATAATTCAATGGTTTTTAGTATATTCTCATGTAGGTGCAACTATCATCATTATCTGTATTTCCAAAGCATTTTCATCCCTCCAAAAAGAGTGACAGGTACCCATTACCAGTCACTCCCAATTCAGCCTTCTTCCCAGCCCCCGGCAACTACTGTCCTCTGTCTCTATGGATTTGCCCATAGAAATGAAATCTTATAATATATGGCCCTTTGTGACTGGCTTCTTTCACTAAGCATAATGTTTCGCGGGTTCATCCATGTTGTAATATGAGTCAGCACTTCATTCCTTTGTATGGCTGAATAATATTCTATCGTATGATTACCACATTTTGTTTATCCATCAGCTGATGGACATTTGGGTTGTTTCCACTTTTGCCTGTTATGAATAATATTTCTAACAATGTTTTTGTACAAGTTTTTGTATGTATGTATGTGTGTTTTCTTTTGGGTATTTTCCTGAGAGTTGAATTGCTGGGTCGTATGGTAATTCTATGTTTAGCCTTTTGAGGAACTGCCAAACTGATTTCCAAAGCAGCTGCGCCATTTTACCTTCTCACCAGCAGTGTATGAGGGTTCCAGTTTCCCTACATCTTTGTCAACACTTGTTATTATCTGTCTTGTTGATTCTAACCATCCTGCTGGGAGTGAAGTGGTCTTTCATTGTGGTTTTGATTTTTCATTTCCCTGATGAGTTATGATTTGAGCATCTTCTCATGTGTTTATTGACCATTTGCGTAGTTTCTTTGGAGAAATGTCTATTCAAGCTTTTGCCCAGTTTTCAATTGGGTTGTCTTTTTATTGTTGAGTTGTAACAGTTCCTTACATATTTTAGATACTAGGCCCTTATTAGGTATATGATTTGCAAATATTTTCTCCCATTCTGTGGTCTGTCTTGTCACTGTAGTTTAAATTTCTATTTCCCTAATGACTGCCAGTGTTGGTCATCTTTTCATCTGCAGGTTTACCATCTGTATGGCCTCTTTGGTGAAATGTCTATTCATATCTTTTGCCCATGTTTGTCATTCCTCTTACTAGAGCTATGGCTGTAGACATTTTCCTTTATAGTATATATGTCTTCAAACTCTTCTTTGCAGCAGCACTAAGATGCGTGAGACGCAGCTGTTAAGCTGCTCATAGCTATAGATCTTTTAAATTGTGATTAAAAAACACAACATGGAATTTACCCTCAACCATTAGGTGTATAGTGCAAATATTAACCATACACATGTTGAAAGCAGATTTCTAAGACTTTGTCATTTTGCACAAACTGAAACTCTAGACCCATTGAATAGTAACTCCCCATTCCCCACATATCCCTGCCACTGGCAACTACCATTATGCTTTTTGCTTCTGTGAGATTGACTGCTTTAGATACGTTAAATGAGTGGAATCATGCATTATTTGTCATTCTGTGACTGCCTTGTTTCACTTAGCGTAGTGTCCTCAAGGTTCATCCATGTTGTAGTATGTGACCATAGCTGTAGATTTTTTTAAAAATTTATTGAAATATAGCTGATTTACAGTGTTGTGTTAATTTCTCCTGTACAGTAAAATGATTCAGTTATGCATATATATACATTCTTTTTCTTTTCTATTATGGTTGATCCCAGGATATTGAATATAGTTCCCTGTGCTGTACAGTAGGACCTTGTTGTTTATCCATTCTATGCATAATAGTTGGCATGTGCTAACCCCAAACTCCCAATCCATCTCTCCACCCCACCCCTTGGCAACCACAAGTCTGTTCTCTATGTCTGTGAGTCTGTTTCTGTTTCATAGATAAGTTCATTTGTGTCATTTTTATTATTATTATTATTTTTTGGCCATGCTGCGTGGCCTGTGGGACCTTAGTTCCCCGGCCAGGGTTTGAACCTGGGCCCTCGGCAGTGAGCGTGCAGAGTCCTAACCACTGGATTGCCAGAGAATCCCCCATTTGTGTCATATTTTCGATTCCACATATAAGTGATATCATATGGTATTTGTCTTTCTCTTTCTGACTTACTTCACTTAGTATGATAATCTCTTGGTCCATCCGTGTTGTGGTAAATGGCATTACTTCATTCTTTTTTTATGGCTGAGTAGTATTCCGTTGTATATATACACCACATCTTCTTCATCCATTCATCTGTTGATGGACATTTAGGTTGTTTCCACGTCTTGACTGTTGTGAATAGAGCTGCCAAGCTGTAGATTAGGATCCATGCGAGGCCAGTGCTCATTTTTATCTCATTAATAACCATGTGATCTCACCATGACTCAGTTTCTCCATCTGCAAAAGGGATAACAGTAGGTCATAGTGGCATAGAACTTGGTAACTAAACTCAGAGCTTTGTGAGTAATCCATACTCTCATCCTGTGGACCGCCTCACAGGTGGCAGTTATGCGTCTTCGCCAGAAAGTCAGAAGTGAGCAGGAGGTTCTCATCCTGGTTTGTTGAAGAGGCTTCACTGAGTGACCTCATTTCTTCATTAATTTTTAATTTCTTTTCTTGCCTAATGTTCACCCTTTAATCCCCAAATCATTCCAGAGTACCTCAGCACATATATCCTGAAATTGAAAGGGGAGGATCCAACAAGGGATCTAGTTCTTGTTAAGGGTCTTCTGTGCCCCCAAAGAAGAGGATCTTTAAGCCAACCTCCACCTGGCCCCATGAGGCACCCAGTTCTCTGGGAGTTGCTATAGAAATGTGCTCTGGTACTAGGAGGAAAGGAAATAAAGCATTCTGAGAGTCTTGCAGGCTAGGAAGTGGACGTTCTGACGTCTATTCCCAAAGTCTACTGCAGTTGCTTTCTTCATTACATTCTTTCTCGGTGTTTCATTGTTCCCATGTGGACACGGAGGCTGAATGTGTTGACTGTCCTTGTCCTTTACAAAGCAGCATGAGAAATTTGGAAGAGAGATCTCTGGCCATCAAGCTGTGGTCTTAAATAAGACAGGATGATCATTTATCCCCTTCTTGTCTTGGAAACAAAAAATCTGCCACCATCTGAGCTCTCCCTGTGGAGATATTAGCTCATGCAGACCGGAAAACGTATCTTTGCCTTTATTCTTTTTTCTTCCCCACACCCCCTTCTCCCAGTTGGCCCTTTGCTTCTGCATCATCCTATCCCAAGAGCTGACTAGCAGCTTCAGCTCTCACCTTCCTCAGCAGGCGCTGTGGTTTTGCACACAGCTGGGGACATTTCTGGGGATGGATCTCAGTGGTTAGAGCAAACATTGCCTGGGAGTCTTGGGCCAGAGGAGATTCCTCTAGTCTCTTCCATACTTCTCTGGTTCTCACTCACCAGACCCTCAGGGAATGCTGTCAAGCTTCAGTTCCCATGGCTGGTTTTTATCTTTCTTTTAGTTAAATCAGCTGTGACACCTGGCAGAGCCATGCTTCCCCTGGGGGCCTAGGCAAACCCAGATGCTGCCAGCCTGTTCTGTCCCCGGGGTGCACTCAAGGCCAGTCCATTTACTCTGCACAGACACAAGGAGAAGAATGTCGGTGCTAGAAGGGAGCTGAAGAGTCATCTAGTCAACCCCTTAATGCAACATCGCGGAAGAATTTTATAGGAAAACAAAGACCCACCCCACAGCTACAGCTCTTACCATGTGGCCGAGTGATGCTGTTTTGATTTTAAATACGGTAACTGTAATTTCAACCCTAAAACTATTAAAATATTAGTAGAAGCTAGCGTAGGGTTCCAAAAGTGTGTAGCCTCTGTCGTAGCTTTGTAGTAAAGCAAAATGGTCATAAGTACAGGTCAAAGGAATATAATAAACCAGTGCCTGTGTGCATAAATACATACATACATACATAAAAAGTAAGGGAAGGACATTTCTGCACAGTGTCAGGGGGCAAGCTTTTCTGCACAGTGTCAGGTGCTTTCTAAATCATTTCTATTTGTTTGCTTTGAGAAAAGGGCCCTTTTTTTCATTTCCTTATTCTGTGGCCAGAGAGAAGGGTTGGTTTCTCAGTTTTCTGGGAAATGGTCGTAGTTGCGTCTGGAGACCAGGGTTAGTCTCTATGTGCTGTTTGTCTTTTTGTTTTCATCTCTGGGCTCTCCCCGCAGACCCCTGTTGGCCACCTGCCTGGTGCCCATGGCTCCCACCTTGTCTCTTTCTTAGAGTCCCATTCTCCAGACCCCAGAGATCTCTTCTGCCCAACCTGTCCTTTGCCTGCCTGTGTTGTGTAACCCCAAGGCTCTGCTAGACAGTTGAAGCTGCTCTCATAGACTAATTCAGGGTAAAGTGGTAAGAGAGATGAGTGGCATTATTTATTGCCTTCCGTAAACATTGACATTTTAAAGCTTTAGATCCTTTAATTCTTAAAAACAAAAATGAGTCAAGGGGAGTGGGGAGGGACATGATAGTGGAAGGGGATTAAGAGGTATTAACTACTAGGTATAAAATAAGATACAAGGATATTTAAAAAACTAAAAACAGAACTACCATACGACCCAGCAATCCCACTACTGGGCATATACCCTGAGAAAACCATAATTCAAAAAGAGTCATGTACCAAAATGTTCACTGCAGCTCTATTTACAATAGCCCGGAGATGGAAACAACCTAAGTGTCCATCATCGGATGAATGGATAAAGAAGATGTGGCACATATATACAATGGAATATTACTCAGCCATAAAAAGAACCGAAATTGAGTTATTTGTGGTGAGGTGGATGGACCTAGAGTCTGTCATACAGAGTGAAGTAAGTCAGAAAGGGAAAAACAAATACTGTAGGCTAATGCATATATATGGAATCTAAAAAAAATGGTACTGATGAACCTAGTGGCAGGACAGAATAAGGACACAGATATAGAGAATGAAACTGAGGACATGGGGTGGGGGGAAAGGGGAAGCTGGGACAAAGTGAGAGTAGCATTGACATATATACACTACCAAATGTAAAATACATAGCTAGTGGGAAGCAGCCGCACAGCACAGGGAGATCAGATCGGTGCTTTGTGGAGACCTAGAGAGGTGGGATAGAGAGGGTAGAAGGGAGACCCAAGAAGGAGGAGATATGGGGATATATGTGTGCATACGGCTGATTCACTTTGTTGGACAACAGAAACTAACAGAGTATTGTGAAACAATTATACTCCAATAGAGATGTATAAAATAAAAAGATACAAGGATGTAATGTTCACAGGAATATAGCCAATATTTTATAATAACTTTAAATGGAGTATACTGTATAAAAATATTAAATCACTGTGTTGTAAACCTGCAACTAATATAATGTTATAAATCAACTATACTTCAGTTGAAAAAAAAATGAGTGGAACAGGGTAC
The DNA here is from genome assembly GCF_011762595.2 of Tursiops truncatus. Lineage (NCBI taxonomy): Eukaryota > Metazoa > Chordata > Mammalia > Artiodactyla > Delphinidae > Tursiops > Tursiops truncatus. The sequence goes on along the minus strand of NC_047035.1, from coordinate 157,290,597 downwards.
TCAAGCAAGAGTGGGAAAATAGCTTTTCTTTTCTAGACGATACATTGGGTCACTCAAACCACACAGTTGATACCATCCAGACACCAACCATGAACAAGCCCGGGCCTGAGTTCGTTCCTCTGTCCAGTTGTTCCTAAGGAAGATTAAACCTGCTTTATTCCAGACGTGTCTTTTTTATTATTATTATTAATTTAATTTATTTTTTGGCTGCATTGGGTCTTCGTTGCTGCTCACAAGCTTTCTCTAATTGCGGCGAGCAGGGGCTACTCTTCGTTGCGGTGTGCAGGCTTCTCATTGCGGTGGCTTCTCTTGTTGCGGAGCACGGGCTCTAGGCATGCGGGCTTAAGTTGTTGTGGCACGAGGGCCCAGTATTTGTGGCTCGTGGGCTCTAGAGCGCAAGCTCAGTAGTTGTGGCGCACGGGCTTAGCTGCTCAGTGGCATGTGGAATATTCCCAGACCAGGGCTCAAACCCATGTGCCCTGCATTGGCAGGCAGATTCTTAACCACTGCGCCACCAGGGAAGTCCCCTGACGTGTCTTTTGTAAGTTTTTATCTGTCTGTAATAAGATCATAAGCTACTAATGAGAAGGAATCCTCTCGTTTAAATCCAATTCTTTTCATGAACAATAGGAACTTAATATGTATCTGTTAATGATGAAATATTAATAAGCCTGAAGGAGTCAGCAGTAAGTCTTTCCTAGGGTTAGAAAACCATTTACAAGGCCTTATTGGAAAGGCCCTTTGAGGACTTGGATTTTGTTATGAGAAACACTAATTAACTGAAACCCTTAAGTGAAGGGCATTTCGTCTCCCTTTAGTCAATTCATGTTGCAAACATGTTGCTCTCATGGCTGGAATTGAATGCTTTCTGGAGAGACCTATCCAAGGAAATTTGCTTGAGATGCTGTCATTGTCAGCATTGCAATCAGCTTACTAACTCTGCAGGGGTGGCAGGTTTGCTCTTTTCCCTTGAAAGGCTTCATCAACGCTGGTATCTACAGGCATTTAGGGACACCAAGGAAATATGCCAAAGGCACTGCTTACTCTCCTCTGGACACTAAAAAGTGGTGGATACCATTTTGAGTGTTGGCCTGGGGAGACCTGGGGGCTGAATCCTGGGACTGCTCCAAACTCATTCTGTGACTGTGGGTAAGACGTTCAACCTCTCTGAGTCTCTGCTGCCTTATCTGTAAGACTGGGATAATGATCTCTTTGCACAGGGCTATTTTAAGATTTAAATGAGCTATGTATGCAGAGACTCTGGCACAGATTAAGAAGTGGCTAGCTGCGGAATGGAGCTCTGTAATTTGGCAAATCCCCCAATGGTTTGCATTTTGGCCCACTGAACTTCTATCTCAGGATGGTGTGTGAAGGCAGAGCTTGCAGACTGAGAAATCTGGGCTTCCAAATGGACGTCTCTTTAAATCTTGGACCCTAAAGGGTGGCCGTAGAGGCTCAAAATGCCTGGCATACTGCATAATGTCTCATTTTGGTTGCTGCCATGGAGAAGGCTGTGAGCAGAGAGAGGGCTCAGGGTGGGTAGGCTGGCTGGCTGCCCAGGGCTCTTGTTGCCGCAGACTGAATGTTTATGTGCCCTTCCCCCCATTCATATCTTGAAACCTTAACCCCCAGTGCTATGGGATTGGGAGGTGATTAGGTCATGAGGGTGGAGCCTTATGGATGGGATTAGTGCCCTTATAGAAGAGACCTCAGTGAGCTCCCTGTCCCTCCATGTGAGGGCATAGCGAAGAAGATGGCTGCTTGTGGACCAGGAAGCTGCCCTCACCTGACACCGAATCTGCCAGTGTCTTGATGGACTTCTTAGCCTCTAGAACTGTGAGAAGTAAATTTCTGTTATGTGCAAGTCACCCAGTCTATAGTACTTTGTTTCAGCAGCCCGACTGGACTAAATACCCGTCTATATTATGATCTGGTGGTGGTCTTATCGAACTATTTTTTAAATACTTTATTTTTTAGAGTAGTCTCAGGTTCACAGCAAAATTGAGGGGAAGATAGAAAGATTTCCCATACACTCGCTGCCTCAACACATGCATGGCCTTCCCCACTATCAACATCCTTCTCCAGATGGTACATTTCTTGCAATTGATGAACCTACGTTGATACATCATAATCGCCCAGTCCACGGTTTACTTTCGGGTTCACTCTTGGTGTTGTACGTACTATGTGTTTGTACAGATGCATAATGACATGTGTGCACCATTAGAGTGTCATATAGGGTAGTCTCGCCGCCCTGAGATTCCCTCGTGCTCTGCCAATTCATACCTCCCTCCCCGCTAGTCTTACTGGATTTTCAGTGAGAATTACATTATTTTGCATATGGGACAGGGCATGTGTAGAGGTGCACGCGTCTGTTTTTATCTACTTATATCATAAGATCGTAAGTTAGAGGCAGGTTAGGATCAGATGTAGAAAAATAAATTCTATAACATACATTTCTTTGTGGTTGTGGATTCATGTCCTGACAATTCAATCTTATGTGGTGGAATTCACTTAGAATTCTTGGCTACCCCTGTTCCCCATCCCTATGCTTCTCCATTGTACCCGCTACTCTGAGGGTAGGGACCATGTCTTCATCATCCTTGTAGCTTAACACACAGAAATTGCTCAGCGAATGGGAGAATGAATGCTCAAGTACCAGCTCCAGAAACACCACTTCCTTTCATTTATGCTGGTCCAGGAGTTTCTGGGGACCACCTGTCCCTCACTTACACTGCTGCTACTGCTCATCTTTCTACTCATCCATCTGAGGGAAATGGGGCAGAGACCTTGGTCTCCAAAGACATGCTTCTCACCAAGCCCGGGCTTGTGGCTGGTTGAGGTGGCCTTGCTCCACTGTCTGGACCCCATCTGGGGAGACCTGGAGGCTGAGATGCGAATAACAGCCATCTTACCCCTGCAGGGATTCTCACCTCCTGTCTTTAAGTCAGTAGGATGCAATGTGGAAGGGTGCATCTTGGGGCGCAGGGTCCCATGACTGTGCTGGGTCCTGAATTTCTAGCCTGACTCAATTCATTGAAACCTGGGGAAATGAAGGTTAGCACCTGCAAACTGGGGTTGGGATAACTCTACCACCCTTGGCAACAAGGTTAAAGGTTGATAAGAGTGAAATGCTTCGAGGCTGTCTGTAAGAGTTGCTGGTTACATGCACAGTGTGTCCATTTCTTGTCACTTGCCAGGGGCATCCCTTGTGTGACTGAGGGCGCTGGCAACAGAAGGACTGTTAGCAGGACTTGTCCCCCAATGCTCAGCAGGTGGGCAGCTGCTTGTTGAGAGCCCTTGGCTGCAGGCCTGGCCTTGTGCACAAAGAGAGACTTGAGTGCTGTAGACCGTGGGAGGGGTTGTTGAGTATTGATTTGCCCATCTCTCTTCTAGTTGGAAAAACAACTAGGGGTGAATTGGCTCGGTGGATTTTTTTACTTGCAGCCTTTCTCGTGAAAGGCTGCTGAAACTCAAGTTCTTCTCTTACAAGGCTGACCTGTGTGCAGTAGGTGGGGTTGGAATTGAGTACAACGTGGGAAGGTTCCTGTCTGTTGAGAACTTGGGCTGGGGGCTAGGCCCAAAAGGAAGGTGTGGGAGGCCAGGAGAGAGAGAGAGAGGGTGAGGGAGAGACAGAAAGAGAGAGAGAGAGAGACACAGACAGAGAGAGAGACAGAGAGAGGGAGAGAGAGAGTGAGTGTGTGTGTGTGTGTGTGTGTGCGCGTGCGTGCGTGCATGCGTGTGTGTGTGTGTGTGTGTGTGTGTGTGTGTGTGTGTGTGTGGTGGAGGACATTTACGAGGGAGAGATGCCTCTGCTCCCTGCTTGGGTCAGGGGCTTGGGAAGAGGGTGTAGATGGCAGGGTCGAAGTCCATGGTGTTAAAACAATTTAGACCTAATAATGAAGGCCAGAGAAGCCCACATGATGACATGAGCTCAGTCAGTCAGGCATGGATTTGACTCCTGGCCTCACCGGACATTTGACCTTTGGGAATCCCTGTATCGTGGAGGTGGTGGCAGGAGGGTGGTCTCAGATTCTTCATTTGTCATGGCACAATGTACAGGGTAGGCATTACTTACCTTGAAGAGGTTAAGATTTCAGGAGATAATGTATATAAAACCCTAGCTACTACACGTCTCTGACACAGTAGGTGTTCAAAAAATGGTAACTGTTAAACTGGGAGAACACATTATTAGAGCTCTCCTGAGGAGATCCAGATCTGGCCATCCACCTTCATCCCTGGATGCGATTCAAATAAGACCCATTGAAGAATTCGAGATGTTGAAAGGACGAAGCTTCACAGAGCCCTGCCCCCCCACCCCACAGTTAGGCAGTGACCTGGGAGGGGGGTGGAAGCCCCCCGTGGAGCCGGCAGCAAGGACCCAGCTGCTCAGAAAGGCGGGTGCCTCTGCCGGTGGGTCAGCGTCCAGGGCTCCGAGAGCTGCGTCTGTTTCTCTTCCCTACACTCTCACAAAAGCTCTCGACAACAGGACGCCACACTCCTGTTTCGCCACGTGGAACGGCGTTTCCCAGCCATGCTGCCCTTTGCTGCTTGGCTACTCGGAGTGACGGTTAACTCGTGTCTTAAAGGCCTTCAGGACATTTTTCAAACACCTGGCATGAAAGTGAACAGTAACAGCTGTGGGATCAGTTTCCTCATGAAAAAAAATAGGACAATAATAGACTTGACTTCAGAGGGTTGTTAGGAGTTAAATGTATTAACTCATGTTAATATACTTCATACGCTTAGAGTAAAGCCCCGATAAATATTGGTTCTGTCGTTCTTACTGTGATTATTCTGTATTCCATCTTCTCCTCCTACACCTCCAGCCTCTCTTTCCGTCTCCTGCCTTTGATTTGGGTTCCAAGAAGTTTCCAGGAAGGGCAGGGGATTGTCGGGACTGTCTTGAGAAGCTGGGTTCATCCTACCCGCCTCCTCCCACCCACTTCCATTCGGATGGGTTGAGTCAGCCCTGTTTTCTTCCCTTGCGCCTGGCAGAAATCGGGTCTTTCTCTGAGTAAGGTTGGTTCCTACCATTGCAGGAGCTGGCGAGAGAGTGTCCTCATCCGACCTTGAAGGATGGGCCTCCGGACAGAGAGGAAGTGAGCAGACCGTGGGGCTTCTCTGGGCTGCACAGAGGACTCTCATAAAACGCCCTCCTGATCCCTTTTCTGGGATTAAGGATGCAGATGACGTCACTGGGAAACACGAGGTCTCTTCTTGATACACTCACCCACCTCTCCTTTCTCCTAGAAAGACGGGGGTGTCCTGTTGGCCTGGGGGTCCAGCGCACCTTGGGTCTCCTGACTGAGCTCGGCTCCCAGCTCCACTGTGACTCATAGTCAGAGCTCACTCAGCCTTCAGCCCCATGCCCTCTGCTTCCCAGTACCTCGTGTTCTGTCTGGGCCGTAATTCCCTTTCCATCCCACCCCTCCCTCCCCTTCTGTAGGGTATTCTGAGGCCGAGTTGAGGTGGATAAAAGAGCCACATGCATGATTTCCAAATTCTATATAATTGCTATCACTTCAGTATATCAATCTACCATCAGGCAGTTCCGTCCCCTCTGCTGATAAAGATAACAGCTATAAAAACACACTTTGAGAGGAAAACAGGAGGAGAGGCATGTGGCCAGTCCCTGCCAGCAGGATCATCATTTTGGTGGCAGTGGAGACCTCTGGCCTGCACCGAACTGCCCTGTTCCTGTGCTCTGTTGATGACGTATGGAACACGCTGGCTTGGCCAGGTTCTGAAAGCAGCCTGTCTCATAAATGGAAAGTCCAGACAGGAAGTTTGAAAACCTGGCCATGGTTTCTGCATGGGATGAGGCTTTTCTCACTGTACCCAGCAGGTATTTCCTATCCAATGTGTTTCATTATGGAGGCCTAGGTATCTCAGATTTGGGACGCTGTCCATCGCCCCTTAAATCTCCTACCATTAAAGGGGCTGCTGTCTATGTCTTTGACCTTTCCAAAGATCATCTTGGACCTTTCTCTAGTGCTGCCTAGTTTGAGGATGCTTTTATTTCTCATGTCATTTTCACAACCACAGATGTCATTACAGATGAGAACGTGGCGGGGGGTGGGTGAGTGACCAACGCAAAGTCATAGAGGTTGTTAGCAGGTAGGAAAATAATTCAGGTCCCCAAATGTCTGGTGTAGTGACTTTTGTTTAAAACTACATCGTGCTCCCGGGAGAAAAGCTGGGGTTATATGCAAGAGGCCTTGGGGCTGTGGGACTGGGGTTGGGTTTACCTGGAAGCCCTAAGTGCAGTGGAAATTGGGTAACGTGCATGAGCGAGAGGGAAACTTACCCCTTCTCACTGACTCGGAGGCAGCAATGGCCTTCTGGTGACGCTGGGAACCCAGCAAATAATCTCGGCCTCTGACCTCTTGGAGGTCACATTGGAAGAGCATGGTTGGCTCCCCCAGCCCTTCCCAGAGGTGGACAGTGCTGGTCTACACAGGTGAGAGCCGGCGGCATCCCCCAAGACTCAGGCGTGAGGCCAGGTTGCTTCCCTGCCTTCTTCCATGGCTCAGGCCTCCCGCCTTGGTTGGACTCTCTCCAGGGCCTCCTTCTTCTTCCCTTTATCCTGGAGACTTACCCCGTAGGGTGGGCAGCTGTAGTGGCCCTGCATCAGGACTCATAATTGGCAGAGGGACTTGCACTGTGCTAGGATGTTCTGTTTCTTTCTTTTTTATTTTATTTTATTTTTTATACAGCAGGTTCTTATTAGTTATCCATTTTATAAATATTAGTATATATATGTCAATCCCAATCTCCCAATTCATCACACCACCACCACTCCCCCTCCCCCGCCGCTATCCCCCTTGGTGTCCATACGTTTGTTCTCTACATCTGTGTCTCAATTTCTGCCCTGCAAACCGGTTAATCTGTACCATTTTTCTAGGTTCCACATATATGCATTAATATGAGATATTTGTCTTTCGCTTTCTGACTTCCTTCACTCTGTATACAGTCGCTAGATGCATCCATGTCTCTATAAATGACCAAATTTCATTCCTTAATATGGCTGAGTAATATTCCATTGTCCATTCTTCTTTATCCATTCATCTGTTTGTGGGCATTTAGGTTGCTTCCATGACCTGGCTATTGTAAATAGTGCTGCAAGAATATTGGGGTGCATGTGTCTTTTTGAATTGTGGTTTTCTCTGGGTATATGCCCAGTAGTGGGATTGCTGGGTCATATGGTAATTCTACTTTTAGTTTTCAAAGGAACCTCCATACTGTTCCACATAGTGGCCGTATCAGTTTACATTCCCACCAACAGTGCAAGAGGGTTCCCTTTTCTCCATACCCTCTCCAGCATTTGTTGTTCGTAGATTTTCTGATGATGCCCATTTTAACTGGTGTGAGGTGAAAACTCATTGTAGTTTTGATTTGCATTCCTCTAATAATTAGTGATGTTGAGCAGCTTTTCATGTGCTTCTTGGCCATCTGTATGTCTTCTTTGGAGAAATGTCTGTTTAGGTCTTCTGCCCATTTTTGGATTGGGTTGTTTGTTTTTTTAATATTGAGCTGCATGAGCTGTTTACAGATTTTGGAGATTAATCCTTTGTCCACTGATTTGTTCGCAAATATTTTCTCCCATTCTGAGGGTTGTCTTTTCATTTTGTTTGTAGTTTCCTTTGCTTTGCAAAAGCTTTTAAGTTTCATTAGGTCCCATTTGCTTATTTTTGTTTTTATTTCCATTACTCTAGGAGGTGGATCAAAAAAGATCTTTCTGTGATTTATGTCGAAGAGTGTTCTTCCTACGTTTTCCTCTAAGAGATTTATAGTGTCCGGTCTTACATTTAGGTCTCTAATCCATTTTGAGTTTATTTTTGTGTATGGTGTTAGGGAGTGTTCTAATTTCATTCTTTTACATGTAGCTGTCCAGTTTTCCCAGCACCACTTATTGAAGAGACTGTCTTTTCTCCATTGTATATCCTTGCCTCCTTTGTCATAGATTAGTTGACCATAGGTGCGTGGGTTTATCTCTGGGCTTTCTATCCTGTTCCATTGATCTATATTTCTGTTTTTGGGCCAGTACCATATTCTCTTGATTACTGTAGCTTTGTAGTATAGCCTGAAGTCAGGGAGTCTGATTCCTCCAGCTCCGTTTTTTTCCCTCAAGACTGCTTTGACTATATGGGGTTTTTGTGTCTCCATACCAATTTTAAGATTTTTTGTTCTAGTTCTGTAAAAAATGCCATTGGGAATTTGATAGGGATTGCACTGAATATGTAGATTGCTTTGGGTAGTATAGTCATTTTCACAATATTGATTCTTCCAGTACAAGTACATGGTATATCTCTCCATCTGTTTCTATCATCCTTAATTTCTTTCATCAGTGTCTTATAGTTTTCTGCATACAGATCTTTTGTCTCCCTAGGTAGGTTTATTCCTAGGTATTTTATTCTTTTTGTTGCAGTGGTAAATGGAAGTGTTTCCTTAATTTCTCTTTCAGATTTTTCATCATTAGTGTATAGGAATGCAAGAGATTTCTGTGCATTAGTTTTGTACCCTGCAACTTTACCAAATTCATTGATTAGCTCTAGTAGTTTTCTGGTGGCATCTTGAGGATTCTCTATGTACAGTATCATGTCATCTGCAAACAGTGACAGTTTTACTTCTTCTTTTCCATTTTGTATTCCTTTTATTTCTTTTTCTTCTCTGATTGCCGTAGCTAGGACTTACAAAACTATGTTGAATAATGGTGAGAGTGGACATTCTTGTCTTGTTCCTGATCTTAGAGGAAATGCTTTCAGTTTTTCACCATTGAGAATGATGTTTGCTGTGGGTTTGTCATATATGGCCTTTATTATGTTGAGGTAGGTTCCCTCTGTGCCCACTTTCTGGAGAGTTTTTATCATAAATGGGCGTTGAATTTTGTCAAAAGCTTTTTCTGCATCTATTGAGATTATCATATGGTTTTTATTCTTCAATTTGTTAATATAGTATAGCACATTGACTTGTGTATATTGAAGAATCCTTGCATCCCTGGGATAAATCCCACTTGATTGCGGTGTATGATCCTTTTAATGTGTTGTTGGATTCTGTTTGCTAGTATTTTGTTGACGATTCTTGCATCTATATTCATCAGTGATATTGGTCTGTAACTTTCTTTTTTTGTAGTATCTTTGTCTGGTTTTGGTATCAGGGTGATGGTGGCCTCATAGAATGAGTTTGGGAGTGTTCCTTCCTCTGCAATTTTTTGGAAGAGTTTGAGAAGGATGGGTGTTAGCTCTTCTCTAAATGTTTGTTAGAATTCACCTTTGAAGCCATCTGGTCCTGGACTTTTGTTTGTTGGAAGATTTTTAATCACAGTTTCAATTTAATTACTTGTGATTGGTCTGTTGATATTTTCTATTTCTTCCTGGTTCAGTTTTGGAAGGTTATACCTTTCTAAGAATTTGTCCATTTCTTCCAGGTTGTCCATTTTATTGGCATAGAGTTGCAGGTAGTAGTCTCTTAGGATGGTTTGTATTTCTGTGGTGTCTGTTGTAACTTCTTTTTCATTTCTAATTTTATTGACTTGAGTCCTCTCCTTTTTTTTGATGAGTCTGGCTAATGGTTTGTCAATTTTGTTTATCTTCTCAAAGAACCAGCTTTTAGTTTTATTGATCTTTGCTACTGTTTTCTTTGTTTCTATTTCATTTATTTCTGCTCTGATCTTTATGATTTCTTTCCTTCTGCTAACTTTGGGTTTTGTTTGTTCTTCTTTGTCTAGTTTCTTTAGGTGTAAGGTTAGATTGTTTGAGATTTTTCTTGTTTCTTGAGGTAGGGTTGTATTGCTATAAACTTCTCTCTTAGAACTGCTTTTGCTGCATCCCATAGGTTTTGGATCGTTGTGTTTTCATTGTAATCTGTGTCTAGGTATTTTTTGTTTTTCTCTTTGATTTCTTCAGTGATCTCTTGGTTACTTAGTAATGTATTGTTTAGCCTCCATGTGTGTGTTTTTTAATGTTTTTTTTCCCTGTAATTGATTTCTAATCTCATAGCATTGTGGTCAGAAAAGATGCTTGATATGATTTCAATTTTCTTAAATTTACTGAGGCTTGATTTGTGATCCAAGATGTGATCTATCCTGGAGAATGTTCCATGTGCACTTGAGAAGAAAGTGTAATCTGCTGTTTTTGGATGTAATGTCCTATAAATATCAATTAAATCTATCTGGTCTCTTGTGTCATTTAAAGCTTGTATTTCCTCATTAATTTTCTGCCTGGATGATCTGTTCATTGGTGTAAGTGAGGTGTTAAAGTCCCCTACTCTTATTGTGTTACTGTTGATTTCCTCTTTTATAGCTGTTAGCAGTTACCTTATGTATTGAGGTGTTCCTATGTTGGGTACATATATATTTATAATTGTTATATCTTCTTCTTGGATTGATCCCTTGATCATTATGTAGTGTCCTTCCTTGTCTCTTGTAACATTCTTTATTTTAAAGTCTATTTTATCTGATATGAGTATTGCTACTCCAGCTTTCTTTTGATTTCCATTTGCATGGAGTCTCTTTTTCCATCCCCTCACTTTCAGTCTGTATGTGTCCCTAGGTCTGAAGTGGGTCTCTTGTAGACAGCATATATATGGGTCTTGTTTTCGTATCCATTCAGTGAGCCTGTGTCTTTTTTGTTCCACAGGCTGCAGGATTGTAGTTCTTCTTGCTTCTGCTGTCTGCCCTCTGGTGGATGAGGCTATCTGAGAGGCTTGTGCAGGTTTCCTCATGGGAGGGACTGGTGGTGGGTAGAGCTGGCTGTTGCTCTGGTGGGCAGAGCTCAGTAAAACTTTAATCCGCTTGACTGTTGATGGGTGGGGCTGGGTTCCCTCCCTGTTGCTTGTTTGGCCTGAGGCGACCCAACACTGGAGCCTACCTGCACTCTTTGGTGGGGCTAATAGCGGATTCTGGGAGGGCTCACGCCAAGGAGTACTTCCCAAACTTCTGCTGCCAGTGTCCTTGTCCCTATGGTGAGCCACAGCCACCCCCTACCTCTGCAGGAGACCCTCTAACACTAGCAGGTAGGTCTGGTTCAGTCTCCTGAACCGGGGTCACTGCTCCTTCCCCTGGGTCCTGATATGCACACTACCTTGTGTGTGCCCGCCAAGAGTGGAGTCTGTTTCCCCCAGTCCTGTTGAAGTCCTGCAATCAAATCCCGCTAGCCTTCAAAGTCTGATTCTCTAGGAATTCCTCTTCCAGTTGCTGGACCCCCAGGTTGGGAAGCCTGACGTGGGGCTCAGAACCTTCACTCCAGTGGGTGGACTTCTGTGGTATAAGTGTTCTCCAGTTTGTGAGTCACCCACCCAGCAGTTATGGGGTTTGATTTTATTGTGATTGTGCCCCTCCTGCTGTCTCATTGTGGCTTCTCCTTTGTCTTTGGACGTGGGGTATCTTTTTTGGTGAGATCCAGTGTCTTCCTGTCATGACTGTTTAGCAGTTAGTTGTGATTCTGGTGCTCTCGCAAGATGGAGTGTGAATGTTCTGTTTCTTGCAGCCCTAAGGGCTGGTCTCATCTGGTCTCCTTCCCCTGAAGACTCCATAAATGGTAGCTCCTGTCATTGTTCTTCTGAACTTCTTTATTCCTCATGACAATTCCAAAAACCAGGTGGTGGTGTCCCCACCTCACAGTGAAGGGACCAGGCTTAGAGGGGAAGGCTGCCTAGTCACAGTTGGTGAGTTGGTGGGATTCAAACCCAGGCCTGTCCGCACCCAAAGTTGGGATTCTTTCTACTATACCACCCTACTTCCCTCTGTTGTGCTGTTTACCCCAAACCAAGCTGTCTTCTGGAATTCCTCATTTTTATTTTGTAAAAAATTTAAATTTTATTGCAGTATAGTTAATTTATGATGTTGTGTTAGTTTCAGGTGTAGAGCAAAGTGATTCAGTCATACATATATTCATTCATTTTTAGATTCTTTTCCCATATAGGTTATTACAGAATATTGAGTAGAGTTGCCTGTGCTGTATAGTAGGTCCTTGTTGGTTACCTGTCTTATATATAGTAGTGTGTGTTTGTTCATCCCAAGCTCCTGATTTATCTCTCCCTTCCACGTTTCCCCTTTGGTAACCATAAGTTTGTTTTTGATATCTGTAAATCTGTTTCTCTTTTGTAAATAAGTTCATTTGTTTAATTTTTTAAAAAATTAGATTCCACATAAGAGTGATATCATATGATATTTGTCTTTCTCTGTCTGACCTTACTTCACTTAGTATGATAATCTCTATGTCCATCCATGTTGCTGCAAGTGGCATTATTTCGTTCTTTTTAATGACTGAGTAATATTCCATTGTATATATGTACCACATCTTCTTTATCCATTCCTCCGTCAATGGACCCTTAGGTTGCTTCCGTGTCTTGGGTATTGTGAATAGTGCTGCAGTGAACTTTGGGGTGCATGTATACTTTCGGATTATGGTTTTCTCCAGATATATGCCCGGGAGTGGGATTGCTGGATCAGATGGTAGTTCTATTTTTAGTTTTTTAAGGAACCTCCATACTGGAGGTTTAGAGGCATCTGGAATGTGATCTAGAGTCTCCAGGTGGCTGTGGAGCATGCTCGTCCCCCAGCCCTGGTGGATGGCGACTTGGCAGGAACTAGGAACGTATCAGGACTCCAGCTTAGAATGGGATGTGGCTTGGGGTAGGAGGTCTGGTCCAGCAGGAAACCCAGGATGCCAGACTGGAAACATGGCAGAAACCAACTAACTGTATGGCCTGGACCTGTGGCTGAGATAAGGGGATGCTTGCCTCTGGCCGGCTTTAGAAATTGGGGGTGAGGTGCCAGTGAGGTCCAAGGATGCTGTGCGTTCTTGGAGGGGAAGCCTGCTTGACTGCGAGTATCATGACAAAAATAGAACAACAAAAGCAAAACCACAAGCAAAGTTGGGGAGAGAGGTTGCACTGGAGGCCTTGCTTGGGTAGGGGGTGGTCTGGGTTGTGGATGGCGCGAGGTCATGGTTTGACAGTGAGGGTTATTATCCTGTAGGCAGTGGGATGAGAGGCAGAGAGAAGTTGATGTGCCTGGCCTGGGAGGTGATGGTCGCAGCCACAAGGCAGAATGAGGCCACCTCGGAGGAGACAGGAGAGAACTGAGGTTGAGAACCACGCCTTGGGGCTTGGCTGCAGTTGAGGGAGGACAGAGGGACAAGACTCAGCCCGGCGGACAGACCACCAGCCATGAGGAATGTGGGTGGGAGAGCAGGAGACTGCAGTGTGGTGGGACCCTCTCGCGGAGACAACCAGGAGGGCAGCGGTGCCAAGGGCTGAAGTTCAAGGGGCGGAAAGATGCTGGATTTGGCAAGAAAGAGGTTCCTGTAGGACTGCAGCGTCTCCATTCCTGCTCATCCACGTTGCCGCCTACCATGGTCGACGTTGGGAAGTTGTGCTCTGAGTGGGAGACCTGAGGTCCTCAGAGAGTCACTTGTGTTCACTGTGCAGGACCAGTTAAGGCAAGAAAACGTCCTTGGTCATGGGAGGAAGGGTAACAGCCACGGTGTTTTCCGCTCAGGCCTTGGTTCGGCTGACAACCAAGGCTCCTCTCCTGCCAGCTTCCGTGAGGCAGAGTTTTGCTGCACCGTGTAAGTGTAGCCTGTGAGTCCCCCGGGACAGAGAGGGAGGGAGGGAGGCTTCCGAGGGCAGTTGACGGGCTCGGGATCTGATGCCACATCATGACAGTCAAGGACTTTTCTTCCCTTCAGAACACTACAACTTTGCAGATGTATGTGTTAGAGTGATTACCTGCCTTGACACTGCACCTGTAAGTAGACAGGCTCCCACTTTAGGGTGTAGACCCTGAGAAGTAGAGTTTGATGACACGCCTGCCTTTGCAAAGTGCTTTCTATTTGCTTAGTTTATTAGTTTGTGGAGTGGCTTTTTGTGTGTGTGTGTTACGCGGGCCTCTCACTGTCGTGGCCTCTCCCGCTGCGGAGCACAGGCTCCGGACGTGCAGGCTCAGTGGCCATGGCTCACGGGCCCAGCCACTCCGCGGCATGCGGGATCTTCCCAGACCGGGGCACGAACGCACGTCCCCTGCATCAGCAGGCGGACTCTCAACCACTGCGCCACCAGGGAAGCCCAAGAATGAACTCTTAATTTGCTTCATAGAATTCAGTGGTTTATCATCCAGAGTGAATTCTATGCCGAGTCCCGCTTGTGTGGAGTCTGCCTTTTCCATGTGTCATTCTATGGCATCTGTAGTAATGAAGCTTTCTCCCTGGGGAGAGCCAGCGTTGGGCTCTCTTTTGCATGATGCCTCCTTCTAGCCGAAATCCCCACACGGGAGTCAGTGACTCAGGATCACGGGAGAAAAGAAGCATTAACAGTGAGCAACAGATCACTGCCTGGTTTATGTTCTTAGACTATGGTGGCTGATCCCTTGATTTTACTAAGATAAACTGTTAAGAGTCGAAACCATTGGAGTTTAATAAAAAGAGAATATATTTGCCTTCTTGTGTGCCTGTGACACTTTCAGTGACTTACACCTATAATCTCTTTCTCACACAACATCAAAATCTAATAATCTTTGGGGATAGGAGTCAGAGATATATATTGAGCTCTAGTTAATGAACTTGCTAACCATAATTTCAAGATTAGTTGTGATGTGCTTGTGTGTGGGAGAGAGAGAGACTGTGTGTGTGTGTGTGTGTGTGTGTGTGTGTGATTATGAAAGTATATGTACATATAATTTATAAAACATTGGTATTTGGAAGTCTTTCTCTTAGCCCTTTTTCTTAGGTTTTGTGTATAAACCGTAGTCCCTTAGTGCCTGCATGTTCTCAGGACATTGACTAGCAGTGTGATTTTAGGTAAGTCACTTGCCCTCTTACTCTTTATTTCTTTCTTCATCTCTTAATTTACAATTAAGGATGCCTTTGGCTACAAGTAAGAGAGAACTCTGGACTCAGCTAATTTAAAACAATGAGGAAGGGACTTCCCTGGAGGCACAGTGCTTAAGAATTCGCCTGCCAATGCAGGGGACATGGGTTCAATCCCTGGTCCGGGAAGATCCCACATGCCGCGGAACCACTAAGCCCGTGTGCCACAACTACCGAGCCTGCGCTCTAGAGCCCACGAGCCACAACTACTGAGCCCGCGTGCCACAACTACTGAAGCCCACGTGCCTAGAGCCTGTGCTCTACAACAAGCGAAGCCACTGCAATGAGAAGCCCACATACTGCAACGAAGAGTAGCCCTAGAGAAAGCCTGCGTGCAGCAATGGAGACCCAACGCAGCCAAAAATAAATAAATTTTAAAATAATAATAAAAAATTAATACTAGATTAAATACTTTATAGAAGAATAAAACAATGAGGAAATGTCTCATCACATGAGGCAAGAAATCAAAAGCTATGGCAGCTGCAGAAACAGTACAGTCGGGGCTCTCGGACCCCTCTGGGTGACTATTGACTTGGCCTTCTCTCTGTGGTGCCTTTGTCCTCAGGCTAGCTTTCCTCACGGTTGCAAGAAGGCTGCAGCAGTTCAAGGCATCAACTCCAGGCCTAGCAAGATCCAAAAGAGGGAGGCATTCTCTCTTCCTGTGTCGCTTTTATTAAGAACAAAAAAATTATCCTCATGAACTTCCCCCTCCCCACAACCTGGCAGACTTTCTCTCGTGTGTCTTTGGCCAGAAGTGTGTCACAGACCTGTACCCAGTGGGCCACTTAACTTAGACCAGTAAGGACCCACCCTCCTGAAGTAATGGCCATGTGAAAAAGGGTGGAACTTTAACAAAGTTGGGATTTAACGGGAAGGGAGGAAGGATTTGGGTAGCCATCACCATGAAGCCTGTGAGATTATCGTGAGGGATGTCGACGTAACGTGGTTTGATGAGTGAAGCACATACAAAACTCTTCGAACAGTGCTTAGGACGTGGGCACCACTCTGTGTGTGTTTGCTTATTGTGCTGAATGTATGAATTTGATGAGTCTGAGTGCCATACCAGTAAAAAGTAGCATTATGAATGGTATTGTTTTGTTAGAGGTAAACGAAGAGAGAGAGCCGAAGGTAAACAAGAAAGGAAATCTAGTTGGTGCTCAGAGCCAAAGAGGAGACAGAGTGAGCCCTTGGCCTATATTTGGTCATTGTCTTTATCTTGGGAG
The DNA here is from genome assembly GCF_011762595.2 of Tursiops truncatus. NCBI lineage: Eukaryota > Metazoa > Chordata > Mammalia > Artiodactyla > Delphinidae > Tursiops > Tursiops truncatus. The sequence goes on along the minus strand of NC_047035.1, from coordinate 157,274,507 downwards.
GAGTTAGAGCAGCTTTCTAAATAAAGGAAAAATACTATTGTCCAATGTGTTAATGAATTCCAGTCTCAGAAGCCTCCTCTTTCCCACAGCTATTTTCTTTCACTAGTTGAAAGTGGTATTTAACTGCAGAAGTATTCTTAACATAGCTGGAGGTCTCTTAACCAAATAAAAAGCTTAGATTCCATTACTCTTGATGGGAGAATGGAGTTGGAAAATAGTGTGTTGTGTATCTGTGTGTAAATTTATGAAAAGCATACACATACACTTGTAAGAAACATATAAAAGCTATGGCAATTCTAGCCAAGAAAAAGGAAAAGAAAAATCTTGGCTTCTTGAAGCTTTTAACTAGAACTAAAAATATGCTTCCTAGTCCATGTTTGATACATTACTCAAGAAAAAATTTATTCTGTGTATCCCAAACGATTCTGGAGTTCATTTTCACACTATGTGACTTAAACTCCCTGTTGTATCTGATGATGTTTTATGTCATTTGGGACTGAGGCTTTTGTGCTGGCCACTTGATATGGCATTTTAGATGTAACAGGTGACAACTGCAAAGCTACAGGTCTTTAGAAGAAGAAAGGAAGAACCAGTTCTAAATGGGAAAGCTCACTCACGTTAATGCATCATTTCATTCTTACAGCTGGAAGAGATTTGGGGGGTTTGCTGATGGTTCGGTATTTTTGTTAGATCCAAAGCAAATCTCTTTAAAGGGTAGGTGTCCATCTGACAGTAGAACCTGTCATATCAAATCCTTCCACTTCAGGGAAGCCAAAGAAGGCAGGGAGAAATTTTGGAGCTCTTACTCTGGTGTGAAAACAGCAGTTTCTGTTTTCTTTCTTCTTGGGCTTTTATCAAATTTGACTTTGAGTCTCAGAAAGCTACGTTCCATTATTTATCATCAACCTCCTGAAGTCTGATGTTTGTCAATCTATCTGGTCTGACACTTAGCATCCACAAATCCAAATAGTCATTTCTTTCTCAGAAGCTGTTTCCTTACGCTCATGCCCTCAAAGAGGGGTCAGAGGGTCTTCCTCTACATGGCGGGAGTATTTTCTTTGAAGTTGAGACCGCGAGTAACTATTTGGAAGCCTCCTAAGGAGGTCTTTAGAGCAAACCTGGATCAGCAACGTTGAGATGGAAACTGTACTGATTTCAGCTGATTTCTTGGGAGTGGCAGATCCTTTGTGCGTCCCCAGCACTCTGAGCCTAGGTGCTTCCATTAACTTCCTAATGCAAAGCCCTCCTTTGTCCTGAGTTGCTCCAGGCTTTAGAGCAAACACAGAGCGGGGAGCTAGGCTACAGGTGTACGGTAGTCCCAGAGCCTTGAGGAAGAAGCAACAGAAAAAACACCCCAATTATGTATGCCAACGCCTTTCCCGACATTCACAAGGACCATTTCTATGAATAGATTTGCTACATAGACTGTAGCTCGGATAATTTAAGACTGATGGAAGCGTCTTCCCTCTCTGCACGTTTCATGCTCTTTGGCCTTATGGTTCTTCTTTGCTTTGAAGGAAATACTGGTCTTCAGCAAGGAGTCGATCCACCTGCCGTTTCCTTTCCTAACTCATTTTTGGGAACAGTAGATAAAGTGGGTGACAGTCACTCGGCAGGCTCTGGCGACACTAGGTTTTCACAACAGCCCTGCGACGTGTGTACTCTTAGGACTCTCCTGTCATAGACGTGGACACTGAGACAGGGTGGGCTGAAGCCACTTGTTGAAACCAGCGAGCTGGTGAGGGCAGAGTCTGGGCCAGGGCCTGGGTGTAGGGGATCCCAAGCCCGTTCCTACCGCAGAGCTGTTTCAGGATGGTGGTGCTCTCTGCCAGCACCTTAGGGGGCATCCGTATTGCCGAGGGTGTGGTGGTGGTATTTGTGGGTTCCTCCCTGCTGTTAGGCACTTCTGTTCCCCCTCCTGCCTACTTTTCTTCCACTGAGATGTCACATTCTAAGCAGACCAAGCCTGAAGACCACTAAGATCTCTCCTGCCTTTCTGCACAGAGCTTTATACCCCATAGAAAACTTTCCATTTTCCATCCTGATTGGTTTGGTCAGCAGGGCTGCTTCTGGGTGTCAGGGCAGAAATCCCAAGCTTGGGATGTGGCGGGCGGAGTTCGGGCAGCACAGTTACTCTGGAAAGGTGTGGCCTTCTCCACGCCCTTGGGTGTAGGGAGGGTTGTGCAGCCTTGCCCCCTTCAGGGGCCTGGGCGTCATCTCCCACAATTCTCGCCTCTCCCCGCTGCGCAGCTCCCCCCGCCCACCCTGTGTTTCCACTCCGCATAGTTTGCCATTGTGGGGGAAAAGACGTTGAGCTCAGTACAAAAGCACCAGACGTACACTGAGTATTGTGGGCTTTGGCCTGTTTCTTCCACAGAGATCAGGGCTGGAATGTCACATAAATCTCCCGCGCCTGGCAGCTGCCTTCTCCGGGCCAATAAGCAGACAAATCTTGAACCTGAGGTTAGGGAATTTCCATCCTCTGCTGCACCAGGACCCAGACACATCTTTCTCGCTCCCAGTGAGCTTTCTTTATCCTGGCTCTTCCCCCCACCCCCACCCCGCTCTTTCCACACACACGCAAATGAAACACTAAAAAACAATACAGTAATCCCAAAGGTCTGTGGAACTGGAGGATAAAAACACAACAGATATTCAAAAATCTTATGTCTGTTATTTTCATTGCTTTGCCCTCTCAAGGACAGTACCGTTATGCTGAGAAAACCCTTAAGAAAGGAGGGAACATTTTAATTTTCCTGAAGACTCACCTGTAAGTGTTTTGGGTACTCTGTGGTGCAGTGGTAAACACCAGGCTGGCAAGAGGCCCTAGCCCTGACCTTGACCCTGACCAGCCTTGAGATCTAGGCCACACCACTAACCCTGTCTGAGGCTCAGGTGTTTTGACTGTAATCCTAGGGGTTTGGACTAGATGATTTAGAAGGTGTCTTTCAGCTCTGACATCCTATTTTTTGTGGGGCTTTTTTTTTGTTTTTTTGTTCTTTGCGGTACGCGGGCCTCTCACTGTTGTGGCCTCTCCTGTTGCGGAGCACAGGCTCCGGACGCACAGGCTCAGCGGCCATGGCTCACGGGCCCAGCCGCTCCGCGGCCCCTGCATCAGCAGGCGGACTCTCAACCACTGCGCCACCAGGGAAGCCCTGACATCCTATTTTTTGAGTGGAGGAGATACTAAGTCCATAAAGACGGTTTCCTATGGGCTGGTCCTGGGCTCACCCTGACCCCTGTATATGCAAATGATAGAACACTTGGGTAACTAGTATCTGAGTGTCTGTTACAAGCCAGGCACTGTGCTAGGGAATAATAAGGCGTGGTCCTACTCTTTGTAGCTTGTATACTTCTACTACTACTAATGTGGGTGAGATGGCCGTGGTAGCCCTTCCCAGGTTACAGTGAATCAGGGCAGTTGTAGGGTAGTTATCAGAGTCTAAGATTTAAGAGTCTTATGCCCTGACGACCAAGCTAGCCGGGCAGGTCAGAGCCTAAGGTTTAACTTTCAATCCTGTCATCTTTGGCTACCTGCTGCTTCGGCCTGACTCTCACTTTGGGCAGCGGCATCCTGACTTTCCTGTGGCCACCCTTTCTCATTGAACTGATTGCATCCCTGTGATCTAGGCCTGGTCCAGTAGATTTCATCTCCCCTGGCCATGGTCCGTGTTTAAGAAATGGGCAGACACCTAAGCCAGGCTAATGAGACTTTTGCGGGAACTGTAAGGACAAAGGCTCCCCGTTCCCTTTGGGGTTACCGATAGGAAGAATGTACACCTGATGCTGTTGGCATCTTCCCCACGACATGGGGTGAAGCTCCCGAGGATGAGGTTGATGCCGGGGAGAGCAGAGCAGAGGAGACAGGAAAGCCTCCCGATGGCATCGTCAGCATACCTGAGTCCAGCTCTGCCAGGACCTAGAGTGAGTCTTGGACTTGTCAGTTTCATAGACCGAAGACTCCTTTTTCCCTACTGGAGCTTTGGGCTGCATTCGTGTTACCTGTAATTGTCATGATCACCATTGCTCTTTGGGCACTGCTGTGTTTCTGCCGCACCCTCTGGGCAGCAGACCCTGTGGATTGAATCAGTTAGGATGTGTTTGACTTCAGGGTTGTCCCCAAAGCAGTCTAAATGCTAGGGCGTTTATCAGTCTCCTGTAACAAGAAGCCCAGGGCCGTGCAGGTCCAGGGTTGGTATCTAGTGTCATGGGAGGCTCAGGCTGTCAGGGTCTTGGCACCTGTGGCTCTCAGCCTGGCCTTTGAATTTGTCCCCTTGTGGTGCAAGGTTGTCGCCTTAGGAATCACCTCCTCACACAGCTGCTTTATCCCAAATGGAAATTTTTCTCCAGATTCCTTCAGAGTCTCGGATGGTTGGGGGTTTTTTGTTTGTTTGTTTTTGTTTCATTTGGTTTGGTTTCATTTTGTTTTTGATCAGAAAGAAGGAGTTGTAGCAGCCCTTGAGCAGGCTTTCCTTATGCTTCTGGTAAAGGAAGACAGAGCCTGACACTAGGTAAAGGAGATAAAGACAGATTTCACGCAGTACTGTGGCAGTAGGAGAAAGAGACTTGAGGACGTGGAGAGCTGGGCTGAACTCTGATCCGGGTAGAGGTGGCTGTGAGTTTTAAGAGGAGAATGAGCAGAGGCTCAAGCACAGACAGAGAGGCAGAAAAATCACAAAAAGCACGCTGGTTAGTCAGTGTGATGAGGCCATGTGGGTTTACCAACTGGTGCTACTAGAAGTTAGGCTCCTGCCTCCCATAGAGCCCGGAAGACCTGGGAAGGTGTGTGTGTGTTGGGGGTGGGGGTGGGGGTGGGGGGGGTGGGGGGTCGGGGGAGGGTGGTGGTGCTATCTTTCCTGATGATTACATTTGAAAGGAATGGCTCTCAGGTCCTTAAGAAAGACACATATACATCTCAAAGGGACAGAGAAGGATTTACAATTGTAAGGTTTTTTGTTTTTTGTCTTTTAAATAAATGCTTTAAGAAAAGGGAGTCAGGGGCCCATCAGGCTGTTGGCTGGAACAAATGGTAAATTGATTTGGCAGCTTTGAGGTTTTTTCTGGTGGGAACTCACAGGGCACTGGTTCAACCCAGGGACATGACCACAGGCTGCTCGAAGCCATGTGAGTTTGTTTGAGCCCCTTAGTGGGGTGCAGTGGGTAAGACCGTTTGTGCCGAGGGTCACAGTCCTTTCAGCACAAGGTTGAGGCCTGGTGGAGAAGAAGACTTCGAGGAACTTGACTAAAGCTTCGTCAAGAAGAGGTCTTTGTCATTTCCTTGGCCAGAATTGTGTTCTTGGCCCGTGATAATCAATCCACCGGAAGCTCCAGGCTTCTACTGTGGGAAAAGAAGTGTAATTTCCCCTGTTAGTGGAGAGTCTAACCTTAGACTCATCAAGATACATCTCCTGGAGGTGGGAAAGCCCTTTTCTCTGAGCCTGGAACCAGGAGGAAGGTGAATAAAATCAGGGTTCCATGGGCAGGAAAAAGGGGGTGAGGAGCGGCTTTCGGGTCTGCCGCTGGGTCTGGGTGCTGACTCCCCAGCTGTGCTGGGTGGAGGGCCCGTTAATGTCCATCTTAACCATATTCCTGCTCCATAGACAGGCTTGATGGAGGAAGCTTGGCCTGAAGAGTATAATACTGAGTTTTACGAATAGCTCAGGATATCTTGAGAGGCACAGAATGATGGATGAGGACGTTTTCTCTCTGACTGTGGTGGCCTGGCAGAATAGCAACATGTAGTGGTCACAAGTCACAGAAACAAGGATGAAGTTACTGAATCTGCATCTTGGTTACAAACCAGATGATCCACAGGGTCTCCCTTGAAACTTTTCTCCCTCTTCACTCCCAACGTCCTGCCCTGTAACAACCGTGGACAGGCTTAGAAATAACTGGGCTTTGCCTCAGAAAGGTGGTGTTTTCAGACAGGAATGAAGTGATGGATGGAGTAGGATTGGGGGCGGGGGGTGTGGAATCCCAATCAGAGGGCGGGTAGTAAGATTTTCTGAAGTGAAATTCTACAGGTTGCCTAACAGAGGTGTCCTTGAAAAGTTATATTTTATTTGAATTAGGAGAGCTTAGTATTTAACGAAATCTTACAGTGACTCTTTAGGGAAGTGAAAGTACACAATTTTGGGAACATGTAACTCCATTTGGTATACCAACCGAGGAGTCTAAATATCAGATGTGTCTGAACAAAAATACACTTATTCTAAACGTTTAAAAAATAGATGATGAGTCATCGAAAACAATTGAAGCACAGGTTGCTGCTGTGGGCAGTGTGTGGTGACTGCGTGAAGTGCTGGGCTGTGAGTGACAGCTGGTGATGTCTAGGTGGGCTGGTCCACGCGCTAAAGACGGGAAGGCAGAAGGCGATGGACGTCTGCAGGGCTCTCCTGGGAGTCTCCCAGGTGACACATGCGTTGTGATTGTCTGGGTCCCTTATTTGCTTTCATGGATTATATTCATTTTTTTGGAGTGTTGGATTCTAATGGGGCAAATATATATTAAGTACCCCATTCAATAATCTGTGTCATGAAGCATAAGCTCATTCAAAATCAAAAACATCTGAGTTGGATGAAGTCTCTTATGAGCATCATGTTTGTTTGGACTTAAAATATAGAAATTCTGGAAATACTGATAATTTGGCCTAGGTCAGATCATGGGCATTCTGGGTTAAACTACAACAGTATTTGTTTTCTTTTTCTTTTTTTAATTTAATTTTTATTTTATATTAGAATGTAGTTGATTTACAATATTGTGTTAGCTTCAGGTGTACAGCAAAGTGATTCAGTTATGCATATACATAGCAGTGTTTGTTTTCTGAGTGAAGATTTGCAGACGTTATTACCTAGCATGATTTTTCCACACTAGGCCAGAGCTTGGCAAACTTCGGCCCTCAGGCCACATCTGGTTAGCTGGTCACCTCCGGCCCACTGCCTGTTTTTGTATGGCTCCTGAGCTAAGTATGGTTTTCACATTCTTAAATGTAAAAAAAAAAAATATATATATATATATATATTTTGCGACATGAGAATTGCACGAAATTCTCATTTCAGTGTGTATAAATAAAGTTTTAGTGGCTCGCAGCCTTGGTCGGTGTCAGGGATTGTGTGTGGTTGCTTCTGGGCTACAATGGCCTGGATGAGTGTTGTCCCAGGCCGTGTGACTCACAAAGCCCCAAATACCTATTCACTGGCCTTTTATCAAAAATGATTGTCGTCCCCTGCCCTGGACCCTTTCATGACTTCCCTTGTTTTCTTCTTCCCACGTGAGAGGTCCTTCCTCTCGGGGTCCGCGTTCCCTGGGCTGAGTGCCCACGAGCCCCCCAGGCTCTTCCTAAGTCACAATTCCACAGGGTTAAACCTGAGCGAGCCACCGTCTCAGCTTGTCCCTCAGCGAGTGAGCAGCGGGGCTCGGGAGAGAATGTTCCCTGCCCACGTTCAAGCAGGTGGTGCGAGAGTCACAGACCAGTGACTTCTCCGTGGTCTACCTGTGAAAACACCATTAGCTGTTGACTTCCTATTTTTCTTTTGCTTCGGGCCATATCAGTATTTTATTTGCATGTACATATTTTCATCTTTTTAATTTTCTCGTAATTTATGAGGATAGGATGAGATGGGCTGAAGGTGGGCAAGAGGGGTCCAGGAGGACTGACTGGTTTACTCATTCATTCACGTATTCATTTATACCTCCATTAAACACTTACTGAATAAGAGCCGCTGCAGACCTCAGGGAGCTCAAAATCCAGTCCGGGAGTAAAACACCTAACCAGGTAAATTGCAACAGGATATTAGCCAAACAACGATTGTACGGGATTTGTCTGCAGTACAGAGGTAGCGTGGATGAGAGCTTGGTTTACTCTGCAGAGGCTGGGGTTAAGGGCACGTGATCAGGGCAGGCTTTGAGGAGATCATACCTGACCTGGGACTTAAAGGAGGATGGGACGACTTGGCTGGGTCTCAAAGACGACTAGCATTTCAGGCAAAGGACACTGAACATGCAATGTCACCAAATCATAAAACAGTCCCATGAGACGGAGAATTTCAATTAGTTCATTATTGCTAAAGAAGAAGTTTCAAGATGGGCTGAGAGCGAAGAAGAATCTGTAGCTAGAAAGCTAGGAGGGAGCTCGGGTATGAAGTGATGCCCCAGGCCAGGTTGGTGTTCAGTCCAAATGATGCCATCAGAGCACTTCAAGCTGGAGTTAAATAATCTTGGTTCTAACTCAGTTCTCTAAGTCTAGCTGAGTATCTTTATTGCACCTCAGTGAAACATGATTTCTTTGCAGGGTTAGGTAAATGTGCATGTCACTACATCATGATTTTTGAGCTTTGAGGATTGTCCTAATTCATTCCTTCATTGAGTTATTCATTCAGCTAATATTTATTGAGGGCCAGCTTTGTGCCAGGGACTGTTTCCCGGACTGAGGACGGAGCAGCGAATTGCTCTAGCTGGTGCCCACTAGCTACTTGCAGCCGTTCATTGTTTGGCTGGCTACTTAGGAGGTTTGGGGAGGACCACACAAGCCTGCCTTTGGGTCTTACGTGATTTGGCCGCAGCCATTGTGGCCGTGTCCTCTGAGTGGCCACTGGAAGTCATTTTCTATTTTGCACCTGCATCCATTATCGGATTAAAGGGTATAATTGTGGCCATCTTTGAACACACTGGAAGAACGATATTGGGGGTTGTGCAGATGGGGTCGAATTCCACGGAAGGCGAGTGCACGAGACATAAAAGAGGAGTTCCCACAAGAACGTGAACTATTCATTGTTTATTCAGGCAGTGGCTCCCACACATTTTTGGCTGGAGCTCCCACAAAGAAGAACATTTTAGAACCAAAACAGAAGTTTCACAAAGTTATGAAAGTGTTGCCCTGATACTTTCTATTCTGTCCTGATTTATTTACAAATGTAGGTAGAGACCCGCTAAATTGATTTCACAACCCACCGTGACTGGGTCATGGCCTCCAGGCTAAGAATCAGTGTGTCAAGGTGAACATTCCTTGCTGGCTGATGCAGGGTTTTCAACTGTCTTTATTTCTCCCAATTCTCACTAAGTACTTGTTGATGGATTGTTTCAGCTCCTCCTTGGCCTTTGATATCCAAGCACCTGTGCACAAACTGAGCCGTAGATCACTCAGTCTTTGTGTTACCGAGGCAGCCCCGCCATACATGCCCCCTGCACGTCTTGCCCCTCCTGAGGTGACCCAGGCTGCCTGGTCCTAATTACTCCAGTTGGGCATTAAATGGAGTCAGACCCTTCCTTATAGAGGATCTCGCTGTCAGCTGTGAAAAAACGATCATGGCCGACATCTTCCCTGGGCAGCACTGCGGGTCTGAACTTGTGCAGTTGGCTCTGCTTGGGGTGTGTGGTTTCTTCTAAGGGTTTCAGATGTGGGTGATGAGGTGGGAAGTTGAGAAATGTTTATCTTCTCTTTTCTAATGGCGTACAGGAGATTTAGCCAGAAAATCCAGGATAAGGGGAAAAAATGACAATCAAATGCATGTTTCTCTGAGGTTCACCAACCCCAGCGTGTTAAAGCATTTCATGTTGTTTATTTTATTTTACTATTATTTTTAAATTATTTATTTATTTTTGGCTGCGTTGGGTCTTCATTGCTGCGCTCGGGCTTTCTCTAGTTGCAGCGAGCGGGGGCTACTCTTCGTTGCGGCATGCGGGCTTCTCATTGCGGTGGCTTCTCTTGTTGCAGAGCACGGGCTCTAGGTGCGTGGGATTCAGTAGTTGTGGCTCGCCGGCTCTAGAGCACAGGCTCAGTAGTTGTGGCGCATGGGCTTAGTTGCTCCGCGGCATGTGGGATCTTCCTGGACCAGGGCTCGAACCTGTGTCTCCTGCATTGGCAGGCAGATTCTTATCCACTGTGCCACCAGGGCAGCCCCCCATGTTGTTTATTTTAATAGAGAACAATTTACCTCATTCTGTTTGCTCTGAAGCTGATCTCGGGCGCCATAGAGTCTTGCTTAGCATTCCAGCAGGCAGTGTCCCCTCTTTTTTTCAAGTGAAACAATCCTGTGGACAGAGCAGCCTAGTGGTGACTCAGGCTGATTCTCTTTCTTTTAAATGTGCACCCCAATATGCTTTCTGGCTTCTGGGGAGTGCTTTGGAGAGTTTCCTGTTAGCTTGAACTCTCAGGCCTGAGCCTTATTGAACATATTTAGTTTATTTATTCATTCAATACGTATGTTTTTAGCCCTGACCTGTCAGGGGGAGCCCTTGGGTTAGTCAGTGTGCAGGTAAGAGCTGGAGGAAGAAAGGACCAGCTTCCAGGAGGGGGTGGGGCTGGATCTGTGTCGTAAGGAGAATGGTGGATGTGGGAAGGGGGCTGCCCTGGAGAGGAGACAGCCAGGGGAGCGCAGGCCGTGATGGTGCATGAGGGGTGAGGGGTAGCAGTAGCCAGGAGAGAGCACAGGTGTGTGCCCCTAAAGCGTGCTCAGAAAAAGGTACGGTGCGATGCCCAGCCATTCCAATGGATGTCCGTTCCATCGATGTCCCGCCATTCCGATGGGCCTGCACAGTCACCACGTGTATACAACCTCAGCCTAACGTCAGCACCTGACTGCTTGACAGGCTGCACTCATAGTGATATATAGCCAGGGAAGTCCATGGTTCCCCTGGTCAGAAAACCCAGATATATTGGTATTAAAGGAAGAGTCTTTGTCCAAGAATCTGAGTGACCTCCTCAGAGTCCTCCCAGGTTATTACTTCCATGGAGTTAGAAGCACGAGTCTGTTTTATACCTTCTTTCCCAGTGAGTATGGCAACTAGCCCAGTCCTGCTGTGTTATATAAATCAGTATGTATTCCTAGGGTTAGTTTCAGGTCAAGGATCAGAAAACCCAAGAGGCTTAGGTAGAGGTTTGTTTCTCACTCGTGTGAAAGTCAGTAGGCAGGCCAGACTGGAATGGAGTGCCCTGGGGTCTGGTTCTTCCGTCTGGTTACTCCCCTGTGCATGGCCTCTGTGACTAACTTCAACTCATGGCCCAAAATGTCCATTCCAGCTCCAGCCATCACATCTGCAGTCCAGCCAGCAGGAAGGAAAAAAGGGTAAGAGAAGGACATGCTTTTACCTTTATGAAGCACTTCCTAGAAGTTGTACATTATACTACTCTACCTACCACTTCTACTCATATTCCGTGGTCAGAACTTGTTCACATGGCTGCAGTGGGCTCAAGGCAGGCTGGGAATCTTGGGTTCTCACCTGGGCAACCCAGTGCCCGGTTACACAGTTCTCGTAGGATTCTGTTACTGAGGAAAAGAGAGAACCCATATCGAGGGACCGTTGGCAGTGGTGTTTGGCTCCTCTGCTATTTAAATAACCAAAAGAGTCTTCCAGGGGCCCTAAAAATCAAATGTGATGTCGCAGTCTGCTCACAGCCCCACAGCTTCCCAGATATTCTCATAATGTCACAAGATATATGTGAACGGGCCTAAGGACAAGGACTTGAGTTCTGACCAGACCTGTTGGTCTTCAGTTGGTCACCAGATATTTATTTAGTGCTCCCAGTGATTTAAGGCATTGGACCTAGGATCTAAGAAGGGCAAATCCTGTCCAACAATGACCTTCAAATTAGGGTTGAAGAGAGAGACCTGCTATTCTAGGAAAAGTCCTGCAAGTAGAGAGAGAGAGAAAGAAGGGATGTGGGCTGAAGGTGGCCCTTTCCTCCATCATGTATGTATATTACCTTCCTTCCTTAAGCCACATCTGATTCTCATCCCTTTGAATAGGGATGAGACCCAAAGGTGACTTCTGCAGACATCTAGCTCGTTCATAACATGGATCTTATTAGCGTAACTCTCAAAGGGTTATACAATTTTGAAATCCTTGCTGACCATTTCATTGCAGCCTTCTGTGCACCAGTAATATATTTGAAATGTAGCAGTTATCCGCACATCATGTTTCCCAACTGTAAAATTTCATTCCCAGGAGAAACAGTGTACTGGGGTTTGGCTTAAGGGGAAAAAATTCTTTCAATTACTCTTTTTCCAGATGCCTTATTTTTTCTTTTTGTGTCATTGCTTCTTTAACTGAAATAGTCTGATGTATTTTAAGCTATTTTCTTTTCTCTGTGAAACAGCTGCCAGCAGGGTTCTCTGCTTTGTCGGAAAAAAACAGCCTGTTTTCAGATATTTAGGTCTGATAATGTTAACACAGAAGTAAACTTGGAGACGGGGAAGGCCCTGAATGGGCATTTGATTCATCTGAGCCAGGTCTATCCCATCTTTAAAGGCCTGCAATGTCACTTTGCCGAACTCTGCTGGTACCTAACAGTCTTTGTTTTCAGGAAGTTCTTTGGGTTTACCAATTAGTTAAGATCTGTATTAAGTCATTGGCTGTAAAAAGTTACTGATTTGGGTCACTCTTAATGGGATTGCTCAGGCTTTGATTTCATAGTTCTTTTAGGTAATTCTCATGATTTGGTTGGCATCTCCAGTATGCTTCTGTATGGCCCCATGTGAGAAAGCTGACCTTCCCAGAGTGTCTAATTTATTCTTAGAGGCCAGCTGATATCTGGACAGGATTGATCCATTTCTACCATTTATTACCTAGTAGTGATCTTCATTATAAAATACAAAGCTTCCTTCTCAGGCAGCTTAAAAGCTACAGTTGGATGGGTTGGATGGAAGTTGAGCACTGGAGTAGGAATTTAGCTTTGACTCCAAAGAAGGGCAGCTTTTCTCCTGGAACGGCAGATTAGAAGATGCAGATATGTTTAAGGAATGGGGAAGAAAGTTGAGGAACCTTTCTTCTGCCCCACTTCATTTCTTTCTTTCTCTCTCATACACACGTGAGCGTGTGCGCACACACACACGCACGCACGGAAGTCTTTATTTCTCTATAAAGCAGGAAGCAGTCATCTGCCAGGAGTGAAGAAGGAGGTGGTAGGAGAAGAGGGCTTTGAGGGAGCACTGAAGGCTGGCATCACTGTTGTGAGCGATAGCAAAGAGAGTTGACTTGAGACACATAAAGGAAGAACTGGGCAGAGTTGAAGCTGGAGATGCTAAATTTGTAGTGGAAGCAGTCAACATCCGGGGGGTAGGAGGGGAGAAGTTAGATCTTTGGTTAGATCTGGGGCTGGTGTATTGTTGGGGTGTTTATTAAAAGGACAAGAAGGCAGCGGGGCTGAGGGTATGGACGAGAACATAGTTGAAGTTATGGATCATTGATTAATGCTTCCATTAAGCAAGTATTTATGAAGCAACCATGGGAGAGAGGGTGGCTGGATAAGGAATGAGGTGAAGACAAGAGTAAATGGATACTTTTGGAGAAAATGGAGAGGTCAGGAGATGAGAAACCTCAGGAAGTCAAGGACCAACAAAGGAAGTGATGGCATGAGCAATCTGGAAGGATGAGAGTGGAAGCCGGTGTATAAATAGCTCTCTGTGTGTCCAGGCATCATTCTAGATTCTTGGTGCAAATTAACTCATTTAACTCTCACAGCAACCGTATGAGAAAGGACTATTATATTTCACATTTTACAAGCATGGAGAGATTAAGTAACTTGTCCAAAGTCTCCCCACTAGTACAGAACTGGAATTTGAACCCAGATAGTCTAGCATCAAAGCCTAAGCTTTCCACATTGTACTTACACTGCCTCTAGGAAGTTGTGGTGCATAATGGGTACAGAATGTTAAGGGTGGGGTGGTTCCAGGTGATGACTCACTACTGGAGACATCCGTAGGAGAAAGTGGCTAAAGCCTGGTGTGGATGAAGGTCACTGGAGGCAAGCTCAAGGGTACATTATCCATGTGATTCCTGGTGGGAGAGAAGTCTGGGCTAAAAGCATTGATGAGTGTAGGCAGGTGATTAGAAGACCAGTGGATGACAAATGAAGAGGTGGAGATTGTGATGCAATCGGATGGCCTGAGTCCAAAAGCTCCAGGGTTATTATATGTGAGTGGAGGAGGAATAGCTTGGAAATGCCATTGTTGGAGGAAAAAGCGAATCCCTCCTCCCACCCTTGCAGCCTGAGGGACTGGGAAGCTGTGTTCTTGGGGAAGAGCGAGGCTTCAACCAGGCAGGCAGATGGAAGGAGGATTCTCCCCGTGAGATGAAGATGTTTGAGGATTTATTTTCTATACTGCAGAGTTCCAGCGACTTGGGAGGGAGGAGGGTGTGGGCAGCCTGGATCAAAGCATAACAACACAGAGAAAGTTGGAGTGAGAGCAGGGCCGATGGGAGATGGAAGGGGCCAACATTTTGGGTGATGACAGACCGGGGCGGACTGTTTGCCTTCAGGGGTCCAAGTGGAGCCCTGGTGTGGAGTTGCATGGACCTCCAGCCGGCCAAGGCCCCAGGTTGTGACCACTGTCCAAAGGGCCCAGGTTGGCCTTCCATCAGAGCCAGGCCAATGAACATGCTTTCTACAGACCATCAGCTTTCCTTTAGCCATGGCAACAATTTGTGAATGGGCTTATTCTGAATCATAGTCTGTCCCTATCCAAGGGGGAGTCTTCTATTTTTTAAATTCATTGAAGTATAGTTGATTTACAATGTTGTATTAATTTCTTCCATACAGCAAAGTGACTCAGTTATATAGATAGATATTCTTTTTCATATTCTTTTCCATTATGGTTTGTCGCAGGATATTGAATATAATTCCCTCTGCTATACAGTAGGACCTTATTGTTTATCCATCTTATATGTAGTAGTTTGCCTCTGCTAATCCCAAACTCCCATTCCTTTCCTCCCTACCCCTCCTCTCACTTGGCAACCACAAGTCTGTTCACTATATCACCAAGAGGGATTCTTAAACTTCTTCTGTGCCGTAGAGCTCTATGACAGTCTGGTGAAGCTTATGGACCCCTTTTCAGAGTAATATTTTTAAAGGCAGAAAATAAGATGCCCAGAGTTACAAAGGCAGCCAGTTTTATGTACGTAAGTTATCAGAATATAAAAAAACAAATTTGTGATATCGAAATACACATGCTCTATTGTTGACACATTATAGAATAAGAACTAGCTGCAAGTCTCATAACATTTATAATTTCAAAGTAATGATGAGCATCAGTAATTTATTGAGATATAAGGTGAGATGAAGGTGTCTGATTTCCACCAGTGACAGAACGTCAGGTGTTGCTAATACTGCTGTGGCTTGTTGACTGAATTCAGAATAGAGCAAAATGCTATGTTTCAGTTAGAAATTAGTGAAAATAAACAGGTAATATTTTCCCACCCAAATCCACAGAGCCTCTGAATTCTACTCACAGACCTTTGGCGGGTGGGAACCCCTGAGTAAGAACCCCCATAGAAGAAACGTACACATAGGACCCAATTCTTAAAATGCAGACAGTTTAGGACTTCTGGCTTTTCCCATTCCACCATGTCTGCCTAAAAAAGTTGATAATTGTTGTACTCATGCGTGGACCTCACTCATAAAGGTTTGTGAACACAGTACACTTGTCAGAGCTTTAAATGGATTTGTGCCCCTCACTGTGTAGAGTCAGGTCTGGACCAGAGCCTGGGACAGACACATGTCATTGGAGTTCCCACTGAAGCCCCATCCTTACAAGCCCCTCCTTTGCTCTGTGCTCCAGGTCTCCTTCTAGAACGGGCTTTCTCGACCATAGCACTGTTGACATTTCGGGATGGATACTTCTCTGTTGAGGGGGCCTGTCCTGGGCGTTGTGAGATGTTTGGCAGCATCCCTGCCCCCTCTGTCCACTGATGGCAGTAGTATTATCTCCTAAGTCACGACAAGCAAAATGTCTACAAACACTGTCAAATGTCCCCTGGGAGGTAAAATGCCCCTAACCCCATTTGAGAACAATTGCTCTAGAATGTGGTCTCAGCTGTTAACCCAACAGTAGCAGCCACTGTCTGCTGCGGCCGTTGTCCGTTGCACAGGAGGGCAACCCTACCTCACATATCAAAACGGCATCCCGTCCCCTCAGTGTCAGGTTGACCTCTTACCAATAATACAGAGAAACATTCACACACTGCAGGGAACTCTCATCCCAGTCATGGGAAGAGAACATTTTCCATTGCTCACAATATTTGCCACTAGAAACTGGGTAATACTTTCCCTCAAAATAATATCTAAGTATACTCACCGCTCTGCTAAATGTCTACAGATTGCTTTTGTGACACATATGCTTTCTGAGGGCACATTGCAAATCGGTGACCCATTATCACTGATTAGAAGAGAAAGTGAAAAACGTTAAGCCATTCACAGAGAAACTTCACAGTCTCTTCTCCTGGGAAGCTTGTTCAAAAGGATTATAGACCTATTTGATGAAAGTGATTTGGCTGAGGTTCTGCCCGGGGCATGAGCTTGATGACATGTGGAATTCTGTTCCAACTGTGCAATTATGAAAGGAAAAAAATGAACGAAAAAAATCATCACTGGAGCTTCCCTGGGGGCGCAGTGGTTAAGAATCCGCCTGCCAATGCAGGGGACACGGGTTTGAGCCCTGGTCTGGGAAGATCCCATATCCCGTGGAGCAAATAAGCCCGTGCGCCACAACTCCTGAGCCTGCGCCCTAGGGCCCGCCCGCGTGACGCAACTACTGAAGCCCATGTGCTCTAGGGCCCACATGCCACAACTACTGAGCCCGCGTGCTGCAACTACTGAAGCCTGCACGCCTAGAGCCCATGCTCCGCAACAAGAGAAGCCACCTCAATGAGAAGCCTGTGCACTGCAACGAGGAGTAGCCCCCGCTCACCGCAGCTAGAGCAAGCCCGTGGGCAGCAACGAAGACCCAACGCAGCCAAAAATAAATACATTAATTTTTTAAAAATCATCATCATAACTTGCTCCCAAGTTAGCATCTCCCATTATAACATATAGATGCGTAAACAGTACTTTTACTTTAAAACAGTACACAGCTGTTAATTGTCACGTCTTTCCCATTTTATGTTTGCGGACTACCTTATAATACCCTTCACCTTTCATCTACTTACTACAAAAAGAAATTTCAGTGGCTAAAGCAAGCCCAGAAAATTCTTTCTCATTCTAGGATTTCTGTTATTGTGCCCTGCAGGATAGGACTGTACCCCCTCCCACTTTGACTTCTTAGCTTGCTTTTGTATAGCATTTTATAGTTTACAAAGACCTTCCGTATACGTCTTCATGCATGATGTAATCCCCAATTCTATCAGACTGGCATCAGGACTTTCATTTTAAACATAATGAAACATAGCACAGGGAGATCAGCTCAGTGCTTTGTGATCACCTACAGGGGTGAGACAGGGAGGGTGGGAGGGAGACACAAGAGGGAGAAGATATGGGGATATATGTATACGTAGAGCTGATTCACTTTGTTATAAAGCAGAAACTAACACACCAATTGTAAACCAATTACACTCCAATAGATGTCATCTTTTAGTCTGATGGCCCCAGATGACCTGGATCTTCACTGTATCAGTCAGAGAAACAGAACCAAGAGGATAAATGTAGGAAAACAGAAAGACTTCTTATGAGGGATTGGCTCATACCATCTGCCATCTGCAAGCTGGAGGTCCAGGAAAGACAGTGGTATGGTTCCAGTCCCAACCCAAAGGCCAGAGAACCAGGGGTCCAATGGTGTAAGTCTTGCCCTGAGTCTGAAGGCCTAAGAACCAGGAGTGCTGATATCTGGGGGCAGGAGAAGACAGATATTCCAGCTCAAGCAGAGTGAGAATTCACCCTTCCTCCACCTTACTGTTCTATCCCTCAAGGGATTGGATGATGCCCACCCACATTGGGGAGGGGATCGTCTTTACTCAGTCTACGAACTAAATGCTAATCTCTTCCAGAAACACCCGCAAAGTCACACCCAGAAATGTTTTACCAGCTGTCTGGGCATCCCTTAGCCTGGTCAAGTTGACACATAAAATTAATCATCACATTCATCTCCACTTGAGGTCAACCAGGTGTCTGCAAAGCTGGTCTTGCCAACAGTCCTGTGATAGAGACCTTTCTGTCCCCTCACTTTGGATGTTGGGGGACTAGACATGTCTTCAGTGGAACAAGAGCCTTTTGCCACATCAGAACTTGCTACACAAAAGGGATTGACTTCCCAGTTGCTGCTCCAGGGATGGAATGGTGGTCAGAGGACAGAATTCCTGCTGTACTCTGAAAATCTTTAAATACTTGTTTATTTACAAGATGGAAGTTATTTGGGGGCAGTGGCTATATCTTATTTATCTTTTTAATGCTCACAGCATTAAAGAAATATTCCCTGAGTTTACTTCCTACATTTTTTGTTCTTAGGGGTAAATATATATATAATCATAATGTTTTCATGATGAGTTGACCCTTGATGAAGTGTCCTCTGTTATCTCGAGTAATAGACTCCATGTGCTGAAGTCTCCTTCGCCTGATATCAGTGTAGCCACACCAGCTTTCTTGTGCTGCATGTTTCCATGATATATCTGTGTCTGTGTATTTAAAGTCCATTTCTTATAAATAGCATGTAGTGGGTCTTGCTTTTCTATCCAGTTAGATCATCTCTGTCCTTTTAATTAGTGTTTAGTCCAACCATATTTAATGGTTGAGTTTAAGTGTACCATCTTGCTATTTATCATTTTCTGTGTCTTACCTGTTATTCGATCTTTGTTTCCACCTTAATAGAAAAACAGAATGCAGAGCAAAGAAGGTAGGCCCTCTCTGTGTGATCATTCACATCACAATCTTGAAAAGAGTGCTGCTGGATCACAGTTCCAATACATCATGAATGAGGCATCCTGGAGCCAGGGCAGCATGTCTGTCCTGCCGTCCTTTCATTGGGCCTCATAGCTAAGGCTACTGTTGCCTGCCATCCTTTTCCATTTAGCCACAGTTCTTGGCATATATGAGAAATACCTTAATGGCTTTCAGTACATGGCTTTGGTACCCCATCCAGTGGATCTTAGGGTTATGTCAGTTTCTTAGGCTCAGAATTTGATGATCACTACCTGTTGCACACAGCCCGGTGTATGGAGCAGAGACCAGCCTATTATCACTAATTTACAGCTGTCTTCACACTCCACCTGTGCTCCCCAGTCCATAGCAAGGATTGGTATTGATTGTTGTTTTGGCTTCTACTCCTGACTGTCCACCCGTTCCCACCCTACCCAGAGTCATAGACCCCACCCAGGACTGGAACACTGTCCAGCACTCCAGATGTATCACTGGGTGCCCAGCTGTCCTTCTCTACTCCTGCCCAACCTCTCTCTTGGGCACAGCACCTCAGATACCCCACTGCATCTGCAGAATCTCCCTCTACAGCCCGGTAAGGCCTCCGCAGGCCTATCCCACCTTAGTGAGCTGGCTGTATGGGAGTTCCAACTCTACCCCTCCCTGCTCCTTCTTGCCTCATACATAAGATTTGGGCTTTAACAGCCCTGATCAGACCATCCCTTAAGCACAGTGCTCAGCTCTGGACACCACATTAGGTAGAATGGATGGATGGGTGGATGGATGGATCGATTGGAGGGTTTCTTGAGATGTAGAGTTTAGACCATGAGGGAGTCTTGAAAAATGTAACGTGAGAAATGGTCCAGGGAGCTGGCGATATTTACCCTGGGATGGAGAGGACTTAAAGAAGGCATGATTCTGTATAGTACAAACCTTTGGCATGCTACCTTGGAGAAGAGGAAATGGTTTTATTCTGCGTGACTCCAGAGCAAGGATTGAAACCATTTATGTTATATTTTGCTATAAGGTATGTAAGCATGTTTCCCTTTGGGATAGGTAGTTGTGCTAGAAAAAAAAAAGTGAGCTGGATGCCAGGTGTGGTCAGAGTGTCTTTCCCCAGTGGCCACTTGTCAGAAGTGTTTGCCTTCACTGGGTGAGAGGTTGCCTGCAGGACCTCGAAACGTGATTCAGCGGCTCTGAACTTTGAAATTATTCTTGATTAATAGTGGGCCACCAGGGATTTTAAGGAGGGGAAAGGTGATCTGGATGACTTTTTGACTAGGATCAGTAGTAACCTATTGAATGTGAGCCAGTGAGGCAAAGAGGACACCCTAGTTTGGTGACCTCAACAGCACTCCCACTGGCGGGATTTCTCAGCACCTCGAGGCATCCCTTCAGGCCTTGCTGCCTATCCTCCTCTCTGGAATCCCCTTCCCACCTACCTGCTTCCTGATGGAGACCCACTGGTCTGACCGAGGTCTGTTGCTCCCCAGTTGGGCTCTCCTGGGACCCTGTGTTTCATTCGGACCATCTCTGCCTCCCAAATCTGCCTTCCCCCCGAACAGCACACAGAAGCTTCTAGAACTTCAGGCTTACTGCATCCCCTCCACCTGGGCTCAGTGATCCCCGGGGGCTGCTCGCCACATCACATCCAGTTCCCACCTTGGGGAACTGCCAGTCTCCCTTGAAAATCTCTAGCTTCTCTTTGTCTGTTCTCTCGCACTGTTCTCCATGGTGCCTCACACTCCGGAGACCCACATTGACCGTGTTTTCTGGGGAGTCTCACATTCACACATGTGTGTACATACAGAACGTGATGGAGAAGCAGGAGCTATAGCCTGGATCCCCACAGTGACACTCAGAGGAAGTCGGGGCATTTAGAGATCCACAGAGAGGCACAGTGGGTTAAGACCAGGAAAATGGCTCTTACCCCAGGTCCCTGTGGAGATCGCCTCTGGCCGTTCCACTTAGCCTGTTCTCAGAACCATCCGGGTTTAGATATTCTTAGGCTGAGTGAAATGTGACAGGTTGGCTGCCATGGCAACACAGTTATAAGTTCCCTTTCGGCAATGAATTTTCAGTTCAGAAGGCATTCTAGGATTTCTACTTCAACCCGCAAGTGTAGGATTTCCTGAAACAGGTCAGGAGAACCTAACGAGCTCGTTTGTGCTCGCAAGTCTGCAGCCTAATGCAATGATTTTTGTGTCTTAAGCCACACTGTGTGGGAAGGTGGTTTCAAGAATAGGGAAATAGGGAATGTTAAGCTCTTTGCTTCACAGCTTTCCGGGAGATTGGGAAGGGCTCTAAAAACTCAGAGCTTCACCTGGAAATTTGCATAGCCTAGGCTCATCATACCAGATGCTGGTATGGAAATTGAGGGGATGATAATTCTGTCGCATCTGAAACCAGTCTCCTTCAAGGTGCAGAAGTGAGCTCATAGATGAATCTCAGACCAGACCTAGTGTGTCATCAACCTATCAAAGGGAGGGAATTCCACTTTCCCTTGGTTTCGCTGCAAAGTACAGCTGTTCCATGGGGATATGTGCACTGCTGAGTTCAGGCTCCTTATAAACAGTTCCAAGATCCACATGGCAGTGGAGGTTGTGTCCACAGGCTGTATGCTTAGAGAAGTGTTATCAACTTGTAAAGCTTAATAGACTAATGTTTACTGAGTACCCGGAAAGTTCCAGGCATGGAGCAGGGGTGCTGAGTGATGGAGACCAGGAGGCAGACACAGGTGTTGCCTCCCAAGATTCATCAAGCACAGAGGTAAAGACAAGTGTGTACATGACCGTGATGTATCCCTGGGGTGAACCTATCTATGTACCTTATGATAAGATGTCACATAATGGGTTTTAATTCTTGCCTCCGCAAGATAAATGCAAAAAGGGAGGTTCCAGGCACCATGGGAGGCCAAAGGGGGTGGATTACATGCAGCCGAGGGACCCAGGAAAGGCTTTGTGAAGGTGGCATCAGAGGCTGGCCTTGGAGAGGGTGCCTTTTAAGTGGGTGGGGGTGGGGAGACATGCCAGGTGGAGAACGCATCGGTAATAAAGACTCTACAAGTGACGGTTGGGGTATGTTTGGGAAACAGCAAGACTAGTAAAGGGTGCTTGTAATTTAGTGCTTGTGAAAAGAGTTATGATGTCAAATAGGGAAGCCAAGTGAGGACCACCTCCTGATGGGCTCTGGTTGCCTTTGAAGGTTTCTGAGCAGAGAAGTGATGTAATACAAGTGCCCTGGCATGTATTTCCCAAGCAGGGGGTTGCAGGGGAACAATCATATTACTTTCTCTTCTAGGAGATTAAAGTTACAGACAGGCCCAGGGGATGTCTGTAGAAGCCCATTCCAATCTGGTTTTGTCTACTTGGTTTCTTTCCTGTGTTTAAGGCTCTCAGAGCATCCAGATGGTCTCCTTCCCCCCAGTGACTTTTAGAAATAAGTAATTTATTCTTCAAATCTATCAAGGGATTGTCTTTATCTCGCTCACAGAGTAGAAGGGAAGGAAAGGATGTCCTATGTTTGTATATCGAACATTTGGCAAGCATCAGAGCAAGGGTATGTTTTCCGAGCCCAGAAGGCTCTGGGCTCCCTTTCCAGGCTGTAAATTGGCATTTGGGGAATTGTCTCTTTCTGTACATTCCCTCCTATGAGATGTGACATCTAAGTGGGCATGTTTTCTGCCAGACTCAGCCGAGGGAAGAGGTTAGAAACAGAAGCTCCTTGGGATTCAGACAGCAGGGAGCCTACCACATGCTGGGATAACAGCAACCTTCTGGGTTCCCACCAAAGGCAGAGAGTGAGGAGTGGGCGGACAGGGGTGTTGTGGGAAGAGGGAAGTGAGAACTGAGGAGGAGGGTGATGGAGAGACAGAGGGAGCTGAAGTAGGAATCAGTAGGAGTCAGTATCATCTTATAGAAGGAGCCTGTCAGCATCTAACAGAGCTTTCCACATCCTGGGCCCTTGACAAGACTCTTTTTTAGTCTTCACATCCATTGTAGCAGTTAGATACAGGGGCTCCATTTTGTAGAGGGGTGTTTTGTCTCCTTGAGGTTCGGCCACCTGCCCAGGGTCACCTAGCTGCCCAAGGAGGTGCCAGGGTTCCAAAGCATCTCCTGACACGGAGAAGCCTGGAGGGAGGAGCGGGTGGATGCAGGGCTGTCCAAGGGGGAGGCTCGGGGTCCGCTCAGGGGGCAGGTCCTGAGCCGTCTGGGCAGTGAGGTCCAGCCCGGGTCTGGAAGGAGGCCCCGGAGGCCATCAGAGCGGGGCCGCTCGGGAGCCTGTGCCGTGTGGGCTGCTTGCGGTGCGGGCTTCATTCCCCAGAATGGCCCTGCTGCAGAAAGCAAAGGACCATCTGGAGAAGTGGAGGACAGTGTGTAAGGGCCGAAGCGGAGCCGATGACTGGGGAAGGTAGGGTGGGGTGGAAACGCTTAGGGAGCCCAGAGGTGAGGCCTGGAGACGGATGGCAGGGGGGACTGCACAGCCGTGGGAATGCACGTGATGCCACGGAACCGTGCATGTAAACATGGATGCATTAATGGTGCATTAATGGTGTTCTGTGTATGTTACCACAATAAAAAAAAATGATTTGAAGAAAAGAGGGACTTCCCTGGTGGCGCAGTGGTTAAGAATTCACCTGCCAATGCAGAAGACACGGGGTCGAGCCCTGGTTCGGGAAGATCCCACATGCCACGGAGCAACTAAGCCAGCACACCACAACTACTGAGCCCGCGTGCCACAACTGTTGAAGCCCGCGTGCCTGGAACCCATGCTCTGCAACAAGAGAAGCCACCGCAGTGAGAAGCCCGCGCACCGCAACGAAGAGTAGCCCCCGCTCGCCGCGACTAGGGAAAGCCCGCGCGCAGCAACAAAGACCCAACGCAGCCAAAAATAAAATAGATAGATAGATAGATAAATAAAAAGAGAAAAAAGCATAAGGCCTGGCTTTTCCCCGGTCAGTCAAGTCTATCAGTGGGCGGGGCTTCCTGGCTTCCAGCTCAGGGAGGGGGTGAGTGGGGAGCTGGCCGCCCACCCTGGGCCTCTGGGCAGACCTCACAGCAGATGCACACGCCCAGCCTTTGGGACAGGATTCCAGCTCTGGCCACAGGATGTACAAAGTTTATGAGTCAAAAGGTCACCTTCTCAGGGACTAGAGTGGAATTTGATGTTCATTAACTGAGTTTTTAAAAGCTGAGCTTGGGTCTTCCCTGGTGGACAGTGGTTGAGAATCCACCTGCCAATGCAGGGGACACGGGTTCGAGCCCTGGTCTGGGAGGATCCCACATGCCGCGGAGCAACTAGGCCTGTGAGCCACAACTACTGCGCCTGCGCGTCTGGAGCCTGTGCTCCGCAACAAGAGAGGCCGCGACAGTGAGAGGCCCGTGCACCGCGATGAAGAATGGCCCCCGCTCGCTGCAACTAGAGAAAGCTGTCGCGCAGAAATGAAGACCCAACCCAGCCAAATAAATAAATAAATAAATAAAAGCTGAGCTCATGTCCTTCTTCACTAAAGTTGCCTCCTTAATTCATTTTAGATTGAGTATCCAGACTGCTCGCAAGTGGGGTTACGGACGCAGGTGAGGAGGCGGGCGGCTGGAACGCTTGTTCCCAGTTTTCTCTTTTGGTAACTGAAACCACTGTGTCACAGGCAAATATTGTCATGTTTAGTTTGCGCCTGGTTTTCTGGGGGGCGGGGGGGGGGGCGCGGGCGGAGGAGTGGGGAGTAGGTGGAAGGTGGTGGGAGGGGAATGGCCTTGTGTGCACTGCCAACGGCCAGGGAGGAGAGCCAGGCCCCTAGAAACCTCCACTTGAGCTGTTGGTTTGCAGATGAAATCTCCTTATTTGAAGACCTCTGTCACAGAGCTTAAGAGCAAAGGGCACACAGCCTTTGAAGAGAGATGGTCTGATTCCAAGTTCAAGTTCCATCACGTACCATGGGGCTTTAGGCAACTTGCTTCCGCTGTCTGAGCTTCGTGTTTCTAATCTCTAAAATGGGACAAATAGTTCAACCTACCTTGTGGGTCAAATGTCAGAATTTAATACGAGAATGTGTCCAAAACGGGTAGTACGGTGCCTGGCACATGGATGCCTTGATAAATGGTAGTTATTATTCTTTCTCCAACGCCAGAATCTAGGGGTGATAAAGTCCCAAGTGTGGGGATCTTGGTGCATCAAGGAAATAACAGCCCCCTTCCACAGCCGGGAACCGGATCCGATGGGTCGTGTGTGATGTCCCCAGCCAGTTCCATGCTTAGCACCTGCTCCTTTATGACTGTGGTTGGGGAGTGTCACCCGTGACTCGGCTGCTAGGCTAATCCTCACCAAGCTCCCCCCACCCTTGCCCGAAAGTGGCTTTTTTTTTTACCTAAAATGGTAACTGCAGAGTCTTTTGTGATTCCTGCTGGGTGAGGATCCCTGGGGGCTGAGGCCCTGGGTGCTCCCTGGGGCTAAGTCGTGCTGAGCACCTACGGAAGGAACCTCATGGCACCAAGGCATGTGCAAGAGAAATGCACCTAAGAGCTGATCATCCCTTCCAAGAGTATGACTTGAAAAACACGTACTCATTTCCAATTGCGCAAGTGAAACACGCATGCATATGGTATTTGTATAAAAATGTATTTGTATAAAAATGTATTTGTATAAAAATGTATGCGCTACAGATAAAAGCACAACTTCCTTTACAACTCTGAGTCCCAGGCCCCTCCCCGGAGGCAACCTTGTTAACAGTCAAGATCCTTCCAGACCTCAGACCAGGGTTTTACATGCATACATGTGGACCCTAAAATATAGTTTGGTGGGCTTTTTTTTTTTTTCATAAGTGGTATAATACTATATGAATGGGTCTACAACTGGGGGAAGGTTACCGCTTGATAATACATGTCGGAGATTTTTTCCGTTTTCATCCCTTTAATTTCGCATAGTATTTCATTGGGTGGACAGGCTGTAGTTTATTTAGCCCTTCCCTTACTGACGGGCATGAAAGTTGTTGCTACTTTTTCAATCTTATTAATAATTCTGCTGTGACTGTCCTTCTTTATTCCCATTAGGAACATCTGTGCGTATTTTTCTAGATGGGTAATGAGAAGAGGGGAACATATAACTTTTATAGGTTAAATCCAGAACAAAACATAAAACTTTCATGGCTTTATTCCCTGAGTAGGAATAAGACAGATGAATCAAGGGTGTATTTAAGAAAAAATAATGGGCAGGGAGACAGATCAGAAAAGCATACACTTTGAAGCAGTTTTTAAAGTTAGGTAATAAATATTAGTCTATAGTTTTTGACACACTCAAACTATGTATAGAGCTCTGTGGGTTCATACCGTGTTTTAAGATCCTTATAGAATCCATCTGGATTTTAAAAGTTTGGCCAAGGACTTTTTGAAAAAGAAGAGGAATATCCTATCACATGATAGACCATAAAAGCCCCATGACACTGGTGTACTAACCCACAGCTAAACAGGTTGAAGTAGGTCCAATCAGACCTTAGTATAAGTTAGAATCCTGCGGAAGGAGGTAATATAATCTGTGGAAAGGGAGGAGTATTTATTTATTTATTTTGGATTTTATTTTATTTTTTATACAGCAGGTTCTTATTAGGTATCTATTTTATACATATTAGTGTATATATGTCAATCCCAGTCTCCCAGTTCATCACACACCCCCCACACCCCCAGCTTAAGGGAGGAGTATTTAATAAAATGTGGGAGAATAATTGATTTGCTTTTTGGAAAAAAATGTATTTATGTACTCACATCATACCATATACCCAAATAGATTCTAGGTAAATCAAAGAAAGAAATATGAAAAATTAAACCTTAAATCAGTGTAATACTCTTAGAAAACAATTTGGCAACACAGAGCAAAATTCTTAGAAATGTTCATTACTTCCAGTCTAATAACCTAAGAATTTCACGTTCAAGTGTCAGCCCTAAAGAAATAATCCTGATAAAGAAAAATGTGGCGTGTTATTGTCTTGAATAATATTTAAAATAGTACAATGTTTAGAAACAGCCTGTGTGCCCAACCAAAGGAATATATCTAAATAAATTAAAGAGTAATCTTATAATGAAATAGATTCAGCCATCAGAATAGTGAAACTCTCAGATTGTAAGGTTTTTATGAAATGAAAGCTTGAGAAAGCCAAATTCAAAATTGAAAATAGTGTAGTTTATAACTAGGTTAAAAAAAAAAATGATGCCAGTAAAAGAAGTCATTTTTGAGTGGTGACTTTGTTTTTTCTGTTTTGAAGTAGTTTCCAATTTTTAAAATAATTAGCATGTAATAGCTTTATAATTCGTTATTTCAGTCAAAACTCTTCTGAGCACTTACTGTATGCCGGGCACTGTATTAGGGTAATAACTGCACTAGGGTAATAGCAGTAAAAAAGAGAGACAGAGTCCCTGTTTTATAGTGTAATGGAAGAAAGAGATAATTAATCATTATTTAGTCAACTGATCATGCTATTAGGGGCACGAGCAGGTTGCTGAGGTAGTCATTAGGGGAGGCTACTTACAAGGTGGTAAGGAAAGACATCTGAGGTGGTGACACAGGTACCAGAAGGACGACAATGAGCCTGATGTGCAGAGTCATGGAACAGCATTTCAGGAAGGTGGAACAGCAAATTGTTAAAGAGGTGGCTAGGAATAACTGGTTGTTTGTATAATGGGACAATAATTAAGGCATATTTAAATTTTCTTCTCAGAGCTAATATTCCTTTTTCATTTGTCATAGAATCTGGCCATAACCATGCAGTGGGTAGGATTCTGTAACCTAATGCCTTTCACATGTAAAATTTGCCCTGACCATGTTATTGAAGCTTTCAAGTTTGCAGGGACTTGTGCCAGATACCAAGGCAGGAAGGACGCCCTTGAAAGTTGGCAGAAACACATCACTGTGCTTGAGTATCTGTTTGTCATCTGTGGTTTAAGGATTTTCCAATAATATTTTTACCTATTAAAATATTAGCTGAGAACTGATTCTGGGACATGAGGTTATGGACCGAGGCTGTATGTGATTATAATGGTCAACATTTAGTGGATGGACAGCTTCCCAAATACCGCCGTGCACAGTCTCACCATTATCTGTATCTCCACTTTCTGAAAGAAGAAAAAATAGCTGCGTAGCCTGAGCTAAGTTTGAAGTTGCTCTCACTGAATCCCACCCCCAGCTCTTTCTCCTCTAAGGAGAGGTGGCTCCGGGGCTATCTGTCTTGATTCAGTAGCAGAAAATCCTGTATCTGGGTTTGAAGAACTCTCCCGAGCAAACAGACTTTGGACTGAGTCAGAGCCTGGATGTGGCCGTGGACCAGTCATCAGTCTCTGGGAAGTAAATAGGAGCATGCTCACAGCTTATAAATCTTTGTCGCATTTCCCAGTTGGGCTGGGCTGGTGGCAGGAACCCTTTGGGTTTTTCAGCCAGTACGGATGATACCAGGAAAATACACCACACATCAGGAGGAAAAGTAGAGCCTGGTCCTTAGCTGCCCTTTTCAGAAGGGCTGGAGACAATACTGAATGTTTGAAACCTGTGAGTGTGAAAGGCCCCAGGGAAATGAGCCTCGGACCCAGATGGGTCAGGCCAGTGATGCCTTTGGAGAGAGAGCAGGGGCAGAGCAGGCTGGCTTGCCTCTGGGCCAGTTTCTGCTCTAGGCTTCCCCTCCCTGGTGGGACCCCCGTGATCCGTGGTTCAGCCTTCCTACTCTCAGCAGCCTTACCCGGATGCCTTGAGATCAGAGGAGCTGCCTTTAGGTCACCTTGGACTGAGTTCAGAGGTCCACAGGGCAAGGGAGAAGCTTCACCTTAGCCTGCTCTTCCCTTGGGCAGCAGCAGTGACCCGAGGCCTGGAGCTTAAGGAGCCAGTCGGTGGCTCTGTGCAGACCACTCAGCAGTGGTCTGCACACCCATGGCTGGGGCAGGAATGAACTTGGCCCCCATCGCCAGTAGTCGCACATCTGTCGACTGCTGGGTTTGGAGGTGCCCACACCATCAGGCCCTTTCATTCTTCCTCTCGCATAGCCCGAGATGCCATGAAGGCTGAGCACGCACATCAGAAGGCCGGTGGTCAGTTCTTTAAATAAAATCCTGAGATCCCAGTGACCATGAATAGCACCCATGCCTCCCAAGGGAACTCCTGCACTGGCAAGTCTACTGTGGGTCTGTTTTCCTCCCACTGTTTTCATGGGGGAGAATCCCAGCCCTGGCCAGAACTGGACAACTAGGGACTAAAATGCCCAAGGAGGCTTGGACCAAACATTCAGAGGCATCGGAAGATGTCTTTGAGGCTATAACTGAGGTTCAGGGAGGACCATGACTTGCCAAAGTCACCAACTCATCAGTGGCAGGACTGGGACTAGATGGAGGTGCCCATCCTTCTACTGTGATGCCCACTGTGTGGAATGAATTTCTGGGAACCTAAAAAAATCACACCCTCCTTTCGACCTTACCGGGGAGTCTTTTCTCCCTTGCACCGTGGAAAGTGCTCGGAACTGAATAAGAGCCGCTAGCAGCCTTCTCACGCAAGGATCTGTGGTTTCAGTTTTACCTCCTTTGGTAGGTCTAGAAAAGCCTTGGGGGTTGGAATCAGTCTTCCATGACCTAGTGCTTCCCAGTCATCCTCCCATCATGGACAGTGTGGAAAATGATGTTTGCAAAACTCCCTGGGGAGATACTGATTTCCCCCGCGAGACGCTTAGAACCTAGATCCAAGTGTCACAGAATGGAACAAGTTCAGTTCCCATCAGCAAGGTCCACGTGCATACAATTGAGTGATTAATATTCTTTCTTTATAGAGATATATGTCTATATCTCTATATAGATCTATATAGAGAGAGAGAGTGTGTGTAGTGGGATGCAATGAGGACATTTATTCATTTATGTATGAGTGGTAATTAAAATATCATTAATTATCTTCAAAATTTATTCTAAAAGTTACTGAACTCCTAGACCCATGATGCCTTTTCCAACCATAACAGGAAAGGATTTTTGTAACGGACATTGATAAAGAAAGCCCTGAGGACCGTGTAGCAGGCTGCTCGTAGCTGAGTGGACTGGCTGCCTCCAGGCCTAAGAAGATGGACATCCCCCCAACACGTGAAATCCGTTCTTGTTGCCTGTTGGGGGGCTCTGCCACAGTCACATGAGAATGGGTGTAAAACATTTACGGAGGTTGGTTTAATGCAGGACCAACGTGTATGGTTGATAGGTTAATGTGTATCGTATCAAAGAGGGAGACATAATATGCAGGATTTTTGAACTTTCTTTGACCAAAAAACCCCCTTTTGTCCCCATGCGAGCATCGTGAGATGAGCATTATGTAGACCTCACCTTGGCAGTGCTTTCCGGTGCATTGATCTGAAGATTTACCTTTCTCTCTCTGTAACCGAACGTAATCGGTAAACTTCCCTTTCTGTGATGGCGCAGAATGGACCCAAGGCGGCGCAGTCTCTCCTGATTTTAATCATGGTCGATTCAAGAGTTAAGCCCTGGCCTTTGAAGACCCTGTCCTCTTCTGCCATCTCTGGAGTCTTTCTGAAACGTGATCTGTGTCCTGAGTTTACCTGGGCTTCCTGTAACCCAGCATCTCCCCGGGAAAATTCAGTCTTTTTTCACCTCCATTATGTCCTGCAGCTCTTACGGATTTGGTGTAGGATACACAAAATAACCTAGTCACCGGGGCCTGGGAGAGAATCAGGAAAGAAAATGCATTAACTTCAGGGATCATTAAAGCCAGTTCCTGATCTCACCAGAACAGGGAGTCAGAACAGACTTGGGATAGGACTTCACAAGGATCACAATGAACCCTGCACCTACTTTCCAAAGGTGGCTCCTGCTTCTCCGTTTGTTGCTCATTTTTTTTTTTTTTTTTGGCGGTACGCGGGCCTCTCACTGCTGTGGCCTCTCCCGTTGCGGAGCACAGGCTCCGGACGCGCAGGCTCAGCGGCCATGGCTCACGGGCCCAGCCGCTCCGCGGCATGTGGGATCCTCCCGGACCGGGGCACGAACCCGTGTCCCCTGCATCGGCAGGCGGACTCTCAACCACTGCACCACCAGGGAAGCCCTGTTGCTCATTTTTAAGTCACTGAACTTGTTTTTATTTCAGCCTGCATCCCTTCCTTGATTAAGTGCCAGGTACTGGATACAAAGATGAAAAGATGGAACCCTTGCATTTGAGGGGCTTTGACTTGTCCAGGAGAGAGTCAGACTCACAGTGTGATAAACTTGACAATAGAATTGGGGAAAGATTACATGGCTCTTTCTGGAGGAATCAGGGAAGGCTTCACAGGGGAGGTGACCCTTGAACCCAGGCTTGGAGAATAAGTAGAATTTTGTCAGTTGGATAAGGATTTGGGGGGTAGTTGGTGGAGATTTTCTAAGCAGAAGGAACTGCACATGCAAAGGCATAGATATTTGAGGGAGCCCAGTGTGGTTATGAAGGAGTAGTTCAATCAGGAAAGCTCAAGTTCAGGTGAGGAACAGTCATAAAGATTCATTTACTGTATGTTTACTGTATGTCAGGCGCTATGTCAGATGCTTTTACATCTGTTATGTGATTTTAATCTTCAAAGCAAGTGGATGGTGGAGGCATTATTACCCCCGTTGTATAAATGAGGAGAGTGAGGGCTTCCCTGGTGGCGCAGTGGTTGAGAGTCCACCTGCCGATGCAGGGGACACGGGTTCGTGCCCCGGTCCAGGAGGATCCCACGTGCCGCGGAGCGGCTAGGCCCGTGAGCCATGGCCGCTGAGCCTGCGCATCCAGAGCCTGTGCTCTGCAACGGGAGAGGCCACAACAGTGAGAGGCCTGCGTACCGCAAAAAAAAAAAAAAAAAAAAAAGAGAGTGAACTAAGGCAGCTTCATTGTTGCAGGTGAGGAGGCCCTGCCATACGTGAAGGAGCAGCCAGGAGGCAATCCCAGTTTTGCCTGCTTCTGAAGACCAGGCTCCTACCCAGGAGGCCAGACAGCCTTGGCTTGTCTGGGGAGAGTGGGGGGAAGGGAGAAGGAAGGGAGGGTTGGGGGAGCCCTTGAGCCAGTACTGCCCAGTGGGAAGGGTGCTGCTGCCCCAGCTCTGTCCCCTGACCCCCTGCCTGCCTGCTCCCACCTCCACTTGCCCATCCTCCACACCCCTCGCCTTCAGCCACAGCCTGTCTGGGGCATCTGCTCTCGCTTCTGCTGGGTTCCTGGCACAGGGAGACAACTCTGACTTTGGGTGGAGCACAGGAAGGACCAGATGCCAAGTCAAATACAGTCATAGGAACCTCAGGTTGTTTCTCCAGAGAGTCCGCAGAAGCAGCACGCTGTTGTCACTTCTGTGGCGTGGGAGTTTTCTCGGTAGTGCTGGGTGTCATCCAAACTGTTGCTGTCGAATCATTTAGGAAACCATTCTGCTTTGACTTGACTCTGCTGCTCGCCTCCTCATTCCTCTGTCTCTAAGAGGTTTAAAACAATGGTGGAACGAAGAGACAGGGTGAGAGAGAACTGGCAAGAACTTGGGTTGAGGCCTCTGGGCTCACCATCAACCCTCCAGGAGTTCCTGCATCACACGGAGAATGAAGGAGTCTTAGCCTCTGGCCTTGACTGGCTCAGAAGGCACCATGCAGTGTAAGCTTTTCAGAACTGACAAATTGTGTGACCGGCGACCCACTTCAGAGTGCCTCTCACTCTGAGATTGGCTGCTCCTGGGCAGTGCACACGGGTAGGTTCCGGAAAGCGTATATTTCCAGTGTCACTGGGGAAGCACTTCAGAAACAGTGGGATAACCATTTTGGAAAGAGCTCTTTTGTGAACTTCCATCTGGAGGTTTGAAATTGGCAGCAGTCTGTTGAGAGTCAAAGGCTCCTTGACAAGAATCACTGAGAACTTGAGCTGCGACCTGGCAGCCCAAAGCAGTGATTGCACATCAGTGTTCGAAAGTGGTGTGAAAAGGGTGAAGGGTGGGCAGTGAGGGTCTTGGCAAACTCTGGGACCCGATGCTTTTTTCATCCTTTGCCCTCTTCCATGCTTTATTGGCTGTTTTCCCTCCAAACTCATCCAGTTGTCAGCTGTGGCCTTTGCATCTCCATTTGCCTTGAGCTTCTCTCAAGATGAGGGTTCCAGAATTTTCTCCTACAAGGGGCCAGGTACTAAACATTTTAGACTTTTTAGACCACACAGTCTATGTTGCAACTACTCTGCCATTGTAGTGGGAAAGAAGCCACAGACCATATGTAAACAAAGGAACGTGTCAGTGTTCCAATAAAACTTTATTAGCAAAAACAGGTGGTGGGCCGGATCGGGTCCACAAGCCACAGTTTGCTGGCCTCTGTTCTAGATTTTAATTCTCTCCTTTTTTTTTCCTTTCTCTGTTTTGAATCTCAAGAACAGGAGCAAAGTGTTAAAAAGGCAAGCTGTTGGTCAGTGTTACCACTTTGGGACTTGCCTCATTTTTAACATTTCAGAAAGTACATTTTGTTTTGTCTGTATAGGGTTATTTAAATTGAAAGCAGCTGTGAAGGCAAGAATCCTCTCAGGGACCCTTTGGTATGTCTGCTGCCATGAAATAGTAATTTTTAATGCACTTTTTGTTAAGTAGATACAGAGCTTAGTGGTATATTGAGGAATAACTCAGGGAGAACTTTCTACACCGTACAGTGCCAGGCATGGTATAATAAATGCTTCTTGCTGGAATGAACGAACATATGGAGGTGGAAACCATTTAGAAATGATTTCTCTAATCATTTAGAGGTGATTCTGTATTGTATATGGATTCTATATGGTAACATGGCTTCAGTTCCTTAACCCTTCAAGATCTTGATGGCAAAACTTTCCCACAGCACCTGAGATTCCTGGGGACAGCAGAGAACACATGGGAAGGTTTTAGGTAGAGCACAGGTGAGAAACTCTCATGGGTTTGTCCTGTCATTGGAGGCTGGTGACCACCCGAAAGGCCACCCTAAGATCATTCAGCCCCACAGATGCAAAAACGCCCATCTTGGCATCCTTCCCTGTTGGCCTGTGGTTATAAGGATGGAGGAAGATTAACAACTAGGGATGAGTTTTTCAGTTCAACGGCAGCTGGGCAGAACCACCTGACTCCCCCTCCCCCAGCTTCCATTGAAATGCTCCATGGAAGTGTACAAGTGTCCAGAAAATAATCATGATAAAATAGTAAAGGGAAAAAATCACATCAGAAAGTCTAATAATGGCATGAGTCCAACTTCGTTTAAATATTTATGTATACCAATAGAAACAGTCCTAGGAAGAGATGTATTAAAATGTCAGCAGTGGCTATCTCAGTGCAACAGAATTACAGATGATCTTTGTTTGGTCTCAATTTGAAAAAGTTTTTGTACAATAAAATATGTTGCTTTTTATAGTTTAAAAAGACGCTACTTTAAAAAGAAGGTAAAGAATGGGTATCCCAGCCTACCTTTTGTCTGAGAATAAAAGGGCAGGCTCCCCTATGACAGCCTTCCCATCCACCCTGAAGCACTGGAGCTTTCTAGAGAAAAGCGACTCAGCCACAAGTGGATGCTGGGGGCTTAGACATCTGACAGGCAAGGGCTTTCTCCTCTGTAGCCAGTCAGAGCTGGTGTGATGTGGTCCTGAGGATGGGGCTGCCCATTAGCAATCAGTTGCTTGACGGTTGCCCCAAATGATCATTTGCTTCTCTTTGGTTCTTCTTCAAAGAGCACGTGGCAATACGTGTTTCCTCTTGGTCTGGCCTTTCCCCCTCCTCTTCTCAGCCTCTTATAAAGCACACAAAATTAAATGAGCAAGTGTGTTGACCTTTTATATGTATATTTTAAAAGCAGTTTCTAAAGAGATTGATTTCATTTGGAAAGCATTTCAGAGAAAGGGTAGTTTCTTAAAGAAACATATATTTGAAAGCACAGGTGTTGTGTAGAAATTCATGCTTTCTCAAGAGGTGAAGGCCAGGATTCAGGAGGCCTGCTTGAGACACTTGTGACAATGGCTTCATGATTTTATGGGGTTAGCCTCTTATTCCTAGGGCCGAAGCCCTTCCTATTTGCAGGCAGAGCCCACTTTCCAGAAAGATAAAGACCTTCTACTTGGTAAGGGGTCCTGGGTCACAGCTTTGCTATTGGTGACATTGGACAAGAGTCCTTCTATGTCTTTCTGCTCCAGCTCAAACCCTACCCATGTCAAAGAGACGCTAAGGGATTGAGAGTGACATATTCACCAAGGAACTCCAGTCATCCCATTCATCCCATTTTAATAACTACCCCCCCACCCCAACCCCCACAGACACACTTTCCGGCTGTCCCTTTGCTTCATCTTGGTTTCTTCAGGCCATTGTCAAGGTGGTCTTCCTCTTGCTCTAGCTCCCTAGAGTAGGGAACAGCTGGGCCCTGGGTCTGAGGGATGCCTATGAAGAGTGTTGATGTCTTAGATGTGCACTAACGTTCCACCAAGAGCACAGAGCTTGTCGCATCCCACCATGTTTGCTCTCATTTATTATTTTAAAATGCAGCGTGTGAAGAACGTCATAAAATGTAACTCAGCCTTCTCTTTGATGTTATGTTCCAACCCACTATTGGATTCTGTCCTTTCAAAATGAACAGCCAGCCATATTAAAACCCAGTCCTCTTTTTTAACTTTCCATTTTATATTGGAGTATAGTTGATTAACAATGTTGGGTTAGTTTCAGGTGTACAGCAAAGTGATTCAGTTATACATATACATGTATCTATTCTTTTTCAAATTCTTTTCCCATTTAGGTTGTCACATAATATCAAACAGAGCTCCCTGTGCAATACCTTGTTGGTTATTTTTTTTTTTTTTTTTTTTTTTGCGGTACGCGGGCCTCTCACTGTTGTGGCCTCTCCCGTTGCGGAGCACAGGCTCAGGATGTGCAGGCTCAGCGGCCATGGTTCACGGGCCCAGCTGCTCTGCGGCATGTGGGATCTTCCCGGACCAGGGCACGAACCCATGTCCCCTGCATCGGCAGGCGGACTCTCAACCACTGCGCCACCAGGGAAGCCCCAGTTATCTATTTGAAATACAGCAGTGTGTACATGTCAGTCCCCCCGCAAAACCCAGTCCTCTTCTTTTAATAGACTTTGCTTGGATTCTTTTATCTTGTTCTTGGTTCAAGGATCTGTCATAACTTAGAGAATGATCGTGACTTAGTGAGAGTGGATATAAAGTGCTGAGCCTAGTACGTGGCCATATTAAACTGTCAGAAAGTTATATAGATGATATCTGGTCATATACTATATAAATAATGAGTTCTCTAGAGTCTCCTGTAGCACCTTCTCTTCGAGGGGCTCATTTTGGCCAGAAGAGTGCAGTGTGGCACATGTTCCCTCCCCCCAACGCCCTTAACAGTGGCAAAAGCTCTTTGTTAAATGACAGATATTTTTGGAACACATAACTTGATTCAGATGTTTCAGTGTATGCCTAAAATGGCCAGGGCAACAAGGCTACAAGACCATGGTGAAATAGGCCTTCGGCAGTTCGCGATGTGACGAGGGTAGTGCACGTACCCCCGGGGCTGTGTGGTGCTTGGTGTGTGCTGTATGAATAGCTCTGCGTGCTGTGGAGATGGGGGAGTAGGAAACGTTGTGTGTAATTGGAGAGACACCCATGGAAAGTGTCGTGGGGGTGGACCTGCAGAATGGTTCTAGGACTGCGAGACAGAGCTGGGGTCGACCAGCCCTCCCGGAGGAAGGAAGAGCACGCAGAGGCCGAGATGGGAAAGAACAGACATACTGGGGAACAACTAGAGCCAGGTTGCTTTGGGCATAAAGTGTGTGAACAGAAGGATGATAAGTAAGACCGGAGATGCAGGCTGGGTCCAGTCACAAAGGTCTTAAGGGTTTTAAGAGATTGAACTCTATACCATAATAACGACCAACATTTAGTGGACATTTACTATGTACCAGGGGGTCTTAGTCTGTTTGGGCTGCCATAACAAAATTCCACCTACTGGGGGACTTCTAAACAACAGAAATTTTTTTCTCAAGGTTCTAGAGGCTGGAAGTCCAAGGTCAGGGAGCCGGCATGGACAGGCGAGGGCCCTCTTGCAGGTCACAGACTTCTTCTTGTATCTTCACGTGGCAGAGGGGGCAAGGGAGCTCTCAGGCCTCCTTTATAAGGACGTTAATCCCATTCATGAGAGCTCTGCCCTCGAGGCCTAATCCCCCACCAAATTTTCTGTCATAAATGGATGTTGAATTTTGTCAAATGCTTTTTCTGCATTTATCGATAGTATTTTTATCCTTCATTTTATTAATGTGGTGTAGCACATTAACGGATTTGCAGATGTTGAACCGTCTTTGCACTCCTGGAATAAATGCGACTTGATTATGGTATATGGTTCTATTAATATATTGTTGAAAAGAGTTGGCTAATGTTTTGTTGAGGATCTTTGCATCTGTATTCATCAGTGATACTGGCTTCTGATTTCTGTGGTGGCCTTGTCTGGTTTTGGTATTAAAGGTAATACTGGCCTTGTAAAATGAGTTTGGAAGTGTTCTCCTATTTTTTGGAAGAGTTTGAGAAGGATTGCTATTAATTTTTCTTTAAATGAAGAAAGAAAGACCACTGAAGCCATATGGTCCTGGACTTCTGTTTCTTGGGAAGTTTTTGATTACTGATTCAATCTCTTTACTAGTACTTGGGAAGTTTTTGATTACTGATTCAATCTCTTTACTAGTACTTGGTCTGTTCAGATTTCCTATTTATTTTATGATTTAGTGTGGGTAGGTTGTATGTTTCTAGGAATTTATCCATTTCTTCAAATTGTCCAGTTTGGTGGTGTATAATTGTTCATAGTCTCTTATGATCTGCTGTAATAGGTGTAATACCTCCTTTCATTTCTGATTTTATTTACGGCTCTTTTCTTCACTGAATCTAGCTGAACATTACTATTTTTTCAGAAAACCAGCTTTTAGTCCTTCTACTAAATTTGGGCTTTATTTTTTCTTTTTCTAGGTCCTTGAGGTGTAAAGTTAGGTTGTTTATCTGAGATCTTTCTTGTTTTATCATGGAGGCATTTATCACTATGAACTTCCCTCTTACAACTGATGTTATTGCATCCCGCAAGTTATGGTATGTTTTATTTCTTGATTTTCTCTTTTGACCATTTGTTGTTCAGGAGCATGTTTAATCTCCACATATTTTTGAATCTTCCAGTTTTATTCTATAATTGATTTCTACTTTTATACCATTGTGGTCAGAAAAGCTGCTTGATAAGATCTCAGTGTTCTAATTTATTAAGACTTGTTTTGGAACCGAACATATTATCTATCCTGGAGAATGTTTCCTGTACGTATGAGAAGAATCTGTGTTCTGTTGCTTTTAGATTGAATGTTCTGTAAATGTTAAGTCTATCTGGTCTAACATGTAGTTGAAGTCCAGTGTTTCCTTATTTTTCTGTCTGTATGATCTATTTATTATTGATGGGGGATACTGAAGTCCCCTACTATTATTGTATTGCTGTCTATTTCTCCCTTTAGGTCTGTTAATATTTGCTTTATATATCTAGATGCTCCTATGTTGAGTGCATAAGTATTTACAAATGTTATATCCTCTTGATGAATTGATCCCTTTATCATTATATTAATGACCTTTGTTTCTTATTATAGTTTGTCTTATAGTATAAGTACAGCTACCCCAGCTTGCTTTTGGTTTCCACCTGCATGGAATATCGTTTTCCATTCCTTTACTTTCAGTCTCTGTGTGTCCTTAGAGCTGAAGTGAGTCTCTTTTAGGCAGCATATAGATGGGTCATATTTTATATCCATTCAGCCACTCTGTCTTTATTTATTTACTTATTTATTTATTTTTGGCTGCGTTGGGTTTTCGTTGTTGCACGCGGGCTTTTTCTAGCTGCAGCGAGCGGGGGCTACTCTTCGTTGTGGTGCATGGGCTTCTCATTGCGGTGGCTTCTCTTGTTGTGGAGCACGGGCTCTAGGCGTGCGGGCTTCAGTAGTTGTGGCATGCAAGCTTCAGTAGTTGCGGCACATGGTCTTAGTTGCTCCGCGGCGTGTGGGATCTTCCTGGACCAGGGCTCGAACCCATGTCCCCTGCATTGGCAGGCAGATTCTTAATCACTGTGCCACCAGAGAAGTCCTGCCACTCTGTCTTTTGATTGGAGATAGTCCATTTACATTTAATGTAATTATTTATAGGTATGTACTTATTACCATTTTGTTAATTTCTTTCTGGTTGTTATGTAGTTCCTCTGTTCCTTTCTCTTCTCTTGCTCTTTGTTGTTTGATGATTTTCTGTAGTGGTAGAGTCCTTTATCTTTATATTTTGTTTATCTACTATAGGTTTTTGCTTTGTAGTTACCATGAGGTTTATGTAAAACAACTTGCAACAGTCCATTTTAAGTTAATAACTTATTTTCCAATGCTTTTGATGTCACAAATACATCTTTTTATCTTGTGTATCCACTAACAAATTATATAGTTATTTTTCTACTTTTATCTTTTAACCTTCATACTGGCTTTACAAGTGATTAACCCACTGCCTTTATGACATTAGATTATTCTGAATTTTACTGTATATTTACCTTTACCAGTGAGATGCCTACTTTGTAATGTTTTCTTGTTACGAATTAGCACCTTCTCTATTCAGCTTGAATAACTCCCTTTAACATTTCTTGTAAGGCTGGTCTAGTGGTGATGAAATTCTTTTGCTTGTCTAGAAAATTCTTTCTCTCTCCTTCAGTTCTGAAGGACAGTTTTCCAGGGTAGAGTATTCTCAGTTGGCAGTTTTTTTTTTTCTTTCAGCTCTTTGTATATCACGCCACTCCCTCTGACCTGCAAAGTTTCTGCTGAAAAACCTGCTGATAGTCTCGTAGGTTCCCCTTGTACATAAGTTATTTTTCACTTGTTGCTTTTAAGATTCTCTCCTTGTCTTTAACTGTTGATACTTGAATTATAATGTATCTTGGTGTGGGTCTCTTTGGGTTCATCGTATTTAATGCTCTCTGGGTTTCCTGGATCTGGATCTAGGTTAGAGAAGTTTTCAGCCATTATTTCTTCAATTAAGTTTTCTGCCCCTTTCTCTCGTCCTCTTTAGGGACCCCTTTTGCTTGATGTTGTCTCGTTAGGCTGTCTTCACTCTTCTTCATTCTCTTTTCTTTTTGCTGTTCTGATTGGATGAGTTCCACTGCCCGGTCTTTGAGTTCAGTGATCCTTTTTTTCTGTTTCATCCGGTCTGCTGTTGAACACCTCTACTGTATTTTCCAGTTCAGTTATTCTTCAGCTCTGTCACTTCTATTTGGTACTTTCTTATATTTTTGATCTGTTGAAATTCTCATTTTATGCATGCATTTTCCTCCTGAGCTCTGTGAGCATCTTTATCACCATTCTTTTGAGCTCTTTATCAGGTAAATTACTCATCTCCATTTCATTAAGGTCTTTTTCTGAGGTTTGATCTTATTCTTTCCTTTGGAAATATTCCTCTGTTTCTCCATTTTTCCTTGACAGTCTATGGCTTATATGCGTTAGATGAAACAACTACCTCTCCCAGTCTTGAAGGAGTGGCTTTGTGTAGGAGATGAACCTTATCGTTCAACTCTGCCCTAGCTCTTGGATATCTCTCAAACCTTTGTGATTGATTGTCCAAGAAGCCTCCTTTATTCTTAGTGGCTTGCAGTAGTGGAGGGTGTGCCAAGACCTGTCAGGGGAGGATTTCAGTCAGCACCTAGATTCAGGCTGATTGGAAGCCAAGCCCTCATGTAGAAGCTTTTACAGGTTGCAAATATCTCTTTTAGGAGAAGACGGGGAGATGGGCATTTCTGTCTGCTCCCTCTGCCTTGAACCCTGTGGTAACAGCCAGTTAAGAACTATTTCTTTGTTTGCTGCCATGCTGATGAACCCATGAACACAAGCCCCGCTGGCCACCAGAGCCACGGTATCAAGGGATGTGTTCTCTGGGTGACAGACACAAAAGCTAGGGCGTCAGACGTCTACACAAGCCCCTTTCTTGGAGGCGCCACAGCCTAGGGTGGAGCAGAGGGAAAGCATGACAGTGGCTCCCGAAGGCCAGAGTCTTTTTTTAACATCTTTATTGGGGTAGTTCCCATATCTCTTCCCTCTTGCGTCTCCCTCCCTCCCACCCTCCCTATCCCACCCCTCCAGGTGGTCACAAAGCACCGAGCTGATCTCCCTGTGCTATGCGGCTGCTTCCCACTAGCTATCTACCTTACGTTTGTTAGTGTATATATGTCCATGCCTCTCTCTCGCCCTGTCACAGCTCACCCTTTCCCCTCCCCATATCCTCTAGTCCATTCTCTAGTAGGTCTGTGTCTTTATTCCTGTCTTAACCCTAGGTTCTTCATGACATTTTTTTTTCTTAAATTCCATATATATGTGTTAGCATAGGGTATTTGTCTTTCTCTTTCTGACTGACTTCACTCTGTATGACAGACTCTAGGTCCATCCACCTCATTACAAATAGCTCAGTTTCGTTTCTTTTTATGGCTGAGTAATATTCCATTGTATTTATGTGCCACATCATCTTTATCCATTCATCCGATGATGGGCACTTAGGTTGCTTCCATCTCTGGGCTGTTGTAAATAGAGCTGCAATGAACATTTTGGTACATGACTTCCAGCAATCCCACTACTGGGCATATACCCTGAGAAAACCATAATTCAAAAAGAGGCCATAGTCTTCGTGGAGTATTTCAGTTGGCCTTTAGTTGTGTGTTCAAAGAGAAGCCTGCCCCTCAGGCCAAAGCTTTCAGATAAGCGAATCGGGTGCTTTTCAGTCGCTGCCTCTGCACTGGGCCTTGGTGCTGGGTAGCCAGGTGAGTCTGTGTGAGCCCTTTAAGAACTGTTCTCAGTTCACTCATAGCCTGTGGGTCTCAGGGAGGCAAGCCCTGGTGGCTTTCAAACCTGGACATTTCGGGGGCTCGTCTCTCAGGTGCAGGTCTTAAAAGTTGGGGTGCCAGATGTGGGGTTCAACCCCTTTGCTCCTCGGGGATAAGCTCAGTTGTCAGTTCCCTGTTGACTGCAGGCTGCTGCACCGGGTTTAGATGAGATTGTCTCAGCCTCTCCTACCTGCTTCAATGTGCGTTTTTTTCTCGGTTGCCTGGTAGGTAGGGGCCACTCGTAGTTTTGGGGTTTCTTTCAGGGGAAGATGTTCTGTATGTAGCTGTAGATTCGGTGTGTCCATGGTGGGAGGTGAGCTCAGAGTCCTCTTATGTCACCATCTTGAACTGGAACCGTATTTCTTGTCTTTTTGATGACAGGTGTGAGTGACACCTCATTGTGGGTTTTGTTTGTTTTTTCAGGCAAGGCTTTATGGGGGCCCCTGTTGCGGCAGTGGGGAGTGAGAACAAACAACAGGTTCCCCTGCTTGCCCACGCCCTGAGAGGGGGCAGGGGTGTGTCCAGGGGTTGGGCCGAAGGGGTAGCTTAGGTGTTTTGCCCACCCCTTAGGTGGTGTTGTGTGCCGGGGGCATGCGCAGTGCCCTGCTTTTGCTCCAGGCTCCTCAAAATGGCAGCTGGGTTTTTTTGGTCTCTTTGTATCTTCTGTCTAGAATTTGCCCCAACTGAGCATGCACACAGTAATTTTCAGTCCCACACAGTTTCTTTTAATTTGCTGCTTGAGGAGAGGTGTGTCCAGGTGCAAGCATTGCAGCCCTGCAGCACAGGCTCCCAGGTCCCAGCCTGTCTCCTTCCCCCGAGAGACTCGACACATTTATTAAGGGGTAAGAGGCTGAAGGTCTCTTCTTCTGAAAGACCCCAGCCTCCCCTAGAGGAGAAGGACCTGACTGTTCCAAGGACCTGTAGGGACCTGGGCCACTTTCCGCTGGAATGGGCTGAATTTCTTGAGCCATCATGAGCCTTACTTCAAACTGTTGGAGCCTAAAAGACACAAACTTAACCAAAAGGTTAAACAAAACAAAGGCTAAAAAGGAGAAGAACAACCATTGCTATTAAAGCGCCTAGAAAGGGAAGGAACCAGGTTAACTTTGGGCTTCCTTGACTGTTGACCACCAGACAAGGAAGGCGATATCACCCCTGCCACAATTATGAAGCCACTCTGCCTGAGCTTATA
Source organism: Tursiops truncatus (assembly GCF_011762595.2). Lineage (NCBI taxonomy): Eukaryota > Metazoa > Chordata > Mammalia > Artiodactyla > Delphinidae > Tursiops > Tursiops truncatus. The sequence goes on along the minus strand of NC_047035.1, from coordinate 157,231,871 downwards.
TTTCCTTAACATCAACTTTTACCTGTCCTGTTGCACGGATCCAAGCGCAGCGGGAAGTATTAGTTACTGCACAAACTCTGCCTTGCTCTGCCAGAAGGTACTCAAGGGCCAGACGATTGTCAAGACCACATGAGCCAAGGAAACGAGAGGTCCCAAGTCCCGTTAAGGCTTGAGATAGGAGCCAACCCACTACATCATTGTACTTACCTGCTGATGGGACCTGTCTTTGGAATAGGCATCTCAGATCTTCCGCTAGCTCACAGGTGCACTGTTCTTCTGTCGTGACCCGTGGGGTTTCTGGAAGTAAAAGCTTTAGTCTGGACAGATGAACCCAACAGATACCCCTTGCAGTTTGACAGCAGTGGGGGTGGTTAAAATTACTTTACAGTAATAGTTGGCAATAGTTGGTCTTTGGGGGAGCTCTCTTTCCAGATGTTGAGAAGAACTTGGGTCCCCGGGGTTTATTTGTGAAGGAGCTGCTCCTTCCTCTGTATTTTTAGTGGGAGCTGGCAGTGCCTTGTAGGCATAGTCCTGGATTGCTTTCTGAACTTGTCCTAGAATAATATATCTCAGGGTCTGGTTCACTTCCTCATCCAGTAGAATGTCAGTAGTAAGAAAAGGCCTCCCATAGGTCATTTCAAGGGGACTAAGTTTCAGACCACTCCTGGGGGCTACACGGACCCTGAGGAGAGCAATAAGAGGCAGGTTGGTCCAGGGTGCATGAGTCTCTGGGCAGAGCTTTGCTAAGGTTTTCTTTAACGGATGGTTCATTTTCTCTACCTTCCCTGAAGACTGGGGGTGCCAAGAGGTGTGTAGCTTGTAGTCTAGCCCTAGGGCTGTTGTGAGCCCCTGTGTGATTTTGGCTATAAAAAGAGGGCCCGTTATCACTCTGCAGGGACTTTGGAAGTCCAAACCGAGGAATTCTTTCTTTTAAAAGGGACTTACAGATTTGCAGGGCGTTCTCAGATCGGGTGGGGAAGGCTTTAACCCACCCTGTGAAAGTATCAACAAACACCATAAGATATTTATATCCTGATCGTGGGGGCATTTGGGTGAACTCTAACTGCCAGGCTTCCCCGGGTATGTCCCTCGGCGTTGAATTGGCCTGAGTAACGAAGGGGGGATTGCATGGGCCTGCGGGTTATTACAGGCGAGGCAAGCGTTCCTTGTTTTATTGTTCTTTCAAGCCCCTTTCCTGAAAAAGCCTTTTGCCTCAAGTCCCATAGTGCATCCCTCCCGTAGTGGGTGGTGTCATGTAAGCTCTTGGTGAGTCTCCATTGTTGGGCTTCAGGGATTAGAAACATCCTCCTTTTGATGCCAGCCTGTGCTTCCCTTCTCAGAGCTCCATTTCTCAGCATTTTCTTATTCCTGGGGGGAGAACTGGGGAAGGCTAGGAGTTCAGGGTGGGGGCCAATCACTAGAGCCTTACCTTGTTCAGGTTCCTGCAGTTGAGCTCCCTGTTTTGCAATTTGATCAGCTTTGCTGTTCCCTTGGCTCGCAAAAGATCACAAAAGATCCATCCCTCTGATGGCCCCTGCAGTGCATTACTGCTACCTGGGTAGGAAGCTACACTGCTTCTAACAGACCAGAATCAGATCTTTATGTTTTATGGGGAACTTCTAGTGGTTAACATTCCTCTTTCTTTCCATCTGGCAACATGAGCATGTAGCACGTGGAACCCATATTTAGAGTCAGTGAAAATAGTTAATTTCTTATCCTTCCCTAATTGCAAAGCTCTCATTAATGCTAGTGAGTCTTGCACAAACCGACACTCCCTGTTAGGCTTCTGTACGGGGAGGTTCGGGGCGCTGCAAGGGGATTGGCAGGGCCTAATGAGTCCGTGTCTCAGGAATCTGCTGAGCAGCGGTTGGATTCCCCTCAGGGCCTCAGGCTTTAAAGGATATTGTCTCTTCCAGGGGTATTTTTCCCCAGGCCTTAACCTTATTTTTATTGGGGGAACACGTTTTGCCCTTCCTGGCACCGAGGTATCCCAAACTGCAGGATCTACCTGTTCTGTAATTTCTTGGGGGATGTCTTGGGGCATATTTTGATGCCCAACAGGTGGGTCATCTGGGACCACTAATAGATGCATTCTCCGTGCGGATTACCTTCTTGGATTCACCCTGACCTAAGAATATACTAGCTCCTAACTTATTTAGCATATCTCTCCCGAGGAAAGGGACAGGGCATTCTGTCATGTACAAAAAGGAGTGAATAATAATAATGGACCCGATTCCACAGGCAAGAGGGGATGGTAAATCGCCTTTCCTTTGGCTGTCCATCAACTCCCATCACAGCACAGTCATGGCTGGAGAGGGGGCCAGCTGGCCAAGTCAGAGCAGAGCAGGCGGCTCCAGCGTCTACAAGAGTTCTCCTACCTGCCACATCGAGGGTGACCCGAGGCTTCGCTGCAGGCACGAGGATGGATCTGGAGCCGGGGAGGCGCTCGGGCGTCCCACAGGAGGGCGCCCAGGACATTCCGCCTCCCAGTGCCCCCCTTTCCGACAAAAGCCACACTGGTTTGGGTCCAAGGGGCTTCTTGGTCTGTCCAGCCTTCTCGGCCCTCCAGGTTCCCCTGGAGGTGGTGGGTGGATCAGAGCAGCCAGAGGCTGCGTTTTCTTTATTTAGCCTCTTATCCTCATTGGCCTCCTCTGTTAAGTCTCGGTTGTTACAGACCTTGAAGGCCTCCTCAGGGTTGACAGCGGGGCTTGGGGCCCAGCCGCAAGCTTCTGGAACTGTCTCCAGATATCAGGAGTAGCCTTGGTGATAAAATGCATGGCCCAGAGTGTCCTCCCTTCTGCGGACTCAGGGTCTGTAATGGTGTCCTTCCTGAATGCCTCTGTCACGCGGCTCAGGAAGCCTGCTGGGCTTTCATCTTTTTCCTGTGTAACCTCTCAGACCATACTGTAATTTACTGGCTTCACCATACACCTTTTCATTCTTTCTGACAGACAAGTAAGCTAATGTCTCATCCTAGCTTGGCCTACACAATCTTCACAGTCCAGCATGGGTCATGTTCTGGGATTGCGTCCCACCTACCTGATAAACTTGGCCATGTGGACTGGTGGCCAGTAGGCCATCTGCGTGTTCCCTGGGCTTTCTCAGTATGCGCTCCTTTTCATCTGGGGTACAACAGTGGGCCAGAATAATCCATGATGTCCTGCCAGGTGAGAGAGAATGTCAATCCCAGCCTGATAAATTCATCCCTAAACTTGTCAGGGTTCTCTGAGAACCTGCCTTATGGGTTTCCTAAGTCTCCCATTGAGAAGGGGCTGTGCACTCTAATGACCCCTCTGTTGCCATCGCTACTTCCCGAAGGGGGGAAAGGTGGGGGCTGACTTTGAACCTGATCCCGGGAAAACTTTGTTTTTTTACGAGAGAGAGAAACCAAGCCCAGTCTTGCATCAACCTACTCTTAATAAAATCCATTTACCTAATTAAATTTAATCCAACCTTAGAAAATCCTGACCAAAGTACCTAATGTTCCTCTTCCGCAAACCTGCAACTTTCTGTAGCCATACTTTGTCCCTTATTCTTTCCCCATTCAGAAACAGCCAGCTCTAGGACAAAGTCATCCTTTTTCCTTTCAACAAAATATATTCCCGTTCCTTTTACCTTCTTTTCTTAACGCATCCTACTTTCCTTAAGCCACCATGAACTGTCTTTCACGTTAGCATTCCATAAATTGGTAGTGAACATCTCAAGGTGGCACCAAACAGCTTAATTTCTCTCTCACAAGAAGACAAAAGTAGGTAAATTTAGACCTGTTTAGCAATTAATGTTCCAATAGTTTATCTTATTTGAAATGGCCTGCAGATACAATTAATTCCTATCTTAATTACTTTAGCTTCTTAGATGGACGTTTCCAAAACATAATTATTCCTATGTAGCTTAGCAAAAAGTTCTTATCCCAGTTACATTTACTTAAAAATTTAATCATATCAGGTTATTGTCCCTGTTGACAGATTTTTACAACAGGAACAATATGCACTTATTGACTTCCAGTAACCCTAGATACAATGAAAGCATTGTACTTTATGTTGATGACTCCAAAGATGGGTCTGTATTAATTAAACCCATAGCTTAAGCTAGACAAGTTAATTTCTGTAGAAGCAGAGATCTCATAGTTTTCCTGCTTGAATTTAAAATGGCCTTTTTTTTCCCCCCTCAGTCTGGGGGACTACAGATGAATCAGGTAGTTCCTGAGAGCCCAGGCAGAAGAGTTACATTGCAAAGGCAGAGGAGAGAGATGCAAGCCCCCGTCTTTTCTTTTTGTTCTTTGAAATCCCACTAAGTAACCCAAGGCTGGAGTCTCAGGCAATGCGGGCTGTGTTTGTATGTGCTCACAATGTCGGCAGTGACTTCCAGGGACAGCTGGACAGACAAAAACTACATCACAAAGAAAGCAATCGCAAAACTTAAAGACACAAACAAGAAGTTTTCAGGATTAAGGGGATGGGAGGGTAGGGGTAAGGACCAAGGGAGAAGTAAAGGGAGGAGGGACAGAAAAGACTGAAAATGAGAAAGAGACAGAGAGATTGCCTTTTCAGCCCGCCCCCTGCGGCTGTCTATTCAGGTACCAATCTGCATGCTTCCAGAAAGGACCAGTGAAGGAGGGAGCACCCTGTCCACTGCCCATCAGGGTGATCAAGCCCGGAAACCAGCCAGTTGCATGTCATCTGTGGGTCCCCGACCCACAGGTGGGACTCTCACCCACGCATGCACCAGTATATAGAAATCTGCCGCTTCAGCTCGTTCCCAACGGGACTTCTCTTGGCGGCAGGAAAATAAAGGTGAGAATATGGGGATGATCGGACTTACAGCCCACTACACGATATGAGGTTTGAACCTCTATCACTCATAAATCTCCAGTCAGGGAGAGCCCGCTGGACCAAGGTCTGCAGGTGTGAAGGGAGCCTCTCCCTCCTCTGCTTGTCGCCCGTCACGGTGAGCCATTGCCGGCCAGAGGGAGCTGTAGCTTGCCCGACATCCACTCTCTTGGAAGGACAGAAGGAGGAGAGGACAGAGAGAGAAGTAGAGAGATTTCAGGAGAGGGAAAATGGGGAGGGACAAAGGGGAGGGGAGAAGCATTGCCTGAATGAGGGTACTGAGGCCCCTCGGGGGCCAGAAAGGCAGACTTACCAGACGAGGCGATGCTGAAACAAGAGGTTCAGGTGGCCACTTGTCACCCGCGGGGAAGCTGCGTTAGGTGGTCCCAGAGGTGCCCAGATCCTCTCCTGCAGAAGGGACAAGCCCCACGTTGGGCACCACAAAATCTGTTACCAACTAGGGTTCTTGGCCTCCTTAATCAATAGAAATTGATCAGAGGCCAAGTTCAGTCAGGGCTTTATTGGGACCCCTGCTGCAGCAGAGCAGGGGTGGGGGGCAGGGAGAACAAACAACAGGTTCCTTTGCTTGCCTGCTCCTCACTGTGGTTTTGATTTGTATTTTCCTGATGACTGGTGAGGTCTAGCACCTTCTCATATACTCGTTGGCCATTTGTATATCTCCTTTGAGGAATATCTGTTGAGGTTCTTTGCCTGAGAGGGGCTGGAGGAAGCTCGCGGACCACTGAAGGGTCCACAGCCAGGACTGACGTGCGTCTTTTTTTCTTATGCTTTAAAATGAACAATCATTTAATGTATTAACATTTTCACTTATAAACATACAATTTGCAATATACAGGGAAAAATAGGTTCTGTGGACACAATAGAATACTAGAGACAGGCAAGCAATCAGAAAGACAGGCATGCACAGATGCCATGCGTGGGCAAGACTCCTCCTGGGTCCCTTGGTGGATCCCACAGTTCTCTTAAAGTCACTTTTGTTCATGATGCCATTTTTGTTGGGGGCGGGAAGAGGGATGTCTCATACGGCCATGATGCTAATGTCATTCCTCAACCTTCTTATAGTTGTTTTATGTGTGTGTGTGTGTATAAATAAAATACAATTATAATATATTATTATATATAATATATAAATATACATTTGCACATATGGGAGTGTTTCTATCAGAATGACTAGATCAAAGGGTATAAGCAGTTTTCATTTTGACACAGATTGTTCTTTATAGAAGTTTACACTCTACCCGCAGCATATGAGAATGCCTACAAGAGAATGCCTATTTCCCCAAATGCTGGTTCTGATTTTACCAAAGGGTAAAATCAAAATTTCATTTTGTTAAAAGAAAAGCCATCCATTGTGGATCTAGTTTGCATTTCTCTTATTAAGTTTTTCATATAAGAGATTAAGAGATACTTGTATGTTACCTTCCTGTAGACTATTCATATTCTTTGTGCATCTTTCTGTTTCGGGTTTTGTTCTCTTACTTCTTGGGTCACCAGAGCTCTGTCCTTCTTGCTAGAGTGACATATTTAGAATATCTTTTTTTTCTGTAAGAAACCAAGGGGGCTTAGGTAAGAAACAAAAACTCAGTTTTTCAAAAGAGACACTCACTTCCAGCCCATCCCACGATGACTAGAAATGTTTCTAGAATGAGGGTATTTGCACCTCAGCACAGGCAAAGCCCTTTTGTGGAAATACGCTGAAGGCCCTCTGTGGATCCAGTTTCGCTTCCAAGTGGGTGATCCTCAAACTTGGGCTTTACTGTAAAATGTTCTAGAGTCAGATTAGAATTGAACAGGCGAAACTGCTGAATGAGAGCAAAAAGTGAAGAGTGACCTGCTCCAGCAGGGACTCAATAGGATGCAAATCGGTAGGCGCGTAAGAAGACAAAACCATTCAGTATCTTTTGAAAACAAAATTATCTAGGGTACCCAAACACAGAAAGCAAAAGAGGGGGGCTCTGCATTTGGGGTCCACAGGGTGAAAACAAGAAGGGGCATGAGGACTGTCCTTATCCCGGGTTGGGGCCATTGGTGACATCGGGGTCTGTGTTGCCGGGCTGGCAGCACCAGGAAGCTTACCTGGGGAGGTTTTCTGAAACTCACCTGCGTCTCCTGGTGTTTCCTCCCCAGCTTATGTGTTCCTCGGTGCAGAAGGCCCTGTTTGAGGAGGAGGACCACGTCAAGAAGCTGCAGCAGAAGGTGGCCACCCTAGAGAAGCGGAACAAGCAGCTGCGGGACCGGGTGAAGAAGGTCAAGCGGTCCCTGCGGCAGGCGCGGAAGAATGGCCGCCACCTGGAGCTGCTGAACCAGAAGCTGAGCGAGAAGCTGGCGGCCGCGGCAGGCGCGCTCCCGCACATCAACGCGCTGGGCCGCGAGCCCGCGGGCGCCGCCTACCTGCGGGGGTAGCAGGGATGGAGCCTTGGCCTCACCTGGTACCCGCTGAGGCCTCTCACGGGGAGTGGAAAAGGACACTGGGTTTAGACATGCACATAGCTCAAGAACTCTTGTAGATGATGATATTTTTACTGTGCATTGGGTAGCGTCTAGTTGGTTTACAGGGCAAGTCTCCTATCTCCTTGGCTGCCGGCCTCCTGCCCTTCCCTTGTCCCAGACCCAGTGCTCTGATGCCAGCAGTGCCCTATGCTTGCCTGGGGCCTGTCCCTGGCTTCCAGGAGCAGCTTGGAAAAAGTGCACTTATTAGGGAAAGAACATTTTAGAATCTCTAGAGGTACAGAACTCAAGGGGTTCAGCCTCCATTTCCGAAGAAAGGGAGTGTGGTCCCAGCTCTCAGCAGCAGGACAACCGTTGGTTTGAAGGAATGATAGGTCGTGGAATCTTCTGGTGTCATTAAGACTTACAGAGCTCATCACAAGTCAGGGAGTGGAGCTAGAGGTGGCAGGTAATTAAGAAGAATTATACCTGATTTCCAACCTCAGCTATCCAGAGTTACAGAGGTTTCCCATGGGCCACTTTAAAGGGGAATTGCCTTTATGGTCCTGTCCTGTTTCATGAAAGCACATTTCTAAGTTGGAGGAGCTCGAACAGTATCTCAGCCCCTACTAAATTCTGACTTACTGTTTGCTCAGTGATTACTTCCAACTTCTCTGAATTCGAGGTGAGCTGACCCAATATGTTGTGAATTTCTGTTGTGCAAAGACACCTCCTTACCTACTGGGGTCTCGGGACCTTGCCTCGTTGCTCTGCTCCCAAAAGGGCTTGTTGAGGGCGTTCCGATCTTGGCTTCTTTATGCAAATGCTTTGCACCCACCTGGACTGTCCAGACAGACCCTGGGAGTAGTGTTTGCACATCAGCCCGCTTCTCACTGCATTAGATCCTCTGTACGATCGCTTCACCTTCTTTGGGAAGAAACCTCTAGAGAGATTATTGCAAGTAAAAGATATTCACAATACCTAACACCTGAGCCCTTCACTTAGCCACATGTGATCGCGTCCCAGCTGTGTGACTAAGAAGCGCCCATCCCTTGGTTAGCTTCTGATGATGGTTCTCCAAACCAACCAGTGTCCCTTCCCCGCTGTTTTAGGTAGAAGCTGCCCCTTTACCACCCCAGATACAGGAGGGCCCGACAATGCCGTCCTCTCCATTGGAAATGGCAGTTAGGGTCAGATTTCCATCCCCTGCCTTTAGAAAAACCATGTCCTTCTTGCTCTGGCAGCGCGCCTGGGGCATGAGCCTTGTGACACTTGGGTCTTGATGGTAGGCGATGGCCTCAGAGGAGAAGCCAACGCCCTGGACTGCACAGCATGGGGACTTTTGCTCAAGGGCTCTTTACCGCTAAGCTTCTGCCAGCACTGTATCAGCTGTAATCTTCATGGTCTGGTACAATAGAAGGCACGTCTTGTGGTTTATTCTTCCCAGGGACGTTTCATTGCAGCAGTTTTGCTGCCACCCAAGGGAATGACAAGCCTAACGGTGATTTACAGCCAGCGTTTGGGGAACTGTGGAAGCTGGATCTCTTCGGATGCATTATGTTCTGCCTTTTCAATAAACGTGAGCCAATAGTTCAGCCACAGCAGCAAAGCAATGCGTGTATCTTTGGGAGCAGGGGGCCTGCAGGATTTCCAGCTTTGGCCTGAAAAGGCCATTTAGATCCTCCGGGGGAAGCATCTGTGGGTCACACCTGAGGCATTTAGGAGATTGAGCTGAAGCCGCCTCTGCTTTCCCCGTTGGGATGAGGCTAACCCTGTCTCTCCCCGGGTTCCCATCTCTCAACACACCTGCAGACAAGCAGTGTTATCCTGACCTCACCTCACGAGGGACACGCAGCTTCATTAATCAATGTCTTCAAAAGTACATTAGGATCTGTGCCAACAGGAACTCCCAGGTCCCCATTATCTGCTACGTCGTCATCTTACGGCAGCCCTCGCCACCCGCTCGTCGTACTAGTAGGAGTTGTTCATGCAAGAAAAACCCAAGAATTGCTCAGAACTTGACACACATTGGCCGACCTGTCGTAGCACTCTCTCTGAGCTGTGGGCCATGGTTTGGTTCCACTCAGCGGTTCAAGGGGGCTAAGTGACTTTGCCAAAGTCACATAATAAGCAAGAGGCTGACAGAATCTAGCATCGTTAAACCAGGGTCCCCAGGAGTTACAAACTGGTGGCATGTGGGCCACACCTCACGTGGGGATGAGGTTTCTGTGTTTGAATGTCAACCTTCACTGGACTACGGTTCAGGCCGCTGTCTCTGCTACTATCGCACCCACCCCCGTTTGGGTTTTTTTGGGTTTTTTTGTTTCTTTTTTAACACACATCACGCATTTGTGGTACCTGCCTGGCAGCAGAAGTTAACAGGGATTCCCGCTTCTGTGGTGCAAATCCTCACCTTCCTTTGGGGAGAGAGAACGCAAAATCCAATCACAACGACTGTGGATCAGCTGTTGGCTCAGCAACGTCCACATTCTATGATCGTTAAAAAAAGAACAAAACTAAGTACACAGAATGCTTTAGGCTCTCGCATACACATCCCACTTAATATTCCTAACAATTTCATAATAGTGATTCTGATCGCCATTTTCCAAGAGGAATCGGGCTTCAAGAGATTAACCTGCCCCGTGTACACAACTAGGACAGGTGGCCAGTCAGACCTCCAACCCTATCTTCTTTTCTCTTAGCACGAGCTCACCTGTAGAATGGGGACAATCACTCCTACTGTAAAGGCTGTGAGGAGGCGCTTAGCATGATACCTGACACCCCACACGTACTCAATAATATTACTCACAATAATCATCTACATTATAGTGATAAATACTCACCGGAAAGGCCCAATGCATGTCAGAAATAAGAGTGTCTGGTGGGATTCCATGTCATTTTCCCGTCCAATTGCCATCCAATACTCCAGCTCCTTCCATTTTCCTTAGTTCTGAACTACCTCCTTTTCTTTCACATTCAGTAGTGGGTTGTTCCTGCAAATTTACCAAGAAAATATAGTCCATCAGAAATGTGTTTGCTCACCTTCTCAGGGTCGAATTAAAAAATGCACAGCCTAGGGCTTCCCGGGTGGCGCAGTGGTTGAGAGTCCACCTGCCGATGCAGGGGACACGGGTTCGTGCCCCGGTCCGGGAAGATCCCACATGCCGCGGAGCGGCTGGGCCCATGAGCCATGGCCGCTGAGCCTGCGTGTCTGGAGCCTGTGCTCTGCAACGAGAGAGGCCACAACAGTGAGAGGCCCGCGTACCGCAAAAAAAAAAAAAAAAGCTAAAGGTTGAGCATTGCGTTTTACTCGGTGGACATACTGAGGACTTCAGCCCGGGAGGTGCCTCTCAGGTCGCTCTGAAGAGGTGAGCGAGGAGACAGGGTACGCGGGAGCTTTTGCAGAAACAAAGCAAAACACAACCAGATAAAACACTGAAAGATGGCGGTCAATTAAAGAAAAAAAAAAGACATTGCAAGTTAACGAATTTTCTACATATGGGAAGATGCGAGAGTCTGGGCTTCTTGAAGTCATTCCTTTGATATGCACCTTAACTAGCTAGGGCCAGTGTCCTGTTTTTCTCCATCCTGAATCCCCTCAGGGTGCACAGTCAGCGCGCTGCAGTGGCTGCTAGCTTGATGGCCGCAACATCCTTTGTTTACTGATATGGCAGAGGACATTCTTCATCCATACTAGCTTGTCACTCACACTGTCTAGTTTGCCCCCCTTCTCTCCTCCCTTCCAACTCAAAGGAAGGCTTATCTCTCTGGGCCACATCCAGGGTCAAACCCCTGCCCTGTTATCCTGAGTTCATATCGCTCCTCTCAAAACCTGGCTCCACCAATGTTCCCTCTTTTATCATAAATCTTTTCTTCGTTGGGGAATCCTGCCCTTATCCTCCAGCCATGCTCAGATTTATCCATCCCAGGAAAAAACAAAACAGTTTAGAAAGTATTGAAGCTGTGTTTAAAGATGGTGACACAGAAGGCTCCTGGACGCCCCCTCCTCCAATGGACACACCTAGTGAACAGCTACACAAAGAGCAACTCCCTCTGAAAGAAACTCAAACTGGCTAAGGACCTCTTATACAATGAGGGACCAAGAAAACACCTACGTCTTTCCTATGTATGAGTAGGAAAGGCTGAGACATGCTGTTGCCATAAACCCCAGCCCTGGCACAGACTGTACAGTTTGTGGAAGGAAATCCCCGAATGCTAGCTTCTCCTTGAGGGGTGAAGGGTTTGGACCCCACATCTACATCCCCCAGGTTTTAAGACTCCTACCCGAGGGGTGGGCCTCCAAACACCTAGCTCTGAAAGCCAATGGGGTTTGCGTCCATGAGATCCACAGACTATAGCAAAAGAAGAAGCAGTTGTTAAAGGGCACAAGCACTCACTTCAGCCATCACCTCGGGGTCAGTGCAGAGGGAGCAGGGAAAAAACGCTCACCTCCCAGTCTTTCCCTGAATGGGGTCTACTTGGATACTTTAAAAGCTGCTGCCTGGGGGTCAGGCTTCTAATTGAGCCCATATCTAGGGGCTGACTGCCATCCTCCCCAAAGACCAGGGAAGCCAGTGGACACCACCCCTGTCCTCTCTCTCTGACCTGCTCCAAGTTGCCAGAATGTCCCTGAAAGAAACTTGTACACAAGTCTGCACCCCAGCCTTTGTGGCTGCTGGTAGCTGATGGGTCCCCAGATCACCTGGCTCTGACAGTCACCAGTGCTTCCATTTACAAGTCCCACAGGACTACAGAAAACAGAGGCAGTTTTAAACTGGCCATCGCCCCAGGGATCAGCATAGAAGGAGCAAACAGAAATGCCCAGTCTCCCAGTCTTTCCCTGAAAGGGGTCTCTTTGCATACTTCAAAAGCTTCCGCCTGAGGGTCAGCCTTCTATTGTACTATGCACCTAGGGCCTGATTCCCTGATCCTCTCCGAAGACCAGGGAAGCCCGAAGACACCTCTTCCTCCCTCTTTTTCTAGCCTGCTCCAGGTTGCTAGTTATCTCCCTGGAAGGAACTTGTATACATATCTGTGCCCCAGCTTTTGTGGCTGCCACCTCAGAGGCAGGCACCCAAATTGCTTGGTTCTGATAGCAAACAGGACTTACATTCATGTAGCAAACAAAGAAGTTCTTAAAAGGCTCAAGAGCACACCCTGGCCACAAAGCTATATACCTGGGCCCAGTGCAGAGGGAGTAGGCAAAAACACCCAGCTCCCATTTCTTTCTGGAAGATGCCTATCTACATACTTTCCCAGCTGCTGCCTGAGGGCCCAGCTACCAACCAGCCTTCACGTAGGTGCTGTGATCATTTCCTTTGGAACCCTGTCAAGTTGGCACACCTTCAACTACTGGGAGGTACTAGGAACAAAAAACGTGGCTTGGACAATCACAAAGGTTACAGGAGCATGAGCCAGCCCGATAGATAAGGTTCATCTCCTACACAAGACCACTCTAGCAAGACTGGGAGAGGAGACTGCTTTATCTAATGTGCAAAAACAAACACAGAGTCATGGAAAATGAAGAAACAGAAGAATATATTCCAAACTAGAGACCAAGACAAAACTCCAGACACAGATCTTAATAAAACAGAGGTTAGTAAGTTATCTAACAGACTTCAACTAACAGACATAAAGATGCTCAGTGTGGTCAGAAGCATCTTTGCTCCATCATCATTTGCATGAACAAAGTGAGAATTTCAACAAAGAGATAGAAAATATTAAAGAGTACCCATCAGATCACAAGGCTGAAGAGTATAAGTGAACTGAAAAATTCAATAGAGGGTTTCAACAGCAGACTAGATCAATCATAAAGATCCATAAACTTGAGATAAGGCAGTAGAATTCATCTAATCACAGGAGCAAAAGACAAAAGATTGAAGAGAACTTAAGGGATTTATGGGACACTATCAAACAGACCAATATACACATTTATAGGGGTGCCAGAAGAAGAGAAGGAGAAAGGGCAGAAAGCTAATTCAAAGAAATAATGGCTGAAACTTCCCTAACCTGGAGGAAGAAACAGGCATCGAGATCCAGGAAGCCCAGATTTTCAAAAAGGATGAATACAAAGAGACTCACGCTGAGACACATTATAATTAAACTATCAAAAGATAAAGACAAGGAGAATCTTAAAAGCAGCAAGAGAAAAACAACTTGTTATATACAAGAGAACACACACAAAATTATCAGATTATTTTAGCAGAAACTTTGCAGGCCAGAAGGGACTGGGATATGTATTCAAACTCCTGAAAGAAAAAAATCTACCAACCAAGAATAACCTACCCAGCAAAGTTGTCCTTCAGATTTGAAGGAGAACATATTATATATACAAAACCCTAAAGACTCCACCAGAAAAAGCTCTTAGAACTAATAAACACATTTAGTAAAGTTGCAGAATGCAAAATCTATATACACAACATCAGAATTGAAGGAGAGAGAGTTTTCCAGACAGGCAAAAACTGAAGGAGTTCAGCACCAGTAGACTAACCCTACAAGAACTGTTAAAAAGACTTCTTTAAGCTGGAATAAAAGGGCACTAATTAGTAACAGGAAACATATGTAAAAGTATAAATCTTGCTGATAAAGGTAAACATGTAGTCAAATTCAGAATAATCTAATGCAATGGTGGTGGGTTAATCACTTATATAACTAATATAAAGGTTAAAAGGCAAAATAGTAAAAATAGCTATAACTACAATAATTTGTTAATGGATACTAAAGATAAAAAGATGCAAATGTGACATCAAAATCATAAAATGTGCTGGGAGGGGACAGTAAAAATGTAGAGTTTTAGAATCATTCAAACTTAAGTTGTCATCAGCTTAAAATAAACTGTTATAACTCTTAGATGTTTTATGTAAGCCTCATGGTAATCACAAAGCAAAACCCTACAGAAAACACACAAAAGATAAAGAAATCTAAGCATACCACTCAGAAAAACCATCAAATCACAAGGGAAAAGAACAAGAAAAGAAAGGAACAGAGGAATTACAAAACATCCAGAAAACAATTAACAAAATTACAATAAGTCCATATCTATTAATAACTACATTAAATGTAAGTGAACTACGTTCTCCAACAAAAAGATATACAGTGGCTGGATGGATTAAAAAACAAAAAACAAACAAACATAGCTTTTCCAAGGATGCAACTTTTGAGAGAGTAAGGCAGGGTTGAGACCATCGGCACTGAATATGCGACTGAAACCGGCCTCTATATAAACTTTTAAGATTCTGGTGGGCAGGTGCAGAGAACTACTCATCTTAACAGCTGCAGGAGACAAGTCTCTTATGTTCACAGGCCAGGAACATGCAAGAATCAAGAGCAAATGTATTTCCACCTGTGTGGCTGACAGGGTCTTGATGCTCTGGCCTGGTGTCAGGCCTGAGCCACTGAGGTGGGAGAGGCAAGGTTAGGACACTGGACCACCAGAAACCTCCCGGCCCCATGTAATATAAATCAGCGAGAGCTCCCCCAGAGATCTCCGTCTCAATGCTAACACCCAGCTCCACCCAACAGCCAGCAAGCTCCAGTGCTGGACATCGCAGGCCAAACAACTAGTAAGACAGAAACACAACCCCACCCATTAGCAAAGAGACTGCCCAAAATCATATTAAGTTCACAAACACCTCAAAACACACCATCGGACGTGGCCCTGCCCACCAGAGAGACAAGATTCAGCCCCACCAACCAGAACATGGGCACCAGTCCCCTCAACCACTAAGCCTACACAAGCCACTGAACCAACCTCATCCACTGGGGACAGATACCTAAAACAAAAGGAACTATGAACCTGCAGCCTGTAAAAAGGAGACCCCAAACACAGTAAGTTAAACAAAATGAGAAGACAGAGAAATATGCAGCAGATGAAGGAGTAAGGTAAAAACCCACCAGACCAAACAAATGAAGATGAAATAGGCAGTCAACCTGAAAAAGAATTCAGAGTAATGATAGTAAAGATGATCCAAAATTTTGGAAACAGAATGGAGAAAATACAAGAAACATTTAACAAGGGCCTAGAAGAACTAAAGAGCAAACAAACAATGATGAACAACACAATAAATGAAATGAAAAATTCTCTAGAAGGAATCAACAGCAGAATAACTGAGGCAGAAGAACGGAGAAGTGACCTGGAAGATAAAATAGTGGGAATAAATACCACAGAGCAGAATAAAGAAAAAAAGAATGAAAAGAATTGAGGACAGTCTCAGAGACTTCTGGGACAACATTAAACACACCAACATTCGAATTTTAGGGGTCTCAGAAGAAGAGAAAAAGAAAGCGTCTGAGAAAATATTTGAGGAAATTACAGTCAAAAACTTCCCTAACATGGGCAAGGAAATAGTCAAGTCCAGGAAGCAGAGAGTCCCATACAGGATAAAT
The DNA here is from genome assembly GCF_011762595.2 of Tursiops truncatus. Taxonomy (NCBI): domain Eukaryota; kingdom Metazoa; phylum Chordata; class Mammalia; order Artiodactyla; family Delphinidae; genus Tursiops; species Tursiops truncatus. Next base: position 157,216,209 of record NC_047035.1, on the reverse strand, counting down.
ATAAGGAGAAACACGCCAAGACATATTATTCAAACTATCAAATATTAAATACAAAGAAAAAATATTAAAAGCAGCAAGGGAAAAGCAACAAATAACATACAAGGGAACCCCCATAACATTAACAGCTGATCTTTCAGCAGAAACTCTGCAAGCCAGAAGCAAGTGGCACAATATATTTAAAGTGATGAAAGGGAAAAACCTACAACCAAGATTACTCTACCCAGCAAGGATCTCATTCAGATTTGACAGAGAAATTAAAATGTTTACAGACAAGCAAAAGTTAAGAGAATTCAGCAACCATAAACTAGCTTTACAACAAATGCTAAAGAAACTTCTCTAGGCAGGAAACACAAGAGAAGGAAAAGACCTACAAAAACAAACCCAAAACTATTAAGAAAATGGTAATAGGAACTTACATATCGATAATTACCTTAAATGTAAATGGAATAAATGATCCAACCAAAGACACAGATTGGCTGAATAGATACAAAAACAAGACCTGTATATATGCTGTCTACAAGAGACCCAGTTCAGATCTAGGGACACATACAGACTGAAAGTGAGGGGATGGAAAAAGATATTCCATGAAAATGGAAATCAAAAGTTGGAGTAGCAATTCTCATGTCAGACAAAATAGACTTTAAAATAAAGACTACTACAAGAGACAAAGAAGGACACTACATAATGATCAAGGGATCAATCCAAGAAGATATAACACTTGTAAATATTTATGCACCCAACATAGGGGCACCTCAATACATAAGGCAAGTGCTAACAGCCATAAAAGGGGAAATCGACAGTAACACAATAATAATAGGGGACTTTAACACCCCACTTTCACCAATGGATAGATTATCCAAACAGAAAATAAATAAGGAAACACAAGCACACACACACACACATACACTACCACAAGCAAATTAAATAAATCATTCACTCAACATTCAAAGTATAGAAGACAGAAATTTAAAACAACCTTTGGTGCTACAGAGAAAGTACCATAAGGGAATGAAAAGCAAAGTTTACCCTTTTACCTGTTGCACAAGGATTTAACTAGTAAACATTTAACAAAGAGAAATTAAGTTAAATACCCAGAAACCAACGAGCTACTTATGAACAATTTATTAGAACAAGCTCATCAATGTAGCAAAATGGTGAGAAGATTTATAAGTAGAGATGACAAGCTTAATGAGCCTGGTGAGAGCTGGTTGTCCAAGAAAAGAATCTTAGTTCAACTTTAAAAAATTACCCCAAATTATAAATTTTACGGTATTTTTACAGAGGTACAGGTTTATAGAAATGGGCACAACCTTATCTAGAGAGTAAAAATAAACAATACAATAGTTGGCTTAAAATCATCCACCAATTAAAAAGTGTTCAAACTCAACAACTTTATCTTAATATCAACAATAAACAAATCAACCCCTAGTTTTACACTGAAATAATCTATTAACCAATAGAAGCAATAATGTTAACATGAATAACAAGAACCATTTCTCCTCGCATAAGGTTACATCAGTTACTGATCGCTAACAGCAAATAAACACAATTCAACATTGAATTATTTATTAAGTACACTGTTAACCTAACACAGGCATGCACTCAAGGAAAGATTTTAAAAAGTAAAAGGAACTCAGCAAACACAAACCTTGCCTGTTTACCAAAAACATCACCTCTAGCATAACTAGTATTAGAGGCACACTGCCTGCTCAGTGACAACTGTTAAACTACCGCAGTATCCTGACCATGCAAGGGTAGCATAACCATCTGTTCTCTAAATAAGGACTTGTATGAATGGCCACACAAGGGTTTCACTATCTCTTACTTTCAATCAGTGAAACTGACCTTCCCACGAAGAGGCAGGAATAACAAAATACGATAGGAAGGCCTTCTGGAGCTTTATTAACCCCCAAAAACTAACAAACCCCCAACAGATAACAAAATTTTCACATGGGTTGACAATTTTTTTTTAATAAACAGTTTTTTTCTATTTTTTTATACAGCAAGTTATTAGTCATCAATTTTATACACATCAGTGTATACATATCAATCCCAATTGCCCAATTCATCACACACACACCATCCCCCGCCGCTTTCCCCTCTTGGTATCCATATGTTTGTTCTCTACATGTGTCTCAATTTCTGCCCTGCAAACCGGTTCGTCTGTACCATTTTTCTAGGTTCCACATATATGCGATAATATCTGATATTTTTTTCTCTTTCTAACTTACTTAACTCTGTATGACAGTCTCTAGATCCATCCATGTCTCAACAAATGACCCAATTTCGTTCCTTTTTATGGCTGAGTAATATTCCATTGTATATATGTACCACATCTTCCTTATCCATTTGTCTGTCGATGGGCATTTACATTGCTTCCATGATCTGGCTATTGTAAATAGTGCTGCAATGAACATTGGGGTGCATGCGTCTTCTTGAATTGTTGTTTTCTCTGGGTATATGCCCAGTAGTGGGATTGCTGGATCATATGGTAATTCTATTTTTAGTTTTTTAAGGAACCTCCATACTGTTCACCATAGTGGCTGTATCAGTTTACATTCCCACCAACAGTGCAAGTGAGTTGCACTTTTCTCCCTTTTCTCCTCACCCACTCCAGCATTTGTTGTTTGTAGATTTTCTGATGATGCCCATTCTAACTGGTGTGAGGTGATACCTCATTGTAGTTTTGACTTGCATTTCTCTAATAATTAGTGATGTTGAGCAGCTTTTCATGTGCTTCTTGGCCATCTGTATGTCTTCTTTGGAGAAATGTCAATTTAGGTCTTCTGCCCATCTTTGGATTGGGTTGTTTGTTTTTTTAATATTGAGCTGCATGAGCTGTTTATATATTTTGGAGATTAATCCTTTGTCCATTGATTTGTTTGCAAATATTTTCTCCCATTCTGAGGGTTGTCTTTTCGTCTTGTTTGTAGTTTCCTTTGCTATGCAAAAGCTTTTAAGTTTCATTAGGTCCCATTTGTTTATTTTTGTTTTTATTTCCATGACTCTAGGAGGTGGATCAAAAAAGATCATGCTGTGATTTATGTCAAAGAGTGTTCTTCCTTTGTGTTCCTCTAAGAGTTTTATAGTGTCCAGTCTTACATTTAGATCTCTAATCCAGTTTGAGTTTATTTTTTTGTATGGTGTTAGGGAGTGTTCTAATTTCATTCTTTTACATGTAACTGTCCAGTTTCCCCAGCACCACTTATTGAAGGGACTGTCTTTTCTCCATTGTATATCCTTGCCTCCTTTACCATAGATTAGTTGACCATAGGTGCGGGGGTTTACCTCTGGGCTTTCTATCTTGTTCCACTGATCTATGTTTCTGTTTTTTTTGCGGTACGCGGGCCTCTCACTGCTGTGGCCTCTCCCATTGTGGAGCACAGGCTCCGGACGCGCAGGCTCAGCAGCCATGGCTCACGGGCCCAGCTGCTCCGCGGCATGTGGAATCTTCGCGAACCGGGGCATGACCCTGTGTCCCCTGCATCGGCAGGCGGACTCTCAACCACTGCGCCACCAGGGAAGCCCTAAGTTTCTGTTTTTGTGCCAGTACCATATTGTCTTGATTACTGTAGCTTTGTAGTATAGTCTGAAGTCAGGGAGTCTGATTTCCTCCAGCTCCATTTTTTCCCCTCAAGACTGCTTTGGCTATTCGGGGTCTTTTGTGTCTCCATACAAATTTTAAGATTTTTTGTTCTAGTTCCGTAAAAATTGCAATTGGTAATTTGATACGGATTGCATTGAATCTGTTGATTGCTTTCGGTAGTACACTCATTTTCACAATATTGATTCCTCAAATTCAAGAACATGGTATATCTCTCCATCTGTTGGTATCATGTTTAATTTCTTTCATCAGTGACTTATAGTTTTCTGTATACAGGTCTTTTGTCTCCCTAGGTAGGTTTATTCCTAGGTATTTTATTCTTTTTGTTGCAGTGGTAAATGGGAGTGTTTCCTTAATATCCCTTTCAGATTTTTCATCATTAGTGTATAGGAATGCAAGAGATTTATGTGCATTAATTTTGTATCCTGCAACTTTACCAAATTCATTGTTGATTAGCTCTAGTAGTTTTCTGGTGGCATTTTTAGGATTCTCTATGTACAGTATCATGTCATCTGCAAACAGTGACAGTTTTACTACTTCTTTTTCAATTTGTATTCCTTTTATTTCTTTTTCTTCTCTGAATGCTGAGGCTAGGACTTCCAAAACTATGTTGAATAATAGCGGTGAGAGTGGACATCCTTGTCTCGTTCCTGATCTTAGAGGAAATGCTTTCATTTTTTTCACCATTGAGAATGATGTTTGCTGTGGGTTTGTCATATATGGCCTTTATTATGTTGAGGTAGGTTCCCTCTATGCCCACTTTCTGTAGAGTTTTTATCATAAATCGGTGTTGAATTTTGTCAAAAGCTTTTTCTGCATCTATTGAGATGATCATATGCTTTTTATTCTTCAATTTGTTAATATGGTGTATCACACTGATTGATTTGTGTATATTGAAGAATCCTTGCATCCCTGGGATAAATTCCACTTGACCATGGTGTATGACCCTTTTAATGTGTTGTTGGATTCTGTTTGCTAGTATTTTGTTGAGGATTTTTGCATCTATATTCATCAGTGATGTTGGTCTGTAATTTTCTCTTTTTGTAGTATCTTTGTCTGGTTTTCGTATCAGGGTGATGGTGGCCTCATAGAATGAGTTTGGGAGTGTTCCTTCCTCCACAATATTTTAGAAGAGTTTGAGAAGCATGGGTGTTAGCTCTTCTCTAAATGTTTGATAGAATTAACCTGTGAAGCCATCTGGTCCTGGACTTTTGTTTGCTGGAAGAATTTTAATCAGAGTTTTAATTTCATTACTTGTGACTGGTCTGTTGATATTTTCTATTTCTTCCTGGTTCAGTCTTGGAAGGTTATACCTTTCTAAGAACTTGTCCATTTCTTCCAGGTTGTCCATTTTATTGGCATAGAGTTGCTGGTAGTAGTCTCTTAGGATGCTTTGTATTTCTGCAGTGTCTGTTGTAACTTCTCCTTTTTCATTTCTAATTTTATTGACTTGAGTCCTCTCCCTCTTTTTCCTGATGATTCTGGCTAATAGTTTATCAGTTTTATCTTCTCAAAGAACCAGCTTTTAGTTTTACTGATCTTTGCTATTGTTTTCTTTGTTTCTATTTCATTTATTTCTGCTCTGATCTTTATGACTTCTTTCCTTCTGCTAACTTTGGGTTTTGTTTGTTCTTCTTTCTCTAGTTTCTTTAGGTGTAAGGTTAGATTATTTATTGGAGATTTTTCTTGTTTCTTGAGGTAGGGTTGTATAGTTATAAACTTCCCTCTTAGAACTGCTTTTGCTGCATCCCATAGGTTTTGCATTGTTGTGTTTTCATTGTCATTTGTCTCTAGGTATTTTTTAATTTCCTCCTTGATTTCTTCAGTGATCTCTTGGTTATTTAGTAACGTAGTATTAAGCCTACATGTGTTTGCGTTTTTTACGTTTTTTTCCCCTGTAATTCATTTCTAATCTCATAGCATTGTGGTCAGAAAAGACACTTGGTATGATTTCAATTTTCTTAAATTTACTGAGGCTTGATTTGTGATCCAAGATGTGATCTATCCTGGAGAATGTTCCATGCGCACCTGAGAAGAAAGTGTAATCTGCTGTTTTTGGATGGAGTGTCCTATAAATATCAATTAAATCTATCTGGTCTATTGTGTCATTTAAAGTTTCTGTTTCGTTAATTATTTTCATTTTGGATGATCTGTCCATTGGTGTAAGTGAGGTGTTAAAGTCCCCCACTATTACTGTGTTATGGTCGATTTCCTCTTTAATAGTTGTCAGCAGTTGCCTTATGTATTGAGGTGCTCCTATGTTGGGTGCATATATATTTGTAATTGTTATATCTTCTTCTTGGATTGATCCCTTGATCATTATGTAGTATCCTTCCTTGTCTCTTGTAACATTCTTTATTTTAAAGTCTATTTTATCTGAGTATTGCTACTACAGCTTTCTTTTGACTTCCATTTGCATGGAATATCTTTTTCCATTCCCTCACTTTCAGTCTGTATGTGTCCCTAGGTCTGAAGCGGGTCTCTTGTAGACAGCATATATATGGGTCTTGCTTTTTGTATCCATTCAGCAAGTTTGTGTCTTTTGGTTGGAGCATTTAACCCATTCATGTTTAAGGTAATTATCGATATGTATGTACCTATGACCATTTTCTTAATTATTTTGCGTTTGTTTTTGTAGGTGCTTTTCTTCTCTTGTGTTTCCCACTTAGAGAAGTTCCTTTAGCATTTGTTGTAGAGCTGGTTTGGTGGTGCTGAATTCTCTTAGCTTTTGCTTGTCTGTAAAGCTTTTGACTTCTCCATCGAATCTGAATGAGATCCTTGCCGGGTGGAGTAATCTTGGTTGTAGGTTCTTCCCTTTCATCACTTTAAGTATATCATGCTACTCCCTTCTGGCATGTAGAGTTTCTGCTGAGAAATCAGTGTTAACCTTATGGGAGTTCCGTTGTATGTTATTTGTCATTTTTCCCTTGCTGCTTTCAATAATTTTTCTTTATCTTTAATTTTTGCCAATTTGATTACTATGTGTCTCAGTGTGTTTCTCCTTGGGTTTATCCTGTATGGGACTCACTGCGCGTCCTGGACTTGGGTGGCTATTTCCTTTCCCATGTTGGGGAAGTTTTCTACTATAATCTCTGAAAATATTTTCTCTGGTCCTTTCTGTCTCTCTTCTCCTTCTGGAACCCCTATAATGCAAATGGTATTGCGTTTAATGTTGTCCCAGAGGCCTCTTAGGCTGTCTTCATTTCTTTTCATCCTTTTTTCTTTATTCTGTTCTGCAGCAGTGAACTACACCATTCTGTCTTCCAGGTCACTTATCCATTCTTCTGCCTCAGTTATTCTGCTATTGATTCCTTCTCGTAGTTTTCATTTCAGGTATTGTATTGTTCATCTCCATTTGTTTGTTCCTTAATTCTTCTAGCTCTTTGTTAAACATTTCTTGCATCTTCTCGATCTTTGTCTCCATTGTTTTTCCGAGGTCCTGGATCATCTTCACTATCATTATTCTGAATTCTTTTTCTGGATGGCTGCCTATCTCCACTTCATTTAGTTGTTTTTCTGGGGTTTCACCTTGTTCCTTCATCTGGTACATAGCCCTCTGCATTTTCATCTTGTCTTTCTGTGAATGTGGTTTTTGTTCCACAGGCTGCAGGATCATAGTTCTTCTTGTTTCTCCTGTCTTCCCTCTGGTGGATGAGGCTATCTAACTGGGTTGACAATTTTGGTTGGGGTGACCTTGGAGAACAAAAAAGTCTCTGAGTGATTAAAGTCTAGACATACTAGTCAAAATATATGATCACTTATTGTTCCAAAAATTGACCAACAGACCAAGTCACCCTAGGTATAACAGTGCAAACCTATTCTAGAGTTCATATCGATGATGTATTTGTTGTAAAAGGTTTACCATCTCGATGTTGGATGAAGACACCCCAATGGTGTAACCACTATTAAAGGTTCATTTGTTCAATGATTAAAGTCCTACGTGATCTGATCTCGGACTCGAATAATACAGGTTGGTTTCTATTATATATTTCTCCCAGGATGAAAAGATAAATGAGGCTCACTTTATAAAATCATCTTAAAACCAATTAATGATATAATCTTAAGTTAATTAATATATACAAATCTTACACAAGAACAGGGTTTGTTAGAGTGGCAGAGCCCGATAATTGCATAAAACTTAAACCTTTATAACCAGAGTTTCAAATCCTCTCCCTAACAAAATGTTTATAATTAACACCTTAATATTCATTATCCCTATTCTTCTAGCTGTGGCATTCCTCACATTAATTGAATGAAAAGTTCTAGGCTACATGCAACTTTGAAAAGGACCAAATATCACTGGACCATATGACCTATTACAACCTATTGCCATGCAGTCAAATTATTCATTAAAGAACCATTACAACGAGCTACATCTTCCATTTCCGTATTTATCATAGCACCCATTCTAGTCCTAACTTTAGACCTAACCATACGAATCCCTCTACCTTACCCCCTCATTAATATCAACTTAAAGAGTATTATTTATACTAGCTGCGTCAAGCCTAGCTGTCTATACTATCCTCTGATCCAGATGAGCTTCCAATTCAAAATATGCACTAATCAGAGCTCTATGAGTGGTAGCACAATCTCAGATGAACTAACACTAGCGATTACTCTTCTATCAGTCCTTTTATTGATAATAAATGGATCCTTTACTCTCTCAACCCTCATTTATGAAGAATCTTCCCATCAGGACCCCTAGCCATAATATGATTTATCTCTACTCTAGCAGAAACTAATCGAGCCCCCTTCGACCTAACAGAAGGAGAATCTGAACTCGGGCTTCAAAGTAGAATATGCAGGCCCATTCGCTATATTTTTCTTAGGAGAATATGCCAACATCATCATAATATTTTCAAAACAATCCTTTTTCTAGGAGCATTCCACAACCCCTCCACACCAGAAGGATATACAACCAACTTTATTATCAAAACACTATTATTAACAATTTCTTTCCTATGAATCCGAACGTCCTAGCCTTGATTCGAATACAATCAACTTATACTGTACATCTGCTTTGAAGAAATTTCCTACGGCTAACACTATCCCTAAGCATACGACACGTCTCACCACATATCATAACATCAAGCATAACCCCACAACATAAGAAATAGGTCTGATAAAACAGTTACTTTGATAGAATAAATAATAGAGGTTTCAACCCTCCTATTTCTAGAATCATGGGAATTGAACCTACCCTTAAGAATTCAAAATTGTTCATGCTACCGCATTACACTACATTCTATAGTAAGGTCAGCTAAATAAGCTACCTGGCCCATCCCCCGAAAATGTTGGTTTGGATCCTTCCCGTACTAATAAATCCTATCACCTTTATCATTATCTTAACAACCATCATCTCAGGAACCATAATTGTAATAACCAGCTCCCACTGATTGCTTATCTGAATCAGATTTGAAATATACCTACCATTATTCCATCATAATAAAAAAGTTTAATCCACAAGCCACAGAAGCATCCACTAAATACTTTCTGACACAAGTCACTACATCAATATTACTTATAATAGCTATTATCATTAATCTATTATATTCCAACCAATGAACTGTTACAGAAATCTTTAGCCCAATGGCATCAATAATCATAACAGTAGCCCTAATCATAAAACTAGGACTCTCTCCATTCCACTTCTGAGTACCTGAAGTCACACAAGGCATCTCATTAATAGCAGGCTTAATTTTATTAACTTGACAAAAACTTACACCCCATCAGTATTATATCAAATTTCACCTAAATTTAATACTATCTACATCTGTACTATAATATTAACCTAAATTTAATACTATCTACATCCATACTATCATTTATAATTGGGGGATACGGCAGCCTAAACAAAACCCAATTACGGAAAATCATAGCTTACACATCAATTGCCCATATAGGATGAAAAACAGTCATTATATGGTATAATCCAAGTATAACTATCCCAAACCTAATTTATATCATAATAACACTTACCATATTTATATTATTCATTTATAGCTCAGCCACCACCACACTATCACTATCACTATCACATACATGAAATAAAATACCCATTATTACGACCTTTATTCTCATCACGCTGCTGTGTATGTGTGTGTGTGTGTGTGTACATATACATATATATATATCAAACAGAGGTCTGCCTCGAGTCTCTACTTATGGGTTAGTAATGGTCCTTCAACTGATTCTAAGACCTGAGACAGTTCACAGGACCCCTTGATTAAAGGGGAGGGAGGGTGGTCAGAAACCCTGAAGAAAACTCTGTGGTAACATTACAGGATGCTATATATCTTCCTAGTTGTCTACAGGTGCTCACTAGTGCAAATGTGCACCAGAGAAAGGAAAATCCTGAAACCTTTATAGGACTGGATAGTGGCACTGAACTATCCCTGAGCTAACAGTCAAAGGGGATGCTTATGGTGGGGGGAGGTCCCATAGAAAATGGTGTTCTGGCCCAAATCCATGTCACAGTAAGTCTCATGGATCTGCGAACCCATTCTGCAATTATTCTCCCCAGCTCCCGAGTATGTAGTTGGAATAGATATTCTTGGTGTCTGACAGATGCCCACACTGGATCCCTGAACCATGCAGTTAAGGCTAGTATGGCAAGGAAGGTCAAGAGGAAACCTTGAAGTTTCTCCTCTTAAGTAATGCAAAAGGATATAAATAGTAAACAAAATAGAATCCATGAGAACAATATCTTACCAAATAGGGAATATCAAAAAAATAAATTATAAATAAATTATAAAAAGGAACCAAAGGGAAATGCTGGAATTGAAAAGCACAATAACTGAAATAAAAAATTCACTAGAGGGGCTCAACAGCAGATTTGAACAGACAGAATAAATAATAAGTGAACTTAAAATGGTTCAATTGAGATTATCCAGTCTGAGAAACAGAAATAAAAAGGAACGAAGAAAAATGAACAGAGTCTAAGAGGCCTGCAAGGCACCATGAAGCTTACACATAATGAGAATTCCAGAAGGAGAGGATTAAAAGGGCAGAACTTAAATCAGTGGTTGCCAGGGGCTGGGGTGAATGGGCAATGAGTTTCTTTTGGGGTTGTAAAAATGTTCCGGAATTAGATCGTGGTGTTGTTGGCACATTATGAATATACTAAAGAAACATTTAATTATACACCTTACAATGGTTAAAATAGTGAACTTTTCATTATATAAACTTTACTTCAATAAAAAGAAATCATCATCTCAGTTCCTCCTGTCTGCCCACACTCATTATATGCCCTCATGCTAAGCCACACTGGATCCAATTCACTCAGCGCCCAATCTCCTTGCTTATACTATTCCCATGCCTTCTGTCTTGGTCTCTCTTTGTCCCCTCTATCTCAAAAAATCTTATTCAAGTTTCAAAATCTGCTCAAAGCCTGTCATGATTCTCATTCCCATAGCAACTATTGCAATTCTTCAAAATTTTATAGTGTGGAAGTGGGTAGCTATTGAGAAACCTTGGGTAAAGCAGTCTGATCTCAACTGGAAAGTTTTGGGAAGGATCATTTTTAAAAGGTTGGTAAAAAACACATGTAACATTTACCATCTCAGCCATTTTTAAGTGTACATTTCAGTAGTGTTCGTTATATGCACACTGCATAATAGCTAAGCAGCACTAAACCCTGATTTGTGAAGTCTTCCCCAACCCCCTATTTGGAATCAATCACTCCTCCCTCTGTGATCCTATAGCATTTGGGGCATACTCCCATTCTAGGGTTTGACCACATTTCTTTCTGGTTAGTTCTTGTTTCTGTCCCCCTCACTAATTTGTGAGCTCCCTGAGGGCAGGGCTTATGGCAACTTCATCTCTGAGTGACACTAACTGAATGCTTGTCGAGGGAAAAATTAAGAGTTGAAGAAGACAGAATCCTGTACCCAAAATGGTAAGGACTGGAGACATGAAGGAAGAGAAGCAAAGGATGACTGTGTTCATCACCCAGGCTTCCTCCTCTTCCTGTACATCTGGGCCTAACAGCTTGCTCAGCCTTGGCCAACAACAGGGACCACGGGAATCACTCCATGTGTTCCAGGGTCCTGTCAGCTGCTGGCCTCAAGGAAACTTTTTACCTCCAGAACAGTTTCTTCCATGTTAATGTCCCACAGCAGCTGAACTGCCATTATCCAAAGCTAACTGTTTTGTGCATGAAGATTCAGTCTCTTTCTAGCATCCAGCTATCCTGGACTCTAGGACCATAGGAAACATCCTTGAGTATGTTTCTCACCATCTTCACCTGCTCGCCACCTCATACAACTAACACACAAGAAAATAACCATGTGGCAAAATCATTTTGGGGTTATCCAGACACTATTTCTCCAGAAAAGGGATTAAAAAGCCCCTTGCTTCTCTCCTGCCCCTTCAATCCTGCTGCCCCCGCCTTGATGTCTACAGAACTTGTTGTCTTTGGAAGCAGAGGTTTAACATAGGAGTAAAGTCCTGTGAGTTTTTCTACTGCTTTCTTCAGCTTTTGCTAAAGGCTAAGAGAGGAGGCTGAACAAAGGAACCAAAATGAAACTTTTTGATCATCTGTGTTTTTCCAGTTAATCTTGCTCCCCACTAAGGGATCATGAGTTGGCTGCATCACTCTGTCCCTAAGTGATGAATATCCATTTGCCAGATGGCCGGGCATGAACCGGATGGCCTGGCATTTCATTTCTTCCTGTCCAGTAACATGAGAAAATTCAAACCAGACACTGAAATGCCCTTTTTCTTTTATTAAAAACATTGCTTAAGTGTGTAGCTGGGCACTCTGCGAGTGAACGTCAATATTTCTGAACCTTTGAGTGCTGGAAACAGTGATAGAACTACCATTCTAGAAGTGCCAGACAGTTATATAATCTGAGTCTGAACTAGTGATTCTCAACCCTGGCAGCCCATTAGGAACAACTGGGGAGCTATAAATAAAAGGATGCCTGCCAGTCTGCCCCCTTCTTACCTGAATGGGGCAGCAACAAAGGCATTAAAAACAAAGCAAAACATCAAATCAAGCCAAAGCAAAACAAAACACCTTCCCTATGATGAGAATATGCAGGAAGAATTGAGAAGTCACTGCTCTGAGGGTAACATAGGCTGTTTACCTTCAGAATAAACACTTTATCTTGGGGAGCCCCCTGGGTAAGAAGATATACACTGAGGTACTTGGAGCACCTCTGAATATTGGTAAACTGATCCAAATGCAAATAGCTTAGACTATGTTAGCTATCTATTGCTGTGTAACAAAGTACCACATACTTAGTAATAACTGTGAGATAATACACGTTTCATTGCCTCAAAGCAAGACATGTTTATTATCTCGCAGTTTCCATGGGTCAGGTGTGTCTGGGCATGGCTTAGCTGGATTCTCTGCTTCAGGGACTGTCACGAGGATGCAAGTGAGCAGCTGGCCAGGGTGGGGGTCTATCTGAAGGCTCAACCTTATTTCCAAGCTCACATGGGTTACTGGTAAGATTGGTTCCTTGCAGGCTGTTGACCTGCGGCCCTTAGTTCCTAGCTGGCAGTTGACTGTTGGCTGCCCTCAATTCCTTGCCACATGGGCTGCTCCAGAATGACTGTTTACTTCATCAAAGCATACAGGCCAAGAGGGCAATAGGGAAAGTCCCCAAGTAAGATGTAAGTTACAGTCTTGCATAACCTAATCAAGGAAGTGCTATCTGCAACTATACTCCAATTCAAAAAAACTCAATTAAATAATAAAACGAAATGAAAGAACCTAAACCAAGATGGCGGAGTAGAAAGACATGCTCTCACTCCCTCTTGTGAGAACACCAGAATCACAAGTAGCTGCTGGACAGTCATCGACAGGAAGACACTGGAACTCACCAAAAAAGATACCCCACATCCAAAGACAAAGGAGAAGCAACAATGAGGTGGTAGGAGGGGCACAATCACAGTAAAATCTAATCCCATAGCTGCTTGGTGGGTGACTCACAGACTGGAGAACACTTATACCACATAAGTCCACTGACTGGAGTGAAGGTTCGGAGCCCCAGGTCAGGCTTCCCAAGCTGGGGGTCTGGCAACTGGAGGAGGAATTCCTAGAGAATCAGACTTTGAAGGCTAGTGAGATCTGATTGCAGGACTTCGACAGGACTCGGGGAAACAGAGACTCCACTCTTGGAGGGCACACACAAAGCAGTGTGCACAGTGGGACCCAGGGGAAGGAGGAGTGACCCCAGGGGAGAATGAACCAGACCTACCTGCTAGTGTTGGAGGGTCTCCTGCAGAGGTGGGGGGTGGCTGTGGCTCACCATGGGGACAAGGACAATGGCAGCATTAGTTCTGGTAGTACTCCTTGGTGTGAGCCCGCCCAGAGTCTGCCATTAGCCCCACCAAAGAGCCCAGGTAGGCTCCAGTGTTGGCCTGCCTCAGGCCAAACAAGCAACAGGGAGGGAACCCAGTTCCACCCATCAGCAGTCAAGCAGATTAAAGTTTTACTGAGCTCTGCCCACCAGAGCAACAGTCAGCTCTACCCACCACCAGTCCCTCCCATCAGTAAACCTGCACAAGCCTCTTAGATAGCCTCATCCACCAGAGGGCAGACAGGAGAAACAAGAAGAACTACAATCCTGCAGCCTGTGGAACAAAAACCACATTCACAGAAAGATAGACAAGATGAAAATGCAGAGGGCTATGTACCAGATGAAGGAACAAGGTGAAACCCCAGAAAAACAACTAAAGGAAGTGGAGATAGGCAGCCATCCAAAAAAAGAATTCAGAATAATGATAGTGAAGATGATCCAGGACCTCGGAAAAACAATGGAGACAAAGATCGAGAAGATGCAAGAAATGTTTAACAAAGAGCTAGAAGAATTAAGGAACAAACAAATGGAGATGAACAATACAATACCTGAAATGAAAACTACGAGAAGGAATCAATAGCAGAATAACTGAGGCAGAAGAACGGATAAGTGACCTGGAAGAGAGAATAGTGGAATTCACTGCTGCGGAACAGAATAAAGAAAAAAGAATGAAAAGAAATGAAGACAGCCTAAGAGACCTCTGGGACAACATTAAACGCAATACCATTTGCATTATAGGGGTTCCAGAAGGAGAAGAGAGACAGAAAGGACCAGAGAAAATATTTTCAGAGATTATAGTAGAAAACTTCCCCAACATGGGAAAGGAAATAGCCACCCAAGTTCAGGAAGCGCAGTGAGTCCCATAAAGGATACACCCAAGGAGAAAAACGCCAAGACAAACAGTAATTAAATTGGCAAAAATTAAGTACAAAGAAAAACTATTGAAAGCAGCAAGGGAAAAATGACAAATAACATACAATGGAACTCCCATAAGGTTAACAGCTGATTTCTCAGCAGAAACTCTACAAGCCAGAAGGGAGTGGCATGATATACTTAAAGTGATGAAAGGGAAGAACCTACAACCAAGATTACTCTACCCAGCAAGGATCTCATTCAGATTCGATGGAGAAGTCAAAAGTTTTACAGACAAGCAAAAGCTAAGAGAATTCAGCACCACCAAACCAGCTTTACAACAAATGCTAAAGGAACTTCTCTAAGTGGGAAACACAAGAGAAGAAAAGCACCTACAAAAACAAACGCAAAATAATTAAGAAAATGGTCATAGGTACATACATATCGATAATTACCTTAAACGTGAATGGATTAAATGCTCCAACCAAAAGACACAAACTTGCTGAATGGATACAAAAAACAAGACCCATATATATGCTGTCTACAAGAGACCCACTTCAGACCTAGGGACACATACAGACTGAAAGTGAGGGAATGGAAAAAGATATTCCATGCAAATGGAAGTCAAAAGAAAGCTGTAGTAGCAATACTCAGATAAAATAGACTTTAAAATAAAGAATGTTACAAGAGACAAGGAAGGATACTATATAATGATCAAGGGATCAATCCAAGAAGAAGATATAACAATTATAAATATATATGCGCCCAACATAGGAGCACCTCAATACATAAGGCAACTGCTGACAGCTATTAAAGAGGAAATCGACCATAACACAGTAATAGTGGGGGACTTTAACACCTCACTTACACCAATGGACAGATCATCCAAAATGAAAATAATTAACGAAACAGAAACTTTAAATGACACAATAGACCAGATAGATTTAATTGATATTTATAGGACACTCCATCCAAAAACAGCAGATTACACTTTCTTCTCAGGTGCGCATGGAACATTCTCCAGGATAGATCACATCTTGGATCACAAATCAAGCTGCAGTAAATTTTAAAAAATTGAAATCATATCAAGCATCTCTTCTGACCACAATGCTATGAGATTAGAAATGAATTACAGGGGAAAAAACGTAAAAAACACAAACACATGGAGGCTAAACACTATGTTACTAAATAATCAAGAGATCACTGAAGAAATCAAAGAGGAAATTTAAAAATACCTAGAAACAAATGACAATGGAAACACAGCAATCCAAAACCTACGGGATGCAGCAAAAGCAGTTCTAAAAGGGAAGTATATAGCTATACAAGCCTACCTCAAGAAACAAGAAAAATCTCAAATAAATAATCTAACCTTATACCTAAAGAAACTAGAGAAAGAAGAACAAACAAAACCCAAAGTTAGCAGAAGGAAAGAAGTCATAAAGATCAGAGCAGAAATAAATGAAATAGAAACAAAGAAAACAATAGCAAAGATCAATAAAACTAAAAGCTGGTTCTTTGATAAGATAAACAAAATTGATAAACCATTAGCCAGACTCATCAAGAAAAAGAGGGAGAGGACTCAAATCAATAAAATTAGAAATGAAAAAGAAGTTACAACAGACACTGCAGAAATACAAAGCATCCTAAGAGACTACTACCAGCAACTCTATGCCAATAAAATGGGCAAACTGGAAGAAATGGACAAATTCTTAGAAAGGTATAACCTTCCAAGCACCAGAAAGAAACAGAAAATATGAACAGAACAATCACAAGTAATGAAATTGAAACTGTGATTAAAAATCTTCCAACAAACAAAAGTCCAGGACCAGATGACTTCACAGGTGAATTCTGTCAAACATTTAGAGAAGAGCTAACACCCATGCTTCTCAAACTCTTCTAAAATATTGTGGAGGAAGGAACACTCCCAAACTCATTCTATGAGGCCACCATCACCCTGATATGAAAACCAGACAAAGATACTACAAAAAAAGAAAATTACAGACGAATATCACTGATGAATATAGATGCAAAAATCCTCAACAAAATATTAGCAAACAGAATCCAACAACACATTAAAAGGATCATACACCAATACCAAGTGGGATTTATCCCAGGGATGCAAGGATTCTTCAATATAGGCTAATTAGTCAATGTGATAAACCATATTATTAAATTGAAGAATGAAAACCATATGATCATCTGAATAGATGCAGAAAAAGCTTTTGACAAAATTCAACACCCATTTACGATAAAAACTCTACAGAAAACAGGCACAGAGGGAACCTACCTCAATATAATAAAGGCCATAGATGACAAACCCACAGCAAACATCATCCTCAATGGTGAAAAACTGAAAGCATTTCCTCTAAGATCAGGAATGAGACAAGGATGTCCACTCTCACCACTATTATTCAACATAGTTTTGGAAGTCCTAGCCATGGCATCAGAGAAGAAAAGGAAATAAAAGAAATACAAATTGGAAAAGAAGAAGTAAAACTGTCACTGTTTGCAGATGACATGACACTATACACAGAGAATCCTAAAAATGCCACCAGACAACTACTAGAGCTAATCAACAATGAATTTGGTAAAGCTGCAGGATACAAAATTAATGCACATAAATCTCTTGCATTCCTATACACTAATGATGAAAAATCTGAAAGAGAAATTATGGAAACACTCCCATTTACCACTGTAACAAAAAGAATAAAATACCTAGGAATAAACCTACGTAGGGAGACAAAAGATATGTATGCAGAAAACTGTAAGACACTGATGAAAGAAATTAAAGATGATACAAACAGATGGAGAGATAAACCATGTTTTTGGATTGGAAGAATCAATATTGTGAAAATGACTATACTACCCAAAGCAATCTACAGATTCAATGCAATCCCTATCAAATTACCAATGGCATTTTTTACAGAACTAGAACAAATCATCTTAAAATTTGTATGGAGACACAAAGGACCCCAAATAGCCAAAGCTGTCTTGAGGGAAAAAACGGAGCTGGAGGAATCAGACTCCCTGACTTCAGAGTATACTACAAAGCTACAGTAATCAAAACAATATGGTACTGGCACAAAAAATAGAAACATAGATCAATGGAACAAGATAGAAAGCCCAGAGATAAACCCACATACCTATGGCCAACTAGTCTATGACAAAGGAGGCAAAGATATACAATGGAGAAAAGACAGTCTCTTCAATAAGTGGTGCCGGGAAAACTAGACAGCTACATGTAAAAGAATGAAATTAGAACACTCCCTAACACCATACACAAAAATAAACTCAAAATGGATTAGAGACGTAAATGTAAGACCGGACACTATAAAACTCTTAGAGGAAAACATAGGAAGAACATTCTTTGACATTAATCACAGCAAGATCTACTTGATCCATCTCCTAGAGTAATGGAAACAAAAATAAACAAATGGGACCTAATGAAACTTAAAAGCTTTTGCACAGCAAAGGAAACCATAAACAAGATGAAAAGACAACCCTCAGAATGGGAGAAAATATTTGCAAACGAATCAATGGACATAGGATTAATCTCCAAAATATATAAACAGCTCATGCAGCTCAATATTAAAGAAACAAACAACCCAATCCAAAAATGGGCAGACCTAAATAGACATTTCTCCAAAGACATACAGATGGCCAAGAAGCACATGAAAAGCTGCTCAACATCACTAATTATTAGAGAAATGCAAATCAAATCTACAATGAGGTATCACCTCACACCAGTTAGAATGGGCATCATCAGAAAATCTACAAACAACAAATGCTGGTAAGGGTGTGGGGAAAAGGGAACCCTCTTGCACTGTTGGTGGGAATATAAATTGATACAGCCACTATGGGGAACAGGATGGAGGTTCCTTAAAAAACTAAAAATAGTATTCCATATGATCCACCAATTCCACTACTGGGAATATACCCAGAGAAAACCATAATTCAAAAAGACACATGCACCCCAATGTTCATTGCAGCACTATTTACAATAGCCAGGTCATGGAAGCAACCTAAATGCCCATTGACAGACGAATGGATAAAGAAGATGTGGTACATATATACAATGGAATATTACTCAGCCATAAAAAGGAATGAAATTGAGTCATTTGTTGAGACGTGGATGGACCTAGAGACTGTCATACAGAGTGAAGTAAGTCAGAAAGAGAAAAACAAATATCGTTATTAATGCATGTATGTGGAACCTAGAAAAATGGTACAGATTAACCAGTTTGCAGGGCAGAAGTTGAGACAGAGATGTAGAGAACAAACGTATGGATACCAAGGGGGAAAAACCGCGGTGGGGTTGGGGTGGTGGTGTGCTGAATTGGGCGATTGGGATTGACATGTATACACTGATGTGTATAAAACTGATGACTAATAAGAACCTACAGTATAAAAAAAAAAACAACTAGTAGTAAACTTTCTTTGGGTTATTTGTATGGAAATATGTTAACATAAATGTGTCAGACATTACATGAAATTTCTAAAAATCTTATATGTTCTGGTATAACATTATGTCATAATTCTAGTTATTACTTTAAAATGTATATCTCAGAAATAACTAAATTTCCTTGTCAATTGCAAAAAAAAAAAAGAAGTTTGTTATATTTGATACTATTGTAAAGGTTTTTTTTTTAATTTCTTTTTTGGATAGTTTGTTGTTATTATATAGAAACACAATTGGTTTTTGTATGCTGATTTTGTATCCTGCAACTTTACTGAATTCATTTATTAGTTCCAACTGTTTTTTAGTGTAGTCTTTGTGTTTACTATATTTAAGATCATGTCATCTGGAAACAGAGACAATTTTATCTTTTCCTATTTGGATATCTTTTATGTCTTTTTTTTTCTATGGCTATGACTTCCAATACAATGTTAGAAGGTGTGAGAGTGGGCATACTCCTCTTTTTTCTGATCTTAGAAGAAAAGCTTTCAGTTCTTAGTGTTGAGTATAATGTTAGCTGTGGGCTGGTCATATGTGGCCTTTATTATGTCCTACTGACACATTTTTATCACTGTTTCCACCATTTCCATGGCTGGGTATTTTTATGAAGGACAACTGGTAACCTTGGAAGTAGCTGAAAGTCACAGAAGCACTGAAAACACATTTATTGTCCCTTGATGTTATCCAACATCCAACAAAGAATCTGTAAGATTCCATTAAAAGCACATAGAAATCCAGGGTAAAAGGGAACTTAAGATTCTGGAGGTCAACTCCATATCCAGAACCCTTCTTTAGCTCTCTCTTACTTGGGGCTATAATAGCAGAATACTACAGACTACGGGGCTTAAACAACAACCTTTTTCTTTTCACAGTTCTAAGAAGCTCAGAAGTCCAAGTTTGAGGCCCTGGCAGATCTTGTGTCTGATGAGGACCCTTTTGCTGGATTGCAGATGGCTGTCTTCTCATATCCTCAAGTGACAGAGAGCAAAGAGAGAGGAAGCAAGCTCTCTGTGTAACTTATTACAAGGGTACTAGTTCCCTCATGAGGGCTCCACCCTCATGAACTAATAACCTCCCCAAGACCCCATCTGCAAATACCATCACAGTGGGGATCAGAGTTTCAACATATGAATTTGGCGGGGACACAAACATTCAGTCTATAGCATTCTCCACTGCTGTCCAGGATCCACGGGCAAACTTCCAATGATGGAGAGAATGCTTCCCAAGCAGAAGGCCATCGTTGTGAGAGGCAAACCACAATGCTGAGGTTAATTCTTGTTCCTCATAAATGCTTTCTCTACGATGCTGTGGAGATGATTCAGCTTCTCTGTACTAGTGTCCCCATCAGTAAATTTAAAAATCAATCAATCTATCTATTATCCTTATATCTGTTATTTGCTCTCCAGCATAGCCACTGGAAAATACATCAAGACGACTGTTTTTTTTTTTACACTTGCTCAAGTACATGGATCTCTTCCAAAGAGCAGTTCTACCTAAACCCCACCTTGCCGTTTGCAGGCAGCACTTAAAACAGGCTTTCTTCATTAAGTGTGACTTTCCTTTGGATCCCCCAAGGCAGTTTTTTACTTAGAGTTTATGTCAATAACTCAGACCCAAGTGTTCAGTTTGGAAGATGGAGGTTATTGTAAATCTCTGGGTTACCGAATCCAAGGCCAAGTGCAAAGTTTTTCTAAGCATCAGATGGAGGGAGGGGACCCTAGCCCTTCCATTGACAGCCCTTCCATTGACAGGTAACCCCTGTCAATGTCCCAGAGGCATAAGCCTTTACACCCACCCAGTCTGCCTGCTTGCCAAGAAGCGTACATCACGGGGACTTTGGAGAAGAAAACGACACATCAGTTTGAGAGACATGATTTTTTTTAAATCTCCATAAATTTTTTCTTGTTTTGGTCATGAGCATCAGTGATGATGAGTAGAATATTTGTCCTGCCGCCACGACAGAATGTTCATCCATCCATCATCCACCCCAGCAAGCAGTTTGAGGCTGGACCTTCAGCAGCCCTACCTTATCTGCACACCATGACGGATGGCCCACCAGTGGCACGGAGTGGGGTCACTGATGGGGGATAGGAGGCCTCAGGGGTGGGGGGAGCCACAACTGGCTTTCAGCTAAGAAAGAATGGGAGGATTCTCCCACAGTCTAACTCGCATCACCTGCTTTTAAAATTGTTAGTTATGCTTGTACATGTTTTCAACTCATGCTGTTCGTCACTTCTTAATTTTACTTTTTCACTGCGACCTTCAAGGATTGGATTATTGTTCCTTTCTTTGGAAGGTGGTGGTGGGAAAAAAAGGGAAAATTATAACCCACAAAGTATGACAAACAAAAATTAACCACAGGGCATTTCACAAACAACTATTCTTACATCTCTGAAGAAAAGGCGCTACTCTCAACTCATTTTTACCATTTTGATGTCAGACACCAAGTGCCAACAAGCCAACAGGTTGTACACTTCAAGTGCTTCCCATTTTCTGGCTGTCAAATAATCAAGTATCAGCAAGGTTTTGGCTGGGAAGGTCACCAGCTCCTCTTTCCTGGAAACTCAGCCTGTGAAGATTTAAGCCCTCCCTTTCCTTATTTTCCCTTCCAAAATACCGCGATTGATATATGCAGGTGTTTCCAGCTCTTTCTCACTAACTGTTTAGTGAGAAAGAGATAGTTTTTCATCAGACTAAAAAGAGACATAAACAATATCTCAAAAGGAGAACAAATTCTAACATCTCCCTGAATAGATCATGATTTCTCTCACCCTATGAACTCTGACCTCCTCTAGAATAATGGAAAATTTGACAGTTTTCCCTTTGCCTCCATGCCTCCCTATTGGCTAATTCACATGCATAAGTTTATACTCTTAAGAATACCCTTTAGGAACCCTCCTACACTGTTGGTGGGTCACATGGAAAACAGTATGGAGGTTCCTTAAAAAGCTAAAAATAGAGTGGCCATATGATCCAGCAATCCCATTCTTGGGCATGTATCTGGAGAAAACTCTAATTTGAAAATATACATGCACCCCAATGTTCATAGCAGTACTATTTACAATAGCCAAGACATGGAAGCAACCTAAACGTTCATTAACAGACGAATGGATAAAGATGTGGTATGTATATACAATGGAATATTCCTTATCCATAAAAAAGAATGAAATAATGCCAATTGAAGCAACATGAATGGACCTAGAGATTATCATACTAAGGGAAGTAAATCAGAGAAATACAACTATCATATGACCTTGATTATATGTGGAATCTGAAGTATGATACAAATGAACTTATTTACAAAACAAACAGACTCACAGACATAGAAAACAAACTTATGGTTACCGGGGGGAAAGGGGGTGGGGGAGGGATAAATTCAGACTTTGGGATTAGCAGATACAAACTCCTATATATAAAACAGATAAACAATAAGGTCCTACTGTAGAGCACAGGAAATATATCCGATCTTATAATAAATCATAATGGAAAAGAATATGAAAAAGAATCTATACATATGTAACTGAATCGGTTTGCCATACACCAGAAACTAACACAACATTGTAAATCAACTATACTTTAATTAAAAAGAAAAAGAATACCCTTTAGTTTAGATTAACAGAAGTCTATACCATTTCAGGTTCCCTTTATAATTTTTCTGCCACTTCTCTTCACTGTGTATTTTCCTTACTGGACCCACTGTCCCTTCTTCCCATCTCTCAATAGATTTGGAGGACAGACGTTGCTGGGAAACACAGAGCTCTGTGATATTTTCAGCCTCCTCCTTAGGAGGAGAGCTAGCACTTAGCTTCTCATTCCAGTCCCTCTCATAGAAGCTGGATACATACTGCATTCCCAGAACTCTCCAGTGTGTTGGGATGGAACATAAAAATAACGTTTTCCCCTGCAGGGGACAGATCTTGATTAGAAATCTTGAAATATTTTCTCAATTTCGTTTTCCATGAAAGGGGCTAGATCTTAAACTCTGCAGCTGGCAAATAGCCAAATGGGTTTTCAGTGTGTAGGCCCTGACATCTCATGAGAACAATTCAAAATGCTCACAAAAATCTTTCGTTTCAGGAGCTTAGTTTAGGGAGTTGGAGTGGATCCACCCATTCCTGGGCCATGATCCTGCTAATAAGAGTGCACATGTCATCGTGTTCAGTGATTGATGCAAATGGAATCCAGCACCTAAAGGTGTTGGAATTCCGCCACATAGTTTTCCTTAGATCTGATTCATCTTGCATAACCGAAAGTTTATATCCACCAAATAGCAATTCCCCAGATCCCTTTCACCCTGCCCCTGGCAAATACCATTCTACTCTCTCCTTCTATGAGTTTGACTATTTTGTTAAGAGGGTAAATCTCATGTTAAATGTTTCTATCATAATAAACAAAATAAAACCCATTCCTTGTCTTGGGCAGAGGGCTTGGTGATCTGGAGTAAAGCTACACCAGCCCATGCTTAGAGCATCAATTAATCCACTCATGGTATCTCAGGCAAGGGCAGCTTGTTCACTTCTTCAAGTATTTATTGAGCACCTATTATGTGCCAGGCACAGTGCTAGTTCTGGCTGAAAATGATGACCATGCAGGAAGGTTCCCTTCCATAACAGAGTCTAATTCTCTCTCCAATGGAAGGGAGAAATAAATAATTTATTTTAGTTAATAATAAACTAAACATAAACTAATAATTATAAACGAATGATATGAATAAAATTAACAGTGTGGGGGATGAGAAAATACTGCAGTAGGGGTGGAAACCAAGTGAGGAGACCTATTTTAGATAGGGAGGCTAAAGAAGGTCTTTCTGAGAAGGTGCCTTTATCACGAGACCTGGAAAACAAGGAGTTAGAAGGAGTCTGAAAATGTATATGATCCCTCAGGAAAGGGAATTATTCATTGGAATGTGGTGATTGGCTATCAGTGTCTACTGAGAACCATCTCTATGCCTGCCTCCTCTTCCTGGCCCCTATACTTTGCTCCCTGTGGGTCTAGTGTCTCGTATTCGGCACAGAAATGAGAGGTTCATAGGCCCTACCTCAAACTTTCTCAATCAGAATTTTGGGGGTATGGGGACAGAAATCTGTTGTTTTATTTAAGCTTCTCTTAGGGTTCTAATGCCACTGTTGGGGAGGCCAGCTTTGAAAGCTTGTCTGCAGAGTCACAGCAGCAATGAAAACTTTATGTATCATGCAGATGAGTCCTGAACAAAAATTGTTGACATTTGTGTCTCTGAGTTACCCAGTGCTGACTGCATGTTAATTGTGTAAGTGAACATTGTGCCTTACTATTTCTTTAGAATATACAATAAAAGTTATTATATAACTGAAAAAAAAATCTAGAGACACTGAACTAGACTTAGAGGGAGGCAGGAGAGATGGGAACCACTGCAATTTCAAGGAGACACAATAACAACACACTTTACGTTGCTATGGACAGTTCCTTCTATCTTTAGCCTCAACTTGCCCCTGAGCTCCAGACTCTCAGATCCAGCCGCATACATACTATTTCCATATGGCTGTCCAAGGTACACCTCCAATCTATCAGGTCTAAAACAGAACTCTTAATTTTCTGTCTGAGATTCTCTTACCTTGTAAATGACACCAACTTAGTAGCACAAGCCAAAAACACAGAGTTATTCTTTATTCTTTTCTTTTTCTCACCCCCTTCATGCAATACATTAGCAAGACCCTATCACCAGTATATATCCAGAACCACCCACTTCTCTCCTTCTCCAAGGCCTCCATCATGGTACAAGGCCAACGCCATGGTCCAAGTCCTCAGTGCCTGTACTGCTGCAACAGCCTCCTACAAGCTTCCTTGCTTCTATCATTGTTTCCTCTACAACTACTTTTCCACAGCATAGAGTGATTGTTGTAACATTAAACCAGGTCTTCTTAATCCCCTTAGTAAACCTTCCAAGGGCTTCTCATGGCCTTCATAATCCCTGAAAAGCCACTGATCCATGCCCTTCTCAGACCTACCTTAGACCATTCTCCTTGTTCCTGACACTCAGCTTTTCTCAGTCCTCTCCAGTCATACTGAGCTTTTTATTCCTTATTACTCAAGCTCATTCCAGCTTCAGGGCCTTTGCACATATTATTCCTTCTGCCTGGAGCCCTCGTCCTTCAGAACTTGGCATGGTCTTTCTCCTCCTGCTTTTCCCACTTCTCCTTTAAAACTTGGTTAAATCACCCCCTCAGGAGGCTCTTCCTTGGGTACACTCTCTAATATAGTCCCCAGCTGATTGCATTACCTTGTTTAATCTAATTCATACAATATATTTCCACCTGCAGTTATCTTATTTTTTTTTTTTACTTGTCAATGGTCTCCCCCGACCCCCATTAGAATATTAGCTCCAAGAGTACAGGAACCCTCTTTTGTATACTGCTATACCACCCAGAAGGCTGGGTCCATCCTTCCTGCTTAGAACAGTGCCTGACAAATAGTAGGGGTTCATTATACATTTGTTGGATGAATGCACAAATGAATAAAATATACTGTAAAATATTTTTATGACAGTCTTAAAATATATATTAAGAAGACATTCTTATCCCCATTTTACAGATGAGGCTGAGAGACCCAGAGAGATTAAGTAATTTGATTAAAATCACACAGTGAATCTGTAATGAGGCTGGGATTCAGACCCAAGTGGTCTGACTCTAGTAATCTTTTTTTCTCTTTAATAGCAAGTACATTTTATTTTTCTTAAAAATTTCTCAATCATTTTTATCAAGTTATAAATTACATATAATAAAATGTACCCATTTTAAGTATATAGTCCAGTAAGGTTTTTTTTTTTTTTTTTTTTTGCGGTACGTGGGCCTCTCACTGTTGTGGCCTCTCCCGTTGCAGAGTACAGGCTCCAGACGTGCAGGCTCAGTGGCCATGGCTCACGGGCCTAGCCGCTCTGCGGCATGTGGGATCTTCCCAAACTGGGGCACAAACCCGTGTCCCCTGCATCGGCAGGCGGACTCTCAACCACTGCGCCACCAGGGAAGCCCAGTCCAGTAAGTTTTGACAAATATAAACAATCTTGGAACCACCACTACCATATAAAACAAGATATAGAATATTTCTATCACCCCCAAAAGTTTCCCCTGTGGCCCTTTTCAGTCAGTCTCCACCGTCCTGGCATCAGGAACCCACTGATCTTCTTTCCATCGGTGTGTGTGCTTTTGTTTTTTTTTTCCTGGTGCCTGAAGTACTTTTCACCACTAAGGTATATGGCCTCTCTAAGCTTTAGGCTTCTCGTTTGTATTATGTAGATGATGATAATGCAGTATCTTCCTCAGAGGTATACGTCAGAATAGTTGATGTATATAAAGTGCTTATAATGGTGTTAGCTATTGTATTAGTCTGCTTAGGATGACACGGCAAAATACCACAGAGACTGGGCGGCTTAAACAACTGAAACTTATTTTCTCACAGTTATGGACACTAGAAGGTGCTAAAAGATTTATTTTCTGGTGAGGGCTCTCTTGTTGACTTGTAGAAGGCTGCCTCCTCACTGTGTCCTCACATGGCCTTACCTCTGTGCATGCTTGAGGTGAGAGAGAGCTCTCTGGTGTCTCCTCCTCCTCTAAAAAGGACATCAATCCCATCAGATTAAGGCACCCATCCTTGACCTCATTTGGCCCTAATTACCTCCCAAAGGCCCCATCTTCAAATACCATCAGAGCTTCAACATACGAATTTGCGAAATGAGGGTGGGGGGACATAATTCGGTCCATGTAAGCTATTATTATCAGAGTCATACAACTAGTAAATTTCAGAGCTGAGACTTCTGCCCAGGGCCCTGGGGGCTTGCTTATTCCATTACTGTAGTCTTTCTACCTTTTAACCAAAACTATCAGAATGATATTAATAGTGACAATGGGAGATGTGTGATCTTAACTTGCAGAAGTGGTGACTTTCCTAGTAGCCCTGCATGGTTGTAGTCTCACCTTAATTCTAGAAGAAGGCAGACTAGAGTAACAGAAAGGGCAAGGCTTTGGGGACAGAGAGTCCTGGAATAGAATTTATGAGATGGGAATAATAATAGCTGCCCATAGCATTGCCTCAAGAGTCCATGAGTTCATGTGTGTAAAGAACCTCCCACACGCCTGACATTTAGTAGGTACTCAGCCAATGATTTTAACCTTTTCAACAATACATTAAAATGATCCTACACCATGATCAGGTGGGATTTATTCCAGGGATGCAAGGATGGTTCAATATCCACAAATCAGTCCATGTGATACACAACATTAACAAACTGAAGAATAAAAATCATATGATCATCTCAATAGATGCAGTTTTGACAAAATTCAACATCCATTTATGTTAAAAACTCTTAACAATGTGAGTGCAGAGGGAATACACCTCAACATAATAAAAGCTATATATGACAAACCTACAACCAACAACATTCTCAATGGTGAAAAGCTGAAAGCATTTCCTCTGAGATCAGGAACAAGGATGCCCACTCTTGCACCTTTTATTCAACATAGTAGTGGAAGTGCTTACTACAGCAATCAGACAAGAAATAAAAGGAATCCGAATTGGAAAGAAAGAAGTAAAATTGTTACAGTTTGCAGATAACATGATACCAGATATAGAAAATTCTAAAGATGCCCCTAAAAAACTATTAGAACTACTAAATGAATTCAGTAAAGTTGCAGAATACAAAATTAATATACAGAAATCTGTTGTGTTTCTTTATACCAACAATGAACTATCAGAAAGAGAAATTAAGAAAACAATCCCAATTACAATTACATCAAGAAGAATAAAATACCTAGGAATAAATTTAACCAAGGAAGCAAAAGACCTGTACACTGAAATATGAAAGACACTGATAATAGAAAATAAAGACACAAATAAGTGGAAAGATATTCTGTGCTCCTGGATTGGAAGAATATTGTTAAAATGTCCAACTATCCAAAGCAATCTACAGATTCAATGCAATCCCTACAATGGCATTTTTCATAGAAATAGAACAAACAATTCTAACATTTGTATGGAACCATAAAGACCACGAACAGCCAAAGCAATCTTGAGAAGGAACAAAGCTGGAGGCATCATGCTTCCTGATTTCAAACTATATTACAAAGCTCTAATAATCAAAACAGGATGGTACTGGCATAAAAACAGACACATAGGGCTTCCCTGGTGGCGCAGTGGTTGAGAGTCCGCCTGCCGATGCGGGGGACACGGGTTCGTGCCCCGGTCTGGGAGGATCCCACATGCCGCGGAGCGGCTGGGCCCGTGAGCCATGGCCGCTGAGCCTGCACGTCCGGAGCCTGTTCTCCGCAACGGGAGAGGCCACCACAACAGTGAGAGGCCCGTGTACCGCAAAAAAAAAAAAAAAAACAAAAGAACAGACACATAGATCGATGGACCAGAATAGAGAATCCAGAAATAAACATGTGCATATTTGGTCAGTTAATTTATGCCAAAGGAGCCGAGTATATACAGCAAGGAAAGGATGGTCTCTTCAAAATATGGTGTTGGGAAAACTGGACAGTCAACATGTTAAAAGAATGAAACTAGATCACTATCTTATACCATACACAAAAATCAATTCAAAATGGATTAAAGATTTGAATGTAAGACCTGAAACCATAAAACTCCTAGAAGAAATCATGGGGTAATTGACATTGATCTTGGCAATAATTTTCTGGATTTGGCACCAAAAGCAAAGGCAAGAAAAACAAAAATAAAAATGTGGGACTACATCAAACTAAAAAGCTTCTTCATAGCAAAGAAAACCATCAACAAAATGAAAGGCAACCTATTGAATGGGAGAAAATATTTACAAATGATATATCTGATAAGGGGCTAATACCCCCAAGATACAAAGAATGCACACAACTCAATAGGAAAAAAAAACTCAAAAATATCCAGTTCAAAATGGGCAGAGGAACTGAATAGACATTTTTTCAAAGAAGACATACAAATGGCCAATAGGTACATGAAAAAGTGATCAACATTACTAATCATCAGGGAAATGCAAATCAAAACCACAAGAAGATATTACATCATACCTGTTAGAATGGCTGTTAACAAAAAGACAAGAAATAACAAGTATTGGAGAGGTTGTGGAGAAAACGGAACCCCTGTACACTGCTAGTGGGAATGTAAACTGGTGTAGCCACTATAGAAGTTCTTCCAAAAATTAAAAATAGAACTACCATATGATCCAGCAGTTCCACGTATGGGTATTTATCCAAAGGAAACAAAAAACCTCTCTGCACCCCCATGTTCATTGCAGCATTATTAACAATAGCCAAGACAATCAAAGTATCAAAGTATGGAAACAAACAAACTATCAACAGATGAATGGTTAAAGTAGATGTGATGTATGTATATGTGTGTATGTTTATTATATAAAATTCAGCCATAAAAAAGAAGGAAATCCTGCCATTTGGGACAACATGGATGGACCTTGAAGAATTTATGCTAAGTGAAAGAAGTCGGACAGAGAAAGACAAATACTGTATCATCTCACTTATAGGTAGAATCTAAAAAGAAACTGAACTTAGAGATAGAGAACAGATTGGTAATTGCCAGAGGCAGGGGGTGGGAGGTAGGCAAAATGGGTAAAGATGGTTAAAAAGTACAAAATTCTAGTCATGAGCTAAATAAGTCCTGGGGATGTAATGTACAGCATGGAGAAATAGTTAACAATGCAGTATTGTACATTTGAAAATTGCTGAGAGTAAATCTTAAAAGTTCTTATCACAAGAAAATAATTGTAACCATGTGTGGTAATGAATGTTAACGAAACTTACTGTGGTAATCACTGCACAATCTATACCTATATCAAATCATTATGCCTACACCTAAAATTAATACAGTTGACCCTTGAACAGCACAGATTTGAACAGTGCAGGTCTAATTTTAAGCAGATTTTTTCCATTAAATATATACTACAAGATCTGCGGATGCAAAACACATGAACACATGAGTGCAGAACGAACCCACAAATGAGAAGAGCCGACTGTGAAGTTTCATGCAGATTTTCAACTGAGGGGAGGTTGGTGCCCTCCATCAGGCATGTGGTGCCTAATCTCCATGTTGTTCAAGGTCAGCTGTACAATGGTTACGTCAATTATCACTCAGTAAAAGAGAAAAGGTGTAGAGGTTCTTTTGTACCATTGAAATAGAGCCTAGGTTTCGATTATCGAATGAAAACATGCAAGGTCTCATGAGTAGCCAACCTCAGGGCATGCAGAGGACCAAATGGTGCACTTTCAAAACACAAAACAAAAATTTCTCCAGGTATCAGAGAGCTCTTTGGAGACATTTTGTCCTTTTCAGTATAAAACCAAATTAAACGTTTAAATTTTCAATTTAGGTTGGGAAAGGGGGATGGGATGAATTGGGAGATTGGGACTGACATCTATACACTACTATATATAAAATAGATAACTAATGAGAACCTACTGTACAGCACAGGGAATTCTACTCAGTGCTCTGTGGTGACCTCAGTGGGAAAGATATCTAAAAAAGAGGGATATATGTATATGTACAACTGATTCACTTTGCTGTACAGGAGAAACTAACACACCATTGTAAAGCAACTATACTCCAATAAAAATTAATTAAAAAAAAAAAGAAAAGAAAATATGGGCCCTAGTCCTGTTGGCTTCTAATATTAACTAGATTTTTATTACTGGAAAGCAAGGTAGTCATCATTTAAAAAAAACTATAATAAGTGATCATCAATAAAGATGTTAAAAAAAAGAAATGTCATCATAAAAAAAAGTGATCATTTACAGGACCTATAAAAATTTCCAAAGTGTTAAAATATAAAACCACTTATTTAACCTAACAACCCTGAGATAACCATTGTGAACATTTTTCTAAATTGATTTCCATTCTTACAATTATTCAAAACATGTTTAAAAAATAAAATAAAATTTCAATTTAGGACAGCTAGCCTCGTTTGATACTGCCAAGTAGTTCTTCCCTTAAACGGTTATTGTGAGATGGAGAAAATGAAGGCTAGGCTATGGGGAGCATGGTTATAAATCCCATGTTATTACAAAGAAGATGTTCAGCACCATTGAAGAGTTGCTCTCTGAGTGTCAGACAACAGTCCTATGAATACAGAAGTATGCCTAATGGTTTGTGACCCACATGGAGAGGTCTTGCCCGTGTGAGGACTTGGGCTGTTATTTAATCTGTACCAGACTCTGCGTTAAGTGCTTTTCTAGTCTCATTGAATCCACACAACCATCCTGGAGCAAGTATTTTACAAACATAAAATGGAACCTTATTTTACGGATGAGAAAAATAAAGGTCAGAAAGGCTAACTTCCTTCCACTCACAAAGCTAGCAAATGAAGTTAGGCTTGTGAACTTTGAGATATCTGATTTCCAGCGATCGTCTTAGCCATCAAGTGAATTGCAGAGTAGGAATACTAATAAGAGCTTCTATTTCAGGAGCCCTCACACGTGCTAAGGCATTGCAACACACACTCTAGGCAAGCGGAGATTCCCACACGTTGGAAGACGGCAGAGATGAAACATTTCCCTTTGGGAAATGGGCAGGAACAGGAATATACCATTGAGGGGATCCCCTGGGAAGGCTTCACTTCTTAACTACTTTCCTCTTGGACTCTGAAGAAAGTCATATTTAGCACATAATTATAAGTTTCCCTCCACCAACCCCCAGGATGAAATTCCATTTAATTATCCAAACCCTCTAGTAAAAGGTATCAGGGAGCAGGTAGAAACATAGAGAAATTCATACAGAATTCACAAAGGAACTGAAAAGAAATAAATAACATTGAGTATTTCATATGTGAGAAACAGATACTTGCCTTGTGGGTAGAAACAAATTAAATATATATAGCAGTAAAGATAGCTGACCAGATATCTGGTGACCAGATAGCTGGTTAAACATTACATCAGGGTGTGTCTGTAAAAGTGTTTCTGGAAGAGATGGGTATTTGAGTCAGTGGACTAAGTAAAGCAAATGGCCTTTCCCAATGTGGGCAGGCCTTATCTAATAGAACAAAAAGGCAGAGGAAGGTTGCATTCCCTCTCTGCCTGACTGAATGATCTGGGACATTGATGTTCTCCTGCCCTCAGCATTCCTGGTTTTCAGGGCTGCAGACCTGGACTGGAATCTTCACTATTACTCTCTTGCCATTGAACTACACCACTGGCTTTTCTGGGCCTTCAGCTTCCAGATGGCAGATCATGGGACTTTTCTGCCTCTGTAATCACTTGAGCCAATACCTTATAATAAATTCCTTTTTAAATAGATCTATCTAGAGCTATATAGAAAACTATATACAATAGCCAAGACATGGAAGCAACCTAAACATCCATCGATGGAGGAATGGATAAAGAAGATGTGATGCATACATACAATGGAATATTACTCAGCCATAAAAAGAATCAAATAATGCCATTTGCAGCAACATGGATGGACCTAGAGATTATCATACCAAGTGAAGTAAGTCAGAAACAGAAAGACAAATATCATGTGATATCACTCATATGTAGAATCTAATTTAAAAAACGATACAAATGAACTTATTTACAAAACAGAAACAGACTTCCAGATATCGAAAACAAACTAATGGTTACCAAAGGGGAAACATGGGGAGGGGGATAAATCAGGAGCTTGGGATTAACATACACACGCTACTATATATAAGATAGAGAACCAACAAGGACCTATTGTATAGCACAGGCAACTCTACTCAATATTCTGTGATAACCTATATGAGAAAAGAATTTGAAAAAGAATGAATATATGTATATATGTATAACTGAATCACTTTGCTGTACACCTGAAACTAACACAACATTGTAAATCAACTACACTCCAATAAAATTTTAAAAAATTAAAAAAAATTTTAAATGCTTTAGAAAAACTATATATCTATATACTGTGCTCTCTCTCTTTCTCTCTCTCCCTCCCTCCCTCCCTCCCTCTCTCTCTCTCTCTCTCCCCCCTCCCCCCATCCATCTATCCATCCATCCATCCGTCCATCCTATTGGCTCGTTTCTCTGGGGGACCCTGAGTAATACATTCACAAAGCCCACAGGCCCACTTCTTAGTCATTCTCATCTCCTAGTAGAACCTGTACCGCTAAGTTAAGAAAAAGAGGAATTCGCATATTTGTAAGTCTCCTTCTACCAAATACAGTTTAAATAAAATCCAAAAGAAAAAAAAATCAGGGAAAAAAATGCAGAGAATCCTGAAGTCCTAAGTCTGTGGCTTAATTCTGAGTCAACCCTGATTTCTCTAAAACTCTGGCCACAAATTGCTCTCTTGGAATCACTTCTCTAGAAATGAAACAAGGTTTCACCCCAGATGCAAATTTCTGCATCAGGTTCACCAGAGCTTCACTAGCCTCAAGTTCCATTGGATCATCTCTGTGTGTCCCTCTCATTGCAAGATTTAGACTGAGAATCATGGCGCTCTTCCGCCACCAGTTTATCTGATGCTTTGTTCCGCTGCGTAAAGATTTCGAGCTGGGCCTGCCAGCAGCACAGAGCGCCGGCCAAGTTCAGCAAACGTTAAGGGCTTCAGGTTCTTTTCCATGTTCTCAGCTCCAACATGGCCGTGAAATCTCTAGTCCCCAAAGCCCACCAGGCACTCAGCCATTCCTGCGATGTGTCTGGCTTGCTGATAAGCCCTGCATCCACCTTGACCCTGGCTGCCCTGTTTGGGACCAGGGCATTGCTTGCACCAGCCCTCTGGATGGCCTAACAGCTCATTTCAGCTCTGCTTCCCTCATTTTGCTCAAGTGGAAAAGGACTTGATTCCCCAGTTCAGTTACTGGAACTAGGGCAATTTTGGGGGAAAGGATCAGGGTCAAGAAATGTTGATGGAGATCTCCTCTGCCCCAGAATTTCAGTTAAAGGCTAAATATGGGAGAAAAAACAAAACGCTGTGCTATGTACCCTTTATACTGAATACAGCCATCCATAGTTAGGTACCACAAATTGGGACCAGTCACTCTTCAGTTCAGTTAACTAGGACACGTCCTTCCCTGGAAGATGAGCCCAATGGAAAGCAGAACTTTTGGTCTTCCTTTCTGGCTGGCACTCCATTCTTTGCTACTTGGCCTCTGTGAAGGGAGGGCACCCCTCTTCACCCCTATAGATAGTCCTCCCCCGTAAGCATGCCTTTTCCCACCAAGTTAACCACAACTTCCATTTCTTCCTCTTCATTTCTCTTTCCATGGTGATAAGATATAGGTGAAGGGGGTGGAGGGGTATTTTGAATCAAAGCTTCAAGCACTGGAGGTTTTCTTTGTTTTAACTCTGGACCTCAGCTAAACTTCTGAGAGATGAGGAAAGCCTCACTCCGCATCCTGTTACACACGGGGACCTCAGACCAGTGATGTGCTCAATTATGGAGTACAGAAGATGCCTCCTCGCCCCCTCTCTCTGCTACCTAACAGTCTCCCAATATACCATCACCCGTGTCTCTGCTACCTAACAGTCTCCCAATATACCATCACCCGTGTCTCTGCTACCTAACAGTCTCCCAATATACCATCACCCGCGTCTCTGCTACCTAACAGTCTCCCAATATACCATCACCCGCGTCTCTGCTACCTAACAGTCTCCCACTATACCATCACCCGCGTCTCTGCTACCTAACAGTCTCCCACTATACCATCACCCGCGGCTCTGCTACCTAACAGTCTCCCACTATACCATCACCCGCGGCTCTGCTACCTAACAGTCTCCCACTATACCATCACCCGCGGCTCTGCTACCTAACAGTCTCCCACTATACCATCACCCGTGTCTCTGCTACCTAACAGTCTCCCACTATACCATCACCCGCGTCTCTGCTACCCGACATTCTCCCACTATACCATCACCCGCGTCTCTGCTACCCGACAGTCTCCCACTATACCATCACCCGCGTCTCTGCTACCCGACAGTCTCCCACTATACCATCACCCGCGTCTCTGCTACCCGACAGTCTCCCACTATACCATCACCCGCGTCTCTGCTACCCGACAGTCTCCCACTATACCATCACCCGCGTCTCTGCTACCCGACAGTCTCCCACTATACCATCACCCGCGTCTCTGCTACCCGACAGTCTTCCACTATACCATCACCCGAGTCTCTGCTACCTGACAGTCTCCCAATATACCATCACCCGTGTCTCTGCTACCTGACAGTCTCCCACTATACCATCACCCGTGTCTCTGCTACCTAACAGTCTCCCACTATACCATCACCCGTGTCTCTGCTACCTAACAGTCTCCCAATATACCATCACCCGTGTCTCTGCTACCTAACAGTCTCCCACTATACCATCACCCGTGTCTCTGCTACCTAACAGTCTCCCACTATACCATCACCCGCGTCTCTGCTACCTAACAGTCTCCCACTATACCATCACCCGTGTCTGGACGCCCAGGTCCTGCCTGCTTCCATGCGTGTACTAGTGCCCTGTTTTTTGACTCACATCCCTCTTTAAATGTCCTGTGTCCCTGGTGTTTGCATTTTAACAAAGATCTGCTCCTAAGTTTAACAGAAAGAGTAGCTCTGAAGGTAAGAATTTTAGATGTAGTAACAGTTAAGGGCATGCATTTGTAGACAAGTTGGACTTTCAGTGTCTTCCCAATGGGGAACCACGTAGGCAGTAACTACAGGTTGGGACAAACCCATTTGTCATTTACAGAGACCATCAGTCAACTAAGAGTGAGAAGAAAGCATCCCCCTTGTCCCTCTCCTTGTACCCTGTGGCTCCTGACTCCTGTGATATCTCATCGCAGAAAGTTGCTTATTGGGCAAGGCTCTCCCCTCCCACTGGAGGGCTTTCTCAGTGTTGACTGGTGTATAACTCACAAGGCACCAGGAACATATAAAGTAAGTAAGTACTAGGATTAGATCCCTGAAGTAGAAACATATTTGAATTGGATGGGAAGTTTCTCTGGCCTTCTGTGAAATCACTGTAGCTGCTTATTATGGGATTTGGGGTGATGAGCTGAGGATGAACACAGAAGCCGTGCAATGAGGATGGAGATCAAGTAGAGTGACCATTTATTTATCGTCCAAACTGGGACACTTCTGAGAGTGAAAAGGGACATTCTGACATAATTGTGCTGGGACAATGGTTATCGGCTGGGACTGTCCCAGGTGAACAAAGACACACGTCATCCTGCTTCGTACATGTTGCAACCATAATGCAGTAAGAACCTGCATGGCACAGGGGTCATAATCCCCACCACACCACTTTAGCAAGTCCAGGGCCCATTTTAGCCACCGGAAGGGGGCTGGCATCTGGTACTAGCATGTAAAGTTCAAAATCACCCACTAGGATGTTGTGGCCATGTCAACTTGCTGAAAACTTTCTAGATGCTTATACTCACTTTCTGTATTTTTCTCTCATCACAGACCACACTTTGAGTAGCACTGAAGGCTACTCATGTCATAGATTTGAGGGTCCTTATTATGCAAAGGAGAGCCCAAAGCCCTTTTTAGTAGGGATTGTAACTGGGAGAAGAGGCACGAGAGGTGAGCTGAGCCTGGGGCTCTTGGGAGTGAAGCGACTGAAATGGGACAGATACGTTGCTTTCAGAACGACAGAAGGATGAATAAGAACAAAGATACAGAAGCCAAAAACTGAGACAAGTTTTAGTGGTCACACCAGTCCAATGGGACATGGAGTTGGCATGGAAGGAACAAATGGAAATATCCAAAATGTAAAAGGAGAGAAAAGCTATGGATTGGGAACACAGGTGTCCAGGGGAGGCAGGGTCTGTGGACGTTCCCCTCTTCTCGACATGCCCATCACTCCCCTAACATGATCACTCTCCTCACACACGACTGTTCACTTCAGCAAATGATTCCCTTCAAGATTTGTGCCTCCCCCTCTACAATTTTTTTACAATATGGTTTTATTCTATTTAGGAGCAGATCTGTAATTTGAATAGCTCTAAGTCATCTAGAGACATTTTTCATGTCTCTTGTGAAATTCCCTCTTGTGAAATTCCCAGAACTGGAAAATTCTGTGAAAAATGGGTGAATCGACACCCAGTTTTCTAAGAATTCCCAGAGGAAGATCCTTGAGTCACTCATCTTCTGCTTCACTCTGGGTGCCCAGGGCAGCTCAGCCACGTTCCTGCAGATGGGTCCAGCTCCCTGAGGTTCACATCACCACTCACTGTCAACCCAGAGCCGCTCCTCTGTCACACAAGGGGGGGGGGTGTGGGGCAGGATTGGGTTCCCTGCCTCTTTTTCCTACTCTCTCCTGTGTCTCTCCCCCAAATCTCACCCTCTCTGTTGGGGTCTTTCAGCACAATAGCGCCC
Organism: Tursiops truncatus; assembly: GCF_011762595.2. Taxonomy (NCBI): domain Eukaryota; kingdom Metazoa; phylum Chordata; class Mammalia; order Artiodactyla; family Delphinidae; genus Tursiops; species Tursiops truncatus. The sequence continues at coordinate 157,178,697 of NC_047035.1, read as the reverse complement.
AGCATGGTGCTACGAGAAGGAATTCTCCTTGGTAGGTGAGAGGTCTGGGTCTTGAGGGTGCTCGTGACTGAGGGGGCTCATGATGGAGGGACAGTCATGGTCCTTCTTAGATGGAACTAGCCATGGGTGGCCTAGACTTGGACACAGCAACAGAGGCAGATGGAGTCTGGGATCAGGTCAGGTGCACAGAAGGGACTAAGGGAAGGAGAATGAGCAAGAGACCAGGAAGAAATGGTTTCCAGGAGCCCATCTAAGAGGGCACTGTGCGTATAGAAGGTCACCTAAAGGGAGCAGTGATGGGGAGCCTTGCACTGTTCTCTGAACCCCCTGTGCGCCTAGCATCAGCCCGTCCTCTTTCTGGTGGGGTTTCAGCTGCCAGATTATAGCAACTAGCTCCGATTCTAGTGGACTTTAATATAGCAACTTTCTGCCCTTCTACCTGTTTATTCCACAAGGAGAGGGACTCCTGAGGCAACAATGCACACAAAGGGACCCACTCCAGGGTGTTCCCACGTCCCTCGGTAAACCAGCCCCCCAATTCTCCACCTGTCCTCTCATCCCTTCCTGTTGTCAGCAGTATTGGGGCATTAGATCTGGCCCCAGGGACAAGAGAGTCTGCTCAGAAGAGGGAGCAGAGGGGAAGCTGTGACAGATGTGACACCGGAAACAGGAATCAGATTCACTGGTGTGCTTTTTATTCCTGGGTGGCTGGATTGTTTCAGAGGATTCTGGCTTCTAGCTCACACCCTAAATGGTCTTTTAGGATGTACAAACACTTCTAGAAGGCTCCTAGGGTGGGGTGACATAGTTCTAAGCAGCCAGAGTTGAGACATAGTCACTGATGGGCCACCGTGACCCCTGTCACCCCATCTATGAGCCTGTGAAGTTGGGTTTGCAAAACACGGGGTGCGTGCTCTCCACAATCTACACCAGTGTTCTCAGCCTTGGCAGCACCTTGAAGCTCCCTGGATGACCGTAACGTTGAGAATCCATGTTCTATACCTTCTCTTGTAGGTGGGCCGGCCCCATTCTCTAGTCTCTCTTCCCTTCGCCCAAGCAGCTTCATTTCCCTAGGCCCAAACTCAAATATCAGAAAAATTAAAACAAGAGTTCTGATGGCTCGCCATGCAACCAAAGGATGACGTTCACAGAACATGATGGGTATAACCTGCCTCAAGAGGTCCTTAGGTTTTTCATGGTTCCTGCTTTATGGAGCCTTCGGGGCTCTGATAGAACTCACCTGAGCTACTTCTGAGGGCCTGATATCCCCAAAGGGCTAGCAGAATCTGAGAAGGAAGTAAGAGCAGGTACAGGAAAGGAAGAAGAAAACTCACAAGGGGAAAGTGAGACCAGGGGTAGAGGCAGGATGAAGGCACCTTCCTGGTGATCTCTGAATGCTGCCACCAGGCAGCCTGGCTGAGGACCTGTGGAAAGACTGTTACTTGACAGACCTTCCCCCTTCTTCGTTTCATTACTAGAACCCCTCAAGTTTTAGCTCCCCAACTAAAGACTACAATTCCCAGCATCCCTTGCAAGAAGGTGTGACCATATGTCTAAGTTCTGTCCGATGGGATGAGAGCAAGTGATGTATGCAATTCTGGTTGGGCACTTACATGGGACCTGTATGCCCATCACTCCTTTTCCCCACCTCTTATTGGCTGAGGGTGGTGGTGTTGAGCTCTTCCTGGCCATGCAGGTATTCAGAGCATTAGTGGGATGGTGAAGTAACAGAGTCAGCTTAGTGCTCTGACAAGAGACCCCAGAGAGCTCTCTCGCCCCTTCTGCCATGTGAACACACAGTGAGAAGATAGCTGTCTATGAAGTGGGCCCTCACCAGACACTGAATCTGCCAGTGCCTTGATCTTGGACTTCCCAGCCGCCAGAACTGTGAGAAATAAATGTCTGTTGTTTAAGCCACCCGGTCTGTAACAGTTTATTATGGCAGTTCAAGTGGGCTAGGACATATGTCTTTCTATAATATGATAATATTTTGCTTCCTTCTCTCTCTGTACCATTAGCCTTTAATGGGAACGCAGCAGATGTAGAAGGGTATTCAAGACTTGCCATCTTCCAGTGTACTGTATTGGGTTACAGGAAGTTTCCAGCATCCAAGAGAAGGGAAGACACTGGCTAGAAAGAGTGGGCCCAGGACATTCACAAGTATTGGAGGCTGGAGACGAGAGTACAGGACCCCATACACAACCCATGCAGAATTTCCCCTCTTCTTCCTGCCTCTTTAAGCCTCAGAGAAATGGAAAGAATCTCGACACTCCATCTTTAAATTAGAGCTCAGGATGAAGAGAAGAAAAGTGATTCCAGAGAGGGTTAAAGGCTGTTAACCAAAATTCACGAGCAGATCACAGTAAACAGAAAGCCTGTACTAAGGTGCCCATATTAACCATAAACAATATTTTGTTAATGGCATAGCAACTATCCTAATAAACTTCAAGGAAGAGATAAAAAATTCAAATGGGCCAAATAACATAAGGAGAGGTGCTCAAGCTCACTAGTAATTAGGAAAATGCAACTTAAAACCATAATGATATATAAGTGTACAATGACTCTTTTGGCAAAAATTTTAAAGTCTGGCAATTCCAAGGGATGGCAATGATATTGAGTAATAGCAATTCTCAAACAAAGCTGCTAGGGTTCTATGTAAATTGATACAAACATTTCAGGAAATTATTTGACATTAGTAACTATAATTGAACATCTGCATATACCATGACCTAACAATTTTCCTCCTGAGGGATGGATAGTTTATCCTTCAGAAATGTGAGTGCATACGTACCAGTACACACGTAAGAGAATACTCATCAACAAAAACTGGAAACCAACCAAAGGCCCATTTACTCTAGAATGGATAAATGCATTACAGTATATTCAGTGGCATCCTGGAAGATGTTTACAACAGTGGGGGAAAGCCCTGGTTTGCAGCATTTGCCAATGTCTGTGACGTAAATACTCCCATTGTGGCCAATTTCAGGCTCCCAGCATGGTTATCAACCAACTCGCAAAATTCCTGAACATTCAACAGTGAGCTCTTGGGAGCCTGTACAAGTTGGTTCCAGCACATTATTGAGTAGATTCATACTTTGGAATACGAGACAGCAGTAAAAATGAATGAACTCTAGCTCCATGCACCAGCATGGATAAATCTCACAAATATAACATCAAGCAAAATAAACAAATCTCAAAAGAATGCATAGAGTATGATTCCATTTATATAAAGTTCAAAACAGGACAAATTAAATCAGAATGTTTAGGGATGTATGCTTAGGTGGTAAAAGTATAAAGAATAGCATGGGAGAGATCACCATAAAAGGGAGGATAAGGTTAACTCTCATGGGGAAGAAGAGATTAAAAATGGGAAAGGACACATGGTGGACTTCGGGGGTGCTGGCAATGTTTTATTTCCTGACCTTGCTGGAGTTACATGGCTATTCTCTAAAAGAATTTGTTAAATTATATGTATAGGTTGTATGCATATTTATGTGTACAGGTTAACATCACGGCTGTGCTAGAGTCTGCTGGTCCTGCCTCCTCATACCAACTTGTGCTATTTCTTCCCAACTTCGCATTCAGTGATGCGTGTTGGTAGCTAGAAATCAGCCATTTCTGATTTCTGGGACTATTTACACCACTGTAACTGGCAAACAAGTCAGGGTTGGTTTTTTTTTTTTTTTTTAAGAACTGATTTAACAGTTCACTACTGGTTAAATATAATAATATATTTAAAAAGTATCTCAAGATTGGTTTATTTAGGCAGATATTTATTTTTCCAAGTCTGAATACCCTCAACAATCTCAAGGCAAAACTGCATTAAAAAATAAAAACTAGGGCTTCCCTGGTGGCGCAGTGGTTGAGAGTCCACCTGCCAATGCAGGGGACACGGGCTCGTGCCCCGGTCCGGGAAGATCCCACATGCCGCAGAGCGGCTGGGCCCGTGAGCCATGGCCACTGAGCCTGCGCGTCCGGAGCCTGTGCTCCGCAATGGGAGAGGCCACAGCAGTGAGAGGCCCGCGTACCGCAAAAATAAATAAATAAATAAAAATAAAAACTAAACATGACAAGATCTCTGCAATGAAAAAAGGCTTCAGAGTTAAAGAGAATGAACTAAGAGAATTATAAAGTGTTTGGGACTGTTAATTACTTGATGTGTAACATCACACTGGTAGTAAAATTAAGGATGCTATCTAAGGACCCGCCATTTTTCCTTAAAGAAAACGTTCTTGATGAATACTCTGCAATATGGTGAAAGATACAGTGGATCAGGAACTTTTTCAGTCTACCATTCAACTTCACTGTCTGAGTAAATATATACTAAAAGTGGCCCCAAATGTTATACTATACCAATTCTTTGACACTATTCTGGGCAGCTCTCCTTGGTAATTACCAGTCATAACTTGTATAGCAGTGAGAAAACACTGTTATTTTCTACATATTTATGTGAGTCTATGTTCTTAAAATTTTTATAAGCCTAATATAGGGTTATATGATATCATTTATTGTTTATTTCAGCTTTCCTGACAGTTAATGAGTTAAAATCTTATTTTATAGTAAAATAAGCCCAGATCTATTACGACGTAGAATAAGAAAAATTTCAGTGGTTTTCAAGGTTAAGTCATAGGTCTTCAGAGAAATTTGGGGCTTGTGAATGGCTTCTTTGGACAATGACTTCAAATCCCTCGGGAGGGTAGGACACGGAAACCCTATAATTGTATTTCAGTGGAAAGGTTTCCACTGTTAGAGAAGGAATCCAATGGGAAAAAATTTTTTAAAGTATTATCATCATTTCAGTTCAAGTATGAATCTGAAAATAACGGATTTGGTTAGACATTAATGTCCTCATGTATAAACCTGCAATGTGGAAACTTAGCGACTGGAAAATACGGTTTTTATTTGATGGGGGAGGGTGTCAGGAGCAGGGGTGGGAGAAGCCCCTGACTTCTTGAATGATTCTGATTCATTTGTTATCATTTAAGACCTAAGCATTGGGACCAGATAACCACTGAATGTAGTTATGTTCCCACTGATTCTGGAGAGGAGTGGTTTACCTTGAGCTGAGTGGGACGGGGATGGAGGAGACTTGGGTGTGGGAAGCTCTTCTGTGGTTGCTGTAGCTGCGACACCGGAATAAGTTTGGAGTCGACAGGTGGAATCTACTACACAGGTGAGTCAGAGTCCTGGGTTTTAGGTCTCTCATCCACGAGCTCTTACTCAACACTTTCCTTTCCTATTCTGCCAGCCTGGCAATCCCACACTGAGCCCAGCTCATGGAGATTGTTCGATTTTATGCTTCCCAGGCCCCACTTCTCTTTGACATTATTGGGCAGGATTTGATTCTTATTCATTGTAACATGAAGTAAAACGAACAGAGCATTCATTCATCCCCAAATTTAATATCCATGTTGCCAATGGTAGTTCTATCCCCAGACTTCATGGGGAAACATGTCACAACCTGTTTTTCAGGAGCCAGAGGAAAAAGAACTTTGAGTTCCGCCCTCAAGCTCTGTCGGAACTAAATCTAAATCATCGTAAGAAGGGGAACCTCCTTCAATTAAGGAACCACTTTTTCTAGAAATCTCCTTTTTGTGCTTACAAGAAAGTACTTCTAAATATAAGACTAGAATTGGTTAGTGACATGCAATTCCACTTGGCTGACATTTCTACTAAATTATTTCCAACACAATGGTGGTATACCATAGTGTGAAGATGTGTTGAAATCGAACCAGAGGCATTATTGCTCCAGACTTTGTGTGTGTGTGTATTTTATTTATTTATTTTGGGCTACGTTGGGTCTTTGTTGCTGCGGGCGGGCTTTTTCTAGTTGTGGTGAGTGGGGGCTACTCTTCGTTGCGGTGTGTGGGCTTCTCATTGCGGTGGATTCTCCTGTTGCGGAGCATGGGCTCTAGGTGTATGGGCTTTAGTAGTTGTGGCACACGAGCTCAGTAGTTGTGGCTCGCAGGCTCTAGAGCGCAGGCTCAGTAGTTGTGACGCACGGGCTTAGCTGCTCTGTGGCGTGTGGGATCTTCCCTGACCGGGGCTCGAATCCGTGTTCCCTGCATTAGCAGGTGGATTCTTAATCACTGTACCACCGGGGAAGCCCCAGACTTAGTTGTGATATTCTAAGCCACAGAAGAGAATTCTTTCAGAACTATTTTCAGTTGAAGGCGGCTTGTGGGAAGAAGAGAGCAGTTTATCAGAATTATTGGTAGACTCTTCCAAAACCAAAATGTACATTCCAATTCAACCCAATATCCCCACCTTCTCAATCAGAATTTCTTAAAGCATGAGATAGGCAATTTTGTTTGAAAATGTTGATTCTGATATGCACTCCCTGATGGAGAGGTGTGTTTAATGGGAATGCTGGTTTATGAGAACTGGGGACGAGGATAATGGAGCCTTCTTCCCCATCTTTCTAGTAACTTAATGCATCCAACAAAGCGCCACACTGGACCCAATGAAAGAAGAGAAGAAAGAATCTCTGCCTTCGAGAAGCTTATGCTCTAGCAGGACAGCCGAGAACTCAAACGCGAGTCCCATGAACAAAAAGGTCACAACACAAAACAGAAGTGGGCAACTCCTAAAGCTCTCCTGTTTCCTCTGGAGCATAATTAACCAGCACCCAAAGGGCCAGAGAATTTTCAGGTGTCAGCTTGGTAAGGTTCCTAAGGCATAGTGCAGTCAGAATGTTGTGGATGAGCCATTCAGACTTCAGAAGTGGGCGTCTTCAACCATAGCAGATTGAAAGGTTTCCCACTTTCACGGCCATAAGGGTGCACAAAGCTGGAGGAAGGATGCGCCCAGCAAAGGCAGCACTGGCCCTCTGGCCCCCGCCCTAAGTGACACACTAAAGACCTTGCTACCATGTGATCCAGCAATCCCACTCCTGAGCATGTATCCAGAGAAAACCATACTTTGAAAATATATATGCACCCCACTGTTCATTGCAGCACTATTTACAATAGCCAAGACATGGAAGCAGCGTAAATGTTCACTGACAGATAAATGGATAAAGAATATGTGAGATATATACATATATATATGTATATATATATACACACACACACACAATGGAATATTACTCAGCCATAAAAAAAGAATGAAATAATGACATTTGCAGCAACATGGATGGACCTAGAGATTATCATACTAAGTGAAGTAAGTTAGACAGAGAAAGGCAAATATCATATAATATGACTTATTTGTGGAATCTAATAAATGATACAAATGAACTTGTTTACAAAGCGGAAACGCTCACAGACTTAGAAAACAAACTTATGGTTACCAAAGGGGAAGAGTGGGCAGAAGGGATAAGTTAGGAGTTGGGATTAACATATACACACTACTATATATAAAACAGGTAATCAACAAGGACTTACTGTATAGCACAGGGAATTCTATTCAGTACTCTGTAATAACCTATATGGGAAAAGAATCTGAAAAAGAATAGATACATGTATATGTATAACTGAATCATTTTGCTGTACACCTGAAACTAACACAACATTGTAAATCAACTATACTCCAATATAAAATAAAAATTAAAAAAAAAAGACCTTGGTCTCTTCTTGATGCAGGAGACCTTCTGGATGGCAGAGAGCTAGCAAGGTATGCATGCTCTCCTGCTAGAACGACTGAGCAACTGTGAAGTTCATTTAGAGACCCTCAGAGAGTCGTCCACTCTTTCTGACCTCACAGCCATCCCAACTAATTCAGACCCTCTTTTCCTTAGGCAGCGGATGCTCACATTTGGGACGAGCAAGAAGTGAAGATGAGGTACATATATACAATGGAATATTACTCAGCCATAGAAAGGAACGAAATAATGCCATTTGCAGCGACATGGATGGACCTAGAGATTGTCATACAGAGTGAAGTAAGTCAGAAAGAGAGAGACAAATATCGTATAATATCGCTTATATGTGGAATCTAGAAAAATGGTACAGATAAACTTATTTGCAAAGTAGAAACAGAATCACAGACTCTAGAAAACAAACTTACGGTTACCAAGGGGGGAAGGCGGGATGGGACGAATTGGGAGATTGGGATTGACATATATACACTACTATATATAAAATAGATAACTAATGAAAACCTACTGTATAGCACAGGGAACTCTACTCAATGCTCTGTGATGATCTAAATGGGAAGGGAACCTAAAAAAGAGTGGCTATATGTATAACTGATTCACTTTACTGTACAGCAGAAACTAATACAACACTGTAAAGCAACTATACTCCAATAAAAATTAATAAAAAAAAGAAGAGCATTTCCTCTTTGCATGGAGTAGATGTATGCTTGCTCAAAATACTTTCCCTTGGAAAACCACTCATACCCCAGTCTATCGTAATGCTGATCGGTCCCTGTGATTTGGAGTGGGAATGACCACCCCTCTAGCCCCAGGGGTGGCCATGGATAAACACAACAGCAAACCCACTACTCAACTTTCTTGGCCACAGTGGTTACGGGGTAGATGTGTGGCTCGAGCCACAAACATCAGCCTTGCCTGTTTCTACAGCGCTCGGGAGAGACTTTCTCTTGCACTGGGATCACAAGCTGTTAGGACTATGCGAGGCCAGAGCCCCCAAGGGCCTTATTTCCCTCTACTTAGGAAGACCTGGATGGAGAAAAGAAGAGCTAAGAAGTACAAAGAGAGCTCCCTGGACACATCTAAGTACAGCCCCAACACATGCACTCTTCAGTTACCTAACCCATTAATTTAGTTTTTTGCTTGAATTAGTTTGAGTTGGGTTTTTGTCATCTGTAATAAAAAGAATTCCATTTATCTATTACATTCTTCCAATTTATAAAATAAAGATACAGGATGCCCACTTGAATTTGAATAATTTCTTAGTATAAGTATATCCCGGATATTGCATAGGGTATACTTACACTAAGAAAATTCAGTGTTTTCTGAAATTCAGATTTCACTGGGCATACTGTATCTTACCTGATATATAACGTGTGTCAAAAGGGTTTTTAAATCCTTTACTCAAAAGGGAGGAGACTGGTCACCTGGTGGATTTACCCTTAAAGAACATGGAGAGAAAATAAGGAAGGTTTCCACAGAAGCATCCAGATTTAATCTTTCTTCTCCAAGTCACCCCTGCTTTGGACTAAGCGGATGAGGGCAGTTCCAGCGTCAGACTATTTAATCCTCATCAGATCCAGAAATGCTTCAGCTGGGCCAGTAAAGTCCCCTTTCCCCAATACTTGAATCATCTGAGGGAGCTTTAAACATTTCCACTGCAGAGGTCACACCCCAGACCAATTACATCAGAATCAGCAAGACTCGCACAGGCGATTTCAATGTACCGCCACGTCCGAGAACCACTGAGCCGGGTCCTTAAGAAATTCAACCAAACTGTAGGAGTTCAAACAAGAAATGAGGAAGTTCATCCTGAAGTGTCCCCACCCTTCCAGCCCCCAGCGACCCCCAGGAATGAACAAATCACCGCAGGTGGGAATCAGCCAACGTGGTAGCCTGAAGGCTCAGACACCGTGGAGCCTTCATTCCAGGCTTGCCCACGCCGGGCCATGTGCCAGCAGGTGTTTGGGCCACAGGAAAGCAGATAGGGCGGCCCAGCCTTGCTCACAATCAGCTCCAGAATAAACAAAGCGCCTGACATAGAGTTTCATGCCTCGCTCACTCAGTGAGCGAGTGTTCCCCGAGGGGGAGGGAGCAGAGGGGCAGGCAGGGTGGTGGGTGGAGGTGCCCTAGATGAGTATCCGTGATAAACCGACAACAGCCTCCCTTTCCTGCCCTCCCCGTGTGCAGACAAGCCACCCCTCACATCGAGATCCGCCAGAGGGCGTCCCCTGGGCTCCAGGTCCTAAGCCATGACTTTCTATTCCTGTACCTCATTCTCAGAGGAGCAGACCTACCTCAGAGCCTCAAAATCATCAACAAGGCACCCGGGGAGGGGGCTCCTCGCTCACCTCCGAATCTGCGCAGCCATTCTTCAGCTGCCAACCCAGTCTCTGCCCATCATACCCCTCCACCTTTGAGGGAACCCTGTCTATTAAGAGTTTGGTAGGGTGGTTTTAGGTTTACAGCAAAAATGAGGGGAACGTACAGAGATTTCCTATATGCTCCCTGCCCCCAGACATGCCTCGCCTCCCCCAATATCGACATCCCCCGCCAGAGTGGAACAACTGTTACAACTTCTGGACCCGAAGCCCACAGTCTACATTGGGGTTCACTCTTGGTGTTGTACGTTCTATGGGTTTGGACAATATATAATGACATGTATCCATCCTGATAGTATCATACAGAGTAGTTTCACTGCCCTAAAAATCCTCTGTGCTCCACCCTTTCATCCTTCCCTCCAGGCTAACCCCTGGCAAACACTGCCTAAGCATGTCTATCGTTGATTAGGTCCTCAGAGCTCCTGGCGTTCTCCTAGGCATCCTGAATGCATCAGAGACACACAATTGGCCAACTGAAAGGAAACATCTGGAACTGTCTGATTAAATTGACTCGGAACATTGCGCCTTCCAGCTGTTATGAATACCGCTAGAGGGCCAGGCTCCGTGAAAATTGAATCCTGGGTAAACATCCATCCTAGTGGTGGGATGACCCTAAGACGACACGGAGGTGACACCAGACGAGGTCTAGGGCAGGCTAGTGACTTGTGTCCCCAGTGGCTCCAGGTGTGTTCTGGCCACTTCCCAGAAGCCATTGCTGCACTGACATGCTAGGCTGGGATGCTCAGTTCTGAACCAATACCTTTTCAAGTTTAAAAATCCCTCAGCCTGGGCGCAGAGGGAAGAGAAACAAAGGGGATAAGGCAGTAGAAGAAGGTTTTGAACTCTATTCCAGTTGGGCTTCAAGGTAAATATGGCAAAGCTCTACCTTCTGATGGCTCCCACGAGCCAGTGTGACAGTGGTGCCTGATGAGAGAGCCCTAAGACGAGGCTCCTCCTGCCTGTCCTCTGCAAGCAGGGAAGCAGAGCTAGCGTCCGGGCAGTTTCTAAGAGGAGCCTGAGCCTACCAGGCTAATAAACGACCAGAGGCAGAGCAGCGCGGCCAAAGGGAAAATGAACCGGCACAGCTGAGACAGCCAGCGCCCAAATACGCGGGCTCCAGGTGGAAGGACCCAAGGTGAGCGGCGTGGCGGGACCACGTGTATTCACCCAGACGTGTAACTGGCAGAGAGGCTGACCTGCTAGTTCCATTTACTAAAGCAGAAATTTGGCGATTCATGAACTCGTCCAATATTTATTTAGTGCTGACCGGTGTCCTGGGGATGAGAAGGTGAGCAAACTAGTCCTGACCTTTGCTCTCAATCATTCAGATCCACCCTCCACTATCGCCATTTGTAACACAATAGCCAGGGGTCGGTAAGGGGAAGCAGGAGGCTCCGGCAGCTCATCCTAAATGGGGAAATCAGCCTTGTAGCCTCCTAAGACGATTCACTGGAAAGTCAGCTCCAAGTGTGAATCTCTGAGCAGATGCCTTTAAGAGCATCACAAGCTAATTCACAGTTACTTTAGGAAACTTTTGAAGAAAACCCGTCTCATTTCCTCTTGGAAAAACAGGGTTGCACACATTTACCTGGGGGGTTGGGGTACTTGCTTTTGCTTCAGCAAAGTCTAACAGCTTCTCTTGCTGCTGAGGAGGGGAGACCCAGCCAGAAAGCGGATGAATCTTTTATCTCCTCTCTTTGAAAGACTACAGCAGTTTCTTGCCACTTCACAGTAGTGTGCGGGCCAGGGTATTGCCTTAAAATCACAGAGGGTAGCTTCCTTCAGAAAAGGAGAGGCCGGGGAAGAGCCACAGTGGTCCCGACAGGAAGAAATGGCTGCCCCTGGGGCTCCTGGTCTTACCTTCGAGGTGTGGGTGATGGAACCAGTCCTGCCCAGCACGTGAGAGCTGGCTTATTCCCACTGGAGCTGCATCCCTGGTGCCTCAGGTCACAGGGGGACTTTCTACGAAGAGCTACCCTGGAAGGGTTTTGTGCAGACAGCTGGAGCAGAGATGCAGCCCCACTTCCTCTGTCTTTAGCGCCATCTTTGGCTGCTCAGCTGCTGCCTCTTCCCCTAAAGAGCATCCTGTCTCCTGCTGGGGATCCCTCCCGCCAGCAGGGGACGCTGCGGTGCCCACCTGCAGGGCTCTTCCTTGCTTGACTGCTGCATCCGCTCCTTGGAGGGGGATGAGAATTGGATTTAAAGAAGTTTGACCCAAAGGTGCCGCCTGATTGGGCTGGAAGTAATACTGAGGTGTGGTTAGTTGGTTGGGCAGTCAACCTCCTGATAATTAGTTACTACCTTAGTTAGTTACTACCTGTAGCTTCTGAGCTTTACATATAGCTCAACAATGCCGGCCTCTGTTGGATTCCACGACTGTTGGCTGCTGCCAGCTAACTGAGAAAGGCTCAGGAAAGACTGGACTCCCCTGTTGAAGACCCAGAGATGGTAGGGTCTCATTACTAAGGGTGTGGTCTTGGACCAGCAGCACCTGTGCCTCTTGGGAACTTGTTAGCAATTTAGAATCTCAGGGCCCATCCCAGGCCTATTGAATTGTAATCTGCACTTTAAGGGTATGCCCAGGTGTTTCATATGACCAGTTAACTTAAAGAACCCCTGCAGGAGGGGACACCCTAGCATCTCAGACCACGGATGGTTCTCTTTCAGTGCAAGCATTTTAGCTGTATCCCTCTCTACTGTACCTTGTTTTTTGCTCCACAAGGTCACAAGTGCCACTCAGCACACTGATTGGAACTAGGATAGGACTTATAATTTCACAATGCCTGCTTTACCACAAGGCCCTTTGGTTAGTGTAAGGTTTGTCACATGTAATAGGCTTGGATTTTTAAGACTATCACTAAGAGGTCTGGATGTTTATTCCCAAGTGCTTTTCCTCCCTCTAGGGGAGTGTTTTCATGGGGGCTTGGCTGTGGTCGAGGACTGCAGTTGCAAGGTTGCCTAATTCCTTGCCTGTCGACTGATGAGATATGTCTCCTACATGTATTTACTATTGCTCAACAGACATAGATGCCACTTGAAATAATAAAATACAAATCCAGTTTTTACAGCTTTGTTGAGGTATAATTGGTTTACAAAGAACCGCACATATTTAGTGTGTACAATTTGATGAGTTTGGACATATGCAAAACAACCGTGATGCCATCACTACAATCAAGGCAATAGAGAGATCCGGTACCTCCCAGGGTTTCCTTATGACCTTTTGGTTTTGTTCGTTTTGGTTTTGGTTTGGTAAGAACACTTACTATGAGATCTACTCTCTTACCAAATTGTGACATGCACAAGATTGTATTGTAAACTATAGGCATGATGTGCATGGCAGATCTCTAGGTAGAATATATTCATCCAGCATAACTGAAACTTTATACACACTGAATAACAACTCTCCATTTCCCAGACTCGCAAGCCCCTGGAAACCACTGTCTCTTCTATGATTTTGACTATTTTAGATACCCTATACAAGTAGAATCAAACAGTATTTTTCCTTCTGAGACGGGCTTATTTCACTTAACATAATGTCCTTCTGGTTCATCCATGTTGTCACAATGGCATGACTTCCTTCTTTTCTAAGGCTGAATGATATTCCATTGAATGTAATACCACTTTTTTTTTTTTGCAAATTCATTTTTAAAACCTATTTGCACTATCTTTTCTTAGTCAATTCTACTTGCTAGTGTGCTGAGGTTCATGAAACTGGGCCACATTGTTTGGGGACCATTGCTCTAGTGGTCTGAAGCCCCAAGCTCCCTGGAGTGTCTTAATCAAAAGAAAGACATTAGTACCTATTTCCTTTCAGCTGTGAGTTTTCAAAAAATTTAAGTTTTTTTTAAAGAGTTAAATATAAACATTGACCTATTGTTCTACCAAAAAATAGGGTCTTTGGGGGAACTGTTCGTACCTGGATTATGGTTATATATTTGTGTAACATGATTTAGTGGGGTACAGGGTCTTTGGCAGGAAGGGTAACAAATCTGACGCCATGTTGGATCTGTTTCTTTCACTTTAATCTCTGTATTCTATTGCTTTTGCTACAAGGTCATCACTAAAGGGATGTTGCCTTTAGCTTAAAGTATACACAATGGCCCATCTCCAGGAACCCTGCCTCCCATGCCTGAGCTTAACTAAAATACCTTTGTTTAGCTTCCAGGAAACATACTGACCTGGCCCACCTGCCGGTGGCTGAAGGAAAGAAGAAATTAACACTTCCCCTCCAGTGCATGGCCGAAACCAGGAAATATCTGCAACAACTTAAGGCCTTTTTAACTTTACCTCCCCACCTCCCCACTTTGCTCTATAAAAGAAACTAGCATCCAAACCCAGGCGAGAACGTTCTTTGGGACACTAGTCCACCATCTTGGTCTGCTGGCTTTTGAAATAAAGTCGCTGTTCCTTGCCCCCACAACTTGTCTCTCAGTTTATTGGCCTGTCATGTGGCGAGCAGCACAAGGTTGGGCTCAGTAACATGGTAACACCACCTTCAGTCTTGTAAGTTTCCAATTTAGATTTGGTCAAGTCCTCAATTACAAGCCCTCCAACAATAGATGTCTTCCATTTAGATCTACATATTTTTGCCTTGCAACTTTTTCAGTTACAACAGATCTTAGAGACCAAGAATTTAGACAAACTAGACTTGGAATTGGACTTTCAAATTGCTGTATTACAAAAACAAAAAACCTACTAAATTACATTAATGTGACAAAGATAATGTGTTCGGCTGACAAGAGTTTGTCTTGATCTTGTTCTTTTAATTTTCTTCCCCTGTGTATATTTTATATGTTCATCTGTAGGTATAATATTACATGCCTATAATTTCCAAATATATATTCATATATTAGGAATGCTTGCATGCTCAAAAACATTTATCAAAAGGGTACAGAATCAAAACTGTTTGGAGATCAGTGAACTAGATTAATGATCTCTTGCTGTCTTTTGTCAACAGATGGGTCAGAAAAGTCCTTTTATTGCCATTCTTTAAAGCCAGAATCATGCTACCACATTCTCTAGGCCTGAGTCATCCTTGTTAACATTCATATTTGAGCTTGTTCATTTAACACCAGACTTGGAAAGAACTGACAGGAAGTGTGGGTTTCAAAACCATTATAACAATTCTAACTCACGCTCTTTCTTGCCTCTGGGCTGGGCTCCAAAGCTAGAAGAGCCCGAAATTCACAGATTCAACTGAGACTCTTTCCCATGTTTCTCAGGAAGCAAAAAGGGTAAGCTGGACATGGCAACACCCTTTTCTAGGCAAAGAGCAAAACCCAAAGAGAGGCGTTGGCCCCCAGCACAATTATAACACGGGGATTCAGTGATGTATGGGTGTCAGAGGGTTCTAGAGCTGGAAGCTACCTTGGGTACCCATCATGGTGTAAGTGAAGACAGAAGGCAAAGGTCAGAATGATTCACCCAAGATTACACAGGTCGTTAAGAGGCACATCCAGGACCATGACCAAGTCTTTGGATTCCATCTGGGCTCTTGGACTCTATAATATCCCCTCAGGGTTGATGTGGGATGGGGGGATGCCAGGAGGAACATGGAGAATTGTTGCCCTCTGATGAGACATGGCCAGATAATGTCTGGCGTTCGGCGATCTCAGTCAGTGTTTTAACAGCCATCTCCCAGGCATGTGGCTCAGCACACCTGTGTGGGGTCCATCGTGAGAGGACCGTGGGGGGCTCCCACTGGGAAAGGTCCCTCTGCACAGCCCTGCCCCTGGAGAGGAGAAAGCTTACCTGCTGCTTCTTCAACACTGGATGATGGACTCACAGCTCCAGCTCTTCTGACCATGCCTCCACCTCCAACACACACTGAGCGGCGGAGGAGAAATGGGGGGGGGGGGTGGAACCTTGAGGAGGGCAGAGGTCTGCGGTGTGTCACTCACGGCTGTATCCTCAGTGCTAGGACGTGCCTGGCACACAGGAGGCACTCGGGAAATTTTTGTTGAGTGAAAAAGGCCTCACCCGAGAGGGTGGGACAGGACAAGTGAGAGGACTGAGTTTTCAGCCCTGACCATGCTGGGCTTGTGGGTGGCCACAGAGGTGAGAGCTGGGAGTCCAGCCTGGAGACTAGGTCAGGAAGGACCCAAGAGACATCCCAGTCAGCCTCCCTCTCTTACACTTTGACCTGGTCGTGTTATACCGCCTGCCAGCCCAGGAGACCCCTCAGGCCCAACTGTGCCCCTTACACAACTCACGTCCTCCCTCTAAGTCTCAGTTCTCTCGTGTACGAGGCAGAGATCAGGACCATTCCCACTCCCCTCACAGGCTATTGCGAGGACTGAATGGTAATTCACCGTCAAGTGCTTCAGTCACCGTGAACCCCTCTGCACATGCGCGTTGGCGTTAGAGAGAAGGGACCGCTGGTGGATTTTGCCCCAGAGTACGTTCCTGCTTATCTTCAGGTGAAGCGGAGACACTTGAACTGGTCCAGAGGAAGAGCCCTTTCCAGCCAGTCTCTGTGCCCAGGTTTAACCTCAGTCATGAGGACCAGCCGCTGTGGGCATGGCTTCATTTCCCACCTCCACAGGAAGCATCAGAACTCCTGAGCTCTTTAAGAAGGACCACGTTGACACCGACTGGTAGATGGGGTGCACCTGTGGATTTGAGGCATTTGGCCAAAGCTTACTTTTTTTCTCTGAAGAGTTAAAAACGTCTCCTCAGGACACAGGAAATGCTGTGTCTTGAAGCTTGCAGCTTTCCCAGGGCAGTTTGCTAATGCTTCGGTATTTTGTGCTGCATTCTTACAGCAAATAGAAGATTTTAAAGACATGCATGTCATTTTGAGAACATCTTGGTTCTTTCCAGCATCCAGGGGCTCTCTACCCACACTGCCTCTCCCTCAGCATGTGGACTTGGGTCATGAATCACAGTCTAGCCTCACCCTCTCTCTCCAGTCAGCAAGGGTGGCTGAGTGGTCCCGAGTGTGCTGACAGAGGGACAATGCTGTGGGGTGCCCCCTGTGGTCCCCACGTCCCGGTAGTCACGGCTACGGGTAGTCCTCACTTCTAATGAATAGAATACGGCAGGAGCAGTGGGGCACCATTTCCAAGATTAGGTTACAAACAGATTGTGGTTTCCATGCTGGGTACTTTCGTGTTGTCTCTCTGCCTGTCTCTCCCTCTAGCACCACTCACATTGTCAGCAGTCCTAGAAGAGGCCCACCGGTATGACCAGGAATAAAGCCTTCAGTCCATGAGCGCACCTTTTCCCCAGCGATCCTGGTGCAGTTGGCCTGGACATCAGCATTTCTGAAATGTTCCCCAGGTGATTCGAATGTGCAGGCAGGCGTGGCACAAGCTGCTTAGGGTCCCTGGGATCCCTAAGGGTCCCTGCTTAGGGTCCCTGCTTAGGGTCCCTGCTTAGGGTCCCAGGGATCCGCGGCAGTGGCACCGCCTGGGAGCTTGTTAGAAACACAGCAGCTCTGGCCTCACCACGGACCTGCTGACTCAGAATCTGCATTTTAGCAAGATCCCCGGGAGAAGGAGTGAGAAGCCCTGGGATGCAGCTATTGGAGCAGTGGCAGCCTGGGGACTGTTTGCCGGGAGCACAGCTGAGGGAGCAGGGCTCCCCTTTAGGGCAGTCTGACTTACCTGAGCCAGAAGTGATGCGAAGTCCTCCCCAGTCACGGTGCCCTTGAGACATTCCTTCTCTGTAGGGATTACCATCCAGATACGAGACAATTTGTTTAAAAGACTCACCCCGGAGTAAGCTTTCTCTCCTCCCCCAGGGGTGCCCTGTGACAAGCACCTTGTGCTAGGTGGGTACAAAAGCCAGCTGCTTTCCATGTTCTTGCTGGGGAACCGCTGGCCCTCGTTAGAGGGGTCGGTCATGACGCCCTTCTGCATGATTACAGCCAGGTTGGCTGGTGGTGCAGCAACCCGTGTGTTTTTCTCCACGAGCTGATGTAAAACAGCCTGACTCAGCAAGGCCCACAGAAATGAATCCTGATGCCCTCAAGACAAATATCATGCAAAGCTAAAACAATGTTATAGGGAGGGGGAAGAAGTGGCCTGAGATGTAGGGAAGAGAAAAAGGGTTCATAAGTTGACCAAGAACTGCGTTTTTCTGGCCCACTAAGTCTTTCTGGACAGAGTCCGTGCTTGCTGGTGGAAACATATTAGGAAGATGAGCTCATGATAAACACAGTTCCTCCCGGGAGAGGCTGGAAGAGAACCAGAGATCTGAGACACTGTCTTGAAAATAAATCAGAGGTTTTGAAGGCGATCTGGAGAAGAGTAGATGACAAGGAAGCCTGCGTGTCAGGGATGAAACTCCGTGTGTATGAACAGAACTTTCCAGAGATATTAATCAGAGAAAGAGAAGAGACTAATCTAAAACGAAACACAAAACAAAAACCTGGCAGTGTTAGGACTACTGTCTGCATCTCTGATTCCAGATCAAATCCAGCTTCTGTGCCATTCCTCCTGAGACATGGAATAACAGAACAGCAGAAAACACATGGGCTGATAACACAGTAATGTCTGGGTTCTCTCTGCCATTCTTCATTTATTGAACTATGTGTAAGGCTAGGCCGAGCTGCTAAGAGAAATTTCTCTTGGAGATGAAGAATGGAGCTTAGGAATAGTGATGTCCCAAAATGTTAACTGATTTGATTGTGTCATTCAACTCAGTAATGATCAGGGGCCCCTAGTTACTTACTAAGTAAATGAAATCCAGATGATGTAGTTTGGAATTCATAAAATTCAAAACTACATAAAATTACGAGAGGTAATGCAGCGGGATGACCTTTGGTGTTGGTCCAGCTGAGTTTGAAACTCTGCTGCCAGTGGGTAAATCACTGAATCTTCCTGAACCCATTTAGGCAATAAGGGCACCTTCCTTGTTGAGCTAATGGTTAAATGAAACATTGAATGGAATTCACTTAGCACAGTACCTAGGACACAGCAAACGGCTAATCCATGACATGATTAGTAGCAGTAGTTGTCGTTGCTGACAATAATAAGGCTATGGTTCTTTTCTGGGTGGACAGTTATCTATGCAGGAAGGCTTCTGTTTAATTCTTGGCTCCCTGAATGTGTTACGGCCAATGATAGATAATCCCAAGAGAACGGGCCAGACCAAAATTTATCTGAAAAATATAAGAAACGTGGGGTGAATTTCAATGCCTGTTGAACTTTGTTTGAGCCCCAGGGAGGTTCGGTGAATGTCTGAAGGATAGAGGTGCTGGCCTGGTCACTGTGACTGGAGCTCAGTCAAAAGTTCAGGTTTGACCTTAACATTTCAACTCTAAGCCCCTGATAAACCCCAGCTTTCTATTAGGAGCAGTTTTACACTTCTGTGCATCTGCTTTGGCTACATTTTCGGCCACAGTGGGGGAGACCTCTCTTTAATGACTCCACAAATAGTTTTCAGAAGTGGTTAGCTTACTAAAGTTCTTTTGTTCCGTAAAGTCTGCATTAAGTGTCACCTATGCACCCACTGAATGATCCCTTTGTCATGATATACTTCCTAACTAGGGTCTGGGTTGAGAGAAGCCTTGTCAGCTAAGAAAGGACTAGTCATCAGGTATCAGGTGTTTCTTTGGGGCTCACTTATTTCCACTAAGGCCCATGCTGTTTTCACTTGATATTGGCTGTGTGGGATAGCATTAATTCTACATTTCTACAACCCATGTCCAATTCGTTTTTTCCCCTCTACACAACAACTTACTATTTGGATTGGAGGAATTGTCTGGTGATCAGATCCAATCCCCACAATATATTTGATGAGCTATGAGCTGTAAGCACCCCCAACCAAAAAAAAAAAGACACTATTCACTCTTCTGATTGAAACAGACAGGACCCTATGGTCCTTGTCCCCCACGTCCTCTGCCTGCATTTTGTTTGTAGAAAAACTTTAGCCAAAAAATAAGTTTAATCAGAGAAGTGAGAAAATGCAGAAACAAAGGAAAACAATCAAAGGAGACCAAATAATAATAGTTTAATCATTAAGCAAAGTCAAGGACCTTTGGTTCCTCCTCAAGGGCTATATTCTGAGCCATATCCTGTGAGCTGTCTTGTAGATACTGAAAACCCCACCAGGTGGAAGAAGTTAACTACACGATGACCAGGCTGTAGCCATGACGTAAGCTGCCACAATTCTGAGAAATGGCCTCAAGAAATGGGAACAAACTGACCTTGGAACTGAAGACTAACTGTACCTAAAACAATCAAGATGATGCTGGTCAGACCACTGATGACCAATGTCAAGATGACGGTCAGAGCTGACTGTGCTGTTTCTACACGTAGCCCCCTCCCTCTGCCTGTAAAAGCTCTTGCCCCCCGACTGTCTGGGGCGGGGAGGTGTGGGAGTCGGGCTTTGGACAGGCGTCCCCTCCCCCCGCAACCCGGGTGCCAGCACCCAAAATGAAGCAAACTGTCCTTGCCACCAACCTTGCCTCTTTATTGGCTTTTGAGCGATGAGCAGCTGGACCCCACTTTTGGTAACGTGATCAGCGAGGAATCTTCCTTTGGGCATCGAGAATTCCAAGTGCTACTCAGAGACGTTTTCCTGGAAATCAGTGTCGGCTTTTCCTCCAAACAACTCAAGAATATCTAGTTAACGTGATCTGGGTTTCTGGGTCTGCCTCTAGCCACCTTCTGCAGTGGCAAGGAAAAGGGCGGGGAGCCTGAGCGCCCACCACAAACCTCAATGCCACAATGTGCACGCCCTGCCCCCATCCCTGGCATCCCTGCCCATCGGGCTGGTGATAAAGTATTTAGGGGACTTTATGAGTTTCCAGGGGCTCAATTCAAACTCCTTCCTTCAAACCCAAACTTCAGAGAGAGGAGGAAAGAGCGAGCTGTTGAAACACCCCAGTCTTGCTTCTCATGGAGGAAACAAACCACATACATCTGAAGATGATTAATTGTCTTTATTGGAGGAAAACAAGAAGTCATCAATCTCATTGTCATTATGATAGAAATCTTGATATGTGTACATGATTGTCAAGGCAGAGAATCATTTGCTACACAGGCCCGTTAACAATTTTGCAGTGCCGCAAACCTACGTGGGGTAAATTTCTTGCAGAGTTTATTACATGCATGGAATAAATGCACAGTTTCCCTTCTTTTGGACAAGCATGGTTTTATGGAAAAATCAAACCAATTGCAAGTCTGGTAATACTAGACACAGGGACATTCCTGGGTTCGACGTCATAAGCTTTTGGAAAACGTGCTCACTGTTGGGAGAGCTGCAAGAAGGACTATGACATTATGTGTGGTGACCAGAGCCAATTTAGAAATTGTTCCAAATTCTATGCTGGACAGAATGTACCTTTCATGTCTTCCAACCTGATCGTGGGGCTAAGAGAAATGTCCTCTGAAACATGCCGCCTGTCTTGCAAAACAAAGATGCTGCGAGGTTGCAGTATTTTTGTCGCTGTCAAAATGTTTTTGTTTTTGTAAAATGTCCAAACCGCTGCCAGTCCTGCCCCAGCGCTCCTCTTCCCTCAAGTGCAAGGCTACCGTGAGGGCCCAGGAACCTCAGTCTGTCCAGATGAAGGTTTTCCTTTGAGAAGTAATTTATCTAGTGTTTGGGGCTTTTGAGTCCCTGGTCATACCTTATCCCTATGCCTAAAGCCTCAAACACTCCTTTCAGTTTCTTTTTTCCTGTCCATAAGAAAATAAAATCACCTTGAAGTAAACTAAGTTGGTAAATCATCAGAAGACATAATCATCGTATGAGAAGTTTTCTGGAGACCAAAAGATTCAAAATGGATGTGGCGAATGCAGAAGCGGCATTGGTACAAAGGGGGAAATGCAATAGTTAGTCCCTTTGGTGTAGAGAGATTCAGACACCGAGAAGCCATTCCACACTTTGTCCACGAAACCAGACCTGGCAGCCACATGCTGTGGGGCTGGCCGCCAAATGCACAGCCTTTGGATTTCCAGAAGCAGAGACCCCCGGAGTCACAAGCCCAGCTGCTCCTGCTGCAGGTGGCAGGGAAGGCGGGAAGGGCTGATGTTCCTTGCTGTCTGATTCGGCGCAGAGCAGGAGGCGGGCCAGGTCGTGGCCAGCACGCAGGGCCCACTTCACAGTGGGGCTGGGCTCCTGTGCCCATGCTCAGGCTGCAGATCACGATGCACTGGGACCATGACGAAGGGTGGGGCTGAAGGGGGCTTGGGCCTCTATCTTCCTCTTTCTCCTCCCTGCCTGCTGTCCAGTGTAGAGGTTTCCAAGCTATCTCATCTGCAGACTAGTTTTCTTGGCATCTCTGTGAATTAAGTCCCCCTTTTAGAAATCTGCCCAATTTACCTTTCCTATCACAACATTTTCAATTCTGAAAACCAAAGGACTGGAACACTCTTTGGCCAATGTCAGGTACACCCGAAGCCCCAACCTACGGCCAGCCCCCTGCCCCCAGCAAAGAGTTGTGGGTTACATACAGGTATATACATTTTTCTTTAAACAAACTGAACAGTGTTTGGTCTGGAATGTGTTTAAGGAAAAGGCCGACTCTGCAGAGTGTGAGTGGACAGAACGGGAAGCAGTATTATTTCAGAAGAACATGCAAAGGTTTCGTGCATCGGTTGAATCGGAGGACTTTCATTCCTTTTGCCAGAAGTGACTGTGCAACCCTGGGAAAGAGTACATCTTATTTCTGTTTATGGAAATGGGAGGAGCTGCCCTTTGCTGCACTCTGCTGTTCCTTCTCACATCCAGAGGAAACCCAGCAGTGAGCTTGTGGAAATCATATGAAGTCGAGAAGTCATGAGTGTTGCAGGCAAAGCACAGAGGCCATACCCGCCTTCTCCTGCCCTCAGCCCTGGAGTGATGGTTCCAGGGTGGCTTCTCCAGGGTGAAGAATCAACACAAGCCCAGGCTCTGGGTGGGCCAGGGGGCCACGGTGGCCAAAGCCTTAAAATACAGAGTTATCTCCCCTGGGATACGGTCTTTTCTTTCTGTTTAAAATTGCTCACAAAATGTCAAACCCCCGGGGCGTTCATCAGATTAAGCTGTCATTCCTCCAGAGAGAGGGTCAATCCCCCTTTTCAGGAGGGGTCACTTGGGTTCCCTCCCTCTGTCCCTGGTGTTTTTGGCCTTCGTTCTAAAGGGGGGAGGTCCTCCTCTCCCGATCACAATTCACCCAGGATCTGCTGGACGCCAAGGGAGACAAATGAACAGGATGAGGTTAGTGACGGGCAGGTAAACTGAGTCTGGGGCGCCAAATGCCAAATGCCTTTCTTCACCGGCTCATGCTCCCTAAGTGCCAGAGCCTTGCCTGGTTAACCCCAAGCCTGACTGCCCAGTTCCCTGGACGCTATGCTAAGAGCTGGCTGGAGAGCTGGGACCTTCTCAAAGGTCTGTTGGGGCCACATGCGGGTGCACGCTCTCTGTTTCAGACAAATGCTAGCCTCCCTGATGGCCTCACGGATGAGATGAAGACCAGGGAAGTGAACGGGGATAGACAGGCAGCTGAGTGCAAGACCATTTGAGGACACTCTTTCAAATGACAGAAACAATCCACTTGCTGTGAGGAGGTGAAGAGACCGAGCTGGGGGGCGGGGAGGTTGGAAGGCAGACTGTGCTGAAGTCCATGGTCCACCATTAGCCTCAGCTGCACACAGTGGCCTCCAGGGGGTGTGTAAGCTGGGGGCCCATATGAAATGCTCAGCTTCCTCGGTGGAATTTGACATCAGTGAGGGTCCTAGGACTTTGCCACTCCACTTGGCAGGCGTTACCAAAAGGCACATTCTGAGCTCTCTTCCCATGTTGTCATAAAGTGTAAATAATACTAAATACGGTTGAAAGAGAACCTCCATTCTTTTACCACGAAGGCTCTCTCAACAGAGCGTAAGTTCTACACGGGAGTTATCAGTATTTTCTCCTCCTCCTAAAACAATGGGAATACACGCATCCAGACAGTAGAGACTCACTTGATGTCAAGTTCAACAGGGTCTACTTCTGGGCTGAAACAGTCACCATCTCCTGACGTGTTACAGGCCAACCATGGCCAAGAGCAGACCCCCAACTGCAAAAAGGGGGTCCGGCCCATCTCTCAGCTCTTCTGCACTTTCCAGGTAAGACATACTTTCAAACTAGTTGCATAGAACATGCACCCCACACATCAGCTCCAGAAAATAATTTATCATCAATAAATTTGGCTTCAGATGTTGCTTTGCAAGTGCAAATGACCGCACATAGCACACAGTACGAGGAGCTGGTAACTATTCAGGCACACGTTCGAAGTATCAAAGTCAGGCAAATTATCACCCCTCCTCCAAAACATCTAGTTCCTTGTTTTCTTTTTTTTGTTTTTGTTTTTTTTGGCCACGCCATGAGGCACGTGGGATCTTAGTTCCCCGACCAGGGATCGAACCCATGCCCCCTGCATTGGAAGCACAGAGTCTTTACCACTGGACAGCCAGGGAAGTCCCTAGTTCCTTGTTTTCTTATACTGTCTAAACTTGAATCTTCCATTACACTTGTTGGTAAGCAACATTCTAATAAACCCCTGGGAGAGATGCCTCAGTTTTCTGTTATTGTTTATAATATTCTTGCTACTGTCCTCCAACTCAGGTACCACTTCCTTCTTAACCGGGTCTACTGTCGTTTTATAGACATTTCCAGGCTTTTTACAAATTTTGAAGAGTAATAGCTTGATTTTCACTCTGGACGCTGGTGTGGCAGACACCAAGCGGGAATCCTGTCAAGGGGCTGAGTGCCTAGGACACGGTGGACATGGGGTAGACCAGATGCCTGTCTTTCCGGCTGCTCTCCTGCACACCTGCACTGCCCTCCTAAAGGAGGCAGAATGGAGTGCTGAGCCTCATAACACTGTGTGTGTGATGGGGGGCATTACTGAACATTCGGCCTGGACCTAGGCCAAGGTGCAGAAGTGACGAAGATGGCATGGCCTACAGGATCCACTGTGTCTGGTCAACTGTGGGAGAAGGGCGTGAGGACAACAACCAGGAAAGTCACTGGACCATCAGGCAGATGAACAGGGACCCACCGCGGGCTCGAGGCTGACTGTGCGAAGCAGACTCAAGGTATCACATGGGCACAAGGGCCGAGGGGGGGGGTCTTCTGCAAAGTGGGCATTTGGAGCCACCTGCTCTCCTCTTCAAGACAGCATCCTCGAAGCCTCCTGGAGAAGCGCTTTTCCCTGGGTTTCATGCTGTGCTCACTCTATCCTGCACACCAATCCACCACGTGGGTGGACAATGTGGCCCAGTGGTCCCCGGACGTTGCTGGTTTGAAAGTCCTACATCCCAGGAAATCCTTCAGTCCTGGGCAAACTGGGACCTTTGGTGACCCCACCATCACAGGTCTTTGGTTTGGGGATTCCCTTGGTCAGAAGGATGGCGTTCAGCGCTGGCTGGGCCTGGCTGGGGTGGTCTCTGGCCGTCACTGCAGTGGCCACTGTCCTGCTTGCTGGGTCTCTGGCCATCACTGCAGTGGCCACTGTCCTGCTCTCCTTAACCAACCCAGATAAATGGAGTCTTTTCCAAGGCCATTTCCCTCTCCTCCCTTCTGGATCAGCCTCTAAGAACAGCGTAAACATTTGCAGAAACAACTGGTGTAAGCTGGAGGCCATTTTCAGTTGTAAGATTAGAAATGCATTTTTAAAAAACAGAGAGATTAATTTTAAAACTGCATAGCTGAGAGCAGGGCTTCCACGCTGTCACTCCCCTTGTGAGAAACGAGAGCTGTGTGGGAAATTCACTCCAAACAAAATGGCATTGTGCTCCTTCGGCCAGGGAGGCTCTTAGATCTTTGCTGGGGGAGCGGGGGCCCTCTCCTTCACAGCAAGTCTATCCTTTCGTCTTGGGAGAGCAGGCTTCTTCATTTCTGACCACTGATGGCAAGAGGCCCCAGGGTCTCCAGCTGGAGAGGGCTTTGCTGCAAGAGCTGCCGGGCAAGGTTTTCTGCAGGTTCCCTCCCACGGTGCCCGCACCCCCGGGGAGAAGACAGGCTGCAGAAGGGCTGAGTTGTCTTCTCAGAAAACTGCCCCTCCGAGGAAGAAGGGGAGAGAAGGAGAAGGAACTGAAGTAAAGTGCACTCTTCACCTCGGAAACAGATTCTTGATCGATCCTCTTATTAGAATTTTAAAAAGTACTTTTAAATCCCCTTCGGAAAAAAAAAAAAATCTCTTAAAGGTTAACATAAAAGTCTACTACTGACAAGCAAAAGGTACAGGGCACAGAAGTAAGAAGTATAGCTCAAAAGGACATATTTCTTAAAAGGAAAAAAAAAACCCCTAATGCACAATATTTACCGATACTTAAATAATCCAGTTGAAACCTTTTTTTGTTATGAATGAAAAAATACAACATAGACGGTTACCTCTACTGAGAAGATCGGAAACGACAGGGCTGAGGGAGAGGAACTGAGAAAGTCCATTCTGTTAGGGCTTTGCAGACTCGTATGTACAGCACCAGATCCTATCAAATCCGCTCCCTTGAGCCAGTACACTTTGTGAGAAATGAACACTTCAGAATTGCAGTATAAAATATGGCCGTAAAAAACTTCTGTCTTCCAGTCCTGTGCAGGGAGGTGCACCGTGCAAGGTGGGATGGCTCTGGAGTGGCTGGTGGCGCTGGTGGCCCCTGGGGGCCCCCCTTCCCTGGCCTCACCCCCTGGGCCCCACCTGTAGGGCCGGTCACTTGCTTCCAGAGTGCACTGTCGTCACAGTGGTGGGCCTCGGTCTCCGATCCGCTCCCATTCCTGAGACCCCTGATGAAGAGGACATGAAACTACAGAGCGTGGAGGGTGCCAGACCTGCAGGGGGATAGCAGACACGAGAAGTTCAAAGCTTCAGAAGGATCTACTCACTCCCTCTTCCCGCTGCAAGGGTTTGTCGCGGGGGACAAACTTTGATGCACTTGACTCCAAATTTTTCCCTATCCACGGGAAAACATTTGCAATGTATTCAAATTCTTCTTAGACCCAGGTCTTCCCTCCTTGTTTCACTATAATAATGATAACTGCTTTGTATTTGGATACAACGTGGTTTAGCCACCATAGTATGATGGGTTCCATTTACTGAGCACTTACTACATACTAGGCATTGGGCTAGGTATTGAATATATACCGTCCTCACAAGAACTGTTTATTTCTTACAATGGCAGTGAGAAGCAGGGATTTTAAGAGCGAATAAAGGATGTGATACCCCCTTCTGACCCCAGCTTGGTGTGTGGTCTGGACCCTTGGCTAAGAAGCGTTTGTGACATAGGGCACATTGAAACGGGGCTGCTGATTGAGTCCTCTGTGAACTCGGCAGCCCCCTGGCCTAGAAAAATTCTTCACGGGCTGCACCTCCAATGTTCCCCAAGCAAATGTGTTGGCATCAGAACATTCTCACGTGGGCTTATCTTCCTAGCTGCAGCAGTGTACCCCTCACCCCCGTCACTGTGAACTCCGTGGGCTCGAACATCGGGATAGCCATAAAGTAAATCACTAAGATGGCTTTGCTGTCAGAGCCACTGTCTGAATCTTCAAGTAAACGATAGATTGTGGGGTTTCCTTTGACCAGAGGGTGGAAATGATTTGCCCTGAGATGTAAACGTGGGCCTAAAGCAGCGTGCAGTTGTGTCAGGGGATGCTCATGGAGGTTTCCCGGGAAAACTTAAGGGCTGGACATTCCGGAATGAGGTGGGAGGGCTATTTAAAGAGGAGGGGAACCTTTTTTGAGGCAAACAGGAAGGAGTGTGATGCTCAGAGTGAGACCAAACTGAAGGGTCTCAATGATTATGGAAATGAAGGCCTACCGGGACGATCAAGGCAACTTCTCTGCAGTGCAGAGGAGCCCATGGAAAGGCCTAGTATGAGATTAAGAGAAATATAGAGTGGAGAGTCAGAGAGAAAAATAAGGAGGGTATGAGTGTGTCCCTCGTGATGAACTATCCCACGCACAGATGAAGGACAACGAAACATTAGTACTATTACTTTGATCCCAAAGCCAACGCACTTCGTATAAATTAGCCCAAATGATTATCAGAAAAAAAAAAATACATTTTAAAAGTCAATGAGATCAGACTGTCATATGAGTCTCTGCCATCCCTTCCTCAGTCCCTAAGGGTGATGCCCAATGAGAAGCAAATCAGAACATAAGGAGATGGATGAGGAAGTGTCGGGCTTTTGTCCACACACACGTGGCCGTGTGGGACTTGAGCCTCAGATGTCTTATAAATGGAAACAACAGTAGCTACAGTTGTAGAAATATGAAATAACTAAATTTAAAAAAATATTTAAAAAATAGTGAATAGGATTGTTGGGAGTATTAAATAAGATCAAGTATTCACAGACCCGGACAAACAGTAGCTACTCAGCAAACGAGAGTCCCCCTCTCTCCCTACTAGATTTGTCTCCAACGCCAGTTGGAAAGTTCTGTTTTTGCTACATACGCACAATCTTTTTGGCTGGCCAGACTGAGGCTGCTCGAAACACTTGTATTTGAACTGTCCAGGCTGCTGCCAAGATGTAGTTTTCTCATATGTCTCACGACGGCCGTGGCATTAAACGCTTGCTGAAATTTAAGAAAGGGGAAAGGCAGACAAAATATTCCAGCTAATTAGAAAAGGCCGAGACTGTCTCCTATCATTTATCCTGTTACCCTAAGCAGGTCAAACTTCTGACAACGGTCTCATGATCCACTAGAAAGGAAACTGATGTTGCCTCTTCTTCCAAAAGTACATTCATCCTTTGACCCTCTCCCCCCCAAGAAAATATATTTTGGAGATGAAAAGAGTATTTTTCTTCTGACATAATACCGTGGAATACAGAGTAAACGTAAGCCAATTCCCTCCATAATTTAAGAGAATGACTTCTAGAACAAAAGGTGTATTATAATAATAGAGTACCTTAAAATATATTTTAAGCGTTTTCATTTTCTGATTATTGGTGTTTTGTCCTAAATAAAGTAGGTCAGTGGAATTACTGTCTGTGTAGTCTCTAGTTGTTGGTTCTCATGCAAGAACAGCCAGCTCTCAATTACCCATGCTGTGAGAACACAGGGTAATGGATTAAATCCATCACATTTTTACCAGAATGTATTGATGAGTTCAACTGAGATTTCCTGGGTTTTTTTCCCCCTTTTTATGTCACTTTAATAATAGTCAACGCTTCAAGGTTCCAGCAAAGTGAAGGAAGACAACAGGGATTGTGTTCTTAAGAAACAGCCAATGAGGAAAAGCTGGCAATATTGCTATATTTTTGGATCACAGAGGGGAGATATTATTAAATCATACACTTTATCCCTCTCACACCACGATGCTCTCGTCAAGTCTTAATCCTTGTTGGTTAAAATTAGCACACATTTGGGTGAGGCTATGGGGATTCTCATCAAACTTGGGGGATAGTAACACTTAGAAATAAAAAATGCTTGAACTGCAGGGCCAGTTTCGTTTGAGAGGTTAAGTTCACTGGGAATGTAGGAAACACAGGACTTACTCTCCACTTGCTCTTGGCGAAGTTCTTCCGGATCTGGGCGCTGACCGACTCGTGGATGTTTTTGCTGAGGGCTGTGTCACCAGCGATCCTGAAATGGAGGCAAAGATGCTTCTCAAGAGGGTTTCTTGGGGGGAGGGGGGTGTCTGACACTGGGTCCCAAGCTGCTTTCCTGGGGAAGCCACGTCCTGTCCCCTCCCACAGGTCTGCTGAGAGGATGGCGTGTCACTGCCCCTCCAGGCTGCTTCTTTCAACACACAGCTCTTGTCTGAACGTCCATGACCCACCACCACTGCACTCCAAGCCCGGTCCCACCTCCGTACCCTGCACCCCCTCCAGGATGGGTCAGCACCTTCATGGTGGGCCACTCTGCCCGGCTCCCCCTTCTTCCCCTTTTCACCCCCATTCCTGCAACATCAGAGTCCACAAGGACAACACAACCTGAATTCAGCTCTCCTCTTTCTCCCCCTCCCCCAGCTTCCTACCCGCCGTGTCTCACCTCTGAGGTCTCAAGCGTGTCCCCCAACCTGGTCTGAGCACCAGACCCCTACCCAGGGTCTCCCCCCCAGCCCCTCTCTGGCATCCCCAGGATCTCTGGTCCATGGACCTGCTCACACCCGGGGCCCACTGCTCCCTTCTGGCTCCATCCCGGCTGACCTGAGCTCTGCCACGTTCTACTCCCCTCCCTCCCCTCGGGGCCCCTCACCTTCTCTGTGCTCAGTGACAGGGTTCCCAGCCTCAGCTCGGCCCTGCTTGGCACACCTACTCCTGCATTTCCTAGAAAAGTTCTCAGAACCGCAAGAACCATGTTGCCGCTGCCTTCCACTGGGTAATCTTTTCTCTAGTTCTTGCTTGACCTTAGCCTTCTATTAGCAGGGAGGAAGGGAGGTTTAGCTTCGACCTCCTGTCCTCAGAGTCCCCCCTCATCCTATCACTTCCTCCCTCTGCTTTATCACACCTCTTCTCTCCCCCACCCCGCCCCGCCCCCCATTCGTTCTTACACCTCCCTCTTCTCTCTGGGCTTACAGTCGCCAGTCTCGTTGATGAGCTGGGGGTCCCTCCAGCCCTTTTTTTTTTTTTTTCCTCCAGCCCGTTCTTCTCCCTCACATCCCTTCTCAACCTCAATGCCACCCTCGCTCTACATTTGACCGCTTGGCCTCCCCCAATCTCACAGGAAGTTGCATTTTGCTCAGTCTCTTCTGGGCTTGAAGCCATCCATCTTCCCTTTCCTTTAGCACCAAACTATTCAATTCTGAGCTGATGCCTGATGCCTCAGAAGTAATTTCTTGGATCTCGGAACTGTTAAGGGGCAGACAGATGCCGGGGACACTGACCATACTTTCTGGCTGGCAGAGCCCGTCAGGTCCCAGACTCCGAGGGCCCTGGACACAGACCAGACTGGGCACAGACTGCCGTGTTCAACCGATTTAGGACGTGAGAGGAACAAGCTTGGGGCTTATTCAGATAGGAAACCAGCCCTGGATAAAAAATATGTTCCCACCACCAGCCTTTCCTTTTAGGAACCGAAAACATGGCTGGTGGACTCTGGAAGGTAAGTCTGTGCCAGGCTGGGCCTAAGTTTAGAATACCGTACAGACTGCTATTCCCAGCTCAGAGCAAGACCCCCCCTAAATAGACTCCTCTAGTTTTCCCAGCAGGGCTGAAAATACACAGCTCAGAGGATACTCAGAAACGAACCAAGGCCAGGCAGGTTTCCATCTCCAACAACTGTCAATTGCCTGCTTTCCCCAGATGCACATCAGTGAAGAGAAATACGTGAATGAGCAAATCCACCCGAAAGCCCAGGCACGAGGAAGCTGGGGAGCAGCTGTCGTTATTCAGCCTCTCCTCCTGGAGGCCTCACATGAGTGTTTCCTCCTGTTTGTAACAGCTGCATCCTCAGAAAAGGACGCCAGCTCCACCTCGGGGTGGTCAGCTCTTTCTTGGAAACCAGGGGGCAGAAGTGGTGGGAAGGAAGGAATTCTCGGGCTGAGCCCTGATGAGGGGGCAGAGCCCGCTCCAAACCAAACAGGCCGGGTGGCGGGGTGTCAGGGAGACCCCCTTCCCTGTGGGTGAGCAAAAGGCTGAGAGGGGAGGAAAATGCAAATTTTCAGTTATTCTAGGAATGTTCCGTGCTCACTTCCCACAGTGCCAGGGCGCGCTGCCGCTGGGTAAGGACCAAGCGGGGCACACGGTGGCCCGGAGGCCGCTGTTAAACACTCTTCTTGGAGGTAACGCCACCTCGGCTCACGACAGCTCACGACCTTCCTCACACAGGCAACTGCGCGGGGATATACGTGTATGCAGAGCTGATTCGCTTCGTTCTACAGCAGCAGCTAACGCAACCATGTAAATTATGCTCCAATAAAGGTGTGAAAAAAAAAGAAAGAAAAGAGAGAAAAAAACTTAAACAAAAATAGGCACCGCAACCACGCTGCTGCTCACGTCGCCCAGGGATCACGGGGGACGCCCAGCGCTCCCCGATTCAGCATCATTCACCCACGAGACCGGAGGCGTGGAGGCTCAGCACTGGAAGGGACCCTGGAGGTCACCCTGACTGTCCTAGGAACTGCACAACGCCCCGAGACAGGAGACTTCCCTTATGAATCCGCACACACACACACCCCCGTTTCATCTGGGTCTCCCGACGCTCTCTCGCTTCCCTGTTGCTGCCTCTACACTAACGAAGGACATGGCGTTTATATCAATTCCGCTCCATCAGGCCTGTCTGGCTCTTCTTCTCCACACACAGATCATTAAACTCTTCTCCTCGCCTTTGGGTGTTTTTGTGTTTTGTACACGGTCTGTTCTACCTGCACGGCTCTGATTGTACACTTTTCTAGTCACTTGCTCAAAACAGGCTTGGTGATGCCTGGTGTGTATCCCAAACTCCTGGGATCCATCCCAGTTCCTGTGGTCACCGCAGCTTGGCTGGCTGGAATCTGGGGAGGGGAGGGGTCTCCATGAACGCTGAGGAGGGTGCAGAGTTGAAGCCCCCCTGGCTAGCCCAGCCTGGAATCCCCGCCCTACCCTGGACGGCCCGGGTGAGGCTGGCATCTCCGTGAAGTTCTGCTTGATTCTGAACCCACCTTGCCCCTCTGCCAGGCCCCTGACAGTGAAACTGACCTTTCTCTTCTTTGCTTTTTTTCAAAAATGTCTGGTGAAGGAGAGATGAGGTTTTAACTGGCCTTCCTGCCTTCCACAGAGTGAGGCTGGATCAGTGAACAAGTTCTAGGAAGCAAATCACTTCCCTTCTTTTGAGGTCATTTTCCTCCTCTCTAAGATAACCTCAAAAGCCTCCTACATGAAAGATAAATAAGTACTGGGGTTGTAATGTACAACCGGGTGACAATGGTTAACACTGCTTTATGGCATACTTGAAAGTTGTTAAGAGTAAATCCTGAAAGTTCTCCCCACAAGGGAAATAATTTTTTGTAATTAACATATTAGGCAATGGATATTAAGTAAACTTATTGTGGTAGTCATTTTGCAACATATATGGATGCCAAGTTATTATGCTCTAACACCTTAAACTTATACAGTACTGCATGCCAACCCTCTCTCTGTAAAACTGGGGAAAAAGTCTCATACAGCTGTGAAAGCCAGCTGCTTATAAAATAAGAAAAACTTTCATATCTTCACTGTCACATACTTTGACCTATCATCCAAAGTGACTTATTAAAAAAATATCAGGCTGACACACAATCAAAACTGCCTCCTTTTCAGAAAATTCCTTCCTTCCCCTTTCCTTCTCCTGTCAGTTTGGGGTGAAGAGCATCATTTTGGAATCTGACAGTTCTTCCTGGAAACATTTCTGGCTTTGCTGTTAGCTAGTTGTGTCCTGTTGGCTAAGTTTCTTTATCTTTCTACTATATTTCCTTATCTCAGAAATGGAGACAAAAATCTACCTTACAGGATTATCATAAAAGAAAAAATGCGGTGATATTTTAATATGATTAGCACAGGGCCTGGGACATCATAGATGATAAATGACGGCTGTCATTATACATTACAATACTGTGAAGCTGGTCAGGAAAGGACCTTGGGCAGGTCCCCTTTGGAAGGTTAATCAGCATATGAGCATCCGGAGAAAATGCTGCAGGAGACGGTGGAATCAACAGGGAACAGTGTTCTAGAGGACTGGTCGGGGCGGATGTCTCCTGAAGTCAAGGGTCTGCGCGTTGTAGCGGCTATTTGACTACTCCTGGCCTTTGTTTCAAAAAGGAGGCTCACGGTGCTTTAATAAGAGCTTAATGATGCAATTGCTACGTGCCAGATGCACTAAACCCTTTCTGTGTGTGCACGATCTCAGTCACTGCTTACTTCAATCCTGTAAACTAGGCATTGTTATGCTCACTTTAAAGATGAGAAAATTCAGGCTCAGAGAAGTATAAACCCAAAGTCACTGGGTTCAACCCTAGTAAGTGGCACAAAAACAAGGTGGCCTCGGGGCACCGCAGGAAATGTAGTCCAGGATGTCGTAAACTATCAACTCATCCCTCTGGAGGTGAAGAAACACTAACTTGAAAAGCATCTTAAAAGGAAAAGAACATGTGACCTCAATTCATTTACGGACTGAGTAATAAGTTCAAGGAATAAAACTCCCCTCTTAATGCCTCCTTTGGGAATCACCCTCACTAAAAATGATCCTAAAATACTTCACATGAAGCGAAAAAGCTACAGCTATCTTTTGTGCATCTGCAATTAATGCCTTCAGAAGACTGTGTCCTCGAGTGTTGGTTTGGGGAAAGGATGAAACCCACGGGCCAGATGGGATGCAAGCTTCACCCGTGGCTTTCACAACGAAGCCCCAGCTGACCGGCATCTCTAGTGGGTGATTCTTCTTACCACGGGTGCCGAGCTGCCTGCTCGCATGTGTATCTTTTATTTGGATCTTTCTCCATCAGGTTCCGAATGAAGTCTTTTGCTGTTCAAAAGGAAGGCACAAGAGGGGGAGTCAGTATGTGGCTTGAGATATGACAATATGATACCAGGGTGCCTCTGTGGGTATCAAGGTTACCATGGAAACACGAGACCAGCCTTCCATGGACACTCGGGACCTGGGACAAAAAGGCAGGTGGTACCAGCATCTGGGGAAAAGGGAAGACAAGGTTTGGGTTTCTGAGTGGTGACCCTGCCTTCCCAGCTCGAAGTCCCTTCCCGCGGGCAGCTAGTGGTGCCTTTGTTTCGGGGAAAAGGTGAAATATCTTTGTCGCCAGGTGCCTGTCGCTCAGCTCACTGCTGCCTTAGGGAGCTGTTTTGCTGACGTCCTCACGTTAGGAGCTCACCGATTCAACAAAGTCGCCCGAGTACGTGGATGCACAGCCCCCCAGAAGCCCCCTCTGCAACCCCCGCAGATGATTACAACCAGCAAGCAGGAAATGACGGTGCAGGAGATGCGCCCTGGTGGGGAAGCAAAACTGCTTGGAGGCCCAGGACCAGGTATGACCCAGAGCAGGACACTGAGAACGTGAGAGGTTGGGACCCAGAACCAGAAGATGACACATGCCAGGCGGGAAATCTGTCGCCTTGTGGCGTCTGGCAGCTCCCTGCCCACAGGGCTGGACTTTCGGGGGACAGCTGGGGCCCTTCCTGACTCAGGATAAACTACTCCCCGTGTGGCTCTTTCCTGCAAGCCTTGGAGAACTATAGCCCGGTCCTAGGTGTTGGAAGATTGAGGAAGAAAGCAGGGCATTTCCAGTTAGGAGGAAATAACACAAATAATAAAATGGGATATTTGAATAGCTCATTCATTATTTCATGTGATCCTGACACCACCTACAAGGGTGGGAGTGGTATTATTACCATCTTCATCTTGTCAGGGAGGAAACTGAGGCTGGAGACATTCCATCTGCTTACGTGGGCCTGGGGTTTGATTTTCATCCCTGAGGAGGAAATGGTGAACTTCCCTGGGAATGTTCTGTGTGGCACAGTAGCTGAGACTCGGGCTCTGGAGTGAGGGCGTGGGTTCAAACCCCAGCTCTGCCACTAACCAGCCGTTATTTCACCTTCTGGGGCCTCAGTTTCCTCATCTGTCAAATGGGGCTAATAGTAATCCCCACCTGATAGGCTGTCCTGAGGACTGGGTGGACTAGGCACACGCGCGGAGTTTAGAGTGCACAGCACACAGTAAGGAAGCCCAATAAACTCGAGCTAATACGGTCTCACTCCAGAGCACCCAGCTCAGGGTACGGCCAGGAGTGGTGGAGAAGTCAGTCCCCACCCCTCAGCCTGGCTCGGGGCACGTGTCCCACACGTGTCCCAAGCCTCTCCTCGCTTCTCAAGTCAAGTCTAAGTGCGTAGCATCCTCAGGAGCCTCAGGACCGTTCTGAGCCCCCGGGGACCGCTGGAGACTCGGGTGGGCTGGGTGTCGGGGTCCCAGGAGCCGCCCACAAGGAGCCGAGAGACCTACCGGAGTCGGAGATGTCGTCCCAGTAGGGGGAGTCGAACTCATATTCTGCCTTGAGAATCTGCTCGAAGAGCTTGGAGTCATTTTCGTCATAGAAAGGAGGGTAGCCACAGAGCCTGGGAGACAAGAGGGTCTCTCGTGAGGATCTGAACCGGCTGAGGACCCAACACCACGTGGTGGCTTCACATCCTGCCTGGGAGGAAGCTGTCTTCCCTGGAGTGGAGGAAGCCTGCACCGTGTGCGCTACAGACACAATCTCAGCAAAGGACCCACACGTTCTCTGGGCACACGGGGCACAGAAGTAAAATCGTGACTTCACAGGTAGCTAAAAGGGTTAACCCTGGTGGCGACTGAGGGTCAACACATCTTAATGCTTTGCACGGTATTCACCAGAGTCCTGCACGCCCTGAACACCTACCAGGCCGCCCTCTGTGTATAAACGTTATTGATCTTACTGCCTGGGATATGGTCCCTAACAGATGATGGGTTAGTGAAACAAACAAAATATTTGTTTGGTATACATTTCAAGACCTTTCCAGGTTCATTTTATTTAATAACTCATCAGAGGAAGAAAGGGAAATTTTATACACTTGAGTCACCAAATTGCCGCAAGTGGCCCCAGACTGCAGAGTATCACCTCCCGGGCCCAGTTCAGGTATCTGGAGGGTTACAGCTCTGCCCATTAATATGCAGTAAGCAGAAGTTGACATAAATCTTAATACCATGACCCTTTTTCCACTGAACTGTTTCAAAGTTGTTTTTTTTTTTTTTTTTTTTCCGATATGCGGGCCTCTCTCCGCCGTGGCCTCTCCCGCTGTGGGAGCACAGCCTCCGGACGCGCAGGCCCAGCGGCCATGGCCCACGGGCCCAGCCGCTCCGCGGCACGTGGGATCCTCTCGGACCGGGTCACAAACCTGCGCCCCCTGCATCGGCAGGCGGACTCCCAACCACTGTGCCACCAGGGAAGCCCTCAAAGTTGATTTTTAAAAGATCATATGGGAATTCCCTGGTGGTCCAGTGGTTAGGATTCGGCGCGTTCATTACCGAGGGCCTGGGTTTGATCCCCGGTTGGGGAGCTAAGATCCTGCAAGACGCATGGCGCAGCCAAAAAACATTTAAGAAAGAAAGAAAAAAAGAGGATACTAGGATGTTGGTGCAAGAAACTTCTAGTTCTAGAGGTACTGACAGTCATAATAGAAGTAGGAATTTTTGTTAAATACCCCAAATACAATTCGTGCCACGACATTGTGGGTTCTCACTCCCAGGTCTGCTACGGGCTCTGAGGTGATCTTTACCATTAAAGGCCAATGATGCATTTTCTGGACAAAAATGTCCTCATCTAAACACGAAGAGGCCAGACTAGAAAATTCTTAATATTCTTTCTGGCTTTAAGATGCTGTGGGTCTATGTGTCCTCCCCCAATCTGTTTGGCCGGTCCACGCCTGAGGCCCATGGCGGGCAGGCAAGGGCAGCCTCTGGTTGGGACTGGACATCAGGGAGGGGTGAGATTGAGGCTGCGGCCATAAGTGACGGACAGAGTAGAAGGCAAGGCTGGATTCGGGAAGGCCAAGCACAAAGCTGGACGGCGCAGAACTTGGTTCTGGGCCCGAGACAACCCACAGGGCGGCAGCAGCCACAGTGAGAGAGTCCCGCCCCCAGACGAGCCCTGAATCTTCCCACGCAGCCCAACTTTGTTCAAAGCACAGCTACAGCCTAGAGACCAGTTTAATGAGAACAAGTGAACGGGAATCAACAGACTCCAGGCCTTCGAGGGATTTAGGCTGCCAGCAAGTAAGAAATTTAATGAAGGTTCAAAACACAGCTTTTAGTACAAATTTGCAGCCGCTCCTGCCGCCCTACACAGCATCACTGGTCGTGCTGCACAGGGGAACGGCCGATGACACTTTTAAAGGCTGTGAGACATTCTGTGGGCTGATAAGATTCAGAATCATCTATCTCTACAAGGTGGATTTAGGGGCTAAGTGCCTGGAAAATCTCATTTTTAAAGATTGGCTCCTTTTGGCGAAGTAAGAGCCAGTGCTTCTGAAACCACGAAGCACATATTTTACTACCCAGGAAAGCCTGCAGCTGAGAGATGGATATGGAAATGTTTCCCATAATGAGGATTTGGGCTACATGAAATGTGCATATTAGGAAAAGCCGACAGGGCAAAATGTTAGTTCATCTCGGAAAATAACGAAATTTTAGATGTGTGAGGTTTTTATTTATTAACTGTGTTTTACTTTACAGTTTGGCTTTCTTTTCAAGGAAAAAAAACTTCAAGAAAATTCCAAGAAAGATTTAATCTTCTTGCGCCAATTTTCTTAAAGTAATCCTGATTTCTTCTGGTTTTAGCTCCTCTTTTGGTGGGGGAGGGGGAGTAAAGAACACTGTGTTTCTGTGTCTGTACTGAGGATGGAAGGAAAGGAAACGGATGGAGTTTGGGGACTGAGTTAAAATGAAGAAAGAACATTTTTAAATAAGGGCTGAAACAGAACAGAAGGGCAAGGAGAAGTTGTAAAACCTTCCTCAGATCTAGAAGATTCGCAGAGTTCCCTGGTCAGGCTATTTCGTGAGCAGGTTTGCGTGATGGGTTCGCTTAGGAGAGATGACTTTGAGTTGTTTCTATCTCCACATACAGAATGCTGACTTCCGTGGTCCTGGATCACCCATTTGCAGCTTTCATCTCTGTGTTCATATTTCACGTTACCAAACCATTTAAATAATCTACAGATGATCTCACTGTGGGTTCTCAAAGCCACTCCCAATTGTTCTAAGCCTAAAAGCTCATGGTTCAGAATAACATCTGAACTTGACAACCCAACAACAGATGGTCACGCCCAATACGGGCAACTCGCCTTCCTGGGCTCCTCCATCACGTCCATCCCAGCCTCAGGATGGCCATCTGGGGAGAATGCTCCCACCTCCCGTCTTCCCTTTGCTACTCAGTCTGCCATCTCATCTACCTTGGCACACGTACACAAACATCCTACTAGATTCTAGTGTAGCTTCGACTGAGCACTTATTTGGGGTCAAAAACTCCACCAAGGCGCTTTGTTGTATTATCTCACTTAAACCTCACTCTCCCAGGCACTTCCCTGGCGGTCCAGTGGTTGGGACTCTGCATTTCCATTGCAGGGGGCACGGGTTCAATCCCTGGTCGGGGAACTAGATCCCGCATGCCGCGTGGTGCGTGGTGCGGCCAAAAAAAAGGATTAAAAAAAATAAAATTAAAAAAATATAAAAAAAACGAAAACAAAAAACCCCTCACTCCCCCCGGAGGTGTGCTTCCCCAACACCTTCCCTGTGTCCTTCAGAGCCACCCTCCGCTCTGCTCTGTCCCCGGGAGGCTGACCTGTACGGAGGGTTGACTGAGGGTTGAACTCTCTGGCGTCTGGTACGGGGTTGGCCAGTGGGGTCCCCAGGGGAGATGAGGGAGGAAGGAGGAAGTCAGGGCAGGGTGAGTGTTGCCCTGAGCCTTCCCATCCAGCGCTCAGGCTGGTTACAGCCCTGGGCTGAGGGCCAGGCTGCTCTCAAGGGAGGGGACTCTACCAGACTCCCTTGGGTGTGGTAACTGCTTTCTCCCTCCCCCAATCACCGAGGGTCTAAGGGTGCTTACGGCTCAGCTGCTATAAATCTCAAGGTCCCAGTGCTATTCCTTGTGGTCCCCTCACACCAGATCCGTGTATACAGTCCCTCATACAATCCTCATTTTAAAGGTAGAGAAACGGGGCTTCCCTGGTGGCGCAGTGGTTAAGAATCCGCCTGCCAAGGCAGGGGACATGGTTCGAGCCCTGGTCCGGGAAGATCCCACATGCTGCGGAGCATCTAAGCCCATGCGCCACAACTACTGAGCCTGTACTCTAGAGCCCGCAAGCCACAACTACTGAGCCTGAGTGCTACAA
The DNA here is from genome assembly GCF_011762595.2 of Tursiops truncatus. Taxonomy (NCBI): domain Eukaryota; kingdom Metazoa; phylum Chordata; class Mammalia; order Artiodactyla; family Delphinidae; genus Tursiops; species Tursiops truncatus. The sequence continues at coordinate 157,138,998 of NC_047035.1, read as the reverse complement.
CTACTGAAGCCCATGCTCCACAACAAGAGAAGCCACCGCAATGAGAAGCCCACACACCACAACTAAGAGCAGTCCATGCTCGTCACAACTAGAGAAACCCTCATGCAGCAACGAAGACCCAACACAGCCAAAATTAAATAAATAAATTTATATTAAAAAAATAAAGGCAGAGAAACTAACTTGCAGCAAAGTCAGGACGTCAGCCCTACCTGTCTGATTCCGGGTCTGTGTTCTTAACTGTTTTGCCTGTTCACTAAAGGGAAGGAGGCTTGAGAACTGAACCTTATGTCTCAGTATTGACTTTGCATTCTCTCTGCAGGCCATTTCATTTGCCCACCGGTCCCTTCATCTGCAAACAGAACCTGGCGACTGAACGCTACTTCCCCAACCTCATTTCCCACACTCTGGGTCTAGTAGCTAAGATGCTTGGGGCTGGTTCGCTGCCCACTGGGCACTTTTTGTTTCTGGACCAAGGTAAAGGTATGCACTCTACCTGGGCTGCCCTCCCCTGGCCCCTTCCATCGACTCTGGCACACCCCTGGAGACCGGCTGCCGTGTTACTAGTAAGACCCAGTGCCCTGCTGCCAGGTGGGGTCGGTGCCCTGCTCTGTGTCCCCACGGCAGCGGACAGAGCTCCGTGGTGACACTTCCTACACTGCACACTGCCCTGACCTGTCCACAAGCTCCTTAAGGCAGGACCGTGTCTTATGTCTTACTTTTGTCTTTGGATTTTCAGTGTCCAGCCCAGGGTCTACCCATGGCAGATCCTGGGTAAATGTTTGGATGAACAAAGATGCTCTTGAAAAAGAGGCTTCATCGTTGGCTGCTGAGCCCCCGGATGGGCTCTGGAACAGAGACATGGATGACGGATGAAGGATAGCCCACCACTGCCCAGCCCAGGTAGCTGTCAAAGTTCCCACCTACCCCAACTCCTCCCTCCTGTACCTCACCCCTCTCAGGAGGTGGCAAAAAAGCAATGCTCTGTGTCATTGACAGATGTTCCAGAAGAACCCAGTGTGCAGGGCCAGGTGCTGGGGGCAACCTGGCCTGTGTTTGTAGAGAGAATGCAATGGGTTATCTAAAATGCCACTTTCGTCTTGTGGACAAGGTTCATAAAGGAGAAGGTTTTCCATGAAGAGCACTTTGAACATAAATGAATGCGAAAATTGGCCATGGCCAACCATGGCTGATTCACCAGGGCACAGTTATTCTTGGAAAATGAAATGCTGTGATAGCATAAGAGCTCCTGCTGAGAGGTCCTGAGACTTGACTGTGGGAATTATGCTACATTAAGAGACCTTCTTCCTCCTTGCTTGCCCTCGGCCATGTATATGCGTCCCTATAAAAATGGACGCCTGCTGAAAAGATTTGCAAATAATGATCAGTTGTTACCTCTTTTCCCCTTTTATGTAACTTTATTATAATTCACCTCAACCTTCTATGTTCTTGCATATTTCTTGGACCTTTGAATTACAGATTTAAGGTTCTGCCTTTCCTTACGGCTTTTGGTACCAGAGACAGACACAGAGAAGACGGGAAGGAGCTGGTATCAGAAGTGCTGGTAGGCGATGAGATGTCACCTGTTAGGACGGCTATTATCAGAAAAATAGAAGTTAACAAGTGTGGGGATGTGGAGAAAATGGAACTCCTGTGCACCGTTGGTGGGAATGCAAAATGGTGCAGCCAGTATGGAAAATGTTACGGAGGTTTCTCAAAAAATTAAAAATGGAACTACCATGTGATCCAGGAATCCCTCTTCTGGATATATTCCCAAAGGAAATGAAATCAGTGCCTTGAAGAGATATGCATGCTCCCATGTTCACTGCAGCATTATTCACTATAGCCAAGACATGAAAACAATCTGTGTGTCCACTGATGGATAAATGGATAAAGGTGTAGACAGGGAAGCCATACAGGCAGGCGGTTGGCTTTGCAGCTGTGAGAAAGGTGGCTCTGAGGCAGAAGACAAGTTAGCAGCTGTGCTCCGGCAAAGGAAGGACAGGACGGTGCAGGTGGTGGTAGTTGGATCGGGGGAACAGATTCTAAAAGAGTTTAGAGGGAAAGCCGGGAAGATTAGGTGATCAGCGGCGTGGAGAGGGAAGGCCAGGATGCCTCCCAGGTCCCCAGCATGGACACGGGGGCTGCCGTCAACCGTGGTGGAGAACACAGGGGTAAGGGTGGGTCTGAGGGTGGCCCCGACACGTCACTGTGGCACCTGGCAATTAAAACTTCTCTTTTCGGTGGACATGGTCCCCCCCTTGGGGAAGCAGCTCTGGGAGGTCGTGTCCTTACAGTTAGAAAATCAACACCTAATGTTCCACCCCAGCCTGGCTTCTGGAAAGACAGATGGCAGGACCATGCTTGGGACCACTGTGGCCTGTTGGTGGGAGAGAAGGATGGAGAAGAGTGAACCTGGGTCTCTACTCAACCACGTCCGACTATGGTCACATCCAGTAGCCTTTGTTCAGCCCTTTGCTCCACCACAGAGCTGCAAGGGGATGCAGAGGATAGAAAATCTGCTGTCCAGACCCTGTGGAACTCGGTAGGGCTGGGCAGAAGTCCAGGCCTGCCTCACTGACCCAGAGTAACTGCAAAATCAAGTGACACGTGTAAGCAAGTTTTCTGACCACCTGAAATATACATCGAAGTGCCCAAACATATGCAAGTATTATACATAAAAAGCATCTGAGCGCAACAGTCCACGCTGATGACTGAATCGTCGTTAGGAAACAGCAGCCCAGACCTTGCCCTTTAGTCTAATGGGAAGAAGGGCTCTGAAGGTGAAGAGAGAAGTGATTTTTCAAGGGAAGGTGTGTTGCTGTTCTCTGAGGACTGACTTTGCTTTCGGACGAGTTTCGTGATGTGGTTTCCTCAGCCTGGGATTTAGAGAAATAAAGACACAGATTCAAATCCTGGCTCCAGCAAGTCCTGGTGGAGTGACTTAGGGGAAATTATATAGTGTCTCCCGGTCGCAGGTTCCTTTGTGAAAGGAGGATAACAAGGCCCACCTTATACAGAGATATTGTAACATATATAACATACACTATATACTAATCTATACTACATATAACACACACACATGGATTGATGGGTGGATACAGATAAAAGATATACCATTTGAAAGCGCCTGTCACACAACAATCACTATATCCCAGCTGTCCACCCTTATCACCACTTCTTCTCTTTTCCATCCCACCAACTCCATCTCACTTTTCAGGCTCCTTCAGCTGAAATACTGTGCACTGGGACCCCGCTCAGCATCAGGAAGGCCAATGGGAGGGGGAGAGAACAGACGAGTCCTGAGGGACTCAGTTTACATTCTAAATGTGAAAACAAAGCAACATATTTTAAAATTTTGTAACTAGTCTCAGAATCACCCACGAATGACCACACATCCCGACCTAAACTTCTAAACTGCTCTAGAAGGGAAGGAGAGAGGTGTTCCCTCTGGTCATGATTCTGTGCCCTGCGTGATGGATATGAGGACAGGATGTCCTGGAGACCTGCTTTTCAACCTTAATCTTTGTGGGCCAGTATTTCCAAGCATTTTGCCAAGGAGCCCTCAATTCTAGGAATAGCTCAAGCCTCCCTGAGAACACTTACTCAAAGGTATATTTATGAAGAAAGAATATTTTTATGCAATTGAGCAAAACAACAGACCTGCACGTATACTGCAAACCAGAGGAGCCACATAGGGCCCACCCAGGCCCCATGGGTCTCTGAAAAAGACAAAGTCAATCAAATCTGGGCGTCCCTCCTCTGGATGCTAGTCTGTTGGATATGTAACAACCACTGGACAGCCACCAGTTCACCCTTTGTCTTGGCTGTCAGTAGTTATTCAACAAGTGTGTATTGGATGAATGTCTGGGACTCCATACTAAGGAATCTGGGTTGTATTTGTCTTACTCTGGTTAATAGGACAGACTTTTAAAAATAATAAAATAAAGCAAAAAGCATTTTAAGCTGACAAATCTCTGGCAATTAGCTGCAAAGCCCAGCAAAATAGATTTCAGCGTATTATTTGGATTTATAGACCAGAATGACCAATGAGACCCGAATGTTTACAAAACTGTAATGCAATTACTTCAGCAACTAGAGATTGGATTATGTGCATGCCAGAGCTTTCTCCTTACAAACTTGGAAGAGACAAGGGAAGGTTCACGTATTAGAACCACATGCAGGCTGACTTCAGCAAGGCATCGCTGGTGAAATGCAATGGATAAATGTCCCACGTCACCCCTGAGATTTGGTTCATACGTTGAACGCTGAGAAGGAGGAAGCAGATCAGGCAAAGACCTAGAGGAGGAAGGAAAGGGACACTGGAAGGTAGATGGGAAAGACATCCCTTAGAAAGTTTATACACACCAGAGCTGAAGATTGGGAGCCAGGCAGGAGGGGAAGAAGAACAAACACTTCCCCAAGCGTGAGAAGTTAGCAGCATACTCCACTTGGAGTAAAATAGTTTAAAAAATTCTGTACACAGTAAAGGGTTAGGCTGGACAAGACATCATGCAAAGCTGCTGTGTTGTGATCCAGGGTTCTACTTCCAAGTGTATAACTTTTTGATTCTTGCATCAGCCAAACGGACAGCACCTCCAGGAAGTCTGGGGGATGAGCACAGAGGCCCCAAGCCTCCTCCTGCAGGTGAGGTACAACTGAAGGAGGTTCGGACAAACCCACTCCCGACTCAGCTCCTGCTGACAGTGGATCGGAGGGCTTGGTGGGGAGGAGAGGGTGAGTGAGGGGAGCATCCAACAGCTGGGATGTTGTGTTAGGAGAAACACAGCGAGACTTTCAGCAGAGTGATGGACCTGCACCAAGGGGTGCAGACGTCCAGTCTGGAGGCGGTTAACATGCGCACTAACTGATGGTTCTGAACCCCGGCGGATTCCCAGCTCGACTTTTGCATCTAGACTTTGCTTTTTTTGTTGTGGGGCTCTTGCTCCCTCCCTCCCTCCTCCATCCCCCCAGTGTCCTTCTCTCTCACGTTCTGCTTGGGAAGCAGTTATGAATCTGTGCAGACTAACAGCCGTGCTTGGGAGATGCCTTGGTACCTCCATCCTGTTGGCCTTGGCTTTATTTTATTTTATTTTTTTTGGTTATCTACCTGATTTATTAGCAATAGTTTGACGAAATCAATGGGAAAGTCAATAAGCCTAAGGAAAGTAGACTCAACCTTCTTATATATAATATATAATTCCTCCAAAACTCTTCCCCCGCCCCAGACCTTCCCTCATAAAAAAGTCATAAAAATACGTAAAGCCATAAAGTATTAGGGGAAAATTTTTTTTTATAAATCCTCCTAGGGTGGGAAAGGCTCTTAAAAATATGAACTAAATTAAAAATTGATACATTAACTATATAAATATTTTAAACACCATAAACAATGTAAAAAAATGACAGTTGGAAAAAACTCACTTGTAAGACATATACAGCCAATTTCCCTGATCCACTCCCCCTGAATTTTTAAAATCACTAATAAAATTAAACATTTAGAAGAAAAACAATTTACAATAAAATGTGTCAAAATCTACTAAAATGGTCTTAGGGATTAAAAACGAAAGGAACCCATGAACATAAAGAGAACGAGAGAAGAGACAAAGCAGGCAAGAAGTATTAAATAAATTTTAGAAGCTGGAAAGTGCCTACGTGAAGGAAAGGAAAGAAGCAAAACTATTTGCCCTGTGCAACCTTAAAGAGGCTAGGGTGCATGGCAAGACCGAAAAACAAAAAGGTTTGCTGTCAGCCTACATAAGAACTCAAACCCTGAGATCTCCCCCCAACTCCACACAGCCAGAGTCATGCATAACTTAAAAACTTTTGCTAGTGTGCACATACACATTCACAACAATGCGTTTTCAATTTGGAGAGTTAATTCTAAATAATATATTTTCAAGTCTTTATAATCAATAGCTTTAGGTAACAAGGAAACACCATTGGATGGCTTCACATGGTCATCAAAGGCTCTGTGACAAATCTACCTTCATCCCTTCCACGCTACCCAGTAGTCCAGGGGAAACATGTGAGCTGGACAAAAAGCATTTTTGTTACACCTACAACTGTCACTTTCTGGATCAATCACATCACATGCTCCTTTGTTCTTAGAAAATAAGAGAACTGGACTAGAAAATCTTCTCCTGGACTAATATTTGACCCTAAAAGGATACTTCAAAGCGAAAGCTAAATTTATGAAAATTTTAAATTTGTCTTCAAAGATCAGTCACAGCATTACTGCCATGTACACATGCTGAGTCCTCCTCGGGGAGAAAAAACAAAAACCTCCCAAATTATGAACTCCACCTTCAAACATTCCAACAAATATTTTAAACAAAGAAGTCAGGGCTTCCCTGGTGGCGCAGTGGTTGAGAGTCCGCCTGCCGATGCAGGGGACAAGGGTTCGAGCCCTGCTCTGGGAAGATCCCACATGCCACGGAGCAACTAGGCCCGTGAGCCACAACTGCTGAGCCTGCACGTCTGGAGCCTGTGCTCCGCAACAAGAGAGGCTGCAATAGTGAGAGGCCCGCGCACCGCGATGAAGAGTGGCCCCCGCTTGCCACAGCTGGAGAAAGCCCTCACACAGAAGCGAAGACCCAACACAGCCATAAATAAATAAATTAATTAATTAAAAAAAAAGTCAAATACAGAATTCAGACCATGCAACAATGTCTTTTATTATGTATGGGTTTTTAAAATTATTTCTGCAATCTCTCCATACACAGGCAAAAAAAGTATTATTTTGCGTATTGGAACTTGCAGACCTGATCGCTGCATAGAGAAGGGAAAATTATCCCTACAACATGCTTACCCAGGAGGCCAATTCATCTGCCAACCTCCAAGAACACGGAGATGAACATGACAGACAGACTGTCCCCCATCTGAACCTTCATTCACCACCACTCGACAACGCTTCTTCAGGCCCAGATCAGCAGCACATTTCTTGCCAAAAATCATTAAATGTCCAAGAAGACTTTCATCGTCATCTTCTGCCGAAGAAATCTGGGATATATGTTTCTTGGGTATCACCAGAAAATGTGTTGGTGCTCGAGGGGAAATGTCGTGGAAAGCAAGACACTGGTCATCCTCATAAATGATTCTGGCTGGGATTTCCTTACAAATGATCTTCCCGAAGATCGTGTTGCCACCAGGCCGGGCGGCCTGAGCCTTATTCATCTGCCATCTCGGCCTCCCTCCCGCGTGGCCGGCTGGGGAGAAGCTGGTCCTGGCTTTTGATTGAACTTTTCACTTGTCCCCTGGCCTCCGATGGCTCTCTCCCAAGGCACTTCTGAGGATGATTAGAAACTGTTTTCATTCTCAGAGGGGCATCCCTGGAAGTGCATTGTGAGAGCACAGCAAGGTGATCGGAAGCCGGAAAGCGGTCTTGTGTGTTGCCCGACTCCGGTGCACCTTTACTTGGCACTGAATCATGGGTTCCTGGTCCCTCCATCTGAACCACCTCCACGAGTGTTTCCAGACTTGCTGGTGTGAACTGGTACCTCTCCCCTTCCCACCTCCATCTCTTCCCCTCCTGGGCACAAACCCTGCTCAGACTAAGTGGTCTGAATTCATGACTCTTGTTACTACAGCTCCTGGCAAGCTGGCCATTTCTCTCTCTGTGCCCCTTTTGGTTTTTTAACTATCTCTGTACTGCCTCCCTTCTGTCTCTGTGCTGCGGTGCTACATTCCAGACGGTAAATCTTTTAAAACATAATAAAAGCCTCTTTTGATTCTTTCATTTGCTCGGTGTGGTGCTAGACGAATTCAACATCCTGATATTCAGAGATTATATTTTTCCCATTACTAAGTGTTGGTGATATATATATATTTATTTATTTTTGGCCGCATTGGGTCTTCCTTGCTGCGTGCGGGCTTTCTCTAGTTGCAGTGAGCGGGGGCTACTCTTCGTTGTGGTGCGCGGGCTTCTCACTGTGGTGGCTTCTCTTGTTGCGGAGCACGGGGTCTAGGCGCACGGGCTTAGTTGCTCCGCGGCATGTGGGATCTTGCCGGACAAGGGCTTGAACCCACGTCCCCTGCAGTGGCAGGCGGATTCCTAACCACTGCGCCACCAGGGAAGTCCCAAGTGTTGGTAATATATAAGTTCAACGCCGGATCAAACCTTCCAAGTTCTATTTTAAAAATTATATCTCAAATTGAATGGGACATCTTTTATCAAACACAGTAAGCACATCATCTCCTTAGCTAATTGGGTCTTGGAGGATAAACCATCGACCTCCCCTGCCTGACAGCCTTGCCGATATTTGAAGACAGTACTTCCAAGCCCAGATCACCGTACACTGCTCTTACGGAGCCTTCCTCAAGTCCCGGGCAGGGTTCCCATCTCTCCCCTGGGAACTCACCCTGCTCTTGCCTCCCATCTCCGTAACAGCCAGCAAGACTGGATTGTAAGTTATCTGTTTACTGTCTGTCGCCACAGTAGCGACTCTGTGGCCAGGCAGCAATGAATCCAGCTCAGCAGCCCCATGAGATTGCCGGGCACATATTAGGATCAATAAATGTTAGTTAAGTAAATATCCCGATGCATTTAGATACTTAAACGACAGTTTCCAGGAGATGATGCTTTACGTGAAATGTTTTTCCATTTGGCCCGAGGCGGCACCATTCAGTGTGTAAAAGGAGCCATTCCCTTCCTGCTTCTCCCACTAGGTGCCCTCTCTACCTGGGGCTTTGCAAAGACAAAGGCACAGATACGGGTGGATTCCACCCTCCGCGAGGTCATGGGAAGCTGCTCCCACCACCACGGAAGACGCAGAACTTCTTCACCTCAGTGACACGGCTTGTAACGTTTCCTCCATCACCCTGTGCCTGTCCCCGCACTCGCTTTTTGAAACCAGGGAGTATCTTATGTTGGGCTCTTTCCTAAGGGTTAGAGGTGAACCAACTGTCAACAGACAACCAACCGTCTTTCTTCCAAAGCAGCGAAGAGAGGGTCACAGGCCCATCAGCAAAGCTGAAATATGGTCAAGCAGGACTTGTGAACAAAAGGCGTTTAGGCAGCCACAGGGTCCACTCAGTATAGACTATGGTGGGGGACGGGGCGAGAACCGGGTATCTTTCTGAAAACCCTCAGAAAGCAGCCACACTGAAGTGCAGTTGGCGAAGTAAAATCCGTGAACCCGTGAATTATAACCAACCATCAACGCCTGCTAAAACAAAAACGGTGAGGCTGGAATGACAAAGGAAGGGCGCAGGGTAGTGGCTGGTCTTCAAGGCAGGAGGAAGGAGCAGCCGGTGTACGAACTGTCTGCACGCACCACTCTGACCGGCCGATGCGCACACCCGTGCACCTTGTCAGAAATCACCTTTGGGAGAGAAAGGTGACCCGGAGCCCATGACAGCCTTTATGAAAACACCCAAGGCCATCCAGCTCCATCCAACTCCACCCAACTCCACTGCTCTGATCCCTCATTCACTACAGAAATTCCCCATTTGAATTTGCTTTCTCCTGGAGATTTCTCCCGGAACTTGCTAGTTTGATGACGTGCATATCCTATGAACTCACAGGGCATGCCTCTCATTATGATTTAATAAATGGACACTCTAATTGTGTGTGTTGTTTTTTAATCTCTTTGGAGTCTGGCTAGTGTGAATCAGCTCACTGGGATCACCTGAGCAAGATGAAGCAACAGATCTGATTTCGTTTCTAAACGTCTAAAGCCAAAGTTCAGACCATGAACCCATGGTGGCCGGAATGCGGCTACGTGTCCCACGTTGCTGTAGCATATGAATGTAAGATGACTGCTGCCTGCTGACAACGCCAGTTCATTATTCCTGTTAGTGTTAACCACCCTCATACTGAGAGTACTAGTAACAACCATCACAATACCCCGGGCTTGGATGTTCACTGGGGTTCAGTAATTATGATGCATTCTCTCCTGCTGAAGCTTGGGTTCATGCCGCCTCCCTGGGACATATGTATCCATAAAGAGGCAGCTGTCAGTGGTTCAAAGAATGGTGACTACTTTGGTGACGAGCATCTATTGTCTCAGAAAATGGATGTAGCATGTGGGTTAAGCATTCTTAGTTCCATTCTTACAAAGCGAATTATGCTCTGGACCTTGGCCAATTTAGTTCTGTGACCTAGTTTAGAAAACTGAACCATGTAGGAGGCCAGTCAGAAAGTAAGGCTGTGACCAAAAGTATTTGCCTGGGATTTCCTCTAGGCAGAGAGGTCACAGGTCACAGCACGGGTAAGTACCCTCACCACCCACGGGAAGTCCACCCTAACCGTCCAGGCTGCCCTAACGCCCTAATCTCCTTAAGAGCTCAGTGTTTATACCAGCAAACACTCACCATGTTTCTCCACAACATGCTGTATCCCTGGGCAGAATGTAGGCAAGTGATCATTCAACAATCTCCTTGAATTTGTCAGTAGAAAGGCAGCCTACACGGAATCACAAGATCGAGTTTGGACAACGAGATGCTGATTCTCATCTTGAGTGGGGAACTTCATTGCCTTGGAACTTGGGCTACCTTGGCTGAGCCAACCTCATCAGCCTGGACACCAGCACATTCATCACGGTGTCCAGCCCACTCCATCCTCAATCCTTCCCAGCAGCTTCGGCTACTCAGGCAAAGATGTGTTCTGCATGCCCTGATCCCCAAAGGAAGATTCCTGGGCAGGGTAAGGACCTATCAAAAGGGTTTTAAAAACATGAGTCTCCTTGTTAGGAAAAGATATCTCTCCTGCCAAATGATGGATGACAGAAATGAGTGTGGAGATCCAAAGAGAACCATTTCATCAAGGACCTGCACTGACAAAATGAAGAATGTTTGCATAGCGCACGGAGAGGAGAAATGCGGTGTCTGTCACAGCCACCGTTGCTGCAACCTGATATCTCGGTGTGACAGGCTTACCAAAGGAAAATAATACCGCTGCACCCCCCAGATGGCAGAGACCAATCTCTTTCCCATTACAGGTGATGTGAAGAATGAGGGGCTCTGCACGGATCCCCAGGGGATAGCCGGCTTCCCCTGTGTGCTTCCTATTGGTCACGACCCACTCAGCAGCCTTCCTCACCAGTCTTCAGATCCAGGATGGGATGGGAAGACCGGGCACAGAGAATCCGTGGGAAGTAGCCAGAGTCTGAGGCTGAGGTCCACGAGTTCTAGCTTCTGACACTAGTTCAACCTGGAGCCAGCCTTGTGCTTCTCTGCTTATGTTAGACTTTTCCAACCTTCTAGACATCACTGGAATAGTGGTGCCCCCTTCCTGAATACTCCCATCCTCCTCAATGGTGGCTTCATCCTAGAAGCTCCTAGAGCTGTACACAAGCCTTGTTGTCACTCAGTCTACTTCGGAAACTACTTGTCCCGCCGTATACATCGTTAGTACTCTGATGAGAGGCATCATGTCTTTGTCATCTTGATTATCTTTAGCACCTACTGCAGTACCTGGAATAGAGAATGTACTCAAGAAATGCCAGCTGTTGACACTGATAATGGATGATTTTTCTTTTTTCTCTTTGGTTGCACCGTGCAGCATGTGGAACTTCCCCAACCAGGGATCGAACCTGTGCCCCCTGCAGTGGAAGCGTGGGGTCTTAACCACTGGACCGCCAGGGAAGTCCAATGATAATGATGAATTTGAGACCAGTGGTTCTCCAGGCATAGACCTATTATGTAGCAATTTATATCTAGGATTTGGCCTTTCCCTCATAAGGATCTGAACATCTTGGAAGGTACAAATGAGACGTCCAAAGTCCATTCATTCTCTGCTTGAGACTCTCGGAGCTCTGGAAGGCACCAAGGAAGACAAAAACCCAGGCTGCCATTTTGAAATCTGACACAATCATGAAATCAACCTGAGACTCATCCCTGGGGTAAAGCTACTGGTGACCAGGTAACCGTCAAGTTTATGCTTATCAAGTTTGTACTTAAAATAGAAACAAAGAAATACAGTATTTCTTTGCTTGATGCTCTACATGACCCCAACCAAATATTGTATTGTACACTGCAATGATAAGGATTTGGATGTCCTACTGCTCAGATCATACCCAGATTTATATCTCCACACATGCTTATTTACACTAGTCAGTGGGTATCCCAAAGGCGTCTCAAGTTCAACATGCCCAAAACGAAATTCTTGATCTCACCTACCCCCTAAATTTGTTCCTACACCACTCTCCTAGCCATCTGCCCCAAACTTGGGTTTATCCTTGAAACATCCCTCTCCTTCATTCTTCACATCCGAAGTATATCTACCACTCCTCCTCCATCCCTGCCCCACTGGTAGAAGCAACCATTACCACTCATCTGACCTAAGCCTGTGAACCAGTCTCCACACTCCACTTCTGCTCTGTCCAATCCCTTGTTCACAGAGTAGCCAGTATAACACTCGAGTGAAAATGAGATTACGTCACACCTCTGGTCAACCCTTCTTTGGCTTCCCACTACACTTGGGTTAAAACCTAAGCTTTCTTCCAGGTCTCTCCTCCCTCTGGCTCTTGCTGATATCCTCCTGTCTTGATACTCTAACCATGTTGGCCTTCTGACATTTTCCTACCTATGGGCCATGGCGGACATGGTTCGTTACCTACTGCAAATCCAATTCCTGCCTTCTTCCTCACTAGCAGCACTGTGATTTCATTCAAGGGTGCACTGCACTGTCATACGAACGTTTGATATTGTTATTATAAAGTGGGTGCCATGCCCAACCTGAAGCATCCATGTTTTAAGGGGAATTTGCTGTAATACTTTCACTAAGCTTCGGTCAACCAAACCATTTACTATGGACTGACTTCTGTAATCCAAATTCATATGCTGAAACCCTACCCCCCCAACATGATGGTGTTTGGAGATGCTCCTTTGAGAGGTAATTAGGTTTAGATGAGGTCATGGGGCTGGGGCCCTCATGATGGAATTAGTTCCCTTATAAGAAGAGATACCAGAGAGCTTTCTCTCTCTGTCTCTCTCTCTACCATGTGAGGACACAGCAAGAAGGTGGCCATCTGCAAGCCAGGAAGAGGGTTCTCACCAAGAACCAAACCAGCTGGCACCCTGACCTTGGACTTCCAGCCTCCAGAACTGTGAGAAATAAATGTCAGTTAGTTAAGCCACCCAGTCTGTGGTATTTTGTTAGAGCAGCAGGAGCTGACTAAGACACCACTGCTTGGTTTTAAACTGCTTATCCCAATAATGCAGTACACACCTCCTCATAGGTGTACTGATATATCATACCCCGATGCCAAGACTTCAGGGAGATAATTATATACACAATTATAGAATACAAAGGGAATCTATAGACATTAGTGCAGATCAGAGCAGTGGTTCAAGATTCAGGACAGACGTAATGGAACAAATAAGCAGAAGGCCAGATAAGGGCTATTTTGTTTTGCTTAGCCCCATGGAAGATTTCTGTAGATAACACCCGCTTTGGTGCTTTGCTAGAAGGGGACTGGCTTATCATTCATTTCTCTAAGTCTTTCACAGTCCAGTTGGGTGAGGATAAGAATTTTAGTCGAGGGTTTAGGGAGCCAGGTAAATAACACAGGGCCCATGGCAAGTATCTGCTCACCCAGGACCCTCCAATATGGTATGCAAAATTGTGTGAGCGTGAATCTATTAGGGAAGAGGGTCCACAGCTTTCATTAGATTCTCAAAAGGGTCTGTAACCCACCTCCCCCCACAAAAAGGATGAAACCACTGCAGAAGATGGCCAACGTAACTTGGAACTGAAAGCATTCTCTAGGTGCAGTGTGTTAGTTTTGCAGCTCAGATGAACCTGGCTTTCACCTAATTCCATAAGTGGGAGCCCTATAGGCCAAATATATTATAATGGATAAATTCTCCTGTGATAATGACAAGAATCTACAGGCGCTGTCAGCTAAATCCTCACTCAACTGTAAATGCTGCCCAGTTGAATGTATGCTGTAGAAAGACCATTTGCCTCTCAAATAATGAGACAAAGCCAATACAGGGGGGACGTTTCCAGCATTCCCTGAGGATGCCACTGTCAGACCTTTCTCCCATCACAATCCCTCATAGCCTTTTTTTTTTTTTAACATCTTTATTGGAGTATAATCGCTTTACAATGGTGTGTTAGTTTCTGCTTTATAACAAAGTGAATCAGTTATACATATACATATGTTCCCATATCTCTTCCCTCTTGCATCTCCCTCCCTCCCACCCTCCCTATCCCATCCCTCCAGGCGGTCACAAAGCACTGAGCTGATCTCCCTGTGCTATGAGGCTGCTTCCCACTAGCTATCTGTTTTACGTTTGGTAGTGTATATACGTCCACGCCTCTCTCTTGCTTTGTCACAGCTTACCCTTCCCCCTCCCCATATCCTCAAGTCCATTCTCTAGTAGGTCTGTGTCTTTATTCCTGTCATACCCCTAGGTTCTTCATGACATTTTTTTTTTCTTAAATTCCATAATATGTGTTAGCATACGGTATTTGTCTTTCTCTTTCTGACTTACTTCACTCTGTATGACAGACTCTAGGTCTATCCACCTCATTACAAACAGCTCAATTTCGTTTCTTTTTATGGCTGAGAAATATTCCATTGTATATATGTGCCACATCTTCTTTATCCATTCATCCGATGCTGGACACTTAGGTTGTTTCCATCTCCGGGCTATTGTAAATAGAGCTGCAATGAACATTTTGGTACATGATTCTTTTTGAATTATGGTTTTCTCAGGGTATATGCCCAGTAGCGGGATTGCTGGGTCATATGGTAGTTCTATTTGTAGTTTCTTAAGGAACCTCCATACTGTTCTCCATAGTGGCTGTACCAATTCACATTCCCCCAGCAGTGCAAGAGTGTTCCCTTTTCTCCACACCCTCTCCAGCATTTATTGTTCCTAGATTTTTTGATGATGGCCATTCTGACTGGTGTGAAATGGTATCTCATTGTAGTTTTGATTTGCATTTCTCTAATGATTAATGATGTTGAGCATCCTTTCATGTGTTTGTTGGCAGTCTGTACATCTTCTTCGGAGAAATGTCTATTTAGGTCTTCTGCCCATTTTTGCATTGGGTTGTTTGTTTTTTTGTTATTGAGCTGCATGAGCTGCTTGTAAATTTTGGAGATTAATCCTTTGTCAGTTGCTTCATTTGCAAATATCTTCTCCCATTCTGAGGGTTGTCTTTTGGTCTTATTTATGGTTTCCTTTGCTGTGCAAAAGCTTTGAAGTTTCATTAGGTCCCATTTGTTTATTTTTGTTTTTATTTCCATTTCTTTAGGAGGTGGGTCAAAAAGGATATTGCTGTGATTTATGCCATAGAGTGTTCTGCCTATGTTTTCCTCTAAAAGTTTGATAGTTTCTGGCATTACATTTAGGTCTTTAATCCATTTTGAGCTTATTTTTGTGTATGGTGTTAGGGAGTGATCTAATCTCATACTTTTACATGTACCTGTCCAGTTTTCCCAGCACCACTTATTGAAGAGGCTGTCCTTTCTCCACTGTACATTCCTGCCTCCTTTATCAAAGATAAGGTGACCATATGTGCGTGGGTTTATCTCTGGGCTTTCTATCCTGTTCCATTGATCTATCTTTCTGTTTCTGTGCCAGTACCATACTGTCTTGATTACTGTAGCTTTGTAGTATTGTCTGAAGTCAGGGAGCCTGATTCCTCCAGGTCCGGTTTTCGTTCTCAAGATTGCTTTGGCTATTCGGGGTCTTTTGTATTTCCATACACATTGTGAAATTTTTTGTTCTAGTTCTGTGAAAAATGCCAGTGGTAGTTTGATAGGGATTGCATTGAATCTGTAGATTGCTTTGGGTAGTAGAGTCATTTTCACAATGTTGATTCTTCCAATCCAAGAACATGGTATATCTCTCCATCTATTTGTATTATGTTTAATTTCTTTCATCAGTGTCTTATAATTTTCTGCATACAGGTCTTTTGTCTCCTTAGGTAGGTTTATTCCTAGATATTTTATTCTTTTTGTTGCAATGGTAAATGGGAGTGTTTCCTTAATTTCACTTTCAGATTTTTCATCATTAGTGTATAGGAATGCCAGAGATTTCTGTGCATTAATTTTGTATCCTGCTACTTTACCAAATTCATTGATTAGCTCTAGTAGTTTTCTGGAAGCATCTTTAGGATTCTCTATGTATAGTATCATGTCATCTGCAAACAGTGACAGTTTTACTTCTTCCTTTCCGATTTGGATTCCTTTTATTTCCTTTTCTTCTCTGATTGCTGTGGCTAAAACTTCCAAAACTATGTTGAATAAGAGAGGTGAGAGTGGGCAACCTTGGCTTTTTCCTGATCTTAGTGGAAATGCTTTCAGTTTTTCACCATTGAGGATGATGTTGGCAGTAGGTTAGTCATATATGGCCTTTATTATGTTGAGGAAAGTTCCCTCATAGCCTTTTGTTCTGTGCAGTGGGCTCTGTCGGCAAGAAAACATTCCCCTCCTTGGGGATGCTAACGAGGAGAAATTCATTTCCGATCAATTTCAGAAACGCATTGGCCTTAAACCTATCCTGAAAGTATGCTCCATAGTAAGTGTTTGAAAATATGACTACAAAAAGAAATTGTAGCTTAAACAGTAACTTTACAGGGGACTTAAGCAAATCAAAACATAAAAACCAAAATTGATCATCTTAAAATAACTGCAACAAGCCTATGACCATGGCATTTCCTGGGTCATGGAGATAAGGCACCTGAGAAGAAATGAGGAATTCAAAGGCTAAATTTTGGGTTTTTATCACATTTTTCTTATTGTGACTTCTGTTGGACATGCCCTAATATTTTCATAGTGGTTTGTATCCCCAAAAAAGCCAAGGTGGTGCACGAAAAGATGCTCAATACATTACCAGCTGTAAGAGACATGCAAATCGAACCCACAACAAGTTACCACTTCACACCTCTTAGGACGGCCATTATGAAAAAATGGAAAATATGTGTTCGCAAAGATGTAGAGAAACTAGACCCTTGTGCATCACTGTTGGGAATGTAAAATGGTGGTGTTGCTTTGGAAAACATGATGGCAGCTCCTCAAGTAGTTAAACATAGAATGACCATATGATCCAGCAATTCCACTTCTGAGTATACACCCCAAAGCATTGAAAGCAGGACTCGAACAGATATTTGCACACCTGTGTTCGTAACAGCCTTATTCACAACAGCCAAAAGGTGGAAACAACCCAAGTGTCCATTGATGGATGAATGGATAAACAAAATGTAGTATATACACACAAGGGAATAATTCAGCCTCAAGAAAGAATGAAATTCTGACACATACTAACTATAACATAGATGAACCCTGAGGACACTATGCTAAGCGGAAAAAGAAAACAGACAAAAAAGAACAAATACCTTATGATTCCACTTCCATGAGATACCTAGAGAAGGCAAATTCATAGAGACAGAAAGCAGAATGGTGGTTGCCAGGGGCTCGGGGGAAACGAATGGGAGTTAGTATTTAGTGAGTTTCAGTTTGGGAAGATGAAAAAGTTCTGGAGATGGTGGTGGTGATGGTTGTGCCACACTATGAATGTGCTTGATGCCACTGAATTGTACTCTTAAAAATGGTTAAGGAACTTCCCTGGTGGTGCAGTGGTTAAGAATCCGCCTGCCAAGGCAGGGGACTCGGGTTCGATCCCTGGTCCAGGAAGATCCCACATGCCGCGGAGCAACTAAGCTCGTGCACCACAACTACCGGGCCTGTGCTCTAGAGCCCGTGCTCTGCAACAAGAGAAGCCACCACAACGAGAAGCCCGCGCATTGCAACGAAGAGTAGCCCCTGCTCGCTGCAACTAGAGAAAGCCTGCACGCAGCAATGAAGACCCAACGCGGCCAAAAAAAAAAAAAAAAAGGTTAAAATGGTGTACAAAATTAAACGTATATTTTGTCACAATTATTTTTAAAAAAAAGGAAAAAAGAAGCCGAGGTGGCAAGCCATACTTACAAGATATAGGCAATCACCCCAATGGACCAGCAGTCGACAGCTTTGCTGTAGGGTTTCTGTGCGAGGACCTCGGGAGCTGTGAAACAACAAAGCAGAGACACAAGCCTGACAATTTAAATGATTAAGACATAAGGCGGGTTTTAGGTGTTATTTGCTTTTTGCTCTTTTTGTCTGCTACTTGGGCTGAACTTTCTGTGATTCTAGAAACTGAGTAGGCAGACACAATCTGATATATTTGTTGGCTTTTGTAACTAGACAAAAGGGGAGCATTTGTGTGTGTGTACAACTGGAGGTTATCAATCAATCAATACATACTTGATAGGAGGTATTTTATGTCGGTGCTGGGCTAAGCTCTATAGCTCAGACCAGACTGACAGAGAGGAGAGAATACTCAGTCTGGGGCCTGGGGTGTGATTCACCTCAAATCAGCTCAAGGAAGCATTTCTGGCCCCTGTGTAGGGCCTTTCTAGGTGCTGTGGGGACAGGCAGGTGAAGCCCCTTCCCCCTGCCTTCATGGGGCTTAAGTCAAGTTCAGACCTAAAACCTTCTCTCCATGTCCTGCCTCAGGCCTGCTCCTGATTCCTTCTCTAAGGTTTTGGGCGTGTTATCTGTCACTGTACTGCCAGTCTGTTTTCTCATCTGTGAAACAGGAAAAATGCTATTGAATCTCACTTCCTTGGTTCTAACCCACTCTTCATCGCGCATCACCAGTCCAGGGCCTTGGCTTATTTTGTACTATTCCCATACTTCC
Organism: Tursiops truncatus; assembly: GCF_011762595.2. Taxonomy (NCBI): domain Eukaryota; kingdom Metazoa; phylum Chordata; class Mammalia; order Artiodactyla; family Delphinidae; genus Tursiops; species Tursiops truncatus. The sequence goes on along the minus strand of NC_047035.1, from coordinate 157,120,365 downwards.
TGTTCCGGGCCGTGGCTACTGCCCAGTGTTGGATACCCACCCAGTGTCTGGCACTCAGCAGGGTCTGCCATACATATTTGTGCAAAGAGTAAATAAACACAGGAAAGGAAGTAAACCTTCCTCACAAGGATAACCTCCTTTTTATGCAAATACATCTGATTGAAGTGTCTAGGATAAACTTTGCAGAAAGTTTAAGAAGGTAGAGAAAGTAAAAAGAGCTCTAGCTTACAAGGCACTTGTCAGGCTAAGCTGTGTGTTCTGTGCGTTGGGGATGCATTAACTCACCACAACCTTTCTTGGTGGGGAAGAGCTTAGTTATTATTATCCTTCTTCCCAAGCTACAGGTGAGGGTGCACGGGGACTCAGAGATCAAGCCACTTATCCCCAGGATCCAGCTGCCAAGAGGCCTCTACACCAACGTAGTCTAACCCGAATTAAGTGCCTGTGTGATCCGGGTCTCGTCCTCGTCATTCATAGACATTCTCTACTGTAATCCCTTCAACAACTCTGCCAATTAGCCATTATCTGCCCCTGATCCATAAAGAAAATGAGCCTCAGAGATGTTCCTTTTCTGACGCCACATAGGAGATATAGACCAGTTGGGATCTGAACACAATTCAATCTCACCCTTGTCCCAGCTCTTTCCACTGGAATCTACTGACTGTCAAGGTGAGTCTTTCTTCCGTCTCTAAGCAAAGTCCTTTTGTAGAAAAATGAACAGGGAAACCCTCTCATCCTGTTGCAGATAAGCACCTTCCTGAGCAAGAAGAGGGAAGGACACAAACTTGCTGGATGTTTCTGGTTATGATGGTAAGAAATACAACCCACAGAGAATCCTCAAATCTAATTAGGTTTCAGCCTCAATTCCTCCAAACTTCTGATCAGACTTTTTTTTAAATTTAATAAGAGCTAAATAAATACGTTTGTACGGCTTTGCTGCGTTTACCCTCAATGCAGTAGCAGAAGCAGAGAGCGCTACAAAGTTGGGGAACTCGCAGACTGGAGAAGCGGCCCTTAGCTAATGGGGAGTGACCGAATCCATCCTCCCTCTTCCCCAGAACTGCTAAGAGCCTGTTTCTCAGATGCTTCTATTATGGCAACTGACAAAAGGGAGCCATTGCCCACAGCCAACGTCCTGCTGATCTAGGAGGACGGTGCTCTCAGAGCTGATGCTTTGGGCTGACAGCCACACGAGCACAGGTGGCGGGAGGGGACTGGTTCTGCAACGAGCATGTTTCTGAGCCTCCAGGGCCATCCTCGTAGCCTGATGGAAAGTTCAAGAGAGGCAGAAAAGGCTCGCAGAGCTACATCGGACCCGGCCCCTCCTCCCGGCACAGCTGACAGCAGGCATCAGGAGCGCCGCATCAAGCAGGTGGGCAGAGGCCCTGGCTTCCATGTCACGGGGTCTGCAGGGCTCTTCAGAGAGCTGGCGAGACAGCCTGGCCCAAACGCTCCACGAAACCAGATGTCAACTGACGAGGGGATAAGACCCGGCCCCTAGAAAGCAGGGTTGACTCCTAGGAAGAGCTAGCCCTCTGTGTTCTCCTGACCACCTCTGTGGATGGGGCAGGAAGGATTCTTAAAAGAACAAATCCTCCTCCTCGTCATCATCTGTTAGAAAACAGCAAGCGGGCTTCCCTGGTGGCGCAGTGGTTGGGAGTCCGCCTGCCGGTGCAGGGGACACGGGTTCGTGCCCCGGTCCGGGAGGATCCCACATGCCGCGGAGCGGCTGGGCCCGTGAGCCATGGCCGCTGAGCCTGCGCTCCGCAACGGGAGAGGCCACAGCAGTGAGAGGCCCACGTACCGCAAAAAAAAAAAAAAGAAAGAAAAGAAAACAGCAAGTACTGGCCACCATCCACTGTTCAGCAAACAAAGGAATAAAGAACACGGTTCCGCTCCTGAAATCCACACACCTGGCGGCACGTGCACATCAGGCCCTTTGCCTGCAGTCTGGCAAATGCTCCAGGGCTCTGGAGAATCGGGCAGTGCACTGCAGAGACTTGAAAAGCAAGCGGCTGATTTTTATGCAAGTCGGAGCTTGGATGTTACTTGGGACGTTTAGATTCTTGAAACCACAGATGACACAAATTTCTTAAAATATGAGATTTTTGTTTAACTAGTAAACTTTATAACATCAAGTATATGCTTTTGTATAAAAAGACTTCTGATTTAGATCAACAGTATGGATGTTAGGGAAAAGTTCTAAATGATTAACAAATACCAGGGTATCTACATTGGTGGTGGAACTCTATGTGCTTGTGCCAAACATGTCTTGTCCTCTTTGGTGTTGTGTCTTATCTGGGTCACAGCAACTGCAATGAAATATACACATTTTTTTTTTTTTTTTTGCAGTACACGGGCCTCTCACTGCCGTGGCCTCTCCCGTTGCGGAGCACAGGCTCCGGACGCGCAGGCTCAGCGGCCATGGCTCACGGGCCCAGTCGCTCCGCGGCATGTGGGATCTTCCCGGACCGGGGCACGAACCCGTGTCCCCTGCATCGGCAGGCGGACTCTCAACTACTGCGCCACCAGGGAAGCCCCGAAATATACACATTTTTAACCAATTGGTGGCAGGTGAACCATTTGCCCTCTGGTGAGGTCCTTAATTGCACTTGAACCCAATCCAGAGAGTGAAGCCAGAAGTGTAACGTCATGATAAAAAAGACAAAGCAAACTGATTTGGAAATAAAATTCTCACCAACTTAAAATATTTTAAACTTGTACGATGGCACACACGTGAATGGCTTCAATTCTATTTTCCTTTGTGATATGATTCCTGGAAACAAATGTTCTTTGGGACACTGTTTGAACAAGCCCACCTAGCTTTAAATAGCTAACTTGTCATCTCATAGTAATTCTTGAAAAAAATAAATTCTCAGACAATATTCAAAACCCTCCTGACAATTTGATATGGTGAACAAATCATGAACCCCTGAGGTCAGGTGGGATATTTTCTCTCCCACTGTCCGTCTGCGTCCTGCAGTTGGCGCTATCGTTTTGCCAACCTGTTGTACTTATCTGGTTTTTGGTCCTCCTTCCATTCCCTTGATCCCTTTCAGCTGGAGTGCTGGGAGAATCCCCTTCTTTCTGATCTTTTCATAGACCCGTTTTCACTTTGAGAACCAGCCAAACTCCCTTGTGTTATCAATCTTATACCACTGGCAAGAATTCAGCTGTAATTCTAAAAAGTCACAGCATCCAACTTACAAACTTTGGGACGACAAATGAGCTCCCAGGCTGAGGAAGCCCAGATTTTCTCTCCTAATTGTACCCAGCATAATTCATGTGTCGTGGGAGGTTGGCAGTGACTCTGGCCAACCCCACACCTTCTAACAGAGGGAGGCTTTGAATCGAAATCACTTAATTGGAGCTATTGACAGAGAAAGCAGTCATTAAGAGGCACCGTGGCTTGTCGGTGATGCCATCAACCCCAGGCAGAGCAGGAAAGGGCTCAGTTTCCTGGCACAGCCATAGCAGAAGGGAAAGACTCCAGTGGGGTGGGCATACACGTTTCTCCAGTGCATTTCAAGGCCTGGGCCCTGGGGACTGTCAGTGGCTATCAGTGGCAGTAGAGAGACCCACCCACCCGGAAGTGCTGAAGGGACAGATCCAAGATAGGTGGCTGGTCCAACCTCCCGACTGCCTCTTAGGCTTGGCTGAAGTCAGCCTTTTAGGCCAGAAGGGAGTGGCATGATATATTTAAAGTGATGAAAGGGAAAAACCTACAACAAGAATACTCTCCCCAGCAAGGCTCTCATTCAGTTTCGACAGAGAAATCAAAAGCTTTTCAGGGGCTTCCCTTCCCTGGTGGCGCAGTGGTTGAGAGTCCGCCTGCCGATGCAGGGGAGACGGGTTCGTGCCCCGGTCCGGGAAGATCCCACGTGCCACGGAGCGGCTGGGCCCGTGAGCCATGGCCGCTGAGCCTGCGCGTCCGGAGCCTGTGCTCCGTGAGAGGCCCGCGAACCGCAAAAAAAAAAAAAAAAAAAGCTTTTCAGACAAGCAAAGGCTAAGAGAATTCGGCACCACCAAACCAGCTTTACAACAAATGCTAAAGGAATTTCTCTAGGCGTGAAATACAAGAGAAGAAAAAGACCTACAAAAACAAACCAGAAACAATTAAGAAAATGGCAGTAGAGACATACATATCGACAATTACCTTAAATATAAATGGATTAAATGCTCCAACTAAAAGACACAGATTGGCTGAATGGACACAAAAACAACACCCATATATATGCTGTCTACAAGAGCCCCACTTCAAACCTAGGGACACATACAGATTGAAAGTGAGGGATGGAAAAAGATACTCCATGCAAATGGAAATCAAAAGAAAGCTGGGGTAGCAATACTCATATCAGACAAAATAGACTTTAAAATAAACACTGTTACAAGAGACAAGGAAGGACACTATATAATGATCAAGGGATCAATCCAAGAAGACATAACAATTGTAAATATGCATGCATTCAACATAGGAGCACCTCAAGGCAAATGCTAAGAGCCACAATAGAGGTGGAGAGAACAGGGGTGGGGTGGACGCAGCTCCACCTGGGTGACATGCGTTGGGCCATGACAGTTGGGTTCCCAGGTCTATTCATCAAAACCCTGTAACACACTAGCCTCTGGTAGGCTCCTACTATACCTTATCCATCCCTTTACTGCTGTGTGAATCACACTGTCAAGGTCCAGACTTCATGCTGCTGGAGAACATCTCTAGACTGTATTTTCAGGGCTTAGTACATTCTGGTAGTTCACCAAATGGTGATGCAACTGAACCCAACCTACTCAAAACACACGCCATTATTTCTATAAGAAAATGTTTTCCAAACGCCAGACAACTGATTTACAAATAAACTTAGCTGCCTCAAATATTTTTGGTGAGTACCTACAGGAACAAAAAAATGAGAGGGTCACAAATAAATTTTGGATTGCAAGCAACTGTCGTTTGGGAAGTCCCTGTATTAGGTACAAGTAAGATAAACTGCTGAATACATGCCCTGTTTCTGACATGAATCTGGGAGATAAAAGAACCAGAATTAGCCCTAATTCTCTGTGGGTGTCTGTCATTCACGTTGCTCTCCTTTTAAAAGCTTTTCTCAAAGGGATTTCAGAATTATTAGTTCTAGGGCTAAATGGCAGAAAGGATAGTCTGTTAAATGATCTCTCAGAACCTCCTTCCTGGTCAGATCTTGGGGACTATCAATTCAGGTTTTTTGAGGCTACTGCCGATAGAAACAGTATCCCATCAGCTTAATTTACACCAGTCAATAGAAGTGAGTTCCATATAAACCACACAGCCTCAGCAGAGCATCCCACGAGCTACTGGAGAGATCTGTGGACAGATGTTCCCTCCTCTGAGCCCCAGGCTTAACCCACGCTCTTTAGTGAAACAGTACGTTCAAAATTTAAAATAATTGAATTTACTGCTGTGAGACTCACTACCAACGCACTGTGGAAAATTCCACTTGGTGGGAAACGTCTTCTATAAACCGAGCTGTTTTATATTGATTCAGAGCAAGGTTTCCTGGTAAAGGGAAGGACTCCAGAGATTTCAGAAAGAAAAAAAACAGAATTTCAGAAACTTTTCATGTTGTTTTTAAAACAACTAAGTTGCCCATTTTCCTTACTGAAAGAGAGAGAGGAAAAAAAGGCTTAACCAAGTGGAATTGGAAACGAGGACAGTGGCTTGTGAAGGTGGGGGCCACAGTCACCAGTCCTCAGGCTCTCATAAAACAGAAAAGGAATTTTCCCATTTCCTGCGTCCAAGGATGTGCTAAGAACCGTCTCTGCAGAGAGCGGGGAGAATGTGATCTCATCGTGTTACCACGTTCATGTTCAAGGTGATCTGTTCCCCTCCACGGACGTTTGAGGACCACTCCTCTTCGTACTTCAAATATGACCCCTTCTACTGGGATAAGGGTGGGGACACAAGCAGGAGGGGCAGCCCTGGGTGGCAGGAGCAGCCCTTGATGCTGGAAAAGGAGAGCTTGTGGTCCAGAACCATGGTGGTGGTGTTTCTCCTTATTCAGTCATTTAATGGGCTGCATCCCACTTCAGGCACTGGCTTTATGGGTGACGAAAGCACACCTGGCCCCTGCCCTCACGGCACACCTGTTCTCCAGGGCACTGAGGGTAGACACAAGCCACAGACGTAGTGCCAGCCTCGGCCGCCCTCCTAAGGACGATGATCAGAGTCAGACAAGATCATGGCAAGATGGGAGAGGTGGTGTTGATTTTTAAGTTGAACTCAGTCAAAATCCAACCCTGAAAATACTGAACTTACTCTAAATAAAACTCAAAAATATCCAAGGAAAGAAAATATTACCTCCAATAGTCAAATGATGGGCAAGGTGCAAACAGAATGAGAAAGATACAGCCGGGGAAAGAAATCGCTGTGGCTAGTGGTGCTGTTAATAAACGTATATATATGCACGTTGTTCATGTTGTTTTCCAAGAATAAAGTAATAGGCGTAAAGATGAAAGAGTAGGAGGGGTCTGAAGGATGTGAAATGGTTGCCGGGATTTAGGTTCTTGTTACTTAAAATGACTTTAGTTGTCTGGATTTAAGAAGTTTTAAATAGTCGGGCACATTGGCTTTTCAGTGAAAGAAACCTAGGCTCCACCACTTACTACATGTGTGGACTTGGGTAAGTCCCTTAATCTTTCTCAGCCTCCATTTTGTTAGATGGGAACATTAAGAGAGCCCAACTCTTAGGATTGTTATGAGGCTTAAAGGAAATATACAGCACATATGTACGGGTATAATTAGTAGTTGTTATGTAAGGAGGAAAAGTTGGAAAGATCATAGGAGCAAAAGGAATGTAGGTTTTATTACTCTCTAGAATTAAGGCTGAACGGATTCTTGATATCATTTGGTACTTTCCTTCGGTTCTAGCGTAACATAAAATGATTCATAAATGAAGATTTCCACCCTTTTGATGAAAACCCTCAGAAGTCAGGACAGAGCTGGGCCCACACGCGATGGAAGGGCAGGTCAGGAGAACTTGAATCTTAGAGCTGGAAGGAGCCAGTTGGTCCCTTTGTTCATCTAGTTCTTGATCCTTGTGGTCACTACATCACCAACACGTTTACATCATCATCCCCCCTTGGTCCAGGCACCAGCCTAGGCACGGCAGCAGGAGCAGGTTGTTCGTCATGGTTGACAGACAGCGCTGTGGGCATCAGGACCATTTGTCCCGATATTAGAGATCCATGTGATGGCCGAGGACCTCTGGCTGTGCGTGGCCCCTTCGTGGCTCTGCATTTATTGAGGGGAGAGGCTGTGCTCCTTCCACATTTCCTCTCCCTGCCCTGCCCCCCTCCTTCCCCCAGCCCCACCCTCTCCTACCTCCAGGCCAGGTGTTATCAAGATTCCCATCCCCATTGTCCTGAGCTCTCCCCATCCTTTAAGTAGCTACAAGGGTGCAATGCCCAGTTCTAACCAGTTCTTGTTTTCATTGGCCCCAATTATAATTCTTTTTTAAAGGGATGTTTAAAGATTATTCTGCAAGACTGGTTATAAAAATGGGCATATCCTAATTTTCTCCCTAATTCTTTTTCTTTTTAAATTAAGTATACTTGATTTACAGTGTTGTGTTAGTTTCTGGTGTACAGCAAAATGATTCAGTAATATGAAAAAGAATATACATATATATATTCTTTTTCATATTCTTCTCCATTATGGTTTATTATAGGATACTGAGTATAGTTTCCTGGGCTATACAGTAGGACCCTGTTGTATATCTATTTTATATATAATAGTGTGTATCTGCTAATCCCAAACTCCTAATTTATCCCTCCCCACCCCCTTTCCCCTTTGGTAACCATAAGTTTGTTTTCTATGTCTGAGTCTGTTTCTGTTTTACAAATAAGTTCATTTGCGTCATATTTTAGATTCCACATATAAGTGACATAATATGGTATTTATCTTTGGCTTATTTCGCTTAGTATGATCATCTCTAGGTTCATCCATGTTGCTGCAAATGGCATTATTTCATTCTTTTTCATGGCTGAGAATATTCCATTGTGCGTGCGTGTGTGTGTGTGTGTGTGCGTGTGTGTGTGTGTATGCCACATCTTCTTTATCCATTCATCTTTATCCAATGTCGATGGACATTTAGGGGTGCTTCCATGTCTTGGCTGCTGTAAACAGTGCTGCTATGAACACTGGGGTGCATTCCCTAATTCTCTGGAGTGTGTACAACTGCTGCCATCTGTGCCACCTGCTGAAACAGAGCTGACAAGACACTCAGATCAGCACCTCTACCTGTCTTTGAACAAGCTTCTGTCTTTGAAAATGAACCTGAAACTTCTAACCTACTATATAGCCTATGATGTCAGCAGACAGACACGCAGGCAGATGGGCAACCTGCCAGCCTACAGCTTGTCTCAGGTTCATCTGTTGACCCTGCTGGCTGGCCTCGTCTCCCTGAGGAGGCCACGGAGAAAGGCATTTGACTTGAACTTAATGCATGCCATGTGGGGAGGAAAAGGCTCTGAGACACAAACGCCAGTCATGGTCAGAGGGAGTGGAGTCTTCTTTTAATATCATGGCTTTTCCCAAGTCGCTCATGAAAGGAGGTCAGGAGGCCTAGGGGTCAGGGGGCCTGGATTCAAGTTCCATTCTGCTGGGCAGGCTGGCAACGTGATAGCATCTTTACAGGAAGGAGCCTAAGAGAGGAGTAGGTGGTCTCATGGGAGAGCACCGAACTTCCATGCGGGTTTTAAAATCAGATTGTGCACCTGTAGGCTGGTGCTAGCATCTGTCACCTCTGACCCAGCACTGACTCAGAGGACAGAATTAGAGGCTGGGCTCTGCACCAGTGTACCTCGAATTCATCATCTTTCTGTGCCTCAGTTTCCTGTCTTGAAGGGCACCTGCCAGTCTGTCTCAGTGTTAGGCCTTCATGGAAAAGAATCTGTGCTCACCCGTAGAGCTGCAGGTGTCCCCTCATTCTAAGGCATACAGTTGTCCCTCAGCATCTGTGGGGATGGGGGTCCAGGACCCTCTGTGGACACCAAGATTGGTGGATGCTGGAGTCCCATACATAAAAAAATGGCACAGTATTTGCATATTACCTACAACATCCTCCTGCACACTTTACCTCTAGATGACCCGTAACACTTAACACAATGGTAACGCCGGGTAAGTCGTTGCCGGTAAGCAGCAAGTTCAAGTTTTGTTTCTTGGAGCTTTCTGGCGATTTTTGAAAAATATTTTTGATCTGCAGTTGGTTGAATCCGAGGATGTGGAACCCATGGATCCAGACGGCCAACTGTACCCTCAGGGATTTGTGTCCAAGGACACTTGATCCAAGTTTTCCTGTCCCTAAGGGATTTCCAAAGGTAGTGAGAAGGGACAGAGCTCCTCTGCTGGAGGATAAGTGGATAGTCTTAAATCAAACTGTAATATAGTTCCAAAGAGTTAGTGACACTGCGTGTCATCATTGTGGTGAAAAGGATGTCACTGAAACAGTGGGAGATGCACACTACTGTGTATAATAGATAACCAACCAGGACCTACTGTATAGCACAGGGAACTCTACTCAATATCTTGTAATAATCTATAAGGGAACAGAGTCTGAAAAAGAATAGATATATACATATATGTCTATATAGATATAGATATGTATAACGGAATCACTTTGCTGTACGCCTGAAAGTAACACAACATTGTAAAAAAAAAAAAAAACAGTGGGAGAGAAAGAGGACCTTTCTACCCAGCAGTGGACTGTTCAGAGACGGTAAATAAAATTCTAAGATCAAGGAAAGTAAGATTCAGGCATACAGCTCAGAGGAGCATCCAGTCTCAGTAAGAGCTGCATTACAACGAGGAGGTGGTACTGAACGGGTTAACTCAGGTCTGCTTCCCGCCAGTAGAACTTTCAGCAGGAGAGGTATTGAAAAAGAAAAAAAAAATGCGCCGAGGGGCTTTACCGTGAGCATCTTAATACACAGGTGTTGCTTCACCTAGGTTTAGAGGATTGCAGTCTGGATTGCTGGCAAATAAAAACACAGCTCAGATACAGAATCATTCCTTGCCGGTGGTCTGTCCTCAGCCCGGAGCTGCACGAGAGGAGCAGAAGCTTCTTGGGACAGCTCTGTTCTCTTTCTGGGGGTTATAGGTTCCTTAGCTCTTTCTCACCCTCCCCTAGAGCCGTAATTTACTAAGAATGCATCGCAGATGAGCAGCTCACTTGGATTTTCCTAGTAGCTTCTTGAATTTTACCACAGGCATGAAGAGTCCCCATTAAAGCACCATCTTGGTTTCTCATTACCAGTCTGATCGGAGCTGGGTTACTATTCAAATGCCGCCGAAGCCAAAATGTGGCTGATGGGTGGTGGGGAGAGACTACGGAACGGGAAGGGAGTGGAAAACGGGAGGGCAGCTGGTATCTGGTGTTTTCAAATGTGGGAGAGACCTGGAACTCAGTGCTACAGAGGAAGAAAAATGTTCTGAGTAAGGCGTTTTAGAGCAATGTGGCAACGGATAACCCCGTAATGTGTTCCTTGCCGGTTGTCCCAGGATTCCACCTCCGCCCTAACGGGTTTGTGAACCGCAACCGGATGGTTACTTTGCACTGAAGCCCTCCTCACTTCTGAAATCTGATGAGCTACACTTCAACATGAAGAATACTGCTACGGTCATTCCAGTGTTTTGGTTTATAAACATTAAAAGAAAAAAAAAAAGAGTAAGTTACAAAATGCTGCAGTGCTTCTTTCCTTTCCACCACCGCAAAATGGTACCAGTTTAGAAACCATGAAACTCCACCCCAGGATTCAGGTACTGAGAGAGGAGCCGTCAGGAGTTCCAGAAGGTGGAGAGTGCTCTACAAATAGTTTTAAGAGGGATTTAGTGGGGTGGGGGCTTTTCCAGGGCAGGGCTGGGTCTACTTGGCACACGTTCTGATCATGAGCTTCTGCCCTCGTCCATATTCACTATGTCAAGGCTAATACCAGGCCCTACAGGTCTCCCCACGTGGGGAGGCGCTGTTCTCTCTGACACATGGGGTCTGGCTGCAAGCGCCCAGTGTGATGAAACGGTCGCTGCCGGTTGTCACTGAGTCGCTGCTGAGAGAGAAGGAACGAGAAAGTTCTGATGTGGGTCCCCCGCCTACTCATCTGTGCCCTGTGTGACAATTTATCAGTTACATAAAATCCTGTTTCAACGCTAACAATCTGAGAGGGTGAGAACAATGATGTAATGCTCAGAGCCGTGTACTAAAATACGGTATTTAAGTGAACAACAAATAAAAACCGAGCTCTTTGGGAGAAAATGACCACACAGAAGAGTGAAGATTAAAGCAGCAGGAACAGAGGATCTATGAGGAAAGATAAAAGGAACCGCGTGACGTAGCCCGCTCAGGAGGACAGAGACGGATGATGTCAATTTAACTGAACTTTTTCTTGTCTGTTCTGAGTGAAGATGGGAAAAAACGACAGTCAATATCCTTGACACACGAATATTTATACACTTAAAGGCTACTAAGTCACACATCTGTAGAAATACAGAACAGCAGAACCAGAAAAAAAATCATGGAGGTCAATGCGTAAGCAGCTCTCGGCAGGAAAAACCTCTGCGGGAAAGAGCTCTTTGCAGAAGGTGCCCCTTTGCCTTGTCACTAACCTTAAACCAGGCGCCCCATGCTCTACTCATCTCCAGCCCGAGCACACCTTTCATATCTTTTGATCACACAATACTTTGTCTAATTTCTTGGTTCTTTCATAGACCAGAGAAGTAGGAATGAAAAGTAAGTAACTGACAGATGACCAGATCTCTTCCTTAGCTTCCCTTCAGTAATCTTGCAAACTGTGTGAACAAGGTGGGGTCTAAAGAAAGATCACGAGGACTCGACCAGCCTGCACCCAGCCTGCACACAGTGGGGATGGCGACAACTCTGACCCCCTACCTCAAAGATTCACCGAGATTACTTCCCTGTTTCCCTTTAAAAGCTTTCATGGTGGAGCAGAATCTTGGGAGGTAGTTTTGGGGGGACGCTGAGTCTACCATCTCCCCAGATTGCCGGCATTCAGATTAAAGGCAACCTTCCTTTCTGTCAACATTTGTGAGTATTGATTTTGTAAGGGGTAAGCGGCAGGGCCCGATTTGATGACCGATCAGTTCAGCACGCTTATTTTACGTACGAGAAACTGAGAACCCAAGATTTTAAGGGAAGGGCTCAGGTCTTCCTTACACATAAGCAATGGCAGAGACAGAATCTCACAGTCAAGACCCACTGTTGTGACTGCCACCAGCTACAGGCTGGGTGGCTCTGAGAATAGTCCCTCATCCCCAAACGGAACCCTGGTTCCTGGAACCCCTGGTTTCCAAGGTCTCATCCTAACCTCAAGCCCATTATCAAGCTTTAAAAATGCGATGATCCCATGAATTAAAAGTATTCCTTTAATGGTGAAAAAATATGCTGAGAACGTTGAACCAACTGTTCTCCATTTCCACTTAGAAGAGAACACAACGAAACTTGTTTAAACTATTTTAGACAAGTTAAGCCAGGGCTAGACCAAAGACTTTGGCAATGTCTATGCAGGTGACTAAGCTGCGAGAAGAAACTGGAATGCCTCCTTCTTCACAGTTTAAGTAATATAACAATGAGCCACCTTGCAGAGAACCAAGATGTGGCTCTGCTTATAGACACAATGATGGATCAGACAGAAACGCACCTTCCTATCTTTGAGGCACATTAAATAATGAAAGAGTGGTTTCCAGTATGCACTCCAAATGGAATACTGCAAAGGGATGTATCATCACTCAAAAAGGCTCGATGAAAAAAGCAAGTCTCATGTTGCTCAAAGGCAAACATCACAAAGCAGTTAGGAGTCCTGCCACCCAGCACCACCCCAGCCTTCTTGCCCTTTTTAAAAGGGCAGTTTGCAATCCCTGAATAAGAAAGACTAGTCTTTGGAAGAATAAGTAAGAGCACAGGCTTGCCTTCCTCTGCTGAGGCACTCTGTCACTTCGTCTAGAGACAAAGGTTCCAAGTTCTTTTAGAAGAGTTTAATTTTCCCATAGAATCTGAGAAATCACATCGGTGTGCAAATAGCAACATCGAGAAATAAAACGACAGGCTTCCTTCTACAGAACAGAAGTACATTTGTCATCTTGTAGTGTCTTGTCAATTACACGACTGACATGGGTGCTTTCTGTGACTTGCGGTTTCTATTTAGTGATTCAAGAGAGCCCGTTTGGCTATTTTAATTAACGCAGTGGAGCAAGTTGCATAAATCATTTTACAAACTTTCTCAGCTCTGACTTCCATCTCTTATTGGCAATGCCAAGGGGAATGTTATATCTGACTCAATTAAATGGATTCTAAATCCAGGTCAATACCACATTAACGGTCACCATGTTACCCTGAGGAGCTGACTGCCACCAGACGGCCTTATCATTTCTCCTCAATTCTCTCCAAGAACTTATTCATGCATGCCCTCCCTCCCCAAGTGAGTCTGCTCATTTCCCCCAGGCCCTCCATACCAGAAGCCATTCATGACCTTGGACCTTCGTTGTCCTGCTCGCCTGCATCCGTAAACCCTTCGTCTTGGCCCGAGTCCCACCCTTCCTTCAAATCTTGCCTCCTCTGTGAGTTTTCCCCTGATGGTTCTAGCCCTTACTGATCCGTCTCTCGCCTGTATCTGTGAGGCTGCTTCTGAACTATGTCAGTTACTTCACACTGCAAACACGATACCTTACGTGGATCCGTATCACCCACTGGCCATACTGCATTGGAGGAGCCCCAGGTGTTGACAGAGCCCTAGGCGCCGCCTGCAGCAGGAACGCAATACACCTGGATGGAGAGATGCCCGCCATCTCCTGTCATCAGTGACCTGACACTCAGCATGGGCCCTGGTTCCTTATACGGGGTGTGTAAGGACCAGGCAGCTGCTAAGGGTCAAGGGTGAAGTTCAAAAGGCTCAGATTTCTTTGCTTTCTCCCAGGGTACCTTGTGCCTTGGGACACTTAGGATAAACAGCCCTTTTCCCATTATTTCTTCATTATTAGAGAACTCATTTAAATTGAAGTAGTAACTTGAGGTTGGTGAAACTAACTATTCAGCTGAAGAGTCATTTAGGTCATAACTGACACAACAACAAAACAACTGCGCTCACCAATGGACACCAACACTGCCTCGAAGGAATCTGAACTAAAGCCGACAGCCGTCCTCTGCTCCCAGCTTGGGCTCTTGGGACGTGTGGCCCCCAGGATGAGCAGCAGGGGAACAGTACTCCCTCCCTTCTCTCCCGTAGATGCCTAATGGCTCTGCCCTGTTCAAATGAAAAACTGCCCAGCAAAAAGGAGGCCGTGGCTTCTGTGTCCAAGGTCCCAAATAGTGTCCCCATCAGACTGCTTGTGGTGGGGAGTGGGCAGGTGGATGGGGCTGTGTCCAGCCCCAGGTTGAGAGCACACTGGGGTCCTCTGATGAAGACCTGTTTCATCTTCTCTGCAGCATTACTCTGACTACCAGGCTCCCACAGAAATAATTAGTTGTTCGATTAATCTATAATTTAAGGTTCCCCAAGCCAGTGGTCCCCACTCAGTCTTTATCTTACCTGACTTCGTAGCCACAGCTGACACAAGGCACTTCATCCTCCTTGAAGTGCTGTCCAGATGCCACACACACCCCTGGTTCTCTTCCTTTCATCCTCCTTGAAGTACTGTCCAGATGCCACACACCCCCCTGGTTCTCTTCCTACGCCATTCACTGTCCCTTCTCTGTCCCTCTGAGTCCCCGGGACTCAGCCCTGGGACCTTTCCTCTCCTCCATCTACACCCGCCCCCCACTTGATGATTCCATCCAGGTTCATGGCTTTACAATGCATCAGAGGGGACTTCCCTGGAGGTCCAGTGATTAGGACTCTGCGCTTCCACTGCAGGGGGCACAGGTTCGATATCCCTGGTCGGGGAACTAAGATCCCACATGCCGCGTGGTAAGGCCAAACAAAACAAAAACAAAAAACCCCAAACAACAAAAAAACCAAATAAAATGCACCAGAGGCTATCAGTTCCCAAATACCGTCCATCCCCACAGCTCATGGATCCATATTTGAGATCTGCCTACTCGCTAAAATTCATCTGCAGCCCCCAAATCAATACTTGGGATGCTTTTGCGGTCGTTTGTAGACCTGCCCAGAGTGGGCAGGGAGTCACCCGAGTGCTCGCTCCCAGCTGAGGGCGAACACCGCAATGCTTTGCCCTCTTGTTTTGTCTCTCACAGTGATAAGAACTATAGTTTTTATGGTCCAGTTAGTGCCACATTTTCCCACACTTTTGTGCATTCTGTTGATTTCACTATTAAAAACGGCCCCCAGGGCTTCCCTGGTGGCGCAGTGGTTGAGAGTCCACCTGCCGATGCAGGGGACACGGGTTTGTGGCACGGTCCGGGAGGATCCCACATGCTGCGGAGCGGCTGGGCCCGTGAGCCATGGCCGCTGAGCCTGTGCTCCGCCGCGGGAGAGGCCACAACAGTGAGAGGCCCGCGTACCGCAAAAAAAAAAAAAAAAAAAACGGCCCCCAGGTGTCAGTGCTGAGGGGCTGTCCAGTGCTCCCAAGCACAAGAAGGCTGCGCCTTACGGAGAAAACGCAAGTCCGATAAGCTTCACTTAGGCGTGAGTTACAGCGTTGTCAGCCTAAGCTCAATGGTAATGAATCAGCAACAATATTAAATAAAGTGACACTGGACAGAGATACACACATAACAAGGTCAAGTATTGACCAGCTGATGACAGTGCTGGGACTAGAGACCCGCAGGAACCCAGCCCTGTATTTCCCCTGGGAGTGGGGCTCAGGGTCTGCCCGTTCAGTGCTCACAGTGACTTTATAGGACAGAACTGCTGTGCAAAACAAGAGTCTCCCCTCAAGACCTGACTCCTATTCCAGCTGCCTCCCGGACCTCACAGATGTTATCAAATCCAAACCTGAACCCCTGGTGATACTTCTGCAACGTTCTCTCCCCACATCTTAATTAAAGGCAACTGCACCCTTCCAAGGACTCAGGCCAAAACCCTTGGAATTACCCTTGATGTCTCTCTCTTTCAAACCCTACTTCTGGGTTTTCAGAAAATCTTGATGACGTCACCTGCACATCACATTCGGAATCCCACAGCGTCTCATCACTTCCACTCTGCCAACCTGACCCAGCCCCGACCATTTTTCGCCTGGACGACTCCAGAGCCTTCTAGCTGGTCTCCTTCCTTCCACCCTGGCCCTGTCCCCCCTGCCACCTCTCCTTATCCCAGCCTGTCCCCCACAGGGATCTTGGTGAAAGTTGGATCATGTCACCCGTTACCTCAGATCCCTCCAGCGGCTTCCAGCCACCCGTGGTCGTGACAGTGACTTCTAAGTCCTGGTCTGCACATGCCCTGCCCTCTGCTTCTCTGACTTCCTCCTTTCTCACCCTGCTCCTGTTGCTCCTCCCACACTCCTGCCCCAGAGCCTTTGAACCATCCTTGGAATGCTCTTCCTCCCAATAACGGCATGGCTGGCTCCTTCACTGCAATCATATCTTTACCCCACTGTCACCTTCTTACTGAGGGCTGCTTTGATCAGTGTAGTTAAAATGACAACCCCCTACACACACAGACACAGACACAGACACACACAGAGACACACACACACACACAGACACACACATACTTCCTATTGTCTTTCCTGCCTTATTTTTCTGCATAGCACTCATGTCCATCTAAGATGCTAATTAATATATTTAGCTGTTTGCTTATAGCCCGTTTCCCTCTCACTCAGATGTAAGTACCACGAGGTTGAGGATTTTTATCTGTTGTTTTTTCTTTCTACTGATGCATCCCCAGTGCCTAGCACAGAAGGTAGGCACTAAATAAATAATTCTTGAATGAGGCATAATGTAGCACTTACCATACATTATTCAATTTACCTGTTAGCCCTCTCTCTCACAATACTGTGAAAATTTTGAGGTCAGAGACTCTATCTAATTTGTATTTGTATTCCTAACACCAAACTCCTGTGCATGACACATAACAGGAATTCAATAAACACATGCTGAATGAAGAGAAGGGGAGCAGAGAAATAAAAAATCGCTCATGTTTACGAAGCTTAGGTTTTTATTGAATTCAACAAGCATCTGTGCAAAGATGAGTAAGCCAGAGCCCCTGCTCTAGTGGAGAGGGGGAGAGACACGGATAAATATGGAAGCTGATGCAATGTGGTAAGAAAAGGAAAATAACCAGGATGACAAAGGAGAGGATGGATGTTGGGAAAGCAGTCAAAAGAGGGTCCTGTAGGGCTTCCCTGGTGGTGCAGTGGTTAAGAATCTGCCTGCCAATGCAGGGGACATGGGTTCGAGCCCTGGTCCGAGAGGATCCCACATGCCGCGGAGCAACTAAGCCCGTGCGCCACAACTACTGAGCCTGCGCTCTAGAGCCCACAAGCCACAACTACTGAGCCTTTGTGCCACAACTACGGAAGCCCACGTGCCTAGAGCCCATGCTCTGCGACAAGAGAAGCCACAACAATGAGAAGCCCGCGCCCCACAATGAAGAGTAGTCCCCGCTCGCCATAACTAGAGAAAGACTGTGCACAGCAACGGAGACCAAACACAGCCAAAAATAAAAACAAATAAATAAATTTAAAATAAAAACAAAAAAAGGGTCACGTAAGCTGGGCTTTAATGGCCGAATAGGAGCTTGCCATGCAGACTGTTGGGGAGAAACAGCCTAAGCTCAGCTGCTCACTGCCCAGGGCATGTCTACGTAGACACAAGCTCTCCAGTGTTGCCCCTTTCTTACTCTGAAAGGTCCCCCAAGAATCTGGGTGCTCAATAAATGTGAACAAACAGAATTGCTATATTCCCATAGTCCTCCTTTCTCCTCTTCACTCCAGGAAAACTCTGTATCTGACAACAGAATTACCCGACGGCTCCACTTGCCACCATTTAGGGTAAAAGAGCAAAGGCCACATCCAAACCCCAGTCCCGGTTCCCAGACTCATCAGCGACTGACATCTAAACGCAACCAGACCACTAGGATGGAGCCACTTAGAAACCCAGAGAAACTGCCATTCCACAAGCTCTGTCAAAATGGAAAAAAGCGAAAATCCATTTAGAAAGTGCTGGAGCTTTCCAACATCAGAGCCAAATACGAGAACAGTACGATGTCTATGTAAATATGCACATTCTCTGTCAGAGCCCACGTGCTGAAGCAGGAGCTGGGCGGCTACAGCATCCTCAGCTTCCTCGCCCGGCGTGGCCTGGGCAGCAGCCCCTGCAGAGCAGAGCAAAGCCATTCCAGCCAGGAGACTGGACCCCATGACCTCACAGGCCTGTCCATTTTCTGATGCCTATGACTCACCACGGTTGGAACCGGCTTTTTTCCCCCCTGTCTTTTAAGAGAAATGAGAATAAGCTTGTCTCATTCATTTTTATTTGCTGCTTGCCTGCTGGCTTGGACTGAACCGGAGAAGTTCCACACACACACACATCACACACGCACCGCACACGCTCACATTTCCACCCACGGCCCCCCCTCAGGGCACACACGTGTCTACACGTGCATCTCACACCACAGCTGCTGATCCAAGTCCTCCTGATGGAGTCCAAGCTCTTCCTGAAACCATGACTTTTCTCTCCTAGAACGGGGACTGCTCACCCTGCCATGCATCTCCATCAGATGTGCTGGCTTCGCAGACACGAGCAGAACCATCTCCCCTTCTATATCTAGTGCATACACACCACCCAGGGACAAAATTCCTGGGTACTGTGACAGTCAAGAGCTAACAGGTACTGACCACATCTTTTCCTCCCCTCCCACATTTATACCATCTTGATCTCCTCCTAAATCTGTGGCTTCCTTCCCTTCCCCTCATTTTAGTCTCTATTCTCTTCAAGTCTGTTCTTTTCTCCTGAGTTCCTTTAAAAGTGCAACAGCTGTGACATTAACAGTGATGACTTAACGCCCATTATCATGCAAGCACTTGGAGGGCCCTGAATTGCCTCCGAGGTCTTTCGAAGTTTCTGACCATGCTCTGGGCCCCAGACACGTTTAGCTGAGGCCTGCTTCCCTCAGCCTGCCTGGGAAGGTCACGTGGTTGTATCCCCAAACAAACAGGAATAACATTGGTCATCTAACATCACCTCCTCTCCTTCAGGGCAGGCTTACTGTTCTCATTAAGAAAAGCCATCATGGTCTGTATGATGAGAATTCAGCCTTGGTCTCCATTTTCTCAAAGTCTCTTCCAGTCTCAGTTCTTCCTGCTCTTAGACCTTCCTAGCTTGTACTCACTCTCTCCCCAGCACAAGCTGATGCCTCCACCTGGAACTCTGTCCCCTGACTTTCCCATGGTTGGGGCTGCTTCTCGTCATGAAGGCTAATGCCTGAGTCTCCTCCTGTCCCCTTAAATGTCCCAACCCCTCTTCACACCTGTCATTCTATCATACACTCCCGTTTTGTCTTCTTCATAGCATGTAAGATCTGAAATGCCCCCTGTTTCTTTTCTGCCTGTCTCTCCCAACTGAAAGGTCAGCTCCACAAGGGCAGGTGTTCCGTCTCATTCACTGTCTTCACCCCAGTGCCTAGAACAGCATCTGGTACATAGCAGGCATTTATACAGTCATGCAAATGGAAGCCTCGATAACTTCGTACACAGTTCCGATGGCCTTTCTCTGGGCCCCCAGAAGATGGAAGTTGAGTCTCAGTATGTGCTCAGGTCTGCCACAGCATTTTCTGCATTCTGAGTGTCAGGGACAAAGGATCTCTGGGGTTCTGATTTTAGAAAAAACTTTAATTCTTGGCTTCTCCAGGACAGATCAGGATTGGCTAATTAAAGAGAGTGGCTTGGTCAAGGTCTGAACCAGATTCCTCCTACCAATATTTTCTTTCTACGTGTTTCTATCTCAACATTTTGTTTTATGTGTGTTTGCACCTTATTGTCATCCCACATGTCACTGTAAATCATTTAAAAACATAGATACACATGACATATTTCTGGTCTTAGAACCTGGGAATTCACCCAAATCGATTCCTGGCCTCCACACAGGCCCACGCCCAAATCAAACGGGATTTCCACCCAACTATTAAAAGGTTTCAGGGGAAGTCACTTCCCTTCAAACTCATTCCAGTGTCTCTCAGTCTTTTTATTCCTCCCTCAAGGGAAACGAAGGCAGCTGTGATCACGTGCCAGGCTCAAATGCTTAAGACAAGCGATCAGGTTGACAAGTGGGAAAACACACACGCGCAGTCCTTACCGACATAGCCTGGGGTCCCACAGGCTGTGGACATCACGTCTCCTTTGCCCTCCATTTTGGACAATCCAAAGTCACTGATCATGATTTTGGACTCTTCATCCTGGCTGTAGTACAATAGGTTCTCAGGCTAAAAAGAAATGTAAAAAAGAAATCTGTTTTAAAAGCTGGGTTACTTGTGGGAGCCTCACCAAACCACCAAAACTTAATGACAATGGAAGAACAGACTTGACCTTTAAACACAGTAAACGCCTTAAGAAAAGCAGTGTTTAGTGAAAACAATGCAGGGTGCCTTATATAGTATTGGGCATTTACGGATTTTCAATAAATGTGAGCCCCTTTCCCTTATTAGTATTTTCTCTACTTAAGAACCATGAACCATATATTGAGGCAACTAGAAAGCAGATGTCTCTCAGACTTGTCAATTCATTTCTTGGGTTCGGGGCACAGAGATTCCCAGAAAGAAAACTGTCTTTGCAGGTGCTATTCGGTTTCTTTTTTCTGACCCTTGTCAGCAACCTGTCTCCAACCTAAGGGTCTCTCTCCCCGCCCTACGGGACGTCCTGTGTCCATAGCTCGGGCACATGCACTGCACTTCCCCCTTTCCTGGGCCAGCTGATATCCGAGCGCTCCGCTCCCTGGGAAACAGGGGGAGGTCATCACCGAATGAATCGGAGGCAGAAGATCTAGAGCTTTCTAGCCATGTGTCCTTAAAAGCTCTGTTTCTGTAGAAGACGGGTCAAGATGGTTCCTCGTTTGCTTCCCTGACTGTAAAATGAAATGTCAGAGCTCAGGCAGCAGTAATGCACTACATGCAGCAAAGGTCCGATTACAGCTCCCGTTTCCACTCTAAGTCTGTACATCAGTGGCACCCCCGTGGTGTCTACATGGGAGGGGCTTACGGATGGCAATCCTGGGGTAAACCAGGAGACAGCAAAGTTTCGTTTGTATGACATCTTGTGGAAAATTGGGGAATCTGGTTGTTTCTGGCAAAAAATGGGGGCGGGGCTTATGGAGACGGAGGGAGATGTTGAGCAAGCATCCCCCCACCCTTGCTGTCTCTCACAGTAATTTTCCATCCATGACCCCTCACTCTGCTCAACGGCTATACATCCCCATGTGTCCTTGCCACATGTGCAGCCCAATTCTCTCCCCTAATGCAATGCCCCTCTTGCAGGAGTCTTGAATAAAGCCTTCCTTACCATTTTAACATGTGTCAGAACCATTTTTTTCTTTAACTGAACCCCAAGGAAAAAAATACTACCCCTCACTCAAAATAACATGATACATCATTCACAGTGACTTTAACCCTGTGGATGAAGCATAAAATTAGAAGAAAATCCAATGTATGCTTGAGGATGCTTTCAATTCCTTTTAAACTAGAATAAAATGAGCCAATCAATAGTAGAAACAACAACACTTAGAAAGCAGAGGGAAATAATCTAACCAAACAGTGCACGTGGCTCTTGGCTTCTCTGAATGTTTAGGGATTCACCTTTGATGAACAGTAAGAATCCAATCATGGGTGCAAAGAGAATTTCTTTTTTAAAGTGTCTGATTTTATAACTTCCTGTCCCAGTACTTCTACAGCTGTAAAGTCAAGGATCTCATGCTCCTAGACAAGGCTGCATCCAGGCAGGAGACGGCCTAAGAGCCCCGAATCTCTCCTGATACCTTCCTCCTACAGGAGACGCATTTGGATCAATGAACTGCTCTTCTGAAGGGCAATCGTCAAGGAGGGTTCAGTGGACTGGCCATTCTCAGCTTAGGTCAATACTTTTACTTACCTCAAGACTTAGTAAGCACAGCAGGGCTTTACTTGCGGGGAGGGGTGCACAGGGAAAAAGTGGGAGGGAAGATGGGCTCAGGGATGATGTGGGTGGAGGCCCCCACTAGGCAGTAGGAGGGCTGTGAGGGGTGGAGGGGCAGGAGGAGGGAGGCGATCTTACGATGCTTCCTGGGATCCTATGAGGCCCAGGACTCACCGAAAAATGATTTTTCTGTATTTTACGGCATCTTTGCAAGACAATTTGTGGCCAATACTTGACTTGGGATGTCAATTCCAACGCTTGTTCACATAACAATCTTCTAAAAGATCTGAATCAACACTTCCTGTAAAGTTCATGTTACCTATAGTCATACTCCTGATCCAGTATTCTCAACTGGGGACAATTTCGCCCCCCAGGAGACATTCGGCAATGCCTAGAGACACTTTTTGGTGGTCAAAACTTCAGGACTGGTACAGGTACCTAGTGGGTAGAGACCAGGGTCGCTACTGAACATGCACAGGGCAGCCTCGCACAGCAAAGCATGACCCAGCTCCAAAGGGCAACAGTGCCTAACGGGAGGAGGCAACAGGGGACGTTTCGCTTGTTTTGAAAAAAGACAACTGATCATCGTTAGCAGCTTCTGGGGCAAGAAGACACAAGAATACCTTTCTGAAGGGAGAAAGAGGTATAGCCACCTGTGGGGGTAGGGCAGCATCTCAAATTGTGCTCTAATCTTACATGAACCCAATCATGTTCTCTATTGCTCTGGCCTCTATCACAGAGTTTAATTTTCTTAGAGGTTTACGAAAATTTAATTCCTGAACCCCAACTTCCTCCACATAGATCAAACTTCTTTGTGCCTCTGAAAAGAGACCACAGAAAGGTCCTAAAATGGTAACATTCTATCCACAATTACAAGCCTGGTGATCTTAAAATTCTACAGGCTGGGAGCTGCATGTACTTCTTCAAAAGCGTTACCTGTGTGTAAAAAACATGATCTCCCATAAAGCCAATCCGTCCATGACCCCTCACTCTGCTCAACGGCTATACCTCTCCATGTGTCCTTGCCACATGTGCAGTGGAGCCCAATTCTCTCCCCTAATGCAATGCCCCTCGTGCAGGGGTCTTGAATAAAGCCTTCCTTACCATTTTCTAAGGGGGAAATAAACATTGCCCATCTAGGAAGTGGCTTACCTGCTTAGAAATGATTTCTAGTAAGTACACCACATCACATCTCTACGGTCACTAAACTAACTTGTTCAGGAAGAGCTAGCTGCCTGCTGTGGCCTGGAAGCACAGAACCGGCATTTCGTGAGGGCACAAGAGAGCAGAGAAGGCACGGCTGCCTGGTACAGAGGCGCCAGGTCACCTTACCTAGCCCTTACCTGGCCCTCTGAAGGACCTGCAAGTCCTGAAGATGAACTACTTGTGCTCACAGCCCATTTCACCCATCAGGAGGCTAGCAAAGGCTGTAAGAAGTCCATCAACGTCCTCAAATACCCTCGTCCAGCAGTTCTCCAAGTGTGGTTCCCAGGCCAACATCAACATCATCTGTAAACCTCTTAGAAATGCAAGTTCCCGGGCCCTGATGCAGACCTGCAGGATCAGAACCTCTGGGGTAGAGCCAGCAATCTGTTTTTATAAGCCATCCAGACAGTTCTGATGTAGGCTAACATCTGGGAGCCACTACCCTAGTCAATGGAAAGTGATTAACATGGAGAAAAGCAAAAACTTCACAGTGAATTCCTATGAAAGGGAAAGCCACACCATTTTACACCTTGACAGCCAGCACCAGATGACGGCCGGATGTTAACATTCTGTTTTAACACACGTTTACCATTTATTCCCTAAATTGATTTAGATTGCCCGTAGTTGTGTAGAGCATGGCTTCAGCACAATATAATCCCTGTGTTTCTGATAGGAGTGGTGAGTATGTGTGCTGGGGTGAGAGGTCTATCTTGACTGGTGCCGTGAGTTCTGGGGGCTGGACCTATAACTGCTGTAGAATGAAGCCACTTTATAGCCTCGGGTCAACAGCGCAGATTTTTTCCTGTTCCTCAAATTGATATGTTCGATACCTACCCTTGGTACTATGATACCCACCCTTGGTACTATGATACCCACCCTTCGGCATCCACAGAGACCCTTGGGCCAAGGTGACCAAGGCCCAGATCCGTCAATGCTATTGATGAAGGGTGAGTATTTTAAAACCTCATAGGGAAAAGATAAGAATGGAACCGACAGGACATTGGGAGAAGGCTGTAACTGTATGTCATTTAACCCATCTTTCTGGATAACCTTTTATTTCCTTTCTCCCTCACCTCACACCCTCTATCTACTGCTCCCTTTCTTTCATATGGTGGGTTGCACTGAAACAGGGCTGGAATTGGGAAAAGGCTGGAGAACTGCACTGGGCAATCTTCACGGCATCCAGGTCTTGAACAAAATTACCCTTTAGATAAGTTTGAAGCAATACACAACCTACCTCCCCATGGCCCTTTTGCTGTACAGTGGTTATTAAATGTCCCAAACAATGGCCAGCCCCGTTGATCTTCATCATCTTTCAAGCTACCTCTGGGTCCCATAGACCCTGATGACTAACAGTACACAAAGCCCACCGTATCTACATCAAGGCAACCTCATCCCTCCTCTGGAGCCAATCTGCTCCGACAGGTGCATTGTGGGTTGGAAAGCAACTGGAGGGTGTTCCTAAGCGACAGCCTCACCTTGAGGTCCCTGTGGACAATGCCCATTCTATGGAGATAGTAGACAGCATCCAAGACCTGGCGGATCAGAGTGCTGGCATCTTTCTCTGTGTAAAATCCCTTCTCCACTATCCGGTCAAACAGCTCTCCACCAGATACACTGTTAAAAAAAAAAAAGAGAGAGAGAACCAATCAGTATAAGTTAAAAAAGACGTGTTAAATTTTTCAGTGAAAACTACCAATAAGACCTTTCAATATGGTGAAAGACCCAGACTTTATTTCAAAAATTAATCCAGGGCTTCCCTGGTGGCACAGTGGTTGAGAGTCCGCCTGCTGATGCAGGGGATGCAGGTTCGTGCCCCAGTCCGGGAAGATCCCACATGCCGCGGAGCGGCTGGGCCCGTGAGTCATGGCCGCTGAGCCTGAGCGTCCGGAGCCTGTGCTCCGCAACGGGAGAGGCCACAACAGTGAGAGGCCCGCGTAACGCAAAAAAAAAAAAAAAAAAAAAAAAAAATCAATTTTCAGATTTAAATGTTGCCCCCTTATTCCCCAGAAGCTATATCAGGGCAGTGTTTCTATGTCATGATGGTACAGATGGTCCAGGACGAAATAAAGTAAATAAAAGTCAACCAGGATCCATGGACTGGCCAGGCCTGAGAAGTTTCTCTCGGCCTTTGCCTCCATCCTGCTGGGACAGCATTAACTCAGGATAACCTTCCAGAATATCAGCATCATCAGTTATAGGGCGATGACACTGGATAAGATGCCTCCTTTGCATGCGAGTATAGCCTTAAAGGTTTGGGCGGTGGGAGGGGTGCTGTGGGCAAAGCAGGAAGCAGCCAACAGGACGTCTGGGTTCTTGACCCAGTTCTGCTCCTAAGATGCTGAGAGGATGGGCACTCCTGGAATCTTTGCACCTCAGTCTTTTTATCTGTAAAATGAGGTAGTTAATCTAGTCAACTACCCTGAGAGGCATCAGAGCCTTAAAGCCACTTGTGATTTACAAAAAGAGATAGAAGAACGACACTCCATTACATTGTTTTACTTCGGTTTTTGTTGAGAATATTTCATTTCAATTTCTTTGAATTTCAGATTGCATTACCATTTTTTTTTTGTATTTATCAAAAGGGGACCTAGGTCGCTAAAGGTTAAAAAGCCTGGGTGGACAGAGACCCTTTCAGCTCTGAGATTTGATGTTGCTCTGAGTTGAACAAAGTAACAGAACTGTTAAATCCTGAATAGAAACAATTCAACTGATACCTTTGCCTTCAAATTCTTGGAGTACAGACTTCTCCAAGAAACACAATGCTTTGTGCAAATAATTGAGTCATCCCTTGAAATTAGCTTCAAGGGACGTATCAGCACTATTTCAATAAAAGAGAAAAAAATTTTCCAAAAACAAAATGAAAAAGGTGTATGTGAAATATTAAGATCATGAAAGTTTCACAAACAACTTTTACATCTTTAAAAGACAGGCCCCAGGAGTGACACACGCACATACACTAACACACAAAGCTATGATTCATTTTCTTCAAGTCAACGCAATTAATGTTCAGTAACTGAGCCACTGAAATGTTCTTTTCAAAAAAACTAATAAAACACAATTGCAGCTATAAAAGGCCTATGTATTAGAGTCTTTCCCATTACATATAATCATTCCAAGCCATACTGCGCTTGCATAGTGTCTCATTTCCAAAGCAAACTGAGCAATCTAGATAAAAGAAGAAGGACGCTCAGGAGAAATAAAAAGCAATTCAAAGAGTGAAAAGAAGTACAAACAGGGGAGCAACTACATCCTGATGACCATGTTGTCTACATTAACCATCCTTAGGTAAGCCCAGATCCCAAGACATTCCCTCTCAGCAACTCACATCAAGTTCTCGCCACTCTTCATTTTTCTGGAACCTTCTTCCAATGATTTCAATGGAAGACCTTTGCAGAGCTTGAGGATGTATTACAGGAGATGCACAGTTGCCAGGGGTAGCGAGAACCTGCGTGCATTCACTTGCAGGCATTCACTTCACTGAATCATTTATTCAATCATTCATTCCACGTGTACTGGGCGCCCATTAGGTGCCAGCCACCCTGTGCAGCTGGTGCCAATCAAGGTGGCATTAGCTGCGCCGGAGGAAAACCCTGTCTTGATTGTGCCCCTCCTCATTCCCTACATCAGCCCACCTTCAATAATGGTACCACTTACTAGTGTTCCAGTGCTTTCTTACCGCTGGGCTGCCTGCTACTCACATCCTCTGCAAGGTGCTGGAAGCCCTCGAGCCACAAGGCTCACCCCTGGGACTTCCCTGGTGGTCTAGCAGTTACGACTCCGCATTCCCAATGCAGGAGCAATCCCTGGTACGATCCCTGGTCAGGGAACTAGATCCTGCATACCACAACTAAGACCCAGCACAGCCAAACAAACAAACAAATAAATAAATAAATAAAGCTCACCCCTTCCTCCACCTCCCACCCTTAGCACTCTGTGACCTGCACTTTGCCAGGTCCCTTCCCTCCCTCAAAACTGATCTTTCCTGCTTCCCATTCTCTCAAAGTCCACCTCTCCGCAATGTGATATAAGGTATTAATAGCCGTTGAACAATATTTTCACTGTGATAGGTCAGCAATGCAATAAGAACTGAAGCATCAGAGTTGAAGTTTAAGATACTCCTGTCACATGTAGTGTCAGGGTCTCCATTTTCTGCACATTTAGTATTTCACTTCTTAAATTCCAAACTGCACCAGGGATTTATCTTTCTGAACACTGCTCAGAAAGAATGTCATTTCCTTAGAAACCAAGGAACAGGGTGAAAGTTTAAAAAACTTGCCAATAAAAAATGTAACAATACTGATAAAAATACCTTCAAGTTTGTAAGTCACTTTATACTTTCCAGAAATCTCCTTAAGCACACATTTCAAAAGGCCATTCTTACAGACTGAATGTTTGTGCGCCCCCGTCCCCCAGTTCATATGTTGAAGCTCTAACTGTCCCCCTCCCCCAAACTGTGTGATGGTATTTGGAGGTGGGAATTTACGGAGGTAATTAGGTTTAGTTGAGGTCATGAGGGTGGGGCCCTGATGATGGAATTAGTGTCTCCAAGAGAAGAATAAGGGACACCAGAGAGTTTTCTTTCTCTAAGCCATGTGAGGACCTAGTGAGAAGGTGGCCATCTGTAAGCCAGGAACAGAGGCCTAACAGGAACCAAATGTGCCAGCACCTTGATCTTAGACATCCCAGACTCCAGAACTGTGAGAAATACATCTCTGTCCTTTAAGCTGCCCAGTCGCTGGTATTTTGTTATGACAGCCTGAGCTAAGACACCCAATCATTTTCAAAATCACTTGTGAACAACCAGAATCCCAGAATCACTGACAAGGAAATACATTTAGAATTGTGGCAAGGGGCCTGTCTCATTTTCAGGCTGGCAGGACACGTGAAGGTTGGGGTGATGGGCTGCTGAGCTGACAGGTTGTTTGCTTGAGTCAATATCCTCCTACGGCAAGCTTCCAACGTGTGCGGTTTAAAGGTCCTCTTTAGAAATGGAGTTCCCCAATGAAAACACGCAAAGCATCAGAATGTAGTTGGAAGGATCAGGGGTCAGGTGATTGGAGAAAAGGAATAGGACCATAATAACAGGTCAATAAATAAAATTACTTAATGGCAGCTAGGGGAGAGAGGTTCAGCTTTAGGGGGATGTAGCTATATAGAAGGAAACTGGCTACCAAAGACTAAGGGAGCAGAAGACAGGAATATGGTTTGAAAAATTCTCTACTCCTCTCAATTTGAACTTGGACATTTATTTAGAATAACCTGCCTTTGCAGTGAACTTGGGTTTGCTCAGTCTCTGATCTTCCTTGCCTATTACACTGCACTGCTATCACTGTATGTGAATCTTAACTATGCAAAAACCAAATAGCTGGACGTAATGATCTCAATAAAATTTGTTTACTTGCAAAATTTTAAGTAATGCAAATCTCTTCAAATCAAAAAATAGTCAAGAAACAGAATTTCAGAGTCGCTGGATCAAGTAAACTAAGCTTTGATTCTATACTGTAATATATTCTGTAATGTACTATTATATACAACTTTGTCAGTGTACCATGCATCCACTGTTAATACTGGGCAAACCATGTTGTTTTTTACATGCACTTGAACTTCATCTGATTTTGGTAGATATTTTCCTCTTATTTTAAGATTTACTGCTAATTATAGTCTAAAATGTTTCATACCTTACATCACCCACATGTTCATTCAAAAATGGTACTTGTGCTAATGCTGAAAAGTGGGCTCCAAAAATCTATTCCTCTAGGAGTTAGATTTAATAAAATACGAAGAAGGCCAGTGGAAACCAGAATATGTCACCCTCAAATACGCCTCTTCAACATAAAATTATTTTGAACTGAAGGCAGTTAAGAAGCAAGTAAATGTAAAAGAAGTTCCCACTTTTCTGTCTGAAGGCAGGAAATAAATTCTCCTTTCACTGGAGACAGACTCTTATCAGCCCAGAGTGAAACTGGCAAGTAAACCATGTTCAACTAACCCTTATCATCTTCGTTACACGTCTTCACCGTTTACTACCCTTATGACAAACTACTTTGTCTTGTCCATTCTTCACAAATTTATTGTTTGCCTAAAAGGTATAAAAGCTTCCTGCCCTGGTCACTTCTTGAGGTCTTCATTCCCTTGTGAAGCCTCCTGTGGATATGTAAAAATTCAATAAAATTTGTTTGCTTCTTTTCCTATTCATCTGTCTTTGTGAGTTTCATCTTCAGATCCAGCCAGGGACCATCTGAGAGTTAAAGAAAAAAACTTCTTCCTTCCCCAAAAGGCCAAATAGTATAGTGCTGTGCTATTAATATTAGAGACAGGAGTCTGAGAAGTATTAGTGCTGATACTGGGGATGATGAAAAGCAGTGTTACAGCAGATATGCCCTGAAATTCACAAGAATGTCAGATAACTAGGCAGCGCCAGTGTTCAAGACCCGGGAGGCGTGGCTACAGGAGCCACATGGCTTAATGTGCCCCAGAGCAAGGCTGGTTAAAAACGCGTGTTTTCTAAGAACATTTCCCCTATTTGATCCTAAGGGGAAGGCAGTCCTGAAACATACAGGTTGTGATTGAGAGGCTGCAGACAAAGCAGTTTTCAACTGTGAAAGCCCAAGGCCCAGATGACAGAAATTTTTTTTTCACGCAGCCTGGAGAAAGATAAAGACCATCAGTCTTTGCCTCAATCGAGTCCCGACTTGGCAGCCCCTGGAACTTCCTTCCTCCCATGCAGGGCACCCGCTGTCTCTCTGTCCCCTGATCCTCACGACTTCATGTGTCTTTGGTGCCCTCACTCTCTGCTCCTGGGGGGACTCTCTCACCCACTCTGGGACGATTAAGGGTTTGTTTCATGAAAACTCTGTCCTCAACATTTCCCTCCTTCAACAAATCCCACTTTAATAATCAAAATACCTTTATTCTCAGAATTCAGCTTCGCAACGTCTTCCCAGTCTCGATCTGTTCAGAAGTTTCCAAAACACAAACACACACCTCTCCGTGGAATGGGGCAGAGAAATGTAACCCCTTGTGTGCCACTGCATTTCGATTCTGGCTCTTTTCCCTTCTCGGTGTCTGGGTGTTATGGACTGAATTGTGTCCCCCCAGCCCCCATTTTTTTTATGTTGAAATCCTAACAGCCGCCCACCGCCGCCCCCCACCCCCACCCGCCCCAGCCAAAGTACAACTCAGAATGTGACTGTACTTGGAGATGGGCCCTTTAAAGAGGTAATGAAAGTTAAATGAGGTCATACAGGTCTAGTGAGAGAAGACACCAGGGATGAACACAGAGGCTGGACCCCGTGAGGACACAGTGAGAAGGCAGCTGTCTGCACGCCACAGAGAGAGGCTCCAGGAGAAGCCAAACATGCCCACACTCTGATCTTGGACTTCCAGTCTCTAGAATGCTGAGGAAATAATTTCTGTTGTTTCGAGTCACGCAGTGCGTGGTATTTTGTGATGGCAGCCCAAGCAGGCTGTCCGTATTTGTGTACTGTGTCTTTGAATGCATACTCTCTTTATATTTTTTTCAAGCTTTATTGGGGGAAAACATTTTTGCTACTTTACTTGCATTGTATGCCTTTTTATTCACCTAATCAAATAGTCTTGCATCAAGTGATAAAATACGCTGTCCCTGTTTCCAAGGGGTACACAGGCCAGTGTGTATGGGGGGCAGGTGACCAAGATACACAGACAAGAAAAACACAGTACGGATGTTCTGATATTGGAGGGAGAGGGGGTGAAGGTGTTTTGGAAGACCACAGAAGGCCAGGGGACAGGGCAGGAAAAAGTGAATCGGAGCTGTCTTAAAGGAGGAGCAGTATTTAGTCAAGTGGAGAAAAGTCCAGTGGGCAGGCAGAGTCCAGTCATTTGAACGATCATGAACGGAGTTTTTGCTGAATTAATTTTCAGGGAAATAGAATCAATGAAAGAAGCATTAAGTGAGCACCTTCTATAAGCCCACCACGTGGCATGCAGTTAGTCTCTATTTGGGGAGCTACAAATTAAGTTCAAGTTGACCATCAAGACCACTAGCAACTAATGACTTGCCAGGCTGTGATCCAGGCTGGCTGACCACAGGACGTCGTAGACGGGAGAAATCCGTGGTTAGGGAAGGTTCCTGAAGGAGGTATCTGAACTTCCTTTGTGTCCTCAGTCTAGCACAGCACTCACTGAATGACAGAAAAGTGCTGGCTGATTCCTGAAGGAAGGCATTAGGAGGAATATCATGACAGGCAGGGAGAAGAGGGAGACGCAGGAACGGACAAGATATGCAAAGAAGCCAGACTTATCTGGAAGATGTGACCGGTGAGGATGAGTCAAATCACGAAGGATTCTGGAAACCACACAGCAGAGACTGGATGGGGTGCATTGGACCACACTTAATTCTAAGCTGCTTGTGATCCAAGGCAACCCACTTCTGAGAGAGATGCTACTGAGAGTGTGACCATCTGTGCATGTGGGCGTGGAGGGGAGGGACATCTTGGAACCAAAGTCCTTTTGCAGGGTGTGTACCCTGTCCTCCAAAGCAGGTCTGTCCCTGCCATCCTGGAGGCCTACTGCTTTTACAGTCTCGGTCCTGCAGGCTTCCTACCACCTTTAGATGTGCTCACAACAGCGCATCTAAAATCCATTCCTCCGACTCCATGTCAACCAGCTCTGTAGTGTGCACTGATCTTCCATCCATCCAGGCAACAACTTTCACTGCCTTTGGTGGGGCCTCAGTGATTCCTAACAATCACCTCTCCCTGTTTTCCAGCTATGCCCCTCCAGCTCCCATCCAGCTGCCCCTCAAGGCTGGCCAGGAAAAATGTGGTCACAGCCAAAACAATGGGTAAGAAAGAAGCGAAGGTGTTTTAATTTTGTATATGAAACGTGCTTGCTGAGACTCTGATAGAGAAATTCTACTTTTGCATTACTCAAGAAAAGGATGAAAAGATTTGTTGAAAAAAATTATTAGCATGCTCAAGATTAAAACAGTTAATCTCTTCCATCACCTGTCCACATTCCAAAAAAAGATAAGTTAATTACAAAATCATTTTTATGGGCCCAGCACGCTTCCACTGCGCTGCCCTGCTACAAATCATTTTTAGATTTTTGTATTCTAAGAGGGCAAAGCGTGTCTTATCCATATTGAATCCCCAGGATTTATGACTTATATTCTAGTGAAGGAGGAAGAGGAAGGAAATAAATGAACAAATAGGTAAATGTGAAACATTCAGAGAGTTCAAAACGCTGTGGGGAGGTAGAAGCAAGCCTGAGATGAGTATGTGGTGGAGTCACTTTTATGTGGGCTCCGAGATGGCCCCACTGGATGACAGGGAAGAGCCAGCCCAGTGATGATCCGGGAGAGCTTCTGGGCAAAGGGGTGAGCTTGTCCTAAGACCCTTAGGACAGCACAGGTCTTTCTTAAGGTATTTGGGGACCAAAAGCAAAGTCATGGTGACTGGAATCTGGTGGGCAGAGTAGGGTGGTTGAGAGAGACGAAGGCTCAGGTCATGCAGGGCCATGTGTTATGGGTTGAATGTTTATGTTCCCCACCCACCCCCACCAAATTCATACGTTGACCTAACCCACAAAGTGATGGTATTAGGAGGTAGAGCTTTTGGGAGGTAATCAGGCCATGAGGGTGGAGCCCTCATGAATGGGATTAGTGCCCTCATCAGAGACCCCAGAGAACTAGTTGGCCCTACTTCCACGTGAGGACACAAGAAGTTGGCAGAACCTGGAAGAGGGCTCTTACCAGAATGCAACCACACTGGCACTCTGATCTTGGACTTCCAGGCTCCAGAACTGTGAGAAACAAATTTCTGTTGTCTATAAGCCGCCTGATCTACAGTACTTTGTTATGGCAGCCCAAATGGAAAAAGAGGCCATGTAAACTAAGATTTAAACAGGGGGTTTATTCTACATCAGATGAGGTATCATTGGAGGGTTTTCAGCGAGGAGACAGGGGAACTGGTTTACAGTTTTCAAAAATCACTCTGGCTGCCTGCAGTGTGGACAATAGGTTATAGAGCAAGAGTGGAAGAAGGCAGATCATTGCAGAGCCACTGTAGTGATCCACATGACAGAGGCTGGTGGCTCAGCTTGGGGAACACTGGAGTCTAAGAAAAGTATACAGACATGAGGTATGTTTTCGAGACACAGTAGACAAGACTAACTGATGAAGATGATATAAGGCATGCTGGAAGGAGAGGAATCAAGAACGTCTCCTAGATTTTTGACTTGAGGAACAGGTAGGTTATTTGAAAAGGGGGTCCCGGGTGAAAGAGCAAATTTGGAGGGGTTAAAAACAACTAGGGCAGTACTGACCACCAGAACTTCCTGTGATGGTGGAAATGCTTTTTATCTGCAATCTGATGTGGTGACCCCCACTCACAGAGAGCTACGGTGCATCTGAAATGTGGCTAGTGCAACTGGAAAACTGACTTTTAAATCTTATTTAATTTTAATTAATGTATTAACTAATGTAAATAGCTCCATGGCACTACCATATTGGATTGCATAGATCTTGAGCCTTGGGTAGGATATGGAAGTCTGAGATGCCTGTGGGATGGAGATGTCAAGCAGGTAGCCACAGATATGAGCCTGAAGGTCCTGGGGAGGATCAGGGCTAGAGTTCAAAACTAGCAAGTCATCAGCACGCAGATGGTCTTCAAAGCCAAGAGGGTAGAGCTGATCCCCTGGGAGAGTGCAGCTGGATAAGGGAAAGGCGTTTGAGTGCTGGGGATCCAACACTCAGATAAGGATGAGCCAGCAAAGGACCAGACAGCAGGAGGAAGCAAAGGAGGCGTGTGGGGCCATGGAAATCAAGGAGAAGGGTCTAGTCAACCCTGACAGATGCTGCTGAGAGATGAGGGCAGAGAAATGTCCACTGTATTTACGAAGATGAAGATCAGGGCTGGAGGCGAAGAGCTGGGAGTCATTGGCATATGAGATGCTTCTAGACCTTGGGACTGGAGATGTCTGAGTACAGGATTGGCCTACCTGAGCCTCATTTTCTCAACTACACAAGGGGGAATTATGCCTAAGAATTAAGTGAGGGGACTTCCCTGGTGGTCCAGTGGGTAAGACTCTACGCTCCCAATGCAGGGACCCCAGTTTCAATCCCTGGTCCGGGAACTAGATCCCACATGCATGCCGCAACTAAGAAGTCCACATGCCGCAACTAAACATGCCGCAGCAAAGATCCTGCATGCCGGCGCAGGCAAAATAAATAAATAAATTAATTAATTTAAAAAAAGAAAAAGAATTAAGTGAGACAATGAAGGGAAAACCCCTAGGCGGACTCCTGGTGTGCTGCAGTGTTTTGTAAATATCGGTGCCCTTCTCCTTTTTCTGCAGGGGATCGGGGGCAGGAGCCAACCACTGACTGACAAGGGATCGGTGTGAAGGGAGCTGCTAGAAACAGGGAGTTGCAGTGTGAGGAGGGTGACATAGGGCTTCAGGCTGAACAGGCAGGAGAGTCCCCTGCTCTCTTCTCTGCTCCGTGCAGACAGGCTGGACTTTTTGAAGATATCCACGCACTTGATTAGGATGGAAATCTGTGACAATGTCAGCCTTCTTACGTAATCTTACAACGTTGTATTGTGACTTCTGTATTAATTAGATGCATTTCTATAACCTTCTATAATGAGGACTCGCAATGTGAGGGTCGCAATGTGACCTCCGATGGCACATTTCCTGAGATGTTCTAGGTTAATGAAATACTGATAGATGTGCCACAGCCCCAGGCAGTGACCTTGTGGTAGAACGTACACAGTATGGGCTTTATATTAACAGATGTTCTTGAATATATCAAATATAAGTTTTGGAAAAATTCTGTAATGAAATGTTTGTTACATACTGGCCTTCCCACCATTAGTTCCAATGAGGAAAATTTCACTTGGCAACAATTTTTTTTCTTTTGCAATTTTCTAGTATTAAAATAATTTTGCATTTCTTGAGTAGATAACAACTGGAAGAGATTGGAGATGGCTCTGGAATAGGTCTGGAGGATGGCGTGGTTACAGGTAGTCCGTAAAATTGCTAACTCCCATGTAGGGAATTGACAGTTGGCTGTTAAGCACAGCTTTGCCTATCTTGGGTGAGTTTGCTCAAAACTAACGGAGAACAACTATGCAATTTTACATATGCTCAGAGATTCAGAATCTGAAGACAACTTGATGGGGTCCCAATTTTATGACAAGCCTAAAAAAATGCAGTTAATTCCTTTGTCCAGCTTTAATTTATTATATGTATTTATATTCATTCTAGTGTTTCTCAGCCAATCTGTACTGAAAATCTTACAGCAGATGCATGGGACAGCCCATGCTTTCAGGTAATATGAGAAAGGTCTAACAGTGCCTTCAAAAAAACACAACCAAAATAAAAATGGTCTACCTGTTGTTCAGACTTCATTAAGTCTGCGGAGTTCAAGTTCACTTTCTATCAATAGCACTGACAAATGTACAAGATCACAGCTGCCCACGGTAGGGTTCCCTGGCTCTGGGCCACCTTTGTACCTGTTGAATCCTCACATATTTTTGTCTTTCTAATTCCCACTCATCATTTAGATCCTAGCTTGAATATCACTACTTCAGAAAAGCCTTTCCTGATCCCCAGACCAGATTAGGTCCTCCCTTCCCCCTGCCCCATTACATTCTCTCTCAGCATCTGTATTTCTGCCCAGCACTCATCAGGTAGAATCGACTGTTGGCATATTTGTCTGTGTAATGCTTGTCTTCCTACTCTGCCCCTGCCTATTCCAGACTGTGACGTCCACGAAGGCAGAGGCAATGTCAACCTCTTCACTGACACTGTTTTAGCCAGGACCTGGCCAGGTACCTGGCACAGACAAAAAGCTAACCAAACAGATGTTGAATAGAGAAAGATTTTGCACACACATACACAAAAAACAAAACAGTGAGTGGGATCTGGATGTAGCTGGGCACGGCATACACAAGCAGTTGTGCAAATCCTCAAAGCTCATGCCACGGAGGGCACAACAGAAGTGTTCTGAGGCCCCCACACCCAGCATGCTTGCTTTAGAACTGTTTAAAAAACACATTTAACAACTAAGAGAAGTTTAAATATCATGAGCTGTGAGGAGGGAAGAGAGGAATTAAATCATCAAATTTATCCATCAACCCACCCAGCCATCCATCCACAATTCTCCCAGGCACCTAAACTTGCTACTGGTTTGCATGCTCTACCTACGTCTCTCCAATCATATCTCCCCTTGACCTCTTCTGCTTTGCGTTTTGCTTTTTTTGCCTGGAAGAGGCACCCTCACTGAAGGATGTTCTAGGGCCCCCGACGCACCCAGTGAATGGTTCTCCCACCTGGCTGGTCCTGGCTTTGCCCAGGTACCCTGAGCAGATGAGACTTCGTAAATTCCCCTCAAGAGAAGATTACCTAAAAGCAACTAAATAAGAGAACCCTTCAGCATATTTTTATAACCATCCGTTTAAAAATCATGTCAAAAATCCATTTAGAATGATTTGCTGAAGGGTGAGTTATGAGTGATATAGAGCAGGGTGTGGGGACACAGTGACCCCCAGGGTGTAAGTGCCTGTCTGGTACTGTCATGACCTAATCCGTGCCCCAGGGACTGGATGGGGCAGATCAAAACAGACCAAAGCCGTTTGCAGAACGAAAGCAGTGAAGCCATCAAAGTTTGCTGTCATTTGCGAATTTTGATTGATAACTGTTTTAAACATTCCCTTGTAATTGCACAAATACACATTATACACTGAAATGGCTTCTTCAGTTAATTTGCTCTTTTAGCATGAAGATAATGAAACAGACCAGGTTCCAGACATTTCACTTAAGTGTCCACTATTGCTCTCTCTCACTGAGCCCAAATTCCTCCAAGTCTGAGAATATATAACAAAACCTCCACTCACAGACTCACATATTTCCCATGTGTTCTAGTCCCTTATTGGGCAAAAAGAATTCTTGCTGATGGACTTCCATTTTTTTCTGGCACCCACACATTTACCCTCCACATGTAGCAGAGTGAAATAAGATGTATCATGGCATTGAATGTGATCACTGCAACATATCTGAAGATAACACATGACAACCTACAAAACCTCATTATGGTTGTATTCAGTATGAGCCTTAACATTAAAACAAAGCAAGGTTTTCTCCAAAGTGAATAGGGCTTCTAAAGATGGATACCACTGACCCCAAGGAATGAAGAGCAGCCTTGTGAAAACCATCCTGAATCTGGGTGGTAATTTACTACCTCCGAGGCACCATGCCCGAAACGTAGGAGCTGCCATTAAACAAAGATTGACAGTCAAAGTGTGGGTAACTGGTAAGACCTAAAGTTCCTGCTTTCACACCTGAAAGTATCTCCTTATGAAAACAAATTGTTTGTGAAAATAAGAGTATGAAACTTGAGTTGCAATCAAATTTAATAGAGGAAACAGAAGTCATGGAAAGGATTCGGGCCTCTTCAGGCCACGCCTCGCTCATCATCCACCACCGCTAATGAACGTTTGGGGCCTCTCCCTACTCCGTCTGCTGCCAGCAGGAGCTCTGAGACGTGGGCGCAGTAAAGAGCCCTTTCTGGTGGTCTGTGTATATATAGCCGCTGTCCTTGTCACCAGAAGAATCACTCTGGTCAGCCAATGACCCCAGATCAGAAGCTTGTAGCAACTACCAGTGGTGTTTCAGGTTCCAAAGCGAAAACTCCTTCCAGGAACTCTCTTCCTTCCCTCTTCACGTCCTCAGGGGGGACTCTGAGCCGCACGCCCTGCCTGCCCGTCCCTTTCCTGACCCTGAACCCGAGTCCCTGGGTTCCCATGAGCCTCCTACGTCTTCCCCGCTCCGCTCTCTCAATGTCTGGGCGTGGATGACTCTTCACTGCTGCAGCTCCACAGCGGACCTCTGACAGAATTATTCCTTTCTCAAGATTATTCTGAAAGACACACCCAGCATGCTTGCTTTTGAACTGTTCAAAAAATACATTTAACAAATAAGAGAAGTTTAAATATCATGAGCTGTGAGGAGTGAAGAGAGGAATTAAATTGCGTTGTCCTGGGCCAGACCAGAAGCCAGGATAACGTCTTAGCTTCCCTTTGCTGCATCTCTGACCGAGGTTTTGATGGCTGATTTTATTTGTCAGTTTGACTGGAACACAGGGTATCCAGGTATGTGGTCAAATGTTATGCTGGGTGTGTCTGTGAGGGTGTTTGGGGATGCGATTAACATTTGAGTTGATGAACTGAGGAAAGGACATTGCCCTCCGCAATGCGGATGGGCCTCAACCCATCGGTTGAAGGCCTACATAGAACAAAAAGGTTGAGAAAGAGGAAACTCCTCCTGCCTGAATTCCTTCTAGTTGAGCATTGGTATCTTTCCTGCCTTTGGACTTGAACCAAAATGTCGGCTCTACCCAGGTGTTGAGGTTTTGAACTACAACTACACCACTGGCCCTCCTGGACCTCCAGCCTGCTGACCCTCCCCTGCAGATCTTGGGACTTGTCAGCCTCTAACAAAGTGTGAGCCAGTTCCTTACAATAAATCTCATGTGTGTGCACATCCTGTTGGCTCTGTTTCTCTGCAGAACCCTCATGAATATATTAACTAATACGGGGACTTTCAGCTTCCGGGTCTCGGAAGCTTCTGGGAGTTTACAGGACTCCTTGGCTTAACCCCAATGCATGGCATCACCTGCTGTCTGTATTCAGGAAGATACATTCCTGGTCTCCAAATGTAGGGACCTTGGAAGCCAACAGGTCAACCCTCTCCTTTTACCAGTGAGGGAAGTGATGCTCTGAGCTATGGCGTGACTCACCTGTGGTCACACGGTTCACAGACGGCATGGCCCCTCGGCACTGCCTCATGGTGCCTCCTGTGAAAAGACCCCTTTCTCAGCCAGTCTAGTCACTAACCTCTAAGAGAAACTGGAGAGCAGAAAAGACAGTGTGGGAAAGACTGGGAAATGAAGATTAGAATCACAGAGGTGGCCCGGATAGGAAAACAAGAAAGAGAAAGTGGTTTCAGGAGTTGTCCATCTATTAAGAGATCCCCACTCAAACATTCTCCTGAGTGGGAATGGACAGTGTGGAAAACTCACATTTCTAAGTGATTTACCACTGTTCCAACTTCCCCCTCCATTTCCAGCAAGCTTTTCTAAGATATATGAGCCCCAAGTGGGCGGATCTGAGATACAGTACCTTATGTTTTTACTTTTACAGGTAACACAGGCATCGAGCCAAATTCCAAGTGTATCTTTGATGACAAAAATGCTGCAAAGCCAATTAGAAGTCTAAAACGCTGTCCAAGTGCCAAATGGGCCCTAGGACACACCTTCAACAAAGCTGCTGGTTTTGATTTGTGGTTTTCTTGAACAAAGTTCCTTCTCAGCCTAAATTTGGCAAAACAAAAACACCAACGAAAATCCACATACGGCAACACTAAAACCCCACAACTGCCTTAGGTAGAGACTCACTTTCTTACTGTCTTCAGTACATTCTGTTTCTAGTGTTTTCACCTGGTGTGCGTGTATGCATGTGCATGCCCGTGTATTCAGAAATGACTATGAGCTCTGGTCAATCCGGGTCTTACAAATCAGCAGGTCCTCGTCAATGAGCGAGACCGGGATGGGCGCCCTCTTGGTCCCTCAAGGGTCCAGCCCCTCCGCAGCGGCGGCCCCCAAACCTACCCACGGAACATGTACAATGCGGCTTGGCAGGCACAGAACTGAGAGTCTCAAGCATGGAAC
Source organism: Tursiops truncatus (assembly GCF_011762595.2). Classification (NCBI taxonomy): domain Eukaryota; kingdom Metazoa; phylum Chordata; class Mammalia; order Artiodactyla; family Delphinidae; genus Tursiops; species Tursiops truncatus. The sequence goes on along the minus strand of NC_047035.1, from coordinate 157,080,412 downwards.
TCAGCTTTTGTTTTTAATGTTCACATTTCTTTGCCGCCAGCATCTTTTAAAATGTGACCTTCTGTTTCATACATGCTAAGATGGCTACCATTTTAAAAACAAACAAAACAAAAAGATGGAAAACAACAAGTGTTGGTGAGAATGTGAAGAAACTGGCATCCTCAGACATTGCTGGTGGGGATATAAAGTGGGGCAGCTGCTCTGGGGAAAACAGTTTGGTGACTCCTCAAAAATTAAACATAGAGTTACACTATGACCCAGCAATTTCATTCCTAGGTGAATGGCAAACATTTTTCATATTCATTTATGTTCACATAATAACTTGCACATAAATGTTCAGAGCAAAATTATTCATGACAGCCAAATTTCCATCAACTGATGATTAGATGAACAACAGTGGTGTATCCACGTAAGTCATACAAGGAAATATTATTCAGCCATTAAAAGGAATGCAGTACTGATACACAGTACGGCACTGCAAACACAGTGAAGACATTACACTAAGGGAAAGAAACTGGACACCAAAGGCCACATATTGTATGATTTCACTTATACAAATTGTCCGGGATAGGCCGTTCTACAGAGATGGAAAGTAGGTGAGTGGTTGCAAAGGCTGAGGGGAAGATGAAATGGGAAGTGACCACTAATGGGTACAGAGTTTATTATGTGATGAAAATGTTCTGGAATTACACAGTGGTGACAGTTGCACAATCTTGTGAGTATACTAAAACCCACTGAATTGTATTCCTTAAAAGGGTGAATTTATGGTATGTGAATTATATCTCATTAAAAAAATGCCTTCTTTTCTTTTTCTAGGCTCATTATTGTATCAAAAGGATGACACATGTGCACAAGACATTTATACCAACCCTAGAAATAGCTTAGTTTTTTTGCCTTGGCCATTTAACAGACAGAATTTTCCACTCTGTCTTCGTTTTTTGGTTGTATCTTCTCCACATGTGGTCTTTCTCTCCTTTCTGATGACATACAAAGGTGGTCTCTCACTGGAGCTGCCTACCTCTTTTAGGACAGCCCTCCTCGTCGACTGCCTGCTGCCTACACACACCTATACCCACTTAAACCAACCCTCTGTCTCGAATACAGATTCTTCTCTTGAGGAATAAAGCAGAAGAACTATAAAGCACACACCTTTGTCAGATGTGTTATTCTTAGACAACCTTTGGGAATAAACCACATTCTCTGGAAACAGCCTTTAGTTAATTACATCTCCCAAGGTCTCCTATCACGTGACCTCAAATAACTTTAATGGTACCTCACTCACTCAAAGGAATATGAATTTCTTTTTCATTCCTATCAATAGATCCCTTCAGCTAAAAACTTAATTGCATTAAAACCTCAACAAAGTGATTTGCTTCAAAATATACCAGAAGTCATTTTTAAAAGGGAATATGCTAATTAGGGTAATAAAATATTCTAAAAGTGGATTAGAGTGATGGTTGTGTAACTTGGGTAAGTTTATTAAAAATCACTGATTTGTACACTTAAAGTCAATGAATTTTCTGGTATATAATTATACTTCACTAAAGTTGTCAAGAAACAAAAAAATAAAGAAGGCAGGGTGGTAGAAGGTAGGGGGGTAGAGCGGGGGGAAGTGGGTAGAGGTAGAGGGAAAGCAAGGTGGCCCTTAGGCTGACAATTAGAGGAGGCTGGGTGATGGGTAAATGCAGCGGATACTGCTGGTGTTGCCTCGTGCGCCCCCTTCAGGCCACCCTAGTCCACAGTTCTCAGAACTGGCTGTTGAAACTGCCTTGCAACTAACTCCCCTCTTCCCTCTGCCCTGTCCTGCTTCCTTCACTCCTGGCAGATGCTGATCCCAACAGCTCTTCCCAGAAAATCACCTACCCCCAGAGCTCTGCTTCAGAACCTGTTTCCAGGGGACCAGACCTAAGACAGAGGCTTATTATACATTCTCTCTACAGTTTTAAGTGTTTAAAAATTTTCAAAACAAGCAGTAAAGAACAAAACAAAAAACATACACCTAGAAGTTCCCCAAAGTGAAGTACTACAAACTCCAGGAAAATTACACCTGATATTTCACAGATGCTGTAGCCAATACTAAATCTGTCGTTCGATGAACTCTGAGTCAGAAACCTGCTGCCCCATTATCAGTGTCTTCCCTGCTCTTTCATAAAGGACCGTGCAATGCATTCACCCATCTGTCCAGAAGGATGTGTTGAACTCGGAAGGGCTCTTCTTACCCTGTCTGCACTAGTTCCAAGAGTGTCTGTCCTCGTCAAACATGAAGAAGGGAAAACAAGGAAATCTGAGCGTCTGAGACCCTCAGAAAGGCAAAGAGATACAGGAAGGTCTTGATTTCAGAGTCCAGTTTTCCCCTACGTTTAATATAATTGCACTCTGCTAGAAAGCCTGCAGGCAAGAGGATAATAAGATTTCGGTGATTAAATTATTTAAAGTCTCTGATATTGTAGCATTTTGGACAGCACTCCACATATTTTGTCTGTTATATCAAAAGGATGATCTGGAAAATCCCCTTTCCTTAGGGAATCCAGGAGCCACCAATTATCTGACATTGCTTTGCTTAAAAGAAATCCCAAGTATTAGAAAGTGTTTGTTGTCTTACCATTATTAAATCCCATTGGCCCATTACATGAATGCCTGCACTACACTAAACGTTCTCAAACAAAGAGATGTAAATTACTGATTTACATGTGCAGGAGGTTCAAATAATACCTAGCAACCTAGCACCATGGAGTGTGCTGTCTGATGCAAAAACAGATCTTTCCTAAGAAGGCAATGCCTTCCAAATTCTTGCAATTTGCTCCAGAACTGCCTCAGTTTACCTATTCGTGCCTTGTCCAGTGTCTCATCTTCTCCAGTTGTAACCTCACCTATCTTCATCAGCCCATCCTGCCTACCTCTGGTTCCAGCTTCTGCTTCTGATCTTGACATGGTACCTACATCATGGTACCGACATCAAGGGATCATTCACTTACAACACAGTCCTCTCCTACATGTGAATTCCCCCCACAGGCTGGCCCTTGTGCAAGCTGTCCCACAACCCCAAACCAGGAGTGGCAGGAAGTGCTGCCCAAGTGGAAAGAGTTTGGGGGCACCGGCACAGAAATGCATAGGGAAAAATCAGGAAAATTAAACCCCAAATTATGTGATGAAATAGCAAACCGCGCTACTCTGCTACCATGCTATTATAAAATATTTTTACAAGTTAGGAAAAATATTTGGCATAAATAATACCACTTTTCAACTCTTAACCACTGTCAATCTTTATTTTTAAAAAATATTTGTGTAATCAAAATGGCAACATGTGTTTTCTACTGTCTTACCCCCAAAGAACCCCCAATCCCCCATACTGAGAGTGCCTTTGTGGAAGTCCAGGGGTCCAGAGATGTTCCAGCACATCACTGGAGCAAAATAAGATCTGAGATTGTACCCAGTGAAAAGGCGAGAGGAATAGTTTCAATTTACCCATGTAAATCTCCCCAGGTCAGCACAGCTTAGGACTAAGAGAACTTCTCAGCCTGTGATTTCTCCCAGGTGGTAAAGTGAGACCATGTGAGTGAGTCCCTGGCTTCCCCAGCTGTGCAGGACACTGTCAGAGAGACCCACTTCTTTCTCACCCTATCCAGAAAACTGTGGTGTGCTGTATGACTGTAGGACAAGGAGAGGCTGCAGGGCTCTTGGAGGGCAAAAGGACATGGATTCTACCAATTGCTTTGCTGACTCTATCAGGAAACCCACCTATAAGCCACTGGGGATACGATGCCTGCAGATCCATCAGTTCAACCACGAGTACTACCAGTGCTCCATGTACCTCACCCACACACCGCCTTACCCTGTGGCTGGCTCCCATGGGTGCACATCCCCAATGGTGGAGACAGCAAGACATCGCAGATGGCTGTGAGCCTGCATGGGAAGCTGGCCCAACGCTGTGAGATTGGGAGAGAGCATACAAGCTTGAGGGGCAGCACCACCCTAGGGGAAGCAAGCTCATGGGAGGCCGTCAGCACCCAGCAGGACTTTGCAGGATCAAGAGAAGGCGTGCAAAGTTGAGAGTTCTCCCGCAAGGGGAAACAAGAGGTGTGAGGTGGGAGTGTCCACAGAAAAGGTGTGAGAAAGCCTCAGAATCCCTATCAGGGCTGATGGGAGGTATTTCTCTCCTGAGGCCAGTCAGTAAAGGCTGGAAAAGATGACCAATTCTTCAAACGTGAACACAGCAGTGCGAGACTTCAAGGAATATTTAAAAATAAAGGAAACATGACACCACCAAAAACATATGATAATTTTTCAATAACTGAGCCCAAAGAAATGGAGAGCTGCAATTTCTCTGGTAAAGAATTCAAAATTGTTGTTTTAAGGGAGCTCAGTGAGCTATAAGAAAACAGACAGTTCAACAAAATCAGGAAAACCATACATGAGCAAAATGAGAAGTTTAACAGAGAAATGGAAATTGAAAGAATCAAATTCTGGAGCTGAATTTGAATGAATGAAATTTTTTTTTTTTTTTTTTTTTTTGCGGTACGTGGGCCTCTCACTGTTGTGGCCTCTCCCGTTGCGGAGCACAGGCTCCAGACGCACAGGCTCAGCAGCCATGGCTCATGGGTCCAGCCACTCCGCAGCAGGTGGGATCTTCCCGGACCAAGGCACGAACCCATGTCCCCTGCATCGGCAGGCAGACTCTCAACCACTGCGCCACCAGGGAAACCCTGAATGAAATTTTTTAAATGTCACAGAGAACATCAACAATAGACTGGATCAAGCAGAAGAAAGAATCTGTGAACTAGATCACAGGTCCCTTGAAATGACCCAGTCAGAGGAGAACAAAGGAAAAAAAGAATGAAAAAGAGTGAATAAAGCCTACATGAACTATGGAATACCTTTAAGAGAAATAATTTTCACAGTATTGGAATCCACAAGGAGAAGAAAGGGAGAAAGGGGCAGAAAGCTTATTTAAAGAAATAATAGTGAAGAACTTCCCAAACCTGGGGAGAAATCTGAATATCCAAATTCATTAAACTCGTAAGTTCTCCCAAAATTTCAACCCAAAATGATACTTTTGAAGACACCTTATAATAAAACTGTCTAAAATCATAGACAAAGAGAGAGTTTTAAACGCAAGAAGAGGGAATGGAAGAGATCACGGGGCAAGCAAAAATGAACGGCCACCAACCATACCAAAGGCCCGTCTTCATCCAAAGAAGGTGATGTTGTGTATATGGTGGGTTTGGAAGGCAGTCCTCTATTATGAGCTCCTTCCGGAGAACCAAATGATTCATTCCAACAAGTACTGCTCCCAATTAGACCAAATGAAAACAGCACTCGACAAAAACTGTACAGAATGAGTCAAGAGAAAACACATAATCTTCCATCAGGATAACACAAGACCGCATGTTTCTCTGATGACCAGGCAAAAACTGTTAGAGCTTGGCTGGGAAGTTCTGATTCATCCACTGTATTCACCAGACATTGCACCTTTGGATTTCCATTTATTTAGGTCTTTACAAAATTCTCTTAATGGAAAAAATTTCAATTCCCTAGAAGATTGTAAAAGGCACCTGGACCAGTGCTTCACTCAAAAAGATAAAAAGTTTTGGGAAGATGGAATTATGAAGTTGCCTGAAAAAAAAATGGCAGAAGGTAGTGGAACAAAAGGGTGAATGGGGGTGGGATAGGGAGGGTGGGAGGGAGGGAGACGCAAGAGGGAAGAGATATGGGAACATATGTATATGTATAACTGATTCACTTTGTTATAAAGCAGAAACTAACACACCATTGTAAAGCAATTATACCCCAATAAAGATGTTAAAAATAAATAAATAAAAAATAAAGGACACCTTAAGAAGGCAAAAAAAAAGGGTGAATGTATTGTTCAATAAAGTTCTTGGTGAAAATGAAAAATTTGTCTTTTATTTTTACTTAAAAACCAAAGGACTATTTTGGCCCACAACACTACAAAGACCAGGATAGCATTAAATTCTGAGCCGTCTACCACAGTAATATGGCCTGTAACAGAGGATAAGAAAAGGGGAGGGGGGAGGAGAGGAGAAAAGGGAGAGCATGGTCCTCCTCATGGGGAAGAAACTCATGGGTTACTTGGAGCGCTAGAGGCTCCACAGAAGCCCTGGCATTTGGCACCATGATCAGACTCTCGGGATGAAAAGAGGGCACGTTTCAGGACTTGCTGCAGACCTGGTTGTCCTCCATAACAGCTCCCCCGGCAGCACAGCCTTCCAACCACTGCCAAATCTACACAAGGGACCCACAGCGCTCACTGGCTCAGCACGTCTTTAAAATTCCTCAGCATGCAGACAGTGGAATTTCAATCAGAGTCAGCTCATCCTTCTTTCCCCTGCAACCTGCACATGCGGCCAGCCATCCCTCAACCCTATAGCAAGAAATATTGGGTGGGGAGGGTATGAGAAATGCAGGGTTTTTAAAAAACAGACTTTCTTTTAGTTTTAGGTTCACAGCAAAACTGAGGGGAAGGGACAGAGATTTCCCATTTATCCCCACCCTCACACACGCATAGCCTCCCTCATTATCAACACATGCCACCATTTGTTACAACTGATGAACCTACAACGACATGTCATCATCACCTGAAATCCACAGTTTACGTTAGGGCTGACTCGTGGTGTTGCACGTTCTACGTGTTTGGACAAACGTATAATGACATGTATCTACCATTATAGATACAGAGTATTTTCACTGCCCCCAAAAAATTATCTGTGCTTTGCTTATTCATCCCTCCCTCCTCCTTAACCCCAGGCAAACACTGATACTTTCACCATCTCCATATTTTCACCTTTTCCAGAATGTTAGTGTAATCATATGGTGTGTAGCCTTTTCAGGCTGATTTCTTTACTTTCTTAATATGTATTTAAGTTTCCTCCATGTTTTTTCAGGGCAAGTATAGTCTTTCATTTCATTTCTTTTTTTTTTTTTTTTTTATTAATTAATTAATTTATTTATGGCTGTGTTTGGTCTTCATTTCTGTGCGAGGGCTTTCTCTAGTTGTGGCAAGCGGGCGCCACTCTTCATCACGGTGCGCTGGGCCTCTCACTATCGCGGCCTCTGTTGTCACGGAGCACAGGCTCCAGACGCGCAGGCTCAGTAATTGTGGCTCACGGGCCCAGTTGCTCCGCGGCATGTGGGATCTTCCCAGTCCGGGGCTCGAACCCGTGTCCCCTGCATTGGCAGGCAGATTCTCAACCACTGCGCCACCAGGGAAGCCCCATTTCATTTCTTTTTCTAAAGAAAGACACTGACCGACTATGCCGCCCCACAACCTGTTGGTATTAGAACCGGCCAGGCTGCCAGCTGCTCCTTGCTCCAAGGTCAGAGCAGAGTATTCTACATGGGGTTTGGTGACCTGGACCAAACGGTGCAGAGAGAGGGCCACAGATGGATGAGAGTGTCCAGCTCCTTCTACGCAGACACACTTCTGCCAGTGTTATCGTGTGGATGGTACACTGCAGGACAGTGGTGAAGGTTCCAGGCGCTGGAGGTTGAATCCTTATTCCTCAACTTCCAGCTCCTTGAATTTAGGTATCATACTTTACCCTCTAGATCTCATATCTGTAAAATGGGTATGATAACTGTGTTATTGTACAAGATCATTAGGGGGATTAAATAAGATAATGTATGAAAGACAGACACAGAGCAAGCACTCTAGAACTACTAGCCATTATTATTATTGTTGTTGTTACTATTATTATCATCATTTTATCATTATTAGAAAGCACTTCTAAGCAAATGCTTGGGATCATATCTTCGTGTCACAAATAGGACTGAGTAAAATTTAACTGCTGTCACAAATGTTTACTGAATGCCTATTTTGTAATAGGTGCTCTGTGAGGTGTGGGGAAGGAGAGATCCAAAGCCCCAAATCCATCCTCCTATGGAACTACTGCTTACGCACAACCCATTCCAGACAGCAGGCTTCAAAGTCCTTAGAAAGGATGCAGGCAATACAGAAAGAGAAAGAATATTTAATATAAGAAAAACAAAGCCGAAGAAGAAAACAAAACAAAGATGAGGGGAGGGGAGAGGCAAGCACGGGAAAGCCACGAAGTTCTCTGCCCCCGGCGAAAGCGGTCACAGATGTGGCTCTAAGATTTTTCGGCAACCAAGTCCAAGAGGTTTGTGTCTAGAATAACATGAACCAATTGCTCAAGGGAAGCACGAGACACGTTGGACCCGAATGGAGGCCACTGCTGGGGGCGTCATCGCAGAGAATCTTAAAGAGGCTTCAGATCGGATCTGCTCACCTTTGAACCTCTGGCCTTTCAAAAATTTTAATTTAGAAACGGATCATACATACAACAAACGTATATATGGCTATTTATGGTTTTGAAAGTCACCGTAAAATGAAGTTTTCAATGAGTTGGCTAAAAGCAAGTTCAATTCAGGAACCAAGAGCATTTGAGCCAAATGATTCCAAGAAACAAAGGCGACTGAACCTTAATGTAGCAAACGGCTGCTGCTACCTAAGAAGAGAAAGACCAACAGCCACGATGCTCTCAAATGGAGGCACAGGGTCTTACGTGAAGATTCGGGGCAAGGGAGTGACGCTGTAATGATATTTTAAGTAATTACTACGTGCCAGGCACTGTGCTTAACATTTTATCATGTATACATTATCTTATTTGACCTTCATGACTTCCCAGTTTTTGGGGTATGTGCTATCATTGTCTCCATGCAACAGGTGACGAAACTGAGAATGAGAGGACTTAGTACTTGCCAGATAGTAAGGGGCAGAGATGAGATCTGAAATGAGGTGCATTTCGGCTCCAATGCCAACGTCTTACGTCCATCCTAAGACACAGATGATCTCGCCAGATGCTAGCACCATGGTCCCTCATTGTTGCTGTCAACTATCGGCTCCAGATCACCTCCCCCTTACTTTTCAATGATTTTATTAGCTCTTTGTTCACTGTCTTCTTCTCCAACACCACGAATGATTGGTCATTTCTCTATGCACAGATTGCCCTGCCCGTGCCTGAGTCTCTTGGGTTCTTGAATGGAGGGCCTCTCGGATCCTTCAATGATTTAGTCCTGCATCCTACCTCACATGCATTCATGCTCCTGGTCATACCCTGGACCTTGTCATTACTAATAACTGCAACCCCTCCATAATCTTAACATCAGGCATCCTCCTCTCTGATCTCCACCCTCAATCTTCCCAACCTACTCCTTCTAGTAGCCGGGACCCAGCAATCCTTCAACCTCACTGAACCTCCAATCCACCTTTTCTATCTGTCATCTTTTCACTGTCCCCAGTCACCTCCACACTCTCCCTTCCTCCTTTAACCAGCCTCAATTCCATAGCCAATCATTGTAATCACCCCCTTCCACACTCCCTTGCTCCTCTCCTGTCTCAGTTACTTGGCAAAGCCATGACCCTGGTTGATCCAACTCCACCTACTCTGTGCCTGTACCTGTGCAGCTGCACATGGTGGTGGAAGACACACGTGATAACTGGTCCCACTTTCAATTCCTGACCATGCTGACCCACGACACTGCCTGGCAACTGTGTTCTATTTCCCTACATTCCATTCCAACAGACAATCATTTCACGACTTCTTTCCTCCATTCTCTGTTTTACAAGACTTTTAGTAGATAGGATCCGGGTGGTTTCTTCCTTCCCTGACAAAACTGAAACAATCAGAAGAGAATTTCCGGGGACTTTCACCACCTAAAGCATCTGTACCAAGTTATTCTGCCCTTTCCTAGTCAACTATGTCTCATCCTTCTAAAGCCAATCCTCCTTCCTGTTCACCAGATCTCATGCCCTGGTCCAAGGACCACATCTGAACAATTTTCCCTAGTTCCCTCCATAGGATAAACTTGTCCTCTCTCTGCTGGATCATCCTCACCGGAACACAAGGATTCTCATTAAAACAAACAAAGCTCTCATCTTGATGTTGCTTCCCCTGCCAGCTACTGTCCCATTTCTCTCGTCTCCTTGGTAGCAAAGCAAAATACACTCTCTGCACTTAAATTTAAATCCTCTCCCCACAGTTCTCTCTGAACCCTTTACCTCCCATCGGGCTTTCGCCCTAGCACTTCACTAAGAATGCTTTCATCAAGATCACCAAGGTAGTGATTCTCCACTGCTCAACGTAGCCAGGAAGTCTCAGTCCTCAACCTACTGGACCCGCCAGCAGCATTGGACACCAATGGCCATCGCTTTCTTCCTGAAACACTTTCTGGACTCACCTTCCAAGGTACTGCTCTGCCCAACTCAGTCACTTCTTCCCAGTCTCCTTCTCTGACTCTTCTTCTTGCAGCCCCTAAATGTTGGGGAGCCCCAGGCCTTGGTCTTCCGTCTCCTTTCTGTCCACCCTCACTACCTTGGTGATCTCACCCTGGGTCATGGACAAATTCAAATCAAAATGCCAGTGACTCCCCAATGTCTGTCTACAGCCCAGACCTCTAGCTTAAACGTACTGACCTGCCTATTCCAACTCTCCAGTTGGGTACATCTCAGACATTTCAGACTCGGTACATCCAGGAGTGAACTGACTTTCCCTCCCAATCGGCTCTAACCCCAGCCTTCCCCTTCTCGGCTGGTGGCAACTCCATCCTTCCAGCTACTCAGGGCAAAGATCCTGGCACCATTCCTGACACCTGTTTTTCTCTTCCTGGTATACATCCAACCAGGGAGTATCATTGACCCTCCAAATATTTCCAGAATCCGACCACATCTCCCTGTCTCCCTTGCAGACCATCCTGGCCTGAAGCCCATCCTAACTGGGTCACTGTGGTAGCCTCTTAATGATCACAATTCACCTCTGCTAAAAATCTCCCAAAGGTTCCACATTCTCCTCGGAGTCAACCCAAAGTCTAGTCGTCCACATATAGTTACAGAGCCCTATAGGACCCGGCCCCTAGTGCACCTAGACCCCATCTCCATCTCTGCTCTCCTGCCTCACGCACACCAGCCACACTGGCTTCTGCGATCTTCCGCGGCCACACCAGGCACACGCCAGCCTCAGATCTTTCCACTAACCTTTCCCTCTGCCCCTAAATATCCACTATGTTTACTCCCTTAACTCTTTTAAGTCTCTGCTCAGATGCTACCTGCTCAATGAGGTGTATACCTGACCACGCTTCTCCTCCTGGGCCCCTAAGCACCCTATACCACTTCATTTTTCTTGAGAATTCACCACCTTCTAACTTACTAAAGAATATACTTATTATGTTTTTTGGTACTCTCTGTGTCCTCTGCTCTATAGAGACAGACTGTATTGTCTGTTGTAACCTATAACCATCCTTGGCACTCAGCACCTATTTAACATACAAGATTTGTTGAATGAAAAACACACACACGGAAGAACAGCTCTGTCCCTTGTTCCAAAGCTCCATTATTCTGGGAATTCTATTATACCCAACTGCAACGACACGCAGGCACAAAGGATGGCATCCGTCAGGATACTGATAACCTGAGTGAGGAAGGAAGGCCGATTTTAATTACTTTTAAGGTTTTCCATGTGTTGGATTACCTTTAAAATCTTCTTCTCTTTGTGTATAGAATCTGTAGTTGTTGTAATTGCTCATCATCAGCAGAGACAGATACTGCAAATCATCATCTCCAGTACTGTCATATCTTCTAGGCTTTTTCTGTAGGTAAACAACTGACCAAAGAGCAAGTGAGGTCAGAAACACGCGTGTACACACACACGCACACACATCCGTGCACGTGCACATGAAAAGCCGAACCACAGTGGCAACTTCTATAGAGTCACTGACTTTGGCAGCCAAAGCACACAGCTCTGCAGCATGAAAAGGCCAGGGGGTCCACGGGGAGGGTGAGCGAGTGGAGTTTTAAGGGCAGATAGAGAAACCAGCCTGCTTCATCTCACGCAGCCATCAACGGCACAGAGATCACATTTCTTTATAATGATTTTGGAAGCCAAGTCTCTGGCTCAGTCCTATTACCACACCGATAATGCAATACTGGAACGCTTCTTCCCAAAGACTAACTCATAGCCTCCGGTTGCTACATGCAGACCACGTCAGGCCACTTAACCCTGCTCTGATGCCAATTCCCATCACAGGCTGTCTCCACCCTGCAGTGGCTATTACCCTTGGACAAGGGCTCTCCTAACGGACTAAAATTATAACACAATCCCAATGTTTGTACAGGTACAACCAGTCCTGCCCAAGGATCTATACAAGCGGCCAAGTGGGATGACAAAGCAGATAGGGCTGTCCCTGCAAGATGTCAGCACAAGATGGATTGCTAGAAAAACATGCAGCATTTCCTTAGATCTTGAATTTTAGAAACTGCAAATCTACCGTATTTAGTAAGACAGGCAATATCATGACTGTATAAGCCCACTAACAGGCGATACAAGTCTGGAATCGCAAGTCAGCGCTATGAAGGCAGCTCTCTGCTTTGCTCCCAGGGAGGCATTTAAGCACATCTTCCAGTTTAAAGGGCTCTGATTTACTTAGAAACATGCCACATTTAAAAAATTCTGTGGACCTTAGATACATCGTATGATATACAGTGATACACCAGAATCTGACCTTGCACATAATCAAACAAAAAAATAGGTCTCATTGCCGTGATGTTGAGAGTTGTGTTTAAGGCTGGGATGTATTTCGGGGGCCCCCACATGGTACGGAAGAGTGTGACCTCAAAACACCCTCATCCCAGTGTGTGTAACTTCTGCCTCTGAACGTTTTATCAACCCAGTGATTATGCTTGTTCTATAAAATACAATGGGCCATACACCTCGTACACAACCTCAGTACCAATCTCCACATACAGATTGCTTAGACATTCACATGCTGTCAGTAAAAAAGCTACTTGAAGCAAGATTTTAAGAAATCTCGAATATCAGAACATACTTGTGACAGCTTCTTTGTCCTCAATGATTACTTAACCTCAGATGACACACAGACCCTGGCTGGATGTTTTCCAGTCTTTATCTTCCTAACATTTCTGGGCTTGAAGGGGATTATTTTGAAAAGTCTGCAGAAGGCTTTAAGTTGTAGCCTACGGTAATCAGAACGAGCCTGATTTTTGCTTCCCTTCCTTGGGTAATAAGTTTTTACAAAACAGCAAAGCCCCAGATGCTGGTATTTTGGGCCCCATGACCCACAGCCTTTCGCACGCTACAGAGGCCCTGGGTAGAACGGCCAGAGGACTGCAGAGAAGGAGGGTATGGATGTGATCATAGGCAGGGCTGTCAGGGGCATGAATTTAACACAACTGCCCTTCACCTTGGCCTTAGGTGGTCAGGAGTACAGCCCAGAGGAAACTTGGTTCCAGTGGCCTTTCACCTGGATGCAAAAACAAGCGCAAAAAAGTTTTTTTTTTCAGCTATTCTGGTGGAAACAAAAGTGGGAACTGGGAACTCAAAACCTTCCCCTTTGTGGAAAACCAGTCATCGTAGGTAAAGCTTGGGACCTGGGAGACTGAGAACAAATCCAAGCAAGCAAACAAGCAAGTCACGTTTCTCTCCAAGTCTCAGCTTCCCCAGCCATCGCAGAATGGGTGTGAGGATTTAGTGAATAATATAAAGTGCTTAGCACAGCTTTGCTCTGTAACAGGAGGTCTATAAATAATTAGTACTCTAATAACATGCTCTGATTGTGGCTTCTGTAGAATTGTTTTTCAGGACACGTTTCTCTGAATTCTGCTGAACTGGATCTAATTAATGTTGACTGTATGTAAGTCTATTTTCTATTAGCCTTCAGTATTCCCTTTATGACATTAAATGTTATCAGTTCCATTTTATAAACTAAGTAAAAATCCTGACGAACTATTTATTAGCTAGGAAAAGCATATAGCATGTGCATAGGGATGAAATACTGAAGACTTCCACCCCGAGAATTCCTTTCCAATGTATCTGCAATACATCTGTGGGCAGAGTAGAAAAATTACTATTTATTTTTTCTTGAAGATTTTAAGCATTGTCTGTAAATATGTTATGTAAACAATGGGATTTAAAGAAAAACAAATGTTAAGATTTTTGTGGGGGGAAAATCATTTTAAATATACACAACATCCAATTTCAAAATTTCATCCTGCTATGGTCAATGACTGCAGAACAAAATTGGAAATCCTCCATAGCAAATGTTATTTTGAGCACGTGTCTCTGATACTAAAAGTACTCAGAAGTACATTAAAATGGTTTTGACCTTGAACATGGGTGAATCAGGAATATTCCCTAAAAAGAGAAATGGTCTATACAAACACCATACTATTAGTCAGCGTCTAATCTGCTAGGAAAGCATGACCCGTTTTGAAATCCTTTCTATTCCTTCCCTCTCAGAACAGCTGTAGACATGTCTTATGATATTAATTTTACCTGCTAGACTCCAAGACGAGAGAAGACGAATACTGAGAAGACAAAGTATTAACTGACATTGCCAGCGGGCACTTATGACTTTTTAAGGGAGTAGTTAAAAGTTGTCTGATTACAAACTACTCTGGATGAATATCCTTTGAAAAAAAGTTTTAATTATGTTTGGGTTAATATACCTGAGTTGAGGTTACATTTTTTACTCTTTCTTGCAGTTGTGCCTTTTTGTTATTGTATTTTATAAATGGAAAATTTTTCTAAATTCAAAAGATACTTCCCGAATTGTGTTGAATAAACCTAGGATTAGAGTGCAAAAAAAAAAAAAAAAAAAAAAGATACTTCCATTGGAGTAAAAAAATTACAGTATGAGTTATATTATCCCTTTTTACTGAGAATAACAAGAAATATCCCGTTTTTAAGGTAGTTTACTCCATCAACCAAGATTCCTCCACAACAGTCGGCAATTTATCTGACACTTCAGTATATTAATTTATTATTGCCTCGTACGTATTTTTACAAATTTTACACTTAAGTATGAGGTAATTGTGAAATCATTTGTTTACCTCTTGATAAGCAATCTGGAAAGACATCAGAACACAGGAAGCATGATTTGTTCACTATATATTCCACTTTTTCATACTTAAGAAATTTTTTAAACAAGGAAAATTGTACATAAATTTCACAGTGTAGCTTCTAATTTCTTAAAAGGAAGCAAAGTTGACAGAGTTCAAAATTAGCATTTGAATGTCAACACTGAATCACTATTGGTTGACTTTGACAAAGTTATTTAATGTCATATTCTATTTTTTAAAGATGAACCTATCCGAATTATACATTCTATTTAAAATTAATTTCCTCTCTACAACTGATAGCATATTTTACAATTTTAAACCCTCTCTAGTTTCAAAGATGGTGAGATGAAGTTCCAAGTAAGTATTCTTTAAAGCTGTGTGTTATTTAAGAAAATGCCTTTAAAAAAAAGAAAATGCCTTGTATTCAAGGGTCAGTATATTTTCGTTTCTGCAGCACTGTTAAGTCTTTACACAACTGCTCAAAGCATTTATACGTTCATATATTTTTGGTAGACTTTTTTGAACAAAAAGACATAGCCAAAGCTAGGATACACTGCAATACTCAATGTTGGTGTAGCATTATAATTTAGGAGGTAATAATCAAATCATGAAATTTAGCTACTGTGAACAAGACCCTCTGGGCTCAGGCATTTTAAGTACCTTTTTTTTTTTTTTTTTTAACCAAACAATTTCTTTTTGTTTTTCGTTGCTCAGTAATGCACCATTATTTTTCTTCTCTTTACCTTTTGAATCCCTTCACCCATTTCTCCCACCCCTCATGCCCCCACCCCGGCAACCACCAGCCTATG
Organism: Tursiops truncatus; assembly: GCF_011762595.2. Classification (NCBI taxonomy): domain Eukaryota; kingdom Metazoa; phylum Chordata; class Mammalia; order Artiodactyla; family Delphinidae; genus Tursiops; species Tursiops truncatus. The sequence continues at coordinate 157,064,713 of NC_047035.1, read as the reverse complement.
AGCTAGATCCACATATACCTGGGTTGAGGTTACATTTATTCTCTCTTTAAAATGACTACTTCATGTCCTTTTGTTTAGGAAGAAAACACCCTACTTTTTAAAAATTCACTTTAAGTATAGTTGATTTACAATGTGTTAATTTCTGCTGTACAGCTAAGTAGTTCAGTTATACATATATATACATTCTTTTTCATATTCTTTTCTATTATGGCTTAGCACAGGATATTGACTATAGCTCCCTGTGCTATACAGTAGGACCTTGTTGTGAAAACACCCTAGTTTTGAGCTGAGATGTACAGGAGCTTTGAGATCCCATCACACAGGAACATACTAATGCCTTCCATTGGTGAGGATTTCCACAGTCCTGACCGCAAAGTGCTCTCACATGCATTTCTCATTCAGCCCGCGGCAACCTGGTGGGGAGCCAGGACAGGCATCTGCAAGCTGATCTCACGGACAGAGGACTGTGGATTCGAGGGGCTGCCCCCCAACCACATGGCTCAAAAGAAACACGGCAGGGACACTTTTCTACTGCAAACTGCTGGACAAATGTGCTTACTTATTATTCAACAAATTTAAATCTTTAAGAAAGTTGTGATAGAGGGAAACATGCCTTTAATACTTCCACAATTACATCAAGCAACTCGGGTGGCAGAAGCTGGGACGCAGATGGAGCATATTAGTCACCTCTTAGACCCGAGGGAAGGTCCTGAGGAGTAAGACTGGGCAGGGCTTTGTTCCTTTTAAGGCAGAAGGAACATCTCCTAAAATCCCAGGTACCGAGCTCTTCAAAGTACTAACAGTTCCCCAAACAGCCTTTAAATATGCAAGAACTTCTCAGCGTCTGTGACCCTGTACTCAGCTGCCTTCTTTAAAGCGGACTGACAAAGTTCTGTTTTTGTCCAGCAACCACACTCCATTCTTATACCCGAAGATGCGGAGGTATAGCTGTAATACAGCTCAAGCAGAGGAAAACCCTGAGGAAGCCATGTGACTACTACAGAACCCTCTCAGAGACTCGAAAAACCCCAGAACACAAACACCGAACCATAGGGTCGCTTCTCTGTATACATGGATGCCATTTTCCTTATACTTTTAAAGTAAAAGATGACCGAGGATAAAAAGGTACAAACCCAGAAATCCATTTTAAAACCTTGCTTGTGTGCATTGAGACTACCTCAAGGACACAAACATGGTAATATATGGTGTATTTTAGTAGAAAAAATTACTTTCAGTTTACGGAGCAGTTGTGCTGCCCACAGAGCTCTTGCTTCTTAAATATACAGGCTGATAAAGGATGAGCTTAAACTGTACCAAAAGACACAGGTCCCCCTGTGCTATACAGTAAGTTCCCTACACTCGAACCTTCGAGTTGCAAACTTTCAAAGATGCGAACGTTTTCGTATGTCCAATCGTGTAAGTTGGTTCACGTGTCTGGCATACACTGTCATGTGCGTGCATCCTGTACAAGTGCTTGCGCTTTTGTGTACTTTACTGTATAGTGCTGTATGGAGTACAGCAGTACAATACCTTTAGTTCAAGCCCAGGACATCTGGGAGCAAGCATAAAAGCAACAGTGATGTAGCTGGTACTACTGTACTTTTCAAGGTACTGTCGGGTAAGATCAAAAATGTTTTATTTTTTGTGTTTATTCTTTATGTATTATTTGTGTGAAAAGTATTATAAACCTATTACAGTACAGTACCATATAGCCAATTGTGTTAGTTGGGTACCTAGGCTAACTTTGTTGGACTTACGAACAAACTGGACTTACAAAGTGCTCTGGGAACTTGTTTGTATGTAGGGGACTTACTGTACTGCAGTCACAGCATGCTCTTATGTAACTGATACCCCTGTTGGTATTTTTAATCATTTGTTTCCTTATGTAGATAACCTTCCCCTTCTTTCTGAGATACCCCGAAACTGATGCCTTTAATTAGTTCCGGGTCTGTCATTGACCAGCTGTGTGAGGTTAGGGAAGCTACTTAACCTCTCTGAGCTATAGGTGCCCCACTCTTTCCTTTTTAGAGCTAAAATTCTACAATTGTCCTGCTTAGGCTGTTCAAACACCTAATAATTCTCTTTTCTTCCGAACTGTAGGCCATCTCTTTCCAAATAATCATAAACTCTAAATGAGTTAAGTGTGACTCAGTGAGATGGCTTCATTAAGAAGATGTGAGGGCACACACACGTGTAAACCCACAAGATGATGCCCTGGAAGCTTCAGCTTAAGCACATGCCTGTACTTAAGCTTTTTCTCCCACCACAGACTCTACAACACTCTCCTTTCTACCTTTTCCCCATCCACAGTCTACTCAAGTTCCAGCCCACCCAGTTTTTCACCTGTCTCAAGAGCCCCTATTATATGGCCATTAGAGAAATGCTATTAAACTTCCAATATTCTGTTACTATTAAATAATATTTATTGACTGTTTACTCTGTTTTCTAATTTTTCACTCTTGTTTCAAGTGGTCCCTGACAGACTGCATTCATTCCCATGATTACATTTCTTGTTTCTGCCATAATATTGGAAACTCAGTAAGGACAAGTATTTTTAACTTACAGCTTTGTCAATTTTAAATAAAACCCTTAGCGTGCACCTGGTCCAAATCCCTTGGCAGGCAGCGGGGGAGGAAACCACCATCTGTCAAATAGAATGGTTACTGTCTTAGTTCGCTAGCACTGCAACAAGACACTGTAGCCCGGGTGCCTTAAACAACAAACATTGATCACAGTTTTGGACGTCCAAGATCATGGTGCTGCCAGGTCTGATGCCTGGTGAGCGGCTGTTTCTTGGTTTTCAGGAAGCAGTCTTCTCACCGTGTCCGCATAAGGTGGAGAACAGAGAGAAAGGAAGCGAGCTCTCACCTGTCTCTTCTTATAGATTAAGAAGCACCAGTTCGCCCGTGGAGCTCCACCCTCATGACCTAATTACCTCCCCAAAGATCCTACGACCTAATGCCATCACATTAGGAGTCAGGATTCCAACGTGAGTCTGGGGGGACACAAACGTTCGGCCCGTAACTACTAAAACGTGCCAGGCCCTTGGCTATTCCTCACAACGCTTCTAGGAAGGGCCATCTTCTCCACCTCCAGATGAGGGTAACGAAGAACACATTTCTGTTACTTCCAGGAGATGACTTTACAATCTGTGCTAATTTCAAACCTCTTTGGGATTACATTAAAATGCAACCCAGATGTCAGCGGCTCCTGCTACCTTCCATTTCCTGTGTCCCCTGATCAGGCTTTGTCATAGCCCATTGCCAGCCTGGACATGGAACTCAGCCCATCTTTGAATTTACCCAAGAGTCCAGCCACAGAAAGGCATCAGTGAGCAATGAGAACCACCTGAGGTTTTGAAGGACCCACAGAGGAGGGAGTTCACCTCTCGATCTGCTCAGACAACAATAAAGAAGTAACTCCTCACAAAACAGCTATGTTGCCACGCTGAAGTTCTCCCCCATCCCACGCGTCAGCAGAGGTCCTAGTCTTTCACCAGTTCCTCCTACTCACAGGCTTCTGGCCTCCAGGCTCCTCTCTCCTGCATTTCTCCCATTTCTCACTCCCTCTGCTGTAGAGAGCAATTCACTCTGCTCTGCAACTGCTTCTCCAACAACTTCTTAATGCGCCTCTGAGATCAGTAAACCCGGGGTCTCTCCAGGTACACAACCCGTTGCACTTCGAGACCAGCAACAGGTTTAATTAACTCCTATAAAAACTTCTGGGGCTTCCCTGGTGGTGCAGTGGTTGGGAGTCTGCCTGCCGACGCAGGGGACGCGGGTTCGTGCCCCAGTCCAGGAAGGTCCCACACGCCGCGGAGCGGCTGGGCCCGTGAGCCATGGCCGCTGAGACTGCGCGTCCGGAGCCTGTGCTCCGCAACAGGAGAGGCCACAACAGTGAGAGGCCCACATACAGCAAAACAAACAAACAAACAAACAAAAATAACAGAAAAAAAAACTTCTGTTACAGAATGTTAAGTCTACACTGGTACTTCTGACGTGCAGAGTTGAGTACTGTATCTATAACAATACAAGTGTTTGTCTGCAGGAAGGAAGTCTTGGGTTCACCCACACCTACCATCTCCCACCATCATTTCCGATCAGATCTTCATAACACTCATCACTATCTACATGGACCTTGAACATTTATGTGTTGACTTGATTTCTGGGTTTCCCTCTACTAGAGAAGAAGCTCTGTGAGTGCAGGGTCCTGTCTACTTTGTTCACTGCTGTATTCCTGATGCCTAGAAAGGGACTGTCACCTAGTAGATGCTCAGGAGATATTTTTCGATGAATGAATGAACAAATATATGAATGATTAGTGGCTAGAGAAGGCAACATTCAATTCTGAGCTCTGAGCCGTCAACGCCATGGATCCCAGATTTTGACCTGCGACCAACAGTGCAATATTGAGTGATAAATGATCTTCCTTAACACTCCTCTTCTGATGAATTGCATTCTTCCCCGTATAGAGTTCTAGAAGGTATTTTCATAACCTGGATGTGGAGGGAGACAGAAGCAGAGAGACTTCTCACTCGCAGTGAGGATGAGAAAAGGTACTGTCTGAAAATGTATTGTGATTGGTCTCAAATTACTTATTGAGCGACTGAAATGTGCCAGAAGCCGGGGTAGGCAGTGAGGCTACATGCGTTGCAACGTGGTCTCTGTCCCCTGTGCATATGTGCATACTTCTCCAGACTTTTCCCTTGACTCTGAAGATCCCGGTGTGCCAGGCAAATTCACCCTCCTCCCAGGCTCTGCTCACCTGCACCTCCCCTGGCGACACCAGCTCCTCCATCATGGACACTTCCCAAGCGTACTGGGGATGGCCCAATGTCTGTTACTCACGTGATGTCATTTAACCAACCTGTAATTATTTGTGTACATACATCTATACCTCAGCCAAACATAGCAAGCCCCATGAGTCAAGGCCTATGTTATATGATCTCACAGAGTCTCACCAAAGATCTCTGTTGAATGAATTGATAAATTCCAGAAGATAGGTGTGCTGCTGTTGGCTTCAGAGAACTACTCACAAGCATGGTTCGGAGTACATCTTTGGGCTGCAATTGATTCTAAGGCTGAAAATACGGAAGGATGATTGCACACACAATAGACTCCTCAGCGTAACCTGTCAAGAACCACCACCTTTCCACAGACTTGAAAAGTCTTAGATAGAAATCCTTATTGATTCTTCAGGGCCATTCAAGAGAAAAAACATTTTTCTCCATTGCAGCATTTCATTCTCAGAAATGAAGGCTTCTCAAAAAAAAAAGGCTTGAAAGTCTCCCATTTCCATGTCAAATCCCTGTTAAGACAATCAGGGCTTTGTGCCAGCCAGTGGTTTGGGACAATGGATCTGTGTTTAGTGGAGATTAGAGAATTTGTCAGCAGTCACCTTATCTAAGGCATCACCTTTGGGTCTCATTGCCATTAAGTAATGGCTGCATCGAAAGATTAGTAAGAATGCCTTGAAATGACTGGTTAGAGGCAGCAGGTCACAGACTTGCCATGTTTCTCATCACTCATCCCGTCTCTCCATGTTCAACAACAGGCATCCATTCTTCTGTGTTATTAATGGGACCATGTCTTGAGATTTGTCTCAATCATCTTCTTCTAGGTATAAGTGAAGACAAAACCAGTAGGGGCATTCTCTAGGTGATGGTCCAGTGCCCTTCCTCTTCTCTCATTGAAACCCCAAGAGTTATTTTTTGCTAGGAATTCTGGAGATGGACCAAGTTGGGTTTCTTACACCCTAATTGAAGTCATAAGTCTCAAGTCACATACAATCATGCATGGTTCAGATTGCAAATGGTTTGCTGTAGCATCGCTCTGTTGTTCATCTTCAAAAGCATTTCTCCTTAGAGGTGACAACAACTGATATTAGAAGCGTGTTCTGGAAGGTCTTGCTACTCAAAGAGGAACCGTTGGAAGAGCAGCATCAGTATCACCCGGGAGTTCAATGAAATGCAAGTTCATGCCCCCTTTTCCCACCCAGGTTTACTGAATCAGAATCAGAATGAAGGTGGGGCCGAGAAATCTTTGTTTTAACAAAATCTCCAGGTGATTCCGATGTGCACTAAAATTTGAGATGTGCTTTAAAGCACTCCCACGTAGATTTCTCAGCCATACTTCCCAGAAGACTGGAATCAAAAGACTGGAACGGGTAATTATTTTCAGGTTCCTGTAAGCGCTAACAGAGTGTTATACACAGGTTTTGCCCTAGGATAACTGCAAGAGAGACTTGCTAAATAAAACCCGTTCACTGAAGAAGGAGGAGTAAGATTGACAGAGGAGGCAGAGGGTCAGTGCTAGTGGTTAGTTCTTTTTATGTTCCTAGTGTTTTCTGGCGAGTGGTTTTGGGTAATGTCAATACAAAGTAGTTCTAAACCTAAAAAGAAAAGAGGATTATGGATGAGTCCTCTTGCTCAATTCAGCCTGCTTACTCCTCCCTGCCTCACATCAGGTGATCACAGAAACATTAGGTGAACTTCTCCTCACGGATTTCTTCATTACTACGATCCGCACTGTGAGACCCTGCGTGGTGCGTCTATGAAAAGAGTGAAACTCTCAACAGTTCTCAGGGTGAATCTTCAACGAGAAACTCTGGAGGAGATATTACAACTGATGGAACTGATGCCACAGAAGTAAAAAGGACCCTAAGAGACCACTATGAACAATTATACACCAACAAATTACAACAAACTAGTGAATAAAACAGAAAAAAGCAGACTCACAGATACAGAGAACAAACTAGTGGTTACCAGTGGGGAGAGGGAAGGGGGCAGGGGCAATGCAGGAGTAGGGGACCAAAAAAAGGGTTATTATGGGATTATATGAAACCATGTGTCTAAAACTTTTGAAAATTGTAAAGCACTATAGAATTTAAAAAAATCTTTCATTCAATTAAAAAAAAGTTAAAAAAACACAACACCATGACAAGTAAAAAAGAAAACCCGTTGTGTTTCTATACACTAATAATGAACCATCCAAAAAGGAAGTTAAGAAAACAATCCCATTTACAATTGCATCAAAAAGAATAAAATACTTAGGAATAAACTTAACTAAGAAGGTGAAAGACTTGTATGCTAAAAACTACAAACTAGTGATGAAAGAAGTTAAAGAAAACACAATAGAAATACATCCTTCCAATCTTCATAGATTGGAAGACTTAATATTGTTAAAATGTCCATACTTCCCAAAGTCATCTACAGATTCAATGCAATTGCCATCAAAATCTCAATGGCACTTTTTTATAGGAAGAGAGAAAGCAAGCCTAAAATTCATACACTCACAACAGACCCTAAATAGCAAAAGCAATCGTGAGAAAGAAGAACATAGCTAGAGGCGTCACATTTCCTGATTTCAAAATATATTACAAAGCTACAGTAATCAAAACAGCATGGTACTGGCATAAAGCTAGACATGTAGATCAGTGGAAAGAATCAAGAACTCAAAAATAAACCCACATATATATGGCAAGTGATCTTCCACAAGGGTACCAAGAATACACAATGGGGAAAGGATAGTTTCTTTAACAAATGGATTGGAAAACTAGATATCCACATGCAAAAGAATGAAATTAGACAACTTATTTTACATCTTACACAAAAATCAACTGAAAATGAATTAAAGACTTACACTTAAGACTTGAAACTTAAAACTCCTAGAAGAAAACATAGGAGGAAACTCCTTGACAATGGTCTTGGCTATGATTTCCTGGATATAACACCAAAAGCACAGGCAACAAAAGCAAAAATAGGTAAGTGGGACTACATCAAACTCAAAAGTTTCTGCACAGCAAAGGAAACAAGCAACAGAATGAAAAGGCAACATACAGAATGGGAGAAAATATTTGCAAACCATTTACTGGATAAGGGGTTATTATCCAAAATATATAAGGAATCCCTACAACTCAATAGGAAAAACACCAAATAACCAGATTTTTAAAATGGGCCAATGACTGGAACAGACATTTCTTCAAAGAGGACATACAAATGGCCAACAGGTATATGAAAAGGTGCTCAACATCACTAATCCTCAGGGAAATGCAAATCAAAATCACAATAAGATATCACCTCATACCTGTTAGAATGGCTGTTATCAAAAAGCTAGAACTTACTCAGCTGAAGATCTGCTGTACAACATTGTGCCTATAGTTAATGATACTCTACCGTGCACTTAAAAATTTAAGAGAGTAAATCACATGTTAAGTGTTGTTACCACAATGAAAAAAAAAATCCCATTATCCCTTTCCCTTGCCTCGTTTTGATTAAAGAATCTATCCCATCGGGTTTTGGAGTTCTTGGCAGATGTGAAACTGCCCAATTGTGAGGATTCTGGGAAGCAAGTAGGCAAGGTCAGCAGAGAATACTGATGTCAGATGAGCAACACAACTTCCGCATTCCACTTTGCGTGTGAACTCCAACATCTTCGGAAGGCTTAGGGCCAGTTATGAGAGCCTTAAGGCACCACACATTCAGAAGGGAAAAGGGAGAAAGAGAAACAAGCTATGAGGCATTTCAACTTTGAATGAAAAAAAAAATCAAAAAGAAAAGTCAATGAAGAAGATAAGTCACGATGCATGTGGTAAAACCATCTTGAGGATCTTGTATAATCATCCCCTGACAGCTCTACACACAGCATTTCAGCTTGAAACTATGAACACCTGCTCATATTGTGACTTTGGGGCATTATTCAAAATTTACGTAAGTCGTTTTTTCAGGGCAAGTCAATTTATTTACCCAAGTGGAGATTTAAAAACCTGAGGGAGCCATCTGGTGGCTTGTGTGCCGACTAATTAAAATCCATCTCCTGGGCACAAGATTGCTGCCCTGTGGGTATTGTCATTGGAGCAAATGGCACAAGACAAACAAGAGCTGACAAAAAGCATTCTTATGCTGTATAAAAGCCAAATAGTGTAATTTAGACACAAACGAACTAAATTAAGGGTGGGTATGCTTAAGAGTAATTCTTATATTATTTTCTCTACCTGCTCTGAAAAAGAAACCAAATAATGGCTATGAAAAATAAAAAGCTGTGTTTTGAACTTTATTTCAAGATTGTATTTTCACACAGAGTAAGGAGACAATTAATTCAATAATTAAAAAACTAGAAATCAAACCAAAAAACAAATCAATGGCTTGCTGAAATGATGCACAGGTTTAATTAGCTTTACAGCTTGTTCTGACTTTGTAAGAGAAGCAGTAGTATAAGATGGGAAGATACAGGTCCTGCTCAGAAAAATTAAAAATTCAAGCCCTGAGCATCGTTAATAAAAATAATTTAGTATTTAATACACCCTTTCTTTCACATCTAGAATGTTATGGTTTCAGTGCAGTGTCTACCTCTTCAAATACTGGAAAATTCTTTCTCTGCAATACATTTTCTTTCATGTTGAAAAAAGCGTACATATTATGCTCATTAGGAAGGAGAACACATGACTTCCAAATTTCAGATAATTGCCTTGACTAAGAGGTGGTTCTTCCATAACAATATACTTTATAAACTTTTCTTCTAAACCTTCCGTTACTTCAACTTGCCCAGCACCAAATAAGTTACTGGAAATGATTTTTTTTTTTTTTTTTGCATGAGGAAAACCCAGTTCCTTACACAAAAGACAAATTACAGTGATTTCACTGGCAACTGTGAAGAAGAAGCAGTTAAGAGTTTCTCATTATTGTTCATTGTTAAAGTATAAACTGGCTGTAGAAATATACCAGAAAGTTGGCATAAATGTTGAAAATCAAAATGTAATTTTTCAAATTACTTATAAAACCAATACAAAGGCTATTTAAAAAAGATATCTCCTAACCTATAATTTGAACCAAATATATTAAAAGACTATGAAATATACGTTGTCACTGGACTGTTTCTAAATTAATAGCATTCTTTTTTTCCCTTGCTTAACATCTTTGTTTATTATTGTGGTTGTCTTGGATAAATTGAACACTTTCTGAGGTTCATAACTAGATATGTAAATTATATGCTTGCTAATTTAAAATACTTTAATTACATTAAATGTATGTTCCACATTTTATTGAACTGTTTTCTTTAAATCAGTTTTAACTCCAATTGTTATTGCCATATGTCTTTATTTTCTATGGATATTAAATTGTATCCTGTTTTTATTTTTAATTCATCTTCACCTTTGTGTTGTATTCAACATGAAACAGTTCAGTTTTTAAAACCCAAATGATTCCTTCACATTTAAATCAGAAATTCATTATTTTAAATGTAATGAAACACAGCCATTTTTGCTATCACACTTGCTTTGAAAATATGAACTTGTTCCAACATGACTGATATATCACAAAATTTCCCATTTGCATATACGCAATTTTGCCTGTGAGAAACACTCAGTCAGTTCTAAATCAGGGCAATTTTGCCCCCCAGAGGCCGTATGGCAATGTCCAAAGACGCTTCTGCCATGACTTGGGCGGGGGTTGCTACCGGCATCTAGCGCGTAGAGGTTAAGGATACTGATGATTATCCTACAATGAGCAAGACAGCTCTCCCACCACAACACAGAATTATCCAGTACCAAATGTCAGTAGTGAAAAGCGTGAGGAACACTGCGCTCAGTGAACGAAGAACTGAGCCGGGTAGGGATATGCAAAATGCACACAGGCACACCCTTCAAGCATCTACCAGCTACCCTGGATTTCCCTGTGTGATGAGTCCTTGTCATCCATGTCACGGTTACAGCTTTCCATCTGATTACAGATCATCCTTCTACCACCTCTCAGTAACTCACAAGCTCCAACCCTTCTTACACCCACTTCCACAAGCACATTTCAGGTCGCTTTTAGGGTAACTATTCTTAACCATTTAACTGTGCTGTCTCTAGCAGGTTCCCACCTTTTCTGTATGACATATCACTGATGAACTTCTGGAGTGCCGCATGCATCACGCCACTTCTCCCATAAGCTCTGTGGTTTTTATTGTGTGATTTTTGCCTCGCATGGGGAGTCTTAGAAATACATATGATAGTATTATAGCAGAATGGAATGCATGTTTTTATTTCTGTGTTAAATACAGTTATTCTCCTCTCCACTCTGATTAAACACCTTAATTGTAAATGTTTTCAAAACATGCTCCCCTGGTCTAAAGAGATTTTAAAATGACTTCAAAACGATGATTTGTAAGCATATGTAAGGGCGCGAGAGAGGGGGTGTTCCCCTCGTTCTACCACTACTTAGAACTTGAAAATAGATGCCTAGCACGTAGCCTGATACCTAGCAGGCATTCACTATTTATTGAATTTACCAAAATAAGCAAAATGCCTTCCGCTCTCCCTCCCCCACAAGATCTAACTATAATCTGACAGAGGGTATAAACAACCCTAACATTCCTACATTTAACTTTTAAAAATACATTGTACTCTCAATATAACATACGGTGACATGGCCTTTTGCATGCGAAAGATAGATGCTCACACAATTAATTTCAGCTTTGCATTGCGGCCATGACTTCTAGCCAAAGTCAAGTTTGAGTTGAATCACTATGTTTGTCTACTATAGAACGGTGTTTCGTTGTTGGAGTAGCTTTGGCACTTTCCTATTATTATTCACAAAAATAGATGTTAAATGATAAAATGCACCTGAAGCAACTAGTGATAAAAATGAAGATCTCACAACAGTAACACAGGTGAGATGAGACGAAGATGGTACCCGTTAAATGGAGCCAAAGTGGCCAACCGGCTGCTTATTGAACTCTAGCTTGTCCACTGTTTGGGTTTAGTTATGAAAGGAAACAACAAAAGTCAAAGAACTATATGGAACGCTAGTAATATAGCATCAGAAACTGTGACTAAAAGATTAGGTGTAATGAGGGATTTTGTATATTTTTATATACCTGTTTATATAAATATTAATGTATTTTTAAATCTCCCTGGAATAGAAATATGTGCGTGTATGGATCAAGTTTTGCAAATAAGTACCATGTTTTGGGGAATCCAGTATGTAAGAAGATAGAGGTTTGTTTGTATTAATACTCTAAAGAAGAAACACACCTGTGAGGGTGAGTGTGGAGTCAATCAGCACGGGACGTGTACAGAAGAGCGCGCAGTGCCTCCCAGCACTGTCGGGGGGCACAGAGTCTTGGCCCACTGACCATGACCATGGACTGAGGCAGGTATGGACCTGCAATGGAGGTGAAGAGTTCAGACTACCCATCACAGCTTGATGGTAGCAACCATTAAAATAAGCCCATTCCCGCCTCTTGCTCTGATTCCAAGCAATCTCCTGATTAGAGTCTGCCTTTTCAGGTATTTTTGACTAAAGGGAAAGACTAGGAAGCTTAGCAAACATAAGCTCACTGGATAATTACACATTTCTTTATAAATTAATAAAATTGGCTTTCTCCCTGTTGATTAATGGGATTATGTTCTGACCAAAAGACCTACTCTCACTGTGCTGAGAAATCAGGGGAGGTCTAGATGTTGGATTGCAAGGCACTGATTCATCCAGGTAAATGCCACTCCTTGAGGGTCACCTATGTGTGTGGCTGACCTTCCCCGGATCTTCCCCAAGCCTAATGAGCATCTGCACCGGCATGAAGGTCAAGCACGGGGGTGGTCCAACCATCCTCTCTTCCATTTTCTCTACTCTGATTCCTACAAACGTTGATCAAAGTCTCCATTCCTTCCCTGGTTGTTTTTTTTTTTTTAAACCAACAAGATGCGTGTGTATCCGCTGTACCAACACAGAACATCCAGGCCTTAAATGTCATTGCTGTGAAAAGCCAGTTAGCAATGAGCACCCCTGGAATTCTTGAGAACAAAGTTAACCTAATGCTACACTTCAACCAACCTCTGGGTAAAAGACAATTAATTCATGGAAACCCCAAAGCCAAAACAAGACCCACAATAAACCTAAGGTGTATTCCACAAGTCTCCTACCATTTGATTTCCTAAAGGAGGCACCCACTTAACGGAAGCCCTAAGGGGAGCTGAGATAGGTTCAGTGCCTCCAGGAGTTTCAAAAGGATCTTTTCCGTACAGAAATGTATTTTGTCATGTGATTATGCTTTGCTCTTTCCACAGAGAGTGATCTCTGAAGCTCTTCAAAATGTCAGCTTGACAATGTAGCCTGCTGCTGCTAAGCTCCGTGCCCTTCCTCTCTCTGCTTTGGTTTTCTCATCAGTAAAGGGTGTGTGTGTGTGTGTGTGTGTGGTGTGTGCTCACATGCACGTGCATTGGATCTCTCTCCGTGGCACTTCCTGAGGCTGGCTATGAATGATATTTACGTGCATGTCTACCCTGTCCCCTGTGCCCTGTCTTCCACTTAACTCTAAATACTCTAGAAACAAGGGCTGCACCTTAACGTCCCTGAATCTGTCACAGTTACTGCTACACTGTGATGCTTCAACAAACGTCCGTTCCTATTGGCTCTGAGGATCCTCAGGTGAAGAAGAGAGGGATGTTCCTCAAGGTGCGACTAAACGCTGGCTGTTGAACTTCCCGGTGACATTCTTAAAAGTATCTTCTTACATCTGCCGTGTCTCCTGTTCGTGGCACGATAGCAGATGCCCAAAAGATAGGTACTGACAAGATGCATAAATCAGCGAATAAACCCTACTTTGCCCCTAGAGAGTAAATGTAAATGAAGCTAAAGGAACAGCAGCTGATGTGTGGCCGAGTGTATGAGAAACGTGATCAGATAGCATGGTGCACAGAATATTTCAAATCAGGTCTGTCCAAGAAAGATGGGTCACCTTTAAGGGAAGTATACATTTCCTCCCAGTTTAATTGAGAAATAACTGGCATACATCACTGTGTAAGTTTAAGGTGTACAGCATGATGGTCTGACTTACAGATACTGTGAAATGATTACCACAAAAGGTTTAGCTAACATCATTTTCTCATAGATATATAAAAAAATAGAAAATAAAGAGGAAATGGAAAAATGCTTGGAAACATACAGCTTATCAAGACTGAATCAGGAAGAAAATAGAAATCTGAATCTGAAAAGACCAATTACTAGTGAGGAGATGGCATCGGTAATCAAAAACCTCCCAATGAAGAAAAACCCAGGACCAGATGGCTTCTCTGGTGAATTTTACCTAACATTTGAAGAAGAAGTAACACCAATTCTTCTCAAATTATTCCCAAAAATGAAAGAGGAGGGAATACTCCCAAGCTCTTTTTACATGGCCAGCGTTATCCTGATACCAAAACCAGACACTAGGAAAGAAAACTACAGGCCAATATCCCTGATAAATATAGATGCAAAAATTCTCAATAAAACACTAGCAAACCAAATTCAACAGCACATTAAAAGGATCATTCGGGCTTCCCTGGTGGCGCAGTGGTTGAGAGTCCGCCTGCCGATGCAGGGGACACGGGTTCGTGCCCCGGTCCGGGAAGATCCCACATGCCGCGGAGCGGCTGGGCCCGTGAGCCATGGCCACTGAGCCTGCGCGTCCGGAGCCTGTGCTCCGCAACGGGAGAGGCCACAACAGTGAGAGGCCCGCGTACCGCAAAAAAAAAAAATAAAATAAAAGGATCATTCACCATGATCAAGAGGGATTTATCTCTGGGATGAAAGGATGGTTCAATATCTGCAAAGCAATCGAATTAGGAAAACTAATATTTTACAAGGACGCCAAGAATAGTCAATGGAGAAAAGGCAGTCTCTTCAATAAATGGTGCTGGGATTATTGGATACCCATATGTAAAAGAAAGAAACTGGATCCAGATCTTATGCCACTCACAAAAATTAACTTGAAGTGGACTGAGGCATGGTAGTGGCTTTGCTCTGGGAGCCATCAGTCTGCCTGCCTACTTCTTAGCTTGAATGTCGCTGAGGCACACAGCTTCCGGAAGTTGTCACCAGCATGTTTTTTTTATCAGATGGGGCTGGAAGGCACCCTCCACAGCAGTGGGGCTGTGGCTGGACATGGGCAAACCGGGCTCCGGGGCCAGCAGAACTCCTCATATGAGGACCCCGATCAGGCAGATCTTTACCATCCAGTTTTCCTGGTCTGAGTGTGCCCTGACTTGGTTCTGCTGGTTAGGACTACTACTTGGGCTCTGCAGGTAGGAACTCCGTTTCCAAGATTCAAGTGCCTGGTGCTGCAAACCCCTCCCCGCTTCTCTGTCACGGTCACATTCCCAGGAGTTGAGCCCCACAGATTCCCCTGTGATCCCCATTGTGTGAGATCAGAATAGGGGCTCCCACAAAGCGACCCACCATGCTGGGGGAGACTAGATGTCTCCCCGGGTTCTCTTTTCCTACTGGAGGAACCAGAGGCTCAGGTCAGACCTCTCTGGCATGCGGAGGGGCAGTGTGGTCAGCGTGTAGCTTCTCCTCTTACCCTTCCAGTGCAATCTGTCTTGGTCTCTGTGATGCAGGGGGTGTTTCAGCCTCACCCCTGTGTTCTACGATTCTCTCAGTAGTGTCCTGTTCTTGAATAAATGTTAGCTGTTCTTGTGAAGGGAGTGAAATGACCTATGTCGCCATCTTGGCGACATCTTATTTATACTTCCCGAGATACTCTTGCGAAGTATAAACAGAAGAATTCTGGCAGAACTTTATTCTGGACCAACTCGCTTTTCATGGCATCTGGAAAAACTAATGTTTGCTAATCTTCATTGTCGAAGTTCTCTTAATTCTAGACTAGCAGTGCTGTTTCTGCAGGAACAGATGGGTGGGTGCAGGTGGGCCACATATTTAGATCTGCTGGAGAGGACAGACATCAAATGGTGTGACAACTGTGGGTCAAGGCCAGGATGTCTTTCCCTGCCTCCTACGGACAGAGTTTGCAGGGGCATTCACTTTGTCTTATCAAGACAAACAATATTTGTGCTGCATTGCTTTTTATTTGAAAATCAGTCAGCAGCAGCATTCAGCAGGAAGTGCTCTGGGGGACAATTTTAGGGTCTCCACACTCTAAAAATGAAAAAAATAAAGTAAATAAAAATATAAACTTTTGGAGTTCTGAGAACTCCAAAATGTAGGAATGAAGGGAATTTGTCAGAACTCTTGCAAGGATGCATTCTCATGCATATTCACAAGCGATCCTGATGAGTTCTTTGCTATTTATCCTGTGGGACGACCTCCCTTTTACTTTTCCTGTCTTTCCTGCCAAGCAAGGTTTGGATGCTTCTCGCTCTGTGTGTTTCTCCCTCAGCCCTGCAGGTGGTGCCTCTGCTCCAGGGCGCTCCGGCTGCCCTGCTAGAAATAGATCCAGTTTCTTCAGAAGCAAGTACTCTCCACGTCACCTTATGTAACTAAAACGGGTAGTTTTCTATTTTGCTTTTAGCCAGAAACCAACTGTTCCTGGAATCACAGGGCCATTAGATTTTATAAAACTGAAATGAATACAAAGAGGCAGAGAATAAAAAAGAGAACAGGCTTTCATGATCGGGAGTTCTAGCCAACAGTTTATGTGGGAGACGGATTTTGATTTCAGGATGAATCAGACAAGCAATACATACAAAAGCATGGTCTACCAAACACAAATCCATCTTCTGGTCTCAACAAATTGATGGAAATTCCAACTACGATGGATCAAACGTCCATCAAACACAACACGGATTTGTGTAACTTTTTGTGTGCCGGGTGTGCTGACGGCTGCCTTGGTGTACCCTTGCGGGGGACACATCCCCGAGAGGGCTCTGTTCTTCCCGCGTTTCTCTGTTGTACTAGTGGTGTGTTGTGTGACTGTCAGTATTTGCTTTAGTGGAATTTGGCATCATTCTTCACAAAATCTCCCTCTGCCTGGGTCCCGACTCCCAAAGTATTGTGTTTTCACTGGCTGAGGTTGGACAGTGTTCCAGGCAGCTGTAGGTGGGTTCATCCAAGCATGGTGGCCACACACGAGTCCAGCCTCCAGTCCACAACTTGCAGGACCTGAGTCCTAAAAAAAGCCTGTGTCCCTGGTCTTTCCAGTCATCATCCAGAATGCTAACAACTTTCATGTAAAAACCAAAAGCTGTCACACTGCATCAGAAGTATTGCTTTGTTGTCTGTCTCCACTAAACTGCGGGCTCTTTATTTTTCATCCACAGCGAGTATAGGTCCTAGTCCATAACAGGTGCTCAATAAACATGAATGATATACAATGGAGAAAAGACAGCCTCTTCAATAAGTGGTGCTGGGGAAACTGGACAGCTCCATGTAAAAGAATGAAATTAGAACACTCCCTAACACCATACACAAAAATACACTCAAAACGGATTAAAGACCTAAATGTAAGGCCAGACACTAGAAAACTCTTAGAGGAAAACATAGGGAGAACACTCTATGATGTAAATCACAGCAAGATCCTTTATGACCCACCTCCTAGAGAAATGGAAATAAAAACAAAAATAAACAAGTGGGACCTAATGAAACTTAAAAGCTTTTGCACAGCAAAGGAAACCATAAGCAAGACCAAAAGACAACCCTCAGAATGGCAGAAACTATTTGCAAATGAAGCAACTGACAAAGGATTAATCTCCAAAATTTACAAGCAGCTCATGCAGCTCAAAATCAAAAAAACAAACAACCCAATCCAAAAATGGGCAGAAGACCTAAATAGATATTTCTCCAAAGAAGATATACAGATTGCCAACAAACACATGAAAGAATGCTCAACATCATTAATCATTAGAGAAATGCAAATCAAAACTACAATGAGATATCATCTCACACCGGTCAGAATGGCCATCATCAAAAAATCTACAAACAACAAATGCTGGAGAGGGTGTGGAGAAAAGGGAACCCTCTTGCACTGCTGGTGGGACTGTAAATTGATACAGCCACTATGGAGAACAGTATGGAGGTTCCTTAAAAAACTACAAATAGAACTACCATATGACCCAGAAATCCCACTACTGGGCATATACCCTGAGAAAACCATAATTCAAAAAGAGTCATGTACCACAGTGTTCATTGCAGCTCTATTTACAATAGCCCGGACATGGAAGCAACCTAAGTGTCCATCAACAGATGAATGGATAAAGAAGATGTGGCACATATATACAATGGAATATTACTCAGCCATAAAAGGAAACGAAATTGAGTTATTTGTAGTGAGGTGGATGGACCTAGAGTCTGTCATACAGAGTGAAGTAAGTCAGAAAGAGAAAAAGAAATACTGTACGCTAGCACATATATATGGAATCTAAAAAAAAAAAAAAGGTCATGAAGAACCTAGGGGCAAGATGGGAATAAAGACACAGACCTACTAGAGAATGGACTTGAGGATATGGGGAGGGAGAAGGGTAAGCTGTGACAAAGTGAGAGAGTGGCATGGACATATATACACTACCAAACGTAAGATAGATAGCTGGTGGGAAGCAGCCGCATAGCACAGGGAGATCAGCTCAGTGCTTTGTGACCACCTAGAGGGGTGGGATAGGGAGGGTGGGAGGGAGGGAGACGCAAGAGGGAAGAGACATGGGAACATATGTATATGTATAACTGATTCATTTTTTTATAAAGCAAAAACTAACACACCATTGTAAAGCAATTATACTCCAATAAAGATGTTAAAAAGTAAATAAATAAAATAAAATAAAGTACAGTCTTAAAAAAAAAACCATGAATGAAATGAATGGCAGGGTACAGCCCAACTACAGAAAATTGTCAATGGATTGTCCAAAGTATTCTGGTGGAGGAGGCATAACACTGTTATTTATAAACCAATGTCATCTCATCTGCACCCACCTACTGTACCTGTTTGCAGAGATGTAACTTGGGTTCTAAGTGGGGAAACATGACAATAGATAATATATCTTTGAAAAATTATGTGACAGATACTGTGTTAAGCACTTATATAGTATCTCATTTAATGCTCACAACAATCTGAGATAAATATTGTTATTACATATTAAAGAGAAGAAACTGAGGCACAGAGAAGGTAGGTGATTTGCTCAAGGTCACACAGTAAGCTGCAGAGTCAGGGTACAAACACATGAAGTCTGACTCGAGAGCTGGTTCTCTGAATCATCACACTGTCCCGCCTCCCTTTGCTGTGTTGTGTCTCCGATTCTCTTAATGGAAAGCCTAAAGCAGCCACCACACTAACATCAGTGACTTCTTGCTTGAAGGTGGGTGATGGGGGGAGGTAGGCCTTATTCAACCTTCTCAGTAGCTGATCATCGTGCAGTTCCTACACATACATCATCATCCACTAAGGGGAGTTTCTAGCCCCTTAGCTCAGAATTTCTGTCGTTCTTGGAATTTTCAAGTGCTTCTTGCAGATCCCATTCTCTAATTCGGAGGAATGAAATTACCTAATGAAACTATGATGTCTAGCTCTACTGGGACAAACAAAGCCCTAAATTGTACAATGGCTCCAAGGCAGTAGACATTCATTTCTCGTGCACACAAGTTCACGATCACTGCTGTCCTCCTAGGAGTGACTCCTGGACCCCAGATCCTTCCTTCTGGTCATTCCACCTTCTCCAAGAGGAAGGGTGTGCATCTCCTTCCATCTAGCGACAGGAGAAACAGCACAAAGAGTTTTGCATGGAGGTTCTGATGGGCCAGGCCTGGAAGAGCACATATCACTTCTGCTCACGTTCCACGGGGCAGAACGTAGTCATGGGGCTGAATCCAACTGCAGGATGAACTAGGAACTCAATCGAGCCCTGCGCCCAGGAGGGAAAGGAAATGGGTTTGATCAACAGCTAGGCAGCTTCTGCCACACAGGCTAATCTTAGAAAGGATGAAAACAATAAAAGAATTTCAAACCCCTTCATTATTTCAGTATATCGTGTATACTTTTCTTCTTTCTTTCTTTTAAAAGAGAGAACCATGACGTTGGAACTTTCAGGCTCTTCATTTTGTGTAAATAGATCACCATCCCTCTCCAAACGGGATACACGCAATCCATGAGGGGCTTATACAAAATAAAACAAAGCAAGAACTTGGACCTTCTCAGTTTCTAAGGTGTTTTCATCCCCACAAGGAGATCACTGCTCATGTCCTTCCACTGCTTATAGGTTATGGCATGCGGGCAGGAGGATGCTGCACCAGCAATTACTGACTTCTGCTTCTGCATTACCATTATAAGGGACAGAACCAGTAGTTCATACCGTCCTCTGATGAGAACGTAACCACAAGTGACAGATGGCACAGAGGCAAAGTGCCGGTGGTGGCAGAAATCACAAAAAGATGAACGTATTCTGCGGAAGCAGGGAAGCAGGACTGGCGCCCACCCACTGGGCTCCTTGCTAGGCCCTCTCTCGACCCCAGGCTCCTGGCGTATCTTAGGACTCTGGGGGGCAAATCTGAAAACTACTGTTTAGAAAGCCACGTCACCTGCTGTACAGAGCTATGGAGGGGCCGATAAAAAAAATTTATGCTAGTAACCCAGGAGTCAGTATTCCCACATCTACCTCTACAGCTGTGTTTTCCTAGTTAATAGCAACTATGTGACATTGAGGAGCCCCCTTTTTTCTTTATAAATTTATTTATTTTGTTTATTTATTTTTGGCTGCATTGGGTCTTTGTTGCTGTGTGCGGGCTTTCTCTAGTTGCGGCGAGCGGGGGTTACTCTTCATTGTGGTGTGCGGGCTTCTCATTGCGGTGGCTTCTCTTGTTGTGGAGCATGGGCTCTAGGTGTGCGGGCTTCAGTAGTTGTGGCTCGCAGGCTCAGTAGTTGTGGCTCACAGGCTCAGTAGTTGTGGCTCGCAGGCTCTGGAGCGCAGGCTCAGTAGTTGTGGCGCACAGGCTTAGTTGCTCCATGGCAATGTGGGATCTTCTCGGACCAGGGCTCGAACCCGTGTCCCCTGCATTGGCAGGAGGATTCTTAACCACTGCGTCTCCAGGGAAGTCCAAGGAGCCCCCTTTTTTAAAGATAAACACTAGCTGAATAAAAAATGATTGATGGCTCTGTCTGGTCCTGTAAGCAGATCACCTTTCTATGCAACACTGGAGTCTTCTCAGGGCTTAGGCTCAGAGAAGCTCACAAGCCTTTGGACCAACCACCAGACACCAACTCCTATGTCACTTTCCACTGCAAAAAATGGGTGTCTTGCTGCCTCTGCCAGAAACCCTGAGATTACGATTATACCTTTGCTCCTGCCCCCATCCCTTTCTAACTGACCAAATAAACTAATTAATTACGTAGGATCCCAATTGAGCCCATGTCTAAAATTGGATATACAGTGACTGGTAACGTAAGGCAGCAAAGAAACTGGACTAAGGCATTTCAATTATTTGTAAGCCTCTGTGATGAGTTAGCACCTTAAAGGATTTATCTTTTAGAGGATGTCCATATTCTGATTCCAGAAGACAGAATGTCATTGCACTAATCTGTTTCTATTTCCCCCCCTTTCAGGTTATAAGGATAATGATGCAATCATGCTCTCTTTTTTTAATCTTCAGCACCTCTCCTGGTGGTTGGCAGAGGTATTTAACAAAGAGTTGGGGAAGCAAGATGAAAATAAGGAATGAATGAACCAAAGTAGGAAGAGGGGGGAGGGGGAGAGAGGAGGCTGTTTCGTAATACAATCTGAAATACTCTTTAAAGCCTTGTTGGATTTTTGCAAGAAGATACAAAATCAGATGAGCAGATACCCCTTTGCCCTTGACCCATGGATAAAATGAAAGTGAACCCAAGCCCTACAGACAGTAGCTTCCCCAGGCCTGGTTTAATGGCTTAAGTCCTTGATTAAGAACCAAGAGATGGGGATTGGAATTTGTCTTCTTTGCTAAATAGCTCAAAAGTTCTAGGCTCTGAATAGTGTACATCTCTTCTGGGCCTCATTTTCAACATTTTAAAATGAGAATGGGACTTCCTGGTCTTTCTCCCAGAGAGGAGGTGGAAAGTCAGGGCAGGGGCAGGCTGTCAACAGGCTACAGGATAAAAAAAGGGTAAACTAATTGGGAAAATGAAAGGACTCTACAAATGCAAAGTACTGCTGATGCAAATTCAAAATTTAACAGACATCGCCTATGACATTTTCATTTGCAATTTGCCAAATGCATTACTTTGGGTGTTCCAAGTTTTACTAAACCAAATAATATAGGTGTCTGCGTTTGCATTTGGAATGACACCTCAAAAAGACAACCAAAACCACTGATGTCCCTGAAATAGGGGCTGACAGTTTCACGGATGGGGAAACAAAGGCAACAAATTACTAAGACCGTTCGGCTAGTCTCACAAATGATCAAGTGAACAGAGCCAGAAAATAATGACAATCCCAGCCACTGTGGGAGCAGTACCCATCAGACAGCATTCTTTTTCCCACTGGGTAATGAGGAGAAATCATCTGTGTACCCAAAATGATTAATTAACGAGCAGATTCAGAAAAGACCACAGTGTGTCAGCCAGCTCTTATCTTATGCCTGAGTCAGTCAGAGGAGCGTCCCTTAATTCTTCTCGACAGACTCTCAGTGCTTTTGTTTTATTTTTTGGAGGTGCCCTGAGTGGTCTCTGTGTAAGTATGACAGGCTTAAAAACAAAAACAAATTCCAAAAAAATGTAAATATGACACAACATTGTAAATCAACTAAATTTCAATTAAAAAAAATTTTTTTAATGTAAATATGGTCAACTGTTCTCATAACAAGAAATTCTGGGCATCTAGTCCACTTTCTTATATTCCTTTTCTACTGGCTTCCTATCAAAAGTAACCTTTCCTTCAAAATGTCCCAACTGCTGGCTATGCCTAAAGCCTACAAGCTACTAAAAAATTAAAAATTAAATTCAACTAAACAAAGTGGCAAAACTCAACAGAAATATTTTCAAGCTGATTGAATCACAAATTCGTCTAATGCCCTCCCCCAAGGTATTGGGTAAATAGATATTTTCATGGACGCTGCTACAGGGAGGAAACGGGATCACTCCTTTCTACAGCCACTGAAGAAGACGCTCGCTGTTTCTGAGTTAGCAGACTCTGAGCTTTGGGCTCCAAGCCTCCGTGCTAGATATTTTTATCCCCGTAAGATTTAAGAATGCAGTCAGTTCTTTCTATGCCTCATATTTTCACTTTCCCTCCACTGACTCTTAATTGCACTGCAAAGTCTTCTTTTTAGTTTGGTCGTTTCCACAATGGCCCAGGGGTGGCAAGAGCTGGTCCCTTCCGAGCCCACATCTCCCTTTACCAAGAAAAAACAAACCAGAAAAAACCCTCCGGCAATGGCCTTAGCACTCTCCCCACACTTTCTCAGCCACAATGTAGTCCATCTTTACAAACCCTCCATGTCTTTTTTTTTTTTTAAAAAACTTTCCATTTATATCACTGTGGAGGCCTTCCCTGGGCCTCACCATCAGGTTCTCACCCGCCCCCAGACAGGGTGACTCACCCGGGAGAAAGGTCTGGGGTGGGAGGCGGGGCTGGGTGGCTACCCGCCCCAAAGAGCCCTCCCCACACTACAACTCAAGCCCCAGAGAGTCAGGGTCCCTCTCTTGGCCTTGCCGCCAACTGGGACACTGCTAAGAGGTGGTACCTCCTCCTTACCTCCTCGCCCACAGGTTCACATCTAAGGTCAGGCACGCTTCCAGAAGCCACCTTAGCAGTGTCTCGTGAACCCTCTGGGCTTCAGGCCTCTCAGGCTCCTTCCTTCTGGTTTTCAAATCTCTTTTAAGGACATGCAGACCTGGATTTGGATCGCCGTTCAGTTCAAACCTGCGGGGTACCCGTGAGTTAAGCATCACCCCGCAGAACCCTCGAGTTAGACACCTGTGTCAGTGAATTACATCTCAGGCCCCAAAGCACCTGTCTCTGCCGCTTCCACTCCTACCTGACCTCACCTGTCGTTTTATTCTGCCTCGTACACAGGAGACCATCAGTATTTGCTCGCTTGAGGGCCCAGATGTTCGATTCTACACTGTGAGGCACTTGTGCTTCTGTTCCATCTTTTCATTCTCACAACAGTTGAGCGAGGCCGGGCAGGCGCTCGCCAATTTTACAGAGTCGCAACCTCTGCCCAGAAGCCCTGTAATTTGCTCAAAGGGCCTCAGCTAGTAAAAAGTAGATTTTTTGGACTGTAATATTTTGAACTAATTTCAGGACACAAGCTGTCACTCACCGTCTGCCTGTGGGTGTTCAATTTGCTTCACGACTTAAGGGGGGGCTGCTGCGGTGAGGAATTCCATCTAAGAATTTCACAGAATCCGCGGGCCATGAGCCAAGGACTTCTCCCCAGGGAGTTCACCAGCCTACCCCACAATCAGCATCTCAACTGGACATCAAGACCCAACTCACTTCAGTTTTACAACACAGGGTTTTTTGAAGGAATGTGCATCTGTGTGTAGTTGTATAGAGAATGTACTTGTCTCACATATGTCCCAAAAATCAAATACTTGTGTGTGGGGATTTAACACTGCATGAGAAACTCCCACAGGAATGGAGAGGGATGGGGGGAAGTTAACTCTGGAGTATGGAGTGTGGATTCCAGCTCAGCTTCTTATTGGGTGACCTGAGGACCTCCGGACCCTAACATATAATCGGGATCATTTAAAGTAAGCTCATCATACATCATACAAGATGTCCATATTCAATCCCCAATAATATCCCAGATTAGTCAAATCAGAAGCAGACTCACAATATTACAAAAATAAGAAGGAATGAACAGCCCATCTGCCTGCAAGGCTGTTTTGACTATACTGTCTTGGGAGTTAATAGCTGTAAAATGGTGGAGGAAATCGGTGTCACTGAAGAAAATAGAGACACGCAAATTGTTTAAACGAGAGGCAAAGGAAACGATCACCAACTCTTTTGCTGAAGTGATCTAAAGACTTCAGAGAAACACGGAACAAAAGTGTATGACAGAGTTTAACACAAAACTGACTGCATTTATGCTACCTTGATCAGAGTTTTATTATTCTAAGTTGACATCCAACTGGGATCAGGAATCAGGCAGAAGAGAGGGAAGTAAACATACAGAGTATCTCTCATCCTTCTTATGCTTTTCTGACGGCCAGATTGAGTTGCTTCGTCCTACGCCTCACTTCCCTACCACCAGCACCTCCCAAAGTCAGTATCAACAACAGCAGCAGAGCGTGTAAATGCATCCATACAGCCCTGGGACTTGAAGGACCTCCAGGCTCACACTGGGGGAGCAATGCCAGCTCGCATCACAGGTGGCAGCATGCAGACTGCACAGGTGTGGAACTTTGGGTGGGTTATTGAAACCACAGTTAAAGGGACTTAACTATTTGTGCTACACTGAAATTGCCTCTCTTGTACAGACCTAATCTGAATTTTACAGAGAACAGGCTAAACTAACTACAATGTGTGCCCAACCATCGCAGTGACCATGTCACCTTGTAATTCCTAGTCAAAGACTAACATAGGATCATATATGGGGTGAGAGATGCGGGAAGAGGAAAACGGTTTACAGAGCATCTCCTATACCTCAGACTACCTGCTAAGCAGACATAAATCCTTAGGAGTCCTCATAAGAAATGGCATGAAGAGAGTCTTTTCGTGGCTGATTATACAGCTAAGGAAGCAGGCCCAAAGGGGCTCCAGATCTGGACTTGGAAGGCAGGTCTGCAAGAACCCCTGTGCTTTCTGAAATGCCTTGCTTCCTTAGAGCACTTACCTGTGCCCATCAGACTCGAAGAACAGGGAATCCACGAGAGGTTAGACGCAGGAAACCATAATTTTGAATAAACGGTATTGACCTTTGTCCTCTGTGTTCTGGAATTCCCGCATCTGGCCATCTCTTCCCCATCTCGCGTCTGCTGTGTAAGATGCCAGCAAACACTTCCTGTCTTCCTCTGAAGGCTTTGCCATTTTCTCTGCTACCCATGACCCATCTCTCGTCCCCTTTTTAATAAACACTTTATTTATTTTTTAGAAACTATTTTATTTATTTATTTGGCTGTGCCGGGTCTTAGTTGCGACACGTGGGATCTTTGTTGCGGCATGCGGGATCTAGTTACCTGACAAGGGATCGAACCCGGGCCGCCTGCACTGGGAGTGCAGAATCTTAACCGCTGGACCACCAGGAAAGTCCCAATAAACACCTTAAATTCTTGTTGGGCAGAGGATACAAGATGTCTAATCCTGCAGAGCAAAGGGAAACATCCACAAAATAAAATGACAACCTACGGAATGGGAGAAAATATTTGCAAATTATGCAACCGACAAGGGCTTAATTTCCAAAATATACAAACAGTTCATATAACTCAACACCAAAAAACCAAACAACCCAATCAAAAAAATGGGCAGAAGACCTAAATAGCCATTTCTCCAAAGAAGACATACAGATGGCCAACAGGCACATGAAAAGACACTCAACATCACTAATTTTTAGAGAAATGCAGATCAAAACCACAACGACGTATCACCTCACACCAGTCAGAATGGCCACCATCAAAAAGTCTACACATAATAAATGCTGGAGAGGGTGTGAGTAAAAGGGAACCCTCCTACACTGTTCGTAGGAATGTAAATTGGTACAGCCACTATGGAAAACAGTATGAAGGTTCCTTAAAAAACTAAAAGTAGAGTTACTATATGATTCTGCAATCCCACTCCTGAGCATATATTCCAAAAAGATGAAAACCCCAATTTGAAAACATACATGCACTTCAATGTTCATAGCAGCATTATTTAGAATAGCCAAGACATGGAAACAACCCAAGTGCTCATCAACATATGATTGGTTTAAGAAGATGTGATATATATATCTTTTAAAATCAATCATATATATGTATACACACACACACACAACAGAATATTACTCAGCCATAAAAAAGAATAAAATAGTGCCATTTGCAGCAACATGGATGGGCCTAGAGAATAACATACTAAGTAAAGTAAGTCAGGCAGAGAAAGACAAATATTACGTGATATCACTTACTTGTGGAATCTAAAAAATGATATGAATGAATCTATATACGAAACAGAAATAGACTTACAGACATAGTAAACAAAGTTATGGTTACCAAAGAGGGAAGGGGAAGGATAAATTAGGAGTATGGAATGAACAGATACAAACTACTATACGTAAAATAGATACGCAACAAGGACCTACTGTATAGCACAGGGAACTATGTTCAATATCTTGTAATAACCTATAATGTAAAGTAATGTGAAAAATATATATATAAAAAACTGAATCTCACCTGAAACTGACACAATATTGTAAATCAACTATATTTCAATTCTTGAAAAGAGATGCCAAATTGGATTTGTAAGGGAGAACTCATAATCAGAATTATACAGATCCAATTCTACCCTAACCAAAACAACCAAACTAACAAAAACCACCCAAAAACCTGTTAATAGAATTAAAACAAAACACGTTATTATAATCCTGCTTTCTTATACACGAAAGCTACAGTGAAACCTTATTTAACCAGATCTCCCCTAACTGGTACTCTGAATAACTACAATTTTTTTTTCTAAATTCAATTTTTAAGAGAATGAAGCAATTGATACTCAAAACACATCAAGTGCTGACTAAAGAAAACAAATACCAGGCTATGTTCTGGAGTCTGGCTGTCCCCGACCCACCCCTCTAAAACTTCTATCTTTCTGCAGCTGGAGAAGTCTTATTTGCCTGTCAAATTTTAATTCCAAGATTTTGTGATGGCTAATGTCTTCCCAAACTACATGGTCAGTCCTTCCTCTGTTAACATCCCAGATTTTATACACACCTCTCTCTATTCTAGCACTTACCATCCTGAACGGCTGTTGTGTGTCTACACATCTGTTTCTGCCTCTGGACCAAGGGGCAAGGCCATCCTCTTCGGATTCCCCAAACACAGTGCACAGCAGGTGCTCAAAAATTGCTTGCATTCAAAAATAAATAAGAAAATGCACGAAAAATAGCTGCTTCCCATCTTCTCTATCCATATCTACATTGCTGCACTGTGGTTCTTTATGTCAGAATGACGATGCTGTAATTTCCTAAATCGATAAAGATGAAATGATTTTCGTATAACTTACTGCTAAATAAGGATGCTTAAGTATTACAATGCATCTCATAAAGATGTTCGACTACTGATGAAATCAGGAGTTTCTCGTTAACACTACTTTTGGTTAATCTGACCAATTAATAAAAGCATTCTCATCCTGGAGGCACTCCAGCTAAAAAACTGCTATTCTTAGAGCAGCACAGACCCTACACCATGTTTGGATGAGACTAAAAGAAAGTATGTCTCAACCCTTGGCAAGAGAAATGAACAACTGAATTCTGGCCTAGGTCCTTGTTACAACGAAGACCTTCATTCCTGGTTTCATTTACCTTGAACAGAGGCAGCTGTCAAATGGAAATGGCCAGCCACAGTCACAGTCAAAGACCAGACGGTCTTCCTAAACCAGCCTATGTTATAACACACACACGTTCATGTAAATAAAACAAAAGTTGCATAAAACAACAGTTTCTTATTCTTACCTACATATGGTAACTATCATTTTCTATTCTGTCGTTTTCTTTTTGTAAAGCCAGTTACAATCCACCAAACTGAATTCAAGATCAGATGGTGGGTCAAGACCCGAGTATGAAGAAATCTAATCTATAGTCAAAACCCACCAGTTAAGCAGCGCACAAGTCAGCAGCCCTAGTTTATCCCTTGATCCCTACTGATCACAAAGGATGGTATAGAGGAGACAGCATACTCAGTGCCTCTAAATTCTGATTACGTCTAACGGTTTTCACCAAGTCTTATTTCACACTTCTAGAACCAATATTACTACCAACACCACCACTGCAAGGGGATAATTTACTAGAACTAGAAGAAAAATAAGTGATATTTAACTCATGTTATAAATATACACTAAAAGTAGACCTTCCACGGGAGATGTATTAAAATGAATACCATCAAATATTTAAAGGAATTATACAAACAATGCTTGTCACCTGACAAACTTCACATTCTACCCCACGCCTCCTACCCACAAAGTTTTACAGAATCCATTGTATTCCCAGCTGCCATTTTGTCAATTGTCAATCACCCAGAACATGTACTTCACTTGAATTTCCACTCTTGATGACTCATTTCTGGGGAAATATCTCTTCTTTTTGAGTTATCACCTGAGGTAAAGAAAATAAGAGACTCTCGAAAATGTGACATCTTTTGGGAAGTCTGGCTATGTGGACAAAGGTCTCAACTCAAAACTCCAAGGGCAAGTTACAGGGTCTGAGGACCCACATTTTTCATTTGCCCCTAGCCATTTTCACTCAGTGTTTCATACAAAACGAAGATAATGCTATAATTGGTATAATTAACTCATGTTTCTATTCCAGCAGCGGTGGGTGACTGCTAACTGTAATCAGCTACATTGATAGCATTTACTGATAACAGCAAGGGGCTTTATA
The DNA here is from genome assembly GCF_011762595.2 of Tursiops truncatus. Lineage (NCBI taxonomy): Eukaryota > Metazoa > Chordata > Mammalia > Artiodactyla > Delphinidae > Tursiops > Tursiops truncatus. The sequence continues at coordinate 157,035,495 of NC_047035.1, read as the reverse complement.
TAAATAATGTTCTATTTTTAAACCTTGCCCTAATGCAGCTGCTTCTTAAAATTATATTTAAAAGGTTAAAAAGGAGGATGAATATAGCACAGCTCTGGGCATACCTGGGCAATAAGAGTTCATTAATATCACTAATGGGAGGGGCAGTTGTATCCCTTATCATCCCACACACATCTACACACACACACACTCACACACACACACACACACACAAGGTTACACTCACACACACACACACACACACACACTCTTCAAAACAGCCAGGAAATAAGTCAGAGAACAACACTGGTCTATTTTTGGCTCACCAAGAAGAATGAGTCAAGTATCAAACCATGGATGATTTATCTATGGAATTTATACCTTTGAATAAATATGAGTTTACTTTTTGACAGCATTTCACTTTTTTTTTAACATCTTGATTGGGGTATAATTGCTTTACAGTGGTGTGTTAGTTTCTGCTGTATAACGAAGTGAATCAGCTCTACATATACTATTGAACTCAGTTGTCTCACGAGGTATCTGGGCAATGGAGGGAAGACAGCTGTTTGCCATTTCCAGGTGGCTGCTATGCAGGCGCCTTTCCTCACAGGGACTTGAGTCACCAGGACACAAGAGCACTGCAGGACTTGACTCCCACAGCCCGTGGGCCTGGTGGCTTCCACACAGGCTGTCCTGAGCCCTGCCAGTGGGACCCCTGGAGCCTTCTGCCACTTCTGCATATAAAACAGCAACTCCAGCAACAGCACAATCTTTGCCTACGAGAAACCCTGGGCCCCAGCCAGGCTCCCAACTGGATATCACCAGAATGAGAGAGAAGTTTCTGTCATAAGCCCTTAAGTCCTGGGATGTATCTGCTCTAGCAGGAAAGAACTCTAGATTTCCTTTCTAGGAGCAGGTGAGTATTACACCATGTGTTTGGAGAAAAATAAAACAGCCTAAATTTATACCAGGCTCCTCCAGTGAATACTAGCAAATGACCTGGAGTTCGTGGGAAGGTGGATATTTAAGAAACATTTCCAGATGTTTATCACAGAGATGTCACTTTAAGAAACCACATTACCTTGAACAAATTGACCTGGCACAGAGGAGGCAATCTAGTCCTCTGTTCTCCTCCTCAGCCCCGGCCCAGCTGATTGGAAGAATTCTGAAGTCTGTTTAGGAGTGTACTTAGAACCACGGAAATGATGACAATTAATTGCGATTAATTAACCAATTAAAATCTTTGTAATCTTTGCAGGTGTTTCGTTTTTTGCAGATTGCTTTAGATTATAATTCCAGGGAATAAACCACTGGAAGTGAAGGTTCATTGGAAACTAAAGAATAAGCTATAGGCAATTTAAAAAAATGAAAATGTCACCTTATTATTTTTTTTTTTTTGGCGGTACGCGGGCCTCTCACTGTTGTGGCCTCTCCCGTCGCAGAGCACAGGCTCCGGACGCGCAGCCTCAGCGGCCATGGCTCACGGGCCCAGCCGCTCCGCGGCATGTGGGATCTTCCCGGACCGGGGCACGAACCCGCGTCCCCTGCATCGGCAGGCGGGCTCTCAACCACTGCGCCACCAGGGAAGCCCAAAATGTCACCTTTTAAACAGCAGTATATTTCAATCATACCCAAGGCGGGGGGCGGAAGGAATGATACTGAATTCAATATAATTTACAGTAAAAAACAAAAAACAGCTACCTTAGGGGCAATGTAAAATACAGCCCAAAGCAGCTGTTGGAAAAATACGAGGATCTGCCCAGAATTTAGAGGAAATGATGGAATCCAATTTGGGTTAAATAGTCCTAAAATCTCTCAAAAAGATTCTACCTTTTATATGTCCAAGAATCAGAAAATGATTCTCTTTTAACCTCCTGGCTCACTCCTTTGTTGCTAAATGTACATCAACAGAGATTACGAAAAGGAATTTGGGTTCAAGCTCAGCAGTGTTCTAAATATTTTGAGAGTGCAACGATGTTTCTTAAAATCAAGGACAAATGAAAGACCCTTGACACAGGAGCACGTCCTACATCTCCACTGAGTTAGCCTCTGGCTTTGGTCTGGATTTTGGCCACTATCTGGGGAAAAATACCTCATTTTTGTGCTTTACATATTTAGTAAAGAAAATTAAAATACAAGTACAGTCAGTCCTCATCATTTGCGGCACTCTTGTGTCTCCCTCCCTCTCACCCTATGGGAACATATGTATATGTATAATTGATTCCCTTTGTTATAAAGCAGAAACTAACACACCATTGTAAAGCAATTATACACCAATAAAGATGTAAAAAAAAAATACTTGCGGCACTTCTGTGGCCATCTGGGGAGATGAACAGAAGGGAGAAAATTTAAGTCCCAACTTGCACGTTCCCAGCTAAGGTTGAACAGAGAAAAGCTCTGCCTTCTTGTTTCAGCTCTGACTGTAAACCAGTACCCTTTTGTTGCAGTCGCTTTACTGCCACGGTTTTCACATCTTTGTTGCTGATTTTGCTGTTGAAAAAGGCCCCCAAGCATAGTGCTGAAATGCTGTCTAGTGTTTCTGAGCTCAAGAAGGCTGGGATGTGCCTTATGAAGGAAAGACACGTGTTAGATAAGCTTGTCCAAGCATGAGCTGTAGGGCTGTTGGCTGTGAACTCAATGCTAATGAACCAACACTACATATGAAATGAGGTCTCTTTAAACAGAAGCACACAGAAACCAAGGTTACGTATTGATGGGTTCATGGAAATGTGACCAGAGGCTCACAGGCACCTAAGCCTCTTTTCCCCCAGGAGCAAGAGCTCAGGAATGACTAAATCAGTGTTCACAGTGACTTCATACATCCCAGTGGATAAATTTCAGGAGTATCTACTGTTTCTGCAATTGAGGCACACTTGAAAACTGTATCAATAGGGTACTATTTACAAAGTTACTACCATGAGAGAAGAGCAGCCATTCCAAGGCCATCCAAACTTTCCTATCAAACCAGCAACTCTTGCCAAATAATCCAAATGGGTTTTGTGAGATTTAGCGGGTTTGGACACGACTAGAGCCACTTCCTGCAGATTGTCTGCAAAGCTACCCACCTTTCACACCACGTGGCTGCCTCTGCCCCAAACCCCGGCCAAAACGATGACTGACCAAAACCCAGACCAGAGCCGGAGGCTCAGTAACATCAGTGGAAATGCAGAAAGTGTGCCTGTGTGGAGGGTCTGGTCTTCCCCTTGTCCTTGATTTTTCAAAGTATCATTGCATTCTCAAAAAATTTAGCAACACTGCTGAAGTTGAGCCCAGATTCCTATTCTTAATCTTTGCTGCCTTTCCTGTAGCAAGAGATTAGCAAGCAGGAGGTTAAAAAGTAGAGAATCGTTTCCTGGTCCCTAGAGAATCCCAAATTCTAGTTCCAGTTCTAGGACATATGAAAGGTAAAAACATTTCGAGAGGTTTTAGGACTATTTAACCCAAATCTGATTCCATAATTTCCTCTAAATTCTGTGTGAATAGGTGTATTATCCTTACCCCTTACTTTGGGTTGTACATTTACCCTAGGGTAGCCTGTTTTTACTGCCAATTATGTTGAGTTCAGCATCATTGTTTTTCCTTTCTAAGTTCAGTGAAAAGTAATATTAGTGTGACCACAAACAAACTGCTTAGCTGGGAACTCTGATCCATTCTGAAAAACTCCAGGCAGATAAATATCCTAGAATATTAACTAACACCACCAAGATGGAACCATTTCTAACCCCGAGCTGTGTGCATTTATATAAAATTGACAGAGCTTCAAGAGCTGCTTTCTTGGAAAGCCCCATTTTCCCATGAAAGCAAGAATTCGAAATTTATTACTAGATCTACTTGTTCTACTGAGTAGAAGATTCTTATGTTTCCAAATATCATGAAGAACATCAAGAATTACAAGTAGTATTGACTCAGTAAATGACAGCTTGTAGAGAATGACATTTTCATCTATTAAGACAATTACTGCTGAACATGAACATGAATATATAACTTAAGTAGATGGATATTTCTTCAGGCGTTCAGACTCCTGAGATAATTTTAAAGCAGTGATTTTCAAGCTCTTCCACCCCCAGGACAATGACTGAAAAATATCTGGGAAATATTCAAGCTCCATGTCTCTTTTATAAGTCAACAGTATGGCAGGATTTCCAAAGAGATGAAATATTCCTTTATTGTTTTTAATTGACTACATTGTTACACAGATTATATTGCACACCGTTAAATTTTAGAGCCAGGCAGGACCACAGTACCTCATTCGGGGGTAATCAAAACATGGCCATAACTAACAAGAAGGGCGTCCATCGAGTGGTCTGTAAGCCCTTCTGTGTGAACGACAAGGCATTCCATGGTAACTAAAGCATGGACCCTACCATCTGATGTGAAACATCCCCTTTTACTTACAATAATTAAGAATGCCATTGTCATTGTCATAATGCCTTGGCCACAGGACCGTGGAGGAGAGGGGAGGGAGCTGGGAATGGGCAGAGATGAAGCTAAAGGGAGGAAGGCCCTGAGGATGGACGGAGGTGGAGGTAGTCAGAACAGTGGCTCTCCAAAGCTGTCCACATCCTCATCCCCGCAGCCCATGGGTCTGACCGGTTACATGGCAAAAGGGACTTTGCAGATGTGGTTAAACGAAGGATCTGGAGATGGGAAGATGAGCCTGGAATATGCAGGTGGGCCCAGTGTAATTACGAGGATCCTTAAAAGAGCCAGAGGGGATTCCCTGGTGGCCCAGTGCTTAGGACTCCACGCGTTCACTGCTGAGCGTCTGGGTTCAATCCCTCATCAGGGAACTAAGATCCTACAAGCTACATGGCACGGTAAAAAAAGAACACTTATTAAAAATAATTAATAATAAAATTTCTCTTAAAAAAAAAAAAGAGCCAAGGAAGGCTCTATACATGGTAGAGAGAGGAAGATGTTATACTGATGGCTTTGAAAGTGGAGGAAGAGGCTGGGAACCAAGGAGGGCAGGTGGCCCCTAGGAGCTGGAAAAGGCAGGGAAACAGATTCTCCCCTAGAGCCTCCAGGAGGAATGCAGCCCAGCTGATGCCTTGATTTTAGCCCGGTGACCCCCCATTTTGGACTTCTCACCTCCAGAACTGTAAGATAATACATCTGTGTTGTTTTAAGTTACTTATGGTAATTTGTTACAGCAGCAACAAGAAACTAATACAGAAGCCAACATCTAAATGTCAGTGTCTAAGGGACTGAGGTAGTGAGGTGGGTCAGGATGCAGGCTGTTGTCAGTACTCAAGGGGTCCAGGCTGGGTAAGTCAGGGACCCCACCCAGTTGGAAGTAGACTCTTAGTGACTGGGGAAGGGTTTTGTCTGAGTCTCTGGGAACAGAGGTTTGGCAAAGGCTAGGCAAGTTCAGGCCAGGACCCTCATCCCAACAGGGATGCCACCACACTGGTGGAAACCACAGCGGCTGCTCTGCCCCAGTGCCTGGGCATTCAAGAGGGCGACTGAAGTGAGTTCCTGCCCTGCCTTCTGCTGGAACTTTCGAGAAAAAAGGAGAGTTGCTTCCACAGGGTGAAGAGGTGAGTCTAGGGCTGTCAGCTGGAAAAACTGCCTAAAAAATAAAGAACTCAAGAGGACACAGAACTAAATGATGGACACAGATTTGGACTGAGATCCAGCTGTGTCAAGAAGCAAGTTTTACCCCATTGACTTTTAGTGTTGAAGCAATACTTTGTGCTTAATCCGCTGTGAATTGGATTGGGTTGTTAACTGAATGAGTCCTGAATAACAACCCAATTAGAATTGGGTTGTTAGCTGAATGAGTCCTGAATAACACACAATCATTACAAAACTTCTCTCTTTTTCAAATAGAAGACATTAGCTCTCTGGCATTTTAATGAGGGCAAATAAATTCGGGGGGAAGCAGGGATGGAGAGGAGAATAAAGTCTGGAATATATGAGCCACGTCTTTAGTTCAGCCATCCCAATACTTAAAAAAACTCTGAAATATTTTTAAAAATTAAATAACACATGGGAATTGTATAACTATAGACAAATATATAAAGAAGAAAACACATCTCCTATTATTATAGGAGTTTCAGAAGGGAATGGGCAAGGTAGGGCAAGCAGGTTTAGCATTGGCTAGTTTGAATAATTTCAGTGATAATTTTAGTTTGAACAACTTCTAGGGTGTAGGGGCTGTCTTCAATTGTCTAGCCCTGGGGGATGAGGGGTGAGAGGAGTATTGTTCCTGAGAGTAAGAGCCCCACAGAGGAGGTAGTTAGGGTGTGGGCTCTGGGTTGGCCGGTCTACATACAGAAGGTGTCATCACAGGTAAGCTGTGTACTATCTCTAGGAACCGGCTAACGCTGAGAAGGGCAGTCCCTCCAGGGTTAGCAAGGCCCCAAGATATCAAAACTTCAGAAACACATGGTTAATACACTGTCATATTACCCTATAATACTTTACCAGTGAGCTATTTTCTTGTTCGTGTATTTATGTTCTGTTCATCTTCTGTTAGCCCCACTAGAATGTAAGCTCCTTAGGGCAGGATTATTATCTGCCACGAGCACTGCTAATTCCCAGCACCTACACCAGCAGACGATGTTCAGTCCGTATGTATCGAGAGAACTAATGAATTTCTCTTCCTGGAATTGCTATTTCTGTCCCTTGCCCATTTTCCTATTTAAATGGCTTGTACTTCTCCTGTTGCTTTGCACTCTAATGAATACAAAAATTAAAGCTTGGTCAGTTATGTGTTTTGCAAATATTTTTTCCTGTTTCCCTTTTTTAAAAAACTGTTTTTAGCCATAAAGAAGTTTTATTTTTATTTTCATGTAGTCTCAAAGTTATTAATATTATTCTTTATGGCTTCTGAGTTTTAGGTCAAGTGTAGAAAGATTGAAAAAGTAGTATGATATTAGTATTTTATTATTTCATTATTTATAATTATATCTTTGGGACCCCTAGAATTGATTTTATATTTATATAAAGAAATAAGGCAGAGATCTATTTTTTTCCTAAATTACTAGCACTATTTATTAAATAATCTACCTTCCCCACTGGTCTGAAATATTTTCTTTAACATATACCAAACTCTGTGTGTGTGTGTGTGTGCACGTGTGTGCGTGTGTGTGTGTCTGTGTGCGTATGCTTATACACAAATATGTTTGTAATTGGGTGGGGGGAATGTCTATTTTCTGAACTCTCTCCTCTGAGCCTTACTAGTCTTGCATCAGTATCACATATTACATAAAACACTATGTGCTAATAGCCTCTATTCTAACCAGCAAGAAACAGGCCACACTTTACCACCAGATCACTGAAGGGGCTGGTTTTGCAGCTGAAATGAACAGCTGTATCAAAATACAGAAAAAGCTGTGAAGGGGAAATAAAATTACCAACACGTGAAATCAAACAGGTGCCTTGTTAATACGGCCCCTATGACGGAGGAAAAGAGTCCAACCATTTGGTTTAAATCACTTCACCTTTAAAAAGAAAAACAACAAGCAAACTAGGAGCTGCCAGGCCTGTCTCATCTCTCTCTGGAGTCAAAGGTGACACTACCAAACTGTGTCAGTCCAGGGGCCAAAGTGAGCTAGACAGGAAAGCCAGGGGTGGGAGGGCCCCACAGCTACGGGGGAGTGGGCGTCACTTGCCTTCAATGTTTCTGACAATCTAAAAATTGACACTTACAGGATGTAAATGTTGGTTTGGTTGTGGAAGGCTTCCCTCTCCTCCTCTTCAGTTTATTCACAGAACTTAATATTGTAGATTAAAATATAAAGCAACTGAGCCCCATGCCAAATATTTAACCTCTCTGTCCAGAGTCTTTCCATCCCCATCCACAAATGCCCATTCACACTGTTGCTTATCACCTTCCCATCTGTTCAACTTCTCTGCTTCTAACACCTAGTTCATGCATCAGCCCAATTTCTGGAAGGCCCTTACCCACCCTGGCCCTTTGTCAGTTTTAAGCATCACTCTGAAGATGGGTTTCAAGAATCTGGGGGCAAGGAAAAGGAAGTATGCTGACACCCTCTGTGTTGTTTCAGGAATGAGGTCTTCAGCCATACATGTGTGTGGGGACCTCTTATCGGTGGGAGCTGCGACTTGAGTTGCCTTCAGCAATCAGCACTGAAATATTAAAGGAGTCAGGGCACAAACGGTGCGTGGAACAGTGGCTGGCACGGTAAGGGCTCAACACATGGGAGCTCATCAATATTTCTGCCAGTTCTCCGTGACTCTCGTCAAGTCTGTGGTCATGTGACATATGGTCATGGCAATGTTTGAGTGAAGCTGACAGGTCCAAATGGACATCAGAGAGAACCGACCAGTCCTCAGTGCATAGATTATGGGTCAGTGCTACTGTCAAGACCAAATCATAAACCAATATAAATATCTCTCAGCATCCATGATCCCTGAACATTGGAGAGCTCTCTGTGTGTTAATGTCTTGTTTACTTTTAATCTTTCGATGAAATTGTGAACCCCGGAATCAGAATGAACCATAAAAATGACAAAATCTAGGGACTTCCCTAGTGGTCCAGTGGTTAAGACTCCATGCTCCCAATGCAGGGGGCCTGGGTTCGATCCCTGGACAGGGAACTAGATCCCAGATGCTGCAACTGAGAGCACACATGCCACAACTAAAAGATCCTGCGTGCTGCAACTAAGACCCAGTGCAGCCAAATAAATATTTTAAAAATTAAAAAAAATAAACAAAGACAGGATCAAACTACATATTTATTGTAAAAAAAAAAAGACATAATCTAAACCTTATTTTGTTTTCCATTTAATGAGAAACTGAATATAAAGACTTTTATAAATAGTAGGCTCAGCTCAAACCAATTTCTAATATCTACACTTTTGTGAGAAAACCAGTTTATCTATGCTTTTAACTGAGTTTCCTGTTCAACAGTACTTTAAATTTTAGATGAGGGGTGAGAAAGAAATGAAACCTCTTCATGAAGCAGGCTGTCCAACTGCCATGAGGAGAAATAGGTTGTTATTAAACAGTATACTTTGTTTAGTTAATGAGTCTATTTAACCAACTAATAGAGATTAAGCTCCGTTTGAAAGGGAAGGGAGTGGGGAGGGGAAGAAAATTGAGTGAGTTATGAAAGCTGGTTGCTATGGAAACCGCCGCCGTGAAAAAATACAGTCACCCCATAGGGTGGTCATAATCTCTCTTCTTTTCAGTTTAATCCAAGTTGTAGGAAGCAGGAAGGCAATGGTGGGACATTAATCTCCCTCTTCTAGAGGCCTATATAAGACGGCTGCGAAGGGAACTCAGTACTTCCTTTCTCAGGAGCATAAACAGCCTTCTAAAAAGTCTGAAAGAATATAACTCATTGCACAGACGTCTGAGGATAAGTTAAAGCTGTAAGCGGTTTGGAAATTAAAGGAATTCTAGGCCCTTGAAGGATCTACACCACCTCACTGACTTGCAGATCCCAGGGATTCTGGATGAGTTTTCTACCCAAACATGGCAGGGAAAAACTGCCAATATTGTAACGGTAATATTAGGGCATGGAATCCTATTGAGTTGTTTGTAAGTCTTTAAATCTTTCTCTCCATGATTCATCTTTGAGAAGCTAAACAGAGGTTAGTAATTAGCAACTGGTTTGCATTTTTTCTTGTTTCAATCAATTACTGCTTCTTTAAGGATGAAAGCAGACCTGTGTGGCCAGATGCCCTTACACTATGATTGAGTCATTCATACCAAATGAAGCTTTGCCAACTGAGCCACAGGCCACTCAACCACCTGGTGGCCAGGAGGGATGTCAGGCCTGGAAAGAGCTAAACAGCCCCCGAAAGGCTACTCTGGAAAACAAGAGGACACATGTCACAATGGTATCATCTAAACTTACAAAACAAAATTAGAACATGGAAATACTTTCTGAGCAGAGCTTGGATCGAAATAGTATTTCATTCATCTTAATCCCCGGCTGGTTTTCATCATGTCCACTTCTGGGGAGCAGGGATGATTTGTTTTCAACCAATTTGAACAGACCAGAGACCTGCATAGATATAGGTCATTAATCAAATGTATTTACAGCCATGCTCAAAGTCACAAAAGTCTCAAAATCACAAGAAGTGCAACACACCATTCTTGGGCTTACAAGCTGAGATGTCCCTGAGATGCTGTCAGGGAAGAACGTGAGGGTAACAGGCAGAGAAGCACAGCCTGTTACAGCCACACAGTTCTTCAGGGGGAAAGCCACGCTTCCCAGCTACTGCAGCCCTCAGCTGCTGTGAACTTCAGTGTTCCCCTCTTTTTTATTTATCTCCAGAATTGAGAGACGTGGTCTTTATTTCAGTCAACTGCTTGCTCTCTTGCTTGCACTATGGCAAACGTTGCCTCCTGTTCTAGCCTGATGCCCAAGCCCTTTGGTTTGGACACTCCTATGCTGTACACACACAGAGGCCTTCAGTTTAGTTTAGTGATGTGATCATGAGAAGATGTAATTCTGCTGGGATTGAGGTACCAGTCCTGGTCACCCATCAACCATTTCACCTCACAGCAACACGAGAAGCTCAAAAATTCACAGAGGTTCCATAATCATATATTAAACTCGTAATTAAACAGCACCTTTACTGCAAATGTACAACCCAGTAGGGAGAGAACAGATGTAAACATTTCTGGCATACAATTCTGGGGGCACAAGACAGGCAGCATTGGGTTGAAAGGCTCTTTGTCAAAACAGACTGGGCAATATTTTTTTCCTGAGCGTCGACTCAAAAAAATCAAAGGTTACGGGTGATCCTGAATCAACATGAATTGTTCAGTGAGATAATTAAAGGCCCAAATCATTAAGGACTCGGTAGGAAGGACGACAATAAAAATGAATCTGTTCTGAAAATGCACCACATCAGACCTTTTCTCATTTAGAGTCTGATATTACACATCAGTGGAACCACCTCTCTCGATCACATCTTCATTGAGGAACATTTCATCTCTGATTATGCCAGCAAAGTGGAATTCTGTGTCATATTGACAATTGACTCTCAATGCTTTGAAAATTATTGATGGAAGCAAAATAATTACTATTCAAGGTTGGCAGTGAAAGATCCAGTCTGCTGAAGGACCCAAAGGCTCTTAAAGATCTGGTAAACGGAGGACTTCCCTGGTGGCGCAGTGGTTAAGAATCTGCTGGCCAATGCAGGAGACATGGGTTCTATCCCTGGTCTGGGAGGATCCCACGTTCCACGGGGCAACTAATCCTGTGCACCACAACTACTGAGCCTGCACTCTAGAGCCCGCGAGCCACAACTACTGAAGCCCACGCCTAGAGCCCGTGCTCCACAACAAGAGAAGCCACCAAAGTGAGAGGCCCGTGTACTGCAATGAAGAGTAGCCCCCGCTCGCCGCAACTAGAGAAAGCCCACATGCAGCAACAAAGACCCAACGCAGCCAAAAAAAAAAAAATCTGGTAAGTGATTTACAATGAAGGTTTAAAACCCTGGGTATAACTACAAATGGGGCCCCTTAACTTTTTTAAAAATATGGTTTAAAAAAAGAAAGTCAAATAGTATAAAAGGGTATATGTTAAAACTGCTTTCTTCCTATTCTAAATACTCATGCTTTCCTCCAAGAGTCAACTCCTAGCAGTTTTCGGAATATTCCTCCAGACAGTTCCTGTACATATAAGCATATATGTGTCTGTATAACCTATATAACTTTGTTTAAAAACATAAATAAGACTACATGCTACATAATGTTATACATGATGCTTATTCATTAACATCATATCTTCAAAACTCTTAAAGAAAAACAGGAAAAACACTCTGACATAAACCACAGCAAGATCTTTTCTGACCCACCTCCTAGAGTAATGAAAATAAAAACAAAAATAAACAAATGGGACCTAGTTAAACTTCAAAGCTTTTGCACAGCAAAGAAAACCATAAACAAGAAGAAAAAACCCTTAGGATGGGAGAAAATATTTGCAAATGAAGCAACGGACAAAGGATTAATCTCCGAAATATATAAACAGCTCATGGAGCTCAGTATCAAAAAAACAAACAACCCAATCAAAAAATGGGCAGAAGACCTAAACAGACATTTCTCCAAAGAAGACATACAGATGGCGAAGAGGAACATAAAAAGTTGCTCAACATCTGTAATTATTAGAGAAATGCAAATCAAAACTACAATGAGGTATCACCTCACACCAGTCAGAATGGCCATCATCAAAAAATCTACGAACAATAAATGCTGGAGAGGGTGTGGAGAAAAGGGAACCCTCTTGCACTGTTGGTGGGAATGTAAATTGATACAGCCACTATGGAGAACAGTACGGAGGTTCCTTAAAAAACTAAAAATAGAACTACCATATGACCCAGCAATCCCACTACTGGGCATATACCCTGAGAAAACCATAATTCAGAAAGAGTCATGTACCACAATGTTCATTGCAGCTCTATTTACAATAGCCAGGACATGAAGCAACCTAAGTGTCCATCAACAGATGAATGGATAAAGAAGATGTGGCACATATATACAACGGAATATTACTCAGCCATAAAAAGAATCGAAATTGAGTCATTTGTAGTGAGGTGGATGGACCTAGAGTCTGTCATACAGAGTGAAGTAAGTCAGAAAGAGAAAAACAAATACCGTATGCTAACACATATATATGGAATCTAAAAAAAAAAAAAACGGTCATGAAGAACCTAGGGGCAAGAGGCGAATAAAGACACAGACCTACTAGAGAATGGACTTCAGGGTACGGGGAATGGGAAGGGTAAGTTGGGACAAAGTGAGAGAGTGGCATGGACATATATACACTACCAAATGTAAAATAGATAGCTAGTGGGAAGCAGCCACATAGCACAGGGAGATCAGCTCAGTGCTTTGTGACCACCTAGAGGGGTGGGATAGGGAGGGAGGGTAGGAGGGAGACACAAGAGGGAAGAGATATGGGGATATATGTATATGTATAATTGATTCACTTAGTTATAAAGCAGAAAGTAACACACCATTGTAAAGCAATCATACTCCAATAAAGATGTTAAAAAAAAAAACCCAACTTAAAATAGAACTACTATATGACCCAACAATCCCAATCCTGGGCATATACCCTGAGAAAACCATAATTCAAAATGACACATGTACCCCAATGTTCACTGCAGCACTATTTATAATAGCCAGGACATGGAAACAACCTAAATGTCCAACGACAGATGAATGGATAAAGAAGATGTGGTACATATACACAATGGAATATTACTGAGCCATAAAAAGCAACAAAACTGGATCATTTGTAGAGATATGGATGGACCTAGAGTCTGTCATACAGAGTGAAGTAGTCAGAAAGAAAAAAACAAATATCGTATATTAATACATATATGTGGAATCTAGAAAAAGGGTGCAGATGAACTTATTTCCAGGGCAGGAATAGAGATGCAGACGTAGAGAATGGACATGTAGACACGGCTGGAGTGGGGGGAAGGGGAGGGACGAATAGGGAGATTAGGATTGACATATATACACTACCATGTGTAAAACAGATAGCTTGGGAACATGCTATAAAGCACAGGAAACTCAGCTCAGTGCTCTGTGATGACCTAGATGTGTGGGATGGGAGAAGGTGGGAGGGAGGTCCAAGAGGGAGGGGATATATGTGTACATATAGCTGATTCACTTCATTGTACAGCAGAAACTAACACAACATTGTAAAGCAATTATACTCCAATAAAAAAATAAAAGTAAATAAATAAAATAAATGAAAAAAATCATATCTTCAAAAGCACCCCATATCAGCACATAGAAGTAACCGCATCCGGGGCATAATATTTCCATATATATATGGCATACATGATGGAACTTTCAAAGTGTGAACAATGTTGATTTCTAGATGCTGACCTGAGCATCTAGAACTTTAGAAACAAGATACTCCTGTGCAACTATGTTGTTTTACTTGCAGATGCCACTGCAGGGGTCTGGCTGTTACTCACTGTTACTCATTGTTACTGTAATCCAGAAAACTGTTTCCTTCTCTGCACAGTAGATGCATCAGCTCTCTGGGTCATATGCAGAGTGGGTGGGTAGCTGTAGCTGGGAGATGATGGAACAAAACAAGATACATTTGAAGGGCAGAAGCAGGCTAGCCTTCAAAATCTCCTGCAAAACTTCCCTAGAGTCCAAAATTCCCATTACTGTCCACTCAGTTGTTCTCAAGATGCAAGTCCATCCACCTCCGGGTACTCGCCAGTCCTTAATCTTCCATGACTTCGTTTGCACAACCCAGAAACGCCATCTCCTCTCTCTCTCTATCAAACCTGGGATGACTGAGAACAGGAGACAGTGAGTCACCACCGACAGGGGCTGGGGATGACTTTTCTGAATATAAATATGCATAATTCTGTGGCTGGAGAACTATTCCTGGAAATGGATGATGAGCCACTCAGGCTCTTCATAAGGGGTCCAGGTCGATTTACTCAGTTAAGCAAACTGCGCTTCTCGGGAAGGTAGATATTTGAGCAAAGTTAATAGTGTAGTTATTATTGATTTATGGTGGCTCTTCCTAATATAAGGGGACAGTCCCTTAGCACTGAGTCCTTGTAAAAGATGCTAAAACTCAGGCTTGTCTGGTGTTTCTAAATAGTTCTAATACATATCTACACTAAAGGTCACAGCTCCGGTGCAGTGCAGTTAGCAATGACTATCGTTCGATATTGTTAGATAACGTTTGGAAGACAAGGCTAAACTTTAGGAGCCTCTGAAAAACATGATTCACTTGCAGTCCTTGCTGTAATCTCAGGAGGCAGCTCCATCCCCACTTCTATCTGGGATATTAAATATTAACCACCCTAGATGAATGTTTATTTTACAAAGTAAAAGGTAACCTATTTCAGGTTGTCTATTTGTAGCCCAGCCACAAAATATGGTTTATGACAACAATCTCTACAAATCCTTTAGGACCTCTATCTATATTATAAATAAATACTCATATAAAGTTTGCCATTTTACAGTCTTAATTGAGTAGAATTCTTAACTGAATAGATTACACTGTTATAGAAATTATAAGATTATGAGGTTACATTTCTTCAATTATCCCTTATTTCTTGTTAACTATTTTAAAGACTGTGGAAAACTCCGTGGATATTGTCAAAATTTGGGTTTGGTTTCTGGTGTCTGTATGATAATAAATTTGTGGTATTACATGCGAAAACAAACAATCCCTATTTCCAGGGTTCAGAGCTCTTAACGCCAGAACCAAAAAACCCACATAAATAAAAAGGATCATGACTGAAAAACTTTTTGCCCAATTCCCAATATCTTCTGAATATATTCTCTCTTAGTTTTTTCTTTTCATTGTAAGTATTATAAGTGAGAATGATTTTTAAAATAAGCAGTCATTTAAACATTATTTTAGAACAATCCAATTATCTGCATGCTTTTTAGTATTTAGATACATGAATTAATAATCTCCTACTATACTCAGGAATGGCTAAAAGATTTAGCTACCTCCTTCAAGGACCTTTACCAAGGGTTTATAACCTAAAATAGCTGGAGTCCTTTCTTTCAAATAACTTGGCATCCACTGGCAGGAAATGTTCTGGTTGGGACTTCCTCTGCACTGACCCCATGTCTGACCCAACACAGTTTATCCCCCTGCCCCGCCCCCATCCCATCTGAGCCTACAAAGATGCAGTTCGGACAGATGTCACTGATCCGTTGAAAGCCCCTGGCGACTCAAGGAACTCCACTCTTCCAGGGAGAATGATGGTTTCTGAAACCATCAAGATGTTAGAAAACACTTCCTGCTGCAGCCCGGTCCCTGCACGGGAGCCTCTCTGACTTCCTATAAGCCTTACAAATCGGCCTACGGGCTCTGTGGTTTGTGCCCCAGTGACATCTGTGTACACCACCCTCTCGCAGACAAGAAATTCTCCTTCTTTAATGATGCATCTTCCTGATGCTTCATTGGTTTGTTTTAAAGGCACCAGATGTCAAATCTGTATGCAATGCAACCTCATCCCTCTTAGAGGGCACTCCTGCATCCATTATGAGTGAAAACACCATGTGTAGCTGCCCTGAAATGTTTTCAGTCTCATGTGCTTGTCACTAGGGGTCTGAATAAATGGTTATTGGAGGGGAGATGAAAAGAAAGGTATGATGTTGAATGAAAATGCTTACGGACAGGTTACCTTATTAGAATGTTCTACAAAAAAAAAAAATCCTAGATTCCTAAATTCATTTGCTTAATAATCATTATTACAGACCTATTAGGTTCCAGGCATTGGGATAAATCTTGAGGATGCACAAATAATAAGACAGTGTTTTCAAGGCACTTCCAGTTAGAAGAGACAGATGTGTGGGCAAGTAAGAGCAGAAAGGGCACAATGAAATCATTTACAAGAAGTGGAAAAAGACAGGGAGGATTGGTTTAATTCCTGGAGAGAAGCAGGCTAGAAAGAGTATCACAGCTAGAACTACTGTATAATTTAGTATCTAACTAGCCTATTTAGAGAATGAAAGAAGCTACCGAAGTTAATAAAACCATACAACGTCTGAAATTTTTATTTATGGACTGACAATTGGTTTATCACACTGGTAGGCCTATGAAAATAATTTTGTTTAATAACTATTTTCAAAAATAAACTTATTTCCAAAAAATTAGAATAACCTACATCCATGTATGGAAATACTTTTAAAAACTTTTTTGTTGCTTGTCTGAATATCAGAAAATACTGTAAGTAGAATAATTACTCCTGGAACATAGTTACATATTTTAATCAATTGTTAATTCATATCTCTCTCCAAATCTATATCTGAAGAATTCATTTTCTCCAATGTGGATTTGTTATTTTTAATTTTTTCATAAAATCGCTCACAATCTTCTATACAGGTTGCCAACAAACACATGAAAGGATGCTCAACATCACTAATCATTAGAGAAAAGCAAATCAAAACTACAATGAGGTATCACCTCACACCAGTCAGAATGGCCATCATCAAAAAATCTACAGACAATAAATGCCAGAGAGGGTGTGGAGAAAAGGGAACCCTCTTGCACTGTTGGTGGGAATGTAAATTGATACAGCCACTATGGAGAACAGGATGGAGGTTCCTTAAAAAACTACAAATAGAACTGCCATATGACCCAGAAATCCCACTACTGGGCATATACCGCGAGAAAACCATAATTCAGAAAGAGTCATGTACCACAATGTTCACTGCAGCTCTATTTACAATCGCCAGGACACGGAAGCAACCTAAGTGTCCATCTACAGATGAATGGATAAAGAAGATGTGGCACATATATACAATGGAATATTACTCAGCCATAAAAAGAAATGAAATTGAGTTATTTGTAGTGAGGTGGATGGACTTAGAGTCTGTCATACAGAGTGAAGTAAGTCAGAAAGAGAAAAACAAATACCGTATGCTAACACATATACACGGAATCTAAAAAAAAAAAATGGTCATGAAGAACCTAGGGGCAGGACAGGAATAAAGACACAGACATAGAGAATAGACTTGAGGACATGGGTGGGGTAAGGGTAAGCTGGGACAAAGTGAGAGAGTGGCATTCACATATATACACTACCAAATGTAAAACAGATAGCTAGTGGGAAGCAGCTGCATAGCACAGGGAGATCAGCTTGGTGCTTTGTGACCACCTAGAGGCGTGGGATAGGGAGGGTGGGAGGGAGACGCAAATGCGAGGAGATATGGGGATATATGTATATGTATAATTGATTCACTTAGTTATACAGCAGAAACTAACACACCGTTGTAAAGCAATTATACTCCAAAAAAAAAAAAAATCGCTTACAGTCTTCAAAGTTGCAATTTACAATCACTAAGTTTGAAACTGCGAACACCTCCAAGTGGATCTTCTCTATCAACCATAATATTTTTAACTTGGAAACCACTCTGTAAGTTGCTTTAATACCTAGTACGTTCAGAGCAAATCCTGCTAAACAAAAACATTCTAAACTGTAAATTTTAAATCGAATATATAAATACTCCAGCCCAAGTATTTTTTTATAGTTACTGTCATTTTGCTACCTTTCTTGGACAAATACTACCTTTCTTTGATAAATACTACCTTTCTTTTAACAGACAAACCCTGTCAAGTAAACTGTCTCTATTGATGATTTTTACAATGTTTTTCTGCGTGTGAATGCTGCAAAATGGTCAGCCTTCCCAGTCTCAATCCACTGCAGAACAGACAGAAAATTATCCAATTGAAAATAGGAGCTCCACCAAGACACTGCCCACAGATTGAGTTATTCCAAAGAACAATCACAGAATTTCAAAACTCTTATACATTATTTGAGCTCTCATCATGAATTTGTTCTGTTTCTTTCTTTCACAGGGATGTGTTTCAAGTTTTGTTTTCAATAACTGCAATTTGCTAAAAACGTCAAAAGCTGCTGTTGTTTTGCACTTAAACTGTTGAACATTTTGATGAAAGATTTCCAACTGCTTTTCAACCAATGCAGCCGAACTCTGGGGGATTTGTTTACAGAGAAGTTCGATACCATTTTAGTAGCCTTATGTTGATTTACAAAGTACCATCCTTAAAGGCTCATACAGTTCTAACATCCAATCGTTGGAGCAGGTAGCTTAGAAGAGTGATAAACGTATAGAGTTAAGTGGAAAACAAGAGAATGGAAGAAGAATCTTGCCAGAATCACATGAAAGGAGAGCTGAGCAGTGCTGGGACTGGGCTGGGATTGGAGACCATTTAATTTTCAGCAGCTCCAAGCCACTCACATGTGTCCTATCCCCCAGCAGTACCCAGCAGCCCTGATGTAGGAACAGAGGATGCAGGCAGTTACAGTGATGTCGAGTTTTGCATCTGCAAGATGGATACAGCAGGCAAAGAAGGAAAGATGTTGACTGCGGGGATACTGAAAGGGTTTAGACAGGGTAAGGAAGCCCAAGGAGGGAGGCGCTGGGGGGCTCTCTATAATGCCAAGGAAGAGACAAGAAATAAAAAAAATTGAGGGATTATTGTCAGCAAGGCTGAAAACAGACATAGAGTGGTGAAGATTAAGATTACGATTAAGATTAAGAGCTGAAGCAACTTCGGGAACACCATTCTGGAAAGTGCCCAGGGGTGTGTGTGACAGGAGAGGAGCTGGCTGAAAAACACTAAAGGTTTATCATGTGGGTTGTCCACAGGGACACTGAAGGTACCCCACTGATCATCCTGAGCGCAGACATTGGGGGAGGGGGTAGAAATCGATGCATCAGACACCAAAGTCTTCAATGTATAAAAGAAGGTTGGGTCAAACAGTACAGAATTCCAGTTATAAGATAAATAAGTACCGGGATGTAATGTACAACACGGTAAATACAATTAATGCTGCTGTGTGTTATGTATGAAAGCTGTTAGAGTAAATCCTAAGAGTTCTCATCACAAGAAAAAAATTTCTATTTTTTAAATTTAAAAAATTTCTATTTTTTAAATTGTGTAAATGATGGATGTTTACTAAACGTATTGCGATATCACTTCCTGATATACATGAATCAAGTCATTGTGCTGCACACCTTCAACTTCCACAGCGCTGCATGGCAATTCTACCTCAATAAAACTGGAAGAAAAAAAAAGATGATGGGCAGCTGGAGAAACAAGGATGGGTGGAGGAGAACAGAGCTTCAGAGTCTGAGCCAAAAAGGAGCAAGGATTTTTATTTCTAGATGTAAAGTTTTCTCTTTCTGACTTACTTCACTCTGTATGACAGTCTCTACGTCATCCACATCTCTACAAACGACCCAACTTCATTCCTTTTTATGGCTGAGTAATGTTCCACTGTATATATGTACCACATCTTCTTTACCCATTCCTTTGTTGATGGACATTTAGGTTGCTTCCATGTCCTGGCTATTGGAAGTAGTGCTGCAATGAACACTGGGGTGCATGTATCTTTTTGAAGTAAGTCAGAAAGAGAAAAACAAATATCACATATTAACTCATATATGTGGAATCTAGAAAAATGGTGCAGATGATCTTATTTGCAAAGCAGAAATAGAGACACAGATTAGAGAACAAATGTATGGATACCAAGGGGGAAAGAGGGTGGTGGGAGGAATTGGGAGACTGGGATTGACACATATACATTATTGATACTATGTATAAAATAGACAACTAATGAGAACATACTGCATAGCACAGGGAACTCTACTCAATGCTCTGTGGTTACCCAAATGGGAAGGAAATCCAAAACAGAGGGGATATATGTATATGTATAGCTGATTCATTTTGCTGTACAGTAGAAACTAACACAACATTGTAAAGCAACTATACTCCAATAAAAATTAATTTTAAAAAATGTAAAGTTAATCATCCAGATCCAGCAGAATTGTAAACGCCTGCTTCCAAAGAGCAACCTGAGAACATCTCCATAATCCCAGCCACTCCCATTCGCCCTGCCCTGTAAAACATCAAATTTCCTACATTCATCAGGGCTGCCGAACCAGCTTCATCACCAACATGCCTTATTTATAAAGCCCCATGGATTCAAAGAGATAAGACACGGTTTTAAAAATATCTGGGAAATGGAGTGGCTGGGCTAGCAAACGCAGAAAACGCAACTACAGTACTGGATTTCTAACGTCTGCACTTGTTTCATGGAGTTTTACACCGAGAAAATGGAAACAGCCAATGAAACAGACTACAGAACTTTAGACCTGAGACCTTAGGCTTGTCTAAAACAAGTAAACAAACAACAACAATAAGAACCCTCCACTTTATAGACAGACCAGGGAGGGCAGGCGCTGGGGTGTCACAGGACTCGTCAGGGGCAGGAGGGAGCCTGGCACCCGTGCCTGCCAGCTCCGGCCCCGTGCTCTTTCCATTCGCAGCATCCCTAAATGAAGTCCTTAAATAAGCCCTGTGAGATCGCCCCCAAATCTCCTACCAGATGCCTGACAAAATCTCCCAATGGGACCGTGAGGGAGTTTACACCGAAAAGCCTCAACTTTCACCACGAAGTAATCTGAAAATCGTTTGAATTTCCACAGTTCCAAGGAAGGGGCAGTGATTCCCTCAAAAGGACAGAAGTTGGGGTTGGATTAGATTATTTCCAAGGTTAGCTTGGGCTACATCCCATGACTCAATAGTCTCTGCCCTGCAGGGGCTCAGATTTAAATTGGCAATTCAGGATATGATCACTGAATAGTAAATGCACCACAACATCAGTAAACTATGGAATGTTCTAGAACTCCCCCCTTAGACTCTTCCCTGCTTCCCCCTTCCTCCTCCTGAACCCAGGCCGCACTCAGCGTGGCCTCCCACTCCTCTCAGGGCCCTTCTGTTGAGTGCTCACCTGCCCACTGGCTCTCCTCCGGCCTCTCAGGCCCCCTGATCTTCCTCCACCACAGGGCGCAGCTGCTCACCCCCATCCTGTGCCTGCGGTTGTGCTGCCAGGATGCTTTTTCTGACAGCCACACACAGGGCTGGCCACAGCATTTGCTGGGCCCGGTGCAAAATAGAACTGTACATCCCGTGTTCAAAAAACAGGAAAACCTTTTTTTTCCTTTCTTTTACTGTCTCGCACTCAACCTGTCATGGTGGGTTTTTTTATCTGTTATTTAATGTCACACTCCTTCGGTCACAGGGATACTCACCTGCGGGGTGAGTGCAGACCCTATAGCACCTGCGGTTCTGCCTACACCGGCGTGTGGGGTGCAAACATCTGAGCAGACCCCCCCCCCCCGCTTATGCCCAGACCCCCACTGGGTGGGAACAAGGGAGAAGGTGTCCCGTGGGAAGGTGACAGGACTTGGAAATTGATATGAGCCAATGCTCCAAGTCCCTCCAAGGGACTTTGCTTACAAAACACAAATTCAGAGTCAATTATTAAGAATTTTAAGATGGCAAGTGCAAAGCACTGAACCCCGAGAACGGGACCCTCCTGGGCATGGGGCTCTGTGTGCCCACACTGGGCACACACCCATGAAGTCAGGCCTAGCCACGTGGCTCATTACATCACTTTCTTCGGGTCTTTGCTCAAATGTCACCTTCT
Source organism: Tursiops truncatus (assembly GCF_011762595.2). Taxonomy (NCBI): domain Eukaryota; kingdom Metazoa; phylum Chordata; class Mammalia; order Artiodactyla; family Delphinidae; genus Tursiops; species Tursiops truncatus. The sequence goes on along the minus strand of NC_047035.1, from coordinate 157,013,563 downwards.
CAGAAAGGTCTCCCCTGACTGTATATAAAATAGCAAACCACTCACCCACCTTCCAGCATTCCACATCCCCCGGACTTTACTTTTCTCGATAAACTTTACCACTGTCCGGTATATACTAACTTGTTTATGAAGTGAACTGTTTATCTGTTGTCCCTCTCTTCTGCTGTAATGTAAGCCCTATAGGGGAAGGGAATTCGTTGTATTCATTGCTATATCCCCATGGGTTAATAAAGCCAGACACAAGTCAGAGGCTCCAGAAGTACTCGTTGAGTAAATGAATGAATGGTTATCATAATGCATAATGACCGGTACACATTTAAAATGTTACAGAATTTCAGGAAAGAGCGAATCTCTGGGGGCTGGTCCCCTGGGACCACAGGGGGTGCACATCTTACATTTTAAAGAGGAGCAATTTTATACAATGATTTCTTTCTGCAAGGTTTGTGCAGAATGCTCTGGGGTCACAGGTCACTTCTAGTGGAGGTGACACCCTTGGGTGGAGGGTGATTAGGACTTAGCCAGATGGATGTGCTGGGCATGGGGTGGGCTGGGAGGCTGTACTCCAAGCTGAAGGGCTGGTACCAAAAGAGGCATTAAGGAGCCTGGGCAGGATAATGAGGGGTTTAGTCTGATGGTCTAAAAGAAAAGAGAGGGTCTAGATGCCTGAGAAGAGGAGAAAGAGCATTTTAGAAACTGGGAAGACATGAGAGAAATCCTAGGAAATTGGTTTGCTTGGAGTAGAGAGCCTATTTCTTTTAATAAGTCATCAGATAGAATTGTAATTCAGGGGCATTTTAACCCAGAACGTCTAATCTGATGTATTCAGAAATTTATTACTGCATATGCACACTTTTTACAAGCTCCAAATGTTTATATACTAGGGAATTAGAAGCAGTGAAGTCCACAGTGCTATCTCTATTTTTTATTTTATAAGCTCCAATTGCTGACTCTACAGCATTACATGTATCCTTAAATCAAATAAATATGTGTACAGCATGTAAGTTAATCAGTGGATAATTTCTGAAATTGATGTTTTATATTCTACACATGCTCTACTCTTTATGTACTTTTATGGATTCTCAAATTTGAGTATTAGTGACCAGATGTTACCTACCAATTATTTTACAATTGTTCTATAACGTATGGGATTTTTAAATTGTGCATACTTTAAAGAACTCATTAGATTTCATGAAAGATGTTCAATTTCATTCAAATTGGATAAAATGGGTAAGATGTTGTTTAGAAAAGCATTATAAAAATCTTTACAACAAATGTGATTGCATTAAAAACATGGTTATAAAAAGTCAAAACTGTGAGAGGACCTTCAAGATGGCAGAGCAGTTAAGACATGATCACCTTCCTCCCCACAAATACATCAGAAATACATCTACATGTGGAACAACTCCTACAGAACACCTACTGAATGCTGGCAGAAGACCTCAGACTTCCCAAAAGGCAAGAAACTCCCACGTACTTGGGTAGGGCAAAAGAAAAAAGAAAAAACAGAGACAAAAGAATAGGGATGGGACCTGCACCTCTGGGAGAGAGCTGTGAAGGAGGAAAAGTTTCCACACACTAGGAAGCCCCTTCGCTGGTGGAGACAGGGGTTGGGCTGGGGCGGGAAGCTTCAGAGCCATGGAGGAGAGCACAACAACAGGGGTGCAGAGGGCAAAGCAGACAGATTCCCGTACAGAGGATCACTGCGACCAGCACTCACCAGCCCGAGAGGCTTGTCTGCCCACCTGCCGGGGCGGACGGGGGCTGGGAGCTGAGGCTCGGGCTTTGGCTTCGGAGGTCGGATCCCAGGGAGAGGACTGGTGTTGGCTGTGTGAACACAGCCTGAAGGGGGCTAGTGAGCCACTGCTAGCCGGGAGGGAGTCCAGGAAAAAGTCTGGAGCTGCCGAAGAGGAAAGAGACCATTGTTTCGGGGTGTTCGAGGAGAGAGAATTAAGAGCACCGCCTAAGTGAGCTGCAGAGACGGGCGCGAGCCGCGGCTAAAAGCGCGGACCCCAGAGACGGGCATGAGACGCTAAGGCTGCTGCTCCTGCCACCAAGAAGCCTGTGTGCGAGCACAGGTCACTGTCCACACATTCCTTCCGGGGAGTCTGTGCAGCCCGCCACTGCCAGGGTCCCGTGATCCAGGGACAACTTCCCCAGGAGAACGCAGAGCGTGCCTCAGGCTGCTACAGTGTCATGCTGGCCTCTGCCGCCGCAGGCCCGCCCCGCGCTCTGTGCCCCTCCCTGCCTCCGGCCTGAGTGAGCCAGAGCCCCCGAATCAGCTGCTCCTTTAACCCCGTCCTGCCTGAGCGAAGAACAGACGCCCTTCGGCAACCTACACGCAGAGACGGGTCCAAATCCAAACCTGAACCCCAGGAGCTGTGCGAACAAAGAAGATAAAGGGAAATCTCTCCTAGCGGCCTCAGGAGCAGCGGATTAAATCTCCACGATCAACTTGATGTACCTGCATCTGTGGAACACCTGAAGAGACAACGAATCATCCCCAAATTGAGATGGTGGACATGGGGAGCAACTGTACACTTGGGGTTTGCTGTATGCGACTGACTAGCTTCTGATTTTTATGCTTACCTTAGTACAGTTTTTAAGCACTTGCTATCATTGGTGGACCTGTTTATTGGTTTGGTTGCTCTATTCTTTTATTTTTTTTATTACTTAAAAATATTTTTATTTCAATAATTTAAAAAAATTTATTTTTTAATTATTATTATTTTCTCTCTTTTTTTTCTCCCTCTTATTCTGAGCCATGTGGCTTACAGAGTCTTGGTGCTCTGGTCGGGTGTCAGGCCTGAGCCTCTGAGGTGGGAGAGCCAAGCTCAGGACACTGGGCCACCAGAGACCTCCTGGCCCCACATAATATCAGTCGGTGAGAGATCTCCCAGAGGTCTCCATCTCAATGCCAAGACTCAGCTCCACTCAACGACCAGCAAGCTAAAGTGCTGGACACCCTATGCCACACAACTAGCAAGACAGGAATACAACTGCACCCATTAGCAGAGAGGCTGCCTAAAATCATAATACAGACACCCCAAAAAACACTGCCAGACGTGGTCCTGCCCACCAGAAAGACAAGATCCAGCCTCATCCACCAGAACACAGGCACAAGTCCCCTCCAGCAGGAAGCCTACACAGCCCACTGAACCAACCTTAGCGACTGGGGTCAGACACCAAAAACAACGGGAACTATGAAACTGCAGCCTGTGAAAGGGAGCCCTCAAACACAGTAAGTTAAGCAAAATGAGAAGACAGAGAAATACACAGCAGATAAAGGAGCAAAGTAAAAATCCACCAGACCAAACAAATGAAGAGGAAACAGGCAGTCTACCTGAAAAAGAATTCAGAGTAATGATAGTAAAGATGATCCAATATCTTGGAAATAGAATGGAGAAAATACCAGAAATGTTCGACAAGGACCTAGAAGAACTAAAGAGCAAACAAACAATGCTGAACAACACAATAAATGAAATTAAAAATTCTCTAGAAGGAATCAACAGCAGAATAACTGAGGCAGAAGAATGGATAAGTGACCTGGAAGGTAAAATAGTGGAAATAACTACCACAGAGCAGAATAAAGAAAAAAGAATGAAAAGAACTGAACACAGTCTCAGACACCTCTGGGACATTAAATGCGCCAACATTCGAATTAGAGGGGTCCCAAAGAAAGGGCATGAGAAAATATTTGAAGAGATTATAGTTGAAAACTTCCCTAATATGGGAAAGGAAATAGTCAATCAAGTCCAGGAAGCGCAGAGTCCCATACAGGATAAATCCAAGGAGAAACATGCCAAGACACATATTAATGAAAATATCAAAACTTAAATACAAAGAAAAAATATTAAAAGCAGCAAGGGAAAAGCAACAAATAACATACAAGGGAATCCCCATAAGGTTAACAGCTGATCTTTCAGCAGAAACTCTGCAAGCCAGAAGGGAGTGGCAGGACATATTTAAAGTGATGAAAGGGAAAAACCTACAACCAAGATTACTCTACCCAGCAAGGATCTCATTCAGATTCGATGGAGAAATTAAAACCTTTACAAACAAGCAAAAGTTAACAGAATTCAGCATCACCAAACTAGCTTTACAAAAAATACTAAAGAAACTTCTCTAGGCGGGAAGCACAAGAGAAGGAAAAGACCTACAATAACAAACCCAAAACAATTAAGAAAATGGTCATAGGAACATACATATCGATAATTGCCTTAAATGTAAATGGATTAAATACTCCAACCAAAAGACACAGACTAGCTGAATGGATACAAAAACAAGACCCATATATATGCTATCTACAAGAGACCCACTTCAGACCTAGGGACACATACAGACTGAAAGTGAGGGGATGGAAAAAGATATTCCATGAAAATGGAAATCAACAGAAAGCTGGAGTAGCAATTCTCATATCAAACAAAATAGACTTTAAAATAAAGATTATTACAAGAGACAAAGAAGGACACTATATAATGATCAAGGGATCAATCCAAGAAGAAGATATAACAATTGTAAATATTTATGCACCCAACATAGGAGCACCTCAGTACCTAAGGCAAATGCTAACAGCCATAAAAGGGGAAATCGACAGTAACACAATAATAGTAGGGGACTTTAACACCCACTTTCGCCAATGGAAAGATCTCTGAAAGGAAAATAAATAAGGAAACACAAGCTTTAAATGATACATTAAACGAGACTGACTTAACTGATATTTATAGGACATTCCATCCAAAAACAACAGAATATACTTTCTTCTCAAGTGCTCATGGAATATTATCCAGGATAGATCATATCTTGGGTCACAAATCAAACCCTGGTAAATTTAAGAAAATTGAAATTGTATCAAGTATCTTTTCCGACCACAACACTATGAGTCTAGATATCAATTATAGGAAAAAATATGTAAAAAATACAAACACATGGAGGCTAAACAACACACTACTAAATAACCAAGAGACCACTGACGAAATCAAAGAGGAAATCAAAAAATACCCAGAAACAAATGAGAATGAAAACATGACGACCCAAAACCTATGGGATGCAACAAAAGCAGTTCTAAGAGGGAACTTTATAGCAATACAATCCTACCTCAAGAAACAAGAGAAATCTCAAATAAACAACCTAACCTTACACCTAAAGCAATTAGAGAAAGAAGAACAACAACAAGAAAAAAAAAAACCCAAAGTTATCAAAAGGAAAGAAATCATAAAGAGCAGATCAGAAATAAATGAAAAAGAAATGAAGGAAACAATAGCAAAGATCAGTAAAACTAAAAGCTGGTTCTTTGAGAAGATAAACAAAATTGATAAACCACTAGCCAGACTCATCAAGAAAAAAAGGGAGAAGACTCAAATCAACAGAATTAGAAAGAAAAAGAAGTAACAACTGACACTGCAGAAATACAAAGGATCATGAGAGATTACTACAAGCAACTATATGCCAATAAAATGGACAACCTGGAAGAAATGGACAAATTCTTAGAAAAGCACAACCTTCCAAGACTGAACCAGGAAGAAACAGAAAATATAAACAGACTAATCACAGCACTAAAATTGAAACTGTAATTAAAAATCTTCCAACAGGGGCTTCCCTGGTGGCGCAGTGGTTGAGAGTCTGCCTGCCGACGCAGGGGACGCGGGTTCGTGCCCCGGTCCGGGAAGATCCCACATGCCGCGGAGCGGCTGGGCCTGTGAGCCATGGCTGCAGAGCCTGTGCGTCTGGAGCCTGTGCTCCGCAACGTGAGAGGCCACAGCAGTGAGAGGCCCGCATACTGCAAAAAAAAAAAAATCTTCCAACAAACAAAGGCCCAGGACCAGATGGATTCACAGGCGAGTTCTATCAAACATTTAGAGAAGACCTAACCCCTATCCTTCTCAAACTAATCCAAAACATAGCAGAGGGAGGAACACTCCCAAACTCATTCTACAAGGCCACCATCACTCTGATACCAAAATCAGACAAAGATGTCACTAAAAAAGAAAACTACAGGGCTTCCCTGGTGGCGCAGCGGTTGAGAGTTCACCTGCCGATGCTGGGGACACGGGTTTGTGCCCCGTTCCGGGAAGATCCCACATGCCGCAGAGCAGCTGGGCCCGTGAGCCATGGCCGCTAAGCCTGCGCGTCCGGAGCCTGTGCTCCGCAACGGGAGAGGCCACAACAGTGAGAGGCCCGCGTACTGCAAAAAAAAAAAAGAAAAGGAAAACTACAGGCCAATATCACTGATGAACATAGATGCAAATATCCTCAACAACGTATTAGCAAACAGAATCCAACAGCACATTAAAAGGATCATACGCCATGATTAAGTGGGGTTTAACCCAGGAATGAAAAGATTCTTCCATAAATGCATATCAATCAATGTGATACACCATATTAACAAATTGAAGGATAAAAACTATATGATAATCTCAACAGATGAAAGAAAAAGCTTTCAACAAAATTCAGCACCCATTTATGATAAAAACCCTCCAGAAAGTAGGCACAGAGGGAACTTACCTCAACCTAATAAGGGCCGTATATGACAAAACCACAGCCAACATCATTCTCCATGTTGAAAAACTGAAAGCATTTACACTAAGATCAGGAACAAGACAAGGTTGCCCACTCTCACCAGTATTATTCTACATAGTTTTGGGAGTTCTGGCCACAGAAATCAGAGAAGAAAAAGAAATAAAAAGAATCCAAATCGGAAAAGAAGAAGTAAAACTGTCACTGTTTGCAGATGACATGATGCTATACACAGAGAATCCTAAAGATGCTACCAGAAAACTACTAGAGCTAATCAATGAATCTGGTAAAGTAGCAGGATCCTTTTTGTCCCACCTCCTAGAGAAATGGAAATAAAAACAAAAATAAACAAATGGGACCTAATGAAACTTAAAAGCTTTTGCACAGCAAAGGAAACCATAAACAAGACGAAAAGATAACCGTCAGAATGGGAGAAAATACTTTACAAACAAATCAATGGACAAATGATTAATCTCCAAAATATACAAGCAGCTCATGCAGCTCAATATCAAAAAAACAAACAACCCAATCCAAAAACGGGCAGAAGACCTAAATAGACATTTCTCCAAAGAAGATATACAGATTGCCAACAAACACATGAAAGGATGCTCAACATCACTAATCATTAGAGAAATGCAAATCAAAACTATGAGATATCATCTCACACTGGTCAGAATGGCCATCATCAAAAAATCAACAAACAATAAATGCTGGAGAGGGTGTGGAGAAAAGGGAACCCTCTTACACTGTTGGTGGGAGTGTAAATAGATACAGCCACTATGGAGAACAGTATGGAGGTTCCTTAAAAACTAAAAACAGAAATACCATACGACCCAGCAATCCCCCTATTGGGTATAAACCTCAGAAAACCGTAATTCAAAAAGAGTCATGTACCACAATGTTCATTGTAGCTCTGTTTACAATAGCCAGGACATGGAAGCAACCTAAGTGTCCACTGACAGATGAATGGATAAAGAAGATGTGGCACATATATACAATGGAATATTACTCAGACATATAAAGAAATGAAACTGAGGTATTTGTAGTGAGGTGGATGGACCTAGAGTCTGTCATACAGAGTGAAGTAAGTCAGAAAGAGAAAAACAGATACCATATGCTAACTATGGAATCAAAAAAAAAAATGCTTCTCATGAACCTAGGGGCAGGACAGGAATAAAGACACAGACATAGAGAATGGACTTGAGGACATGGATGGGAGAAGGGTAAGCTGGGACCAAGTGAGAGAGTGGCATGGACATATATACACTACCAAATGTAAAACAGATAGCTAGTGGGAAGCAGCCGCATAGCAAAGGGAGATTAGCTCCGTGCTTTGTGACCACCTAGAGGAGTGGGATAGGGAAGGTGGGAAGGAGACGCAAGAGGGAGGGGACATGGGGTATATGTATACTTTTAGCTGATTCACTTTGTTACACAGCAGAAACTAACACAACATTGTAAAGCAATTATACTCCAAAAAAGATGTTAAAAAACAAAGTCAAAACTGTTGTAAGAAGCAAAGAAGGACATTATACATTGATAAAAGGATCCATTCACCAAGAAGATACACACATCAAACATGTATTACACATCAGAGCTCCAAAATGTATGAAGCAAACATTGAAAGGATTGAAGGAAGAAACAGCTCTGTAAAAATAGGAGGAGACTTCAATATGCTACTCTCCATTATAGACGGAACAGCCAAACAGAACATCAATAAGGAAACAGAGGCCTTGAACTACAAGCCCATCGGATCAATAGACATACACAGAACAGAGCATCCAACAACAGCAGAATGCACATTTTTGTCAAGTTCATATGGAACATTCTCCAGGATGTTAGGCCACAAAACACAAAAAAATTGAATAGATTTTAAAAGATTGAAATCATACAAAGTATCTTTTCCTATCACAATGGAAGGAAAGTAGAAATCAACAGTGGGAGAAAAACTGGAAAATTCACAAATATGTAGAAATTCAACAACACACTCAAGCAGCCAATGGGTCAAAGAAGAAATCACAAGGGAAAGGAGAAAATATCTTGTGACAAATGAAACTAAAAACACAACATACTAAAACTTATGGGATTCAGGAAAAGCAGTGCTAAGAGGAAAATGTACAGTTTTAAGTGCTTACATTAAAAAAGGAAGATCTAAAAAAATGTGATTGTATGTTGGCAATTTCAAACAGCTGAACCTGGTAAAATTGGTTCATGATTATCTTGGACCTTGGCTTTTCTCTTTTCTTTTCCTCCTTAACTCTCTAAACTCTTTAACTCTCAGTAGGTTTTCCAGTGGCAGGAAAAACAATAAAAGCATATTAAGCAATTAGCCTGGAGGATGACAAAGAAGCAGCAGCTGCAGTATTGGCTTTGCCTCTGCCCAGGTCTCCAGCCATATCTCCCACCAAGACGTCACACAGTCCCCCATCCTAGCCAGACTGAAACCCCCCAGGACAAAACCGCATACGGGCTGAACCCCCAAAGGCAGACCCCGACAGATAGCACTTTACGGATGGTGCCCCTCATAGACCGAACACTCCACGGACTGGACCTTCCACGGATTAAACTCCTCCCAGACTGGACCGCTCACAACAGACTGGATCCCCCATAAACTGAAACCCGCAAAGAACAGATCCCCACAGACTGGACCCCCCCCCTACATTCTAAACCCCTCACAGATTGGACCCCTCGTAGTCTGAACCCCTCACAGACTAAACCTCTCACAAACTGAAGTCCCCACAGACTAAGCCCCACACATCCCACCCAGGCTCCTTAAAGCCTCTCTGCGTGACAGCCCTTCAGCCTGGAGCATGGCTCCCCCCACCTACACCATGCCCAGCACATCCATCTGGCTACGTCCTAATCACCCTCCACCTGAGGCCGTTTCCTCCACTGAGGACTTCCTGGTGATCCAGAGCTCCCTGCGCAAACCTTGAGGGGTGCAGTGCTGGTGGGTTATGATTGCTCATCCAAAAAGAGAGCCATGGAATCCCCCGACTGCACCTCATGTGTGTCCCCCAAGCCCCTGCCCACCCACCCAATAATGAACAGAGGCCACAGGCCCTCTGGGCTCTCAATTAGTGCCTGTTGTGAACAGAGAGAAGATTTTGGTAAATTATATGTAAATATATGAAGGTGTCATAGTCAGAAACACTTCTGTCTTCATTATTATGCTTGGCTACTTACAAAAGACTTTCTGTTGGGAGTCATAATTTGTGTTCTAATTAAAACTGTTTCTGGGAACACACAGTATGAATTATGAATACAATATCCACATGAAATAACACTGGCAACCCACAAATAGGGAACTGTTCAAACAGATTCATGCACCAGCTAGTGGAGTAGATAAATCAGATTTTCTCTTGGAAGCTGCATATATTTTTGTGTCTTGGACTGCTCAGGAATCCAATTAACATTCTTGAAAGAACGTGTGTTTAATCATTAGTTTTCAGGCTCAGCGGGCAACTAGTTGTACATATCTTAATGCTGTCCTGGAATAAAAGGACTATCAGAATATTAGAAATCTCTCTGTCTCGCATGGAATATGCACAATGCAGCAAATCACAATACTGGTAAAACACGTTCATCCATCCCTTCATTAGTTGAAAAAATTAAGAAAGAAACACAATCACTGCTGTGAATGAACTGAGGTTGGTTTAGTGACTTTCTGTGATATTATGCAGTAAATTTTATTCCCCTCACAAACCACTACAATATACAGGGCATTTTATAGTTAGCTAAGCATTTACGGAATCATAAGTAATACATTTTTCAAGGTAAACTGAACTATTCACATTAATATTACCTACAAGATTTTTTCCTAGAAAATGTCATCAGTGTATTGTATTCCTTTCATTAAGTGTATTCACTGGGTCACTTGCTGGCTTGGATAAATGATCCAAGTTTTCTGCTCAGGTTCTTCATGTAAAATTGGGATAAGAGTTGCTCCTGAGGATTTCCATGGCGGTCCAGTGGTTAAGACTCTGCACTTCCAGTGCAGGGAGCATGAGTTTGATCCCTGGTCAGGGAACTAAGATCCCATATGCCACACAGCACGGCCAAAAATTTTTTTTAAATTAAAAAATATATATGCTGTATGCAGTTTAAGTTAAAAAAAAAAAAAAACGAGAGAGTTGCTCCTGAGTTTGTGATAGGATTAAATGAGTGAATAAATAAGTGTCAACCACTATTCCTATTATATGTAATCATTAATGGAACAAATATTTCGTAAGTGCCTACCGTAATGTACCAGCATGCTTCTAGCAGAGAACAAAGCAGAGATACGTTTTCTGACGGTGACAAGTGCTACAGAGAAAAATCAAGCTGGGCAGGGGGCCAGGAATGAATGTGTGTGTGGCAAGAGACGGTAGGGAGAGGTGCTATTTCACAGGGGCGCTGGGGAATAATATCTCATTGAAATGGTGACATTTGGTAGAAATTCTAATATTTCTAATATTTCCATGATGGCATGACGATATCAAAGAGACGGTGTTCCAAGCAGAACAAAGGTTCGTGGTGGCACAGGCGTGGTGTGTCTGAGGAACAGCAAGGTGAATGAAATAATGAGAGAGGAGTGGGGGGGCGAGGTCAGAGAGGTGACCAGGGGGTCTGGACACGGAAGACCCTGGAGACTGCTACAAGGACTTGGTCTTTGCACTTCCCTGGTGGTCCAGTGGTTAAGACTCCCCGCTTCCACTGCTTGTGGCTTGGGTCCAATCCCTGGTTGGGGAACTAAGATCCTGCAGGCTACACGGTGCGGCCAAAAAAAAGGGACTTGGTCTTGTACTCTGAGATGGGAAGCCAGTAGGAGTTTTCAAGAGGCATGACAAGGTCTGGCTAACATGCTGAGAAAGACCAGTGCAGTGGGGAAAGGATGGGGGAAGAAAGATAAGTTTTATCCATGATGGTGGAGATGAAGAGAAAGTGGCTGGATTCTCGAGATAGTCTCGAGTTGGTGACCACGGGGTTTGCCAATGGATGGGACTGTAGGGCCTAAGAGAAAAAAGGTGAGTCAAGGAAGACTTTGGGTTTTGGCCTGAGCAACTGGAAGAAAGAAGTTTACCATTTGCTGGGATGAGACAGACAGCAGGAGAAAGCAGATTTTGTGAAACGTTCAGGAGTTTACTTCGGATCTGGTGAATATGATAACCTCAAGCCCAGCTTGTGGGCTAACACCCCACAAGCAAAGTCAGACCAGAAATAAACTTTAAACAAACTGACCTTTCTTCTGTAATTTACTTCAATGTCATTTTGATCTCACACTATCTAAGGAAGAATGTTCCAAAAAAGAACTATTCATTATGTTGTACACCTAAAATGAATAAAATGTTATGTCAATTATCTCTCAATAATAATAATAAAAAAGAACTGAAAAAAGAGAAGAATGCTCGAAAAAATAGCACTCTGGGGAAAAAAAGATATTTGTCCCAAACCCCGAATCAAATTTAAATATAGAACTCTATAAACAATCAAATTTCCTTTGCTGCAGTAGCGAAGGAACAAACATCTACAGTACTCAGAGTCGAAATAGCAATTAGCTAAGTAATAAAATTACTACTGCGCATCCCCTATTATATCTGAGTGTCAGTGCCCAAGATGATGTTTCCTAGGAAACCAGAAACCTCCCAGGCACAAATACTGTGAACTAAAGTCCCTCTCATATGCTGTGTTCTAGACCATCCCCAAGTATTTAGAAATCAAGGACTTTCTAAACTCTTAAAAAAAACAAACCAACCCATGTTCTGCTGACCCAGGCAGAAAAAATACAGGGGTCTCACAAGCGAAAACTATTGAGTCTTACTGACAAAAACTAAAACACAGCAACAAAAATAACAATAAAGCCCACAAAATTCTCAAACCAGACCAAAGATTTTCTCAGGATTATATTCTGATCCATTAAGGGTCTCCTTCCTTCCTTCCTTCCTTCCTTCCTTCCTTCCTTCCTTCCTTCCTCCCTCCCTCCCTCCCTTTCTTTCTTTTTTGCCATTGCTTTTTAAAAAATCTCACTGATTAAGATAACGAATGGAGGAGAGGAAGGCATAAGAGGGAGGTCAATTTGAATTTTCAAAACATCTGACATAAAACATTTTAAAGGAGTATAATTACAACATTCAAATACACTTAATATTTAGGACTAAACTATCAGTGTTTTACCAAATAGAATTCCTTTGGGGACCAACCAGAATCAACGTAAATTGCAGATGACATGATTGTTTAGATAGAAAATGCTAAGAAATCCACAAAACAACTACTACAAACAATAAGTGAATTTAGCAAGATTGTAAGTGAATGTACAAAAATCAACTGTATTTTTATAACAGAAGCAAGTCACTGGAAAAATGAAGTAAAAACCCATTTACAACAAGATCAAAAAAATATTTCAGAATAAATTCAACAACGATATGGAAGACTTACACACTGAAAACAATAAAATAGTAAGAGAAATGTTCTAAAGTTCATCCCATTCTGGACACTTTCATGCTCTCCTGCCAACCTATCTTTATATACACTACTGCTCATAAGTATACAATCAAGTTGCTTAGAAAGGTAGAATTCAAATGTACTTGAACTTTATCTCATAAAATTAAAGACCATCTGCAGAGACAAACTGATAAAATAATTCCATAGAGAAAGTAGAAAGGCCCAGTTATTTGCTAAAGTTCACCCAGCCAGTAAGAGGCAGAGCTGAGACGTACATATTTGGGGTGTTTCCTCTTATTTCGTGACGGTTTCATAAACAGAGAACTTAAAGCAAGTGAATGCATATAGCTTTGGATTCAAGTATTAATATTTTGCTTTTTGCATTGCCAATAAAAAAGCACACATTTAAATGTACTACAGACATTTTGTGGGGCTTTTTCTTGTCCCCAAAATGTTCTGTTTTTCCTATTGGGCAGTCAATATTTGATGGGAAAGTGATTCACCTGCTTCTTTAAGAGTTGATTCTGCATAAAAGAAAGTCACATGAATTTCTAGGAAGGATATCAGATCTGGGGGGAACTAGAAATGTGGTGAATCATAAAACAAACAGAATAGCAAGGAACTAGGAAAGATCGCACTTAGGATACTGAAAATTAACATGGAGTCACCAGTCACTGCCTAACAGCCGACAACGACACACAAACCTGTAAAACTGCTGGTCATCACCTAGGACTGTCATTTGTCAGAGAAAAACTGCCCACATGCTTCCAACTTGGACACTTTTATAAGTGTTTAAAGTGTCATAACCTACTAAAAATACTTTAAAAATAATGAAAGATTAAATAAGTGCATTGATGAAAACTTATTTGCATCCTAACATGATTCCAAGTTAATGTGTTGTTTAAACATTCATAAGAAAAAGGAAAATCGATGAAAAAGAAATTGTTAGCCTGACCCTCAAATCTTCTAAATACCTTTGGAAATTCAAAGTCTGAAAATCATTAATAAATAATGAAATTTAAGTATATATTCTGACCTTCAGCAAAAATCCTCTTTGGTCATTAAGCTCAATAACAAAGTGTTCCAGAATTTACTCAAGTCGCGGTGAACATGTAGCATTCTGATACAGCTTCCGTCACTTAATTATAACAAGTTTAGTCCTGGAATACTCCTACGAATTACATCACTTAGAATAAAGCATTTGTGTATGTGGGCAGGCTAATTTCACCTCACATAAAAAAAACCAAAAACAAAAAAACACCTGTTCAAGTATAGCCTCTACCTAGATATTCGGCTTTCTTATTTCTTCCACCTTCTGGTAAGCTCCAGAGTTACTGGAATGCAGAAATATTCTAAAGGGGGACTATGCTAATGGCATAGTCCAACTCCAATTATACGTCTCGTATGTTTGGCACGAATCACATGTGCATTTATCTGCCAGCAGAAGAGGAGAAGGGAAGGGACAGAACACACAGCTACCATCTGCTGCCATCCCCCAGCCTCCCTAGAAATGAAGACAAGGGTGGGAGTTTCTCCTGGAGACAGGAGCAGAGTGTATTCACAGTGGGCCCACTGAAGTGCTTTCAGGAAGCAACATGTGGACCTTGCACATTAAAAAAGCAAAAGAGACATCATCCTAGATAGAGCGACCCTGCAACAGTAGCATTGGATTCTATTGTGAGGACTCCAGATTTGCGGTCTGGTCCAGCAGCTGCAGATGAGACCAAGTGAGGTCTAAAGACCACTGTTCTTAGACAGACACATTCTTGCCCACCGCCCTACAGTTCTCACCACTCCCTGCTGTCTTGCCCTGCCCACTCCATTAATTTATTTTACCACCTGGCCCTTTAGGCATTTGAGTTTGCAACCCCTGGTCTGCACTCATCAAATAAATCAGGTACTTACAGCTGCATGACCAAGTACAAGTGATTTGGGCTTTCATAGATGTCTTCCAGGGCCACAATGTTTTCATGCTTAATCCTGAAAGAAAAAAAAAAAAAAGCACACACACAGAATAGTAAGTACGAGACATGCAAACTTTTTAAAAAAAAACAAAAAAAAACAGATGTCATTATAGCAAAAAATTCTAAGACAGAATCGAAACTCCTTAAGGTGACATTTTTAAGACACCTCTCCATCTTGTCCCCAAACTTTTTCCCAGACCCATCTCCCATGCTCTCTGCTCTTCTTCTTTCTGGAGGCTCTATATCTTACAATGTAGCAATACTGGATTAACTATCACTGCTTCATGTATATCCCACTCTCCTGGCATTTATTCATATGAATCCCAGAAATGGGCCAAAATCCTATTATCTTGCAGGGCCCAACTCAAATGGCTCAGCCCCCAAGGAGAATTTAATTGCTCCCTCTTCTGTAGTCTCACAACAGCCAGAACAGACTGGCCTGAATAGTCCACTGTATGCAAATCCATCCCCACAACAGATTGGAATCAATCACATGGGCACGAATATTTTCTTTCAGGGAACAGTTTCGTCCTCATGTTCCTGACTCCAGTGTAAGCAATGGAAAACCAGACTGAGCTCCTCACTGGGGCTCTAGTCACCATCGCCAGCAAAGGTCAGTTCAATACCCCAAGCGAGCTAGACTGGTGCTACCCCAAGAGTGCTTCCCAAACAGGCGGCACCAGCATCTCCTGGGAGATTGTGAGAAATGCAAATTCTCAGGCTGGGCCCCGTCATACAGAATCAGAATCCCTGAGGCTGGGGCCCAGGAATCTGCCTCAACAAGATCCTCAGATGATCATCCCGCACAACGTGGAGCTGGAGAAATTCTGTATCAAACCAGGGCTTCTCAAACTTCAGGGCCATGTGCACATGAATCACCTGGGGTCCTGGTTCCACTGCACACGCTGATTCAGTGGGTCCAGGACAGGGCCCGAGAGTCTGCATTGCTAACAAGCTCCCAGGAGATGCTGATGCTGCTGGTCTGCGGGCCACACTGGGAGCAGCAAAGTCCTAACGACTGAACAAAGGGAGAAGGAACCAGTCCAAGTCTAGTCCCTCGAAATACCGATTAGGAACAGCCTCTGCTCGGAATGTAAGGTTTGGTATTTGTTGAAAGCATTTGAGAGAAGAATCATTTCATTATGAGCTAGTTAGCTCTTATTACACACTTTTTCTCTGAAATGACTGCTGAGCCATTTAAAAGCAAGCACTGAACGGGCAGATTCCTGTGAACCCTTGAAAGCAGGGACTACATCTTACTCATTCTGTTTCCACTTAGTACCTAGCATAGAGCTGCTTGATAAATGTTTGCTGAATGAATAAATGATATTTAAGCCTTTTGCTCCTGAACGGCAAGTCATTATTTATTTAGGGAAAATGGATGCAACTTTCCTAAGTGTGAGCTGTCTTCCCCTCAAAAGAAGTTTATAAGGAATATTATCTTCCCTTTGAGCAGATGAAAGAAGAGAACAAAAGAATTAACCAGGAGAGGTAATGTTTTGCTTTGATTGCTGCGGCTCTTATTAGCCAATGCAGTTGATGTGTAGGAAGTGAGAAGACAGAGTATCCCAAATTCACATTTCACCCGCTTCTAACGTGCAGAACCTGATTATTTGTTAGCAATGGTTTCTGTGCTGTCTGAGCAAAATAACATCAGGAACATGTCATGTGAACCAGCTAAACTGTGCCACCAAGGAAACCATGAGAGATTAATCTGGAACTGCTGAGACCCTAGGTGTCTGTGGAAGTATCATTATTGGACACACCTGAAAGAATATGACAAAAACAGTATACAGCGCATGGATTTTCCCTCTTTTCAATTAAAAAAAGTTGCCATTGGAATCAATCACATGGGCACGAATATTTTCTTTCAGTGAAGTTAAGTTAGGGGTTAATTAGCAGCTTAGATTCACGGGAACACGAAAAGAATGGGGTTTATTGGAGAGTTGCCAGGTAAAATACAGGGCACCCAGTTAACGTGTGATTCTAGATAAACAATGAACACTTTTTAAATATAAGTGTGTCCCAAACATTGCACTGTTGTTTATCTGAAGTTCAAATGTAACTGGGTGCTAGATCCGGCCACCCAAGTACATGAATCCCAGTCAATGAGCCTCCAAGCGGGCCTTAGGGGTTTGTACCTGGAGTCCCAGCTCCCCTCGGAGGTTCAACCAAGAAGACAACTTGAGCCCTGGACCACAGCCATTAATATTCAACTATATACAAAGAATCAACTACGTACAAAGCACATGCCCGGCCAACGCAGGAGGCTCTAATAAATTAAGAACATAAATCCCTTCTTTGTACGCAGGGGCTAGAGAAATTAAAGGCTATTTAACCGTTATGTCTTACATGAGTTCTTACAGTGGCTGAAATGCTATTGCTACTGACTCTCCTTCTTAGCGGATGAATCAAGCAAGCGAGTCATTTCCTGACTTCCTGCTCTGTGTCTGATACGAGAAAACTATAAAATAAGGTTTTTCCCTCCAAAATCTTATCACCTTGATGGGGAGACCCATGAAGCAATTAGGGAAGAATTAAACGTTACGCTCTGCAGAATTGTTAAATTCAGAGAAAGCAAGGCCCTGGGTCAGAATTATGGGGAAGCCCTCAAAAAATGATGGAGGTTGAGCTGGGTTGGGTAATGTGTGAATAAGCATATTAGAAATTTCAAAGAAATCTTAAAATGGGCTCTTAAATGTCTCTTAAGAAAAGTGGTTTAATTCACTTGTAAATGTTAGAACGTGATCGAAGAAAACATCCTGATCCCTCAGAGCTGTTCTCAGGTACTTTATTCCACCCTCAGATTCCTTAAGATATACAAAAACCGAACTTAGGGCTTCCCTGGTGGCGCAGTGGTTGAGAGTCCGCCTGCCGATGCAGGAGACACGGGTTCGTGCCCCGGTCCGGGAAGATCCCACATGCTGCCGAGCGGCTGGGCCCCGTGAGCCATGGCCACTGAGCCTGCGCGTCTGGAGCCTGTGCTCCACGACGGGAGAGGCCACAACAGTGAGAGGCCCGCGTACGCAAAAAGATACACAAAAACTGAACTTAAATTTTTTACGTTATTTTAGTACCTAGGTTATCTTCACAAAATGCCATGTGAATATCCATCCACACATCTCTGGGCGCCTACCATGTACCAGGCACATGACTAGGAATCACAGCAGCGACATCTCAGCCCTCACGGAGCTCAATCTTTCTTCTGTTTACCAGAAATCATCCTCGTCATAATTAGTATTGACTCCTGGGAGCCACACAGAACAAGCTTACATATCATATAAACTCGTCTCATGTATCTTGCAAATATTTGAGGGATATAATTTCCCTACTTAGTTTACTCTTCCTATCATTGACCAATTTCCCTTCAACATGGTTTATATTCCTACCATCATGTTATTGTCACTCTTGTTTGTCCAGACTAGAGCATTCAGAACTGAAAGTAATGATCCCAGTGTAAGATATAGCACCAAGAACAACATATTAAATAACAGAGTAGAACTATTAACCATCATGAGCTGGATATTATACTTTTTGCGAATAAAGTCTAACATTAGGTTCACTTTTTTTAGGCAGCTGCACAACTGTTGGCATATGAAGAAGATAAGCTCCATGGGGGTAGGGATTTTTGACTATTTTGTTCACTACCGTCTCCCCAATGGTAAGAAAAGGGCATGGCAGGTAGTACTTTCAATACATGTTAGAGTGAATTAATGAATGACTGGATGGATGAATGGAAGAATATAAAGTTTAGGGTCAATTAAATGACCAGATCATTTTTACCTGAACTTCTGCCAAACAAGATCTCCTTTCTTGCTCAGGCTTGACCTTTTGAGCTTAACGTCTTCACTTTAGCTTCATTCGACTCAATCTTTTGGGTTCCGTGCAATGCTTCAAATGATCAGAAATATTCTGAATTTTGATTCTCTCCTCTATTATAGTTACTACCCCTCTCCACTTTGGGCCATCTGCATATTTTGTTGGTACACATTCATACCGTATGTCTTCATCTACATTCCTAGTTAAAGTCTTTAGTGAGAGAGTTACATGCCAGAACTCCATGGTATTCCACCAGAGACCCCATCAAGAAAACCAAGACATTAATCAGCTGGCTTCGATGGCTGCTGAGTTACAAACGCAGCAGTCTTAGCCCATATTTTACTGTACTAACCATAAGTAGACAATTAGATTCTCGGCTGAAGTGGCATTCCTCACTTCTACACAGCACATAATACTATTTGAAAGGGAAATGGAATGTTTGGGAAGTTTTGTTCTTAGTAAACCCATGGTGACTTCTAGCAACTACTACAGTCTACTAAATGATTATAAACCATATGCTTAATTTACTGTTCCAGAACTTTGCTGTGCATTGGAGCCAAATTTCCCCGTCTATACATCTCACAGTCTACCTTTTTCATATTTGGAAAATTTGCCGACATCTCTTATATTGTTTTCTCAAATACTTCAACTGTGACTTTTTTGCGATAAGTGTGATTTCCTTAGTCCCCTGGGATGTAACAAATCTAAACCTAGTGAACTAAGTTTATAACTTTCTTTAGGCCCCACTTACATAGCTGTTTTCTACATACCATTTACTGAGTGTTAAGTCTGTGTCAAAACTATACTAAGTATTTTTAAGGATTTCATTTAATACAGCAATCCTACAAAGTAGCTATCATTCTCCCTATTTTTAAAAGAGGAAAACTAAGACCCCCAGGAGGCTAAGAAAGTGTTCCAAGGTCATACTACTAGTAACTGGAATTGCCAAGATTCTAACTCCCAAGACCCTGTTCAAGCACTTATGTTGTAACTTCATATTAACTAGTAACTATGAGAATACCTAACAGTTCACATAAATTCAGTTATTTGCATAGAATTACCGCACCTAAAGCATTAAATTTCATAACTAACAATATGATATCCACTTCTGAGGGGAGTGGGGCAGAGATCTGTTCTACTATCCTGAAATCTACTGGAAGCGCTCAAGATACTTGGTTATACACATCCTGACAGATGAAATCCCAGCGGGTCAAAGGGAACCAGAGGCAGAGATATTCAGAAGCAGAAGGAACAGTTAGGAGTCCAGAAATTACAATTAAGAAGAGCCTTGCATCAGCCTACATCTGCTGGTATCATCAGAAGGGGGAAGAAAATGGACAGAGAAAAGAGGTGGGGCATCTCAGCTACAAGCAATGAAAACCAAGGTTCTGTTAACCTTGCATAGCTAAATACCTGTAGGTCAGTACTCGGTCTCTCCAAAACACGGCCAAGAGGACCTCCAAACATGAGGAATGTCCACCCCCAAACAGCAATCCTTTCTAAAATATGCATAATTCAAAAGAATAATGTCACTGAAAGCAACTCTGTGATGAAAAGAACCTCTTAATTTTTTTTTTTTTTGTGGTACGCGGGCCTCTCACTGTTTTGGCCTCTCTCGTTGCAGAGCACAGGCTCCGGACTCGCAGGCTCAGCGGCCATGGCTCACGGGCCCAGCCGCCCCGCAGCACATGGGATCCTCCCAGACCGGGGCACGAACCCGCGTCCCCTGCATCAGCAGGCAGACTCCCAACAACTGCGCCACCGGGGAAGCCCCTCTCTTAATTTTAATCACTTATCTACCAGGCCCAAAGTAAGCACTGTCTGGTATATCTATGTACAGAGGGTAAATGGTTTAGGTGGTAATCTTCTCTAAAGTCTCCATAATCTACAATAATGGACAGAAGAGGTGGATAGAGGGAAGTGGGCCCAGGCAGAGAGAGGGAGAGAAAAGTTGAATGGGAAAACAGCATATGGGCACTGAGGCAGACTTCTGCCTGCATGGTAACTGACAGCCAAGCAAGAAAACCCTAGAAAGAGCCAGGAAAACATTTTAAAGTTAATTCATGCAAAAAATCGTGCCAACTGCACAAGTAGGCCCCATTCCAAACCCCCAGGCTGGAGAGAACATCAGGACCCAAAGGACGGGCATCCTATTGACTACACGTGCTCCTATGAAAATGATAGTGACATCATTTCTCCCTCTGGTCTAATTCTCCATGGTCCGAGGAGCCACACATTTTGAACTCCATATGAACTGAGGAAAGTTAGAAAAACACAAAAGAGAAGAGAAGAGAAAGGAAAATCCAACATTTTTTGCTTGTTTTCATCCTATCGTGGTTCACTGATCTGGAGTGGGGAGGGGGGGCGTGGGGTGGGAAGACCATGGCAGTAATTATGAGCACTAAGAGAATTATCAGAAGGAAAGGCAACAAAACACCTTTCCTTTGGGTGGTCCTTGGAAAAGGTCACTTATCTGCTCAACTTAAAGAGGCCACAAGAAGGTAAGAGATGGAAGGAAATATAATCAGAAGGGGCAGACAGGAGACACGGTGATTACTAGTGAAAGCAGAACAAATATGGTGGAGGAACCAATCTCGGCGCAGGTGCACAAGGCAGGAGTTACGTCAATGAGCCGCGACCAGCTTCCTGTCCTCCTCCCACAAGCACTTCCGGGTTAACAGTCCAGTCCAGGGAAGTTCTCCCTCAGGGGAAAAGCAGGTCCCTCTCAGGCAAAGACCTAAAGGACCAGGTCTTTCACCACCCACCACTCTTTATCTTTTTCTAAACAGCCCAGAAAGTTTAAATTTCATTCACAGAAAAGACGCTATGGTTCTCTGGCATGGCAAATGGCCTCAAAAATATTTGAAGAATATTCTGACGTCTTGGCAAACAGTCTTGATTTTTCTAAGTAACTATGATTTCCTTTTTTTTTTTTAATAAACAAAATCATTTAAAAAATCACTCAAAATCCTTTCTTGGGTCAGATTTTTCTCTCCCTCTTGTTACAAGCAGTACAGGAAACAACGCTGAGAAAATCAGGATATTGTCAGTCACAAGGGAAAGTGATAAAGTTGAAATATTTGCCAGGTGGTATTAAAAAAATAATACCTTTCCTTTTTATAACTTAACAGGCGCATTCACAGATGTTATCGCATTTCATTCTCCCAACAACGCTATAAAGCAGGCATTATTATTCCTATTCTATTGATGATCACTCCTACTTTATAACCACTTAATCATTCTCCTGTCTTCCCTCCGGTCTGGCTCTCTTTCTAACCATTCTCCATGCTGTTTCCTGAGCCATCATTCCACAATATAGAGTTGATCAAATGTCTTAGAATGAAATTCATCAATGGCTCTCCACAGTCCAGAATAAAGTCCAAACGACTTGACATGACCTACAAGGTCACATATTGCTTGGTCCTCACCCGTCCATTCCATCTCATCCTCCACCGCTGCCCCATACCAGAACTTTACTGGACCCAGGCAGTTCTCAAACACTAGTGCACACCTTCCTCTCTGGCCACATAGGTGTGCTCATTCCTCTCTTATCTTCTTATTAAACTACTCATCCTCCGAGACCCATCACTTCCACTGTGAATCCCTTGCTATCCCCTACCTCTTGCAGGACTGATTCCCTCTCCTCTGGGCCACCCCAGTTCTTTCATCCCTTGTCTTTGTACATACTGCATTGTATCCATCTGTTTGTATGCGTATGTGTGTACCTAGTTAAATGGTTTTATTTGAAGAGAATAAAAGTCTAGCAGGATACATGTTAAACCAGTAAATGAGTACCTCAAAAAGTGTGCTATAGGATGGGAGGAAATTTTCACCTTCCAGTTTTTCTTAACTGAGGTTCTTCATCTGAACAGAACAGAGAAAACTGATTTGAGTGACTATTTTCTCAATTCTCCCAAGGATGGCACAGGGGAGAAAGTGAATTCACTATATACAATAAATGCTTTAGGGAATTAGGGCCTGACTCTCTCACTGAACCCAAGTAGAGAAAGGCTGATGGACTGTTGTACTGCCAGACTTTTACAAAGAGGTAATTTTTAAAAGGATCTTGATCAAAATCATCAACACCTGATTCACCAAAATGTATCCATAATGCTGGACCCAAAGAAACACATATTGATTAGTTCAAGCGCTCAAGCAATCAAGCGATAGGTTGGGTCTCAGCTCTGACACATCTAACTGCAAGATTCTGGACAAGCCTTTAAATACTTTCTGACTTGATTTCCTCATTTGTTAACTGAACATTAAATTATGTGGTTTCATTATCTATGTATACACACACATATATATACATGTATAGAAGAAAAAAATATATATACACATACATGTATCATGTTACATATATAGAGAGATCCTATTAAAAATATAGGGGGCTTCCCTGGTGGCGCAGTGGTTAAGAATCCGCCTGCCAATGCAGGGGACACAGGTTCGAGCCCTGGTCCGGGAAGATCCCACAAGCCGCAGAGCAACTAAGCCCGTGCACCACAACTACTGAGCCTGCGCTCTAGAGCCCACGTGCCACAACTATTGAAGCCCAAGCACCTAGAGCCTGTGCTCCGCAACAAGAGAAGCCACTGCAATGAGAAGCCCACGCACCACAACGAAGAGTAGCCCCCGCGCACCGCAACTGAAGAAAGCCCGCACGCAGCAACAAAGACCCAACGCAGCCAATAAATTAATTAATTAATCAATTTTTTAAAAAAGAATATAGACCACTCCAGGAAAGGCAAGGATTCAAAATCCAAAGCTTCGAGTCATCTTTTTTTGATGCCAGCAGGTGACGCTGTAATCAACAGGACACCAAGAGGCAGAAGACTGGTATCTAAATCAGCTACATCTTAAGAACGCAAGCCAATTTGTTTGTTTAAGGATTAAGTACCACATGTGATATCTCCTCATTTTGAAATGAGTTTTGCTTTGAATCCTTCAAAACAAACAAACAACAATTAAAACCTTGTGCACTGCTGACCACATGTTCAAAAAAGCATCTCAGGCATCCTTAGTACAATGCAGGCTACACAGGGTGGAGGCCTGGCCAGCATTTGTACAGAAGGAGGCAGGGCTGGAGCCTGTAATGGTACCACGGGAGGGGCGCTAACTAGGCTGGCTCTGTCTCTAGGGGAAAATGATGGACATTCTCTCTAGGACAGAAAACGGTGTATGTCAGTCACATCATTTTCCAGAGTCTTAGTTTCCTCATCTAGAAATTAACTAGGCAAACAGGATGCTCCCTCAGGGCCTTTCCAACTCTCACAATCAATGAATTCAAAATTAAGGAGGCAAAGCATATTGAGGTATAAAGGATCCCACAATGCTCGATTCTAAGCCAATATTCAGTGTACCAGAATACTGCTTGCTACACAGAAACCTGGATAACGAGTCATGCTTCAACAGGCTCTTTTGCGTGGGTAAGTTTGTCAGTTAGACGTGGAATAGAATTTATTGAGATAAGAATCCAGTCACATGGAAAAGACCTTTTCCCTCTCCCAAAGTCAGCTTCTACAAGGCCCTGAACCAACAGAGAAAGGACCAAGTGATTTGTTCATATCTGGAATAACTCCAGAAGTTCCAACCAAGGCCTGGTTAGCTTTAGTCCAAAGGAGAAATGTTAGGTCCAAATCAGTGGGAAAAACCCAGTGCCTGGCACATACCAACACTCTGCGAGTATTGTAGAAGAACGGATAAAATGAATGAACAATGAACTCCAGCCTTCCTCAAGTCTTACAGACCAAAGGCACTCAAAAGCTGGGCCCCGGAATCAAAAAAGGTTAGAAGATTTGACTCTCTGTAATTCTTTCCTACTCCTATTACCACCCATGATAAATTGCAGGTGGGTCTCAAAATCGGCTGTATGTTAGAATTACCAGAGGAGTTTTAAAATATATGACACCTGGATCTAGTCCCTGGACATTATGATTAAATTGGCTTGGGAAGTAGCCTAGGCTTCTGGATATTTTGGGGGAAAAAAAAAAAAAAATCGAAGTGATTCAAATGTAAAGTTTGAGAACCACTGGTAAGTCACTGAGTTAATGAAAACCTTAGATGGTGAGGAAGGATTTACCTTTAAATACTTGGCCGAATACGTTTATTTCATAATTGATCTGATTTAAAGGTAAGATTCAGGGTGTCCTGAGGCTAAAAGTTCAAGGCAACTTGCCCAACATATTAGTCCTCTGGGAAAAAGAATATGAAAAATTAACAATTTTCAACCAGTTAACCATAACATTTCTAGTATTTCTTAGTAAGGCTTTGAAACACTAACACATTTAAGGGAATGTTGTGGTTTCCTTCTCTGGATTTTTGGGTAACTTTCCGTCAAAGGGTAATATACATTTCTCGGGATGTTTTAACATGAGAATAGATGCCTTGCACTCCTGGAGAACATAAGGCACACACCTGCTTGAAAACAGAGATAAAGTCTTGTAACTTTCATTTACTAGCTCCACTGATATGAAAACACAGTCTCCAGAGGCACCTTAGAAGGAGAATCTCAGAAAGCTCGTTCCAGGTTCACTGCAGGTAATTCCAAGGCGAATTCAGAAGCCACGCCCATGTGAGTTCCTGTGATGACCTATAACCGGGTGCCAATGGCCTGGGCTGCATCCTGCAGCTTCATCACAAACACCCTGTGCCCCAGACTGAAGACACTGGGCTTGCATTCAAGAAGCATCTTAGAGGCTTCTAGCTCTGAACACTTCCATTCACGTGAGTATAAAGGAAAGGGGACCAAGACAATGCACTGGAATCTTGGGAAAAGGCATCATATCCTTTTTCTTTCCTATCGTGAGAGCCCTGTGTTTTCTCTGTGCTGATACCCACAGCGAGGTCCCGTATTTCACAACTTGAATCCAGGACTCTGCGAAGTCCATAGGTGCCCAGAATGGCACAGGGGCATGGCCCTGGCACAGCACAGCCTGCACGTGGACACAGAGCCCCGGGAGCACGGGTAAGAAACGAAGAGGCACAAGTCTGCTGCCTGTTCTCCTTGCAGATAATGAAGCATCAGGGCCACCCACGCGAGCACGATCCTGGGCAGCTCCCTAAATCTGCTGGAATACTGTGCTGTTTATTGATAAAGCGAGAAGCAAATTATAAAAGAAAAAGTTGGGATGAAAAAGGGTAAGAAGGAAAAAGAGCGATGGAGAGAAGTCTGCTCTGAACAACTGTCTCCCGTCAGCTCCATTTCAGACTTAGGAGGATGGAACTTAGGCTGTAAAACGCTCCTCACCGTTCCAGGAAAGTGCCCACGTTCAGAGACAACAAACACCAAACTAAGCGTTCTTTAGCTTTTGCACATCAGTAATTAAAGCCGTCACACAGCTCCCTTAGGTCATCCCCAGGCTTCAGAAAATCAAGTGCATTCAATGGAAAAAAAACAGTGTTCAGGCACTTACATGGTGGGAACTCATGAGGGTGTTTGTGGCTGGTTGTGTGCTCTATATATATGTATATATATATATATAATTTTTAAAAACACAGAGATAATCGCTATGAGTGTCTAATAACGGCAAATCTGTGTTCTTTCTTGAGAAAGCAAGAGCAAGAGATTAGAGGCACGATTAGAAAGAACAGCATGTTGGACTTCTCTAGTGGTCCAGTGGTTAAGATTCTGCGTTTCCACTGCAGGGGGTGCGGGTTCCATCCCTAGCCAGGGAAGTTCCGCATGCCGTGCAGTGCAGCCAAAAACAACAAAAAAGAAAAAAGAAAGAACAGCATGTTTTGCTTTGTCGATGATTTGTTAAGAGGATGTGTCTGATATATGCATCGCCTCTCCAGATCGCAGTTTTATGGTAGATGGGTGTGAAATGCCGAGACAGTTCGGAGTTTATAGTTATATGATGTCCTGCTAATAAAAGATGATGATGACCCAGGGGATGAGCACCAGGGCTGTGAGCAGATTCTCAGGAATGATACTGTTCACAGATGGTGGCTCATAAACTAATCTCTATTCACCCAGTTTTCTATTCAGAGTTTAAAGGAGAATTAGGAAAGCAATTGTGCTGTGAGGGAGAAGGGGATGGGAGAAGTCCAGCCACACAGATTGTCCCTGACAGCTACACAAGGGTAGCCGGGGAGGGGAGGGGGGCCGTCCCTGGACTCCTCGGCTCAAGCAGAGCAGCTGAAGTGCTCAGGCGATGGCCACAGTCTGCAAGCCAAAGAGTGGAGAGGGTGGGCCAGGCTGAGGTCATACGCAGCCCGCCGGGTGCATTTTAGGTGACTGCCTTTTTCAGAGCAAAGCCATGGAGACTTTTTTCCTCCAAACATCCAAGCATCTTAGTCCAACGGCCAGACTTCCTTGAGGTCACTTTGGACCCATGCTTTCCGATCTGGTTTCTCCCAAATCCTCCAGATTCTCAATAAATATCTTAGAAACCATCATGAAATACAACTTTCACAGATCCAACTCTAATAGATACCAAATGTGAACACAGTGGAAACTACCAGCACGTTCCTTCGTGTTCTCCTTGAAAGCCTCTGTAATAAATAAAAGTTATAAAATTGGATTATGTCACGCTGGTGAAATACTATTATTTCTTACCTGTTTGTGTACTGGGGCTCTATATGTATAAGAATTTTTTTTTTCTATATGTATAAGAATTTATGCTTTTTCACTTTTTAAAAGAACTTATTTTTTTAAAAAAGAAGAAAAGAAAATGAAAAAGATAGGGAAGAAGGAAACCAGTGCACTAAATAATACAAAAGTGAATAAAAAAGTTTCTTCCCTACTCTACCTAGAGAAGACGAGTATTATGAATATATTTTCAGATACAAAGAGAAGACCTGTCCTCAGAAAGTCATTCCGCAAGATGCTAATGTTCTTCCTGAATCATTGGCCTCTTTAGAGTTATTTCTTTTAACTTACGTTAAAATCAGGAAGAAGCCAACCATGCAACAACAGAGACAGGAAGGGGGTGAGGCGCTACGTACACACGTACGTATACACGTGCACACAGGCATCCACGCACACACACATGCATATACACATACATACATACATTGTGGGGCCACTCTCCTTAAGCCCAGTCTCAAGTCACACAGTGCTGGATCTAACAGCATTGCAGTTGCTATTCCACCAGAGGCTGGGGGGCAGTCAGCACTGTGGAAGACACTCTTGCAGGCACAGAGCCTGGCAGAATGATTTATCTCAGGGAAAGGATGCCAAGAACATTTGAGGGGTAAAGGAACAGAAAAAATAAGGGCCTGGGTGGAGGAAGGTGCAAAGTGTGGCGCCTCTTGAAAAACATGCACAAAACTGAGTCAGGATGATTTCCCACCCTGTGATGCCGAATCAGAAGGCAGAGGAAGCCCCGGTGTGGACGTGAGCTGGTTAATTCAGGAGCCTTAGGGGGAAGCAAACTCCAACGTGGGAATGCGGACTGTCAGTTCTAGGATCTTGCAATAAGGGTGTGGAGTCAGATGAACCATCTGGTAGTGCTCCCTCTTTCATGGTTTTTTTTTTTTCTTCCCTCTTTTCTCTGCAGGGGGGTGAGGGATGGGGCTGGTGGTAAACGAAGCATCTGAAGCTCTAATGCGACCTGATGACAAAGAAACACCCAGAGGCCCAGCTTAACAAGACAGTCCATCAGCTGTCACGATGAACCCTGCACAAGAATGCCACCAACTGCACTGCAGGTGGGGCAGCAGGGGAAGGGAAGGGAAAAGCACGACCTCTTACTGTCACCGCCACTCTTCCTCAAAGTTCACTGCATACAAGAGCCCTTGGAAGAGCATCAGGGCACATTATTTCCAGAAAGCTTGCATAAAACTCACAGACCTAGACTCCATCAAACATCCAGAGAGTACCTATGGGTGCCAGACCTGAGGCCAAGCAGTGGGGTTAGAAAGATAAATAAAACAGAGTCCCTGAAACCCAGTGGCTCCCTCGCCAGCTCAGGAAGACAGGTGTGTATGTAAACATCAGGATACAGCACAGCCAACCTCCTGCCAGGGAGCCGGACGCAGATCATGGAAGCACAGCCTGCTCCCATGTCTTATTCTGCCCGGGCACTCAGCAGGGCTGCACCCGGGGAGCTGACACGCGCTCTGGGTTTTGGCACGTTTGCCAGGCATAGAAAAACAAGGAAAAGGGCACTCCAGAGAGAGGGAACAGCATTTGCAAAGACACAGAAGAGTGATGTGGACATAAGGATACTCAGATGGATGGGGAAGAAATCGATGAGAGTAGATTGGGGAAAATTATGAGAAGCTTGCTTGCCAGGTTCAACAGAGTGGGTTTTATGCCAAAGGCACTAGGAAGCGGGATACACGTGTCAAACTCCAGCTCTGAAAAAAGTACATGTAGTGTTTTGTTTGGCAGGGATATTTAAATATAGCCAATATTTCATAATAACTATAAATGGAGTATATTACCCCCTAAAAATTATGAATCACTATGTTGTACACCTGAAACTTATAATATTGTAAATACCTCATTTTTTAAAAAGAGCAATACCAAAAAGAAATACATTAATTGCTTAACTAAGCCATGTGACGTAGTTCCTTACAAACCATGCCTGAAATCCTAACCCTCTCTCTCTCCTCCTGATGTTGTCACTTTAAACATGAAATTTCACTTTCTTCCACTTTTAACCTCCCAGGTGGGAAGTTCATACGCACTTTTCTCTTTCGTCATAAACAAGTAGAAAAGTCAACTTGACCACAGTGTAAATGTCTAGATGTCCTTGGGGACCGAGGTCAATGCAAGAGCTCTTAGTAAGTAGTGATGGAAAGGTTGGAATCCTGCAAAATGTCAAGTTCATGACTCTTTTTACCAATAGTTTTTTTTTTTTTCTTCCTCTGAAAGAGAAGAGAATTGTGAGAAAGAAAACAATATCTGTCATGATCTGGGGTTTTGTTCTTCAGAGTCTTCCTACATCTCTAGAATCGGGATCCCACTGATGGAATATTTCTTATTATTTTCAAAACCACACTGTAGATGTTGGAAAGACCTTTTCCTCTTCATCAGCCACCAACACTTGCCAGCTACTTGATGGGATTTCTGGGCTCCACGAGCCCAGAACACAGTTTCTATGGGCTCCAACACACAGCCTCTGGTCATATGTTAGGCCAGCCTCTCTCTCCTTTTAGAGACATATCTATCTGCTCTATTTTTCTTCTTAACTGTTGTTCAAACTTAGTACCTAATAATAACACAGAATGAAAGTCAAAGCAGCAGACCTCACAGCTGCCTCTCTGGATTAGTGTGAACTCAAACTTGGCAAAGCACAGATCTTAAGAGATACTGAATAGACATAGGGTTTCAAAGTGAACACTAGCCCCTCAACTCCAGATATATAGGACAAGACTCTGCTGTGAGATTAGATCAAATAAACAGACCAACACTGAAATCTGTCTCTGGGGGTGGTATGATCACCAAGACTCCCGTGTAATATAAGAAGGCACATTTGCAGCTCCTACCCAACTCCCCGAAAACACCATTACTAGGCTCGTGGAACCTGGGAATGATGTATATATTTGAAAGTTTCTGGCAACTCTGATGATTAGCCAAATTTGGGAGCCAATGTCTCAGCCAGCCCTCCATTTACAGATGGGGAAATTAAATGACTACTTCACAAATGGTCAGCCGGTTATGATGACAGTATGTCCCAGGGTATAACTCCTTTATATTCTATGGAGAAACGACTTTTGTATAAATGAAGTTATAAATCAAAACAACACACTCTGAAATAACACTTGTTCTACCTCCTTCCAGATTTGACTTTTGCGTTCTGGGGCTCCTTTCATGGTGGTGGCGTGGGGAGGATTCCTGGGGTCAAAGTCTAGGGCACACACCCTGGGCAGGACATCTCCTAGGTCACGTGTCCTTGACCCTGCAGTCTCCCTCCCTCTCCATATATGTATATATTCATATACATAAATATGTCCATACATTTTCACAGAGATGGATTTTCTACTAAGCATCGCCAAACAACATTTTTAAGGAAACTGCTATATGTTTCTAAAGTAAAAGAAATCAGCATGACAAAGGATAAAGAATTGCTAAAGTTTTAAAGTAATAATTTCCTACAATTCAGTTGGACTTTGATTTTTTTTTCCTTGTTCACTTCCATATTTTTTTGTAATAACTATCATTTACTTAGAGCTTTCTATGTGCAGGACCCTGGGCTGATCACATTTCATTTCAATAACTGAAAATGCTAGGGGATGGACCTATTATCCTTATTTTATAAGAAAGGAAACTGAGATTTAAGGGGATTGGGCAATTGGCCCAAAATTAGTTCACTGGAATGTCCTGAATTCAAACCCATGACTGTCTTATTGGGAAGGAAAGTCTGGGTGTAGTCCCCTACATTTCTTTAAGATAAGTAAATTTTTCCAGAGAAAGAGAAGTCTTACTATTTCTGTAACATTATAACAATATTAGTTACATAACAAGATTTTTTTTTTCAAATTTCTATTACCTGTAATGGTGGTCAGAGAGGGTTCTTTAGAGATCCACAGGTCAGACAGGGAGAAACTCTGAACATTCAAATGAAACAATATTAAAAAATTCTCACTGATATTGCAGGAAATTACTCTCCTAATATCCTTGAAAAAAATCTTTGAAAATCAATTACAAGAATGCTTTACACTTCAGAGATCATCTCCCATACTGAGACTTGAGTTTTTGCCCAGCTTCTGGATAAAAATAATTAACAGAATAAACCAGAGAGCAAGTAATTCTTCTCACAGAAATTTATTTTCTGTTTCGTGGAAGACACTGAACAGCAACTATTTACAATGTTTCAATCACTTACTAAAAAGCTAGACATGTATAAAAAAATTACAGAAATTCTCCAAAAAGTATGAAAATGATTTAAATAAAGTCAGAAAGCCTCGTGATGCAGATGGACAAATAAACATTTCCTTAGGAACGTTTACAACATAGGCAGCATTTTTAGATAAACTGCTCAGACGTTATTTTTTGGAAACTCTGATGATGTCCATGTAACCCTCTTCCTTCGTGAAGTTCTTGAGTTTTCACTCGATCTACATCATTCCCACACAGCTTGTGCTTTGGGGAAAGTTAACTGGCAGTAAGATTGGGGCATTTGGCTCAGACCTTGAACAAGGAAGCAACTGATCTCGAAGTTGCTGGCAGCCATCATGGGACGACAAGAAGGAACTAACAATAGGATGACATTGTGGAGAACAGAGCAAAGAAACTGATAGAAACCAAGGTCTTGATCTCAGTATCGTTTCACTGAATAAAACCAAATGAAAGCCAGCCCTATCTTTGGAGAATCAGACACATCAACCAATTTCCCCCCTTGACTGTTTAAGCTAATTTCTAATACAAGCTTTGTTTTCTGTTGCTTGCGATCAAATGCATCCTAATGGATAGAGAGGGTCCAAAAAGTGAAGTTCATATATTTCTAACTTATGCCATAAGTGTGAACAAAAATAGAAGTCTGTTTCATATCTAGGTTTAGTAATAAATTTGAAAATGATAGCATCGCCTTAATAACGAATATAACGTTATTATTAGTCCTGACTAAAAATAGCAGGGGATAAATGGTTGCTCCTGTCAGAGTGTGGGAAAACATTCACTGCTCTTCATGTACTTCACAACAATGTGCATCCACTTAAAAATGTGAAAAGAATAAGGAAGACAGAGAAGGATACAAACTTTGGAATGATTCTCAGAGATGTGAGACACATGGTAAAGGTCAGAGGTTAAGAAAACGAGAGTTTCACAAAAGAAAAGGAATGGATTTAAGCCATTTGTGAAGATTTTCTAACCTTCACACAATCCCACTTGGATTTCTGCGTATTTGAAATCCAATCCTAACATAGGAAATTTCTACAGGAGCCATTTGACACCCATCTCCACTTTCTTCAGAGATAAGGAAGAGGTCCCCTGAATGCAGCCTTAGAGGAATATTAACATGAAATTGGTATTAACTTGTAATGGCTTATGAAAAAATAATGAGGAAAGTCATTTCTCTGTGGAGTTACACAAGATATGAATCAGAGCTTTCAGCGCCTGTAAGGAAAAATGTGTAATTTAGCACAAAAGGCCTGGAGCCCCTTCGGAATCAGAGGGAAGACTGCACAATGAGGGGGTCACTAAAATTCCAGGGGAAGCTCCAAAGCTCAGATGGCTGAGAGCAGCCAGGAGCCCCGAGGAAAAGGCGAGGGGAGCCGTGCACTGAGAAAGCAACAACCGAGAGAGGAAACGAAGGCAACATGTAAGAAGGTCATGGAGGTTTCCAGGGATGCGGCCAATGCTGTGGGTAAGGAAATATTCAATCTGGTGGCCTACTGAGATGGTGTTATCTGATTTGTCACAAACATGGAAGGAGTTGAGTTTAGGTGTCAAAGGTTTGGTCATTTGGCACAGTCCTCTGTTTTGAGCTGTGTTTATTTTTTGACTCACACGAATGGAGAAAAGAGACATTTATTGTTATTGGGACATTCAGAGAAGTAACTCTGTCCTGTTTTACTCAGGCAGCCCTAGTGGAAGAAGTAACAGGGTGAGAGCCTCTTGGCAGGGGGGACTTTCACACCCCAAAGAAGGCTAGGTCACACAGACCGCATTAAATATAAATATATAAATATATATCTGTATATAGTTTGGTGAGGAGAATAAATATGTTATGTCTAGTCTTTATAGTCATTTTGGGGAAAAGAAAAGAAAAAGAAGTTATGTAACTCAGTCTCTTCCAAGACTACTTTTGACTCTTTATTTTTATATTTTACCTCAAATATACTAGGAAACACTGTTAAGTTTTCTTCACAGAATATTCCCCTACACTCACTGGAAATGACTACACAGTCTTCTTCTACATTGTCAAGAGCCAATCATAACTCGAAACCCTAAAATAAACTAAAGAGAGTGGGTGGTAAAAGTAAATGAAAAGCATAAAAAACATGGGAAAAAAAACAAAAAGAAACCAGCGTTAGGGTAAATTTAATTTATTGTGTCATTTATTATTGGCAGAATTATTTTTGAATCTAGCTTCTGGCCATGTGTAAATTTAATTAGTATGCCTTCCATGTCCTCTTTCAAGCTATTTATTTTTCCAGTATTGGAAAGAATATGTTCTGAGCCAGTCCTGGGGAAGATCTCCAGAAATTTCCTTTCAGGTCTATATTTTCAATTGCCTTTGGGTGTGCCTCCTCGACCAATCATCTGTCCACTTAACTGTGGTATGATTTAGTTCACACTTTCCCATCTCACCTACAAGGATATTCATTAATTTATTCAACAAACGTTTATTGAAGCCTTATTATGTGCCAGTCCCTACACGCGCTGGACCAAATGACTCTTGGCTTCAAGGAAATCACAGTCTAGTCCATCGATGGGCCAGTGAATATTTACAACACACTCTGGATAACAGGTACAGCATCTCCAAGCACAGGAGAGTTTGTCTGTGTCAAAATTTTGCTGAAAATCCTATGCTGACTCAAAGTGATTCCTGCTTCCTTTTCTTACGGTGTTCAAAGCCCATCTCTTCCATGGTATGTTTTCGAGTCTGTCCAGGATCAACTTATTCCTCATAGTCCTAGATTTCCATGTTTTGATGATTTAAATATTGACTTTTTTTTTAAGTCAAAATAGTTTATCAAAATTGTACTTTGGGCTTCCCTGGTGGCACAGTGGTTGAGAGTCCACCTGCCAATGCAGGGGACGCGGGTTCGTGCCCCGGTCCGGGAGGATCCCACATGCCGCGGAGTGGCTGAGCCAGCGAGCCGTGGCCGCTGAGCCTGCGCGTCCGGAGCCTGTGCTCCGCAGCGGGAGAGGCCACGACAGCGAGAGGCCCGCGTACCGCAAAAAAAAAAATTGTATTTTAAGCCAACGAATATCCATGATGATGGATAAATTATTCTTTAAAATCAGTTTGAAAGAATTTAGTTAGAATATGCAGGTTAGAGATTCCTGATCTTTTTCATGTCACCACAGGGTGAAAAAAAGATCGTATTTGTAGAGCCCTGAAGTAAAGACAGATGTAGGTCACGAATGTACTTTTTACCAATTACAGAGAGATGCAAGTAGCCTGATTCCATCTCATGAAAGAAAAAATTTGTATCTGTTTATATCTATTTCTCACATCCTCATGGTTTCCACAGAGAAAACAAACTACTACTTGCTTTGTGAAATTTACTAGCTGATCTGTCCACAGGCTTACAAATAAGATCCCCCAATGTGGCTCAGTGCCACTCATACAACCTACACTTGAATCCAATACGTGGAAAGCTCCGTACTAGCTTCTTGAGGCCCCACCTGTGAGACAGACAGAAGAAGCCCTATTTCTACAGTGAAGGAACCTGGGAATGGAGAGACGCCCTAACCTGCCAAATACCCTGGAGCTCGGTTTTCCTGATTCTAAAATCCTTTTCCTTTCCACCATCCCTACTGGCAAAACACGTAACTTTGGCAAAGCCTTGCTTAATTGCATGGGGTGAAGGCAAGCTGACAGCAAACAAAACCCCCAACTGGGAGAAATAGTCTCATGTGCAGAATAAATGAAAAGAGTTTTCTAGGAGTAGAAATTGCTGGGTCTAGGAACACAGATTCCTCCCAGTGAGAGGAAGGAACCGTTCTGCAGAATAATAATAAGGACATCTGTCGGTTTCTATCATCCAAAAGGGGAGTTTCACAAAATGTTATATTATAGGGTTTCTTTCCTCTTGTTAAAGTCTCAGAGTTTAAGGAACTGGCACTGTAAAAAAAATTATCGATTATTCTAGTAGATCTACCAAGAGAGTTTTCCTGTAAAATTTCAGTTGCATAGAAGTCTCCAACTGAACAGTGGGAACATGGATAGACTCTCTAAAATAAGGAATATATATCTTTAACAATTTAACAATCAGTGGATCGTTAAATAGTAATCCTTTTCCAGAGAGCACTGCAATGAAAAATGCCTAGGGGCTTAGATGATCTGGTAATGAATGCATGAGCATGCAAATCAATGAAACTGAACAAATAATAAACAGATGGACAGTGGAAAACAAAATGTTAATTACAAAGTAAATAAACATTAGATCTCCTTTAGAGCAAGTTTTCACGTGAATGTGTCCTAGAGGAAATGGAGATGAAAATTCTCCTGAGGTTTCCCTTCAGATGAAGGGCAGATGAACAAAATAGTTAACCCTTAGAGTGCTTTCTGGTTCTGAAAAGCATTTTTTCCGTATTTGTAAGGCAAAAACGGGAGAGAGGATTTTCTGCTGCTGAAAGTCCAGTATGTGGCTGTCAACTGAATTAATTAATTCCTACAATTCAGCAGATAGGTACTGAATATTCTGTATGTCCCAGGAAGGAGCTACGTGGTAGAGCTAAAGAGGGAGCCAGAGGGATGAGGTCCCAGTGCTTGTGAAGAAAACGGTCCAGAGAGGGTGAAGAAGGACAGCAGACAAGTAAGATCATTTATGACTGTAACGAACACTGGAAGGGAGGTGGTGGGACAAGAGGAACAGTGATGGAGATGACAGTGGCCAGAGAACGTGTCCCTGAGGATGTGTTTTCTACCACAGCAGAGGGAAGGTAGACAGCTCACCTTCCTCCATCCCACTCTTCTTCCACATTTACAGACTTGATGGTACAAAAAGAGGGATGGGCAGGGATGGCTGCACAGCCAGTGTGGGACAGAGTTCACCCGTTCCTTCATCAGACGTTTACTGAGCTCTGAGGATATTACTACGTGTGAGCTCCTCGGGTTTTCCAAGGAGACTCCAGCGAGCAGGCTGTTCTGATGCCGCATGTTATGTTAACATGGGGGTTATGGGATCACGCAGGAGGGGAGCCTGGCCAGTTGTAGGGGCTCAGAGAAGACTTCCTGATGGAAATGAATGTGGCAGATGAAGGATGAGGAGAATTCATCCAGGAAAAGTGGTGTGTGGGTGGGGGATAAAGGGGACCGAGTCTTCCAGGTAGAGAGAAGGGCCTTTGCAAAAGGCCCGAGGTGCCCGAGATCACAGTGCGTGGCGAGCAGCAAGGGTTTGCAATGGTCAGATTATAAAGGGCTGGGGGTGAGGATGGGGAAGGCTTGGTGGACGCAGTGGGATAAAGCCAAGAACAAAGGTTGGATCTTGGAGAGCAACCAGGCTAGGAGTTGGAACTTTATCCAGATGGCAATGCAAAGCCATTCAAAGCAGATCTGAGGAAGGTCACGGATGAGAGTTTTGGATCTGAGAATGAGAAAAAGTGAAACATTAGCTAGGAGCCTAGACTTCATCAATCCCCACCCCAACTTTGCAATGAACTTTCAGTCAATCAATGATGGAGGTACGTGAGTGTGTTTGTGTAGAGGGGGAGGGGAAGGAGAGGGAAAAGATGAGATGTAGAGGGGGGCGGGGGGGATGGAGAGATAGAGAGAGAGATAGAGGAGGAAGAGAGACGGTTCCTGCAAACACAGCAGCACCCTCTTTCCCTGCCGTGAGGTCCTTCTCACCACGAGTATGTCTGGAACCCCACCCCACCATTCTGCTGCCTCTGGTCCCTGGAGGCACAGGCTGGGAGGAGCCGTGGGAGCGGGGAGGTGGAGAGGAGATATTATGAGGCTATGGGCTGGGATGCTGGGTGGCCTTCCCCTCCTCTCTAAGATTAGAAGCCAGCCTGTGCATCTGTGATGTCTTCCCTCTTGTTTGCATGTCAAACCAGAGAAGGAGCGCGTTTCTTTCCGTCTTGTGCCATATGGTTCATGTTCCCATCTGAGTGATACGCCTGAATATATAGCACCACAGCCTCACAAAGGGGAAAGGAACCGAGGACACTTTACCACTACCAAGGATGCTTCACCGCTAGCTCCTAACCGTGTTCTCCAACAGACTGCTTCTTCCAAGGATAAAAAAGATTACCAACACTTGCGCGATTTTTGCAGCTGACGTGGCTTCCCAACAACGAGGGCACCTGTGTATCAGCAGGTCCAGTAGCACCAACATCGGGACTCTTCCTGGACCTTCTACAGTATTAATGTTGCCTCTACCTCCCTCTACACCCGGGCCAGCCAGTGATGAGATTAAGAAGGAAACTTAAGTCATATGTCCATGTGTTTTCATAAAAGAAAGACACAAATGCCATCATCAATGGGCAGGAAGGTAATGTAACAATGAGATTCACTTCCTCCTATTAGAGTTAAAAAAACAACGCTTAACTTTTTAGAGGGGAGAATACTCTAAACAGAGGTATATGCAGTCATCACGTTTTAGGGATCCAAGTTTCCAAATCCTCTTCAAAGAGAGTATGGTGTTGATTTCTAGCTGCTTTTGCACACGCCTGTTGTGTTGGCGCTCACGTGTGCTGATCAGGAAGATTAGAGAACAAAGGAAACAGGCCCAGTATTCTGGGAAGATGTGACCAGCGCTCTGACCTGTGCTGCAACAGTGACTGATGGAGGGGCAAGATGCCAGAACCAAAATTTCATACTGAAAATCACTGTGAAATAGTAGGAAAAAACTTGGCTTTGGAGAAACTTGGGTTCAAATTCCCATTCCAACATCTACTGACTGTATAATGTTAAACAAGGTACTTGACCTGTTTTCTTATCAGTAAAAACAGAGTACAGGCACACCTAGTTTAACTGCACTTCACTTTATTGAGCTCTCCTTTGCTGCGCTTCACAGGTACTGCGGGGGTTATTTTGGGTTTTTTTTTGTTTTTTACAAATTGAAGGTTTCTGGTAACTCTGTCAAGCAAATCTATCAGTGCCGTTTTTCCAACGGCATTTGCTCTCTTCACGTCTCTGTGTCACATTTTGGTAATTCTCACAATATTTCAAGCTTTTTCATTATTAGTATATTTGTGATGGTGGTCTGTGATCAGTGATCTTTGATGTCACTACTGCCAGAAGATTATGACTCGCTGAAGGCTAAGATGATGGTTAGCATTTCTTAGCAATGAAGTATTTTAAAATTAAGGTGTATACACTTCTTTTATACTTAATGCTACTGCCCATTTAATAGTCTACAGTATAATGTGGACATAACTTTTATGTGCACTGGGAAACCAAAAAATTCATGTGACTCACTTTATTATGATATTCGCTTTATTGCAGGGGTCTAGAACCAAACCTGCCACATCTCCAAGGTATGTCTGTAAATAATATGCCCCTTATAGGATTATGGTGAGAATTAAATCAAATACAAATGTGATTACATATCAAGTATACGTTATACATTTTACATATATAAAATACCTAGTAATAGTGCCTTGGCTAAATAAAATACACCTATCTGGGCTTCCCTGGTGGCGCAGTGGTTGAGAGTCCACCTGCCGATGCAGGAGACACAGGTTTGTGCCCCGGTCCGGGAAGATCCCACATGCCACGGAGCAGCTGGGCCCGTGAGCCATGGCCGCTGAGCCTGCGCGTCCGGAGGCTGTGCTCTACAGCGGGAGAGGCCACAGCAGTGAGAGGCCCGCGTACCACACACACACACACAAATACACCTATCAGCAAGGGAAGCTGTAAAAACTCCAGTCTTTCCTCAAAATGAAAAGAGGTCTGTAAGATGGACGGTGGTGCTGGCTGCACAGAAATGTGATGTACTTACTGCCACTGAATTATACACGTAAAATGGCGAAGATGGTAAATTTCCTGTGCATTTTACCGCAACTTAAAAAACCTCCAAGGACAATTTGGAAAGTGTTTGAATGTCCAGATGGAGAAACTCACAGTGATCAAGAGGGAGATTTCTTCCACTTTAAATTGGTTGCTTTTCTTTCCAGCCCAGGGGATTGTTAAGTAGCGAATTGTTAGTAGTAAAAATGTTCAATGGGGCATCATTTAAATATAAAATGAAACACTGGGTTTTATCAGGAGTCACATATTTTAGAAAAGAAGAAAGAGAAAGAATTAACCCTTATAAGATAAAAGCCTTAGTTCTGCAGATCACTGCTCCCAATTTTAACTT
The DNA here is from genome assembly GCF_011762595.2 of Tursiops truncatus. Classification (NCBI taxonomy): domain Eukaryota; kingdom Metazoa; phylum Chordata; class Mammalia; order Artiodactyla; family Delphinidae; genus Tursiops; species Tursiops truncatus. Next base: position 156,973,976 of record NC_047035.1, on the reverse strand, counting down.
AGGTTTAACATTTATAAATAAAATCAGTTTTGCTGCATTAAAATATGGAGGCCTCATTTCCAGTAACTATGGACATTTGAAGGACCATGAACCAATAGATCTGAAATGCAGAGGGGCTTCCTGCATCCCTGGGAAGGTCCCCTGGGTTCCTCCTCTCTATCAAGGGTGCATTTATCCCTTCACCCACCCCCAGACTGGAGTTCCTTGAGGGCAGGACCTTGTCCTGTGCTCCTGGTCGATGCCATGGGCTCAGAGGGCACTCAGTAAACTTGTGAGTGAACACAACTTTATACTTCATCTACTCCAGATGGTGAAGTCTGAATAGTTTTACACTAAATCAGGTGTTTCACTGATTACAGGTCTTAAAGCAAACAAACAACTGAGAGAGGCTGTTGGGTTTCCGGAGAGAAGTGAAAAGCACCCACTTGACCTGGGCTGGAAGTCGCAGGAGGTGGTGGTTCTTGGTCTTCTGTCCAGCACAACCAGATGGACCAGGCCTGGACGGTCACGGAGCTGGGACAGCCTGGCGCTCGGTCTGCAGCGCCCAAACCCTCACCCTCTCATTGTCCTCTCCCATATCCTTCACGGTGTGTATCCACTTCTGAAATTATGAGGTTCACTGTCTATGTCCCGTACCCTTTCCCCTCCAGTGTAAACTCCATCAAAATGGAGACTGCATCTGTCTTGGTTACTGTTGTATCGTATCTCCTAGAACAGCATGTGACACATGCCAAATGAATGAATGAATGAAAGAATGAATGAATGAACAGCTGCACAAAACAAATCCTAATCTCCTGCTTGTGCTGTCACCCAAGCCCTGCTGAACATGGCCAGAACCCTGGCCACCATCATGACCCCTGGCTCATGTCATCATGAGGTCCCCAACGAGGGAACCTTGAGATGTTGCCTCTTGGTGGCAGGGAAGGTGACAGGGAATGAGCTGGTAGGAAGAACCACCAAACTAGACTCTAGCTGCAAGGACAGGAAACAGCGGCAAAGAGTCAAGAATCATAGTGATGCTCAGTGGGGAAGTTGCAGGTGGCTCTGCAGGGCTGGCCAGAGTGTCCCTGAATGGAATCCACAGAAGAAAAGGGAGGTGCAGGGCCAGCAGGACAGGGGACACGAGTTCCTGGTCCCCATGCCACTGAGCTAGAGGAGGAGGTGAGAAATCTCCCACCCAGAGCTCTGCCCCTGTAGAAGGACAACTGACAGGACAAGAAGACGGTCACTGGGGGCTGTCTTACAGCTGAAAATAGCTGCCGGAGGGGAACCTGGGGCATCTGTCTGTTTGGAGGCGTCTCCTGAAAAAGCAGATGGGTTTTTAGGTTACGTTTTATTTTTTCTCTCCCCAGCCAAGCAGCGCACATTCGACGCTGTGTGGCCAGAGGAGATGACGGTACAGTCGAGAAGGGGGATGCTAATGCACAAGGACCCATCAAGGAATTACTTCAGCAACAGGGCAAACAACTGTTTCCAACCACGATGGGGTTGAAAATCATCCTTCAAGAAACAAAAAGCTCCTACTCGGACCCCAGGACAACCCAAGCCCGTCAGCAGCTGGCCTCAGGCTCTCCCAGTTCCCACAGTGCCACTGAGTGGCCCAGAAGGAATCCTCCATCCAAGGTCCAGTTGAGCCAAGCCTGAGAAATATTCTTTCTGTGCAGACTTCAAACTACCCAGATCAGGGCCTCGAGAGTCAAGTGAATGTAAAAGGTCAGGGTGTCCAGGACAAAAGCCTGTGCCCAGCCTTTTCGGAAGCATAGCTTTGATTTTTCACACAGTCTTAGGGACCAAGTTTCTACAATCACCCTGAGCGGCCTGTGTAGGTATCTGACAATGCTTACTGTTAGCAAGCTCGTGAGGCCACAACACTCTCTGTCACTACACTTGAAGTTGACCTTCTCCAGTTTAACCTTCTGCCGAGATGGAAGGAACTTGCCAGAAATCTCAGTTATTTGAGCATTACTGTTGCCTCTCAACTGCATTAACCTTCTCCCGTAAGATGACTAAGGCAGGCTTTGATCTATTTGCTTGTTCCTCTCAGGCACGGCTCCACTCTCCCCTCATTCTCCCGAAGTGTGGCGGCCAAGACAGAACACACCCCTGCAGGGATGGGACCCGTTGTAGGAAAGGAGTGACTTCTTAGCTCACACTCAGCTCCCAACACGCATGTTACTACCTTTTTATCTACCAGAGGAGGCCCGACTCACTCGCTGTGGGTCAGCCCCTTGGGGCCTGGCTAGAGGAGACCCACCAACTGGGAGACACCCCACCTTTTAGGCCAAGCACGAGACCACAGACAGAAAGAACTCCCAACGGGCCATCAGAAGGGCTGGGTTGGGCTTCCCTGGTGCTGCAGTGGTTAAGAATCTGCCTGCCAATGCAGGGGACACGGGATCAAGCCCTGGTCTGTGAAGATCCCACATGCTGCGGAGCAACTAAGCCCGTGTACCACAACTACTGAGCCTGCACTCTGGAGCCCGCGAGCCACAACTACTGAGCCTGTGTGCCACAACTACTGAAGCCCGTACACCTAGAGCCCATGTTCCGCAACAAGAGAAGCCACCGCAATGAGAAGTCCGCATACCACAACCAAGAGTAGCCCCCGCTGGCCGCAACTAGAGAAAGCCCGTGCGCAGCAACGAAGACCCAATGCAGCCAAAAATAAATAAATTAATAAAAAAGAAAAGACAGAAGGTCCAGAGGCAGAAATGAGCTTGCCAGTGAGAAGAGGATACTGGGGAGAAGAGGCGGTATTACAGTTATGTAAGAGATGACCAGGTGATAGACAGCGTCAAAGATCAGGGTGAGGAATTTGGGCTTAACTGTTAGAATCCTATACCCTTAGGGTTGGAAAGGGGTCATTAGTCCAAACTATACCCAAAAGCAAGATGAAAAGCCCATGTTGGAAGCATTAAAGCCCTTCTGGCCTGAGGTCCCTCCGAACTCACTAAAGATCAGGTGATCAGTACAGAGGGACACAGCCCCACTTCTATCCACCCTCATTCTATGACCATAATAACCCTGAACTCATAACCTTCTCAATAGACGGTCCCCTTCCTTCTGTACCTGGAGCCTCTCGCTTGAGAGGATGCTACCAGCAAACACTGGTTCAAGCCCAGAGAAATGGATCATCCTAACAAAATCGAGAACTCTAAAATTAAACAAACAAACAAAAAATGCCATTCGGCTCTTCTAAGAGTTACCATGTGGCACTTTTCTGCAAGATACTGTGGAGGTTGAAACAAAACCAGAGGTAGAGAATGTGTCCCCTCTCTAATGCCTATAATCAGATCTTCCCACACAAGGAGCTCCTCCCTTCCCAGCCACAAAGGCCTCTAACTTTGCTCCAAGTGACGTGCTGACAATCTCGACATGGGATGCACGCAAGAGTTCTGGCAGGAAGGACAAGTCTTTAGCTCTGTTTCTGTACTGCTTTTAATTTCTATTTATTTATTGTCATCTTGGGCTTTCAACACCTTGGAACAAGATGTTTCCACGGCAGCAGGTGGAGGGCAAAGTTGATTGCATAAAGTTATAATTTTCAAGATCATGATAAAATAAATCCCCTGGTAAATTAAACAAAATGGTAATATTTGTCATATGCTTTTTAAAAACTAACAAGCAAGAATTGAGCATCTAATAAAAACATCCCCTTTAAGTGCAGACCATTAACGCTCTGTTGTTTTATCTTTGCTCTGTAGCTTCATAACAGTTTTTAGAACAGACTAAATATTAAGGTTTGCTGCACCCCTGAGTACGATGCAAAGCCTTTTACTTTTTCCAAGGTTAACCACATTTCAGAGCAACGTCCCAACGCCAGTGGTGCTCAAATGAAGGAATGCATCAGAATCAAGGAGAGAGCTTCTACAAACACAAATCCCAGGACCCTGCCCCAGGCTTAATGAGTCAGAATCTCTGCAAGGGAATCACAGGTTTTCCTCAGTTACACCCACAGTTAAGACAATGAAATTACTTTCTAACTGTGAATTTTCTCCTTTAATAAGCTCTGTAAAGAAAAATGCAAAGTATGAAAACATTCTAGTATTCCTAGCATAGGTTTTATATATGAAGCTCTCTTTTCAGAACAGAAAAGCTCCGTCAATGCACTCCAAAGGGGAAGAAAGGGCCCAGACTCTCAGAAAGAAGGTGGGAGACTGTTACCTTTCCACAAGCATCTAGGTGAGTCCACATTAGCTAAACTGGGTTCATTTCATTTCTTCCAACAAAAGCTGCTCAGGACTTGTGCCTCAGTCTGGTTCTCTAACAACGAGTGGTGAGAACATTCCTCAGTATATCCCAAATAATCCATAGCACATGCCCTAAATCAAACAACATGTCCTGAATCAAACACAAGAGGAACAAACACTGAGCTGCCGGACCCCATACTCTGATTTGGTGTTAAAGGGAGGTAAGGGCTAAAAGAGCAGCGATTAAGGCTGACTTCCTGGATATGAGTCAGAATAAAGTAAATTGGGGAGTGATTCTGAAGGGCTCTGAAGGTCAGGGAAAAGGACCTGAACATCTCTTAATTAACAAGCACGTAGCTGCCAAAGACTTTTGATCGTACAGAGCTTGGATTCGGAATTTCGGAGCCAGATTTCCAAGATTTGAATCCCAGCTCTACCGATTCCAGCTGTGGGACCTCGAGCAAGTGGCTCACCCTCTCTGGGCCTGAGCTTTCTCACCTATAAAATGGGGATAAAAATAGTACCTCTTCCACTGGGTTGTTCTGAGGACCAAATGACTTTGTGTATAGGAAACAGTATGTGTTTGTTAAATTAAGTAGTTCTGGAAGATGCATTTAAGGGAGAAAAACTGGATGGAGAGAAAAACACTGGGGAGGATACAGCAGAATCTGAGTCTATTGAACTGTATTTGGTTTTTTAAATGGCTTGAAGCATCAGCGGGCATCACCCTAATAAACTATATTAAGGAGGAGCTTCAAGGGACCATGATGATCTCCTGTGATGTGACACGGAGGGAAAGGCTGTGATGACACCAATGGACAAGGGAACGAAGGAGGGAATTGAGGGTGAAGGAGAAGAGCTTGGGCTGTGGATCCAGAGGCTGGGTTTGGATCTCAGCTGAGTGTTGTCGGGCAAATGACTTAACCTCTCTGGGTCTTACTTTTCTCAACCGTAAACATGGGAGCACTTTCAGGATGCCTCATGGAGCTGCTGTGAGGATTAAATGAGCAAATACAAAGTTATGTGCTATAATAAGAATTGTATAATAATAATATAATAGATATTGTCCATATAATAATCATGTCAAGCGCTTAGCAGGGATTCTGGCACAGAGTGAAAAGTCAGGAACACTGAGGTCATTGCTATGATGATGAAGAAAGTTAAATGTCTCCCAGGGTTTTAAAAAAGTCACAAAGGGTGAGAGGAAGCCAGCAACGTGGTTTTTTTTAATTTATCTTTTGCTCTCCCACTAAGTACTGTGGCAGGTGCTGGCGAGCCAGTGGTAAGTAAGCAAAGGAGAGCCGAACTTTGCCTTCACAAGAAACAAGTGATGCTCCAGGAAAGGTAGGATTGAACCTGGAAGGTCCTGGAAGGAAAGTTGCAGGGAGAATGTGTGACCGGGCTCTGAGCTAGCACATGGGTTTAGTCTTACAGACATTACAGACACAGACAAGATGTCATTATCACTGCTCTACACATGGCCCATCTGATGCTTGAGAAGCTGGGCTGCCCTTGGCCACAATGCTGGAAAGCTCCATGCTGGACTCAGAACCTGAAACCAAGCAGAACCCTGCAGGGTTTTCCCAGGGACCGACGTTCCTCCCCCACCCCCCTCCCCCGCCCTCACCGTGCCATGTGCCCTGCCTCTTGCTTGTAGAAAAGCTTTCGCCTCCTAGGCCTTCCCAGTGTTCCAAAGAGCAAATTTAACCAGAGAAGTGAGAAAATACAGAAACAAAGGAAAACAGTCACGCAAGACAAAATAATATTAGTTTAGCCATAAAACAAAGTCCAGGACCTTTAGCTCCTCCTCAAGGGCTACAGATAATATCCTGAGCCATATCCTTGACTTGTTTTGCAGATACTGAAACCCTCACCAGGTGGAAGAAGTTAACTGTGTGTTGACCACCAACACACAGACCCCAGACTGGTTGGAGCCAGAAACTTGATAACTGAGATTCCAGAAATATCACCCTGTTACCTCACCATTGACCAATCAGAGACCTGTGCATGAGCTGATCAGTCACCCTGCAACCCACAGGGTTAAGGAACCCTTAACCTTCCCTTTAAAACCCCTTCCCTGAAAGCAATCAGACAGTTCAGGTCTTTTGAGCCTGAGCTGCCCTTTCTCCTTGCTTGGCCCCATGCTGGGTGCCTTGCAATAAACGCTGTACTCTCCTTCACCACAACACAGTAGACTGGCTTTGCTTCCCATTGGGCCAGTGGATCCAAGTTTGGTTTGCTAACAATCCCAGTCCCTCCGCCCTGGCAGGCTGAGACCACCTGCCCCACTCCAACTATCTCCTCATGCCTCCAGCTCTGGGGCACCATATTCTCCCCAGGATCAGTCCCCATGAGCCCTCCGTGCTGGAGGCCTGGAACCAGGTGGTAACCGCTGCTCACAGAGGCAGGCCTTCCACCATCCAGAGATGTGAACGTGTTAGAAGTAGCTAAGTTAAAATAAGAACAGTCAAAATCAGCAATCAGAGGGGTCACAATGCTTAATAAGACCAGTTTGGGTCCTGTTCACTATGGTCCAGAGAAGAAATGCACTGAGCCTCTAACGGCCTCAGAAACAGAACACTTTGCTCCTCAAAGAAAAACACATCTCAGATCAGTCAGGTAAACAACACCTTAAGTCCTCCTCTCCAGGGGGAACGAGCAGTGTCCCTGCCGGAGCTCCCATGGGGCACCAGAGGTGTTCACAGCCCTTCACTGAGGACAGGATGACCTCTGCTTCATGAGGAGTTCGGGGATAGCGCACACAAGGTCCAGTCAAAGCTGTTGGTGCCGCATGGAAAATTAGGAAATGTTCCTATGCCGACCTGAGGACCTTTGGTCACAGTCCTATTCTCCCCCTTACTTAAAAAAAAAATCCAGCATTTGTTTTTAATTAACCATTAACCATTTTATTTTATTTATTTATTTTTGGCCGTGGCACGTGGCTTGTGGGATCTCAGTTCCCCGACCGTGGACTGAACCCAGGCCATGGCAGTGAAACCCCAGAATCCTAACCATTAGGCCACCAGGGAACTCCCAAAGTCCAGCATTATTATCAAAACTTACTACTGAAAAAGTAAAGAATAATCATCTAATTGCAAATACTCTGCTTAAAATAATGCTCAGCCCTCCTGGGATCCTAATTTCCTCACTTGGAAAGTGAAAGGGACTCCAGAGCTTGTGGGAGTGTAAACTGCAACCAAGTTTTGGAAAATTAATCTGACGACGTCTATTAAAATGGAAAACATACGCAACTTGATCCTGCAATCCCACTTGGCGGAATCTTTCTATCAAAATAAAAGAACCCAGTATGACAGGCTACATAGAGGAGGATGTTTAGGAGATGGAGGCAAAAGCAAAATAAAGACACAGAAACAACCCAAAAGTCCATCAACAGGGAAATGGTTCAGCAAGTCATGATAAAGAGGGCATCTGAGAGGGTGTGGTCCAAAAAAAAGGACTGTCTCAAAGTTTAATATACCACCATCATATATTGTAAGTATTTACTGAATTAATATATGAGTGAATAAATGAATGAATGGGGGAAAAATCATGATATATTCATATTATAGTATACGATGCAGATATTATAAAAAAAGAATGAGTTTCATTAGGCACAGCAGAAAGAAAAAGAGATTAGGAGGAAAAATGACTTAGGACAGGTCAACCTGTAACTGGCCTGACAGATCAGAAGACCCAAAATGGAAGCCTGAGGGTGGGATGGAGCGGGGGGTGAGTAAAAAGCAAACAAAACCAGGGCTGCTTTGCATCTGAGCCCCAGAAGGCTCAGGAATTCAGGATGCCGGATATCTCAGGTTGGACGGATCAGACCCGCGATTCTCTCTCCTGCCCTTAGAGCAAACCCAGGGGGAAAGCCTGAGATTCACTCTGCAGACAGATTGAATCAGGCAGCCTCAGACGTGGCTGAGGGGTCAAAGAAGCACTTCAGAGAAGACAGGTGACTGAACAAAGGCCCTGCCTAGCTCAGCTCCAGAACACTGACAGCCAAGCTCTATCCCCACCCAGCAAAAGACACACAGAGGTTTACAGCAGCTTTATTCATAATTGCCGCAACCAGGAGGCAACTAAGATGTCCCTCAACAGATAAATGGACAAGCAAACTGCGGGACATCCAGGCAACGTAATGTTTTTCAGCGTGAACAAGAAATGAGCTATCGAGTCACAAAAAGTCATGGGGGAACTCTAACGGCATATTGCTAAGTGAAGAAGCCAACCTGGAAAGGCCTGATTTCCAAGCCTTCCAATCATGGACTGCGTGATTCCAACTCTATGACATCCTGGGAAAGGCAAAACTAGGGAGACAGTGAAAAGATCAGTGGTTGCTGGGGTGCGGGTGGAGGGAGGAAGGGGGGAGGGAGAGCTGAACAGGTGGAGATCAGGGCATTTTTAAGGCGGTGAAACTACTGTATATGATACTGTAACGTTGGATACATGTCATTACACATTTGTTATCAATAAAATCCATAGAATGTACAACACACAGAGTAAACCCAATATAAACTATAGACTTTAGCTAATAATAATGTGTCACCATTGGTTTATCAATTGTAACAAATGTATCACACTGAGGCAAGATGTTAATAATAGGGGAAACCGAGGGTGAGGGTATATAGGAATTCTCTGTACCCTGCACTCAATTTTTCTGAAAACCTAAAACTGCTTAAATAAATAAATAGCTAAATAACTAAATGAATAAAGTCGGTTAATTTTTTAAAAACCTGCAATGAATCATGCCTACACAAGCACTAAAATGGCTAAAATTGTAAAAATACTGACAGCACCAAACATTGACAAGCAGCTAGAATTCTCTTACATTACTGGAGGTAGTAAAAATGGTACAATCACTTTGGGAAACAGTTAAACACACTACCTATGAAATTACCCAGCAATGTTCCCCCTCAGTATTTACACAAGAGAAATGAAAACACACATCTACACAAAGACCTGAATACAAATGTTTATAACAGCTTTAACATAACAGCTGCAAACTGGAAAGAACTCAATTGTTCATCAATAGGTGAATGGATAAACACTTTGTATATGTTTATACAATGCAATACTTTGCAGGCGTGAAGAAGGACTAACATAGCAGCATAAATGGAGCTCAGTAACATGGTGCTGAGTGAAAGATAGCAAACAAAGATACCAGACATATTGGATGATTTCATTATGTGAAGTTCTAGTACAGGCAGAAATAATTATAGTGAAAAAAAATCAGATCAGTGATTGCCTGGGACAGAGTGGAAGGGATTAACTGGGAAAGGACATTGGAGGTTTTCTGAGCTATGGAAACGTTCTGTACCTTTATTGGGCTGGTGATTATCTGGATGTGTACACTACTCAAAAACTCATAGAACCATACATTTTAAATGGATGCTTTTACTGTCTACAACTTGAACTCCGATAAAGGACATTAAAATTTAAAAGAGAAACAAGGTACTTATTAAATCTAGGGAAAACCAAAAAGGTACAAGACAGAAAATGTAATCCTAATATACTTTATGATTGTGCTGTGTATGTTATTCACAGAGTAGCAATAAGCAATCATGTAAGCACTGATCTCTGATTTAATCATTTAAGATGTGTGTGTGTGTGTGTGTGTGTGTGTGTGTGTGTGTGAGAGAGAGAGAGAGAGAGAGAGAGAGAGAGAGAGAGAGAGAGAGAGTGCGAGAGAGAGAGCATATGTATGTTTGTGGGATTAGATGAAACAGCTGAATCCTCTAGTTAGTACAATGTCAATAAATGATGTTCTAAAACAAATGAATCAAGATATAGCAATAGAGATATTTTGTTTAGAAACTTGGAAGTAAATAGCAGAAGAAACAGTTCAAGGAGTTTAAAATGTATCCTCTTCGGAAGAGAAAATCAGAGTACTGGGGGAAAGGGACAAATGAAAACTATTATTCATTTTAAACCTAGTCTTACTATTTGATCTTTGAAACGACATAGAAGTATCCTGCTTTGATAAAAGTAAAGTTAAATTTAAAAATAAAGGGCTTCCCTGGTGGTGCAGTGGTTAAGAATCTGCCTGCCAACGCAGGGGACATGGGTTCGAGCCCTTGCCCAGTAAGATCCCACATGCCGCGGAGCAACTAAGCCCGTGCACCACAACTACTGGGTCTGCGCTCTGGAGCCCGTGAGCCACAACTACTGAGCCCATGTGCCACATCTACGGAAGCCTGCACGCCTAGAGCCTGTGCTCCGCAACAAGAGAAGCCACCGCAATAAGAAACTTGCGCACTGCACCGAAGAGTAGCCCCTGCTCGCCGCAACTAGAGAAAGCCCGCACACAGCAACGAAGAACCAATGCAGCCAAAAATAAATAAATAAATATATTTTAAAATAAATAAATAAAAATAAAGACCCATAAAAATGTTCATGATGTACTACTAAGTACAGGAAGCTAGTTTCAGTGTAATGTGAATATGCTGTAGCTTTCATTTAAAACAACATAAAAACTAAGCATATACGTATATGAATTTATGAGTGGAAAGAAAAGTGAAGACTGGGAAACGACAAAATTTTAACATTAGCTACACCAGAGGGAGAAATGAAAGATTATCAAGGTGATGCCATAGATATTAACTTTTTCCATATTGTACATTTCTATGTCACTTGATGTGTAATAATGAATGTATATTAATTTTTCTATTAAAAAAATTAACAAAAACAGCAAACACTGAATACAAGGGATTAAACAGGGTAACATCTACGGATCCTACAGGTCTAATATTGTAAGAGTGCATGACTCCTGCCCAACTTCTACTAGAAGTCCAGACGTCCCTGATTACTGTAATGTGACATGTATCTCAGATGCGGCCACATGCACTCTTGGCAAATCTTTTAAAACCTCAAGTGAAGACATCTATGGATTCTAATCCAATTTGACTGACCATATACAAGCATGTAAAAAGCAACCGCCTTGGCTTCCCTGGTGGCGCAGTGGTTGAGAGTCCGCCTGCCGATGCAGGGGACGCGGGTTCGTGCCCCGGTCTGGGAGGGTCCCGCATGCCGCGGAGCGGCTGGGTCCGTGGGCCATGGCCGCTGGGCCTGCGCGTCCGGAGCCTGTGCTCCGCGGCAGGAGAGGCCACGGCAGTGAGAGGCCCGCGTACCGCAAAAATAAATAAATAAATAAATAAAGCAACCGCCTCCCAGATTTCCATGAGCTGAGAAACAGAGGGCTGCTACAGAGCAGACACCAGCACACAGTGAGCCGTGAATGAAGGGAAGGAAGGTTCTGGAAGCCAGGAAAACTAGGCACAGGTCATGTGCCCATGTAGGCATGGCCCTGGATACCCTACCTGCTATGCTAGTTAATTTTCACAACCATAAAGAGTGTGATGAAGGCTCAAAGGAGTTCGAGATAAGCAGGAAGCCCCCATCTCTGGCACTCTCTCCTCCAAGAAAATTCACTGCCAGCAGCATTGGCCTCCCCTGGATCAAGAGAGTCGGTTTTCTAAGCGAGATAAACTCTCCTGCACAAAAGGAAGGGAAGAAGGCAGGCACATTTTGGCTACTCCCATCTTGGGCTCATCATCTCTGAAGCAAGGAACATGCCAGCCTGACGGGCGCCCTGATGGTACCTGTCCCCTGCCACAGCCCTCACTGCTGTGGGCCAGGCTCTTTCCTGATCTTTCCAACACATCCCACTCCTGTGTCCTCACCTCTCGTCAGGCTAATGCAGGAAGAGAAAGCTCCTTCCTCCTTAGCTTTCCAAAACCTAAGTTTTCTGGCCAACTCAGGTTTAACTGACTTTACAAATGCCTCCCTGACCACTCTGGCCACACGGCTCTCCCTTCCTCCCTCCTTTTGGGGGTTAAGTACAAGGGCCCAGGAACCAAATCCAGCTCGCCACGTCCACGTGCAGGAAGATGGAGCAGACATACTTTTCCCTACCCCTCCTGCTGAGTATAACCAATATCCCTGGACATCTGATAGAAAACGAACATCAGAAGATGCTGCAGCGGAGGGGGGATGCAGGCTGGAGAGGGACCTTGGGATCCAAGGAACATGATGGTGATGCATTCCCTGAGTTTTCTTTATGCCTCATCTATCCCAGATATAGAGCTGGAAAAGGTGGCAACTGGAAACGCCAACAGGTGCAAACTAAAAAGGCCCGAGGAAAGCCTGTCAAAGGATCAGGAAAGGGTCCTTGGCAAGACAAGGCATGCAGACAACAGCCACACAACTCCAGCAAAAAAGCACAGGAAAAATGGTGGCCTACCATCGGCCACCCCAGCAAAAACCGAGTGAGGAGCCTGAACGTCCATCCTTGCAAGACTGTCCCAAGATGCCCCAATACCTGCACCAGGTGGTGTCACAAAAGGCCAGGTGGGGAGTTGAAACTTTTGTCCCTGCTGGCCAATAACAAGGCTTGTCCCCGCCAGCCTCCACCTCGGGCAGCTCAGTGGAGACCACGCAGGAGGCTACACTTTTCCCCCCCACCTGACAGTAAGGGCAGCTGCCTCCCAGGTGTCAATGGAGGCCCAGTCCAACCTGGACTTCTCCCTACAACTGCCAATAGTCAGGCAGCACCCCTCCCCTTCTCCTGCCAGGGCAGTGTCAGCAAAGCCATCTAAAACAGAAGGTTTAAATAAGATTCAAAGTCTCATAATATGAAAATGTCCAGTAATCTAAACAACAACCACAACAAAACAAACTTCTAGAACTCAAAGGAAGTTCAGCCAGGTCGCAGGATAAAAGAAATACTTGCAAAAATCAATTGTACATAGTCCTATATACTACCAGTGAATCCACGGGCACCGATAATTAAACTACAGTACCATTCACAGTCACACACAAAATGAAATACTTAAGTATAAATCTAACAAGACATGCGCAGGGCTTGTATCATGAAAACTACACAATGCTGATTAAAAGACTCAAAAAAGATCTCAATACATGGAGAGACATACCATGTTCATGGGTTGAAAAGTCCACATGGTAAAGATGTCAATTCTCCCCAAATTGATACGCTGGTTAACACCGTGCCAAAATCCCAGCAAGATTTTTTGTAGATGGAAACAAGATTATTCTAAAATGTATATGAAAGGGAGCAAAGGGACTAGGATACAGCTAAAAACAATTTTGAAAAAGAAGAAAGTGGGAGGAATAACACTTGATTTGAAGGCTTACTGTCTAGCTGCAGAATCAGAACGGTGTGATACAGGCGGCGCTGTGGGCACGCAGATCCACGGAGGACAGAGAATGCAGGGATAAACCCTCACAACTGATTGCTTTAAACAAAGGTCCAGAAGCAATTCAGTGGAGAAAGACAGTCATCTAAACACATGGTACTGGTGCAACGGAAGCGAAAAGCAAAAAAGAAATCGAAGCAAAAGGCAACAACAACAAGGTGAACCTTGAGCTGAGTCTCAACCTTCTACAAAAATTAACTCAAAATGGATCATGGAGTTAAATGTGAAAGTTAAAATAGAAAACTTTTAGGGAAAAAAACCCAACAACAACAACAGGAGAAAAAACTTCAGGACCTAAAGCTAGGGAAAGAGTTCTTAGACGTTACAGCAAGAGCATAATCCATAAGATATATATATATATATATATATATATATATATATATAAAATTTAGACTTCAACAAAATTAAAAGGTTTTGCTCTGTGAAAGACCCTGTTAAGATAATGAAAAGACAAGCTACAGAGTCGGAAAAAACACCTGCAAACCACATATCCAACAAAGGACTACTATTGGGACTATATAAAGAACTTTCAAAACTCAACCAATCCATGGGGGTTTGGGATTAGCAGATGCAAACCAGTATATATAGAATGGATAAGCAACAAGGTCCTATTGTATAGCACAGGGAACTATATTCAATATCCTGTGATAAACCATTATGGAAAAGAATATGACATGAATATATGAAAAGAATATATATATAACTGAATCACTTTGCTGTGTAGCAGAAATTAACACAGCATTGTAAATCAACTGTACTTCGATAAAATATTTAATAAGATTTCAAAAATTACTTCTTTCCTCAAAGTTAATGAACAGATCTCCCAGAAGCAAGAAACGCAAATTGCCGTGCTGTGGGGTTCCTCATCTTCTGGCCATCACAGCCCCAAATCTGCCTATCACGCTAGCCGCTCAATCTCCTACTCCACTGAAAGGCTGTTGCTAATTAATATATTCTGGGGAAAAAAAAAAAAGATGAATGGTAATATTTAACATAAATGATGCCAACGTCAACAGTGGGGATTTCTAGACAGGCGGGATGGTGAGTGTTTTTCCTCCTTTTGCTTATATACTTTTCCTAATTTGCTTTCTGTGAGCACAGATTGCTTTGGTCATTACAAAAAGAAATAAAACATTTCAAAACAAAACAATAGCACCAGTTAGTCCAAGGACTTAAAAATTATGCTTCCTTTGGTGCAAAAGTAACTTTACTGCAAAATACAAATGTATTTTCAACTAATAACTTTATTCCAAATCCTACTGGCTCCATGTTGCCATTGAGGGAAAATATCTTCCAGTCACCATGCTAATGAGAGGCTCCTGGTGAAATGCTTAGGTGACTATGACACACCTTGAACTCCTATGACCAAACAGAGACAATTTTGAGAAAGCAATCCCCAAACTAAATGTCCTGCTCCTACCTCCCCTGCCCCACCCCCCAAACACCCATTCTATGTATTACTTAGTTAGAGGATTAAATGAGCTCATATGTGTAAAGAGTTTAGACATTTCCAGTGTCTGCAGAACTGGAAGCATCATTAAACGATTACCGTCATTATTGTACAGGATAATTGAAGTGTTGTTATTCACTCAATTTTGAAACATTATGTAAGAAATACAATCATTCAGTTTGCTCATAATCCCTACTTTCCTAATATGAAAACTAATTTCACTTCTTCGTATCTCCTTACCAACTTTTAACTATATCGTGAACACACACACACACACACACACACACACACACACACACACACACACACACTTTTCCTCAGAGAATCCCCTTTCAAAGAGGGGCAAAGAACTTGAACCATTTCCTTCTGGAAACCATACCTGACAGAATCAATTACTCAAATATATTTTCGTACTTAGATTGAGATGGAATACAAAAAGTGAAGAACCTCAATCAAGTGTCAAAAACAGTGAGTTGAGTTCCTTCTGCTTAAAACCATCAATGGGGCTTCCCTGGTGGCGCAGTGGTTGAGAGTCTGCCTGCCGATGCAGGGGACACGGGTTCGTGCCCCGGTCCGGGAGGATCCCACATGCCGCAGAGCGGCTAGGCCCGTGAGCCATGGCCGCTGAGCCTGTGCGTCCGGAGCCTGTGCTCCGCAATGGGAGAGGCCACAACAGTGAGAGGCCCGAGTACCGCAAAAAGCAAAAAAAAAACAAACAAAAAAACCCATCGATGGCTCTGGTCACCTGAGGGCATCCTGCCCCATCCTCTCCTGCCTCTGCCCTCCCACCCTCCAGGAACACTCTCTCTTCGCTCTCAGGCGTCCTACAAGCCAGTCCTGCTCAGAACACCCTCTCAGTCCCCTCTCAGCTGCTTCTACGAACACTTAAAACCCACCTCAACCGCTGTCTCCCCCGACCTCTTGCCTGAGAACCCCCGGGTCTGGGCCCTGCTGCACTGATGATTCGTCGGGAAGGCGTTGACCGCATTGCGCTGTGTTTTAATGATTTGGGCACATGCCTTTCTTATGGCTGATTCTCCCTGGTCAGTAGTTTCCAACACAATAATGCTATGGCTGGCACTCGAAGTCATGAGTCACATGTGTCTTCCTATATTATCAGAGAAGTAGCCCCAGAGCACGTCCATGTTGGTTTCTGCATGGGGAACGGGCCATGAGGGTGTGAGGACCACCTAAGGGGGGGGTGGGATGCAAGGTACCACTGCTTTATCACGGTCTCTATGTAGGCTAGGTTAAAGCTTACAAAGAGACTAGGATCTAACCTGTAGGGAAAAGCGGGTGCCCAGCTACCTTTATTCCTGCCAGCCATCAAGGACGGAGGCACCAATGCCACACACCATCCTAGTCAGGCCTCGAGACAGATAGAGGGACACTCATTCTATATAGTAACCACATCCCCTGGAGACACCATCTCCAAAGATGAACTACTGTCATAGATTTGCCTTACAGGACTCACGTGGCCAAGACTAGACTAATTATAATTTTTTTTTAATGCAATGACACCAACCACAAAGAACCTCTATAAAAGTCTTCTTCTGTCAACAGAATCACGGAAATTTTAGGTCTATAGGTGTTTTGGAAATCAAACAGCTCCAGCCTTCCACTGCACAGGGGATGAACTAGCGTTCAAAGTAAATGGAGCTGCCCAAGGTGCTCCCACCATGTCCTGAACAGAAGAACCACCTTCCTCTCTCCGCCAAGGTCGTTGTCTTCTTCTACTAGGACGATGGGAGGAAAGCCAGCTGTCTCTTGCCCCTGATCCAGTGAACTTCCTGATACAGCCAGGGCACGATTAAACTCACAGGTTAAAACTCAACTTCAGGGCTTCCCTGGTGGCGCAGTGGGTGCGAGTCTGCCTGCCGATGCAGGGGACACGGGTTCGTGCCCTGGTCTGGGAAGATCCCACATGCCGCGGAGCGGCTGGGGCCGTGAGCCATGGCTGCTGAGCCTGCGCGTCCGGAGCCTGTGCTCCGCAACGGGAGAGGCCACAACAGTGAGAGGCCTGTGTACCACAAAACAAAACAAAACAAAACAAAAACCAAAAAAACTCAACTTCAAACAGCAGACATATGAACACACCAGGGGAGGCCAATCCTTCCCTCTGCCCAGAAGTTACTTCTGTTCCTCAATGAGGCTTCTCCATAACCCTTGAAGGTGTTTTGTCATCTCTTTTCCGGCTCAGAGTTTTGAAGTGGAAGCTCACTGAAAAGAGCTCACAGGGGCATCCCTGTGAGGTCCAAGGAGGAGGGAACATGGAAGGCAAAAGGCCACCATCTTGTCACAAAGCATCGAAGAGCTAAGGAGAGTCTTAAGATGAATAACATCATTTTCACCACTGTATCCGAGTTCCCTTTTTATCAGCCTCTTAATGGTCCAGCCTCAGACACGAAGTGCCCAGTAAAGTGGGGAAACAAGGCATTATCAGGATAACCTGGGGCAAAAAGAAACTCAAATGACTTGAAGCGTCCAGGGAATTGGGGGTGCAGGCAGGATGGGGTTCATTCGTTGGGCAGGTAGCAGAGATGTGTTCTCAGGGGCGGGGCTGAGCCTCCTCACCAGGAAGCAGACATGTGTGGCCAGAGTAATCAATGATTAGTTTCCAGAAACCAAAGAAACAGGTGAGGGCAGGGCAGCTGCAGGAGGGGGAATGGTAGAGCTTCAAAGTGGGAAGGAAGCTCTTCAAGGCCCCAGGAAGCCTCTGTTGCATTCCTTCCAGGGATGGGCAGAAGCCTGTGGCTAGTAGTTTAGATGGTATCTCCCAGGTTCTCTGCACTTGGATGGGGTCCAAGGGTCCAGGGCCTCATTCTCAGCTCTGGAATGCACCGCTGAGCAGCCAGCAAATGGTAGTGATCAGGACACTGGGAACCAATGCCTACATTCAACTTCTGGTCCTGATACTTTTTGAGTGACCCTGGACAAATTACTAAATCTCTCTGTGCCTCAGTTTCCTCATCAGTAAAATGGAGATCTCGTAGGTTTGTTGTTTGGATTTATATACAAAGTACTTGTGAGAGTGTCCTGTATATATTAAGTGCCACGTAAATGTTTGCTCTTATTATCATTTCCCTCAGGGGTTCTCAGGTCTTGACTCCTATTAACCAAACTCACAGGAAACTGATGTATAAGCCAGAAAGTCAACACATAATTTTGAACTGAGACTTATAACCAAGGAGATGGGAAAAGTCAGATCAATTGGATAGTATATTTTCATTCAAGTAAGAAAAGTCTACTTAAGAAACCAGATGAAGATTAAAAGGTTGCTTTCTGAGCCCAAAGTCAAATCATCCAACTGAGTGGTCAAGGAGAAAAGAAAGACTGAGTCATCTTTCCAGACCTGAGATGTCCTTGCCAAGAGGACTGACTCTTTACGCTCAAACTCCTCCTTTTTGATATTCCATTACATGTTAAGGATTGGGAAAGTTGGGGGTTCAGCTTATTCACAGTAAGATAGCGGGTCTTTCTGGGAGGCAGATGACAGAAAAGGGGACTCCTCAGCACGGGGAAGAGAAAGCACCCAAGAACCAGGGGGGTGCCCACGGAGAAGGGGAGAACACCAAGATTCTCCAAGAGCAGCTGCACTGAGGACAGCAGACATAGTGCCACACTGCTTACAGCAACGCTACAGAAAGTTTGTGACCTTGAAACCGGAAGCCATCTGCCCATCTCCGCTTTGTCAGCTGGCCACCCTGCCATGACCCCCGAGGTCAGGCTGGTGAGCTTCTCTTCCCAATCGGAATTCAGGGACCTCAAGTTGGTGGCTTTACATCAGCCGTGTTGGGAGTATCTACCCCACAGAAGTGGGTAAAGGCTACAAGAGAGCCGGTTGTTAAACACTGGCCAGCACACCACTGGTCTGCTTCACCACCACTTGCTGAAATAGCCCTTATGGAAGCCAAACGACTTCACTGTCACTAGATCCAAAGGATACCATCTAACCTTTATTTTTCTTGAACTCTCCAGCATGTTGACAATCAATCACTTCCTCCCTCCCAAACCTCTTCTCCTCCTAGATTCTGAGACTCTCTGCTGACTTTTCTTTTGTTTCTAAGCACATTTTCTCAGGCTCTACAAGATTCCCTTCCCCCACCAGGCCCTGTCATGTTGGTGTTCCCACAGTTCTCTCCCTGGTCATTGCACTGTGTCCTTTAAGACACAGCTGGGCCATTGCTTCCTCCAGGAAGACCTCCCTGAGCGGTCTGGTCTGGGTGATGCCCATTTCTAGAACATTCCTGTCCTTTCCGCCATCACAGGTGAATGTCCGTCTACTTGTGTAATCCCTCCTGCTGGAGGGTAAGAACCTGGAGGACAAGAACTTGGAACCACAGCAAGAACAATAAAACCAATAATGACAAACGGCTGTTCCTGGCGCTCATGCTCTACCTGGCACCAGCCCAAGGGCTTTGCATAGATTATTCCATTGACTCTTTATGCCAACCCTATGATTTCTCCCAGGAGACACCTGACACGCGCAGAGTTGGAATAAATTGCCGAAGATTACACAGACCAATGAGAACCTTGACGGGCAGGCATGGAAGCCGATGTCCTCAACCATTGCCCCACGGTGGCTCTTCCAGTTGGTGCAGCCCAAGAATTTGATTCAACGTATGTATGAGGAACAAAGAGAGGAACGGAGAGGCAGGGGATCTGGTAAAAGTAAATGTCCTGTTATTTCAATACAAGTTTATGTTTATAACATTGTTGAATAAATGAAATGGCCCCTAACTCCAATTTACTTGGTTCTTTACAACTGCCATTTTTCAGGCCAATGGGGCTGGATTTTTATACAGTAAAACACAACCGATGGTTCCTTCTTATCACTGGCTTAGTGAAAGTATTAGTACAGCATGGAAGAAGGAAAAATGTTACTGACAACATGATCTTAAATCTTTCGACACAAACAGCAAAACACTGTACACTACGAAAATGGGCTACGAATTCCATTGGTCCATTGTCTCCAGGTATTTTCTCTAGTGAGTCTGTTTTGTTCTGTTATTGAATCTCAGGTTACTCCCCCCAAAATAAAATAAATAGTGCCCTGTGGGTCTGAACTCCTGTTAGTTTTAAAAGCAAAAGCATCTTTGTGTTTGGGTAGGAAAGAGCCGTGATACACCAGAGCAATCTGCAAAATTGGACCTTGCTTCGGATCCTGGGGGTGACTACAGGCTGCCAGGCACCTGCCAGAAGGTTTGTGCTGTGTGTCTGCGGCGGAGGCAGCACGTGCTCCGGGATGCTAAGAGAGCACACACAGCGCAGAGAGATGTGCCTGGGAAATTAACACAATGCTAAATGGCCCAGGAGGTTTTCCGAACTCCTCTCATTACAAAGCCCACAATGTCTCTCAAGAGCAATCTTCCCTCTAAGGTGATGCTGTGGGATAGTTTACTAGAATGTGTGCCATCAGCCCTGGAGTCTCCTCACCAATGGAGGGAACGGGACATGTGGGTGATGGGTTTTTACTTGGCTTTAAAGCCCAAGAGGAAATGGGGGGAAGGGAAAGAGGGAAGAGAGACAGAGAAGGAAGGAAGGAAGGGAGGGGAGGGAGGGAAGTGGAAAAGGAGGAAGGAAGAAAGAAGGAAAGAGAGAGAGAGAGAAAGAGGAAGGAAGAAAAAGGAGGAAAAAAGAAAAAGGGAATGGAGAGAAAATAAAAGTCAAATCACTGGGAACGTCTACTCTGTCCAGGCTGAAGACCTTCCCACACCAGCCTTGTGTTGGGTCCCAGGAATGGGGTCCCTGAGATGATCCCTAAAGTGTAATTCACCAAGGCCTTGACTTCAATCCCTTCCTTTAAGAAGAGAACGACTACACGCATCTCTTCTCACTGAGCACCACTGCACGCTCACTGAGAGCCGGGGTTTGTCTGTTTTTCCGTCTAACTGGGAAGACCGAGCTCACAGGGTTGCTCAACTCCCTGTGTCATACAGGTGAAGCGTATTGAGTCACACGTCATGCGTGCGACGCGACCGAGGATGTGCTCTCGTATGGACAGCAACTCTAAGAAGTTCACTCCTCTGGCACCATCACCACCCGAACGAGAGTTAGTAGGTGTCAAGTGCTCTCTAAGCACTCCCGGGTTTTAGGGAACCAATACATAACATCTCTTCCTTCTCCTGCTAAGTTTAGAAACAAGAGAAAATGAGTCAGAGGAGACACACACCGAGGATGGAGATGAAAACGTGAGCTCTGTTCCTGAGAAGCGAATTGGACCTTGAAGGTGGCTAATACTGGCCCCTTATTTCTGCAGCCCAGCCCTCCGAGCACTGGCCCCGAAGCCCAGCGGCAGGCTCTGCTGAGGCAGGATCAGAATGCACGTCCCCTGAGGACACATGAGGCCCAGATGGGGCCAGGCCAGCGCTCAGGCCCCCCCTCCCTCCGGGCTCTCCGTCACCCCCTCGGCTTCTCCTCCCAGGGGAAGGGCGTGGAGAGAGGCAGGGCAGAGCCTCAGGCGAGCAAGCCCCGGGGAGGCGTTTTCCCATGTCAACCTCAGAAACGCTCTACCAGGTAGGACTTCCAGATCTCCCTTTACCACTGACGGCAAGGCTTACAAAGGTGTGGACAAGGGTCCAAGGTCACCCAGGCAAGAAGGGAAGCAGGATCTGCACCAACCCTGCCCGACGTCAGCGCCTGTGCTGCCAGCCCTACCCCAGCAGTGAAACTGAGGCTCCAGTGATCAGATAGTTTGGCCAAACACCGCATATCCGTAGAAGAAGGAAGAGCAAAGACTAAATGCAATGCTATTTTCTGATCAATCATGTAGATCTTTTCATTTAATAGTTTCGTTTCTCTAACCTTCTATCATCCAAGGAGAAAAATGAGCCTTGACTGATCATTAAAGATTTCATTTGCAAAGTGATTCTGCCGTCATTAGAAACCATTCCACATAGCTGTGTATGACCTCTATGTATTTTCTCTCCCTCGGAGGTCAGGAGTTAGAGACTTGTCTGGGCCACAAAACTGTGAAAGGGCTCCCACACATCTAAGCACACCTCAGAGTTTTCGGATTCCTCATTTTAAACTCCCCCAGACCTCCCTAAAAATGATCAGTTCACGAGATTTCACACTACTCTCCCCGTTGGCATAGGATGTCAGCAGAAGAGCTAGTGACTTTCTAGGACTATTGGAGAAGGTTTTGAAGGTAGAAACGTGGAAGGAGGGGGAAGAAAGATGAAGAATACACAGAAGATGGACCTAGAGATTGTCATACTGAGTGAAGTCAGACAGAGAAAGACAAATACCATACGATATCCCTTACACGTGGAATCTAAAAAAATGGTAGAAATGAACCTATTTACAAAACAGAAACAGAGTCACAGGTGTAGAAAACAATAAATTGGATAAATTGGGAGATTGGGATTGACACATACACATTACTATATATAAAATAGATAACTCGTAAGGGAACTAGTTAGCACAGGGAACTCTACTCAGTACTCTGTAATGACCTATATGGGAACAGAATCTAAAAAATAGTGGATATATGTATAACTGAGTCACTTTGCTGTACATCTGAAACTAACACAACACTGTAAATCAACTATACTCCAATGAAAATTAATTTTATAAAAAAGAGTACACAGAAAATGGAACTAATACAAAAAGGTAATTATTTGCTGAGCATATACCACAGGTCAAGTACTGTTGCTGCTGTTTTATGGATATTAATTCAGCTAATCTCACGCTAACCTTCAGGATAAGTGCTACTATTAGCCCATTTGTACAGATGGAGAAACTGAGGCACAGAGACGTGAAGTAATCTGATCGCTCGGTCTGTGAGTAGGTGAACCTGAATGTGCACCAGGCAGGCCTCAGGGCCTCCCCTCGACCACCAGGTCACACCATCTGACCACCAAGCACGGACACCCACCGGCCTTCAGAGGGGAAGACAGCCTCTTCCCTTAACCCTTCTTCCCACTCGTCTTCAAGGAAAGGAGGGCAAGTGAGATGGAAATTCACTGCCCTTAGTTGAGGAGTGAAGAGCAAGGCTCTACATTACTGCTAAGTTTCAGAGATTTCTTCTCCCCTTTGTCAGTGGTCAGCTGGGTTACCGAGCCCTGGCCTGGCCATCAGATACATGAAAAGGTGCCCAACATCACTAATCACCAGGGAAATGCAAATCAAAATCACAATGAGATACCATCTCACACCTGCTAGGATGGCTATTATCAAAAAGGCAAGAGATGACAAGTTCTGGAGAGGATGTGAAGAAAAGGGAACCCTCATACACTGTCAGTAGGAATGTAAATTGGACAGCCGCTGTGAAAATCAGTGTGAAGTTTTCTTAAAAAACTGAAACTAGAACCATCATATGATCCAACAACCCCACTCCTGGGCACGTACCCAAAAGAAGTGAAATCAGGATCTCAAAGAGCTATCTGCACCCCCCTGTCAACTGCAGCATTATTCACAACATCCAAGACATGGAAACAATCTAATGTCCATCAACGGAAGAATAGATAAAGAAAATGTGGTAGATGTGTACAATGGAATATCATTCCGCCACTAAAAAATTAAGGAAATTCTGCCATTTGCAACAAGATGGATGAAACTTGAGGCCACTATGCTAAGTGAAATAAGTCAGACAGAGAAAGACAAATGCTATATGATCTCACTTATCTGTGGAATCTAAGAAAAGCTGAACTCATAGAAGCAGAGACTACAATGGTGGTTGCCAGGGGCTGGGGGCAGGTGGGGGACATGGGGAGATGTTGGTCAAAGGGTAAAAACTCTCAGTTATAAGACGAATACATTTGGGGACCCAATGCACGGCACTGGAGTGTAAGTAAAAGGCTCTATTTAATAATACTCTATTATATACTTGAAAGTTGCTAAGGGAATAGATCTTAAATGTCCCCACTACAACAGCATAAAACCTGGTAACTACATGAGGTGATGGAGGTGTTAACTAACCTTATCGTGGTAATCACTGCACGATATATACGTGTATCGAATCACCACTCTGTACACCATCAACTTACACAATGCTATATGACAATTATATCTCAATAAAGCTGAAAAAACAAAGAACCGGCCCATCCCAAGAGTAAACGGGCATTCGGTCTCTGGGGTGGCAGGCAGGAGTCTGACTTACGGGGACAGCACTGGGCTTGAATGTTTGCAAAAGGAGCCTCAAGTTCCTCATCTTCAAAATGAGTGAGATATTATCTAACTCCCAGCATCCTTCCGGGGATGAAAAGAGCTCATTTACACAACGCGCTTAGTGCTCAGTACTTGACATGCTGCAGGGAATCGGTGAATGGGAGCCGTTATCATACAAACGGCAGGGGTGACACAGAATGTGTGTATCCTCCGGGCTGGCTCGGGTCTAGGAGTAGATCAGGGGCTGGATGGGCAGGACGTTTCCCACACTCAAACATCGAGTTAAAACCCCTGCCTTCCAGCAGAAGCCTCGCCCTGGGAGGACCGACCACGGTTTTCACAAGTATCTGGAATTGGAGCCAAAGCCCTCAGCGACTGCTGTGCTGTCTTAAGAACCTCAGGGCGAGCTCAGCCAAGCACGTTAAGGGAAACGGGCAGAGCAGGGCAGTGTCGAGAAGAGCTGGTTTATTTATGAATTATCCCACATCCTAGTCTCTCTGAGACCCAGATCTGCCTCTGGATGCTGTTCTATTCGTGAGGCGTCCCCGGGGTAGAGAGAAAGCAATGCGTGGGTCAGAGGACCCGGGATCCGAGGTCCAGTGGTCCCTTCCCTGCATGACCCTGGTTTAGTCACAACCCCTCTGCTCAGCTGTGAAATGAGGATAAAGCACCTGCTTTCACTCGGAGTAAAGAGCTATTCTGGTTACTTTCCACTCCAAGTTGCACGGCTGAGAAACAGAGAAAGCGTTTCCGTTTGCCCTTTTCTCCACACTTCCATCTGCCCCTAGCAGTCAGGACTCCGGCTACCCCTGCGATGCCCACGTCTGCCCTGTGGCTCCCAGCCCCCTGCCTCTGCTCAGATCCCTGCAGGCTGGCCGAGCACAGCTGCTGGAATCAGCCCCTCCAGTCCTGGGCCCCAGGGAGAGGCCAGGCTGTTTTCTTTTGGTTTCCCAATAACTGCTGTTTCCAAGGCTTCCCTGCCAAAGGGAGAGGGAGGGAGGCGGCCACAGAGAGCCATGGCCAAGGGCAGCCCAGGGTGGAGGCAGAACTGCGGGCCACAGGCCACGTGCTCTGCACCTCTGCCGGAGGGCCTCCCCACCTTCACCGCCGCCCTTCATCAGCTCCCTCCTGAGAACTCCCTCGTCTGAATCGCTCCTCTGAAGGCAGTGGACGGGAATCACATTTGAGAAGTTCTGCTTGGGACACAGCATCGGGGATGGAGGAGAGCTGCTGGGCGTCAGAGGGGGGGCCCGTGAGTGGCCTAGAATCACCAGGTGCTGGAAAAGGAAGGGTGGCCGGGAGCAAAAGGATGTTGACAGGTGGGCAGGGTGAGCAGACACCAAGGCAAACACTACCTTTTGCCCGGGGCCAGTTCTGACCAAGGCACGTGTGTCTGTCCGCCTCTCTCTTATACACAGACACACAGAGACACGCACACACGCACACTCACACACAGCTTCTTCCCACTCTCTCACCCTGCATTAGAAGCCACGTGGTTCACAGGGAGGGGCCCTGACCTAGGAACCCAGACACCTGGGTTCTGGCCCCAGGTCTACCACGTCCTGGTCCCATGGCCTTCATCTGTCCAGAGCTCAGGGCTTTTTTTCTCTGTAAAATAAAAACATTGTACCGGATCAGATCAGTATTCTCCAGAGTGGAGCTCCATGTACACCAGTGTCCAGGAAAAAGGATTCTGAGATTGACGACGTTTGCAAGCCCCTCGCACTCCAGTACCGGCGCACCCCCTCCTGGTCCTGGAGAGTCACGCCCTTCACTTCCCTGTACCCCTGACACATGATACATGAATATACATTTGGACAGTTATTTAGAATCTGAATCCCTAGAAAGGCTCACCAGTTATAGGTGGCAAATTATTACTATTCTCAGGAATGAGTCACCTGGAGATAATTAAGACTGACGCTCAAATTCCTGATACCCCCTGAACAGCATCAAACAAGAGCTTCTAGAAAGTCCTCCCGAGAAGCTAACCACACAGATGATGTCACAGGTGAGGCAGAAATTCAGTTTCCCGTGTGTCAAGCACTCGGCTCACTAGTCAAATAGTCACTGTATGGTACATATTTTAGCTGATTACTGATTACTGTCCACCGTCCTCAAAGATACTGGCACTTGTACTATTCCCTGCACCCAATTTCCACCAGCCTCCGGGTTTTTACCCAAGTTGTCTGCACAACACCCATCTCATAGCATCTGTGTTGCTACATTCGTTCACCCTGAGAAACAATTCAGTACCGGACACTGGCTTGACCGGGTACGAAGACTTCAAAGATAGGTGAAAAAGGATCCGGGACTCAGAAGGTGCACCTCCCACCTGAGGAGACAGGTAGGTAACTGGTACTCATGATGGAACGTGACGGCTGGCAGGCACCTGAGGCACGCAAGGTGAACTGACGTGACTTAACGAGGTCAGTGATGCTGAGGGTGAGAAGAAAGCCCTTCTAATGCTTGAAAGTAGTGTTTATACCCTGTATCTTTGAGGACTGAATTCAGACTCCCAAGTAAGAAGTCACATCACTGGGAATGTACATTGATGCAACCACTATGGAGAATAGTGTAGAGGTTCCTTAAAGAACTAAAAATAAGAGTTACCAAATGACCCAGCAATCCCACTCCTGGGCATATAACCGGAAAAGACGAAAACTCTAATTTGAAAAGATACATGCACCCCAATGTTCACAGCAGCATTACTTACAATTGCCAAGACATGGAAGCAACCTAAATGTCGATCGACAAATGAATGGATAAAGTGGATGTGGTATATATACACAATGGAATATTACTCAGCCACAAAATAGAATGAAATAACGCCATTTGCAGCAACATGGATGGACCTAGAGATTATCATACTAAGTGAAGTCAGACAGAGAAAGACAAATACCATACTATATCATTTATATGTGGAATCTAAAAAAATGATATAATTGAACTTATTTCCAAAACAGAAACAGACTCACAAACATAGAAAACAGTATTATGGTTACCAAAGGGGAAAGCAGGGGGAGGGATAAATTATGAGTTTGGCATTAACAGATACATACTACTATATATAAAATAGATAATCAACAAGGACCTACTGTATACAGCACAGGGAACTAGATTCAGTATCTTGTAATAACGTATAATGTAAAAGAATCTGAAAAAGAATATATATACGTATAATTAAATCACTTTGCTGTACCCCTGAAATGAACACAACAACAACAATGTAAATCAACTATACATCAATAAATTTTTTTTTTAAAAAAAGAAGTTACCTCACTCCACACACCTGCCAGGTCAGGGACACCATGAGATTTAGAGTGTCACGTGTCATTGCCATGTGTTTTAAGATAAGAACAAACCAGAACAGAATGGGACAAAACTTGTCATAAAAGAAAAACTTGCTCCCACTGTTTACAGGACACAGAATGCTTGTGGGCAGAAGTTCAGGCCACAAAAGACTGATAAAGGACTTAGAGATCTCTGAGCAAACAGCCCGTCTGGTCAAGTAAATGAGAGGGAAAATTCTTTCATTATCGGACATTTCAGTTGCTGAAAGAGAGACATGACCACACTTCACCAGATCAACATTTGCTAAACAAAGGAGCCTGGAATTTCCTAGGAAACAAAACACATGCTCACTGACCACTCCATATTTTGTTTAGAAAACAAAAAATAAAAATGGGAGTGGATTGCAGAGTATAGACTCTTGAGGTTTTGCCTGGAGTTAAACAAAGCATTTGAGTTAAAACGCAGGGGCCACTCTTTTGGTTGTTTGTTTCTGAAGTTGCCCTCGAGTGGAGGAAGTCTCAAAGAGAGTATTTAATCAGAACTGGGGACACCCACCCAGCCTCCCACTTAAGCAGCAGGAACTGGAGTCAAATCGACTTCAGTGAATAGTCCTCCTCTTTTTTTTTTTCCAGTTGGGTATTTTTACAAATTTCTATTATTCTGTTTGTTTGCAAAATAAGGTCACTTGTTCAGAACAGGCTTTTTGCCTAATGTATGCACATCCAAGCGTCCCTTCGTTGGTAGTAAGAGATTTATACAATCCTGGAATTCGTCTCATCTCCAGAGGCTAACACTGGGTAAGCCCCAAGCCCTCCCACTAGAGCCTGTCGGGAAACTGTGTTAATACCTATGGGTGGGGGCATCATATGTCAGTGCCAAGAGCTCACAAGTGCTCATAAAACACCAGCATCTCTCGGCTGGAGAGATGAGGCCAAAGTGTCAGGATTCTCCCAAATCTGATCATGTTCCTGTCTCTACCAAGTAATAGGCTTGTCATGAAAGGGACTCAGTGGGAGGGAACAGAGAAGCTTGCAAAGCAAAAAGGTTCCGTCTTTTCTTCTCATGCTCGGTCAGGATGACCGCTCCTTTGAGGCACTGCACCACCTACTCCCGTGATGCCAGCTGCGAACGATGAAGTCATGGAATCACCCAGGATCCAGGAAGCCAGACGTTCTCTCTTCTCTACACTCCACCCCACCCCCTCCAGGCTCCAGGAGTCCACAGTGGTTAAATAAGGACCTAGAGGCCTCAGCACCTTGCCTCCCTGAACTGACTGAATCTCCCCCCATCAACTCTCAAAATGTGGCAGGGACAGGGAGACCCTCCTATGTCCAACACTCTAACCCAAAACTTGACCCATAATTTTACAACGCAAGAAAACAGAACGACTGGTCCAAGTAATGCCAAAAAGATACTAAATCACTATCACTGCTCAATTAATAATGATGATAAACACTTATTACCACGTGAACCCAGACAACCCCCAGACACATCTCTGGCCTTCCCTAATTTATGGGGAAATTGTCTCCCCTTTCTCAATTCTATGACTATCCACGCATTTTTTTTTCAATGTATTTTATTTATTTATTTTTGGCTGCGTTGGGTCTTCGTTGCTGCTGCTGCGCGCAGGCTTTCTCTAGTTGCGGTGAGCAGGGACTACTCTTCGTTGCAGTGCGCGGGCTTCTCATTGCAGTACCTTCTCTTGCTGCGGAGCACGGGCTCTAGGTGCGCGGGCTTCAGTAGTTGTGACACGCAGGCTCAGTAGTTGTGGTGCACGGGCTTAGTTGCTCTGCAG
Organism: Tursiops truncatus; assembly: GCF_011762595.2. Taxonomy (NCBI): domain Eukaryota; kingdom Metazoa; phylum Chordata; class Mammalia; order Artiodactyla; family Delphinidae; genus Tursiops; species Tursiops truncatus. Next base: position 156,944,924 of record NC_047035.1, on the reverse strand, counting down.
CATGTGGGATCTTCCCGGACCAGGGCTCGAACCCGTGTCCCCTGCATTGGCAGGCAGATTCTTAACCACTGTGCCACCAGGAAAGCCCTATCCACGCATTCTTTTGAATTACTAAACAGTGTACACATTTTTGCTAATTCCAAAGTAATTGTTTTCTCAATCCTCTCCCTATGCAACTGCCCCCCCTCAAATGCAGAGATTACAACACATCACACGTATTGAAATATTTTGGACTGTGTAGACCTAATGAAAATAGATTTGATAAATCCAGGCATCGCTCATAGAGCAGACAGCATGTCATTCACAAGACACTCAGTAAAAGATTAACCAGCCTCGGTTTACCTTGCTCCCACCCAGAGGTCTACAGAGGTCCAATCAATCGACAACCTACACGCAAAGAGAGTTTCAGGAACCCATAGGTAACGAATCCTTCCGTCTTGTCTTCGGCCCTATAGCCCAGACCATATTACAAAGATCGTTTGCATTCAGCATTGCTCTATGACAACAAGCATTTCGTAGACTATGGCAGAAGAGCACCCAGGGATTTAACTTCTCAGTGGGTTGTTCTAAAATCTGCAGGAACTAGACTATCCCCAAACACATTCCATTTTCTTCTGAAAACGAGTTTGCTTCCTGAGATATGAAGAGGGTGCCGGGCACAGAGTCGGTACTCAGTAAACCTTAGTTCAAACTACTTTGGATCTCAGGACGCTTCTGTTTCCTTTGGTCCCCTCTTTGGATAAAGCACACATTGATGCATCTTGGGAGGTCTTTATGGGCAAAATATCTGCATCATTCAAATGTGATCCTGCTGGAGAGCAGCTGTAGGAAATGAAGCAAACAGGCTGAAGTGGGAGCCACACGGAATCACACGGTCCGAGCAGATGAGCTGCCATGATGGTAGACCACGGGTGCACATGAATAATGGAAAAGCAATCAAATATCCTGCAGTATTTTCATTTTCACAGCAGGGACCCAGGTTCAGCTATTGCTTTCATGTGGCAATACTGAGAATCAAAGCATGAATGAGGTCTTTCTGAAGCTAACAAGCAATTATCTTTCACCAAAGAAATGTGATTAGACTGTCTGCATAGGAAGACGTTCTGTAACTTACAAATGCACGTGTTTCACAGCATCGTCTCTCTTAACGGGAGCTCTTCTTCGGCTCCTGGACTGCGCGGTGTTTCTCTTCTGCAGCATCTAGTACAGTGACATCCGCAGGTAGTGCTGGCAAGTACTTGTTGCTGTTGTTTGATAATGATGGCAACACCGGCATTACAGCCAAGTAACCGTCCCAGGTGTTCTGATCACAGAACACACCTCCCAGAGATCTGGTTGGAGTACAGATAAGGCTACTCGGCTCACAACCACAAACATCAAGCTTTCTTTATCTTTGGAGAGAGAAGAACAGCTGAAGGTAGATGGTGAACACAGACACTCCTCTGGGCAGCCCAGGAGAACAGGCAAATGGGTGCCAAAGAACTGGACAAGGATATGAATGAAGCAATCATCTAAAGCCAGAATGGCTACAATTTCCAGGAAGGATCTGGCTCTCTCCACATACCACCAATTAGGAAACACCTGGGCCATAGATGTGCCTCCCTGTCAGAAGAAAGGTTCCCGTCTCTGCTTATGGTTTAGCTCATGACCACCTCCTTCCAGGGCAATAACTTCACAGCCTCCCCATCACTTACTGACGTGTCTCCCGGAAAGGGAAATGCTGCTCCCTCCAGATGGTAAATGCATCTGTGGGAGGAGATTTTAACCCCGGAAGGCCAACGACCTTGAGTTAGAAGAGCTGTGAACTCCAGGACACCCCCTCAAAAACGCCCTGGCCTCCATCCCTGAAAGTTCAACTTGAAGTTTCCATAGCTGGAACATCACTGCTGGATTCAGTTCTCAAGGGGGAGCCGCAGATGTCCCACCGACCATCAGGGCATTACAGAGTCAGCTCAGCGCCTTGTGTTCAAGAAATCAAACAGCAGTCACCACAGAACCCAAGTGTGATCTGCAAAACGGTTGTTTTGTTGTTTTCTTCCAAAGAGACCCTGTTCCCCTGACTGCTTGAACCCTAGGGAGGAGAAGTGCTAAGCTTCCCCGCAAAGCTGTGAACTCCTATGGGGCAGGGGCTGTGTATTTATAATACAGTATCCCCGCAGATGGGCGCATGGCAGGGGCTCAATACATGTTGAATGAAGTCGACCCCAAACCCCACAGATAACTCAATAGCCTCATCTTAACTTAGCATTTATCTTCTTTTTTTTAAGCATTTATCTTCAACGTCCTAGGTTCACTAGAGTACTCATAGGAAAGAAATAACTCTGTTTTCAGTCCCTTTACCAATGAGAGAGTTAATAAAGACAGATAAAACAGCGCCCCCAAAAAAATGCAGAAAACGAAAACGAAAATGCCAGATGTGAAAAAAATGTGGGTGGGACAGGCGGCCTCGAAAGCAGAGGATGGGATACCAGCAGTGGATCTGAAACACATCTTAAATAAGGGCTCCAGAGAACCACCCCCCGCCTTTCAATGCTGGATCTCACAGGACTTCAGCACCACCATCTTTGAGGATAAGGGTCCGTAAATCCTGATTTTTAAACATGCTCGCCTACTGCTTCCTAAGTTTGAACAACACTGATCTACACGTTACAGCGGGAGGCTACACCAAGGAACAGGTAGGTACCTAGGAGTAGCTCAAGGCAGGAGCTTTGGGGATGAATTCAACCCCTCCCCCAAATCTCCCCACACTCATCTCACCCCCTGTTCCCCTATCCCTGCGGCTTACTGGGTCATCTTCCTTTTTAGGACAGCTGGATCCCTCATCTCCACCCCTTCACAGGGTGTCTTATGCCCACCCAAGGGCGGAGCCCTCCAGACTATGTTTCCCAGACTCCCCCACGGCTGGCTCTCCTCCAGCAGCTGCAGGGGTGACAGAAGTGAGACAGAGGCTGCTACACACTGTCCTGAAGGTATCAGACTTAGCCACGGCCGGCTACACAATCTGCAGAGTCCACTGCAAAATAAAACTGCAGTGTACACACTGCTATATTTAAAATAAAGGGACTTCCCTGGTGTTCCAGTGGTGAAGACTCCGCACTCTCAATGCAGGGGGCCCGGGTTCGATCCTGATCAGGGAACTAGATCCCACATGTCGCAACTAAGACCTGGCGTGGCGAAATAAATAAATACATATTTTTAAAATAAAATAGAACCAACAAGGACCTACCGTACAGCACAGGGAACTCTGCTCAATATTCTGTAATAACCTAAATGCGAAAAGAATTTGAAAAAGAATAGATACATGTATACGTATAACTGAATCAGTTTGCTGTACACCTGAAACTAACACAACATTGTTAATCAACTATACCTCAATATAAAATAAAAAATTTTTTAGAATTTTTAACATAAAAAAATAAAAGTGCAGGGCTCCTTGCTCAGAAAAGCAGGGGGGGAGGTTTTCCCCTTGCTTCCACAGTCTCTTTCTCAATCGGACACAGCATTTTTTATTTGCTATTTAATGTCACGCTTTGTTTGGGCACAAAGATGCAAGGTCAGCACACCGTTCTACCCCCTCGGCAGCAGTCGCGACCCTCCGAGTATCCATGCCCGGGCCAGCACCAGGCTGAGGGTGGCACTGGTTGCTGGAAGCGGGGAGGGGCATGTGGCTAAGAACCCACCCTGGAGAGGTGGTCAGGCAGTGGGGACAGAAACTCATATGACCAGTCCCTCCCATCAAATCTCTTAGATAGCCTCATCCACCAGAGAGCAGACAGCAGAAGCAAGAAGAACTACAATCCTGCAGCCTGTGGAACAAAAACCACATTCACAGAAAGATAGACAAGATGAAAAGGCAGAGGGCTATATACCAGATGAAAGAACAAGATAAACCCCAGAAAAACAACTAAATGAAGAGGAGACAGGCAACCTTCCAGAAAAAGAATTCAAAATAATGACAGTGAAGATGATCCAGGACCTTGGAGAAACAATGGAGGCAAAGATTGAGAAGATGCAAGAAATGTTTAACAAAGACCTAGAAGAATTAAAGAACAAACAAACAGAGATGAACAACACAATAACTGAAATGAAAACTACACTAGAAGGAATCAATAGCAGAATAACTGAGGCAGAAGAACAGATAAGTGACCTGGAAGACAGAATGGTGATATTCACTGCTGTGGAACAGAATAAAGAAAAAAAGAATAAAAAGAAACGAACAGAATAAAAATAAAACAAATGAACAGAATAAAAAGTCCAGGACCAGATGGCTTCACAGGTGAATTCTATCAAACATTTAGAGAACTAACACCCATCCTTCTCAAACTCTTCCAAAAAATTTCAGAGGAAGGAACACTCCCAAACTCATTCTACGAGGCCACCATCAGCCTGATACCAAAACCAGACAAAGATACTACAAAAAAAGAAAATTATAGACCAATATCACTGATGAATATAGATGCAAAAATCCTCAACAAAATACTAGGAAACAGAATCCAACAACGCATTAAAAGGATCATATACCATGATCAAGTGGGATTTATCCCAGGGATGCAAGGATTCTTCAGTATATGCAGATCAGTCAATGTGATACACCATATTAACAAATTGAAGAATGAAAACCATATGATCATCTCAGTAGATGCAGAAAAAGCTTTTGACAAAATTCAACACCAATTTATGATAAAAACTCCCCAGAAGGTGGGCATACAGGGAACCTACCTCAACATAATAAAGGCAATATACGACAAACCCACAGTAAACATCATTCTCAATGGTGAAAAATGGAAACCACTTCCTCTAAGATCAGGAACAAGACAAGGTTATCCACTCTCACCACTATTATTCAACGTAGTTTTGGAAGTCCTAGCCATGGCAATCAGAGAAGAAAAAGAAATAAAAGGAATATAAATTGGAAAAGAAGCAGCAAAACTGTCACTGTTTGCACATGACATGATACTATACATAGAGAATCCTAAAGATGCCACCAGAAAACTACTAGAGCTAATCAATGAATTTGGTAAAGTTGCAGGACACAAAATTAATGCACAGAATTCTCTTGCATTCCTATACACTAATGATGAAAAATCTGAAAGTGAAATCAAGAAAACACTCCCATTTACCACTGCAACAAAAAGAATAAAATACCTAGGAATAAACCCACCTAGGGAAACAAAAGACCTGTATGCAGACACATAAGACACTGATGAAAGAAATTAAAGATGATACCAAGAGATGGAGAGATATACCATGTTCTTGGATTGGAAGAATCAATATTGTGAAAGTGACTATACTACCCAAAGCAATCTAGAAATTCAATGCAATCCCTATCAAATTACCAATAGCATTTTTTACAGAACTAGAACAAATCATCTTAAAATTGTATGGAGACACAAAAGACCCCGAAGAGCCAAAGCAGTCTTGAGGGAAAAAAACGGAGCTGGAGGAATCAGACTCCCTGACTTCAGACTATACTACAAAGCTACAGTAATCAAGACAATATGGTACTGGCACAAAAACAGAAACATAGATCAATGGAACAAGATAGAAAGCCCAGAGGTAAACCCACGCACCTATGGTCAACTAATCAATGACAAAGGTGGCAAAGATATACAATGGAGAAAAGACAGTCTCTTCAATAAGTGGTGCTGGGAAAACTGGACAGCTACATGTAAAAGAATGAAATTAGAACACTCCCTAACACCATACACAAAAGTAAACTCAAAATGGATTCGAGACCTAACTGTAAGACTGGACTCTATAGAACTCTTAGAGGAAAACACAGGAAGAACACTCTTTGACATAAATCACAGCAAGATCCTTTTTGATCCACCTCCTAGAGTAATGGAAATAAAAGCAAAAATAAACAAATGGGACCTAATGAAACTTCAAAGCTTTTGCACAGCAAAGGAAACCATAAACAAGATGAAAAGACAACCCTCAGGATGGGAGAAAATATTCGCAAATGAATCAATGGACAAAGGATTAATCTCCAAAATATATAAACAGCTCGTGCAGCTCAATATTAAAGAAACAAACAGCCCAATCCAAAAATGGGCAGAAGACCTAAATAGACATTTCTCCAAAGAAGACATACAGATGGCCAAGAAGCACATGAAAAGCTGCTCAACATCACTAATTATTAGAGAAATGCAAATCAAAACTACAATGAGGGATCAAAACTACAATGATACCTCATTGGGCATCATCAGAAAATGAATGGGCATCATCAGAAAATCTACAAACAACAAATGCTGGAGAGGGTGTGGAGAAAAGGGAACCCTCTTGCACTGCTGGTGGGAATGTAAATTGATACAGCTACTATGGAGAACAATATGGAGGTTCCTTAAAAAACTAAAAATAGAATTACCATATGATCCAGCAATCCCACTACTGGGCATATACCCAGAGAAAACCATAATTCAAAAAGACACATGCACCCCAATGTTCGCTGCAGCACTATTTACAATAGCCAGGTCATAGAAGCAACCTAAGTGTCCACCGACAGACGAATGGATAAAGAAGCTCTGGTAACTATATACAATGGAGTACTACTCAGCCATAAAAAGGAACGAAATTGGGTCATTTGTAGAGACGTGGTTGGATCTAGAGACTGTCATAGAGACTGAAGTAAGTCAGAAAGAGAAAAACAAATATCATATATTAACGCATGTATGTGGAACCTAGAAAAATGGTACAGATGAACTGGTTTTCAGGGCAGAAGTTGAGACACAGATGTAGAGAACAAACGTACGGACCCCAAGGGGAGAAAGCTGCGGGGGGTGGGGATGGTGGTGTGATGAATTGGGCGATTGGGATTGACATGTATACACTGATGTGTATAAAATTGATGACTAATAAGAACCTGCAGTATAAAAAAACAAAGAAAAAAAAAACCAAAAACTCCTATGAGCCAAGGTACCAAGTTCCTAGAACATGTTCATTGTACTGAACCTGCAAAACACAAATGCAAAAATAAAATGATTAAGAATTTTAAGATGGCCTGGATTTATCACCCACCAAGATGGCAGAGGTCCCAGGGAGCAGACCCTGGCTCATGTTAGTTTAGCGTCAGGAGGAAGGGCTTGATTGCACTGCCAGCAGCATCTCAGTGATCCCTCAGGTTGTGATCATTCTCCAAGTTCTGATCCTCCTCTACCTCCTGACCGTGGCGAAAGGGGAATCTTCTTGGAATCATTTTGAGAATCATTCCTGGCAGCCCTTCCAGTAACTGTGGCAGAACCCAAATCCCTCTGTTACGGGCTGTTTGTCTCCCTGCAAATTCATCTGTTGAAGCCTTAACTCCCAATGATGGTGTTTAGAGGTGGAGCCTTTGGGGGTGATTAAGTTTGGATGAGGACATGAGATTGGGGCCCTTATGATGGGATTAGTACCCCTGCAAGAAGAGGAAGAGAGACAAGAGCTCTCCACCATGTGAGGACACAATGAGAAGACAGCCATCTGCAAGACAGGAAGAAGAGCCCTCACCAGCCTCGGAATCTGCTGGCACCTTGACCTTGGAGTTTCAGCCTCCAGAACCATGAGAAATAAATATCTGTTGTTCAAGCCACAAAGTCTATAGTATTTTGTTAGGGCAGCCCCTGCTGACAAAGATGCCCTGGACTACTGACTTTGTGCTTAAAACAGGAGTTTCTGCAACTGAACCCTGACAGTAAACTCTGTTCTCCTACCCAGCCCTGGTCCTGGGCCCCTAGGCAAGCCTACACCGTGGCTTCTGTGCCTCAGTGAACCACGTCCTGGGACCTCTTCAACACCAGCAGGATGGAGCAGCCGAGAACCACAGGTTCAACCTTCTGGAAATAGATTTTTACCAGGAAAACATGTGTCTAAAAAATATACATATATTATGCATTTCCCCATAGAAACACTGCTAGTAACGTAAACTAGCCTTGAACTTCCCAATCATGAGAAACGTTTCTACATTTGAGACACTGAGAAATGCCTGAGTTCACTGACTCCCTGAAAATCCACTGCAGGAAATAAGAAAGGCAGAAAATGCAGTCTACCAGCATTGGCTCCGCTGGTGGGTGATTCCACATTCCTCCTGACTTATGGCTCTGTGGACTCTGAGAAGTGTTGACAGCCCCGACTACAAGCCATTTAAGAGGCAAGAAAAATACAACCAGGATCAGCACGTCCCAAACCATCACTTTGAAAGGAGACGCCTATAAAAACAAGGCTCACACCTATAGACTTAACTGTAGTTAAGCAAAACAAACTCATTTGGTATAAAAGAAATGACTACATCTTGAAATGCTTGGGGAAGGGTTGCTAGGTGGTGGCTGGGTTTTTTTTTCCTTGCCCCAAATCACGTTAATGACAATTTGACATGGCCAAGCATTCCTCCCTGTAATACGAATGTCATCAGGCTCTAAAATGAGCTCACCACTCCTAATGACACACACATAACTTCACTCCCATGTTTTAATGAGAAAAGAAGGGATCGCAAATTCCCATCTGACAACAACTGCCCGGCCAAAGATAGTTACCAACTGAGTGGCCCAAGCTTGGGAAGACAGTAAGTCCAGAAGGATCTAGATTGGGGAGAGGAGGAGGGGATAAAGGCCAAAGACCACTGAGGATTTTATTTTAAAGAAATATTCAGAGCTGGAAGATAAAAATGTTGGCAAACAAACTGAGGACAGTGGGAGAAGGCAGAAGGCAGACCTCAATGCCTATTGCATTTCCACCTCATTCATTCATTCATTCATTCAGTAAACATTTACTTAAGTGCCTGCTATATGCCGGCCCTAGGCTTGTCCGATAGATACAGAAAGACACCAATTAATCCCTGTATTTAACAAGCTTCAGTTCAGAGGAAGAGAGGTAAGAGACAATCACAAGATCACACTGTGGGGAAAAACTATGGAGTAATCTAAAACAGAGGTTGGTAAATTACAGCCACAGGCCCACCACTTGTTTTTGTAAATAAAGTTTTACTGAAACATGGCCCACCCACTCATTTACATACTGCATTTGGCTGCCTTGGCATGACCACAGCAGACTTGAGTAGTCACCTGCATGGATGCAAAGTGTAAAATATTTACTACTGTATCCTTTAAGAAAATATTTACTGAGCCCTGGCCTAAGAGAATAAAATGCAAACCTTCATTTAGACTGAAGTTTAGGAAGGCTTCCTGGAGGAAGTGACATCTAAGAGGCACCTGAAAGATGAGGACGAAAGAGGCAGGCAGAAGGAAGAGAAAGGGGTCTTAAGCAGAGGGGGCTGTGTGGGTGAAGGCAGAGGTGGAAGAGAGCTTGGCAGGTTCAAGGACTATAAGGGGTGACGCAAGCAGGACAGAGAGATAGTAGCAGCTCCACAGATTCTATCTGATCGAAGCAGGAGTAACAGCAGCAGACACAGAGTATTATGGGCCAGGCTGTATTTTAAGCACTTTACACACATTAACTTTTTACTCCCTTAAGGAGCTTATGGAGCCAATATAATTAGAAATGAGGGGCTTGCAACTGTATTTGCATAACACTTCCCTTCATGTTGGGAAAATGCCAATTGCTCACATCAGAGAATCGGGAGGTAGGTGTGGGCTGACAGACACTCCAAGCGCCGCCGTGGCAGCGTCACTGTGCAGAGGGAAGTGACATACACGATAATTTCATCCTTTGAATTAAAGTGAATTATTAACATTCTAAAGAAGGATATCCCTGGCTGGTAAATTACCAACCTTATTGGTGGTTTCAGACCTTTAAATCTTTACTGAGAAATCCTGGAGAATAAGAAAAACACTGAGCTTCAAAATGAGAGAAAAGGATGGATTCCAGAAAAAGGAGAGATGATGCCTGACATCCTCCTCCTGGTGAAATTCTAGAGAGATTATGAAATGGAAATTTTATAAACATTCAGAAAACACTGAGGTGAGGACGCAGCGCCACGCTAAACTCCCGCCCTGTCTGGGTAGGTTTACGGGTCTGACAGGTCAGAAAAACGCCACAGGGTGTACGTTGATTTCAGCCAAGCAAATGACCAAGCCTTTTCCATATATTCTTTTGATAAAGGAGAGACAAATAGGCTTTTAAAAACCCCACGATGCAGATGTATGGCTGGCTGCGCAATGAGAACCAGAGAGAACACTGAAGTAGGCAGGACTGGTCTTCTTTGTGGGTCTGCCTCCATGAGGGTAAAGCCCACGCAAATGACAACAGGTAAACATTATTTAATCAGAGCCAGCTAGAGCAAGGGAGTCACCCACCATCACTGGCATTGGGTAGAGACTCAAAGCAGGCAGAGTGGGAAAGTCTGTAGTGAAAAAAGGGAAGGTTTCAGGGATGCCCTGATTGGGGGCTGTCGGCATGGAGAAGCTATAGGCAAACTAGAAGCGGGGCATCCTCTGTGGCTGGTTTGGAGAACATATGGGGCTTTCTCAGGCTGGTCCTAAGACAAAAATTAGGGGAGTGTCAGTGACTAGTTAAGTCCTGGTCATTTAGGGCCAACTGCCCCAGGGGTTACCGTTCGGCTCCCCGGGCTGGGTGTTTCAGATCAGAAGGCAAAGTTTTCATATTCTATGTGGTCTGGCCACTTTCTGTTTACATCATGTCTCCCACCCACCTCTGCTCTGCGTCCAACATGAGGAGAACAGGCAAACCATTCAAGTCAGTTTCCTTGAAAGTGGCATGAAGAAATTTTAGAAAGTAGACAGGGAAAACAAAGCAATTGATTAGCCCCAAATTCAGAGGAGATCAAATTAAAAATCAATAAATATCTACCCCAAGGAAACCCAGGGGCACACAGAATGATGAAGCTTAAGTGTACTATAATAGGTGGCTAAAATAATTGTCAGCAATGTCAGTTTATATGTGGCTCATCAATGCCTGAGTAAGATGAATGGCTGATTCAGCCACAGCTCTGCAACTCTGAGCAAGAAAGTCACTTGATCTCTATCAGCCGTAATTGTTCATCATCTGTAAAACAAATAGATTGAAATAAAATCACTCAGGTCCTTTATGGCTGTAAAATGTTATGGTTCTATGATTCCGGTCACTTGGAGAGTTCTTTTATTCTACATGCGGCAGCGTTATGTCTGCCCAGCTAGATATATTAATTCATCAGGAGCTGAGTTAGAAAAACAAAACAAATCACATCCATGTTTTGTAAAAGTGCAGCCACATTCAGCAGTAATTACTGAACAGCAACTGTGAACGAAGCACTCTCCTAGGAGCCATGGGGGAAGCAGAGTAGAAACAGAGACCCAGCACTAAGGGACTCTAGTTGAGAAGTGAAAACATGCACAGAATTAACTAAATAAACAAAGTACTCAGTGCCCTAAAATGATACCAAAAGTGCTCTAGAAAATGACAAATACTCTGTACACTCTGAATGGCTTCCCTAAAGGTTGCAAAAAGAATGATTAGCTAGTGGTTGTTATCTTTTCATGCACACTGTAATTTGCATATTGTAACGTGCAAATAATTTGTGTTTGCTTTAAGTTGCATTTGCTCTCATTTCTTTTCCCCTCGACTTTGGGGTTTGGCACATCAGAGTTATACTAGCTGGTCTCTACTGCAAAGGGCATTTAAAAGGAGGGTTTATGGCAGAATAATGGCAACTCTACATGTGACAAGATGTTCTGGCCAGAGAAAACCCAGTCTCAGAAATTACTAAATAACTGCAATGAAGGGGCAATGAAATGTTCCCATGAGGCCGGTTTTCTTCAAAGTCCCGTTCCTAGGAAGTGGTAAATATTGAAAATTACCATTTCCTGTTCCCCTCCACCCCTGCCTGAAAGTACTCGAAGTTGTGGGGGGCGGGGGACAGGTTTTTTAAAGATGCAGTTTCATTACATTAGAATGCCTTATATTTTCACTGGCAAGAGAGGGGCTAGGGAAGATTTTTCACTTGCCCTTTCTGGCTGGGAAGCCTGATCTTTAATGTTTGCAGCTCTGTTGCTGCCATCCAAAGACACTTCAATTTTCTCCAAATTAAGAGAAACATGCAAATCACAAAATAAAAAGTGCTCTCTGCCCAGGAAGTACAGCCACTGCCTGCAGGCGTGCTTTTCAAACTGCCTCTGTAGTCTGCCACAGTAAACAAGTCAGCCTCTCTGACACACCGAACAATTCTTGGTTACATTTTACTGTCTGTTCCCTATGGAAAAAACAGACAAACAAATGAAAAAAAAACGCTGATACAAAAAGAGGCACTTCAGATGGACACAACTCTCTCAAGTTCAGTGCGGAGCATCCATTACTTTCTTGAATAGCAGTTGAGAATTGCAAATTGGTTATGTTTTGTTTTGTTTTTTTGGATGTCCAGTGCAATGGAAAGGCTTTCTTGTTCTATAACTTCCTCTCCAGGGTGAGAGACAGCCCTGAGCAGGTGCACTGCAGCGTGGAGAGAGATCTGAGGGCAGGACACAGGAAGTTCTTGGAGACCAGTGGCTCCTGGTTTGTCAATTACCAAAAGCAAGCACCCAAATACTGACTCAATATTTACTAGATCTGATGAGGGATCTGGAGGTCCCATCTGATGCTGACTGTATTTACTGCACATCCCCAAACAATCAGCAGGCACTTTCTGAAAGCAGGGTTTCTCTTTGTTTTCCTGCAAATTCTCCTGGGTGTGCCTCCTATTTAAATTGCGGGACGAAAAGCCCCCGAGGATGCTGCTAAGTGTGCAGTCAGCGTGTCTAATCGTTATTCTTAACAAGTTCCCCCTCTTCAGGTGGGGGATGGGATGCTCCCCACCCAGTCACTACGGCACGCATCTGGCAGAGCCCTGTTTGCAAGCTGTCACCCACATACGAGATACAAAGGGACACAGAGCAGCTGTGGTCCCCAGGTGCCCTGCCAACTGCAATAAGTACACTGAACCACCCAAGCTTTTTCCCACCCCCTTGGGAATAGTCACTTCAGATTTGCTATAAACTGACTCATTTCAACACGACATAAATGTGAACTCCCTTAATATTCACGTTCTCCTGCAAAGCTGCATGTAAATACACCCTTTAAAAACAACAACAAAGTCACTATTTAAAAGAGCTTGAAGGCAAAATTTTCAATGACTCATCCTTTCTACAGTACAGACATTCCTTCATTTATCTCGGGTTTACTGGTGACAGAGCCACACATCTAGGAAAAAATCTACGGAGATGCTAAGGCAAACCCAAATAGTCATTCTTTTTTTTTTTTTTTTTTTGCGGTACGCGGGCCTCTCACTGCTGTGGCCTCTCCCGCTGCGGAGCACAGGCCCCAGACGCGCAGGCTTAGCGGCCATGGCTCACGGGCCCAGCCGCTCCGCGGCATGTGGGATCTTCCCGGACCGGGAAACGAACCCGTGTCCCCTGGATCGGCAGGCGGACTCTCAACCACTGCGCCACCAGGGAAGCCCCCAAATATTCATTCTTGAGCATCGAATAAGAAAAGGAGGGTGAGCATACTTCTCTAAAATGATATGTAAAGGTGAATCGTCTTATTATAGAAACCACGTCACCTGCACTTTCCTATGGAGTCCTCGCTGCTCTGTCCTTCCTGCTGTATGTGTTATTCTGGTCTAAGGATTCTCAACCCTGGCTCCACCTTAAGGGAGATTTGGCTGTTTTGTTTTGTTTTTACCATTTTTAAAAATTGAAGTATAGTTAATTTACAAGGTTGTGTTAGTTTCAGGTGTACAGCAAAGTGATTCGGTTAGACATATATATACAATCTATTCTCTTTCAGATGGGAGGTTTGCTTTTAAATACTCATGTCCAGACCCCAGTATGGACCCCAAAGATTCTGATTTAACTGATGTGGAATAGGGTCCAGTGGTTTTAATACACAGCCAGAGTCCAGGACCACAGGCTAGAATCAAAGGCGGTAAGTCACTGCAATCCATCACCTAAGCCTGAATAGATGTAGATGAGACAGTCAGTATGCTGCTAGTTCCAAATCTCCCGGAATTCTGTATACAGGATATTATTAGAGGGACTTCCAAACTGTTGTTTGTCAGCCTATTTTGGAAATCAGAGCATATTTTAGGAAAGCGGTTGTGGGCTAGCTACTCCCCAGTTGTTGCTTATTAGTTTTAGGTTATGTACCGTCAAACCTCTCCCAACATTGCAGCGAACTCTGTTTCCCTTTAAAAGAAAAGGAAACCATAATATCAGAGCATGGTACTCAGAGATCATTTCCAACTAGACAATTAACAGAGGAGGAAAGTGAAATCAAGAGCGAATAAAATGAAAACCACTAACAGAAAGATGCCCAAGTCAGAGGGAACCAAGAAAACAAGACCACAGTCCAATTTTCTGGTAGGAGACGGGGTGAAGACCAGTCTCTGCTGCTGGGGACTCCTGTGCCCCTGTGCTAAGGACTCCTGCTCCTTACCAGTAAGAGAAGGCCCTGAGAACAGCTATTCTCAAAAGCTGCTCTCAGTACCAGAGTCAGGCACGTTCTCAGCTGTCAGTGATGGAATCAGAAAAATAGGTATAGGAAAAGGAGTGTTTGGAGAGTTTTGTTTTGTTTTTTATTCATTTATCTTATTTATTTTATTTTTGGCTGCATTGGGTCTTCGTTGCTGAGCGCAGGCTTTCTCTCTAGTTGCAGTGAGAGGGGGCTACTCTTCGTTGTGGTGCCCGGGCTTCTCATTGCAGTGGCTTCTCTTGTTGCAGAGCACGGGCTCTAGGCGTGAGGGCTTCAGCAGTTGCAGCTCATGGGTTCTAGGGTGCAGGCTCAGTAGTTGTGGCACACGGGCTTCAGTAGTTGTGGCACGTGGGCTTCAGTAGTTGTGGCTCGCGGGTTCTAGAGTGCAGGCTCGGCAGTTGTGGCGCACGGGCTTAGCTGCTCCGTGGCATGTGGGATCTTCCCGGACCAGGGCTCGAACCCATGTCCCCTGCATTGGCAGGTGGATTCTCAACCACTGCGCCACCAGAGAAGCCCGAGTTTTGGGTTTTTTTATTTAAAAGGCTATTCTTTCTTCTGAGATGGTACCTTTCCTGTGCATTTAGGCTATTAACTTTATTTCTTTTGCAAAATGATTTTTACAAAGGATTTAGTTGGTTCGGATGTGTGTATACAGAGTAGCTGCTCAATTAACGTTTCAGGAACAACTGAATTGAAAGCTCCTGTACACACAAGTAACTCCCTACTGTGTGAGGCCCTGAGTACATTTTTTTTAAGCAGCAAAAGGGCAGATAATGCCCTTTGGCAATCAGCGTTAGATCAGTACTTCAAAGAAGAGCGGTATCTTTGTCTGATCCACAATAGATTTCAATGGTTATATCGGATCAATGATTCAACCTTAGGCAGTCGTGAAGGTGAGGGAGGGGAAAAAACACTTTTCCCACCAGACATGCAAATCTCTGTTGTATCAACGCTGTTGCTCCCCTTTTATGTTCCGGTACAGACACAACTATCGAAGACCGTGAGAAAATGGGCAGAGGTAAAAGCCAAATCCTGCCTGAAAAGTGTGGCTGGGTTTTGGTGCCCATCCCCTGGGGCATGGGATGGCACCCTCCAGAGACAGGGAGCGGGATGGTGGGAGTGATCAGGGAAGGCAGAAGGGAAATCTGGATCTTTCTCTTTTGGCCTAGATGCCAACACCCAGCATTTTCCTTCTACCTGGCGAGTGAGAGATGGTGGAAGCAACCTGAGAACTAGGAAGGCAGATCCCCAAACGGACCCACACGGACTGGACAGAACCCCCTGGGCTCTGGAGAGCAAACTACTGTGTGTCCCTTGAAGGACAGAAGCGTCTTGATTCATGGAAGTCTCCATGTTTGATTTTTCCTTTGTAATGCCCTAGCATTGGGAGTCTCAGGAGTGCCAGAGGTAAGCAAAGGAAGAGACACCAAAGAAAGCTTGTTTGCCTATGTCTGAGCCTGGGTGTAAAGGGACAGAAACAGGTGGTCACATTCCTCAGAATGAAACTCAGAGAAGGTGACTCTTGGGGCTGAGGGGAGGCTGGGGGGTCAGGCTCCCTCTCTTTACGGGGTCTTCCCTTGGAACTAACTTTGGAGAACAGGTGTTGTCTTTAAGCAAGGAAGTCAGATTTCCTAACCACGTGAAATGTATCTTTACTGAATTCTTTCATTAGGAGATTTCATTTGCTATCTTACATAAACATCCTGACTTTTCAAATATATACTTGGTCTTACTTGAATTCTCTTGGGCTCTTTCCTTCTCCACTTGGAGTCTCAGAAGATGGCGCCCATCAGGGGCTTTCCCAGCTTCCCCTTGCCCCGTCCTCCCATTTCCTTCCCCTGGTTCCTAGGACCTGGACGATGGCTTTCTCAAATGGAGACCAGTCTCTAGCCTTGAGGAGGCCTGTGGCTCTCAGAAGAGCTCTAAGGGAGTTAGAAGCCAGGGGAGGGTAAGCACTCTATGAAAAGAGGGCAGAAAGGGGGCCATCTGGAGCCTGGGGCCTTGCTGCAGCTCCTGCAAAGCAGAGCCCTGGACAACTCTGGGAGAACCACACTTCAGAAAGACGCGTCAAGGCCAGTATATTCAGGCCACGTGAGTGTCAGCTGTTTATGTGTGTATTTAACTCTGTTGGATGCAAAACTATCCAGGCATTTCACAAAGGATGAAAAACAGTTACAAACGAAAGCAAATCTTCCTTGCTAAAAGTCAGCCACCAGGATGCCCTGCATCTCTCTGGGGACTCAGTCCCTCCTTACAAGGCACCCTGTAAGCTAACAGTCAGTTGAGGATTTAAAGTACAAACAGGACAAGTTCTGGACGCCACTTCAGTGGTAAGAGAAACACTCCTCTTCTGAGGGCTAAAACCATGCATTTTTATTTTTTCTTTTTCTGTTTGGTAACTTGATTTTTTATTTATTTATTTATTCTTTATTGGAGTGTAATTGCTTTACAATGGTGTGTTAGTTTCTGCTGTATAACGAAGTGAATCAGCTATACATATACATATATCCCCATATCCCCTCCCTCTTGCGTCTCCCTCCCACCCTCCCTATCCCACCCCTCTAGGTGGTCACAAAGCACTGAGCTGATCTCCCTGTGCTATGTGGCTGCTTCCCACTAGCTATCTATTTTACGTTTGGTAGTGTATATATGTCCATGCCACTCTCTCACATTGGGAGCTTACCCTCCCCCCACCCCGTGTCCTCAAGTCTATTCTCTACGTCTGCATCTTTATTTCTGTCCTGCCCCTAGGTTCTTGAGAACCACTTTTTTTTTAGATTCCATATATATGTGTTAGCATACAAAACCATGCATTTTTAATCCCCTGACTTCCATTTCAGTGTGAACACACCTTTGAGAAACCCATATGACAAACAAGTTAAGGTGGGGTGTTGGGTTCACAAGGATGCCCCCTCTTCTGGGCACAGCTATGAAAGCACCAACATGGGGCCCCCCAAGGGTCACGTTCATGCCGTGTGAGCCTGACCATATCTGTTTGATCCAAAGATAACTCTTGACCCAAGATAGGTCTATGCTATCCCTGGAATCGGACAGTTGGAAAAGAGAAGGGAGAGAGAGAGGAAGAGAGGGGGAGAGGGAGGGAGACAGAAAGACACAGACAAACAGACATGGATGAGACTTGTCCAACAGACAAGGGATGAGACTTGAGGTTGAATTATACCAATGGTTACACCCTAGAAAAAAGATCATGAATTCTTAAGATGACGTTTCAGGAACAGACCTGATTGCCTCTGCAGGAGAATCTCGGTTATTCATTTTTCCCTTGGATTAGCTCAGATAAACCAGTATTCTCATGATAAACATCATCTGCTTGAGCCAACTGGAGTTGGTTTTCTTTAGCTCATGCAGGACTTTATAGGGATATGCTAGGCTGCTATTACTGAAAAACAGAGGAGAAACAATTCAAAGATATTTGAATATTTCTCAAAATGTTGTGCGAGACTTCATATAGGTTTGGTGGGAGAAACCCACTGAGTTCTTCATCCCTGTGGGCCGTCCATGAGCACTGGAGGCTATGAAGACTGTTCTGAAATGTCAGATCCACGAGACCACTCGTCAGAGCAGGGCCCCTGGCAAAACCCCTCTGGTTTCAAAAAGCTAAAAGAAGCTGATGGTGGTTTCCCCACCACAGCTGGTCCTCAGCGAAAACTTGCACAGTCATGCTTCAGAGCATCCCACTCAGTGAGGGAGAAACGCCCTCTTGGGCAGGATAGATGATGCATGCTGTCCCAAAGCCTCCCGCAGGCCCAGATGGCAAGTCACCGGAGACCAGCCTTAGCAGCCCAGGCTGACGTCAGAGCCCCCAAAGGCTCTGCACTTGGTCACCATGTTTGAGAAGCAACGGCAGGGTCAGAATGGAGCCCCTGGACTGAGCCAGCTGAGTCAGTGCTTTTCAAAGTGTGGTCTCTGGACCAGCAGGACCAGCATCATGGGATAACAGAAACATAAATCTGGGGCCCAGGATCTGGGCTGGCCCCCGCAGTCTGTGTTTTCCCAAGCCCCCTGCCCCAGGTGATTCTGATGCCTCTCAAATTTGGGGAACCACCAGCTAAAATCTCCAATGAGTTTCCAGAAAGACTGGCCGAGTTGTGAAGAATTTCTCAGCAAGGATTTATCCTCACTTTACATCTACGTAGGGAAAGCGGCATATCTGGTCTGAATATCAGCTCCCAGCCTAATGACCAAATCCAGCTACCCAAGAGGCCCCAAAATCTACTAGTAGTATTTTCAGGTTATCTGTGGTTTTCCTTGTTGGTTAGTCTTTTTTAATCCAGGAACTGTACTACATGTTTGTATTAGGAGGCCATGTGATACACACACAAAAAAGGCTTAGATTCTAGAGAAACCTACATTTTAATCTCAGCTTTGGCCGCTACTGAAACAGAATCTGAGTCTCAGTTTCCTCATCAAATGGAGATTCAATACCTGCATTACGGTGTTGTTATAAAGTCTGGAGATAAATATGCACAGCAGCAGGAATATGTGTGCTCAACAGTGGACATGCTCACCACCACCACCACCACCACCACCACCATCACCATCCTCCTCATCATCACCATCCTCCTCATCATCACCATCATCATCCTCCTCATCACCATCATCATCATCATCACCACCATCATCACCATCATCACCACCATCACCATCCTCCTCCTCCTCCTCCTCACCATCATCATCATCATCATCACCACCATCATCACCATCATCACCACCATCACCATCCTCCTCCTCCTCCCCCTCACCATCATCATCCTCATCACCACCACCACCATCACCACCTTCCTCCTCATTATCACCACCACCATCATCACCATCCTCCTCATCATCACCATCATCACCATCTTCCTCCTCATTATCACCACCACCATCACCACCACCATCATCATCATCACCATCCTCCTCATCATAGCCATCATCCTCATCCTCACCATCCTCCTCCTCCTCTTCCTCATCACCACCACTACCATCATTATCATCTCCAAGTCCTTTCGCAGATATGGCTTACTTCTTGAACAACAGCCTTTATGGCTTGGTGAAGAAAGTTCAATTTTTTTCTTCCGGTAGAATTGACATGTTACTCTTCCTTAATACTCCCTTAAAATTTATTGCCACTTTTCCAAATAAGAGCAATATACCTAGTAGAAGCTTCTTCCCCCATTAGCTTTTTATTTACTTACATAAATCTTAGGGTTCAGCATCATTTTAAGAATCTACACTCACAAGGTATTAACCAGAACCTGAGCTATCTGAGCCCAGCTTTCCACTCTCCACACACACAAAGACAAAAAGGAAAATAGGTACTCCCGGGAGTGCAGACATTGTTTCCACTGAAATCACGTGGTCACTGTGCCTGAGTGCTGACAGCTACTTTGCCATCATAATGTTCTGATTACTCTAAATCTAGTTAGTACAATCACACTCATGCAGTCGTTGAAAAAATAAAAACTCGGGCTTCCCTGGTGGCGCAGTGGTTGAGAATCTGCCTGCCAATGCAGGGGACACGGGTTCAAGCCCTGGTCTGGGAAGATCCCACATGCCGCAGAGCAACTAGGCCCGTGAGCCACAACTACTGAGCCTGCGCGTCTGGAGCTTGTGCTCCGCAACAAGAGAGGCCGCGACAGTGAGAGGCCCGCGCACCGCGATGAAGAGTGGCCCCCGCTCACCGCAACTAGAGAAAGCCCTCGCACAGAAACGAAGACTCAACACAGCCAAATATAAATTAATAAATTAATTAATTAAAAAAAATAAAACTCAAAGTGGAAATGCTACCTGAAAGAAAGAGCAAAGCATGGAGTATATTAGAAATATGGAGATACTCAAAATGATTCACAACCATTGACAATGTCAGATAAAAATCTAAGTGTCTTATTGGGAAACAGCATCATCTTTGCTGTTTATCTTAAAACATGCCTGGCAATGGGATAAGCCATTTTCACAATGGCAAATATCAAACTGTATGTTTGCCAGAACAATTTCTCTTATATTAGATGCTAAAGAAAAACCAACTCATATAATTAGAGCCATCAAATTAAAGACATTGAGACATCAGCTCATCTATTCCCCCTCTACGCAGAGCTATAACTGCCCCAGTGTAAACAGTATTTTCTAAGGTCTCCAGATAAGATACTGTAGTCCCACATTCCCATATTAGATAATCTTCCCCTAGCAAAAAATTGTTTTTATTTCATCTATGAAAAAATTTAAATTTCATCTATGAAAAAAAATTTCATCTATGACTTCTGAAGGAGTTCAGAACATGCTACCCCAAAATGTGTCATGTGGGCATATTGAATATTTTGAGTTAAAAACAACAAATACAAGAAAAACACTCTGACTCTCCTTCTTTTAGAACAGGAGATGAAATTCCCATTTGAAAGACATCTCCTCCCTGTAGCAGAAGGAAAGTAACATTCTTATCATTAAGGACTAGAAGTTGAAACTGAGAGCATTCTAAACAAACAGACCTTGTTGAAATAATTATTACCTTCCTTTAGTTTCCCCACATAGTCCGATCACTTTTCAACAACTGTCTTTTTTTGTTCAACCTCATATAAAAGCAAATCAATCGTTTTCACCATTGCTTTGGGGCTTCATTCCTTAGGAAGGTTCCCGTGTCATGTAAAACTTGCATTAAATCCATCTGTATGCTTTCCTCCTACTGATCTGTCTAAGGTCAGTTTAATTCTCAGGTCCAGCCCCAAAGAACCCTAAGAGAGTAAAGTAAAAGTCTGCCTCCGGTACACCCCTGTGTCCTCAAGTCCCATGTCCTGATCTGTGCCCAGCCAACGGCAAGTGGAGAACTGCGGTACTTTAATTTCTCTGGGACTCATTATCTTCACTGTAAAATAAATGATATGGAATATTAGGGCTACGTGTTATGATTCTAAATCTTCACGAACTTAAAAAAAAAGCACAGTGCCCTCACAGAATGCTAGCCACTCTCATACAATAATAAATATATGTGAACGGATGCTAGTTGTCAAATTTGTCCCGGTAAAATAATACCAGTTGCTCCTGGCTCTCCTCCCAGAACCTAATTTCCAACCTCTGACCAATCCAGTGGCTCCTGGTGGAACCTTCCCAAGCACTCTCATATCCTTCCTTAGGCTGGTACCCAGATAAGGAGACACAGTATCCCATGACTCTTGTTTTCCTCTCCAGTGGGGCTTAAATGATACAGTCATTTTGTTATGATTTACATTCTACTTTTCAAGTACAAAGTGAAATCTCAGCTGGCTAACAAGCCCTGTTTGAACAGTAACGCTTCTGCATACAAAGTGCATTTCCCACCGTCATCTGAATCAGAGTTCTCAGAGGGCTTAATATGCAACTAATTCAACACTTGCAGAGTCACTAGCTTTGCACCCCAAATACTGTGACCTGGGAGGCAAGCGGCTGGCTCACCAGGCTCCAGTCTTTCATTGACGCTATATATATATATATATATATATATATATATATATATATATATATATATATATATATACACATACATACACATATATATATATATACATACATACATATATAAAATATATATTTTAGTCTGACTACATTGATACATCCTAGATTTCCAACTCAGAAACACCTGTTAATTAAATTACTTACAGATCACATTGAAGAACAAACTGCAGCCTTAAGAAATATCTAGAGACAGGAGAGGTCTGGCTCATGCAGCCAGGTTTGGAGGACTAAACCTGCAGGATCCCCTTACTGGGGAATTCTGCCTCTGCCCGAAGACCCTCTGTGGTTTCACAGGGCAATCTCAGCCTCCACAGAAAAGATGGGATCGTTGGCTGCTCTGCTTATGGAAAAAATGCCCAAGGGAAACACAGGATAAAAAGTTTAGAGCGGACACCTTTTTAAATGACTCTACCATGTGAAGACACAGCGAAAAGACGCTGCTGTGAACCAGGAAGCAGTGCCTTGATCTTGGACTTCCCAGCGTCCCGAACTGCGAGAAATAAATTTTCTGTCATTGATTAGCCACCCACCTGTATTATTTTTGTTACAGCAGCTGAACAGACCAAGACAGAAGGCAACTGTCATGTCATAATTAAGCTCTCTGAGAGTTTTAAGAAGACAGCATTGGTCAACAGGGCCTAGTGTTTCAGAAAAATTAAAGGGAATCTATACTTTGAAAAGGCTATGGTGTTTGTCAACTCAACATTAATTGGGGCTCTTTGAGGAAATAGCGTCAATATCAGGGATGGGCGGAAGACGTGTTGTAAAGAGCTAGTAAGTGAGTTGATGAGGGAGGAAGTACAGCAGTCGATGTAGAAACACAATTTAAAGAAGTCTAGTAGGGGAAGAAGACAAGAGGAAGGAAAGAAAAGAAAACAGAAGAAGGAAGGAGAAAACGTGGGGCATTCTGAAACCATCAGAAGCTACAGGTGAACCCACTGTTCTAAAAGTCAGAACTTCAGAGGAGAAATGATCCCACTATATGCTGTCAATAATATCAAGTGTTGGCTTCCTTTGGTCCATCTTAAAAACCCAGACTATGATTATGACCTACCTCAGGGGCCAGAATTTTTGTCCTAATGGGTTTATGCATCTCGACAGTACTAACCATCATACACCATCATATATCCAGTCTCTTCATCTATGTAAATCAGCCCCTCATCAGGGTAAAAACACGGTCCAAGGACGTCCTCTCTCTCTCCAACCCTGCCTTAGCCGTAGGCCATCGCTCACTGAAACAAGCACCATTTTCTTTTTGTTTAGGGCTCCTCCCCTCTGGCGGGGACTTTCACAACCATACCCCAGATGGTCCTCGGTCTCTCTTCTGACATTGCTCTAATCCACCTTCATCCCCTGCAGCATCACAGGAATCATCCTTCATCTTCCCAACATTCCCTCCCTATCCTCCTCTATGCAGAAGTCTTCAGCAGTTACTCTGCCGCCCAGCAGATGAAGTACAAACCCTTTATCCTCCTAGGTAAGCACCTCTGTGCTCTGAGCCATGCCCCTACTTTCTCACCTGCATCTTCTCAAATGCTCCCAGCCACACTTCCAAACTCAGCCCCAACATCATCTCTTTCTGTCCACACCTGTTCCAGTTGTACCATCCACGGAGATGTTTTCCCTCCCCCCTGCTTCCCCACCCACGAAAAGCCTCCCCATCCTTCAAGGTCACTCCAACACCACCTGCTTCTGACTCGCCCAATGGCTATAATTGGTCCCCCTTCCAAACCCGTCTGCCAAGCATCTGTGCCTCTCCTACAGTATGCTCAGGCCACTCTTACGCACACTTGTTGGGTGCTCTGGGAAACCTCCTTGTCTCAACTCTCAGTTCCTGGAGGCGTGGACTGGATTTTGTTCAGTTTTGAAAGTGTGTATATAGCGATCAACAAGGTTCAAGAAATGAAATCTATTAATTCAGTGCAAAACTGTGCTAGTTTCTTTACGGAAGGTAGTTTAGTCATTGAAACGTTAGAGCCATTGATAGTATCTTTCCATATTTTAAATTTTGGAAAAGCTATAAACAGGAAAGGAAAATCTCAACCAGAATTATTTAAAACAATAGGGGTATGTCTTTGGTATGCCATTCAAACGTTTCCCTCTGCAGTCTCCATTTTAAAAGAGAGGATCGTGTGTTCCATCTGAAAAGAACTGACCGCAAAACTGGAAATTCTGTGCCAATTCTTCTAGGGATTTAACGTACTCTATCAAGCCTTTTTTTTTTAAGTTCTTAGTTTTTTAGTGATTTCCATCTTTGAAATGAATGCAAATTTGCCACTCTCAAAACATTTTGGTTAGGATACACGTGCTTATGTTTTCAAAATATTTGAAGATTCTCTCCACTGAAGGAAATAAAGCATTTTGATTTCTTTTTAAGAGGGAAGGGAATACGCATTGTCTTTTTCAATCTTCCCTCCTGTGACATTGGTAAAATTCAATTCAATAATAAAACAGAGGAGTACAGAAGCAGGGACTTTGCCAGGCACTAGAAATACATGAGGGTCTCAGCTCTCATCCCTATCCTCAAGGTGCTTTAAATGTAGCGGGAAAGGGCTTCCCTGGTGGCGCAGTGGTTGAGAGTCTGCCTGCCGATGCGGGGGACACGGGTTCGTGCCCCGGTCCGGGAAGATCCCACGTGCCGTGGAGCGGCTAGCCCGTGAGCCGTGGCCACTGAGCCTGCGCATCCGGAGCCTGTGCTCCGCAACGGGAGAGGCCACAACAGTGAGAGGCCCGCGTACCGGGGGGCGGGGGGGAATGTGGGGGGGGGAGTGGGGGGGATGTAGGGGGGGATGTGGGGGGGGGATGTAGGGGGGGGATGTAATGGGAAAGAAAGACCAGGAAATGGGCAATTACTCCATATTGTGATAAGTGGTACAATGGAGGAAAATACTCCATGTTACTGGAGCACACAGAAGGGGCAGCTATATCATCTTCTTTTCCAAAGGAAAGTCTCCTAGATCAGTGTTTCTCAAAGGTAAATGTGCAAATGAACCACCTGAGGGTTCCGTTACACTGCACACTCTGATACAGTGGGTCCAGGGCAGGGCCCTGAGAGTCTGCACTTCCAACAAGCTCCCTGGAGATGCTGCTGGTCTGTGGACCACACTCGCAGTAGCAAGGGTGCAGACCAGACCCCAGCGGAGGCGAGACCAGGCAGAGGAAATGATGCGAACACAGCCAGAGGGGAGACCACGACACAAACATCTCAAAGAGGTAACTGAATGGGGAAAAGGCAAATTTAAGACTAGGAAAATACCAGCCATCTTGGAAGTGTGATATGGCCTTCTTGAATAGATTTAAGAACTCTCCAACTCAGAGTAATTGTAAGAGGACAAATCGAAATATTTAAAAGCCTGAGCTGTAAAATATTTTGAAATGGACTTGAGTTACTTCAAGTTCCTGTAGAATCTTGAACTCACAGCTACACAGGATCACTGCCCCATCTACTTAGGTGAAAAGGTAATTACCAACATTTAGCACACTGGGGTCAACAACTGAAAAATATTCATTTTCCTAGGAAGCTTTTATCATACCTTCCTAAGAGTTTTTTATTGTCATATGCTCACCACACAATTTTTGAGAGTCATAGAAAGGATGCATTTCAAATGGATCTGTATCCTGAGTAAGTCAAGTTCAGAATAGCAAGATTTTATATAATAAATGTAATAGATGATTGTCATTTTACAAAAAGATGCAATGAAAAAATGCTGAATGAAATATTGATATTATGGGTTATTTTGTTAAAAATTATAGTTTCTGCTAGTAAGTGAATGCAGCTTGTTACTGCAAAACAAAAGATTAAATGTACACACTAATTGAACCCTTGAGAACAGAGAATACAGAAGTCTGAAATCTCTACTCCGAAAAGTGTCACTGCCATCTGTTCATCCAACTCAGCACCAATATTGTGAAAATATTCAGGCATATTTCTTGTGTAAGTAGTTTTTGCAGAACAAAATTACCACTCAGAAGTTTGTACTATACTGCTTGACACTGTGGTCTTTATAAAGAAACAAAACCTCTCATTCTAAATTATTTTTTTAAAGAGGAATATCTTTTTGGAAAAATTACATTGACTGAAGAATAATACCAGACTGAATAATAATAATAACTTAATGACTGTCCCCTCACCACCTATATGAGCTAAAGCATCCAAGTCTGTGTAGTGAAATTCTGTGTCACTTAATTAAATGATGATGTTTTGGAAAGTGAAACCACTTGCCATATTCCTCCAGGTAATTATACCAATAAACAACTTTTTATTTCAGCTTTATTGAGATGTAAGTGACCAGAAGCAACTTCTGCATGGATAGTGTTCATGAGTTAAATTTAGCTTACTGACCTACTCCTGCAAGCTTCATAAGGTTTTAAGAAAAAAAAAAAAGGCACTCCAAACCAAAAAAAAAAAAGGGAAACACAAAGGGAAGGAAGGAAGGGAGGAAGGGAGATGGCAGGAGGGAGGGAGGGAGGGACTCGCTCTGGGTAGAAGAACAAGTTAATCCAAGTTTCAACCATTCTACTTACATCTTTAAAGAATACCTGAGTAAAAGCAGGTGTGGGAGTTTCTAGGGCTCACTGACAATGTGCTGTGTTCTGAATCCAAGAGAAAAGGGGACCTTTACTGAGTTAAACAGAAAGATGCGCTCACAAACGGATTTGCCTCCCAAGTTTTAACGTTCTACAAGACATTGCTAACATTCAACCCAAGACTGGGCACTACCTGAATTTTTACTCTGCCATCCCTTTGGGTCACCTCCCAGCGGCTGTATCAAGCAGCTCTAGAATCAAGGTTGGATGTGTGGAAATACAATTCACACCAACCACCTCAACTCGACCCAGGGAAGCACTGGTTTTAAAGAAGTAGCGACATTATCCCTTACTCTCCAGCAAGGAGACTCACTAGAAAGGATATCTAATGCTGAGTAAATACTTCTTTCTGTAAGTTTACTTTTTATACCTAGAAAAAGTTACCTACTGATGTATAAAAACTTGCCATTGAGGAAAATTCTGTGGCTTTCTGAACTGGTGGGCTTATCCCGCCAACGGTACCTTTCCTCTGTGGTCAGCTCTTCAGCGGCCTCCCCTTCCCTGTGGCACTTACCCTGGGCCACCCGCAGGATGACCCATGTCCCTCAAACCCACTCTGATGTCCAGTCACGGTATGCAAGAAGCCACCCCTCTCTTTGTTTCTACAACATTCCAGAAAGGTACAGCGAGGGCAAAAGTTCCAACAGAGCAAAGCGGGAACAGGAGCGGGGCCTGGGTGTTCGGCACGCCTCCCTGGCCTGTGGCCAGACAGGGAGGGTGAAAAAGGCTTCCCAGATTACGTGCCCCCTGCCACAGCAGCACTCTGCACAGTTTCCAAATTATTCCACCGTCGGCAGCTGGCTTCTTCCTACTGCACTTCTGAGTAGTGGTATCGTCATTCTATGGCCAAGAAGCTGGCACAAAGGACGAAGGTCCTCAAACACACCTGAAATGGGAAGGAAGTATTCCTAGTGGTTCATCTTTAACACGGGCTCTGAGCTCCTTTCTAGCAAATTCCAGAGAACCAGAGACAGCTGGAGGCAGAACACGAGAGCAATCACGGCAGCCTGCGGCATCAGTGCATCACCACCAAGGAGGGGAGGCAGAAAGAACAGCACATCTAACTGAAATCAGCAGGCGGTTCTGGAACCAGATCCAATGTCCCACACTGGAATCTGGCCAAGCTACCGGGGCAGGGTCTTTAGTCCTTGCCAGACATACCACGGGGCTCTTTTTTTTTTAATAAATTTATTTATTTTATTCTTGGCTGCATTGTGTCTTCGTTGCTGCGCACAGGCTTTCTCTAGTTGCGGCGAGCGGGGGCTACTCTTGGTTGCGGTGCGCGGGCTTCTCATTGCAGTGGCTTCTCTTATTGTGGAGCACAGGCTCTAGGCGCGCGGGCTTCAGCAGTCGTGGCACACAGGCTCAGCAGTTGTGGCTCGGGGGCTCTAGAGCGCAGGCTCAGTAGTTGTGGCGCGTGGGCTTAGCTGCTCCGCGGCATGTGGGATCCTCCCAGACCAGGGCTCGAACCCGTGTCCCCGGCATTGGCAGGTGGATTCTTAACCACTGCGCCACCAAGGAAGCCCACCACGGGGCTCTTAAAGATGAGGAAGAGTCACTTGCTTGCACTCTACCAAAGGATGCTCTACAAGAGGGCCAGCGTGGTTATGTGGAAAGAGCTCTGAACGAGGAGGCCAGAAACCATCGCTCTGGCAGCACATCCGCGTAAGTCAGCTCTGTGACCTTGGGCCACTCACTTAACTTCTCTGGACCTGTTTCTCCATCTGGAGGTCAAGAGAACTGGACCAAGATCTCTAAGTTCTCTAAGATCTTCCAGTTCTAATGCCCGGTGACTCTCATGTTAGGGAAGCAGACAGTAAGACAAAGAGAGCAGCAGCTTTCAGCGTTTTTTTTCAGCAAGAGAAACAGTCAAGCTAATGCATTGCTAACAACTCTGCAACCACGCCGGGCATTAGCACTGTGGCACCTTCTCCGCTGGATGAGGGCAGCCACCTCCCTGCGGCTGCTCCCACGGGGAGGCCATACTTGTGTGATGTGATTTCCAGGAAGGCACCTCCTCCCCATTCCCGCTGTCTAGCAAGATGTCCCCCGTACACATAGTAATAACTAAACAGCAAACATTTGGAGAGCTCACATAACATGCCAGGCACTGTTCTAAGTGCTTTGCGTGCATCGGCTCTTTAATCCCTACGAGAAATATGTGAGGTAAGTACCAACAATATCCCCATTTTCCTGATTTTTCTTCCGGCCACACGGCGCGGCTTGTGGGATCTTAGTTCTCCAACCAGGGATCGAACCCGGGTCCCCCCGCCCCTCCCCAGCAGTGAAAGCGCCGAGTCCTAACCAATGAGCAGCCAGGAAGTTCCCCCCATTTTCCTGATGATGGAGGCAAAGAGTTGAAGTCATTTGCCCAAGGTCACACAGCTTCTAAGTGGTATAGTCAGATGAAATCTCAGGCAGGCAGGTTCTCAGGTCTTCACCCATATTTTACACTGCCCCTCTGATGGCAGGATAAGATAGACAGAGATTATTTTCCTTCACTATTAATGGGCACCCCCATGCAGTGGGCTGTTGTCTACATCAAGAGTATGTGGCCCTGTCTTAAACAACGTGGAAACACCAGACGGATCAAATCATGATGGAAAAGACAGACAGACCCGGGTCTGACTTCCTGCTCTATCTACTTACGTGGTCTCCAGAAATTTCTTATTTAAGTCCCAGCTCAACTGTAAAACGTGAATAATAATAGACACTTCAGAGGTTGACTGTGAGGATTACAGAAAACAAGGCTCCTAGAAGTCCCAGCTAGTTTCTAAATTATGACAAAGTGAGAATAAGTATATTTAAAGTCTCAAAGGGTAGCTACAAATGGCTCTAATTTTCAGGTTCTGGTTTTAGCGTTATCAGTCTATTAATTTAATTAATTGACATCTATTTCAATTAAACTATTTAGCATCTACTGACACCTATTATCTATTGAAATCTATTGCCATCTATTTCTTACTATTTGTTGGGAGTCGTGAGACTTTTTTTTTTTTTTTTTTTTGGCCACGTGGCTTGTTGGCTCTTAGCTCTCCGACCAGGGACCGAACCCAGGCCCTCGGCACTGAAAGCGTAGAGTCCTAACCACTGGACCGCCAGGGAATTTCCGGGAGTCATAAGACGTCTGATTCCTACAGGCTGTTTCTAGATTGAACGAAGTTCCCATAACAGTCTCCTAACAGAAGGGCAGGCTGTGGACCCTAAAAGATGGGGAACAGCTCCATAAGTGAGACTCTGCTGTCTCCCTAGCTCCATCACTCACTCAAAATTATACCCTCTGCACCTCAGTTTCTCCTTCCACAAAATGGATACAATTTCTGCTCTTACCTCTTCCGCCAACATATTCTGAGCTCTTACAATAGCATGATGAGAGTGGTAATGCCTAACATTTACATAATCCCTAACACTGGAGCATTTCAATGTAATTTAAAAAGGCTTTTCATATGCCTTATGATCTTATTTAGGCACCCAGACAGCAGATTTTTGACAGCCTTGAGGGTATATTGATTAAATTAAGCAAAAAGAATTTTTTGCTCTTCAGTGGAAAGATATAAAAAAACTGAAATGTATTTTAAAATGTGTATATACATATGTGTATGTACATGTGTGTCTACATATATGTGCATCTGTTCCCATTTATGCACATACACACACATATAAATGTATGCATTTAGCGCATCAGTTCTGTAGCCTTCAACAAGGACGAAAACACCGCAGCCATCACACCACTGTATTTGTTTACAAATATCCTTGCCTGTGTTTGGATTCCCCAATGATACCTACCTCATATCTGAATCCTATAGTCAACCCTATTTTTAAAATATTTATAAAAGAAAAATGTAAATGGCTAAAAAAAATGAATATTAAATCCCATTTACCAAATTCCATATATATCACTATTTTAGAAAAGATTTCTTTCACTGTATATTTCCTAAAAACTTCAGACCAATCACCTAAGACTCTGACCTCAATTTTTTTTTTCTTCTTTTTCTTTTTTTGCGGTACGCGGGCCTCTCACTGTTGTGGCCTCTCCCGTTGCGGAGCACAGGCTCCGGATGCGCAGGCTCAGTGGCCATGGCTCACGGGCCCAGCCGCTCCGCGGCATGTGGGATCCTACCAGACCGGGGCACGAACCCGTGTCCCCTGCATCGGCAGGCGGACTCTCAACCACTGCGCCACCAGGGAAGCCCTGACCTCAATTTTTAAGCTGACTTTCAGGACAAAAGTCAGTGATATGGCTTTAAAATGGTAAGTTTTTAAACCACCCAAGGATAACCCTGGACTTCAAATATGTAAAATAAAATCTATTCACCAAATTTTATAGAGTTTAAACTAGATAATGAGTCATAAATAAAACTTCACTGAAATCACTTATCTACCCATATAAACAATGCCAAAACCATGTCGAAAATAGAACTGACACAACCTAAAGTTTAACAGAAAAGAAACAGTGAACCTTTGGGGTATATTTATTTCTTTTTCTGTATTTGCCATCCTGGTCTATCCTAGGACTCCTTGTACTTAATCTTTCATGCTGTGAAATACCCTCCAATATAAGGCTATTCTGATTTTTTTGAAATATCAGACAAGAAATACATATACACACACACATATATATTCACATACACATAGAGAGATATATACAGATACAGATATCAACTCACACAATCTGTTGGAATCATTTAAATAAAATTTATATAAATCATTAGCTAAGTAAGTTTACTGAAGAAGGGAGAAAACATTTGCCAAGATATATTATTAGAGGAAATTAAACCACCAACCATCCACACAAGGGCTGAACTGCCCAAA
Organism: Tursiops truncatus; assembly: GCF_011762595.2. Classification (NCBI taxonomy): domain Eukaryota; kingdom Metazoa; phylum Chordata; class Mammalia; order Artiodactyla; family Delphinidae; genus Tursiops; species Tursiops truncatus. Next base: position 156,913,667 of record NC_047035.1, on the reverse strand, counting down.
CACAGAACCAGATTAGCTGACAGAGAGCTAGCAAACGGAAATAAGCATGTAAATAACTAACACTAACACAATGTTTCTTCAACTACTCTAAATATCTACAGAGTAATACATACAGTATAAAAGGTGGTAGGAACAGCCAGACTGGATGAAGTCAGCCTTGTTGTTATAGGAGAATCATCTTCGCCTCTGCCTCGTTTTCCAGGATGCTCCCTGCCCCCATTGGTTGATGGACCTGTGTGCGCTGGGTCATGAAAGCCCACTAGAAGTCAGCAGAGATTTCTTCCTCGCCCTAATCTCTATTGAGTCAGCTCCTGAGCCCAGTGTTTCTAACTCCGTATTATCACCTGAATCTCCTCCACCCACTCCTCCCCTCCATGCTCCCCACCATGCCTTTAGCTCAGGGCTGGACTCAGGAAATCCACAGGAAGTGGACCTCACAGTCAGAGTCAGGAGCGACAGAGGTAAGCTTGGTGCCGTGGGGTCTCAGAGGGAAGGGCCCCCACCCCCAGCAGGGACAATGGAGGGGGGGAATCCTGAAGGAGGGGGCATCTCAAACTGAGGCTTAGCCTACTGTAGCAGGAAGGAGAGGGAAGGTGAGGCAGAGGCCTGAATCATCTGTGCAGCAATCATCTGTTCGTTCTGGAAGAATGAAACTGAACTTGGGGGGTGAGGAGGTGAACGCTACACAGCAAGATGGCAAAGTGGAGGGGAGGGGCTGTTTACAACGGAGCTTGGATTCCATCAAGCAGGTGACTTCCCAGAATTAAGGTGGGGAGGGTCAAATCAGACATGCATTTAAAATCTCAGTTGCACAGTGTTACTGGAACAAGGCATGAAGAAAGGGAGTCAGTCTGATCATAAGAGCCACACTTCACATGATACTTGGGAAGCAGAAACCGCAGGCAGGGAGTGGCCCCAGAGGTTCACGGTCACTGGAAAGATAAGCCAACATGCCTGGTCAAACTAGTTTGAATATCCCTGTTTTGTACTAAGGGATACCACCAATTCCCTTTTCCTCCCATTCATGGCATTCTGTAAGCAATGCCCAAGAAATTGATAAAAACTCATAAAAGTGCATTGATTCTGGATCTCAAATCAAATTTTAAAAATGTGGCTGGATTATCAGCTATGGACAAAGCATCATGGGAAAGCCACTTGGAAGCATCAAATGTATCCCGTTTTGGCTGTAAAGTCACGCTGGCATGAGACCAGTTTTATTTCTTATACACATGCCCACTGTTAGGATGAAGTAAACAACGACCAGCAAATAGTGGTCTGAACAAAGCGGAGTTTACAGTCAGATCCACGGGGCTCAAAGAAATGGAGAGGCCGAGGTATAGAGCGAAAGAGGAGAAAGTCCACCAAATTCAGCAAGATTCCAAGGTCAGATCTCTGGTAGGGCCAGAGGGACGAGCATCAGCTCGTGCGTGTGTCTGATGCTTTCACTGAGCCTGGTGTGAACAGGTCCAGGATGGGCTGTTGTCAATTTTCCAACAGGACTAGGGGCCTTGGGCAGATACACCCACCCGTGCATGCTCCAAGCCTGACAAGACTGTGACTTTAATCACACACACAGCACAATAACCACCACCAAATAACTTAACTGCATCCCTCAACCTGTTTTGCTCGAACTGCACATTTTTCCCAGAATTAAGGGAACTTTCAGCAAGGCTTTTCCAGGGGAGCGAAGGGTTCTAGGATCCTAACAGATAGACCTGCCTCCCTGGTTGTTATCACAGGGCCTCCAGCCATTCCTCTTCTTACTTCCTGCCTGTGTCCTTAATCCCGACACTACCTTTCCAGAGGAGAGTCTCTCCATGTTGGAACATCATCTTCCAGGCAGATCAGATCCTTCAAAAGCTGAATTGGTGCCTGAGAAACTCAAGTATCAGCTTTACCAGCTCAGCCATTTTCAGTCATTGGAAAAGTGGTTTTGTTCGCCCTGAATCGATGAATTTCTATTGATGCGTCTGTTCCTCTAACACACACAATAAACTGTCACTTGGCAGTGATTTAAAGAAGCAAACGGGCCAGGCTGCCATCAGAACAAAGCTGCAGGAGCAGAAGCAAGCCAGATTTAAATGCGTTCATTTACAGAAAAGCCTTTCTCTGAAGGCTAATACTTAATTCAAAACCAGCTGTCCTCTCCTTTGGGGGCTCAAGCTGCCTGCCTTCCCTCTAGTTAATCTGTAGGAGAGAAACATGTCTGTCCAAGATAACCAGGAAATCAAACTACTGTAAGAAGTGCCCAGGCCTCTGGAGCCCGGCTCTCCCCTGGTTGAGGTGCTGACTCACGCTCCCCCCAGAAGACCCAGCCCCACCACCCTGCCGGAGATCCATCCTGACCTTGGCCTTAGCGGATCCTGGGCTTTGGCGTCTGCCGCCTTCAGCAGCCCTGACCCCCTTCAGATAGTGGCCTTGTCACTGAGTCCTGCTGACTTGACCAACCCCTACGCCAGCCTCTCCAGGCCGGAAATGGCCATCACTGCCCCTACTTCCCCTGCCACCCTCAAAAAGCCAGGTTCTCGCTCTTGAACCCAGCCAGTGGCTGGTGCCCACTCCCCACTGATCGGAGGATGGGGTCAGGTCAATTCCCCTCTCTTAGTATAAAACCCAGCTCTTCAAAAGGGACCACATTTGAGTTTGCTTCTCTAAATGAAGCCTCTCACCTAAAGGAAACGTCATCTGGTGTGTGTGTGTGTGTGTGCGTGTGTGTGCGTGTGTGTGCGTGTGTGTGTATGTAAGTGTGTGAGTGTGCGTGCGCACGCACACATGTGTGTACACATCTTTCCCTACTCCCGGACACGTGAAGAGCATCTCTACCCCGCTGGGAGGTGAGACCTTGAGGCCCTAGAGCAGCTGTTCTCAACACTGACTTGAATGCAGGTAAGAATCTCGGGTTGGAGAGGGGCTGCTTTTCAAAATTTCCCAACGGCCACCATAACCTCCAATTCTAACTCAACTGGTCTAGGATGGAGCCTGGGTGTCAGGATGGTCGGAAAAGCTTCCCAGGTGATTTCAATGTGCCACCAGGGTTGAAAACCACTGCTTTAGAGAGAAGAAGGCAGAGACCGTCAGCTGAGACTCCTCAGTGTATTCAAGATGGAGAACATGCGATTTAAAAGCAATCGCTACCCAGGCTCCTCCCCCAGGGAAGATCACCTCTGTAGCCGACAAAGTAACCATTACAACAGCGTGTGGAATCCTGGTGCCATGTTTCATAAGCACAGTAACTCTTTAACCAGTCTGAGCCTCGGTTACCCCAACTGTTAGGAAAAGGGCTACTCTAAATACATCTGTCCTGTTTCTTCCATCTCCCATATTCCAGCTTTATGCAGCCCCTTCATCCCCCCATTTCAATACAGACTGTCTATATATTTGCCTTTCTACTTCTCCAAAAATACTTTATGTGTTGCCTTGAGATTGGATTTGGGTAGTGCCTGCCCTCGAAGTAAACAATACTACAGAAACGATAAACTCTATAATCCAGTGCAGGGTATGTAACACTGATGATGTGATATTCCATAATGCAGATAACACTCCCTGCGTGGGACCTGAGCTAACCATTCCACCAGGGAAAGGTGGTACTGAGCCACACAGACCCTGCCCCTGGCCAGTCAGACAGCGTCTCTCTCTGCTACATAGTAACTGTCTACCATGAAGCCAGCCTCTTTTTATTCCCTCTGAGCTTGGTTTAATATCCACTTTCAAGGAGGAGATTCATTTTGGAACTATTTTCAGAGCAAGAAAAAAGACATCCTTAAGGATATATTAGCTACATTACTTAAATCCAATGAAATACGTAAATCTCTCACCCTGCAATAAACGCAACACGTAGGAGGGCAAGCAGTCTCCCAGATGGGCCTCCCTGGATGAAAAATAGCCTGGAAATATACAAACGACCAGGGTATATGACAGAATTTGGAATAATGCAGGCCTGTCTGGGACCCTATCTACAATGATTTAGCTGTGGAAAGTACCAAAGGATTTTTTAATATGTGTTTTCAGAAAATTTTAACATCCAGCAAGCCCAGATCACAGCTGAGCTGCTGAGCTCCAGACCTCCATGGTCAACTGGTCAACTCCACCCAGCCATTCCCAAGACCAGCATGTCTGAATCAGAACTCATCACCTGCCCTCCGGCTCCTGGATTTCTGATCTCAGCTAATGGGGTCGTTACCCACCCAGGTATCCAATCAGAAACCTGATAGTTATCCTAGAATCCACTCTCCCCTCAATCCTCCCCTCACTCTTCCTGAATCCCTAAGTCCTGGAGATTCCATTTTGCCCCTTGCATCCCAACACACACCTCCTGTTTCAATGCATTGCTTCCCCGACGCCTCCAACGGCTGCCTAACTGCTCCCCCTAGAGTGAGTCTTGCCCGCCCCCCAATCTATCCTTCCAAGTTCAGCAACAATAATCTCTATGAAACAATCCTTCAAGGCTCCCCTCTGTCTAGCGGATAAACTGCGGTATACAGCCCCCCCGATCCAGCCTCCCCAACCTCAGGTCTCCCACACCTCGCCTTGAACCCTCCACCTGGTCCAGTGAGCTATGTGGAGTTCCCAGCACACCAGCCTGCCTCCCCATCTCCTTTCCTCTGTTTGCACTGCTCCTTCCTGGTTGGAATATCCCTCTGCCTTTCTGCCCTCAGCGAAATATATTCATTGTCCGGACCCACCTCCTCCAAGAAGCCTACCCTCACACCCCACCCCAAAGGGAAAACTGGGCAGCCCTACTCTTGAGCCCCTGGTCAGACCTCTCACACAGTATCTGCGACGTTACTGCACTTATTTAGCTCCTGGAGGGCAAGGATTGTATCTTGTCTTTTCAACCTTGGTTCCAACTGGTGCGTAGGAATTTACTAAACATCAGTGAAATGAATGAATGCTTCAATGGCGGCTTCTGACAGCAGTTTCAAAACTATCTTCCTTACAACTCACATACTTTGCTTCCGGCTGCTTATAACCTGGAACGGCTTCTTACTCCGCTTATAAATCCTTCGCAGGGGACCGAAACAAGAAATCAGTACAGGGGATACAGCACCTTTTATCCCCTGAAAAATCATTTCTTTGTCTTCCATTCCTGAAAAAAGGGTCACACTTCAAGGCACGCCAACAGCAGAGAGTGAGAATTATCAAAATAAGTGATTCCCAATCCCTGGTCCTCCCTTGCTTTTATTTTTTCTTAATTTTTATTTTTTATTGAAGTATAGTTGATATATTTATTTTTTAATTGTTTTTAATTGGCCACACCGCACAGCATGCGAGATCTTAGTTCCCCCACCAGGGACTGAACCCACGTCTCACGCATTGGGAGCGTGGAGTCTTAACCACTGGACTGCCAGGGAAGTCCCCTCTCTTGCTTTTAAATGCCCTCTTGCTGGAAGTGTGTATTATTTGAATGAGGCACAGGGTGGAGACACTACTTAAAGCAGAGGGAACAAGGCATGAACGAAGACTGGCTTATGAAGTCTACACTGCTGCCCTTGCCCATGTAGATGCAAGATAACACTGAGAATAAAACTGACTTCCCCGGCTTTGTGGCTTCTAAGCCCATAAGGGAGACACATGAAAATAAAGGCACCATCCTTGACTCAGCATCCAGCAGCCCCTGTGCCCCAAGGTAGGCCCTCTGGGGAAGCTCTGAGCCCACCCAGAATCCCATCTCAAATGCCAAATATCTGCAATGTGGCTACAACTTCATACACAGCCAATATCCTCTTCTCTGAGTGCCGATTTCATATTGGAAAATGAACAATTTAAATAAATGTTTCATTAACATACTGTTTTCCGGCCGGATGCTAATGTACTTAGAGTAATTTGTTTTCCCAAATTCTCCGCCACAGAATCATTTCATGCAGTCCTCACAGGACAACCTGAAACTCTTCAGGTCCCTAAGAGACAACCTAGAAACCAACCAAACAAATAACAGAAAACCCTTGGACTTAAAAGCCATCGAGACCCACTTGTTCTAGAACACACATCACACACGCTGCAGAACAGGAAGATCCGGACCACCTCAGTGGCGCTGGGTTTGTATTGACGGCAACAAAGCACTGTTCCGAGGGCACTGTTGGTCCCCAAGACACAGAAGTGGGAGACGTGGCTTACTCAGGAAGAATGCAGAGAGTGTGACATCTTGTTCTGAGGCCCTGTAAGGCTTGTTCCCATTTTTCTTTGCTTATCTGATTCTTACTTTGTGCTGATTCCAAACCCCCCAAATCTCAAGGATACTTCTAACATCTTTCACTAATAGGAGAGCTTAAAATCTTCACAGCACAATGCTCAGATACACCCCAATCACGCAAAAGCAGGTCCCATATAAAGGTTTGTTCCCCCAAACCTTGTGAGACACGGGGGAATGGCTCGATCGTGAGGACATGGGAAGCAGCCTGGACACCACGCTAACGGGAGGCCATCTTTTGGGTGGATCCAGCCACATCAGAATGGTTCTCTGTGGCACCAGTGGGCTGGAGGCATGATTTTGATTTGATTCTGCGAAACTGTGATTTATGAGAAATATATATTTGGTCACTGAGATGACCAAAAAATATTTCTCATATATATATTTGGTCTTGTCCACAGTTCCTGACTCACGGCTCCCAAAAACCTTTGGAGTTTCCTAAGTGTTGAGAGAGCCAGAAGTTTCTTTGTTATGTGAATGAGGTGACTTTTAGAAGCACCTAAGGATGGGGGCTGGTTGCCAGGAGAACCAACCACGTGACTAGAGGGTTGGGACTTTCAGTTCCATCCCCCTGATTTCTGGGGAGGGGAGAGGGGCTGGAGGTTGAACCAATCACCAATGACCAATGATCTTTATCAATCACGACTATATAACGAAGCCTCCATAAAAAGCCCAAAGGACAAGTTTTTGTCCCTTTTTGCAGAGCTTCCACATTGGAGAACCAGAACGCTTCTGCATGCCACCGCGCTGCCCCACGGTCCAAGAGGACAGAAGCTCCCTTGTTCGGGACCCTGCCCTGTGTATCTCTTCCATCTAGCTGTTGGTTCGCATCCTTTAATATCCTTTCAGAATAATTCGGTAATCTAGTGAGTAAACGGGTTTTCCTGAGTTCTGTGAGCCATTCTAGCAAATTGATCGAACCCCAGGAGAGGGCCCTGGGAACCTCTGACTTATAACCAGTTGGTCAGAAGTACAGGTAACAACCCAAGCTTGAGACTGGAGCCTGAAGTGGGGAGCGGTCTCATGGGACTGAGCCCTTCACCTGTGCGATCTGATTCTGTCTCCGGGTAGACAGTGTCAGGACTGAGGTGAGCTCTCGGACACCCTGCTGGCAACAAAGAATTGTTTGTTGGTGTGGTAAAACCCTGAGCCACACACCTTGGAATTGGGTCCAGGAACCCCATCCAGGTTCTATCACACGGGGAGCAAAATCAAACTCAGTGAAGAGGTGAAGCAGGTAACCAGTGAGCTCTGGCACTCTCTGGGTGCCAGGTGCCAGGTGTGTGGCAGAGAGCAGGAGACCCACCAAAGACTGGAAATCACACTGGTGGGGCGGGGGAGGGGGGGTTACCTCCCTGGCTGTGCCACATCTGAGCTGCAAGGCGATGGACAAGTGACTTCCATTTCTGAGCTTCACCTCCTTCTTATAAAATAAAGCAACAACAACAAGAAAACAATAATAGTAATGGGGGCCAGTGGCAGTGGCAGCTACCCTTTCATTGAGCACTTACTATGCAGCAGGTGCTGAACAAACACTTGCTAAGCGCCATCTCACTTAATCCTGAGGACACCTGGGAGGATACTGTTAACTCCAGTTTATGGAGGAGGCTCAGAGCTCAGGAACCAGCCCAAGGTCACCCAGCTGCAGGGAGTGGCGGGGTCTCGGTTCAAAACCGAGTCCATCTGACTGCCATGTTCTTTGGAAAGAATAACAACCTAAATGACTGGCACAGACATTAGGAAATGCTCTATAATGTGGAAAGTGCTCTGGACGCCCTGCACGAAAGGCAGTCAGGGTTAACAAGCCCACCCCTCACTGCGGGCCAGCATCCTGGTCACCCTCTCCGACCACTGGGCAGCCAGCTCCCGGCAGCCTCCTCCCTCCTGTGGGCCAGAGGCCCGATCACCCCGGAGCATCATCCACCGGGCGGTGGGGGAAGGAGGCCGTCCCTCCTGGTACTTACTTTCTCAGGACCGCAATCTCATTCTCTATGCTGCTTTCTTTGCCCTTCAGTGCCTTCTTGGGGATACATTTCACCGCAAAGAGTTTTCCAGTTGCCTTCTCTTCAGCTAAGACCACTTCGGAAAATGCCCCACTGTGAACAAAGAGGGAGAAAAAGAAGCGGCTTAGATTCAGGAGATCTGGGCATTCCCGACAGCTCCTCTGATCCCACTACCAAAATCTGAGTAACAACAAGAAGAACAATTCCCGGCATCACTGTGACTTTTTAACCAGCCACACTCCCAACCAAACTTCTTTGTGCAGAGGGTAGACAAAGGCAAGTGTGACCTCTTGCAAAGGGACACAGGAATGCCCACGTGGGTGTGGGCACCTGCCATCCTGCACAACAACCAAGCAGCAGTCACTTGGGAGCAACAGAAAAGCTCCAGAAAGGTTCCTGCGGGAAAGATCAGGTCCGTCTGAAGCTGTCAGCACCCACACCCCCAAGGAGATGAGAGGATAACACCGAAATGTCTAGATTCCTCCCAGGCCCTTTCATTCCCAAGAAAATTTCAGAGCACTTGGCAAAGCCGTAATTAATTCTCAAAGATAGGTACGGGTGTAATTAACGTGTGTGACGCACGGTACCCACACAGGTTAATTAAATTTCAAGGCCACGCAGGGCTGCAGTGGGCAGCTTGTTTCTTTTTTCAACCAAACAAATGAAAAGAAACATGATGCCCTGAGTGGGGAGAACTTCCTGCCGGAAAACAGAAATCTAACTCTGTGAGGCCACATCACCAAACTGAAAATGTAACCAGAACATTCGGGGCCAGAGATTACATTTCTTCAGAGAGGTGGTCTGCAAGCCCCAGACGCTGCATTGTCCCCCCACCTGACACCTTGTCTATTTCCAGCAGACAATGCCTGGATGCTGCTCCTGTACTGGGGCACAACTTCCCTAACAACTCAAACAAAAACAGACACCTCCACTGCCCGCTGCAGACCTCTGTAACCTGGGCTTTGTGCTCGCAGGCCGCGGAAAACCACCGAGTCATTCTCTATCCCTACATTTTCAGGAGTGACTCATTTCCTCTGAGACACACCAAACATGGCTTCTAAACAGTTATGACTAGAGACAAACTCTCCTACATCAAAAGAAACCACTAGAAGGACCAATGTCATCCCAATATTGGTCCCTCAGGGCCTTTGTTCTTCAGCCAACATCAAAGAGATGCCTAAGCAATGGAGGAAGGGATAAAGAAGATGTGGTACATATATACAATGGAATATTACTCAGCCATAAAAAAGAACAAAATATTGTCAATTGCAGAAACATGGGTAGACCTAGAGACTACCATACTGAGTGAAGGAAGTCAGACAGAGAAAGACAAATATCATATGATATCGCTTGCATGTGGCATCTTAAAAAAATGGTACAAATGAACGTATTTACAAAACAGAGAGTCACAGATGTAGAAAACAAACTTATGGTTACCAAGGGGGAAAAGTGGGGGTGGGATAAATTGGGAGCTTGGGATTGACATACACACAGTACTCTATATAAAACAGATAATAAGAACTATGGTTGGAGGCTTCCCTGGTGGCGCAGTGGTTAAGAGTCGGCCTGCTAATGCAGGGGACACAGGTTCGAGCCCTGGTCGGGGAAGATCCCACATGCCGCGGAGCGGCTGGGCCCGTGAGCCACAACTACTGAGCCTGCGCATCTGGACCCTGTGCTCCGCAACAAGAGAGGCCGCGATAGTGAGAGGCCCATACACCGTGATGAAGAGCGGCCCACCCTTGCCACAACTAGAGAAAGCCCTCACGCAGACATGAAGACCCAACACAGCCAAAAATAAGTAAATAAATTAAAAAAAAAAAAGAACTACGGTTGGCACAGGGAACTCTACTCAATACTCCGTAATGACCTATATGGGAACAGAATCTAAAAAAGAGTGGGGAGATTGGTTCAAGATGGCAGAGTAGAAGGACGTGCTCTCACTCCCTCTTGCAAGAACACCCGAACTAACTGGTGAACAATCATCAACAGGAAGACACTGGAACTCACCAAAAAAAGATACCCCACATCCAAAGACAAAGGAGAAGCCACTATGAGATGCTAGGAGGGGCGCAATCACAATAAAATCAAATCCCATAACTGCTGGGTGGGTGACTCACAGACTGGAGAACACTTGTACCACAGAAGTCCACCCACTGGAGTAAAGGTTCTGAGCCCCATGTCAGGCTTCCCAATTTGGGGGTCCGGCAACAGGAGGAGGAATTCCCAGAGAATCAGACTTTGAAAGTTAGCGGGATTTGACTGCAGGACTTCGACAGGACTGAGGGAAACAGAGACTCCACTCTTGGAGGGCACGCACAAAGTACTGTGTGCGCATCAGGACCCAGGGGAAGGAGCAGTGACGGCATAGGAGACTGAACCAGACCTACCTGCTAGTGTTGGAGGGTCTCCTGAAGAGGTGGGGGGGGTGGCTGTGGCTCACCATGAAGACAAGGACACTGGCAGCAGAAGTTCTGGGAAGTACTCCTTGGCATGAGCCCTCCCAGAGTCTGCCATTAGCCCCACCAAAGAGCCCAGGTAGGCTCCAGGGTTGCGTTGCCTCAGGCCAAACAACCAACAAGGAGGGAACCCAGACCCACCCTACAGCAGTCAAGCGGATTAAAGTTTTACTGAGCTCTGCCCACCAGAGCAACAGTCAGCTCTACCCACCACCAGCCCCTCCCATCAGGAAACTTGCACAAGCCTCTAAGATAGCCTCATCCACCAGAGGGCAGACAGCAAAAGCAAGAAGAACGACAATCCTGCAGCCTGTGGAACAAAAACCACATTCACTGAGACAGACAAGATGAAAAGGCAGAGGGCTATGTACCAGATGAAGTAACAAGATAAAACCCCAGAAAAACAACTAAATGAAGTAGAGATAGGGAACCTTCCAGAAAAAGAATTCAGAATAATGATAGTGAAGATGATCCAGGACCTCAGAAAAACAATGGAGGCAAAGATCGAGAAGATGCAAGAAATGTTTAACAAAGACCTAGAAGAATTAAAGAACAAACAAACAGAGATGAACAACACAATAACTGAAATGAAAAATATACCAGAAGGAATCAATAGTAGAATAACTGAGGCAGAAGAACGGATAAGTGACCTGGAAGACAGAATGGTGGAATTCACTGCCACGGAACAGAATAAAGAATGAAATGAAATGAAGACAGCCTGAGAGACCTCTGGGACAACATTAAATGCAACAACATCTGCATTATAGGGGTTCCAAAGGAGAAGAGAGAAAGGACCAGAGAAAATATCTGAAGAGATTATAGTCGAAAACTTCCCTAACATGGGAAAGGAAATAGCCACCCAAGTCCAGGAAGTGCAGAGAGTCCCATACAGGATAAACCCAATGAGAAACACACTGAGACACATAGTAATCAAATTGGCAAAAATTAAAGACAGAGAAAAATTATTGAAAGCAGCAAGGGAAAAATGACAAATGACATACAAGGGAACTCCCATAAGGTTAACAGCTGATTTCTCAGCAGAAACTCTACAAGCCAGAAGGGAGTGGCATGATATACTTAAAGTGATGAAAGGGAAGAACCTACAACCAAGATTACTCTACCTGGCAAGGATCTCATTCAGATTTGATGGAGAAATTAAAACCTTTACAGACAAGCAAAAGCTAAGAGAATTCAGCACCACCAAACCAGCTCTACAACAAATGCTAAAGGAACTTCTCTAAGTGGGAAACACAAGAGAAGAAAAGCACCTACAAAAACAAACCCAAAACTATTAGGAAAATGGTCATAGGAACATACATATCTATAATTACCTTAAACGTGAATGGATTAAATGCTCCAACTAAAAGACACAGGCTTGCTGAATGGATACAAAAACAAGACACATATATATGCTGTCTACAAGAGACCCACTTCAGACCGAGGGACACATTCAGGCTGAAAATGAGGGGATGGAAAAAGACAGTCCATGCAAATGGAAATCTAAAGAAAGCTGGAGTAGCAATACTCATATCAGATAAAATAGACTTTAAAATAAAGAACGTTACAAGAGACAAAGAAGGACACTATATAATGATCAAGGGATCAATCCAAGAAGAAGATAAACCAATTATATATATATATGCACCCAACATAGGAGCACCTCAATACATAAGGCAACTGCTATCAGCTATAAAAGAGGAAATCAACAGTAACACACTAATAGTGGGGGACTTCAACATCTCACTTACACCAATGGACAGATCATCCAAACAGAAAAGTAATAAGGAAACACAAGCTTTAAATAACACAGTAGACCAGATAGATTTAATTGATATTTATAGGACATTCCATCCAAAAACAGCAGATTACAGTTTCTTCTCAAGTGCACACGGAACATTCTGCAGGATAGATCACATCTTGGGTCACAATTCAAGCCTCAGTAAATTTAAGAAAATTGAAATCATATCACGCATCTTTTCTGACCACAATGCTATGAGATTAGAAATGAATTACAGTGAAAAAAAAATGAAAAAAACACAAACACATGGAGGCTAAACAATACATTACTAAATGACCAAGAGATCAGTGAAGAAATCAAAAAATACCTAGAGACAAATGATAATGAAAACACAATGATCCAAAACCTATGGGATGCAGCAAAAGCAGTTCTAAGAGGGAAGTTTATAGCAATACAAGCCTACCTCAAAAAACAAGAAACATCTCAAATAAACAATCTAACCTTATACCTAAAGCAACTAGAGAAAGAAGAAGAAACAAAACCCAAAATTAGCAGAAGGAAAGAAATCATAAAGATCAGAGCAGAAATAAACGAAATAGAAACAAATAAAACAATAGCAAAGATCAATAAAACTAAAAGCTGGTTCTTCGAGAAGATAAACAAAATTGATAAACCATTAGCCAGACTCATCAAGAAAAAGAGGGAGAGGACTCAAATCAATAAAATTAGAAATGAAAAAGGAGAAGTTACAACAGACACTGCAGAAATACAAAGCATCCTAAGAGACTACTACAAGCAACTCTAGGCCAATAAAATGGACAACCTGGAAGAAATGGAAAAGTTCTTAGAAAGGTATAACCTGCCAAGACTGAACCAGGAAGAAACAGAAAATATGAACAGAACAATCACAAGTAATGAAATTGAAACTGTGATTAAAAATCTTCCAACAAACAAAAGTCCAGGACCAGATGGCTTCACAGGTGAATTCTATCAGACATTTAGAGAAGAGCTAACACCCATCCTTCTCAAACTCTTCCAAAAAATTGCAGAGCAAGGATCACTCCCAAACTCATTCTATGAGGCCACCATCACCCTAATACCAAAACCAGACAAAGATACTACAAAAAAAGAAAATTACAGACCAACATCACTGATGAATATAGATGCAAAAATCCTCAACAAAATACTAGCAAACCAAATCCAACAGCACATTAAAGGGATCATATACCATGATCAAGTGGGATTTATCCCAGGGACGCAAGGATTCTAATATATGCAAATCAATCAATGTGATACACCATATTAACAAGTTGAAGAATAAAAACCATATGATCATCTCAACAGATGCAGAAAAAGATTATGACAAAATTCAACACCCATTTATGATAAAAACTCTACAGAAAGTGGGCATAGAGGGAACCTACCTCAACATAATAAAGGCCGTATACGATAAACCCACAGCAAACATCATTCTCAATGGTGAAAAACTGAAAGTATTTCCTTTAAGATCAGGAACAAGACAAGGATGTCCACTCTCACCAATATTATTCAACATAGTTTTGGAAGTCCTAGCCATGGCAATCAGAGAAGAAAAAGAAATAAAAGGAATATAAATTGGAAAAGAAGAAGTAAAACTGTCACTGTTTGCAGATGACATGATACTATACATAGAGAATCCTAAAGATGCCACCAGAAAACTACTAGAGCTAATCAATGAATCTGGTAAAGTTGCAGGATACAAAATTAATGCACAGAAATCTCTCATTCCTATACACTAATGATGAAAAATCTGAAAGAGAAATTAAGGAAGCCCTCCCATTTACCACTGCAACAAAAAGAATAAAATACCTAGGAATAAACCTACCTAAGGAGACAAAAGACCTGTATGCAGAAAACTCTAAGACACTGATGAAAGAAATTAAAGATGATACCAAGAGATGGAAAGATATACCATGTTCTTAGATTGGAAGAATCAATATTGTGAAAGTGACTATACTACCTAAAGCAATCTACAGATTCAATGCAATCCCTATCAAATTACCAATGGCATTTTTTACAGAACTAGAACAAAAAATCTTAAAATTTGTACGGAGACACAAAAGACCCCAAATAGCCAAAGCAGTCTTTAGGGAAAAAAACAGAGCTGGAGGAAGCAGACTCCCTGACTTCAGACTATACTACAAAGCTACAGTAATCAAGACAATATGGTACTGGCACAAAACCAGAAATATAGATCAATGGAACAGGATAGAAGCCCAGAGATAAACCTACGCACCTATGGTCAATAAATCTATGACAGAGGAGGCAAGGATATACGATGGAGAAAAGACAGTCTCTTCAATAAGCGGTACTGGGAAAACTGGACAGCTACATGTAAAAGAATTAAATTAGAACACTCCATAGCACCATACACAAAAATATACTCAAAATGGATTCGAGACCTAAATGTAAGACCTGACACTATAAAACTCTCAGAGGAAAACACAGGAAGAACACTCTTTGACATAAATCACAGCAAGATCTTTTTTGATCCACGTCCTAGAGTAATGGAAATAAAAACAAATGAAACAAATGGGACCTAATGAAACTGAAAAGCTTTTGCACAGCAAAGGAAACTACAAACAAGATGAAAAGACCACCCTCAGAATGGGAGATAATATTTTCAAACGAATCAACAGACCAAGGATTAATCTACAAAATATATAAACAGCCCATGCAACTCAACATTAGAAAAACAAACAACCCAATGCAAAAATGGGCAGAAGACCTAAATAGACATTTTTCCAAAGAAGACATACAGATGGCCAAGAAGCACATGAAAGGCTGCTCAAGATCACTAGTTATTAGAGAAATGCAAATCAAAACTACAGCGTGGTATCACCTCACACCAGTTAGAATGGGCACCATCAGAAAATCTACAAACAACAAATGCTGGACAGGGTGTGGCGAAAAGGGAACCCTCTTGCACTGTTGGTGGGAATGTAAATTGATACAGCCGCTATGGTGAACAGTATGGAGGTTCCTTAAAAAACCAAAAATAGAATTACCATATGACCCAGCAATCCCACTACTGGGCATATACCCTGAGAAAACCATAATTCAAAAAGACACATGTACCCCAATGTTCACTGCAGCACTATTTACAATAGCCAGGTCATGGAAGCAACCTAAATGCCCCTTGACAGATGCATTGATAAAGAAGATGTGGTACGTATATACAATGGAATATTACTCAGCCATAAAAAGGAACGAAATTGGGTCATTTGTAGAGATGTAGATGGATCTAGAGACTGTCATACAGAGTGAAGTTAGTCAGAAAGAGAAAAACAAATATCGAATATTAATGCACATATGTGGAACCTAGAAAAATGGTACAGGTGAACCCGTTTGCAGGACAGAAATTGAGACCCAGATGTAGAGAACAAATGTATGGACACCAAGTGGGGGAAAGCGGCGGGGTGGTGGTGGTGGTGGTGTGATGAATTGGGAGATTGGAATTGACATGTATACAGCGATGGGTATAAAATGGATGACTAATAAGAACCTGCTGTATAAAAAAATAAATTAAATAAAATTCAAACAAATAAATAAAATAAAAAAGAGTGGATATATGTATAACTGATTCACTTTGCTGTACAGCAGAAACACAACATTGTAAATCAACTAGACTCCAATAAAAATTAATTTTAAAAAAAAGAGAGATGCCTATGCAAGAACGGACTTTTCTCTCCCCCTCTTGTGCCATCTGACAGGGACAGGCATCTGTCCTGGACCAAAGGAAGACGAATATATATATTTTAAATCCTTTCCAGTGAAAGGAATTCACTCCACTTAGTGCAATTAACTGTGAGTCTTCGGGGCAAGTGTTCCTCCTGAACCCTAACTCTGGAGAGATGAGTCTGTCTATCTTCAAGGTCTGTATCTAATTATAGATACTGGAGGGGCAGAAGGTAGGCATTCAACGAAAGAACCAAGTGGAACATGTCAGAACAAAGATCCTCTGCTCACAAGCATTGGCCAAGTTGGAGTCTCCCACCACATGCCTCATATTTGACTCAGCCAGAACAGCAATTATGAACTAGAAATACATAAAACCCAGGACAGATTTATCACAGAGTGATATACGGCATCAGACATTCCCAGTGGCATTTGGTCACTGCCAATGGCTTTCGCCCAAAAAAGTCAATTCATAACAACTTGAGGGAATCCCCAGCCAGGAGCTTCCCCTCTCCCTCACGTCTGTCTCGGGGATGGACTGAGGCGGATTCTTCTCCCAGTGAGGGTTCTTAGATGGAAGAAACATGGACGGCTATGGACCTGCTCCCTTTCGCTGTCCTCCAGGAAGTGGAACAAGATCCACGTTAGAGACAAGAAAAAATCAGTGAGGAAAGACCAGGATTCTAGCACCACGGGTGATTTTTTTTTTTTTTTTTTTTACTGAAGTATAGTTAATTTACAAGGTTGTGTTAGTTTCAGGTGTACAGCAAAGGGATTCAATTATACGTATATATATTCTTCTTCAAATTCTTTTCCATTATAGGTTATTACAAGGTACTGAGTATAGTTCCCTGCGCTATATATACAGTAGGTCCTCATTGTTTATCTATTTTATACATAGTAGTGTAGATCTGTTAATCCCAAACTCCTAATTTATCCCTCTTCCCTCCTCCCCCTTGGCAACCACAAGTCTGTTCTCTATGTCTATGAGTCTGTTTCTGTTTCATAGATAAGTTCATTTGTATCATATTTTAGATTCCACATATAAGTGATATCATATGGTATTTGTTTTTCTCTGGCTGGCTTACTTCACTTAGTATGATAATCTCTAGGTCCATCTGTGTTGCTGCAAATGGCAGTGTTTCATTCTTTTTTATGGCTGAGTAATATTCCATTGTATATATGTACCATATCTTCTTTATCCATTCATCTGTCCATGGACCTTTAGGTTGCTTCCATGTCTTGGCTATTGTAAATAGTGCTGCTACGAACATTAGGGTAGCACCAAAGGTGATTTTATGCCATGGATTCCATGCATTCATTTCCAGTTGCCCCATTTGTCTCCTGGGTCCCTGATGCTGATGACACTCCAGCGGTTTCTCTCCTGAGTCTGTCAGATTTACTGCGCCCATTTTCCAAAAGGTGGAAAAGCCCCTTAGCAGCCAGAAGTTGAGCTAAGAACTGCAGGCAGACCTCTCCCCCTTGGCTGTCCCCTTGCCCTCTCTGTGTCCCCCTGAGCTCCTTCCTTTTCAGAGTCTGTAAAAATAGTAACAGACTTTGGCCAATGCAGAGGAGGTATTCTGCTGAGCTGTCGGGCACACATGAGAGAAGTGCTTCCTTGCTCTGCAGATCAATCCCTCCCAGAGACAGAGTGAGAAGTGCGGTTTCTCCTGAATCAACCCCTTGGCCCATGACAATGGGGAGGGGGCTGGAGGTCTCCATCAGAGCCAGTGCTGGTGGGCGGCTGCGGGCAGCTGAGGCCAAGGTGACACATGGTGTTCTTGGATCGAAGGCTTCTCTGTCTTTGTCCCTGATGTTGAGAGGGAGGGATGAACTGTCTGTGACCCCACAGCGAGGGCAGGACAAGGGGACATAGACACGCAAAGGGCCTCGTGAGCTAAGCAGCTGGGACCTGACAACGAACAAGGCCCCTTGTGACTCCACGGTTACTAAGCAGAGTCACAAAGCCAAGGATATATTCCCGTCCTACCAGAATGAAACTCAGCCTACAGTTCCGCTTTTGTGTATACACCCCAAAGAATCAAAAGCTGGGACTCAAACAGTATTTGGACACCCATGTTCATAGCAGCATTATTCACAATAGCCAAAAGGTAGAAACAGCCCAATTATCCATTGATGGATAAAAGGATAAACAAATTGTGGTATAAACATACAATGAAATATTATTCAGCCATAAAAAGGAATGGAATTCTGACACAGGCTACGACATGGATGAACCCTGAAGACATTATGCTCGGGGAAACAGGCCAGAATCAAGAGGACAAATCCTGTACGATTCCACTTATACAAAGTACCTAAAATAGTCAAATTCATTGAGACAGAGAGTAGTATGGTGGGTGTCAGGGGATGGGAGAGGAGGGAATGGGGAGTTATGGGGACAGAGTTTCCATTTGGGAAGACGAAAAAGTTCTTCAGAAGATGAATAATGGCCATGGTTACACAACAGTGTGAATGTCCTTAATGCCCCCGAATTGCATGCTTAAAAATGGTTACGTTGGAAACATACGATAAGCTTTTTCACTCATTACCTCCCTAAAGGAGAAAGAAGTTATATGAGTAACTGGAGGTGCCGGATGCTGTGTACTACTTGACCTTTACAAAGTGCTTTGGCCCCTATCAACAAATCCAATTCGTACAGCAGCCCAAGAAGTTACTGTCCCCTCTGTTTTACAGATGAAGATACTGAGGCTCAGGTAGTAAGGGTCAGAAAGGAAAACGTATGCTTCCTAACCCTTCCCAGGTCCTTTTCAAGACACTCTGCTGGGCTGCTAGCAGGCGGTCTTCCCCACAAGCGTGGCACGTGACAGCAAGGGAGGGTCAGACGCTGCCTTTGGGTGAGCTGTCCTCCCGCTCTGCCCCGAGAGTGCAAATCCACCTCGCTTCCTCTTTGAGCCAATGTGTGCATTTACTCCGGCTTTAAGCTTTCCAAAGACAGAGGTCTCTAGTCTTCTTAGGGGCATATAAGATTAGCATAAATTGTTATTGTTCCCGCAATAAACAGAAATCACTGGAAGATACTTTCCCTGTTCTAAGAAAGCTAAATAAACATCAGAAGCAGAAACTCAAGAATGGAGAGCTAGGGCACTTTCAATGTAATTAACAAAGTGATGTGTGTGTCTGCCTGTGTGAGGTGGGAATGGGGTAGCGGGGAGGGAGAGAGGGGGGGCTGGTCGTAGGAGGGAAGACAGCAAGAAAAATTATCTGGGAGCCAGAAAGCCTCCAGACAACCCAAGGAAATAAACCCCTAAGAACACAAGCAAGGACAGAGAGTTACCACGTTATAAAAATACAAGGAGGTCAAAGCACGTTGCACTCCCTGAGCTGAAAAATACAAGCTTTGGGCATTTAAACCTGAGTGGTAGAGCCTTCCAGCCAGACTGAGCCACATTTGCACCTTTTTTTTTTGCGGTACGCGGGCCTCTCACTGTTGTGGCCTCTCCTGTTGCGGAGCACAGGCTCCAGATGCGCAGGCTCAGCGGCCATGGCTCACGGGCCCAGCCGCTCCGCGGCACGTGGGATCTTCCCGGACCGGGGCACAAACCCGTGTCCCCTGCATCGGCAGGCGGACTCTCAACCACTGCGCCACCAGGGAAGCCCCACACTTGCATCTTGAAACGCAGTCTGTGCAGTGGCCGCTCCTGCCTGGCATCCCCCACATCCCCCCCTCCACAATCTGACTTCTCCCCGTGTCATCCCTTAACTGGAACCAGGAGGGCTGGGCCCCTGGGACCCTGGGAAGGGGAGGGGGTTCTCCCAAATGCTAAATGCAGTGCCTTCTTCTTGCTGCTCATCCTGTTGGTCTCTTGTGTGACCTCTGATGGCCTCGGCCTCCTTCCTAAAACTCCCTTCTTCTTGGTTCTACGGCAGCTCTCTCCTTCCACCTTTACATCCAGCTTCCCTCCATCGCCGCCTCTTCCTCTTCTTCCAATCAAACATCAGCGAGCTCCGAGGCTGCATCCTCAGCCCTGCATTCATCCTATTCTACACCCACCCCCGGGAAATCTGGTGTTTGCTGTTTCCACACCACCTATCTCCTCATGGCCCCCTAACCTTGGTCTAAATTTGAACATCTCTCATCTCATCTCCTGTGCAAATCTCATCTTTCCAGCTGCCTACTTGGGTTCTCCAGCTGAAACCCCCGAGCAGCCTCTCGAGAGCACCATAACCAAAGCAAAACACAGTATCTTCATCCCCAAACTTCTCTCTCCTACATAGTCTCTTCTCTATAGATTCAGGAACCCAGCCTAGAACTCTATGTCATCCCTCTCTCATTTCCATCACCAAGTATATCCAGCTTTCCGCTAAAATGATTCTCAGATGCCTGTCTGTTGGTCCATCCCTACACCACTGCTCTGGTTCGCATTCCTTTATTCACTCAGGACTGCTTCCAGCACTCTCTCCTGGCCCCTCTGCCCTCAGCAAGCCTACCTTCCACCGTTATCTCCTACCTGCTCCTGGAATTACTTTTCCAAAGCAAAGACCTGACTATGTGGCTACCCTACTTAAAACACTGAGGTTTTATGTCTACACAGGATAAAGTTTAAACTCCTTTGCAAGTTTCCACGGCATTCAAAGCTCTCCCCAAGCTGACCCCAACCTGAAGGCTCATCTACCACCAAGCTATCCTCCCCAACACAAACTCGCCCCACCATGCACACACACATCACCTCCACCCAACGGCAAAGGTCAGCTGGCATTTCCCAAATACACCCATGCCCTTTCACACCACTGGCCTGGGTTCGATTCCTCCCCCACCTCCCCCTTTCCTTGAATGCCGTTCCTTTTTCTTTCTGCTTGGCACAATTCCATTATAAATAGAAGTATATTCCATTATAAATGTTGAAGGGCCTAGCTGATATATTATATATCCTAACCTTTGAAGGCTTTCTCAATTGTCTTCCACCAGACAGAATGAGGGTCACACACTTGGCTTATACCGTCATTGCCCTACTTACACATGCCGGGGTGGTCTTTCGTGTGCTTGCCTGATGCGAGCAGAAGTCCTAAGTCATTCTCTTCTGTGTCTCTATTCCTAACAATATTGGCACCAACTGACGTCCAGGGCAGTTTGGTCACCATTATCTGGGGCTCTCCTTGGATTCCTCCCTGTGCTATAGATCCACAAAGTAAATGACGTGCGCCAATGACCTTGCACTCAGTGTAGAGGAAAAACTACTGTCCCTTTCCTCCTTCACAATGCATTCCTCTAAACTTCTATGCAAGCCTATGCAGAAAGATCCTCAAAGGTTTCTCCTGAAGCGTAAAAATTCTTAGAGTCTCTCCAGATATACTTTAAACTGTACACTATGTACCTTAATGCTTAAGTCATATTTTACAGTTCGATAATCCTGACGTCACTATTTGTGAATTTATGGTATGATACTTCTCCCCCTTATCCTGGTTATAGAAGTAAAATTTGGTAGGAACAATAAGCAGATTTTTAGATAAAGGACTCTAGGAAATGCATAATCGTGGGAGAAGTAAAAATTCCAGTGACACGAAAATTGTATTGTTTCACGTTGTGACAAGATATTTCTTTGCTATTTAAAGAAAACTATCCTATTTTTAAAAAAACACCAAGTTTCCATCTAAATTAAACCTCGGATGAATTCCTGAAAAGGTCAAAGAAAAAATTCTTGAAATGCTAAATATTTTCATCGCCCGAAGATAAGCTGTACAAATTACAAAAGCTGAATCCTTCCCCCTTTTCGTCCACATTTCAGAGCAAATCACATCATCATCTGGAGGCACCTTGCTTTGACTGTAAGCCAGGAACCCAGGAGAAAAGAAACAATCCTTTGAGAGCAGAATTTCCAAGACTCGAGGAAAATGTCACATTTTCTATATTCACTAAAGGATTCTAAGCAACTACTTTTGCTTCTCACTTCATCAATGATGGCTCTGAAAAAAGGCTGCCTCGTTTTTTGCTTTATCTAGTCAGTTGTAAGAATGGAACCCTGGTGTAGTAATGAACTATCCACGCTGTAGACTATCCGTGCTATGAAGCCCAGCTGAGGACCGGCACGCAAACCTCCATGAATGAAATGATCCTCACCCTCAACTTACCAGCGGAAGGGCAAGCAAAGAAGTGGGTAGGGCTCTGGAAATTCCTTATATTTCTGAGCTCCCTGGAAAAGCAGCACAAAATCCATGTGTGCTGAGGATGCCTTGGCTTAAAACAGACATTTAAGGTTTTGTGAACCACAACTAGAAATTTACCTTCCAGTTGTTAAAGAAAATTCCTAGAGCACTTTACCTCCAGATCCGCTGCTATATATTGTGGGCAGAACTCAGAGCTAAGCCACTCCCACAGATAACGCTAGATAACACAACTACTCACTACCACTTATGATCATAAAAAGTAAAAACAGGAGTCTACAGGGAGGAGGGATAAATTAGGAGTAAAGGATAACAGATATACACCACTATATATGAAGTAAACAAGGATTTACTGTAGAGCACAGGGAACTGTAGTCAATACCTTGTAATAATCTATAATGGAAAACCTCTAATGAAGTAATGTACAACTAAATACATTACTTCATTACTCTAATGAAGTAATGTACAACTAAATCACTTTGCTGTACACCTGAAACTAACACAATATTGTAAATCAACTATACTTCAATTTTTTTTTTTTTAAAGAAAGGATCTCTGGATTCTGCTTTCCCTATTTCTATGATCTACAAACCAAAGTTGCTAAGAACAAACATCAGTTAGTATCGAAGAAGAGTAGCTGATGTGCCGGCTCCCCTAAGTGCACATAATTTTAAAATAAACTCTTCTGTCAAACGAGAGCAATTTAATCACAAAATCTACAAACACTGAGTCTCTGACCACCTGCTGTGACTTGCACATTTTTGGTGCTCCCCAAATGTCCGTCCAATTGAACTGGCAAAACCTCCAAAAGACGACTCTGATTTTCAGGCAGAATCAGGAATTCCAGAGCTGTCTTTCTGACTCACGACAGTACACTAAAGCGGTCGCTTGATAAAATTATATCCATCCCAAATTAGACCAAGACGTAATCAGATGGTGCTGAAATGATCTGCCCTATTACCTTAGAGTCAGCTATTATTGTTTCACTGCCTTTCCATGCTTTTGAATCATTCTACATACAAATCAGATTGGCTGTGTTATTATCTTTGTTAATAGCATCGCCTCTAACCCACTGCCACTACTGCGACGTGCAACTGGACAGACAGACGTTATGCCAGGCTTTGGACCAAAAATTAAAATGTTCTTTTCCACTAAGCCTACTATTTTCCCCAGTGTCAGGCCAGGACAATATTAAGGGCTGATGGGGAAAAAAAATGAAAAAAACCTAAACAGCAGAAAATGAAGTTGGTAATATTTGGCTTCAAACAATAAAGAAACTGACAGGTGCCTTTGAGACCTATTGTTCCAGAGCAGAATCAATTCTTAAAATAGGAAAACCTGTCTGCTCACCCCAAGAGGAGTCGTACTGACCCCAGAGAATCCAAATAGATAAAAACAGTAGTGGAGTCAGATCGTCTCAATGTCTAAACTCTCCAGCCAGAAATTCAGCAATTTTAGAAGTGGCATTAACTCTTTCTGGTAGAATCTTCACTTAAATATCTTCATTAATTCATATACCACTCAAGACATTTTGTACTAATTCAGCCCACTGGCCTGAAGAAAGCCATGCCCCATGTGAATAAAGCTGTGACTAGCAAGCAAAGCAAAAAGTCTCACTTCCTCCTTTTTTTTTTTTTTTTTTTTTTTTTTTTTGCGGTACGCGGGCCTCTCACTGTCGTGGCCTCTCCCATTGTGGAGCACAGGCTCCGGACGCGCAGGCTCAGCGGCCATGGCTCACGGGCCCAGCCGCTCCGCGGCATGTGGGATCTTCCCGGACCAGGGCACGAAGCCGTGTCCCCTGCATCGGCAGGCGGACTCTCAACCACTGAGCCACCAGTGAAGCCCCCCAAGCCCTTATTAATTGCAACCCGTGTCTCACCAACCAGTTCAAATCAGAGACATCTTCTTAACTTTAGTAAATCATGCATAGGAATAGGGGGATTCCTACTAAAAGCAGCTATTCTTTTTCACCCAGAAATCCCCTCTTCAACTGGCAAATTCCGCAATGATTAGCCACCAGATTCTATAACAGCTTCAAGAACCATGCTGAAATGTTCTTTAGCATTCACCCGATTAGCCTGATTATTGCCCGGATCAATTCTCACTCCAAGTATTACATCCCTGCCTCTAAAACCACTGGAGCAAGTGATGACAATGCTTGTCCCAGGGGAAGCTGCAAAACACCAGCACTGTCTTGCGGGTTACATGTTGGGTTTCTTACGGTTTTTTTGTGGCAGTAAATCTTTCCCGCTAATTGCGTCACTGATCTAAATGAGGAAGAGAAATAAATTCCAATTGAATGCCTCCTGTCATATTTTAAAGAACACGCTTCATTTAATAGCACAACTTTTCCCCTTCACTTCTTTGCTGCGGTCCCATATTTTCTCTCTGCTCTTCTCCAGTCACTAGGGAAAGGTCGATCTGGAACCCTAGTGAGTTGGGCACTTTTTCTCAGCACATCATCCACAGGGAGTATTCATGGAAGCCTGGTTTTTGAAGGTGGTGGCATTACTTCCGGAATTATAGAGTGTCCTTGTAGTCTCAGCTAAAAGGCTAGCAACACTAAAAGGCACATAAGGTGTCCTTGTGGGGCATGTATGCATCTGTTGCAAGAATCCACTTTACTTGGATGATAGGTGTGATGACTTGGATGAAACTGGAACGCCCAGTATATTTTCCAGATTCCTTTGTCAACCATGCAGACCTCCTAGACCTGCAGCCTTCACAGATCTCCTGTTTGACCAAGATTCTCCCTACAGGGGTGGCTCTTCAGAATGACCCTGCCCTTTCTCACTCCCACCCATCATGGCAGGGAAACCAGAACTAGCAGACTTGTGTCCCCTGATCCTGTGACTGCTACGAAGATCCAGCATCCCCCTGACGCCAAATACACAGGCTTTGGAGAGGCTGGGGGACATCATCATCAAGTGGTGGGCAAAACCGTAATCCCAAAGCCGGGATGGACATTTATGGTTAATCCCAGCTGGCCATCCCTCACATGGCCATTTCTACTCACTGGGACCCCCTGGTGGGCTCATAGTTTTAAACCCTCTTTTAAACTTCTTTTAATTCTTGTTCAGGGCAGACGTAGCACTTGAAGGGAAATGCCTTTGAGCTCCATGCCAACCAAACTCACACATCAAGGTACTCATTCTTTCAAGCTCCCCCATCAAATAATAGAGTCCTTATTGGAATAATAATTACTATGTGAAAGGGATATTTGGCTGTATCTACAGAAAGAAAATAGGAGGCTTATTATAATCTGGTTTAAAAAAAATCAATAAAAGTTTGAAGTAGCGAAACACTGGAAATATCCTAAATATCGTCACACCTCAGAGATATTGCGGGTTTGGTTTGAGACCACCAAACTGAAGCGAAAATAGCAATAAAGCAAGTCATACGAATTCTTTGGCTTCCCAGCGCACGTAAAAGTTATGTTTACTCGGTACTGTAGTCTATTAAGTGTGCAATAGCATTATGTCTAAAAAAACAATGCACATACCTTAATTGTAAAATATTCATTGCTAAAAAATGCTAACGATCATCTGAGCCTTCAGTGAGCTGTCATCTTTTGGCAACAGTGACATCAAAGATCACTGATCACCATCACAAACACATTAATAGTGAAAAACGTTTGAAATATCTTGAGCATTGCCAAAATGTGACACAGAGACACAAAGTAAGAAAATGCTGTTAGAAAAATGGCGCCAACAGACTTGCTCAACCCAGGGTTGCAACAAACCTTCCACTTAGTAGAAAATGCAGTGAAGCACAATAAAGTGAAGGGAAACAGAATGAATTCTGCTTGTGTCCACCAACCGGGAACTGATGAAGTAAACTGCAACCTAAAAATAGAATGGAGTACTATGCAGTCATTTAAAATAATTAAGTAGACTTATGTGTGCTAATATGGAAGTATCCCCAAGATACGTTGTTAAGTGAAAAAATAAAGGTGCAAATTGTCTACTGTGTTCCTGTTTGCATAACACGTAGGCGCACGTGCACGCATACGCAATCTCTGAGAAGACAGACAAGAAGCAAGTAAAATTATTGCCTCCAGGGAGAGGCCCAAGAATGAGGCTGGTTGGGAGTCTTCTTCCTTTTTACCCATTTTACTACATACCCAGTGCATGTACATGCACTGTTTTTCCATTAAAAGTTATTTAATGAAGCAGAGACATGTTTGGAAAAGGACAGAGAATAACCAATAATCATCTATGCAAAATGACTATCCAGCTAATTGAAGGCTTGTCCTAGCTATATACCCTATTGACAAAACGTCAGCTACAATCCCATTACAGAGCCAAGTTCACGCCTGTGCTGGATGGATAACCGTCCGTCCAAATAGGGCTGGTGTGAACTGGTGACTCAGCCTCTCTACCTGGCTCACCATTAGCCTGGACACCTTCACCAATGCAGAAATTCAATGGCTTTTGGAAGAAAACCTCTTCTTCATAGAGATCATTCATACATAACACTAGGGAACTCATTCTGGGGGAAGGGGGAATTGAAGTATGAGTGTTTCAACAGACACAAACGTCAGGGAAATGGAGGGAGGTCAAGAAAGGCAAGCAGACAAAAGCAGAACAACGCGGCAGCTGATACACGAGGGGAGTGCGGGAAGAGGGTAATTTATGGGGCACAGTGCAATGGGAAGAACATATGTGTGTGAGGGCGTGTATAAAGCTACAAAACACATCATTTCTATTCATAACACTGCAGCATCCTTCGATGGACAGAATAGTGTCCCCTAAAGATGTCCACGTCCTAACCCCTGGAACCTGTGAATATTAGCTTCATAGCAAAAGGGACTTTGCATCTGTGATGAGGTGAAGGGACTTAAAACAGGGAGAGTACCGTGGATTACCCGGGTGACCCAGTGTAATCACAAGGGTCTTTATAAGAGGGAGGCAGGAGGGTCAGAATCAGAGAAGGACATGGGACTCCAGAAGCAGCGGTCAGTGATGCAAAAAGGGTCATGAGGCAGCGTCTAGAAGCTTGCAAGGGAAAGAACAGGTTTTCCCTGAGACGCTCCAGAAGGAACACAGCCGTGCAACGTCTTGATTTTAGCCCTGTAAGACCCACTTCAGAGCTTTTCACCAAAACTATAAGATAATAAATTTGTTTTGCTTTACGCCACTAAGTTTCTGGTACTCTGTTACAGCAGCAATGGGAAACTAATACAAATCTACGTTATTAGTATTTATCCCCAGTTTACAGATGAGGAAACTGAACTCAACAAGGTTCAACAACTTGCCCAACTCTCAAAGCCAGGGACTGAAGGAGCCAGGATTCAAACCCAGATGTGAGGGGTGAATGGAATGCTGCCACTGGACAGGTAACTTAAAATCACACCGTGGACATCATAAAAGGCGATGGAAGACTGTCACTTCATGCAGTGGGCAGTCAGAAGGCATGAACAAACAGGGGAAATGAACATAGCTGATTAATATTCTCAATCCAATCCAATGTGTCACAGGGAATTCTTTGTGTCTTTTTACATCATTTTGAACAGAAACAGATACGTGTCCTCCCGGTCACAGTGATATGATAGAACTTTGCCCTGCAGGAAATCCACTTACGGCAAACATTTCTCTATTTATAGCTGTGAATGATATAAAAACAATTTCTACATTTTCACCAAGAAAATTCCCTTCTCTTTCTTTTAGCTTTAGTGATTGTTCCTAACTGGCTGCATCTCCCTACCTCAAGCAGATGAAATGGTCTACACATCTTCCCATCATTGAGCTGCACACGTTGGACAGATAAATACTCAAGGCTGGAGACAGAACCTGGCCAAGATGTAAGTTATTCTGTGCTTCACTGTAGGTGCAAGGTTTCAGCCTAGAGAACAATTCCCTTCCCCGGAAAGATGGGTTATTGTGAAAAGAATGAAGCTTCCCTAACCTAGATAATCACCGCCACCATCATCATCTACATTGCTTAGGAAAGCCTTATTAAAAGCTTACTTTAAAAACTATCTGACAACAGTTTTCTAATCCTACCAATAACCCTGCATGACAACATCATGCCCACCTGACAACTGGCAAAATGGAAGTTCCAAGAGGTTCAAATTTTGCCCATCAGTTAATCAACAGACATGCGAGAACTCTGGTTTGATGCCACTGTCATGCTTTTTCATTTTCAAAACTATGCCACCTCCTTGGGCGGAGTTAATTTCATAGTTCAGAAAGAGTAAGAAGAGTGGGTGGGTTGCAGAGGTCCTTCTTATTGTATTTCCCCCCACGAAATTGTCCAAATTCTCACCCATACTGTGTCGATGACGATCTGGGTTCTGATGGGTAAATTCACTGAAACTTTCTTAACCTGCAAACCTGCTAATAGAACCCCCCAGGAACTTTGGTATCCATGTAAGTTTCTGACAATGTTTGTCCATTTCAATCCCAAGGGCTGAGGCAGAACTGTGTTCTCTTCCTTCCCACTTCCAGGAACCCACACTCCCCATGAAAGGAGGGTGGGTGAATTTTTAACTTGGATTTTCTGTTCGTGCTCCTAAGCTACTCCTTCGTGTTTTCAAATTAGGTCCCCTCCTTACTGCCTTTATATCTTAAAATTCTACGTACTAATTTTCATTCCTTTCAAACGTATAAAAACTCGGTAGACTCAAGATTGACCTTTGCATGGTCCCACCTACTGATCCTTCTTTTTCTAAACTTCCCACACACCCGTTCTTCATCTCCCGATGAATGGAACAGACTTCATCTTCAAACGCAACGGACGGTTCTCCATTTCCTGAAGCATAATCACATTAACATTGTCCCATCTCAAAGAAAAGTTCACATGTCCATCTGCAGGCACTAGTGTCACTTGCTGGAACACTTGCTGTTCAACCATACACACACGAACTACTAACCGATTTGTTGTGAGGCTCTGATGACGACATTCTCTCTGGCCAAAAATGAGTACACCTGCCTGGTGGCTACGCACAAAACCAAAGAGCATCCTGCGAGATGCCTCTGCGTGGAAAACGAAGGCTGGAAGCATGGGGATATGGTTCATTGGGCTTTTCTCAGCTACTTGGCCGTGGAGGTTATGACCCATCACAGAGACCATGGAAAGGAATGTAGGGTCTACTGTGCCCCTGCCAGCCCTCCCCAAGTCTCAATGATAGGAACGGTGACCTGGACGCTCTGATGCCCAGAGAGGCCACTGGTCCTTTCTGCTTGGCTTCTCCCAATAGGGCCAAGCAGCACATGTGTCTCTCGCGACGTAAGGTGGATGCATCCTTTAGAAACTCTACAACCCCCTTCCCCTGACACTGCAATGTTCTGGTCGGGCTCCTCTGAGATTTATGAAAGGTAAAACAGGTTCAACCCCTCAAACAGTGAGACTCCCCAGAGCTGGGGAGGGGTTCCAAAAGGCTTGTCTGCCCCAAAATATCTCCCCACATTTGCCCATTAAGGAGCCTGACCACTTCTTGGGTAAAGGGACGTACCTCCTGCCATCCCCTCTGAAGCAGAGGTACATGGCCTGGGCGCGTGCCATGTTCGCACCTGCTCAGCAGGAAGTCCTTAACGACACTGGGGACAATCTTCAGTTTAAACATTAGTCAGCTCTGGCCTGTGACAATGAACTTCACTCTCAAGAGAAACCGGAGCTACAAGCTGTCACTGACCACTGTACGCAGCACTGCTTCCTAGAGGTGGTGAGGGACAGGGGCAAGTGTCCCCAGGCCCTGCTGCTGCCTGGGGAGCAGGCCCTACATCTGTGAGCCCCCAGAGGGGACAGAGCCCAGGCTGACTGGTCGGCAGGCATGCAGTGAACATCTGCCTCCCTCCAAGGGAGGCGGATGGAGCCAGCTTTCTGCCCCAGGAAGCTCCCAGGCCAGTGAGAAGAGAGGCAGACCATAAACAAATATATATGTCATGTGTCGGTGAGCGCTGGAGACAAAGATAAAGTGTGGGTCAAAAAGAATCGCATGGACATTTCTAGATGGGGTGGCCAGGGCAGGCCTCTTTGCTGAGAACTGAATGGAACGAGGAAGCGGGCCCTAAGCATATCTAGAAGACTCTTCCAGAAGGAGGAAACCATTAATGAAGGCCTTGGGCTGGCGAGGGCCCTGGTGTGGTAAAGAGCAGGTGGCCAGGGTGCCCGGAGCTGTGTGGGAAGGAGGAAACAGTGGGGAGGGCCGGGAAATCCAGACAGAGCATTAGGGTCCATGGGTCATGGCCAGGGTTTGGCAGGTTGAGGGTTTTTCTCTGAGAGATATGCAAACCCACCAGTTAGAAGACACATTTTTCTTCTGAGTGAGAACTTAAAAGAAAAAAAAAAAAAAGCACAAAGAACTGTGCCAAGCCCAGTACTGGCTTCAAAAATGCCATTCTTTGAGCTACATTAACTAGGCATTCTCATGCTCCCTAAAAAGCAGAATTCATACCCATTTAGTCCAAGTTCCTCATGAAACTGTGAGCAGGCCCTTTGTACTTGCCTGAGTTATTTCAGGAAGCTGCTTAGATGTGCCCTCTTTGGGCCTCAGTTTCGCCATCCACACAATGGGGATGACACTCTACCTTGTGCACCAAATAAGAGTCGTAAAGGCAATGCACACCAGGCCTGCCCTCAGACCCCACTGTGAGCAGAGGCGCAAACCCCAGCACTCACAGCTCCACGTCCCACACGCTGTCTGCATGCCCGTCTCCTGCCCAACGCTGGCTGCACAGAGAATAAATGTGCCACTCTGCATCGCATGGCTAATCTGCCAGACACCTAGCAACTGGTCTGCACCCCCCCAGGCCCTTCCTGGAACTGGCATTTCATCCTCATAATGGCTTGAGTCACGTCACAGATCAACAGAAGAAGGTTATGGAAATGTGTGGAAACCACACACACACACACACACACACACACACACACACACACACAACGTAACGCTAAAATGATTTAACTTTCTTTTTTCATTTGCCACAGACCTGAATGCTTCTGAAAAGTCGGCTTAAAAATAGAAACTGGATCCACAAATTGTTTTCACCATTAAATCAGATCCATCTCGCGAGCAGCAGCAAAATGAATTCCTTTCCTCTCTCCCGGCTGCCTTCCTTTCTTCTCCAGGAACAAATCACTATGTCTCAACCTTCAAAAATGACAGGATGGCAGAACGAAAGAGATCGCCTGTCAGTCTCCAGGAGGCTTGAGGGCCAGCGTTTTCCCAAGGGTAAACATCAGGGACGATCTGGCCTTGTTTTTTCCTCTAAATTTTATTATTATTAATTTTTTTGTTTTGGCTGCGTTGGGTCTGCGTTACTGCACGTGGGCTTTCTCTAGTTGCGGCAAGCGGGGACTACGCTGCGGTGCGCGGGCTTCTCACTGCAGTGGCTTCTCTTGTTGCGGAGCACGGGCTCTAGGCACACGGGCTTCAGTAGTTGTGGCGCATGGGCTTAGCTGCTCCGTGACACATGGGATCTTCCCAGACCAGGGCTCGAACCCTTGTCCCCTGCGTTGGCAGGCAGATTCTTAACC
This sequence comes from Tursiops truncatus, assembly GCF_011762595.2. Classification (NCBI taxonomy): domain Eukaryota; kingdom Metazoa; phylum Chordata; class Mammalia; order Artiodactyla; family Delphinidae; genus Tursiops; species Tursiops truncatus. Next base: position 156,881,966 of record NC_047035.1, on the reverse strand, counting down.
ACTGTGCCACCAGGGAAGTCCCCTGATGGTCTTGTTTTCTTTACTTGATTTTTTAAACACAAACACCCATCCAGACCTTCCTCCTAAGTGTGCACAGCTATCGGCTGGCTGGCTGTGCCTTTCTCCTTCTCCCTGAGCTTCACCGCATTTGAACAGGAAAGATCAAAGTGTCAACTTGAAAAAGGAAAAGATGAAAGCACATGTCATGGCACTGTTCTTCAAAAGAGCATCTGATACAGCATCCAAGCAAATGCTGTTTAGTAAATGAGTTCCCAGGCCTTAGCCGGGCTGTGCTGACCTATCAAGAAAATCTGAGTTCTTTAAAGACGTTGCTTAAATTTCCCAGTTAAAAAATATAATAACAATGTTGGATATGTTCTAGGACAAAAGAATTGGAAGGTATGCATAAGTTAACATTTTTACAGCAGGGCACAAAACCCCAAAAAGCAATACTGGAGAAGAGAAAATATTCAAGTCTTATGAATTAAAAATGGGGGAATAGGGCTTCCCTGGTGGCGCAGTGGTTAAGAATCCGCCTGCCAATGCAGGGGACATGGGTTTGAGCCCCGGTCCGGGAAGATCCCACATGCTGCGGAGCAACTGAGCCTGTGCGCCACAACTACTGAGCCTGTGCTCTAGAGCCTGCAAGTCACAACTACTGAGCCCGCGAGCCTAGAGCCCGTGCTCTGCAACAAGAGAAGCCACTGCGATGAGAAACCTGAGCACCGCAACGAAGAGTAGCCCCCGCTCACCACAACTAGAGAAAGCCCGTGCGCAACAATGAAGACCCAACGCAGCCAAAAAAATAAATAAATAATAAATTTTTTTTTAAAAAAGGGGGGAAAAGTAGAAGATACTGTAAGCAAAGTAAAAAAAAAAAATGACATGGTGGGGTGGAAACACAAATTTTCAGGAAAGCTGGAATGGTGTATCCATACCATGGAATTCTATACGGCTATTGAAAAGAATGAAAGTTATATGTATTTATCTAGAGGGATATAATACCCCAATTTATCTAAAGGGATATCATTGCAACCCATAAGACAGAGTTAATATCCCTCTGATAGCAAGGGCTTCCTACTAAGACAACTCCAGGGGGCGCTGCTCACAGAAACCATGCCCAGCGGAGATGCTCTAGTCCTGCAAATTGATGTGAACCAGGATACAAATATGAAGTTCACAGAATGGCCGATGAACATATTAACTGATGCTCAATTTTCCTAGTGGTCCAGAAAAGGCTAAATAAAACCTCAACAGAACAGCTTAGTTCTTATCAGGTTGAAAAAAGGTCAGTATATGTGGGAAAGCAGCTGTCTGTAAACTGCTACAACATTTTTGGAAACGAACTAGCTATCCCTGTTCAATTTCATTTTAGGAAATCCATCCTATAGAAATAAAAGCATTCTATAAGGATACAGGTATAAAGGTGCCGATTGTAGCACTATAAGAAATGGAAAATAATGAAAACAACATGAATTTCCAGTAATGCTGGAATGGTACATCCACACCATGGAATGTAACACAGGCATGAAAAAGAATGAGTTAGAGTTATAGGTATTTATCTAGAGTGTTATAATATTAAATTTATCTATAGAGATACAGATGCCTCAAATAAGAAATAGAGATGTTCAGTGAATATTCTAGCAATTAAATTAAATGATGAGATCTACTTGAATTAATACGGATAAATCTCAAAAACATAACAATGGGTGAGAAAAAGCAGGTTACTAAAAGATACAGTATTGAGGCCATTTATGTCACTCCATAAAACACACACACGTACACACCAACAATACGAAGTCCTAGGCTGTAGGACGTCCAGTATATACACATGGAGTAAAAGTATAAAGACACACAATAAGAACGCACACATCAGCTTCCAGTACAAGTTGTTTGTAGGGTGGGCAAAAGAATGAGACACATGTCCATAACTGTGCCCTGCATCCGTAACTTTTTAGACGTCTAAAGTAAACATGGCAAAGTGATAATTAACATTTGCTCAAGCTGGGTGGTGGGTACGTAGTAATCTGTTCATTTATTTTTCTGTGCTTTTTGGTAAATTTGAAATATTTCATGATATTTTAAACATTTAACCAAAGGCGGAGTAGACAATGGTGCCTTAAGGAACTGCAGAGTTGGGGACAGATAAGGAAGGAAGCCCTGGGCCCTGGTTTCTTAGGACAGACCCCGATGCACCTACCATCCTAGCATAGCAGTGACAGGCTTCCACTCGCAGTAGCACTGGACCCCATGATGTAAATAACCTCTCATTTCTCCCTCAGTACAATAGAGATGGTGACACCCCATACCTCACAGGGCTGTTGGGAGGATTAAATGAAAAGATGGGAATTATACCCTCACTCCCTGGTGTGATCCATACATATTAATTGTTCTGATGAGGTGATAGGCCCTAAAACAAAAACACGCACAAAAAACGTTACCAGAACTCAGAGGAAGAAGAGAACAAACGTGGTCTGGCCAGAATGAAGCGTCATACTTTTACAAAGCAGGGGCATGTGAGTAACCTTTTAGGAGCGGGAGTTTTCTACAATAAACCCGGACCTAGAGAAGGGAGGGCCTTCTCCAGGTTCAGAGGATGAAACTGACAGCGGTAGAACATGACTAAAGAGGCCTGGAGGCCCTCGGAATGGCCTCTGGATGCTGGCCAGAAAGTTTTAACTTTAACTCCTGGCCTCGTGATCTTGGATTCCACAGAGGACTTCTTGTTCATTCTCATGAGGGGGACACATCACTTACCAGGGCATCGCTACCCACTAATGACAGTGGAAGAAGAGGTTAAAGTCCCTGCTTTCACAGGTTTAAGGAACAAAAATCAAGATCCAGGAAGCACTGAGCAAATTAAAAACAAGTCACTGTGGAATTTAGAGCTAAATTTGGTGGGATGGACAAGAAGTTGGAGAATGGAGAAAATATCAAGTGCTGGTGTCATCAGACAGACCCGGAAGGGACAAGGCCTGACCCTGGTGACCCCGTGAGAAGAGTCCCCATGGGAAAGAGGAACAGGAGTTTGTGTTGGGCTGAGACTGTTATCGTTTCATGAATCTCTGTGTGTCTTAATGTCCTGACATCGTGGGGGCAGGAACATGCCCAGTGGCTAACTGTTCACCAAGCCTGTTTCCCTTCTGTCCCAGACACACAGCTGGACTCTAGTTCCCAGCCTTACAGGGACACATGACCAAGTGACAGAGCTCTGGCCAATGGAGCATAAGTAGATGCCTTGGGCCCCTTCCAGGCTGACCCAGAAACATCCCACACGGGACTGTCCATCCGTGTTTGCCACCTGCCCACTCAATGCTAAGGACAGCAGGTCCTAGAGGAGGGTAGTGCCACAGAGGCAAGGAGCCCGGGTCTAAAATTTGGAGGCTGGTTTGTTCCAACAGCTAACATAACTCTAATACACCAGGCTGCAAAGTTACAATCCCCAACCTCCCTTTCAGCTAGAGGTGGTCAACGAGATTTAAACCAAAGTGATCATGTGAGGCTTACAGAAGACTCTTTAAAGGGGGCCGACCTGCTGTGATGCATATATTTTTGTCTCTTGCCCCTCCTTTGCTTCTAGAATAAGGACGTGACAGCTGGTTCTCCAGCAGTCAGCTTGTGAACTTGAGTTCTTCCTAGTGGTGACAGAATAGAGAGACAGAAAGAACCCAGGTTTCTGCGCCTTCATAGGGCCAGCACGCTAGTCTTGGTTTCCCTATTTTTTTAAATTCTTTTACGTGAAATAATAAACCCACAACCTGTTCATACCATGTTCACAGGAACTCTCACTATCTGTCAAGTCTACTTCTTTACTAATAAAATGGCCACAAGAACTACCCAATTAGAGTGGAGGTCTACGTCCCAATGCAGAGTAGTGAGCATAAAGGAGGATGACGGCGATAATACAGAGCCGTTAAAATAAAGGCATTGAAGATAGAAAAAGCGGGGCTTCCCTGGTGGCGCAGTAGTTGAGAGTCTGCCTGCCGATGCAGGGGACACGGGTTCGTGCCCCAGTCCGGGAAGATCCCACATGCTGTGGAGCGGCTGGGCCCGTGAGCCACGGCCGCTGAGCCTGCGCGTCCGGAGCCTGTGCTCCGCAACGGGAGAGGCCACAACAGTGAGAGGCCCGCGTACCGCCAAAAAAAAAAAAAAAAAAAAAAAAAAGATAGAAGAAGCAAGGAAAACTTTAAAAAGCAGAGCATGGAGGACACTGTGACTTTACAGTAAACACAACTGGAAGGTTACGGCCTGAAAACTCGGGCTTTAAAAGGATAAACTCACAGCTGGTCAGTCTATGAAGGAGTACTGTATCCCATTACAGGATATGGACCAGGAGATGGGACATGGGGTGATGCCTGGGGCACAGCCTTCTAGACAAATAATCTCATAGCCAGACAAACAATGCAAGGAGGAGATGGCTCAGGGCAGAGAAACGCCAACCACTGCCCATAAACAGTGATGTATGCAGCAAGGTCAGGCTTGAAAATAAAACGAAGAGAATTAAACGTGACTCTTTTGGTGATCAATAAATACCTATTGAATGAATGAATGGAGACAACATAAACTTTTTAAAAGCCTACACAACAAAGAAGAAAAAGCACAATGTGGACTTCCCTGGTAGTGCAGTGGTTAAGAATCCGCTTGCCAATGCAGAGGACACAGGTTCAAGCCCTGATCCAGGAAGATCCCACATGTCGCGGAGCAACTAAGCCCGTACGCCACAACTACTGAGCCTGCGCTCTAGAGCCCGCGAGCCACAACTACTGAGCCCGTGTGCCACAACTACCGAAGCCCGTGTGCCTAGAGCCCGTGCTCCGCAACAAGAGAAGCCACTGCAATGTGAAGCCCGCACACCGCAATGAAGAGTAGCTCCCGCTCGCCGCAACTAGAAAAAGCCCGCGCATAGCAACGAAGACCCGATGCAGCCAAAAATTTAAAAATTAATTAATTTTTTAAAAAGAAAAAGCACAAGGTTAAGGATTAAATTAAGAAAAAGAAGCCCAATTATGAGTGGAGAAAATTAAGATTTTTTTTTTCTCTTCTAGGAATGGTTCAATTGCTCAATAGTGTACCCAGGGAGAGCACTGTCGAGTGGAAATGATCAGCAGATCTGGCCAAAGCTCTCCACTGGGTAGCATTTGGAACATCCTCTATTGGGAAGAGCTGGATTAGGGACCTGTTAAAGATGACCTATGAAAGAGTTCCCTGATTCCTAGATTATAAATCATTGTAATTAGAGACAGAAAATCTCCTTTGCCTTTATTATCAATTCCCTGGCCTCAGCTACTAGACCCAAACTCATCATTTAGCAGTTATTTACGACATTAACCACCCTGTGAGGAAAGCCAGCAAGTTATTTTTCGGTTTGTGACCGACCCAGACAGTACATTATGAGAACACTATCGCGAGGAAACAAAGAAAGGAAAAGCAACGTGTAAGTCTTGCTTCAGTTATAATCACTCTGCATTTGACAGTTTATCATTTCAACATGGAAGACGCATCTTGAACTAGTAGTGCCCTACCATGCTGTTTTGTGCAAAATGGGTTGGGTTTGGTTCAGTTCTGATGACTCCCCGTCATCTCTCCTGCTCTGTGGAAGTTTACAATGACAGACACTGGAGCCATTGTGTTTATCATTAGGAACTTGGTTCCAAATAATTGGACTTTGCCTGCAGACAATCCGTTTAAGCAAATGTGATGCATACAGATGAGAAAGGGGCAGGGCACAAGGAAACTTCTAAGGTTGGTAATGTCCACGCAGCCCCAGCAACCATTAACCTATTTCAGCACAAAGCACAGGAGGATGAACGCACTGGGGGTGGGTTGCTGGAGGGAGCCTTGCTTTTTTTGCCTGACTGGATCCCTAAGATACACTACTTCCTCCTGAAGAAAAACAAGTATCAGAGACTCATCATAAAATTGTGATGGTCTCGCCACTAATGTCCAAAGCAAGACTACTGACATGAATGTAAACCTCATGCAACTTCCACTTTCTGTTCTATTTGCCAAGGGGAAGCCTGACATTCAGGGTCCTTTAAGCCTGTGCTCTAATTATTTGATCCTGGATAATCTCAGACTTCTAATCATCTCAGCCTCCAGACTAACAACGGAAGTGAAGGGAGGAAGCTTGGAATTACAATGCAGAAAGATGGATGGGGTCCACAAAAGTAATGTACAAAAACGGCCCCTGGCAGAAAACACATGAGAACCACTGCCACCCCTAGACCCCCAAAGCCACGAGGACACCCCTCCTGTAAACTCTTCTAAGTCCTGTATAAATCGCAACAGGACTTGCATGCCTTTCCATCTGTCAAACTCTTAGCATGCAAATTAGCAAGCTGCATTCTCCCACCAGAATGTCCACCATGATGAATGGGGACCCCAGTCAATTTCAGACCGCAGACTGTCAGACGAGCCACACAAATCATTAAGTTCAATCCCCTCACCTCCTAGAAAATGAAACTGAGCTCAGGAAAGGTTGAGCAACTGGCCCAAGGCCCAGGCACTTAAGACACTGGGGTGATAATTCAGTCTAGTGCTTTCCTCAAGCACGATATTCATATTCACCCGGGAGGTCAGACTGCCCAATACTCCCCATTAACAGCTTGAAGGGAGCGAGCAGCTTCACCCTGTTCCTCGTTCTGATGACAAGAGCCTCCCAGTTCATCACAGAGAAGTGCTGAGGAGCACACGGCCTCCGGAGTCAGCCAGACCTTGACCCGAATCCCTACACCAGCACCAATCAGCTCTGCAAGTTTGGGGCAGTAACTTAACCGCTCGGAGCCTCAGTTTCCCCATACATAGAACAGGGATATGAGTCCCTTCCTTAGAATGGCAATAAGCATTATATGCTTATGTGTATTACAGGCACATTACCCAGCTCGATACATCACGACCAGTTGGATAAATATCTTTTTCATGAGAATAGAAGTGAAAAAAAATCACATTTAAGTCATTTCCATTTCTAAAGCCTTACCTCCAGGAAGGATCTACCCTCATCTCAGTGTAATACAGGGGGAAGGAATCTTATCTACTCCCATCCATACTTAATACTATTCATCTTGAAAGGCTCATGAGTACCTAGCCCTAGAGAAAAAAATTTTAAATATATATTAGCATAAGGGCTTTCTTCATGACTTTTCACAGCCCTTGCATTTTAAAACTATATTGGCTTAAAGAATGGCCTCTCTTAATCCCCAAGGATGAGCAAATTTGTAAGTGGCCTCTGTCCACTGCATAAAGGAATACCCAGCTCCATGTGGCTCACCTCTAATGGCCTTAGGAAACAGACCCACAGACCTATTAATACACACTCACGAACACTGGCCATCTACAGCATTTTGTATCTGCCCAGGACAGTCCCAGTATAATGACTACTCGGTCTCCCAATACCGACGTATTGGGTCGGTATTGTATCCCAATCAAGACGACGTATTACATGATAATTACACATACGATTAGTACGTGTCAAATACTTATAGGTAGGAAGTACTCAGTAAAGACACGTGGAGGAATACTGTGGGGCACCTCTGTTGGGCAAGTTTCCTATCATCTCTGAGCATTCATTTTTTTCATTTTTAAAAAAATAGGGACTATAATACCTATTCTGCAAGGTTATTTTAAACATCAGAGATGTGTTCTGCAGAGATCCTGGGACATTTGTGTCCTATAAATGCAGTTATGATGATGATAATGAAGATAAGGATTTAATCAGTTTAGCTCTCTAGAACTGATTCCTTATGCAAACAGCTAACATCATATACCATTTTACCTTTGACAAGATGCTTTCTCCTACGTCATGATGTGTGATTAATAAAATCAGGACGTAAATTTAGACCATGTGAGTCTCTTCCAACTTTAACCTCCTATGATTCTATTTCTCCAAGATTTACTGGCTAGGAATATACGGTACCTTCCAGAGAGGACAGCAACAATCATTGAAAATACCACTTCTCTATTCTAGAGAATTCTATTGCCACCCCTCTGGCAAGTCACCTGACTTTTCTCAGATTTCCTACGTGCAGAATGAATGTACTTGTTACCTTAGAATGAGAAATGTGTTCACAAAGGCATTTCATTCTGAAGGTGATCTGTACATATGTCACTATAGCAATGTTCTAGCTAGCATGTGATAGGTAAGTGTTGGATTTTATCATCATTGTCATTATTATTATATAACTGGAGTTATGTGTAAGGAATTTTGAACCAAACAGACCAGGTAGCTCCTCCACTGACTGCTATGTCACCTTGAACAAGTTACTTAATATCCACAAAGAGGTATCGTTCCATTGTAAAATGGAAATAATACCACCTACTTAGTAATACTACCTACCTAATAGGGTCACTGCGAGGATTAAATAGGTTAATATATGTATGATAATTAGAACAAAGCCTGGCACTTAAAAGTATTCAATAATGGTTGTTTTACTGTCACTGTTAATAGCATCATTGTTATCTCCAATGTATACTAACAAGTAAAAACAAGTGCCAAGCAAATAGTATGCTACCGTTTGTTTTTTGGAAAGGGGATGTAAGACTCGTGGGACTGGCCAGGATGAAGAAAAGCCTCACAAAAGCCTCTCTCTCCCCCTGATGACAAGTAAAATCTCTGCACGGAACATAAAAACCAACTTCTTGAGGCCTCTGAAGAGCAAACAATATCAGATACAGAAGGAAGTTAAAAACTGAAGAAACACACATTGGCAGGTTTCCTGGATTAAATTTTCCTCCATTATCTCTTGGCTTCGATTCAAAAGTGGGCCCAATCAAAGAAATACACAGTGGGAGAAGAAAACAAAAACTTCAAGAAAAATCTCCTCTTTCTGGCCAGATGACTAGGAAAAGGAGCCTCTAAAAACCGAAGAGTGTGATGGGATATCCCAGGTATTTCCTCTTTTTTCTCCTCCCTGCCCTGATCTAAGGCTGGACCTTGTCACGGCACTGCACTGCTGCTGCACATCATGAGACCCTACGAGCCAAAGAAATAACCCATTTCTTTGACCAAAGGAAATGAAAAAGGGGGTCCCTGTGGTCTGGAGAGTGCAGGGGATGCTGGTTACTTTTGTACTCTCTCTTTTCTCTCACTGCTTTGCCCTGAGGGCAGCCCCAGTTACACAGAGCTGCACAATAGCTTACGTGGGGTGCACAATAGCTTAGGGGAAAACTCTAAGACACATCCACCTTTCTGACCAGAGAACTGGGAAGAAGGACTGCTGAGACTGAGAGTGTGAGGAAAATCCCAGAGAGGGGAGGGCTGGGGAAGGAGATCTTGTAAATCTATATATGAATCAACACAAGTTCCAGGCTACCCATGAGACGCACAACTGTGAAACACACCCAAAGAAGCAATGGCTCTGAGAAGTAAATTTTGATATAAAGAACCACATTAATCCAAAATTAACTCACAAATAGCACAAATGTGGGGCAGAGCCAAACAACATAGCAAAGGCTTTGAAAACTGAACTGGCATGGTTGCTACCACCCCCAAAAGGTGAGACAGACTTGTCATCTGAGCCCTACCTGGTTGACTTCCTTCTTTAAAAACAAAAAAATCATTCTCCAGCATCTTTGATTAGGACCCAGTGTCTCACAACATAATGTTCAAAATATCCAGGATACAACCTAAAATTGTTAAGGAAGGAAGGAAGGAAGGAAGGAAGGAAGGAAAGAAGGAAGGAGGGAGGGAGGGAAACACAATCAATAGATCAATAGATACTAACCCCAAGATGATTCAGATGTTGGAATTATAGACAAAAAAGTTAAAGCAGTTATTTTAACTATATTCCATAAGTAAGCTTGAATACTGTTGAAATTAATGGAAAGACAGAAGTTCTCAGAGCAAAATAAAAATTATGGAAATTTTAGACTTGAAAAATATAATAAATTATATTTTTTAAAAAAATCCACTAGATGCACGAAATAACAGAATATAGACGACAGACGAAAGTGTCAATAAACTGGAAGACAGAGCAACCAAAATACTGAATATTAAGGGTAGAGAAAAACAGGTTGAAAAAAATTAACAGAGCCTTAAGGACTTATGGAACAATATCAAAAGATCTAATATTGGGGCTTCCCTGGTGGCGCAGTGGTTGAGAGTCCGCCTGCCGATGCAGGGGACACAGGCTCGTGCCCCAGTCCAGGAGGATCCCGCATGCCGCGGAGCGGCTAGGCCGGTGAGCCATGGCCGCTGAGCCTGCGTGTCTAGAGCCTGTGCTCCACATCGGGAGAGGCCACAACAGTGAGAGGCCCGCAAAAAAAAAAAAAAAAAAAACATCTAATATTCATGTCACTACACTCCAAAAATGAGAGAAGAAAGAGATTGGCGCAGGAAAAATGTTTGAAGAAAGAATGCTGAAAGCTTACCGAATACGGTAAAAGACATAAATTTACAGATTCAAGAAGCTCATCAAACCCCAAACAAAATAAATTCAAAGAGAAGAACACAGAGACGATATTCAAATTGCTAAAAAACCAAAGATAAAAAAGAATCTTGAAAACAGCCAGAGAAAATCAACACACCATAAAGGAAACAGTGATTAAAATGAATACAAATTTCTCATCAGAAATGATGGAAACTGGAAGACAGTGGAAGAAATCTTCAAAGATTTTTAAACTCTACATCCAGTGGAAATCTGTATACAATAAAATACCATTTAGGGGCTTCCCTGGTGGCGCAGTGGTTGAGAGTCCGCCTGCCGATGCAGGGGACACGGGTTTGTGCCCCGGTCCAGGAAGATCCCATATGCCGCGGACTGGCTAGGCCCATAAACCATGGCCACTGAGCCTGCGCGTCCAGAGCCTGTGCTCCGCAACAGGAGAGGCCACAACAGTGAGAGGCCCGCGTACCGCAAAAAAAAAAAAAAAAAATAAGAAAACATGTGTTTACACAGAAACCTATATGCAAATGCTTATAACAGCTATATTCATAATCAGCCAAACTGGAAACAACCCCAAAGCCCTTCAACTAGTGAATGATTCAAACAAACTACTAGACATCATGCAATAAAATAATACTTAGAAATATGGAGCAAACGATTGATACATGCAACGACATGGATGAAACTCAAATGTATGAGGCTAAGAGAAAGAAACCAGACTCAAAAACCTATATACTGTGTAATTCCATTTATATTACATTCCAGCAAAGAAAAACTATAGAGAAAGAGAACTATAGGAAAAGGTTGCCAAGGATCAGGGCTGGGGGAAGTTTCTGATGACAGAGAGGTAGCACAAGGGAATTTGCTGGTCATGGAAATGTTCTGTATCTTGATGGTGATGCTGGTTACATGATTTCAGGCACATGTCAAAACTTATAGAACTATCCACTGCAAGAGTGATTTTTACTGTCCATAAATTAAAAAGCATTTTTTTTAAAAAAAGGGTTATAAACATACACCAATAAACGCACAGCACTAGCTATGAACCAGGCGCTTCTTATTGAGTGGGAAAAGTGAAATATACAATTTCTTCTCTCAAGTTGCAAACCAGCTTTGACAAAAGCCTATGGTAGTCTAGCATTCTCTGTTGAATCCATGCCCTAAGATCCCACAAGCCGAGTGGCACAGCAGAAAAAACAAAACAAAACAAAAAAACATATTTACAGCCGTCCCCCCTCATCCAAGGTTTTGCTCTCCATGGTTTCAGTAACCCATGGTCAACCACGGTCCAAAAGTATTAAATGGAAAATTCCAGAAATAAACAATTCCTAGGTTTTAAATTGCAAGCCATTCTGAGTAGCATGATGAAATAACGCCTTCCCACTCTGTCCTGCCTGGGACGTGAATTATCCCATGGTCCAGCATACCCCATCCATTAATCACTTAACAGCCACCTTGGTTATCAGGTCAACTGTCTTGGTATCACCGTGCTTGTATTCAAGTCATCCTTATTTTACTTAGTAATGGCTCCAAAAGCGCTAGTGTAGTGATGCTGGCAATTAAGATATGCTGAAGAGAAGGCCATAAAGTGCTTCCTTTAAGTTAAAAGGTGAAAGTTCTCGACTTAATAAGGAAAGGAAAAAAAAATTGTATGCTGAGGTTGCTTCGGTCTATGATAAGGAAGACTTTTCCGGGACTTCCCTGGTGGCACAGTGGTTAAGAATCCACCTGCCAATGAAAGGGACACGGGTTCGAGCTCTCGTCTGGGAAGATCCCACATGCCGCGGAGCAACTAAGCCCGTGCGCCACAACTACTGAAGCCCACGTGCCTAGAGCCCGTGCTCAGCAACAAGAGAAGCCACCGCAACGAGAAGCCCGCGCACCACAACAAAGAGTAGCCCTCGTCCACCACAACTAAAGAAAGCCCGCACGCAGCAACAAAGACCCAACACAGCCAAAAATAAATTAATTAATTAAGAAAAAAAGAGACTCTTCCATCCGTGAAATTGTGAAGAAAAAAGAAATACACGCTGGTTTTGCTGTCGCACCTCAAACTGCCAAAGTTATGGCCAGTGTGTGGTGACTGCTTCGTTACGATGGCAAAGGCATTGCATTTGTACAATAAGATATTTTGAGAGAGAGCCAGTAGAGTTATAATTGTTCTGTTTTATTATTAATTATTGTTCATCTCTCACTGTACCTAATTTATAAATTAAACTTCATCATAGGTATGTATATATAGGAAAAAACAAAGTATAAATAGGTTTCATTACTATCCCAGGTTTCAGGCATCAAAGGGGGGTCTTGGAACGAATTCCCCATGATATAAAGGGGGACAACTGTATTAATAATATAGACTTTGAAGCAAGGCAGACCTATGAGTTGAAATCTTGCCCCACCTGCTTCCTATGTGACTTGAGACAAATAACTTCAGTTTTCTTATCTGTACAAGGGATATAAAAGTCCTACCTCACTGTGTCACTGTGTCGATTAAATCAGCATGATCCCGCAGGGCAGTGTCTAGCATATGGCAGACCAGGACTGAACGGACGTTATTACTTTTATCATAATAAATTTTTATTTATTGATGCAAACACTCCAGGTGTGATCCAAGACAGACCTAAATTCCTATGAAATCTGCATAATGATGGATAGAGCGCTAAATACAAGCAAGAGATGTGGGTGCTGGGTGACCCTTCTGCTAATCAGCCAGCCTGCGCCACATCTCCTTCTTGCCTCACGAGAGCAGGCTGATGAGATAACTGTTATGAGTATTAGCATTCATGAAACTTTAATGTTTCCACACTGCACACTTTAATGTTTCTCCAGCTGCAAAGCACTTTCGGAGCCTCTTATGTCATTACCCCATCACAACAACCCAGGGAAAGTCTGATCTCTCCAAGACAGCACAGCAACAAGGGCCTGGGTGCAGAAAGCGTCATTCATGATGCTCTCGGGATCAAGCACGGCCCACCACTGCCACGGAGTAGACCGCGAGATGAACAAATGTTTGATCTGAGCACAGGAGACCAATGTGGACACACAACACATCCATCACTTGGGCTTTCACTACTTTTTCACTTGAAATAGAGGATAAAGCGTCATTGGTTCAACAAACATTCATTAAGCACTGTTTAGGAAGAAGTCAAGGAGCCTGACCTCAAGAGGCTCACATCCTCCTAACAGGCCTTCCTCTGTGGGGCTGTGGCTCCTTCTGTGACTTGATGAACCAACCAGCGGTTCAGGCTCAGAATTCCCAGCACTTACGGTAACGCAGCACCCTCCTGCAAGAGGCTCATAGGATTTATTTACATCCAATTCCAAGAACTCAAAAGCTTCACATAACAACTCTCCTGCAGACAGCATTTAGGAAGGAAGGCCAGGAAAAAGACCTTGGACAGGCAGAAAAATGAGATGCCCGTCAATAAAGCCAGCAAAACGCCCATCCAAGCAGCTGCAGCCAGAAACACGTGATTGGGAACACTGCCCACATGAGCCGCCATCAGAACTTCCTCTTCTGGAGCGGGACTGGGCAGGAAAGCCAAACCTTTGCCACTCATCATGGGGTGAAAACACAACCCCAGCTGTATTCTCTAGGGTCTGTGCTCTTGATTCTGTTCAGGAAAAGAAAATACAGTCCGTATGGGAGGGCTCTGCATCCTCAGGTTCAAACAACCATGCATGGAAAGTATTGGGGAAAAGAATTCCAGAAAGTTCCAACAAGCAAAACTCCCATTTGCCACACACCGACAACTGTTTACACAGCATTGACAATGTTTTTTATGAGTACCCTAGAGGTGATTTAAAGTGTACAGGAGGATTGCGTAGGTTATACGCAAATACTACACTGTTTTACATAAAGGACTTGAGCATCTGTGAATTTGCTGGCCGTGGGGTCCTGGAACCAATTCCCAGTGGATACCCAGGGACCACGGTAACTGAAGCGAAGTTAAACAAAGCCTGATCACGTTGGTCCTTCTATTACGGACACTGTCAACATCAGCCCCATGGCGGTTTGCTTGTTTTTCCCCTGCTCTCTTTGAACAGACTGAAATCACCTGGACCAGGAAACATTTTTCCCTCGGACATAAGCAAACGCCCCTATGAGCTTTAGTGAGCTTTTATGAGCACAACCTTTCTCCTGGGTTTAAGAAAACGCACAGATACTGCCAAGTCCACTTTCAGGCTCAAAGACACGGAGAAAGCAGCAACTAACTGGAAACAAGGAATAAAACACAAGGGTGGCAGCCAGGCAGTCTAAATCCTGAAGGCCAAAAGGAAGCCTTATCTATTAAAATGAGGCGTACTATATTTAATTACAGCCCCAGGAATGAGCCTTGAATCTCTCGATGGGCAGGTGCAAAAAAAAAAAAAAGGGGGGGGCTTTTCGTGAAGCCGGTGGTAGAAACTTCAAGGTGATCTGAAACCAGGGGAGCATAAGGCAGTGTCTTCTGGGGCCTTGGTGGAGCCCACCTGAGTCCCTCTGTTGGAAAGGGTTTTATAAATATCTGGGTGACTTGACACATTTTGATCCTTCTTTGTACCCTCCAGCCACATGCTAAGGGTTTAGACAGAGTTATAATCCATTGGGTATCTCATTACACCAAAATATGCCAGGGGATAATGACAGCTTCCTCTAGCATGTGTTTCATTCTCTTTACCACTGTGCTTTCCCGGACATGTATGATTTGATTACATCCTTTCCAACAGCCCAGCTAGGAACACGGGGCAGGGATCATCTCGATTTCACAGATGAAGACACAGAAAAAGAAAACCCACACTTTTGAGTGAATTCATGCAGCCTGCTAATAGATGAGGCTCTCCACCTGCATACTTGCTCTTCCTGCTTGGAGATGCTGCTGGCTTGGTGAGAAGTTAGAGACGGTCCATTCCTAGGTTCTATGTAGTGGAAACAAATCCCCATGCCCATCCTGGAAGGAGGCTCCTTCTGTGTGGCCCCAGGGTTCTCTGTACTGTTGCCCAGTGGAATCGCCCAAAAAGTTGATTTTTGTAAATACCAGTGTCTGGGCACCACCCAGAAATTCTAATCCAACTGGATTGGAACAGGGCCTGGGTATGTGCCTTTTTTTTAAAGTTCCCCCAGGAGATTCTCATTTGCAGCCACAGATGAAAACCTCTAGCCGGTAGGCCCTACCAGGTCATAAATATCTGAGTTGACTAGAGAATTGAAGCGCCGATCCATGAAGGCCAAGGAAGGGAGATGTTCAATTCCAAAACCTAGACTCCCTGCCACCTGAAGTGCACTGAAATGGGGAGACAGGGCAGGTCCCGATGATGAATAAGTCGAGCCTCTTTGCAACAAAGTGGGACATCAACTGCACATTTAAGCCATGCACACAGTATAACTGCTGAGGGAATGAAAAGTGAAGGTCAAACCATCCTGCTTCAGAATCCAGGTCTTCTGCAAAGACCTAACAGCCTAATCCTCTCCCTCCCTCGGTCTCTGCTTCTTATCAGAGAGCAGGGACCGCCTTTAAGCAATGAGAAATCCAGTGTGTACACACCGCTGCTGAATTAATAAGGCTTCTCAAAGCTTGTGGGCACCACCTTTCTGCACTCATCTGCATTCATTTCTACTGTCTTCCTGCAGAATGAATGCACAGCAATTCAGAAAATGCCAAGCTTGTACATCCACGTCCCCTCTGCATCCTGCAGGAGGGCCCTCTGATTCACTCAGCGATGACCAGAATGAAATCACATGTGTCGGTGACTCTGCAGAAGGGCTGAGTTACCGGGTGGTCCCGAGGCTGCCCTGGCAGCTGGCCTAGAAACTAGGACCACACTGCTCTCAGCAAACGATCCAATTCTGCTTCACCCGTATGCAGCCACCTTAGCGAAAATACAGTCAATTCTCAGCTGTGCGTCTTGAGGGAAAGAACGCTTTTGTGGTGGATAACAGGACATGATTTAAGGAGATCTTAAGACAGCTTTGGAGAAGGTTTCAAAAAGCTTCCCAAACCATCCTAAAATGAACAGTATGGCTCTGCATTTAGGCCAGCAGGACACACAGATGCTGAAGGCGAGGGCTGGGGTTCATACTCAGGTTTTTCTAGACCCACACCACGATTTTTGTTTGAAAGTCTAAGGGCATTTCCTCCCCATAAGAATGAAAGCAGACAACAACGGAGAATGTTCTTTTCAGTGATTCCCGGTCCCCAAATGGAAACATGCATCCAGCCAGGGGGCCTGGAGGGAACAAGCAGTGTAACCCAGGCCTTTGTGTAATTCACCTTGTGCCCTGTGGCTACTTCTGAATCACGGTCACTGACAAAGTCCCCGGTGAACGGAGGACCAACCCCAGCGTGTTAAGTGCAGCAGCAGGGATCTGCCAGCACCTGTCTGGGGACAAGGTTCACTTAGAAGTCACATTCTCAAAGTTCTGGACGAAAAGAATGCCATCACCCCACCCATGTCAAGACACGCAAATTCACATCTGAGAGGAAGGTGACAATCCACGTTCACTCGTGTCGTGATCAAACCACACTGGTCCAGCCCAACACTTGTCTCTAATCACTCTTCCTCCAAGAGCCGGATTCCAGGTCAGGAAATAGCTGTGTGTGTGCTGGGCTCAGGGTAGCTATCAGCGTGCTCACCAAAGGTAGGTGGTGCCTTTGGCCCGCGGCCCTTCCCGTTAGCAGCTGCTGAACAGAAAGACTTGCAATGAACCCAGTGAAGGCTCTCGCCAACCCCTGCATTTTGGCGCAGGCCGCTTCCTCTTCTGAGATACCTTCCTGCATCTCAGAAAATGTAATAAGATGTGAATGGTCACAGCCTCTGTGCCCACACCCCCTCTCAAAGGTGACCTCGTACTCCGCCAGAATTGCCAACCCAGTCTTGGGTGGGGAGACTATTTTCCAGAAGTGTTAATGTTGCTTATGAATTCGTTTTCCTTTAATAAACTTACAGAGTCTAAGGGCCAAGTATAGTTCTGATTTTATTACTTTGGTTTAAATGCACAAACTAAGTGAAGTGGGTTCCTCCCAGCTTTCTCCAGGTTATATCAACTAAATAGGCATTGATATAAGGAGTTCAGTTGGTGGGGAGTGAGAGGGGAGATAGATGTGTTTGGTTTTTTTTAATTGCAGGAAAATACATGTAACATAAAATTTACCATCTTAACCGTTTTTAAGCGTACAGTTCAGAGGTATTAAGTACATTCACCTCGTTGTGAAGCCATCACCATCATCCATCTCCAGAACTTGTTTCATCTTCCCAAACTGAAACTCTGACCCCAGTAAGCAGTAAGAGTCCATTCCCCACCCCCCAGGCCCTGGCAGACACCATCGTACTTATGTCTCTACAAATTTGATGACTCTATAGGGACTTCATATAAGTGGAATCAAGCAGTGTTTTTCCTTTTGTGACTAGCTTCTTTCATGGAGCATAATGTCCCTAGGTTCATCCATGTTGTAGCCTGTGTCAGGATTCCCTTCCTTTTTAAGGCTGAATAATATTCCATTGTATACATCTTGTCTATCCAATCATCTGTCTACAGACTTTTGGGTTGTTTCCACCTTTCGGTTGTTGCAAATAATGACATCTTTAGTTCTGGAAGGATTCGTCTGAGGTACCAAAGAGATAAACAGAGGGAAAGGGCACAGAGTTGAAAGTGAGGATTTCTCGCTGAGGGCAGGCAGCCAACTGGAGATCGGGATTTGAGAATCGTCATCCCAGAGCTGTTTCGCAGGGTGTCTTGGGATGCCTGTTAAAAGGTCTCAACCCCACCAAGGCCCAGGGAATCAGACAAGCTGGAACAGGACCCAGGGCTCTGCATTTTGCAAGCTCCCCAGGAGATCAGACAGATAAGGTGAACACGGGAGATGCATAAAGAGAAAAGAGGAGCAGCTCATTCTAGAAAACAGTCTTGAGAAGCATCTACGTTCACATGAAGGAAGGACCAAAATAATCCCAACTGGAAACGGGAAAGATAAATTCGTGATGTGGAGAGGCAGCAAGGGAATCAGTAAATAAAAGAATCTGAAACAGCAATAAGGGCCCAGCTGAGGGGGAAAGAGCCTGAGTCAAGGGGGACCTGACTGGTGGATTTCTAGAAACTGAAATTTCAGGGTGCCACTAGCCCATACACGGTGCCAATTTGCAAAAGCTGCCTTTCCTCTGGGTGTCCCCTTGGCCAGCAACCTACAGAAATGGGAGCAGCTGCGGGGCTTAAATCAATGACTCCCCTTGTCATTCCTGGAAAAGCAACAATAGGATTTCCTGGTGTCAGTGGCAAATCACTGTCTCAGTGGAAACCAGGAGGTGAGACTCCCTCTTCAACACAATATGATTCATCTCGGTAGGCTTAAGCCTCTCCAACCTGATGAACAGAAATTAAAAAGAGAAGGGATGCCGCGCCGTGGCTGGGCATCCCTCATTTCTCAGGATGGAATCCTCAGAGCCATCACCTGCAGGAGGCAGATACCAGCTGAGCTGCCGAAGGAAACCTTATTTCCACTGGACCAGGGTTTTCTTAGCCTCTTGGTTTCCTCCATGGTGTCGATCAGCTTGAGGGAGACTGTGCACACGACCCACTGGAACAAAGAATCGTGAGGAAACAGGGCTGCGAGAAAAATCCAGGCTGTAGCCTTACTCCAAACAGTAAAGCATATTCAAACAGTAGCTGTAAGTCTTTCAACACGTTCAAAAATTCATCCTCGCCTATCCTTAAAAACTGTGTTTCTGGTACTTCCCTGGTGCGCAGTGGTTAAGAGTCCGCCTGCCAGCGCAGGGGACATGGTTTCGAGCCCTGGTCCGGGAAGATCCCACATGTCGCAGAGCAGCTAAGCCCGTGCACCACAACTACTGAGCCTGCACTCTAGAGCCCGTGAGCCACAACTCCTGAGCCCACGTGCCACAACTACTGAAGCCCACACACCTAGAGCCCGTGCTCCGCAACAAGAGAAGCCACCGCAACGAGAAGCCCTCTCACTGCAATGAAGAATAGCCCCCGCTGGCCGCAACTAGAGAAAGCCCACGTGCAGCAACGAAGACCCAGTGCAGCCAAAAATAAATAAATGAGTAAATAAGTTTAAAAAACTGTGTTTCTTTTGAAACAATTTTCAAAGAAATTTTCAAGAACACTTACCACAACCAACATGAGATCTAGCCTCTTATATTTTAAAGGGCACCATACGGTGTTGTTAACTACAGATGCAGTGCTCTAGAACTTATTCATCATGATAACTGAAACTTTATAACCACTGACAAGCAACTCCCCATCTCTCCGTCCCTCCAGCCCCTGGCAACCACCATTCTTCTCTCTCCTTCCATGAGTCTGACTATTTTCAACACCTCTATACATAAGCAGAATCACACAGTATTTGTTCTTCTATGACTGGCTTATTTCACTTCACATGATGTCCTCTGGGTTCATCCATGTTGTCACAAATGGCAGAATCCCTTTCCTTTTTAAGGCTGAATAATATTCCATTGTAGGTGTATACCACATTTTCTTTATCCATTCTTCTATCAATGGACGCTAGGATTTTTTAGTCCATATTGTGGCTGCCGTGAATAACACTACAATGAACCTGGGGGTGCAGATAGATCTGGGAGACCCTGATTTCAATTCTTTTGCTATCCTCAAAAATTTTAATGAGGTGCTCAGCACTGTAACAAACAACCCAATATCGTTTCCTCTAATTAGTGCAGTTCCTTTGGAAAACGTTCCCAGCTCTGCCTTTCTATGGGGAATATTAAAAGACTGTTTTCTTGCTTCCTTTCATTAATTCCACAAACATTTATTGAGCTGTGCTAGGAGCTAAGGATACAATGTGACCGGAAGTAGCAGGGTCCCACCCTCCTGCCTATGGCTGGTGGTACCCAGCGCCGGATGAACAGAAGAGGGATGGCCTGGGTCCTTCCATTTACTCCTTTACAGCGTGTAGAGAATCTTAAATGTCCCAAGCACTGGCTCATACACTGTTTCCTCTGATCCTCACAGCAACCCCAGGAAGCTAGCTAGACAGGCATAATATACCCATTGCACAGACGAGAAAATAAAGGCTTAGGAAGTTAAGTGACTTGCCAGCTCTCACACATTTAGCATGTAGCAGAGACTGGAATCCACCTAGATCCCCCTGCTTCTAGTCTATGCCTCTTATACAAAAGGATGAATTCTGGGGTGTCCCTTCTTTTGGGGAAAATGGTAAATTCTCGTATACATGTGATGTGATGTGATGGGGGCAGGAAAGGTTGGGGGGAGGACGAGGAAGAAGGCAGCTGTCTGAAATCACCTGTTCCATCAGAGCAGCCCTCCTCGTTCTATCTTGTTAGTATGTGGTACATGCCCGAGATCGCAGGGCCGGCCTGGATAAAGAACAAACAGCAATAAAGCCTCAAAGCACAGAAAACCCCCAATCTTGCCGTGAGAAGCATAACTAAATTCTTGTGAAACAGACTCTGATGCGGCCCCATTTGCTTCCACTATTATTTATTTTTGGTTGCGCAACTGAGCTGAATAAACAAATAAAGGACAGACCCCGTTTGTAAAGGGCACAACTTCAGGCCAAGGAAGTCGTCAGATGGACCACTCAGGCCATGGAAAGTCCCCTCCAGAAAGTAAAGACCAATCTTCCTGATATTATAACATGTGGAAGCTTTGGATCCACCTTCGAGAAGCTTCTACATCACAGTTTTATCGCCTTTAAAATTATACAGCAGGGCTTCCCTGGTCGCGCAGTGGTTGGGAGTCCGCCTGCCAATGCAGGGGACACGGGTTCGTGCCCCGGTCCGGGAAGATCCCACATGCCGCAGAGCGGCTGGGCCCGTGAGCCATGGCCGCCGAGCCTGCGCGTCCGGAGCCTGTGCTCCGTAACGGGAGAGGCCACAACAGTGAGAGGCCCGCGTACCACAAAAAAAAAAAAAAAAAAATTATACAGCAGGTCTTAGACGATCTGTGCCTTCCTATTCCACGCTGGGTGTTTGCAGAAGAATGTTCATTTCTCTGGGGCCTTGACAGAAAAGAAGTCCAGAAGCTCTTAACAACAACTTCAGTTCTTGAAGACTCTTGGGAGTCCTCCGTCCTCGTGTCCAGAGGGCGGCCACACAAGTCCCACCATCAAGGTTCACCTTAGCACCCTGCAATCCTGCACCCGCTCCACTAACACTTCTCACACTCTCACTGCCTTTGCACCAATCAGGGTGATGGGGGTAATAATGATCATAAAACACCTCAAAAATAAACAGCAGCCAGAAAAAAACAAAAACGAAAAACACCTAAGGAACAAGGTGATGTTGGTCCATGACTGTTCTCTCCGTTGGAAGCAGGAAGAGGTGAGATGCCACTGCTCTGTTGCCATCAGCCACTGAAATTCCCCAACCAGTGAGGCTTCAGCCCTGCCCCCGAGAGATGTGGGTCACATCTCGGGAGAGAGTCAGAGCGGACATGGATGCAGAGCAGGGACAACCTGGGAGAGCAGCCACCTCCTGGGAGGGGAGAGAAGGGGACAAAGCGCCCATCGGGGTCTCCAGTAGGACACGTACCCAGCGGCTCGCAAACCCAGCCTTGCCAGGTCTGGTCAATAGGCTCCCGATCTGATTACCATGCTCCAGCGAAGGCAGGAAAGCAGGACACCTATGGGGTCCTCTGTCCATAACAAAGCCGGCCAGGTGCCCTCAGAGGGAGGTTCAAGTCTCCTGAGAAACGCTAACTGTCCTAAGGCCAGTGTTTTGCCTGCTTAGGAGCTTGGACTTTTAAACCTGGCACCTTTAATACCACCACAAAGCAGGATGCCCAGAGAAACGTTCTAATATGATCTTCCATCCTCCAGACCACCCTGCAGGAGCTGCAGACCTAGCTCGGAAGGACTGGGCCAAAAACAGAGGAAAGAAGACTGTTGTGTTAGGAAACACAAAACAAAAATATCAGGCTAAGTCATCACTGTCAGTTAATCCTCCATCAAATGCATTCATTCCTAAGGGTGGAGCCAGCCCAGCTCAGAGGGGCCTGACGTGAATGTTCTGTCCCGTGATAAGATCTCTGTTTCCAAGTGCCCCCGCCCCGCTCCCCAACAGCCTGCTTCTGCCAACGTCCCTTCTCTCCTTCTCTCCCCTCTGCCCAGCCGCTCTCTCCTCACCTGTTAAAAGTAGCCCAGGCTGCCAGATGGCTGTGACACACGCCACCCCAAGGGACCTGCCACCGGGCTGCAACCTGGCTCCCAGGAGTTTTTGGTTCGCGCATCTCATTGAATGTATTTAAATACATTATGTGCGGGCACCTGGAGGCACAAGCAGGGGGAGAAGGGCTCCTCCCACAAGCCCAGCAACGCACACACACGGAAACATATACACACGCACACACAGTTGCAAACACACACACACAAACATATACACATGTACACATATGCAAACATGTACACACATGCACACATGTATGTGCAGCACATATACACATGCACACACACATACACAGGTGCACATGTATACACATGCACATTCACACATATGCACAAACACACATGGCGTGCACACATACACAAGGCACACCTGCACATACACACATATACAGATATACACATACACACACCAATACACTTCCCTTCCCCTCCCCCCTCCAGGGGCCGAAATTCTACTACGGTTCACGTTCACAGCCGGTCCAGTGTGCCCTGATCTCTCCCCTGTGACTTCCGCTCAGGGGGCTCCCACCCCCCAACCCCCCACGCTGGTCCTCAGCATTATCACACGCTGCCCCTTGGGACACACCAGGGTTCCTCAGTGTGGGCAGGACTGACATTGGGTTGGAGCAGTCTTTGTCCTGGGGGCCGTCCTGTTGTTTAGCAGCATCCCTGTTCTCTCCCACTGGATGCCAACAGCAGCACACACAACCCCCGAATGTCCCCTGGGGGCAAAATCACCCCCAGGTGAGAATCTCTGCTACATACTGTCTCTTTAATTAAACCATTAGCTCCTAGAGAACAGGGTCCATATTATTTCTTTGTATTTCCTCCCCAGCACCTAGCACAAGGCTGTGCACACAACAATACCATCAAGTACTTGCTGGAATGAACACAAGACTAGGCACACAGCAGGATAACGGCACAGAATAGCATTTTGCACAGGGCAACCCATGTCCCCAGGTAAACCTAGGCTTGAGCATACATAAAATCCCCCCTGTTCCTTACTATGTTCTAAACAAGAATCAGATTTTCTGAATCGCTCTACCCCTTAGCGAATTTTAGCCAGGAGATAGTGTTTTGAATATACTAGGGCACAATAAAAAACTGAAGAATGGTAAGGGCAGACCCAGGCCACTGTTCATAGAAAAAAAACTATGAACTAAAACAAAAAGGGCACTGCTACTACCCACTGGGCTGGGGCTACCAGGTTTCCATTTTCCCTTCATTGCTGAGTAAGCAGAACGGCTTTGAGCTGGGAAACTGTGTAGGGTAGAGAAGGGTATGAGCTGGGGGTGTCAGGTGGGCATAGATGTGAATGCTGGATATGTCAACTATTAGCTCAGACGTCTTTGGCGAGGGGCCTCTAGGACCCTCAGTTTCGTCGTCTGTAAAGGGAGAAATAGAATGCCAACCACAGAAGGTTACTGGGAAGCTTCATGGAGGGAATCTATGTAAAAGTGTTTACATAGCAGGTATTTAATAACAGTACAGTTTCCTCCTCTTTGTACTAGCCAAAGAATTCAACGATATTTTTCATCAGCAAAACATGAGGTACAGAGCATAGCATGGAACTTCACTGAGAAGCCCTCATCAAGAATCCACACCATGGTGTCTTCTGAAAGAGAGACTGACTCCATGACAAAATGGTAGAATGTCCCAAGCCATTAGAGGACAGACAATCCTTTAACGTGTCGAAAGTCACAAGGTGAAGGGTGGTACCAGGCCTCAAAGCCTGGTCTTTTCTGCTATACAGGCTCACCTCAGAGATATTTAGGGTTCAGCTCCAGACCCCGAAATAAAGCGAATACTGCAATAAAGCAAGTCACTAAAATATTTGGTTTCCCAGTGCATATAAAAGTTATGTTTACCCTATACTGCCGTCTATTAAGTGTGCAAGAGCATTATGTATAAAAAAACAATGTACATATACCTTAATTTTAAAATACTTCCTTGCTAAAAAATGTTAACCATCAGCGGAGCCTTCAAGGAGTCATAATCTTTTTGCAATAGTGATATCAAAGATCACTCACTGGGCTTCCCTGGTGGCACAGTGGTTGAGAGTCTGCCTGCTGATGCTGGGGACACGGGTTCGTGCCCCGGTCCGGGAAGATCCCACATGCCGCGGAGCGGCTGGGCCCGTGAGCCATGGCCCCTGAGCCTGTGTGTCCAGTGCCTGTGCTCCGCAATGGGAGAGGCCACAACAGTGAGAGGCCCGCATACCGCAAAAAAAAAAAAAAATCACTCACTGATCACAGATCAGCATCACAAATACACTAATTATGAAAAAGTGTGAAATACTGCAAGAATTTCCAAAACGTGACACACAGCCATGAAGTGGAAAGATGGCTCTGACAGACCTGCTCCGTGCAGGGTTGCCACAATCCTTCAGCTTGTAAAAAACACAATGAAGTGCAATAAAGCAAAGTGCGATAAAACCAGGTCTGCCTGTACATCAAATATATTCTCAGTCACTAGGAAGTCAGGTCACAGCAACGGCAGTGACAGCAGGGGCTCCTCCAGTCCCAGATGAGAAAGGCTCCCAGGCTGGCTGCCCAGCCCCACCAGAGCAGATGCACACTGATAGGTGATGCTGGGCCTCATCTGCCTCCTTCCTCAGTGAGGTCTAAAAGCAGGCGAGCACACCTGGACAGGTGCACACAGCGAACGACTCCGCTCTGGGAGAGAAAGGAAAAAGTTACATAGCTTTCTTCCCCCTTCCCCCCACCCCATCCTCCATCCTCCACGTAGTCAAAACCACCTCCTCTCTGAGCATCCCGGCTATGCGTGGTCTTACTAAGTGACCCATGCAGGGTGCTTTTCCCTGTAATTCCTTTTCCTCAAACAGACCGTGGGCAGTGTCGGTCTGTCCCGGCGCCCTGGGAAGGGTTCTGGAACTGTAACGGTGCTGCCAACACCCGTCAGTGCCCCGTGGAAGAGCTTCCTCAAAGCCTAACCCCTAAAGGGCAGAGAACTTGCCTGTAATTCTATGTTCTGCTCTCCACGGTCTGCTCTAAGGGGAAAGCCCCACCTCTTTCAAGCCCATCTATTGAAAAGAGTAGAAAAATAGCCCTTCTTTGTGTTGTTCCAGCCAAATCCTAGCATAAAACCCCATGTGTGCCGCTCCCTAGACGGAGTCTCCTGGGGAGGGACTCAGATTTGTGGGGGAAGATCCATCCTGATGCCTCAGGGCCAGTGACAGCAAAGTGTTTACTTCTGCTCTCGCCTCTGATGTGTCTTTCTCTCTTTTTTCTTTTTTTTTCCAGAAGCCACTGGAAGGTAAGAAAATCATGAAATATGCATGTGGATACGGATTGTGGGCAGCAGAGATAAAGCAGTCCGGTTCTTACCAGAATGCGAAGAGGTGTAGGTTCCTGGCCGTGAACCAAGACCCAGAATCATCCACCCGCATCTTAGCCAAGGTTGTCAGTCGCTCCAAATGACCCTGTCCGTTCAGCTCTAAGTACTGAGCTTGATTTTAAAAAGACAATCTATGAAAGAACTGCTGGGGAAATTTTTATTTACTTGATCCCCTTTCCATCCCAGGTGCATCTAGCCCATTAATCAACCAATAATATACATGATAATAAAGCACCAAGTTTGGTACGGATGCAAAAAAAAAAGGAATTAGTAGAACCGAGAACATAGATTTCAAGTATGGCCCAAGGCAAGTTTTTCTGCAATCAATGTCTTAATTTATCCACTGCTAAAATTGGGCGTGAATATCTGCTACCTAAATGCTATCGTGAAAATGGAGAGGAATCCTTAACTTGGATGCCATTTCATGGAAGGAAAAGGTTCTACATCCAAAGCAGGGCAGTATCGTTACTGCTTCTCTTTGCTACTTCTTTTTTTTTAAGCATTTTTAAAAATTTATTTATTTTTGGCTGTGTTGGGTCTTCGTTGCTGTGCGCGGGCTTTCTCTAGTTGCGGCACTCGGGGGCTACTCTTCGTTGTAGTGCGTGGGCTTCTCATTGTGGTGGCTTCTCTTGGTGCAGAGCATGGGCTCTAGGCACACGGGCTTCAGTAGTTGTGGCACGCGGGCTCAGGAGTTGTGGCTCGCGGGCTCTAGAGCGCAGGCTCAGTAGTTGTGGTGCATGGGCTTAGTTGCTCCACAGCATGTGGAAGCTGCCCAAACCAGGGATTGAACCCGTGTCCCCTGCAGTGGCAGGCAGATTCCCAACCACTGCAACATGAGGGAAGTCCCTCTCTTTCTCTTATGGGGAGGAAGCCCCTGATTTCAAGCCCCTATGTCTCAGAATGAAGACTCCATTTCCCATCCCCCTTTGCATTAAGGCGTCGCTAACCGCCTAAGCTCTGGCCAGTTCACATGCACCTTGGCCCCTTTTTCTCTGTCTCTTCATCCATTTTGCTGCCTGGGATATGCACGCCCCATTTTGGAGCATGAGCTCAAGGCCACACAAGGCAGAGCAACAAGCTACAAGGAGCCTGGATCCCTGACACCATGAACCCACGCCAGCCCCAGACTACCCACCAGAATTTGTACAAGAGAGAAACAGCCTCTATCCTGTTTCACTCATGATTATCTGTAGTTTTCTATGACTTGCAGCCAACCTTAATCTTAACTGATATATTAAAGTTCAACAGTCTGAAATTTTAAACCTGAATATGAACTTCAAAAAGACATTAACAACCAAGTTAATTTACTAAGACACTTGTCTACATCCTTTAGTGAACAAAGGAACATTTAAGCAAACACAGACGTTTAAAAGAACAGGAGAAAGCAGCTTTTTCTACAGTAAGTGAATATATATCTCCAATCTCCAATTTTTCAAATCTTTCACATCATTAAATCCTTGACAGACAACAAGTTGTCCTTTACATTCAGAACACATACATTCTTTCTGTGTTCTGCTAGTGTAACATATTGGCATCTTGCCATCCTTTCAAAATTGCCTAAATATTTATTCCTTAACTTTCCAAAGGACATAAAACCTTAAGTGAGTAATACACCCAAATGAACCATTCTGGCTTCCTGCATTTCTTGGAGAGCTAAATATTTTGCTCCCTTAACTGGAAAAAAAATCTTTGATTTTAAAAATTAAGACTTTTTTTTTTAAAAACTGGAAAGAACTGACCCGTTAAAGCCTTGGATACATGGGAAAGGCATATCATTGTTTGAACTAACTGTAAATATTCTTGATAACATTCAGTTCGTTCTAAACAGTCACAAAATTGACGTCATCATTGTATCCTGCATTATCGTAAAGTCATGTGTACACATGACAGTTAGAAGAAAAAACTATTTGCTTCTGGGAATGTTTTAGGCTGTAAAAAAGTTGAAGGCATTTTCCTTTCTCAAAAACAGCATGGGCTTTCACTGCCGCAGCAAATTTTGTTGTGAGAAAGACACAAGAGTGAAAAAAAATGTGCTTCCTTTGAAAGGAACCAGAATCTAAGTTCTCAGCCCATTAGTTCACAGTTTATTTATTTATTTTTTGGCCCTGATGTGTGGCTTGCAGGATCTTAGTTCCCCGACCAGG
The DNA here is from genome assembly GCF_011762595.2 of Tursiops truncatus. Classification (NCBI taxonomy): domain Eukaryota; kingdom Metazoa; phylum Chordata; class Mammalia; order Artiodactyla; family Delphinidae; genus Tursiops; species Tursiops truncatus. The sequence continues at coordinate 156,853,949 of NC_047035.1, read as the reverse complement.
GATTGAACCCGGGGCCCCTTCCCCGGCAGTGGGAGCACCAAGTCCTAACCACTGCGCTCCCAGGGAATTCCCAACGTTTTTTTAAATTGCAGGATTTTGACGGTGGTGTCTTTAATCCTAAATGAGATTTTCTCCTGAAACAAATTCCATCTCCAAGACACCCTTATCCCACTGGCTTCTAGTGTCTGTTTAGAATCAGCTTTTTTTACTAGCTCTCAAACGCGAAACAATGAGATAGTTAGCTCTTAATCAACCAAAACAATAAAGGTGAAAAGTGACAAGAAAATTCGAGGCCACGGAGAATACAAAAGCAAAGGCAAAACTATCAGGCTTGGTGACACACCTGGCTGGCATGATAAGGGTGGGGGAGGGGAGACAAGGAAGCAGGTCTGCCTTCCTCTGTATAGCTTTCTCGTATAATATGTGTGTGTGTATAAAACTAACGTTAAAAATCAGCATGTATTTCCCAAGCACACACCAACTGAGAAGGAAAAACGGCTCAAAAATAAGCTGCATGCCAAAAATACTCAGAGTGAAGCTAGCCTGGGATTGAACCTTTCCCAGAGATAATCCACCCTTGATAATCTGGTTCTATAACTGAATTTAAGCTTCTTCTAGTACTTGCCTTCGACAGATGTACTATTCATGGCTGAGGTTTTTTGGTCAGTACTGACACGACACCTGTCAGTCCTGGAACACCCCACTTTGCTGAGAAATTCATAGCTCCCCTTGAAGACCCCCGGCAGGAGCAATACTTCCCCTTCCACAAGCACTGTGCTGAAAAGATCTTCATTATGTTAAGCCATGTCTCAAGTCCAAAGATAAGCCTCCTGTAATAGTCCTTCAATGACTCTCACACAGTATTTTCCCTCCCCGTCCTCAAATTGCAATTCCTGCATTTTAAAACATTTCCCATTTGTCCTTCTAAAGCTCAGGTGAGGGGTGGGGCTTCCACCAGAAAACGAGTGTATCCTCACTGGCACCTAATCTTCAATCCACTTGATCCCGCCCCACATAAAATGAATACCTTAAAACAGATACACAAACAGGCTGATGTCACAGGCACTATTCTAGGCTAAAAGACATCATCTTTTCTCCATGAGATATTATAATATTTATGAATTCCTCGTCTATTTATGCTGGTGGTGGTGTCTTTAATTTCCTTTTGCATTCATTCTCTAAGAGCGTGATTTCTCCACTGCCAAAGAAACGTAATTGACACCATTTATAAAAATGAATTTCCAATGGCAGGCTCATTCTCACTGCCCATAGGACAACTGGGATTGGGTCTGAGCAGACAGATGCTTAAAAACAAAGATGTGATGCTCCCTGACTTCAGACTATACTACAAAACTAGAGTAATCAAAATAATATGGTACTGGCATAAAAACAGACACATAGGTCAATGCGCCAGAAGAGAGAGCAGGCACTTATGGTCAATTAATCTACGACAAAGGAGGCAAGAATATACAATGGAGAAAAGACAATCTCTTCAATAAATGGTCCTGGGAAAAGTGGACAGCTACATTTAAAAGAATGAAATTCAAACACTCTCTAACACCATACACAAAAATAAACTCAAAATGGATTAAAGACCTAAATTTAAGACCAGATACTATAAAACTTCTAGAGGAAAACATAGGCAGAACACTCTTTGACATAAATCACAGCAATATATATATATATTTTTGGATCCGTCTCCTAAAGCAAAGGAAACAAAAGCAGAAGTAAACAAACGGGTCCTAATTAAACTTAAACACTTTTGCACAGCAAAGGAAACCATCGACAAAACAAAAATACAACCTACTGAATGGGAGAAGATATTTGCAAATGATGTGACCAATAAGGGGTTAATATCCAATATATATATAAACCGCCACAAACTAGCTAGGTAGACAGAAATGAGGGCACCAGAGTCTTTTCACCAGTGAATAAGGGAATAGGGCGACCCAGAGTACCCTGGCTCAGTTGTCTCTTATCTGTGGTCCATATATAAATTTCAGACAGTCGGTGAACTCCTGAAATGGTCTGCAAAATTGCAGGGGTGTGTGTGCATATGTGCCTTTTCCTTGTGAGAACATGCACAGCTGGCATCAGATATTTCAGGCAATGTGAAAAGGTGAAGAACTTGCACGGGAGGATCTTGAAAGGTTCCTTCTGACCCTAAGACTTCGTAAGGCGGGTTAGGCTGTGTGTGCTGGCCACATCTCCGGCAGGGCCACTCTGTACCCCAAAGGCACCTGCCCACCTCCAGATGTCAGCCTGGGCTCCTCAACCTTCACAGAAATCACTGCCGCTGGCCCCGCTGCCACTTGCTTCTAGGAGACACCAGAAAGACCTGTTTTCAAGCCAGCCCCAGACTGGCAGACTGGAGATGGCAAAACGGCTGTTTATAGAGATTCTGTCTATGTGTGGGTCAGAGAACATGTCACAAGGCCGTGTTAAGTTACTGACAAGAATATATAAGCAAGTGTTCAAGGGTTTCATCCATTGATAAACCACAGTGCGCCTGTCAGACTGGCCACCAGGGAACCACACGGGCAGCACTATGGATGGGAGTACGCACTCAGCCAAAAACAGGCAGGAGTGGGGCCATAAAATCCGCCCCAGAAGAGGAACAGTTTGGGGTCAACTGCAGGGACAAGAGTAGCCAGGTCCTGGTGTCCAGCTCAGAGGGCTCCAAGCCCGGTCTCTACCAGGCCACTCCTATGTGCCAGCGGGCAGGCTGGGAGACCACACGACTGTGGGGGAGAGGCAGCCAGCTCCCCTTATGGGAAAGGTCTTCCTACTGGCCACAGGGCCCTTGCACAAATGGATATGATTGCAAATGACAGCTGCTAGATGTGCATTTTTGTTCCTCCAGTTTCCTAGTGAAGGGAAGCCATCATGATGGTGTTCTAGGCTCTCTGTTTCCAACCCTCCACCTTGGAAAACAGCCCCAGAGCAGGAGGACACAAGCCCGGGGCCTGCAGACATGAAATCCACAGTCGTTGCTGTCCAGAATGATCCTTCTCAAAGAGGTCACATGTTTTTTTTAAAAATGAAGCCTCCAGCTAGAAATGTATTAAACAGAGGATGGTGGCAAATCACTGCTACAGGGCTTTGAATGATTTTTTAATGAGTGGGTGTCTCTCTGTGCCATCATCTCAGCGAATCTGCTCACAGTGTGTTACAGGTGAGGAAAGGAGCCAACTCGCCAGGTTCTCATGGCTGGTAGGCGGCAGAGAGGGGATATAGAACCAGCACTCATTCTGAAGTCAGAATTCTTCCACTACTCAGCCTCTGATGGTGGAGTCTGGGGATCTTTCATTCCAGTAAGATTTTCTTTTAGAAAAAGGAATTGCCCTTCCAGATGCAGAAAAAAATACATATATATATATACATCTCCTTAACTTTGCATCACCTCTGAAAGTAAATTTAAAGTGAACTTATCCCATGAGGCTGTATGACTTTAAAACAAAAACACAAGTTAATAACATAAATCAATGTGTTCCCGAAAAAAGCAACATCACCCGATTTAACCTCTGCCCTTAGTTTGGTGACTACTTTGTCCCGCCTGATGAGCTCAATTACCTGCCATCAGTTACAAAGCAGAACATCATGGCCCAGACATGCCCAGATATTTTCTATCAGAGCTTGAGAGTCTGTCTTTAGACACCTGACACTTAGTTCTTTCAGGCTGTTACAACAGGACACTATAGACTGGGGGGCTTCTAAACAACAGACATTTATTTCTCCAAGTTCTTGAGGCTGGAAGTCCAAGGCGCTGGCAGATTCAGTGTCTGGTGAGAGCCCACTTCCCATCTTATTGCTGTGTCCTCACATGGTGGAAGGCACAAGGAGCTCTCTGGGATCTCTTTATAAGGGCACTAATCCCATCAAGGGGGCTCCACCCTCATGACCTAATCCCCTCCCAAAGGCCCCAACTCCTGACACCATCACATTGGGGGTTAGGTTTCAACATATGAATTTTGGGGGGACACAAACATTCAGTCCATAACACACACACATGCACAGCCTCCAGTGACCCATAGTTACAATCGAATGTGCGTGGGGCAGGATGATTCTGCAAAAGGCATGGAAATGGGCCATGGAAATCTGACTGTGTCCAACTCAATAAGCATTATCAGATCCCCAGGGTCTGCACAGCATTATTTCCTTTTCATTACAAAATGAATGAAGCAGGAGAACCTGGCCTTACTCCCTTACACAAAGAAAGTAACAACGAAGGGGCAGTGGGAATGGCACCCTGATATTTTTCTTCAACACCCATCCCATTTCCTCCTTCTGTCTTAATGCCTCTTTCCCTCTCCATCACTTCCCTGACTTCCGATTAAGCTGGGGTGGGCCCCCAAATGCCCGTTCCACACCACAGGAACCTAACAGCCACGGGTGGCAAAAGCATCCAGCAAGTCAGGGTGTCAGAGCGCCCTGCCAGCAGCTGGCTCTGATGGCAGCTCCACGGGCTGTATTACTGTTTCATAACACATATCGCACTCTAATTGATTTCAAAACAACGTCTCGACGTCGTCCTCTGCCTCCACCTACTAGGCAGAGAGGGGACAACCCTTGAGTGGTTTCCTAGGCCCAGTTAAGGCTTCACAGCAGAGGCGAGGGCTGCAGCACAGGAGAGCCTGCTCCCAGGCAGGGGCCCCTGGAGATCGCACCCAGAAAACCTTGGAGACCCCCTAGGGAGGCACCGGCCAGCTCCCTCCTATGCCCTGGCTGGGTGTCACCCACACCTTTCATGCGTGGGTCTGCCCCATTCACAGCTGTACCACGCTATCTAGCGCAGGGGACACAGTGTTTACCAGCGCACTCCGCTTGTACTGAAGGTAGGAATGCACCCCTGAGGTGTCGCCTGGCAGCACATGGCTCTCTGCAGAGCTGGCCTCTGCCTGCAAAGAGCTACCTGCGACGTAGATGGTCAACCTGAGGCCAGTGAATGTGAGGGCTCGAGATAAAAGCTCGGGCAAGAGGTGGTGGAGATGAAAGGGAAGGGATAAATAGCATGGGCAGGTACACACTGCAGGAACTACCACAAAAGGGAAGTGTGGGAAATCCCTCCATTAATTCACATCATGTGGACGACCTCTATTAAAAAATCTACTCGGGGGGGACTTCCCTGGTGGCGCAGTGGTTGAGAGTCCGCCTGCCCATGCAGGGACAGGGGTTCAAGCTCTGGTCCGGGAAGATCCCACATGCCGTGGAGCAACTAAGCCCGTGTGCCACAACTACTGAGCCTGCACTCTAGAGCCTGCGAGCCACAACTACTGAGCCCACGTGCCTGGAGCCCATGGTCCGCAACAAGAGAAGCCACTGCAATGAGAAGCCCGCACACCACAACGAAGAGTAGCCCCCACTCACCACAACTGGAGAAAGCCGGCGCGCAGCAATGAAGACCCAACGCAGCCAAAAATAAATAAATAAATACATAAGTGTATTTTTAAAAAAATCTCCTCTGACACCTGCACCGTACAGAGTCCCTGCCGACTGCTGTGGTCTGATAAGTCGAGTCCACACTTCATTTGGGGACTTCATAGGAGACTCTAAAGATAAAGTCATTTTCTCATAGAACACTCATCCAGGGCCTATGGAAGAATCACCATCACATGAAGGACTGGGGTACCCACTCTGTGATTTGGGGGAGTTTGGGAGGCCTCTATCCTCAGAAAAAAAATCTGCGCCCTTTAAAGAGTTATTAACATCATTGACTTGACGTCGCACTTGCAAGTCTCTGAAGCATCCTACTAAGTTGTTATCCGTCACTTTCATCTTAGGGTGAATGATGTGGTGGGAATGAGTGTGGGTGACATCTGGGAAGGGAGGGGAGCTTGGGAAAGGTTTCCTGAGAGCCTAGGAGGGGTGTTTCCCAGGCTTGTGCTGATCAACAGAGACCCTGAAATGCCCAGGTTATTAACACAAGAATGGAGGGGCCAGGGGCCCATAAGCTTTGCTTATTGCTGAATAAGCGTCTATGAATAGATATTTTGACACTTCTATTTCAGATAATACTGACATTTGCTGACTCCTGCCAAGGGTCTGTGTTGTCAAGACAAACAGAAAAATCTCCATCCCATTGACTCTTGAGAGCTCTTTTGAGCCTGACGCCACTTTCTGACGACAGGAATCCCTGGTAGGACCCATTAGAAATGATTCCAGTTCCCTGGCGCCTTCCCTCTGGGATACGTGTCATTGCAGTGGTGAGCCGAGGCTTGCTGCAAGCCCTTGAATGATGAGAAAAGGACTCAAATATTGATTCGGGGTCCATCCAATAAAATCAAACCCAAACAAACAAAAAGGGTACAAATCAACCAAAGCTCTCTGCCACAGGGCAACTCCCAGGTCCATGCCAGTTGTTCGAGAACAGGCTGTGAAATAAGCCATCATATTATTAACCTTGTGAATTGATCAGTAAGGTCACTCAAGGTTCAGCAGGAGAGGCTGGGAGCGGAGGGGCGGGGAGCTCACTGGAGGTAATCCATGTGCAAATCAAAATCTTCAATAGAAAAGAGGGAGCTGTTCATTAAAGGGACCTAGTGGAGAAACCTATTTTTCAAGTGAAAAATTAGCTCCTAACTTCTCCTTTTGCACCGGTTTAAATTTTTACGCACTGTACTTTCTAAAAGTAAAGCCCCTGTGACTGTAAGTCTCTGACCCACTAGCTGTTACATGAAGACTAGACCATGAGACCCCAACCTCTACTGCTCTGCTCACTCACTGCCTTCCTAGGAAATCCTGAAACAGAGCTGGGGGCATCTGGGGTGGGCCACAAAGTATGACTGTACTTGGCAGATGGCTGTATTAGTCAGCATTCTACAGAGAAACAGAAGCAACAGAACCAGAGAAACAGACTCAATAAATAGACTTAATATAAGGAACTGGCACACACAATTACAGAGGCAGAGAAGTTGCAAGATCTGCAGTGTGAGTAGGCAAGTGGAGACCCAGAAGAGCCGATGGTGTAGTTCCAATCTGAACGCCAGCAGACTCAAGACCCAGGAAGAGCTGCTATTTCAATTCAAATTCAAAGGCACGAAAAAGCCAATGTCCTAGTTCAAAGGCCATCAGAATTATATATCACAGATTATATGATCTAACAACTGAATATTGTAAATACACTTGTCTTACCTCTCAATAAAAGGGTACTTTTCTATATTTTTTTTAAAAAAAGGAATTCCCTCTGATTTAGAGGAGGGTCAGCCTTTTTGTTCTATTCAGGCCTTCAACTGATTGGATGAGGCCCACCCACACTAGGGAGGGCAATCTGCTTTATTCAGTCTACTGATTTAAATATTAATCTCATCCGAAAACACTCTCACAGACACACTCAAGGGTAACATTTGACCAAATGTCTGGGCACCCCAGATCCCAGTCAAGTTGACACATAAAATTAACCATCACAATAGGAATGGCTGTTTTCTACAAGGGGAATCCAGGGGCAGATGTCAGGGGTCCATGCAAAGCTGAGGATCCCAGAGTGAACTTGGCCAACATAAAGAAACCAGACTTCCGGGTTGGAACACAGCCATGAGACTCCAGGGTGTGGAAAGTGTCTTAGCCTCAGGCCCTCTGTCCAGAGGCCCACAAGGACACCAGGAGGACCCACCTGGGGTTGAACTTTGTTCTATCGTGAATCGTGCCATTACAAGAGACAGTGACATACCCATATTGCTGTCAGCTGTTAAACACAGCTAATCTGCAGGGGAAAAAATGACATCTTGGAATGTTGAACAATGTTCTTGTCAAAGATCCAAGCTTCCCTGGTCTGTGACCCTGTTGGGACTCATGAGTCTCTGAGACAATGTTAACACCCTCTGTTCGCAGATAAAGAAACTGAACTAGAGAGAGTCTGGGGTGCTGCGGCCGAAGCTGCACAACTGGCCATCACAACCTGAGCCCCTGCCTTCCCTCCCAGGACCCTGCGGCGCTCCCAGCCCCGCCAACCACTGCCCTGACCTCCCCCGGCTTACACGGCTCCGTGTGACCGGGCCTCTCCGTCCTCCACCGAGTCAGAGGCGGATGGTGGCCACCGCATGTGGGTGGTTGAGCCCCTCCGCCGAACCTGGGGGGTTCACTGCCACTGGCCTTTCTGGACGTGATCCACTGGCTTCACCACAGTCACGCTGCCTGTCTCTAGGCAGAACAGGAGCGCAGGGGCTCCAGAACCAGCACAGGGCCCTCGAGAGGCCCTCCATCCTCCAGGAGCCGCCACCAGTAGTCCAGGCAGACTCAGGCCCCATCAGTGTTTCAGCTCCGGGGGAACAGGTGAGGCGGCCATGACCCTCAGCCTCAGCGCCCAGACCCCCCCTCGCCTCCGTCTCCCTCACTCACTGCAATAATCTGCTTTAGCCATATCTGCTAAAAATACATCTCGCTTCTCTGTGACACTTACTAATACAGTCTATTTCAGGTCTGTTCGCATTCTCACGTACAAATGCCCGTATGGGTAGCAGTGAGTATGTTCAGAACGTCAGAGCATTTCCTACAGAAAAGCTCCTCTCGGCTCTGCTCAGCACATACATCTGAAAAGCAAAGCTTTCTGCACTGGATGGCAATTGGACATAAAACCTTCCCACGCTGGATGGGTATTGGGGATATAAAAGAAAAAAGGCTGGGGTCAGAGGAGAAAGGAAGAGGCCAAGAAGGAGACAGCTGTGCACGCCGTGAAGTCCACAATTCCTTCTGCCCACACCTGCTCCTCCCTCATGGGCACACGCCCGGCCCCCAGAGTCACGGTCACCCCAAAAGCAGCTGCAGAATGGCCTCTCCATTGAAGCCACAGGACACGTGCTAGAAACCGGGGGAACATCTAAAAAAAAGGCACAGACCAGGCTGAACTCCGCAAGCCATCCCCAGGAAGCTGTCTGCCATGGCTGAGGCCCGGGCAAGTTAGCACTTCCACTGCACAGTGGTCCCCTTGTATGAGCTCAACCTCCCCTGAGCGACGACCCTGCTGGCTTCCCTCGGCCGTCTTGGAAGGCTCCCTGACTTTCCTGGCGTCTCCTAGAACTTTGGCTCTTTCCTCTCATACACGGGAGATAATGACAGCTCTCCGTCTCTGATTTTGCCTTCCCGGAGAACAGGAGGGAGAAGTCTTGTATGACCATTTTTCAAAGGTCTTCCTGCGTGCTTCCTTTTTCTTGTTTTGTCCCAGATCTGACATATTTAATTCATCTGCCTTTATTCGGAGATGAAACACCAAGGCAAACAGTGACTGGGTGTCACTGGCTGCAGAGAAGGTACTCGAGGAAGGGAGAGAAGAAGGACCCCAGGGGTGGGGCCAGAAGAGGGAGGAGGATGCCTGGGGGGAGCCGGAGCTCAGAACCCAGCTGGTGCCAAGATAAGCACAGAGTGAAGCATTTAGAATGCCAACTCCACCCTGCCCTTTTCAGCTCCCGGGACCTTGGCTGGGTGCACCGACCTGAACTTGGAACCACTGTTCCCCAGTTAAGAAATCAGATCCTTAAAAAAAATTAAAACATTTCAAAACAAAAGCGTGAGACCGAATGATGGCCTCTCAACCAACATAGACCGGAGTCTCCCAAAGTGGAATTCGGGGCTTTGCCAGCCCCACACACACAGGAAATGGCCAGACGGAGATGCTTAATGGTAGGAAGGAGGAAGCTAATCCGGCCAGAAATTATCAGAATGAAGGATTACAGAAAAAGCTGAAGGTACTTCTCGGACTGTATTAGCTCTTGAACACTTAGCTAGCACTGTGATCTGGCCAGGAAAATGATTATTAACAACCCTGACATAGGAGATTCTAATGTCTGAAAACTTCATGCACTCCAGCAACGGCAGAATCTTATTTATCTAGGCTTGATTCCACCCTCAGTCATGGAAAACATTGGGATAAACAAAGAACCCTCCAGCACCAATACGGCACCCCATCGGTGAGTTCAGATGACCAAAATTAGTCTTATCGCCTTAGAGTCTATCTTCAGGTGCTGCCGCTGAACCCAATTACATCCGTGTAACAAAAGACAGTCACAATCACACGCTGTTTATCATGCATGCCCCGTGGGCTTGTCTTGGAAGCCAGCACAGATGCCAATGTGTGTGTGATATACACACGAACATGGAAAAAAGCCACTAACGCTGAAGTTTCCCAGACCTCATCCCTTTTTATTTTCTCTGCTAGTCCTCTGAATAGCTCATCTTGAAAACCGTAGCTGCCAAGACAGAAGAATTCACTGCTTGAGAAGGAAAAACAATTCCATTATTCCAACTTTCTTTCCTTGAGCCTGAGGAGAACAGTGATCATGACTGGTAAGATTTCTTCAGCGAGAAGTTTATTTCTCCAGTTTAGTTACCACGTGGTACAAAGGAAGTGGGAATGGCAGGTGAGATGACCTCAAGGCCCTCACAAGTGGTCCCCACACATCCACCCAGCTCTGAACGTGAACTGCAAGAAATGCCTTTCCCCCTCCAAATGCCCCATCACTGCTCAGTGCGTTCTGTGGACCACGGGGGCAGGGGTGGAGACGAGAGGGGAGAGGGAACAGAAGCAGGCAGCCCCAGTTCGCTTCCCGCTCTAGAGAGGGATGCTAAAAGCGTGAAAGAGGTAATGACTGCTTCTGGAGCTCTTCAGCTAGAAGATGCTCTATAAATACCAATAACCACCCCCTCGAGGGAAAACACGTTTCGTTACAGCGGAGGTAAATGCTGCAGCAGCCTGCAGAAAAGATGGGCTGCATCTCGGAGGGACCTTCTGGCACCCCGAGTGCACTCAGAGTAATCCCCAAGTAGAGTGGGTGACCCACACAGCATCCTGCTTTGACCGGAGAATGGTGCACCCCAGATTGCTGGCATCTCATATGTCTATCCATTTTGACTTGTCCATCCGATGCACACTCGTTAGGCCCCCGCTATCTGCCTGAGGGGCACTATGGCATTGTGGTTAAGTGCCTGGGCTCTGGAGCTGGGCTGCCAGGCAGGAACCCCGGCTCTGCTCACACACCAGTCGTCTGACCTCAGGCAAGTCACTGAATCTCTGTGCAGTGAGGACATGGGGGTCCTCACTCATCACACGGGGATGATAACAGAAGCCACTTCACAAGGTCATGGTGAGGATTCATCCGGTTCACCCGTGTCCAGGGGTCAGACCTCTGTCTGATACACAGGGAGGGCGAGAGAAGGGACCGCTTCGGAACGTACCTGCCAAATGCAAGGGTCTGTAGTATTTTATTTCTTCCTTGACTATTTTAAATTCGATTATTTTAGCATCAAAATCAAGATGAAAAAGGAAGGAGTTAGCAACTAGAAGTGGACCCAGCACTTAGCCATGTGTGGAAAACACAGAAGCAGAAGATGAGGTCCCTGACTGGGAGCCTCCAGAGCCCCAACAATGAAGGGTATTCAGGTGTTTTAGCTGCCACGTGGCAGCATATAAAGGGCGTGGGGAAAGGAGCATCACCCAGACATTGTTTAGAACTGCCAGCTCACAGCAATCATAAAGCAGACAGGCTTTTGGTCCATGTTATTATCGTCTGAAGTTCTGCATTGGCAAAGCCCTCTCTCAGCTCCTGTGACCATCCCTTCCCTTTGCCTCGTTACCCCCGTGCATGCCAAAATCTCACCTAAAAGAGAAAGAGCCGCCCACCTGAATCTCCCGCCAGGAAGCCCTTAGTCCATCCACCCTGGGCAGTGAGCACTGTCCCTCCACTGCAGGGGACCCAAGGTGCCCTTACCATCAAGCAGAGGGCACATCTGCAGTCGGACAGGCCCAGGTATGAATCCCTGTCCTGCCGCTTAGCTGAATGGCTCTGAGCAGTGGTTCCCAAAGTGCAGCCCCTGCAGCAGCAGCAGCAGCAGCAGCCCCCAGGAACCCGTTAGAGATGCAACTCCTAATGCTCTATCACAGACCTGCTGAATCAGAAGCTCTGGGCATGGGGCCCAGCAGCCTGGGTTTTAACAAACCATCCGGGAATTCTGATGCCCGCCCAAGTTTAAGAACCACTGGCTTCGAGAAAGTGACAATTTTTTCTGGGTCACAGTTTCCTCACTCAAGAAAGGGGGTTAATAGCACTCACCTCATGAGGCTACCATGTAAGAATTAAAAGAGATAGATGAGCGACTACAATGTAAGAATTAAATGAGATAGATGATAGATGTCAAGCACTGGCTATGGTGCCCCAAACACGGTAGACACTCAATACACTCTACTTATCATTATCATTATTTTATTATTATTACTATCAAAGTCAGTGGAACAGATTCACAAAACAGCAGTAGCTCAGAAACACCTAGAGTAAATAAGATTGGAATCCATGACAGCCCTGCTCTTCACGGAAGTCGTTTAAAGGACAGTCCAAGGACAGAAGCTAAGGGGAGTTGCCAGATACATCCTACCTTGCCCAAGGTCGTCCGAGGGCCCCTAGGATCCCGGGGTCACTCATACACACTACCTGTGAACCATGGAGATTCCCACTAACTGACTCCTCAAGCATCTTGAGGGCTGGGAATCTCAGAAACCAAAAGCATTCCCCATTTTATTGTTAAAATAAGGATAATATGAGTTTTGAGGCAATGCCACTGGAGAGAAAACTAGAGGTATCTGAGTTCAAATACTGGTATTTAAAATGTATAATGGAATACTAGCAAACAGAATCCAACAGCACATTAAAAGTATCATACACTATGATCAAGTGAGGTTTATCCCAGAAATGCAAGGATTCTTCAATATATGCAAATCAATCAACGTGATACACCATATTAACAAACTGAAGGAGAAAAACCATATGATCATCTCATTAGATGCAGAGAAAGCTTTCGACAAAATTCAACACCCATTTATGATAAAAACCCTGCAGAAAGTAGGCATAGAGAGAACTTTCCTCAACATAATAAAGGCCATATATGACAAATCCACAGCCAACATCATCCTCAATGGTGAAAAACTGAAACCATTTCCACTAAGATCAAGAACAAAACAACGTTGCCCAACAGTGCTCTCACCACTATTATTCAACATAGTTTTGGAAGTTTTAGCCACAGCAATCAGAGAAGAAGAAGAAATAAATGGAATCCAAATCAGAAAAGAGGAAGTAAAGCTGTCATTGTTTGCATATGACATGATACTATACATACAGAATCCTAAAGTTGCTACCAGAAAACTACTAGAGCTAATCAATGAATTTGGTAAAGTAGCAGGATACAAAATTAATCCACAGAAATCTCTTGCATTCCTATACACTAATAGTGAAAAATCTGAAAGTGAAATTAAGAAAACTCTCCCATTTACCATTGCAACAAAAAGAATAAAATATCTAGGAATAAACCTACCTAAGGAGACAAAAGACCTGTATGCAGAAAATTATAAGACACTGATGAAAGAAATTAAAGATGATACAAATAGATGGAGAGATATACCATGTTCTTGGATTGGAAGAATCAACATTGTGAAAATGACTCTACTACCCAAAGCAATCTACAGATTCAATGCAATCTCTATCAAACTACCACTGGCATTCTTCACAGAACTAGAACAAAAAAAATCACAATGTGTATGGAAACACAAAAGACCCCGAATAGCCAAAGCAATCTTGAGAACGAAAAATGGAGCTGGAGGAATCAGGCTCCCTGACTTCAGACTATACTACAAAGCTACAGGAACCAAAACAGTATGGTACTGGCACAAAAACAGAAATATAGATCAATGGAACAGGATAGAAAACTCAGAGGTAAACCCACACACATATGGTCACCTTATCTTTGATAAAGGAGGCAAGAATATACAGTGGAAAAAAGACAGCCTCTTCAATAAGTGGTGCTGAGAAAACTGGACAGCTACATGTAAAAGAATGAAATTAGAACACTCCCTAACACCATACACAAAAATAAACTCATAATGAATTAAAGACTTAAATGTAAGGCCAGACACTATAAAACTATTAGAAGAAAACATAGGCAGAAACATAGGCAGACACAGCAAGATCCTTTTTGACCCACCTCCTAGAGTAATGGAAATAAAAACAAAAATAAACAAATGGGACCTAATGAAACTTCAAAGCTTTTGCACAGCAAAGGAAACCATAAACAAGACGAAAAGACAACCCTCAGAATGGCAGAAATTATTTGCAAATGAAGCAACTGACAAAGGATTAATCTCCAAAATTTACAAGCAACTCATGCAGCTCAATATCAAAAAAACAAACAACCCGATCCAAAAATGGGCAGAAGACCTAAACAGACATTTCTCCAAAGAAGATATACAGATTGCCAACAAACACATGAAAGGGTGCTCAACATCACTAATCATTAGAGAAATGCAAATCAAAACTACAGTGAAGTATCATCTCACACCAGTCAGAATGGCCATCATCAAAAAATCTACAAACAATAAATGCTGGAGAGGGTGTGGAGAAAAGGGAACCCTCCTGCACTGTTTGTGGGAATGTAAATTGACAGAGACACTATGGAGAACAGTACAGAGGTTCCTTAAAAAACTAAAAATAGAGCTACCATATGACCCAGCAATCCCACAACTGGGCATATACCCTGAAAAAACCATAATTCAAAAGGAGTCATGTACCAAAATGTTCATTGCAGCTCTATTTACAATAGCCAGGACATGGAAGCAACCTAAGTGTCCATCAACAGATGAATGGATAAAGAAGATGTGGCACACATATACAATGGAATATTACTCAGCCATGAAAAGGAATGAAACGGAGTTATTTGTAGTGAGGTGGATGGACCTAGAGACTGTCATACAGAGTGAAGTAAGTCAGAAAGAGAAAAACAAACACCGTATGCTAACACATATAAATGGAATCTAAAAAAAAAAAAAAAAATGAAAAAAAATGGTCAGAAGAACCTAGACGCGAGATGGGAATAAAGATGCAAACCTACTAGAGGATGGACTTGAGGATACGGGGAGGGGGAAGGGTAAGCTGGGACAAAGTGAGAGAGTGGCATGGACATATATACACTACCAAACGTAAAACAGATAGCTAATGGGAAACAGCCGCATAGCACAGGGAGATCAGCTCGGTGCTTTGTGACCACCTGGAGGGGTGGGATAGGGAGGGTGGGAGGGAGGGAGATGCAAGCGGGAAGAGATATGGGGACACATGTATATGTATAGCTGATTAGCTTTGTTGTAGGGCAGAAGCTAGCACACCATTGTGGAGTGATTATACTCCAATAAAGATGTTAAAAAAATAAAATAAAATAAAGATGGTTTCAAAAAAAACCAACAACCTCTCCTGTAGATCTTAAACAATTCCTGGTAGATGTGTGGGGCAGCACAGGCAGATTTTGTATAAAATATTATATATACCATCTTCTATAAAAGAGTATACCTTGTATAAAACGTATAAAAGAGAACCTGTAAAAATGATATATTAAGAACTGAGGTGTCTCCCTTTGTGTTTTGTTGATTTTTTGTATTGACATGCTTTGATTCCTTTCTATTTATTTTTGTGTAAATTCTAGAGGTATTTTTGTTTTGTGGTTACCTTGGGACTTACATATCTTATAACAGTCTAACTTAAGTTGTTAACTTAAGTTCAATCACATACAAAAAGTCTACATTTTAACTTCTCTCCCACTTTAAGTTACTGTTGTCACAACTTACATTCGTTCCTAATATTTGTCTTTAAACATATTTTAGTCATAGCTATTTTAAATAATTTCCTCTTTTAACTTATATATTTGAATTAAAATAGATTTACCTACACCAAAAATAATAATAATAATAAAATAAAATGTATAATGGAAGTCCTTAGAACATGTTCTGAATTGCTGAAGGGTATTTTCAGTAAGGAACGGTGAGAAGAAGAATCATGTCCAAACTGACAGTGTCTGGAATCCAAGAGCTAAGGAGAGAACAAGCTGGAAGAATTTCATCTTGGATTAAACACCACCATTACCTGAAACAACTCTGGCAGAGGTCACAAGGGCCTCCTAACAGCCACATGCAGTGGACACTGGTCAACCACTGTCCCTTCTGGAATCTAACAGTTGATGGCTTCCATCCCCCTCAATCTCCTCCCTTTGACCTCCAACACACCACCTGTCCTAGTTCTCCTATCCTCACCCTTACCTCCCTCTTCCTCCTCCTCTGGGGCTCCTCCCCCCAACCACACAGCTGCCATACCTCCCACTTCTCTTCCAGCCAACCCACTGAAATCCCATTCTTCCTGCTCTGGAGTTTGTGTTGTGCACATGAAAATAATGGAATGAAAAATCCCTAGGTCAGGCACCATCTCTTCATCTTGGTCTATCATCTACTCTGTCCCCTAATATGGATACAGAGGTGAACAAAGAAGAGGCTGGTCTGTCTTTGGTCTCCTCTTCTTGTGCCTTTTTTTTCTTTCTGGCGATCTCATCCCCCTGGGCATTTGGATGACGTACCTCACAGCTACCTCCAGCCCCAGATTAATCCTGAGCCCTGGAACTTCACACCCCACCACTACTTCCCTCCACCTGGATGTTCCACCAGCATCTTGAGATCAGGATATCTGTAAGTGAACCCATTACCCTTCTCATAACATCCATTATGACTCACCCCAAGTTCAAGTTCAGAGTTGGGTACACAAATTCAGGTGGGAAAATTTATGACACTGAATATCAATTTACTCTCCTAGTTTCATCTGTCACCTTTGAAACAAACCGAGACAATATTAACCTTCACAACAGATGTGACCAAAATTAAAAATCCTGACACGATAAGAGAAACATCTATAAAGAAATATAACCATCCTCTTTGAATAGGACTCTAAATTCACATTAATTATACTGTATCTTTATTTCATTTTCTAGTTCCATTAGACAGTTGTGAAGTAATTATCCCCACCTTGCAGAGCATTCACAGATCCATGGAGTTTTTTCTCCTAGTTTGGAGAAGCCCGAAGTAGATGTACTATCTGTCATCTCTCAATACCCTCCCCATTTGCCAGTCCTTCTAGGTAGTAGGGCCATGTGGTCACCCAAGCTAGAAATATAGGACTCCCTCTAGACTCTCCTCTCTTCCTCATGCCCCACCATGAAGTGCAGACTCGTGAATGCCCCTATTTCTACTTCCTAGACTGTGCTCAAATAAGCACTGCTCTCCTTGCTCCTCCTCCCACCCCCCATCTCTGCCAGCACTTCCACAGCTCAGGGAGCAGTCATCTCCTGCTTGGAACTTGTCAGTAAGTGCTTCCTGTCTCATGTCCACTATGCTTCCTATTTCATAAAAGTGAGGAGGAGAATCCATTCTAAAACATGCTCCTCCTGAAATCTGCAGCTAACGTTAAGTATGATTCAACATGGTAGGAAAGGAAGGAAAAGAAGGAGACAGTTTTCATGCCCATAAACACAACTATACCATAGTTCCCAAACCCAGAGCTAGGAGGGGTTAAAACTTTATGGAAGACCCAAAAGAACTGAAAGCAGAGAACTGAACAGATATTTGATATATATTCATAGCAACATGATTCACATCAGCCAAAAGATGCAAGCAACCGTACCCATGGATGGATGAACGGATAAACAAAATGTGGTCTGTCCACCTAGAGATTATCATATTGAGTGAAGTAAGTCAGACAGAAAGACAAATACCATATGATATCACGTATGTGTAGAATCTAAAATATGACACAAATGAACTTATCTATGAAACAGAAACAGACTCACAGACATAGAAAACAGACTTGTGGTTGCCAAAGGGGACGGGTGTGGGGGAAGGGATGTACTGGGAGTTTGAGGTTAGCAGATGTAAACTATTATATATAGAATGGATAAACAACAAGGTCCTGATGTATAGCACAGGGAACTATATTCAATATCCTGTGATAAACCATTATGGAAAAGAATATGAAAAAAATGTATATATATGTATAACTGAATCACTTTGCTGTACAGCAGAAATTAACACAATATTGTAAGTCAAATACACTTCAATAAAATAATTTTTAAAATGTGGTCTATCCATATGGTGAAATATTATTCAGCCTTGAAAAGGAACGAAATTCTGTCACATGCTACAACATGGGTGAACCCTGAGGACATTATAAGTGAAATAAACTAGACACAACGAGACAAATATATGATTCCACCTGTGTGAGATACCTACAGTAGTCAAATTCACAGAGACAGAAAGCAGAACAGTGGTTGCCAGGGGCTGGAGGGTTGGGGGGAAATGGGAAGTTGTTGAACGGGGTGTACAGTTTGTTTCAGAAGATAAAAAGAATTCTGGAGATGGATGGTGGTGATGGTGGTACAACAATGTGAATGTACTTAATACCAATGAACTGTATACTTAAAAGTTGCTAAAACGGTAAAGTTTATGTTATATATATATTAAAAATTTATATATATATAAAACTTTATACATATGTAAAGTTTATTTTATAAATATATATAACTACGAAAAAATGATTTTAAAAAAAAACCACCATCACGGACGAGGTACCAGTTAGGGTCACTGTCAAAGAGCAGCTGCTTCCCCTGTCTTCCAGCAATTCCCTAAAGAAATCGCTGTACCCAAAGGTACTGTCAGCAAAACTGCCAGCCTCCCATCCAACCCAGAGATGGAAGGAAGGTCCAAAGAGACTTAAGAAAAGCATCTGATAAAAGCAAAATTTCTTTTATTATATAGCAGAATACTTTAAATCCTATCAGCATCTTTCTCATTTAAGTCAAACATTAAGTTCCATTAGCATATAGGGTAAGTTTTGTTATAAACGAATGTTGGTTTAAAACATAGGTTCCAGAATTGCCTTTTCAGTATATATAATTCTGAGAAAGTGATTCTAAAAAGGTTGTTCCACCAGATTCCCCCACAAAAATTGCAGGGACTTCTAAGCAGCCTTCCAGAATCAAGTCTCCATCTGTCTCCAAAGAGAAAGAATTATCTACACAAACCTCAGGTCCTTTCCCCCATGACTTGACACCTTTCCACGGCCCCTCGGGGCCAGCACGGTAACGTCCAGCTCTGGAGTATGAGAGGCAGCAAGCTGAGCTGTTAGAGAATGACTTCTGGGCTATCTGGTCACCCAGAGTTGACTCCTGACTTGAATCCCAGTTCTACCCTCTGCTGTCTGAAAGACTTCCTGTAAATCTCAGGCTCTCCAGCCTCACTTTATTTATCTGTAAACTGGAGACGATAATAGTTCCTTCCTCTTAGAGTTGCCATGAGGATTAAATGAATTAATAGCTATAAAATGCTCAGTGTTGTACACATAATAAGGATCATGTAAGTGTTAGCTATTGTTATCATTTTGACATACAAGAATCTCCATGATGTGGCCACAGCCTCTTTTTCCAAGTGCAATTTCTGCCCTTGATTCCTGCACGGATCACCCTGCTACCTGATCTTCACCAACACATCACACCGTTTACGCCTCCAGCTTCACATGTGCTGTTCCTTCTGCCCGCACGCCCTTCTCCCTCTGCCCCTCGTTGACCTGGCAAACTCCTGAAGGGGTGTCAGTTCACCGTGGGTGGCTTTCCTGGCTCCTGGACAGACTTATGCCCACTTTCCTTTGGGTTTCTGATGGCCCTTGCCCACCATCAAAGCAATCCCCACCTTGGACACGTGTCTGCTCACCTGGCTCCCTAGGTGAGGGGCAGAGGGAGAGGCTGTGCTACTGATCCCTACACACGCGGCCTCAAGCAGAGGGCCTGGCACATAGAAGACATCCAATCAAATATGAATGAATGAATGCTGAGCAAAGAAAGAACGAGACTAATACTGGGAATGAAAGAAGAGGAAAGAATGAGACAGGCTGGACCCAGGACACATTTCACGTGGTCACCTGATAGGCAAAGCCAGCCCCGCACTGAAAACTGGGTTCACCATCTTGAATGAGATGCTTTTCCAGCTAGAAGTCAACATCGGGACGAGTGAGCTCAGGCCCCAAAGTCAACATGAAAGAGAATCAAAAGAAAGTTGCCCCATTTGTACCCAGGCGCAGGGAGGCAGACCAGGGCTGGTGCCCACTCTCCAAGAGGAGCAAGCCTGCTCCCACCGCCATCAGGGAGCACGCGCACAGGCAGGGAAGCAGGATCAATACGCAGCCGCTCTACCTCCGGCTTCTGATCTACACGGGCCAACGGGGAAGGAGAACTAAAAATAAACGTGCAGGAAACAGACACAGGGTGAAAGAAGAAAGGGAGCAAGAGAAGAAAATGAGAGGGCACTAATGGTACTCTGACTGCAAGAGGGAGGGTCAACCCCAGCCCCTCCACACACACACACACACACACACACACACACACACACACACACACTCGCACATACCACACACATATACATACACACACATACACACACGTGCATACCCACCACACACTCGTACATACATACACACATACGTGCACACACATACACTACACACATACTCGTACATACATCACACCACATGCATGCACATACATACACACGTGCATACACACCACACACACCACATATACACACATGCATAAACACACACCACACACATACTCATACATACACCCACCCCACATACATATACATATACACATATGGGGGCCCTGTTTAGTACAGAGGCGGCAGTGCACTGGGCCATGACGCTCACTTCAAACCAAGACTGGGTTTCTTGGGATTCAAAAGGCATATATAGTATTTTAGGGGAGATTTATATGAGGACGCCCAGATATTTCATTTAATGAGAAAGGGAAGAAACAACATACAATATGAAAGTAATTGTGTTAACTATTTATGCATAGAAAAAGCCTGGAAAATACCTTAAAAATTTAACAGTGGTTATTTTTGAGTGGCAGGATTAGAGCTGATTTTTACATTCTTCTTCATGTCTTTATATATTATACAAAATATGGCGAGCACTTTCCTTAATTGACAAAACCAAGCTTAGACATACTATACAGAAAGCCAAGGTTTTCAAAGCATCAGAGAAAACCATTATGAAATCTGGGAGGCAAACACTGCCATCGAGGCTAGTTGTGTTTCTGGAATAATGGGCATTTTGACACAATCTGAAAAACCTAACGATCTGGTTGCTTACTAATATGTGAACATTTGGAACCACTGAGACATATCTTTGAATACAAAGGAAAATCTAAAGCAATCAAGCAGGAATTCACCATCCTTTTTCTGATTTTCATCCATTTACTTAAATATCAGAATATGCCCGTAAGAAAATGTTCAATACTTAAGAAGAAGAACCTAATAAACCAAAAAAAGTGAGGACAGAGAAAAAAATCTGCCAGGAATAACAAAGTTCAGCGAGAACTGATTATGTCAAGGCTTCAAAGAATAATTTAACACGCGCACTTTCCAAATCCCTTGAAAGGGTCACTTCAATGAAATTGTTCCCCAAGTAAAATACAACATTAGTTTCTCCAGAAGCTGCAAATTTGGAAACCAGATTCTTAAAAACGTACTAAATGATATTATACTATATTTTCAAAAGCATATTATTATATTAGCTTTTCCTGGGGAAAAAAGTTCTCAGCGTCCCCACATAGTAAGCTGTTGTTTACGCAGTTATTTAAGAAGTAGTAATTCCTGTGAAAGGCGTGTCTTTTATTTTCCAAATCTATAGCAGAGGATGGCAAATCAAATAAGGGAATATTATACAAATGTCGCCTCCCTTAATTACTGCAGGCTGTCCACACACCCCAGAGGGAAAGCCTGCCTTAGAGGCAAGAGTTAATTCCATGAGTTAGTTACTTGGACAGTCCGAAATGCAGACATTTACAGGTCTACATATGCAAAGGATGGGGGAGGGTGGAACCTCGATCTTCTAACCTAGAACACTGAATTTAATTCTGGAGTATAAAAATGCTGAGAGTTTTTTTCTCTCCCTAAATAGAAACAAGACCACCTTCCCACTTCAGAGAAGCCCCCTTAAGCTCAGGGGGGCCATGACATCCAGGGTCCCAGGAACAGAGCCAGCTCTTTGCCCTACACTACACCACTACCCTCCTCTTCTCTTCCCGTTTCCTCTGTGTCAGGGGAGCTACAGGTCTCCCTCTGTGGAGATGCTGACTTCATTTCCATTAGCCTTAATGATCCACCTTTCGGGGGCAGGATGCTGTGTGGGCTGCTGAGGGCAGATGAGACTTGGGAAGAGACTGCTAAGTAATGCCTAAAAAGAGGCGCTACCAGCCCTCCAATACCTAATTATTTGCTTGCCTGAATTCAATAAGAAAAACAACCCCATGAAAGGAAAGGATGACAAAGACAGAGGCTCACTCTTCTCAAACCTTCAGGAAACTCTGGTTCCAAAGGGGGAGGGTGTGGTCTGGGATTTGGGTGCAGACCAGACTTGGAGCTCCCGTACCATCACACACGATCCTGCCACGTGGACTGGAGGCTGGATGGAAAGGGGGGTCCGGGTGGCAGGGGTGCCCACCAGGGGGACAGCTCATCCCTGGACAATGCTCCCTCCTTGCCTTTGGGCTGCCAGACAGACTTTTTCTGTTCTCAAGTCCTACACACGCCCTGGGAAAACCTCCTCATCGACTGGGGACTCCCCCAGCCCAGTCATCCTACCCTCAGCTGTCCTCCACATCTGGGAACCAGCCTCATCCCAACAGCTGTCTACAAAGTCTGGTTCCATCTTTGCCACGGTAGCCCACAGCCTGGCTTTTATTCTCCCCAATCATACGTCGCCACTTTAAAATCACTTGAAAAAAACATATTTGAATAAAATCAGCAGACCATCCGAATGACACGCATGTACTGTCAGCATGTCAGCATCCTGGTTGTGATATTGGGCTACAGTGTTGTACGATGTTGCCATTGGGGAAACTGGACAAAGGATACACGAGCTTTCTACATATTATTCCTATAATATATTACATATGTATTATTCCTGTATTCATGTAAATCGACAATTACCTCAATTAAAATGTCCATTAAAGTAAACCCAAAGAACGTATTTTATAAGCTTCATGTGAATAGAGACCAACCAAGAGGTCATCCTACATGAGGATCAAGATGGTCATACAAACTGAGCCTGGCTGCTGTCCAGACTTCTGTCATTCAGCAAATACATATGTCAGCCCTCAGTGTGCCGGTTACTATGCCAGGTACTATGACAGCTGCCTCACCTGATGTTCTCAGAAAATGAATAGCGATGAGAGAAAAATCACTGAGGAAGGCCTTGTGTGCCTGACAATTTCAATTTTTTAACGGGGGCGAAAATATTTAGACACCCATGAAATAACCACCCTATTTACGACCGGACATTGCTCCAGTAACAATTCATCATCTCCCACAGTTCCAGCTGTCCAGAAAACATGAGGGTGGATTCCCCACCACCAGCTCTGACTACTGACTACACGCTTAACCATGGCAGCATTCTTCATCCTTCTGCTCTTCACCTATTTAGAAGCAAGTTTCTCAAGGGACTGCGAGAGAGAACCTGGTACTTGGTTTGCTTCAAAATGAGTTCTCAAAGTCCTAACCAAAAATAAATTCAAAATGGATTAAAGACCTAAATGTAAGGCCAGACACTATCAAACTCTTAGAGGAAAACGGAGGCAGAACACTCTATGACATAAATCACAGCAAGATCCTTTCTGACCCACCTCCTAGAGAAATGGAAATAAAAACAAAAATAAACAAATGGGACCTAATGAAACTTCAAAGCTTTTGCACAGCAAAGGAAACCATAAACAAGACGAAAAGACAACCCTCAGAATGGGAGAAAATATTTGCAAATGAAGCAACTGACAAAGGATTAATCTCCACAATTTACAAGCAGCTCATGCAGCTCAATATCAAAAAAACAAACAACCCAATCCAAAAATGGGCAGAAGACCTAAATAGACATTTCTCCAAAGAAGATATACAGATTGCCAACAAACACATGAAAGGATGCTCAACATCACTAATCATTAGAGAAATGCAAATCAAAACCACAATGAGATATCATCTCACACCAGTCAGAATGGCCATCATCAAATAATCTACAGACAATAAATGCTAGAGAGGGTGTGGAGAAAAGGGAACCCTCTTGCACTGTTCGTGGGAATATAAATTGATACAGCCACTATGGAGAACAGTATGGAGGTTCCTTAAAAAACTAAAAATAGAACTACCATATGACCCAGCAATCCCACTACTGGGCATACACCCAGAGAAAACCATAATTCAAAAGGAGTCATGTACCACCATGTTCACTGCAGCTCTATTTACTATCGCCAGGACATGGAAGCAACCTAAGTGTCCCTCGACCGATGAATGGATAAAGAAGCTGTGGCACATATATACAATGGAATATTACTCAGCCATAAAAAGAAACAAAATGAGTTATTTGTAGTGAGGTGGATGGACCTAGAGTCTGTCATACAGAGTGAAGTAAGTCAGAAAGAGAAAAACAAATACTGTATGCTAATGCATATATATAGAATCTAAAAAAAAAAAAAAAAAGGTTCTGATGAACCTAGTGGCAGGACAGGAATAAAGACGAAGATGTAGAGAACGGACTTGAGGAAACGGCAGGAGGGGGAAGGTAAGCTGGGACGAAGCAAGAGAGTAGCATCGACATATATACACTACCAAATGTAAAACAGATAGCTAGTGGGAAGCAGCTGCATAGCACAGGGAGATCAGCTCGGTGCTTTGTGACCACCTAGAGGAGTGGGATAGGGAGGGTGGGAGGGAGGTGCAAGAGGGAGGGGATATGGGGATATATGTATATATATAGCTGATTCATTTTGTTATACAGCAGAAACTAACACAACATTGTGAAGCAATTATACTCCAATAAACATGTTAAAAAAAACCCAAACAACAACTATTAGGTATAAAATATGCTACAAGGATATACTGTACAACATGGAGAATATAGCCAGTATTTTATAATAACTGTAAATGGAGTATAACCTTTTAAAATTGTGAATCACTATACTGTACACTGTAATTCATATAATATTATACATCAACTCTACTTCAATTTAAAAATAAAAATAATTTCACCTTTAAAATAAAAAAACGCTGTGTACCTTTTAACCAGAAAGTTCTGGAGATCTTCAACAAACAGGCCATGCATGACAGGCCATGACAACCCTCGTTTAACATGCTGCTTTGTTTGGTAACTCTTATTTATCCAGACTACATGTAGCTCTCAACTAGTTTAAACAGCTACCATGGTGACCTTCCCATAACTCACAAGGACCAAAGGCACAGTCCCAGGGAACAGACTCTTCCCAAGGGATGGAGGTTTCAAGGACCGACAATCTTCCTTGGCATATTTATTGCTGCTTGTAACATATCAAAGTATTTTTAATCCATGATCTCATTTGCTTCTTATGATACGTATCAATACTTTTACTTGATGAAACTGAAACTAACTCTCTCAAATATTTATCAATTCTTGCTTACTCAGGAATTGACGATTCAACATAATTTTAGCCTTTTTCTGGCCTTCTCCTAGCTTTTGGGACATTTTACCCCATTTCTACCAGGGAGCAGGCAATAGTTTAGGAGAGAGAGAATGGGTCTTCAGTCTGGGAGGTGAAGTTACAGTTCAGCTCCATAATTCAGCGGTGACCTTGCGTTTAGCTTCCCTGAACCTCAGTCTCTTCATCTGTAACATGGGGGTTAACATCCACACTGCAGGGCTGAAGGGAGATTCAATGTGACAACGTGAATAGTCTAGATAGTGGTTGCTCAAAATGTTACCCCTTGTGTCAAAAGTTGTTTTTTGAAGTAAGATTCATTCAACAGAAATAAGAAACTAACAACCAATGTGAAATTTTAGGGTTATCAGAGCATTTTAATTATCTGCATAAATTGCTGGGTAATTGAGAATCGGCCATAATAAGTGGCTGCCTCAGAAATGCCCAGATGAGCAAGAGGATTTCTTTTTTCCTTTCGTTTATCTGAGCTGGTAAAGAAATGCCGCCCTGTTATCTTATCCTTCAATCAGAGATGCCCCATTAAAGTTCTGCATATAACTAAAATCCACAGAATTCTAAGTACTTTACAGGTGTGTCCTCGTCAGATTTCCACATTATGGCTGTATACACAAATGCAGGGTTTAGGAATGATTATTATTCCCTGCCGATGCCCAGAATGACTGGGAAACAAGTGTGTGCTTAGCCTCTGGCTGAAGAGAATTGCATTATGAACTATCTCTAAGTGGCCAAATTTCAAAGAATATGAAATATGATGGACTTCCCTGGTGGCGCAGTGGTTAAGAATCCGCCTGCCAATGCAGGGGACATGGGTTCGAGCCCTGGACCGGGAAGATGCCACATGCCACGGAGCAACTAAGCCCATGCGCCACAACTGCTAAGCCTGCGCTCTAGAGCCCGCGAGCCACAACTACTGAGCCCACGTTCCGCAACTACTGAAGCCCGTACGCCTAGAGCCCGTGCTCCGCAACGAAAGAAGCCACCACAATGAGAAACCCGCGCACCGCAACTAGAGAAAACCCCTCCGCAGCAACGAAGACCCAATGCAGCCAAAAATAAATAAAATTAAAAAGAAAAAAAGACATATGACAAAACGCACTTGGAGTGAATATACTGACCACTCCTTTCTGCCTTGTCTGACATTAGCCATTAACACTAAACCTCTCAAATTATAGTATGGGTGCCGGGGGGTGGGTGAGCCGCAAGATTACAATGACACATCTTCCTGATGCACCAGTGTCCTCAAGGAGAGTCCGTGAACCATCCAGAGATGCCTGAGTTCTTGTGTTTACTACTCTCTACACTGGAGAGTCCTTGGGGGAAAGGCTGAAGAGCACTTCTGAGGGTGAAGGAAAATGCCAATTTATGGAGCACCCATCTGCCAAGGCCTGTGCCAGGTGTCTGCACACCATCACTTTGGTTAATTTCTTACTTAGTCATTCAACAATCATGGGAAGAAGAGGGAAGAACAGTCACAGACTTATTACTGTTTTGAGATACATTTTAACTGGGTTTTCAGAACGCAGCTCAGCATTTATATCACATCTTTGAGTCTGAGGCCCTAGGTGAGAAAAAAGCACCAGGAACTTGGTAGTGAAAACACACCAGCGGCAACCGCAGACATGAGAAAATTGGTTGACACAGATACAGATGTGCTGGAGGGGTATGAATTCTCGTGGTTTACTTAAAAAGGTCAACTTTTGAATATAAACAAATGATCAAATTTACTAACAAACACTCATAAACACCAATACATGATACATTTATAAATATATATACATACTTTTTTAACTCTTAGAGTTTAATTTCATTCCCTAACCCAGCTAGTCAGGAAATAAGTTTGCTCCCAACACGAATTCCAGCCACTGTCTGCTCGACGGAATGTTGCCAGAGATGCACCTTCTCTAGCATAATGCTCCTTTCTTCTTCCCAGTCCACTCAGAATGGTCCTGTCCATGCTACTGTTAAGTGCTGTCCTCTGAATTATTCTCATCAACATGATAAGACCCTCTTACCTTAACTGGTTAAAAATAAAAGCTTCCTGAATCAAATCAGTCCACTGAGCCTGTTTCGTCTGTCCTTGGATCCCTCTCCTTTCTAATAACACATAGGACAAAGAAATCT
Organism: Tursiops truncatus; assembly: GCF_011762595.2. NCBI lineage: Eukaryota > Metazoa > Chordata > Mammalia > Artiodactyla > Delphinidae > Tursiops > Tursiops truncatus. The sequence goes on along the minus strand of NC_047035.1, from coordinate 156,826,478 downwards.
CAGTGAGTGAGCGCCAATGAAATATACAAACGTCAACTCTATTTTTGTTGTCCTTGTTCCTACTGTCATTTTATACCCATCGTGCCGGGCTGCCCTGAGACGCTCACAAATATGGTCAAATGCTTATCAGAAGTTAAAAAAAAACTCTTAACAGGCCAGAAATACAAACTGAACATTCAGGAAAACATGCCCATAAAAGAATCATTTATTTTTCATGCAATTAACAGAACTGGGGTTTTGGCAAACCCTTAAAACCACTGTGAACACACACACGTCTTCTTTCGTTGACTCACACAGGAGCTAAGGCCCTTGCTGTGTGCAGAAGATGCAAGAGGTGTTGGATGGGAACATTCAGGGTAAGTGGATAGCAGAGCATAGCGTCTACTGTGTACTTAGGAGACAGAGATGCTCCCAGGAGAACAGTCTTCAGGTTCTGTGACAAGCAACAAACTTCTGGCTCCAAAGATGTTTTGGCAAAACAACACCGTCTCCACCCGGGGCTGCTCATCTGCTATTAGGACCATGTATCGACTACAATCACAGGGGAAGAATGCCTAAAGCTAATCGTGAAAGATTTCCACTGCTTCGGGTTACGTTTACTTTAAAGACATCTCTCGCTGAACTGCTGCCCCAAAGAGCAAAAGGCAGAGAATCAGCCCACCTTTGCTGAATTTCCCCATTGCCCTATCTCACCTTTGCATCCTTGTCTTTCTTATTTCCTCTTTAGAAGCTGAATTCAGTAGTCACAGATGTAGAAAACAAACCTATGGTTAACCAAGGGGGAGAGGGAGGAGGAGGGATAAATTGGGAGATGGCGATTGACATATCCACACTACTATATATAGAATAGATACCTAATAAGAACCTACTGTATAGTACAGGGGACTCTACTCAATACTCTGTAATGACCTATATGGGAAAAGATCTAAAAAAGAGTGGATGTATGTATTATACGTGTAACTGATTCACTTTGCTGTACACCTGAAACTAACACAACGTTGTAAATCAACTATACTCCAATAAAAATTTAAACAAACAAACAAGCAAAACCTTGTTAAATGGGTGAAACCTCTTCTCCAGGCCAAGCGATTGAAAACCAGAGGAGAAGCCAAATCATATAGATAACATTATCCCCACTACAGCCCCACTGCTGTGAAAACAAACTAGAACGGTCAGATCAACTTTTTATTTATTCCCCTAACTTCGAGTCTCCTGCCAACACAGCAGCAGACTGGGGTACAGTGACTGCTCTAATGTGTTTATGTTTGAAACTTAAGTGATACTGACCTTACGGTAAAATGAAATCCTGACTGCTATAGCAAAAGACTAAAAGTGAGAATTGACCCCACTGTATTGCCCCATCTGTAAGAATATTGTTCACAAAGGCACCACAAAGACGTAGGGATGCAGATCAGCAATGACCCTCCCTTCTGACCTCCGCACGGACCCCTTTTACCTCCTTCCCTGGACCCCAGCAGTAGCAGGCTTCTCTCCCTCGCTCATCACCTGCTTGTTGTCTGCCTGCTCCTTCAACAACGCCAGCCTTATGAAAGCCTGGACCATAAGGCGCCTGCTGACAGCGCCTAAAATAGCGCCTGGCACGTCGGATTGGCAGATTGGCTCAACAAGCCCTGAATGCACTGCCTTAGCTTCTGAGAAATGAAACGGAGCCCATGGCCTCATCTTTTCATGATGCATTCAACCAGCTTCACGCCACCTACTCTTGGTCTGGTTCAGTGTCAAAGGGCAATGCCCAGGCAGATTCACTTCCGCTGGTTGGTTGTTTTCTACATCATTCAAAAAGTCAACACGATATAAAAAGATACGCGCAGGAGCTGTTCCTGTATCTATTCCCGATCGCTCCGTTCCCCTCTGCCTGCTCCAGATACACATTTGTATTAGTTTCCTGTTTATCCACCCAGCATTTCTTTATGCAAATATTAGCAAATTCACCTCTGTATGTTCACAACCCAGTCTTTCTTACATAAAGTTACCACACTGTCTACACTACTTTCCACCTGTTTCTTGTACTTGGCAATGTACCCGGACATCATCCTACATCAGAATGTAGATCTTCCTCGCTCCCTTTCAACAACTGCACAGCATTCTACTGTACACATACACCATCCCTCAACTGCTCCCTGATGACTGATGGACACTGGGTGGCTTCTGATGTTTTGGTGTTACACGCAAAGTTTCAGTGATAACCATGTACACATGTCATTTCATTACATGAGCAGGTGTATGTACAGGGAAAGATTCCCAGGCCAGGACTGCATATCTGTAATACTGATTCACACTGCCAGATTCCCCTCCTGTAGGTTGTTAAAAGATATTGTTAGGTGGCTATAAAGAGGTGGTGATGCCTTAAAAGTATGTGTGCAGCGTCGGTCACTAGAATTTTTCCCATTCTTGTCAAGTGGAATGCTAACCTAATTCTTCACTTTCATTAAACCCAGGCTCTTTTAAAATTTAAATCAATGCAGCATCCCCTGATGGTGGTCGGTTCAGTTCTCCTATTCTACTTCTACCCATCAATTCTCTAGGCTAACAGATTTTCCCTCTAGCAACTTATTAGAGGAAAACAGGCTTTCTAAAAAAGCCTAGTTAATACGGGGGGGAATTCAATTTTTATAAGCGTATTCAGGGGTTCTCAATCAGCAGCAAATTTTTTTCTTCATCACAATATCCAAAATGACATGGAAAGAAAAACATAAATGAATATTTAAAATCTTTATTCATTCCAATTCAGGGGACTCCCCTCAAAACTAGTTTATATTCTCAGAGTTTTTAGTAATTCATGACTCTTTTTCACAGTGAGAACCTAAAATTAGAAAATGATGGCTATTTGCAGAATTAATGAAAAGGTCCTTTTCCCACTCCTTTTTGGGTTTTTTTGTTTTTTTTTTTTTTGCAGTACGCAGGCCTCTCACTGTTGTGGCCTCTCCCATTGCGGAGCACAGGCTCTGGACGCGCAGGCTCAGCAGCCATGGCTCACGGGCCCAGCCGCTCCGCGGCATGTGGGATCTTCCCGGACCAGGGCACGAACCCGCGTCCCCTGCATCGGCAGGCGGACTCTCAACCACTGCGCCACCACAGAAGCCCTCCCACTCCTTTTAGAGACAGCATGAGGAAACAACATACTTTTACATGAGAATCTCGGCTTTCAGGAAACTGATCCTCTAGCTTAGGATATTCATCATAGTCAAGGAGCACAACAGCAATAATCTGCTTTCGTACCAGCACGGTTTGCTAAATACAAGTATACTAGACTAAATTCGTTCCTTCGTTTGATATACGGTTGACCCTTGAACAACGTGGCAGCTGGGGTACCAGTCCTCCCGGAAGTTGAAAATCCAAGTATAATTTAGAGTGGCTCTTCCATATCCAGAGTTCTGCATCCCAAGGATCAACCATCCACAGATCAGGCAACTGCAGATGACGTAGTACTATAGTATTTACTATCGAAAAAAAATCTGCGTAGGAGTGGACCCGCGTGGCACGAACCCATGTTGTTCAAGGGTCAACTGTACTTTTGCACCATGCCGTCAACACACTTTAAAACCATTTGGCACGGACAGTACGATAGCCTTTCCTGTGCTAGTGACTGTGAACTTCCATTCCGGGGACAGTTTGTTAATCTTAATCAGTAACTCATACTCCATCCACCAAAGACATGCACAAGAGTATTTTTAGCTGCTGTATTCATACTAGCCCCAAACTGGAAACAAACAAATGTCCATCAGGTGTAGAATGTGTATCTAGATTTCATACAACCGAACACTACACAGCAACGGGGAAGAATGAACAATTTATATACGCAGCATGAATGAATCCCACAAAATGTAAGTATGATTCCCTTCACGTGGAATTTAAATCAGGCAAAACTGCTTTATGGTGACAGAGGTCAGAATGATTACCCTTGGGGAGGGGGACGTTGTTCCAACTGGGAAAAGGGGACCAGGGACCTTCTAGGGTGATGCAAATGTTCTACATCTTGATCTAGGTGGTCATTACACAGGTTAAAATTTTTGAGGTTTGTGAACTTTACTCTATGTAAATTATACCTGAGCTGGTCAGCTAGCATCCTAACCAAGAAGGCCTTACTCGGGCTTCCCTGGTGGCGCAGTGGTTGAGAGTCCGCCTGCTGATGCAGGGGACACGGGTTTGTGTCCCGGTCTGGGAAGATCCCACATGCTGCGGAGGCCCGTGAGCTATGCGGCCAAAATAAATAAATAAATGCTCTTTAAAAAAAAAAAAAAAAATTTATCTATTCTAGGAGTGCCTGTCATAGGAATGACAATATTTACTGAAGGATACTCTTATCAGAACTTACCTCTCTCACCCCCTCTAAATCAATCAGTCGCTGAGGCTAAGACAGAGGGAAGAACCCAGGAGGCACCCATGATGCTGGGGAACACCCAGCCCCGCAAGGGGAAGGTCAGGGTAAAGGGGGAGGAGTCATCCCACAGCCCTGATGGCCCTTTCCCAGCAGTGCCCCCCACTGCGTCCCTTCCCTCCTCCTCCCCCCGTGCCAGGCTGGCCCAGAGGAGCAGAAGGGGTGAAGCCCCCTCATCCTCCCGACTCCTGGGAACCTGCTGGAAGCCCACCTACTGCTTCTCTCCCCTAAACCAGCATGGCCTGAGTCAGAGGTTCAGAATGAAGAAGCCCTTTATTACCACATACTACAGCCCTCAATTAGCTTTTCTCAGGAATAAAGTTAATATCTTGGTCTCTATCTATCTGAACCCTCAGCCCAACTTCTCAACTGGTTCAGAGCTCAGGTGGGAAAGGCTGTGTTGTTAATGGGCCCGCACGCTTCACACACGGCCCCCAGGGGCCTGAGGCAGGAGTGGTAAGAAGGCAAAGAAGCTGGGAAGAGGCTTTACCAGGGCCCCTGCATGACGCAGAGAACGCGCCCATCACAGGGGCCTCTGGGGATGGAGCACCTGATATCCACCCATAGGCGGTCCCTGCATGACCTTTTCATTCTTTTGTTCTGGAACAATAGGAATTTCCTAGATAGGTAACCTGAGAGACCCAGCATTTAGTCTCCTTGAATAAAACACTAGAGTCTCAAGTAACAAAATGAAATCAGGGAAGGGCTTCCCTGGTGGCGCAGTGGTTGAGAGTCCGCCTGCCAATGCAGGGGACATGGGTTCGTGCCCCGGTCCGGGAAGATCCCACATGCCGCGGAGCGGCTGGGCCCGTGAGCCATGGCCGCTGAGCCTGCGTGTCCGGAGCCTGTGCTCCACAACGGGAGAGGCCACGACAGTGAGGGGCCCGCAAAAGAGTGTACCGCAAAAATAAATAAATAAATAAAATGAAATCAGGGGAGAGGGATAAATTAGGAGTTTGGGATTAAGAGATACACACTACTATATATAAAATACATAAACAACAAGGACCCACTGTATAGCACAAGAAATTATATTCAATACCTTGTGATAACCTATAATGGAAAAGAATCTGAAAAAGTACGTGTGTGTGTGTGTGTGTGTGTGTGTGTGTGTGTGTGTGTAATATATCGCTTTGCTGTACACCTGAAACTAACACAACATTGTAAAACAACTATACTTCAATTTAAAAAAAAAAAAAACACGAAATCAAAAAGACTCTCAAAGTCCTCAGCTAGCTCTAAATGGCATTATGAACATTTACGGAACACACAAAATGCAAGCTTAAACCCAAACCTGCTGGGTTTAAAATGAATTGACTGCCTCTTTCTCTCTGGCAAGTGTACAATTTTTCTAACCAGTGTCAACGCTCAGTCTGCCCAACCTACAGGTTGACCTACAGGTCAAGGCCAGTGTGAGGCGACCCCAAACTGCCTCAACTGATCCCGTAAACCAAATCATTTCCAAATTTCCATCTCATCCTGCTGTAGAGCCACAGTTTATGTCTATAAACTTTGAATCCTCCTCCTCCAAGAAGGAGAGAGAAATGAACAAAATCAGAGCAGCTCCCTAAAGGTATTAAACATAAAGCAATGCGCCTTAGAGATCATTCAGTTAGTCCTTCTCCCTCGTTCCTTGTATGAAGCAACTGTAGTGACATAAAGTAAATTCAGTATATGACCTGACCACACACGGGGAAACCAAACAGGAACTGGTATTAGAGGATATTAAAAAATTATTGTGTTAGTTGTGATCATGTTATTTTAGTTTTATGGGGAAACTTCCTTCCTTCCTTCTTCCCTCCCTCCTTTCCTGCCTTCCTTCCTTCCTTCTTTCCTCCCTCCCTCCCTTCCTTCTTTCCTTTCTTCGCAGGATGGGATTAATATTTAATCCACACTAAGTATTATTAGGGGTGGAATGTCAAGATACTTATTTTTGAAGTTGAGAGGTAACTGACATATAACATTGTGTAAATTTACGGTGTACAACATGTTGCTTTATGTTGCTTTGATACACTTACATACTGCAGTACGATTACACTGCAGTGTTAGCTAACACCTCCACTGCCTCACGTAATTACCATTTCTTTCTTGTGGCGAGAACATTTACCATCTAGTCTCTTAGCAACTTTCAAGTACATAGTAGAGTATGTTAGCTAGAGTCACCATGCTGTGCATTAGATCCCCAGAACTTATTCATCTTCTAACTGCAAGTCTGTACCCTTTGATCAACATCTCCCCAACTTCCCCACCCCCCAGCCCCTGGTAACCACCTTTCTACTCTCTGCTTCTACAAGTTCAGCTCTTTTACATTTCACATATAAGTGATATCATACAGTATCTGTCTCTGTCTATCTGACTTATCTCTAGGTCCATCCATGTTTTTGCAAATGGTAGGATTTCCTTTTTTCTCATGGCTGAATAATACTCCATTTTATCAATACCGTATCTTCTTTATCCATTCATACGGTAATGGACACTTAGCTTGTCTTCATGTCTTGGTTATTGTGATTAATGCTGCAATAAGATATCTTCAATTTACTTTAAAATATGTTAGCATTTTTTACAAATGCAGCGAGTTAAATAAGCGAATGAATGAATAGCTGTCTGACCCAAGGGACACACACCTGGTTAGTGGAGGAGCTGGGTAATAGCCAAGCATCCTTCCTCTATTGGTTTACAAGGGACCCTTTACAGTGTTTTATACTCTCAACACCAGAGCAGCTACTCAAGGTGACCGCAGCCTTTCGGAGGCCCATTCGGGCTCCGCCCACTCAGCTTTGGAAGGGCCCTGCACCGTCCAAATTAGTGTGGCAAACTGGGCTTGGATGGAAAGAGTAAGCTGCTAGATTGGGCTTCTTCTCAGATCCAAATGACCAAGGCATGGCCAAAGAGTCATTGAACACTGGCCTGAGGAGACATCTGTTCCAAGTTTCTACAACCATATCAGTGTACCAAGAAACTAGAATCTCTCATCATGTAATAACATGACCTAACAGCATTAGGGTATATTCATACAGTAATAACCAGGAACTGCTTACTATGTACCAGGGACTATTCTAAGGGTTTGACAAGAACGATCTCAGTTAATCACTGCAATACCCAAAGAGGCTGTTGTCTCCATCATACAGAGGAAGGAACCAGAGCACAGAGAGTTTGAGAAAGTTACCACGACCACAGAGCCCTAAGGGTCAGCATCACCCTTTAGGATGACTCTGCCGTACGCTCTCCTTGTGCCACACTCCATTTCCACATAGTCACAGCCGATGTTTTTCTCTGGGAGAAATGGTCCAGGGATACTTCTCATTTCTGTCCTTAAAAACAGTACAAAAGAATGAAAACAAAAGGTAAAAGAGAAAAAACAGAATCCGCCCCACAGGCCCAAACAAAATGTCCGATGTCAGAAAAATCTTTCACTTTGTTTTTCTCATGAAAAATTCAAACCTTCAAGTGCCCGCCTAACTCTCTTCTCCAAACAAATCTGGACTAGAAAGGCAGGCAGCTCTGTGGTTTCCCCTCTAGAGAACTATCTGAAGGCTCCCCACTGGACAGCAGAGACCCAGGCTGCCCACTGAGCCTCTCATCCCGATGTGATGGGCAGCTGCCAGTCATTCCCTTCAAGGGCTCTGAGTCAGTTTCTGCAGAAAAGTCTTCACACACACGCACAGCAAAGAAAGGAGGATGCAGTCAACCTTCCAATACCTTCTCTAATGCTTCCAGTACTGACAATGACTTTGAATGAACCTTTACAGTTAAATTACATCATTAATGTTGTGTCTTCAAAGCTAAAATGAGATACAAGACTAAAAAAATCAATTTGAAACAACTGATCCTAGAAAAAGTGAGGTGTCTTAGGATGAAATGGGGATACTGCCTGTTGGAATGGTCCCATTCCAGAGCCCTTTCTCTCCATTAATCCAACAGGAATAAGTTAAGGGTGTCTGGTGTAATCTTAGAAGTCGTCACAGAATTCTCAAAGGATGTCTTCAATTCTTTGAGGATTCTCAAAGAATTCTCAAAATACAGCACATGTAGCATCTGAAAGCACGGAGGGGAGGGTAGACTAAAAACCAGATCAACAAGAACCAAGAGTTCTAACTCCAAAGGGTTCAGTAATTATTGGCATGAACGTTTCTGCAACAGGCCTTGATCACAAAAAGAAAAAGGATTTTTATCTTGGCTACTTTCCCTATTTGAAAAACTGAGTTTCCTCAAAAATTAGTAGGCTGAATGAGGAAGGTAATAATTAAGGCACAGAGGCCATATTTCCTATCTGCCATGGAAATGAACAGCGGTATCTACAAATAACAAGAGCCTCTCACACGAAACAGCTTCCTTTCACTAGCTGGGAACTTCTCGTTCCTTCCCCAAATTCATCATTGTGAAAATTAGTATCTGACATTCACCAAATGCCAACAGCAGGCCTCTATCTGCTATTATGACTACATCATTTGTTCACCTCTGAGCTGACTTCCAAAACATGGTTAACTTCGGCCCAGAAAACAACCGTCAGGCAAGAAGATAAGGAAGGCAATTTGAAGTTATACTAACAATAAAAATAAATTAGTGATATAATTTTCAGGCGTTGTCAAGGGCATGCTTTATGGTTTTTACATTAAAAAGACTGGGGACTCTTTTTCTTTTTTTTTTTTCTTTTTATGACTTCAGACAGTGCAGATGTGACGGTTATAATGGCTAAAGGCTAGTCAGGAAAAGACCTTGGGATAGTCTCCTGTCTAAAAATGTGTGTTGACATGACTAAGCAACGAAACTTTGAAAACCCAAAGGCAAGTCTGTCTATTCTGCAGCCCAGTCGTGTGTCTTCCCTTTTCTCACCCATATTTTGGTGCTAAGTATCTCACAGTTGGGAATGGCAAGGCCAACATGGAAGCCAGCCAAATAACAAGAGACAGAAGGCCTAGGCCTGTCTTTCACCCCAAAGAAGCTATGACAAATGGCAGAAACAGGGGCTTCCCTGGTGGCGCAGTGGTTGAGAGTCCGCCTGCCGATGCAGGGGACACAGGTTCGTGCCCCGGTCCGGGAGGATCCCACATGCCGCAGAGCAGCTGGGCCCGTGAGCCATGGCCGCTGAGCCTGCGCGTCCGGAGCCTGTGCTCCACAGCGGGAGAGTCCACAACAGTGAGAGGCCCACGTACCGCAAAAAAAAAAAAAAAAAGGCAGAACCAAAGCTAATTCTAACTAAACTCTAGCCGTGCAGTATTTAAACCAGTTCCAAGGTGGTTTCATTTCAGAACTCTCACATTAACTCAACGAGCATATTCTCTTCCTCAAAGTCGAAGAGACCAGGGAAACGGAGATTTCCACGGTCCTTCTCATGCCTGACTATATAAGCACAACCCATGGTTCATGCCTCCAGGAAGGCAATTACAATATTATATTGTAACCACTAATTTCTCTGCTTGTCTGTCCCTTCCCCTCCATGACAGGGCCCTCAAAACGCCAGCACACCATGTATTCATCTGTTTGACAGCAGCGCCTGGCTCTGACTGGACATCTGTCATCTCTGTTCCATAAATACTGAATAAATCTTTATAAACACAGAATCTCTGAGAAGACTTTCTGCTCAAAAATATCCTTCCAACTCAAGCCAGAATTTCACTATTAAAGGTTAATTTCTTTGGCTCTGTCTTCCAGAGTTTTTAAAGTAGATCTCTGTGAAGGGTGTCACTGTCTTCTCATCTGCTGTGAGCTGATATATAAAGGGAATAAAAGAAAATGGCTCAAAGGGAAAGATTAAAGAGGAGAGAAACAGTGAGGAAGGGGTGGTGGAAGGAATGAAGGAAATGAGAAGAAAAGATAAGGTGGGAAGGAGGCAAAGACACAGCCGCCTTCTTCAGTTCTGCCTGGAATCCATCATCACAGCCTCCTTTCCTGGAAGAACTGTGGACGTTCCTGGGTGTACTCACTCCTATTGTGCCTCTTCTTACAAACGAAATGGAGGAAACAGGTTTTCACGGTCCCCAAAATGCTCATCAGTGGTTGCAAGTTTCTTTTTGATTTTTTTCTCCTTTTTAGAAAAGAAAGCAAAACAAAAGGAGAGAAGAACACTCCACACACCACCTTTCACGACCTCAAAGAGCAACATCATTAGACTCTGGACGTGAAAACTCTGCCTGCAGGTCAATGTTCAAGGTTTGGGGTGACAACTAAAAACAGTGACCAGGAAAGGAAGGGCTTTGCAGATCCAACTGAAATAAAACATTAGGAGACTGAAGTTCCGCTTCTGTATAACGTTTACAAGAAATCAAAGTTTTAAGAAAAGCAAATTACTAGGAAAGACTACTTTAATAACTCCTTGAGCATATGGTTTAAATTTTATGGAGTTTTTGGTCCATTCTAATTCATTAATAACACCTGGAGAATTATTTCTGCTGCGTTTTTATGCCGTCAAAGAGACTGCCTTTTATAACTTTAAATGCAAATTGCAAATTTACATTTTTTTCACCTTTCTGTGCAAGAAAATTCAATTTATACAATTTCCAATCTATTCTACGTTCTAGAGATTTTACTGAATCTGACTATTAGCAAGTGCTTCTCGGGTTATTTGAGGGTTTTAGTTTCCATCTTTGAGTACAGCGTAGAATAAAGAAAAGTAAGCTTAGATGAGAGAGGGGAAAAATAGAGTTTGCCATTTGTCACATCAAATTAAACAAAGCAAAACAAACAAACCAATGTATATCTATATATCCAAAAGGACTAAAATACAACAAGAGTATTAGGAGGGAAAAAGGGGGAACAGCTCTACTCTTTCATAATTACTACATATTTTAAAAGAGACTTTTATGAGGAGTTACAAGGAATAAACAAACCCCAGGCCAGGGAAGCCCCATCTCTGCCTTTCATCAGATTTAAAGAGAAGTTCCTGCTATAAAGTAAGACACGTCAGGCCACTAAATTCTTCTCCATTTTGTTTAGACAAACAAAATCTCCTCAGCCTGCCTGGTATCAAAGATACAGCAGGAGAAAAGAAGGAATTGCAGGCCCCTCTCAGGACTCGGGGACCGTCAGGTTCAAGTGCAAACCACTCAGAACACAGCTCTGCAGCTTGTTCATGCAACAGATGTTGACACCGACGATGCTAACAGAAGAAGGGAGGATGAACAGTAAGAGGAAAACTCCACAGCTGTCATCACAGCCGAACCCTCACATGCAGGCAAACAATACGATGCACATTTCAGGTGTATCAATTTCATCTCCACAGCGCACTGAATGGTGATAAAGCTTCCAGCAGATATAAAGGGATGTGCATTCACAAAATAATTGTAAAAACATGTGGCTCTTGCTGTCTGGCCTTCAGTGAATAAATGCACCCACATACGAGCACTTTCAATCCACGTGAAACCACAGCAAACAACCGTTCTGGTCTCTGAGACACATGCAGTCTTTTTACCCACAGAAAGCTTCAAAAATGAGTTGCAGAAAAGAAAAACCATTTTAGCCTGTGCGATACAGAACAGTAAATAGTCCTCTGACAGTCAGCCACCGGGCTTGGGATAACAGCTCCTGGGAGATGTAGACAAGGGTGCCTGACATCTGTTCTACCCAGACAACAGTCTCCCACCCACGAGGGCTGCATGACTCCGTTTTTAACAGCTGGGAGGGGAAGATGGGAAAGATTCCTGCACCAGAAGTCTGAGGTCTGGGGAAAATTCCAGGGAAAACCAAAATCCGATGCAAGTATTATGTCCTTCTAAAAAAAAGTGAAAGTAACATAGTGCTGTTTGAGGATATGGTTTATACTCGGTGTCCAAAAGCAAGTCTCTTTATTTTTGGTTGTCTACCTGAAGTCAAAACTATTAACTGTATGGTAGAATGGGGCAAGGCAGGAAGCAAAGAGGCAGGCTTCCTCTACACTACGGAGGACAAACCCATCACATCTCTACCACGATGCCTCAAACTTCAGAAGTTATGGCGAGAATTTTAAACCTCAAGGTTAGTAATCCCTAGCACGACTCCAAAAATGCAGACCCACTACCCCTGGTAAGAGATCAGCAGCAGTGGACAAATTTCCTTACAATATTGAAGTCCCAGACCAGTGAAATGAATAGAAAGGAGGTTCCAGCAAACAGGAAGGTGACAAGGCAAAGATGTGCCCAGGAAGCCCTACTGATAGAATAGCCTGGGCTTAGAAATAGGGTTTTCTTAGAAGCTGAACATGTCATTTAAGAAAGGAACGGAATTAATGTCCTGGGGAGTTAAGCCTTTTCATCCTTCCAATTCAGAGAGGACAGAAGCCAAATATATAATTCCATCAGGGCAGAGGACAAACGAGGCCGTTACCTGATGTGAAGCAAAGGACCAGGGTTGGAGAAAAGAGGCCAAGAACTGCTCTGAATGAGGATTCTTCTCCAAGGCAGATCTGAGATCAGGGGTCCAAGGTGAAGAGGATGAGGACCAATGCGCAAGGTGCAGGGCAATGACTTCCGCTGCCGGAATCACTCTATAAGCCTAGCGGGGTATGCAGGAAGTGATCACAGCAGGCCTGATTTCTGTCCTTGGAAGGGGCTGCTTCCAAGGCTGGCCCTTGACGGGCACCTGAGAACTTGGATGTGCAAAGGGTTCCCACCATGCAAACTGCAGAGACTGGCTCCCTGTCCGACCCTGTTCATGTATCAGTGTGGTTCAGGCCTGAGTAAGACAAAAAGGTGAGGTAAGGGAGAATTTGCTCTCCACCTCATTACTAAGCTGGGACACTGGTGCTGGATGTCCCTGCCCTCAGACTGGGACGGACACCACTGGCTCTCCTGCTTCTCAGGCCTTCAGACTCGGACTGGAATCATACCACCACCTCTCCCGGGCCTCCAGCTGCTGACTGCAAATCATGGGACTTCTCAGCCTGCATAATGACATGAGCCAATTCCTTATGATAAATTACCTATCTATCTGTCTATCCACCTATCTATCTATCTATCTATCTCCTTTCGGTTCTGTTTCTCTGCTGAACCCTGAATAATACAGGAATATTATTTAATAGGTTTGAGGCTATTGCAAGGAATTTTTTGACTTTTCAGTTATGGATAGAGACTTGCTAATTTACGTCCTTAAATTTTAGGAATCATTAAGCAATAACCTGTTAGGTGCTATTATCCCTAAAGCCACCGGTTAATTCAGGGCTAGTAATGAAGGCTCACAAGTAGTGGAAGAACAGCCTGGAATATAAAAGCCAGGACCCCAGCCTACTTCACAGCTTTGACTGGACCCAGCCCTGCTCCAGCCCCTGATAACTACAGCAGTGGATAGCTCCGGGGCACCCATCATCTGGCCTCAGTGCCAGGCCTTTCACACACATGATCACAAAACCGCAAACGCTGAAGGACTCTCCCATTTTACAGATGGGATTCGGAAAGGCAGAGCAATGTGTCAGAAGTCACAAGTCAAGGTGTGTCTGGTTCCAAACCCCACACACTCTATATCATCGCTCTGTGGCCAACTACAATCTGAGAAACACTCCAACGGACTGGGTTTCGTTCAGAAGAAAAAAAATTTTAGGGCTGATTATTCAAGGTAAGACAACTACAGAAAAGCAAGAGAGCTTTTCCCTGTTGGCATACACAAAAACACTCAGTATCACCCTAGGCCTTTGGAAGTACTGAGAGCACCCTGAGAAGAACATACCCAACCCAGGTGAGACGCCAAAGACTTAAGGAAAAGTCGCTGAAATTCAGGACACCAGCTGCCCCTACGGTGGGTGACCGCATAAGTGTCTCATTCCACTCGAGCTGAGGATAAAACTGTACTACGCCTATGAACGTTTCCACGACGGGTGAAAGGTTTACGTTGAACATCTGCTTTCCTTCTGGGAGTCTGGAATTGGGGCACAGCCAGGCAGAGGTGCCTACGTGGTCAGCCCCAGTAAAAACCCGGGCTGCTGGGGTTTAGCCTAGCTTCTCCAGGAGACACCATCTCACACACAGGGTCACAACTTACTGCTGGGGAATTAAGCTCATCCTGTGTGGCTCCACAGGGGAAGGACCCTGGGAAGCTCGCGCCTGGTCTCTCTGGACTTCGCCCCACGTGCCTTTTCCTTTCACTGATTTTGCTCCGTATCCTCTCACTGTAATAAATCACAGGCATGAGTGAGACGATCCGCTGAGGCCTGTGAGTTCTCCTGGCAAATCATCAAATCGTAGTGGTCTTGGGGACCCTAACCCAGGGGGCTTCATACCTACCTTGTGAGTGACCCACTCAGCCGTGGTACCACAGATACTCAAGATCCAACCCTTTGCCGTGTGGACCAGGAACGCACGTCTCCTGTCCCACTGCACCAAGGAGGGATGATACTTCAAACTCAGAGGCACTCACAGACCCGCCCAAACTTGGACCGCAGGAAGCGTGGCATCCTGAAATGCTGGCCTAACAGACAGGTAGTCCTCCCACGGACACTGGGACTCTAAACACAACCATTCACCAGGTGAGGCCTGACCGCTCGTAGTACCCGGATGAAACGGAGCTGAGAGTCGGCCAGGAGCAGGGCCGCAAACGTGTTATCTGTTCTGCAGGTTCATCACTCTGCGTGTTAGTCAGGGTTCTGCAGAGAAACAGAACCAGTAGGAGATAGAGATACAGGAGGAGATTTATTATAGGAACTGTCACGCAGTTATGGAAGCTGAGAAGCCCCACAGTCGGCTGTCTGCCAGCTGAAGAACCAGGAAAGACAGAGGTGCGATTCAGTCTGAGTTCAAAGGCCCGAGAACCGGGGAAGCCAATGGGTGAAGTCCCAGAGCCTGAAGGCCCAAGAACCAGGAGCCCCAATGTCCCAGGGCAGGAGGAGATGGACGTCCAGCTCAAGAAGAGAGTGAAGCTGCCCTTCCTCCGCCTTTTTGTTCTACGCAGGCCCTCGGGATTGGATGAGGCTTCTGCACGTTAGGGAAGGCTCTCCGTTACGCAGTGCACTGATTCAAATGTTAATCTCCTCCGGAAACACCCTCACAAACTCACCCAGAAATAATGTTTCACCAGTTATCTGGGCACCCCTTAGCCCAGCCAAAACATATTACTGCAAAAAACGCTCTGAACCCATGGCTTTGTTTTTCCTTCGTTTTTGTGGGCTTTATTCCGTGAATATACAACAAGTGCCCACTTCTTGGAGAACCACATGTAAGGCATTTTGGGGAGACACTACCAATAAGGTCCTGTTCCCCTTCAAAGCACGTGAACCTTGAATAAGTGTTCCAAAATTCCATGAGTTGGAACTACCAGATTCTGCTTCCCTTGGCCCAATTTCATCCTTCTTTTGTTGACTGAATCATCAAGGAAAATTGAGGAAAAGAACCTTAAGAAAACCTAGACTATTTTGTTTGAAAAAGCAAATATAAAAAATATCAAACCCTTCAATCTGAGAAAGGGGCAAAAAAAAAAAAAAAAAAGAATACCATGCAACCTGGAACAGGAAATGAGGGCAGAAAGAAGACTACCAATCGTTGGTAATCAAATCCTGTGGTCTGCAGAAGGGCACTCTGTAGTGATGAGAATAAGCAGCAAATCTCCAGGAAAGTGTGAGGCATCAAAGTAGCTGAGGCTAGGAAAGGTATTCAGCTGGGAGACCAGGGGATCTCCATGCCCCTCTCATCTCTAAGAGGAGAACAGCACAAAGAGGGTAATTCTGAGGCTGGCTGAGATGAAACCTGACCGAGCACCTGGTGTGTGGTCTGTGGGTTTCTCCCTGGTGATATGATGTCGTCCGTGCCCCACCCATTCCCCGCCCCCTCCCCAATGCCCAGAATGCATCTGGGCACAGTCAGCGGTTCTTTTCAGTTATCCAGTGAGAGCTCAGGGATTGTTCAGTGGCTACATAGCATCTGCATTTACTTTAATTGAGTGGGCTTCACACAAGACTCTCTCCAAGGGTCTCCCCTTGCTGTGCAGGCTCTCCCACTTACTAATGTGTCTCCATCCCGGGAGAAGATGGCTGGAATCCGGGCTTCAATGGCTGCCAGCGTGACCTCTCCCCCACTGACAGCAGAGCACAGGTGACAAGGAAGCCACGGGGCTGGACGACAGGGAGTCTTCAGGGAGCGAGCCATCCCAACACCTCCAGCAGCACAGGTAAGTGCTGGCACCTGACACCATCCATCCGTCCATCCATCCATCCATCCATCCGTTCATTCATTCATTCATTCCCACTTTGGAAGGAAAGTAAAAGACTTCAAACCTGGCCCCAGCCCCCGAGTCGGACCTGCCACAGACCCAATAACACTGAGACAGCAGACGAATGAACCCCCGGAATCACTCACAGCACTGTCTGCAAACGACCGTGGGCTGATGGAAAAGGCTTCAGAGTCACAGCCTCACACGGCTGGGAAAGCTCTAGAGCTGTCTCCCCCCACCAACAGGGGCAAGTTCCAGTCGGTCTCTGTGGGCCCAACAGCTCCCCACAGCCCCCTGTCACCAAAGGGGAAGAACTGCCCCCGTTGCTGGGAGCAGCATTACCCCCTGTCCTCAAAGAGCCTGCAGAATCTGGAAACCAGCCTTCCTCAGATTCACCCCAAATCCTTCTTCCTTCAGATTCACCCCAAATCCTTCTTCCTAACGCAGAATGCCAGGCCCAAAGGGTTCCCACAGCCAGCTGTGCTCAAGGAGATGTGCTGAGCCTTCTCGGACATCTTTTCCCAGGTGTGACCTGACTCTCCAGACCCCAACTCGTGGCTGAAAAGAAAGTCACAGTTGGGGGTCATACAGTGTCAGGAAAAAACAGTGGAGAGCTGCAAGAGGCTGCAGAGAACATCTCCAAATCCTCACTGAAGGCGAGGGAGTCGTAAATCTTCTTTTTGTGTGTGTGTGTGGTACGCGAGCCTCTCACTGTTGCGGCCTCTCCCGTTGCGGCGCACAGGCTCCCGACGCGCAGGCTCAGCGGCCACGGCTCACGGGCCCAGCCCCTCCGCGGCATGTGGGATCTTCCCGGACCGGGGCACGAACCCGTGTCCCCTGCATCGGCAGGCGGACTCTCAACCACTGCGCCACCAGGGAAGCCCCCCCTTTTTTTTTTTATTGAAGTATAGTTGATTTACAATGTTGTGCCAGTCTCTGCTGTACTAAATCTTAAAATGTAATATAGAAAAGATGGATAATAGCCATCAGTCCTAGCTTTCCTAAGCAATCCCTTCGGGGAAGCAGAAAATTAGGCGAAAAGTTAGGTGTGGTCATGCAGGCAAGACGAGAGGCCTGCGAAGCAGGGACATTTCCCCACGTCCCTGCCCTAGGGGGAGAGAGAAACACATTCCACCCACTGGCCCCCTGGCTACTCCCCACCAGCCAGGCTGGCTCTCTGAAGAGTTACACCAGCTTTTCTTGAGTATTGGTGAATCTTTTAAGCAAATTATCCCTTGTGGAGATGGGGACCATTTATCACCTCTTGGTGCTGTGTGATTAACCGGTTCCCTTGGGGGTGTCTGAGGATTGGTCCTGCACCCCACTCAGTACCTGGGTCCCAGGTCTCTACATTATCTCCTTTCATCCCAGTGACTGAAGGATCCCAGCCTCGGATTCACTCGGACCCGACTGCAAGCCCAGCTCCCTCCCATTCGGTAAGCAACCAGCTAAGAGCTGATCCCGGTGTCCATACCGTATGCTAACATATATATATGGAATCTAAGAAAAAAAAATGTCATGAAGAACCTAGGGGTAAGACGGGAATAAAGACACAGACCTACTAGAGAATGGACTTGAGGATATGGGGAGGGGGAAGGGTAAGCTGTGACAAAGTGAGAGAGTGGCATGGACCTATATACACTACCAAACGTAAAACAGATAGCTAGTGGGAAGCAGCCTCATAGCACAGGGAGATCAGCTCGGTGCTTTGTGACCACCTAGAGGGGTGGGATAGGGAGGGTGGGAGGGAGGGAGATGCAAGAGGGAAGAGATATGGGAACATATGTATATGTATAACTGATTCACTTTGTTATAAAGCAGAAACTAAGACACCACTGTAAAGCAATTATACTCCAATAAAGATGTTAAAAAAAAAAAAAAAAAACCCAGGGATGACAGCACAGTTGTGAAAAACAGCTCGGGGGCTCTAAGCGGCATATTGAGGTGATGCGTGTTTGATTAACTTTCCCACAAAACTCCCTTCACCATTTTGGTTTATTGTTTTCATTGGTTCTTCCTTTCTCTACTACAGTAATAAGACACCGAGACCAAGGTGGAGGGAAGATCCGTTTCAGCAAATAAGAAAATGAGACCAAGCTCCTGATTTGTTATGCAAAAGCCCCTAAAAGCATTTAAAAATATGAATCACACGGACACAAAAGCTGCAAGACTGCAAAGCTCCAGAGGGAAGCAAGAGAGAAATCCGACACTCAAGACACGTGGGCTCTGGCTCCAGCTCTGCCCCTGGGGAGGCCTGTGGTAGTTACAGCCTGAGCAGCTCTTTGACCACCGTTTCTTCATCTGCAAAGCCGGCCACATCTTGCCTCGTTCCCAGACTACTGCACTTGGCCGGCAAGTAGGACCAGGGGAAAGTCGTGTAATTAATTCAAATGACTTGGGGGGAAGGCTAATTTGATTTAGTGAAGCTCTCGATATTCTAAAGCAATCTGATCCCTTTCATGTTCATCAGAAGCAAAACCTCTGGGTTGAGGGGCGCTGCCCCACACCCCCACACCCCCACCCCACCCCCATCACACGGACATCAACCCTCCTGCCAGCAGGGCTAACTGCCCCACAACGCCTGGTTCTCTTACAGAGCCGATAGCTGCCCTGGGGGCCACATTTATCACTTTGCTTTGCCAAGCAATCCCTCTCTCTGTGGGGAGTACCAAGGTCAACATGAGGTTAATCCTCTCCAAATGCTCACAAATTCGAAAAGAGGCTGATCTGAAGTGATAAGAGTTGGGGTTTTTTTCATATGGTAATTGTATATTTAAAATTTTTTTAACATCTTTATTGGAGTATAATTGCTTTACAATGGTGTGTTAGTTTCTGCTTTATAACAAAGTGAATCAGTTATACATATACATATGTTCCCATATCCCCTCCCTCTTGCGTCTCCCTCCCTCCCACCCTCCACATCCCACCCCTCCAGGTGGTCACAAAGCACCGAGCTGATCTCCCTGTGCTATGAGGCTGCTTCCCACTAGCTATCTACCTTACGTTTGGCAGTGTATATATGTCCATGCCACTCTCTCGCTTTGTCACAGCTTACCCTTCCCCTCCCCATATCAAGTCCATGCTCCAAAAAAAAAAAAAGGTCATGAAGTACCTAGGGGTACGACGGGGTTAAGGGGTTTTGACGATTATCCTGGCTGCTGACTTGTGTCCGAGAGAAAAGGGCAAGAGAGAGAAGGGACGTGTGTGTGTGTCTTCATCACTGTGGCTGGCGGTTAAAATGAGGCAAGAAGTCAGAGGCTGCTAAGAGTCAGAGGAGAAAGCAAGCAAGCAAGACAGAAGGCGGGAGACAAAACGAAAGTAGGTGACCCACGGCCACTTAAGGGACCCCCGCACTGGGGGCGGTGAGCTGTTGCTCTGGGAGCTGCCTGCCCTTGGTCCAGGTGGCCCACGGGCCACCAAACCAGTAAATTAAATCCAGTGAATGCAAACAGTCGTGCACACACAGCCCAGGAACTTGCCAGAAGGGAAAGCTCAGGAGACTTGCAGCTGCAGACACAACTTCCTCTGCCCTTGTGTTCCAGGTGCACCTGTGTGGTCACCTTCCTCAGACCTGAACTTGGTGCCGACAGTCTGCCAGCCCCTGCGCTAAGTGCCTGGCACACCGGGATGGATGTGTAGAGTTACAGGTGTCAGGAGAGAGACAGCAGGGCTGGGAACAGCCACTGTGACACTGGGTGGCCAGGAAAGAGTGCTCCGAGGAGGTGACATTGCAACTGCGTGAGGGCAGCCAGCAAGGCCAAGAGAGGGGTGAGGGGAGGAGGAGACAGAAAAGAGGGAAGAGTGAGTCCAAGGCCCAGAGCTGGGGAAGCGCCCGGGTGCCGGAAGTCCGGGGCTGCAGGGGCTGGTGAGGGACGCATAACTGCAAGAATGAGAGGGGGGCTGGGGAAGGGGGCAGAGGTCCCACATCAGAACCCCGGGCCAAGGTAAGGAGGTTGGGTTGTGTTCTACACGCGGTGGGAAGCAGATGGAAGCTTTGGAACAGGACGTGCCTTGATCAACTGCCGTCTTCCAGGACGGTGATGATGCTCCCGTGGAGGAGGTGACATCGAAGAAGGACAAAACAAGGGACTTCCCTGGCGGTCCAGTGGCTAAGACTCCGTGCTCCCAGTGCAGGGGGCCCGGGTTCAATCCCTGGTCAGGGAACTAGATCCCAGATGCTGCAACTAAGAGCCTGCTTGCCACAACTAAAGATTCTGCATGCTGCAACTAAGACCCAATGCAGCCAAGTAAGATATAAATAAATAAATATTTTTTAAATGGAATAATTAAAGGAAGAAGAAGGACAAGACAAAAGTGGGGGAAGCATTGGGAAGTTACTGCCTCTGCCCAGGAGAGAGAGGACAGTGCCTGGGATTCAGGCCGCAGAAACAGAGATGGGGAGGAACAGACAGCTCTGAGGGATGACACAGGGCAGAATTCTGAAAGTGGAATAAGAAGCTTCAGTGAGAGAGAACGGTGAGGTCCGGGTCTTTAGCGAGTGTTTACTTGCAACGACCTAAAATCCCTCAGTCCAATTCCCAAATCAGGAGCCCAGGTGAGACGGCTCCCAGGAGCCAGCAAGGGTGCTCAACAGGTTGGACAGAGTCCAGCACCTTCCTGCCGAGAAAGCGTGAGCTCTGTAAAGCTAGGAGCGTCCTGCTAGCCCTGTGACAGCTCCCAGAGAGGAAAATAAGTGAAACCGAATGAAGGAAGGGGAAGAGCCTCCAAGGCTGCCGGACAAGGACAGCCCAGGCTGGCTCTCCCTCACCTCCCAGCTCTGCCTTCCACCCCGCAGTGTCCTGCCCTCTGCCCCATAGGACAACTCAGCAAGTGGCACTGTAATAGGGAAGAACAAATCTGACTCCATATTAGATCTGTTTCTTTCACTTTAACCTTTGTATTCTATTGCTTTTGCTTAGAGTTAAGAATGCTGTCTGTAGCCTATTCTCAAGGCTTTGACCTTTAAGAGTGTAACACTTTTCCGTTCCTATAGAATTAAAAAATTGCAGCACAGAGAATAACATTTGTTTTGTTGGACGTTTACAGGAACATCGTGACCTGACCTACCTGGACCGAAGACTCCTGGATCAAGAAGTCTGCAACAACGAACCATGCCCCTCCCTCATCTTGCCCCTCCCTCACCTTGCCTTTAAAAATGCTTTGTTGAAAGCCTTCGGGGAGTTCAGGGTTTTTGGGGGGCACGAGCCACCTGTCTCCTTGTGTGGACCTGCAGTAAACCTTTCTCCACTCCAAACTGTGACGTTTCAGCATTGTTTGGCCTCACTGTGTGTCGGGCGCATGAACTTGCATTCGGTAACAGCATCACCCCGGCTTCCGCGGGTGACAGTCAGAAGAGCAGAGAGCAAAAGAGAGAGGTCAGGGTATCACTTACCTGCCCCCTCCATGCTTCGGTCTGGGGTTCCAGCAATGGCCTTCTCCCCACAACCATGGTTCCCTCTGGCATCCATCCTCCAGGGCTCGTGGCCTCCTCTCTTTGCCCTTTTGCCAGGGGAGGGGGGAAGGGCACTAGACCTTGGGCGCCCAAATCTGTTGCTGATTCCCTCCCCCGCCCACTTCGGTCACGAGCCCTTCCATTAAAGTCTCCTCACTGGAAGCATCTAGAGTGGGTCCCCTTCCTGCTGGGATTCCATCTGAAACATGAGGGATGCCCAGGTGCCTGGAAAACCCTTTAAACCAGAAACACAGCAGCCCATCTAGCACAGGGACGTGCCTTCCCGGTATCAGGGGTTGACTCCCCATCCAGTCCAACTATTCCAAAGCGCAAAGATGTCTCATTAAAGAGGAGTTGCTGCAGTGCTCAAACTAACAGCTTCTCACGCCTAGTGTGCTGAAGAGGAAATTGTAAAGGAATAGCAGGGTCGGCTAAAGTTAGCTAAAGTTAAAGAGCTGACACATCCCTGGCATGGCCTGGGCCCCAGTACAATCACAGCGAGCCTGGATTCTTTAATAGCAGGAGGAGAATTTTCTGGTTATTATTTCCAATTCTTCCACCAACACATTCAAGAATATAATTCTTAATGCCGGATTTTATAGTCTTCTTGTCGTCCTACACAATTCGGGACAACTGATACATGACATTTGCTTATTTGGGAGGAATCCTACCTTAATCTTGCCACATATTCACTTGTTTAACAAATCCTTATCAATATTTGTTGATACTGGCAGGCACTAGGCCAACCTCAGAGAGAATGCAAGGTACAGTCCGTCGCCCTCAAGGAGATGAGAATCTAGTTTTGAGGAATGAGATAAAGAAACACACAATTAGGGCTTCCCTGGTGGCGCAGTGGTTGAGAGTCCGCCTGCCGATGCAGGGGACACAGGTTCGTGCCCCGGTTCGGGAAGATCCCACATGCCGCGGAGCGGCTGGGCCCTTGAGCCATGGCCGCTGAGCCTGCGCGTCCGGAGCCTGTGCTCCGCAACGGGAGGGGCCACAACAGTGAGAGGCCGGCGTACCACAAAAAAAAAAACAACGAAACACACAATTAAATGCAAGGCAATAAGAGGAGCTGAGAGCTCAGTAGGCAGCTGGGGGAAACTTTAGGAGGGGCGTGTCTTATCTAGCGTGGGGAGAGAACAGGGAAGGTTTCCGGATGAAATGAAATCTAAGCAGAGGCCAAGAGATGGGCAGTAGCCAGCCCGAGAGAGAGGATGCGGGGGGGGGGTCAGGTTGGACCCACATGTGTGAAGCGGAAGAGGAAACATGACACGGCTCTAGGCGTTCAGAGCGGCTGAAGCAAAGTGTGAGCAGGACAGAGGCGAGCAGGCTGGGGGTGTGGGTGACACCCTGTGAACGGCCTCATCCGGAGGGAAACCATACAGTTTATCATCCAAACCGGGACACATGTGCGCTGGGAAGGCCCACCTGAGCTGGGACTGTCCCAGACACGGGGTCACTCCACTTACAATGACACGTGAGGCAGTTCACACTTCACACGGACAAGTGCCTGATGGGGTCTGAGCAGAGAAGTAACACGAGCAGATCTGTGCTTTCGGAAGATCACTGTGGGCCCCTCGTGGACCACAAGCTCGAGAAAAGCTGACAGTGAAGACGGTGAAAGCGGTGAAGGTGCTGCTGGAGAATTTCAGGAAGGAGATGGCGAGGGCTACTGCATGGGGGTGGGGGCGGGATGGTCACTGTTCACAGAGGAATGCAAGACATTTACACTGAAATTTATGATGTGGGAGAGGGATCAGAAGTGGGCGTTGGCAGGAGAGATGCAAGGTAGAGGAAGGAGCCCAACTGATCACTGGATGTCTGGCTGGGGCAAAGAGAGGAGGATACTGGGGCCACTGGAAACCAGGGGACTCAGGTGGGGAGCGAGGGCAGGTTCACTCGAGACGTGCTGGGCTTGATTATTCAGGGAGCCGCTGGACTGCGGAAGGGCTCCGGAAGGAGACCCGGGCTGGAAATGGGGACTTGGGACTTGTCAGCACACATGTGATGATCCAAGTGCCCCTGGAATGGGCAGCCGTGACCTTCGGGAGAAAGTCTCCATGGAGGCTTGGGGTGTACAGGCTGCAGTGAGCTAGAGAAGTGAGGGGACCAAGAAGCAAACTGGGCGAGATATTTGGTCCTGGAGAGTGTACTGCGTCGCGGGCTGGGGGACATCAAATAAGAGGGATCAAGACTTGAAGCAGGAAGCTACCAGGCGTACTTGAATAGAGCAAATGTCATCACCTGGGTGTTGGCAAAAGGCCTCCTTAAGTCCAAATACACACCATTCAGGATCTTTTTTATTTTGTTCCACAAAAAATGAACCCTAAAATAACCAAATTAGTCAGGATACCACATCTACGTCTGTCTGAACGAACCTTGAGGGAAATGTTTCTTATGCTTAAGTCTGAGACACTCAAGTTATCATTTCAAGCTGGCAATCTGATGGGAGAGAAGAAGATGAAATTTCTGTCACTGATGCTTCCAGACAAACAGAGGTGCTGGGTACCTGGTATTCCTCAGTACCTCACTCAGCAGCCAGAGGTAACAATTTACTTGTCACGGGGTAGGATTTAAGGGGCCTCTCTTTTTGATACAGTTAACTAGTCACTCTTATAATATTAGATGAGGTCCATGGAGAGTGGAAGATGAAATCTCTCTCACGTGCCTAGAAGTAAACGGAAGGGGCATAAAAATCCCCCTCCTTCCTCTGTTTTTCTGGACCATAACAACATCCTTGCTTTCTAGATCTCAACACATACTCCATGGACATAAGCAATCCCCTCAAAAGTAATAAATTATAACCACTATATATTACCCCCATATTTCCTAAAGAGAGCTCAGAGTGGTGAAACAGTTCCATAAGCCAGATCATTATTTTCCGTTTATCTGTAAGGTCTTTTCTTCTTTGGAAACTCCAAGATTCTCTCTTCCATTTTGGCTGGGTGTTCCCATGGCATGCTGGCACCTGAAACACTGCAGTTATTCACATCCAAGGAATCGCGTCCCCTTTAATACCTGTTATTATGTGGTCATGCCTGTGGATTTGGGGCACCTTCAGACAGAGCTAGTGAGTGATCTTTTGATCATTGTGTAATTATCTCATTACCAACACGGGCTGAAAACCAAGAATAACCAGAGAAAGATAAGATCGCCTTCTTTAACCCTCCTGTTACACAACTAAAATATCCTTACTAAAGGTTCATCCTCAACAGATTTATCTCCTCCTCAGTATCTGTTAGGGCTTGAAACCAAGGAGGAATTTTCATATGGTTTAACTACCAAATATCAGTGAGAAATCGTTCTGAATGCCTGGCTTCAATAGAATAAAATTAAGCTGCTGGGGCATGACTGCGAACTATCAAAAAGTACCCAGGCAGCAACTTCGCTGGTGGAGCAGTGGTTAAGAATCCACCTGCCAATGCAGGGGACATGGGTTCGAGCCCTGGTCCGGGAAGGTCCCACGTGCCACGGAGCAACTAAGCCCGTGTGCCACAACTACTGAGCCTGCGAGACACAACTACTGGGCCCACACGCCACAACTACTGAAGCCTGCACGCCTAGAGCCCGTGCTCCACAACAAGAGAAGACACCGCAACGAGAAGCCCGCGCACCACGATGAAGAGTAGCCCCTGTTCACCACAACTAGAGAAAGCCCGTGCACAGCAACGAAGACCCAACGCAGCCTAAAATAAATAAAATTTTTTTTTTTTAAAGTGCCCAGGCAAAATGGCCTGACGTAAACAGTGAACTAAGGCACAAATCAAACAGACTGAAGGCGATGCCTGGGACGTGGGAACTGGCTGTACATGGTTATAATGTGGGCTAGGAACACCGGGTCTTAAGCTCCCTGGGATTCTGATGGCAAGCACAGAGGGCACAGCTCTGCCCACAAAGCCTCTGGCCCTTAGAATCAGTAGTATAAGCGAGATGCTTTATCAATAGGATTTCACTCCTCTCATTAGGCTCACAGAGCAAAGCCCAGGCTGATGCAAGCTGGACAGAAAGTTCTTCCTACGCTTGGATGTGAAAGTGGGAAGCAGACGAGGCTCAACCACCTGGAGCCCACACCTGCCTGGTCTTGGAATTCCTCACCCAGAGGCACAGGCTGGGGCTCAGGGCCATGATGCTGGTCAGGGCCTCCTGCCTCCCCCAGAGGTCCAAGGTTGGAGATGACGCAGAAAACCTGCAGGGCCCTGAGCAGGCAGCTCCAACCAGAAAGAGGGACTTCTCCAGGCCTGGGGGAAAGCAGTGTGTTCATCTTTTTACATGGAGGGGCCGCAAGCCCCTGCAGCAAGACGCTACAGTGATGTATAAGGGGCCTGTCTGCACCCTGCAAGCCCCCTCCTCATCTGATGGCCAGAGCACCGAACTCCTCTGTTGGCCCAGATACCAAAGTGAGCCCACAGAAAAGATGGCAGCCCCCTGGAAATGCAAGAAAATACATCTGATACTTTATTTTATAGGTGGCAGCTTAGACACTTGACATCGTCTATAACAGCCCTGATAGAATCCAATTGGTT
Source organism: Tursiops truncatus (assembly GCF_011762595.2). Classification (NCBI taxonomy): domain Eukaryota; kingdom Metazoa; phylum Chordata; class Mammalia; order Artiodactyla; family Delphinidae; genus Tursiops; species Tursiops truncatus. The sequence goes on along the minus strand of NC_047035.1, from coordinate 156,799,996 downwards.
TTCTCCTGAAATATTCAGTCTTCCTAGATTCCATGACAACCCTTTGCAAGAGAGAGACTCTTAGAAACACGCAGAAACTTCAGGCCATCTGGATACTGCATTTTTCTGGATAACTCCCCAAAAAAGAATATATTGGACTAAGATTTCCACCCAGAATTCCCAAAGGGTGAATTAAATGAGGAAGCCTCAATTACCTCAAAATCTTACTAATCCAGAAAATACACTGCCAGTAAGGTCTTGTTGGAGTTCTAAAAACAAATACTATAATTTGTCGAACAATAAAACGAATTATATAATGTTCATTTGCCCGGAGTGGCCCATCAGTGTAAAATATTAAAAGGGCTATTATATCATCCCTCTGCTACCTCTATCAAAAGTGTTATTTGGAGGACTTCCCTGGTGGCGCAATGGTTAAGAATCCGCCTGCCAATGCAGGGGACACGGGTTCGAGCCCTGGTCCGGGAAGATCCCATGTGCCATGGAGCAACTAAGCCCGTGAGCCACAACTACTAAGCCTGCGCTCTAGAGCCCTCGAGCCACAACTACTGAGCCCGCATGCCACAACTACTGAAGCCCGAACGCCTAGAGCCTGAGCTCCGTAACAGGAGAAGCCACCACAGTGAGAAGCCCGCAACAAAGAGTAACCCCGCTCACTGCAACCAGAGAAAGCCCGTGCGCATCAACGAAGACCCAACACAGCCAAAAAAAATAAAACAAAAAAATTTATTTTCTAAGTGTTTTTTTTTAAAGTATTGTGTCCAATTTTTCATTGCTTACTAAAGAAATTTTTAAACTCAATTAATTTAGTTAGTTTCCTAAAGTCAGTAAGAAAGTAGGATCCAGCAAGGGTCAGGCTCCAGGTGAAGCAGTCGTGGTGGTCATGACTTAAGTACGAAAACCCAATATATAAAACCCAATATATAAAATAAAACCCTAGGAAGCTGAAAATGGCTTTTCCAATGCTAATACTTTCTACAACCTAGAAGTAACAGGAACTCTTTTTGCTTTTGGGTGTCACGAGTGTGCCTGTGTTTTCTCTTTGGATCTCAGGCTGACTCACTCTCTGGCTTCATTTAGAATAACTGAGGCCCAGTGAGGACTGGTTACTTGTTCCCAGTGCTTTATGCCCCAGGAAAGCCATGGGTCTGACTCATTTCTAATGTGTGCCCTGTGTTTCGTTAATAAAGGCTGTGGAAAAGTCAGGAAACAGAACTTGGCTCTCGCATGGATTTTCCTGGGTTTTTTTCACAGTAACTTAGAAAATGTCACCACCCAAAATCAGTGGGTATCAGGGAAACCCCCTTCCATTCTTGGAATCTCTAGTGAGTGCTGCAGGGTAGCAAACCTACCTCCTTGGGATTAGTTCTCTCAAATTTGCCTCATTTAAAAAAAAAATTTTTAATATGGGAGGTAGGGGTAAATATTGATGAGATTATATGTGCCAAGTTTTGAGGAAAATCATTAACGCTTATGAAATCTCCTGTCCCTGGGGTTTTAAAAAGCAGGATGGATTTCCATTTATTTGAGATGAGGTTTGGAATGGATGACCTCCCAGGGACCTTTATAAATTTTCAGTCAAAAATAGAGAAGTCCATTCACTGAGGAAAGGCAAGCAGAAAAGAAGCAGGCAGCTGTTCTAAAGTTTCCTCTGCCCAATGCCCTAACCACAGCACAGCCTCAGCTGAGGTCCTTCTTCTACAGGAAATCTGTGGACATCTCCCAGCATGGGGAGACCATCCTTCTCCACCTTCCACCCAGGTCGGGGTTGGAAACTCCTGGACAAACACAGTACTTGGGACCTTCGCCCAAATGAACATCGAGGGTTTTCTTGTAATACCTTGATTATCTTTTAAATAAAAGTTTCATTTTGAACTTTCAAAATGGCCAAAAAAATTTTTTGTTTTATGATCACTGGCAAGAATGTGATAAGATGGATATGCTCAAACAATACTAATAGGAATGTAAATGAGTAAAAAATCTTTCTGAGAGCCATTATGGCATCATGTAAGCCCTTACAACAAATATCTATCTTTTAACTTAATTCCCCATCTCAGAATCTATCACGAGACCCATGTTTACTGAAGCATGATTCACAGTTCCCAAGATATGGACACAACCTGTGTCAGTCAACAGATGGATGGATAAAGATGTGGTTCATATACACGATGGACTATTACTCAGCCATGAGAAAGAAGGAAATCCTGCCATCTGTGACGACATGGATAGACCCTGAGGGCATTATCCTAGCTGAGAGAAGTCAGATAGATGCTGTGTGGTATCACTTACAAGTAGAATCTAAAGAAAAGTCAGACTCATAGAAACAAACAGAGGGTAGAAAAGTGGTTGCCAGGGGTTGGGCGTTGGGGAGAATAGGGAGAGGCTGGTAAAAGGGTACAAACTTTCAGCTATAAAATGAGTAAGTTCTGAGGCTCTAACGTAAAACATGGTGACTACAGCTGACAACACCATATTATATAACTGAAATGTGCTGAGAGAGTAAAACATAAACGTTCTCACACACGCACACACAGGTAAATTTGTGAAGTGACGGGTGTATTAATTAACTAGATGGGATACGTATATTAAATCACCACAACGTACACGTGTATACTTTAAATATCTCATGACTCTGTCAATTATACCTCGAGAAAGCTGACAAAGATCAAAACCAGGAGGGGAAGAAAGAAAATAAGCAGGATTGTGAAAGAGATTTATGCACCAGGATATTCTCCACATACGTCTTTCTAACAGTAAAGAAAAAAAAAAAACGGAAATAGGCCAAATGTCGAACAACAGGAGAGGAGACTGCAATGAGACATTAAAATGCCACTAAAAGGCATATTTGCAAACAGCTATATAATTCATGGTAAATTACTCTAGGGATCATGTGTGTGTTGGGAAGAAAAAGTCAGGTGTAAAGCTATACAGTAAGGATGCCGCCAACTTAGATACATGTACTTTTGCCCATGAGGACAATAATTATGGTGAGTCAGTGAGGAAGCAAGTCCTTCTCTAACGATCAGGTAGGTCCATCCGCATCTCGAATCTGTCAAGAGCTGGCCAAGCTTTTATCCTCCATACGGCATCACAATATGATAATCATATGCCTCCTTGGATGACATGTCATCTGCCACAGCTGACCTATGAATGACAGCTCCCTGCAGGCAAGGAGTGGTCCAAACATTTCTTTGGATACCAAGCAATTTACACTGCTCTGACACCCTGGAGACGCTTATTCATTCCTGCTTCACTTGCTAGGTCAGTTAGCATGGAATGCCCAGACGGCAGGAAGAAACTGTCTTTGAAAGAAAATACGCCCAGTGTCTATTGGATGTCAACATTAGAGCGGGACCACCACACCAGAGAGTCCGAGCTCGCCCCTCGCGGGAGCCAGAGCAAAAGCCAGGAGGCCTGCAAGTCACTGAGGCTGAAGCCCTGGTTCCCAGCCCACAGCCCCACAGAGCCTTCCTCCCCTGGGCCCCAGGACCACCTTCTGAGCAATCCCCCTGGCTGAACGCCGCAACGTTTTCCCACCTCCTGGTCTGCAAGGGATCTCTCCTCTGTTTTCTTTCTCAGGAGCCTGTTTTCTCTGGCACGGTGGCACACCTCCGCCCCCAAACCGACATTCCTGGCTCTCTCTCTTCAAAGACACAACATTGAAACTCTGTTCAAATATCTCCCACAGTCCATGAAGTAGTTGTGCTATTTGCAATACCACCCTCCACCCCCGTCTCTCTCTCTCTCTCTCTCTCTCTCTCTCTCTCTCTCTCACACACACACACACACACACACACACACACACACACACACACAAAGAAAAATCAGAAGGTCACATCCATCACCCTGTGTTCAGGCAGTACTAATAGACACTATTTTTTGAAAACTGATTATATTTCGGCACGATGCTATGTTCTTTCCATGGACTGCCCTATGAGCCAAGGACTGTTACTGTGCCCATTTCACAGATGAGGAAACAGAGGCTTCAGGAGTTTAAATGACTCATCCAAAGTCACACAGCCAAACTGGGACTCAGCCCCAAGCAGTCTGACTCAGGAGCCCCGACAATGTTATATTAACAAACCAGTCCACAGGCCTCAGCAGCCTACGGCATCTCCGGCATCTCAGACCCCGGAAGATGTTTAGGGAGTCCGCCAACAGACCCGGACACACCCGCGATGAGGCTCACTTCTGGCAGAACAGCTGGGGATGCTGGGAGTGCTGGAGCAGGGGGGGCTGGACCAGTAAGGAAAGAAGAGATGGGAAGGAATAGGACTTTGAGGGCAGCAGAAGCCACAGGCAAAGAGAGTTTCACTCGCCCTGGAAAAACTGTGACACGGAGTAAGGCAAGGGGCTTCTAGGTCTCTCCATTGCCAAGTACTGAATACTAGTCAGAACCTCCCCTCTGGTGCCCAGTGACATCCTGGCCTCACGGCCACCCCGCCCTGCAGCCAGAGCCTTCTCACCTTCAGTACCGCCAACACACAATCCGTGGGGTTGCCGCCCGACCCCCAGACTCACAGGGTCCTGGATTAGCTTTACAAGACCCCATCCGGGCAGTTTGGAAATGAAGGCCTCTAGCCAAAGGGGCTGTAAGAGAAGCAGACATAGGACCCTGGGGGTCTGGAGTCACCCCTCCTCCACCCTTCCTCTGTGCACTACACAAGTTTTCCTTTCCTGAATTTCATGTGCAACCAGCAATCAAGACAGGAAAAACAAGCAAGTCTTACACACACACCCGAGAAAACGCTGATCCGTCTGTTCTATGAATAACACCAAATCTCAGCAAATCAAACGGCATTACATGCCCCATTCCATAAAAAGTTCAATCCAAACTAAACGTTTTCTTTTGAAATGACATTTGCAGAGACCTCTCCATTCATATACTTAACACTGATTTTTTTAAAGGGACTGTCCTATTACCTAAGGAAAAAACTATGTGGACCCTAAGAAACCCAGAGATAAGATTTTTTAAATGAATTGAAATACTGTCCTTTATTCTGCTACACGACACAAGTCTTGGAGTAAGAACAGCCACAATCACACATTAATAAATACTTTGGCTCCCACTGTCAACCGCCTATTTTAAAGAAGACGAAATAACTGTCCGTGATTTCAATCTGCTTTGAACGGGGGAGTGATTTCTTAGCGCTGAGCTAAGAATAAAGAAGTAAAGGTAAGAAGTAAGGAAGACCCTGAAAAAGAGCCATGGACATAGAATGCTCGCAAGAAATAATTTTTAGAAAGTATAAATACTTATAGAATAAATGTATCTCACCAATAGGTACTCCAAGATACTAAAAGAAATGTCTAGGGAAGGAAGTAACTTTATTTTTGAAAGGGAAAATCACATACGTTTCAAGTTTAATGGACTAGAAAATCTTGGGAAGCTTGCAACACCATTTTTCAAGAAAAGAAAAGTTAGTAAGCTAAGAAACGGTGTCCTAACTATAATAATGGGACTGAAAATGGCAAGAGCTGGGGCGGAAGTTATACACGTGGGAAGGTAACACAATCAAACAGGGAAACAAGACAGACTTACAAGGGAAAATCAAAGAGGGTTAACTCGACGCCTTTTTTCAGTAGAAATTCAAAATGAACATTAATGGAAACTTTTGAGCACAAAAGAGAAACTGACCCTCCATCACCTACTTCCTAAATCTGAACTGAATGTGGCCGTAAAGCTAGATCAGAAAGGCTTCAACTATGATGACGTCTACACAGGAAAGCCAAATGGGGAAATAAGCTAATTAACCACCTGAAAACTCAAGGCAAAAAGCCGGACACTGTGAGCTAGAAAGAGGGTTTGTTGAGACTTCCCTGGTGGCGCAGTAGATGGGACTCCGTGCTCCCAACGCAGGGGGCCTGGGCTCGATCCCTGGTCGGGGGACCACATGCACGCTTGCACTGGGGAGCCTGCCTGCCGAGGCTAAGACCTGGTGCAACCAAATAAATGAATAACTAAATAAATATATTTTTTTAAAGTAATGCATTTAAAAAAAAAAAAGAAAGAGGGTTTTTCAAGGAAACTATCCAAATTCAAATTCACAGGGAATAGCTGCTCAAGTTTCTTCTACACTTGGCCTAAAATATTCCAAAACCATAGGGAAAGCTTATCAGAACACTTCCAGAAAGCAGCCTGCAAACGGGCTTTATTAGTGTTAGATTTCTTCAAAAGCGAGGCTTGAGAAAGCTGTAAAAAGTTCCCAAAACACAAGATGTTTGTACAAACCGTAACATCTCCCGCCGAACAGGAAGATAACGAGGCACAACAGATAAAACATCAGCTCAAAAACCCTCGCCGGATCCTCACCGTGGCTGACCCCTCTCCCAGCTACTTCTGAAACCACAGAGGAAAAAGATGATTTCCAAGATAACACACATCACTGTATATCACTGTACCCGGGCCACTGTCTTCTTTGTACAGTGAGCTTGCTGCAAGAGACAGGGGTTTTGTAAAACAAACGAACAAAAGAGGAAGTTTAGTGTAATTATCACCAGAAAATAAAACAGCAAGGACTTTGCCAAAGTAACAAACACAAATTTCTTATTTCACCACCTCCATTCTCCCCACCTCCTGTTCAAAAGGAGAAAATTTTTAAATAAAGGAACTAAACTACACATACACGTATTAGATTATTGTTGGCGGAATTCTGAGGTTCAGAAAGCTGCAGAATTTTCCCCCCAATCAAGGAACTTGAGGAGAGTTGCCAACTCTTAATTTTTCCAGTAAGGTCAGTACCTCCAAACTACCAACACGGTTACCATCATTTCATGACAGAAAGGATATTGACCATGAGAAAATAGGAAAGACAAAATTTCAAGGAAAAAAAAGGATAATCCTGTCCACTTAACATATCTGGATTTCTGGAAACCCCAGTACATTATTATGAACCCGAGAAAACTTTGTCTTGAACCAGTGCCCAGAAAAAGCAGTCCAGATGGTACAGAGTAATGCTTCTCAAAGCATGGACCACCCACCACCAGCACTAGCATCACCTGGGACCTTGTCGGAAAGGCAAATTTTCAAACCCCAAGCAACTCAGGGGCTAAAGCCTAGAATGGGTGTTTTAACAAGCCGTCCAGGTGATTCTGACGCTGGCTACAGTTTGAAGACCACTGGCAAAAAGCATGTGGACTTCAGAACCGGGAAGGGAGCGCAAGGACCCCAATTCAAGGCTGGCCAGCCAGGTTTCCCATCATCAACCTCGGTGAAAACAGCCCATTTTTTCCAAATAAACAAGGGCGTGATTTTAGTCTGAAATATACAGTATGACCATGGAACAGGGCATCTGAAATCAGAACAATCCCACATCTAGGGATTCGAGATCCATAAACACCAGCAAACCAGAAACTTCTCCTTCAAACCACAGTTCCATGTCCTTCTGTTCCGGGACCCTGCATCGTCACCACCTTCCTCACCATCACCGTACAACGCTCACACCGCGTAAGATGTGAAGGCAAGTTTCAAATTCACGATTCCATTTTTATTTTGATCAACCCAGCAACCCTGTGGAGTAGGTGTAGTAATAGATACGATCACCCATTTGGCTGGGTGAGGGCACGTCAGCTACCTCGAGCGTTCACTATTTGTTCTTAACAGGGGTCTTACATTTTCTGTTTTTACAGTAGAGATCCTCCATTCTGTCCCTTGCAATTCAGCACAACGAGAGTCCTTCCCGTGGTACAATTCCCCAATTCATAACTGCCTAAGCGGGTTGCCAATCTGCTGTGGTGATATGTGGCACACAGAGGATGCTGCAGAGGTTCTGGAGGCTTCCCTAGAAGGCTTCCCCAGGCAGCTTCAGCCCCTCCCCACACAGGTGGGACAGACATTCCACTCAGAATCTCAGACCTGGTGACCTGCATCTAGGGTCCCTGGGGACCACTGTGTGCTACCTGGGATTTCCCTGGGTTCCCCTGCACCTCAGCTAGGCTGGCCTTCACCTCAGACAAAGGCACGGATGGACCTTTCTCCCCAACCCTTGAATGAGCCTTCCCACCTGCCAGGAGATGCGGCCAGCACTGCTAGAACCTGAAGACAGCAAGGCCCCTGGGAGAAGGGAAGGGGCCTGTCTTCTATCTAAGGAGCTACTCTCAGAGCGATGGCTGAGCACCTCCTTCGAAAGTCCCAGAACCAACCCTGTGACACAAGGCAGCGTGGGCGAGGGCCGGTGTGAGTCAAGCAGAAAAGGACAGCAGGGATGTTCATGACCTCTTGCCAGGGACAGAAAGGGCCCAGGAGGACCCAACACAGATGAGCATGTGATTTGATTCACCTAAAGGAAAGAAAGGGGGAAAAGAGGCTAGAAAATTCAGTGCCAAACACCCGCACTTCACCCCGACCCATTTCTGCTACATTCAACCCCGGTACCTGCTACCCCTTACACTTGGTTTCATTTTTAACAGACGCCACTGCACTTTTCTTTCTTGAATGGCTATCGAGAGGCGGGGCGAGCATGCTGGAGTTGGCTGGGGGAAAAAGCAGACAGTGGCCAGCTTCCCTCCGGTCATCCCATCCAGAGCCACCAAGGCCACAAGCTCTACTTCTGCAAGACGCCACAAAACGAGCAACCCAACATGAGCTCATACCCGTGAGCACAGCCCAAGGCGCTGAGGTCAAGTTGAAATTCTTTTTAAACTAAAGCCAGAAACTTATGAGCTCAGGTTCCTGGCATCCTCCTCACACGCACCCGCCCCAAAAATAAAACCCGGCCAAGGCTCAGCTGTGCCACGGGATAAGAAAATAAGACGCAGAGGCCTGGCCGAGGTCATCTCGTCCGGAGATGGTTACTCAGCACCCAGACCGGCCCAAATAAATACTCCATGAGTCAACGTTTAGTGAGGTGGTGTCAGAGGACGGTAGAGGCATGAACGCACTGGATTTTCGAGCACGTCTTGCAATGTGAGATGGGATCTACAAGCATTCTAGAAAGGTCACAGACACACAGCGGCCACTACAACAAAGCACGATGCTCAGGCACCTTTGGCAATTGGTACAAACCCAAGACGAGCAGAAGCACTAAGTATATCTGCGGAGATGGGTTAAAAATAATCAATAAGAGAGGGCAGGGGAGAGAATATCCTTCAAGATGAAACCGAAGCTCAACAATGGCGAGGCCCCAGGCTGTCCCTAAGATCTAGAATTGCCTTGCTTCTGGTCACCTATTAAAATGCGTGTCATTCCAGCTCAGAGAGAACTAACATCTGTTATCAAACGTCTTATATATTTGCCCCACTGCCTTATCACACTCCACGTGTCCTCCTTTGATGTGTGAAACCGGCAACAAAAAGATTTATCAGTTCACTTTCTCCGGGGAGCAGCCTTCCAGAGAAGTACTTTTTTTTTTTTCTATGTGTTTCTTCAGCCTTTCGAGACACATTTATTACAAGGAGACAGATATAAGTCTATTTTGAGCAGATTGTAAATCAGGACAATATTAAGCTTCAAAGAAACCGGCTTTTCCTTTAAACACTTTTGGGGCAGGGGGCAGGGCAAAACTGCTCCAAGTTCTTGTGATTCCACCCCTGCCCCCCAATATCTTCCTCAGACACGTTTACCAACTGGATGACCTCACTTATGAGAGACAGAAAAATATACACGTATCAAGAAAATGCACGCAGTTGCACACATACCAGGAAATGGCATTGCTGACTTGTCACCACCATCATCTGGTTGGAAATTGTTAGTAAAGTCAATCAAGAAATATTTACTAGGGCTTCCCTGGTGGTGCAGTGGTTGGGAGTCCACCTGCCGATGCAGGGGACACGGGTTCGTGCCCCGGTCCGGGAAGATCCCACATGCCGCGGAGCAGCTGGGCCCGTGAGCCATGACCACTGGGCCTGCGCGTCTGGAGCCTGTGCTCCGCAACGGGAGAGGCCACAACAGGGAGAGACCCGCGTACCGCAAAATTAAAAAAAAAGAAATATTTACTAATAATATGGCAAATTAATCTGACAAGAATTATGGGGAAGCCCTAAGAAAATAAACAGCATTGGGACTACCCTGGGGGCGCAGTGCTTAAGAATCTGCCTGCCAATGCAGGGGACACAGGTTCGAGCCCTGGTCCAGGAAGATCCCACGTGCCGCGGAGCAACTAAGCCCGTGCGCCACAACTACTGAGCCTGCGCTCTAGAGCCCACGCGCCACAACGACTGAGCCTGCGCTCTAGAGCCCATGAGCCATAACTACTGAGCCCGTGTGCCACAACTACTGAAGCCCGTGCACCTAGAGCCCGAGCTCCACAACAAGAGAAGCCACCGCCATGAGAACCCTGAGCACCGCAACAAAGAGTAGCCCCCACTCACACTTCAACTAGAGAAAGCCCGCGCACAGCAGCAAAGACCCAACACAGCCAAAAATAAATAAATAAATAAATTTATTAAAAAAGAAAAGAAACAACATATACCAAGATTTCAAGTGACCTGGATAAATGAAATGTGGTATATCCACACAATGCAACAATATTCAGCCATAAAAAAGGAGAAGCTCTGACACATGCTACCATACGGATGAAATGTGAGAACCTTAACCTAAATGAAAGAAGCCAGTCACAAAAGGACAAATATTGTATGATCCCACTTATATGAGCAACCTAGAAGAGGCAAATTTGTAGAGACAGAAAATAGATTAGAGCTTCCAAGGGCTGCAGGGTGCAGCAATGCTCTTACTGCTTAATGGTTACAGAGTTTCCATTTGGGATAATGAAAGAGTTTTCGAAACAGGTAGTAGTGATGGTTGCTTGACATTGTGGATGCAATTAATGTCACTGATGTACAATTAAAATTGGTTTAAATGAAAAAAGAAATGGTTAAAAATGGCAAACTTTGTGATGTATATTAACCATACATATACTCATATATTATCCACAATTTAAAAAGGATTATTGAGGGACTTCCCTCGTGGTCCAGTGGTAAAGAATCCGCCTTCCAATGCAGGGTACACAGGTTCGATCCCTGGTCGGGGAACTAAGATCCCACATGCCGCAGGGAAACTAAACCCACGTGCCACAACTACTGAGCCCGTGCGCCTCAACTAGAGAGCCTGAATGCTGCAAACTACAGAGCCCACGTGCCCTGGAGCCCTCACACCACAACTAGAGAAGAGAAAACCCGCATGGCACAACTAGAGAGAAGCCCCCGCAATGAAGAGCCCATGCACCGCAACAAAAGATCTGGCATGCCTCAACAAAGATCCCACATGCCACAACTAAGACCCGATGCAGCCAAAAATAAAATAAATAAATAAATAATAAATCTTAAAAAGATAAGATAAATAAAATAAAGAGGATTATTGATATAATTTACCAAAAACCATTGAATGGTATAGTTTACATGGGTGAGTTGTATGGTCTCTGAATCTGTATCAATTTGTATGGTCTCAAGGAAGCTGTTTTTTTTTTTAAAGATTTCAAGTAACACAAGAGAGCTTCCTGACCACCCTATCTGAAAAAGTATTCCCTCTTCTATCCCCTTATTTTCTATCACAGCATTCATCACAAGGTGTAGCTGTTTTATTTCTTTGTACACATTCATAGCCTACATCCCATTTCCCCTCCTACCCATGAGTGTAGGGACCAAATACACGGAGACAGGGACCAAGCATTTGACTCCCCAGCACCTAGCTTGATGCCTCACATTTACAGAATAAGTAAACAAAGTAAGTAAGTAAGTAATGGAATGAGACAAAAATCATAAAAGAGAAAAAATACCTGTTTTACTTTAAAAGGACGAGCACAGGAAAGTACCAATGATGGAGAACACCACTGGACCATGCACTATGTGACGTCCAACTTGAGAAAGGGCAACTGCTTACATTTCTGAGCTCCTGAGTCACCAACGCTTTTGCCACATCACCACCTGCCCCACCCACCTGAACCTGAGTGCCCAGCCTGCACTGGATAGAAACAATTCTCAAAAGAAAGATCTGAGAAGGCACCTCTCCTTGGTTCAAACATTTTCTCAAGCAAAGGAAGTTGACTGCGCCATGTGCATACCTGGATCGGGGGTTGTGGAGTTTGAAATGGGGAATGAGAAAATGAGAGTAAGCAAACTATGTCCCTGGGGAAAGAATCTGTTTTTATTTCCCCCAGAAGATACGCTTGGCACTTAGACCATGAACCACTGTAAAACATTCAAGAACATCACCTAACTGGATGATGTCTGTCAACTTCTAGCACAGCTAGAACTGGTGGGACTGGATCCACCATCTCCCTGAATGGATATTCATTCAACCGGCCATCCCTTGGCCAACCTGTCCACAGGTCCCGAAGCAGCCTCCTCCCTGCCTTCAGGAGGTTCACCGTCTAGTGGGGAAGCCTGTAGGACAATGTGCAGGTGCAGAGATGGAGTGGGGGAGGGGTCTCTGGGAACCTTCCCGAAGAAGGGGCTACTGTGAAATCATGAGCTGGAGTCACCCATGGGGTGGAAGGAGGGATCTGGAAAGCAGACAGCCAGACAGAAAAGACCCATGTGGGAAACAGCAAAGCAGAAAGGGTTGGGGGAGGAGGCGGGGATGGGGATGGTTTCCATAAACAGCCCAGTGGGACTAAAATCTGAAGTTGGAGGGAGGGCAAGGGAGGTTCTCTCCCACTGGCAATGGCAAGCTTCTGAGGGATGCCAAGCTGGGCCACAATAGGATCCTGTCTGCATTTTAGGTCCATCTCTCGTGGGGATCTTTCCTTATGGGGAAGGCATCTTCATCCCCATTTTACTCATCAGGCTCAGCGTGGTCAGAGGCTGGACTGTGCTCTGGGCTGCTGAACGCAGGACCCATGCTCTTTCCAGCAGGCTAAGGAGAATTTATTGAGCGGTTTAGCCATGAACATAAGGACCAAGGTAGGCTACTAGATGGTGGTACAGGAAGATGGATGTTAAAGATTTATTTTAGAATTTCGGTACACCTGAGAAGGTTTAGAGGCAAAGTGGAAAGAGACAGAGGAGAAAATAAAATGGAAAATGCTAGAGGTAGGGGGAGGGCTGAAGAAGCAGCAAGCTAGGGCAGTGAGGCCCCCTCAGGAGTCTTCCTTACAAAGAAAGGAGGGATTCTGGGCTTTGGAGAAGTGCAGTTTCCACAAGTCACTTTGGCTGGTGTCAATCTCCTCTGTAAAGAGACAGAGAAAATCAAGAACAGCATGAGAAAGGGGTGGGAGAGCGCATGAGAAAATCAAATAGACAATTGGAGAGAAGGACCTGCTAGGCAACAGAGGAGGCCCAGGTAGAGTCAGAAAGCATGATTCTGCAGAGAACTCAATTTTTAAAAATCCTGTCAGATATTAATTCACATTTTCTTATTGTTTCTTATGTTCTTATTTATATTTAACTTTCTAGTATCTGGAATTGATTTTGGTGTTTGGGGAGAAGTGGTGGTCCCTAACCAGGGATGCCCCGGACAGGGCTCAGCTAGGAAGAGGCATCTTGGCCACAGAACCAACAGAGCCCCATTGAAAAACACTATGTGTTATTTTTCCCAACAATCCCAGTGTCATCGATGTATTTGCATACAATTATCCATTTGACAAATGAGCGCTGAGCAGCTCCTGTGTGCCAGCACTGTGTCAACCACAGGCAAAGCATCACCACTGGGGCACACAAGTCATAGACTTTCACCTGCACTTTCCCCGCTGATCTTAAGACATCCGTAGAGAAATGCACTTCAAATGCTTTGAAATTCATAAACGACTTCAAAGGGCTGGCAAAGTACTGCTAGGCAGGAGTCCTGTCGGTCCTGGTAAGAATTACTTGTCATAAACATTTAATTACATGTGTAAATGCTAAAGCTAAGTGGTTAAACACCGTGACCACACTTGTGTTGATGCTGTCTGTGTGCTCAGCAAATTCCTCTTTCGTAGATACCAGCCTGCCCCTGCTGGCTACCACTGGGCATTCCAAACGTATGGGGGTCTCCGTGAATGAGGTCTTACTGGGGGTTAGGGCGCACAGTACATACTTACAGAGCAAGACCATTACAGGTGTTAATTATTCTGTGTACGATCTGACAAACTGACTACTTTTTTAAGATAGCTCCTTAGGACGGTGGGCATGTGAGTCAAGATGCAAGACACTAAGCAAACAGTTGAGCTGTGTCGCTGGTTTATTGCCTGCCTTCCAAGGGAACATAAAGATGGTGTATATTACAATTTAAAAAACTGCTGTGTACTACAACCCTTGTCATTGCGTTTTCTACAAAGAACATCAGCGATTCATCCCCGTTTTCTCGGCACTCTATCTGCACTGGATACAATGTATTACCTTCCAAAGTCCCTATGCTTCTGACCCTAGGCACGTGACTTACACTAATGAAGTATGTGAAATGAGCTGGCTGGACGGGAGATGGCTGTGGATGTCCCCAAAGGGAGTGATGGGGACACCTGGGTTAATATTCAGTATTTCAAAAGTCCCAGCAGAGACCACATATTACCCACACTATAATGGCACAGGCTAAAACATATTTGCTTTGGCCTAGGATTATGTCAACTCAGCGTGCAGTGGCCATGGGGACAGCACAGGGAAGTGCTGGCACCTAGGCCTGTCCTATATTAACAAAAACACACAGACAATGAATGAGTGCCTCAAAAATACAGTATCCATGGGCTTCCCTGGTGGTGCAGTGGTTGAGAGTCCGCCTGCCGATGCAGGGGATGCGGGTTCGTGCCCTGGTCCGGGAGGATCCCACATGCCGCGGAGCGGCTGGGCCCGTGAGCCATGGCCGCTGAGCCTGCGTGTCCGGAGCCCGTGCTCCACAACGGGAGAGGCCACAACAGTGAGAGGACCGCATACCACAAAAAAGAAAAAAAAAAAAAAAAACAATACAGTATCCTTCGTCCTTGTGATGAAAAACTTGATCTTTAAGATTCCTTCTGCTCCACGATCCTACGGTTCTAATTTTCACAGGAAGTTCTTCATACCAAGAGTAATCCATTCTCAGGGCAGTCCCATCCACTACATAATTAACAATAACAGCTCTCTCTCTTAGCTTCCCTACACTCGTCTATATCTTTTCAACTAATTAAGGGCATATTTATTTATAAGGGGTGTGATATTTCCAAACTGAATTAGATGCAACTGTATATTCTCTGAAATGTTAAGGAACCATCTGGATTTGCTCCATTAGCGGTTTCTTCCCCAATTGCTTCCTCTTCAAAAAGCTCAAGAAACTAGATGCTCACTTTTTTCTCTTTGATCCTTTTTTTTTTCAAAAGAAAAGGCCCCACTGCTGTCACCTGAGTGATGTCCTTGGAGCTCCCTGGCCTCCACACTGTCACAGTAGAGTCGGGACCACAGTGTTGCCCCGCTGTGAGGGAGTCCTGTGACGGAGCAGCAGTTGAGACAATGTTGGGGGGAAGAAAGTAAAAGTTCAGTGCATTATGTAACACAGTTTATCATAATTTAAGCATGATTAACAACAGACTATGATTTTAAAGCACATGGAATTTTTGCGAATCAGGTATTCTTAAATGCACTAGTAAGAAGGTTTTCTATAGGGATTCTATGGTGCATCCTTGCATAAATGGAGATTAAATCTTTTAGAAAATCAATCCTGATCCCCAGGTTTATGTTTGTGAATTTACAGTCACTCCATAAAATCTGTTCTGGTAATTATTTCAAGATATGAGTTTTTTCAGGACTCACTGTGCCAAGAAATGGGCTTAGAAACGTCATCAATTAGCTCGTTTAATCTGCACAAATAAAGCAGCTTCTATTATCATCATTAGGCAGGAAAGATGTTTAGGCACAGAGCAGGGACTTGCCCAAGGGAGGGATGAACTAGGTCCACCTGAAACCAGAACCAGTGTTCTGAGCCACTGTGCAATTCCACAGGGCAGAGGTGAACACAGAATGGCCGGGAGGGGACAGCTTGTCCTAAGTCACTTTCCAAAACCAGCCCACAGCCTCCCTTGCATCTGGTTTCATGTGCCCACGTTGGTGTTCAGACCACACCAGTAGAGATTTTTCCTTCCTCCCAGGTAACTTCACACATTTTGCTCCGTGCTCTTTTTCTGCTAACAAACAGATCAACATAAATTCCTTACGTACATAATGCAGGCAAAACCATGCTAACACCACAAAAAGAAAACACAAAACCTGGCTGCCGGGCTATAATCCTGGAGCTGAACTGATGCCATAATGATGAATCTATTCACCTGTGTAATGGATCACTCCATCCTGGGGTCTCATGGTCCATGCAATTCTACTCACTACCTTCCCCCACAGCCCTCTCCTGTGGGTCCTCAGTAGAGGGCACCATCTTTTACCCAATTGCCCAAGCATGAAACCTCTTAGCCCTTCTCTCCTTGACTGAGGTTCCGAAACCCAAAGAATTAGACTTGACTACCTCAGCACATCTTCTGTCCGTTCCCATCTCTCCACGCCCCCTGCCAGTTAGGGCACTTACCTCTCCCCTAGTTCCCCCCCCCCATGAGTCCAAGGGCAATTTAACTGGTCTCCCTGATGCCCGTCCTCAATTTCCCAACTTTCTCTCCAAAGTGGTCTTTCAAACACACACAAAGGCTGATCACGTTTTCCCTTCAATTCCCCCACCCTCAGAGTAAAGTCCAAACTACTGAGTGTGGCACCAGAAGTCCTTGAAACCAAAGCCCTAAGTCCCGTTCCAGCCTCCTCTCTCATCACTCCTCTTATTCTTGCCTGCACCCCCAAAATAGACCCCATGCCCTTTCATCCTCTGGGTCTTAGGACCACAGAGGGGCTATCTGCCTGGAAGCCCTCTCTCCCTTGCTGAGCTGGTAAACTCCTACCTGTCCTTCAAGCCTCAAACCTAGCCCCAACTCCTCTGTGAAGCCTTCCCTGATGCTCCCAGGCAAACTCTGAGGTTCCCCCGAGCGCAGCTCAGGAACCTCCCCTACCAGCCTCTCCAGGCTATGATACGGATGCTTCTCCCCAGCAGAGAGTGGGCTCCTAGACCCCAGGGCTGAGCGCTAGCTATCTTTGTACCCCCAGCACCCAGCATAGGCCCGGGCACAAAGCAGGAGCTCAGCCATATCTGCTGATTCCATAAATATGAATAAAAACAGCATGCATGGCTTTATAATGTATTTGGGGGGATCAGACTTGGAATCTGATTTCAGCTTATAAAACATTCTATAGGGTTTCCCTGGTGGTGCAGTGGTTAGGAATCCACCTGCCAATGCAGAGGACACAGGTTCGAACCCTGGTCCAAGAAGATGCCACATGCTGCGGAGCAACTAAGCCCGTGTGCCACAACTATTGAGCCCACATGCCACAACTACTGAAGCCCGCGCACCTAGAGCCCGAGGTCCGCAACAAGAGAAGCCACCACAGTGAGAAGCCCACGTACTGCAACAAAGAGTAGACCCCGCTCACCACAACTAGAGAAAGCCCGCGCGCAGCAACAAAGACCCAGTGCAGCCGGAAATAAATAAATAAGCAAATAAATTTTATTTAAAAAATAAATAGGGCTTCCCTGGTGGTGCAGTAGTTGAGAGTCCGCCTGCCAATGCAGGGCATGTGGGTTCGTGCCCCGGTCCGGGAAGATCCCACATGCTGCGGAGCAGCTGGGCCCGTGAGCCATGGCCACTGAGCCTGCGTGTCTGGAGCCTGTGCTCCGCAATGGGAGAGGCCACAACAGTGAGAGGCCCGCGTACTGCCAAAAAAAAAAAAAAAGAAAAGAAAAAATAAATAAAGTAAAATAAAACATTCTATAAAGAGGAGTCGGTGGGGTGCAGAAAGGATCCCTTGGACCAGAGATCTGTCCCAGAAAGAGGAGAGAATTAGATAAGGACTCCTGAATGCCCACGTCACAGTCTGGGTAAAGGCTGTGAGTCTCCCTCCACTCAAACGCCAAGCTCTCAAATGGGGATTCCAGCAGGCTCAAGTCGCATCTTAAAACACACTCAGCTCCTCAGAATATAAGTGTCTCAAAACCAGGACAATTACTTTTTATGTACTAGTTAGTAGGGATTAGTGGTTGTGGGACTCACAGGTATTAAAAAAAAAAAATAGTGGAAGGCATGTAACATAAGAGGCTAAATGATGGTTCTGAGTGTAAATCAGGAGGTCGGTGCAGCTTCTAAACTCCAGGCTTCTTTTCTCAAGTCTTTTATTCCTCCAGTGACAGAAGCTTTAGTCAAATAATAGAAGAGTAACTCAGATGCTGTTCCCCTCACTCAGCCTCTGTCTGACTCTCAGACTTTAAGTTCGAAGCGAGAAGTAGGTTCAGAGTTAAGTTTAAACAGCAAAGCCATTTCCCATCATTAGAACACTTCTCCTTTGGGTGAACTCTAAAGACCGGCTAGCAGATGCCACACATGTCAGGGAACCGCTTTAAAAGACTATCTTGGGGCTTCCCTGATGGCGCAGTGGTTGAGAGTCTGCCTGCCGATGCAAGGGACACGGGTTCGTGCCCCGGTCCGGGAGGATCCCACGTGCCACGGAGCAGCTGGGCCCGTGAGCCATGGCCGCTGAGCCTGCGCGTCCGGAGCCTGTGCTCCGCAACGGGAGAGGCCACAACAGTGAGAGGCCCGCGTACTGCAAAAAAAAAAAAAAAGACTGTCTTGTATGAAGTAGGTCAGACAGAGAAAGATAAACATCATATGATATCACGTATATGTGGGATCTAAAAAAAGGGTACAAACGAACTTACTTACAAAACAGAAACAGAGTTACAGATGTAGAAAACAAACTTATGGCTCCCTGACCAGGGCTCGAACCCAGGCCCCCTGCATTGGGAGCACAGAGTCTTAACCGCTGGACCACCAGGGAAGTCCTCTGGGCACCATTTTGAACAGCGAAGTCACCGACAAAAGGCACAAGAATGTGAAAAACACAGCCCTAGAAGGACCACGAAAGGGACCCATGTTACACTGAGAACCAGACCCACGGCAGAGCCTCGCCTTGTCCCACCTGCCCCGGGAACACGTACAGCAGGCGACGCAAATTTCTCACTGCTCTGCTCATGGCCTTGAACAGTCACACAAGCGTCTCAGGTGTTGCCTGGCGATTCAAATACATTTGAGTGAGTCAATGAATTCGCAGACACAGAATCTGGGTATGACAAGGACTGGCTGTCGTCTGCATTACACTTCAAACGTTACTGAGACTAGGTTGGATGTTGGGGGAGGGCCCGACAGAACTGATCCCCTCCCTGCCGGTGTGGTTCCTGACCTTGGGGAGCTACAGCACCAACCCTCAGCTTGCACCCTCCTGAGTGTACTTGGGGGTACCTCCCACTGCCTCACACCAGAGCCTCAAAGAGACACACGTGGACAGTCGGACAGCACCCTCCCCACCCCCAGCCAATTCCAATCCTCTACCTGCTGAAAATGAAGACGCTAATGACAACAACCAACTATGAATGCAGCAGAGTAATAACCTGACGTGTAACTCAGAAAGAGTTCCCCCCCAAAATACAGGGCTGCTATAATATATAACATAACCCCTGATCCCATCTACCTATTCAGTTATATATGACTTCTCTGTGCTGACACCTGTTAAAACACACAAAAACAGGAATGAGCCAATATTGAGCCTTCTTATTCCAGCAATAAGCAACATGCATCCCTGGATACAGAAAACAACTGCAAAAAAGGCAGAAAACAAAGACCTCCAAGCATTTCATTAGGAGATATACTTCCAAGTAAACTTTACCTTTTCCTTTTAATAGATTTATCAAAATCTGTAATATATTAATATTTCACTCAAATGTATAATAGTAATCAATCATAGTAACTAAACACAGAAACTTTATAGGCCCTTATAGCCACGGGAAATTTAATTGACATATATAGACATATTTTTTTGCAAGGACAAATATTATACCCAAAGGTATCATTCTGTGGGAATAGGATATGAATTCAAAAATAAAAAGAGAATAAGGTAGAAATTCCAATGGTTACAGAGGAGTCTGTTTAAGCATTTTTTACGTGGATGACAATAGGTATCGTCTCTATTTAGATCCCACTGGTTCTATTTAAAAGAATGATGTAACCGTTTTATTTCAAGATGTCAATATTTACAATAAGCTGGATCTAACATCCTTTGAAACTCTTTTTTTAACCATTTTTTTTATTAAAGTATAGTTAATTTACAATGTGTTAGTCTCAGGTATACAGCAAAGTGATTCACTTATACATATATATATTCTTTTTCAGATTCTTCTCCATTAGAGGTTATTACAAGATACTGAGTAGAGTTCCCTGTGCTATACAGTAGGTCCT
The DNA here is from genome assembly GCF_011762595.2 of Tursiops truncatus. Classification (NCBI taxonomy): domain Eukaryota; kingdom Metazoa; phylum Chordata; class Mammalia; order Artiodactyla; family Delphinidae; genus Tursiops; species Tursiops truncatus. The sequence goes on along the minus strand of NC_047035.1, from coordinate 156,779,807 downwards.
TGCTGTTTATCTATTTTATATATAGTAGTGTATATCTGTTAATCCCAAACGCCTAATTTAAACTAATGAAACTCTTAAATTATGATGAAAAATCTTCGCTATCAGCTCAAAGTGTGTGAGGGGGTAGATGGCTTTACCAAATTATTTTAGGGATTAGGGGAGCAAAAGGCAGAGTACGGGCCCCTCCAAAGGAAGCTCGCCCCTCAGTTCCAGCGTAGTCTGAGTCTTAACATTTTGCAAGAGAAGCTGGAGATCTGGATCTTCTATGTACAATTGATCTTTTTTTAAAATACTGGTTTAGAAATTTTATAAACAGTGTGCAGGCCAAACAAAACATATCTGCAGGCCAACATTTTTTCTACCTTGACTCTGAGCAATAGTTAGCATCCTCTGTCAACGTTTCCATATACTTAAACGAGATCCACTCATTCAAACAACCCTCACTGAACATCTCGGGCTGGCAGGTGCCATCCCGGGCCCTGGGGACCCAGCGATGGCAGAAACAACACCTGCCCTCAAGGAAGACACCCTAGGGGGGCCATCGACCGGGAGACAACCTTTTGCAATACCGTCTATTAAACCTAGTGCTAGGGGAATTCCCTGGCGGTCCAGTGGTTAGGACTCCACGCTTCCACTGCAGGGGGCATGGGTTCGATCTCTGGTCAGGGAACTAAGATCCTGCAAGTCGCGAGGGGCGGCCAAAATAGATAGGTAGGTAGGTAGGGAGAGAGAGACAGACAGACAGACAGAGAGAGAGACAGAGAGAGAGAGAGAGCAGACTATTTCATCCTAAAAAAAAAAAATCCAGTGCTACCATTAGACCCTGGGTGCAATGGTCAAGCACCTTGTCTTGGGTGGGTCAGGAGTAGATGGTTTTATTTGCAGAAGCTTGAGACTAAAGAGAGGCAGGACTAGAAGCATCCCAAGAAACCGACACAGGTTTGACTTCAGTGCTGGGGATCGGACTGGCTACCTTGGAAAGGCTCCCTGGGAGATGGCCAATCAGGCAGACAGGAACTAAGATCATGACAGGACGTCCGAAAGCTATGAACATCCAGAGGAGACGAAAACCAGCCCCTCTCCTCATTTCCAGTTCTTCAGTTAAAAACAGGCACAAGATGGAAATAAACCATTGAGACAAGATCCAAAAATAATCTTAACTGGGCGTCCAAGCTCCTAAAAAATTCTTCTTTTAATCACTTCTGGAAGGCAGCTGAAAGGTACGTACACCAAAACTCAGCTTGTGAAGCAATCAGCTTAATCTGTTTCTTTGAAAGATTAATTAAAACTGAGATTACCGACGGCAGGCAGATGAGCCCGGTCAGCCGACGGGGCACATCTGAGATGAGAGAGAAACTCGTTCACCATCATACAAACACAGCTGAGGGCCAAACGCAGAGATGCTGCACAAAACCTGCTTCTTGCTGGGCCCATAATTCAATTCCTGGGGGTGACACGAGTTAAAAATGCAAACCTCAGGGACGGCGCGAGGCAGGCACACAGCCCACGCCGTGGACAGGGCCGGCGGGCCACCTCTGTGGCCTTGAACTACGGAACCAAGCCAGCAACAGCTGTGGACGGAGAAGGCTGGGCACTGCCCACAGGAACCAGCAACGTAGCAAGGAACACAACTCCAGCTCTGAACTCAAGCAAGATTTTTAGTGCTTGTTTAAGCCCATTTCAAGGATCTGCTCAGCTGAGGCCTAGCTCAGGAGAGATAATAAGAGACCAACGCAAGAGAAAACTCTGTCCGCACAGCCCCTGCTCCATGGGGGCGTGGAGCCTGTAAGGAAAGGAATGTTCTCTGATAGAAGGATGCTTTTTTCACAGATAGTAAAGAGGAGATTAAGTGGGAGACCCTTCTGGAAACCCTAGAGGAACCAGAATTGACAAAACCTCAACCGCGCTCATCACAAAAAGAACAATTTGGGCAACAGTTCCCGAAGTTTTCATTCCAAGAGGAATGGAGGAAGACAAGGAGGACACAGAGTAAAGTACGGAGGACGGCAGCAAGGAGGAGAGGGGCCCTCACCGGGCCGCACAGCCCCCCGGGGCTCCGGTGTCACCGCCAGCATTCCCCACCCGGAAAGCCCACTCTGGACGCCTGTTTAAGCAGCCCTGGTCTGCAGGCTACGAAGAGTTATTGTTCAAGAAGTTCCCCCAAACATAATAGAGCATTTCTCGGTGCACTAGATGTCAGAGCCCTGAATCCCAGCCCTGCCCCGATGGCTGCCCGCCCCCCACCTCCTCTCCCACCCACACATTGAAAAGGCTGGACCCAAATTCAGTGAGCACATAACCTATCTCGTCTTTCTCACTCCAATATCCTCTCATTCTAGGTGCTTCCACCGTGCAGATTATGTAACTGTGGACACTACCATCGTTTTCTTTTAGGATGAGAAAAGAGTCGCAATGCAGGGAAATACACTAAAATTTGAATCCCCGTGGTACTATGAACACCAAAGTGAGGGTCAGGCTTCGCGGAACGGTTAAGAATACAGACCCCAGAGCCGCCTTCATTCTCTCATCTGTAAAATGGGAAGAATAATAAAAGTCTACTTTACAGGGTAGTCATGAAGAATAAACGGGTTTCTGTAAAGCACTTAGAACGAAATGTGGCACCAAGCCCTAGGCGTTCAAATGAAAATACAGAACTGTTCTAGCCACCATCAGGAAGCAGCTACAAACTACACCCGAGTCGAATCGGAGGGGCGCTGTGCTAGGATGGGGAGCTCCCGAGGCAGCGCCAAAACCCAGCCCCGTTCTCCGAGCTCCCAGGTGAAACAGCTCTCTCACCTGTGTCCCCCGCTGCACACCTCATCACTAACTCAGGCCCGCCTCCTTGGGACCCCTGTGCCTGCGTCCCAGCCCCCTATGCCCCAGGCACTGAGGTCGGTTCCTCCTATTCTAATATTAGAATGTTGTATTCCAGTAGCTTCTATCACCACATCCTAGATACTCTAATGGCTGGTATCACCAGCTAAAATTATAAACATTTTAGCCTAGAACTCAAGACACATCATGATCTGATCCCTTACCTACCCCTATGGTTGATTTATACTGCCGTGTTAGTTTCAAGTGTACAGCACAGTGATTCAGTTATACATATATACATATATATTCTTCAGATTCTTTTCCCTTATAGGTTATTACAAAATATTGAGTATTAGTGCCTTGTGCTAAACCGTAGGTCCTTACTGTTTATCTATTTTATATATAGTAGTGTATATATGTTAATTCCAACCTCCTAATTGATCCCTCCCCCCACCAAAGAATGAAAAGAAATGAGGACAGTTTAAGAGACTTTTGGGACAACGTCAAATGCACCAACATTCGCATTACAGGGGTCCAAGCAGAAGAGGGAGGGAAGGAGCCTGAGAAAATATTTGAAGAGGTAACAGCTGAAAACTTCCCTAACATGGGAAAGAAAACAGTCACCCAAGTCCAGGAAGTGCAGACAGTCCCACACAAGATGAACCCAAGGAGGAACATGCCAAGATACATAGTAATGGAATTGACAAAAATTAAAGACAAAAAGAAAATATTAAAAGCAACAAGGGAAAAGCAACAAATAACATACAAGGGAATCTCCGTAAGACGATCATCTGATTTCTCAGCAGAAACTCTGCAGGCCAGAAGGGAGTGGCATGATATATTTAAAGTGATGAAAGGGAAGAACCTATGACCAAGAATACTCTACCCTTACCTACCTTCCTAATCTTACTTCCTACTGGTTCCTTCATGCCTCCTTCATGCCCACCTGAGCCCCACCCTCTATGCCAACCCTACCATCTCCCACAGTGGTGCTTCTGGCCTGGCGTGTTCGACCTGCCTGTGGTACCCGCCTCCAAAGCTGGACATCCCCCCAGTCTTCAAGGACTGGCTCATGCTTTAACACAACCTCCCTCTTCTCCCCCAAATGGAATTAATGTCTCCATTTCCGAAGTGACACAGCTTTCAGGTCTCTACAGGGAAGGCAGAGGAGTGTCCTGTCAGGAGTTTGAATCCCAGCTCTGCCACTTACTAGCTGAACACCGCTGGGTCAGAAAACTAAAATCCCTGAACCAATCTCACCATGGTGAGCAGGAGAAGTGGGCATAATATATGGAAAAATTCTTGGTTTAAATTCTCCTCGCCTTCCCTCTCTCGTGAAATTTATTACTTCTCTAAATTTTATTGCAGTAATTTAGGCTTGTAAGTTCTCTTCCTACTAACGATGTAAGTTCCCTGAGTGCAGTATTTTTGTCTTTCTCAAAGGAACAAGCACAAGGCCTGACGCGTAGTGACAGCTAAACGAAAATGTACTGAGTGGATGCAAAGGTGGACCATTTTACACTTGCTCTTTCTATTATTTTTTATGGCTTTTTTTTAACATCTTTATTGGAATGTAATTGCTTTACAATGTTGTGTCAGTTTCTGCTGTATAACAAAGTGAATCAACTATACATATACATATAACCCCATATCTCCTTCCTCTTGCATCTCCCTCCCACCCTCCCTATCCCACCCCTCTAGGTGGTCACAAAGCACGAAGCTGAACTCCCTGTGCGATGCAGCTGCTTCCCACTAGCTATCTATTTTACATATGGTAGTGTATATATGTCCATGCCACTCTCTCACTTCATCCCAGCTTAACCCTTAACCCACCCACGTCCTCAAGTCCATTCTCTACTGCGTCTTTATTTCTGTCCTGCCCCTAGGTTCATCAGAACCGTTTTTTTTTTAGATTCCATATATATGTGTTAACATATGGTATTTGTTTTTCTCTTTCTGACTTCACTCTGTATGAAAGACTCTAGGTCCATCCACCTCACTACAAATGACTCAATTTTGTTCCCTTTTATGGCTGAGTAATATTCCATTGTATATATGTACCACATCTTCTTTATCCATTCATCTGTTGATGGACACTTAGGTGGCTTCCATGTCCTGGCTATTGTAAATAGAGTTGCAATGAACATTCTGGTACATGACTCTTTTGGAATTATGGTTTTCTCGTGGTATATGCCCAGTAGTGGGATAGCTGGGTCGTATGGTAGTTCTATTTTTAGTTTTCTGAGGAACGTCCATACTGTTCTCCATAGTGGCTGTATCAATTTACATTCCCACCAACAGTGCAAGAGGGTTCCCTTTTCTCCACACCCTCTCCAGCATTTACTGTCTATAGATTTTTTTGATGATGGCCATTCTGACTGGTGTGAGGTGATACCTCATTGTAGTTTTGATTTGCATTTCTCTAATGATTAGTGATGCTGAACATCCTTTCATGTGTTTGTTGGCCATCTGTACATCTTCTTTGGAGAAATGTCTATTTAGGTCTTCTGCCCATTTTTGGATTGGGTTGTTTGTTTTTTTGATACTGAGCTGCATGAGCCGCTTGTTTATTTTGGAGATTAATCCTTTGTCAGTTGCTTCATTTACAAATATTTTCTCCCATTCTGAGGGTTGTCTTTTCGTCTTGGTTATGGTTTCCTTTGCTGTGCAAAACCTTTTAAGTTTGATTAGGTCCTATCTGTTTATTTTTGTTTTTATTTCCACTTCTCTAGGAGGTGGGTCAAAAAGGATCTTGCTGTGATTTATGTCACAGAGTTTCTGCTTAAGAGAAATTAAGGAAACACTCCCATTTACCATTGCAACAAAAAGAATAAAATACCTAGGAATAAACCTACCTAAGGAGACAAAAGATCTGTATGCAGAAAACTATAAAACACTGATGAAAGAAATTAAAGACAATACAAACAGATGGAGAGATATGCCATGTTCTTGGACTGGAAGAATCAACATTGTGAAAAGGACTCTACTACCCAAAGCAATCTACAGATTCAATGCAATCCCTATCAAACTACTAATGGCATTTTTCCCAGAACTAGAACAAAAAATTTCACAATTTGTATGGAAACACAAAAGACCCTGAATAGCCAAAGCAATCTTGAGAAAGAAAAACAGAGCTGGAGGAATCAGGCTCCGTGACTTCAGACTATACTACAAAGCTACAGTAATCAAGACAGTATGGTACTGGCACAAAAACAGAAACATAGGGCTTCCCTGGTGGCGCAGTGGTTAGGAATCCGCCTGCCAATGCAGGGGACATGGGTTCGAGCTCTGGTCCGGGAAGATCCCACATGCCACGGAGCAACAAAGCCCGTGCGCCACAACTACTGACCCTGCACTCTAGAGCCTGCGAGCCCAACTACTGAAGCCTGTGTGCCTAGAGCCGGTGCTCTGCAACAAGAGAAGCCACAGCAATGAGAAGCCCATGCACCGCAATGAAGAGCAGCCCCCGCTCGCCGCATCTAGAGAAAGCCCACACGTAGCAATGAAGACCCAACGCGGAACAGGATAGACAGCCCAGAGATAAACCCATGCACATATGGTCACCTTATCTTTGATAAAGGAGGTAAGAATATACAATGGAGAAAAGACAGCCTCTTCAATAAATGGTGTCGGGAAAACTGGACAGCTACATGTAAAAGAATGAAATTAGAACACTCCCTAGCAACGTATACAAAACTTAAGATCTTTCTATTATTTTTAATCATTCCCCCATTTTTATCTATATCGTTGTCAATGACAGCAACCATCCCATGAATTTAGTATAGACAACCAGATGGTTCTGAGGGAGACACTCAATTCTGAGTCTTGAATGACTCAATTCCATTCATTCACATTTGCTTATTTTTTACTGGTTCCTTCACGGACCCTACTACCAGAAAGCACTGTGCCTGACACTCTGTGGCCTACAGAAGGACAGAATTCCTGCTCCCAAATATACCCACTGGCAATGTGAGGCCATTTTAACAGACCTCACCAATGTAACCAACTGGGGTGTTTTGTTTGTCTTTAAAAAAAAATTTGAAAATCATCATCCTGAAAAGGAATATTTTATTCATGCCGGTTTAAGTAGTGACGGGAAAATATTCAGTACTCAGAATGGAATGAAAAAAAAGAAAAAAACTGTCAGCATGAATTTCCAAAGGCATCTGGAAAACTGGCAAAAGAATTAAAAATATGAAAGCAACCGGTGATCCCAGCTGGGGTGAAACTGCCTTCCTGTGGAAACCCTGAATAGAAAATAAGATTCTAAGATGAATTGCTTAATGCATTTTCTTTATATATGTTACCAATCCTAAGACTGCTTTAGGAATTCCCAAAGACAATCCTCTGGAAAGTTCATTTACATAGTGATTCCAATTGATTCAGGGCAAAGCAAACCTACAACTTGTCCCCAGGGCCCCAAAGGCTTTAAGTTCATGTATTGGATTTTGTATTGAGAATAACAAGAATCTCAGCAGAAATGTGACTTAGAACAGAAGTTAAATCTTCCCCCTATACCCACTATGATCAAAAAGACTGAGATTCCAACACACCACACCTGAGAACAGGGCTTCGCACTCTTAGCAGAAGAGAATGAATGATGGCCCAACACACCCACTCTGGAGGCAGCCAAAACTGATCGTGAACCAACCCCTGCAACTCGGTGCCAGATTTTGAGCCCATTAGTGACCCCCAACTGAACCCCACCAATTTAATTCATACAGTTAAGACTACGTAAGACAGCATTCCATAGTCACGTACAGAGTACATGCTGAATCTATGGGCTGGAAGGACACCCGGTGGGCAAAGCTGGACCCACATTTCAGACCAGGATCACACTAGCTGTGTGACCCTGGGCAGGTCACTCAACCTCTCTGGGCGTCTGTTTCCTCATGTGTCACTTACACATTGGACCAGATGCTCTTGCTCTCACGTAACCTGAGTGTCAGGGGACCAAGAGACTGGAAATACATGAGTCTTCAGAAGCACTTCCGGAGGCTGTGCTTGCCCTGGCCTTGCCCTCTTAACCCATTTCACTCTAGCATATTGGGCCCTGTTCTATCCCTGACTAGTTGTGTGATCCTGGGCAACAGGCTTCGCTTTTCTGCGCCGGGTTTTTATTTTCCTCTACAAAACATGGGATTAAGCTGTATCTAGGTCCCTTCTAGCTCTAGAATTCTACTTATTGGAGAAATCCCTTCCACTGGGGAGTAAAACAGAGGCTCTGAACCACTTTATCGTTTTTCAGCCCCTTGGTGCAAATCACCAGAAGGAGGACTATAAAAATTCTGCATCGGCTTTGAAAACGGACAGGCCACAGGGGACAAGTGCTTTATAAAATGTCATATACAGTATAAACATTATATCTCCTCCAGCAAAGCCGGAACAATCTATTGGTTACACCTGTGACTCAAAATGATATCTCATCCAGGACCACCGGCACCTCCCAAAGTTCAAGTCACTGTGGACGGCAGCAGGGTGCATCCCACAACCAGCGTTAAAATCACTTGCAAGAAAAGTGGCCTACTCGCTGGGGCTCTGGGAGATCTACTACCAGTACGGATGCTGAATTCACCCCCCTCCCTTGGCCCAACTCCACATCCCCCAAAAAAGCAGAAGACCACAGGTAACGATTCAAAGCCACGGATTGCGTGACCACTTTGCTCTCAGCCTCTTCCCCAAGAAGGAAAGGGCTTGAGACAGAATAACAGTTGACAAGGACACCAGGGTCAAGAAGGACAGTCTCCTTATAAATAAAACTTTCAAACTCACGGCCATTAACACTCACCCGAAATAACTGGACGGGAGCCGACCAGGAAAGGGCATGTTACTAAAACCGGCCCTTCAGCCTCCAAGAGGCTCAGCAGAATGACTGCTGATGTGGGGAGAGGAGGAAGGCAGGTCTGGTTATTGTGCCAACGCACCGGGAGGCACAGTAACTAGGTCACGTTCCCACTCGGGCGTGGACGAAGCCACTCGGCTGCTTGGTGCACCGGGCAAAGCCGGGTCGTGCTGTCGTGCTCAGCATCTCTCGGGGAAGCCTGAGGAAGGCACTTCTGGCCACACCCTCCCCAGGGGAGCAGTATCGGGACATTTCTCCGTATCCTGAAGAGCCTGTCCCCAGAGCAGCGCCAGAATGTAGCTAGAGGTCTAAGCCACGGCTGACACGGCATGAAACACACATGAAACATGCACGTGGCAGCACCCCTTCCACCCAAAGCCTCAGCTCGCTTCGGAACCACACACTGGAGCTGACTGAACAAATAAAGAGCCCCTTCTCTAGCCGGAGGATGTTGCCTCCTCAGCCAGATCCTGCAGAAGGAAACCACACGGACGAGAAGCCCCTTCGGTGAAACGCAGCCACGTCTCCCTGGCACGAAAATCATGCAGACTTAATGGAAATCTTGGCAATTGCATCACAAGCTTCACCTTTCTCGGGGCTCATCATGCATTTTCCTCCAACAACAGAGTTTTCGGGAGAAGCCGGGGAGCATGGAAACACACTCCATTCATGCCAGAGCCTGGGGCTTCCTCAGGCGTGAGGTTTCTCTTTTCACAGCAGACAAACCTCTGCGTTGGCACGGCTTATCTGAAAAATGGTTGGAACCTCTGGCCCTAGGCGATCCCAGAGCCGCTGACGTGCCCCCCGGAAGCCTTGCAAGTGTGTGTTTTTCACGGTGTATTAATTCAAGCGGCACGTTAGATGAGATGTGTTCTAATTTTTGCTTTTAACCCCTGCAGTTAGCGGATTGGCCCCTTTCCTTTGGCCTCTGAAGAGCACAGAGCAGAGCACAAGCACAGAGGGAAAGAAGGCACCCCAGAACGTCCCAGGGCTTTCTTCCCCTCTGCTTTTACCCAGTTTTACTGACACCATTTATTTGCAGACAAAGGACCTAGAAGCTGGAGTCTGGGGAAAAAGCGGAAAGTGAGAAAGCTTGGAAGTTTCAAGGTTGACACATGTAAGATTCTACTGTCACCAGGAAGGCTGAGAAGTCTCCTGCCAATGCGGAGGGGAAAACAACCCAGTGCCCCAAAATATCAGTGAAGGAGCCACTGTCTACAGACATCACTGGAGAGTGAACATCTCCTGAGAATCACTGCTCCGACCACAAAGAGCACTGGCCCCAGGTGAGATGCTAAGTGGCGGGTGCCAGAAAGGAGGGACGCTCTAGGGAGGAACAGAAAAGTAAATATCTGAGGTTTCTTCTCTCCCACGAGAAGCTCCATTGCCTCACTCACTCAATGAAAGCAACTCGTTATGGGAACGGAGGCGGGGTGAGGGGAGGCAGGTGTGAAAGAGGAGAGATTTTTTTTTTTTGGACCTGTGGCACAGCAAGCAGGATCTTAGCTTCCCGACCAGGTATCAAACCTGCGTCCCCTTCAGTGGAAGCGCGGAGTCTTAAATACAGAACCGCCAGGGAAGTCCCAAAAGAGAGATGGTTTTATGGCCCAATTTTTTTTAAATGAATAAAATATTTTAGAACTTACCCTCCAACAGATATAGCTGGAATTTACTAAGCAATTATTATGACATTGTAAGATAAACGCATGTAACTTTTAGAAAGAGCTTACAATCTATACATATATTTTCTAAGCTCTCAATAAGGTAGCTATTATATACTATGTCTATAATGTGTATATATGTCAAAACATGGAAGAACATTATGATCCTGAGAATGGTAATAATTGTAAAATGAAACATGTGAGGGTAAGGTTATCTTCTTAGTTCCTTCTTATTTCATTAAAGTATTAAACCAGTCTATTATATGTAAGTTGTACATAAAATTCCTTTTTCTGATTACTAATATCTGATTAGCATAGAAAATCTAGGAAGGACTTCCCTGCAGGTCCAGTGGTTAAGACTCCGCTCTTCCAATGCAAGCGGTACGGGTTCAATCCCTGATCGGGGAACTAAGATCCCACATGCCATGCAGCACGGCCAAAAAAGAAAAAGAAAAAAAAAGAAAATCTAGGAAATACAGCAAGGCAAGGAGAAGAAAATTAAAGTTATTTGTCATTTCCACACCCAAAGATGAGCACTCTCATTATAACTGACGTAGCTACTTCCAGCTCTCTCCCTCTGCATATAATCACAAATGCTCTTCCACAAAATTGGGGTGTTACTTGATAGCTTCTTTTTCACATTAAACAGGATATCTTCTACCCACACCCTTAAATGATATTCTGCATCATGAGTTAAGTCTGCAGTGTGTTGCATTCTATCGACGTGCCACAGTTTATTTTGTAAATTTTGTATTATTAAATGAGTTGTTTCCAACTCATTTACTATAGGAAATCAATTACTACAGGAAATACTAGTGCATAGATGGATAGATGACAGATCGATCGATAGACAGATAAACAGCTTTCTTTTTTGTAAAATCTTTATTGAACTATAATTCACAATTCACCAACTTAAAGTGTACAATCCAATGGTTTTAGAATACTTATAGAATTGCCCAATGATCACCACAATCAATTTGAGAACCTTTTCCTCATCCCCCCAAAAAATCCCATGCCCTATAGCAGTCGTTCTCCATATCCCCTCGAGCCCTCCCACCCACAGTCCTAGGCAACCACTAATTTGCGTTCTGTCTCTACAGATGTGGCTATTCTGGACGTTTCACATAAATGGAATCATACAACATGCAGTTTTTTTGTGACTGGCTTCTTTCACTTAGCCTAACGTTTTCAAGGTTCAACCTTATTGTAGCATATATAAATACTTCATTCCTTTTAAATGGCCAAATATTATATCATAGTATGGATATACGACGTTTTGTTTACCCATTCGTCAGTTGATGAACATTTAGGTTATTTTCTCTTTTTGGCTACTATGAATAATGCTGCTATGAACATTCATGTACAAGTCTTTCTGTGGACACATATTTTCACTTCTCTTGGATATACATCTAGGAGTGGAATTGTTGGCTCATATGGCAGCTCTATCTTAACCTTTTAAGGAACTGCTATCCTGTTTTCCAAAGAAGCTGCACCACTCTGCATTCCCAACAGCAGCGTGAGAGGGTCCCAATTTCTCCACAACTTCACCAACACTGTTGTCATTTGTCTTTTCATTATAGTCATACTAGTGGGCATGAAGCGGTATCTCACTGTGAGTTTGGTTTGCATCTCCCTGATAGCTAATGATGTTGAGCATCTTTTCATGTGCTTATTGGCCATATGTATATCTTCTCTGGAGAGGTGTTTATTCAGATCCCTTGCCCATTTTTAACTGAGTTGTCTTAATTATTGAGTTATATTTTAGACAGAAGTTCCTTACCAGATTTGCAAAAAAAAATTTCCCATGCTTTGGGTTGTCTTTTCACTGTCTTGATGGTGTCCTTTGAAGCATGAAAGCTTTTAGTTTTGATGAAATGCAATTTATCTATTTTGTTATTGTTGCCTGTGCTTTGGGGGTCCTAATAAAACACTGCCTACTCCAAATCATGAAGATATATGCCTACGTTTCTTTCTAAGTGTTTTACATAGTTTTAGCTCTGATATTTAGGTCATGGATCCATTTTAAGCTAATTTTGTATACAGTATGAGGTAACGATCCAAATTCATTCTTTTGCATGTAGATATCCAGTTGTCCCAACACTATTTGTTGAAAAGACTATTCTTTCCCCCCCATTAAATTGTCTTAGCACCCTTGTCAAAAGTTAATAGACTGTAAACGTGAGGGTTTACTTCTGGACTCTTAATTCTAGTTCATTGATCTAAATATGTCTGTTTTTACGCCAGTACCACACTGTCTTGATTATTGTAGTTTTGTCGTAAATTCTGAAAGCAAGAAATGTGCATGCTCCGACTTCATTCTTTTTCAAGACTGTTTTGGCTATTTTAGGTCCTTTGCATTTCCATATGAATTTTAGGATCAACTTGTGAATTTCTACACAGGGGGCAGCTGGGATTTTGATAGGTATTGTATTGAATCTGTAGACAAATTTGGGGACTTTGGGGACTTCCCTGGTGGTGCAGTGGTAAAGAATCTGACTTCCAATGCAGGGGACGCAGGTTCGATCCCTGGTTGAGGAACTAAGATCCCACATGCTGCAGGGCAACTAAGCCCGAGCGCCACAACTACTGAGCCCGAGTGCTCTAGAGCCCGTGCGCCACAACTAGAGAGAAGCCTGCGCACCGCAACGAAAGATCCCACATGCCACAACCAAGACCCAACGCAGCCAAATAAATAAATATTTTTTTTTAAAAAATTGGGGGACTTTTGCTACATTAACACTATTAAGTCTTCCAGCCATTAATACAGAATGTCTTTCCATTTATTTATGTCTTCTTCGTTAATTTCTTTCAGTATTTTGTAATTTGCAGCATATGAGTCTTCCACTTCTTTGGTAAAATTATTCCTATTTTATTCTTTTTGATGCTAAATGGAATTGGTTTCTTAATTTCATTTTCAGATGGTTCATTGCCAGAATGTGGATATACAACTGATTTTTGTATACTGATCTTGTATCCTACAACCGTGGTGAACTCATACATTGGTTCTAATTGATTTTTAGTGGATTCCTTAGGATTTGCCCTCTACAAGATCATGTCATCTGCAAATAAAGACAGTTTTACTCTTCCTTTACAATCTGGATGCTTTTTATTTCTTTTTCTTGCCTAACTGTCCTGTCTAGAACCTCCAGTACAACGTTAAATGCAAGTGGCAAGAACAAACATCCTTGCCTTGTTCCTGATCTGAGGGGAAAGCTTTCATTCTCTCACCATTAAGTATGATGTTAGCCCTGAGAGTATAATTCCTAACTGTACTTGTCACGCAAAGATAAAAAGGTAACACCGATTCATAAGAGATCCTAAATACAACCATTTCCTAATATGCAATATCTTCAAATTTTTTCCCTAAACCAATTTCAACAGTCTTTGTACTTGTACTAGGTAGGAAAAGCACAGTGACGTGTTAAAGAAAATCTCAAGTAATTCTCAAGTTCAAGAAGACTTGAAATGGACAGATTTAATGAAATTCAATGCCTGTGTCTGGTGAAATAAACAACTGCTAATACAAAGCCCAAGCAGCCCGCATGAAGTTAAAGTCAATTTGACGTTTCCCTGAGTTGTCAGCTACTCAATTCCCTGCAGAAAGGAAGACTTTATTCTGAGCATGTTCTGAAATTCTGTGTCAATTTCCACTTTATTCTGAGCATGTTCTGAAATTCTGTGTCAATTTCCCTGCTTGAATGTTCCCTGAGTTCTCATTCTGCTGCTCTCCAAAATTAGTTCTACCACAAAAGGCTAAAAAAAAACATTTGGCAAGATCTAGTCTAATTGTATTTAAATCTCTAAATCCTAGAACAAAGAGGGATTTGACAGTTACTTAACTTGATTATTTAGTCATACCAAATACTTCAGATTAAAAACTACACCCTGAAACCTGGATTATCCAGTTTGACCCCTAAACAAATTGTATGAGAGCAACATCTTCGTTAGCCAGGACACATACACAGAGGTACAGGGGGAAACATCTGGACTTCAAAAGACCTGGCCTCAAATCCCAGATCTTTCCATTCTTACCTGTGCATCCTTGGGCAAGATACTTATCCTCTCTGTGCCAACTGTTAAAAAAAATTTAAGGATAAAACTCCTTCCTTGGGGCTTCCCTGGTGGTGCAGTGGTTGAGAGTCCGCCTGCCGATGCAGGGGACACGGGTTCGTGCCCCAGTCCGGTAGGATCCCACATGCTGCGGAGCGGCTGGGCCCGTGAGCCATGGCCGCTGAGCCCGCGCATCTGGAGCCTGTGCTCCGCAACGGGAGAGGCCACAGCAGTGAGAGGCCCGCCTACCGCAAAAAAAAAAAAAAAAAAAAACTCCTTCCTTGCAGGGAGGCTGTGAAGATTACGTATTACTCATAAAGTGCCTGGAACACAGTAGGTGCTATTATTACTAGTAGTAGTAGAAGTATTTCTTAACTAAACTGTTCAGGAAATGGAGTAGTCTGGTCCACTCTAATTTCTGATTTTCAAACTTGTGTGGCTGAAAACCCTTCTCAACAATATTAGTATTGTTCATCTACGGTAGACAGACAGGTACATTACGGTAGACAGACAGGTATTACGGTAGACAGACAGGTACATCTTCCATTTCATTTCTGATACTATGTAGACAGTAGACAGTAGCATTACGGTATTACGGTAGACAGACAGGTACATCTTCCGTTTCATTTCTGATACTATGTCAGTGACCAAAAAGTGTGTCAGGCTCATCCACAAGAAGTTCAGAAACTGGTATAAATGAACGAGATACACACCATAAGGCTGTGATGTGCGTGATCGTTACACAGTCTTATAGAGATAAAGGTGCAGGATACTGGGCTGGCTATACAGTGAGTGACCTGGCACACATCCTAAAACGTGGTTTTCATTAATACGTTCCAAATATGAGCTTAGGCAACTGTTGTTTGCCTGTTTTCCTTAAAAGGGGAGCAGAGGAAAAGAGGCAATGAACTGAAAGCTTTACTCTTACCTTGTATCCCCCAAAAGGCCACGTCTACACTCTGGAAACTAATCAGCAATGGCACTGCCAAACCCCTCCCTTCTCCCACATTAGCATCCTCCCAACCCCGGCTAATTGGCACATCTGAAACTGTCCAATCAATGAGCCAATGAGGACGTACCAGCACCGAGAAGGGGAAGCCAGGCTGCTCCTGGACACCACACCATAAGCTTCAGAAAACTCAGGCTGAGATTCTAATCAATTTGGAGAGGTTTGCTCTGTCTTCTTTGAAGCCTTCTTCTAGACAGTGTATTTTTCTAGCTGTGAAAATTGTACGCACCGGGCTTCCCTGGTGGCACAGTGGTTAACAATTCGCCTGCCAATGCGGGGGACACGGGTTCGAGCCCTGGTCCGGGAAGATCCCACATGCCGCGGAGCAACTAAGCCCGTGAGCCACCAACTACTGAGCCTGCACTCTAGAGCCCACGAGCCACAGCTATGGAGCCCGCAACCCACAACTACTGAAGCCCACGCACCTAGAGCCCGTGCTCCGCAACAAGAGAAGCCACCGCAGTGAGAAGCCCGTGCACCACAACGAAGAGTAGCCCCCGCTCGCTGCAACTAGAGAAAGCCTGTGCGCAGCAACGAAGACCCAATGCAGCCAATAAATAAATAAATAAAATTTTTTTAAAAAAAAGAAAATTGTAGGCACCTGACAACAGTTCCTGTCTCAAAAAGCTTAGCATGTTGGCACGCAGGGGTAAAAAGCAAGGGGGAGGGGCTCTGTCCACCGGGCAGCAGTTATTAAGAGAAGAACTAAACCCAGTACCCAGTTTGTACTCATTCCACAATCACAGCCAGGACACCTCCCCTGGTCCAGGTGCTGGGCTTAGCTGAGCCACGAAGACAACACAAAACAATTAAGCCAGCATAAAATGCCTACTATATGCAAACAGCACGCAGGCATGCACACACACACACACACACACGTGTGCATGCCCGGACGCAGGGCTGTCTTGTAATTAGCAAAGTCAGCCAGAGAAAACCATTCATCAACAACTAAAAATCATCAGGCAACAAGAGAAATAAATCCAACAATAATCTGGCAAATAGGGGCTCCTCCTCCACATGGTCTCCTGAAATAAAAGTTGTCCCGTCAAAGCACACAGCCAGGCTGAAGGCCACGTGGTCATAAAGCACAGAAAACTACACCCAGTCCCCAGTGCACTCCTTCCTCACCTGTCTCCCGCAGCTCTTGACAGGGAGAATTGGTGTTGAATGAGCACTTACGCTGTAGCAGGTGCTGGCTAAAGACTTTATGTGTCAGTGCACTTAATTCTCACCACAGCCAGAGACAGGGTCCCCAACTACTACACTCCCGGGCCTCCCTGAGATCTGGATAACGAATCAGAAGTAGGACAAGAAGAAGGAACACTGAGGTCATTTTTATTCATTTCACAGGAGAACATACATGTATTTCTGTCCCCTAAGTTAGTTTAGCATCTGGAATCCCAACGCAACCTTGCAAAGAGCCCCAATGTGCAACGCACAGAAGCTCCGGGAGGTGGCACTGACCCCGCCACCTTGCGCGGTGTGGCCCTGGAGAAGGCCCCCAGCTGACCCTTTGGGGGCCTTCTGCTTTCTCAGCCTGATCAAAGAACCAGATGTTCGCCAGGCCCTCTCCAGAGTCAACGTGCTGAAGCTTGAAAATCTAAGACGTCCTCGAATGTGCTCACGGCCACACGAGTGAGGACTGCAGGACACAGCCCTGGGCTGGGCCTGGTTGCCAGAGGGATGGGGTGACGTGATCCACCATAAAACCTGATGTTGTTCTACTTCTTCTGATCCGCCATTGAAGAAATGCTACCCCAGACCTCTCCTTGAAGTGTTCACATTTTCATCACATTTGGCCAAGTCCAGCTGTGCGCACACCAGGAAGGGGGTGGCATTAACTCTGTGACTCCGTAAGTCGCCGATCCCATTGTTAGTGCTCCATGTATGTACAAACCTGACCTCCTTTTACAATGACTTTAAAGGCACAGCGGGTTCTTTTCACTTCCACCTCCTTTTTATTTCTTTAAGTCTAATGGGAAGAGGAAGGCTTTCAACAAAATCTAAATGGATGAAATTCATAAGATGCACCAGCGACTTCACACAGGTAGTACCTAGTATTGTTTCCACCGGAACCTCTTACCATTCATTTTAACCCCAAAGAGATGGATAAATGCCCAACTAGCCAATTATATCACTACTGACTATGTGAGCCTTCAATGAGTTGAGAAATGCTCTTTTAAAGTATGTTGATCCGGATGCAAAAATCAATCCATGTTATAAGGGCAGCAATCACACGAGAGCAGACGTGCCATTATCTCACCTGCTTCTGAAAGGAAGGATTTTTTGGCCTCCTTTCTGTGGTCAAACTGAATCATTATTACATAAAAGAGGCGACAAGTGTGACTGAAACCCTGAAGCACCATGAACCGTTAGCTCGTATTTGAAATCGTGTATCCACTTAATCAGAAGCTGAAGCAGTATCATGGTCCGTGCTCTGCAGGATTCAAACCCGAGGAAGAAGAGGTTCATCTGAAACCCTGAAATCAGAGCTTTCCCCTTCCTCTTGACCCCATTCCCGTCCCACTCCCTGTTACAGTTATGCAGGCCAAACACACTTATTAACACATCCACCTTCTCCCATCATGCCTTGCAACCAAAGCCCTGAGACCCTGCAGGTCTTACATCAGAGAAAACCCACAGGAGCAAATGCCTCCCTTTTTCCAGTTCTGAGGAATCATGTAGCAAATATCATGAAAGAGTCCCTTCTAATTGCTCCTTGAGGAGAGAAGTAATGGGGACTTTTTCATTTCGGATTTTTGCTTTTGTTTTTTAGTTTTTTATTTTATATTGGAGTAGAGTTGATTTACAATGTTGTTAGTTTCAGGTGTACAGTGAAGTGATTCAGTTACACATATAGATATATCCATTCTTTTTCAGATTTTTTTCCCATGTAAGTTATTACATAATATTGAGCAGAGTACCCTGTGCTGTACAGAAGGTCCCTGTTGATTATGTATTTTATAGATCATAGTGTGTATATGTGACTTTTTCATTTTGTATCCATAGGGCCTGTAATATAGTAGGGTGGTGTGTGTGTGTGTGTGTGTGTGTGTGTGTACACACACACACACACACACACATATATATACACACACACACACACACACACACACAAGGAGCTGCAGTCTTACCTCTTTTCAATTTGATACCCCGAATAGTATTTCTGGCTACTCTCTGACTTAGCAACTGCCAGGAAACTTATCAATCCCTGCCTTTCATATGCAGGGAACGACATCTCAAAATGACACCCCCTTTTTTCAGGGTCTCCTAAAGGATTCACGCCGATCCATCTACTTGACGACCCATTTTTTTGAACAATCTCTCACTGGGAGTCAGAGGTATCATATTTGGCCATGAATCAGAGTGGCAAAAACAGGCCCCAAATGAAGCGATGTCGGCTACCATTTACTAAGCATTTGGTATATACCAGACACTATGCAAATAAAAAAAAATGTACATGAGTCATCTCACCAAAACCTCCAAGCAATCCTATACAGTGTGGGCCATTATTATCCCCATTTTATGAATTACAAATACAGGCTCAGCAGTATACACACACACAGCTGGTGAGGAGGTAAGCTGGGCAGAGAATGCTGTCTCCCCGTCCACAGACCACGACCTACTTACAAGATCCCTAATAATACCAAGAAAGCCAGCAGGCCACAACATTCTAGGAGCACCTCAGATTTTTGCGAAGTAGTGCCTCAGAGATTTTTTTAATACTAAAAGTTGTATGCCCATACCCGGGTAGTGTTCATTACCCAAGATATCACAATATCACAAGGGTTTCCCAAGAATCCAATGAACTTCAGTATTTGATAAACCTTAACAACTAGCCCTAAGAAAATTTTAATCAATCAGTAAAAGACCTTTGATATTAGGCTGAAAGGAGTGGAGAGGAACGTTTTATTATTAAAAGGGATCAGACCTGTTATGTAATTTGCAGAACCCAGCACAAAATGAAAATGGTGGGGGGGGGGGGATCCTTGTTCAAAAAATGTTAAGAATTTCAAGACAGCGGGCAAAGCTCATTAAACGAAGCCTGGGGCCCTCTGAGCGCAGGGCCCCGTGTGACTATGAAGCTTGCACACCCAGGATGCTGGCCCCAGGAGGGGTGGGCGTCCAGGGCCCCAGAGGTCACTCTGGACTCCAGAGCAATGAGGCCAAAAGGACTATGAACTGGTCTGTGAGCTCAGCTACATGTGTCAGACGCTTTCTCCAAAATTAACCACATGCAAAATCAGAATCTCAAACTGGAACGTTAAACAGTTTGGCTCCTAATACCTCTGGATGTGAACTCAATACAAGATCCTGTGTTAACTGCTTCTTATGCTAAGAAGTTGCCTGTGACAACAGGAAAAGGTCATCTTGCATAAAAATCATTAGAGAAACAGATTTTAAAACAGAACCCCGGGCTTCCCTGGTGGCACAGTGGTTGGGAGTCCGCCTGCCGATGCAGGGGACACGGGTTCGTGCCCCGGTCCGGAAGGATCCCACATGCCGCGGAGCGGCTGGGCCCGTGAGCCATGGCCGCTGAGCCTGAGCGTCCGGAGCCTGTGCTCCGCAACGGGAGAGGCCCGCGTACCACAAAAAAAAAAAAACATAACCTGAAAAGAAACAATGAGTAACGTGGCATACTGTGCTGGTACGTCTTTCTTAACAGAGCAGATGTTCAACACGTTTAATATTCCTATTGGCTCTCTCCTGGTGTTTTCCAAGTAATGAAAATATAAAGAAACCATGTGAGGTCCATCATATATGATGAGGTCTTTATTGCACAACTAATAGTCATTTTTTTTAATTAACAAGCCCTGAGAAAAAGTAAATCTGCTCTAACACATTTTTGAAAAGCACTTACAATACATTGCAATGCGAAAACAAAGCTAATTATTTAGTGGGAGCAGAACATCAACAATAAAAAAAAAAGAAAAACCCCTTCAGTGAGGAAAACAGCACTGAACTGGGAGTCAAGAATATCTGTCCCCTTGTCACTCAACTGCCACTAAGAACGAGCTCAACGCCAGGTCATACAGGAGAGCCGGGGCTAGAATCATACTCCTGTACATATTTTAGCCATTTGAGAAAATCAACCAGACTTGGTCTGAATTTCTGGCTATCTGCCTGTGTTTTCCACGACCTTTTGCTAATGGATATCTATGCTATAAATGATGTGTATTTTTTTAAGTTCCAAAGCATTTTGTTTGCCAGAACCCTGAGGTGAGTGCTCTGTCTTGGCTTGGTTTTGTTCTTTTTGGCAAATAGTCTGATTTAAAATCTCAGGGTTCTCTCGATGTTTTCAATATGATTTTCTTCATTTTGCCAGTACGGAAATTGCCACGTGATAACGAAATCTAACCTCAGCCTGTAACATTGTGAGGAGGCCCACTTCTCTCTCAGCAGAGAGGTTTCTTTTTTTTTTTAAGGGTTTTTTTTTTTTTTTGATGTGGACCATTTTTAAAGTCTTTACTGAATTTGTTACAATATTGCTTCTGTTTTATGTTTGGTTTTTTGGCCCAGAGGCACGTGGGATCTTAGCTCCCTGACCAGGGGTCAAACCTGCACAGCCCTGCATTGGAAGGCAAAGTCTTCACCACCGGACCTCCAGGGAGGACTCCAGCACAGAGGTTTCTGACGAGCCTGAGCCAGGGCACGAATTCCAAGGGGCAGTGTCCTCACCCGCACACTGAACATCATACCACTTCCAGGCTCCAAGCTCCAGAGCAAGTCTCTGATGGGCCCGAGGAGAAGGGTGGCCGCGGCGACATTCTAGAGACTCAGTGACAATGGTCATAACACACAAGGACACAAGTCTCCCTGTCAGAGCCCCCAGGACCACGCCAGGACACACCCTGGAGAAGCCTGCTTCACCCCAGTCAACACAGCTGTGAGCTGGGCACAGCCTTCCAGAAGCTTCTTCAGACAGATCTAGGTCCAAATCGCTGTCCTGTGACTTACGAATCACGTGCCCTGGGACCAGTAAGCTCTCCTCAACTATCAAACAGTACTTAATTGACAGGGTTACTGACGGATTAAATGACCCTTCAAGTGGCCAAGTGGCCAGTGAAAGACCTCAGACCTGGAAGATATTCAAATACTGGTGGCCATTATTAGGTTTTTTCAAGCCACCTCCACACCTTCCCAGGGACACCAGCGACCTCCTCAGAAAACAGGTTGGCAAAAGAAAAGCTGCACATGTTTGCACTCAGGAGGTTTGGCCCAGGTACTGAGAGCAAGGAAAACTTTTACCTCCAAGTCAATGAATCTGGGACTTCGAGACAAAGAGTTTGTTGAATTTTCAAGGAAAGAACATCAGGAAAGACTACTGTAAGTGCCCAGAAATTTCGCATCCCATCATCAGTTCCACAGACATCACACCTTCAGAAGAAAAACAGCACAGTTGCCAACTACCCCTTGGATCGCCCCTGGGTTTGGACACACTAGCATGCAGAAAAAGTCATAAAACTAAGAAAGGCCTGATTGCAAAGAAAAGATGAAAAAAGCCAACTACATATTGCTTCCATGAGTACCTCAAGACTGCAACAAGCCACGTTTGGGGGGAAATTCCAAGATGGAAAATAATAGAAAGTAGAGGTATTTAACAGGATACCACAGGACACAACCAACCGTGGCCGCAAAATGAATAGAAGGGTGTGATGATCCAAATATCACTTCTATTTAGCGTTGGGCCTTCCTATTGAGGAGGACTCTTTTTTGGAGCCTGACGACCAGTTTTCTTTCTCCGAGCGCAGCCCCACGGCGGCCAAGAGAAAGAGGCTGCCAAAGGGAGGAAGCAAGCAAAGCCCCACAGATTAAAAATTCACCGCAGCTAATCCACCGGCTGAGTAAGCCACACGTGGAAAAGTGGTGACGATCTGAAGATGAAATCCAGGGGGAGAAAATACGGGCAGAATGTTCGGAAGAGCTTATCAGTAATGAAAACATTTAGTAAAAGCAAGCTTCCTAACAGACCATGGAGACAATTTTATTACTTGGGATTTTTAACACTGAACCAAACACACTCTCCACCTATTACTCAGGGTGCAAGGCATTGTGGGAAACACCCGGGAGGGAAACCACGTGTGTGAGAATGTCCCCAGTGAGCAGCTCTGAGCTGCACCAGCTGGAGAAAATTCTCACAAAGGAAAAAACCTGCAATGGCTGACCCTCAACAGAATGATTCTAAGACTGGAAAGAACAGAAGCAGAGAAGTCCAAAGTGGGTTGCTTATGTCTGGGGAAACTTGATGGAAGAGAGCAGACTTAAGTGATCTTAAGACCCTGGAAAATCAATGGGGAGCGATGGCAACAGGAAGACCTACAAGAGCAGGACACAGAGGTCAGAACAGGTCTAGCATGTCTGGAGGACACAGCAGGGACCACTCCTCTCATTTGCCACTGAATCTCTAGTTGGTACAGCACCAGCCATAAGTGAGAGCTTAACCACCACTGGTTAAATGAATACACGGCTGCCATCTGGGAAATGGGCCGCTGGAGAAGCTCTACTAGGAAAACAATTCAGTTACCTGCTCTTATGATTCGTCTCCATCTATTATTTCTGATAAAAATTACTTCCCTTCCCTTGGAAACCCCAAAACACTTTGCCCCATGCTTATGTCACCATGTGCTGTGTTAAGAGTTCAGGGGACAAAATTTGCCAACTTATGAAGTCAGTAGAATGTTAGTACAATGATCTAATAGTTAAGGGCACTGGCTTTGGCCCCAGACAGATAACCTAACCTAAGCTCAAATCCCAATTCTTTCACATAGCTCTGTGTGACCTTGGCCAAGTTACTTAACCTCTCTGGGGCTCAGTGTCCTCATCTCTAAAATGGTGATGACAGTGGAACCTATTATATTGGGCTGCTATGAGGATTTACTGTGAAAATTCATGTAAAATACTGTAGTTGGCATAGTGCCTAGCACCTAGTAAGTGCTCAATAAATGGTTGCTATTATTATTATTAAAACTGTATGTTTCCTTTGTCTTACAGAAGCCAGCTTTCTCTTTGGCATAAAGCAGGAGCTCTTTAAGTAATGAAGAATGCTAGATCTTTTCCACTCCTGACTTTTTAGGCAACAGCCCAGCTCACCGTCCCTGAGCCCCAATTCTGGCAAGGCGCCCCTCTTTGCAGCTTCCATCTTGTGTCCCCACCATGCAGCACTATCACACTGAAGTGTAATTACATGTTTGTCCCCCCCAAAAGTTCCCCAGGGACAAGAACCACATTTTGTCTTATCAGCACTTCCGTAGTGCCTGGCACAGAGCAGAATCTCGGTCTATAATATCTGATGATTTTTTTTTTTAAAAGAAAAAACTGTGGAATCAGTCTCACAATTCTCCAAAGTCTTATCTGAAGCCTGACCGAGGCAACTAAATGAAGGCACATTTCCAGATGGCTTTGGCCAGACAAACCCATTGGAATTTCTAGCACCAGGACTAGTTCAAGTTTCCCTCATTCCTATGGGGCAGACCTGGCTTGTAGAGAGGGGCCCAGTTTACTCAGGGTTCAATGAACCCAGAAGTTTTCTGCAGGGTTAGGGCCTGACCCCCTGGCCATGCTAGAAGAGACCTCAAACTCCCAATTCCTGGAAAGCTTTGGAAGGACACCCAGCTCTTAGTACCTTCACGATTAACCAAGCTTTTTGGAGGCCCCTGCATCTACCTGGACCATTCCTGCGATCCTAGGATGAGATCACACTTAGGGAATATATTATACACTCAAAAATTCCTACAGGAAAGGAAGGCCACCAGGAACAGCCTTGAGGGGTGGGGAGAGCGGCCACACTGATCCTGAAGACTCAGAGGCTGCCACGTCCATGCCCCATTGGAACCCTGCCTGGGAGCCTCACCAGCCAAGCAGGGCCCCCAGAAGTCCAAGATGAAGACATGGGCAGAGCTGGGGTGTGGTAAGAGCCCACTTCCTAGTTCGAGAAGGCAACTGCCTTCTCGCTGTGTCCTCATATGGTGGAGGGGGCAAAGGAGTTCTCTGGGGTCTCATTTATAAGGGCACTAATTCCATTTAAGAGGGCTCCACCTTCAATGACTTAATCACCTCCCAAAGCCCAAGGGAGGCAATTTTAACACATGCTACCATGTGGATAAACCTTGAGGATATTATGCTAATATCCACCTCCTAATACCATCACATTGGGTGTTAGATTTCAACACATGAATTTGGGGTGACACAAATATTCAGTCCAGAGTGAACAGTAATTATTTCATGCCATGAAGTGACTGAGAATCTAGGTTCCTGTGTCCTACGCCAACCGAGGGGAGTCAGGCACACTTGGATGTGAATATTTTTTTTACCTCCTTCTTCTCACATAGGTGATTAGCCCATTGGAAGCCTGTTGAGCAGGGTCTCCTGTTGGCACCTGGTTCTGTCCCACTGCTGACTCTGTAGGTGTTTAGAGGTGGTGATGAGAGTAGAGAGGGTAATCATGGCAATAATCCCAATGATGGCATCACCACCAGCACCAAACTAACACAAACTACCGGCACCCTGAAAAACATCGGACACCCACCGCATTCAACAAAGACCACCACTCCTATTTCCAGAGCCGATACTCAACCGGTGTGCAGTGGTCCAATCAGACCAGTTGGTAAAATACTGGAATATCTCCACAGCAGTGAGTGAATAACCACAGCCCCACCCCACCCCCCCAGAGACCCACCCCCAAACGCTGACCGCTGGGGTCTCTCCTGAGATCTCCCCGCCCCCTAGAGGGACTGATGACCCAAGACCCATCCAGCCACCTAGTTCTCATCATCTTCCTTATACTCTTCCATATTTTTTAAATTCTCTACCAGGATGACATGTCCTTTTTATACTTTTTAAAGAATTTTTCCGAACGTACCAATTGCTTAAACACTGAGAACAAAAACAACATACACTTGAACAGGTCTAGATAAAATATACTATGAAACTTTGGGTTTTGCATTGATGCTTTCAGCGTCAAGGCTGACCATGGCCCAACTTCTCGGGAACCGTGCCCAAAAGATGATAGCTAGGTTCCAAAGAGTATGCATGACACCAACATTTATGAGAAAGAACTATTTTAAAGCTATAATCTTTGCAACATAATAATATCTTCTATTTGTATAAAGCCTTACTGCACATACCTTATCTCATTCAGGCCTTACAACAGGTCTGTAATGGAAGCAGGTGTCATTATCCCCACTTAACAAACAAGGTAATCCAGACATAGAGAGGATATGACCAAGGTTCCACACTTCTGAAGCTACAGAGCCAGAACTGAACTCAGATCTCCTGACGTCAACTTCCTCCAAAGGTGTGCTGAGTCAACTCACACGTGCTCACAAGAGCCTCATTCAAGAATTTTGGAGGCTTCCCCCTGGTGGCAGAGTGGTTAAGAAACCGCCTATCAATGCAGGGGAGACGGGTTCGAGCCCTGGTCAGGGAAGATCCCAAATGCCGCGGAGCAACTAAGCCCGTGTGCCACAACTACCGAGCCTGTGCTCTAGAGCCCACGAGCCACAACTACTGAGCCTGCAAGCCACAACTACTGAAGCCTAGAGCCCGTGCTCCACAACAAGAGAGGCCACCGCAATGAGAAGCCCACGCACCACCATTAAGAGTAGCCCCAGCTCGCCGCAACTAGAGAAAAGCCTGCACGCAGCAATAAAGACCCAACACAGCCAAAAATAAATTAATTAATTTAAAAAAAAAGAATTCTGCAATCGGTTGTTAAACCAGGGGTAGCTTTAAGTGGTTCCAGTGGGAGTAGTTACACCATGGAATCAGCAAGGTTACAAACCAGAGCTGGTTGACAGCACACAACGGGCTCCGATGGTCTCCTAACCACACCACATCCACAGAATGAGGACGTACCTTTTTCATCCATCAGTGTTCTCTGTTCCCACTGTCCCCACTAACCAGCTTGTAAGCAGCACGATGGGGGAGAAAGAGCACTGAGTTCAGAGTCAGAAGACGCTCCAACCTCCAAGCGCCACTGAGCAACCTTTTCTCCTGACTCATCTCCTCTCAGAACCTCCATGTTCTTCTCTGTAAAATGAGGGCAATGATTGCTCTCCACTCGCAGGGCTGTCCTAAGGCGCAGCAGGAATCGTGGATGTAAAAGTATTTTGCAAACTGCAAAACACCACAGAGCTGCACAAAACTGTCTGCGAGTACTTCAAAAAATAAGGCACAGAATTACCACATGACCCAGCAACTCCACTTCTGGGTATGAAATGAAAGAACCAAAAGAATTGAAAGCAGGGACTTGAAGAGGGACAGCCATGCTCATAAAGCATTATTCACAAAACCCAAAAGGCAGAAGCAGCCCCAAGTGTTCATCAAGAATGGATAGGGCTTCCCTGGTGGCACAGTGGCTGGGAGTCCCCCTGCCGGTGCAGGCGACGCGGGTTCATGCCCCGGTCTGGGAAGATCCCACATGCCGCGGAGCGGCTGGGCCCATGGGGCATGGCTGCTGGGCCTGCGCGTCCGGAGCCTGTGCTCCGCAACAGGAGAGGCCACAAGAGTGAGAGGCCCGCGTACCGCAAAAAAAAAAAAAAAGGAATGAATAAACAAAATGTGGTCTAGCCATACAATAGAATATTATGCAGCCTTAAAAGGGCAGGCAAAAACCCTGAGGACATTACGCTAAATAAAATACACTAGACACAAAATGACAAAATTGTCTGATTCCACCTATAGGAGATACCTAGAGTAGCTGAATTCACAGAGACAGAAGGCAGAATGGGGGTTGCCAGGGGCCGGAAGGAGGGGAAATGGAGAGTGAGCGTGTAATGGAGATAAAGCTTCACTTTGGGAAGATGAAAAGGTTCTGGAGGTGGATGGTGGTGATGCTTGTGCAACAACGTGAATGTCCTTAGTGCCACTGAACTATAGGCTTAAAAACGATTAAGATGGGGGCTTCCTTGGTGGCACAGTGATTAAGAATCCGCCTTCCAATGCAGGAGACATGGGCTTGAGCCCTGGTCCGGGAAGATCCCACATGCCGTAGAGCAACTAAGCCCGTGCACCACAACTACTGAGCCTGCACGCCACAACTACTGAGCCCATGCACCACATCTACTGAGCCTGCGCTCTAGAACCCGCGAGCCACAACTACTGAAGCCCACGCACCTAGAGCCCGTGCTCGGCAACAAGAGAAGCCACTGCAATGAGAAGCCCGCGCACCACAACAAAGAGTAGCCCCCGCTCGCCGCAACTAGAGAAAGCCCATGTGCAGCAACGAAGACCCAACGCAGCCAAAAATAAATAAATAAATTATTTTATTTTTAAAAAAAAATGGTTAAGATGGTAAATTTTAGGTTATGCATTTTTTTTAACCCCAACTTAAAAACACACACACTCAAATACGAGGTCTTCTAACTCCCAACTGTCAAAGGAGCCAAAAGGGCCCTAAAGACTTAAGAATTGTCAAGATGGTAAATTTTAAGTTATGCATTTTTTTAACCACAATTAAGAAACACACACACCCAAATATTATGTCTTCTATTTCCCAGCTGTCAAAGGAGCCAAGAGGGCCCTAAAAAGTCAACATCAGAGTTTTTTTATCATGACTAGGACCACAAATTCCATTGACACTGGCCATGCTAACGCAGGCAGAGTGAATCCCAGCAGCATCGTTCCTGTACACGACGGCCAGATACAGGCTGTCCCCAACTTTTATACAAGGTCTGCCCCCGAAGTTCATTTTCACCTTTTGGGTGTGGTGGTTGTTCAAGGCATATTTTTTAAGGAAAGTGAAATGTCTCATGGGGGTAAGGAGCCCGCTCACACCTAGAGAAGCCTTGAGTACCAATGCCCAGTGAGGCTGAATTACAGTGTGAATGTCCCAGCCGGGTCCTGGGAGCCGGGGCTGTGCTGGGGGAGGAGGGGAGGGGGGAGGTCACAGAGGCAGTACCACAGCAGCCTCCCTTTCGGAGCCCGGGCCAGTCTAGGACCCAGTTTTGTTTGTTTGTTTTTGGCCACGTAGCACATGGGATCTTAGTTCCACGACCAGGGATCGAACCCGCACCCCCTGCAGTGGAAGCACAGTCCTAACCACTGGACCACCAGGGAGGCGTCAGAACCCAGTTTATTTAATCAGTCGGTCGGCCTGGGATCCTTCTCCCAGTTGCCGCACTTGGCCTTCAACTTCCCAGTTTGGAACTCATTTGCACCTCCCCACTTCCCCCCCCAAAGCTCCAAAACCACAATTACCTACTTTCCTCCCGTCTTCCAGCCAAACTGCTAGTTCTTGTCAGTTTCACGTGGGAGGAAAAAGCACTTTCTTTAAAATCACTTACATCACAGATGGCTGGTCTCTCAACCTATTTCAAGGCATTCGTATCTTCTAATGTTTTAAGGCAAATTTCGAGCAGCCATTTTTATGAAGGTTAAAGAAATGGGAAGAGCCCAGGGGGGCAGGGGGCAGGGGCCCTGGGGTGTCTGCCCCCCCCATCATCCCACCAGACCTCTCCACTTAGCACAGCTTCATTTCCTTCTTGGTTTTTTTCCCACAACACTGTGGGCCTTGGTGGGAGGGGACGGCATTGTGTGCAGGTATCGTATTTGTTGAATATGATACCTTTAGGATTCCACTTACAGCCCCTACTCCAGTTTGGAGTAAAAGCAATTTCAGTGATGTAAGCCGTGGTTCTAAATGTCAGAGAGGGGGCCTCTCAACCAGTAAAAACATTGACTCTGTCCAGTTGGGAAGCCTCTTCTTCCCATGCTCACTACACTGCAGAGGTACCAATAATCTGTGACCCCAGACCTGGTCAGGCCATGGAAAGGTCTAACATGGAGAAGCCAAGATGAGGGATTTCACCCGATTCAGACATGAGCTCTCCGACTGTTTTATCTACATGCTGCAACCTGGGAAATTAAACTTCTGAGATCTCCCACCCTCCATCACACAATCCCTGATGAGGTTATTTTTGAGTAAACTGTTAATGCACGTTCATGCGGTCTATACCTAGACACGTTGCCATTTTTGAAAACTCTAGCATTAACATAAACTCACTACCTAGAGAATTTAAACTCACAAAAGTCAGTGACGTTTTGGAATACTGTAATCAACAAGTTACTTCAGTCCTCCAAGCCAAACGTTATTTTCAATCAGAAACCAACGCAGGTAAGACTGAAGCCATTCCCAGAAAGAAGCACGTTTCAGCTTCAAGAAGGGCCACAGCTGCACCAAGATCTAAGTGCTGTTGGCGACAACAGAAACTGCAGTTAGAAGAGCGTCTTGCACAAGCTGATGTAGAGATAGACTGAAGAAAAAAAAAAAAAGCAGCTCAGGGTGCAGGGAGAGGTGCAGAGAGACAAAGCTGATGAGATAACCCAGGGAGGGGATGAGTCTACGTATGCAGCAAACTAGGTCACTCAACACGCGAGCTGGCCTGGAGGACGTTTGGGACTGAGGCTCTTGGTGAACACCAGCGCCAGGGGAACCAACCAGCCTCCTGTGGGAAGCATGTGTTGGATGGTGCAATGGACCCTCCAAATCTGGGCACGTGGCCTCTGAGGAGCAGGGTGTCAGCCCCGCAGGGGCTAAGGAGGGAGAAGGAGCATTTCCTGCACACAGATTCACAGCCATGTCCATGCACTAAGGGGTTTCCACGCGCCCTCATCTAACCTTCATTGCAACCCTTAGATCAGGTGCTAGTGTTAGCCTGTTGTGCAGATGAGGGCACGAGGCCGAGAACGGTGACATCATTTGCCCAAAACCTAATAGCTAGGAATCAGTGGACCCAGGATGTGCACCCATGGCCTGGTGACCTCAGATCCTCCGTTCTTAGCAGCTCAGGACTGCGCCCCGCGGAATATCCAGCGAATGTTCTTCCCTGGTTGACAGAGAACTTGTTGACGGTCTCTTAAATCAACTTTGCGGGGGGAGGTTAAGTATGCACTGTTCTGCATCTCTGCCCCAGGAGCCTCCAAAAATCAATTTCCAACAGACACTGACATGTTCCTCCTCACAGCGCTGGCCCTGAGTATCTGAGGGTAGCTATCCTCCACCACAGCTGCTGAAGGCAAGTAAAACCTGACAGCAGCTGCTGTTTACTCAATCCCAGTTATGTGCCAGGCACCTCAGAGATGGCACTGAATCCTTACAGGAATCCCACAAGCGGCAACTTCCATCTGCATCTTAACTCAGAAAGATGAAGGATGGACATCAAGAGGGATGCAGCTATGAAGGGTGGTGCTGGAGCTGCCTTTCTAGTACGGTTCATTGCCTCCTGACGCCTCCCCTGCCTGGCCTCAGCCAATCTGCTGTCTTTAGGCTTATCCTCAAGATCTGGTGTTAACCAAGAAACGCATTCCTCCATCTCTGAATCCTGCTGAAATACTAGGAAAAACAGCAAGAGACCCACAGCTGACCACTGGAGACAGGGAATGAACTTGGTCTGCCATGGAATGAACTTGGCCTGTGGCATCCATCTGGTCTGATTCGAACCTGAAGAATCCACATACTGCATCATAAACATTTTGAAAAAATCAAGAAGGGTCTAACAGAAAACTAGCCCAAGGAAAAGGTGATCTCCTGCACCACAGGGAGTCAAAGGGAGGCACCCAACGTGAACTGCAAAAGAAGGTAATGTTGGCATGTCTCCCAGGGTCCATGTGTCCCTGTGCATTGGATCTTGAGTCAGGCTCCAGGCTTCGTGCTGGCCACCCATAAGTGGTTCATTCTTCAATTAAAGAAATGTGTCCCCAGGGGCTGTGGGCTCCCCGGCGATTCCTGAAAAATCTCATGAGGACTGGAGGCAATGTGAGGTCCTGGGGTCCACCCTGTGGATGTAAGCTGTCCAATAATGTGACAGTGCCCTGCTGGACCAATGCTAAGCCCTCCCAGAGGGGAGAGGCAGAGAAGGAGAGAGATTGAAGGGGATTTACGGAGATTTATTTGGGGAAAGGAAAGATTAAAGGGATTTATGGAGACCCAGCCAAAAAAAAGCTCAACAAGTTAACCCCTAAAATCCTCCTCTGAGAGGACAAGGAAGTCCACCTGCCAAGTTTAATTATTGTCCACTCGGTTGCCAAGTTTGATCCAGAAATTTCTACTTGAGACCTAGTCTTCATTAGCCCCTCTGGGACCAAGCTCTAAAAAGTGCAATTTCCCAGATCCCACCGTACTAATCAGTAAGGCCACGAGGGTTTATCTTTTTTGCAACCAAGAAAAACTTCTGGCTTTTTTTCTCCAAACATAAAACATCCTATCAAAGAAAGACCTAGCAGGAGTTTGCACGTTTATTATTTTTCACAGAACGTCTGCGCTTTAATTCCCAAATCAAGTGGGAGAGTTGTAGGTAACCTACAAACCTGTCAGAGTGATCTTCCTGGTGATAATTCTGGAGGCAAAACCCAGCATTTTCACAGGAAGTTAAGCAGTTTGTCCAGCTGCTCAAATGTCCAGCCTATCATGACTTCCCCCTGTGACAGAACAGGAGATATTTCAAAAGCCCATCCCAGACACAAGCTCTCGGAAAGAAAGAGATTAGCCTTAAAATCCAATGGTCCCTTGGGACTTCCCTGGCAGTCCAGTGGTTGAGACTCCACGCTTCCAGAGGGTGTGGAGAATAGGGACCCCGCTTGCACTGTTGGTGGGAATGTAAATTGATACAGCCACTATGGAGAACAGTATGGAGGTTCCTTAAAAAACTAAAAATAGAACTACCATATGACCCAGCAATCCCACTAATGGGCATATACCCTGAGAAAACCATAATTCAAAAAGAGTCATGTACCACAATGTTCACTGCAACTCTATTTACAATAGCCAGGACATGGAAGCAACCTAAGTGTCCATCATCGGATGAACGGATAAAGAAGATGTGGCACATATATATATATATAATGGAATATTAGCCATAAAAAGGAACGAAATTGAGTCATCTGTAGTGAGGTGGATGGACCTAGAGTCTGTCATACAGAGTGAAGTAAGTCAGAAAGAGAAAAACAAATATCATATGCTAACACATATATATGGAATTTTAAAAAAAAAATGGTCATGAAGAACCTAGGGGCAGGACGGGAATAAAGACACAGACCTACTAGAGAATGGACCTGAGGATATGGGGAGGGGAAAGGGTAAGCTGGGACAAAGTGAGAGAGTGGCATGGACATATACACACTGCCAAATGTAAAACAGCTAGCTAGTGGGAAGCAGCCGCATAGCACAGGGAGATCAGCTCGGTGCCCTATAACCACCTAGACCAATGGGATAGGGAGGGTGGGAGGGAGATGCAAGAGGGAGGGGATATGAGGTATATGTGTACATACAGCTGATTCACTTTGTTATACAGCAGAAACTAACACAACATTGTAAAGCAATTACACTCCAATAAAGATGTTAAAAAAAAAAAAAAAGACTCCAT
Source organism: Tursiops truncatus (assembly GCF_011762595.2). Taxonomy (NCBI): domain Eukaryota; kingdom Metazoa; phylum Chordata; class Mammalia; order Artiodactyla; family Delphinidae; genus Tursiops; species Tursiops truncatus. The sequence continues at coordinate 156,747,071 of NC_047035.1, read as the reverse complement.
GCTACCAATGCAAGGGGCGCAGGTTCAATCCCTGGTGGGGGAACTAAGATCCCACATGTCACGTGGTGTGGCCAAAGATTTTTTTTAATTTTTTTAAAATAAACAAATAAATAAATCCAAGAGTCCCTCACAAGGAGAACCCAGGAGCCCAAAGAATGTTGAGTTTTCCCTCCAAACTCTTTCCAAGAGCTTCCCAGAACATGGACAGCCCTGCTGTGCCCACAGAGCAGGTGCTCAGAAAATCCTTGGAACAAAACTGACCAAAAGCAACAAACAGCATCTTTCTTCCAACCCCAAATCCCTGGCGAATCTCACATCCCACACCCAATCTACCAGCAATTCCTATCGGCTCTCCCTTCCACATGTTTCCATAATCCAACCACTTCTCATCACCCCCAGAGCAGCACCCCAGTCCTCCACCACCATTCTCTCTCCCCTAGATGGTTTCCATAGCCTCCGAGCTGGTCTCCCCGCTTCTGCCCTTGAACCCGTCCATTCATTCTCAACACAGCAACCACAGCCATGACCTTGACCTGAGTCAGGTCAAGGTACACCTCTGCTCAAAACAGCCCTTGCTGTTCCCTCCGACCGGAACATTTTACCTTCAGCTACCCCAATGCAGCCTCCAGATCTTTATTCAAATAGCAGCTCTTCAGCCAGGCCCTCCCTGGCTACCCTGCTTCAAGCCACCATCACCTCCCCCTCCCAAAAATCCCCGTTCTCTGCTTCATTTCTCCCCTAACGTGTATACTAGATAACATACTCTACATCTTCCTGATTCATGTGTTTTTTTTTTTATTTTCTGGCTTCCTCACCAGAATGTGAGCTCCAGGAAAGCAGGCATTTGTGTCTGCTTGTTCGCTGCTGTACTCCCCGCTACCGTGCACCGGTGCCTAGAATATAGCAGGTGTTCAATAGATATTTTTAAATGTACAAGAGGCTGAATTTATATCATGCCTCAAACAAAGGGCTGAAAAATGCAAACTTCTAACCAATGCCGCAGCTGGGATACCCTCGGGGGGCACTCTGGGGGCTGCCCACCTCTCTGCTCCTCTGGGTAATATTCTTTTAAATGCTTTTCACAGACTAAAATTTTGAGTAGTCTCAGAAAAATTACTCTTAAATCAGTCGGTCAAATACACAAATCACCTCGGGTAGCTCTGCAATCTCCCTCTCCCCCTACACCCACACACACACCTGCCTCCCACAAAAGAACAGGTGAGTCTGTGTTCTACCCGGGCTTTCAGATAAATCAATAATCTGTGTCCTCAACAGGTGTACTGATTGAGCAATTTCAGAACAAGGCATGTAAGGAAGATACTAGTGGGAAAAGACAGCGCTGGCCCCACAGAAATTTCTATTTATACCCCTCCTAAAGCAGCACCCAGCAGGCACTCATTTCATGAAAAAGCAAAGGCATTGTGCTACTGACATCAAGTGGGATAACACTTCCTGTCCTGAGCTGTATCACTTTGCTACTAGCCTGGCCATAAAAATGTCCCTCCAAATAGGGCTAAGCTGCTCTAGCTACACACGAAAGCTCCCGAAAAATTGTAGTGAGTGCCTTCGTTACCTAGACAAGCCAAAAAAATCTTAGGGTTGTAAGGGCACTTGAAAATCATCCCATCTTCCTTGCCCTCCCCCTGATTTTACAGGTGAGGAAGCTAAGACCAGGTCATGTGGAAAAATGACCAAGCAGCCCACAGGCCACACACCCCAGCAGCGGCTGACTCAGACCTTGAGCCCAGGCCCAAGACCTCCATGGTGCCCGCTCCAGCCCCCCACAAACAGCAATTACTTCAACACAAAACATTCGGTCTGTAAGAAAAGCGTGTATTCATACCCTGCAGAGATGAAGATCTATTTTCCAGGACGTGCCATTTCCATACTCTGGGGGAAGAAATGAGGTATATTGGGAGAATCATTCTGTGTCAACTCTCAGGGCCTCCTCTGTTCAGATGCCTTTCATGGCGTGGCAATTACAGAAGCCACTTCCATGAGTCTGGGGTACTTCCTGGACACCACAGTCAAACCTTTCTTCCCATCTGTATCTTTCTCCAAATGGCCTATTTTCATTGTCTTGGTTCAGAAGACGTGGAAAGACACCTACGGTAGAGATGGCCTGCATGGCCTCGGCAAACACTCCACAGAAATGTTTACGACTCCTAATTGCTGTTACACAACATTTATTTGATCCCACATTAATCTGGCGTGCCAGGCAGGGATCTGAAAACACGGCGTTGATTAATAAACAGTAATTAAGCCTTCCCACCCTGTTCAGAGCCAGGGTTAGGGCCTGGGATTCCCCTTCAAAGAGAGCCACACTGAAGGTCATAAGTTGAGAGGTTTCTCCTGAGGCCTGACTCAGGGGTGCATCAGAAAACCCAGGTCCAAACCACCCAGTGGGTTCCTTCCCCTATGCTGTCCTTTGCTTCCTCCAGCTCTCTTCCCACCCTTCTGGGCCACCCTTCACTCCCATTTGGCTCCCACCCTCCAGCAAGGTCCCGCTGACCACATGGTCTAAATGGCTTGACCCTCTGGCCTTCAACAGTAGAGGCTGTGCTCTGCATGGAAAGGTACCGGGATCAGGCAGCCAGATATCAGATTACAAGGTTTTGCCAAGTGAGTGCTCCTTGAGCCTTCACAGTGCTTTATTTTAAAAGCATTTTAACACTGTGGGCTGACAATCTGGCTCCTGGCAGGGCTTTCCTGCCTTAGGATCCTAAAGGCATATGGTAAAAGTGTGACAAACAAAATGATTGGGCCTGCAGAGTACCTTGGAAATGAATCTCAATTGTAACTGTTGACACCCTTGACGGATGCTAGGTTCCACTGCAAACAAGTGTAGAGCCCAAAGCCAAAATCCACACTAACAGAACCAGAAGTGACCTCTATTTAGACCCAGGTCAGGATCACTGGACTTGGCCCAGGGCGAAACAGGCATCCTGAACTTTGGACCACTTCTAGAAAGTCCAGGAGACAAAAAGGTGTTGATAACCCAAAAGCTTTCACATGTTACATGTTTGGATAATTAGGTTTTCTTTACCTTAATATGAAAATTAGCTTTCCAAATACTAAAGTTAGTCAAATTATTATTAACATTTGCTGTTACATAATCCACAGAGGGGCTCAACCCCACATGCATAATCACAAGTTGTTCTGCCTAGATTCGAATATCAGCTCCACTTAATAAGTAGCTCCGGTTTGGCAGGTCACATAATTTCTCTGCTGCCTCAGTTTTTCCATCTGCCAAGTGGGGATAAAAGTAAATACCCACTTTATCAGGTTAACGTGAGAGTAAAATGAGTTACTATACCTAAGGCACTTAGAATAACAACTGGTTCTTGGTATTCATTTAATAAAGTCACCTACCTTTACTACTACTACTATTATTATTATCATGCAATTGAGTGAAAACATCTTTTTTTACATCTTTATTGGAGTATAATTGCTTTACAATGGTGTGTTGGTTTCTGCTTTATAACAAAGTGAATCAGTTATACATACATATGTTCCCATATCTCTTCCCTCTTGCATCTCCCTCCCTCCCACCCTCCCTATCCCACCCCTCCAGGCGGTCACGAAGCACCGAGCTGATCTCCCTGTGCTATGCAGCTGCTTCCCACTAGCTATCTACCTTACGTTGGGTAGTGTATATATGTCCATGCCTCTCTCTCACTTTGTCACAGCTCACCCTTCCCCCTCCCCATATCCTCAAGTCTGTTCTCTAGTAGGTCTGTGTCTTTATTCCTGTCTTACCCCAAGGTTCTTCATGACATTTTTTTTTCTTAAATTCCATATATATGTGTTAGCATACGGTATTTGTCTTTCTTTTTCTGACTTACTTCACTCTGTATGACAGACTCCAGGTCTATCCACCTCATTACAAGTAGCTCAATTTCATTCCTTTTTACGGCTGAGTAATATTCCATTGTATATATGTGCCACATCTTCTTTATCCATTCATCTGTTGATGGACACTTAGGTTGCTTCCATGTCCTGGCTATTGTAAATAGAGCTGCAATGAACGTTTTGGTACATGACTCTTTTTGAATTATGGTTTTCTCAGGGTATATGCCCAGTAGTGGGATTGCTAGGTCAGAGTGAAAACATTTTGATCATTTTATTGTTTGTGTTTCACTCTTCTAGAACCCCAGTTCTAGGACCACAGTGGGAAGCTTCTTTTCAAAGAATTCTTTCCAAGACAGAAGGCAAAGCTTTGGAACCCTAACAGAGACCCATCCCCAGGTTCACGGGGAATGTGGCCAGAGTCCAAGAGGTTGTTCTGCAAGAGCTGTACAGTCTCTCCGTCACCATGAGTCAAGTCCCCATCCTGCCCAGAGGTGGAACCACCAGCAGTCATACCCAAACAGCACCTGCCACAGCAGGAGCCACTCAGTGAAGTCACAGCTCATGGGGCTGAGCAGCCCAGCCACGGCAGAGGGGCAGCTACCCGGCTCTCCAGGGAGCAGGAGGCAGTCAGGGGAGCTGCATCCGTCTGCTTGGAGGCTGCAGGCAGAGGGACCAGCTCGAGGGGCTCGGGTGGAGATGCGCCTGGCAAAGGAACGCATTCTCTCATGATGGGACTCCACTCTCTCCCATCCCCTCATCTGAGGCGACTGGTCTCAGGAGGACCAGCAAGCACACGCTGCTTCTTTCTCGGCAACTTAAGCACCTCAGAGTCACTACCCCAAACCCAAATAAACCTCAATGATAATTTTCTAAAGTTATGGACAAAACCTCACCCCTTAACAGGCCATGCTAAGAGGCAGCCCCAAGCCCCTCTCTATGAAAAGGCTAAGTCCTTTCTGTTTTTTTCCAACAGACAGAAAGTCTACACCCACAGGTAGACTGTGTTCCTGAAGCGAGCACAACGGCTGGGAGACCCTGTTCTCATCCTCGGCAAGTGTGCGTCCCCAGGATCAGAAGCATGGCAGGGATGCTACCTTCACAACTTGGGCTCTGGGGGACCACTGCAGATGCGCGGCTCGGGGAGGGAAAATGACCAAACAACTCAGTGGACCCTGAGTATGGGACAGAAAACAATCTGGGTTTGAAAATGTGGTCCTGGAAAAGCAAACCAACCACAATAGCAAGTAAAGGGGGGTTAAGGAAGACAGGAGAGAAGAGCACACTGATTTCTCTTATGAAACACCTCGTCTATCTCTTCCCAGCCTAATTAACACCTCCATGAACCCCTGCAAAACGTTCGGTTCATACAGCACATATGTGTATGTATGAATGTATATGCTGACAGATACCGATCACATGAGGGGAGAAAATAACTCCAATTTCAGACTCTTCCAGCAGTGCCCGATTCTCTTTCACTATCAGCCTCCCTACCTATTCTGAGGCACTCCACAACAAAACAAACAAAAACCAACTCCTGGGCAGAAAGGGAACAGCAGCTGAATGGAGCAGCACATGCTCGGAGCCTTCCTGCCATGGACTTCTGGTTACTCCTCAACCAGCCTCGGACTACACACAGCCCTAGAGAGAAACCACCGGTACAGCGACCCTCGCAGACCCTCCCTTGGCGACCCGCACCCCAGCGTGTGCTGCCGAGCCTGGTGAAATGGACAGACGCTCAGGTAAGGCTCTGCCCACACGTGACCCTGAACACTGCGAAATTCCTCCCTTCCTTAATTGCGCGGTCATCCGAAGTCTTGCCTACACCTAGTACGTGAAGATGTCAATTCTATAAGGATACATAACGGAAGGACAGAAATGGGAATGCCTGGAGCCCGATTTTCTCGTGACCACGTCTCTCGCGGACACGGTGCACCCATGCACACGGTGAGTAGACGCACGCAGCCAGTAAACAGGAATATCCACCATGCTCAGCCCACAGTCACGCATGGGGAGAAGTCGAGAGGGCGGCGGTGTCAGGGAAGTGAAAAGTCGCCCGCCTGCGACTGACCCCTAAAGCCCAGAGCCTCCCCCGCCCAGGAGCGGCTCCCACCCGGGCCCGCGGGGCGACCCACGCGGCCGGCACGCAGGGGGGCACGCAGAGCCGAGAACTGGACAATGAGGACGCGGCGACCCGCCGGTTCCTACCGCGGTGGCGGCGGCGGTGGCAGCGGGAGCCACCTCTGCACCCGCGGCCGCTGCCATCTCCACCCTCTACTCCCCGGTCCCCACTTACGTTCCGAGGGTCTCCTTAAACTCGAAAATTTTCTTGATGTCTTCAGCTTGCTTTTTCCAGGAGGAGCTGCTCTCGCCGTTCTCCCGGGCCATGGCAGACGAGGCCGGCGTGCGCAGAGGGCGGCGAGGCGGAGCGGCCGGGGACGCGGGGGGCCGGGGTGGGCGCGCGAGGAGGGGACGCCCGAGCGCGGGGGCGCGGGGGCGGCGGCGGCGGCGGCGGCGAGCCGGTCCGGGAGGGCTGGGCTGGCGGCGCGGGGATGCTCGGCGCGGGAGCCGGAGGAGACTTTGTGCTGCGGCAGAGCTTCCTCTTCTGCAGTTTCCTCTTTCACTCTCGCCGCCGCCGCGGTCCCTCCCTGGCTCTTATTTCTGCGCGTCTCGGGCACAGACTTCCTGCCGCCGCCGCCACTCGCCCGGCTCCTTTGCAGCCGGCTGCCAGCCTCACTTTCTGCTACTTTCTTGCCTCCCTTCTCCTCCCTCCCAGCCGCCCGCCCTGCTCCCTCCCTCCTCCTCCTCCCGCGGGCTCCCCGCCCTCCCCGCGCGCCCCGGCCGCCTCCCGCCTCCCCGCCTCCCGCGTGCTGCCGCCTTCGGGGATGTCCTGCTCCCCGGGAACGCCGTGCCCCGGACGCCGGGGCACCGCCGTCGCCGCCCGGCTACGCTCCCCGCCGCCGCGCGCGCCCTGGAGCCCAGGAGAGGGCAGGTGCGGGGGACCCAGGCAGGTGCGGGCGCCCAGGCGCGTGCTGGAGGACCCCGGCCCCCCGGGGCTGCTTTATTAATTCCGCAAAGTCAAGTCTCGGGGGCGCGAGGGCTTTCCTCTCCGGCTGCGGGAGAGGGCGCCTCTGCGCTGCGCTAGGACGCTGCAGGGCGGGGGCGAGGGCGAGGGCGGGGGCGCGGGCGAGGGCGGGGGCGCGAGGCCACCCGGATGCCGGGCGCCGAGGGCGGGGGCGTCCTCCCCGGGCGTCCGGGCGCTGCGCGGGGTCGAACGCGGGGGCTGGTTGTTATGGCGACGGGAGGCGGCGGCCGCGGGGATGCTGGCGGAGGTGGGCGTTGACTCGGGCGGCGCGGCGCCCGCCGGCGGCTGGCGTTCCCCGAGCCTGCCTGGCCCTCCCGACTGGGCGACTGGAGCTAATTCGCATTGCACCAAAATCGGCGCCCGTGTCCAATTATGGCTGGGGGAGGGGGCCTCGCGGCGAGGAGGGAGCCGGGAGCCTCGCGGCCGGGGACGCGCAAGACGTGCCAGGCGCTGCCTCGTTTTCTCTTTGGGAGCTTAACTCTCAGGGTTATCTGGCGGCCGAGCGGCGGGTGGATTCAGGGCCGGGCTCTGTGCGCCTCCCAGGCTGCTTCGGCCCCAGGGCTGGAGCGGCCTTCGCTCCAGCTCGGCCCCTCCTGGTTTCTCCCTCTCTTCGCCGGCCGAAACCCAGAGACTTCGAGCAAAGTGAACCTCTGCCCCACGCTCTCTTCGCCAGGGGGGCCGCCCCTCCTCAGCCCAGCCGCAGTGGGTTTAGTAGGGCACGCTGTGCCAGGGAAGGTACCTGGAAATAGCCTTTCTAACAGATTGGAGAAACGCACCCAGAGTTCCCTCTGGCCTCCCATTTCGGAGGCGCATTCTGACTGCCCATCCCTCTCCCGTGTCCACCTGTCAGAGGGCGATCCACGTACAGACGCCCATTCCCAACCTGCAGGGACTACCTCGTGTTTCGAAAAATTGTAGTTTTCTTCGTATCAAGACTCTCTCTTCCTGAGGGCCCCTCGGCTGAGTTGGGTAAACAGCCCTGTGTCTTGATTGGTGACACCTGTCCCATTTTCCCAGGACTGTTCCAATTTCACTGTAAAAGGGGGAAAAAAATATTCTACTCCCTGAAGAGGAAACTTACCCAGCACCTTCTTCCTCGTTCTGACAGGCTGGACGCTGGCCGACTGCTCTCCCAGAAGCCGTCTGTACCCACCCCACACTGCACCCTGCCGCCCTCCACCTTTTTTCCCTGACCCCAAGGAGATGGAAAGATAATCTGGCCTGCCCATTCCTCCACATCTGCGTGCTGGATTCCGCCTTTCAGGGGCTGTTAGCTTAAGGCTCTCCAGGCTGAGGAGAGCAAACGGGGGATTTGGCTGTTAGAAACTGACTAAATTGACAAACCCAACTTCCAAGATGGATGACTAGGGAACCTCTCTCAAAGTTGGGGCACGTCACCAAAAGCAAACAGCACCACTTCAAGAAGGAATACATTTGCACAGCATTGTAAATCAACTATACTTCAATAAAAAAAAGTTTTTTTGAAGAACTGTACTATTGTTTATTGGGGTCAAAGGTTAGGCAATATGAAGAGTAGGAACCAGGTGTGACTAAGATCCCAGCGGACACTCCCATGCCCGCCATATGCATCTGCTCATCTTTTTTCCCCTTCCCCTTCCTTCCACTCCTCCTTATCCCGTTCTTTCCTCTCTATTTCACCCTTGCTTCTAGCCTATGGATCAAACACCGGAGCTCATGATAACAATTCTCAGTCTCAGCTATTGTCCCCGGAAATAAAGAAGTGGTGATGCTAAAGAAGTTTTCTACGGTTGGAACTGTAATGGGGAGTTTTCTTTCTATTCCAAATTTTCCATAATGATGTTCATTCAGAGCATTATCAAGTTATCCTCAGCTGGACTAGGTCCTAGAGAAAAGACTCAAACTAATGGGGAGTTGAAGAGGCCAAGCCCAAAAGCATGGATCCCATGACCCAAAGAAGGAGGTGGAAATGTCAAAGACAATTCAGTCTGGCTTTAGCACGGTCATTCCTCCCTTACTGGACACCATGTAAAGTAAGAGATCTTGACCTTGGAAACTGCGATAGAGAACAAAGCCATCATTCCCAAAGAATGGTTAAACCGTAGCCTGTTAAGGGCTTAATCCTGTTTGCTTGAGGACTCTTGCTTGGACTGTTCTCCAGTAACAGAGCATTTCTTCCAGCTGCCGTGTTTTTCTAGCGGTGGTGGCTGCCACACTCTTCTTCCCACCCCAACTCCGTTGTCAATCAGTTGTTACCTATCGGTCAAAAGCTGTCTGTTCCCTAACAGTTCCACTCCAGAGAGCTCTGCAGATATTCCAGATTACTAAAGTTTAGGTCCCAAGTCTTTATATTTCCTTTAAAGCCTTTAATTTTTTTAATTAAAGGACCCAAAGAACACGTTGTTTAATAACCCATCATTAAAGACTTACTAACTTTATGCCCATCAAACTCTTTTCCAGCCAACAGTTCTGCCAGTAGGTCAGGTTTGTGTGGCCCAGGTTCAGAGCTGGGCAGGTGGTGTGGGGGAAATATATACTATCTAAAGCAAATGCATAGATTATAATAGAATATAGATTAATATATTCTATTATAATCTATAATAGATTATAGAATAGAATAGATTATAGATTATCTATAATCTATTATAGATATATAGATTATAGATCTATATAGATTATATAGATATATAGATTATAGATCTATATAGATTATATAGATATATAGATATATAGATTATAGATCTATATAGATTATATAGATAGAATAGATTATAGATAGAATAGATTATAGATTATCTATAATCTATAATAGATTATAGAAAATTTCTAAATTACCTCTATTCAGCCTTTAGTACCTAAAGTGATAAACCAGGAAGGCAAGCTGGGGTGGTAGACAGAACTAGAAATCCAGGAAACTAGGCTCAAGTCCCAAGTCTGTTGCTAAGTTTGTGTTAAAGACACTTTACCTCCCTGAGCCTATAAAACCCAGGTTGTAGGAGGGAGAGTGGTAAGTAAACTCAATGATTTTAGGATTTGTAAATCAGTGTGTTTTTTTCATATGATGAAAAGCTTATCCAGAATATCATTACTCTTTGAAAACTTAAGAACTCTTTGGTCTAAAAATGTATTAATCAAAAATGTTTTATTAGGTGACTTCATGTAGATACACTCTACACGAAAAACTTATTTAAATCTCAGCCAGAAATATTGCAGGGAAAAATGTTTCATTATTAGAAGATGAGCATCGGGACTTCCCTGGCAGTCCAGTGGTTAAGACTCTGCACTTCCACTGCGGGGGGTGTGGGTTGGATCCCTAGTTGGGGAACTAAGATCCTGAATGCCGCACTGCACAGCCAAAAAATAAAAAGTTGGGCATCATCCTTTCCATCAAATGGATTGTGTGACAACACTCTGATGCTAGAGGCCTCTTCTCACAAACCCTGTGAAAGTTTGGTTATCTTAAATTGTGTATGTAGTTCCTAGAAATAGTTAAAGAGAGTTACTAGGCCATATTTCCTAGCAAGGCACACCTCAGAGATACTGCAGGTTTGGTTCCAGACCATCGCAATAAAGTGAGTCTCACAAGTTTTTTGGTTTCGCATTGCATGTAAAAGTTATGTTTACACTGTCCTGTAGCCTATTAAGTGTGCAATAGCGTATGTCTAAAAAAAATGTATGGACCTTCATTAAAAAAAAGATGCCAATAGACTTGCTCGACACAGGGTTGCCACAAATCTTCAATTTGTGAAAAGCTCAATATCTGCGAAGTACAATAAAATGAGGTCTGCCCATGTGCTGATGATCAGCGTAAGTTGTTGACTGTGTACACAACAATGACACCTAGAAAAATCAAAGCTGAATGAGGAATCACATATAATTGCCACCGTTGCAAAAAAAAGCAGCCTGGCAGGGAGGCAGGGTTGAGAAGAGGGACTCAGTGTTTTTGTTTCAGATCTCTATCCAAAGACGTAAAGACAAAAGAGCCTTTAGTCCAAAACCTGGGTTATAAAGAACCTGAGCATGATTCAAAGATAATTCCAGCTAGCCTGGAAGATGTCTAAGTCTCACTCCTTACCATGAACCTCTTACAAATAGCTCTTCGTAGAGGAACTCATCTAGTTTACATGAAAAATCAAGCACAAGAACAAGCACAAAATCTTTACAAAATTTCTCCAATTTAAAAAGAGAGAGTGAAGAAGTAGGAAGAACAATAGAAGTGAAGATTCAACACAAGAAAAAAAATCTGGGGCTTCCCTGGTGGCGCAGTGGTTGAGAGTCCGCCTGCTGATGCAGGGGACACGGGTTTGTGCCCCAGTCCGGGAAGATCCCACATGCCGCGGAGCGGCTGGGCCTGTGAGCCATGGCCACTGAGCCTGCGTGTCTGGAGCCTGTGCTCCGCAACAGGAGAGGCCACAACAGTGAGAGGCCTGCATACCGCAAAAAAAAAAAAAAAAAAAAAAAAAAAAATGCTATAGAATAGATAAAATTTGTGTTCAAAGTATCAAAATTTATTTTGAATAATTGTATAAGACAAGAACTTGCTCAGGGAAGATAGGGCAAGACAACAACAGGACTTAAAACATGAGCTGGAGAGCTCAGGAAAGAATCAGGAAACAAAATGAAATCACCATAGGTATAAAACTTTTTAAGGGATATAGAAAACAAATCAAGAATAGTGGGAAAAGAAAATGGAAATGAGTAAAGGTTACCTAGAAAATTATATGAAACATGAAGTTCAATATATTCATAAATGGTATCCCTTCTGAAGAGACTGAAATAATGGAACAAAAAATATTTAAAGATGTTATTCAAGAAAACTTTCCAGGGAATTCCCTGGTGGTCCAGTGGTTAGGACTCAGAGCTTTCACTGCCAGGGGCCCAGGTTCAATCCCTGGTTGGGGAACTAAGATCCCACAAGTCACGCAGTGTGGCAAAAAAAAAAAAAAACAAGAAGAAGAAGAAAACTTTCCAGAAATGAAGAACTTAATCTACAGATTGAAGGGGCACATCAGGTATCAGAAAATATATGGATGATCAATATCAAGACATTTCCTAGTAAAACTACTTAACTCCAAAGAAATAGTCCTTTGGTTTTCTCAAAAAAAAAAAAAAAATCAAGTTACATGTAATGGGAAAAATAAATATCAGCCTTTCATAGACTTCCATAGCCACATCCAATGATAGAGGATATGTTTATAAAGTCCCTGAAGAAATTAATTGTTATGTAAGAATTTCATAATAATAGATAATACTTATTGAGTTCATATAATGCATTAGACCCTGTTCCAGGTGCTTTACCATATTTATTCATTAATCCTCACATCAATTCTATGAAGTAGGTAATATCACTACTCCTATTTTGTAGTGGAGGAGACCAAGATTTGGAAAGGTTAAGAAACACACCCCAGGGCACACAGCATGAATGAATAAAACCCAAGCAGCCTGGCTCCAGAGCCCTGCCCTTAACTGTGGTACTGTAGTCCCTCCGTCAAAGTGTTACTCAAATAAAAGGCATCAGACAAACACTGAGAAGCTGTTACTGAAGGGGGAGGGATGGATGTTGAGCAGGCAAAAGTGAGAGATTTCCCCCACCATGTAAACATCTTTTCCATAAAGAGAGGAGAATGATAGTTGTTCAAAAACAAAATAGGATAATCAAATGACTGCTAAATCCAGAAATGTATCTTTTGTTTTTTAAGTTTCTTTTTTTTTCAAACCTCAAGGAACTTTTAAATGAACACACCCTCCTGGATCTTTACCTGGTGGACATAACCTTTATCTTCCTACCTTAGACCTGAAACAAGGGCGGGAACTTTCCCAACATTCTCCCAGACCTGGATCTTGCTTCTGCTACAACTGACATTGCAACACAATCTTGTCAGTTCATGTTAGAATTAAGAGTATTCCTGGGCTTCCCTGGTGGCGCAGTGGTTGCGAGTCTGCCTGCCGATGCAGGGGACGCGGGTTCGTGCCCTGGTCCGGGAGGATCCCACATGCCGCGGAGCGTCTGGGCCCGTGAGACATGGCCGCTGAGCCTGCGCGTCCGGAGCCTGTGCTCCGGCAATGGGAGAGGCCGCAACAGTGAGAGGCCCGTGTACCGAAAAAAAAAAAAAAAAAGAGTCTATTCCTAACTTAGCGAAGTGCATTTGGCAATATGCACAGGTGCATTTATAAAATTGAGGACACTGAGAACAAGAAAAAAAAAAATGGGGATTCCCTGGTGGTCCAGTGGTCAGGACTCAGCACTTTCACTGCAGGGTCCCGGGTTCATTCCCTGGTCGGGGAAATAAGATCCCATAAGCCATGTGGCACAGCCAAAAAAATTAATAAAATTGAGGACACTGAAAGTAGTAAATATGTTTCCTCTTCTATGGGGAACCAGGCCTAAACAAAAATGGTACCTCCCCTGATTTTCTACCCAGAACAGGATCTACAACAGACACTGAAGTAGAATCTCATCAATTTATATTTAAACTTAATGCTATATTCCAAACAACTGAAGGAGGTACATTGGATGATACACATAAATGCATTTATAAAATTTGAGGGCATTTAGTCAATAAATATGCTGTTTCATATTAACAAAGCCAGGCCTACACAACCAACCACAATGGCCTCCAAAAACTGCCCATAAAGTTGATTTTCTCCAAAACCCCAAATCTTTTTAAAAATCTTTTCCTGTAAAGATGAGTAATTATCAAAAGATGGGAGCCTAATTATAAGATGATCTTTTTTCCTTTTCAGTAATTTGAACCACAAACATTTTTAAGATGTAACAGTCAAATAATGTTGAAGAAGGAGAGGGATCAATCTTAAGAAATGTCTTCCAAATAGGCCCAGGAAAATATGCTCATCATCGCTAATTGTTAGAGAAATGCAAATCAAGACTATCAATACAGTGAGGTACCACCTCACACAGGTCAGAATGGTCATCATTAAAAAGTCTACAAATAACAAATGCTGGAGAGGGTGTGGAGAAGAAAACCCTCCTACACTGTTGGTGGGAATGTAAATTTGTGCAGCCACTATAAAAACAGTATGGAGGTTCTTCAAAAAACTAAAAATAGAGTTGCCATATGATCCAGCAGTCCCACTCCTGGGCATATATCCAGACAAACTGTAATTCGAAAAGATACACGCACCCCAGTGTTCACTGCAGCACTATTTACAATAGCCAAGATAGGGAAAAAACCTAAATGTCCATCGACAGATGAATAGATAAAGAAGACATTTTCTAGGACTTCCCTGGTGGCTCAGTGGTTAAGAATTCGCCTGCCAAGGTTTTGGGCTCTACGAGGAGGCTTGTTTTCCATTCAGTAAATGTACGTGTTTCTCAGAAAACAAAAAAAAACAATCCGCCTGCCAACGCAGGGGACACGGGTTCAAGCCATGGTCTGGAAAGATCCCACATGCTGCAGAGCAACTAAGCCCGTGCACCACAACTCTGAGCCTGCGTGCCACAACTACTGAAGCTTGTGCGCCTAGAGCCCGTGATCTGCAGCAAGAGAAGCCACCACAATGAGAAGCCCGCACACCACAACAAAGATTAACCCCCACTCACCGCAACTAGAGAAAGCCCACAAGCAGCAACGAAGACCCAACGCAACCAAAAATAAATAAATAAATTTATTTTAAAAGAAGACGTGGCGTATGTGTATACACACACACACACACACACACACACACACACACAATGGAATACTGCTCAGCCATAACAAAGAATGAAATAATGTCATTTGTAGCAACATGGATGGACTCGAGATTATCATACTAAGTGAAGGAAGTCAGAAAGATAAAGACAAATACCATATGATATCGCTTATATGTGGAATCTAAAATACAACACAAATGAACATATCTATGAAACAGGAACAGACACACATACAGATAACAGACTTGTGGTTGCCAAGGGGGAGGGGATGGGGGAGGGAAGGATTGGGAGTTTGGGATTAGCAGATGCAAACTCTTATATACAGGATGGATAAACAAGGTCCTACTGTATGGCACAGGGAACAATATGCAATATCCTGTGATAAACCACAATGAAAAAGAATACGGAAAGCAATATATATGCATGTATAACTGAATCACTTTGCTGCACAGCAGCAATTAACACAATACAGTAAATCAACTATACGTCAATAAAAATTTTTTTAAAAAGAAATGTCTTCCAGTGTTTGGTAAATTACCAGTTCTGGTGCATCTGGGGGCACTGGGAAGATGAATCGTAACACCAGTGAACTAACCTGAACTCTGTCCATCAACCATTCTGAGCAGCTTAATTTCTCTGTGAGATATTTGTTGAGCTTGTACTTTGAAATAGACACTTTGAAAAAAAAAAAGAAATAGACACTTTGGATTGAAAAACGAATGAAGCACAGTTCCTGCCCTCAAGACGTTCCAAGTCTAAGAGACAAAGGCAGACATGCAAACAGGTAGTAAAAATGAAATGTGATTGAGGCTATAACGGAGGTTTGCACAGAGAGGGGTGGGGAAGCACAGAACAGAAAGGGCCAAAGTTCCTGGAGGGGTCAGAAGAGACTTCGCAGAAAGGAAAACTTTCGACCTGGGTCTGGACGATCAGTAAGAATTTGCCAAGGAGGGAAGGGAGGGTGCATGCAGATTTCAAGCAGAAGGAAAAGCATGTGTAAAGGAACAAAAACCAAAGAAAGGTATATCCATCAGAATAGCCTGGTGACAACCCCCAAATCTTAGCAGCATAGGCACAAAGATTTGTTTCTCACATTCATCCATTGGTCGGGACCTGCTGGCAGAGTAGCCGCCATCTTGAACTCTGCTGGTCCCTGTGGCGGAGGGGAATCAAGCCAGGTTTGCACAGCAGTTGGTGGATTGCTCTGTCCCGGAAGTGACACACATCACTTCCACTCTGGCCGGAACTGATGACACAGCCTCACCCCACAAGGGGGCCTGGAAATGCAATCTTATCATGCACCCAGAAGGTGGAGACCTGCAGTGATTTGGCAAACAGCGCTAATAACCACACCAAAGGCACTGCAGAAGGCTGTGTGTTCAGGAAATGGCGCTGGAGGTGCTGGTGGTTAGAATGCAGGGAGCAGAGACGGGAACACAGAATAGGCTGGAAGAAATTGAAGGATCTGTTTGTGAAAGGCCTTCACTGTCCTTCTTTTGGGCCCCAAAATAAAAATTTTAAGTGCTTCAACAAGTGTGACAATCAGGGTTGAAAACAGCCACACCCCACCTTGCAGTTCAGGAACGGCTGTGTCACCCACAGATAGTATATGGGCTTGTGGCTGCTTTTCTGATCCTGGTGGAACACAGCCTTAAGCACAACGGAACCCTGGACACCTTTGAAGGAATTCGAACCAACAACTCCAGAGGTTGCAGTATTGCTTCCTACATTCCTACTTTTGATGTTAGTAATGTATTTCAATTTCTAGTCTTTAAGGCATCTTGAGGTCTGGGGTGAGGTCCTACGTATGTGTCAAGGATGGACTGATTAGCTCGGACTCTAAAATGCAATCTCCTTTTGGGGCATCTCTGCAGTCCTGAGTCCCAGAAACAGTCAGGAGCATCACTGAATCTTAATTCCAGTCCAATAGACTATTAGCTCTAGTCCAATACAATCTTAACTCCAGTCCAACAGAGCCCTAGAGTGCTGTTATTGGTGAGTGAGTGGGTACTCCATGCAAAAATGACTTTGCAAACAGCCTGACGCAGGAACCAAGCCAACAAGTAATCAGGTTTGTCAGTCGGTCTGGTGAGAGCTGTTTGCAAGTTCAGGTTTTTCCCTTAGGGCTACAGAGAAACAACGGAGTAGGTGCAAGAGTGGGGTTTTCTTTTTAAAACACAACTGGTGTGAAAGGCATCTAGCTTGTGTTCTGATACTGGTCCACTGAATTCAGAGAACAAACCAGAGCAAGGTGTTTGTGTGAAAAGAAAGAACCCAGGTCTCCTCTGATGTCTAACCCACTCCCTGACTTCAGGCATTTTCCAGTCCCTTCTCCAAATGAGGGTACCATATGGGTATGGAGAAGAAAACACCAGCAAAGCACTCTGGACTTCTCAGAAGAAAGCCAGTAGGTAAACATAAGGTATTAACAGTATGCACTTTTACTTTTTAATAGCTGTCACATCTGGCTCTTTGTTTTCTGCCCAGATTATAAAATGAATGGTTTAAGAATTTTTAAAAAATCCTACCAAAAACACATCCACCCACAAGACTTCCACTAGATGGTTGCATTTTAGATTCGATGTCAGTAGTCTTGGAATGTCTTGGATTCTTGTCTCCAGCAGGGGTTTCCTAGCTGCAGGAAACCTCATTAGCCTGACCCTGCCAATACCTTATGCCCTAAGAGCATCTTGGCATTGTGGGCATTAACTCTTCGAAATCAAAACTTTAAAAAATCTGTAAACAGCAACATATGAGTATTTTTGTATAAACCATAGACCTACAAGTGGAGACCAATAGTTTTTACAAAAGCAAATGACTTGTCACTTAATTTTTTTAAAAGGATATGCTCCTTCGAGGTGACAGAGTGCCCCTGGAGGTCTTCATCGTTCTATTTCTCCAAAGTGTTTCTAAAAACAGAGGAAACGTGAGGGGGAAATATTCACCCGAAAGTTATGGGGAAAAAAATCATTTAAGTGCTTCTCAGCATTCCTGGTCCAACGGCTTTTCCAGAGTTCACAGACAGAGGCAGGTGTGGCATTTATACCCAGATGCACATAAACCAGACTGTGGGATTATTGGGGCATTAACTACACCCGTGACAAAATGTCTAAAACTGACATGTTGAGGAAAGATATTTAAATTACCACCCAGAAGAAGAGCCTTTCTTCTAATTGAATTTAGACAGGAACTAAGAAGGGGGCCAAGTAAGGAACTCGGGCCTGAATAGCCCTGGAGCGCCCCTCCTTCCCCATCACTCTCCTCCCAGGAGACGCCCAGGCTTCCAAATCTCAGACAGCTCAGCGGTCCCCTCAAGATTAACAATGCTGTTTCCTGTTGAACCACCCAGAAACAACACTGGAAGTGGGTTTATTTTTACCCCAGGCTTTGTCATCTATCATTACTGAAAAACTAAGAGAGAAAAGTCGGTTTGGGCCGAGTATCCTGTAGAATATTCAAGATCTCTGTGCAGAATCTGGCCCTCCATCTGCCGCGTTTATCTTATTTGGAGTGTCCTCCTTCTTCTCCCTGCCAAGTCTCCTCATTAGCAAGGATATCTGTATTCCAAACAAGAGGCCGTCTCTCTTGGTCTGACGCCCAAGAGATTCTGTGATGATGTCACAATACAGCCCTTGTGATATCATAGCTTCTTTCACGGAAAGAAATCCTTGGTACCCTGGATGACATGGTATATTTAACCAGAAGTTTGGGGGTAATAAATGTAGAGATCTCTTGAAGATTTCTTCAGCACACATACAGCAAAAACTCACTTTATTGAAGGGCCTTCTCTCTGGATTCAGGAATACTTCATGGCTGGAGAGTATCTTTTCCTTGGTCTCCAGGATGGCACTGTGATGACCCCAGTCCCACTCCCTTTGCTCTCTTATTTCCATTTAATTTCCAGCTCTTTCCTATTTCCAGTGGATTTTTCCCAAGGTAGGACTACTTCCTACCTCCTCTTCTCAAACCCGACAAATGCTCCTTTCCGTGTTTTTTGACAGATAAGGAAACCAAGGCATCAGATCTTGCCCAAAGGCACACATCTATGTGGAAAAGAATGGAGCCCACCGTTCAGTTCTATCTGAAAGCAAAACCCAGTAGGTTGTACTTCCTCTGAGCAAATAATTGAAAGGAGGGATTTGGGTGATTGTCAAGGGTCAACATCCATGACCTTTATGTTTCTCATCACACGACAACTCTCATGCAAAAATCCTGGCAACAAAATCTGTTTCTCACATCCATACACTTATTTATAAATAAACACTAAAGCCACATTCAGAAATGAACTACCCGGGAGAAGCTTTTAAGCCTGTAGTGATCACTATCTGGTCCTGAGAATGAATGGTGCTGTGACCAGGGGTCCTGCCCAGGGGGTTCTATTCAGTTGCACAGGGTGGGGAAGCGGTGATAGTTATTTACTGATAACCATACAGATGTTTATGCTCAGCTGTCCGCCTTATGTTGGGAAAGTGGGGTTTCCCCAGCTCCCCGACGTGCACTGACCCCTAACACACCTGTATAGGTCTGACTTTTGCCCATGGCATTCCTGGAGGAGGTTTAAGTCACCAGGCAATTAAAACCCAAGGTGCTGGGTTTGAAGCAAGGCAGCTTTCACCACGCCCAGTTAGAACTCAGAAGTCCAGCCTCGCTCTGGAATCCCTGGGGTTGCTTCGAGATGTCTCCGGCATGACCAGGCACAAAGCTCCAATTCCTTCCCCATCACCGTACCAGCAAATTTCACCCCAAGTCAACAAATGCCATGTAAGAATTCTATCCTAGACCCTCCTACGGATCCCTGGCAGAAGGTCAGTGGGGGTTTTTCCTCTGTTGCTTGGCTAACTCAGATCTCTCCTCTCCCTGTGGCTGCCTTGAGGAGACCAAGGTTCCAGGTTTTCTGGTTTCAAAATAAATTGGCAGAAATCTGAAGCGATGCCAATCCCGCCCTCCTGCCCTCAGGCAGCTGGGTCCCAGTGGGAGGTCTCTTAGCAACCAGGCTCAAGTCAAATATTTGGGCGTCTGGACACATGGATCGGGATGAGCTCATGAACAAAAACTCTCAACCCAGCTACCGAGGGTTAGGAAAGGATGCCGAGCCCCTCGGTCACCTCCCTGCACTGGGTGAAGCTGTGACTCACGAGGACCCTTCAATTAGAGGCAGCCCCAAGCTGGCAGGCCAGGCGTCCGACTTCTATTTCTGGCTTGATTTGTATCCTTGGAAAAGACACTTGAACTTTTTTGCTGCTGTGCCTACATAAAGCCCAGAGTTTTCATGTGACCCGCTGCATGCAGTCTTTGAGCCAGAAATCAGAATATTCAGACTCACGGAGGGCATGAGCCCTCCAGTTCAACTCAGAAGTAAACCAGGAGGAAAGAGGCTTTCAGAGCCCTCTTCCCCTCACCTGCATCCTCCCCACAACCTTCTCCGCCAGTGACAAATGGTGAATGGGCGGGAGAAGGGGGCATATGGGTGCTAGACAAGAGAGTTTCACATCTTTTACTTTCCAGCCCCAAACCCCAGCTTTATGCTACTCTTGTGTACACATCAAATTTGGCTTCGGATGCTAATTTGAATTGATATCCTCATGCACAGGGAAGGCTGTATCTCAACTTTTTACATCTATAAAACAGAGCTTGGGACTTCCGTGGTGGTCCGGGGGTTAGAACTCCATGCTTCCACTGCAGGCGGTTCAATGCCTGCTTGGGAACTAATATCCTGCAAGCCATGCAATGCAGACGAAAGAAAGAAAGAAAAGAAAGAAAGAAGGAAAGAAAGAAAGAAAGAAGAAAGAAAAGAAGAAAGGAAGGAAGGAAGGAAGGCAGGAAGGAAGAAAAAAACATGGAACTTTTAAATCCTAGTCTCCTGATCTTTTGAGAAATGGGCTGGTCAGGGCTCCCCTTCCTCAGCCAGCATGTGCCCGTCATAATTATCCATCGTGCCACGCCATGGGACATTTAAGTTGCTTATTTCCGTGTGCACAGATGTCTAACCTCTTCATTGAGTCCCAAAAGACAGATGCTGTGTCTCATATTCCCTTGTCATCTTTTTTTTTTTTAACATCTTTATTGGGGTATAATTGCTTTACAATGGTGTGTTAGTTCTGCTGTATAACAAAGTGAATCAGCTCTATATATACATATATCCCCATATCTCCTCCCTCTTGCGTCTCCCTCGCACCCTCCCTATCCCACCCCTCTAGGCGGTCACAAAGCACCAAGCTAATCTCCCTGTGCTATATGGCTGCTTCCCACTAGCTATCTATTTTTTGGTAGTGTATATATGACCATGCCACTCTCTCACTTCGTCCAGGCTTACCCATCCCCCACCCTGTGTCCTCAAGTCCATTCTCTACGTCTGCATCTTTATTCCTATCTTGCCCCTAGGTTCTTCATAACCAATTATTTTTTTTAGATTCCATATATATGTGTTAGCATACAGTATTTATTTTTCTCTTTCTGACTTATTTCACTCTGTATGACAGACTCTATGTCCATCCACATCACTACAAATAACTCAATTTCATTTCCTTTTATGGCTGAGTAATATTCCATTGTATATATGTGCCACAACTTCTTTATCCATTCGTCTGTCAGTGGACACTTAGGTTGCTTCCATGTCCTGGCTATTGTAAATAGAGCTGCAATGAACACTGTGGTACATGACTCTTTTTGAATTATGGTTTTCTCAGGGTATATGCCCAGTAGTGGGATTGCTGGGTCATATGGTAGTTCTATTTTTAGATTTTTAAGGAACCTCCATACTGTTCTCCATAGTGGCTGTATCAACTTACATTCCCACCAACAGTGCAAGAGGGTTCCCTGTTCTCCACACCCTCTCCAGCATTTACTGTTGTAGATTTTTTGATGATGGCCATTCTGACCGGTGTGAGACGACACCTCATTGTAGTTTTGATTTGCATTTCTCTAATGATTAATGATGTTGAGCATCCTTTCATGTGTTTGTTGGCAATCTGTATATTATTCTTTGGAGAAATGTCTATTTAAGTCTTCTGCCCATTTTTGGATTGGGTTGTCTGTTTTCTTGATATTGAGCTGCATGAGCTGTTTGTATATTTGGGAGATTAATCCTTTGTCAGTTGCTTCATTTGCAAATATTTTCTCCCATTCTGAGGGTTGTCTATTGGTCTTCTTTATGGTTTCCTTTGCGAGCAAAATCTTTGAAGTTTCATTAGGTCCCATTTGTTTATTTTTGTTTTTATTTCCATTTCTCTAGGAGGAGGGTCAAAAAGGATCTTGCTCTGATTTATGTCATAGAGTGTTCTGCCTATGTTTTCCTCTAAGAGTTTGATAGTTTCTGGCCTTACATTTAGGTCTTTAATCCATTTTGAGCTTATTTTTGTGTATGGTGTTAGGGAGTGTTCTAATCCCATACTTTTTTTTTTTTTTTTTTTGCGGTATGCGGGCCTTTCACTGTTGTGGCCTCTCCCGTTGCAGAGCACAGGCTCCGGACGCGCAGGCTCAGCAGCCATAGCTCACAGGCCCAGACACTCTGCGGCATGTGGATCTTCCCGGACCGGGGCACAAACCCGTTTCCCCTGCATTGGCAGGTGGACTCTCAACCACTACGCCACCAGGGAAGCCCTAATCTCATACTTTTACATGTAGCTGTCCAGTTTTCCCAGCACCACTTATTGAAGAGGCTGTCCTTTCTCCACTGTACATTCCTGCCTCCTTTATCAAGGATAAGGTGACCATATGTGCGTGGGTTTGTCTCTGGGCTTTCTATCCTATTCCATTGATCTATCTTTCTGTTTCTGTGCCAGTACCATACTGTCTTGATTACTGTAGCTTTGTAGTATAGTCTGAAGTCAAGGAGCCTGATTCCTCTAGGTCCGGTTTTCTTCCCCAAGATTGCTTTGGCTATTCGGGGTCTTTTGTGTTTCCATACAAATTGTGAAAATTTCTGTTTAGTTCTGTGAAAAATGCCATTGGTAGTTTGACAGGGATTGCATTGAATCTGTAGATTGCTTTGGGTAGTATACTCACTTTCACAATGTTGATTCTTCCAATCCAAGACATGGTATAGCTCTCTATCTGTTTGTATCATCTTTAATTTCTTTCATCAGTGTCTTATAGTTTTCTGCATACAGGTATTTTGTCTCCTTACGTAGGTTTATTTCTAGGTATTTTATTCTTTTTGTTGCAGTAGTAAATGGGAGTATTTCTGTAATTTCTCTTTCAGATTTTTTCATCATTAGTGTACAGGAATGCCAGAGGTTTCTGTGCATTAATTTTGTACCCTGCTACTTTACCAAATTCACTGATTAGCTAGTAGTTTTCTGGTAGCACCTTTAGGAATCTCTATGTATAGTGTCATCTACAAACAGTAACAGTTTTACTTCTTCTTTTCCCATTTGGATTCCTTTTATTGCTTTTTCTTCTCTGATCACTGTGGCTAAAACTCCCAAGACTGTGTTGAATAACAGTGGTGAAAGTGGGCAACCTTGTCTTTTTCCTGATCTTAGTGGAAATGGTTTCAGTTTTTCACCATTGAGAACAACGTTGGCTGTGGGTTTATCATATATGGCCTTTATTATGTTGAGGTAAGTTCACTCTATGCCTACTTTCTGGAGGGTTTTTATCATAAATGGTGTTCAATTTTGTCGAATGATTTTCTCCATCTATTGAGATGATCATGTGGTTTTTCTCCTTCAAGTTGTTAATATGGTTTATCACGTTGATTGATTTGCATATATTGAAGAATCCTTGCATTCCTGGGATGAACGCCACTGGATCATGGTGTATGATCCTTTTAATGTGCTGTTGGATTCTGTTTGCTAGTACTTTGTTGAGGATTTTTGCATCTATGTTCATCAGTGATATTGGCCTGTAGCTTTATTTTTTTGTGACATCTTTGTCTGGTTTTGGTATCAGGATGATGGTGGCCTCGTAG
The DNA here is from genome assembly GCF_011762595.2 of Tursiops truncatus. Taxonomy (NCBI): domain Eukaryota; kingdom Metazoa; phylum Chordata; class Mammalia; order Artiodactyla; family Delphinidae; genus Tursiops; species Tursiops truncatus. Next base: position 156,723,596 of record NC_047035.1, on the reverse strand, counting down.
AATGAGTTTGGGAGTGTCCTTCCCTCTGCTATATTTTGGAAGAGTTTGAGAAGGATAGGTGTTAGCTCTTCTCTAAATGTTTGATAGAATTCACCTGTGAAGCCATCTGGTCCTGGGCTTTAGTTTGTTGGAAGGTTTTTAATCACAGTTTCAATTTCAGTGCTTGTGATTGGTCTGTTCATACTTTCTATTTCTTCCTGATTCAGTCTTGGCAGGTTATGCTTTTCTAAGAATTTGTCCATTTCTTCCGGATTGTCCATTTTGTTGGCATATAATTGCTTGTAGTAATCTCTCATGATCTTTTGTATTTCTGCAGTGTCAGTTGTTACTTCTCCTTTTTCATTTTTAATTCTATTGATTTGAGCCTTCTCCCTTTTTTTCTTGATGAGTCTAGCTAATGGTTTATCAATTTTGTTTATCTTCTCAAAGAACCAGCTTTTAGTTTTATTGATCTTTGCTATCATTTCCTTCATTTCTTTTTCATTTATTTCTGATCTGATATTTATAATTTCTTTTCTTCTGCTAACTTTGGGGGTTTTCTGTGCTTCTTTCTCTAATTGCTTTAGGTGTAACGTTAAGTTTATTTAAGATGTTCCTTGTTTCTTAAGGTAGGATTTTATTGCTATAAACTTCCCTCTTAGAACTGCTTTTGCTGCATCCCATAGGTTTTGGGTTGTCGTGTTTTTTTGTCATTTGTTTCTAGGTATTTTTAAATTTCCTCTTTGATGTCTTCAGTGATCTCTCAGTTATTTAGTAGTTTAGCCTCCCTGTATTTGTGTTTTTTACAGAATTTTCCCTGAAATTGATATCTAGTCTTATAGCACTGTGGTCAGAAAAGATACTTGATACAATTTCAATTTTCTTAAATTTACCAGGGCTTGATTTGTGACCCAAGATATGATCTATCCTGGAGAATGTTCCATGAGCACTTGAGAAGAAAGGGTATTCTGTTGTTTTTGGGTGGAACATCCTATAAATATCAATTAAGTCCATCTTGTTTAATGTGTCATTTAAAGCTTGCATTTCCTTATTTATTTTCATTTTGGATATCTGTCCATTGGTGAAAGTGGGTGTTAAAGTCCCCTACTATGAATGTGTTACTGTCGATTTCCCCTTTTATGGCTGTTAGTATTTGCCTTATGTATTGGGGTGCTCCTATGTTGGTTGCATAAATATTTACAATTGTTATATCTTCTTCTTGGATCGATCCCTTGATCATTATGTAGTGTCCTTCTTTGTCTCTTATAGTAGTCTTTGTTATAAAGTCTATTTTGTCTGATATGAGAATTGCTACTCCAGCTTTCTTTTGATTTCCATTTGCATGGAATATATTTGTCCATCCCCTCACTTTCAGTCTGTATGTGTCCCTAGGTCTGAAGTGGGTCTCTTGTAGACAGCATATATATGGGTCTTGTTTTTGTATCCATTCAGCCAGTCTATATCTTTTGGTTGGAGTATTTAAGCCATTTACATTTAAGGTAATTATCGATATGTAAGTTCTATTACCATTTTCTTAATTGTTTTGGGTTTGTTATTGTAGGTCTTTTCCTTCTCTTGTGTTTCCTGCCTAGAGAAGTTCCTTTAGCATTTGTTGTAAAGCTGGTTTGGTGGTGCTGAATTCTCTTAGCTTTTGCTTGTCTGTAAAGGTTTTAATTTCTCCATCGAATCTGAGTGAGATCCTTGCTGGGTAGAGTAATCTTGGTTGTAGGTTCTTCCCTTTCATCCCTTTAAATATGTCCTGCCACTCCCTTCTGGCTTGCAGAGTTTCTGCTGAAAGATCAGCTGTTAACCTTATGGGGATTCCCTTATGTGTTATTTATTGTTTTTCCCTTGCTGCTTTTAATATCTGTTCTTTGTATTTAATTTTTGATAGTTTGGTTAATATGTGTTTTGGTGTGTTTCTCCTTGGATTTATCCTGTATGGGACTCTCTGTGCTTCCTGGACTTGATTGACTATTTCCTTTCCCATATTAGGGACGTTTTCAACTATAATCTCTTCAAATATTTTCTCAGTTCCTTTCTTTTTCTCTTCTTCTTCTGGGATCCCTATAATTCGAATGTTGTTGTGTTTAATGTTGTCCCAGAGGTCTCGGAGACCGTCCTCAATTAGCTTCATTCTTTTTTCTTTATTCTGCTCTGTGGTAGTTATTTCCACTATTTTATCTTCCAGGTCACTTATCCGTTTTTCTGCCTCAGTTATTCTGCTGTTAATTCCTTCTAGAGAATTTTTAATTTCATTTATTGTGTTGTTCATCACTGTTTGTTTGCTCTTTAGTTCTTCTAGGTCCTTGTTAAACATTTCTTGTATATTCTCCATTCTATTTCCATGATTTTGGATCATATTTACTATCATTAGTCTGAATTCTTCTCCAAGCTGACTACCTATTTCCTCTTCATTTGTTTGATCTGGTGGGTTTTTACCTTGCTCCTTCATCTGCTGTGTGTTTCTCTGTGTTCTCATTTTGCTTAACTTACTGTGTTTGGGGTCTCCTTTTCTCAGGCTGCAGGTTTGTAGTTCCCATTGTTTTTGGTGTCTGCCCCAAGTGGGTAAGTTTGGTTCAGTGGGTTGTGTAGGCTTTCTGGTAGAGGGGACTGGTGCCTGTGTTCTGGTGGATGCGGCTGGATCTTGTCTTTGTGGTGGACAGGACCATGTCCCGTGGTGTGTTTTGGGGTGTCTGTGAACTTATCACGATTTTAGGCAGCCTCTCTGCTAATGGGTGGGGTTGTGTTTCTGTCTTGCTAGTTGTTTGGCATAAGGTGTCCAGCACTGTAGCTTGCCGGTCATTGAGTGGAGCTGGATCTTAGCATTGAGATGGAGATCTCTGGGAGAGCTGTTGCCATTTGATATTACATGGAGCCGGGAGGTCTCTGGTGGACCAATGTCATGAACTTGGCTCTCCCACCTCAGAGGCTCAGGACTGACACCCAGCTGGAGAACCAAGACCCTTTTGGGAAGTCTGAGGTCTTCTGCCAGGGTTCAGGTGTTCTGTAGTTGTTCCACATGTCGATGTATTTTTGATGTATTTGTGGGGAGGAAGGTGATCTCCATGTCATACTCTGCCGCCATCTTGAAAGTCCCTCTATTTAGTTATTTATTTGTTTATTTGTTTGTTTGTTTACTTTTGGCTGCATTGGCTCTTTGTTGCTGCATGCGGGCTTTCTCTAGTGGCAGCAAGTGGGGGCCACTCTTCGTTGCTGTGCACAGGCTCCTCATTGCGCTGGTTTCTGTTGTTGTGGAGCACAGGCTTTATGCACATGGGCTTCAGTAGTTGTGGCTCGCGGGCTCTAGAGTGCAGGCTCCGTAGTTGCGGCACACAGGGTTAGCTGCTTTGCAGCATGTGGGATCTTCCTGGACCAGGGCTTGAACCCATGTCCTTGTAGACAGCATATATACGGGTCTTGATGGTTCCCTAATGTCCCCGGTAGAATTAAATGTCCTATGATTTCCCCCATCCCCTCCATATCCTGCCTCTCCCCCAACTTCTGTTTCTTAGAATCAGGAGAAGCTCCATTTATACAACAGATCCCTCTGGCTCTGGCCCCATGTTTCTCAAGCTTAGTCACCACAATAGATTAATTGAACACCAAGCTGGCCCCCAAAGCCATTCTGTAGCGAAGCAGATCCCACAACAAGCTAATTAGAAATCAAGATGCAACCACTGGGGGGACTTCCCTGGTGGCGCAGTGGTTAAGAATCCCCCTACCAGTGCAAGAGACACGGGTTCAAGCCTTGGTCCGGGAAGGTCCCACATGCCACAGAGCAACTAAGCCCACGCGCCACAACTACTGAGCCTGCGCTCTAGAGCCCGCGTGCCACAACAACTGAAGCCCACGTGCCTAGAGCCTGTGTTCCGCAACAAGAGAAGCCACCGCAATGAGAAGCCCACACACTGCAACAGAGAGTGGCCCCTGCTCGCCACAACTAGAGGAAGCCTGCGTGCAGCAACAAAGACCCAGTGCAGCCATAAATAAATAAATAAATAAATAAAAACATGCAACCACTGGAAGCAGCTTTATCACCCATTGGAGTTGACAGCAGAGAGATGCCCACAGGGCTGTCAATGGCTCTCCTTGTTCCCATCAGCCTGGTCCTTGTCCTAAAGCCGTGACTGCCATGTTCTGCCTCTAGTTCCAGCCCACAGCCCCATCTGATGATGTCATGTCCTCATCACACTGGGAGGTTGTAAGAGCGCCCATGCACTGCACAGGAAATGGTCCCCAGAAGTAATTCCTTTCACTGGGGTCGGGTTCGGGGGAGGCTCTATAGATTCTAAAGAGTGTTCACACTGAAGAAAGTCTGCAGTTCTGGAATGCTGGGCTGCCTAGTCTCAGGAGGATTGGGGGATACAAAGAAGTGACTTGCTTCCCATTTAAGAAATTACATAAATCTTTCCTGAAATCATTGGCTGCCACCCTGCAGAGGAGCACAGAACAATTCCTTACCCGCCTATGAGACACATTAGTGCCCGGGGAAGAATTATAGCCACCCCTCATTATCTTTGGATGTTCACAAGGTGACTTTGCTGCCACATCACTGTCTGTGGACCACGTGCTTCAGTTCACTTTGCCGGTTGTAAGGATGAATTTATACCCATTCATCCATTTACACTCTTGGCCATCTCCCTGCCCTGTGACCAGTGGCAGACACTTAGGGAATGTCTGGCTGTGGGCTGCAGCCATGGAAAAGAGCAAAGCTCGCTGGTTTAGACCTGGTCTGACCTGTTCTTAATGGCCAGGGGACCAGGAGGGCAGGTGTACCTGCCGTGGAGCCATTCCCGGCATCTGGCAATTCTGTAATTCCTACCGACTCCAATAACCAGAAATCATAGTCTGGCAGCCCATGGGCTCAATCAAGCCTCTATATATGATTTGTTTTGGCCAGAGAAAGTTTGATTTTTGTTTTTTAAGTTGCCAACATCTAAAATGTAAGAGATTTCATACAAAAATCTGGATTCCTTGCTGCCCTTGAAAAATCAGAAGCTTTAGCAACACTTTTTTTTTTTTGCAGCTGTCCTTTTTTTCTTTTTTTTAACATCTTTCTTGGAGTATAATTGCTTTACAATGGTGTGTTAGTTTCTGCTGTATAACAAAGTGAATCAGCTGTACATATACATGCATCCCCATTTAGCAACACTTCTGATTAGCTGTCATCACTTGGAGCTGAATAGTCCTGCTTGTTTAGATAGAGCCCTCCAGCCACCGGAGTTCTACTACACATGGAACCAGGTATTGTGGGGCCTGAAGCTTGTGTAATTTGGGGTGACGTCTCTAAAAAAATAAATCAAAATTTTAACTAGGGGGAGGGATAAATTGGGAGATTGGGATTGACATATATACACTACAATATATAAAAGAGATAACTAAGAACTTACTGTATAGCACAGGGAACTCTACTCAGTACTCTGTAATGACATATATTGGAATAGAACCTAAAAAAAAGAGTGGGGACTTCCCTCGTGGTGCAGTGGTTAAGAATCTGCCTGCCAATGCAGGGGACACGGGTTCGAGGCCTGGTCCGGGAAGATCCCACATGCCGTAGAGCAACTAAGCCCGTGCACCACAACTACTGAGCCTGCACTCCAGAGCCCGCGAGCCACAACTCCTGAAGCCTGGGCACCTAGAGCCCGTGCTCTGCAGCAAGAGAAGCCACCGCAATGAGAAGCCCGCGCACCGCAACGAAGAGTAGCCCCCACTCACTGCAACTAGAGAAAGCCCGTGCATAGCAACAAAGACCCAACACAGCCAAAAATAAATAAATAAAATAAATTTTTTAAAAAACCTTAAAAAAAATAAAATAAAATAAAAAAGAGTGGATGTGTGTATATGTATAACTGATTCACTTTGCCGTACAGCAGAAACTAACACAACATTATAAAGCAACTATACTCCAAGAGAAATTAATTTTTAAAAAATTTTAAATAATATTAAAAATTATTTTAATTAAAAAACAAAAATTAACTAGAAAATTGTTAGGGCCTCTCCAAGGGCTTGAGCAAGTGAATGGTCAGGAAGCTCGAAGGTCTTGAGCCTCCACAGTAAAGCCAGCTCAGGTCTCCAATCCTGGCCTCTCCTCCCCAGCCTAAGGCCTGCGAGAGCTGCCCGTCCAGTCGTTTAGGCCTCTGAGCCCGTGACCTCTTGCTTGTGCGTTGTTGCCATCCGCTCCTGCCACCATGTTTCTTTCCAGGCCTGATTTCCAGTATAAGCACAGCTGGGCCCTGGCCCTGAGCGGCTGGCCCCGCCTTCCCTAAAACTCCAGCCACTAAAAGAAAGGATAACTACATTTCAGGTCATAAAAAGAAGTCCTGTGCTTTGTGAGGTTAAAAGGAGAGGAGAGCCCAAGCGTTCCCCTAGACGTCACATAGAAAGTGACTCCTTAGCAGCAAGGAGGTCTGTGCAGAGCCACACAAAGTTGGGGGGGCAGTGGGAGCGGGTGCAGAATAAATGCCTGTTCGGTCTGCAAACTCGTTTCCCTTACATCTGGGATGCTCATTTGGCTCACAGATGGTCCATGGTCTCTAAATGACCTTGTTTTGGGGGACCGGGTGAGGGGGAGACATGTCCCCCCATAAATGTTTTCCAAATGGGTGGTGGGCTGTATTACCACAACTAGATTAGCAAGGAGACAACCTGCAATACTGACTGAGCATCTACTGTGCACTAACCCTACCTCTTGTGTAACAAGTTTTGTACTAGACACATGCTGGGCTGCCCTGTGGGTATTTGTAACCTAGTTTCAGAAAGACCCACAGAGAACAGTTAGGTCACAGGGAAATACAATAAAGGCTTGTAGGAATTCAGAGGCTGGCCTGGGAAGATGTTCCTGGAATAGAGGTGAACCCCAGGGGCCCCGAATGTGCAAGGATCAGCAATGAGGAAATTCCAGGTGGTGAGAAGGGCTTGGGAGACCAGGAGGTCTGGACTCTGGAGGGCTAGAGGGTGGGCTGGGAGCAAAGAGAAATAAAAAGGAAAGAAGGGGGGCTTCCCTGGTGGCACAGTAATTAAGAATCCACCTGCCATTGCAGGGGACACGGGTTCGATCCCTGGTCCGGGAAGATCCCACATGCCGCAGAGCAACTAAGCCCGTGCAACACAACTGCTGAGCCTGTGCTCTAGAGCCCGCCAGCCACAGCTACTGAGCCCACGTGCCTAGAGCCCGTGCTCCTCAACAAGAGAAGCCACCGCGATGAGAAGCCCGCAGGCACCACAATGAAGAGTAGCCCCCGCTCACCGGAACTAGAGAAAGCCCACGCGCAGCAACGAAGACCCAATGCAGCCAAAAATAAATAAATTAATTAATTAATTTTAAAAAGGAAAGGAAAGAAGGCAGGGAACCTATCAGGAAGGGATTGAATTCTAGATAAAGGTCTCTGGATCGTGTGACTCATTGATAGAGTACCATAAATAAAAATGCCTGTGGGCGGTGCTTTTCAGTTTACTGAAAATAAATTGCAGTTTATCCCACTTGACTCTTAGGTATACTCTGCGTTACACAACAAAGGTTTATTAGAAAATCCAGGCGAGCGCCAAACCAAAAAAACTCAACCATCAATAAGCGCTGCTAAGATTTTGGCATGTTTGCTTCCTGTTTTATTTCTAAACATAATTTTTCTTCAGAAATGGGATGAATATTTTTCACTAAACACCATTTTATGAGACTTTCCCCATGTCACTGAATATTCTTTGAGGACCAGATGTTTACCAGCTGCATGCTATTCCTTTTTTTGGTGTACCAAATGTGATTAATGATTGTTTTCTGTTAAACTTTTAAGTTGTCTCCTATTTTCATTAGTATAAATAATGCCTCAGTGAGCATTCCAGTACATAAATATCCGTCTGCACTTCTCTGATTACTTCATGATATGAAATTACTAGAGCAAAAGGTATAAGTATTTTGAGAACTCTGAATATATACTGACAAATTGTTTTAAAAAAAGATTTTACCAATTTACACATTCATCAGGAGTACGTGAAAGGGCTTGTTTTCCTACAGAAACACCCTATAGTTAAGTACTGTTTTTTAATTTGATAAATGGAAAATGGAATTTTTTCCGAATCGCATCTAAATAATTTTTTTTGTTAATCATGAATTTGAATTTTTAATGCGTTTTTCATTAATGTGTACCTCTATTTTCTAATAAACCTGTATTGTGTTCATTTATCTTTTGGATTTTTTATGGTTTGATTTTTACATTTCACTCTTAATCCATCTGAAATTCACTGTGACGTGCCTTCACCTCCAATGGTGCAAAGTATGTAAGTTGAGACTTCTCCCAGATAGTCTGTTTTTCTACCATCATTCATTAAATAATTCATTAAATAAGTTCAATAAATAAATCCCTTTAGCAATGATTTGTAAAGCTCCTTTGTCATATACTCTTATGTGTCCTGGGACCATATTCTATTCATCTGTGTTTTACTATCTATGCCAATAACACACTACTTTAATTACTGTAATCTTATGATACACATATAGAACATTTTGCTGTTTCAGAGATCTTTCATGTGTGTACTTTTATAAATAATAATTCTACATGGAAACAAAGATAACCCATTTCTCTCACTTCTTTTCTGCTAGTTATTACTCATTTAAAAGACAAATAGTCGGGCTTCCCTGGTGGCGCAGTGGTTGAGAGTCCACCTGCCGATGCAGGGGACACGGGTTCGTGCCCCGGTCTGGGAGGATCCCACATGCCGTGGAGCGGCTGGGCCCGTGAGCCATGGCCGCTGGGCCTGCGCGTCTGGAGCCTGTGCTCCGCAACGGGAGAGGCCACGGCAGTGATAGGCCTGCAAACCACAAAAAAAAAAAAGACAAATAGCTACATAAAAGACAAATGTTGTGAGAAACGGGTATCTGGACTAAACCTAAAAAAGGATTTTGGAATTCTGTGCCTTTTCTTTGAGGAAAAATAAAATAGAACAAAAAGCACAGTCTGGTTATTAAAATGGAACACTTACTAAATTGGAAAAATCAAAACAAAACTGTAGCGGAATCTGAACTTAAGGTTTTGATTTATTTTTCTAAATTGAGAACGGGTCTGTTCACCTCAAGGAAACCTGGATCCGTAAAGCAAGCCAAGCCTCGGAGGTGGACAGTTATGATGCCCTGAGCTTTGCTTTCCTAAACAGAAACCTTTGGGGATGAGAATCCTTAGAGATGGAATTGAATTCACTTACTCTACTCTTTAGAAGTGACTCATGAATCGTTGGCTTTATACTGAACTTGGTCTACTGGGGCTCAAATGCTTCTCTAAAGCAGGTCTATAATAATAGGCACCTACCACCTACCAGCACCCTCCGAGCCTTCCTTGAACCACCCCCGCCCAACTCAGCTAGCCTGGGAAATGAGTGCCCTGGTTCACAAGCAAACTCTGGGTGAGCTGTGATCAGTACGATCCATTGCCATCACTAGAAAGCAGTCAAGGTGCTCACCCTCTTAGACACAGGTAAGTCAATCTACCTCACCTTCTGGGCTGTGAGCTCCTGCAGGACAAGGTCTGTGATTTACTTATTGCTCTACTGTCAATGGATGGCATCTGACAGTCAATCAGTGCATGCTTCTTCAATGAAGGAATGAATGAGTGAATTGCGACATTCAAAACACGGTCTGTTACCACTGACTTGGGCTCAGTAGTAGTCAATACGGTTAAACTCACGATCTTAGCAATTTGGAAAATTTTACATGCCTGAATATCTATGTGACTCCTCTATCTATCCAGCTAGCTAAAAAAGAACGTCAAAAAAAAGGTATATGTGATGAGCAGCATCATGTCCTTGTCTTCTTAGAGCTAGAGAGGGAGCCTTGCTTTTTTTTTTTTTTTTCTGTAGGTGGGTAAATAAGAATGGGATGACGAGGAGAGGCCTGAGCATGGAGGCAGCTACGCAGATGCAGCATTAAAAACAAACACCTCACAGGTCCAGGAAGACAGACCCATGCCGCATGTGATTTTATTCACGTTTTTCTGGGCTGTGTTTTCAAGAAAATGGATGTTCCTAAGGAATGTCTGAAAATGAGCGAATTGGCCACACCTAAGCTCCATTCTTGCCCTAAAATTATATGAATCTAGGACAGGTCATCTTTTCCAGAAATGGCCATAAGAAAGAAGAGAGTCCTGAGTGGGGAAACCAACCCCTTTCTATTATAATTAATTGGTTTTCCTTCATGCACAGCGGTTTACTTACTGCTCTGTACACAGAATAAGTATGCACTAGGCAGCACTACACACCAGATACTGACTGTAACTAAAGTATTGTGGGTGCAGAAATGGACATTTTCAGAGACAAGTCAAGCTTCATTAAATCCAAAGGAAGACTATTCACAATCTGAGCTCAGAATTTTCTAGAAAAGAATGACAACCCCATCTAAAAAAGGTTGCCTAATAGAGGGAATAATATTCCCTAATAGAGGTCTCTGTGGGGGTCACTTTAATAAACTGGGAATAAGACATGTACTTGATCTTTATTGTCATCTAGAAACAAATGCATCTAAGGCACTGAAAACTCACCAAAAGCAATTTACCTTGAACAGCCCAGGTCGTTGTTTCTCTTAGTCATGTGTATGATCTTTAAAGAAATTGTTTGGCTAAGTAAACACAGGAAAGCTTCAACTCAGCTGCAGCCCAGTTGTTGTGAATTCCAAATTAGAAGTGTCTAAACTTAATGAAAATGCGTTACAGATTGAAATTCATCATTTTATAATGTACCATAAAACTCAGGCAAAGGGCCCACCAACCTTGGTTACCTACTTCTACAGCCACTGTTTGTTGGTACCAGGACGCTCATTTTTAACCTCAATCTGTTTTATTTCCCCTTGATTCTCAGGCTCCCAAGTGCAGTCTCACCCCTCCACACGTTGAACTGCTATACCCTCGCAAAATGCAAATTAATTTTCCATATTAGCCTGAAGAAGACAAGGAAATCCCATGAACAATGGATTCCATAGCAAACAGGAATTTTTTTAAGTTGCTTGTTGTTTGGATGAGCCCTACAGGCACCCCGTTTATCCCTATAAAGGACTGCAAGGCAGCTATAGGCAAGAGAGCCTAGTGGTTAGGACAATAGGCTTTGGTGCTAGATAGAACTGGGTTTCAGCCTCAGCTCTGCCTATGGCTGAACTTCTCTGAGCCTTAGTTATCGCATCTGTGAAACTGGGGAAAATATATATAAAGAGCTGGGCCCACTTCCCAGGACACAGAAGAGACTCATGAAATAAGAGCTATTATTAATCATCAACAATAAAGAATTCCTTCTAAACAGGCACTAAACAAAAATAGGTAACTAATAAGGACCTACTGTAGAGCACAGCGAACTCTCCTCAATACTCTGTAATGACCTACATGGGAACAGAATCTAAAAAAGAGTGGATATACGTATACGTATAACTGATTCCCTTTGCTGTACACCTGAAACTAACACAACATGGTAAACAACTAGACTCCAATAAAAAGTAAAAAAATCAGGAACTAAACAGACAAGAGACAGAAAAGAGGAGACCGCTAGTCCATCTTCCTGCTGCTAAGGTGTGAAACGACCCTAGAAAATGTATTCCTGCATGTGACAAGTAATAGTTAAAATAGTTGATAACCCAACGATCCATTTTGTAAATAAGACCTCCCCCAAGGGAGCCAGCACGTGAAACACCATGGCTGTCTCTGGAGAGTTATGTGTAGGAAGCTACTGGAAACTAGGCCAGTCCATGTGGATTGTCCAAAAGCATAAAGTCATTGCTGGAAGCCTGCCAGACCCACTGACTTAGAAGAATGACACCCCGGATGTGTGGAAAATGAGCATCTGAGTTAAAGCTCTGGGTGAGGGCAGGATGACTACCTTTCAACACAGCTCACCCCAAACAGACAGCCAGGGGCCCCACTCCCCACCCCATTACCAGCAGCCTGGACTTGACAAAGGAATGTCACTCCAAAAGTTCATGGATAAGTTGGCTTTTGGAACTCAAAACACACATTACTCAAAAAAAGGTGGTACGAATAGTTGTTAGGTTTTTTTTTCTGATCAGCTCCATGAAAGACTCCACAGTTAAAGGTGGCACTGGAGCGGTACCCCAAAGCCTGACCCCCGAGACCAATGGCTTACTTTCTTAGCTGTGACAGCTAAACAGCCAAATAAAGCATCCCCTGCCTCAGTTTCTCATATGTAAATTAGAAATAATAATACTTCTGTCTTGTTGCATAGTTGCAAGTATGAAGTAAGTGAATGCTTATAAAGCATTTAGATCATACCTGGTACATAACAGGTGTTCAATTAACATCAGCTCTCATTATTTTTACCATGAAGGCTATGAGGTCTCAAAGTAGGATACCCAGGCACAGTGGGGAATTTCAGCCTCCAAAAAGAGGGAGGAGTTGCACAAGAGCCCTGTGACAAAGAGAAAGGACTTGGGGGAACCAGCTCCGAAGGCAGCTGTTCACTGAGCACCTAGTATGTTCCAGGCAGGGTGTGACAAGATTTACACGCACCATCTCTTACTCTCCCTAACACGGCTTTAAGCAAATTATTAATGTGATCACTATCACCTCTAGTCTGTTCATGAGGAAACTGGGACAAAGGAACTCATTGAACACCACTGGGCTCATTCCATTTTCCTACCATCACATCTCTTCCATTGCCTCCCTTCCAGTGCCCTGCTCAGAACATGTGAGTAGCCTTTGTAAGAAGAATGTTTCTCAGTAATTTTCACGTTAAGAGAAAGGCCAACAACCTTCACGCACCTTAAGAGGAAAAGGCGAGCCTCAATGATCATCCTCGTCTCACTCTCCGAGAAATGTTCATTCCCTAGAGCATATATGCAGCGTCTCTTGGGAAGGGGTCTATTTTGCCCTCTTCTTTACTAGAACATTCTCTGCACAGTGCCACTCTGTCTCATTAGTTCCTAGGTCCGTTTGCAGTATCAAAAGCAGTGGGAAGTATGCCGAGGCCACAGGCGGGGTAAACTGTGAAGTGGGAAGTGGACACTGAAATCTCTTGTGCTTGTGAAAACTGGGTCTACTTCTACTTACGAAGACAATTCAGGAAGGAAGAAGCTTTCATATCACAGGCTTTTCAAGGGAATAATCATCAATTATTGCTCTATTAACAGACAAGATATAAAGCTGGTCAGTGCTGAACCACTGCTGGGACAGAGGTAGAAAGGAACACCTATGGGTGTTCACCACGATTTTTTTTAGCAATCAGGGCTGGGAAGTTTAGCCGAGAAAAGTTGAATGGAGTTGGGGTGGAGAGATGGGCAAGAGCATCTGAGCGTGGAGGAAAAGTCTCATCAACTGCAGGGGAAGCCGCAGAGCCAGGCTCAGCCGACCCCTTGGGGTTTAGTGTCAGCAAGAATCTCACTGATCAAAGAAGAGAGAGAGGGTAATGACAAAGAAGCATCAGATACATTGAGACTAAAGAGGGTGAAATCCAAAACGTTAAGAAAGTAAAAATCCTAGCTTTTTTTGGTGTCACACAGGACATCTGGTTTACCCAAGTTAGCAATTATTTATTGAACACCAACCAAGTGCCGAGCACTTAGAGTGTTAGGAAGAGTTTATTGGCTGTAAACACTGTGATTCATTGAAACATCATCACCCTGGAACAGAGACAGAATCTTCTTCAATGGCTAGAACAACTTATTTCAAAGTCAAGTTCTGCTTAGAAACAGAGAGGTGCCCTTTCCAGTCAAAGTTTCTCCAAAGTCAAAGACTTTGCTGTGGGGATTGCAGTCTCACAACTACAGATTCTGAGGGGATTCAAATGTTGACAAATGGATATATTTTGCTCCTAATGAACATATCATTACTCTTTTTGAGGTTTAATTTGCCTCTTAATAGTTTCCAGTTTTGTCCATTGCCATGGTTGCAAAGAAAACACTTTTAAATCCTTGAGAATCAAATTAAACTCAAGTCAGGAAACTTTTTCCTACTTAACATCATGAGAACATTTGTCAGGGAAGCGCCCTGGCACTCAGTCAGAACACCCGTCATAAATCGGAGAATTTTCTCGAGGCCCATTACTATATGTTGGACAATAAAATCTCTACCTTTTGCAGGCTGTTTCTTTTTCTTAAGAAGAATTCTCCGTTCTTAGATGCACTTTACAAAATCTACAACTGATTTTGCAGGCATAAGCGCACCAAAATTCCTTTGTATAATATTAACAAAAGGGTGTTTTTTCCCAGTAGAAAGAGCATATCAAATATGCACCAAGTTCATTTAGGATCATTTCTATTGGCAAAATACTCTATATTAAATATAATATAATTAATAAATAAAAATAGTTGTCAAAGAAAATTTGTATTTAAACATTCAACATCTCAAGATTACTGTATCAAATCACTTCATAGCATCATCAGCTAGCATTTGGGTGAGGAAGGGGCAATAATAAGGTGTAATCCTTGCCCTCAAGGATCTAAATTCTGTACTTGGAACCCAAGCTATTCTAATGAATATGGTAAAATAATACACACCTTAATTTTAAAAACTTCCTAGGATTAGTCTTATTAATAAAACGAACAGGAGGCTTACTTGCTTAAAATTGTATTTGTTTTGATCCTTCAAGAAGTTGTCCAAATGGATCCACTGGGCATGCTGTTTGGTTGCACTTTTGAGTAGATAATTCATCCATTTATCTACTCAACATTTATTGAGTCTTTATTATGGACGAGGAACCACACTGAATGCTGAAGATTTCACAGCAAACGAGTCACCCTATGGCTTGTTCTGATGAGGGGTTGTGCCAGCCTCCTTGGTAATGAGGGTGGGGGTAATAACATGAGAGCTAAAAATAGAACGTTAGGAGAATTTCTCTTCTCTTCACCTTAGAGTCAACCATGGGTATGAAAGATGCTCAGGTGCCTGAGATGGGACAGAAATGAGACCATTTCCTTTCATGTCAGCTTCCCCAGCCTTCTTTGACAGAACCTCTGAACGCTGAAAGGAGTTGGTCCTGCCACTGCCTTTAAAAGCTCCACGTGTCCTCCTGGTGCCTCCACGCAGTGCAATCCCTCTCTAAAGACCAAACGCCCCTTGATGAAGCCTGATGCAGACCAAGTTTAAGGTTTGGAGCCTTCCGAAGAGAGTAGTGTCCCTTTGGGAGGGGCAGAAATATCCTGAAGAGGCTGCCCCTGGAGATGGCAGGCTGCCCTGATTCAGCCCAGTGCTTTGTGCTGCCGGGTGCCCGTCCTCTTCACCACCAAGCCTGATAGCACTGGAACATTCTAGAGCACGTTGTACTTACAAGGACCCTCCTCTAAAAGTAAGTTGGCTACTTACTCTCCTTCAACGGCAGTGAAAGAGCGCTCCTGAAGGGAGGCTGCGGACGTAAATGACTGCCTCTCTTAGGACGCGTGTCTGATATTACTCTCCCACTGGAGCTTTCAGCAGAAGCCCTAAGCTGCATATTATCAACTCCATGCAGCTGATGGTACTGAGTACCTACTGTGTGCAGGAAGTGTACTAGGGGGCTGACAAATACAGAGCCCCCGATTAGGGCTGAGGAACATAATCAGGGGAAATTTGTATGGGTTCTGTAATATGAGTATATGCCAAGTTCTGTGGGAGCACAGAGGAGTGAGACCTTTCAAACAGGTCTTAAAAAGTAAGTGAGGGGCTTCCCTAGTAGCACAGTGGTTAAGAATCCGCCTGCCAATGCAGGGGACACGGGTTCTAGCCCTGGTTCAGGAAGATCCCACATGCCACAGAGCAACTAAGCCCGTGAGCCACAACTACTGAGCCTGCGCTCTAGAGCCCATGAGCCACAGCTACTGAGCCCGTCTGCCACAACTACTGAAGCCTGTGCACCTAGAGGCTGTGCACCACAACAAGAGAAGCCACTGCAGTGAGAAGCCTGCGCATCGCAATGAAGAGTAGCCCCTGCTCGCCTCAACTAGAGAAAGCCCGTGTGCAGCAACGAAGACCCAATGCAGCCAAAAAAAAAAAAAAAGAATAAATAAGAGGTAAGTGAGAATCCCATAGGCGGTTAGAGTGGCAACATTCCAGGCAGTGGGAACATCAAGAGCAAAGAACAAAGATGAGAATGAGCATGACACTGGGGGGAACCTCAAAGGTCTACTGCCTTAGTCCATTCAGGCTGTTACAACAGAATAACATGGACTGGGCAGCTTAACAACAGATATTTACTTCTCACAGCTCTGGAGGCTAGAAGTTCCAGACCAGGGATCCAGCAGATTCTGTGTCTGCTGAGGACCCCCTTCCTTGTTCATAGATGGTCATCTTCTCACTCTGTCCCCACGTGGTAGAGGGGCAAGGGAGCTCTCTGGGGTCTCTTATAAGGGCACTAATACCATCATGAGGGCTCCACTCTCATGACCTAATCACCTCACAAGGACCCAATCTTCTAACACCATCTCATTGGGGGTTAGGTTTCAACATATGAATTTGGGGGGGACACAGACATTCCATCTGTAGCTTACTGTGACCATGTATAATGTGTCGGGGGGACATTGTAAAGGATGAGAGTAAAAAAGAAGATGATGACAGATTACAAGGCTCTGTGTATGTCATGCTAAGGAAGGATTACAAATGGGGAGACTGAGGTTTGTAGTCATTACATTTATCACCTAAGGTCACTCTCACAAGAACAGGGTTTGGGGAGGAAATCTACCTTTCTCTTTCCTACTAGAACAGGAATGAGAAAAGAGGAAATACCCAGAGGCAGAAGAGATTGAAGTCTTCGGTCATAAGCTATGTGGTCACCCCTTGCCCCTGCAGCCTGCTCCTTGCCCCACTAGACTGAGAGCAGAACTGCCTTTGGGAGGCTCTTGTTCACACACAGCCCACCTCCATCACCAGAATGGCTGGAAATCCAGCTGCTTCTCACCATGGACCCCATGTAGCTAAGCTGGTTCACAGGTTAAAGCCCATCTGTATCACCTACATCACTGAACTTCCACCTTGGGATCTGGGAGGCCCTCTCAGTAAGGAGGTGGCAGCATGCGCTGTGTGCCTTTGCAGGCTGGGACCAAAGAGAAGTACTCCCTCTGTGCTAGCCCTCATTCTGGGAAAATGAACTCTTATGAGAATTACAGAACTTGCTCTCCAGTCCTTAGGGTCTCAACCACATTTACAATTGAGTTGTAGTCAGTAGCCCACGTGCCCTGGTGAGACCCTCGAGAACAGTCGAGCATGATGGATTAGTGAGGTCAAACAAGAAGACGGAACTCAAGTAGGGTTTATATGTGGGTCCCTTCCATAAGCAAAATTCTCCTTGGTTTCACCAATACAGCTCTACAGTATCTGTGACCACCAAGCCACCTCCTGCCCTGGACTGTTGAAAACAGTGCTCAAATCTTAACTCCTTCTCTGCTCCTGTAACTTTAGACAGATGACTAACTATGTGCTCCTGGGCAAGCACATACCCTTTCTGAACCCAACAGGAGGATGCTAGGACTCACCTTCAGTGGTTTTGTCAGGACCACATGAAATGATTTAGACAGAATAACTTGTAAAATGTCAAACATGCTGTAAAGTGTTACTTATTATAATAATTAATTATTATTGCCTTTGGTTCAAATCTCATCAGACACCTAGTGTTTTCAGTTTTGTGTGAAGGAAAGGACCCATTCTCATGCTCACTGGTGGAGTCTAGAAACAGTACAGAAAAGCTTGTTTCTGATTAATTGTCCCAATCTCACATCGGATGGCACTGTCACAGGTTTTTTTGGCAGAACTTCTGAATCCAAAGCGCAATTCAGCATAAACAAAGACCTGGCTCTGACCAAGCGTGCAAATTAATGACTTAATTTTTCCCCCCATCCATTAACTTGGGGCCTGAAGCAGTGACTTAGTGTTGGAGGAATCAAGAATTCTCAAGCTACTTGAGATGCTTTGAGGACCAGCAGAAAAAAAGCAGGTAGCCCTTGGTCTCCTGAAAATGTAGTGGCCAAAATGACAATGACCGCACTGCTATCTGGCCACCTTACTTTGTCTAGTCTTCCAGCAGGTTCTACAGATCAAAATGATGAGAGAAAAAAGGACACAGAGCAAAAAACACAAATGAGAGAGAGAGAGATGCTATTGGTATCATTATATTCTGGATACAGGTAACTATTATAATACTTCATTTTAAGCATTCACTTTCCAGATACGTGTTCCCCTCTCCCATCCTTCCTCCCTTACCTTTCTCAGACTCTTTTTTCTTTTGTCATGTGGTTAAAAAAAAAAAAAAAAAAAAACTAGAAAAACACATAACATTAAATTGACCACCTTAACCATCTTTAAGTGCACAGTTCAGTAGCGTGAGATAAATTCACATTGTAGTGCAACAAATCTCCAGAAGGTTTTCATCTTGCAAGACTGACACTCTATCCCCATGAAACAACTCCCCATTTCCCATCCCCCCTTCACAGACTTTTAAATCTCTAACGCTTCCTTCCAACCATTTAAAAATATATATATATATATTTATTTTTTAATGTATGTATGTATTTATTTTTGGCTGTGTTGGGTCTTCGTTTCTGTGCGAGGGCTTTCTCCAGTTGCGGCGAGCAGGGGCCACTCTTCATCGCGGTGAGTGGGCCTCTCACTATCGCGGCCTCTCGTTGCGGAGCACAGGTTCCAGACGCGCAGGCTCAGTAGTTGTGGCTCATGGGCCCAGTTGCTCCGCGGCATGTGGGATCCTCCCAGACCAGGGCTCGAACCCGTGTCCCCTGCATTGCCAGGCAGACTTTCAGCCACTGCGCCACCAGGGAAGCCCCCATTTTGTTTTTTAAGGTATCTTCCACCAGTAGACCACTCTGGCCTTTTTTAAGAAACCACAGCTGGCCTCGTGATAATTGCCTTATAGTTCTAGAATCATCTCTGTTTGACTCAAAAACAAAACAAGCATTTCTTTCAGTGGTGAAGCTTTCTCTTTCAGGGAAGACAGAGGGTCAGTGTCGGTGTCGGCAGGTAAAACTGAGCCCCTCTAAGACGAGAGGGCCATTACCGGCACTCAGGGGAGGTAGGTCTTGAGCACAGCCCTTTGCCGATTTCTAACAGACATTATTCAAAATGAAAAAATTAAAAGGGAGGGGCCCTCTGGTCAGATTGACTGAGAAAACTTGGATGACTCAAAGTTGAAAGGGACTCTTTAATGGGAAATAGCTCAGAGCCTTGGCCATGCCAGTGAGGTGGGCAGCATTTCACAGGGCACTTCAGACTCATGGCGTTTTTCTAGGGGTCTACAGAGGAGTTTGCCCACCCCCATGAGAGGGAGGTGATAGGCACAGAGCTCATGAGCTGGGCGGAATTTTGTGGCTCTTCTTTGTGTGAGGAAGGATCGCACTTTCTCCTGGGACATTTGCACACCTAGGAAACTGCATTTGTCAGAAAAAGCCACAGAGATCAGTCACATTGTGAGTAGGGAGTGTAAAAGTTAGACTTGCCCAGTTTTAGAAATCTACCCTATCTTTCCCCTTGTCAGACAAAGAGCAGCAAAAACAGAGCACTGGGTCTACAGTAGGTGCCCATAGATGCTGTTTGTTTTAGCTCAGGCTGCCATCACAAAACATCATTGACTGGGTGGCTTAAACAACAGACATGCACTTCCCACAGTTCTAGAAGCTGGGAAGTCCAAGACCAAGGTGGGGGCCACTTAGGCTCTGTACGAGAGCTCTCCTCCTGGCTTGCAGATGACCACCTTCTCACTCTGTCCTCACATGACTTTTCCTGGGTGTATGCAGATAGAGATCTCTCTCTCTCTCTCTTTCTCCCACCACCCCATCCAGCCCCTAGTCCTTCCTCTTCTTGTAAGGCCACTAACTGCATCATGAGGGCCCCACCCTCATGACCTCACCTAACCCTCCTTCTAACTCAGTCTAACCCACCTTCATGACCTCACCTCATTACCTCCCACAGGTTCCACCTCCAACTGCCATCCTATTGGGAGTCAGGGCTTCCACCTGTGAATGTAGGGGGCATGAGCATTCAGTCCATGACAGTGTTGATGGCTCTATTGGTGGTATGGTCAGCCCTGTGCTGATGAAGATAGGATGGAAGGGAACTTGAAGTTAAAAGACAAAAGAAATGGTGGGAAAACTGTGTGATGAAGTCCTTTACTAGGCTACAGCTTTGGATATACCAAGAGATAAATTATGTCCCTTGTTACTAACAGATCTTGTAACTAACAGATCTCTCTCTGTTTCATCTATTTTTTGCTTTGTTACACATTGTGTACTTCCAAAAAGGACTTAAGGCACCTTACAATAAAAGCTGAGACACCAGAAACTATGGAGAAAAAGGCAGTCGTAGTTATACCAGGAGCCCAGGGTGGGCAAGTATTGTTATTAAACACTAAATTCAGTCCATTCTGACATCTTAGGGGCTAAAAAAATGTGATGGCTCCCTCTTCAGACATTGAAGAAAGAAGACATTTTCCCCCACTAAAATTAAACTCTAAAAGGAATTTATTATTAAATCTAAGTATGAGCAGAAACCTACATTTACTTCATGTGACTGGTTCTTGTAATTGGCCTTTGATAAAAGGCAAGGGCATGGGATACTGATTTGCAGCTGAGTGAGGAGGAGTCTACAGGTCTGAACATACTTGTGTCTGACGACCAACATTAGCACAAGGGTGAGAGTTAAAGGAGGGGAGACCAGGGCCTCCAAGTATGTCCCCCTCACCCCCACCCCACCCCCGCCAGAACCTGCTTCACATTCAGCTGAAGTGCTGATAAAATGTAGATTCTGGGATGGACGCAGACCTACTGAATCAGACTATTGAGAGGAGAGGGTAGAAATCAACATTGTTGAAACTCCTTCGGTGGTTCTCATGCCACTAAACTTTAAGACACCGTGACCTGGAAAAGGATGTGTGTGTGTGACCTCACAAGCATTTTCTTTCATATTGTCTGCATTGCTAGATAGAAAGACTTCCCTATTCTTGAGCTACCTGATGCCAGAATTGACACACCCGTGTGAAAATTAAGGGGTCTGACATATATTCTCTTTCTCAAAGAAAAGCCACTGCTCCCAAAGCAGCAGGACACCCATTTTTCTTAACAAAGAACGGTGAGCTTGCCTAAAACCTCTCATGAGCATCTAGTTACAGCCCAGTGTCATTCACGATCAAATACAGAAGAGATGATGTAGCCTTACATCTCAGACAGGTGTTAGTGGTCCACTGCCATGATCACAAAATGATTTCATGGGGTGTCCAACATATACCTAATATTGAGAGACAATTCCTCCAGTGTGCCCATCATAATAAACAGGTGAGATGGGGTGAGGCATAGCAGCTTTAAAAGAAAATTTGAGGGCTTCCCTGGTGGCGCAGTGGTTGAGAGTCCACCTGCCGATGCAGGGCACACGGGTTCGTGCCCCGGTCCGGGAAGATCCCACATGCCACGGAGTGGCTGGGCCCGTGAGCCATGGCTGCTGAGCCTACGCATCCGGAGCCTGTGCTCCGCAACGGGAGAGGCCACAGCAGTGAGAGGCCCGCGTTCCGCAAAGAAAAAAATAAAAAGAAAAGAAAAGAAAATTTGATTGTAAAAGCAACCACTGAGACTTTCGTGATGAAAGAGCTGATGGCTAAACAGTCAGGAGCGTGGTGAGCCAGTCATTAAACTGTTAGTAACTTGAAATCTGCCATGGAAAGCAGCAAATGCTACAAATCAGGCTCATTTTGCCCTTTGGAGAGCTGGTTTACCAGTAGACCACAAGTGTGGACTGAGGAATGGATCTGAAACACGCAGAGCAGTCATGTCACTTTCCTGAAACCCGTGACAAGGTGACTCACTTGTCCTTCCCGCAAGGTCACTCTCTCTGTTGTCCCTTGCCCAGCATTAACTCGGGCAACCATCTGTGTTGGAGGTGGCAATTCCCCAGGCAGTCAGGGGCAACTTAATTCTACTTAGATAGGCTCGATGGAGTTGCTTTTTTTTCTTTTTTTTTTTTGCTGTACGCAGGCCTCTCACTGCTGTGGCCTCTCCCGTTGTGGAGCACAGGCTCCGGACGCGCAGGCTCAGCGCCATGGCTCACGGGCCCAGCCGCTCCGCAGCATGTGGGATCTTCCCGGACTGGGACATGAACCCGTGTCCCCTGCATCGGCAGGCGGACTCTCAACCACTGTGCCACCAGGGAAGCCCGATGGAGTTGCTTTTTAAGAGTTGCTAAAAACAAAGAAAGAAAAAAGCATCCCTTCTGTTATAAATTTCTTTCATTAAGAACAGTGCTCTTTTTGCACCATTAGGGATAAATTTTAAAAGCAAACAACTAGAAAAATGAGCTTGTTGATTCAATTTATACCAAGGTGGGACTCACTGATACCACATCTTTTCCTCAGTGCAGGTTTGTGGAGGAAAAGGATGTGAAATGCAGTCGAGTTTGGGGTGTGAAGAAAGTGAGGAGCAGAATGGACAGTTGGAAGCAAAACACTGCAGAGCAGGTAGGCTGGGACGTGGGTTAAATGCGGCTGGCTGCTTCCTTATGTCCAGAGCATGTCCTGTGGAGAAGCTTTTCTTCAGGGCACAGAAGCACAAATCAGACACTGATTCCCACAGCTCTGCACCCTTCTACACTGTCTCAAGAGGGTGATGCCTGTCACAGTTTTCTCTCTTGGGACTGCAAACCAGTACTGGGCTATCCTGTGAACCTGGATCTAGTTGTTACTGCTATAAAAACATTAGTTTGTATCAAAGTAAGAATGTGTCAGATACAGTAAGAATGTATCAGATTAAAGAGGAATAGTTTATTGTTGGCAAGAACCTTAGGAATGGACACTTACAGAGAGCATTTTGGCAATCTGTAGGACAACTCTTTTTTTACATTTATTTACTAGTTTATTATTTTTTTATTGGGGTATAGTTGCTTTACAGTGTTGTGTAAGTTTCTGCTGTACAGCAAAGTGAATCAGCTATATGTATACATATATCTCCTCTTTTTCGGATTTCCTTCCCATTTAGGTCAGCACAGAGCATTAAGTAGAGTTCCCTGTGCTGTACAGCAGGTTCTCATTAGCTATCTGTTGGATACATATTAGTGTATATATGTCAATCCCAATCTCCCAATTCATCCCACCCCTCCTTTCCCCCCTTGGTGTCCATATGTTTGCTCTCTACGTCTGTGTCTCTATTTCTGCCTTGCAAATAGGTTCATCTGTACCATTTTTCTAGCTTCCACGTGTATGCATAACAAACTATATTTGTTTTTCTCTTTCTGACTTACTTCACTCTTAATAGAATGCATACTCTGACCTAGTAAGTCCGCTTCGAAGGATTTAATCCTTCGAAGTATCCAAAGATGTCTGTATGTAAAGCATGTTCACTGAAGCTTTATTTATAGAAAAAATGTATGATCCTAAAAACTATCAATTGACAAAAATGGTTAAAACATTATGGTACCTCCAAAGGAATTATTATTAGCCATTAAAAATGAAGATATAGGGCTTCCCTGGTGGTGCAGTGGTTGAGAATCTGCCTGCCAATGCAGGGGACACAGGTTCGTGCCCCGGTCCAGGAAGATCCCACATGCCGCGGAGCAACTGAGCCCATGCACCACAGCTACTGAGCCTGCGCTCTAGAGCCCAAGAGTCACAACTACTGAGCCCGTGTGCCACAACTACTGAGCCTGCGTGCCTGGAGCCCGTGCTCTGCAACAGGAGAAGCCACAGCCATGAGAAGCCCGCACACTGCAACGAGGAGTAGCCCCCGCTCACTGCAACTAGAGAAAGCCCACGTGCAGCAATGAAGACCCAACACAGCCAAAAATAAAATAAAACAAAAAATTAATTAAAAAAAACAGCAAAACATTAAAAAAAAAATGAAGATATAGGGACTTCCCTGGTGGTGCAGTGGTTAAGAATCCACCTGTCAATGCAGGGGACACGTGTTCGATCCCTGGTCCGGAAAGATCCCACATGCCATGGAGCAACAAAGCCCATGTGCCGCAAATACTGAGCCTGTGCCCTAGAACCCACGAGCGACAACTACTGAGCCCGTGTGCCACAACTACTGAAGCCTGCGCGCCTAGAGCCCGTGCTCTGCAACAAGAGAAGCCACGGCAATGAGAAGCTTGTGCACTGCAACGAAGAGTAGCCCCCGCTCACCACAACTGGAGAAAGCCCGCGCGCAGCAACGAAGACCCAATGCAGCGAAAAATAAATAAATAAATAATAAATTAATTTTTTAAAATGAAGATATAGATGATTATGTGAAAATAGGATTAAAATATATTGAAGAGTGAAAAACTTTATAACATATTTATTGTGATACCACTCATAAGTTTACATGTCTGTGTATATACATTCATGGAACAAAAAAACTAGAATGCATCTGACAAAAGAGTAAGCGTGGTTATGTCTGGA
Organism: Tursiops truncatus; assembly: GCF_011762595.2. Lineage (NCBI taxonomy): Eukaryota > Metazoa > Chordata > Mammalia > Artiodactyla > Delphinidae > Tursiops > Tursiops truncatus. The sequence goes on along the minus strand of NC_047035.1, from coordinate 156,699,305 downwards.
TAATGTGATTCCAAGTGAATGCTTTCTTTTTGTTATCTACATGTTGAATATTTGTGAATTTATCATGTTATCTGCGTAACAAAAGTCATATAGTTTTTAATACACCTTCACCAATGCAAAAGAAAATGCGGGGCAAGAGCAATCTTTGTTTATGACTGATTGTGTTTTCAATTTTGTCCTTGTCAAACAGAGGTGTGTGCAGATGTACACACACCAAAGTTGGTCGAGAAAGAGTACCAGTTTCTGGGGTGCCCAGATTTTTAACTTTCTGTTTGTGTCCTCATCCATTAGCCCACGCACCTTCTGTACTGACAAGAGCATTCCGACTTTATTCATGGGTAAGAGAGGCAATGTTATCTGAAGGGTCAGCTAAATACATAAGACGATAATGGACCACATGTGTGGTCCCAACGAATGGACTGGAAATGGCCAAGTGAAAAAAAGGCCGGCCCCCTAAGAAAGTCAAACTCTCTTTAACGCCCCTCTCTTTGTGCATCTTCTTTCCTCCCCTTTCAGCGTGTTTTAATTAACTTATTCCTCATGTTTCTTTACATACTCCCCTCAAAGGACAAAGCACTGAAATTTAAGGAGCAAGAATAGTAAAAACGCCCCCTCCCCACACTCCGCTTTCATTCTCCTGCCCTGTTTTTTAAAAAGGTCTCTATTGAATTTGCTACAACATTGCCTCTGTTCTATGTTTTCGTTCTTTGGCCTCGAGGCATGTGGGATCCCAGCTCCCCAACCAGGAATCGAACCCGCACCCCCTGCAATGGTAGGCAAAGTCTTAACCACTGGACCACCAGGGAAATCCCCTCTTTCCCTATTTGAACAGTTGTCTTTAACTTAGAACAGCGCTGGTAGCAGGATGGAGCTGCTGCCCCTGGGGTGAGTGCGCCATCTAAGATGGTAAGAGGCATATATATGGTGGTCAGAACGATGAGCACCATACCCAGCTGGTGTTCCCTGGAACACGATTCAGTTCATCAATACCTAACGTACCAGATCTCTACTCAAGCAAACAACGATGCAGTGTGTTCATTTTCCCTGCGACCAACCCCAAGCTGGCGGCTCTCATGGAGAATCCAAAGGAGGTTGACCTCAAGCTTCTTTCTTCCATGGAACGAGCCAGCTAGAGAGCCCATCAGTAAAAACCACAAGACAGTGTATACTTAGCCACTAAATTAGCAGCAGGGCCTACAAATATTGGAGCTGGGGAAACAGAGCCTAGTGTGACATGGTATAATCAGGGAGGGGGTCCAGATCAGGAAAGATGGATGGTTTGACTTGGGGAAGAGAGAGGCACTACAGGGAGGCAAACAGGCTGAGTGGGGCATGGCGGTGAGCAAGAGGGTGGTGTGAGCTGGGAGACTGCCTGGTAGAGGCAGCGCTGGTGTTGGTAGGAATTCAGAGATGAGGCTGGAAAGGTGGAATTGGATCAAATGAAAGAAGGAGGTTAAAAGTCTGGGAAAGAGCCTAGGCCTGAGGGTGTGGCAAAAGGCAGACTTCACAGGGCAGGCAGGAGTGAGGTCTTGGGCAAGAGAGTAATGCAATGAAAGCACTGCTCCACCACGTAGCAAGAATGTCTCCACAAGGCGGCAAGCACAGGAATCCCTAGGAAACCAGTAAACATATGAGAGCATGTTCTCTCCCTCTCCCGCACAAGCCCAAGTACCTTGTTTTACCAAACCTACTGTGGTTTCAAACCATCTAAAACAAAGACTCTTTTTACCTTAACCATTCACCAGCGTTCCCTTTTTTTCAATCCACATGTGTTTGCAATTGCTTGACAGAAGTTGGCTCCATTTCCCTCTGGCCAGAGAAATACCTCCATTGTTGTCTCCTGTTAGGAAACGGAACGGTTGGGCTTCGTGTACTCCCAAGCTTACACATGCTGTGTGCTCCAAGCCAGGTCAGCCTAACCTTCCTGATTTCTCCTAGGACTACTCACCCAGCCCCTCCTGGAGGCCGGGTGACCACACTCAGGGCACCACTGAGGCAGTGGGCTCCACGAGGTGCTAATGGGATAAACCCGAACTCCTAATGGGACCAACCAGCACCAAACCTCTATCCATACCGAAGCCAGTGTGACTGCAGGGCAGCCCTCTTGACGCACTTTGGCCTTCAGAGAACCAAAGAAGCTGGTTGGTTTGGAGAGAAATGACCTGGAGAAAATCCTAGTCGGACTCCTAGGCCATATGGTTCTTGCCTCAATCCTCTACTTCTCAAAACAGCTCAAATATCATCCAAAGAAATGCCACCCACTCTTTTTTTTTTTTTTTTTTTTTTTGGCGGTACGCGGGCTTCTCACCGTTGTGGCCTCTCCCGTTGCGGAGCATAGGCTCCGGACGCGCAGGCTCAGCGGCCATGGCTCACGGGCCCAGCCACTCCGCGGCATGTGGGATCCTCCCGGACCGGGGCACGAACCCGTGTCCCCTGCATCGGCAGGCGGACTCTCAACCACTGCGCCACCAGGGAAGCCCACCACCCACTCTTCTGAGCGGCCATTTTCCGAAGACCAAAATAGACTCTAGTTTCTGTTTCTAAGAGTAAAAGCGAAACATTCCTCTGTATGGCTTTACTGTTGTCTCCCATCCCCCGCCCCAGGCCCCGTTCCGTGTTCCTGCTCTGTTGTATCACACTCCTCCACACCAGTTCTCAGTCTTGAGTGTGCATTGTAATCACCTGGACCTGCCGAGTTTGTTAAACCTACAGTCCTAGGCCCCAGCCCCGCCTTTCTGCTTCAGCAGGTCTCAGGTGGAGTCAAAACTTTGCATTGGTGATGTATTTCCAGTGCTACCAACTTTCTCTGCTGTTTGACATTCTCCATCCATGCTTCTACACACAGACGCTCTTTCCAGGTCAAAGGTACCTTCCTCCTGAGATAGGGGAACAAAAAGGACTGCAAAGATGAAGTCCTTTTTGGGTGTGTAAGTGGAAGTTGGCTGCTTGCATTAGCAAGGGAAATCACCCAGGCAAAACTGCTCAGAGGTAAAGGGGGTACTCAGTCAGCAGAACTTTGAGGTGAAAGAGTTAAAATTTGGTCCCCAGCACCAGTGCTTGAGTCTGAGGACCAACACATTATAATCATAAAATCTCCAAATCGTAGAGTTGGAAGACACCTATTCTAATCCCTCATGTTAAATATGAGGAAAATTTTGAGGTTCAGAAAAGTTAAGTAACTTGTCCAAGACCCTGGAGCTAATGAGTAGCAGGAATGGGATTAAAACCCAGATTTTATGGCTTTTGTCTTTGTTTTTTGGGGGCTTATTTTTTGGCTGCACCACACGGGTTCTTAGTTAGGCAGTGGAAGTGTGGAGTCCTAACCACCGGACCACCAAGGAATTCCCCAGAATTTATGACTTTTGAAAATCACTTCAACTTGTTTAATGTTAAAAAAATGAGTGGAAAGAAGTTCTGCTACCAGTAACTTGCATGGAACTCAGCTTTCTGCCAATAAACTCAGAGAAAAGAAAAGTTACCAGACAGGAACATGTATAGGAAAAAGTGTACCCATTGGCACAGGAAGAAAGACAGCTAATAAAAGTAGACCTGCAGATGACCTATTTATTGGAATTTGCAAACAAATATGGTAAATGTTGTGAAGGAAAAGGTAGTTACAAAGAGGAAAGAAATGGTGATTTTTTTTTTTTGCAGTACGCGGGCCTCTCACTGTTGTGGCCTCTCCCGTTGCAGAGCACAGGCTCTGGACGTGCAGGCTCAGTGGCCATGGCTCATGGGCCCATCTGCTCCGCGGCATGTGGGATCTTCCCGGATCGGGGCACGAACCCGTGTCCCCTGCATCGGCAGGCGGACTCTCAACCACTGCGCCACCAGGGAAGCCCAGAAATGGTGAATTTTAAGAGCAATATAGGGGCCTCCCTGGTGGCGCAGTGGTTAAGAATCCGACTGCCGATGCAGGCGACACGGGTTCGAGCCCTGGTCCAGGAAGATCCCACGTGCCGTGGAGCAACTAAGCTTGTGCACCACAACTACTGAGCCCATGTGCCACAACTACTGAGCCCACATGCCACAACTACTGAAGCTCATACACCTAGAGCCCTGCTCCACAACAAGAGAAGCCACTGCAATGAGAAGCCTGCGCACTGCAACAAAGAGTAGCCCCTGCTCGCCACAACTAGAGAAAGCCCGTGCACAGCAACGAAGACCCAATGCAGCCAAAAATAATAAAATTAATTAATTTTTAAAAAGCAATATAGACGCTCTAAAAACAGAACCAAATGGAAACCCCAGAACAGAAAAATATATCTGAAATAAAATTTTATCACATGGGATTAATAGGAGAGTGTTCACTGTGGAAGAATCAGTGAACCTAGACAGATAAGCAGAAATATTCTAAACTGAACAGCAAAGAAAAAAGATTGGGGGAGAAAGATGGCCTGTGGGGCTGCAACAAATAGTCTGACATAAACCCTGTTAACTAGCCTATGGCATTGCAAATTAAAAGTACCGACCAATATCCTTCAAGAACAAAGATGCAAATATTGACAAGATACTAGCAAAGTCAATATATATACATATATATATATATATTTGCTTAGAGCAGATATATATACGATAATATACCATAACATAATGGGGTTTATTCCAAGAAGGCAAAGTTGATTTAATATTTGAAAATCAATTAAAGTATTTCACCACATTAACAGAATAAAATATGAAAACTCATACTGCCTTTGTGGATGCAGAAGCATTTGACAAATTTCAACATCCATTCATGACAAAAACATCATACTTAAGGTCGAAATATTGTCTGTCTTCTCTCTAAGATTGGGAACAAGGCAAGAATGTCTGATTTCACTACTTCAACATTGTACTTGAGTTCTAGCCTATGCAATAAGGCATTACTTAATGCCTTATTAATTAGCCAATTAAATGGAGAGATATGTCATATGCATGTTCAGAAGACTCAGTTTATTTAGATGTTAATCCTTCCCAAAATGATCCAGAGATTCAACATGATCCCGATCCAAATCCCTCCAGGCTTTTCTGGTAGAAATTAGCAAGCTGATTCTAAAATATGAAGACATAGAACAGCCAAAATGATCTTGAAAAAAAGAAGTGCTGGTTTAGAAGGGTTACACTACCTGACATCAGGACGTACTACTATAAAGCTACAAGACAGTGTGGTATTGGGGCAAAGATAGACAAATACATCAGTGGAGCAGAATAGGGAGTCCAGAAATTGTGTGTGTGTGTGTGTGTGTGTGTGTGTGTGTGTAAAATGCGATCAATTGATTTTCGACAAACGTGCCCAAATAATTCAGTGGGGGAATTCATTTCAACACATCTTGCTGGAACTACTGAATATCCATATGGAAAAGAATATACCTTGACCCTGCTCATACCACATGCAAAAATTTTATTTGAGCTGGATCTTAGAACTAAAGGTAAAAGCTAAAACTATAAGGCTCCTAGAAGAAAACATAGGGGAATATATATGTTCATGACCTTGGAAGTAGGCAACAATTTTCTTAGGACACAAAAAGTATTAACCATGAAAGAAAAGATTGATAAACTGGAAATATTGAAAAGGCAAGCCATAGGCTGGGAGAAATACACAATATACACATCTGACAGGGGTCTTATGTCCAGAATATATAACGTGCTTCTATAAACCAAAAAGAAAAACAACCCAATTTTTATTTATTATTATTATTATTATTTTGGCCACACCACGTGGCATGTGGGATCTTAGTTCCCCAACCAGGGATCGAACCTGTGCCCCCTGCAGTGGAAGCACAGAGCCCTAACCACTCGACAGCCAAGGAATTCCCAATAACCCAGTTTTTATTTTTTTATTTTTAATTTTTTTAATTTATTTTATTTTACTTATTTTTTGGCTGCGTTGGGTCTCCGTTGCTGCGCGTGGGCTTCCTCTAGTTGTAGCGAGCGGGGGCTACTCTTTGTTGCAATGCATGGGCTTCTCATTGCGGTGGCTTCTCTTGTTGCAGAGCATGGGCTCTAGGCACGCAGGCTTCAGTAGTTGTGGCCCTTGGGCTCAGTAGCTGTAGCTTGCGGGCTCTAGAGCGCAGGCTCAGTAGTTGTTGTGCACGGGCTTAGTTGCTCCGCGGTATGTGGGATCTTCCCGGACCAGGGCTCGAACCTGTGTCCCCTGCATTGGCAGGTAGATTCTCAACCACTGCGCCACCAGGGAAGCTCAACCCAGTTTTTAAATGGATAAAAGATTTTAACAGACGTGTCACAAAATACGCTCTACAAATTACCACTAAGCACATAGAAAAGTGCTCAAAATCATTAGTCAGTAGGAAAATGCAAATTAAAACCAGCATACATGTTACTTTATATCCATTAACAATTAAAATGAAAAAGACTGGGGCTTCCCTGGTGGCGCAGTGGTTGAGAGTCCGCCTGCCGATGCAGGGGATACAGGTTCGTGCCCTGGTCCGGGAAGATCCCACATGCCGCGGAGCGGCTGGGCCCGTGAGCCATGGCCGCTGAGCCTGCGCGTCCGGAGCCTGTGCTCCGCAACGGGAGGGGCCATAACAGTGAGAGGCCTGCGTATCGCCCCCCCAAAAAAAAAAAAGAAAAAGAAAAAGACTGACCATATTAAATGTTAGCAAGAAGGTGAGGCAACTGGAATTTTCTTGCAGTGTTAGTGAGAGAGTTTAAAATGGTACAACCACTTTGAATAACAGCTTAGCAGTTATCCAAATCCAGTTTTTAATAAGGTTAAACACACACCTACTGGGCTTCCCTGGTGGCGCAGTGGTTGAGAGTCCGCCTGCCGATGCAGGGTATGCGGGTATGTGCCCCGGTCCGGGAGGATCCCACGTGCCGCGGAGCGGCTGCGCCCGTTGGCCATGGCCGCTGGGCCTGGGCGTCCGGAGCCTGTTGCTCCGCGGCGGGAGGAGCCGCGGCGGTGGGAGTCCCGCGTACCGCAAAAAAACAAACAAAAAACATACACCTACCATATAATCCACCAATTCTACTCCTAGGAATTTACCGAACAGAAATGAAAGTGTAGGTCATTGGCAAGATGAGAGAGAGAGACAGAGAGAGACAGAGAGAGAGAGAGAGAGAGAGAGAGAGAGAGAGATGGGATAAGGATTTTTGTTTGTTTGTTTGTTTGTTATGAAACAGCCTGGAGCATGTTAGGCATCTAATCACACCAAAAATCAATATAAATTCCAAATAGTGCTGTTTAACCGCACAAAAAGATTACAGAAAAATAAATTAAAATATTTCTGAAATATCTGGAGAAGAGTTTAGAAGAGAGAACTTTGTCTAGAAGCAGTATATTACATTAAAAAGTTAGAAATGGCTATATCTGACTAGATAAACTTTTGAAAATATGTCAAAATGAATAAAACAAAGTGCAAACAGACCAGGAAAAATATTTGCACCAAATCTGACAAACGGTTAATATCTTTCTTACTAGTACGAGAAAAGTCCTTATTAATTGATTTTTTAAAAAATGTCTCCAATGAATAAATTGAAAAAGTATATAAACCTATGACTCAAAGAACTATAGCAGCTGGACAAATACATGAAGTAATGTTTAATTGTTCAAATAATAAAACAAGTTAGAATACTAAATTTTGGGGAGGGGGAGATGGGGAGGAAAGGATTGGGAGTTTGGGATTAGCAGGGGCAAACTATTACATATAGAATGGATAAACAACAAGGTCCTACTGTATAGCAGAGGGAACTATATTCAATATCCTGTAATAAACCATATTGGAAAAGAAAAAAACTAAACTAAATTATCATTTTGCTACTAAATTAGTGAAACAAAATTTTTAATTAACATAACTAATGCTGGCAATGATATACGTTTATAGATAGATGGATAAAAAATATATCTATAATTTATGTATTATAAAGTGGCATAATTTTTTCAGTCATTTTGGCACAAGGCATCAAATGTTATCAAAATGTCCACACTCTTTGACTCTGTTGTTCAGTGTCAACATTACACTGCAGATGGTCTGGGGATAAAGCTGTTTGGTTGTAGGGTGAGTTATAATAACAAAAGAAAATAAAAGGAAGCAATTTAAATGTCCAACTAGCAAGAGGCGTGCCCTGGAATCAGATCAGGACCAAACCCCAGCTCTGCCACTCACAGGCTGTGCTACCAAACTCTCTCTAAAACTCCTCATCTGAAAAAAAAAGAGGTAAATAATATCACCCATCATCCTACAGCTGTGGGGAATAAATGAGATAAACATTAAAAGCTCAGGGCATTCACCTTAGCATATAATAAACATAACACATGTTAGATACTATTGTTCCTTCCACGTGACAAAATACCATTTAGCTGCAAGAAGCCAAAAGTGTGAAATAAAAGTTGGGAGAAAATATTTAGCAAAATACATATGATATACTCAGCTGGAAGAATAATCCAACTGCACACATTACATTGGCACTGCGACTGTCATAAACCATCCATCTCTAATAAACTATATGTGCCTGCAGGGAGCCTAGAAGGTATTAAACAGGCTTGAAAAAGTCACTGGTAAGACTATGGATACATTATTTTCTTTTGCATCTTCCTATAAACCTGTAATACTATTTTCGTACATAAAAATAAACTCACAAAGGAGGAAATATCCTCTATCAGACTCATTTTTGAATTGGAAACCAGCACAGGCGAAGGCAGTCTGCCTGGGCGGCCAGGTCCCTTCCTTGCCTGTTGCCCTTGACTGTCATCTGGTCACGCGGGCCAGTCTCCTCTTGGTGTTGACTTTGTGATGCTCATATGGGCAGCCTCTCTGAATCCTATCTGAAAGGCTCCATCCTTTCTAGCTTTCTCACTGAATAGATGGGCACGAACACCTGTGTCTCTACCGTCCCCACTCTTACAGATTACTTTCCTCGCTGCACCGCACAAGCTGGTACACAAAAAAAGTGGCAGCTCTTCTTCAACCCTCATGGACAAGAAAAGCTATATTTTCCAGGCCAAGTGCTGCCTGGAAGCCTCTTCACTACTATTCAAAAGCCTTAATCCAAACAATTAAGTAGGGCTTTGCTGTTTAACTGTTTTGGTGCCCTGTGCATTGCTTCTGTCTACACGATACCAAGTTTGTGGTAGGGCCATAAATACTTCAAGCAGAAGAGTGCTTGGGACCAAAACTGAGTCCCCAGTTCCAACTCGGCCACTGTTTGTGGAAGAGGCTCTTCTATTAATGTTTCAATGTAGGTAGCTCATGGTAGCTGCGAACTACATCCTGTTTAGTGTGAACTCGAATTATAGCAAATGAAAACAGGGGTGCTATTCGCCTCGGCAGCTGAGGCATAATGCAGTCCACAAACATTTTATTTAGCATTTGTTGAGCATCTACTGTGTGCCAGGCATTGCGCTAAGCACTGCAGACAAATTTTCGTGGTTGAAAAGAACTTAAAGGTCATGAATTCCAACTGTCCGGTAGGTTCTTGGATCTGATTTACATTATCTCCACTCAGAATAACCCTTAGGAAGAGCTCAGGGGTTGGCAAGGCTGCCCATCCCACTTTTGGGGAGCTCACTTTTTGGCAGGTTCTCCCTGGGGTTATTTCATAATTCATCCATTATGCAGAGGGAACTATCACCAGCTATCACCTCTTGCTAAGAACATGAATTACTCCTGTCCCTTGTACGGGCATCTAACTGTCCCAGCCATCTCTTACCCTGTGACTCAGCAAAATAGCAGATGGCTTGTTAGACCTGGAAGTTGACAATTCACCCAACAGGTGTTCTGTATCCTGACACCAATCAGAAACAGGTAGTTTCCAGGTGAGTTAACATGGTGTCTTGGCGCTAGATTTTAGACATCTCGGTGATGTTCAGCCCATGCAGTTAGGGCCCAACAGGAACAAATGAATCTTTCAGGCTCTCGCATGAGTCACAAATTCCATAAGAGGCCTGCTTCCAGCCCCTGGCACTAAAGATTAATAGCTTTTCACCCTGACTATAAGCATTTGATCCCCTTGAGACAGACGCACTCTCAGAGGGAGTTCTGACCAAGAGTTCTGACCCCACCCTGGCTATGAGGAAAGGCTTGGCCTAAGAAGCAGAAGTTAATAGGGGTGGAGAGCCTTGATGGCTGACGGAAATGGCCTGAGAGAAAAATCTTATTTAAATTTTTAAAACTTAAAATAATTATGCTAGAAGATGATAAAGCAATGTGTTCAAAACACGTACGGGAAATGGCTCTGAATTTAGAGTTCTCAGCTCGCTGAAATTATCAATCAGACGTGAGGAACAAAAAGACATTCTTGGGCATGCATGCGGGAGCTCAGAAGGCTTACGACGCATGTCTTCACCATGACGCGATCACTCAGAAACGACTCTGGCAAAAGAAAAGAGGAATTTAAGAAAGGGAAAAAAATGGGATAGAAGAAACAGGGGCTGCTAAATTTGGCCAAGAGTATGTGCCCTTAGGCTGGACAATTCAGAGAGCCTTCTCTCAAGCAGCTAAATTCTAGAGACAAAAGACTGAATTTCTGTTTCCATAGGTCCATTCACACTTTGAGAGGACCCTTCCTGAATAACTCAAAGCTCTCTAAAAATAGGTACCTCCATTGAGCCTGGCCTTTGATCCGTCTCATCTTCCCCCTCAGTGACTAACTCACTTAAGCATCCACAATGGTGTTCCACTGGAGTCGACACAAGCAATGTTCCCCCCATCCCCCCGCCCACCCCCCGCCCACCCCGGGCCTGGCAGTTTTCCAAGTGATCCACCTCTGATCATCTCGTAGGGGATTTCCTACTGCAAGAAAGGAAGGATGGCTGAGCTCGAAGTCTGAGTCTTGAGTCTGTCTGTGGTGGCTAAATTTCTGAGGCCAAAATCAGGACATGAGACTTGAGGGTCAAGTTAAAATATACTTACCTGAACAGAATGGACAGAATATTTAAAACCAGAAAATTTGGGATATACAGCTCTCATATTGTCCCAAGATGCTTGTCTGAGAGACAAGGCAGGTGTGAAAAGGTAAGGTCCTGACCCAGCGGGCACTTGGATAATAATCCTGTAACCTGAACCTCTTCTTATGTTTCTCTTTTTTTTTTTGCTGTACGCGGGCCTCTCGCTGTTGTGGCCTCTCCTGTTGCGGAGCACAGGCTCCGGACGCGCAGGCTCAGTGGCCATGGCTCACGGGCCCAGCCGCTCCGCGGCATGTGGGATCTTCCCGGACCAGGGCACGAACCCGCGTCCCCTGCCTCGGGGAAGACATTTGGTGCTTTAACAGGCTTATACCTGGGCACGCCTTTAAATCCACAGTCTTTAGGGATTTGTTTGATGATTATGAGAGCCTGTTGGTTGGGGGATAGGGGAGAGATAGAAGGAGAAAGTATCTGATAACTCAGTCTCTTCTCTTTTGTCCCTAAAAACAGGCCCCATGCTGTGCATCCCACTTAGCAAACAAGTTTTTCCCTTGGAAGGCAGTTAGGCAGATTGCCGCTGTTACCCTAGCATGACCTCTGGAGTGGCTGGGTCGGGGCTGGCGATCATAACTTCGCCTTAAACCACTTATCGAGGTGTTTCTTCCTACCCCTTAGAATATCCTACCTCAGAACAGTTCTGAAAAATATGACTTTCCATCTCATTACTTTTCCACATGTCAGTGTTTCTTAGTGATGGCTGCCCCTAAGAACCACATGAGCTCAGTGGTCTACCCGTCAACGCCCTCCGGACACAAGCCCTGAGGAAATACTACAACTCTAGGAAGGAACCTCTGGGCCTACCTGCCGTCTCCAGGGCTCCTGCAAAGGACCCACAGGTCTTGGCCACCAGAATGCTCCAGTGCCAGCTGAGACAGAAGAACTAGGAGTTCTCTCTTTCCTCTGGCGGTCGTGTCATATTCGATGAACTCTGCTGCAAGAGAGGGATAAAGGCTGGGAAGGCTCGCTTCCCCACAGAGATTGTTTCATACCCGGTAGACATATGCCCCAAATCCAGAGAGGCAGTAGGCACTTTGCAAATATTTACCTAGCAACATGGCAACAAGGGAGTAGTAGTTAAAGTTCTATTTAACTTCAAGGACACACGCCCTGCACTTCATTCTCTCCTCCCATTTAAAAAAAAGGCTACATCCTTTCCTGTGACTATCTTTCCAAGTGTTAAAAACCATGTGAAGGTTGGACCCCTTTAATTTCCAAATCATCCAGTTATCCAGGATTTGAACATCCGATGGAGACGTTTGCTTTCACATGTGAAGGGAATGGCTGTCACTCGGCCTTGGAGTTCAGACTCATCCTTGCATTATTGGAAATGAGAATCACAAGCTCTGCAGACTTTTCTAGATCTGCTGCTGATCTTCTACAGATAAATTAAGGACACCAAGAGTTTGGTGCTTACGGAAATCCACGACAACAAAACATGATAGAGAAAGGAACCAGAACATAACCTTCCTGCATTTTCCATCAGGAGCTGAGGGGAAAACTTAAGTGCCTTCAGAGACCCACCTAACTAAGTCACCTTCCCCTCAAAATATGTAACTGTGGGCTTGGTGTCGTGGCAATAGCATGTTAGCAGAAAAGCTTGCTGAAAGGTAGAGCTCATACGAAGAACAAGAGGAAGACCTTAGTCACTAAAAACTCACATAGCAAGACAAGCATTTGCCTCTGTGTAAACCGCATTCTCAGATGTGCCATACGCCACAGCGCTTAAGGATAATATAAGGGCCTCGTGTAAGATGAACGGTACCCACAGGGGAAAACATTTTATTAAGTAGCACTTGCATGGCGCCATCTTGTGGTGAATCCCTTCAGCAACTTGAAAGAAACAGGAAGCCCATTTTTCTCACTTTATTAATTTTGTGAAGTGCAGTATTTAGACTATTTTTGACAAGTTTAAGAATACCTTGAGCTTCTACTTGCTAATAATAAAAAAGGGCTCAGGATACATTTTCCATTGGATCTAAGAGTGAATAAATATTGATTGAGATTTCCCCATCCCAAAGTCAGCGATTACAAAATCCAGGAAACAGATACACACTACTATATATAAAATAGATAAACAACAAGGACCTACTGTATAGCGCAGGGAACTAGATTCAATATCTTGTAATAACCTATAATGGAAAAGAATCTGAAAAAGAATATATATACATACATATATACAAAGAACTGAATCACTTTGCTGTACACTTGAAACTAACATAACATTGTAAATCAACTATACTCCAATAAAAAATAAATATATAAAAAGTAAAAAATAAAATCCAAGAAAATTTTTGAGGAAGAAATTTGACTGTTTCACAGAAAATTATTTTTTAACAAGTTACTTTTTAATTAATTAATTTATTTTTGGCTGCATTAGGTCTTCATTGCTGCACACAGTCTTTCCCTAGTTGCAGCAAGCGGGGGCTATTCTTTGTTGCAGTGCACGGGCTTCTCATTGCAGTGGCTTCTCTTGTTGCAGAGCATGGGTTCTAGGCACGTGGGCTTCAGTAGTTGTAGCGCATGGGCTTAGATGCTCTGCGGCATGTGGAATCTTCCCATCCCAGGGCTCAAACCCGTGCCCCCTGCATTGGCAGGTGGATTCTTAACCACGGTGCCAGCAGGAAAGCCTGACAGTTACTGTTTTATTTGAGAAAAGAACTTCTCAAATCCCGAGGTTCAGGCTCTAGATTAAGTTGTACTATCTCATTTCCAAACAATTTCAAAGATAAGGGGATTTTTCTAGATATGGTCATTGATGGATTGGTTTTAAACAACCTGAAAGGAAATTAATGGCCTGAGCACATGGACTCTGTATTTTTCTCTTTTCCTTTTTCAACTCGAGAAAGGGTTAACCAGTGGTGTCTCCCTAAAATTTACACGTAAATGATGCAGGGCCTCCTGTTCACTTATGAAAACTTCACACAATTGAATATGCACCTGAAGAACCAGAACTGAAACCAAGGTTCCCTAATTTCTAGGCTCACGGTCTTCACTGTAGCTCTCAGGGCTCTGCTTAGATAGTGAACCCACACTGGTTAGGAGTGGTGTGAAGTTCTGCATTTTGTGTGGTGATGAAATCAGAGTTGCGGATCTGTGGCCAGGTGGTTGTAGGGAGACACCTAAGCGAGATGACCAGACAGGTCAAGCTGGGGACTGGAAAAGCTCCAGGCCACATTCAGGATTCTTTATGTTGCCAGCCCAGCCTTACAGCAAACACCGCCCCCCCAAACCCACCAGCCTGTAAGACTCTCCCCGCCACCAACATCTTCTTCAGTCCTGCACTTACTTCATGGTGATACCACAGTGCCAAGTTCACAGAAGGCACTCAGTGAATGCTCTTGACGGATTACTCATGACATATCTCATCATGATGAATATCAGAAGACCCCCAATGCCTGAAACATATTGGCCATGAAATAAATACTTGGTTGACTGAATTTTAGAAAAAAAATTAAATCAGAATTCTTTCTGAAGCCACTATGGAGAACAGTATACAGGTTCCTTAAAAAACTAAAAATAGAGTTACCATATGATCCAGCAATTCCACTCCTGGCCATATAGCGGGAGAAGACCATAATTCGAAAAGATACATGCACCCCAATGTTTATAGCAGCACTATTTACAATAGCCAAGACATGGAAGCAACCTAAATGTCCATTGACAGATGAATGGATAAAGAAGATGTGGTGTATATATACAACGGAATATTATTCAGTCATAAAAAAAATAATGAAATAATGCCATTTGCAGCAACATGGATGGACCTAGAGATTATCGTACTAAGTGAAGTAAGTCAGACAGACATATAATATCACTTATATGTGTAGTCTAAAAAAGTGATAAATAAACTTTATCTCGAGCAGAAATAGACTCACAGACATAGAAAGCAAACTTGTGGTTACCAAAGGGGAAAGGGGGGGAGGGATAAATTAGGAATAGGGGATTAACAGATACACACTACTATATATAAAATAAACAACAAGGAACTACCGTATAGCAGCGGAAACAACTATACTCAATATCTTATAATAATCTATAATGGAAAAGCATCTGAAAAAGAATATATATGTGTCTATATGTGTGTGTGTGTGTGTGTGTGTGTGTGTATAACTGAATCACTTTGCTGTACACCTGAAACTAACACAACATTGTAAATCAACTATACTTCAATTTACAAAAAAAAGAGAATTCTCACTTGCCCAAACTCTGAGTTCTTTTGTTCAGATTAAGCTTAAACACACATTTATTGACTGCCCATTGCTATGGTCCAGGCATGGTGATATATATGCTCATTGTGGCTAAATTTGTACAGCCAGCCTGGCTGCCTGAGGCCACACTTTGGTAAACATGGATCGTTGTGGTGGGAAGTCCCTCTACTGGAAGAAATAAGCAGTGATGGCTGCGAATTATCCCAATTAGCTTCCAAGGAACTGGGGGGTGAGGGTGCCTGAAAATGATGTTGGGGGTCAGGAGGTCATCTAACTCAGCTTTCTGGAAGCCAGGTGTTAGGCGCGGCTTGAAAGGCAGGACAGAGTAAGCCACAGACAACGCCATCGGCCAGGTGAGATTTGGAAGGAGGATGTGGCTGGAGGAAACTGAGATCAAAAGTAATGTGGTTGGAAGTTGGCCATCAGATTCCAGGAAGGGAGGACCATCAAAGGAAGCTGCAGGGAGCCCAGGAGCAGAAGACATTTTGGTGAGAGTCTTAAAGTGGAATAAAGGAGAAAACAGGAGATGGGAGATCGACTAGATCGATGAGTTTGAGGATTGTGTAGCTCCCATTCCTGTCCTCCCTCCCCAGCTTCACTGCTCACTCACGGAGGGGACAGATTAAGGGTCTAAAATGAGAAACGTTCATCTTTATTGGTCTTAACAGCCAACATAAAATGTTAAAAGGAAAATAAAATGAACACCCGTGACTAAGGAGAATAGGGGTGCGATGGTGACCAAGTATGGATGTCAGTGATCCATCTCCTTCTTTTCTGTTACCAAAATACTCCGGGGACATGTCTGTGATGCACTAACCTGGAAGGAAGGGAAGAGATCCGAGAAGATACAGATATAGATGAAAGGAGAGATGCCTAGGGCATAATTAGGCGGTGAGAGGCAACCTGGGGAAGGGAAAACAGATTTGGGAGAAGTCGTAGAAATAGTTGCAAGGCCCTAGAGAGGAGCTGAAAGCAGCACTTATGAAGTCATTTTGGGGGAGGAGTGAGACAGCCATGCGGGAGGACAGGGGGGAAGGCAGGAGGTGTGGGGCGAGGATGGGCAGGCAGGGAAATTACGGTGGGGAGGGCACCAGCGCACCCCCGAGGGAATCCTGACCCTCCCAGGAGACCCGTTCCAGCTGCCCACCTCCAAATGCCCCTCCTTTAACTGCAGGCAGGGTCCTTGCTGCCACCCTCTTCATCAGGTCAAGGATTAAGTCAAAAACTCAGCTTCAGATGGAGTAGCTGCAGCTAAAACAGATGACACCCCGTAAGAGGAAAAATATAAGGACTCTGCTCCTTACTCTCCCACCTTCATTCCCCCCAGGGAGAACATCCACTATCCCGGGGGCATCTCGAATAACAAACTTGGAGGAAAGACAAAAGGGAAAACAGAAGCAATGCACATGTTTTTCTAAGAGGTGAATTTCCCATGAGGTGACAGTTACTCCTTTCTCTGCTGCCCACAACCCACCACGTATAACATATTTCCTGCCGGTGTGGTGGCAGGGAAGCCTCTTGAGATGGAGGGCTGGCTCTCCCTGGTCTGTTGAGGTCAAGGCCACTGGGTCTGAGCATCCTTTGGGAAGTTCCTTCTCTGTGGCCTCCCCACTTCCTCCACCCAACCCTCTAATTCCACTCTGATGGAAACACACACCAAGGTATACAAAGAGAGAGCAGAAGTAATAGAAGTGGTCTGTCTATAGCTGCTTCTCGTGCAAATGTCCACAGATATGAACGAATAATATTCAGGACAAATTATGGAGAGGATGACAAAGTAAGGAGTCAATGAACTTCAGGATAAATATATCCAATCCGAAGAATAGAGAGAAAATGTGTTTTCTTAAAAATGAACAAGACCACACAAGCCATAGAATAATAACAGAAGGTTTTAAATCTGTGTCATTGGAGTCCAGAGGAAGAGAAGAGATTTGTATGGGAAATATTGAAAAAAATGACCCCGAATCCCCCAAATTTGGTGGAAGATATAAACTGGCAGATTCAAGAAGCTCAGTGAACCCCCAACAATAAGTTCAAAGAAAAGCACACGCAGACACTGAAACTCAAACTGCTGAAAGCCAGAAAAGGAAAACGAAAACAATTTCAAAAGCAGCTAGTGAGGGACTTCTCTGGTGGTCCAGTGGTTAAGACTCTGCACTTGCACTGCAGGGGGCCCGGGTTCAATCCCTAGTTGGGAAACTAAGATCCTATATGTCATGCGGTGCGGAAAAAAAAAGGCAGCTAGTGAAAATCACCTTACCTATCAGAGAACAATGAATGGAATTACTGCAGAGTTCACCTCAGGGACTATACAGACCCAGAAGACAGTGGAAGGGCATCCTAAAACTTCTCCAAGGAGAGAACTCTCAATCCAAAATTTCTTATCCCATAAAAATATTCCTCAGGAGTGAAGGCAAAATAAAGACATTCTCAGATGAAGAAAAACTAAAAGAACTGCTAAAGGAAGTTCTTCAGACTGAAGGGAAATTATACCAGAGGGAAACTTGAACCTTCAAGCACAAAGGAAGAGCTACAGATATGGCTGGTACCTGGGTCAACATGATTCAGGTTGGCTACTTCCATATGCGATCCACAGAAGCCTTCCCCTTTCTCCCAGGTATAGTTGTATGTGCACATCTAACTCTTCATCGGGATGTATTTCTCCAAGGTCTGCAAATGCTTTTTGATTATTCTCGTATTCACCTACAGTGGCTCCCATCGTTCTGTGTGTGGGATGTAGGAAATTGGTTCAAAGGCTCAGGAACCATAATATCTGGATTCAAAGCCTACAACTTCGACTTCCTAAGAGGGTGTCCTTCAGCCAGTCACTTAACCTCTTTGTGCCTCAGTGCTCTTATCTTTAAAATGGGAGGATAATGTATTTCCCTTACATGTTATCATGAAGATTAAATTAGTTAATGCAAACAGTCATTAAATGTCTGTCCAGACATTCTCTATTATACAAATTTCACAATATAAATCCCAAAAGATAACGTTCTCTCCTGATAAATTAGTATGAGCGCTTTCGTTTGATAATAAAAATTGTGTTCAGCGGTTTGCCACCCAGGCCGCACACCAGAATCACCTGAGGCAGGTTTTAACCCCTCTTTGTCCTAGGGCCTTACTCTGTACCAATGAAGCCAGAATCCTAGGGAATGGGACTCAGGCTTGACGGTGTTTTAAAAGTTCTCCAGGAGATTTTAATATATACCTAGGCCTGAGAATCCCTGCTATAGTTTATCATTTTACCCTTTTAAAAATATCTTGACTTCTGAGAAATTCAAAGCTAAATTCCTTATGATACTTAGCCAAGATTTTTTATATTGATTATTCCTCATCCTCCGTGGTTTATTATTTTCCACGTGACTTTTTAATTGTCATCAAACATGCCTTATGGGAAAAAAAAGTGCCTTATAAGTCACCTCAAATCATGTTTGGAAACAGGTAGAGAATAAGCTCTAATTTTTAAAAAAGGTTGTCCATGATTTCACGGACATCCTTCTAAAACTTGCTTATTTTTTAACTGTCAATTCTTTGGGCAACAGTTTCCATAAATTTATTCTTGGGTGTGTGAAGTTGTGCTCACTTTTAAGTTCAAAAACAAATTTCCTTTGGGCTTGAAATGATGGGCCCTAGTTCTAATGTTCCCGGCTTTAGAAAATAACTGCTGTATTCGCTTTCTATTGCTATGTAAAACATTGCCAACAAATTTATGGCTCAAACCAACACACAGTTGTTTTGTCTGTTTCTGAAGGTCACAGGTACCGTCTGGCTTCTCTGTGTGGGGCCCCGGGAGGCTGAGATTCAGGTGTTGGCTGCGCTGCTTCTCACCTGGAGGCTTGGGCTGGAGAAGGCTCAGCTTCCGAGTGGTGCCGCGTCTCCAGAGTTCATGGCGGCTCCAACTTCAAGGCCAGCAACAGAGACAGAGACGCTGCTGCTTCGAGTCTCTCCCTTCAGGAAAGGCCCACACCTTCTTGTGAAGGGCTCCCCTGAACTGTGCATACCGCACCCCCCCCCCACCAAGTGTACTTGTGTGGGTGTGCATTTGTGTGTTTCTAATACCCTTTGGGACGACGTCCCAGCATTTATTAGTGAGTGCATCATGATGTCACCTACAGTGGTCTCTGACTCTGTTAACAAGTGGTGGGATTTCCCTGGTGGCACAGTGGTTAAGAATCCGCCTGCCAATGCAGAGGACGGGGGTTTGAGCCCTGGTCAGGGAAGATGCCGCAGAGCAACTAAGCCCATGCACCACAACTACTGAGCCTGTGCTCTAGAGCCCGCAAGCCACAACTACTGAAGCCCGCGCGCCTAGAACTCGTGCTCCGCAACAAAAGAAGCCACCGCAATGAGAAACCGAGCACCGCAACGAAGAGTAGCCCCCGCTCGCCGCAACTAGAGAAAAGCCCGCGTGTAGCAACAAAGACCCAACGCGGCATAAATGAATGAATAAATAAATTTATTAAAAATAAATAAATATAGATTGTGCTACATTCCTTTAACCAAAAAAAGTGTTATCTGACAGCTCAGAGCTTGTTACGTATATAGTTTAGGTTATATTATCTAAGCTTGGGATTTTAATTTGCCCACACCTTTACTTCACAACCCTCTCCAGGTGATGAGAATGTGTAACTGGGGCTGAGAACGGCTGGTTTCAATGGATGAATGAGAGAAAGGAGGGCTTTCCAGGTGAGGAGGAGGAAGAGAGGCGAGGGGCATGAAGGTAAGAATAACCTGGTATATTTGAAGGGCTGTGAGAAGGCTGACCAGCCTGGAGCTGTGGATATGCTTTAGAAGTAAAGGAAAATAAGGTCACAGAGGTCAGAGTGAAATTACTGTAAGGCTTCTGGAACCTGTATACAGACAGGAAAGACAGGAGGGATGTAGAAACCAAGTCCGCAAGCTCAGCTAGCTGGTTATTACAGAAAAATAGGTGTAAGATAATGAGGACTTTGCTAAGTGGTGGCACTGAAACAGAAATGCAGAAATGGGCGAAAGGATTCAGAGGACTTGCTAAATGGACAAGTTGAAAAGAGATATACGTAAGGGAGACTAAGGAAAAGGTTGAGCTATAAATGATCGCAAGGTTTCAAAGCTGATGGTCTAGGAATACACTGTTAACAAAAAATAAGTGAATACAAGAAATTGTTGGCGAGGAGTAGAGAGCATGAATTTGTCTAGATCATGGGCTTCTCTATGAAATTTTAATCTTCTAAAGTCAGGGATAGCATCTCATTTATTCACACTTAGCATGATGTCTTGTGTGTAACATACACTTTGGTTGGCTAGAGTTAAATGAGGTGGAATTGGAACACCTAAGTAGACATCCAGGTATGAAACTGCATGTGACAGAGAAGAGAAATTAACAAGGAAGAGATGAGTAGGAATTGAGGCTTTGCGCATAGCAGAGCCCTCTGGGAGACATCCTGGATATCTAATAAGGATTTTTTTTTTTTTTTGCGGAACGCGGGCCTCTCACTGTTGTGGCCTCTCCCGTTGCGGAGCACAGGCTCCGGACGCGCAGGCTCAGCGGCCATGGCTCACGGGCCCAGCCGCTCCGCGGCATGTGGGATCTTCCCGGACCGGGGCACGAACCCATGTCCCCTGCATCGGCAGGCGGACTCTCAACCACTGCGCCACCAGGGAAGCCCTCTAATAAGGATTTTAAGCATCTCTGCAGAACAACCCCATCCTGCATCCTCTTTCTCTTCCCCGCGGCTCACCCACTGTAAGAGACACCTGCTGATTTCATCATCCAGCATTCACTCCCTTTGCTGGTTCCTCAATTTCCCTTTGGAGAACTTCCCGCTCCCAGGGTACGCAGTCTGGTTGGGACTGTCAATCTCGGTGCCCTGCCCACTCCAGCTAGGGTGTCAAACCACTCACTACATAAATATTGGGCCAGTGCATTATATTCAACCTCCTCTTCCTGGAGGCCTTCCTGGACCACTGCACAGTCCGTCCCCCTCCTCCTTTGAATGTCTACAGAGCTATAGTTCACATTGTTCAAACTAGCAGCAATTGCCCTTTGACCTAAGCTAGGCCAATCAGACTCTATTCTGGGATTCTGAGTCTCCAGCGGAGTAAACAGCTCAGGAGCCAGAACCTCCTTAGTGGCTGAGTCCTGGTGACACTATCCATTGGGTCTCTGAAATTGCTGGGGTCTCTGTCATCTCTGTGGCCTGTCTACTCAGCTTTGCTGTGAATTACCCTTCCATTACAACCCCTTTCCTGTAGTTAACCGGAGTTAGTTTCTGTTGTTTGCTACTAAACCTTCTTAACTGATTGACCACTTTCCTTCCCATTATTCAAATTTTGCACAGCTTTGCTTTGGGTTCAAAATCCAGAGGTGAGCATATCCTCTCCTGTGGACTTTCTCCCTCCTTTTCTAAGGCTTATCCCAGGGATTCTCATTTTCATTTCAAAGAAGACAACTTCGTGACAACAAATGCTGATGGGAAACAGCCAGCTTTGCACCTTCTAATTTTCATACCTACTAACTCATTGAGAGAGGTGCCTGTGATCCTTCTGCCCTGGACTGGATCTTAAGGTGTCTGTTTAAAATTGTTTAAAAAGCCCCCTTCTCTCACCTCTCAAATTCTCTCTTCCGACTCCATTTATTTCTCCAACTCTAAATCCCCTCCCAATCCATGTCAGATGCCCTTCAAGAGTATTTGAGAATATGCTTCTCCACCCCTTCTTTCCTGTGTCTCTACCCAATGTCCTCTTTCTTTGAGTGACCACTTTTTTAAAAATAACTAAAAACTGCAGTGCTCTCAGTATAACCGATATGCATACAGGAGGCTCCGCTTCTTTCACATGTGAGAGAAACAGACACAGATTCTGGCTGTGGAAGTTTGGGCTTCCATTGGACCCAGAGATCAACGCGTTTTACTACACTCAAAACGAACAGCCCTCACAGCGATAATGTTACTTGGTATTTATGCAACGCTTTTCATCTCCAAGCAATTCATAGACATGAATTAGCTGTCAGTTCTTCCCACAAGAATAAGTGTGTGATGCTGGACCCGGTCTGTCCTGTTCCTCAGACCTAAACAAAGGGCCCTGCGTATAAACTGTGGCTGAGCGAGACGCCTTCTCACGAGGAAAAGAGGGGAAATGTGGGGAATGAAAAGAGTAAGAAAGAAAAAAAGACAAGACCTACCATTCATCTAATGAATATTTTGAGTCTGGGATGACAGTTTGAAGAAAAACACTCCAGGGTTCTGGCTGGGCTCCATTTCCATTTATCATACTTTATGACTCCACAGAGGAGTTTCCACAGAGGCTAGGTCATCCCCAGCCATCCCTCAAGCTGTGGTCTTACATGTTTGATGATTCTTCCTTTGTGTTACTGGCCCACTTCCTGATACCAAATTCAAGTGTTGCCTCACTTATCAAAGCAAATCAATTTTAAACTAACACATGTAACGTGTGTTTGTGTGGGCGTACATACACACACACACATAACATCTGTACTCTTTTTCCTCTGTTCTCCCCACCCCTACTGCCCATTCTTATTCGAGGCCAAGGATTGGGGAGGGAGGTAAAGAATGAACCTTGCCTATTAGCCCGATGTTTTGCAATGATGTGACTGGAAAGAATTCAATGAGATTAGGGACCAGCTTACTCCTTTTCAAGGAACCCTGCCGTCAAAAGGAAGGCGAGCCTTCACCGGCTCAGAGAACTGGCTGGCTGAACTTCTTCACAGTGAGGCACCCTGTGAACCGCAAATAAATGCAGGGCATGAGGGCAGAAGCCAAAGCCTTTCCACGGCGTTGCACACAGGTCTTCCTTAAAGATCACTCTATCTCAGAGTTCTGTCATGCACAAAGGATCCTCTTGCGCCCTGATTCTCCCGTCTCAACCAATAATCACTCAGGTCTGAGTCAGGGAAATCTGACACAGTAAGTACAGTCCCTTCAACAAGCCCCCTTCTCTCACCTCTCAAATGTCAACCTGGAATAGATGGAGCTGTGTGGCATTAAAGAAAACAGATATGCAACAAACCATGTTTAGGACTGGTCATCTGGTGGGTAGGTATTTGCATAATGGGACAAAATGGGAGGCTTTTTCTTTTTACTGTAGAGTCTTGTTCTCATAAGCTCAATAAATTATATTAAAACAACTTTTAATTTATAAAATTTCTATAAAATTTAAAAACGTTTTACATGTTATAAAACCAACTATAAATCAAGGCATATCTTTATTTATTGTCATCTGTCAACACATGTGTGTATCCACCCATCTTAGCCATTCTGCTTGTGTGTGCGTGTGTGTGTCTATTCCACCACTGGATTGTAAATCTCAAGGTCAGGGACTATTGCCTCCTACCCATCCAGGGCTTTCAGAAACCTAAACTAAAGGAATCAAAGAATCAGGAGACAAGGAAAAAAATAGAGCAACCTGAGACCCCCAAACAGGTGAAATTTCTAAAATATTGTGCTGCGCCTGGGGCTCCTTCCCAGCAGCCTCGGAGCTGCACTGTGGTTATTATATTCCAGGGTGGAGAAGGACAAGAAAAGAGTACCCTCCCATCAACACATAAGCTTTCAGGGATTTTTTTTTTTTTTCAGATTTGTAGTTATCTTCCTCAAAATGTAATGAAAGCTGAGTGACCTGTTCAGAGTCCTTTTCAAGCAAGAACACCAGGGCACAACGCCCAGCCACGCGGCTCCGCTCTTGCTTTGGTAGAAGAGACCCCATTAACCAAAAGCTTAATGAGGGCACAGGATAAAAACGCACACACGAAACCGGGAGCGTCATCACGAAACTGCAGGGCCTGCAGCACGAAGCAGAGGGCGTGCGGGGGAGCCCGGAGCAGGCGCACATGCTCTCTGGCAGGCTCTCCCGGGCCACAGGGAAGAATGGTCGGCCTCTCAGAATTCCACTGCGGAACTAAAGCGAGCCAACGTGACCGGCTTAAGCGGGTGGTGACTAGAATGGTGAGAGAATCATTAACTCTTGAAATGGGACAATGAAAGGAATCTGTTCTTGAAGTAGGAAGGAGGTTCCAAGTCTTATTTTCTATGCTTCCAAGTTTGCTCCTGTACTTGGTCTCCAGTTCACAAAAATAGAAACCACTTGGATTCGTGGCCTCCACCGGAATTATTCGAGAAGGCTATATATATTTTACTTGTAAGGGAAACTGAAAGGGCCACAGATTAATTGAATACAGTCCACATAAACCCTCATAGATTTCAGGTTATTCTTCTGTGGTTTTTGAAGTCTTCTGAGGTTTTTGACACATAGGGTGAAAAGCATAAGCTTTGAGCTTGGACGTATCTGGGTTTGAACCCCACCTCCGTAATTTACTGTTTGTTATCTAGAGCAAATTAACTGAGCTGCAAATTCATCTTCTATAAAATGGGGGAAATTATTGCTTAACTCATATAGCTATAGAATTAAGACTCAGGTAACTTACATCAAGCAGTTGGCATTCTCTATCCTACAATTTTTGTATTACCAGGCTGGTCATTTCTTGTGTCTCCTGAAAGGATGAATTTTTTTCAGTCCCCAATCTAATTCCTGATATACTGGATTTATTTTCAACTAAGCATTTACCTGCAGGCTGCTCCCTCCTGGGCCCAGGTCAAGTGAGGTGGCTCTGGAAAGGCACACATTGTATCTCGGGCAGGAAGAGTGAGCCTTGCGGGGAATGTTGGTTCCACTACAGGCAATGCTGTGGCAGGGCAAAGGCCGGTTATGCGGGTAGGACTGGGGAAAACAAACACAGAGGGATCTCCTATGAAAACCCTCCCCAGTAACACAGAGGAAAAGCAGAAGGCAGAAAACACTGTTCTATCATAGATGTAGACAGCTCACTGAAATCACACCACGGTAATGATATAGTGTAGCAGGTAAGAGTTTATATTTACCAAGCATTCACTATGATGCCAGGAACTGTCCTACACTGACTTTTGGCGGCAGCCCTGTGACATAGGGACTATTGCCATCTCTGCTTTACAGATGAGGAAACACAGGGACAGAGGGATGCAATACCTTACCCAGGACAAAACCAGTCCTAATGCAGGCTGCCTGGCTCTGGGGTCCATGTGAGAAGGCTATGCTGAGATGCAACAGCAACAGAAGAGCCACATTTTCCACTTAAAAGCAAAACCAAACCAAACCAGAACTACCTCCAAAGAGATTATCATTCGGAGTGTTTGGACACATAAGTAAGGCAGTGAATCCCAGGCAGTGGTCCTGTCTGTGCCTGCCTGGGACGGAGACCCTGCTTGCTGCGCTGGGAAGGGGAGGGGGAGGGAGGTGTGTCTGAAAAGATGAAAGGCAGACAGGCAGAACAGACTGAGGTTCCATAGAATTGTTTTAGAACAACCAGGCAGAAGTAATTAGTTGGGGTTTATTCCCAGTTGAAAGGGGAGTACATGTTGCATCTTGAAGGCTGTGGGATAAGATATTAGCAACAGGCTTTGGATGGTTTGGTTCAGTTAAAGAAAGACAAGAGCTCTTTTTTTTCTTTTTCTTTTTTGGCGCCTCGCGGCTTGTGGGACCCTAGTTCCCTGACCAGGGATCGAACCCTCGCCCTCGGCAGTGAGAGCGCAGAGTCCTAACCACTGGACTGCCAGGGAATTCTCGACAAGAGCTCTTTAATAACCTTTTCGAGTAGTGATTCCATATTGTGAATAGAAAGGGCAGATTAACGTATGTAACTGAGTGTTGCGTTAGTCGAGTTGTGGATTTTGAGAGTGATGCGTTAGTTTTGGTGATGCTAATGTGCTGGAAAGCATTTGGGGGACTCCTTTTGAATTGCTTCTACGTCACAACCCGTCCCTGATGTGAAATCACATTCATTCGGCCCCGAGAGGGCACCACACCAACTGCTGTGAGAGCAAAGCTAGGACACCAGTCTCGCCCTAAGTTCACTATTAGCAGTCCGATCACGGCACCAACATCCTATACCACTAAGTTCTAAGTGTGAAAGCGACAATAACACAAAAGTGCTGTGAACATCCCAGCACAGAAAGGACTCTGTGCCACTGGAGCCGGGCCTTGAAGGCTGGCTTTGAACAAGCAGAAGATGGGGTGGGGGGAGCGGGGGTGAGGGGGCAAAGCACAGTCAGAGGAACAGGTAAGAAAGATAAAGATATCCTCGGCTCCCACAAGTAACCGAGGTTGGCTGGAGAACAGTATGTGCTGGCGGGCACGGAACTGGGCCGTAGAGACAGACTTGGGGCTACGCTGCTCTGGGCTTTGAACGCCTATCTGAGAAGTCGGCACATCAACTTCTAAGAAATGGGAAACCTCTGAGAGGCTTTAAGCGTTAGAATGACCGGAAATGTGCTTCAGGAAGATTAAAGTCCTAGTGGCACATAAAATGCATTAAGACCTCTTGAAGCTGACATCTGAATTTTGGAAGAATTCTGAACCAAGTCTGATGAATAAGAAAGAAAAATGATATGGAAGTGTGTATCAGTTTCAATCAAAACACAAGGTACTAAATAAAATAGGATAGATAGATTAGAAAAGAATCTATAGATAGATTGTAAGATAGATTTTCTTCTGTGGCTTATAAATGGATCTGAAGGCACTTCCAAGAAGATTCAAGAGAAGATTTTGGAGTGGTGGCAACAGCACAAAAATAAGTGTATGGTCATCCCTAAAGCACCTGCTTTCAAGGAAAACACCCATTCCAGTGCATAATCAGTTTGCTCCTTTTAAAACAATCGGAATTAGTCACAGTTACTCCTGAAATAATCCATCACCAGAACTATAGCTTCTGTAAGTACAAGGAGACCTTCTTCTCTAGTATGTGGTGTCTTCTCTAGTATGTGTGTCAACATGGCAAGCAAGGGTCCATCCCCAGTTATTCAAATGCTAACCCAGGTCCTGCTGTGAAGGGAATTGTGTAGATGCAATGAAAGCCCCCATCTGTTAAATCTAAGGGAGAGTATCCTGGTGGGCTCATCAGTTGGAGGGCTTTGAAAGCAGGGCTGAGCCTTTCCAGAGAGAAACACACTGAATTCCACCTGTGGACAAACAGCTTCGTCCCGTCCCGTGCCTGGAGTCCCAGCCTGCCCGAAGGCTTCAGACTTGTGTAGCCAGCTCACCTCAACTGAATAAGTCAGTCCCATGTAATAAATCCCTTATTATACACACACACAGGTGTGTATAACAAGTGTACATATATACATATATATGTCATAGGGCGATTTTATATATACACATATATGTATATGTATGACTCATACTACTTCTGCTTTTCTGGTGGAATTCTAACACTCAGTTTACTTTGTTCATGAGAGCTGACAATCTGAGGGGAATGTACTATAAATTAAC
This sequence comes from Tursiops truncatus, assembly GCF_011762595.2. Taxonomy (NCBI): domain Eukaryota; kingdom Metazoa; phylum Chordata; class Mammalia; order Artiodactyla; family Delphinidae; genus Tursiops; species Tursiops truncatus. The sequence goes on along the minus strand of NC_047035.1, from coordinate 156,671,894 downwards.
TAACTACAGAAACAACACTGTTGGAAACTACTTGAGTTAAAAGAGAAGCCGTGCGCGTTACTTCTCTGAGGCACACTACACGCTATGCAATGGCTCCATTCTTGCAAGTGCAGAAGCTTTGGCTTCTAATCTGATCCCACACAGCTTTAGTGCGGGGGTCTTAATCTGAGGTCTAAGACCCCCTGAAACTGTGTGTAAAGATTTTCCTCAGGTGAGCCTATATCTTTCACCAGATTCTCAAAGAAATCCATTTCTCCTCACGCTTATCTGGAAGATTATTATGTTATTTACACTCAGTTCCCCAATGACTGCTTGTTCACACGCTATGAATGGGTAGTTGACGCCCCAGCTGCTTGCCTTGTTCCGAAATTAGTGCTGACATTTGACAGACATTTTTCAAGGTGGGGAGAAGCACTTGCAACTAGTAGGGGAAATTCAGTTTAAGTCTTTCCTTGATTAAAAGTCTGTAAGTACATGGTGAGATAATCCACCTAAGAACTCTACCCATTAAATGTGAGTGTCCAACAGTCAAAAAAATCAGTGATGCAGAAAACCCAATTTAAGTCATCTTAGTTCATACTGAGACTTTAACAAAATTAAATGATCAATTAAAGAATCTCAAAATAATTATATTGCTAAATATTAACTTCTGTGGTGCGAAGAGAGATTTGTACTTTATACATAAATATCAGTAAGAATCACCGGTCTAAATTCACATTAAACACCCACATTAAGTCTTCCAACAAATTAAAAGATTTCAACCTGTAAGAGCTTTTTTTGTTGCCTTATCTAATTTTTTTTTTTTTTTTGGCTCTGCTGGGTCTTCATTGCTGCACGCGGGCTTTCTCTAGTTGCAGCAGGCAGGGTCTACTCTTTGTTGCGGTGCACGGGCTTTTCATTGCAGTGGCTTCTCTTGCTGCAGAGCACGGGCTCTAGGTGCACTGGCTTCAGCAGTTGTGGCTTGTGGGCTCTAGAGTGTGGGCTCAGTAGTTGTGGCGCACAGCCTTAGTTGCTCTGCGGCATGTGGGATCTTCCAGGATCAGGGCTCGAACCCGTGTCTGTTGCACTGGCAGGCAGGTTCTTAACCACTGCGCCATGAGGGAAGCCCGCCTTATCTAACTTCTTAGCAGTGTCCCACATAGCTGGACATAATGCCACCCCCTGGCTTTCTTTCCCAATTTACCAGGCTTTTGATCTGCTCCCACTGTTCCACAGAAGTTCCAATTGTTTTTTGGGGGTTGTTTTAGCCACACTGTGTGGCTCATGGGACCTTAGTTCCCCGACCAGGGATTGAACCTGGGCCCACAGCAGTGGAAGTGCCGGGTCCTAACCACTGGACCACCAGGGAATTCCCCAAGTTCTAATTGTTAAATCCAACTGTCTCTCGACATGTTTACTTGGTAAGTCACTGCAATCTCAAATTCTTCATGTCCAAGACGGAGGTCTTGATTTCCCTCCCTAACCTGGTTCCCTTTTATTCCTTCTCATGCTTAGAAAACTGCCTCCCCTCCACCCGGCAGCTCACACCCTCCTTCTCCTTCACGCCCTACATCCCATCAGGGCTTCCCCTTGGCTGTATTCCCAATCTTTGCACTTCATGTCTTCACACCGCCTTCCCCCGCAGCAGGGGCCACCCTGACCATCACGAGTCACTGTCTCCTAACTGATCGCTCCGCTTCCCACCCAGAAACCAGAGTAACACCTCAAAGCCCTAAATGAGATTATGTCTCTCCTTTGCGTAAACCTCCCAATGGCCTCCCGCCTCACCTGAGAATGAAATCCCAACATCTCACCTGGACGAGGCCCTGACCGCTCTTTCTGCACCCACAGAGGTCTTCAAGTTGCTGCAACTCATCAAACCCTCCTTCTTTACGTACGAGTCTATCATGGTGTCCTGTATCCTGTTAGGTCTCTGAAGGCAGGACGCTTAAGATGTACACACAGCATCTAACACTGTCCTGGACCCGAAAAATGTCTGCTGGATGAACAAGTCGCTGCCTCAGCATCTTTACCTTAATGTTCCACCTCTGTTAATTTTTCTGTCTATATGTATTTAGAAGCGTCATTTTATTTGGTTTCCCTGGTTAAAAAAAAAAAAAGACACATTTGAATGCATTCTCTCTTCAGGTAATTAATGCCAGACTCACTGCCTAAGTTCATGACATGGGGCATTTAGCTGCTGCTTCAACCACTTTTTTGTTACTAGGTCTTATATTGCCATTCCTCAAGCCTCTTCTTAATGTGTATACATAATAGAGCTGCAGTGCGTATGGAGGGTGAGTTTATCACTATTTCTTTTCTTAGAACACTTACTGAAACTGTTTTCTATGAGCCAAGACAACACATGAATAAAACGTTTAGTTAAATAGGAATTCTGTCTTTAAAATGTTTAAAGATGGCTAAGTCTCCTCTCAAGATCAGCCTAGTTAATACAAACATGAAATTGAATTAAATCTTTCAGTTATTTCTTCATTTAATTTCTCTATATTTAGCATCTTTTTATTTAATTCCTCTGCACAGAGATGTGTGAAACGAATCTGTACTTACTTTTATTTAAAAAACAATTCTTTTTGAAAATTTTATTATTAAAATAATAATTTGTTCTGGTTGAAACTTATCTACAAAAAATATTAGGCTACAAATCCTTAGAGAGCAGCATTAGACTAGAGGTTCTTTTGTGGTTCTGATTCTGCTACAATTTTGGACAAGTCTTAACTTCTGTGAGCAGTTTTCTGTAAAAAAAAAAGGAAGGGAAAAAGAGGAAAGGGAAAGAGGGAAAAAGGAAAAGAAAGTGGGCTGAATGATCTCTGAAGTCCCTTTCCACTCAAAATTTTTTTGGTTCTGTTAAGAAAGAATTTGCCTTTAAACTACAGAAGTCTGCAAAGCAGAATGGTAATAATAGCTGACATTTCTTAGGGGCTTGCGTACGATGCACTACATGAAAAGCTTTACGTCTCATTTAACGGAGGCATGAGTTTATTATTCTCCCAATTTATAGGTAAGAAAACAAATTTAAGCTGAAGAACTCAGTCACACAAGCTTTGTTTGCTTTTTAACAGACATGATCCTCAATTTCCAAAAAAAAAAAAAAAGCTGAGTAGATGGGAAAGATCTATGAACTCAGAAAATGCAAATCCAAATGACACTTCTTTAAACAGAACTTTTGGCAAAGTCTGCTGTTGGCGAGGCCTGTGCTACATGCCACTGCCTGCAGGACAAAGTAAACGTGTTTATCCCAACCTGTCAGAATCAAGATCTGTAATGTCTTCTCTTCCGAAGGCAGGATTTCAGAACCAGATTAAGGAATCACACGTGTATCCACTCTCTAAATTCAAGCGCAAACCTGAGGTACCTCAAAGAAAGAATAGATAAAGCCAACATAATAAAAGGATGATTCGAAAACTAATCTTTAGGCAGGCATAAATGACATCTGAATTAGGAGAATATTTCCTGCATGTTATCCTATATTTAATATTAACACCAGGATAATCAACTAGAATTAAATATACTACAGAAACAATGTACCAAATCACATTTTTAAAAGGGAGGTGCGAGTTCAACTCAATCATACCGTCAGGAAAATTAAAGTAAAAAGTTAATGAGTTTTACACCAAGAATTGTCCTTTCTATAAACTGTTTGCTAAATTTTGCTTGAGTCTTTTTATTATACATAGTCTGAACTTTTTCAATTGGTATCAAATACATTTCCTTTTTTTGACTGGTCAAGTGTCATCTTGGCGAAGCCAGCTTCGGAGCTAAGACGAAATCAACTCACAATAGATCCCTCCATTATGAGTTAACAGAAGGCCATGAGCAGTTTAAAAAACAAAAATATTTTTGAAGCACTTATACCTCAAACAGTTGGCCTCAGAAATGGCATTTGATACACTTGATCTTTGCATTTTAAACACCAATATCAAGTGACTGTAACGGAGAAACCACACAGCAAGCTAGAATTCGAAATAACCTAATGAGAAATGATATCTTTCATCACTACACGTAATCTGCCGTAACTACACAGAAAGGGGAGATTTCGCCCCACTTCTCTCTGTTATCTTTCTATGGGAGCACATGCTCTCTGATGTTGAGAAACATACCTCCAACTAGTAAAATATTCTTTGATACCACATTAGATAGATACCCTAGGAAACTGTAACGTCTGTTTTCTTAAATTGCTCCGTGATGTAAAATACCACATAAAGAGCACTTAGCAGAGCGTCTTAGCATTTAGTGAGTGCTGAGTAAATCAGGTATCGCTGACATATCATCATCAGTCACGACACTGAAGAATTACTAAAACGGTGGCCTCAAAAAGTGAATCTACCGCCCCCCAAATTCCAATAATTGTTTGAAAGGCTGAATTATGCCTGTGATAGTTTTAGGGATACACATTAAGGTACTATACTGAAATTCATGGTTGACAGTTTGAGAAGTCTGTATTATTTTAACTATACCCAAACTGAAGCTCAACTGATAGAAAAATTACATGAAAATCCTCAAGGTAGGAAAAATATTTTCTATAGTAATATAAGGTTCTATTTTTTCAATGGGAAAAGTAATGATAAAGAAAGAACCCATTTCTGTATAACAAATATAAACTTGCCCAGCTACCTGCCAGGTATAAAAAAAATAGCACAAGGAACAGAGATAAAATAAATAGACTGAACCTAAAGAACAAGGTATTTCATAGAAAGTATTTTATCATCAGAACAGGATGGTTTCCTAGGTTTAAGATCTATTTATTGTGTTATTTTTACAAGTAGCAAAGGCCCTCCATTTCCCCCGTTTTATACATGAATATAAAAAGCCACTGACTTCCACGCTGCCCCCTCCCCCTCCCCCGCTGACTGGGTTAATAGGAGGTTGTGGACTATGTACGGCCTCCAGAAGCAGCAGTGGTTTCCTGTGTGACTTGGCCTTGAACTCTAGCATGCTAATCAGTCATCCTCTTGCTGATTCCTTTTCTGTCAAAGGAAACCAAGATGCATTAAAACAGCACATTCTAATTGGGATATTTGTTCAGCCAAGATCGCTTTTTCTGTCAGCAAGTATAATTTTCTAGATGTGGTTGAAAATTATCATGGAAAAAAAAACCCACGCCTTATGTAGTTCATTAAAGTAGTTTATCACTTTGGCTCCTGGGCACATTATCCTCAAGATATTTGAACATTTTCTTCTCTTTCTTCTTTATGTACAAATATTCCCACCCAGAAACACACACAAATACAAATACTCACCTTCCCCCTGGAGTACCCATAGGAGAGATCTGATCTGCTCTCAGCCCTATAACAGTATACAGTTCACCCTTGAACAACATGGGTTTGAACTTCACAGGCCACTTACATGTGGATTTGCTTCAGTAGCGAATACTACGGTACCGAGGACCCACCGCCGGCTGAATCCATGGATGCAGAACCGTGGATACGAAGCGTTCATTATAAATCATATGTGTATTTTCCCCTGGTTGTTTAAGGGTCAACTATACATACTTTCTTCAAGATTACAAGTATTATGAAAATTACTCAAACCATACACATAAAAAACATTTTCTGTCATTTTAATCAATAAATTAATCTTTCAGCTTACTTGACATATGTCATTATAAAATGACCTCAATTAGTAATTCCTGCCCATTAATTCCCAATCATCAAATAAAAGTCTACGTGGTATATAACTAAAATGAAATATTAAAGAGTCAACTTGAAAGCAGAGCTGGCCAGCCTACTAAGTACGCATAAACCTTACCAGTTTAAGAAAATCGATGAGTTTGTGAGCGTCCTCCCCGGTGGAGAGGTCCACAAAGTCCTTGGGCAGCCGGCAGCTCAGGTAGGGACTCGGCTGAACTGTGACCTCGCTGTTGGTGCAACGGAAGGCCGGAGCATCCTTTACAAAGGAAAAGAAAAAGGAAAGTCGCTGAGAAAGTCCTTTTTTAAGTCTACTCTTCAAACTGAAAAAGATACTGGTGTAGCAATTCCCACTCCATGTCCTCTTCTGTACTACGTAGGGAAGAAAATCAGATACTGAAGTAAAAGAAAGCACCAAGGTTTTAAAAATACTTCCACATGTTCACAAGAAAATACACATCTAAGGTATCTGAAGCCAGAGTCCCTGCAGGGGGCTAGGTGGTCCCTGAGTGCTGGGTGTGCAGCCACCATGGCCATGAAGGGCTGTGGGTCTCTCCAGGCCTGAGGCTGCCTCGAGTGGTCCCACACAGGCCAGCATGCTTTATAAACATTGTCACTTTCCACAGGTGCACTGCTGGAAATACGCCTTAGAGAACAGAGTCAACAGTAAGGGCGAACGAGTGCTCTGAACCCCTAACGCTGCTGTGCTTTTCTCACGGCATTTTACAGACTTATTTGTAGATTCCTCTCAGCACCTATGTAAAACTGCAAATTCAAGGATCATATTTAACAAGTCTTCACATTCTTTACTGTACATGCTCTGAGTCTTGCATAGGATATTCACATGTTGCCTGGTGCTGAAAAGGATTTCAGAGTCAGAGGCCTTGTGTTTGGGCTTCATGGGTGGCAGAGACCTAGGTGAGGGATGGATCGTGTCTAGCATGTGGAGACAGGCCGGGAACTTGGGTGGAACAGGACCATGGAGCCCTAGAAAGCAGGCCACACCTTATGACAGACAGACCAGCCATCTGACAAGTACTCATGAAACCCGTCTGCTGGACCTTGTTCTAGGGGTGGGAGAAAAACTGGAAAACAAGATGGTAGACAGCCACCAAGCAAGCAAATAATAAATTAACAAGCTTGTTCCAGAGAGTAAAAAGTGTTATAAAAACAAAAGAGCAGGGCACTATGGTAAGAGGAGAACCATGTAGACTCCTCTTGAGGGGGGCCAGGTGGGACCTTGCTCAGGAGGCGACGTCTGGACTGAGAACTGAGAAGTAGGAGGAAAGCAGCCTCGTGAGGTCTGGGAGTGAACACGGCTTTGGAGGCAGTGGAAACGACCAGTGCAAAGACCTGAAGGCCAGGCAGGGCTTTGTGGCTTCGAGGAACAAAAGGAAGGCAGATCTCTTTGCGGTGGAGGACAGACGGGAGGTGATGCTGGGGAAAGGCAGGGGCCAGTTCCTGTTGCCCTTCTGTCATCCCCAACCTCCAATATGAGGTTGTTTACATTAAGAAGAAAGAAAGGGAGGGAGGGAGGGAAGGAAGAATGAATGAATTTGGATCATACAGTGAATCTTGTGCAAACTGTTTCTATCCAATAACTCTGTCCCTCATATTTAAAAATAACCTTGTGTGGGCTTCCCTGGTGGCGCAGTGGTTGAGAGTCCACCTCCCGATGCAGGGGACATGGGTTCGTGCCCCGGTCCGGGAGGATCCCACATGCCGCGGAGCGCCTGGGCCCGTGAGCCATGGCCACTGAACCTGCGCGTCCGGAGCCTGTGCTCCGCAACAGGAGAGGCCACAACAGTGAGAGGCTCGCGTACCGAAAAAAAAATAACCTTGTGCCAAATCTTCTTCCTTGACGCTCAGATTTAATGGCCCACAACTCTTAAGATGCCAGCAGGAATAAGATCCCTTCATTCACTAATTTGATCAACCTTAGCTGTGCCTGGCACTGTGTGCAGCCCCGAAGACACATGGAGAACAGAGACCCCATCAATGGGCTCGGAAACCTACAGCCCGAGGCAGGAGGCAGGCAAGTCCGCAGGCGAGGCCCACACAGCAGGGCAAGCGCCTTGATGTGGAAAAGAGGGACCACGGTCAGATCTAGAAAAACAAGGCCCAGGACGGCCCGGGACAGAGTAAGGATGAAAAGGACTATATCAGAGACAGACAGAAGGAAAGATGTTCCCAGAGGGCAAGGCAGCAGCCGGAGAAGCAGGAAGAAAGCCGGGAGGCGAGCAGGCATCGCGGAAACCAGGGGAAAGGGTGTGATAGGAACAAGAGGTAACAGCTCAGATGCGGCCCAGCGTTAAGGAAGAGCAGGGCCGTGCACTGCTCGCTGGAATTCCTGACACGTTGGTGGAGCCCTCACCACAAGCAGTTTCTTCGGAACCGGGGGCGGGGCGGGGGGGGGTGGCGAAGCGGGGGGAGCCAGGGGAGGCCCGGCGGCAAGGGGGCTGGGGAGCGGTGGCCACAGGACTAGCAAGTGGCCCGACAGCAGGAGAGGAACTCGCAGGAGCCCACTGCCAAAATAATGTGTGCACACGCATGTGTATATACACAAAAAATGCCCAGAAAACCTTAACAGAGGTGGTAAGAATGGCAATTTCTAGGTAGTAGGATTTCAAGTCTCGCCTCTTTCTAATTCTCTCTGCGTGTTTTTAAACAACCGTGTGAAAATAAAAATATTTTGTAAAAGACAGAAAACACTCACGAGAGAGTACGAAATGAAGAGCTCCGTGGACAGAGCTGTAGACGCAGAGCGCTCGCGTTTACTTTAGAAAGCCTCGTGTGTATGTGCAGGCAGGTTACACACCAGAATATTAACGGTGGTTCTCGAGGAGGTGGGATTATGCGTGACTTTAGAATTTCCTTTAAAAATGAGCAGGCATTACGGGGCTGAGGGAAGTCTTGCTTTCTATGACAGGAGGCGTCAGAACACGGTTACTTGCTTACAGAGAAAGGAAGAGACTGGAAAAAGGAAAGAAGACAGATGGTAGCCCCAGGAACCTGGAGAGACGCAGGGGCAGAGACGAGACTCGGAAGGAAGGATGCAGGTAAGTCTGTAGGTTTGACGACAGTTTAACGGAGTGAGTTCTCACCGATGGATTCTCTTTTCCTAAGAGGGAAGACATGAAAGCAGCTGCTGAGGAGGACAGGAGTGACGGACGGAAGCTCAGAGGAGCGTGGAGTGCGTGGAACGGCCACCGTGGACAGCAGGAGGGGACGTTGGTGAGGGCGACAGAACCTGCGGTCAGAGCCCACAGGAAGCTGGGGGTGGTGACTGGGACAAGCCCCCTCCCCGCCCCGTCTGCGCATCTGGGCGACATCCCTCTAACCGTGCGTGGCAGCCCGGGGCTGGGACCAGAATAAACAGATGCGTGACCTGACCCACGGTCCGGATTCTCAGGTGGGCAGGACAGAAGAGCCAAGAGAAAGAAAAATAACCAGAAAAGAAACTATCAGATGATCATCTTCACTTTAGACAAAGTGAAGTGAAGAAATCAAAGCGCACACCCTTTCTCTAATACAACTATTTTGTGAAAGCCAGAAAACATTCACGAGAGAGTATGAAACGAAGAACTCAGCAAAGCATCTATGAGTAAATCTGTGTCAGCGCCTGGAGAACCAGCAAGCAATTCCTCAGTGGACTGACAGGCTTCCTGGGGATCTTTCCGATCATCTTACCTGCTCCAGGGCTTCTTCACTAAAATCACCCTTTAAGTTTCTTCCAGATAACAGTTCGTCCCAAGTAAACAGCAGCGCATCTGTGACTTCACCAAATGGATTAAAATCAATCAGCCACACCTTCCCCTGCAGTACAGAAAGAAAGATCAATAAGTATAAAATAAAGTCTGTAATCTGGCTTATCAGAAAGATCATCTTATTCTACCCAAAAGGTCATCTTAAAAATCATATCACTTCTTTCAAAAGACAGTTTCCTCCAGGCCCCATCTGAGAAGGGGCCGCCTGTCTAAGTGGTGCAGGCACAGCGCCAAAGGGGAGGCCGCCCATAAAGGCGGAGGAGAGATGAAGGAGGAAAGCCCGATGAAGACATATATGTAGACTTCCGCCTCCAATCACACGAGAATTTTATGTCAAAAACCCAAGCAGGGAAAGGAAAATCTCACAAAATGGTTCCACCGAAGTAGCATGACTGCAATGCTCTCAAGGGTGACTTCAATGATCTTTCATGAAGAGGCCAGCAGTTCTCAGCACCATCCCTGAGCCCTGAGAGGTTTCTGCAAAGGCTTGTTTTTTTTTGTTTGTTTGTTTTTTTGCGGTACCGGGGCCTCTCACTGTTGTGGCCTCTCCCGTCACAGAGCACAGGCTCCGGACGCGCAGCCTCAGCGGCCATGGCTCACGGGCCCAGCCGCTCTGCGGCATGTGGGATCTTCCTGGACCGGGGCACGAACCCGTGTCCCCTGCATCGGCAGGCGGACTCTCAACCACTGCGCCACCAGGGAAGCCCGAGGCTTGTTTTTTTTAAACACACGAAAGACATAAGAAAATGCTCAGCTGTCTTTCATTTCAATGTAATAACTGTTTTCTCTGCATGACAGAACTTGATGGTACATGAAAGGGAGATGAAGAAAAGAAATCAACCTTTAAAGGAAAAGCCATCTTCTCCTACTCTGAGAGTAGCGATGGCCAAAGTGATAGGGTCCAGCCTCAGGGAAAGGACACCTCTGACCCAAGTCAGACAGTCTGCACCTTTGCACCTTGGTATAAAGTGGCAGAGCACCGACGTAAAGGAGCTGGAGAATCTGTGAAATCCTGCCAGGAGATTAAAGTCAACACATTTGATCACGGAGACGTTATGTGACATTTTACTAGATAAATGTTTCGTTGAAACTTTTATCTTTGCTCCTTTTGATTTTTCTCACTGAGACATTTATTTAATCGTACCGTTTTGTTGTTGGTAGTTTTTTCTGTAAATATGTAGCAGTCGTGTCTTGATCAGCCGCGCATGTGTGAAATTGAAAAGGAACTGGACTGCTAAGCCAGCATTCCTAATATCTAGCACTGTTTCTCATCTGTGTTAAAGGAAAAGTTTAAGAAAGATGAAACATCTTCCTAGGATTGGCTGCAAACTAGAAACCTCTAATAAGAGGCAAAGAACTACTGCAGGAAGTTTCTACCATATACCATTGGCTAAGTTTCCTGGTTTCTACAATCCCCGGGAGAAACCCTGCAATTCCTTCTTGCCACTTGACTTGTATCCTCACTTCTGTTTGGTGCCCACTCGTACCTTCTCTGACTACGTGAAATAATGTCAGCCATCAATCAACTCCTTGGTATGATTTCAGCTTTGCTTTTTCAGCGATTACTCAGATGTCTCTGATATACTGTATGTTATTTCAACAAAATGAGTACTTTCTAAAATTCAAACCATTTCGACTTGAGATTTTATAACCAGTAAAACTATCTCCTTATTAAAAAGAAAGAAAAAAAAACTTTTGCACCTGTTAGCATCAGAATATTTAGCCGTATAAACTAAAAATATGCCACATTGTAAAAAACAAATAAAATCACCACTGTTAGGACTGATAGCTGGCAGAATTTGTTCTGTAGTTCAGAAGCCATCCTCTAGTTTAAAGAAAAATAAGCCAGCTGTAATCAGGCATAAAACTATCAAGATAAGGATTTCAAACCTGTAATACGTTTTTCATGTCACACCTCAGGAACAAAACATCCTGAGAAATTCTGCTTTTAGGCAACCCATCAGACAAGAGTGGTCACACCGACCTTCCTAATATCAACCAACGGACCACCCCTCCATCCACCCAATTAAATCTCTATGCACCAAACACCGTGCCAGGCATGAGGGCATAAAGATCATATGGGCATAAAGGGCATAAAGAGTCTACTCCTTGAAAGAGTTCAGTTCAGACCAGGACATGCACACATGTGCACACACCAGTATATGGACTGTTCACCACAGCACAGTGTGTAAAAGACTAGAAACAAGCTAAGCATTCATCCATAGGGAAGTGACTCATCAAACTAGACAGTACATCCACATAACGAAATACTATGCCTTGTAAGAAAATGGAAAGCTCTGCAAGATACACTGTTTTTAAAAAGTATAAAAAGCAAGGTGCAAGCGTATATCATATGCTAACTCTTGTGTAAGAAAGATGGAAAAAAATAAGTATCCTGCTTGTTTTTGCATCAAGAAATACTGGAAGGATACATAAGAAACTAATACCATAGGAGTGCAGAGGAGCAAGGTTAAGAATCAGACCTTCTATGTATATTTTCACACTAATGACATTAACAAGCTTAATCTAACAAATATCTAAAGAATACTTAGCACATTAGAAATTGTACTTTCTTTCTCAATCACTCGTAAGACAGAAATAAAAAATAAAAAATGATGAGGCTGCAGATCCATTCTCAACAATATCAAAGATACAAGATGATATTCATCCCCAAAAGCAATGAAATTAATAACAAGACAATAACCATACCAAAAAAAAATACATAGGGGGACCCGAATCATTTTTCAAGTACCTAAAGTAGTTATTCTAAATTCTAGTTGTGCATTATCATCACTTAAGAAGCTTTTTTTTCTTTAAAAATAAACTTTTATTTTAGAACAGTTTTAGATTTATAGAGTTACTGCAAATATAGTACAGAGAGTTTTAATGTACTCCGCCCAGTTTTTAAATTTAGTTCTTGTTTGTTGTTGTTGAGTTTTAAGAGTTATTTGTGTAATTTTAGATAGAAGTTCTTTATCAGAAATGTGTATTGCACATATTTTCTCCCAGCTCTTGGTTTGTCTTTTATTTTTCTTAACTGTATTCTAATTTCCTTTTCCTGTTCTAGGATCTCATCAGCGATACCACATCACATTTAATGGTCATGTCTCCTTAGGCTTCTCTTGGTTTTCACAGTCTCTCAGACTCTTGTTTTCAATGACCTTGACAGTTTTGCAGATTACTGGTCAGACATTCTGCAGAATGTCCCACAACTGGGATTTGTAATACATTTAAATTCTTTTCTCAGTTTCTGCATTCCATTCTGGGATTCCCCCAAACTCCTAAATGATTTTTTTAAATTGGTATACATTAAGATTTATTCTTTTTTTTAAACATCTTTATTGGAGTATAATTGCTTTACAATGGTGTGTTAGTTTCTGCTTTATAACAAAGTGAATCAGTTATACGTATACGTATGTTCCCATATCTCTTCCCTCTTGCGTCTCCCTCCCTCCCACCCTCCCTATCCCACCACTCTAGGTAGTCACAAAGCACTGAGCTGAGCTGATCTCCCTGTGCTATGTGACTGCTTCCCACTAGCTATCTATTTTACGTTTGGTAGTGTATATATGTCCATGCCACTCTCTTGCTTTGTCACAGCTTACCATTCTCCCTCCCCATATCCTCAAGTCCATTCTCTAGTAGGTCTGTATCTTTATTCCCGTCTTACCCCTAGGTTCTTCATGACCGTTTTTTTTTTTTTCTTAGATTCCATATGTATGTGTTAGCATATGGCATTTGTTTTTCTCTTTCTGACTTACTTCACTCTGTATGACAGTCTCTAGGTCCATCCACCTCACTACAAATAACTCAATTTCGTTTCTTTTTATGGCTGAGTAATATTCCTTTGTATATATGTGCCACATCTTCTTTATCCATTCATCCGATGATGGACCCTTAGGTTGCTTCCAAGAAGCTTCTTAAAATACATATTCCAAGGCCTCGTCCCAGACCTACTGGATGGGGCGCTGTAGCTCTGACATACCGGGCAGGTAGAAGCTCTCAACACTGAGTCCACCTGCCCAGTTGCTGTCAGAACGTGGACACATCAGAGTGTCACCAAGCCTAGATACACTTTGGTTATACTTCAGATCAGAGACAACATAAAAGAAGAGTTAGCTTTCTCACAACAGTAGCCATAAAATTATATATTCAAGACAATGTCTAAGAAATAGTGATACACGTACCACTGAATGAAGGCAAATGAGTTTTACATCATGGCTGACATCTCTTCTCAGAAACCGTCAGGATGTTTACACTGGCGTGTTTCCCAATTTAAAAGCACGCAAACTGCTTTCAGTTCTGTCAGATCACAGTCATAATTACTGACGTCCATGTCCAACTTCACTTAAGACATTTACTGTTTCACCAACTCACACATGTGCACGGACATGCCAGCCCTACTGAACCACAGCAGACCTGGACATGTGCCAGGGAAATACTGAGACACCCCAGCAAACCCCAAATTTTCAAATGCCATTAAATATAAGTGCATTAGAACAGAAATGCTTCAGACTGAATATCTGAACAATGGGAACAAATAACACAACTCACAGGGTGGTATGGACTAAGGGAGATGCTGAATTAAATGAGAATAAAGCTCTTCTGAGCCGCACATTCAGGGCAATGGGCTAGGTTCCCTCCCTCCCTCACTGATTCCATCCTGCTCGCTACCAGGCCAATCCTGGAACGCTTAAGTCTCGAAGATAAGCTCCTTGACAGTCGAGAGATCATCTGGTTGGAAGCTGCTTGTTAGAAGCCCAGCATCTAACACAGGACAGGCTCTCGATAAACAATGGTGCGTGACTGACTGGATGTGGCCGGGGTCCGGCTTTAGAACAGAGCCATGGGCGCACAGCAGCTCAGGTTCCTACCCATTCTACTGTGCCAGCTCCCCGTTCTTTCTCTGAGATTTGTTTCCACTAAGCTGAAACTCTGCCAGGTGACATCTCTAGTACCACATCTCAGTTCATGCCTCCTCTTTCTAACTCTTAACAAATGTCATCACCCGTGAAGACACACACGTGGGAGGAGCTTCAAGATGGCGGAAGGGTAAGACGCGGAGATCATCTTCCTCCCCACAAATACATCAGAAATACATCTACACGTGGAACAGCTCCTACAGAACACGTAATGAATGCTGGCAGCAGACCTCAGACCTCCCAAAGGGCAAGAAACTCCCCACGTACCTGGGTAGGGCAAAAGGAAAAAAAAAACAGAGACAAAAGAATAGGGACGTGATCTGCACCAGTGGGAGGGAGCCGTGGAGGAGGAAAGTTTTCCACACACTAGGAAGCCCCTTCGCGGGTGGAGACTGCGGGTGGCGGAGGGGGAAAGCTTCGGAGCCGCAGAGGAGAGCGCAGCAACAGGGGTGCGGAGGGCAAAGCGGGGAGATTCCGCACAGAGGGTCAGGGCCGACCAGCACTCACCAGCCCGAGAGGCTTGTCTGCTCCCCCGCTGGGCCGGGCGGGGGCTGGGAGCTGAGGCTCGGGCTTAGGTCGGATGGCAGGGAGAGGACTGGGGTTGGCGGCGTGAACACAGCCTGCAGGGGCTGAGTGCACCACGGCTAGCCGGGAGGAAGTCCGGGAAAAAGTCTGGAGCTGCCGAAGAGGCAAGAGACCACTGTTTCGGGGAGCTCGAGGAGAGGGGATTAAGAGCACCGCTTAAAGGAGCTCCAGAGATGCGCGCGAGCCAAGGCTAACAGCGCGGACCCCAGAGACGGGCATGAGACGCTAAGGCTGCTGCTGCCGCCACCAAGAAGCCTGTGCGCAAGCACAGGTCACTATCCACACCTCCCCTCCCGGGAGCCTGTGCAGCCTGCCACTGCCAGGGTCCCGGGATCCAGGAACAACTTCCCCGGGAGAACGCACGGTGCGCCTCAGGCTGGTGCAACGTCACGCCGGCCTCTGCCGCCGCAGGCTTGCCCCACATCCGCACCCCCCCCTCGCCCCGTCCTGAGTGAGCCAGAGCCCCCGAATCAGCTGCTCCTTTAACCCCGTCCTGTCTGAGCGAAGAACAGATGCCCTCAGGCGACATACACGGAGAGGCGGGTCCAAATCCAAAGCTGAGCCCCGGGAGCTGTGAGAACAAAGAGAAAGGGAAGTCTCTCCCAGCAGCCTCAGGAGCAGCGGATTACATCTCCACAGTCAACTTGATGTACCTGCATCTGTGGAATACCTGAATAAACGAATCATCCCAAATTGAGGAGGTGGACTTTCGGAGCAACGATAAATATATATTTTTTTCCCCTTTTCTCTTTTTGTGAGTGTGTATGTGTATGCTTCTGGGTGTGATTTTGTCTGTATAGCTTTGCTTTTACCATTTGTCCTAGGGTTCTGCCTGTCCTTTTTTTTTTTTTTTACTTTTTAAAATTTTTCTCTTAATAATTATTTTTTATTTTATTAACTTTTCTTTTATCTTCTTCTTTCTTTTTTTCTGTTTTTGCTCCCTTTTATTCTGATCTGTGTGGAGGACAGGCTCTTGGTGCTGCAGCCAGGCATCAGGGCTGTGCCACTGAGGTGGGAGAGTCAAGTTCAGGACACAGGTCCACAAGAGACCTCCCAGCTCCACATAATATTAAACAGCAAAAATCTCCCAGAGATCTCCATATGAACGCCAAGACCCAGCTCCACTCAACGACCAGGAAGCTACAGTGCTGGACACCCTATGCCAAACAACTAGCAAGACAGGAACACAACCCATCCATTAGCACAGAGGCTGCCTAAAATCATAGTAAGGCCACAGACACCCCAAAAAACACCACCAGACGTGGACCTGCCCAACAGAAAGACAAGATCCAGCCTCACCCACGAGAACACAGGCACTAGTCCCCTCCACCAGGAAGCTTACACAACCCACTGAACCAACCTTAGCCACTGGGGACAGACACCAAAACAACGGGAACTATGAACCTGCAGCCTGTGAAAAGGAGACCCCAAACACAGTAGGTTAAGCAAAATGAGAACACAGAGAAACACACCACAGATGAAAGAGCAAGATAAAAACCCACCAGACCTAACAAATGAAGAGGAAATAGGCAGTCTTTCTGAAAAAGAATTCAGAATAATGGTAGTAAAGACGATC
This sequence comes from Tursiops truncatus, assembly GCF_011762595.2. Taxonomy (NCBI): domain Eukaryota; kingdom Metazoa; phylum Chordata; class Mammalia; order Artiodactyla; family Delphinidae; genus Tursiops; species Tursiops truncatus. Next base: position 156,655,420 of record NC_047035.1, on the reverse strand, counting down.
CAAAATCCTGGAAATAGAATGGAGAAAATACAAGAAATGTTTAACAAGGACCTAGAAGAACTAAAGAGCAAACAAACAGTGATGAACAACACAATAAATGAAATTAAAAATTCTCTAGAAGGGATCAATAGCAGGATAACTGAGGCAGAAGAACAGATAAGGGACCTGGAAGATAAAATAGTGGAAATAACTACTGCAGAGCAGAATAAAGAAAAAAGAAGGAAAAGAATTGAGGACAGTCTCAGAGACCTCTGGGACAACATTAAATGCACTAACATTTGAATTATAGGGGTCTCAGAAGAAGAAGAGAAAAAGAAAGGGACTGAGAAAATATTTGAAGAGATTATACTTGAAAACTTCCCTAATATCGGAAAGGAAATAGTTAATCAAGTCCAGGAAGCACAGAGGGTCCGATACAGGATAAATCCAAGGAGAAACACGCCAAGACACTTACTAATCAAACTATCAGGGCTTCCCTGGTGGCGCAGTGGTTGAGAGTCCACCTGCCGATGCAGGGGACACAGGTTCGTGCCCTGGTCCAGGAAGATCCCACATGCCGCGGAGTGGCTGGGCCCGTGAGCCATGGCTGCTGAGCCTGCATGTCCAGAGCCTGTGCTCCACAACAGGAGAGGCCACAACAGTGAGAGGCCCGTGTACCGCAAAAAATATATAAATAAATAAAATCAAACTATCAAAAATTAAATACAAAGAACAGATATTAAAAGCAGCAAGGGAAAAACAATAAATAACACATAAAGGAATCCCCATAAGGTTAATAGCTGATCTTTCAGCAGAAACTCTGCAAGCCAGAAGGGAGAGGCAGGACATACTTAAAGTGATGAAGGAGAAAAACCTACAACCAAGATTACTCTACCCAGCAAGGATCTCATTCAGATTTGACAGAGAAATTAAAATCTTTACAGAGAAGCAAAAGCTAAGAGAATTCAGCACCACCAAACCAGCTTTACAACAAATGCTAAAGGAACTTCTCTAGGCAGGAAACACAAGAGAAGGAAAAGACCTACAATAACAAACCCAAAACAATTAAGAAAATGGGAATAGGAACACACATATCGGTAATTACCTTAAATTTAAATGGCTTAAATACTCCAACCAAAAGATACAGACCGGTTGAATGGATATAAAAACAAGACCTGGGGCTTCCCTGGTGGCGCAGCGGTTGAGAATCTGCCTGCCAATGCAGGGGACACGGGTTCGAGCCCTGGTCTGGGAGGATCCCACATGCCGTGGAGCAACTAGGCCTGTGAGCCACAACTACTGAGCCTGCGCATCTGGAGCCTGTGCTCCGCAACGAGAGAGGCCACAACAGTGAGAGGTCCGCGCACCGCGATGAAGAGTGCCCCCACTTGCCACAACTAGAGAAAGCCCTTGCACAGAAACGAAGACCCAACACAGCAAAAATAAATTAATAAATTAATAAACTCCTACCCCCAACATCTTCTTAAAAAAAAAAAAAAAAAAACAAGACCCGTATATATGTTGTCTACAAGAGACCCATTTTAGACCTAGGGACACATACAGACTAAAAGTGAGGGGATGGAAAAAGATATTCCATGCAAATGGCAATCAAAAGAAAGCTGGAGTAACAATTCTCATATCAGACAAAATAGACTTTATAACAAAGACTATTACAAGAGACAAAGAAAGACACATTGATCAAGGGATCAATCCAAGAAGATATAACAATTGTAAATATTTATGCACCCAACATAGGAGCACCTCAATACATAAGGCAAATACTAAGAGCCATAAAAGAGGAAATCGACAGTAACACAATCATAGTAGGGGACTTTAACACCCCACTTTCACCAATGGACAGATCATACAAAATGAAAATAAATAAGGAAACACAAGCTTTAAATGATACATTAAACAAGATGCACTTAATTGATATTTATAGGACATTCCATCCAAAAACAACAGAATACACATTCTTCTCAAGTGCTCATGGAACATTCTCCAGGATAGATCATATCTTGGGTCACAAATCAAGCCTTGGTAAATTTAAGAAAATTGAAATTGTATCAAGTATCTTTTCCAACCACAACACTATGAGACTAGATACCAATTACAGGTAAAAATCTGTAAGAAATACAAACACATGGAGGCTAAACAACACACTACCTAATAACCAAGAGATCACTGAAGAAATCAAAGAGGAAATAAAAAAATACCTAGAAACAAATGACAATGAAAACACGACAACCCAAAACCTATGGGATGCAGCAAAAGCAGTTCTAAGAGGGAAGTTTATAGCAATACAATCCTACCTTAAGAAACAAGAAACATCTCAAATAAACAACCTAACCTTACACCTAAAGCAATTAGAGAAAGAAGAACAAAAAAACCCCCAAAGTTAGCAGAAGGAAAGAAATCATAAAGATGAAATCAGAAATAAATGAAAAAGAAAATAAAGGAAACAACAGCAAAGATCAACAAAACTAAAAGCTGGTTCTTTGAGAAGATAAACAAAATTGATAAACCATTAGCCAGACTCATCAAGAAAAAAAGGGAGAAGACTCAAATCAATACAATTAGAAATGAAAAAGGAGAAGTAACAACTGACACTGAAGAAATACAAAGGATCATGAAAGATTACTACAAGCAACTGTATGCCAATAAAATGGACAACCTGGAAGAAATGTTGTCAAATTCTTAGAAAAGCACAACCTTCCGAGACTGAACCAGGAAGAAATAAAAAATATGAACAGACCAATCACAAGCACTGAAGTTGAAACTGTGATTAAAAATCTTCCAACAAAGAAAAGCCCAGGACCAGATGGCTTCACAGGTGAATTCTATCAAACATTTAGAGAAGAGCTAACACCTATCCTTCTCAAACTCTTCCAAAATATAGCAGAGGGAGGACCACTCCCTAACTCCTTCTACGAGGCCACCATCACCTTGATACCAAAACCAGACAAGGATGTCACAAAGAAAGAAAACTACAGGCCAATATCACTGATGAACATAGATGCAAAAATCCTCAACAAAATACTAGCAAACAGAATCCAACAGCACATTAAAAGGATCATACACCATGATCAAGTGGGGTTTATTCCAGGAATGCAAGGATTCTTCAATATACGCAAATCTATCAATGTGATAAACCATATTAACAAATTGAAGGAGAAAAACCATATGATCATCTCAATAGATGCAGAGAAAGCTTTTGACAAAATTCAACACCCATTTATGATAAAAACCCTGCAGAAAGTTGGCATAGAGGGAACTTTCCTCAACATAATAAAGGCCATATATGACAAGCCCACAGCAAACATCATCCTCAATGGTGAAAAACTGAAAGCATTTCCACTAAGATCAGGAACAAGACAAGGTTGCCCACTCTCACCACTATTATTCAACATTGTTTTGGAAGTTTTAGCCACAGCAATCAGAGAAGAAAAGGAAATAAAAGGAATCCAAATTGGAAAAGAAGAAGTAAAGCTGTCACTGTTTGCAGATGACATGATCCTATACATAGAGAACTCTAAAGATGCTACCAGAAAACTACTAGAGCTAATCAGTGAATTTGGTAAAGTGGCAGGATACAAAATTAATGCACAGAAATCTCTGGCATTCCTATATACTAATGATGAAAAATCTGAAAGTGAAATCAAGAAAACACTCCCATTTACCATTGCAACAAAAAGAATAAAATATCTAGGAATAAACCTACCTAAGGAGACAAAAGACCTGTATGCAGAAAATTATAAGACACTGATGAAAGAAATTAAAGATGATATAAATCGATGGAGAGATATACCATGTTCTTGGATTGGAAGAATCAACATTGTGAAAATGACTCTACTACCCAAAGCAATCTATAGATTCAATGCAATCCCTATCAAACTACCACTGGCATTTTTCACAGAACTAGAACAAAAAATTTTGCAATTTGTATGGAAACACAAAAGACCCCGAATAGCCAAAGCAATCTTGAGAACGAAAGAAGGAACTGGAGGAATCAGGCTCCCTGACTTCAGACTATACTACAAAGCTACAGTCATCAAGACGGTATGGTACTGGCACAAAAACAGAAAGATAGATCAATGGAACAGGATAGAAAGCCCAGAGATAAACCCATGCACATACGGACACCTTATCTTTGATAAAGGTGGCAGTAATGTACAATGGAGAAAGGACAGCCTCTTCAATAAGTGGTGCTGGGAAAACTGGACAGGTACATGTAAAAGTATGAGATTAGATCACTCCCTAACACCATACACAAAAATAAGCTCAAAATGGATTAAAGACCTAAATGTAAGGCCAGAAACTATTAAACTCTTAGAGGAAAACATAGGCAGAACACTCTATGACATAAATCAAAGCAAGATCTTTTCTGACCCACCTCCTAGAGTAATGGAAATAAAAACAAAAATAAACAAATGGGACCTAATGAAACTTCAAAGCTTTTGCACAGCAAAGGAAACCATAAACAAGACCAAAAGACAACCCTCAGAATGGGAGAAAATATTTGCAAATGAAGCAACCGACAAAGGATTAATCTCCAAAATTTACAAGCAGCTCATGCAGCTCAATAACAAGAAAACAAACAACCCAATCCAAAAATGGGCAGAAGACCTAAATAGACATTTCTCCAAAGAAGATATACAGACTGCCAACAAACACATGAAAGAATGCTCAACATCATTAATCATTAGAGAAATGCAAATCAAAACTACAATGAGATATCATCTCACACCAGTCAGAATGGCCATCATCAAAAAATCTAGAAACAATAAATGCTGGAGAGGGTGTGGAGAAAAGGGAACACTCTTGCACTGCTGGTGGGAATGTGAATTGGTTCAGCCACTATGGAGAACAGTATGGAGGTTCCTTAAAAAACTACAAATAGAACTACCATATGACCCAGCAATCCCACTACTGGGCATATACCCTGAGAAAACCAAAATTCAAAAAGAGTCATGTACCAAAATGTTCATTGCAGCTCTATTTACAATAGCCCGGAGATGGAAACAACCTAAGTGCCCGTCATCGGATGAATGGATAAAGAAGATGCGGCACATATATACAATGGAATATTACTCAGCCATAAAAAGAAACGAAATTGAGCTATTTGTAATGAGGTGGATAGACCTAGAGTCTGTCATACAGAGTGAAGTAAGTCAGAAAGAAAAAGACAAATACCGTATGCTAACACATATATATGGAATTTAAGAAAAAAATGTCATGAAGAACCTAGGGGTAAAGCAGGAATAAAGACGCAGACCTCTTAGAGAACGGACTTGAGGTTATGGGGAGGGGCAAGGGTGAGCTGTGACAGGGCGAGAGAGAGTCATGGGCATATACATAGTAACAAACGCAGTAAGGTAGATAGCTAGTGGGAAGCAGCCGCATGGCACAGGGATATTGGCTCGGTGCTTTGTGACAGCCTGGAGGGGTGGGATGGGGAGGGTGGGAGGGAGGGAGACGCAACAGGGAAGACATATGGGAACATATGTTTATGTATGACTGATTCACTTTGTTATAAAGCAGAAACTAACACACCATTGTAAAGCAATTATACCCCAATAAAGATGTTAAAAAAAAAAAAAAAAATCTTCCAACAAACTAAAGCCCAGGACCAGATGACTTCACAGGTAAATTCTATCAAATATTTAGTGAAGAGCTAACACCTATCCTTCTCAAACTCTTCCAAAATATAGCAGAGGGAGGAACACTCCCCAACGCATTCTACGAGGCCACCATCACTCTGATACCAAAACCAGACAAGGATGTCACAAAGAAAGAAAACTATAGGCCAATACCACTGATGAACATAGATGCAAAAATGCTCAACAAAATACTAGCAAACAGAATCCAACAGCACATGAAAAGGATCATACACCAGGATCAAGTGGGGTTTATTCCAGGAATGCAAGGATTCTTCAATATACGCAAATCAATCAACGTGATACACCATATTAACAAACTGAAGGAGAAAAACCATATGATCATCTCAATAGATGCAGAGAAAGCTTTTGACAACATTCAACACCCATTTATGATAAAAACCCTGCAGAAAGTAGGCATAGAGGGAACTTTCCTCAACATAATAAAGGCCATATATGACAAATCCACAGCCAACATTGTCCTCAGTGGTGAAAAACTGAAACCATTTCCACTAAGATCAGGAACAAGATAACGCTGCCCAATAGTGCTCTCACCACTATTATTCAACATAGTTTTGGAAGTTTCAGCCACAGCAATGAGAGAAGAAAAAGAAATAAATGGAATTCAAATCAGAAAAGAAGAAGTAAAGCTGTCACTGTTTGCAGATGACATGATAGTATACATAGAGAATCCTAAAGATGCTACCAGAAAACTACTAGAGCTACTCAATGAATTTGGTAAAGTAGCAGGATACAAAATTAATGCACAGAAATCTCTTGCATTCCTATACACTAATAGTGAAAAAATCTGAAAGTGAAATTAAGAAAACTCTCCCATTTACCACTGCAACAAAAAGAATAAAATATCTAGGAATAAACCTACCTAAGGAGACAAGACCTGTATGCAAAAAATTATAAGACACTGATGAAAGAAATTAAAGACGATACAAAGAGATGGAGAGATATACCATGTTCTTGGATTGGAAGAATCAACATTGTGAAAATGACTCTACTACCCAAAGCAATCTACAGATTCAATGCAATCCCTATCAAACTACCACTCGCATTTTTCACTGAACTAGAACAAAAATTTCACAATTTGTATGGAAACACAAAAGACCCCGAAGAGCCAAAGCAATCTTGAGAATGAAAAAGGGAGCTAGAGGAATCAGGCTTCCTGACTTCAGACTATACTACAAAGCTACAGTAATCAAGACAGTATGGTACTGGCACAAAAAGAGAAATATAGATCAATGGAACAGGACAGAAAGCCCAGAGATAAACCCATGCACATATGGTCACCTTATCTTTGATAAAGGAGGCAAGAATATACAGTGGAGAAAAGACAGCCTCTTCAATAAGTGGTGCTGGGAAAACTGGACAGCTACATGTAAAAGAATGAAATTAGAACACTCCCTAACACCATACACAAAAATAAACTCAAAATGGATTAAAGACCTAAATGTAAGGCCGGATACCATCAAACTCTTAGAGGAAAACATAGGCAGAACACTCTATGACATAAATCTCAGCAAGATCCTTTTTGACCCACCTCCTAGAGAAATGGAAATTAAAAACAAAAATAAACAAATGGGACCTAATGAAATTTCAAAGCTTTTGCACAGCAAAGGAAACCATAAACAAGACCATAAGACAACCCTCAGAATGGGGGAAAATATTTGCAAATGAAGCAACTGACAAAGGATTAATCTCCAAAATTTACAAGCAGCTCATGCAGCTTAACATTAAAAAAACAAACAACCCAATCCAAAAATGGGCAGAAGACCTAAACAGACATTTCTCCAAAGTAGATATACAGATTGCCAACAGGTACATGAAAGAATGCTCAACATCATTAATCATTAGAGAAATGCAAATCAAAACTACAATGAAGTATCATCTCACACCGGTCAGAATGGCCATCATCAAAAAATCTAGAAACAATAAATGCTGGAGAGGGTGTGGAGGAAAGGGAACCCTCTTGAACTGCTGGTGGGAATGTAAATTGATCCAGCCACTATGGAGAACAGTATGGACGTTCCTTAAAAAACTAAAAATAGAACTACCATATGACCCAGCAATCCCACTACTGGGCATATATGCTGAGAAAACCATAATTCAAAAAGAGTCATGTAGATGAGGTTGATTATAATTTTTGTGACTTTCTGTTTGAATAAAAAAAATAAAAATCCCACAAGGACTCAGAGGCAAAAAATATACAAATCAATTTTCACTGCAAAGTAAAGGAGCTGTTACAGTGGAGGATTACTGGACTGAACATCAATATTATGACACAGTATGAGTGTGTTTCGTATTTGGTAATTGCAATCATTGTTGCTTTTGTTGTAGTCATCCATTTACAATGCTTGGTGCCAGTTTATTTATCTCTTGTAAAAATAAAATACAGTGTGTGTGTGTGAGTTGTGAGCAAAAAAAAAAAAGAAAGCATATCCACATGAAAATGAAGTTTAAATGATGAGCAAATGGTTTGTTTAAGGTATTGGCCAATTGTGCATTATTTTGTTACTCTTTGTGTGTATTATTTGTGTCAAATTAAAAAAAGAAAAAAACCCCAAAACCTAATAGTACTACTACTATACTATATACTATATAAATACATGTTTTATATATTAAATATAAAATATATTTAATATAAGTACAAGTATGATATAAATATATAATACATATTTTATAGAAAAAAAAAGAGTCATGTACCAAAATGTTCATTGCAGCTCCATTTACAATAGCCAGGACATGGAAGCAACCGAAGTATCCATCAACGGATGAATGGATAAAGAAGATGTGGCACATATATACAAAGGAATGTTACTCAGCCATAAAAAAGAAATGAAATTGAGTTATTTGTAGTGAGGTGGATGGACCTAGAGTCTGTCATACAGAGTGAAGTAAGTCAGAAAGAGAAAAACAAATACCGTATGCTAAAACATATATATATGGAATCTTAAAAAAAAAAATGGTCATGAAGAACCTAGGCATAAGATGGGAATAAAGATGCAGACCTACTAGAGAATGGACTTGAGGATACGGGGAGGGGGAAGGGTAAGCTGGGACAAAGTGAGAGAGTGGCATGGACATATATATACACTGCCAAACGTAAAATAGATAGCTAGTAGGAAGCAGCCTCATAGCACAGGGAGATCAGCTCGGTGCTTTGTGACCACCTAGAGAGGTGGGATAGGGAGGGTGGGAGGGAGGGAGATGCAAGAGGGAAGAGATATGTGGACATATGTATATATATAACTGATTCACTTTCTTATAAAGCAGAAACTAACACATCATTGTAAAGCAATTATATTCCAATAAAGATGTGAAAAAAAAAAAGACAGACATGAAAACAGAGTAAGTGATGCTTTGGCTTGATAGAGATGAGTAAACAGTTAACAGTTATTTTGGGATATGACCATATGGGCCCCTCCTTTTGTCCAAAAAATGATTCAAAGGTATCACAATCATCACTACAATGAGGCGATAGGAGCGTGGAGAGGGAAGAAGAAAAATGTGAGAGACATTTAAGAAACATAGGGGTCTAATGTTTAGAAAACACACCTGCTGTCCTCTGAACAGCTAAGTCAGTGAGCACTGTCACAGGACACCTAGTGAACCAAATTTCTTTGAAAAGATTGCATGTCTTGATAGTGAAATCTCTGCTGCAGGATGTACTAGGTCAGGTTTTTGTTTTCTTTTTCATTACAGAAGTTTCCATCACTTCAAGATTACAGAATAAATACAAACTACTCGAATCCTCGTCTTCAGTCTAAAGATGCAAGTGACTCGAATCACGCTAAGGGCCTTTCAGGTAACTGAAAATAATAACTTCTAAATATCCAGTGACAAATTCCTGGCCACACCGAAGAGTACAAACTCAACTATTTTAAGTAGGCCCAGGCCCCCGACAAAAGGGGAAAGGAGGACACAGGGTGGCCTTAGCAGTCTGTTAAATTAATAATCCTTGAATTTGTGACACATAACAATGGAAGATATCATGTGTTCTAGTGTTAAGGATATTTTAAGGGGATATTCTTGGCCATGGTGAATTTCAAGCACCTTAGTTGATTTGAGAAAATATTTGTTGAGCGGTGAGCCCTTCCATAGAGAATGCCTATGTATTTAAAGCATATGAAATGTCATTTTTACTTACCCTACTGTCTCTATATATATCGAATACAACTGCAAAGGAGAAAAAACCTGAAGTTAGTAATGAACTTCTATTTTCATGATCTACACCTCCTTTTGAAAATTAAAATGCGTTTTATTATTACTCAAAGGACTTCCTGCTTCTACATCTCAAAACTTCAAACATAAAAAGGCATCCTGCAATGTTTTACTTATATAATTTTGTTTTCCTTTTCGCGATCCTCAGCCGTAATCCCTTACGTTTAAAAATTCAAACCAAACACCAACATCGTCTCAACCAGTTCACAATTAGAGACAGGTTATCTATATCAGAGAAAGGAGCATCAATCACTGACTGCTTGATGGGGAATAAAATGGGTAAAATCTGCAATAGAAAAGCACACTACCTAGCCATGCTTAGGGCATGATTCATCTTTTTTAAAAGTCAAACCTGCCACAGACCCCAGGCTTGGCAAGTAGAAAAACAGAAACCATAGCAGATATAATTTGACAATGCATGAAAATTGTCTCATACACAATACTTTCAATACTTACTTTCAACTCTTAAAAACAACTCACAAATATTTACTTTGTAACTGGTGCTATCTGATCATTCAAATAAAAATCTAGAAAGGCAGATCAGTCAACTAGCTAATTTAGTCCTAATAACAGAAGCATGTGGTTCTCTGTAGACAGACCCTTTGAAATGTACAATAAAATACCTCAAATGACAGGAGAGAGACCATCTCAGTATTAAAAAGGGACTCTGGTTAAATAACGTAAAATTAACATGCAAACCCATCAGCCATACTATCATATAATAAAATGTTTAAAATACAGTATTTTGAATCCAGTTTTAAAATATGTACCGCCGTGAAATAAGGTTCGGTAACATTATGCATGTCATTTCACTGGGCCAATAAAAAATACTCACAGTCTTCATCTAAGAATTTATACTGTATGTGTTTCTTGAAAAAGTCTTGTATGCATCTGCAAATCTCTTCCTTTTGTTTAGAAATATGATCATAATATTGTGTGTAGTCCCTTTGAGAAATACCTGACAAGAAAATATTTTATATTTCATTATTACACAATATTCTTTTCAAAAACACCAATATGTGATTTAAACCTCTTTTTGAGGAAACCATTAAAGTAGATCGAATGAATATGGCATCATACATTAGTCAGCATTTTATATAGATATAAAGCTTATCAGTTGTAAAGGTTCAAATGGCTAGGTGAACCCTACAATTCCATATTGCCATGCACTCTTACTTTAGAAACAGGAGTTATTTTTATTGAGTACAATGGGAAGAATTCAAAGTCATAAAAATGTTTCTTACGTAAAAAATGAAAGAAGCAATTTTAAACCTACCCACATAGTCAACTGCTGCTTCTTTGATTTTTCCAATGAACTGTCTAAAAATTGGCATTCTTTTCCACTTTCTTTGGGAAAACGTAAAATACCCCTCACCATACGTCTTCCATAATCATACTGCACTTCACGGTCTATTTTCCTTGTTCATACGTGCTATCCTGCCTTCACAAGCCTGATGTTTCAAGCCATGGAAAAGTAAACATTCCTTTCTTCAGAGTGACTTGCTGACATTATTCCAAAAAGACTAAAGGGAGTATTGTAAGAACTCCTTTAATCTGCTCTAGACCTAAGAAAAAGTTCTCTGCTCTGAAAGAAGGGCTTCCAACCAATTTCTTAATCACATGCCAATATGACTCCCTTCTTTAACTGTACTTAATACTGCAGTGTTTCTTTCAGAGATATATAACAATATTACACAATAAATTCAAACGACCCCCGTGTATTTCAGGTAAGTTAAATGTCAACATCACATTCAATAAATAAATAGTGTTGATCTGATTCTGTTCAAATCACACTTTTCTTGGTTGAAAATCAATTCTACCTCATGGAAAATGTGCTTAGACAAAATAAGAGCAAATTATCTACAATATTTAGCTTGAATAAATCATAGCAGACAAAATAATAACCTCAGAGGAAAGAAAATGGGTGCCTTTTAAAGCAATGTACTTCTTTGCATATTTTCTCTTGCTAGAATAATAAACAGTGCTTCAATAATAGAAATAAATGTTCAAAAACTGGGCTTTTTACGCTGCTTAAAATAAGCAGTGTATTGCCAGTAATACCTAGGAAAGCCCCAGAGAGAAAGCAGGTAGTATTACACACATCCTGAGAACAGTAAAGGCCACCACTTTCATCCCTGGAATCCAGATTGACGTGATTCATCAACAAGACTATTTTCTGTGGAAACAGAATCTGGCCTCAGGACCCTTGTTGATACAGCATTCCAGAGAGTCAGTGCCAATTGGGTAGAGGTAGCATCTGAGATAAAAACTGATTGTTACCCTTGTCTTAATTACTAAGTAATTTATTTCCATCAAAAGCTTGTCTTCTTTTAACAATTACTTTCAAAGGTTTAAAAAAACAAAAAAACGCAAAAACCTCACCAATAAGCTTATTTTCCTTGACAAAACATCGGAACTCAGCACCAGGAATTAATTCACACCATTTTCGAAGAACAAGCTGTAGACAAAGGAAAAAAGGGACACAACTATGTAACAAGAGAATATTTACTAGTCTAATAAACAATTTTATGTTGAGACTATATCTTAACAATTGCCATTATCAAGTGTTTTGGTTTTTTTAAAAAAAAAGGCATCATAAAACATTCCTGACATGATATGTAGGGAACAGAGCTATGATCTATTAGTCTAACAGAACAGGGGAAATTGTATTAAAACTCTTTATGACAAAATGTGCCTTTGTCATTTATTTACCATTTTGGGAGTTCTGACATAACATACAACTCAAAGGATGATATAGTCACATCTTATCATCGTTGGGCCATAAGTTTCCCTATAATTCATGTTCCTCACTCCTTTAAGAACATCAAAAAGTAAAATAATTTCCAAGTTATCTACCTTAAGCATCATTCTGTAATACTCTGATAAAATTATTACGGCTTATCACAAAGACTCACTAAAATCCTTTCATGATTTTCCCATTATTTTAAAGTAATACAATTCTACCAATGGCCCAATTCATAAATGGGTTTATTACTATAACATTATTTAATATGTGTAAATTCTCATATTGTTGTAATTTATAAATAGTACAGTTGACAAATGTATGCTTCTGAGTCTGGTTTTAAAATGTTCTTTGGAAAAAACTAGTCCTGTCCTTTTGAAGTATTAACTGTAATCAATGACAAGAGCCCCAGCCTCCCGAATCCTGGCATGCACCTCTTTGCCCCTCAAGACCTAGGAGATAGGACTTGAATTACTCTAGGCCCCATTCCAGGAATCCCCCCAGTGGGCTCTGTACCTTCCCATGCCACCCAGTTTCTTGTACATAACATTCGAGAGTAAGCCCATACCCCATGTTGTACTAGGATAATCTGACACAAGTCTCTCTTCTAAGGGTGAGCAGCTGGGTCTTATTCACCTTTGCGTTCCCAGCACAGGTATGTAATGCCTAGCAGGTGCCTAGGAAATGTTTGTCGAGTGAAACATGGAATGGTAAATATTTAAGATAAGTAGCCACTAAAAACATGATACAAAAAAATTTAATGAACTGTGAAAATGCTCATACTATGTCATAAGTGAAAAAAAAAGTGGCACATAAAGCATCTTATGGAGTGTGTATATGCGCACAGGTGTGCACACCCACACCCACACACACCCACACCCACACACACACACAAATATCTCAAGAAAGGGAAGTTAAAGGTCAAAATGCTAATAATACTGAGGATATCTGGGTGGTAGGCTCCTCATATTTTCTTGTATTTTTAAATTTTTGATAGTAGGTTGCTTTCCTTAAAAAAAAAAAACTGTAGGGCTTCCCTGGTGGCGCAGTGGTTAAGAATCCGCCTGCCAATGCAGGAGACATGGGTTCGTGCCCCGGTCCGGGAAGATCCCACATGCCGCGGAGCGGCTAGGCCTGTGAGCCACAACTACTGAGCCTGCGCGTCTGGAGTCTGTGCTCCGCAACGGGAGAGGCCCTGACAGTGAGAGGCCCGCGCACCGCGATGAAGAGTGGCCCCTGCTCTCCGGAACTGGAGAAAGCCCTCGCACAGAAACGAAGACCCAACACAGCCAAAAATAAATGTAAAATTAATTAATTAATTAAAAAAAAAAAAAAAACTGTAGTGTTAAAATATGTCTTAGAAATTTGAAGTGTGCTGATTCCAATTTTCATTATTGTGAGCTCTTGGTCAAGCTCTGTATGTGCCACCTTTTGAAAAAGAACCTAATTATTAAATGAAGAATCCCACACTAAAAAATTACACTGTTGTTACCTATTAAAAGTTGATACTGGCAAATATATTTTCTGACAGCTACAGTAATTTTTATGTAAGCAACAAATAAATATGCAATTATTGCAAACTGACATTAAGTTTTTGGAAAATTTGCATTATCTATTGAAATAACGTTTTGGACAGGTAATACAAACACTGTACTTGATTTTTTAAAAAAGGTAAAAGGTGAGTCTTCCCCCCAAACAGTGTCTCTGTCCTCCTCCGCACAGGTAACCAGTGCTGACAATTTCTCATACCTCTTTCCAGAAGTATTCTATGAATACATGAGCATATAGTAGGTATCTTTTTAAATACACACAGACGCAAGCACATGATACCTAGGATTTTGCTTGCCACTTTTTTCATTTTAATTACTTTCACTTTCCTGGGCTTTTAAAACTGGGTTTTAAACCCTATGCACTAACATGATGATGGCACATTTCCCAAAAAGCAATAAAAGAGCAAACTGCCGGTGAAATCAATCCCGGGGACAGATGATGACATTACAACAAAGATTACGTCGCAGGGCAAGACTAGGAAAACAATCTTTTTCATTTTTGTGTTTCTAGCACAAAGTAATAAGATATAGCAGGTGCTTGATAGATGTTTGTTCAGTGAAACAATAGATATGAATGTATTACATACACACGATTAATGTTATAAAAAATGTTTAAAGACCTGGGAAAATGCTAATATATTACATACCCCTCACAAACGGTACGTAAAGATCTCAATTACAAGTGCTAAAAGATGTAGGAATTGTTTGGTGGCTTGGTGAAGAGTCAATTACCTGTTCACAGAAGATATGCCACTATATACACTCAACACACTCAGAATTACTTAGTACAGTAAGTCAGTGGACAACTTTTGAAAGCATGTGTATATACAAGTGACTGGAAGCAAATAGATGACGAAGAAATTAAACTAACAACAACATCCAAGGACACTGCCCACTTCGGGTGTGTGTGTGTGTGTGTGTGTGTGTGTGTGTGTGTGTGTGTGTGTGTGTGTGTGTGTGTGTGTGTGTGTGTGTGTGTGTGTGTGTGTGTGTGTGTGTGTGTGTGTGTGTGTGTGTGTGTGTGTGTGTGTGTGTGTGTGTGTGTGTGTGTGTGTGTGTGTGTGTGTGTGTGTGCGCGCGCTCTGTATACCTTCAAACCAGGAAAACATGGGTTTGCTATTGGGGGATGGGGAAGGGAGTTGCTGTGTTTCAACTCTTATTACTATCTCTAATAAAGTTTTCCACTGTCCTTTTGTTCTTACTTCTATATGTAATCTGTAAAATGAGAGAACCATAGAAAAAATAAACAAAAACGGTAAAATGGTGGTGACTACTTTTCCTTGTCAATCAGGTTAAAAAGCTTAAACAGGTTAAGCTGGATGGTATGAAGGTGTTTGCTTCATTTCAAAATATGTATAATATTCCATAGTATGTACATACTGTGTATATACTGTATGTGTATGTACATAATACATGCATTTTATGTGTATATTTCATAAATTTAAAAATTCAATGGCTCTAGGTTCCCAGAGAAATTAGTCCAAAAATTTGATTCATTTCACTTAAGAACAGAAATTCTCAATACGTCTTCATCTAGAATTATCAATTTTATTCAAGATCAAAAAAAAAAAAAAGATTCTTACCTCATATTCCATACACGGATCTGGGGAATCATCAGTACAATGAATAAATCTTTGAGGGAAAGAAAGGCAATTGAATCTTTATTTTATGGTTGTCAGTTTATGCATACACATTACTTATATTTACTTATATTTAAAGTGGGAGTAAGGTTTTACTAAAAGCTTCCAGAAACAGGAGACTAATTCAAATTCAATGAACATTTATTAAGCACCGTTCAGTGTCAGGCGTTAGCCTAGGCACCCTGAAATGTTATTTGTTATTTCATTTGTCCTCAAAACAACCATATGAGCTACTATAATCTCCATCTTTCTGTTAAAAAAAAAAGGGCTAAAACTAAGGAAAGAGCACATTTAGTGACCAAGCCAGGAGTATAACGCAAACCCACTCTAGATTCCAAATGAGGGTGAGATGGCACTGTTGTTTTATAATTCTCACTGTGCTCTTCATGGCTGAACCAGAAGTCTAGTTCTCTGCTGACATTAACTCTGCCACCTAAAGCCACAAAAAGTTCATCTAATCCTTCTCCCACATCCCATTTAAAAATAGCTGACAGAAGAATTATTCATTCCTCCATTAAATATATTCCTTCCTCCTCTAAAAATCCTCAGTTTCATGGACAATTTTTCACATCCTTTATTAAACACCCACCTATACCAAGGGCTGGCGAGGCACTGGAACACCAAAATGACTAAGAGTCCCTTGTCCTTTAGTCTGGTGAGGAAAGCCTAACAAGTACCCAAAGAATTTCAAAACACTGAAAATAAAAATACTGTGATGGCACAAAGGAAACACTGATTAGCTCTTCATGTTTGGGGGGAGGGGCTTCATTTGACATGAAGAGAAGGGTCTGTGTTTGAGGCAAAGGGAGAGAAGTGAGAACTACGCACAGGACTACTGGAGGTCAGTACTGATGGGTGTGGAGGGAAGAACTGCCAAAAGATGTGGCTGGAGAGAAATTCTGGACAAGAAGGACTATCCAGATCATGAAGGGTCTTGTTTGCCTACGCAGAGAGGTTGTGATTTATTATACAGACAATGGGGGGCTAAAAACGTTTCTAAACATGTGAGGGAGATCATTGCACTTAGGCTTTAGAAATATCACAGGTGGCAACGGTGCTGGAGAGCCTGGGGGAATGGGCGGCAGGTTGGGAGGCTGAGAGCCCAGTTAGAAGGCTCATTGCAACAGCCCCAGCGAGAGATGAGGGGCCAACTAATGCGAAGGCAGAGGAGAGGGAGAGGAGAAGCTCTATACAAAGATATTTAGGAGACAAAGTCAGGGCTACTTGGTGCCTGATTGAAAGCGCAGGATGAGGGAGAAAGAGGCCAGATAACTGGGGTGGCTGCTTGATGACTCGCTGGATAATGAGGCAAATACCATTCACTAAGAAGGAAGAGCAGGTGATGTGGATGAGGAAAACATGGGAGCTAACTACGTTTGGGTGGGTAGTGTTGGAGAAGTCCTGGGAGAACCACAGAGAATGTCTAGTAAGCAACTGGAACAAGGAAACTCAAGAGTGGGTGGAGGTGAAAATAATTATCTGGAAGTAATCGTCCTACTGGTATAAGAGCTAAGGTCAAGGATGGAGACAGAAGTGATCAGTCAGCTCATTCAGATAGAAACCTAGGGAATACCAACAATTCAAGAAGCAAAACAGGTGGTCAAGAGACATTTTCATAAAAAAATACACAAGCAAAACAAAAAATAGTTTTAAAGACATCTTAAGCAATTTACAAGTAGAATTAAATTTGAAAAGCTTTTAAATTTCCCTGAATGTTTGATTAGGTTGGAATTCTCTGCAATCATTTATGACTTATACTACAAACAATAACAACACAAATAAGGTGGTTGGCTAAAATCCTCAGAAAATAAGAACTTTTATTGCCACTAACAGTTGGGCACTAATGGATATAATCTGAATGACAAAGAAAGATACACACGGGGAGCTTTGTTAAAAGGCAATGGGCTTTCTCCGTATTAGTGAACAGGCACCAGGTGAAGCATGTACATCTGCCATCTCATTCCATCCTTGCAATAATCCCTGAGAAAGTGCTATTATTATTATCCACATTCATCGCACAAGGAAACCAAGGCTCCGAAAGGTGAGAAATGAAGTCAGTGGTGGGAGGGCACTAAACCACGTGTGGAACTGCTCCTCTCAGAGGTGGAGGTTCTAGAGCTGTTTGTTATTGCTCTCAGATTTCAGAGAAACCACAAATACCAAATGGATCCAGAGAAATACGTAAGTCCTGGATCATCTCCTTTAATAGCTCTACATAATATATTCTTCATTATTCTATTTTTTTTCAATTTTTAAAAAATTAATTAATTTTTGACTGCGTTGGGTCTTCGTTGATGCACACGGGCTTTTCTCTAGTTGCGGCAAGAGGGGGCTACTCTTTGTTGCATTGCACGGGCTTCTCATTGCGGTGGCTTCTCTTGTTGCGGAGCATGGGCTCTAGGTGTGCAGGCTTCAGTTGTTGTGGCATGTGAGCTCAGTAGTTGTGGCTCGCGAGCTCTAGAGCGCAGGCTCAGTACTTGTAGCGCGTGGGCTTAGTTGCTCCATGGCATGTGGGATCTTCCTGGACCAGGGCTCAAACCCATGTCCCCTGCATTGGCAGGCGGATTCTTAACCACTGCGCCACCAGGGAAGTCCTATTCTTCTTTATTGTAAAAGAGTCCCTCACCTTTTTTTTTCTGGTTTAACAGCCTAAATATTTTAATTAGCAAAAAACACTAATTCATTTATGAATTCTATTATAAAAATTCATTTTATCCTTAAAACATTTTCCCTCAACTCCTTTCTAAATTCTAAATGAAAAGATGAAAAGTGTGTCAAAAATCCAGACAGTGAGGAATAAAAAATTGTGTGGTAAAAGAATTTTTCACAAGCGAGAAAAGCGTTCACAATACAGTATACTTTTAAATAATAAAAAAGGTCACAAAACTACACAGTACAAGCTCATATTTTAAAACATACATGAGAAAACATAATACAATGTTAACTATTGGAATGTTCACAATGATTCTTTCCCAGCAGTGATCGTTCATTTCTTCTGCTGCTTTTCTGTAGTATTTCTAACATTATGTTTATCACATTAAATATATATTACTTTAACTTTTAATTTTGAGGAATTAAAAAACACATAAAAGTACAAAGTGAGGACTTCCCTGGTGGCGCAGTGGTTAAGAATCCACCTGCCAATGCAGGGGACATGGGTTTGAGCCCTGGTCCAGGAAGATCCCACATGCCGTGGAGCAACTAAGCCCATGCGCCACAACTACTGAGCCTGCGCTCTAGAGCCCGCGAGCCACAACTACTGAAGCCCGCACGCCTAGAGCCCGTGCTCTACAACAAGAGAAGCCACCCCAATGAGAAGCCCACGCACCGCAACAAAGAGTAGCCCCCGCTCGCCGCAACTCGCCCACACGCAGCAACAAAGATTCAACGCAGCCAAAAAAAGGACAAAGTGTACATATAGCACTTTTATAATAAGAAACCAAGTTTACTTTAAAAGTTAATATTTTACATTTTGCAGTGTATACAAAATATCAAATTATGTTGTATACCTGAAACTAATATATACTGTTAGGCCAATTATACAATTTTTTAAAAAGTTAGGACTTCCCTGGTGGCGGAGTGATTAAGAATCCACCTGTCAAGGCAGGGGACACAGGTTTGAGCCCTGGTCCGGGAAGATCCTACATGCCGTGGAGCAACTAAGCCCGTGCACCACAACTACTGAGCCTGCGCTCTAGAGCCCGCGAGCCACAACTCCTGAAGCCCACACGCCTAGAGCCCGTGCTCCGCAACAAGAGAAGCCACCCCAATGAGAAGCCCGCGCACTGCAACGAAGAGTAGCCCCCGCTCGCCACAATGAGAGAAAGCCCGCAACGAAGACCCAACGCAGCCAAAAATAAATTTAAAAAAAAGTTAATATTTTAGCTTTCAATTAACCAGTAATTCTTATCATGATAAAACTGAACTGCCTATCGTTTTATAAAAATTTAAATGCATCTAAAATATACAAGGGAGGGCTTCCCTGGTGGTCCAGTGGTTAAGAATCTGCCTGCCAATGCAGGGGACTCGGGTTCGAGCTCTGGTCCGGGAAGATCCCACATGCCGCGGAGCAACTAAGTCCATGTGCCACAACTACTGAGCTACTGAGCCTGTGCTCTACAGCCTGCACGCTGAGCAAGCTCTGCATGCTCTGCAAGAAGAGAAGCTACCGCAATGAGAAGCCTGAACACTGTAACAAAGAGTAGCCTCAGCTCACCACAACCAGAGAAAAGCCCGCGCCCAGCAACGAAGACCCAACGCAGCGAAAAATAAAATAAAATAAATTAAATTAAAAAAAAATATATATATATACAAGGGAGATGGGAGGAGAGAAATGACAAAGGAATTCGAATAAACACTTCCAAAACACAGGTCTTCATTATCTAAATTTTTTAATGCTTCTATATTCCTACAAATATTGATTTCAACCCTTGGTTAATCCTCATTTGCTACTTTAAAATAGGTATACATTTTAATACACATTTGCATTCTACCATCCCATAACATTATTTTTTAAGTGGTGATAGGTTTAACATTTAATGTTAGTTAAAAACCTTGACTAGTTTCAGAAGGTAGATGTGAGAACATATGTGCTACATGAGATTACTGTACAAGGCTTTTTCTTATTAAGATGATTAATCAGATGGTCAAGTACAGTCTCTGAAAGGAGAGGAAAGTGCAGAGCCACCTAATTAAGACTGAATGTGAAGGTCAACAACATTTTTAGGAGCTCAGCTGAAATACCGCAAAAAACACTGTGTATGAATATTTAAATTCCATTTATATTCTGGAGGAAGTAGATTTAAAAAGCAAAAATGTGTTAAGATATTTAGAGTATTAACAACACTTGAATGCTTACAAATCCTTATATAAATTACGGTTCAAAAATTCCAGGTTACATCAAGAAAGGAAAAAGAAAGAAATCCTTAAATCAAGGCTTCTTACTACATTGAAAATACTAGTAGAAAAAATACTAGCAGAAAATATGAGTATCCTAACAGAAATGATAAAATATCTTCATTCATATCAAATATAAAAATGTTTGTATTATTCCCTTAACTGACTGAACCAAGAACACAGATGATCCAAACACTTGCATCTGCAATGGAGAAAAAAAAGCTGATTCTCTCATTTCCAAAAATAACAGTTTCTTAATTGCTAAAAGAAAGCAGGACCTCAGAGAGGTAACAGCAAGTTAAGATCAAGGAAACCAATTTACAGAGAAAGAATACTGAACTGCTAAGTCTACTTTAGCTTTTGTTTCTATGAACACGTAATTTAAAAGTCATGGTAAGGACTAGTATAAATTCTCAAGTCCCAACTCAGCATATAATATAAAATTATAATACGTTATAATGTATGAGCAAAAGCAAGAAATATGTCATAATACCTAACACTTCCCCTGTGTTAACGAACACATTTAAATAACACTTGAAAAATTTGCCTGAATTATGAAATAATATGGAATCATTCGTGATCACCTTGAAATTTGGGCAACTGTTAGAGAATTCCTCAAGTTATAACCCGAAATTAGTCTAGGTCCAGATTGATAAGTGTCCCATACAGATGAGAAACAATATAGGCATCTGCATTGTTCTATATCCATCTCCACCCTCCAGGACCCAGGCCCTTCCCAGCAGAGGTAGGACTAGATGAAACAATATTCCTGTTGAGAAACCTGCTGACAGTTTTACTGCTGTTTCTTTCCACAAAATTTGCCTTTGCTCTCTGGTTGTTGTTGTTGTTTTTTTTTACATCTTTATTGGAGTGTAACTGTTTTAAAATAGTGTGTTAGTTTCTGTTTTATAACAAAGTGAATCAGTTATACATATACATATGTTCCCATATCTCCTCCCTCTTGTGTTTCCCTCCCTCCCACCCTCCCTATCCCACCCATTCAGGAGGTCACAAAGCACCGAGAAAGCCCACGTACAGCAAAGACTCAATGCAGCCAAAAATAAGAAAAAAAAAAACAAAAAAAACTTCAAAATAAACACAGGTATTATTGGGACTTCGTTGGTGGTCCACTGGGTAAGACTCTGCACTTGGGGAACTAAGATCCCACATGCCAAGTGGTACGGAAAAAAGCAAAAACAAAAAAGACAAAACCCACAGGTGTTATTAAATAATTAATGTCATATAATCTACAATGTGAATTATAAAATAAAAGTATTCTCGGGTACAATCACGGTAAAGACCGAAAAAAGCAAAAAAACAAATAACCAAAGGTCTACTCTGTTGAAAGCTACTATGAAATTATGCCAGTACATTTCTTTTTCTTTTCTTTTTTTTTTTTTCTTTTTTTTTTTTTTTGCGGTACGCGGGCTCTCACTGCTGTGGCCTCTCCCGTTGCCAACAAAATTCTGTGGCTGTTCAGAGGAGGACAGGTGGACCTGTGGAATCCCAGGGATGCACGTGTACATCTAAGGGCACAGCCCTCAAGGCGCAGGCCTGCACCCGCAGCATCAGGGTCACCTGGGCACAGGTTAGAAATTATATTCTTGGGCCCCACTCCCAGCCTAGTGAATCAGAAACTCTGGGGGTGGGGACCAGCAAGCCGTGTTTTACCAAATTCTCCAGGTGACTCTAATCCGAGCTAAAGTTGGAGAGCCTCTGCTCTAAACCAATCATGGCGTCTCTGTTCCCTCTGCCAACTACTGGATGAGGCTGAGTAACTGTGTGACCGTGAGCCTATCAGGAAGTCTCCTGGGAAGCTTCCAGAATGCTTTACTTGCTCACAGACAGAGAAGAATGAGAGGAATTAGATGCACCCCCTCATATTTTTGACCAAGATATAGTCATCTTCATGCCATACCTGCAAAATACCAGCCACCTTGTAACCATTAGGTGATAAACCCAAATACCAAGCCAGTAAGCCAAGGATGACAGAGAGAAAGACTGAAAGAACCTGGTCCCTGGTGACCCTGATGAGCTGTGACTTAACCATTATAGATGGAAATAGCCCATCTCCAGACTCCTTGCTAAATAATGTATTTTTAAAAACACTGTGTGTGAACTCTTTTTGGTTGGCCCTCTGTTAACCTGTAATCCTAACTATAACATCTTTGTTTCTCTTGTTGAAGCAAGCTCCCAAAGAGTATAACATAATTTTCATAACATTACATAATTTTATGTACATAATTATATACTATAATATTTTATCTTTTATCACATTCTATAATATTTTACTTTGAAGCATTTAGAAAAGAAGGAATTTATAACTTTATTAAGTGAAAATACAGAGAACATTTAGAATGACGTTACTGAAATTATATTCTGGTTTTGGTTCTATTAACTAGTGGATGGAAACAAATTACTGAGCAGATTCAGGCCTCAATTTTCTAACTGACTGAAGAGTCAAATTAAATCACTGATAAGATCCTGTCCAATTTAAAGTATTGTATTCTTAATCTTTAAGGGGTCCAGAAAGGCCTCTGTGACAAAAGTTCATCTTTCATTAAAGACCCAATCAATAGGGATTTTTCTGGAGTAACAAGACTTATTGTTACGCAACTGACTACCGACAAAGATTTCCAGAAAAGGTGACTGTGAGTACCACCGGTCTGAAAGGCTGCAAGCCCAGGGCTTGGTGTTTATCCTGCCAACTCCCAATTATTTACATGAGGAGAAAGATGGTATTCTGTGGATAAACACTCCAAGGCCTCAAATGTACTTGCTGATTTAACTTCTTCCCCATGCAAAAGTCAAAAAGTACAAAACGCAAAAAGACTGACTGGTATTTCTACCCTTCACTGGAATCGGGGCTAAATTCATGTAAGACAAAAAAGGAGAGGTGGGCTAAGAGGAGCCAGCAGGTTGCTAGGGTGCAAAGATGATTTAAAAGCCATCAACCACAGAGAGTTAGAAGTGATTTATAATTTTTGGAGAGGAAATGTCCTCATATACTCACTGCAACTAATATCAAAGATGCATAAAAATCCATATCAAAAATTAACAGGTACAGAGTATTTTAATGCAATATATTCCAAGGCCTCTTTACAAAAGCATTCAATATCAAAAAGCTCTACAATGGCAAAAAAAAGAGAGGGCCACGACTTCCTCTAATCAGAGGGTGTCTCCCAGAACGAAAATGCTGCTGCATTATTACTAAAGCAAACACCTCATAACACCTGCGCCAACACAACCATAAAAGGCTGACACCTAAATGTCAGAACAACATAAAGCTTTTTCTGTAAGTGAACCAGAAAAACCAATACAGGTAAAGTCCTTTTATAATAAACTAGCGATACAATCACACTCATTTATTATTACTTAACTTCGTTTTCTTAATTTAATACTAAAACCATATGCCCAAGCTGCAGAACCAGATGCAAAAGCGATGATGCACAACTGACTTGTAGGGAATGTATTTTCTTTATGCCAGGCTCCTCTTCAAAAAAGGATTTGAGGCTGAAAGGGGATGAATGAGCAGGGCAAACTGAACTGGATGGATGGGGAGGAAGTGGCATGCATACATGAGGTATGTATGTATTCACCTGTGTACCTGCTTAGTTTCTAGATTTTTTGATATGCTTTATTTTAAAGATCAGATAAAAGGTTAGTTTAATTGATATTTTGGATCTAAAAATTGGGTAGGATAAGAAATCTAGAAGAATAACTGCTGTTTGATGACAGAACAAAAGAAGCATAAAGAGATCGCCTACAGTGCAGCAGTGCAGGTGGGCTGTCTGCCTATGATGAAGGATTAGTTACAGAGTAACTAGCAGAGGGAAGAAAACAGCAAGTCCATGCCTAGGAATTTATCCTAAGGAAAAAAAATCAGGAAAGCACGCAAAGATTTAGCTCAAGGATATTCACTGCAGGACTAAGAAGAAGAGAAAAGAGACAAATAAGAAGAGAGAACTAATGAAATAAATGATGCTATAGCTGTCCAGTGGAATACTCTGAAGCAAGTTTAAAACAATGATGTGTTTAATATTTAATGACACATAAAGATGTTTAATATATACTGATTAAGTACAAAAGCAGCCTCATAAGCAATATGAACTATATGATCCCATTTTTGTTTTAAAAAACTGGAATACAGTTAGAGACAGGTGTATCTATATTATACCTATGCACAGACAGAATCCTGGAAGTATATAAAACCAACTGTGGCGAGATCATGAATGCTTTTACATTTCCTGTTTTTGTTTAGCTATAGTCCCCACTTTTATTTTTCTATGATAAGCATATATTAGCTTTATAATAAGAAAAAAATTACCACTATATTTACTGGGCAGATACACAGAAAGCCCTTGATATTTAGGGATATTCATTGTACAGCATTAGCTGTCAACGGAAAAGAAAGGTTTGCTTTAATAGGTCATTTGAGAAAATGAAACAGCCTTGGTATGTGGATCTGTTGTTTACAATAGTACTAGAACTAATGGAATTTCATCTGTAGAAAAACTCACAAGTACTGAAACTACTGACATAAGAGAACAAGAGACATACTTACGGTTGGGTGAAGTCACGAGTGATGAAATCAGAACTCTTGAACAGTAGGAAGATGTCGCTGAGAGTTTTACATTTCAGAGAACTATTCATTGCTATCCAGTATGCGTCCTAAATAACAGAGCACATGTTACTTAGTATATATTCCAAGTTAGTTGCTATAAATGAAGTTCAAGCCTATAGCCAAAATCAACAATGCATATAACCTGAAGAGGTTGAAGAAAAAAGTCAGGTAAGAAATTTTAGCTATACTGTCAAATGTCAAGTTACAGTTCTAAACAAGTAACAGCATCACCACTGCATGTCGGGTACTCAGTTTTGAACCAAGATGTTCAGGTTCTCACCTTTCAGCTCAGGCCTAAGCACTGCCCTATGTCTTCCTCACTGATGATGAAAGAAGGGGGATAAAGAGATATCAGAAATGCTGACACTTCAGCTAGAAGATTCAGGAATAAAAAAACAGCCTGACCAGCGACTAAGAAAATAGAGAACCTTCCTTTCTTCCTGTTTCTGGGGAGAGACGGCTGGAACCCTGAAGTTGGATGACTGCAACAGTTAAGACCCATGTCTATCAAATCTGGGAGGGAGGAGGTGACATATTCTGAACCATCACAATTTTAAATGGTGAAAGCCTCAAATATATGCACCAAAAAAAAGTAAGAAGAGCAGACACAGGAGGCACAAACCTCAGCGAAATATGCCTAAAAATGACAGAATAATTAAGTAGTTTAAAAAACGTACTTCTCCCATAGACAGATCAGACACAGGACAGTAATTAGGAAAACTAATGACTGCAGAAAAAAAGTCCAGTTATCCACACTGTATGAAAGAAAGCACTGGAACACAGTCGGCACTCAATAAATAAAAAATAAATGAAGGAATAACTTAAAATCACAAATAATCTATGCATTTTAACTAGAAAGCCTCAAGCCAGATCAGTAGTCAAGCACAACTCAAATTACTGCTCATAGATAAACTAAAAATGAGTTTCAATAACTTCTTTATAATAACTTCTTTAAAATTTCTCCAAATGAAAAAGGATGATGAACTTCTGGTTAAAGACGGTATACTGAACACACAAATTTAACTCCACTAAAACAACAGTATATACATAGAAAACCATGCAACTGAATAAACAAGACAGTTATTAACTCCAGGGAAAACAAAATGTTGAATAAGAAAACACAAGCAATGTACGGTATATATCAGATATGGACGTAGTGTTTGCATAAACATAGTATGAGAAACAGTGAATACTTGTCTAATCAAAGTATGCCATTCTGATGATGAGGACAGTGGAACAGAAAGCAGTGGGGACAGGCCTTCCCTGGTGGCTCAGTGGTTAAGAACCCGCCTGCCAATGCAGGGGACACAGCTTCAAGCCCTGGTCCAGGAAGATCCCACATGCCATGGAGCAACTAAGCTCATGCGCCACAACTATTGAGCCTGTGCTCTAGCGCCCGCGAGCCACAACTACTGAGCCTGTGCACCTAGAGCCCATGCTCCACAACGAGAAGCCACTGAAATAAGAAGCCCATGCACCACGATGCAGAGTAGCCCCCGCTCAATGCAACTAGAGAAAGCCCGAGCAGCAACAAAGACCCAATGCA
Organism: Tursiops truncatus; assembly: GCF_011762595.2. NCBI lineage: Eukaryota > Metazoa > Chordata > Mammalia > Artiodactyla > Delphinidae > Tursiops > Tursiops truncatus. Next base: position 156,628,552 of record NC_047035.1, on the reverse strand, counting down.
ACCAAAAATAAATAAATAAATAGATAAGGTAGATAGATAGATAAATAAATAAATAAATAAATAAATAAAGTAGTGGGGACAGGAGATGAAACAGAGCTGAACCTTTCTGTTCTAAAGCAGGAAGTCAGTAATAAACATCTAAGACAGAAGAACAGAGAAGTAGAGGAAAATAACAGAAGAAGGTACTAAAATATTTGAAAACAGCTGCCTCTGAGCAGTGGGAAATAGTGAAGCAAAACGGGTGTCAGAACTGGCTGATTTCTGTAGGAAGCTTCCAGATCTTCTGAAAATTTAAACTATTTTGTATATGTAATACAATGGAATATTACTCAGCCATAAAAAGGAATGAAATAGGGTCATTTGTAGAGACGTGGATGGACCTAGAGTGTGTCATACAGAGTGAAGTCAGTCAGAAAGAGAAAAACAAATATCATATATTAATGCATATATGCAGAATTTAGAAAAATGGTATAGGTGACCTTATTTGCAAAGCAGAAATAGAGACACAGATGTAGAGAAAGGGGGAAACAGGTGGGGTGGGATGAACTGGGAGATTGGGATTGACACATATACACTATTGATACTATGTATAAAATAGACAACTGATGGGAACATACTGTATAGCACAGGGAACTCTGCCTAATGCACTGTGGTGATCTGAATGGGAGGGGAATCCAAAAGGGAGGGGATATGTGTATTTGCATAGCTGATTCATTTTGCTGTGCAGCAGAAGCTAACACAACATTGTAAAGCAACTCTACTCCAATAAAAATTAATTTAAAAAACTATGTATATGTGTCACTAATTTTAATAAGTAAAAACAAAAATTAGATTAAGTACAATTTATCATTCATGTTAGAATAAGAAAAGATAAGCACATGAGATGATTTTTTGAAAATGCAGATAAGTCTTGATGCCTTAAATGAGCCTTGCTGACATAAAACTGTTTTCTACTGTAGTAGAAAAAATAACGAATTTTCCTTCAGACCTTAACTTAAAAAAAAATCTTGTCAATGAAATGATGAAATGATAAAACACAATTTAAGAAAACGTCAGGTGATCTGTCAAACCGTTGTTTCTAGATCCTACAACATTTTAATTTTTATTACCTTTCAATAGAGAAAAATCTCTCTGTCAAACTGAACAGGTGAAGTTTTGAAAAGGGTAGAGAAAGGCTTTTCTCAGATTTCTAGCGCAATCAGCAACACAAGAGGTTGAAACTGTCAATTGGCAAAATATACAGCATTTCACAGACCCAGGGAAGTGCACTGCAAAATCAGGAAAATAAAATAACAGGGGGAAAATAAAAATAAATTCCACAGAATTCCCTAGAATTAGGAATATAATCAGACCCTCTGTGAGGATATAAAGCGAAATGGAATAGCAAAACAAATAATATTCACACAGTGAGAGATTTACTGATGTGTTCCTACCCTTGGGGCACTCCAGTTAAGCTTTGGAAATACACTGCCCCCCAGGGAATTGATAGCTTCTTGGACTTTAGTGGTGAACTCAGGAAATTCTGGTGCCTACAGAGAGAAAGAAGAAATATTTGGGCAAGTCAGTATCATCACAACAAATACAGAAAACAAGATCAAAATCTCAAAGTTCAACACTTCAGGGCGTAAAAAATAACTTAGAATACAAATTACTATCAGAATTTCTGAACTCAGCTAAATAAAATCAATGATCAAATAGCATTTATCTGAAAAGGAAAAAAAAATAACAAGTGCCAATGGCACTTTCCAAAACAATCAAGACCACAAAGCTGAAGAGACAGATGTTACAAGGCACCTGGGGATGTGAGGAAGGAATGAATGGTTCTCTTAGCACCTATAAAACCAGTATCTATTAAATGAAAAGAGACAGATAGAATATCACCTGTGCATATACTCCAATTCTCAGAAATAATACCTCGCACTTAAGGGCCAGAAGCCTTTCCATTTGCAGGAAAAGATTCTTGGACGTTTCCCCAAAAGGCTTCATGAGAATAAGAAATAAATTATGTGGTTAACTGTATTTAAACGCTGCTATTTCCGGATAAGTTTTAATATAAACAAAATTTAAAAATAGGACCTTGGTAAAGTTAAAATGTTCTTTCCTTTCTGGTTGATTTTAAAATGTGTATTTTTTAAATTTTTATTTTATTTTTTTTTTGTGGTACGCGGGCCTCTCACTGCTGTGGCCCCTCCCGTTGTGGAGCACAGGCTCCGGACGCCAGCGGCCATGGCTCACGGGGCCTAGCCGCTCTGCGGCATGTGGGATCTTCCCGGACTGGGGCACGAACCCGTGTCCCCTGCATCGGCAGGCAGACTCTCAAGCACTGCACCACCAGGGAAGCCCTATTTTTATTTTTTACAAATTTATTTATTTATTTTTGGCTGCATTGGGTCTTCGTTACTGCGCGCGGGCTTTCTCCAGTTGTGGCGAGCGGGGGCTACTCTTCGTTGTGGTGCGCGGGCTTCTCGTTGCAGTGGCTTCTCTTGTTGCAGAGCACAGGCTCTAGGCGCGCGGGCTTCAGTAGTTGTGGCACATGGGCTCAGCAGTTGTGGCTCATGGGCTCTAGAGCGCAGGCTCAGTAGTTGTGGTGCACGGGCTTAGTTGTTCCATGGCATGTGGGATCTTCCCGGACGAGGGCTCGAACCCGTGTCCCCTGCATTGGCAGGCGGATTCTTAACCACTGTGCCACCAGGGAAGTCCCTAAAATGTGTATTTTATATTGGTGAGTAATCAAAACATTCTAAGTGTTGTTTCAACCAGGAAGTAAGTAGAAATACAGTGGTGACAGAACGTAAACGTAATTACAATTATGCTCTCCCTCGAGCCTTCTGTCACCATCAGGAGCACATGGACATAAAGTAGAGAAAAGGAGAGTAAGAGAGATGGAAGTGGGGCCTGCAGGAGAGACAAGAATACAAAAACAGTAACACTGATGCTCTGCAGTCACTTTTTTCCTTTATATTTGCTGCCCCCTACTGGCAACTGCAAATACTGAAAAAGTCCAGTCATGACAAGTTCTTCCACAAGGGGAAAAAAAGTTACAATAGGTCTAGAATAAGCTAAGGGAGTGGGAGGTACAAACTACTGGGTGTAAGAGAGGCTACAAGGATATATTATTGTATGACACAAGGAATGATGCATTATTTTGTAAAACTGTAAATGGAGTATAATCTTTAAAAATTGTATAAAATTTTTTAAAATTAAAAAAGGAAATGATTATTATTGTTTCAAGTCACAAAGTTTTAGGATGACTTGTTATTCAGCAATAAATAATCAAATACCAAAAAGAAAAATGGTTTATGCTGATCCCCAAGATCTAATCCAGTTATGACCGAGAAAAGACTATGACTCAAGTCACAGAGACGCAGACCAAAAAATGAAAGTTAAAAAAAAAAAAAGGTAACATATTCCCCAGACAAGATACCAGCTTTAAGCAACAGGCTAGTGAGTGCAGGCAGAGATCAAGGGCAGGTTGGACTTCCTTTCTTTCTGCTGCAGGTGTACGTGACCTCTGGACTAGTCAGCAGCATCTTTCAGTTAGTTATCTGACAGCCTGCCTCCGTCTCCATCCTCTGTTATTCTTCTTCTGCTTAGATACGTGAAACTAAGCTGCAGCCATTTAGAGAGGTTTACAAAACGAATAACAGCCTTGAGTCCTTTATCTTCCATTCATCTCTCCCTCATTTCTGTTAAGGCAGTAATTTCCTTAGAATCCCCTGAAGTTGCTGGTTTGGCTACCCTAGAGCTCTATCCATAAAAAGTCATCTAAGATCTGCATTAGCAATATTTTTGATAAATGGCACAGTTAACAAATTGTACAATATGAGGGGTTCGATCTTCAAAGACAAAACAATTTAATTTTCCTATCCCATAAAACTTCACATATAAGGACTGCTTTATATTTCTGTATTACATTTTTCTTTACCATATAAGTTATAGGTATACAACATAGTGATTCACAATTTTTAAAGGTTATACTTCATTTATAGTTATTGTAAAGTATTGGCTATTCTGTATCATTGATACATTTTAAAAGAGGCAACCGATTCCCTCAAATCCTCCAATTACTCAACTTTAAAAAATCCAGCCATAAGGATACTAAAACAAATTTAAATGACGAAAAGTTTATGTCTTGTACAGAAAAATCTGTGCTTTCAGTGAAAGACTATGCATTCTATACATACAGCACTTTCTGGGTTACCTGATTCTATCTGGGTCTGCGAGCTAGTTTACAACTTGGTGAATTATAGGTAAGTGAAAACAATGAGAAGTATTTCTTACAGACGTGAAAATTCTATCCTGTCTGGTGGAAATCAGCTATCTTCCCTCCCACGTATTCATCTCAATACTAATCTATAAATGTGTCTGTCCTTTGGGTTCTCTTTTGAGACAGTTATAACATCTGCCTGGTTCCCTCTTGAGTTAAATACAGCCTTCAACGTGTTGTCATTATTCTACCTTTTCCTGAAAATTATCTTTTAACAGATTTTACTAGTAATAGGGTTCTTTTAAGCTCACAGTTCAAGTCGATTTTAAATTCGCGGAACACCTCAGTTGTCTGAGAAAAGGTTCCTGTTTTAAGTCAGATAAAATCCACATTTTAAATCATATCCATGGACTTTCTATGATCCAAACTCACCTATCTTTCCAACTTTACCCACCACAGCCCCCCTCTATCACACCCATCAGAAAGGTCATTTCTTTAAAAAAATGTTTTAATCATGAAATAAATGTTTTAAATATACAAAAAATATATACCTGGATCCATACATTCAACAGTTTGACATGTCTGATCCAGACCTTTAAGTTTCTTAAGGAAAAAACATCACAGATACTAATGAAGTTCCTAATCTCCTTGCTCTCCTCCCTAATGCTTCCCTCTCCCCCCAGGCAACCATCATTACAGGAGTGGGCATATTCTTCTACAGTCCTGATGTTATACTACGTGTGCCTGTCCATAAAACATAACATTTAAAAAATTTAAAGTAACTGTTGTCACTTGATATCTATACTTTTGGCAACTTGCTCTTTGAAATTCACCATTGTGCCTTTGGAATTTACCCATCTCGACTACTTGGTTCCATTTTTAATTTGGCATTTCTGTCACTACACTAATTACTAATTACTTGCAGTGGTAATTTTCCCTCCTTGGGTCCTGGCTCACATTCCTCTTCTGAGAGTGCTCTTCTGCCCTGAAAGCTCCCCTGCCCAACATCTAGCTCTCCCCAGTGAAACCCAATCACTTTTTAATTTTTTATTTTGAAATAATTTGAGACTTTCAGAAGCATTAAAAGAAGAGTAACAAGAATTTCGACACACTCTTCAATCAGGCACTTTACCACATTGCTTTATCATTCTCCCCCTCAACTCCCTTTCTACATATAAGTAGGCAGGGGTAGGGGTGGGTGTGTGGGGGTGGGGGAATGTGGGGTGTGTGTGGGGGGGGATGTGTGTGTGTGTGGTGTATGTGTGTGTGTGTGGTGTGTGTGTGTGTGTAAAGCAGTAACTTTTTTTTACATAACCCAGCCAAATTATCAAAATCAGGGAGGTAACGTGGATACAATACCATTATCTCATCTATGGATCTTATTCAAATTGTGCCCATTGTCCTGATAACGTCTTTTATAGCAAAAGAAAAACGGAACATTTTCCTCTGGCTCAGGACCCAGTCTAGAATCGAGCACTGCATTTCCTTGTCGTGTCTCCTTAATCTCCTTTCGGCTGTTACATTTCCTCTCTCTGTTGCTCTTTATCTTTCATGACCCTGACGTTTTGGAGAGTACAGGGCAGCGACTCTATGTAATTTCTAAAAAGTTCAGTTTCCTGGTTGTTTCCTCATGACTGGATTCAGGTTGTGCATTGTTGGCAGGTGATGTGTCCTTCTGTGCCTTGTACGAGGAGACAGGCGATGTAAGTCTGTCCCATCACTGAGAAGGTTAACTTTGGTCACACTGGTGCCAGCTCTTTCCACTGTGAAGGTACTGTTTTTCTCTTTACAACTAGTAAGTAATTTTGGTGGACAAAACTTTGAGAATACTCAAGTATCCTCATCAAATATTCACCCATGAGTTTTAACATCTATTCCATCAATTATTACTATAATGGTTGCTAATGGTGATTTCCAATTCTATCATTCCTTCTACAATTATCAGTTGGTGTCTTTTCTACTATAAAGAAGGGCTTTCTCTTCTGCTCCATTTATTTAATTTAATCATTTGTTTATGTCAATATGGGACCGTGGATTCTAATTTTAGTCAATGGTTATACTCCATTACTATTATTGTTTTGTTATGATGTTCACATATGTGGCCAGTGGGAGCCCATTCACGCTAACTTCTGGGTCCTCTGTGTCATGACCCATCATTCTTACTTTCTGACACAAGTTGTTGCAGGCTCATCTTTACCATGCCACCCCCATTCTTTAATTTCTCAAGGAGCTTCAACTCCTTTTAGTGGAAAATGCTATTTAGACACCAAGATCAGGGCACTAGGTGTGCTCACTGCCACCACGATGTCATTATGTCACTTTTAGAGCTAAGCAGAGTTTGGTAAATACACACACACACATTATTAATTTCTGTATCTATCTATCTATATTTAAAAAACATGAGTTGATACTGATCATCCTTACACTTAGCATCCAGGCCAAATATCACTTCTCCCTTGAATTATTTCTAGATGCCCTTGGTGGTAACCGTCCTCTCTGTTTTTTTGGTTTTTTTTTTTTGCGGTATGTGGGCCTCTCACTGCTGTGGCCTCTCCCGCTGCGGATCAAAGGCTCCGGATGCGCAGGCTCAGCGGCCATGGCTCACGGGCCCAGCCGTTCCGCGGCATGTGGGATCTTCCCAGACCGGGGCACGAACCCACGTCCCCTGCATCGGCAGGCGGACTCTCAACCACTACGCCACCAGGGAAGCCCTGTCCTCTGTGTTTGACAGCACTTTGTCATCACCCTCAAACTGGAGCGTCTTTCCTCACTGGTTTATATACTCCCTAACGTCAGGAATCAAATCATAGTCATCTTTATTTACTTCATAGAACCTACTACAGGGCGCTGAATATGGGCAAAAGCTAAGATGTATGCTAACTGAACAGAATTTTCATAAAAGGAGAGGAACTGACCTGAGTGATATCCAGAGTAAAATAAAACATGTAAACTTGCCTTTTCTGCATGTGTGGGCACACTTTTTATACCTAAGGAAATGTTTAGGCACCTGCCCTTTTTTTCCCTTGTACCCTGGACATCATATCTCTTCCATCAAAATAAACAGAAATATCTCCTATTTAGAATTGCATTAGAATATACCCTCCTCTACAACTAGTTTCCTTTATTGTGCCTTTACATTTATTTGTAAGCAATTTTACATAAATCTTTCGCTTTTATCTCAAAGTATGAGAAGCTTCATTTGCCTCCCATATTTTTAGAAATACTCTCATTCCTTTAAAAAGATTTTTGTTAAAACATATTTTAAGTTGAATTTGACAACACTCTTAGCCTGAAAGACTAAAACATGCTCAATCAACTTCTACAGGGACTTCCCTGGTGGCACAGTGGTTAAGAATCCGCCTGCCAATGCAGGGGACAAGGGTTAGAGCCCTGGTCCGGGAAGATCCCACATGCCGCGGAGCAACTAAGCCCGTGCACCACAGCTACTGAGCCTGCTCTCTAGAGCCCACGAGCCACAACTACTGAGCCCACGTGCCACAACTACTGAAGCCTGGTGCCTAGAGCCCGTGCTCCACAACAAGAGAAGCCACTGCAATGAGAAGCCTGTGCACTGCAACAAAGAGTAGCCCCCGCTCGCCACAACTAGAGAAAGCCTGCGTGCAGCAATGAAGACCCAACACAGCCAAATATAAATAAATTTAATAAATTTAAAAAATTAAAAATAAAAAAATCAAAGGGAGGGGCTTCCCTCGCCATCCGGTGGTTAAGACTCTGTCATTCCAATGCAGGGGGCACGGGTTCGATCCCTGGTCGGGGAACCAAGATCCCACATGCCATATGGCATGGCCAAAAAAATAAAATAAAGGTGTATTTTTAATTTTTATTTATTTATTTTTTTTAAAGGTGTATTTTTTTAAAAATGAAAATAAAAATAAAAGGGAAAAAAGGGCGCACCATGTTTGCCTGTAAACAGTGATTTAAGTTATTTTTCAAAATAATAAATAAAAGCTTGAAAAGGTGAGTAAATGGGGATTTAGAGTGATCTGTGTTGAAACCCGGAAGCACCCCAGGGTGACAGTGTGAGGTGGTCCCCACACCTCAAGGCTCTTACCGTAAGCGTGGCTGTGTTCTCGTCGTCCGACCACTGCATGGAGAGGACAGAAACAGAATGTTAAATGTGGACAGTGTACTGGGCTTCCAAAAAGCAGTGCCCCATCTAAAAATCACCCATACACAGGAGACAGCTTTTCCTGAATACAAAGTATGTGTCCAAGGGAAATTTTCATGTAATTTCTCACTTGATTGAATCTATGCTAAGATCTCAAAGCCAGAACCATTTCAGAGAACATTTCGATTAGAACACATTACGGAACAGTTTATATTATTTTGAACCAACCTGTATTTCTTCTGCTTCGTTATCACTGTCCGGCTGAGAACATGTTGGCGGATCTTCCCTGGAAGAACATAAAATTTAAATTGAGCAAGAGAAAGCTTTGGTGCTGTGCAGTCATAATTGCAGGTGTGCTGAGTATATATATTTTTAAAAAAGCCTTAGAATTGGAAGATAATGTTAGGAAAAGTTCACTTTTTGAGACAGAAACTAATAAAAACCAACATGAAATTAATGAGAGTACATGTCCAATAAGAGATGGCGGAATAAAAACTTCCTGCCCTCTTCTCAGAAATCACTAGAAACAAGGAAAAGAAAAACTCAAACTCCACCTGTGAGGACACTAAGAATCCAGTCTCAATCCCGATATAAGAGAAAGTGCTGCCCAAGACAAGGAAGACCAGACGGGATGAAGGAAGCCACAGAAGGAACTGCCGGAGGAGCTGTTCCGGGCAACCGCTGGACACCCTGCGGGCGCAGCCAAAAATCTTTTGTTTACATAGTGAAAACAGGGCGTGTGGGCTGGTGGCAGGAGTTACCCTGTATCTGGACTGGCACCACTGGAGGGCATGGGGGAGGAAGAGAAAGACATACTCAGACATGCTGTCTTAGAAGGAGCCAGTGGGCAGAGCGGGTGTTGAAAAGGGCCATTAACAGCCAATCCTTACCGCCTGGGGCGAAGCAAGGGCTGAAAGACCGCAGAGGGAGCGACACTGCCCAGGCCTATGAAGAACTCCCTCTTGAAATGCTACTAAAATGATTTAAAAGATCCCAAGGGAAAAAGCACCAGAGAGGAGACAACTGCAGAGAAGAGACAACAGAAGTCTGGAAAACAGAAAGCCAGTGGCGGGGGGACCCAGTTGGCAACAGGCAGACCCTGGAGCCATCACACACGATGGGACCACAGCTCCGGCTTCAAAAGGGGTGACCTGAGTGAAGTCCGTGAAGGGGGCAGGGAGGCACGCCGAGCTGTCCTCAGCTGGCACACCCCAGCAACTCAACCTCCTCCGTGGACCAAACCGGGTAAGGGCTCCGGTCCTTAATGCCCTAGAGGAAAATCGGGGTGAAATGCTAGAATACGACGAAGTCATAAGTGGAAGTCGTGTTAACAGTGAGACCTCTAGTCCCCTTCCTCCCTCCCTGCTCCCCCAATACAGACAGATTAGAGGACTCATCTCTGTAGACACTGGAAAACCCCCGGGGAAAGACTCACAAATAACTGTCATCTGGGAATCTTCCATCAATACCTGCTGACTGCTGGCACTCTTAGTAAACAAGCCCCACCCGGGCACATAAAGTTTCTGCATGTGTGTGTGTGTGTGTGTGTGTGTGTGTGTGTGTGTGTGTGTGTGTCCATCCCTCACTCTTAAATATGAATAAAGGCCTAGAATCATGAGAAAACTAAAGAAAGGCTCCAAGATGAGAAAAGAGTTTTTAAAAAGAGAGAGAAAAGGTACATGGATGAAATAAAGACAATACAGGAACCAGATGAAAAATAATTTTTTAAATCATAAATATCCTCAAAGATAAAAGATACTGCATTCATGAGAGGAGGCCAGAGGACAAGGTTGGACTTGTAGAAACTGAAAACGTGGTAGCCGAAATCTAAAAATTCAACAGAATGAATGGCAAAATCAAGGAAATTTTCCAGAAAGTAAAACTAAGAAGACAGACAATAGGGAAGAAATGATAAAATTCAGAGAATTAATCCAGTAGACCCAGCCTCTAAATAATAGGAGTTCCAGAAAGAGAAGCAAGAAAATAAGAGGAAATGATCAAAGACATAATATTTTTAACTGTTCTAGAACGAAAGAGCCCACCAAGTACACATCACAATGAATGGGAAAAACAAAAACAAGAAACTCTGATGATGTATTTACAAAGATGGCCACAGCAATTCTTCCCATCTTGACATGCCCCTTTGCAGGGTGACTTTGCCACTCTTCCCATCAAGAAATGGCATCTGTTTTCCCGCCCCTTTAATTCAAACTGGCTTCAAGACTCATTGTGACCAACAAAATGTAGCACAAGCGACACCATGTGATGCTGAACCTAGGTGTCAAGTCTTTACAGCTTCCGTGCCCCCGTTTTTGGAATGTTGCCACCACCACGTAAAGGAGCTGAGTCTGAGGCTGAGAAATCACAAGGAAAGAGAAGCCCAGGTGACAGTCAGCGTCCGCTGCCAGACATGAGTGAGGTATCTTAAAACCATCCAGTTTTATGGTCGAGCCACCAGAAAACTACAGCCGCAAGAGCGACCTCAGCAAGACCGACAGAAGACTTGCCCAGTGTCGAGCATTACAGAGGCTCTGAGATTTTACCCCACTTGCAAGCTAACAAGTTAGCCTGCCAGAGTTCATGGACTCTGGCAGAAGACAGGGGACTCCTGGGTCAGAAACAAAGGACTCTCACTCACAGTACAAAGCATGAGCTCCATCTTCGAATCAGTTCCCTCTGGCCCCTCACGCCCCGTGGAAGGTCAAGGAGTGACCCAGGTTTGTGTTACAACTGAGGAACCCTGAACTTAGAGAATCTCATCTTTTATAATGAGCTGCAGGTAAACCTGGCTGGTCTTTGACCCAAGAGGTGACACTGTCTTTATCTGTACTAGACAGTAACAAGCCTGCTCTCTGCTAGGGAGAGACACTATCTCTATCTTCCAAGGCCATCTGCTGCATAAACGTCTTTGAAAAGACAATCAGGAACAAAAGCTGTCAGTGCCTCTGCTCAAAAGACATGCAGAGACCCAAGGAGAAGTGTCTCTCAACACCCAGCTGAGCAAACATTGACACATAAAATGGTCACGTTTTAAGTCACTAACTTTAGGCAATACAGATGACTATCATGAAATAACAACACAAAAGGTACTCAATGAACTTGAAAATGCATTTATCACTCTAAAACACCACTTTTGGTTTTTGTTAGTATAACAAAATACATTTTTAAAAAACATATTTGTAATCGGTGTATTCATACAGTTCTTCAGAAAAACTTATTGCAATTCCTACCATGGGATGTGTCACTGAAATGGAAAAGATGATGGAGTGTATATACTGGCAAGTTCACCAGACTTGCTTTCCAAGGTAAACCTCTAAATACTGAGGACTGAGTTGATGTTAATATTTAGAAGTATTCTCTGTTTTCTATATCACAGCTAGCACTGAGCTGGTACCTAAAAGCCGCGGGAAATGTGAGAGCACTGGCTTTGGAGGCAGACAGACATTGTCAGAATATGTCAGTTCTGCCTCTGTTAGTCGCGAGCGTGGCACCAGAATCCCATCAATTAAACCATATGACAGTAGCTACTCTGCAGAGTTGTGAAGATTCAAAACATGAACGAATCGAACATGTGTTTTATAATTGGCATCTATTGTCATTCTCCTTAAGGGAGACGATCAGGAAAGAAAGAACTCCCGGGGCCAAAAGGAGACAGTGAGGATTGACACCTACTCGGGAGCGCTGAGTCAAACCACCTGAATCCGACCCAACTTGTGAGCCCAGGTCAGGCACCACCTCTTCTGTACAAACTCCCTGCATCACCCCAGCTTACAGTGATTATTTCAACTCCAAAAACATGGCTTAACAGAACACTGGGTGCTTTTGTTCCAAACACGGGCACCTATTTATTTACATCTTTGACTTGGCGACTAACTAAGCCTGGACTCCCAAGGCAGGATGTCCCACCCATCTTTTCTTGTTTGTTTGTTTTAAATGGAAAGTTTATTTGCTCAGTACACCAGACACCCATCTTGTTATCCCAGTAGCATGCTCAGCACCCAACTCATGGTAGGCACCCAATAACGTGCAATGAAAATGAATCACTGTCTACACCAGAAATGCGTGCTACCAGCCTCCTTTCCTACACCAACTGCAGGCAATGATAACCAAACCAAGCACGTCAAGATCTTCCCTGCCTCAGACCCCTCCTTAATGCTGCTCCCTCAGCCTTGAAGATTCTTCCCTTTGCCCTTCAACTGACTGCTTTCCACCCAAACTTCCTAACTGAGAGGCTCGTAAGTTAGCTCTTTGGGGTATTCCCTGACCCTCCCTGAAATCCTCAGCCCCAGCCCACTCCCAGTAATTTAATACGGCAGTGATCACCCCATTTCCTTCACAGCCTTTACCACAATTTTCACTTATATATTTACTGGTGTGTTTGTTTAATGTGCGGACTGAGATTAATGATAATGGTGAGAACAGTTAGTATTTCTTAAGAGCACACAATGTACTAGGCATTATTATATTTATAAACATTAAATATTTATGGCTAAACATTTTATGCATTATCTCCTTTTATCCCTGCAACAACCCTATTTACAGAAGAGGAAACTGAGGCACAGAGAGCTAGAAATGAGCAAAGATAGGATTTAGCCCTAGGCAATGCGACTGACAGACCAGCACTGTGCTATTTGACTCCCATAAAATACAAAGCTGAACTGTCAACTCCAAAAAGGCAGGGTCCCTACCTGATTTGTGCGTTACTGGAGAGCAGAGTGAAGTGCTGTGTGCTGTATCACACTGCTTAACAGTGTTTAACAGGCCTGCCTCTGCCAGAAGTTCATGCACACATCTGGCCAACGAAAAACATCACAGGAGCTCTTCCACAAGCTCAGAGCACTGAAATCTATGCAGGCCTTTCTAAGAGCGGGAGGCATTTGCTTTACACTCCCATTTATGTAAGCTTATTAAGTGTTCTATATTTAAAAATAATAAAGTTACGTGTGTAAATATCCCAAGGTTGAGACTCACCTACCTATTCTGTTTCCTTATCCTGCAATTATTCCAAGTCAATGAGGCTCTAAATTAATAATTTTCAGGTTATTAAGTGGTTGAGAATACCAAAAACAGAACTATAATCTAGAAAGCTACACAGAAGATCCATCAGACCAAAAAATATATATATAGGTATATATGTGTGTGTGTGTGTGTGTATATATATATATATATACACACACACACATATACACATACACATATATATACATATACATACACACACATACATATTTATGGTAAAATTAGTGTACTGAAAACATACACAATTCTAATTACATTTCTGAGTTCATTTACTGAAGAAACGTTCATCAAGCACCTCTTGTGTATCAGGTACTGTTCCAAGAGCTGGGAACACAACTGTCCAAGTCCCTGTTCTCATGAAGACTGTATTCTAATAGAACCACTAAGGGAATGATGTCAGATGGAAATAAGTATTACACTGAAAAATAAAGTGAGGTTAGGAGATAAAAAGTGATGCACCAAAATGTGGTAATCCATACAGTGGAGCAGTACTTAGCCTTGAAAAGGAAGGCAATTCTCACCATACTGTAACACGGATGAACCTCAGGACGTTATGCTGAGTGAGATAAGCCAGCCGCAGGAGGACAGGTACTGTGTGATTCCTCTTGTATGAGGTATTTAGAGAAGTCAAATTCACAGGCACAGGAAACAGAATGGTGGTTGCCAGGGGCTGGTGGACGGGAGCGATGGGGACTCAGTGTGTAACTGGTACAGAGTTTCAGTTTTTCAAGATGGCAAGAGTTCTGCAGATGAATGCTGGTGATGGTTGCACAACATTGTAACTGTACTTAATACCACTAAACTGTACACCTAAAAATAGTTAATATAGTAAATTTTATGTTATGTATATTTTATCTCAATAAAAAATATATTTTTTAATAATTCTAAGGGAAAATTATTTCCAACCTAGAATTCTATTAAAAAAACGAGTGATGTTTCAGTAAGGGTTACCATTAAGCTACTTCAGAAAGGAAAGAGAAGGATGAACACTTAGATAACATGACTTCTGAGCAGAGACCTGAATGAAAAAATAGGAATGACATTAAAGTATGATTCTTAAACTTTTTCCAGTTTGCACTAAAAACACTGAAGCATGGTACTTTCCTTTATAAACAGAGGAACTACTTGAACAAAAGGAATAGTTATCATACACATTTTCTAAAAGTAGAGATGAAAGGAATTACTCAATTTCACAACTTGTAATTATTAGTAGAGGAAGTACTCAATTTTGAAAATCTTATCAACTGAGCATTAACAAGGAATACAGAACAAAGATCAGCAAATAATTTTAACTAGGGAAAAAAGGGAGAGAATGGGGCCAAAGCTAATGTACTTATTTTACATGGTAATCGCTGAGATTTAATCATTACAAATTTCTTTATGCTAAAATTTAAAGAACTTTTTTCTGATATGCCTTACCTTCCTGACACCACCAGAGTTCCATCATCAAGTAAATAATCCTTCACATTCTGAGGAAGTGGAAGAATGACACTAAAAAACAAAAACAAAAACAAAATGCACATACCAAAAAAAAGGGCATCAATTTAAAAGACCAACCATAAGCAGAGAAAAAAAGTTCAAAACTCAATTTCTGATTTACTTGTTCCCTTTATTTTAATATGAAGTGGGAAATGTTAATGATGGACACTTGGCAGCAGCAGACTGGAAATTAGGATAATATGAATAAATACTGTGGTAAACTAAATTAGGTGCATATAATTACCCCCATTGTCTCGGTGATAAAGAGACAAAAACCAGCCAAATCCAAAGAACTGGACTGAAATCACAGTATGAAAGCAACAAGCTCAGAAGAATTCTGAGTACAAGGGTTATGTGCCTTTAAGAAATTAGAGCCCTGCAGGTATTTGCAGCAACACAGGAAATGAGCAAACAAATCAGAAGATGAACAGCATCTGACCACCTTCTAAGAGATGGGGAGGAAGCAGGCTTAAGATGTGGAAACCATTCTTTGGTTGGCAATGAGTGTGTAAGGCTAAGAATTCACGGTATGTTTGGATGTGCATTCTATTCACCTGATCACCAGAGTACACAGCTGCCTACCTGGGCATGCTTCAGTTGAATTGGTTTCAGACAATCATAATTAAGGAATGGCAAAGCCTATGTGAGAAAACTAGAAAGTTGCATGGGAAGGCATCAGATGCCTAAATAAATAAATGAATAAACTTTACTCTTTATATTTGATATACAAGCCTCATTTACCATCATCTTGTCTATTTAATAATCACTGAACATGTTATAAACATTCACTTGTGTTACTGTTTATTAAATACGTTTTTTTCTTTTGGGAAAAAAAAAAGGGATGACAAAGCCATACTTGATATCACTTGAAAAAACGTATGGGATAATTTGGTTTTTTATTCTGTAATAATCATCAAAAATCCTGCCACAGATACCTAAAATGCTATTACTTTGATCTTGAGGCATGTATTTTTTAAAAACTGAAAACGATTATGGCCTGCTTTCAGAGAGACCATAATTGACTTATAACAGTATGCTTCATTTATTTATTGAATAAGTTTTTTGGCACATTACAGATGGATGTTGTGCACAGGAAAGATTATTCATGAGCTACTTCAGTTTTAGAAATTAATATCTGATTTATCAAAATTACAATTTCACATTCAAAAGCTTACTTCTTCTTCAGGCTTTTAAGTTCAACTACCAAATCTTATTCTTCTATTTGTAAATCTGCTAAATTTTAATGAAATTTCAAGTGAGTCTTTGAAACTTAAAAGTTGCTTTAAATTTTTTAACTCTTGTAAAAATAATCTAGTCACCTTTCTTTTTAAATATGTCAATTGTCTAATTACAGGTAAGCCTTTCCAAGTATTTAACTCTTACAAAACCAGTGAATTAAATTGTAAGTACAGTGAATCCAAGGTTCTTGCAAACATTCCAACTGAAACTGAAAAACTTTAAAAATTTTCTTATATCTTTTAACGTATCACAATTCTAAACCAATTACACAATTTAAATTGGAAACACAAGGCTAACCTGTTATACATATGCCAAATGTTCTCAAAAAGGCAAATTCAAGGATATTAAATAAACTTAACAGGAGAAAAAACCCTCAAGTTTGAATTATTTCATCACCTCTATATATAATTCTAGCTCTTCCTGGGGTTAAAGATACTTACCCAACAATGTCAGCCCAAGAGAATTATACACGACCTTCCTAAGAGAATTTGAAGTTTACCTTTTCATGGGCCTGAGACTGAGAAATATCAGCAGGGATGCTGGTTCCTAGACATTAGGGTGATTTTCCTGACCACAATAAGAGCAGAGAGAGCCCTCTTCTATGCCAGTAACATCTCTGAATCCCCAAATCGATGATTTCCGAGTCCACGTCCCTTGTTTCTGAGTTATACTAATTCTCAAGTCTGATGTGAATCCTGACTTTCCCTCCAGGTTGCATCATCCCTTGACTGGATTTGAAACATCTATTTACTGTTTGATTCCATTGTGAATTCTCTGCATATTTTTCCTATTTGGAGGGTCTACAACTCTTACATGTATGAGCCTCACCGAGTTAGATTCTGCATCGTTCTCATGAGTCCCTGAGTCCTGCTGTCACAGTTCTAAAGTCGCCCTAATGACGTGACCTTGCATTATGTTACCTAAGTCATGGAGGAGTCCTAGATGACTCCATTAAGAACTGAACGCCTAGGAGTGGGAAAAGACACAAAAGAAAAATAAAAATCACAGTACAATATGGTAAGTGCTGTACCAAGTGCAGATGTACCAAAGGCCACCAAAATTCTGAAGAAAAGGGAACCATGCCTGAGAGACTGAGGCCATAAATAAGTCATGGCCAGGCGTACTTGACCCAAAGCTACTGAGGCTGTCGAAAAAGAGCTTAAATCAGTCACTGAAATCCACGATGCAGGCAAGACTCCATGAGGCCCAAACGAAAGATGTAAAAGATTTAATGACAAAGTACCTATCCCATCAAGTCGATATAATTCTATACACAAAGACAAGCTAATCTAATGGAATGGAGGTTGAAGGGGCCTTTAAAAGATTATTTATAACTTTCATATTTGAAGAAAGAAACATTTAGAAAGGAGAGTGGATGGCCCAAAGTCATCTAGCTACTTATTCTTAAGCCTGAGTCAAAGTTCTAGAACATGTCAAAAAATGATTCTATATTCTTTCCTCCATAATCATCTCTGAACCTTGATTAATAAACACCAAATAATAAGGCTGAGTCAATAACCAGAATATGGTTTCTCGGCATTAAAGCTGACAATGACAATGACAAACCTAACACAACTCCACCAGAATGACCTGGGTTGTGGAGGGACATCCTGCCATATGTTGGGTTCCAGTGATGACACCACAGAACTAACTAGAGTTACAGTTCAAAGACAGAGGAAAGAATACTTTCAGGCAACACAGCTTAGTTGTGGACTGGTTAAAAAAATAAAAAAAAAATCCCACGCCTTGGTTTATTTTTCACTCCCAGCTTCACATGAATGGTACACATTTTAAGTGAACTAAAATTATTTTGCTTCAATGGAGCTTTGATTAAATCAAAAACATTAACAATGAGCAGCTTTTTGTACTATATGCCAGAAACAGTGGCAAGCATTTTTAATGCTTTATCTCATTTAATTCTCATGACAATCCTACTATTTTCTCAATTTTCCAGATGGGGCTTAGAGAGATTAAGCGATTTGCACAAGATGCTGGTGGAACCAAAATTCCACGCCAGACAGATGGCCCTGACTCTGGAGTCCAATTCTTAACCATTATACTTTACTGCTGAAGGCAAAGAAAAACTCCGCCAGAGGTGACAAAGGTGCCTGCACACAAAGCACAAGGCAGTTTCGAGTGAACTCCGTGTGAAAATGTCTGACAGGCTCACAATTACACCTTCTATCACACCAATACAAAATAAGTAATTCTAGCATCATCTCAGACCCTGAGCCTCTTTCGATTATGCAAGAGAATGAAGGACTGGCACATCATATAAGAAGATAAAGTCCACTGCTGCTGTTGAAGCTCTTCCTTCCGTTTTGGTGTGCCTTCAACCATCTTCAAATGCAAAGCTCCTGCGAGATGCTCTAACCTCCATTACACCCTGGATAACTGGGAGCTGATTCTATGTATGAATAACAGGATAGAAAAGAACTGTCTTTTGAATAATCTCCTTGGGCTTGTCCAAACACTCAGGATCTCAAAAGTTTCCCTCTCTGTATTCACACTCTCTGCACCGAGAATGAAAAGGGAAGATGCATATCTAAAAAAGTGGCAATCTAGGCCTAAAGGGGGAGTGCCAAAAGACAGAAAATCCTACCCGTGGATACGCAGCTCTTTGATCTATCCGCCTTAGTGTGGGAAAGCCTACCCTTGCATCACGCTCCAGATGTCACGACTGCTTTTGAACATTTGAGGATATTCTCCGAGCTGCCTTGCCTACATTACCTCAAATGACCGGGTGAAGGATGAAAACAGTTAATCCTCTGCTTGCCCTGCAAACTGGTCATAGATTCCTTGTTGTGGGCCAGAGAACTAGAAAACAAATCCTGTTCCACTTCTCTTTCAGACGGCTTCCATCCCTAACAACACATAAGTATACTTTACTAATGCTTTCCATCTACACTATCATGTTGGAGCTTCACAATGGAATTTGAGGTTGGGTCTGTATCATTGTTCTCATTTGATAGTGACCAAAAACTATCAAGTCCCCCAGCGGGTTAGTCAGTGGCAAAGCCCAGACTACCCAGTTCTGCTGATCACCTCCCCCCGCTGGCAATTCTAAAGGCAGTTAAGGTGAACTCCCAAGCCTAAACTAGCTTCATCTGCTCCTCAGACCGCCTCTGACCTTCACTGAGCCACGACACTGCCCTTCTACCTCCCCAGCACCCTCCCTGATGCACAACAGGGGGCACAGCAAACATGGATCGACTTCATTCATCTCCCCACCCGAAATACCACCAGGAAGTCGAAATCTCGGCCCTGGCGCTCCCATCGAGGCCTGCAGTTTTTTTATGGAGCTGGGAGTCGCCCCAAATGTCGCAATCCCCTTTTGCCCATTGCCTCGGCGTAACCCCTCTCGTCTCACCTCTTGATGGTGAGGCTTCTGAACAGTGGATACCACGCGGAAAACTGACAGTGCAGCACATGCTCCTTCTTCATCCTCCAGCCGCCCCCGCCGCCGCCGTCGCCGCCGCCTCTCCCTCTGCTCCCAGCACCCTCCCGGAACCCTGGTCTCCCGTCCCGGAAGTGCCCGCCGAGCTGGTTTGGTGAGAGGACACTTCCGGTCTATTAAGCAAGGAGGAAGGAGTGAAGAAGGAGCGGAGAGAAAGAATCTTGGGGCGTGCTTTTTTAGGGTACACTCACACGCACACGCAGACGCACACACACACAGTTCTGTCCACGGGAGAGGAATTCCGAAACTGTTGAGACGAGGATTGTAAATGCAGGGCTCCTCTTCTCGTCTAGCCGCGCACTGCCCCGGAAGGTAATCCTCTGCGGCTAGGTCACCAGCGGGGGTGCTACGGGTGCCGCGAGGGGGCGAGCGCGCACCCTCTCTCATCAACGCGAGGCGCGCCTGCGGCTCCCGCAGTAGCCCAGCATCTCCTGAGACTGCTGCCTTGGACCCGTGCTTTCTCCTTTCCTCCCCCTTCCTAAAGGAGTACCCATCCCTTCGCCCCACGCCTGGGAGTAGGTAACTCGGCGCGGGCCAATCAAGTGCAGGGTCTCTTTGGCGGGGGAGGGAGGGAGCACACCTGGAGCATGCCGGCAGCGGAGCGCGTCTCCACGGCTGTGAACCCAGCTCGCGTCCCGCGAGGCGCGGAAAGGAGGGCAGGTTCAGAGACAAACCAGGAAACGGGGTGGAAGAGCTGGGCTACTCGGGGTACAGAAAGTAGGAAAAATCAGTGAAATGTTAGCGTGAGTGCAGTGGTGGAGGCATCTGCAAAGGGAGGCATGGCCCCGCTTCTCTGGTGGGGGAGGGTTGTGAGAGAGAGGGAACGAGCCCGTCTGTACGGTCCTGGGGAGTTGGACTTTGGAGGTGAATAGAGGAGGTAGATTTGAGAGAACAGAGGAAAGGAGAGGTGTCGCCTTTGAGCGTCAAGTTCATTTATTCTAGTCTCTCAAAAGTAGCAGCTTGCAAAAACACAGCCAGATATCGTGTCCGTACCCATGCCATGCTGGATTCACAAGACTGTAAGGAATGCTAGTCGAATTTGTTATACCATTCTTTTTCGCTCTTCTTCGTCCGTCCCCTATCACCCTATCGTCTGTTTTCCCTATTCCTTTCGTAAGGGCGTATCAGATGGCGGTCAGAAAGTAGAGTAACGAAAAAGTTCGCTTTTATTTATTTCTTTAAATGAATGAAAAGAGAAATGATTAGGTGCTGAGAAACGCCTTTTAAACCTAGCCTTGCTTCGTACAGTTACGTGCCTTGGGCTTGTCCCAGGCACCTTTGCCTAAGGGCGCACATTTCGGATAGCTCCTTAAAATTGCACATTCTTACTGGCTCATCTTAAGTCGTTTTAAATTAGAAAGAGGTGAGAACCCCACCGATTACAAGCCTCTTTAGAAAGGTATTCATTCGTATAATTACAGGATTCTCTGCCCATTAGGCGTTAGAACCCCGCCCCCACACACACCGGGAATATGCGTTTCCTGTTTTGTTTTGCTCAAAAAGTGTTCCTAAGTGGTTTAATTGGGAGCAGAGCTTTTAAACATACATTGTCAAAGCGGAGGTAAATGAAGTTTGCCGTTGCAGAGTATGTTGGGGCAGGGGCGGCGGTAGTGGGTCGGTAGCACTTCTGAGATCCACGATTACGCAATCCTTTCTGTTTTGATGGGGGAAAGAAGCAATATTCCATAGATGCTGGGAGAATGGTGCCAGGCTGCCAGATCTAAGAGAGACTTGATACCGGATGGAGTGGTCACTCAAATATTTGTTTTTGATGTGACCTAGAAATAAACAAGTTGCAGCTGAAGGCAATGTTAGCACTGATGGGGTTAATTTGGGTAAGGTATTTTCTGTTGAAGATAGGAATTAATAGATGTATAGGAGAAAGTAGAAACTGGGAACGTAGTCAGTCTGGGAGGAAGCCCAGGAAACTTGCGTGTAGAGGTTGAGGTGAGAATTGCAGTTATTTGTAAAGAAGCAGCTAAGTCTGTAAACTTAAATATAGACACTACAGGGAAGGGATTTGATGCAGATGTCTTTTATTCAGGCTATATACTTTAGAAGTGCTGACATTTTAGTATTACTCACAGCTGATTTTAAGTAACTTGTTACACATTTAACCAGCATCGAATAAATTGATATTACAAACAGACACTCCAGTATTTTGAATGGGTACAGCTAAATTCGCTTTCTTTTTTTTTTTTTTTTTTTGCGGTACGCGGGCCTCTCACTGCTGTGGCCTCTCCTGCTGCGGAGCACAGGCTCCGGACACACAGGCTCAGCGGCCATGGGTCACGGGCCCAGCCGCTCCGCGGCATGCGGGATCTTCCCAGACCGGGGTATGAACCCGTGTCCCCTGCATCGGCAGGTGGACTGTCAACCACTGCGCCACCATGGAAGCCCCGCTTTCATTATTTATTAGCCACCATGTTTACCTTTTCTTCATTTAGCCATCAACTGTTTATATTAATCAAGTTTCTTCAATGAAACCTTTACAACAGTGGAAATAGTTGCTTTTTCTCGTGAGGGCCGAAAAATATCTGTAACCAAAGTGATAGGGGGTAATTGAGCAATTCCAAATTAAATAATGAAGAAACATTTCCTTCTCTGAATCCATAATATAATTAATATTGTAGATTAGTGTTTCCAACTGCCTGTTGGTTTTCTCCCCTTGGGATATCTTACCGACATCTCAAACTCAGTGTTTCCAAGTTTGAACACTGCACCACCCCTTTCTCCCAGTTTTCTTTAAGATCATCTCCTTCTTGGAATTAGCTTTGGAAACCCCTTCCCCAGAAACTGTTTTAGGAAAAGTAAAAAAGTCTCATCTGCAGGGAATTAAATCTGCTTGCTCCTGGTCCACCCTCGTCCAAACCTGTGTTATCTCTTTCCTGGGCAATTATGAAGAGGTTCTTTACTGGTCTTGTTACTCTGTAGCTGTAACCAGTTAACTTTTCCAAGGGGTAATTACAATCAGTTCACTCTTGCTCAACCAGAACTAAAGGTAATGATTGTAAATCACTTGGTTAATGATTATAAATCACCAAGTATAATTTCAGTAAAATGTCAGTCCCTCCCTGCCCATCCAACCCCTACACCTACAAGAAAAGAAAAGAAAGAAGAAAGCTTTCAGTGGCTTTGCATCATTGACAAAGTAACTGCAGGAAGTTATGTGAGGTTAATTGTCAACAAAGAAAAGCTCGCTTAAAGTTAATCCATTTGATGTACCATAGATGGTACAAAAGAAGACTGATCAAAATATTATCTTTAAAAAAACTAAAATTTTTGAAGCTTTATGATTTTAACCAAGATTATGAAATATAACAAAACTAATGGTACTTGGTTCATTATAAATCAAGTGGCTTTTCTGTGTAATTTTTCTGAAAGAATGTAGAATAGCATTTTAGACATTCCTGTTAACAACACAATCGTTATTTTTTGCAAAAATTGATCTCCCACTTAATTTCTTTCAAGTTGCCTTGTTGATTTCTCTATTCAATTATTAAACTGTTCCAACTGCCTGACCTTCATTTGTCAATCAGAAGTTTTGGCTTACGATTTGAGCTCCTACATCTTTGGTTGAGTATAGATGGTGTTTACAATACTCAGCTGTTAGCTGGGAGAGATTAACCAATGTGTGATTTCTCGCTCTGATTTTTGCTTCACTTTGCAAGCTCAGCAAGCTGCAGGGACTCAGGTATCACAATACGTGAATGATGAGAGCCTGGGCGCAAACCCTACAGCCTGACTTTTGCGGTTCTCAGTTTAACTTCTTGAATCTTACTCCCACTTAACTTTAATCCAGCTGTTGTTCCTAATACTCAAATACACAAGTTTGTGAAAATGTGATCTTTTATCTTCCTCCCTTCAGTGGAGAATTGTAAGTGCTAAACCCAAGAGGAACGTGCCTAGCAGCAGGAGTTTGTGGCCTGCTGGTTAAGGTTGTTGAGTGCTTTGTTTGCCAGCAAATTTGGGGGAAAGGGGCGGGCATCCAGCCGAATCTGTGTAAGCCTTTGGAAATGTGTTTGTTAATATCATCCATTATATGTGGGGTTTGTTTGGTTTTGTTTGTTTGTTTTGGAGGGCATAGGGAGGGAAAAGTTGAGAGCCTCAGGGCTTGCCTCTCCTGTGATTTCTCAACCCTTCCCCCAGTTAGTATCTCTGCTTTTGTTCATGTGGTTCCTTCTACTCAGAATGCTTGCCCTGCCTTTTTGGTCTCTAAATCATATCTTAGTATCAAACTACCTTTTAATAGTAGCTTTTTAAAAGTCTTTTCTATTTTCCCTGCCTCCCAAGTGGATGTGATTTGTGCCTCATTTAAAAAACCCTGGTATTGCATTATCTTTCTAGCAGGCATTTGCCCTTCTGGTTATTTACATATAAGGTCCCCAGGGCAGGAATAGTGGTCACTTTGCACTTGCTGTATACTTGAACTTTTGAACTGCCCACGCTCACAAAGCTAGTTAGACGCTGCTGCCCGACACTGTACAGGAATTCAAAGAATCCTGTGACATTTTCCTTCACTGGAGTTTTTTGTGCCCTGGAAAAATCACACATCTGACACATCATAGACCTTCTCTGCTCAAACCAAAGTAGGTTAAAACAGATTATGTGAATTAGAACACTCAGCGTTATGTACATGGGGGTTTTTGTGGGGTTTTTACGTATAACATACACCTATTAGCAAAATGTAGATGACCTTAAGTTCTAGCTAACGAAGTGGATAACATTTTTTTTTTTTTTTTCTTTTGCTGTACGCGGGCCTCTCACTGTTGTGGCCTCTCCCGTTGCAGAGCACAGGCTCCGGACGCGCAGGCTCAGCGGCCATGGCTCACGAGCCCAGCCGCTCCGCGGCATGTGGGATCTTCCCGGACCAGGGCACGAACCCGTGTCCCCTTTATTGGCAGGCGGACTCTCAACCACTGCGCCACCAGGGAAGCCCAAATTAAATTTTACTTTTAAATCTCGAAATAGCATGGGGTTGGCTTAGGAAAGCTGTGTCACAGTGGTGTTGGAGACAAGCATGCAGCCGGGCGTGGAGAGCTGTGTGGTCTCTGAAGAGCTGCGCTGGTGACCAGCCCCACACCGCACTATTTAGCTTCTGTTTCTGAAATGGTGCTAAGAATAATGTTCTTTTTCTGTTTCAGTAATACTTTTGACGTGCTTGCACAATCCTGAACATTTTGGGAATCGCGTGGTAAAGAATAGACTTCTGAAATCACTCTTTAATCCCATTTTTGTTTTTAACACAGTTCATAGATTACCAGAGAATACTCTTCACCCTTGGGGCTGATTGCATTCCAAGTAATTACCCTCGAGAGGCCCAGCCCTGTTAGCCACTCTTTTCTTTCTTTTTTTGTAATTTATGTCTGGAGCTTGTTTTTTGTTTTTCTAGACCTCTAACAGTTTAGCTTAAACATTTTAAAATACAGTCTGTTTGAAACAACTGCTTATAAATAGTTTAGCATTTGCCAACTGAGGGTCGATTTTTGATTACTGGGACTGTTTTGTACTTGAGTTTAGCTAATTTAGATGAAGAGGGGTGGATGGGGAACCATCCTTCAGAATAGGGCTTTTTCACCTTTTTAGCCCACGAACAATCCCTTTGAAAATCTGAGGGCAGCTGTAAAGAGAAACATTAGGGGACCCAGCAGATAACATAAATGCCTTAAAGTGTCGTGTAAATCTGAAGGAACTAGATGCCCCTTTGCCCCTAAAGATACTCACATGGGGGTCGTAGGAGGACCTCTTGTTCGAAATTAGGTGTTACTGACATTTTGTCTCCTGGGAATCCAGATTATGAATCTTTTCATAGAGGAAAGTAGAGGTTATCTTGCTCTGCCCATCTGCTCTTCTGGTGGCACGTGTACCTTTAAGGACTGCAGTTCTCTGCTTTTAAGAAGTTTGTGTCAGACAGGGAGATCAGCTCGGTGCTTTGTGTCTACCTAGAGGGGTGGGATAGGGAGAATGGGAGGGAGACGCAAGAGGGAGGAGATATGGGGATATATGTATGTGTATGGCTGATTCACTTCGTTGTAGAGCAGAGGCTAACACACAATTGTAGAGCAATTATACTCCAATAAAGATGTTTAAAAAAAAAAAGAAGTTTGAGTCGGAACGTCATTTTAAAGGAGGTAGAAATTTTGACTTAATCCGAGTGTTTTGTACCGTTCTGGACAGATTCTATATTGTGCACTAAATGGGGTTGCTTGGTTGCCTGAGAGTTACTTTCTCTTAAATGTCAGAACTAGAAGTGGAGGAAACTTTCCTTCTCTGATGTATATGTTGTTAATAGAAGGGAATGGAAATCTAGAAGATAAAAATCTAGGTGGATAAAGTTCTTTTCTCTGGATGTAGAACACTCAGGTGGAGACGGGCAGCCAGCCGTTTATGTAACTAACCTATGGTTCGTTTTCATCTGGGGCAGCACTCTACTGTGATTGCCTGTAATAATGTCAACTGTTTGTCTGATGTAAACCAATGCCAGTTAAAAGTTTACCTAATAAATTACCGTCTGGGGTACTTTCAAAGGAATAGCTGCCTGTTTTCTTATGCTGTATGCGTATAATTCATATGCTGTCTCTAAGTATGTAAACGTACGTGTAGCTTACTACTTTATTACTTTCATGCCTCTGTTCAACTGTCACCGAATTAAAGAGGCCTTTCCTGATCACTCTGTATAGATTAGCACCCTTCTCCCCCCTTCACTCTGCTTCAGTGAGTGTGAAGATGTACAGGCATTTCTTTCTCTCATCCTCATTAAGTGGGTATTTTTATTTCTTTAGCATATAGTCATCTTTCCTCACCTCAGGCCTCAAATTTCGCTTCTTTGCCAGAGTAATTCCTGAGTTGGCCCACAAAATAATGTGCAAGCAACGGTGTTCATAATGTTTTAATAATACAGCATAAATACGTACTGAGCATCAGACAAAATGCGCACCGAGCGGACAGTAAAATGGTTGCGTGGTTTAGCAACGCAGTGTTGTGGAGTCCAGAGCAGAACTCTGCAAACTGGTCTTCCGGGCTTTGTCAGCCTTTGGACCCAGGGTGACAGTCAATAACCCAACTATCCTACACACTTAGCTGTTGGGAATTTTAAGACTGCAATGGTGGTGGTTAATTGAGATGTAATTCACAGACCATAAAGTTCACCTTCGTGATTATAAAATTCAGAAGGTTTTGTGTATTCACAAGATGTGCCACCATCATCACTATTTAGTTCCAGAACATTTTCATCCAAAGGAATGCCATACCCTAGTCCTTCCCTCCCCCAGTCACCTGGGAACCACAAACCTGCTTGCTGTGTTATGGATGTGTCTCTTCTGGGTATTTCATATAAATGGAATCATACAATATTTGGCCTTCTGTGGCTGGCTTCTTTCATTTAGCGTGTTTCCAAGGTTCATCCATGTTGTAGCATGTATCAGTACGTCATTCCTTTTTATGGCTGAATAATTGTCTGCTGTATGGAATCACTACATTTTATTTATTCATCAATTGATAGATATTTACGTTGTTTCCACTCGAGCTATTATGAATAATACTGCTGTGAACATTTGTGTACAAGTTTTTGCGTGAGCCTGTGTGTCATTTCTCTTGGTTATATACCTATGAGTGAAATTATTGGGTCATATGGGAACTCTGTGGTTAACCTTCTAAGGAACTGCAATATATTAGGGTCCTAGTTTCTTCACATCCTCACCAACACTTGTTATTATCTCTTTTATTATAATCATCATAGCGGGAGTGAAGGGGTATCTCATTGTGGTGCTGATTTACATTTCCCTGATGGCTAATGACGTTGAGCATATTTTCATGTGCTTATTGGCCATTTGTATACACTTCTTTGGAGAAATGTCTGTTCAGATCCTTTGCCTATTTTAAATTAGGCTATTTGTCTTTTAATTATTGTGTTGTAAGAGTTTTTTACATATTTCACATACAAGTCTTATATCAGATTTGCAAACTTTTTCCCCATTCTGTGGGTTGTCTTTCTACTATCTTGATGGTATCCTTTGAAGCACAAAAGTTTTACACTCTGATGAAATGCAGTTTATCTGTTTTTTCTTCGGTCACTTGAGCTTTAGGTGTCGTATCTAAGAGACAACTGACTAACCCAAGATCATGAAGACTTAAAGTTATGTTTTCTTCACAGAGTTTTATAATTTTCGCTCTTACAATGAGGGCTTTGATCCATTTTGAGTTAATTTTTATAGATGGTATTAGGTAAAGGTTCATTTTTATTCTTATCTATGTGTATATCTAGTCCCAGAACAATTTGTTAAAAAGACTGTTCTTTTCCTCCAAAATTCTCTTGGCCCTCTTGTTGAAAATCAGTTCACTGTACATCTATGGGTTTAATTCTGGACTCTCAATTCTGTCCATCTATATGTAGCCTATGCTTGTGCCAGTACCCACACCATCTTGATTACTGTGGCTTTTTTTTTTTTTTTTTTTTTTTTTGCGGTACGTGGGCCTCTCACTGTTGTGGCCTCTCCCGTTGCGGAGCACAGGCTCCGGACGCGCAGGCCCAGCAGCCATGGCTCACGGGCCCAGCCACTCTGCGGCTGTGGGATCTTCCCGGACCAGGGCACGAACCCGCGTCCCCTGCATCGGCAGGCAGATTCTCAACCACTGCACCACCAGGGAAGCCCTACAGTAAGTTTTGAAATCAGAAAGTGTGAATTTTTTAACTTTGTGCCAAGGTAATTTTGAAATTGAGTTTAACTTAATTAGATAAAGACCAGTAGACGAGGAACTCTTCTTCAGAACAAGCCTAAGCAGGCCCCACACCAACCTGATTCTTAGAAACAGGTTGGCTCTCTAGACTTAGCCAGCCAGTTGCACTCTTTTCCTTCATTCATTTATGTGTCAGTGATTTTAGGGAGTTTTTATAGTAACATAACTGTGAGCAATGTTGAAAGTTGGATAATGTAAACAAAAATCTAGTGTCTGGGAGATAGTTTTGGAAATCATTTCATCCCAAGTGGGAGACATTAAGGTTTTTAACCAGAGCAGGGATAGTAGGGGTAGGACACTTTCAGAAAGTGTTAGAGGTAAATTTCGAGGACTTGCGATGGATGAGTTATGGTTGGTAAAGGAGTTTAGGGATCGGAGGTACTTGTATTTCCAGCTTGCGGATGACGTGTGGGACTAGATATTGATGGCCTGAGTAAAGATACACAGTAGTGTCATCTGGTCTTTCAAGAAGTCCTGCAAGGTTGGAGCAGAGAACAGGATTATGAGAAGGTTTATTTAAGTTTTGTTGGTTGTGTTTTAGGGAAACTTGCTGTTTAATTATCACTTTAGGTCCCAGAAGAAACAGAGCAGACACTTTTCCTTCTAAGATGGTTGGTAAGAGAGTTGTTGTTTGATGGTTTCTATTTTCCCTGGAGCTAAAGTTTGGAGCTGGGGTAGGTTAGGAACTGTGGAACTTTAGGGTAGTGAAGGGTTGGAATAGACACTGAGAAATGTAGATAAAATAGCAAGGAAACAGAAAATAGGAATGAAAAAGACAAGACAGAGGACCGATTCAGGAAGTCCAACAGCTAAGTATTATTTCCTGAAAGAGAGAAGAGAGAAAACAGAGGGGAGGAAATTATCAGTGAAATAGTTGAGGAGGCACAGAATGAAGTTTCCAGATTGAAAGGACCCACTTGAATCCCCTAAAATAACACCAACATCACCGTGAAGATGTAAGTAACTGCAGGTTTCCAGAGAAAGAACACCGGTCACTTGGAAAGGATCTAGAATCAGAGTGACTCCAAATTTCTTAGCAGTAGCCAGTTTGCTTTTTATATATATATGTGTATAAATTTATTTATTTTATTTATTTTTGGCTGCATTGGGTCTTCGTTGCTGCGCGTGGGCTTTCTCTACTTGCGGTGAGCAGGGGCTACTCTTCGCTATCGTGCGCAGGCCTCTCATTGCGGTGGCTTCCCTTGTTGCGGAGCACGGGCTCCAGGCACGCGGGCTTCAGCAGTTGTGGCTCACGGGCTCTAGAGCGCAGGCTCAGTAGTTGTGGCGCACGGGCTTAGTTGCTCCACGGCATGTGGGATCCTCCTGGACCAGGGCTCAAACCCGTGTCCCATGCACTGGCAGGCGGATTCTTAACCACTGTAGCACCACCAGGGAAGCCCCAGTTTGCTTCTTAGAAGCAAGACCCTGAACAGTGTCTCCAAACTGCTGACAGAAAATGATTTTCAGCTCATAATTGTATATGCAGCCAGATTATCAATCAACTTTGAGGGTAGAAAAAAGATGTTCAGACATTCAGGGTACAGAATTGAGGGAATATGCCAGGAGAAAGTAGTAGCCCATGGCACCCGGGATGGGGCCTGCCCTTTCCTAACAAATCTTGCTTCTAGTTAACTCATTATGTGCAGTTGTTACGTTGACACGTTAAAACTTTGAATGGACCACTGAACTGTTCAGTTTTAAATTATTAGAATAGTATATCCATTTCACACACACACACACACACACACACACACACACACACACACACACACACACAAAGGGGAGGGAGAAGCAGCCAGCCAACAACTCAAAGTTTCGCTGATAAGCGTTGATAAGGGACAGCAGTTGAGGGGCGGGCGTTGGGAATGGTGTACAATCTTTGTACTGTTTCCCCGTGGAAAGCATTTTAAAGGTGGAGTCAGGAGATCTCAGGCTGTGTCTAAGGGCCAGGTCTATGCATAGCAGGGTGTGGGTCGGTCTCACCAGGACGCTTTCTGTTCTTTCCTGGCGTTTCCGAGGCCTTGCGTTTCCTGTTCCACCTGGGGCAGCTCTCCCCAGTCTTCACGTGAGAAACTCAAGCTTTGATGACACAAGTTTTTCCGCCATTTAAGTACTTTGACCAGTGACCTATGGACAAATGTGTAATTCAGAAAAATTAATGTAGCCTAAACACATCTCATTCTCTTACAGCCTGGGGACTATAAAGTGAAAATGGAGCAACAAGAACCAGCAGATTCTCAAAATACCAAGCAGTCTATTATTTCAGAGGAGGTATACATTGATTTTTACTTCCCTTCTCCTTCGCCATATTAAGCTGAGTTTAAAAGAAATGTATAGACTATTTGCTGTTTCAAATGATTGCTTTTCATTCTTTTTTTTTTTTTTTTTGCGGTACGTGGGCCTCTCACTGTTGTGGCCTCTCCCGTTACGGAGCACAGGCTCCGGACGCGCAGACTCAGCGGCCATGGCTCACGGGCCCAGCCGCTCTGCGGCATGTGGGATCCTCCCGGACCGGGTCACGAACCCGTGTCCCCTGCATCAGCAGGCGGACTCTCAACCACTGCGCCTCCAGGGAAGCCCCTGTTTTTCATTCTTTAAGACAGGTTTTAAACACTGTTCCCGCTCCCTTTTTAGGACTCGGGCATTTTGCTCTTGTGTGGGAGCAGTGGTGTATCATTCTTAATTATATGTATTAGCGAAATTGAGGCTGTTTTTAAAGTGAGTTTTGACTGTTGATTTTTAAAATTCTCAATTTTTATTTTTTTCATTTATTTTTTATTGGAGTAGAGTTGATTTACAGTGTTGTGTTAATTTCTGCTTACAGCAAAGCGACTCAGTAATACACATATATACATTCTCTTTTATGTTCTCTTCCAGTATGGTTTATCCCAGGACATTGAATATAGTTACCTGTGCTATACAGTAGGACCTTATTGTTTCAATTTTTATTAAAAGTTTCTCTGGGTAGAAGAATAAATCTTGTGAGTTTTAGGGCTTAGACATTTCATCCCTAGGTATCACATCTTGGTTAGATATTTGTGGTCTCAATATGTGTGTTTAAGAAGAATAAAAACCTAAGTTGTTAGTTGTGGTCTAAATTCCAGAACTAATGTATGTCTTGTGTGTTATCCAGTTTACCTTTTAAAAAGTCTCTTCCTACAGGAACCATTGTAGTGGATAAACTTTAAATCCTTCATCTTTGGAACTCTGAGCTTGACACCTTTCTGGAATTCTTTTTTTTTTTTTTTTTTTAATTTTATTTATTTATTTATGGCTGTGTTGGGTCTTCGTTTCTGTGTGAGGGCTTTCTCTAGTTGCGGCAAGCGGGGGCCACTCTTCATCGTGGTGCGCGGGCCTCTCACTATCGCGGCCTCTCTTGTTGCGGAGCACAGGCTCCAGACGCGCAGGCTCAGTAATTGTGGCTCACGGCCTAGTTGCTCCGCGGCATGTGGGATCTTCCCAGACCAGGGCTCGAACCCGTGTCCCCTGCATTGTCAGGCAGATTCTCAACCACTGCGCCACCAGGGAAGCCCTGGAATTCTTTTTGATTTAAAAATCTTTCTGTGTTATCTGTGAACAGATCTGCTGATAATTATTAGGTTGCTGCTGGCGACAAGTGACAGATAGAATAGTAAGAAAAAAGCTACTTACTGCTTTATGTACACAGTGCACCTTTGTGCTCAGTCAGTATAGTCTGTAGGTAAGTTAGTCCTGGTAACCTAACCTTGGCATCCAGGCAAAACGATGCTGGGTGCCCCTCAGACTGGGTGGTAAACCCATGTGTCATGGGAAATGTAGTCATTGGCCGTGGTATCCCTGTATTCAGCTTTGCTGTGTAGTCATTGACAGTCAGATGCCACTGAGTTTTCACATCCTAAACACACACACGTGACTGGCACCCAGATCAGAGGAGAGACGGTTAGGAGCATCCCAAGAAACCCCTCCCTCCCTCCCTCATGCTCCCTTCTAGGTACCCCCGTCCTCCCCTCTCCCAAGAATTTGTCAACTCTCATTTCTTTTCACCTCTTCAGTCCTACCTCCAAAACTCCACAGGACAGCAGGCCCACCATCAGAAAAACAACTTTCAGTTCTTTAGACACAAAGAAAACTTGGACACAAATTTTGGGGAGGGAAGCGTGATCATTGAGAGCCACAAAAAGTTTGAAAGGAAAAATAACTAAATAAAAAACAGCTCAGCTTGAAAGTTTCCCAACTTACTATCTGATCTTTTAGTTAATTTCAGAAGGAAAATGGGTCAAGCTTGAAAGAACAACTTACAGAGATCCTACTGGTAAAACAAGGTAAAGTATTTTTTTCTTCTTTTTGTAAAATGCTGAGGATTTGGGTTCTCAGGGTCTCTATTTAGTGTTTAGCATAAACTTTGATATTTTCCTCACTGTAAACTCTGTCTTAAGTAAAGAATCTAGTTAAGCTGTTTTAACACCATTCTCCCAAGTAGATTAGGGTGAACCTAAACCTTTTGGGCCAAGCCTAATTTAGGCTAATAAAGCAGCAGAATAATTAACAGTACAGGTGACTTCCTTCTATTAAACCAGTTTTTGTCTCTGAATTAGAATTTAGGAGAAATTGCTACTGGGTTTGAGGTAAAACTTACAGGCTTACACCTTGCTCACGGAAATGAAAATTGGGGGGGAAAAAGTTTTGTAAAGCATTTCACACTGTGTACCAGTCGCCATAAAGACGTATGTGGGTGAGGGCCAGGAGGGAGTTCCTGGGGCCTGGCGCCCGCGGTGTCTGAGACTATGCTGAGAAAACTATTTGGGATCAGATTTATGCATGAAAAATGTTCATCATAAATTTAAAAGACAAATAAATTGAAATTCACCTCAACATCTTAAAAATAGAGAAATAATTGTTACAGTGTATTCATTTGTCAAAATCTAAGCAGCCGTCTCCACAGCAGATCACGAAGACAACCCAGCAGTATCAGAAAAGCTAATAAGCTGGTAACAAAATAGGATATTGGATATATGGTTTTTAAACCCTGCCAAATAATGTGTAAGAAAAGGCTAGAAGGAAAACTGTAGCAAAATATTAATGGCAGCTATGTGACTAGCCTTTTTCTTCTATTTTCCAACTTTTCTGTTTAGTAATTCTGTATATTATAAAAGAAAAAAATGTGCTAAACGTTTACATATGAAATACAAAAAAGGAGTAAAACAGAATGAGAAGATAGGAAAATGTAACTAAATTTAGTATCCAGGTTATATGATATAAATTCATTAACATAAAAACTCTATTTGCTAAGTGATCAAATGAGAATAAAGTTTCTTCGTAAGGAAATAAATACATCTATCGTCAGTGTGAAAGTACATGGACTTGCCAGTGATTTAAACAACTTTTGACTATACCTACTAAAGTAGCAAAAAACAGTAATAAGGTTCAATGTTGGAGAGCCATGGGGAACATTAAGATATTCATAGCACTGGTAAACCCAAAGTAAGAAAGCTAAATTTATTAATTCCTCAATTAATAAACAGGAAGGTCCTACTTTCTTACATTATGTAGCTGAAGTGACAGCTTTTAAAATCTAAGAAAGCTTACTTTGGGTAAACCCAAAGTAAGAAAGCTAACTGGTTTAACACACACTACGCCCCGTCCACAGAGTGGGAGGGGGTACCTGTTACGTGCAGTGAGCTGGGTGTGGTGAGGCCCGAGACTTGGGGAACACGACAGGTGCACACATACTTACACTTGTGAAAACGTAGCCAGAGCTTAGAGCCTAACCTACCATGACACAGCTTCGTTCTCCTTCCTGTAGAGTTAAGTTTATAACACAAAATAGAGCCCTTAACACTAGTTAGTGTGAAGAGTACGTGTTGGTTGGGGCCCATGTGGCTGTGCACCTGCCCCTGTCCTCTCTTCCTTCCAGCACTTCTTCATCAGGGATGTGCCTCGGAATCACTTGGGGATTTGTTTCCAAATACTCAGGATTCGGTCTCACCTCCGGAGAGTCTGCTTCAGTAGTTGGGAGTGGCCTCAGGTCTCCCAGACTCCACACTGTGTGGCCTGTTTACAGCACGGTCTTCCGCATCCGTCCATACGTAGGGCTGCCCTGCAGCCTCCGGAGAGCGCCTGTGTGAAACATTAACATTGCATACCTGAATGTCAAGCTTTGAAGAATGAATCTCAGTACTTTACAGTACTATTGCATGTACAGAACAGTTAAGTTGCAGCTAGAAAATCCTTTGTTCCATTGTCTCGTTCATGGAAGAGGGTATGGAATTGATTTGGGGAGAGTAAAGATGTGCCGGCTGTGTGCCCCTGTATTGACATTCAGGAGAGAATTGAGCTCCCCCTCTGTCACCCTGCCTACCTCTTGGAGTTGGTTGACTAGAGGGAAGAAAGTAAAACAGGCTTTCCTTATAACAAAGACTAAAAACGGAGTAACTCAACGAGAATCAGAATTCTAAAGCTACAAGAGGCTTTTAAGACAACAATCAGATGGACGTCTCTCCTCTCTGAGTCCCTCTGAGATGACTGGAGCTCTCGGGGGGCGCTCTCGTTCTACTGTTTCTTATAAATACGTACCTATTTTATGGCTCCATACTGCTTATTTAATTCAGCGTAACCACTATAATGATGCTCCTCTTTTTGCTTCCTTTATTCCTAGTGTGTTGGGGATGGGACCTTCAGTGCTTTTCCCAGCACTGTCTTCTTCAGTCTTTAGGACTCTAACCCTAGGAGGCAGCAGAGAGAACTGGGCCAGAAGGTGTTTCGTCACTTGCGAGTTACTGACTGATCAGAATGGCTTGTTGGTTGGCTTCTTGCTACTAACAGGAATGTGGGCAGCTGTGAGTCGTCCTGGTAGTCTGGTTGATTTTCACAGGTTCATTTTTGACATATTTGCACTTCAGAATTTGGGTGCAATACTAAAAGATCTACAGTTTACCGAAAGGTTTTTTTTTTTTTTAACCAGATTAAATTCTGACACTTTTTAATAGAAATGTGGCAAGGTCCAAGCCTCCAGGACAACCAGATAAAAAGTACGAGGTTTCCTCCGAGGAGCACCTCTTACCCTCAGTCTTACTGTAGGGAGACAGATGTCAGATATGGCTGCTTTGCTTTCTTTCTCCGGAGCCATCCAGATGTCTTCCTTTTTTTTTTTTGCGGTACGCGGGCCTCTCACTGTTGTGGCCTCTCCCGTTGCGGAGCGCAGGCTCAGCAGCCATGGCTCACGGGCGCAGCCGCTCCGCGGCATGTGGGATCCTCCCGGACCGGGGCACGAACCCGTGTGCCCTGCATCAGCAGGCGGACTCTCAACCACTGCGCCACCAGGGAAGCCCTGTCTTCCTTCTTTTAAACCAAAATTGTTTGCTTCTTTACTCCCATCTCTAACCGCTGCTTTTTTTCTGTTGAAGGGCTAAGAGTGAGGAGGAAATTCCCTCATGCGCCCTTCCCCCTTTAAACAACACGGTCGTTCCAGTAACTGGATTGTCAGTACCGGGTTCCCTGAAACAAATAGCTAGTCAGGAATAAAGCTGTGAGGGGGGACCAGGAGCCGCTCACCCCACTTGTTCTTTTAGGGACCATTTTCCCTTTAGACAGGATCTCACGCATGCAAAGCAGAGTACTTACCTAAATTTATTAATTCCTCAATTAATAAACAGGAAGGTCCTACTTTCTTACATTGTGTAGCTGAGGTGACAGCTTTTAAAATCTAAACTATAAATAAACGTCTCAATGGTTTACATTATGCAGGATATCATTTGGAATTTGCACAGGGGCTGGATTTGCACTGACTGCTTAATCGCCTTTAAAGCTGTGATCGCCCGCTGTGCTGCTCACGCAAATTTATGATCCAAACAGAAGTGTTTTGAGTAAATGATTTGAAAGCTGATTTGAAAGGCAGCTCAAGTGATGAGCAGGCCCTCTGTTTAGATGTAGAGAGTTAGATGTGGGAGGCAGTGGTTTTCTCTGATAATTTTTAGAGGCTGTGGGAAAGCACAGTTGGCTCTTTTTTTGATACAGATCTTTACTGCGTGGTGTTCCTGGCTGCTATCTTTAGCACATTTGCATGCTTTGCATCTGTAAGGTGCTGGTTATACACCCAAAACCTAAGAAGTCTCCTCTTGAGCGCTAATGCTTTTGTTTTTTCTTGTCTGCCTGAACAGAACTTGGGAAACTGTGAAACGGACAACGAGGAAAGGCCAGTCGGCTGATGGTATGAGTGCAAACCTGTTAGAACTCTCCCGAAAGGAAGTCCCACACAGGACTAGGAGACTGGGGGTAGGAGGGTTTTTTACTGTAACCAAGACCTCAGAGCAGGGTTATCTTCAAGTATGATCTTTTATCTTTAACTCTGGTGTTCTATTTTGCAACACTGTAACTAAATCAAGCTTTCTTTATCAATAACTTCCGGTTCCTGTTACCTAAGCTCAGAACAGTGTTTTTGAGGGGAAGATGTCATCATACTTAAGGCCAAACTTAAGTCAGTGTAATTTGAAGCCACATACTGTATCTAGATGTGTTATGACTTCTAGAAATCTTTTGCGTTCTGGTCAGAGGATCTGGGTGAGAGCCTTTCGTTTGGAAAACTTATTTGGCATGACTTGGCGCTTTCTGACTGCTTGCTTTTATAAGTTGATGAGGAAACGACTTAGGAAAAGACTGTTCATTCAGTTCACTTTCCCTTCCAGCCTGGATGCTTTGCCTGCAAAGATCCCAGAAAAAGTCCTGAAAACCACCTCTGGTCTAGGGGAAGTTGGGCAATAAGTCTTCCTTGTTTTTCCCTTTTTTCCATTTTGTTCTGTGTTCTGTTTTTCCTGGAAGTGGAGCAGCTGCCGCAGCTGCTGTGTTTTCCTACTGGGAAAGCGAGAGGAGCCGATGGTCCCCCTGGGCAGTTGTGTTTTCCAGAATCCAGTGGTTTTTCGTTTTGGTTTGGTTTGAAGCCCAAGTAAACTTGGGAGAAAGGGTCTTTTATCCTAAAACAATGAAGTTCAGTCTAGTTAGCATATACGACAAATGTTGGAACTTATTTGATTTATTGCTTAAAGGAAATCGAAGAGCACAGAGATCAATGTAACTTCGGCAGCGGCCTGGCTGCAGCAGGGTGAGAAATGATGTCTGTAGCGGTTCGTGTAGACCAAAATTTGTCCTGGACCGTGGGCTAAATGTTTTACTTCTAGTTTCAATTTTATTTTAAAGAAATTGTGGCAATAAAAACAAGCTTTTTATAAAAAGAAAAATTAAATAATACGGAAGTGTGATTATTTTTTCCTTGCTTTTTTTTAATGAGAATAACTTCCAAAGTTAACTGCCAGTATTGTAGCTTAAATTAACTTCCTATTGCTAATGGCAGATACAAGACAGATTTCAGCTGCAGCATTTCTTAAAATGTGGGCTTTTATCAATAGTTAGATTGCTGTAAACAAATTCCTGGCGTTCCTGAGCTTTCATTGGGGTTTCCTGGTTTTATTTCCTGCTGGCAGGTGTGGCGGTCATCCCCGTGCTGCAAAGAACCCTTCACTATGAATGCATCATTCTGGTGAAGCAGTTCCGACCCCCGATGGGGGGCTACTGCCTAGAATTCCCTGCCGGTGAGTAACTGAACACTGGGGAATAGAATGGCCCCTCAGGGACTGTTGGACTGGGCCAGGGCAGAGCCTGAGAACGGCAGAGCTTAGACATTGAACACCTTTTCATCTGTCCATGCGGTTTTAAGTAAAACAAAACCACTTCTGCAGTGAGGCACCTCCAGGCCACACTCCAGTGATCCTGTAATCCGTAGCGGTATCACAGCTCACCTTTCCAGGCCACCTGCCCTCCTCTTTGCAGCGTTCTTTCTAGCCTCTTTTGAGTCATTGGCTTTTCCTAATTTGTCAAGGTATTTCGTTTTCTATCACTAATGATCTGCCTCTGGCAAATTTACAGTAATAACTAGGCCTGGCTTTTAACTCCAGAAACTGTGAATGGGGAAGAACCATGATCCTCCTGTATGTATACAGGCCAAGGAAATCATCTTAATTTCAACTAGAATATTTTTTCAGTTGTACAGGAAGTATCTAGAATGCAGTGCATCCTTATAGCACTTAATTGGCTTGTTCCCATCTGAAGAGGTTAGATCTCAGTTATCATTAGTGGTTTAAGTTCTGTATTTTCAAAGTCCATCCCATAGTAACACATAAGTAACAGCTTTATTTTCTTTCTCACTTCCTTGCCATTTCACTGAAGAAATTAATAACTTTAAAAGTAATTGAGGGCTTCCCTGGTGGTCCAGTGATTAAGACTCTGAGCTTCCACTGCAGGGGGCACAGGTTCAATCCCTGGTCGGGAAACTAAGATCCCACATGCCGCTTGATGTGGCCCAAAAAAACAACAGAAAAGTAATTGAATAGCCCATGTTTCACTTTTTCTTTGCATCCTGTAAATTCCTTTCAGGAGAAAGGATCTGCGATGCTGCTGGCCTCCTCCCACTCGGCCCGTTTACTCCCTCCTCACAATGAACTAGTGTTACCCACAGTCCCCTCCCCCCTGCTTCCCTCCTTTCCGATCTTCTCCCTCCCAGGTGACGTTTATCCTAGCATTGCATTCCAGAGCCCTCCATATGGCCCTGAGGGAGGAAGGCAAGATGGGAAACACTGTCCCCAACTCGCATGTGAGGAAACAAAAAAAAGCACAGGCTTCCTGTGCTGTAGTCACATGACTAGTCTAAAACCGGGGCCAGTTGGCCACCACCAAGCCACTTACCCGCCCAGGAGATCCGTGCTGTACAACAAGCTTGATGCTGAGATGCTCACAAAAACATCTAGGTCTAAACACGAGGAACAGAACCTACTAAATCTGCCCAGGGGTGTTCTTTTGTCTTTAATTTTTCTATAAAAGATCAAAACCGGAATCAGTTTTATCTGCACGCCCACTTCTCCCAAACCTCTTGCTTGATTGTTCACACGTAGCTCGGCAACTTGTGTGTTAGAAGAAGGGGGCTCCCTGTCCCACCTCTCACATGACTGGGACTTGCAGGTCTCATCGATGACAACGAAAGCCCAGAAGCAGCTGCTCTTCGGGAGCTCGAGGAAGAAACTGGCTACAAGGGCGACGTTGCTGAATGTTCCCCAGGTTCGTGCTGCTTCCCATGTGTGTGCTTGGGGACAAACTCTTGAAAATTAGCCAAGCAGTTGATTGTTCTGGATGTGAAAGGGACGATTCTTTGGGTGTTCTTTATGGTCAGGGATTTATTTATTAGCTAATTCACTGAAGAGAAATCCTTGATGAGGGTTGGTCACCTGAGAGTGAACCTCCCTGCCCCATGAGAGCACGGCTGAGCAAAAAGGGCTGAAGTTGGAGAAGAATTATGAGATTAGGGTGCCTTTCGGGGTTCCCACATTCTAAGCTTTATTACGTACTCATCTCGTCCGTATGCCGTGCTCCTCACTAGAAGACTTTCTTGATGTGGTGAAAGGATATTACCGCATCTAACCCCTCAGATTTACCAAAATTTCCTCAGGAACTCTGGGGAAAATATGAGTACTAACTACACATGTGTTCTGCAGACCTACAGCGTGTATACTAAGGGAATAGGAGAAACCAGTTCCCCTGCGTAACTTCTACATAAACTATGGGTTACAAGCCCACTCTTCCTCCAAAGACATTTAAGTGATGAAACGAATGACACCTGACTAGTGTCTGGAAAGGTGATCTGCTGCTTCTCTCCCCAGCTGTCTGTATGGATCCAGGTTTGTCAAACTGTACCACACATATGGTAACCGTAACTATCAATGGAGACGATGCTGAAAACGTAAGGCCTAAGCCAAAGCCAGGTAAGCACGTGTTGGCTGCGTTTACAGTGGTTGCGTTGTATTAAATTTCTTTTAACTTGCTGCTAGTTTGATTTTTGTTAATAGAATAATGGTCTTTCAGAGATGCTTCATTGGTACTCTTGGCTATTTTCCTAATCTTATGTATTTCAGCATTTTTCTCTTAGCACTTCATTGATTTTGGTGCTTTCTTTATATAAAATGTGCAATTACACATTTCCATACCTTCTATATGGAGTTTATTCCCGCTTAGTAATAAGGACTACAGGCCTTAAATCATAAACAGTGAAAATCTTCGAAATCACTCTGATTTCTGTCTCCATCAATATTGTAAGAATGGCAGAAGTGCTACAGCACAGCACCATGTTAACTGTTTTTGTTGAGTTCCATATTTAGTGAAGCTTTGGGGAAATTCTTTGCTCCACGTTTCTTAGCAAGTTTGGATTCAGAGGCTTTAATGCCTCTGTCGGTTCCATGTGCTCTCGCAGCCCCACTAAAAGGTGGTGGTGACACAGACACCACCGTAAATCATGTGTTGGAGTGGAGGTCTTCCATTTCCCGTCCCTTTTAGTTGTTCCCAGTGTTCAGTTTCCCACTGCAGCTAATTTTAAATGCTCAGTTTTCAAACTAGCGAATATAACATGCTGATGAAGAGTTTGGCAGTTCCTCAGAGAGTTAAACATGGAATTAGCAGGTGACCCAGCAATTCCACTCCTAGGTAAATACCCAGAAGAACTGAAAGCAGGGCCTCAAACAGATAATTGGATACCAATGTTCATTCAGCATCATTCACAATACCCAAAAGGTGCAACAACCCAAGTGTCCATTAACAGATGGATAAACAAAATGTGGCCTATTCTTACAATGGAATATGATTCAGCCATAAAGCAACGAGGCATGCTGATACATGAAGCTTGAAAACATCTTGCTCAGTGAAATTAAGCCAGACACAGGAGGGCAGATGTTGTGTGATTCCACAAATGTGAGATACCTAAAATCGCTACATTCATAGAGACAGAAGGTAGAATAGAGGTCACCGAGGATAGGGAATTCTTGTTCAGCGGGTACCACCTTTCTGTTTTGGATGATGAAAAAGTTCTGGAGATGGCGTAGTGCTGATGATTGCACAACAATGTGACTGTATTTAATGCCACTGAATTTGTACTTTCAAAAATGGTTGAATTGGTAAATTTTATGTTATGTATATTTTAACAAAGTTTAAAAATACATATATGCATATCACAGAATATGCTTTAAACTTGGCCATTAAAACATTTGATTTGGAGAACAATAACTTTGTACTGTTGGAATTGTTTTACCACGTGTATAAATTAAATTAGTAGAGACCCAGGTTTCTGTTAAACTCTTATAGCCTTTTTGATAACGTCTTGCACAAAAGCCTTGCAGCGTTTGACCATTCCGGGCCTTGCTGAGATGTCCCCCTTCTGTTTGTTTTCAGGAGATGGAGGTACGTGTCCCGCTCGGGGGCTGGCCTTGAGTGCCGTGTGGTGCAGCGGGAGCGGCCATGGCATTGTGAGTTGCTCAGTTGGGCTCGCCTGGTGTCCGGCTTTATTTTCACTTGCACTTTGTTTGTTTAGAATTTGTGGAAGTGATTTCCTTACCAAAGAATGACCTGCTGAAGAGAATTGATGGTAAGCATTCTTGATCACCCCACTTTCTGTTTTCCCCATCCCCACCAACGGGGTACTAAATATAATTCTATTTCTTCCTCATTAAACTCAAATACCTAGAAACTGTTATAAGACTGCAGTTGACCTACATAATAAGTTTCCTTTCCAGGTGGCACAGAGTTTGAAAATAAGAGCAAAACATTCCATGTCAAGTGAAAGCTTTCATTAGGGGCTTTTTTAATTCTACAGAACAGTCAAGATATAGGCCTGCTGATTAGCCAAAACTATTCTATACCTTCAGTCTTTAACCCCTGCCATGCAAAGGTATAGTAAATAATCTCTTAACTGATCCTCAAATATGCCAGTATGTTGGACGGTTCTTTGTGTGGGGTCTAAGTTA
This sequence comes from Tursiops truncatus, assembly GCF_011762595.2. Lineage (NCBI taxonomy): Eukaryota > Metazoa > Chordata > Mammalia > Artiodactyla > Delphinidae > Tursiops > Tursiops truncatus. Next base: position 156,586,478 of record NC_047035.1, on the reverse strand, counting down.
AAGATTTTAACAAATGTTTAGGCATCTAATATATACGCAGTGTGATAAGCTGATATAATGAACTAACTAGCAGCGTGCCCCTTAGTAAACTACTTGTCATGTAGCTACATGTGGTTCCCAGTCAGCCCATCTCATAGGACTTTGTAAAAATTAGTCAGGTTCCATGGACCGATGTCCTCCAGTAACCCTACACAAGGAGATACTGCAAAAGACGTGGCAGGGCCTTCAGGGGCTCCTCTGCCAGCTGGGTTCGTCTCCAGTCACTCATGACAAAGAAGTGGGTGATCTCCTAATTTGAATACTCTTAAGTTTTTATTTCAAAAATTAACTTGAAGCATTGTTTGACCTGAAGCTTTGGGAGCAGTCTCTTCCTTCCTCCCGTGAGTACCAGTGGCGTACAGTTTTATTTCTGACGTCTGTGTTTGAAAAGTCAAGGGGATCTTTCAAAAACTGCTGGGATTTCAGGTTCCCAGACAGACAGCCTCCATCCCTACGTTACCTTTTTATAGACCAGACCTAAGGTAGAAACCACCTTAGGATCCCAGGGTCAGAGTTAGAAGTGCTCGTCGTGAGGAGATGCAGTGATTTGAGGTGTTTACTCGGGGAGAGCCACGGCCACCCGTCACAGCACAACTCTGAGGCCAACAGGCCTGGCTGGATTGAGGCTCAGTCAACCGTGTGTTAGTTACAGCTCAGAACAGGCTCCTAGCTCTTCTCATTAAACGGGAACAGTAGGACAGCCCCTACCTCTGAGGAGGCAGGAGTAAAATTAAATGGGATAACGGTGACACACAAATGCTTGAAGGTTATGTGCTATTGTTTTTATTTTTTGTATTAGAAAAATGTCCTTTTAAAAAAAATTCCTTCCTTCTCCTTTCCAGTAACTTCCCTTCCAGCCTTAAAAGAGGGGCGAAAATAGGGAGGTAGAAGGATCTATATATATAGGAAGAGGGAGGGGCAAAGAAACAGTGTTCCTGGCTTTACTAGCATCACAGTATAGTAATCAAATTATTTATTCCACACGTACCATTTGAGGAGTAGGAAGGCACGTGGAGTTCAGTTTTCTATGAAGAATAGCTTTTAGCACTCGCCCAGCACCTACTGGCACAGATGAGCAGGACAGAACCCTGTCTTTGAGGGTCAAACCGACTCTGAGCTTGTTCCTAAACAAGTGGCTGGGAAACAAGGGGCAGATTGGAAATCTGGGGGCCTCCACCTGAGTAAAACAGAAGTTCTCACGAAAGGCCCTTGTGGTCAGATTCAGAGACCTCATCCAGTCCATCCGAGCACACAGCTGAACTTGCACATGGAACCTGTGTGTCCCTGACAGTGGAGAGGATGGATGAATCATCACTGTGTAGTTCAGCGCAACAAAGCCCTGTAGTGAGCAATCTATGAAGTAACAGTTGGATCTATAAACTTAAAGCTTTGCTGTTTAAAACACAGAATCATCACCTGGTATATGTGCTCTTCTGTCTTTAACTTTTTCTTGTTCTTAATCTCATGCTGGAAACGTAGTCCTGCTTTTACATCCTTTATTCTTCTGCTAGAGTAAGATCCTTGAAGGCAGGAAACGTCTTGTTCATCACTATACCACCAGCATCTAGCACAGGAACTGGCACATAGTAGCCGCTCAGTAAACACTGATTGGCTGATAAGGGGTATTATCCGTTATCAACTTCATTATCTGACTTGTATTCTTCACCTCCTCTAGATCTGGTAGCTAATGAACGTCTGACAGTGGACGCCAGAGTCTATTCCTACGCTCTGGCGCTGAAACATGCAAACACGAAGCCGCTTGAAGAGCCCTTCCTGAAGTTTTAAGGCCAAAGGACAGTCGCCTTGTTTCTGTAACCAGGACACAGGCCTCCTTCATTAAGACTTTGTATTCAGCTTAGTTTCAATGGAGATTTGAAATTAGTTTTTTTCATAAAATAAAAGCACAGAATGCATGTGGTGGTATGGAATTGTAATTACAGGTAGATTATAGACTTCATTTAAATGCTAGACTCCACAGCTAATATTAAAGAACAACAACATAAATGCAGGTAATGTTTAATCCAGCTTTTAAAAAAGAAAGCTCAGCTGTTAACTTTTCTACTCTAATCCAGGAGATACGGTATTTTCATAGGAAAATAGCCCTGAATTCCAATTAGGTCAACGCTTCCAAACCCCACTGAAAAATATGTAGTGAGGTATGCAAACAACCGTTTACAGCATTAGAGTTTTTTTAACAGACAGACCTATATAGGGACTTTCTTGGCCTCTCCTAATTATCTGCTATATGGAATTAATCTGCATAGCACAGGATATAAAAGAGAATAACATTCGTAATAAGCAAATGTTTCCAGTTAGCTAGTGTCCTTATAGCCATCTAACTACTGGAGGGTGACCAGCTCTTATGTAATGAAAAACGGTCGATTCATTCACGTACCAAGGTTCAGAGGCTAATGAAAATACAGGGCCCTTCCCTCAAGCACGTGTATATACTTCAGAATCTCTTTTCCTATCCTTACCTCAAAAAGTACTTGAAGTTTCTAAAAACCAAGCCCATAGTAATAAGATTTATATGGTTTGGGGCACTGTCTTCGTGTTAAACCGTGAGTATAGCCAGCACAGTTAGCAAGGACCAGAAACCCAATACAAGCTTCTTTAAAGGAAAATATGGATTGTTTCCGGCTCATGCCGTGCCCAAACTTCCCCTGCCCCCAATCCTCAAGGTCCACCGATGTCACCGGCCATTTTCTTACCTCTTGAGCGTGGCTGTTGTGTGGACTTCTGTAGCCTCAGGGGCTCCAGGATTACTGCCTCTTTGGTGTAGAGGTCTCTGGATGGTTCTCATTGGCTACCCCTAAGTCATGTTTCCAGCCCTGGACCAGGGGTTAGCCAGGCCCCTCAGAGCCAGATAAGATCAGGGGACTAATGCCAAAAAGTACAAGTACAAGTACAGTCTGCTTGTCTGCAGGTTCACTGACTTCCCTAGAGATATTTTTATAAGCAAAAATAGATCTTTATATTGTACTTCCTAAAAAGAATGGAAAGAATCATGCAACTAGAGAACTGTATAGATGAAGTCTACTCTCCCTGTGAATACTATGAAAATTTAGCCCCAACTAGTTGCTCTAATAGTAGCCTTCCCCTGTACCTCTTAAATCCTTATTTTTAATCATGGGCATCATGATTCTCCAGGGACTGTAATCCTCTTCCCTGAGCACCCAAGGCCCTCGTTACTGCTCTTCATCAAAATCAAGAGACGCCAAAGCATACAGAGAATGCACAGGCTCAAGCACACAGAACTAGTCTCCAAACAGCCTCTAACTCTTGCAAAACCACTCCCCATGCCAACTGATAAAGCTACACAATGCTGATGGAGGACAGAGATTTGTAACCCCTGCCTGTCTTTTCTGCCTTCTTCTTTTCCTGAGTGCAGTTCAGAAATGACATCTAAATCCTAGAACATCGCCTAATGCAGTTTATGTTCTCTGCAAATATCAAAGGTTATGCTTTGGAAATTCGGTCAGTTTGAGAACTGGCAGTCTGGATGCTTTCACTGGCTGGCCCTATTAGTGTATCAGTATTTAAACGTTGAAGGTTTATTAGTGCTTTTTTGAAGGTTTATTATTAAAAGCTGTATGTCCACCTTCTTTGGGGAAAAAGAGCTGTAACACTGGGTTGTATTTCCATGGTAACAGTGGTCTGAGGCCCTCAGGAGATGCTCTCCAGTGGACATGGCGACTCTCCTGCCTGCCTGTATTTCCTCTGCCTTCCTCCTGAAGTTAGTTGGCTTTGTGATCCTAAGCTAAATAAGATACACGTCCTGCACTAAGAAAGTAAACAACGATAGAAAACCATATGAATGAGAAGGACTTCTTTGAAAAATTAAGTTTGATCTTTTTGGGCAATAAAGCACATACTTTGAAAAATGAATTAGGGAATTCCCTGGCGGTTTAGTGGTTAGGACTCTGTTTTCACTATGAAGGATTCCTGGTCGGGGAGCTAAGATCCCATAAGCCATGCAGCACAGCGCCCCCCCCCCCCCCCAAAAAAAAGAGTCATTTATAAAGAACTGTGCTATAGCAAATGGAGGCTGGGATATTGTGACCATTTTTTTTTCTAGTCTTTCCAAATGTTAGTCACAAAACTGAGCACCCTTTTGTTGGCCACTCACTGTCCCTCAATATTTTTAGGATTAAACTAATACATTTGCAATAGATATCTCAGGATGAATTCTGTATGAATATAATGAACCTATATAATCTTAGAAATCATTTAATACCAGATTTTATTTTTCCAACACAACCAAAAGTTTTATTAAATAAAATTTTATTGTCTACTGTTTACACTCATGTTGCTGCTATAAAGTACAACAACATATACAGATTCCTAGCATGAATTACTCATTGTTCACCCCCACTGAACTACAGACATTGCTTGAGAATTAGATCTTTGCTTTAGGGATTAAAAAAAAAAAACTGGGGTATAGTATCTTGAAGAGTATTCTCAAGTGACGTGTTGGAATTCCAAGGCATAGCCGATACAGTAAAACAGCACCGACTGTGCTGTCCCTGGGAGGAAAGGGGAATGGAAAACAGGCAGAGTAATTATAAGCAGTTGTTTCTGGTGACAGATTTGACTCTGAAAGCTTGATTCTGCTCATCTGGGCTAAGTGGCTGCTTTGAGGAGGAACAAATAAAATGGGGGAGGGTGGGAATGTGGATACTATGAGTTAAAAAAGTATAAAAAGTAATTATATCTAAAATATAGATTAGATATAAATGATCCAGAACTCATTAAATAAGCTCAAAAATACTGGAAAGTGGCAATCTGAACTGCATTTATTTTTAAACAAGTGGGGGGAATACTGAGTGTCCTGAATGTTGTGTGCAAAACTGATCCACGTCACCATCTCACCGTCACAACCGAACATGGCAAGGCAGGTACATTGGTTTCCAGCATCACAGGCAACACTGCATGTAGGTTTTTTAATGAATAATGTAAACTTTAATGTTAAGGCAGCTGGTACTAATGCTGCACACAGGCTTAGCTCCGTGCCCATTTCAGGAATGAGACGGTCAACACTTGAAAACAAACTGTGAGAGAAGAAAAGGGGAGCCAGCATTATCTGACAAAAACAATGAGTCAAAATATTTTCCCTTTCACACACACAAAAATACTGGAACATTTAGAAAAACAAAGCACCCATCCCGCCAACTTCAGCCTGTTCCTTAACAAATATTTCAAAATACTGATAAATAATGGTGACTGCAAGCAGAATTCCAGTGCCCGAGCCAATGGCCCCGAGGAAGTCGGCCAACACCGACAGGGCGCCGATGCACAAGCCCCCAAACGCAGCCGCCGTGGGGATGTACCTGGAAGACAAAACCCCAAGTCAGGCAGGGGAGGCCCACAGGAAGGGGCAGCAGGAAGCAGCAGTAACAGGCAGAAGAAAATTGAACTAACGCGCCAGGGAACTGTCCGCAGTACTGACGATTCGTCCAGGGCTGTGCACAGTTATGTGTTGATGAAAATGATGAAAGGAATGATCTGACTCAAGAAATGATCTGATTTCAAGAAACCAGTTAATAGCCAAGAAAGGCAATACATGATTTTTACAGCAGAAGAGGAGAATCCTCAACTGTGATTTAAGTATTGGAATGTTTAATATTGTTTGTAAGTGGGTAACCTTTAGTTCCCTCTCGTAGATGAAGAGTAAATATCAAAATGCTTTCTAAGTATCAAATTTATGTGACAAGATTTGGATGACCCTATTCAATAGTAATTCAACCTTGGCCACATGTTAATATCACCTGGAGAACTGTTAAAAATAATGGGATTGTATTTAAAATACTCCAGAGGGGGAAAAAAGATGGGGGCGAGGGACCATGGATGGGGAAGACAGTAGATGAAACAAGAATGGGAGAAGGATAACGACTAAAGCTGGATACAGTTGAACGCAGGGGTTCATTATACCACTCTGCAATCTATTCCATGTTGTAAATAAAAAGTTTAAAATACCAATGCCTTTTCAACAAATGGTTCTGGAACACTTGGCTATCCACATGGAAAAGAAGGAATCTGGACCCCTATCTCACATGAAACAAAAATGAGCTCAGAGTTGTCACAGACCTAAACATAAGAGGATTAATCTTTGTGACCCTGGCTTCTTAGATACAATACCAAAAACAGCACAAAGAAACCAAAGAAGAAATAGAAAAACTGAATATCAAAATTAAAAATTTGTGCATCAAAGGACACCATCAAGAAAGTGAAAAGACAACCCACAGAATGGGACAAAATATTTGCAAATCATTTACCTGATGAGATACATCCAAAATATTTTTTTTACCCTTATAAACAGTAATAAAAAGACAACCCAATTAGAAATTTTAAATGAGCAAAAGAAGAGACATTTCTCCAAAGAACATATTTGAACGGCTAATTAACACATGAGAAGATGCTTAACATCATTACTCATCAGGGAGACGCAAATCAAAACCACAATGAAAAGGGAAAAACCACAATGAGACACCACTTCATACCTACTAGGTGGCTAAAATCAAAACAAGAATTAGTGCTGGTGAGGACGTGCAGCAGCTCCAGACACTGCAGCTGGATGCAGAATGGGGCAGCTGCTCTGGAGAAGGGTCTGGCAGTTCCTCAACACGTTCAACACAGTTACTACCCAACCCAATAGTTCCACTCTGAGAGGAATGAAAACATATGTCCACACAAAAGCTGAACAAGTACGTTCACAACAGCATTATTCACGACAGCCAAAAAGTGGAAACAACCAAAATTTCCATCAACTGATGAATGGATAGACAAAACATGGTACATCCATACAAGGGAATATTATTCACGAATAATGAATGAACCCCAAAAACATTATGCTACGTGAAAAAGACAGTCACAAAGGATCACATATAACTCCATTTATATGAAATGTCCAGAACAGGCAAATCTACAGACACTAGATAAAAAGCCTGGGGCTGGGAGGTGGGAGGGTGGGTAGGAATGGAGAATAACTAATAGGTACAAGGTTTCTTTCCAGGTGATGAAAATGTTTTAAAAATTATATTGTAATGATTACACACTCAGAATATACTAAAAACAAAACCCCACTAAACTGTATATTTCAAATGAGTAAATTACATGATATGTGAATTATATCTCAATAAACTGTTATCAAAAAACAAAAAACGGGGGTTTCCCTGGTGGCGCAGTGGTTGAGAGTCCGCCTGCCGATGCAGGGGACACGGGTTCGTGCCCCGGTCTGGGAAGATCCCACATGCCGCGGAGCAGCTAGGCCCGTGAGCCATGGCCGTTGAGCCTGCGCGTCCGGAGCCTGTGCTCCGCAATGGGAGAGGCCACAACAGTGAGAGGCCTGCGTACAAAACAAAAACAAAAACAAAAAACTGATGCCTGGGACCCACCTCAGACCAGATAAATCACAATTCCTAGAGGCGGGATATCAGTATTTTTTAAAAGCTCCCAGGTGGTTTTAAGTGCAGCCAGACGAGGACCTCTGACCTACAGCATTTTAACACTGGGCTGAGCAGTGAAGGGAACATAATTTCAATTAAAATAATAATTTAGGTGTCAATTCTGATGTGGAGAACAATTCACTTTTGTGTTAAATTTTGGTTCTTTTGTGTTAAGTAGAAGAAAAGTGCTTCAAATATGAATTTAAATAACATCTGAGAACAAATGATAGATTGAAAAACCAAGAACACGTGTGTGTGTGTAACACATTCTCTCTCTCTCCTATCCAAGACTGAGTCTAATGGCCTTCCTTACCTATTAAGCTCATGAACCATAGAGGTATCCCTGTGGCCTCTCATTACCATTTGCTGTTCTTTAAGCTGTTTAGCTACCTGCAAAGAGAAAAACAACTTTTAAAATCAAACTCTATTTCACTGTTTACTACTAGGTTCTGTGTGAAGTGCTCTCCACAGAAAATACAGGAAGACTGAAGTAGACACTGTCATATCATAATATTCCCTGAGGCTACAATGCTGCACAACCACATTATCCATACCTTAAGCCAGGGTTTCTCAATCTTTCCTTAATTATCACCTCCCTAAAGAGAAATTAAATACTAAGGAATAAGACTTTGTCGGGTAGAGTTGAGCTTTGGATGGTCACAAACCGTTGTAAAATCTAAGAATTTTTCACTTTCCAGGAACTACCTGTAGTTTTTAACTCCCTGGGGATGACATTACCTCATTAAGAATGTATGAATTTGAGTTTAAAATTACAAAAGTAATTAAGTGTATCAATTACCATTTGACACCTAAAAATTATGAATTTTTTTTTTCATTTTCAAACAAACCAAATACTTACATCTTTGGCTGAGGAACCAGACACCTCTATCCATGTCTTAGAAAAGAATGCACATGATCCCAACATGAAGATGATATAAACAACCACATGGACAGGATCCTCAAATATGGCGCCCATGGACTCAGGAGGAGAAAGGTAGTAACAAAGGCCCCCCACTGGGTAAGAACGAGCAGGTCCTCCCCCACTGACGTCCTATAGAACAAGAATAAAAAGCACAAATGGTCACATTTCTGTGACTTCAAACTCCTCAAAAATTATGATGATGTTTTAAGCTCAAAGCACCTACAGCTAATGATTCTATGTAACTTAAAGGATTTACTTTTGTGTCTGATATCTTCACCCTTACAAAATTATATAGTGAGTAAAAAAAAAATTATATAGTGAGTGTCTATTACATAAGACATTGTGAATATATTAACAGAAGAGCAATTTTTAAAAAAAATTATAATACTTCTACAAGAAGAATCTTCTCTTCCTGAAGACAGGAATAGATCACATCGATCTCTGATAACATTTAGAGTCAGAAATTTTCTGAACTATGTAAGAGTACATACATATTCTTTCACTTCAAGGTATGCTATTAAGAATGCAATCAACTGAAATATTAACAGAAGACTAACGACTCACTACCTAAACTTTATATGATTTGTATATTGTAAAGAGTAGTCTTTTAATAAGTATAAAGGGATTTTTTAATCCACACAAACATTTAAGAATTTTTATAGTAAAAGAAATGGGAATAACATGTATTTGCTCATATTAAATAGAAGTTCTGGGCATAGATGGTGGGAAAGCAATTTTTGGATGCAATGATTAAAATGTCTGGTTCCTGAATTTACAATTTCCAAATGATTCATTTACTGTGCCCCTAGAATCACTGATTCTAAATCAAAAGCCCTGACAAATTAAACTTCCCAATAGCTCTCTCACTTTAAAAAAAAATCTCATTAAGATCACAACACAATCTATACAACCACTCAGTGCATTTATTACTGTGAAATTATCATAGTAATAATGACTGCCAGATTATTAGCTCATGAGGGGAGGGACAGTCCCTCCCCTCACCACAGGCAATCCAATTTCTGTTAAATGAATGGAAAAGGAGTCCAGCTGACCCTTGAACGAGGGGGTTAGGGCACCAACCCTCCATGAAGTCGAAATCCACATATAAGTTATTGTTACTCCTCCGTGTACACGGCTCCTCCGTATCCGCAGTTCTGCATTGCAGGATTCAACCTGCTGCAGACCATGCAGTACTGAAGTGTTTACTACTGAAAACAACCTGCGTCTAAATGAACCCGTACAGCTCAAACCCATGTTCAAGGGTCAACTATTCTGGATAAAGGGAATCATACTTCCTTCAACTGCCTTTCAAGAATTACTGTTTCATCCTATTAAACTTTACATTTTAAAAATGGCCTTCAGTAAATGCAGAAAGATACGTCGCTACAACTTACAATACAAAAGGTAGCACGTTAAGACAAATGCATAGAATAAGCACCGTATTTCAGGAATGACTAAAAAAATAGTTCTTTGGGGGAATACAAATTCTAGAATTACATATTCTGAAAACAATAAAGGCTCTTACTCTTCTCTAATTCTGTAGTTTTAAGGGGGAAAAAACACTCCTTGGTCAGGTGAAAATTTAAACCAGTCAAAATTCAATCCTGGACTTCCCTTGTGGCCCAATGGTTAAGAATCTGCCTGCCAGTGCATGGGACATGAGTTTGATCCCTGGTCCGGGAAGATCCCACATGCTGCGGAGCAACTAAGCCCGTGTGCCACAACTACTAAGCCTGCACTCTAGAGCTCACGCGCCGCAACTACTGAAGCCCGCACGCTCTAGGACCCACGTGCCGCAACTACTGAGCCACATGCTGCAACTACTGAAGCCGGTGTGCCTAGAGCCCGGGCTCCGCAACAAGAGAAGCCACCAAAATGAGAAGTCTGCGCGCCGCAACTAGAGAAAGCCCATCCCGTGCGCAGCAACGAAGACCCAACGCAGCCAAAAAAAAAAAATTCAATCCTACAATAACTCACACCTCAATCACAATGTGGCTGGATTGCTTTAGGAGCTATGATGAAAATCTAAAAGAGGAAGGCAGAATTTACTGGATTCCATTTCTAGCAACTGTTCTCTCTTCAATATAGTTATTATGTGCCTTTCTTATTTACTGCCATTTGGGCCGTGAAAAATGGCGGGGGAGGCAGGAGAGGATGATTTCGGTATCCTATATAATCAGCAGATAGCTTCTTGGAAAAAACCATTATTCTAGACAATAGAGGAATAAGATTACAAAACAGGGAATCACTTTCATAAGAGCAACTGTGATTTTAACCTAAAAGGTCACTCAAACAAGATGTGAAAATGCTTCCTAGACGTAAAATAGTACAGTACTCGGCCAATCTTAGTTTTACAATGCTTACAGTTTTACAACTCTTCCAAATAAATGATAAACTGGGCTACAGGTAAATGAATCTGGAAGTGTTATATATAGCAACTGCTTCAATTATGGCTCATCTCTTTCAGTTAAAAGCATGAAATGCAAATTACAATAAATTTGAATACTTAGAATAAATAATGAAATACTCACAGCCCACTGTCCTAGTAAATTTACTAAAAAGTTGCCACTAAATCGAACTGACAGCATCTGGGAAATAACATACAGGTTGGACACCAGGGCCGACTGCAGGATGATGGGGATGTTGGAGGTGTAGAAGAGCTTGATGGGGTAGCTGCTGTACTGCCCTCGGTACCGGGCCGACTTAATGGGCAGGTCCACACGAAATCCCTGAAAAAGGAAGCTTAGGAGTGAGGCGGAGAGGCTGCACGTACCACGACTCCAGACGAGGCAAACAGTCACAGGAGGGACTTTGCAAAGACAATGCTAACAAACTTTCCCTTCCACAGAGACACACAGAAATAGAAATCCTTTTCTACTTCATAATTGCTAAAATTTTGCACCTCAGAGTCTAAACGATGGAATTATTTGCCTAACTAGATTTTGAAACACTGACTTAGCTGCTAACATTTCAAATGGTATTCTCCTCTTTAAGAGCAAAATAAAAATCCACACTCCACTTAACTTCAGCGAAGAAAGTATACTTACCTGAAAATATATAACAACAGCAAACACGAAAACTGTAGCAATGAGGTTCATGAGATTGGGTAAATTCTGACGATAGAAAGCCTCCCTTAGAGCTCGAACTTTGTCTGTCCTGGTGGCCAGTAAATGAAAGAGAGCTATGACTGCACCCTCAAACTCGGTACCTGATAAATCAAGATAGAAATCGGCTGTAGCTTCATTACCCAAAGTTGTCCCAAAAGTCAAAAACAAATAACCTTGAAGCTCCAGTACAAGGCAGAAAATATGAGTCCAGATAATTCATCTATGTTTATGATACAGCCATGTGTGGAGCTTCTAAAAAATATTTACATCATTGAGGCAAATATGTCTTTTTTTTCATAAATCTTAAGTTTTCTCAAGAGACTATTCTTGATGAAAACAAAGTAGAATAAACCAAAGCAAATATTTAGTTCATAATGATTTGCCTCACCTTTACTTTAGGGAAGGGAAAAGAACATTCAGAGGTGGGGTGGGGGGAGATGGGGAAAAGAAGCAGCAAAGCAGAATAAAGATGTCAGAGTTGAAAGACAGACATTACTCTACCAAGCTTGCCTTTAATTCATTTTACTAAGTATATTAATAAACCATCACCGCTTTTTTCTTAAGGCTGGGACCAGGTTAGATGTTAACCATTACAAATCTTGGATGGCATTTGAGAGAAGTGGAGATGGGTAAGGGGAAACACAATGAAATATTTCATAATTTAGGTGCTATTACAAAGCCAAGGAGAACAGCAGCAAAAGTACTAGTACTCCCTGATGATGCAATAAATGATGTTTTTTTAATCTGAAATCCACTACCTTTTTATCCCTCGAGGAATGCTGAAATCAGTCAAAATCAATGACTTCTGCAACAATGGCTTAGGCAAATAAAATTTTTTAAATGTTTGCAACCACTGAAATTTTAAATGAGCAGAGGCTAAATTTTAGATACTATTCTTTCTGAAGCAACAGTTCATACTCCACCAATCTCTGCTTATCAGCTTTGGAACACCTGACATCCGCCGTCGCCTGGGACAGCAAACCAGGGCGTCTGTCGGCAGTCCCGCTCCACCACCTCGTGCTCCTCTCAGCACACACCCGGCCAAACCCGTGCAGTTGCGTCCCTGTGCGTTGTACCTCTGCCAGTGTTAATGGTAGTGGGACTAAAGGCCTTCCAGACAATGGTTTCACAGATGTTGGTGGCAATAAAGAGGGAAATCCCAGACCCCAAGCCGTAACCCTTCTGTAGCAGCTCATCTAACAGCAGCACAATCAAACCAGCAACAAACAACTGTGGGGAAAGAAATGCAAGTAAGCTGAAGCAAGAATAAACTCAGAAAGGGGCAGTGAACACCACTGACTACTTTCAAAGTACAGGCATTTTCAACACTAAAACATAGTCGATGCAGTATCACTATTATGACACCCTGCATCTAACCCGATTTAGTTTCATCAGAAGCCAATTCTGAAAATGAGAGGACTGGAAATGTTGTTACATTATAAAGCAGGCACTTTGACTTTTAAAGTATATTTATATTTCTCTTATAATGTTTAAATAAGACCTATTGAAAAGCACCCTAAAACAAAAATGTTCACAAAGTTGTAGCATTTATGACAGCAAGAAACTGAAAAGCATTCCAAATAGCTTCAAGTAAGTAAAAGACCAAATGAATTATGACACAGTAACAAGATGCAATTTTATAGGCCATTAAAGGAAAAGCATGTGAACTATGCAGATACATTTTTAAGTATTATAGATTTTATATATGTGTATTATATATAAAATATACAATAGAATAAGTCAAAAAGTAGAGCACAAATATGTACACAGATTATAACAATGTAAAAATGCATTCAATACATACAGTGACAAAAACTGAATATAAATCTGAAAACAATTAAGGGTTCACCAGGTTCTTAAGTTCATGATTTTTTTTTTTAAAAAAGAAAGCATACTAACTTTATGTGAAATTGAAAATTCTTAATTTTCCTCTTGGAGAAAACATCAATAAAAGTATGTATCAATTAGAAATAATCCATAGCTTTACAAGTGACCTTTTTGGTCATGTGACTCCTTCCCCACACTTCAGTAACCTAATCAAGGGGGGAAGAAAATGTGCTTCTAGGCCCCCAATCTCACACCTGTCCCCACTTCAAAGACACCCTCCTACAGACATGAGATGCTCCTTCCATTCCTCCCAGCTCTGAAGCCTCCCACCCTCGTTCCTTACTCAGTTCACCCAATATCCCTGTTAAGAAGAGAAAACTACAGTACACTATTTGAAGCATGCTTACCTTACCGTGTTTTTTCTTTTCCTTAACTGTCATTTCAATGGCTGTACAGAGCCTAACTTGTCTGTTTACAATCTTTAAATTTGAATTTCAATGGACTGTAAAAAAGGTAAAATTCTCAAAACTCCTAAGAGAGCTCACAAATTCTTTACTGTTTGAAAACCAACTTTACCAATTTGACAAGATAAAAGACAAGTTAGGACTTAACTACTGAGATTTTATTTTGACCACAGTTATGTAACAAGTACATACTCCCCATCAGAAATACAGAAGCCCACCCTCTACAGGGCATGATAGCTGTCCACAAACCATCAGCCAACCAGTGTTTTCATGGACTTCTAATTAAATGACCTGTCCAAGGTCACACAGGCAGCTCTGAAACAACGATAATTCTCCAAACCCCTGTTCACACCAATGTCCATCAGACTAGAGGGTGATTCATTTATATGTGGTGAAAATCAAACTCGTGCTTCTCTAACTGGACAAAGGAATTACAGAGAAACCTAAATGAGAAATGGTTTCTATAACTAAAGGAATAAGAGATGGTAAAAAGCATGCATGCCTATGCAGGGAATGAGAAATCAGAAACTGACAGCATCTCATTGACTAGAACAGTTGATAAAAAAACTGAATATTAATTGCATGCCTTCTAGAATGTTCAATACATATGAATCTCTAAAGTATGTATAAAAATAACACTTAAACATTTCAACCTTGCTCATGCGTGCACGCACACACACACAACTCAGTTTGACAAAACAATACTTACCTCTACTATGTGCCATGCACACTGATACTCTCTCTACTCTTTTTTAAAATTTTAATCAAGACCCACTATTTAGATTCCAAAACTCACTAGTGGAAAAACACTGACCATGTGAATGAAACAAGAATAATTAAGGTGAGAAATACCTTACATAACAGCATGCACACAGTTTTCAAAATCTCTAGGTGAAAACACACTGACCTAATCACATCTCTTTAGCAAATCTACACATTTTCAATGTTAGCAAAGCCTTAAAAAGATGCAATGGGTCACTACCCACCTATGATCAAATGTGAAAAATTTCTCTATACATTAACACTAGAAGGATTAACCACAAGACAAATATTTGTGCACCAGAATTTATGTAAACAACTTAGTATATACCCACTTCACTTGTTCCGTTCCAGGAATTTAACTATTCCTTGATTTCTGGTATGGAAAAAAAATTACAATAGCTTAACTCCATTTTTTATCAATTCAAATTCATAACTGACTTCATAAGAAGTCAATACTTTCACTAACTAACCCAGAACTGGTCAGCTGAGGTTCCTTAAGAATATAAATACACCCTTACTAAAATACTAGAAAAATTTTACTGATGCATAATGTTCTTAGAGCAAGATGCCAATTTTGAGTGTCTTTTAGAAAGCAGGGTTATTCTAACTATGGGTCACAAAGCAAATGCTGTAAAGAAACAAAATAAGGCAAAAATTGGTGTATCAGTATCCTCATGTCAAAGAACTGAAAGATACTAAAACCAGTTTTCAGAGGATCTTCTTTCCCATCCATTGCAACTCTTCTTCCTCTAATTCCCCGGGGTTGTAAATTTGCCAGTCAAGGTGTTTTTTTTTTTTTTTTAATTTTCTTACTTTTTCTTTTTGGCCACACTATGCGGCCTGTGAAACTTCCCTGACCAGGGATCGAACCCGTGTCCCCTGCAGTGGAAGCACGGAGTCTTAACCACTGGACCACCAGGGAAGTCCCAAGGTGTTTTTTAAATGGAGAAATAATGACAAAGTTATCCTTTAAAGAAGTGTACCTTATACCAAATGGGAACTCATTGGGGCTCAGAAAACTACTTAATAGTCCATTAAAGATTCCTCCCCTGGTTAAAAGATGAAATATTTCCATTTCATTAGAAAAGCCCTGTGATATGTGATATGTGTTAATGATGCCCAATAAACACCTCAACAATCCCATTCTCCTTGTTCTGAATCATACTCACTAAACAATCTTCTTACTATGATTTGTTTCCTATATAAGATTTCCTATAAAAAAAAAAGATGGTCAAGCATGCCAATCCGAAATGGTTGTATTTCTCAATGTATATATATACTAATAAACTGGTGTTTTAGTTTTATTTTAAACTATTTTTCTGACTTTGATCCTTTTGACCATTAAAAAATTTTTTTCCTAAATTAATCCTAATTTCGTAGAGTGAACAAGAGGCATCTCCAAGATAACCAGGACTCTAGACGTTTAGTGTTTAACTTAAGCAAGCTTCTTTTCAAAATCCAGTAAATAACTATTATATAACTTAAGTACAGTCCATTCCTGGGTAACTTCTCTAAAGGATTTTTAATGACTACATTAGAGAAATATCTTCCAAACTTTACACATTTTAAGATACTTAGTAGAGGGAAAATCAAGTTGGCCTTCAAAAATTCCATTCCAAAATATCCATTTAAAAAATCCATAGGATATACATGTGTGTTTATATGGTATTTCACTTACTGTAAGATACTATTATTTGTAACACTATTATCTGTGTCATTAAGAAAGAAAAAAATACTTCAATTAAACTATGACACAATAACCTATTACAAAGAATTTTTTATTTTCTACTTAAAAAAAAGTTTAGACTTAGACATAGATGTTTATCATCTAACTTGCTCTTTCTGTGCCTCTGTTTATACACAATAACTCTTCATTTCAATAACAAATCACAGCAGACTGTTGGAAGACATTTTAAACAGCAGTTAAACTCAACGACATGTTTTATCAACAATGCATATAACCAAGTGATATAAGGACGATATAAACAGCTTTGACCAAGTTGACGTACACATGCAGGCAATGCCTACCATCACGACCGCCACCTGGCTGACCGCACGTGTGACTGCATCAACTCTAAGAAAACATCCTGATTTCAGAGACATCAAAATGTGAAAAATGTGCATCTTAGAATCAGTGAAATACAGTTGATTGATCCATAATTATTAGACATCTACGGGGCTATTTTAATTTTTAACATCGAAACAACTTATACATGTCACTTCAATAAAGTAAGAAAATGAGTATATCAATCACCTAAAGAATTGTTTCAAAAGAAAGAAGGAACAAACTTTTTTGTTATCCATATGAAAAATTGTATTTCTTACCTGAATGATGATAAGGAGACAGATTCCAGCACCCATTTCAGCGGGATCCCCATACATGCCCGTCATGACATACACAATGGCTTGCCCAATGGTAATGATCATACCAAATACTGACAAAAATTGGGGGAAAAGGAGTACATGCTTATAACCAAAGACAAAAAAGACTAGAAAAACATCTTTGCCACAAAATTCTCAAATTTGGAAAAGGCTCTTTATTAATTGTACTGATGCTCACGTTTCTGGGCTCCATTGAATAGGGCTCTATCTTTGGGTGTATCTCCAACTTCAATGATTTTGGCTCCAGCTAACAACTGCATAATCAAACCAGATGTTACAATTGGGGAGATACCCAATTCCATTAACGTTCCTGTAAAGGAAGGGGAAAAAAGTAAATAATCTTTACGATATCCAATGCAGATTAATTTAGAAGAGTCCCAGTCCTTAATTATGTCTATGAAATACATGTTAAATGTTAACAAGCAAATTTTCATTTTCTAAACATTAACTGCTAAAAAAAACCCTCTCATTTATTAACACAACCTCACAACAATGCATTAATCAAAATTACTATAAATACTACAAAAATGTAAATTTCTGTGAATTCTAAACTTAAATTGTTAAAGAAATCCTTTGAAAGAAATTGTCCAAGATTTCTGTCCAAATCACTATTTTTAAAATGTACACTAAACATTTTAACGCAGGATTTTAAAAGCCCAAAAATTAAATAACAAGTTAATAAAAAGATGATATTTAAGAATATCTGTGGGGCTTCCCTGGTGGCGCAGTGGTTGAGAGTCTGCCTGCCGATGCAGGGGACACGGGTTTGTGCCCCGGTCCGGGAAGATCCCACATGCTGCGGAGCGGCTGGGCCCGTGAGCCATGGCCGCTGAGCCTGCGCGTCCGGAGCCTGTGCTCCGCAATGGGAGAGGCCACAGCAGTGAGAGGCCCGCGTACCATACACACACACACACAAAAATGAATAGCTGTGACTCTTCTAATTCAAAATATAAAATTATATAGAAAGTCATCAAAATCAATGTTGTAGAATGTTGAGTGGCATGAAAAATGTTAATGACATAGTGGATAGGAAAAATATTCAAAAATAGCATGTACAGTTTGATTTCATTTAAATATTTAAATGGAAAATCATTTCCTGTTATTTTAGTCTGGTTATCAACATGTTTCTATTGTTAATGAACTTATCTACGAAGCGGACTCACAGACATAGAGAACAGACTTGTGGTTGCCAAGGGGGAGGGGGTTGGGAGAGGGACGGTTTGGGAGTTTGGGATTAGCAGATGCATACTATTATATAGAGAATGGATAAACAACAAGGTCCTACTGTATAGCACAGGGAACTATATTCAGTATCCTGTGATAAACCATAATGTAAACGAATATGAAAAAGAATGTATATATGTATAACTGAATCACTTTGCTGTACAGCGGAAATTATCACAACACTGTAAATCAACTATACTTGAATAAAATAAATTTTTAAAAAATATGGCATCTTAAATGGATTCTTCATGTTTTCTCAGATACTTCCTCAATGGGAAAAGATAAAAATATGTTTTATCATTAAAGCTAGTAGGCAGGTAGGGAGATTTCTTTTTATATTAAATCACCAAAATTTAAAACTGTCAAATGGATCTAGTCCAAAAATTAATCCAGTCAAGCTTTAATGAACATTTCATTTAGGAAATATGGCACTTCCACTCAATAGGGAAAAGAAGGATAAATGGACCTTGGCAAATAACTGGCCAATATAGAAAATTAAGCCTAGATTCCTTATCTCATGACTTACATTAAAATAAAGGCCACAGATTTAGAAAACATAACCATAAAAGACAAAATACAAAAGTACCAGAAGTGAGTATGCTTATAATCTTGCAAAAGAAAAAGCCTCTCTAAGCCTTTCTATAACAAAATACATAAAGGCCACAAGCAAAAAATGGACGATATGATTAGATACAACTGTGAAACCTCCATGTGGCAAAAGACAGGGTAATAGTTAAAAGAAAAATGAACACAAGTAACAAAGAGCTCGTATGTCTAAAGGGCAAAGAATTCTTACAAATGAATTTTAAAATGAACAAACAGCAGTGAATAAGTCAGAGAAAGACAAATACTATATGATATCACTTATAAGTGCAATCTAAAAAATACAACAAACTAGTGAATATAACGAGAAAAGAAGCGGGCTCACGGATACAGAGAACAAACTAGAGGTTACCAGTGGCGGTGGGCGGGGGCAATATAGGGTGGGGAGTGGGAGGTTAAAACTACTGGGTATAAGACAGCCTCAAGGGTGTGTTGTACAACACAGGGAATATAGGCCCCCCCCCCGCAAAAAAAATAGAAAAATAAAAAAGATAAATGGCATGGCCACTCCCAATAATGCTCTTTTCTCAGGAAAATACCAACAACATAAGAGGAAACCCCAGCACCCAAATCTGTACTATGTAACCCTGAAACTGTAACCAAAGCTGGCTGGGTCTGGTGGAAATCCTGGTAATTTCTAATTCTGAACTGAGAACTGAAGAACCCAGGAGTTGTTGAAGCTAGATCACAAAGACAAGGTTCCCTGCCCCTGCTGCTGAGGTCTGAAAGCTGGTTCTCTCTCCACAAGGCTTAGTTGTTCTACCTCCTCTTTGGGTTCCAAAAAATGACTAGTATCCTTCCAGTAAATTCCATTTTTGTGTTTAAACCAGTCAGTAATTTCCTATGACTTATAACAAGTCCACTCATAGAAGAAATAGAAATATTCAATAAAAATATAAGATGATGTTCAAGCTCACCAACACATAAAGAAATACAAATTAAATACCAGATACCAATTTTTACTTGTCTAACACAAAGACTAAAGGACAAATATTATCCACTATTGGAAGCGAAATGGTCATTCTCATACACCATAGCAGAGTGTATAAAATAATTCAAAGCTTTTGAAAGACAATTTAACAATATCTATCAAAAATTTAAGTGTACATTCCTTGTAAACAAGCAGTTAAACTTCTAGAAATTCATTCTATTAAAAACTTACAGAAGAGTATGATAGTAGTCATGGTAGCATTGATTATAATGATATAAAATTGGGAAAAAAACTACATGCATGACAGATCCTACAGGCCTTGGGGTCATACCTAAAACACACTCCTTACTGTCTACAAGCCTCATAATCTGGCTCTTGGATTCATCTGCAGCATCATGTCCTACCACGTTTCCCCTTTCCTTTTTTCTTCCAATCACACCATCCTCCTCATTGTTCTTGGAACACATTAAGCATACTCGCACCTCAGGGGCTTTGCACTTGCTATTCCCTGGGGGAAGGTTCCTCCCCCAGATCTTCACACGGCCTTCTCTCACGTCCTGCAGGTCTCTGCTCAAATGTCCCTTCCCCCTCCCAAGATACAGTTCATGTAGAGTCTACCTCCCCAAATAGAGTAACATAAACTCCACAACAACAGCATCACTGTCTTGATCACTGCTCTAATCTCAGCACCTAGCACAAAGCTCCACTCATAGGAAGAACTCAATAAATACCTGAATGAATGATTAAAGAAATCGTGGCACATCCATATAATGGAATAGTATATGGCCATTCAGTAAAATAGGTCATCCAAGATATTAAGTAAACACACCAAGTAGCAGAATAGTTATATAGTAGATCTTATTTTTCAGTTTTTAAAAAAAGTATATAAATTCATATATATGAATATATATTCAGATAAAAGGTCTAGACGGTTATTCACCAATCTGTTGTCTTCCCAGGAGTTACCCCTGAGAAGCGAGACCTTCATTTTCAGCTTTATACAAATCTGAAATGTTGGTGCATTTTTTTTATAACAAACAAATGTTACTTTTTTGATGCAGAAAAAAACCCACCCCAAAAGCCCCTCCTGATCCAGGCCCTCCCTATCTCTCAGCCTCACTGATCAGCATCCCCCACCCGAATCCCCAGCCTGCACCCCGTGTCCTCATGCATGTGTGCTGTGACTCAGGCTTCCCTCTCCCGACGGTCCACAGGCTGAATTCCAACCCAAATGCTCTCCCAGCATCATCTCCTCCCTGGCACCACAGATCAGTCTTTCAGTCCCATGAGAAACTCAAGAATACACTTCAGAGAGTCCAGGAAATCTCCTGAGATTTTATGAAAAATCTGCACGTGTGAATGTACATGCATTTTTCTAGGGAGAGTACAGATAAATTTAATTAGATTCTCAAAGGAAACATGACCCACAAAAAGATGGAGAACCAAAGCTCTAGACAATGCTAATCACTCCATTCTGTCGTAACTCTATACTCTGTACATACTTCTATTATTACAATAAATACACAGGTTTGTAATTATCTTTATGTTTGTCTCTTCTCCTAGGCAATGAGTTTCTTTTACCATATACTGCCCCTCCCCATAGACATCAAAAAATAGTTGTTTCCACATTTTCACATCTATTTGATGTCAGTACTAGAATGGAGGCAAAAGAAAAGCAGCATATACCTCTGTTGGATGCAAGAATAACTCTCATCCAGTAGAAAGGATCTGCAGAATCTGATGACATGATTCCAAATAGTGGTATCTATAAGATTACATAAAATATTTTATAAAAATGTATTATATAAATTAAGTTTGAACTTAATTTATAATGCATTCACTTAATATTTGCAATACTTAAAAAAAACCCACTACTTCTCATGTTCAATAACAAAACAAGCATACTTTAAAAGTAAAGTTCTTTAATGAAAATAAAAACAATGGGAATCATTACTTACAACATTTCACTAGTAAATATTCCTATCAGTATGGAGGTATGTTACACAACAATGTGAATATATGTAACACTACTGAACTGCACACTTAAAAATGGTTAAGTTGGTAAATTTTATGTTTTTGCAATTAAAGAAAATGCTCCTATCAGTACAGGATATATCTACCACGTCACAGAATAATCTTGGAAAGCTATGGGTACTAGTGACAGCCACGGCCATACTCCAAATGTAAGACTGAAGACGAGATATACAGTAGAATACTATGCAGCCATTAAAAATTATACTATGAAGCTTGTAACAGTATGAGGATGTGCTTATGTTGTAATATTAAGTATAAAACAATGGTTCTCAAGCTGGGGCAACTCTGCCCCCCCAGGGGACATCTGGCAATATAGGAAAACACTTTTGGTTGTCCCAACTTGAGGGGGGTGCTACTGGCATTAGTGGGTAGAGGTCAGAGACGCTGAACATCCTACAATTTATGGGACAGTCCCCCACCGCAAAGAATTATCCAGCCTAAACTTCAGTGCCATTGTTGAGGAAACCTAGTATAAAAAGAATGGTATGAAACTGTATAAATAAAGTAAAAGATCAACACTGTAAAAATATGCATAGAAGAAAAAACTAGGTGTAAATTTTTTTTTAATCTCGAACAGTGATTATTCACAGGCGGTGGGATTACTGTTGTTTTTTTCTTCTATATTCTTTTCAGCATTTATCATATTTTCTATAATGAACACATATTACTTTTTAATCAGAAAAAAAAAAACAAACCTTAACTTCAGAATGCTTCCTATTATACGACCCATGTTCAGAACACAGCACTTGGCCATACCCCCTCCCTCACCATGTAGGAGAAAAATACACTTCCAATTTCATAAACCTTCCCTATATGAAGTTGATTTAAAAAAAAAAAAGTTCCAAAAGATGCTGCCAGCAATTTTAAACAGGTCATCTGGTCAACCTAAACCTCTTTGGACATCTGAATATATTAGCTGGGTTAGCAGAAGCAAGAAGCACAATATTTTGTGTGCACCCTATAGATGCAAACACTCTTCAGCTAATGTGAGAGATGGGGAGAAAGGAAGTTATTGAATAAAAACCAATTAACACTACAGGATAGTCCATATCACAATATTCCCTAAGTGGGGGAGAGACCAATCAATCAAATTACCTTCCTTAATTGAGTCTCGTAGAGATAGCCATTACCTCCATGATTAGATGCTTTGCGGGATAACAAACAAGAGTCAGCCAACCATCCCTAAGTAATGGTATTCCCTCCGTTCCCGTAGTCAACAGGATTAAACTCAGTGTCTAACTTTACTCCTCTTAGTAAATTCCATAGTTACAGGACCACGTCCAACAAGGGCAGCAACAGGAGCTATTTTCTATGACTCTCAAAGTTGGAGACTTTCAGGCTTTGCCCTATATTACATAAAATAATCAGTTTCAACTTCACAAAATACAGTATACACTTCAGAGAAACAAGCATTTCATGCTTGAATGGAAACCCTGAACCAATCAGATGGACAAATAGAAAATTAGTAGTAGGGATCTCCAAACGCAGTGAGCACTGAAACCAAGCAAGATATTTCTGGGCTAAAATGGCAAGCCGTGAGTGATCAGGTTACAGAATTTCCCTCCCCAATACATAAGAAAACACATTTTTCAAAACATGTAAAATAGTAAAAGAATTTAAAAATCTAAAGGAAAAATATCTATAAAGCAGCCAAACAAGAAAAAGAATCATAAACTTGATGGTCATAGGCGGGGAGAAAACAACAATCGAGGAATAGGGACTCAGCATGAAACTGCTCCAACCATCACAAAGGGAAGGGCACAGAATTCCCACAACACTCCAAACCTGGAGAAGAGCGGGCTGCACAGATATCCTCATCTCTCCTGCCTCCTTTGGCAGCTGAGAGGAAATGGATGAGAGAAGCCAGGAACGGGGCTCTCTCTGGTGCAACTGACAATTACAGGGCTACACTGAGTCAGGAACTGGGGAGCGATCTGAGGTCAGTAATGGAATAAAGCCCTCCTCAGTCAGGTGGTGAGGACCCTCACAAGACACGTAACAAAAGTCTAGCAAGAGAGCAGAGCCCAGGTGGCATTTATGGCACTTCTCTCAGTTGATCTCACCTCCCACCAGTCCCTCAAGCTAAAAAAACACTATGGAGAACACGAGACCCCAAACCCTTCAACTGTGGCTGGGAGGGGAAAACTGTGGCTCTCTCTGTTTGAGATTCAGTGGAAAGAGAATCAAGAAATCACCAGCCCTGGGCCAAACTGCCTAAGCGTGAAAAAGACAAAAAGGTACAGCTTGGGCTTCTCTGGTGGCGCAGTGGTTGAGAGTCCACCTGCCGCTGCAGGGGACACGGGTTCGTGCCCTGGTCTGGGAAGATCCCACAGGCCGCGGAGCGGCTGGGCCTGTGAGCCATGGCCGCTGGGCCTGCGCGTCCGGAGGCTGTGCTCCACAACGGGAGAGGCCACAGCAGTGAGAGGCCCGCGTACCACACACACACAAAAAAAGGTACAGCTTGACAACCATGTAAACACATTACAGAAAAAAAATAATGAGGTAACATAAAATGCATAAATTAATTTATGGCATGAAACAGTCATGAGAAATGTCACACTTTAAGAAATGTAACTCAAGTTATGTTTTCTTCTTCTTGGGTTTTCTTGGGTTCCAGCTGCAAAGCTGCAAATATTTACTATCTGGCCCTTTACAAAAAAAATGTTTGCAGACCCTTGGATTAGAAGATTCAATATTAAGATGGTAATGCTCTCTAAATTGACCTATATATTCAAAGCAATAAAAATCGTAATGCCAGGAGACTTTCTTAAAGAAAATGACAAGCTGATTCTAAAATTCAGATGGAAATATGAGTGACCTAGAATAGACAAAATCATTTTGAAAAGAAAGAACAAAGTTGGATGACTTTTACAACCTAATTACAGGACTCAGTTTAAAGCTACATTAATCAAAAGAGTTATGGTTTACCATAACGATGGAATATGATCAATGGAACAGAACTGAGAGTACAAAAATAGATCCATGCTTATATGGCTAACTGATTTTCAACAAAGATGCCAAAGTAATTCAATGGAGAAAGGAGAGCCTTTTCAACAATTGGTTATGCATATAGAAGAAAATGAACCCTAACCTTACCTCACGCCATACACAAAAATTAACTTGGAATAGATCATAGACCAAAACATACAAGCTAAAACTGTAAAATATTTAGAAGAATACAGGAGAAAATCTTCACAACCTTAAAATAGGCAAACATTTCTTAGATAGGAAACAAAAACCATGAGCAATTCAAGAGAAAGATAAAATGAACTTCATCGAAATTAAAAACTTCTGCTCAAAAAGTTTTGTTAAGAAAATGAAAAGGCAAGCCATAGACTACGAGAAAATATTCACAATACATATATCTGATGAAGGACTTGTATCCAGAAAATATTTTAAAATGCATATAATTCACTAACAGACAAAAATGCAATTTTTTTTAATGGGCAAAATATCTGGGGAAAGAACACTTTACAAAAGATAAATACCCAATAAGCATATGAGAAAGCTGCTCAGTATCATTGACCAGGGAAATACAAGTTAAAACCTCACCATGGAGAAAAGAGAACCTTCCTATACTTTGATGGAAATGGAAAACAGGAGGGTCCTTAAAAAATTAAAAATAGAGCTACCATAAAATCCAGCAATCTCACTCCTAGCTATATGACCAGAGAAAACTCTAATTCAAAAAGATACATGTGGGCTTCCCTGGTGGCACAGTGGCTGGGGGTCCGCCTGCCGATGCAGGGGACACGGGTTCGTGCTCCGGTCTGGGAGGATCCCACATGCCGCGGAGCGGCTGGGCCCGTGAGCCATGGCCGCTGGGCCTGCGTGTCCAGAGCCTGTGCTCCGCAACAGGAGAGGCCACAGCAGTGAGAGGCCTGCGTACCGCAAAAAAAAAAAAAAAAAAAAAAAATATACATGCACCCCAATGTTGACAGCAGCATGATTTACAACAGCCAAAACACGGAAGCAACCTAAGTGTCCATCAGCAGGCAACTGGTTTAAGATGTGTGTGTGTGTGTGTGTGTGTGTGTGTGTGTGTACAATGGAATATTATTCAGCCATAAAAAAGAATGGAATATTGCCATTTGCAGCAACATGAATGGACCTAGACAATATTATACTTAGTGAATTAAGTCAGGGAAAGACAAATATCATTTACATGTGGAATCTAAAAAATAACATAAATGAATCTATAAACAAAACAGAAACAGACTGACATAGAAAATAAACTTTATGGTTACCAAAGGGGAAAGAAAGATGGGGGAGGGATAAATTAGAAGTACAGGATTAACAGATACAAACTGCTATACATAAAATAGATAAGCAACAAGGATTTACTGTTTAGCACAGGAAGGTATATTCAATATCTTATAATAACCTATAATGGAAAATAATCTGAAAAAAATATATATATATAACTGAATCACTTTGCTGTACACCTGAAACTAACACAATATTATAAATCAACTATACTTCAATTACAATAAAAATGAAAAAAAACCTCATCCATTAGAATGGCTAATATTAGAATGCTGAACAATACTAAGAATAAACAACGATGCAGAGCAACCAGAACTCCTATACGGCTGATGGGACCACTTGGAAAAGAGTTAGTTTCTCACAAAGTTGAACATACATTTACCATAAACCTTAGCAATTCTACTCATAGGTATTCACCTAAGAGAAATGAAAACAAATATCCACAGAAAGCCTTGTACGGGAACGTTCATAGCAACTTTATTTGTTATAGCCAACATGTGGAAACAACCCGAATGTCCAACAACAGGTGACAAGATGAACAAACTGTGATACAATCAACATGGATACAATCAACACCATGGATGAATCTCAAAAAGCTGATGAAGAAGTTAGACACTGTATCACTCCATGTACATGAAATTCTAGAAAAGACAAATCAAATTATAGAAATAGCAGATCAGTGGTTGCCTGAGAATGGGGTGAGGTGGGAACTGACTAAGAGTACAAGAAACATTCTGGAGTAACAGAAATGTTCTATACCCACTAAGATAGTAGGTATGTAGATGCATACATTTGTCAAAACTCTTTAAAATGTACACTTAGAAATGAGTATATTTTGCTGTACATAAATTGTACCCTTAAAAAGTTGATTTTTTTTTTAATGGAGGGGAGGGGAATTTCCAAGATGTTAAAACAAGATGGTAGGAATATGGATGATTCTTCTTTTTTTCTACTTGTCTGTGTTTTTCAAAAGTTCACTCTCCCTGACCACGCAAAAGAATTTCCAACAAAGTATAATACTAAAATATTTTAATGATCAAATAGTTTCACTTTTCAAAAAAATAAATTTGGCTTTTCCCCAGATTATGGACTTTATTTGTTCTACTCCTTCCTCATGTAATTTTTTTAAACTTTCTTATATGTATATTGGTACTTTTCAAACCCTCAAAGAACTTTACTTAAATTATCTAATTTAATCCTCACAATACAATAACCCTGTGACATGGGCAGGTCACATTTTATCCTCATTTTATGAACTTAATCTCTGTGAAATTTTACTAAAAAGCATCATTGAACTTTATTAATTTATAAACACAGAATATCCCTAGGATTCTAGAATTTGGCTATTGGGGATTTTTTAATTAATACATAAATTTACAACATGATTAAAAGCAAACAAAGTGGAAAAATATTTGCCCTATACATGTCAAAGATTTAACACTTTTATATATAAAAACCTGTCATAGGGGCTTCCCTGGTGGCGCAGTGGTTGAGAGTCCGCCTGCCGATGCAGGGGACACAGGTTCGTGCCCCGGTCCAGGAAGATCCCACATGCCGCAGAGCGGCTGGGCTCGTGAGCCATGGCCGCTGAGCCTGCGCGTCCGGAGCCTGTGCTCCGCAACAGGAGAGGCCACAACAGTGAGAGGCCCATGTACCGCAAAATAAATAAATAAATAAATAAAAATAAAAAACCTGTCATAAATCAATTTTAAAAATCTCAAGGAAAAAATAGGTAAAGATCATTAACTGAAAAGTAAGGGGAAAAAAGAAAATATGTTCAAACCCACTAGTAAACCAAAAGAAATACACAGTAGAAGATAACCATTTTCACTATCAACTCAGATTAAAATGATGATGCTCCTATTTACAAAAGCAATCTAAAGGTCCATTGACAGATGAATGGATAAAGAAGATGTGGGGTGTGTGTGTGTGTGTGTGTGTGTGTGTGTGTGTGTGTATTATATACACACACACATATAGGAACATATACACAGACATATATACTATGGAACATTACCTAGCCATAAAAAAGAATGAAATGATGCCATCTGCAGCAACATGGATGGACACAGAGATTATCATACTAAGTGAAGTAAGTCAGAAAGAGAAAGACAAATACCATATGATATCACTTATATGTGGAATCTAAAATATAACACAAATGAACTTATTTATGAAACAGAAACAGACTCACAGATATAGAGAACAGACCTGTGGTTGCCAAGGGTGGGGGGAGAGGATGGATTGGGAGGTTGGGGTTAGCAGATACAAACTATTATATACATAATGGATAAACAACAAGGTCCTACTGTATAGCACAGGGAACTATATTCAGTATCCTGTAATAAACCATAATGGAAAAGAATATGAAAAAAAAATATGTATATGTATAATGAATCACTTTGTCGTACACTAGAACTAAGATAACATTGTAAATCAACTACAGTTCAATTAAAAATAATTTTTAAAAAATGATGTTGCTCAAAATAATTCAGTATATTTACTATTTGAACTAAAATAAGTTTCTCAAATTCTAACCAACCAAGACCTTAGAATAACAGTACAGACATTTGTTTAATGTTTGGTTACATACCTGACAACATACTAAGAAGATGAAGAGAGTTATAGCAGTCCATAGTACCTTCTCTCTAAACTGGATCTGTGCAAGAAAACAAAGAATGATCAATCAAAACCAAGAAATAGCAAATATAAAGAAAAATCCATATTAAACCTTAACCAGCATTCCCCATCATGACATGCTCCTATTATTTACTCTTAAAATACTCTCGCCCTAGTTAGTAGCAGCTAAAGCAAACAGCTAAACTTCTCAAACATCTTCCTTTACTTTTTCCAGAATTAAGTACAACTTAAATACAGGCTGGCCTCAAGGCATTGTACCACATTAACTGAGACTGAAAAGGATGAAAAGACACAGATCTAATACGCACACATTTCAGTTAACACTGTATTGTGGAAAGCTAGGACTGCCTGTAATATTATTCTGTGAATGTTTCATAGAATATGAAAAGCTAAAGTTTCTTGAGATGCCTTACATGTAACTGGAACAACTATTTTTATAACCTCAAAGCAATAAAAAAAGAAATATACTTCTAAATAAACAGTAAGTTTAACAGAAGTCTTACTTTACTCTTTTTAGTCCCTATTCTGGTTAGTTCCATGCGAAATTGAGCATACAGTAAAAGAGCAATGTCTGGGAACTGACCAGTTTGGGATTAACAATATTTCTGGAATAGAAATGCCTCAGTTCCAAAGGCGTACAATGATGGAAGAACAATTAGATGTGGTCAATATCTTCCGAATGCATTTCTGTGATTTTTTTCTTTGTACTGAACGAATCAAGAAATGGGAGGTATATTAACTGCACAGTTGCAATCCATTTATGTGCAACAGTGTACTCATCAAAACTGACCCAACAGACTGGGTCATTCCTAGTGCGGTAGACCACAATGGACAGGAGAATACTATATCTTATAACACACAGACCAAAGAAACACTTGGTTTGGAAACGTTACAACTTAAAGAACAGTCAGTTTTGAAACCATGAGATAAACTAGATTTAAAAGGTCTACACTAGTTTTATTCACTTTGTGCCTCTTGCAAGGAGAAGGAACACGTAATATTTTTCCAATTACAACCAGAAAAACATTGGGGAAAATAAATCAATCTAGATAGTTTAACAGAATAAGTCATTTAGCTACCCTCTATATTACTAAAATATTATACTTACTTTCCTTTCAGGTTTCTGAATTTCTGGTAGAACTGCACAGAAAGGTTTGATAACTTCTAAAAATTTGACTGTTAAAAAATAAAAAAAGAATAAATGTCCCTATTACAAAGTTTTTAAAAAGAGATGTATCTTTTCACAGAGTCAAATACAAATGTTTTCTTTTAATGGCAATCCATCCCATCCACACCCCCCAAAATGAATTAACCATAATGCTCGCCATTTCAAATACATAAGGGAAGAGAAATAATTCACGGGACAAAGGAGCCCGAAGGGTTTAAGGGCTGGTCAGCAGAAGCAAAGTAATACAAGTATCCTTGTACCACAATTTTGCTTCCTCATGCTTGAATCCCACCCCTTTTATATATACAGAAAAGGAATAATTCAGTGAGCACCACTACATCAAAAGGAGCAAATGCAGTGTACTCACAAGACCATGCATTACAGAAGGAAATAAGACATATCAGAGAAGGAAAGTACAACAGGAAATGGGCTGTAACTGCAGGACTGACTTAACTGGGGACTGAAAAATGCTGAAATGCATAAATGAGACAGATCAGGGAACAACCTTCTATAGGTAGGTTTTCAAAGTACTGTATACAATCTCTACCTCATTTCACTAAGTCGCTATTCATTGCTTGGTCACTCTCCCACAAAAGGATCTCAAAGTACTTGTGTATGTACAATCATCAGCCCAGAGAATGACAACTACATTTCATTAGAAAGTACTGTTTTCCCAGACAACTCATAATATTGAAAAGATAAACCAAGGTTCTTTAAGGATAGGCACTCTCTTCTGGCACGGCTTAAGTCAAAGTCCTGCCAAAGAACTGAAGGATGAAGATGATAATCTCTCAGTCTTTGCCAGCGTCTATAACGTACAGAAACACAAAAAGCCACAACTAGGTATTAGTCATGATCATCTTCCCTTACAAACACTGGATTCTGTATATACGAACATCAGGATATCATTTTTAAACTGACATGGGTAATTACACTTCAGCAGTTAGCCAAAAGTTGACCACACTATATATTTTTTAAATTTATTTTATTGAAGTATAGTTGATCTGACTATATTGTCTTTTTATAAAACCTCTCAAAATGATGGCAGCCACTGATGTTTGACAGAATTCAGAAATTCTCATGGGCAGATGTTTTGTTACCCAAGTACCATTTCAGACGATCTGGAAAGCAAATCTGAATTATGAAAGTGTTCATCTCTAATGTAAAACCAATGTCAATCACATCGGGAAACTTCCTAGAACCCCTTTACCCCTTTTCCTTCCCACTTCCACCCAAGCTCCCCTCCCTGATCTCTTGGCTTAAGATCATCCGTGTTGGAGTATTTATGTAAAAAGCAATGCTTTTTTGTCTGCCACTTGTCTATTCTTGTGCTGCAGAATTTAACCCATTATACCGCTAATTCAAGACCAAGGGTCTCCTCTACTTCCTTTCCAGCTTCCCCCAAATGTCCACTAGCTAGCTAGCTGGCCAGTGGGTGCACAGCTTGGGTTTGCGGGAATCCACTAATACAACAGTCACCCCAACAGCGATGTGAAGGTTCCTGGTGTTGAGGGTTTGGGAGAGGGCCCTCAAAAGATCCCCATTATGCAAGGCCTTGTCCCTAAGGCTTACACAACCTGAGACACGTTTAGTTTTCAGTACACACTACAGAATGACTGAAATGAAAATTTTAAAGAAAACTTTATGCCACCAATCGCCTCCTTTCCTCCCCGAAACTACACGCCATGCATCACTTTTTAAAAAATGAAACAAGTCAGGGACCCTCATTCATCACAACTAACATGCCAAAGAACGGTGATTTGGGACTAAAAATATGAGTTTCCTAAGCTCCTGCCTGAAAAATTAAAAGTGGTCCAGGTTTCCCCTGGTTCCCTAACTCCCCGCCCCCAAAACCAATGGCCTCTCCGCGCCGTGTGCCGCTCCTCGCCACCCACCAAGATGCGCAGACCCCGGACCTCCGGGTCCCGACCCCGCAGCCGGCCCGGGCGAGGCCTCGCACGGCTGGAGGAGCCTCCGCGGAGGCCCCCGGCTCGCGCCCTCCTCAGCGGCCCGGCGCAGCCCGCGTCTCCCCGGCCCGCGGGCTAAGCGCTCCCGGGCGGTCGCCTGCCCCACCGCCCGCGGCCCGTCGGCGCCCGCGCCCCCGGCGAAGGCCTCGCCGCCGCTACTCACTGCCCATGGCGGCGGCTAGAGCGGCCCGGCGGGGCCCTGCGACCTCAGCGCGGCCTTCGCTCGGGTCCCGCGGCTCGGGCCTCGGCACCCGCTCCCGACACGCTCCGGCCCGCCCCGCGCAGGCTCCGCCCCGGTCCACGTGACCCGCGCGCCCACCCAGCCAGGCCCTGGCAGGCCCCGCCCCCCGACAACAGCCTGGCCGTTGGCCGCCGGCGCAGCTGACGTCCGCCGCGTTGCCATGGCCACCGCCGGCTCTCCCGTGGGCGTCCTCTAGTGGGTTCTGGGAGCTGGGAGCCTCTGTGAGGCCAGGGCCGCCAGGGCTTATCCGTTATGAGTACCTCTCCGAGCTCAGTGTCCAGCAAGGGCCGTCTCCTCGACCCTGGCTCCCGAGCGCCCCGCGGGGCAGGTCAGCACCCAGCCAGAGCGGCCGCCCCAGGAGCGCGGGCCGGGGTTCGATACCCAGGACTGGGGCTGAGACGCCTCCAGAGCCGGCGTGACCCAAACCTTTTTATTTTGCTTCCATGTTATTGGAACCACTAGGAAGTTTTCAGAAATTTGTGACTCTTTGTCTATAGTTAATAGCTTCTGAACTCCCCGCTATCTAGTACTTTTTTTTTTTTGTCTTCGCGGAGCAGCTTGCAGCATCTTAGTTCCCCCACCAGGGATTGAACCCACAGTGAAAGCGAGGAGTTCTAACCACTGGACCGCCGGAGAATTCCCTCCACTGTCTACCACTCACGCTCCTTTAGCTTCTCCGAAATACATCAGGATTTTGTCCTTCTGGACTAATCTCTTTTGTCTCCTCTTGGACGGCGTAGTGTAAGGGAACGCATGCAGTGTTAGGAATCTAATGGCCGTACATTACATTCCTAATTCCTAATGTATTAGGCCGTACATTTTAGTCCCTCCTACTTCTTAATGGCGTTGGGCAATTAATTTTTTCTGAGCTACATCAGTAAAATAAGGATAGTGATAGCCACAGCCTACAGGTGTGAAAACTAAATGAACGAAGAGATTGACACATGGAAGGCCCTCAGATTTATTTTCTTTACTCAAATTTTAAACCCCTGCAATGTAACTTCTGCTCTAACAACTGCTGAAACAAGCTATTTCAAAGGACACTTAATGACTTATAATCACCAAATCCAATGATCTGTTCTAATGCTTAGATGTATGTCTAAAAAAGAAGCAAAGTACACACACACACACAGCCTCCCCTTGACCACACTCTAGCCAGGCTCCTCTGAGCCCTTTCTCCACTAGGCCTTACCTTGACCTATAAAGAGGTGGAACAAGCACCACACAATTCCACCCTAGGCTGTCCGTAGCCCCCTTAAAATATCTGCCTGGGAAAGCTCAAGGCTGCCAAAAGAATTTACCGTTTCTTCCAGCCAACACTTGAAGGCAGGATCTCTGGCTCCCAACCTCTGTGGAAGGATAGGAGCTTAACTTCCATTAGCACCAGTTAACAAACCTGGATGGGTTTCACATGGACCAAACCTTCCAGCTTTTTTCACTTAATTTTTCACTTTCCTGACTCTACTGAGCCTCCACTCACTGCCCTCTTCCTATTCTCTCACTCTCCTCTTAAAAGGCCAGTCACTTTTGTCCAAATCAAAGTTGGGTTTAATTCACACTGGATTCTTTTCCCTAATGCAACACATAGTATATTACTGAATAAAATCTGTCCTTAGCACTTTAGTGTCCAGCTGTGTTTGTCTTTAAACAAAGTTATGTACATATACATACATGCACGTACATATATATATATGGCATATATATATATGGCAATTTAGGCTGGGCTTGCATGAGTCTCTGCTCCACTTGGGGTCATCTGCAACAGGTCCAAGGCTGGGGACTTGAATTATCAGAAGGCGCTCTCACAAGTCTGGCATTTGATGCTGGCTGTCAGCGAAGACCTCAGCAGAAGCTGTCAGCTCCAACATCTCCACGTGGCTTCTCCATGTGGCCTGGGCTTCCCCACAGCATGGCAGCTGGGTACCAAGGCATGTTCTTGGAAATGACCCAGCATCACTTTCAGTGCATTGCATTTATAGAGGCAGCCACAAAGTCTTGCTCAACTTCAAGAGGGAAGGGAAATAGACTCCGCCTCCAGGTGAGGATGTGGTAAGATTCTGGAAGAGCTTGTGGGACACAAAATACGACTCTGGCCTTTTGGAAAATGCAATCTGCCATAATCATCACTGCACATCCTGTGACTTCATTCTTCTCTCATTCTACTTTGTTTAGTCATTTTCATACTTGCCTAATCTCCCCTAGTACACCATAAACTTCTGGATAGCAGGGAGGGTCTTATTTAATTTTTGTATCATTTTCAGTTACCTGCAAGTGTTTGACTTAAATACAGTTTTGACACTAGATTGTGAACTAATTTCGTGAATCCTTTCAATAAAGATGAGCTAAATTGAAAATCTAATTGACAGAAGGAGAAGAGTGGCCTGTACCTCTCTTTTTTTTTTTAACATTTACTTGCATTTATTTTTTGCGGCATGTATTCCCGGGCCATAAGTTTTTGTTTCTTCAGTTTCTTCTGGGATATTTTTCTTCTGAGCAACCTCCTCTTCTGGTTTAGGAACAATCTGTTCTTTTTCAGTAAGGATCATCTCAATGTGGCAGGGAGAGCTCATGTATGGTTGATCCAGCCATGAGCTCTGTAAGTCCTGCACCACATTGTTGGGGCTTTGTTCGCCTGGATTTGCTCAATGACCAGAGACTCTACATCTAAGCCCTTAAGTTCAGCATTACTCTCTGCATTTTTGAGCATGTGCAGTAAAAATTCAGCACTCTTTTTGGGCCACCGACCCTGGGTCCAGCCCCGCTCTTTGGCCTGGGCACACCTACCAACTCCGCCACTGTAACAACGGAATGGCACACATTGCTTCGTTAAAGTGACATCCTTCAGATACTTGGTGGCTTTTCGGATATGCATACCTTGATGGCCTGGGCGGTTTCATGAGTGTTCTTAAAGTGAACATGAAGATTTGAACCTCTTGACTTGCATGATTTTGTGGGGTTTTCTGGGTTAAGTGAATAGCAAACCATTTTTAGAGGTCACCTCAGGCCCCTTACCCGAAAAGTTCTCTCTTTACTACCTGTTTCTGGGACAGCTCGCTGGTTCAAGGAAAAGCCTGGGAACAAGCTGGGAATATACCCTAGATAACTTTTGTGAATTCCCTTTCCAAGATTCTTCAGTCTTTCTGCTACTACTTGCCACTCAGGACTTTTCCTTGCATAACGTCAAGACACCACCTAATCTACATCTATCAGGAATATCACTCTATCATGACCTTCCCCCTTGTTTTAAGCACATTCAGCAAGAACCTCTCTCTGCATGTAAAGTATTTTGTCTTCTCAGATTATTAGTCCATTGGGGCAGTGGGCAACCCATTTTATCTCTAAATTTCATGTGTTTCTAATGTCCAGAACAATGCCATATATGCAACACATGTTCAATAAACTATTTATTGAGGAAATACCATTCTACTCTTACAGGATCATATCTTTGTTCCATTATAGCTGGTTCTTCACGTGAGTCAGAGAAGACACAGGGAAACAACACTAAAGTAGTGTACTTTTATTAAAAGTTTGCTAAAATTAACTGATTTTGCAGCTAGCCATGGGGAACTAACAGTCTGCTTTAGATTGTGCTTTATCAGATTTAAATACAAACATGACAGTGAATTACTACTTCCATAGAATAATTTAGGAATTGTCTACTTGTGTAATAGTGTTACAAATATTGAGGATTTAAACATTTTGTCCAAATTTCTCCAAAATTTAATAGTTTTAGCCTGAATCCTCTGAGAAGCTTAAAAATGTAAACCAAATATCCAAGTACATCTAAGAGAAATTAGGTAAGGCTTGAGGAACCTCAAGACCCAAGTCTTGATTCTTTCTTTCTTTCCTTCTTTCTTTAAATCTAAGTATAGTTGATTTACAGTGTTTCAGGTGTACAACAAAGTGATTCAATATCATATATACATACATATATATATTCTTTTTCAGATTTGTTTCCATTATGGTTTATTATAGGATATTGAATACAGTTCCCTGTGCTATAGAGCAGGACCTTGTTGTTTATTTATTTTATATATAGTAGTGATATCCATTAATCCCAAGCTCCTAATTTATCTCTCCCCCACCCCCTTTCCCCTTTGGTAACCATAAATTTGTTTTCCAGGTGTGTGAGTCTGTCTCTGTTTTGTAAATAAGTTCATTTGTATCATATTTTAATTCCACATATGAGTGATATCATATGGTATTTGTCTTTCTTTGACCAAAAGTCTTGATTCTTAATCTGTGACTTCCTTCCTGTGTAATCCTTAATTGCTAAAACCATATTTCTTCAATTTTGCAAAAGTGATACTGTTTCTATTGCCAGCCAGGAATTTTTTAAAATAATAAAACTTCAAAGGTAATACAGTCAGCCCCAAAACGGCTATGCTTTAGAATATTTTTGCTTATAGTATGTGTATGGAAAATATAGGAAAACTGAGCAAAATTGTTCTTATAAAAAAGAAAATTTGGGGGACTTCCCTGGTGGTCCAGTGGTTCAGACTCTGTGCTTCTAGCATAGATTTACATTAATGGGATATTAATACCACATTATCAATTTTTAAAATATTTTACTTTATTATTGATATATTTATCCCATTCTTTATTATGTGAGTATTTGATCTGGAATTCCTCAAATGGCCTCTTCCTGCAAGGTAATTCAAAATGCTGATCCACGTTGCACTGGTGATTGAGAGTAAGGTTAAGATACAGAAGACATTTCACGGCTCAGGTTGGAGATGTAACAGGAAACAGACTCGTGAGGCGTAAAGTTAGAAATCTGGAGAGATCTCAACTAAAAAAAAAAATCTGGTTTTCCATCTCATTTTGTGCTCAGACTTTTGAAATGTTTTAACTCAAGAAACAGAGATCTGAAAAAAAAAGGCACTGTGCTTTTATTTTTTTTCTAGTTCAATATACAACATTGGTAACCATTCTCATTAAGCAGACCTTTGTAATTTTACTGGTTGACATGTGTGACACTAAGTTACATGATTTATAAGGCTTGCACTAAGTTACATGATTTATAAGGCTTGGCGAAGGAAGAAAGCATTCACGTGTATAGGAATAAAAGGGATGTGAATATTACAGAAACGGTAAATCAGTACACTAATGTACACGTTTAAGATATGAATCACGAATCTACTGCTGTGGCCAGAACAACCTATACATTGATTCTGAAAGACATTAAAAGTTGCCAGTAAAAGTGGAGAGGGTGTTACAGGGCCCCGGTACTTCCCCCATTTCTGAGAAAAACAGTGTCCCAGCACAAGCATGGTACATGGCAGTGCTCTGCAGCACCAAGCCAGGTAAGTGTACACAGTTTGCTGATATTTAGTTATACTTCCAGTTATAAGCGTAATTTCAGAATAAGGGAGTGGGTTGGTGACCTCTAGAAATCCAGAAAGTGCCTGATGTTGGGAAGTTCCTGCTATCAAAGTTAAAATGACCCTTAAGTATCACAAATTAACATCATATGACAGCAGGGACTTTTAGAGGCAAGGCTGATGATCAACCAGGGGCTGAAATCCCCATATCAGACACCCAGAGGTAATTAAAAATATTAAGGTATCGCGGCAAGAACAATTTAAGGAAAAAGAAAAAAGATACTACGGCAAAGCAGACCACTAATCAATTTCATCGTAACTATAACTCAGCTTGATAATACTGTGCTAAAGGATCATACACCCGGAGGTTTATATTTAATAAGACCTATATTTAAGGATAATGGGTAAAATAGTGATCTTGAAGAACACAAATCAGGAATAATACAGTTTTGCTATAGTGTTACATAATGTGTTACATAAAATAGATTGCAGGGAGATCTATGCCACAACTGAAAACTAAATTCCAGGCACGATAAGGTGAGACATATTCTGGAATCTGCCCTATTCTTAGGTAACTGTTAGTTGGTTTTAGCTGTAGAGTTTCCTAAATTAGAACTATTTACAGGTGAAAATGATTTGGTGAAACATTTTTCACAGTGGCTGGAAAGCAGTACCAGAGATGACATAAATTGAAAATACAGGTAGTCAGGGACTTTGAATAAAAAAGGGAAAATTCATGAAAGTCACATGCGTCAAGAAAATAGGGAGGTAATGTTGAGGTAATCCCTATGCAACTATAAATTCAGACTCAAGAACTTTTCCTGGGTACAGCCAGTTAATTAGAAAGAGTCGAGTCTGGAAACATCCGGATAAGGACCTAGCTCTACAACCCACGCAGGTCTAACAGAATATAACACTATGGTACTTTTAAGGACGAAAGTGACGTGTAGGATTCACGTCTTGATGAACAATTCCTTTGGCTGTTCCACGTATTCTTCCAGATTAACCTCTCCTCTGTCCTCATCAATCCCAACATCTTCGAGGAATACATTCTTTTTGTGGCACCTAATGGAAGGAGGAGAGAGTGGAGGAGGCGAGCCTTTCTTTTTATGGCAGTTTTCTTACAAGTAAGTAGTGTTTCTTTTTAGGACATCATTGGGTGAAGGTCTTGGCGAGGACTTCTTCGTGCTGCTCTAGATGAACGCTGCCGATTCCTACAGCAGGTACCGGCAACGCGGGTCGGCTCACCAGACGGAGCTAGCGTTGGAGCAGAAAAGAAATACAATGACATTTGGACTAGACCAGAGCTCTGCTTAGCTCGTCCAGGGATGTGCATGTATTTCTCTGAAGTTGTTTAACTATAAATCACCTTTTTGAAAAATAATGTGTTACATAAAATAGATTGCAGGGAGATCTATGTCACAACTGAAAACTAAATTCCAGGCGTGATAAGGTGAGACATATTCTGGAATCTGTCCTATTCTTAGGTAACTGTTAGTTGGTTTTAGCTGTAGAGTTTCCTAAATTAGAACTATTTACAGGTGAAAATGATTTGAGTGCCTTAAACTGGTATCAAGTGACCTGAGTTTTAATCAAAGCAGAATAGAAAGATAAACAGAAGCACAACTGTTCTTCTCCTTGTTTTCCTCTTCCTAAAACATAACAAAGAATTTGGCCTCCGATGTCTACCAGCTTTGCAGGTGGGCCTGGAATAAGTGTTACTGTAAAACAAGCGAGCTCATCGCTCTCCTCTCCCGGGGCTTGGATACTGACCTTTGGGACAAGAATGCTGAGTAGGCTAATGGGAACGGTAGACGACAGGTAGGTGTTCTACCTTTTCGAGTATAATCATTGTTTTTGTTTTGTTTTTTAACATGATACTAGTAGCTACACATATACATCTTGCTAAACACTCAGAAGTTTAGTCTGAAAAAGGAGCCTAAAACTAGGTTTTATATTTTAGTTTATCTTTAGAAGCTTTGGACTGATAATAGGGGATAAACCTATTTGGTGGCACTCCAACAGGAGAAAAGGGACACACACAAAACACTGCAAAGGAGAAAGAGCTATCACCTTGCAGGCCAGTTGCTTTTCAAACCTTGGAGAAACAAAAAACCAAGGACCCATGTTCTGAGGCTCCTCCTGACTCCAAATAAAATCTATGAAAGAAGAAAGTTCATCTCAGTACCTCAAGTAAATATATACAACATACTACACACACAGACACACTATATGTGCATGTGTGTGCACACACATACACATACGCACACTATACATGTTATATATGTATATAGACACATATACACACATAGTTACATATATATACATACACACACACATACACATATATCCTCAAGTAAATATATTATTACCTTTCCAATATGGCACAGTGTTGTCTTTTTTTTTTTTGAGAAATGCATAGTCATGTATCCATCACCACAATCATGATACAGAACAATTCTCTAAACCCCAAATATTCCCTCATCCTGACCCTTTGTGCTCAGCTCTTCCTCCCACCCCCAACCTCTGGCAACCACCGATCTTTCCTCTATCCCCGAAGTTTTGCCTTTTCCAGAGCATCAGGTAAGTGGAATCACACAGTATACAGCCTTTTGGTTTGGGCTTCTGTGAATTAGCAAAATCCGTTGGTCATTTTGCCGCTAGCAATAGTTCACTCTCTTTTACTCTTAAGGAGCATGATACTGTAGGGATGCACAATGAGATTGTTTCTTCATTTACCAGTTGAAGGATGTTTTGGTTGCTTCCAGCTTGGGGCAATTATGAATACAGCCACTATAAATAATCACATATGGATTTTTCCTTTCTCTTGAGTAAATACCTAGGAGTGGGACTGCTGCGTGGTAAGGAAACTCTGTGTGTAACTGCATGAGAAACTGACAAAACTGTTTTCCAGAGTGGCTGTACGAGTTTGCATT
The DNA here is from genome assembly GCF_011762595.2 of Tursiops truncatus. Classification (NCBI taxonomy): domain Eukaryota; kingdom Metazoa; phylum Chordata; class Mammalia; order Artiodactyla; family Delphinidae; genus Tursiops; species Tursiops truncatus. Next base: position 156,546,196 of record NC_047035.1, on the reverse strand, counting down.
CCCACCAGCAGTGAATGAAGGTCCCAGTTGCTCTGCATCCTGATCAGTCCTTGACTTTGTTTTGTTTTCATTTTAGCCATTCTAATAGGTATGTAGCCATATCTCATTTTGGCTTAATTTGCATTTCCCTATCACTAATCATGTTGATGATCTTCTCATATGGGTATTTGCCATCTGGTTCTTTGGTAAAATGACTGTTCAATTCTTTTGCACCTTTTGAAAAACTGGATTATACGTTTTCTCACTGTTGAGTTTTCAGAGCTCTTTCAACATTCTGGAGAGTCCTTTGTCAGATATGTTTTTACAAATATTTTCTCCCAGTTTGTGGCTTGTCTTTTTTATATTCTTTGCAGTGCAAAAGTTTTTCATTTTGGTAAAATCTACTTTTTCTTTTCTGGAACGTGCTTTTGGTGTTATGTCTAAGAACTTCTTGCCTAACCCAAGGTCAGGAAGATTTTCATCCACTTCCTTCTAGAAGTTTTATAGTTTTACATTGAGGTCTATGATCAACTTTGAGTTAATTTCTATATAAGGTGCACATAGATATCTAATCATTCCAGCCCCATCTGTTGAAAAGGCTTATCTTTTACAATTATACCGATGTATCATAAACGATTGTATAGCACTGATTCCCTCCAAACTCAAGAAATTCGATGTCTTATATGAAAGCGGGGGAGAACGAAAGGGACACCCAAAGGGACACCAAAAAAGACATAGAGACATTGGCTTCAGTTGTATTACTTTCATATCTCCAGATTCCATGAGATTCAACTTTCTAATAACTCTCACTGCTCCCGTACCATCTTTTTATTTGAGATAGTTCAAATAGGTTTCAGGTAACTTAAAACCAAAAATGTCTAATAAGAAGGACCCTTTACCTCTAACATGTTTGTATTTGCTCATCTCTTCCTGCAGCGAATCCAGTGGGAAAGGGCAGAGTTCTTCCATTCGGATGATAGCAAAGTCATGCTTCCTGGCCTCCAAAGATTCTCTTTGCTTCAGCAGGGCATAGAAATGTTTGCCGCAGCAGAACACTAAACTCTTAACCCTGTTGGGTAGAAAAGGGACAGCGAGGCGGGGGAGAAATATCTTAAAGTAAGAACTGTAGCAGAAGAAAGGGGGAGACCACAGAGATTTCAATGCTTCACCACTGAAGCAGCAGGGGCGTTGTAGTGGGGTTCACTCATGCTGTGCCCTGGCCAACCTTCTTGAGCAACATATGCCTCCAAAATTCACTCTTTTGTGCATATTCTAACTCCTACCCCATGAACTTAAAGGACTTATATAAGGATAGAGAAGATTTGGGTCGCTTGGTTCACTTAACATGAACTAGTTTTCCCACTCACTACAAATCTACTGCAGAGTATGAAAACAGAGCTCCACGTCAGATTACTTTTTCGGATCCACAGATGAATCACCAATGACTGGTTTGAATGCTGTTCCTGGTGCCATTTCTTGAAGAGTTGACACAGCTGCCTAAGGAGGGGGAGGGGGAGAAAAAAGCCACAAATCTATCAACCAAGGGCAAGGACCTGAAGATGCTTTTATTTATCAGGGATCTTTCCCAAAATCTAGTATCAAAATTCTCTCCTGGGGCTATAAGTAAACATATGTACTATTAAACAAAATATCTTTCCCAAAAGTATCTGTTCTGTTACTTCAGAATAAAATATTTTTCTGAGGTTAAATAAGATCGCCTTTTGTTTGGTGCCACAATAAATTTTAACAGTCAAAATTTCAGTGTGGAGGACTTCCCTGGTGGCACAGTGGTTGAGAATCTGCCTGCCAGTGCAAGGGACACGGGTTCAAGCCCTAGTCCGTGAAGATCCCACATGCTGCGGAGCAACTAAGCCCGTGCACCACAACTACTGAGCCTGAGCTCTAGAGCCCAAGAGCCACAACTACTGAGCCCACGCGCCTAGAGCCTGTGCTCCGCAACAAGAGAAGCCACCGCAATGAGAAGCCTGTGCACCACAACGAAGACCCAACGCAGCCAAAAAAAAAAAAATTGCAGTGTGATGACTCAACTTTATTATCAATAAAAACTACACCTTAACTTTTTGGAATTGGAATCAGAAACAACCTTTTATAGAATTTATATTGTGAACCGGAATAGCTGAGTTGGGCAATTATTTCTGTCTTTAGGATTTTGACTATAATTTATAAACGAAACAGAACAAGTAGGAACAACATATGACTATTTCCACGATGAAAAGAAATGTTATTACTGAGCCCAATTTAAAGAAATACTTGGGAATTCCCTGGCAGTCCAGTGGTGAGGACTCAGTGCTTTCACTGCCAAGGGCCCAGGTTCAATCCCTGGTCAGGGAACAAAGATCCTACAAGCTGCGTGGTGCGGCAAAAAAACACTTGTTGCAAAGAACTTAAATTAGAAAACTGATGAAGCCAAGGTGAGGGATTTGATCCCTTTTGCTATCATCTAGTTAGTTTCCCTATAGTCTAGTCTCAAATGGGTATATGACATTTAGACTAGGCCATTGAGGGCAGCCATACTGATGCTGGGATATTGTATATAACCTAAAAAATTAATATTAGCTATTCAGCTATGCATATTAGTAAATAATGTGTGATAGAGGCAATCTTTCTCCCTTCTGAACAGAGCCTTTTGTCAGTCCCCACTTCCTACAGCAGGAATCAAAAGGTTCAGAGTTCAGAGTTCAGAGTTAGGTGGGAAACTGGGGTGGGATTTTGGTACCACTTGACAGACAAACTCCCTGTACCCCTGAGTCATGTTTGCTACATGGCAAGTCATCTCTGAGTGGGCCATGGATAGAGAAGGCTGGCTATTATATTCTGCTAGATCACTTGTACCAATAATCCAATTTTCAGGAAGAAATCAGAATTCAATACTGGTTGTACTGACTTTCCATTAACAAAAGGACGTACATGTTTAATGAAAATATTTGACTACTTAATAAGAGTAGTTCTTCACTTGAAAGTCTATAAGATAGCTGTTGATATTTTTTAAGCTCCCCAAGGAAGGCTTCACTTATTTAATAAGTTGTATATTAGACTTGGGGAGAGGGGTGGAGCATTAGGGCCAGAAAATGAACTCATTTTCAGTTTCAAACAGCAAAAGAAATTCTCAACAAAACTTCTAATAGTTCACTCAATACCTAATAATATACATGCATTATATTTAATATCATTACACTCCTTTTAGTTATGATTGAGAGAGCAGGTGACAATGTTAGGGATACAATGAAAGTTGGGTTCAAGAATCCCAGATCAGGACTTCCCTGGTGTTCCAGTGGTTAAGACTCTGCCTTCCAATGCCGGGGGTGCAGGCTCGATCCCTGGTCAGGGAACTAGATCCCACATGCCGCTACTAAGACCCAGAGCAAAATTATAGTAACTTTACATTTTGACTTGGCTCCTTTCACATTGCTGTTTCAAAATATCGGTGTCAAGGCAGCCCCATCAGAAAGATGGTGTAAAGAGACTGAATTTGTTTGTCTTGAATGTCCCATGATGCTCATGAAACCATCTCAAAATTCATAAGGTTGTTCACAGAGAGAATAAGCAGACCAAACAAATGAACTTTCAGCCATTGATGAAAGAACTTGAAGTGCATTTCCTCATTATTGACCCCTGAGGCTGGGGTGAGACAGGTGAGGGGCCTGGAGAGCAAAATTTAAGGGGGCGCTCACTCTGGGATCACTCAATTACACTTGAGCGACTGTGAGAACAAGGGTCACCTTACTCCCCTCCAAATGCTAGAAGCGCCAAAAAAGGCAACCGGTGAAGGCAAATCACTGGCAGCTTCCCTCAACACTCCTCACTTCCAAATACACATTCTATAAGCTTTGTGAGAAGCACAAGATCATCTCAAACAGCCAAGTCCTAAACGACTTAGCTCACCTCAGCAGTGGCAACCAAATAAATGCAGAGGTTTTTTGAATGTTAATCCTAATTCAGACTCTCATACAAAACTGACAAAAATTATAGCAGGTGGGATAAATATATGCTTAGCAGTGTTTCTTATCTTGAACTCTGCCACTTGAAAACTAGCATATTTGTGTGATTTAAAAAAACATGTGCGCTTAACACTTAGTTCTGGTAAACCAAGAGAAAATATACTCTTGTAAAGCCAGGTAGTGATAAGCTATATTGTTACAATGTTTGAAATGGAGGCTACCGGTGATAAATCATTTAACAGAAAAAGTCTAAATAAAAGTCAATGACTAAAACCACTCATTTTCATCGAAGTACTTTCAATTCCCAACTTGCAACTATCAACATAGTAGTGCTGAGACCATTTGGACTTTGAAACTTTTCCTGAAAGATTATTTCTGCTCAGACTGGGATGCCAGGGTTATAATAATTGCTATGTCTGTCCTTCATGACAATGAAACTGAGAGCGACTTAGATTTCTAGTTATTCTTGAAAGGTTAAAAAAAGAGAAAAAGGGAGAGACAAAGCAGCATGGCCAACTAAAACCAAAGAGATGCTTCTGTCATTTGCATCTACAATCAGATACAGACAAGAGACGAAAATGCAGGGGAAAAAAAATGACAGGAGAAAAAAGACTAATAACCAGCTTTTTCTACTTACAGGGAGTCTGAGCAACATCTTCGGAGAAGCAAGGATGAGGGGCTTCCTGAAGTTCCGGACCATCTGTCTCCGTAGCAGGTGAAAGTACTGGGCGGGTGTGGAGGGGTGAGCCATGCACATGTTCACGGTATCCCCGTCCACGCCCTCCTCCACGCTGTCACACATCTGGGAGGGAAGTGAGAGGCAGGGCAGACAGTCGGGTCATCTCACTCCATCCTAAGGGCACAGGCTATCCTAAGGGGGACACGGGGCTCTCAATGAGCAGGAGAAGAGATGTGTCTCTTCATTATAGAAAAAGACCAGAAGGTAAATTTATGACCTGTGAAGAATTCACCAGAGGAGAAGCCTGATGGCTCCCCATTGGCCGAGTCTGTGTGTTTTAACGTGGTTCTTTCCAAACACAGCTGACTGCAGGAAGCATGTGGAGGTGGGGACTTCCCTGGTGGTCCAGTGGTTGGGACTTGGAGCTTTCACTGCCAAGGGCCCGAGTTCTATCCCTGGTCAGGGAACTAAGATCCCACAAGCCGTGTGGCATGACCAAAAAAAGCTAAAATTAAAAATTAAAAAAAAGAAGCATCTGGAGGAGACTTTTTGAAAAGTACAGATGCTGATGACTGTGGAGTGAAGATGTTGGAAGGATGCACTATCTGAATCTCACTCTCCTGATGGAGTAAATGTAAGTGTAGTTTGTCTTAGAGACAAGAACGAGAGCAGCTAATGAGGTTGAAAAATTGAGGGCAAGGAATGAAATCTCAGAAGATCCTGCTGGGACAGAAACTTGAGGCATGTCTCCTAACCCTGATCAAGAAGCAGTACAGAGGAAAGTAAGTGAGTTGACAAAATCCTGAGATTTTTACTGGGCTCCTCCAATTTGGTGACAGGGTGTGAGTGGCACCCTGGGTAAAAAAAGGCAAAATCTAGGGCTGAAGCCCCTGCAGAATTCAGTGGAGGCAGATGGGGCTGCCAGGCTTGCCGCTTCCAGGGCCAGGACATGCCAAGGAAAGAGAGGCCCACGGAAGTGATACACAGCCCTGACCAGGGAGTGGACCCTTGTATGGGCTTAGCTATTGAATCTCAGAAGGGACACCGGAATTTAGCAAGAAAAACCCTCTGTCCAGCAGAGCTATGTCCTCCCACGCCATGTCCTCAGGCTTCATGTACTGGAGACTATTCTCAACTGCTGTTCTAAGAAGGTAAATTGGTACCAAATGGGAAGGAAAATTAAGGGGAATTCACCCACACCCTCTCAGGGAAACTATATGGTTTTGAAGAATTGCCCTAAATAATCAAAGACAAGATGAAATAAAATGATATAGCAACAATGTAAATATTATACAGCCCCTTATAACTTTTTATAAGGGGGGGGACAAAAAGAAAGGAACATAGCAGGCAAAAGGCAGCCAATTTTAACAAAAGACATAAGTATTGGCAAGGATGTGGAGAAAAGGGAGCCCTTGTACCCTGTTGGTAGGAAAGTCAATTGGTATAGTCACTACGGAAAACAGCTTGGAGGCTCCTCAAAAAACTAATAACGGAATTACTGTATGATCCAGAAATCCCACTTCTGAGTATTTAACCAAAAGAACTGAAATCAGGATCTCAAAGAGGTATTAGCACTCCCATGTTCATTGCAACACTACTCATGATAGCCAAGATGTGCAAACAACCTAAATGGTCATCTATGGATGAATGGATAAAGGAAATGTGCTATGTGGTATACAGGTATTTTTATCTATATATGTAATATTACTCGGCCTATTCAAGGAAGGAAATCCTGCACTTTGCAGTAACACAGATGAGCTCTGAGGACATTATGCTAAGTGACATACAGATACTGCACAATTCCAGTTATATGAGCAATCTAAAATAGTCAAACTCAGAGAAGCAGAAAGCAGAGCAGTGGTTGCCAGGGGCGGGGAAGGGGAAATGGAGAGTTGCTAGTCAAGGGGTATAAGGTTTCAGTTATGTAAGATGAATAAGTTCTAGAGATCTGCTGTACAACATAGTAGCTACAGTCAACAGTATTGCAATGCACACTTAACAATCTGTTAAGAGGGTAGGTCTCATGTTAAGTGTTCTTACCACAATTTTAAAAAACAACAGTGTTTTAAAGGGCAGATAGTCTTAAAGATAACACAGTAGAATTAGATAAGAAAGGTGAGTGCAATGCCAAGAAAACCAAGTGAGAACCAAACTCAACCATTACAAACCTAATAAATAAATAAGAAACATCAAGAAGCAGAACAGACAGGACGAAAAAGAAATGGCATGGGGCTTCCCTGGTGGCGCAGTGGTTGAGAGTCCGCCTGTCGATGCAGGGGACGCGGGTTCGTGCCCCAGTCTGGGGGGATCCCGCGTGCCGCGGAGTGGCTGGGCCCGTGGGCCGTGGCCGCTGGGCCTGCGCGTCAGGAGCCTGTGCTCCACGGCGGGGGAGGCCACAGCAGTGAGAGGCCCGCGTACCAGAAAAAAAAAAAAAAGAGAGAAATGGCATGAACAAAGAGCTTGAGATAATCACAGTGAAAGAAGATGAAGTAAGCAAGTGCTTATATACACAGCAAACACTCTTCACTTTACATATCGATATATTAATTCTTTTGCAGGGCTAAAAATAAAATTAGTAGTGTAAACAAAGAGCTTGAGGTAATCCCAGTGCAAGCACAGGAAACGATAATAATAAAAATAATAAACAGCAAACATATAAATGTCGATTACTGTTCTAAGCATTTACATATATTGACCCTTTATGCCTCACAGTAATCCTATGAAGTAGGTTTGAGAAAATTATTAACACGACTTGGTAATTTTAATGCATATGTAGATGGTCCTTTCAAAACCCTGGCAACTTGGTTCCTTGAACTCCTGTCCTCCAATCACTCTGTCCTCCATCCTACCTCAACAACCCATTTCCATGGCTACATCCTGGTTTCAATGACAGGGATCTCTCCATAAGCTCTCCTTTATCCATTCCACTCTGACCACCACTTCCTACCTTTCTAGCTCAATTCCCTTTAACACTCTGACTCCATCAATCCTTCAGCCTCATCAATACCACCAACATATTGATCCTATCACCTTTTCACGGGCCTTCACCCTTCACATCTCCTCCCTCCTCCTTACTTAAGCTAAATTCCATAGTCAATCATTATAATCATTCTTTTGCATACACCCTTGACTCCCTTGACATTTTTTCACTCCAAACCACAAGCCGAGTTAATCTCAACTTTCCATCTGTCCCATTTCTGCACCTATGCAGGGAATGAAGCTGGAGAAAACACACAATCACACTGATGGATCTCACTTTAAAATCTTGACCAAGAATCTTAAGTGGGCCCTCAGTGCTCTTAGACTATTATCTTCTATTTGCCTAATTCACTCATTCTCCTCCTCTTCCAGATGACTATTTCACAGCTTTAACCCAGGATCTCCTCCTGCATCATCACTCTCGGGTAATGACCCAAGAGTATCTCCTCAGACCTTCACCACAACATCTCCCATGTTCTATCATCTGGCATCGTATTCTCTGCCTTCTGGTTATCACCATAGAGGAACCTGCCATGCTGCTGTCTAGAGCTGATCCAATCCCTTGTGCAGTGGACACCAGCCCATCCTGCTTTCTCAAGGCCATCACTCCAGTCATTCTACTCTCTCTCCTACATCAATATTTTCTTCTCTACTGGATCATTCCTATCAGCATACAAACATGCTGTTATTTCTCCTATCTTTAAAACAAAAGCAAGGGCTTCCCTGGTGGCGCAGTGGTTGAGAGTCCGCCTGCCGATGCAGGGGACACGGGTTCGTGCCCCGGTCTGGGAGGATCCCACATGCCGCGGAGCGGCTGGGCTCGTGAGCCATGGCCGCTGAGCCTGCGCATCCAGAGCCTGTGCTCCACAACGGGAGAGGCCACAACAGTGAGAGGCCCGCATACCGCAAAAAAAAAAAGCAAAAAGAACCTCTCTTGGTGCAAATTTCCCCCTTCCTTGTTCTATTTGCAGCAAAACTTTTCAAAAGAGTTAAACTTTCCTCCTTCCATATACTCCTAATACCACTCCACCTAAACAAACTGCAGTTACCAACCACCAAATGAACCCTTTATTGCTAAATCCAACGGCTAATTCTCAGTCCTATCCTGACTGGCCTTGATACGTCCTCCTTCTTAACACGTATCCTTCACTTGCTTTCTAGGACCTTCCTCCAGCCTCACTGGTTGCTCCTTCTCAGCCTCCCGTGTTCTCCTTCCCTGCAGCCTCTAACTGCTGGTCTATCCCAGGGCTCAGTTTGGGGGCAACTGCTCTTCTCTAATTGTACTCATTCTTTTGATAATTTCTTCCAGTCTCATGACTTTAAATATCATCTAGAAACTGATGACTCCCAAACTGTATCTCTTGCATGCTCATTCATATATTTCTTTGAAAAACTGTAGTTTTGTATTTCACAGCTAGTTCTTTAATTTACCTCCAATTTATTTCTGTAATCTAATTTTTATGAAATGATTTCTCTGTCATTATCTACCAACCAACCAGTTATATCCATTTATCTAGCTACTGTTCTATCTACCTATCTACTAATCTATCACCTTTCTATATATTTTATCTGCCTGTATGCTAAGATAATTAATGATATTCATGTACTTAGGGTGATGTGTACTGATGTCTCCATTTACTTTCAAATGCATCCAAAAATTATATGGATTTATGGATAGAGGGATGGCAGATGAATAGATACATGATAAAACAAATATAATAAAATATTAACGGTAGAATGTAGCAAGTGGGCATATGAATACTCTCTGTAAAGTTTTTTCAACTTTTCTGTATGTTCGAAATTTTTCATAATAAAATATTAGAAATATGCGTAAAGAGGCATTGGTAATGATTCTTACCAAAAGATAACAATGGTAATTTCTCGGTTGTTGTTTAACATTTTTTAATGGTCACGAATCATTTTATAAAAATACTATCACTACTTAGATCTGGGGTTGGTCACTGTATCTCTGTTTATAAAAAGCCCCTAGATGACTCCGATGATCAGCTTGACTCAGAAACTACTGATATTTGCCGCATAAGAAGCACTTTCAGGGACTTCCCTGAGTGGTCCAGTGGGTAAGACTCCACACTTCCAATTCAGGGGGCCCAGGTTCCATCCCTCGTAGGGGAACTAGATCCCGCACGCATGCCGCAACTGAGCCCGCGTGCCGCAACTAAAGATCCCGCATGCTGCAACTAAAAATCCCGCATGCTGCAATTAACTCCCGGCACAGCCTAAATAAATAAATACTAAAAAAAAAAAAGAAGAAGCACTTTCATTGCCGTAAAACCGTGATACTAACATGCTTGAGGCATCACGTTTCCAAGGAATATTGATTGACATTGCATTAAATCTGTTTCATTCAAATACTACAATGTCTTAAAGTCCAAGGTTCACATTAGGTATTTGCAGGAGGCAGTTCTATTTCAAAGCACCTAGAAAGCAGGGAAACATTTCGTGGAATCCAGAAGGCAGTGGACATACCTGCAAGAAACGCTCTATTCGACAAGATGAGTGCTCTGGTCCAGCCCCATCATACCCGTGAGGAAGGAGGACCACGATGCCGCTCTGGAGGAGCCACTTGGCCTCACCTGCAAAGCAGCAGCGGGAGTAAGAACGCTACGACGCAGGTGCAGGACAGCCCGGGCGACTGGGCGGTGAGACACATGTTAGTTTGTTGCTGGACCCCCAAAACCATTTTCATTGCACCATTCATCACTACAGCCAAGCACATTCCCCAGGAGACACAGGCCCTCCTGCTGACAGAGGACTTACGTGCTCTTCCTAGCAGCTTACTTAACTGCCTGATAGCTGCCATGCCCCAGTGGATGACAGAACAGGCTCCCAACTCTCGGAGTGGGGGGATGCCGTGGTACACAGGAGTCTCATAAGCAGTTATGGCCCCTTTTCTGTCATTTGTCCCCGTGAGGCTGGTGCCACACGTCCACTACACACCCATAGGCCAACACCAACCTCCAGAGATGAACGTGTCAAAGATGATCTGGGCACCGTTGAAGAAATCGCCAAACTGAGCCTCCCAGATGGGCAGTAGGTTAGGGCTTTCGATGCTCATCCCATACTCAAATCCCAAGACGGCCTCTTCCGACAGTGGGCTGTTGCTGACCTAGGGCAAAGGAGGAGAACAGAACCGTCGTGCAGGGAAGATGGGATGTGAATCAGTTAAAGTAAAGCATCATATTGGTACCAACTGCTCAAAAGGGAGGAGGGCCGTGAGGGCAGCTGTGCTTTCGTTCATCCCCGCATCCCTTTGAGAGAGGACATCTCCTGCTCTCCATGAATGATGTGTATGGGAAAAGTTGGGGCAAACAGAGGAAGACATACAAAAGGTTGGAATATGGACATTAAAGATTTTCTTGAAGGAGAAGCAAAATTAACTTCTCAGATGCCCCACCTTTGAAGCTGAGAGTAAAATGGTGTCGTAAGAGCTTTTTAAAAAATGTCACAAAACAAAGTGGGGGGAGGGACTTCCCTGGTGGTCCAGTGGTTAAAAATCTGCCTTCCAATGCAGGGGACGTGGGTTCGATCCCTAGTCGGAGAACTAAGATCCCACATGCCATGGGGCAACTAAGCCCTCGTGCCGCAACTACTGAGCCTGCACTCCAGGGCCCACGCTCCACAACTAGAGAGAAGTCCACGCGCTGTAACGAAGAGCCCATGTGCTGCAACTAAGACCTGACGCAGTCAAAAATAAATAAATAAATTTTTAAAAATCTAGAAAAATGGTATGGATGATCTTATTTGCAAAGTAGAAATAGAGACATAGACAGAGAGAACAAATGTACGGATACCAAGGGGGAAAGAGGTGGAGAGGGAGGAATTGGGAGACTGGGATTGACACATATACATTATTGATACTAGGTATAAAATAGACAACTAATGAGAACGTACTGCATAGCACAGGGAACTCTACCTAATGCACTGTGGTAACCTAAATGGGAAGGAAGTCCCAAAGGGGGGAGATATCTGTATGTGTATGGCTGATTCATTTCTTGTGCAGTGGAGGCTAACACAACATTGTAAAGCAACCATACTCCGATAAAAATTAATTGAAAACAAACAAACAAACAAACAAAGGGGGGGAAAGTTACTTGAAAAAGGCCTACCTTTCGGAATCCATTATTCTAATATCCTGTTTGCATGATAAAGCAAAAGAATCATCACCACATGTTAAGATTTAAAAAGCAGAACATAAAATTACATCTCTGAAGAGGCTAAAGAGATGTGACAGTTCAAGGCAGCACAACTCTGAACTGGGTTTGTGGACCAGATGTCTTCATGTCTCAGTGTTAACTTCCTGACTTGGATGGTTGCATTGGGGTAATGTAGGAGAATGACCTAGTTTGTAGGAAATACACATGTAGGGCATCAGGCTGGCAACGTGATGTTTCTATCTGGATGGCTCAAATGTCTCAGAATGAGAAAAAGTTCCTTTTGCATTATACATCCAACTTTTTTGTAATTTTGTGTTTGTTTCAACATTTTTCTAAAAAAATTTTTTTAAGTTACTTTTTTTTTTTTTTTTTTGGCCATGCTGCGAGGCATATGGGATCTTCCCCAACCAGGGATCAAACCCACGTCCCCTGCAGTGGCAGCGCGGAGTCCTAACCACTGGACCACCAGGGAAGTCCTTAAGTTACATATTTATAGAATAGTACTTGGCAGCAAAAAGGGATAAAATACTGACACACGCTACAACAACGATGGACCTTGAAAACACAATGCTAAGTGAAAGAAGCTAGCCATAAGAAGTCACATATTTATGAGTCTGTTTATATAAAAAGGCCAAAATAGATAAATCAATGTAAACAGAAAGTAGATTCGTGGTTTTCAGGTGCTGAGGGAAGGAAGCAATGGGGTGTGACTGCTAATAAGTATGGGTTTCTTTTAGGGGTGATGAAAATGTTCTAAAATTAGATAGCGGTGATGGCTGCACCACTGCATACACTGAAAACCACTTAACTGTACACATTGAAACATTGAATTCTATGAGTTTTATCTCAATAAAGCTTTTAATAAAAAAAACTCTGGAAAAAAATTTCATCTCTACTATGATTACAACCATAAAAATGCATGATTTATATGGATAAGCACTCAATGACAACAACAAAAAATGAAAACAGATAATGTATTAGTATGGCAGGATTATGCATGTTACCTTTCCTGATTTCTATTTGATTTCAATTATGATCTTTATAAGACATTAACTTGAAAAGAGACACTGTATTTCTCAGATCCATGAGTCTGTGGTCAACGGGATTTGAACTGAGTGCTTTACTTGCACCTCTGCGTCTTCACCTCATTCCCCATCTCCCTTCCTACCCAAGGCTGACACACCCACTCATATTCTAATCCATACCTTTTTTCTGCTTCTTCACTCGGCTCATCACCAAACTCCTTTTTTCTGAACCTCTCCTCACTGGCTTTCTCCTCTTGGCAAATGAACAATCAAAAGCTTAAAAATAAAACAAGAAAGGACTTCCCTGGGGGTCCAGTGGTTAAGACTCTGTGCTCCCAATGCAGGGGGCACAGGTTTGATCCCTGGTCTGGGAACTAAGATACCGCATGCCACGCAGTGTGGCCAAAAAAATAAAAGCAAAAAACAAAGAATATTCCCCTGGCCGGTGCTCTCTAGCTCCTGCTTCCTGTAACAGTCAGGCTTCTAGAAAGAATTATCTAATCTAGTTGTCTCTACCTCCTGAACCCCTATCTACCCTTCAACTAGTAAAATCTAGCTTCTGCTCTCCCCACTCCACAGAAATAGCTCTAGAGGAGGTCAACCTTGACCTTCCAGTTGCTAAATTGAATGGCCATGTTATTCTTCCTCTTTTCAGATTCCTCCCTCCTTAAGTTCAATGACACGGGGACTCTAAGTTCTCCTCTTGCCTTTCTGGATGCTCTTTTGGGAAAATGCTTTCTCTGCCAGCCCTTTAAAAGTTGTTTTTCCCAGGACCCTATCTGTTCTCATTCTGCTCTCTCAGAGAGATTCTCCACCCCTGTGGTTTCAAACACTCCTGCACCCTGATGACTTCCAAATAGACATCCAAGACCAGATTCCTTCATTAACTCCAGACATACATATCTAATTACCTGAAATATCTATGTCAAAGTTTAACGCCCAAAAGTTAGTCCATCACCTTTCCTTACCACACCTGTTCCTCTCCCTTACTCTTTATTTGGGTAAATGCCATCATCTTATGCAAGCTGTCCTAGTCAGGGAGCTAGGAGGTACCAGTACTGGTCTTCTTCACTCCCTACACCTACCACTGAGTCTGATAGCTGTTGTTTTCTGACTAGTTCTCAAATCTTGGCCCCATCTCCCCTCTGCACTGCTATTGCCCTAATTCACAGCTCCAGGATTTCCTGCCTAGATGACTGAGAAGCCTCCTTAGAAATTGTCCTAAGTCTCACCCTTCTTCAGCTCAGGCTTCCAAAGTATCATCAGGAGTGCTGTGTCTAACATGGAAATCTGATCGCCTGTTCAAAATTCCTCCATGGTTTCTCTTCTACGTAACACTCAAAGTCTTTCACAACGTGGGTAGTCCTGACTGGCCCGTCTCTTCCTTTACTTCTGTATCCACTTTGCAGCTTAAACTCCAGTCATATGAAGCTATAGGTAGTTCCCTGAGCATGAGGTCAGGGCCTCTTACTTCACAGCTTATGTATGCACTACTGTGTCCACCTAGAATGTTCTCCCTACATTTACTAGACCAGGCAGTTCCAAATGTCCCTCAAGTCCCAGCGCAAATCTGGCCTCCTCGCTAAAGCTCTTCCTTTTAATTCCCAAGTAACCTAGCTGCCCCTTCTCCTATGCATCTATTGTACTTCATATACTTGTATACCCTTATCTACATTAATTTGTTGAATCTATTAATGCTTTCATTTATTCCAAAAATTATTTAAGATGGCCTGTAAATATAGATAATACACAAAATGATAGTTTAAATGTAAGTGGACAGGAAAGTCCCTGGTGGTTCCGTGGTTAGGACACCATGCTTCTTTTGCAGGGGGCATGGGTTCAATCCCTGGTCAGGGAACTAAGATCCCACATGCTGCGCTGTGCAGCCAAAAAAAAAAGTAGGTGGGCAGAAAGAAAATAAATAGATTGACACACCCAACAGCGTTGGGGAAAACATACAACCTGGTAACCTACTTTCTTGAGGCTGCCATGGCCTCTACCCCTTCCCAGAAGCCATTATTGATAAGGGGAGGTTGATCGGTTGCAGAATTTTCGATGTACACACAATAAAGACGAGCCACTGCTCAGGGAACTACAACTACTCTCAATACCAAGATCAAGCAGGAGTCCCCCCTAGGGTCTTCATATAAAGGACAAAGTGTTAGGTAATAAATGAAATCTTTGACAGTATCCCCATAACAGATGTGAGACGTTTACTTGGGGCTTTCTAAATAGCGATATTCAAAATTAACTGATACTATATATCAAATCACAAATCAATAAAAGACATCGGGTGGAGAAAATACGAAATGTTTCAGTATCTAGGTCACCAATCTGATACTGATCAAGGAGGTGATTTTAGACTAACTTAAAGAAAAGATGAGTTGCATGTCCTTTAAGTAATTGTCCTGGAAGCTTGCTTTTCACAAAGTGAATTTTTAAAAAAAATATTCAGTATTTGGCTTCCCTGGTGGCACAGCAGTTAAGAATCCGCCTGCCAATGCAGGGGACACGGGTTCGAGCCCTGGTCCGGGAAGATCCCACATGCAGCGGAGCAACAAAGCCTGTGGGCCACAACTACTGAGCCTGCGCTCTAGAGCCTGTGAGCCACAACTACTGAGCCCATGTGCCACAACTACTGAAGCCTGCGCGCCTAGAGCCCGTGCTCCACAACAAGAGAAGCCACCACAAAGAGAAGCCCGCATACCACAACGAAGAGTAGCCCCCACTCACCACAACTAGAGAAACCCTGCACGCAGCAACAAAGACCCAACACAGCCAAAAATAAATAAATAAAATAATTTATTGAAAAAAAAAATCAAGTATCAGTGAACCCAATACTCTCAAATGGCTAGAGTAGGAAAAAAGATGACACACCACTAATTGTACCTTAAAGGATAATTTCATAAACTCCATGTGCCAGGCACTATGCTAGTTGTTGGAGAAACAAAAATGAAAAGACCCAGGCCCTGCTCTTGACTCTAATGAATCTAACTTAGCAACTGGCACAGAGAAATACATGGCAATGGATACATTCATCAAGCCCGCTAAACTCTAGGGAATAAAGTAACCTTAAGTCAGTGGGTTTTTTTTTTAAGTTGGCAAGAAATGTTGGCTTATTATCCACATCTTCGACTCACTTTGATGAATTCAGCAATGAGCAGGTTATATAATCAATTTTGGATTCACAAAATGAACACCCATTTGACATTTACATGATTACAGATAAGTAGCCACAGTAAAACAGCTCTAGTCTACTCGCTAGTCTGTTACTTCCATTCCAAGTACATAGACGGGCATTGTCTACCCAGTCGGCATCCCTTTATCTCAAAAAGGACTGAACCCAAAGTTTCCGACATCTGTTTCTAGTTGGTCTAAGAAGCCTGTAGCTATAATCACCAGCACCTGAGGTTTATACTAGATAATAAAACAGCCTACCTCTAGAAAGCCCTTTTGATTAGGGTCCATATGGTTCAGGGGGATATAGGTGTCATCGGTCTTCTGGCAAACAACCATTGCGTGCCTCTGGCTAAAAGTTCCACGGCCAACATCTTGGCCACTCAGACGGACGTTAAAACCTTAAAGCAAGCAAGAAGGAAAAGAAAAAAATCCAGATTCCCATGAATAACCTAAGTAATAATAAGGCCTGGTGACCCTGAATTCTTATATATCGGCTCATCCTGAGAACTGTCCTTAGGACAATAGATTATCCTTCTTAAAATACACCTGTCCTGGGCTTCCCTGGTGGCACAGTGGTTGAGAGTCCGCCTGCCGATGCAGGGGACGTGGGTTCGTGCCCCGGTCCGGGAAGATCCCACATGCCGTGGAGCAGCTGGGCCCGTGAGCCATGGCCGCTGAGCCTGCGCGTCCGGAGCCTGTGCTCCACAATGGGAGAGGCCGCAACAGTGAGAGGCCCGTGTACCACAGAAAAAAAACAAAACAAAAAAAAAAACCTGTCCTATATTCAACACTCCATAGTCTAATTAAGAATGAAGAGTCATCATTCGTCCTACAATTTTTAAAGGAAAATGTCTTTCCAATACATCCAGCACTGAGTCCTTTGTTTCCATAGTCTGTTCGCTGATGAAGATTGTCAACATGACATACCAAGATTAAATAATGTTTTCAGGTAAGAAATGTTAACACGTTTGAGAACCTCTCTAGTCAATAAAAACAATACAAGGTAGTTGTAACTCAAAACTGCAGGCGTCACATCTAAGAAATGTTATATAAAGCACCCCGTACCCTCTGTGCAGCTACACAGAAACGTCTTACCTTCAGCAAGTAATGAGCCTAGGGCAAGAGCTTCTGCTGTGGCCCAGTCTAACTTTGTTCCATCCATCACTTTCTCCACTCTGGACTGTAAAATTGAATGGGAGGGGAAAAGAAAATTTTAAGAGTTCCCATCCTTTTTCACATTGAGTTCAAAAAATGTAAGGCAACAATGGTTAAGAATCAAAAACATAACATTAAATATGACAGATAGTGCAGAAGGAAACATCGGAGTATGACAGCAAGTACATGACATATGAAAGCAGGCGAAACAAACCGGCACTCTGGTGAGCAGTTAACCGGGCAGATGGATGGGAGGAGGAGACGTCAGGGAGGGGAGAGAGGAACGGTATTGGTAATATTCTATCAGGGAGGGGAGAGAGGAACGGTATTGGTAATATTCTATGTCTTCAGCCTGATGGTGAGTACACAGATTGTTTTAATAGTCTCTATACCTATAATAGAAACTTATAAACGAAGTTAGTGTTTTAAAAATAATCCAGAGTTCATCGTGTCTTCATCCAAGTTCAAGAATGATGAAGACCTGTATCTCCTTGCTCTCCTCCTGCTTTTAGTGCTGAAAGTCCCACGTTCTAGGAAACCACAGGCAAACCATGACAGTTTGTCAATCCATCCTTAACATGAGACAACATGTAAAACCTCGACATGCTTAAGGGTGTAAATGGTTGCCTTTCGGGAGTATGTGTGCTGATTTTTATGTATTTTATTTAAGCCAAACCCCGACCACCTTCCTCAAAATGGAAGTGTCTTCTGCTCACTGCTCAGAAAAACCACAAAGGGCATTCCTGTACGGCTGTGTTTCTAATAATATGCATGCAGTACCTGTACATATAATGTATTAATAAGTGACTGAAAGAATAAGTGGAGGAAAAATAGAAGTAGGTTAAAAAAAAAAAGAAAGAAAAAAAAATAGAAGTAGACAAAATTTGAGTTAATTGACAAGCAGTACCAAAACACCGCTAGGAGTGGTTCACAATAAGTACTTGCCAAGTGCATTAGCCAAGCAACAAGACCAGACCAACAGCAATTCCTTGCTGTGAGAGATGGACAAACAATACCCAGAGATTCCCGGGCTCCCTACCTGCACGTGCATCTTCAGAAGGTGACTGTGCATTTGGAGCTCCTCCGGCACCTCCACAGACTTCCTGCCAATAAACCGCAGGAGGTCAAGGGGCACACCTGTGTTCCAAGTGGTGATGCAAGCTTCTGGCTGAACCAGGCCCTGCCAGTGGGCCTGCAGGTTCGTGGCAGGGGGGCTGTAGTGCGCCATGTTAGTTAAATGGCCATTTAACTTCGCGTAGTAGGAGGTTTTGATTTCCGACACCTCCTCCTGGGTCATGAGTCCATTGGCCACAAGGTACTCTGCATACGTGTCGGGGATGCTCTTCCGGGCTCTGTCCAAGGAAAAGGGAAACAAAAATCAATATGATTTGTAAAAATCAAAGAGACAGATACAGGAATTCCCTGGCGGTCCAGTGGTTAAGACTCCACACTTCCACTGCAGGGGGCACAGGTTCAATCCCTGGTCGGGGAGCTAAGATCTCACGCACCCTGTGGTGTAGCCAAAAAATAAAAGGTCCATTTTATGTCATGTGACTTTTACTCCAATAAATTTGTTTTTTAAAGGCAGTGGTGAGTATCCACCTCTTTCAGGCAAGCAAGTGAAAACAAATTTATCTTTTTTCTTTTTTTAAATTTATTTATTTATTTGTTTTTGGCTGTGTTGGGTCTTCATTGCTGCCTGTGGGCTTTCTCTAGTTGCAGTGAGCAGGGGCTACTCTTCGTTGCGGAGCGTGGGCTTCTCATCCTGGTGGCTTCTCTTGTTGCGGAGCACGGGCTCTAGGAGCATGGGCTTGAGTAGTTGTGGCACACGGGCTTCAGTAGTTGTGGCTCTAGAGCGCAGGCTCAGTAGTTGTGGCACACGGACTTAGTTGCTCCACTGCATGTGTGATCTTCCTGGACCAGGGCTCGAACCCGTGTCTCCTGCACTGGCACGTGGATTCTTAACCACTGCGCCACCAGGGAAGCCCACAAATTTACCTTTATAAGCTTTTGTCTACAGTCAGGCAGAAGTAATGAGTAGTAGAGTTTTCTTACAAACTGTTAATTCTGGACAGTTATTTACAAGGCTGACTTATATTGTCTACCTATTCTGCATCCCTTTATTTCAAAAAGGATTGAACCTATAAGTTGCCGACATCTGTTTCAGGTTGCTTGAAGAAGCCTGTAACTATTCAGCATCCGGGTTTTACAACAATAGAAATAACGATGATGCTACTCTGCATTCGCTTAATACGTTAAACTTGCAAGTCTGGTCACATTGATCATTATATTTAATCCTGAAAAAAGTGAGAGGTAGACAGGATATATTTTTACAAGCAGGGTCCTGAGTCACATCAAGTCATTCAGGTGCTAAGTTCAAAGCTAAATGGAGAAACCAGATTTGTTCTTCCAAGGGCAGTCTGCTACCCACGACCAGAAAGGCCCATAAAATATCACCAAGTTTATTCCTCTGCTTTAATTTATGTCTATGAGGAAATAAAGCAGGAAAGAGGGATCTACTTTACTTCCTAGCATCTGAAAAGGAAATCCTGGTACTTCCCTGGTGGTCCAGTGGCTAAGACTCCGTGTTCCCAATGCAGGGGGCCCAGGTTCGATCCCTGGTCCAGGAACTAGATCCTGCGTGCCACAATCAAGACCCGGTGCAGCCAAATAAATAAATACATAAATAGGAAATTCCAAAGGAACACACTCCTCCCCATCACGTGAACCTTCTGACTCGGCACTGTCCCACAGAAATGTAACGCAAACAATGTGTAATTTAAAATTTCCCTGTGGTCACATTAGAAAAGGTGCAAGAGGTGGAATTAATTTTAATCATATATTGATTTAACTCAATATACCCAAAATATTGTCCCTTCAATACCTAATCAATATAAAAATTATTATCAAGATCATTTACACTCTTTTTTTCACACTAAGTCTTTGAAATCTGGTGTATATCTTACACTCCCAGCACATCTCCTTCAGGAGTTGGCACATTTCAAGTGTCCAACAGCCATTTATGGCTCGAGGCTTCCACTTTGGACAGTGTAGTTCAGAACTTCGTTAAAATCCATCACGTAACCTCTTGCCAAGGCACAAAGCAGGTCCACGTCTATAGTTCGCAGAAGTGAATCGCGGAGGTTCTGTTTCTGCTCCTGTCAATGTCGCACTGAGCAGCTTCGGGCAAGGTTCTGCCTACGTCTTCTGTTCAGTCCTCCCTCTGCTAAGTGAGGGGGTGAAGTTGCCCTTTGTCTATTCATTGAGGAAATATGTAGAGTTGGAAGAACATGGGGCGCTTTCCTGCGACCCATAGGATGACCATCCCAGTGTGCCCAGGTCTGTCCCAGTTTGAGCATTGAAAGTTTCATGTCCCAGACACACTGGGAAAGCTGGTCGCCCTACCGGAGAGTGTCTAACACAAATAATAATGTGAGCACTGTGGGGGAAAGGGCACATCGCATGACGGTTCATCCTTGTACCTGATGATCTGGTACATGACCGGGTTGGTGAAGAAGGGCTCGTCCAGTTCGTTGTGGCCCCACTGCCTGTAGCACAACAAGTCAACAATCACATCCTTCCGGAATTGGCGCTGGTATTCAAACGCCAGTCGCGTGGCCCGGACCACTTCCTCTGGGCTGTCTCCATTGACGTGGATGATGGCGCAGCCCACAAGCTTCCCTGAGGCAGAGGAGCTGGAGATGAGACCGGCTAGTCAACCCATGAACCTACCCCCAAGTCCTGTTGCCCGCATGGGGAGACAGCCCTTGTCCTTAGGGGTAGTTTGGCTTGGGTGTTAAGAACCTGCACTTTGGGAGTTCCCTGGTGGCCTAATGGTTAGGATTCTGGGCTTTCACTTCCGTGGCCTGGGTTCAATCCCAGGCCAGGGAACTGAGATCCTGTAAGCCACATGGTGAGGCCAAAAAAACAAAAAGAACCCGCACTTTATGAAAAAAAAAAAAGAACCTGCACTTTAGAGGTCAGGTGACAAGCATGAGTTCAAGTCCCAGCTCTGTGTGATCCTGGTAAAGTTATGAATCTCAGTCTCCTTGTCTGTAACACTGGGATAATAGCTCTTACCTCTTAGTGATGTCCTAAAGAGGCAATGAGTTAATGCATATAAAGTGCTTAACAGAGCCTGGTACATCATAACTGATACTTATTTGTTATTATC
The DNA here is from genome assembly GCF_011762595.2 of Tursiops truncatus. Lineage (NCBI taxonomy): Eukaryota > Metazoa > Chordata > Mammalia > Artiodactyla > Delphinidae > Tursiops > Tursiops truncatus. Next base: position 156,524,891 of record NC_047035.1, on the reverse strand, counting down.
ATCATGACTATTATCTTTCTTCCTGAGATAAAAGGGTCATTAAAGGATGTATCCAAGAAAAAAATTGATTTTCTCCAAAGAGAAGATTGAGAATGAATTTTCAAATCTCTACCTAACTAATTACAAAAAATTCATATAGGTAGCCCCAAAAGGCATCCAGGCCAGGCTCTGGATATAAAAACCGAGCAGTTCTTACCATCTAACAGTTCTGGAAATTCTGTGAAATAGGGAATGAATAATAAAAAGCCCTGTGTTTCTTTGAATACTACTAGTTTCCACAGGTTAAAACAAGCTGACTTTGCTTCTTCACATCTGATTTCCAACCAGACCACTTGGCCAAGTTTACCGGTTGAACATATCCTCTTTGACTGTGATCTTGGGTACTCCAAATCTGATTATCCTAAAGACAATTGCTCTAGCTGTGCTAATTGTGTTATCTCTGGATTCCAGCAGATCATTCAACTCGATACTTCAGCACTTTGAGATTGCACCCTCTAAATTCTACTCTTGTTTTATTTCCTTGGATTTTAAGATCACACTCAGACTTTAAAAGGAATATTAACAACACTGTTGGTGACCACTGGCCATATCTGATCCAAAATTTAAAATGGGACCAGCAGTGAGGCTCACTGTTCTGAGTGAACTAGAAGTTTCTCCAGGAATTCCTTGTCTGACTCCACAGCATCAACTCTTCCCTGTGTTACATACCGATGTCACTACAGTATAAGGAAGACCTTCCTCTTTCTGCAGGAGTGGTGTAACCCAGCTGGTTATTGACAATCAAATGGACACTCCCACCAATTCTGAAATGCGGGATATTAGAGAGTGTAAATGTTTCAGGAACAATCCCTTGACCACAGAAAGAAGCATCACCGTGAACCTAGATCATGGGGGAGAAAAAAAGAAAATGAACGTAAGGGATGGAGAAATTTAGGTTTTCAATAGTAACAGGAATAAAAACAACCATGCTCTCACTGCTTCCCTGCCCTCCTAAAAATCTGCCGGTTATAGGATTTCCTAGAATGGTTAGGCTGATCTCAAGCAGCTTTCAAAGATGCTAAATCAGCCCTTTTCCTCCTGCAGCCACCACCAGTTGACCTATTCCTTCCGCCCCACATCATCACCTACACCCATCACTTCTCACATCCCCATCAACACGCTAGTGTTCACAGCAGCACCACAGAAGGGTGATTGGAGGTGTAGAAGGAAAATCAACTCTAGTAAAGCAATCATGAAAACAGCCTGCAAGACACTAAGACCAATGCACAGCTTCGAACTCTCACTCTTCCCCAATCATTTCCCCCCCAAAACGAGACTGCGTGTAGCTCACATCACCTCATTCCCACTGGGTGTATTAGCCACCACTGTGAACATAAATGAGAATGATGTGACAGCAAAGACAGGAGCATGGGGGTGTAAGTATATCATACACAAGTGAAAGGAGGCTTTGGGGAAAGAGCAAAATACTATTGTAAGAGAATCTCTGAAATGTGCTATTCTTCCAGAACTTGTGAAGTCTGCTAGATCATAATAGCACAAAACCTGACAACAAGGTCCTACTGTATAGCACAGGGAACTATATTCAATATCCTGTGATAAACCATAATGGAAAAGCATTTTTAAAAGAATGTATACATATGTGTATAAGTGAATCACTTTGCTTACAGCAGAAATTAACACAACATTGTAAATCAACTATACTTCAATAAAAAATTAATTAAGAAAAACAACTGGTATGGGCTTCCCTGGTGGCACAGTGGTTGACAGTCCACCTGCCGATGCAGGGGACACGGGTCTGTGCCCCGGTCTGGGAAGATCCCACACGCCACAGAGCGGCTGGGCCCGTGAGCCATGGCCGTTGAGCCTGCGCATCCGGAGCCTGTGCTCCGCAACGGGAGAGGCCACAACAGTGAAAGGCCCACGTGCCACAACAGTGAGAGGCCCGCGTACCGCAAAAAACAAAGAAACAAAAAAAACTGGTAAACGGAAAGTGGTAGAAAAGGGGGTAAATTTTTTTTAGAAAACTTGAAAGTAAATAATGAGGGAATTGCAGACCTTAGGAGAAAGTATGAGCTCCACTGACTTCATGCTGTATAAAAGGCTGTTATATCAATAAGGTATATGTTGTACACCTTAAATTTACATGATGTTATATGACAAATGCATTTTAATTAAAAAGCTATTAAATAAAAGGCTACTATCATAAACAGCCAAAATGCTCAGCTAGAGAATAGAATGATCTGATATGGGGAATTCCCTGGTGGTCCAGTGGTTAGGACTCGGCGCTTTCACTGCTATGGCCCGGGTTCAATCCCTGACCGGGGAACTAAGATCCTGAAGGCTGCACAGCGCGGCCAAATTAATTAATTAAATAAAATGACCTGATATGGTAACCATTGTGGCTCTAATAATAGCAGAAATAAAAGACCTAAATATGAATGAAGAAAGAATCCTTGGGCTTCCCTGGTGGCGCAGTGGTTAAGAATCCACCTGCCAATGCAGGGGGGGACACGGGTTCGAGCCCTGCTCCGGGAAGATCCCACATGCCGCGGAGCAACTAAGCCTGTGCACCACAGCTACTGAGCTTGAGCTCTAGAGCCCTCGAGCCACAACTACTGAAGCCTGAGTGCCTAGAGCCCCTGCTCCGCAGCAAGAGAAGCCACCACAATGAGAAGCCTGCGCACCGCAACGAAGAGTAGCCCCCGCTCACCACAACTAGAGAAAGTCCGCGTGCGGCAACAAAGACGCAACACAGCCAAAAATAAATAAATAAATAAATAAAAAGAAGGAATCCTTGGAAGCAGATTTTTTTAATGACAGTGAAGACGTCCTAAAAGAGTAATTTGTGTATAGGTAAAACATTTTGGCTAAGAAAGGAAGCACTGTTTTGCTTAGCGAAATCTCCAGCCCACACCTTCCCATTGCTAGGGCCTACAGGGATGACTGACGTTTTGGAATATCCAGACGTAGTGATAACATACTCTTACGTCACCTCCACAACGCTATGTACATTACCTCCATTGATCCATTCAACAATCAGGTGTAGGGGCCAGGTAAGGGAATCGCCACTGTTCTTTTCACAGATGAGAAAACCAAGGTTCAGAAAGAGTACGTATTTCACGTGCCAAGGACTAGACCTTCTGTGATGCCTCCATTTTTTTTTGGCCACGCTGCATGGCACACGGGATCTTATTTCCCAAACCAGGGATGGAACCTGTGCCCCCTGCATTGGAAGCGTGGAGTCTTAACCACTGGACTGCCAGGAAAGTCCTGATGCCTCCATTTTTTGGACTTATTTCCCCACCCCTCCAAGCCTTTCGCCTGGGTTAACGAACTTACTATGTTCTCATTTAATCCTCAGAACACTATAAGGAATGTAACCTACTCCCATTGACCTCTGAGATTCAGAGAACCTGAGGAACAGAACCAAGCACGCCAAGCTAGAAGGCAGCAAAGCCAGGATCTGAACTCAGTGCTTCTTGGTTCCAGAATCCTTGTCTTTTCTACACCGGGCTACACTGTCAAGTCCAACCCTCAGCTGCACGGCGGTCCACACAGGGTCAAGGGGTTCCTAGCATCTGAACACTCCACACCCTTTGGCCTCCTTGCTGATGGGACTTCCTGTGGAGTAATGATGTAAAAGGAGACCAGTAAAGCAAGGAAGAGAGCTGGGTGTCTCTTCCACTCCTTTACAAAAGCGTTTACAGGAGAGGCATTGCTGAGAACATAACATCTGTTCATAACTTGCGTCATTTTATCATAGTCTTAGGGTTCTTGGCACTAAAGCCATGTGTCATCTGCTAATTTTATTTCCTGTCTTAGAAGAGAAAACACTCCATGATGCCCATAAAGCTTTGCAGGAGTCGGGTCCGTAAGCCCCAAGGAATGCTGTGGGCGGTGGAAACTGCTCAGCCAAACACAGCAGGGGGCTTGGACACACACAGAGGATCACATGTGACGATCCACTTCCACCACATTCAGGACCAAGATGAACAGAAGACAGACGGCAAAAGTAGTATCTGGAGTCTCACCCACCATGATTTTATAGACTCCGAATTTCAAGTTCCCACAATAAATTAGAATTTTGAACTTGAGTGAGGCAAGACCCAGGCAGACACAGCAGGGCAAAATGTCTTGGGAACACAAAGTAGAGAGAAGAGGGCGGTTTCTTTTCACTTCAAAGAACATGGCACTTTCACCTCTTCCTTCAGGAATCAGCCTTAAGATCAGCTCAATGTACTGGGGAAATGTGAGTGACTGAAATATTTTAGTCTCATGAATTCAAGTGAAAGGTGAAGAGAATGTCTGGCTAATGATTTGAAGATTTCTATTTAGAAATACTATAACATAATCAAATCCAATCCTGCTTACCCCCGATTTATTTACTACAAGTTTCTGGCCCATGGAAAATTAACAGTAAGATAATGTGGTTATTTGTATATGTAGCCAAATATTCTACTGCCTTGTAGATTTACTTAATTTCCTTTGGGTTTGAAGACTCAGTTACTGATATCCAGGATTAATTAGTAGTTATCCAGTAGTTAAAGGTTCATATTTATGTTTTTACTTTTGTGGCGTGGTATGTGGGATCTTAGTTCCCCGACCAGGGACCAAACCCTCGCGGCCTGCAGTGGAAGTGCAGAGTCTTAACCACTGGACCACCAAGGAAGTCCCTAAACGTTCATATTTAAATGAATACTTGCAGAAGAAAAATGTGACCCACAATCTAAACCTCTAAAGTATACCTGTTGGACTACCAAAAAGTGGGGGGCAGAGGAAGCAATACATTATATAATTTGTATTGTTTGCCTTAATGCCAAAGACCTTCATTGGAAAACAAACAAACAAGCAAATAAAATAAATCCAGACTCTTGCAGTCTTGTTAGACAGACGGATACCACGTCGTTTCCAAGAGAGTTATAATTTCAGAGAAGTAATGACATCTGTCCTCTTAACAGTAGCAGGTATGCCGGTCTATATCCCCTTAATTAATTCATAACTCAAGAAAGGAAAAACACAGTGAAGACCTCCATCAGTTGCCTTGAGCGGGGAGGGATAAATTGGGAGATTGGGATTGACATATACACACTACTATACATAAAATAGTTAACTAATAAGAGCCTACTATATTGTAATGACCTATATGGGAATAGAATCTAAAAAGAGTGGATATATGTATATGTATAACTGACTCACTTTGCTGTACACCTGAAACTAACACAACACTGTAAATCAACTATACTCCAATAAAAAAATTAATTGAAGAATTTTTTAAAACATCAGTCAAAAATAAAAGTCAGTTGCCTTGAGACTACACCACCTCACATCTGCTATTAATTTTTTAAAGAACCCCAAAAATCTTCTTTTCCCAAAAGTTCATCTCAATTTCATCTGGAACATCTGCCATCTCCTGTCGTAACTACCATCCTGGACATTCTTACTTCCTGGTCTTTCCAACCTCAGGCCTCACTTCCTGAAGCTACTAGTACCTGTAAGCAAATGACCTTGTCCCCAGGCTGAGCCGAACCGTCTGGAGAGTAGTCCCCATCCCGCCTGGACTGCTGTCTCCCGCGAGTCTTCCCAACAGCCACGGGGTTAACGGCTTCCAGGTGTGAGGGGTTGGGCAGCATTGTCACGTGGAGGGGATGGTGCGCGCCAAAGTCCAGGTCAACCGAGGACGTCAGGTGAGACAGGACATCGCCAGCGGCTGAGACATTTTCCGGAAATTCACTTAAGCCTCGCATTTTACGGAACATCAGCTATGCCGAATAAACGTACAAGAAAAAATGGTAAGAGGTGGTTCATTTAAATCACACAATAGGGACTTCCCTGGTGGCACAGTGGTTAAGAATCCTCCTGCCAATGCAGGGCACACGGGTTCGAGCCCTGGTCCGGGAAGATCCCACATGCCACAGAGCAACTAAGCCTGTGTGTCACAACTACTGAGCCTGCACTCTAGAGCCCGTAAGCCACAATTACTGAGCCTGTGTGCCACAACTACTGAAGCCCATGCACCTACAGCCCGTGCTCCGCAACAAGAGAAGCCACTGCAATGAGAAGCCCACACACCACAATGAAGAATAACCCCCACTCGCCGCAGCTAGAGAAAGCCCATAGGCAGCAATGAAGACCCAACACAGCCAAAAATTAAATAAATAAAGATAAGCACACACTTGTAACTGCTCGAATGCACAGAACTATTTGGAGATGTTCAGTCATATGAAGTTCCAACACTTTCAGAAGAGTCTAGCCTGATGCAGATGGTAAGATACTTCTGCCTTGCAATAAGCAAAATATTTTTTCTTAAATGCACCTGTTATTATGTATTTTCCAAAAGAATCTGTATTATTCTTGTTAAAGGTAGAGAGGCAAATAAGAAGTTAATCCCATTTAGTCAGGGGATAACATACACTGCTTAGTGCAAGTGGCATCTTAAAAACTATATTGTCCAATTCTCAAAGGACTTCTCTGCATACATTCTGTCACCTCATCTTCACAGTCTTCTATGACATAGAGGTTACTACCCATTTTAAAAATGAACAAGCTAAAAAACTAAAAACAGAGTTGCTAGAGTTGCCATATATCCAGAGAAAACTCTAATTCGAAAAGGTACATGCACCCCAACGTTCATCGCAGCCCTATTTACAATAGCCAATATACAGAAGCAACCTAAGCGTCCATTGACAGATGAATGGATAAAGAACATATGGTGTGTGTGCACACACACACACTGGAATATTACTCAGTCATAAAAAAGAACAAAATAATGCCATTTGCAGCAACATGGATGGACCTAGAGATTATCATACTAAGTGAAATAAGTCAGACAGAAAAAGACAAATATCATACGATATCACTTATGTGTGGAATCTAAAAAAATGATACAGGAATTCCCTGGCAGTCCAGTCATTAGGACTCTGCTCTTTCACTGCCAAGGGCCCAGGTTCAGTCCCTGTGAACTAAGATCCTGCAAGCCACGCGGCACGGCCAAAAATAAAAAAAGAATAGGAAAAAGAAATGATACAAATGAACTTATTTACAAAACAGAAACAGACTCACAGACATAGAAAACAATCTTATGGTTACCGAAGGGGAAGGGGAGGGATAAATTAGGAGTTTGAGATTTAAAAAAAAAAAAAAAATGAATGAGCAAGAGAAATTAACTAGATGGTTTAAAGGTCCTCGGCTAAAAATCTGGGTCTCAAACCAAGGTATTTACCAAAAACAGCATGCTATTCTCTACTGGCCAAATGGTTTGAATGACCCAAAAGCTTCTCCAGTTCACAAAAGCTTCTTATTTCCCTATCTGCAAATAGGAGCATACAAACTCACACAGTATAGGGATGGGTGTGTTTCTGGCAAATATGATTATTGATAATCACTTCTGTGTCTTTCAGTAACTGTCTTGTCTGGGATATTTTAGGAATGCAATTTTTGGTTTAAGAACTTCTGCAGGGGAATTCCCTGGCCGTCCAGTGGTTAGGACTCTGCGCTTTCACTGCCGAGGGCGCGGATTCCATCCCTGGCCAGGGAACTAAGATCCCACAAGCCGCAAGCCGCATGGAGCAGGCCAAAAAAAAAAGAAAGAGAGAGAAAATTTCTGCAGGTATCTAAGCACATGTCTCCATCTGTCCATTACTTTATTCTGTCATATTCTACCTTTACTAAGGTGTCTTTTCAAAGCTGGTTACCAGTCTCTTAGTATCAGAAACACTGAGGTATGAATATTAAAGGTAAAGCTTGGCCCCTAGACATAACATCACATATATTTTTTTCATTAAAAAAATTTTTTTAGAATTGAGGTATAGTTGATTTACAATATTATATAAATTTCAGGTGTACAACGTAGTGATTCAAAATTTTTAGAGATTATACTGTTTATAGTTATTATAAAATATTGGCTATATTCTCTGTGTTGTACAATATATCCTTGTAGCTTATTTATTTTTTACAAAGTAGTTTGTATCTCTCCATCCCCTACTGCTATACCGCCCTTCCCTCTCCCCACTGGTAACCACTAGTTTGTTGTCTTAGTGAGTCTGTTTCTTTTTTGTTATAGTCATTAGTTTGTTTTATTTTTGAGATTCCACATATAAGTGACAACATACAGTATTTATCTTTGTGTGGCTTATTTCACTAAGCACAATACCCTGCAAGTCCATCCATGTTGTTTCAAATGGCAAATTTTCATTCTTTTTTATGGCTGAGTAGTATTCCTGTGTGTGTGTGTGTGTGTGTTTGTGTATCACATTTTCTTTATCCATTCATCTGTTGATGGACACTTAGGCTGCTTCTGTATCTTGGCTATTGTAAATAATACTGCTATGAACATTGAGGTGCATATATCTTTTCAAATTAGTGTTTTCATGTTCTTCAGATATATACCCAAGAATGGAATTTCTGGGTCATATGGTGGTTCTATTTCTAGTTTTTTGAGGATCCTCCATACTGTTTTCCACAGTGGCTGCACCAATTTACATTCCCACCAACAGCGTACTAGGGTTCCCATGTGTTTCTTCTAATATTCTCAAGGATAACACATCCTTCCATAGGCTCCATTAACTCCATCTAACTTTGAAAGGTCCTTTAACATTTATAATTATTTTTAATCTCCGGGCCAAGAACAGTAATGAGGTTTATCCACGCGTAATGGCTACAACCTTATCAGACATTGAGTCCCTCTGATGCTCCCTGACATCGAATCTTCCATCCTGACCCTCAAGTCTTTCGAGACTTACAGAGCAGCTGAGTTGGACAGAACAGGAACACCAAGATCCAATAACCCATAAAACCACTCACTCAGAGGGGTCTCTTGAGATAACAATGTGTTACTAGTTTCATACAATCTATTAACTAGAAACTGCAAATAAGTGGAAGGTAAAAATGACTTTTTTGTAAGGTAAAATTGTATCAAATTGTACAGATCTTTGTGTTTGTTTGAATGATTTTTATGAAATAGGGAAAGCATGCTTCGAAAAACAGAATTTATCTGTTTGCATCATCCGTAGGAAACAAACTAACTTTTTTTTCTTTTTTGGTACATGGGCCTCTTACTGCTGTGGCCTCTCCCGTTGCGGAGCACAGGCTCCGGACGCACAGGCCCAGCGGCCATGGCTCACGGGCCCAGCCGCTCCGCGGCATGTGGGATCTTCCCGGACCGGGCCACGAACCCGTGTCCCCTGCATTGGCAGGCGGACTCTCAACCACTGCGCCACCAGGGAAGCCCCAAACTAACTTTTAACTTCCCTGAGTGAAGAACCTCTGTAAGTTGATACAGAAAATCAACCTAAATGCCAGGTCCAGGGACTTCACTGGTGGTCCAGTGGTTGAGACTCCGTGCTTCCACAGCAGGGGACGCGGGTTCGATCCCTGGTTGGGGACCTAAGATCCCACATTCCACGTGGCACGGCCAAAAGAATAAACAAACAAAAGGAAAAAGAAGAGGGCCATCCAACAGCAACAGGTTTCATCAATTAACTAAGCTAAAGTAAGTCAGAAAGAGAAAAACAAATATTATATATTAACACATATATGTGGAATCTAGAAAAACAGTACAGATGAACCAGTTTGCAAGGCAGAAATAGAGACACAGATGTAGAGAACAAACGTATGGACACCAAGGGGGGAAAGTGGCATCGGGCGTGGGGGAATGAATTGAAATACTGGGATTGACATATATACACTAATATGTATAAAATAGATAACTGATAAGAACCTGCTGTATAAAAATAAACAAATAAAATAAAATTCAGATCAAAAAACAAATTAACTAAGCTGTCTCCTGGACAAATGGCTCATATGCTTGGCTGGTTTTCTAAAAGCAGTTATTACCATTGGTTTTATTCTTTTACAGTCAATTGTACATGAATAGCGGAAAACACAGAATGTCTTTTACCTCTGGAGGGAACTGCAGAAGGCCTGTCAATAAGTTCAGCCTCCCTCTATGTGGCATCCCAATAATGACATCGGTTACCCCGCTGTAGGCCGCCCTTTTCAGCAGCTCATAGAAAAAGCCCATCATGCTTTCAGCTCCTTCGCCTCCGTATCGCTTCACCGTGGCAAACTTGGTGGCCAAAAAGTGGTCAAGCTCCTATGGAACACCACGTCAGACGTATCAGTTACAGGACAGCTAACTACTTGGGTCAAAGTCAAACACGTTTAAGAAGACCCCACACTACGTCAAGCAGCTGCAACAGGGTTCCTTCACTACCGACCGCAGAGATGCACAGAAGTCACCCAGAGCCAGGCAGGAAAGCCCTGCCGAGGACACCAGACAGCAGCAGGGATGCAGAGAAAACAACCTGAGTGGTAGAAGAACTCACCCCAGCAGGAATCCCCTCAGAATGCCGGGCCCTTCCCATGACTTGAGTTTCAGTACAGGGCTCTACAATAGCATTTCATCTGGGCTGCAAATTAGCCAACCACCCACATTACTGGGAACAGGTTTCTTGTCATCTTGATATGCCCGAGTCCTGATCACAGCCCTGACAGACATTCAATCCCATTAATCTGTATTGAGAGCCTCTTCCACATACAGTTCCTTTTTTTCTATCACTTCAGGTAAGAAAAAGAGAAATAAGATCTTAAGGATTTTGCAGGCTTCTATAGAGGGAATAGACAAATACATAAAACATATTGACTCTGAGAAGCACCAATAGTTCTGTTGTTTGGTGATCTACTTTCTTCTACTTAGAATAAAGTGGTATGTGTTACCCTGCCCCTTGTGTTGAGGCCATGGGGTAAATGGGGCTACATTCAGAGAGTTCATGTCTTAACTCCCTCTCTTCAATATTTATATGTCTTTGTAGAAAATGAATCGACCTGTTTCTTTGATATTAGCTGCTACTTTTATACCTGAGATTCTAGCATTAGTTTTGACAGATGTTTTCGCTCTTCTGTGGTAAATGTCTCCTTTTTCAGTTCCTCAAACCGCTTGGCAAACCATTCTTTCTCCTCCTGGCTCTGAAGTTGGGAGGTTTCAATAGAAATCTGCCCACAGTAGATCTGGCTGAGATAGGCTACCACTTCCTCAAGAGAGGCCTCCTCCTTCCCCATGTTCAGTAATCCTACGAAATGGAATCAAAGGGATCGTTTTAAAGAATAATCAACCATGTAACTAATTATAGAACATACCAAGATCCTTATTTGAATTCAGAGCATTTCATTCCAAGTAACTTGGGTTATCTAGATTTTTCTAAAGGCAAAACTAAAAATATGATCAAAGGCCATAAAGGTACTAAAAGGAGAGGGAATAAAAAGCTTCCATCTCTCGAACAGAGCCATGATGCATTATGCCAAATTTTGATTCTATAGTCATTTTGAACTAAATTGTGAACCTACCTTTCATCTGCTTTATAGCTACAAATCATATGTATACCTTTATCTGAAACATCTATCTACCAAAACGTTCAAGTCTTATTAATATCTATAAAGCAATGCCTATTATTGCACAGTTGGTCTTAATGTGAATTAATATTGATAGCAATGCAATATTCTAAGGTAAAAGGAAATCTCCCTGAATCTCAGCCAGAGAAAAGAAAGGTTTGTAGTACGTGATTGGCCCAGCACCAAATCAATTATCAGTCATTTGCCTAAGCCTACAATATGAATTTAACAAACCAACATTTTCTTTATATCGTGTATAGTTTCTTACAATAAACGTTAGATCTTTGATACTGATTGAGCACAGCTGTGATGATCATGGGAGTGCAGATATCTCTTTAAGATAGTGATTTCGATTCCTTTAGATTTATACCCAGACATGGAATTGCTGGATCATATGGTAGTTCTAGTTTTAATTTTTTGAGTATCCTCCATACCGTTTTCCATAGTGGTTGCAACAACTTGCATTCCTACCAACAGTGCACAAGAGTTCCCTTTTCTCTACATCCTCGCCGACACTTGTATCTTTGGGTTTTTTTTTTTTTAATTGAGGTATAGTTGATTTACAATGTTGTGTTCATTTCTGCTGTACAGCAAAGTGATTCAGTTATACATATATATACATTTTTTTTCATTTTCTTTTCCATTATGGTTTGTCACAGGATATTAAATATAGTTCCCTGTGCTTGACAGTAGGACTGTGTTGTTTATCCATCTTTGGGGTTTTTTTTGACAATAGCCATTGTAACAGGTGTGAGGTGATAGCTCATGGTGGTTTTTTTTTTTTTTTTTTGCGGTACGTGGGCCTCTCACTGTTGTGGCTTCTCCAGTTACGGAGCACAGGCTCCGGAAGCGCAAGCTCAGCGGCCATGGCTCACGGGCCCAGCTGCTCCACGGCACGTGGGATCTTCCCGGACCGGGGCACGAACCCGTGTCCCCTGCATCGGCAGGCAGACTCTCAACCACTGCGCCACCAGGGAAGCCCCTCATTGTGGTTTTGATTTGCATTTCCCTGATGCTTAGTGATGCTGAGCACCTTTTCATGTACCCTCTGGCCATTGTACATATGATTTGAATAGAGAAGAAACGGGTCCTATTCAAAGACCCTTCTAGAACCCCAACACTGCTCCTCCCAGACAGTGTTCGAATGTGCCCCTCACTGTCTCCTCACACCCGTGGAAGCCTCAGCTCCAGCGGGCATGTGGGTCCTTCAAGAACAGAGAAAGGAGCCCCACCTCACTGGCAGTTAACTGTCACGTGGATAGTCCATTGTTGATGGGCTTTACCTGCGGTATTAAAGGGTCCCTGCAGCGTCTGCACGAGGGCTTGGATTTCAGGCACGTTCTCCTGCAGGGCTTGGCCAGTGAAGAGGGGGTTGATTTTGGCAGCTTTATGGCCATGCTCACAATACACCGTCACCAACCTGGCAAGGCCATGATCCACTAATTCAGGGGGAAAAAACAACAGAACAATATAGTTTAGGAAATGCCCACAAGCTGCAAAATCAGTTTTTCAAAGAAGCCTCTGTGGCCTTGGACAGTTTTAAACACACGGCTCCTACCCACCACAGCTGCCAGTGGTTTTCAGGATTAAAGACTAACAGACTCCAGGAAAACACACTTATTTCCTTAAATTTATCTCCTGAGAGGGAAAGTCACTGAAAAATACAGAAAGGAAACAGAACTATAAGTGCACATTTGTGAAACTAATTATGCACGAGGATAGATATTAAAAGGAAACACCCCAAACTGAAAATAACTGTTAAAATGCTGAGATTATGGATAATTATAGTCCTCTTAATTATTATTTGAGATTTTTTATATCGTACATTAGAAATACAGACAATTTGAACTACAAAATCAATGTTACATTTCCTTCCTTATTTTATTTCTTTTTTTATAAATTTATTTATTTTACTTTTGGCTGTGTTGGGTCTGCGTTGCTGTGCACGGGTTTTCTCTAGTTGCGGGGAGTGGGGGCTACTCTTCGTTGCGTTGCATGGGCTTCTCATTGCAGTGGCTTCTCTTGTTGCAGAGCATGGGCTCTAGGTACACAGGCTTCAGTAGTTGTGGCAGGTGGGCTCAGTAGTTGTGGCTCACATGTTCTAAGGCGCAGGCTCAGTAGTTGTGGCGCACGGGCTTAGTTGCTCTGCGGCATGCGGGAACTTCCCAGACCAGGGCTAGAACCCGTGTCCCCTATATTGGCAGGCGGATTCTTAACCACTGCACTACCAGGGAAGTCCCAGCCTTCCTTATTTCTTAAAGACCCCAGGTACATACACTCATGAAATCGTACAGTAGGAAAAGACCTTAGAAATTATCTTGTTACTCACATAATGAAAAAAATTTTTAAATCCCGTTTGTACAGCCTTAAATGAGTAATTCCCCAGTCTCTACTCAAGGGGGAATCATTATCTTTCAATGAATCCAATTCTATCTTAGATGATTTTATATTGAGCCAGAAGCTGCTTTTCTTCCCTTTCCCACAGGAAAGCCCTTCTAAAATTTGGAAGAAAATCCTTCAAGCCCACAATCGATTAACCTTCAGTTCATCAAGGTGGTCTTATACAAATCAAGCACAAATCTCTGAAGATGAGCAAGTCCACCATGAAGGGCACACATTTTCTGAACATTACAAAAATTTGCATTTTTATTTTCAGAACCCAAAGAAAATTGTTAGCATATTTTGAAATACTTACTGACCATTTTATGAACATGTGTTGCCATACAATGATTTCAGAGCTACATGTTTATGTGCTGGGGTTTGTATTCAGGGTACTGCAGTGTATCTCTTGTCACAGGCTTAGAGGAAAGAACTGAGGTGTGTTGAACATGCATTCAATATTCATACGAATATGTAGGATCTGTTGGCACAAATCCGGCAGTTAAGAGGATCCACACTATGTCTAATAAACTCATCAAACAATCCCAGTAAATGAACAGATTTCAAGCTGGAGGAGTCATATATAATTTTGCTATAGTCTCTATTCTGGTTATGAAGTAGGACACCTTCATATTTCTGGCTAAAATACAGACAGATATATCTGTCTAAAGCATTGTCCCTGTTGGCCACTCCTCCTTAAAAACAGTTGCTTCCCTGGGCTCTCTGGCATTGCAAGATCCTGGGTTTCCTCCTAACTCGCTGGCTACTCAACCTCAATCACTTTTGCTGGGCGAGAAGTGGGTTAGGGGATCCTCCTCTTTGTCCACCTCTAAAATATTGGTTCTCCCCAGGTCTGCCCAGGGTCTTCTTCTCAATCTACTTTCTCTCTAGGTGATCTCATCCACGACTTCCAATATCATCTGCAAAACTACATCCTTAGTGGGGTAAGTCCAGTGGTAAATATATAGGGTTATCATCACCATTCTCACCACAATCTACTAGCCCTCTTTTTTTTAATGCTTTATTTTAATTTTTTTTAAACTTTTGGCCATGCCACGCAGCACGTGGGATCTTAGTTCCCTGACCAGGGATTGAACCTACGCACCCTGCATTGGAAGCACGGAGTCTTAACCGCTGGACCACCAGGGAAGTCTTCTACTAGCCCTCTTTTGAAAACATTCTCTTTAGTGAACCACATCAGCTCAGGGATCACTGCTTCAATTTCTAACTGAAATTGCTAACTGAAAAGCCAGTTTTTAATGATACTCTAGAACACTGACGGGGGAGTTGGCACAAAAGGATGCTGCTCACCCCGAAAAACATGTGGCACCTACTATTCTGAAAGAGCCAGAGAGAGAGGACTATTCCCCTCCCACCTTGGGGCACATCCTCCATCCATCCTGACCATCTGTTTTCTCTCAGACCCTCATTTCACTGCTCTGGTATCTTCCACCAGACCCAGTCCCATATCTCTTCCCTCTCTGTCTCCCAGATCCTTCCATTATGACCTCTGGAATTCTGTTCCATGCTTAACAGGTCTCCCTACCCTCTTCACCTCTTCCCTAAACAATTGCTTATACTCCTGTCGTCACGGGAATCTGCTTTCCCCTGAGGACACCAGTGGAAGGTGAAGTTACTCATCACCCACACACACGTCCCTCCGGTACTGAAGGTGGAGTCAATGCCTCCTCATTCCTCACTGACATTCCCCTGTAGTTAGTCCTCTAACTCCCTACAAACCCCCAGTCCTCTTAGGGACATGCCACAGTGTTGATAACTAATCCCCACTGGCCAAAAGTCATCACAAGATAATGCTGTAGGAGAATGCTTACTGGAAAAGCATCAGTTTGTTTAGATGGAAAAAGACTAAAAGACACTATATATATAGCATAAGCCTGATTTTTGTTAAAATTGGTGTATAATATATATTTCATTATATAGTATATCTAGCATATTAGTATCTATATACTTCATATATGTCTCTGCACTTGCATGTATATATTCCACATATATAAAGGAAATAGACCAAAAACTTAGTGATGATCCTATGTCAAAATTCCTAATTTTGGGGCTTCCCTGGTGGCGCAGTGGTTGAGAGTCTGCCTGCCAATACAGGGGACACGGGTTCGTGCCCCGGTCCAGGAGGATCCCACAGCAGTGAGAGGCCCGCATACCGCAAAAAAAACAACAACAAACAAACAAACAAACAAAATTCTTAATTTTGGGACTTCCCTGGTGGCGCAGTGGTTAAGAATCCGCCTGCCAATGCAGGGGACATGGGTTCGAGCCCTGGTCCGGGAAGATCCCACATGCCGTGGAGCAACTAAGCCCGTGCGCCACAACTACTGAGCCTGTGCTCTAGAGCCCTCAAGCCACAACTACTGAAGCCCTTGAGCCTAGAGCCCATACTCCGCAGCAAGAGAAGCCACCACAAGGAGAAGCCCGTGCACCACAACAAAGAGTAGCCCCAGCTCGCCGCAGCTAGAGAGAAAGTCCACACACAGCAATGCAGACCCAACGCAGCCAAAAAAAAAAAAAAATTTTCTTGCTTACCATAGTTTCTAAGTTTTCTGTAATGAACATGTCCAGTAGAGCTCTTTATTTATTTTGGCCACACCATGAGGCTTATGGGATCTTAGTTCCCCGACCAGGAATCAAACCCAGGCCCAAGGCAGTGAAAGCACTTGAGTCCTAATCTCTGGACCTCCAGGAAATTCCCAGAGCTCTTTAAATTGTATCCATTTAACTGACTTAAATACACCCTGAAAGCTTCTGATGATCAGATTCTCTCCACTGCCCTCACCAGTTGACTATATGCTTGTAAGAATAAATTATATTTGTTCCTAAGGCTGTTGCTATGGGGAAAAGTAAACATTAGGGGAGACATTATAAAAATCTAGGAGATTCCGCACTCAGATTGCTTTCATAAGTGCTCTTCACTTTAAAGATTTGCATATACAAAACCAAAAATAAACATACTTGAGTTAAAATACGTAAAGTGTCTCTCATTTCATTATGATAATCCTTGATTTAATGATTTTTTGTTAAATTAACTGACCAAGTTTCAGTGTCAAATGCATTGGATAAAATTGCTTCAGCTGGATTACTTTGGTAGCAAATAATGAAATTAAAAGATTTAAATGGATTGGATCACAGCAATAGAATACATATCTTCTTCACAAAAAAACTCCCTGTTACTGTATAAATCAAAGGATTACTGTAAGAGAAAAATGAATCCCTTCACCTGAGGCATAATACTGACCAAATGACTCAGTGCTCACGATATCTGTGAAAGTTCAGAGGAATTTAATTGGATGTTTAAATTCCTAAGAAGCCAGAGAGAATAGGGCAAACCACAGTAGCAGATATATACGCTCTTCTTCCAAATAAAATGGAAAATACTGGAGGCGTGCTTCTGGCTCAGGAGAATGGCACATAGTAGATGCTCAAGAGATATTTGTTATTACTTGAATGAATGAAGTCCTGAAATTCACTGTATTGTAATGGCATCACAGAACCCTCCCGATCAAAGGTTTCCAGAGCCCTCAAACATGCCGTATGAGGGCTGCAGTGGATCCCTCCTGATCACTTTGGGTCCTTCTCTTCTGAGAACTGTACCTTCCCATCCCAGAGGGTGGGTTCCAGGGCCATGTCTCTATTGCTCCACTTTGCCTCCCAAAGAGTCAATGGATTCCAAAGACACCTGAGTCAAGGTGGGTCAGATTCAATCTTCCCAGAATTTGAGACTTGGAATTAAGAGATACGAGAAGAGTGAGCGTGAGACTGCTATCCTTAGAAAAGCCTGCTTGCAAGGTTTATGCTCTTGGTTGCTGCCTGGGAATTTGAATTTCAGGAATGGCCTCACCTGTCCCTAATTGGTAAGGGTGATCCACTGTGCCTCGACTGTTTGGGAGAACAAGGTAGTTTAGGCTGAACACCTGCTTTCCTTCTGGGAGTCTGGGATTTTGGCACATGGAGAGGGTGCTTATACGAACCTCTCCCAATAAAAACCCTGCAGGGATATCGGCTCGGTGCTTTGTGACCACCTGGACGGGTGGGATGGGGAGGGTGGGAGGGAGGGAGACGCAAGAGGGAGGAGATATGGGAACATATGTATATGTATAACTGATTCACTTTGTTATAAAGCAGAAACTAACACACCATTGAAAAGCAATTATACCCCAATAAAGATGTTAAAAAAAAAAAAGAAAACAAAACCCTGGGTGCTGAGACTCTAATAGGATTCCCTGCGCAGGAACATTGCACACATGTTGCTGTGTTTCTTGAAGAGGAGTGCATTCCGTGTGATGCCTCATGGGAGAACGCAGAAGGAAGCCTGCACAAAGGTACTCCAGACTCTTCCTGTGCCTTTTCCATTATGGTCCAGCTGTGTGTCCTTATCACATCACTGCCATAAACCTTAGCCATGAGTACAACTATAGACTGAGTGCCATGAGTCCCTTCTGGAGAATCTCTAAATGTGGGGTGGTCTTGTGAACCCCCAACACACATTATGGGTGACACAGGAGCTAAGTACCTTAACAGCTGTGCCTTATCGGGCCACACACAGCCTCTGCCAATATTCCCAGAGTTAGCTTTGGTTCACTCCCTTCTTGATTACTTGAAACGTTTTTCAGCTCTAGAAGATACCCTTGTACCCTTCAAATAAAGTCCCCTCTTTGCTTAAGATAGCCAGAGTTGGTTTCTGCTGCTTGTGACCAAAAGAACCTTAGCTAAAACAAGAGTAAAAAAACATTATGAGGGACTTCCCTGGCGGTCCAGTGGTTAAGACTCTGTGCTTACAATGCAGGGGGTGCGGGTTCAATCCCTGGTCAGGGAACTAAGATCCCACGTGCCGTGCACCCAAAACAAACAAACAAATAAAAAACATTATGATAGGGATATCTACTTCACTTTATTCTCTGCTGTAAGCAAACACAGTGGGGGCACTGGATAGTGTTGAATAGCATTTTATTTTCAGAAAGAAATGTGTTCATATTAACCAACATAAAGTACACTGACAGATAACCTAAACTAAACTTAGTACTTCAACTGGAAGTCAATACAGTTCTCTTTCATCATCTGGTCATAAACAGCCTCCCCCCAAAATATCTAGATCCAATCCACAGTCTCTTTGCATTCAAGTCAGCATATGCTTAGAGCAAGCGGGAACATTGGCTATCTATAAAAATACTAAAGACTCCAAGAAAGAGAACTCCATAATTGGAGTCCCATAGGCCCTATTTTTTTTTTTTTTTTGGCCACACCTTGCGGCATGTGGGATCTTAGTTCCCTGACCAGGGATCGAAACCAGGTCCCTTTCAATGGAAGCGTGGAGTCTTAACTACGGGACCGCCAGGGAAGTCCCCTCTTAGGCCCTATTAAAATGAGACGGGGACTTCCCTGGTGGCACAGTGGTTAAGAATCCGCCTGCCAATGCAGGGGACACGGGTTCGATCCCTGGTCCTGGAAGATCCCACGTGCCGAGAAACAACTAAGCCTGTGCTCCCCAATTACTGCGCCTGCGCTCTAGAGCCCACGAGCCACAACTACTGAGCCTGCACACCACAGCTACTGAAGCCCGCACGCCCTAGAGCCCGTGCTCCGCAACAAGAGAAACCACTGCAATGAGAAGCCCACACACCGCAACTAGAGAAAGCCCGCGCACAGCAACGAAGACCCAATGCAGCCAAATACATAAATAAATAAATAAACAACAGAAATTTATAGAAAAAAAGAAATGAGACAGCTGCCACCAGCTTCAACTTAGGAACTTCATAGATAACCATATCAAAAGGCAAGACTTGGTACCAGAATACTATTATTATGAATTCTGTACAACAAACTCATACCTAGGCTGCGCAGCTGAGTTCATTTTACATCCTATCTTCTCTTCCCATCTCAAACCTGATATCTTTATAAGCTAAATTTATTTTGCCAGATAGTTCTTTCTTGCAAAAAACCAAACTTTAAATAGAAACCTTGTTCTGGTCCTTTCCTTTTTTTTTGAGATTCCTTTCTTAAATCATTGCCGAAATAGGTGAGCAACAGTCACAGATTGATAATAAATGATAGTGACCATTTATTGAGTACTAACTTGTGCTACACATTGTGTTACATTTTTCAGATACGTCATTTTATCTAATCCTGTAACAGCCCTGAAATAGGCACCCTTATCTGCAGAAGAGTTAACTGAGGCCCAAACACGTTAAGTGACTTGCAGAAGGTGACACTGGTAATGAAGAAGCTGGAATTTGAACTATTTGTACTCAGGTGTGCTTGATTTTAATCCAGTGTTTTACCCACTATACCATAACAAAAAGTGAAAAGGAAAGTCCAGGGCCTACAGCAAACAGGATGAGATAACTAGAAGTCATTGAAACATTTAAAAAATCATCTAAATATTTTTGAAAATCTCTAATGCAATAAGATTTTCCCCAACTGTTTTTCCTATACCTCCAGTAAAGGCTCCTATTATTTCTTTTCTCTTCTTTTTTTTTTTTTTTGGTCCGCGTCACGCTGCTTGTGAGATCTTAGTTCCCCGACCCGGGACAAAACCCAGGCCCCAGCAGTGAGAGTGCCGAGTCCTAACAACTGGACTGCCAGGGAATTCCCAAGGCTCCTATTATTTCTAATATGCAACATACCTGCAACCTCACTTCAACTACTAAAGCTGATCTCCAAGATCAGTAACCACTAAACGCTGTTTGGAATCTTACAGCTCCCATCTCCTAATGGTCTCTAAATTCTGCCATTTTTTAATAACCCAAATCCTTCATAATGAAATTTATGCCTATGAATCACTGGTTCTAAGCTGTTGCCCTTCTATATACTAACAACGAACTATCAGAAAGAGCAATTAAGGAAACAACCCCATTTAGTGTCATACCAAAAAGAATAAAATACCTAGGAATAAATCTACCTAAGGAGGTAAAAGACATATACTCGGAAAAGTATAAGACACTGATGAAAGAAATGGAAGATGACACAAACAGATGGAAAGATATACCATGGCCTTGGACTGGAAGAATTAATATTGTTAAAATGACCATACTTCCCAAGACAATCTACAGATTCAGTGCAATTCCTATCAAAATACCAATGGCTTTTTTCACAGAACTAGAACAAATACTTCTAAAATGTATATGGAAACCCACCTCCATTTTAAATTAGGATTGTTGATAAATAAATTCAAGTTTACTTGGAAGTTGAGGTATACAGAGGTTAAAGTACAAGCTGTTTTACTAATAGCCAGCTACAAAGGACACTCATCACAGGTCAAATTTTAACTAGTGAAACCGCTGCCACCCAAAAAGGTTACTACAAGCAAATCCAATATCTCTCCAAAGCCTTACTACAGTGAAAATCTTAGTAAATGAAGTAGTCATCCTATGCAGGCATTGATATTTGGCCAAGATAAACATATTAAGAAAGAAGGCTGATGAAGGTCAAAGAGGAGGAGGGAGGCACCATAACTTTGACCGTACCTCCTCCCGTTTCTCTGTGTCACCTTGGATGTGGGAGGATGCCTTGCGTCCATTTTCCGTAGGGTTTGTCCTTGGATTCATTTTGCCAGTACCAAAAGTTAATGTACATGATCCATCCCACTAACTCAGTCATTCCTCTCAACAAAGATGGTACCTTTTAGGACAACTGGTAGGCATTATGAAAAACTCTAAAGCTGGGACTTAGCTGGCAGTCCAGTGCTTCAGACTCTGGGCTCCCAATGCAGGGGGCACCTCCCAATGCAGGGGGCATGGGTTTGATCCTTGGTCGGGGAACTAAGATCCTGCATGCTGCACAGCAAGGCCGAAAAAAAGAAAGACTAAAGCCAATTAAACTGTGTCCTTGGCCTCATCAGCCTCCTATAATTACTAGAACAGACCATAAGCACACAGTTAAACAGAATTTAAGGAAAAACCCAATGAATCTTAATTGTCTTCATCAGCAAAAAAAAAAGTTATTCCTTCTTCTAGAACATGGTAATACAGTATATTACCCTATATATAAAGTGTTTCTTAGTTCTTGGTGTTACGGTTGTACGTGCAAAATTCAAATGTATCAAACGTCACAAAGAAATTGCATATACAGAACCCTATTTCCACTTCTTAGTAGGAATCAATCATTTAATAAGTATTTAGTTAAGTGTAGAGCTGAAAGGAATATAAGACAAGGTCTTTACTAGGCAGGATCTTACAATGTAAATGAGAAGATGATCCCCGCACAAAACTGCACACAATTAGAAAAAGTTTAATACAGTCCAAGGGGTTGGGCCCCATACTGAGAGCTAAGGGAATTCAGATTAGGATAGCCTGGAGTTGTCTGGAAAGATGTCACGGAGAACTTGGGGATGGAGCTGGACTGTGGAGAGTAAGAAGTGGAAAGGCACAAAGTGAAGAAGAGATTTGGAAAGTGGGGGAATTTATATGGAAAGAGGTAAGAAAGAATTAGAACATGTCAAGAAACATGAAGGGCATTGAGTAGCAACCTAAAGAACCTGCATTTTATTTTGAGAGGCAAAGTAGAGCCTTTGGAGACCTGAGTAAGAAAGTCAGTTAAACCAACGTTTTAGAAAGACTGGACTAAGCTGGAAGGGAACTAGGCTATAAATTATAATACCAGCTAGGCTAGCAGTTTTACCTCTTTGAAGTCATGGATCTCTTTGAGAATGTGATGAAAGCTACGGGCCCTCGGCCTACAAACAGACACACACACAGAGTTGTGCAAAGTACACAGACCCCCTGAAACCTTCTCATAAGGGTCCATGGGCCCAGGTTAAGAACCCTTGAATTCAACTTTTTTTTTTTTGGTAGCAGGCCAGAATTAAACACCTAGACTAGGATCCTGGTTAGTGAAAATATGAAGAAAGCAAGGCTTTGAGAAATAGAGTGCTCAAAATGGGACAGGAAGTACAAGGTGAAAAGTTGCTTGCCCCAGATTTTTAAAGTACATCTGTAGCAGAGACTATTATAACTCCCAACATCCATTTTCCCTTCTCTTTTATGGTAACAGATAGTTGAGTATATGACCACCCAGAATAAGGATACCCTTTCCAGCCTTCCCTGCAGCCAGGGTGGCCATATGACTATGTTCTGGCCAATGAGAGGGTAGTAGAAGTGCTGTTTCAACTTCTGGGTCTTACCCTTAAAGAGATGGTGTTCTCTTCCCCTCCCCCTTTTCCTCCCTCTTGCTGGCCAGTTTGTGGCTATAGTGGTGAACTATCCTCGACCAGAGTTGAAAGCAACACCCACAGAGTGGCAAAGGAACAACATAGAAGAAACTTGAACCCCTACAGCTTTGCAGAGCAGAGCTGTCATACCAGCTCAGACTTCTACTTACTTTATTCAACCCACTGTTATTCCAGGTCTCTGGCACAGCCCCTGAACACATCCTATCCAATACTGAATTTGCTACCGGAGGTGGGTTGCTGCCATAACAGAACCTAAAATGTATATGACACTGGCTTCGCAGTCAGGTGGTGGGTACTGAGGACCCAGGTATTTCAGACTAGAAAGCTGAAGCGGTGTTATGTTATCTGACATTCGGTAAAACTGTCACTTGCGATATCTTGAAAGGCAGGCTGCATGCCCATGGAGCCTGTGGCTCAGTAGTCTGTGTTCATCGTTTCTTGTCATCTTCAGGAAAGCCCCAGAAGAAAGGTGAGGTCAAGGAGGAGATAGTTCATCATTAAGAAGAGATGGAGGGAAATTCACTCCACTTCTGGGAGGTTTTCTCCATCTGTGGCCTCAGTACCTAGAGGGCAGACCCAGCCAAGGTTGGAAGAGTAGAAGCAATTAGTTAAGGTAGTTCTGAAGAGGCTGTCTTGGCCGGATATAGGAGAAAAGATGAAACCCCTTTTTAAGTACCTTCTAGTAAGCATTATCTGTTAGATGATGAAAGCCAGCTGAGCCTTCAATATCACACAAAGGGTTTTGCCTTCCCACTACAGCATATTAGTTGAGATGGTCTCAAAATAAACACCATTAAATTTAGGGAGTCGAGTGGGTAGAAGCAGTAAATAAAAGACCAGGGTTTGCAGGCTTAAAAACTAGGCCCAGATGAACTCTTTGACTGTGGGCAAATTGCTCATGGAATGACTAGAAGCAAAAAGCCAAAAAGCAAAAAGCAAAAAGACTGCAGTCCTAGGAATTTTATTTAAGAAACTGAACTGCCGGGTTTCCCTGGTGGCGCAGTGGTTAAGAATCCGCCTGCCAATGCAGGGGACACTGGTTCGAGCCCTGGTCCAGGAAGATCCCACATGCCGTGGAGCAACTAAGCCCGTGCGCCACAACTACTGAGCCTGCGCTCTAGAGCCCGTGAGCCACAACTACTGAAGCCCGTGCACCTAGAGCCCGTGCTCCACAACAAGAGAAGCCACCGCAATGAGAAGACCACGTACCACAACAAAGGGTAGCCCCCGCTCACCGCAACTAGAGAAAGTCCGCGCGCAGCAATGAAGACCCAATGCAACCAAAAATAAATAAATAAATTTTTTAAAAACCTGAACTGCCAAAGAAATCCCAACTCCAAATCTCAAAAAATGGTACAAATGAGGTTACTTACAAAACAGAAATAGAGTCACAGATGTAGAAAACAAACCTAGGGTTACCAAGGGGGAAATGGGGCAGGGGAGGATAAATTGGGAGATTGGGATTGACATATATACACTACTATATATAAAATAGATAACTAATAAGAACCTGCTGTACAGCACAGGGAACTCTACTCAATACTCTGTAGTGACCTATATGGGAAAAGAATCTAAAAAAGAGTGGATATATGTATATGTATAACTGATTCACTTTGCTGTACAGCAGAAAGTAACACAACATTGTAAATCAACTACACTCCAATAAAAACTAATTTAAAAAATAAGAAATAAAAATAAATAAAATTAAAAACTGAACTGCCAAAGAAATCCCAACTCTGGCCAGAAAAAAAAAATCTGTAATTGATGACTACCTAAAGTAACTCTCAGGCTCCTAACTTTATCAAAATAAAGTGGACCATGAAAGGTGTGCAGCCCCCAAGGAGGGCACACTCCCCAATGCCCTCAGAAGATACAGGTTAAAGAAGAACCCGTGGGCTTCCCTGGTGGCGCAGTGGTTGAGAGTCTGCCTGCTAATGCAGGGGAAACGGGTTCGGGCCCTGGTCTGGGAGGATCCCACGTGCCGTGGAGTGGCTGGGCCCGTGAGCCACAACTGCTGAGCCTGCGGGTCTGGAGCCTGTGCTCCGCGACAGGAGGGGCCGTGATGGTGGGAGGCCCGCGCACTGCGATGAGGAGTGGCCCCCGCTTGCCGCAACTAGAGAAAGCCCTTACACAGAAACGAAGACCCAACACAGCCAAAAAGTAAATAAATAAACTCCTACCCCCAACATCTAAAAAAAAAAACACAAAAAAACTACATCCTTAAAATGGGCAAATTTAAAAAAAAAAAAAAGAAGAAGAAGAACCCATAAGGCAAGACCAGGGGAAGGGACAGGGGCAGAGTTGAGGGGCCAGACAATCTAGTGAATTTACCACTAAGCCACATAAAGGGGCTTTACCATTCCCACCCAACAGGACTTGATAACTGGTCTGAACCAGTGGCTGCTATAAATTCCTCATTCTTTCCTTTTGTGGATGGGAGTTTCCTTTGTACATCGAATGTGTATATATTCAGGATGGATGGCAGTTCATAAAATTCCAGACTCCAAGGAGCCACAGCCACACCTGCTGGAGAGGACTGCACATTCTCCAGAGAAAATGGACTTTGAGCTGGATTAAGGAATTTAATGGAGGAGGGAGGAAGTGAGTACATTCTATGTGTGGGAAGAAAAGCTTAGGATATTTGAATGGCCAAAGGGGCCGAGCGTGATTACTAATTATTTTCCAACAACTATTTTCCTCTTCTCTCTCAAAATAATTTTTAATTGGAAGGTAGCCACCCTGAGTAAAGACTATGGTTTCCAGTCTCCCTTGCAGGTATGTATAGAAGTGTGACCAAGCTCTTTGGACGTGAGCTATATGTAATCTCCTTCCCCATTCTCCCACACAGCCTAGTAGGAGTAGTATCTATAAAAAGAGTTTTTACAAAATGATGTGATAAGTTCTTAAACAGAAAGAACTGTCACAGATCTACATGGAATGATAATTTTGGAGAAAGTTACAAAACGGCCCACTTGCCTTTAAGTTTTATTCAGAGTATTAAAAAAAGATATAAGGAAAAAAATTCCTTAAGTCAGATCCCATAACTGCAACAAACAACTATTTCTCAGTATTGATTTTACTCTATCCTCTCAGTACAACACAATATTGTACCCTTAGCCTGCAGTTCTAACTCAATACTGAAATTTCAAAGTTCACCAAGGATCCCACAATACAGCAAGTTCATTGCTAGGAGGGGTGGGGAGGCACAAGTTGGTGATGAGGGAAGAGAGAAGATTATATACAGATAAAATCAACTCCAGAGATATTTTTTCAAACCACACCAGCCCAAAGCTCCCTGGATGATTTGGATACAGTCTTGCCATTGAGAACCACCAGCCCAGACTTTTCCCAGCAAAGATTAATTCTCGACTGCCAGGCTGGTAATAGGAATCAAACAGAGACCCAGCAGTGAGGGAAAACCTCAAATAAGATCACAATAATTGCACACTGAGCACACACTAGTAAGTTCTTAATTGAAGAAGAGATTGTCAAATACATCTTACACATACATCCCTTATGACTATAACAGTGTTTGGCCATGGTGGCCACGGACGTCCTGCTAGAGAGTCACCTAGAGTGACATAAAAATACAAATTCCTGAACCTCATCTCAGGCCACTGAATGAGAACTAGGGTGGGGTTTGGGGGAGGGGAGAGGGAGGCTGGCCTGGAAGCTAGCATTTTAACATCATGCAGAGTGATCTGAATGCGCGCTTCAGTTTGAGGACAGTTGGCGTGTAAAATTCTGGGCATTCAATTTGCCAAGTGAAATAAGATACCTATAGTCTTACTCTCAAGGGATTAGCAATCTAGCTGGCCAAAATCCTGTCCCTAAAGAAACCCGCTAGACTCAAGAAGGAGAATCAGTTTTATTCTAAATGTCCCCTGGGATCAAAAGCAAAATATTGAGGTTCCAGTGTGTGATGTACTGCTCAAAGGTCAGGTGCTTAGACGATGAAGGGGCTCCTAATTGTTTATCCAATAACTGGATCAAAGATGCCAAATGACCTTCCTCTAATAATCGATCTGTGTTCATCTTCTATTCTGTGAAGATGAATAAAGATACAATAACTTTGGAGCATAAACCAAATGCTCAAAATTAGTTTCTAGCATATGAGGATGCAACAGAGCTTCCAAAAACTGATATTCATGTCTCGTAATACATTAAAACCTGAGTAACACGTTTCTAAATTCAGCAAAGAGTTCTAAACTCTGAAATTAAAGAGGCTACACAGAGGAGACAAATGGACAATAAATACCATGCTGTGGTCCAAGACCATCTACTAACTGCCCTCTTCACCCTGCCACAGTCGCGATCCCCACACATCCCGGCTCACACCAGCTTTGGAGACGGACCTGGAAATGTATCCTTGGGTGATCTCCAGGAGCTGGGATATCTTAGAACTTTTCTTTTCCTGCAGCCCCGACTCCGCAAAGAGCTAAGTTCTTATACGTTTTACGACCAAGGAATGGAAAAGACAAGAGCTCACAAAACCATTCTGTGACCCCCGACCCTGACTGTAGGCACGCCTGTCCGCCTCTGCTCCCTCGCCTCACGTTCCTCCCCACCCTCCTACTCGCACACTGAGGCCCCTAGAAGCCCCAACTATCAAAAGCACCCCACCCCAGGCCAGGCAGGAAGGCCCCCTGCCTCCCCAGGCCCCACGCCCACCGCCCGGGCCCAACCCCTGACCTGGGGGGCGCGCCAGGCCGCCCTGGGGCTCCCGGCTCTCGGGCTTCCTCGGCGGGTAGCCGTAGACACCCCTCTCTGTCTGGTAGCCGCGCCGGAGGAGGAGCGGAGGGGCCCGGCCGAGGCCCAGTCTTGTTGCTGCCACAGTGGCCAAGGCCATGTCACGCCAGGCCCCCCCCGGGCCCAGAGACTTCTGCGGGAGATCTAGGGATCGCGTTCACAGGGAGGTAGCTCCTGGAACCCACCGCGTGGGAGGCGGGGGGGGGGGGAATAGGCGAGGGGAAGCCCCGCCTTCGAGACAACGCCCCCAGTCCTGATTGGCCAGGACCGGCCCTCGGAGCCAATCTAGATCAGCGGCCTTCAAAGCGAAGCCGCGCCCCGGGATCCGCTGGGACTCGCGCGGTCCTAGAGGCTGAGGGTAGCCCTGGATTTGGGAAAATGGGGAGTGTTGAGTAGAGCGTTACCGGCTTTCTGGTATAAACCTTGATATACCTATATATGCTGCGGTCTCCCACCAGGAGTGATCACCCACCACCACTCTCCTGGAAGCCCCAGAGCACATCCTCACACACACGATGCAGTCTCCTACAGAAAGGAAAAATTAGCGACAGGGTGCATGAAAAGTGGCTGGGACTCAAACCAAGGGACTTGGTTTGAAGGAAAGGTCATAGGAAGTAACCAGAAAATCAACATCCCCCCTCCATTTGCATTTTTGTAAGAAACACTGAGGGAGAAAGAATAAAATAGGGGAGAAGGAGCCTGTACGAAAGCGATAGAATAGGAGTGAAGAGAAAGTGGACGTGGAAGATTTCATGTGGAGTAAGGTAAATGTGCAAGGTGAGGGGCACACCAAGGAGAGGGGCAAGCATGTGCACAGAAGCCTGGGAGAGGCTGCAAGGCGTTGCAAGTGATTCCAAGAGGCCGGCGAATTGGGTGTGTATTGAGAGACGGGAGTGGAAAGGTAGATACAGGATAACTGCGTGATTAAAAGAGCTTTCAATAAAAAAGAAGCAAGTAATTACGAGATCAGTGTCCCTTTATATCCCAGAGAAGGGAATCTCCAATCTCCCACAGTGACAAGGTTAGCCTTGGACAGGAGCAAGGGAACTTCATAGAATATAAAAGGGAGGAAAGGCAGAGCATAAGCGTTATCTGTTTCGGTAGGCTGATAGATTTAATCATGGAACGATGATGAAGTTCTTTTCTGCTTCAACTTTTTTTGGTGAAATATTAAGCAAGATGAACAGCAGAAAGTGGGAGTGAAAAGACATGGGAGGACTGAAAGGGATAAAAAGGTATGAAGCAGTGGGATGGGAAAGTGAACAGACCCAGAAATGTCATGATTTGGGGGTTGCCAAGAGCCCACTGAGGCTTGTGGTTACGGACTTGACTCAGACAAGACAGAGTGATTGTGAGTTTTTCTCCAGATATGTTCAGCTCCTTTTGCAGGTGCAGGGTAGGCAGGAGTTGTATTTAACTAAGGATGGATTTTTGCCAGGCAGGTATGATGGAGAGATGGGGCAAGGGAGAATTCATAGCACTGAGCCATGCAGTCCAGGCTGGAGAAGTTGAAGGGAGGCTTATGTTGAAAAGTTGATTGGATCAGGGGACTGAATGTACCAGGGGTAAAAGCGTGCATAGTTGGAGTGGGGATTCTCATGTAGGTGAAATGGTGGTCTCACTGACTGACATTTGAAGTTGGGACTTTGAGTGGAAGGCAAAAATTGGAATCAGTTTCTTTTCTTTTCTTTCTTTTTTTTGGCCGCGCGACATGCAGGATCTTAGTTCCCCTACCAGGGATCCAACCCGTGCCCCCTGCAGTGGAAGCACAGAGTCCTAACCACTGGACTGCCAGGGAAGTCTCTGGAATAAATTTCTTGGGGCCTGTGGACCTTGGATAAGAATTCTCGATGTGGATTGGCAAAGTTCATAATGTTTCAAAAGTTTTCTGTTTTGGTAAATATATGAGAAATAGGCACTCATATATTGCTAGTGGAAATGTAAAATGGTACAAACTCTATAGAGGGAAAACTGTCAATATCTTACAAAATTAGAAATGCACATTTCATTTAACCCAGTGATTCCGCTTCTAGGAATTTGAAAGTCTAAGATAAACTTTCATACACACACTCGAACACAATTATGTGTGTACAAGAATATTCACTGTTGTATTGTCTATAACTTAAATTTTAAAAGATTGTGAGTATCCTAAATATCAAAAAATAAGAGATTAAATAAGTTATACTACTTCCTTACAACAGACTACTATAGAGTCATAAAAAAGAATGAAGCAGCTCATTATGTCTTGAATTGGAACAATTCCTAAGATATATATATTTTGTTTGTTTGTTTGTTTGTTTGTTTTTTGTGGTACACGGGCCTCTCACTGTTGTGGCCTCTCCCGTTGCAGAGCACAGGCTCTGGACGTGCAGGCTCAGCGGCCATGGCTCACGGGCCCAGCCTGCTCCCCGGCACGTGGGATCTTCCCGGACCGGGACACGAACCCACGTCCCCTGCACCGGCAGACTCTCAACCACTGCGCCACGAGGGAAGCCCGTATCTTTAAAGTTTTGAAGTTCACCCGGTTGAGGTTGGTGGCCATGAATATACAGAGATACCAATTTCTGCTGTTTTGTAATTTTTCTTCTGCCTTGGTACTGAGAAATTCAGAAGGATGATAACTGGATTCATTCAGGGCTGAAGTTTTTCCAGGCAGATGTGATATAAAGGTCAAGAGGCAAAGACATTTAAGATATTGGTTAGTGGACGATTGAAATAATAAAACATGGGCTCTAGGCTACCATTTTTAAAATGCTATCAAGTATAAGAATGGGCTGTTGACAAAAGAAAGGTGCCAGTGGGTTGGCAGTTCCAATGAGGTTGAAGACTAGGTAAACTGGGGGTGCTTGAGAATCACATCTGGAACAGAAGGTTGTAGACAGAAAACAGAATGTTTGAAGTGATCATTGTAGCAGTGATGTAAATTTTGATAATGACCAGCTTGTTGGCTAAAGTGGAGGTGGGGAAGAGTGTCATCAGAGGTGAGAAGATCAAGGAACTTGGACAACAGGTTTTTAGACGAGTTGCCATAAAGACATTAATATCTCCTTGGAAATGGCAGGACTCGGAGTAGAGGAAGACTCCTAGTCCTAGGTTAAAGTTTTCAGTGAATTAAGAGAAGTGACTAGGAAGTTGACAGATGATGCAGAGAAGGGGCAGAAGGTGTGGCACATCCCTAATGCATGGATTCAAATCAGCAGGGAAATTTGCACAAAAGTTGGAAGCAACTGGGAATAAAGATGATACAGATCCCAGCTCTGGATCTTAAATACATGCAAAATCGTTCTCAAATATGTTCACTCTCCACCTGTTGCCTGTCTGGGCCATCAGCACCCCTCTCCAGGAGTTCCACAGTAGCTTCCTAAATTGTCTTCTTGTCTTGGGTCTTTCCTTGCTTTGCTGTGCTCCTCTCACACTGAGTCAGAGTTATTTTTATAAATTAATAACAGATTCACATCACTATTGCCTGAAACCTTTTCATGACTCTCTGTTCTTCTTTGTTTCTTTTTTTTTTTTAATATATTTATTTATTTATTTTTGGCTGTGTTGGGTCTTTGTTGCTGTGCGTGGACTTTCTCTAGTTGCCGCGAGCAGGGGCTACTCTTTGTTGTTGTTGTGTGGGCTTCTCATTGTGGTGGCTTCTCTTGTTGTGGAGCATGGGCTCAGTAATTGTGGCTCACGGGATCTAGAGCACAGGCTCAGTAGTTGTGGCTCAGGAGCTTAGTTGCTCCACGGCATGTGAGATCTTCCCAGACCAGGGATTGAACCCTTGTTCCCTGCATTGGCAGGTGGATTCTTAACCACTGTGCCACCAGAGAAGTCCTCTGTTCTTCTTTGGATAAAGTCTGAATGTCTTATTACGACTAAAGAGTTCTTTATAGATCACAAACCTTGACTCATTTTTTATTCATTTATTTATTTTAGAAATATTTATGTACATATTTTGGCTGCGCTGGGTCTTAGTTGCGGCCTGCAGGATCTTTTAGTTATGACGGCATGTGGTATCTAGTTCCCCGGACCAGGGATCGAACCTGGGCCCCCTGCATTGGGAGCATGGAGTCTTACCCACTGGACCACCAGAGAAATCCCTAGACTCATTTTTTAAAACTCTCGTCTTCCCATTTTCCAGCCAGAAACTTCAATGTGCCAGACTTTCACACACAAACCCTTTTTCCTTTGTAATCTCATTCACACTCAGGACTTTAATTAGCAATAAAAAAGAAATGACACCAAATACAAATCACCATCATAATCTCTCTTCTGGACCCAGGATCCACATATGTGGAATACTGCTTACCCGACATTTTCCCTCTTCTGTGTCATTATGAAGTCATGATATACTAAACTCCATGATATATTAAAATATGATCATTTTGCAAACTGGTGACCCACAAGTCCCATCTAAACTGATGATATGGGGAATTCCTTATCGGTGCAGTGGTCAGGACTCGGTGCTTTCACCGCCGAGGGAGAGGGTTCAGTCCCTGGTTGGGGAAATAAGATCACACAAGCTGTGTGGCACCGCCAAAAATAAAATAAATAAATGGCTGATATATGCTTTGTTTGCCATCAGAGTGTCTTAATTTTTTTTAATTGGATGCTTTTATTAAAAACGTGGAAGATTGCATATTCAAGTCCAGATTCGTGGTTTTTCTTAGAAAGCGGAAAGATTTGGCCACACTGCACCCACTGTCCTCCATAGGGATCAGCATGAGCTGAGCGGTGGCTGGCCTCTCTAGATGGGGCGTATGGGTGCCCGTTTTCAGACACCATCACTCTTACCTTTATGTGGTCTGCTTGCTGGGACCTATAGCCACTTGTGTTTGCAACCCCTAGTCTGCTATGGTGTGTCTGCCTGCCTCTTCTTCCACCCTTAATTAGATCCACACTTCCTGTGGTTCTCGATGTGCACCAGCGATACTATTTTCAGTTCCTCAAACATCCATACTTTTCCTACTTGAGGATTTTCACACAAGCTATGCTCTCTTCCAGGAAGGCTCTTCTTCCTCCCGTCCCACAACAACACACATACCTGGATGATTCCTACCCTCCTTCTCCACTGGGCTTGGAATTACTTCCTGAAAAAAAAAAGAAAGTGTTCCTGGCCTCCTTGGCTTATTTAGTTCTACTCTACGCCCTCATAGTACTCCACAAATTTCCTTATTATATTAGTACAATTTTGTTAAGTGTTTCCTGAGTACCAGATATGTCATAATTATAGTTATCTAAATTTTTGCCCACTTAGCGTATTTCAATGACTCTTTCTCTACCCTCTCAAACATAATTAAATAATTGATTAAATTTGTGTAACTTAAACGTATGATATGACTCCTTTGTGGGTGGCCCTCCCACTAAATTGTAAATGACTAGAGTGTGGGATTATGTCTGTCTACAGCGTTGTTCTATCCCCAGCACCTAATTTACTGTTGAACACCCAGTAATTTAATAGTAGGTACTGAGTAAAAAATGTTAAGTACATGAATTAATGAAAGAAGAAGAATATAGGATAAAGGGATTGGATATGAAAACTAAGGGGAGGTGGGGAGATGAAGACCTCCTGGCTTCTGAGTTGAGCCACTGTATGGTTGGTGGTGCCATTAACGGATAAAGGTGCACTGGACAAGCAGAAGCCTGTGAGGCAGGATTAATTCCGTTTTGGACATCGGATGTTTATGAGACTCCTGAGTACAGGTATCTGGCACATAATTAAACACATGTGTCTAGAACTCAGAAAACTCTTTAAAGTGGATAGTATCTTTATTTTGCAGAGTTGAGGTCAGACAGACCCCAGGCACACACAACTAATAAGCAGCAGAGATAGGACCTAAATCCTGTTTGTTAGGCCTGAGATTAATACTAACCAATCTTTCAGGCCTAAGGTTTAATACTATCCATTCTCTTCCTTATTGCTATGACACTTGTTGTATTATAAAGAACACTATTCATTTTAGAGACCTGTCCTTCTAAAATATTCATTCTTAACAGAGCTTATAATAAAAGAACATTTTATTTTATTTATTTTTAAATATTTATTTATTTATTTTTGTCTGCGTTGGGTCTTCGTTGCTGCTCACGGGCTTTCTCTAGTTGCGGTGCGCGGGATTCTCATTGCGGTGGCTTCTCTGTTGCGGAGCATGGGTTCTAGGAGCGTGGGCTCAGTAGTTGTGGCACGCGGGCTCAGTAGTTGTGGCACGCAGGCTCAGTAGTTGTGGTTTGTGGGCTCTAGAGCGCAGGCTCAGTAGTTGTGGCACACGGGCTTAGTTGTTCCACGGCATGTGGGATCTTCCCGGACCAGGGCTCGAATCCATGTCCCTTGCATTGCCAGGCAGATTCTTAACCACTGCTCCACCAGGGAAGCCCCTAAAATAACATATTTTAAATTACAATCTTCAATTTCTACTCATCGTTTCTTAAACTGCGGACAATAACTCACCCTTAGGCTTGGGTGCCAGTATAAAATTGTATAATGCTTTCCTGCCAGAATGTGTTGTCAAAGGATAAAGAACAGTGTGGCCCAGCAGAAAAAAATACGAGCTCTGGGCCAGAGAGATCTGGATTTGAATCCAGGCCCTGCCACTTACTACTGTAGGAGAGGAGAAAACTTATTCTCTATCTACTCATGATCGGCTTCTGGGGGACTGTGAATTAAACTGAGAAAAGATATAATAACATGAGAAAAGGCATATATTTCCTTATTGGTGTTAATACTTTTTGTACACGGGGGCTTCACAGAAAAGAATGAAAACCCAGAGGAGTGACTAGACTTGGGGCCTCATATACCGTTTTAACAAAGAGTGATATATTATGGAGAAGTGACTAGGCAAAGGAAAAGGGATTTGTGCTCCTAGGAATGGTACGTTGTGAAGGGTGACTATGAAAAGTGTGGTAGATAAGGGATATTTGGTACGGTTTGTTATGCAGATTCAATTCCTCTCTGGTGGTAAGAATCATTCTCCTCTTACTGGTATGGGAGTCGGGAAGTTTATGTCATCTTTACAAATGGAACTCTATGTCATCTTTACAAAGGGAAATTTGTTTCTCAATTCCCTTCAGCTTAAAATAATTAATATGCCAAAGTGGCATATTTGGGGTGGCATGCCCTGATCCCCTTTACTACATAAGCCTTAGGCAGATTCCTTTAACTCTTAATCCATATACTTACCTGTAAAATATTTAAGTATTTGTGTAAAACACATAAAGTCCATGACTAGAACATAGTAGATGATCAATAAGTGGTAGCTACCACTATTATTATTATTATTATTATTAGAGTAAGAAAGTGATTGAGAAGATAGAGTTATATATAATGCTGAAGTGAGGTGGAAGTTAAAATTGTCAGAGCTAAAGTTAAGGTCCAATGAGGTTAGGATACAGGATAGAGTCTTCTACATGGACAATGAAATGGCCTAGAATAATAGTGGGGCTTTCATGTAATTTTGTCATTATCAGTTTCTGCCTGTCTTTCTTGAGGCCAGAAATAGTGCTTTATTCATTTTTCTACTTTATTTCCAAAACAGTGATTGATACATAGTAACACTTTCAAAATTGGATGCATGACACTGTCCAGAGAATGAGAAGACAAGACACAGATGGAAGGAAATATTTGCAAAAGATGTATCTGACCATAATGATGGATAAATGTCATTATACATCTGTTCAAACCCACAGAATGTACAGCACCACAGGTTAGCTTTAATGTAAACTATGGACTTCGGGTGATTATGATGTGTCAATGTAGGCTCATCAGCCATAGCAAATGTCTAACTCAGGTGGGGGATGTTGATAATGGGGGAGGCTGCTGTGCACGTGTAGGGCCATGGAGTACATTAGGAAATCCTGTACCTTCCCCTCAATTTTGCTGTGAACCTTAAACTGCTCTAAAAATATAAAGTCTTAAAAAAGAGACATACCTTTTTTTAAATTTATTTTATTGAAGTATAGTTGATTTACAATGTTGTGTTAATTTCTACCATACAGCAAAGTGATTCAGTTATACATATATATATATATATATATATATATATATATATATATATATTCTTTTTCACATTCTTTTCCATTATAGTTTATCACAAGATATTGAATATAATTCCCTGTGCTGGACAGTAAGACCTTGTTGTTTACCCATTCTGTATATAATAGTTTGCATCTGCTAATCTCAAACTCCCAATCCATCCCTCCCCCACCCCTCCCCCTTGGCAACCACAAGTCTGTTCTCTTTGTCTGTGAGT
This sequence comes from Tursiops truncatus, assembly GCF_011762595.2. Classification (NCBI taxonomy): domain Eukaryota; kingdom Metazoa; phylum Chordata; class Mammalia; order Artiodactyla; family Delphinidae; genus Tursiops; species Tursiops truncatus. Next base: position 156,488,957 of record NC_047035.1, on the reverse strand, counting down.
CTTTTTCTGTTTTGTAAATAAATTCATTTGTGTCATATTTTAGATTCCACATATAAGTGATATCATATGGCATTTGTCTTTCAAAAAAAGAGACGTATCTGATAAAGGATTGGTATCCAAAATATACAAAGAACTCTTAAACTTAACAATAAGAAAACAAACAACCTGATTTGTAAAATGGGCCAAAGACCCTAACAGTTACCTCACCAAAGAAGATATACAGATGGCAAATAAACACATGAAAAAATACTCCATATCATATGTCATTTGAGAAATACAAATTAAAACAACAATGAGAGGTTGGTGACCACATGGAGATGTGGGGGAAGATGGAGATCACGGAAGCTCCTGGTCCTTTACGGTACCCTGCCCTAGGCATCTCTTCCATCTGGCTGTTCCTGAGTTATATCCTTTTATAACAAACCAGTGATATAGTAAGAAAAAAAAATGAGACACCACTACACACCTATAAGAATGGCCAAAACGTAAAATACTGACAATACCAAATGCTGACAAGGATTTGGAGCATCAGGAACTCTCATACATTGTTGGTGGGGACGCAAGATGGTACAACCACTTTGAAAGTCAGTTTGGAAGTTTCTTACAAAACTAAAGATACTCTTACATATGATCCAGAAATCATACACCTTGGTATTTTCCCAAATGAGTTGAAACTTTAGGCCTACTCAAACACCAGCACGTGGATGTTTATAGCAGCTTTGTTCATAACTGCTAAACTTGTACACAATCCGGATGTCCTTCAGTAGATGAATGGATAAATAAACTGTGGTACCTCCAGACAATGGAATATTATTCAGCACTAAAACGAGTGAGTTATCAAGCCATGAAAAGCCATGGAGGAAACATAAATGCATATTGCAAAGTGGAAGAAGCCAGTCTGAAAGGGTCACATAATGTATGATTCCAACTATATGGCATTCTGGAACAGGCAAACTGGAGACAATAAAAAGATCAGTGGTTGCCAGGGGTTGAGGGGAGGGAGGGATGAAGAGGCAGAGCACAGAGGATTTTTAAGGCAGGGAAAGTACTCTGTATGATATACTACAAAGATGGTTACGTGTGAGAGTACAGAACCCAGAGTGAACCCTAATGTAAACCATGGACTTTGGGTGATGATGGCATATCAACATAGGTTAATCAACTATAACAAATGCACCACCCTGGTGGGGATGTTGATAATGGGGGAGGTTGTGCATATGTGGGAAGAAGGCAGTATATGAGAAAAGTTTTTATCGTCTCAATTTGCTGTGAAGTTAAAACTGCTCTAAAAAATAAAGTCTCAAAAAAATTAGATGTGGAACTTCCTTAGTGGTCCAGTGGTAAGCCTCCGCACTCCCAATGCAAGGGGCCCAGGTTCGATCCTTGGTCAGGGAACTAGATCCTGCATGCCGCAGCTAAAGATCCCACGTGCCACAACTAAGACCAGGTGCAGCCAAATAAATAAATATTTTTTAAAAAATAGGTGTATGCATGGATGAATGAATGAATGAAAACAAACTGTGTGGTTAATTCAGGAATCTGTTGAAGTCAAATGGGGTTAAAAAAAAAGTGTTTATGAAGAAGAAGACTATAGGCCAGATTTAAAGTCTGAAATATGTCATACTTATAAAATATATTTGTTTAACTATATGTATAAAACATGTAATGTAGGGAATTCCCTGGCCGTGCGGTGGTTAGGACTCTGCGCTTCCACTGCAGGGGGCATGGGTTTGGTCCCTGGTCAGGGAACTAAGATCCCACATGCAGTACAGCCAAAAAAAAAAACCAAAAACAACACGTAATGTTATAATAATGATTATCATCTACTAGTTATCTATTGTTGTATAACACGTTACCTCACAACTTAATGGCTTGAAGTGACAAACATATATTACCTCACAGTTTTTGTAGGTCAGTAATCCAGACACAGCTTAGCTCAGGGCCTCAGGCTCAAGGCATCTCACAAGGTTGCAGTCAGGCTGCAGGCTGAGATTATGATCTCATGTGAAAGCTCAAGCAGGGGAGAATCAACTTTCATTCAATTCATTTGTTTGTTGGCAGGACTGAGTTCCTCACTGGCCATTGGCCAGAAGCCTCCCTCAATTCTCTGCCCTGTGGGCCTCTCCAAGCGTAGCTTACAACATGGCAGTCAATTGTCCTCAGGGAGAGGTATGTGGAGATGAACCACAGCATTTCTGTAAACTAATATTGGTATTAACACCCCATCACCTCTGCTGTATTATATTCACTAGAAGTTAGTCACTAAATCCAGCCTACACTCAAGAGGAGAGCTTTACACAAGGGCGTAAATGCCAGGAGGAAGGGATCCCTGAGGACCATTTTATTTATTTATTTATTTACTTATTTAATTTTTTTAAGGAAGGAAATTCTTTTTTTTCAAATTTTTATTTATTTTATTTTTGGCTGCATTGGGTCTTCATTGCTGTGCACAGGCTTTTCTCTAGTTGTGGAGAGCGGGGCCTACTCTTTGTTGCAGTGTACGGGCTTCTCATTGCAGTGGCTTCTCTTGTGGAGCATGGGCTCTAGGCAAGTGGGCTTCAGTAGTTGCAGCACGCAGGCTCAGTAGTTGTGGCTCACGGGCTCTAGAGCACAGACTCAGTACTTGTGGCACACAGACTTAGTTGCTCTGCGGTATGTGCGATCTTCCCGGACCAGGGCTCAAACCTGTGTCCCCTGCATTAGCAGGCGGATTTTTAACCACTGAGCCACCAGGGAAGCCCTTGAGGACCATTTTAGAGGTCACCTACCATACCCACATGACCATTTCTAGAAAGGTTTGACTGAAGTATATGCAGTGTTCATCCTCTTGGCCTATCAATCATGAACTCTCATGTAACTCTTCCATGGGATGCTATGACACTCTGCCCAAAGGATTACAACTATGGTTATTAGCTTATTCTTCTTCTTAAATTGATATTAAATGTTGGGTATGAGACCATTAATACAAAGTGACATCCTGTTTATTTTATTTTATTTTTTTTTAAGTTTTTTTTTTTTTTTTGGCCGTTCCACGCACGGCTTGCAGGATCTTAGTTCTCTGACCAGGGATCGAACCTGTGCCCTCTGCAGTGGAAGCACAGAGTCCTAACCACTGGACTGCCAGGGAATTCCCATGACATCTCTGTTTATTTTATTTTTTTAATTAATTTTTTATTGGAGTATAGATGATTTATAATGATGTGTTAGTTTCTGCTGTACAGCAAAGTGAGTCAGTTTATACATACACATAAATCCACTCTTTTTTATATTCTATTCCCATATAGGTCATTATAGAATATTGAGTAGAGTTCCCTGTGCTCTACAGTAGGTTCTTATTAGGTATCTATTTTTATATACAGTAGTGTGGATATGTCAATCCCAATCTCCCAATTTATCCCCCCCCCACCCCCGACATCCCTGTTTAAATGAGTCTTTCCTTAAGTTGGATGAAAAAGGGTAAAACACAATGGAATGGCTGTTTCTACAGCTTCCATGGGGAAAAGGTAGGGAAGTATAAAGTATATAGTATCATGTCTGCAGTGTAGAACATTCCAGAAGACAAATAAGCTAGAAATGACGCTCACTGCTTTACTTTCCCTTAGCAACTGACACAAGGAGTGAAGTGATGCCAGAGGACTCTCTGAGTAATACTTTTATTCTCTCCAGCTATATTTCTCAATGTGACAATATTGTCCTGGGTTATGAAGGCAACCACTTTTCTTCTGAATACTTAAACACTTGGAAGCCATGACGAAGTGTGATGCCAAAATTAAATTAAAATAATGAAGTTAGGGATCATAAGTTCTAATGTACTCATTTTTTAAGTGAAGCATCTGAGTCACAGGTTACAAACCACTTGCCCTAGTTCACTGCATTCCATGGACATTAGTGGGGCTGTAAAACCAGACCCAGTTCTCTTCCCTTTGCACTTTCATTGGTATGTCTGACACAGGCAGAGATTTTTTTTTTTATATCATTATATGTATTGGTCGGTCTTGTTAGGACTAGATTATAAAATTATGTATTTTCTTATTCTATATTCTGATTGTGTAAAAAGGGACATTTGTATGAACATGTGTATGGTATTCAGTTGTATAAGGTGGAGAAAGCACCCTAGAATAAGAGGAAATATTACATAAGACTGTGAACTTTGGGATCAGATAGTCCAGAATTGAGGTTCTACTTAGTAGCTCTGTCATCCTGGGCACATTATTAAACTATGTTAAGCCCTAGTTTCCCCATTTATAAAAACAAGAAAAACAGTGTCTCTCAAAAAGAATCATTGGATGGATTAATGCCTAATACACATTAAGAAAGAGTTATCTGTTTATTTCTCTCCATTCATCCATTCAATCACCCAGTGTTAAAAACTTGAATTACCTTTAATGGAAATCACAAAAAGGGACATGTAATCCTATATTTGGACTGTTAAGAGTTGGTATATTGCTTGGTAAATAAAAATGAAATTCCAGTCTTTAAAATAGTCTGTTCTTTCACTTTAGTTTAATCCTACACATTCCTGCATAAGTACACAGGTTTTTCACTCTCTTCCAAGAAAGTGTTTGTAAGAAAGGAAAATTTTTCCCCTCTACCCTTTTAGATTTAATACCTGGGGTGTGTGAATTAAACTGACAACAGACAGATGAACAGGGGGAAAAGGTATATACATTTAATTGATGTTTTTAATTTTGCATGCATGGGGCTACACAGAAAAGAAGTGAAAATCTAATGAAACAGTTAGACTCAGAAGCTTATATACCATTTTAACAAAGGGTGACTAGACAAAAAAAGGGGTGTGTGTGTGGACTTCTAGGGGCAGAAAATTGTTGGAAGGCAAATATATGGGATAACCAATGGAACCCCTTTAAGACATATTACCTATATAAATAACCTATATAAGGGTTATTTGAATAAAGTTTGTTTATGCAGACTCATCTTGGTGTTGGCTTTCCATCTTCTTCAGGTCCATAAATCTCCCAGGGAGGGTATTTATGGCAGTCAGTCCTCATTCCTCAGAAGTTTCTGCTTTTAGTCGGATAAAGAGCTCCAAGAAGTTTTCTTTCTGCATCTGTTGATTCCCAATGGACTTCAGCTCAAAATAATCCATATGCCAAAGTGGCATATTTTGAGGTGGTATACTCTAATCCCTTTCATATTCATCACTTTTAATTCTTCTATCAAAATGTGACTGTGAAAAAAAAAATGTGGTTGTGGTCCCAGGACACAAAGACTAATAAGCTACCAATCGTAGCCTCAAGGAGCTCACAGTCTTAATAGGAAAACAAATATAAACAAATTACTTCAATATAATATCGTGAGTGTTGCAATTGAGTTGTTCAGAGGCTGCTATGGGAACCCAGGTAGGGAGAGAGACGTAATCTGATATATGTGGGGGGGTGGTGATAAGAAATGGCTTCCCTGAGGAAATAATGCTTGAGCGACCAGTCTGAAAACAGTCATGGGAGAAAAAGCATTCTAGGCAAAGTCATAATATGTGCACCAAGGGAAGAGGGCGTCCAGTACATGCAGGTTATTAACTATGGCTAGAACTCAGACCTGTGGGGGATCAGCAGGAAATGAGACTAGATATACAGGCAAGAGCCATTGTATTAAAGGCTCCTGCTTAAGACTGAATTTCACCTTGTAAGCGAGTGGCTTCTAAGGTGGCTTGGCACTAGGGGCTGTGCAAGATGATCCATCGAGGCCAAAATATTAGAACTTGTTTTTTTAAATTTCTTCTACTTTGGGGTATGTAGTATAATGTATAAATTTGTGTAGTATTACATATATACACAGTTTATATCTAAGTAAATAGACATGGGTTGGGAGTATATGCCCTCCTCCCCTCCCCATAGGGTTGTATGACCAAAGAAGTTCGGAGATTATTGCCATTAAAAGGTGTTTTGCACGGGAGTTAAACAATTAGATTTGTGTTTGAAACAATGCTCTCTAAGGTCAGGAGGGGGCAAGATTGGAAGCAATTAGGGAGAAGAAGAGATGGTTGCCAATGGTGTGGGTTTGAGTTGCTGTGGGCCTGAACTAAGGCTATGTCAGTGGGGATACAGAGGAGGACCCAGGCAAGATCTTTTAAAGACATACTGATTGCATTTGGATAAGAGACGGTGAGTTGGGACTAAGAAACTATTGCGGGGACTTCCCTGGCGGTCCAGTTGTTAAGACTTTGCCTTCCAGTGCAGGGGGTGCAGGTTTGATCCCTGGTCGAGGAGCTAAGATCCCACATGCCTCACGGCCAAAAAAACAAAACATAAAACAGAAGCAATATTGTAACAAATTCAATAAAGACAAAAAAAATGATCCACATCAAAAAAAATTAAAAAAAAAAAACGATTGGGGAGGAATAACTTTTCCTCTATCCTCTTATGTTCTTTAATTGGGAGTGCGCAGATTAAACTAAGGAAAGACTGATTAACAGGAGAAAAGGCATACAATTTTCACTTATATTTATGTGCATAAGAGTTCGCAGAAAAGAACTGAAACACAAAGAAGCAGTTAGACTCGGGGCTTAGGTACCATCCTAACAAAGGAAAGGGGACTTGGGTTTCAAGGGATGACAAATTGTGGGACATCACCAGGAAATATATGGGGGAACTAATGGAAGATAAGGATTATTTCAGTAAGATCTGTTTATGCAAACCCATCTGGATGTTGTCTCTACATTTCCGGTGATAAGAGTCATTTTCTTCTTGATGCTGGGGTTGAGGTTGGGGGTAGACACTTTCACAAAGGGAAATCCATGTCTTGCATTTAGGCAGATAAGGAGAGTCCTAGAGAACTCTTCCTGCATCTGTTGATTCTCAATTGCCTTCCGCTCAAAATAATCCTTATGATGAAGACACATTTTGGGGGTGGCCTGTCTGATCCTCTTTAGCACCACTAGCTGAAAGAATAAAAATAGAAAAAGAAGTAGATGGGATTGGAGGCCAATATTAAGTTCAGTTTTGGACATTTTAGTTTTGAAGTATATGTGGTATATTTCATCACAGTTATCCCACTGCAAAGACTTAGAAATATAAGGAATTAAAGAACTGAGATCAAGTAGATGACAAAGGGTTAGCTTTCTCACCACTTACCCATTAGTTCTCCTAAAGAATACTGAAAATGGTTATTCTGCTGGACAAACAGAAGTGAAACCAGAATTAGAGGTGATATTTACAAACCTCTGTCATTATTCATTATGATAGCTGAGAACACAATTCCTTTTTTCTCTTTTTTGTTTTTTCTCAGTTTTACTGAGGTATAATTGACAAAATTGTAAGAAAAGTAAAATGTGCAGCGTGGTGATTTGACTTTTCCCCTTTCTTTTAAATCTTCATTTTAGAGTTCACTGTCTTAGCAGGATAAGTAATGCTGGAGTAAAAACTCCCAGGTGCACTGGTTTCACACCAGTGGGAGGGCAAAGAAAGGGCCACTGAAGCACTATTTACTCAAATTGCAAAGCCATTTAGATGATAGTGTTTATTGTTTCCAAAATGATTTAGTAATAGCTAACACTTATAGAGCATAAACTATGAACACTGTGTTAAGTGCTTTTATTTAAATCACCTCAATAACTGTTCACAAAACCCTAGAAAAAAGTACCGCTATCACAATTTTCAAGAATAAAAAGCTGTGAATTTCAAATAGCTAGTAAATGTTGGGCCTAGAATTTGGACTCATGTCGTCTGGCTTCAGAGATGCACGTTTCTTGCTTCCCTTTGTGGCTTCCAAACCAGTTCTCTTCCGTTCTTTCAAGAGCCTTGGCCCCTTTGGGCTTGCTTCTTCTGTCTACGCCTCCTGCTACCGCAATTCTTCTGAACCACTTTCTTATGTCCTTGTCTGTCCCCATTAATTCACCGAAGCCAAGCTCTTTTGTTACTGTTTTCTTTGCAACCTGTACTCCTGTCAATCCGTTAACCTCATCCACAGTGACGCACATACCTCCTCTCCCTTAACCTCCCTCTGCACCCAGCTTAGATCCCAAGATCCCTCTTTATAATCATTCTTTTGCAAACACCCAAATTCCAGTAGCTGTCTCTTTCTCTTTCATTACTCTCATGGGGAAAAAAAAAAGCCACAACCCTGATTAAATCTAATTGTCCATCTCTTCTGGAGAAATTGGCATACGTAGGCTGGATGGTTTTACTTTAAATTCACGACCACAAACCTCAACTGGCTCTGCAGGCAATCTCCATTGCTTTCACACTTTGTAGGGCCCTCCCAGGTACAAAAGACTTTTAGACCTTCCCCCGAGTCCCAAAGGGCAGATTTAAACAGTTACTAATTCAGGGAGTAAGGGAATGCAGAAACAAAGGAAAGGCAGGAAAGAAACGATAGTGCAGCCACAGGGGCAGGGGCCTGGTTTCTTCTCAAGGGATATACACAACAACCTGATATAAATACCTGAGTTCTTCTACAGGAACTAAGGCCCCCACCCAGCTGGAGGATGGTAACTTCAGGCTGAGTGTAAACACGGCTGGTTGGAACCAGAAGGCAGATTCCTGGAACACCACCCTGTTACCTCACCACCACCAAGTCAGAGGATTGCCACACCCCCTGCAGCCCTCCCCCCAAATTTTGCCTATAAAAACTCTTCCCTGACGGAATTCCCTGGTGGTCCAGTGGTTAGGACTCCGTGTTTCCACTGCTGGGGGCCCAGCTTCCATTGCTGGTCAGGGAACTAAAATCTCGCAAGCTGCTCTGTGCGGCCAAAAAAAGAAAACAAACAAACTCTATGCCAAACACCATTGGGGAGTTTGAACTTTTTTAGCAGGAGCATCCTGTTCTCCTTGCTCAGCCCTTGCGATAAAACTTTCTCTGCTCCAAACTTGACGTTTCTGTTTGGTCACACTGTGTGTCAGGCACACGAACTTGGGTCTGAAACACTATTTTCTCCCCTTTTTAAACCTCCCACAATGTCTCCCTCAACCTACTCTTAGCTGATGAGCCTGCCTCAAATTTCATTGAGAAAATGGGATGGTCAAGGAAGTCCTTCATGGACCACCCCCTAAACCTACAAGCCTATCTGTACATGTATCCATCGTCTTTGTCTTCTCTTAGTATCATGCAGAAATGCCCCTACTTCTATCAAAGGCACTCTTTCCACTTGTACTTTATTTTTAAAACAATTTCTGGCCTCACCACGTGACACCTTAGTTCCCCGACCTGGGATCAAACCTGGAAGTGGAAGTGCTGAATCTTAACCACTGGACCACCAGGGAAGTCCCTCCACTTGTACTTTGGATACCATTCCTTTCCATCACAAAGATTTCGCTCCTTTGTTATCTTTTTTTTCTCTCTCTTGCATCCCCAATATTTCCCTCCCTGTTGGATCATTCCCATTAGTATACATTCCCTATACCTTTCGTTAAAAAATACAAAAACAATATAAAAGATACAAAAACAAAATCCTCCCTGACTTCACATTCTCCCAGTTATAGTTTTCTATCGCTCTTCACAATAAAATGTCTCAAATACCTGTCTTCACTTTTTCCATCTCCAGCTTAGTCTTGAACTATTCCAATCCGTCCCCCCTACTTCACTGAACTGCCTCCGACAAAGTCAATATCGAGCCCCATGGTGTCAATCCAGTGAGCTCTTTTCTGTCTTGATGTTACCTGTTCTCTCAGTAACACTTGAGACAGTTAACCACTTTTCCTTTCCTGGAGCATCTCTTTTTTTGGCTTTTACAACACTATACCCTCCAGCTTTCCTCTCTCCTCACCCAGTCACCTTTTTAGGGACCTAACCTCTATATTTGGAAGTTTTTCAGGGCTTTGTCCTGGACCTTCTGCTCTTATTACATTTTCTTTGATCTCGTTCTTTCTTATGACTTTATTTATTTACTGGCCACACCACATGGCATGCCGGATCTTAGTTCCCTGACCAAGGATGAAACCTGTGCCCCCTGCAGTGGAGGCATGGAGTCCTAACCACTGGACCACCAGGGGATTCCCCCTTTCTTATGACTTTAAATATTAGCTATGTTGATGGTGCTCAAATTATCATCTCTGTGCCAGTACACTTCTCTGAGCTCCAACTGCCCATTGATATCTGTATTTGGATAACTCAGATCATCTAATTCTTCAGGTTTTAGCCTGAACTTTGCATCATTAAAGAAGCCTTTCCTGACCACTGTAACAGAAGCCACCTTATTCTCTCTCTCCAGTTCCTCACCATTATATTTCTATTATTTTTTTTAATATTTATTGATTTATTATTTATTTATTTTTGCCATGCCAGGTCTTAGTTGAAGCACATGGGATTTTTAGTTGTGGCATATGGGCTTCTTAGTTGCGGCCTGCATGCATGATCTAGTTCCCTGACCAGGGATTGAACCGAGGCCCCCTGCACTGGGAACATGGAGTCTTACCCACTGGACCACCAGGGAAGTCCTTTCCCTGTTATTTCCTTTGTAGCATTTATTCTATTTAAGTTTTTTGTTTACTGTCTATCTTGTGCATTTGATTATAACTTCATTTATTTGACTTTCACTATTTGCTATGCAGTATTTTAAGCCCTCTATAAGATCTAATTTGCTTTTTTGACTGACCATGTTTATCAAAAGCTAAAAGAAAAAAAGAGTAACCTCACATTGCTTCACTTTTATTTTGGTGAAATAGAAGCCAGTGTTAGTAAACTGATTTTCAACCTTACAGTTTCATGAGAAATTTCAATATGGTTTGCTAACTAGTATCATGTTCCATATACTTTATACTTACACTTGCTTAAATACACTTCGGTTTATTTTTTAAAATAAATTTATTTATTTTATTTACTTTTGGCTGCGTTGGGTCCTCACTGCTGCATGTGGGCTTTCTCTAGTGGCGTTAGTGTTCAGTATGATAGTAGATAATATATTTACTAGCTTTGTGATCTTGAATAAATTACTTAATATTTCTGTGACTCAGTTTCTACACTTACCTACAGGATTATTGTGATTATTAAAATAACAAATGTAAAATAGCAAATGCTTGATCAAATGCTCTCCTTTTTTGATCCCTGTATTCACATGATTTCTTTTTAACACCTGATTTCTTTTTTTTTTTTTTTTTTTTTGCGGTACGCGGGCCTCTCACTGTTGTGGCCTTTCCCGTTGCAGAGCACAGGCTCCGGACGCGCAGGCTCAGAGGCCATGGTTCACGGGCCCAGCCACTCCGCGGCATGTGGGATCTTCCCGGACCGGGGCACGAACCCGCGTCTCCTGCATTGGCAGGCGGACTCCCAACCACTGCGCCACCAGGGAAGCCCCTGATTTCTTTTTAACACCTAATGAAAGGCAAAGGATTGAGAAGAAGAATTTATTTATCAGCAGCATAGGTGAATCTTCTTAAGGTAATCAGACAAAATGAGAAAAAGAAAATTTTGATGAGAACTTGGTGGCTATTGCTAGTATGGTGTTTTCGGATACTTCTCTCATAGTTGTTTATCAATGGTACAAAATAGCAGTAGTTGTCTTTCTCTTTCACTACCCTTTAAATGATGGGCCTGTTGGTAGTTTTTTTTTCCTAAGTACAGGACGCATCAACAGTCAGTTTGGAAGCACAACTTGTGTGCTAAGAATAAATGGTAAGTGGAAGCAACCTAATTGGTTGCCACCAACAGATGAATGGAGAAAGATGTGGTATATACATACAATGGAATACTACTCAGCCATAAAAAAAGAACGAAATTTTGCCATTTGCAAAAACACAATGGACTTGGAGGGCTTTATGCTTAGTGAAATAAGTCAGACAGAGAAGGACAAATACTGTAGGTTATCACTTGTATGTGGAATCTAAAAAAGAAAACAAACTAGTGAATACAACAAAAGAGAAACAGACTCACAGATACAGAGAACAAACTAGTGGTTACCAGTAGGGCAAGGGGGGCCAGGGGGAGGGGCAAGGTAGGGGTAAAGGATTAAAAGGTATAAATTCTATGTACAATAAATAAGTTACAAGGATATATTGTACAGTACAGGGAATACGGCCAACATTTTGTAATAATTATTAATAGAATACAATCTTTAAAAATTTTGAATCACTATGTTGTACACCCGAATCTTATATAACATTGTAAATCAATTATACCTCAACAATTAAAAAAAAAGAATAAATGGTAAGTAAAAAACAGTAAATAGAGGCAAAGGGCAAAAGCTGAACACACGTGAACCTAGACCTGCGTCAAGGATTTGAGGTTGCTAGTAGCTTATTTTGTGGGCGGGGCGCCGCACATCAAGCAAGAATCAAGACCAGTTCTGCACCTTTGTTCCTTTGGCTCCTGACCAGTCAAAGCCGGCCTGTACTTAACACCCAGTCAGATTCTGTTGGCAAACCCTAGCACCGTTTTGATAAAAATCGGAGGCCAGATGCACGAGTTCATCAATGTAAAAGAAAATAAGTTGTTTAGATAATAAGTTGTTTAGATAAGCTGAGCCATTTTTTAAAGTTGACTTGGTCTCACATTTCAGAAGAAATGGCAACACTGGCCAATTTTTTAAGCTGGTGATCTCATTCAATAATTCCAGGAGGTCATTCCACTGTAATTTTAAGAAGTTGCTTGCTAGAACAGGGTACTTTCTAAGATCTGTATGAAAAAAGCTCTGGTTCTTCTTCACTCTGGGGTACTTTTAGGTCGAACACCTAAAACTGCTTCTGGAAATTCCCCCACGGGACTTTCTTAAATCTAGACCCGTTCCTTACCACTTTGTACCTTCCTCACCAGCCATATTCTTTAGTCTCTCCAGTTTTCAACTTCCTAAATCTTTAACTTCACCCCAGGAATTAGTCCAATCAAACTTTCCCTTCTTAGACCTCTTCCTTACGTTAGCTCCAGGAAACTCCCATGAGAATCACGTGGCTAAATTTGTCCTTAATGGCGCTCCGTAACTCGCTTACTGTGCCACCACCCTTCCTCACCTCCTGTTAGCTCCGCCCCGCCCCCTTCTCGCTTTCCTCCCCTTCCCCACCCCCCCAACCTCAGTGCCTGCGCTTGCGCACCTCCAATTCAGGCGCTTTCCCTTTCCTGGCGACCAATCCACTTCCTGCCTCCGGTCCTCGGAACATTCCTCCCCTCCCTTGAGGTCCTGGCCAGAGGTGCTGGTTGTGGCTGCCCTGAGGACTGCCTGTCTGAAAAATTCGCTCCTGTCATTGAGAGGGCAATTTGAAGCAGTCGCTATGTGTGTGGCACCTTTCTGAGTATTTACTCGCGATCCTCCACCCCGGAGCTAAGCTAAGCGCGTGGGGATGCCGGCGGAAGGAAGCACCGGGCTGTTTTCGATCTGGCAATCGTACGGAAAGCTGCTTCCTTTCCACCTCCCTCCGCCCCGCCCCCACTCGCAGCTCGGCCGCGCTGGTGAGTGGCGGGCGGGAGGGCCGGCGGGCGGAGGGAGGAGGGGGAGCTGAGGGAAGGCGGGCCCTCGGCTGCGAGCTAGGTTGGGGGAGGGGAGGGGAGAGCCCGAGCGCTGGAGTTGGTGCTGGGAAACCCGGGGCTAATGTTGACAACAGGCTCGAGGTGAGTCCCGGGGAACCTCCTTCCCCTCCGCTCCAACGATCGGGAGGAAGCGGGGCTGGGGGGCACCGGCCTGGACTCGTACTCCCTGGGGGACCCAAGAGGCGCCTCCGCACCCCAGCGCTCCGGGGGTGGCGAGCAGGAGCCGGACCGCGGGTCCGGCGTCGTCCTCACACCCCTCTCCTCCGGAGGCTCCCATCAACGCGGAAGCCCCTGGCCCGGGGCAGGCAGGAGGTGCGGTTGAGGGGGTGCCTGCCCCACATGCCCGGGCCGGGCCTCGGGGCCGGAGGCGGGGAGCCCGCCGTGACGGGCTGCAGCCGTTTGGGGGTGTGGAGGAGAGCGAGGGGAGGTTGGGGAAAGCGCTCGGGGAGCCGGGAGGGAAGCGAGGGCGAGGAAGTGGGGAGGGTGCGTGTGTGGGAGGATGTGGAGCGGGGAGACCGGCCGGAGCGTGTCGGGCTCCGTCGGTGAGGGAGTGTGGGGTGCGAAGTTCGGGTTGGGGCAGGGATGGTGCGCTAAGGTGACCGTGGACCCGCGTGGGAAGGGGAGCTGTGGTGGGGAAGCGTGTCGGGCAGAGGCGTGTGGAGCAAGAGCAGGGGGTTGTGGGAGACGAGGGTGTAGGGGAAGGGGTTTGGGTGTATTGGGGCAGGCATTAGTGGGTGTACTTTGTTTTTTAGTCCCGTGGGCTGGTGATTCCTCACTTTGCCTTCATGCCGGGCCTCCTGGTCTTCTCTTGTTGGCCCTGTTGAAGTAACCGGACGATCGTGGGGTATTTGGTCTCCAGGTTGGCCAAGCAGAGCCAGCTTTCAGGCTTGAGGGGACACTCTGGACCGAACCGTCAGTTCTGTTGCTCCCTTGGGGCTTGTACGCAGTGATGCCTCAGACCTGAGGAAAACTATTACTCGCTTTGCTCCTTTAGCAGAGTTGTTGCGTTGTTCATGAGGACTGTACAACTCCTCGAGAAAATCGTTTTTGAACTCCGGTGAAATTTGTAAAAGCTTTGAAAGAGTCCTTTATACTGAGGACGTTCTTTAAAGTCGAAGACTGGGAGGTAATGCCCCTGTGCGGTTCTGCCCTTAGAACATTTTGAATGAATAACCGAGAATGAAAAGAAAAACTAGCATTCTTTTACTCTGGAGTATTTTCAGAGCAGTCTCTTTGTGATTTCATACATCGTCCATATGGTAGTTTGCGAAGGAATATCTTTGAAAGGGAAACACCCCCCTTTCTCTGCACTCTCCCCGTACACGCCATTGCTAATACCAGTTTTGCCAGTAAAGTAGTTTTTACTTTCTTCTGGAAGTTCAGAGTATATTTAGAAAACCAAGCAAAATATACAGCCCAAAGGCCAAGACACTATTTTGGGAGCTAGGAAGGTGGTTTTAAAGCATGGCTTCCTTTTAAGGACTGTGTGAATGTAATTATACTCAGTAAAATAGCTTGTAAGAGCTAATCATATCCAATTAAAAGGTCACTAATTTTTACCTTATTTTGAGATAGAATCTATTTAAAAGTTTTAGTTTTTATTTGAAAAATTTGTGAAACATTTTAGGTAAAATAGGTGTTTATTAAAGCATGAGTTTATTAAAATAATTTAAAGAAATTCGAGCGTTTCATTAAATATAATTTAACACAGTTCAGTTTTTGAAACTTGATGTGGTACAAATGCATACTGATCTGAATCATGTTGTTCGTATCTTTTATTTGTCTTTCTAAATCTTAGAGTCAGGGCATATAGTGGAAAAGAGCACTGGACACAGAGTTTCAACCCAGCCACTAAACTAGTTGTGTAATCTAAGGCAGGTCACTCAACGTAAAGATTGAGAATTGGAGGAGGTAAAATCTAGTACTCCTAACTTGAAAAATCTCTCATTTTAGGATGAACTTTTCAGTGTTCTCTGTGAAAGAGAATAAACATTTGTTGAATGCCTCCCTCATGCTGCTACTGGTTTAGAAATTTAAGAAGTTTGTAATTCCAGAGAGGTAGCAATAGTTCCATTTTATTGATGAGTAGACTCAGAGAAGTTACATTGCCCAGTTGCCATAGCTAGCAGTTTGCAGAGTTGGGACGCAAACTTAAAAGTCTGACTGACTTTAAAGCTCATATTACTTTCACATATTGCATTGCTGCCTTTACATGAACCTTTAGGTTTCCATCGTATTTTTTGTTCACTGAAATTTAGTTCCAAGTGTACTTTGGGTATATGTTTGTGATACAGGGATGAAATGATTCAAAGGAGATACCACTCCCAAGACTTAAGGGTCTTACTGAGAATCTGTTTTGCCATGCTTTAGAGCAGAATTTTATTCATGAATGACTACTACAGTTTGATGTAGAAGGCACTTAAAAATCTATTGAATAATTGAGTACTGTGGAGAGTCACAAAAGTCTGGGAGACTCTTGTGCTAATAAATGATGATCCTTTATGAATTTGTCAGATTCCGAGTGAATTTCTTAATGTTTTAACAGAACTTAATATCTAATTTCATCTTCATAGATGAGATATTAATTATAAAATTTGATGCCATTCTTTTTTATATCCTGAGAACTACACTTCCTCGTATCAGCTGAAATGTTGCTTGTTGCTGCTTCACAACAAAATACAAATTCTGTATAATCATTATTATTATTTTTTGCATAGAATTACAAACATTCCTAAGTAAGATTATCTTGTTACCTAGGAATTACCTGTCCCCATATATTGTAGCAGAGAATATGCCAGAAGTTGAAACATCATGTGAAAACTGCATAGCCATTATCAGGGACTCTTTCTACTCTGAGATACGTAATTCTGATTTGTTGTAGTCAGTATCTGTTGTCAAGTTTTCCAGCTGACAGTTTCATATTCTAAAGGTTCTTCATAACTTGAGTTAAGAGTATGAGTTCAGATTCCAGTTCTGTCACTAGCTGTGGCGGCCTTGGTCAGGTTACCTGGTCAGGTCTCCATTTACTCATTTATAAAATAGGGAAAGTAATACCCACCTCATAAAGATTTTAGTATCAAATGAGATAATGTATGTAAGATGTTTACTCTGGTACCGGTGAGTAGTAGCTATTAGTATTCAGTCTTTTGAAAGTTTGCTTGCTTTGCGGCAAAGGTGGTTATTTAATTGAAGCTGCATGAGAAATTGATAACTACACTTCCCAGATAATATAAATACTAACAGTATCTTACCACATAAATATGTAGTTATGCTCTTATATATTTTAATGATTGTTTGAACAGGATTAACAGCCTTTTTTTGTTCAAGTTCTACCAATGGTGTTAACTAAAGCCTTTGGGTGTCATTGTCCAAAAAAATGCATAGAACATGGAAGTGGAGGAGAATAAGAGTAAAAACAGAAAAAGGGAAAGGAAGAGGTGGCTGAGAGAAGGTACAGACTATGGCATGTGCCTCCAAAAATTACTGAAAGTGCTTCTGTCGGCTTAGATTGTCTTTCTGTGGTAATATTTTATTAGAGGGCTGAAATAAATGCTTTGTGTCTATAAAATATTATTGCAAATGTTTTCTTTGCTAACCTACTTTTTGTTGATGTAATTTAAAACCTATATTTGAAAATACTTAAAGAGTACTGTGTTTGTCTTTAGCTTGTAAAAAAAAAAAACTAGGTAAAGTCATTCTATACTTCTTAAATGGAAAGTATTTTGATTATCTTGGGTACAACTTTCAGATGATTTAGGAATTAAAACATGAAGTACTGTCCATAAAAGAAATTATATGAGGACATTAAGTTCTAAGTAGAGATGTATTTTTAGAAAAGAAAATCATGAATTTTGCTGGGGAATACATTTTTTGTTCCAGAGTTTATTTACAGTTAACTGTATGGAACCTTTACTATAGACCAGTGCTCTCCAAAAGAATCTTCTGTGATGATGAAAATGTTCTGTATCTGCACTGTCCGTACCCACTAGCCACATGTAGAGTTGAGCACTTGATATATGGATAGTGACTGGAGAACTGAATTTCAAATTCTGTTTAATTTTAATTAATTTACAATGTAAGTAGCCACATGTGGCTAGTGCAGTGGTTTTCAACTGGTGGTGATTTTCCTCCCAGGGGACATTTGGTGATGTCCAGAGTAATTTTTGGTTTTTAAAACTGGGGAGATACTACTGGCATCTACTGGATAGAAGGCAGGGATGCTGCGTTTAAACTTTGTGCAGTGCACAGAACAGCGTCTCCCTCCTCCCATCCAGAGAATTGTCTTGCCCAAGATGTCCTGAGGCTGAGAAACCCTGGGCTGGTGGCCCTTGTATTGGCCGATGTAGAAGAGAATATACAGTTTTTTTATAATCATTATTATGTTTATTTATAAACTAATTTTGACTAATACTAATAAAGAGATGAAAGGTCTAGTCCAGTTTGGGATAGTTAACAGTTTTTGTATTTGAAAGTTCGATAAGGTTAGAGCAATGAGGTGAAATTTATGAGTCTTCATAGGAGGCAAGAGCTCATTTATGCTCCCACTTAGATACTTGTATTGAATATTGTATGAAGTAGTGTCACCAGCATTTCTTAATGGCTGTGAAATGGGGGGTGTAAAACTGATTCAGAATGTTCTCAGTTACATACTGAAGTATTTATTATTAAATATGTTGTTTTGAAGTTGACAGTGGTTGAATCTAGGGAATGGTTACATGGAGTTCCTTATGTTGTGCTCTCCACTTCTGTTTGTGTTTATTTCCTTAATAAAAAGTAAAAAGAGAAAAAAATACTTAGACATAGGCATAACTAATAATCATAGAATATGGAATTTTATCACTGAAATAGTATTCGTTTTGCATGCATTTTATTTAATCTCTCACAATTGCCAAGTTGCATTAATATGTTCTGCTTAACAAAATAGTGTCACGTCACTAAAAAACGTCACTGCGTCTACAATGCTGACATTCTTTTACTCTTACAGATTGTCCTGGGTAACATAATGCCAGCTGAGCGTAAAAAGCCAGCAAGTATGGAAGAAAAAGAATCTTTACTAAACAGCAAGGAAAAAGACTGCAGTGAAAGGCGGCCAGTGAGCAGCAGGGAGAAACCAAAAGAGGAGATCAAGCTTACCGCCAAGAAGGAGGTTATTAAGGTCCCTGAAGATAAGAAGAAGAAACTGGAAGAAGATAAGAGAAAAAAAGAAGACAAGGAACGCAAGAAAAAAGAAGAAGAAAAGGTGAAGGCAGAGGAAGAATTAAAGAAAAAAGAGGAAGAAGAAAAAAAGAAACATGAAGAAGAGAGAAAGAAGCAAGAAGAGCAGGCAAAACGTCAGCAGGAAGAAGAGGCTGCCCAGTTGAAGTAAGAACGTTTATTCTGACTATTGATGTGCAGGAATGGGAAGATTGGAATGTTTTGGAAAAACAGTGATTATTTGAAATAAAACTTCCAGGGTGCAGTTTCTTGAGAGTTGGGAGTATCTTAATTTACTTGTTCTGTTAGTTTTACTGACGAGCGGCATGCTTACAGTGCTTTCATTCTTTAAATTCAATAATAGTGATCTTTAATAAGTGTTTTTTGAGGTGTGGGGCAATCTGGGCTGTTTTTGTTTTTTAAAAAAGCTTTTTTTCATGGTACCTTATGCCATCTTTCTAAGTTGAAAATCTTTAGTTTGTTTTTTTTCTTTTTGGCCGTGCCATGCGGCTTGCAGGATCTTAGTTCCCTGACCAGGGATCCAGCCCGGCTCCTGGCAGTGACAGTGCCAAGCCCTAACCACTGGGTTGCCAGGGAATTCCCGAAAATTTTTAGTTCTAAATGACTGCTATTTGTTGAGTTCTTATTATATGCCAGGCACTACGATTGTATCAGTACATGTCTTCAAGGCAGTCTAATGAAGTAAGCTCTGTGATCCTCGTTTTACGGATTAATAAAATGAAGCTTCAAGAGGTTAAATGACTTGCCTAAGGTCACAGTAAGTAGTAGAACAGCTGGGATTTGAACCTATGCTGGGCTGACTTTAAAACTTTTGTCCTTAAGTACAATTCCATAATGCCTCCCATTCTTATCTTTATCTAAATCTATTTTTAACCATGTAAATCTGTGCAAGTGATATAATGAACTGGTGAAAAACGAGGTAGTCCTCCTGGGAAGACTACCAGGATGTAGCAGAAATGACAGTTGTTGAATGGTGCATGAGCTCCTCCCTTCATATATATAATTTAAAAAGCTGTTTGCAAACATGAATTTTCATGAATCTCTAGAACAGCTCAGCTACCTACTTTCTTACCAAAGCTCTTTTGTACCTCTGTTTTTAATGAGGAACTGGAGCCTTGGGTCTGAAAAGCAGTAGTAGTGACCTGTTTTGGAATATTCAGAACCATGATTCTTGAGAGTTTCTTGCTTATTTTCTATTTTAGTTTTAAAAAAACAATTCACAAGGATGTTTAATTTCACTGTAAGTTTTGTTCTCTCACCCCTCCTATACAAAGAGCTTAAAAAAACAACAGCAACCAAAACCCCAACTTCTTACTGGGAAAAATTCAAGGGTGCAAAAAGTAGAATGAAATGATCTACCACCCCTCCCCATCTACGCAGCATCAACAATTCACATTTTTTTCCTTTAGAGTATTTTAAAGCATCACATTATTTCACCTGTAAATTTATAAATATAAATAAATACCTTAAGTAAGTGTGTGTGTGTGTGTGTGTGTATGTATATATATATATTAATTATATATCAAAGTGTTTCTAATAAAGATGGTAATGGAGTTCTTGAGTGCATACACGTAATGAGTTATGCTTTCTTAACGTGTACTCTCACTGCTAATCTTGCATTTCTGTGTGGCTGGGAGGCTTCCAAGAGATACTCACATGTCCCTGTTCCCAGTGGTAGATGCAACTCTCTGTTAACATATTGTGGCTGTTAGTGGAAAAATCATAGAATTATGTAGCTCAGGGATGGTTATCTCAGAAAGATGAAAATCTATTTTATTAGAAATTTATATTTTAAAGCTACATATTTTGGTATCTCAGAAACCTCAAAGTCAGATTGTCTCCACTCTCCCACTCCTGCCCAAGTTATTTTACTGCTTCTACAGTTTAAACATGTC
This sequence comes from Tursiops truncatus, assembly GCF_011762595.2. Taxonomy (NCBI): domain Eukaryota; kingdom Metazoa; phylum Chordata; class Mammalia; order Artiodactyla; family Delphinidae; genus Tursiops; species Tursiops truncatus. Next base: position 156,468,438 of record NC_047035.1, on the reverse strand, counting down.
CCATCTTTTTAGTGGAAACATAGGTAGATTTATTTTTAATTATTCTTTTCAGGATACACTGAGTCTGTTAACCTTTTATTAAAGTGCTTTTATCCTATAGTTCTTCTGGTTCCTATACAAGCTTTCTTAATTACACTTGAATTTTAAGACCTAAACCTAGCAAGTACTTTTATTAATAAAGGTTTGTTTAATGTTGAAGTATGGAGAAATGGTACGTAACATTTCAAAACATTTTAATGCATTCTTTTATAATGTTTATTCTTTAATTAAAATATTCTTTGTGGACATTTTTTGTTTTTCTGTTTTCCCAATGCTTTTATTTGTTTTAGGTTATCTTTCTCAAACGTATTACTTTGTTTTTTCATATTAAGCATCATGTGTTTTATCCATTTATTTTTTTTTTCAGCTTTATTGAGTTAGAGTTGACAAATAAAAGTGTTTTATCCATTTAGCTTGCCAGTTGGCAGAATGATTTTTAATCTAGTTATTCAGAATCCTCCGCTCTGCCACTTTTGGTGTTATCAGTAGAATGGGTTCTCATTATCTTAAGTCATTAATCAGATGTCTTTAGTAGTGAAAGGGCCTCTTGCATCTTTTGTTCCTCTTGGATTCTGTTGCTTTTCTGATCACCTTTTCATTGGCTTTCACTCTGATAGGATTCATCAGTGATGCTTCAAAATATACAGGGTATTTTACTTACGTGTTTGTTTGTTTTTTTATATAGAGAGAAAGAGGAATCCCTTCAGCTTCATCAGGAGGCTTGGGAACGACATCAGTTAAGGAAGGAACTTCGCAGCAGAAACCAAAATGCTCCAGACAACCGACCAGAGGAAAATTTCTTTAGCCGACTAGACTCAAGTTTGAAGAAAAATACCGCTTTTGTCAAGAAACTAAAAACTATTACAGAACAACAGAGAGACTCCTTGTCCCATGATTTTAATGGCCTAAATTTAAGCAAGTACATTGCAGAGGCTGTAGCTTCTATTGTGGAAGCAAAGCTAAAAATATCTGATGTGAATTGTGCTGTGCACTTATGCTCTCTCTTTCACCAGCGTTACGCCGACTTTGCCCCATCACTTCTTCAGGTTTGGAAAAAACATTTTGAAGCAAGGAAAGAAGAGAAAACACCTAACATTACCAAGTTAAGAACTGATTTGCGTTTCATTGCAGAATTGACAATAGTTGGGATTTTCACTGACAAGGAAGGTCTTTCCGTAATCTATGAACAGCTAAAAAATATTATTAATGCTGATCGGGAATCCCATACCCATGTTTCTGTGGTGATTAGTTTTTGTCGACATTGTGGAGATGATATTGCTGGACTTGTACCAAGGAAAGTAAAGAGTGCTGCAGAGAAGTTTAATTTGAGTTTTCCTCCTAGTGAGATAATTAGTCCAGAGAAACAGCAACCTTTCCAGAATCTTTTAAAAGAATACTTTACGTCTTTGACCAAACACCTGAAAAGGGACCACAGGGAGCTACAGAATACTGAGAGACAAAACAGGTGATTTTCAAATGTTTCTCAGAAATGAGAATTTATTTTGGAGCTCATACTTAAAAAATTTTAAAGTCTTCATGCCACTGAAAGAACTTTTGGAAAAGGGCTCATTGCAGGTGATTTCTTAACATTCCAGGAAAATTTCACAGTGTAACAATCTAAGTACTCATGTTTAAATGTGAGTCTTCAATAGATTTTTGTTTCTGATTTTGAAAGAAATCCGGCAAGTATGTGGTGATTTTTACTTTGTGGATCTGTTTTCTTCCTGTGATTTAAAAAACTCCTTAATGTTGAGGGATAAGTTTTCTTTTTCTGTCACTTTAACTTATCTGCTATTTTTCTGTGTGTTTCGGTGTTCCCTCTCTATAACAGGTTTGCTTTCATTGTTTTGTATTTTAAGTTTATTGATGTCACTGTTGATACTCGCTTTTTAAGAAAACAAGTCATTCATTATCAGTGATACTTTAGATTAGAAATTTGAAAAATAGTGTACCAAAGTAGCTGTGAAAAAATTCTTCAAGTGCAACTATGCATTTATGGGAGTCTTTCTCCTGGGGACATCCATTCAAAATTCTAAAGGAATGTGTGTGCCTGATTTAGGCCACCTTTGACAGTTACAAGATACTGTAGACTACTGTGTAGCATCTGCACCTAGAAGGCATCAACAAGCTAGAAGTAGGTGCAGTTGGTGGGTATTAGGTCAACTTTATGGAGGGTTGGATTTGGAGGAGGGCTGAAGGGGTACAGAAAGGAGGCAACAGCAGTAGCCTTTGGTTGGATACTCTATAACTATTTAAAGTGCGTGTCGTGGGGAGAACACTTATTCCTATAAGCCTGTAGTTGGAGAGGACTGACTGGTTTAAGTAGTTACCACTAGAAGGTGATTGACTCAACCAGAAAAGACTGCAATAGTGTATGCCGGTAGTTCAGTTAGGTCAGGGGTAAGATAGGTGCAGAGACTATATGGAAAAATCCTTGGTGGCTGAAGATCACTAAGAGGTGAGAATTTAAGATGGCAGCGGTGCTCCTTAATGTTTCTTAAAAAAAAGCATCCTCGTTTTTTTGCTTTTGAATAGCAAGGGCTGTTTTTTTAAAATAATTAATTAATTAATTAATTAATTAATTTATGGCTGTGTTGGGTCTTCGTTGCTGTGCACGGGCTTTCTCTAATGGCGGCGAGCAGGGGCTACTCTTTGTTGCGGTGCACGGGCTTCTCATTGTGGTGACTTCTCTTTTTTTTTTTTTTTTTTTTTTGCGGTACTTGGGCCTCTCACTGTTGTGGCCTCCCCCGTTGCGGAGCACAGGCTCCGGATGCGCAGGCTCAGCGGCCATGGCTCACGGGCCCAGCTGCTCCGCGGCATGTGGGATCTTTCCGGACGGGGGCACGAATCCGTGTCCCCTGCATCGGCAGGCGGACTCTCAACCACTGCGCCACCAGGGAAGCCCCGTTTCTTTTTTAAAATTTATTTATTTTATTTTTGGCTGCGGCTTTTTCTAGTTGCGGCGAGTGGGGGCTACTCTTAGTTGCATTGCGCGGTCTTCTCATTGCCATGGCTTCTCTTGTTGTGGAGCACAGACTCTAGGCACGTGGGCTTCAGTAGTTGTGGCACATGGGCTCAGTAGTTGTGGCACGCGGGCTCTAGAGTGCAGGTTCAGTAGTTGTGGAGCATGGGCTTAGTTGCACCGCGGCATATGGGATCTTCTTGGACCCGGGATCGAACCTTTGTCCCCTGCATTGGCAGGCGGATTTGAACCACAGCGCCACCAGGGAAGCCCCAAAGTTTTTTGTTTTTTTTTCTTTCTTTTTTTCCCCAAGTTTTCTACTCTTTTTCCATTTCTCGTGTGTCCTACCTAATACATCACAGCTGATTTTGAAAGTATGTTTTGATTACTTTTTATTGGCTACTTTAAGGGTTTTGTGTGTGTGTTTTTGATTGGCCTCACAGAAGCTTATAGGGTAGAGAGTCTGTAATGATTTAATCTGGTCATCCTTCCAATGCAAAATGGAATCCATTTTATAGATTATCTGACATAAATTATCCTTCTGAAAACTTCTCGAGCTCAGTGCTCTGAGCCATTCCACTGTTGGACATACCTATTTGCTAGGAATTCAAGCTGATGTTTAACGCCCCATGTAATGGTTCCCTTTGATTTACTTCTTTTTTCTGATACAGATGGAATAAAGCTACTCAAAGTGGGGGTCCATGAACTGTTTACCTGTTCACCATGAATTAAGCTGAGAAACTGAGACTAACCATTTAGACATTTTGATAGCAATTCTCCATTGCCATGATATTGTCACTGTGTTTTATAGCTGTGCTGTGATTGGAAAGAAAATTATTCCTTTATGGCAGATAGTTTGAGAAGCACTGGCATGTGACATGTCTCTTCTTTTACACCAGGATGTCTCAAATATTTGCAGACTGCCAAGATGTTTCCCTTTCATCTTCTCCAGGCTAAATACCTCTGGTTCCCTTAGTATGCTACATGATTTCCAGACACTTCACTATCCTTAGGACGTTTGTTTTGGATGCCTTCTTATCTGCTTGTGACCTACAATTCCATTAGTTTTTATAGCTGCCTTGTCAGTCTTGACTTTTTGTTACACCTAAAGACTAATTTCTCAGAGGAACTGCTGCCCAGCCAGTTCTTCACCTCGAACTAGTGAAATAATTTTTTTATACCTAATACAGACTTACCTCTTTGAAACTTTATTTAGATACTTTTGGCATATTATGTTAGCCTAATGATAATCGATGATGATGATGATGTGTGTGTGTGTGTTTGCTGCACTGCGCAGCTTGTGGGATCTTAGTTCCCCAACAAGGAATTGAACCCAGGCCACGGCAGTGAAAGCACTGAGTTCTAACCACTGGATCTCCAGGGAAGTCCCAATGATGTGTATATTATTAATTGTACTTATGCATTGGTCACATTTAGATTAGATAAGGAGACCTTTTTTTTTTGTTATTAAAGTCACGCAAGAAAATTTTGAACAGGATCTTGTGTTGAGAGCACAGCTTTATGGCCTTTTTCTAGAAACTTACTCATTTTAATACAGAACTATTAACTATGGTTGGTTATTAGAGGAGGTTATTTACTAAGTGTAAATTGACCTTAGCATGGTAGCAGTTATTTTATCACAGGGACTGTCCAATTAGATGCAGTAATTTGGGGGAATGTGAGAATCTTAATCACAATGTAGAAAATAATTGGCATATAGCTTAATAAGTCACTCATGCCTTAGGATAGCTTCAACTTGAGCAGCCTCTGTAGTGAGGATTTAAATGCCTGACTGAGCAAAGAAGACATGAGGAATTGGTTAGTGCAGAGTCCCTACTTGGCCTAATGTTAGTCTCCTTACTTCTAAGAGGGTACGTTACAGTTAAAATGACCAGTTTCCAAAAGCTTCTCGCTCCCAATCATTGTCCAGTAGGTGTTTTGAAGTTTTTCTGTATCATAGGAATAAATCATAGGCAATCGTTTTTTCCCAGTAAGGTTTCTCTTAGGCATGATAATGCTAGAAATCTAAGTGCCAAGCTAGTGAGTATTTAATGCTCGTACATAGTTGAAATACTTTAAGCCTTTATTCAATAACTCATAATGATGGTTTTAAAAAAGTGACTAGATTTTCAGTCTATGGATTATAAATGCTCTTGGTCATTTTAATTAACTTGGGAGATGGCACTGTGCTTAGGGGTTGTGAAGTGTTAGTCTGTACTCATTAAAGTCTTTACTTAAAAATTGATTTAACCAAATAAAAAAAATAGAGTAATAAAATCTCTGGTGTTTTCTTAAAAACACTGTAATGAATGAATGAAGACGGTGACTGAATAAGACCTATCGAATCTCAGCTGTTATCTCGGCTGATAGATTTTAGATAGCTACTTCTGTTTCTAGCCCCCTGAGGGATTTACAGTTGTCAGCTAGCAATACAATTGACCCTAGCATTGGGTGAATTCTAATAAATTTGAATTTATAAGCTTTTCATACTTTAAGTACAAATCTTATTTTTAAAATGCATTTGGTTAAGTGATTGATCTGGGGAATTAATATTTACACATTTAAAAGATCATTTAGTAATATTTGCCAATTTAGAATTAATAGCTTTACTTCTTGCTAAGTTTTTTTTTTTATGTTCAGTGCTCTTTATACTTGAAATGCTTTGTACTTTGAGATATTATTCTCATTAAGGTAACATAATCTAGTATTTTTTGGCATTTAATAAAAATCGGGTAAATAAATGATTTAAGTTTATTAGATGTAACTTGATGTTAATTGTGTAACAGTTCATTTCTAGCAGTATAGTGAAATCATGAATTCAGATATTAAGTCAGAATTCTTGCTTGAATAATTCTCAAGTGTCTTAATTTCTTTTTTTTTCCTTATTAATTGGTGGGAGTGGGGGTATGTTTCTCTTTTCAGTACTGGTGAATTATGACCTTCATGATTGCATGCTCTGTCCAACAGCAGTAAATGATTTAAAGTTTAGTAAGGAAGAAAAATGTAGGTAGAATGTAGGCTTTTCCCGTGTTAATAAAACCAGGGAGGTTTCTTTTTTTTTTTTGAATTTTATTTTATTTTTTTATACAGCAGGTTCTTATTAGTTATCCATTTTATACATATTAATGTATATATGTCAATCCCAGTCTCCCAATTCATCACCCGCCCTCGCCAGAGGTTTCTTTTATTATTGCAAATTCATGAGGCATTACTTTAACAGTGTTGAAATCTGAAAACACATCAACCTGAATTTAAATAGTGTTGCTTTTACCTTTCATATTCTTTCCAGATAAGTTGTACCTTGCCTTTACAGGGAGATTGTTTAATAAATTGTGTAGTAATGTTTAAGCACTATTAAAATGTTATATCACTGTGCTTTAGACTTACAGAGGCTTTAACAATTTTATAAATGCTTCAAAATTATTACCTCCTTCCAGATAATTTCTAATTCTGAGTCAAAGACTTTGACATAGTTGGTTAATAAATCTTTGGGTACAGTTATGCTTAACTATTGCTCTAGTCTCTTTTCATATAAGATTGTACAACATCTGTAACCAAATTCTAAAATGAAACCACAAGAAAATTTAAGTTCTCATGAGAATTTGATAGAGCGCTAAAGGAGACGAAAAGTGAAACCTAGTAGTTTTTCATGGGTCTGCTTCATGGTTATTTTTTCAAGATTTGGCCATGTGTTCTATGTTGTTTTGCATGACTGCATAAGAACAAAGTTAAAATGGATTTTCTGTGGTCTTTTCAAGATTTTTTTCTTTTTTAACTTGGCTAATAGAAGATCAAAATAATACTTGGCCTTGAAGTTCTTGCTTTTTCTGCAGTGAGCTCTGGCTTTTTTTTTTTTTCATGAAAATACTGTTTTACATTGATATAGTGCATCAGATGTATGATTTCAATTGATCCTCACAGTACCCTTGAAAGAAATACCTGTATTTTGAAGGTGATAGATCCGATTTAGGGATTAAAGAGCTTGCCCAATGTGACTTGGATAGCAAATGATAGAATCAGGTTCTTTCCTACCTTTTCACTCTGTATTTTTCACATCTTCCATAGTACTCATTTTCATCTGCACTTATTTTTTTATTATTATTTTTAATGTTATATATTTTTAAAATTAATTATTTATTTTTGTCTGCATTTGGGTCTCTGTTGCTGTGCGTGGACTTTCTCTAGTCGTGGCGAGCAGGGGCTACTCTTTTTTGTTTTTTTTGTTTTTCTGTTTTTGGCTGTGTTGGGTCTTCGTTGCTGTGCGCAGGCTTTCTTTAGTTGCGGTGAGCGGGGGCTACTCTTGGTTGTGGTGCGCGGGCCTCTCATTATGGTGGCTTCTCTTGCTGCGGAGCACAAGCTCTAGGTGCGCAGGCTTCAGTAGTTGTGGCCCGTGGCTCAGTAGTTGTGGCTTGTGGGCTCTAGAGCTCAGGCTCAGTAGTTGTGGCGCATGGACTTAGTTGCTCTGTGGCATGTGGGATCTTCCCAGACCAGGGCTTGAACCTGTGTCCCTTGCATTGGCAGGCAGATTCTTAACCACTGCGCCACCAGGGAAGTCCTAAGGTGTCTAGTAAACTCATTAGCTACTCAGGACTTAACAAAGTCAAATCCAAACAAAAGAAGGACCCAAAAGAGAATATAAAACAAGAACCTCAATGTGGGAAGGCTTGCCTTTGATATGCATTTGAGAGACATCCTAATTCAAAATAAGGTACCAAGTGGATAATTTAAATTTTATTTGAGAGGCAGTATAATCCAGTAGTTATGAGAATGGACTTTGGAGCCAGACTGCTTGGGTTTAAGTTTTAGATGTCATTTACTCATTCTGTAACTTTGGGCAAGTTACCTCACATCTCTGTGCTTTGGTTTTCTCTTCTGTAAAATGGGATAACAATAGCACTCTACCTCTGAGGTACATGTGAGCAATGCAGTGAACTCATATGTGTAAAAGCATTTAATAACAGTATCTGGCACATTGTAAGTATTCAGTAAATGTTAGTTCACCATTAATAGTATATTGCCTGCTCAATCCTTCAGAAAGGTTTTTGAATGAGAATTTCTCTTTGTACCTTTTTATGATTTTGAAAATTTGTATGTTAAACTTCTTAAACTTTCATGGGTTATTTTAAAAATTCATTTTTAAAAACAATACAAAACAACAGAATAAACACTGTACAAAATAAAAGAAATAGCAAGAAAGTCAGGCAGTAACAATAAAAATGAAAAAAAATGGAAAAAAAGAAAACCGAATGTCTCAATACTAGAATTTTTTGAGGCATCTGTGGCTTTTCTTATTTATGAGATATAATGCTAGATTCCAGAATGGACTATTTGAAATTTTCTGTCAGTTTTACAATATTAAGTTAAATTAATATTAAATATAATATAAAAAACACTCCAGAAATCAAGGATTGATATACCTTAGGGGGTCCTCCCAGATAGTGATATCTCATATTTTGGGTGAAGGAGGTCTACTTTCTTATTTTTTTTATTACAGTGAATAAGACTTGGAATTAGTTTTGTTTTCATTGCTTACTTTTCATATCTTTATGGTACTATTTCTTCCCTATTGTTCCGTGATACCAGGAGAGAGAATGAACTTGTTTATAATATATTTAACAGTGATACTCAGTTATCTCCAGTTATGACAGGGATTGGCAAACTATGGCCTGCAGGCCAGATTAGGCCCACCACTCGTTTTTGTACAGCCGGTGAGCTAAGAATGGTCTTTACTTTTTTACATGGTTCAAAAAAATCAAAAGAAGAACATTTTGTGAAATAGTAAAACTATGTGATGTTCAGACTTCAGTGTCCATAAATAAAGTTTTATTGGAGCATAGTCACACTCGTTTGTTTACATATTGTCTGTGGCTGCTTTTGTGCTATATCAGCAGAGTTGAGTAGTCGCAACAAAGACCATATGGTCTGCAAAGCTTAAAATAATTATTATCTGGCGCTTTGCAGTAAAAGTTTGCTGACCTCTGGTTTATGACAGTCTTAGAATAATGGCTTCAAAGCAGCTTTGTGTAATAGATGTGTTTCTGAAGAGATTGTAATTAAAGTGATATGTTATGAATCATATCTTTAGCTTGATTTTGCTTAGTGATATATTCCCATGGAATTTACATAAGAAATTTTGGTGAGATTTATACTGATGTACAGAAAAGGTACTCTGGTCAAAGGTGCTGTGTATATTTAGTTCCCTCATACAGGTCTAAAATTTAATCAAACTGAAAAACTTCCATATGGACTTCATAAACTTATAAAAACTGACTTATATAGTACATTAACTAGAAACTGTTTCATTTAAATTTCATTAGAACCTCTAAATGACTAGGGATTTTGAATTTTCTGGTACCGGTGATGAGTTCTTTCTTTGCTTGAAGTCTATAGTCTTATTACATGCTATAGGATTTGTCAGATGTTTAGGAAATGTATACTAAATAAATGGTCAAGGAAAAAATACATATGACTATATAAGTTTTGTGTATAACAGAACTCTTCTAATGCCATTTCATTGGTATCCTGTACTGCTTTCTGAGTGCGTAGTATAAGATTCGATTAGAAAACCAGTCAACCAAAATCTAACCGCCCTCCCCACTATTCTCATTAGACAATAACCTAAACACGTATTAATTACATAGTTAGGTAAATTAGTACTGTTAAAAGTTTAATTGTGGAATTGAGGTTTTGGGAGGACGAGGAATATCTCTGAAGCTTCAAAGTTTTAACTGGTTCCAGGAGAAATGGAAAGGAACTGAATGCATACAAAGGGACCCCTCATAGAATTCAGTCATTTTTAATTTACCCATGCAAAGTCCCAGGCAAAACTTTGAAAGTGAAGTTGATACTGGAAAAAAGAATTCATTTTCTGTTCTGATAAAATAGTCACCACCTTGCTACAGCTTGTATGTCATAAATCCTTAGTGAATATTGTATAACCTAAACTGGGTGTATGTTCTTCAGATGACCAGAATGTCAACTTGTTAGAGAAATAAAGTTCCAGGTTCATGGTATTTTGAGATATTTTCCAATTTCGTTTCAAGCTGAAATAATTTTGCATCTTAGTTGTCATTAGAGATTTTGAAATCCCTTGGAACTATTATCCCTTTTAACATAATTTGTTTCTGAATAAACTCAAGTTTTTATTAATTAACATTTTTCCTAATAATTGTAGAACATTTTAGAGTAGCCAGCCTTTGAGTAGTATTTATTCAAATTATTTAATTTTAATGGCTTTTTTAACTTCAAAAATGACATGACTTCTAATTAAAAGTTCTAACAAGCTCATTTAAAGTATTGTCAGTCATTTCTTTCATGGCTTGAATATTTTTAAATGCCTGGGTTTTTGCTTTAAAAAAATTCATTCATAAAACTTACTGAAAGAAACTTTGTTTTTGCCTGTAAAGTTAGTCTGAAATATATGTTTGAAGAGAGAAAGAAACTTCCTTAATGACAGTGTTGTTAGAGGAATACTTTTTAGCCTGGATTATTATGGTTAAACTATCTTGGCATTTTACTTATCTTATCTATTTGTAGAATGATATTGTCTGATGTGTATTTAAATCACAAGAAAATGAGTGAAAAATTCTCACTTTCGATCCTAATAGGCCAGATTTGGGGAAAAAAAGAATTAGATTTAATGAATAATAATTGATCTTTGTATTGATCTATCTTGTGCTTGTAAATGGGAACTACTATTCCTAAAAATAGAAAATGTTGATATTTGGAATATTGTAGCATTTAAACAAAAGTTTCTGTGGATAAGAATGGGATAAGATGGGAAACTTTGGAAATTGTTTCAAATAAGCAGGGATAAATAAGTGTAGGGATGGATTTTCTACTTCATTTTCTATAACTTTAAGGAGATAACACACACAAAACTCTCTCATTTTCTTCACTGTTCATAAGGAAACTCAAAACAAGGAATAAAAAATACTTTTAAATATTACTTTTGAAAATGACTTAATTTACAATTTATAATTGATTTTTGAAATCCATATTGTATTTGTATTAAGGTTTATAAATTTCAGATGTTACACTACTACATAAATATTTAGTTGTAGAAAAATTGGGTCCAGCTATAGACATTTCAACCATCTAAACTACTACAGTAAAATTTTTACTTTATACAATTTGAAAATTTTCATTAGTTTTACATTTCTAATTATGGGTGGCTTATTAGTGAACTGTTTGCAGAGCACAGGAGTACTTGTGTCCTCTGCTCCTCAGGGCGGCCTGGCCTTGATTAAGTGGGTTTGCTCAGTTAATATTTGTTAAATGGATAAATAACGAGTGCTTACACAGTAGCTTGAGAATTGACTACAAGGAAGATGTAGGCTTTTTCAAGATAATCTCGAATCAAATCATTGTGAAAGTTTAAAGATACTGATTCTTTCTATAACATGCTGTTTTTGAAAACCAACTTGTATGTCTGATGGGAATATGGCTGTAACAAAATACTAAAAATTAGTGGTATACTGTTGAATTTTATACTTCTGCAAGCATAATTGTTAATCACACTTCATGTTTTCTGAAGAACCAATGTGAAAATTTAATTGTTTAAAAAACTTTAATTGTTTAGGTGAATTTGTTGTACAAGTTTTAATTTCAGATACGTCATGAAAGTTAAGTATTAAAAATAAGTTGTTAAAGAAGATTGTGTTAATAAGCTTGTGTGATAAAGTCAAATTTTATGGAACATTCCCAATGTAATAATACATGATCCCATCTATTTTGATAAGATTATCAGATTATTTCATCATTTGTTTATAGGCGTATTCTACATTCTAAAGGGGAGCTGAGCGAAGATAGACATAAACAGTATGAGGAATTTGCTATGTCTTATCAGAAGCTGCTGGCAAATTCTCAATCCTTAGCAGACCTTTTGGATGAAAATATGCCAGATCTTCCTCAAGACAAACCAACACCAGAAGGTAAGATATCCTTAAAAACAAACATTGTGATTTTTTTTAGTAGACAATAATCACTTATATCTTTAGTCTTCTCAGATGTGTAATATTTAAAATGGATGTTTTGAAAAGTCTTTAAAATTTTTTAAATGAAGAAGTAGTATTAAGACCTAATAAGAACATTGAAAATCCACTTGAAATGCTTCTCTGAATGGAAAAGGCTTTGCACTTAGAGAATAATAATTAATTCATATGATACAATAAATTTCTTCAGGTTCTTTTCTTTTTTGCGGTATGCGGACCTCTCACTGTTGTGGCCTCTCCCGTTGTGGGGCACAGGCTCTGGACATGCAGGCTCAGCGGCCATGGCTCACTGGCCTAGCCGCTCTGCAGCATGTGGGATCTTCCCGGACCGGGGCGTGGACCCGTGTCCCCTGCATTGGCAGGCGGACTCTCAACCACTGCGCCACCAGGGAAGCCCTCTTTTCTTTTTCAATAATAAATTTACTTATTTAATTTTTGGCTGTGTTGGGTCTTCGTTGCTGTGCATGGGTTTTCTCTAGTTGCAGTGAGCAGGGGCTACTCTTCATTGTGGTGTGTAGGCTTCTCATCGCGTTGGCTTCTCTTGTTGTGGAGCACGGGCTCTAGGTGCACAGTCTTCAGTAGTTGCAGCGCATGGGCTAAGTAGTTGTGGCTCACAGGCCCTAGAGCACAGGCTCAGTAGTTGTGGTGTACGAGCTTAGTTGCTCCGCGGCATGTGGGATCTTCCCGGACTAGGTCTCGAACCTGAGTCCCCTGCATTGGCAGGGGGATTCTTAACCACTGCCCCACCAGGGAAGTCCCTTCAGGTTCTTTTGTAATAGATATCCTTAGATTGTGTCTAACAGGGGCCTGTCTTAAACCATACTTGGAAAGATTTACTTTATTTCTTGGATAGGTAATAAAGTGAATTGGACATTTGCGATACTAATATTTCTGTGCTTATTTTTATTTGTAATTTAGTTTTTTGTTTTTTTTTTTAAGGCTGAGATTCTACTTTATTTTACTTATTTTTAACATCTTTATTTGAGTATAATTGCTTTACAATGGTGTGTTAGTTTCTGTTTTATAACAAAGTGAATCAGTTATACATATACATATGTTCCCATATCTCTTCCCTCTTGCGTCTCCGTCCCTCCCACCCTCCCTATCCCACCCCTCTAGGTGGTCACAAAGCACCGAGCTGATCTCCCTGTGCTATGCGGCTACTTCCCACTAGCTATCTATTTTACTTTTGGTAGTGTATATATGTCCATGCCACTCGCTCACTTTGTCACAGCTTACCCTTCCCCCTCCCCATATCTTCAAGTCCATTCTCTAGTAAGTCTGTGTCTTTATTCCCATCTTACCCCTAGGTTCTTCATGACATTTTTTTTTTCCTTAGATTCCATATATATGTGTTAGTATACGGTATTTGTCTTTCTCTTTCTGACTTACTTCACTCTGTATGACAGACTCTAGGTCCATCCACCTCACTACGAATAACTCAATTTCGTTTCTTTTTATGGCTGAGTAATATTCTATTGTATATATGTGCAACATCTTCTTTATCCATTCATCCGATGATGGACACTTAGGTTGCTTCCATCTCCTGGCTATTGTCAATAGAGCTGCAATGAACATTTTGGTACATGACTCTTTTTGAATTATGGTTTTCTCAGGGTATATGCCCAGTAGTGGGATGGCTGGGTCATATGGTAGTTCTATTTGTAGTTTTCTAAGGAACCTCCATACTGTTCTCCATAGTGGCTGTACCAATTCACATTCCCACCAGCAGTGCAAGAGTGTTCCCTTTTCTCCACACCCTCTCCAGCATTTATTGTTTCTAGATTTTTTGATGATGGCCATTCTGACTGGTGTGAGATGATAATCTCATTGTAGTTTTGATTTGCAATTCTCTAATGATTAATGATGTTGAGCATTCTTTCATGTGTTTGTTGGCAATCTGTATATCTTCTTTGGAGAAATGTCTGTTTAGGTCTTCTGCCCATTTTTGGATTGGGTTGTTTGTTTTTTTGTTATTGAGCTGCATGAGCTGCTTGTAAATTTTGGAGATTAATCCTTTGTCAGTTGCTTCATTTGCAAATATTGTCTCCCGTTCTGAGGGTTGTCTTTTGGTCTTGTTTATGGTTTCCTTTGCTGTGCAAAAGCTTTGAAATTTCATTAGGTCCCATTTGTTTATTTTTGTTTTTAATTTCCATTTCTCTAGGAGGTGGGTCAAAAAGGATCTTGCTGTGATTTATGTCATAGAGTGTTCTGCCTATGTTTTCCTCTAAGAGTTTTATAGTTTCTGGCCTTACATTTAGGTCTTTGATCCATTTTGAGCTTATTTTTGTGTATGGTGTTAGGGAGTGATCTAATCTCTTATAAGTGATCTTAATCACTTATTGAAGAGGCTGTCCTTTCTCCACTGTACATTCCTGCCTCCTTTATCAAAGATAAGGTGACCATATGTGCGTGGGTTTATCTCTGGCCTTTCTGTCATGTTCCATTGATCTATATTTCTGTTTATGTGCCAGTACCATACTGTCTTGATTACTGTAGCTTTGTAGTATAGTCTGAAGTCAGGGAGCCTGATTCCTCCAGCTCCGTTTTTCATTCTCAAGATTGCTTTGGCTATTCGGGGTCTTCTGTGTTTCCATACAAATAGTGAAACTTTTTGTTCTAGTTCTGTGAAAAATGCGAGTGGTAGTTTGATAGGGATTGCATTGAATCTGTAGATTGCTTTGGGTAGTAGAGTCATTTTCACAATGTTGATTCTTCCAATCCAAGAACATGGTATATCTCTCCATCTATTTGTATCGCCTTTAATTTCTTTCATCAGTGTCTTATAATTTTCTGCATACAGGTCTTTTGTCTCCTTAGGTAGGTTTATTGCTAGATATTTTATTCTTTTTGTTGCAATGGTAAATGGGAGTGTTTTCTTAATTTCACTTTCAGATTTTTCATCATTAGTGTATAGGAATGCCAGAGATTTCTGTGGATTAATTTTGTATCCTGCTCCTTTACCAAATTCATTGATTAGCTCTAGTAGTTTTCTGGTAGCATCTTTAGGATTCTCTATGTATACTATCATGTCATCTGCAAACAGTGACAGCTTTACTTCTTCTTTTCCGATTTGGATTCCTTTTTTTTCCTTTTCTTCTCTGATTGCTGTGGCTAAAACTTCCAAAACTATGTTGAATAAGAGTGGCTTGCCTGGTGGTGCAGTGGTTGAGAGTCCGCCTGCCGATGCAGGGGACACAGTTTCGTGTCCCGGTCTGGGAAGATCCCACGTGGCGATGAGCGGCTGGGCCCGTGAGCCATGGCTGCTGAGCCTGCGCGTCTGGAGCCTGTGCTCTGCAATGGGAGAGGCCGCAACAGTGAGAGGCCTGCGTACCGCAAAAAAAAAAAAAAAGAAGAAGAGTGCTGGGAGTGGGCAACCTGGTCTTGTTCCTGATCTTAGTGGAAGTGGTTTCAGTTTTTCACCATTGAGGATGATGTTGGCTGTGGGTTTGTCATATATGGCCTTTATTATGTTGAGGAAAGTTCCCTCTATGCCTACTTTCTGCAGAGTTTTTATCATAAATCGGTGTTGAATTTTGTCGAAAGCTTTCTCTGCATCTATTGAGATGATCATATGGTTTTTCTCCTTCACTTTGTTAATATGGTTTATCACGTTGATTGATTTGCGTATGTTGAAGAATCCTTGCGTTCCTGGAATAAACCCCACTTGATCATGGTGTATGATCCTTTTAATGTGCTGTTGGATTCTCTTTGCTAGTATTTTGTTGAGCATTTTTGCATCTATGTTCATCAGTGATATTGGCCTGTAGTTTTCTTTCTTTGTGACATCTTTGTCTGGTTTTGGTATCAGGGTGATAGTGGCCTCGTAGAATGAGTTTGGGAGTGTTCCTCCCTCTGCTATAATTTGGAAGAGTTTGAGAAGGATAGGTGTTAGCTCTTCTCTAAATGTTTGATAGAATTCGCCTGTGAAGCCATCTGGTCCTGGGCTTTTGTTTGTTGGAAGATTTTTAATCACAGTTTCAATTTCAGTACTTGTGATTGGTCTGTTCATATTTTCTGTTTCTTCCTGATTCAGTCTTGGCAGGTTGTGCTTTTCTAAGAATTTGTCCATTTCTTCCAGATTGTCCATTTTGTTGGCATAGAGTTGCTTGTAGTAATCTCTCATGATCTTTTGCATTTCTGCAGTGTCAGTTGTTACTTCTCCTTTTTCATTTCTAATTCTATTGATTTGAGTCTTCTCCCTTTTTTTCTTGATGAGTCTGGCTAATGGTTTATCAATTTTGTTTATCTTCTCAAAGAACCAGCTTTTAGTTTTATTGATCTTTGCTCTCGTTTCCTTCATTTCTTTTTCATTTATTTCTGATCTGATCTTTATGATTTCTTTCCTTCTGCTAACTTTGGGGTTTTTTGGTTCTTCTTTCTCTAATTGCTTTAGGTGCAAGGTTAGGTTGTTTATTCGAGATGTTTCCTGTTTCTTAAGGTAGGATTGTATTGCTATAAACTTCCCTCTTCGAATTGCTTTTGCTGCATCCCATAGGTTTTGGGTTGTCGTGTCTCCATTGTCATTTGTTTCTAGGTATTTTTTTATTTCCTCTTTGATTTCTTCAGTGATCACTTCATTATTAAGTAGGGTATTGTTTAGCCTCCATGTGTTTGTATTTTTTACAGATCTTTTCCTGTAATTGATATCTAGTCTCATAGTGTTGTGGTCGGAAAAGATACTTGATACAATTTCAATTTTCTTAAATTTTCCAAGGCTTGATTTGTGACCCAAGGTATGATCTATCCTGGAGAATGTTCCATGAGCACTTGAGAAAAATGTGTATTCTGTTGTTTTTGGATGGAATGTCCTATAAATATCAATTAAGTGCATCTTGTTTAATGTATCATTTAAAGCTTGTGTTTCCTTATTTATTTTCATTTTGTATGATCTGTCCATTGGTGAAAGTGGGGTGTTAATGTCCCCTACTATGATTGTGTTACTGTCGATTTCCCCTGTATGGCTGTTAGTATTTGCCTTATGTATTGAGGTGCTCCTATGTTGGCTGCATAAATATTTACAATTGTTATATCTTCTTCTTGGATTGATCCCTTAATCATTATGTAGTGTCCTTCTTTGTCTCTTGTAATAGTCTTTATTTTAAAGTCTATTTTGTCTAATATGAGAATTGCTACTCCAGCTTTCTTTTGATTTCCATTTGCATGGAATATCTTTTTCCGTCCCCTCACTTTCAGTCTGTATGTGTCCCTAGGTCTGAAGTGGGTCTCTTGTAGACAGCATATATATGGGTCTTGTTTTTGTATCCGTTCACCCAGTGTATGTCTTTTGGTGGGAGCATTTAATCCATTTACATTTAAGGTAATTATCGATATGTATGTTCCCGTTCCCATTTTCTTAATTGTTTTGGGTTTGTTATTGTAGGTCTTTTCCTTCTCTTGTGTTTCTTGCCTAGAGAAGTTCCTTTAACATTTGTTGTAAAGCTGGTTTGGTGGTGCTGAACTCTCTCAGCTTTTGTTTGTCTGTAAAGGTTTTAATTTCTCCATCAAATCTGAATGAGATCCTTACTGGGTAGAGTAATCTTGGTTGTAGGTTCTTCTCCTTCATCACTTTAAATATGTCCTGCCAGTCCCTTCTGGCTTGCAGAATTTCTGCTGAAAGATCAGCTGTTAACCTTATGGGGATTCCCTTGTGTGGTATTTTTCCCTTGCTGCTTATAATATGTTTTCTTTAATTTTTGATTGACTAATATGTGTCTTGGCGTGTTTCTCCTTGGATTTATCTTGTATGTGACTCTCTGTGCTTCCTGGACTTGATTAACTATTTCCTTTCCCATATTAGGGAAGTTTTCAACTCTAATCTCTTGAAATATTTTCTCAGTCCCTTTCTTTTTCTCTTCTTCTTCTGGAACCGCTATAATTCGAATGTTGGTGCGTTTAATGTTGTCCCAGAGGTCTCTGAGACTGTCCTCAGTTCTTTTTATTCTTTTTTCTTTATTCTGCTCTGCAGTAGTTATTTCCACTATTTTATCTTCCGGGTCACTTATCCGTTCTTCTGCCTCAGTTATACTGCTATTGATCCCATCTAGGGTATTTGTAATTTCATTTATTGTGTTGTTCATCGTTGTTTGTTTCATCTTTAGTTCTTCTAGGTCCTTGTTAAATGTTTCTTGCATTTTGTATATTCTATTTCCAAGATTTTGGATCATCCTTACTATCATTATTCTGAATTCTTTTTCAGGTAGACTGCCTGTTTCCTCTTCATTTGTTAGGTCTGGTGGGTTTTTATCTTGCTCCTTCATCTGCTGTGTGTTTTTCTGTCTTCTCATTTTGCTTATCTTACTGTGTTTGGGGTCTCCTTTTTGCAGGCTGCAGGTTCATAGTTCCCGTAGTTTTTGGTGTGTGACCCCAGTCGCTAAGGTTGGTTCAGTGGGTTGTGTAAGCTTCCTGGTGGAGGGGACTAGTGCCTGTGTTCTGGTGGATGAGGCTGGATCTTGTCTTTCTGTTGGGCAGGTCCACGTCTGGTGGTGTGTTTTGGGGTGTCTGTGGCCTTATGATTTTAGGCAGCCTCTCTGCTAATGGATGGGGTTGTGTTCCTGTCTTGCTAGTTGTTTGGCATAGGGTGTCCAGCACTGTAGCTTCCTGGTCGTTGAGTGAAGCTGGGTGTTGGTGTTGAGATGGAGATCTCTGGGAGATTTTCACGGTTTGATATTACGTGGCGCTGAGAGGTCTCTTGTGGACCAGTGTCCTGAAGTTGGCTCTCCCACGTCAGAGGCACAGCACTGACTCCTGGTTGCAGCACCAAGAGCGTTTCATCCACACGCCTGCTAGTGTTGGAGGGTCTCCTGCAGAGGTGGGGGGTGGCTGTGGCTCACCGTGGGGACTAGGACACTGGCAGCAGAAGTTCTGGGAGGTACTCGTTGGTGTGAGCCATCCCAGAGTCTGCCATTAGCCCCACCAAAGAGCCCAGGTAGGCTCCAGTGTTGGGTTGCCTCAGGCCAAACAACCAAGGTAATTTAGTTGTTTTGCATGGTATATTATATTAAATTGTTACTTAGAACTAAAGCCTACTTTGCAGTTTTATAAAGTAAATTGTTTATCATTTTGTAAGATGAGTTACTTTCCATATTATTTCTAAGGTGTTTTAGACTTCCTTTTTGTTAAGGCTCCTAATATACTATTCTAACATATCACAAAAACTACTTGAAAAATTACTTTCGGTAGATAAATGTTAATACATTATTAATCTTAAAACTATCTGAAAATCCTATTTACTTAAAAATCTAAGAGTGAAATATTTGTAAAGTGTCCTTTTATAATACAAGAAGGTGTTTTGTATTTTACACCCTCAATAATAAAATACCTGTTGTGTACTGTGAATACATTTATGGTCCTTCCTTGGTATCTGCAGGCGATTGGTTCCAGGACCTCCAATGATGCTCAAGTCCCTCATATAAAATGGCTTAGTATTTGCATATAATCTGCACACGTCCTCCCATATACTTTAAATCATCATGTAGATTACATATAATACCTAATACAATGTAAATGTAAATACTGTGTAACAAAGTTGACAAAGTTCTGCCATCATTTTAATTTTTTATTTAAAATAAATAAATTTATTTATTTATTTATTTTTGGCTGCGTTGGGTCTTTGTTGCTACACGTGGGCTTTCTGGTTGCGGGGAGTGGGAGCTACTCTTAGTTGCGATGCAGGGGCTTCTCGTTGCGGTGGCTTCTCTTGTTGCGGAGCATGGGCTCTAGGCATGTGGGCTTCAGTAGTTGTGGCACGTGGGCTCAGTAGTTGTGGCTCGCAGGCTCCAGAGCACAGGCTTAGTAGTTGTGGTGCACAGGCTTAGCTGCTCCGCAGCATGTGGGATCTTCCCGGACCAGGGCTCGAACCCGTGTCTCCTGCATTGGCAGGCAGATTCTTTTTTTTTTTTTGTGGTACTCGGGCCTCTCACTGTTGTGGCCTCTCCCGTTGCAGAGCACAGGCTCCAGACGCGCAGGCTCTGGACGCGCAGGCTCAGCGGCCATGGCCCCTGGGCCCAGCCGCTCCGCGGCATGTGGGATCTTCCCAGACCGGGGCACGAACCCGTGTCCCCTGCATCGGCAGGCGGACTCTCAACCACTGTGCCACCAGGGAAGCCCCAAAACATCCTTTTAGTTTTTTTTTTAAATTTTTTTATTTTTGGGGGGTCATGCTCTGCATCATGCAGGATTTTAGTTCCCCAGCCAGGGATCAAACCCCTGCCCCCTGCATTGAGAGCACCGAGTCTTAACCACTGGACCACCAGGGAATTCGGCAGGCAGATTCTTAACCACTGCACCACCAGGGAAGTCCCTCTCAGGATTTTTTTGTTTTGTTTTGTTTTTGTTTTTAATTCTGGTTTCTGCTCTGTTAGATTCTTTTTTAAAAAAATAATTAATTGCTTAATTTTCGGCTGCATTGGGTGTTCGTTGCTGCTCTTGGGCTTTTCTCTAGTTGCAGCGAGCGGGGACTACTCTTCCTTGCGGTGCACAGGCTTCTCATTGCGGTGGCTTCTCTTGTTGCGGAGCATGGGCTCTAGGTGCACGCGTTTCAGTAGTTGTGGCACGCGGGCTTTAGAGCGCAGGCTCAGTAGTTGTGGCGCACAGACTTAGTTGCTCTGCGGCATGTGGGATCTTCCTGGACCAGGGCTCGAACCCTTGTCTCCTGCATTGGCAGGAGGATTCTTAACCCCTGCACCACCAAGGAACCCCTCAGGGTGAATTTTAATCTGCAGGATCATTCTCTAGTTTGGAGAGATGTACAGTGAGGATAGATAAAATCATGAATGGTCTCATGATCATGAAGTAGGAAATTAGTTACTTTTAATGTTCTGAGTTTAAGAAAGTATAGTTGTATGTAAGGTAGACTGTGTGTGTGTGTGTGTGTGTGTGTCTGTGTGTGTGTGTTATACATGGTTTTCCACTCTCTACTGAAATATCTATATATTTCCTCATCATTCCTTCCCTTCCTTTCCAGTTATTTATCAATTGACCATTTATGGCAATCTGTCTTATACCAAGTAAATACCAAAAGGAGGGTTGCTTCTTAAGGGTTTATGGTAAGATACCAAAAGGAGTGTTACTTCTTAAGGGTTTATGGTAAGATAAACCATAAACTTGTGATGATAATCATGATATAAATTGTACAGAGGGTTGCAAGTCTTAAAACAATGCTTCATAGGGGAGGTGGGACTTTAAGCTGGATGTTTAGGAATGACCAGGCTTATATATTTCTTACATTGGTTTTAAGTTTTATGAAGGTGGGCGTAATATATCAAATAGCTACTTAACCTCATATCAGTTGCTTAAAACATTTAAGAGAAAAGCATCTTTATCCTATGCTTTCCTCTTGTCTGTCCTGGTTTAGAGCTTTACTTAAAACACAGTTTGTGATTTTCTGGTAAAGATTGTTACATGAACAGTTCAGAGTGCTTGTGGATTGAAGAAGCATCTGTTAATCAAAGCATTCAAGGTTTATTGGTTTTAATTCCTTGTGATTTACTTTATTGTAGAGCATGGGCCTGGAATTGATATATTTACACCTGGTAAACCTGGAGAATATGACTTGGAAGGTGGTATATGGGAGGATGAAGATGCTCGGAATTTTTATGAGAACCTCATTGATTTGAAAGCTTTTGTTCCAGCCATCTTGTTTAAAGATAATGAAAAAAGTTGTCAGAGTAAAGAGTCCAACAAGGATGATTACAAAGGTAAGTGCTGGAGGACAAATTTTTTTATATTGAAGTGCTACAAAGATTAGTTTCAAAATAATATTTGTAAATTTTTTTTTATTTACTAGTTTTGTAATACGAACATTGAGTCACTAGATTAAATGAATGACAGAATAATATGGACATCTTAATTAATTTGAGTTCACTTTATCTAATCAGCTTTATCTTCCCCTCATCTTTACCACAGATCCTCATGCCATGTATGTCTCCATCAATTCATCAATCCATCCATCTGTTCATTTCTTCAGTGAACAGATGGCATACAGAATCAAAGAAGTTATGGTCTTTGTTCTCAGTGAACATAATGTATTTTAAAAAATCTGAATATGTCAAATTTCTTGCCAGGTATAAATGTAGATTCTAAGACAAACGATGCAGATTTTGTGAGTCTTTGTAGTTTTTGCAGCAGGATTTCAATATGACTTTTAATTCAGAGGTACTGATTCTTTGATTTCAAACAGAGGCAAAGGAACCTAAGGATAATAAGGAGGTATCAAGTCCTGACGATTTGGAGCTTGAGTTGGAGAACCTAGAGATTAATGATGACACTTTGGAGCTAGAGGGTGGAGATGAAGGTGAAGATCTTACGAAGAAACTTCTTGATGAGCAAGGTAAACACTTTTGCCAAAAATTTTAATTTTTGACTAGTTGTTTTTTTTTTAAACGTCTGTTTTATTTTATTTATTTTTGGCCACGCTCTGCAACTTGTGGGATGTTAGTTCCCTGACCAGCGATTGAACCCGGTCCCTCGGCAGTGAGAGCACGGAGTCCTAAACGCTGGACTGCCGGGGAATTCCCAAGTTTTGATTAGTGTTTCTACACAAAGCCCTCGCCTGAGAATATGGGTCTTTACTCTTTTATTCCTTGTTTTCCTGTTGTTTCTAGGCTATCACTTTTTTGGAATTTGATTTGGAACAGAAATACTGCATGTCCTATATTATGTGACTACAAACTTTAGTGATAATCTGAATGTTAATATATATTTCTTACACTTCTCTACTTGCTAGCATTGTCCTTAATGTATTCTAATGCTGATATAATGTTTACAGTCTTAACGTAAGTGTATTTGAAAGTTGAGAGTTAAAAAGACAATTAGTATATCAGTTCATCTGTGGTAATTTTATCTTTATAATTGAGTAATGTTTTATATTTAGTAATAAAATTATCACATTGTTAATTATTTCCTGAATACTTCCCATCAAGTTTCTTTATTAGTTAGGATTTTTTATTAGAAAGATACCTTCTGTCAGTATTGCCTGTCTCTCTATGGGCTTCATTGTTTCCTACTGCAGATTCTGTTTATCCATGTCATGAAGGGAGTGAGGCATGGCTGGAGGCTACCCTTGGCTCAAACCAGTTAGTGACATCAGAAGAAAAGGGGCTTGTCTCTCACTGTCTGTGTATAAGCCTCATGGAAGGACTTGGCTAGTCCTGTGTCATGCTTGCCTGTGGCCGAGAGGAGTGGTGGTGTCTGTGCTTGGGCAGCACCCTTCCCCATCAGAATCCCATGGATTGCCTTCGAGGGCAAGCGATGATCGTACTGTTAATTGAAGACATGGGAGAAGGGATGCATGACAGATGAAAATAGCAGATCTACTATAAAACTACATGCAACTTATGACTTACCATGTAAAAGTTTGCCTTTTTATAGTTGATATCTGAAAGACAGTAGTGATTTAGGGTTATGATTCTAAAGATACCCACACTTTCTAGGGTAATATCTCAAAAAATGCTTCATTTTTTCATGAGTAAGAAGAGTGCTCTAGATTATCTATGCCCCAGATAACTTCTTACTGGATGTTTTTATTCTTATATTGTCTATGTATATATATTTTTAAACCTGTTTAAAAACGAATTTCATGTTAGAACAAGAGGATGAAGAAGCCAGCACTGGATCTCATCTCAAGCTCATAGTAGATGCTTTTCTCCAGCAATTGCCCAACTGTGTCAACCGTGATCTGATAGACAAGGTATGGTTGCCTCTGTGTGACTTTACTCAAGCATGTAGACCTTGTAGGATAGCTTGAATTAGGAACGTCTATGGTTTTTGGACTGTTGTGGCTGTAGAATGAACCATTTCTTCAAATGGAATCTAATATGGGAATTCAAAATAAACACATACAGTGGTAGCCAATTTGTAGATGTTGTGTTTGGGGGTGGAACTGTCTCTAGAATCCTGTTAGCTTGACACCTCTCCCCTTCACATAGGGATTCCTCAGTGTGGGAAATACTGTGTTAGACCAGAAGTTCTTAAAGTATGCTCTGTAGATTCCTGGTGTCTTCTGAGGCACTTTCAGGGGTCTGTAAGGTCAAAACTCTTTCCATACTAATACTAGGATTTTTTTTCCCCACTTTTTCACTGTTTTTGACATTTGCAAAAGTGGTGATGGGTAAAGCTGCTGGCATTTTAACACGAATCAAGCTGCATGGGTAGTAGATTGTACTAGTAGCCACTGCCGTGCATTTGCAATTAAAAGAACAATGCTACTTTCACTTAAGAATCTCTGATGAATCCATAAACATTGGAGTAATTTTGTTTCATTTCAGTCTTCGAGTACACTTCCTTTTTTTTTTTTTTTTTTGTGCGGTACGCGGGCCTCTCACCATTGTGGCCTCTCCCGCTGTGGAGCACAGGCTCCGGACGCACAGGCTTAGCGGCCATGGCTCACGGGCCTAGCCGCTCCGCGGCATGTGGGATCTTCCCGGACCGGGGCACGAACCCGTGTCCCCTGCATCGGCAGGCGGACTATCAATCACTGCACCACCAGGGAAGCCCAAGTACACTTCCTTTTAACTTGATAAAATAAGAAGGACGTGTAAAGCACCTATACTATCTCTAAGTTGCCTCGAGGAAAGGTTGCCTCAATCATTTGTGTGATTGAGTTGCAAGCTAAACTAGTTGCTTTTTACATAGAATACTGTTTTTACTCGAAAGAACTGATGGACAAACTGTGGTTATTCAGACGTGGGTGTTTAGCAGACATTTTTCTAACATGAACAGGTGAGCCTCTCACTTCAAGGGAAACAACTAAAAGTACTTATTGCCAGTGGATAAATTTGACTTTCCAGCAAAAATTAGAATTTTGGAAAACTTCTGTTCACCACCATAAGCTTGACATCTTCCCAGTTCTTTTCTGAAGAGGCTTTATTGGTGAGACTTTTCTGATAAGATGAGTGGTGATGTCAAATAATGTAATTTAAAAATACTGTGTAAGTGTTTGGAAGATCTGCATAGCTCAGTGAACCATTGTTCTGAATTACCAGTACATAAGGTCAACAAAATCTTGATTGGATATTAAAAATTCACTCAGTGCAAGATAGACCAATGGATTTTAATCTAGCAGAGCATGAGAAGTTGATTGATAGTTTCAGATTTCACATTGCAACTGATGTTTAAGAAACTACCACTTGTCAAGTTTTGGTGAAGTATCAAAGAATATCTATAATTACTGAAAACAATATTAAAATATGCCTCCCTTTCCAGCTACATATATGTGTGAAACTGGAGTTTCTTTTTTTTTTAATAAACTTATTTATTTATTTTTGGCTGCATTGGGTCTCTGTTGCTGCGTACAGGCTTTCTCTAGTTGTGGCACGTGGGCTTGTTGCAGAGCACGGGCTCCAGGTGCTCGGGCTTCTGTAGTTGCAGCATGTGGGCTCAGTAGTTGTGGTGCACGGGCTTAGCTGCTCCACCACATGTGGGATCCTCCTGGACCAGGGCTCGAACCCGTGTCCCCTGCATTGGCAAGTGGATTCTTAACCACTGCACCACCAGAGAAGTCCCTGGAGTTTCTTCATATACTTCATCCAAAACAACATGTCACAACAGATTGAGTGCAGAAATAGATACGAGAATCTATAGATATGAGAATCTAAGGTATCTTCTAGAAGAATACCACTGTTCTGTCACTAAATTTTTTTTTCATTAAAAAAAAATTTCCAAAAAATGTTAACAACTAATAGATTTATTGGTATTTTTATGTGAATTAATATTTTGAAAATTTCTCAGTTTTAACTTCTAAAAACAGTAACTGCTGATAAACATATTAACCCACAAAAACAAAGTTCTTTCAGGTCCTTAATAATTTTTAAGAGTGTAGAACACTCTTGAGACCCAAAGTTTGAAAATCATTGCTTTAAATCATTTTTAAGTCAAGGTGTAATGTAATCTTTTATCCTTTTTTCTCCCCATAATGTATTGAGGGTTCCCTATAGAGTACTACAGACATCAAGTTGTTTTTTGACTTTCAGCATGTTTAGCTCTTCTACAAATAATTTAGATGTGTTTCAGTAACTATTCATATAATCAAATAGGCTTGAAAAAAATTCAAAATTGGCTAATCACCTCTTGGAGTAATTAGGTCAATGTACAGTTTTCAAAAACTTAGTAATTACAACATTTATTTCTGTTTTCTGAAGAGATAGTCTCTTTTTTCTTTCATCTGTAGAATATAGCAGAGACTACCTTTTAAACAACTGCTTATTTTCCTAAGGTTGGGATATGATTGAATTTTTCCCCTGCTAAATTTTCATATATTCACTGGATATCAGCAGGATGAGAGATACCTTGACATGCCTGCCACACCCTTGCAGCCGTTTTGAGTGCTATCCTGAAAGTTGAGTGGGAAGATCTCATGTGAATCTGTATTGGAAAGTATCCTGCAGTGCCCAGCTCAGTAATGACCATATGTTAAATTCTGGGTTAGCTCTTGGAGGTTCAGATGGAAAATAGGAGGTTACCCTGCCCTGTTGGACCCCAGTGGGTTCCTCCTGGGAGTCAGCTTCCTCATGAAAGGAATTTTTTCCATCTATATTGGCAGAGTTCCAAATGACTTAAGAGGGAAAAGTAGTTGGAAAATAGAAAAATCTAAGAATTCTTTTGAATTCAATACTTACGTAACAATATATGACCTGAAGTGAAGATGTCTTTTAGGTGACTTCTGCAGGTAATGTCATTCATTGTGATGCTTATTTCTGCATGCATTTGATGATCAGAAGAGTTTATTTTTACTTAAAAAAATAAAAAATGATTGTTGAACTGTCTTTCATTTACTTACAACGTTTTGAAACAAGTTTTCAAAAACTGCTTGTTGAGTTGTCAGGCAGCAGTTGTAACCCGGGCAGACAGACACCACACCAGTGATTCCTTTGCTTTCATTTCTCCCCAAAGGGCAGGGCTGGTTAAATCTAAGAATTAATATACATGTGAAGCTTTTTTTTTCTTTTTAATTTCCTCAAATTTATTAATTCTGGCAGTTTTCATGTAGTCTTTTATTCATTTATTCTACGTATTTATTGAGCCACCACTATGTGTACCAGGCATTTACATGTTTACGAACTCCTAATCTTTGCAGAGTTTTGAGCATTGTAGTTTTTTTCCATCTAACTGGCCTTTGATTATTGTGGTAGGAAAAGTGTTCATTGCCTGTTAAAGGATAATGTTCTAAAATAGTTATTGAAGTACATCTTATTTTTTTGTTTCCTAATTTATGTTGAAACATAGGCCATTATTAGCCATTAAAATTTTTTCTGTATATTTTTCAAAAAATGTTGATTTGAGGGGTGTGTGTGTGTGTGTGTGTGTATGTGTGTGTGTGTGTGTGAAGTTTTCCAGTGTTAACCAGTTTTCTTTTCTGAGTACATGACCTTTGGGATTTTTATTATACTAGTCCAGAATTTTTCAGTGTTTCATATGGGTGAATTACTTGAAGGAACTTTAGTATATTTTCAGCTTTTCTCTTTGTTATTCTAATTAGCTGTAAGAAGCTTTAATGTTATACAATATAAACTTTAATAAAATATATTATACTCCCTTTACAAGCAGAAGGAAAAATTTACATTGGTTTTACTTTTGACTAATAGTGACAGTTTCAATCTTGGTGAATACTTTCAATGTGAGTTAGTTTCCTGGGTTTGAATCTAATCACCATTAGTTGTGTCATTTTTTTCAGCAAAAGTTTTAATCAAATGGGAGGTGTTTCAGTGAGTGTATTGTTGAAGAGTTGAACCCCTTTGTAGGGAAGTCTGAGGATCTTTGTTACCTGATCCTCAAATCTACCTAAAGATTGGGATTAATGATAAAATAATCATGCGAACCTATGGAAGGAAAATACTTGAGGTACCCAAAAGGATATTTGATAATAGTTTTTTTCTTTTTAAAGTATAACTTAAACTTGTTATTTTCTTAAACCATGTATATTGAAAATCTTTGATAATGTTTAAAAAATATATATACCTATATTTAAAAAATACCAACTACTCATAGTTTTGTTTTCTAATGGCTTCCCGGAACATACACTTCTTGTAGCTTTTCTTCTACACTTATATTAGATGTTAGACATATTGATGAAATATTGAACACATTTTCGTTATTAAAATATAGAATAGTGGATTGCTATACTAAATAATAATTATGGGTATTTATTGTAGTCCTATGATGTGGTTTCTTTAGTTTGTTACCAGATCTGACTGTTGACATTTTTACTCAGTGTTGAAGCACTTACTCTTACACGTTTCTAGGGATAATCTGTGTCTATGTCTCATACGTAGTTGGTCTTTATTCTTTTTTGGTTATCCTTATTAGCATTAGTAATTTTCTTGGTTCCTGGCTTCTTGTTACTTTGTACATTTTACCAGAAAACTTTCCTGATATTAACATTGATTTATGAGATCAAAAGCATGGATTGTACATTTCATATAGTTATTTGCCAAACATGTCATGGTGGGTCTTCAATCTACTCACTTGAAGTTCTGTTTCTAACACTAGGTTGCAATTAAAAAGTTTATGAAACATATATTTTGAGATATATAAGGAGAGAGGAGTTTAAGCTTAGTGATCTTTAAAGTTTGGGATATGCTTATAATACTAGTGTCTTAAAACCTTTGTGAACTGTTTAGGAACTATTAGAAATCATTGTAGCATGCAGAGTTTCTGCTTTCAATAGCTAAATGGAGATTTTTTTAAGAAAAAAGTTTGCTTTTTCTCCTATAGGCAGCAATGGATTTTTGCATGAACATGAACACAAAAGCAAATAGGAAGAAGCTGGTCCGGGCGCTCTTTATAGTTCCCAGACAAAGGTAGGTAAAAAAAAAAAAAGAGTAATTTCTTAGTGTTTTTACCCTGCAATGATGATTGTAAGGTCTAAGTTCTTGTTTATTTATCTCTTAGAAAATATCCCTTGTCAACAGAACTTATTATCATTGTTGTTAGCATATTTTCTAGAACTTATTTCTCATTGATTTTTGTTCATGAGCTCTAGTGGGAATATTTCTTCTGATGCTTTCTTGTTATTTTGAGAGAAAAAATTTAAGAATTATAGGAACTTAAGTAACTTAATCATTGCTAGAAGCAACTTGTTTACACTTTTGCCTCTGAGGAGAAAAAATAATAAATGGTATATCTTTTTTTGGAGAGTTTTTATTTTATAGAAAGATCAGACTAAATTGATTGTATCTAATTTTTAAGAGTTGTGTTTAAATGAAAAATTTCAAGTTGTTTTTGGTAATTATGCTAGTTTGGACTTGGAAGTCACATTAGTGATTATGTTGCTGGTAATTCAAGAAATTATGAATAATGCTGGTAGACAATTCTAATGCTCTAACTTACACTAAATTAAAACCCCTACTTCACCCGCATATTTTAGGACCACAACAGGTCATAGATTGTTGACCTTAGGAACCTGGAGGAGATCCATTTCTGTTTATTCAACAGTGAATAATTAAAGGATTTTGTTAGCTATTATCATGATTACATACATCATAGCTAAGATATATACTTTCCCCAGAAGATACGGATTCTGAGGGATTTCACTAAAGATTTCTTAAGCAAAATTTTAATTTGGTTCATTCATTGGTCTCTTAAATGGTAACATTTCGCAGTGAAACCAAATCACTACTTTTTTCCTTTATATTGGTTTTTATCTCCTTGTCAGCAGCATTAATGAGCATTTGTTTTTTCATTTTAGTGGGACAAGGGAGATGGAATGTGCTAATATAGTGAGTAGATAATTCAGAATTATCTAATTGAGAAAATCATAGATGAATTATTTTTATTATGTAAAATTATGTACTGCATTTCATCAAATCTGAGGTGCCGTCAGTTATGAGGTGCATCATTATTTCATGTACAACTAAGAAAGAAAAGAATATTGCCAGTTACTTTTAAGCCTTTGATTGTGAGACACATTTTACTTTCAAACTCAAAATTTCAAACTCCAAAATTTTTTTCCTTAATATTTTGGACCAGTTTTTTAAAGTGATTCTTTTCTTTACCTATACAGTGGAGTGTTTACTTTCATAGTTTTCTTTTCAACTGTTTATTTGAATGAAGAAACGTAGTAACAATTATCTGGACTTCTAGCATAGAATGAACCAAATTTAGCAAAAATAAAAGGCTTTGTTAACAAAAGAAATTATGCAGTAATATTAAATAGTTTACTTATAAGAGAGCATCTTGTCTCCCTTTATCCCCATTCCTTCCCACTCCCTCACCCTAGAGAAAACTCCTGAAAAACTATATACTATTACTTGGTTTTATGCCAGTTACATCCTTTATAACTGGATTTATCTGCTTAGCTCAGCAGTTGGCTGCAAATTAGAAGTAGTTGGAATCTGCTAGAAACAGACTTGAAAGTAGTAGGAAGTGACAATTATGGTTTGAGAGGAGAGAAAAAAATAAAGATACAAGTACTTAAAATGTATATCCTTTTGGAGCTATGAGGAAGAGACCACATAGTCTTATATACCTGAAATATAAAAATATAATAATTTAGGTTTCTTATATTCAGCCTGAGTGATCAGGAAAGGTTAAATTATGTTCTAAAATTTATTCATTAACTAAGGGTCTACTCTATACTGTGATTAGTGCTGGAGATACAGTGGTGAACAAGACAGATTCAACTCGTATTCATGCAGCTTACAGTTTCGAGAGGAAGAAAGAGAATTCTAAGTGCAGTTGACAGGAAGAATCCCAGCATGTTTTGAAGTACGTAACACGGGGAACTGATTGACTTAGTCTCGGCAGTAAGAGAAGGCTGCCTGGAACAAGGGTCATTTAATCCAAGACCTGAGAAAGGAATGAGCTAGGTGAGGGATGGATGAGGAGAGGGAACGTAGAAAGCATTTCTGATAGAGGCAACAGAAACAGAGACAGGAACGGTCACGCATCAGAACTACTGAAAAAACCTGTTTCTTGGTTTCCCTGGACATTGTTGTCTAGACTAAGCTGCAGGAGGGAGGCCATGTTTACTTCTTTATCCTCAGCACTGAGCACAATGCCGCACAGACAGAAGGTGATAAACTTATGTAACCTGGTATTTACAATGCCCTTACTCATCTAGCCCCTTTTCAGCTTCTTCAGTCGTCATTCTAGCCACTCTTGGAAAATCCTGATCTGTAACGATTTCTTGAATACCCTTTGTTCTCTGCTTCCAAGCCTCTGCTTTCTACTCTATCTGGGATATCCTGTATTTTTCCACCAAAAAATCTCCAGTCTTGAACTCTTAGCGTAAGAGTTATCTTCTCTGAACAACCATCTTTATTTCCCTTACGTATATATAGGTGCTCTTTAATAGACTTTCGACTTAATGTCTTCATACATACAAAGAATTCGGCACGTTACATTAGGCATATTGGGTCAGTGTTGGTTTGTGCCTGTACCCCTATGAAACTGTAAAAATATGGGCCCTTTAAAAGAGGACTAGATCTTTTCATTTTGAACATCTGCAACATCAGCTGTAGTGTTTGATACACAGTAAGGGCTTGAAAATATTTGGTGAATTAATATTGGTCATATGCAAATTTAAAATTTTATTTAAAAAATAAGTAATGCACTCACAGGACTCAGAACACTGAAGTATAGAACATTGTGCTGAAAATTATCTTTCCTATCCTTGTCTCCCCATCTACCCAATTCCTACTCCTCCCAGTAGGAAACCGCTGTCTTGATTCTTGCATCCTTCCAAAGTTTCTTTTGCATGTGCAAGAACATGCGAACATTCTTATATTTCCTGCTTTTTTACACAAGGGCAACTTCTTATACCTATTGTTCTGAACTTTACTGTTTTCACTTAACAGTATATCTTGGAAATCTTTTCAGGTCTATACATAAAGATTTCTATTGTTCTTTTTAAAGCTGCAGTGTTTCTTTTTATGCATATACTGTATTTAACCACTTTGGACTTCCAGTCTTTGCCATTACAAACAGCCCTGTATTTGTATAATACCTTTCCTTTCTTCTTCCTCCTCTTCATTATATTAGCTAGTGGTTTATTCATTTTAGTTTTTTTCACACACACACACACACACACACACACACACACACACACACATAAAACCCAGCCTCTAGATTATCTATGTATTTATTCTACTGTTTTACTGTTTTCTTACTCATTATTTTTGGATTTTATCTTTATTTTCTTCTTTTTTGGTTTCTTTAATTCATTTTGTTCCTTTTTTGGCATTTATATTATATATTGCTGTCCTCTGACCCTGGTTTTAGCTATATCTCTTAGTTCTGACATGTGGTGATTTCTATTTTTATGTTTTCTGGAAATTCTCCAATTTCAGTTTGTTTTTACATTGTTACCTAAGGAGGTATTTGAGAGAGTTTTGAAATTTCCAGGTAGTGGGACTTTTTTGTTTTGTTTTCTGGTTAATCATATTTTTATTGCACTGTGATTAGAGAATACTGTGTTACTTGTGCTTTATGGAATTTTAAAAAATTTTCTTGTGGCCTATTATGTAGTCAGTTTTCATGAACATTCCACAAACATTTTTGGAAAAAGGGGCGCCTCTCTCTTTGTGTGGCATCTCCCTCCCCTCCCCCCAAAGGACATGGATCCTAGTGAATGTCTTTATTCTTCTCTATGGCCAGGATTCCCTCCTTTATCCATTTAGCCCCTCCAGCCTGAGCCGACTATAAAAACCAGAATGAATCATTTTATAGTTACTTGAGTGCCTATGACTGTGAGGACCCGAAGGTTTTATATGTGTGTATATGTGGTAGAGAATTTAAGCTGTCTTACCTAGTTTGTATAGTTTGGTTTAGGAAGCACTAAACTAGATAACTCTTTAAGGTTTTTACAGTTCTTTTCTTTAAAAAAAGCAAAAACAAAAAAAACAGGGTTTATTGGAATATAATTCACATAACCATACAGTTCACCCATTTGAAGTATACAGTTCAGTGTTTTAAATATATTCAACTATCACAACAATAAAATTTGAAAACATTTTTGTCCCCCTAAAAGAAACCTTATATCTATTAGCAGGCAGTTCCATTCCCTCCCTGCCCACTCTCTCTCCTGTCCTAAGAAACCACTAATCTACTTTCAGTCTCTATGGAGTTACTATTCTGGGTATTTCCTGTAAATGAAATCATAAAATATGTGGCCTTTTGTGCCTGACTTCTTTCGCTTAGTAGGTTTTCAAGATTGATCCATATCATAGCATGTATTAAAATTTCCTTCTTTTTAAAGGCTGAATAATATTTCATTGTATAGATATATACCACATTTTGTTTACCCATTTGTCAGTTGACGGACATTTGAGTTGTTTCCACTTTTTAGCTATTATGAATATGCCGTTGTGACTCTTTGTGTACAAGTTTTTGTGTGGTCTTTGTTTTCAGTTCTCTTGAGTATATACCTATGAGTGGAATTGCTGTGTTTTAGGGTAACTATGGTTAACATTTTTAGTAACCACTAAACTATTTTTCGCAGTGGCTGCATTTTACATTCCCAACAGCAATGTGTGAAGGTTCCAGTTTTTCCATATCCTTACCAACAGTTGTTGTTGTCCCCGTTTTGATTATAGCCATCTTAGTGTGTAGTGGAATCTTATCTCATTGTGGTTTTGATTTGCATTTCTCTAATGGCTAATTATTTTGAGCATTTTTTCATGTGCTCATTGGCCATTTGTATGTCTTCTTTGGAAAATGTTCTGTTCAAATCCTTTACCTCCTTTTAAGTTGTATTATTTGTCTTTTTATTATTGTTGTAGGAGTTCTTTATATATACTTTGTGCACGTCTCTTATCAGATATAATTTGCAGATGGTTTCTTTCATTCTGTGAGTTGTCTTTCACTTTCTTGGTATCATTTGCAGCACAAAAGTTTTAAAAATTGATCTTTCCATCTTTACAGTTCTTAAATGTCTGATGTGGAGCACTGTTTTAACTTTCAGTTGTGTTCTTCCTTCATTAAATAAACAGTGGTTAAAAAAAATCTCAAAAGGCTGGCATTATATCTCTTAGCCTGTTAATTTGAAGGAATCCACAGAAATGAAATCTACTAGAAACCTCCTTAATTATATATTTATATATCATCCTACAGTTAATTTGTAGTATAACTGTCCACACATGAAATTTCACATAAAGTGCTTACATCTTTTAAAAAAAATTTTATTGAAGTATAGTTGATTTACAATGTTAATTTCTGCTGTACAGCAAAGTGACTCAGTTATACATGTATATATTCTTTTTCATATTTTCCATTCTGGTTTATCACAGGATATTGATATTTCCCTGTACTATACAGTAGGACCTTGTTGTTTATCCATCCCATATATACTAGTTTGCATCTGCTAATCCCAAGTGCCCAACCCTTCCCTCTCCAACCTGACCTCACCTTTGGCAACCACAGGTCTGTTCTCTACGTCTGTGAGCCTGTTTATGTTTTGTTTCATAGATGTATTCATTTGTGTTGTATTTTAGATTCCACATATGATACCATATGGTATTTGTCCTTCTCTGTCTGACTTACTTCGCTTAGTATGATAATCTCTAGGTCCATCCATGTTGCTACAGATGGCCGAGTAGTATTCCACTGTATATATGTACCACATCTTCTTTATCCATTCATCTGTCCATGGACATTTAGGTTGTTTCCATGTCTTGGCTATTGTACAAGCTGCTATGAACATAGGGATGCATGTATCTTTTCAAATTATAGTTTTGTCTGGGTGTATGCCCGGCAGTGGGATTGCTGGATCATATGACATAAAGTGCTTACATCTTAAGTATATGTGTATATCCACACCTAGATCAAGATAGAGAACATTCCTAGCCCCTCCAGAGGTTCCCTCACCTAAGCAAACTTTCAGGTGTAAAGTCAGCCAGAATCAGGGAGCGTACCTAAGCATCTCTTAGTTCCTTGTTTTGAATATAGATGGACCTGGTATTGGTTTTAGTGACTTTGAAGCCATATGGATTTTGCCGTGTTTTAGCAGATGGATGTATGTTCAGAATCTCTTTACATTAATATAAACAGAATATTCTTCAGAGGTAAAGTGCTTCACTTAAGTCTTGGACAGCTTTTCCTGATCCAGCTTTTAGGAGCATTTGCTGGAGTTTTTGTGAGAGTCTTTATAATTTGACCTCCCCTTGCTAAAAAATGAGAAACTGAGTTTTGGGAAATCTGTTAGCATGTTGCACCACTTGATGGCACTGTTGAATTGGGAATGTGAATGTTGTGGAAAAAGTCATCGGAGCGTTTGGTTGTCAATTTCAGAGTAAATGATCCCAGTCTTTTGTTTATTATATTTTCTCTTTTTTGAATTGTCATCTGCTTTGGTGTTTCCTATGAAGAAAAACCTTTGTATTCTTTAATTGAACAGTAGCAGTGTTCTTTCACATTAATTTTTTTCTAGACATTTTTGAGCACAGATATAATTAATAGCTTTCAACAGTTAAATTCTTTAGATTTTAAAGAGACAGAAAAAAGCTGGACTTTTTTTTGAAAGCTGATTGATTACAAAATAAAAGCCTTTAAGATTCCTTTTTTTTCCCCCTCAGGAACAAAAGTACGTTATCCTGCTTTCCTGTTCTTACTTGTAGTTAGTAACTGGATGTTTACTTAGTTGATGATCATTAACTGCTTGTAGGATACTTAAATGTGTGATTTAGGAGACCTTGAAAGTATAAGCAAGGTTTTATTATTATTTAAGAAAAAAACACTCTTTTTAAATGGTTCACTCATTAATTGTTGGTAAAAATAATTATCACTCTCAGAAGATTATAAAATTCAGTTTTCAAAGGAAGGGTCTAAGTTTATTTTCTAGTTTACTTTTAGAAAAGTCAAATAAAATAAAATATATATCTAGCTTAAAATTTAACACAGAAATTTGCTTTTTATGTTGATTAAAGTGTTTTATAACTTTCATGTGATTGATATAGCATTTAGCACTCCATTCCATTTGGGCTTGCATTTGTAGGAAGGTGGAAAAGACAGAAAAACATACTTAAATAGGACTAACATTGAAAAAATATGTAATTTCTTGTATTATTTGCATCATAGGGGATCTTACTTTGTGAAGTAAGGAATGAACATTCACAGAACTTGGAAGATTTAAGTGGGGCAGGATGACATTTAGTATCAACGATCCATTTAATTGTAAAAAGTATAGTGGAAAAAGGAATTTTAGGAATTTCTTAGTTTGAGAAGGATTTGGTGAGTTTATTAGTAGAGGATTCTGGGAAAACAGAATATCTGGCTTTACTTCCATATGACCAATTCTGAAAGAAACAAAAACTAGGATTACTAACTACTTAGAAAGGCTTAATTAAAAGAGTTAAGATCTTCTAGGGGATCCTTAACCTAATTTTTAAATTCCTGTTGAAGCTGAAAGTGCTGACCTGTGTTCTTAGTTTACTGATGTTACTCTGCATGGATAACACAGGCTGCTTTACTTTAAAAGGTGGCTCTATCCACCTTTCTTTGGGGGCTGGGAAAAAGCTTTGAAGTATCAATAGATTGAGCCAATTGGAAGAATAAAAAAAATGAAGCAAAGTATAGGTGACTTGACCAGGAAAAGAAGAAAAAAGGAAATGACATAGTTTGATTAGAATTTTTTTCTTCTACGTGTTATAATCTCAATTTTTTTTTTTTTTTTTTTTGCGGTACGCGGGCCTCTTATTGCTGTGGCCTCTCCCGCTGCGGAGCACAGTCTCTGGGCGCGCAGGCTCCGGGCGCGCAGGCTCAGCGGCATGGCTCACGGGCCCAGCCGCTCTGCAGCATGTGGGATCTTCCCAGACCGGGGCACGAACCCGTGTTCCCTGCATCGGCAGGTGGACTCTCAATAACTGTGCCACCAGGGAAGCCCAGGAAACTTATATGTAACACCAGTAGGGAAAATAAACTATATGATTATCCCATTGACTGCATAAAAGATATTTGATAGGGCTTCCCTGGTGGCGCAGTGGTTAAGAATCTGCCTGCCAATGCAGGGGACACAGATTCGAGCCCTGGTCCTGGAAGATCCCACATGCTGAGCAGCAGCTAAGCCCGTGTGCCACAACTACTGAGCCTGCACTCTAGAGCCCGCCAGCCACAACTACTGAGCCCACGTGCCACAACTACTGAAGCCTGCGTGCCTAGAGCCCATGCACCACAACAAAGAGTAGCCCCCATTCACTGCAACTAGGGGAAGCCCGCACGCAGAAACAAAGACCCAACTCGGCCAAAAATAAATAAATAAATAAATTAAAAAAAAGATATTTGATAAACTAGTGCTTGTTTGATAAAATATAAAAGTTGATCAAATTTAATATTATTCTTATAAAAATTGGATGATATTTCATTAATATGAAGAATAGTTTAGAATAAAAGCTGACAGTAAGAAATATCTATCAAGCACCTATGAACAAGTAAATTATATACGTTAGAAGGTGATAAACTCTATTTAAAAAATAATAGTGCAGGGTAAGGGGCTGGGGGGTGGGATGGATTTGCAGTTTCAATGGTGTATTCAGAATGGGTCTCATGGAGGGGATGTCATTGGAACTAAGACTTGACCTTTGTGAGGGAGTAAGTGGCAGAGATATTTGGGGAAAGCAGACTCCAGCTACTGAGAAGAGCCAGTGCTGAGGCTCTGAGGATTACTGGGGGTCCGGTGAGACTGGACAGGATAGTAGGAGATGAGGTCAGGTCAATTCATGAGGTCACAGAAGTGCTGTTTGAGAGAATTAGAGCCTGAGCCTCTCGACTCCCAGTGCATTACTCTTTGTTATCCCATGACCTCAACTCTTGAGTCTTATTTTTCTGACCTGTAGTTGTGGCATTTGGGAGGGGTAGAACCTGGGGCATAGGTTTAAAGTCCTATATTTGTAATTGATCATGAACTGAGAAAAAAAGTATTTTTTGCTAAAGTGGATATGAAAAAGCTAACGTTCCAACTAAAATATAATAATATATTAAAATATAATATTCTAACTAAAGTTTGAAAGTTTAGAAAGTAAATTTGGTATTAGTATGAATCCATCTATTATGCATGAAAATTACGTGTGCTGTTGCCCTAGGCTTTTTTTTTCCCCACACTAGCAGACGTTAAGAAAATTATTACATATTTGTGAGAGTGTCTTACAGGATACCTCTTTTTTGTAACATCAACAAGGAGTCATGTGACCCACATGTGTGCATTTTCTGTGTGACAGGAACTTAACCTTCAATTGATAAAACTTTTAAAATAATTTAAAGAAACATTTAAAATAAGGCTTAACACTAAATGTTTTGATTCAGCTCTTTACATAATGGACTGTACTTCTCATTTCTTTAAAGAAGGGTATAATGCATTTAAAATTTTTTGAGGTACTTTTACAGAGCCACCACATTCTTGACTTCTCTCAACCTCTGTAGTCTTATTTCTGAAATGGTGATTATAATGTCTACCTGATGGGGTGGTTATCAGTATCAACAAGATAAATAATGGAGATTGGATGCCTAGGACAGGGCCTGGCACCTTGGGAAGAAAAATACGTGATAAGTTTTAAAGGAAATTATAATGGTCAAAGAGGAATACAAAATTTTTGAGGCTCTTAGGCATGAATTTGAGCACTTTCCTCTCCTTGACTCCACCTTTCAAATTTCTGTCCATTCTTCCTTCCTTCACTATGTCCCTTCTGAATTTTCCAGGTCTAATTCTCAGCCTTTCATGGTAGGCAGAGTTTTCTCTGATGATCACACCATTTTCATGTTCTGTAGTATAATGATATATTCAGGGATATGTAAGACTTGTAGAATTATTTGTCTGTTCTAAATGGCTGCGGGTTGTTGTAGTTTTTGAGCTCTTGCTTTGAATTTTTCTAGTTTTTTGCTTCCTTCCTCCCTGTCAGCTCCCATTACTTGCTGCTGTCAGTGCAGCTGCTTTTATTAGTTCCTCACAGCTTCTCATCTTCAGAGTCTGGTCTGCTGAGTGTTGAATCATTGGATAATCAAGTTTTATAAAATAATGTCTGTGGCAGGAATGGAAAATAAATTTTTAGCTTGTGTGTTGATTCTGATTAGTAGTGGCTGCCTGGAGTCCTGGAATCTGGAGTTGCATCCAAATTTGATGAGAAAGTGCTCTGATGATGAAAGGGGACAGCAGCATGAGGAAATGCAGATTTGTGTTTATTGTCCTGAGTAAGACTCGAGAAGCCCCGTGGGAGAATCTGAGTGGGTTCTATAATGGGTAGAATAAGTTAGTGTGTGGGTTTTGTGATTATTATTTTTTTTGACTTCTTAGATACCCTTTTGGTTATTGGTTACCCTTTTACTTTACATTGAAGCTTTGAAATAACTTATCCATGGATAAATGAAGGAAATTGTTTAAAAGGATTTTTTATACTGTTTGTTATCTTTGTTTATTTACTCAGTAATTATGTGATTAAAACTTTAAGCCATGTTTTCTTTGCTTGGTATTTCATATTTTATCAAAATTGAGTACTCGATGGAAATTGCAAATGTGCAGTAAATGTACTGAATGGAAAATACCATATTATTAATAAACTTTCACAAGGCAAATTGAATTTCCAAATACTTCATTATAATGGCAATACATAGGCATGTCTGTATGGTTATTATGAGTTTTTATAATCATTTAATGTGTGAATATATCTGAGAAAGTTTAAATTTTAAAATGAGTTATTTCTGGTGTGCCTTTCCTTTTACACATATCACATGTAACTTTTGCAGGTTGGATTTGCTACCATTTTATGCAAGATTGGTTGCTACATTGCATCCCTGCATGTCTGATGTAGCAGAGGATCTTTGTTCCATGCTGAGGGGGGATTTCAGATTTCATGTATGTATTTAAGCATTTATTTTGTTATATATATATATACACACACTTATGAGTGAGGATTCTTTAGTTTAAAAATATGATTATTTTATTGGTAAGCACATTTTGAAACTTGATAGTGGTATAACAGTTCAGAATGTATGGACTTCTAAATTTTTTAAATGTAAATCTACTCAGCAAAGCTTGAAATTGATAAATGCTATTCCAATTTGGAGATGAGCTGTTGCTGCTACCTTGTTTTCCCATTGTAGGGTCTGCACTTCTTGCTTTTGTAAAGTAAAAACATTCTCCAAGGTCAAGAGAGCCAGCAGGCCTCATTGGTGTTCCCCGAAGAAACATAAGATTGGCCATGACAAGTCAGGGCACACAGTGCCTGTAGGATGCCTGTTCAGGTGTTGGGGGTCCAACGTTTGGGGCACACGAAGTTGCGTAAATGCTCTGATCTCAGTGAATGCTGTCATAGACCATGTTTTTATTGATTCTTGCCTTAAGAATCCTTAGCTTGAAGAAAGATTCTTAATAGAGTGCCTATGAGTGGTTCTCCCAAACCCATGTTACCCCACCATCTTGTGGATACAGGCTTGAAAGGAGTAAAAGGATACCTTAGCGGTGACTGAAAGTGAACATTGGTAGAATTTGAAAAGACATGAAATGCAAGTGTTCATGTATGCCCATGGAAAAACTGTGTTTGTAAAATTTAGCTTTATATAGCAAGTTGCTTGGAATGCAGATAAATGTTTGCTCTGCTCAATTTGCATTTCATTGCACTGGCTATACACAAATCGGTAGTATGGCTGAGCACCAGAACAGACATAATTCCTGAGGTCAGGAATCTCATGATGTAATTGGGAAGATAAGGCCTAAATGCTGATAAAAGCAAGAGTGAAATAAAAATTTAAACCCTAAATACATTTGATATTATAAGGAAGTGCATGTTTAATTGCCAAATGAATTGTTGGAGAGTCAGTGCCTTGAGTCCAGAGGAAGCAAAAGTCTGTGTGAGGGGTGGAATGGTCTCTAAAGGCTTCTTGCCATGGGTGTTAATTTGTTAGTATGAGATTGGTGGGTAAGATTTTTCTGGGCCAGCTTTTTTGCTGAAGTGTGTTTCAGACTTTCATAGATAATATTAATCAAGGACAGGTTTCTATGTCTAGAGAAGTTTGGAAACACTGAAATCCAGAAAGTTAAACCGTTTTGCTTTTGTTTTATGGTAAGAATTCTCAAAGCTTTAATAGGGTAATGAGCACTGTGAGCCTCCTGGAAGGGGCTGAATATACAGTCACTCAAAAGACACAGTGTTTACATGCTGCTAGTTCGGGGGCAGATGCGTCTGAAGTCATATTGTTGGTATTTTAATCCCATCATACAGATACAGACAAGACACTGTTTTACTAGCAGGCAGTATGACTGCATTGTATGAGTTACATGCGTACACCCCTCCACCAAACCACAGTCAAACAAACCATGAGTTGCTGGACCAAGCATAATTAGTGCTTTTGGTAAGAAACCTAAAATTAAGAAAATTCTGTTCATGTGTACTTCCCATCCCATCTTTGAAAATTGGGGTGAGAGTTGAGGGAATTGGCATTTTTGTTATTGTTGTAAGGTTTCATTACAACTAGAAGAGTATCAGGATTCCAGAGTATATTTGGGAACTGCTATTCTCAGGGGAGAGAAGAGAGGGCACTTGATGTCATCGATCACCTCTGCTTCCTCCAGGGTCTAGCCTTTCCCACCCTCAAATCTGCAGACTTTGCCATTGACTTTTTATCAGGCAAAAAATGTGCTCAGCACTCTCCCATCCTTAAAATAAAAACAGGAAAACTTTCCTCAACTGCACCTCTCCCCCCGTCCTCTTTCATTTCCTTCTTGTTTGATGTTGTAGAGTATACGTGTCTCTTGCACTTCTGACGTTTACCCTTTGTTTTACCATCATAGCGCCCTGGCAGAAACCACCAGTGTCCTCCTAATCGCCTCATCCTAGTTGATGTCCCTGCAGATTCTGAATTGCTGGACTCTCCTGCCTTTTAGGAAACTCATTCTGACTCTACCACATACTAGCATTGTAACTTTGGCC
Source organism: Tursiops truncatus (assembly GCF_011762595.2). NCBI lineage: Eukaryota > Metazoa > Chordata > Mammalia > Artiodactyla > Delphinidae > Tursiops > Tursiops truncatus. The sequence goes on along the minus strand of NC_047035.1, from coordinate 156,426,598 downwards.
AAGTTACTTAAGTGCTCCATGCCTCGATTTCCTTGCTTGTTAAGTGGGATAATTTGTATTTTAATAAATTTATTTATTTATTTATTTTTGGCTGCGTTGGGTCTTCGTTGCTGCGCGTGGGCTTTCTGTAGTTACGGCAAGCGAGGGCTACTCTTCGTTGCGGTGCGTGGGCTTCTCGTTGCGGTGGCTTCTCGTTGCAGAGCACGGGCTCTAGGCGCGAGGGCTTCAGTAGTTGTGGCACGTGGGCTCAGTAGTTGTGGCTCGCAGGCTCTAGAGTGCAGGCTCAGTAGTTGTGGCACATGAGCTTAGTTGCTGTGTGGCATGTGGGATCTTCCTGGATCAGGGCTTGAACCTGTGTCCCCTGCATTGGCAGGCGGATTCTTCTTCTTCACTGCACCACCAGGGAAGTCCCAATTTGTATCTTTTTAAATGAGATTGTTCTTACTGATTAAACGAGATAATTCATATAAAGCTTATCACACAGATGTCATTATAATAATAATTACCTCTTCTCTACCACCACTCTCTCCTGCTTCTCGCTTATGACTACTCTCCTCAATATCCTTTGCTCTGTTTTCCAGCTGAGTTTATATGTTGGTGTTCCTTCCCCAGACTTACTTCCTTCACCCTCCTTTATGATGGAACACAATTTACCTGGGGTTCAGGTGGCATCTGTTTCCCAGCAGCCTCACGTATATATCTCTTGCCAGAACCTCTCTCCTGGTGCTTAATAAGTTCTCATGTACTTTTAGCTAAATACATCCATAAAACTCATTTTCTTCTCAAAAATGCCTTTATCCTTCACTTTCTTATACCGGATTCTATATTCTCCCTATAAATTTGCAATATATTTTATCTACTCACTGAGGGAACTACATCTACTTTCGCCCCTCTGACATTCGGGAGCCAAATTTGTCAAATTCTACTGATATATCTGCTAAAACACCTCCTCAAGGCTAGCGTCTCTCCTTCATTCCCAGTGCCGCTGTCTTTCAGTCTCTGTAGCGTGAATTAGGAGAATAGCTGTTTCACCAGGTTTCCCATCTCTGGCTTCTATCCCGCTCCAACATATTGTCACAATTGATCCTATTTGTCCCGTGCTTAAGAACCTCACCTGAGAAATAACGCTGGTTAGCAAAACAGTATGAAATCTCACCTGGTAGTCAAAGAAATTCTAGTTAAAGCAACGGATTTGCTAATTTGACTAACAGGTTAGTGAAGGTAATAACAATGAGAAACCATCACATATACTTGAGATTGGAATTTGGAGAAGGACTTTGGCAGTATGTTTCAAGATCCTTAGAGGCATTCATATAGTGGACAACTCTGGGAATCTGTCCCAAGTAAACAATCCTAAGTACCCCCAAAAGCTTTATTCACATCATGAATTGTAATAGGGAAAAAAGGGAAAATAATCTAGAAGTCCAAAAATGGATTAAGAAAATGGTCATATAATCACAATGCTGAAATGATATAGAACCATTAGAAAGTCTTATTTACCAAAAAGTTTTCAAATCATAAAGTGCTTTTTTTTAAACATTTTTATTGGAGTATAATTGCTTTACAATGGTGTGTTACTTTCTGCTTTATAACAAAGAGAATCAGCTACACATACACATATAACCCCATATCTCCTCCCTCTTGCGTCTCCCCCCTATCCTTTCTATCCCACCCCTCTAGGTGGTCAGAAAGCACCGAGCTGCTCTCCCTGTGCTATGCAGCTGCTTCCCACTAGCTATCTGTTTTACATTTGGTAGTGTATATATGTCCATGCCACTGTCTCACTTCGTCCCAGCTTACCCTTCCCCCTCCCCGTGTCCTCAAGTCCATTCTCTACGAAAGTGCTTTTTTTAAGGGGAAAAAAAGCAAGCTCTAAAATCTTACACATAATAAATTTATAGTTATGTTAAAATTCTTGGCAAGTAAAGACTAGAAAAAATTGTATATCAGTATGCTACCAGTGGCTGTCTTTGGATAGTGGGGTTATACGAAATTTTTTTCCTTTCTAGTTTTCTGTGTCCTCCACATTTTTAGCAAGGCCTACTTCTTTAATAATGGAGAAGACAACTTTTATTTAAATGTAGCCATATCACCCTCACTGATTGACATTTTTGAAATCAGTGGTCTTCTAACTTTTTTGATCAAGCCTCTCTGTTGGTAAAGTAAGTTGACCACATATCCCAGTATAGGCATATTTATTTATAAATTATATGCATTTGTAATTCTACCAGATATTTCCTGTATATCATAAAACATACAAAAATAACTTTAAAAGTATGAGATAAAAAACAAAAACATAAATAGATGTTTCAACATTTCTTTTTCCCCACACCCCAGTAGATGAAGAGTCTTGCCCTCCCTACTTTGGAGATCAGTAGTCCCTAGAATAAAATAAATAAGTTTCTTTGAAGGCAAATTTACTTATTTATAAACCCAGTGCCTACTTAGTGTTTAGAGTATAGTGGATTTTCCAAAAAATTAGTTGAATGATTGAATGTTTATGTAAAACAAAATGAGCAAATTATGGAGGACAGAAAATATAATATTTGGGTGAAGTTATAGAGGGGCTGGTTTGGGACAAAGGGTTCTTCCTCCAGGGGAATAATGAATGAGAGGCCTTGGAAATTCTTACTTTTGTATCTTGACATATTTGAAGAGTTTTTATTAATGTATACGAATTTAGTTATTTGAGTAATCTCAATTCCAGCTGTTATTAATAAATGAGTTGTAAGCAGCATTTTTGCTAAATTTGATTATGTAAGTAAAATCTGAGACATTATTGAACTAAAAATATATAGAAAATTTTACATTGTTAATTCATCTGTATTTACTTTTGCAGAAGTGATTGACATACCATTTGATCATAAAGAGTCAACACATGAGATTGGAAAATATTAAATGAGGAGTCAGAATAAGTTAGTCTGTTTTTTATGTCACAGTCTTTTGAAAAGCCTTCAGTTTTTTCATCTGAAAATGAGGGAGTGAGATAATTGATTTCTAATACTTCATTTAAAAATTCTACAATCTTGTCATGTTAGTTAGATTGTACCTCCTTAACCTCAATAATATTTAGGAATAATTGTGAATGATACACTATGTTATGTGTTTTTGTAAATTGTGATGCTCAGTAATACTTAAATTGTATGATCTCCACAGCACAGTTGTTAAGAGCTTGTGCATCCAGAATCACCCAGGGAGACTGTTAAAAACATGTATATGTATTTCCCAGCCCTACTCCCTCTAAAGATTCAGCTTCAGTATATCATTTTTGAAATGCTTCTTTATCCTTTTTCTACTTCTACATTTCTTTAACTGTAAAAGAAACACATGCTCATTGTGGGTGATTTAGAAAATATATAAAGAAGAAAGAAAGGAGGGGGAACCTCATAATTTCATCACTTAAAGCAAACCTTGTTAATATTTTAGTATATTTACTTTTTTTCTTCTGTAGTTTTTTTATGGATGCTTTTATATTTTATGTACAATTTCCCACTTTTATTTCTCACTCAGAAGTATTTTACAGCATCATTTAAAACACTTCTCAAGCATCATTTTAAAGTTTATATACTCTTTTGTCCTAGACATTAATTGCTTAGTATCAAGTGAAGTATAGTTATCATCATTACTGCCCCATCATCATCATCCTTATTTTTATCCTTATTTTACCAAGTGAGCCAGTAGGTTCAGGGAGTTTTATATGAATTGTCCAAGATTATATACCCCTACCCCCACCCCAAATGGCATGAAATGACCACAGGACCTCAGGTGTTGTGACTGTAGACCTTTTACTCTTTCACGTCACTACAATATGTATATAAACATTAAGCATTTTCATTAATCTGTTCAGTGAATATTGATTTTGTGTTAATGTATTAGCGATACAATGTACAAATGTGGATAATATTAATAGTGGCTAATACTTAGTGAACTCTTCGTGGTCCCAGTTACTATTGATTGTGCTTTGTATCAGTTCACTTAATGAAGACTCACAACCGTATGATATAGGTTACTTTCATTAGTTCCATTTTATAGATGAGGAAATTGAGGCACAGAGTTTAAGTAACAGTAAGTGATAAAGCTGGGAATTAAACCTAGCAGATCTGTTCCAGAGTCTACCCTCTTAATCTAGAGTGTAGATTAAACTTGCCTCAGAGTTCACAAAATAAGATAAATTAATAAGAGGAGCTTTTTTTTTAATATATAAATTTATTTATTTATTTTTGGCTGCCTTGGAGCTTCGTTGCTGCACGCAGGCTTTCTCTAGTTGCAGCAAGCGGGGTCTACTCTTCATTGTGGTGCACGGGCTTCTCATCGCGGTGGCTTCTTTTGTTGTGGAGCACAGGCTGTAGGCGTGCGGGCTTCAGTAGTTGTGGCGCACGGTCTTAGTTGTTCCGCAGCATATGGGATCTTCACTGACCAGGGCTCGAACCCGTGGCCCCTACATTGGCAGGCGGATTCTTTTTTTTTTTTTTTGCGGTACCCGGGCCTCTCACTGTTGCGGCCTCTCCCGTTGCGGAGCACAGTCTCCGGACGCACAAGCTCAGTGGCCATGGCTCACGGGCCCAGCCGCTCCGCGGCATGTGGGATCTTCCCGGACCGGGGCACGAACCCATGTCCCCTGAATTGACAGGCGGACTGTCAACCACTGCGCCACCAGGAAAGCCCTAGCAGGCGGATTCTTAACCACTGCGCCACCAGGGACGTTCCAAGAGAAGCTTTCAGTATGCAGTACTTATCAAACACCTATTTGTGAAAACACCTTTATGAAGGCTAAATTACAAGGCTAGAATAAATAGTCAAATTTATTCAATATTAGTTTGTTTAATAGACTAATTAAACTAGAATCTAGTTCTAGTTTTTTTCTATTTGTCTCTAATCTCAAAGCTATTTTGTATGCTTGAATGATGTGATTAAAGTTCTGTAAGTTGAGTTTTTGTGATTTTATTTTTAGTTGCAGTTTTATTGATGCCTTAGATTAAATATAGTTAGAGTGAGTTTCTAATTTCCTCTGATTTTTTTAAGTGAGTAAACATGGTTTTGTTCAAAAATTATTACTGAAGATCTAAAAAGTGAGCACCTACCTTTGTTTGCTATAGAAAGTAGGTCCTTAAAAAGGAAGATGATAAATTCCATTAAGTATAGGCTGTCTATGTAGAAGTTTAATACTTACGTAAAAGATTGTTACTAATTGTCCAGATGCGGGTGAGGTTTGGACTTATTTTGAATCCCAGCACCTGATAGAGCAGTGGAATTCTCAAGTATGAGTTTAGAGTCTGGGGTTTTGGTACTGATCCTTGGTCAGGTCATTTGACAGCTTTGCGTTCTTCTACTGTTGTTGTTTTAACTATTAAATCAGAATTACACAGCTTTTGCTCCTTTCTCAGAGTGTTGTTATGTGGAACAAATAAGATAGGATAGTACTCTGAAAAAATAAGGAACACTAAACTAGTTCAAAGCACTACCATATTATTGTTATTGTTGTTCATAGAAAAGGCTTCTAGACTACAGGTTTGGTTTTCTGGTGAAATTGTAATTCTGAGGTTAAATCCAATTACATTTATCGTGACGTGTCTGTTCACATGGTACTGTTGTAATAGGATTTTGTTATGTTCAATATTGCTTGAAATGTGTGCCTAAGTAGAGGGCTTATATTTGCAAAGGATTTGAACTTTGATATGCGACTGTGACTGTTGATAAAAAATAGTGATTGTATTGGAAATTTCATTGTACTAATGAATTTACAATAAAAAATATATATAGTTCATAATTATAATATACTAACTGAGCCTTAATATTTTTGCTTAAGTGAGCTCTTGGTGTTTATTATTTTTAAAGCAGCATTTCCTAAAGTGTATTCCTTATAATATTAATTTAACAAACTAGTCGTTGTTACCATTTCAAAAGAGGGGTTTATGTTGCCAAATAAATTTGAGAAACATTGAATTAAGTTAAACAGGTTTCTTTATATGAGAACCTCTTAAGGCTGGTGAAATGCATTGTTTCCCCAAATTGTTTGAAACAGTTTTGCAAAGCATGTCCTGGCACTGGTGTTCCAAAAATAAGCAAAGCTTATTTTGCTTTAACTTAAGATAATTTGAATATAGCAAGAAATTATACCCAAATTTATTTAAAATATCTAGAGTGAATTCAGTCTTATTAAAATAACAATTCTTATCACAGATTTCAAAGTGTTAATTATTTAAGCAATGTCTCTTCTCTTAATTTGTAGGTACGAAAAAAGGACCAGATCAATATTGAAACAAAGAACAAAACTGTTCGTTTTATTGGAGAACTCACTAAGTTTAAGATGTTCACAAAAAATGATACACTGCATTGTTTGAAGGTTAGTAGTGAATCATTTGAAATATTTTTTAATAGACACATCTAAAGTTTTAATGCTTCAGTTTGTAAGTGCTGGGAAATGATGTAATTAAGAAATATTTGATTAATCTATAGGAAGACAAAAGAGGAGTAAAAAGGAACAATAAACAGATGAGCAAAATAGAGAACAAATAATAAGATGGTAGACACAAATAGAACTATAACAGTAATTACATGAAATGTAGAAGGACAAAGTACATTAAGTAAAAGCCTTAAGAATATAAGACTTGATTAAAACAACATTATATGCTGACTGCAAGGAAGATACCCTTAAATATTAACACCAGGAAGCCTAAAATAAAAAGATGGGGGAAATATACCATGGAAGCACTAAAAATAAATAAATAAATAAAAGCACCTGGTTTTATTATTATCAGACAAAGTAGGCTTTAAGGCATGAAGCATTATTAGAAATAAAGAAGCATAGTTCATAATGATGATGAGGTCCTTTTAATAGGAAAGTGTGTTACCTTCCTGAATCAGTATGCATCCAGTACTGTATTTTTAGAATACATAAAGCAAAAAATCGACAAGGAAAGAGAAATAAATCCACAATTACAGTGAGAGACTTGAAAACACCTTTTAGTACCTGAAAGCATAGGCAGACAACATTAGTAAGTATATTCAGGATTGAACAACCTTAATCTAATTGACACTATACCCAACAGGATCAGAATTTATAATCTCTTCAAATGCACATGGATGATTTACCAAAATCAACCAAAAAGAAAGTCTCAGCAAGTTCAAAAAAATTGAAATTATTCAGATTATGTTTTTTTGTCCACAATAGAATTAAGGTAGAAATTCATTAGTAACTAACTAGTTATGTGTGGTAAAGCTGATGCAGCATAGATGAAATAATTCTTCTACATTTGGAATTGGTCATTACTAACAATAACAAATTTTTAATCAAGTTAATTTCTTTGAGATATCACTAGGTATGTCACACAAAATGGGTCTCATGGGTTCAAATACATTTGGAAAACCCTGAGTTAAACACGTTTCTTTACTGCATGATTTCTTAAGAGTATTTAAAATATTAATAATCATTGTAAATATTCAAGGGGTTAAGTCTCCTAAACCTACTTGGAGCATTTCAGGAGACTACAAAGTACATTTGGGGAACTTTGGACAGCATTTAAGAGAGGTTGTGAAAGTTTTTTCAACGCTGTCATTGAAAGGAATCATGCCATGAACAACTTAGACATATTAGTATATTTCTTTGTATTAATTACTGATGTATATAGGAAGAATATACATTTATTTGACACAGGTTCATTTCTGTACATTTGTTTTAAGGAAATAATCATAAACGTGCGCAAATTTATGTGCAAGAATGTTTGTCACACCATTGTTTATAGTAGCAAAAAATTGTAAACAATTTGGATGTCCCATAAATAAGAATCAGTTAAGTTTTAGTATAGTTCATATTATAAGTACTATGTACCCTTTAAATCATGCCATAGAAGGATAATAAAGATGTGGAAAAATACTCATGTTAGCCCAAAAAAACCAAATTATTGAATGATATGTGTAAATCTTTTTTGGCTTAGAAAATATGCACAGAAAAATATTGGGGGGATAAATAGTAAAATGTGGTAATGTGTTTGTAAATTTCATACAGTAAGGCTTTTGTTGTAAGAAGTTTAAAGGTAAATGTCATATAAACCAAAACCAAAAAGCTATTTAGAAAATATTAGCTATGTATGTGGCATTTGCTTAAATATATAGCATCTCCTGATAAATATAAAATGGGCTTTGATAGATTAGTTTTCATATATCTATCTAAAAGGAATGACATTAAATATCCTGAAGTTTTTAGATAAAATTTTATGGCCTAACACAAAGATACCCAGTGATGAAGCTTGGCATCTAAAGTAGACTAGGTTATTTTTTTTTAGTTGATTTACAATATTGTGTTTAGCTTTTCTTCTTTTTACAGTGACATTTTAAAACTTGTTGCACACATTAGGTGTATAATGTTTTCTTTCTCTAATAGGATTGAATTGTTGTCTTTGTGGTTTTTCATCATTATTATTTTTACAGATGCTTCTATCAGACTTTTCCCATCACCATATTGAAATGGCATGTACCCTACTAGAAACATGTGGAAGATTTCTTTTCAGATCTCCAGAATCTCACCTGAGGACCAGTGTACTTTTGGTAAGGGCTTGAGGATCCTAGCAAGAGGTTGAGGTTCTTGATTTACTCCAGGAGTTAAAAATTTTGACCAGTGCCTTTTATCTTGCTCTGCCATTTAAACACTTCTACCTAAACTAGAACTCCAGCCGTTCCTGGAGAGCTGTAGGGATTTTTCTCATTTGACTGCCAGTGAGTTCACACTATTGTAAAGGGGGATTAAATTCAGCCCCAGATAACTTTTTACAAGTGATGCAGAAGAGCAGGTACTCTAAATACTATTGTGTTAGAGCCCTCTTTGTGGATGTTCTTGATACATCTTTACTGTGCCATAAGCACATAAATTATAAAGCTTAAATTTTTTAAATTGGAAAACATAAAACATAAGCTTGAAAAATTAACATGGGGGGAGAAGATATTTCTTAAGTTAATTAGGATGCCAGCATGGCCATCAAGTTTATTAAGCAATTAAGTTAGTATGCTTATTGGTAATACCCATGCATTCGACTGCAGCCTTTGCAAGGGAGAGAGTGTGGTGGGGGAGGGTGTCAGTATTAGCCCTGGTTTAGGACTCCCCAGGAATAGACTGTCATTACATCAGTGTTGCTTTTAGGGACGTGTTGATTGTGTCTTTTTCTCTAGGTGTGTTATTTTTTTAGAATCTAGTTGTAAGCTTGAATATTTCTCTGGCAATATTTAAAATGAAAAAAACATGGGAATTTATTTCTAGTGAACAAAAATACTAATGTGAAGGCCATCACCTGGAGTTTATTTCCACATTCTCTCTAGGCTTATTCATATAATAGTCATTCCAAGTTCAAATTTTTATTGTAACACAGAAAAAAATCTTCCTCCTCTTTGGCTCAAGCTGGTAAGGTTAAATGAGACCTGCATATGAAAATGTAATAGAGATGCCAAGAAAGCTTAGGTTTTAAAAATGTCTATATTTTATTTGTAATATTGAACCCTCTATGTTTACTTTTTGCTAGGGAAAGTTTACTAGTTGTGGTGGTGTGGATACTTATGCCATTGATGGAAACCAGAGTTCTTCCTGCCCGACTGGTTTTCTTCGCTCAGCGGCTCTTTCTCCCTCTTGTAGCGAAAGCAGCTAGCCTTTATCATTGATTGTCTTGCTTTCTGGATAGGAGCCTTGTTTATCATATAATGCTTTTGGGGCTCCTCCTATGTGTTAGGCACTGAACTCAGTTCTGCAGGGATGTTATGGCTGGTTGGGGGTGGTTAGTACAAAGAAATGAAACATAGTTGCCATCCTCAAAGTGGTCCATATCTAGTGCTAATTCCAGTGTAGCATTTTAAGTGCTTTAACAGAGAGAGGTATGCAGAGGATTTTATGGGCTCATGGAGGGAGTACTTAAACCAGACTGAATGAGTCAGGAGAGATCTTCCCTAACAGCTTCCCAGTGTTTATTGAGTCTGACTCTTCTGTCAGACCCTTGGGATATAAAAGTGAAAAAGATAGTTCCTGCCCTCATGGAATTTGTAGTCTAATAACCCAGACAGATGGACGGTTGGAACACAGGGAGGGGGATGCAATATAATACTGTGGGTTAGCATAGGGTATTATGTGTATAGATAGAAGAGGCGCTTAATCTAGTCTTGGTATGTCAGGAAAGGTTTCCTGGAAAAAATGGTGTTTATTTTAGAGACTCACCTGAGTCTCAAAGGCAGAGAAGAGAGATACACTGAGTCAAGAGGCTGCAGGTAAGACTGGAGACGTAGGCACAGCCCCGAGTATGAGCACTGTGCTAAGGAACGAGGGTTTTCCCCCTGTGGTAGAGAGTAGCTATTGAAGGATGTTAAGCAGGGAGGATAGGTATGATCAGATTTATGGTTTTAGGAAGGTCGGTGTGGAGGAGATACCTGAGGTGGCTGAGGCCAGAGGTAGACAGAACAGTGAAACGGCTGTTTTCAAAACCTACGGGAAAAACAATGAAGAAATGGTAAGGATGGGGGAGTGGGGAATAATAATTGGCTGTATGAAGAATTTTAGGAAGCAGAACTGATGAGATGTGATGGTGAGATACTAGGGACGAGGAAGGGAAAGCGCCCTCAGATAAGACCCCGTATTCCAGCATGAGCATCTGAGCGGGTGATGGTGCCAGTCACAGAGATGAGGGAGGAGGAGGAGGGAGGAGGAGGAGGGTTTGGTTTGAAGCGCAAATGCTTGCGGGATGATCTAAAATGTACCCGTATTTGTTTGGGAACACACATAACCTTTTAACTGGTTTGCATTTAAAATTATTCTTGGCTGATGTTAAAAGTAGTTTGGTGTGGGGACTTCCTCGGGTGGTCCAGTGCTTGAGACTTCTCCTTCCTATGCAGGGGGTGTGGGTTCCATCCCTGGTGGGGGAGCTAAGATCCCACATGCCTGGAGGCCAAAAACAACCAAAACATAAAACAGAAGCAACATTGTAACAAATTCAATAAAGACTTTAAAATTGGTCCACATCAAAAAAGAAAAAAGAAAGTAGTTTGGTATGTGTGTTGGGGGAGAAGGTTCTAAAGTGGTCTACATAACAGGTTGAAACTAGTCTTGATTTAAAACTGTTATGTATGTACAAATGAAAAGTTAAGTGTTGCGTTATGTTTTGTTCAAAGAACTTACAGGGTGAGGTCATTATCTCTAGCTCTGTTAAACATGGAACTGTTCTCTCTGTCTGGAAGAGTCAACATTTAATAAGCATTTACAAATTATAAAATAGATGTCAGGAGAGGAGCTAGGCTACAACGTGTATACTTTAGCAGATTCATAGACAAGAGAAACAATTGTGAAACTTGGTATACCCATAATTGAACTTATGAAAGAGCAGAATTTCCCCCAGTATACAATGGTTTTACGTGTATAGAAAGGCAGACCATGGGAAAGATTTGAATGTGTTTTAAAAAATTCATTCATTACTTTGTATATTAGTAAACATTAATTGCAAGCCTCCCATGTGCTAGGCCAGGCACTGTTTTAGATGCTGGGTTTACATCAGTGAACATGCTGCAGCCCCTGCCCTCCCTGAGCTTGCAGACACAGCCTTCTTTCCAAAGCCTGAAGTCTTGCTTCCACCCGCCACCACCTGCCACCCCAGTCCAGACACCTGCTTGAAGCTCTTCAGTGCTTTCCCTCTACAGGGGAAATCCAGCATTGTTACTATGGTCGGTCTGCAGAATCTGGTCTCACCGAGCCTCTCCTCACTCCTTAGAACTGATCTCACGCCATTCCATGCTGGCGCCACGCTGGCCTTCCTGTAGTTCCTGTAACTGATCCTTCTCTCCTCATTGCCTCTCGTCTTGCTGTTGCGTCTGCCTCAGGTGCTCTCTCTGTGTCTCTTCTCAACCTTTTGTCGTCCTTCAGAGCACAACTCAAATGTCACTTTTGCAGAGAGGCCATCCCTAGCCCACCCTGACTAAAGTGGGCTCTCATTACTCTCCATCTTAGGGCCTTGTTATTTTCCTTCATAACACTATTCACAGTTAGTATTTAAAAGGTTGCTAGTTTATTTGTTGGCTTGTTTATTCTGTCTTCCTACGCCAACTCTTAGGCTTCATGAAGGTAGGAGCCATGTCCGTCTTGTTCACTGGTGACTTCAGTACCTAGCATAGTGCCTGGCACATAGTAAGTGCCAAGTAAAATGTTAAATGGCTGAATAAATTCAGTAATCTTAATACTTAGTGTGGTGCTGTTTTTAGAACTAGGAGTACTGTTTGAAGAACTTCAGCTGATCAGTCTTTGGTTCTCAACTGGCATCTGGTGGGTAGAGGTGAAGGTTGCTGCACAGAACACCCTCCCCCCACACACCCAGACAAAGACTATCCAGTCCAAAACGTCCGTAGTGCTGAGGTTGAGGATCCTGAAGTAGATGATGATTGACTGCTTTTAATCACCTCCTGGAGCTGATGCTGAGGGCTCTGGACAAGTTGTGAAACTGGGGGCTTTTAGTTTCCTTGTCTGTAGAGACATGTCAGATTTACCTAGTACAACATTGGATGGCACAAGCTCTCAGAATAAGGTTATTCTCAGCTGTTGTGTGTGGAACAGCCAGAGGCATTCACCCCTTTATTTATATTGTTGGTCCTTAATTTCAGTCACTTGTATATAAGCCTTGTTTTACGTAGAGTTCATATAGTTTGGCAGAGTTATAAGTCAAGATATATTTGTAGCAGAGTTCTCTTGAGTATTTTATTGGACAAGGCATAAGACCAAGCAGTTATGGACTAATTTGTTCTAAAAACATGATTAGTGATATAACAATTAGTATACTTGCATGCTCTTAGAAATACCTAGTAATTGTTTTTTCCCTTTTCTAGCCCTTTATCTTGAAATCTTATCACTGAGAGTAGAACTTTAGTTGGGAAGAAAGAAACCTTAGAATGAAAGTATTTTGACTAGACTTTTTATTTTAGGAACAAATGATGAGAAAGAAACAAGCGATGCATCTCGATGCAAGATATGTCACAATGGTGGAGAATGCATATTACTACTGCAACCCACCTCCAGCTGAAAAAACAGTGAAAAAGAAACGTCCTCCTCTCCAGGAATATGTCCGGAAACTTTTGTACAAGGATCTCTCCAAGGTTACCACTGAGAAGGTAAATCTTAATGAAATCATAGAACAGTAGTCAACTTGAGATTTGTGGTAGTGCTAAGCTTATATAACATTCAACCAAATTAATTCTTTTTCGTCCTGATGATAATAGTACTGATTGCAGTGCACTTTCCTTCTAGCCCTGCACCAAATTGTTTTAGGTCAGGGACATATATTTCAGTTTTCCTAGATCAGCTTGTTTATCAATGGCTTCAGTGCCCCACAAAGTATAGATAGGAAATGTAAGTAGTTTGCATTATTCACATTTTGTATATGGAGAAATTGAAGCAGAATTGTTGAAGTCCCAGCAGTGGAGTTTAGGAGAGGTAGGATTAAATCCCAAGTTCCATTATGATTGATTCCATACAAGTCATCATAATAAGGAATTCATACGATGGTACATAATGTATGGGACATATGTTTTATTTTCCTTTTATGTTAGTAACTTCTTATTCTAATTAAAATGGTAATTCTTCTAAATTTGATGTTAATGCTGTGTGTATATTTGAAACTATTACTTTGTCTCTGATGTTCTGTAATGAATTTGCCTTTAAATATTTTGCTTTCAGTACAGGGGTTCTTAACCTTAAGTAGGCTTTAAGAGGCCCATGATCCTCTGGAACTTAATGATACTGAATCTCTGGGCCTGTCTGTATTTTTCCGGAAGAGGGTCTGTAGCTTTCTTTAGATTCTCAGCAGGGGTCAATTTCCAGAAAAGGTTAAGAACCACCGACCTGTTACCTTAATTATTGTAGTTACCTTGTTAGAACCTTCACTTTTAAGTGAGACATGTTGAGTAAACATTTTTTGGTCAACTCTACAAGTTGAAACAACATGGTATGGAACTTTTTTCTTTTCAGGAAAAAAAATTGAAGCAAATTAACTTCTGGACAGAGGAAACCTATGGGGAGGATAAGAGGCATGGAATAATACATGTGTCATGGGTGGGCAGGGTAGAAGGTGATGACGAATGAGCGCAACTTTGAAAATTGAAGCCACCTTCAGGGATCCAGAGACAGTAGTTGTTTAAGACAACAGGATTTGAAAGCTGTTTTAGAATTGGCTAAAAGTTTGTAAAGTATGGAATGCTTATGCATTTGAGATGACATTAACATTTCCATTGAAGCTGATGTGAGAACATATTTAGTGCTTGAAAGGTGGATTGTGGATATAGAGTAGAGATGAAAGGACTACTTTACATTCTGCCTACAGTATCCATTTTCTTTCAGAATAAAAATGGAAAGAACTTGATGATGACTAGAGCTCTGCTGATTATCTCATTACCAGTAGAGATTTTGAAAGTAATAGCTAACTTTTATGGGGTGCTTGTAATGCGCCAGACACATTCCTACGTACTTCACACACTTTAACTTGTCTAACCCTTAGACCAGACTTATGGAGTAAGTGCCTATCATCCCCCCTTCCCATGCAAGGAAACTGTGTGATGTCAGTCTTGATGTTGTGTCCTCCATCTTTTTTTTTTTTTTAAGATTTTTTTGATGTGGACCATTTTTTTTTTTAAGTCTTTATTGAATTTGTTACAGTATTGCTTCTGTTTTATGTTTTGGTTTTTTGGCCTCGAGGCATGTGGGATCTTAGCTCCCTGTCCAGTGATCGAACCTGTACCCCATGCACTGGAAGGCAGAGTCTTAACCACTGGACCACCAGGGAAGTCCTGTGTCCTCCATCTTAAGGGATCTTTTAACCAGTTGACCTTGGGTTTATTTCCTTATTGGAAATTTTTCATTTATAAAAAGAAGTGTCTGAGGTTATTTACATCAAATGATGCACAAAAGAAAACATTATTTTTGTTAAATCTTGGGTATTTCTTTCAGTGACCTGAGTATGAGTGTATACTGTTAGCTTGATTGAAGTCCTGGAAACTCTAGGAAATTTAAGGGCGTTATGGAAAGATAAAGGGAAAATGTGAATAAATTTTAACAATAATTAGAAAAATCTTATTTTTCCTATCTCTAAAGTTGAAGAGGCTGGTAGAGAATCTCTAGAGTATTTTCCGTTTCAAAAGTTCTGTGACTGTACAATCATAATAAAATATTTGTATTATAGGGTATTTTGGACTACTTAGTGCTTATCTTAGTAATTTAAACAAAATTCTCTTCATTTAGGTTTTGAGACAGATGCGAAAGTTGCCTTGGCAGGACCAAGAAGTGAAAGACTATGTGATTTGTTGTATGATAAACATCTGGAATGTGAAATATAACAGCATTCATTGTGTAGCCAACCTCTTAGCAGGACTAGTGCTCTACCAGGAGGATGTTGGAATCCATGTTGTGGATGGAGTTTTAGAAGATATTCGATTAGGAATGGAGGTAACAAAGACCTGCAGCAAATTGGAATCTGTGGACAATTTAGACAGCCTTTAAGTCCTATTATTGAAAAATAAGGATTTGAAAACCCTCTTTTCCCCATATGGTGTCATTTACTATTACTTTTTTGAAGATAATGATTTCTTAATAAACCCTGTTGTGTTAGATTTCCTAGTCTTCTCTCAGGCTAATGCTGAAGTATTTTTTGCCTTTTCTTCAAGTCCAGTTAAGCTTATTTTAGAAGAGTATAGTAAATTTTTATTATTTCCTGGTTACTATTGGCATTCACATTATAGGAATTCATAAATTTATTAATTAGGAGAATTGGTAATCATTTGATAAGAATTTCTGTAAGAATTTCCCTCTTTCTATATGCTTGTTGTTTCCTTAATTCACGGATTTCAGAGAAAATAAGTCACAGAGGGCTGATAGGGAGAATTACATTTTAACTGTTTCATAAACTATTAATTCATTTAACAATAGCTTAATATTAAATTTAATACTTAACATGTTCTTTTTATTAAAACATTTTAAAGGTAGACATTTCTTAGAGAGAGATAAAGGACACCCAGAAGTGACTACCGATTAGAAAAGAACCCATTATTTATTCTCTGTTCAGTGAGTGATGTTGTCAAGTGACATAGGGGAATTTTACCTCTTCTCAAACACATTGCTATTCTTTAATGGAAATCTGCTTTTTTTTTTCTTCCCCCTTTAGGTTAATCAACCTAAATTTAATCAGAGACGTATCAGCAGTGCCAAGTTCTTAGGGGAACTTTATAATTACCGAATGGTGGAATCTGCTGTTATTTTTAGAACTCTTTATTCTTTTACTTCATTTGGTGTTAACCCTGATGGCTCTCCAAGTTCACTGGACCCTCCCGAGCACCTTTTCAGGATTAGACTAGTGTGCACTATTTTGGATACCTGTGGCCAGTACTTTGACAGAGGTTCTAGTAAACGAAAACTCGATTGCTTCCTTGTGTATTTTCAGGTACATAAATTGAAATAAGCAGTTGGCATCATTTAATGCATTGCTTGTGTTATAAAAATATTAGAGAAGAAACCCTGTAGCATTCATATATGATGTATAAGATATATTCATAGTTAGGTGAGATTTATTCTTCTTGCAAGTATGCTTAGCTTTAGACGTTTTAAAATAACATGATGGGGATTTCCCTCGCGGTCCAGTGGTTAAGACTCTGTGCTTCCTGCAGGGGGCACAGGTTCGATCCCTGGTCAGGGAACTAAGATCCTGCATGCCACACGGCATGGCCAAAAAAAAGAAAGAAAAATTTTAAAAATATATATATATGATGAATTCTATCATAAATATTCTGATTACATTTTAAGTTTTATAATTGATGATTGATCATTAATTTTGGGAATTATTTTGGTGCTTTTATAAATTTGGTTTAGTAAGTTTAATAAGTTTGGTTTAGTAAGTTTAATAAGTTTATAAATTTGGTGTAGTATGGATTATTTTGTATTTGGTACGTAATTCATGAATCAAATTACTTGTAATATTTATGCATTTGATAATATTCTCACTCATCTGTGTTCTGGTTTTATATCTAAAATTCTTGTTTCTAAATTTTAAAAAAAACCCATCATTAACATTGAAAGAAATATTTGTTCATTCATTGCTAAACTCTTGGGTTGTGCTTTCCATATCTTAAGTTACTTATGTAAACTGGTGATTTAGAGCAAGTACAGTATAAATTAAATTCAGATACAAATACAGAGACAGTTCTGCAGCTTCTATACAGTTCATGTTCCAGAAGTTAGCTGTAGCTTGGTTGTCTGGAACCTAATCATTATTTCCCATCAAATACAATGTTATAAGTACTGATTAGGGGGAATAACTCACTATCGAATTCTCCAGACGTTACTGAAATAAAGTACCAATGGTACCATTCAGTTCTATTTGATCATTCCTTTCTATCTAATCTGTTATGTTGTTTTTGTTTACCCATTGACAAAGAAAATAAATTTAAAACTACAAATTTGAGGTGTCAAAAATACATCCACATAGTAGCTGATGTTAAGTGGGGGTAACTACTCTTGGGGAAGAGCTGTTTGTAACTTTCTCCTATTACTTTATCTTTGCATTAGAGGGTAACTTGTTACTCTCTTGTTTTCTGAATTGATGAGCCAAAAATGGGGAAGGTGTGTTGAAGATTTGAGACTCAGATTCTCTGTTCCATGTAAGAAATGCCTTAAGTTGGAGACTGCCTGTATTTAAAACCAAAGTTTTGCTGCAGAATATCAGTGATCACTATCAGTGTCCAAAGCAGGATCCCTTTCAGAAGAGTGTTACTATTTGCACTCACTCTAACATCACTGGCAGAGAGAAAAGAGCCACTCAGAAATATTCAGGAGTAGAAAGAGACAAAAGTATTTTCCACATTGATTAATAGCAGGAATGTGTAGCAGGGATATACTTAGGGCACGGGAGTAAGAAGTGAGTGAGGCCTGGGAGATGCAGCCAGTGTGTGCTGCCTGTAACACAGTGTCCAGTTACATATTGGAAGGCAGATAGAAAGGCTCACTTGCAGCAGTGCTTCTAAACTTCAGTGTGTACACACATCACCTGGCTATATTGTTAAGATGCACACTGTGATTCAGTTGGCCTAGGGTAGGGGACGTCTCAGATTCTGTATGTCTAATAAGCTCTGAGTTCCCACACTTTGAGTAGCGAAGACCTAGAAGAAACTGGACAGGAAGATTAAACACCCAGAGGAACACCTGTTTATATACAAGTAAATTCATGGGTTGTGCTTTTTAGTTAAACTTGAGAATTACAAGTACAAAATAGAATGAAGGAGCCAAGCCAGGAGACGAGGGAAAATATCTAAATGGTGCCATATACACAGTAGATGTTCAATAAATGCTTGTTGATTACTGATTTTTATATATTCAAAAACCCTATCTTCAGATACTTTGACTCTTTAAAAAAAATCAAAGCAGGTAGTATAGAGAAAATAATTATAATTTATCAAAACCGTTGCCTTGAATTTGGTTGTTTTTGTAAAATTAAATATTTAAGCCCTATTTGGGATTTGGGAGTGGAGTTTCTGCCTGGTTTCAGTACCTGAAAATTTATTTGCTGTTTTATTTATTTATAATTTTTCCTTGCCTTTAAAAAAAGATTATGACAGTTACAATAAAAAATATATTTAAATTAAAGTCACCAGATGGCTTAGGAACTATATACATGGAGGGAAATAAATGTGCTAGGATCATTGCTGTTGACCATTAATAAAAATGGTAGGTGTCTTGTACAACTCTTTAGTTGTTATAACTAGGTGATGTCACGATACAGATTATTTTAAATATTTTGTTATTAATTTCTTATAGCTAAATTTATTTTTCATTTGTTATCAGCGTTATGTTTGGTGGAAGAAAAGTTTGGAGGTTTGGACAAAAGACCATCCATTTCCCATTGACATAGATTACATGATCAGTGACACACTAGAACTGCTAAGACCAAAGATCAAACTCTGTAATTCTCTGGAAGAATCCATCAGGCAGGTACACGACTTGGAACGAGAATTCTTAATAAAACTAGGTAAGCAATTAATTACAGAGAGAAAATAAAGATGGTATTTGGCAGATCGTTTCTAGAATTTGCTTTCTAATGTTTTCAGTTAGCGTTTACTTTTGTATACTTTCTGTTTTTTGATGTTGAGTGTTACATAATAGTGTTAGGTAAGACCTGGCTGACTTATTTCTTGATTTCATTAAATATTCCCAAATTGGAGGAAAACAGTCATGTAAAACTTGAAGCAAATAATAATGATGGAAAAAATATAATCCTGTCAGCCTCTCTTAATTTTAGAATTTTTGGTTGCTAATTTAAAACCTACTTTTGATTAAAGCATCTCATATACAGTATATATTTTCAATAACACTATTTCCTAAGACAGTGCAGGCTTGACACTATATAAGGGGAGTGCCAGTTAGAAGTTTGAAACTATCCTACCAAATTTTAGATCCTAGTCACTGGGGGAGTTGTCTCTGTTTCTAAAGACTAGAGAACATGTGAGAAACGTGCTACAGGAGGATTGGTCACTTTACTTTCTCAGTATTCTTCTGCGATTGTTCTGGAAGAAGAGGTAGCATTTGAATGGCTCCCCTAAAGGACTGTAGGAGCCGACCAGCCTTGCCAGTGGAAATAACTGGAACAGGGTGGGGCCTTACCAGTCTGGTATGCTTGCTGATAGTTCTTAGCATGTTGTATTGTAGTCATTTCAAAGTGCCATATAGTTTCAGCCTATGAAGCTAGTATTTTATTAGGAGATTATTTATTAGGAGACCCTTACCTTGACCAGTTATACTAATTGTATACATTTACTATGTTGCATATCTGAAAAACCACTTTTCATGGCAAAGGCATTGGTGATCCTTTTCCTTTAAGACTATTTTTTCATATTACATCCAGCATATTAATAGGGTTTCTTTCTCTAAGGTAAATCCTGTTTTGGAGAATTCGATTGCTGTTATCTATTTGAGCATTATTTGAAAGATGCTACTGATTATGCAACTATTCACTTTTCCTAATTCTCAACCCATAAAGGCGTATGTGATTCTTTTTGTTCTTTGAACTTTGTCCCAAGTTATCTACTTTCTTTTCCTTTTCACATTTCTAATTGTATAAAATGATCGTTTCAAGTAGAGTGTTTATTTATCTACGTACTTATTTCATTTACTTTATATGCTTTGAAATAGTCTTAGCCTTGTTTCCCAAAGACTTTCATGAGTGGCTCTCTCTGTATAGTGGGCATGAGGAAATACTAGTTGGATACCCAGTTTGGTAGCAGTAAAGAAAGCAGTATGCTTTATCCTTTATCGAGCAAAGAGTTAAATTAAAGGACTTCGGGCTTCTTTTGAGGAGTCTGTCCTTGTTTAGAATATGGAAAGGAAAAAAATAGGTCACCATTTGCCAGTGCAACTCTAAGGATGGTGGCAACTAGAATCAATATGCTCCCAAGTCGTCCCATTTTCCTTCTGTTTTAGAGTCTAAATATCATAGAGAAGATATACATGAATAAATCTATATTAAATCTGTTTCTTGTTGGTAAACCATGAGATAACATAGCATCTTTTGGTAGCTTTTTGTTTTCAAGCACTTGCAAATTCATTATCATTTCAATCTTATAGCTACCCAATGCTAACTTAATAGTTAGCACTTTCTTATATTTTAAAAACCATTTTAATATTATTAAAAGTAATGTAGTGTTCATGGCAGAAATTTTGAAAAATGCCAAGAAGACAGAAATCACTGATATTTCATATGCACGAAGAATCATGTGTTAACATTTTGATATATGTTCTTCTATTTAAAAAATATTTATTCACGTGTTTGCAGTTTTATAACTGAAATTTTTTTCTAATATATTATGAAATTTCTTCCTGACATGAAATACTTTTCTAAATATTTAATTTTTTACAAAACTGGCTATTTTCCTTTGTATGAATGTGTTAATTCTGTTGTTTGACACATTATTTCTAATCTTGCACCCCTATAAATAACATTATTATGTTGCTTTTGTGTGTATCTTGGTTTTCTCAGGATAGAAAGAATTATTGGCTCTAAGACACACTTTTTTTTTTTTTGACATCTTCATTGGAGTATAATTGCTTTACAATGGTGTGTTAGTTTCTGCTTTATAACAAAGTGAATCAGTTATACATATACATATGTTGCCGTATCTCTTCCCTCTTGCATCTCCCTCCCTCCCACCCTCCCTATCCCACCCCTCTAGGTGGTCACAAAGCACGGAGTTGATCTCCCTGTGCTATGTGGCTGCTTCCCACTAGCTATCTATTTTACGTTTGGTAGTGTATATATGTCCATGCCACTCTCTCACTTTGTCGTAGCTTACCCTTCCCCCTCCCCATTTCCTCAAGTCCATTCTCTAGTAAGACACACTTTAAGAACAAAACCAAAATGGTAATAGGCAATGTAATTTAATTCTGGTTTGGAAGTTCTAGATTATATTATAATATTATAAAAGGAACAGAAATGGGAAGAATAAAAGTGAAAGAAGAAAAGTCATATGAATAAATTACTTATAAAACAGAAGAGTGTATTTCATAAATTAAAAATAAAATCAGTAGAATAAAATAAAAGCCCAGAAGCTGCCCCAATTAAATACAAAACAATTTAGTGTATGACGAAATAGGAATCTTAAAAATAGGATAAGAACAACAGGTGAGCATTTAGGGGGGAAATTGATATAAAGCCACATCTTATGTCATCAAACTCCAGATGGATTGAGGAGTTAAATATTTATTTTCTAAAAGTTAAAAATAGATCTGATCATCAGATATTTGGAGAGGTGGTAATTTTCCTAAATTTTAAAATGATGCAAGAAAGCACACATATGTTGGCAGATTTGGGTGTTTAAAACTTTTGTACGATGAAAGAAATAACTAAGATTGAAGTGAAAATAGTTTCTGTGCCAGGTTATTATCACTTACATAAAGAACACAGGCAAATTGATACACAACAGATAGATGAACATAACATAATCAAATGAGGGAGGGCAGGGAAGAGTTGGTATTTTTATTGAGTACTTCCAGTTTGCCAAAATTAAAGTGGAAGGTAATGTTGTTCATATTTGACAAGTGAGTTATGTAAAGCCCAAATCAAAATACTAGGTTAACAATCGAGCCAGAATTCAAAGACTGTGCTCTTTCTGACATATTAAGTATGTGGGGAAAATGCTCAGCATGTCTAGTGAGCAGAGAAATACAAATGAAAACCATTTGAAAGGGAGTATCACAATTATTACTCTGTCTGTTATGAGCAGGAAAACTGAGGCACCAAGCAGCTCAAATTCAAGAGAACAGTATTTGATTTTGGTCCCCAAGTACACTTAATTCTGACCCACATTTTAAATATTTTACTGTCTAGATTTTACGTTTTGTTAACCGTATGTCCTTTGTACATTTTTATCTGCATTGTTTATTTTAGATTGACAGTGTCCTAGAGGTCAGCAACTGAACGGTTTATTATACAGCTTAGCAAATGCAAAATATATTTATAAACTGCTTTTGAAACTAACTTGCAATGCAAATGAAAATATGTTAGAAATAGTAGGATTTTCCTTACAAATTAGATGTGCGGCTATCAAAACAAAGCTACTTATCCATTAGAGTTCTTCCCATGACACGTATTTTAAAGTGGCTATAAAAAAGGTATAATGGTATATTAGGCCATGTGAGTTTATCAGCACTGTGATATTTTTATTGAGAGTGCTTAGATTTATATAGTCCTGACTTTTAATTTTTTGCGTTTGATAACATAAAAGCCCAATATATTGCTTCTGAAATTCCAAATAAATAAATAAATAAATAAATAAAATAGTAAGTTAATGGTATCTCAATCTGAGATAGCAGTTTTTTCCCTCAGTATTATTTTTCTTTTAAAACAGATCTCTCTGAGCTTTATCCATCTTTTCTCAATTTTTTTTTTTTTTTAATTTCCAAACTTGAATGTACCTACTTTCATCACTCTGTACATCTGTGTTTTTGTCAGTTCTTAATTGGTTAGACTTAAGACGCTGGAGTAATTTTTTGTTTTTGTTGGTTGTGTTAGTTATTCAAACTTTCTGGGCTTCAGTATACCTCATAAAATGAAAGGGTTAAATCACATCGTCACTAAAGTTTCTGTCTGCTCTAATTGTCTAAGATTCTGTGAATAAACAAGTATTTACTAAACACCTACTGTGTATTTATCAATATATGGCCTCTAATGAGTTTTGAATATATAAAAAAAGTTTTTTGTTCTCAAGGCTCTTATAATCTGATGTAACATGTATTGAAATCATTAGAAAAACCATTTCATGGTGTATCTTTAAATGTAAAGTGCTGTGATCAATTCTCCAAGTGCTTTAGAGTAAGTAGGAGGAAAAGTAGTACTCAGTGAGTTTATGCAGGAAGTGAAACTTAGACTGAATTTGAAGAATGTATAGGATTTGAAAGTGCATATTGAACGATATTCTCTATGGAGAAGCAATTTGATGATCACGAACGCAAGGTAGTGTACTTTGTGACACAGAAGAGTCTACCACAACTACAGGAAAAGGCTTGTTTAGGACTAGGGAGCGTGGGGAAAAGTCGGATCAGATGAGACCATGGTATGTGCATCTTGAAAGTAGAGAGTAGTTTGGAACTCAAATGACAATAAAAAAGAATTGACTAGGCAGCAAAATGTGGATGAACATGAGGAGGAGGAAGGAGATTCAAGCCAGGGAATTCCCTTTGGAGGAACACACTGTTACTGAAGAAAAAAACAAGCTCTTTGGTGACACAGCTGTTAGATATGTCACCATATAGCTTTGCCTCTTTCCCTCAGTCTTAATTTGCAGACATTCAAATTGATAGTCAAATGTGACTTCTCCATTAAAGCGATGTAATTTTATTATATCATTGAGTTTTTAGAGATTCTTGAAATACCATTTGATAAAAAGTGTGACCAAGGTTGCATTGTATGTGGCTGAAGCTGCACCTTATGTGCTGCTGCTGTTTGCCTTTGTTCATCTGAGACTGAGATAAACAGTTTGAAGCTCTGAGAAAGGGAAAAAAAAATTTTTTTTTTTGGCTAGTGGTTAAGAAATGTATCAGTGCTCCTTTGTTGAAATAAAGATCTAATTAAGTTTTTTAAATGGTTCTCAAAATAGTTTTAAATTCTGTTCTTATTTTATTCTGAGAACATGGCTATTGAATTATCTTAATACATACTTTAAGTGGTGTAATACTCACTGTCGAAAACTTGCCTTTATCTTTTTTTTTTTATGTCTTTTTCTACTTTTTCCTCACTTCAAGGCCTAGTAAATGACAAAGACTCAAAAGATTCTATGACAGAAGGAGAAAATCTTGAAGAGGATGAAGAAGAAGAAGAAGGAGGAGCTGAAACAGAGGAACAATCTGGAAATGAAAGTGAAGTGAATGAGCCAGAGGAAGAGGTGATGACTTTTATTTATAGCAAAATAGGTACATTTGTAAGAGTATTTTGATTATATGAGCCAATATTTTCTTTAATGTATAAAATAAGATCTCCTCTTTAGTTTTATTAGAGTACATGTAACTAGTAGTATATGTCTATTATAAAACTGCTGGATTAATTAAGAGGTTTTTTTTTTACAAGTAAGAAAATACTGATCATAGGATTTTAAAAAATTACCATTTTTTTCAGAGCAGTTTTAGGTTCACAGCAAAATTAAGGGGAAGATACAGAGATTTCCCATATGTCACCTGCTCGTACCTACTCACACAACCTTCCCCCATTGTCAACATCCCCCACCAAAGTGGTACATTTGTTACAACTGATGAACCTTATAGCAACACATCGTGATCACCCTAAGTCCATTATTTACATTACAGTTGACTCTTGGTGTTGTACTTTGTATGGGTTTAGGTAAAAGTATAATGACATGTATCCATCATTATGGTTAGGATTTTTATTTAATAAGCAATTTGAAGACAAAAAATTGTTTGATCTGCTATGTATCTTTTTTCTTTTTAAAAAATTTTATTTATTTAATTATGGCTGCGTTGGGTCTTTGTTGCTGTGCGCAGGTTTTCTCTAGTTGCAGCGAGCGGGGGCTACTCTTTGTTGCGGTGCGCGGGCTTCTCGTTGCGGTGGCTTCTCTTGTTGTGGAGCATGGGCTCTAGGCACACGGGCTTCAGTAGTTGTGGCTTGCGGGCTCTAGGGCGCAGGCCCAGTAGTTGTGGCGCACGGGCTTAGTTGCTCCGTGGCATGTGGGATCTTCCTGGACCAGGGCTCGAACCCGTGTCCCCTGCATTGGCAGACAGATTCTTAACCACTGCGCCACTGGGAAAGTCCCGATCTGCTATGCATCTTAATCTCACTTTTGTTTTTTTGGCCACACCGTGCAGCATGTGAGATCTAAGTTCCCCAACCAGGGATTGAACCTGTGCCCCCTGTGGTGGGAGCACAGAGTCTTAACCACTGGGTCACCAGGAAGTACCCTTAATCTCACTTTTGAGTGTGGACTTTTTAACCTATAGATTTTATGAAAAAATTATGGACTAGATGTTAATAACTTTGCTTTTTCCCAGATCTGATAGTATAGGAAATCTGAAAATCATCATGTACCATAATCATCAGCGTGCCCTTTTGTTTTTACAACTCTGTTAGGCCAAACCATATGAAATGACTGTTCTACCATTTCGGACCTACCAAAATGTATTTTCACATATGATTCAACCTAATAGTCTTAATTTGTTCCTTTTTTCTTCTAAAGCTGCTTAAGTTTCAAAAATTCCACCTAAAACAATAGAGTATCTGGGGTTTGCTTCATAACCTGGAAGTAGACTGGGCAATGAGTTAGGGATATACAAGAAGCTATAACCTGACCATTAGTTAATAATTGTTCAGTTGTGTAATGGGTAAGGGTTCCTTATGCTATTCTGTCTACATTAATATATATTTAAATTAGAAAGTTAAGAAAATGAAAAGCAGGATGAATAAGAATAACAATAAAATACTGATGAATATAAAATTTAAACCATGGAATTAGCACTTTTTCACTTTGTAAGCTTATAATTATGATATCATGTGTATGGTTTCTTTGTGACTCTTGGGTTCTAAAAGCATTTAGGAGAGTGTGATAATTTAGAAGTGTGATTTTAATTAAATATTTTAAAAGTTTAAATTTATAATCAATATTTAAATGTTTTGTGGAAATTGGATTTATTAAATTTTTAAGTTTTGATTTACTTGAGTAAATAGAATACAAATGTTTAGAGGATATGGGTTGTTTAATGTATAAAGGAATGTAAATTATTTAAGGCATTCATAAGAGAGATTCATAAACTGGATTTTTAAAAAGCTTCATTTAGTGTGAAAGAAAAATGACCCATAGGGACTTCCCTAGTGGCGCAGTGGTTAAGAATCCGCCTGCCAGTGCAGGGGACATGGGTTTGAGCCCTGGTCCGGGAAGATCCCACATGCCGAGGAGCAGCTAAGCCCATGCGCCCCAACTACTGAGCCTGTGCTCTAGAGCCCGCGAGCCGGAACTGCTGAGCCCGTGCTCTAGAGCCCGCGAGCCAGAACTGCTGAGCCCGCATGCCACAACTACTGAAGCCCATGTGCCTAGAGCCTGTGCTCTGCAACAAGAGATGCTACTGCAATGAGAAGCCTGTGCACCATAACGCTCACTGCAACTAGTGAAAGTCCACGTGCAGCAATGAAGCCCCAACACAGCCAAAAATAAATTAATTAATTAATTTTGAAAAATGACCAATAATTTAAGGTAATTAAGATTTTCTATAGTTAGAAGTAGAAATCCCTGTCTTTTTTTTTTTTTTTAGCCCTGAAGGTCTGTAACTATTAATGAACATTTCGTATGATTTGACTGCATAGCAAGTAGCTTTGCTGTTAGTTAAAAATGAATTATTGTGTAAAAGGCAGCATAAATAATAATGTATGGTTTTTATAATTGGTTAGCATTTATAGGCAGTAGAAATACACCTTTGTGTTGTTATTTTGCTACCACTTTTTCCCCCAGTTTTATTGAGATATAATTGATATAACATTGTATTAGTTTAAGGTGTACATATAACATAATGATTTGATATATATATAGAGAGAGAGAGAGAGAGAGAGAGAAATGATTACCATAATAAGCTTAGTTAACATCCATCACCTCACGTAGTTATAAATGTTTCTTTTGTGTGTGTGATGAGAACTTTTAAGATTTACTCTTAGCAAATTTCAAATATACAATACAGTATTGCCAGCACTTTCTCTTTCCAACCTGACCACTCCCCTAAAGTAGATATAAATAAATTGATAAAAATTTAGAACTGGAATATGTTTCTATAATTGATTTCTATGTAAGAGATGGACATTACTATATTCCTTTTTTTAAAAAAAGAAAAATAATTAATTAATTAATTCTTGGCCTTGTTGCATCTTCGTTGCTACATGCAGGCTTTCTCTAGTTGTGGCGAGCGAGGGCTACTCTTTGTTGCGGTGTGTGGGCTTCTCATTACAGTGGCTTCTCTTGTGGAGCATGGGCTGTAGGCATGTGGGCTTCAGTAGTTGTGGCACACGGGCTCAGTAGTTGTGACACATGGGCTTAGTTGCTCTGCGGCACGTGGGATCTTCCCGGACCAGGGCTCGAACCCGTGTCCCTGCACTGGCAGGCAGATTCTTCACCACTGCACCACCAGGGAAGTCCCTATATTGCTTTTTTAAAAAATGAGTTTGTTGTAGAAACATTCAATTATATAATTTAAATTGGCTTATTAAGTACTTTATAACAACAAAAGGAAATGAGAGAGTATTTCCATTTTGTGTTTTTAGACTAATCTTATGGCTGTCTTTGCATTTTGCTACTGCACTAATCAGATAAAGAATCTAATAAATTAAACATCCTCAGTAAATATGACATTGAAGAGTGACTCATTTTCCTATAAATTTCTCATTTGAATAGTTGTATTATATTTTCTCCTCTAAACGCATTTTCTCCTTTTCAGGAGTGAACTTTATAATTTTTAAAATTGTATCATTTTAACTATTTCTTTTCCAGTTGCAAAGTGGATATTATACATAATATATGTGTGTTTCCTAAGTGGAAAAACAAAATGTTCAATAGGATGACTCATGAACCTTGTCTGGGAGGAGAATTGAAAGGAATGGTTGGTTTACTTTAAGGAAATGGAGTTGGAATTGTTTGCTCTCCCACCCCAGACCATCCTTTCCCACCAGTACCCTCCAAACATAGGGAGGAGAACATTTTTTTTTTTTTTTTTGGTGGTATGCGGGCCTCTCACTGTTGTGGCCTCTCCCGTTGCGGAGCACAGGCTCCGGACGCGCAGGCTCAGCGGCCATGGCTCATGGGCCCAGCCGCTCCGCGGCATGTGGGATCTTCCCGGACCGGGACACAAACCCGTGTCCCCTGCATCGGCAGGCGGACTCTCAACCACTGCGCCACCAGGGAAGCCCACATTTTTAAAGAGAGAAGATGGGTCGATTATAAAGTAGTAAGAACAATGTAGGATATTCTGTAAATATTTGCCTCGACTGAGAAAGAACAGGGCTGGAGTGGAACTCTTCAGGAAAGTTGTACTCTTCCTTTCCATCTTGGTCCACAACTCTTCCAAGCTCCATATGGCCTTTTGAAGTTATTCTTAGCACGTAACAACCAGAATATTTTCTTCTCAGTATCAGCTGGGTAAATTAAAAGTAACTTTAAAGATGAAGTAAATGTTCTGCTGCTAAAATTCTAATTTTCTGCAGCATTTTAGAGAAAGTACAAGATTTATTATTGTAATAGCAATAATATTTATTGAGCATGGTCATTGTGTTCATATTACCATTTCTCTTGGCACCCTATGAATTAGGTGATAAATAAGGCACAGATACGTTTATTATTTGCCCCAGGTCCTAGCAAGCCAGCATTTGAACTTGGACAGTTTGACTTGTGCTGTGCTGACCACCTGCTTTCCTTACCAGCTCATGTGATCTGTTGACTTCCTCACCTCACAGGTTATTATGACCATGGGATTAGGACAGGGAGATTTCTTGTTCAGCATTTTAATTTCAAAAGTTAATCGGTTTTATTTTGCCTGAGCAATATAAAAAATGGTGAAAGAAAAGAGTTAATGCGTTTTAGCTTAGTTTTTGAATAGGAAGCATCTTTCAAGTGTTAAGAAATGATTAATTTTTTCCAAGGGCCAATTTAAGAGCATTTCTATTGCAAATTTAAATTTGAATTATAGAATTATGTCAAAAAGGTTAATGCATTTGAAAAAAAAGTTAATGCCTTTCTGTATTTTCCTCAACTATTTGCACTTCAGAAATTCTAGAAGTTTTCAAATGTCTCTATATAAGTAATAATGCACTGTTTGGATTTTTAAAATCAATTTCTGTGTATACTAGAAGTGTTATAACAAATTTAAATCATTTGTTTTCTCTTAGGAATTATTTCTCATTCACTTTATTTCTCTTGGCACAACGAGAAGCAGCTGGGTTTAGTGTAGTCTTTTAAAAAAAACTTTTATGGAACAGAGTGGGAGTGAATTGTGTTGGAAGGATACTCAGATGGAATGCTGCCCCTGTGTGGTTGGGGTTTTTTTGGTTTTGGTTATGGTTATAGTTTTGGTTTTTTTGTGCCTCTTTGAAAATTCACTGGAGTTCTGCCCAATCTTCCGTTTGAAAGGAATTTTGGCTGAGAGAAAAGGATGCTGGGGGGACTGACAGGAGAGGATGGAGAGATGTAGTACTTGAAAGCCACCAGCAAGGGGAGTCAGAATGTCTATCTCCTCTGCTTAATAAAGCACGTGTCCTTGGGCAAGCCACTTAACTTTTCTGAGCCTTAGTTTTTTCACATATAAAAATGAGGACCATAAAGCTTATCCATTCTTCTTCAGAATTAGGTAGAGCAAACAAAATGCTGTGAGAGCACTTTCTAAACTGAGGTGCTTTATACAGTGAGGTGCTTTATAAAATGTAGTGTCATTGCTTTCAAATGGTAACAATGTTAAATTTGAATTGTCAGTTTTCATTGCAGAGTTAGATGGGTATTAAAGAACTACTATGAGAAAATCAGTCTCAAGTTAGGGAGGAGAAAAATAACAAAAGGTTCAGGAAACTCGTTCCTTGTGGAATTCAAGGAAGAGTTTCTACAAAGGATCTTTGTATTACTAGATCAGTGGAAAATGTGAAATGGGTTTTCAGCTACTGGTATGTAGTACATGTTGCCAGCTGACTTCGCCCTACCATTCTAGGCAGACTGCATAAAAGGCTGAAACCAGAGAATAATAAACAATTATACAGAAATTTTAACATCTTTTTAAGGCATGTAAAAGTAGTAATGTTTTTCAAAATGTTTTAATCTTCTATAAATGTTAATTTCAGGAGGGTTCTGATAATGATGACGATG
This sequence comes from Tursiops truncatus, assembly GCF_011762595.2. Lineage (NCBI taxonomy): Eukaryota > Metazoa > Chordata > Mammalia > Artiodactyla > Delphinidae > Tursiops > Tursiops truncatus. The sequence goes on along the minus strand of NC_047035.1, from coordinate 156,396,232 downwards.
AAGGGGAGGAAGAAGAGGAAGAGAATACAGATTACCTCACGGATTCAAATAAGGAGAATGAAACTGATGAAGAAAATACTGTACGTATGGCTGAAAATTCACTTTTTGAAATTGTGCATTATTTTCGTAGTATTTCAATTTTAGCCACTGAAGTTTTAGTTTTTTGTGATAATTGAAATAATGTTTCTTTGGAAATTCATTTTTAAGTTGTTTTCCTATCTAAATACTTTTCTTTATTAACAAGTTCTTTGAATATATAATAATGTTATATTGCTCACTCATTCCTTGAGTTATGTTGAAAAAGTTATCAATACAAAAGGTTCTGCCATACAAAACAGTACAGTTAGAATTTCTGGTCTGAATTCTTGCTTCTATTCTGTTTTTATAAGGAGGTAATGATTAAAGGAGGTGGACTCAAACATGTACCTTGTGTAGAAGATGAGGACTTCATTCAAGCTCTGGATAAAATGATGCTAGAAAATCTTCAGGTATTAACTGTTGCTCTTATCCAAAGTATTCAGTACAAAATACTGCAGCACATTTGATTGTGTTTCCTACCTAAACATTTACTTCTGCAGCAGCTCTTTCTAAGTTAGACAGTTTGAAGCTGCCAATACTTCTGGCATCCCACATCCTGATTTGCCACATTTCTTTGAAAATAGATGGAAAAAATGTAATAATACTTGGAACAGAGTGACTTCATTGTATCACCCTCCGCCTTTTCTCTCTGAAGTCATATCTCTATTTCTAAAACACTTCACTTGCAGTTTGTTTAGGAGTCAAACTGCAGAAGATAAATATTTGGGGAAATTTAATTTAGTAAATTCTTAACTTTGATTTATAATTTGAATAACTTGTATATAAATATCTAGAGGAAATTGGTCATTTGATATTTAAACAAATGTTCATTATTTAATGTATTCATGATATTAAGATACTAGATTTTATAAAAAGCTCCATCTTCCCAGTGATTTAGGTAATTATGTTTTTCTGTAGTTAGAGGGAAAATCCCATGGACTGTTTACTTCAGCCCTATATATAGCTATTGTTTCAACCTTTGGTGACTTGAGAAGAGGGCTTTTGTTGGAATGGTAGGTGAAAGCCCCATGGAGTGTGGGCTCAGTGGGAAACGGAAAAGGAGGAAGTGAAAATACTGGATACAGGTAGAGCTGACTTGAGACGTTTTCTAGAAAGGGAAAAGAAATGGGGATGTAGCTAGAGAAGGTCAGAGTTAAAACAGGAGGGTTATTTTTAAGATAGAGGATGTTATGGAGTAGATGCCGATGGAATAATCCTTTAGAGAAGAAATACTGGATTTTACTTTCATTGATGATAGTAAGGTCAGAAGCTATGATAATGTATAAATTAGCAGTACAGGCCAATTTGCTTCTTCCTACGTATATTAAGATTTCTTCATACATCTAGAAAACTCTTACTTTATGAAACAAACCTCATATTCATGTCATTTAGGAGCACATATCATCAAATAAAACATAATCATTATAATCCCTTTGACGAGGTAGTAAACAGTTTACTCCTTAAAGAAGTTTTTCCTATCTTACATGAGTCAGTAGCGATTTACTCATTCATTCGTCTAGCAAGTATTTATTGGGCCTACTGTGTGACTAGCACTGTTCAGGCTTAGTATAAAGTAGTAAATAAAAACAGACCTGGTTCCTGCTCTCAGGGAATGTACTTTTATGGGGGAGGTAGATACTTAACCACAAATATGTAATTTCAAATTATAAGTGCTAAGGAACTAAAAGGACGCTTTGGTAGAGAGTAAAGGAAGGGCCTTCTTTAGATAAGATGATCAGAGAAAGCGTCTCTGAGAGCATGACTTTTAGACAAGACAGGTACAGAGGAGTCATCTGGGTGAAAAATTAGGGTAACGTGAAAACAGTGTGTCAGAGGTCCTGAAGCAGAAAAGAACTTGTGTTTGAAAAACTTAAAAAAGGCCAGTATTAATAGAACACGGTCTGTGGGTGGATCACAGCATGAGAACAGGTAATTGGGAGTGGCCTGGTCCTTTAAGGAGCTGGTTTAGACTGGAATAGGACTGAAAGCAGGGAGACTAACCAGGGGGGTGGTTAGAAGGCTGTGGTGGTAACCCAGGTGAGAGATGATGGCCATCTGTCTAGGGGAGTGGCAGGGCACACGGACAGAAGTCTGGATTTGAAAGCTGTTTAGGAGGTAGAATGAACTGGATTTATTTGGTGCTTGATTAGATAAGCGGTGTGTGGGGCCCAAGGAGTCAAAGACGACACTCAAGTCTTTTAGCTTTGAGGCCACTGGCTGGTCTCTGACAGGAAACGGGAGAGTGAGCCCAAGTTCCACTTGTTAAGTTTGAGGAGCCTGTGAGGTGTCGGTGGGAATGTCTGGAAATCAGAAGAGAAACACAAACGGAGCAGTTGTTAGAGCATATTTAAAGCCATGGCAATAACTGACTCACCCAGATGTAGAGTGTGGAGACAGAAGAGGAGCAGGTTCAGGTTCAGCTCCCTCCTCCTCCCTGAGGAGCCCAACATTTAGAAATAAGGTAGAAAAGCTGAGGAAGTCAGAGGAATGGGAGCTTTTGATGTGGTCCAGTGATCGTTGCTTATTGAGCACTCTTGAAGAAGTGATCTGGAAGGATGTGAGGATGTGATCAGAGAGGAGGAAACTTTGAATTCACATTTTTGCATTTGTGTTTATGTACTGGAGAAAACGTCATCCTCTGTTAGGCACTGATTTTAAATCATTATCAAATACCCCAAACAAACAGTTGTACAGATGTCTTCCTTTTGCTAAAAATCATAGGAAGATGCAGTATCGTGAAGACATTGACTCTTCATGAATCAGATCCTTAAATTTCATGCAGTCCTAATTCTGTCCCATGGGGGGCCTTTGGGGATGGGGTAGGGGTTGGGGGAGAGAAGAACAGGGACATGAATGCAGCGTGAACTTAACAAAATTATTCCTAAAAGCATCTGTAAGAACAAACAGAAAAGCTAGGAGACTTGTAGAAAATGAAGGGTGAGTTGAGATACAAGATATACATACAGTTATAGGTTGTTGCAGGAATAGATAGATTAATCAAACAGAGGAGAGTCCAGAATAGACCTCAGAACATGGCAGTTTAATCATGATGAAGTTAACATTTCACATCAGTTGAGGGAAAATGGTGTATTCAACAAATGGTCAATAAAAATAAAGCTGGATTTCTGTTTTATTTCCACACCAGAATTAATTGCAAATCTCTCAAAAAATCTTAATCATTGTGAAGACTGTTGAGCACTGCATTAAGACTTTACATTTATTCTTCATACAGTGCTGTTGATGCTGTTCATATTCCCATGTTTCACTTAAAGAAATAGGCTTGGAAAGACAAAAAAACTTGCTTAAGGTGAAAGGGTAGTGAGTGGTGTAGTCTCTTATCAACCATTTGTTGCATTACTTTCCAGCACAGAATGCCATAAAAACCTTTAAGAAATAACAAACCGGGGCGGGAGGTGGGGGGGGGAGTCTATAGCCAACACAACACAAGTCAGTATCTCTACTATACCAAAGAGATCGTACAAACTAATGAGAAAAGATGAATGACTCATTTTGTTGTTGTTGAAAAGAATATGCAAAATCGTGCTAAAGCTCACTGACAATCAAAAGATAAGCAAACTAAGAAGGGCCTTTTTATCAGATCATCAGATATTAAGATTTAAAAAGTGACCGTATCTATTGTGGTTAAGTGTGGGCAAACATCTATATGTGGTAAGGGTAAATGAGTCCATTGTTTTTTAGAGAAAATTTGGTAAACCTGTCAGATGGGCATGCCATTTGATCTAAAAATGTACCCTTAATAATAGTCTCTCAAGTGCATGAAGTTAAATATAATGTCACAAAGATGTGACATTGTAATAGAAAAAAAGTCTAAGCTGTCTATCAACAGAGGACCAATAAAATAAATAAGACACACCCCTATAATTAGCTCTGTATATATTCAACTAGATGCCCAAGATATTGAATCAAAAAGAAGAAAAACATGTATGTTTAGTATAGAATAATATGCATCATGGTTGCTCCTGTTTATATGTGTATGTAGTATATGTTTATATATGTATATATATGCAAGAAAAAAATCTGGAAGGACATGACCCATTGTTAATAGGAGTCGGGCTGAGGGAGGTAACTGGAGGGATTGGTATGGACGTACTTGGTTATATATATATATATTTTTTTTTTTTTTTAATTAATTAATTTAGTTTTCGCTGTGTTAGGTCTTTGCTGTGCACAGGCTTTCTTTAGTTGCAGTGAGCGGGGGCTACTCTTCGTTGCGGCGCGTGGGCTTCTCATTGCAGTGGCTTCTCGTTGTGGAGCACTGGCTGTAGGCGTGCGGGCTTCAGTAGTTTCGGCACGCAGGCTCAGTAGCTGTGGCTTGCGGGCTCTAGAGCGCAGGCTCTGTAGTTGTGGTGCACAGGCTTATTTGCTCTGCGGCATGTGCGATCTTCCCAGACCAGGGCTCGAACCCATTTTCCCCTGCCTGGCAGGTGGATTCTTAACCACTGCGCCACCAGGGAAGCCCGGTAATATATTTTTGTATTGAAATAGTTTATGAAAAGAGCATGTTAATTTTGTAATCAGGAAAGAAAGGTAATTTACAAATCAAGATTCATCTAACATGATTCTTTCAAATTTTAAGTATTGATAAAAAGTCTTGATAAATCTTATGAACCTGGGAGAACTTTAAGCAAATTCTAAGAAATTGGAACTTAGAAATCAAAACAATAAAACCAGGCTTCCCTGGTGGCGCAGTGGTTGAGAGTCTGCCTGCTGATGCAGGGGACACGGGTTCGTGCCCCGGTCCGGGAAGATCCCACATGCCACAGAGCGGCTGGGCCCATGAGCCGTGGCCGCTGAGCCTGCACATCCGGAGCCTGTGCTCCGCAACGGGAGAGGCCACAGCAGTGAGAGGCCTGCGTACCGCAAAAAAAACAAAACAAAACAATAAAACCTTACACCTTTATTACCATTTTGCTTGATTTGCAAGTCTCTTGCATATATGGCACCTATATCAAGAGACTATTTACATAGCAGTTAAGCAGTTTTAACACCTTCATGGCCTTTCGGCATTACCTTCTTAGCTTTGAAGAGTCATGTTCCGCTCTTTTCTCATTCGTGCTCCATTCATCAGACTTAGAAAATTATTTGCAGTTCCCTAAATGCACCTGCTGTTTCACATCCTTGCTTTTGCACCTATTCTTCCCCTGCCTAAATTCCCTCCATATCCCCCAAATTGCTCTTTTACCATCTGCTTGGAAGAAGTCATGTGAAGTCTTAATGTTCTCAAATGTCCCATTTTCGTTCGACCTTTTGTGAAATCTCAGCACCCACCCACTCTCAGCTAGGCCTGTGTGGTCACTCCATCCCCAACACACATTATATACAACCCAGATGAATCGTAATTAATTTATTTCTCTCTCTTACTTAACAAGTTTATGAGCTCTTTGAGGGTAGAGACTATCTTTTTAATATTAGTATCTCCAAGCCTAACATGTAAGTCATTGGTGAAGGGTTGTTTAAATAATTGGTTGATAAATCCAGTGTGAATGCTAAAAGTAATTGATATTAATAAGCAAGAAGTTAATCTGAACGTTAATTGATTCCATTCACTCTTAAATATTAATTGGGCACCTGCTGTGTGTGAAGCACCACCACAGAATGCCAGGGAAAGGGTTTAGTGATGAACCCCATCAGTCAGGTGGGACGTCTCATGGATAAGCAGGCAGTTATGGCCTATGATAACTACAGAGGAACATGTGTGCCATGAGTGTGAATGATGAACCCCATCAGTCAGGTGGGACGTCTCATGGATAAGCAGGCAGTTATGGCCTATGATAACTACAGAGGAACATGTGTGCCATGAGTGTGAATGAGTGTGAACATGTGTGCCATGAGTGTGAACATATGGCCTATGATAACTACAGAGGAACATGTGTGCCATGACAAGTGCACTCAAGGAACAGGGAAACAGTAGAACCTACAGCATTGTTTGAGCTTGCGAGAGGCTGGAGCCATCAATAGGAGCCAAATCATATGGTTCTTCCAAGGCGTGTGTAAGGGTTTGGAGGTGGGGGATGGCTCTGTGGTTTCAGAAAGACGACTTGGCCCTAGTGTTTGCTCTAAGAAATATAGCACTGAAGGAATTGTTTGCAATGTATTGGGTTATTTACATTTTTTCATTTCTGTCTTTAAGCAACGAAGTGGCGAATCTGTTAAAGTGCACCAACTTGATGTTGCCATTCCCTTGCATCTCAAAAGCCAGCTGAGGAAAGGGCCCCCACTCGGTGGTGGGGAGGGAGAGACAGAGTCTGCAGATACGATGCCATTTGTCATGTTAACCAGAAAAGGCAATAAACAGCAGGTAAGAATCTGTCCACCGTGTATTCACAGTTGGTTGTTAGTTATCAAGTGTAAGCAGTAACTTTGTTTTATAGGTTCTAAATTATCTTTTGCTTACAAGGGGAAAGACTGGAAACATTTAAAGTATTCAGTGATAGGGACTTCCCTGGTGGTCCAGAGGTAAAGAATCTGCCTTGCAGTGCAGGGGACGCGTGTTCGATCCCTGGTCGGGGAACTAAGATCCCACATGCTGCGGAGCAACTAAGCCCGAGCGCCTCAACTAGAGAGCCTGCGTGCTGCGAACTACAGAGCCCATGTGCTCTGGAGCCCGCACGCCACAACTACAGAGCCCACGAGCCCTGGAGCCTGTGCGCCACAACCAGAAAAGAGAAAAAATCCGTATGCCACGACTAGAGAGAAGCCTGTGTGCCACAACAAAAGATCCTGCATGCCTCAACGAAGATCCTGCGTGCCGCAACGAAGACCCGACGCAGCCAGATAAATAAAATAAAATTTAAATCATATGTATTTGTTAGAAGATGTAAATACCTTGACTTTCAGTAGAAGGGTTTCATGTGTAAGCTCAGGGTGGGAAAGGAAAGGAGGGTGAGGGCAGATAATCTCAAGAAAATGCTGACTTGCCAAGATTTCTCTTGGGAAAAAAACAAAAATCATTGTTTTCTGACCCCTAATCCTTCTCCTCCATTCTCCTTAAATTACCTCTTCCTTCTTTCCCTTATCGCACAGATGGCCCTCAAAATCATTTCCCCAACTACTAAGCTATCACTTTGATTCATACATTCACTCATCAAATATTGTCTACTATGTGCCAAATACCATCCTAAGTGTGAGGCTACAGTGATGAACAAGATGCAGCCCCTGGCCTCGTGAATGCACAACCCAGATGAGGGAGAGAGACAGCATAATATATTTGCAGATAGTGAAAAGTGCCCTGAAGAAAATAGAGCCTGGCTCTCAGACACAACTCTAGGATACATCATATATTACCAGTTCTGTAAAAAAAAATTCCACACTTTAATATTTCTGAAGGCAAGCCACCTCTTAGAGTTGGTGCACTCTTGGGATAATTGACAGCATTTTTTTCTGTTTTAGTGGTATGTAAAATAATGGTACATCTTATAATTAATGGAAGTGTCTATGAAATACAGTGGCTACCACAGCTTATCACAGACAAGTTCAGCACCTGGCTCCCCCATTCATTTAAATAGTAATTTACCAGATACTTATTGTTGACTTGCCACATACCAGGTACTGTTCCATGTGCAGAAATGCAGGAGTCAACCATGTCCCTCCTCTCTTGGGAGCTTTCATTCCAGTATTGAGAGGCAGCAATAAAGAAGTAATGTCAGGTTGGAGACAGTGCTGTGTTGGAAGATAAAGCAAGATAAGAGGATAGAAGAGACCGGGTGGGGAGGAGGCTACGAGAGGGAGACAGCTGCTGCGGGGGTGACCGGAGAAGACCTGGAATGAGGTGTTCTCTGTGAGGGCAGGGATGTTCTGTTTCCTCCCTCCTAGCACAGCCTCCAGGAGATGATGCCTACCTTAATTTTTTATCTCTGCTTTGGTCAGGTAATTTCTTGTTACTCAAAAGATCAAAGTTGTACAGTATACCATTATTTTGCTATACTGCAAATAAATCTTGAGATATGAAAACTGAATACCAGTTAGGATCACAGAATGGAGGGCTGGGAACAGGGTTTCCATCATGAGTCATGTTTAAATAGTTAACTTTGACTTCGATTCCGAGCACTGCTGTATCTTTTTCAGACACTGTCTTCCTAATTCCTTTCTAGTCAATAGGACTTTCCTCCGTCGCAGGTTCTAGGGTTATCAAGTTTTTAGGAAATTTCCCCCGCTTTCTCACCCTCAGGCCAGAGATGAGCCCTCACATTTCCCCTTTCCCTCATCCTCCACCCAGTCCCTAGAAAAATAAGGGTTTGTTTTTGATCAAGACCCTAAACTTGGTGTTGGAGTGAGATCTTTGTAAAATTGCTCTTCTCAGCACTTGGAACTGCTAGTTCACCATGGTTACCAGGATTTTCAAAGCCCAGAGTTTTTGCTTTTTTCTTTTCTAGGAATGACTTAGTACTCTGAGTAGACTTTTCTATTTCAGTCATCACATTTTAGGTCTGATTCATTTTCTTTTTCTTTAAAACCTCTCAGCTTCCCCTTTCCACTCCCTCGCTCTCCCCTCATCACCAGATTTCTTGGCACAAAAAGGAAGTTGTGTTTTTTTTTTTAATTGTGAAGGGCAGTACGTGGCAACATCAGTTCGGTAGGCCTTGGTTCCTATTCCCGTACAGCTCCTGAACATTTGTACTACATTGGCACACTTCTTGAGCCTTGATTTTTCTTATTTAAAAGGAGCCTTAGGAATATCTTTCTGTGAAAATCAAATTACACAACAGTAAATAATCAGTTTTCTTCATTCGTCCCTCCCTTTTCTGAGGCACACATGAAAATTCAGTATACCTGTGAATTTGCACACCCCATTTGATCTTTTCAGAACGTGTAGGCATAAACTTAAAACCTACCTTCAGAAACTTTGGAGCTTTGAAAGGTAAATTCATTTCAGCTGTCCGGAATTCTAAATTGTATGGGTCAACATAGGACCATATGTCTGTGTTTTAGAAGAAATATTTTTGGTTCAAAGTGGATAGATTATATAGTGTGTAACCTATATAGCTTCAGAATGAGGAGTGAAGTCCTTATTTCTTAAAATGTGAAATTTTGTTTAAGGAAACATTTTTATTGAACTTTATTTTTAAAATGTTAGCAAATATGAAATGAGAGCTCAGAGTACTTGGTTATTAAGTAAATTTTCAACTCATAAACATTATTTGGAATTTTGGAAAATGTTCAATTTTAGGAACATTATTTGAAGAAACATCACTGTTATTTTGTGGTCTGAAAAAGAAAGTATATTTTGTTCTGATTTTTATTTCTTTATTTGACTTTTGGGTGTTGGCCCTTCTGGTGCAATGGTTTTTTTAGAAATGTGAAATGTGTAGCTTTATAGGAATCTTTAGTTTTTAAGTGAAAGATCTCTTTGTGCACCAGATTTGTGCCCAGAAATAACTTTCTTCTGTAGTCAGTAGGAAAAGAAAAATTTGCACCAATGAAGTAAGTAGTTGAAAAGAAAGGATAATACTGTTGATAGTTTCTTTCTATATCTAAATGTCTATGAATTAGAATAATGAAATAAAATGTTTTGATCATTAAAGCAAAAGTTTTAATGTAATAGAGCCATTATGTAATGTTTTAAAGAACTTTTTGATTGTTTTAAACAAATGCACAATATATTTATTATAGTTCAGTCCTTGTTAACAGTCCTGAAACAGGGACATCCTGCTAAAAACAAACCATTCCGTAGATAAGAACTCTCCCCCATAATAGAGAAATAGATCTTATTGGTCAGTTGATTAACTTTTTCTCTTTTCCAGTGTCACAGCTATCTTTGGAATATGAAGGTCTGTTAAGCCTGAACGCGGACTAGACTGTATAGTTCAGGAGGGCAGAACTGATTCCAGAGGGTAGAAATGAAAAGGGTGCAGATTACAGCTTTCTGTATAAAACCTCTTCTGATAGTTAGCCATATGTAATAGGGTCTGTACAGTGGAAAATGATCCCCTGTTGCTTAGATGTGTGCTCCCAAACAGGGTGCAGAAAAGGTTGAACTTGATGGAGGTTGAACTTGATGGCCTTCCACTTCCCATCCAGCCCTAATGGGTTTGTCTCTAGTAGAGTAACACTGTTGTCTGTTTACGTTCTTAGATGATGCTGTCTTTATTGACTTATTAAGGAAGGAAAGATTATTATTTTTCTAAACTCATTTAATTCTACTTACTAATTTATTTGAAATCTTTTTTTCTTTGATTTTCTCAAGCCATTTGTGATTTCTTTATTATTTTTTTTTCTCAGTTTAAGATCCTTAATGTACCCATGTCTTCCCAACTTGCTGCAAATCATTGGAACCAGCAACAGGCAGAACAGGAAGAGAGGATGAGAATGAAAAAGCTCACACTAGATATCAATGAACGGCAAGAACAAGAAGATTATCAAGGTATCAAATCTTTTTCAGGATGGAAGTGGAAATTTGAGCTTTTAAAGTACAGAACATCAAAGCTTTTATTCTGCACCTTTTCATGTCATGTTTGTATATATTTAGCCTGAGAAGTTGATTGTTTTTTATATTCCATTCTGTCTTCATTTTTCTCTCACTTATTTTGTAAAGTAACACTAATGTAATTTTCGTCATATTTTGCTTCCCCCATAATTCAGTTAGGTTCTATACTGTTAGAGCTATGTTTGCAAGTGATATAGTACCAAGTTTTAATTGCCTCATGCTGCCAGTCAACTGTGAGCAAATTATTATTCAACAAATGTCATTTCTTTTGTCTACTTGAGAATCCTGGTCTCGAGGACCCTCTATTCCTTCAGATTTGCGGGCATCAAGTTAGGATTCCAGTTTTATAGAGACATACCCAGCACACTTGGATTAACTGGAACTTTACATATAGAGTCCACTGACACTTCATAAGTCAGCCTTTTGTCATTCCCCTGGCATCCAGATTTTAGAGCCATAACATGGCTGTCTGTATAGTGCTATACTCACCGACTGCTTTTTGTGCAAGAGATTGTTGTATAAATAAATAGTTGGTTTTCTATCTTTTTTTGTTATCAATTAATTTTTTTTTTTGGCCACGCTTCGTGGCATGTGGGGTCTTAGTTCCCCGACCAGGGATCAAACCCGTGCCTCCTACAGTGGAAGCGTGGAGTCTTAACCACTGCACCGCCAGGGAAGTCCCAGGTTTCTATCTTTAAATCCCACTTCTAGAATCTTCTCTTCCAGTTCAGTTGATACCCAATGTTCTTAATAATAAATAATGGTAGATAACACTCAGTGTAAGTGCTTACTGTGGCCGGACACTTATGTACTTTATCAAATCACTTAATCCTCACAACAGTTCTATGAGATAAGTGCTTATTATTATTCCCATTTTACATTTAGGGAAACTGAACCAAAAGTCGCATAGCTAGTATGTGGCAGAGCTGGGATTTGAGCTAATATTATCTGGCTCCAAACACCGTGCTGATAGCTGTTGTACTAAACTGCTTCTTACGCTGTTTCACTGCCTCAGGACACTTAACATCGTGGCCACATTGACTGTAAAGGGAGCTTTGGATGTTAAATGATACTCAAGAGCATGTCTCCTCTCTTGATTGCTCTTCTTGTACTTATTAATCATTTTAGTCCATATAATGGTTATTTTTCTTTAGTCAGCTACCTGACAGGACTAATAAACTTGATCTCCGTAGGGTTTTATTTGCTTCTTGGGAGTACATTTACCAACGTTAAATGCCTTTTCTGTTTTGCTCCTAATTCCAGAAATGCTGCAGTCTCTTGCCCAGCGGCCGGCTCCAGCAAACACCAATCGGGAGCGGCGGCCTCGTTACCAACATCCAAAGGGAGCGCCTAATGCAGATCTAATCTTTAAGACTGGTGGGAGGTAGGACGGTCTCTCTTATTTCTGCCTTAGCTATTTTTCATGGTGTCCATGTGAGCAAATTAGATAGTTGTGGATTATACCTAATGATCAAGGCCCAATGACTAGCAAAATAGAAAAGTGTTTGAGTTGTAGATATTTGAGTAAAGAAAACCTATTTATAAAATTGTTTGTTTGTTTTTTAATCTTAATTTCAGCCACACCAATCTTGGCTTTCACTTTTTCTGAGTGGGCTTCTTCGGATTTTTTAGTTTCCTCTTTTGAGGACTAGTTACAGATTAGTTTGAGAGAAGTCACAGGCTTTTTGTTAGAATCTCTCAAGCCAGTGTTATGTAATCATAGTGTTTACAAAAACTCAAAACCTGTTACTAGACTTTCAGTCATGCAGATTGAGTTTGTTTTGAGGTATTTTGTTTGTTTGTTTTTAAATTATAAAATATCCTGCTGGGATCTATGCCAGTTCTTCTTAAACTTGAGTTGCTTAATGTGAAATAATTAAAACTCTGGAAGGTATTTCATATAGAAGATATTGCCTAAGACCTCACTCATCTTATTTTTAAAGTTGTTGAAAGTTTTGCTGGGATCTGATCTAAAGACCCGTACCTATCAACTTTGTTTTCTGTCTTGTGTTTGGGTTATTATCAAAAGTGACATAGGCTTTGTGCTCTTACTGGTCTTCCTTGGGGTATTTAGACTGAGGCTCTACAGCAGCCCTCAAATGTTGTCACCTTGTTGTTGGAGACAGGCGAGCAGGTGTAGAAAAGAGTGCTGGGGTAGAGAAATGGTCCACTGAGGAGAGTAGTAGCATTGGAGAAAGCACAGATGTTCCAGCCTGTGTCTTCACTCACTAAGTATATTCGTGTTCCTGGTAACATTTTTCTTTGAACTATATGTTCAGACAACTCTAATCAAATTGCAGTTTAGGAAATTGGTTTGTCATTGACAGTTTAGGGATCTGTTTTTTAACAGCTATTGAGTGTAATTTTTTTTTTTTAGAAATGTACGTTACAAATGATGTACAATAGGCATAAGATATTAGGTTATTTTAAATTACCCAACCTTCATTAAAGTCCTTTAATAATACCTTTTATTGTGCTAAGACGTGGAACCGGCTAAGTTAAGAAAGAGGCCATGGAAATTTTAGTTTTCTCCTTTTACATTTTCTTAGAGTAGCTTTAAATATATACCTTTGTGTTCTTGGTAATGTCTGCTTCCTCTTTCTTATCTTGACATTTTTCATCAACTTCACCGGCCATATTGCAGCCTAACATCTCTGAACAGCATTGTTTCTATTAATTCCTAATCCTTTCTCAGTTTAGGTATTGTAACAGTAGCATCGTTTCCTAATTTTTCAATGTTTGGGTGACTTTACAGAATCAATAAATGTGACATTTGCTACATAATTACTATTTGCAGTAGGATTTGCTCCCCTCAGCTTACATTTCATCCAGCACCTTCCATGGGTTCAGTCCTGCACTATGGAAAATTCAGAAGTAGAAGACAGAGCCTTTACTCTAAGGGTTATAGTCCAGTTGAGAAACCAGGTCCAGGTACTTGACAGCTAATTCTTCCCTAGTCATGTATTTATTTAAAAAATCATTGATGGAGAGTCTAAGCACCAAGCATTTCTCAAGGAGTGTGGAATAAAATATGGGAAAGCAGGTGTATCAGCTTAAACATGCTGCTGTAGTTGTGTATATGAACACAGAGATGTGCCTTTCTTAGTTTGCTACCAGTTACTCAGTCGTTTTTCAAAGTTCTTTGTTACCTTTCTGATTTCCTTCCCTCCCTCCAGCCCTGCAGGCAGCCAGACTTGGAACTGGCCACGCTGGCTCTCTCTCACCTCGCACTCACTGTGCATCTGCCTCCCTGCCCCTTCCCTGACACCTTGGCCTTGGCCCGGCCGCCTCAGTGCTCCGTTCAGCCATCTGGGTGGCTGTCTTGGAGCGCTCTGCACATGGGCCCCCCTCTTCTGTCAGCACACTCTCTTCCCGTGACCTCTGCGGCTCTGCTGCCCTTCCTGGTCTTCTTCACTGTCTGCCTCCTCTGCTTGTCTCCTGACTCCGGGGTGGCCTTGCCGCCTCCTGGAAACACCCGTGCCCCTCAGGCTGGTCCTTGGCCCCTCCTCACTTACGCCGAGCGCTCTCGCAGGTGTCCCCTCCTGTGGCTCCATTACCAGCCAGGTCTCCAGCCCAAGCCTCCACTCTGGTTTCTGACCGTGCACCTGCTGTCTTCTGAACAACCACCTAGACGTCTCCCGGGAACTTCAACTTCAGCGTTTCCCCGCCCCATCCTCTCCCCTCCTCTGTTCTCTAGCCCAGTGAACGGAAGCTCTGCCCTCGCAGTTGTCCAAACTAGAAAAGGAGGTTTTGTTTTTGACTCTTCCTCTGCATCAGTCTCTCTGTGTAGTTAATTAACAAATACCCTGATTCTACTGGTAAATGGCTTTCTCACACTGGCCCTGTTTATTCCATCTCCGCCATGGAGATCCTAGATCAAGCTACTGTCACCTCTCATCTGGATTACTGCCTGCAGCCTCCAGATATGCTTCTCAGTCTCCAATTTCAACCCCTTCCAATGCATCCTCTCTGCTCTCCCCACAGTGTTCTTTCTCAAGTGCAAACCTGCCGTCTGACCAGGAGTGAGCTCTTGTGCTTAAACCCTTCAGTGGCTCCTCGTGGCTTGTGGGATAAAAGTCCCAGCTCCTCAGTTGGTTAACACAACCCTGCATGATGGGGGTGCACTCCCCTTACTGGCTTTACCTCTTGCTATTTTTTCCCCTACTTCCACCCAGCTGGCCTTTTAGCTCTTCTAGTTATGCCCTTTTTTGCCTCCCTCTGTTTGGAACCCTTTTGCGCTCTTCCCCGGATGACTCCTGCTCCTCCGTCAGGTCTCCCCTTGAAACTCGGGAGCCTGACCTTGCTGCCCTGACTCACTGTGCTTTCCCAGACCTTGTTGTGCTTCGTCACCTGCTAGCTTGTCTCCATCCCCCAGGAGATTGAAGACTCAGGGCAGACATGAAGCCTTGTCTTGCTTTCCATTATATCTCTTGGTGCCTGGCACATAGTAGATGCCCAGTAAATATTTGTTGAATGGACAGAGGGACTTCAAAAAAAATCTATGCTTAGTCATTTAACAAACTTTCTCCCTGTGTTATGCTCCCTAGCACCCTCATTCCCTTTTGTTTTCCTGATTTTGTGAGACTCCCACCTCTTGAGCTACTTGGCTTTACCTATTTTAAATCTCTTCCTCAAATAATGACTTGGGAAAAAGAAATCCTAACTTGTCCAACACTCTTGAAAATGGCCCTCTGTAAAGTCTTATGGTTTTATAGTCTTCTCAAAGCCAGTGCTCTTAAAATGCAGGTTCAGATGAACATTGTAGAGGAACAAGCAAATGTGTAAAAGTGAGTTTTTGAAGCCTTTCAAGTACCAAATGTTCTTTGCTATTTTTTAAACTTAAGTGAAGAAATGTAGTCACGTGGAAGAACGTTAGGTGATGGGTGGTGTCTTTTGGTAGTTTGGCTCCTCTTTATTTTCTTCTATTTTTAACGCTGGGCCAGACTCAATAGGAACCTGTGCGTCTAGAGCCGTGGTCCTTGGGTGTCTGCGTGCTGAAGTCCTGTAGGAAGAGGCAGAGGGGGGTTCTGTGAGTGAGGTCTGAGAAACTGTTTTCAATTTGACTCTTAACTTGGCTAGTACTTTTTTTAAAAAGATATTAAATTGTTGACATTATATGTCAGATAAAGGGAAATTTACTTGGAAACTGGTTATTAAAGCAGTTTTAAGTTTTTATTACTTGTAGATTTTGATAAGGCTCCCAGACATTAATTATAATGATTTTTATATTTTATAATCAGGATTGAAATAGGGCTGTAAGTTAAAATTTCAGTCCTTCTCCCTGGGCAGGAATGCTCTAAGAAGGAGTAAGCATTTGCTTATAATGAGTTAAAATGGCAGTAGCACTCTAAGTAATACAATTACCAAGGTGTTCTGTAGTGCAGGACAGGGTTGCTTTCTACCCTGTGAGTGTTGAATAAACTGTGAGACTCAGCATCTTTGGCAAGTGTTAATACTAATATGGTTTATATGCTATAAATTTGTGTGGATTATACCAGCGCTCCTCAAACTTTAAAATACCTATTTTAACCATCCTGACTCTTGTTAAACTGCTGGTTCTGATTAGTTTCTAACAAGCTCCCAGGCGATGTCAAAGCTGCTGGAGTGTGGACCACACTCTGAGTAGCAAGGGGTTATAATAAGTGTGTCTTATTTATCAAAGACTGTGAACGCTTTTCCTGTCATTCATTGCGTTTATCTAAAGTATTCTGTTTTAGACCATTGCTTTGTCTTGACATCAGGGGAGAGACTGTTTCTTTCTCTCAGAGAATACTTCTACTGACCTTTTCCCATTCAGTTCAGTTCTGCACGACTTAACGGATGTATCCAGCTGAAGATAGACTTTTCCGTATTTGCATTTTATTCTTTGAAAGTTTCTTGCTAATGCAACTTGCCTTGTGAGAGACAACCTGTATGAGTTTGCTAGAGCTGTCAAAAGAAAGCATGATAAACTTTGTGACTTAAACAACAGAACGGTTTGCCTCACACTTCTGGAGGCCGAAATCCAGGGTCAGGGCCGGGTTGGTTCCTTCTGAGGCTGAGAGGAGAATCCGCTCCAGGCTCCCTCCTGGCTTCTGTGCTTTGCCAGCAATCTTTGGCATCCCCAGGCTTCCACAGCACCGTCTGACCCATGTCTTCATCGTCACGTGGCGTTCTCCCAGGATGTTTGTGTCTGGGTTTCCTCCTGTTACGAGGACACAGTCACACTGGATCAGGGGCCCATCCTACACCAATCTGGCCTCATCTTAACAAATTATATCTGCAGTGACCCTGTCTTCAAATAAGGTCACATTCTGAGGTACTGCGGTTAGACTTCAACATGTGAATTTGGAGGGTACACCGTTCAGCCATGACACAAACCATGAATTTTCAGCATCTTAGAAAGTAGTTAACAGGAGAGCTACTGGGACCACCCCCTTCTGATCAGCATCAGAATTGCTCTTTTTAGTGCCCCTCCGCCCCCTGTTGTTTCTTAGTTCAGTAGGAGTTTGTGTGCTCTTTAAAAAGCACTGACTTGTCTGCAGACATCAGAGAATAGTGGCTGGGGCCTTTTTTAGGGGCCTTTTCTTGCTGGAGGGTCGTCCTCAGTCCTGGTTCTTTAACATTGCCCTGTTTGTGCCTCTAGGAGACGTTGATCCAGCAGCACGTGTCATTTCATTAGGTCCTGTATCTGATGTTGTGGATAGTGGAGTCCTCCAGCAATTGAATGAGAGCAGTGGACACATCTCAGCATGTCGGTCTAGAGAGTTGCGAATCTAAACCTGGGACAGGCTGGGGCCATGAGGCAGAAACAGCAGCCTCTGCCAACACCGGAACAAGCCGACGCTTCCAGATAAGGCAGAAAAGGCCTTTTGTAATGGAAATCACGCGAGGGTTCATCTTCTCTTGAGAATGCAGTCAAAAATGAGATGGTTGACTTGATTCCTGAGCAGTTACACCAAGAAGAGCGTCAGTGAGATGATTGAGCCGAAGAAGAAACGATTGTAATGGTAATGGTATGGGGGAAATGAACTTGAGTTTAAACTTGATTTGAGTTACAGTGTCTCTGAATTGAACATCCCAAGTTGGAAGAAGATACATTTGGGGGCTCCAGGACTATAGTAGCAAAGTATAGAGCAAGCAGTAAAATCTTCTAGTGAAAACTTACATGCAGGACAACAAAATGATGAAAGATATCCAAATACCAGATAATCCACCAGGAAGGCTTTTGTTTAGGAATTTGTTTCAAGAGGAACAAGGGATGAGGGAGAAAAATCAGTTTTACCCATCAGAGTCAGTAATGTAACATTGCCTACTAGGGTAAAAAGAAAATGTGAAGACGATTAGTGTACAAAGCATGTACCCAGATGGCTTAGGGGAGTCTGACACCAGCCTAAGAACAGGGATAGTTGAGCCCATTGTAAGTATCATTGAAAACAGACAGCGAACCAGGCAGATGTCACAGAAGATGGACGAAGGACAGCGAGAAGGGGATCCGGAGATTTTGTTGACCTTCATGGGTTTACAGCCTCTGTCTCTAAACAAAGTATGGAAACAGTAGAGCTTTTATTTTGCTTTTGTTTTTCTTTTGTTTTGTTTTGTTTTCCCCCCACTAAGTAGAAATGAGCATTCTTAGTCTGTTTCTGGCAATCTGTTAATTTATTAGGATAGTTGTCTTTCGTTTGCTTTCCGATAGGCATAGTAAATTTAGTTGAAGAGCACATCTGTATGCTACAACTTGATTACATCTTTTTTTCTAGCTATTTTGCATTTTTTCTTTTACCATGTTTCAGTTTCTGCATGTAGAATTAAATAAGAAACAAAACTTGTAAAGTTGTAACATTTCACATGGAAATGCTGCCCGATCTTCACCAGCTTCAGAAATCTGACCTTTGCCGATGCTGCAATAAAGTGTTGTAATTTAGATTTGGTGTGGTTGTGTTTTATTTGGTTTGGGTTTTGGAAACCTATTAAATGGGTAAATCAGTATCTTCCACGGTCATCACTATTCTTTATAAAATAGTCTCAGAGATGATTTCTTTAGCATTTCACTAGTATTGTTGCTCTCCCTTTAGCATCTGTTACTTGCATTGTTTTCCTGGGTTCCTGAGTTAGTTACCTTTGGGGTCAGTACAAAAAGTAGCCAGTGGAGTCCAATAGAATAAACATTTTTAGAACAGGCTTGAAGCTGGTTATGATGGAAAATGCTGGTACAGCGCAGTCTAGCCTGGGGTGGTGTTTATGATCTTACCCACGTGTGTGCCGCAGGGCTGATAAACGCCTCTGTAAGGCAGGTGGTTCAGAAGGGAATTGCGAGAACCGTCGTTTTCAATTTCTTTCCAGGTGTTTATTCCAAGGCTGGCTGAGACAAATCCAGAAGGCATGAAGGAAGTTTCAAAACTCGACTTAATTCTCTTAACCCTATTTTCCAACCCTCATCGCCATCTTCCTTGCTGACCTGTGTCCTATTTCTTGCTATTCGGTGTTGAGGAGAATGGTTTCCAAGTTTTGTCATGTTTATATTGTTTCCAAGTTTAAATTGTTAGAGGGAACCAGGGGTAATTCTGTTGTGTATCATGCACAAGGCAGAGAATATCTGAAAATCAGCTGTGATAATTCACCTTCATTCACTTTTCATCTTTCATCTGGAATAAACAAGGTCACTAGCAGGTGTAACCATAAAGGAAGTAGACCAAATAAGATGGGGTGCAGCACTGCGCTTTATTCCGTTAGATTTCTGTAGCAGAGATCGGTTACTGGTGACCAAAAGATTAGTGACACGTAAGATAGGTTCTGTTTTAACCACCAAGGAGCTTGCTTATATTTAAAAACATAAATAAGGGGGAAAGCCTGCTGGATTTTGGAGAAGACTGATTCTCATAGCTGGTCAGTCTTTTGGCCTCTTTCCCCCACCTTGTGATCCACCAAAGGTAAGCAAAGATGTGAAAAAACCTGATGTTTGCTGTCAGACTTCTCCCTTTGATCCTTTGATGCCTTTTGGGGGAACAAATAAGCTGAGAAGGCCTCTAGGCAGCCCAGGGGTCACTCTCCCAGTGAGTCTCTGCACTTGCCTACGAGAGCCGCCCAGGCCCTGTGAGCTCATACCCCATAGAGTACCTGACCTGTGTGAGACTCGGGGGCTGGACAGATAGCACACAGCAGCTGAAAGAGCCCAACAAGGAGCCAGACTAGAAAAGGCAAACCATATAAGCAGGACGTGGCAATACCAAAGGGGAGAGCATGGCACAGGACCCCGAGAGACCTGGTTAGGTAGTAATCCTGGAACACGTAGAATGTTAGTCCTGGAAGAAACACTCATTTTGCAGATGGGGAGTCATCCTGAGCAGTGCGGTGACTTAACTTTCAGCGTAGTGAGATCAGTCATTGGCGGTATCAGAATTTTTGTGATTAGCAGAAATAACTTGTTGTAGAAAGGAAATAGGCCCAGAGTGGTGAGGCCAACAGCAAAGAGAGGTGTAGACCTCAGATTTCCTAGTAACTCCAGCCATATCATAGAATATCTTCGGAATACTCATAATGGAAAACCTGGGATAATTTTTTTTTAAGACAAAATATCTTCTTATAAAAGGCAGAGATGAAATGTATCTCAGGTTCCCTTCTAAAATGGTTTTAAAATTTTGTGTGCTTGGACCGGGGTGGGGGGTAAACCTCCAGCTATTCAGAAGCTCTTTCATTTAGTTGCAAATGAAAGAGACCCAATTTGAATTCACTTAAACTCACAGGAGATTATTGTAAGGATCCTAAAGTTTGAAACCAACATGAGAATATTGTTGGGCTTTAAAGATACCTAAATGCAACCAGAATCCTCCGGTGTGTGTGCTTTCTGCTCCTTGTAGTCTGCTCAGGTGTGCCATAACAGCATACCACAAAGCAGCAGCTTAAACAGCAGACACTTATTCCTCACAGTTGTGGAGGCTGGAAGCCCAAGCACGGCTTCTGGTGAGGGTTCTGTTCTTTGGCTTGTAGCCGGCACTCTCACGTGGCCTTTATTCTGCATCCCTGGTGTCTCTTCCTCATAAGGACACCAGTCTTATTGGGTTAGGGCCCCACCCTTCTGACCCCATTTAACCTTAGTTACCTCCTTAAAGGTTCCATCTTCAAATACAGTTACATGGGGGCTTGGGCCTTCAACCTATGAATTTTGAGGCGGTCCATAACACTCATTGTAAACTTGGCTGCCAACAGCTCCTGAGTTTTAAATCTTGCAGCTACAGAAACAACTTGATGGACAGTGCAGCCAAGTCTGCATACCCACAGATCTGCTGGTCCATCCTTGGATCTGTGGTCAAGGAGGCAGGTTCTGTGAAACCATAGCCGCTCAAGCAGGAGCCTTAAGAATTACCTGGGGGGGCGGGCGCTTCCTACACTCAGTTATCCATAATTGGGGTTCTCAGATTTTAAACATGAGGTTTTCCACATAGCTATACATTTATTTCTAAAGTTTGGATTTTAAAGAACTCCAAATGTTTTATCTGTACAACCTCTCATTAAAACATCTCATTCCCTCTGTGTGGCTGGCACCAGGGTATAGCTGCCCCACCTCTGTCTAGTGCTCTTCCCTAGACTTGTTTTGAATGAAAACAGAATGGAGGTGGAATCAATTTTAAAATATTTAGCATGCTATATAAGTAAAATCATGTTTTTGGCATTCTTATTTAAATGCAATTTTTTTTTTAAACCTTTGGACAAAGTATAAGGGACAGTCAGCCATCTTCTGTTATCTCAGTAGAAATTCTTCTTTCCGGAGGAGTAACTTTGGAAATTGTTGGATTATTACTCAAATGTTTGTTTCCTTGGAAGCGGTTCTAGTTTTATAGTTATTGGGGAAAGCATTTCAAATTCTGCTGAGTGTGTGTGTGTATGGTGTACAGGTGCTCATGCTATTACCCTGTCTTTAGTTTCCTATTGATACTGTATAGTCAGTCTGATTAGATTCATGGATTTAAACATTTAGATGAATACTTGGTGACCATGAGAAGGGAAAGATTGATTGACCCCATTCTGTATACCAGGCACTGGGGATACAGAGGTGGGGAAAGAATCACTGCCCCCATGGGACTGATGTTCTAGTAGAGGAGACAGACAAGAAATGTGAAAAATTCCGTGAAATTAAGTGATGGTATCTGTAAAGTGCTTAGCTCATCACGTGGCATATGGGAAGGGTCCATCTGATGGTGGCTAGTGTTACTATGACACCTTTGCATATGCCGTTTCCTTTGCCAGAAATGTCCTCTCCTTACTGCCTGGCTGTGCTACTGGCCTTCCAAGATGTAGTTCAAGCTTCGCCTCCTCTAGGAAACCTTGCTGTCCCCTCATCCCTGATTTAATTTAGATGCTTTCCTTGAGCTTCATCAAAGGGACCTCTGCCTGCCCACCTGCCCCTGGCAGGGGGATGAGGTTAATTGGAGGGTGGTGCTCAGTGACTGTTCTGCAAGAGGCATGCAGAGCCCCTTGATAGGAGTACCAGGCTAGGACTGGGGGACCCTGTGCGGTGCTCAACATGTGCTTCCCCCGAACTATGGGAATTCTCAGGGAATCTGCTCCACCTCAGGAAGTGTGTGTGGCCACGTTCCCAAACACCTCCCCTGCCATGTCTGCAACAGGACTTCCGTGCTCGAAGGTGGGATTTTTTGCCAGGCTTCTCTGAGGGGGCATCGGCAATGGAGAAGAAGCAGACAGAGCAGAACAGGCAGCGGATTTGCAAAGAGAAAGCAGAGTTGTCCTCAGCTTAATCAGGTTGACCACCTGCTTGTGTGTGTAGCAGAAAGGCACTTAGGGCTGGTTCACTATGACTTCTGTGTACATGGGGGCCACTGACTGAACACCGAGCCTAGGAAGGATTGTAAGGAATGGCCCAAATCCCCCAGTAATTTATAATCTTGTTCTAAGCCACGCACAGAATGTGCAGCCTCCCATGTCGGCCCGGGGCCATCATGGCGCTGCCCCTGCCTTGATTCTGGTGAGGTGGGGGGCGCTGGCGGGGGAGCCACACAGAGCGACCCGGGGTTCTGCTCCTGCCACTTCTTGGGTAAGTTTCTTAACCGAAGCCTCACTGATGTCATTTGTGCAATGAGAATCAAATGATGAATTTTCCAGGGTGGTCGTGAACGTAAAGCATTCACTCAACACGTACCACGTGCTTAGGCTGACGTCCCCGTGACACACAAGGCAAATCCTGCTTCTATGGAGTTTCCGTTCTTGGAGGGAGAGACACATAGGAATGAAAAATTAAGAAAAATATCAAAATGAGAGAAGCTGAGATGGATACTGCAATGCCGAAGGCCCTTTTCTGGGATGGGCTTAGCTGTAGGCGCAGGAGGGGGCCTGCGGAAGCCCACGTGAAAGGGCTGATGCAGCAGGAGCAGGAAGGCCTGGCATCCTCGGCCCAAGTCAGGACAACCCAAGGGCCAGTCCAGCTGTCGATAAGCCCACATCACAGCCGCCTTGCCCCTCTGCCCGTGTTGCCGGCTCCCCTCCATGGCAGTTGGTCCCAAGCGTGCTCCCTAATGAACATCGCGTGCTCTAACCTCCTTCCCAGGCTCTGCTTTCCTGAGACCCGACTGCAGCCCAAGTGCTGTGCAGGGAGAGGTGCCATGACTGGTGGCCCCTCGAGATTGACCCCCCCAGATGGCAAGGATCAGCCCCTGGAAGATACACATTCCAGACAAGAGGTCAGAGAGGGAGGGACGAGCATGGCCTGCTTGAGGAATGGAAGGAAAAACCAGTGAGAGGTGGACGCAGAGCTTTGAGAGGCAGGGCCCGTATCAGAGAGGACTTGTAAGCCAGAGGGACACGTGGATTTTCTTCTGGGTGTGATACGATCGATTTGCTCTGACTGTACAGGATCATCTGGCTGCTGAGTGGAGGTCAGATTGTAGGGGCTAAAGTAGAACTGGGGGGACCTGGGAGCAGGGTATGGCCAGGGCCTGGCCAAGAGACGATGGGGTGGTGGCAGAAAGAGGGGGCAGATTTCCCAAGTAGAGGGGAGAGGGTAGGATGTCCTGGCCTGCACGGTTGTGGTGGTGGGGCCTGGGAGGGAGGGACGGAGGGAGTGGGTGCAGCCCGTCCCCAGGTGCTGTCATTCACGGAGCGGGAGCTGCCGGCAGGCTCCCACCCGTCTCCCTTCGAGGGTTTGCATGATGTTTTCACAGGCTGCCAGGGAAAACGGCCACTGCCAAATGCACCTGGTTTCTGGAGACTTCCTTGTCTGCAGGTGGGCAGGCAAAGGTCTCGGCCAGAGAGCTGAGACCGTGACGTTGCCCTGGGCAAGTGGAGGGGGGCCCCGGGGCCTCTTCTCCAGGAGTGCTGTCCAGCTGTGCTTTTGGAGTGCAGGCCCTGGGCCTGGGCCGGGTGAGGAGCAAGGGGACCCTCCCACCGGCCCCGTGCACACTGGTGGGACGGGGCCGACTGTAAACGGTTGTCTTTCTGTTCTGCCTGACCTGGATTTTCCTTTCCTTTTTTTTTTTTAAATCTGACTTTTGTTTGTTTGCTTTGCATTGTTTCTGAGAGACTCTAGAGAGAGACCCAAGGCACCCGGGCTGGTGGCTGCACACCCAGGTCAGGCTGGGACTGCCCGGCCGCAGCCTCCCCTTGGCCCTCCCAGAGGCCCGGGCCTCCTTCTGCAAACCCCCAGCTTCCCGAAGCCTCAGCACCAGGCAGACCTCACCCACCCGGGGCCTCTCTTTCCCTCCTCTTTACCACCCCCTGCTGTAGGAACTGGGAGGCGCCATTGGCCCACACGGCCCCCCTCAGGAGGAAGCCATCTGGTCACTCCCTCGGGAGCGGCGGAGGGTGGGAGAGAAGATCTGTGTATTTAGGTCCCTAGAGCCAGCAACGTGTGACTTTGGTGTCTTCCATGGTCCACTGGGGTTTCTGCACCAGCTCCCATGGTGTTCCGTGCCTGCTGCTCTAACCTGCAAACAAGCACAGAGAGCCAGTGCATGAAAGCCAGGTCACCCTGGGTGTTACGGGGAGAGGAATTCTAAAATAACTACAGAATCCCTAATCCCATTTTACTTTTTAAAAACTTTTTATCTAGAAATAATTACAGACTCACCAGAGGTTGCAAAAATAGTCGAGCCCTGCAAACCCTGGGTCCAGCTTCCCCCAGGGGTGACATCTTATATGATGATAGTACAATATCAAAACCAGGAAACCGACATTGGTTCAATACTGGTAACTAGACTATAGACGTCATTCAGTTTCCACAAGTTTTTACACATGCACGTGTGTGTGTGTGTGTTTCTACAGAATGGGATTCCATGTGTAGATTTGTGTAACTCCACCACTATCAAGATACAGAAATGTTCCAGCACCACAAAGGAACTCCTTCCTGTGTGCTACTCCTTGACCCCTGGTGTATTAGTGTTCTTCAGAGAAACAGAACCAAAAGGATAAAAAGAGATGAATATGGGGATATTTTATAATAGGAGTAGGCTCATGTAATTATGGAGGCCAAGATATCTCACGGTCTGCCATCTGCAAACTGGAGAAGCAGGAAAGTCAGTTCTTCAGTTCATCCCAAGTCTGAAGCCCTGAGACTCACTCTTGAGTCAGAAGGCGAGAACCAGGGGCACCCATGTCTGGGGTCAAGAGAAGATGGACGTCCCAGCTCGAGCAGAGAGAGCAGGAGCCCCTTCATCCACCCTGTTCTCTTCACGCCCTCAGTGGACTGGCAGATGCCCACCCACATGCGTGAGGAGGATCTTTACTCAGTCCACTGACTCAAATGTTCATCTCTTCTGGAGACACCCTCACAGACACACCCAGAAATAATGTCACACCAACAACCTGGGCATCCCGTAGCCCAGTCAAGGTGACACATAAAATTAGTCATCACACCTGGAAATAACTAACCTGGTTTCATCTGTATAGTTTTGTCATTTTGAGAGTGTTATGTAAATGAAACTGCACAGTATGGATCGATGATGGATTTATGATGCCCTTGAGATCCATCCAAGTCGGTGCATGTGGTTCCTTCTTATTGATGAATGGTACCCCAGTGTATGGATGTCCCAGAGTTTAACCACTTACCCACTAAAGGACATTTGGGTTGTTCCCAGTTTGAGGCTATTCTGAATAAATCTTCTATGAATACTTCTGTACAAGTTTTTAAAAAATTTTGGTAAAATACACATAAAATTTACCACTGTAACCATTTTTAAGTGTATAATTTAGCATGTGTATAGGTTTTTGTATGGATGTAAGTTTTCACTTCTCTGGGATAAATGCCTAAGAGTATAATTGCTGGATCATGTGGTAAGTGCATGTTTAGTTTTTTAAGAAACAACTGCCAAACTATTTTCTGGAGTGACTATACGATTGTCTGTTCCCACCAGCAATGTAGGGGAGATCCAGTTGCTCCACACTGCTGCCAGCATTTGGTCTTATCACTGTTTGTTTTTTTTTTTATTTTACCTGCTATAATCAGTGTGTACTGGTATCTCCTTGTTACGATTTGCGTTTCCCTAATGGTTAATGATGGTAAGCACCTTTTTATGTGCTTGTTTGCCATTCATAGATCCTCTTTGGTGAAATGTCTGTTCATGTCTTCTGCCTTTCTAATTTAATTAGAAGCAGGGCCAAACGTTTGTGTATTTATTGCATTTGTGTTTTCGAGTTTTGAGAATTCTTTAAATTCTTTTACAGATTCCAGATATAAGTCAGATATGTGGTTTCCAAATAATTTTTCCCAATCTGTAGCATGCCTTCCATCCTTTTAAAGGGGTCTTTTGCTCAGCAAAAGTTTCAAATTTTGATGAAGTCCAACTTATCTTTTTTTTCCATAAATGATTCTTTTGTTATCATGTCTGATTACTCTTTGTCTAGCCCTAGATATCAAAGATTTTATGTTGTCCTTCTTTCCTAAAAGTTTAATTGTTGTATGTTTTACATTAGGTCCATGATCCATTTTGAGTTAATTTTGGTGTAAGGTGTGAGGTTTAGGATTTTTTTTAGCCTATGCATGATCAATTGCTCCAGTGCCGTTTGTTGGAGAGGCTGTCATTCTCTATTGGGTAGCTTTTGCACCTTTGTCAAGAAAACCACAGAACCTACCGCGTGGGTCTATTTCTGGGTTCTCTCTTCTGTTCCATTGATCTCTGGGTCTGTCACTTCACTAATACCACACTGTATTACTGTTTGGTGAGCTCTGTGGTAAGCCTTGATATCAGGTAGAGTGATTTCCACCCACTTTATTCTTTGTCAAGCTTCTTAGCTGATCTAGTTCCTCTGCATATAAATTTTAGAATAAGCTTGTCTTTGTCTACAAAAATATCTTGCTGGGATTTCCATAGGAATTGGCATTATTATTTTTGAGCTACTGTGAATAGAATTGTTTTCATAATACCATTTTCAGATTGTTTATTGCTAATATCTAGAAACGCAGTCTATTTTTTTTACACTGGTCTGGTATCCTGTGATGTTGTTTGACCCAATTAGTTCTAGTAGCTGTTTAGTGGATTCCTTAGGATTTTCCTTATACAGGATCATGTCATCTGCAAATACAGTTTGACTTCTTGCTTTCCAATCTGGATGTGTTTTCTTTTTCTTACCTGATTGCACTGTCTAGAATCTCCGATACAGTAACCAGTAGAAGTGGTGGGAGCGGACATCCTTGCCTCGTCTTAGGAGAAAGCATTCTGTTTTTAACTGTGTAATATAATACAGAGAGCACCACATACTGGCCAAGTACCAGAGTCCTGAGAAGGGGGGGTGGGGGGTGGGTGAGGACATCTGCTTCCCGAGGAGACGGGTTGGGAGGAAGATGAGCTCACCGAGGTCAGGAGGTCTGTGAGTTTGTCCCGACATTCCAGTACGGGAACTGACAGCTGAAGAGGACGGACTCAGCACTGCTGATGCTGTTGCAGGCTTAGCTATGCTTCCCTGACAAGGTCGACCTCCTCTCCCTCCCCACCACGCCCGGGAATGAGACAGCCAGATGGCCTCTAAGGGTCCTGTGCCCTCACAGGCTGCATCTCACTCCCCGTCACTCCAGGGGGGCAGGGGCAGGCAAACTGAGAGGCTCCCAAATGTTCCAGGGAAGAAAGGTAGGACCAAGCACCTGAAACTCTTGCCCCAGTGGGGATCCTGTGGACCTTCTTCCCCTATTAGGAACCTGACCTTCATTAATCCATTCACTTATTTAATGCATTTGTCTGATACCTGCTAGGTGCAAGGCATCTTTTGAGTCGTGGCATGGGATGAAATAGACTAGCAAGGTCCTTATTCACCAGACACTTATAATTTACAACAGAGGGATGAGTCTCAAATGCTTATACTTTAGAAACAATGTGATCCCTGGGACGGGAGAGGCATAAACAAGTGCTATGGTCTTTCGGAGAAAGGAAACTGTGTGTGTGTGTGTGTGTGTGTGTTGGGAGGTGTGGTTAGGGCAAGTGGGATGGGGGTTGTTACCAGTAGGGGGGGCATAGGCAAGCTGAACCCTAAATGATGTAAAGAATTTTGACAGATGACTGGCAGCAGCTTTGGGGACACCCTAGAGCTGAAAACTCTCATATGCGCATGACTCGCCTGAGGGCTTGTGAAAATTCCGATTCTGATTCCGTGGGTCTGGGAAAAGACTTGAGAGTTCTGACAAGCTCTCAGGTGAGGCTGATGCGCGGGTCAGAGGGTCACCCTGAGTCGCAAGAGTGTAGAGAACGTCTGATATGATTTGGCTGGAGAACAGTGGGAGGGAAGGAGAGCAGAACTGGAAAAGTAGGTGGGGGCCAGATTCCAGGCTGAGGAGTTTGAACTGTATTTGGCAGGCAGTGCACAACCTCTGAAGGTATTTGGGTCATGAAATGAACCAAGCTGGCTGTTAGGAAGATTAGCCCGGAAATTACTCAGTGGAGAGATGGAGCGGGGGCAACTAGAGGGACAGTGATTTGTCATATGCCCATGTATCCAGCCACCCACCCACCCGTCCATCTATCCACCCATCTACGCATCTACCCAACATCTGTCTGCCATCTGCTTACATTTGTTAGACGCATATTATTCTCCAGACCCTGGGGAAGGATGGAGAAGGCCCAGTTTTCCCCTGCAGGGATCCCAGAGCCCAGTGGGATTGATGAACCTGTGTTATGTGTGCAGGTGCTATGGGAGCACAGAAGAAGTGGGTGGGTGAGGGGCTTCATGAGGAGGGGACCCTTGACAGCTTTTGAAGAGCAGTGGGAGTTACTTGGATAAAGAAGAGTCCAGTTGGACTCTCCCGGTTAGAGGGAGCCACTCAAGCAAAAGCCGGAGGTGGGCAGCATGTGGTGCTTGTGTTTCACGGCTGTGAGCCTGGGGCTGATGGGGTGTGGTGTTCAGCCGGCGGAGGCTCCAGAGGTGCAGTGGGGTCCCTGGCCACCAAATAATAGGGACTAGCTTTGGTTATGATGGGACTAGTTCTGAGATGGCTCTCAGAACTGATCGGAAGGTTGAAGAACCAGCTTAGGCAGGTACCCAAGGTCAGGCTGTGTCTCCCCACCTCTCTGAGGATTGTCTCCCAATGGATAGGGTGTGGTCAGCCACAGCACAGGGCCCACTCTCGGAGGCCGTAACCGTTACTGGAGTCTGTGGATGCTTATGTTCCCAGGCACCGTGCTCAGAGCTTTCTTTACACAGGCCAGTAGCCCTGGGAGGGGTCCCCTCGGTAAGGACAAGGAAACAAGGCTTGAAGAGGTTGGTGGCTTGCCTGAGGTCACCCAGCTAATGGGGCCTGGATGAAGCCAAGTCGGCTGCTCTCCAGAGCCCAGAGCTGTAACCCACCGAGCAGGAGAGGGAAATGGAAGGGCCAGCCCAGTGGGGACCACCCGGGGCTCTGGTGATGTGGGGAGCTGACCACGACCTCCACCAGGAGGCAGAAGAGGGGGTGCTGGGGGTGTCACTGTGACGGGGTAGAGGAGAGGGTGCTAAATGGGGCCTGCAGGAGGCGGGGAGATGCTGCAGTGGCTGCTCAGGCTCCAGGGGTGCGAGAGGTGCTCCAGATGGCACCAAACTGAACTGGAGTCCACTTGCCTGGGGTGCAGCAGAGCCAGTCTTCACCACTGGGTTGTGGTGAAGGAAAGTACAGCCTTTATGTCAAGACTCCAAACATGGAGAACAGGCAGCTCACGCTCAGAAGACCTGAACTCCCTGATGGCTTTCAGGGGAGGGGTTTTAAAGGTGACGTTTGGGGTGAGGGTTGCGGCTCGTGGACTTTCTTCTGATTGGTTGGTGGTGGGGTAACAGAGTGATGGTTCAGGAATCTTAATCATCAACCTTCTGATTCCAGCCAGTATGGGGTCTGCATGTTGGGGGGGGGGCGCTGGGTGTGTCTTAGTTTCTGCAGAACAACTTGAAGATGTGCATCAGATTGTTATGTGTATCCCTTGAGGAGGAACTAGGACTCTGTTTCATAGCTGAACTCTTGTCATTACTTTTCTTGCTTATCTGCTTTTCCTTTGTTTCTGCATTCCCTCACTTCCCTAATTAGTAACTGCTTGAGTTTGCTCTTTGGAACTCAGGGAAGGCCTAGGAGACCAAAGCCTTTTTCTACAAACAAGAAACGGGGACATGGAGGGGTTTTTGTACCTAGGAGGGCTCCACAGGGTCCTGCTCAGTTTCACAGAGAGGTCTCAGGGCTGCGGGAGCCAGAGGCCTGGCTTTAGAGCACTGTGGCCGGCTGTGGACCAAGGGAGTGTTACTTAAGATCGTAACCAGAGGATGGGTGTCTGTTAGCCAAAGGCCTTGGTTGCCTCTTTGGGCCAAAAGACGCAATCAGCAAGGTTGGGAAGGAGGTCACCAGACAGACATGGCAGTAGTGCTCGGCATAGAGGTGACCTGGAGGTGGGGATGAGGGATAGAAAAGACACCAGGAGAGGGATACTGCCAAATGAAGTCACCACCCCTACACAGACACACACACACACACATGCACTCTCTCTCTCTCCCCCTCTCTCTCTGATACCCCATCCCTTCAGCTCCTCATGGGCCCTGAGGAACCCTCTGAGGTCTGGAGGCCTTTACTAGCGAAGAGATTGGGGTGGTGTCTGGGGGCAGGTGAAAGATGGCAAAGATCTACTCCTGAAAGAACGCTGTGGAAGCAGAAACTCACTGCCAGAGATGACATCGAAGACAGAGCCCCCGTAACCCCCAGAGGCAGGGACTGGGAGTTGCTGAGTTTCCCACTGGGGTTGCAGCCATCTTACTGACTCCAGGATGGCAGAGGGGAAGAGCCTGTCTGCCTGGGCTGCCATAAACAAGTCCCACAGACATTTGTTTCTCACAGTTCTGGAGGCTGGAAGTCTAGGGTCAAGATGTCGGCGGGGCCGGGCCCTGGTGAGGCCTCTCTCCTCGGCTTGCAGTCAGCCACCCTCTCATGGACTTTCCTGTGTGCATTTGTGGGAGTGGGAAAGGGTGCTCTAGTGTCTCTTCTTCTTCTTATAGGGATCCCAGCCCTGTTGGATCAGGGCCCCATGCTAACAACCTCATTTCACCTTGGTTACCTCCTTCAAGGCCCTATCTTCAAATAAGGTCACATTGGGGGTTATTTGGGGCCTCAACACATGAATTTAAGGGGACATAAATCATTTGTAAGAGAGCCTAAGAGACCCTCTGGTCCAGCCCCCTCATTTTAACCGATGAGGACACTGAGGCTCAGAGAGGTTAAGTGGTTTGCTTAAGGTCACACAGTTGGCTGGCAGCATAGCCAGGACCGGAAGTCAGGCCCATCATCTTCCAGATGTGTGGGGGAAGGGACAGTGTCTTCTAGCTGTTGAGGGTGTGTGGTGAGGCCTGCGGAGGCGTGCCCTCCGGTACCAGCCCTCTGTTTATGTGAGACAGGAGCAGAGGGGAATAGGCCCACCCAAAACCAGAAGGATTTAGCTCGGACCTCAGAAAGGCTTCCTGTTTGAAAAAGTGGGGAGTCACTGCCAAGTATGGCCAGTGGCAGTTATGGGGCTTCTTCCTCTGAAAGTGGCGGAAAGGTGGGCAGAGGGGCAGGGGGATGGACTTATAACTGCTTCAACCTCCTCCTAGACTTAGGATTCTTTGATGACAATTAGGGAACTACTCAACAGGAACCACATGAATCCGAAAGTCTTGCCAGGAGGAAATAGTCACCGAAAAAAATCACCCTCTGCATACCTTTGGCCCAGCAGCCCGACCTTGGGGGTGAGGGCAGGGCCTGGGCCCTTGCAGGGCTGTTTACCTTGGTTAGGCAATGCAGATAAGTGGCCTTGTTTGTGTTTGCAGACGGGGCCAGCATTTGGGTGGGCAAGGTCAGGCCAGAGTGACAGGAGCTGTGGGAAGCCGGCTGGGCTCAAGGTCGGGCTGAGGCTGAGGCTAGGGCTGGGGGAGGGGAGGAGCGGCCGCAGCCCAGCTGAGAGGCCCATCATCCTCTCCCTGTCCGCCCTCTGCTCTCCTGGCCTGCTTGCTCTGTGTCAATTCCCTCTCTCTCTCTTAATCTCTCCACAACCCACCCTTGATAACAACGTTCTGTACTGACCCAGACCCAAAAGGCTTTTTTTTTTTTTTTTTTTGAGAAAATGATGTCTTCATTGAAAAATGAATTTGGGCAATCCCTTTCAGACCCACAAGTGCCATTTTTAGGAAAATATGGAATTCTGAGACCTGCCCTGTCGGGTAACAAAAAGAGCATTTGCCTCTCTGAGCACTGTCACTCCTGACTTGCGGTGGGAGAACACGGTCTCTGGAGAGGCCTGCTCTTAGTACAGCCTTATTGTGACCTGTGCGCAGTGTTTTCTGGCTCCGTGTGGTAAAGCCGTAGCCCCCTGGAGAAGAAGAGTCAGGAAGGGCATCTGTGGTGGGGTGGAGTTGGGGAGGAGGGGGCTGCTGTCTGCTGCTGAGGTCCCCGCTCGCGCCCAAGCCTGTGCAGCCACAGCTAAACCACATCTTCTCTATAAAGAGGTTCCAAGACTTTTAGAACACACACCTCTTGGTACCTGTCACTGCATTGGGAGAAAGCCATGCTCTGTGGCGCCCCATGCTCCACCCCCCGCCACGTCCTCTATGGACCTGCTGGCCAGCAGAGCAACCGCCGGGCCTGGTGGGGTTGGCTGGCTTTATTTTGGCCGTGCCCACCCTTAGTGGGCAGGGGTGGGGAATGAGGGAGGGAGTGTCACGTCCAGTGATGGTGGGACCCAGGTTTTGGTTCAGTTCCGACTTCAAACACTCGGCCCCACAGCACTGGGAGGCAGCCCTGGGTGGAGACTGTTGATTTGAGAAGAGCGGTCAGTGGGCACATAGCCCTCGTTCCCTGGCACCTGGTTTACTAAAGAAATGAGTGCATTTAAGACCAGAGGGGCCTCTGTGGATGGAGGAAGGCCCTGCTTCCTGCTGAAGCGGCAGAATCTGTTCCCATCCTAGGGCTCTCCTTTAACTGGGGTCAGGGTGCCTCTACGAGCAGGGTGTGACCTCGCCTCGGCCCTCAGGTCCTGTTCTGTGTGTCACTTATATCTCAGGGCTGCTGGGCTGGAGGCTGTAACCCCTTCTGATGAGCTCTTGTAAACTGTTGACCTACATCTACCCAGCTGGGGACAGGATATTTGCATGGTGCCCCTGACCTGGCCAGCTGACCTCGGACGTGGGGATGTAGCCTCACCAGCCTGTGTGTCCCCGGAGCATCCTCATCCCACCTGCAGGGCACTGGGGTGGGGGACAGCAGATGGCAGAAGATGGGTTTTGTGCCCAGTGTTGCCCGGTCACTTTCTGGCTCTGTGACCTTGGACCTTGGCCTCTCTAACCTTCAGCTTCCTCATCCTTCAGCGGAGATAATAAAGGAACTACTGCACAAGTTTGTCACAAGGAGGAATTAAGGTGACCCACGTCCAGACCTTAGCATGGGAGCTCCTGCTGGGTATTGGTCAGAGCGCAGCCCACCTGAGGTGGAATCACGCCCGAGGCCGAGATGCCCGCTGCTTACTCGGCAGTGAAGACAGCGAGTCTGTGTTTGGACGTGAGGGTGTCCAGGCTCAAACTGTACGGCACAGTCTTACCTCCGAGGGACCCTTGTTGGCCCTAAACAACAAACTCAGCTCGAATAAGTGGACTCCGTGCCCTCTCCCGTCACAAACTCAGCCAAGGGGTGTCAGGGAGACCCCCTTCCTTCCCAACAGGCCCAAAGTCATCCTCAGCTGAAAGGGCTTCTGGGGTCCCAGCGATGCACGGGACAGGCTGCTCTAATCTCAGTCTGAGCCCCTTCCTGAGACTCCCGAGAACTGGGTGTGTAGCTGGCAGCCAGTGCAGCAGCCGGAAGTGAAGACGGCGCAGGGAACATTCCGGCAACCCATCCTCTGGGCCCTAAGTGTGAATTTCTAGCCTGGCCTGGAAGTCACCTTTTGGGTGGGTCCGGCCACCCCGTATCAGGGCCTCCTGCTCCCCAAGGGCAGGGCCCTGGGCAGCCCAGAAGCTGAGAATTAATGTGGAGCCAGAGGTGCCTGGAGATTGAAAGGATCTCCCGGGCTGATCAATACTGTGGCCTGAGCTCCCAGCCAGGTCCCAGTGGGTCTTGGTCTCCCTGGGGCTTCCATGCAGCCCTCTCCTGACCAGGGGCTCAGAATGGAATGTTCTGGGGCCAGCAGGTGTGTGACAAATGCTACAAATGCTTGCTCACTGATGTCAGAGGATCAGGGCTGGCCCTGTGCCAGATGTAGAGGTGAAGGCTGACTTTGCTAATCCCAGCTTTCCTCCCTCCTCTTTGTACCTTCTGCTGCCCTTACACATCCTGGGCCTCTCTTCCTTTCTCCTCCTTCCTGACCTTGAAACTTCTCCTCTGGAAAGCGGAGTGCATTTAGACTACAGTGTAAATGACTGGCAGCCCTTCAATGCTCTGCCACCCCCCTTTCTCTCTATCCTTTTAACAAGCTCCACATGGCCTCAGTCTTGGGCTTCTGAAACTGGGATCATGAATCTCTGGGGATACCTGGTGATGCTCCAGGGGGGCAGACAAAGCCAGAGGATAAGCCGCTGCACCTCCCTGGAACATCCATTTTATTCGACGATGAGAAAACAATTATCTATGAAAGTAAACATAGGTGTGTTATAGAGTAGGAAAAATTTGCCTGGATTTTAAAGACAAAACAGAGTCTACTCTCCATATGCAGTAGTTAAATTTGTTTCCTCAAGGCTCAGAGGAGCATAGTTCCCACCTGATTACTCTAGCCATGGACTGTGGGAACATCCCGTGATGACAAGACAGCCCCTCCCGGTCATTTACCATCTTGTCGACAGGTTGGTAAGTCTTGCTCTACAAGACTTACATGCTTCTCTGTACATTTAAAGAATATTTTTGAGATGAAGTTTAGACTTCGTGTAAGTGTAAAACCCATGTTACCCTTACACAGAGCTTTAAGGGCATCCGCCGGATTGCCCTGTGTTTCTGAGCACGTGTTTACTTAAAGGTTTAAAAGTTTTAAGAAGTACAAACCTGACTGCAACAGGTGTAAAGCTCTGAGCAATCACAGGTGAAAACTGTTCATGAAACCTTGGAGAGCACAGGCTACAAGGACAAAATAAAAGTACAAGGAGCACGAAGGTGGACTTGAGAATATGAAAGAAAAAGGAGAAAGCTTGGAAATTGGGAAAGAGGGCCACTACCAGGAAGTCACACAGAAGAGCTGGACAGGGAGAGTTGGGGGGCTGCGTGAAGGCTCTCGGCTCTGCAGCAGCCCGGACCCTGTCCTCCTTATGCCTCTACCATCTGCCTCACATACGCCCCGCATCTCTAGAGGGGGAAAGTTCCCTAGAGTGCAGCTGTCTCAAAGTCAAAGCCACAGCAGCTGACTTTTGCGAGAATCTGCTTCGTTTTCCAAAGTTTATATTTGCTCTCTGATGACTTTTGCTGCAATGAGATTGCTCTGAAGATTCCCAATATTATAATCAGTCAGTGGATGCTGGAGGAATGAGATGAATCACGCTGATGGTGAGATGGGTGAATGAGGAAATAGACACGGTAGTGTTTTGTTAAGGACTGCTTCCTGGAACCCGGGCAAGGATGGACCTCGCCCTTGGGGGCACTGGCGTCACCCTTTGGAATTCCCTCTCTTTCCTCCTGAAATCCCCTGGTGTCCCAGCGTGCCTCCGTTCAGTGCCCCTCGGCACCCGTGGGCTCCAGGACTGATGGTGATGACATTCCTCGTGATGCCCGAAGGGCTTCCCGGGCTATTGCTCCCCACCCAAACCCTTTGATTCTAGCGTGCACCAGGCACCCTTCCCACCTCCCTCTGTCCTTGGCTGCGTTCTGTCAGTCACGTGGGTGACAATTGGCCACAACACAGCATAAAGGGCAGGAAAGCCCCACAGGCCAGTAAGGCCCTCACAGGCCCATCTCTGGATTGAGAGTTTGTGTTAATTCTCTGGGGGGGCAATTGGGGATAATCATTTGTCTCCCTCCTATATGTAGAGAAGCCAGACCCAGGAAAGCAGAGTACAGAAACGAAGGAGAACACACGTACACAGAGAACCTTCTAGAGATGCAAGACATTCACCGTCAGTGTCCCTTGCTCAGCG
This sequence comes from Tursiops truncatus, assembly GCF_011762595.2. Lineage (NCBI taxonomy): Eukaryota > Metazoa > Chordata > Mammalia > Artiodactyla > Delphinidae > Tursiops > Tursiops truncatus. The sequence goes on along the minus strand of NC_047035.1, from coordinate 156,360,213 downwards.
TGGGAACAGTTTCCTCACCTACACGCATGGGGAAGCGGAGGCCCTGAGAGGTGGAGGAATAGGCTGGTGCTCACAAGGACCAGCCCACCGTGGCTGTCCCGTCCTATCCCATAGGCATGGTGATCTCCGTTTTATAGATGGGAAACCCAGACAGAGAGACACCAGGTAACCCCCCCACAGGCCCAAGCTCATAAATGCTGGAGCCGGAACTGGAGTCTAGGAGTTCTGACTCCAGAGCCCGTATAGTTCACTGCCGTGCTGTACTGCCTTCCAGGCCACAGGACTTTTAAACACAGGACTCCGAGTTGCCACGTCTCTGGCCTCTGCCAAAGGGGTCCTGAATGCCCAGTGTCTGAGGCCACATGGCGCCTCCCTCGTACAGAAGGATGCTCCGAGTGGCTCAGCCAAAAAACAAAGGCAGGGACGCAGCTGCCAGGCATGTGTGCAGCTGTCCCCTCAGCCTGGCCTCCGAGGGCAGCATCCCCGCTGTCCCCAGGCATCTGCCTGGGAAACCTCTATCCAAGCTTAAGGCAGATTGTCTTTTCTAAAGATGACTGCCTTCTTTGATTTGATGTCTCAAGTAGTTTGACTTTAGGGGAAAATGCTGTAAGAATCTCCAGCCTGGTGTCACATCTGTGTTTCTGGAGCCAGCCCACCTGTGCTCTCACATCCCAGCCACGAGACCTTAGCAGCTTTTCTTGTTTCTCCTTCTGAAGGACAAGCCCGGCACTCTGGCGTCCAGCTCCGTCTGGGCCGGGTGCAGTGAGGGAAAGTCGGTCTCGTGGGGCCTGACCCCTCCAGGCACAGACAGGACGGTCTCTCATGGTCAAGGGCCAGAGCGGCGCGGGCAGCCTCTGTCAGACAGCACGTGTGTCTCCTGTCTCCATGCCTGCTTCTTCCAGAGACGCCTCCCCTGAAATAAACGTCTTTGTCTCATTGTCCTTTCGTAGGTAATATCCACCTGTCTCCCGGAGCAGGCTTTTCCTGAGGGATTCCTTCTCCCCTGAACCCTCCCCCATGGGCTGCAGCGGGAGCTCTTCTTGCTGGGAGGACCTTGAAAATGGGCGGAAGTTTCCCCAGCCGTCTGGGTTGAGCCCTGACCATCAAGTGCACGCCTAACTCCTATTATTTTTTTCTTTTCTGCTTTCCATGTGGCAATTTCCTGGTCAGAAAAGGACTCCAGGGTGCAATGCAGGGTCAGAGTGGAAGTGGGGCTCCATGGAAAGGTGCGGGGTGGCCGCCCCGCGCTGTTCTCCCCACTGTCTCTTCCTCCAGCCCCACTCATGGAACGAGCGACCAAAGGCCCATTGCACTACCTGCTCTGTCGCAACCATCTTGTCTGTGAAACGGGGGCAAGAAACCCTTCCAGCCCCCGGGTGAGGGACCAGACTGTCTGATCTCTTGAGTTCCCTGCCATCTCTGAGACCTGCAGTTCTGTGAGACTGATTCATTAGAAACAACCTCACACTTTTACAGAAAAGTGGCAAGTACGGTATAGATATTTTTCCAGAAGCATTAGGGAATAAACTGTTGACATGATGGCCATACCCCTGAATACTTAGGTGTGTATTTTCTACACACAAGGACATTCTCCTCCACCACTACCATCAAATGAAGAAGTCAGTCTGTCCCGTTCCTACCATTCAGTCTTCCCAGTAATGTCCACTGTACCAAAAGGTCCAGTACAGGATCCTGTTTCCCATTTAGTGGTCGCATCTCTTTGATTTCCTTGCCTGGGAGGCGTTCCTCAGTCTTTGATTGATTTACGTGATCTCAATGCTTTTGAGCATCACAGACTCAGTTGTTTATAGAATGTCCCTCAGTTTGAGTTTTCTGGTGTTGCCTCATGCTTAGATTCAGCGTCTAAATCTTGGTAGGAACGGAAGTGTGGTACCTGTTCTCATCGCTGCACGATTTTCCATTTGTTCCATCACTGATGGAACCGACCCCTGATTAAGGTCTGTCTGCCGAGCTTCTCCACTGATGTTAGTTTTCGTTTCTAATTGTTAAGTGTTTTGTGGGGAAATACTTCGAAACTATGTAACCTAACCAGTTACTCATCAAATAATTATGGTTAATAACAGGTAAATATAACTCATTAATGTAATTAATCAGTTAACATACACGTGGACTTGTGGTTTCCTATTTCATCTGGTGGGTTATGACTCATTATTATCATTATTTATCCTGATGCTCAAATCATCCGAGATCTTGTCCACGGGAGCCCGTTCAAGCCGACCTCTGTGTCTTTTTGACATGTCCCCATCGTTCTTTGAGCACTCACTTCCTCACTTTCTGGCACAAGCATATGTTCTAGGCGCATCTTGTGGTTTCCAGTCCCAAGCTCTGGAACTGGCCATTCCTCCCAGGAGCCCTGACGCTTTTTAGTGAAGAATGAATGGTGACAAAGACTCTCCTTGGTCTAACTTACATCATGCTCCTCTGAGCCCTCTGCTCTGGGCTCGACTTTGGGCTTCCCTCTTTGTGCTTGGAGAATCCAGTGTGAGCAAGAACCGTGCCAGGTCAGTTTACCTAAATAGCCCCCCTTGGTATCTAGCCACGCTCACTATGTGATCAAATTCCTCATCCCTAACCTGGTTTCCTATCACCCAGCCTGGCTTCAGCAAGAGTTGTGTTGAGCTGTTGTAGCCTGAACACCCCTGACATTTCCCCTTAGTGATGTTCCGTCCTCTGACCCCCACCCTGCTCCTGGGATATAAGCTCCCACTGGTCCTCGTTGGAGGTGGAGTTGAGTCTGATCATCTCCCACTGTAGGAGCGAGTGGCTCACCTCCCATCTCTAACAAGTGTCATGAGTCATTCTTTCTTTCCCAATGGTGCCTGGGCACCATGTGGACTCGCGGATACTGCAGTGTCCGTGGACTGAGCTCAGGAACCTTTGTGTGTGTAAACACACGTGCATCTGCACGCAGTTACATCTGTGTTTATTCCTGCTTCTGTCGTCACTTGAATACCTCAAGGGCACACCAGTATCTCCGATTCCGACCTGACACCAAAAGGTTCCTTCTGGTTTTCTCAGCACCTTCTCAGATGGGGAGAGAGCTGGCTCCCACTGTCCTTAACATAGCTACCTCCTCGGTCACTCTCACTATGTGACCAGCCTCTCATCATAACACTGCTCCCCCCTGAGGCTTCCACCCCCTCTCTGACTTCCCGCAGGCTCTGAGGCCCTGCGCTGGATCACCTACCCCACAGTGGCCCTCCTTCTTGCCAGCCTTGTGCCCCCTACCCGCACAGATGCCTAGCCTTGTTCAGCCCCACCCTGTGGCTCTTGGATGACATTGTGAGGGAAGGGAGAGCCTTTGGTAGCACAGAACATTCTAGCCGGGGTGACGATTTCTGAGACTTAGAAACCAAAGATGACCCCTCACATGGACTCCCTGGGGACTGAGGCTTTCTGGCTTGGATCACCTGTGACCTCGTCTGTTCCTCTTCACAGGAAGAGTCGTTTACAGCCTTCAGGAGAGAACCTGGTCCTTTCCTCCTTCTGGGCTTCAAGCCACACGCGTGACCTTGAGAGGGTTACATTTTAATGATCCCACCACCTTCAGGTCTGGCAGGAAATTTTCCACATCTTCCCCTTGGCTATTCGTGCTTTTTGAAAGTGGGCCGGTGCCAGCAGCTTCGGGCCTGCATGGCTCAGAGCGGCCCACACACGGGGCCCCACCCAGGGTCCCAGATTCCGGTGCTTCTCTCAGCAGTGGGCTGAGGGGGTGCCGGGTGATTGGGGGGTTTCCCTCAGACCCCCGTGTGGTTTCCTCTCCTGGACTATCATTTCTCTTTCCCAGAAGAGAGACACACAATGTGCCAGTGACAGAAAGAATCCCAGAATCCCTCGCACAGATAATCGGAGACTGACAGCCCCAGAGGTCACCAGGGCAGAGGTCCGTTTACACGAGGCCAACAGAGCTGAAAACCCAGGGCCCCTCCCGGGCATGGCCGCTTTCAAAGCCTGTGCGATTAGTCATCACCATTTCGTAGTCTTTGCCTTAAAGAGGGGCCCCCAGATTGTCTAAGCTGTGGGCCCCACCACCTGGCCCGCCCTGGGTCCAAGGCTACGTGCACCACGACTTCCAGCTCCTGTGAGTCCCAGGGGGTGAGAAAAGACCAGCGCAGGACACTGGGCGGGAAAGCAGTCAGTGTCATGTAGAACAACCCTGCCTGGGCTTGAATCTCAGCTCTGACAGTTACCAGCTGAGGGATTCTGGAAGTTACCTAGCCGTGCTCCAGTGGTACCTGCCTCACCCCACGGGGCTGACGTGAGGATTAAATAAGTTCGTCCATATATATGAACTCTGTCTGCCTATCTATCTACCTACCTATCTATCTGTTTATGAACTCTATCTAACCATCGCATTCATCCATCATCCATCACAACCATCTATCTGTCTATCTGTCTATGAACTCTGTCTGCCTGCCTATCTATCTGTCTGTGAACTCTGCCTGTCTGTCTATCCATCCCATCCATCCATCATCTGTCACAACTATCTATCTATCTGTCTATCTATCTGTCTATCTATCTATCTACCTATCTACTCTATCATCTATCTACACAGAGAGGGGCACAGAGAGAGTCCCCAAACAGCACTCCAATGTATTATCCATCCATTAAGCTCTCTTTATAAAACGCTGCCATGAAAGTCACAAGTCACATGTCCCAAAGCCTGAAGAGCCCTTGATCCTCCCCTTTTGCTTCAAGGCCAAATATTGTTCCCTAACTTCTTTGCCTGATTTAGAGAAGGTTTGAAAGACTCTTAAGGTTTCAGAGCATTTCGATTCTGGAACCATCTGTCCTGCACTGCTCACCCAGAGAGCAGTTTGGCCTCATCCTGCCACACGCAGGGCTCACTGCTGGCGTGTAGTAGGGAGTGGGGAGCAGGAGGCTGCAGCCTGGGCTCTGTGCTGCCTCCTGGCTCTGTGCTCAGGGAAGGGCCAGCCTTCCCCTGTTCCACGGAGGAGAAAATGAGAGCACGGCAGGGCCTGGGAGGGGTTAGCGTTTTTGGCACTTGGGAGGGTTGCTGGCTGGGAAGAAAGTGAGGTGGACATGAACTGGCTTGTGGAAAAAAACGCAAACGCAGCCTCAGAGTCACTGCCCTGGGAATTCCAAGCTGCCTATGGGAGATCGACCATGTGGGGCATTTCACCTCTTTTGCCCCTGGTCCTGCTCACCTCTGCCTTGTTGTCAGAAACCTTGGGGTCAAACGCTTGAATTTCACCTGCATTTACCCTTCTTCTTTCTCAGCCGGCTTGGTGAGACCAAGAGTGAGTAACAGGCACGCGGGCTCGGGTTCCCCTGGGGGAGGCCGGCCTGCCCAGCCCCGGGGGCCTCAGGGCTCAGCCCCCCCCGAACAGAAACTGTCTCTGGGTGCCAGCCCCGCACCTTCCCTTGTCATCCTAGCCCCCCAGCATGTGCCTTCCACTCTCCCCACCACCATCTCCTTCCCTTCTGCTTCCTCCTCCAGTCTGGCTTCTCTGCCCACTAGCCCTTCCTTGCTGACTCCTGCTCCAAACCGAGGTTCTGAGTGCTACCAAACCAAACTTGGGTCTGATCACCCATGCACAGCAAAGCCAACCTACTGACACCGGGTTGTGGGGAAGGAGAGTGCAGCGTTTATTGCAGGCTCCAAGCAAGGAGTCCAGGCAGCTCATGCTCAAAAGGCCCGAACTCCCTGATGGCTTTCGGGGAGCAGTTTTTGAAGACAGGGTGAGGGAGAGGGTTGCGGGTATGTGATCAACTCGTGGACGTTCTTCTGAGTGGTTGGTGGTGAGGTTATCAGGAGTCACCATCATCAACCTTCTGGTTCTATCTGGTCTGAGGTCTATGTGCTTGTAGGCAGCATACATTTAACTTCTTCCACCTGGTGGAGGTTTCAGTATCTGTAAAATTACTCAAAGGATAAGGCTCAGAATATTATCTATAGCCCTTGAGGAAGAACTAAAGGTCCTTGACGTTTGCTAAACTATTATTATTTTGTCTTGCTTGACTCTTTTCCTCTATTTCTGCATTTTCTCACTTCTCTGATTAAATTTATTCTTTGGAACTTGGGGAAGGCCTAGGAGGCTAAAGTTTTTCTACAAACAAGAGGAATGGTGGTGGTGGTGATGGGGGTGTCTGTCCCAGGAAGGCCCCAGAAGGTCCTGCTCAGTTACATGGGGACCAAAAGGGCTACAGGTCTTCACCTGTTATCATTTTCATCCCACATGAGACGCTTTTGAAAATAAAAGGGGATGGTTCCAGTGGGTGAGGCTATGGAGTCACCCTGCCCCAGTGCTGTCACCTCATACCACCCTGACCCAACTGATGCCCTCCCCAGGCCCGTATGGTCTTCCTTCCTTTTACTCCTGGAATACCAGCAACACTTGCTTTCACTCAGCTCAGGCAGACCTCCTGTCTTCCCTGACCTGCTCCTGGTCGTGGGCCACAGCCAGCTTCTCCTGGTTGACTGGACTGACTGTTAGATTTTCAGGAACTTTTTCAGGTCACCTGTCGTCTCCTTTTTTTTAAATTAATTAATTAGTTAATTTATGGCTGTGTTGGGTCTTTGTTGCTGTGCACAGGCTTTCTCTAGTTGCAATGAGTGGGGGCTACTCTTCGTTGTGGTGCGCGGGCTTCTCACCGCAGTGGCTTCTCTCGTTGTGGAGCACAAGCTCTAGGTGCGCGTGCTTCAATAGTTGTGGCACGTGGGCTCGGTAGTTGTGGCTCGTGGGCTCTAGAGCGCAGGCTCAGTAGTTGTGGCGCACGGGCTTAGTTGCTCCACGGCATGTGGGATCTTCCCGGACCAGGGACCAAACCCGTGTCCCCTGCCAATGCAGGTGGATTCTTAACCACTGCGCCACCAGGGAAGTCCTCACCTGTCATCACCTTAAAGTGAAATGATATGAATTTACAATTAAACAAGGTAATAAATACTCTAAATTCATCAGTCCCTGATTACATTACTGTTCTCTATGCTTTTGATGATATTTATGTCCACTTTGTCTGTTTGGTGGGAATACCACAGGCTCAGTGATTCCTTCATTTCTTCCCGACTGTGTCTTCAATGACGTCAGGGTGGTAGCTGGGGATTGTCCATGGTGGGAGTAATTACACCATCCACATTGGCCAGTGCTATACACCAGGGCTGGAATTATTGTTTTGTTGGTTGTCGATACTTCAGAAGGTGATATAAGAAGGAAAATGTTAACAACGCAGATTAAACTTAAAAGCTGATTGTGTCCAGGGACTTCCCTGGTGGTCCAGTGGGTAAGACTCCATGCTCCCAATGCAGGGGGCCTGGGTTAGATTTCTGGTCAGGAAACTAGATCCCGCATGCATGCTGCAACTAAGAGTTTGCATGCCACAACTAAGAAGTCCGCATGCTGCAACTAAGAGTCCACATGCTGCAACTAAGAGTCCACATGCTGCAACTAAAATCCCACATGCCAGAACGAAGATCCTGCATGCCGCAACTAAGACCCTGTGCAGCCAGAAATAAATAAATAATGAATAAATCAATCAATTAATTAATTAAAAAAGAAAAGCTTACTGTGTCCGTAGCCATGACATTTTTGAATAACACAGAAAACGGAGGGACTGTTTCCCAGCATTTGAGAACAGTTATCTGATTCAGCCAAGAAGTTACTCAGATCAAAAAAGGTTTCAGTTTAATAAATATAATTCATATGAAAGTGAGAAGTTGTTTACCAGATCACATATCAGATTTGAGGACCATAAATTTATTGGGGAAAGAGCTGATGGGGATGCAATTCCATTTGTCGAACCATGGTTGAATGCAAGGGCTTGGCAAAAATCAGTGGGTGCGTCCTGTGAGAACCATCTGGCTGTGTGGACTTCACAGTGTGGGGTACAGGCTGACCTCATTTTATTGTGCTTTGCAGATACTGCATTTTTTACAGAATAAAGGTTTGGGGCAACCCTGCCTCGAGCAAGTCTATCGGTGCCATTTTTCCAACAGCATTTGCTCACTTCCTGTCTCTGTGTCACATTTTGGTAATTCTTGCGGTATTTCAAGCATTTTCATTATTATTATATCTGTTCTGGTGGCCTGCGATCAGTGATCTTTGATGTCACTATTGCAGAAGGATTACGACTCACTGAAGGCTCAGATAATGGTTAGCACTTTCTAGCAATACAGTATTTTTTAATTAAGGTATGTGCATTTTTTAAAGACATAACACTATTGCACACTTAGTAGATTACATTATAGTGTAAACATAACTTTTATATGTGCTATATTTTTTGGAAACCGAAAATATCATGTGACTCACTTTATTGGCACATGCGCTTTATTTTGGGGGTCCGGAACCGAACCCGCGATATCTCCGAGGTGAGCCTGTGTTGTGTATTTTAAGCATTATTTGTAAATCATGTGCTAATACATCCTTTACATCACTTAAATTTGTAACAGACACAAATATGTATATGTCAGCAAACACGGTTTTTCAGAGTTGGCCTGGAACCCTCGCCTGCACCGGCTGCCCACCCCTTGCCCAGGCTGGGCCAGGTGCCTCTTTGTTCACCCCACAGTAACCTGTGTGGGACTGTAGCACTGCATCCTTTTGTGCGTCTTGCCTTCTGAACTTCACAAGGACAGGGAGATCTCTGTAGCTCCACACTTGATGCAATGCCTGGCACATATTAGGGGCCCCTCCCGAAATGTGATGACTGAATCCGTGGATTTAATGGTTGAGCAGTGAAGGCACCCTCTGTGCGCTTCCCCCTCCTCGGGAGGGGCTACATTCCTGGCCTCCGCAGTGGGGTGCGGCCCGTGATGAGTCCAGTCGGTGATGCGGTGGAGTGATGTCAGCCACTTTCAGACAAGACCCTCCAGATGTCTCTTCCTTCCCTTCCCGGGGCCCCTGGAGACCAAGTGTTCCTGACTTTGTAGCCATGTGACAAGGAGGGATGCCTGGCCCACAAAGTGACTTTGAGTAAAGAAACTTTTGTTAAGCCACTGAGATCATGGGGTTTATTTGTTACCACAGCACAGCCTAATCTATCCTGACTAATACAATGAGGAAATGGAGATGTGGGAGGTGACTCGGGCCGGGTTGAATAGCTTGTTAGTGGCAGGGCTGGGCCAAGCGCCATTTTCATTTTCACTATACATACTGTTCCCACCCCGTGCAAGGCATTTCTCCCCTCCCAAACGCTTTTTCAGAAATAGTGTGAATCCGAGGTGGGTTTTGTTCAAAGTCCTGTTTCAGAGGATGACTGGTTGGGACCCACTCACAGTGAGGCCCCCAGAGGCAGCCGCCAGCCCAACAGGCACGCCCACCAGGCCTGCTTGTTCATTAGAGGATCAGCCTGTATGGCTGGTGTCGGGGCTTCAGTCTCCATTAACTGTCACTAGCCTGGCTGATGTTTCACCCAAAGCACCTGTCCCCGGCCTGTGATTTACCACTACCCTCTGAATTATCTGGACAGATCTGGTACTTGGATGGAGAGAGAACGAGCTTTAAAAGTGGCTTTCTCAGGGCATAGAACTTGGGCCCTGTATTGGGAAAAACCTCATTTCTTTCGTCCTTTGTTCCCCTCTTTACTTGCACGCTGCTACCACACTCAGCACTTCTGAAACCAGATGTGGCAGGGGGGTTCCCCCGCCAGGCAATTCTCTGTGACGCCAGCTGGGTGTCCTGCAATTTAACTCAATTCTGACACCGTCTACCTGGAGAGGGTGTCAGATCCCACAGGGTAAGGGCTCAGTCCCATGAGGCCCCCCTCTCCTCTATAGATGCCAATCAGAAGTAGTAGGTCCCCAGGTTACCCACGACTTCTGTCTGATTTGGCTACAAACTGGAGGTTCCCATGACCTCTCCCCCCTTGGGTTAGATTATTTACTAGAACAGCTCACAGAACTCAGGGGAGCACTTCCTCTACCAGTTTATTTTATGATAAAGGATACAGATGAACAGTCTGATAAGGAGACACGGAGGGTGAGGTCTGGGAGGGTCCCGAGTGCATGAACTTCTGTCCCCGTGGAGTTGGGGTGTGTCACCCTCCCAGTATGTGGTTGTGCTCATCTGCTTGGAAACTCACCAGCCGCCCAGTGGGATTTTGTGGAGGCTTCTCACGTAGGCATGATCGATTATTAACTCCGTTTCCAGCCCCTCTCCGCTCCCTGGAGAATGGGGGGTGGCGGGTTGCAGGGCGGGGCTGGAAATCCCAAGCTTCTAATCGTGGCTGGGTCCCTCTGGTGACCGGCCCCATCCAGGCGCCCACCCAGAGCCACCTCATTGGAACAAAGGACACTGCCATCACCCGGGAAATCCCAAGTGTTTTAGGAACTCTGTGCCAGGAATTGGGGGCAGAAACCAATATATATATTTCTTCTTATCTCACAGCCCCTGAAGGCCAAGCGGAAGAAACAGGGCTCCCTGTTGATAGCTGGAGAGGCGTCAGCTTCCACAAACATTTATTAAGTGTGGATCGTGTGTCAGGCATCAGGCTATTTAGATAGTAGAGTGAGCGTGTATAATATAACATGTATAGTATAATAGAATATGTTTAGTATTAGTATGGTATTATTACAGCATAGCGTCCTATGTATAGTCTAGATAGTGTAGTAGAATACGTGCCCTAGAGGGGAGTATTAGCATAGCAGAGCATAGTACTCTTTTTGTCTTGTTCCTCCTGTGAGGGCTTGGCAATTTCCTCTTTCTTTGATTGCAAAGCGGGATTCTGGAACCATCTGGTTGAAGACAGAGAGCCCTGAGTGGCTGGGATGATGTGAGGGCTGAGCGCGTTCCTGCCTGGTGATGACAGCGCCTTCACATTCCTCGGCCCTACCCATCCTCCTTGTTAGGTGTTCCGCCCATGCCTTGTGCTTACCTCTCTCCCAAGCACCGTCCTTGGCTTTGTGTGGTTTCTGTCTCCTCAGGAGCAGGGTGTGTGTTGTGCTTTGTTTCTGTGTGGTTGTGTCCCCAATGCCTGGAAAGGTGCCCTGTGTTTGTTGAATGACTGCTAGACCACGAGGCCACATGGGCAGGGACTGCCTCCCCTGCTCTGAGGCCCCGCCTCACACGAGGTTTCATCCCAGTCACTGTGGAGACCCACAGCCCCTCACGGTGCCCTCCCCACCTAACTGCTTTAGTCCCAGCTTGCCTCTGGGTCTTTGCACCGGCAGTGCCCTTGGCCTAGAACACTGTTCCCCTGTAGTCCCGTGAGCCCTGCGTGCCCTTCAGGTCTCAGCTTGACCACCTTCCCTGACTGCTGCCCTCTCCTCTGCCCCTGGCCCCCGGATTTCCACTTTACAATACTGCCTTCTTGCAGTTGTCTTGCTTACTTGTCTGTCTCCTCCCTGGACTGCCAGCTGGGGAAGATGGTACCAGGCGTGCCCTGCTCCCGGCTGTCTCCTCAGCCCCTGGGACAGCATGTAGTAGGTGCTCAAATACTCGTAGGATGAATCAATGGATGGTGACCACGACCAACATGTAACTACTTGATACACTCAAGGGAGACCCCAAAGCCGCGTGGCAAGGATGCAGGAAGTGTGGCCTGGCCCCTCGTCTAGGTGAGGGTTCCTGTGGATCATCTCCCCCGTGGCCACCCTGGGCAGGACCAAGAGAGTGGCCCAAGTCTACTATTCTTTCTGTCTCTCTCCCTCAAACAGGTTTACCTGCTTTCCAAAATTTAAAAGTAACATATACTCACTGGAAGACTTCAGAGCTCATCCGGTCTTTTAATGTTCAAACACCTGTTCAGTGTGAGAGCTGTTAACTGAACACCCACCATGTGCCAGATGCCACACTAGGTACTGGGGATGGTCCCTACCCTCCATGATATCACAGTCCAGCACCTCTTCTGCATCTCTGCTCACTCCCCCATCTGTGCACTTAGAAGACGGAGCCTGTTTTCTGTGTATTAGCCCAGGCCTCTGAATCACATGGAAGCCTTGTTCAAACCGGACTCCTGGGTCCCACCTCCAGAGTTCCTCATTCAGTAGATCTGAGGTGACTCTGCTAATTTGCCTTTCTGACATATTTCCTGGTGATGTTGATTCTGCCAGTCAGGGGACCACACTTTGAGAATCACTGCCGTAGACTATACTGCTCTTACAGTTTTTGGACGTTTTGCACACCCATTATATCATTTAGTCTTTCAAAATCTCTTACCTGAGTACCTTAAGTGCATAGAGCTGGTGAGAGCTGAAGTTGAATCGTAAGCCCAGGTCTTCCTATGGCACGCTGCCCTCACTTAGAGGTACCAGGTGGCATCCGAAGATCCGCACCGCCTTAGGAGTCCTGAGAAGGTAGTGATGGGTCTGGCTGGAGGAAGCAGGGGCTGAGTTTGCAGGGGAAGGCCCCAGGAGGACATTTCTGGGAGGGAGAGAGGGTCTACCATTCCATTCTGGAAGGAGACTGACTGGGAGCAATATGGCCTGAGAGCTGCTTGAGGAAGAGCTACTGGGCCCATCCACCTAGAACATGGAGGAGGGTGGAGGTGATGCTGCAGAGGAAGAGGGGGACACCCTGGGAGCCTCCTGACCTGAGGCAGGTTTAATCGGGGCCTGGATCATTGCACCTGCCTTGTGGAGGCTTCTCTGGAAGCTCTGGCTGGCGAGGCAGGCCACTGCCCTCCTTGGGGTCTGGCTGGGAGTGTGCTGGGCAGGACGGAAAGTCCGAGGGCCCAGCCAGCCCACCAACTCAGAAAAAGCACTTCCTCCTTGGCAGCCTTGTGGCAGCCAAGGGGCCCTGGCCACACAATACCCCAGTATTCCCTGGAGCCTTTCACGCGCTGGGCTGGGCTGGGCACTTCCTCCTCTGGGAGGAGGCCCCGGGGGGTGGTCGGGGAGTCCAGCTCTGAGAGGAGCTCTGCGGGTAGAGGAGAGAAGACGTGGAAAAGTGTGAGCTTGCATGGGGAGTCCTCCCATGTGTATCTAAGCAGGAAGCCAGGCCTGCCCAGCCCTGGAGAAGGAAAATAAACTGGAGACCTATTTTTAGAAAGTGGCAAAACCCTGTTTCTCAATAGGCAGTGGAATTTAAATCTAAAACTAGCTCCTTTACTGAAGTAACCACTGGATTGCATGTAGGAATGGGACCATAGTGAATGGTAGATTCTGAACCAGACTGTGAGGCCAGGACCTGCTCACCCCTCCATGCTGCTGGGCTTGATCAGAGCCATTCTGGAAGTTCTATAGGAATTCCCGTTCCGCCTTTGTGGTGGTGGTTTTGATGGTGATGATGGTGATGATGATAGTGATGATGGTGATGATGATAGTGAGGGTGATGGTGATGATGATGACAGCGATAGTGATGGTGGTGATGGTGATGATGATAGTGATGATGGTGATGATGATGATGATGACAGCGATAGTGATGGTGATGGTGATGGTGATGATGATAGTGATGGTGGTAGTGATGGTGATGATGATGGTGATTATGATGATGATGATAGTGATGATGGTGATGATGATAGTGATGGTGATGGTGATGATGGTGATGGTGATGATAGTGATAGTGATGGTGGTGATGACGATAGTGATGGTGATGATGATGATTGTGATGATGATGATGGTGATGGTGATGATGGTGGTGTGTGGTACTTAACATATGTGGTCTCATTCACTCCTTACAACAACCCTATGAGGTAATTACGGTTCACCCCATTTTCTCCGATGAAGAAAGTGAGGCTCAGAGAGGGAGGTTAAGTCTTACAGCAATTGCAGGGCTGGGTCAGGTCAGGATAATGACAAAGCCTCTGCTCTATGTGAATCCGTCATGAAATCTCAGAATTGGAAGGAGTGCTGCTGAGTGCAGTTCTGGTCGCTTTCCTCTGCAGGGCACTTGCCCCATGTCTGCACACCTCCGCGGAGGCGGGCGCTCATGCTTCTGTGAACCAACCACTCTTTCCGTTTTCAGTCGGCTCCTAATGCTATGAATTCCCCGTGTTGAGTGGAAAGCTCTCGTGGTGTGATCTCTGTGGCCACACAGAGCTATCTACTGTGACAGATCTCAGCTTCTAGGGTCACTCTCACGGGCTCTCTAGTCCCTTCTATTTGTGGGTTTTACACACTCAGCCCTGTCAGCTGTCTCTGCCCCTTGTAAAACATGGCTGGAGTCAGTGTGGAATCTGAATGGTATACTTAGAGCAAAATATACCTTTGAAGGTGGTTCTGATTTCTAGAAATAGCCAGTGGTCTTTAGGAATCAAGACTCTGTGAGGTGGATGATTGAGCTGAGAAAAACTTTTGGTTTAAAAGATCGAATTGGGCAATTATAAAATCTGGCCCAAACTGTCACTAAAAGGATTTATTCCTAGAAGAAATTGACAAAAAAATAAACAATAGCAACATTATTAAATGAAGTGTAGACCCTCCCAAGGCAAGGAGACGCTCAATTCTCTGAGAGCAGGCACATCCCAGTAAAATGTAGACAAAAACTTCAAGAATGCCATTTACAAGTATTGGCAGAAGTGTCATAACTTATGACACGATTGGAGAGAGACCACCAGTTCGTGCTGCAGCTGTGTCCCAACTGCAGTGTGGCTGGGAATTTACGGTGGTGAAATAGTCCAACCCCAGCGGCACCGACGCTTCCCCACTCTGAGCTGGTGGCCTCTTGTGGGGGGCGAGGCCAAGGCCGGTGTGGGCAGCCGCCCTGTCCAGAGCCCCGTGGAGCCAGGTCCTGGACTTTCCCTGAAGCCTGGTTGCCTTTTCAGTAACAAGCATGACTTCAAAGGACTGCCAGGGAGCAGATGGGCAGTTTCACCAGTGAACTCACTCAGCCGTGTGCGTGTGCGTGGGAGTCTTGCGCCTGGGGGTGTTGGAAACCACCCCTGGCAATTCTGGGCTCCAGAACCAAGTCCCGAGGGAGGGAGAAGGAGGAGGGATGCAGCCAAAGGACCTGCTTTGAACTTGATCCCCCAGGGCAGAGGTCACACGTGGTGATTCAAGGCACCCCTGCCCGGCTGGCAGGGAGGCCGGGAGGCCCAGGGACACCACCTGCCTTACTTTCCTCTTTCCATCCTGTGCAGCCCACTGGCATGCTCTTTCCGCCAAGCCTGACTTCCAAACAACACAGGCTTTACCTATGTCTCCTCCCATCCCCAGAGACAAGCCCCGGCCCTCTGGGCTGAAACGTAACGAGAGCACAAATCAGGATGAGCATCGTGAGAGCCGGGCACACGAGGGCAGGCTAGGGAGTGAGGGGAGAATCGCTGAAGGAGCGGAAGAGGACGCTGTTCGGGAGAAGGGAAGGTGGGGCTGGGCGTGTGGACGGCGTTGGCCGGCACAGCTTGGGTGCGGGAAGCAGGGGGTTTGCCGCCCGCACAACTAGGGCGGCCCCCGTGGCCCCCACAAGGCCCTTGTGAAGGGGAGAGGGGCCCGTGGTCACGAGGACTGAGTGATGATATTTAGCACCTCCCGCAGTGTCTGTCACATTCAGTACCACTTGGGACACCTCCAAAGCTTCACAAAAAAAGAAAACGAGTTTCAGGTAACTTGTGCATTTATAAGCACTTTCATTCAGTTCATTTGGCCATTAAGATGGCACTGACAAAACAAAGAGCTTCACAGAGTTTCACAAACACATGGACCGTGAGCTGGGAAGAGCACGGTCACGTGTGGCCCGAGCTCTGGGTTTAGAAACCAAGCCCAGGGAAGGTGAGGCACCTCGGCTGCTACCACGTTACCTGCGTGGACAGTCCTCCCTGCACCTTCCTGCTGTTTGAACTTGTCTTCACAAGACAGAGGTTATTTCTCCCAAATTCAAAATGCTTAGACACTGAATAAACGGTCCAGGAAACGGTTGCACAGTAGAACTAGTTAGAAGCCGAAGAGACGCTTGTAGCACAGCCATCACGGCGACTTGTCAGGGATGTGGTTCCATGAGGAATTATGTAATATCTTTAAAGGCCACAGAGGCCCGAAAGCATCTTTAGTAACAAGGGCAAGCCTCTTAGGCATGTCCCAATACTCAAAGGGAGTCTAGCCGCACAAAAGCGTCAGAGTATGCCAAGGGCAGAAGCCAGCCAGCCACTGAGAAACCCTCGGGCACACACGTGCTCAGAGCTGCCAGCTCCCTGGACACACGGAGTCCCTGTTGACTCAGCCCCACCTCTTAAAGGCATTTCCAGAACTTAGGTTACTACTGCCCTTGGCAGCTCTGCTTCACGCACAAATACTCGGAGGTTGAAGTTTATGAAATGTGACCTGTTTATCAATGACTAAGTTCCATTAACCTCAGCTTCCAAATGTCAATTCTTACCTCTGGCCCTGGTCAGGCCATCGCAGTGGCCGCCTTTACTGGGGGCGGGCAGTGGGGCAGACGTCAGGGTGGGGGGGCGCATCACAGAATCCTGAGCCTAAGCCACCGAGCTAGGGGCTCCCACACCCAGAACGTACACCCGGGAGCTCCTCAAAATGAGGGTGGGTTTACAAAACGTTCCCTGAACTTCAGAAGTCCTGCTCAGCTGGGAAAAGAGCTGGCCTCGAGGATCCTGAAGAAGCAGTGAGAATCAGCAACCTACCCTGAACTCAACCAGGAGACAGGGCGGCTTCCTAGACCCTAGTGTGCCCCCCAAAGCAGGAGGGCTGGTGGGGGCCTATGGCAGACAGATCCAGGGGGTTGCCACGGAATCAGGAGGCAGAGGGCATCCCAGGATCGCAGGATTCCCTGGGCACCCCCCGCTCCTTAGGGCGACTTATGGTTCTCCCCACCCAGGTCAGAGAATACTGGGTTTTTCTGGCGTTAAGGCCCTGCAGGTTGTTTCTGGAAACCACCACGTTACCCCTCTCTTACCTTGTTGTTGAATAGGACGCTCACGCAGCTTAGAGGATAAGACGCGAGGCTGAAGTACATCATTAAGAGCCAGGTTTGTACCTGGTGGGGCAGCCTCCCTGGGCTCCGGGGGTCATCCGTGTGCCCACTAGGACAGTAAGCAGGAGGGAGAGGGAGCCTGCTGGTGACAGCAGTGACTGGCGTTTCTGAAGTCTTACGAATTTGGAATGTGTAGGAAAGAGTTTTATTATATTTTTTTGAGTCAAGAGACATTTTAGAAGGACTGCAACCATCACTCACAAAGGTTTTTATGCTGAAAAGAGCGGGATGGGAGATGCCCTTTGGCCATCATCCTGTCGCCCAGCCTTTTCTCATGCAAACAGGTGGATTTGTTCCCCGACAGCGTTTTTTTTCTTCTAGAGCAGAGGGTGCTTCTGGCCGGGGAGGGCCAGCAGGCACCGGAGAGGACGTGGTCAGCAAGCAGGAGGCACGGGGCGCTCCCTGGCAGGGTCCAGGCAGGGCTCCGACTTTCCCAGGCCTCGGCAGCTGACAGCCCTGCCTTCTCTTTTCTCAGATATTGAAAGCAGGGCCTTTCCAGCGAGTAGATTAGGAAAGGATATGGGAACTTGTTCCCCATACTTTGAAGCAGGGAAAAAGAGCCTTGTTGTGAAGAGAAGAAACAAAACCTGTTTGGTGACTTGTCATTTCAATGAAAACACAAACCTCTCACAGGTGAGCATTCCCCACGCGCCTCCCCTTCCTCCTGGATCACAGGTGGGGGGGGAAGAAAACACTGAAAAACTACCTGTGCTCCTTCAGAGGACGTGTTGACTTGGTGACAAACGTTTCAGAAAAAGTTTCTTGATAAGAGTAAATTGTTTTCATATTTATCTTGTTTTCCTCTCTTCATTCCTCTTGAATAAACAGAAAGAACTGATTTCTTAGATCATCTGCATAAAAAACATAACCATCAAATCCCCTGAAAGGTCAAATTCCTCACAGCCAGAGCTGTGGGAATTCAGTAAAAAAAGAATACCATTCTTTGTATTTTTCTTTTCCATTATGGTTTATTACAGGATGTTGAATATAGTTCCCTGTGCTGTACAGTAGGATCTTGGTGTTTATCCATTCCTTATATACTAGTTTGCATCTGCTAATTGCAAACTCCCAATCCATCCCTCCCCTACCCCACCTCCCCCTGGGCAACCACAAATCTGTTCTCTGTGAGTCTGTTTCTGTTTCATAGATGAATTCATTTGTTTCATATTTCAGATTCCACATATAAGTGATATCATATGGTATATGTCTTTGTCTGACTTACTTAGTATCATAATCTCTAAGTCCATCCATGTTGCTGCAAATGGCATTATTTCAGAGAATACAGTTCTGATTTTTTTTTTTTTTTTTTTTTTTTTTACAAATAAAAAGGTCAATCAATCCTCAGGGTTCCATAAGGCCTGACTTATCAACTCCATGAAGCTCTTCGCGAAAACTTGTTTCAAATGGGGAGCCCACACTGGGAGCTACCCATCAGGAACTCTGAGTAAAGAATCCTGTATTGTTGAAGTCAGGGGGTGGGGGGAAGAGAGCAAGAATGCAGCTCTGGGGGAGCCCTCTGCGTCTTGAGAGACTCAGAGATGCTGGAGGGACACCCACACGTCTGCCTTTTCTCCCCCACAAGCTTTATAAGAGGAGAATGACCCTGGGGAGAGAAAAGCAAAGATCAACATTTCTACCAATTTTGTGAAGATAAGCACGCACGCTAGCCAAATAGAGTAGGAGGAGGGCACTGGACCAGACTCTGTTACCCTGGTAACTGCAGGGCATTACCCTTTGCAGATGAGACTGAGGTTTGGCCATTTGAACATACCTGCCTAAAAGCAGAGGAGAATTTTTTTTCCTGATTTTAAGTATTAAGGTAAAGAGTTTCATCTTTATCTTAACAGAGACTAAAATGGACTGATTTACAAGCATCACTTGAAAAAAAAAACAAACTGAGCACTTAAGATTCATCTTTCCTTTTCGTTACAAGTTTGCTTTGAAATATGGTCCTTAAGATTCCCTTGAAGATGACCCTTTAAGAACGTCCTATCACAGAGTTATTGCAAGGAAACAAATGCCCCTCAGAAAATGAATTTTTTTTGTTAAGGTGATACATACAAAAATAGGTTAGTTCATTAGCAGCTATAATTTGAACCTTGTACAAAATATATGGCTTTAATTACTAGGGTTTTGGGCACAAGAAATGGCCAGAGTAACAGTCAGTATAATTATGAATAAGTAGGTAGAAAAGATTATGAATAAACAGAAGGAAAGGATATAACCATTTAAAAGAAAATACCTGAGAATAAGTATAAAATGCAAAAACAAAGTTGCTTATACTTAAGATAGATCTCTAAATTTATTTTTCAAAAATGCCATTATGAGAACAAATATACTAACATATAGTCAAGTTCACCTTAATCACAATGAAGTCATAGGATAAGAAAAAAAGAAAGAATCCTCAAATACAAGGGATATTTAAAATGTTAGCCATATCAAGATCCTCTATTTTTAAACACTGTGTAACATGGCATCTCGCTATATAAAAAGGAAATAACAGGGCCCAAGAATCCTTTAAACAAATCCAGCATAAACAGGAGTAAAATAAAGACTATTTTTAAGAACGTGTAAAATCAAAGCACCCATTTAAATGAAGACCATCAAGAATCTATGAGATTATTTCAGGAGGACAAGGCTTGGGCGAGACACTAAATACTGTCGTTCTAAGGAAAACATTACAATCATTTTATGTAACTTACAAGGCAAATTAATACTATGGAAAACGTCCTTCACAGCACATTTAGGAGTTTGAGTTTAAATAATACTCAACAGGAAAGAAACAGATTCTGTGACAGTGGCTGAGACATACAACAAAAGGGTGTGACTTTCAAGTGTGGTCCTTCCGGGTCTATTTTAAGAGGTTTTAGACTCCAGCCTGAAATAGTTTTGATAATAATGCTTGTGGCTACAACTCAGCATGTAAGACATTGTCTGGGACAAAACCAGTTCTTTTCATGCTGTGTAACTTAGTTCGCTGTTTTTTCCCTTTTAAATTAATCCTGAGATCTTGCTCACAGAACATGGGGGATGTTAAGAATCTTTTGTTTCCTTCTGTTTACCAGCCACCTTGGAACATGCAAAACTAAAATTAGGTGATAAATTAAAATTAGGTGATAAATGACATCTTTAAAAGCATACTTCACTAACAAAGGAACTCTCTTGCTTAGTTGGAAGCTTATTTGGACTATTTAATTGGGAACAGAACGCGTTGAGGAAAAAGTACTTTGGTTCAACGAAAAGTTATGGAGATGTGTCCTTAAAAGACTTCCTTATTAGGAAGTAACAATTTCTATGTCATTATCTCAATACTGAGATGGCTTGTGTATCAAAAGAATAGGAAGTGCTTGCATCCTGTAGTTATGTAATAGGGTTTTAAGAAGTTTATATATATATGTAATAATGAATGTGTGTGTGCACATCATCTATATCTGTATATAACATATATGTACCTATAAACACATATTATGTACATGTATATACACAGTACACGCTCATATATATATCTCCCAGTAACACAGACTCTGTAGTCTGATGAGACTTATTTTCTTAAAACTACCACCTTTTCCAAACTCAACCTTTCCATTCCACTTCCATAACTCAACGTTACAGTAAATCATACTCTAAAGGCTTCAATTTTCAATTTAAAAAAATCTGGGCAAACCAAATTAGACGAAGAAACAAAGGCATATTTAGGCTAACATACTGTCTTTCACCTTTCAAAAACAAACAAAAAACCAAAACAGTATTTTAAGACACTATGAAAATTGAACAAGCACTTCTTTATTTTCTTGGAAAGGAGGAGACGGTCCCTTTCTTAGAGAAACGAGTATGAGAGATCTAAACTGGCTTTCGTGTCATGCACTTCGGATAAAAGGTTAGATTAGAGACTCAATAACAGAAAATTCAGACCCAATCCCCCTCCTCCTAGATCCAAAAAACATATGGCATTTACAAATCATTGAAACCTGTAGGTGTTCAAGGTTATTCTCCGAGCTCTTGGAAACGGGAAGATGTGGTGCGGGATGCTCTCGTTCGGAAGGATGTCCCAGCTCGGATGCGGGCCAGAGCGGGGTAGACAGTCGGCTGACTCCCGGGCCCCCATCGCTGGTCCTCCACGGGGTTCCGCAGTCCGGGCTTTGGTCTGTGCTGTACGCATGCGCACATCCACGTTCGGCCACACGTACCTGGTCACCCTAACTCCCCCAGCGCCGCCCACTTTCCGTCACAAGTTCTCCTTCAGGAGGCCGAGCTTCCGCAGGGCCTCCCGACGGGCCTCCTCCGTGGAGCCCCGGCCCGAGAACTGGACAGTGATGCCCTGGGGTCTGAACCCCACAGCCCGGGGGAGCGAGCCCGACCGCTTCCTGGCGTCCTGGCCGCAGTCCGGCTGCCGGGGTGCAAGTTTGCTGGGGAGGGCCGGGTCCGGACGGAAGGTGACCGTCTTCCCTGTAGAGACAAAGGGCCCGGGATGGCTCTTGAGGATGTCGTGGAGGCTCTGGAAGCCGTTGGCCATCGGTAAGGGCTGTTCCGTCTGCACGCCTCTGGACTGCTGGCCGCCGTGCGCCCCTGCCCGCGCGGGAACAGCCTCCCGGGCCGGGGCCGGCTGGCTCTGTTCCGGGGAGATGCTTCCCCTCTGCTCGGTGGGCTCGCTCCTCTGGGCCCGGTCCTCCGTCTCCCCCACGGAGAGGAAGGAGACCCCATTGATGTTGGCCAGGACCTGGGCTTTGCGCTCCTGCACGTTGACCGCGGCCTTGGAGATGGTCTTACTGAAGTCCTTCCCCGCGCTGTTGGTCACGCTGATGTTGCTCGGGAAGCGATGGATCTTGGGCGCCGGCTGTGCGGCGTGTCTGTGCCACAGCGAGTGGTCTCCGTGTCGAGGGGCCACGGAAGTCAGCGTCCTCCATCCTGCAGGCCTGCCCTCTTTGGACGGGGATGTGGGCGAGAGCCCTTCGTTCCCTGCCAGCTTCTCAGACATCTTCTGGGCGAGGACGAGCGGAGTGGGGACCGAGCGGGCCAGTTTGGGGTGCTCTGCTGGAGTAGGAGGGGGCTCTCTCCCGGGGTGGGCCAGGGCTGCTGCGGGGACAGGGCTGGGAGGCGGCAGGGGCAGGGCCTCGGGACCTGGGGGGTCTGGAGGGGGAGACTTCTCAGCATCCTCTTTCCTGAGGACAGCAGTGTCTTCCTTTCCAACAGCACCAGCCCCTGAAAAGTAGCAAGGATCCTCATAAGCTACCACCATATGCAGAAATAAATGCATCACGTTTCCTTTTCACTGAATTTACAAAGGTCTCAAAGGGATTCAATACCAATTTCAACGGTACCTCTTGTAAGCTAAACTCCCTCTACCCTATTCCCTGGACTAGCGAAAGAGAACATAGTATATGATTCTCATAATCACCTGACGAGAAAGAATGAATTAGCAGTGGTGAAAGATGTGCAAGCCAGAAACAGTCAGTACCTGGAAGCATATGATGAATGCAAGTTTCTAAGGAGCCATCATCCTGAGACATGTAACAGGAGGAAACAACAGCTTACCTTATGGGGGATTTTACAGAGGGGAAATGGAGGCTGGGAAGTTTGTGGTACCCACCAACCCCTCCCTCAGGTCTCTCTAGATGAAGGATAATTGGATGTTTCACTTTCCTCTAGAAACAGAAATGTTTCCTGACAGCCTCCAGTACAGTTTAATACACCAGCCTATGATTCTTTACTATATCCTAACATACGTGATCACAGATCACCTAACACTTTTCTGCACGAGTATTTATACACCCGTGTCTGCTGCAAAATTGGGAGCTATGTATTATATTTATCTTTATATCCTCAGAATCTCACACGATGCCTGCCACAGAGTGGGCACTTAAAGTTGTTATGAAAACATCATGTTAGAGAACTGATGGGCAAGTGGCTTACCTTCAAAGAAATGTTTTCCTTGGCACAATTATATGATGTGACATTTTTAAGGGATCGGTGGTTCAAATTAATTTTAGAAACTAAACTTCAAAGAAGAAGTGATAAAAAGGGGAAGTTCATATTAAGTCTGTTCTTTGAAGAGATGGCTGCAAACTCAGCCCCATATTTGGAACATATAACCAATAGTATATGAAATTCTGTGTAATACACAGCCTTGTTTACAAAAAATAAAGGGGTGGGGATATATTTCTAGAGGCTTGTGACAAATGGAAGTATTTTGTAGTCAACAGAGCAAAGATATTTTCCATCCTATTTTTCCCTCATCTTTTCCAATTCTTATCCCCTTGTCCACATTTCCAATCAGGAAAAAAAAAATTGGAAGAACGTTTTCTCCTTGTCCATGTCCCTCTGGTTCTATCACAGAACTCAAGGGGCAAAAAGCATACGTCTCCTCTGATGCCACCCTGAATCAAGCAAACTTTACAAAGCAGATGCTGAGCTGAATTTTTGTTCTGATCATTTTTGTTTTCCTGAACCAGCTGACTTTTCAGTTCAAACACTCCCACCTTGGAATAGGGGTATAACCTTGCACAAGAATTGAGATTGAACCTCAAAGGCTAAAGTACAAGTCCTTTGTATATTTTCTTTGTAGAATGGGATTGTTTCCTGAAGCCATTTCCAGTTTTCTTTTTTCTTTTATCCATGTATGCAATGTTTGTTTGCCCAATTAGTCTCATTCTTTATTCTCGCCCTTTTGAAATTTCCCTTCCATGTGTTTTCATCCTAATATGCCATGAAAGCACCTATTTAGTTGGGCAATCAGACCACCAAGAGGATGCTTCTACCCTACAAAAATCTGCTCAGCCCCACGAACTACTATACTGGCTGGAAACACAGAGAACACAACAGAAAGGAGGGCCTCTGTGTCTTGTACCACACGACAAGCCACGTCAGAGGTGGGGGACCTGTTCTCTGGTCCTCACCTGCTGCCTCCGTCACATCCTGAAGGCTCTCGGGTTCCCCGGCTCCAGGGCCCAGCTGCACTAAGTCCACTACGTCCTCTGGCTCGGAGGGACCAGAAGTGCTCTCTTCCAGAGACCGCGGAGAGTGGCACTGAGCATCACCATCACACAGCACCTGTTCCTCAAAGTCGTCTTCCAGGGAATCAATCGTCTCTTCAAAAAACAGGAGGACGTCCTTTTCCTCATGTGTGAGGTACTTCAGGCTCTCATCATCCTGTACAAAAGGTTTGGACATGAGGAATGAAAGCAACAGTGGTTTCACTGAAGGGAAAACACCCCACAACAATGTAGGGATCAATACAGAGCCTGGGGTGGAATTCATGGCATCCTCCAATTTCCCGTCTGGGGAGAGTGCACCATCCAGGCAACCCTGCTGGCGCACCTCTGCCTGTGTGTCCCTCACCATTCGACTTGCATGAGAAAAAAGTTTGTCCAAAAGGTGTAGCGGATTACGGATCTTAGACACTTTTGTTCCTCATGAGTCAATGACAAGAAAGCAATTCTTCAGTACCTCCTTGGAAGAGGTCTTTTCAACTTACTGCTAACAGATGTGCTTGGTTTCCCCGTAATAGCAATGGGGGGATCTTTAGTTAAAGACAGTGGAGTGAACTCACATATTTATCTCCTCTCCCTCCAGAAACCTCACTAAAACAAAAATGGGCTTTATCTGTTTTTAAAGATACACGTCACAAAAACAAATATAGGAAATGAGGTGATAGCAACAACATTTGGGAAGGTAGACAGCAGAAGGACAGGTGGTGACTGACTCAGAGAATCCAAGAAAGGTGAATCTTAGTCAGCAGCTGGGGGTGGGGCCGGAATCAACCTGCTGTGGTGGAGAGCCCTCACGAGGCTCAGCACAGCGTCGGGGAGGTGCTGGGCAGTTCTGGAAGTGTGCCTAAGATGACACTGAAAAGAGCAGAACTGGACGAGAGTCTCTTTCAGAAGCAATCAGGTCACCCAGGCAGAAAACTAGATGTTTAATCTTAAAGAAGGTAAAGCCGGGGGGCATCAAGCCAAGTTCATGGTAAAGAACCGTTCTGAAAACTGGGAGTCAGGGAATCACACTGACCCTCTGGACAGAGGATTGGAAGGGTCTTCTCTGGGGAAGTGAATGGTCCAAGAGCTAAGAGGTGGACACCTTGGGCTCCCCAGGGAAACAGCTCAGCAAGATCACTCTACCAGTGAAATCACCGTCAACAAACCCCAGCACAGAATTCTTAATCAGTTTCTTAACATTCTGCTCTTAAGTGTGTTCATATAGCTAATGATCACCAAGCAGCTGAGAAAAACCTTTAACATGAAAGACACATCAAAACAAGATAAGAAGGAAAAAAAGGCAACTTGCAAGAAACAAACTATGCAGAATGGTGAAAATTCCAAAAAGAGATCATGAACATCCTCAGAGGGATCAGAGGAGAGGCTGAAACCATAAACAAGAATCTGATGCTATTTTAAAAAACTAGAAGACAGAAAAGAGCTCTTAGAAATTAAAACTATGACAGAAAAAAATGAAATAGAAACCTAGAGATAAAGTAGAGAAACCGGAAAAGTACAACAAAAAGTCAAAAAAATTTTTTTAAACAGAAAACTAGAGAATACGAGTGGGACGGCCAACATCTGAATAATGTGTTCCAGAAAGAGGAATGAGGAAAAATAGAGGGGAAGAAATGATCAAAGTAAACAAGTAAAATTATTCAAGGAAATGTCCTTAAACAGAAGGATGTGCGTTTCCAGATCAAAGGGTCGTGAGAATAACCTGATGAACAGGAATAAAACAGACCTATGCCAAGGCCCATCCATTGAAATTTCAGCCATGGGAGACGAGGCGAGATACTAAAAGCTTTCCAGAGTGGAAAACGGGTCACATAACAAAACATCAGGAGTCAGAACAGCAACAGACTTCTCAGCAGCAGCTTTGGAAGCCAGAAGACGATGTTGTGATTCCTTTAAAATTCCAGATGAATTCAGGACTAGAATTCGTACATAATCAAGTTAAAGTTAGAGTAGAATAATGGTGGGGTTTTTTTTCAATTAATTAATTAATTAATTTTTGTCTACGTTGGGTCCTCGTTGCTGCTTTCTCTAGTTGTGGAGAGCGGGGCCTACTCTTCGTCGCAGTGTGCGGTCTTCTCGTTACGGTGGTTTCTCTTGTTGCGGAGCACGGGCTCTAGGCGCGCGGGCTTCAGTAGTTGTGGTGCACGGGCTCAGTTGCTCTGCGGCATTGGGATCTTCCTGGACCAGGGCTCGAACTTGTGTCCCCTGCATTATTGGCAGGTGGATTCTTAACCACTGCACCACCAGGGAAGTCCCAATAATTTTTAAGACACACAAGGTCTAACCAGCAGATCTCCCATGCGTGCCTTTCTCAGGAAGCTACTGCAGCGGGGTGGAGGTAGGGCTGTTCCCCTAGACAAGGGAGGAGCCAAGAAGAAAAACCTGGGAGCCAGAATATAGGAGAGAATGAGAGAAAGCGGAGGGAACCCCAGGATAACAGTGCTGTCCCCAGGATGTCAGCTGTGCAGTGAACAACCAACCTAGTTCAGAGCAAGCCATGGGGCCACACAGAACATGAACAAAGAAAGCAAATAAAACCAAAGCAATTATCAACCACAGGAAAAACTAAAGTTATGAGACAAAGCATGTATCTGTGAGTCAATTCCTCTATAGCAACACCCCCCCCACACCCACAGGTATACTAATTATATCAGTATTTATGGTAGCAAGAAAATGAGAAGCCACCTAAAATGTCCAACAATAAAGGTATGGTTGAACAAATCAGGGCATATTCACAGATGGAATATTATACAGCCATTTTAAATGGTGTTTTCAAAAGAATATAATGTTAAGTGAAAAAAAATGCAGATAAGCAAGAGTTGCCTTGATTTAAATATCAATATATGCATACTTCATATATCCACAAATACAAAAAGTACTGAAAGGATAAAATGTCAATAGTGGGGGAAAATGAAGGTAAATAACAAACAGGAATGAGTTAAAAGTCGTTGCCTCCAGTGAGTCGGAAATGGGGGGAGGGGTACAAGTAAGACTAATGCTTTTTATAAACCTTATAAAAGTATTTGAGTCTGTACGATGAAAATAAATTTTGATAAAACAACAGGAAAAAATATAGTGGAAGCAAAGGTGACTATGAGTTGGTCCATGTGGTATAGAATAATGCACTTCATACCGTGATCTGAGAGGTCTTCAAATGCCCACCTGTCCAGGCCCATCACAGAGCCTGCAGTGTCCAGAGGTTTAGAGACTTGTCTTTAGTTTCAGGCACAGTATATACTTGTTTGGGGGATGATTAGCACAAGAACACATGCAAATTTCTCAAACTAGCTTGGCCATGTTAGCTGAATCCTGAAGGAAGTCCACTCAGGAAAAGGGGACTGTCCATGGCATGGGTTCAGTAAATAGGAATAACAGAATATTGCTGGGGAGAGATACCTACCGCATGGCTTAGGTAGCAGAACAGAACACTGCTGGGAAGAGAAGCAATATGTACCTATATACAACTGCTGGGTCATAAGATACGTGTCTGCTTTGGTAGACATAGCCTAACAGTTCTCCCAGGCGGCTGGACCAACACACACTGGTTGGTGCATGGCCCTGCATGTGGTAGCATCTCCTTCTGATATTCAGTACATTCCCAAGAAGACAGCAGTGTTGAGATTTTTTTCCTCATAATACTTAATTGGCTGTTTGGAGATCCTCTTATGAAGTGCCTGTTCAAGTCTTTTGCCTATTTTTCTATCAAGTTGTCTTTAAAGAAATAATTTGTAGGAGTTCTTTTATGCATACTTGATACAAATCCTTTGTGGGTGTATTTATTGCAAATAGTTTTTCCTACCCAGTGGCTTGCTTTTTCTCTCTGTTAATGGGGGTCTTCTGGTGACTAGTCCTTAATTTTAGTGTAGTACAATGTATCAGTCTTTTCTTTAGAGCTTTTTGTGTCCTATTTAAGACACCACTACCTACTCCATGGTCATGAAGACGTTCACCTGCTTTTATTTATTCTAAAAGCATGGTTGTTTTTAAACTTCCATATTTGTGCTACAATTCATCGGAAAGAACTTTTGTGTATGGTGTGAGGTCACAATTCACTGTTTCCTACACTGATACCCAACTGTTCCAGCAAAACTGCTTGAAAAGACTATCGTTTCTGGACTTCCCTGGTGGCACTGTGGTTAAGAATCTGCCTGTCGATGCAGGGGAGACAGGTTCGAGCCCTGGTCCAGGAAGATCCCACATGCCTCAGAGCAGCTAAGCCTGTACGCCACAACTACTGAGCCTGCACTCTAGAGCCCACGAAGCACAACTACTGAGCCCACGTGCCACAACTACTGAAGCCCACGCGCCTAGAGCCCATGCTCCACAAGAGAAGCCACCGCAATGAGAAGCCCGCGCACTGCAACAAAGAGTAGCCCCTGCTCGCCGCAACTAGAGAAAGCCCGTGCGCAGCAACGAAGACCCAATGCAGCCAAATAAAAAAAAAAAAAGACTATCGTTTCCCCACTGCAGGTCCCCTTGGTTGTAAATCAGGTGACAGGTCATGAGTCCATCTGTTTCTAGATTCTCTTTTCTGTTCATTTGTCTACTTGTCTGTTTGTACAATGATAAAACACTGTTTTAATTATAACATTATAGTGTGTCCCGAGTTTGAAGCCCTCCTGTTTTGCTGTTAAGTCTGTGCTGGCCCTTTTTATTTCCAGTATCAGCTGATCAATTTCCATATACACATAAATATACACACACACCCATGCTGGGATTTTGATTGGACTTCATGGAAGTTCTTCAAATTGAGTAGAACTGATGTCTCACAATATTTTTTCTATCCGTATGGTATACTTATTTAGATTAGTGGCTCTTAAAGTGTGGTCCTTCACCCAGCAGTGGCAGCAGCACCCACGAACTTGTTAGAAATACAAATTCTTGGGCCCCATCTCAGATCTACTGAATCAGAAACTTTAAGGGGTTGGGCCTTCAATCTCTTTCAACAGACCCTCTGGGTAATACTGATGAACTAACGTTTGATATGCTTTGATCCGGTTCTTTATTTTCTCTCAATAATATCTTGTAATTTCCAGTGTAGACATTTTACAGATTTTGTTCTCTCTCCTCTTAGGTATTTGATGTTTTGCGATGCTATTAGAAATGGCATCACTTTGAACATTTTCTAAATGTTTCTGGTCTATAGAAATACAAGATATACTGATCTTGAAATAAGCAAATTTAACAAATTTGCTGCACAGTACTAACAGTTTATCTGTAGGTGCTTTTCAGTTTTCTACATAAACAGTGGTGTCTATAAATGAGAGGTTTTTATTTCCTCCTTTCCATTCCTCATGCCTTTCATTTTCTTCATTCTGCCTTATCGTACCACCAGGGTCCTCCAGTTAGCTGAACAGAAGTGGCATCTTCATCTTGTTCCCAATGTTGGGGTGAAAGCTTTCAATATTCCACCATTAAGTACAGTGTTTGCTGTAGGTTTTTAAAAGATGATCTTCATCAGATTAAGAAAGCTGTCTTCTATTCCTAGTTTGCTAAGTGTGTTTGTCTTTAAAATAATGAATGGGTTTTGAACTCTGTCAAAGGCTTTTTCTTCATTTATTGCAGTGGTTCTCAGCTGGGGATGATTTTACCCTCCCTGGGGCATTTGGCAATGTCTGGAGACAATTTTAGTTGTCACAATTTTCTCATTTATTCTGTTAATGTACTGAAGTATGGTGATTGATTTTCAACTATTAAACCAAGCTTACATTCTTCGAATAAGTCCAACTTGGTTGTGATGTTATTAGCCTTTTTATACAACACTGAATCTGATTTGCTAACATTTTGTTTAGAATTTTTGCATATATATCCACAAGACAGATTATAATTTTCCTTTCATTATAATCAGATTTTGTATGGATTTCCTTTTTTAAGTTTGAACTTAGGAAACAGTGTGCCCTTAGATTTTAGTTCATGGCATATCTTTCTGTTCCACTTCTTTTGAGATTGGGTGGGGCTGGGGCGGGGGAACAGAGTGATTTTAAGGAAAAATTGTCTCCAGTTCAAATTGTAACAGTTTTGTATTAACTAGATCTCTGTAAGTTTATCAGTTTACATATCTAGCAGTTGTGTAGCCCTTAAGAACTTCAATTTTTCCCTCTAATAAGAGGATCCATGTGAAGGCACATTAGAAAAGTAGCAGGATACTACAGGGGAAAATGGGCACCAGGCGTTCCTTATTTAATACTTGTTATTGAGCACTGAACCAAAGAAGAGAGGAATAGGTTTTAACAAAAGAACCAGGGTTAAAATCTTATAAGTCCTTCGTGTCTACAGAATATATGACTAATGGGTTTACACTTAATTCTGAGAACTCCAGGATCTGGCCCTACCTACCTTTTAAATTTATTTATTTACTTACTTACTTTTGGCTGTGTTGGGTCCTCGTTGCTGTGCACAGGCTTTCTCTAGTTGCGGCGAGCGGGGGCCACCCTACTTACCTTTTAAATGTCACTCCTACTCCTCTCCCCTTTATACTCTATAGCAGGGCTGGTAAACTTTTTCTGTAAAGGGCCAGATAGCAAATATTTGGGGCTTTGCAGTCTTAATGGTGGCAACTATTCAACTCTGTCAACACAGTGTGAAAGTTACAGGTGATATGTAAATGAATGAGCTTATTAGCTTTGTTACAATAAAACTTTATTTACAAAAACAAGCGGGGGGCCACATTTAGTCCACAGAGTGGGGTTTGCTAATTCTTGCCCTATAATCAAATCAAATCACTTGCTATTTCCTAGACCTGTTTCTCTGTCAGCAATGCCCATGACTGGACAGCCACATCTCACCTGTCCTTCCTGGTCCAATTTAAATGTCACCACACCTCCAGCCTACCCCCATAGCACCCACTGAATCATGCATTCAAATATCTGAGCATCTAGTAAGCATCGGGCAATGTATATACGAGGGTGTAAATAATGTTCTTGCTGTCTGGTTTAGTTCATCTAATGAGGGCTTCAGACAAGAAAGTAGACAAAGTGGCTATAACAAGGTGACTATGGCGAGTTAGGGAAACATAGTATGGGTGTCAATTCACACTTTTGGGACAGGGGTTCTGATATGGAAAAACTCTGGAGGTGAAATGATTGTCAATAATCTGAAAGAAGTGGGTGAGAGTTCAACAAAAAGGGACCGGGGGTAGTTAGATACGTATTTTGGAGAGATCACATTGGCAATAGTGTGGAAAATAGGAAACAGTATGGACAACTGAATATGGAAACAATTTAGACAAAAGTTAAAAGTCACCTAAAGTAGAGCCATGGTGATGGGAACAGAGAGAAGCAGATGAGTTGAGGGTTATTTAACAGGAAGAATTGACTCTTCGTATAAAACTCTATTTTTTACCGTAGTTGCTCATCACCTATGCATTTCACCTTTGCTGGACTTTATATGTAGAGGAAAGAGCCATGTCTGAGGCGTCTGTGAACTCTGCACAGAGCTGAGAGTTTGTCTCGTGTCCAGGATGCAGTCACTGTAACCACAGTGTCAGCTGCCTCCTCACCATGTAGGTCTGTCTTGGCCCTCTGGCCACCAGCACACGAAACTTTCATAAAAAATCCAGCGATGCTACTCGTTTTGTGATTTTTCTAGACTTATTGCGGGTTGGCAGGTGGCACAGAGCATCCTGCCTCCTCTTTCCTCCTCTTTCCTCTTAATCTAGCCTGAGTCTTGCTAGATTACCCCACGCCCATCATTCAGCACACACCACACCAACCCTGCTCCTCCCAGAGTCACCCTAAGACATTTCGCATTTTTCTTCTCTCCATGCAGAGAAGTTCAGCTTGGTGATTCAACCACCACCATGACAAAAAACCCTGCAAGTCTAAAATGAATAGGGCTCTTAGCATGACAAAGATTCCCCTAGTTAATAATTACAACCACCATGGATGTTGTTAGGGTGACGTGATAATGGTAACAACGGGAACCAAAAAAGTCTTAGCCCCAACTATTTGTTGAAGTAAACGTCTTGGGGAAATAAATTAATGCTCTCTACCCTTTTCCTCCTACTTTGACCTTCCCAACTCAGTGTTTCAATAGGGTTATTCCCAAGATTTTAGATAATCTATTGATACTTTGGCTGGGTATAATGATTTCTCTTTGGTTAGACAGACAGTAGAATTAAATAGGCAACTGACCTGTAACACGCCGTCAGCTTAAGACACACTCCCATTTCCCAATTAAGTGAGCGGCAAAAGTGAGAATGGGGTATATAAACCCCGCACGTCCAATCCAACCTCAAAGCAAGGAGTCCCAACATAATATTTCATTTGGAAAATAAGCTTAGAAAGGGAAGCTCCTATTCAACCATTTTATGTTGTGTGACAAACTACAGGACTCACAGGCTGACAGATGCAACGCGGAGATCAGTCAGTCCAGCTCCCTCACCTGAAGGTGTGAAAACCGGGTGCAGAGGCAATGTAATGACTTTCCAAGGGTCGCACAACTATTTTGTAGAGCAGCCAAGGCCAGAACCAGTTCTCTGCTTGCTTTCTGTTCTGTTCTACTTATTTCCCTTTTTTTTAATAAATTTATTTATTTATTTTTGGCTGCATTGGGTCTTCATTGCTGTGCGTGGGCTTTCTCTAGTTGCGGCGAGCGGGGGCTTCTACCCTTCGTTGCGGTGCGCGGGCTTCTCACTGCGGTGGCTCCTCTTGTCGTGGAGCACGGGCTCTAGGCACTCGGGCTCAGTAGTTGTGGCACGCAGGCTCTAGACCACAGGCTCAGTAGTTGTGGTGCACAGGCTTAGTTGCTCCGCGGCATGAGGGATCTTCCCAGACAAGGGCTTGAACCCGTGTCCCCTGCATTGGCCAACGGATTCTTAACCACTGCTCCACCAGGGACATCCCCATAAATCAGTTTTAACCAGGCTGGTCAGCGATCAGAGCCCCAGGTCCTGGCAGACTCAGATTCTTGCGTCATCAACTATCCAAGGTGTCTCTCTAGCGTTAGAGGCTGGAGGACAGGCTGGGTGACTTGTTCGTGATCAGCCTGGCCTTGAGTCTTGACCTAAGGGGCAGGGCTAACCACGCCGTGGACTCTGTTGCCTAATTCCCCAAACAAGAAGCTGCCCTCCAAATGAACCCGGACTCTGCCTGTACCTAGGAGAGGAAAGGAAGCAGAAACAGAGAAAAGCTGCAGTGCCAAGGGCTGGTGAGCCAGGAATTCAGGGCCAGAAAAGGGGCACGTGGCCCTTGGCTGAGAGAGTTCTGTCTACACCTCTATTCCCAGGAGATGCTGCTGCTGCCTCTCTCAGGCAGGGACGTTAAAGAGGAAGACGTGGGCCTCGGGGAAGAGGCAGAGCCTGAAGGGCAAGGCAGCGAGCGCAGGCACATCTATGGAGCCAGGAAGCAGATGAGAGGTTGCCCAGGGCCTAGGGCAGTTGGAGGGAAGCGGGGAGTGACTGCTAGTGGGCACAGGTTTCTTTTGGGTGATAAAGATATTCTAAATTTGGTTGTGATGATGGCTGCACATCTCTGTGAATCTACTAAAAACCACTGAATGGCATACTGTAATGGGTGAGCCACAGGGTATGTGAATTACATCTCAATAACGCTGTTACAATACATTTAAGAAAAAAAAGCAAGGCAGTGGCCCAGTGGCCCCATGTGAGGAGGGAAGAGAGCTGGCACCGTGGCCGGGGTGGCCCCTGCTTGACCACTGGTGCTATTGGATGAGAGAATTGCTAACTCAGTTCCCAAAGAACTACGCAGAGAGGAAATGAGGATAAGAAAACATAGCAGCTTTCTTGGAAAGGGGTGAATGGAAGAGAACGAACATTTGTCCCTATTATTTGGAAGGTAGTAGGCTGACAGCAGAAAAAAATTTTTTTAATTCCTTTCTATCAATGAAGTTTTTAATGAGCCAATTTGGGATGTGGAATAAAGGGAAGTTCTTTAAGGCTACAAATCTCCTGATGCTAAAAGAACGGTCTAGAAAACCATCCCTCACCTGTGCTACCCCACCTACCATGCTGACTGCAGGGGATGTCTACAAGCCTCTCAGGGAAACACTGTTTTGCTTCAAGAACTTGGGAGTACATACATTTCTACCCTAATCTATGTATTATGATGGTGAAGAAATAATTTCTAATGTATTCAAACCAGAAAATTCAAAATGCCAAATCTACTGCCGTAACTGGAATGCACACTGAACAGGTCTCCCGTGAGGAGGAGGACAGAGTCCCAGACTGGGGCCATCTATCCTCTCCTGCAAAGATGACAGCAAAATTGTCCCTCTAGTCCCAGTGGAGCTCTGAGAGGAACATGGTCCTGGCTGGGTGACCAACTCTTAAAACAAATGCGACCAGCAGTGATAAAAGTCAGTGATCCTAGACATACCTATGGGAGTACAAATGTGTGACAGGAGATTAGTTTTTAGGCAAATGGCAGAGAGGAAAAAACCTTTGTTTGTTTGGCTGAACAAAAAAGTCGAGAAGGCTTAAAACACTCACACTAAAATAACCCCCACCTAAAAAAGCCACTGAATTAATTCAGTTCTTAGGCTTTTTTTCCTTTTGTTTTGCTTTTCTTTTAAACAAAGAAATTGGATTTGACAGCAGATTAAGACAACAGTGGTAACTCCTTGTGAAGGAGGAAAAAAAAAAAAAGAACCAGCAGAACTTATCTGTATCTTCAACGAAAAATAAAAAGAAAGAAAGAAAGAAAAAAAATTTTTTTTAATAAATTTATTTATTTATTTTTGGCTGTGTTACGTCTTCGTTGCTGCTCACGGGCTTTCTCTAATTGTGGCAAGCAGGGGCTACTCTTCGTTGCAGTGCACGGGCTTCTCATTGTGGTGGCCTTTCTTGTTGTGGAGCACGGGCTCCAGGCACACGGGCTTCAGTAGTTGCAGCATGCAGGCTCAGTAGTTGTGGCTCGTGGGCTCAGTAGTTGTGGCTCACGGCTCTAGAGCACAGGCTCAGTAGTTGTGGTGCATGGGCTTAGTTGCTCCGTGACATGTGGGATCTTCCCGGACCAGGGCTCGAACCCGTGTCCCCTGCATTGGCAGGCGGATTCTCAACAACTGTGCCACCAGGGAAGCCCAGGAAGAAAATTTAAGAAAGATTATGATGGCTAAAATAATTTCTTGAGATGAGTCAAGATGTCTTAACCCCCAACTCTCCCAGGTAGGTGGCCTTGGGTATTTGTTCAGGCAGAATGTGAGTTGATGGTCACATTCTCTTTCTACAAACACCAAAATGATCTCCCTGACACTTGAGCAAGGCTTTATTGACTTAAAAGCCCAAGGTGATGAGAGACGCCCCCCATGAGCTGAAACACAACGTAGGGGCAGTGAGAAGAAAAGAGGAATCAGTGTCTTCTGTGCTTCCGACCCCCCTGTGAATGCCACGCTTTACTTTGGCAACCTCATAAGAAAGACCATAAGTGCATGTGGCCTTTCCCACGGTTTCATTACAAGGGCTTAATTAGGGTTATTTCTAACTAGTCCCTGTTGTAATTTTTCACTATGGTTAACGTAAACCTCTACTTGTGGCCGGAAAGAGACACAGACAAGCCCGCGGGGGATGAGATATGCGAGCAGTTTTGATTACAGATGGAAAGAATCATGGCTTTGAAGGACAACGCTGGGCTCCCTGGCCGCCTTAAACTTCCCTGAACTGGCAACGTCATAAAGCGGTCCCGACTGAGAGGGAAATGCCTTAAGCGCGTGGCGTCGTGCGTGAGACCCCACATAAGCTTGTCACACGTCCCAGAGTTCCGCGTGGCTGTCGTGTCACTAAACTGTGAGTTCCCGAAAAGATTAAAACCGAGTTTTATTCCATCACCTATCCAATCTGGTATGTGGGAGGCATTTACTGCATGTTTACTGAATTGAACTCTCCTCAAAGCAGTTTAGCTTTGTTTTAAAATAGCTGCTCTGTCCAGGAAGTTTTGGGTTCAATCTGGGGAAGGAGCCAGAGCTGAAAGGACAATGTGGTTACTACTGACCAGTCTGCTTCTCCTTCCCACGCCTCTGTTCTGTGTCTTCTCCTTGAAATGTCTGGCGACAAGCATGTCAGATTCCTAGTGTCCTGCTTAGACTTCAGGCGGAGCCAGACATGGAGACAGCTTCGCCCCCGCTTGCTTTACCTTCTTCTTCCACGACTGACAGGTGAGGCCAAACGACCTCAGAGGCTTTGGAGAAGGAAGGGGTGATCAGGAGCTGACGACCGCTGTCTGATCACAGGCTTATTATGTGACTTGAGGGCTGTAAGATTTGTCTGCTGAGGGACCAGGCAGGGTTTCAAGACAGTTCACTGAATATCAAATCTCCAAAAACAATGAATTTGGATCATTGGTTTTGCCCAAGTTAGAGACAAAAATGAATAGGAAGTATGCTTGGGGACTTGGGCTGTTTCCAATCCACCTTCAAAGTGGCACACACATTATGAAATTCCTTAATTCCTGTGGGTATTAAGAGCATCCCCTCTTTTCAGCTAGTTAAATCATATTCTTCTCTGGAGGAAGCTTCAGGGTGCCTGCCGGGCAGAGCAGGCTTCAGACCATGTGCATAAGAAGAACCTAAGGATCCTGGCATGAGGCAGTACTGGTCCCTGGAAGTGCACCCCGGATGTTTGATGAGATGTGTGTCTGAGATATTGGCCTTAAGAGCTTAAGAATATGTCACCTTATACCCAAAGCTTCCTTTGTCCCCTTAAAGAGCTATCATTTATGAATGTCTCTAAATCCTTCCTGAACCTTTTATTTTGAATCCCCATCACCTCTCAAGGTGGTAAGTTCCAGAACTACACTACCAACTGTACTGTACTGAAGGTGTCCTTCTTACAGTTCAAAGGAAAAAGAGACCCTCTTAGTCAAGTATACAAGGATTTGGCCAGTTTGCTCTTTTTAAAAAATATTTATTTATTTATTTATTTATGGCTGTGTTGGGTCTTCATTGCTGCGTGTGGGCTTTCTCTAGTTGCGGTGAGCGGGGACTACTCTTCGTCGCAGCTTCTTATTGCGGTGGCGTCTCTTGTTGTGGAGCACGGGCTCTAGGTACGCAGGCTCAGTAGTTGCGGCATGTGGGCTCAGTAGTTGCGGTGTGTGGACTCAGTAGTTGTGGCTCGCGGGCTCTAAAGCACAGGCTCAGTAGTTGTGGCGCACAGGCTTAGTTGCTCTGTGGCATGTGGATCTTCCCGGACCAGGGATCGAACCCGTGTCCCCTACATTGGCAGGCGGATTCTTAACCACTGCACCACCAGGGAAGTCCTGGCCAGTTTATTCTAGTTCTAGCTATACATTTTGCTAGAAAATGTTCAGAGGAAGAATTCCTTACAAGAAAAACAATACACGTACACAACCACAGCTAGCCTCTTGAGCGATAAAAAGTTCACATACTTCATCCTCCTAGAACAGCCTGGGTCATGACGGCGGCCATGTGGATAGCCACAATAGTCCTACCTAAGCAGCTATTTTAATTTTTAACTTGTACTGCCTCAGGAGAAAGGTTTCTAAAAAGCAAAGATCTGTCATCTTCCAGGCCACACTTCAACTAGTGTTTAAAAACTTTACAATACTCTCATTTAACTTTAGGCATTAATGTTTTATCTTCTTTTTAAAAATAACCGTTGCTTAAAAGAAATACACACTTCTATAAATTGGAACTATCTTTTACGTAAAGAGCCCTCCAAGGGGTGCATTTAATCCCATACAATCTGGAGGCCTAAAAACACTGTTACTGACAAACCTTTTATGAGGTCAGGGAATAAAGAACAGGGAGTAGGGAAAATACTACAGTTGACTGTCGTTCTTTAGAGACAAGTCATAAAAAGACTGAGGATTTAGAATAAAAACATATAGACCCTCCCCAAATTTAGACTCCCTTCTGGTCAAAGAAAGACATTCAGAAGGCTACTGATAAGAGATGGATAGATGGGAAAGCATAGATCCAAACAGGATGACGGGGCAGGATGGAGTGGAGTTATTCTCCACCTGGGGCTAACAGGGCACTCACAGGAGCTTGTACCAGTAATTAGGAAGCACTGATTAGATGCTGGGCCTTTCATCTCTATAGGTAACCCTTGAGAAAGAATTATTATCCCACTCCCCACCCCCCTTTTAAACTAATGAAGAAAATAACTAATGAAGAAAGTGATTAAGTTACTTTTCCCAGGTTCCAGAGGGAGGCACAGGTGAATTTGAATGTGGGCATGTCTCCAGTATCCTGTGTTTATTACTATCCTGAGCCAATTTTCAGGATACTGATTAGTATCAGTAAATAAAGCAACTTGCAAAATGCATACGGATTTCTGGGAGGACTTAAGGGAAATTATACACGTCTTGGGGAACGTCCTTCTGATCTGTACTCGACTCCACTGTGGAACCCGCTTAGCGCAGCACTAAGGCTCACGAAGCCCTTCCAGCACAGGCGGCTCACAGGCATAACGCTGTGCTCACCTCGCCCGTCCTGACCTCCTGAGATTTACAAACGTAAGAGATTTGTAGTCTTTTCTCTCTTTGAACCTAAAGATAATTCTCATATCTTACCAAAAAATACGTCCGTGATAAAAAGTTTTATAATAAACCATTTCTCCTTGTGACTCCGGAGCTGAAACTTAGTAGACCTCGTTTCAAAGAAGAGCTTTTGCCTCTGAAGATGAATTCCTGGGTCTGACATCCTGATAAAGA
This sequence comes from Tursiops truncatus, assembly GCF_011762595.2. Classification (NCBI taxonomy): domain Eukaryota; kingdom Metazoa; phylum Chordata; class Mammalia; order Artiodactyla; family Delphinidae; genus Tursiops; species Tursiops truncatus. Next base: position 156,321,759 of record NC_047035.1, on the reverse strand, counting down.
GTCAAAATGATGCCTATTCTCCAAATCTGCCAGGTGATGGAATGGACACCCCACCTGCCTAGACAGACACTCTGTGAAGAGCTGTATTTATAGGGTGGTCTCTTGTAAACTCCCCGAATTCATTTCACAGTCTTGCTTCTTCTAGTTCAGACATCTTATAGCTGCTCTGGTGCCTTCGGTCCCTCTAAAAGGCTCTGTTCCTTTTCTCCTACACCTTCGTGGTAGGGAGTGTGATGCGCCCCGCAGGTCACCCTGGGGATGAAGGACCTGGTCCCCCATCTGTTGGGAATGCTGCTGGCAGGCGGCCCTCAGCTGTCAGTCCCCTTTGGGGACGTCTCCAACTGAAAGGAACTGTCTTGTCAAGGTCGTGCCTCCCTCCAGGGATGTCCTCATCCCAGGGCTGATGGCAGAGTGGGTATCCAGGCTCCACTCTCGGCCCAGCAGCGCCAGGGCCTCCTGAGGAACAGCTAAGGCCTCTGTTGGGTCTGCCTCACAGCCCAGCTTCTCTCTCTGCCCAAACCCTGCTTCCTTTTCCTTCCAGATGTTGAGCCCAGGAACAACCCTAATAAGCCTCCTGTGCTGTAACGTTGTCCATCTCAGAGTCTGCTGCCTGGGAAGCAAATCTGCAGCCAATTCTGTCAGGGTGAACCACAGCCACCAGACTGCAAGCTCTGCCTCTGTCCTCACCTCCGAGAACAGTGCTTCAGTATTTGAGCAAAGGGATAAATCACCTACATAGAACAGACGGAAGGCAGTCCTCCATGGACGGGTTTGCCGAGCTCAATCAAGTCCTTTCTGTCTTTGGAGTATGAGTTTGACCCACCGCAGAGGATGTGGTGAGGGTGGGTATGAGTTGGTGCATGTGAAGAACGGACCCTATATGACTACAGTGGAGATAGAAAAGTAGCGACTTTCCTGCCCAGAATTCAGCGCACGTGACACACCTGGGGTTATGGACTCTCCCAGGAAGAGACAGAGAACAGGTATTGCTTCAGCTTTCTATCAAAAGAGGCCATGGTACAAAGGATGTTAAGAGATTTGCCTCAAGTTCAATAAGAAAATGAAAGTGAAAGGCAAGAAAATAATTCGAGCACAGACTCATAACGCACTATACCCGTTTCCTCAGAGACCGAGGTCATCTGACGACCATTCTCGACTTTATTCCCGCCCCCCCCCCCCCCACACAGGGCAGCCCTTTAGACTATGGTTCCTAAGCTATCCACGCCATGTTTTAGAAATACCCTCTACATCAGAGCAGAGCTGCTTCCTAACTGTGCTTTGGAGAACAGACTCCACTAATGACTGGAGTATTAATCTGTATGTCTTTCTACCTATTCTTTTAACATATTCTTTAAATACAGTTTTTAAATTAAAAAATTAGTCCCAAATTCTCTATTCTTAAGGATTTATAGATTCTCAGATATTCAGAGAGTAATTTGTAATATATTTTTCCTTTGGCGAATCAAATAATATTTGTTACATACTTACCATGGTGATTGAAAAAAAGAAAATATGCAAGTAGGAGCCTATAAAATTCTATTGTTACTATTAACTGCCCTCTGTACACTTCTTTCTTATGTTCAGCATAGCTGGGGTTAATTTTACGGATTGGTGTATCTTTAGAAAATTTGTGCTCCCATTGAAGATGGGCTGAGATGAACAATGGACCATTTTTATTGAGATCCAAGGTGGACTCTCTCCTGTCCTTCCCTCTATGAATATGAAGGTCTCCATCCTGAAAGGTGAATACCCTGAGGGGTGGGGAGGGCCAAAAGATCTTCTCTTAACTTTACAGACTTCTTGTGAAAGTTCCCGAAGCTTGTTGACACTTACGTAAAGGTCTGGATGCCGAGAGAAAGGGATAGGAAAGCATTTATATTTGCAAAGGATTTAAACATCTGTTTTAAAGTGAATTTGATGTTATCCTGTGAGGTGTTTCCCTTCTTCCAGTCATTGGACCTGAAAGGCAGGCGCCCTGGCCTGGGCTGGTGGCCACCTTCAGGCACGGCGTGCTCTGGGTCTTAGCAGCCAAGTTATCACGGCTCTGGATTTTGTGCAAAACTCAATACGATTCACACTGAAATGCCGCTTCAGAGAGCGAGTATTCCAAGACGTCAAGCTAGTTACCCCAAAAGGATGTTGTAAGATACTCCTGATAGGGGGGCGAAATCAGCCAACATTCAAGCACACAGAGCACCGGAGAAACAGGGACTCACCCGAGTGAGACTTCTGGAACGAGAGCTGCTGGCCCGACTCTCCAGACTGCCCCCTCTGCTCAGGCCGCTGAGCCTGCAGCCGGGCAACAAGTCAGGGTCCATCTCCCAAGAGTCTGACTTCTGGTGATGGACAGGCATCCCCACAGTAACCCCGGCCGCTGGCTCAATCACAGGAAGTGGGGAAGGGGCCGGTGTCCCATGCCCAAGTAGTGGGTCACCTCTGGAGGAGTAAGCACAAGGTGACAAGGGTTAGTGAGCTCAGACAGCGAAGGCCTCATTCCCCCAGGACGAACAGGCGTCACGAGATACAGTCGGCTGGTCCACAGCCTCGACCGTTAGGACTAAGATGATCAGGACCCCTGAAGTCAACTTGTTTGGTGATGCTCATTTCCATTTCTCCTTTATCTCCTTCTCCATTATGAAGACGTAAGAATTATTTTTATTTTATTTTTTATTGAAGTAGAGTTGATTTACAATGTTGTGTTAAGTTCTACTGTACAAGCAAAGTGATTCAGTTATACATACATATATATTTCATTTTATATTCATTTCCATTATGGTTTATCACAGCATATTGAATATATCAATATTTCCCCGTGCTGTACAGTAGGACCTTGTTGTTTATCCCTCCTATATATAATAGTTGCCATCTGCTAACCCCAAGCTCCCAATCCATCCCTCCCCCACCCTTCTCCTCCTTTGCAACCACAAGTCTGTTCTCTACGTCTGTGAGTCTATTTCTGTTTCGTAGATAAGTTCATATATTAGATTCCACATATAGGTGATATCATATGATATTTGTCTTTGTCTGACTGTATGATCATTTCTAGGTCCATCCATGTTGCTGCAAATGACATTATTTCATTCTTTTTTATGGTTGAGTAGCAGTAAGAATTATTTTTAAGGAAAGATGGGTGTACTAAAAATTTCTTTCGTGCTGAAAATTTGATGAAATAATGTTCTGGCGCTGTCCTCTGCTCTTCGGGTCTGTACTTTCACGCTCCGTCACACTCAGACTCAGGCTTTCCCTGTACTGCTTATAAATTCTATTCTTTTCTGCCTCAGACACCACAACATCATGGTTCCTTTTCCAGCCTTGTTACAGTTCAGAGTTGAGGTAAAGTGACAAGAGCTAACAAATTACTAATGCAAGTTTGGTTGACATCTCCGAAATTCCAGACTCTTTGGAGGCCGTGATACTACTGCAGTTTCTACATAAAATGCTAAGGTCCCATCAGTTAATACCATCGGGAAGTTCATGTTCCCACTTTCAGGAACAAGGACACTGAAACTGTCCCCCCCGAGCCCTAGTCTCATACAGTCCTCTGACTGTTCCAGCAGGAAATTCAGCTCAGCCCCTGAACAACAGACAACTGAGTTCAACAAAACCTTCCAGAAGACTAAAGAAGGCTAGTAGGGAATAAGGGAATATGCCTCCTGTCCACTACATATGACCTGATGTTACAGCAAGTGAGGAAATAGATGCTCACCCCTCCCTACACTGAAAGCACCACCAGGTGGCCTTACGAGCCCCTAAAGAATCCCGAGGGGCACGTGAGCTAAAACCACCATAGGTGCCGTCTGGTGGGGGCGGGGGCGGGCAGTGAATCTTCCCCTGACAACAGAGGAAAGACGGGAAGCGAGGTACTGAGTCACCGCCAATGAGGGACCTGGGGGACCGTGTGCTCGGTGGGGCAGGACCTGGAACTTGGCTCCGGATCTGTGCAATGAGACAGCACATGGGACCCTCCGTGGGGCGGAGGGTGGTAACTGACTATACCATCCGAGAGCGCGCCTTTCTCCTGTGCTACTAGCGTTTTAAAAGCTCTTCTGATGCTGTAAAACTGTAGTGTTTAGACTTCTACAAATTATTCCCTTGAAAGAAGATGAGGAAGCTAATCAGAATTCTCCAGAAGGCAGAGTCTGTTGGGGAGAAAGTGGAAACCTTGGTTCAATATCCTTCACAGGCTCGAGCTGTCAGTCTTCTTTCATCTCTTAAGGAATTGAGAACGAGGGGCTCCCTGGTCCTAGTTCCCCAGGAGCCAAAAATATAGAATTCCATGGGTGAGCCACTATGGGGCGTCGATTTCTGAGCGGGGGGCAAGGTCTGCACTGGAAAGGGGAGAGCGTGAGATAAAGAAGCAGGAGCAGATCCGTCTGACAGAGCGGCCAGAGCCGTGAGTCTGTGAGGTCATGACCACCCCACAGTATCTAGTCTCCTTTCCCAAACAAGGGCTCACTTTCTGTGTTTGCTAACAGTGCACTTCAGAAAAGGGAGGCCAGGGTCAGACTAAGAGGGCTCCATAGATGAAGAAACCGACTTCTCCCAGAGGGCGCAGAGCAGGCTCACTGCGGGGGGCGCCACAAGCTAGCACCACAAAGGGAAACTAGAGCCGCGTGTGCGTGTTTCTGTTTATTCTCTTGGGCTTCCTGTGTTTGTTGCTCGGTATTTACTAGTAACAGCCTTTTCTGGTAAGGTTGAAGGTCACAAGTGATCTACAGTCTTGGTAAATCTCTGTCTGCCGAGCATGGCCGGTCAGGGCGCAGCAGCCATCCAAGTTGATGGTGCTCGTGGAACTGGTGGAGCTAGTGGGGCAAGTGAACCTCCAAAGTGAGTGCACTGGAGCCAGAGAGGAAGGAAGGTCCTCCTCTTCATCCTCCCCTGTACATTCCAGAAAGACCTAGAATGGCCTGGATGGAAGGCATCCAGCCCTCCTCCCACTATCACCCCACTCCGTCAAAGTTCCAGATGGCCACAGTCAGGTCTGCAGAGCAGCCCAAGGAGCTAGGTCCTTCCACTATTCACCAAACCCCAGAGATGAGTCATCTTGTCAAAGACCCGTCCTGAGGCACAGTGGCTTTCAGCCTCGTCACACAAACAGCTTTGGGGACATCTTTGACACCTCCCTGTCCCCTGCCACTCACAACCAACCAGCTGCCCAGCCCTGTTGATTTCTCCTGCCCCATGTCAGTTGGATCCACTTCCTTTCTGGTCCCCCTCCCGAGTTCAGGACCATTTTTACCACATCATCTGACTGTTCTTGCTTTTTCCATTTTGGCCATCATTTTGCTGTATTCTTCTGCTGGATTAATCTTGAAACACCACTGTGATGTCACCACTCTCCTAAAAGCAATCACCTTCAACCCACTCCCCACGGGCTGCAGAATCAAAGTTCGTCCTATCAATCAATCCTTGCTTCACTTGGAACCCTATATTCCTTTCTAGTCTTAGCATGTTTTTCTGATGTTTACTGTTCTCCTACTTCATATGGGGCAGATTCCAGGTACTAGAGAAAGACCGATGGGTAAGAGGCATCTCCTCCCCAGAGGAACTTAATCCAGCAACGGGTCAGAACCAGATCTACTGAATACATCTGTGGGGGTAACAGCTGAGCATGTGCATTTTAATCAAGTTCCACAAGTAATTCTGCCACATGGCGCCAACTCTAATGGAGGACGGATGCATCACCGTGTCCAGCGCCAAGACAGGGCACATGGGAGCAGGGGGAAGGTGCCCATACTCCCCAGGAGGGCTCAGAGACTTTCAGAAAGGCCAGCAATAAGAGATGTTTGAGATTTCAGATTTAAACAAACCATGCTGGGCATTCCAAACACAGAAGGAGAGTAAGCAACACATGGCCTATTTGAAAAGTCGTGAGTGGCTGGGGTGAAGCCCTGAAATGAGCTAAAGCACAACACAGAATGAGCTGGAAAAGGGAGAAAGTGCAAATAGAGGCACACAGAGAAGTGGACCCAAGCGAAGAGGGACTTGAATCTTGAACTTCACCCACAGGTGATGAGGAGCCCTGGAGAGAGGCAGCATCACATTTATAGGTTAGAAAGATGACTCTGGCAACAGTTTGGGAGGGTGACAGCACCAGGGGGAGAACCTAAAAGCAATCAGGACAAGCGATTTAAAAGAAGGAGGAGGCTGCTCAGTGTTCTCCGGGACACGTTTTAGAGTGTGGAAAGAGCTAAAGGACAGAACAGAGTCTAGTATACTTCCATGTGTATAGGGAAAAAAATGAAAAATATCTCTGTTTATGCTTTGATGTGCCTAGAATCTTTCTGGAAGGATACACGAGAAAAATTCCAACAAAGGCTGCCTGTGGGGAGGGAGAAATGGATGGATAGGAAGTAGCTGGAATCATTACAGTAAAATCAGACAAAGGAAAAGAAGGGAAAAGTGAATTACTAGAAACAAAGAGGAGTACTTCAAAATGATAAAAATTTCGATTTACCTGCATGTACCTCAAATATAAATAACATGAGTTAATAAACCCACCATCATAGTGGGAGATTTCTGCACACCACTCTTAACAATAGATAAATCCAGCAGACTGGGAATAAAGAAGATTTAAACAACACAATTAACAAGTTTGATCTAAGCGACATTTACAACATACTAAGTGAAGCAACTTCTTTTTCTTTTTTTTCTTTTTTTTTTTTTTTTTGCGGTACGCGGGCCTCTCACTGTTGTGGCCTCTCCTGTTGTGGAGCACAGGCTCCGGACGCGCAGGCTCAGCGGCCATGGCTCACAGGCCCAGCCGCTCTGCGGCATGTGGGATCTTCCCCGACCGCGGCATGAACCTGTGTCCCCTGCATCGGCAGGCGGACTCTCAACCACTGCGCCACCAGGGAAGCCCGAAGCAACTTCTTAATACATATTTTTTCATGTTCACATAGAATACTTATGGAAACTGATGGCATCCTGGGCCAGAAATCAAGTCTCAGCAAATTTCAGAAGACTGGTGGTATCAGAAAACACATTATTTTACTACAAAGCAATTAAATTAGAAATCAGTGACCTAAAGATAATCAGAAGAATCCATGTCGTTAGGAATTTATATTTCTAAGTAACTCTTAGAAATATTATTAGAAAGTAGAAAGTATTTAGAACTACATGATAATAAAAATACTGCATATCGAAACCTGTGGGATGTAGCTAAAACATCACTTAAATGCTTACAGTGTTAGAAAACAAGGCTGGAATTTAATGAACCAAGCAAGTAACGTTTAAATTAGAAAAAAAACCAAAAGAATAAACACAGAATAGACAGGGTAAAAAAAAGAATGTGAAATTAGATAAACAGAAAAACATACAATAGAGAACTAAATTTCAAAATTTATTGTTTTGAAAATGCTAATAAAATTGACAAACTTTTGGCAGAACTAATCAAGAAAAAATAGACAAACAATATCAGAATGAAAAGGGAAACATAAGTACAGATGCCACAGGTATTGAAAGGGGGTATTATAAACAATTTTATGCCAGTAAATTTGAAAAGATAGATGAAATGGACAAATTCCTAAGAGAAGATCTCCTTAAAACTAACACCACGAATAAAAGAAAAAATCTGAATAGTAATATAATCATTAAAGAAAATAAATCATTATATAAAAATCTTACAACAAAGAAAACAGCACATCCAGAAAGTTTTACTAGAGAGTTTTATGAAACATTCAAGGAACAAATAACTCTAAGTTTACACAAACTTCTGCAGAGAAGAGAAAAGTAGAAACAAACTCTTCTCATTTTGAGGGTATTAAAACCTTGATGCCAAAACCCAAGAATGTATAAAGAAGAAAAAATTATAGGCTGCTGTCATTCATGAACACAGATACAAAAAGTCCTAAACAAAATTATTAGTAAGCTGGATCTAGAAAGCAAATAATGACCAAGATGACTTAATCCCAAAAATGCAAGGTTGGAATAACGTTGATTTTCCAACATACAGTACAACATTAATTGATTAAAGGAGAAAAGTCATACAGTCATTTCAATAGATGACAAAAAGCATTGGACGAATTTAATATTATGCATAATTTAAAAATAAACTTCACAAATTATGAAGAGAACTTTTTAAATCCAATAAAAGATATCCATAAAAATGATAGCAAACATCATATTTGATGGCAAACTATTAAAACCACTCCCATTACCACCATCCCATCCTCTATTCTATATTGTATATTAAGTCATAACCCACATATAAGGCAAGAAAAAAATGAATAGGGATTGAAAAGGAAAATGTTATTATTCACATATAATTACAGTCTTTGTAGAAAACTCCAAAATTCTGTCAAATTATTAGAATCAGTAAGAGTCTAACAAAGTCGCTGGGGATAAGCCAATATAAAAAAAAATCAATTTCTATATACTAGCCACAAACAACAGCTAAAAAAGATACCATTAAAAATAGCATAGGGCTTCCCTGGTGGCGCAGTGGTTGAGAGTCTGCCTGCCGATGCAGGGGACACGGGTTTGTACCCCGGTCCGGGAAGATCCCACATGCCACGGAGCGGCTGGGCCCGTGAGCCATGGCCGCTAAGCCTGCATGTCCGGAGCCTGTGCTCTGCAACAGAAGAGGCCACAACAGTGAGAGGCCCGCGTACCGCAAAAAAAAAAAAAAAAAAAAAAAGCATAAAATTGTACTTTCATGGTGGTGCAGTGGTTAAGAATCTGCCTGCCAATGCAGGGGACACAGGTTTGATCCCTGGTCCAGGAAGATCCCACATGCTGCACAGCAACTAAGCCCATGCACCACAACTACTGAGCCTGTGCTCTACAGCCCGGGAGCCACAACTACTGAGCCCACATGCCACAACTACTGAAGCCCGTGTGCCTAAAGCCCGTGCTCAGCAGCAAGAGAAGCCGCCGCAATGAGAAGCCCGCGCACCGCAACGAAGAGTAGCCCCTGCTCACCGTAACTAGAGAAAGCCCACGTGCAGCAACGAAGACCCAATGCAGCCATAATTAATTAATTAATTAAAAATAGCATAAAATAAAGCTGCATATATGTATATATACATTATATTACTTGGGAAAAGATTTAACAAAAGATGAACTCCAAGAATAAGCAAAAACAAGGTAAACATTTTACAATGGAATACTGTTCATCAGTCAGAAGCAATCAATTGGACGATGGTGTGGATGGATCTTGAAATGTATGGAGTGAAGTTATAATTAGAGTCTTAGCACAATCCATGTGTATACATTTAAAGCACACACAGCCCTGTATTTTACATCCATAACCAGGAACACATCCCAGTGGTGCGGATGGGTGGATGGGGGCGGGGCACACATCGACTGTACTATAGTCTACACCTGGTCTGCTCCACCACACTGTTTTCTTACACACCTGTTACTGCCTGAAAAACAATAAGGAAGATTTCCTGCAGGTTTGAATAATAATGATTTATCAGATCATTTTATCACCTGGGAAACTGTGAAAAGTCCAGATCTCAGGAGATGACACAGGACAGATGAGTTTGGATTTAAAGAGAGAAGCAGAGGAGACACCCATAATCTAGAAACCCTGGGGCAATTTAGGAGGGAAACGCTGAAGGCGGTCTGGCTTAACTAGGAAGGAGAAACCCTGAATTTAAACTTTTCTTGGATCATAATTTAGCTCAAAATTAGCCAGGGAAAGGTTGACCAGATCCAATTTACCTAAGAATCTAAACTGGAACAAATAGATAAGTTCCCTTACATTCAACTACTAAGCTTTCTCCCACTTGGTGGGGGAAGGGAATCGCGTCTTCTGAGACTTAGATTCCCTGCAGACATGCTAAACAAAATCACAAGGGTGATTATTGTCTTTGCAGTTCTGAACACGAAGGGGAAAATGATCCTCCTTAACCAAGTGATGTGGAACTAATTTTGCTTAGCATGTCTGCGTTACACTTTAGAAAGAGAACTGCTCCAACTCACAGCCAAGGCAAACGCTTCACAAAAGAAAAGGAAGATTGGGTCTTAGGGTTCTGAACCCTGTGGGCTATGATCCAAGGCTTAGAGACCCCGACTCCTGTCTAGACACCACTATGAACCACCACAGCTACGGTACAGTCAGCAGAAGCACAACTTAGCTGGGAAAGGAGAAGAAATGAGCTTTTTAAAAACACCCCCTTCCCATATTGGGCCATCCACAAGGGGCAGACCCATGTGCAAACCTACATCCCACTCTTTCATCATCTCATTCTCCATTCATAGGAACGTTGGGGAGATTTGTTCCCAAACCTAGAAAAAGAATCTTAGGACAGAAATTACCTTGAAGACTATATCCTGAGAAATCCCAATATGATGATTTAACGGCCAAGCCGCTTTCAAAAAGATATGTTCTTCTTGACCTTCAAGGACATTAAAAATGAAGGAGCTTCCCCGTGGGAACTGTTTCTGGGTCATCACAGCTCATTACCACTCATGGGCTTTTCCTATGGTTAAGCAGTGGGCGAAAGTAAAGAAAGAGCTATTTCTCATGGAATGTACACAATCTTAGATGAAATAATCAGAAAACACAGAATAGCCATTGTTGGCCTTAATGCTGGCAGCTCTTGACAACCTTTGTTTGTCTGAACATGTACTGATGTACTTTGCTCTGATTTACACAAACAAAGAAGACAGGGGTCCTACTTTTATAGCTTTCTATAGCTTCTATAGTTTTCTGTCTAGTTCTCTGCTCATTCCTGTTTTTATGGGAGTGATGTGCATTAACAAAAATGAGTTTTAGGGTTTCCCTGCTGGTGCAGTGGTTGAGAGTCCACCTGCCGATTCAGGGGACACGGGTTTGTGCCCCGGTCCACATGCCGTGGAGCGGCTAGGCCCGTGAGCCGTGGCCGCTGAGCCTGTGCTTCTGGAGTCTGTGCTCCGCACTGGGAGGGGCCACAGCAGTGAGAAGCCCGCGTACCGCAAAAAAAAAAAAAAAAAAAAAAAGTTTTATAATGAGAAATTACCTAGAAAATGAAGCTGTAATCGATACCAAGACTCTTTTATACTGTTTTATTAACCTAATCCATAAGTTAAAAGGAAACGGAGTCCTGATATTCTTTCTTTTCTACTATTCAACTTAATTACGGCTTGAATAAAATTCTTAGACTAATCATTTCATTTCTCCCCCTAAAAATAATTTATAGATGAACTCCATAGAAATGATTGTGCTCTAGTTATGACAACACACCTGATAATGCAACACAACTCTCAGTCCCACCTCCCATTTCACACATAAAGGACAGTCTCTGGCCCCTCCTATCCCTCTCAGTACCAAAGATGCACATTTAGACCCAAATGTAAAGAACTGACCTGGTAGGCAGGTAAAAGTTGTTTGGGGTCCTGTAGTTCATTTTCTTCCAAGTTTTCTGCCCTCAAAAACTTTGTTAAAAATAAAACAGGGCTTCCCTGGTGGCGCAGTGGTTAAGAATCCGCCTGCCGCCAATGCAGGGGTTTGAGCCCTGGCTGGGGAAGATCCTATATGCCGTGGAGCAACTAAACCCATGCACCACAACTGCTGAGCCTGCACTCTAGAGCCCGTGAGCCACAACTACTGAGCCCGCGTGCCATAACTACTGAAGCCCTCGCGCCTAGAGCCCGTGCTCCACGAGAGAAGCCACCTCAATGAGAAACCCGTGCACTGCAATGAAGAGTAGCCCCCTCTTCCGCAACTAGAGAAAGCCCGCGCACAGCAACGAAGACCCAACGCAGCCAAAAATAAAGAAATAAAAATTTAAAAAATAATAATAATTAAAAAAAACAGATTCAGTGCAACATTCACCAGTGAATTGCAAAGACCTAATTAACCTTTCTGAAATCCTGGATTCCTTTTGGGACCACAGGCCTATCAAAGTGGGCACCGTTTTTGTTTTCCTAACCAATCCTGCCAAGGAGCTGTAAGAACATAGGGCTTTAAAGTGTGTCTGGAATCTGGCCTAACCTTGTCTCTTCACACTTATTGCCACAATAGGAACCCTTTTATCCAGCCGAGTCTCCTTCATGCTCTGCTCGGGTGTGAGCCACGTTTGGACTGCTTCCCCGTCCCTCTCCTCTCCATCCTCAAAGCCTGGCTCATGAACGATGGCAAACCCCATCTAGTCTTCCTTCAGAATGCTGCCCTTCGCCTGGCTCCTCCAGTACTGCTTACTTTCCACCACTTTTTAACCACATGATGCCACCTTTGTCCCTCTGATACAACTCATCACATCAGATTTCATTATGCTCGTAATTCCTTTTCCTCAGTTAGACTAGACTTGCAGGCAAAGCTCTCTCTCTCTTTTTTTAAAACTATAGCCACAGGATTTTGGAAAATATTCATCCCAAAATATTGACTTAGTATTTGTTACTTAACCAAAATTTATGTTTTATTTATTTAAAAAAAATTGTATGGAAGTACAGTTGCTTTGCAATATTGTGTTACCTTCAGGTGTACAGCATAGTGATTCAGTATTTTTTGCAGATTATATTCCATTATAGGTTATTGTCATATAATGGCTATAATTCCCTGTGCTATACAGTATATCCTAGTTGCTTACCTATTTTATATGTAGTAGTTTGTATCTGTTTATCCCATACCTCTAATTTGTCCTTGCCTTCCCCCCTCTCCCCTTTGGTAATCATGTTTGTTTTCTATGTCTGTGAGTCTGTTTCTGTTTTGTATATACATGCATTTGTATTATTTTTTAGATTCCATGTATAAGTGATATCATATAGTATTAGTTTTTCTCTGTCTTATTTCACTAAGCAAATACTCTCTGTGTCCATCCACACTACGTCAAATGGCAGTATTTCATTCTTTCTTATGGCTGGGTAATATTCCATTGCATATATACCATGTTTTTTTAATCCAGTCATCTGTTGATGGGCACTTGGGTTGCTTCCATGTCTTGCCTATTGTAAATAGTGCTGCTATGAACACAAAATTTATATTTTAAAACTCTAAAACCATGAGAGTATCCTTAAAACAGACCTTTGATGTAGAAGAAAAGTTTGAACACGTAGGAGTCGTTTCAGACATGTTAACCTTGTTGCAGTAAGTGTCCTTTATCCTTCTATCATATTCAGAGACCAAAGCCTTGAAATTTATGAGAAATTACTCTCAGTCAACCTTTATATTCCAATCAAGGGCAAATGTGGAGCAGGAGGGGAGTAACTTTGAACACAAATAATGATCTGTTAAAAACTTGGCACCAATAACATCAGACACACTAAGCCAGTAATGCTTCCTGATATTAACATGTGATAAGTATCAGGATGAATGCACACACGTGTACATCGACAGGTGTAACCATGACCAACATTAACTTCTAAAATGGGCCTCTACACAAATAAACAGCTGAAGTAAAATAAATAAGTAGTAACTATTCTTTAGTATGGGCTCTTTCTCCATGTGCAGAAAACAAAAGCCTTGGAAAGAAAAGAATGCTTCCAAAAAATACTCACTAAGCAAACTAGCAAACTAGAACTGGATCCCAGCACAGAACATCAAAGGGAAATCTTTTTCAGGTGGAGGCTGGTTGTTTCTGGGAGAGCTGGGGGCGGAGGCTTAATTTTGTCTGGCGTTTTAAACGGTTGACATGGTCAATGGTTTAGCATTCCTTTTCCTTCGCTTTTTTCTCTGAATGGTTTTTTCCCTTACTTCTGAAAATGTTTGCTGTAAGAACTTAGGACCTTAAACTCTTAACTGGCACTCGAGGGTATTAAAGACAAACACTTCAAAGGCTGGTAGTTTTACTTCTCCAGAAGAATTAGCATGCTTTCATTTAGAGGTTTTTTTTTTTTTTTTTTGGAAAAGCTCTTACTGAACAATGTAAAAAACAAGGTTGGTTTCAGATCTTCTCAATTGTGAATATTTTCAACTGTTAATAGGAGGCAGTAATTAATTTACTTAAGGCAGCATGCCACATGAAAGTAACTGATTCGCCTACTCATAAGCAAACACTTTCACAGCAGAGGCCTCAGCCAGGTAGGCTGGTTAACAGGCCCCAAGGGAAGACGTCTCCCACCACCAGTGTACTACCACTGAACAGAAGCTTCGGAAATCAGATTTTCCCAACGTAAATCCTCACCCGAAAAAACCCTGACCAGATTTGAGTTTTGTTACTAATAACAAAAAGTAATAACCCAGGAAGAAGCAAACAGAAAAGCATCAACAGGAGGAAAATCTAGTTACATCTGATGAAATGTTTGCAAAGGTAGACACTTCAAATTTTGATTTTTGGCTCATTTAAAAAAAATTTACATTCTGTATGCATACTGCATTTCTGGATTGTTTAACAAATTAAAAAAAAAAAATCAAAGGAAAAGTCCCAGGTTAAGTTGCTCTTGTTTCGTTAAACAAGCTTGTGTGCTTTCTCTTTATTTATTCAGCAAATGTCACCAGAGCACGCACTATGCCCTACTCCGGGGCGCTAAAATGTAGACCTCCTTACTTGTCGTAACAATTATACCTTATTGTTTTATAATGCTTTTTCTTTCTTCTGAGAAGCTCAAAAAAATTCTTAGCTGAGTTTTTCATTCCTCCTCACAGCAAAAATAAAGCTGACCGAGAGCATGTTCATCCTGCGCTGGTATTTACAACACCTGGTTAGACTGGAAGCCAAGATCTGATTTACATTTCTTATCTCAGGCTGAACAGATTTGAGTCCAAACCTGAGTGGGGCACAGCTCCCGCAAGACCTCCTGCTGGGTCAGTCCACTGCATCAGACTTTGAACCCAATCTTCCCCAATCTCTTTGCCAGCCGTGCATCTCCAGAGGCTCTCTCCTTCCTCTTCCTGGACACCTGCAACCCAGGAACAAAGCACTCAACTCCCTCCCTGCAAATCCAGGCCCTTGGGTGCAAACTCCTACTCCAGTTTTAATAGAGGGGTAGAGACAAGGGGCTTTCAGAACTTTTTAAAGAAATGGGGGACTTCCCTGGCGGTCCAGTGGTTAAGACCCCGTGCTTCCAATGCAGGGCGTGCGGGTCAGGGAACTAAGATCCCACAAGGTGCGGGGCGTGGCCAGAAAAAAAAAAAAGAAATGGGGACAACCAGTATAAAACAGATAATCAGCAGGCACCTGCTGTATATAGCACAGTGATCTCTACTCAGTATTATATAATAACCTATAAGGGAAAAGAATCTGAAAAAGACATATATATATATATGAATCACTTTGCTGTACACCTGAAACTAACACAACTTTGTAAATCAACTATATTTCAACTTAATATAGTTAAATTGAGAGTCTGCCTGCCAATGCAGGGGACACGGGTTCGTGCCCCGGTCCGGGAAGATCCCACATGCCGCGGAGCGGCTGGGCCCGTGAGCCATGGCCGCTGAGCCTGAGTGTCCGGAGCCTGTGCTCCGCAACAGGAGAGGCCATAACAGTGAGAGGCCCGCGTACCGCAAAAAAAAAAAAAAAAACTGGAAAAAAAAAAAAAAGAAAAGAAATGTGGACAACCGAATGTTTGTTGAAAAAACTGGATGACGCTAACCAACAGTTAAGATGATACTGATGTCAGCATTTCAAGGGCCTATCAGCCTCTCTGAGAGAAAGCTCAGCACCTTAAATGAATCAACAGTGGAATTTGATAATTACTCAAATTACTCAAAATTTGACAAAGACCCCTTGGCTACTGAAGCTGTCCGGCTCCTCACCACTTTGGAAAAGAAAAACAAGACTGACATGAGAATTCGGTAGGAAATACAGTATTTAACACACTGTATTTTTATGTGAATTTTCAAGTTCCCGGCAACATTCTTCTAGCGGTTGAGAAGGGAAGGGTCAGACCCCTGGCCTGCAGTTAGTAAATTGAATTGTATGAAGCTGCCATTGGTGTAGGTCAAAAATAGTTGAATATAGGTAGTTTTCTATGGTTAACCTAACAGTTTTGGAACTGAATTGATAATTAACATTGTAAAAAAGCGAAGTGTTCCTTGAAATGCAATTGTGGTTGCAGTACGGCTTTATTACACATTGATGCTAAAATACTTTTCCTCAGATGATACCTCTGAAATCACAAAGGAATGAATGGGGGGAAAATACACAACAGGTTCACCTCACACACACTTTACAGACAATCTGACTGATGAAGTGAAGCTGCCTGTATCAGCAGGAGCTCAGACCACAAATTCATTGGTTCTCTAGTACGTGTGGAGGACAAGTTATATGAGGAAACTGAGGTCAGAAAGAGTTGGATTTAGGCTTCAGATTTCCACTCCAGAAGAATGCTTTTTTGGACTTTTTCTGCACCAGAACTTCTATTCAACAGTGGACATTTTCAGCGCCATCCCCTTGTCTGTACTGTCTTATCTCCTTCATCTTTCTGTCCTTCCTTCCTCAACCCTCAACCCTCTGCTCAACTCAGATTATTGCCTCAGTGTACAAACGTCTCGTCCACAGCAGAACACAGGCCACTCGTGACCCGTCAGCGGTTCATGCCCCCAAACTCAAGGCTAAACTTTTCGGCATGATGAGCAAAGCCACGGTTCTACCATTCTTACATCCCACTATCCTGCCCTTCTTGGCCCGGTTCCATTACATCCTCCTGAAAGAAAGGGTACCTCTATCCTCCGCTCCCTGAAGACCTGTGGGCCTCTGAGATAGACTCCCACTTGACACCTATATCTCTGTTACTAGATCACAAGATTCTCGAAGGTGGGGACCACACTCATTGACCTCTATAGTCCCAGTTGTGCCCAGCACGGAAGGAACTTAAATGTTCACGAAAGCTCTTCAGACCCTCTGAATCTTCACAGAAAATGTCAAATGTGCCATTTTAGAAAACAGCACCTGACCAAACTCACGTGTCTAGTATAAAAGAGCACAGGCATCTTTTTCTTTTCCCCACACAAGATAATTCCTTTAAGTTTTACAAAATAAACTATTTTACACACACTCATTTGTAAGGGAGAGCTGTGGTGAATCATGAATGTATAACCTCCAGTTTCAAGGTCTGAGAGGGCCTGAGAAGTAATTCAGTCCTGCCCCCAGTTTACAGACCAGGAAACCGAGGTCCACAAAGGTAAAGTGGTGAACCCGATGGTTACACGGCTATTTGGTATTGAAACCTCTGGTGGAGAGAGTTAAGTACTGCTCTTTTTCCCTGTGCCAGGCTCTATGAATCAGTTAGTTTAAAAAAATAAAATGTAACCTGCAAACATCCAAAAGAGAAGCGTATGAGGAGTAGTAGGTTTATATCTCCAATGACGACTCAGTGATCAGCACATGGCAGGTGGCCCCACAGCCTACAAATACTGCTGAATGAAGAGACGAACAGCCCAGGCCTTCGGACCAATAACTAAAATAGGTAGAATATTAAATATTAAAAAAGCACTAGTCAGACAACTGGTCTCCTGGAAGGAGCAGCAGAAGCCGGAAAGAGAGAAAGAAACAAAACCAAAACAATAGAATGCGGGTTGGAGAAGGTACGTACTATACAAACCAAGTCCTATAAAAATAACTATACTTACATGCAAGATGCTGGTGATATAAAAGCTAATACAAAAGAGAATCAAGTCCTTGAATAGACCTGTCTCCAAAGAAAATCTGGAAGTGGGCAACAAGCCCATGAAAAGATGCTCATCATTATTAGTCATTAGGGAAACGCAAATCAACACTTCAATGAGACACCACTTCATGCCCATTGGGGTGGCAATAAAAACAAAAACATGGAAAATAACAAGTGTTGGTGAGGATGTGGAGAAACTGGAAACCTCCAACATTGCTAGTGGGAATGTTAAATGGTGCAGCTACCGTGGAAAAAAGTTTGGTGGTTCCTCATAACTTCACTACTCACAATAACCAAAAGGTGGAAATGACCCAATGTCCATGAGCTGATGAGTGAATAAGCAAACTGTGATACATTCCTACAATGGAATATTACTCAGCCATGAAAAAGAATGAAGTACTGATTCATGCTACAACATGGATAAATCTTGAGAGCATCATAAGTGAAAGAAGCCAGACATATGTTGTATGATTCTATTAACATGAAATATCCAGAAAGGCAAATCCATAGAGACAGAAAGCAGATTAGTGGTTGCCAAGGCTGGAGCAGAGGGGAAATAGGGAGTGACTGTTTAATGGGTATGGAGTTTCCTTTTGGGGTGATGAAAAAGCTCTGGAACTGGCTAATGGTGATGGTTGCAAAACATTGTGAATGTACTTTTTTACACTTTAAATATGTGCAGTTTATTGAATGTCAATTATACCTTAGTAAAGATATTTGAAAGAAAATTTTTAAAAATGGGAAAAGACATATCAAGCAAATATTAACAACAGCAACAATTAAAAGATCACTTCTGGTTATCAGACAAAATAGACTTTAGGGCAAAAATCCTCACTAGTGATAAAAGTAACTATGTTATGATAAAAATTCAATTCCTATTAGACATTGCATGTCTAACAATATAAATTTACAAATGCATACTGTTAGATATTAAAATAGAAAGCTGTTTATACAAATAGTCTCAGAATATTTTTTAGCTCAAATACAAGGAGATATGGACAAAGATCCCATTCTAGTGGGATCTTTCATATACCTCTCTCAATTACTGACATGTTGAGCAGACGCAAAGTTAGTGAGGAATGATGCAATTAATAAGGTTCATTTAACGGATATCTGTAGACCTCTGCAGAACAAAATGAAAGAAAACACATTCTTCTCAAACACATATAATGTGAATATACTTAATGCCACTGATTTGTACACCCTAAAATGATAAATTCAATGTTATATGTATTTTACTACCAAAAAAAAAAAAAAAGAGAGAGAGAGAGAACCAAGTGTTTCCAGTGGTAGGGTCTTTGGAAATATCCAGTCTGAAGATACGAGTTCGTAAGGAGCAATCACATCCCTAACCAACAAGGCAGAATGTTCTGCCCTACACATTCCTCTACTACCGATCCCGACTGCACGGATTTTAAACCCAGCACCTACTTTCTCAAAACAAGATTCAAGATTAATGCTGCGGGTCTGGGAGGGGGACAACGGAGTTACTGAGAAGTGCAGCTTCAGGGTGGTTCTCTACAGAGGTGGCTACAGTGACTGCACTGTACTGACGCCACTGTGTCAATGTGAACAGATGCTGGACCCACTCAGATTCAAGAGGGGAAGGCTGCAACGTCCCAGGGGTAGAGCTGCCCAGCCCATCCTCCTGAGAACACACAGGCAGCGGGGAAGCCACCAACACTGCCACCAGAGAGGGCAGTGGAAACTGAAACAAAAAGCCGCCCTCCGCCAGTGATGGCAGCGGCTCAGGTTCTGGGATGCTTCTAGGATGCCACGGCACTACTGGCGGCCATCCACAACCAGGCGGATAAGACGCACTTGAACTCTTGTTCCAGAGGATGCCCTGTTCTCAGTTCTGCTCCACCCAAGCCTTTCCCCTCTCTCCCCCCAGGCTTCAAGGCTCAGCTCTCTCTCCTGTAGTTACTTGAGATGATCTTGACAATCAACACAGGGTGCCAACCACAGGCTCCTAAGGTGTCTGAGAACTTTGGAACCAGGGCCAGGTGTATCTTCAGCTCCTGATGAAGGCTGACTCGATCTGGTTTTAATCTGTTTGGGCCGTGTGGCTGTTATCTAGATGTGTCTGTATGTCCCATGACTAGTTCAGCACTCAGCACATTGTAGGTGGTCAAACAGGCCTGAAAATACTGCTGAATGAATTAATGAACACGCAGGGCCTGCACGAAAACAAGCAAATCCCGCCCTCCGCCACAAAGGGAGCCATCGTGGTGTCAAACACCCGCATGTTTTCTTAAAAGCATCTCTCCTCTTTCCAGCCTTCTCTAAATTATCTGATTTTGGCTTTCTGATTTCTAGTAATGGAGAAAATGTGTTACTTTTAAATTATCAGCATCCAAAATTTTCCCCCCCCAAAATGTAAAAAAGGCTCTGAAGTGCTGTTACCAAGGCATATACCCCGTCCCTTAAAAATGGCTATTACTGGTCTGAGCAAGAAAATACACAAGATTCCATACATACACTGTCAACTTTGGCAAGAGAGATTTTAGACAACTTCCACCCTTCCCGCCCAATCCCAAGTAAACAGGGCATTTGTTTGTATTTCCACATTGGCCTCATGAACCAAAATACCTCCTCCACCTAGAAAAACAATCTGTAACATTCAGACACTGAGCTTTGAGGGCAGACTTTTCAGTGCATGCTAGAGCAGTAAGAATGTAGTGCTTAAAAAAAAAAGTAGAAAAGCATCTTTAATAAACTTAGGTTCTCCTGTGAGCATTTCCCTCACGTTTACACTTATATCTGATTTGGTGTTTCTATATCTTTCAGAAATATAGATTTTAAAAAAAATTGTTCTGCATGAAAATTGGAGCCAGAGAAACCTTCTTTCTACAGTCTCCAGAAACAGACCTGAGTGTTCTACTGTGTTTAGGGGGAAAAGACACAAAAATCATTTTCCTTTACTCTAAGTTTTCGCTTTGCACCAAGTAGGTCCTGGCAAAGAGTTAATGTTTTCTGATGTTAGTTCCTGCGGTTTAAGAAAAAAATAAAATATAAAAATATAAAAGGCTAGGTGCTTAAATTTAGACTCCGTAAAACAATACTGGGAAACTTTCAAAGCTTTGGAGAAATTCTGGAGTTTATTTTATTTGCATCACATCGGCCACATCGCCTTCTCTTTTTATAATCCCTCCCGCCCCTGCTCACCGGCTGATCCTACACGTTCCCGCGTGATTCAGTTACCTGTTGGGGGTCAGGGGTTGGGGAGCGGGGTTGGGGACGAAAATCTACTGGTCACTTTGCGCAGGACCCAAGTTCAACAGGTGGCTTCGGCCACCTCCTGCCAATATGAGGCTCCCGCCCTCCTCTCCTTGGGGGATGGGACACAGCGCCCTGGGAATTCGACGGCTGCGGCGGCAATTGGTGCTCCGGGGAGGGCGGTGGGGACAGGGCAGGGGTGTTGGGACAACCCGGACCTCTCTGCGCGTAAAGCAAGAATCGTGCCATGGACCACCTTCGCCCGCCGCCAGGACAGCCTCGGAGTCGGAAAGCCTCGCGTCCTCCCCACCACCCCCGAGCCGGACGCACGCGGACCCCCGTGATCCCGAATGAGGCCCCGGGTTTCCCGGGTGGGAGGCCACCGGGTCGACGACGGCCCCTCGGACGGCGCCAGAGCCTTTCCTAACTTCCAAGGGACGCGATGCGGAGGAGCGGGAGAGCAAGCAGAAGAGATCCCCGCCGGGAGGGCAGCCGCAGGGACGCGCGGGAAGCGCAGGCAGCCGGCTCACTAGCAAAGGGGCTCGCCCTTCCCCCCCTGGACCCCACCAGAGCCCCGATCTCCCCCGACCGGCTGCAAACGTCGCCCCACTCACCGACGTGCTGGACAAGGGGATCGGCTGCCAGGACGCCCTCCCGCCCTCCGACCCTGTCCGGGATCGAGAAGCCCGCACTCACCTCGCAGGAGTCCCGCAGGAGCCCACCCGGACCGCAAGCGGGAGCCGAGCCCTAGCGCCGCCCGTTCGCCTGTCCGCCCGCGCGCGCCTCGCAGACCTTCCAGGGCCGCCCCGCCGCGCGCTCGCTTACGCGCGCTCCCGCCGCGCGCGCTCCTGCGCGCTCCCGTCGGGGTCTCGGCTGCTCCCTCCCCAAACTCACACGGCGCGCGCCCGGGGCATTTAAAGGGACAGGCCCCCGTGCCGGCGCTGCCCCGCAGCTGCCTCTCGGTGTTGGTGCGAGGTTTGAATTGGGGACGATCTGAGGAAACTCCAGCCCCATATCTGAGTTAAACACTCGGAGGAGAAATAGGGATTTGCATTCGAAGCTCTGAATAAGACGGGACATTTTTTTCCCCTCCTTGGTCAGTTTTGAGAGGTTATTTTACATTTAATGACAATAATAACTACCACGTATCGAATTCTTATTACCCTTGGACAAGGCATTTAACACACACACATTATTTCATTCAATCCTTAGAACCCCCAATTTCTTATCCCCATTTTACAGAGGAGGAAAACTGAGGTTCAGAAAGGAGAGGAATCTCATCCAAAAGGTTTTGACCCCATTCCTTGGTGCCATTTCTTCTTTATCACCATGGAAATATCCACTGAGGTTAATAGCTGGTTGTGGAAGGCTTCTGTAAGTTGGTGGAAGTTAATGTTACCGGTGTTTCCATGGGGTGGGACAACTCTGTAGGAAAGGAGAAAACAAGAGTTATAGGGTTTTATTAATTATAGTGTTTGATATATACTCAAATGACAGACATAAAACCCGTATTGCAAAGTGCTGTTGGTGCTTATCCCCATTTTACAGAAAATTAAGGAAGTGGTTGGTGGCACAGGATGACTGAGTCACTGGTGGCACTCGGGGCTGAGCCCCAATTCCTTATATCATTTCTTTGCTCTCCCCAGGAGGAGATACCTGATTAAAGGGAAGAAAACTTTTTCACTAATAACATATTGGCCTCATCTAACTCCCTGCATCTTTAATTAATGTTTACAAAGCACTTGTACCGCACTTACTAGTTAATTAGGCAAGTATTATTATCCCCCTCTTTCTGAACCAAATCCAGGAGAGATTCTCAATTCTGTCAGTCCTTAATCCTCATTGAATAATGGACCTAAGCTTTCTGTTCACGTTCTTTTTTCTCTTAAGTTTTGTTCCATGTAAACACTAATGCATGTATCGTGAATTGGCTTAGTAAAAGTTAAATAGTATTAAACAGCCACAGGCGAGAGTAACATAGGCAGCCCCTGTTTTTCACAAATTCAGATAAAGAAAAGAAGACATTATAAGTGCTTCCCAGAATTATTTTTCCTTTTTAGTAGTGTTGTTTTCGCTTGGTTAAGCTTTTATGATGTATAAACATATGTGTAGCTTAGTTTTTTAGCTTTAAAAATTTTAATGTACACATTATCTTGTGTGTACGAATTAAATTTTACATGGTATCTTTTCTTCCAGGTGAAGAGGAGATAGGGAAGAAGAAATTGAAGGATGATGGGATTAGGAAGGAAGAAAGGGAAAAGAAAAAGGCACCAAAAGAAAAAAAGGGTGGGAGGGTGTGGCGGACAGGAAATGAACAGGGAAGAAAATGAGACTGAGGTTTCAACCAAGGCGGTAGGGGGAGGAGGCCAGCCCTGCTAGCTCGTACCTGATCTTTGTGGGAATTGCGAACAGGTGGCCCTTCCGCGGGGCCGGTGCAGACCTGGCCAGGGCGCAGCGTGAGTACCTGAGCTCAGGCTGCCTTCCAGTACCCCCTGCACCCCTGCCCAGGCACCTATGTGCCAACTGAACCTACTCAAAGGCACTAGAAGGTGAGAAAGGACATAAAGTGAGGTAAGAAAACAAGAAATGGCTTAGAGGGGGAATTTAAAGATTTTTATTCCTAAAAGTACTTAGATAACATCAATGGAGAAAAGAACGAAGAAACATCTGGAGGGGCTTTGGACCTGCTGTTGTTACTACTTTAAAAATCCATGAAATTGACAAAATTTTACTTTCTTTTCACTCGAATTTTTACTAAATTCTTCTGAGGTTGTTCTTTGCTAAGAAAATGCCGGTGATACATGGCTCAAAATATTAGACAATTATTCTTATTAACTCTGTGTAAGTTAAAAATTTTAAAGTAAACTTTAAAAATTTAAGCTAAACATAATTTTTGTTGTATAAAAATAATTACTGTGTAAAATTGGCTTGAGAAACTGCAATATTTATAATGACCACTAGAGGGAGATAGACAGGAAAGGAGAAAGTGGTTAGCGAGTAAGCTTCCTGAGTTTACTAAAAATTACAGCATTTTAGAGCTGAAAGAGGAGATGTCAAAAGACATGATTTTGCTTTATGCCTCTTCCACTTAGAATATGTGTAATCTTGAGCTGTCTATTCTTTTTGAGACTCAGTTCCTCAACTGTACAATGAAGCTATTAACACCTACCTTGGGAGGCTAAAACAAAATTATTTTAAAGTTTACTTGAACAAGTAGCAGATAAGAAGGGTTAAGAAGATTATGAAAATGAAGAAGCAGATGGGAAATTTCCCTGTTTGTTAGTTAAACAGTATAAAATAATAATTTAAAGTATCAAAATAGAATATTAGTAGATATTGAATGATATAGATAATAAAATAGGATAACCCAGAAAAAGACAGTGTTGATATACTGTAGATTTTAATATGTGATGGAGTCATCTAAAATAAATGAAAAAGGTACAGATTCTCAATAAAATGGACTTGAGAAAGCTAGTAATTTGAAAAAAAAAATCAAGTTGAGCTCATACATTTCATTATGTGCTAAAAGAAATTTCAGCTACATTAAAGAACTTTAAAACTAGGAGAAAATTTAGGCAAATATTTATGTAACCTCAAGATGGGGGAAGAAAAGAAATCGAAAAATCATAAAGGAACTGACCAGTAGACTAGATTATATAAGAATTTAAAAATTGTGACAACTAAAAATATTGTGAACAAAATAGAAAACAGAACAAATCTGACAGTTCATTTTTTAAAAAAAATTTATTTGTTAATTTATTTTTGGCTGCACTGGGTCTTCGTTGCTGTGTGCGGGCTTTCTCTAGTTGCGGCGAGTGGGGACTACTCTTCGTTGCGGTGCGCAGGCTTCATTGCGGTGGCTTCTCTTGTTGCGGAGCACGGGCTCTAGGCACGCAGGCTTCAGTAGTTGTGGCACGTGGACTCAGTAGTTGTGGCTCGCGGGCTCTAGAGCACAGGCTCAGTAGTTGTGGTGCACGGGCTTAGTTGCTCTGCGGCATGTGGGATCTTCCCGGACCAGGGCTTGAACCCATGTCCCCTGCATTGGCAGGGGGATTCTTAACCACTGCGCCACCAGGGAAGCCCTGACAGTTCATTTTATCCTCAATACAAGAGTACACACACATTGATAAGAAAACTCTAATAACTCAATGAGAAAATTTCCTCAAAGAAAAAATAAAAACGATTAGTGTGTATATGTAATTGTATTTTAAAGTGTTTGGATTACCCAGTAATTGAAAAAATTAAAAATTAAAATAGTAAGCAATATTTTCATTTATTAAATTAGAAAAACATTTTAAAATTCTAACATTCAGTACTGGCAGGAGTGCAGTGAAATGGGCAATTTTATATATTATAGTGGGAGCATAAGTTGATATGACTTTACTGGAAAGTGATTTTGTGAAATATTTCAAGACCCTTAAAAATGTTTATATACTTTGGCCTACAATTCCATATCTAGGGATTCAACAGAAATAATCAGAAAAGGGGAAAAATATTTGTGCACTGTCTCCTTTTTCATAATGTCAGAAAATTAGAAACAACCAAAAAATCCAAAATTAGGGGGAAGTTTAAGTGAACTATTATGCAGCTATTAAAAATGAGGTATTTTTCATGAACACAAGAAAATACCTAAATATATTGTTAAAGGGGAAAAAAGAACATTACAGAATTGTGTGTAAACTGTTGCTTCAGCTATGGAAAAATGCATGTATATATTCAAAAACTAGAAGAAAATATATCAAAAGGATGACAGTTACTCTTTCTGGCTGTGATTATGTGATTCTTATTTACAGTATTGTATATGTCCCAAATTTTCTGTTGTGGTTCTATATTTACTGTTATAAATCAATACAGACTAATACAAATTTTTGATACAATAAATGCCGATGTGCATAGCATAGAGTCTGGCTTGTATCAAACATTCCATAAATATTTGGTAGATAATAGAAGGAGGGAAGAGAAGGAGATTGATGCATTTCAAGGATGACTTGCTAGTGAAATTTCTTGATTTAAAAAAGGAAATAATTATTCTACAAATGAGGAAATTACAGCCTGGAGGTTTTTTGGTGACAAATTTCAAGAAAAACTTTAAAAGATGATAATAAAGTGGTTCCATACTTCCTGAAAGCAAGTAGATAACATGCTACATTGTCTGTATTCCAGGTCGATATTCTGAAGGAGAACTACATGTTGGAAGAAACAAACGTGGAAGAAAATGGTAAATAATTTTATCTGAACTCAATGATAAGAGTCTGAAAGAGAAGCTAGGTTCTAAAAAGATCCCTGAGGAAGAAGTGCTGTTCATTCACGCTTTAGGACCTGCCAAGTGACTGACGTCCAAACAGGAAGAGAGAATGTATGGAGCCCATTCATTTTTCATCCAGAGATTGCTTGTGGTTTCTTCTGTGCCAGGTGTTACTAGGGGTAAAGTCCAGGAGATGCAACAGTGAACAGTATGGATAGGTTCCCTGTCTACAGGGAATTTATGGTCCAGGAGGGCTTGGTGGGATGCAGACAAGACTCAAATGATAAACTGGTTAGTCACCAACCATCTATTAATCCCTAGATGAAATAGAAGTGATTCTGTAAATAAAACAATGGTGAGGTGAACCGTATCCCCCCAGAGATAAGCCTGAGGACTCAGGGGTGGTTGAAATTTGTCTGAGGATAACTTGCTTCGCTTCCGCTGTTCTCTGGCTAGCTTTCGGTTTACAGATGGAGGATGCAAAGCCGACAGGGTCTTGGAAATGGCTCCAGGAACCTGCGGTTTCTGGGGAGCCGGGGACAGGAGAGCCTTGGGAAGTTTTCTGTGCAGGTGTCTTTTAACCCTGTCCGTCTTCCCACAAATTTCACTAAGGCCTCCACTCCTCATGAGTGCTTTTGGAGTGAACCTTATTCTCAGGAGATTTGAATATGGGCTGAAACTGGCCTCAGGTGGGTCTTAGGTAAGAGCTAGGACCCAGTGAGACCCAGTCCTGTTTGTGTCACAGACATTTGGAAGGAGAGATGAGTACAGTGCGTTGGAATACTTAACATTTGTAGTTTGTGTTACCTTCTGCTAAGTTGAATTCTTCTAAACCCATTTCAGGTAAAAGATTTCATTATGCCAGATTTCTACGTTTGAGGGCTGACTTTCTTTTTTATACATTTCTGTTGTGACCCAAGACATAACTTCTTCTTTGATGTGACCCTGAACTTAAGGATGTTAATTCCCTGATTTTGAGGGAGCAAAATGTACCTAGTGTTACAGTCAGAGAGACGGAGGAATCACTGAGCAGGGTCGTTAACCACTTAGTGGGACCGTGGAGTCCAGGTCTGTCCCCAGCTTACAGATTCAATAACTCTGTTCCGGTCAGTGCCACCTGGATGCCACCAGGTGCTCAGACAGTGGGTCTCAACTGTATTTCCAAGTTGCAGTACTGGTGGAGGAAAGGATGGGGAAAATGAAACTGGCAATCCTTTGATAAGCTTAAAATGTTTTATTTCAATTTCTAAATTGTTAAATAGGATTAAAAAAAAAACCCTCTTCCTACAGAGAATCACAATAGGAAAAGAAATCACACCGAATGCTTCCGTTCACTGGGAGTGATAAAATGTGGGATATTTTTTCCCTCTTGTACTAAAATTGCCCTGAGGACCAAAATACCTACCTCTTACATTCCCCATTCAGGAAGTCACCGGGAACTAACCAGCTTCTCAGGACTTCCTGATGGTCAACACTTCTGAGCTGGCTGTACTGCCAGCTACACCCCCAGTCCCATTTCCAAACTAAGAAGAGGCTTGCAGGTCCTAAGCTTTGTGGAGATGCAGTTAGTATTCATGGTGGGAGGCTGTAACAGGAGACTGGAGCGGGGCTGTGTTCCCTTTCTATCCACCCAGGACAATCTCCTTTCTAACCATCTCCAAGTCAACTGATTAGGGACTTAATTTTATTGTTTTAAAATATTTATTTATTTATTTAGGCTGCAGCGTGTCTTAGTTGCGGCCTGCGGGATCTTCCTTGTGGCATGCGAGATCTAGTTCCCTGACCAGGGATTGAAACCCGGGCCCCCTGCACTGGGAGTGTGGAATCTTAACCGCTGGACCACCGGGGAAGTCCCTGATTAGGGACCTTTACATCCACAGAATCCCTTTTGCCACATAATGTGACATAATCACAGAGGTGACATCCCATCCTATCTGCAGGCTCCACTCACGCTTAGGGGGCTGGAATCTTGGGGGCCAGCTTAGAATTCTGCCTGCCACAGAGGGGAAGGGGTTCCTTTAATCCCCACAGCCAAGTCAGGGCGAGAGTCCTAAGACAATCACTCATAAAGATTGGGGTTCAGCACAACGGGGAATTAGACTCTTGCTAGGGTGCCCTCGTAGTTACCCCCAGGCCACGAGGAGCTGAGCGGGGTAAGAAGGTCACAGTGAGCATTCTGGGAGCCGAGGAGCATGGCACAGTGTGTCCTTCCCACTGAGGTTTGGGGACAGACTTGAAAGGCTTGTGACCTGCCAGGCGGAGATTTCAGAGCAGTCCCTTCCCTTGGGCTGGAAGGGCTGCAAGCTCAGTGAGCCTTGCGGGAAGATGGGGCAGCTCCACCCACCCGACTCTCCAAGTCCGTCCAAGCGTGTGGAAGGGGACCCTCCAGTTCTTGGGGCTCTATGTGCGGGAACATACATTGCCCCAAGGGCAGAACAAGCAAGCTGCTGGGGGGCCGATGGGCCAGGTGACTGAGTTTGAGATGGAATGCCTAGGACTGAACCTTTAAAAAAAAATTTTTTTTAATTGTGGTAAAATATACATAGCATAAAATTTACCATTTTAACCATTTTTAAGTGTACGGTTCAGTGCTATTAAGTGCACTCACAGTGTTGTACAGCCGTCGGCATTATCCATCTGCAGTACTTTTCCATTATCCCAAACTGAACCTCTGTCCCCATTAAATCCTCACTCCCATTCCCCAGCCCACACCCCCGGCACCACCGTTCTACTTTCTGTCTCTATGATTTCAACGACTCTATGGACCTCATATAAATGGAATCACACAGCATCTGTCCTTTTGCGACGACGTCTTTCACTTAGTATGTTTCCAGGTTCATCCATGTCATGATATGTATTAGAATTTCCATCGTTTTTATAGTTCACTAATAATCCTTTTTATGTATAGACCATGCTTTCTAATTCCATTCTTCTGTGGTGGACCCTTATGTTGTTTCCATGTTTTGGCTATTGTGAATAATGCTGCAGTGAATGTGGGTGCACAAAAATCTGTTCAAGTCCCTGCTTTCAGTGATTTTGGGTGCATACCCAGAGGTAGAATTGCTGAATCGTATGGTGATTCCATGTTTACCTTTTTGAGGACCCACCATACTGTTTTCCACAGTGGCTGCACCCACCTGCAACGCCTGTATGCGGGTTCCAATTTCTCCACATCTTCATCAACACTTGCTATTTTCTTTGTCGTCGTCGTTGAATGATTAGAATTGAATCTTAAATACAAAAATGAGACTGGTCTAATAACCCAAAATCTTAGGCAGATTATTAAATCTGGCCAGTCTGATCGCTGGTGGGAAATGGGGATTCAGCAGAGAGCAGCTGCTGGCAGCAATGAAACCATCCCGTGCTTACATCCCCAGCAAGGTGAGAATCCTCTGTAAACCAGTTACAGGAATAGAGTTCTTTTTCTTAAAATGCTTACTAGCTTTGTAAATGATCCACGTAAGAGTGCAGCAGCCTAGGGCTTCCCTGGTGGCGCAGTGGTTGGAGTCCGCCTGCCGATGCAGGGGACATGGGTTCGTGCCCCGGTCCGGGAAGATCCCACGTGCCACGGAGCGGCTGGGCGCATGGGCCATGGCTGCTGAGCCTGCGTGTCCGGGGCCTGTGCTCAGCAACGGGAGAGACCACAACAGTGAGAGGCCCGCATACCGCAAAAAAAAAAAAAAAAAAAAAAGTGCAGCAGCCTAAATACATTTACTGCCTTCTTCATTCCACCTCCATTCACTTCCTAAACCCTGGCTGTCCGGGTTCTATTCCCACGACTGTTCTGAAGCTGTCTTCTCTGAGTTCTCGTCCCAGCTTACAGGCATCTAGGAGCTTGGACTGTCCATTAAATAGAAGTATTTAATTCCCAAAGTTGAGTCTTATAGCAGAGTTCACTCTGCTCTCCTTGGGCAAAGACATTCATCACCCTGCTCTCAAATATGACTTCTATGACCATGACCTGAACAATCTTCACCTCTGGGCATTATTCATTTCATTTAACAAGCTGAGTGCCTCCCCTCACTGTGGTCAGGAACCTGGTTTTAAATTGTCTGCTGGGCATCTCATTAAATTTAAATTCATTCATCCATCCATCATCCCTGTTGGGTTGTGAAAGGTGAGACTGTCTGCTTAGGATGCTTGAGTTGGGAGAAGTATAGACACACACACAAAAATGTTAAATCATTCTGCATGATACAGAAACAGGAGTAATCCACTGGTATCTCAAGAAGGGGGTCAGGATCCTGAAGAAGGAAATGGAAGAGTCTAGAGGAATGGGGGTGGGGAGGGCTAGCTAGAAACATGGAAGAAAACCAGGGCCTGTGGGGAGATGTGGATATAAAACATTCTTTATGTCGAAAGCGATGGGACTTGGAGAGCGCAGTGATGTCTGACGTTGGATTTGAAGTGTTTGCACACCGTGTGGTAATTCTCCCTGCTGCTCCCAAACCATGTAATGCCGGCAGTGCTTTGGGGGAACGGAAAGGGTCATATCCCATGATTTCAGGAAAGCAAGGACGGTTAAAGCGGGGCTGGGAGTAATGGTTTGGAGTCAGAGAAAAGCAGGGAAATCGGTGACAGTGTGGATGAGAAGGCAAACCCATGTGTTCTTGGATATGTTAGAGAAATAGATGAGAGTATTCTAGATTCAGCTGTTAATGACTGCATTTCATTTTGATATTAAGTGAAACAGTGACCTCAGGAAGTTGGAGGCCAGGGAGTTGCCTGGATTATAGAATCTTCACGAACAAGACTTGACCTGGGGCACCAGGTGCCTGTTCTTCATACATGTTAACATCCTTATGGGACCGGTGACATGTGTTTTTCATGCTAAGTGTTTGGCCCTCACCTTTCGGGCTCATAATCTTCTCTCTCACATCCCGACCTTCTTTCTTAAGCTCTTTTCAAGGCCTGGAGGGAATTTCCAGTGGTTAGGACTCTGCGCTTCCACTGCCAGGGACCCGGGAACTAAGATCCCGCGAGCTGCATGGCACGGCCAAAAAAAAAAAAAAAAGAGGCCTGGAGCCCCTGTTGTTCACATTTCAGGGGCATAAATAATAACAACCGTTACATCTTTATACCATTTCATGGTTGACAAAACATATTCACACACGTTTCATCCTCTTGACAGTGATTATTCCCATTTTACAGATGAAACTGAGGTTCAGAAGTGTTCAGTGACTTTGCTCAATCTCACTTGGGTAGTAAGTGACAAAGTGGTTGTTCTAATCCACTGCTCTCTGCTTTTGACCAGAGCTGCCGTTCCTGAGTCTGTGTTGACCGGGTGTAGCAGTACTATTTCATGCATTTTCTCTCTGTAAAGCCAATTAAGGAATTTGTGCTCATACTGTTGACTATTTTCAAGGTTATTAAATTAGTATTGGGGGAAAGTACAAACTTTATGAGAGTTTTAGGAATAGTCATAAACATGAGAAATGTGGAAATCTTGTCTTATAAAATGTTCATCTGAGTGGAGTCAGCTGAGGAGTTACTGAGAGGGAAGGCTACAGGGATGAGAACAAAATAGAAGCTGTGTCTCAGCTAAAGGTTGAGAACTACATAAAAATCCATTATTTCGATGGAACGTGCCACAACATTTCCTCGAAGTGTTCCATAAAGAATTACTGAATGCCAAATGCAAAGTTAGTACTTTTAACTTGTGAAAAGATTCTGTGCTTCCATGTACCAAAGAAATCCAAACAATAATTCCACGAGTAAGGCTAACCTACCTAAAGCATCACCTCCTCCAACACAGAGTAAAGCCCTTCATTCAGGCAAGGCCACAGAAGCTACAAAAAGGTAAGGCTACAGGCTCGTGCTGCGCAGACTTCATTTTTTCGGCCATCTTCATGTCTTCCTTCGGTTTTATTTGGAACCCCTGAGCCAGGCTGACAGAGGTGACAAAAATAGATGCAAGACCCTGCAGGTGAGGGGCAGAGCTGGCTGGGGAAGGGATGCAGTCTGCTTCACGCTGACTCTCCCAGGCAGGACAGATGGCCCATCCCTGCAAAACCTGTATTATGGTGGGAGAATAATTACGCCCAACAGAGTATCTAAATATGCCCATTTTCCAGCAACCATTTGAGGGGAACAGGGGTAATTGATATCCAAACAGCTCCATAATAGGTTTTGAGTTTTGTCTCCCATCAGCCCATTTCCCACATTCACTAAAAATAGCAAAATTAATTAATTTTCATTGGCTTTCCCTTCCCCTTCCTCTCCTGGGAAGAAGTGCTTATGAGCACTGAAGAGGAACAGGCCTGCTTAGATTCATAAATTGAATCGTTGAAGCCATTGAGGTCTGACTCCAGAGCTAAATTCATCTGATCTAATCAACAGAGGGCAGAACAAGTAACAAGCCATTCTGACTTAACATTGCGTTAAAATGTTGTGTTAAGAAATTCCAAATGTTTGAGACATTTCTAAGAGGGCCACATAATTTTTCATTTCATAAATGCATTTACTAAAAGATGCCTTTAAACTGTAAGCTCCTTTTGTGTGTTAAGAATATTCAGATTACACACAAGACCACTTCTGTGGCTTAAAAGCTACATCCATAGCTCTGATCCTATAGCAGTTCTCACACCTCAATCTCAAAGTATTTTTCAGATACTAATTCGTTAACTAGATGACATTATAGATCCCATTTTCAGGAGGAGAAACTGAGGCTCCAAGAGAACCTGCAGAAGGACATGGTTCTTGCTCCCCCATCTGTGGCTTTCTTCAGTAAAAGGCCTTTGCAAATTCAGGGACACTGCCCAACAGGTGGAGTGGTTATAAAAGGAGGGTATTATTACAATAAGGTGGTAATAGAATAATACACTGTAATTTTTGGCAAAATAGTTTTCAGACAATTGAAGAAAGCCATAAACATTGGATTAGGGAAATAATAAGCTATTTAAATATATTTTTAAAAGAGATAGCCTTTGTCCTCTAGCCCAGCGAAGACATACCTGTAGGGTGGCATTGGCCAGACATCTTTAAATAAGTGAAAAAGTATCTAGTAACTGGAACTGTAGCACCCGCGGGAGCCAAGTCTGTGTGGCATGTCAGTGCCAGGTGTGGGCTGACCACCGCCCTGGGGTCTGATCACTATCTCCTGGGCACTGTCTGCTCTCTGAAGGCCTCTTCCATTTCACCAGTGAATACCGTCCTCTGGGGACAGAGCCTTCTTGGTAGCCAATTCCAGATTGTGAAGTGATGACCCAGTTCTCTTAGGAGACAGACTGGGAGGAAACCGTGGATGTCAGGTGGAGGTAGGAAGGCACGGGGCTCCTCCAATCCTGCTGGAGCAGCCCCTGAACTTCAGAGACCCACCCCTCTCCCCAGGCTTTGCTCACTCGGGCACAAGCCCATACATCTTTCATGGGAGATCAGAATGGAGACTTCTTTTTTTTTTAATTTTATTTATTTTTTTATACAGCAGGTTCTTATTAGTTATCCATTTTATACATATTAGTGTATAGATGTCAATCCCACTCTCAGAATGGAGGCTTCTGACCCTGCCCTTGTTAAGAAGCTGAAGTCAGTTACTCACTACGAGGCCACTGAACTGTCTCCTTTTGTTTTTTCACAAGCGGGACAGGACCATGGGGCGTGGCATAACAGAACCTGGGGATCTATTGTAATAATGACTCAATTCCTTTGTTGCTAATGAGTGGACAAGTTGGAGCGAAGCCTCAGTTTGTGATGTGTGAATGCTGCCCGCTAAAGGCCCCTCAAGCAGAGGCCTGCTCACACACGCCAAGCTCAGCCCAGACTCCTCAGCACTGCATTCCTGTTTGGCCCCCAAATTCCCTCCTCACTCAGACCCTTGCTGCCTCTGTGGCCTGAATGCTTCCTGAACCTGCACCCTAATCTGCCAGAGCTGCTCTCATTCTGTACCTTTAAAGATCTTGCTGGTCCTTTTGAAGCTCAGCTTGAGTGTGGCTTGCACGTCCCCCCAAAATCTCCACCTACTCCTTTCTCGCTCGCTCTCTCTTTTTTTTGCCGTAAATATATATTTCTTTTTATTTATTTATTTATTTATTTTTAAAGGGGAAGAGTTTATTTATTTATGTTATGCATTCATGCATGCATGATCTTAGTCTCAGGGACTGAACCTGCGCCCCCTGCAGTGGAAGCACAGCATCCTAACCACTGGACCGCCAGGGAATTCCCCCAAGTTTCCTTGACTTTCTAAAAATGCCTTACATGATAGGACAACAGCCATCCATGCTCCCTACAGACAAGTGGACAATACAGAAAGGGTGAAGCGGGAAAATTAGAGAACTCCCTTCTTGGACCACAGCAAACAGGTTGGTGCTTTTGCTTGGAATATTTTTGTGTGTGTGGGCAGTTGGTTACCTTTGAAAACACGGATTGCTAACTCCGAGGGTCCACCTGGGTGCACAGGCCCTGGGGAGCGCACACGTGGAGGCCCCAAGGCTACAAACTCTGTCCCTCCCAGCAGCAGACAAACGGTCAGGGCCCCGACAAACAGTCGCGGCCGTGCCTGTATTTCTTTTTTTTTAAATCAAAGTATAGTTGATTTACAATATTGTGTTAGTTTCTGGTGTACAGCAAACTGATTCAGTTACATATATATATATATATGTGTGTGTGTATGCGTATACATATTCTTTTTCAGATTCTTTTACATTATAGGTTATTACAAGATACTGAACACAGTTCCCTGTGCTACACAATAGGTCCTTGTTTACCTATTTTATATATAGTAGTGTGTGTATGTTAATCCCAACCTCCTAATTTATCCCTCGCCCCCCTTTCCTCTTTGGTAACCATCAGTTTATTTTCTATGTCTGTGAATCTGTTTCTGTGTTGTAAATAAGTTCATTTGTATCATATTTTAGATTCCATATGTAAGTCATATCATATGATATTTGTCTTTCTCTGTCTGACTTACTTCACTTAGTATGATAATCTCTGGGTCCATCCATGTTGCTGCAAATGCATTATTTCATTCTTTTTTTATGGCTGAGTAATATTCCATTGTGTATATATATCACATCTTCTTTATCCATTCACCTGTCAGTGGACACAGGTTGTTTCCATGTTTTGGCTATTGTACATAATGCTACTGTGAACACTGGGGTGCGTGTATCTTTTCCAATTAGAATCTCCATCTTTTCCAGATATTTGTCCAGGAGTGGGATTGCTGGATCATATGGTAGCTCTATTTTGAGTATGTTTAAGGAAGCTCCATCTTTCTTTCTCTTTCTATAGCACTTGAAACATTCTGCCTGGCGGCGTGGTTGTCTCCAGCCCCATCTAACTGAGCATCCACCAGTGGGTCGGAAGATCTTTGATCTCTTAGGAGCCAGGCCCATGCCTTCTTCCCCCTGAGCCCCTGGCACATGGAACACACCATTTTGAAAATTACGCTTATTTGGAGTAGATGGAAAGGGGGTTAAGGAAGAGACAAGGGGTCAAGAGGCGGAGGCAGAAGGTTGGCGGCCAAAGGAAGGGAGCAATAAGATGACTGCTCAGAGGGCAGCAGGGTTGAGTGCCACTCGTCAGCAAGTGTGATGGAACCAGTGTGAGGAGAGGATGCAGTGGGAGGTTGCAGAGAGAGACGGGCTAAGCGCTGTGTCACTGATGCGTGTTGCTCCTCATGAGGGCTCACAGGAGCTTGGGGAACGGCCAGAGCGCTAGCCTCTCAGAGCATCATGTCTTCAGGGAGTGCTCTATAACGAACAAAATGCATGGCCAGTGCTCTTGGAATAGCTGAACGGTAAGAGTGCCGGGGCTGAGGAGGGGAAAGATCACAGCGTCCAGGGCAATCACGACAGAGGAGACGGTTCATGGTCCATCCCAGGGGTTCCCTGTGGAGGTGACCAGGGCTGTTTAAACCACACGGCTGGGTTCTGGATCAGAGGATCCCCCAGGCTCCAGGAGACATTCCACTCGGCCTCACGCATCCTCCAGCTACAACAGATGAACCTCTCACCTATTTTTAAGGATGCCCAGGAGAGGGGATCTCGTTCCCTTTTTCGCGGGGAATGGAAAGAGCATGGGAAGCTTTCTTTCCTGGGTTAATTGACGCCGTGTCGATGAACGTCTCGAGGCTGCCTGGATAGTATTTTGTGAGGTCCTGATTCAAGGAGGGTGTGTCAGGCTGCTGTCTGGTCCTGGGTGCTCCGGAAGTTGGGAAGTGGAGGGGACACTGCCGTTTGTTGAGTGATGTCACTACGTATAGAACTTACCTCCTGCTCTCTGGACTCTGAGACCAGCCCAGCAGCGAGGGTGGTGGGGTGAGGCGTGGGGTCAGGATGGCGGGATGCGAGGCTCTTTCCCAGTATCAGGTGGAGTCACACAGCCCAGAAAGGAAGGGCTGAAAGACCTGGAGTTGCTTTTCATGAGGGGCCTCAGAGTGATGCCATTCCTACAGCCTGGGGGGCAAAGAGCTGCAAACCCTGACTAAAGGCCATTCTTTGAAAGGTATGCAACCCAGGTAACGAAACGTGAAATAGAGCCGGAGGGGTGGCCCCCATCAAAGATCTGGGCTAATGCTGCCAGCGTCGGATTTCCGTAATCCCTAGGATTCAACCGACAGAGGGAACAAGGACTTTTGATTTTATTTCCATGGTGGTGCAATTTCTCCTTTTAATTCTGAAATGCTTTAATTGATAGTCTTCACCTGGGTCTACCGCTTCTCAGACAGTCACAGGATGTCCATCACCAAAGATGCCCAATCCAGACTAGAAGTCATCTTGTGGGTAAAATTCAAGATACCCCTGCAGAACCCACTTCTAATTCTGACCAAATAAAGAAACCCGTGAATTGCCTGCAGGGTTGGTCTCCCAATTTAAAGGCACTGTGTCCTGCCTAATGTTCTCCAGGAGAACTTCAGACTAGAAAATCCTGGATCTAGGAAACCTGCTCTGATAAATTTGAAATGGATGTAGGGGCAGTGTTTCAGGATGGGAGTCAAGGGCCTTTGAGGGGACTCTTCAAAGTCAGGTATTGTTGTGGGCTGAGTTACGACCCCCCAAATTCACATGTTGAAATCTTAACCCCCAACACCTCAGAATGTGACAGTATTTGGAGATAAGCCCTCTAAAGGGGTAAGTTAAAATGAGGTCACTAAGGTAGGCCCTAATCCAATAGGACTGCTGTCCTTATAAGAAGAGGAAATTCGAACACAGACACAGAGGGAAGACCCCATGAAGATGTGGGGAGAAGACAGCCGTCCACAAGCCAAGAGAGGCCTCAGCAGAAACCAACCCTGCCCACCCCTTGATCTCAGCCTTCAGCCTCCAGGACAATAAGACAATAAATGTCTGCTGTTGAAGCCCCCAGGCTGTGCTCCTCTCTCAGGGCAGACCTCCTGAGCAGACCGCTACAGGTGTGTTGAGACATAACTGTTATAGGGGAGCGGGGCACAAGGCCCAAGAGAGGGAGGCACAGCCTGGAGCCTGAGGGACTGCTCTGAAATGACAAGAGCTAAAGTGGACTCTTCTAGGTTAGGGCGGAAGCCTCAGGGGGTGGAGAAGTACAGACAGTTGTAGGTCAGCCTGGGTTAAGACAATAGCAATCAGCTCATCTAACCTCTGCTCCCAGCTTCAGCTCACACGCTCACCTGCCCCTTGCCCAGCCGCCCAACTTGTTTCTCATTGGTCAGGGCCTTGACCGCCAGGGTCTTGTTATATCTCCCAGGAATATATGCAATATATTAGGGGACCCCTGAAGTTGGCAGAATACCTGTCCCTCCCCCAGTGCTCTCCGTTGGTGGAATTTCACAATAGTGGTGGAGAAAACATTTGGAGTAAAGGCCTTTCCTAGGTAGCCCTCAGATTATATCACTTTGGGGACTGCTGACCATTTCTGCTCTTAAGGCTTCCCTGGTTAAAGAGGAAAAGATTGAAAAGAAAAAAATTATGGACCATGGGATGCAAAACTGAGTTGAAAAATTGAGCAGAATCTTCAGTGTGGCGTCCCCAGACGGAGCCCTGTGTCTTACTCAATCTCAGATCTTGATTCCCCTCGTTTTTGTCTTTAGTACCTTAAAACAATCAATGGCCCAACACAGGGACAATATTGGAAGTTTTCCTGTTGAGTGGACTCAATGCTCCCCCAAAAGTGAGTTATTTCACTACTTAGAGTCTTGATTTTCCATGTGCAAAACTGTGGGTTGTGCTAGCCATTGCCTCCTTGCTCAAAAAACCATCAGGAACATTCAAGTTGAAATAAATATTCAGGTTCCCAGTAAGTATTTGTTAAATTGGCAGCTCCAGCATACTTACTAGAAGTGGGAAGTACAGTGACCTGAGACTTAAGTTCCCCTTTTTAACTTTTGAGGTTGGAGGGAACTACTTATTGCTTTTTATGAAAAAAACGCCATTCATTTTGCTCATTAAATTGTTATAATTTTCTTTTTAATAATAGGTCTGTAATAGGTAGAAATTCCCCCAAATTGTGGAAAGTATGGCTTCTCATCTCACTATAATTTTGATAATTATAGCTAACAGCCATTCATTTAGCTGGCATCATTTGGGAGAACTGAAACATTTCTTTGAGTGTCTTCATTGTAATAGTTAACGTTTTGATAGAATCTCTTCAAAATCCATTAAACATCCTTTTATCTTCCTAAACATTGTCCACTGGATACAGCTTAAAGGTTTTATTCCTCAGGGTCATCATACCATTCCTGTCACACTGAGGTGTAATGAGGGTGTCATCACTGAGCTGCTGTGTTGGTCTTTTTGCCCTGTGGCTGAATGATCATGTTTTTAGGAATCTTGTGTCTACTTGGTGCCATTGCCTGTTTTTGTCAATCTATCTGCTTCGAGTGCTGTCCACTTGCTGTGGGCTGGGAGAGCAGATATGAAGCTTGCTAGAATATGTCTATAGCTGGATAAAATCGGCTCTGAACTACTCTTTGGTGAAAAAAGGTACAGTGGACATTTGTGAATGCCATCCCAGCTTGCATTACACCTTTCCAATCGTCCCTGATTTCTTTTTTTTTAAACTTATTTTATTGAAGTATAGTTGATTTACAGTGTTGTGTTAATTTCTGCTGTACAGCAAAGTGACTCAGTTACATATATACATTCTTTTTTATATTCTTTTCCATTGTGGTTTATCTCAGGACATTGAATATAGTTCCTTGTGCTCTATGCAGTAGAACCTTTTTGTCCATTCATTCTATATGTAATAGTTTGCATCTATTAACCCCAAACTCCCAGTCTATCCCTCCCCACCTCACTCCCCTTTGGCAACCACAAGTCTGTTTTCTATGTCTGTTTGTTTCTGCTTTGTAGATAGCTTCATTTGTGTCTATTTTAGATTCCACATATAAGTGATATCATGTGGTATTTGTCTTTCTCTTTCTGACTTACTTCACTTAGTATGATAATCTCTAGGTCCATCCACATTGCTGCAAATGGCATTATTTCGTTCCTTTTTATGTCTGAGTAGTATTCCATTGTATATATGTACCACATCTTCTTTATCCATTCATCTGTCGATGGGCATTTAGGTTGATCCATGTCTTGTCTATTGTGAGTAGTGCTGCTATGAACATGGGGGGCATGTATCTGCCTATGGATTTTTAAAATGAGACTTTATATGATAAATTTCCTTATTGTGTAAGCCACTTTGAGTCAGCTTTTCTGCTATCTACATCAAAGAGAGTTCTAATTGACTGATAACGGGAAATAATTTAGTACTTGGACTTGATCGAAGATCTATTTTGGTACCTCAGAATATATCATTGGTACACTTTGTGGTAATACATGGGTGCACACTTATTCTTTAAAGAGTACATACGCATTGTAGGCACTGTTGTATTATGATATTTCACTATTAAAAAGAAAATAGTTAATACCATTATACACCCATCTAGGCAGACTAACCAATAGCATTCATTCAAAAATATTTATTGAATGTCTGTTATTTGTCAGACACATTCTGGGTCTTAGGGATATAGTTGGGGAACAAGAAAAAAATCCCCGTTCAAAAGGATACAATTTAAAAACACAGAGGATCTATAGGAATGCCAGGTAATGATGTGTGCTATGGAAAAAGTAAAGAAGGTTAAGGGAAGGATGAACAAGGGCTGTTATTTTAGGCAGCATGGCTGGCAAGGCCTCTCTGATGAGGTGACATATGAGCAGAGACCTGAAAGAAGTGAGGGTGAGCTTTGCAGATACTGAGGGATTCAGAAGGAGCTCTCCAGACATGGGAACAGTGTGTGCAGAGGTCCTGAGGTATGAGTGGGCTTGGAGTGCTCTGGACATAGCATGGAGGCCAGTGGACTGGAGTGCAGGGACTGGGGTAGCGGGTGTCAGAAAGACAGCCAGGAGCACAGCCTCATATACAATGTCAGGGACTCTGATTACCTTCAGAGAGAGGTGGGGTCTGTCTGGAGGATTTTGAAGGCATATTAGGATCTGACTCAGTATTCAAAAAATCGCTGTTGGGTGTGGAGAACAGTCTGTAGAGACTAAGGACATGGGGTGCTTTGATGTTGCTCCCTGCAGCAGACTTCTATTTCTTTTTTTTTTTTTTTTTTTGGCTGTGCAGAGCAGCTTGTGGGATACTAGTTCCCCGACCAGGGATGGAACCTGCACCCCCTGGAGTGGAAGCCGGGACTCCTAACCACTGGACTGCCAGGGGTGTCTCTCAGCAGACTTCTAAATAGCAAAAAAGCACTGACCTGAAAGAGAACAATGCACAAGTTATTGCATTTTATTTTTGCCCCCAGAGTCCTTCTGCACTGTGGGTTCTGTCCTTCTGCAGGATGCCGTTCTCCCTGAGTGACTAGGGAGCCTGTAAATACAGCCGGAGTACTGGAAGCAGATGATGACAGTGGTGCTTGTGACTTTGCAGAACGTGGGAGTCCCTGCCCTGGGTGTTTGATAACCTCTAACCTCTGACCTCTGACCTGGGAGGCAGCCCTGGGCAGCAGAAGCAGCAGTGAGTCTGAAACCCACGGCCCTGCTGGACCCCTGGACTCTGCTTCTTCTCTTCTGTCAGACACATCTATACCTTAGCCCGTGGGCTGATTCTCTGTAAGATGATTTCAAAATGAACACAATATAATGTTCTAGGAGTTGAAATTAAAAATGCTCACTTAGGGACTTCCCTGGCAGTCCAGTGGTTAGGACTCTAAGCTTCCACCGCGGAGGGCATGGGTTTGATCCCTAGTCGGGGAACTAAGATCCCACATGCGGCACAGCATGGCCAAAAAAAAAAAATGCTCGCTTAACCTAGCTAGATTCCTTCTCTACTTTCCAAAAGGGAGAGGGCAAAGAGAAGAGGTTGAGAGGGCATTAATAACTCTCCGGATGATCTCTGAATACTCCTGCGGAAGGATTAAGTGTTCTTTTGAGGCATCCGGCCAAAATACCCCTCTGTACTGTTGCATTGAAATTAACTAATGAGATAAGCCTCCTGTTTTAGTTTCCTGTCTTTGGTTATAATTGCCGCTGCAGCCTTGCTCATCGTTTCCTGTGGGTTTTCCTACTCTGGCTGTGAAAA
Organism: Tursiops truncatus; assembly: GCF_011762595.2. NCBI lineage: Eukaryota > Metazoa > Chordata > Mammalia > Artiodactyla > Delphinidae > Tursiops > Tursiops truncatus. The sequence goes on along the minus strand of NC_047035.1, from coordinate 156,280,334 downwards.
ATATTAATGCCTTTAATTTTTCATTCCTCCCTCCGGCCTGGGATTCTGTGAAGAGTGAGATTTTCTTGTTCTTTAGGCTGCCTTTCTCAGCGATGAACGATTTTCATTTTCTACAACAGATCTTCCTAGGTTAGTTTTTTTTTTTTTTTTTTTTTTTTTTTTTTTTGCGGCATGCGGGCCTCTTACTGTTGTGGCGGCCCTGGCTCACGGGCCCAGCCGCTCCACGGCATGTGGGATCTTCCCGGACCGGGGCACGAACCTGTGTCCCCTGCATCGGCAGGCGGACTCTCAACCACTGCGCCACCAGGGAAGCCCCCTCTAGGTTAGTTTTTAATTCAGACCTTCACTTTGGTTTTTCTTTGACTATTTTAAAAACAATGAGAAGCCTACAACACCCAGAGCTGAATCCAGGGCTTCGAAGCTCATCATGGTCTCTTTTTCGTTGTTTGCTCTCAAGAGTCCTTAACCTGAGGGTGTCAGTTCCCTGTGATTCTAGGCAACGTTTTGTATGTTTAGGAAGATGTGGTTTATTTCGCCTAGAAAAGATGTCATAACTTCATCAGGTTTTCAAAATATTCTTACTAAAATAAATTTTAAAACATTCAGAAACCCTGCTTAACCATTCTGGGGATCATTGCTTCGGGCAAATCTAGTGACTAATCCTTGTGATACATGGGAACAAACATAATCATATCTCTAGAGATTGTAGGAAAAAGGTTCTCTCCTCTCTTAGAACCACAGGGCATTTGAACCAAAAATGATTACCACTTCCCCACCCCTCCTTCACTGCACAGATGCAGAAATGAATTTCTCAAATCTCACAGCACGGGAGTGGCAGAGCTGGGACGTGGTATTCTGTTTACTATCCACGTTCCACCAGCAGCAAGGTGACATCTGGCACTCCCTAGTATTCCACTTCCCAAACTCTTCTCTCTCTATTAAGGCACACTAGTTTATTCCTTCCAATGAAAACAATTTCATTCCCAGTACCAAAGTAATATTTAGTAATTGACAAGAAACCTGACAAATCATATAAAGGGTCTGTATGTCATAAACCTGAGAAATCATTTCTTGTCCTTCCCAGCCTACAGAGGACATCCCTGTGCTTTTTTTTTTTGGCCACACCATGCGGCATACAGGATCTTAGTTCCCCGACAAGGGATGGAACCCCCACCCCCTGCAGTGGAAGTGCAGAATCTTAACCACTGGACCCCCAGGGAAGCCCATCCCTGTGCCTATCGTGGACTCCCGCCATTGCATTGTTAGTTATCTCTTTGTATCCATGCTCCCCATCTCCCCCGGGATTTTCGGGGCTTTGAAGACAAGGACCTTCTCTCGAATGCTTTTATATTCCAGAGAATCTAGCACACAGGCCCGAGCACTATTTGTACATTCCATTGCACTTTAAGGACATTGTCTAGGTGTCACCACTGTGGATCATAATTCCTAAGCTCAGTGCCTTCAAGGGTGAGGCAGGTAATGAAGCAGAACAAGTGTAGGGCCATAGGGACAGTGGAAACAGCAGAAAACTGGGAAATTAGTGCCCCATCAAAATTAAAAAGAAAACAAACTTCAGAGGCCAAACTTCCAGCTATCGTGACATGAAAAGGTCAGTAAATCCTCTCCTCCCCAGACAGTATGAAACTGGACAATATTGTCAGAACCAACCATTTCTGTGCTTTGGAAATTGGCCAAAGGCAGATAACAAACTGAGAAGCATTTACTCATGAAAAATGGATAGAGCTTCAGGCAAGAACGGGTCTGCAGCCTTTTTGTCTGGTCTGTTTCCATCCCAGCCCTCTTCCCAGTTTTGTCCACTGTTTTATCAGCAAGGGGCTGACCAGAAAAAAATATCAAGTTTACTGCCAATGCGGTCAAATAAATTTTGAGCAGAGGGTGAAAACCTACAGCACTGACAGCAACAGAGAACTTGGCAGGAAACAGATGGGGAAAACTCACATCTCTGCAAGTTCGAGAATGTGCTCCTGATTGGGGTAAGTGGTGAACCAGCTACGTATTTAACAGAAAATCTTGGAATGGGAGAGCCAAAGGGTTGAGATGGGCTCTCCACACATCCCTGCTGGCTGGGAAACTATGCACATGTGCAGGAGAGACCCAGGAGAGCCCGGTGGAACGTGAATGCTGTTTCTCCAGGACCCAGCACAGTGCCTGGAATATAGGAAGTGCTCTGTTTATGTTGAATCGATGAATGCTAGTCGCCATATGCAGTATATCTGTCTATGCGTTGCCTTAAGTGCTTTTCAGAACAAGACAGGGTATAAGTAAACACATTAAGAACTAATATTATTATTAAATAAGATATGTTGGGAGAGGGCTCAGGAGAAAGGAGCCATTAAATACCTGAGAATCCAGGTACATGGGAGCAAATCCAGGGAGAAGCAATGGACGTGGTAATGGACAAAGCATTTGCTCCCCTGGAAAAGCTCTTTCCCTGACACCCTAAATACACAGACCTTACTCTTGGTACTTTTCTAAATGCAGGCTGGCTCCTTTGTGTTGAAATCTTGCTTGGGAGAAAAAAGTGTACGTGAAGTGCTTAACACAGTGTTGGTAATGAGAAAACTCAGTGGAAGTGTTTGTTTTTAAGAATGGTGTAATAAGGTCTTCTGGACTTTCCTGCCTTGATCCAGATTTCATGGCTCCAGATAATTTTGCCAGGAATGATAAAGACCCACATGTTAAGACACCTCCTCCATTTCCAACTCTTGGTCTGTAACTTCCTTGGGGAACACAAGTAAAGCCCATCAGACCAGAAGTTTATTCAGAATTTGGGGGCTCATTCAGCCTGGTCCTTGGGCAGAAGACTGGCTCCATGTGTGCTTTGCTGCTCAGGGCTTGTAAGACCAAGAAAGGGCTTCTCTTGAGGTTGGAACAGGGCCCAGGAGTATGTGAACATTTGGGTAGGTTGGGCTGGCATGAGTGACTGATGACCCCAAATACACCCCCCACTTCCCTCCTCAGTGGACAGTGGCTTCTATTTACAAGGAGGCAATGAACTCCCAGGAGAAAAGACACCCAGAGAATACCTGGTGGAAAGCACCCAGCTAGATTCCTGAAGAGCAGTGCTCCCTTCTTCAGGGTGTTGCCTGATAAGAGCGTTTTCATCGTTCTTGGCAGTGTAGGCTTGCTCCTCTCCAAGAACCATAACTCAGATGTTAGGTGTATTAGTCAGCTCAGGCTGCCACAACAAAGTACCACAGGCTGGGTGGCTTAAACAATGGACTTTTATCTTCTCACATTTGTAGACTCAGTGTCCCAGATCAAGGTGTGGGCAGCGTTGGCTTCTCCTGAGGCCTCTCTCCTTGGCTTGTAGATGGCCATCTTCTCCCTGTGCCCTCACGTGGTCGTCCCTCTGTACCTGTCTGTGTCCTAATCTCCTCTTATGTCAGGATGCCAGTCCTGTTGGATTAAGGCCCACCTATACAGCCTCACTTTATCATAACCACCTCTTTAAAGGCTCAACGCCAAATACAGTCATATTCCGAGGTACTGAGGTTAGGTCTTCAGCACAGGAGTTTTGTTATGATTCAGCCCATCACGTTAGGTAACCTAGGGGCAGGGGCAGGGGCAGCTTAAGGCTGTAACTTACTCAGCAAGATTGGAAGAAAAGAAGAAAGAGTGTACAAAGAGGGGCTTTGAAGGGAATAAGGAAATTAACATTTGTTTACTTAGCCTCTACGTACACAGGCAGTATCCTAGGTGCAGTTTAATGAAATTTCGCAACCATCTTATAAGGAAATTATTCTTCACCTTTTAAAAAAAAATTGACCTTCCTTTCGTCTTTGTTTTTAAAATCTTATTCTGATGGTGGTGGTTGAATCTGTGAAAAAACTTTAATTCCAAATGTTCAAACTCGTTTTGACGTTCAGCTCTTCTCTTGGCTCCTCTGAGCCCTGGCAGAAATGTATATGAGCCTATCAGCCGAGCATTAGATTGTTTCCCTGAAAAGCAATGAAATACCCTCAGCATTCCTAAACGCTGGCCTGATCCCACCTGGACACCAGGGGACTGCAGTTTGGTGTGGTCAGTTGTGTGAGGGGTAAGCCTGGGATTGTACATGTGTGTACCTTCATGCGGGGGTTGGGAGGAGGGTGGGAGAGAATTTTCTGCTGAATTTTGTCTGACTGAATGAATAGATAAGAGATCTACCTCTTAAATGGGACGCTGAGCATTTTATTCCTTCTTCACCCTTCGTCCTGCACAGACACAATGTGTCCTGCATGATACACCCGGAGACCAGCTACGTGGTTTGAGGGGGCCAGTGAAAAATGAAAATGAGGGGGTCTCTTGTTCAAAACTTGTTGCTGAACTAAACTTGGATCCGCTTGCCTGACGCGCAGCAAAGCCAACCCACTGACACCGGGCTGTGGGGAAGGAGAACACAGCGTTTATTGCAGGCTCCAAGCAGGGAGTCCAGGCAGCTCATGCTCAAAAGGCCCGAACTCCCTGATGGCTTTAGGGGAAGGGATTTTAAGGGCAACGTGAGGGAGAGGGTCCCCAGGTGCATGACCAGCTTGTATACGTCCTTCTGATTGGTTGGTGGTGATGTAACAGGGTGGTATTTCAGGAGTTAACATCATCAACCTTCTGGTTCCAACCAGTCTGGGGTCTACCTGGTCAGCAGTTTCCACCTGGTGGAGGTTTCAGTATCTGCAAAACAACTCAAGGACACGACTCAGGATATTATCTGCAGCCTCTGAGGAGGAACTAAGGGCCCTTGACTTTGTTTTATGGCTAAACTATTTTTATTTTGTCTTGCTCGACTGCTTTCCCTTGTTTCTGCATTTTCTCACTTCTCTGATTAAATTTGCTCTCTGGAACTTGGGGAAGGCCTAGGAGGCTAAAACTTTTCTACAAACAAGAGGTGGAGGACATAGGGGTCTGTTCCGGGGAAAGTCTCGCAGGGTCCTGTTCGGTTTCAAAATGATGAATAAGTTTAAGATGGTGACAGCTGAGCTTGAACCCAACCGTGAGATCCTTCTGGGTGGGGGCCCTGGGGGGCTGCCCAGGTCACACACACGTGAGGCCAACCGTCTGACCCTGCCACTTGTCTCCTGGGGTCATTGGACCAAAGGGGACCCTCCTGGTTAATTATTATCCCTCTCTGGATGAGCAGCTGATACTTTGTCTTCACTTGCAGACTCTCCATCCCCCATCCCTAGTTACCATGGATGCATTCTCAGCTGGCTTTCCCAAGAGAAAGGAAAACCCGCCTCTGGCTCCAGATATTCCTGTTAGTCTGCTCAGCACTGGGGATGCAGATGGGGCTTGGTTCCCTGGTCATAGCTGACACCCCTCTGTCACTCTCCTCCCACCCGGCTCCTCCTCTCTGAGGCCCCCAGCCTTCCCGGACTCTGCCTGTGGTGGTAGAAAAGTGGGAACACCTTTGGAATTTTATCGTTTCCATGGCAACGAGGCTGGCAGGATGGCTGGTGCATGTTTTCCGGGCGGAGTCCTCTTCTGTTTCTTCTCCAGCCAACCTTTCTTGACTGAGGGGGTTCTGAGTGTTCGGCGGAGGTGACTCAGCTGGCAGTGCTGGGTGGCCAGCCCTTCGCTGTTCCCTGGGCACAGGCTCCTTTGTCCTGGCCTCACCCAGACCTACTGACACCACAGCTCAGCCTGCTTCTCTCTTCCCTACTCTCCTCATCCTGATTCCCTTCTTTGCTGGCTTCTCGTCAGCATGGCTGGTGGGCATTTGTACCAGCCCTCGGGTTGCTCCTAGGGCCTTGCAGATATCAGGGTGCTTCATCCTACCACACTCAGATTCCTGAGAGGTACCCCCAGGATAGTCAGCAACACTATCTTTATACCCCCAGCCCTTTTCAGTGAGCCACCGAGATGCTTCCTGAACCTCAGGGGCCAGCCCCATCCTTCTGAGGCGCGATGTAATGTAGGGGTGGTTATGGGGTAGCAGGGGTATACGGGGTGTGCACAATGGTAAACCGCCACTTTAAGAGGAAATCCTCTGCTGCTGTGCAACCCAGCTTCTGTCTCTGAACCTCAGAGATGACCTTGAACTCTGAGGAGCCCAAGGGGTAGTGAGGGCCTGAGAGCCATAGGGATACCTGGGCTGGGAGTCAAGGAACCTGGGTTCTGGTCCTCTGTAGCAGGCAGAGTAATGGTCCCCCAAATGTCTGTGTCCTAAACCAGTGAATATGTTACCTTACGTGGCAAAAGGGACTCTGCATATGTGATGAAGTTCAGGATTGTGAGGTGGGTAGAGATTCCTGGGCTATCAGGTGGGTCCAATATAATCACAGGCCTCTTTATAACAGGGAGGCGGGTGGGTCAGAGCCTGAGAAGTTGTAATGCCAGGAGTAGGGGCTGGGGTGATGTGATCGCTGGTGGGAGTCACGAGACAGAGAACCTGGGCAGCCTGGAGAAGTTGGGAAAGACAAGGAGACTGGTTCTGTCCAGAGCTTCCAGGAGCAACGCTATCCTGCTGACACCCTGGTCTTAGGCCAGTGAAAGCCATTTTGGACTTCTGACCTGCAGAACAGTGAGGTCATGTATTTGAGTTGTTTTAAGCCTCTAAGTCTGTGGTCGCTTGTTACAGCAGCGAGAAGAAATGAATACGTCCTACACCTGCCGTTAATGGAGCTACTTGACTCTTGGGTGGGTAATTCCTCTTTTTCGACCTCAAGTTCTTTACATTAGGGAGTGTGATACACAATCGTTTTCAAACATTTACTAGAAAATTTAAAGGAGCAGGATGGTTTTATTAGTTGAAATCATGTGCAGAAGCCCAGTGTCAAGCAGGTGAGAGTGGAGCTTCTTTGGTGCTTTGGGGCCTGCTGGGCAGTGCTGAGTAGTCAGAAGGCACTGGCAGAGCTGGAGGTGGGCCCTCAGCGTGTCTCTTGTTATTGACTTTCTCTCTAGGGGGAAGGTGGAAACTTGTGTACTTGATTGGTTGACAACTTCTGACACACACCAAAAACTCATTGGAACTGAGTAGAACTTAAACTACTGTTGTTGTTTTCTTTTTTAACGCTATGACCTTTATTTATTTATTACTTCTTATTTAATTTTTTTAAATAAATTTATTTATTTTAGGCTGTATTGGGTCTTCGTTGCTGCGTGCGGGCTTTCTCTAGTTGTGGTGAGCGGGGGCTACTCTTCATTGCAGTGCGCGGACTTCTCATTGCGGTGGCTTCTCTTGTGGAGCATGGGCTCAGTAGTTGCAGTGTGTGGGCTCAGTAGTTGTGGTGCACTGGCTTAGTTGCTCCGAGGCATGTGGGACCAGGGATCAAACCTGTGTCTCCTGCATCGGCAGGCGGATTCTTAATCACTGCGCCACCAGGGAAGTCCCTACTGTTGTTATTAATGAGGCTTTATACACGTATCTTACTTGGGGTGCTCTATACAACTTATAAGAGTAGACCTCATCTTCAAGGTATGTCCATTTCTTGCAAGATCCTCATTTCAAATCCCTGCCTGTTCAGGAGTTTAAGCAGGGAGGTAATGGCCATTAATACAACACATCATCTGGAAAGAACCGCAACTAGTTTGCCACTGTTATTAAAATTGACTTTGGCGGCCTGCCAGCATCCTCAGTGCCCTTGGGGAAGGTCCACTTTCCCTGGAGTTTTCCTTTTGCTTTTTTTCTGTTGCTCTTGAAGTCTAGCCAGGGTCCACACTCGTGCCTCTATACGCGACTCTGAGTTTCAGATGTCTAAAGTTGGGGACCTCCTACGACATCGTGCTCAAAAAGTGGAAGGGATAAGTAAAGGGGGCAGCAGACTCATTTTCTCAATGGCACAAAAATTCTCTGGGAGGATGCCAAGGGCAATGTAAACCCAGCCCGACTGAGAAATCAAAGCAGCATTTAAAAAACAAATAAGCTTCATGGGCGAGTATCTCAACTCCCTTAATAAAAGCAACTTTAGGACTAGACAAAACAAACACAGGAGTGGAGGAGGGTTATTAAATGTGAACTTGTGTGTTCTGTACCGGAAAATTTTCTACTTGGTCTTTCTCTCTTCCTCTTGATATAATGTATAAGGATCAACAGAGGAGCTTGTTAAAATTGCAAATACCTGCATTCTTCCAAACCCAGAGATTCTGCTTCAACAGGTCTGGCATGAAACATTCCAGGTGGTTCTAACATGCATGGCCCCAGGAGGAAATTAGGACAATCATTGACAATTGCATCTGAGCTACCGAAGTGAAGATAGCTTTAAGTCCACTCTTGGAAACTCGAACAAGTAGGACCCTTGTGTATACTTCTTTTTATTTCCTGCAGTGCCTCTTTCTACAAAATTTTTTTGGGTGACTGCATAGTAGTTCTCTAATAAAAAAACATTATCTTTGTTATACAGCATTATGTTATATAATGCCAGCTTTAAACATATTGTAATCCAATACCTTTTGCATATAGCAGTCTAGTTTTCCCAACACCATTTATTGAAGAGACGGTCTTCTCCCCATCGTATATTGTTGGCTCCTCTGTTGTAAATGGACCATATATGCATGGATTTATTTCTGGGCTCTCTATTCTGTTCCATTGATCTAAGTGTCTGTTTTTATGCCAGTACCATCCTGTTTTGATTGCTGTAGCTTGTAGTATAGTTTGAAATCAAGAAGCATGATGCCCCCAGCTTTGTTCTTCTTTCTCAAGATTACTTTGGCTATTCGGGGTCTTTTGTGGTTCCACACAGATTTTAGGATTATTTGTTCTATTTCTGTGAAAAATGCCATTGGAATTTTGATAGGGATTGCACTGAATCTCAAGGTGGCTTTGGGTAGTATGGCCATATTAACAATATTAGTTCTTCTAATCCATGAGCATGGAATATCCTTCCATTTATTTGTACCATCTTCAGTTTCTTTTACCAGTGTCTTATGGTTTTCATGGTACAGGTTTTTCACCTTTGAGGGGAATTCTTGAGTTCCCATGCTTCATCCTTGCTTCTTTGCTTCTATATTCTCTCTCTTTCACTGTTAAGAATTCTTTCTCCTTGGCCTTGATTCCTTTTGCAATCCTCTCAGTGGTTGTAAAGAGCTCTCCAAGCAAAGCTAGAAACTGCTGAACCAAGATAAAAAGCCTTCTCCTCCTTGCTGAGATCTTATTCATTCATTCACTCCCTCATTTGTGCATTCCACAAATAATGGTTGAGTGCCTACTTTATGCCAGGCATGTCCTTGAAATGAGACGTACAGAGATGAAGAAGACAGTCAGGGTCCCTGCCCTCATGCAGCTTATATTCTCGTGCAAAAAAATAAACAAGAGAGGGAGGGAAAAGAAAAGAGAGAAAAGAAAGAAAATCAGAGTTGTAGGTGCTGAGAAGGGAATTAAAGGGAGGTGGTGGATGGCGTGACCAGAGGACTCTAGATTGGGTGGTTAGGGAAGATTAAACATCTGAGAATCATCTGAATGTCAAGAAATTATTATGCAAGTAGAAAGAGGGGCATTCAGCCAAGCAGGACCATGTGCTCAGGGAATGTAAGATCAGACCAAACAAAACGCAACTAATGGTATAATTTTGTGCCCCCACTAAATACATTTTCAAAAAATCTTATTTCTCTTTTTCGTATGTCCATTAAAACGGACTCTTCAGAGCCAGAGTCAACTGTGGGGAAGTGGAGCTCAGCAGAAAACAGAGACTACTGGAAAATGTCAGCTGCCGAATGGAACGGTCAATTCTGATAGAATTTCTTTCCACAGTAATTTGCCACCCTGCCTAGGCAGGAATCCTGCCTTTTCTTATTCTCAGAGTAGAAAAGAAGAAGAAACCCAAACCTAACCCAAAACATCCCACCTCATCCCAAACAGAAATAACCCCTATCACCCACCAGCTCCAGCCATGAAAGAAGAGATTGCCATCAGGGTATGATGTCATTATATTCCGCTTTAATTGGAGCAAAGGAGCAGAGAAGAGGTGAGGTTTTTGGCAAGAATGCTCAGAGAACTACACCCTTCCTCCTTGATTGTTTACAGCAGCCTTGCAATTAAATACTAAAAATATACCAGCTATAAATTGTTTGACCAACTCACCAGCTGTGGACTGGACTGTCACCCCCAAATTCATATGTTGAAGTCCCAACCCCCTCATGTGACTGAGTTGGAGATGGGGGCCTTCAAGGTGGTGATTGAGGTTAAACGAGGTCATAAGGATGGAGCCCTGATCCGATGGGACTGGTGCCTTTATAAGAAGAGGAAGAGACACCAGAGATCTCTCTCTGCCATGTGAGGACCCACTGATAAGGCAGCCATCTGCAAGTCAGGAAGAAGAGCCCTCACCAGGACGGGACCATGCCGGCACCTTGACTGGCATGGTCTTGGACTTCCAGCCTCCAGAACTGTAAGAAAATTAATTTCTGTTGTTTAAGTTGCCCAGTCCATGGCTGCCCAAGCAAACTAAGACATTACCCCACCTCTAGTTGGCACAGAGATGGTGCAGTGAAATGAGTGAAGGATCATGACTCCCCACTCCATCCCCAAGTCTAGTGTTAGAAAAATATCCAATGAGATCACGGTCCCTCAGGATTTAGTGTCAAATAAAAAAAAAATCTCTGTTTTTCATAACTTAGAACTAATGTATTGAATAGTGTTTAAAGCAAAAGTTTAATAATATTTAAAATTTTAACTTTTTCATTTATAGCAGGCCATTTGAAATGTTTGTTGAGTCAATAAATGAATCTATGAAAATGATACCACTGACCCCATAATAGCTAAGACCTGTACTTTTACATTTTCCCCCCAGTATTGAGGTCAGTCTTATGTTGGACCAAGACTGGCTCTGTATCAAGCAGGTGTGTGTCAGCTACACCCTCACCAAAAATGGAGCACAATGTCAGGGTGCAGGATAACTTTACGGGACCCCAGGCACTTTTGCCTTGATGCGCTCCTTCCTCCATGAAAAAATTTTAAATTATATTTTATGATGACATTCTTCTGATTTTAAAAGAAATGAACACGAAAACACTTTTCCGAGCCCGTGAAAGTATCATGCGCCCTGACAGATGTTCCTTCTCTGTCTGGAGTCCAAGTCCTGCTTACATCACTTTTTGGCTGTATGATTTTGGGGACAATCCCTCGGCATCCTCATCTATAAAAATGAGGTGAATGAAGGTGTAAAAATATGGAGAAAAATCTTCCACGTTAGCAAGAAACTTCTTTGATGTGGGGGGTACTTTGATAAGAGTCTTGGGATGGGGTGTGCTGGAGGAGTAATAGTTTTGTGAGGGGTGCAGGGTGAGCTGGAGCTGAAGACAGAAGAATTTTCCTCTCTACCCACCAGACCTGGCAGAGGAATTTTGGGGTCAAGGACAGAAACGTCAAAGGAAGAGTCTTAGGAAGAGGCTTGTCTTTGTCTCCTCAGGTCATCTTCAGGAATATCCCCATTTTCCTTTAATGCTTTCTGAGAGTTGAGTCTATTTGGGGAGAGTGGAGGGTGCTGAGTTCTGCTCCAAGGTGGGCCTGGGTCTAGAACAGAAGCTCTTAGCCCAGGGCCCAAAAAGCTCTCAGTAAACGCTGCCCTTTGATATTAACAGCCCAAGGCAGGCTTGAAAACATGGTTCTGCCCAGGAATAAAAAAGCAGGGAGCAATCTTCATAGCACACTCTGAGGTCAGCTGACTCTATTATTTAAAAAAAAAAAGAAAAGCAAACAATTATATTTATGAGCTTCTTCCTCTCCACTGCCTCAGATGAACTGACATCTAACTAACTTTACTAGTATTGACTCTGCTAAATATGTTTCTTTTATTCTCAGGACTAAAAAGCAAATGTGATTTTCTAGTCCAGGTAACCTGGCAACAGTTAGGCCTTGGAGATGTCCCTCTAGAGCTAAGCTACCACTTCCCTCTTCTGGAGAAGTTTGGAACTGCAGCTTCAAGCGCTGAGAACCAGAGATTCTAATTAACAAGGGTCTGGTGCCTGGTGGTCACCCTGGGACTCCCTTTGCTGGCATTCTTGGAACTCCCTTGGCCCCTCCCCTGGTTGGCATCTCAGCCTGGGTTTCCCCTGGAAAGCAGAGCCTGAGCCCCAGGTCTGCATGAGGCAGTTATTTTGGAAAATGATCCCTGGGAACAGGAGGGAAAGACATCCAAGGGGTTCTTGTGAGATAAGAGAACATGTATATGCTGGTCTCTGTCCCCAGGTCCTGGCGCAGGGCTCCTGAGACCCTTGTCACTTCCTGAGTGATGAGCGCACCAGGAGCATCTTTTATCCTAATATTTGCTCCTTGACCGTGGTTCCCTACACAGAGCTCCCAAATCCCTTGGAATTTCCTGGGTGAGAGCAGTGTCTTTCTGTTCTGAGGAGGTGACTCTGGGATCCACTTCAGAAGAGTCTGGGTGGGGACCGGAGTGGAGTGGGGATGGGACAGGTGACACAAGATTGATAAACTATACACTGAGGACTGTGGAAGCTGGGCCACGAGCCATTCCAGGCTAGATTCACGGTGGTAGGGAAGGCGGAGGAGGGTGTATGAAGGATGAACGACAGGAGCCTCAGATGTCTCCAGATGCTTTCCTAAAGCATCACCGTGTGCAGACAGTGCATTTCAGGGGCGAGATAAACAGTCCATCAGGGGAACCGGACACCTTCCTCCAACACCTGCTGGTTCCAGGCTTTTCCAAGGCAGACTTGTCATTCGTGGTGAGAACCTGTGGTCTCTGAGAAGTAAGTCCTAGTGATTATTTCACCAACAAGTTCTCCATAATTCATTTTTAAAAGAAACAGAGAATTAAACCTGAAATATGTCTTTAAAAAGAGATGGGGAGGCACCACGCCAGAAGCTGAGTGGTTCACGAAAGGATGGCTTGTTGTCTGAGTTCAGTACACAAGCCTCGGGGCGCTGTCGACCCGGAGGAATATTTCAGTGGGATTACCTGAGCTCTTTGCTGCTGCAAAGACGGATGCTTTCTAAGTGGAACCTCTTCTCACAGTGACCAGGCATGATGCCGAGTAAAATAATGGTCACAGAGAACATCACCAGCCCCTAATGAGAAGCTGTTGACAGAAAAATTGCTCTAACCTTCATCAAAAAGCCAATAAATGTCAAGGAAGGGACTAGAGATGCAGCAGCTCATAAATTCCTTCTCCAGGGGCCACTGGAGGGGAGTTAGGGGACCACGCACTTGCTCAGCCTTTTCCCTGAACGTTGCTAAGGAAACTTCCGGAAAGCTTGGATTGTTTATGGGGCTGCTCACCCTGACAGTCTCGAGGGGATGTCACCAGGAAGGGCACCCCAGCTTCTGGTCAGAACATCCTGCGTTGAGTACCAGGGCTGGCCAAGTCTGTTATCTTTTTAGTCAGCTAGACCTTGTCTGTGTGATGTCACAGTTTGTAAGGTAACTGGGCGCTGAGATCCCTTCCGCTTGGTTCCTGTAATACTTATTTCCTGTGGTGTTCATTTAGCAACCGGTCGGATGGCCCCACTGTAACGCGCCTTCCGTGGCTATATCTTGTTTCTACTTTTTTGTGAGGGATGGGGGGTGTTCCCTGAGTGACTGATGTGAATCTATCCCTTGACTTAGTTTGGGTTCCCCAAAGGCGGACCCCGAATCAAGGGCCCGTGTGAAGGCGGTTTATTTGGAAGGTCATCCTAGGAAGCACAGGTGAGGGCGTGGGACCAGGTGAGGCAGGAAGGAGAAAAGCTGATGAAGTTTGCGTTAATGAGCAGGTCAGTGTTATGGTGGGCTCAGCCCTGCCGGTCCCGCCTGAGAATACACAGCCCCGCACCTGAGAGCTTCTTCCTCCGACGGCCAGGGTCCGGGGCGGTTATCCACACCCCCCACCTGCTGTGTTGAGGGGTGTCCCTGGAGGCCTTACCTCCCCGCCACTTTGGGGTTTGTGTTGAAGGCTGAGCCCGTTACTGGAGGGCCAGCACCACCACAGAGGCAGAGACAAAGTGCTTGGGGGCGGGTCTTAGTCTGCTCACTGTAACAGAACACCTGGAGGACTGGAGGACTTAAAAATAAATGTATTGGGCTTCCCTGGTGGCGCAGTGGTTGAGAGTCCGCCTGCCGATGCAGGGGACACGGGTTCGTGCCCCGGTCCGGGAAGATCCCACATGCCGCGGAGTGGCTGGGCCCATGAGCCATGGCCGCTGAGCCTGCGTGTCCAGAGCCTGTGCTCCGTCCGTAACGGGAGAGGCCACAGCAGTGAGAGGCCCGCGTACCGCAAAAAAACAAAAAACAAAACAATCAAATGTATTTTCTCCCAGTTCTGGAGGCTGGAAGTCCAAGGTCAAGGTGTGGGCAGGTTTGGTTTCTCCCGAGGCCTCTTTCCTTGGCTTGTGGACAGCCTTTCCTCTGTGCATAAATATCCCTGGTGTCTCTCCTTCTGCTTATAAGGACACTAATCCTTCTAGATTAGGGATCCATCCTTATGACCTCATTTAACCTTACTACCTCCTTATAGGCCCTAGTTCCAGATACAGTCCCATTGGGGGACAAGGGTAGTTCAACATATGAACTTTGTGGGAACACAGCTCATTTCATAACAGGGGAAGCTGTTATCTGTGGAAAGTGCCCACCACAGCTGCACGTGATATGGAGGTGGGTCACGGGGACATGGGGGGGGTCATCAAGTCTCATCTACGTTAATCCTCGAACCACTTAGGAGCCAGGTATCGCTATCATCCCCCTTCTAACCATGAGGAACCTGAGGCTCGAAGAGGTTAGACGACTAGCCCCCATGTCACACAGCAAGTCACAGGGCGTGGACACAGAGGCAGCCCAACTACCTGCCTCCCGTGCGTGACAGCTATTTTGTATTTGAGTTTTAACGTGGTCACGACTTATCTACTAGACTAAGTTCCTGGAGAGTCGGAATTGTCTTAAAAAAACCATCGCATGATGCCTCGCACAGCGCTCTGCAGTTTAGACTCAATAAATACGTGCAGTGATGTTTTAAAATCCTTTCAACTGTTTCTTTTGGAAATAGACCCAGGGGGAAAAAAATCCATGCAACTGAAATAAAGGAAATTAAATCTGCTTTTACAGGAACATGGTAACTTGTGTGTGTGTGGTTCACCACTAGACTGGCAGGAGGACAGGTGTGAGGGGTCCCTGGGGTGGGTGGGCTGGGTGGGGTGAGGGGCACAGTGAGTGACCCTGGCAAATGTCCATCGTCCTTTAGGGACCGGGTGGGGTTGCTGATATGGGACTAGGGCCTTGAAGAAACTCCATGTGTGAAAACTGGACAGACTGACTGGGTAACTTAAGGGATAATTATCAAAGGATCAGAATAATAACTTTGACAGCAGTAACAAACGAGCCAATTTTGGTTTAAATAGGCATATTAACCATTTCAATAGAGTCTGTCAAGAGCAAATCTATTAGCTGTCTTCTCACCTTGCCAACCAACCATATATTTTCTCTCTGTTCTATCACCAGAAGTGTAAGCATTTGGAGGCCAAAACATGCTTCAGCTGTGCTTTAAAGAAAGAAAATGGGCTTTGTGGAACCCTGGATCTGATTTCATCCAAAGTAACTCCTGAATACCGACCTACACAGAGACACCATCAACTTCCATGGACCTACAGAGAAAACATGGATTTAATTCACGTTTTGCTGAGCTATTCAGCTTTGCAAAACTGATTTAGAAAATGTGGTCTGAGAATTTTAAGAAATTTCTCATGTCTGTGTCACAAGCCAGGATGGGGTGAGGGTGTGTGGGGAAACTGCACCCTGGCTGCATTCAACTGGACCCGGAAAGTCTCATGGGAGATCTACGCTGTGCCGGGCAGTGTCCAGGAGCTGAGAAATAAACAACAGAGGACTGATGTGGCCCTGTAGGAACGCACACTCTTGTTTGGGGGCAGGGAGCATGATACACTAGACTGTGATTAAAAAGAATAATTCAGGGCTTCCCTGGTGGCGCAGTGGTTGAGAGTCTGCCTGCCGATGCAGGGGACACAAGTTTGTGCCCCGGTCCGCGAAGATGCCACATGCCGCGGAGCGGCTGGGCCCATGAGCCATGGCTGCTAGGCCTGCGCGTCCGGAGCCTGTGCTCGGCAACGGGAGAGGCCACAGCAGTGAGAGGCCCGCGTACCGCAAAAAAAAAAAAAAAAAAAAAAAAGAATAATTCAGTGTGCTTCCTGCACAACAGAAGTGTCTACAAAGTGTTGGAATGTCGCTGTCACCTCAAAGCCAGTAAGAGGGGCAGCAGGGTGGCCTGGGGTAGAGTCCGTGCTCAGAACCCGACCCCCTGGATTTCAGACCTAGCCCTGCCCCCTACCGGCTGTGTGATGACAGGCAAGTCACAGTATCTTTGTGTTTTAGTTTCTTCTCTGTAGAATGGGGTTCACGAAGCCTAGTGCATAGAGACTTTATGAGGCTTCATGTATTAACATCCAGAAAACGCTTAAACAGTGCCCGGCACAGAGCAACCACGACATCAGTCGCAGCATTGATAAGCTTTAAATCACACTCCACTTTGATCAACATTTTTTCCTGTTTCTAGATTCCTAGAAGTTTCTAAACGTGGCCAGTACCATCTCAATACAGAGTTAGGTAAGGTAAATATTGAAAACATACAACAGAAAAGGGAAAGATTTCTTAAATCTGTGAACAAATACTTGCAAATTGGGTCAGAGCTGAGACATTCCCGGGCAGGAAAGGCAGCTTGGAAGGAAACATCGTTATGAAAATCAGCGAGGACGTCAGAGGAGCATAAACCCCACAACACTGGACTCACCCGGTCCCCAGCCTTCCCTCCCCTTTTCCTGTGGGACAGCGGCCTCCCCTCCCCCAGGGAGCCAGAGGAGCCAGGCCCTCCCATTCTGCAGGCCCAGGACGGCCTGCCAGCTTCTCCAGGGTGGGGGGGGGGGGGCCTCTGTTTGGGACCTGAAAAATACATTCTGGGCTCCAGAACATGAAAGAAAAACCCTTGCAAGACTGAAATTTCATTAAGTTTATTAACGGTAACAAGTGAGCTTCAATAAGGCTGATTTGAACTCTGGCCTCTTGATGACTGCCAGGAAAGAATAATCATTCATTAGTCAAATATTTTAAAACAATTTAAAAGCTTAGTGCAGTGGGTTTTCAGAGGACGGAGAGAGGAAAGGGGGCCCCTAGACAAAATTAGGATGATTGCCGATTTCACTCTGCAGGTGCTTCCCAGCCGGACGTTTTTAAAAGGTTCAGGTGTGGCCCCCAGGCTCCGAGCCTCCATAATGGATTTCTCGTTCTCCAATGTAATCAGGTGTTTTCACTGTTCACCGCTTCTAGGGAAAGAGGCCCTTCTTCTCCTTTTGTAAAAGAGCATTTTCTCTGAGCAAAGCTACCTGTTTCAGGTTTCACAGCAAGTTTCCATTGCTGTAGAATCTGCAGTGTCAGAACCGGGAGTACACGAGGGTCCCAGAAGGGGACCTGGGCGCTGAAAGAGGCTCCGTCACCTGCACCGTCACACAGCTAGAGGGTGGCAATCCTCGGACTTGAACTCGGTGTTCTTCGAGGTTGAATCTGTGCTTCTCCTGCATCTCCTCGGTAAGCAAAGCTGCGTTGCCTTGGCTCTGTCATTTCTGATCGGTTTCCTTTGAGTGCATTGGTCGTCCGTCTCTCCAGGCTGGAACTGTGATCTTTTCGGTACATTGGGAGGACTGCGGTGTGGTGTCAGAGGCACGGGATTCAGAGTCATATAGATGCTGGCTCAACTGTGGCCAATGCACATACCGGGGAGCAGAAAGAGCTCCTTCCGAGGGCTGCCTGGCAAGAGTTTCGGCTCAATAAATCTCCTGGCAGGCCCCCCATTTGTTGGTGTAAAATTAGTCATTTATTTGCGCCATGTTTGTTTTTTTGGGGGGCTGAGGCCGGCCTTGGGAATGCTGTCTCCCCCAGGCCATGCAGAATCAAAGGCCCCTTTCGCTGACTTTCTAGCCCCTGAATCTGCTGGTGTGGGATCTTCTGGGCTGAGCTCAGTAAAGCTCCCTGAGCAGTAAATGGTGCAGAGGGAAAGATGAACACACGAGTCTTTCCAAAAGCCGTCGTCTGTGGTGGTGATCAGAACGTTTTCATTCAATATCCCAGTGGAAGGAAGCAGAGATGCACATTCACCCCCAATTTGTATTTGCCGTGGGGGTGAATTATGTGACACTGGTGTTTGGGTAGCAGATTTTCCTTCTGGATTATTTTCTGCTCCGGCGATTATTAAGATTTATAGCGAGTCCCTGAGGCACCTCAGCTCACAGGTTGGGAAGCCAGCCTAGAGGCCAGAGGATTTCCTGGTTGGAGGCTATGGTGCCGCTCATCCAGAAACTGGAAAGGCAACTTGGTTTTCCTTGGGACGTGTGAGAAGGCTTCGCTAACTATCTCCGAAGCCCGGAGTTTATAACACCCTCTCCTCACTGTGGGATCTATCAGCAGCCACACAGCAACTACCACGGGGGGCAACCCACAGGGGCCCCACCGGCGGATTATTTTTGAGCAGATCATGACGGCCAGTCCTTCACAGCCTGGGTTGAAATTTCAGACAGTTGTTTATCAGATTCGTAGTAAAACTCCACTGGTGATTTGCAAAGAGTCAAATCCCACGTCCCCGGTGCACCGGCAAAGTCCTCCGGGGGGCACGCTTAGTCCAGCCCTGGGTTCTGGAAAGCTGAGGGGCAGGAGTCAGGTCTTCAGGCTGGCCTCCCTCCAGCCCAGGCTCCCCGACAAGGTGGGCAGCTGGCGGTGGGGGGTGGAGGGCACCCACGGCTTTATCAGCAGACAGAATCTGGGACCCTCCCCCTCCCCGGTCTCCACCACCCATCTGTAAGCTGGAGGTGATGGTGGCCCTGCTCTGCTGGATTCTGGTGGTGACTGAATGAGGATGTACAGGGGGGTGCTGGTGTGTACTGGGCTCCAGGGACTGGTGGCTCTGATGATCTTTCTTCTTCTGAGGAACATTCTCAGTAACAAGCTCCTCCTTTCCAAGAAAACATTCTTTTTTATATTTATTTATTTTTGTCTGCGTTGGGTCTTTGTTGCTGCGTGCGGGCTTTTTCTAGTTGCGGTGAGCAGGGGCTGCTCTTCGTTGCGATGCGTGGGCTTCTTATTGCAGTGGCTTCTCTTGCGGAGCACGGGCTCTAGGCACGTGGGCTTCAGTAGTTGTGGTACGTGGGCTTCCGTAGTTGTGGCTCACAGGCTCTAGAGCGCAGGCTCAGCAGTTGTGGTGCACGGGCTTAGTTGCTCCGCGGCATGTAGGATAGGATCTTCCCCGACCAGAGCTCAAACCTGTGTCCCCTGCACTGGTAGGTGGATTCTTAACCACTGCGCCACCAGGGAAGCCCTCCAAGAAAACACTCTTTTTCACCTTTCTAAACTCTAGCAAAGAAAAAAAAAAAGGCCAATCTCAATAGAAACCCACTAGGGGACCTCCCTTCCAGGGGCTGCTTGCCCCTGTGATTAGAATGAGAACCACCGGGTAGCGCCTCACGGGTCTTTGGTACGAATTACATTTACGGCCACTCTAATCATAGGTAAAAAAAATTGGCCTTAACAAACAAGATCAGCCCCAGGTGTGAGCTGGCGGAGGCGAGGCCTGGGCCATTTCCGGGGCCTAAGTGGACCAGAAGCGAGAAGGTAAGACGTTTAGGTCCTGAACCACCTTTGGGGAACTCAAGTGCTCGAGGCTAGTCGGGATTCTTCACCAGAAGCTGAGCAGAGTTTGGAAATGCTTCCAGAGGAAGTGATCCTTCGTGGGGACAATGTGTGTTCTGCGTCCCTCCTTTCTCTCCCTGATGCTTTTATCCTCAGGGTTAGCCCAGGGTCCAGGTTCCCAGTATCCTGGTGGCAGGGACCTTCGTTACAGAGGCACCAGGCACCTACCAGACGTCCATCAGCACAGGCATCAAAGACAGAGTTCATTGATTTTCTCTCAACCGGCTTACAGTCTGGTTGGGGAGTTAAAATTACCAGTCTCTCTAAATAGGTAATCTTTAAAAGACCCCATAAGATTATCCCAAAGCCAGAGGCATGATTATTTCTCAATAGAATCAGGAAGATTTTCAGAGGGGAGAGCATCTCGTGAAGATCTGCAATGTTTCTGTCGTGGGCAACCGGCACCACCTCCACCTTGGGGGCCCTTTCCGGTCACAGAGTCGGGCTGAAATCCTTCCTTCTCGCCTGGGGGGGGCATCCCCTCATCTAAGGTCCTGGGAAGGAGCGTCACACATGGGCTTTCTTGTGTGCTCACAGCCCTTCCATTCACGTTAGCACCCGACTCTCCAGGTCACCCCTTCCCCAGGGAGTGCTGACTCATAACCCAGACCCCGTGCACTGAGACGTGACTGATGCCGGAAAAGCAGGCTGGTTCTGCTACAGTCACGAGGCGGCGGTGGTGTCTGGGGGTCGGAAGGTCACGGGTGGGGTCGGTGGGGGGGAAACCCTGAGCGCTGCCCACTGGGCTCACGGCCCCCGGTTCCTCTGATGAGGCCGCTCAGTGTGACCAGACGGGCTTCCTCTTCTGGAGGAAGGCCTTGACCCCCTCCTGGGCATCCGGCAGGCCCAGGTTGTCCACCATAGTCTGGGAGGTGAGGTGGCAGGCGGTCCTGAGGTCCCGAGCCAGCTGCCCGTAGAGGGCGGCTTTGCCCAGCGACAGCACGGGCCGGCCCGGCGAGGCCACCTTCCTCGCCATCTGTGTGGTCTCGTCCTCCGGCACCACCCTGCTCAGCAGCCTGTGGAGCAGGGCCTCCCGCGCAGAAACAGGCTCCCCGGTGAAGAGCACCTCCAAGGCCACCTGTGGGAGGGGACAGGGGCCGTTACTTAGGCACCGGCCATCCTGCGACCCAGCGCTGCCCAGGCCCCACCCGCCCCGCTTCACTCTGCAGAGACTGTTTGTACCGTGACGCTCGGCCCAGTTACCTGCTCCTCAAACACCATGTCCCCATCACCCCTGAGGTCTTCCATCCCCAGACTCCTGCCAAGGACGGGATCCATGAGCACCCAGGAGAGAGGGGGACCCTTCTCATCTCCTTCAGGTCACGTGTCACCACTCTATTGAAATCACAGCTCACACCCCAGCACCATCCCCCCTTCGGGCTGCATTGTCTTCCTTTGCACTTTCACCATTTACTATATAGCTTACACATTCATTTTGTTTATTGTATTATCTCCTTTATTGGCACATAAGCTTCACTAGGGTCAGAGACTTTTTTTTTTTTACTCTTCTGTTTATTTCTGTATCGCCAGCACGAGAAGAGTACCTTGCACATAGTAGGCAGCCTCCAGGATATTTACTGGTGAGTGATTTAAGGAGTGGATGGATGGAGGCAAACACAGTACAGGAGAGGTGATGCCACAGTCCTGCAGAGGCCGGGTCAGAAGGTGACACGGCTTCCACTGGTTCTTTCTCTCCGGCTGTTGAGCTTGGAGCCCAGCTGCCACGCCGTGAGGAAGCCCGAGCCACTCTGAGGCTGAGACACAGCCTGTGTGCCCCTGACCAGCCCAGCCGAGGTCTCAGCTGAGTGGCAGCCTCAACAGCCAGATGTGGGAGTGGGCGGGCCCTCAGACCACCGCCCCCAGCTGTCATGCTCCCCTTCCAGATCTTCCCAGCTGAGGCCACGGACACTGTGGTGCAGAGATAAGCCTTCCTCTCTGAGCCCTGTTCAAGTTGCAGATTCACGAGCTAAACAAATTACTATTGTTTGGAGCCACTGAGTTGAGGGTGGTTTGTTATAGATCATTGGACTAGCTTGCGGTATCATCAGCACTTAGGTCATGGTTTTTCAACCTCAGGGCTATTGTATGTTTTTGACCAGATAATTTTTTTGTTGTGTGGGGCTGTCTTGGGCATTGTAGGATGTTTGTGGCATCCCTGGCCTCTATCTACTGGGCAGCAGTACCCCTGTCCCAACTTGTGACAATCAAAGCACTGCCAAACGGCCCCTGGCACCAGTACTGCTCCCAGATTAGAACCACCGATTAAGGTGGTTTTTTGAATCATGAGACTAGATTGTATCACTGGGGGATTGGGCTTTGGTGAAAGAGGAGAGGCCAGAAAGCGGGTACAGATGCCATCATAGGTGCAGATGGAGCACACAGTGGACTGGACTGGCCACCAGGGACAAGGCGATGTTGGCCCCATTTTCTCCTCTGCAGTTAGGGGAGAGGACTAAATCCCAATGTTGTCCAATTTTGGAAACTTCATGATGACATGCTGGAGGCAGCAGGAGCCAGAGACTATTTCATAGTTGAAGAGGAACAGCATTGTCACTGCAAAGCGTGTCTGAAGTGCCTGTGTGAATGTGGAGCTAAAAACCGGCGCTGCTGATCCAGGGCTGCTAAGTAAGACGCCCCTGAAGACGCCCAGCGAGTCCCAGTGAAGGGCAGAGGCCAGGGGGTCCGATCTGGGGAAGGAGCAAGAGAACACGAGAGTCCCCCCCTGTCCCGGGCACTCATGTTCCTGGCCTGCCTTCAGCTTCCTACCTGGTCCTGCCTAGTTCATGGCCCTCTCTGGCATCAGTGTCCTTACCGGCCTGGTGGGGTAACGCTATTTAGCACCACATTGATTTATAGGGGTTGTACCCACACGGATCAGATAATAGAGTGGCATTCCCTGAGAAAAAGAAAGCCTATTTATGGCGAATTAGCACAATCTTTACTTACTGTTTCCCCTGCAACTTCAGATGAGAGAAGAAAATACCTCCTCTCACCCTTTTCTGTTATCAACCCTTGTTAGGGTCCCCCTAACAAGGTGGTGATTTTATACTTCCTCTTCCCGGAGTATCTGTATTAAAAGCAACAAAAAGCACTTGAAGCCAAGGCTGAACTTCAAGGCTGACCCCTGGTGTCTGATGTCCCCAAGTTCCAATCCCACTTACCAACCACACAAACTTAAGGGGGCAGTTGAACCCTCTGAGTCTGTTTCCTCATCTGAAAAAATGGGAGTAAAGATTCCTATTCTCCTGCAGAATTGTGAAGATTGGAGAAAGCTGTGTAAAACTTATACTACAGTGCAGGGCACCCAGGAGGCCCCTAGTAAATGCAGTGCCTGTTATTAACAGGCTTCTTCCTCCTGTAAATTTGTATGAATCTCCAGTGTTGGCTTTAGGTATCAAGGCCCCTGATTATTTAAAGCAGAGGCGTCTCTGGGGTTCCTCAAGGCACGTGTAGGAGAAGAACTAGCTGGTGGTGCGTCAGCATTAGGGCTGCGATTCGGCAGGACCGGAAGGGAGGGACCAGACAGGGGATCATGGGTTAACTTCATCAGCCGGGAGACCTCCGGTGAGTCACTGAGACCCCAGCCCTTCCGTGAGGTGGGCTGTTGAACATACGCCTGTGGTGGCCACAGCGTCACCGTTAACATGCAGATTCTGACGCGGTGGGTCGGGGGGGGGGCCTGAGACCCCCTGTTCCCAGGCTCTCTGGTGATCCGCACGCGGGCTGGGTAGCAAGGTTTTCACTTAACATCCTCTCCATCTTGCAAGTTCTACTCTGATCTAATCAATTAGGAATTCAGATCCCGCAGATGCACAGTTACTGTGGGTAAACTGGAGGAAGCAAGTGTTCCCGCGGAGACTTGACTGGTTTGGGAAGCCGGGGCTCTGGTCTTTCACATGCTCCCCCTGCCCGTGGTACCCACTGCTTTAGGGGCTGGGTGAGACCAGCTCTGACTGCGGGAGGGAGCAGCTGTACCAGGCAGGTCGTCTATACGTGCAACGAAGATGCATATTTAACTCAAGCTGGGGGAGGGGGACACTTTGCACACGTGATAAATGATTCACGCCCAGGCTCAGTCTGGCTGGAACGCGAGAGCTCCTCGCCACGGTTTCTGCAGGACAAAAGGCAGCGTCCTTCGCACTCTGGGCAGTTCCCTAGGGTGACCAGCAGAGGGCACTGGCGACCCACACCTGCCGCCTCAGCCGTGTTGAAAGGGGCGGAGCTTCCCGACTGGGCCACTTTGCAAAGGCACCTGCTAGTTTTGCTTCCCGGCGGATGTGCACGGGAACGCTGGCCTGTCACCCACGCAGGTGGCGGCCCGTGTATGGATGCGTCCCTGTGGGTGCAGCCAAGCACTGACGATAGGCAGGTGTGTTTTGGTCGGTTTTAGATTTTTGTGAATCCCTAGTTTTCCTCCTGGGGCGGGCCACGCAGGTGAGATTTATGCAACATGGTTCTGAGAACTGGGCTTCCTGGGAATTTAAGGCCTGTCTTTGACAAAAATTCTTTTCCTTCTTTCTTCTCGAAAACGAATTTAAAATTTGACACATATGATCAATTTGTAAGTTTCTGGGACTCAAGTATAAGCCTTGATTTTTAAAGTTTGTTTTTAATATTTTTTTTAAATGAGAATTTATTTTTAATTTTTGTCTGTATTGGGTCTTCGTTGCTGTGTATGGGCTTTCTCTAGTTGCGGCGAGCAGGGACTACTCTTCGTTGTGGTGCTCGGGCTTCTCTTGTTGCGGAGCACGGGCTCTAGAGCGCAGGATCAGTAGTTATGGCACACGGGCTTAGTTGCTCCGCGGCATGTGGGATCTTCCCTGACCAGGGCTTGAACGCACTCCCCTGCATTGGAAGGCAGATTCTTAACCACTGCGCCACCAGGGAAGTCCTAAAGTTTGTTTTGAGAAAGAATAGATTCTTATCTGGAAAGTAGGGCTGATTTAAAGTTTTCAAATGCTTTAACATGGAACCTTCCCGAATGTTAGGTGTCAAAGCTGAACAGCAGCAGGTTGGCCAAGCAACCACCTTTAATGTGCAAAAGGCCTGGAGATTTGATTTGCACAATTACAAGATACTTCGTTCATAAGCTCTGACGATAACTTTGTGATGCATTTTAATTTAATGTGCTGGCACCAGGCGGGGACTGAAGAAGTATTTATTGAATTAATACGTAACATTTAAGGTAAATGTGTATCCTGGTGGGATCCAGACACCCCCCTGGGTCTGAGGACCCTGGAGCAAGCTGTTGTGTTCTGAGGGTCACCTTTTCCAACGTGGAGCCCATGTCCAGCTGGTTTTCATAAGTGTATGTGTTTGTAGGTATCTGTCACCAGAATTTTCTCAGAAACACACATTTCTGTAAAAGCTAATGAGGTGCATGAAAGGCAGGTGTGCTCCCCTGAACCTCTTGGTCCTGCGGCTTGATTTCCCTTGGGGCTCATTTCTTTTGTGCCTCCGGCATATGAGCAACTGCTAATTTTCCTAGTTGATGCTAAAATGGTTAATATATTCTAGAAAGCAATTTAGATTCCCTACTTGCTATGACTCTGGCACCCCCTTTAAAAACAGATTTCCAGTTGAGAATAAGGATGTATTTTTCCTTACAAGGAAAACAAGGAAACCACCGGTTTCCACTTAAGAGCTGTTCAGTAAACATTCTTTATGACGTTATAGGAAGGAGGAAAGTTTGTGAAGAAAGTGGACTTCACTCGGGTTAGCAACAACAGAACAACTCTGGCAATGCAGCTCCTTCTGGGGCAGATTCGACACACCATGTACAGGACATTCCTGCAACCACTGCAAACCTGACACACTCAGTGTATCAGCTACTTTCAGTCCGTTCTGGAATGAGACAGATTGCTGGCAGCGACAGAATGTTCTAGCCTCTTATACTGGCATATGTCACCATGCTATTATAGCTCATGGGCAACCTTTCCATGCAACAAAACTGTGTCTGAATTGCATTTCAAATAAGAGTGCAAAAAATGTTCACCTTTATGAAAACAAATCATATCTAAAAACCTAACCAGCTGTACTGAGGGGTAGGCAAGAATGAAAAGCAGTGATTTACAAACTGACAGCCACTGGGATAACCTCCCAACACGAGACATTAGTACATTCAGCCAGCTCTGCTTTGGGCAGAATGTCCTGAATCAAACGGTACTTTCAACAAGAAAGTTCTGGAACTCACCCTCACAGGCACTGGAGGATCACAGTTAGCAAGGAGGTGCAGGGAGTTCAGTTACCTTTCTCGGCACCGCTCTCCCCAAGGCCACCCTGGGGGTGGAGCAGAAGAGCCCGATGTTCACGCCCGGCATGGCAAAGGAGAACTTGTCACTCGCCACAGCAATGTCACAGCTGGCAACCAGCTGACACCCGGCGGCAGTGGCCAGGCCGTTCACCATGCGATGATGGGGACCGGGTGGGTCTGGATCAGCATCATGACCTGAAGAGCAAACACACCTGCTTCGCTTCCATCCAAGAGTGAGGTGCGACAGTAACACTCAGGATTTTATGTGACTTTACTGTTTTCAGAGCCCTTTTCATATGCTATCAGTGTATCAGATTCTATGACAAAAAGGGTAGGGGAAGTCACAAAGAGAATAATTTTCATTAAATATCGACGGTGAGCCAGACTGTGTGATTTGGTCTTCCTGAGATCCAGGAGGAAGGAACCAGAACACCAAGGCTCACGGGGGAAGTAACCCCCTAAGGCCACCAGATCTGCGAGGGCGGCTATGGGGTCTGAGCCACCTCTGTCTGACTCCAGGCCCCTGGTCTGTCCCTAAGCATGATTTCTGTGAGGATGCTATCCCCTCAACCGCTCCCCTAGCAACCCCGCTGCAGAAGAGGGCTGACTTTGACCTCTGGGGAACAAGCAGTTCTGTCCCAAAGGTGCCTGCGTGGAGCTCTTGTGTTAAAAGTCTGAAACAGGTGGGAAAGGGCCTGGGAAGTAATTTCCTTAGTAATTACTTCTCCAATTACCACCATGATACTCTCTCAATTCTATTAAGATGGTGGGGAACACCCTGCTGTCATCAAAATAAACAAAATTCCAGGGCTTCCCTGGTGGCGCAGTGGTTGAGAGTCCGCCTGCCGATGCAGGGGACATGGGTTCGTGCCCCGGTCCGGGAGGATCCCACATGCCGCGGAGCGGCTGGGCCCGTGAGCCATGGCCGCTGAGCCTGCGCGTCCGGAGACTGTGCTCCGCAACGGGAAAGGCCACAAAAGTGAGAGGCCGGCATACCGGAAAATAAATAAATACATAAATAAAATAAAATAAACAAAATTCTAAAATGCATTGGCACAGAGAGGGTAGCTGGAAACTGGCTCAGGTGAGACCCCTCCCCCCCAAAATCTCCAGAACTTTAACTTAGTTTTGCAGCTTATGAAGTAACTTGGCTAATTTCTCCATTTTTTCCGTGACACTCTAAACAGATGGTGTTACTATGGTGACTTCAGTGTATAAATGTTTGCCCTTCGACCCCGGCAGGAGGGAGGGGAGGCGGGGACCTGGCCTTGCTTCCCACGCAGCCGCTCCAAGGAAAACGACCTTCACGGATCCCAAGGTTTTGCCTGAGGAACTTACCTTTTGTGCTCATGAACATTTGGTACTTGTCAGCTTTATTATAAAGTGACCAATTATATAGTTAGGGATATGATATCATATTCCTGATATCAGGAATTGGGGGTTCGCCTTTTGAGAATCTGGTAAATGCTATTGACCCTCCTCCAGAGGAATGCACATACACGTACCAGCACCCAAACTGCTGGTGGGTACAGGGGGTTCGTGCACATACGTGAGGATGGGGAGGGTGAGGGGCAGCGCTGCTTCTCAGGGGACACAGTAGCAAGCAGGCTGCACAACAGCATGTAAGGTCTGACTGCAGAGGCAGAAAAGACTGTTTCAGCTCTGAGTGTCATCCGTCACCTGATCAGCTGAAGGTAGGAAGAGTCAGTTGGCTGTGACTTGGGTGGCACAGTCTGTCTCCTGCCTGTCGTCTAGGAAGGGCTGAGATTCCACACAAGCTGCTGGGAAATACTTAGGCAATCCAGTAGATCACCAACATTAAAAATATCCTACCCTCGATCTAGGAATTCTAAGAGATAATCTGAAATAGGGCAAAAAGCTGTCTGGACCAAGATGTTCACCAAATCATTATTTTATAATAGTAAAAGCTATAAATAATATAAATATACAAAAATAAGTAAATGGCTATATAAACTAAAATATATTCCAATGCAATGGAATGCTACATTCTCATTACAATGAAATTTTCTGAGAGAAATATCAGCATGGTGGTCTGCAGTGAGGCTGCTGGGTACTGACACCCCAGCTATCACTTACTTTCTTCCTATCCCTCAGTCTTCACATCTGTAAAATGGGTATAATTATAGTAATAACCTTACAGAACAGGAAGATTATGTAAATTAACATGTCTAAAGTTCTCAAAGTATCACCTGGCACATAGTAAGCATTCAGTGCTATGATGATATTACACAATTATACTGTATAATCACACCCATGTATGATCATTCAAACAAATGGGTACACATGGGAAAGGATGAAAAAGAAATACAGCAAAATATTAATTACAGTTCTCTCTGGGTGGTATATCATGGGTGTAGTATCAGTAATTTATTTTTCTTCCTTTTATTCTTCTAGATTTTCCAAATTTTCTATAAGAAGTATCTATTACTTTTTTTTTTTTTTTTTTTTTTGCGGTACGCGGGCCTCTCACTGCTGTGGCCTCTCCCGTTACGGAACACAGGCTCTGGACACGCAGGCTCAGCGGCCATGGCTCACGGGCCCAGCCGCTCCACGGCACGTGGGATCTTCTCGGACTGGGGCACAAACCCGTGTCCCCTGCATCGGCAGGCGGACTCTCAACCACTGCGCCACCAGGGAAGCCCTCTATTACTTTTATAATTAGAAAATATTTTAAATAAAGTTAGAGAGCAATTCAGGGAAGACAGAGGGAACCTAGCTAATACACCAGCTGGGTAACCAATCCCTTGATTGTCAAGAATGATTAGTCCTCCTATTTTGCCTCCTAAATTCAGTACTTGTTTTGGTCCTGCCTATTCCAAAATGGGACATAAATTTAACTCTGCCCCAGCCTCACTGAACAGCATCATGGAGGGTTCTACGCTCGTTCCCAAAGCAAGTGTCCCTGTCCCTTTGTCACGTCAGTGGTGGGTGTGAGGAGGAGGGAAGACTCTTCCTGGACCAGGGTTTCCACCTTCAAACTTGAACGGGCCGAAAGAAGAGACCAGGGCGGGCCTCCAGCGAAAGCCCCCCACATCTGCCCAAGGGAGGTGACGTTCGCTCTTCCCTGACCAGGTGTTTCTTCTCATTTTCAATTTGCCCCATTTCTGATTTGTAAATAACTAACCGTCATGCGGCACTTGTGGTCTGTGACAAATCTGCTACAGAACTTAGATGCAGAGACAATCCAGATATTTCTTCCTTTCTTCCATCCCCTGTTCTCGTGCATAAACTGAACGGGGAAATACCTAGCTCATTCTGTTCCCATCTGCCTGCTGATTACACTTGCAAACTGAAATCTCACACAAGTTCACGGTGTTCAGATTTATCCAGGGCAATGTGATTTTCTTCAAAAAAGTATTAGAGAAGTCAGTGTACTTCAGGTCCTATTTTACTACATCGGGGTGAGGTCCTGTATGCGTCTTTTTTCAGTGAGTTGGAGGCATCCATGGGGTGGAAGCTTCCAGAAGATCTGGCCTTTGTCCGGGGTAGAATCTCAGCTCCCCTGTGGTCCTTTGCTGTTTAGATCTCAGTTCATGAAGATACCACAGAAAAGTGACCAAAACAGGCCCTTTAGGGAGGATGGAAGGGCTCCACTGGTTCTCTACAATGATTTTCTATTTTGACCAAACATACCAGATTAGTAGAAAAATAACTTTTAAAGCACCAAGTCCTGGCAAACACAACAGCGGAATGTCCTATAAGCATCATTAATGTGAAACAAAAGACTGAAGTCTTGGCTCTGACTTGCTCCCATCTCCATGAAGTCAAGTCAATCCCTTTTCCGGTTTGTCCCTCCACAAAATGAGAAACTGTAATGTGATCTCCGAAGGGGTTTCTGGAAGGGCAAGGAAAACGAGAATGTATCCCAATCACCTTCCCCTTCCCCTCTGTGATGCTCACTTCTGTCTGGTCTACAGTGAAGGTATCGCTAAATATTTGTTGAATCATTAATAAACATTGATAACCAAAGAGATGAATGACTAAGTCAATGTACGAAGGAGAAATTAGGTGAAGTAATCTTAGGGTTAGGTTATGAAACTGCTTTATACGTCTTCCTTCTCAACTAGATTTCCAGTTTCAGGTCGGCTGGAAACTCTTTTTTCCTTCTATTTCCCTCAATATCTTGCAAGTATGCATATAGCAGGTGCTCAATAGATGCTCATTAAATGAACAATGTGTTACTTAAAGTTGGATTCTATATTTTTGGTTATCTGGGTTGATTTGATGCATTTGTAAGTCACCCCCAACTTTTGTCCTTCCTCCCCTGTATCTGTTGTCAATTTCCCTCCTTAATGTGGTTAAAGAGACAGAAGACGGAGGTGAAAATGAAGGTTATTTTCCTAGGAGGCAGTGATTATAAAGGTTAGTTGAAAGAAGCATTTGAAAATAATTTTAAAAATCCTTATTGTTAAGGGCTTCCCTGGTGGCGCAGTGGTTGAGAGTCCGCCTGCTGATGCAGGGGACGTGGGTTCGTGCCCTGGTCCGGGAAGATCCCACATGCCGCGGAGTGGCTGGGCCCGTGAGCCATGGCCGCTGAGCCTGCGCGTCCGTAGCCTGTGCTCCGCAACGGGAGAGGCCACAACAGTGAGAGGCCCGCATACCGCAAAAAAAATAAAAATAAAAAAATAGTAATCATTATTGTTATGAATGCTCTCTTTGCCATTAACAGAGTTGTTTTAGTTTAAAATTTTAAAACTTTTAATAATCTTAGGTTCTTCCTCTCTAAAGATGTACATTTCTACCCTTTACCTCTTACTTAAGACATGGATACCAAGACATACCCCCTTAAGGCAGAGATGGCAACTCTTGAGTCGCAGCTTATGTTTTCCTTTCTTTGGCCTATGGCAAGATCAAAAGCCAACCATGGTCACTTCTGAAAAGTCTACACCAAATAGTTGCTTGGATGAAGGGTTTGCCAATGACCATAGAGGTTTCAATAGTTCTGCAGTGGTGACGTCTCATAGCTTAAGACCTTATCTGTAAGCTAGAAGCCTAATTCAATATTTAATACTGTTATCACTCTCAGGCTTGCAATGTCAACTGTCACCCTGGCTTACCTCAGAACAGGTTCGGAACACTTCAGCGTGATAATCTGGGCCGTGCTCATCCGTCAGTTCCTTTCAATCATGCCCAGAAGAAAATACAGGCCCCTCAGCTGCAGTGTTTCCAGTTGAGCAAAGAAAAGACAGAGATGTAAACAGCCAGAGCTGGGGCTGTGAATAACTTCAGGGAGCGAGCGTATCGATGCTGTGGACGCTTAGAGAAAGTTAATGGCCCGATTTTGATAAGAATAATTCCAGATAGCCTGAAAAGCTGCAGCCAGTATTTTATGATGACAGTGCAGGGTGAGGCATCTGTTTTCTAAAAGGCCCCTGGTGGAAACCAATGAAGACACACAATTACAAAAAGGAGAAGGCTCAGGGACCAAGGCGACGGTACTCTTTTCAGAGTCGTCCCTTTGGTCCCACAATTTTGTTTTGGGACTTGGTCTGGCCTGAGTATACCGACTGACCCAGGGCCACATAAATCCACCAGGCCTTCAGCAGCGCCCCTGTCATTTAGCCTGTAGACAGCGGGCCACCCCTAGGGCTGGAGTCAGGAAGGTCAAAGTGTGAAGAGAATCCCTTTATTTTATAAACAAGGGACCTGAGGAGGTGGTTTTATTGTCACTGTTGTCATTAACCACCACAACAAAGTGTAATTCCACTGATAAGCTGGAAACACTTCTTCGTATTTCCTCTTGTCCTGGCGGTTCTGACAGGCAGCAAGGGAGGAAATGGCGCCATCTGGAGGTGAGCTGCCTTCCTGCATCCGGGTCACGCCCCCGACTGCTGACCTCAAACAGCTCTATTTCTTTTCTCTTCACCACATAAAACAGTTGAAAATGTATATTCAACCACCGATAAGAAGGTCACATTCTCCAGAAACACTGATCCTTAATTTTTTTTTTTTTTTTTTTTTTTTTTTGGTACGCGGGCCTCTCACTGCTGTGGCCTCTCCCGTTGCGGAGCACAGGCTCCGGACGCGCAGGCTCAGCGGCCATGGCTCACGGGCCCAGCCGCTCCGCGTCATGTGGGATCTTCCCGGACCGGGGCACGAACCCGTGTCCCCTGCATCGGCAGGCGGACTCTCAACCACTACGCCACCAGGGAAGCCCTGATCCTTAATTTTTTAAAAAAAAAGCATCACAGAGCATCATCCATATTACTTGTCTGTGGAGGCTTTAAAAATACTGACATTGCTATTATTTATACCACTGCCATCATCACCAGATAATTTGGTAAAAATTCTTACTGGAAGAAGAGCAAGGAAAGAATTGGGCAAAATGTGGCACCCTTTCTGGCACCGTTGAAGAAGACTGCTCATCTCAGTTGAGAGCCTGGTAAGAACTGAAAGACAAACCGATCGAGTGTCCTAGCCGACTAGGCAGTCTACCAAAAGGATTGGCGATTAAACCCATCATATAAGGTCCACGAGGAAATCAGTGCTCTGCTTTTGATGGGAAGACCAGCATAGCCATGAGTGGCAATGTTTAGTATCCAACAGAAAGGAAAAGACATATTTTCACTGCACAGTAATCTTTGCCATAATTTCCACAGTTAGTAGTGTCAGCACCAAGGTTCCCACCATACACAAGTTTAGGAGCTTCAAAATAATTCTCCCATTAAATGAGGGAATGCCCTAGTTAACCAAAGAATTTTGAGACACCTCTTCTGGGCTCTGCAGAACACTGAGGATGGACACCTGACCAATACCTGAAATAATAATGGCCTTCAGATCTTGGCTTTCGGCATCGTGAAGAATGTCGTTTTGGAGATCTCAGCGTCGCCAGTGACAGCGCGTTTCTTCTCTTTGGATCGCTTAAGACAATGCTCCTGCGAAGAACAATTTATAATTACCGGGTCATGTGCCAAGTCAGAACAAGTAAGGACCCCTTGCAATTCCTTTCTAATTTGGGAGCTATTTAAAAAACCCCAGAAAAGAGAGCTGTGGGCGCTCAGAGGCCATTGAGAGGGTTTGTCAACTCTCGGGAGTGACAGCCAGGTCAAGACAAGGAGACGACCTGAGATGCACGTGGGGCTCTCTCTCTTCCCTTCAGTTGTTTCCCTTTTTCTCCAAGTTTGCTCTCAGAACCATTACTGCCACCTCCACAGAAAGGGCAAGACGCAGCAGTTCCAAAATCATCGCCGCCCAGACTGAGTGGCTGCGAGGTCTGTAAGACAGCGGCAGGGTCTGGAGAGAAAATATGGCCCCAAATCTCCTCCCACCCACCCCACAGAAGAGGCAGCTGAGATGCAGATGCCAATATGCGTATCTGACAACACTGTCTTACCTTCTCTGTAGTGACATCCTGTAATTCAGCAAAATCGTTCCTGTTTGAGAATGGGGTGATACGTGAAGAACTGCGCAGCAAGAGGGCGTCCGGGACGTCATCCCCCAAAAGCTGGTGTTCAAAGGCCTGCTTGCTGTTTTAAGTACCCCACGTGCTGGTGATAATAACCTGGATTTTCATCTTACTGCCTAAACATAGAAATGTCTTCTTTTTGATCTTATATGGAATGGGCAACGAGCCAGACACCAGATGATTGTTGTATATTTTCTATCTGTTTCCCATCCATCTCCGCCCACGTTTTCTGCCTTCCTCATTCTTTTTTTCTTAATAAGTGTTTTTAATTTAATATAAATTTATTTATTTTTGACTGTGTTGGGTCTTCATTGCTGCGCGCGGGCTTTCTCTAGTTGAGGCGAGCGGGGGCTACTCTTCATTGCAGTGCGCGGGCTTCTCACTGCGGTGGCTTCTTGTTGCAGAGCATGGGCTCTAGGCGCACGGGCTTCAGTAGTTGTGGCACATGTGCTTAGTAGTTGTGGCTCGTGGGCTCTAGGGCACAGGCTCAGTAGTTGTGGCACACGCACTTAGTTACTCCTCAGCATGTGGGATCTTCCCCGACCAGGGCTCGAACCCGTGTCCCCTTCATTGGCAGGCGGATTCTTAACCACTGTGCCACCGGGGAAGTCCCTCATTCTTTTTTGAATCTTATATTTCCACTGCTGTGTCAACCCAGGGTCACCGGGCTTCTGTGCCTGCTACTCCACTGAAGCTTTGCTGCCAAGACTCTCCCGATTGCCAGAACCAAACCCAGTGGCCGCCGTGGTCCTGCTCGCCTTCTGGAAACACGCTCCTCCCCCCCGTTTTTCTGGTGCTTCTCTTGCTGCTCCTTCTCTACTTCCGTGACGGGCTCCTAGCCTTCTTCTCAGCCCCAAAGGCCACGACCCTCAGAGTCCCCTCTTTTGCCCTCTTCTTGTTCCATACACTCCTCCCGGGCCACTTCACCGTGGCCTTGGCATCAGCTACCACCTCTGTGCTGACCACGCCCAGTCTTTGCCCCACTTCAAACCTCTCTCTGAGCTCCAGACCCGCAAGTTCACCGGCCTGCTTCCGGGACTCCTCCACCGAGGCGCCCCTTGGGCGTCTTCCCCCAGTGACCTCAGCGGCCCCTCCCCCTTCGCTTATCTCAGAAAGCCATCCTGGATTGCCCAATGGCTCCGTTCCTCATTCCACAGGATATCAAACCCCGTGGATAATACCTCCTCAGAATCTCACGCGTCTGAATTCCCCCAGTGGCTACCTTGGTTCAGAACATGGGATGTCTTGCACCTGGAGCTTTAACACCACCCCTCTTGAGAGAGGATCTCTTTAAGAGTGAGGTCACCACCAGGGCAGTTGATAAAAGTGTAAACTTTCCGGGGCTTCCCTGGTGGCGCAGTGGTTAAGAATCCGCCTGCCAATGCAGGGGACACGGGTTCGAGCCCTGGTCCGGGAAGATCCCACATGCCACGGAGCAACTAAGCCCGTGCACCACAACTACTGAGCCTGCGCTCTAGAGCCCGCAAGCCACAACTACTGAGCCACAATTTCAGTGCCACAACTACTGAACAACTACCTAGAGCCCATGCTCCGCAACGAGAAGCCACCGCAATGCGAAGCCCATGCACCACAACGAAGAGTAGCCCCCGCTCGCCGCAACTAGAGAAAGCCTACGCGCAGCAACAAAGACCCAATGCAGCCAAAAAATAAATAAATTTATTTTTTAAAAAATGTAAACTTTCCATTCACGGGGCAAGAGATGGTCCCTGTAGATGCCACAGTGAGCTGTCGGAAGGCCATCCTATCGGCGTAAACCACCAGAAGGTCCAGGAGGCAAGACACTGCCAGATTCCCACACAGGGGCAACACTCAACATGTATCTGTTGACTGAATTCATGACCAAAAAGAGCATTTGTTTTTCATGGCCAGTTCCATCACTGCTGTGGATTTTAACCTTGTCTAGTTTTTTGGCATCTCTTTTAAACCTAAGTGGCAAGTACCCTGAGATGGCACGGCAAGAGTGATGACAAGTTTGGAGGCGGATGGGCCTTTCTCTGACTCCTGGCAACCCTACCTCCTGGCCATGTGTGCTCGAACAGGCTGTTACCTCTCTGAACCCTGTCAAGTGGCGTTATCTACCTAGTGGGCTGTAGCAAGGGCTGGGATAAGGAGTGTGTAGCGCCGAGCACAGTACCCAACTCTGAGCTGGCCCTCACTACACGGCAGTACTGCCACCGAGAGAAGCAGCTTTGAAAAGGAACACTTGAGTGAGTTGCTCCAGCTCACCCACTTAGTGCCTGACATAGTTCTGCTTTAGCGCTGGTCTCCGGGCTTCCTTGCTACTAAACCATTCCCAGCATGTATGATAGATTGTTCCCACCATCCCCGCTTCTGATTCATGTTTAACTCTGGAGAATCAATGAGATCTTCTGTTGCCTGGCTGCCGTGCCAAATGGGCCAGATTTGCAAAAACAGAAGTGCCCTTGAAAATGGGCAAGAGGGCCCCTGCCCGGGCCCTCTTCTAGCGGTGCCCCTCCAGGTGAGCAAGGAGTCCACTGGGAAGTTGGGATGTGCCCACCTCGAAATCACCACCCTCTTCCACACCCCGCCCCAGTCACCTGAAACCCTGGAATTCCCTGGCTCTGCAGTGGGAACCATTAGGCCCAGAGGGTGGCTGTGAGCAGTTGTCTGTAGGGGGTGAAGGATTAGACAGATTGTGGGCATGCTGCACGGGGTGTCTGCAGACCTGTGTGCCAAGCCCCTGGCAGAGCAGCAGGAGGGAGGGGTGGAGAGGTGGGGCAGGCAGGCAGCACAGGGTGGGAAGGAAAGAACAAAGCTGCAGGCTCTCTCCTGCTTTGGGGGAGTTCCTAGGAGCCTGGGGATTGTAAATTCAAACACAGCCTTCCAGGTCTTAGGACGGCCTACTCGTGAGGGGAGGAGAAGAAAACATATTTCACAGCTTGATTTGTAAGGTCTAAATACTCAGACATGCTACCTAGGCCTCCCTCTGCACTCTTGCCCTGGCCAGGCAAACGTCAGAGGTGAGGCCTGGATGGGGCTGGGGCCTTCTACCTTTATCACGCCACCGTCCACTTTCAAGTTTGTGCCCTGGTATGTTTTTGTAAAAGGGTTTTAGGCTTGTTGAGCCAAAGGGCAGAGCTCAGTACCCTGTGTCCTTTAGCCTATTTATTTACCTGCCCTCACGTGGGCACTTCTAGATGATGGCCAAGGAGCAGCTCGGCTATGCCTGACCTCGCCTCGGAGCCAGGTCAAGTTTGTGAGGCACAGAACCCTCTACTGAAGGGCTTTCTCAAAGGTACAGCAGCGGTGGCGCCTCCCACAAGGCTGCCCACGCTGAGCCCAACTGCACTGTCGACTTGGCCTGCGTTTAAAGGCAGTGCTGGAGGCCTCCCAGGTAGCCCCACTTAAATCCTCCGTGTGCGTCCTGCAGGGTCGCGAAGGCCACTGGGCCCAGGCAAGGGACGTCTGTAAACGCAGCATCCGCGGATTCCCTCCACGTCGGACTTCTCCGCCGGACCGATCCGCTGTGATGGATAAACTGGGCTCCGTGGTGGGCGGAGCTGACCACTGACGGAGCCTCACTGTACTCCGCGTGGGGTGGCGCGGTCGGCGGCCCGGCCTCCTCCGCCCCTCTCTCTTCCCGGGTCCCGCCGGCCACCCTCCCTGGGAACAGCCCCGCACGCCCGCGGGCCGCTGACCTGATGCCGTCCCGCTGCCGCGTGCTGGCGGGTCGCGACCCCGGCTCCGGCCGCCCGACCCCGGCCGGTCCCCCGCTGCAGAAGCTGGCGGTGAGCGGAGGCCACGGGCCGCGCCGGAGCCAGCCCGACCCCTTCACCCCCAAGGCCCGCAGGCCCGCGGCGGCGGCCATGGCGGCCAGAGACGCGCCGGGGTCGGACGCCGCTGAGCTCGACGCCAAGGACCGCGGGCTCTGGGCGCTCCGAGGGGCGCGGGAGCGAGCCGGGCAGCTGCGCTTCGACCGATCCGGACAGCGGGCAAAACCGAGTCGGGGATCGCAGGCCCAGGTTTCGACCGGACTCTTCTCCCAGGCCGGACCCAGCCCCCGCCGCCCCGCCCCCGGGTCCCTGCCGCCCCGCCCCACCCCACCGCCCGGGCCCCCTAGTCTTCCGGCCCCGCCCCGACGCTCCGCCCCCCGTAACCCCTCCCCTGGCGCCCCAACCACCCTTGCTCCACCCCCGAGCCCCGCCCCCGATATCCCTACACCGCCTCTGATCCCTCCCCCCGCCCCGCCCCTTCCCCCGCGCCGCCCCGCCCCCGGGTCCTTGGCGCCCTTCCCGGGAGGAGCTGAGGGGTTGGTTCTGGGGTGAGCGACTCTAAACCTTCAGGCAAGCTCTGAGAGTTTTTTCCCTTGCAAGGCCAGATGAAAGGGTTTAAGGAGGCGAGGAGTGGTGTAGCTTGCTCCTTTTTGTTACAACACCAAGAACATAGTGGTTTGCCTGGATTAGGAGAAAAATGAAGTGTCGGCAGGTAGCGAATGATGTGAGCTAGGGACGTCACCTTTTTACAAATTGCTTTATCCTACCCATCCTATCCCAGGCCTCTCATGTGATCCCAGGTCACTACTTGAGCTGTATCCCACTCAGCTATTGGCTTTTAAATGCTTTGTGTCTTCTCTTATCGAGAACCCGTGGGATCTACGTTTATATCTTGCGTTTTCCCAATGCACCAAGGAGGGAAAGGGAGGCCCTTTTCAGGATCTAAGTGGCTGGCACGAGACAGGGCACATCCTGCGGCTGAGAGCTGAAGTGTGATGAGAAGATCCTCATTGTCATTTGCTAGTTAACTGCTTCCTGTATTCCTTAACTTCCTAAAGTCTGGAGATTTGCAGGATACTTGGAAGGAAGGGTCTGGGCCCTCAAAGATCTTCCAGTCTGTAGGGTTGACACCATGCCCAGGACCCTCCTCGGGCTTTGACACTGAGAAATTTTGCAAGGATAACAATTATACAAAGGCATCTACAGGCGGGGCTATTGAGGTTGCACAATGGCTTAAAATAGTCACACACTGGATTCCTTTGAGTGAGGCCCCCTTTAATTCTCAGCTTCATAATTGGACAGATCACTTATGTACAGAATAATATTTTGAAATATCAATTGACATCTCTACCAACACCACCACTCACTCCATTTTCTTGGTCCTCGTTCCATTCAGGCAGTTGGGGCAGAACTCTGAGACACACAGGGGCAATTCCTGGCTTTCAATTTGTAAAAGCCCAGCCTTGGGATTGGAAAGAACACCATGCAGACATAATAGATTTGGGGAGCAGTTGATGAATAGGAACAAGGCCTCTAACCTGAGGCCAGATTAAGGTCCCCCAGGTTTGAGGACAAGGATAGGGCAAGTAGGGCTTCAGGAAAAGCCAGAAGAGAGTGGGATTTGGGAAAAAAGGTGTGCCAAAGCCTCCTGGAGAAGTGGGAATAGTGGGAAGGATTGCTCCTTTCCTTGGTAGAACTCCAGATCACTCATGAGACTCTGGGTGGCACGGAATGTCTGGGCAGATGGACCTAAACACCTCATAGAATTTCCCATGGTCCAGTGCAGTGCTGTGACAACAAACTTGTCCCTGTCCTCTGAGAGGGGATTGGAAACAGCTGAGAAAGGTCT
Source organism: Tursiops truncatus (assembly GCF_011762595.2). Lineage (NCBI taxonomy): Eukaryota > Metazoa > Chordata > Mammalia > Artiodactyla > Delphinidae > Tursiops > Tursiops truncatus. The sequence goes on along the minus strand of NC_047035.1, from coordinate 156,241,441 downwards.
GGACCTGAGGAGGCCCTGAGGTGGGGAGCAGAGATGACTCAGCAGGTGTGGACTGACAAGTTGAAGACAAGGTGGGGATGAGGACATCTCGGGTGGATGCTGTCACCTGTACCCTTCTGGTAGACTGGAATATGCTGAGGTGACAAAAACAACTACAACAAAAACAAGTCTATGTGCCCCAAACAACCAAGCCTCATTTCTCACTCACACTACTGTTCTACTGCAGATCAGCTGAAAACTCTGTGCTGAGTCAGCCCTGTCTTTGCCTCGGGACCCAGTGGAGCAGCCTCTATCTGGAAAGTTGCCAGTCTCTGGGGCAGAGGAAAAAGAAGGGATGGGAGAGGACTTCCCTGGTGATACAGTGGTTAAGAATCCGCCTGCCACTGCAGGGGACACGGGTTTGAGCCCCGATCTGGGAAGATCCCACATGCTATGGAGCAACTAAGCCCACGTGCCACAACTACTGAAGCCTGTGTGCCTAGAGCCTGTGCTCCACAGCAAGAGAAGCCACGGCAATGAGAAGCCCGCGCACCACAACAAAGAGTAGCCCCTGCTCGCTGCAAGTAGAGAAAGCCTGCGCGCAGCAACGAAGACCCAATGCAGCCAAAAATAAATAAATACATTTATAAAATTTTTTAAAAAAAGGAATGGATGGGAGAAGCATGAACTGGCACTTGGTCTCATGATTCATTTGCCAAAGCAAGTCACACCACCACACTTACCTTCAGGTGTGCAGGAAAGTACAACCCTCCCATGTGTTTGAAAGAAGCAAGTCTTTTTTTTTTTTTTTTTTTAGCAAGTCTTTTTGAGCAATGATTGCTTAATGATGGCCACAACTGCCCAAGCACAGAGCCTTGGTGTTACAAATGAACAGATGCTTATTACTCAGGGATCGGGAATAGAATTCCAAATTGGCTTAGTTTCCGCCACCAGGCAGAATGGAGATTTGAAATAGAAATAAGCTGAGAAATAAAAGGAAGTTAAATCCTTAAGAACACTCGAGTTTGCACACTGGGATTTGTGTCCATCCCCCTCAGTCATGCCAAGTGCTGCAGAAGAGACAGAACATGTTCCCTGAGGCTGAGTCATGCAGGATCAAAAACGCTGACCAAAGTGATCATCATGGGCCAAAGTCCACCACCAGAGGACCTTTTCCACCTTCTTACCAAGATGAAGTGTCATTGGCAGGACCTTTTCCACCTTCTTACCAAGATGAAGTGTCATTGGCAGGACGGGAGGTTTGACTGGGAAGAGATAAAGAGACTGCTCCCTCCCAGCCTAGGAGCTGGAGTAGAGGAGAGACCTGGAGTAGAGGGTTTTGGGAGAAGGAACGAGGAGGGCACTCGGAGCGTGAACGTCACAGATGAAAATGGAAGGTTTCAGAGACAACTTCCACCTGCTTCTAAACTTTATTTAATAGGGAACGATACTCAATATTTTGTAATAAGCTACAAGGGAAAAGAATCTGAAAAAGAATAGGTACGTATGTGTATAACGGAATCACTTTGCCATACACTGGAAACTAACACAACATTGTAAATCAACTATACTTCAATTTTTTAAAAAAGCACTTTGAAAATTGTAAAAAAAAAAATTTTAATTTAATAACAGCCGCTCTTTATGAAGACGCCCACTCTGTGGCAGTGCCTGCACTTAGCACATTACTTACGCCAGCTCAGGATAACTTGTGAGACAGGTACCATTAACCTAGTTCAGAGAGGCTTTGCCAGCCCCACTCGCGCTCAGCACAGCAGTTACAAAGTTGGGACTGGGCGCTGGGGGTCACCTGAAGGCTGGGCTGTGATGGAGGTTTCCGTGCTCATCTAAATTCCTACGCTTGTTCTCCCATCCCTTTCACGTCTCCTTCCTCCCCTCATATCTTTCTGTGCCTCTAAACCTGGTTTGAGAGTGGAGAAACACACAAACACGGAAGTGGAGATGGACAGCCATCGCGTTATCCAGGAGGGAGTCGATATCGCTTGCTGAAACGCTCATCCATCCTTAAGCAGTGCGAGAGTCTTTTCATTCGGGCTGTTTCTCCAGGCCTCCTCTGCCTCTCATTAATTTTGGTAGGGGCTGCTTGTCTTTCTTCCCTCTTGTTCAGTGCCCTTCTAATCTATTTTTCCACGTAAGCCCCGACACAATTTGATTTCCAGGTTGCTAGCAGGCTTCTCTCTGGCTTTGATTTATGTGCGCCTTCCCTGTGCCTCATGTCTTTGCCATATGGATGTGTCTTCGCTACCTTTTCTCAGTTTCTTTAAAGACCCACCGATGCTTGGCAGGACGTTGCAGAAATAATGCAGAATAAAAGACAGTTCTAGGGAGCCTGGCATCTCAGGCTTGATGTTGGAATGAAGGAAGATTTAGAACTCCTCAGGGTGCAGAGAAAGAAAAGTGAAGGGCAGATTTTCAGCTGCTTATGGAGCAGTTTTTGAACTTCTTTTTATTGATTTCGGGCCCTTCGAAGACAGGCACGTAATGACACGGTTCAGAGTACAATGTGAAAGATCTGGGGGCTTAGTTTCAGCAGAGATTCCTCTGGCATCTGGCTGATTCTCCTGTTCTAGCTTTCCACCCTCATTCTCCCCACATCTGTCCCTTCTCCCCACCACCGCCACCCCCAGAAAAGTCATAGGAGGATCAAGTCATAGGAGGAACGTTTCAGACATTCATTGTTTTTTTTTTGCGGTACGCAGACCTCTCACTGTTGTGGTCTCTCCTGTTGTGGAGCACAGGCTCCGGAAGCACAGGCTCAGTGGCTATGGCTCACGGGCCCAGCTGCTCCGCGGCATGTGGGATCTTCCCGGACCAGGGCACGAACCCGTGTCCCCTGCATTGGCAGGCGGATTCTTAACCACTGCACCACCAGGGAAGTCATGAGGTCAATAATTTAAAAAGAAAGGAAAAGCAATGGGCATCCTGGCATGGAACAGGTTAACCTTCAGCCAAATGGAACATTCCACCATGCAGTGTGGTCTACTGCCGGAATATTCCAGAGAGCCTCAGCAGCAGGGAGTTGAGGGAGTGTTGGAGGGGAGGAAGGAATGAGGGGGGTTTGCTTGACCAGAAGTGGGAGGTGATTTCCTACTTGGTTGCTGGGAAGGAGGGAGGGGGAAGGTTTAGCTCTTGTAGTTATTAGATTACTAATTGATGACCTCAGCCAGTGACCTCTGAGCCTTGTTCCCTCATCTGTAAAATGGGGGGAATAATTTAAATAATTTGCATAATCCATTCCTTGAGCACGTCACGTGCCAGGTATTGCTCTAGGCACTGGGGAGACAGCAGTGCTCACAACTATGTCTTTACTCACAGAGGACTTGGGTTCTAGGGAGGGAAGTGGCAAATAGATTCGTGGGAAGTGTGTCGGATGGTGATGGACACCCTGGAGAAGGGTAAAGCAGAGGGAGGGGTGTTATTCCGTTGTAAGGGTGGGGTGGGTCAGGGCCTCTTTGATAAGATGGTGTTGGAGCAGAGAACCGGAAGTGTGGGGAAAGCCCAGCGGGGTGCTGGGGCAGGAGGGCTTCCAGGTGGTGGCTGTGGGAGCAGAGTGTGGGTAGGAGAGGTGGCGGGGCCAGCTGATACTGGCCTTTTATTTAGGTGGCAGCAACCCCTTGGCTTTTTCACGCTGAGCAAGGTGGGGACCCATAGGAGGTTTAAGCAGGGGAGTGAGTGGCAGGATTTGACTTGCCCCCCACCCCCAAATAAGGGCATCATCTCCATCTCTCCCATTCCCCAAGTGAGGCAGCTTGGTCAGAGGTTAGAGAATCACAGTCTCTCATGAACCCACAGCTTCTGGCCTCATTTCTCACTCCTTCCTGGACGTCTCCAACTGGGTATCATCCTTGCTTCCCAAAGCTGATAGGCCCCAGTCCAAACTCATGCTCTGCCCTCACTCGATCACACTTCTTCCTTTTGTTCCTACGCAGACTCAAAGCTTTCGTGTCTCCTTGAAGGCCTGGAGTGTCTCCTTGCTTGTTCCCTAGACTGAGGGTTCCCCACCCCAAACTACATCCTGACCACCTTTCCCTCTCGTGGTTCACTCCTATACCCCCATTAAGACAATTGCAATGGCCTCTGAATCTGGCCTCCCTGCCTCTAGCCTTTCCCCTTGAAATCCATCCTGGAGCCAGATTAGCCTTCCTGGAGCCCTTCTCTCCATCCCCATTGACACCTGCCTCAGTGCAGTCCCCACTGTCTCACCTGGCAATTGCAGAAGCCTCGCAACTGGTGTCTCTGACCTGCCCATACCCACTCCTAGTGCATTCTTCACACTGGACCCAAGTGATGTTTTTCAGCTGTATGTGTGGTCACATTCCCCCCAACTCTCCTTGGCACTTAAAGTGCAGGCTCACTGCCATGACCTGTAAGGCCAGCATGGACGAGTGTCCATTCCCTCTATGCCATCTCTGGCCACCTGCCTCCCTTGCCCCTATCTTTCAACCACATCAGCCTTTTTTCCAGCCTCTTGAGCTCAGCAAAATCATTTTTTCTTTAGAGCCGTCACACAAGCATGGAAGGTTCATTTCCCGAAGCTTCACCTGGCCGTCACCCACCTCTCCTTCCGTTCTAAGGTCATTGTCTCAAAGGGCCCGTCTCTGACCCCCAAACTCAGTGAAGTCCCCAGCCCCTCATTATTCTTTATGGGACCCTGTTCTTCATCTGCCTTATCATCACCTTTAATCAGGTATGGATATGTATGAATCCTTCTTTATCACCTCTCCCCTCTATAAGCTCTGTAAGAGCTGGGCCCGTGTGTGTTTTTCCCAACGCCGTGTACCAGGCACAGACAGGCACGCTGATAGCTGTTGAACAAGACTGTTGAGTAGATCAAGGAATAAACGAGCGTCCCTTCTCTGGCTCCACTGTATCACCCAGGGAAGTCCAGGTTTGTTGGACCTTAATTCCCATCCTTACTCTTCACACGTCCGTGCTCCAGGAATGCAAGACTCCTCGCTCTTCTTCCCACAGCTCCTGCACTTTTCTGCCTTGATGGTTTTATTATGCCACTACTTAAAATATTTCGTAAACGAAGGAACGAAGGACTGGTCCTAAATCATACCCAGTCTTCAAGGCCCGTATCAAATGGGCCGTACCTGCCATGAAGCGTGAACGATAGCCCCAGCTGGAATTAATTTCGCCTGCTCTCTGGCTTTCATAGCGCTTTCTCTGTAACCACTGAAGGCATTTGTCACGGTTTACCTCTTTTTTTTTCACGTTTCTTTCTGCGTGTCTGAGTTTCTCTACGAAACCACGAGCTTCTTGAGGGCACGATCCATGTCCTCATCACCTCTGTAAATGCCACCGCGCGATGCTTCCGCGTAAGTGAGGTAAAAAAAATTATTACGGGTTATTGATTCAAAGTGATTATGATTTTTCGAAACACCTAAATGGTAGTTCCCTCTAGAGACACATGGAGGCGCCCTAACCAAGCGAAACGACACAGACTGCTCTAGGTGGATTCGTTTCTAAACTATTTTATATTTATTCTTTAACATTTATTTTGAAATTGAAATATTGTTGATTTACAAGGTTGTGTTAATTTCTGCTGTAGAGCAAAGTGATTCAGTTATACATATGTATATACATTCTTTTTTTAAAATATTCTTTTCCATTATGGTTTATCACAGGATATTGAATATAGTTCCCTGTGCTATACAGTAGGACCTTGTTTATCCATCCTGTATATAACAGTTTGCATCTGCTAATCCCAAACTCCCAATCCACCCCTCCCCCACCCCCCTACCTCTTGATAACAAGTCTGTTCTCTATATCCATGAGTCTGCATTTCTAAACTATTTTAAAGATGATGGGGTCCCTTCTGAATTCTGTCTCACTGATCATCCTATTGACCAGCTGTGGATGACTGGAAAGAAATGTAAGAGACGATTTAGCGGGTAACGCAAGAGAGTTAATAAATTAAAAACAAAGATTGCATCTGGTCAGAGAGACAAGGCGAAACACAGCGCCTGCTTTCTCTGAATGAGGGGCCCTGCGATAGCAGACTATGGATATAATATTGATGTCGTGGGCCTCCAAATAAAGCAGGGCTGGGGGCTGTGTCATGGAACGAATCGTGCCCTCTCAAAATTCACATGTTGGAGCCCTAACCCGCAATGGGGGTGGTATTTGGAAATGGGGACTTGGGAGGTGCTTAGGTTTACTTGAGGTCATGAAGGAGGGGCCCCATGGTGGGATTAGTGTTCTTATAAGAAGAGAGACCAGAGCTCTCTCTCTGCCATGTCTGGACACAGTGAGAAGGTGGCTGTCTACAAGCCAGGGAGAGGGCCCTCCCCCAAAACCTGGCCACGCTGGCACCCTGATCTCCAACTTCCAGCCTCAAGAACTGTAAGAAAATAAGTCTCTGTTGTTTAAAGCACTCAGTCTCTAGACTTCTGTTGGGCATCCTGAGCTGATTCAGATGGGCTGTGTGAATGGGAGGGGCTGCCTTTCAAACCCTCTTTCCTGTCAAGGAAAGATTGATATTTAGATAAGAAAATGCTGAAACATAAATCAGGAATAAACAGCGGGATTTCAATCCCCTATCAGATCTTCTGATTTTGTTTTCTTAAAGTATACGTGGTGTTTTAAAGACCTATCTTATGTGTAATCAAGGGGCACCGTTAGCTTTTTCTTTCATAATGGGCGTGTTGGTGGCAAATCTCCTTCATTAGTTTGTTTGGACCAGAATTTTATTTCTATTTTTGAATGTAATCCTTTCCATTCTTAATGTTGAGACATTATGTGGGAAATGGGCTCCGAGAGCTCTGTCACCTGGGCTAAATTTATTTTTTTTTTGCTATTGGTCTAAATGTGCAAAGCATTAATTATAATTAATCCAGGGATGTCTATACACCAATAGCCATAGAAATTGCTACCTGGGACACTTCGGCATGCCTGGATTTACATGTGTCAAACCATCGCTTTCCCGATCCCTCCTCACTATCCCGTGCTACTGTAAGGCCTTTACATTTTTTAATTTGCATGTTTATCTATTTGGATAAACTGAATTTGAATAAGCTGAATATATTGGTAGAATTCAAAGGTGCAATTTAAAATTAAGGTGGTTTATGGACTTCCCTGGTGGTCCAGTGTTTAAGTGAGACTTCACGCTTCTAATGCAGGGGACACGGGTTCGAGCCCTGGTTGGGGAAGTTCTGCATGCTGCGAGGTGCGGCCAAGAAACAAACAGACAAACAAATAAGGTGGTTTACAAGCTAAAATAGAAACTCCTCCTTTCCATCCTCCAGCCCTCCTTCCAGCTCCATCCACCTTCCCAAATGAGCTGTCCTGCCTCTCTATGTGTGGGTGTCTGTGTATAATCATACTCTGCATACAGATGGGGCTGAGTTTCACATCTGGGTCAACATAGTGTAGCTGTGATAACATAAGCGTCTTCTTCCTCATCCTTCTCCTTGGAAAAGGCAGGAACCTCAGGGAATGCTTTGAACTTCCACACGCATGGAGTTGGTGAGGGGGTACTGAACGGATTATCACTAGATCTTAAGAAGTAAAGAGAGCCCAGTTTATAGCTAAGTCACAGATCTTTTCTAAATGTATGTATTTTATAACGTGTAATATAAACTTAGAATAATACAGTGTAATATTTTAAAACCTGCTTTTTCCCCTAATAAATGATAAATACTTCCATGACACTGAATATTCCACAAGTGACTTGAATAGCAGCAGGCTATTTATAATACCGCTTTACTGTAACTTATTTAACCAATCGCTCTTGACAGACATTTAAGTTCTTCCTAATTTTTAGTATGAAAGTAATACCACAGTGAGCAAACTTTTGCATAAATCTCTCTGCACATCTCTGGTGTTTCTCTAGGATGAATTCCTAGAAGCAGAGTTGCTGGATCGAAGGATAAGAATGTATTTGATGGCCTCTGGTACTTGTTGCAAAATTGTCCTCCAGAAGTATGGTTCTTCTGGTCTCAAGTTTTTTAAAGAGAAAATGTATTTGACCTATAGGATCAGACTTGGTAATCACCTATTGATATAGTTCATTTGCTCCGCAGAGATAAAAACACCCACTGGATGCCCTACCTTGTACATGTACATCCAGCCTCGTGGGTTGACCTGTTTCTCAGGTATTTTAAAGACCTCCTCTGCATTCATCACAACGAAGGGAAATGTGGCCGAGATGGGGATAGGCAGAGTGTGCACAGGGAGATCTTAGAATCATTGTTACTTTACTATATCGTTTAATGATTCCAGACAGTTCACAGGTTGATTAGCAAAAACTTCAGAGAAAGACCCAAATGTTAAAACTTTGAGGTTAGATTATCATTGATTTAAGAAACAAGTTTACAAAATGCTTATTTCAGTAAGTAGGCAATCTCAGTAAGTTACACCCCTTTGGAACACAGGCCGTGTGGTCCTCCTGGCCCACATAGCATCCTCTCCTCTGTCCTCAACTCATGGGACCTTTCTCTTTCCCTTTGTCTGCGCTGTCTTTTTTTGTTTTTTTTTTTTTGTGGTACGCGGGCCTCTCGCTGTTGTGGCCTCTCCCGTTGCGGAGCACAGGCTCCGGACGCACAGGCTCAGCGGCCATGGCTCACGGGCCCAGCCACTCCACGGCATGAGGGATCTTCCCGGACCAGGGCACGAACCCACGTCCCGTGCATCGGCAGGCGGACTCTCAACCACTGCGCCACCAGGGAAGCCCATGCACTGTCTTTTATATACGAAGGAAATGCCTCTGACCTCCTGCAGTCAGATATGCCCCCTTGATTTTTTTCTTTTTTGTAAAAACGTTGCTCATACCCATCTGTTGCATTCTGTCCTCCTTCCCGCTTCCCCGTGGTGACTCTGCCATCACCACTTCCATCACCCCATTAGCAACGGCTCTCACCATTCTCAGCCCGGTGTTTTGATAAAAGAAAACGAACTGAGTCTGGAATCAAGACATCCAGGTTCTAGTGATACTTGTCTATTCGTCTATCAAACAGGACCGTGAAGCTAATTGAGGTTGTTAGAGAAACTCCGGAGCTAGACTGAATGTGGTTGAAGCAGCAAAACCACATTTTACTGAGGACTATTGCAACAGGGGGAGAAGACCTGAGTGCAGAACCAGGCTCAATTCCCAGTCCAGCGTGAGCAAGTGGGAATTTACAGCCCAGGAGTGGGTGTGGGTTGGTGGATGGAAGATTCCTAAGATAAAACATCAGGGGTTGGTGGGGGGATTCTGGCTAACCCACCTTAACAGGATTCTTGCCAAGGGCAGGCCGGGGTGATCAGATATTGCCTGGGGGGTGGTGAAGGATGAGGATCCTGGTCAGATATTGAGGGTGATCAGATATGGAGGGCGGGGGATACTAGCTAAACCAAATCAGCAGGATTCTTGCTAAAACTGGACAATGCAGAGATGAAGATGGAAGTCCTAAAGTTGAAGCCTGGAAAAGCTCAGGGGAGCCTGGGTAGGGTTTAAGCAAGGAGGGATCTTTGTCCGGATGTTTTTTCAAACTGTCTTGAGAAGCCCCAGGGGTTCTGAGGAGAGGCCTCGGGACTGTGGGTTGCAAGAGGGTGGAGCTGAAGGCCAGAGCAGACAGCCCTAGCCTCTCGCCCAGCCCCGCAGTTCCACTCGTACCTGTGTGATATACTGGGCTCTAGCCACAATTCCTTAATGAAGTCAGTAGAATGAAGAGCATTAATCTAGAAGATGTGTGAAGACCCTTGCAGACACATAGGATTTGGAGTCAGCCTCCAGCAAGCTAAGTACTTACTTTTCTCCCTAACAGACATCCCAGGGAACTTTGCATGAAAGGGAGAGAGGCTTTCTATGAATTACAGAAACTCACGATGCTCAGCCTGCCCCTTCCTTCTGTCACACGCATCAAGGACAGACCCTTCTGAAGCACGTTGACACAGCCAGCACCGAAACTCTCTCGCTTGCCAGGGATAAGCGTTCATCGCTGCTCCTGACTTGCATTTTAGGGCATCCGTCCTCTGCGGGAGGCCCTGATTATTCATCCATTTCCACAGCACATGCTGTAGTATGATTTAGCGCCTGTTCTGCAGAAGAGGAAACTGGGACACAGAAGGGATGAACAACTGACCTCAAATAGCACGGATTGTTTCCCGGGGTGGAGGGCGCTTCCCCAAACCAGTTCCCTTCCTGCTAAATGCCACCCTGCTGTGGAGAGACTCATTTCTCTTTTCTCTTGATGGAACCCGGAGTCTTCTCTCATTTTATTTTCTTCCCCTGGGAAACCAGCCAATCACAGTTTGGCCACAGTGGCCAAGGAGACAGCCTCTGGGCTTGGAAGGCGGGACTCAGAGCTGAAAGACGCACCTTCTAGAGCTCTGGGAGAGCGATGACACCTCTCCTGTGTGGCTGAGTAAAAGGAGGAGAGGGTCAGTGAGGTTTGGCCACGTTGCCCCACCCTGACCTCATCTTTCAGTGCCATGGGGATAGTCATGGGCTGCAACGCAAGGACATCATGGAATAACCTGGAGACAACCTAGCTGTTGACTGAGTCTCAAATAACATTTAAACTCATCATCATCATTCATGACTTGAAAGCCCAGGCCCATTTCATTTGCAAGAGCTGAGTTTTTGTTTTGTTTTTAAAGGGAAAGGATTCTAGACTTCCAAAAGTTTAACTTTTAATGAAGAGGCAAAGCCCAAAGATCTCAAAGAACAAGGGTTATACCATAAGAGCTTCCTCAACGTTTCCATTTTGTGGCACACATAGAAAACTATATAATACCATGTTTGTAGAGTATACTGGGCAATGCAACTGGCCACCAACTCAGGGTGACAGTCCACCTCGAGCTCCACCTGGCCACCGAGAGGCAGAGGGATCGACATCCTGTCCCACCCGTAAAGAAAAGAATGTTGCCTGCCATTCCAGTTCTGCAAGGATCAAGCCATTAGCCACTGCAGTGCGCCCTGGGAGGATTTCAGGATGTAGAAACCCAGGAAGCATTCTGTGCTTTGATGACACGGCCCCTAGATAGTTAAGATGCATATCTAAGGAAAATTTTTGATGCCCTTGGATTGTTGCATCTTCCTGAATATAGAAAAGCACTAAAATCATTAACTTGAGGTATCTGGGGGTTTTTTGTGTGTGATTAGCAGGAATCTTTTACCAAGATGTATGTTCGACTATATGTATTTCCAGCCAAAAAAATTTGTACATATCCTGACTCCTCCTCTACCTCTTCAAAGCAGCTCCTCAGAGCTGTCTGAGAGGCTGTCCCCAGGGCTATAGTCCTCAGTTTAAGGTCCCCAGGCAAAACTTAACTCACCACTTTTACATTGCGCATTTCTCTCTCAGCCAACACACCCATCCTGGTAACAGCCCACCATCAGGAAGCTCTGCCAGATAAACAGGAGTTGGGGACAATCGCAGTGATGTGACCGTGACATTTCCCATTAAAAAAAAAGACATAAAAATAACATCTAGACAGCAAAGAATAGACTGAGACTCTGATGTGGATACCCTGGACAGGGCTTTCCCTGGGGGAGTCTTGAGGGGACTGGAAGTAAATTTTTTAAAATTCAGGATAGGACCACGGGGAGGCGGGGAGGGGGGGCATCACCTCACACCCATTAAGGTGGTTGCTTAAAAAAGAAAAACATAAAATAAAAAGTGTTGGGCTTCCCTGGTGGCGCAGTGGTTGAGAGTCCGCCTGCCGATGCAGGGGACACGGGTTCGTGCCCCGGTCCGGGAGGATCCCACATGCCGCGAAGTGGCTGGGCCCGTGAGCCACGGCCGCTGAGCCTGCACGTCCGGAGCCTGTGCTCCACAGTGGGAGAGGCCACAGCAGTGAGAGGCCCGCATACCGCAAAAAAAAAAAAAAAAAAAAAGTGTTCCTGAGGATGTGGAGAAATTGGAACCCTTGTGGACTGTTGGTGGGAATGTAAAATGGTGCAGCCAGTGTGGAAAACAGTATGGTGGCTCCTCAAAAAGTTAAAAATAGAACTACCCTGTGATTCGGCAATTGAACTTCTGGGAATACAGCCAAAAGAATTATAAGCAGAGTCTTGAAGAGATATTTGTACACCATGTTCATAGCAGCATTATTCACAATAGCCAAAAGGTGGTAACAAACCAAGTGTCCATTGACAGATGAAAGGATAAGCAAAATGGGATGTATACACATGGTGCAATACTATTCAGACTTAAAAAGGAAAAAAAATCCTGACACATGGTACAACATGGATGAACTTTGAGGACATTATGCAAAGTGAAATAAGCCAGTCCCTAGAAGACAGACACTGCACAATTCCACTTACATGCGGTACCAAGAGTAGTCAAATTCATAGAGACAGAAAGTAGAATGAGGGTTGCCAAGGGCTGGGGGAAGGGGGGTGAGTGGAAAGTTGCTGTTTAAAGGGTGTCAAGTTTCAATTTTTCAAGATGAGAAGAGTTCTGGAGATGGATGGTGGTGATGGTGTCACAACAACATGATTGTACTTAATGCCACTGGACTGCACACTTAGAAATGGTTTAAGACAGTCAATTTTATGTCACATGTATTTCAGCACAACTTAAGAAAAAATTCAACATATGGGATTAAAAAAACCAAGATAAGTTTGGGAGGATCTCAGACAGAAAGGGCTTGTGTCTTGATTTTCTTGAAAAGCCCAAGGAGGCTACAAGCCTTGGAGAGAAGTCACCTTTACTAAAGCAAGTGACATCTCTGCAGAGGCTCATAGGACAGAAGGTGGCCCCTTCTCTATCCCCCTACATCTTCTGGCCTAAGGACCTCCCCTGGAGAGGTGGAGAGAAGCAGGAGCAGGAAAACCCCGATGTGACTGACCCAGAGCGACTGGGAAGTCGTTGAATTGACTCAGGTCGCCTGGAATTGACTAGATCAGTTTCCGCTATGAAGACAGAACTGATGCTATAGAAACATATAGAAAGCACATCCTTCCACATTCGAGGTCATGATCCTAAAACACACAGAACAAAACAGAAGAACGTATGCCAGGAAAAAATAGGACCGTGGCTGGATTTGCCCCGGAGCTCTCAGCCATCTGGCCTTGACTGTAATGGTATCTGTCACATCCTTTCCTTCGTGTGGTCTTACCCAGGCGAACTTCCTCAGTACAGGTGACTGGTAAAAAGGGGCCCAATGTGAGTTATCATCTGAGTCACCCATGGGTACAGAACCCTTTCCCATTTTACAGGGTCCAAGAGTGGTTGCTGTGTGTGGTCGATCCTGATAGAAAGTTTTAGATTTTGTGAACTTTTGTCAGAGCGTAGCAAATTTTTTAAAGATTATGTTTGAATGTTTTGTCACAACCGGTATGCCCCAAACGTCACCAAAGGGTCAGCCTCATACACATTCATGCTTATGCTGCAGTAGGGCTGTGCTTTTATCTTGCTTTTCTAGAAGAACTTCTTTCCTAGGGTTTCCCCCTGAGCATTTCTGGGCCTTTGCAAGGATCTGTGCTGGCTGGCCCACTTCCCCGGGCCTCGTGCAGGACTCTGAGGTGGGTCCCAGCCACTGCCACTACGGTTGCCTCCTCTTCCTGTGCAGGTTTCTAGAACAAGGAATTCCCTCCGCCTTCCACCCAAGGTGCGCACGAACTCTTCCCTTGCCCCCCTCCGCCAAAGTGACAGCTCGAGTCAGGTTGTCACTTTGGCAAGACTCTATTTTTAAGAGAGTATAACACAGAGTAATATCGGGATGGTGACAGGCACAGGGCGCGGAGTAGATATTGGTGGAATAAATGAATTATGCTCACAGCCTGTGAGGCAGAATCCAACCTGCCCTTGAACCAATCCTGACCCTCTGGTCTGGGCCCAGCTTTCTCCTTCAAGGGACCCGAAGGAGGAAGCTGTTTCTCCAGCTCTCCCTCCCTCCTTCTGGGCTGCTTCCAGGGTGATGGGCAGTGAGTGTGCCCACCCCTTACTCATGGGGGGGCCAGGGTTTTGCCCATTGGCCACCAAGGGGATGCAGTGGCCCAAACCCAGCCCCTTCTGAGTCTTCAATCTTGGACAACCTGGTGGCTTTCACAGCCTCTCCTTTCCTACCCCACTAAGAATAAACAACTCACAAATACAACAGCAACAAAAACACCACACATTCCAACCAAAGGATAAGCAGTAGTTCCTGTAAAACAACCTCTCAACCTATTAGCATTGCTCTCCAGTCACCATTTGTTGGTTCCAACCACCCCTTTCCCAATCAGTGGGAGAAAACGAAAGTTCTTAGCATTCTTTCCCTTTTCTGGACATCCTTTCCCACCTCCTTGTGCGCTCTCTCTGAGGTTGGGCTCGCTGAGTCAGGCGGAGGCCTTGATGCCTCTTTTGTGTCAAAAAGGAGAGAGGGCGTGTCTGCTGTGGAGGTGCTTAGGTCAAGGCCCTGGGAAGCCTTTTCCTTTGGCCCCTACCGGTCCCTGGCGCTGGGCCAGTGCTGCTCTGAGGGGAAGGGGTGGGGACGCTGGGTAGAGAGGTGGCCCCTCAGACGGCTGGACGGGGGGTGCCTGGAGCACAGACGTTCCCCCCTTGTTCCCAGCGCCAGCGGGGCCTCTGTCCCCTCACGTCCGGTCATGCCAGCTCCGTTTATGAAAGGACTTCTTCATTTGGGGCCAAGTAGCCTCCGCTCCACCCATCCTGGCTCCCCAGACCAGGCCATGACTGTGGGACCAGGTAATCACTCTGTGGTCTGGGGTGAATTTTAAGGCAAGTTTGCTGGGGGAGGGGGGATGGAGCCTGGGTTTCTGGCTACGTTTGTTCCTTCAGTTGACATCCCTACTCGGACCTGGAGCTGGGTGTCAGGCTAAGGCCAGCCTTTTGGGCCCTCTCTTTGGGGGCCAAACAGAGATGCCAGAAGGCGTCCCAGATTTTCCGGGCCATACGTCATAATGTCCCAGGCTGTTCAGGTACTGGGACGCAGGCCACTGTGGTAGCAATGGTTTTGCCTCTTTACTTCCTAAAACTCCTCCTTCCTAAGTTCAAACCCCAGTAGGAATCTTTTCCAACCAAGATCTTAAAGTTTATCAAAAGCATCTATAAGTTCTCCCTCCGCTGCATCCAGCAGTCGATGTGTAATGGATTCTGTGACCTCATGCAAGTGCTGAATGAGGGTATATGGAAGATCCAGAAGGTAAGGGAGCAGCGTGGGGTGCCCTAGCCTCGGTCCGCGGCAAACCGCCCGGAGAGCATCCTCTCGGTTGAACTTCCCTAGGCTTCCTTTTCCTCAGGCGCGATCGCAGTCTGGCGGATTCTTCTCGGCGTGTGAGTGGACGTTGGTGTGTGTGAACGTGTGGGCAGCCTTTTGTCTGGGTTGCCAGGCCCACTCAGGCCTTCCTCCCGCTAGCATTTGGGTAGGAGGACAAACAGGCTCACTCCTGGCCGAGACTTCATACAGATGTCTCGTTTGCTCCTCGAGATGTCACGCCAGCGCGGTGCCTCGTCTGGCTTTTGTATAATGCCCTGAGTTCCGGAAACACAGACACCTACACCACAGCAGGCTTCCCAGAGCAGCTGGGTGTCTGTGGATGCCCCAAATAGCAGCTATTTCTCAAACAAATAAAGCAAGGATGGAGTGATGTTTTAAAGGGGACTTTTCATCAGGAAAGAAAACATAAGTTGATGTTTCTACTGATTCGATGACAGAGATACTTCCATGCAAAGTGAAAAAATACAGGCATGGCGGGTCCCGCACATTTGGAAGGATGCAAGGTGGGGAGGAAGTGATGGGCTGCTGAGGGAAGGCCAGCAGGTACTGAAGAGAGTTAATGCTTTCCCTTGAGGAGGGAGGACCCTCATGTGCTTCTTATTCTGCTGGAGCAGCGCCGGGTATCTGGAAAGGGACAGGGGCCGAATGCAGAGAAGACAGTCGAGGCTGGATTCTAGTTGTTTCTGTTCAGAGATCTCCCTAAGATGTTCCCGAGGTTCTCTCTCCAGCTGTGGTTCAAAATGCAGCCAGGTGACCCAGAGTGGGTGTGAGGTTCCACAGCGGCCCCCTCTCCCTGCACCTGCCTTTCCTTTCTGGAGGTCAGAATGCCCCCTCATTACCATTGCTCATCCCCGCAGAAAAGCGGGTGGGAGGGAGGGTGTGACTGCCGAATTCCAGGGGGTCTCTGTTAGGAATCAGCCATACTCCCAACACTTTCTTACACAGTGAACAGTTTTCCTCCCAGCTGGCATGGCTTTGGGTGATCAAGGAGTCCTATTTCTAGAAGCTCCACATCTATTCAGCAGGGCAAGGTTCTGCAGCTTCTTTTCCTCCCTCTAATGGCCTTTTCTCCCCCTATGAATAACAACAATGATCATTAAGATTATTCACTCAATCAGTGAATGTTTACAGGCACCTGATTATACTGGGCACTGTTCTCTGGGGAGATGCCTGTCATAGAACCCGACTCGTGCATAGCGCTTTACAGTTTACAGAGTGCGTTCAGTTCAGATTAGATCACCTGATCTTTTCTTTTCTTTATGCATTTTAAACATTCTGGTAAAGGACACATAACACAATTTACCATCTTCACCATTTTTAAGGGTATAATTCCGTAGGTGTGAAGTATATTCACGTTATTGTGAAACTGATCTCCAGAACTTTTTCACTTTGCAAAACTGAAACTCTACCCATTAAACAAGAACTCTCCTTTGCCCCTCCCTCCAGCCCCTATCAACTGTCTGCTTTCTGTCCCTATGAATTCGATGACTCTTGGTTCGTCATATAAGTGGAATCACTCAGTATTTGTCCTTTTGTGTCTGGCTTGTTTCACTTTGCATCATGTCCTCAGGGTCGTTCATGTTGTAGCCTGTGCCCTGATCTTTTCTAAACCTCTATAGCAACCCTTCCAGTTGGGGTTCCATGCTTCACAGGTGAGGAAATGGAGCCTCAAAGCAATTAAGCGATTGCTTGGGGCCACATAGGTAGTGTAGTGGGCTGAATAATGTCTCCCAAAAAGCTGTGTCCAAGCCCTAACCTGCAAATGTGACCTTACTTGGAAATAAAGACGCTTGTAGGGTCTTTGCAGATGTCATCAAGTTATGGATCTCGGGTTGAGATCATCTTGCATTTTGGGTTGGGCCCTGAGTCTAATGACTGATGTCCCTATAAGAGCAGGGAGAGGAGGACTGAGATACACAAAAACAGAAACACAGGGAAGAAGGCCAGGTAAGTGAGGGGCTGGTCACAGCTCTCCTGCAGCCCCGGCCTTCCCTACCCTACTCTCTGCTGCAGGGGGCTGACCTGTATGAACTGATCCACAGGCTCTCCTGTCCCCTGGCTTCCAGGTGGGGGTGAGGCAGGTGAGGTCAGCAGGCTTATCCCCCTGCTTGGCTCTCCTCCCACGAGGTCACTGCCCCTCCGAGCCTCTCTTCCTGGAGTCCGGCATGAAGTCCCTCCCTCCTCTGTCTGGTCGCCACTGTACCTCTTCTCCCTGGCCCCCGATCACACCTTTGAGCTAATCCTTTAGCGATCAAACCCTAATCACCCTTCTGGGCCACGTGACAGCTGTCTCCTCTTGGAACCCTAAGCAACACAAACCACTAGAATGTGAACTTCATGGGGGCGCCTGTTTCTTACCTAGTTTTGTGCTGTATCCCAGGAGCCTCGACTCGTTCCTGGTAAACCTTTCAACAGGAAATCTTTGCTGAATGAACTGGATGTGGAATACTCAGGTAGGTGCCAGGCCTATCTGCACTGTCAGTTCCCAGCGTTTATTTTCTCCTTTATAGAGAGAACACTTTTAGGCAACTTCAGATTTTAAATATGACTTAAGCAGTATTGTTAATAAAGCTTATGGTCATTTTTGGGCCCCCTCACCCACCGTCCTGCATTTGGCTGGAAGAGCAGGGCCTACGGAGATCTGATGGGTCCACGATCGTGTGGCTGGAGAACACTGATGTTCCTTCTGCTATTACAATAGTCTGAACATGACCTGCCGCCCCACTGGCTTCCACACGTGTCTTATTTCCCTGCAGACTCTTAGATGGAGCGGCTGACACCAGCCGTGTTGGTCTCCTCTCCATCCTCCCCTGCTAGGGCCTCCAATGTCCCTCCCTCGCTGGCACTAGGCTTCTCTTCCTGATGGTCCCGGACACCACCTTTATTTAAGGAGCCAAAGGTCTCTCTCCATGTCTCTCTCTCTGAGCTTTGTGTTACCCTTGACCTACTCTAGCTTGTCCTCTCTCTTCTGATGAGCTTTCTCCTCTCTCAGCTGTGGTCCTTTCAGTTTCCTTCTGCTCTTTCTGCATGAGAAGTCGTTGCCTTGAGGGCCAGGGTGCAGCCGCTGTTGCCCTGCACGCCCACAGCCCTCCAGCCAGGAGATGTTCATTTGTTCTGATTCTTCTCCATCCGCCTGGTGTCTGTCCTTCTTTTTTTTTTTTTTAAAGGGCATATCCTTTTTTTTTAAAAAAAATTTATTTATTTATTTGGCTGTGTCGGGTCTCAGTTGTGGCACGCGGTATCTTAGTAGCGGCATGTGGGATCTTTCGTTGCGGCGCGTGGGCTTCTCTCTAGTTGTGACGCATGGGCTCAGTAGTTGCAGTGCATGGGCTCCAGAGCACGCGGGGCTCAGTTGTTGTGGCACACGGGCTCTCAAGAACGTGGCTTAGTTGCCCCACGGCATGTGGGATCTTAGTTCCCCGACCAGGGATCAAACCCACGTCCCCTGCATTGGAAGGCAGATTCTTAAGCACTGGACCACCAGGGAAGTCCCATGGTGTCTGCCCTTCTTGCTCCTGGTTTCACGTGGATGTGGGCTGGCCCCACCACTGAGTCCTGTTCCCTCTGCTGTGTTCTAGATCTTGTGCAAAACTGAATCTTCCCAGGCAAGAGGGTCTGTTACCCTTGATGTTGTCCCTTAATGGGTACTTGGATTCCTCAAGCAATAGTTACCACTTGGTGTATTAGTCAGGGTTCTCCAGAGAAACAGAACCAGTAGGATCTATCTATCTATCTATCTATCTATCAAAAGATTTATTATGTGGGATTGGCTTATGCAATTACAGAGGACGAGAAGTCCCACAATTTGCTCTCTTAAAGCTGGAGACCCAGGAAAGCCGATGGTTGTTCCTGTCCAAGTCTGAAGGCTCAGAGATAGAACCAGGAGTGTTGATGTCCAAGGGCAGGAGAAGACTGTTATCCCAATTCAGTCGGGCAGAGTGTGAATTTTCCCTTGCCTTTTTGTTCTATTCAGGACTTCAATGGATTGGATGAAGCCCACTGCATTGGGGAGGGGGGATCTTCTTTACTCAGGCCACCAATTCAAATGCTAATCTCTTCCGGAAACGCCCTCACAGACACACCCAGAAATAACCAGATATCTGAGCGTTGCTTGGCCCAGTCAAGTTGATACATAAAAGTAAGCTTCCGACTGGAATATCTGCCTTTCTCCTCCACCTTGACTGAGAGTCAGACCCTGCCCTGGACTAGAATTCACAGTGGATACTGATTTCACTTTCTTCGGAAAAATTTTCTGCTTCCTTGGAAGAGGCACCTTTACTACTGTAGAAGCCAAATGATGGTGCTTCTGATTTCCAAGAGTCCTGGATTCTGAAGATCTATCTGACCTGAGAATGAAGGCTTGGGGATGATGGCAATATATTTATTTCTCTGATGGCAGAAGGGACCGTGAGTCAAATTTCTTTTTATCTCTCATAAAGAAACCATATTCTGTTCTCTCTGGGACAGGACTGCAGGAGGCATCAGAACCTTTTAAACTTGGGGCAGTCTGTGTGCCGCAGCACGGCACAGTTGTCTCCCCAGGTGTGCCCTTGTTATCTGGACAGTCTAGCTCCTCAGAGGGCCATCTCTCAAGAAGAGGGTTCCAGGCTCCACTAGGTCTGGGAAATGCTAAGTGAAAGCAAAGTTATATAGGTTGCTTTATTGCAGAACTTCTCAGAGTCCTTAATTTGCTAAATCAGCCATTGAGTCAGTACATACCTCTCTACCACCCACTGTGTGTATGATGTCGTAGGTGGTGCTGGAAACCTGGGGATGAGAAGGTTGGTATGAAACTTACATGCCAGTAGCAGCTAGACAGGAAATGACTACCTCTCCACGGAGAATGCGGTTGTGATGACCGATAAGCGCCATAAAGGAGAAAAGCCCGCTGCTGTGAGAGCGCTTATCTCTAGGTCCTAATCGGTCTGGGGAATCCTGGAGCGCCTTTTCTGGGGAAATGACGTTCAAGATAAGACCTGAAGAAGGAAAGGCTGTGGACCAGGAGGAAGCCGTCTGGGTGCAAAGACTTTTAGACAGGAGGGCGGTTTATGCAAATGTCTTGAGTAGGAAAGGGCTGGGTATCTAGGCCTTGTTTTGAAAACAGATCAGATCTCAAATCAGGGAACTCCTCCCTCTGCACCGCTTTCCACCCTCCCGTGTGTTGTGGGATCAGCACTTGGCTTTGGTTTTATAGAAGGATCCCTAGCAGGGGTTCGGGAGGCTCGGGCTGCGGTTGCCACCAGTCAGTAATTGGCAGAGAGACGGTGCCCTAACTTCGCTGAGCCTTGTGTTTCTTGCCAATAAATTCAGGGGTGGACAGCATGATTCTGAAGATCCCTTCCAGCTGCGGTGTGCTGTGATTTCTTGGGAATGTGCCTCATTTTCTTAGGGTAGAGAGAGAAGGGCAGTCGAGCTCATATTAAACAGGGGAACTTTGAGGCTAGGAGGGAAATCGTTCAGTACTGTGGAGGGTGAGATAGAAAAATGCAGCATGGTGACCGTCCTAAGGCCTGAGGTGACCCAGTCAGGACGTTCTCTAGTCACTGAGGCCTCACTGTGCTTTTATCATTCATCAAAGAGCTGCTATTTACCAAGTGCTCTGGGGCATGCGGGGCCTTGCTGTGAGTCCAGAGGGCAGCCTGGAAGAGGTGTCCTCACCCCACGTGCTTTCTTCCTTCAAAGGCAGGATTGCCAGGGACATGAAGCCTCAAGGGCTCTACTGGGGACAAAGGACTCTGATGGACACTGAACAGGCCAGAGGGCTGCCCAGGAGAGACTAGCATCTTTTCCTGCCAGCCCAGCCCCCATTCTGGGAGACCCTGGGGTGGGAACAGTGACCCAGAATCCGGGAGAACCCAGCAGGAGACTTTCAGAGGAGCATTTATTTTACAAAGTAAGAGACGCGCTCCGAATGCCAACCCAGTCCTATTTTCGAGCTCCTGCAGGTCAGAAAAGAAGACGCCTTCTGTAGCACCAGCCTAGAAGTTAAGAACAAATAAGGAATGAAAACCATGGTCTCCCAGGATCCCTGTTTCTCTCTTTTTCCACTTTCAATCTCTCTCTCCCCCCTCCCCCACCCCGCCCCTCCACACTTTTCTGCTTCTCGGAGTCAGATGCTTCGTTCCATCCTTCCTCCCTGTCCCAGAAAACAGACACTGGCTTTGCTGCTGCTCTCAGATTTCTTCACTGCAAGAACTTGGTGTGAAAAGCTTTCTCCCTGCTTGGAGGGAAGTAGAGCACTAGTCTTCTCTTTGAGCTGTGGCTGGGAACATTCTGGGTGCCCACACCCACCCTGCCCCAGGCCCACGGCAGATACACGTCCTGCAAAGGTCCCTTTCTCCGTGGGGCCGGTGTGTTCATTTACTAGGGCCTCTGTCACAAAGTACCACACACTCTGTGGCTTACACACCAGACAGCTATGGTTTCACAGTTCTGGAGCCTGCAAGTCTGAGCTCAAGGTACCAGCAGGGTTGGTTCCTTCTGGGGGCGGTGAAGGAAGTGTCTTTTCCAGGCTCTCTTCTTAGCTTGTCCATGGCCGTCTTCTCTGTGTCTCTTCATATCATTTTCCATGTGCATGTCTGTGTCCACATTTCCCTTTCTTATAAGGCCACCAGTCACATAGGACTAGGGCCCACCCTAATGACCTCGTTTTGACTTGATTACCTCTTTGAAGACCTCATCTCCAAGAAAGGTCCCATTCTGAGGTACTGGGAGTTGGGACTCCAACATATGAATTTGCAGGAGATACAATTCAACCCATAACAGCTAGTACGTTTTTTTTTTAATTAATTAACTTATTTATTTATTTTTGGCTGCATTGGGTCTTTGTTGCTGTGCGTGGGCTTTCTTTAGTTGTGGTGAACGGGGGCTACTCTTCGTTGCGGTGTGCGGGCTTCTCGCTGTGGTGGCTTCTCTTGTTGCAGAGCATGGGCTGTAGGCGTGCGGGCTCAGTAGTTGTGGCTCGCTCTAGAGCACAGGCTCAGTAGTTGTGGCGCATGGGCTTAGATGCTCCGTGGCATGTGGGATCTTCCCGGACCCGGGGCTCAAACCTGTGTCCCCTGCATTGGCAGGCGGATTCTTAACCACTGAGCCACCAGGGAAGCCCAACAGCCAGGAAGTCTTAAACTTCAGTGTACCTATGGCTTCCCTGGTGGCTTATTAAAAATTGGATTGCCAGGACTTCCCTGGTGGTCCAGCGTTTAAGATTCTGTGCTTCCAATGCAGCTTCCAATGCGGGGGATGTGGGTTCGGTCCTCGGACGGGGAACTAAGATCCTGCATGCTGCATGGTGTGGCCAAAAAGAAAAGAAAAGAAAAGAAAAGAAAAAAACCCCAAAAAAATGGAAGTGCTAGTGACAGCCCCACAGATTCTGATTTGATAGAACTGGGGTGGAGTTCTGGACTCTGTGTTTTCACAGCCCCCTGGGATAAGTGTGTTGTGCCCCCTCTTCCCATAAACCCCTCCCAGATTTCATACCATGAACTCAGCACTTAGCTTACTGAGGGCTTATGACGGTGTTGTACCCACCACCTCAAGCTGCAAAGAAATGACTTTCTTTTCTCTCTAGCTTTTCCTAAGTCTCTACTGCAGGGCCAGGCCCCACTCACATGTCACCACACACCCTCTTTAATTTTCCACCCTTGTCACATCTGGAGGCTGCCGAGCCCACTTTGATGGCCGTCATCCTTTCTTACTGGTGGGTGGATGGTGTGACTTGGGCTTGGGACTTTAGGGCCCAGCTCTCCTGCTTGTTGACTGGTTGATCCCTGGGCCTCTCCGAGGCTGAGTTTATGCACATCTGCATTGAGAAACTTCCTTGTCCATCCCAGAGGGCCCCTGACTGGATCGAAGGAAACAATGTTTGCAAAAGGCGGGGTACCTGGTATGTAGAGAGGGCAGAGTGGATACTGGTTACTATTATAATCCTCTTCCTGCTTCAGATGAAAAATCCGATTTAACTCATTTCTGCAAGCCACATGTGCTATAAGGCAACAAGAAGAAAGTCTATCCCAGAGACCTCAGAGGCTGTCAGCTCTGGAAATGAAGATGGAACCTCTCCTTCGAACGTAGCATCCAGTGTTGGCACGTGAGATCTGCAAGGTGTGCTCTGAAAACCTGGTTTAGAAATCCACTGCCTGATGACTTCTCGCCTGAAAAAAACCTGCCCCTCATCTCCAAACTGGAGGTATAATGGTTATACCAGGATGGCATAATAGTTACAAGCATAGGGTCTGGAGCCTACCTGGTTTCAAGGGGCCAGTACCATCATCTCCTAGTTGTGCCACCTTTTGCAAGTCACTTAACTTCTCTGTGCCTTGGTTTCTTCATTTGTAAAACAGAGAAATAATAATTCTGTGATGGTTAATGTTCTGTGTCAATTTGACTGGGCCAACGGTTGACCAGAGAGCTGGTAACACTTTGTTTCTGGTGTGTTTGTAAAGGTGTTTGGGGAAAAGATTAGCACTTGAATAGGTAGACTGAGTAGAGGAGATCGCCCTCACCCACGCAGGGGGGCCTCACTCAAGCTGCTGAGGTCTGAACGGAGTAAGCAGGCAGAGGATGGGCGCGTTCACTCTCCCTCCTTGAGCTAGGCTGTCCATCTGCTCCTGCCCTGGGACATTGGGGCTCCTGGTTCTTGGGCCTTTGGACTTGGACTAGGACTTACACCGTCTGTCCCCTGATTCTCGGGTCTTCAGGGTTGAACTGGAACCACACCACGGGCGTTCCTGGATCTCCAGCGTACAGAGAACAGGTTGTAGGACTTCTCAGCCTCCATCATCAAGTGAGCCAATCCCTCATAATATCTGTCTATCTATCTATCTATCACCTATTGGTTGTGTTTCTCTGGAGAACTCTGACTAATACGATTACCTTCCTCACTGTATTCATTGTGTTTTCCTGCTGTATGACAAATGACCACAAAGGTGGTGACACCCACTCATAATTCTGCAGGTCAGAAGTCAGGCAGGCTCAGTGGGACCCTCTGCTTAGGGGCTCATAGGCTGGAATCAAGACTGTTATCTGGAGGCTCTGGAGGTGAATCCACTTCCAGGCTTACTCAGATTGTTGGCAGAATTTGGTTCCCTGCAACTGGAGGACAGAAGTCCCTGTTCTGGGTTTACTGTCAGTCCAGGGCCTCTCTGGAGCGGGTTGAGTCAATGAGTGCATTGACTCATTCTTGTGCTTTGCAATTCTGAGACTTCCTCTTCTGCCCCTCATCTTAAGGGCTTATGTGGTTATATCGGGTCCACCCAGATCATCCAGGAGAATCTATTTTAAGGTCAACTGATCACATCTGCAAAGTCCCTTTGTCATGTACGGTACCACATTCATGGACAAGATAGCATACTCATAATCTCAGGAATTAGTGCGTGGAATCTCTTGGGGCGCCATAATTCTGCCTACGACAAGGGTATTCCTTAAAGACTTTCCCCCTGGATCAGAGGTCAAGGTGTATTTTACATACATACAATTTCACCTGCAACACGTGCTGTAATATGTTTTGTTTTCTCTGCTCTTCAGCACAATCCACATCCGACTTGTGGATGCAGTGGATGGTGAAGCTGACCCCGAATCATCTATGTCAGCCTGCCTCTGTGGCTCAGTTCTTGCAAGGCAGTGCGTGGTTTGGGTGGAGTGGCTGTTCTACCACCCCGCTCCAGCTCCAGAAATGGGTCCTTGTTTTCTAAGGTAGTCCCACCCTACCCCCAGGCACACTGATTAGTTCAGAGATGGGCATGTGGTCCCTATCAGAAGGATGCTTAGGCTCTCTGATCCAGTTGGGGGAAGGTATTCTCTTCTTGCTCTGTGGGATGGAGGCGGCTTATCCCAGGAGATGCTCATGACCATCTTGTAACCAAAGAGGACAGAGCCCTTGGTTGAAACCAATACCAGGAAGACAAACAGGGACAAGAAATGGAAAGAAATATGGGTTTTTGGTGGCATTGTTGAACTGCTGGATCAACCCCTGCCTGAAGCCCACTCCACATTTGGGCTTTTCATTTATGTGAACCAATAAGTTCTTACTGTTAAAACCACTTTGAGTTAGATTGGCTCTTACTTGCCACCAAAAGTACCCCAACAGACAGAACTTTTTTAACAATACGGTGATTTTACAGATTGGAGTAACGGATGGGGCCACCAAGAGAGGTGGGGTCTTCTGGGTTTTTCCTCCCCCCACCGCACCACAGGGACTGCAGCCACGGGTCCCTCTGAGTTGTGGTCGACAGTGGGGCGAGGAGTGGCCCTGGCAGAGCAGGAGGAATGCCCAGCTGGAGAGGCAGTGGTCAGACGGGGCTCTGGACCCCATGCGGGCAAACCACCTCCTTCTGCTGTCACGCCTGCCCAAATACACCAGAGGGAGTGACACTGAAGAGGGAAGGAAAGGCCGGTACCTGATTAATGTGAGTGACGTGCTGGGCAGGGCCTGGCACGTGTAGCCCTGGGACAGAGCCACACACCCTGTGTCCTCTGAGGTGGATGGGGCACCAGAGCAGGGGGCGAGTCACCAGAGAATAGATGTTTGCTTTTTCTCTTCTTCAGCAAGATCTGTGTCTAAAAACCACCTCCTTGTTATGGGCTGAATTGTACCCCCTCAGAATTCCTATGTTGAAGCCCTAACACCCCGAACCTCAGAAGGTGACTGCATTTGGAGATAAGGCCTTTACAGAAGGGATTAAGGTTAAATGAGGCCAGCGGATGGGCCTCTCATCCAACATGACAGGTGACCGTATAAGAAGAGGCGATGTGGACACACAGAGACACACCAGGGATATGCCCACAGAGGAAGGACCACGCAAAGACACTGTAAGAAGGTGGCCGTCTGCAAGCCAAGAAGAGAGGCCTCTGGAGAAACCAACCTTGCTGACACCTTGATCTTGGACTTCCAGCCTCCAGAACTGTGAGAACATAAATGTCTGTTGTTTCAGCCACCAAGTCCTTGGTATTTTTTACGGCAACCTGAGCTGACTAATACGCCTGGATTGAATGGTGCTCCCCTAAAAGATATGTCCAGCAGAACCTGTGAATATCACCTTATTCAGAAAAAGTATCTTTGCAGATGTAATTAGGTTAAGGATTTCGAGATGAAAACATTCCAGATTAACCAAGTGGGCCATAAATCCAATGACAGAAGAGCAGAGGCGAAACACAGAGACGGCCGCGTGAAGGAGGTGGAGATCGGAATCACGCAGCTGCCAGCCAAGGATTGCTGGCGGCCCCCAGAAGCTAGGAGAGAGGCATGGAAAGGGTTCACCCTCAGAACCCCAGAAAGACCAACCTGCCAACACCTTGATTTCACGCTTCCATCCTCCAAAACTGTGAGAGAGTAATTTCCATTGTTTTAAGCCACCCAGTTTGTGGTCATTCGTTATGGCAGCGCTAGGAAACCAATACACAGGGGGACTCACGTTTGGGGCCCTCCGGGCTAGATTTAGTCCCGAGGAAGTGGCTGACCCCACCTCTAAGAGCCAAGCCTCTTGTGCACAGCTCTTGCCAGGTGGTGGACGGAGATGGCTGGTGGAATCAAGCAGGAACGGTTTCCAGCAGTGGTGCTCGGTGGCCTTCAGATGCAAAGACATTTTAGACTTGATGTTTTTCTCTGCTCAGATGGTGTGGACCTCTTGGGGTGAGGAGGGAGAGGGAGAGCCCCATGAAGGAGATAAATGGGTTTCCTGACAGTTAGACAAAGTCTGAGTATTAATGGCAAAAGTAGAAGGGATGTGACCATATGTATGTGCACACTGATTGGAGCACTATTTACTGGTCACCCAGGGCTGGACTTGCCCCCGTAGGTCTGCTCTGGGCTGTCCTTTTGAACATGGAGATTCCTTACATCTCTATTTCTGCGATCCCTTCTCCAAAAAATGTAATTACAATTCAGGAATTCGATGTTTGAAAGAAAACAACTATTATTGGTTAAGCCAGAGACGGGGTGCTGGAAAAGAGTGGGCACCCTTCCCCTCCCCCTGCTCCCTCTGTGCCAAACCCTGGACCCCACAAACCACACAGGCAGAGCCAGATAGCTCCATGGCACTGCCAGGGAGGGGAATCACCGCTTGTTACAGGAGCATCTGTGGCCAGGAATCAGGTGAGGAATTCCTAACATCTCTGGCAGACATGTGGGTGGGTTTACCAAATAGTGGCTCTCCTTCTTGCCAGATGCCTCCTCCGGCTGCAGGATGCTGGCAGCGCTCAGCTCTGGGTACCCTCATCTTCTCTCTGTTTGGCAAATTCTTCCTTGGTTTTCTCTGTGCCCTGGTCCACTTCACACACTGTGTGGGTGTAAGTTAAGGAAATACATGATCACGGCCCATGGGGGTGGGGGAACCTGGTGCCGGGAGAGGCTGGAACTGACCTAAGGGCTTGGAGTCAACCAGGAGCCTTCCTGGGATAAGGTGAAGCCCAAATCAGGGCAGGGCGTTTGGGCTTTGCCACTGGAGGCCAAATGTTAGAGGGAGCAGATTTTTGAAATAATGGTTTTAAAAGACTGTAAAGTTGAAAGCTGGTGACTTTTTAAAAACATTTTTTAATTTTTTTGGCTCCGCGGCAAGTGGGATCTTAGTTCCCCTACCAGGGATTGAACTGGTGTCCCCTGTGTGGGAAGCATGGAGTCTTAACCACTGGACCACCAGGGAAGTCCCTTAAGCTGGTAACTCTTGAGGAAGCGCCCTACCATACTCCTTGCCTCTCCCATCCCCACCCGAGGGCAGCTCTCTGGCTGGGGTGGCCAGGTGACCCCTGTCCCTGTGTCAGCTACGGTGGACACGGGGGTGCAGAGAGGAGGCTTTGTCTATGTAGGGAGCACTCTCCCCTCGCCATCGGGCATATGGTTGTTCCATTGACCTGAGGGCACTTTTCACACTTTGATCTTCTACTGCCAAAATGGCTACTAGAGCTAGCTATAAACTTGGGGAGAGATTCTCTTTGGAGGAAGACGGACTCCTGTGCACCTGGAGAAGGACCAGGCAGAGGGATCGGAGAATGTGGATCCTAGACAAGGTCCTGCTGAGGTACCGGCCACAGAGGCCATCTCTCAGCTTTGAGGGTGGAGGCTCCTAACAGAAACGAAAGGCTTTCTTTTTCTCAGATGTCAGCTCAGTTGAAAGCAGGTCCCTGTTTTCTTGGCTCTGGTTG
Organism: Tursiops truncatus; assembly: GCF_011762595.2. NCBI lineage: Eukaryota > Metazoa > Chordata > Mammalia > Artiodactyla > Delphinidae > Tursiops > Tursiops truncatus. The sequence continues at coordinate 156,213,160 of NC_047035.1, read as the reverse complement.
TGGCCAAGAGGATGTCCGTCTCCAGGTGGGGACTAAGGGCTGTCAGAGGTATTGTGGGGAGGATGCCGGGGCCACCGTCCCAGAGCCACCACAGCCTGGGGGCCTGTTCTGTTCTCTGCTGCCCACACCCTGCTCTGTGGAACGCTGGTCTGTAATTTCATGGACCTGCATTTCCCAAGAATAAAGTCAGACCACAACTCTCTCACTCCCGAGAGCTTAATGAGATCAACAGGACGTGGTCGTGTCTAGCCCCAAACCCCACTGTCGGTCGGTGCTCAGACACAGAAAAGAATACAATCCCATACTGTAAACTTTGAAAAGTGGTCCCTGAGGAAAGAAACATGATATACTAAGCAGCTCCTAACTCCAGCTTCACCCCCTGCAAACATCCCCTGAAAGCAAAATATAAAAAGGAAGATTAATCAATAAAATCAGGAACATTCTCTAGTGAATGAAACAGTTTGACAATATTGATAGGGAAACTGCATGAGAACAAAAACTCTTACCCCGCCCCTCCACCCCCAAGCTCTCAGGATCTTAGCCCCTTTCCAGAACTCCACAAAATTTGGAGGAATGACCCTAAGACCTGAGGAATCCACACAGCAGTTAGAAATACTCATAATGAGGTAGTGTGAAACCTGGGACATTTCACACCATCTCAGAAGAGAAAGCTTGCCAGCAAAGGCTGCTCGGAACCCCACAGAAACCCTCCTCTGTCTCTTCCCTGCCAAGTGACCAGATACAGAAAGTGGCTATGACTGCAAACCCCCCGTCAAAACTATAGCTCAGAAGGGGAGACATAAGCAATCCGATAAGGAATGAAGTATGTCCCAGGGAATTCAACCACACTCTAAGAGAGAGAAACGGAAGCCTGGAACAGCAGACATGCAAAAATAATCAAGAAAGCAAAGGCAGGAATAAATAAACAGCCGTAAAGATGATGGACGAAGAAACCAGTCTGGAAAAAAAACCTCATCAAAGGAACACAAGTAGATTGGAATCCGTGTTTCCGGCTGTAATAGACACAGGTGGATCCCCAGACCGCCTCCAATAGGCCATGTTGGCTGCTGACAGCCAGCCCTTAGCTGCCCTTCTGCCCAGGACGCTATGCAGCCTCCCCAGCCCCAGGGCAGCTGGAAGCCAAGGCTGCCTGATGAGGAAAGGCTGGCCTCCTCGCCTTAAGGTGGACCAACCCCGTGTTCAGGCTCCAGGGTGCTGACTCGTGGGGCCCACAGCTCTACCCACGACTGTGTGGGTGGTGCTCGAGAAGCATGTGAAGGAGACAGTTCACACCAATTGGGACTCATGGCTCATCTATTTCTCAATGAGCACAGAAAGCCTTATTCTTTCCCCACCCAAGAAGAAACAGTTCTAAGCCCTTGATGTGGCTGTAAAGGGAGGATTTTCTGCCCAGAAACTGGGTTTCACTGAGGCTTTTCCTGGGCCTGGCATCCGAGCCCAGCGTCAGCAGGCCGTGGGCCGTGAGCAGGTGTAACTGGTTCTCTGGGCAATGACGGTAATGAGGTCACCAAGGAGCCATCCCTCCTGTGTGTTTAAATGGCACAAGCCCAGAATACCTGAGTTTCTCCTGGGGTGAAAAGGAAGGGACACACCTGGGGCCAGTCAGACTGCTGATGCCATTTTCTGTATCCAGATACTTTCCTCAACCCTGTGTATGAAGCCCCTTTGTAGAGAAGATCTTCTCCTCTGGGAGACAGAGCCCCTGTCCCCCAGCATGGAGCACTACTGAGGCCACACCAGATAGAGCTGGCAGCACCTGGGTCACCCTTGTCCCCTGGTTAAGTAGCCTATCAAAGGTGGTTTCTCCTGAACAACTGGTCTACCCCGTAGTACCTGGCCTCGTCCTGTGTGTGGCTCACGTCGGTGACACCTCCTCAGTGTGACTTCAGAGCTTCTCTGTGATGTTCCTCCCTACCCCTCATCTTCCCCCATACCTCCTGTTCCTTCTGACACCTGAAATTCCAGTTAGACCATATTCCTCTTTGTATTAAGTCAGGCCTCTCCAGAGAAACAGGACAAATAGGATATATATAGATAGACAGATATACAAAGGAGATTTATTGTGAGGGATTGGCTCATGCAATTTTGGAGCCGGAGAAGTCCCCCAATCTGCCCTCTGTAAGCTGGAGGCCCAGGAAAGCCGGGAGTGTAGTTCCAGTCCAGACCTGAAGGCCTGAGAACCAGGGGGCTAGTGGGTAAGTCCTGGTCCAGGTCTGAGGGGGTGCTAATGTCTAAAGTCAGGAGAAGGTGGACATCCCAGCTCAAGGAGACAGAGCGAGTTCCTCTTTCCTCTGCCTTTCTGTTCTATTCAGGCTCTCCATGGATTGGATGATGCCCACACACATCAGAGAGGGAACTCTTTACTCACTCTACCAATTCAAATGCTTCTGAAAACGTCCTCACAGGCATGCCCAGAAATAATATTTTACCAGCTACTTGGGCATCCCTTGGCCGAGTCATATTAACAATTAAATGACCCAGCAAGAACACAGATGCTGCTCAGAGAGGCGATGGCTCAGCTGCCAGAGGTCAGCCATTGACATCTTGATGAAAGACCATCACATTTTCCCTTAAAACCTAAGGTTTAGGAGAACATAGGGCTGGGCTGGGACCTGCAAGAAGAAGGAAAGGAGTGAGGTAGACACTAGGGTGGGCAGGTGGAGGAAGCTGAAGATTCCTTTGTCTACTTTTACAGTTTGCCTGTGGGCTGGTCCAGCTTTGGGTCAGGTGTGGGAGAGAGGGCCATGGGGTACGGAAGTCCACCAGGACCCTACGTACTTCTTCCCAGACCTGTGCCAAAGCTCACCTTGCTTGAAAAATAAGATCAATGCACTGGTGAACCATGGTGAGCTCTGGGGACTGTGGAGGAACCCAGCCTTGCCTCCCCAACCTGTCCAGTTACAAACGAGGAGGAACCTGGGAGCACAGCCACCATTGGCTTCATGCTCTACGGAGCTGCCTAACGACTGAGGACTTCTCCTCTGAGTCGGGTTTGTTACCATGTTTCGCTCCTGGAATGCATTGTTTTCTTTCCTTTTTAAGACATTTGAAGTCGTTTGATGAGCTGACGTTTATATTTCATGTTCTCTCATGCCAAATGGGCACTTATTATTATCTAGAATTACAAAAGCATTTGGTGTTTTCCAAGCTTAGCTACCTTCAGATTCCAGGAATATCTTGCTTTTAATACAATATAGGGGGTCTGAAACAGTTGTATGTAAATCAGATTTCTGACAATGTAGTAATGTTGAAAATTCACTAGTGGCCAAAAGGAAACTTCTGATGGATCTGGGGGTGGTGCAAAATAAAATAATTATCATTCTGTAATGATTACAGTTGCCTCTGTGCTAGACAATGGAAGTATCGTAAGTTGAGATTCTGGGTTGGCGTTTTTTACAGGAAGGCATCCTGTAATATAAACGCTTACTTGTCTTATATCCTCTCTGTAGTTATCCCGTCTTTTCCTTCATTTTTTTTTCCTCCTCCTCTTTTACTTTAATTGGGCTGTGACTCACATAACAAGTCTAGCCAGACCAAGACATTCAGGGATAGTCCCAAGAACCCTGGGGCTGGCAGGCACCCCAGCTCCAGGGGAAGCCATCCGTTTCCTCAACTGGTCCACCTGGCAGAAGATAATTACCGTTTGTGGTGCTTGTTAAAGCAGCTGGTGGAGTGAGAGCAGGTTGGGCTGCCCCTTTGCGCCCCAAACAAATGAAACACCTGCTGTTCACAGCCCCATCCTAGGTGTTGGTGCAATCGCCTTCCCTGGATTCCCAAGACGTCAGCCTTGAACATGAGTCCTTGCGGCCTTGAAGGCACATAGACGGGTCCTGCCTGGAAGTAGGGGGGCGCAGAGGGGGGTCTCCTCCAGACCTGGCCCCAGGGTCCCCCTCAGCCTGGAGTTCTCTGATGGCAGCGGGAGCCCCAGAGTTCTGGTGACTTGGCAGGGAGGAAGCGTGACTCGTCAGGCTAGTTGCGATTCTAAGGTGTGAAGCCGCGGCTCACTTAAAGGAAATGCAGCCTTCTCCTCTCCCTTCCGAGAGGGAGCCGCCAGAGCCCTGGTTTAACACGAGTTAAACAGGTGCCAGAAAGAACAAAGAACTCTCGGCCTGCTGATCTGGTTTGAAAGCTGCTGTGCAAGCGGCCAGGGCAGGGCTGTCCCAGTGTCTCTTAGCCCAGCCCTCCCGGCTGCCCTGAGGTGGCCGTGCGTTCTGGGGTGAGGCCAGTGGCCAGCAAGGGTACGCTTATCTCTGTGATCGAGCAGGCCTGGGATCTAAGAGGCAGACTCTTTCCCTTCTTGTTCCAACCCTCTGGTGTGTGTGTGTGTGTGTGTGTGTGTGTCTGTGTGTGTGTGTGTGTGTGTGTGCGCGCGCGCGCGTGCGTGTGTGTGTGAAATTGCAGGGGAAGGGGGGGAGCCTGCAGGGCATAGAACAGCATCTCTCATGCCAGGTGCCCCGTCTGTTCCCCTCACGTTGGAGCTAGGCAGAGCAAGAGGCTGAAGTCGATGTTACTCCACTAACAAAGACAGAAGCTTTGAAACAGACCAGTTCAGGCCTCCATGATGGGAGGCAGAGGTTCTGAAAGGAGCCTGATGGGAAAGTTGCTGTTTCACTTGGCTCAGTGGTGTGGGACAGAGAGGAGGGGAGATGCACGCTCGGGAGCTGGCTCTGTAAAGTGGAGATAGGACGAGGGCAGGTGGGCTTTTGCAGCTTTGTGCCTTTTTAGGAGGTCGTGCTATAACTGCTCAGTGCGTTCTCCAAGAAGCAGGCTGGGGAGAGCATCTCAGTTGCCTGGGTTGGGCATGGGACAGGGCATGGAGTGCCGGCAGCCATTTGGGGGGAAGTCAAAGCACAAGGCAAGGCCAGGCCAGGCCAGGATGGCGGGCTGGTTTCACCTTGTGAGCCAACTCTGACCCCAGGGTGCTGTGTTGAGAAGGATCCTAAGTCTCTATCTCAACGGTCTTTCATGTTCCACCAAGGCTGTCAGGGGCGCAGGAGGTCCTTAACCAGCAGACTGCCCAGCTCGTGGAGCTGTGCACCTTTCCTCATCTCTGACGTGCATGTGACCCAGGTCACACAGAACTCTGATTCCTGGGATGTGGGAGCCCTTTCTTTATGAGGCCAGACATATCTGGGCTGGGAGGCAGGGGCAGGCCAGGGCCTGGGAGGCTGAGCCCCGATCTCTTCCTGGTCGGTGAACTGAAGAGCTGGTAGCTGAATGAGGGACCCCTTCTCCTGAAACTCTGGCAGGTTGGGGCAGTTTTTTGACCATTGCCCTGGGGACAGGGGCTTACACATGGTGGGTGCACTCCTCCCAGAAAGGCCCGAAGTCCAGAATAGAGGGCGGTCTCTGGACACCTGACCTGCTGGCTGCCTTGCACAGAGCCTGGAGGGGTTTTGTGTGGGATTAAATAAATTGAAGCACATCAATTAGGCTGGTGCTGATATACACTAGGTGCTCCATGAATATAAATTCACTTTTCCTTTCTCTCTTTTACAAAAAATGTGGTAAAAATGTGCATAATGTGAAATTTACCATTTTAACCTTTTTTTAAAAAAAATAATTAATTAATTTTTGGCTGCATTGGGTCTTTGTTGCTGTGCGTGGGCTTTCTCTAGTTGTGGCGAGCGGGGGCTACTCTTCGTTGCGGTGCGCTGTCTTCTCACTGTGGTGGCTTCTCTTGTTGCGGAGCACAGGCTCTAGTCTTGTGGGCTTCAATAGTTGTGGCTCGCAGGCTCTAGAGCACAGGCTCAGTAGTTGTGGAGCACGGGCTTAGTTGCTCCGTGGCATGTGGGATCTTCCCAGACCAGGACATGAACCTGTGTCCCTTGCATTGGCAGGCAGATTCTTAACCTCTGCACCACCAGGGAAGTCCTGATATGTCCTTTTGTGACTGGTTTATTTCACTTAGCATAGTGTCCTCAAGGTTCATCCATGTTGTAGCAAGTGTCCGAATTTCCTTCCTTTTTGAGGCTGAATAATATCCCATTGAATGTATATGTACCACATTGCTTTTATCCTTTCACCCATCAGTGGACAGTTGGGTTGTTCCCACCCTAGGCTATTGTGACTAATGCTGCTATGGACATGGTATACGTGTGTCCATTTGAGTCCCGTTCATTGAGTCCATTTCAGTGCTGTTCTGGGCACACACAGAGGTGGATCCTTTCTCCTTTGAAACACCTTTAGCAAATTTGATTTTCAAAAACTTGAATAGATATCATGGAAGTTGGAGTCGGCCAGCTGTTGTCTGTAGCACTGTCAGATGGCTTCTCACCCTGTGTTCGTCTTGGGGCCCAGAGATGAGGCCATCAGCCCAACTGGCTCCTGGCTCTGTATGGGTCCTCTCTCACCCCCAAAGAGCCTTTTAATCTCTCTAGGCCACTGTCCCTTCCAGTCTATAGCATTGATGGGTCAGCCTAAAACCTGCACTTTACAAGTCCTCCCTGAAGCATGAGCCGTAGCAACAGCATCCCACCTGTCCTGATCCTGCAAGTCCATCTTTTCCATTGGCCCTAGTGTCATCCACTTGCTGTGCACATCTCACCCCAACACCTTCCACTGCCTGCAGGATACAGGTGAGGTCTTCCCTGACCATGCCTCCCCACTTTTTGCAATTTATACCATAGTTGCTCATAGTTTTGCACCTTCTATGCCTTTGCTCGTGTGGTCCCCTCTGAATGCCATCCACCTATTACGCCAACCCATCCTTCGAATATCTACCTGATCCAATTTATCTTTGAAGACTCAGCTCAAGGATTCGCTCTTCCAGAAGGCCTTCCTTGTGTGGCCTGGCAGAGTAGGAATTCAGAACTGTCTGATGAATTGACGAGGGAATGGCATCCCCAGCGATCTCCCTCCAGGTGAAATGCGAGCGTCCTTTTAATTTTTGCTTTAGAGGTGGGGCCACGCCTATAAAGGGTGTGGGCTCCAGTAAGTCCCACTGGGCTTCCATCCCTTCCCTGGTTGGACAGTTCTATAAAGTTGAAGGTTAAGAGAAACACCAAGGGCTCTTTGAAAGGAAGAAGCCGCTAAAGGACACGATATAATTGGAAGTTGTACATGGAGCATAGCTGGGTGATGGCGGCTCTTTAAGGATTCATTGTACAAACTTACACGCATAGATCTATGTGTGAGTCTGATGTGTAGACCTAGCTCTACAGGAGTCTTAGCGCTTTGTCAGTAGCCATGAAGACCACTGCCTCTCTGATTTGTCCCCTGGCCCCCGGGGTCCCCTAGAGTGGGGGAGCCAGAGCAGGGCTAAGCTTTGCTCTGTCCTGGGAACGTTGCTTGTTCCATCTAGGTTGTGACTTAGATATTAATAACTCCGTTTCTTGCTGTCCTCAATCTGGTAGGCTAGCCCTCCCCCATGGGACGCTTGCCCTACATGTAAGCACATTCTTCCTTGTTCCCTGCAATAGTTCAGGCTTAAATATCACCCTTTGCAGAAAATGTAAATGCTAGGGCGAGAAAGTACAGAGTTCAACTGGTTGTAGGTTATAAGTAGTGATTATACCCCTTTCTCGGTAATGCCTGCACGGTGATTAGCACTGTGTATGTATTATACCCTATATATGGGGCTGCTGAAATCTCCTTGGGAGAGACAGACTTCAAATGCAGCTGCACTGGTTTTAAAACAACATCAGTTTAATGTGTGAGAGCCCATTCTGTCACCAGGAAGCCAAAGTCATTGCGACATGGATTGAACCACTTAACCTTGGAGTCATTGCAATAGGGGTTGAACCACTGAACGTTGTGGTGGCAGCAGCCTGTGTCTGATGGATATATTCCTGTCTTTGGGATGTTAAAAAAAAAAAAAAGTCACACAAAGCCCTGTGTGAGGAGGATAGAACTTCCCTTCAATTTTTACCCTCTCTCTGAGGCTGGGAAGGGACCAGAGAGAGTTCTCCAAAAATGGCTTCCATGCGTGCGCCAGCCCTGCTGTGGTCCTTGCCCTGTTCTCATTTTGTTGAAAGTCCCATCCTAGCTGGGATTCCATTCCCAACATGGGTCACCCCTCAACCTGTGGGATGTGCCTAGAGAATCCCCTCCAAGTTATACACAACGACTGTTCCCACAATATTTCTTCCCTCCACTCTTTATTCTACCTGGTCTCTGCCCTCAGGAAGTTTGCAGACACATAATAGATCGTTGTGGCATTGGGAGAGATGAATGCTGGGATGCTGGGGTTCCAGGAGAGCCAGATGAAGGCCCTCAGCCCAGCCCAGGGGAGGGGAGCAGAGCGGGCATTTAAAGGAGGTGACTTTGGGGGTGGGGGGCGCAGTCGGGAATGCTTCTTTTCAACTCCTGCTGTTTCCTTCCATGAAGAGGAAGCTTCATTAGTGTAATGCTTCTGGTCTCCTTCTGCCATGTTGCTTCCTAGAGGAAGAGGAATTCCTTACATTTGGAAAGAGAAACTGGGTTTGCAGAGTCCAGATATGTCCTCTCCTTTTCTTGGCGAGCCAGCCTACCTGCAGAGAGTGCAGGTCTGCTCTGCCCTCTACCCCGCCCCCGGCCCCACGGTAAATATTCCAGGGGCAAGGCATGGAGGTGTGCTCTGACACAGCACAGTCTGTTGCTGGGTGGGCAGCTTTATTTGAAGCTGGGGTTAGTGTCCAGAAGCTCCTTGTTTGCAGATAACATAAGCCACGTTCTCCAATGTCTATTTTGTCAGTCATGAAGATGATGTTTTGGTTTCCAACTGCCTGGCTCCTTTCACTTATCTCTCAAGGACTCAGAACTTGGATAGAGAAGAAGGCTGCCATTTGGGGGACCATGCTGCATTCCAGCAGTGACAGTCAGCTCAGCCCCAAACCCTGATCATTTAAAGAAAAAGGAGGTTGGGAACATGCTCTATCTCCAAAGTGGCTGCCTGTGAAGTATGTGGAGGTAAACTGTACAGACACAGGGAAGAGAAAACACAGAGCTCAGAGTGGGAAGGATTAGCGTCCAAAGACTGAAACACACCAGTGTGGATGGAACATTGTGACTGAGGAAGGAGTGATTGAGAAAAGCCTCGAGAAATCACCAGACCAGACCATGCAGGCTTTGCAGGCTAAGGAAGAAGAGTTTGAATTTTATTTTAAGAGTGATGGTAAGTCAGTGAAGGTCTTAACAGGGCAGTGATATGGTCTCATTTACGCTTCAAGAAGTCATTCTTTTGACCCTGGTAGAGAATGGTCTGTGGGCTGGGTGATGACAATAGGAGAATTGGGGATGAATCCTAAATCTGCCTTGATGCGTGGATGGAAGGCTATTTACAGAGTTGGTGAAGACCAGGAGGAGGTTGGGGAAGGTAATTGAATTTCAGATGCTCCAAGACTTCCCAGTGGCAATGTTAGGTAAGCAGTTGGGTATGGGTTCTGGGACTCAGAGGGTCTGGAGGAATCCCAACCTTTAGAGGGGTGTGTATGTGCGTGTGTATGTGTGCGTGTGTGTGTGAGTGACCACGCAAAGGAGACAAATGAACACATCCCTGGCCAGTCCATATCACCCTGCCTGGACAGTCACTGACTAGAGAACACTAGCAAAACACTTTTTTTTTTTTAATTTAAATTTTTATTTAGCAAAGTTTGGGGCTGAATGATACCAACAATTTCCTTTGGAAAAACCCGTACAGAATACCTAGCCTTATAAAGAACTATCATATGATCTTATTTGGGGGAAATTTTCATAACTTCCAGGATATTTTTCTCTACACAATAACTAGTTGTCAATCATTTTCCTGTTGAGGGCAAAGAATGCAAGAGACTTTTCATTCATTACAATTGATGTCTTTTGCAAAAGGACCCCTCAATTAATGTTTATGCGGGGCACATAGCTTTTTCAAAGACATCCGGCCCTCCCTAACACACACAGCTGTGTTTGAGAGCCTGCTTTTTCACCCAGCCAAAGGACCCCGCAGGGATCCACTCTTCAGCTCAACCTCTGCCTCTCCACATTTTTCATAGTGGAACCACTTTCCTGCAATGCTCCTGCTGGCTGAATTGCATTCATCGCCATGAAAGGGGCTGCCGATATTTAAAGTTCACTTCAGGAAGGTTTCATAATAAGAACTGGGGAAAATAACATAATCTCATTTTAAAACATTTCCTTCCTCTGTTCTGCTGATAGAATCAAACAATTCAGAGTTCCATCTGTCCTGTAACAGGTCCAGGTTGCATGATGTGGTTTTTGAAGTTATTTGTTTGCTTTGTTTCAGGGCACCTCTGGTGGGATTCCCTCCCCTCCTGGCTGCATTCAGCCAGTGCCATTTGATCCTTGGATTTGCAATTCCGGGAGCAAAAATAATGAGCTAGCATTGTAGGAAAATGTCACTCAGCCCCAACACAATCAGAACCTAGGTCTGGGGAGGGATGTCAAGCTCTAAAAGGCAGAGTGGAGTTTTGCTTAAAGGAACATTTTTAAAGTCAGTATAAAAACACACAAGCATGGAATCAGACAACAGCAATAATAATCCAAATGTGAGTCTATATGTAATGTGCTGACAGGCTCCGTGGTATGTTAATCTTTTTTCCCCTCCCTGGGCCTCTGAACAACCAAGGCATTTTATGGTGCTAAGTGCTACACTGAGAGACCCTTCCCTGATGTGATCTCAGTCCCAGATGAAGGTGGAAGGGGACCACCTTCTGCAGCTTTGCCTGACTTTTCCTTTCCTGGGTTTCCAACCTGCCCATCCCATTCCCTGTGGCTTCTAGTTTGAGGGCCGGCAAACCTTTTCTGTAAAGGGCCATGTCTTACTGGTTTAGGCAACTATAACAAAATACCACAGACTGGTGTCTTGGAAACAGAAATTTGCTTCTTGCAGTTCTGGATACTGGGATATTCAAGATCAGGTGTCTGGTGAAGGCCCACTTCTCAGACTGTGCCTTCTAGCTGTAACTTAGTGTAACAGAGGGGTGAGAGCTCTCTGGGGTCTCTTTCATAAGGGCACTGATCCCATTCATGAAGGCTCCACATCCTAATACCATCACAGTGGGTGTTAGGTTTCAACATATGAATTTTGGAGAGATGTAAACATTTAGACCAATGCAGGCCAGATGGTAAATATTTTAGGCCTTGTGGATCACACATCTCTTCCACAACGACTCAGTTCTGTCACAGAGCATGGGAGCAGCCACAGACAACATGTAAACAACAAGAGTGGCTGTGATCCAACAAAACTATTTATGGACATTGAAATTCGAATTTCAAATGAATTTCACATGTCATAAAATAGTATTCTTTTGATTTGTTTTTAAACCATTTAAAAATGTAGAAGGCATTTTTGGCCCATGTGTTGTTCAAAAAAAGGCCGTGGGCAGGACAGATTTGGCCCATGGGCTGTAGTTTGCAGCTCTTGTGCTAGGTTATTGCTTTTGTGCTAATGTTCCTCCTGGCCACTAGGGGCACATGACTTCCTCTTGACCACACATCAAAATTCTTTCTCTACCAAAGCAAGGATGAGAGTAAAAGTTTCTATCAGATTGCAGTTGAAAAGTGAAAGGATCCTTCTTATTTTCATCTTTTTAATTCTTTTTTTCTCACTTTCCCCTCACTGCTCTCTCTGCTCACCTCTTCACCTAAGTGTTGATCTCCTAAGCTTTCATTCTCTTCCATTCCCCCTTCTCCATTATGTGCTCAATTCTCTTCCAGGACTTTCTCATTAAATTTCACAGTTTGTGTTACCCTTGTGTCTTAAGCCCATGCTGGGCAAATGCAAAACAGACGGCCTGTGACACAAATTTCACAGGTGTGCAGCCAAATGAGACAAAAGGCGATGATGGAGGGAGGTTTTCATATAAATTGATTTGATTTAAAGGAGTCTCCTTTCTTCTGATGGCTTTCATACTTTTTTTTGGAATTACAGTGTCTGGTCTTTTTTGAAGTGGTGGTACAGTAGATGATAATATATAACAAACAAAAAAATTAGCTATGTGAACTGCCCCCTTTTTTTTCTGAGAAATTTTACCAAAATTTGAAATTCAAAGATTGACAACAAATATAAATATGATTCCTACCCCAGCCTCTCTCCTGGGTTCCAGACCCATAAATCCGAACTGCTCACTGGACATCTTACCTTGAAATACTGCAGGCACCTCCAATTCAACATGTCTAACTTGAAATGTTTTACCTTCCCTCTCCTCCTTCTTCCATCCCTCTTTACCACCCTTCCCCGAAATGAACTCAGATTTTCCTTCTTCCTGAATCTTCTATCATGGTCAGGGCATCACTCTCCCCTTAATAACTCAGGTTAGAAATGTGCAGTTATATCTTACTCCTCCCCCTTCCTCCCCCTCCACGGCTGATCAGTTGCTAAATTCTGTTGATGTCACCTGAGATAAGTCTCCTGAATTGGTTCCCTCCAGCATCTCCAATGCCTCTTCCCCTTTCAGCCTTAATGGTTTCTTGGTTTCCTACCAATTGCCCCCTGCTCCATGAGTCTTCTCTCCAGCTACCAAAATACTGTCATTAACAATCATCTTTCTAAAACAGATCTGATTGTGTGATTCACCTGCTCAAAGAAACCATCAAGTTCTTCTTATTAGGTACAAAATAAAGTCTTGGATTTCCTACAGCTGTTACTCAAGACTGATTTGTCCGCAGCCACCTTGCTAGCTTCATTATATATTTACCTTATAAATGTATTTATTTATTTAAATTTTCTATTCTCTGGTCAAAATGACTTAGTCACTTGACTTCCCATCTTTATTCCTTTGCTGATAGCATTCCTTCCATTTGGGATGCCCTTTACTCTTCTCCAAATAACTAAATCCTGCTCAATCTTCAAGACCTAACTAAAATGTCACTTTTTCTATGGAGCTTTTCCTTGTCTTTTTTTTTTCTAATTAATTAATTTATTTTTGGCTGTGTTGGGTCTTGGTTGCTATGCGTGGGCTTTCTCTAGTTGTAGTGAGTGGGGGCTACTCTTCGTTGCGGTGTGTGGACTTCTCATGGTGGTGGCTTCTCTTGTCGCGGAGCACGGGCTCTAGGCACGCAGGCTTCAGTGGTTGTGGCGCGCAGGCTTCAGTAGTTGTGACTCGTGGACTCTAGAGCACAGGCTTAGTAGATGTGGTGCGTGGGCCTAGTTGCTCCACGGCATGTGGGATCTTCCCGGACTGGGGCTCGAACCTGGGTCCCCTGCATTGGCAGGCGGATTCTTAACCACTGTGCCACCAGGGAAGTCCCAGCTTTTCCTTGTCTTTGTTCCTGCCTATCTCTTCCCTACATAGCAATCAAAGCAACCTCTTCCCAATATTAATCAGAGTATTTCTTTCCCTTTTTTGAAGCCCTTCAATAGCTACCCATTGCTCTTAGGATAAAGATCAAACTCTTAGCATTGCTGACAAGGCCCCTGAACATCTGCCCCACATCTGGCATTCCAGCTTCATTCCTCACCATCCCTGTGGTGGTTAATTTTATGTGTCAACTTGACTGGGCCATGGGGTGCCCAGATATTTGGTCAAACATTATTCTGGGTGTTTCTGTGAGGGTGTTTTGGATGAGATTAACATTTAAATGGGTAGGTTGAGTAAAGCAGATTGTCCTTCATAATGTGGTGAGCCTTGTCTGATCAGTTCAAGGCCTGAAGAGAACAAAAAGCTGATCTCCCCTGGGCATGGAGATTTCCTCCTGCCTGACAACTTTTGGACTGGGACATTGGGTTTTTTCCTCCCTTTGGACTCGAACTAAATCTTTTTTTTTTTTTGCGGTACGCGGGCCTCTCACTGTTGTGGCCTCTCCTGCTGCGAGCACAGGCTCCGGACGCGCAGGCTCAGCGGCCATGGCCCACGGGCCCAGCTGCTCCACGGCATGTGGGATCTTCCCGGACCAGGGCACGAACCCATGTCCCCTGCACCGGCAGGCAGACTCCCAACCACTGCACCACCAGGGTAGCCCCTCAAACTAAATCTTTGACTCTTCCTTGGTCTTGAGTCTAATGGACTTGAGACTGGATGACACCATCCACTCCCTTGGGTCTCAGGCCTTCATTCTTGGACTGGAATTACCCTCTTGGCTCTCCTGGGTCTTCAGCTTGCTGACTCACCCTGCAGATACTAGGACAGGCCCACTTCCATGAAGACAGGGACCTATCCCTTATAATAAATTGCTCTCTGTATATATCAATGCATCCTATTGGTTCTGTTTCTCTGGAGAACCATGACTAATACAATCCCTTCCCACCCTGATTATCTGCAGCAACCTAATCTTTCAGTTCCTTGAAAGCACTAAGTCCCTTCTCTCTGTGGGGACCCTCCATCCCTCCTTCATGTCCTGGCTAAAGCCAAATCCACCTCAAGCCTCAGCTTAAGCATCACTTCCTTAAGAAAGCCTGACCCCTCTGCATCCCCACCCCCATGGCTAGGCCAACTCCCTCTAAACTTCTTTCCTAATACTTACCATAACTGTAATTTAAATGTTTATTTGTGAATTTACTTGTTTAATGCCTGTGTTCCTCCCAGGACAGGGCGCTTCCTGAGGGCAGGGGCCACACCTGTCTTGTTCAACACTGTGGTCCCAGCACGTGGCACAGGGCCATGCATGAATGGATGAATGATTGTGTGGACCCTTGTGCCCGTGGCTGGTATTATACCAGAAGTGATTACGTTCTGCAGAAGACAACAAAAGTGTTAGGGCAAGATAAAGTAATAAACAACCTGCCTGCCTTCATCTGTGTCAAGAAGTGTAAATCCCAAAGAGAAAGACTGTTTTTCTTGTAGTTAGTAATATCACTATTGCTCTGTCATAGCTAAGATAAAAATCAATCTAATTAAAGCAACAAGGTGTTTTCTGGTTGGGTAATTTTGCTTGTTGTGGTTTTTAAAGTGTGTGTAGAGCTGGATGGTAATAAATGACTAAGAGTCAGGACAGATGAAATTTTAATTTTTGTTTCTTCACTTTTATCCTTCTCCCACTTTCCATAATGACTTCCGTATGGGGATAAACATGACTCATAACTTGTGTTTTTAAGTTAAAAATGTATAAATTGTAGCTCCCCGGTCTGCCTCATTATGTTCACTTTGCAGAGACTTCCTATTAAGCCAGGTTGTCCTTGGTCACTGAGCCCTCCCTGGACGCTGGGCAAAATGAAGCTGAACTCCCTGACGCTGGGTTTCCCACGGGCAGGCCCACCTTTGCTTCTGAAAGACCTTGCAATTCCCTTCTTCCATCTCTTCTGCCTCTTGTTTCCCTTCTTCCTCCCCCACACAGACTTGGCCAGTTTCCATCAGAGGTTTGGAGTAGGGTATTTCTTTTATTCCCCTATCGTGTGCTAAATTCTATTTACAATTCTCCAAAGGACACAACATGCAATCAACGGAAGAAAAAGTTTCCAAAATAATGGTGAAGATTTTGAGACGTGGGAGGCCATCAATGAACAAATCAGTTGACGGAGATATTTTTTAAAAAATTTTATTGAAGTAGAGTTGATTTACAAGGTTGTATTAATTTCTGCTGTACAGCAAAGTGATTCAGTTATATACATATATTCTTTTTCATATTCTTTTCCATTATGGTTTATCCCAGGATATTGAATATAATTCCCTGTGCTATGCAATAGGACCTTGTTTTTCATCCATCCTATATATAATAGTTTGCATCCGCTAATCCCAAACTCCCAATCCTTCCCTCCTCTACCCTCCTCCCCCTTGGCAACCACAAGTCTGTTCTCTATGAACAGACATGTTTTGAGAGTCTTCTTTGAGATCCGTGCTGTAGTAAATGATTGAGAACTACAAAAGTATACCATTATCTATTTGTTCCCTACCTAATTAGTATTTATTGAATATTTGTCTTATGCAACTTGGAAGATAGTGTTGGAGCTGGAAAGCCCCATGTGCTACAGTGGGGCATGTCCAGAGGAAAGGAAAGGAGGAAGTCAGTTAGGAAATGTGTCCTCTGGTGTGAGGTGTTGAGTGCCCACACCTGAGAGGTGATAAAGCCTCATGAGGCTCATACCTGATTGATTCCCTCTGCATGGCTGCCCTGAATGCTGTTTCTCTAAGTATCTTCATGGCCAACCCCCTCACCTTCTTCAACTGTTTCTGCAAATGTCGCTGTCTCAATGAAACTTCTTTATCTGTTATGTTCTGATTTTTGTATTTGGTGTCTCCCCCAGAATTTATATGTTGAATCCCTAACCAGTAATGTGATGGTATTAGGAGGTGGGGCCTTTGGGAGGTGATGAGGTCATGAGGGTGGGGCCCTCATGAGTGGGATTAGTGCCCTTATGAAAGAGACCCTGCAGTTCTCCCTCATCCCTTCCTCCAGGTGAGGACACAGCAAGGAGACAGCCATCTGTCTATGAACTTGGAAGTATGTGCTCACCAGACACTGAATCTGCTGGTGCATTGAACTTGGCCTTCCAGCCTCCAGAACCATGAGAAATACGTTTCTGTTTATAAGCTCCCCCAGTCTGTGGTATTCTGTTCTAGCAGCCTGAGGAGACTAAGACACTCACCGTGCTATTTAAAATTGCACACCCTGTTCCCTCTGCAACGTTCCCCTGCCTTGTACTCTCAAATTCCCTTTAACCTTTCCAACTTTTTCTTCTTTTCGTAGCATTTGCCATCTTCCGATATACTATATAACACCCATATTTATTTTGTACATTAGTTATGTTTGCACACCGCCTCCCCCCCCCCCCCCCCCCCGCCGACTATCCATTCCATGAGGGCTTATCTGTTTTATTCACTGGTGTATCTTAAGTACCTAGAAAAGTGCCTGCATATGGTAGATGCTCAATCGGTATGTTTTGAACAAATGACAGGGTCACATATTCTTAGCGAGTTTGCTTTTGTGTTCCTCTAGAACATCACTGCATTGAAATTGATAAATAATTTACCTTCCAACACCTGTTAGTTGATGTTTATTGCTTTTGTTTCCTGGTTTTTAAGTAGCTGAGAGGGAATCACGGAGGTGGTAATTTTATTGAGAATGGAGATGCTAAATTTGCATCCAAGGTGCAGGTGGGTACTCTTTCTGGATGTTTACGGTTCAGACTCCAGGCACTAAAGACAAGGAATGAGTGGGGGCAGCAAGACTTAGGCTGGGACTAGAATAGCTGGAACTTAGATCAGTGAAGGTCGTAGGAAGCACCTTCCTGGCATGATGCCCCAGGGGCACAGATGCAGGAGAAAACAGAGCGTTGGTGAGAAGACCAGCCTGTGGGATGATGGGGACTCAGGTAAAACAGGAAGGGAGGGGCCGGATGCTAAGAACCAGAAAAGCTGGGCAGAGGAGTTTTGACGTTTTGTGATGAGCCACGAGGAGATAGGAAGTGGCCCGATGAGAGCTTGTTTTAGCAGACTCTTGTAGCTGCTCTAAACAGGCTGGCCTGCATAGTGGAGCCGGAGAAGGTCAGAGCAACCTGCCTTGATGTTGTTACCCACGAGCCAGCCAAGGTCTGAACAGGTGGTAAGGGGTCATCTCAGAGATTTTGAAAGAAGCAACTGAAGTTCTTCTGATTTTTATTATGAAAAATTTCAAACATACAGAAACATTTGTAATATATTACTCTACATATATATGTACACACACACAAACATTGCCTGGATCCAACAACCAAAACAACAGAATTTTAAGTGGGTTTTATTTCATTTACCAAGAGTCTACAGATGGGTTACAGTATGGACATTATATACACGGAAGAATATTTTTCCAGTTATTGCAGTAAGACCTCAGATTCACCATATGATCATGTTTTCTCATTATAGTTTCAATGGAGTCAAGACGGTAACGCCAGTTTTAGGATACTTAGTTCTCGAATGCAAACCTCCATGTGAAGTCACAGTTCATTAGATGAATGAGGAAGGCAAAGGGATGCTGTTTGGCTGAGCGCATCTGTGATTATAATCTCTGCCAGCAAAGTATTTTTTAAATGTTCCTGTTAGTTGGGTTGAGATGGAAAATATTGTTTTGTTCCCCTCTAAAGAAAATAAAAGCTTATGCGGTTACTTTTTGTTGTTGTTGCTGTTTTGCCAAGCATTCTCTGAGGATAAAGAGCTCATTCATGCTTCACCATCTTCACCTCTCGTGTGGGGGGAAAGAAAGTAAAAAAGTGACGTTTGAAGGTGAAAATACTGACGAAAATAAGACTTAGCAGCTTGACATATACTGTTTTTTTTTTTTTTCTTTTTCCAGGTTTCTTCCTTTCCCCAGTCTTCTGTTTTAGGTTGTTTTCGTTGCTGTGTGTTTTCTTCAGCCTTTTTGGTCTGACCCAGCGTTACTTTCTGTGTCCATCAATTCATAGGTCACCGTTGTCACTCGCCAGTTCTTTCGTGGGTGACTTGTTAAAATGCCAGTTCAGTACCTTCAAACTGGTCCGCTGTATCTGTTTTAAAACCACAGATACTGCAGACTCACTGAGGTTGAGTAGTGCGATAGTGAGGGACTTTGAATTCTCTGTGTAATAAAGAAAACCCCCCTGAATGGGGGTCAAGGGAAATGGTCTGACGGTGAGTTTTGGAACTGTAGGTTATCGCGTTCCAGCGAGGTTCCTAACTGTTAAGTTCCCACAACGATGGTTCTCAGGCCTGTGTCTTCCTCATTCTGTGGGGGATGAGGTAGTGGTTTGGGTACCACACTCCTTCAGAATAGAGTGCTGGGGCCACCCAGCCCGTAGAGATGGATGGGACCGTGTGCCAAACGTCCAGTCAACTCTGGAGGGAATGGGGGAGGGAGAGAAGGAGGTGGGTACTTTTGCTTCGTTCCCTGGGAAGAAGTTCCACCCTTCTCAGTGGTCGACTCTATTTATTTGCCTGGCTTATGAAGACAGATGCTTTTGTTCCTTCTCCTCATTCTTTTTTTGCTTTTGTGTAAAAAATTTTTTTCTATTGAAATATAGTTTGATTTTACAATGTTGTGTTAGTTTCAGGTGTACAGCAAAGTGATTCAGATATATATATACACACATATATATATACATATGTATATGTATTCTTTTTTTAAGATTCTTTTCTCTTCTTGGTTATTACAAGATATAGAGTATAGTTCTCTGTGCTATACAGTAGGTGCTTATTGGTTATCTATTTTATATATAGTAGTATGAATATTTTAATCCCAAACTCCTAATTTATCCCTCCCTGCCCTCTTTCCCCTTTGGTAACCATAAGTTTGTTTTCTATATCTGAGTCTATTTCTGTGTTGTAAATAAGTTCGTTTGTGTCCCTCATTCTTTTAAAATCCATTTTGACTTTCACAAGTAACACATGAATACATTCTCTTTGTAAAATACAGATAAAGACAAAAAGCTCCCTGAATTCCTCAATACCCAACCTACTTCCTCCCCCAGACGTAATTGCTAGTATCATTTTGGTATAAATGTGTCCAGATTTTCTTGTTTGCATTTGAGTGGCCATATGTACATAGAGAAATACATAGTTTTGTGTGTGTATTTACATGAATGGTGTTACGCTTTCTGTAGCCTTCTGCAACTTCAGCTTTCAGTGAACAGTATGCCTTTGAAATCTTCCCATCGATCATTGATGTGGTCTTTTCCATCTGAATTTACTTCATTCCTTCTTCTACTGCTACATTGTATTCCATGGATGTGCCAAAATTTAACCAGGCTCTCTAATGATGGTTTTTAAGTTGTTTCCTTTTTTTTTTAAACACTGCTGTAATAAACATTCTTTGCTTCTTTGTACATACACTTGAGTAATTCTCTAAGACAGATGGAAACCGGGACAGACATCCAGAAGTGATTGCTAGCTGAAAGGCACAGGCATTTCATAAAGATAGATCCTGACAAAATCCCACCCCGCAAAAGTGTTATCAGAGTACCGCCGGTGAATAGAAGACAATCTATTTCTCCACCTTGTCTATGGGCAATCTTGACTCTTTATCGCTCTGCTTTGCAAAAACATAGTATCTCACTGTCGTAATTATAAATGGTATTTTATGAGAATTAGTGGCCATTGAGCACATTTATTAGCTACATGCCCTCCATCTTTTTTCCTCATTAAAATGCCTTAGATGTTTCTTTTAACAAATGTGCGTAATGACAGAAAGATGTGCGTTATTTGAGGGGGTTGAAATGGAAATGCTTCGATCTAGGACCTGGCCCCCCTCACCGGGTACAATATCTGTGTTTGGGGTCTGGACTGTGGTGGGACCAGGGGTCCTGCCTCTTGTCTAAAATGACTTGGAAAGCTTACAGTTATTAGCTTACAGTTAACTATCTCTAGTTACAGCGAGCGGGGGCTACTCTTCGTTGCAGTGTGCGGACTTCTCATTGCAGCGGCTTCTCTTGTTGTGGAGCACAGGCTCTAGGCGTGCGGGCTTCAGTAGTTGTAGCACATAGGCTCAGTAGTTGTGGCTTGTGGGCCCTAGAGGGCAGACTCAGTAGTTGTGGCACACGGGTTTAGTTGCTCTGCGGCATGTGGGATCTTCCTGGACCAGGGCTTGAACCCGTGCCCCCTGCATTGGCAGGCAGATTCTTAACCACTGTGCCAGCAGTGAAGCCCAATCTGGCGGCTTTTAAAGAAAGAATTCTCTTTTACTTTGGAGGCTTAGTGACGCCGAGTCAGGTTTTACGGCTCACCCATATCCTTTGACGAGGCTTGATTCTAAACTACAGTCAGCTGGTCAACTGAAACGCTCTGGCCCCTGTTCATCCCCTTCTGAGTGGTTTTCATTCATCCACAGAAATACCAAGGGTTTTCTGGGGTCTTCTCATCCCCAAGAGCAGATCTGAAGACATCATTCTCCTAGTACGTTCGATCTTGTCACTTATCAGGAGAGGGTCCCTCTGAGCAGGACATTTTCATGCCCTTCACTCCTTGACTCCAATCTACCTTTTTTTTTTTTTTTTTTTTTTTTTTTTTTTTGCGGTACGCAGGCCTCTCACTGTCGTGGCCTCTCCCGTTGCGGAGCACAGGCTCTGGACGCGCAGGCTCAGCGGCCATGGCTCACGGGTCCAGCCGCTCCGCGGCATGTGGGATCTTCCCGGACCGGGGCACGAACCCGCATCCCCTGCATCGGCAGGCAGACTCTCAACCACTGCGCCACCAGGGAAGCCCCAATCTACCTTTTTAACCTCATCTAGACCCTCCTCTTTCCCACTCCCACCAATCACAAGCATTCTAGAATCCACCTGAGGTTTCTGAGCCCAGTGAAAGTCTTGAGAAACGCCTTGGACCCGAAGGCAGGGGTGGGGCTGCCAGCGGCTGCTGTTCTGTTGTGCTCCCTTCGCCTGTCCCCTCAGAAGAGCTGTCTCTGCTTCGCTGTTCTCGGCTGGCCACACCCTCGCTGCTTGCCCTCTGCCCCTCCTCCTCCAGCCCAGCTGTTTACCCCCAACTTCTTCCCTCCTGCAGCCTTCTCTGACTACCAGGAGGACTTGGCCTCTTCCAAGAGGTGTGAGCGGTGTCTGCAATTGAACCTAAGGTCCCTGGGAAACTCAACAGCCACTCACTGCCATGTCCTGGCTCACCACCCAAGCAATGCACTGACAGGGACCGGATGAATGCTTCGGCTGGCAGCCACCGGTATGGTTTCAAGTTCCCACCTGCTGTCATTTTGTCCTACCTGTTTGTCCAGGTGAATGCTGTCTACCTTAGAAGGTAAGATCTTGGAAACAAGAGAGCAGTTCTATGCAATTCCTTCTGTACAGTGCTGAGCTCAGAAACACAAGCAATTAGGTACTTAATAAGTGCTTCCTGGTGGTAGAACACTACAGGAAATCATTTCTTTAATTATGTATTTCTTAGACTTTCTTGGACTTATCTCTTGAACTAGGTGGAAAGTGGGTGGAGTGGGGTTAGAATGGTGGTGATTATTTTTTAAAACTTTCCAGGGCTTGAACTTCTAATTTGCATATGTGTGATTCCCTAGAGGGTCTGATCTGATGCATAATTCTGGAAACATAAAGCATATTTACAAAGCCAGGTCCCCAAATGAGCTGCCATACGCAGATCTGAACAAACGTGAGTGAGATCATCCCATTCTTGGCCTCGAGTTATTGCAGTTCTGCTTTGGAGGCTTGTCCCAAACCAAATAAAACACGAAGGGCAAAGGGTGTTTCCCCATTGCCGTGACCCGCCCCAGATGCTCTAGAGTCTATGCAGCCAGGGCACCTTGCTTTATGCCCGCTTTTTCATTTTTAAATAGAACATTTCTACAATTTAAAGAATTGTTTAAACTTACCCAATTTAAATTTTAAGTGTAACTTGCTTGTTGGGGAGGGATGTGGGTGTATCATTTTATTTGAAGACTAGATAAATTAAAAGAGGTATATAGGATTGGAATCAGAAAAAGCTACAAATTTTTATTTTTTGTTGTCTGTTTTAGTTTAGCCAACCTGACCTTTCTAAGCTTCAGATCTCTTACAATAAGACAGGTGTAATAACATTTTAAAAAACATGTGAGTAGACTATTATACTATCTCTTATAGCTTTAAGTTCTTCCTCACGAGGCATTATCGGAATACCACCCCAACGATTGTCCTGGGCCTCTTTGGTAAGACTTAGGTCTGGGGACTGAGGCCTTCTAATCCTGGCTGGACCCAGTGACTCACTTTGTGATAGGGAGATGGTCGGTTTCCCTGTACAAGTTTCAGAGTAGTGAGATGGGAGCCCTAACAGCAGCTAGGATGCTGTCTGCCACTGTCTGCAACCCAGAGCTACTAAGAAGCAAAAGTTGCTACGTGGATGCAGAATAGAAAGTGACCCCGTGTTGAAAGGACTTGCCCCCAGACTGCATGTCACGGCTAAAAACAAGAGCTCTGGACTTCCTGCCTCATGGTCTAGTGCCCGGGCCAGATGTTTGGTGAGAGAGGAAGTAGAAGGGACCAGCTCCAAAACTCTGTCTGCTTTCGCCAGCTCCCAGTTGGCCTGGCATCCCGGCTACTGTGTGAAGATGGTTTCTACCTGGCTCCATCCATGAATAACCTTCTGGTGAGGACCAGGGACACTGCTGCTCAGAAGTTGGATGTTGGTGGAAGCTCGTGCCATCCCCCTGCTCACACCCCTGTGTGTGTCCCCGAGGCCTGCAACTTCCTGGGCTTGTCCATCAGAGCCAGGCACAGGGTTTGCTGGGAAGGACCCGTTTGAGGGATGGGAAGGGACAGGGCCCCACTTGAGCCTGTTGTGAACAGAGCTGGGATAGGAAATCCAACTGGCAGAGAAGGAGAGAAAGAAGGAGAGCAAGAGGGAGAGGTGTGTGCGTAGTAGAGGGGATGAAAAAGAGAAAAAAGAGGCCAGAAGACAGAAAGTGGGCTCTCTTGTCTCATTCAACTTAATTTTCATTTCAAAATTCTTTTCCTGTCTCTCTGCTCTGGGCTGTCTTGTCCACTCTGCTTCCTGATGTTCTGACTCTCAGCTTTGCTGTGTCTCATCTGCGGTCAGCCTGGCCCTCTGTTTGTTTCCCACTTGATCCAGGCATTTTTTCACTTTTTTTCCTTCTACAGTTTCCAGAACACACTTTAGAGAAAGCACACTTCTCAGGAATTGGGTGAAAAACTCTATTTTTATAAGAACATACTTTTTTCTTCCTCCTAAAAACCCTCTCTTTTTTTTTTTTTTTTATAGTTTTTTGTTTTTTTTTGGCTGCGTTGGCTTTTTGTTGCTACACGCAGGCTTTCTCTAGTTGCGGCGAGCAGGGGGCTACTCTTCGTTGCGGTGCGTGGCCTTCTCATTGTAGTGGCTTCTCTTGTTGCGGAGCATGGGCTCTACGTGCTCGGGCTTCAGTAGTTGTGGCACGGGGGCTCAGTAGCTGTGGCTCGCGGGTTTTAGAGCACAGGCTCACTAGTTGTGGCGCATGGGCTTAGTGGCTCCGTGGCATGTGGGATCTTCCCGGACCAGGGCTTGAACCTGTGTCCCCTGTATTGGCAGGCAGATTCTTAACCACTGCACCACCAGGGATGCCTCTAAA
Source organism: Tursiops truncatus (assembly GCF_011762595.2). Lineage (NCBI taxonomy): Eukaryota > Metazoa > Chordata > Mammalia > Artiodactyla > Delphinidae > Tursiops > Tursiops truncatus. Next base: position 156,189,292 of record NC_047035.1, on the reverse strand, counting down.
AACCCTCTTGATCCCCCTCTGATTTCTCTCAGCCTCACAGTTCATTTCCTCCTACACTGACTTCTTCTTCTTCCTCCTTTCTCCTCACTGTGGGTTGTGTTTTGATAACAGCTTTATTGAGATACAATTCACACATCTTACAATTCGCCCACTTAAAACGTACAACACAGTGGTTTTTAGCATAGTCACAGAATTGCGCACACATCACCGCAAGCCACTGCAGATCATTTCCATCACTCCCCCAAAGAAACCCTGCAGCCACCAGCAGTCACTCCCCACCCCCCTCCCCACCCAGCCCGTGGCAACCAGTATTCTAATTTCTGTCTCTGTGAATTTGCCTATTCTGGACATGCTGTACAAATAGAATCACCATAGAGTATTGTCCTTTGTGACTGGCTTCTTGCACTTAGCCCAGTGTTTCCAAGGTTCATCCCTGTAATAGCATGTGTCAATTCCTTGTTCTTCTTTATTGCTAATACCCGGAGATTTCGTGTGTCCATGTGGCATGGACAAGGCTGGGGCAAGAGTCAGATGTGATGATACGAACATGCGTTGCGAGGAAAAGAATGCAAAGTGATGGATTATTGAAATACAGTGTGGAGCTTTTGCCAGAAATAGTGCTGAAATTATATTAAGGACCATCAAATAACCCTGGCAGAAGATACGACAAACCCTCCAGAATTCGGGAGGGGTCCAGCCTAGAAAATCCTTTCCACGTACATCTCAGTGCTCCCAAACTCCCTCCTCTTGTCCCTTTCTCCCTTTTTCCCTCTAGTCTTTTTGTTCAGAGGAGCAGCATCCCCCCACTTGGAATTGTGTGCCCATGAGGTTGTACCCATACCTGGGAATTTCAGTTCCAGTCTTGGTCAGGAAGGAGGGAAATGATTTCTTTCTTGGGAATTTGGATGGGCTCAAATGAGAAAGATCAATAGATAGGTTGAGTTGGCTTTTTAAAGGAGGAGATAAAAACGGCCCAAGATACTGATAGACAAGAGCTTGGAGACTAATTATCATTGACGTCTGATGTCATAACAAGACCACGTGAGAGCCAGCAGCACAGGAGCAGGGAGTAAATTTTGGTAGGTGTGGGTGGAGGGAATCAAGGAAATGGTGTCTTGAATTTCCTTCATTCTCCTGGCAGAGGTTGGAAAGCTTCCTGCAGCCTCCAGCAGGAAGGCTGTTCTCATACACAGAAACAGCTGGCCACGTTTAAAGTCAAGGAGTTAATAGGAACCGTAAGCTAAGAAAGGAATATAGGAGCAGGACGGGAAAGCTCTCCCCTTGGAAAAATATCTCAAAAATTATATTAATAGTTACAAAATCCATTAAAGGTAAATATCACGAACTTGATTCGTGTGGCTCCAAAACATTAATGCACAAAAAGAGACCATTTTAAAGCTCTGGGATGGCTGGCATTAGGATATTTTGAGGTTGGGTTGGAAAGAAAGCAGAGAAGTCAGGGTATGATTTACCCTGTTCCACTGTCGGGTGATACGCTGCTGTGCACTCTGAAATTCTGAGACTCAAGACCATCCCAGACAGCCTTCATCCATCTGCCATGTTCTCTAAAGGGCCCAAGTGGTGCTGCTTATGCCCCTGGAGTTTTACAGAGTTCACAGAGACAGTTATTCTATTTATAATCTCCTGTGACCCCAGGACCCAGACGTGCCTCCCCAGAGCTGGGCAGGAACAGATGTGCTAACCACCACCACACAGTATTCCGAATTCATTCTCTCACTCAAGTAGGGAACAAACAGGTATTAGTACTACTGCCAGTGTAGTAAGCTGGGTGCTGGGGACAGAGCCATGAATAAAATAATCATGGTCCTGGTTATGAACTGAATGTGCTCACCCTCAGTGTGGTGGTGGGGTCTCTGGGAGGTGATGAGGTCATGAGGGTGGAGCCCTCATGATAGGATTAGTGCCCTTATCAAAGGGACCCCAGAGAGCTCCCTCACCCCTTCCACCATGGGAGGACAACTGTCTATGAAGCGAGAAGACAACTGGCTTTGAAGAAGAAAGTGGGTCCTTACTTGCCACTGAATCTGCATGTGCCTTTAAATTAAAAAAAAATTTTTATACAGTTTTAAAGGTTACTTTCCATTTATAGTTATTACAAAATATTGGTTACATTCCCCGTGTTGTACAACACATCCTTTTGCCTTCCTTATACCCAAGTTTGTACCTTCCAATCCCTCACCCCCTCCCCACTGGTAACCACTAATTTGCTCTCTATCTGTGAGTCTGCTTCTTTTATGTTATATTCACTAGTTTGTTGTATTTTTTAGATTCCACATGTAAGTGATATCATACAGCATTTGTCTTTCTCTGTCTGACTCATTTCACTTAGCATAATATCCTTCAAGTCCATTCATGTCACTGCAAATGGCAAAACTTCATTCTTCTTTTATGGGTGAGTAGTGTTCTATTGTATATATACCACATCTTCTTTATCCATTCATTTGTTTATGGACACTTAGGTTGCCTGGCAATTGTAAATAATGCTGCTATGAACATTGGGGTGCATGTATCTTTTTGAATTAGAGTTTTTGTGTTTTTTGGATAGATACCCAGGATTGGCATTTCTGGGTCATATGGTAGTTCTATTTTTAGTTTTTTGAGAAACTTCCATACTGTTTTCCACAGTGGCTGCTCCAATTTACATTCCCACCAACAGAGTACAAGTGTTCCCTTTTCTCCACATCCTCGCCAACATTTGTTATTTGTGTTCTTTTTGGTGATAGCCATCCTGACAGGTGTGAGGTAATATCTTGTGGTTTTGATTTGCATTTCCCTGATGATTAGAGATGTTGAGCATCTTTTCATGTGCCTGTTGGCCATCTGTATTTCCTGTTTGGAAAAATGTCTGTTCAGTTCTTCTGCCCATTTTTTAATCAAGTTTTTTGTTTTTTGATGTTGAGTTGCATGAGCTGTTTATAGATGTTGGATATTAATTCCTTATTGATCATATCATTTGCAAATATTTTCTCCCACTCAGTAGGTTGTCTTTTCATTTTGTTGATGGTTCCTTTGCTGTGCAGAAACGTTAAAGTCTAATTAGGTCCCATTTGTTTATTTTTGCTTTTATTTCCTTTAGGAGATAGATCCAAAAAAACATTGCCTTGATTTATGTCAAAGAGTGTTCTGCCTATGTTTTCCTCTAGGAGTTTGATAGTATCTGGCCTTACACTTATGTCTTTTATCCACTCTGAGTTTATTTTTGTATATGGTGTTATAAAATGATCTAATTTATTCTTTTAGATGTAGCTGTCCAGTTTTCCCAGCACCACTTATTGAAGAGACTATCTTTTCTCCATTGTATATTCTTGCTTCCTTTGTTGTAGATTAATTGACCATAAGTGTGTGAGTTTATTTCTGGCCTCTCTACTCTGTCGCCCTGATCTATGTGTCTGTGTTTGTGCCAGCACCATATTGTTTTTATTACTGTAGCTTTATAGTATAGTCTGATGTCAGGGAGTGTGTGAATCTGAAAATGCCTTGATCTTGGATTTCCCAGCCTCCAGAACTGTGAGAAATAAATGTCTGTTGTTTATAAGACCCCCAGTTTATGGTGGTCTGTTACAGCAGCCCGCATGAACTAAGACAAGTGTACTCATGCAGCTTTGAGTGAGTGGAAGCAACAGGCATTAAACATGTCTTTAGCTATAACTGCAGGAAGGGCTATGAAGACGCTAAAAGTGAGGGTGTATTGCAGGGGACACTCCCTGAATTGGAAAATTGCTTTTCCCCTGTGCTGAGCCAGACTGTGTTTCTGGGTCAGCTTCCTGCTGCCTGGGTCTTTCTTCCTTTACAATGAGTTCCCAGCCCTCTTGCAAATGAACTTCTCTCAGGCCACCCCAACATTTTCCGAAACTTGCCTAGGTATATCCCACCACAGAACATGGTTACAGTCTAAACTCAAGCTGAGGTCCCTATCGTGTATGTGAACTTTAAAAGTCTTCTGTTTCTTTTTTTAAAATGGTGGTTAAAAAAAATGCATGACATGAAAGTTACCATCTTAACCATTTTTACATGTAGGTTCAGTAGCATTAAGTACCTTCATATCGTTGTTCAACTATCACCACCATCCATCTCCAGAACTTTTCCATCTTTCTGAGTGGAAACTCTGTGCCCATTAAACAAAACTCCATACTTCCCTTTCCCCCAGCCTCTGGCAACACCATTCTACTGTCTGTCTCTATGCATTTGACTATGCTAAGAACCTCATATAGTGAAATCATATAGTATTTGTCTTTTCATGTCTGGCTTATTTCACTTAGCATAATGTTTTCAAGGTTCATCCATGTTGTAGCATGTGTCAGAAGTGTGTGTGTGTGTGTTTAATTCTAAGTATTATTGATGCCCCATTCCCACTATGTTGTCAGGGTCCCCTGACATGGTTTTGGATAGGGACACGGATACTGAGCAAAATTTAATAAAGGAGCTATTTATAAGGGTGTGGGTTTAAGGAAACCAACAAGGCGTGGTGAAGCACCCCCCCCCCCAACAGAGCTAACAACCACTGGGGGCTGTTACCACTCCAAGGCCTGAAGGGCAATGGGGGTAATGATTACCAGAACCTGGAGAGACTATTGTAGCTGGAGACAGGGCCACCAGTCAGGAGCTGAAGACTTGGGGAGAAGGGAGAAGAGACCCCCACTTCCCTCATCCCCCACCCCCCAATCTTCTTCCTGTGCTTTACACTACCCAACCCAACCAGGAGCCAGAGGGTAAGACTGGCTTTCCCAGGCACAGAGCATGGGGGGCAAGGATGGAGACTGGACCTAGAGGAGCAAACAGTATATCCAGCCTACCACCTTCTACAAGGAGTTAAGTGTGGGGTGAAAGGGGAGGCAAGATGAGAAGCTAGCAACACGAGTGGGCTGAGTTCCTCTAAAAGAGAAAGGGTGTGGGAGATACTCAGAGGGGAAAACAGTCTGAAAGGAGAGAGAAACAGCCAGAGGGAGAAAATGAAGAGAAAGTAGAGAGATTTGACAGTTCCAATGAGAGACACTGGGAAGAAACCTTAGGAAGAAGAGATGTCCAAAGGGGATTTACTGTGTGAAGACCTAAAACTCCCCTTTCAGTGTTTCAAGGGACCTTTAGTAAAGATCACTTTATTTTCAAGGCTTTTGTAGAATTTTGAATGTGACACTAAGTTGGACCAGAGTTAGGAACAGGGAAGACCAGTTATACTTGGCATGGAAGGCAGAATAACGGGCCCCAAAAATGTCTGCATCCCAATCCCCAGAGCCCATGAATATGTTAGGTCATGGAAATGGGAATTGTTTGCAGATAGAATTAAGGTTGCTAATCAGCTGACTTTGAAATAAGAAGATTATCCTGGGTGGGGCCAGTGTAATCATGAGATCTTAACTGGGGAAGAGGGAGGCAGAGGAGTCAGTGTCAGAGTGACATGATGTGAGAAAGAATTGATTGGCCATCACTGGCTTTGAAGATGGAAGGAAGCCACAAGCCAGGGAAGTGGCAGCCTCTGGCAGCTGGAAAAGCCCTTCCAACAACCTGACCTCCAGAACTTACGATAGTATATTTGTGCTATTTAAGCCACTGTGTTTGTGGTAATTTGTTACAGCAGCAATAGGAAACGAATACACTTGGGTTTTATGGGTGTGGAGTATAGGTAGCTAAATTTTGGATTGAAAATGTGAAGCTGCTTATAATTACCGTAAATACTGTATGTAAATTTATAGCTATGAATTTTACTGATAAGAGCTTTGATTAAACTCCTTAACTTCCTCACACTAGGTGAAAACACGCTAGCTAAAGTAGGACTTGTCCTTTATACTTGCTTTCAGTGCTGTAGTAGTTGCATGGTTCTTTTAATCTTGGTTCTTGTGTAGCTGCTCTCATCCTGATTCCTTGATCAGTGGAGTGTCTGGATTCTCAGTTTGTGGCTTCCTTGGTCTCCTTTGAGAGACCAGTGGTGTGCCCACTTCTGAGCCCCCACAGTCTGTTTTTAGGGTTCTCCATACAGGTGGTTTAATGTCCAATCCGTCATGAAAAGGTTTTGCTCTTCTTTGTAGCCTCCTTGTTGCTGGCATGAGCTTTCACTTCCATCTTGTTGGACACACAAACACAGCAGACTTGTGGTGGGAAGGTTTAAAAGACCAGCTTTCTGGTGATGACAATACCCACAGAATAAACCCTCCACTCTCAGGCACCTGCACCAGATAAGCTTCTCTATGTCAGCATTTCCACAGCTGAAAGAGGTACTTTCAGGCATTGCTGGCAAGAGTTCAAAGCAGCTTAATGACTAAGGAGGAGGACTTAGCACTATTTAATAAACCAACATCAATGGATCTCACCGAATTGAAATCAGGGTGTCAGCAGGGCTGCATTCTCTTTGATCCAGCAATTCAGCTTAGATTAATTTATTCTGAAGAAACAACCCCCAAAATGAAAAACAACGTATGAAAAAGGTTATTGATTGTGGAATTTCTTATAATAGCAAAACATTGAAAGCACAACCAAAGTTCTTGTCCATAAAAGACTGGTTGAATCCATCAAGGAACAGTCAAGTCATGGAATATTATACAGCCATAAAAAAGAATGACTGAATCACTACGAACTGATGTGTGAGGATTTCCAAGCTATATTATTAAGTGAAAAAAGCAATGTGGAAAAGAATATATAAAGCCCATTACCATTTGTGTAAAAAAAGGTTGCAGGGGGATGAGAATGTGTGTGTGTGCGTGCATGCTTGTTTTCACAAGAATCACAGGAAAGGTAAACCAGAAATAAATGAAAATGATTACCTGTAGGGTGTAGGTGTGAATGGAGTGGAAGGAATACAGATGAGGGTGATAGTTTTCACTTCTCTGAGTGTTCCTTTTAGGCAGTTTGGAATTCTGAATCATGTAAACGTTTTAAGTATTAAAAAATTACATTAAATCTAAGAGGAGTTAAAAAAAAAAAGAAACCTTGAAGTTGAATGCAAACAGAAACAAAGGAATGTATGTGGTTAGCAAATTGATGGCATAACAACACAGAAATAAGAACTACATGTAGTTTTTTTTTGTTTTGTTTTTTGTTTTTTTGCGGTACGCGGGCCTCTCACTGCTGTGGCCTCTCCCGTTGCGGAGCACAGGCTCCGGACGCGCAGGCTCAGCGGCCATGGCTCACAGGCCCAGCCGCTCCGCGGCATGTGGGATCCTCCCGGACCGTGGCACGAACCCACGTCCCCTACACCGGCAGGCAGACTCTCAACCACTGCAGGGAAGCCATACATGTAGCTTTTAAACCCTGTGGTTTTGACTAGTGGGATATATTCTAAGGGGAAAAAATCGGCAGGAGGCTTATGAATTAGGCTAGTAATTGAGACTAATATTAGGGTCATCGTGCAAACCTCTCTTGTGTATGTTGTAGGATACAGCAAATGAGTCAATATATTAATTGTGTGTGGGTGACCTAAGGCCCTCACTGTAGCAGGGGGGAGGTAATATAGAATGGAGGTAAATACGGAATGGTAATATGATCCTGCAATGAGAAGTGGGGTATCAGAATGAATTCATGATGTTCCAGTTCTATCCACTGTTAAAGACAAAGTGGGACATTAGTTAAAGCTGTGAAAACATATTTTATTCAGTAACTAGTGACAGTAGGGAAAAGAGCTGAGCTCTGTTCTGATTTGCACAGAGTGACTGGGTGTTTTAACGGGAGAAGGAAGGAGTCAGGAGCGGGACAGAGCAGGGCTCAAGTAAGTGATTACCCTGGGTCGGTCAGTGTAGATGTGATTAGGTCAGCTGTGTCTGTTAGCTGGCAATCACGGAAGTGAGAATTCTTCACCCCACAGAGATTAGGAAACAGAGGTACCTATACTTCTTGATGATTACATTTCAAAGGAATGGCTGTTAGGACCTTGAAAATGACACTCTTGGGTTGTAGGAGATACACATCTCAAAGGGACAGAGTAAAGATTCACAACTGTAGGCAAGTTTTAGTGAATGCACTAAGAAAGGCTGGTGAGGGGCCTGTCCTCAGGTGTTGGCTGGAACAAACAGTAAATTCTCCTGGCACTGTTGAGTTTTCCAGGCAGGTGTTGAAGGGAGGGGCTGGGGTCATCCTACGGACATGGCCTTATGCTGTTTGAAGCCATGCTAGAGTTTAGTTGTCTCTTGGTGCAGAGGTTTGGATGGAGTTGTTACATGCAGTTCTCACCATTGAACGTGCCTTGAAGCAGTGACACCCCAGGACCAATAGACACAGTAGTACTCAGATCTTGGTTTCTAAATACCATTTCCCTCTAAAAGGAACACGCCTCCTTGAATAAATTGTCTGACTATGAATCAGGGACAGGGAAGCTATAATGTGTTTGGAATGTCTTCTTGTGCCAGAAATCAATGGGTGGGACCAGCTACATAATTTGCAGGGCCCAGTGCAAAATGAAAATGCAGGGCCTCTTGTTGAAAAACTACTAAGAATGTCAAGAGAGAACCACATAGAAGGCTTTGTAAGAGCAGGGTCACAGGCCCACGAAGCCGGCCCTATTAATGGAAGATGTGTTAAAAGTTCAGAAGAGCCAGCTTGAAGGGGCTCTTGCTGGTGAATTTTGGGACAATTTGAGCACAAAAAAAAAAGAATAGTAATAACAGTGGATTATAAAACACAGAATTAAAGAAGAACCAATTTTGACTTCCCTGGTGGCGCAGTGGTTAAGAATCCACCTGCCAACGCAGGGAACACCGGTTCAAGACGTGGTTCGGGAAGATCCCACATGCCACGGAGCAACTAAGCCCATGTGCCACAACTACTGAAGCCTGCACTCTAGAACCTGTGCTCCACAACAAGAGAAGCCACCACAATGAGAAGCCCGCACACTGCAAGGAAGAGTAGCTCCCGCTCGCCGCAACGAGAGAAAGCCCACGTGCAGCAACGAAGACCCAACAAAGCCAAATAAATAAATGAAAGAAAGAAAGAAAGAAATTTATTTAAAAAAAGCACCATGAATTTATAGTGATACTGAAAATGAGTATCACTATACTCCCTTGCACAGAAGGGAAAACTTTATGAGGAATGCCAGCCAATAAATGTAGACAGAATAATATAATTAGAAAATTTACCATTTTTACCACCACCAATGTAATAATGATACTAAAACATTGGGTTAAAGATTGTTGGGAAACAGGATATTCACACAATTTATGAAGTCTCCCCTTATCACCCAATAGATTACTTATTAATTACAAGTGGGAAAAGATGCCTCTGTGATAGAGAGCTCTGAGAGAGCTCTTACCCAAGTGATCAGCTTAGCATGAGTGATAATGAGACAATGTTATCATGCATCTCTCAATGTGATGCAATGAAAAGTACATGTGTAGTATTTTGCTCAAAATGTTTAACCTGAATCTAAGCATGAAGAAACAAACAAATATGGACTGTGGGACATTCTACAAGGCAACTGGCCTAAGCCCTTAAAAAAAAATGTCATGAAAGAAAAGAAAATCAGGGGGAGCTGTTGTAGATAAAAGGAGGGTAAAGAGACTTGAGAACCAAGTGAATTGTATGACCATTGATTGTCCTAGATTGAAAAAGAGCTATGGGAGACATTTAGGGCACAACTCTGGAAATTGGGATTTTGGACTGTAGATAATACTATTGTATCAATGTGAAATTTCTTGAGTGTGATGATGGTGTTGGTTATGGAGGAGAATGTTTTTATTTTTAGAAGATACATGCAAAAGACTTAATGCCCCAGTGTCTGCAACTTATTTGCAAACAAAAGGGAGAGAGAAAGGGAAAGGGAAAGAGGAAGGGGGAGTGGGAGGGGGAAGAGGGAGAGAGAGGGCAAAGGTGACAAAATGCTAATGACTGTTTGAATCTGGGTGATGAGTAAACAGCTATTCTTATACTATTCTTTCCCTTGGCTATAGGAGAGATACTTTTAAAATAAAAACTTGGGGGAAAAAGTTTTCCTAGCTAAAGTCATGTCTCAAGGAGGAACACGGTAGCATATCAAGGGCAGAAAGACTCTCTAGGTTGGTTTGCAGGACCCTGAGGCAGCAGACGTGCCACCTGGTACTTCAGCATCATTCATGTGCCTCCCAGTCTGTGTGCCCAGCATAGTCATGGTGAGCAGAGCAGAGCTGACAGCAGACAGTGGTGTGAGATGGGCACCTGTTCCCAGTGCGGGCTAACAAGAGCCAGGACCAGACCGGTAGACCAGCTAGTCAAGGGCTGAGGTTCCTTCTGTGCCGTGAGAAAGCAGGAAGTCTAGTGCCAGTTCAGGCTCGGACAACTTCTTTGGGTCTTATTGGAAAACTGGGGAGAATATACCCTCTTACTTATGCAACAGAGATCAAATAAGATCTTGTACGAGGCAAAACAGTCTTCATAGATTTTCTTATTATCTTATTTTCTAGATTATCTCATTTTATTTTATAGATTTTAATTCTGGAAATATAGATAGCTTTTTGTCACATATGAGCCGTTACAGATGTACTTGCTGTTGGTAGTTCTATTACAGTTTGTGTCCTATATGTACAGAATTTATGATCTTTCTATTTTATACAATTCCCACCAAAAAAAGAAAAAAAGAAGCAGTGCATCTAGAAGGGTCTCTGCTGCATTACTGAGTCCTCCTAACTATTCAGGAGTCAGAAGCAGAGGACTTCTTTTCTGACTGGGGTTCATTGAGAACAGATTGCAAATTTCAAACTTGTTTTTCTTTCACTACCAGTATCCTTTCAGGACTGAGTGCAGTAGGACACATGTCACATCATGACATGCTTTCCAGGTGAATCAGCCTAATGGACAGTAAGGAATATTCCTGAAAGCCATTCCTGCACCAGGGTGGCTAGCAACAAGTGTACACCCAAGTGACTGTGAACCACATGGATATATCCCGCCAAACCCAATAAAATGCATCCCTAACTCAACTTCCCTTTGGCTAGAGTCCAAAATGCCATAGCCATTCCAGTGGTATCTGTGCAAGGGGAAGGAGGATGGAGAGAAAATCCAAGAGGAAAGAGACAATGGTTTTAATTGATTATAGTTGAAATATCTTACTTTAGGCTTCCCTGGTGGCGCAGTAGTTGAAGGTCCGCCTGCCGATGCAGGGGACACGGGTTCGTGCCCCGGTTCGGGAAGATCCCACATGCTGTGGAGCGGCTGGGCCTGTGAGCCATGGCCGCTGAGCCTGCGCGTCCGGAGCCTGTGCTCCACAACGGGAGAGGCCACAACAGTGAGAGGCCCACGTACCGGAAAATAAAAAAAAAATCTTACTTTAAAAAAAAAGGAGAGAAAAGGAGAGGCAGAGACAGGGAGAGGGACAGACAGGGAGAATCTCTTAGTGTTACGTTAAACAGGAAATGGAGAGGTCCACTGGGCAGTCAGAAATGTGGGTTTGAAGAGATGATGGATGGTAATGTAGAGATTAGGGATGTCATTTCACAATCATAGCTGCATGGGTGGATGAATCCCCCCAAATGGAAGAAAAGAGGACAGAGGACAGAATCTTGGGTAATGCCTATATTTCATTGTGCGGTAGGGGAGATGGCTATAAAATGAGATGGCTATAAAATTTTAGACCAAAACACTGATTACAGCCCGGATATGAAGAATGAACCCAATCAGGTCGATCTGGGTTTTTGTCATTCATAACAGAAAGATTTTTGATAATACATACATTTAAATATTTAAAACCAGCTATAAACCTATGTTTATAGCTCTTATACAATTATAAAATCAAAACATATTAAGTACTAACAAAACTACAAAACTCATAAAAATAGAAATTGGCATTCGGTTTGACAGACGGTACTGCTTTGCTGAAATAAAATCACTGCTACTGACGTTAATAGTAGAAAATCTATTTATGTGGTTGAGATTTCACTTGCTGGTTTGGTCATTTTGATTTTGAGTGTATTTCCCATCATTTGAGTAATTGTCATGATCTCTGGTGATATTTTTCCTTGTGGACAGAATTTATTTTATATCCCCTATCCATTATTTAGAAGAGACCGTCTAATGGTGCATCTCAAATATGACGGCAAAAATATCAGTTAACAAAGTTTATTCACAGATTGTTCACTGTACCCACTAATGATCTGTTGTAAGCTGGTGTGTGTTTTCATCATGGACTTCTTACTCTAAATCACTTGCCATGTGAGCATGGAGCTGAGCTCTGGGACACACTCTTGAGTTCTGTATGCTTACACCATCATGTGTATTTTGATGACTTAATTCTCCCACCATTTTTCCCCAATCAAACTACTACAATACTTTCATCTCTATAGCATGCCTTCCGATGGCCTACAAATACTTCACCATATAAAGAAAAGAACTGAAAAATATATAATCAACTAAAATTGCATGGTGGAGGGAAGCAAGGGAGGGGGGAGAAAGGAGAGAGATACTAATTCACCATTGCTCAAAATAAGGTGTTAATACTGTCAAAAGAATGTTCACACCAACCTTTCCACGTCAAAGCCTTTATGGGAGTCAGTGTACCAGAAGCATGGGAGTAGGAGTTAGACAACTCTGAATCTGGTGATGGTCTTACCAGCTTTGACACTGGTAAGTTACTCAATCACTTGGTTTTCTCATCTGTAGAGAAGTGTTATGATGATTAAATGAGGTCATGTAACTAAAATGCCTCAAACTGCCTGATCCACAGTTGGTGTTCAATGATAGTAGTTATTATCAGTTTTTGACACTTAGCAGGGCTAGGATAAATGTGGAACTTAAAATGCTGGTAGATTAGGTAAGTAAGGCTCAGAGGTCTGATAGGTCTGGACCCACCAAGCTAAGGGCGGGCGTTGGCTCTTAGGACTATTTAGAGTCTGTATCCAGGTTATTGCTGGTTCTAAATGTTTACGATGTGATGTCCTGCTGTGTTTGTGTCAAGTTAGTGCACCTGTCCCCCAACTGTCCAAAAACCCAGTGTCACTTACTCATCACATCTTTGTGTAAATTTCATTATCAATTTGGGGAAAGGCTTTGGTACACAGTCCATTCCTGGGGGTTAAAATGATTATTTCCTTCATCTTTGAGGATGATAATTCTTTCGGTTTTCTTTGGAGCTTCTCCTTTTAGTCTTTCTTAAAGAACTAATTTCTGTTCTTTTTCATTGCTGTTGTTAGTATGAAGAATTCAGTCCTAATCACTGCAGGAGCAGAGGTTACGTTCAAGCAGACCTGGTTCCATCCTGGCTGTCACTTAGCTATTGCCTGATCTTTTTGAGCATGAGTTTCCCCTGCTGGCAGATGAGGAGCAATAATGCTCACCTCCTGGGTTGTTAGGAGGATTAAATGAGAAATGGCTCTGAAACCCTGGACATATCATCACTGTTCACATCTTCCCAGCTTCTCCCACCCCAGTTAAAGAGCTCTTTGCAAGATTAGCAGTTCTTTGGCATACAAAAAAAGTATTTAGTTCCTGTTTGGAAAATATTAAAAACTATAGCACCAGGCTGAGTCTTAACCACACTTGAGAAAAGTTGGAGAGGAGTTTTAAATTGGAAGCTTACTTTATTCAGGATGAAGAAATACTGAAATCAAGGGGGAAAAAATCTGCTGTTAACTTAAATACATGATTATTATCATAATTTCTTTTTTTTTTTAACTGAGAAGTACAGCTAAAACACAAATGATTTCCAAAGATTATCTGCAAATGCATTTAGTGCGAGGCAGTGTGGTGCAGAGGTGGTGCTGATGACCTCTGCTAATGAGCTCTACAGTATCTGCAAGTCACCCCCTCTCTCTCGCCTCAGTTTCCTCACCATAAAATGGGGTGATTGTGCTTAACCGGGGGAGGGGAGGGAGGTTGAGGGGATGTGTGAGATGCTTCTGCTCTCACAGTGGTGATAGATATATGGTAGCCATCTTCCCAGAGGGCCCCCAATGACCCCTAATTCTGCGGTTCCCACCGCTGTAGACCCCTCCTCCCCAATATTGCATCAAGGTTGGTCTGTGTGACCCATAGAAGTCTTCAAAAGTGAGGGCCAGCCATTCGAGATAAGGTTAGAAAAGGCACCGCAGCTTCCGTCTTGGGCTCCTTCTCCCACACCTCCCCCTCCCTTTCTCTCTGTTTCTCTCTCCCTCTCCTGCTCCTTTTCTCTGTCTCTCTCTCTCTCACCATTTGCTCTGTGGAAAGCCCTGCTGTGAGCAGCCCTGTGGAGAGGCCACATGATGAGGAACTGAAGCCTTCTGCAAACCAGCCAGATGCGTGAAGTTGGAAGCCAGCCCTCCAGACCCAGTCAGGTCTCAGAGGACTGCAGCCCCAGCTCATACCTTGACGGCAGGCTCGTGAGAGACCCTGAGCCTGGACCATCCAGCTAAGCTGCTCCCAGATTCTTGACCTACAGAAACTGTGAGATAATAAATGGTTATTGTTTTAGGATGCTAAGTTGGGAATAATTTGTTTTGCAGCAATTGATAACTAATACAGGATGCTACTGGCTTTTAATTAGCAGAGTCAGGATGCTAAACATCCTGCAGTCTGTGGGACAGTCCTGCTCCCCAAATTCATGCATTGGAACCTAATCCCCAATGTGATGGTATTTGGAGGTGGGGCCTTTGGAAGGTGATTAGCTCATGAGGGTGGAGCCCTCCATAAGTGGAATTAGTGCCCTTAAAAAGGGACCCCAGAGAGCTCCCTCACTCCTGCCATGTGAGGACACAGGGAGAAGACAGCTGTCTATGAACCAGGAAGTTGGCTCTCACCAGACACTGAATCTGCCAGTGCCTTGATCTTGGACTTCCCAGCCTCCATAGCTGTGAGAAATAATTGTTTAGTGTTTAAGTCACACAGTCTATGGTATTTTTGTTAAAGCAACATTAATGGACTTAGACATACCCCCACTGTGGAGATCAGACCTCTCCCAACATTGGCACGATCTCTCCCAGCTTGAAATATGTATGATTGTCTTTTGCAAGTTAAAAGCATAAGGTCAAAAACAAAAGGTGTCCATAAATTGCTGTCTAATTCTACGCACATTGAAATGCAGGTATCCAATAGCCCAGTGATTCTTCTTTGAATCTGTCCTGCAGAAATCCTGGCAGATGTGCACAAAATTATGTACAAGGATGTCTCTTGCCCCTTTGTTTGCAATACCCAGACACTGCCAATAACCTAAATGTCCACCAATAGAAGATTAGTCAAATAAGTTGTAGTACATCCGAAATATTACACAACTCCTAACAAAAATGAAGTCAGTCTATATATAACGGCATAAAATGAACTCTAAAGTGTATTGTTAAATGAAAATCTAAATCACAGAATAATATAAATGGTATACTGTTCAGGTTTTAAAAACAGTATGCTGTGTGTGTGTGCACATGTATGTAAATGCATGTAAATAGATAAGATATGGACTGATTCACCTCAAACTCTTATCAGTAAATTTCTATGCGGGAAGGAGCTGTGTGAAGTGGAACTTTGACTTTTGTTCTCCAAAACACTGTTCTGTTTGAATTTTTTACAAAAAACATTAGTTTTGTGATTATAGAATGTTCTAGATTATTATATTCAGTGATATTGGTAATGTCCTGTGTACTTTGGGTGCCACTGAGGTTGGCAGTGTAACAGGAATGGGGACGTTGCCATGGAGCGTATTTCACATCTCAGCCCCCTCAGCCCTGTGAACTCCGCAGTCCCCAAAGGACCCATCACCAGCTGGTCTGGAAACATTGGAAGCCGCTCCAAGTCCAGAGATGGAATTGGGGACACTTAAACTCAGAACATCCTGGAAACCCTCAGTTTCCCTTTGGCTCCTATAAAATGGAAGCTGTGCTTCCTCCATCATTTCCGATTTCAAAGCGGAGTCAAAGATCTCAAGTAAGGAGTATGACTTTACATAGGTTGGACTGGAATGCATCTACTCCTTTGCTCCCAGTACACCTCCCCTTATTCATTGACTGGCTGCATTCTTACCTCTGTAGGTCTTTGCCAGATAAAACACATGCTAATAGAGTAGACTTCACTCATTATCAACAAATGAAAGCTTGGTGTTATGTATCCAAAATCCAAAAAGGTACAAACAATGAGATGAAAATGAGAGTAATAAATATGACTAAGGAAACTGAAAGTTTGATTTATCTGTGAAGATAAAACAGTAAAGATAAACAGTACAGGGACTTCCCTGGCAGTCCAGCAGTTAAGACTCTGTGCTCCCAATGCAGCGGGTGCAGGTTCAATCCCTGGTCAGGGAACTAAGAGCCCGCATGCCATGTGGTGTGGCCAAAAAGTAAAGAAAAACAAAAATAAACAGTACAGACATCTTAGCCAATGACAAATAAGATCCAAAGACAAGAGATAGGGAAACAACAAAATAAAAAAAAAAAGAGAGAGAGAAAAGAAGTACAGTTTTAAAGGCTTGGTTGATCATTGCTTGACCACCACCACCACCACCACCAATTTATTTATTTATGGCTGCATTGGGTCTTTGTTGCCGCACGCGGGCTTTCTCTAGCTGCGGCAAGTGGGGGCTACTATTCATTGCGGTGCGCGGGTTCTCATTGTGGTGGCTTCTTGTTTTGGAGCACGGGCTCTAGGTGCACAGGCTTCAGTAGTTATGGCACCCGGGCTCAGTAGTTGTGGCTCGTGGGCTCTAGAGCTCAGGCTCAGTAGTTGTGGCACATGGGCTTAGTTGCTCCACGGCATGTGGGATCTTTCCCGACTAGGGATTGAACCCGTGTTCTCTGTGTTGGCAGGCGGATTCTTAACCACTGTGCCACCAGGGAAGTCCCTTGACCACCATCATAGGAAAATAGAAAATCGCATAGTCTGGTTGAACAAAAACTCAAAGGACTCCCCAGATGCCCTTTTCCCCGGGGTTTGTTACAAAGAATACTTGTTCAAGACCTGTAGAGTCAGAGATGTTGTTTTTCCCCACAATCCACAAACCCCTTACTCAGGACAGGAAATGTACATTCAGTGAATGCCTATGTCAAAAACACAATAAAAGCATGGGAAAACCTTACTTTTTTCCTTTGTATGGAATTAAATTGTTGGAAGGAAGCCAAGGAAATGACACATCTCACCTCTGTTTCTGGCTAAACAACCATTTAATCATTGATAGTTCTTAATCAAATTGGGGTCTTAGATACTGTAGGTTAATGAATTTATTTTCCAGCAACCAATTTTGATTTTTTCGTATTTCCATGAGGAAATGAGATATGGTACCTTAATGTAGATTATAAATCTATACTACTTTTTAAATTAAAACTAGTGGAAAATTATCCTTTGTACCATCTGCCTGAGTAATAGTTTGGTTACTTGCATGTACAGGTTTGTGTTGATTTTTAATATCTTTATTTAAGTAACTTCTCTCCAACCAAGTCAAAGCAGAGAATAAATCTTTTATTCCCTTCATGTTTTTCTGAATATACTTGACTTTTCACTTCACCTCACAGAGTCTTAGTTTCCTCATCTGTACAAGTAAGAAAGTGGTCAATAAAAGGCTGTAAAGTGTAAACTGTATTAAGGAAAAATTTGGTGGGAAAGGAAATGTGATATTAAAGGGGGAAAGAAACCATATAAAATGCCATCTGTTAAAAAAGAGGTTGTTCAAATATTTTAAAATATGACGATAGTGGGTTATAACAAATCACCATGCTTCATAGATTCCATTAGATTTATTTAGAAGAATCATATAACAGTTTCATTTGAAAATATTCGTCTTTACACTGTATTAGAAAACTCATTCTTGTAGCTATTTAGACTTAAGATAACATTTTTAATATGCCAACTTAAAAAGGTACAGGGAGAGTGTATAATCTTTCAAAATACTTTTAGGAAGAAAAAAGGAAAAAAACACATTGATTTAGGGATGGGCAGAACAAAGAGGACTAAGAAAGAATAGTCAGAGAGAAAGAAAAAAACTCAGTGAGCACGTTCACAAAATTCAAAGGAGGAGAGACTTTGGAGGAGAGAGTTTGTTCTAGGCCTCAGAGAGCTGGAGCAAGGCAAGTGCCACGAGATAATCTACTGAGGCTTCAGTTCATGAGAACACAGATCCCTGGGAGACAGTTCACCCTTCCCCTGCCCAAGGGGGCTTTTGAGTTTGGAGATCAAGGATTTCCTTGTCCCCTGAGGGGCTCACAAGGAGTTGAATTCTTTGAGAGCAGAGGAAGCGCTCCAAGGATACTGCAAAATTGAGAATGGACTGTTTAGTGAGGACGGTGTCCTAAGGGATTGGGAATGAGTTGAAGCCCGTGGACTCTCAGAGCAGTGGGGCCCAAGGCCTTCCCCCTTAGGAACCCGGGGCATGGGGCAGGGGCAGTGTCCACCTAGGGGGGAACGAGGTTATCTAGTCTAGACAGCACCCCCTGTGCCCGGCTTAGAACAGAAGCAGGGGAGCTATTCATCCCCGATGGAAGCATAGGGGATGGACAAGAAGCAGGTCACTCCAGACTCTTGGGAACCAAAGATCCCACCCCCAGTGTTGTGTGCTGTCTAAAACCCTTTGGAATCTTGCATGACCCAGATCCCAGGAAGGGAACCCCAATAATGGCAGAGATTGGATTTCTTCCCTACCTAGTGGGAAAGGGAGCTTAGAAACAGATTAATTTTTAGAGGGGGAAACATATAAATAGAACATTTCTTTAAGTCTGTGTGTTGTTGCATATTCAAAGCCACTCCATAAGGACTGAAAAGTATTTGGTTGCATCTGACAGCTAGGAGGTAGGTCATAGGTGCAGTTTCAGCAGAGTGTGGGGCAAGATCTAGATTTTATGGAAGGAGGAATGAGTGGGAGGTGAGGAAGTGGAGGAAACACATGCAGACTGCTGTTCCTAGAAACTTGGCTATGAATAGAAAGTGAGATGAAGGGTGCAAGCTTGAGAGGATGCAGAGGAGAGGATTCTGCTGTGAGGCCCCGACAGCAGCTTCGGAACATCATTCTAGCTGACTGCGGTCCTCCTGTCCAGCTTCCTCAGGCATCTTTTTGTTATCTCCTTGGTCTTTATAAAGGAATGTATTATCATAATAAAGGTATTTAACAACGAGGTCCTACTGTATAGCCCAGGGAACTATATTCACTATCCTGTGATAAACCATAATGGAAAAGAAAAAGAATGTATATATATGTATAACTGAATCACTTTGCTGTACAGTAGAAATTAATGCAACATTTTAAATCAACTATACTTCAACAAAATAAATTTTAAAAAATTCTAAGGAAAATAGTGGCAGACCAAATTCAATAATAATAATAATAAAAGGTATTTATTGTAAGGTCAAGTGAGCTGCTTCAATAAATGAACTCCCAAGTCTCAGTGGCTTAACACAATAAGGTTTTGTTTCTCATGAAGTCAAAACCCAATTGGGTATTCCTACTGGGACCCAAGCTCATTCGATCCATGTCATCTTCCATGCGTGGCTTCCAGAGTTGCTCTGGAAAGGGAAACTAGAATAGAGAATTGCCTGTGGGAGGTTTCTGTGGGCCACGACTGCAGGAGATGAGCATCACCTCTGCACACTTATAGGAGAGTGCATTTATGTGACCACATGTAACTGCAGAGTGGCTGGAAATGGAATGTGAGTCCATGTAGAGGCAAGGCTGATGAACGTGCACTAGTCTCCACCACGTTATTCACCCACTCACTACTATGACCCACTTAGGCTGTATCTTAGCCTCTCAGGACCCCACCCTCAGGTGAGCCTGGTATCCCGACTAGGGTACTGCTCAGATTCCTGTCTTAACCTATTTCCAGGCTGATACATTTAAGTCTCAGAGTTTCTTATAGAGACAGTAAGGGAATCATCCCTGCTTAGAAGTGAAGTCACAAACCCCGTATTCTTGACTTGGGAAGTATCAGAGGGGAAGGCTTAGGCGTCTGGGGGCGGAAGAGGCAGCAGGACCAAACACCCTCCCTCGAAACATGGGCCTTTCACTTTCCCTTGAGAATCTCTACTGTGATGACCACTGTCACCACCATGGCCACAGATACTTTCTCTATGAACGTCCTACCCCCAATGTAAAAAACCCCGTCTTCACTGAGTTGAGACAAGATGGCATTTTCAAAGAGACTTTACTGCATTCTAAGAGAGGACAAATGGAAATAAACGAAGCTTCACCAGCTCTTCCTCGTGAGCATCCTCGTTAGCCTACCTTTTGCCTCCAGCTGTTATCCTCAGTCTCAGGGAGCTGCAACATTAAACAGTTGCCTCTAAGTGTTTTTGACAAATGGCCCAGGGAAAAGGCTGTTCTCACTGGGTGAGCTCCGAGTCATGTCAAAGACAGCCTTGCAAGTGGAGTCTTCTAGGTCGGCCAGACTGGTCAAATAATGACAATTCTCTGGTAATGAGGTGTTGAAGGAGCTCGGACCCTATTCTCCCCTTTTCAGTGGCTCTCTGGCTGCTGGGTTGTTTTTTTTTTAAGGCTACCATGGAGCTGTAGAGAGGGGATTGAAACAGGAAAAGTTAAAACACCTCAAGAATGTTAAAACATTCTGAGCAGAATTCTGCAATTTTTCTTGATTAAACACTTCCCAGATGGCTGTAAGCCTTGGATTAATTTCCAGAGTTTTGAAAATGCTGATTCTGTCAGTTTTTGCCAATTCTCTCATTGCTCTTTTGGAAGGAAGCATTTTCATAGGTCTTTACCCCACACCATTTCTGCTGACATCACCCTGTATTTATTCTTATTAGCCTCACGATCCTTAGAATGGAAAAGTTCAATCCTATTTGGAGCTGTTACACCCTGCGTCTAGCATATCAACTCCCTCATTCAATCATCCATTCATTCTTTTAAGAAAAAGTTGTCGGGTTCCTGATATTTGTTAAAGCTTTGTGTGTGGTATTGACGATGCAACAGTGAACAAGGCAGACCTACTTCCTGCCTCAATGGAGCTTATATTCCAGCGGGGGCAAAAATTCGGTGCTAGGGTGAGGGGTGTTGAGGATAGGGTGAGAAACGTGTAATAGAAAATAAGACTACAGTGTGATAAGTGCTACGATAAGAACGTACTGGGTTCTGTTGGGGGGCTTGTGGGAGAGGCATCCAACTTGAACTTGTCAGGGAAATCTGAGAAAGTTAAAGAATTCGTCATGGGCTTCCCTGGCGGCGCAGTGGTTGAGAGTCCGCCTGCTGATGCAGGGGACACGGCTTCGTGCCCCGATCCGGGAGGATCCCACATGCCGCGGTGCGGCTGGGCCCGTGAGCCATGGCCGCTGAGCCTGCGCGTCCGGAGCCTGTGCTCCGCAACGGGAGAGGCCACAACAGTGAGAGGCCCGCGTACCGCAAAAAAAAAAAAAAAAAAAAAAAAATGGGCAGAGGACAAATAGTCTACAAAGCAGATGGAGGGGAGATAAAGAGCGGGGAGAAAAATCAGGAGAGGGAGGCATATTGGTTTTTAAATTTAAAAAATTTAATTGTGGTCAAAAACATAAGATTTGTCATCTTAACCATTTCTGAGTGTACATACATTTCAGTAGCGTTAAGTATATTTATATTGTTGTGCAACCAATCTCCAGAACATTTTCATCTTGCAAAACTGAAACTTCATACCAATTAAACAACAGCACCTCCAGCCCCCAGCCCCTGCCAGCCACCATTCTACTTTCCACTTCTGTGGATTTGACTTCTCTAGGTACTTCATATAGGTGGAATCATGCTGTATTTGTGAGTGGCTTATTTCACTTAGCATTATGGCCTCAAGTTTCATCCACTGTAGCATGTTTGGTACATTGTTTTATAACCAAGAAAAGCCACAGGTATTTTCAGGGGGAAACAGTTTTAGAAAAAAGGTGAATATCTGTAGAAAAATTAGAATCACTGAGAAAAACTTTTGCACAAAGGCATTCTGGTAGTTATACCATAAAATTTACAACCAAACTATGTGAAGCGTGAGCGTTACTCTTAAAATGTAGTTTTCATCGCCTTAATTTCTCCCATACATTTGTTTAGTTCCAAAAATATGTTCTTCCCTATGGTAGCAAATATGACATAAACATTCAAATTCATGAGAAATGTGCATTAAAGGTCTATACTCAGCTGTTCTATAAATTAAGTAGAGGTTTAAAAATTCAAGTAACAGTGGCTTAGACAAGATAAAATGTTATTTTCTCTCACATATTATAAAAAACAAAGGAGGCAGGTCCAGGGAAGTATGGTGCCAGTGTCATAAACGTCCTCCTTGGAGACACAATATGGCTGCTGTAGAACTTATCAATGTATTGCTATCTGGACTTCTGGTAGGAAGGAAGGAGATGGGAAAAGAACAGAGTAAGCTGAAGCCTGAATCAATGATTTCTGCATGCTTTTCATAGGCTACTCCAATTGTAAGGAGGGTTGGAAAGTGTGTTGTTTCAACTGGGTATAGTGTTACCCCAACAGTGTACGGAAGGAGGAAGTGGGGAATGAACAGCATGTGATGACCAGCTGTCTTTGACTCAGACCATTTTCAGTGAGCTCTCAGCTAACATCCAACTAAAATTGAGAACACTTTCCCTGTTAATGAACAGCTAATTGATGTCTCAGTGTTATGTAAAACAAATGGACCTATTTAATCAATGACATTTTGCCAGATAAGCAGTGTTTATGGCATGTGGGTACACATATGCTTTTTCATATACTTTTAAACTTCCTATGTTGGAGCATTCTAGCCTCTGGGAAAAAAAAAGTTTATGTTTTCTTTTGAAAAACAGAAAACTCTCATTGGATACATCATTGAGGGTTTCTTTTCTCTTGAAATCAGAAGTTGTCCTGGGGACTTTTGTCTCTGTTTCTGCATTGGTTATATGACTATAGGCATGTGACCCACATGCTTATACTGAAGGGAATCTCAGGGCAATAGCTCATCTCTGTGTGACAATTTTCTGGTCTTCACGCAAGATGGGGACTGTTTCCCTGGCCTCCTGTCAGTATTATGACTTAACACCCAGTGGGCTGCAGAGGGGGAATTTCTTTCTCGATTTCACCATAAAAGTGTGAAGTTCTATAGGCAGGAGCTGCTGGCCAATGGGATTGGGAGCTCTGGCCTTGTACATGGAACTAGATCAGGAGCTGGAAAGTAAGGAACTTAGGGGCCACCAGGGAATGTGTCAGCTCCTCAGGGTTAGAGTTTAGATATTGTAAGAGAGGGGGTGCAGTAGGGTCTGTGAATCCCAGGAGGAGCTACTTGTGTGGGGTCAGACCCCTCTACTTTGAGAACAACCTTTTTTGATAATAACAATTTATATATGTATTCTTATCATCTGAATTTAGTCATGGCAAAACACCAAGCTCATCTAAATTGAGAGATCTGTCTACAAAATAACAAGCCTGTGGTCTTAAAAAAATGTTAACGTTACAAAAGGTAAAGAAAGACTAAGGAACTACGTCAGATTAAAGAGACAGATCTGCTAAGTGCAAGGTGTGGTTATGGACTGAATCCTGAGTTAGGGAAAATTTTGCTATGAGACATTATTGAGATCATTGATAAAATTTCAATATGAACTGTATATTCAATAGCACATTGTTTCTTGATTTTGATAATTGTCCTGTGATTATGTTAAAGCATGTTCTTATTCTTAGAAAATTCACATTTAAGTATTTGAAAGTAAAGGAACATGATATTTATACGTTATTCTCAAATGGTTCAAAATGGGTGTGTGTGTGTGTGTGTGTGTGTGTATGCGTGTGACTGATAATGAGAAAATAAATGTAAAATGTTAAAAACAGTGAATTTGAGTGAAGCATATACAAGAGTTCTTTGTACTTTTTTTTTCAAATTTGCTATACATTTGAGATTTTTATCAAAACAAAAAGTTAAAAAACAATCTTTACAGAGGATCTACTCTATGCCAGACATTGTTCTAAGCATTGAGATATAGCAGTTATCAAAAGAAAAATTCTTGTCTTCATGGAGTTTCCATCCAAAATGGGGAGACAGAATAAACTAAATAAGTATACTATATTGCATTTGGATGGTGGTAAGTGAAATGGAGGAAAATAAGCAGGGGAGAAGGATAATAAATTCCAGGGTGAGGTATTTGCGATTTTATGTAGGTGGTGGGTTAGGTATCTCCTTTTGTGCCACTTCAGATCTCTTGTGTGGGATCTCTGACCATCCTAACCCAGGTGCAATCTGGTAGCACCACCTTCACCTTGTCTCCCATTGTGGGGCTGCTCTATTGATGACAAGGTGTGGGACATGTCTCTCAGTGCCCATGGCCACGCATGCATGACCATGGACACTAAATCTCCCCATGGGGACTTCCTTGGTGGTCCAATGGTTGGGACTCTGTGCTTCCATTGCAGGGGGCACAGGTTTGATCCCTGGTAGGGGAACTGAGTTCCTGCATGCTGAAAGGTATGGCCAAAAAAAAAAAAAAAAGTAGGATCTGTATAAAACATCGCCAAAACAATAATTCTATAAAAAAAGAAAGAAAGAAAGAAAGAAAATCTCCTCCTGGAGTTAACCTTTGACCAGTGTGGGACAGGAGCTGATAGCTACATGCTTCCTCCTTTCTGCTCCACCCCAGATGGCTGTAGAAGTCCCATAGGACCAAGTAACAAGTCACCAACTTCATAATGCAACCTTGCATCTTTGTGTTGGCTCTCCCCTCTGCCCTGCTTTCCTCCTTCCTCCCTTCCTATTTTGATCCCTGGGGTCACAATCCCCAACGAAGTACGCATACAAAAGCATCTTTCTCAGATTCTGTTTTCTGTGGGAACCTAAGCTATGACAATGGGTGAGGAAGCCCCCCCACCCCAGCCCCGCTGAGAAGGTATCTTTTTTTAAATAGGAATTTATTGAGCATTTAAAACAATCCAATGAGATAGGTTCTGTTATTATCATCTCTCATTTCATTGTTGAGGAACCTGAGGCTTGGGGAGGTGATGTAACTTGTCCAAGATCCTACAGCATAGCAGTGGCAGAACCCAGTTAGCTTGTCTCATGGCTCATGCTCTGAGCCTTTGTGTTGTGCCCCTTCTTTTACCCCATTGTATTTATTAATGCCATTTCAAAAGTTCCAGTGTTTTATCAGCTAAGTCAACAGAAACCTAAGAAAGAGTTTTTGTCAATGTGGGGTTCTCGGGTTAAGGGAAAATTAATAATGAGGGTAAGGGCGTTAGTGATAGTAATAAGCTCACTGTGATTAGTCAGGATAGGCTAGACTTGGCTGCACTAACAAATAACTCCAAAATTCCCAGGGCTAAAACTAAGATTTAGTTCTTGCTCATGCTACACTCCTACTGCTGGACGACTGGGGGTTCCACTCTGCATTTGTTGTAAGTCAGGCTGATGGGGCAGCCAGCATCTGGAACATTGCTTTGCTGGTTGTTGTGGCAGAGGGAACGCGTGCTGTGGAGGGTCTCACACCAGCAATCACGTGTTTCACACAGAAGTTACATATGTCACATTCTGTTCACAACTCATTAGCCAGAATGACCCCACTCAACCCAAGGGGGCTAGGAAGCAATCCTACCATATGTCTGGGAGGCAGAGGGCCAGAAATATTTGTTAAGCATCACTAACGACTGTCACACCCACTGAGCAAACCCCAAGTGGAAGTGAAACTCAGGTGCAGAGGCAAGTTCTCCATTGTCAGCATCTTGTCCTCATAAGGAGCATCTTCTCTCAGAGATTAGGGAGACAGAAATCCCTTACATTTGTGTTTTTAAAAAATATATATATTTTAAAAATTGTATTCCAAGTGTTTGGCTTAAAATGCCTTTTTAGATTATTTTTACTATTATTATTTTTTTGAGGAAGGATAGCAAAGCCTCCAATATTAAATACACAAGCTTCCCTGCTGCTGAAACAAGGGACGACATTCTCTTTAACCTCAACATAGTTATGTCTTATTAATAGTTTTATTTGTATATCCTCTATTTAGTCAAAGACACTCACAGTTTATACCCAAATACATAAACAGTGTAGAAGGATTATCACTGGTCATTGTCTATAACATCAGCTACCACTCTGAGTCTGTCTACCAGAGCAAATTTTGTTATATTTTGGCCACTGATGTAATGAAAATGAAAAGAGGGTTTCTGTATCTATTTGCTTCTTGGTCCTAGATCTTGCAACGTTGGAAAAGGTGGATCTTAACATTTTCTTTGTCAAAGAGAGTATATTTGGTATTCTTTGAGAAGTGGCTTTATGCTGGTATCACAATATATATACATCTGTCATTAGCCATTCTTTGAGCTGCATCTTCCCAGTTTCTTGAGGATAATGCCACGTTGGAATCTTTATTGAAGAAAGGTGCTGTGGATCAGCGGTCCCCAACCTTTTTGGCATCAGGGACTGGTTACATGGAAGACAATTTTTCCATGGACGGGGGATGGGGGGGGATGGTTCAAGCAGTAATGTGAGTGAAAGGGAGCGATGGGGAGCGGCAGATGAAGCTTCGCTTGCTCGATGCTCACCTCCTGCTGTGCTGCCCGGTTCCACAGGCCTCGGACCACTACCCGGGGTTGGGGACCCCTGCTGTAGATTATAGACATGGTTCCTCCTTATCAGTGAACCCTCCACTTCATCCTAGAAGGAAATGAAATTGCCCTTGCATGGTTTGCTCTGTTCAAAGCTCTCTTCTTTTGTACTTTTCTCTGCTCCTCAGTACTTTTTCTGGTTCATGTTCCTCCTTTTACTTGGAAATGCATTTTATTTCATAGTTGATCTTAGTATCTCCCAGGTAGCAAACATATAAATGCATGATATGTAATTCCCAAAGCTGTCTTTTATTTTTCCACTTTTTTTAAAAAATAAAATTTATTTATTTTTGGCTGTGCTGGGTCTTTGTTGGTAAGCACGAGCTTTCTCTAGTTGCGGCAAGCGGGGGCTACTCTTCGTTGTGGTGCGCAGGTTTCTCATTGCAGTGGCTTCTCTTGTTGCGGAGCACGGGCTCTAGGCGCGTGGGCTTCAGTAGTTGTGGCACTTGGGCTCAGTAGTTGTGGCCTGCGGGCTCCAGAGCGCAGACTCAGTAGTTGTGGTGCGTGTGCTTAGTTGCTCCGCGGCATATGGGATCTTCCAGGACCAGGGCTCGAACCTGTGTCCCCTGCACTGGCAGGCGGATTCTTAACCACTGCGCCACCAGGGAAGCCCTCCACTTTTCAAACGGACTTTTTTTCAGTTGTAGGTACTATGGGCCTTCCATTATATCCACCCAATAATTGTCATGACCACATAATATACTGCAGGGCTCCCCTTGTACTTCTTGCTGAAGAGTAAAAAATGAACAACTAACATGTAACAAAACTTGGGAAGAACATTAACAGGCAAGGGATACCTGTTTTGAGTCTTTGCCTGGATACCAACAGGGATTAGTTATTATAATAAAGGATTAGTAGTGCAAATTTATCCCAGAGGAGGAAAAGGTTGACCATCTTGCTCTAAGCTGAGTCATTCCTTTATTCAGTCAGTCTGTCAATCATTTACTGAGTGTTCACCGTGCGCTTTGTTTTGGAGCTCTGAATGGGCAGGTAAGTGACATGGTCAGATTTAAATTATAGGCAAATCATGCTGTTAGCAGTGTGAGGCATAGCTATGTGGGACGGAGTGAAGAATGGATGGAAGGTAAAGAAGAGATTTGTATTAATCCAAACACAAATTGATGAGAGATTGAATCAAAATGGTGGTGGTGGGAATAGATGAGGAGGAAATAGATTCAGCAGTTATCTGAAGATGGAATCTACACTTGTTGACTTGTTGGAAATGGGGACAGATGAGAAGGAGCAGTAAGGAGGATGCCCAGGTGGTTGGCTTTGACAATTAGGTGGATGGTGGAGCCATTTATTGAATATGAATACAAAGGAAGAATGGTGTATGTGTCTGTGTGTTTGTGTATGTGCATGTATGTGTGTGATTAAGTTAGTAGTAGACGGGTTGCTGCGAGGGATATGATGGGTTAGTTATGTGGGTCTGGCGGTCAGCAGAAAGTTTCATTTATTTAATAAATTACTGTGTGCCTGGGCTCCAGCTACAAGTGTGGCAATTGGATCATTCCCACACAGGTAGTAGTTAAAACCACGGTGTGGATGAGATCGCGTTAGACTGTGAGTGGAATAAGAAGAGCCCCTTCTCTCCTGTATCATCAACCCCTCTCCTGTTCCTGGATGCTTTTATCAACAGTGAAACATGCTCTTAGGTTTCCCACCTTGGAAAATCCTCTCTGGACTCCTCCTCCCTTCGGACCTGGCTTCGCCCCTCTCCTGAGCTGACTCTTGCTAAGGCATACGGGTTTTCCATGTTGCCACATCTAAGGAACACTCCAGTTTTCTGGCCTCGCAATATTAGGATATTCCCATAGGCCCTCACTGCTCCTCTGGCTGCTCTGAATGGAGGAGAATGACTCTTTGCCTTACTCAGGGTCACCTGCCATGTACCCTATCTGGGCATTGAAGTAACACTGTTTATGCCTCTTTGTCTCACAGTGTTCCCTGGGAAAACATCCCTTTCAGTCCTTGCTTACAGCCTCTCTTGCCATTAAGCTCAGCCCTAATCTGGGGGTCTGAGCTGTAGGTTAGACCTTGACTGTCCTCTTCCTCCAGCTTCTCCATGCCCCCCATCTTCTCCTCATAGAGCCATTCCAAAACTGCCTTAGACACTGTTCCTTCAGTGAAAATTCCCATGCAAATAGGTGTAACATGTCCAGATGTTTATTTCACAAAATGCAGAGTTTTAGAGGGGAAAGGATTCTGAAAGTAATACAAGCTCACTGTAGATATTATTCAGGAAATGTAAAAATGTATAAACACAAGAAAATTTCCAGTAATTATTACCCAGAAATTACCACTCAACGTTTTCAACAGTTTCCTTCCCACTTTGGTCTATGTGTCTCACACATTTTATTCAAAAATAAATTAGTCCAGTGGTTAAGACTCCACACCTCCAATGCAGGGGGTGCAGGTTTGATCCCTGGTTGGGGAACTAAGATGCCACATGACGTGCGGTGCGGCCAAAAATAAAAGTATACTGTATATGTAGTTTAAAAAAGTCAGTGAAAGGTATATTTCCATTGTTAATAAATATAGATGGACATAATTTTTTAAAAATTTATTTTATTGAAGTATGGTTGATTTACAATATTGTATTAATTTCTGGTATATAGCAAAGTGACTCAGTTATACATACATATTCTTTTTCATATTCTTTTCCATTATGGTTTATTACTGGGTATTGAATATAGTTCTCTGTACTATACAGTAAGAACTTATTGTTTATCCATTCTGTATATAATAGTTTGCATCTGCTAATCCCAAACTCCCAATCCATCCCTCCCCCACTCCCCCTCCCCCTGGCAACCACAAGTCTGTAGATGGACATAGTTTTTAATGGAATTGCCTTCCGTTAGATGGGTTGCTCTATTTTAACCACTTCTTTATTGGCATGGAGGAGGTGGCTTCCAATTTTTTTATATTGTAAACAAGGCTGTGATAAACCACCTCCTTATACATGGATCTTTGTGGGTCCTTTTTGTATGTGAGTTATTTCCTTAAAAAATATGCCTAGAAAGTAAATTACTGGACCACTGTATTTACATTACAAAATCTAATACATATTGCCACAGTGCCCTTTAGTTAAATCCTACCAGTTTACATTCCTACCAACCCATGTCACCAGATTCTCAACATATTCTGGGTGTTTTAAAATCTTTGCCAATATGATAGATGAATAATTACATTCTACTGGCCTCAATTTAGGTTTGATTACTTGTGAAGCAGAACAGGTGGTTATTCATTATCTGTTTATTTCTCATAAACTTCTTTGCCATGTACCTTGGTGGTTGCCCAGTTTTCTATTGGCACCTTCGTATCGACTCTTACTACAGGACAGGATAACAGCAATGATTACCATCATTATTTAGAGTAAAATTGACCACTGAATGTGATTAACACATTAATATAAGTTCTGTGAGGGGAGGAACCATGTGTGTCTTGTTGATTTTTGATACTATAATGTGTTGTACAGTACTTGGCACATCTAGGTGCTTAAGAAGTATGGGTTGAATTAGTAAACTCCCCTTTTTTTCATTGCTTTTTAAAAAATAGACTTTATCTTTTAGAGCAGTTTTAAGTTCACAGCAAAATTGAATGGAGGGTGCAGAGATTTCCCATATGCCCCCTGCTCCTACCCAGACACACTGCCTCTCCCAAGATCAACATCCCTCACCGGATGGTACATTTGTTACAATTGGTGAACCTACATGGACACGGCATCCTCACTAAGAGTCCATAGTTTACATTAAGGTTCACTCCTGGTGTTGTACATTCTGTGGGTTTGAACAAATGTATAATGTCACGTATCCATTATTAAAGAATCATACAGCATTTTCACTGCCCTAAAAATCCTCTGTGTTCCACCTATTCATGCCTCCCTACTCCTAGCTGCTGGCAACCACCGATCGTTTAACTGTTGCCATAGTTTTGCCTTTTCCAGAATGTCTTAGAGTTGCAATCGTACAGTACGTGGTCTTTCAATGTTTTATATACATTCTCCTTTAAATGTAAACTTGACTTCTAATAGCAAACTTAAGTTGGGCAGTTTCACTTCTGGACCAAGGCAAGCTACATTTTCTGGGTTGGAAAGAGAATTGTTTTAATTTCACATGCATCCTTCCCAGCTCAGGTAACATAGGGAAGAAAGGAGTGACACATACTAGAGGATGGGGAGTGGGCAGGTAAGGGACTTTGGTAACTGTTGTTCTCAAGTCCTGCCTCTTTGTAAGTGCTCAATAAGTGCTGTTGAAAAAAGGGAGGAAGGATGGGAGAGAGAAAAGAAGGAAACTTCCAAGTACATTATGGGTAATTTAACTTAATTATCCAGTCTCTGCTTTGATTTTAACATGACAGTATTTAGGTTTACAAGGCAGTAAAGCAAAAGTCACCTATTTTTTGAGTGAGTCTGTTGGGGTTGAGGTATAGAAGACCTTTAGGCGTAGCTCCTGTCCTTTCACCCAATTAGGGCTAAAGAGTGGCCTCTCTGTAGTGAAGTATTAACCAGACTCAGAAGACTCACAATAGGAATGGATTAACTTGGCAAGGGACATGGAGATTTTGAGAACATTGTTGGTCTCTCAGCTACCCCCGGTCAGGTGTGTTAACTATGATTTGAATGCTTTCTTACCTTGCTTTCCACTGGCTGTGAGTGATTCAGTGACTGTAACTCTCTTCTGGCCCAGAAGAGAGTTTAACCAATGTTTTTCAAAGGCAGATGAGACATTAGAATCTGATGACAGAATTTAACCAATGCTTTTCAAAGGCAGATGAGACATTAGAATCTGATGACATGATGATATCATGTATAAATTCTCCATTGGCTTATGACCGCCACAAGGGTGATGCTCTGTTTTTTTATCATTGAATCACCAGCTCTTGGCATCACAGTGCCCAGCACGCATTAGGGACTCAACAAATATTTGTCGATTGAATGAGTGAATGAATGATTTTCCATAAATGAATAGCTTATCAAATACCAAGTCCTAGCATTAAAATGAATTTTTCTAAATTCTTTCTTTTTTTTCTATTTTTTGGCCGTGTTGGGCAGCATGCGGAATCTTAGTTCCCTGACCAGGGATCCAACCTGTGCCCCTGCAGTGGAAGTAAGGAGTCCTGAACACTGGACTGCCAGGGAATTCCCTTTAACATTTTTTTTAATTTTTAATTTTTTAAAGATAAATTCTTTCATCTCTATACAGTTTTAATTAGAGAAATTTTGGGGGGGGAGAATAGGTGTCCTTCCCCCCCCCCCCCCGCCCTTTTTGCTGCCTAATGAATTAAGTCTAAACTTCTTAGGCAGGTATTTGGAGTCCTCCATAATGATATGCTTTCAAGTTATGCTCCTAGGATTACTAATTTTCACCTAACACCAGTGGTCCAGCTAAAATGGATGATTATTCTTTATTTTTAAAAATGGACCTCCAAAAAAAAAAAATGGACCTCCAAACTCTTCTGCTATTGGATTCCCTCTGACCAGGTCAAATCCCATCTCCTCTGTTATAACGCCTGTAAGATTACCTGAACGTTTACATGATTACATGAACGTTGTGATGACCCCCCAAAGCCATTCCTCTTTTCTTTCTCACTGGCCCAGTTTTCCATGTGAGAACCATACCTTCCCCATGTGGGAAGAAGCCTAACTCCATATATATATATATATATTTCTCCTATAGATATCTGTACAATCTGTACAATATCTATCTGTACAATGACTTGTCTATAGTCATGGCTAAACAAACCCATTTATTAAAGAAACAAATGAGTCTTTTAAGGCTGAGTAAATTTCAGTGGTTATAGAGTTAATTTTGGTCAAAGGATTTACCTTATTTCTACGAAAAATTTATAGTGTGGTTTAAAATTCTTTTATAAATATAAAAACTCAAACATAAAACTCTTAGAAGAAAACATAAGGGTAAATATCCATGACCTTGAATTAGGCACTAGGACACTAAAAGCAGAACAGTAAGACAAAAAAATAGATAAATTGGACTTCATCAAAACTGAAGACTTTTGTCCATCAAAGGATATTATCAATTAAGTGAAAAGGCAATCTACAGAATGGGAGAAAGTATTTGCAAATCATATATCTGAGAAGGATCAGAGTACATAAAGAACTCTTACAGTTCCAAGATAAAAAGAGAAACAACCCAATTTTTTAAATGGGCAAAGCGATTGAGTAAGCTTTTCTCCAAAGAAGATTTACAAATGGCCAACGAGCACATGAAGAGATGCTCAGAATCATTAGTCGTTAGGGAGATGCAAGTCAAAACCACGAGACACCACTTCATACTCACCAGGATGGCTATAATCACAAAAGTAGAAAACAGGTGTTGGCAGGGATACGGAGAAATTGGAATACCTGTGCATTGCTGTGGGAGTATAAAATGGTTCAGCCGCTATGGAAGACTGGCAGTTCCTCAAAAAGTTAAACCCAGATCAACCACACGACCCAGCAATTCCACTCCTCAGTATATATCTAAAATAATGGAAAAGTAGGTACTGAAACAAATACATGTACACACATGTTTATAGCAGCACTATGTACAAGTCAAAAAGTAGAGACCACCCAAATGTCTATCAGTGGATGAATGGGGGTATATCCCTACAGTGGAATGTTATTCAGCCATGAAAAGGAATGAAGTAGTGACACATGCTATAACATGTATGAACCTCATACTAAGTGAAAGAAGACAGAGACAAAGCTCATGTATTGTATGATTCCATCCCATTTATAGGAAATATCTGGTGTAAATCCATAGAGAAAGCAGATTAGTGGTTGCTGGGGGCTGGGAAGACAACAAATGGAGAGTAACTGCTTAATGGGTACTGAGTTTCTTTTTGGGGTGATGGAAACGTTTTGGAACTACATAGAGGTGGTGATTGTACAACATTGTTAATGCACTAAATGTTACTAAATTGTTCACTTTAAAATGGTTAATTTTATGTTATGTGAATTTCATCTCAACCACATCCAAAAATCTTATATGAGTGAGTCAGTAGGAGCAAAACATACTGACATGCATTTAATACTCAGCTATGAAGTAGTTTTCAAAATTGAATAAATAAATACCTGGATTCTCAGCTAAACTTTCAGTATTGATATGGCAGAAGGCAGTGTTACCCAAAGTGTGGGTTGTGTTCTATTGATGGCAGGTAAGACGGACAAGGCTTTAAATAACATTGCCTTGCATAGTGAGAAATTTAATTTCTTTACTGAGATTTCAGTCACCTTTTAGTCCATGTGAATGTATCAATGACAGTCTCAATTTGGTGCTAGGATGTTTGCTGTTAGTACATTTAATGTCTCTAATACAAGCTAATCTCCCTTTACAACAAAGAGAGAGCAGGCTTCAGGCTCAGAGCCCTCTGGGCAATGTTATTCTGGCGGTTTTAATATCATTGTTTTCAGTGTGTTCTCTTTTACTTTTATCTTCTGTTTATGTCATGTGACATCTGTTTTCTACTTTAGTGACTTTCATTCTGCTTTACATAGTGATGCAAAATTTCCTCTTTAGATTGATTTAAGTAGAAATGTGAGTCAGTAATAATATAAATGGTATGAAGATTTAAGGGATAAAGTAGAACCCAGATGATAAATAGGACACAACAGCATAAAGACACATTCTCTAGATTTCGAATTTAAGGACCTGAGTCTCTCCCTACCCAGGCAACTCCAGACACATCACTTAGCCCCTGTGCTACTGTTCCTGCCTGCCTCAGAGAGCTTTTATGGCAAGTGCTTTACAAATGTAAATTATTGTTATTAAATTACTGTTTATGTTGAGTATTGCCTGATCTCAGGGCTGCATTTCCCAGAATCCTTTGCCAGCAAGTTCTGATAAGGTTTAGGTTCTGCCAGTGAGATGCACTCGGGATTTGGACAGCATAAGGATGGTGCCATTCTTCCTCCAGGAGTGGCTGACACGAGGGTTTGATAGACATAAATTTTTGCAGTGAAGCCAGGCACCAAAGAGTGTCCCTGACAGTCACCAGCTTCTAAGCTGCAGGGCAGCTGTGACATTGGCCATGGTTTCCTGTCATTTCCTGCAAGTTCTGATCTCTGGGTGCAGCAGCTTCCTGACATTGGGTCCACAGCTGATGTGGAATAACCTGAAAGTTAGTGGAGGGTCACTCTCAACCTTCACCCATGCACTCCTTCCAAAGCCTTTGTACACATCTGATTTCATGGGTTAAATATTCAATATCTTTCTGCTGGTAATACCTTGAGTAGTTTCTTTTTCCCTCACTGAATCCTAACTGAGATATTATTTATTTCATTGAATTTATGAAAAGCTTACGTTTAATAATAATACAATAAGAGTGAACATTTTTTGAGTGTTTACTGCTAGTCATTGGGCTAAGCATTCTGCATGCATAATCTCACTTAGTCCTCTAAGTCAACACTATGAGGTAGTTTCTATTGCTGTCCTCATTCTGCAGGGGAGAAAACTGAGGCAGAGGGTTGCACACTAATCCAGGTCTCAGAGGTGGCCAGTGGTGGAGTTGGGGTTTGAACTCGGGCTGTCTGAATCCAGAGATTCCTCAATGACTCTGCGGTAGACTGCCCTTCCCCCTGCAAAAAAAGTTTACTTTATGCCATCAATAAAGTCAACTTCAGGTCTGAAACAAGAAGTTTCCATTTCAAGGGTGACACAGCACATATACTGCATGTTACTTGAGGCGGGCAGCATAAGCGGGGTCTGGGACGGGACCTTGTAATCAAACACACTAATTGTTCTGTGATGAAGTGAGTGTTCATATGAAATAAGGTAAAGACCATCATAAATAGCCAAAGGGAAGTTCAGTTGCTACCCAATGAGTTTAGATGGCAAATTATTTAGGAAAAATACTTTTGGTTTTCAGAGCTTTGTGGATTTCAAAATTACAGGTTAGGAATTACGGACCTGAATTTTTTTTTTTTGGCTGCCCCATGCGGCTTGTGGGATCTCAGTTCCCTGACCAGGGATTGAACCCGGGCCCTCAGCAGGGAAAGCGTGGAATCCTAACCACTGGACTGCTAGAGAATTCCCCTGGACCTGCATTTTTAATAAAGTATTAGCCAATAGAAAAGATAAACTGAGCAGATAAAAAAAATTTTTTTCCATCTATTGTCTTATTTTAAATGAGTCTTTGGTCTGGCTCCTTGTGACCACTCCTTCTTTCCTTTTTAAGCCAAAGCATGTGGACAAAGACTATTGCATATCTATTTAAGTCAAATGTAATTGTGAGTATATTTACTTTGCAGACACCGGAAGGTTAAGGTCACTGTGTTCTTTCACAGCACCCAGCAACATGACCCCACTTCAAAGGAAAGAACCAGACAAAATCAGCAACTTAGTAGCGAAAAGCGTGCTCGGAATACGTTAGGATCTCTTCCAGCTCCCCTCATTCTTCTACAACTGGACCTTCTAATACAGCATTTCTACTAATCTTGATAAAGTTATTTACTTATTAAGGTTTTAGCTAAAGTATATCTAAGTATAGCTTTCACATTTTATTTTTAATCAATTTATTCCAGTTATCTGTAAGTGGGTAAAAAACCACCCTAAACTCAATGGCTTAAAATAATTCATTATTGCTCTCCTGGTTCTATGGGTTCTGTGGGTTGACTGAGATGTCCTCATTTGGGGTTTCTCATGGGGTTGCACAGTTGGGGCTCAAGACATCTTGAAGGCTTGACTGTGCTGGATGTCCAAGATGGGGCACCCACGTGACTAGCAGTCGATGCTGGGGGCTCAGCCAGAGTTGTCATTAAGACCACCTATGTGTGGCCTCTCCGTGTGGCTTGGGCTTCTTTCAGCATGATGGCTGAGCTAGGAGGGAGCCCATCAAAGATAAATATTCCAGAGACCCAGGTGGAAGCAGTAAGACATCTTATGATCTAGCCTTAGAAATCACTTAACATCACTTCCACCTGATTATTTTTGTCAACAGTGAGTCACAGGTCCAGCCCAGATTCAAGAGGAGGATAGTATAAAAGGATGTGGATAGCGGAGGCATTTTTCATTGGGGGGTCATCTTTGAAATCCAGCTCTCAGACAGTGTATATAGATTTATGTGTACAGAGTTTAAAAGTAAATTCAAAAATCACAGACACAGAGGCAAAAGTTTTATCGCCCTGCAACGGAGACAAAAATGCCTTGAAATTGTACTTCAATTTTTTTCAATATCTTAGAATACTTTTTAACACAACTCTTCTTGATGAGACAAATAAAAAACAAATAAATGTCATGAATGATATCTAAAAGGTGGTCAAACAGAGAGTTGAAGTATGGAAACTCTAAGTTGAGCAGACAGAAGGAATTCTCTAAAGCTATAAAAACATAAGGAGATGCTTTTCAAATGCTATGACATCATTATCGGTCTCTGGCAAACCATGACAGCCATTCTGGTGTGTAATCAGGAGCAGGTTGGCTTGTGAACCAAAGAGCAGAGGAGATAATGAGAGGCAGCCTTTGTAGTTGAAAACAAATCATTCCTACATTTTTTCCCCTTTGAGTCACAAACCCTTTGGAGCACATGGGAAAGTTAGGAAATATTTTGCCCAGAAAATAAATGTATTTTTTAAAATTGAAGTATAGGTGATGTACAATATTATATAGGAAAAATGTATATTTGTATACCTTTGTTCCTTCATTCTTTCCTCCCTCTCTCCCTTCCCCCTTTCCTCCTTCCCTTCCTTCATTCCTTCTACAATTATGTAGAGAAAGCTCATTCTGTATCAGACACTGATTTGGACTAAGGGATAAAGTAGGGAAGAAGACAGATCCATTCCCCAGTCTCACGGCATGTCCATTTTTAAGATAGACAGAAAAAACCCAAGTATACCAGTAAAAAAACAAGAGGACCCCAGATAGTTATAAGGAACAAACTGTGTACACAGCAACTTGCATACAATTTTATGGGGTTCACAGTCGTGCCATGGACTCTCCTTCCTTGCTGTGCAATCAATAACTTCTCTTTTAAACCAAAGGATAACTTTTCAGTATGAGCATTGTGGATGTGGTTGTTGATTAGTCGTGGCTTTTTCACTTATACTGGGTACACAGGTGTTGACTGGCCTGAGTTGTGTTCAACAATGAAGCACAATTATGCACAGTGTCACTGGAGCTGACTTTCCTAACCAATGGGAGAGCATTGGCTCCTTATGAGATTTCAGAAAGTACTACTGCTGGTGAGCATGACAGTGTGCACTGCAAGGCTTTCCACAGGTTTACTAAAAAAAAAAAAACTCCCCCCACTAAGGAGCTATCTGCTCTCCCTTATTTTAAAAAAATTAAATGGACCCAATAGCCATGGATTCACATTTCAAATTCTCAATTTACAGGAGACTCTAGGAACGCACCCTTTCATCCATATTCTGATGATAGTGAAGGACGTATGATTTGTTTTGGAGATTTTTTTCCCTCTATGTCCTATGTTCTTCTGTTCTCACCACAAATTGTACTTCTGGCCTTAGTTACTATGGCATCCTGAGGATTTAAACATATACTTTTACCTTTGGCAACATTTTAAGTTTTTTTCATTAGCATAATGCATAACTTTTGCAAAAATGAAATGCAAATATCCATCTATCTTATTCCATCATAATGTGTGAGACATAGTTCTAAACCTTTGTTTTTTGTTTTTGCAGTATGCGGGCCTCTCACTGTTGTGGCCTCTCCCGTTGCAGAGCACAGGTTCCGGACGCACAGGCTCAGCGGCCATGGCTCACGGGTCCAGCTGCTCCACGGCATGTGGGATCTTCCCGGACCGGGGCACGAACCCGTGTCCCCTGTATCGGCAGGCGGACTCTCAACCACTGCACCACCAGGGAAGCCCCTAAACCTTTGTTATTTTTGAAATATTTTAATTGGTAACATAAACTGTTCCTCCATACTTTTTTTTTTAAACTTTTTGGTGCTTTATGGATATCAAGCTTTTACACTTTCTTCAGTTAATATCTGAAATTTTACTGGAATGAATATAAAAGTGGAGTGAGCATAATCTAAATATAATTTTTAGGGGGTTGGTAAAGTATGCCCTGTGGGTCAAAGCCACCTATTTCCATGATAAATTTCTAGTGGAATACAGGCACACTTATTCTTTTACATATTGTCTATGGCTGCTCTCATGTTCATTATCTTTCCCCTTTAAGAAAAAGTTTGCCCATCCCTCATTTAGAGGAAAAATGATTCTATCTTTATTTGCTTGCTAATCATTGACATAAATTCTATATATTTATCATATGCCATAGATAAGTGAATTTGCGTGCCTACCGCGTGTCAAGCACTATGCTGGGGATATAAAGACAAAACTTTGTGTTTACTGTTTAACAATAGCTCCAAGACGGTTAATAAAAAAAAATTCTGGGAAGCCCCTAAAGGTATACCTAAGAACAAATACAGGTTTTATACTGAGGTGACACAATTCATTGGTGACACTTTGACTTGGGGAAAATGTGGGTTTTTCTTAACCTTAATCATGCTATTATTGTAGTATAAAATTGAGTCAGTGGTGCTCATAATTAGGTCCAAAGTAAAGTTTTCAAAAAATTACCCATAAAATTTATGGAAAAACATATCTGAAATTTCCACTTCGTTTTGCCAAATAAGCCTGGGGCTGAGGTTGTTCATCCAAAATCCCATTAACTCATTAACTAGTAACTCCGGGTTCTTGTTTATGATGTTTGCGAGGATGTCCCTTGAAGAACATCTCTTGCGTGTCTCTGTGGTCCCCAAGGCCTCCTGAAATGATGAGAGCACAGCCACAAATATGGTGATTTAATTCAATAAATGTTTATTGAGGGCCTACCATATGCAAAGCAATCTGCTGGTCCAGTGGGGGCTAAAAGGCTGTATGAGACGGGGCTCCTGCCTTTCAGAAATTCAAAATTTCCCAAGCTGGGGGATGGCTAATCAGAGCATTCCATAACCTTTGGAGAAGTGTCTTGAGTGTTGAAAAAGTTACCAATGTCCTGCTGTCCCGCCAGCTCCTGATCTGTTTTTACCCCAGTTCATTTCATATATCAAGCTATTTATGGCTTTGTTTTGTTTGCTTTTTGTTTTTGCCTGCACCGTGCGGGATGCGGGATCTTATCAATAGTTTCCTGACCAGGGATCGAACTCGTGCTCCCTGCAGTGGAAGCGTGGAGTCTTAACCACTGGACCGCCATGGAAGTCCCACTATTTTTGGATCAGGATCATTAAACACTGGTCTTCACAAATCTGGCTTAAATGTATGTAGGAAGACCCAAAGGGAAGTATATACATTGTATTTTCTTAAAGAGTGTACAAAGATCACAACATTTGTGAGCTAGAAGGAGAAGCCTTAGAGACCATTTGAGACCTAAACTTATGCAAGGTTCTCAAGGTTGCATCCTTTGGAAGAGGCCGTGACCCCGCCTCCTTCCTCCCCTCCTCTCCCATAGTGCACACAGCTCCCAGTTTCTTGGTGTCAGTTTTCAGCAGCTGGAAAGAGAGATAATAGCCACCATGCAGAGTTGCCAGCTTTAGTAATTCTAGTTCCTGGAATCAAGGACAGGAAGCCTTTTAGTTATTTGCACACCCTAACTTTGCTAGCTTCTAGTGAATAAATCATTTAACTGCCAGCTAATTACAGTATTGGAAAGTTTACATCATTCATCTTTTTATGGAACCTCTTGATGGACGATTCTGGAGATTAAAACTCTTGACAATTTCCATGATCTAAAAAAGGAAAGCTGACCTAGAGAAATATGGGACAAAAGATCAGCATTTCAGAAGTCTCAAGCAGCAATGGGATCTTACACAGTAGCCTATTTAAAGTGGTGCTGATTTGAACACTTAGATTAAGTTCCTGGAAAAAGACAGAAATGTGACTTTTGTCAGAAGCAGTGCCATTTTATTGAATGAATGATAATTTTGCACTTTCTAAGTACCATGCACTTGCTTCCAGGTAACAACCCTATGAGGCAGGTACTATTGTTATGCCGCTTTACAGATGAAGAAACTGAAGAAAGTGAGGCATAGGGAAAAAGTGTCCAAGGTCCTGACAGCTGGTCAGTAGTTGAGCCAGGAACGAAACACGTCCATCCCTCGACCTGCCAGTTGACACCAGCTGAAGCCGGTCGTTTTCGTGCAATGCCTCGAAGCCCCGTTCCAGGTCCTGGCTCTCCAGTGCCGCCCGGGCCGGCCCTCCCTCCCTCTGGGTTCCAGGCGACGCTTCTGGCCGCGCATCCGGGGGAACGGCGCCCGCACCCGGCAGCCCTGGCAGCGCGCCCCCGCGGCCGGCGGGAACGCGGGAGCTGCGCGCACGTGCCGCCGGGAAGAGGCCGACCGGGCCGCCCCAAGATGGCGGCGGCCGCGGCCGCAGCGGCGTCGGTTGGCAGCGGCCCGTGAGGCGGGCGGGGCCGGTGGCGCGGAGGCGGGGTCCCGGGCGAGCCGCCCTGGGAGGCGGGGGCCGTTTCCATAGCGGCGGCAGGAGGTGTCGCGCCGGGCAACTTCCTGGTTCCAGGGCTCGGCTTCGCCGGGATCCTCTTGGAAGGGAAACAATGGGGCGGAGGGCACTGCGGTAGCCGCCGCCGCGCCGGGACCTCCTGGGCCCCCGGGACTCCCCCCGCTGCCTCCGCCGACGGGACCGTCCGGAGGTAAGTTCATTTTCTCCTCTCCCTCCGCCAGAGGCCGGCGGCGGTGGGGCTCGGCGCGTTTCCTCCAGGCAGGGACTCGGAGTTGGCCCCGGGGAGCCGGACGCCGCC
Source organism: Tursiops truncatus (assembly GCF_011762595.2). Taxonomy (NCBI): domain Eukaryota; kingdom Metazoa; phylum Chordata; class Mammalia; order Artiodactyla; family Delphinidae; genus Tursiops; species Tursiops truncatus. The sequence continues at coordinate 156,148,190 of NC_047035.1, read as the reverse complement.
ATTCCCGGCCCCGGGGGAGGTGGACGGAGCAGCGCTCCCCGTCCCCGCCCTCCAGGGGGACTGGCTCCGGAAACGAGCGCGGCCTGGAACCCCCTGGAACCTGGACGGCAGGGTGCTGCGGTGTGATTGGCAGGTTGGCGGGCGCGATTGGCAGGTTGGCGGGCGCGGGGTAGGGGCGCAGGGGGGCGTGCGGGGAGGGTTTGGCGGGGCCGGCGCGGGAGGGGACCTGCCGACCGGTGAAGGGGGTCTCTGGAAGGGTCGGAGGTCGGCCAGGTCCGCGGGGAGGGGAGACCCACAGCCTCTCCCTCCCCGCGAGCAAGTTTCGGTCCCCGGGAGACGTGTCTCCCTTGCAAGTTTCAGTTGCGTCCTCCAGAGTCCAAGTGGGCAGGACTGAGGCAAACTTCGTTCTTTTAAATTATTGCCTTCCTGCCGCGGGACTTCGTTTCGACTAGGCAAGGGGAGGATGGGGTGAATGAGGGCTTTGGAGAAGCTGGAAATCTCTGCGCCTTTGCAGAGTTTGCAAAATAGTTTGGAGCTCACAGCCGGGTGTTGGTGCGGCAGTTGTGATGCGGCAGAATGGTTACTCGCAGGTATTTTAATGCCAAGAAATGTGAAGAGTCTATGAATCCACGGGTGGACATTTCTAGAAATTGAAGATTAAAGTCTGCCCGCGCCCCCCTTCATTTTAATCCACGGATGCTTTTTAGTCAGTAGATTTCAACCTGAGTTAAATGAGTCCCTTACGGGACTGGGAAGGAGTTTTGAATTGGGGCAATACCCAGTCATTGGAAATAAGGTGACACATAGAAAAAAAGTGGGGACATGGTCTTAAATATTTTGTTTGTTGGAAGAAAGTGATTTCAAGCCTGTATTAATTCATTTATAAATAGAAGTAAGTCTTTGGGATAGATATTTAATGTTTCGTAGCACAGAGAAGTTGGACAAAACTTTAGATATGACCCTGGCCAACTCCCTCACATGTTGAATCTATGAGAAGTTCTGTTACAGGGAAGTCAGGGTACTTTTTTCTTTTGTGCAGTCATCTTAACAAGAATCAAATTAGCCAGCATCAAATGGACAGTGGTTTATTTGCTTTTATTTCTCACTCTGTCAGACCCGAAAATAAAGAAAAACGTTTCTGGGCTTGCTGTTTTTTTTATAGCAAAGTCTGTAAACATAGTCTAGTTTATTACTTAAAGTGGATGTTGTTGACCTATGTTATATTCCACATAGGTAACTGAAATATGTCAAAATATGAGAAAAAAGCTACACTAATAAAGGTATAAATTAATTTAAAAAGGAAAACCAGAGCCTTAATTCCAAGTACAGGTATTCTGAGTTAAGAGAAATTCCTTTGCTGATTACCTATTTAAAGAATCACTGAGGTGTCACAAGGGCATTCAAAGAAGCATCATTTCCCAAACATTAAGAACTTGGGCCCTGAGCCTTGCTGTTGGTGCCTACTTACTGTTTTTAGCTAGTCTGTCTGACTCTCTGGCATCCTTGTTTCTGGTGAGAATAGCTCATTACCAGTCGTAACATTGTTTTGACATGAAATAGCTCCTCTGGAGGACAGCTGCCATTGGTTAAACAAGCCAGTAAGTAGAAGTGTCGGCTTTGGCACCATCTGTTTTTTTAAAACATCTTTATTGGAGTATAATTGCTTTACAGTGGTGTGTTAGTTTCTACTGTATAAAAAAGTGAATCAACTATACATACATCCCCATATCTTGGCACCATCTGTTAATTGGCTGGTCATCCTTGGGAACCAAGACAACTTCCTGGCATGGCAGATCCAAGTTGGACTTCCAGTGCCAGGCAGAGGTTGTGTGTCAGGCTTTGCCTTCATGTTGCATCTCTCTCAGGTTACTGTTACCTTTTGTAGCTAGTGAAGATGGTGAAGATGAAAAAGAGGCCAGTAAATTTAAGCTAGTGGCAAGTTGTAATGAAACAAAATTACTTTGATTTGTAAATGCTAGGAATGTTAAGGCAGTTTGAAGCTGGCAAAAAAACTTAGCCACAATACCAAAACTTTAGGAATTGCTGCTTCAGTTAGAAAGTGGCAAGTGATTACATTTTCTGGTTTATGTTTGCAATTTCACTTCAACCATCCTTGTTTCGCTTTAGCACAATGGTATTGTTACACCAACAATACTCAGACCATTTATTCCCAGAAAGGTATAGTTTGTCCCTTCAGTGTGATTTTTGAAAGGCATATTGCATTGTTAGATATGATTTCCTTATATTTAGTGTCTCATTTTTTTTCCTTTAGAAAGTGTCTCAATTTGTACAGTGGAAGTCAATACAAAAATAATATACATTTGAAAGAAATATGACTTCTAGCACACTTCCTTATAGTACATGGGCATTAGAGCACGGGAATTAGAGTCATAAACTTGGAGTCTCAGCTGGTCTGGTCTCTGCCATTTCCAGGTTATGGTATTTCATGCAGATAACTTAATTTTTTAAAGCTTGTTTCTTTGTAAAATGGGGGGGGGGATCATAAATTCACACTTGTTTGTTTATTCAACAAATATTTCTTGAGTGCCTTATTGTATCCATGACCTTGTGTTAGGTACCTTGTTTTCAACAACAGGAGGGATCAGTCCTTTGAAGTAAAGTACAGGGAGCTATAAAACCTGTCACCAGGGAACCTAACTTGATTGGGAGTGGCAGGGCAAGCTGTCCTGAGGAAGTGGCTGGTAAGACCTGAAGGATGAGGAGAAGATGGCAGGTGGAAAGGGCAAGTGGGAGGGTGGGACACTTTGAGTATGAGAGAGAGCGCGTACACGGTCCCTGAAGAGAATGCTTGTGTGTTAGTTCCCTCTGTGGCACATACGCCACCACTGTTAGTTGTGGAGGGAAGGTAGGCTCTTGGCCCCGTGCTCGCATCATCTAAACCAGGTGAGAACAGAGGTGGCTCAGCCTTTGTAGAAAGGGAGTTAGTCTAGATGACTCTCACCTCGCTAGACTGGAGATGAGTCTGCATACTTTGTGTCTACTTTTATAACTCTGGCACCGGTTACTTGATAGTTCTTATATCTGTTAAGTGGTAAATAAAAGGTTCTTTGATTTCTTTAGCGAGATGCTGTATAATATGAGTGTAGTGTTTTGATTTAATTTTGATAGTATTTTCCCTTGGAAGAGCTTAGACCCCCCTTATTTAAAATATCTCCTCCTCACAAAATGCAAGTAGCAATCCACTGTAAAATTAAAAAAAAAATTAGTAAGTGGCAGGTAATTTCATTTGCTTATAGGACGCTCAAGAGTGACTCTGGAGTTTTATAGCTTGTTTGGTTAAGTATCTTTGGCTCTAAAGAGATTATTTAGTTATTCTCTGATAGAGGTATATGTTGCACCTGTGTCTTGCTGACATTGATACTAGTGTAGAAGAAGTTTTAATTTTATCCTGGGATTTCCCTTCACTGAATTAACAAGTGAATTAAAAAATATTAGAGCAATGTTTTTCATGAAATAAGTGAAAGAATATCATTTTAAGCTTCTTAATACATTAATTTTGGTTAGTACTATTATATAGATCAGTAATGGCAAATTAGTATTTTACTGCGGAACTAATGCAGCATTTATAAGCCAGTTGGTTCTCTGGATTTTTTGTTCCTGTTTCTTTTTGTTTGGCTTTTGGATGTTTTAATGCTTGTTAGCATATCTGCAGTTACATAAGAAAAGATAAGGTGAAATAAGACTTTGAAAAGTCAGTGACAATGGAAAAAAATGGAATAGATGTGGAGGTTAAAATTTACAAAGTTTAGGTATGTGAGTGGGGGCTAGATATTTCTGTGTATTTTGCTGATGGCTCATAAAAATGAATTGGCAGATAACTTGATATTAATGGTTAAAAATTAAGCATCTCACCTGTTCCATGTTCGTTTTCTCTTTCTAGATTTGTTTTGGATTGATTTTAAAAAATAATTATTCCATTTCCTCCTTTTTTATTAGCTTGGGATTATATATTCTTTTACTCTTTAGTATTTGCCTAAGAAACTCTAATCTTTTCTCTACTTATCAAAGTGTAGCATTAATTGAGACTTTCACGCTTTTGCCAGATAATGTTAAGGCCTTTAAAAACATGTAAGTCAATTTCTTTCCTATTTTTTGAACCTATTTCATTGTTATCATGTTTTTAAATGCATATATGTATTATACCCCAAAGACCTATTTCTGTTGTTTTGTACCATTATTATTCAGTTAGACTTAACTGTCTTTCTTTTCCTTTATTCCTTCTTGTGATACTGACCTTCCTTCTGAAACAATTTTCCATCTGCCTACAGAATACCCTTTAGTATTTTCTTTAGAGTGGATTTAGTGTTGAAAAATTTTCAGTCTCTTAGTTTGTCTAAGAATGTTTTTATTTCACCTACATTCTTGAAAGATACATTTTGCTAGGTATAGAATTATAGATTGGAGATACATACGTACATATATTTGTATATTAGTTCTTTGAAGAAGAGATTATTCTATAATCCTTATTTCTATTGAGAAGCAGCTTGTTTCTTTCTCAGGCTATTTTTAAGATTTTCTTTTTGTCTTTCAGATTTTATTTAAGATGATGTCCTCTCCCTCCCCCGCCCCTCACCCCCCCCCCTTCCTTTTCTTGCTTGGGCGTATACGTGTTAATGCTGTTACCTGATGTCTTTCATCAGTCTTGGGTAGTTTTCAGCTGTCATCTCTTAAAATATTGCTTCTCCCCATTTCTCATGCTTAATCTTTCTGGGACTTCGGTTCCAGTGTTAGGTCTCACTGACTCCACTGTGTATTTCACCTGTCTTCTAGGTTTTCTATTTTTTTCTTTTTTTCTGGACATTTTCTTCTGGCCTATCTTCCGGTTTACTAAGTTAGTCTTCATCTCTGTCTAATTTGGTCTTAAATGTGTTCATTCTCTGGGTTCTTAATTTTGGTTATTGTGTTTTTCATTCTAGAATATCAGTTTGGTTCTTTTTAAAATCTGCTATGCCGCTTTTATAGTTACTAATTCCCTATCAAAATGTTCAAGCTTTGCATATATCTCTGTGGACAGAGTAAGCATGTAACTCTGTCCCAGAGTCCTGCTGGTTTTTTCTGTCGTCTGGTATTTCTCAAGGAGTCTCATCTCCTTGTATGCCTGCTCATCTTTGATTGTGTACTGTTCATTGTATTTGAAAAATTATTTCTAGAAGTAATTATAGATTTAGATAAGGATTTTTCTGTTGCTTTTGCCAGGCACTTAGGATCACCTTGATCCAAATTGAGATTTTTTTTTAGCGTCTGTGCAAAGGCTGGTTTAGTTTACCTTTGTGTTATTCTTTCTTCTGGAATTCAGCTTTTTGAAGTCTTACTCCAAAGCACGGGATGGCTCCCTTGGTGGCTCTTGTACTCTGACATGTTGTCTTCCTAGGTTGCAAGGCTGCCTAAGTGCATTTTAGCCTCTCAGGCACCTCCCTTGATTGGGCAAACACTTCCGGAAGGAAAGAAGCCCCAGGGTACCATGGTCCCCATTTTGGATTCCTCTTCTTAGACTGTGGCTGGTAATTCCTCATTATCTTGTTAGCTCTTTGATCGCCCCACCTCTCCCCACCTTTTAAAAATTAAGGTGTAATATACATATAATAATATGCACTAATCTTAAATGTATACCCTGAAGAATTTTTATAAATGTAATTAAGTATATAATCACACCCAGTTTAACGTATAGAATATTTTTGCCACCGCGGTAGGCTCTGTCACACTCCTTCCCAATCCATGCCACCTTCCTCCCTTACCTCAAGTAACAACTACTCAGTTTTCTCTCACCATAGAAGTTTTCTAGTTTTTCGTCAAAATGGTATCATACAATATGTACTCTCTTGTCTGGCTTGTTTCATTCAACATAGTATTTTATCAGTGAGATGCAGCTATGTTGTTGCAAGTGGCAGTAGTGTTTCTTTTTTATTGCTCTGCACTTTTTCTAGTTTACTGTGGCCTCAAAAAAAATTGCTTCAAAACTCAGTGACTTAAACAATGACAACATTTATGTTTGTCACAAAACTGCAGTTTGGGCAACGCTTGTCTCTGCTTCATTTAGTTTCAAGTAGGGCAGCTCGAAGGCTGGGCCTAACGTTATTTGAACGTTTGCCCCCACAGCTGGTGGTTGATGATAGAGCATCTTAGGTGGCCTGAGTTTGTCACTGGGTGGTGGCCGGTTGCCAGGGCGGTCGTCCTGCACAGGCAGCCCAGGGAGGGGGGGATGTGGAGAGCCAGATGGACGCTAGATCACCTGTTAGGGACCGACCCAGGTTTAGAGAGAGCAGAAACCTGTTGATGAGAGATGCAAGGTTCTGGAACAACATGTGAGTTGAGAAATATTACAGTGACTGTTATTGGAAAATACTGTCTGTCATAGTAGTAACCTAACATACGAATGTATCACAATTTATTTCTCCATTCTACTTTTAATAGGCATTTGCATTATTTCCAGCTTTGGGCTGTTATAATAAAGCTGCTATGAACATTCTTATACATGTATTTTGTTGGACGTATGGACTCCTTTCTTTTGGAAGTATCCCTAGAAATGGAATTGTTGAGTAATAGGTAGATAAATATTTAGCTCTTGGAGTTACTACCAGTTTTTCAAAGTTGTTGTACCAATTTTTACCCTCTAATATTTTTAATAATTAAAAAATATACTTTATATATACATTTATATATATATATATTTTGGTCTAGGTTTTTGTCTTTAAGGTTGGTGTGTAATATGTGGTTTAGTTTTGTCGGAAATGCAGGTCCCTTATTTTGTCTTTTATGTAACTTTCATGTGTTTGTGTTTTACTTTCCCAGCTGATGATTAGTTATTAGAAAATAGAGGCTAAGTAGGATAATGTGGTTGTGAAGTAATAGACTCATTTTGAAAGCAGCATTTTAGAATATGTATTCAAATTAGTTACCATTAGTAGACTACATTAGTTGCTGAAGAGAAATTTCTTTTTAGAAATTGCTTTTTAGAGATATGAAACCCTATTCATCATCAATTTATATCACATTTTATTATCAGTTTGAATTCTAAGCTCCTTCACCAGACTTGCTTGGGAAATATTTTTCTTTTCTTTTCTTTTTTTTTTTTTTTTTAAGAAATATGCCCTTCCAGACATTTCACTATTTAAAAAAAATTAATTTATTTGTTTTAATTTTTGGCTGCGTTGGGTCTTCGTTGCTGCGCGCGGGGGCTACTCTTCGTTGCGGTGTGCGGGATACTCATTGCAGCGGCGTCTCTTGTTGCAGGGCACAGGCTCTAGGCGCGCTGGCTTCAGCAGTTGTGGATTGCGGGCTCCAGAGCACAGGTTCAGTAGTTGTGGTGCACAGGCTTAGTTGCTCCACGGCATGTGGGATCTTCGCGGACCAGGGCTTGAACCCATGTCCCCTGCATTGGCAGGCAGACTCTTAACCACTGCGCCACCAGGGAAGCCCAATATTTTTCTTTTACAAAAACTTTTTCCTACAAAGTTGATGATCTGCCATCACTGAGGATTGCCAAAAGAATATCATCTGGATTCTCCCTTTGAATTTAGAATTACCTTTGATTACTTCACTGTTAGTAGTCATCTTGACTTTCTTCCAAGTGCCCTTTGAATCTGCCATCCCCCCCGCTTTTTAAAACATAACCAACATTTTAGACCAGTTTTTTTCAGCTCATACTTGGTTTATTGCAATAATTTATTAATTGAGTCTACTTATAATGCTGAGGAAGTTAGAACCTTTCTTAGTTATCCATTGATCTAAAATTAGTTTTTAGGTCACAAACCTTACAGTGCTAGAAAGAGAACTTAAAAATTATGTTTCAATTCCTTTATTTTATAATAAGACCAAAAATGGATCCATGCTCATGCGTGTGTCAAATATATGAGATATTTAGTTTATGAAAGCATTTTTTTTTGTCATGCATAATCCCTTGACAGTCTTGAGTGGTAGCCAGGTTGAAAAAGCTAACTTCTCATTTTATGGATAAAGGAACCAAGGCTCAGAGAAGTGAAGTGACTTGATCTGCATTCCTAGAGCTGGTTAATGGCAGAGCTGGACCACTTTCATCTTGGACTTGCTGTATGTTGAGTGATTTTCTTACATTCTGCCATCAGCTTGCTGAATTCCAATTTTATTGACATCTTACATGAATTTTCCTCTTTTTACCTGTATACATTTACATTTTTTTGCCCATACATTTACTCATTTTAACTCAGTATAGGGCCTTTGCATGAGCTGAAGCCCTTGACTCCCATCTTCTTTAGGACTTTTGTCCTGACTATGTTCTGTTAACGGCAGGGTGGCTGGGATCAGGTTTGTCTCGATTGCTGTATCTCAAGCCCTTTGAGAAGTTTTTACGTGTTGTAGAGCTGAATTAGTATTTATTGAATGGATGGATGGATACATTCTTGTGTTTAGAATCCAACTAGATGTAAATTCCTTAAAGTTGAGCCTGGAATCCTGTCTACTTTTTAGTCCTCATAGTGTCTGCAGCAGTGCTTATATTATACTTAGCTGTATGTAATTTTTAATTGACTTTTTAAATGAAGCCAGGCCCCTGAAAATCAGAGATACTGTACCCTTCATTCTAGCTTTTATCTGTAGATCTCAGGCATTATGCTTAGTTCTGGTAGGATGTATCAAGTACGTTAGGCAAATGTGACATGTAAGCAAATTATAAGCTGCTTTTGAAAGGCCCTGCGTCTCTGTAGCTGAGATAGGAAAGGAAGCCTTGGGAAAGACATTTGTTTTCCTGATACCTAGAAGTTGACGCGTTGACCAGTGTAAAGCTACTAGAATTCGATAAGTCCTTCTGGAAACCTAACTTAAATTCTACCTGTAGAGGGGGAAATCAGACCTGGTTCTTATCTGATGCTTCATTAACATACACGTGTAAACAAGCCTAGGAAACCGAAGGATTTCTCATTTTGCCCATCTCCTTCTCTGATCTTATTAGCAGGAAGTACTTTGTTGATTGAGTGAGTGGGGTAAATAAACCTTCTACTCTACCTGGGATAGAAGATTTGCTTTACTTCTCTTGAGCAGGGAAAATACTGAAAGCCATGGGAATTCAGCATTGTGTTTCAGGGGGTGTAAACTGCAGAAAGAGCATTCTTTATAGAAAGCTCAAGAATTGTGAAAGTACAGTGGTGAGACCATCCATGTCAATGAATAATGACTTTAAATATTAACTAAAGTTTTCTTTATCTGGCATGAGAAGACAGTACCCTGGAATCTGCCCTGACATATTTATTTGAACTAATGAACTGTACATCTGAATTAAGAAGGGAAGGTACTAGAATTGCTAGGGTGTGAGTTCCACGAGGTTGGGGTATTTGTTTTGTTCGTGGCTGTGTATGCAGAGCCTAGAACGCTGTCTGGCTCATAATAGCTGCTCAGTAAATATTTATTGAATGAATAGTAAATTTTTATATTATCTGTTCATTTTAAATTTAAAAATTGAACATTAATCACTTTAAGTATTGGTTTATAAGCCTTTGGGGAAATACATTTAAGTTGGTTGAGGCATCATTTCTGATACTTCTTGCTGATTGTGAGAAAGTGGCACAAAGCACATTGGAGAGCATTCATTCACTCACTGTCATTAAATTTCTTTGCGATGTTTTTTAAATGGATGCATGAGACTCCATTACATATAAATTAACAATTCATTTAGTCAGTCCCTTATTATTGCACATTTAAGTTGTTTATACTTTTTTTTTTCTGTTACAAATAATGCTTCAATTAAGACAATTTTCTTAAGCTTTTTCTTGGGATGGTAGTTCAATGCATGGCAATTCAGCAAAACAGGACCTAGGAATTTCTACTAGAAAATGAACTTGTATTATACAGCTGTGAAGGTGAGATCAGAATCTTCAGTGATCAGATAGCTAAGAGCAGATGCACAAATGACACAGCTCTTTGGGAAGGCTAGCTGCTTCTACGTTTGGTTAATGTATAATCATCAGTTTTTTCATGTAAATTCCCTCTTGCATTTTATAGTGGACCTGGCTATCACTTGTATTTGTCTCTTTCTCTTAAAGAATAAGTGAGTCAGGGCTTCCCTGGTGGCACAGTGTTAAGAATCCGCCTGCCAAGGCAGGGGACACGGGTTTGAGCCCTGGTCCGGGAAGTTCCCACATGCCGCGGAGCAACTAAGCCCGTGTGCCGTAACTACTGAGCCTGCGCTCTAGAGCCTGCGAGCCACAACTACTGAAGCCCACGTGCCACAACTACTGAAGCCCACGCACCTAGAGCCCGTGCTCCGCAACAAGAGAAGCCACTGCAATGAGAAGCCCACACACTGCAACGAAGAGTAGCGCCCACTCACCACAACTAGAGAAAGGCCATGCGCAGCAATGAAGACCCAACGCAGCCAAAAATAAATAAAATAAAAAATAAATTAATTAATTAAAAAAAAAGAATGTGAGTCACTACAACTCTTTCCGTCTCTTAATTATGACTTAAAGATTATAAATGCATTTAACTCTTTTATACATGTGATTACTTAACATATGTTGTCAGTTTTATTTATAATCATTTCATTTCTGAATTTTGTTGGAAAAGTTTTGCTTTTTCATAATAAAATATATATTCATACGAAGGACTATATGTAATGTTATGTAAGGTCTAATAGAATGATATTTGTACTGTCCCCTCCCTCAGGTTAAGTGGTAGAATGCTAGCACTACCGTCTTGGCTCACACCTCCCTACAACTCCTCCTCTATCTTACTCCTGTCCCCAGAAACTCTGGGATCCAGCATTCTCTTGCTTTTCTTCTTCTTTTTTTTTTTTTTTGGCGGTACATGGGCCTCACTGCTGTGGCCTCTCCCGTTGCGGAGCACAGGCTCCGGATGCGTAGGCTCAGCGGCCATGGCTCACGAGACCAGCCGCTCTGCGGCATGTGGGATCTTCCCGGACCGGGGCACGAACCCGTGTGCCCTGCATCGGCAGGCAGACTCTCAACCACTGCGCCACCAGGGAAGCCCCACCCTCTTTTTAAAAAAAAATCGTGAATTATATACTTATTTCTGTTGTATCTTGCTTATTATCCTTAGTTTTACAATTTGAACTTGTTTTTATGGTAACTTTATCTGTGGAAATTCTTACGAGACCTGGGTTAAGAGTGCTTTCTCCCAGAGAAGAATTGCAATTGAGGACACTGTCAACCCAGGGCCACTTAATTTCTAGGCTTGAGATTTTCACAATGTACAAGTAGTATGGATTTGAACTTGATACCTGTGTGAAGGTTGGTTTTGGTTGCAAACTTCCAGGGAATAGTCCCCTTCTCCTCCCAAAACACCAATAAGCCTAGACGCAGGGGAGAATTTTTCTCTAGTCTCTGTTTGCGGTAGATTGTTTTTTCATAGTTTATTCTTTTTTATTGAAGATTTAGTTCTTCAGGGACCAGGCTTTAAGTGCTTATCTTTAGTCTGACTTCCCATGTTGTGTAGTATGAAGCTTTTGCTTTGTCCCATGCATGACTGTTAACACTGAAATCTCTTCAGCATTATCCAATAGAATTTTCCATGATAATGGAAATATTATATATCTGTGCTAATATGATAGCCAGTAGTCACCTTTGAAATGTGGCTAGTGTGACAAAGGAACTGAATTTTAAATTTTAGATGCTTTAAATTAATTTAAAATTAAAAAGCTACATGTGGCTAGTGGCTCAGTATTAGACAGTACAGCTTGGTTATAGGGGATTGTCCGTGCCTCTAGAGCAGTTGCTGGCATCATTGCCCACCTTCCACTCTCTATTTGTGCTCCTGTTTACTTTTTTGGTCTCTGAGGACATCCCTTAGTTGCTTGTGAGCTTTGCTATGCATTCAAAAGGATAATTCTTATATTTTTATCAAGCATTTTTAGGTGTCATGTAGCAAAAGGGTTCTCAAGCCGTTTGGACACAAGAATTGCAGAAAGGGAAGTCTCTTACAGCTTTATTTTATTAGTTAGTGAAGTACTTATCTATTTTTTTTTTTAAAGAAGATGTTGGGGGTAGGAGTTAGTTTATTTATTTATTTTTGCTGTGTTGGGTCTTCATTGCTGTGCGAGGGCTTTCTCTAGTTGTGGCAAGCAGGGACCACTCTTCATCGCGGTGTGTGGGCCTCTCACTATTGCGGCCTCTCCCGCTGCGGAGCAGAGGCTCCAGACGCGCAGGCTCAGTAGTTGTGGCTCACGGGCCTAGCCGCTCTTCAGCACGCGGAATCCTCCCAGACCAGGACTCGAACCCGTGTCCCCTGCATTAGTAGGCAGACTCTCAACCACTGCGCCACCAGGGAAGCCCTGAAGTACTTATCTTGAATGATAAACATTGGAAAGTTCATAGCAGAGTGGTGGGAATTCTTTAGATAGAAACTGACCGTGAAATTAAAAATTATGAGAAAGAATTAATTAAATAATTACTTTGTCCTTATTCTACAAAATTTTTAAAGATGATAAAAATAGAACTGTGGGTAAAGTTTTTAAAGTCTTACGCATAATCTTCAGCTTCTTGGTGTCAGTGTTTTATGTATACAAGAGTGCATGAATGAAAAAGTATACACGTATTTAGAAGGAAAAATATTTTGAAAATGGATGGAAATAAACCAAATGAGTTTAAGAGATCATAGTGAATGTTGGTATTGGGGGAACAGCTAAATCGTCCTGGATTTAGCAGGAGCGTGTGTTAGTAATTTAGTTGTAGGGATTTTTTAAAAAATCTAAGTAATGAGTCCTAGCTATTTCTCACGTAGACACTTCTTTTTCTCTTATAGCCAAATATTAGAAACATGCAGTTGGTTTTTAGTATTTATGAATTAAAAAGTCTAAATTCTTTGTAATTTCTGTTACTTCAGGATTTGCTTACCCTTTCGAAACCATAGGTAACTGATTCTTTTTTTACGTTTCTATTTCTTATTGTAGTAAAATACACGTAAGATTTACCATTTTAACTATTTTAAAGTGTACAGTTCAGGTACATTAAGTACATTCACATTAATGTACAGCCATCACCATTCATCTCCAGAACTTTTTTCATCTTCCCAAAATGAAACTCTTCACCCATTAAACACTAACTCCCCATTTTCCGTTCCTCCAGCCCCTGGCAGCCACCATTCTACTTTCTGTCTGTGTGAATTTGACTTCTCTAGGTCCCTCATACATGTGAAATCATAGAGTACTTGTCCTATTATGACTTGCTTATTTCACTTAGCATAATATCTTCAAGATTAAATTTGATTTTTTAAAATTATAATTTGTGATGAGATTAAAAATGGAGATTACATTAGCTTTTAGTAGAGATTGGGAATCTTTGTGTATTTTCTTTGTAGAAGTTATTGTACAATGAAATAAATTAATGTTAATTTGATCTCCAGACAGAATATCATTAGAAACAATAGAATGTGCTACTGTATGTTGTGGTTTATAATTCTATTAAATTTAAGTTTTAAAATAATTTAAAAGTGGGACTTTTGAGCTAGTTTTAGAATAGATGATCTGGTGTTATAAAACCAGAAATCCTTTTAAATACTTCCGTAGGTTTTAACTGACTAAAAGTGACAGGAGGGACTTCTCTGGTGGCACAGTGGATAAGACTCTGCACTCCCAATGCAGGGGGCCCGGGTTTGATTCCTGGTTGGGGAACTAGATCCCACATGTGTGCCACAACTAAGAGTTCGCATGCCACAACTAAGGAGGCCACGTGCTGCAACTAAGGAGCCGGCAAGCTGCAACTAAGGAGCCTGTGAGTCGCAACTAAGGAGCACCCCTACTGCAGTCAAGACCCAGCGCAACCAAATAAATAAACTAAATAAAAATAAATATTAAAAAAGTGGGCTTCCCTGGTGGCGCAGTGGTTGAGAGTCCGCCTGCCGATGCAGGGAACGAGGGTTCGTGCCCTGGTCCGGGAGGATCCCACATGCCGCGGAGTGGCTGGGCCTGTGGGTCATGGCCGCTGAGCCTGCGTGTCCAGGGCCTGTGTGCTCCGCAATGGGAGAGGCCACAGCAGTGAGAGGCCCGCGTACCGCAAAAAAAAAAAACCCCAAAAAACAAAACAAAACAATAAAAAAAGTGACAGGGATTATTTTTAGGTCATGTTTAGTGCCTGCAGTAAAGAAAAGGATATGGTGGAGTTTCTTTCCTTTAACTGATCCTTGAGTTCCCTGTCAGGATGGGTGTCAGCGGGCCTAAGGAGGCCTGCTGTAGCATTACCACTTGTGCATATCAAGTGTTATCACAAAAGTTGGAGGAACCACTTGAAAGAACCCATAGTAGGTTAGCATGAGGATAAATTCTTTGCTGAAAATAAACAGCAGTGGCTCAAGTTCCTGGAAAGTGCGTTGAAAAGCCAGATTTTGCAGAAATATCCCAATAATGCCTTTTACGTGAAACTCTGGATTTAAGACAGACTCTTTCCCTCTTAGACGGTGTGAAAAACAACAAGTAAGAGTTTTCTTCTTTCTTCTTCGTATGTCCAGGTTGGTAGCATTTTGAGGAGGAGGAAGGGAATCTGAAAGTTTTATCATTTGTGCTTCTGAACTGCCTCATTGCTGAAAAGAATTGGTGACCACCTACTTGGGGATGGAGGGTCTGCATTTCAAAGCTGTGATTAGCATAAAGAATCTTGAACATAGGACTTCAGTTATAAGTAATTTAAAAATGTGTTTTCTAAGAACTACTCCATGACATTAATTCCAGCTCATGCATTGTTGCATATTTGTCAAGTACATTTACCACCTCAGATAGTAAGGTTATAAATCCAGTGTTTATAAGTTTTATTATCCTGGTTTTTTGAGGTTACTCTTTTTAGTGCTGAGAAAACTAATATATGAGGAACTTCAATCCTTGAATAAGTTTTTATCTGGCAGTTTATAACTGTGGGTAGGAGGGGTGCATGACTTAGTACAAAGTGCTTTGATGTTGCCATGTAGGGATTTTAAATTAAGATAAAAAACTTGATATAAGCATGAACAAAGAGAGAAGTCCCTGGGCAGAGAGAAGACCTCACAGGTGTGAGCGAGCAGTGCGTGAGCTCCCGGGGCCCCTGTGAGCAGGTAGTTTCCTCTGTGTCTCTGTGACATGGGGCCCTCGTCCTCGGCCACCTGTCAGTTTGCTCCTCTGGGCAGCGTGTGCCACCTCCTAGTCTCCTGGCCGGGAAACAAGTCTAATAGACTCGGCGAAGCACCAGGAAGAAAGTGTATTCATTGTGAGACCCTTTCGTCACGTGGATTATGTGTTGCTTTAGAATTTTCCCTACAGCTTCTCATTTTCTTTGGGGTAATTGGGTTATCTGGAAATGGAAATCATTTAATAGTAGCCGCTGCAAGACGAAGAGGAGGGCGTGTGGGGTGGGGGCTAGGTGATTATGCGGTAGCCCGTCGGAGATAGGCCACTACTAATTACAGCGTGTGGACCCTGCTGGGCGTCCAGAATTTCCGTTCGGTGAATTTATCCTTCTTTTGTATATTACACAGTATGAGTAGAGATGTTTTATAGATGGGGCAAGCATTGTTTCTTCAAAAGATGGTTCCTGAACTGAAATCTGTTTCAGAAGCAGAGGTCCTTAGTATTATGCTATTTTCTTAATTGATCTAGAAAGTAATCACCGCTTCTGGTGATTACGAGAAGTAGCTTATCAGTTTATGAAGGCAGCTACACATGACTTAGCACAAATGTAAATTTTATATCGAATCTGATGTTACCTTGTTTGTGGAATTTCATGTATTAGGTTTGGGGAGGCATTTGTGCATCTGTGGTTATGTTTAAATGTAGCATTAGTATTACTTTATGCCTCATTTTGTTTAATATATTATCAAGAGAAGAAGATTTATAATGGAAATCTTGGCAGAGGGTTAAGTTTGTATTTATAATAATGCAGGGTGGTGCTTTACGTTATACTCAAAAGAACCAAATACAAAATTTTGTATGTAGTATTTATAAAGTGTATTTTTAAAATATGTACAGAAAGTTCCTGGAAAGGAGATATGCCCCACATGGTTGGGTAGATGTAGTGGCATTGTACTGTGAGAGAATTTTTTTTCTTTCTACTTTGCTGCTGTTTCCAGCTTTTTAAAACAATGAAACCATATTACTTTTATAGTGAGGAAACTGCCCATTATAAGGGAAAGTCCATAGCAATCACTTTGGTAACCTTTATTTGATGGTGTATATAAATCACCTGTGTGCAGTCAGAATACATTTAGCTCGCGTGATATGCTTAATTTACCCCCAATGGAGTGCTTCCTTCCTATGACTTATTTATGTGGGGGTGGGATGGGGAGGGACTGAAGACAAAGGGCACATGTTAATAAGTTTCTGTGTGGTAACTCCTTTAGACATACTATTTGCTTTTGAGGTAATGGCTTACTGAAAAAGGAAAATAGGAGCAGAATCATGATATTCCGAAGATTGGTAATTTTTTATATTTAGATGACGTCATGGGGTTCTTTTAGAAATAGAAAATTTTTATAAGTAAATTATTTTTATTTCCTTTTAGAAAACTTTAAACACTGACCTTTAGAAAATATGATTTCTTTCTCTTTGTTTTCTGACCAGGACATGTATTCCTCTGAGAAACGTTGGACAGCAGATTTGGGTGTAGTGCCTGATCGGGACCACGTACAAAGACATCTCCAGTCATGGGTAAGTGCCCTTCCTCCTGTGTATCATTTCAGTCCTCTCAGGAGCATCTGCGGTGTTGTCCTTAAAGAAAAAAATTGTTACTGAGCAGATTGGAATTATGTTACTTCATCAGAGATTGGATAATCTGGTTCAGCCCAATACTGTGCACTTGCCTGTATTTAAACGAGGAGATTGATGTTTGATTTATTCTAAGAAGTTAGGTGTGGTGAGGATATCTGTGTCATTAGCTTCTTGGCTGGTTTAGTTCTACTATCTAAACTTTTCTGTTGACTAGCCATTGGAAAGTGACTTTTTGGAAATATGAAGAGGGAAAAAATTGCAGTTGACCATAATTAGCAGAGGTTTTATTGTGTGAAATTTAATCATTGGGTAACATAGGTTAATATTATATTTAAGCAAAAAAAAGAAAGAAATCTCTTTATCAATGTCTTTGATGGATCAAGGAACCAAGTCTATCCTATAGACCTGTCTTGATATAGATTTTATCTGCTCAGTTGTGAGGGGATGGTATGTGTAATATTTTCTGTCATTCCTTTCCACTTCTGTTTGTGAACAGAACTGGATTTTACTATTTTGTGTTGTTTACTTTTAGAGAGTGAGGAAAGAATTAAGATTTAATCCTGACTGGGATCCTATGACAGTTCTGATGTACTTTTAGAGTACAGCTTTTTGATTATGGAAACCTTGGGATGAAGTGAGCATTTTCTTATTGGAATATAATATTAGAGAGTTTAAAATTTTTCACATGTTATTTATATTAATTATATTTACCTTAATAGGAATAGAGTTGCTTTTCTCATCAGTTTGAATAATCAGGCAGTTGATAAGTGAAAATGAAGCTGTTATTGTGACATCTTTGAGTGCTTTCTGCTAAAAGTAATATTGCAGGTAGTGGTCTTTGGTTTTGGAGACTTTTCAGTGGGTTACTTTTTCGGTGGTGTGCTTTGAATAAACAAGGATAGTTGCCAGATGAGTTCAAATACAGATTCGGAAAGAAGCACCTTTGGTTATGTCAGCTCCATTCATATGAAGTTTTGTGAGAATGTTTACCTATCATAGAATGCCAACTCTAGTAAAGATGGTAATATGACTTCATGAACACTAAGCATTTTAGTTTAAAAAATGCTTACCTTTTTTGGAAATGTAACTAAATTTTGTTCTGCGTTGTAACCTTAGTGGTCTGGTAGATCACTGTTACAGCTGGCAAGTTCTTTGAGGACAAATACAGGGTGTCTTTGATTTTTGAATCTTGGTGTCTAACACGACTGCCCCCTAAAACTCAGAGCCCTGTGAGCGTGAAAGCAGAGGGAGGGATGGCTTACTAGGCAGCCAAGATACGTATCGGAACCACCAACAATTTATCTATAAATTACAATGGTTATACTTCATTTGCAAGATTAAAATTTTTTTTTTATATCTACTAGTTCATTTCTCATTTCTGCTCGTTTGTATTTAATATTTTTTTGGTTGTTATTTATCTCTTCGAAGATCTCTTACATGCTTATTTTAAAGTCTTTTTCAGATCATTTGATGATTTTTGTCTTGTCTGCAGTGAGTTTATGTGTAGTTGTTGATATTGTTGGTGTTTTCATCATGTTCTGTAATTCTGCAGGCAAGTTCTGATGGGAGTTTCTTTTTTCTTTTTCCTGTGTGTGTGTGTGCGCGTGTGTGTGTCTCTCTGTCTCTTTGTGATTTCCCCTGCTGGTCTAGCAGATTTGCCGTTGTCTCTGCCTGGCTTTGGAGTTCCCAGATCAGAATCAGGTCTGTGTTAGTGGACCAGAGCCCCGGTCCCATGGTGACGTTGGGGATATCACAGATTCAGTCACTGAGGCAGCTGGCATTAGGTCAGCCGCTTCCTAAGCTGTAGCCTGAGTGCAGTTAGCAGAAGTCTTTTTCAGTCTAGTTTCCTATCAAGGAAGAGTGCCAGCCCAGTCCCTGGTTTTGAGCAAAAAGCCTGGCTACTGACCCTCGTAGCCCTTGTGGAGCCCTTGTTACACCACACGATCAACCCATAGTTAATCCCCGAGGATCAGCTGCCTGCTGCCTTTTCCTGCTTTGGGGCCCAGAGCTCAGCAGACCTCCTGGCTTCAGCAAGGCTCACACGTTGTGTTTCTGTTAGATTTCTGATCTGTGGAGACGTTTAACATGTTTGGGGGCATAGGTATGTCCTTTTGGTCATTTGTCTTCATATTTTATCTGTAATTTCTCTGTGTTTGTTGGGAAGAAAGGGAGCTGCAAAGCATGAACAATGCCATTGGGCATTTAACCACTGGGAATACAGTGAAGTCCCCAATCCTTACTTCACATTTAAGATTTAAAAATAAATCAGTTTCTGCTTAGTTCCCTGCTTCCTAGAGTTCCTCCCCGTCGTCCATTACCACTTCACTCGCTAGGTGAGCCCCGTGGGGCTGTGCCTCCAGAGCATGCTGCTTGCCTCACTCTAGTAGCTGTCGTCCTCCAGTAAAATCAGCGGCCTGTTTACTCTGATCTTCGTCTGTTCTGTAAACTCCTTAAGGGCAAAGACTTATTCCTAGTGGTAAGTTCCTGGCACTGAGTAAATGCTCAGTAAATAGTGCATGGATTTGACGGTTCCTAAGTGACATCCTTACTATGTGGTAACTGTAGCTGTTCCATGTGTTATTATTCTTAGGTTGAAATTCGAGCTGCTCCCATGAAAAGAGTGTGTGTGTAGGATAAAGCGTTCCAAGTAGGGGAGCACTGGGAGAAAGGCATGAAGGTTTGACCATACAAGGATGTTACTGAGTAGTTGAACATTCTGGAATATAGAGCTGGGGAGGAGATGAAATCAGGGTCCGGGGGCATGTACATTTCTGAAGGTTTGGACTTCATATCTCAGGGCTTAGGAACTATTGAGGGACTTCAGTTAGGGGAACAACTTAAGATTTTATTCTGGAAAAAGTCCTCTGACAAAGAGACATTTTTGTTAGATGTAAATTAAAAAGATGGGTTACAGGCAGTATTTGCTTTGCCTAGTTTTGTTCTTAGTTTTCAGCCCTTTCGTTGCTCGCTTTGAAATAAACTTTGAGTTTCTTTCTTGCCAACTTGATTTTCTGTAGTGATGGAAAGAAATCATTCTCGAGCAGAGAACTGGAACCATGGATTAGGGAGTGTTGTCATGGTCTGTGCCGTGTTGCAATTTCTATGGGGTTGTAAGTTTTCATAAAGGTGGGAGGGAACTGAGTATATCAGAGTTACTGTTTTTGTAAAAATTACTGGAGAAGCATGGTACAGGTTAAAAAATAGGAAGACATGTCATTAAAGATAGAATTTCCAAACCTAGATTTGGATGAGATTGACAACTAAAATTTTTTTCAGTATTTCTCTAGAGATTACAAGAAAGGTTGGATACTTGTATGTCTGGATGCGTTTAGCTCTGCAGGATTTCCTAACCCTTCCCATGTCATGAACCATGTAGGACATGGTAGTAGTTGTACAGCATGTGAGATAAACTAATGGAGATGTTTGGGGCTTGGAGGCTACCAGCTCTGACACCTCAGGCCGGGCCGAGGGATCTGTTTCTCTGCACATCCTGACACACAAATTGGGATGCTCCAACTGTAAGACCTAGAGAATTTGTTAGGTGCTTTAAGATGTTTTTCAGCTTTTAGTCTCAATTTTTATGTATTCTGTTAAGTTCTGAGGCCGAATATTGGTCTTGTGGAATATGTGTTATATGATGCTGCTATGCTGTGCATTTCATTGTGAATTGTTAACTTTATTACAATTTGCAAAAAGCCTTTTTCAGTACTTAAATTGACCTTAATTTTCTATAATGCATATTCAGCAATGTTTAGCATTTATCAGATTTGTTAAAGATTTTGTTTTATCAGATGGTGCCAAAGATGCAATAAAGTTGTTATATTTAAAGTCTGGCTGTCATTTAAAATGGATTTTTTAGATCTTTGATGAAGATTATAAAAGCAAGAGTAGTTTGTGTAAAGAGCAGTGCTTGGGACTTCCCTGGTGGCACAGTGGTTGAGAATCTGCCTGCTAATGCATAGAGGACACAGGTTCGAGCCCTGGTCTGGGAGGATCCCACATGCCGCGGAGCAACTAGGCCCGTGAGCCACAACTACTGAGCCTGCGCCTCTGGAGCCTGTGCTCCGCAACAAGAGAGGCCGCAATAGTGAGAGGCCTGTGCACCGCGATGAAGAGTGGCCCCTGCTTGCCACAACTAGAGAAAGCCCTCACACAGAAACGAAGACCCAACACAGCAAAAATAAATAAATAAATTACTGAACTCTTACCCCCAACATCTTCTTAAAAAAAAAAGACTCCACCTGCCAATGCAGGGGACACGGGTTCCAGCCCTCGTCCGGGAAGATCCCACATGCCGCGGACCAGCTAAGGCCGTGCGCCACAACTACTGAAGCCCACATGCCTAGAGCCCGTGCTCCGCAACGTGAGAAGCCCACGCACCACAAGGAAGAGTAGCCCCCTCTCGCCGCAACTAGAGAAAGACCGCGTGCAGCAACAAAGACCCAACACAGCCAAAAATAAATAAATAAACAAATTTATTAAAAAAAGAAGAGCAGTGCTTAACAACTTCTAGATGATTATTTTGATGGAATATGTTAAAAAAAAAAAGCCAGAAAAGCACCAAAACCCAAAAGTGATAATTTAGGGTACTAATTATTTTTCTTTTCTTAAGTTTTAAGTTAAAAAAAATAAAGCTTATCTAATCTATTAAAATTTTTAATCTTTACTTCTGTATTTATTTCATTTTCTTTGGAAAAGTTTTGCTCTGTAAGTAATTATATGAAATGTTTCCTAGGAGAGTCTTTTTGGATGTTGACTGGGCAATCCAGGAGTGAATCTGTTGTGTGGGAGAGTTTGATCCTGCCCTTTGGCCTAAATAGTGGAGTGAGTTTTTTGAGGTTACTTCAGGATATGAAATATTTCTCTTTTCTCTGAGGAAAAAGTAATGGCAGCGAATAATTTGGGATGTGGTGTATTTGTTGCTTTCTAATAAGAGTAGAAGTAAATATCATCATTCATTGGAACGGTAGACTAAGAGATGATGCTGAAGTGAAGAACACTTTAACATTTGTTAGAGCAGATAATGTTACAAATAATTGAGGAGATTACTAAATCCCTGAGTGGTGGGATAAGGATTCTTCTGAGTCTTTTTATTAAATAGAAAAAATCATGCAACAAGTAAGATAGGACTTTCCCTAAGTACTGGCTACATCTTCTCTCTATAACAATAGCCTATCTAGATGTATATCCTGTTTTATGGAATAGCTGTGTACCTCAGAAGTTGGGCAGAAGTTAAAGAAAAGAAAATTTAAGTTGAATTGCATTTTAAATACTGGCGTGTCTGCATTTAATGAAATCTGGAGAGAAATCCCCTTGAAAAGGACATTAATTTCAGAAAATAGAGTTTGAGTTTTACAATTTTTTCTTGAATTCATTTTATTATAACTGATGTACTGGTTTGAAAAATTTCCTATCTCTTTAACAAAAACTTCTCTAAAAACAAAAACTTCTCTAGTATATTCTATATGAAAATATTATAGGTATGACTTTTAGTATTTCTCATTCATCAAAAGACATATAATGGAAAACAACTTGTAAGTGATATTTGTTATATGGTCTACAACTAGTTTATCTACATATAATTAACATCAGTTTGTTTTTTTAAAATAGTGTCTGGACAGCTGTATATTATCACTTTTTGCATTTAGTCAAATAGACATTTTCTATTAAGAGAATTTGAGCCTGTCAGTGTATATGATGGATATCATTGTATAGTTGTCTTCTCATTTCCCAGATATGTGAAATTGATGTTAAAAATTTCCTAGCCTCGATCTTTCTCCCTTAAAACTGATCTAAAATGATATTTTGGTGTTACTTTTTTTTTCTTTTTTGGAGAGAGACAAGTGATTATGTAATAATTCTTTCTAGCCTCTCTTTAAAGCCTTGGGCTGAAAGGATGAAGAATATAGCGAGAACGTCTTCCCAGTTTCCCTTACCCCAGTCTCCCACTCCCACTTCCAGCACTGAGCCATAGTTAGTTATTTTTTTTTAAAAAAGGAAATGTTGTATAGGTTTCTATCATGATTGTGGTCCAGAAGTTAGGAGGGCAAATGGAACTGAAAACTTTTTATATAAGTTATCTCTTATTTAGCTTCAAAGATGGTGGTCATCGTATAGGCAGATGGTAGTGGAGTGCTATTTTCCCCCCTAAATTCAGAAGCTGACTTCTGCTGGCATTACCTAGGTACCCCTGGAATTGCAACAGTTTTCTTTCTGCTTACACATTTGGAGCATTCAGGTGTTAAACTTTAAACAGTGGGATGTAAAAAGATTATGGTCAGATACTAACATACACTCATATACATCTTATATTAAATTGTGGGGCATTTGGAATTGCAATGTCTTTTTAAAAGTACAGTTGCCTGTTTCAGATTCTAGAAGAATGGAACAGAACTGGAATTTATTGGATGCACTGATAAAAGCTTTCGACACTATATAGTAAAGTACTGTGATCTCCTCACTGGTTAACCTTGTTATATTCTAACAAATGCAAAGTAAGGCAAAATATGTTTGCTTGACTATAACTTAAAAGAAATTTGAAAAGCAAACATGTATTAAGTTTTTATGTAAACCTACAGTAGTTGGTCTTTTGTATTTTCCTTAGGTAATAACTTTCTGTTCTTTCCTTCTGTGATACGTAGATATAGATCAAGTAAGTGTATGTACCAGGAAAGGAGGAACTAGGTATTACCAGTGTTGGAAGAATATTACAAACTTGTTTCCTTGTGACAATTATGGCACAACAAAATTTGAATTTGATTTTTCAACCTGCTTGAATTTATTGTTTTAACTGCAGTAATACAAGGTTATATGCCAAATGATTGATTCAGACTGTTAGAATATGATTGCCAAGATATATTAATATTTCATTGGCATGCTTTATTATAAAAAATGTTGTTTCTGGTGGTAGAAGTAACCTAGAAGCTATATGAAAGGGGGTTTCCTTACTGCTAACTAAAGAGAAAGCTTCTTTTTTGTACCCTCTTTTGGGTTAGGAAAGATCCTTCTCTGTTGCCATGAAGGATGCACATGGTCTTGATCCATATTACCACACATGGAGGCCATAGGGCCATTGTGATTAAAAAAAAAAAATCAGCCTTAGACCTTTCATGGAACTTTGTACCTATATGTACCTATGGGTATATGTACCTATATGTACAGGGAACTTTGCCCAGGACCGGAGAAAAACCCCGCCCCAACTTTTTAGGTACCCAAACTGACTTTGTTAAAAGGAACTTGGATCTCAAATGATTACTTAGTAGAAGTAACTCTCCACTTAAGAAAGGTATACTTAAAAATGTTGACTTGTGTTTTAAAAGTGGAGTCATTATTCTCTTTTCCCCTAAAATGTGATGTAAAAAATTTTTAGCTATCAGGTTTTAGTCTAACCTTAAAGCTATGCTTTCTTAGCTCAGCGCTGAGCTGCATTCTGATGAACAATAATAACTTCTAGGTCTGCAGAATTTTCCTTCTTAAGTTATTTTTTTCTGTTTAGTGCCTATCTGTTCTCAGCAGGTGAAATTCTACCTCTGATATAGTGAAATTCTATCCTTCCTTCCCACCCAGTCCAACTTTATTTTTTCCATGGGATCAATACTTTATTTTATTTTTAAATATCTGAATGTGTATTTTAAAAATACACGTTATTTATTTTTGGAACCATTTGAGAATAGGTTGCATATATCGTGTATTTTGATGTGTAGTTCTGAAGAATAAGGATACTCTCTTACATGACTGCAGTAAAACTATCAAAAAGATAAATTATGTTTATCTGGTCTACAATCCTTATTTCATTGCTGACAGTTTCCCCAATAATGTCCTTTATGACAATTCTGTCCTTCCAGTGACGGGTCCAGCTGAGTATCGTTCACGCCTTGCGTTTAGTGTGAAGTCTCTTTAGTCTCCTCTAATCTGGAAGGTTCTTCAGATGTTCTTTTTTTTTTTTTTTTTTCTTTTGCGGTTTGTGGGCCTCTCACTGTTGTGGCCTCTCCCGTTGCGGAGCACAGGCTCTGGACGCGCAGGCTCAGCGGCCATGGCTCACAGGCCCAGCCGCTCCGCGGCATGTGGGATCCTCCCAGACCGGGGCACAAACCCGTGTCCCTTGCATCAGCAGGCGGACTCTCAACCACTGCGCCACCAGGGAAGCCCTCTCCTAAGATGTTCTTTATCTCACATGATGTGGTATTTTAGAAGAATACAGACCAGTTCTTTCACGAGTGTCCCTGAGGTTAGGACTGTCTGAGGCTCCTCTCCCGGGATCCGTCCTGGCATGTGTGACTGGTCTGGGGGCATTCCTTCAGGAAGCTGTCTGGAAGGGACAGGAGGACTGCGTGGTGATCTCTCCATTTCCTTCCGATTTGGTTCTTTCACAGAAAAATTTCCCATTTCTTCTTTAATTGAAATAGGATTCAAATCTCTTATATAAGAACAGGATTTATTATTCTACTGGTTTCTGTTTTGCTTTTATTGCAAAGACTTGAGAAAAATGGTAATGAAATATTTTCTAGAATGTGAGATGACCTTGAAAGGAGACATTTGGCTTTTATCAAGAGAAATTCCTTTCCGTATGATTCCTGTTTTGAATTACATTGACGAAAATCTCAAGATGCTCTTGAATAAGTACTATGAAGGTGTAAGGTATAGCGCTGTTGAATTTAGTTTTTTTTTAATGACAATAAAGCAGCTGCAGCTCTTCATATATAAATTGAATTTGCTTCACTAAAGGTTAGCCCTTCCCATAACTTGGTGCTTCTTTGTCTTTGTCCTAATAAATTTTCTTTAGCTAAAAATAGAATAGGTGAACGTATCAAGACTTTGATTCTCATTGGGTTTTTATGGGTTATATTAAATTTAATGTGAAATGGTCAGGATACTTACTATCTGTAGTTATAATTCTTAAAAGTTTAATAATTGAAAGGTATATTGGAAGCTAGAAAATTGACAGAATATTGCAAAGTATGAGAGATTCAAAACTTGTTTTTAGACAACATTGAGACAGACGATGCTATAAATTAATTTCTTAAAATGTTTTAAGAGTTGTGGTGTATGAGTCTGATTTTAAAACAAATTTTAAGGAAGAGAATGTATGATTTAGAATAAATATTAATAATGTTTTCTTTTTAGTACTAACATATTTAGTGAGCACCTCCCCGTGTACTGCTGCTATGTTGGTCTTTGGGGATATAGACAAGGACAAGACTAACATGGCCCTGGGCCTCATGGAGCACAGAACTAGTGGGGAGGAAAGATACCACAGCGTTGTTAATGCAAAAAGGGAAGCTGGTGTCTGCAGGAGCCAGGGAACCTCCTTCTGGGAGGGCAGGAAGACTACCCTTAGGAAATCATATTCTAGATGAGGCCTGGCTAAGTGAAGAGGAAGGGGGAGAGGGTTCTAAACAGAAGGAACATGTGTGAAGATCTGGAATTAAGAGGTTGAGATTAAGATTAAGAAATTAAGGAAAATTTAGCATTGGTAGAAGTAGGTGTTTGGAGGGGATTAAGTTGGTAACTTCAGTTTAGATAAACACCCTACTGTTGCCTCCATTTTATACTTAATTTTACCTAATCTCATCTAAACTAATCTGTTCTCTTCATTTTCTCTAATCCCCTTTTGTTGTTTTAAAGTATAACTGTAACATTAAAATAAATACATTTGGGAATGGGGGGGAAGTCATTGGTAACCCCACTTGTTTGCTTTTTTGCATATGGTCCTCTGGTATTGTCCAGATAGTATATATTTTGATGTAATTGGGTTCTTGGTGTATATGCAATTTTATATTTGGATTTCTAACATTGAATTGTGTTTAGATAGTTATCATATTTCCATAATTATTTTTATACTTAGAATTCATAATTATATTCCTTAAAGGTAATGATGCATAGTAACTTATTTAACTATGTCCCTATTTTTTTTTTTTATTTATGATGGTTCATTTTTTTTTTTTTTTTTTTGCTGTACGCGGGCCTCTCACTGTTGTGGCCTCTCCCGTTGTGGAGCACAGGCTCCGGATGCACAGGCTCATCGGCCATGGCTCACGGGCCCAGCCGCTCCGCGGCATGTGGGATCTTCCCGGACCGGGGCACGAACCCGTGTCCCCTGCATCAGCAGGCGGACTCTCAACCACTGTGCCACCAGGGAAGCCCTGATGGTTCATTTTTTAAAAAATGTTTGTAAAATGAATATCATTGATGACTTTGCCCTATTTCTTAAAAAAAAAACAACTATAATTCTTTAGGCTAGATTTATAGTATTGAAATGTTTTTGTAGATTTGTAGTATTGAAATGTTCTTCCTGTCTTTCTTAAAAGACTACATCAATTTACAGTGACTCTGGTAATTGGTGTACAAGGATACCAGTTTCACCATGACTAGCTCAGTAGGCTCAAAATGACATTATACTGTTGCTTTCAGTTGCATATTTGATTTTTAGACAGGATAACTTTCCAAAAAATTTGTGGTAAATATCCATAATGTAAAATTTGCCATCTTGACCACTTTTAAGTGTACAGTTCAGTAGCATTAAGTATATTCACATTGTTGTGCAGCCAATCTCCGGAACTCTTTTTACCTTGCAAAACTGAAACTCCGTATTCATTAAACAACTTCATATTCCCCTCCCCACATCCTTTGGCAACCACCATTCTACTTTCTGTCTCTGTGAATATGACTAGTCTGGATACCTCATGTAAGGGGGAGCATACAATATTTGTCTTTTTGTGACTGGCTTATTTCATTTAGCATAATGTCCTCAAAGTTCAGACATGTTGTAGCATATATCAGAATTTCCTTACCTTTTAAGGCTGAATGATATTCTACTATATGGATTACATTTTGTGTATTCATCTGTTGATGGACACTTGGTTTGCGTCCACCTTTTGGCTATTGTGAATAATGCTGCTATGAACCTAGGTGTACAAATATCTCTTTGAGATTCTGCTTTCTGTTCTTTTGAGTATATACTCAGAAATGGAACTGCTGGATCATATGGCAATTCTATGTTTAATTTTTTGAGGAACTGCCATACTGCTTTTCACAGTGGCCACGCCATTTTGCATTGTACTAGAGTTCCAATTTCTCCACATCCTTGTCAACACTTGTTATTTTCTATTTTTGGATAGCAGCCATCCTAATAGGTGTTCAGGAGGTATAGCATTGTTAGGATATCTTTTTCATGTGCTCACTATTTACATTTTCTGTTGCATCATATCCTTCTAAAATAGTCTTTTCTTCCAAAATGCTTATTGAAAAATCACAGATTTTTAACCTTGGATGATGCTTTTTTGTCTCTCCAAAAATTTATTATGAAACAATATAGTTTTCTGTTTTTTTGTTTTTTTTTTGCAGTACGTGGGCCTCTCACTGTTGTGGCCTCTCCCGTTGCGGAGCACAGGCTCCAGACGCGCAGGCTCAGCGGCCATGGCTCACAGGCCCAGCCGCTCTGTGGCATGTGGGATCTTCCCGGACCGTGGCACGAACCCGTGTCCCCTGCATTGGCAGGCGGACTCTCAACCACTGCGCCACCAGGGAAGCCCAACAATATAGTTTTTATATGTTTATTGGAACATAGGTAATTTTGTGATGGTCGGAGGAGAGAGAATGCGCAGTATACAGAAAAGGCAGAGATGGAAAAAGGTTTCAGAAAGGGAGGAAGAGCAGAGAATGATAGGTACCATGGATCAGTTTTGCTCAATGTATTGTTCTGTCAAGGACTCTCTTAATGGTCTTCCTTCCCTGTTGTGGTTAATGTGTTATGGTGATTACAGATTTTATATTGAGGAAACGCTGGAAAGACCTTTCTGAATGTTGAAGAGACTGCTGTGTTTATGTACACAAGCACTTTTATGAACTCTATAGAAATCCCTATGTCTTTATGTTTGTATGTTATGTGTGTGTGTATATATATCTCCCCACATAGGACTGTTTGATCTTAAATGTGATGTTATAATGAATTATGATTTATTCCAAATTGAGTTATGATTTATTTTGAGATAAACGTATACTTAAATGATTTTTAATATGTGTTTTTTTTTAATAGAGCATTAAATTTATTTCAGTTGTATCCTGATGTTCTTTTTTTTTTTAAAATATCTTTATTGGAGTATAATTACTTTATAATGGTGTGTTGGTTTCTCCTTTATAACAAAGTGCATCAGTTATACATATGCATATGTTCCCATATCTCTTCCCTCTTGCGTCTCCCTCCCTCCCACCCTCCCTATCCCACCCCTCCAGGCAGTCACAAAGCAACAGCTGATCTCCCTGTGCTATGCAGCTGCTTCCCACTAGCTATCTACCTTACGTTTGGTAGTGTATATATGCCCATGCCTCTCTCTCGCTTTGTCACAGCTTACCCTTCCCCCTCCCCATATCCTCAAGTCCATTCTCTAATAGGTCTGTGTCTTTATTCCCGTCTTGCCCCTAGGTTCTCATGACCACATATTTTTAATATGTGTTTTTTAATGGTAATGAATTTTTTAAAACTAATTATGTTATTTCATAGCTTTGTTAAAATCTGGAGTAGGTCAGATTGCCTGGATACTGTGTTTTCTTTGAATTCTTGATTTTGAAAATAAAGTCATATTTAAATTTCCTTATTATGACTAGAAAGTCTCTTTTCCTTCCATATCTGTGCATTCATCTGCATGTAGCTTGGGAAAGTCAAAAGAGAGGTCATTTCTGCACAAAGGAAAGCTTACTTTAAAAATTAAAAATGTGGTAATTCAGAAATTGGAATATGTTCAGTTATAATGTACTATGTATGGCCTTTAATTCACACCGTTTTTCCACTTAACGGCACATGCTCCAGTCATGCAGTGCTTACTCGCGGTAGTCATCTCAGTTGTAATTCAGTAATGAATTGTGTAATTATGTGTTTAATGCCAGTTTCTCTTGGAAGAATGAAAGGAGGTTGATCACACACCTGTAATAACCAGCACTGGCATTGTATCTACTAGGTACCTGCTAGGTATTGTACATACATATTAGATGCGTAATATATTTTGTATGGATGAACAGGATTTTATTGCCTTTAACATGCACTTCGGTGTACAATCAGTACATTAAGAATTTGTGAAGATGTATTGGGATAACATGTTTGTATTTCCCTTGCTTGTAAAGCATATTTTATACACATTTATGACAGTTTCCACTGAGCTACACAGTTGAGCAGTTTCTTGGTTGCTTTTTATAAGTAAAATGAATTGCCCTTTGGTAAAATATTTTTAAAAACTGGTTTTAGGGCTTCCCTGGTGACGCAGTGGTTGAGAGTCTGCCTGCCGATGCAGGGGACACAGGTTCGTGCCCCGGTCCGGGAAGATCCCACATGCTGCGGAGAGGCTAGGCCCGTGAGCCATGGCCGCTAAGCCTGCGCGTCCAGAGCCTGTGCTCCGCAACGGGAGAGGCCGCAGCAGTGAGAGGCCCGCGTACCGCAAAAAAAAAAAACAAACAAAAAACAAAACTGGTTTTGAAAGAATTGCTAACTTAATTACATTAATACAGATACTTTGTTCATAAACAGTTACTGTATCTAATATACTTGGAGATTATGTAAAAGAAGGATAATATCAACATCCATAAACATATTCTGTGGCTCTTTCCACATCCTACAATTTCAGGACATTTACCTTCATATCTTCTTTATTTTGTTTTACTTTTTTTCTATGAAAATCTGTGAAGATAGTTGATGAGCTTTTGATAATGTTAATTTTTAAATACCCAGTGTGAATTATTAGGAACACTATTTGGACAGAAAACAGTATAGATTTTTAGGTATAGAAAAAATGTAAAACTTTTATTTTTTATAAACAGTATATGTTGTATTTTCTATTGATGAGTTTGTAGAGATTGATTTTCAGAATTCTAGAACAAAGTGACTATATTTCAGCCTTACAGTTAAAGTAGAATGACAAAGAAGTGAAGTGTATTAACTGGTTTATTAAACCAAGAGGAAACCAGTTGGAAGTGGTTTATAGCTTAATATTCAATAGTGTTTTTCTGTCTGCAGGCCGACTGACATCTGGAATATTTACAGATTATTTTTGTCACAAGAAGTGTGGCCTCTCACATTTTTTCTTCTCACTTATCTACATGTTCTGAAAAAAGAATGACAGTAGTTTAATTCTGAAATATATTTCCAGGAAAACCAAAGAAGTTTTCTGAAAATTGGGTAGAAAAAATCTAAATCATTGGCAAGAATGAAAAGATGCTGGGTTGTTATTCATTTGATCCAAAAATTTTGTGGACAGAGCACAGTGCAAATATCCTGGTCTGTGTTTATTTTATGAAAGAGATGATGAAATATTCAGAAGTGTGAAAACACATATCAATTCTAAAAGAGTATGCGTACTGTTATCTCATTTTTGTAAAATCAGCAAGCAAAAAGTACATGAAAAGTCTGAAAGGTTGTTGGGAGTGCTTATCTCTGTATAATGGGCCTAAGAGAGATTTTTATTTTCTTTTGGCTTATTTTTGGATATTTTTTTCTACAGTGAACATGCATTCTTTTTGTAAGGAGAAAAACTATTAAAGATGTAAATTGAAAAAAAGAAGCAAGCAGAAACCTTGTTAAATTAATTTGCAGTTCTTTAAGATTCTAAGGAGTTGGTTTGAAGTATCTATAACACTATTTTTATGGATAGTAATATAATTCTGCTTTAGAATATATGGCTTCTCTTGTACTTGTTTTCACTTAGGGCCAAGAAAGATGCTCCAGTGAACTTGTTCATGGTTTTATTAAATGAATGAGGGAAAGAATACAAATGAGATCAAATTCAATCTTGTTCTTTCTCTCTTCCTGTTTCTTTTCTTTCTTTCTTTCTTTTTTTTTTTTTTTTCGGTGAGTGAGGAATGGTGGGAAAAGATTTCTTTCCTCTGCTGAGCTGTTTTATCTTTATGTCATTTGTCATACAGTTCCTGTTCTTGATCCCTTTTCATCTGAAACAAGTTGATTTTTGCCTTGTATTCTCCTCTGGAGAAAGGAAAATGGCACAAATTGAAATATCCAAACAGGAGTAGAGAGTGCTGTATTTCTCTCTTTGTCATGTCTTTCTTGTTCTCTCACGGGTTTTCTCCCTTGTGTCTGCTCTGGGAATGCTGGATTTGGAAGTGATGGGAAGGAAAAGTAAATCAGCGGTTTTGGGGCTTAGCCAAAAGTTAGTGGTTTTGGGGGTGGCTATGTATAACAAAAATACAAATGTAGGAAACAAGATTGAGGTAAGAATTTTTCTGTTAAAAAAAGAAGTAGCTCACAACTGTTTGCAGGCAGCCCATTGCAAGGGCAACTATAATAATATTCCTTGTCCTCCAGGCCACATGGATCTCTCATGTATGTAGGCAATTAGGATTTTTGTTTTAAGCACGCTCTCTCTTGTTAAACTCTGTCCTCTTTGGATTTATCTTTGTATTAAAGTCTGAAGAGTGGGATGTGGATTAAATATGTGTTAAATATAGATTTCCTTCGTAATTTTTTATAAAGACTATAATTTTCAGAACAGTTTTAGGTTTACAGAAAAATTGAGCGGAAAGTAGCAAGAGTTCCCTCATAGCCCTGTTATTAACATCTTACACCAGTGTGGTACATTTACTGCAATTGATGAGCCAATATTGAAGCATTATTGTTAACTAAAGTCCATAGTTTACATTAGGGTTCACTCATTGAGTCATATGTTATATGAGTTTTGCCAAATGTATAATGACATGTATCTGTCATTACGATACCATACAGAGTAGTTTTCACTGCCCTAAAAAATCCACATATTCATTCTTCTCTCCTTCTTCCCAAATTCCTGACAACTACTGATCATTTTATTGTCTCCATAGTTTTGCCTTTTCCAGAATGTCATGTGGTTGGAATCATATACTATGCAGCTTATTTCAGATTGACTTCTTTCACTTAGCAATATGCATTTAAGATTCCTCCATGTATTTTTGTGTTTGATAGCTCATTTCCTTTTATTGCTGAATAGTATTCCATTGCCTGGATGTAGCACAGTTTATCCAGAATTCACCTACTGAAGAATGTCTTGGTTGCTTCCAAGTTTTGGCAATTATAAAGGTTTTTGTGTGGACATAAGTTTTCAGCTCATTTGGGTAAATACCAGGGAGCACAATTGGTAGATCATATTAGTATATTATATTAGTATATTTAGTTTTGTAAGAAACCAGCAAATTGTGTTCCAAAGTGGCTGCACCATTTTGCATTCCCGTTAGCAGTAGATGAGAGTTCCTGTTGCTGCACATCCTTGCCAGCATTTGATGTTGTCAGTGTATTGGATTTTAGCCATTCAGAGAGATGTGCAGTGGTATCTGATTGTCTTAGTTTGAAATTCCCTAATGACATAGGATATTGAGCCTCTGTTCGTATACTTGTTTTCTATATATATCTTTTTTGGTGATGTGATATAGACTTTTAAAAGAACCAAAATGTAATTCCCTTTAAAAAAAAAAGTACTGATAGTATAATGTGTTCTCTTAGAAAAGTATAGCAAAAGGAGACAGTAAATATTTATAATGCCACCATTCAGAGGAAAAATCATTGGTAACATTTTGATAGTTTCCTTCATACACCCATCTCTCTCTTTCCCCTCATGTATGTATAAATAAATGGCAATAGGGCATTCATTAACATTTTGTACTTTTCATGTTTACTTATCCACATATAGTTAGCTTTTCCTGTGTCATTCTTCTGGAATAGTGGTTCTTAACCTTGGCTGAATGTTAGGATCATTTGGGGGAGCTTTTAAAATTTATGGTGTTCAGGCTGCACCGTAGGACAGGGAAGTCAAAATCTCTGTGGATGGACCCAGGCATCATACTTTAAAATATTTCCCAGGTAATTTCAGTGTGTATTGAAGATTGAGAACCACTGGTCTAGAATGTAATAGAATTACTTTTAAGAAAAAATATAATTCCCCAAACATCACATAAAATATGATGCCCTTTTTATAAAGTTCAGAACAACCAAACAGCAACACAAGGATTGTGTGTGTGTGTGTGTTTAATAAAATATAGATAGACATAAAGGAAATCAATGGAATGATAACTACTGGATTCAGGATGATTCTTACTTTGGGGTGAAAGCAGGGAGCTGAGTTGGTGTTTGGGGGCACTATAGGTTAAATGTAGATTATTGTTAACGTCCTAGTTTTTGTCTGGGTGGTTGCTTTGTGGCATTTATTAAATTATTGAAAATGATTAAATAATTAAGTGGATAATTAAAACTGGGCCATGCATGGACCAATGATAAGAGCTAAGGACTATGATTAAACCAATTCTTTGTGCCAGAGGCCCAATGAGGAAAAATATTAAGTAGATGAAAACTGTTACATCCCTCTTGTAAGTGTATACAGTAGGGTTTAAATATCTCAGTGGTTTGATACCCAGTGTCATCCATCTATAAAAACGAACAGGCTATTCCTTAGTAGCTAGAGATTTTACATACTTTCCTTTTTTTCTGAAAGTATACATTAATTCCACTTTCCTCCCAGAGTTTCATCCTAATGCAGTTGGTCAAAAACAACAAACGTGATAAAATTTGATATTCACTATAAACAAATACCTTATTAGAAACTCATGTATCTTAATCAGTTGCATGAGCTGATGTTACTTCTTGTGCCTTGATCAAAGGAGCTGCTGAATTTTCTGTGTCCCCCACCTGCCATGTTTTTACCCTTTGGAGCTCTGCACCATAGTAAGATGGGTGAGGGTTGGCCTTTTTCTCGTAAAATGGGAGAAGGGAGATTGTGTAAAGGGGTAGGAGTGGAGGACCGCTGCTTCAGGCATCTCCTCCAGCAGATCAGTTTTAGTGGCAAAGTTAATTCTTTTAAGCCTAACCATGCCAGAGTAAGCCCAAACTTGCCTTACAGGAGGGTTCAGAATGATCTCTGGGGTGAAGGAAGCAAGTATGAAAATGCACGTGCAAGCTGGGTAAATGTGTACATACATACATAGAGTTAACTGAAACACAGCCTATATACAAATGTGTAATTCTTATATTACTTATCTCCTCATCATTTTAAATTACTGTTTTGTATGATTTAAACATATATAAATATGAACACATACATATCTTTTTTAAACAATAAAATAATGCATATATTGGGATATGTAGTCAGAATTTAACTTATTTTGAAATAGTTTCAGACTTAGGAAAATGTTGCAAGAGTAACATAAACAGTTCTCATCTTCTCTTACCTGGATTTCCCAAATGTTAACATTTTACCACATTTGCTTTCTCATTCTAATAAATATTATTTTTGCCCCATCAGAGAGTAAATTAATGTATTGATATTTACCCTTAAGTACTTCAGGGTGTATTTCCTAACATCCAGGATATTCTGTTACATAACTGCCATGGAACGGTCATAGTCAGGAAATGAATACTGATGATCTATAGATTGTATTCACATTTTGCCAGTTGTCTCAAAATGTCATATTTTTTCCTTTATCCCTTTCTGGTCCAGTATCTAATCTGGAATTGTGTGTTCCATTTAGTTATCCCGACTCTTTACTCTCCTCTAGTCTGTAACTGTTCCTCAGTCTGTCTTTGTATTTCGTGATCTTGACATTTTAGAGTACAGCTCAGTTCCATATATTAGAATATATGCTCATATTTTTACTGATGTAATGTGTGATAAAAACATGAGAAGCGAATGAGAGAAACAAGAAGAAACTATTGGTAGGTTAGCAGAAGTTAAGGGCTAAAAGTGGTGAACCAGTGTGTTCAAACTGATCATTATATGATTTTCATTTTCAAAACCAATACTGATATCAGTGAGAATAGGGAGTTATGATACTTGAAATTTATGGAAACACGAATACAGATATTCCTCTCTTCACTGATCAGATATGGAAGATAGAGTTGACTGAGAGGATGGTGTCCTGTATATCCCCGTCCTTGCATGGAAAGAGAAAAATTATGAGAGAAAGCAAAGCTACCAGAAAGTACTTTTCACAAACATCATTTCTTTCCCAGAAAAGTGGAAGTAATTTCTCAGGAGCTGGACATGCAAAGGACTGGAAAATAAAGCCAGTAGATACTTAATACCTGTTTCGTGTTCAGAACTGCCCTAGGAAATGGGGCAAGGGCTAGAAAGAATTAGGGGAACTTGATTTGAAGGGTTTGACTTAAATGTTGATTTGTCTATTTCAGGTCTTCAAAGGGATTCATTGAAAAACAGTTTTGATTTGAGGTTTAAAACTTGGTCTTTGACCCACCTGAACTCTTGATTTGGTTTGCAAGTACAAACTCTTTAAAGATAATAGGTAGTTAGGATAATTGCTGTGTTTTGTCTTCATTTGCAAATATTTTCTCACCATCATGGATTTGTAGCACTTATGTCTTCAATTAACACCCGTATGGAGAATACATTATGGGCAGATATATATGCGCATGTTACAGCACCTCTTCTTTGAAGAGCTGACAACTTTACCCTGAATTTCAAAACTGTACATTTTTACAGAAGAGACTTGGTGTCATAGAAGGCAGAAGCCTTTGGGTTTTGGATCCTGTGTTTTGCTTCCAACCATAGTTGATTCACCATGTACCTCAGTTGTCCAACTGAAAAATGGGAAAATAACAAGCAAGCCTTTAACTGTGTGGAGGCAAAGGAACTGCCTTTGATTTGCTCTGGGATCTATTATTTTATGATACATTAAGAATATCAGTAAATGGGAAGGAAAGAAAACTAGGAAAGTCAGCAGTACAGTAAGAGGAACAGTTTGCTGGTGAAGAAATCACTTTAGTAAATGTAACATTTGACAATGTGAACCTGAAGCTCATTTTTCTCTTTTAATTAACTCTGTAGGTTTACTTTGAAAAGGGCTGCTATGTGCTAACTAGAACACATGACAAAAGTATTAAATATTAATTGAGCATGGTTGCAGCTTGGCTGTTAAAAATCATATGGTTATACTTGATTTGAAAGTCTCTGGCCCACGCCTCTGATGGTGAGACCAATGCATTTACAGCCCTTCTGGGGATTTCCAGTGTGCGGCAGGACCGAGACCTCTCTTCAGGGGCTAGAACCTCAGGGGCATGTGTGAGGAGGAGGGCAGGGAATCCTTAGGATATTTTTTGAGGGACCATTTCTTCTGTGCAGATCTGGGAGCTTGGAGTTAGCAAGATAAAGTTGTATTTTTATCCACATTTTATTTTCTGTATTTCAAATATGAGATTTTTGAGAAATTGGAAAAAAGTATCAGGGCTTTGACAGTGCAGGGTATTTTGGTTGACTGCTTCCGAGTGTGTTTTTAAAAACTTGCACACAGCATCTGCAACCCACTATATGAGAATTTATAGCGTAGCACTTTATTTTTCCTGTCGTGACTTTTGTCAGAAAATGTTTTCGCTGTGCTTAGTGCTTTAACAGACGATTACTCATGTTTTGTTTTGCTTTGTTTATAACTTGTTAATGCTCTGCAAAGTCATACATTTTGGACTTTGAGGACGGTGGTTTTCACATGTGCAAAAATCACTTTGAATCCATCATTTCAAGAAGATGCAGCCCATCCTTTTGTTGTTTCTTATTAACTGCTTCAGAGCCTTCAGGGAGAGCTAAGCAGAGCATGTACTTCTCTGGAGTTGAACCGTGCTTGTGCCTGAGCTTCCTGAAAGCAGAGATGCAGTGAGCTCGCGGTGATGAAACCTGTTGGATTCCTGGAGGAAGCAGCTGGAGCCTTTGGCTTGTTAACTAGCAATGATTCACGTCTTGCAGATTGTAAAGGAGCTGGTGACACCATCCAGGCAAAAAGCAGCCAGAGTGAAGGAAGGTAGGAACAGCATCAGGATGAACAATCAGAGCACTTTAAGGCACTTAGAGATTTTTACGAATATCGACCTAAAGAGCAGCTATAGCTGGTTTGAGTTATAGAGTTTAGAGTTATCCTGTGTGCTTTTGCTCTTCTGATATATTACGGTATCAGAGGAGGATCAGGTAATGACATAATTGTGAACATGCCTCATTATTACTGTTTTTAAACCACAAATTAGAAGCATTTCATTTTATTACAAGGTACGAAGAGTGAGGAGAGGTTATGACATATCTGCTGCGGCAGTACTTTTCATGCTGTAACGATCCTCTCGCATTATTTATTTTGGAGGTAGAAGAATAATCTGTATAATCCTCTTCTCTTTTAACTTTAAAATATAAATTTTCATGGCAGAAATCAGAAGAGAACAAGCTAGGATTCTGCCTATAGCAGAGCAAAAGAATTAGATGGTTCTTATTTATGTGAATAAGTGATAAATAATAGTAATAAATATGAATTTAGTCAAAGAAGGTAGATTTTATTGCCTTTCTCAGTGAATAATTGCTTTTTTCTGTCCATGATATATGCTTAATCAGCACTGTTTATATTTAAAATAGTCCTATATTTATAGCCTGTGACAGTTTGGGATATGCTGGAATACATTTTCAAAATCTTTTTAATTGCATGCCTGACTTACAGATCTTAAAACGAACTAATGCAGATACATCTTTGAAGAAATACTTGTATATTTTCTTTTTAAGCATTTGAAATAGTAAATCTCCAAAATAACAGGAATTAATTTAAGAAATGTAGGCCATCAGCTAAGTTTATAATACTGGCAATTTCACTAATTTAATCTAGGGTTTAAAATCAGTCAGTTGATAAATTTATATACCAGCTTTTTCATATGAAAGATATAGCTTTCTGTCTTTATATGATTAGCGTAATATGATAGCGTAATATGATTACCTCAGATGATATAAAATGTAGAGTACTTTGGATTTTTTTAAAAACTTGATATGATCTGTGTTTAAGGTGAAGCTTATGAGATTCCTCAAGTCCTATGTAAAATGATTTAGGGTAATGGTATTAAATAATATTGTAACATGTATACGGAACATTACAGCTGAAAGAAACCTTAGAAATCTTCTTGTCTGTTCTGATTTTATGGAAGAACATGGTATTTAAATGGACAAAAATGCATCTCACAAAGCAAAGAAACTTGTCATTTACCTTTGAAAATGTGTTAGTCTTATTTAGGATATTTTACAATTATTTACCTCCTGTTTTCTCCTTCACTTTCTTCTGAAGCAAAAGATTGTTTCTATCTCTGAATAGCAGGATTCTAACAATTAGGCATTTTTAAAAAAGCTTTTCGCTTTTACTATTTCAAGAGAATATAAATCAGTTAATTTAATCCCAATCTGTTTGAAAATGTCAGATTCATACAGTTTGACCTTTACAGACAGTCAGAATTTTTTTTTTATTGGAATGTTTCTTCTAGTTTGTATGTTTTCAGTCATAATCATAGTTACTTGGAATATACCTGGGGAAAGAATAATAATATTCTTCTTGCCTTTCATAATGCTTACACACACACACACAAGTAAATAATGTAATCATATTGACAGGAAATGCCTTATGAATATAGGAAAAATAGTACTAAAAGATACTAACTAACGTAGTAGAATGGTTTTTGCTCTTAGGTTTTTTCCCCTATATTTCAGACAGAATTTTCCATGACCAGGGAAAACAGAGGCAGCTTATACATAGACATTTTTCTTAGAAGCTTGTTTTTTTCAAACCCATTCTCATGGTGTTTTTAATCATTTAGCAAAAACATATTTACTGTTAGTTTTGTCTTCTTGCAAAATAATGTTATATTTTACCAATTTTTAACATCGATAAACTGCTTGAGAAAGGTAAAGTCCTACAGACAAGTATAAAACAATGGCCCATAGGAAGAGAGTTTTTAACTCAATTATTTAAAATATAGTATGAATTTGGATGGCTGCAGAGAGAGCAACATTTCAAAGTATTGTATTCACATTAGTATTAGTAAATAGTATGGAAAAATTGATTTGTGAGGGGAAGTATCAAAATTGAGGATGAAATAATTATGATAAATAGTTTGAGAAGTTTTCATCAGTTTTCCTTGGTATGAGATAGTAAACAAACTTAATATATTTTAAGTAAGATGCAAGGGTATGACTAAGAATTATTTTGGGGAAAGAGAGAAATTATGGAATACTCATGAATATTTTCTCCAAAATTTTCAAAATATTTGCCAAATCATTGCTTTGTCACTTAGTAGAAACATTAATCAAGTATCCCAACCTTCCAGAACTTAGTGAAATACAGTGCTAAGAGTTCATGCTAATGCTCTTTAAAGAACTTAGAATTTTGCAACAGTTAGCACTATAAGAAAGGGAGAGAACTAGTAACACTATTTGAAGGATAATTTTTGTGGATCCACACTCTATTCTGCTGATGTTGTGGTAACTGCTGGAAGTGATTGATGTTTGTGAGTAGTTGAAGTGGATAGGAAGAGATATTTTGTAGTACAGCCTTGGAAGACTAGGCAAAGGATAACTGGTCTTTGGAAAAGTTATGGGATGGAGGGTCAAATATGCATGTATATGTATTCATTCATTTGTTCATTCATCATTCTCATTTGTTCACCTTTATCAGGTGTCCACTATTTGGAAGACACTTTGCTAATCACTGGGGATACAAAATAAAATATGATCTCTGCCCATACCTGGGATATAGTAGATCCCAGCTATTTACTGAGTGAAGGAATGAATGGAAGAATATACATTTGTTAATACAGTCTAGTCTAAGAGGTGTTTGTATAGTCAGGGCAGTATAGTGAGTTGTTTGTTTTGCCGTGAGGTCATCATGTGCAGAGTTAAAGCAACTTAGTCTTGTGGACTAGGGAACGGAATGGGATAAGTGATTCTGTGCTAAATGGAAAAATAAACTGTAACAGTTTTCGTCTTGAATGACCTGGTTAGCCTGCATCTCCAGGGCCAAGTTTGACTAGATTGGGAAGGAACCACCTCACTGAGTAGACACAGAGGTAAAACCCTACCGTCTATTCAGATGTACATAAGGCACAAATGTAATCATCGTAACTTTGTATTAGTAAGAAGCCTGGTTTTCTCCTTTAAAGGCCTCGTGTTTATTTGGACAAAAATGTTTTGAAAATATGACATGTTCTTCTATCTGGCTAAATAGAAGTATGCTAAATATAAATTAATCGTTTCTTAATGATTCAGGTTCTTTATTGAAACAATTTTTTTGTAGGTTACAAAACCTGATGACCATGTTTATCAAAATTATTTTAAAAATAAGAGTAGATTAAGAATGAAGCCCTGAAAGTCTGTCCTGTTAGTAAAACATATGAGCTTTGGCATCTGTCCTAACCTTTTCATTCCCACTTTCATGCCTTAGCACCTCTCCTCTAGATTATTAAAATAGCCTCATTTATTTTATTTGATAAACATGCATTGAACACTTACTGCATCTTAGATGAAAGGGTACAGAGATGTATCCTCAAGGAACTCATATGGGGGTGGTAAGAGACAAAAGTCAATGATTACAATAGTATGAGAGGTGTTGTAGTAGACGAGGTGTCGTGGGAACCCAAAGGGGGAACTGGCCCTGATTTGGTAATTAGGAGAGTGAAGGGATTAAACTCTTTGGTGAACTGACAGATGCCCTCATTTGAGCTAAGTATCAAAGGATGCATAAAAGCTAGGGGGAAAAGAAGAGAGTGTATAAGCATCTCAAGCAAAATAAATAGTGGAGGAGAGCTCAGGTGCCAAACATGTGAAGAAGTTTGGAAATATTCTTAAGGTGATAGTGGGAGAAGATGAGAAGACTGGTCAGTGGTATGTGGTCCTTTAACTCTCTATTCCATCCTTCCATTGCTGTCTGAGATCATTTTGTGAAATAATTTGCCATAAAACCTGGAATTGGGACTTCACCTATATTTCTAGCTGTGATGATCACTAACTAGATCTCCCCATGCACCCTCTATGCCAGCGACACCAGAATGCTTGCTGTTTCCCAGATGTGCTGCTCCATCAGGACGGCAAGTCCTTCCCTTCCTTCTCCAGTGACTATAGTCCTTACAGATCAGCCTCCAAGGCTCAAAAGCCACCCCGACCAAAAAGCATTCCCTGATCTTTTTCTCCTCTTGCCCTTTTAGGTCAGAATTAATCATTCCTTTCTTTTTATTCTCTTAGTATTTTGCTTTTGCCTCTATTACTACACGTTTAAAATTCTACTGTACCTTATGATTATATTTATTAAATTAACCAGTAAATGTTAATTGAAATAATGCTTTGGCTTACTGAACATTTTTGTTTCCATTCTGTTTTTTAGCTGTGTTTTAGATAGTTGAGATTGTCATAAACTGATTGTTAGATAAGTGAAATATTATAGCTAATAACCTAACAATGGACAGAGAAATGTGTGATTCCCCTTTAAGATATTTTGTAATGGTTTGATAGAAAATGGTGTTCAGCTTATGTTTAAACTATACCCATATTTTGCTTCATGTTGACTGTTTAAGCTTGAGAAACTGAAGTCGTAGCATCTAGTGTACTTTATTTAGTTGTTTGACTTACTGCTAGACTTCTTGGTTTATTACTCACGGTCAAAGCAATCCTCAGTAGTATGGTATCCAATGTGGTTAAAAAAAAAGTGTCTTTTAAAGGCACCTCAGACACCATTACAGTGTACTTTGTTCGGTGCTGGGGTTGGGCAGTCTTAATGAGGAGCAGCCTATATCCCAAGTTAAAACAGACATGTGGCCATTACAATAATATGGTGGGCAGGACATTGATGATTTGGGAGCCAGAAAACCTGTGATCTGGTCATACCACCATGCAACTTTGGGCAGGTCAGTGAGTGTCTTTGTGTCACAGGGTTTTCCATCTATTATATGATGAGTTGTTCCCTAAGACCTCATATAGCCCTGACATTCATACTCTACTGGTTTTCTTAAAGCCATTTTTGTTTTTCCGTGGTAGCCTCTTAGATTAAAACATCAAATTCATAATGCCTGCCTGCCTACATCTACTCTTTCTGAACAAACACATACACAGAGTAGATTGGGTTGTGTAATTGGCTTAATTGTGAAGAGCTTTTAGAGATTTCCCACAATTTACTGCTCTGTGAGTAGCTGCAGCACGGGGAGCCTGATTGAGAACAGGATACCCAGTCGGGCTGATTGGGTCTCAGCCCTGGATTTGCTACTCACTTACTTATTAGCTGTGTGACCTTTGGCAAGTTACTTAACCTCCCTGTGCAACAGATTCTTTATCTGAAAAGTAGGGATAATAATAGTATGTACTTCACAGGAGTGTTGTGAGGATTGAGATAAGGCATAGGAAGGACCCTGCACAGTGGCTGGCACCTAGTAAGGGCTAAATGTAAGCTGCTGTTAATATTTTTGTTGGTTTTGTTATCTTTATTATTGTTATTATTGTTGATGCTGCAGTCCTGATCACTTAGATGGCTGATAGCTTGTTTGTAGGTGTTTATGTCTGAGACAGTGTACAGGGTTCTGTGGACAATGGTCAGATTCAATATACTGATGTTTATTAATATTTATTGTAGTGTTGGTTCATTTGTACTTGGAAAACTTTAAGCAGTGAATTTATTCTTTACATTTAGCTCTGTAATATTGGACGTCAAAGTTGTACGTGTCTTGTGGGCAAAGTTAATTGAGAAAAGTTTTATCAGAACTTTGTTTTAGGGAAATATACTTGTATGTACAGATCTTAATAACCTTGTTTTAAATATTATTTTAAAGAAAAATGGGTCCATTTTATTTAGCTCATAGACCCCGTGTATCTTTGTCTTAACTTTGGCGAAGAGTTTAAAAAGTAAAGAGTGAATTTTGCAATCACTTGTTGCTTGAAACTAAATTATTGGAAAGGTTTTCTTTGAATTGTTTAAACTTTAAAAATTGAATGCAGTGGACTCCCTGACTAGCATTCCTCTCTTGCTTGTCAGTAATGCAGTGCTCTGCTGTAATGAAGCGCAGAGTCTGAACTCCGTCCAATGTGCTACAC
Source organism: Tursiops truncatus (assembly GCF_011762595.2). NCBI lineage: Eukaryota > Metazoa > Chordata > Mammalia > Artiodactyla > Delphinidae > Tursiops > Tursiops truncatus. The sequence continues at coordinate 156,104,684 of NC_047035.1, read as the reverse complement.
TAGCCACTAATATGTGGTTCTTTAAACTTAAATAATTAAAATTAAGTAAAATAAGACATTCGGTACCTCAGTCACGCTAGCCGCATCCTGAGTGCTCGACAGCCACATCACAGAAAGTCCTGTTAGACAGCGCTGGAGAGATTGTAGAGCCAGGCTGCTGGGTTCATTTCCTCAATAGCCATGTGACCTTGGGCAAGTTAGTTCATTTTCCTGTGCCTCAGTTTCCTCATATGTAGACTTGGACAGAAGTTCTCCTGTGGTTGTTAATGTGGATTAAGTGAGTCAACATTTGTAAAGTGCTGAGAACAGCACCAGGCACGTAGTATGTGTTTGTCAAATAAACAAATGTTCATCGTGTTCAGATTTATTACGCTTCATAGCTTATTAATGTGTAGTGTTTATCTTTTTGTCTTTTATGTATGTTTTATTGCCCTTTTGAGAAAAAATTTATATATACCAACCTGCTTGGATAAGTTTTTGTATTTGAGTTTTTATATTTAGCCGCAATTTACAGTAATGTCTCTGTCATGCACTCTGGCTTAAAAATTCATTGGGAGTGCTGCTCACTGCTTTCAGGGTGAAGCACGGTTTCCTTTGTCAGGCATTTTGGGAATTCCAGCCTGCCCTTCCCAACTCATTTTCACTGCCATCCAATTCTAGCCCTTTGTTCCATTTTTCAGTTAATCACTGCCTTTGTTGTTAAAAATATTTAATGGTGGTGGTTTCATCTCTTCAAATGGTATATAAGCCCTCCCAGAACGTGTAGCAGTATTATCCGTGCATTTAGTAAATGCTCAGGATATGTTCAGGTTGAGTAAAAGAATCTTGTTTTTGAAATGCAATCAGTATTTCTTTCAATATCAAAACTTAGTTATTCAAGTCATCTCTGAAGTGAAGGGACTTCAAAACCCATTCCACCATCTGTGATGTCAGCATCAGAAAGGTGCTCCATCTCTTAAGACTCTGCTACTGGGCTGTACTTGTCTCAGTGGGGAGGGGTCTGGACAGTGGTTCTCACCATGGTAGTCACTACCCTGCAGCATGGTGGTGCCGTGTAAAGCACCATTTGGTGACGAATTTGGTGATTTTCTCGATGACGTTTTCTAAAAGGATGATGATTTTATCTTGGTTTACTCATTTCTTTGGGTTATCTCCCATATTCTTTGGTCTGCTGTTCGTTGCTTCTTTCTGTGTTTTTCCTGATTATACGCAAATGCTTATCACATGAATGTAACAATGGGAAAAAAAGTCACTCAAAAGGAAAAAAAGTACCATGTATTATAAAAAGCAAAACTTAGTTTTTATGTTTCTATAATAATGACATTTAGGTACAATTAGGTATTTTTTCACTTTAAACAGGTTATTTTCTCCATATGAGGAAAAAAGTGTAAAAACTCTAAACCTCTTACCATAGAGTGGTGTGTGCTTGTGGTCTAAGGTCATACAGAATTCCCATTTGTTACTACAAGTTGCTTAATATATAACATCAGCGGCAAATCCATAATTATCTATGGATAGCTGCATTTTGGACTGCATGTACGGTATTGCATATATTGCATTTATGTTGTGCAAGTTGCCTTGTATTATGTTGATGGAGAAAAGAGTGGATATTGTAAAGCCAGTAATGTGAATAAAATTCATACATAAATGGTCTTGCATTATAACTGGAGATAACTCAGACATCTTTGAGACTTTGATTTATTATCCTGTGTTGTGGTCTTGGGTTTTTTGGAGGGGGCCTGGGGGATAGTTGGGAACTGTAGGACAGAGGCCCCAGGTTCTACTTGGGAATGATTTAGAGTCTCCCTCTGCATATATCACTACTTGTTACCCTATAACATGGTACTTCTGGTTACTTTTCAAAGTGCTGTGGCTTCATTACACTGTGAGCTTCTTGAGGACAAGGACCACAGTTCATTTATCATTTTGGAGAAAAGTGAGTTCTGAAGAATGCAGTGGTTTGTGAGCTTGTCTGGTATTTGTTTCTCTGTAGCTTACCATCAAAGTGATGAATACACCTATGGGTAATAGGTAATTGGTATACTTAATCAGTTACCTAATTATTGAGAGGACTCAATTCTCGCTTTATATTATTTTATTACTGAAACAGACTGCCCAGTAGATTTTTTAAAAAATAAACTTATGTATTTATTTATTTTTGGCTGCGTTGGGTCCTCATTCCTGCGCGCAGGCTTTCTTTAGTTGCAGTGAGCGGGGACCACTCTTCATTGCAGTACGCGGGCTTCTCACTGCGGTGGCTTCTCTTGTTGCAGAGCGCGGGCTTCAGCAGTTGTGGCACATGGGCTTAGTTGCTCCGTGGCTTGTGAGATCTTCCTGTACCAGGGCTTGAACCCATGTCCCCTGTGTTGGCAGGCGGATTCCCAACCACTGCGCCACCAGGGAAGCCCCCAGTAAATATTATAAACATTCTCTAGAGAACAATTAGGTTTACAGTGACTTATTATGCTTAGAATGCTACTTGGAATTAACTGTTTGTAACACTGTCTTGATATAATTTAGATGTAATTTAGAAGTGCTGCAATATCTTCATTCAGATAACTTGTTACCCTTTAAAAATTGGCTGCTTAAGTATTGTTTCTCTCCCATTTGGCAGACACCAGATGCAGTGATTAATAAAGGTCATTATGTTGCTTAGTTATGGAGAGCTTTTAATGACTATTACCTGAACATCTGCTGTTTTCATCACTGCAGTTACCCAGAAAACATCTGATACAATATAGAAGCTGTACTTTGAAAATGTGACTTAGGCTAATCTAATAAATTACTACTTTAGAACATTTAAATATTCCTTTACATTTTAAATAATTGTGAGAAAGCCCTTATCTTTCTGTAAAGTGAGCAATAAAAAGTATCAAGGACAGACTTTCGGAATGGTTGTACTGGATAGTCCTGGAGTCCCATGGGCTGAATTCTCAGCATCTAGGAGTTGTCTGTGTACAGAATTGGGTGGGAGAAGCAGTGACTTTCTCGTGCATTCTGACTGTCATGTGAAACCTTGACTGAAAATGAGGGGCTTGGAGTGGAATTGAAAGGAAGGAAAAAGGTTACCCAGACTCTGCTGGGAGAACATTGAAAAGTGAGAAAGGGTTTATTGATTATGGGGTTTTCAAAAATAGGACCAAATACTTTTAAAGTTTTGAAACAATTACAGTGCTTGCTTCAGCAGCATGTATACTAAAATTGAAATAACTACAGATTCCCAGGAAGTTGCAAAACAGAGTACTGAGAGGTCCCGTGTACCTTTCACCCAGTTTCCTCCAATGGTAAAACGTTACAGAATGATAGTCGAATATCAAAACCAAAATACTGACATTGATGCAACCCACAGACTTTATTCCGATTTCACAAGTTTAATATGCACTTGTGTGTGTGTGTGTGTGTGTGTGTGTGTGTGTGGTGTATAGTTTATGCAGTTTTACCACATATATAGGATCCTTGTAACCACCATCACCATTAAGATACAGAATTGTTCTGTCACTTACAAAGCTACCCCTTTATAGTCAGTCCTACTCCCTTCACCTTCCCTGCCCTTCTCTAACCCCTTGCAACCACTAATTTGTTTCTTGTCTCTATAATTTGGTCATTTTGAGAATATTATATAAATGTAATAATATATTATGTTACTTTTGGGGATTGGCTCCCCACCCTCTCCCAGTATCCATGTAAACTGTTTCATATCAATTATTTGTTTCTTTTTATTGCTGAGTAGTATCCCATAGTATGGATGTACCAGAGTTTGTTTAACCATTTATCCATTGAAGGATATTTGGATTTTTTCAAGATTTTGACCAACACAAGTAAAGCTGCTATGGGCATTCATATACAGTTTTTTTTTGTGTGGACATAAGTTTTCATTTCTCTGAGGTAAATATCCAGAATATGATTGGTGGATTGAATGATAACTAGATGTCTAGTTTTTCAGGGAACTACCAAAAGACCAATACTTTTATTTCTCCAAAACTTACTTACTAATGCCTAATAAAACTGAGACACTGAGAAATTAGTTCCCATATGGTTGTGTTCTATAAAATTCTGTGTCTACAGATCAAGAGACAACCAAATGGACATTTAGTAGATATAACAGACAAGTTATGGAAGAAGTACAAATGGCTATTAACATATGAAAGGATTTTGAATGTCACTGATAATCAGACAACTATTGTTAGAATTATGTTTAGATGCAAGTAATTTAAAAGCAGGCAGAATGGCTGGAACAGTCCAGGGTGGCTATATGGCAGGTACAGTGGGCAAGAAATGCCTTGAGCAACCCAGATCTTTTCATTTTTCTCCTCAGTCACACACAATCTTTGTCCTCATATTGGCAAGATAACTGCTGCTTCTCCATATTTGGGTGCAAGAGCCAGGCCAGAAGAAAAAGGAAAGGGGGAAATCCAGAATGAGTGTCACTTGCAGAAGGGAAGCAAAAACTTTTCCTTAAACCGTCAGCTAGAATTATGTCACGTGCTACCAGCAGCCGCAAAGGGGCCTGGGAAGCAAGTAGTTTTTTACTTGAAACATTCTTGCTGAAAAGATATGGGGTTCTCTTAGTAAGGAAGATGTGGAAATATTGCATAGGCAACTAGCAAAATTTGTTGGAGAGTGCAGATATGAAGTGTCATGTGTGCCTAAGACCCTGAAATTAAAAAATATGAATAATGCCCTGTGTTATGTAAAAGGTACTAACACATTGTTTGTAAGAGAACAAATTGGCATACTTTTTTTGATGGGCAATGTGATATTCTTTATCAAAATTAAAGGTTGTGTTTTATCTGGCCCATCAGTACAAATCTATGACTCTATTCTGTAGAAATGCTGTCCCTGCATATGTGCAGAAAGATCTTCGCTGTAGCGTTGTTTACATAATATCAAACCACTAGAAATTACCTGTCTGTCAGTGGGAGAAAGGCTCATACATCATGATATATCCATACAGTGGAGTACAGTACAGGCAGCCAGTAAAAATAATAAGCTTGATTTATGTAAACAGACCTGGAAAACAGCCATGAAATATAAAACTGCAGAACATTATGCATAATATGGTTCTACTGCCCGCCCTCCAATACATATGTATGTGTTTTTGTATGTGTTCTTGTGCATGTGTGTATGTGTGTGGTGTGATTATATCTGTTTTGGCCTATGCAGAAGAGAAAGACTTTATTGAAAAACACTGAAAACAGTTAACAGTGGGAAGTGGGTTTGGGAAGGGAGAATGTAGGAGGAGGTTTCACTTTTCTTTATATACATCTGTATTGCTTGAATAGTTTACAAGCCTGTAATAACTGTTCAATTAGGAAATGAAGTATTGTATAATGTGATTTTTTTTGGATGCTTGAAGCACATACTTTTATATTTTAACCATTCTGGATGAAACTGCATAACATCTTGTTTTGCCATTTTATGCATATAGTATACTAAATATTTTTTCTTAGTCACTCAAGGCCTAATGAGATAGTCAGGGCTGCTTAAATATACTCAAAATAGATTTAGATTAAATGAGTTTTAACGCTTCCTTATAAATGTTTAAACTTTGACTTCTTAGGCAGGCCGTACTTTTTGTGTATATCAATGTATCTGCCTCTAACAGTTCTTCCTATTTCTAATTTCTGCTGTAATCTTCTTTGACTTGGGAATGAAGCAACCAGCAACCTGGTTTAATTGTGTCTAAAAATAGTTCTGAATAAAAACAAGATAAATTAGTTCCGAATGAAGGTTTTGAGAGACTTTGTGGGTAAAGTACATGAACTTTAGCTTACTGCTATTTGAACATCTTTTTTTTTTTTACTGTTTAGAGCTCTTTTTTTCTTCTTTGTTTACCTTTGTTTTCAGCTGTGTTTTAGTTGTTTGAGATGGCTTGATACATGAAGTTTGCCAAACCTAGGGATGTTTAAAAAGCAGATAACCCGTCAGTGTCGCTCTTTTAGAGAAACTTATTACAGCAGTAAGGAAAGGAGATAGGGTGTTTTAGGACAGGGTTATATAGGAAAAAAGCCCCTGAGCATCTGCATTTTCTTTCTGTTCCTTAATGGTAAGATGATTCTTGTCTTTGTTGACAAGTTAATAATTAACCCCATGTAACATAGTGTGCAGTGCATACACATCAGGCTGGGGTTTGAATCCTGGCTCTGTCATGTACTTAGCTAAGTGACCTTCCTGATCCTCAGTTTTCTTACATTTAAAGGCTTATTTTGCTTAATATTAGTACATATTTTATATAAATGCCTAGTTGACACATTCATAGATTAAGTGGAGAAAATTTGTGTAATGTATCTGGCCCACAGTATTCAAATAGTGACTTATTATGGAGGATAATGTGAAATTTGAGATTTGTATAATGTATTATACTTTTTTATAACAAAACATTTTATTTTTTCCTTTTATTTTTATAGAATTATTATCCTTAATGAGGAAAACTTGAAGAACACACAAGGGGAAAATTTTTTTTAAAAATCCTCTATAATTTCCTTACTCAGGAAAGGCCTCTATTAATATTTTATAGGTCTGTCATTCAGTCTTTTTGCCATGTTCAAATACTACTTGCTTTATATCAATAGACTCAATATTAAATCCTTCAAACAACCTTACAGGCATGGTGGTGTCTCAGTCTTCCCTTACTGGAAATGAGGCTGAGAGAGGTTAAGATCGAATTGCTGGTCAGTGGTGGAGCTGGTGTTCATGATCGGGAGTGAGAAGGGGCTCCCCTCCCCACCCAGTTGGAAGCAGTCATCTCTCTTCATAATCAGTTTGCAATAATCTGTGATTATAAGATGTTTGATTAAGATTGCAAAGTAGATTTGGGCTTAATGCATGGTATTTCCGTGTATTATTGTAGTATAACGTTACTTAGGTGATATGCATGTTTGTAGCTCCGTAAACATTAAACTCTAATACTTGAGGTCAAAATGAGACTTTGTATTTCTCCAGCGTGAGCCTAACTCTCTAAGCTGTAGAAAATCTGACTGTGGTGCTTGGAATACACTATGTGTTCACTTTGGATGTTGGATTCCTGAGTGGTGTGGAAAATGATCTTAAAGTTGCTGTTTTATTGTACTCAGAAAAGGACTAAATCAGCCATATCCTTATTTTTATGATATTTTTGAAATTGTAATTTCCGATCATGTGTTTTTAAGATAAGAAGTTATTATTTGGGTCAGTAAATGTTGCCTTTAATTTAAACATCCTGGAGCTTCCCTGATGGTGCAATGGTTAAGAATCCGCCTGCTAATGCAGGGGACACGGGTTCAAGCCCTGGTCCGGGAAGATCCCACATGCTGCGGAGCAACTAAGCCCATGCGCCACAACTACTGAGCCTACACTCTGGAGCCCGCGAGCTACAACTACTGAGCCCACGCGCTGCAACTACTGAAGCCCGTGTGCCTAGAACCTGCGCTTCGCAACAAGAGAAGCCACCGCAATGAGAAGCCCGCGCACTGCAATCAAGAGTAGCCCCTGCTCGCCGCAAGTAGAGAAAGCCCATGTGCAGCGATGAAGACCCAACATGGCCCCCAAAAATTAATTAATTAAAAAAAAATCCTAAAGCATTTACAGATTTATTTATAATCTTTAGAAACTCCCTGAAAAACTAGTTTGTATATTGTACTATATATACTGCCTATACAGTACCTGTAGGTACACACACACACAAATCTATTTCTTCGTGGGACTTTATCCTTTGTTACACTGTCATACTTGGACCTTTAGCTTAGGGATTTGGCAGCCTGTTATTTCAGATATTTTGAAAATTGTACTGTCATGATTATAAGTATGTAATGAAGCTTGACTTCATGTTTTTTTGTATTGCTTTTTCATGATTTTTTTCCAAAGTAGGTTAAAAAAAATAATGTTAGTAGTTGACCTGAATATATCATCTAGACAGTTACAAAACATGTACCAATATTAAGCAAAATATTGTTTGAATTTAGACATTGTTAAAAAAGAATTTGAATTTAGACATTGTTTGAATTTAGACATTGTTAAAAAAGAATTCCAGAAGAAATTCACTGTATTTGCTCTGTATTTGTAGCTGAGGGGCGTAGATCTTTTTGAGTTCTTTAGGTGTTTATATATAACTTCAGTATGCTGTAACTTTCAACTTGTTTAGGATTAAGTGGCTATAGTTTATATAAAGTTAATGAGGTGAATTAGATGTGATAATCTTAGAGGTGTGCAGTTGTTAAAGAGCTGGATGTGTTTGGAGAAGAAATACAGTGTGCCTTGATTATGGAGTCCGTGGATGGGCAGTGGTTTAAGGAGATGTGTTTGGAATTCCACAATCACAGATGAGGACCAGACTGTCAAGGGTTGTTTTAGATACATTGGGATTTATCCTGTAGGTATCCAGTGTAGACATCCGGAAAGCATCAGGATAGGAGTTTAGCATCTAGGTGGTACCGGGGAGAGCGACATAGACAGAGGATTCATCATTTTGGGAAAGGATGTGATCACTCATGGGAGAACTTGATGACAGAGGGAGCGAAGACAAGGAGAGAGACCCAAGGGAACCCTGTTGGTAAAGGAGACCCTGAGATGGTGGTGTTCCTCTGTACAGGGGCTCTAGTGCTTATCCCTGTAGAAGAGGAATTTAGGCAGGGGCGGGGGGGTGGGTGAGGGGGTGGCAGGGGAAGAGGGGAAGAAGAGTCCAGGGCTTCAGAGTGTTTTTGGTGGCTGATCTGACCTCTTCCCAATAGGCTCTAGCCAGCTTTACACCCACTTTGCTTATACCCGGGCAGCTGGATGTGGCTGGAGAGTACACCACCTCTGAATAGTTGTACTTTAAATTCCTGATCATGAACTTTAGGTGGGCTTTTAATGCTGCCTGGCAGTCATACCATATTATTCCTACTTCCTTCATATCGGTGACTCTCTCAGTTCCCCTGCCTTTCTCAAACCTTCAGCATCTGTTTACCATATCAGTTCTCAGCTGATTACCATCTCCTTTTTTAACTGAGAAACTTGAAGCATATTGCTTCCACGGACTAACAGACTCACTGTCAGTTCCTCCATCACATCAGCTGAACGCATGACCTCTGCCTGTTCCTGCCACACGTGAGCTATCTGCTCCCATGTAAAGCTAGCCCCCTCCTTGTGCACTAAGCTCTCTCTCCTCATACGCTCATAAACATTGCTCACTCAGCTCTCTGTTCTTTCCCTTGTCCTCAGTTTTCTTCCTCTAATGCATCATTCCCATCATTATACCATGTGCTGTTATTTCTCTCATCAGATGAAACAATACTTCATTTGACTCTGCTCCTCTTGTCGGCAGCTGTTCCATTTCTCTCTTCCCTTTTGCAGTAAATCTCCTCCAAGGAGTTGTCTGTACTCACTGTCTTCAATTTCTCCTCTTCCACTTTTCTTTTAAATTCACTGTAGTCAGACTTTCAGCCCCATGACTTCAATTTAACATTGGCAGAAAGTCAATTTAAAATTTGCTTTTAAAATCATAAGTTTTATTTGAAGCGGAGTGTTATTCACAGCACTTTAATTTCCTTTGCTAAGTATAATATATTTAGAGAAATGTGTAGATTTACCATCCATCCATAGTTGCTATGGTTATATCATAAAGAGGTATTAAAATGGTAACAAATTTTAATTGCTGCTGTATCATATTGGGTACCATACTTGCTGGCTTTGTACTGTTGGGCTCCATATGTCTTTTTTGGTGACTGTTCCTTAATCTTTCCTACTACTAAGAAGTTGTCTAGTTTTGACCAAGCAGATGGTTTCAAGTTTCTCTCTAATATGTTGAATGAAGTTGTGAATGAATAACTGAGCTGAGTGAGCATGAAGACAGTTAGCATGCAGGAAGTTTAATGTAGAAGGACAATAAACTATTCAGCAAAGTTAATGTGGTATATAATTAATGATATCCATAATTGATAATGAGTTATATGCTTTAGCTTTAGTTGTCTGTTAAAAGTTCTTCTGAGGATATGGAGTTGCACTAGAATTCTTTTAAAATTCTCTAATTATGATCCCTCAAGGCCACCTTCTTTCATGCAAGGATTATAAAAAATCTAGGTCTTCAGTTGGTTATACCTATGAAACTGAGAGCCAGATTAGTTTGCTCAAAAATATTGAATATGATCAACTTGTTGTTGTTTTTCAGTCTTTTATATAATTGTAACATATATAATAAGAGACATTCACCTGAGTGAGTAGTCTTGTGGACAGGTTATTGGTTATATCTGACATAGTTGCCCAAATGCCATCACTTTATTTCCGGCACAAGGAAACATGGAAATCCAAGTTAGCCAGAGGAATGTTACTACAGGGAGAGATTTGAATTCAGGTGTTGTTATGCTTGGCAAGTTACTTATGACATACCTACCAAATGATCCCAATAGACCATACTCAGGAATTACTGGACATTGTCTTGTAACAGCATATTCTTTCCATTCAACAAATATAATTCCACGAACAAAATATGGTTGTAGACTAATGTGGTAGCGGGGGAAATGAAAAAAGCAAGGAATGATTGAAAAACAATATTCAGAAATTAGTGAGAAATTACATGTAGGGGGTGAAAGAAAAAGAAATGTGAAAAATGACTCTAAGCTTTTGAACTTAGGGTCTGGCATGGTGATGCTATTGGTGGAAATAGGTAAATTAGGAAGCGTTTCTTGAAAGAAAAAAAATGTTTCATTACTTTAAGGTTAAGAATATGTTTAATCGGCATGCTTCCTCTTGGTGTGAATGAATTCTCTGCGTAATGTGAATTGTATTACACCAACATAAAAGAATTTCTTTATCGTATTCCCACCCTAAAGGATATTACCAAACTTTACCAAACCTATGGTTGCTATTGTATCCTCATATATTCCATTTTATACTCCCTGCCTGCCCCTCTCCATAGATGGTATTTCAGGAACTAGTCTTAAAACCATGTACAATTCTAATGTAGGTGGCAAAACTCTAACCCCATTGAAAACAGGAATTCAACATAAAGTAGCATTATTTCCTTATTTTGACAGAGATTATAATTAGCATTTTAGGACTTACGGTAGTATCTGTTGACAGTTCTGAGGTATACACTTAAGAATGACTCACTATCCTGACTCACTTGTTCAAGTTCACTGTCATTCAGAAGCCCTTTTATTCTGCTGTTCTTTTTCTGGCTTTTATTTTTTTCCTGATGAATAGAATTATTGTAGTAAGTCTCACATTGCTGAATATAACCTTTGTTTTCTCTTAATTGGTGTGTATATGCCACGCCTCTAGGCATAGTCAAGTCTTTTGCTTACGATGGCTGGCATTTTGTTGTTTAGTCTCGGCAGGAAGTACGGTAGGGTGAGAGTTGGTAGTGTGTAAGAGCCGTGAGACAGCAAGGTCTGTGGTTAATAGGGTGAATGTGTAAATACTGTATCATTTACTTCAGTGAAAATATGCACCTATTGTTTGGGAATGTACTATAACTTTAGTTGTACCCAATTAAAGCCTGTTCCAGGAAGTACCATCAAGTCTCATAAATATTTCTGCTCAACAATTGAGCTGGCCCATTTATTTCAAAGAATATTTGATCAAACAAAATTCCAGGGAAGTAAACAGTCCTTGAGTTTGTGATAGGAGCTGACCAGTAGCTTAAGACTAGATGAATAGACCTAAACAATCCATTATAGAACTACTTACAGATGTTAACATACAGTTAGATGCCCAAGATTTGGAGACTGAGAGGCCTGGGTGTGATTTGTGGCACCACCACCTTATGGCTGTGTAATGGCCAGTGCCACCCTCGCTAAGTCTGCAGTGGTTCCTATGTCACTAGGGTTTTGATTAGGATTAAATTAGGAAGTTCTCGTTCATTCGTTTAGTCATTCAGTAAGTTTAGTGAGCATCAGTTTGGTGTCAGGCACTGTATCGCCACTGGTTTACAGTGGAAAATAAAATGACATGGACTGACCTCTGGGTCCAGTGGAGAAGACAGAAAGCAAGCAAACAAACAGATAATTTACAGTTGCGGTATTTCTGTCAGGAAGATATCAAGGCACCGTAAGAGGACCACTGAAGGGGCAGCTTCTAGATTGACAAGGGAAGAGTGGCAGGAGTCAGCCAGCCAGTCAGCATAGAGGGGAGAGCTCCGGCTGGAGCGAACAGAATATTCCATGGTCCTGACGCAAAAAACAGAGGTGGGGTGGTGGCGGTGTTACTAGGAACTGAAAGAAGGCCTGCGTGGGTTGGAGTATTGCTTGCAGATGGTGAAGAGTGGGATAGATAGCTGTGGCTGACCTGTGTGGTGCCTGGCCCAGGGGGCGTGATTAGTGTCAGCTGCTATCATTGTTCTTACTATAATGATCCTTTACTTTATGTAGAGGTTACGTTATGGGCTGTCAGTTAAAGCCTTGAAGGAAGCTAATAACTTCCCAAGTAGATGCCGTGAAGTCAGTGCATTAAACTCGTGTATGCTGTTTAGAGAGGGCTCAGGCCCTCACTCAGAGCTTGTTGGTGATGATTTTTCATACTGTTCACATAAATTTAGTTACTTGAGTTTTATAACAGCCTAGAAGTAACAAATTGGGGCATGAATTTAGAGGTTCTCCAAAAGACAGAAAGCAGTTACAGTGTAATAAAAATAAAATTTAAAGTGATTAGTGATGGTTAAAAATGTGAGATGATGAAATCTTTTTTTCAGATTTATTGAGGTATTGTTTCCATACAGTGTAATGAATCCACTTGCAGCATAGCTTGATGAATTTTCATAATTATATATAGTCACATAGCCAACCATATCCTGCTATAGAAAAGTTCCATCAAGAATCCTAAAAATTCTTATTTTCTTGTGTTTCTCTGCCGTGGCCACCAGCCTCAAGCAGCCACTAATCTGCTTTCTGTCACTATAGTTTTGTGTTTTCTAGAATTTCGTGTAAATGGAGTTGTACACTATGAAGTCTTTTGGTTTGACTTCCTTTTGTTCATGTTATTGCATGTATTAGCAATGTGTTCCTTTGTATCATTTTGTCGACTGAAGAAAAATTGCACAACCTAAAAGTGGAGAACTATGTTTTATTCAGTGGACATACTGAGGACTTCAGCCTGGAAGACAGGCTCTCAGGTCGCTCTGAGGGACTCTTCCGAAGAGGTAAGTGAGGAGCCAGGATATGTAGGAGTTTTGAAGCAAACCAGGTATTTGGACATCAAAAGCTTTCAGCTAATTAAAGAAAAAACAAGCACCTCAAGTTAATGAATTTAGCCAGTCTGGGCTTCTTGAAGTCATTCCTTTGATATGCACCTTAACTAGCTAGGGCCAGTGTCCTGTTTTTCTCCATCCTGAATTCCCTCAGGGTACACAGTTGGGGGCTGCTGCAGTGGCTGATGGCTTGATGGCCGCAACATCCTTCATTTACCGATAAATCAGGACATTCTTTGCTGACAGTTTAGTAGTATTCCAAAGTAGAGATTAACCACAATTTGTTTATCCATTCACCAACTTATGGACATTTGGGTTGTTTCTCATTATTGGCTATTATGAATAACACTTGTATGAACATTCACATAAAAGTTTTTATGACTGTATGCTTTCGTTTTGGGTAAATACCTTTTGGGTAAATAACCAGGAATTGGATTACTGGGTCATATGGTAAAGTTAATGTTTAACTTTTAGAAGCTGCTTCTACTCTTTCCTAATGGGGCTGTACCATTCTGTATTCTCACAGCCCTGTGTGAGGGTTCTAGGTGCTCCACACCCTCTGCGAGCTTGATATTGTTCATCTTTTTAGCTTTAGCTGTGGTGGATCTCAGTGTGATTTTAATTTGCATTTCTCTGATAACTAGTGATGTTGAGCATCTTTTTATATGCTTATTGGCCCTTCGAATATCTTTTTTGTTAAGATATCTGCTTGGTATTTTAAGAGTCTGTTAAATCTTTTGCCCATTTAAAAAACGTGCTGTTTATCTTCTTATTTAGTTGTAAGAATTCTTTTTATATTCTGGGCACAAGCTCTTTGGCAGATACTTTACAAGTATTTTCGCTATCTGTGGCTTGCATTTCGTTTTCTTAACTATATTTTTTGAAGTTGAGATTTTAGCTTTGATGCTCTATTTTAATTTTAATAAGATCTATTTTATAAATATTTCTTTTATAGTTTGTGCTTATTTTAGTTAAAAGAAATCTTGTCTAACCCAGTGTCACAAAGATTTTCTCCTGTGTTTTCTTCTAGAAGTCCCATAGTTTTTGCTGTACGTATAGATCTGTGATTTATTTCAAGTTAATTTTTGTGTACTGTTCGAGGTAAGGGCCAAAGTTTATTAATTTCTCCCCATATAGATACCTAGTTATTCCAGCACCATTTATTGAAAAGACTGTCTTTTCCCCATTGAATCATTTAGACTATGAGACTTTGCTATCATTTGTAACCATCTTCTTTCACCAAGAATTTAAGCTTGACAACAGTGCTTATTCAAATATAAATAAATCCATCTTGTATTCTTACTGGTAAGTATATATTTTAGGATGTTATAAGAACAATGAAGGGAACTGCTTTTCAGGGCTAATTCAAACTAATGAGGGGGTGTTTGTTGGTAATGTAGAAGTGATGGTAACTTCTTAGAATCTGTCAAGTTCTAAGGAAGAAAGTTCAGTAACCAGTTATGATATATAGGAAAGTGATTTAGAAAAATATTAGTGTGAAGGTGGGCTTGCTTATATTCACAGACTCTAAAAGGAGACCTGAATCAATAAAAGAAAAATCTACAATGGCTACTGATTTTAATGAGAAAGAAAAGATAAAGGAATTTACACAAAATGAAGTAGCTGCTTAAAGGTGCTCTTTGAGTTCAAGGGCTTGAATGAAAGGTAGAAGAAAAGATTTGTAACCAGTGAATGAAAAGAGTAGTAGGTACTTACAAAACCAGTGTCAGGAAGGATCAAGCGCAGATGAATTGACATCTGTGAATAGTGTGGAGCATGTCAAAAACATCTTAAGAAGCATAATTTGGTACCTGAAGGTCACTAATGACCAGATAGGCCTGCTGTTCAGGGCAGGTCATGTTGTGTAAACGTGAGAGTGAGAGAGAGAGAGAGAGAGAGAGAGAGAGAGAGAGAGAGAGAGCATCTGAGTCCCAGACTCTTTTGCATCCAACTGCTTTTCTGTTTTGTCAAAGCAAAGTTATCTTCAAACAGATAAGGGAATGGACAGAAATGAGACGTAGTTGAAGCCCAGTGTAGGTTAGAAGGTGGTAATACCCTTTAAGTCAGGACTTTAGGTTAAGTCGAGTAATATAGTCTTGGACGGTTTTGTAGTAATTGTGAATAGTCTTGTAAGGGTAATAAAACATGGAGAAAGTACCTGAAGAATGGACTCAGAGAGGAGAAAGGGGAGACTCTGGTAATTAGAAATGATTGAGTTTCATGATAATTTGAATCAGAATTCTAGCTTGATTTTATTAAATAATGGCTTATGAATGCATTTAAAAGGAAGCGATCTTTAGGAGCTTTTCTGGGTATAATAAGAATAAACTAATGCAACCTCCTTCTTTGTTGTTGTCACTGAATAGACCACCTAAGGAAATGTTAGAGATAGGTTTTATTTGGGTGTTAGAAAGGTATGTGATAAAGTCTTCTAAGATGCCACCATAGACTAGAAGTAATTGGTCATGTAAGGATTTTATAATGATTGATGGATCATGTTTAAAGTAATTTATTTATATCAGAGTGAAGGTCTTTGCCAGTGTGTCCTAGGTTCTTAGCTTATTCAACAGCTTTTCGGTGGCTAGAATAAAAACTCAGTTATAATCATTGGATTTATGATGGAAGGAGGAGGGTACAGAGTTGACGAAGCTTATAAGATTATGAAATGGAGATTTACAAAGATCTTACAGGCTAGAATAGTGGACCAAAATGAAAAAAAGCTTGGCTAAAAAAGATAAAATGTCAACCTCTACATAGCAATTGAGACAGCTCCTAAGAGGAGGTTGAGAGATGTTACATATATGCTAAATTGGAGCGCATTACGTTGACTTGCCAGCCTGGTTTGGTTGCAGATCAAGGGCGGTTAATAGAGCTGTTGTTCTCCTCACCTCAGACTTTTTCTGGGCTGTCATGTTGGATTTAGGTGTCACATTTCAAAGGGGACTTTAATAAAATGTCATGTGTGCAGTGTGAATATATCAGTGATTTGTATTTATGGGTTGTCATGTGCAAAAGCCCAATTTTGTTTAGAACTAAAAGGAAAACATTTCTAATAATAATTAGAACGTTTTAAGATGGAAGGGGATGACTTGTGAGCTTGTGAGAGTTCATCTCTGGAAGCATTGAAGGTCACTGCATTTACAGTGACCACTTATTAAGAATGTTATAGAGGGAAGGTCATCATTTGGGGAGGTTGAGCTGGATACATTTTGAGGTTCCTTTTAACTTTTCTTTTTAATTTTGATTTTTACTTAGGTACCTACACAATCAATTTTATCAATCTTAAAGACTTTATTCATAATTAGTGTCTTATGTTTATATGGCACTTAAAAGTTCTGGAATACTTTTATGAGCCTGATTAAATGGGATGTTTGCAAGAATTCTACAGGTTGGACAGGAGATTTTTACAATTTTTAGGCAGCTGTATCTTAATTTAGAATATGGCTTCTGGGTTCTCGACAGTCTGGGCTCTGGCACCTGGCACCTGGCTGCGAGACCTTTGGAAATTTCTGAATGCCTTTGTTTTCCTCATCTGTAATTTGGTGATAATAATAGTGACTACACCGTAGGGTTGTTTGAGTTTACATATGATCATTGCTTGAGAATATACGCCTAGAACATTATGCTTAGCTTAGAGCAGTACCTGACACGTTGTAGACGTTTAGTAAATGTTAGCTAAGCGCTTGTTCTTATCACCGTGTATCTCTTGTACAGGTAAGGAGACTGAAGCTCACACAGGTTGTGGCCCAAGTTTACATCAATAATAAGTGGTAGAGAAGTTATTAAGAATTCTGTTGAATTGGATTTAAAATTACTGGTATATGGACAAATTTGTGAAACAATATTGATTTCACTTTAATTTATTAAGACTTTTGTGAAATTATTGACCGTAGATTTTAGGAAAGCTAGGGTTTTTGTGGGTGTTTACGTATATACACACATTCCAGACATAATTCAGTAGGAAGGCCTTTTCTAAAGCATATTATAAATAAAGATAACCACATTTCCCACAAGATTTATGGTGCTTGATAGGGTTTGAAGGGAAGTAGGCAATTAACTTTGGTTTCTATTGGCTTTCCTAGTGCCAAGCAGCTTGAGCTTCTGATTTCTAGATGTGCTTAGATTTCTCGAGGAACATAAGTCAAACTGAAGGCATCTCCTAGAAGAAAAATCCACATCGGCTCTCATTTATAACATTGAAGTAAACAGAAGAATGATCTCACCAAAACTCTGTTCTATCTTTAGATAATCACCTCTTAGAATTAGTTCATTAAATGCTATGTAGTTTTCTGGTCTAGTTAGAAACAGTTTAAGTTGTGTAGTAACACATCTCTTAGGGTAAGGATACTTTTATTCATTTACAGGGTTGTAAACATCTTGAGGGCAGATACTGTGTTTCAGTATTCTATGCTCCTCAGTACTTGCAAAGAGCTTTGCACATAGTGAGTCTGTGAAGTTGTCAAAGCATTGATGGCTTTATTGGAAACCAAAGAACCCATTAAATTGGTTGTATTAAAAATGGTCAGTTAAAGTAACTTGCCATTCACAGTGATCTGTTGCCATTCACAACAGATTATAAATGTAATCTATTTGTCAGCAAGTTTATTAAAGTTATGTTCTTGAAAAGGACTGCAGTTGGCAAAAAAAGCAGTTGGCAAGATCAGTGTCATAAGGAAGATATGAGTTTAAATGAAAAAAATACCTTCTAAAGGGCTTTAAGGGCATTTCAAAAACATTATAAACACAAGTTTATAATGTTTTGTGGAAGAGAATTTTTCCCCGGCCGGGTGGAGGGGGGAGGGGGATGGTTCAGGCAGTAATGCGAGCCACGGGGGCAGCAGGTGAAGCTTCCCTTGCTTGCCGGCTGCTCACCTCCTGCTGAGCGGCCCGGCTCCTAACTGGCCGCAGACAGTCCACGGGGGCGGGGCGGGTTGGGGACCCCCTGGTGTAAGACATCCATTAAAAAACCACCCAGATTTGTCAGCAATAAAAATCCCCTCTGGTAAGTAACTGATAGGAAAGTTGTAGTGTGAGTTGCTGAGGCAGATTCTCCTGTCAGTTTTGTTGTTTGGCTTGTGCTTATTTTTAAAGTATGTGAACCAGCCCTAAATAGCATAAAATATAATGTATTATCCTTTGTTTAATTTTTGCAGTTCTCAGTAAAGCGCTGATCCTTTTACAGATTATTGTGGTAGAGGGCCTAGTCTTCTAGCCATATACCGAGAAAATAGAATATAGACCCTTAATCTCCTCTTCCTGCGCTGACACAGACCCCCTGCCTGCATGGGCTGCTGGAGGTGAAAGTATTCATTGGTTTTCATTTGGTCACAGGAAAGAAGAAGTTTTGCATTTGACAATAGTTTCTATCTCTTTGAATTTCTGTTCTTCCTTTCCTTCCTTTAGAGCAGTAAAGACAACTGGAAGGTGAATCCATTCCATCAGGAAAAGCTGAGGTGGCCTTGCACTTGAGAGGTCTCTGGAGACTAAAATAAGGGACCATCTGCTTGTGCAGAAGCAGCTATGTTGGAGCAGTAGTAAATCTTCAACCTTTTCCTGAGAAAGGATTTTTCTCCTATTAATTATCTTTACAGTTCTTAAAACTTTTATGTGTTATGTTTTGATAAGGTGGCACATGTACATGGTAAACAATTCAAGGTGTACTGAAGGTTATCCAGTGAGAGATAAGTGTCCTTTCCACTCATCTCCCCCAGGACAACCACCGTTAACTTTGTGTATTTATGTACATCCCTGACCCCAGTAGTGTGTTATACACACTGTTCTGAGCCTTGCCTTTTTTCTCCCCTCTAGTATACCTTGGAGATGAATCCAAATCAAATCAGTACAGAATATTGCTTCATGATTTTTAACAGCTGAATTGATGAACATTTATGTCGTTTCCAATCTTTTTTGCTGCATTGTGAAGTTGGTCATGCTTATTTACTCATAAAAGAGGAATTTGGTTTACTGTTCTAAATGCATTCTGTAATTTCAGATAGTTTACTCAATGAGTAGGTAATAGTGCTTTCTAAGAAATACTTTCCACAATGAGAAGGATGGCAGGTCTTTTATGTAAAATGTATTTTTATAGTCAGTCTCCTGGAGTATGTGGAAATTGGCATAACTCATCAAGTACAGTATTCTGGAAGAGGCTTTGTCCCATTTAATGACTCTTAAAAGAATTTTATTCTTTGGCTGCTGTGTAAAAAAAATGACTTTGAACCTGTATATAAGTTTTTGAGGTACATTGAGGGTGAGGCATTGGAGTGGGAATGGGATTTATAGGTTACTGTCAAGAAACCTTAAATGTAAATTTTCAGGATCTCCAGACAAGGTGTTAACTGGAGCCTAATGGCAGCCCTTTCCCCTTTTCTCTCATCAGTCAGTTACATTTAAGACTTGTTTTGTTTTTGTCTTTAAATCTTGAATGTAATGGTGCAAGTTTCTTTTGGAAATCTATACGCTACTACTGCTATTTTTCTCAAATATGTTATATTCATTATTAGGAAATTAATGAATACATTATATAGGCACTTCATAATATTAAAGGAAAATATATTTGGATGTGATTAGACTTGTTTTTAAAATTTGTGTTTTGAGCAGAATTTTACATCATTAATAAAAGACTTACAATTACCATTCTCTTAGTCATTCAATTCTGAATGACCCAGGTAGTAATGAATGAATACCTCGGTAATAATGATATGTTAATGTATCAAAAGATGAGTTGTTGGTAAGTTTATTTCATTTTATTTATGGCCTCAAACTAATTTTTAATCCCCAAATCTTTTCCTTTGCTTATTTTCCTGTGTACGCTTAACTTTTGCACCAAGAGATTACCTTCTGTTCCAGTGGATGGGTGGGATATTATGAAAAGAGAAGGGGAAGGAAAAACGATAAAAGTTAAAAGACCTGTCTTCCCTGCCCAACATGACTGTTGCCATAGGTGCTATTGAAATAGCTGTACTGTCACCATGGACTCCAGCTTTTTATTAGAACGTCACGGCTTTCTCCACTTGTCCAAATGGTGAGTTTCCACCATTCTTGTAAGACCTGGGTCACATGTTGCCTTGTAGGTAAAGTCTTTTTCTGACTTTGCTTTTTTCCTGTTGGCTTCTCTGTAGCATTTAAAAAAGATATCTATTGAGGGGCATTTATCACATTATTTACAGTTGATTATTTTTCTGACTCAGAAAACTGATTTTTAAAAATAAATTTATTTATTTATGGCTGCGTTGGGTCTTTGTTGCTGCACGTGGGCTTTCTCTAGTTGCGGTGAGCGGGGGCTACTCTTTGTTGTGGTGCGCAGGCTTCTCATTGCGGTGGCCTCTTTTGTTGCAGAGCACGGGCTCTAGGTGCACGGGCTTCAGTAGTTGTGGCACATGGGCTCAGTAGTTGTGGCTCGCGGGCTCTAGAACGCAGGCTAAGTAGCTGTGGCACACGGGCTTAGTTGCTCCGCGGCATGTGGGATCTTCCCGGACCAGGGCTCGAACCTGTGTCCCCTGCATTGGCAGGCGGATTCTTAATCACTGCGCCACCAGGGAAGTCCTGAAAACTGTGATCTTTTTGAAGAATTATGTTTTATCCATATGTATTCACAGTGCAATGGCAATAAATTATGCTCAGTAATTTTTGAATTAATACATATTGGAAGACTTAATCCACCTCATTTTTCCAAGGGAAAGCTGGTATTTATATTCTTAATCTGACCTTCATTCACTTACATGACTGATTATTAGATATTTCAAATGGAATTTTTAGGTATCCATAGAGATACAGCAGAGTCATTTTGATGACTGTAGATGACTCTCTTCAAAAACTGTTTCATAGCTTTTCATCTAAAACCTCATAAAAAAGACTGAGGAGCAAGTCTTTTCTAGTCAGCATACTCTTTTATTAAAAAACTTAAAATGTGTTTGGAAAATTAAAAAAAATTTTTTTCTAACATATATAAATATTATATTTTTTATAAAAGCATATTTTATAATAAAAGTAGTATATGCCTATTATTGACCATTCAAAAAATACAAAAGTGCAAAGAAAAAAATAAAATTACTCATATTTCTTCCTTTCAGAGGTTAAAATGTTACCATTTTGGTGCATTTCATTTCAGTCTTTTTTTCTGTTCATGGTGTTTTTGTTTGTTTGTTTGTTGATGATTTGGTGCTTGGTGTTGGGATAACTGTAGGCTTCCGCTGGCACACTTCTGGTGAGATCCATCAGTTAAGACCTCTGTGGGTCACCTCTAGAGGGGCTCATGCTGTGTTACTGTAGCAGGCCCCTCAATTCAGAAGTACTTCCAAAATATTGCCAGGTTGTTTTCTTTTTGAAGCCATTCAATTTTTTGTTTTGCTCAGTTTTTCTTCACCCCCCTCCCCCCGCCCCATTTGATTTGGTGCGTTGGTGACAGTGCATAGGGACAGGCGCCGGCCAGGCAGTGGGGCTCCCTCTGCGGCAGGTGACCAGCTCTCTCACTCACACACGGGCTGGTTCACACTCACACCTCAGGGACCTGCTGGTAGTTATATGCCGTGGCCTTTAGGATAACTTGCTCCAGTATTGAAACTGAAATGTTAAAAACTGACGAATGCCAAGGATGAGCTGGGGCAAATCCTAGACAGCAAATCATGAGGAACCTTGTCTTCGAAGAGTAGACAGAAGGGAAGGAATTAACACAAAATACTGAGAAAAAGTAGCAAGGGAGGAAGAAGAAGAACCGAGGGCAAGGTGTACAATGTAGGCAGAGTTTCAAGACCAGGGAAATATTTTGCATTGTTCAGTCCAGCTGAGCTGTCACAGGAACGATCCCCTCCTCTTTCAGGCCTTCCTCGACTCACTCAGCCAGCCTCGATTGCTCTCTCTGTTTTGCTCTCACAGCGCATGGCGTGTCCTTCTCCTGCAGCCTTTGTCGCCATGTGGCATGAGTCCCCCGCTGCTTGCCAGGCTCCCCGAGCGGCTCGCTCTGCGCCATGGTCCTGGGCACCTGGCTGGCCCTCCATCAACGCTGCTGAATAAACACATGGCTACATACACTGTGCCTACTTTCCCAATTTTTCAAATTTTGTCCAAGGGTAAAGCTAAGGAAACTTTATTACCTACTCTGCTGGTAGCCAACAAAATGCCAAAAATGAAGAAGATTTGTTTCTTGGTCCTAGATGGTTATTTATTGAAGATAGGGTAATATTAGTGTACTACTGTGCTGATGTTTCTCTAACTCAGCTTGAAAATGCTTTTACTTATATTTTGGTACTTGTATAAGTCAAGAGTTAAGAATTTGTGAAGGTGTTTGATCTTTCTTTAAATTATGCACATTTATGTTCCAAGATGATATTCAGATTGGATTGATAGAATGCTTTTAGTAAGTGGATGTTTTGTGAAGCATCTGTGCCACCATTGAAACAATGATGTGAGAACTTCACTGCCCATTCCTTTAGCTTTGGTGAACAATGTCTATTTTGTTTTATTAAGGTGTCTTTGTCAGGGAAATACTGAAATCTTTGTACAATGTTTATATACTACCAAATGCCAGTAGGAGATGTGTTGGGAATATTATTTTTTAAAGTTTGGTATACTTTAGAGCTAATGAATCTTTACTCTGAAGAACATCATGTGTTGTATATAGAAAAAAATAAAGACGTGGTTGAAAGGGTTTGTAAAAAAGAAAAAAAGTGTAGGACTGGATTATAGTGAGTAGACGGTATGAACGAAAAACCATGTAAGATGCGACTGGTGTGGAGCCCCTGCTTCCTTGTTTCCTGCCCAGGGTCTGGCAGTTGGTAACTAGTAAAGCATTAAAAAAAAAAAAAAAAAAAAAAAAAAAGCTTAATTGTATAATTGTATCTAGTTGTATATGAAAACAATAGTTAGCTGCCTCAATTTAAACTTTAGAAAAACTTGCTTCCTTGTTTATAATAATCAGATACTGTGACAATGCATTTTATATCCTTAAAACTCTATGGCAGCTTTATGGAATCAGTGAAGTGAAACCTTGGAAGCTTGGGTATCTAAAAGTGTACAGGAATAAGTAACTTTGGAAAGTAATCATTTTCAGATCTAGGAAGACTTTTCTTTTTATTGGAGTAGGATATTCACTGTGGAAACACAAGAACAGTAGTTTCGAGCACACTGGAGTCAACTAACCCACTTCCTGGTGACTGTGCACCAGTTTCTAGGTAGTGTAGACCTTATTAGTTTAGACACACCACACACACACACACACACACACACACACACACACACACACACACACACACACACACACACACACACACATTTTCTCTCTCTCTCTCTCTCTCTCTCTCTCTCTCTCTCTGGCATAATGGGCAGGTGGACACAGACTTTGGAGCCTTTCAGATGTGGGTTTGAGTTGAGCTCTGATGATAATTTAGCCTTGGACAAGTTGCTTGACCTCTACGTTTCATTTTTGTCATCTGCAAAATGTAAATGATAATAGGGTTGTTTGAATATTAAATGAGGTTTTCTGTACACCTAGCACAGGTTTAATAGGTATTAAAAGCTCAGCAAACAAGTGTGCATTGGTAACAGGCAGGATAAACTGTTCTTCCTTCCTGAGTGATCTTCATTTTCTCCACAGCTTTTCTGGCCTCTTTTCTCTTCAGAAACACATTGGCTTCCTATTGACTGTAGGGTATTTCCTTGGCCTCTTGCCCTTGTTTAATGCTATTTTGATGATACCTGTTGACAAATCCTCTTGATAAACCTTTGTTCATTTGCTTGCTATTTTATTTATTCAAAGACCATGTGGAGTGATTAAGAGCGCTCTGAAGCCTTATTGTCTTGGTCTGAATGCCAATTCTCCAACTTCAAAGCTGTGTGATCCTTGCAAGTTCATTAACCTAACAATTTTCTTGTCTCTTAAATGAATGATAATGATACCTACCTCGTAGTTTAGATGTGAAGACATTAAATGAAATAATATACATAAGACTTTTAGATTGTGCAGAATAAGTGCTAGCTATTACTTATGAGCCTGGCTCTTTGTTGGTACTTAATGCATCTAGACTCCTGATCAATGACTACCCCTGTATGTATAGCAGTTTTGATGTTTGTTGTGTAATATGTATAGATCACGTTGCTAGGATTTGTTAGGTGAAGTGTGTTGTATGTTGTGAGAGTTACGTGGTGTTGTGTCAGAGTTTAGAGCTCTGTCTCTTTTTTTAAAAAAAATAGATTTATTTATTTATTGGCTGTGTTGGGTCTTCGTTGCTGTGTGCGGCTTTCTCTGGTTGCGGCGAGCGGGGGCTGCTCTTTGTTGCAGTGCGAGGGCTTCTCATTGCGGTGGTTTCTCTTGTGGAGCACAGGCTCTAGGCGTGTGGGCTTCAGTAGTTGTGGTATGCGGGCTTCAGTAGCTGTGGCTCGCGGGCTCTAGAGCACAGGCTCAATAGTTGTGGCACATGGGCTTAGTTGCTCCAAGGCATGTGGGATCTTCCTGGATCAAGGCTCGAACCCGTGTCCCCTGTGTTGGCAGGTGGATTCTCAACCACTGCGCCACCAGGGAAGCCCTGTCTCTCTTTTTAATGATTGTATGAATGACAGCTTCAGTGTGATATGAGCACTTACATTTATTGTATCCCACATTGCTGGCTTTTGATGGCCTTATGTTCCAATTTGAACCTAAGGGCCATTTGGGGACCAAATACTTGCATAGCTTATACTTTTGTTTATGTATTAATGCAGTTCTTCCTGTTTACTACTCAGTTGTTATAGGTAGTACTTAGTTCTTGTTTTCATGTGTCATTTTGGGCACAATTTGGTTTTTGCATATTTGCATTTTTGATTTAAAGAGTAGAAAAGTTACCTTTGGGTTTAGAATAAGGCTTGCCAAACTATCTGTGGAATTAGTTATTTGCTATTAGGGTGAGCAGTCTGTGAATTCTCTTTGTCTTACATCTGGTCTACAAGAATTTGCTGTAATTGCATCATTTGTTATTAATACCCATTGGGCTGAATTCAACACAAAGTTTTTTTGTAATTAATAAAACTCTACATGCTTACAATTCCGAATGAGCTGAAAGAGTTGTGAAAGTTAAGGAAATGAAGTGGATTCAACAGAATTCTTTCTGTAATCATAGAAATTAATCGTGAAGACATTTGATTTAGTATCTACTAAAACCATAAAGTATTTTAGTAAAGTTAGCTTCAGTAATTTGGTGATTATCCTGTCAATTTTTTTGGCCTGTTTCTTGATCATTTCCTGTTACTATCCTAAAGTATTGATACACCACTTAAAATGTAATAGAGGAGGTTATGATCACAAAGAATATTTTATATAAATGGTTCTTGGATTCTACACAACACCATTGGTCTCCATTTTGCACAAATAATTGACAATTTAGTGTGATAAGATTGGAAGGCTACTGGAACCCAGAAAACAACTGTTAAAATTCATAGGAATCACAAATAGATTTGTTTCTAAGAAAAGAAATGTAAGGACTAGCAGAGGTGAGAAGAAATAGAAAAAGATCACTCACTTATACTTTAACAAATAGTGTGGCGGTTAGAAACAGGGCTTTGAAGTCAGACAGCCAGACTCTGCTCTGCCACTTACTTCCTGTAGGACCTGAATCACTTCGCCTCTTCGAACATCACGCTCCCTGTGTGTAAACTAGGGAGGGTCATAAAGCTGACGGAGTAGGTTGCTGTGAGGTTTATGTGAGTTTATGCATAGTAAATGCATGGTAAATGTCTGGTACGTATTAAACCTGCACTAAGCAGGTTATAAAGTATCCACAAGCAAGGAGTTGTCACACACCAGTCTTGTGTCATCTGTTACTACAATCATGCTCTCATGCTGCTAGAAAAACTGCTAAGGTGTAGTCTTGAGTTTGCCAGCAATTGTAGGCAGGTTGAAGTGAGTAAAATGACTCATATGCTTGTCTTGGTTCTAGGTATCTGTTGTTGGCAATTTTGTCATTCAACCCTGCTGCCAAATGTGGAAATTAAACTCACATTCAACAAGTAATAATTATGTTTCTCATTAGTAGTAATGGTATTTAAACATTGTTACATCACTTCATATCCTTTTTCTCTGTGAATCATCTTACACATAAACGTTGGAGTTACTAGTCTGATTTTGGGAGTTCTAGGGAACCAGTAGTAATGCTCTTTCTTTTTGAGAAGTAACACAGGAGACATTGACAGATGGAGAGCAAAATCTTTTGGCTGATTGGAGGGCACGTTAGATCTGAAGTGGAAAGGGCTTATTAGCCTCTCTTGACTTAGATTTACCCACCGGGTGACTAGCACAGCCAAGCAACCCCAGGCCTCCCATCAGGGCAGGTGCTTTCCTGCATAGAGAGGATATCAGAAGGGATGTGCCCTTCTGATGGGGTGGCTGGGTGAGAAAGCGAGGAGCTCAGCCAAGCCCATCCCCAACTCCTCTGCTCCCGAGAGAGGAGTGAAGGAAGCGTGGGAGGGAGTTGGGAGTGTTTCTCTGGCTGAAGGCCCTCCATGTGAGCTTGAAGCATGATGGAGGCACACGGAGCTGAGTGAGCTGGAGCTTCCAGTAAAGGAAGTGAGACAGTGATGGTCTGTGAGTAGGTTGGGGAGCTGGAAAAAGGGGAAGTGTGAGGTTGGAACACAGACATAACAAACAAGTCTCTGGTTTCTTTCATCTTCCAGTAGCCACATAGTACCTACATACACTTATTCATGAATGTATTCATTCATTCCTTAATGAATATGAAGGTCTTGCAAATAATCAGAAGTGCTCATCAGAAATAGATTGTGACTTCTCATGTCTGAGTCCTAATAATATTTCAAATGCTACCTTGAAATAGACTTTACAAAAAAACAATAAAATGTATGAAAAAGGTAAGAGTCTTTAGCAGAAGCATATATTTTCTTTTTTTTTTTTTTGCAGTAAAGCTATATCTGGAAAACAGCTTATAAATCTAATTTTTAAAATAAGTTGATATATTGTGTTTACCTGGTTGAATAATTCACATTAGTAACTAATTTTGAGTAATTTTTCAAAAGAAATACTTAGTGAGCAACTACTGTGTGCTGGGCACTGTGATGGATATAAGAGATACCAAGATGAATGAGATACTGTCTTTTGTTCATGGAGATTACAGTTTAATAGAAGTGACATGGAAGTAAGTATATTCAGTAAATTGTTGTGGGTAACAGATGGTAAATACAGTAGATCTAAAGGCCAGTTCTACCAGTAACCAATTCTACCTTTATGGCAATGGGCATTGGTAAGGTGGATCCTCTAGTAGGTCTGTAGTCATGATTAAATTTTAGGGAAAAAAATTATCCTGTTATAATGAGTCCTTGTCAGTAATTGTAGGACTTTAAAATTATTTTGTTTCTCATCTTTCTAGAATTCAGGAAGCAAGTAATAGAAGCCTTCCCTGGAATTGTTGTTAAAATTATGATTTAAAATATTTTATTAGTTTTAGAAATATTAAATATCTACCTCATGCTGGGTGCTCCGTGTTTAAAATATTGGAGATGGTCCTGTTCTTACAGGTCTTAAAATATATATGCTTACAAACAAAACAACATACAGACAACCTACCAATTATAAAATGTTAATCTTTTTATTTGTAGAAGCAAGAGAAGGGCCTGGAGAATTGAGAGGACTCTATGAAAGGGAGGTGGCGATGGCAGTTGGGAAACTGTTGGAAGAGAACTCGTTTGAGCAGTAGATGACAAACGTGCTAACACGAGGACTTTGCTTTATCTCTCCTCAACCCCATCACTCTCCTTGCTTGAAAGTTGGGCTTCTATATAAGAATTTGTTTGAAGAAATGTGTTGTGCACACTGAATGAAAAATTTAAAAATGAAAACATGATATAATAGAAAATGCTGATATCATGCTACTAGTGAGATAATAGAAATATTTTGAATGGAAAGGTATAAATCATATTTACACTGACAGTTAAAAGCTAAAATTGAAGAGCACTTAGGCTTATTGTTTGAACACTTTTATTGTATCAGACAGTGCTTATTACCAGAGGAGTATGAAGATGTACGTGGAAGCTTGTGTGGCTCTTTTGAAGTGGAAAGTGGGGCATTTCTGAGGACTTTTGGGTTTATGGCATTGGTTCTTTCCTGTATTTAACTTTCAGCCTTTGGCTGTCCCTTCCTTGATCATGATTAGTTACACTATTTTTATAATTGCAGCTGTGATCAGAGTCTTGTTGTTGTGTTGTTTCCAAGTTAACATGGACAGAGGGAAGGAAGCCAAATGATTTTTCTGAGATTACTACTCGAGTGGGGGAAGGAAGAAGGAGAGAAATGGGTTTTTGAGGTTGTACATTTTTGATACGACACTTGTTTAAGGTGGAGTTAGCTGAGCTGTGAGAGGTGGAGGTGGGACTGTGCTGGAGGGCGCAGGAGCATGGATTAGGGTAAAAGGGACAGGAGATTTGGGATCAGTGCTCACAGGACCACCAGGTGGAGCTTTTGGCTAAGGATGTGAAGCTCTCCCAGGATGCTACCCAGTAATAAACTTCGTTGTGGGGAGAGTAGGTATACGTCACTTTTAAGTGTCCGTATTGAATTTCATCTCTCACAGAATAACTAGTTAAAATAAGTGGTATTTCAGGTTCTCTTGTGACTGGTGTGCCTTCCTTTATTTTGTTTTTAGTTGTGTTTTGATGTTGATCTGTTTAACTCGGCTTATTTCTCCTCTGAGCGTTCCCTTCAGCCTTGGATCTAGAGCATGGCAAAATAAATGCTGACGTTTTTAGCAATGGTGCCTTTTAAGATTTTATCATTAGAAGAATCTTTATAATTGGTGTATCTTAGTCCAGAGTATTCTACGAAAGCGATCACAAATAACTGAAACATTGTTTAGGCACCATCGATACTTAGGGCCTCTTTTGGTTGAAAGCTGAGATGGAATTAAAGAACTCAGATTATAGACGTGGGTAATTCACTCAGATCATTTCAGGAGAAGGCATTTGCTTTGTGTACATGCATTGAGCAGGAGAGGAGAGCCAGCAACCGCAGCAGCAGCTCAGAGGCGGGCTAGACTCTCTCTTTCTTTTTTTAGGCTAAAAGGTCTCTCTGATGGTGACTCTGCTTTGCTCTGCGTATTGGGTACCGTTTTCCTCTCTGAAGCATCTTTTTCTCAGCTTACTGGTAGTTTCTGCTTCCTCTTTTTTTTCAGCTTGCCTTTGGTTACAGTAACCTATTAAGCTCTTTACCTCATAATGTTTCACCTTTAACTCTCATTACAAATTGACTCTCTAGTTTATCCTAGTTTGAATTCCTAAGAAAGGACTAGTTGAATAAATTATGTTCGTGCATTGGGAAACTTTACAGCTGTGAAAAAGGTTGAGGTAGATCCACTGGTATATTGGACCCAGCCTGAACTATGCGTCTGGTGACATCACACTGGTACCTTGGTAAGTGGCTGCCACAGTGGGAATATACGCAGCATAGAAATTGGCAGATGCCACAAACCAGGGCTCACAGCCTAAACTTCTTCCCTGCAGGAACTGGTTGCTAAGGCTTTATTGGTGTTGATATGCATAAGCTCGAAGATGTACTGTTAAGCAAAAAAGAGTAAGATCTAGAATTATTTATAGAATGGTTCTAGTTTTTAAATAGAAAAGGGACATTTAAATATATGTGTATGTGCATACATACATGCAGATTCTTGTATAGTGTGGAGAATAGTTTTGGGAGATAACGGTGGCTGCTTCTAGGAAGGGGGGACTTAGGTTTGGAGTGGGGTGTGTGGAAGTGTGCAGATCAGAGTTCAATTTTAGATGCTTTGTGTATAGTTGATTATGAACATTAAAAGCCAATAAAATCCTTATATAATCACAGTGTCAGTAGTCAATATAATTTACTTCAATCTCAAACATTATGATGAAGTATGTAGGAAGGAAATATAATCCTAATGTTGAAAGTGTCAAGGTCAGATGAATTCACTTTTCCCATATGTATCAAATTCATAGCCATGCCCCTTAGTACATTGCTTCATATTTGACCATGACTTTTATCACTCTCTACTTTGTTCTGAATTTTCTAATAGTCTTCTTATCCTCTTTTTGGTGTCTTTCATATGTAAGCTTTCACTGTATCGCTAATAATATCTGTGATCTACATGTTGCCTAGAATCCGCTTTCTTCTTGAAGACACCTTGTATTCCCTATTCTAATGCAGGGTGGTCACTCTCTAGGCAACTACACAGTTAGCTTCCTGAGATTGCATGGATCCTGTGTCTACCCCTTTTTTTGATTCTGTTAAAAAATTTTTCTGACACTTATTAAAACAATAAAGAAATCCCTATAAATAAGAGATTTATAGTCAGTCAGTCAAGTGAGGGCCTTGGTGGATAGAAAATTACTAAGAGGAGACTTCAAGGATGGGATTCTTGCTAAACCAACTTAACAGGATTTTTGGTAGAGGCAGGCCAGTGTTACCAGATATCAAGGGTCGGGGATGAGGAATCTGACCAGATATCAAGAGCAAAGAGATGTCAAGGGTGGGGGGACTCTCACTGAACTGACTTAGCAGGATTTTTGCTACAGCTGGGCTAGGCAGGCCAAAACAGGACTCAAGGCCTAGTAAAGAAGATGGTTAAAAGTTTGGACAAGGAGAGAGTCTTTGTCAAAGAAACATTGTTTAGGCAGTGAACTCTGAATCATTGTATTAGTTTCCTCTTGCTGCTGTAACAAACTATGACAAACTTCGTGGCTTAAAACAACAAGATTGATTCTCTTACTGTGCTGGAGGCCAGAAGTCTGAAATCAGTTCCACTGGGCTGAAGTCAGCAGGGCTGATTCCTTCTGGAGCCACTAGGGGAGAATGGGCATCCTTGCCTTTCTGAGCTTCTGGAGGCTGCCTCCTTTCCTTGGCTCATGGCCCCTTCTTTCCTCACATCACTCCAGCCTCTTGCCTTCATCCTCACACCTACTTCCTCCTCTGACCTTCTTGACTGCCTTTCATAAGATTCCTGTGATTGCGTTGTGCCCACCTTCACGATACAGGGTCACCTTCCCACCTCAAGATCCTTACTTAATTACATCCGCAAATTCCTTTTGCCATATTAGGTACATCCACAAGTTCCAGAGATTAGGATGTGGACATATTTTGGGGAGTCATTCTTCAGCTCACCCCACCTTGTAATATCTGTAAACGTTTTTACTTTTTCCTCATACCGAATCAGTTGTTTAGCTTGGTATAGAATTCCAAGCTCATGATAATTTTTTTTTTCTCAGAACTTTGAAAATAAGTGCTTCATTACCTTCTAGTTGATAAGAAATTTGATGCCAGTCTGATTCTCATTCCTTGGTTTATGATTTGAACTTTTTCCCTCTCTCTAAGCTTCTGACATCTTTTACCTGTATTGAATGTTATACCTGGCTTAAGCTGAGTGTAAACGTAATTCACTAGTGTCCAGTTAAGTGTAATTAATGTTCATAATCATGCCTCTAAGGTGGCTGTCACTTTTGCAAAGTACTTTCCATATTGTAGGTCCCAACCCTTTAAAAAAAAAAAAAAAGAAAGAAGGAAACAGTGAAGGGAAGAAGGAAAGAATAAATAGGACATTTCACAGTGCCACCCTGCAGTAAGCTATGCGTTTTGTTTCATGAAACATTTATTTCACTTGTATATGTGTGGTGTGTTAAATATTTCCAAAACCCTCCAGAATTTAGTATGCATTTGCTTAGTGTCTGAAACAGGGGCTGAAGCTTTCACATTAAAAAGTATCATTAAAATTAAGTTATAAAATGTACTCGAGAAGAGTATTCCTACTTAGCTTTAGTATAATGTTTTAAATACAACTTTTCTTTATTGCTCCAAGACAAGTTTTATTAAAAGTAATAAGAATGTGGCTAATTTTGAAGTGCAAGATTAAGGCATATTCAAAGCCCCTGTTTGTTACTAGATGGAATGCTGGGTGTAGGCTGGTGTGGTTCATACTTGGGATCTAGCCTGAAAGGCATGTTTTTACCCTCAACAAACATCATCTTTGTTTGAATATCTGTAGTGCATGTAACCACAGCAAGGTCTTTTTTTCCCCCTTAGAATATATCTCAGACCTTTTCTTTCTTGTGCCTGTTTCACAAATAGTTTAAAGTAGAGCTGCCTTCCGCTTTTCTGTTTCAGTTTGTTGCAGAATGTGTGAGGGACCACCTAACACTCTTGGTGTGCTTGCAAACTATAAAGCAGTAATGGAATCTTGGAAGAGATAAGTTTACTCTATGAGGACTGAAGCTGTTGTTAATTCCCAAAGCCAGACTGGTTATCTAACAAAGGGTAAAGTACTTTTTAAATTGAAATATATATTTATTTACATTCATCTGTCAAAATGTATACTAGGAAAAATGGTCTGTCAATTTTGTTTCATTGAATTTAAAATTTAGTAAGTTTGAATGAATTGTTCATTACAATTTGGGGCTAACTTAGTGATACTAAGTTACAATCCAGGTGGATACTTGATTCTTTAAAGTTTTTGTGTTTAAATGGAATTAGAGGTCTTCTTAAAATGCTCTAGTTGTCATTTTCTTCCGTTCGTTTGTGCCCAGAGATGTTTTCTGTATACTTGAGTATTTAATCCAAATGCCTTTCTATCCTTACTACTTAAAATGTGCCTCTTGTACTTTGAAACATTGTTACATTAGATGTAAAGTCAATTAAGATAATTTGATTTAATTTGGCTTGAATACTGTGATATTTGAATACTGTGTTTGATAATGACAAGTGCCCAGGAACACAGCCTGGAAGTCAGTGCACACTTGCATAGACACAGACAGCTGCCGATACCTTCTGTGGTCAGTGTTTATAGGGCAAACTCTTTGTTCTGCAGCGGAATTTCTAAATAAGCAATCAGAACAAAACCAAAGGGAGTATTCTACTATAATTCTTAATAAACTTCTCAACTGTAGATCAGACAGTATGAAATATAATTTAACTATAGTGAATTCTGCATAAGGACACTGCTTCTTACTGGAAAGATGCTTGCTTCACAACGCGGATTAGTAAACAATGTCTCTAAACTTGGTGTTGGGAAAGATTGGCATTTCTATTTAGTCTCTTCAAAGAAGCAGGTTTGGCTATATTTTATAAAATTAGTTTGACCTTAACTCTGTTCTCTTTTACATTCATTAACATTACAAAATTTTCTCCGCATCAGGAAATACAAGGATAAGAACTTTCTAAAGGAATGTAAAGATTAGTACTGACTTGATTTGGAGTCAACTATTCTAATCATGTTAATCATTTTATTCCCATAAAATTAGGTACAGTTTCATCCAATTCCAGTACAACCCCTATTACTTGGCTAGGTCTCCTTTCTGGAAATCTCTAGATTGGAGGCGACCCATGTAAAGCGTTGTAGCTTACAGTTTGCCACAATGATGTTTTCTTGGGATACTTTGCATCTTCACTTCCGAACTCTATACTGTTTCCAGTTCTTGCCTTTACACTTTTAAACTTTTCATTGTTAAGTTGGAAATATAGTTGAGACTCCTAGGACTAGTAGCAGGAATAAAGGACTAGTATAAAATACTTCAAAGAAAGCACTCATTTATTGGATTTGGCCTAATCACCATAGAAATTCATGCTTAGCTGTTCTGGTAATGGAAATAGAATTTACTAAGTAGCCAAGTTTCCTAGTTTGAGTTTAATTTCTGTTAATTTGCTTTCCCTACCCTTTTGTAGAAATGTAATGTGTTAAAGCTGGGTAACAGGAGAGGGAAAAAGGAATTGATGAAGGCTCATACGTCTAAAATAGGATAATAAATATGTGTATAATTGAGTTGAGTATCCCAGACTTCTGATTGTATAAGTTAACTGTGAAAATCTGAACAACTAACCTGTATTTTTGTTATTTTATTGAACCATTTGTTATTTATTCACATTTCCCTCAAAGGATAGTATATTGACACTTTGTAGTCTGAGAAAAGCAGTGGCAGAAACATTTTTTTCCCAAATAAGCTTTAAGAAATTCACAAATTCCATTCTGCTATTTTTACTATTATAAACAACCTTGTGCTTATTTGATTATCTCATTATCATAAATTCCTAGAGGTGGAATTATTGGGTAAAGGAGATGCCTGTTTTAAGATTTTAAAAAATTTTTATTGTTTTCTTTACTTTAGAAAACTTTTCTTGTCTTTTGTCCTTAATACTATTTAACATATAGACAGCACTTTGCTATTATGTGGGTATTTATTGGACTATAGTCTCTACCTATTAAGGTTTTTTTCTTTTTAATATTTATTTATTTATTTGGTTGTGCCGGGTCTTAAGTTGCGGCAGGCAGGCTCCTTAGTTGCAGCTCGCGGGCTCTTTAGTCGCAGCTCGCTGGCTCCTTAGTTGCGGCATGCATGTGGGATCTAGTTCCCTGACCAGAGATTGAACCTGGGCCCCCTACATTGGGAGTGCAGAGACTTAACCACTGTGCCAACCAGGGAAGGCCCTGTTTTTAAGATTTTTGATACATATTATCAAGTGCTTTCCAGAAAGATTTTATACATTTGCAAGTCTACCCACAGCATAAGTAATGGCAGATTTCCCCACACTATATCAAGACTGAGTAATATCAATGCATTTCTTGGTCAGTGTGAGATAGGTGCAAAGTGGTATTTTATTTATTTATTTTTATTTTTAGCTGTGTTGGGTCTTCGTCGCTGCGTGCGGGCTTTCTCTAGTTGCGGCGAGGGGGCTACTCTTCGTTGTGGTGCGTGGGCTTCTCATTGCGGTGGCTACTCTTGTTGTGGAGCATGGACTTTAGGTACACGGGCTTCATTAGTTGTGGCACACGGGCTCAGTAGTTGTGGTGCATGGGCTTAGTTGCTCCACAGCATGTGGGATCTTCCTGGACCAGGGATCAAAACCATGTCCCCTGCATTGGCAGGTGGATTCTTAACCACTGTGCCACCAGGGAAGTCCCTTTATTTTATTTTATTTATTTTTTACATCTTTATTGGAGTATAATTGCTTTACAATGTTCTGTTAGTTTCTGCTGTATAACAAAGTGAATCAGCTATATGCATACATATATCCCCATATACCCTCTCTCTTGCGTCTCCCTCCCACCCTCCCTATCCCACCTGTCTAGGTGGTCACAAAGCACCGAGCTGATCTCCGTGTGCTATGCAGCTGCTTCCCACTAGCTATCTATTTTACATTTGGTAGTGTATCTATGTCCATGCCACTCTCTCACTTCGTCCCAGCTTACCCTTCCTCCTCCCCATGTCCTCAAGTCCATTCTCTACGTCTGCATCTTTATTCCTGTCCTGCCTCTAGGTTCATGAGAAACATTTTTTTTTTTTTTTAGATTCCATAGTTAACGTATGGTATTTGTTTTTCTCTTTCTGACTTACTTCACTCTGTATGACAGACTCTAGGTCCATCCCCCTTCAAAGTGGTATTTTAAAATTTGTATTTCCTTAGTTTCTGATGACTTGAGTTTTTTCCCCCCATGTCTTGGCTTTTAAAATTAGCTTTTATTTTTATCAGAGCTGTACTTGGTGTAAAGATTCAGCAGCCTGTAAAACTTATTTTGAAAAATAAGCTGACTTCCACACCCCTCCCTCCGGGCTGCCCACCCCAAAGAAGTAATCACTCTCCACTCCCAGCTGGTTCATTATCCGTTTACTTGCAAAGCGCTAGATACCATGCCTATATTGCCGCTTCCTGTTCTGCAGATTTAGTCATTATCTCATGGTTTCCTGCTTTGGAGGGTGAGGATTTGGTTTTCTTCCCTGCACTCACTCAACCTCTTACATACACACACGCATCCCTTCAACTCTCGGGACTTGACTTCTTTAATCAACTCCCTGTTTTTAACCCCACCCTCACCTCTTCTCTGGAACCTCCATTTGCTGGGCCACCGAGGGCAAGGATTTAAAGAATCCCTATATTGTCGTTTTAGTGGGGTTTTAGGAGGAATGGATATAAAAGTGTGTGTTCCATCTGCCATCTTTAACTGGACATCCTTTTTCGTGTCTTTAGTGATCTTTTTTATAAAGTAGTGGTTAAAATTATGGACTGTGGAGTCAATACTGTCTGGATTTGAATCTGTCTTTGCTGTTTACTAGCTTTGTGACCTTAGACAAGTTGGTTAAAATCTCTAAACCTCATTTTTTTTCCATCTGTGTAATAGAATTAATACAGTAAAGTGCCATTGTGAGAATTAAGTGTGATAAGGCATGTAAAGTGCTTTCCCGCAGTATCTGGATGCTGACAGTATCTTATTATCTGCAGGTCACTCTGTGCAGAACACAGAGTTGTCACTGCTGTTGTTACTCCTGTGAATTTCTTGCATATGACCTTTGCCCAGTTTCCACTGGAATGCTTGTCTTTCTTCTTGATCAGAGGTGCCTTTTATACAGTCATTGATCTTTTATTTTTATTTATGGTAGTTGGGGTGTGTAATCATATCCACACTATTTCATGTTTTGACCTTTACTTGTTATCAGACTTAATGATTTTGAAAGATAACCTGGTGGTAATAAGAAAGAAAACTTTATTTGTGGTTGTATTGTGGTAAAAAACTGGAGATTATAATAGTCGTTGGGGCAGTTGATAAGGGAGACCTGAGAGGCTAAATGAAGAAATGATTATATTCATCATGTCAGAGAAATATTTTTTTTAACTCCTGAAGTCTATCTTGCACTGATTTATTTTGCGAGCAAATTACCTAAAATTTTAAAAGCCTTCTTGAATGCTCTTCTCATCATCTACCCAAGTGGATTTCATCTGAAAACTTAGAGCTCTCAGTTCCAGTTTCTACTTTAATATTTATTTCTATGAAACTAGATCCAAAATTAACTCTTGAGGGATAAGATTTACCATATCCCCTAAGTTAATGCTGTGTTAACAAATTTGCTTTCTTTTGAGTATGGTATTGTAATATTGAAATGGTAGATATGTTGATATTTCAAAGTTATAATTACGGATACTTTATTCGATTTTGCTGGTTTGTCATTTTAGGCAGCATTGATTTACTGTTTTATTTTCATTTGTTTTATCTTAGTTTTATAATTAATTAACTTTATAAATCTTTAAATAACAGTTCATTGAAATTTGATCTCTCCACAGATTCAAACCAGGATGTAGCAATCAAACTTGCCCAGGAGCGAGCTGAAATAGTTGCTAAATATGACAGAGTAAGTATTCATATTTACTCTTTGAGTAATTTTTATTTACAGAAGTATAAATAGAAATGGAGTTCCTTTTTGGAGAGCTTAAATTACAGCAGCATTTTGTTTACTTTCCGTGACTGTTGAAGTCATCTTATTTCTCTGACTTCATCTCCGTATTTTTTCTTCCTCCTTCCCTGTGCTTTAGCCACTCTGGTCACTTGTTATTCTTCCAACACTTCTTCCAGGCTTGCTCCTGCCTCAGGGCCTTTGCACTGGCTATTTCTTCTTCCTGGAACACTTGTATCCTGGATACCTTCATGCCCTATTGCTTCCTCTTTTTCTTTGCCCAGATGCTACCTCTTAGTGAAATCTTCTCTGACCACACTGTTTAAAAAATACACCCCTCCACCCCCTGGCTCTCTCTGTCCCCTTTCTCTTCTTTACTTTTCACCATAGCATTTAAAGTATCAGCATACTTTATATTATACTTTGTTGTCTGCTCTCCCTCCTAGAATGTAAACTCTCCGAGGGTAAGAATTTCTTTTGTTTGATTTGCTCTTGTATCCTAAATACCTACAATAGTTCTGGCTCATACTAGGTATTCAATAAATATTTTAATATATTAGTATATGGAATTGGATACCCATTTTATTTATAATGGATACGTGATGTTAAAAATTGAACATGGATCTGAAAATTTGAATTTATACATGATGTATAATCTCCATTAGCATTTTATCCTTAAGTTAATTATGGAATCTCTCTTTTTTTTTTTTTTTTTTTTTTTTTTTTTTTTGCGATATGTGGGCCTCTCACTGTTGTGTGGCCTCTCCCATTGCGGAGCACAGGCTCTGGAAGTCCAGACTCAGCGGCCATGACTCACGGGCCCAGCCGCTCCGTGGCATGTGGGATCTTCCCGGACCAGGGCACGAACCCGTGTACCCTGCATCAGCAGGCGGACTCTCAACCACTGTGCCACCAGGGAAACCCTGGAATCTCATTTTTGATGCCCTAGAAAATCACAGTTGTTGATGATTTACATATATCCTTATTATTACCTTAGCTCTTGAGATCTACAATGAGTTGTAGCCATGATTTATAAATGTCATGTTTTATATTTATGTCACTTGGATGTAATTTCGTATCTGTTATTTTTGATTACTTATGAGAATAACAGGAACATGAAATTATAGAAGGCCATCTGGACTGTGCCCTGCTTCCAGGGAGGCATACAGGCAGAGCTCAACTGAACAATCATGTTCCCAAGGTTTCTTTTTAAGTTGGTTGTTTGGAACATCAGACACCGTTTCCCATTATTATGATTAGGTTTTAACGTAGTCCGTGAAAAACCCAATTAATTTATTTAACTGCTTAACTAATTTAAAACCAATAGAACCATCGTTTGTTCATGCTCACGTGCATTTTTTTTTTTCATGCAGTTAACACTTAGTGACCAGGCCAAGTGTCATGCTAGGCATTGGGGTTTCACTGTACAAACGTGAGTTACAAGGGGTCCCTGCCCGCAAGATGCTCACGGCCTACTCAGAAAACACATGAACAGGCAGTTATAAAACATCCACGAGACAGTCGGGTACTAAGTGTGAAACGTGAGGGATTAGTGCAGGCTCTTGCCCTGGGGCTCCTGCTCTAATCAGTGCTGCTTCACAGCTCAGGAGGGGAGTGTGACGGGCAGTGGGCTGAGGATGGAGCTCTGGGCACACGGACACTTGGTGGGGGCAGCCCATGAGGAAGCTGTCACAGAAGAGTAGGGGAGGGGCAGGAGAAC
Source organism: Tursiops truncatus (assembly GCF_011762595.2). Classification (NCBI taxonomy): domain Eukaryota; kingdom Metazoa; phylum Chordata; class Mammalia; order Artiodactyla; family Delphinidae; genus Tursiops; species Tursiops truncatus. Next base: position 156,065,679 of record NC_047035.1, on the reverse strand, counting down.
CAGAGACGATGGTGTCATGAGGTTGGGCAGCACTGACAAGCACAGTGGAAAAGTCCACTCGGTGAGGAAGCCAGAGTAGTGTCCACGGGATCTGATGGTGGGAGGCCGGTTTTGACCTTGGCAAGGATAGTATCAGGGCCAGTAGAGCTGGGAGCGAAGAGGAAGAGAGGCAAAGTAGGTAGCCTACTCTTCTGAGAAGTTAGGATGAAAAAGCAAGACATACTTTCTTCTAAGACGTTTTCACTCTAAAACCTTCAAGTTTGGCGGTTCATTCTGTTTTTAAAAAATAAATTTATTTATTTATTTTTGGCTATGTTGGGTCTTCATTGCTGCGCGCGGGCTTTCTCTAGTTGCGGTGAGCGGGGGCTACTCTTCGTTGCGGTGCGTGGGCTTCTCATTGTGGTGGCTTTTCTTGCTGTGGAGCACGGGCTCTAGGAGAGTGGGCTTAAGTAGTTGTGGCACGTGGGCTTAGCAGTTGTGTCTCGCGGGCTCTAGAGCGCAGGCTCAGTATTTGTGGCACATGCAGCATGTGGGATCTTCCCGGACCAGGGCCCGAACCCATGTCTCCTGCATTGGTAGGCGGATTCTTAACCGCTGCACCACCAGGGAAGCCCTGGCGGTTCATTCTTGAGTGGCTTCTTGTCCTCCATTGCTCCCTCTTTCCCAGTCTGTTTCTCACAGGAACCCAGGTCTGATCACGGCTTAATGTCTTCCAAAGTTTGTATCAAAGAAATAGTGATTATTGCCAGAAAAATTTTTTTAAGTTAATTAGGGTCGATAATGCCTCAGTTCCAGCTCTTATTTTTAGCAAAAAATAAGTCTTGTTTTTTGCTCTTTTTAAGAAATTATTCAGTTTTATATATTCCCAATAACACCCTTCTTTGTCCCCTATTATAGGGACGAGAAGGTGCAGAGATTGAACCTTGGGAAGATGCTGATTACCTTGTTTACAAAGTCACGGATAGATTTGGCTTCTTACAGTAAGTTGCATAGTTTGAAAGCTAACTTTTAAAATTATGTTTCTATGGTCTCCTATTTCGTTGATTTTCTTTATTTTTAATAGCATTGCTCTGAATAAGATTCCAGGATTGATCCTGCAACATGCTTTTTTTATTAAATTCCTGGCATTTTTAACCTGTGTGATTGAAATTGAACTATAGTTAAGAATACAATCTTTAATATTCATTGTGTTTTAGTAAGAACATTAAGTGCAATGAATGTGTTATATTAATAATTTAGCAGAATTAAGTGGAAATCAATAACAACTTGTATTTCAAAAATAATTATAAAACATTTTATTTTATGTAAATGCATTTTAAAAATAATTAGCAGTTAGAACTTTAGTTTCGTGCAGCCTGAAAATGAGCAATGAAAAGAAATGCCACTTATCTTCCTTATGGTGGGAAATGTATTCGTGTTATTGCTTCTGAAAATTAATTCCATTTATCCTGAGTATGTTATGTAAGGAGTCGAGAGAGGTCTAGAGCACTATAAAGTAAAGTAGTTAAAGTGATTTTGACTCTTAAAAACATCCTGAAATGATGTGAATTTGCCTGTTTGGTTCTGGCTTTGTTTAGTAAGATTCCCATGGGCTGGAGACTTTTCTGCATCTTTGTAGTTTGTATGGTTCCATACAATTTAGTGATTAACCTACTACTTATTCACATTTATCCTTTCCCAGTCTCATTTATTATAAAGAGGAAGAAGCCAGGGATTTTTATGTTATGATACATGATTAAATTTTGAAGGAGGAATACAATTTCTTAGGGAGTTCATAGCAGTAACTTTATAGTACTCAGACCTTCTTTTTCCTTTCTGTTCAGTTTTCTTGCATTTAGAAAGTAGTTTGTTGTATCTTGTTTTTCTCAGGGTGACGCAAGCAAACAGAAACAGTTCTGGGAGTTAGAATGTATGCTCTTCTTCTGGCTTTGCTGGTTTCAGTTAACTATTTCACGCCTTATCTGTGAAACAGAAATCATTAATTGCTCTACATACTTAGGGGTACTTGAAGCTTTGAAGAAATAAAATGATAGAATACTACATACAGGTCTAGACAAACGTAAGGTGTCATTATGCTACCTAATGATATCAGCATATCCAAAATGTTCTGCTGCCTAGTTCTAATTAGAAGACTTTGAATTTCAGCAGACCAACAGAGCAGTGTATAACTCTGATGAAAATACTGTCCCCAAGGGAAACCCCCACTTCGGCTTTTTTTTTGTTTTAAGTAAATCAAACTTGGCCACAAATGTGACAGGAAATGATTTTACGTTTGTGTGGGTTAATGTGCAGATCTGAGGTATGTGAATGCTGTTTGGAAGGACACTTCGAGCATTTAGCACTGTCAAGATCAGTGGGTCCCAAAATCTCCTGCACATTAGAATTAGTTGGAAAATGTTTGTTTGTTTGTTTAAATAGATAGCTGGGTTGTATCCCAGATTCTGATTCAGAAGGTAGGATACAACTCAGCTGATTTTGACCTCCCCAAGTGTTTGTGATAGGCGTGAACCACTACAAAGGATGTTATCATAAAATGGTCTAATATAGGACAAAATACGTATGAAAAATCAGTGCATTCCAGAAGGGTCTAGGAATTAGCTAAATTCTCTTTTCTCATTGCTTGAAACAACTAGGTTCTGGCCCAAGAGCCTAGCCTGTGTCTACAGTCTAAAAATCACACTCAGTTACTCCATGTTTCTTTTTACCTCTGTGCTGAGGTCCATTTGGCTCTAGTGGGAAAAAAAGCCAGTCAGTGATTTACCTTAATAATATTAGCTAATATTTATTGAGCGCTTACTGTGTGCCAGGCACTGTTCTAAGCTCTTAACATGGATTATTTCTCTCAAAACTTCTTTGGGATAGGTACTGTTTTTGTCATTTTTTAGATGAAACTGAAGCACAAAGAGATCAAGCAACTTGCCCAGGTTGCGCTCGCAGTAAGATTGGGGAACTGACTGTGGCAGCCTCAGGGCAGAGCCTGAGTTCTGACCTTCTGCATTCTATTGCCTCTGTAGTTTTAATAAGAGAAACATCGAAGAAGCTCTTCGAAATGCCTAGAAAGAAAATTCAACGGGGAAAGAAGAGTGCCTAAGGAGAGGGATCTGTTTGAAATGATCCCACTGGTGAGCTCACCGGTCTTTGAAAACGAAGCCCAACCAGTCCTCATACTGCCCCCCTAAATTTTGTATTAACTCCATGGTGCAATCCTAAAGCAGGCAGCACAAACAAAAATAATGAAGCATAGAAATGGATTTTAGTGTGATGTTAGGCTTTACTGAATTTCACCAAAGGCATTGATTTTTGTTACAGTGCTTCATTTCAGTGAGACACCTTCTCCCAAGGTTGCTGCTGGGTTTTTTTGCGCTATTGAATAAAGTCACCTGGCCTAGGCATTTAGACGTTGCTCCCTGTCACACCTTGATGAAGCGCATTTCTTTCTGCTGTCTTAGTTCTTTGTAATTTCTGATTGGTTCTGTGATAAACATGCGTTTTAAGTGTCAAGGTCAATAAAATGGTACAAAGTAACTTTGCAGCCTTCTCTGAAGGCTGCTGACTTCATATCTAATTACAGTTTTTGTAACTTAAATTACTTGTTATGATATGTGGAGAAGGATGACAGTAATTAACAAATACAGTATAGGACTAACTTGGTTTTATAGCAGATTTCACAATAAATATAAAAACTGTTGCCAAACCAGCCTGGCGTGATGCTGGAACAGGGTCGTCTTTGTTTAGTACGCAGAAATGGGTGGCTGTCCCTAGCTGCATGCCTGTGATGGACTTGTATCTGGAGAATGGAGAAATCGAGCTTATTTAAGAACTTAGAGAACTTTCAGTATTTGAACTTTCAACACTTTTTTCAAAAATAGTCACTGTCAGTCTGCTCGACAAAGAATGCTTGGTATTTGGATAATCATAGATAATGCTTTTAGGCCACAAGTTATTAATAGAAGAATTAGAAGGAAATTGTTTCAAAAATAAAGATAAAATTAATACCAAGCTTCAGATTTTCAACTACTTATCAAAATGTGTATATTTATAAAATTTAGCACATTGTCTGTAGTTTAATGTGACTATATAAATATTTGTAAGCCAGAATAATGGTGTTTTTGTTTTTAAAGAATATCTGTTTTAATGACGAGGCCTTGAGAACTCTTTCTACCCATCCAATAATTTTGACTAGAGTAAATCTAAACTTAGGCAAAATTTGCTACAAAATCAGAAATAAAATTTAGTCAGTATATTGAATAACTGATTTTCACAAGTTAACTTTTATGTTTCCAAATGAAAGTTTATCTCATAGTTACAGAAATACTCCATTTGAGCTATTGAGAAATTACAAGCACATACACTCTAATTAGTAATTCTTTTAAGCTTAATAGCAGATAAAAGAAAATAGATCCGGGTAAGGTCCCTGGGTTTCCACTGATGACTATGTTGTTGTTTTTACTTTGTGTATTTCTACGAGGCGTAGCTTCTTGCTATCAGCTTGGTGTTTTCTTTAAGCAGTCTCTAGGTGCCTCTTTCCATTAGACGACAAACCTTCGTTTTCTAAAGCAGGGGTAGGAAAACATTTTCTGTAAAGAGGCAGATATTAAATACTTTTTGGCTTTGTGGACCATATGGTTTTTCTTACAGCTATTGAACTCTACCATGGTAGCCTGAAAACAACCATAGACAATATATAAATGAGCATGGTGCTGTTCCAGTAAAACTTCATTTACAGAAACAGGCCGATGGCCAGATTTCATTCAGGGGCTGTAGTTTGCTGATCTAAAGGAACACTGCAGTCACCCAGATTTTGGTCTTCCCTTTCTTCTACTTGGAGGATATTTAGGTGTCACGGTAAGGATGCATACATGAATGCAGGCATGCATTCATCCTTCCCTTCATACATTCATTCAGCAACATTAGTACACTCCTGCAGCATGCCAGCCATGGTGCCTGAGGCTGCCATAGTGTTTCACGTGTGTATGTATACATTGTGTATAGCTCTTGATAAGGCGTAGTTCCCTGTTTTCTCTTTGGAAGGCCGTGAAAGAGTGTATGCCAACACAGAGACTAGAAGAGGAAAAGTTCTTTGGAGATCAGTGTTGAGCACATAGCAGATTTTGTATGAAAGATTTTAGAAATGGAGCAATAGTGCAAGAAAATTCATGAATGGATCGCATTCTATCTATGAGGTCTTAAGACTTTATAAAGTTCAACATCCATTCAGGATAAAAACTCATAACAAAATGAGTATGGAGTGAATGTACCTCAACATAATACAGGCTACATGACAAGCTTGCAGCTAACATCATATTCAATGATGAAAAACTGAAAGCTTTTCCTCTAAGATGAGGAACAAGACAAGGGTCCCCACTCTCACCACTTTTATTGAACATAATATTGCAAGTCCTAGCCAGAGCAATTAGGCAAGAAAAAGAAATAAAACACATCTAAATTGGAAGGAAAGAAGTAAAACCAGCTCCATTTGCAGATGATATGTCTGTCTATATAGTCTCTGAAGACTCCACTAAATGTTGGAACTAATAAACGGATTCAGTAAAGTTGTAGGATATGCAATCAGCATACAAAAACCAGTTGTATGTCTATACCCTGGTAACAAACTATCAGAAAGAAATTAAGAAAACAGTCTCATTTACAATTGCATCCAAAAGAATAAAATACCTAGGAATCTCAAGTTAACCAAGGAGGTAAAAGACCTGTACACTGAAAACTGTAAGACATTGATGAAATATAAGTAGACACAAATAAATGGAAGGGTATTCCATGCTCATGGATTGGAAGAATTAATATTGTTAAAATGTCCATACTGCCCAAAGCAATCTACAGATTTAATGCAGTTTTCATCAAAATTCCAGTGGCATGTTTCCCAGAAATAGAACAGTCAATTATAAAATTTGTGTGGAACCACAGAAGCCCCAGAATAGCCACAGCAATCTGGAGAAAGAAGAACAAAGTTGGAGACATCATGCTTCCTGATTTCAAACTCTATTACAAGTTACAGTAATCAAAACAGTATGGTACTGACATGAAAACAGACACGTAGATCTGTTAGAGTCCGTGCATATGTGGTCAATTAATTTATAACAAAGGAACCAAGAATATACAAAGAGGAAAGGACAGTCTCTTCAGTAAATGGTGTTGGGAAAACTGGACAGCTACATGCAAAAGAATGAAATTGGACCACTATGTTATACAATACCCCAAAATCAACTCAAAATGGATTAAAGACTTGAACATAAGACCTGAAACCATGAAACTCCTAGAAGAAAAAGTAGGTGGTAACCTCCTTGTCATTGGTCTTGGTGGTGATTTTTTGGATTTGACACCAAAAGCAAAGCCAACAAAAGTAAAAACAAACACAAACAAACAACAAGTGGGGCTATATCAAGCTAAAAAGTTTCTGCATAGCAAAGGAAACCATGAAGAAAATGAAAGGCAGCCTACTGAATGGGAGAAAAGATTTGCAAATCATATATCTGATAAGGCAGGGGTCGCCAACCCCCAGTCTGTGGACCGGTACCAGTCTGTGGCCTGTTAGTAACCGGGCCACACAGCAGGAGGTGAGTGGCAGGCGAGTGAGCAAAGCTTCATCTGCTGCTCCCCATCGCTCACGTTACCACCTGAACCAATCCCCCCACCACCGTCCGTGAAAAATTGTCTTCGACGAAACCAGTACCTGGTGCCAAAAAGGTTGGGGACCACTGTGATAAGGGACTAATATCCAAAATATACAAAGAACTTATACAACTCTAGCCAAACAAACCCTCCAAACAATCCAATAAAAAAATGGGCAGAGGATCTGAATAGGTATTTTTCTAAAGAAGATGGCCAACAGGTACATGAAAATGTGTTCAACATCACTAACCATCAGGCAAATGCAAATCAAAACCACAGTGAGATATCACCTTGTTCCCGTTAGAATGAATATCATCAAAAAGACAAGAAATAACAAGTTTTGCAAGGATGTGGAGAAAAGGGGACCCTTGTACACTGTTGGTGGGAACGTAAATTGGTATAGCCACTATGGAAAATAGTATGGAGGTTCCTCAAAAAATCAAAAATAGAACTACTGTCTGATCTAGCAGTTTCACTTCTGGGTATGTATCTGAAGGAAATGAAAGCACTAACTCAAAAAGGTATCTGTACCCACCATGTTCATTGCAGCATTATTCTCAGTAGCCAAGACATGAAACAACCTGAGCACCCATCAACGGATGAATGGATATGTGGTGAATATATTCAGGGGAATATTATTCAGCCATAAAAAAGAAGGAAATTCTGCCATTAGTAACAATATGGGTGGACCTTAAAGGCATTATACTAAGTGAAATAAGTCAGGGAAAGACAAATGCTGTGTGATGTCACTTATGTGTGAAATGTAAAAAAAGGAAAACCCAAACTCATACATATAGGGGACATACTGGTGGTTGCCAGAGGCGGGGGTAGGACCTGCCTGGCACAGACCATGTAGCCTGAGCAGATGATTCGCACCATTCCACAGACATGTGCAGAACTTGGTTCTGATTCAGTGTTGAGAACAGGCACAGTTAGGTCTGTTAGTCTTGTTTAGTGAATAGGAGGACACTGAAGAGCTTGTCCTCTGGTGGCAGCCAGAGTTGGCACTTCATGTGCAGTTAGGAATGTTCAGTGTTCAGTGTTAGGTCAGGATCTGCTCAAATCAGCTGCACAGAAGGTTGCTCTTGCCCAGAGCAGCCCAACCCACTCACCCCAGAAATACCATTGTTGGTGCACACAGAGGTTGCCAGATGTTCTTATTCTTTCAAGATGTCCTTGCTGACCTCATCACCTAGCAAGTACATTCCAGTAGTGTTGACAGGCCTTCTTCTGCCAGTAAATGAAGAATGGATGGGTGCCATTCATGCATCACTGGTAATTCATGCATTACTAGTAATCAGGATTACAAATCAGCAGGGAAAGTTAGACTAAGAGCCTAACAAAAGCTATTTAAAAAAAAAAAAGGTGAGTAGGCACTTCAAAAAAAAAAACAACTTATATTTAATCCTCATATTCTTTTTCTTGAGAATTGGTTTCTTAGCCTGTTTTTCATATACTCTTGCACAATCTGAAGATAGATACTTATCTAAGTTTGAACCCACTGGGTTAGATAGTGCTGAACATCTCTGTACGAGGATGAGTGATGGTGTCTGAGTGAAAATGTTAGTTTTCTTATCTGTGAAATGAGGGGGTTGGACTATCTCTCTGAGATCTCTTTTGGCTCTTACACCTTTTGGTCAGTTTCATTGCTGTAGCTTCACGCTTCACCTAAGGACTCTCCAGAGTAGCAAAAGAGTGCTTTTGAAAACGTTGGACTCTTGAATACTAACATATTGTACTCTTAAAAGTGTTATTATCTGGTGTCAATAGAAACTAAGGGAAGAATATGGATAGTTCTTGTCAAAACATCAGTACTACTGATAGAGCAACTCAGAGTACATAGCACTGTTTACAGATAGTACATGGTTTTCATATTACTGACAATTAATTCAAGAGTCTCAGAATGTTTTATATTGCAGGTGGTATCACAAAATTACTGTATCAGAGAAATGGATTTGATCTTTTATTATATTTACATTTTTAAAAATTATTCCCATTGAAGTTTCAACAAATGAAGCTTTCCTTATTTACAGAATAAAAATTGAAGTTTTCTTTTTAATTCATAAATCCATGGGAGGCAGTTTTATTTCCTTATACTAATTTTTTTGAACAATCATTTGTTACAGGCTGTAGTTGAAGACAGAAAGTGGAGGTGATGGTCTAGGGTAGAGGTTGGCAAACTATGGCCTATAGGCCAAATCCAGCTCACCACCTATTTTTGTAAACGTTTCATGGGAACAAAACCACACTCTATTTACATGCTGTCAGTATCTGCTTTCACAGTACGACATCAAAGTTGAGTATTATGAAAAACACCGTGGGGCCCACAAAGCCTAAAATATTTACAATTCAACATTTACCTTTGCAGGAAAAGGTTGTTGACTCCTGGACTAGAGCAGTGTTGTCCAGTAGAACTTTCTGCAGTGGTGCAAGTGTTCTCACTGTATCTGCATTGTTCAGTATGGTAGCTGAACCATGGCTAATGAGGCTTATAACTGAAATTTTAATTTTATTTCATTTACATTTGCATTTAAAATTAAACAGCCACCTGTGACAGGAGATGACTGGATTGGACAGAGTGTGTCTAGAGATTTGAAGACAGGGGACGTGGTTACAGAATAGCTCATTGTTTTATGTTAAATTCGGTGGAGTGGAAGCTTACGTAGCTCTTGAGATGATAAATAAATGGTTGTACATCATGTTTACCTACAGGTTTATAATGTTTTAAAAGTTTGCTCTGGTTTCAACTATTTCACATCCACTGTTTTTCCTCTGCAGCGAAGAGGAGCTCCCATATCATAATGCAGCTATGGAACGGGTAAGTCCAACTCTGCGTTTGTTTACAGTTACCGGGGAATTACATTCATCAGAGGAATAAAACCTGCTACCGTTGAGATTGTGAGTGCCGTGTTATATATGTCAGTGCTGTAGTCATCGTTAGAATTTGACCCTCATGTTTCTTACTGTAAGAAAGTAATTAAATTAATGGTGAAATAATTTTAGATTTTATGGAACTTCTGATAGGTACTTGGAAAAAAGGAGAGGTAGGCGTTAGCAGAGAGTGCATTGTGCGCGGGTAGTTCTCCATCGAGGATGCCTCAGGACTCGGGCCTGGTGAGAGCACAGAGCTTGGGAGCAGCGAGAGCCTGGGCCCCTAAAGTGTACAAGTTTCCCGGGTGCCTCTAAAGCACCATGCGGCTCCTAAAGCCGTGGTCCAGACCAGCAGCTCTTCGGAACATAACTGTGCCGTGAGCTTTTAATCACATTTTCCACAGACAACAACAAAAAGAGTTTGCTGTAGTCAAATAAGTACATGTGCATTTTAAAGACTTAGAAGTCTTACATATAGTAAACTCATCAGGTTTTTTGTAACTCAGTGGTTCCCCTTTCTTCATTGCACTTGGCTGGGGAGCTGACTCCATAGCTGGGTGTGCATGAGAACCAGCGACTGAATGTCTAAGGTTGCTCAGAGCCTCCCTCGCCCTCTCCATTGTTTTATGTACCTAAAAATGAATTGTAGAATTTATGATTTGAGAGGGAGGCTATTGATCAGGGGGATTATTCGCAGTTTGTTTATGTTTGATGGGGGAAGGAGGCTGGGTTTCAGACAATGGAGGTAAAATTGGAATTGGAATTTGAAAAATATTTTAGAAAATCTTTCTAAAGTAAAAAATTTCCTGAAAATTAGAACCGTAGCATAACTCTGGATAAAAAGTGCCATTTTACATATACCGTGTAGAGAGCCCTACGGGTACTTCCTGCGGTTAAATTCTCTTGTGACTGCCTGATTCTGTGTCATAACCTTGATGTTTGGGCAAAGAAGTTTCTTTCTCTTAATAAAGCTCTATTACTGCTTAGCAACTATATATCAAGCACGGGTCTAGAATCGAGGCCATAGCCTGGAACATCAGGATCAAATACGGCATAGTTTCTGCTCTGAGAGGCTGGCTGTTCATCCAGTGACTAGAGGCAGGTCAGGTGAGACAGTAGTGGGAAATGATAGTGGCTTTCAGGGGCATGGTGTGTGCAGCGTGTCGTGGCAGTGGTGCTGGTGGAGAAGGCGGGCCCCTGCGGCCCAGGGATGCAGGAGAAGGAAGTGACGGCGCTTTCTACCAATTCTGCCCCTGGTGAACTTCTACCAGACCACTTGGAAGTGGGCACACAGGGATTTGCTTGTGTCCACGTTCCGGCCATTCTCTCTCTGTTAGTGCCCTGACTTGGCTAATCCGTGGACCCTCTGGATCCCACAACTGTTATGTCTTCATTCCCCTCTCTTCCCAGCTCAGCTCTGCCACAGGCTGGGACCGCCCCCTCCCCCCTCCTGCCCACTTCTCCTGGGCTGAACTTTGTGCCTCTGCAGCGCCTGCACCTGAGCGGCTCAGTGCAACTGGGAAAAGACTCTCAACTGGGATGACTGGTTTTACTTTACATCCATGTTCACAAACCTCAGCTGGATGTTTATGCTGCCTGGACATCATACCGCTTCCTCCTAGCGAATTTCTGCTCCCATTTTAACTAGTGCAGCTTCCCATTCCCTCTCAAACCTCCAGTACCTCCTTCTCTGGCCTTGCCCAGCCGATGTGCTTGCTTCGTGTTTCCTATTTCTTATCTCTGCACTGTCACACCAAGTAGTCAGTTCCCAGTGACCCACCCACACGTGTGATTGGTTGCTTAGCCTCACTCTCACACGTTCCCACTTCTTGGCCTTCAGAACCCCCTACTCTCCACATATTCTTCTTTCCTCACTGGCTGCTCTTTCTCCATTTCCTCCACTTGTTCCTTCTCGTCTCATGACTTTATCCTGAGCCCATGGCTCAGGCCTGGAACTTCTCTTTCCTGTCTGGATCTCCTCCTCGGTCATCTCATCTAGTCTTTTGGCTTTAAACGCCAGCCGCCAGACTGTGTGTGCATTTCAGTGTCTAGACTTAGTGTCTGGCTTACTCCATACACTCAGATGTCTTAAAAATGTCCAAACTGGGGTTTCTGTTATTCTCTTCAAATCCATCTGTGAACAAGCTTCCCATTTCAACCAGTGGGAGCGCCACCCTTCCAGGTTTCAGTCTAAAAACTTCTGAGTTGTGATTGACCATCCCCACACCTCATGTGTCAGCTCGGCCTTCAGTGTGTGTCCACAGTCTGATGACTTCTCAGCATCCGCGCTTCTGCTGCCTGGTCTGCTGGAACCTCTCTTCTGGGGCTTCCAGCTCCTTTCTTCTGCTAGTGTCCGCTGTCTGTTCACCACAAGAGCCGGAATGATCCTGTTAAAATAAGAGAGAGCGTGTCACTCTTGATGGGAACATCCTGCCTGCTCTCCAGCTTATCCACAGTAAAAGGGAAGGTCCTTAGAATGATCTCAGAACCCCTTGTGACTGGTTTCCATGAGTCTCTCCTCTCCTGCTCCCATCTCTTGCTCACCCACCGACCTCCTCAGTGTTCCCCGACCAGCCCACCATGTTCCCTCTTTCAGGCTTTTGCCTGGCTGCCTCCTCTCCTGGGGAGCCCCTCCTCCTACCCCCAAGAGCTACAGGGCATGGTCCCTCATCTCCTCCAGGTATTTACTGTATGATGCCACCTTCGGAATAAGGCCCTCCCTGGCATCTCAGCTCTTACGTTGGGAACTCCCTCCCCCCTGCATTTCAACTATCCCCCTCGGTCCTTTGTTTCTCTCTTTAGTACTCACACTGTTTCACTTACTCAGTATTTTACTTATATCTTTATTTTGTCTGTTTCCTCACTAGGATGTAATCTCTAGGAGGGGGGTTTCATCTGCTTTGTTCACTTGTATCCCCAAAACCTAGAGCAGGGCACATAGTACGTGCTTAATAAATGGTGGCTGAGTGAACGACCAGGTGAACATAAAGACTGTGTTATGTCATTAAACAGGTGAATTTAAAGGTTGGCGGAGCTTGTCCTTTCAAATGTTGACAGTGTGCTTTATTTGAGAAATGAGGGAGAAAAGAGTTGGAAGGTACCTTATCCATATTTGGCAGAATAAAAATCTGGCAACCCACTGTTGACTTTTCTCTCCAATGCCACCTCTCTTCCCCTTTCAAAACGAATTCCTGGTCCAGAAAATTCAGACATGTGGGAACCAGTAGCGTAGATGATTCAAGAAATGTGACAGTAAAGGAAAGAAGAAATATGAGACAAAACCTGGTTGGAGAATGCGTGCTTGAGGGAGGTTGTTTTTAATTTTGTTTTTAAAGAGATTTGCCTGTACAGTAAAAGACCTCTTATCCAATGCAGTTAAAGTTATAATTAATGGATTGTTTGCTCTAAACAGTTTAATATAAGAGGGAATCACTATGAAATGATACGCACACCTTAAAAATTTAACGTAAGGCATAGTTTTATATTCCCTTGTCAGGCTTTTACTGGGAGTGGGGGTTCTGAGGCTGCCGACTGAGACTCCGTCCTCCCCTTGTCTATAAACTGCACTCATATCGTGTGGCCCAGTTGGTTTCTTTAAAGTGGAATGAGAACTTTAGACACATGCAGAGCAGTCTGAGGCTGGAAGCTTTTTAGTTTATCAGGATTTCCCCCAATTTTTCTAGTTTCAGTTTAGTTCATATGTTCTTCAGTGATTGCCTAGTCCTAATGGCCAAGGTCTGCCATTTCTAGGAAACTAATAAAAAATTCTGCATATTCATATGCGGCAATAAAATCAGTGGAAAGGATAGCCTTGTGGAAGCGTACAAGTGTTCATCAGTCTTCACAAAGCATCCACTTGCAACGTGTACTTCCTGCCTGCCGTTCGGGAAGACTTGTACACTGATGCATAGTCAGGTCATCGGGGCTTTTGTTCCAACTTTGCCAGTGTACTCCTTTTACATAAGGTAATTCTCTGTTTAAAATAGGGTGTGGAAGGCAGGCAGTCCCTCGTAAGAGGAGGGGTGTTGGTGTTTGCAGACTGCTTTGGATTCCCCCTGACAGTCACTGAAGCAAATAAACACACACACTTATTATATTTACTCTGCAGAGAACACTATTAATAATGGATTATATTGTTTCTTTGAGCTTATTGATGTTTTTAATAAGGAGGAAAGGATATGTAAAGCTATGAATTTTCATGGATTCAGCTACTCCTTTTTGCAGTGCAGTATTTTGCTTGGCTTAACAGAATATTGGAGCCTTTTCAGATCTTTAAAAATTATATTTTAATTTTATGAGGTGTGAAATCTTGCTCAAAATACATGACTTTTCAATATCATTATTCTATCAAAACACGACTCTTTGCTTCTTACACTCCTTATCCTCTCCTGACCTCTGCTGGTGAGGTCTAGTTGTGCGTGCCTTGGGTCAGCTTTATCCTCAGCCACACATCCTAATATTCAAAAAAACATCTGAAGACTCGAACTTCAGTAGAGTTCTGAGCCTTCTTATTCTAGAAAAGAAGGCTATTTAATATCCATCCATGCACTGTGTATATGGGTAGCCTTTACTACCTATCTTATAAATCATTGTTGCTAGTGGGAGGAACATTGGACCCAATGCAAGGCAACTTCATACTGTGTGGGTGATGCAGCAGTTGTTAAATACTTCCTATTCAATTGGTCCTGTATAGGATTAAGGTATAGTCTCAGACCACTAGAGGTTGAATGATCTCAACCAAGAAGATATTGGTCCCATTTTTAATCGTTATACCCTCCTTACCCCAATAGGAGGGGCCAGTCCTGATTCAGAGGGGATGTGAATTTAAGATGATCAGGTATCAGGTTGCAAACTTCAAATGGAAGTTTAGTCCTTTCCTGAAAACAGCTCCTGGGGAAGAGTATACAACACCGTACCATTTCCTAATCAGTGGAGGTAATGGAGAGATAACAAAGGGAATATAGAGTGGAGGTTAAGACCTCTGCCTCATTTTCCTTTTGATATATGTTGTTCTGACATTCTCAGGGGAGTAGAATTTTCTTATACTAGGGTCTCCTATATGATTTAAAAAATTTCAGTGATGAGCATATCTAGTACCCAGATCTGTCTAGTACCCAGATCTTAGTTTTGGAATACCATTCCCCATTAAAAAGAACTACTGTTTCTTTAAAGAAATGGATGATCTAGGTCTAGGATAGAAAAAAGTATAAAGTGAGCCTGAATTACATTGTGCCAGATGAGTCATGTCTAAAGGATCTGCCTGAAGAGGGGAAATCTCCAAGCAGGTAAGAGGCAGTCCAGCCAAATTGGGGGCAATTTGAGCTTCAAAAAGAATAATGATGATGATAATAATGGATTTTAACACATTGAATAAAATAGTCCTTTATACCTTAGTGATATTAAAAATGGGGAGGGACTTGAAAGGAAAAACTTTTTAATAGAAAAATATCAGTTAATAATATAGACAGAATCATAAGGAAAAAAAAATCCACCATACCATTTTACCACCATCAGAATCAGAATTGACTCAGACAGAGATTATAGTGGATGAGAAGACCACTGAGTAGAGCTGTTAAGGAGCAGGATGTCCGTACTATCTCAAAGTGCACCACCCACATTACTTATCAGTTACACAAAGGAATTTCTCTATTAGTTAGTGGGAAAATTGGGCAAATACCACTTAACCAAGGGATCAAAAGTTGTATCATTGATAATGGTACAAATCAGCATGATCTGTCACTGGATGTGATGCCATAAGAAGGACACAAAATCACCAAAATCTAGGGGAAACAGTTAGCAAAGCCAGATAGTGTGGACTAGACTCTTCAAAAGTCAACATCATGAAAGACAAACAAAGGCCAGGGCACTGTTCTAGAGCAAAGGGAACTTAAGAGATGTGCCAGTAAAGGCAATGTATGTTCCAGGGTTGGATTCTGAATTCCCCTCCCCAACCCACCTAAAGGAAAACAGCTTTAAAGAACGATTTTGGGACAAGTGGGGAGTTTGGTATGTGGACCGTTTATTACCAAGTAACGGACCAATTTTAAATTTCTTGAAAGGGTGTAATAGTTTTACTGTGATTATGTAGGATAATGTGTCTTGTTCTTTGGTGTTACATACTTGAAATATTTAGAGTGTTCACGACGTCTGAGATTTTCTAATAGATCAGCGCCCCCCACCCCCCTGCAAAAAAAAGCCCTAATATAAATAGATTAAATCTGGCAAAATGTTAATAATTGATGGATTTTGGTGAAGCATATATAAGTATATGGTGCATTGGTCTTCCACTTTTCTGTAGGCTTGAAATATTTCAATAAAAATTGGGAGAAGTAAGATGTCAGTGTATAAAGGCAACAGAGTTATTTAATATCAGCTTTGTATAGATTCCTAACATCAGTAGTTTCACATTTTAGCAGCACTTTGAAAAGCATTGCCAACATGATGGAATGATCCATATCTTTATTATGCTACATTAGAGATACTGTTGTACTTATGTTTACTTCTGTATTATAGTGATCGAACTGCTATCAAAAGTACTTAGGATTTTGGTCGGTCTAGTCATATTCATTCTCCTTCCCACCCCTCTGCTTCCAAGACCACAAAATGCTATTACATAATTGCTTCATAGTATTGTTTGCTTGTCTCTCCTGATGTAAATTATGTTTAAAAATGTTTATTTAACTTTTCTTATACAACAGTCACAGTTTTAGGTGATGAAATTAAGAGTATATGAAATGGTTCCTGTACTCAAAGGAGTTCATCCTTTAATAATAATAATAATAAATTTGGGCATTTAGACCAACTAGAACACAAGTGGTGTTAGGTGCTATAACAATAATCATAATAATCCTCATTTTATAGATAAGGAAACTAAGATACAGAAAGATTACGTAACTCGTCCCAAATGAAACAGATAAGAAGGGGCAGAACTCAGGCCACCTGAGTCCTTAGTCCATGCCATGAAATGCTGAAGAAATAGTTTATTTTGCCTGGAGGATGGAGGAATTTGGAAAAGGTTTTGGACATTTGACTGGGTCTTGAGAGGATGCATAGGGTTTTGCCAGATGATGGTGAGGAAGAGCATCACAGGCAGATGAAAAGCAAACACTGGTCAGAGAGGCATGAAAATACATTGTGTGTTGGGAATGACAAATAGTTCAAGGTGGCCAGATCATAAAAGTAGCAGGGGGGAAAAAAAAAGTAGCAGGAAGTGAAACTAGAAGGTGAGTTTGGGCCATATTGTGAAGGGCCAACTGTGTAGAGATTTGAACTTTATTTGTAGCTACTGAAAGATTTTAAGCTGGGACTCACTTTTTAAAGGTCATAGCAGCATGGAGGCTGGCTTGAAGCTATCCAGGGCTACCTGTGAGGAGTTACTGCCCTCATCTAGGGATGAGGATTGACAGAAAAAGGGCAGAGGGTGTGATGGAAGCGGAAGTGGATGGGACCAGCAGAGTGTAGGTTGGGTGTGGAAAGAAGATACAAGGAAGACTGAAGACAACCTAAGCTTCTAGGTTGATTGACTTAGTGGGTGGTGATGCTCTTAATTCGTAGTAGGAAAGGGAGGGGTAATTAGCAGCATGTTTAGGGAAATCGTTTTGGGTGTGCTGAGTTTGAAGTATCTGCTGAACTTCTGAGTGAGATTCTAACTTGCTGTTATATTCTAGTCTGTTTTGGTGTTACTGAGTCCATGGCAAGATGATGTTCCTTAGCCTATTTTTCTAGAGCATTTAAGTTTACATTTGTCACATGTGTTTTCAGTTACTCCTTACCTCAGAATAAATTCTGGAGTTGTTAAGCTATAGCATGTTTGCTGATAAAGTATATTGTATCCATTTATTATAGATTCATGAGTGCATGAAAGTCTGGTGTAGTTGATCGGGCAGAGTTATGGAGTTAACACTTAAACCTGATTGAACTACTGATGTATAATTTAAAAATCCTACAGCCTGGGAGCTTTACCGAAGTGTATTTTTTTCCTTTTTTTTTTTTTTTTTTTGCTGTAGGGGAAAGAAATGTATACTTAACGGTTCTGAAAATTGTGTGCGTCTTTTTTATCCTTGCATATGAGAATGTGTAGCATTTAAAATAACCTCTCTATATATATGATGAGCATTAGAATATAAAAATGTGCCTTTAAAGAAAAGAATAGCTATTTCTTAAAGTGATTTATTGACAATTTAATAGTCATAAGAATGAAAGATAGCAAAAGACCTGCTAGATCTCAGCAGGGTTTTTCCTGGCAAAGTGTATGTTATTGTACTCTTGGATGGGCTTGAATCATTTGGTGTTTTCCTGTTGGTGGAGAAAGGGATTGTGCTTTGAAGAAGTCGGCGGGGGGGGGGGGGGGGGGGGGAGTGCAGAAGAACAAGAAAGTACCAAATGGCATCTTAGATCAATCTTAATTTTTCACAGCTTGGCTTTCTGTAAAGTAACATTTAGCAGAAACATTAATTAGATTTCAGAGCCCCACTGAGTTTTAAAATTAAACATATTTCTGGAACCATCTGTAAGATTTTATTACTAATAATATAATGAAGAATATGCTTAATCTTTTGAAAAATGAGAATCATAACGGTATCTTTTGCTCACAAGTGATCATCTTTGGTTATGAAAAAACCATCAAAATTTTTAAGAGTAAAGAAGTAATTAAAGAGTTTTAAGGATATGCCTAAAAATAAAATTTCATAAAATTATTCTGATTGGTGAGAATCTTTTCCTAAATTCAGGCCTTTCTTTGGGATTTTATGCTTCTTTTGAATCTAAAAATATCGATGGTGGGCCCATGCCATCTGCCTGTTTGAGGCTGGATTGAAGACCGTCGATGAGGAACTATTGCTTCCATCCAGGAACTGTGATCCCCGACGAGAGCAGGGACATGATGGAGGCAAGAGCGTAGGATATGGCGGCCTAGAGCGCAGGTCCTGGGGCCACGCTGCCTGGCCTTGAACTCACCAGTTGCGGGAACTTGGAGAAGTTGATTAGACCCTTTGTGCCTCTGTTTCCTTATTTGTAAAATGGGGGTGATTGGGCTTCCCTGGTGGCGCAGTGGTTGAGAGTCCGCCTGCTGTTGCAGGGGACACGGGTTCGTGCCCCGGTCCGGGAAGATCCCACATGCCGTGGAGCAGCTGGGCCTGTGAGCCATGGCCGCTGAGCCTGCACGCCCGGAGCCTGTGCTCCGCAACAGGAGAGGCCACAACAGTGAGAGGCCCACGTTCCAGAAAAAAAAAAAAAAAAATGGGGGTGATTATACCTACCTCATAAGGGTGTAACGAGCATACTTTTTTTTTTTTTTTTTTTTTTGCGGTATGCGGGCCTCTCACTGCTGTGGCCTCTCCCATTGTGGAGCACAGGCTCCGGACGCGCAGGCCCAGCGGCCACGGCCCACGGGCCCAGCCGTTCCACGGCATGTGGGATCCCCCCGGACCAGGGCACGAACCCGTGTCCCCTGCATCGGCAGACGGACTCTCAACCACTGTGCCACCAGGGAAGCCCACGAGCATACATTTTTGAGCATAAAATGTATCCTCAGAACCATTTTCTTTCCTGCATAGTCTTCCATTTCATTTACTTTTTAGATGCACTTAATACACTTAGGCCTTCTGAAAAGACAATGCTGGGATCGAGGAGAATTAACAAAATAGCAGAATCTCAGCTCACTCATAAGAAAGAATTCTGTTGAGTTTTGTTCTCATGAAAAGGTCATCATTAGTAGTGGACCCTGCCGGGCTCTGTCCCAGGCAGTGGGGAAGCAGCAAATATCTCGGCCTTCGTGGGTGGAGTAGTCAGGGGGGAGGAGGTTAGGTGTGCGGCAGCGAGGGGCCTCCTAGGCTGAGCCCCCAGAGGAGAGGACTTGCTCACCTGGTCATGGGCACAGGGGTCACCCAGACTTCTTGGCTGAAGAGGGTGTTTTTTCCTGCCTGAAAGGGCAGAGCACACATGGATTTTCTGAGGGTAGCTGGGCTCCCAAAGCAAAGGGACAGAGGGCTGTGCACACCCAGTTTTTTCTAAATGTACGAATCAGGTAAGTTACTCTACCACCATAGGAGTGAATAAGAGATTGGAGAGCCCACCCGAGTACTTAGGAAAAATGCCCTTCTCCTTGAAACCAAAGAAATGCGGAAGAAGCCTTTTCTCTGCCACCTTCCCCGTTTCCAGCTTTGCCCCAAATCTTAATTTAGTGTGACAGCCAAGACCCCCACCAGTGTGTTCAGCCTCAGCTCCGGATGGTTCCTTTTTTACCCCCTACGCTGCCGCATTGTCGAAGAAGTACATCTGTCCATGCTTCTCGGAATGTTCTTTCCCATGTTGCACTTGATAAAAACCCTAACCCTCTTCCAGTCCTTCATTTATACTCGCCTCCTCTGACGCCCCTGGGTGGGTTCGACTGCTCCCTCCACAGAACTTGAGTCACCGTCTCTGCCTCTAGGTCACAACACTGCATATTCCATGTCGGGTACCCTTAGCAGGCGGTGAACTTGCCTTGGGACAGCAACTATTACTTATTTTTGTACAGTTTTTCACTAACGTAGTGCTAGTTATATGATGATCTCCCCCCAGTAATACCCAATTCTCCTTTACAAAACCACCTTTGTCACCGAAAACATTAAGATGCCAGAAATCGGTAAAATGTGAAAGAAGAGAATGGAATTTTGAAGTTGTGTTTTTGATGCTTCATAAAAATATTTCAGACTGTTTTAAAATTTCCTTTTGGCTTAAATTTGTAGAGCAGCCAGTGTTTTCAGTGATTAAAATGTTAGAAAATTTAAGTGATCCCTTTCTCTTTACCTGTCCCAATGGAGCATCTCCTACGTGTCTTAACGTCGGCGGGGGGATACTGTTGACACAAATGTCATCAATTATACAACTTTAAAAAAAAAGTTAGGATATTTGCTGTCCAATATAGCATAACTTTTTTAGTAGTCCTTTTTCAGCAGCATTTTCCTTGACAGTTTTTTGTAATTTGTAAGTAAAAGAAGCCTGAAACAAACAGTAACAATGAATTTCAATTTTATTTTTAGCAAAAGCACCTGGAAATTGAAAGAACTACTAAATGGTTGAAAATGCTAAAAGGATGGGAAAAATACAAGAACACTGAAAAGGTAATTAAAAATGTTACTTCCTTATGAAACTATACAAATTCAATGTGGATTTTCCCAGTAAAAGTTCCTCTTTAATTATAAGAGTATTATGTTCATATTCTTAAAAAATTTTTAAGTGTAATTTAATTGAGTGGAATGCCTCAAATTAGGAGTCTTTGTGCTGTCACAGAATAGCCAGTTCAGATGGGTTGCAGGAATTGAGAGGATGTGGCGGACAGTCCAGAGGCCAGCTGGCTTTCGGGGATGATTGAATTCCGCTACTTGGTTATGTTGCCTGTGATTTCGTTTCTTTCCGTCTCTCTTCTCTGCCTACTTCAGTGTCGGCTTCCTGCTGAGCTTGGCTTCCCTTTGGGATCAGGATTATTGCCGTCATTCCAGGCTTTGTACCCCCCTGTCTCTCTGCTCAGAAGGAGAGAGGCCTGGCCTCTGAAAGCTTTCTGTGAAGCAGGAGCGTCTCCTTGTCCTAAAGCTTCTAGCAGACCACCCTCGCACCCCGCCCCAGATCTTTTTACCCCGCATTGACTCTGTGCTGTTTTGAATCAATTTGTAAAAATGCATACATCTATTAATATTCCTACTAATCTAATCAGTAGGAATTCCTACTAATTCCTACTATTCTTCCTTCAATATTGGGAAGCTGTGAAGTTCCTAGTGATGTAAGTTTTCCAAAATTCTAACTTTTGCTTGAAAGGGCAGATGTTATCAGGGGCAAAAATACTGTCAGGTATTTTCCTTAAAGTGGCTTACTTCATTTATTTTTGAGAAGAATGTCTGCTAAGTACCCAGTGTCAACAACCACGATTGGCTGGTCAGTCGTTCTTTCAAGTAATGACGGTGTCCGTGACCAAAGCAGTTGGTTCAGATCGCGATTCATACAATTTCATAAATGCTCTTTCTTGAGGCCAACGCTCTGTTCTGTGTGCGTTCCACCTCATCTCTCAGAATATTAATAAGACGTGTGTGTATTCAGGATTGAGATTGAATGAAATTAATAGTTTCTACTGCTTCGTCAAGGGCATTCCTAAGCGAACTGACCTCTTTTTTAAACTGTGAGGAAAGAATGCAATGACTGCCAGCACAGTGCTTCCTCTGCCTCAGTTTGTGTTGCGGTGCCAGGGGCTTCACCACCATGGCTTTTGTGCTCCCAGTGCCAAAGTCAACATAGGGAAAGAGGCAAATAATGGTTTAGTATCATTACAAAAATAGTCTTGACCTCATGGCCCATGCCTTGAGAACAGCTGACATCTAAGCCTCGGATTCCTCATCTATAAAGTGGAGATAACAATACCCATTTCAGAGAGATGAAGATTTAATGATTTCATGCATATAAAGCACTTGGCATTGCACCTCGCATATAATAAGCATTCAATAGGATTGACTACTGCTATCAGTTTTTTGAAAGGTTGGGCAGTAAAAAATACTTAAAGGGAAAAAAGAAATCTTCCATAATCCTACAGCAAAACACTGAGCTGTTAGGATTTTTGTCTGTTTCCTCACACTTTTTTTCCATGCATTATATATTTTTTTCCTTTTTACATAGATACAAATTGTTGTGTGTCAGCCTTTACCAACAAGAATTCCAGGGAGCAGCAGTTCCTTGGGGTCTAACGGGTATTACACAAAAGCATTGTTGCCTAATGGTTAAGCAATAGACTATCCTAGGTTCAATCCCTAGCTCTGCCACATTACTAGTAGTATGACCTGGAGGAAGGTATTGAACCTTTTTCTGCCTTAGTTTACTTGTCTGTAAAATGGGGGTAATCACAATACCTCCTTCACAGAGTTGTTCTGAGGATTAAATAAGTTAATTCATGTAAAGCACAAAGAATAGTGTCTGATACTTAATATGCAGTCAGTAAGTGTTGTTTATTATTACATGAGAAAGGGGCTCTCTGGTTAAATAAAGTTGGGATAAAGCTGAACCGAGGTAAGCAGGTTTCTTTACTACAGGATGCCTCATCATCTTTAATATTACAACGTGGTAGAAATTTTCAAGAGGGACCTTAAATTGCATGACACTTATTCAGCCATGGAAATCTTTTTGTCATGGGGTATCTCACAGGAATAAGGTCACTCTTCTTTTTGAGAATCCTAAATATCCCTATCTAAATTCCATTAGACTCTTACTATTTTATTTCATCAGGAGTAAGTTCATTTCTGGGTTGCTGATTTCATTAAGGTGCTTCAAGAAGAATCCGTTCAGAGTAGGATGTTGGTCATGACCCCTGTGCTCTTGTTTAACACTCTGCTTCTCAGACTGGCCTAAAACTGACAACTACTTCACCTGACATCTTTGTGGAAAGGTCTCTCAAGCGCTAATTACAGGATCAGTTTTGATGTGTTGCACCTACACTTTCGTCTCAGCTTCAGTTCAATAAAATATTTGTAGAATTGTGTGGCTTTATACATATGTCTGAAAGTATATAAGCCTCTGTAAAAATGAGCATTCTACTGGGCTGTTACGCTCACAGCAACTCTGGCTAACATACTTCCCAGTAAGAGGGATTTTAGTAGAGCTCTTCCTTTCATGAATAATTTTAAAGTATTTTCCCACAGCTATAATGCTAGAGTTATTTGATGATATATATGGTCCAATCTGGTATGAGGTAGAATGTACCTTCTAAAAGAATGCTGCTCTCAGTTCATACCCAGTTTTAAGTTGCATTGAAGTTAAAAAGTAGTATATATTTTTCTTCTCTTCCAAAGGGAGGTATAAGTTTTCTCTCAACAGACTCCTTACTTATGTAGTAGTGGTACAAAGAAGTATCTAAAAATATCTTTAAATAAAAATATATAGCTCTGATAAGAATATTTGGATTTTTAGAATATAAGATTTAATGAAAAATAGTTGCCATTACGGTTGCCTGTGTTTTCACAGTGACTGCCCCCTATGTACAGTCATAGTGTATTTTTAAAATACAATCTATTAAATGAAGAGGTGAAGTGATCTCTGCTAAGTAGAGGCCATTCTGATTTAACTAGCCATTATTAATTGTGTCTAAGCTCTGTCACAGCAGAGTTCCTACTACAGATACACATTTTTTTTTCTGGTTAAATAACTGAATGGACCTTTGTTCGTCAGGTAACTAACAGACTCATATTAGCCAACATTTGATTGTACTGATGTGAAAATGGAGGCACGATGTTTAGAAATAAATTTCTCAAGGCCATTATTAGTGACAAGCAAGAGATGCTACGTCCAGATACCATCTGTTTGCTAGCTCTCCCTTTCGGTGTTTGTCAGTAAAAGGCCGGAAGGAAATAGAAGGTGGTTGTAAGACGCATTAGGGCCTTGTGGATTCTAAAGCTTTCAGATCCAGACTCAGGAGACGTGGGCCTATTTGGAGACAGAGATGAAGGGACCAACGGAGCAGGGACGACTGATGGAAATGAAGCCAATGAAGAGCACAGGCAGCTCAGAGAGTAAACTTTTGTCTCCTGGAGTTCACTTGCAGTTTTGATAGTCCCACCAAACTGAGCCAAACTTGCTGGGCTGAAAAGTTTACTCCCTCGCAGCCATGCTGGCACGCACTGCACATTTATCACTATTTTGAAACCAGTAAGGTTAGAAAGACGTGTTGAAAACATTAGGTCAGTTGATGGAAAAAAAAAAATTGTTTTTTTTTTAGTTGATGGATTTTTAAATTTATCTGTGTGACTGAAATAGACTGCTTGATTTTATTGGCAGGTGAACAGAGATCATACCCATAAAATAAAATTGTAACAGAATTTTAAAGGTAGTACTTTTCAAATTGGAATATTAAAATCCAACATATAAAAGTTCTATATATATCATGATTGTTCAGACTATGATCTATGAAATCTGACTACTTGAATTTCAGTTCTTCTTCCACAGTGTATTAGTTATGTGACTGAGCTTATTACTAAACCTTTCTACACCTGATTTTCTCATCTGTAAAATGGACATGATAAGCACTGTACCTACCTCTTTAGGAATGTAAAAATACTACGAGGAATACTTTGATCTAGAAACATATCTCAGCTCCTAATAATCATAAAATGTTAGTTAGTGTAACTGGTGTTACTAACATTGCTATTACTGTTTGATTTATCACTATCTTTACCCTCGTCCCCATCCTCATTTCTCCTTCCTGGAAAATTCCTGCATATCCTTTATGTTGAGTTTGTTGTCATCCTCTCTAAAGGAAATCTTTCCTTACTCTCTCCCGCAGAACTCACCCCCCTTCCTCCATTATAGTATCTCTGGTATAGTCTCGGGATGAGAGCCCCGGTGTTGGACCAATAAAGAAGTGACCATCACAGCAGATACACTGCCCCTGCCCCCAACACCTTTATCCCTAAACTGTTTCTGGTTCCCCTTAGAATCTCGTGTCTATTCCGTAAGGGCCAGCTGCCCCCAAAATCACTCCCCCAGATTAGACAGCGTGGCGCCTGCCATTCTCCCATTACCACCCAGGCCCACCTCTGGTGGGGGTGATGTCTATCACGACTTGCCCCTCAGGGTGTGATACTCAGCTCTGATAGGAATTAACATATGTGACCTTATTACAAAGGATTATGTTTATAATTATATGATTCTATGATTATCTTCCCCACTACACTGTGAACTCCACAGAACTTTTTCAAGTTTGTATCCATAGTACCTAGTAAGCATTGGCCACAAAGCAGAAAGTCATTACAGTTTCTGTTTACAATGAATGAACGAATGTTGTTCACTTTTGAGTTGGGATGACCAGCTGTCCCCTTCTACTGATAAATTCTACTACTTTAATAAAGTTGTGATCTCTAAGGGGCAGTGTGATTTGGCAGAAATATCCTGAAGCAGGAGCAGGAAGATGGAATTCTTGGCCTAGGCAGGCCACTTCTTTGTCCCTTGATTCCCTTCCTTTTAAACTGGAGTAGCACCTGCCCTGCCGACATTACAGAGCTGTCCTAGAAGGTGTGAGATACTGCTTTGTCAATTGACAGATTCTCAACAAATGAAAACTGTGCTACTGTTCTGGAGAATAAGCAGATTTTATTATAATTGTTGTGCTTTGATACGATTCCTACTTTGTTTTACAAAATTTCCAGAATTTCTACAATAGTTGAAAATTTGTGAGGAAAGATCTGTAACCACAGTGTCAGTCTGTCATGTAACAGTAGAAGTATTTGAAAAATAGTAACTATAATTTAAAATGCTTATTTTAAGATCTCATAATTTGATTCTTTTTCTACTGTATCTTACTTTGTATACATGTTTCATCTCTTTACCTTTCACAGCTTGAATCCAGATACATCCCTTTTTATATTCCTTTTGGGTTTTGATTATAATTTTATTTTATTTTACAATTTTATAATTTTATTTTTAATGCTTTCTGCTCTTCAATTTCATTAATACTTTCCATTCCATGTATTTTAGTAAGTCCAGTTAAGCAGGACAGTAGATATACTACATAACACCATGGTTTTAGAAAGATGGTCTTTGCTTTTTATAAAATATAAAATCAGTATCTTCTACTAACTGGTAACATCTTCTGTGTGTCTTTGGGCAAGTTACTGAATCTTTTTGTGATTCACTGTCAGCATTTGTAAAATTGGGGTAATAATATCTCATAGAATTATTAATATCATTGAATGAGACAACATATGTAAATAGTTTTAAACAGTTTCCTGTACATAGTAAATGCTCAGTAAAAGTTGGTTTTAACTGTTACTGTTGATGATGATAATGACAGTGCATCAGAGTTTCTTTTTGAGCCTTTTCTAGACATGCCTCATTTTTCGTTTTATCCCTGGAATAACACTAGGACCATTAATTTTTTATTTCTACCTGAAATCTTTCTATTATTTCTTCTTCATTGAATCATGGCAATTTAATGTTTTGTTTTTCTAAATCTAGATTTAACTTTAGGATAAACAATGAACGGTAATTTTTGTACAGTTGGTGAATACAGAATTGAATGAAAGCAGTAAATAATGTCCAAAACCTTTGTAAGTGATACAGTATAAGAAATGCATGTGGTTCCTATCTTACTCATTGAAAAACATCCATCTAATGGACATTCAGGTCCATCAAAGTTTATCTGTTTACCTGCCATCATGTTTTACTTGACTATCAAAATTTCACTTTTCACATTTGCAATAATTCCCACATTCTGCTATTCATATTAATTGCTTTCAGTTTAACATCCTTACTCTAGAAATTCAGGAGATAATTTGAAGTTACTTTTAGTGGATGATATTCCTTTAAAAAGTTAAGTTTAGGGGCTTCCCTGGTGGCGCAGTGGTTGAGAATCCGCCTGCCAATGCAGGGGACACAGGTTCGTGCCCCGGTTCGGGGAGATCCCACATGCTGCGGAGCGGCTGGGCCCGTGAGCCATGGCCGCTGAGCCTACGGTTTCGGATCCTGTGCTCCACAATGGGAGAGGCCACAACAGTGAGAGGCCCGCGTACCGCAAAAAAAAAAAAAAAAGTTTATCATAATTTTGAAATGAATATAGATGATAAACTTTCTTTGGAAAGTAAATCTTAAATTCACTTTTTTTTAAACCACACTGTTTGCAGTTAATGGTGGTAAATGTTTAGTACATGGGAAATGTTGAAGAAGCAGAGTCCAGTTTATACAAAGCCTTTCTGTACATATTCTTCCAGTTACATCTACCGCATAAGTTAAAACTTCAGTGTTTCTAATCACTGTCTGCTGGAATTTCAAATTTGAGACTTACTGTGTTTATACCAAGAGAACAAAACTGAGATTATGTATGTAATTATCTGATTGAATCAACTTCACAGTATTCAGTGTTTCACAGGAAAAGTTATTCTATAGTGTCACTGATTTAAAATCACAGTTTCTTAAAGCTACATCATAATTTAGTTACTAAAGGTTTCATTTTTAAAAATCTAGTATAATTGTAGAAGTTGAAGCTCTGCTTATTAGTTCATAGCTCGTCAACATCTCAATTATTAGAACTTGCATCTTATTTTCTTGGCCGTACTACTTCAATATATTATTTTGATCATAAAGGTAACTATGTACTTATTCTTACCTCGCTCCTGAAGTTTCTGCCGTAATTTGTTTAATCATTTCCTTTTAAGTTTCATCTACTTTTAAGTTTCAAAGTTTCCTTATGCACAACTTTGTAACGAGCATAATAGGTTTATATGTTATTTTGAGTATGTAATTAGCCTTGAGAAAAAAGATATAATTACAAGAAGATGGAGAGGTATGGTGAGTCTTAAGATTCTTAGAGTGATGGCAGTGTACTTTCAAGGACCCAGAGTGTTAATGATGCTGATGATTTATACCTGATTTCATTCAAAGATGATGATGCTCCTTCTTGATGGAAATTTATCACTATTTTTGTCTGGTCAGATAGGATCAATGTCATTAAGAAGAGGACAGAGGTTTTCCTGAAGAAACGCTCCAGAATTGGGAAGAGGAGAGGGAAGAGGGAGAGAGTGTGTGTTTGGGGGGTGGAGGTGGACTTGAATGAAGACTGTAGGTCACATTGAGTTATGAGAAGGTTCTAGAGAGACTCTACCCTCCTTGAAGGCACTTTGACACAAGAGAACCCTTTTGCTATTTGGAACCTTTTAGATGTAGGAGGGAAAAGGAAGAAAATGTGTATCTAGTTAGTTATATCAATGGGGAGTGTGTAAGTCAGATGTTCACAACTTAAAGAACACTGATTGTGCTCTCGTGCCACTGAAGGAACACCTTTGCAGTGTATGAAAATAACTAATGTACTGGGCATACTTAACATTTTCTTGTTTATTCTGTGCTTTCTCTGTATATGCCTCCCTGTTTGGATCTGAAAAGTAGAGATGAGAGGATCCAAATGTGCCATGTTAAATTGTATCAATTATGAGGAATCCTTTGAAAAGACAAGACTAACAAATATTCATTAGTTTGATTTAAGGGACTAGTCTAAGCTTTGTCAGTTTGTAACTTTCAATTTATGTTTCTTTTAATAAGTTTCATAGGAGAATTTACAAAGGAATCCCACTCCAGCTCAGAGGGGAAGTCTGGGCCCTCCTCCTGGAGATCCCGAAAATGAAGGAAGAAACCAGAGACCTATATAGTGTGAGTACCGAGAGCCAGCCTGTTATTTTGCAACTATCATTCAATGTTGGGGCATATTTGTAAGGAAAATTGACTAACACCTGGTTGTAGCTACTCATTTGCAATGTAGTATTAATAATAAAGAGATTTACAATGTCACTTTTAGAGTTTTTGGGAAAATAACAGCAGAATTCAGTTTATCCAATGGCTGCCTGTGTATGATTGACTGTTTTCTTCTTCTTTCCCCTAAGATTGTTACAGTATTCTAGGTTTTATTTTTTATTTATAAAAAGTTAAACGTTTCACTCAGTGATCAGTAATGCTTTCTGTATATTAGTCAGGGCATTAAATTTACCTCCTTGTCATCTCAGCTATACCCTTTCTAAACCTAAATTTTATATTAACCTTTGAAAGGAATAAGAAACATATATCTAAAAATAACTTTGTGCCTTAGAAAAAGTGTTCAATGTCACTAATAAAAAAGGAAATGTAAATTTAAAAAAATTAAAAATAAAAATAACTTTGAAATCTCAGAAAATGTATATAAATAGAATAAATTAAGATAGAATAACTGAAATAAAGACAAATTATAATAAAAATAACTTTGAAATCTGTTCCTCAGAAATTGTATATAAATAGAATAAGACCGAATAACTGAAATAAAGACAAATTATTTGTCATTTAAACCCAACACCAATTATAAAAGGGGCTTTGGAATGCTCTTTTGATATTTTCATATTTATGTATAAATAAGCAAAATTTCATCAAGATGTAAGGTAATAGGGCTTCCCTGGTGGCACAGTGGTTGAGAATCCGCCTGCCCATACAGTGGACACAGGTTCGAGGCCTGGTCTGGGAAGATCCCACGTGCCACGGAGCAACTAAGCCCGTGCACCACAACTACTGAGCCTGTGCTCTAGAGCCCGTGAGCCGCAACTACTGAGCCCGCGTGCTGCAACTACTGAAGCCCATGCACCTAGAGCCCGTGCTCCGCAACAAGAGAAGCCACTGCAGTGAGAAGCCCACGCACCGCAACAAAGAGTAGCCCCCGCTCACCGCAACTGGAGAAAGCCCGCGCGCAGCAACAAAGACCCAATGCAGCCAAAAATAAATAAATTAAATAAATAAATTTTAAAAAAGATGTAATAAATATTGGTTAATTTAAACAGTTACTTGTTTTTTATGATGTAAAGAGTTTTTAAATTAGTTGTTTGGAGCCTGCACAGAATATAAGTTTTGTCTCAGGATTTTAGAGTTTCAAATTATTTTAGATGGTTGATTAGATATTTGCCTTTAATGTCATAGTTTTAGAACCAGTATTGAAAAATGATATCTGAGAGAAATATTTAAAATCTAACCCCAGCCCCTAGTATAGTGTGCCTCTCATAGGGTGGGTGCTCAGTAAATAATTTATTTAATTAATAAAGAAGAAAATTTTACTTAGCATGCTGTTTTGGTTTCCTGGGGCTGCCATGACAAAGTCCCACAAACGGAGTGGCTGAAAACAACAAACATTTATTCTCCTGCAGTTCCGGAGGATAGAAGTCTGAGATCAGGGTGTCAGCAGGGCCATGCTCCATCCCAAGGCTTTAGGGAAGAGCCTTTCCTTGACTCTTCCTAGATCCTGGAGTTGCCGGCATCCCGGGTGTTCTTTGGCTTGAGGCTACGTCACTCCAGTCTCTCCCTCTGTCCTCAAGTGGCCTTTCCTTGTGTGTGTCTCTGTCTCACCTTCTAAGGACTCTAGTCATTGGATTTAGGGTCGACCCCAATCTAGTATGACCTCCTCTTAACTTGACTACATCTGTAAAGACCCTATTTCCAAATCAGGTCATAGGCCCAGGTTCTAGGTAGACAGGAATTTGGGGTGGATGCTATTCAACCCAGTACATATGCTAATATTAGAACTGTGGTTCAGGCTTTTTCTACATAGAATAAAATTATCCAGTTACTGTATATCCAGTATACAGTAATAAGAAAAGAAATGACTTGCCCACCAATCATTTCAAGCTTGTAATTTTCAGCGCTATCATAAGCATTACTTTTACTACTTGAGATTCCTCTAGCATTTAACCAAGTCTTCCTTTCCCAGTTATTTTCTTTTACTCTCTCTTTGCAAAAGTAGTATAAATTGCTGTCCTGAAATGGGAAATTCAATGGGAATAAAACTACTTTTTCTTAATCTATTGATACTAAGATTTTTCTCAAATGGTGGAATTGTCCTGATTCCCGAGCCAGTGCTCTTATCTGCTATTTCTCCTGTTCTTTTAATTGTATCTCATTGTTATCTGTCTCTCTGGGGTATAGTGCTCTCTCTCACAGGTGGCAGAGGTCCAGTGACAGTGGATAACAACCTCACCTGCAGCCTTAGCAAGACTTAGTAATCTTGTTGGCCAAACCCACAGTGAAATTGCTAGTTTTTCATCCAGATACTTTCCACTGTACTTCTGCTCTCAGGTTTATAGGTTCATTACATTCCTATTTCTTTTAAGTAAAATGTTTATTCTTTATTATTGTGACACTCATGGATCTTAACCCACCCAATCTCAGAGTAACCTTAGAAGTTGCTTACACCTCCTTTCATTAAGATAAGAAATATGCTTAATTTCCTATATTCTGCACATTGGCTTGTAACCATTCTAGGACATAAATAATCTTTCTGCTCTATTATTTTTTACCTGCTTAACTGGGCTTTGTTTCTGTTATGAGGTCTTACGTTGAATTTTCTTGTCCTCTAGAGTAATTTTTTTTAATAGATCTTTATTGGAGTATAATTGCTTCACAGTACTGTGTTAGTTTCTGTTGCACAACCAAGCAAATCAGCCATATGCATACACATGTCCCCATATCCCCTCCCTCTAGGTAGCCTCCCTCCCATCCTCCCTATCCCATCCCTCTAGGTCATCATCACAAAGCACTGAGCCGATATTCCTGTGCTGTGCTGCTGCTTCCCACCAGCCAACTGTTTTACATTCAGTAGTGTATATATGTCGATGCTACTCTCACTTCGTCCCAGCTTCGCCCTCCCACCCGTGTCCTCAAGTCCATTCTCTATGTCTACCTCTTTATTCCTGCCCTGCAACTAGGTTCATCAGTACCATTTTTTTTTCTTTAGATTCTATATATATGCGTTAGCATATGGTATTAATTTTCTCTTTCTGACTTACTTCACTCTGTATGACAGACTCTAGGTCCATCCACCTCACTACAAGTAACTCAGTTTTGTTTCTTTTTATGGCTGAGTAATATTCCATTGTATATATGTGCCACATCTTCTTTATCCATTCATCTGTCAGTGGACATTTAGGTTGGTTCCGTGTCTTGGCTGTTGTAAATAGTGCTGCAGTGAACATTGTGGTACATGTCTCTTTGAATTATCGTTTTCTCAGGGTATATGCCCAGTAGTGGGATTGCTGGGTCATATGGTAGTTCTGTTTTTAGTTTAAGGAACCTCCATACTGTTTTCCATAGTGGTATTATCAATTTACATTCCCATGAACAGTGCAGGAGGGTTCCCTTTTCACCACACCCTTTCCAGCATTTATAGTTTCTAGATTTTTTGATAATGGCCATTCTGACCAGTGTGAAGTGATACCTCATTGTAGGTTTGATTTGCATTTCTCTAATAATTAGTGATGTTGAGCATCTTTTCATGTGCCTCTTGGCTATCTGTATGTCTTCCTTGGTGAAATGTCTATTTAGGTCTTCCACCCATTTTTTAACTGGATTGTTCATTTTTTGATATTGAGCTTCATGAGCAGTTTATATATTTTGGAGATTAATCCTTTGTTGTTGCATTTGCAAATATTTTCTCCTGTTCTGAGGTTGTCTTTTTGTCTTGTTTATGGTTTCCTTTTCTGTGTAAAAGCTTTTAAGTTTAATTAAGTCCCATTTGTTTATTTTTGTTTTTATTTCCGTTACTCTAGGAGGTGGGTCAAAAAAGATCCTGCTGTGGTTTATGTCAAAGAGCATTTTTCCTGTGTTTTCCTCTAAGAGTTTTATAGTGTCTGGTCTTACATGTAAGTCTTTAATCCATTTGGAGTTTATTTTTGTGTATGGTGTTAGGTAGTGTTCTAATTTCATTCTTTTATATGTAGCTATCCAGTTTTCCCAGCACCACTTATTGAAGAGGCTGTCTTTTCTCCACTATATGTTCTTGCCTCCTTTGTCATAAATTAGGTGCCCATATGTGCGTAGGTTTATCTCTGGGCATTCTGTCCTGTACCATTGATCCATATTTCTGTTTTTGTGCCAGTACCATACTGTCTTGATTACGGTAGCTTTGTGGTATAGTTTGAAGTCAGGGAGCCTGATTCCTCCAACTCCGTTTTTCTTTCTCAAGATTGCTTTGTCTATTTGGGGTCTTTTGTGTTTCCATATGAATTGTAAACTTTTTTGTTCTAATTCTGTGAAGACTGCCATTGATTGTTTGATAGAGATTGCATTGAATCTGTAGATTGCTTTGGGTAGTATAGTCATTTTCACAGTATTGATTCTTCCAATCCAAGACCATGGTATATTTCTCCATCTGTTTGTCATCTTTGATTTCTCTCGTCAGTGTTTTATAGTTTTCTGAGTACAAGTCTTTCGCCTCCTTAGGCAGGTTTATTCCTAGGTGTTTTATTCTTTTTGTTGCAGTGGTAAATGGGAGTGTTTCCTTAATTTCTCTTTCTGGTTTTTCGTTGTTGGTGTGTAGGGATGCCAGAGATTTCTGTGCATTAATTTTGTATCCTGCAACCTTACCAGATTCATTGATTAGTTCTAGTAGTTTTCTGGTGGCATCTTTAGGATTTTCTATGTATAGTATTATGTCATCAGCAAACAGTAACAGTTTTACTTCTTCTTTTCCAATTTTTATGCCTTTTATTTCTTTTTCTTCTCTGATTACTGTGTCCAGGACTTCCAAAACTATGTTGAATAAGAGTGGTGAGAGTGGACATCCTTGTCTTGTTCCTGATCTTAGTGGAAATGCTTTCAGTTTTTCACCATTGAGTATGATGCTTGCTGTGGGTTTGTCATTTATGGCCTTTATTATGTTGAGGTAGGTTCCCTCTGTGCCCTTTTTCTGGAGAGTTTTTATCATAAATGGGTGTTGAATTTTGTCAAAAGCTTTTTCTGCATCTATTGAGATGATCATATGGTTTTTATTACTTAATTTGTTAATATGGTGTATCACCCTGACTGATTTGTATATATTGAAGAATCCTTGCAAAAAAAAAAAAGAACGATAACAAAGTAAAAAAATAAAATTAGTCTAGGAAACTAACAGATATGTTAGAAGGAATATAAAAATAAAAGTATAGATAAAGCAACAACCAGAAGGTAGGTCAGTACCACAATAGTAAAAGAAAAAAGAGGAGGAGGGAAAAGAAAAAACAATAAAAGAGGGGGTTGGGAAGGCCTTGGCTGTGGAGGGCGGGGCCTAAGCAAGGGTGAGGTTTGGGCAGTGGGCGGGGCCAATGCTCAGGACCCACAGGGCTGGAAAAGGCTGTGAGGGGTGAGGCTTAGGCTCAAGGAACAGAAGGGGCCCAGGCGTGCCCCCCGCCCCTGGTCTCAGCTGTCAGGGGACCTCACCTGGGAGCCCAGCAGGCTCCCCGTGCCTGAGTGGGCGGGGCAATCGCCCTCCTCTCCTCTCCTGCTCCTCCCGGAGGGCCCCTCCCACCTGCCTCTCCTGATCTCCCCGGCCTCCCTCCTATTACCCCCAGCACCCACGCGGCCTGGAGGGGGCTTTGGAGTGGGGGATACCGGCTTGGGAGCTCAGCAGGCTCCCCGGCCCGTGTGGGCCAGGCGATCGCCCTCCGCTTCTCTCCCCTCCCGCTCTTCCTGGAGAGTCCCTCCCGCCTGCCTCTCCTGATCTCCCCGGCCTCGGGGGCGCCGATCCTGTCTGGCCTCCACTTCTCCTCCCGCCTCAGTCCCCCTACGTCCTACTTGTTCACTTTGGGGTTCCTCCCGTCTCCTTGGGTGTCAGAGCCCCCCACCAGCGGCCGGCAGGTGCTTTAGTGGGGAGGTGCTAACTCCGCGTCTTCCCACACCGCCATCTTCAGGAGAAGTTTTCTAGAGTAATTGACATTATAGATGTCTTTGGGTGTTTTTCTCCCTTTCAGCTAAATTTTATTTTAAAGCATATTTTACCATGTCTTGTCAAACATTTTCTTTCTGTGTTTTGATACCTCATCTTTTACCAGGGGGCCTGCGGAACAATAATTGAAACCTCTTTGCTTGCCGACTACCTTATTTTTTTTTTAAGATATTTAAAGAACAAATATGTAAAGATTATTATTTTTAAAGCTAAATTTTTGTAATGTCTCTTGGACCAACTTTTATCAGAAATAGCATACAATACTATTTTAGTGGTTGTACGGTTCTCTAGTACAATAGTATAAATATCTTCCTTGGTCTTCAGAACTCTGAAGTGTTTTAAAACACTGTGGAAGTGCTCATGTTTTTAAAAGCTGCAGAAGCTGCCCTTCTCTGAGTTCCTACCTCAAGACACAAAACCCACATACTCACAAAACATTTAACATACAAACATATATTCCAGGAAGCCTTGTTTTTTCCACTTTTAGCTTAAGTCAGGAATTAACAGTTATATATATTTACTAGAATTGGTTTTAACAGAAATATATATTTCCAGTACATGGTAAATAGGTCAATATAACACATGTATATAGATGTTTAATTACAATTAAATCTGGTTAAGTATAAATTAATATAAATTTTAATCTCCCACCTGGTTAAACATACTCATTTTGTTCTTTTCCCCCTGAAATGCTGCTTAATTGACAGCAGAGAGGGTTTTTTAAACAGACAAAAACTGCAAGGAATAAGAAAATGGGAGAAGAGGTGACCCTTGCCAATGTTTGGAGACCAGAATTCAGACAAACATTTAGTAATTTTAGCAACCCTGAGAAAACCGGAGGAGGACCTGATTTATGTCTCAGAATCCCCAGCAGGCTTCATAATTGCCAGCTCCAGGTACCTCTGGAAGTGGAAGTGAAATTAAAAACAGTAGAAGTGCTTGAAAGTCTGTTGCAGAAGTAGTTAGAGTCCCTGAGTTCCCCCACCTGCTCCCCACCCCTGCACGAGACGGGGGCAGGGTGTGGGTTACTGTTTGGAGAGGATGAAACAGAAGGCCGGTGGGCTGGAGTGGACACAGACCTGCGGAGGAAAGCACAGAGGGAGTGAATGTCCTGAATTTGGGGCAGCCCCGCCTTTCCCTCCGCTCAAAAACACCGGCATCCGGAAGCTTGTCCTCCTGACAGGAGCTCAGAAGAGTCTTCTCTAGGAATCTGACCAGCCCAAGAAAATACCCCCAAACTCCTGACTTCAAGGGAAGCCCAGTGAAACCAGCCAGATCACTCTACAGTGAAGACAGAACTTGAAGCCCCACGTCTGCACATAGCGCTTTCCATCAGCTTTCTCATGTCTTCTTTCAAATATGAGTGAGGAGAGGAGCTAGGAGATAACATGGAAAATAAGAACAAGTAGAGAAAGCAATTTGTGAGAAACAAGACTATACAGCAAGAAGAAAACGGAAGAGCTATTGCTGGGGTCTTCAGAGGGATAAAAAGAGAGATTGTGTCCATAAAACAAGTATAGGATGCTATAAAAGGAACATTAGAGAACAATAGAGCTTATGAATATAAAAAATGATAATAGAAATGAAAAGTACTAGAGGAGGGTTTGAAAATAACAAGTGAAGGAATTTCCCAGAAAATAGATTGTGAAGTCAAAACTCAAATCAATGAGTTTTTACGATTGAAAATATCCATCAAGTGCCCAAACCTGTGGCTAAAAATAGATCCAAGCCAAGCACAGAAATTGCAAGTTTCAAAACTTGAAGATAGAAGCTCCTATAAGCTTCTAGAGAGGAAAAAATAGATTTCATATAAAGAAGAAAGAATTAGAATGGCAACACTGGAAGCTAGAAGACAGTGAAGGCGGTGCCTTTTGAGCAAAAATATTTTCTGACTTAGAATTCTAAAATAGCCAAATAGCTAAGAAAGAAGATAGATTTATCAGACATTCAAAGTGTCACAAAATTTATCTCCCACACGCCCTTTCACAGGAGCTACTGGAGGACAAGCTCCTCCAGAACAAGGGAATAAGCCAAGAAAGATGTGAGATGCAGGAGAGAGGGGACCCAAGCAAAGGAAGGCCTAGCCGATGGTGAAGGGAGACCCCCGAGACCCCCGCTGAGTAGCGGGTCCAAAAGCTCTGGAAGCCAGGTCTGCAGGGAGGGTGCCGGTTCTGTTAGAATAGCACCAGGAGAGGTTGATGCAACTTAAAGTGAGTTTGGATTGAATTAGTGACACATATGTAGAAAATGAAGCAAATCAAGAAACAAGGCAATGATAAGCCCCAAGGAAAACAAGAACATTGTGCTAGAAAGAAGAAAGGGAGCATAGTGAACTGCATGGCTCAGCTGTGAAGAGTCTTAGGAACACAAACTCCAAAACGCTCTCCATCCAAAATGAAAGTCTAACTGTACTGGCAGGATGGGAAGGAGAGGAGGGGGTGGGAGGAGGGAGAGGAGGGGTTGTGGATGGAGAGAAACCTTCCATTGCGCACCTTTTCATATTGTTTTCATTTTTGAACCATGGAAATGGCTTTCCTAAGTCAAAAGTTTTTTAAAGAGAATTATTTTACCATTTGTCATAGGCTTTTTGACAACCGATTTCCATAAAAATGTGCTTTCTTCCCCTCTTTTTCCTCTTCAGAAATTAAAACACAGAGCACGGGGTTGTTCACCTGATATCAGACAAATAGACCTTGATGTCAACCGCACCTTTAGGGACCATATCATGTTTAGAGACAGATATGGTGTGAAGTAAGTAAAGTTTAGTATTATGAACTATGAATAGCATGTACAAATAGTCTTTATCAATTTGAAATGTCAATGTTTGGAATGTCTTGTATAGACGATAATTTTGATTCCAATTCTAAGGGTTTAAGTTTTGGTGGATCATTTGTTCCATATTGTGTACAATTCAGGAGCTAATTTAACTTAAATTTTTAACCTTTGACATAGTAGGTGCTATAAAATTGCTATAAATCATTTTATGATCTGGGAATTCTTAAATATATGGTAGATACTTTTATTAAAAGTGTTATCAAAGAAATGAGAGATTGTGTTACTTTTTGAGAGCCATGTCAGCAATAAATATATTCTTAGACCCTTGACTCCATGCAAAGGTGAAACTAAAAAAATGGAAAATACGCAAATGAAATGACTGTGGCAGTTTAGGAATGAAAGGTACAGTTTTGCTGACCTCCTATCAGTTAAGGTTCAACCAGAGAAAAAGAAACCAGTAAGAGATGTAAACTAAGGGATTTATCGTGGGGAATTGGCTTACACAGTTGCAGGGACTGACTAGGCAAGTTCAAGATCTGTAGGGCGGGCCGTCAGGAAGGGCAGCTGGAGCTCTCGGGTGGGCGCGAGTGAAACCGCGGTCCACAGGAGGAGTCCCTCCTTCAGGGAACCCTCGGATCTGCTCTTCCAGCCTTTTGACTGCTCGACCCAGGGCTTCCCAGATCATCTAGGATACTCTCCCCTACTTCAAGTCAATTGACTGTGTACTTTAATGACATTTACAAAGCACCTACATTAGGGTTTGAATAACTGGGGGTTGTAGCCCGGCCAAGTGGACACGTAAAGCTAACCATCACAGTCCACCCTCGTCAACTTAATTTCCGCATAAAGACGATAAAGGCATGCTCTGCCTGACATGGTACAGCTATTCTACTTACGACTGAAAATATGCTAACCCCCTCCGCACGAAAAGATGCAGCGCCCTTGGGCAGTGTTTACTCTTTTTGCGTTGATATGTGTAACCTAACTTCTGTGATAAAAAGTCAGCTATTATTAAACATTATGTTAGATGATAAGGAAAAGAGAAGGAAGAAGACACATTAAAATATATACACAAACATATTGATATCAAAATAAGGAAATGCTCAAAACAGATATAGTCAGCAGTTCTGCGACTGGGCATGTGGTCACTGCTGGTTGGTTACTTACCTTCCCACTGCCTACCCCATATTCCCTTTGCCCTCAGCAAGTGCGTCGGCTGGCTGTGGTTCTTTGCCTGGTGGGGGGACCTAAACCTTTATTCCTGAAGAGTCTGGACCATTAGCAGTCCTGCCTGAATTTGCTTGTGGAGGTTATCCGTTGACTTTAATCACAGGGTTTGGTTATACTCAGAGGCACCTTAAGTGTCTCCTGTGTTCTAGACGTGCTCCTGCTTACGTCCACTGTGTCCTAGCACCCCCTTCCCCTAGTGGTCGGGAGCAGTCCCTCCAGCCGGTACAGGCACCTCCTTCTTTGCCTGTTGATTTGGAGGCATGAGGAGCCCAGAGTGGCCGGGTGGCCGTCTCGGCTTCCAGTTCAGTGGAATCATTGTGTCTCCTGGTGGGGACATTCCTCTCTTTGGAGCCAGGACCTCTAGAGCAGCAGAGCCAAGCATGTTGTTAGTGGACCCGAGAGGTAACGGTGTGTGGAGCCAC
This sequence comes from Tursiops truncatus, assembly GCF_011762595.2. NCBI lineage: Eukaryota > Metazoa > Chordata > Mammalia > Artiodactyla > Delphinidae > Tursiops > Tursiops truncatus. The sequence continues at coordinate 156,026,550 of NC_047035.1, read as the reverse complement.
TCCCGTTCCCACCCCTGGATCCTGGGAGAGGCAGCGCTGGTGCTGGAGGCTGATTTCGGGTGTATATACCGCCTCCTGGGGGACATGCCCCCCGCCCCCCACAAGGTACTTTTTGGAGCTGGCAGTGTGAGTGAGTCTTCAGAAGGCCGGTCTGCAGCTCCGTCCAGCCGGCTCCTTCTATGGGGATGATTCTATAGTGAGAGTAGTTCAGTGAAAGAGGGGAACAAATTGAAGAAACTGTGAAGCCCTTCGTGGTTTTTGCTATAAATCCTTTCTGTCAAATTTAGCCTCAAGTTTAGACTGTATTGTTTAAATTTGAGCTCGGGGATCATTTCCTTATAGTAGTAGTTTTATCTGCATTATCTGTTTATCTTCAAACTGTTGTTTTTTTAAGTTTATAATTTTAAAAATATGTGAAAAAAACTAAATTGTGTTCAATGTAAATTTCTTTTTCTAGGCAGCAATCCCTGTTCCACGTTCTTGCTGCATATTCTATCTACAATACAGTAAGTTGGAGCACGCCTGCCCACAGCTTTTTGAGTTGTGCTCTGAGCACCTGGAGGAGATCTTTGGGCCTCCCTCCTGACAAGGCCCTTTTGGCCTGCATTGCTTCATCTCAGGACTGGATGGTCTCCAGGTCTCTCTGGATCTTCCTGAGGCTCCCGTGGCCCCCCTGGCGTCTTAGAGCAGAGCTGGTTGGGAAGTGGAAAAACCACAGTATGACAGCGAAGCTCACTTTCCCCCTCTTTCTCCAGACTGTTTTGTTACGTTTTGTGTTGTTGTTTGTCTTGTTTTTATTTTAAGCAGATAGGACTGGAATGAGCAGGCTAGGAGGACAGGAAGTGGTAGCTAGGTTAATTTCCGCCTGACTCGTGGTGACTCCTCATTGCCCTGGGAGGTTGCCTTTCAGGATCACCTTTCGTTTATTCAGTGAGGTCCAGGTGGGAGACCATATGTACCTACTTGCTGTCTCCTGGAGTGGGCCAAAACGAAGCTTTTAGGTATTAGAACATGTTATTCTTAAGGCATTGATTACTCTGGGGGGAGAACGATTTGGGGGGAAAGATCAACTAGTGTCGAAACCAGTGTAGATGCCAAATAAATGCTTGTCGACTAGATTCCAGGAAGGACACCTTGAACCTTGGGGTATATCATTTCTGTTATAGTCAAAACCTTTAAGTTACAAGGGACAGAAATTCACTCAAACAAGGGCAAGTTAAAAAGGGATTGATTAAAGGGACTTCTCACAGAAATGAAGCTCAGGGGGTTGGAGCTGGAGAGTGAGAAGCCTCCAGTGAGTAGAGCTTCCCTTTCTCTCTCTTCCACTCTGTGGCCATGTGGTAACTCTGATTGTCTCTGGGAACTGTTCGTTCCACTGGTTCTCTCTCCAGATTGCTTTCTTTGTCTGCTTATCTGTTTTTCCAAGGCTAGTATTGCACCCATGGACTCACCATGACCATTCTGTTCAAGTACATACCACCATCGGATTGCAGTCTCTGTGGCTTTATTCAGTTTTCTTAGAGAAATTAGTAAATTAGTCTTGCAGCCAGTTAATGGTTCCCTGGGGCCAGGTGTCCTCTGCTCCAGCAGCTTTGGTTCACGTGGCACAGACATGAATCTCTAAGGCCATGTTATAAGCAGGGATTATGGGGAGAGTGGGCAGTTCGCAGGGAAGGAGCATAGGCTGGATAGTACCCCGCAATGTGTCCGTATAAGGGTCCGGAAGTGTAGAGGAGAAAAGACAGCAAATTTGGGAACTATATGAGGAGAGAAATTTGCCAGCATCTGAGCAGAGAAGAGGACTATTGAGCTGAGAATCACACACAAAACAGAAAAATAAACAGCCTTTACAGAAGGTGTAATGGTACTTACTGAACAGGGCTCAGTAAAATCCACGTAGGTTAGACTTGCCTGTACTTCTTCGTTTATTCTCCAGTACCAGGTGCATTCTTTGATAGTATGTGGCTCAGTGCTGTTGAGATTGTAATATTTCTCTATAGAATTGCCATTAAATAATGTGTTTAGGCATTTTCTGATTATTTTCTACATCAGTTTTTTATATGTGCATGTACATGTAGTTCGATCTGAAAACCCCCAGTTTCTCTGTTCTCGTTTTCTCTTTAGGAAGTTGGATACTGTCAGGGGATGAGCCAGATCACAGCCTTACTCCTCATGTATATGAATGAAGAAGACGCCTTCTGGGCCCTGGTCAAACTGTTCTCGGGCCCCAAACATGCTATGCATGGTAAGAAAACCCCATAGTTGATCATCAGCAACAAACAAGGGAGGGAGAAAAAGGCAAATTCAAACAAAGTCAGACTTTGGAAGATGATCGGTAGGGTTAAGTACAAAAAAATGTTTAGGGGCTTCTTTAATTCATTAGTGTTTGTTACTAGTTTCTCATTTAATTCTTCTCTATTTCTAAACTTTTCTGTTCACGTTTATATTCCTTCGTGTTTACTACAAAGTATACTGTTGACATTTTAAAACTCTTTCCTTACTTGGCCCAGTCAGGAGAAACTAATTTAGGTTTAGAAGAATTTAGGAAAAACTGAATTATTGAGAGCTTTTGTTCAGAACTTTTGGACAGTCGTGCATTCAGTGAGATGTCTCCTATTGACTGGATGTTGTGATGTCTGCTTCTTTGTCAAAGAGTATTAATTGAGAAATGACACTTAGGTGTTTAAAGGAAAGGTACACCATAATTAAGTAGTTTTGTATTTCATGTGTGTGTTTCAGTTGTTTCAGCCGTAAAGTTGAGTCCATTTTACAGTAAAAAGGCTGATAACATATTCTGGCCACTTTATTATTTAATATTTCAAAACTTGCATAATTTTTTGGTTTTCAAGTTAGAAGGAGGTTTTTAATAACGTTCTCGTTATATTTGCCAAGCATATGCAGTAAACTTTACTTGCGAGAGTTTGGATTGCAGCTTCTCTTGGAAATGAAAGTGGCATTTGTCCGTATAATGCAAAATTATTTTCCCAGTGCCACTGCGTGTGATAATACTAAATTAAAAACAATTTTAACACTAATCACTCTGAGAATGGACCATCTTAGTTCTGTTTGTGAATGTTAAAGCTTTACGTGGTAGGGAACCTGCCACATATTAAAGTAATATTTTAAATTTTCAAAAGTATGACCTTCCATAGACTATAGTTTATTAAATCTCACATTCTTACCATGTGGTTATTGTGGGGGCATTGTGTGTGTGTGTGTGTGTGTGTGTGTGTGTGTGTGTGTCTGTCTGTCTGTCTGTCTGTCTGTCTGTTTCTCCCTCAGTGTTCCCTGTGAATCTTTTAAAAAATAAATACTATCTGCATGATAACTGTTTCTGGTCACTTTGCATCCCATAAAGAGACTCCAGTAGTAAGACACATTATATTGAGCTGCCATCCGATAGACAGTATCATTTCAAAAGACATCTTGAAGAAGAATAACTCTTCTTTATCAGTCTTCATTTTGCTTTACCCTGAGATGGTGTTGCTGATATATCTTGAAGTACAGTGGAATGTTACGGTTTAAGTAGTATGTAATTATGTGGAATACCGCCCAATTTTAGAAAATTCATTCTTTTAAACAAACCTGATAGCTTGCTTTCAGTAATTATTGTCACCAGTCTAATCTATAAAGCAGTATTAATTTTACTATCCTAACATTTACATTACCAAAGCAGTTTAGGTCATTATTATGGGTAAGTTTGTACTTAGAGATATTTGTTTCAGGGTCTGCCTGTGAAATTATGTAACTGAAGGTTGCCTCAGTTCTTTGCATTTCCTGTATGACAGTGGTATCACTTACAAATGTGTAGAATAAAGTGAGGGCTGAAGAAAGTGAGATTTGAAACATCAAGTCTGGGACGCCACTGAAAAGTGAAGCAGAGTCGGGTATCTTAGCACCCTTGGGCACTTGTGTATTACTGAAGGGATTGCCTTTTTCAAAATCAGACTTTTTATTGAAATTCTTCCAACTCCCATTCCTATCAAATTGACCATGAAAGTGGCACAGAAAGAGAGACATGGATTTTTTATGGACTCACTTCACTGGACAGTGTTACGAAGGGAGGAAGTTGCTGTCTGGGAAGTTCTACACGCGCCTTAGAAAGCGGAGAATTAGCTAAGAAGTAGCCCTTCCCTGAAGATTACAAAGCTGTGTTTCCCAGCAGTGTGTTCTTTGGGTTCTTGGAGGGACGTAGTTTCACTTTTTGGAAACAGGTGTGCTGTGCGGAAAAATGGACTCCAAGAGCCAGTAAGGCTGGGAGATGAGCTAAACGAAGAAAACCAGGTTTCTTTAGTCCATAAAGCAACTTAGAAACATTCAGAAGTTCATATGCCTCATGAACATAGGCAAGAAGGGTACATATAACACACAGTATTTCTCCTGGATTCTTTCAAAAACAGAACATTTAGTAACATCTTTCGAAGTTAAGTAGAACCCAGGTTGGAAAACACTAATGTGGATAAATGATAAATTCATTGTGTGTGCATCCTTTTTAACAGATTATATAGAATATCTGAAAGGAAATTTTTGAATGAAAATAGATGTAAAGTTCCATGACTTAAATACACAAAATGAATACTAACTTCCCATTTACAGTTACTTCCTAGAAATCTTATAGATTATATTGTATAATCAGTTGGGATAGAATATATTAACATCGATCATATAGTGGCTGTATGTTTTAGCTGATGTTAAGTATCACTTATAGAAAGGATTAAAAAGTGATAATAACCTTGGCATGGTATTGGAGTAAGCCTGAAAAGGGTAATAAAATGTTTGTTATGTAATGTATTAATGGTGAAACAAAATAAATAATCAAGATTAGAATAACTTATAAAAATGTGTACATATAAGACATGACCCAGTACTTCAAGGGAACAGATAATTTTGATAAATGGCCTCAGTTTCCGTTTTTTCTTAGTTTCCCTTTTAATTCAGAAATATTCTGTCCTCTTTTATACTTTTACAAGGATATAGGAGATCCTTAGCAAACACATACTAGACTGTAAGTTTCATTAACCAATGCTTATACACAATTGTTTCCTTGGAGGGGAGGAAAAATATTGGGGTGATTACTGGATTCGTTGTTCTTGTTGTTGTTGACAGTTAAAAGATGAAAGAAGTATGTTGCACTTTAAAATAGAGATTTCTGTTGGTATTGTTTATGAAGTATTGTTTTTATGTTTATATTCTAGGATTTTTTGTCCATGGTTTTCCCAAACTCTTGAGGTTTCAAGAACATCATGAAAAAATACTGAATAAATTTTTGTCCAAGCTTAAGCAGCACTTGGTAGGTAGATGTGACATTGACTTACACCCACCTACACCAAGAATAAAGCTAGAGGACTTGAGTGCAGCCATTGGTCCCAATTACCCTATTGATTTATAGTCTTGTCCATGTCATTTACTGAGCAGTTGCAATTCCCAGTTGTTCGAAGGACGTTAGATTTGTGAAATTTAGTATGGATGAACTATCACAGCCCTAACTCATAGGATCAAACTTTGAAGCTGATATATACGAACAATATAGTTTTTAAGGATGTGTGATTTCTCAGTGATTTGGGAGGTTTTTTAATCACACTGAAGTATTTTAAGAGTCCTACAAACTCATCCTCAGTGAACCATATACATGCTGTCCTGTAAAACACAGTAATTTAGTAAAGCAAGGATACATCCCTTTAGAATATATTAAAGAGAAGCAAAGTGTTGTATTACAGTCCTATCTTATGAAGGGTTTATTCTCAGGGTGATTTTCAAAAGTAAAATTGAGGGAGAAGAGGGAGTCAGGAGAGAAGAAGTGGAACTACTCCAGCACGAAAGAGATTTGTAATGAATGGTTTTGTTTAGCTGTGACAGCTACCTCCAAAAACCTGCCTAACTTTTAGTATTATATTGTCATATTTTGTGTGCTGCAATCCAGAAGTTGTGAAGTCTTTGTTTTTTCCAGGATTCTCAAGAAATCTACACAAGTTTTTACACAATGAAATGGTTTTTTCAATGTTTCCTTGATCGGGTGAGTATTTATTTACAAAGCCCAATCATAAAATTACAAATTCCAGCCAAGGGCAAACTGTTAATCTTATTTCTGTTTTGTTTTAATTGTAGACTCCCTTTACACTAAACCTCAGAATATGGGACATCTATATCTTTGAAGGAGAACGAATTCTTACTGCTATGTCTTACACAATCTTAAAATTACACAGAAGTAAGAAAATGTTTTAATTATAAAGATTTCACAAAAACCTAGCCTTGTTTTAACTTTGATTTCTCATTACCCACCCAAATTCAAATTCATTTTCTTTCAGTAATGAGTTTAAAAAATTCTTGGGAATCAGTGAAATTATCTTCAGTTGGCACTTTACTTTCATTGGTTCTTCCTCATGACCAGAAGCTTACTACATTGGAAAACGTCTTTGATTTTTTTCTCTATGTCATTTTCATCTTCACACTTCAGTAGAATGCAGTGTATATGTTTCACTAATAATAATATTCTTGTTAGTTATTTGTTTCCAGGGGGGATCCCTTATTTCTTTTCATTGGTCTGAATCTCAGGTTTGTAGTAGGAAAAGGGAGAGACTAAAGAAGCCAGGCCCCTTAGCTAAAAGGGCTAGTGAGGACGTTTTCCTTTACTGTGTCCTTCACCCAGGAAAAAAGCATCCAGCCCCACGCCGTAGACCAGAGTTGGGGAACCTCCAGCTCATCTCCCTGTTTGGCTGCTTTGCGGCCTCTGAAGCAAGTACAGTCCATGTCCACAGTTGCCCAAATGTAACGCAAGGCTTTTAAAAGCCTTCAATTGCAATATTTCAAGGGCTCTGTATATTTGATATGCCGTGCCTTAAGTCAAGGAATTCCTTAAGTCAAGGAATGAGAGTTTCTCTTTATGAATATGAAGAACGTTTTTTGTCTTAAAGTCTCAACCCAACCTTAAAACTTTGGTGACTCGTCTTGTAACAATGCAGAGAAGAGAGTCACTGGAAGCTTTGGAACCTCACACAACACTTCCAGCCTAGGGCACAGCCTAGGTTCACGTTCATTGTATACTCTGCATCCTATCTTGAATGATCATCTCTTCAGTTGCCCCCATAACTTATAAGCTAATTGAGTGCTTGGGGTCATGTTTTATAGTTTTTCTCCCTGCTGTGCTTGGCTTTGTTCTAAGAATGTGTTAGGTGCTTTGATATGAGATTGCTTACTTGAAAAGCGTGGCCTTCAGGAGCATCAGATTATCCAAATTCTAGGTTGGAATGAAACTTTGAAATCACGACTGTATACTTTACTCTGAAAGAAGAGGATTCAGAAGTGTTGTGGTCCATTTCCCTCCCTCCCCCAACACGCAAACCACAACACCAAGATGAAACAATTTGGCAATGAATTATCTCCCAAGACTCAGGGTCTATCGTAACCACAGGAAATCAATCAATCAGTCTCTCCTCTCACCCCCTTTACTTCTTTTCTCTCTTTCTAGATTATGAACTGACAAAAATGTAGAGCAAAAGTATACTCTTAGTATACTAAACATCATTAGTTTACATTAGTTAGTTTAAACATTATTAGTTTAATGTTCCCTAAGCAGTGAGAAAGTAAAAACATGATGTTCTATTTCCCTGTAGCTGTCTTCCTCCTCTTAAATTATGTTTTACTTCAGACTCTTACTTAACTTTGACAAGTAAAAAGTTTCTCTACCTTTTGTAAATAAACTTTAAGCATAACAGTTAGTTTATATCCTACCATGTCATTAGATTAAATAAGCTGTGGAAAACCTTTGTCTGCTGCTGTGTATTTTTTCTTGTTAGGAAGACACAGCTCAAGGACTTTCATGAAGTTCCTTCACCATATAAACCTTCAAAATCTGGACCAATAGTTAGCTGAAGCTCGTAAGATTTTTTTCTTGTTTTTTTCCCTGATGGCCTTACCAATATTTAGAGACATTGTTACTAAAAAAAAAAAAAAAAAAAATCACACAGTGATTTTAAACAGTAAAAAAAAATTAGAAGCAACCTAAATGCCCAATATTAGAAGACCAATTAAGTAAAGTATAGAGCGTACAATACAATGGACTCTTATATAGTTAATGATGGTGGTATAAAATGTTTGTTGAAGTGAGAGGTATCAGTGATGTACGCCATCGAGGGGGGGAAAAACAAGGAGGTGAATAACATGGAGAGTATCATTTATTTTTGTAAATTGATACACATGTACATACATCTGCTTGTAGGTCATTGGCTAGTGGATCTTAGCTGATTTTTACTTTCTGCTTTGTATCTGTAATTTGAATTTTTTCATAAGTAGAAATACAAATAAAATTAATAATCCAGATTTTTGAGAAATTCTGAGACAGTTAAAATACAGGCCTAGAAGTGGATGTGCCTATAACAGTTGGAGCTCTGTATCAGTGAAACAGAAAGCGCACATGTCATCCTGGGTGGCTCTGGGGGAATATTAATACCCAGGTCCGGTTATTCTTACACCAACGAGAACGTATTTAGCAGCATTCGCCTCTCCCCAAGCCCCCAGGAGTACCTGCTTTTCTCTGTGACTGCTTTAATATCAGAAAAGATGTTCGTCTTACTCAGTTTTGGTGAAATTCACAAGGCCATGTATAAATTGTATGCTGTGCCCTTTTAAAAACATATATCACAATAGAATACATTATATTCTCAACCTAAAGTAGCTGTTGTTTACCTTTTCCTCCTTTCTCAGAACATCTTATGAAATTGTCTATGGAAGAACTTGTGGAATTTCTTCAGGAGACCTTGGCAAAGGATTTTTTCTTCGAAGACGACTTTGTAATAGAGCAGCTCCAGATTTCTATGGTAGAACTAAAGCGGGCAAAGTTAGACCTTCCAGAACCTGGTAAGGAAATAGCCAGACTCTTTATGTGTAACTTACAATTAAGATTGGAAGACACGGTGCAGTTAACATGGGCCATTTCTGTTTGAAAACAGCAGCATACTTGTGATGACATCATGTAAATCAGATTTCTTAAAATCTTCGATTTTAAGAAAAATTGAATAAACACATTAATTAAATCTGCCTCTCCTAATAGAGTCCCTACTTAAATTTAGGAAGTTTGATATACAAATAATGTTATTTCAACAGAAGTGACCATGGTGCTTTAAGCTACCATAACAGTAAGCGCTTTTTACTTTCGTCATCTCGTTTTGTGGAACCATACGCAGTAACAGAGCAAGTAAAAGTCCCATTTTCTAGAAGAGGAAACTGATACTAAAATGCTAACTCTGAAGCTGCAGAACCTGCAGACACAGCATTACTGCTGCCACTAGAGTCAGAGTTTCCTGACTGCTGATCCAGAGCTCTTGGCAGTATGTTGCAGTATATATATATGTTTTTTTTTTTTTTTTTTTTTTTTTTTGCGGTACGCGGGCCTCTCACTGCTGTGGCCTCTCCCGTCGCGGAGCACAGGCTCCGGATGCGCAGGCCCAGCGGCCATGGCTCACGGGCCCAGCTGCTCCGCGGCACGCAGGATCCCCCCGGACCGGGGCATGAGCCCGTGTCCCCTGCATTGGCAGGCGGAGTCCCAACCACTGTGCCACCAGGGAAGCCCTAAATAATATATTTTATTCATTTATTTCAAAACATCTTCCAGGACCACCTGTTAGGTTTTCTGCTAGGTGCTCTGTTGGGGATTTAACTGAAAAGAATGACGTGCTTCTTGCTCTCAGGGTGCACGGAGGAGAGACAGAATTTACACAATAATAGAGTGTGAATAGGGTCATAATAGAGCTAGAAACAGGATAAATGGGGGAAGATGGTTGGAGGGTGATACCGGGTGAGTGGAAGAGAAAAAAAGAAAATGTGGAGAGAGCACAGTAGAAAGAAGTTTTAAGAGCACACCTTCGCTGAAAACCGAGATGCTCTGCTTTTAGTTATTTAATTGCAAGGGGTCTAATCCGTGTTCTCTGAGGTTTGTTCTGGGTCTTCAGGATTCACTAGAAAACAAGCCGTCACAGCAATAATGGAGTGTGGGGCTGGGCCCTGTGAGACCATCACCTGTGCTCTGGAAGGTCACCCCTCCCTGGTGCAGTGTGATGATGTCCCTTTTCTACTAATCCTTTCCTGTAGCAGGGAATGCATTTGGAACAGCAGTTATTAACTATATTCTTGCTATTTCAACATTTATTTTTAAATGTCTTGCCTACTTTTAAAAAGAGTTTAAGACAAGTTTTAGTAAAAGACACATAAAGAAAAAAATATATGTATGTAATAGAACTATTTGAACACGAGAATAAAATCTCAAAACCTGTGTAATGGAATGGGATGATTTAGCATCTAACTAGCAGCTAGTATGTATTGAATGCTTGCTGTCTGCCACATACCACACGCACTGTCTCATTTAATCCTTAAAATAACTCTAAGAAAAAGTACTCGTCCTCATTTTACACATGAGGAAACCTGGTAGCAGTCGTTCGTAAGATCTTTTACTAGGAAGTGGTAGAAAGGGGATGGAGAGTAGTGTGGGGATAAAAGGAGAGGGGTGGATAAATAACAACAGGAACACTGGTTGATGTTGCTCTGCTCATGCTGGCGGTTAAGGGGGAACGTGGTGAGGGGGCTCCGCACCACCCGGGCCTCTGACCCGGTCCACCCTGCTGAGTGCACACGGCTTGGCTTAAGCCTTGTCTCCTTCCTGAAGACTCGGCCAGTCCCCCACCTCCCCAAAGCCACAGAGTTTGGTCACCGGTATTTTGTGCGGGAAACGTGCGTGCCCCGTGTGTGCATCTGTCCCCACACTCACTGGGCGTCACCCCCGTGCCAGTTAGTTTGATGTCTGCACTAGACAGTAAGTTCCTGGAGGACCGTGACCGTGTCTTCGTGTCTCCAGCACCTAGGGCAGTGCCTGGCATAGAGTAGGCATTCAATCGATATTTTTTAATGAACAAATGAAGCTATAATGTATTTTTTAGGATATAAAAACCTATCGTCTACAAAAGGTTAGTGGGAGGCAGTTTTTGGAGGTGATGGAATCTTTCTGTATCTCGATTGCACACGCAGACAAGTCAGTTTAGTTATGTGTTCTGTCTCAAGTTTTGAGGGTTTGAGTGCGTTTTCACTTCTATTTCTTTGTATAGTGGAAACTGATGTTACACATGCACAGCAGTTTGTACTGTGTTTGTGACTTGAAACCCTAGGAAACACACAGCACAGGTTTTAAAAATTATTTCACAGAGATCTATTTAATTTATGTGGCATTAAAATAGGTTTATAAAAATAAATGTGTTAAATAATTATGTCCTTTCAGCTTCCCTTATCTTTCAAGTTTAATCTGCTAGAAAGGAAGTCCAGCCTATGAGCCTAACTACAATAAGTTTTTTGGATTTTTTGAAACTATCATAGCTATAATTTTGAAAGCATACTGTATTTCTTTTGATCACCTTGTTGAAAGCTGTAATAGTGTTTGAATTGTATATTCTTCTGGCTTATAGTACATTAAACAGAAATGAAACTGCTCTGTTTTTCAGATATAAATTTGAAATCAGTAATTTTGTGACAATATTTGAAACCTCAAATGGACTTAATTAATCTGGAAAAAGAAATAAGATGATTCTGTCCCAGAAAAATTTTCCTGACAGTGGTCCCCACCATTTATAACTGAAAACTTTTAGAACAGTCAGAGTACATGTATTCTGTTGCTGAAGTTTAAAAGTAGAAAGTTGCTCACAGGGAAGAGCATTGAGAGCACTTTCCTGTAATTACGTATCCTTGGGCGAAGAAAGCTGCTCAGGTCTTCGGAGGCAGTCTGTGAGACTTGTAGTTGCGTGTGGTGTCCACTGGGTGGTGACAGAGACCTGAGTAAGATCAGAGATGGACCAGCCCAAAGGGGCTTGAGACTCTCCCGTATTTCTTTAGGGATGCTTAGGAGTATTCTTTTCGGTGGCTTTTCTTTCTTATTTTTTTTTTTTCAAGGAAAAAACTTATTTAAGAAAAAATAATAAGCATTTTTGCGTTTATCCTGAAATATATCAAGCTGTAGTTCCTTTTTTTTTTTTTGAGCAGAGTAGTCTAATTGTTGGCACTGGCATAAAAATACTCACCATTCACATAATGGAACGCTAGTGAAAAATATCATTTAAACTCCTGGTTTTCAGGGGAAAATGTGCATAATAAATATTAGTACTTATTGCCTGTTTATAGCTATCTCTTTTGACATCAGTTATGCTTGAATCTTTTAGTTATACTCAGTTGCTTAAGGGTGAAAGGAGATACTTAAACCAAACAAAGGCCAAGTATAGCGGTGTGTGTTTTGGGGGACAGGTAGTTCGAGGAGGTTAAGGTGAATCTATGAAGAGATTGTACAAGAATGTTTAATGCTTATTTGGATCTACTTTTGTGGGAAAGGGCAAGGGATATTCATTAGCATATGAAAATATGACGATGGCATACGTACTTCTTGGAGGGTCTGCCTAGTATGGCTTCAGCTCAGGGAAAGTTGAATAACTAATCTTCACGGAAGAATCGCCTTGCAACGAGGTTGGGTAGATTTTTTTCTTGATTTTGTACTTACACACAGAGGTCAGCTCCCCCAGGCGCAGGGCCCTTGGGTTTTGGTGCTGTGGTTGCCGAGACTCAGCCTTGCTCAGTTTTTGAGAAACAGGAACAGGTCCCTGCTCAGACACACGGGCCCCAGCGGCCTCGGGGGGTGGGGGTGGGGCGATGCTCCACCGTGCCCCCCCCCCCCCCCCCCCCCCGCCCTGCTGCCCTCCACACTCCTCCCTTCTGTCTCCCGTCCTCTCCCTCCCCTCCTCCTCCCCCCTCTTTCTCTCTTTTCCCCTCTTTTCCCCTCTGGTCCCTCCTTCCCACCCTATTCTCACTCCTCTTGAGAGACAGCCCTTCCCATGGTCACGGTGGCCCTGAGGACCCTTAGAGATGCCAACAGCAAGTGCACATTTGCTCGCTCTTGAATCACCGAGGAGCTGCGCTGTTCAGAGGGGTTGGGTCGCTTACAGGAATAAACTGGACGTGGCAGAGTCCGTGTGTCATCAGTCAGCAACTGCTGGTGGCCCTACCCTGCTCCCCGGTCCCAGGTCACTATGGACAGTAGGTGTAGCCTGGCACTGTTCCCAGCACTGCGGACCGGCCCTGGCACCGGGGAATAAGCTTACCCTTACCAAGCAAGGCCTCCTTGCCTAACTTGCATTACTGTCCTTAAAATTGGGAGGAATTAGGTTTCTTAAGCACTTCCATTTTAGAGAGCTCCTTCTTATATCCTTGTCTGCTGCCTTTTTCAAATTACTTTCCTTTCTTCCATGCTTATTGATAATCTTTATGGGGGCAAAGAGGCCATATCCTCTAAATGTCTTTGTACAGTCGAGGTATTCACCATGCACCTCTTACAGAATCCTAGTTCCTAGTGAGAGATTGACATTCAGAAATTAATTAAGACGCAATGTCCTTTTGTCTGCACTGGATTTTTTTTTTTTCTCCAAACCCTGCTATATCTAGTTTCATAGCTACATAGATCTTGGGTATTTATAACCGTTATGTTTTGGTACTATTTGAATGGTATATCGTTATTCTAATAAGATTAATTACATTTGAATGAGTGGACATTTTGTCAAAACCTTACCTGTAATTCTGTTAATATTTTAGATGCTATAGGAAGGTCTGCAAAATAAGTAAGACTGCACTTTAAGTAGGCTATCTTCTGCTAAGGTGAAAGGGAAATGTATTATGGGCTACCATGAAAGAACTTTAAGAAGCTGCTTTTTTGATATTTTAGAACAGTCACAGATTTTTTTTTTCCCGGTGTGGATTTTGGCCTCTTGACCATTAAGTAAATGGAACATGCTAAAATTTTCTTTTAATTCTAATATAATGTGTAGATGCCTAGAATATTAATGTCTCTTCCTTAGAGAAATTCGTGTATTGACTTGAATATAAAGTAGTGTTAAGTGTAAGGTGAGTACTTTTCTTACCCATTATATTGAAAAATTAAAACTCCCTTGTATGGATGACACGTACCTTTCCATTTTGTTTCAGGCATGAAATTACCACCTCAGTCCATTACTTCCTTCTCACTTTTTTATTCCTTCTCCTGAGAAATATGTGCCTTATTTTTGTAATCCTGCCTTTTACCCTGTGTCCTATTAGTCTTTACTGATACGGACCTTTTATGTATCCAAAGGATTTCAGGATGGAAGTCTATGGACAATAGAATACAGGAACAGGACGTGATGTTCAGTTTTCTCCCCTAGTACCTCTTCCCCCTCACGTTCTCTCTCCCACCACCACTGTAAAGTGTTCTTAAAAAATTTCTTCCATTGCATCAGTCCCTTATTAAACCCCACTGTACTGCATTTCAGTTACTCCAAACCTAGAATATTGCTTAAATTCTGGGTACCACACTTACAAAGATGCCCTTTATCTTTATCAGCATCAGTAAGTAGCTACAGCTGAATGTCTGCGTTTCCATAGGAAATCACAAGAATCTGTGAAGTAACGGAACTCGAGTTACCCCTGTGGGTCTGTTACTGCCTGTGTCCACCCTCCACACTTATTGTGTTCAGTTATCTTTTTGACCTGGTTTTGTAAAATAATTTTTTTTTTTTCGGTACGCAGGCCTCTCACTGTTGTGGCCTCTCCCGTTGTGGAGCACAGGCTCCGGACGCACAGGCTCAGCGGCCATGGCTCACGGGCCCAGCCGCTCCGCGGCACATGGGATCTTCCCGGACCGGAGCACAAACCCATGTCCCCTGCATCAGCAGGTGGACTCCCAACCACTGCGCCACCAGGGAAGCCCCTAAATTAAGTTTTAATTACTGTAGTTGGTTTCATTACATTGTTGACATTGAAAATGTCCTAGAACCATAAAAGCAGATGATCATAAATAATATGTGAAATATGTGACTTTTCACTAACAGGAAAAGCAATCCATAAAATTTGTGTTTAGTAAAAGCAAATCAGTTTTGAGGTTTAGGATGTAGACCGAAGGGTAGTGTCTTAGTCCGTGCGCGCTGCTACAACAAAAGCGCCACAGACAGTGGCTCAAACAACAGAATTGATTTTCTCATGATTCTGGAGGCTGGAAGTCCAAGATCAAGGTGAGGGCAGGGTTGGTTTCTTCTCCGCTTGGCTTTAGTTGCTACCTTCTCACTGTGTCTTCACGTGGTCCTCCCTCTGTGTGTTTCTCTGTCCACATCGCCTCTTCTTATACTGTCACCTGTCACGTTGGATGAGAGGCCCACTCCGCTGACCTCATTTAACCTTAGTCCCCTCTGTAAAGGCCTTATCTCCAAATGCAGTCACCTTCTGAGGTTCGGGGTGTTAGGGCTTCAACATAGGTATTCTGAGGGGGCACAATTCAGCTCATAACCAGGAGGTGGTTTTTAGACACAGACATTGCTGAGGAAGAGAAAAAGCAAACATCTATTCTCTGGTGACTCGCCCCCTGCTCTGGTGCCCCGTCCACCTCAGAGGACACAGGGCATGTGGCTCTGTCCCAGGGCTACACGTGCCAGGCCCTGCCCAGCACGTCACTCACATTAATCAGGTACCGGCCTTTCCTTCCCTCTTCAATGTCACCCCCTCTGGTGTATTTGGGCAGGCGTGACAGCAGAAGGAGGTGGGTTGCCCGCGCAGGGTCCGGAACCCCCTGTCTGACTACTGCCTCTCCAGCTGGGCATTCCTCCTGCTCTGCCAGGGCCACTCCTCACCCCACTGTCAACCACAACTCAGAGGGACCCGTGGCTGCAGTCCCTGAGGTGGGGGGGGGAGGAAAAACCCAGGAGACCCCAGCTCTCTTGGTGGCCCCGTCCGTTACTCCACTGTGGAAAGGGTGTGAGCACTAATTCCATCACGAGACTGCACCCTGTGACCTGATTACCTCCCAAACCCCATCTCCAAACACCATTACATGGAGGTGACGCTGGGGAGTTTCAACATGGATTTTAGGGGGACACAGACATTCAAACCATAGCAGATAGCTAACCCTCGAAAAACCTAATTTCAAGCAACTGTTTTCGTGACTTGTGAATTGATAAAGACTGAAACCCCAACGCAGGGTCTGGGCCGAGAGAAGCAGGTGAGGCTTCCGCTGATTGACGGTGTTCTAGGGAGAAGGCGTGCAACCTGCAGCAGCCGGGCAGCTTGAAATCTGTTCTTCCTTTTTTGTTTTTTTAATACCGCTGTGG
Source organism: Tursiops truncatus (assembly GCF_011762595.2). NCBI lineage: Eukaryota > Metazoa > Chordata > Mammalia > Artiodactyla > Delphinidae > Tursiops > Tursiops truncatus. Next base: position 156,010,402 of record NC_047035.1, on the reverse strand, counting down.
AGAATTTTTAGAAACATTTAGAATGATTTCATGGGAAGTAGAGTGTTGGCGGCTCTCTGCAGGCTGCCGGGAGCCATCGAGTGGTGGGGACGTGGGACGGCTTGGAGGGCTCAGCGTGAGGATCTCTACAGCTGATCTGTCTGTCCCTGTAGCGTGCGTCTTGCAGGCATGAATTAGCACTCTCTCCAGGAGCCACTGTTTTCCTTTTCTTTTTAATGGTTATGTTTTCCATCAGGTTTCCTACACACCAACCTGAAAAGGCTGATGTTATTATCTGATGGAATATCAATCGGCCAGTCCAGTTACTCTGTTGTGCGCTTAGAGAGTTGTCAGAGTGGAGGCAAAGAGAAAATTCCTGCATTCGGTTTTTCTATCCTATCTTCCAGATAATTTGTGTTTGTTGCGGTTATTTTCTTACAGGAAAGAAGGAATTCATATGTTTCCTTGGGACTAAATGGATAGCTACTTGTAGAGCTGATAAAAACTTGGGGGACACCAGATAGATTTTAATTTTATTTTTATTGTTCGTTTTTTTGTTTTTTTGCGGTATGCGGGCCTCTCACTGCCGTGGCCTCCCCCGCCGTGGAGCACAGGCTCCGGACGCGCAGGCCAAGTGGCCATGGCCCATGGGCCCAGCCGCTCCGTGGCATGCGGGATCCTCCCGGACCGGGGCACGAACCCGTGTCCCCCGCACCGGCAGGCGGACTCTCAACCACTGCGCCACCAGGGAAGCCCCTTATTGTTCGTTTTTAACCTGATAGACTGAATGACTACTTGTGAATATTCTGGACTAGGGCTGCATTTGCGTCAACTTTCTCACCTCAATTCCAGATATTTCATATGAGGCTAGTCAGGCTGAACTGGAATGCTCCAGACTATTTTACATGCAACATTCATAAACAAAGCTTTTCTCAATGACAAGCATTTTCAAGTTTGGGTTATCGCTTAAAATAGTCTGTCCATATATCATAAAACGTCTTTATTATAGAAAGATGCAAGAACCATGTTGATTATGCCAAGACCACTGAATCAGAAAAGCATAAAGTATCTTTAGCTCAATAATTCTTATTCTGGTAGCTTAACTATTTAAAGGATATCGCATTGCCATCATTCTCTACTCCCTCCCCTCCCAAAGAAAAGCTCATTGAATTATTTTAACATCTTAAAGAAAATTATGGTATGTGGGTAAATAATACAATTATCATCACCTAGACCGTAAGCTACATAAAAATGAGGTGGCGTCCGCCTGCTCACAGCTGGTGGACTCATGGCTTTCCTCAGGAAACATTTGTTAGGTGGGTGGGTGGCGGAGCATTTGAAGAGTGCAATGACTTATTTTTAAGTGAGAATATACGGTTTTGTAGTAATAGAAGACATAAAAAACATATGTCTTAAACCTTGGAATTTTTACAAGTGGAGTCTGTTGTTTTTTTTCAGGATGGTATTTAGTGGAGTCCATATTGTGGATCATTTTAAACACTGTTTACAAAATGCCCAAGTTATTGCATGTTCCTTTAAGTCCTCATTAATTTTCCCATGTTAGTTATTTAAAATGTAAAACCAAAAGTATCTAATATGATTTTCTTTTTTATTCTTTTTCCCTTTTTTTTGCATTTAAAGTAGGACCCTCTTAGAGTAGTAATTTGGAAATAGAGAATGCCGTCTCTTTGTATATGGTGGAAGGTACTTGAGAGAATAATAATAAGCTTTCTGGGGATAACTGGAGACCACAGTTGGTCATCAGTTAACTTTTAAACTTGGCAGACCGGCTTGAGGTTGTTAGGAACCATTTTACTGACATTCCAGAACTGTTTTAGTTGAGGTATGCTTAAGTGGAAGGAATGTAACGGTGAGACACTGAACTACTGACCTGCAGGATTGTTTTAGGGATAGAAATGAGAATATCAGCTTCTCATTCACGGTAAAGCAGGTAACTATCTTAACAAAATATAAGAATCATATGTTACACGATTGTATGATCCTTACTCATAAGGTTATAAAATTTTCCCATCTGCACATTGCATAAGACTGAGTTTTGGTATGCCTTAGTATGAATCTCTCTAAAACATGCTTCTCCTAAGCCACTAAAATTCTGTGTGTCTGTATGTATGTGCATGTGCTTGAGTGCACACATGAAAAGTAAGCAGTTATTCATGATATAGTTCTTATATTTGATACCATTTATTCATGCACGTATGTCAGTTATGAATTGATCTTTCCCTTTAGGTAAAGAGGATGAATTTCCAAAGAAACCTTTGGGACAACTTCCCCCTGAATCTCAATCAGCTGGCGTCAGTCACCTGAGCAACGGACAGAGAAGTGTGGGCAGGTCAAGTCCGCATCTGGACGGCAGGAGAGAGAGCGGCTCGTCACCTTACAAAGCCCACGAGCATTCCCCTCCCCATCAAAGTAGAACAGGTACCCCCGAGAGGGCGCGGCAGCTGCGGCGGAAGTCGGTGGACGAGGAGACTAAAAAGCTTAAAGATGAGGTGGATTTTCAAAGGAGACTTCCATCGGGTCCACAGGACAATTCCAGGCAGTATAACCACGCAACCGCTAACCAGAATAGCAACGCCACTTCACACATCAGGAAGGAGTTTGTGCCCAAATGGAATAAGCCGTCAGATATCTCAGCTATTGAGAAAACCGCCAAGTATGCCATTGAAGGCCGAAGTCGGGCTGCACACCCCACGCCGAGAGTCACCGTCCCCGGTTCCGCTGATCCGTGGGCCCCCAGCATCAGGCAGAAGGTGAAGGTTCTGGATGCGGACGAAGGGAAGCGTGGCTCCACAGCCTCGCAGTATGACAACGTACCCGGGGATGGAGCCAGCGCGGCCCTGGAGCAGGCGCTGGAGAGGGCACGCTCCCAGAGCCCCAGGGGCGCGGCCTACCCTCACAGCCCAAGGAGGCACGCTGAGCCCAGCTCCAGTCCATCCAGAGCCCCGAACACGTTTACATTTAAATTACAGCCTCCGAGTTATGCAAAATATCCATCCCAGTTAGACGGGGAGGATCGAGGGACAGCACACCCCCCATCTTACAGTGACCCCCCCACTTACCAGGGCAGTTCTCCAAAGCGCATCCCTGCTGCTAACAGCAGCTTTGTGTCTCCACCGTTTCCCCACGGGACACCAGTGAATCCTTCCCGGAGACCTTACGGTTCTACTCTTTCGACTGATGTTTCTCCAGAGAAACCTTACAGCCGCGCAACTCCTCTGGTCCAGCCGTCCAGTCGAATAGAAGTTCTCCCTGTTGATATTGGTGCTGCGGGATATTCGGGCAATTCAGGGTCACCAAAGAATGGGAAATTCCTCCTTCCTCCAGTGGAATGTTTGCCAGATAATAACGGAAAATGGTCGGAAGTTGGTTACGCATTGAGACCGGAGATGCACGGACAGTCGTGGACTTGTGATGCCAACCGTAGCCACTTAAGCAGTTTACCCAAATACCCCACCTTTCAACACGTCCCCTATCAGGACCACACCCTCCCTGCAGTATCAGTAGATAGTCCGGTGCGGTATCGAACTTCCCCAGCTCTGGAAGATGCCAGTTCATCTGGGTATCAGTATTCAGGGCCCTCACCTCCAGTATATCACTACAGGAATCGGGATGGACTCTCTATCCAGGAATCAGTATTGCTGTGAGAATTGATCTGTACTTGCTGCAGACGAGAGAATAGAAACCATATGAAACCTACATTGCTATGTTGATAATTGCCAAAGCAGTATTTTATACAGTGTGAACAACTCGCACAGTTCTCATGTATGTCGGTAATAAGAATATATGGAAGTGATTTCATCCCCACCTAGATGCTGCTTAAGATGAGCTTTTAACTTGCATCATCACTGAACCTGTTAAAAAGAATTTAACCTGGAAACATAGCAATAGTATTTAGGGATGCACGCACAGTTTCTCCAAAATCTGAATATTTGTACTCTGTTAGTCCATTCTATTTTGAGTAACGATACAAAGCACTGAAAAACTGTAGAATAGATATTTTAAGGCTATGTGTAGTGTACGTGTCTTTTAATAGATACTATATGCATCTACGCATACACGTTTGAACACAGAACTAAAGAAATGTTAAAAAAAAAAAAACAACTACTTTTCATCTAGATCCATGGAATAATTTATTCTACTTCTTTTCCCTACCTTGTCTTTTGGTCATGTTTTTTTTCCCCCCTTATATTTTTAACGCAGGTCCTAAACTGACTTGAGGGTTTGCCCTGGTTTAATTCAGCATCTCACGGAATGCTCAGCTTTCTCGTTCAATTGCTCATTCAGTTTTCAATCTGAAGATTAAAGACATTGGAGAGAAAGGCTAACCACTTAATGGTGCTTAAAATCGGGGCAGTTTAATTTTATGACCAAAGGTGCAGCACGCAATGTATCCGTGTTCACCAAGAGATCAGCTTTCGTGCGTCTGTGCCCTTTTTTCTGGTCTGACCCTCGCAAAGCTCAGAGCAGAGTGTTCCTTGCCAGATGCCCAGGAAGTACACACAGCCCTCCGGCGGATGCCAGCAGGAGAAGCTGCAAGTTACTGATCATCAAGCACTCACACGGGGCAGCAGAACAAATTCCTTTACATTCATTTGAAAGCAAGATTAACAATATGGTTACTTCTTACTTCTGCCCCTTAAATTACTGTGGAGTCTCCCCGCAAAGGGCCCCGGGGTGGCATTTACATGATCTTTTCCTGGCCCTCTTCTTTAAAGAATGTAGTCAGTGAATATTGCTGCTCGTAGGCCGTTAAATTATCGCTGTGTAAAATTGTAAAAAATGATCCTAATTATTACTAGGAACTTCAGATTTTGGTGGGTTTTTTGTTGTTTTTTTTTAAATAGCGTGACTTTCATACTTTCAAAAATCTTTTTTTTTTGTTGTTTGTTTCAGTGAAAAATTCAGGTTCATGGTAACAAATCAGCAATGTCTTTCAAAATCATCTGTTACACTACAATGACCAAAACACTGACCAAGTTTTGGGCACTCTAAGAAAGTATGCCTTTGGGTTTCACTGGAGAGCTTGTTTTCAACATTACTTTGATCCTATTTGAACAATAGGGAATAGAAAACCTAACATTGATGGTTCTTCTTGTTGCAAGTTGGGGCTTTAAGCTTTCAAGGTACAGAAGTATGTCTTTTAAAATGAGAGTAACATTTGTTTAGCTAGTGAATGTGACAATGTTTTTATGTATATAATGAGCCTAATATAATTTTAATCAACTTGGTAATGATGTTATTAAATGGCAAAACAAATGCAGTGTATTAGCAGCCAAACGCTGCACGGAAACTCCGATCCACCAGGCTCCTGGTTCAGATCATGTGGAAGCTTAGAAATAAATGTATATAAAATTGTAGCTGGGGATGTGAATTCCAATTTTAAACCATGATTCTGTGACTTGTAATAAACCAAGCTGTACAATTTAGTTTATGATAGCAGCATCAGAGCTGTTCCAAAATATATATATATATCAACAGTGGTAAATACTGTAGATTTATATATATATATATATATATATATATGCAAAAAATATATGCACACACACTATTTTCTTATGTCACCTATGACTTTTTTATCTGTATACTTCTTTTGATGTGATTGTTTTTAACATGCTAAATAAGTATTTTTGTTTTGTGTCTTTTATGTGCTTTTTTCAGATGGCATCTCTGATTTTTCTAAAGCTAGTTCCTTTCTAACTGAGCAGATACTGCGTAGCGTTTGCCTACATGACTTTATATGTATCACAGTTGTATATGTTTTACTAATTTCCAGTAGTTCTGTATTTAGAACCGCATCACCTGCCCTTTATTTGATTTAATCAGCCATTGTTAATAGTGATAAGGTATTATTTTCAGTCTTCCCCCGTTAGAAAATGTAGATCTGTTAGTTTTTCAAGTAGGAAAATATAACTCAGAGTCATTTTGCCACCGTACAATTTTACTCTTTCAAATTTATCTTTTAATAAAACATAAATAGTGAAATAAGGATAAAATATGAAATAACATTCATAAAGTAGGCGAAGTATATTTATAAAAAACATTTGGTGAGGATCTTCATGGTGCGGAGACTGATTTTGCTTTAACTACATGTACACGAGTAACTATTTTGCCACTATTAAGTCTTTTCTTCATAACAGTTTTGCCTAACACAGTAAGCACTTTGATATAGTTTTTATATTTTAATATTTAGTTGGAAAAGTTAAACTTAGACCCAGTGTCTCAAAGGGTTTTAAAACTTCGACTCTTTCAGGTGCTTATGTTGCTTACAGGATTTTTAAAATAGCTTTGAGAGCTGGGAGATAGCCATAGCTGTCAGATCAGACACCCTGGTATTGCAGGGGAGGAAAAAAAATTCTTCTTCCTTCTGCCCTCTAGGTTCTCCACCCAGGCCCTGTAGATTGGACTGACAAAGGACAGACCAACGGGAGAAAAGCAACTGGAAGGTCATTAACACGTGCGTCCTGCATTCACGTGGTATCCGGTTATCAGTCAGTCAAAGGGAGGGTTAGCTTGGGGTCTCTCCACCCAACCTAGTCAAGGCAGGGGTGAGGGTGGTAAGGGGGAGAAAGGGCACTTACGGAAAAGCAGGTGACTTTCTGGAAAATAAATGGGCCTTAAGAGAGCAGGTGGGAGACATGATCGTCTGTGACGGGGTCTGGTGGGGCGCCAGAAGAGGAGGTTATAGAGTTGCCCCAGGAGGGGATTTAGGAGAGTTGTGTTCTTTGGGGGTGCGGGGGGGTGGCGCTCTGCTTTTAGGCAGATAAGGGATATCAGAAACTCAAATGCCTTCAGCTCAAAAATCGTTTTTATTGCCCAGTGGCATATTTTAGGGTAACAGATCCCGATACCCTTCACTGTCAATGACAGAATGTTTCTCAAAAGAAGGAAGAGAGATTCAGGTAATGGGGCATTTCCGGAGAAGAAAAATGGTTGTTTACAGGATGTGATGTGATTGTTTGAACTTTTTTTCATTTTAAGAAGATTCTTATACAAAATTTATGTCATACTCAGTGTCACTTTAACATGGAGTTTTATATTTGTTGTCATTTCAGATCTCTCCCTCAGGGCTCGTTATACTATAAGCACAAAAATGACGCCTAGTCAATACTTTGCTAAGATCCGTTTTCTTTTCATTTTCATGATTAGAGAAAAGCATTCCATCTCCACAAATAGGGATTTATTCACAGAGGATCTACAGCTTAATCTTCTGGAAATACTATTCTCAGTTATCTTTATTTATTTATTTATTAGCATCTTTATTGGAGTATAATTGCTTTACAGTGGTGTGTTAGTTTCTGCTGTATAACAAAGTGAATCAGCTATACATATACATCCCCATATCCTCTCCCTCTTGCATCTCCCTCCCACCCTCCCTATCCCACCCCTCTAGGTGGTCACAAAGCACCAGCTGATCTCCCTGTGCTATGCGGCTGTTTCCCACCAGCTATCCATTTTACATTTGGTAGTGTATATAAGTCCATGCCACTCTCTCTCACTTCGTCCCTGCTCAGTTATCTTTTAGATTCACACCTTTGTTTTAGTATGCACTTGATTGTGGGTTAATTGAGACTATGGTTTTGGCAATCTGTTTCTTTGTTTTAATTGTCCTTTAATGGATTTTAAATTTCATTTCTTTTTTTTCTCTTTTTTTTTTTGCGGTATGCGGGCCTCTCACTGTTGTGGCCTCTCCCATTGCGGGGCACAGGCTCCGTGGCCATGGCTCACGGGCCTAGCCGCTCCGCGGCATGTGGAATCTTCCTGGACTGGGGCACGAACCCGTGTCCCCTGCATCGGCAGGCAGACTCTCAACCACTGCACCACCAGGGAAGCCCTAAATTTCATTTCTAATATTGATATTAACACTTACTGACCAGATGGTTTTAATAAGTCAGACTTTACTTTTATAATGACCTAAGGTATTGAGAATAGGAAGAAAGGGTTCCATTTAACATTTATGTATGAATTGTACTTTCAGAAGGATTTTCAGTTTCCATAAATCTAAGCATAATTGCCACCATTTTATCAATAAGAACCCTGAAAAATAGAGGAACAAATGTTAGATTTCATAGGACTGGATCTTGACCCCTGCTGCTAGTTAGAACTGGGGAAATTTTTTAAAAAAATTGATTGTGTATTACCACTGTGAGCTGTCTCAAAAATTCTTAACAGGTCAGTTTCAGAGATTAGAAACTGATTTCAGGTAAGTTAAGAAAATTTCCACTGGAAAGACTAACATTACCAGCCATCTCTGTAAATGCTTATGAACTACTAGCAGTTGTGGAAAGTAGCAGTGGCTTCAGCTGAAGGTGGCCTGACCCGGTACTTTCTCTCATTACGTCTTACAGTAGTTCTTCCAAATAGGTAGAGCCTTACGAGGATTTCCATTTTCCTGGACAACCTCTGTCACTTTCCGTAAGTGACAGGCTAAAAAGAGGCTTAAGCTGTCAGGAAGCCCAAGTGCGTTTTCCCCATGTGAGAAGCTGAGAAGATGCTGCATATCCTGGTCGTCCACTTGACTGCTCAGCATTTTATTGAGCACCTACAGTGTACTAGTTGCCTTGGGGTTGTGCTAGGTTCACACGTCAAGATAAGAGGCACATTTTGTAATCTGTGTCTCAATTCAGTGTTGGGGGCGGGACGTGCACAGGTGACTATTATGGGCACAGAAGGGCCCAACTCAAGAGGGTGAGGGAGGGCCTGTGTGGAGGGTTCTCAGAGTAGATGGACTAAAGGGAGGGGAAGGGGGCGTTTGTACAGAGGGGATGGAACGAGCAACTGCATGGTGCGTGTGGGGAAGTTTCTCGCTTTGGTGTGCGTGTGGGATGGGGTGGGAGGGTCTGCAGAGACCGGGTCCTGGAGGGCCTTTTGTGGCCTGTGGAGGCGGATGCAGGGGTGCAGGCCTGGGGGAAGTTAGGACAATTGCAGCAGGTGTTCTGTCTACAAGGTAGGTGGTCCAGAGCTCAATGCCAGGGAAGAAGTTACGAAGAAAAGGTGATGAACTTGAGAACTATTTACTAAGTAAAATTGGCAAAACTTGATAATTGGTTGAGTGTAACCACAATAATTAAGAAAAGTAGCTAACATTACTGAATGCCTGCTGTGCATCTGGCACTGTGCTAAGCATTTTACCTGTATTAACTCACTTAATTCTCAGAATAACTCTCTGAAGTGTGTACGACCCTAATTCCCAGTTTACAGATGAGAAAACTAAGGCACGAAGAGTTGAAGTAACTTACCCCAGGTGACACGGTAGGTAAGAGACCCCGGACTTGAATCTGAATCTAGGGCCTGTGCTTCCCTCCCCCTCACCGACAGTTTTAAGGAGGTATAACTTACCTACCATAAAATTCACCCATTTTAGTGTACACGTCAGTGATTTTTTGGTAAATTTACAGACTTGTGCAACCATCACAACAGACCAATTTTAGAACCTTTCCATCACCTCAAAAAGATCTCTTGTCCCCATTTGCAATATCCATTCCCACCCCCAGCCTCAGGCAACCACTAATCCACCTTATATCTCTTTGATTTCCCATTTCTGGACATTTCGTATAAATGGAATCAGATAATATGTGGGATTTTTGCATCTGGCTTCTTTTGTACTTAGGCTAATGTTTTTGAGGTTCGTCCATGTATTAGTAACCACTTTTTTATTGCTGAACAGTATTTTGTTGTATGGCTATATCACATTTTGTTTATCCAGTCACCAGTTGATAGACATTTGGATTGTTTTCACATGGTGCTGTGACCATTTGTGTACAGGTATTTGTGTGGCCTTGTTTTCACTTCCCTTGCATATGTATTTAGCAGTGCTATTGCTGGTGTTTATGATAAGCTTGTGTTTAACTTTTTAAGAAACTCCCACACTCTTCCAAAGTGTCTGTACCATTTACGTTCCCACCAGCAATGTCTGAGGGTTCTGATTTCTCCACATCCTCACCAATACTTGTTGTTTTATATTTTTTGGTTATAGCCGTTCTAGTGAGTGTGAAGTGATATCTCATTGTGGCTTTGATTTGCATTTCTCGAATGGCTAAATGATGTTGAGCGTCTTTTCATCTTTTTATGAATCATTCATGTATATTCTTTGGTGAAATGTCTATTCAGATCTTTTGCTCACTTGTTTAATTGGGTTTTATTTTTGAAAAGTAAGTGTTCTTAAAATACTCTGGATACAAGTCCTTTATAAGACATATTTGCAAATATTTTCTCCCAGTCTGTGACATGTCTTTTCGGTTTCTTAATGGTGTCTTTTGAAGTGTGAGTGTTTCTAATTTTAATGAAGTTCAGTTACTGGTTTTTTCTTTATGGATCATGCTTTTAGTATTGTATCTCTCTGCCTAACCCAGGGTCACAAATGATTTTCTCCTATGTTTGATTTCAGAAGTGTTATAGTTTTAGCTCTTACACTTAGGTCTGTGAGCTGTGTTGAATTATTACCGTGTAAGGTGTGAGGTAAGGATCTAAGTTTACGTGGGTATTCAGTGGTCTCAGCACCATGTGTTTAAAAGCCTGCTTTCCCCAACTGAATTGCCTTGGCACCTCTAACAGAAATCAGTTGACCATATATATAAGTATTTATTTTAAGTTTTGAAATCAGGAAGTGTACATCCTCCAACTTTGTTCTTTTTCAAGTTGTTTTGGCTATTTGGGGTCCTTTGCATTTCTATATAAATTTTAGGATCAACTCGTTAGTTTCTTCAAAAACCAAACCAGACCAAAACAGCAACCTGTTGAATCTATAGATCAACTTGGGAATCTTAAAATGTTGGGTCTTTTGATCCATAAACATAGACTATTTATTTTGATCTTTAATTTTGATTTTTATTTTTTATTTTTTATTTTTTTGCGGTACGCGGGCCTCTCACTGTTGTGGCCTCTCCCGTTGTGGAGCACAGGCTCCGGACGTGCAGGCTCAGCGGCCATGGCTCACGGGCCCAGCCGCTCCACGGCATGTGGGATCTTCCCAGATCGGGGCACGAACCCGTGTCCCCTGCATCGGCAGGTGGACTCTCAACCACTGCACCACCAGGGAAACCCTTTAATTTTGACTTTTAATTTATTTTTCATTTGGTTTTTAATTTATTTTTCATTCATTTTGATCTTTAATTTCAGCAAGGTTTTGTAGCTTTAGCCTTAACACTTATTTTGTTAAAGGTATTCCTAAGTGTTTTATTTTCCTTGCTCTTGTGAATAGAATTGTGTTCTTGAGAGCCTGTGTGCTTACACATCATTCTGTACTGTTGAGGGGAGAGGAGGCTCAAGGTTGATTTCTTCAGTTCCCAGGTTGGGCGGTGGTGTGGATAGTGGGGTCACAATCTGATGAAAAGAATTCAGGAGACGGAGCAGGTGGAGGCTTGGTGAGGAAACGTGTAGAATCTGAGGAATAGGGGACGGACAGATTGTGCTGTCTGATGGGCAGCCGGGAATTCCAGGGAGATTTGGACTTGCTGGCATGTAAGGATCAAGTCATAGGAGAGCACCTGCCTCGGGAAAAGATGAGCTGAGGACGGGAGAGCCTGGGGGGTCACTGACAGTTAAGAGGTGCCCCAGGGAAGAAGGTGTGAAGCACTCAGAGAGGCAGTCCTGGACTGGTTCCGCAGTACCCACGTGCCTGGTGATTGAAGACGGAGCTTCGGAGTCAGACTGACTCGAGTTTGAAGTCGACATCCACGGAGGCCACTGTTGCTGATTCTGGGAAATCGTGAAGTAGCAGGACGACAGCATCCGTGTCCTCGGGGACCTGATGTGATCCATTTCCTCCTCTTGTGGCATGGAGATTGTAGCGCTTATTTCATGGAGTTGTGAGGATTAAATGAGTTGACTTGTGCAAAGTATCCAGCGTAGCGTCATCACGCGGTAGTAACGTGGAATGTTACCTGTTGTCACACGGCCCCACGGAGCTGGGCCTTAGAGACCAGGAGGGTGTGGACCCTGACTTCATGGAGCTGAGAGTCTCGTGAGCAGCGCAGAGGCACACACGACACGACACGACACGTGGGGGGAGGGACGGCACAGGGCGATGGGAGAGGAGGGACCCTGGCTAGGGGGGCAGGGGTCCCAGGAAGGAGGAAATGGTCGGCGGCCTCAGTGCAGCAGAAAGGCCCATTGCCTTGACTGAAGAAACAATTGGGGTTTGACAGTTTGGGGGTCGGTGCCGTCATCTGCTGTCTCTCCTAGAGCCACGGCCAGGTTGGCACCCATGGGCGGCGATGCCGGTCTCTCCAGAGAAGGGTGGGTGGAGGGAGGGGCTGGGAGGGGTGGATTTACATGGGGAAATAATGCCAGTTAGAGGGTAGTTCTGACCATTCAACCACTCAGGGACCTCTACCAGCCAGCCTGTGGTTTTATTCCAGTTTGTTACGTTCTGTATTCATGGGGATTAAAGCACCAATGATTGACCTTTCTGTAGTTCAGACTCTCCACTTTAATTTGGAGGAAAATCAGCATAATCTGAAGATAAAGCAGGCTGCGTCAGGAAAGCTCTCATATCCTGCCAGGGACATCCTTGACTCTGGAGAGCAGTTCTCTGAGTTTTGCTGCCATGTGCAGCGCACTAAGGAGGTGTGATCTAGAAGTCGCCGTGCGCGGATGGTGGAGAGGCTCACTGCTCTGAAAGCTAAGCACAAATCAGCGATGAACCGTGGCTCCCAGAAAGCCCAGGCTTGAATGCGGCTGTCAGCTCTGCCAAGATCCCTGGTGTGGCTCCAGGCAGGTCACTGGGCCTCCCCAGGCCTGGGTTCTCTGATCTGCAAACTCTGGGGGTCGGAAGGAGAGTTTGAAAAGGGCTCTGCCTCAGACGCTAAGGGGAGGGTGCCCCGACCCCAGGTGTCTTTGTCTGCTTTGTGCAGGTACCATGTCGGGTGCTAGGAAAACAGTGGTGAGCAAAGACCAGATGGTCCCTGGCATTACGGAGTGGACGGTCGTGTGGGGAAGGCTGGCATTCTTTGTTACCAGCATAAATGAAGACCCACATCTGTGGCAGGGACCAGGAGGGAGGAGGACCCAGTGCGCTCGGGCCCCTGTGATAACGACAAGCACGAAGGTGATGCTTGTGAGAAATGATGCGGCTTGAATTGTACGGGCAGCGAAGTCGGTGTGGTAATGGGCCAAGGAAACCGGCTCATGGCCGTGGGAGATGAGGGGCCCTCGCAGGACAGCCTGGGAGCAGAGGACGCAGAGTAGCAAATATGGCACAGACAGTGCAAGTTGCTAACGTGAAGGCAGTCGTACATTATCAACCGTGTCTGTACCCACGAATAATACATTTGCAGGACCACCTTTGGAAAGGCGGATGACGACGGCCCTGGCCGTCTGCAGTTTGCTGGAGTAGACTGGAGGCCCTCACACCTGCGCTGCAGCCTGAGCTTGCCACTTGTCAGCAGGTGAGCTTGGGCAAGTCACGTTCCCTTTCTGGGCTTCACTTTCTCAGCTCTAAAACGTGAGTGTTCGAGCTAGACAGGGTGGTGGAGATGACCTCGGACAGCGGGTCTCAACCAGCGCTGTGAACGAGAGTCACTCGAGAAGCTGCCAGAAATACTGATGCTCAGTCCCCTCCGAGACGAATAAGTCAGAATCTCCCTGGCTGGGGCCTAGGAATTAGGATTTTTTTAAAAAATTAAACACACAGTCCAATATTTCATGATTCTATAACCTGAGCCTCAGAACTGAACCATGTGATGCAATTGTATAGGAATAAACTGCAAGAAGCCAGAGCCTTGGGCTTGAACTCTTGGTTGAGAAGCCATGAATGACCTGCCTCTCGTAACAAGCAAAGTGTTTGGACCATGAAGAAAGGAGACGTCCTTCCCTTTCCACCTCTACGTCTTTATTGTTCTAGCTCCCACATCATTCTTCTGTTACTATCCGGAGACACCTTAAAATCATGTGAGGGCATGTCTATCTAGAGGGTTTGAATGGTGTGTGGAAAGAACTCAGGCTTGCAGCAAACTTGGAGATGAGTCTTAGCTTTTCCACTAACCCTGCTGGACCTCAGCCTCTTGAGTAAAATAGAGAAAATGAGACCTTCCCTGCAGGGTCGCTCTGAAGATGTACTGAGGTAATGTACGTGTAATACAGTGCCTGGGACAGAGATGCTCCATAAATGTTAAATGATGAATAGAAATGTTTGTATAGGGAAAGGGCTAATATCATTTATATTTAAAGGGCTTGTTTTTCGCCTTGAGACTTACAAAGTACCCCCAAGTGGAATATGGGCAAAGCATAGTAAAAGAAAATGTACAGATAAGTACAAAGCGATTAAACATATCCTCCATCTCCACTAACTAGAGGAACTGAAATTGAAGCAATGATTGACAAACAGTTGGCCAAAAGGATGTCTGTGCCCTGCTGGTGGGAGGAAAATGCATCCCAAATGTGCCACTTCCCATGCTGTGTTATCCATACAGCAACACCACTTCCAAGAGCAGAAATGCATGTGGATGTAAAGGGATGTTTGTTTCACCATTGTTTGTAATAAAGAAGAACTGGAGATAGCCTGAATGTCCATCAACAGAGGATAGGTTAAATTAGAGTGTAACCATATAAAAGGACGCTAACACTGTTCACCCTTTAAAAATACGGAGATGGCCTGATATGTACTGACATGGGAAGATGTCTGATTTATTGCTCAGTGAACAAAGCTACAAACAGTATTCACGTAGCCCTTGGTTGACTTTCCAGCTTCTGCCTCCCCATCAGGCCAGCCTTGAAGCAGACAGCATTGTGGTGTTGAAGGTCATGCATCGGGTGGGGTCGGGGGTCACTCACCATAGGTTTGGGAGGGCCAGGGAAGTTCTATGTACACAAGCTTCGAAGCCTTAAGGACAGACAGACTCTGAAGAAGGTTTTAGAACTGATGGGCAGGCACCTGGGACGTAAGAATGAGCCACGTTGAAGTAAGACAGGGTGATGAAGAGGGATAAAGACCCCTAAAGATGGGGGCATGTCCCAGGTCGGTAGGGATAAGAGGTGAGAGGGAGGCCGGGCAGATACCTCCCGCTTGGGTCACCGTTTAAAGGCTTTAGCCAAGAATGAGACTGACAGGGCTTGCAATGGAACTCAGCAAGTGTCCATCCTCCATGGAGAGGCCCTCAAACTGCCAAGCCCTCCCCTTAAACAGTCCTGCTCCTTCCCTTCCTGTTCTTTCAGCTGGGGAGTTGGCGGAAGAAGAAGGGGCAGGAAATCAAAGAGGTCCCTGGAGCAGCCCTGAAAAGCAGCAGGTGCTCACAGGCCAGGAGCCCCGAGCCCAGAGCACTACTGGAAGCCACACCCTGATTGTCTGAGGCTGGTGTGGCCTGGGGTGAAAGGGCACTTGTTTATTTTCACATCGAAGCTAAAGGCCAAGTGATGCCCAGTGAGTGACAGTTTGAAAAGCAATAATAGTTTTTTTGAAAGGCAGGTAACTCAGAAATATGAAGGCCTTGAAACAAGGGGGAGTCCAATCCCTGCTAGTCTCTTCCGGCTGAGTAAGTCGATGTTGGATTTGCTTCTGTTTCAAAGCCTGTGTGGGAAACTGTCTTCTCTTCCCCGCTGGCCCCATCAGAAACAATGGTGGGTGTTTATTGATTCCAGAAAGAGGTGAGGAGGTTTTAAACCTGGACTTGGCCCATCTTTTTAAAATCACTGGATGTTCCATTCGCCTGGGGTAGCCTATCTTTTGGAGTTCATGGATCAGGAAAATATTCTACAAAGTTTGAGGTACATAGAATTGTCCATTTTTATTTTATCAAATGTGTTTATTAAAAGGAAAATATCTTAAACATTTTAAAAAATATTTGTTTTGGTTGTGCTGGGTCTTAGTTGTGGCAGGTGGGTTCCTTAGTTGTGGCATGCGAGCTCTTAGTTGCGGCATGCATGTGGGATCTAGTTCCTGTGTTGGGAGCAAGAAGTCTCATCACTGCGCCACCAGGGAAGTCCCAAAAGGAAAATATTTTAAAGAATATTGTTACACAGGTGAAAAAGAAGAAAGTAAGAGCATAAATCAGAAAAATGGACAGTCCATTAAACTGAATGTAGTTAGCCTTTTTAAAAATCCACTATATTGACCTTTATTTTCTTTCTTTTTTTAAACACCCACATTGTCATGGCAGACTGGTGGAAACTCGATAAGTGGCTCGGCCGTGGTGCACACATCAGCATTTAAAGGCCACTGACTTCGTGTTTGAGTACCAGATGATAAAATTAGATTGCGTGGTTTGTAGAAAATTAAGTTCTTTAGCTAAACCAGATGCTAAGCTTCTGCCCAGAATCAGTATACTGTTAGAAGTCTGGAAACTAATAAACATACCGTAACTATTAATTTATGGATGGGTTGTTGGCAGATAACTTCAGAGAAGGAATCCAGGCTTGAAACAGCTCTTGTAACACCAGATGGAGTGTGTGAGTTTAATCGAGTCCCGAGAAGGGATATCTGTACAGTGCCTAAAAAAACAAAAACAAAAACAAAAAAAACACTGGGATCTGAGTTAGGCCTGAGATAAGCTGAGAGAAGCAGGGAAAACTAGAACCTAATTGAAACTGATACAAGAAATTAAGAGCCATGCAAAGAAAACCAGATGTTCTTTTATGATGAAGTGCGTTGGAGGGAAGCAGGGACAACTTAACCCACCCAGAATCCAGTCACCTGGCAGCTTCACCCGAGGACAGGAGGCCCGAAGGAACCGGGCTGACTAACCAACTAATGTCCTACATGTAGAGTGGTAGAGCTGGAGCGCTGTGCTCTTGGGGAAACTCTCTGGATGACAGACCACACCCATTGGACTCAGGCCAGGCAATTCCTGAAGCTCCCTGCATCGTGTGATGAACAGTTTCCAGATGGAGAGACAAGCCCAGAGTTGTCCGGGGACAACTTGCCCAAGGTCTCACGACTGGGCAGGAACCAGACCTCACCTGTCCCTGCTGCTGATCCACCCCAAAGCAGATTGAAGACACAAATCCAGAGGAGGAAGGTGGGCACTGCGGTGACCCCTGCCGTCAGCCGGACAGCCCTCACTCAGCCGGAGAGCGAGAGGAGGATAAAGCCTAGTTACCTGAACAACCAACCAACCAACCCTGGTGCAGATATTCAAGAAATGGCAATATGGGTGAAAGTCCAACAAATCCGAAGTCTTCCCTGCATCACTGTGTAGACTGGCCTGTGTAATGAGGCCCCTGAATCCCACAGCGTTACCGAATGTCTGCTGTGTGCCCATAAGTGTTTATCAGAATAAAGTCATATTTTGTTCACTACACATCCAATTAAAAAACAAAACTTCCTAGTTGAAGTCTTCAGTAACACTTGCTGGATTCCTGCAGTAACATTCTACTCAAAGACACAATCTCAAATCATACCATTAAAGCCCAGCTTGGATTATGTCCTTTTCCTGCTTTAAAAACCTTCGGTGGCTCCCAAAGGCCATCAGATGAAACATCCATCATTCAGCCCCGCTTTCAAGGCTGCCTGTGACATACACTGTGAACTTCCTTTCAGCAGGGTTTTCCCGTGTGTGCTTTCTGGGGCCCCAGGGCCTCTAGAATTGACTCAGGCCGTGGTGGGTTTGGAAGTCATGAAGTTGGATGTCGGCGTAAAAGTCAGGAAGGGGCTTTGCTGGCTGAGGCTCGCTAAAGAGGTACAGCAGGACTCAGCTTCGCTGGTGGCAGGTTTCAGTAGCTTAGTCAGTGTTCCAGGCTCCATGGTGCCCGGCCCTGCAGTGGGGGCACCATCTTCCACGGAGTCCACGAAGGAAGTCGCCCACCGGGCTGTCGGCAGAATTACAAAGCCTGGTTTGCCTTTATGTCCCTCACACCCTTCCTGTTGCTTTGTCCCCCTCCCGTACCTAGGACTCTTCCCACCTGGTATCACTTCTCTTGAGATCCTCAACGTCACATTTATATTTAAATAAAGGTGTCAGATCCCAGTTATGAGTCTACCCAGTGGCCTAGAGTTTTCCGAGGCCTCACTCTTCTTACAGTCCTAAGTTACGCAGAACGTTTGAGGAAAGGGTGAGTTTCAACTGGAGGTTGGGCTGTACCATCCATTACCAGGGTCACCGGTTCCTAAACTTCCATGTGTGTGGAAATCGCCTGGGGAGCTTGTTAAAATGCAGATTTGGTTCCGTGGGTTCCAGGATCTCTATTCCTTTTAAGCTCCTGGGCGATGCCGATGCTGCTAGACTGGGAAGCACGCTGTGAGTGACGAGGATAAAGACCAGATGTCCGTGGAGAGCCGTCCGGGAGAAGCTCAGGTTCCCAGGCTCCGTCACTCCCACGCCAGGGTCTCAGAGGCTGCCGCCTGGCGTAAACACAAGCCGTTTGCCTCGGGAGCTCAGGGGCATACATGAGGTAGTGGGGTGTCTGCTTTTCCACGTCTTCGCAGACCTCAGTTATCTCACAGGCCTAGACCGTCAGAAGGCTCTCATCTGGCTGTTGGAGGTGGTCCTTCTCGTCTCCAGAAGGCACTTCAGCAAGTTCTCGAGGGAAAAGGGTAAATGCTGCCTTCGGGGATCTCCTGGAGCAGCTTCCAGCAAGCGGAGGAGGTGCCTGTGGACTTGTTCTCCTTAGCACATCGTTTTTCTCCCTACTGTGTTTACAAACAGGCCGCTTAGCCGCAGGTCTTGGGTGGATGACACCCACTCTCGTTCACTTCTGTGTATGTTACTCTGGAGAGGGAAGATAATGCAGTTTAGCTAAGCCAAGCTGTAGGTTGGAAGTTATAACCCACCTAATTCCTTACAGAAGCTATTGATTAAGGCTGTGTCTCTGCCACCTGCTGTGCCTGGGCCTCCTGCCATGTGGTTGATGGCAACTCTGACAGCCCCGTCCCTGCAGAACCCAGAGCTCCTGCCACGTTTGTTTCCAGCAAGTCTTTAGTGTCTGCTCTCCTGCCTCCTCACCCCCCGCTTCCTTCTAAAGCATGTTTTGAAGTCCACACTGAGACAGGTCACCCAACCCATTTGTCATGTGGTGGGGTTACAGACTGTGGAGTCTGCAGCAGACGTCAGCTGGGCCTTTGGAGGCCTGTCACCTCCCCAAAGAGAACACTCTTGTTGACCATCTGGCACGGGGGCGAACACCTTTCTTGCCCAAGAGGTCCTAGGCTTCACTCCAGGGAGTGGCATGAGGGTTAGAGCTCAGAGAGAAAGAAAAAAGTGGAGTCAGAGACCCAGGAAATGAGGTCCCCGCGGAAGGTAAGAGCCTTTGTAAACGTGCCTTTGTTACCTGGATGGATGTTCAGTAAGCATTTGTTGAATGAATGAGTGAAAACAAGTCAAGAAGGAAAAAGCTATTGCATATGAAGCACGGGTGTCACCACCAAATGTCCTGTTCTGCTTCCCTCCCACCAATTACTTGTAAGGCTCTTGTCCCAAACATGCTGGGGGCCTCATGGAGACATCTGGACGTGTCCTCCTGAGAAGGTGAGCAGTGACTTATTTCATGGGGTTGCGGCAGCTGTGACTGGTCTCCTTCAGGTCATGGAGCTTCTGGACCTGGTTGATAGCAGAGCCTGGACTAAAGCCCATATCCCGTGACCCCCAGCTCAACACGCTTTCTATTCTGTCAAGCTGTTGACCCAGCCAGGAAATGTGCACTATCCGTGTTTACCCCTCTGTGAGCGAGCATGGGAGTGAATTAACTTGGGGACCTGTCACTGACCTCCATAAGGCCAAGGGGCCTCCCAGAAGACTTGACCTCGAGCCCTGCTCTGTTCTTCACCTTGGGCAAACACTTTTACCCAAAGAAGTTACCTCTTCCCCCATATACAGTGGGGAGGATGCCTAAGGTCAGCAGCAGTGGGGGCCACGAACTAACGGTGACTCGTCTGTGCCGGCACTAAATGAAAGATGAAGGGACAGGTATCCAAGGGGCTGCCGCACCTCCCTTCCCTGCCGAGGAAGTGCAAAGGACTCTCCCTTCCAGTTTAGAACCCAAGCAAGGCTCCACACTTGATCAGCCTGGATTTTTTTTTCTAGGTCGTTGGAGGCAAAGAAGTAGTGCACTGTATCCCCTTCCCTTTTTCCTTCCCTCCCTCCCTTCGGTGAACAATTACTGCCTGTTTGCTGTGTAGTGGGCACTGTTTCTGGGCACTGGGAATAGAGCAGTGAACAACAACCCACAGCCTCGTGGGGCTCACATTCCAGTGGGGGAAACAGCAAGGCAAAGCCAACACGTAAGCGAGGTAGCTGGTGGGGAAACAAAGCATGGAGAGGAGTAGAGTGCTGGGAGGGGTTGTGATATTAATCAGGATGGTCAACGAAGACCCCCCTGGGAAAGTTGACCTTTGAGAATAGACTGAAAGGAGCTGAGGGAGCCAGGCATTTAGGTCTTTGGTGGAGAGTCTTTCAGACAGAAGGAATAGCGAGTGCAAATGTCCTGAGGCTGGAGTGGCCGGTGTATTTGAGGAAGAACAGGAGGGCTGGCGAAGCTGAAGCCAAGAGTGTGTGAGGGGCCGAGAAGTCGACGAGAGAGAAGATCTGGGGCCAGATCATGAGATCACAAGGTCTTTAGAAAGATGGGAAATTACTGCAGGATTTCTCCTGGCTGCTGGTTAAGGAGTGGGTCAGGGCGTGCGGAGGGCGGGTGGCAGCAGGCGGAGGAGTTAGCACCTCTCAGCTGTGAACAAAGACGGGTGGCGATGAGAACTTGGACAGGGGCAGAGCAGTGAGGGGTGAGAAGTGGTCGATTCTGAATGCATTTTAAAGACAAAACCAAAAATCCTTGCCATTGGGTTGCATGTGGGACGTGAGTGAAGGAAAGGAGACGGAATGACGGCAGGTGTTTGGGGTTTCTTTTCGGCTAAGTAGCTCAAAGGATAATGTACCATGAACTGGGATGGGGAACATGTGAGAAGAACAGGGAGAATGTGAGGGCCTCTGCATTGGGCATATTAAACTTGAGATAATATGGAATGAGACTAAGAAGAGCCTACGTTTGCTGAGCTCTTCCTATGTGTCAGGCACTGGGCAAAGCATCTTACAGATATGGTCCCATCTCATCCTTACAACAGCACTCTTACCGTAGAGATAAGACAGCGGGTAGCTGTACCCATTCACAGCCTGACAAGACCTCCTGCAGCAGCAGCAGCAACATAGATCTTTCCTGTCTGATTGTTCTGTCTTAAGTGCACAGCCATGGTTGGTATTGGCTCACCACACTGTTAATGAAGATGTGAGTCTTCTCCTTGGTCCCGCTGCACGGCGAGATTATCAGCTTGGTTCTGTTCCTGGAGCCTCATGGATGCCGTGTAAACACAGAGTGAGTGAATGAGTGAGTGAGCTTGTGGAACCTGGAGGCGCCGGCCACAAGCTGGACTGACCATGTTCCTCGCCTGTGAGGGGAGAAGCCAAGGAACGGGACCCAGGGATGGGGTACATCCATCTACCGGGTGCATGGTGGGTACGTGGGAGAGTGAGCTTGAAAACCAGGGGCACGGAGTGTTCAAGGTGAGCAACTTCATAACTAGAAGCATCAAAAATAGAAACGTGAAAACATGAGTCAGCATCTGAGGTGAGCAGCGTAAAGCAAGGTGTGAGTGATGGCGGGGGCAGTGGGGCGGGGGACAGTTCAAGCTAATCTGTGAGACCAGGTGTGCTTTGTTGTTCCTTACCAGCTGGGAGAGTCCTACTAGCTGGGAGAGTCCTACTACCTGGTTCAGTCTTACTAGCTGGGAGAGCCTTACCAGCTGGGAGAGTCTTGCCAGCTGGGAAAGTCTTACCTGCTGAGAGAGCCTTACTAGCTGGGACAGTCTTTCTAGCTGGGAGAGTCTTACCAGCTGGGAGAGTCTTACCAGCTGGGAGAGTCTTACCAGCTGGGAGAGTCCTACTAGCTGGGAGAGTCCTACTACCTGGTTCAGTCTTACTAGCTGGGAGAGCCTTACCAGCTGGGAGAGTCTTGCCAGCTGGGAAAGTCTTACCTGCTGAGAGAGCCTTACTAGCTGGGACAGTCTTTCTAGCTGGGAGAGTCTTACCAGCTGGGAGAGTCTTACCAGCTGGGAGAGTCTTACTAGCTGGGAGCCTTACCAGCTGGGAGAGTCTTGCCAGCTGGGAGAGTCAGTCCTAAGGAGGTCAGTAGTGTGTGCTGAAAAGAAGAGAAGTGGGAAGAGCTGTAACTGTAAGCCATTTGAGATGTTAGCTGCCTCCTTGCTGAGTAACAGATCACCCCAAACTGAGTGACTTATAACAGCCGTGGTGATTTGTGATCTCTCACGATTCAGGAGCAGCCAGCGACGTCTCAGAGGCTCTTCCCTCCCACGTGTGGCGCCTGAGCAGGAGTAGGTGGAGTTCCCTGTCCTCCGGCATTTCTCTCTCTGGGGTCTCCACTCAGGGTCTTTCCAGCATGGTGTCTTCACGACAGTGATACTTCCTATGTGACACCTCAGGGTTCCAAAGCCACGTGTCCCCAGAGAGAGAAACAACCAGGAGGGAGCTCGGGGGACAGACAGCCTCCTCTTTGCTGCAGTCTGATTGTCAGAAGCTAGTGCCCACAGTTGGCCCTTGTTCACGGGACGTGAAGTAGACTCCACCTTTTTCTGGGAGGTAAATCCAAGGATTTGCTGGCGTGATTTATAACCACACAGAAGCCTGTGACATGGTCTGGGGACCTCATAATTATACCCTCCTATTATACAAGAGGCGTTCAGTGGAAAGTTTCTCGGTGCCTGCGGTGGTTGGCGATTAATGTCGGACGTGTGAGGGATGATGTGACGTGCAGGCAGGTGGCTACGTTTTCTGAGACTAAATACTGTGTCGATGTCATTACCAGGAAAACCCCCAGGCCTGGAAATACTTTTTTTCTGTGACTCAGAGTACATTGTAAAGTAGTTCATGTCACAGGGATACAAAATAGAGCTAGGAGACATAAGGCAAGGAAACAGTAAGGCAGGAAACAGTAAGGAGACTGAGTGGTAGGTAAGAAAGTGACCTTGACTTTGCTGTGCTTTTGATTTGACGCGACAGCAGAAACTTCCAAGTCTTTGAGAGAGAGCAATATTCTGGACCAACTAGATCAGCCAGCTGCCTCCATGACTATTAAAGCCAGTAGTGACACCAGTTCTGGCAAAACCAGACCTCTCGTGCTACTGACCCCAGTGTGAAGGCACTTGGGGTTCTATGTGCGGAAATCGAACTCTAGGTAATTGTTTTGTTAGAGGGGAATTGGGAGTCTTAGTGAATTCAAATCTACTTCCAAGAGGTGTTTGAAAGCCTCCTGCAAGGACATTGATTGCACTATGGGATGGTTGGCTGATGCCAGCTAATTAGGAAAGCCCATTCTGGGCCTAGCTTGAGTGAGCCCGGGGAAGGATAAACAGTGTTACTATAGCTGGTACCCTGGAGTTCCCAGGATAACCTGTAGTCTCCTTACACTTGATTGAGTTTTTTCCACGCACAGACTTCTGCTAAAGGCCACCGTGTCTCAGTGTGTGAGGCAGTTGCCAAAATGGAGTAGTGCCAATAGCTGGAGCTCTTGTCTGTTGCTGCAGCTAAACAATTAAAGAGGAACCTGAGTTTCACCGGAAGCAATTCCTTGGACCATTTGGCGCCGTCTACAACTGGGTCCAGGCATTACCACCGCGGGGCCGACTGGCTGGCAAAGGTTCGCCGAGGCTGGGGTACTTTCCACTTTGGGGTCCAGCATTATGACTAACTTCTCAGTGTCTCAGGCTGGGCAGATTCCCATGGGGGCAAACCCCAGACCCGCATCTCGTAGCGTGTGATGGTGGAATGTAATTTGGCAAATGTTGTACGTATGATGCAAAAATAAATCCATAAGTAAACAAACTTAAAAAGGAGACAAAGAGAAAGTGAGCAAATAAATTTGGAAAACTAGGCTCAATAAAAGTAGTTTTTTCCCTTTTTTGAAACAGGATTTCTCGGAGCCTTTAATACGCCAACACGCCTTGTGAATGTCCAGAATGACAGGTAGCATTTTCACCTCTTATGTGACCATCGGAACCATGTTCCCATGATCACGTTGGGTGACTTCGTTTTCGAGCAACAACTTTGGGATCACTGTCCTAGATCAGAGCTACTTGGAGGGCAGCCTTTGGCCTGATGGTCCCCAGTGGGGTAAGTACGGAAATTGAGAGTAAGCTTTTAGAAAGTTTTCTGGCAGTTGGACAGATTAATTTTTATGTCTGTTGAACCTAATACCAAAGTAGTGGGGCTTATATTTTGTATTTCTTTGCTTGGTATTTCATGTTCGAGTCATTAATTTTTAGGGTACTTTACAAAAAATACCCATCTGCAGCACACTGAAAATTAAAAAAAAAATCACAGTCCTTCCCCTCATCATTTGAGAGCGTCCCCACCAACATCAAACCCCCGATCAGATTTTTCTAGCATCAGGCCATGAGCACAAAGGTTACCCAGATGGACTCCAGACTACCTTCCAGCATCCCCTACCCCTGTAGGGCAGCCAGCCCTGCCTGTTATCATTTCTTCGTGCACCTGTAATTTTGTAGTCTGAGTGCGGAATCTCAGACCCCCGCAGCGGTCCATCCACTCCTTGCTCCGGAACGAGAAGCCCCAGGATGCTACCTTGTCAGGAGGAGAAAAGGCAACAGCCATCACTCTGCCTGACCCGCCCGCCACACTCAGCAGCGCTTACCTCCCACCCTTGGAATATTGCTGACAGCTCTTTGAAAACTTAAAAAGTATGACAGGCTTTCAGGAATGGTGACTTCCCGCCAAGGAATGGAGGCATGGGAGCATTTAAGTACCTGGGTTTAAATAATGCTTGCCTTTTGTTCTCCCTAATAGTGCTGGTCATGTGGGTTTTTCTTCCCCACAGCTTTCTGACGTGATCGTTCTCCAATAGAGGACTTCAGTCTTTTAAAAACAGTAATTTTGGTAACAGTGGTAATTGCTTTAATTAGAGTTCTTTAAAGGTAGATCCTTCTCGCCCACCCCCTCTTAAGACGTGACTCATGCTCTGATCTATCGCGTTACCCTGAATCCACGCGGTATTATTTCCTCCTCATACCTGTTAACGGGCATTGTAGGAGAGGAGGTGGAAATCTTCCAGAAGTCGCTATTTTTTCAGTCTAGAATAATTACAAGTAATTTTTCTTTGTTTCCAGGAAATGGTAGATAATCAGCTTTCTGTAGAGAAAAATATGCACGTTGCATATGACTGCACTTTCCACGGGGGCCTTTCATGGGGACTAGAGCTCTTAACTGCCCACTGGGTTCCATTTGGATCACAAAAACCTTCTGTGGCTCCCCAGCAGAACTGATTTGCCTCTCGTGTTTCCGGGGACCCAGTCCTGTTATGAAGCGACAGTAGTTGGCCCTGCATAGAGTTTTTTATCCCCAAATAGCCGCATTCTTTCAAATGGCTGTTGGACCTGCTTGACACACACTAGGGAAGCTGGCAGAATATCATGCCCTTCCCTTCGGGTATGAGAAGCGTGGTGACAAAGAAGCCACCCAGAAGGCCCCACACGGCTGGGTGGGGGGCTCAGGAGAAGCTTGCAGGGACCAGCCTCCCCCTCGGCCCATCCGGATAACCTCCTCCGCTCCGCGCTTCTGTATGTCGGAGGGGACAGAAACGGGCAGCGCTGGCTCTTTGAGTTCTATTTTCTGTTGAGTTTCAATCTCCTGGTTGGTGTTGGGTGAAATTGCTGAGAAAAGTATCCATCACAGATAATCTAGAAAAGGGGAGATTGGAAACCATTGAATTTTGCTTCTAAAACTCCTCTTGGAGTGTGACAAGCAAAAGTAAGTAATTTGTATTCTGGAGTTCCTGTTCACTTATACTTTCATGTCCTTTCTTTGTGCTTGTCTACATTTTAGGAAGATAATAAAAATAAATGTTTCCTCTGCAGTTTTCTTTCTATCTGTCATCTATCCATCCATCCATCCATCCACCCTGTACTTATATCTGTTTATCTATTTATCTATACGTCATTATCTGTCTGTAAGGGAGGACAAATTCTCCTCTACTCTTTAGGTCTCCAGTTGGGTCTAAGAATTAAATGGACAAAGACAGATGAACAGGAGAAAGGCATACACGTTTTAGTAAACTGTTACATGTACGTGGGAGCCTTCATAAGAGAATGAAGACCTGAAGAAGCAACCAGAGCAGAAAGCTTTTATACCTTTTAGACAAAGAAACAATACATTTGTGAAGAATGGACAAGACACAGGGCTTTGGGCCAGAGGTGGTAAATGGTGAAGTAGGATAAGGGTTGGCTGAACAGGGTTTGCTTGTACAGATCTCTCGGCCTCAGATTCCCCATCTCTGGTGATAAGAGTATCTTCCTTTCTCCCGGTACAGGGGGGACACCTTTCACAGGGGAGTTTATCTCCTGCTTTCAGGAAGAAAAAGGAAAGTTAGAGAGGCCTTGTTATACCTGCTATTTTTCAAATGCCTTTAATTCAAAAGAATCAGTATGCTTGAGTGGCATATTTTGGGGGGACATTCTCTGAACTCCTTCACCATCCATTCTATACCTGTATCTCCATCTATCTATACATCAGCTGCCTGCCTATCCATCCATCCGTCTGTCCATCCATCCGTCCGTCCGTCCATCCATCCATCCATCCATCCACCCACCCATCCATCCATCCATCCATCCTATACCTGTCCCTCTACCTGCCTGCCTATCTACCATCATCCATCCTCTGTCTCATTCATCAATAGCCCGCATGGCCAGGTGATCACCAATTAAGCCACACTTCATCTTGCTGTGAATTTCACAGCTACCTGTCAATTTGTGGATTGTTAATCTGGGTCCCTTCCCTGTCCAGCCCCTCAATCCTGAGATCTCTCCAGCGTCCAAATTTGGCATTGTGGTGTCTTATTCATGCTCTGTCACTGAGCTGGGCCACCGTCCCTCCCTGTCAGGCTGCTGCCCTCACCAACACGCTAGCTTTGGCACTCAGCCCTGCGTTTCAGGTACAGAAAAGGCTTTTCCCTTAAATTCTGACACCACAACAGGAACCAGACTGTGTTGACGAGTGTGAGTGAGAGAAGGGGAAGGAGGTACAGCACAGGTAACAGATAACCCTACTGGATGGGACTTCCCTTAGAGCCTCTAGGTGGGTCTGTCCTGGGGGTCCTTTACAGAGCTCCCCCCACACCTGCTGCCAGGTGACCCTCATGGGGAGGAGGGGCCGCTTCCTCCCTGGGAGGGCTTTGTGCTTGTCCCGTCTCTGCATTCAGAGGCCAGCCTCCCTAATCCTCACTTCCTGTCTCAAGAGCAGCCTCTCCCCAGGATGACTGACAACAGAAATGGCCCTTGTGTTTGAGAGATAAACCCGCCCCCACCTTTAGCCTCAGGAATGCTCCCTTGCCTTCTGGTACCTGACAAGAAGGTCCATTAGAACATGATTTTCCAACGTGAGCCTTAAAAAACAAGTGTGTCCAACAGCGTTCCCAAAGGCTGACAGAGACAGCAAACTACCCAGGTCCCTGCTCTGGACTTTCTTCTCTCCTTTATGATAGAATTCTCCAACCCAGCCTGGCCTCCTGCAGGTGTGCCACCTGCAGGCTGCAGGTACAGCTACTGCAAACCCATTCCTTAGCCCCTAGCCCACCAATTACTTCTTTTTCAGGAACAATTCTGTTTCTGCCGTTTACTCCGCATAGAATATGGAGCTTCTCAGCCTCAAACACGCGCATTCAGGCCAACAGACTCAACAAGAAGCATGATGTCTGCTTTATATTTCATAATCAAATGTCCACTTAATAGTTCTTCCCAAAACAAAGACGATGAGTCTGTCCCAAAGGTGAATTCACATTTCTTCTTTTTACTAGGTAAATACTGCTTACATATTTAAGATGATTTTTAAAAGGTAACGAAACAAACAAAACCCCCCAAACCTTAGTTAGGGACTGGGATTCTATTTGGGCATCCTGTTTCTCCCCTTCCGTCTCTACCTGTCCTTCCTACCTACCCTGCCAAAGCTGCTCTGAGACAAGTCTGTATATAGCCCCATGCTGTTTACCCTTGGGAGCTCTCAGCCCATGCTCCACCCCGGCCATATCCGCCCTCTTTACCCACTCATTTCTGTCCCCTCTGAGCAGAGGTGAGGGAGGCCACGTCACACATGCAGTCTCAGCTGGGGTGGCAGCAGCTACCGGGACCCCCTTTCCTTAGAAGCAGTCAGCCAAGTGGGAGTTCCCTTTCTCAGTTCCTGGATCACATCTGCGTATTAAGAAAAAGTATTTAAGACTTGAAAATGAGGCAAAAGGTGATGGCATGTCATTTCAGTGTTAACTCAAAAAGATAACCCCAAAGGTTTCAGTTTATTATTCCCTAGGGCATTAACCAGTTTTGTACTATTTTGTATTAACCTAGCACTCAAATTCTAACAGTCCTTTATGAAATTGCTATAAATATCAAGTTCCCCAAGTGTTCCTGGAATTATATTACTATTTCCATCATTCATTAATGAATTGAATGAAGTATTTGATGTGCTCATTTCAATCCTGTAATAGTTATCTATTGCTGGGTAACAAATTATCCCAAATCTTAGTGGCTTAAACAAATAATAAACATTTGTTATGTTACACAGCTTCTGTGGGTTGGGAATTCAAGAGCATTTTAGTAGAATGATCTAGCTTGGGTTCTTTCATGAGATTGTGATCAGCCAGGACTGCAGCCAACTGTAGGAGCCTGGGCGGATCTGCTCCCCAAGATGACTCACTTATGTGGGTGACAAGCCAATGGTCACTGTTGGCAGGAGGCCTCAGTCCTCACCATGGGGACCTCGCCACACACCTGCGTGAGTTTCCTCATGACATGGCAACTGGCTTCCCCCAGAGCAAGTGATCCAGGAGAGAATAGGGGAAAGTCACAGCGTCTGCTAAGACCTAGAAGTTACATCCTGTTGGTCACATTAGTCAGTCCTATTCATTGTGGGAAGAGGTGACACAAGGGCAAGAGTACTAGAGGATGGGGATCATTGGGGGAAGTCTTAGAGGCTGGCTACCAACATCCTCCCTCTGTGCCCCAGTGATTCACGTCCTACCCACACACAAAATGTGCTTAGCCTCCCCCAGGGCCCCCAATGCAGTAGAGTATCAGTTTGAAGTCCAGAATTTCATTATCCAAATTAGATCTAGATGTTCTTGAGGCTCCTTAGGTGTAGTTCCTTGAATCCTCAAAGCCAGGTCTGAAATTTGTGAACTAGAGAGACAAGTTATCTGCAATAATAGGACAAGCATAGCATAATTACTGAAGACCCTCCTGTTCAACAGAGTTGGAAATTGGGGATGCACGGAAGTCACTGGTTCATAGCAATTCTGAAATCCAGTAGGGTACAAATTGACATTTCCTGGGAATAATTTTCCACAGCTCTTGGATTTACTCTGCAGGCTTTTGGTTTTACCCTCTGAGTCATCCTTCCTTTTCCTGTATTTGTGTAGTTTTCTCAGCCTGCTTCTGCCTTGTACAAGTTTCAGGGTCCAAAGACATCTTTTCAGTTTGTGCTGTCTGTCCCTTTCAGCTCAAGCTGTCAGTGCTTCTTCCAATATAATTCTCTTAAAAACCTTGTGGATGACCTGTGAATCTCACTGCGGGGTGGGGGGCTCACTCCATTAGAGGAAAAAAAAAGCTTCACCTACAAATAGCTCCAATATATGCCCTGAAAGGACAGGGTTGTTGAAGTGCTCAGTCTGTGGCATTTGTTATTTGTATGGCAGCCCGAGCCGACTAAGGCACAGTCACACTCTTGGGTTCATCTTTAGACCAGATTTTCCTGATGGTGCCTGTACTTGATTTTTACCTAAGAGCCCTTTAGATTTAACATCATTTGCCATCTGGAGAAGGTGAGAATTTTCAAAAGCAGGAAGTGCTGCCTCTCTTTTTTTTTTAACAGTGCTGCCTTTAGCTCATTTCTCTTGTCTCACTTTTTACCAGAAGCAGCAAGAAGAAATCACTCTTCAGTACTCTGCTTGGACCATCTCCTTTGCTAGACCACCCCATGCCTAAGGTACGTTTTCTATCTTCCTTATAAGGCAACAGTGCTGGTAAAGTTTCTGTCTCTACTACATAACAATTTCCAGTAAGATTTTTCCCTTTTCTTTAATCCCTTACCTGAGGCCACCTCAAAGACAGTCATGCTTCTATAAACAGTTTTTCAAGGCTCTTCAAGTTTTCATGGACACTTTCCTCAAAGTCCTTCCAGCTTTTACTATGAGGTTCCAAAGCCACAAGGAAACTTTCCTCTAATAACCCTAAACTTATCTGGGAATTCCCACACCAAGAGACAGGGGCCCATCCTCAGAAAACCCCCTCTCACTCTTTCCCAGGAATTCCCCCACGCCTCCAACTCTATTCTTTTAATCCTCTCTCTCTCTCAGTAAGGATGGTGTGTGATTAGTTTGTTGGATATACTTTAGTCATGTCTTACAGAGAGATCACAGCTCTTAAACTTTTGGCCAAGAATTGAAGCCCCCGGAGGTCTGTGTCTGATGGGGACCCTGACTAGTGGGAGTGCAGTTGTATTCACACTAATGAACACGTCACACTGTCATTTAGAGCCTTGTGTCATTCTAGGTGCTGCTCCATTTCATTCCTTCAGAACCTTATGAAGTAAGCTCACTGATTGACCAGATGGACCCTGGTGGAGGCATGCAGGGATCAACTCAGGTGTCTCATTTCTGTTCCCATCTGAACCTGAATCCAGGCATTTGCAAGGAGCCTGTGACATGCCAGGGGCAGCGGCTGCTGCTGCCACAGCCATCATCCCTCCATCTCAGGGGCCCTTAGAGCCCCATGGCCTGAGCCACCTTTGTGCATGGCAGCCAGAGGGGCCTGGCGCCACCCCATCACAACCCCTGCTGGAAACAGCTGCCCGCCCTCCTGTTGTTGGGAGGGAGCAGCATTTGCTCCCCGGCACTGTCTCTGAGAGCAGCCTTGGCCAAAGAAAGGTTGGCGGAGTAGAGTTTGTTCATCTGTTCCATCTGCTCCCACCGCCGTGGAAGAGGTCACGACGGCCCACTTATGTGCAGCCAGTAAATCTGTAAGAGTTTTGCTAATACTGGAAGGGGCATACATGGGCGTGGGAGTTGACTGGATCGTGGCCAGCTGTGTGGCTTTTGGCAGGTGATTTAATCTCTCTGAGCCTCCGTGTCCTCATCCACAAGATGGGATGCCAACCTCTTAGAGGTGTTGTGAGAGTTAAGTATAAAACATTTGGTACAGTGTTGGACAAAGGGGAGACGTTTAAGAATGTAAGTTTTATTATTTAGTAGTAAGGAAAGAGGTTTTCATTTGGGGAAAAATATAAGTGTGAAAAAAATTAGATAGCAGGTCTCTATTAGCTTGATGTAGAAAAAGATACTGTAGGACCCCAGACTTCTATGCTACACCCACGAAGAATGAGGAGAGCCCCTTCTGTCTACCATCAGGGGTGCTCAGGCCATGTTGCTTGGTCCATGTTATAGATTGAATGTTTGTGTCCTCCCAAAATCCATCTGTTGAGATCCTAACCCCACAGTGTGATGGTATCAGGAGGTGGGGCCTTTGGGAGGTGATGAGGTCATGAGGGTGGAGCCCTCATGATGGAATTAGTGTCCTTATAAAGAGACCCCAGAGCACTTTCTAGCCCCTTCTGTAATGTGAGGACACAGCAGGAAGGCACCATCTGCAAACCAGGAAGCAGCCCTCACCAGTCACAGAATCAACAGCCTCCACAGCTGTGAGAAATGAGTGTTTGTTGTTTAGGACACCCAGCCTCTGATATATTTGTTCAGCAGCCCGAGCTGACCAGGACAGTCCCATGGCTGATTTGAAGCCAGATGAAATCAGGGGTTTCCAGACACAATACTCCTGTGGTGTAGAAACAGGCACAGACTTACTATTTTTTGGAAAGGCTACATTTAATTCATTGTCTCTGTACCTCGTTTTCTTTATTTGGAAGGTGAAGGATTTGACCGGCCCTCAGACAGGCTCGGAGAATAACGGTCCATCATTCCAAGGGCCTGACTGCCTTCAAACAGCCTCTCAGTCTTTTCTTTGCCCCGAATCGTTTTTCATTGCCCAACATGGCGTCGGCACATAATAAATGCTCAGGCAACCTACGATGACTGTCTGAGAAGACCATTCCTCACTCTGCCTGATCTTTGTTACATGCCTCCACCACCCGAGGCTGCTGGAACTGAGGTAGAAATTCCTGTTTGCCAAGCTCTGTCTCCTTCAGTGGCTTTAATGGGGCCTCTGTGTGTCCAGTCTCCCCCGAGTCCTGGTTTGTATGTACTTTTTTAGCCCTGGAAAAAATGCGTGTTTGAGCAGTTGATTGGACTCTACTTACAGGTGAAAAGAAAGTAGAAAAAGAACTGCCCCCCCCCTAAAAAAAAACCCTCAACTCGAATTCTATTGCCAATCCTCCTCGGAGCTTAACCAAGCTCGCAGCCTTGACACCCAGTCCCGGGAAAGGAGTTGAGTGGTTGTGGTCTGGGTGTCAAGTGTCCTGCCGAGACCCAGCAGGAGGGATGAGTCGTATTAATTCTGTCTGACACCAAGGGCCTCGTTGTAATTCTTTTCAGTCCCCGCTCAGAGGTCTGCAGGGAAAAGAATGTTTTTAAATCCAGGACGAAACCTTGGTGCAGGCGGCCTGCCTGGTCTTGGTGGCCGGCTCTCAATAGAGAAATCCAGCGTCCAGAGTCAGGCTCTCCACGTGAAGGGCCCTCCCCACGTCCGTCACTGAATGAGGAGCCTGCACTAGTGGTTCTCTCCGCCCCGGAGCACTCTGTTTGGTGGCTGACTGTAAACTTGGTAACTCGGGGAGTGTGGGTCTGCATCCCCAGACTGATCTGTCCTCTCCCCTCTCAGAGGAGCGCATCTGTGGCCTGAGAGTCGTTCGGTGAGATCACTATTCGGTTGACCAACCAGTGGCATCGATTTTGTGTTGCTGTGTAAGCCCCCTGTTCAGCTGGACGGGAGCTGCCGACTTGGCGCAGGGCTGGGGGCCCCGGGGTGCCTGGCGGGCAGCTGCCCCTGGCTCACGTTATATGCTGTGGCCCATGTTTCTTTCCACTAAGAGTCTGTTCATCAGTGTCCTTCTGGACGTGGCTGTGTCTCCGCGGCAGCTGTGGGTTTTAATTTATTCATGTGTGTGTTCTCAGAGCCCTGCACCACTGCCAAAGGCTTTATGGCCTCTTAAAGTTTCAGAGCCTTTGCTTTTATGGCCACTGTTTGTTGAAGGGAAGTGCTGTTTGGGGAAGTGATCGGTTTACCATCCGACTGGATGATGGATGAAGGATTAGATTTTCCTCTTTTATTTAGCACTTGAACACAACCTGAGCATATGCTGTCCAGCGCCGCGAGTTTTCCCGAACGTCCATTAATTCGTGCGTACGTCCATGGAATCTACTCTGTGCCAGATTCAGTGCTAGGCGTGTGCTAAGTTTGTGTGATCTATCATACTGAATCCGGTGGATCAGGCTCCTCTGAGATCTGCTGCAGCACTGCTGGGATTTGGATGCAAAGCGTGCGTCGTCTAAGTGCAGTGCAAGCACTCTCTAGCCTGGCCTTCGCAAGGCGTGTTAGACTCAAGACTGGGTCTGTCGACAGCGGGTCTACTGAATAGCTGTGGTGACCATCATCAGTATTATCAGGTGAAGAGAGCTCAGGACTGCGCAGACCTGTCTTAGCCTGTTCTGCCTGCCCTGTATCGAGGGGGCGGCCCTCGTACGGAGCACACGGGGAAGCAGGTGCCACTGTAACAGCGGCTGGGCGAGCACAGGTCTCACTGTGCAGGCCTGTCCCACCAAGCTGGCGTGGACTCAGCAGGAGCCTCTCTCCCCTGCAGCCACAACCTTGAGAGGGGATTTTATCCCCTTCTACCCTGGTGCCTCATGCAGGAGAGCAAAGCAAAGCGCACCAGGTACAGCAGCAGGGAAGAGAGACGAGCACGGTGGCCACGCTCGGCCATCGACCCTGTCCCACCGCAGCCTGAAGAGAAGGGCCCCGGGGTGTCCAGATGAGCAGTGACCTCTCCTCCAGCAGCCACAGCCCAGCCTGAGCTGCACAAAGCCAGGCGAGAACCCCTCTCCCCCACCCTCTAGAGGGAGGTAGAGAGCGACAACTCCCTCCTCTGTGTTACTCTGCGAACCGCTCATATTCCTGCAGGATCAGTGCAGTGGGAAGTTCAGCTCGTGTCCCCAAAATAGGTCAGAATGGACATCAGTTAAAGCCAAGAGCACACTGCACATCAGACCCCAAGTCCCCACGCCCAGTTCCATGCCCACCTTCCTAACCAGGGAGAGACCCTGTGATCAGTTGTCCAGACACGAGGCCCAGAACAGGGACCCGCTCCCATTTGTGTTTCACCAGAGAAACGAAAGCCCCAACCAATGAAATCCCCGTTTCAGTTATTAGTTTATCATCTCTCAGCCCCAAATCCATCCTTCTTTGCTCTGCCTGTGACACTGGAGCTGGACCCCAGCTGGCTGGGGGAATATTCTTTTTTGCAGGCTGGAGGAATATTAGGGTTCCTCAACAGAGGGCAACAGATGGACCACGGGGCCAGGAAGACCCTTCCCTTCCGGGTGCCGGCCCTGCATTGCTGTTGTTCCTCAGTGAAGGGCCTAGACAGCTGCCCCACCCCCCGCCCCAGCGAGCTGCTTCTCCAGCTGGCTGCATGCTCCCTGTCGGGCAGGGTCTCCTGAATAGGTGGGAGTCCTAGCCCTGGTTGGGGGTGACCCCCTCCCAGCCCTTGTCCCCTATGTCCACTCTCCCTCCACCAGACAGTGTCAGGCCCTTTTGCACCTGCTACTGCTGGACCCTCTCCAGTCCTCTTATACCCCTTTTAATAGTTTTGGTTAACAGTTCTTAATATTAAATTTCCCCATTCAGATAATCATGGTGGTCGATTTCTTCCAACTAGATCTTGACCAATATTACCCCTCCCTTTTTTGCTGAGAAATGAAAGTCCAAAATAAACTCCCCTCCTTTAAAGAAATTGAACCCTCAAAGAAATCACAGCCCCCAAACTTCTCCCTTATTGCATATTGGGTGTATGTGGAGTTAGCTGATTATTTAGACCACAGGGATATGAAGACAGAACTGGGCTGTGTCCTTCTGCTGGGGTTCTGGGCTGGGAGCACTGGTGTCTGAGGCTGAAGGTTTGTCACCCTGCCTGTCTAGTGGAGGCTGAGGCACATCAGAGACAAGGTGACACAATGATGGAAACCCGCCATTGTACCATTTCAGTCCATCATTTAGCTGAGGCTCTTTCTTCAACTTCACATTTACGTGAGCCAATAAATTCCTCCCTCCCTCCCTCCCTCCCTTCCTTCCTTCCTTCCATGGTTTTTTTAACTGATATTCACGTAAAATAAAAGTAACCACTTTAAAGTGAGCCATCCAGGGGCATTTAGTGCCTTCACCATGTTGTACAACCACCACCTCTATCTAGTTCCAAAACATTTTCATCGCCCCAGAAGGAAACCTCATACCTGTGAAGCAGTTATTCCCTTCCCCTCCCCACCCAGCCGCTGACAATCGATCAGCTTTCTGTGTCTCTGGATTTGCCTGTTCTGGGTACTTCATGTGAATGGAATCATACAGTATGTGACCTTTTGTGTCTGTATTCTCATCACTTGAAAACTCAGTGTTTTCAAGGTTCATCCATGTCGTAGCATGTATCAGTACCTGATCCTTTTTGTGGCTGAATAACGTCCACTGTATGTATATGTCACATTTCGCTCATTCATTCATCCGTTGATGGACACCTGGGTTGTGTCCACCTTTTGGCTAGTGTGACTAATGCTGCTCTGAACATGTGTGTACATGTATTTGTTTGAACATGTTTATAATTCTCTTGGGTATATGCCTGGGAATGGAATCCTTGGGTCATATGGAAACTCTGTGTTTAACTTTTTGAGGAATTACCAAACTGTTTTCTGACGTGGCATTGGGTTTTCATAGCTTTAAATCAAGAGTCCCAGCAAAAAAAACATATTGTGGCTTTTGGTCTTTATCGTGTCTTAGTCTATTCAAGCTGTCATAGCAAACAAGTCTGTACCACAGGCAGGGTGGCTTATAAACAGCAGAAATTGATTTCTCATAGTCTGGAGGCTGGAAGTCCAAGTGGCAGCATGGTCGGGTGAGGGTCCTCTCCTGGGTCAGCATTTTCTCCCTGCATCCTCACATGGTGTAAGGAGCGAGGGAGCTCTGTGGGGTCCCTTTAATAAGGGCACTAATCCCATCCCTGCAGGCTCCACCCTCATGGCCTCATCACCCCAGAGGCTCCACCTCCTAATACCATCAGCTTGGGGGTTAGAATTTTGACATGTGGATCTCGGGGGGACACAGTCTATAGCAGTCTGGGAGCACTGGGGGGCTGTGGAAGGTTTTTAAGCAGAGAGGTGACAAAATCAGATCTGTGACTTAAACCATGGCTCTGGCTACGCTGTGGTGGGTGGATTCTAGGGAAGAAGCACAGACTCAGGGAGACCGGCGTTGAGGGGAAGGGTTCAGACCATGCAGCCTCAGGGAGGCTAGTGGGCGAGAGAGGAGGGGCGTGTCCCTTTACCCCATTTCTATGCCGGGGGAGAGTAGCCCTCAGATTCCAGAACTGCAGCCACCCTTATGGCT
The DNA here is from genome assembly GCF_011762595.2 of Tursiops truncatus. Lineage (NCBI taxonomy): Eukaryota > Metazoa > Chordata > Mammalia > Artiodactyla > Delphinidae > Tursiops > Tursiops truncatus. Next base: position 155,973,876 of record NC_047035.1, on the reverse strand, counting down.
GAAGACTCCTTACTGGGCGGCAGTTAGAACGGGCAGGCCTTATAGTCAGGCTGTGGCTGGACCACATTCTCACCATTTATCAACTGTGGAGTGATAAATGGGACTTGGGGTCCTTCCTAGCTTCTCTGTGTCTCAGTTTTTGCAGCTAGGAATCGGGGAGAGTAGGAAAATCTGGCCATATACAAGTGAGGTAATGTATGTAAAGTACTCGGCACGATGGAGAAGGCAGAAGGGCCTCCCCGCAAAGATGTCCACGTCCTAATCCCTGGAACCTGTAACTGGGTTGTGTTCTATGGCAGAAGAGGCTTTGCAGGTATCATTAAGGTTATAGACCTTAAGATCGGAAGATTATCCTGGATTATCTGGGTGGGGCCAGTGTAATCACATGAGTCGTGTTATGGGCTGAACTGTGTCCCCCCACCCCCCGCCAAATTCATATGTTGAAGTCCCCAGAATGTGATTGTTTTTGGAAAGAGGGTCTTCAAAGAGGCAACTGAGGTTAACTTAGGTCAGCATGGTGGGCCCTATTACATATGACTGGGGTCCTTATGAGAAGAAGACAGACACAGGGACGACCATGTGAGCCCACAGGAGAAGGCGGCCATCCACAAGCCAAGGAGAGAAGCCTCAGGAGAAACACCTTGCCCACACCTTGATCTGGGACTTCCAGCCTCCAGGACGGGGAGACAATAAGTGTCTGTTGTTTAAGCCCCCCAGGCTTATACTGGGACTTTGGTATAGCAGCCCTAGCAGTCTAATACACCTGTGGTTCCCTTTTTAATTTTGTTTTCAATTTTAAAGGTGAAAAGAAACAAAGGACTCGAATCGACATTGCCAAGGCCCACAGATGGAACTTCATGAGTCAGGTCTTCTCCTCATGTGCGTCACCCACCAGAATCAAAAACACCTTTGCTGGTCCCAGGAGAGATCTCTCTTCCCACCAAGGACAGAGGCCTCCAGCTCAGTTGGACCTCACTAAGGTGGGTCTGCTCTTCTGCTACGCCCCTTGGTGGTCGTGCTGGCAGCTGGAGGTCTGAACACAGGGCCCGGCCGCAGACCACACCGTCCATACAACATTCATCCCAAATGCTCGTGCCGGGGCACCCCCTCCTCTGCCTGCTGAAGCGTCTCCAACAGAGACCCAGTGCCCCACGTCTAGACGTGGCCGCCAGAGGAAGTAGCAGTGATGGGGGTGCCCATGGCCGCAGGCAAAAGGAAGACAGAGGGAACCAGCAGGCTGGGGCATCCTGGCCCAGCTCGCCCACTGGGCAGCGTGAAGGGAGAGGATGCCACCCCGCTTAGAACGGCCATCCTGCTGCTGGTAAACCTGCCCCGTCGGCGCCCTGGAGCCTGGCTGCCTGGTGAGCACCCTGCTGTGGTGGCGGAAGGGAGTCCGGGTGAATGTCCTGTGATATAGGGGAGCGGCATGGAAGCGGGGACTCCAAGGCAAGATACCCCGTCAGCTTAAGCGTCAAAAGTCAGTTAAATGGGATTAATGATAACGCTGCCCTGACCCCTTCGGAGGTTATTATTATGAAAACCATCATTCGTGTCTATGATTATGCCACATCCATTCCAGGTCCTTTTCCCACCGTTTTTCTTAAAGCTCAGGAATCGGTGCTGAATAGGCTGCCGGAACCAGGCAGTATTGAGGATTTCTTCAAAATAATCCACTCAGGCCCCGTTCAGATGTGTTCTGCGTACACAGAGCTCCTCTGGCCTGTGGCACCGCCTAGTGGATGCTTCAGGGGTGGCTGGACGGACCCTCCTGTCCCTCTGACGAGGACACCTGGTCGGGGTTGAGTTTTTGGCTCCGGGGAGGGTTCCTCCCACCCAGGGGGCAGATGTTCTGGCTTTGGAATGGGCAGGTCCTTTAACGTCTTTGACATAAAGTCCCATGATTTTCTTTGGATATCAGTCGTCACCCATTTAACCTGGCAGTGACAAAAATCCCTGGGTCAAATTGGAGAATTTCACAGTTTCATCTACCCAGCTTGGGTTTGTATGAGTTTGCCCTACAAAGGAGAGAAGGTGGAGAGAGGAGGTGAGCAGAAATGCTGCTCCTTCAGCTCTAGATTCCTTCAGAGACGGCAGAGTTAGTGGAAAGTATGCCAGGCATGGTGTGTCTCACTCAGAATCGTGTGAAGTTGCAAGGAACAGAAAGCCAGTGTAAGCGGCTTGAACACGTATGCGTATACTTTTCTCATGTAAGCAGGTGTTCAGAGGTAGGGCTTGCTGCCCCTGGTTCCCTTAATCTGTGATGCTCACCCAAGCCTTTCCTTTGCCTCCTGGTTGCAAGACAGACGCTATAGCTCCAGACATCATGTCTGAAGTCAAGGCAGAAAGAAGGGAGGCGAGGAGTCAAACAAGCCATGTCTATCCCTTTAATAGGAAAAGTAAAGTTTTCCCGGAAATGTTCTCAACCTACTTCCATTTGGATCCACTGGCTAGAGTAGATCATAGGGCCACCCCTAGTTGCAAGAGAAGTTGGGAAGTTGGGGAACAGGATTGTCACGGTTATCTGGTGCTGCGCATGTGGCCACCACAGAAAAGAGGAAGAAGGGAGGATGGAGGGTGTGGAGGCTACGACAGTTGCTTTGTCTGACTTATTGTGCAGTCACATCTCCATGCAGAGGACCTCCAATTGAGATTCATTTACGATGCCATCTTGAGCAAACAGGGTCTTTTTACCAGCTGTCTTACGTAGAAAAGCTGTTTCTACAAGTGATATTATTAACATCCCGGCCGAGCAGCCCTGTGGGTTGACCTTCACTTGCCGGTTGAGAGGAGACTGCTGAGTCCTGCATATTTACCAGCTGTTCCGTCGAAAACGGTTGCATATTTGGAAAGGAAATGAAGCAGATTGGTCCGAGGTTTCAGGATGAAGTTAAAAGTATGAAGGAGGGGGCTTCCCTGGCGGCACAGTGGTTGAGAGTCCGCCTGCCAATGCAGGGGACGCGGGTTCGTGTCCCGGTCTGGGAAGATCCCACATGCCGCGGAGTGGCTGGGCCCGTGAGCCATGGCCGCTGAGCCTGCGCGTCCAGAGCCTGTGCTCCGCAACGGGAGAGGCCACAGCAGTGAGAGGCCCGCGTACTGCAAAAAAAAAAAAAAAAAAGGTATGAAGGAGGGACGTCCTTCTTGAACAAAGAAAATCTCTTCAATCCTAGTGAAGCAATGGTTTGTGAGAAGACCTTACAGAGCCAAGGCCGAGTGGCGGTTGCCCTTGGAAACCAAGCGAACTTTCTTCCTGATTGGGTAGCTGGTCATGAAGAGGGTTATGGCAGCCTGGCCTGGCTGCCATGCTTTTTTTTTTTTTTAATTCTTTTTTATTGAAATATAGTTGATTTACAGTGTTGTGTTAGTTTCTGGCATACAGCAAAGTGATTCAGCTATACATGTATATATTTTTTCATATTCTTTTCCATTATGGCTTATTATAAGACATTGAATATAGTTCCCTGTGCTGTACAGTAGGGCCTTGTTCTGGCTGCCATACTTTCACGGAGATTTTTTTTTTTTAATTACGTAAATGGAGAGAAAACAAAGGATAGAGGATAAAAGCCCATAACAGAGGGACTGTTGGTTTTCTCTCAGGAAAGAGACTTCAAAAACCTCCAGCAAAGCTTTGCTAATTATTACTTAGGCAGCCAAAGGGAGGCCTCTCTCCCGTAAGGCTAATGAGAGATCTGATACAAAGTGAGTGTTGCTCCTGAGATTCCTAATTCTGCACAAAATCAGAGAGTTTTTCAACCCAAGACAAGGTTAGGTGGTAGTTTACGAGAGGTTGAGTTCTTAGTGAGTTGACACCACGTTGTTCTTATAAGTGAAACTTACCCTGTTTTTTTTTTTAATAAATTTATTTATTTTGTTTATTTATTTTTGGCTGCGTTGGGTCTTTGTTGCTGCACGTGGGCTTTCTCTACTAGTGGCAAGCGGGGGCTTCTCTTCATTGTGGTGTGCGGGCTTCTCATTGTGGTGGCTTCTCTTGTTGTGGAGCATGGGCTCTAGGTGTGTGGGCTTCAGTAGTTGTGGCACGTGAGCTCAGTAGTTGTGGCTCGCGGGCTCTAGAGCACAGGCTCAGTAGTTGTGGTGCACAGGCTTAGTTGCTCCACGGCATGTGGGATCTTCCTGGGCCAGGGCTTGGACCCGTGTCCCCTGCCTTGGCAGGCGGATTCTTAACTGCTGCGCCACCAGGGAAGCCCAAAATTTACACTGTTTTAAATAATATATATTTTTATTTATTTATATTTACAAAAACACCTCTGGTCTGGCTCATAGGTTTCCTAATTCTCTCAGCTTTCCTGGCTGGAGGGGAGCATTCCCTCCGACCCCCCAGGCCACCTGGCGGCCACGACGGGTACCGCAGTGTCCAGAGGGGACTCGTTTGTCCCCTAGGGGTGTCCATGCCAAATCCAGTTCCTTTTTAGTGATAGAAAAGACACATGGACTGATTCGCGTCTCAGATGCTGATTTTTTTTTCGGATTGCATCCTCCTGTCTTTGGGTGTGTGTGTGCGTACGTGCGTGTGTGTGTGTGTCTTATGCTATTATGATTTTTATTATGGTAAAAAACACATAACATAAAATTTACCATCTTTACCATTTTCAACAGTACCATTTATAGTAATACTGAGTATATTCCCATTACTGTGAAACAGATCTCCAAAACTTTTCACCTTGTAGCACTGACACTGTATACCCATTAAGCTTCCACTCTCTGTGATTTCCTCCCTCATCGTCTTTCAGCAGGGGGAGTTTAAGCCTCTGTCACCTGACGGCTGAGGACCCGGGGCTTCAGTGGAAAGCTGGCAGCTTGTCGCCTGTGAAGCACCCTCTTCACCTCGGATGAGAGCGGGGGTGGGGAATGGAGCTGAAGAAGGTAAAGTGGTTTCCCAACATGGGGCTTGTGGACCAACACGGAAAGGGTGGTGCTGAGCTGGCAGCTTGCGAGACGGCCGTGGGGCAAACGACCTGGGTTCCTTCTCGTGGTCCCGCTCCCTGGAGAGGCGGGGGTGGGGTGGGGGGTGCGTAATCACGTGAGGCGTTCGCAAAGGAAAGAGAGGCTGGTCAGGCCAGCGATCGGTTCAAGGCAGTGGAGCTGAACTGAATCTGTGTCTCTTATGTCGAATTTGCCTTATGTTGGTACACGGAGAAGACTGTATTTTCCTACTGGTTAATGTGAATTAAAGTCGTATTTGCTTCCTTTGACGGAATCATCCCAAAGTGATGGGAAGCGGTCTCCCCGTGCTCGCTGCCCGCTGGTGGCCTCACTGCTGCTTGGGCTCAGCAGGGCCCTTATCTGCGGGGAGGAGATCTGTGATCACAGGTTCCTGTCCATTCCCTGCCATCCCCAGCCACAGGGTAGGACGTCTGTGTGTATATGTGTGTGTGTGAAGATATAGTCTGTTTACATATAAAATGTGCTTCTATTTATAAACTGGAACGATAAACCGAAGACTGCAGGGCTGCAGGACAGGGAGAGATGCTTGGCTTGTCCGTCAGGACTGCCCGTGGGCCTGGGTGCGAGGAGTCCCTGCCCGGGCCTGGGGGGTGAGGACCCCGTGGGCTGAGTTACGGGGAGCCAACACCCTCCTTTCTAGATCACAGGACTCTGGAACTCCCTACCCACGTGGCCCCAAGCCCACTTCGAGGGCCCCGTCTCAGGGTTCATCCTCCTGAAGGCTGACTAGGGCTGGCGTGTCCACATGTGTGTGTGCAAGGCCCCCTGAGCTATGGGGAAGCGGGGGTGGGGGGAATGGGACCAGGAGGGGCAGTGAGCGGCAGGCTGTCCTGTGCCGCCACGTTCCAGTGTGGAGCTCTAAGTAGCCAGGAATTCTACCTGGAAATTGGCCTCCATGTCTGTGAGGAAGTGCTTCTCTGAGAAGAGGATGGGACATATTCTATTTAAGAATTTGTTGGCTTGATTTATTACTTTAAAATACATGTCCACATAGAATGCGGGCCTCTGTCTGTAACCTTGTCCCAGGACCGACACATGTTAAGGTCAGTCTACTAATAAATTCAGCTTGTTTTGTATATTTACCTTGGGAATCATGAAAATATTTTACATACCGATGGCAAAAAATTAAATTTCAAGGTATGCTTCCTAAGTGTTGAGAGCAAAATGAAACAACTGAGCAGAACTGGGTCTTGAACCACTGGCGTAACTATCTAGAAAGGAACTCTTTCAGGTGACTATAAAATGCAATCATTTGACTCTACGTCCCTGGTCGGGTCGTATTCTGAGGAAAAAAGAACTGTAAAACATTTTTAAAAACTAAGGCTACCCTGGTGGCGTAGTGGTTGAGAATCCACCTGCCAATTCAGGGGACACGGGTTCGAGCCCTGGTCCAGGAAGATCCCACATGCTATAGAGCAACTAAGCCCGTGTGCCACAACTACTGAGCCTGCACTCTAGAGCCCGCAAGCCACAACTACTGAGCCCGCGTGCCACAACTACTGAAGCCCGCGTGCCTAGAGCCCACGCTCTGCAACGAGAGAAGCCACCGCAATGAGAAGCCCGCGTTTCACAAGAAAGAGGAGTCCCCGCTCACCACAACTAGAGAAAGCCCACGCGCAGCAACAGACCCAACGTGGCCAAAAATAAAAACAATAAATAAATTTATTAAAAAAAAAACACTGTATTCAGTGACTCCTGTTTGTGGTGGTGTTAGGCATTTTTATTCTGGAGCGGTTGTGTGCACGTTGTGGAATAAAGCACAGCAGTTCTTTGGTTGGCATTTTTGAGGACCGGAATATGCGGCATAAAGGAAGAAGTACAGATGTACCATTAATGAGTTAAGTAAAAATCCCATAGTCCTGAATCTGAATTGAAAATTTTAGTATGAACTCATATATCATGAACACGAAATTCAAAGTATTTCATGGTTTTGTCCAATAAAGATGTTTGAAAGCAGTGAACACCCCCAGAACACAAATCAGAGTATCTGAATATCTAAAACCAGTTCCTGCCAAAAGGAACCAGAGCTGATTCCAAGTTTGGGAGGCTTATTCCAAGATGAGCTCAGACTATCTAATTTACCGGAAAGTAAGGAGGTTATATCAAAGATGCTGACATCATGCCAAAGGAGCTGAAGGCCCCCACTGCTGCAGGTTGGGGATCTGAGGGCTATTTTAGGGAACGAACCATAATAAATTGCCCCAGACTTAGTAAGCTTTCAGTCTATTTGCTTCTGGTTCATTCCATGGACAAAATAATCTACTCAAAAAATCTCTTTGGGATGCAGACCTTAAGCCTGCTCCTAGGTCTTTTTCTGTTTAAGGGTTTACACTGCCAACCTCCTCTTCCTCATTTTAACAGGGGCTTTCTTGAAGCCACCTGAAATGTTTGAGTGGAAAGCAACATCCCTAATCTGACTGTTGCTTCTAGCCTGGATCCTGTTGTCCGGTTGAAAAGTCTCCACAGGAGGCCTTTGAGAAAGGCTCTGAGCTTGTGCCAGGAGACTCTACTGTTGGTGACAGAAGCAGCTGGCTTTTCCAGCCACTTGGTCAATTTCGATTGCAGGCCACAGGCAGAGTGGCCTTTCTGTCGCAGAGCTGCCTCCCTCCATCTTTGCTTGCAAACACACCTGACTTTATGTCTCTCTTGTGGTCCCTTGTTAAAGGTATCAAGGAACAGCCAGACGATCCATGTTGTGAATGTTCTAAAAGTATTTTTGCTAGAGACACAGGCTCTTTATGTACCTGATCTGCTTCCAAGTTACTGAAGGCAACTGATTTGCCAAATATCTTGCCACATAACAGGGATCACCTGCTTTCCAGCCTGCTGTGTGACTTCCTTACTGTCCGCCACCCCTCTGCTAAGACAATGCTGTATCATTTAGTTTTCATTGTGGCAGCCCCTCCCTTCCAACACCAATTTCAGGACCAATTAGGATACAGGACAGCCGCTGTAGCAGAAGATCCCAGAAGACAGGTGCTCAAAGAAGCTGAAATCATATCTCCTTCTCCGTAGAAGCTGGGAAGCGGTCCAGGGATACTGCAGCTCTGCTCTTCAAGGTCACCAGGGATAGCGGGTCCTCACCTGTTTTTGCGCATCTCATCCCTGAGGTTGTTTCCTCTGACTGTGGCGTTGAATTTGAATCATTCCATCGTATCTGCATTTTAGTCCATTCAAGGCAGAATAAGAGGAAATGGAGTGCAAAGAATTTCCTTATAAAAGCAACCTGTAACTTGCACAAATCACTCCTGCCCACAGTTCATTGGCCAAAATTTAGCCATATAGTCACCCCTGAATGCAAAAGAGTCTGGGAAATGTAATTTCTAACTAGGATGCCACGTGCCTGGCTGGAATTCAAGGGGTTCTATGACTACAAGGAAGAAGGGGGAAATAGATACTGGGGTACAATTAACCGTCTCTGCCACACCCAGCCTGTCCTTGGGAGTAGAGCTCACCCCAGGGTACTTTTCCTTAAATCTCTGCTGTCTAGGAAATAGCCATTTTCTGTCCCTCAGAATCCCAACACGCAGCTCGTGATTTAGGTCAGACCATTCGTGAGGTGTTGGTTGGAGTGATGACCCTTCTTCTGGGTGGCTGATCTGATGCAGACCCTCAACTGCCCTGACATGAGATAGTAGCAGACAACTACTACTTACTGAACAGCCACTTTGCAATGGTTATTCTTTTAAGTGATTCACATGCATTACCTCATTTCATCTTCACCAAACCCTACGAGACAGGTATTAAAACGCCTGTGTCCTGTGTTAGGAGACTGCGCCCAGGACTGTGATTGCAAGAACTTCTCACCAACCTTCTCACCCCTGCTAGGTGTGCAGCCTGGTCTCCTTCAAGGAGAGGAAGAGCTGGCTGGTCCTGATGCAACAAGGACACCCAGGAGCAGGCTAAGTAACTCTTTATTTTTATTTGTATTCATACAAGAATGTTTATTATGGCATTGTTCATAGTGACAAAAAATGAGAAGCAAAGTGAACGTTCATGAATGGTTGTATAAATTACCCCCCCACACACTACTAAACGTGATATAGCCATTAAATATATAGAACTCATAGAGCAGTATGGATTTGGAGGACTCTTCAAAAGTAGCAAAGGGACTTCCCTAGTAGTCCAGTGGGTAAGATTCCATGCTCCCAATGCAGGGGACCGGGTTCGATCCCTGGTCAGGGAAATAGATCCCGCATGCGTGCCGCAACTAAGAGTTTGCATGCCACAACTAAAGATCCCACATGCTGCAACTAAGACCTGGCACAGCCAAAGTAAATAAATAAATAAACAAACAAATATTTTTGTAAAAAGAGTAGCAAAAGCAACATGTAAGAAATATGTAAGAGATAATGTAATCTCATTTTTAAATATGGGGAAATTGGGCTGTTAATGTGGACTGTTGGGATGGGAGGGTCTCATGGGGGAGGAGAAGAAGCAGAAAGCAGAGATCACAGGGGCTTAAGTAACTTTAATTAACTTGGACTCTGCTGTAGGGTCAGCATGTCTTGGAAACTAGAGATCTCCAAAGTGGGGACCATGCATCTCGGGTGGGGTATGGCGTCAGGATGACTCACTGGAATGCAGGAGGATAATTTTAGAACTTTGCTCTGTACTTATTTTTGTCTAATCCCCTAACATTTCTACTGGGTGTATGCTTTATGAGGTGCACACTGTGATTGGAACAGTAGTAAATATAGTTAATTGATAAATAAATACGCAACATGAAGTGCTTATGAGACATTGGAATATGATGAGGTGCAAAGCTTGGGGACCACTGCTGCTCCCACAGCCCTCACAGCCCGCTACACCCACAGCAGAGGGAGGACTCAAGGGATGTGGACATTCAGTGGAAACAGCACTTTTTTCACAGGAGCAGGGGGAGAGTCTGCCTGACATGCAGCAGTAGCGGGGAGGGCATGCTGCTTGACTCTTCCAGGTGGCCAGGCTGTCTCACAACCAATGATGAACCCACGCAGAGCTCACAGAAGACGGAAACCATTTCTCCGGGCTCTCCTGGGGCCTCCTCCCCTGTGTGCAAAACGTGCCTCCCCAGGATCCTTCTCGATCCTTCCGTCCATCTCCTGGAAGTTCCAGCCCTGGCCTCATGCTACTTTTGTAGACTAGCCAGTGAGTCCCATGTGCCTGGACCTCGGATTCTCCTGATGAAAACACCAGCAAACTCCTTCGCTGGGCTCATTGTAGTGCCACCCATGGGGCTGTCGTGAAGATTAATGACTTGGTTCTCATGACGGGCTTTTAGTAATGTCACCGTCACTATTCTCTGGCTGCCTGTTCTGGGACCTGGTAGCCCTCTTAGGGCTCCTGGGTAAACGTTTGCCATTTGAGTAAATACATCCTTCACTCCATCCTTTCCTGCTGCCCAACTTCTAATGAAAACACTTCAAAAACAAGGCCTAAAGCACTATCCTCGCCGGATGTTTCCATCTGGGTCTGGTTAGGAGGCAGAAACCACACAATAATTTGAACAAGGGAAGTTAACTCTAAGGGATTATTCCACAGTGATAGGAAAGTGGCTATAAAGATGGAAAGAGAACTCTAAGGGGTGCCCTAGGGCAGGGAGACAGCCAAGAAAGGGCAGACTTGGAAGGGGGTTCACCATGGTCGAAGCAGGTGTGGTTGGGGGTCACTGGCTGGGACAGAAGTCCACTGGTGGCCTTGGCCAGAGCTGGCCCATGTCCCTGGGCAGCAGGAACCTGTGTCTAGAGCACAGGCGAGGGGGGCTTGTAGGTGGGTGCACAGAGGGTTCAAGGCACTGCTGCCCACGTGAGGCTGGGGGAGAACAGCAGTGTCCCCACTGCAGCTGGGTGGTCACCAGCCTGGGCCAAGGCTGCCTGTGTGCTAGGGCAGAGCACCACCGGGCACTCATGCACGTGTGCGTGCATACACACAACTGACAGTGCAATAGAAATGAAAAAGAGCAAACCCCTCACCCTGAAATGTGGGAAGAGAACCTGGCCTTTTCCTGCAATGTCCCTCTCACGCTGTCTTCTGACAAAGTTTTTTTCCTGCAGTGTCCCTCTCACGCTGTCTTCTGACAAAGTTTAGCATTGCTCTTACAGTAAAGTAGAAATGCTGAGAGTACACACAGCCCCTTATCACAGAGCAGGTACTGAAGGGTGAATTTGGATCCAATAGGCAAACAATTGCTATCTGGCACACTGGGTAAAAATCATGGTATTTATCTGCAAGATAGAATTATATGAAGACATTAAAAATTATGTTTTAGAAGACTATTTAATGCCCTGAGAAAATTCTCATGATATACTAAGTGAAAAAGCAGATTACAAAAGCAATCAATACAGTGTAATCCTAATTTTTAAAAAAAGAGCAAGAAAAAGAGTGAAGATCTTCATTTAAAAAAAGATTCCTGAATGTCTTCTCCTTTTTCCACTGCCTGTCAACCCCCTCCCATCCTTCCCCATGTTTTGGTGAGAGTGAGAAAGTGAGTCAGAGGTCAGGCAGTGTATTAGAGAACCAATGATTTTAATTCCCTTCCGGTCATCTGCCTCACCCCTTGCCCAGGAGGAGCTGGGGAAATGTGCAGGGAAAGTATTATGTTACACAGAATCTCAGCCACTTTCCCTCTCCTTTTTGCTTTCAGAATTCCCCCAGTGATGTTGGACTGGCCCCTCCTCAGGCCCAGGAGAACTGGAAAGGATTGGACCCCGGCTTCAGGAAAGGGTGTGAGAAAAGATGGTTCCCTTTATCCCGCAGACCAGCAAGGATCAGTGGTCTCATGAAGAAAGGTGGTCCATGGCTGACGGTGCTGGGTAAACCATGCTTAACGTATTTTGCGACAGGGTTTCTCAGGGTCTGTGTGTGCCCTAGAATCTCTAGCTGGTCAGCAGCAGGTCCCAGCTTTTATTTTAATTCGTGTGTGTGTTTTGTGGAACACAGTTTGGAAAATGCTGCTATAGAAATATATTTAAGATGTCCACAAACATTTTTAAAGCTTTAAATACCAAAATGCCCCTGATCTCACAGCATCTTTTCTTATCCTGGTGATTGATTTTGTTACAAATGAAAGTGTGTCCTCATAAAAATATAACTGCCTACATATACATGCACATAATGTACACACAGAAATGCACATAATATGTATACATATAATGCACATATGTATATGTACATATACACGCATACAGTATGCACTCATATACACACCTACACATACATGCGCACTTACACATAATATGCACATACATACACATAATATACACACATAACACATATACATGCACGTAATATACATGCACTTACACATGCATATGCATGTAGACATACACATATAGATACATATATACGCATAATGTGTACACATATATACACACATACTACGCATACACATACGTATACCCATACATCTATGTAGACACATGCATACACATATACAAATAATACACACATATATGTGCATAATATACACACACTTAACATATATACATGCACATAACACATTTATAGACACACACATGCACACATGTACATGCATATGCCTACACATATACACTACATGCAACATATATACATGTATATAATATACATACACATGCATAATGTACGTGCATACACACACATATACATGCGTACACATGCACACACACACACACACACACATTGACAGAGGTCCAAGCAGCTCTCATCTCTTAAGGATGAAATTATGGGCAATTTATTTCATCAGTGTGCTTTTCTGTCATCTCCAAAATTCTTGTGGTTAGTTGTTCCTCTTGTATTAAGGCAGAAACACCCGTGAACAGCCTTCTATTGTGTTTTTACTCTGGTGTTACAACCACTCAGAAGGAGAGCTTGGCTCACACCCCATCAAGGTGACTGCACAGAGGGTGTCTCTCCCATCACATTTCCCGATGCAGCAGCGACATTGCAGATGTCAGTGGGGGCAGGTCCTCTGACCTGCTAATGGGCTGTGTCCGATTCTGCAGGGCTTGCTTGCCTTGCAAGGGTCACTCTGTTGTTTTCTCAGCTGCTGGAGCCTGACCCTCTCTGACAATTATTACTTCATGTCAAAAGACTTCCGGGCAAGCTGTCTGGATCTGCCAGGAGAGACGGAGCTGCCCCCATCAAACTCTGGGCTGCCAGGCTCAGACGGAGGGTGAAAGGTTCTGGAGTTTTCTGTGGAAAGACACCTTGGCCCCGCTCCTGTGCCCCCCCACCCCTGCCCTCCCTAGTAACCCCTCACCAGCCTTCAGCTTCCCTCCAAGCTGGAGCAGAGACCTTAGGCAGTGGCACCATCACGGGGCCAGGGTCTGTGCTGTGAGAAAGTGACAAGAAAGATGGCCCTGGGCTGCTGGCTGACCATCTTCAGGATGGATGAGCTGAGTCTCCTGGAATTTGTTCCAAGAGAAAGTGGAGAGGGCTTCTCTCTCCCTGTAATAACGACCCACTTCAATCCCCAGGTTTCCTGCAGGCGTAACGCAGGAGGGAGCGAGGCCCGTGTTCACAGCCTCCATCATCTCTCACCGGCTCTTGTTTACAAAGTGCCAACCCAGGCTGCATGCTGCTCTGGGCCTTCCTGGAAGGGGTCATTCATCTGGGAGGAAAGTAGGGGTCCCTGAGAATGATGAAGGGCGATGGAGGGCGGACACCAGGGCCTCCTACCTCTGTGTTTCCCAGAAGAAGGTCACAAGATGGCAGGGACCAGCCTGGGTCCAGGGAGCACCTCCTCAGGCAGAAGCTGGTGGAACTTCGGGTTCTGACTCCCAAGTTCAATGGCACCAGCGACATGTAGCTCTAACTTGTGACTTCTCCTGCCTCTCTCTGTGTGTGCCCATGGGGGTGGCCTGAGGAAATGCCACTGCTTCCTGGCAGTGCTGAGAGCTGCCCTCTGTTTACATGGATGAATCTAGAATGAAGATGGCTAATCACAACAATGGCTAATACTTTTGGAAGGCTTACCGTGTGCCGGAAAGAAGTGCTTGTAATGGATTATTTCACTTAAAGCAGTCTTTCAACACGTATCCTGTGTGCCGGCAAGGTTCTAGGCACTGCAATGCAGCAGGATGAAAGAGACAAAATCCCACGGATGAACAACATGTGGTCCGTACACACGACGGGACAGTATTCAGCCTTAGAGGAAGGGAATCCAGCCACGTGCTACAACATAGATGAACCTTGAGGACGTTGTGAAGGAAATAAGCCAGATACAAAAGGACAGATACTGCAGGATTCCACTTACATGAGGTACCTGGAGTAGTCAAGTGCATGGGGATAGGAAGCAGAATGGTGGCTGCCGGGGGCTGGTGGGAGTGGGGAGAATGGGGAGTTGTTGTTTAATGGTGTTGACCTGAAACAAATAGACAGCCAGATATTTCTCCAGCAAAGAGGGTTTATTCAGAATCAGCAGAGAACTGCAATTCGGAGTCTGTGACAATGGTGAACACATACAAGTCCCCGCCTGGCAAGGGAAGGAGAACCCTTTTACAGGGGGGATTGCCTGGGGTTTTAAGAACGTGGCCGCACAACCCCTCTTCCCTGGGCTTTTAAAAAAAGTTCCTCAGGTCATTGTCTCGGGCAGCTGGGGCTGAGAATCACTAATTCACAGCCTTGAGTGCACATTTAATCAACCGGGAGCTTTAAAAAAAATACTGGTGTCTGGGTCCCATCCTGAGGTTCTGATGTCATTGTTTGAGTGCCTTGGGCTACAGCGCTTCTGAAAGCTCCCAGGGTGGTCTACTTTACATCCTTGACTGTGAGCCAGACTGGCAGCTCTGAGTCTGGCAACCGTCTGCCATGGCCAAAGCCCCCATGAAGCACTGTGCCTAGGACCCGTGACACTCTCAGGGGCCCGCGACTTTTAGTTTTCATTTCTTTTAAAATCAGAAGCAAAAAGATGAACTTTTAGGTTGAAGAAAATGTTGTCATATATATTATTAATATATTCACCTTTGTACCAACAGAGCCATAAAATGGAATTTTTAAGATTTTTTTGTTGTTGAGGAAGAGCCCACGAAAGTCATGGTGCTGCCCCAATGTCCGCTTTGCTCTTGGCAGCCCCAGGGCCCTGTCCAGAGCTTTGAACCCAGTGGGCGCTGAGTGAATGAGGGAGGAGACTCAAAGGATTAAACAGCTACAAGGAAAATGAAATGCATTACGAGGGGGATGGATGCTCGTGGGACATTCCATGGAACTCATCCCACTGGCAGAGCTTGAAAGATGTGGAGAGATCAGGCTGGAAAAAAAATAAGGAAAGTGAGGTTGAGGAGAAAACTGCCTGAGGATAATGCAAAGGACATCTGGCAGGACCAGGGGCATCTCTCTGTCTCCCTGTCTCTGTAAGTCTCTGTCTATCTCTGTCCCTCCAGTCTCTTCCCTTTCTTTCTCCACAAGAGCTGCAAGCCTTATTCAATTTGAAGCAGAAGAATTTGAGATGGATGTCTGGGGAGACTTCTAGAACCTACAAATTATCCTACACAAGACAGGATTATTTGCAAGCAGAGCAGCGACCAGGGTGCGGCAGGTTAGGTAGTCACCCAAGCTGCCCACCTGGGGGTTTTGCCCCGTGAGTTGGGCCCCCGGGATGCCTCACTGCCTCATCCCAGTCACTGCGCTTCTTCCAGGGGTCAGTGTGGCCTGTCCTCGTCGGGGGATGTTTGAGGAGGCAGGTGACTCTTTCTGGGGCTCTCTGAGCTCACCCTGGGCTGGAAGCAGGGAACGGGTGTGATCATTTGTGAGGTCCATTCCCCAGGATAAGGGCAGCTTTCTCGAGCAGACAGATAAGGGACCTGGCCTTTGGCTCATCTAGAAACAATTGAGGGACTTCCCTGGCGGTCCAGTGGTTAAGACTTTTCCTTCCAGTGCAGGGGGTGCCGGTTCGATCCCTGGTCGGGGAGCTAAGATCCCACATGCCTCGTGGCCAAAAACATAAAACAGAAGCAATGTTGTAACAGATTCAGTAAAAACTTTGAAAATGGTCTTTGGACCAAAAATGGTCCACATCAAAAAAAAATCTTAAAAAAACCAATTGAAATAAAACAGCAAGCTGGCAATAAAGAGTTTCCTGGGACCCCAGCGGGAGTGCCCTGTGCTGACCATTCTGAGCTTGGATTTCCAGCTTCCAGTGGAGAGAGGCGCTCTAAGAATTCTGTGGTCAGAGCCTCCAGGAGGCCTGGCCCGGGGCACCTGCCTCTTGTAGGTAGGTCGGGTGCCTGGGTTGAGAAACCCACTTAAGGCAAGCCATGGAAGGAGAGCCTGCACACATGACCTGTTCCAGAAAGATGCACGAGAACACAGTCTATTCATATGTTAGGAATAGAGAGTGGCTCATAGGGTGTTTTGTAAAGGCTCGTGCACCAGTGTCCGTCTCAATCAGGCTGACCCGTGGAGGGTGGGCAGAGGGTGGGCCAGGGCAGACCTCCCTTAATGAATGTCCTGCAGGCCTGGGGCAGAGCCCACGTTGTCACACCCCCAGATGCCGCTCCTGTGGCAGGCCTGCGAAGGAAGTGGGCCTGGAATTTTCAAGCCTCTGCTGGAACACAGCCTGGAGCTTTGTGCAGCGCTGTGAAATGTTACTGTGTGATGGCCCTTGGTGGTTACCAAGCTGCTTCACTCTCTGGAAGCCCGCCTTCCTGCTCTCCACGCCCACGAGCACTGGAAGTGGGTTGAGGGCAGGGCAGGGCCACACATCCTCTGGTCCTGAAGAGCCTTTCCCCCAGCGTGGCTACCTTTAACCAGTGAGCATCTGCAGACCCAGAAGCCTGCCTCTGCTGGGATGTCCCCAAGCGCCCCACCCCTTTCGGGGGAAGTGACACCACACCTTTAACACGCCATTAAACAACCTGAGATTCCATTTTCACTCCCCTGTGGAAAGAGCCCAGCCTCTCCCCGCTCAGTCCAAAGGCCACTTTCCTCTGGAATAATTGGGGGTTGTCTCACTTCTGCCCCAGAGATGGCCACATGCCAGCCTGTTTTCTGACAGCCCTGGACACAGAGCTGCCAGCCTGGGGATTCTGCCCACTTCCTTCATCCCCTGGGGAACATCAGCCCAGGCGTCTTCCTGACAGTTCGGGACAGCAGGGGTGGGTTCATGACAGCTGACAGGCGACCACTGAACATGTGGCCCTTTCTGTCCCAAGGGACCCCCCCTCCACAGCCAGGCCTTCCAGGAACCTCCTCACTGGCCACTTTCTTCTTGGGGTGCTGGCCAGCCCCTCCCTTCATCACAGGGCTCCCCCTGCCCCTCCAGCCCTCCAGGGAAATTCTGGTTTTATTGCTTAAATTACTGTTGCTTTTTTATGCTGAGGTTTGAACCCTGCTTTGGCTAAACCCCTTTTATCTGGGCAACACCTTTTGAGGGAAGGGGCAGGCGTTTCTTTTAAACCCAGAAGACCCAGGAAAGCCCATGTAGGGCTTCTGCACCCACCCTGGAGCTCCATTTTGTCTCTCACCTGGAACACGCTTTCTTCTTTCATTCTTCACAGCAGCGACTCCGTCCTGGGACAGACTCTGGGGTCCAGGAAGGGCCTGTAGGTGGATACTGCGTGTCACAGCTACCTCTCCGGGTTTTGTGATGCCTTGGCACGATTGGCCAAGTCGATGGGTGGGGTCATCCTGTCTTGGGGTGAGAGGCCATCTTGCTAAGTGTTCTTACTCGCTGCTTCTCCAGAGGCTGGTTCTTCCACTGAAAAATTCTACGCTGAGTTCATCTTTGGTTTCAGATCTGGCTGCCAGATTTGGACAGGGCAGCTTTCTCTGGTCATT
Source organism: Tursiops truncatus (assembly GCF_011762595.2). Taxonomy (NCBI): domain Eukaryota; kingdom Metazoa; phylum Chordata; class Mammalia; order Artiodactyla; family Delphinidae; genus Tursiops; species Tursiops truncatus. The sequence goes on along the minus strand of NC_047035.1, from coordinate 155,956,179 downwards.
TATGGCTCTTCTCCTTGCTCCGGATGGAGTCATAGCTGGTTTGGAAAAGTGAGACCCCCAAGGAGGCCATTACTGGGTCTCTGTTAAAATCAGGGCCCTCCCATGTTCCAGCTGAAATCTGAGGGCAGGCCAGAGCCTCAGGGACTCCCAGTGATTCTGAGTCAGAGAGGACAACAGGGAGCCTGGCTTCCTGCAGGGTGTTGATCACACGCACACGTATACACATGCACACGCATGTGTGCACACATGCACTTACACATGTGCACACACATGAATGTGCTAACAAATGCATGCAAGCACGCACACGTGCACACCCATGTATTCACGCACAAGCACACCCTTAAATGGTCCTGCACGCTTACGGTCCCACACCTAGTTGGGGTGCCCAGGGACCTGTGTACACACCAGTCCAGCTTCAGAAACAGCTGTTCTTGAAGTGTATTCTGTCCTAACTTGTAGGTGGCAGGTGCAAATGGCTACGGAAGACTGTAGCCTCCCAACTTGCTTTTGTGGGCAGGCAGACAAGCTTTTGTGGGATGAGAAGAGTATGAGGTCTGAAGGGTTTGGGGAAACAGAAGGACCTGAGTTGGGTCTTCACAGACAGGTAGGGTTTGAATAAGCAGAAGCACGTGGGGCATTTAAGACTGGGGAGTCTGTGTAAATAAAGATTGGTGTGGGAGCTAGTAGCTTGGGTGAGAGCACGCTGGCGGGACTGGAGTGGAGGTGGGTGGAGAGAACAGGCATCGAGGGTCAGAGGAAAGGGAGCTTGGAAGTCTGCATGATGGAAGGGGCACTAGGAACCACTAACGTTTCTCAAGAAGAACAAGAAGAAAAGGAAGGAATGTTGACCCGTACTTACTCTTCGCAGAATTCTAAACCAGGTGCTTTACACTTATTTAGTCCTTACCATAATCCTGTAAGGTAAGGTATTATTATTCCTATTTTTACAATTGAGGCAGTTGAGGCTCAGAAGATGATGTAACCAACCAGGGCTGCCTATCTTGTAATTGATGTGGCCAACTTTCAAACCCAGTTCTCCCGAATTCCAAAGGTCCTGTTTGTTGCCTGTATCACACTGTCTCCCAAGAAGAGAAACAGGACTAAAATTAATTTGAGGAAAGATTAATCTAGCTGCAGTGAAGACACAGACAGATTGGAGGTGGGGGTCAGGGGACCTGCTATTGAAATAAACAAGAGTGAGATGAATGTACAAGATGAGCCTGGACCATCCTGTCAGTCCGGAAAGCATGGAAACTATCAGAGTGCACGCAGGAGCGAAAGTCCTAGTAGCCAAAGATGAGGCAATTCAGACATCAGTTACAGTGATAACTGCAAGGGATTGATTGCAATGGATTAAAATACATCAGATATGTTGAAATCGAAGCCTTTATAGCAATGCTAAAAATCAAGCGCTCCTTGGTCACTTTTGGAGAAGGTTAGGGAAGCAATTCAATCTTTGGGAAACTGGTATAAGAAGGGAAAAATCAAGCATTCATTTTGTTTTTCCATGAAGTTTCTCCTTTTTCGAAGCATTCTAGCCAATAAATGCAGGAGTTACAGAATTAGAGCATCACCACGTGACCACCTCTAAGTAATGAACGGATCTGGCGTCAGTGTCTGTTAACATCAAGAACGAACTGACCAGATTCTGTGCACCAGCTGATGGAAGGAACACCACTGCCTTTGAAGTTTTTGCCAAAAATAATCACTGAGTCTTTAGGTCTAAATATCCATTTACAGAAAAGTCAAGGGACAGAGGAACATAGCAAATGAAATCTTGGGGATGCAGGCTGAAAAATCCTGACTGTGGGATTGCTGACTGGATATTGGATAATATTCGGAAATTGATATTTTTTAAAGGAACGAGAATGGTCTTGCGGATGTGCTGAGAAAACTCTGATTTTGGGGGGATAATTTCTGTAATAATTACAGATGAAATGGTATGTTGTCTGGGGTGCAGGTTGGGGAAATGGAGCAGGATTATGGATGAAACATGACTGGCCATAAGGTGAAAACTGTTGAATTTAGGTGACAGAGGTGCATTAATTTCTCTTCTCTACTTTTATACATGTTTAAAAATGTGCTTCAAGTAGGATGGTAATTTTGGTGCAGTGAGGGTGTAACAGTGGTGCAGGAACAAAGCATTTTTGGAAGGGAAAGATGGGTGAATTGGAGCTGGATTGGGGCAGGAAGGAGTGGGAGGCACGTGTGGAAGCTAAGCCTCTGACACCCCATCAGCGCGCAGCCGGGAACGTGGCCTGGCGTGACCCAGGCTCCCGGGAGCCAGGCCCTGACCGCAGACAAGCTCCTCTGCCTTGGGGAGCTGAGAAGTGTTCCCAGCCCAGCTAGGAGGACTATCTGTCAGTTCTTTTTTTTTTTGCGGTACGCGGGCCTCTCACTGCTGTGGCCTCTCCCGTTGCAGAGCACAGGCTCCGGACACGCAGGCTCAGCAGCCATGGCTCACGGGCCCAGCCACTCGGCGGCATGTGGGATCTTCCTGGAGCGGGGCACGAACCCGTGTCCCCTGCATCGGCAGGCGGACTCTCAACCACTGCACCACCAGGGAAGTCCTTTTTTTAAACTTTTAATTTTATATTGGAGTACAGTTGATTAACACCATTGTGTTAGTTTCAGGTGTACAGCAAAGTGATTCAGTTATACATAAACATGTATCTATTCTGTTTCAAGTTCTTTTCCCATTTAGGTTGTTACATAATACTGAGCAGAGTTCCCTGTGCTATACAGTAGGTCCTTGTTGGTTATCTGTTTTAAATAGAGCAGTGTATACATGCCAATCCCAAACTCCCTATCCCTCCTCGCTACCCCCCCCCCCCCCGTAACCATTAGTTCATTCTCTAAGTCTGTGAGTCTGTTTCTGTTTTGTAAATGAGTTCGTTTGTATCACCTGCCAGTTCTTTTTTTTTTTTTTTTTTTTTTTTTTTGCGGTACGCGGGCCCCCCACTGCCGCGGCCTCTCCCGTCGTGGAGCACAGGCTCCGGACGCGCAGGCCCAGCGGCCATGGCCCATGGGCCCAGCCGCTCCGCGGCATGTGGGATCCTCCCGGACTGGGGCACGAACCCACGCCCCCCGCACCGGCAGACGGACTCTCAACCACTGCGCCACCAGGGAAGCCCCATCTGCCCGTTCTTAATGAGCTGCTCAGTGTTCCCAGCTCTGAGGTCACCTCCTCTGTGAAGTCTCTGGCATCTTCTGGGGCAGAATCAGTCATGCCCTCCTCGGGTTCCCCTGCTCCTCTACCCTGATGGGCTTCTGCCTTGCATTCCATAGGTTGTGTTCAGTCTGTTGTTCCCAGTGCCCCATGTCCCAGTGGGGCAGAGCCCAGAGCCCTCCGCACAGGAGGCATTCAAAACCTGTGTATTGGTTATGAAACAGACTGCCCCTCGCTCCCTGGCAGGCAAGGACGCAGAAAGTGTGGGAGTGGGTGAGACCAGGGACCAGGAGGAGGAAGGCCTTAGTCGAGTTTTTTCTCAGTGACCATGCCCCCTTTTTCCCTGCCTGGCAAACCTGTAAGAATCTGCTGGGGTTGGCCCAGGAGGAGAGATGGCCGAGTCACAGGGCCCTCCTGGACCCCAGCTGTGGTCCTTCTGGTTGCCATGGTGATGGCTCGCTCTTGCTCCCCCATCGTGTGACGTGCCTGGGCTGGCCAAAGCCATTGGGTTGTGAAACTTTGGTGTCCCCCATCCCTTTCCTCTTCTGCAGTTGTCTGGGACACTCAAAATGGCAGGTTCTTGGGATTCTTGGCAGTCCCTTTGCAGGTTTCATGACGGATGGGAAGCTGAGAGGGGACTCAGGTGGGCCACTGCATTGCTTGGGGTCTTTAACTGGCCCCAAAGCTTCCTCCCAGTTAAGATTGACAGCAAGAAGCACAGATCTGGGACTACAGTGGAATCTGGCTGAGGAATCCCAATTTTCTTTCCTGATGCCATTCGCCTGTGGGAAATGATTCCCAGCCTGGTGGGCTAGGAAGGCCCTGGAGCCATGATCCCTTTGTTTCCGTTCAATTTAGTGGGAGTGATTTTAACAGGACCAGGTAGAAACCGTTCACTTTCCGTGCACCAGGCACTTGACAACACATTTCATTTGTGGTGATAACCGATCTGCTGTCTTCCTTTAAGGAGCTCTGGTTGGTCCCCACAGAATTAGGGGGCTACTCTTAGCTTTCTTGTGCCTGGAACCCCCAGCTTCAAGTCCTTTTCCTTATTAGGTATCACTTTCTGAAGGTCAGCTGATTTCTAAGCAAGTGAACGTGATTGGAGGCCGGCTGGGGCTCAGGGTCAGACCGCAGGGCGGTAAGGGGCGCTCCCTTTTCTCGTGGCCCCCGGCAGAGGTACCAGTGGAGTCCTGGCCCAGGAAATGCCACACGCTGAATGCTAGGAACATCTTGGTCGATTTCCACTGTATTTCCAGTTGTCCAGTCGCTGTCAAATTCTTCAGTGTCCCTGGAGAGCACGTCCTTGTCCAGACCCTGAGGTTCAAGCGGGACAAGTTAGCGCAAACCAGGCACCTCCTAGAGGTGTCACTTTTCCTGGCATGCGGCCCCTGCAGCTTCCGAAGACCTCTTCTGGCTCCAGGGATCTCTCATGCCTCCTTCCTACCAGTGAGACTAGCCATGGAAACTTCTAGAATGACAAATTCCAGAACGCTGGCCATCGGTCACTAGGATGCACGGATGAATGTCTGTTCTGCTTATAACCACCACAACCTCCCGGTGAATCCATTCGTCATGCTGCAGCTCACTCATGGTAGGAAGTTCTTCCAAAACACTAAGAACTTCGGGGCTACAGTCAATGACCGTTTCCTCCCCATTTCTCTTCAGCGAAGTAGCAGAGGGGCTGGTTTGTCTCCTCCACCTGCTCATGCGCCATTAGCAGGAGGAGCTGTTACATTACCTGAGCTCTGATGAGCCCTGTAACTGGAGAAGATGGGCCTTTGGGGGTGATTCAGTTTGAGATTCAATGGCCCGGTTATTCCAAGGGGCTTTATTCCTGACCTCGGGGCCCGCAGAGCGGGGTGTCCGGTCACAGGCACATCTAGGACCTGCAGGGTTGTGGAGGGGGCCCCAGGCAAGGACGGAGGAGGAAAGACCCAGCTCGCTGGAGGTCTGCCCGTTGTTTTTGCTCAGAACAATGGCCCTTAGAATGATCCGGGCCCAGACGACCGTTCTTGCACACTCTGTGGTTTGCAGCTTTAGGGGATTAATCACACTCTTCCAGCTTTTATAGTTAATTCAAAATATTCTGGAGAAAAAATTTGGCTTGTCTGTGGGTAGCTCGATGGCCTACTTCCAGGGGGTAATGGGATGGTTCCTGTCTGCTAGTCTAGATACCGAACCGCCAAGGGGCACAGGTGGCAATTTGAGGACAAATCTTATTTAAAAAAAGAAAAGAGCAGGCCTGATTCATACAGCTGTCGCCAAATGCGTTGGGTATTCACTCTTCACTCCATTCTTCATTAATGCATCCATTCTGTCTACATGCAGAATCCACGCAGAGTCCCTCTACTGCGCGTTTCCCCTGCACACACCTCGGCTGGGATGCCATCGCTGTGACTGCAGGCTCTGATTGCTCTTTGTTTCTTGCTTCATTTGCACTGAGGTGGAAGAATCGCCCCTTTTCTTTCCCAGGGCCGGCGTTCCCACCTGCCTCCTCAGGATCTGATGTTCTTCCTCTACTGGCTCTTTTCCAACATCGTTCAAGTGTGTTTCAACCTTTTCCCTCTAAAAATGTTCCTTTGGGATCCCTAACCTCCTGGCTGTGATTTCTTCCCTCTCCTCGCATCCCCAGCCCAAATATTCCAGGGTTGTCCCGCAACCTCCCCTTCCCATGGACCTTTATCAGCCCTCCACACCCCCGAAACTGCCCTCACTCGGGGCACCGCTGGCCTCCAGATAAATACATCCAGTGGCCACTCCCCATCCTCCCTTGTTGGACGGTTCTGCCCTCCGACCCCTCCCTGCTAGGGGCACTCCGGTCCCCGGCTCTGGTGACCACACGTTCTTGTGGTTTCCTGGCACCTTTCTGGTTGCTCTTTTCTGCATTCTCTTCATCCTCAAACATCGGTGCTTCCCGGGGCTCTGTTCAGCATTTGCCTGCATCCCGGCATATAGTCACATCCCAGCTACTCCCCAGACCTAGGGGTCTCCTCCAGGCCGAGTCCCCTCCACCTGCCACCTGGACTGTCGGCAGCGCCTGTTCTCCGCGTACACATCTCGTTCCTCCAATTCATGTTCCACAGTGAAACCAGAATGATCTTTCTAACCGCATTGTCACGTCCCTCTTCCTTCAAGGATCTCAAGGTCACCTTTAAGATCTAAAGTCGGAAGTATTTAACCTGATTTACTAGACGTTTCATGATCATCCTTGCTCTTCTCCAGCTGTGTTTTCTTTCTAGAAGGCTCTTTCCAAGATTGGGCACCTGGCTAGCAGTGATCAGGCAGTAACGGACTGAATTGTGTCCCCGCCGCCCGCCAAACCCCAGGACCTCAGAATGAGACTGTATTTGGCCATAGGATCTTTTTTAAAAAATATTGTATTTATTTATTTATTTAATTTTTGGCTGCTTCGGGTCTTAGTTGCGGCTCACAGGATCTTCATTGTGGCATGTGGGATCTTTCCTGGCCGTGCATGGCCAGGCTCTTCGTTGCGATGCACGGGCTTCTCTCTAGTTGTGGCGTGTGGGTTTTTTTTTTTTCTCTCTAGTTGTGGTGCGTGGGCTCCAGAGCACGTGGGCTCTGTACTTTGTGGCACACAGGCTCTCTAGTTGAGGCACGCATGCTTAGTTGCCCCCGCCCTCCCCAGCATGTGGGATCTTAGCTCCCTGACCAGGGATCGAACCTGCGTCCCCTGCATTGTAAGGCAGATTTTTTTACCACTGGACCACCAGGGAAGTCCTGGCCATAGGATCTTTAAAGAGATAGTTAAGTTAAAATGAGGTGGTTAGGGTGGGCCCTAATCCAGTATGACCGTGGCCTTTAAAGAGGAGGTTAGGACACAGGCACAGAAGGAAGACCATGTGGAAGACACAGGGAGAAGGTGGGTGCCTGTAAGCCAAAGAGAGAGGCCAACCCCACCAGCACGATAATCTTGAACTTCTGGTCTCCAGAACTGTGAGAAAATAAGTTTTATCGTTTAAGCCACCCATCCTGTGGCACTTTGTTATGACAGCCCTGGTAAACTAACACATAAGCTGCAAGCCTATATAATTTCACCTAGTCAAGGCGGCGTTCCTTGACTCACCCTCATAAATTCTTCCCATACCCTCGATTTCCCTTTGCAACGCTTCTAATGTGTGGAATTACTCTTCAGTGACTGTGTTCCTGGCAAGTCATTAAGCTTCTATGAGAGCAGAAACTTGTGTTTGTCCTGTATGGCTGTATCCAGTGTTTAGCACATTATCTGGTATCTAGAAGACATACCAGTAAGTATTGGTTGCATGACCAACTGAATAGTGACAAGTGAACAGATTTTAAAGTATTAATAGGATGATCCTCTGAGCTGGAAGACTGCCCACTTCATGGAAGCTACATTGACCACAGATTTGGAATGTACCTGTTGGGTGTGAGGAAGGTGATGGGGAATCTTGATTCCTTGGTCTTGTTTACATCCTTTGCATGGCTTCTTGTTTAGGTGTAAAGTGAAATGAAAGCAAATTTTTAAAACATTATTAAATTTTAATTTAAAAATATTATTACAAGAAATGGTGTAGCATTTGGGGAAATAATGAGAGGGCACTAGGGTAAGATGGGAACAGGGAAGATAATTCCGGGAAGGGAGGCAAGGAAGACGGTCTTCACCTTTGACTCATTTTCCACAGGGTCTTCCTGGAATAAGAAGGGATCCAACAGGCTGCTCCTGTTTGGTAGCTATTGAGTGAGGCAAAGACGTAGGGGGAAGGATTCCAGAAGGTTCCATGACACATAACTCAATGTGCCTGTGTCTAGACCCGGTTTCTTCTTGCCCTGACAACTGAGGAGGGAGGCGTCACGCTTCCTGAGAACAGGAGGATAAACAGGTTTCTCTGTCCCTCCTTTCCCACTTTCTGGAGCCTTCCCTCACCTAACCTTTAGGGTGATCCCTCTATCCTAGGAACACCCATGCTTCTGCCCCAGGGCTGGGCTCTTGCCCACATTTGCATCATGTGACCCCTCTCTGCAGTATTGAACTGAGGTGGGCGTGTGTGAGCCAATCAAATTCTCACCCCAGGGAGGTTGGACTTGGGATTCAGAGATGGCCAGCTGGCTTCTGCACGCGGCTGGGTGTGGGGGACATACATGTACGATCCTAAGAACTGGCGGGTCTTCGTGTGCAGCTTTGAGGGCTGAGAAGTGGAGGGTGCTGGGCTGGAGAGACGGAATGAGGCAGAGGGAGGAGCAGGGTGGGGAGCTGGAAGAGCCTGGGGGTGACATGGGTGCTTGAAGATTTTCTAGGTCCTTGTTCTAGAACTTTCCCAAGGCCCACTTGAGTGGATTCCCATGAATCACCTCTCTGTCTTTATAGTACATCCCTCTTTTTCTCTTAAGTGGCTTGAGATGGTTTACCTTACTGTGACCAAAGGCACCTTGAAATCGTTCCCTCTGTCTCTTCATCCTTCTTTTCTCTCTCCTGCCCACTTCTCTCTTCCTCTCCTCTTGCTTCTCTCTTTTTTTCCCCTTCCTTTCTAGTCATTGGGGCTAAATGGAGGGGCAGTGTTGGGAGCAGAAGGCTCCAGGCTGCAGCAATCAGGGTCCTTCTCTCGTCTGAGGCTCTGGGGTTCAGTTCCTCCCAGGTTCAGCCATCAGGTGAGAGGCCTCCAGTCTCCTTTTAGTCACATTCCCAAGTCTAGATCTGTTTCTCTGACCTAATAAACGTATTTTTCTCATGCGTTCTCAAGTTAAAACCATACCCTAGTGATGGAAATGAGCACTTCTTTGTATCTTTATATATATAAATATATATGGGGACATTTTCATTTATATTTTTATATGTATGGCTTTTCCCCAACAGATCCTCAAAGAGATATTAGCTCCTACGGAGGGTCCTATTGTCCTCATTTGGTAGAAGTGACACAGCAGGCGTGTGTGTATCTAGTTTATATACAGAATAGAATCACAGTAGTGCAATTTTAATGAACAGGGAGGAAATAAAACCCTTTAAAACACTTTGCTTGATCAAAATTTCAAGGCTCCATACTTCTTATTTGCTAACCCTCCTGGAAGAAAAGTGCTACAGTAATGACCAAAGCGTGCTGAGTTTGGCCTCTCTTTATTAAAAATGTTGTTGTCATTTAAAGGAGTTTAATTTGAGCATCTAGCAGCAGCCCGTCTCCCTTTAATTACAGCCTTCCGTTTCTGTGGCTAGCTGCACCGCACTCAGGAGAGCCACAGGGCGATGTGACGGCGGGGCACGAGCAGGGGAAGCCTTCTTTCTGGGAGGGTTTCAATCGCCTTTATCTGGCTTATTTTTGCTTTCTTAGTAAATGTACACTTCGAATACAGGGCGAACAGTTGGATCCCCAGAGCAGTGCTTGGTGTGAAAGCCTATAATTATTTATTTTTCTCCCCTGACAGAACTTCCTTTGAGTCTTTGTCATCTCGGTCTCCTGCCCTCCCCGTGCTCTTGCTTTTTGCCTGCTGAGTTGTGAGAATCAAAGATCATCACACAGACGGAGAAAACAGGGATGCGAGCAGGTGCTGGTGCTGGTGGTTGACCGGTCACAGGGCCAGTGGATTCTATCCCCCGTCCCCTACGGACTCATCCTATCCTCACATCCACCGCCTGCCTCTCCGCAGCCCTGTCTCCTCCTAAAGACTGTCTTCAGGGCACGTCCAGCACAGGTGACTCATGGTCCCTCCACTGGTGCCAGATGTCAGCTGTCCCTCGTCCTCTGGCGCCAGCATTTGTGGGAACGGCCTCTATGTTTATCCTGCATGAACTTGGGAGCAGAACTCAGAAAGCATCCCCTCACGCAAGAGCAGAAGTCTGCGTAGTAGGATTTCCAGAAGCTCTCCCAAGGGAGGCGGTGTGGGCGTTTACATCACAGCAAACTGCTTAAAGTCCATTTCAGGTGTTTCGCTTCTCGAAAAGCTTTTTCTATCTCCCTGTCCCCAGGAAGTGCCCGACCTGGGTGGCGGTCCTCTCCTCCTTCATTACAAGTGGAGCAGCCCTGCCCAGCCTCCACTCCCAAACTTGCAGAAAACTCTGTACAGACCATAGTGAAACAAAGAGTGACGGGGTTAACTAGACCTACTTTCATTTTAAAAGGCCGCTTTATGATCATTTCTCATAATCATGTCATTCACCATAAGTGACTTATCAAAATATTTTTTTCAAAGAGATGTCTCTGCCTAAGAAAAATAATAATTTTTATTTCACTACTGAGTTTTTAATTGGAGGTTGTAAACGTCATGTCATATTTAACGCTCATTAGACTCCCTCCATTTGGATTCCAGTAAACATCACACTGTCCGTTAATGTGCTCAGGAGATCCTGTTTGGATGCCAAGCACTGACCTGGAAAGCTGGCTGGGGCAGGAACTGGTGTGTAGAGGAAGCGTGGAAGAGGGGCCCTTTGGAGGGAGGAAGAGGTGCTACCAGCACACATCTGGATGCTGATTCCACTTCCCTCCTGCCTCCCTTCAGGGCCTTCCCGTTGCTTCCAAGGAAAAGCCCACACCTCTTAGCTAGGTGTGCAAGGCCCCCGCCCACAGTTGAGCATCAATTGGAATTTCAGACCTCACCTCCTATCATTTCTCTGCACCTTAACCAAGCTGAGTATTCCCGTGTAATGCTATTTATTGGGTGTTCTTAATGTGGTCCCTTACACTACTGAGCGCTCTAGGGTCTTGTAACAACTGAGGGCACGCCCTGCTCCTGCAGCCCCATCCCATCCATGGAGGGCAAACCCTTTAAGCTGCGGCAGGCTAGTCTCCTGGGCCCGGATCCCTGAGGCTTCCCCACCAGCACGATTGCCTTGGAAACCGTGCAACCCTGCCCCCCACACCCTCGGAGGTGGGCGTGAGTAGCAGGGTCAGAAGCCGTAGTGTCATTGCATATTGATTCAACCAGGTTGTGGAAATAATGGGTTAACACTGGACTGGATGAGAATTTGTCCCAGTAACCTGGGCCACGTTGTCAGGCCTTTGAGGTGCAGCATGAGTTCTCTTACCCTCAGGCCATCCCCCGAATTCCTGGCCTGTCACCACGTACCTTGCAGGGGTGTCTGTCCTGGACCTGCGTCAGAGGCCGCACTCTGTTGCGTCCTGCAGTGAAGCCTGGGTTAGATGCTGCTGGGGAAGGACCAGAGGAGAATCATCTTGGGACCTAACCTCTGGCACTGCCAGGTATGTCCCCCTCTCTCTGATACGCACCTGTCTCACCTCCAGCCCTGCCAGCCAGGGAGCTGGGAATGGGAGCTGTGGGGAGCTCTAGCCTCCCCGAGGCCTGGTCCGGCTTGTTCTGACCTGTCACTAACATCTCCTCCAACACCAGAGATATTTCAGAGGCTCTAAACAGCTCACCTTTAATACCACCCTATTCATATGGGAACCAGAAGTGGGAGGGTGGAGCCATGAGTGGGGCCTGGCCCCAGGTCCTGGGGGTGGGTTTGGAGCAGCTGTTAACCTCTCTCCCTGTGACGTTTTCTCTTTTAGTCTCTAAGACTTGAGCTGGCAGTGTTATTCTCTTTCTTCAAAATTCCTGTGGCCTCTCCTTCCTCTTCCCCCACCCAGACTAATCGTGAAGGTTCTGGAAGGCCCGTGGGCACTTCACGAAGCCTGAGGTTTTTGCTGACACCATGAATCTCTCTAGCAAACGCTTGGCTGAGGCACACAGAGGCTCTGGATAAACGTTCCCAGCTTCTCTGCCCCTTCCACTGCTGTCCATGGAGCTCTGCAAACTCACCTCCCACTTAGGGGTCTTTTCACCCCCTTTCTGCCAGGAGGTAAGAAATATAGCTTGGATTTTCCCAGAACCCTTTCCTCCAACAGACCTGCCTCCCCTTTCTGGGAAGACATCTTTGCTTGAAAATTTGGGGCCGAGAGAAGAGTGCTCACACCCACCTCCCAAGCTGATTCCAGAACCAAGGTTCCAGCTACCCATTCCAAGTCCCTCTCACTCCGAGAGGCTGTTCCCATTGCCATGACCCCATTGCCACACCCCTGGACACCAGAACAGCTCTGCAGCTTGGCAGCTTCCACCTCTGGCTCTGTGGGACCCTAAATGGGATTGAGGCACAGAGGGACCTTGCAGCAAAGTTTGGAGATCCAAGATGGTAGCCTCTCCCACTTTTCTCCGTATCTTTTCAGCCAGGATATGAAGCAGAGTGGGTAGGAGAGAGCCCAAAGGACCCACCTTGTTATTTTTTCAGCCATTGAAAGTGACTCATGGCCCGTCGTAAAAATGACTCTCTTGCCTGGGTTGACTGCAGCTGGGGGTTGGGACTTACTCTATACGCTTAGCTGTGGCCAACTTGGCCATCATCCCCTTAAAGCGAGCACACGTGAGCACAGGAGATACCAAGGATGTTCAGATTCATCTTAAGGTGTTTGTGAGAAATCTAAACTTCAGAGGTGGGACTAGAAGGAAACTCAGGCGTCAGATGCTCCCTCCGACCCGCAGTCCTGGGCTAGCAACTGTGCATCCTCGCCTCTTCCGGGAGTTGGCGATCTTGGCTCAGACCGTTGGGATGGCGCCAAGTGGACACCCCCTAGGCCAGTGTGCGGCACCCTCTCTGCCTTAGTAGCTATTTCTTGCCTTCCCACACAATTTTTCTGCCCTTTTAACTCCTTCTTTCCTCAAGACCCCTCCCCTTCTTCTCCACCCCCACCCCCAGCCTCCACCAGGATTTGAGAAGTTTCCTCCGGCATCTTGTGAGCTTTCGCTGCCTCTGGATATAGCCGTGAGCCAGCCACACCCGTCCACTCCGCTGCTTGGTGGAATGAAGGGGGGCGGTGGTGATGCTCTGCTCTCGGGGAGACTTGTCTTTTCCTCTTATTTTCTTTAAGTTCCTAAAACCAATCGGAACCATTGCAAATTGCAAGGGGGTGATTTCTCCCCAAAGTCCTCATCAGTATCACATTTGAGATTCAGAGCCCCTGTGCTAGCATAACACTGACCTTATTATGATATAAACAGTTCTCCGTGCCCTCCCCTCCAGCCCCAGAATGCACACACACTTCCTGACTTGCAAAAACCCCTCTCTGGCCACAGGACAGGGGGCAGGGTGGGGGCAGGGCGGGGGCAGGGCGGCACTGCCGCACTGAAGATTGGAAATGACTTGGAGAGGGTCTTCTCCGAGACCTGTCATTTTACAGACGCGAAGCCTGTGACTCGGAGAGGTTAAGTGATTTGCCAGATCCCACTGTCGACAAATGCACTGCAGAATTGGGAGTGGAATCCGTCCCTTCTGATGCCTTCCCTGCCCTCCACGGAGTAGACAGGTGCACTCCCTCGGCTGGGGCAGCCCCCGAGACCTCTGGGGCCGGTGGAGTCCAGCCTTGCGACACCCCTGTCTTCGTACCTGGCCTCCTCCCCTCCCCTTCCTCTGGGAACCTGCCTTGTCCAGAGGCAGCCACACACCCTTGTCCCAGGAGATTTGTCTTTCTGTTGCTTCCACCCGGAGGGCCTGGTTCCACCTCTGGGGTCAGTACCGTCATTCTGGTCCTCCTACAGTGACGACAGTCCTCACGGGAACCCAGAGGTCTGTCCTTCTGTTGTCTCTTCTCCAGGTGAAGTAACCCTGCTTCCTGCCTATGATTCTGACACCAATTCCCGTGGGTGTGTTTTTTTTCTCCCACCAAGCAATTTTTTTTTACACCACCAAGCAATTAACTCAGTTCTGACACTACTTGGAGACAGCGTCAGATCCCACAGATGAAGGACTCAGCCCCACAAGACTGCCCCCCCCAACCTTCAGATGCCAATTGCAAGTCCATGTTGTCACCGGTGACCCACCAGCTGTCTAGTGGGCATTCTCACAACCACCTCCTTGGGTTCGATTAATTTGCTAGAGCAGCTCAGAAGTCAGACAAGCATTTTACTTACTAGATCACTGGTTTATTATAAAAGGATTAACTCAGGAGTCAGATGGAAGGGATGCATAGGGCAAGCATGGGGAAAGGGGCACAGAGCTTCCATGCTCTCTCTGGGGGCCGCTCCCCCCCATCTGTATGTGTTCACCAACCCAGAAGCTCCCCAAACCATGTCCTTTGGGGTTTTTCTGGAGGTTTCATTGCGACTGATTAAATCGTTGGCCATTGGTGATTGACTCAAACTCCAGCTCCACCCCGCTCCCCAGAGGCTGGGGGAGGGACTGGAATTTCCAACCCTCCAGGCACCCTATTCACATAGCAGAGACACCTTTATGGCTCTCCTCCAGTAGGTAATCCCAAGGGTTTTGGGAGCTCTGTGCCAGGAGCAGGGACTCAGACCAAATTTATATTTCCTGTTATAAATCACAGCATCACAGTCCTTCATCGTGGGAAGCCTGGCGTCCAAGGGTCCCCTTCCCCGTCCGTGCGGCTGCCCTGTACTTTCCGACCACCCCAGCGCAGCTGAGCAGGAGAGGAGGCCACCGTGCTTGCGGGTCCAGCTCCGGGAGCCGCCACCACCTGCCAGCGCCACTTCCCCAGCTGTTCCTGTGCTCGGCAGTGCGGCCGGAGCCGAGCCAGCCAGGGTGTGAGCCCTGAGCCGGACGGGGATCCAGATCCTGGAAGCAGGAGAGGAGCGGCGGCCAGCGCCTGGCACGGGGACGGCAACTCCGCCAGCCTGGCTCTGGGAGAAGCGCGAGGACAGCTCTGCTCCTGGAGGTGACAGATAAAGAGGGCGAGCGGGGGCCCCTCTCCACGGCAATTAACAGGCTGGGGTGGCGAGAGTGGACGCTTCAGTCGTGTGGCCAGGGCACTGGGCCATCCAGGGGGCCAGTGGCACGGTTCCCACAAAAGGTTGAGCAGTTGGCGTTTCTGGTTGAAACGCCAGCTTTGAAGGGTGATTTCTCAGCTTTGCTAATTAACGAGAAGCAGAGATTTCAGGTTGCCAAACGGGCTCCCTCTGGCTAGATGCACATTTTTGTGCTCTCTCGCTCCCTTGCTTTTCGTGCCTTTAAGTCTTTGAAAAAGACTGAAAAGAATAATAATAATAAGCCTTTCGGTAGGCCCCAATTTTCAAATTTGATAGGAATGCACAGGGCTGAACAAAGAGCTCCAAGAAGCTCCCAGCCCCATCCCTTGCCTTTGGAAAGCGCTGAGCCCACACCCTCTGTCCTCTGGCCTCCCTGATACAGTCAGCCTTCAACAGAGGCTGCGTGGTCTCACTGCTCTTAAAAATCCCGAAGAGCCCTGAGTTCCCCTTAGGGTAGACTCCAAATGCCCCAGCCCTGGCATCCAAAGTCCTCCATGGTGGTTTTTCACTCTTCCAGGACAAAATAAGTCCAGCTTCCAAAGGGACAGACATTTCCCAAGGGGATGTGATGTTCTTGTCCTCAAATCCTTTAGGGGCTGGTGGGGGCACTGGGTGGCAGTCGGATTCCTCATCTATAAAATCAGGAGCCTTTAGAGTAGACGGATGCCCAGGCCCAACCCAGGCCAATCCACTTGCCCCGTTTTCACATTCCTGTGGCTGATTCAAATGTGCACAATGGCTGAGAACCACTGGCCCCATGACCCCCAGGGTCCCATCCAGCTCCAAACGTCTGTGTTTTTATAATTTATTGAGTGTCTGCTATCATTCCAGGGTCAAGTTAATTTGATATATGATCTGCCCTTGAATTGAATTAAAACCAACACTGAGAGGGGGATCACGGGCATGGAGGAACTGGCTTGTGGAGGCTGGGGCGTGGGACCAGGGGTTCCTAGTTTTCGTCTTGTCCCGGGGCCTGTCACTCTTTGTGGAAACAGAGACGTCAGTTTCCCTTTCTCAATCCGTTTCCTCATGTGTCAGATAGTGTGTTGCCACCTCAGCAAAATTTTCACGAATGCAAAACCCGGGTAGAACATCCAGCCATGCATCAGCCTCTGATGAATTCAGCCCGCAGGTCGGGAGCTGTCTCCCTCCACAGAAGTTTCCTGCACTCTCAGTTTCTTTAGCCCCTCATGGTACTGTTATTTGGGGTTGAAATGAATTTAAATGCTGCATGAGATTTTTTAAAAAATCAATTCATGACGCCTCATGAAGAAACTAAAGTCCCTCTGGACTGTCACTAAGCTGGTCCCTTTGTTTCCATCCAAGAAGGCTGGGCCCTTGGTCACATGCCCCCAGTGAGGCCAATATTTCACACGTTGGCAGAAGTGGGACCAGGGCTTTGGGGTCTCACAGACTGCCGCTTCTCAGCCATGTGACATTGAGGACATTACTTAAACTTTCAAAATCTCCATTTACTCTCTCTAAAATAGGAATAAAATGAAATGGTGGAATTTCCACGGGTTCTGTGAGAGGATAAAATCATGGAACTCTAGGAACCCCTTTTCCTCCCTCGGAAAATGCAGGAAGTGGTGTCTGGCCACCTCGAGATGCTCAGCCCTTTAGAACCATTACTCAAAGAAAGATGCTTCTTGGCAACCGGACCTGGCTTCTGGCGGGGGCTTCCTGCTAGCTGTTCTCCATGCTGCTCAGGCTGCCCTCACACCCTTGCAGGCATCCCAGCCACACCCATCCTCACCCATCCTCACCCATCCTGGAGCTCAGCCATTCACAGAGGTGTTCTCCAGGCTGCAGCACTTTTAATTCTTCCCCCGCAGGAACATCAGACGCAGCCTGCCTGAGTTCCCAAAGGGAACCCCAGGAATGCAGATGAAGAGTAGAATGCTAACGTGGGCTGATGCCTCCCGCCAGGTACCAGGTTTGTTTTTGTATTCACCAACTCTGCCCATCCCTTTTATCCTTGAGAGCTCATTCATGGGGGAAGGTTTGGGCCCAATTTTATTTTTCTTCTGCATGGTCTCTGTGGGCTGTTCTCCATCCATTTCCTCATTAGCATCCCTGTTCCCCCTTCCCCCGTGCCTCTGCGTCGCTGCTTGGAGGGCGGGTCCGTGGCTTCTATAATTCTGTGCTCTCTGCATGGCAACCAGGTGACTGACCCCTCTTTAAAGCTCAAAGGGCCGTTGCTTAAAGCTTTCTCTGAAAAACAGCGCCCTGCCCATAGTCGAGCTCAATGGTTGTTGGAACCAAGGAGAACCTTTGAAGATGCCCTCTCCTTGCCACCGGCCTGTACAAAGAAACAGACCTTTCTGACCACAGCCTCTCCACGGAGTTTGCCCTACTTAGCTAGCCCGAGGACGGCCGACTCTGAGTCAGCTTCTCCACGGTCTCTGCCTCTCGGCTGTCCTGGTTTATATAATATTCAGAGTTTGGGCTGTTAGCTAGCTGTCCCCCTTCAGTCTCAGACCTGGGATTGTGGCCGAGAGAGGTGGGCAGGGCCCAGCCGTTTCCCCAGCTGTGGACACCATCCCAGAGAAGGCCCCCGTTTTAGCTACAACACAGCAGAGGGGGACAAGCAAGGACACTGGTGGCCACCATTCAATCCATTTCTTCAAGCCTCAATTTCTTTATTGAATGTGAGGTTGAGAAGCATGGCCCATGAAGTCGACCGGGTAACGAGGTAAAAATCCAGCATGATGTGCATACGTGGTAGGTGGAATGGGTTGAATAGTGAGACCCCCAAATTCATGTCCGTCTGGAACCTCAGAATGTGACCTCATTTGGAAATAGGGTCTCTGCAGATGCAGTTAAGGTAAGGATGGAGATGAGATCGTCCTGGATTAGGGTGGGTCCTGAGTCCAATGAGAGTGTCCGTATAAGAGACAGAAAAGGACACAGGGACACAGAGAAGGCGGCCGTGTGAGGACTAGAGGCAGAAATGGGAGTGTTGCAGCCACAAGCCAAGGAATGCAAGGAGCTGCCAGAAGGTGAAAGAGGCCACAGAGGGTTCTTCCCTAGAGAGGGTGGCCCTGCTGACACCTTGCCTTTGGGCCTCTGGCCTCCAGACTGTGAGAGAGACACTTCTGTTGTTTTTAAGCCACCGAGTTCGTGGTGACGTGTTACAGCAGCAACAGGAGACTAATACAGGATGTTCTTAAGGGACAGCTATTACCTTCTTTCTTTTTAGGAGAAGACTGGACTGTTTAGAGACTTGCTGGGAAAGGAGGAGGGGAGGGCAGTTGGAGGGAGGATCCAGCTGGGGACAGAGGGGCCCGAGGGGGAAGGCTTTGCAGGGCAGGGCAGGGCAGGGCAGGGTGTGCGAGGGCGGAGGTGCTGGGAATTAACGCTTTGAGGAGTTGACCTGCCCCTTCCTATGTTTCCTGCTCCCACCCACACCGACACACTCCCCGGGGAGTAGGGGTGGGGACACAGTGCATTCCATAGGTTCAGAAAGTCATGGACACCCCAGAGCCCCTGGCCTCCTGAGCCAAGACTGGACGATGTTCAGAGGTGGCTTAACTGAGTCTGGACCCGCAGTCCCCGCAGGTGAAGGCTGAGCAGCTGGGTGGGGGTGCCCACCTGGCCGTGACCCGCTCGGCTGCCCTGGGGCACAGGTGCCAACGTAGCAGAAGTTGACAGAGGCCCCAGTGCAATTTGCTAAGTTACAAGGGACCAAACTGCGGGGACCCCTGGTATTTGGGGTGTGTTTAACCCTTGCAAGCTTCTGGCAAGGGACACGCAGCAGCGCTTACCCGGCACGTCTCTGCGGTGCCTGGGAGGCAAAGCCTGCTGTCTCCAGATTGTTTCACACGGTGTAGCCTGGGCTCCCGAGCCTGACTTGGTTCCATCAGGAGGGGAGGTGTGACCCCCGCTTCCCACACCACGGGGTCAGTTACATGCAGCTCACTTGTGTCGCTTTTACGGGTCTCAGAAGCCAAGGGCAGTCCGTTCTCTCCCTCATCCTTGTTACTGTCTCCATCTTCAAGAGTTTGGTTCTCAAACACTGGACCAGCTTTGAAGAGACGAGGCTGGAAGAACTAAATCTCCAGTCCCGCCAGAGGGTTACGTGCCGCAGCTCCCGCGCCCGCCGGGGAGAGAGACTAGGGTGCAGCCATGAGAGGTTGGACCCGGGCCTTCCCTGTCGGGGGCGGCCTGCTCTGACCTCAGCCTTGCTCCCCGGGAGAGCACCCCCAGCACAGCCTCACACGGGGCTGGAGCCCCGGGGCAGCCAGACCTCCCGGTGGTTCATGCGGGAGCTCTCTCAAAGGCAACGGTGAGGCAGGGAATGCCAGGCAGGAAGGAATGCTATCAGATTCACCTTTTTAAAAAGATCGTCTTGGGACTTCCCTGGTGGTGCAGTGGTTAGGACTCTGCGCTTCCACTGGAGGGGGCCCGGGTTCCATCCCTGGTCGGGGAACTAAGATCCTGTAAGCCGAGTGGCATGGCCAAAAAAAAAAAAAAAAAAGAACGTCTGTGGGTTTGAGAGAACAGATGAACATGGGGGACAGTGGAGGCAGGGGTGCAGGTGAGGGCGAAGCAGAGAGCAGCCTCGATGAAGACGAAGGTGAGAGCCGGTTCAGAGGTGAACTCGGACCTGAGTCAGCGGACTGCACGTGCGGCAAGGGGGTGAGTTTTCACGCACAGACCCTGCGCGCTCCTGGATAAATCAGACCAAGCACACAGCAGGCATGAGAGAAAAACTTGCTCGGTCCTTCCCCCTAGCGCCCACCTAGAGCCTCACCTGCACCACGTCCTACATTTCCCACCCCTCCCCCTCCATGCCTGGGTCTGCAGCTCCAGCAGCCAGGCTCCCTCCCCGACTTTTTTTTTTTTCCAGTTGAAAATACTGCAGATGTCACCGATGGGCCAACCCAGACTTGTGACTCTCTAACTCTACGGAATGTGTAATTATAGCAACACAAGCGTCAAATTACCAAGGACAAGTAGCTGCAAAGTAATTATATGATTCTTTGTTGCTGGGAGGGTTTGGGGTTTTTTCCCCCTTTTTAAGCTGATTCCTTTTAAAAGCACCCTTTTGGTGGGTGGGCGGGGAAAGCAGGTGGCAGATGGGCCAGAGGGTGAGAGAGAACGGTGAGGGAGTTCTATCCGCTGCTCCCCCAAGGGCCCCTCTCCAAAGGCATCACCCCACCCTCCTGGAGAAGGAGAGGGGAGAGCCGAGAGGGGCTGGTGGTGCCAGGGGTAGACAGGTCAGTGAGATGGGGTAGGAGTTGGGGAGGAAGAGGGGGTGGGTGGTTATTCCTGGGGGGCTCTGGAACCATCACGAAGAGGTGCAGTGGTCCCCTATGCTTATGTCCTCAACTAGTGCCCCCAGCGCCTCTGTCCCACCCCATAACATGCTCCCCGTGGACCCTTCAGCTTCTGCAAAAGCCAAAGGTTGCCATCAGATGGGGGACCTTGGTCTTGGTACCAAGCCCCAGCGACAGATGGGAGGATTGCAGTCCTGGCTCTGACCACCACCCCGGTGGACTGGAAGGTGGGGAGGGATGCTTCTGTGTGCAGCCTTCCCCACCCAGCTCACCGTCCACAGGTGCCCCGTTGTTCGTGCTGTAGTCGTCCCTCCCCTGCTCCCCGGCCCCGGCAGCTGCTCAACCAGTGACAGCCCCACTGTGGCCCCCGCCGGGCTCAGCCCCAAGCTGCCATCTGCATGTGCCCGGCGGATTGGACTGAAGTGGGACTTGGCTCTAGAGGCGGGAACCCTGGTAGGGGAGGACTGTGTGGTCCCCCTTGTTCTCCAGTGAGTGCCAGGCTGCCAGTGGTTACCTGGAGGCAGGCCAGCCTCCGAGGCGCTGTGCAGGGACCCATCCTACGAGTCCTGTGCTTCTCCAGCAGACCCTTGTGCCATCTTTGAGATGACATCGTCTGCCCCCCGCCTCTCATCCCCTGTGTGCGCTGTTATTAATTTGCACTCACCTGACCTAATGCCTTGGAACGGTTTGGTCAGCTCCCTGCACGTGTGTGTGCGTGGATCCTTTCTCCCCCACTGGACCCTGCGGTGCTCGCGCCAGCATGGGGCGCCACGTGCCCAGCTGGTGCTCTGTCCACAAGGCGCTGCGTCTTGTGAGCGTCCTCAGACATGCAGCGCAGCCACTGTTGAAAACGCTCTCTCCTTCACACCCATTATGGTTTAGATTACAGAGCAGTTCTCCCGACCAGCAGCTGTGTAATTCACAGGTGGCATCCGTTCACCTTGCTGGTGGCGTTCGGCAGACCCACACTTAGCAGAGCCCAGAAGGCCGAAGTAGGCCAGTGCCCTTGAACCAGGACCCCCGGTGCCATGGGGAAGTGATGGGGTGCTCTTGCTTCAGACCCCAGGTCTATGGAGGGGGGTAGGGCTGGGGTCCCCGGGGAGCATGGGCAGCTGGCTATGTGGGCCAGACCCGCTCAGGCTGTGGAGAGTCCCCCACCTGAAGTGGGCCAAGGGCATTTTGGCAGATTCGGGGTGTCACACAATCTGCTCTTTGGGTGGCCCAGTTGCTTATTTGATTGGGGTGCAAGAATTCCATTTCTAGGTCTCCAGGGGGCAGAAGCCCAGCAGTAATGCCACCAACATGGCAGTCCCGGTGGGCCCCCTTCCACACAACCGTCTGTCTCTCTCTGTGATGGGAGGTCACACAGGACATTTGGAATTCTAGAGTCAAAGACATCCAGAGGATGGTCTTCCAAGGTGTTTAACTCACCTGTTCATGTTTAGCGAGTCTAGAACTTAATTACCCCAAGGGAAAGGCACAAACTAACACTGTACTTTTCAACTACTTTCCCCACAGTAGCACAGAGTGAAGAGCAAAAGCCCTTTTTCACCCCCGGCCCAACCCTGCTTTCCCACAAGCCCAGGAATAGTCATTGTTAACAGGTGGTGTATGTTCTTCTTTTATCTATACACTTATAGATACGTAGGTACATGCACACATATAATTTTTAAAATCACATGCATGGGTCAAAACTGCATTTTGTTCTGTTGATTTGTTTGTTTTACTTGGCAATATATTGTAGAGATCTTTCCATGTCTCTCTATGTGTGTGTGTTCACGTCATCCTTGTTAACCACTATGTAGTTTTCCATAGTGAGATGGCTCATAGTTTATGTCACCGCTCCCATAGCAACTGTTCCCATTTTATGATATTACAAATGATCCTCCAGTGTCTGGGAATGCATTTTCCTGTAAGTTATAGATTATAACTATGAATTAAATGTAAAAATTATAATAGCTTAAACAAGATTCTTCCCTCGTATCTCACTTCTTCCTTCCTTCCTCTTCTTTTTTTTAAATTAATATTTATTTATTTGGTTGCACTGGGTCTTAGTTGCGGCCGGAGGGCTCCTTAGTTGCAACACATGGGCTCCTTAGTTGTGGCATGCATGTGGGATTTAGTTCCCTGACCAGGAGTTGAACCTGGGCCCCCTGCATGGGGCGAGTGGAGTCTTATCCACTGCAGCACCAGGGAAGTCCCCTTCTTTCCTCCTCTTAAATGTAACAGGAAGTCTGGAGGTAGGCATTCCAGGGCTGCTCAAGGATGCTCTTGTCTCTTCCTGTTCTGCCATCCTAGTGTATGGCTTTGGTTCTCCTTGTGAAAAGATGGCTGCTGCAACTCCAGGATCTTCTATATTTCAGCAAGGAAGGAGGAAGAGTGAAGGTGAAGGGCGAAAGCCAAGGGCTTTCTGCTCTTGTGAATTCGTGTGTGTGTGTGTGTGTGTGTGTGTGTGTGTGTGTGTGTGTGTTGGAGGGGTTATGGAAGGCAACCCTTCTACAGGAACCCATCTCCATGTAAATGGTCAGACTGTGTCACGGAACAAATCCGAGCCTTCAAGGAGGCTGGAAATGGATTTGTTTTATAGGCTCAATTGCAGAGGAAGGCAAAGGAGAAGGTGGTTGGAAAGCATGTGAGCATCCTTGGAGTCCCTCTGCCACAGGGTATGTGTGAACAGAGCTGTAGGAGAGGTTCCTAGGATTGGTGTTTTGTTTAACTTCAGGCTGTTTGACCTGCCATTCAAGGTCTAAGATCTGGAGCCTTGTCTCATTCTTTCCCACACGTCCCTCTGGCTCAGTTTCCCCACTTCTGAGCACTGGGGTACCACATGCTCTGTCACACCCCCGCCTTGGACCCCACCTTCCTGGAAGGCCCTGGGCTGCTGCCTTCCAGATCCCATCCTCTTCTGGGGTTGTTATGTCTGACGTTTCCCCTGAAGTGTTCTCTGGCAGGTGCAGCTGGGCAAAAGCCCCTTTTCCCCCAAATGGAGAGTCTGTTTTTGCTTTCAGTTCCCCTTTCCTCCCGATCTTTCCTAGAATTATTCCCAGGGGTCTTTTGCCCCAGGAACTAAGGAGGAAAAAAATCAGCAAAGAGAGGGCCGTGATCCCAGGCTAGATTCAGAGACGAGGCCTGCCACGGGGACACACGTGGGATCTATATTCAAATAAGGCCGCATGGATTTGGGCCGAAATCCCGAGAATGGGGGCTGCCAGTAGAAAGCGAGGAAGTGATTACGCCGAGTCTGGGTGGCCGCCTGGGACAAGGTGGGCGCGCTGCGGCTGGTGAGAGATGGGTTCCAGGAGGAGTCTGTGCTGGAGGACCTGGGAGCTCCGGGCGGGAGAGAAGCAGCACCGAATATCGCCTGCCACAGTCCCTCAGCGCCCGGCACCCGTGGAGCGACAAGTGGGAGTTTGTGAGCAGCAGTGACCTTGACACAAGCGTCGCAACCTTTGGCGGCAGCTGGCGCTGGAGCAGGAGAGGTGGAAAATGGCCGCGGTGGCTGGAAGATGGCGTGTATGAACGCCCGAGAGGGGTCCTGGGGGCGGGGCTGAGGTGGGGGGGGGTGATTGGGCTTGTGAAGGCCTTAGGGTAGCGGGTGGGGCGGGGCAGAGACGTGGCGCTTTATAACTGGTGGGTTGATGCCTTCCTTCAAGTGGGAAGCCTTGGACGGCACATGCAGAGGTTGTCTTCAGGTCTGGACGGCAAGTCCCACAAGGTCAGGCTCTCTGTCCTGCGCCTGCTCATACCAGCTGCCTGCTCATGCAGTGAGTCGCCTTCTTTCCTGCAGCTACATTTTGCTGCGAGGTGATGTTGGAGAGAACACCAGAAAGCAGCATCACACAAAGCCAGCCAGTCTGTGGGTGCTGGGTTTTCATAGTCTAGAAGCAACTTTTTTTTTCTTTTTTTTTTTTTTTTTTGCGGTACGCGGGCCTCTCACTGTTGTGGCCTCTCCCATTGCGGAGCACAGGCTCCGGACGCGCAGGCTCCACGGCATGTGGGATCTTCCCGGACCGGGGCACGAACCCGCGTCCCCTGCATCGGCAGGCGGACCCTCAACCACTGCGCCACCAGGGAAGCCCCTAGAAGCAACTTTTGAGTAGAGGTGCCTCCAAGTTTCTCCAGGCTAACATTGCTGTATTCCTGCTCTCTCCAGTGGAAGTTTAATGTTTCCGTGTTGTATCAGATTCCATATTATCTTCTCAGGAGAGGGGACCTTTCTTCTTAATTTTTCTTCCTGTTAATTTTTCTTCCTTCCTGCCTTCGGCTGAGCTGTCTTCCCTCCACAGGTATTTATTGAGCTCACAGTCATTGAGGGGGAGGGTCTCAGACTGGAATGAAATCCTGGCTTCACCATTTACTAGGCGGCAACGTTGGATGAATTACTTGCCTTTGCCGTCCCTGGTTGGCTCACCTGTTAAGTGGGAGATAACAGTCGTGTCTATCTTGTTCGGCGTTGGCAGGATTAAGTGGCTTCCTACAGGTGAAGGGCTTAGAATTGGTGACTGGCACATGGTAAGAGGTAAACAACAACAAAGTAGCTATTATTACTGAGCCTGGCAGGTATGGTGGTCAGTGCTAAGTGGACATAATGGGCACGGTTCCTGTCTTCATGGAGCTCATAGCCTAGTGCTACAAGGCAGGTGCTCAGCCCACGACCACGGCTGATTGTGATAACACAAAACTCCTGCTTCACTGGGCGCATCAAATACGTGACTCCTCAGAAATGTAATGTGATCTGACCATCGCTTAACACATTTCACCTGCGGCTGAGAGATTAGATTTTAAAATCAACTTTTATTTTCTCTGATGCACATAGTCAAACAAGCTAATGGTGCTAAAGAGTTAAATCCAGCATCCTCTGGTCCCTGCTTCCATCCTGTCCTCTTCCTGAAAGCATACTTTTCATTCTTTTTACTGTTGTTTCTTAGCATTTAATGCCCCGTTCCGAAGTCACATAAGCATCCTGTATCGTGATTCGTCAGCTCTGTGGAAGGTGAGGAATTTACTTTAACACCTGTCTTCTCCTTTCCTCTCTATGGTTAAATTACATTTTTTGTTGTCCTTGTTCTTCCATATTTTGTATTGTGACCCCGAGAGTGTTGTTCAGTGCCGTGTCAACTAACGTACCAGGAGAGTATTTCATTTCTTGTTCAACTTTTATTTTTCCTGGAGTTAAAAACTGCATTATTTTGTCATCTGTTTAGATTTTTCCTTATCCAGCTGAGAATATTATTTATAGGCAGCTTTTTTTCCTTTCTATTGCTTGAAATTGTTTTCTCCAACTTTCGTTTTTCTGTTTGTTTTGGTGTCCCCCCTTCACGTGGAAGACATTCCTCGCAGGCCTGGTGGTCCTTGAAAATTCATTCACGTTAAGAGGTGGATACAAGAAATGGATTGGAGCCCTTTGTGCACAGGTGGGGCCTGTTAATTGTTTTGGGAACTGTACTGGAAGAGGAAGGGGTGGTCCGCAGGCTTTTTCCTATCTTTGGGTCTTACTGTTCTTGGGGGTGTTTCCATTTCTTTAGCGAAGACTCCTCCAGTTTCCTGACCGGAAGTGTAACCCTGTTTGCTGGCGTTCTGGGACTGGGAAGGAGCAGGGAGCTAATTGTCTCAGCGGTCTGTGTGCAAACCTTAAATGAATTCCCCTAAGTCTGGTCGCGGGACCACCCATGGCCACCCTCCTCATGCCTGGCACCTGTGAATTGGTTCAAGCTCTTAGCACTGCTGGGGGATGGGTGAATTGGTTGTGGGACTAGGTGGGGTCAGGAGCTGGGAAGCTAAGCTCTCCTCCTCCTGACTTTCAAACGACCTTCCTGCTTCCACTTCTTCCCTTTCCCTGAAACCACGCCCCCTCCACCACCTGTGCCTCCAGATCGAGAGGCTTCCTGGGCTTCACGGCAAATCTGCTTTCTCTGGACCCAGCTCACCACTGTAGGCTCTTAGGTATGACATTCCTGCTCCCAGCTTGGTCATTTCCATCTGCTTTTTGCCTTCATTTTGTTCTAAGTTACAAAGATTCTTTAGTTTCATCAAAAATGCATCCATATTTCTGACTTTTTTCCTTTTACTATTTGGGATGAATTTAAGAAGGAAAAATTGACAGGAATGTCTTTATCTGATATCTAGAAACTCGTTGGAAACAGTATTAAGTGAAGATCACTGAAAGACATGTAGTCCTTCCATACATCTAGATCATGTAAAAAAATTCTTTGAATTTAGCCTGAGCCACAGAGAGCTGTATACGTGAAGGCTATTGCATTGGCTTCCTGAGTTACTGAGTTGCACATTAATGTGATGCCACCAGCTTGTAAGTCCCAAGGAGCTCATTGCTGTGTGTCCAGTAAGGAAGCTTTGAAGGACATTGATCATCGAAATAAACATTGTTCTCTCAAAAGGATCCTCAAGAGAATTTACTTGTCTTTGTATACTGTCCAATTTTTTATTATTATTTTTAATTGAGTGATTGGTTTGCTTTTACTCTTTGGTGTGTATGTTTCCCTTTTCCCATTGTCTTCTAGGCAGCTCAGAGCACAATTTTGGGCTTGCTTTTAGCAAGGATATAGAACTTAGTTTTGTGTTCTAGTCTCATTTTTGTTAGCATTTTATCTCCTCCTCTTGTTTACCATTGCCTTTGTTTTTTCTTCCCTCTCACCCACTCCTAATTCTTGTCGTGTTGCTCTGTTTTATATGTGGGTTGCCAATAGCTTTAAATCTTTTTTGTACCATAGAGTTATTGAAATAAGTAAGTAGAAAATTGATAATAGAAATGAATGAATGCAGAAATATTCACAATTTTGTATTGTTTGATGTATGCCCTCTTTAGTCACAGATTTGGTCATTTCTTACTATTGGTCTAATTTAATCTTTTCCTTTTATAGATGAGGCAAGTGTGGTCTAGATAAATTGATGTAGTCAACGTCAGGTACCTTCAAATTGTGATACCATCACAACCCTCCATCCATAGAATTCTTCGCATTTTGCAAAAGCGAAACTCTGTACCTATTAAACAATAACTCTTCATTCCCCACTCTCATGGTAACCACCATTGTGCTTTCTGTCTCTATGAATTTGAGTGCTCTAGATACCCCCACATAAGTGGAGTCTACAGTATTTGTCTTTTTTTGTGTCTGGCTTATTTTACTTAGTGTAACGTCTTCATGCTACTTGTAGTAGCGTGTTTCAGAATTTCCTCCCTTCTCAAAGCTAAATAATATTCCATTGTATGCATATACACATTTTATTTCTCCATTCCTCTATCGATGGACTCGGGTGGCTTCCGTTTTTTGCCTGTTGTGAGTAATGCTGCTGTGAACATGTGTGTACAGATACTCTTCCTGTGTTGCCCCTTTACAGCCACACCCACCTCCCTCCCCCACCCCCTCATTAACCACTGGCAACCCCTAATCTGTTATCATTTCAACAGTGCTGTAGAAATGCAGTCATACAATGTATAACGTTTTGGGATTGGCTTTTTCACTTTGAAGAATTCCCTGGAGATTCATCCAATGCTTGTGAGTACTGACTGTTTGTTTTTATTGCTGAGTGAGAGTCATATTTTTCAAGTATACGCACTGGATCACATTGTTCCATGGTTTACATCTCTGCAGTAGCATATGCAGCAACATCTAAGCTTCCTGCCATATCCTCTAAGGCCTGTTGGGATTTGATCTCCAACCTCAGAGCCGTCCACCATCCACCTTCCCTTGCTCACTTTGCTCTGTTCACATGAGTTTCTTGCCCTTATAGGAATACTCAACGCTTTTCTGCCCATCCTTTCTCCCCCTCCCCCTGCCTTTGAATTTACTGTTTCTTCTACCTGGAAAAGAAGTAGTTGCACCCCGTCATATAGCTGTTAGCATGTGCCAGGCATTGTTCTGACTTTACACATCAACATATTTAATTCTCACCTCAGCCCTATGGGGTAAGTACTATTATTATTACAGTTTTACATATGAGGAAACTGAGGCACAGAGAGATTATATGACTTGCCCAGGGTCACACAGTGATTAACTGGCAGACAAAGCAGGATTTGATTCCAGGAAGCCTCTTACACCCCAGGCTATGTAGAACCCTGGGCTCCCACCCCTATCTCAGCACTGGACCCTTTCCTGTCACTCAAGCATATTTCCTCAGAAAACCTTCTCCAACTGTCAAATCTAAACCAGCATGGTCTCTCATGTTGCCGTATTTCTTTTTTTACATCACATATTTGTAGATCCATATACTTTCTATGATATTTTTTTTACAAGTTTTTAAGCTTTGTGTAAATGATATCATACATACACATTGAAGATATGGTTGTAGGTCATTTGTTTGAAATAACTGAAGAGTAATCCATTTTATGACTACATATCCATAATTTACCTACTCTCTTGTTGGTGGACATTTACGTTGTTTCTAATTTTTTTCTGCTATAGACAATACTGGAATGACCAGTCTTGGGCATGTGTCCTTGGAGACATGGGCAAAAGCATCTAATATCGAAAGTTCTATACTCAAGAAGGGGCATAGGTCATGAGAATATTCAACTTTACTAGATATTGCCAAGGTTCTATCCAAGGAAGATGCTACCAGTTTATACTCCCACCAGCAATTTATGAGGCTTCCTTTTTCTCCACATCGAAGAATCCGATTTTTGTTCTGAGAAGATCACTCTGGCTGCAAAGTTAAAAGTGAGCTGGGTGGGGGTAGGGAGGTGTGCAAGGGGGGTCCCGGCACGTGGAGAGCTAAGAGGCAGGCCAGCCAAGCTTCCTCAGCTCCAGACTGGTGGTGGAGGACTTCCTGAATGACCCTCTGCTGCCTGTTCCCATTTTCCCTTTTATCATCAGGCTGGCAAGAACAGAACTATCTGCTTCTCAATCAAATAGCAAATTATGTGGGCAACCGAACTGCTGTTCTTTGTAGAAGATTATTATTTATTTTTTATTTAACAAAAGTCAAGGCTGAGAGGGTGCTCCACGGTGCCCTTCTGTGGTTTTAGTGTTTCCTCTGCTTTGGCTCAGCCCCGGCTTGTTTATCATGCATGTGTTGTATTGCAAATGTGGAACAAATGAAGCTGAGATATCAAATTAATACTGTGATCTGTTTTTCTGTCTTGTTGCCATAACAATCTGTGGCTCTTGAAGCAAAGAGAAAATTAGAATTGTATTAAAGGTGTTTACACCATGTACGCTCCATACTGCATTATTATTTATTGCTATAATAAGTGTATTTAACATTTGCTTAAGGAAGGTTGACTGCTACTGCTTTTTGTCTTGTGGTTTTTCTGCTCATCCTTCCAACCTGGCTTTGCTTTTTTTTTTAAAAAAAAAAAAAATTATTTATTTATTTTTGGCTGTGTTGGGTCTTCGTTTCTGTGCGAGGGCTTTCTCCAGTTGCGGAGAGTGGGGGCCGCTCTTCATCGCGGTGCGTGGACTTCTCACTGTCACGGCCTCTCCCGTTGCGCAGCACAGGCTCCAGACGCGCAGGCTCAGTAGTTGTGGTGCACAGGCTTAGTTGCTCCGCGGCATGTGGGATCTTCCCGGATCAGGGCTCGAACCCGTGTCCCCTGCATTGGCAGGCGGATTCTCAACCGCTGCGCCACCAGGGATGGCTTTGCTTTTGACCTTGACGTTTCCTATAGTTCTGAGCAAGAAGGATGCTCCACCACTTGGGACTCCTTCTATTTATTCCTCCCCTTCACTGCCCCCCACCCCAATACTTGGGGCTCTTTCAAGTCAAGAGTCTTGTTAGAAACAAAACAGGACTTGAAATAAATTTTCCTCCTTTGTTTGCCCCATTCCTGCCTTCTAAACCTGAACTGGAAGTTCAGCATCCTCTGGGAGAAATGAAGAGAAGCTCAGGGGTGGAAGAAAGGAGAATTAGAGCAATTTATGCCTCAGAAGAAGTGCAGTGGAAATCAATATGGCACGTGGAGGCTCATGGTGCGGGTCCCCTAAGATCTCCCTCCATTCCACTCTATTCCCAAGGTCAAGTGCTCCACTGCCCAGAGCCCTCTTTGACTGATGACCTTACTGCCCCCACCATCACAAGCTGCAATCTGCTGGGACACAAGGTGGCTGAAATGGTGGGGCTGGGGTGGTGGAAGCCCCTCCCCCCACTAACTAGATCAATTTCCGCACGTGGATGCCTGCGTGGGACCGTCCAGTGTTGTAAGCTCCTTGAAGGCAGGCGCTATTCCTGCTACATGTATCAGCCTACAGTTCCTAGAATAAGGCTGGGCACACACGAGAAACTCAAGAAGAGCTTCATTCACGGATTGTTTGGGTCATCGTGGTAACACCACTAAAGAATGTTCTGGTAATGAGGGAAGATGTGTAAAGATGTTTATTAGTTATGCCCATTTTAGAGCATCTTTTGCTCCAGAGACAATGGAATGAAAAGGGATATTTCTGACCCTGAAGAGTCCTCCAGGTGACCTGTGTCTATTTTCTTCTTCTGTGGGGAAGAACGTGGGCAGAGCGGGGACATGGGGCACCTTCACCCGGTGACTCTCTATGCTCAAAGAGCCAAAGAGGCCCTAGGTGATGACAGAGTTTTAAAATATACTGTTGTTGTCCTTTACTGCCCAGGGGACCTTAAGTCAGGTCTAAAGCCCAGGGTGGGATGTGAAGGCCATTTCTTGTGCCAGTCTCTTCTGGAGCACGATAGACTCCAACCTAGGATGGTCCCTGGTTACGTCAGCAATACAGGCAAAGAAAGCCCAAGAAAAATCAACCTTTGTCTCAAGGCCAAAGTTTTTTTCTTCCTCAGATTCTTGCACAGGGACTTCCCTGGTGGCACAGTGGTTAAGAATCCACCTGCGAATGGAGGGGACACAGGTTTGATCCCTGGTCCAGGAAGATCCCACATGCCATGGAGCAACTAAGCCCGTGAGCCATAACTACTGAGCCCGCGTGCCACAACTACTGAAGCCCACGTGCCTAGAGCCCACGCTCCACAACAAGAGAAGCCACTGCAATGAGAAACTCGCACACCGCAACAAAGAGTAGCCCCCGCTCGATGCAACTAGAGAAAGCCTGTGTGCAGCAACGAAGACCCAACACAGCCAAAAATAAATATATTTTTTAAAAAATTCTTGCACATGGGCGTACACGTGAGTATACACACACACATACACACACACACTTAAAAAGAAAGGAGAAAGAGGGTGAAGATGGCTTTGGAGTCCAGGTTAGCCTGTGAGCCGTCACAGTGTTATCACACAGGAGACAGCTGCTTGTGACTATGGCAACTTGGACCCCGAGGGAGGAGTGTGAAATGGAAGGAATATTAATCACGCTGGTGGGGGGAAGATGCAGGAGTGACAGGAGGGTCTGAGATGGTTGGGTAAGGTTGGCTCTGGGTGCGTCTTTGGAAAAAGCACATCATGTCTTTTAGGTTTCCTGTCTCTTCCTTCAGAGCCCCTCTTTTCTTCCTGGATGCCCATCCTAAGTCCTAGGGCAGAAGCTCCTCTAGAACTAGGGGTGTGGTGGGCAAAAGACAGGAGGCTGAGCCCAGTCATCCTCAAACACCAACTCTTTGTGTTTATGAATGACCTGTTAGAAATGTCCCAACTTAGTCACCTTCTCTCACTCAGACATTTCTGAGAAGGGTGAGTAAGCACAGTAAATTCTTCTCTCAGTGGATTTAAATTGCTTATAAAGTGTCACATCCACTACTTCAGTTCAGTCAGCAATTCTGACCATAAGGGTTAATATTGTAGTGTGTTTATTTTCATGCCACGCCCTTGACTCAGGTGTAGGGAGAAGTAGCTTGTCCAGGTTCACACAAAGAGGAAACACCTGACTTCAGAGCACTGCGATTCTGCTTGCTTCAACAAGCACAGTGTGTATGTGTGTGACCAGGGAGCATTGGAGCTTTGCTGACTCTTATTTGGTTGAATTCCCTTGTGTCTGCATGGTCTGAATGTCAGTGACTGAAACGCATTTACAAGAGAGCAGGTTGCAGTAACTGTACTTGCACTTCCTAACTTATATAGGACCTGACGGTTTTGTTTGTTCCAAATAAACTCTTCACAGTATCCTGCAGATAAAACGCGTCCCTATTGTGTGCATTTCTATTTGTGTGGGAAGATGATATTGTGAAATATTAACATAATCTTGCTCCTCACAAAGACACACGTGCACCTGGTACCCCATGGCACTACCCTGATGGAGGGTAACAGAAAACAGGCCTTTCCCAAAATAGGGTTGCCAGACTTAGCAAGTAAATATACAGGATACCCAGTTCAATCTGAATCAGATAAATGACAAATACTTTTTAGTAAAAGTATATTCTATGCAATATTTGGGATATACTTGCACTAAAAATTTATTTGACATTTATCTGAAATTCAGATGTAATAGGTGTTTTGTATTTTCTCTGGCAACCCTATCCCAAATGAGAGTGAAATCAAAGAATGAAAGTAACATGCTTGGCTTTTAAGTTTAAAAACTGTGGTTTAGTATAAAACAGAAACACCAGGAAGATGAAAACTCTGTCCTGGGGAAAGGACAGAGGGATGGAGCCAGGGAGGAAGGAGACAATAGTGCCTGTAGCTGTTTCCTGCGCCTCCCTGCGTTCCACACAGAGCTACAGCGCCTTCAGATACCCTGGGGTACCCAGGAGCAGCCAGGGCTTGGAAACCGGCACAAAGGCACGGCCTGTGGCGGCCCCGCCCACTCACCCACCCCGCCCCCGTCCCCTCCCAGAGTGCCATGCTCCAGAGACGCGATATCCCAGGGTTCCTCGCAGCCCTGCGGGTCAGCCGGCCTGGTAGGAGGTGAGTGCTGTCTCCAGGGCTGGCCCCAGCCGCGGTGGGACCTACACTACCCGAGCCGGGGTGAAGGTTGAAGGGCGAGGTCAAGGACCGGCTCCTGCGGACACGGGAAGAGGCAGCCTGCGCGGAGTTCACTCCTGGCCTACGACAAGGTAAGCCGACCCGGCCTGTAGAGCCTGAGCAAAGCGGGGCAAACACAACCTAATATACGCGTTTACCTAGAAAACCTGAAACTGATGAGATTCAAGGTGAAAACAAGGGCCAAATGAGAGGTTGGGAGGGGGAAGACCAATAACGGGTATTGTGCAACCGAATTCATGGTCCGGGACGTTTGCCCTGCCTGTTTGGGGTTGCTGTGGGAACCATGCTGGCCTGCGGAGGCCGGGACGCCGGGAGGGTGTCTCCGTCTCCACGTTGTCGCGT
The DNA here is from genome assembly GCF_011762595.2 of Tursiops truncatus. Classification (NCBI taxonomy): domain Eukaryota; kingdom Metazoa; phylum Chordata; class Mammalia; order Artiodactyla; family Delphinidae; genus Tursiops; species Tursiops truncatus. The sequence goes on along the minus strand of NC_047035.1, from coordinate 155,922,821 downwards.
GTGGTGTTCGAGGCTGCGGTCTAGTGACCCTTAGGCCTGGGCTGGCAGATACACGAGCGGGCGGGAGCATCTCCTCCCGCCCCCTGCATATAGCAGAGCACTCGACAGTGGCCTGTGCCCCTGTAGCCACCAGGGGATGAAGCGTACTCGCCCTCCTGATCTGTGCTTCTATCACCTGTGCGCCAAGATGGTCATCAGGGAAACCACGGAACCGAACTATTGCGCCGTTTGCTGGCTGTTTGGCCTTAAACGAACACATAACACCTGAAACTGTTTGCTTCTCTCTAAAATGGAAACAGTAATGCCGCCGTCGTTGGGTCCCTCTGAGGATGAGATGAGGTAATGTGTATAGAACCAATATAGTGCAATGCCTGGCACATAGCTGAGGCGCCCAAGGTCCCATTTTGGGCAGAAGCGATTTGTCTTCGGCGCCCCCCGGCCACATCCTCGCTCCTCCTGCGCTTGGGCTCTCCATCCTATTCGATGACATCACCTCACAGAAGGGCCATTCACACTTCCAGGTGGAACCGTGCGTTGTTGTGTAACCGCTTCCAGGATCGTTGCCTTTTCACCTTGTATCGAATTGTGGAATGCAAGGCTTCAGGTTCTAAGTGGAGCTTGTTAGGGAGCAGGTTTTTGGAGCAGGGAGCCCTTCCCCGCCGGGGGGGATCAGAGCAGATGGTAGGTGCAGCCCGAGAGGAGTGTGGTGGCGCTGCGCTGGGCGCTGGTCTGGGCCCTGCTCCTGGTACAGGGTGATGCTCTAGTGTCTCCAGCAGTTGGCAGGGAGATGTCTGGGTTCTAGGAGCCTGCGGGCAAAAGGACAAGCCGTGATCCTGTGGACTTTCAGGGTCACGCTGCCGCAGATGTCTGTTCTTGGCTGGGGTGATTAGCCTCAAAGTGGAAAGTCAGCAGGAAGAGAATGGGTCCTTCACACAGTGAGGGAAGTGATTGATGTGCATTTGGTATAGTTTTCAGCTGCCAGAGAGGGAAGGCAGCTAGTCAGATGAGCTCATCCTACTAGAGATCTCGGCTGGACCAGGTGTGGGTAGAATCATAGCTCCAGGTAGGACATTTTCTTGTGCTGGTTTTGAGGCAGCCATTTTGACATAGGCATGGCAAAAAGGAAAAGATGAAGTTTTTTTCTTTTTTTTTTTTTAATTACCAGGTAATGTGCATATCAGACACTGCTGACCCTTAACCCATCCTGAACTTCCTTACCCCCAAGTGAAGCTCGGGTGTACACTTAAGCCAAGCATGGGATAAGGGTGTTGAAGGGTGTCAGGGGTAAGGTGAGGGTTTTGAGCATGATAGCTGGTAATGAAATAAATGTTGAAAATGTCTAGGCTTATACATTTAGCTATGTCACTATTTTCCTGTGTCAGGTAGCCATTTCAAGCGTAGAGTTCAATGGTTGAGTGTGGAGCTCGACAGTCCCCTGGCCCGCGTGGAACAAGGAGGAGGGAACTAGCTCCACTTGTTAGAAATCCCAGGCTTCTGTCGTCAATTGGGGAGAGGAGGAAGGCGGCGGAGGCAAATGGGCTTTGAATGGAATATAGCCTCAAGACGTTACATCCCAGCTTTCCTGGAGTCCCCACGGTGATCTCCTCTTGGGGACAGGAGAAATAAAACCCCTGCATCTTATTCAGGTGTCAATGAAAAAATGTTGCCTGCTATATTAGTAAACAAAGGATGCTACAGCCATCAAGCCATCACACTGCAGCCACCCGCAGCTGTGCACCCTGAGGAGACTCAGGATGAGAAAGCACAGGACACTGGCCCCGGATAGCTGAGGTGCCTATCAAAGGAATAATTTCAGTGAGCCCAGACTCTTGCGTCTTCCCATACACAGAAAAGCGCTAACTTCCTTAACTTGAGATATCTGGTTTTCTTTAATTAACAGTAATCTTTTGATGTTCCTACACCTGGTCTTTGTTGTGAAAATTCCTGTATACCCTGGGTCCTCCTTTACCTCTTCGGAGCAGTCCCTCAGCTATCTGAGAGGTTGTGTCCCGGGCTTAAGTCCTCAGTTTTGTCTGCCGAATAAAACATAACTCTCAACTTTTAGGTTGTGTATTATTTTTCAGTTGACACAGGACAGGCCCCTTTCCCTCCTTTTGATGCTCTTGTAGGGTGAGCCCAACCATCCCCTTAACTAATGACCACCCAGATTCATGTCTCCCACATCTGTCTCTGGCCCTGCCTCCTGAGATCCAGGCCAGGAGAGATTTGAGCATGACATGAACCTGCTTGATAACCCACAACCCCTCCCAGGGTATGCTTCTACTCCTCCTGTATCCATCTCAGGGATATTGCCACCACCTTTGGCCTTTTCATCCCTCACACCTAATTATTTTCTTTCTTCTTCTTCTTCCTTTTTTTTTTTTTTGCCATGTCTAAACTTTCTCTAAATGTCACACCCAGTATTTTGCTATGTTTGAAGTACCTTTAAACCTGTTTTCCTGTCCTCTAGTCTGACTGCTCTTTTCTTCTCTGCTTACCTGAACTATTATCTGTCCTTGTGCCTAGTCTTTTCCTCTTCAGCTCACTTCCCACACTGATCCTCTGATCCTTCCCTGGTTGATTGGTTGTTTTTAACATTTGTGCTCCTTAATTCCTGTGGAAGAAACCTCAACGTCCTTAGTTTGGGATACAGGACCGTTAACAATCTAATGGCAACCTCATTTCCAGTGCATTCCCCGTCTTCCAACTTAGACTGCACTCTAGTCAAATCAGGCTACTTACTGTTTGCCAACCAGGCCCGGTCTTGGCTGCCATCATTCCCCACGTCTCTGCTTGGTGAAATCCTACACGCATTTTAGGATTTCTGTCCATTTGGCTGTGGATTCTCTCCTGAAACGTCCCTCACCATTAGAAATATTACTCCGTCCCTACTCTCAGTTCCAGAGTCCTCACTTGCTCCTTGTTCAGTACTTAACATACTGTGTCATAATTATATACCCCTGTCTCCAACGAGTTGGTAATCTTCCCATGGAGAGACCCGAGCCCCAGAATTCTAAAGGGCTCGATTCTCAATTAGCAATAATTGCGCCTCAGATAAACCTCATTGGCTACGATACTGCCACTGCGCAAAGCTAGGGCTCGATTCTCTACCAGTGTTTCTCAAAGTGTGTCTTAGAACACTCATTCTGCTGGATGTTAATCAACATTATATAGTGCTTATAGTGTTGTCAGTGCTGCTGTAAATACTTTGCATGTAGGTAGGTATTATTATTATCCATTTTATAGATGAAGAAACTAATAGCTAATAAGTGGGAGCGCTAGCTAGGATTCAAATGCAGGCAGTATTGTTCCAAAGGCCATGCGCGTAACCTGACATGATTTGAACCTATGACATCACACTATATTGTCCCTCAGTTTAATAGGTATTATATGATACAGGGATTTGTTTGTTTTTTTTTCTGTACACGGGTTTCTCACTGTAGTGGCCTCTCCCGTTGCGGAGCACAGGCTCCAGACGTGCAGGCTCAGCGGCCATGGCTCACGGGACCAGCCGCTCCGCGTCATGTGGAATCTACCCGGACCGGGGCACGAACCCGAGTCCCCTGCATTGGCAGGCGGACTCTCAACCACTGCGCCACCAGGGAAGCCCCAAGAGTTTTAAGAATGAATGCCCTATTTAATAAACACTGGGTTAAGCAAGTTTAAATGGGTGGATCTTTGCTTCTTGGAGCTTTTCATATGTTAATACACATTGTGAATTTCCAAGAGGAGGCTGTAGTTAACAGCGTTTCTCACACCATCTCAGCTACCAAACCCTATTGTTTCCCATAGATTACTTATCTTGAAGGTTAATGTCTGTGCAGTATAATTTGGAAAATATTGCTTTAGATCAGTTTTTCCAAATTCATACCACATTGTAACTTAATAAATTATCCAAATTTTAAACTGGACTATTGTAATAATATATGTGAATATTATATATTTATCACATTCTTTTTTTACCTTCAGTTTTACTGAGATATAATTGACATACATCACTGTATAAGTTCAAGGTGTATAGCATAATTGTTCAACTTCTATACATTGTGAATTGATTACTGTAGTAAGATTAGTTAGCATCCATCATGTCATATAGGTACAATAAAAAGAGGCAGCAAAAAAACCCTTTTTTTCTCGTTATTATGGGAACTGTTAGGATTTATTCTCAACAATTTTCATTTATTCCATACAGCTGTGTTAACTATGATGGTCATCATGTGTATGTTACATCCCTCATACTTATTTTTCTTATAACTGGAAGTTTATACCTTTTGACTATCATCTCCCCCTCCCTGCTCCCGCCTCTGGTAACCACAAATCTGATCTCTTTTATGAATGTTGGTTTTTTTTAATTCCAAAAGTGAGATCATACAGTATTTGTCTTTCTCTGTCTGACTTATTTCACTTAGCATAATGCCCTCAAGGTCCATCCATGTTATTGCAAATGGGAGGATTTTTTCATTTTTTTATAGCTGAATAATATTCCATGGTATGTATGTGTGTGTGTGTATGTGTGTGTGTGTGTGTGTGTGTGTGTGTGTGTATGTGTATGTATATCACAACTTCTTTATCCATTCAGCCATTGATGTTTCCATGTCTTGTTATTGTAAATAATGCTACTATGAACATAGGGGTGCAGATATCATTTTTTATTTATTTTTTTATTTTATTTTATTTTTTTTTATTTTTATTTTTTGCAGTACGCAGGCCTCTCACTGCTGTGGCCTCTCCCATTGCAGAGCACAGGCTCCGGACGTGCAGGCTCAGTGGCCATGGCTCACGGGCCTAGGTGCTCCGCGGCATGTGGGATCTTCCCGGACCGGGGCACGAACCCGTGTGCCCTGCATCGGCAGGCGGACTCTCAACCACTGCGCCACCAGGGAAGCCCTGATATCATTTTAAAAATAAATTTATTTATTTATTTATTTATTTTTGGCTGCGTTGGGTCTTCGTTGCTGTGCGCAGGCTTTCTCTAGTTGCGGCAAGCAGGGGCTACTCTTCGTTGCGGTGCGCAGGCCTCTCACTGCGTTGGCTTCTCTAGTTGCAGAGCACAGGCCCCAGGTGCACAGGCTTCAGTAGTTGTGGCACGCGGGCTCAGCAGTTGTGGCTTGCGGGCTCTAGAGCGCAGGCTCAGCAGCTGTGGGGCACGGGCTTAGTTGCTCCACGGCATGTGGGATCTTTCCGGACCAGGGCTCGAACCCGTGTCCCCTGCATTGGCAGGCGGATTGTTAACCACTGTGCCACCAGGGAAGTCCCCAGATATCATTTTGAGTTAGTGTTTTCATTTCTTTTGGATATATTCCTTGAAGTGAAATTGCTGCATCATATGGTAGTTCTATTTTTGAGGATCCTCCATACTGTTTTCCACATGTACCAGTTTATAGTGCACAAGGTTTCCCTTTTCTCCACATCCTCATCAAGCATTTATTATTTCTTGTCTTTTTATAATTGCCATTCGAACAGGCAGGAGTTGATATTGTGGTTTTGATTTGTGTTTCCCTAATGACTAATGATGTTTTTTCATGTACCTGTTAGCCATTCATATACTGTATTTGGAAAAATGTCTGTTCAGGCCTCTTGCTCATTTTAAAAATTGGATTATTGGTTTTTGTGCATTGAGTTGTATAAGTTGGTTATATATTTTGGATATTAACCCCTTATCAGATGTATGGTTCACAAATGTTTTTCCCCATTCTGTAGATTGTCTTTTAATTTTGTGGATGATTTCTTTCACTGTGCAGAAGCTTTTCAGTTTGATGTAATCCCATTTACTTATTTTTGATTTTGTTCCTTTTGCTTTATGTGTCATATCTAAAAAATCATGATCCTTGGATCCATGTCAAGGAGCTTTTTCTCTATGTTTTCTTCTAGGTGTTTCGTCGTTTCACGTCTTACATTTAAGTCTTTAATCCATTTTGAGTTAATTTTGGTGTATGGTATAAGATAGGAGTCTAGTTTCACGCTTTTACATGTGACTATCCAATTTTCCCAGCACCATTTATTGACAAGACTGTGTTTTCTCCATTGGGTATTCTTGGCTCCCTTGTCAAATATTAGTTGACTGTATATGCTTGGGTTTATTTCTGGGCTCTTGATTCTGTTCCATTTATCTATTTATCTGTTTATATGCCAGTACCATACTGCTTTGATTACTATAGCTTTATAGGATAGCTTGGAATCAGAAAGTGTGATGCCTCCTGTTTTGTTTTTCTTTCTTAGGATGGCTTTGGCCATTCAGGGTCTTTTTAGTTCCATATAAATTTTAGGATTGTTTTTTCTACTTCTCTAAAAAATGCCATTGGAATATTGATAGGGATTGCATTGACTCTGTTGATGGCTCTTGGTGGTATTGACACTTTAACAATATTAATTTTTCCAATCCGTGAACATGGGATCTATATCCATTTATTTGTGTTATCTTTGATGTCTTTCATCAGTGTCTTGTAGTTTTTGGATTTTAGATCTTTCACCTCCTTGGTTAAATTTATTCCTAAGTATTTTGTTGTCTCCAATGCTATTGTAAATGGAATTGTTTTATTTCTTTTTCGGATAATTTGATGTTATAGAAATGCTACATGACTTTTGCATGCTGATTTTGTATTCTGCAACTTTACCACATTTGTTGATTAGATATAACAGGTTTTTTTGGTGGAGTCTTTAGGATTTTCTAGATATAAAATCATGTTGTCTGAAAATAGACACAGTTTTACTTCTTCCTTTCCAATTTTGATGCCTCATATTTCTTTTTCTTGCCTGATTACTCTGGCAAGAACTTCTAGTACTATGTTGAGTAGGAGTGGTGAGAGTGGGAATCCTTGTCTTGTTTCTGTTCTTAGAGGTAAAACTTTCAGTCTTTCACCATTGAATATGATTTAGCTGTGGGATTATCATATATGGCCTTTATTATGTTGAGGTACATTCCTTCTATTCCTAATTTGTTAAGAATTTTTATCATTAATGGATGTTGAATTTTGTCAAATGCTTTTTCTACATTTATTGAGATGATCATATGATTTTTTCTTTCATTCTAGTAATGTGGTATCACATTGATTTGTGTGTGTTGAACCATCCTTTCATCTCAGGTATAAAACCCTCTTGATCATGATAAAAGATACTTTTTATGTGCTTTTTGATTTGATATTATTTTATTGAGAAATTTTGCATCTATATTCATGAAGGATATTGGTGTGTTGTTTTCTGGTAGTGTCCTTTCTAGCTTTGGTATGAGGGTAATGCTGCCCTTGTAAAATGAGTTTGGGAGTGTTCCCTCCTCTTTGGTTTTTTGGAAGGGTTTGAGAAGGATTGGCTGAAGCCTTCTTTAAATGTCTGGTAAAATTCACCAGTGAAGCCATCTGGTTCTGGACTTTCTTCACTGGGGTATTTTTGATTACTGATTCAATCTCCTTATTAGTAGTTGGTCTATTCAGACTTTCTATTTCTTCCTGAATCAAACTCATAGTTTGTATGTTTCTAAGAATTTTTCTATTTCTTCTAGGTTGGCCAGTTTGCTAGCATATAGTTGTTCATAGTAACCTCTTATGATCCTTTTTGTATTTTTGTGGCATCAGTTGTAATGTCTCCTTTTTCATTTCCTTTTTTTTAAAAAAAATATTTATTTATTTTTGGCTGTGTCAGGTCTTAGTTGCGGCATGTGGGATCTTTCGTTGTGGTGCACGGGCTGTTGCAGCATGCGGGCTTCTCTCTAGTTGCAGCGTGTGGGCTCTCTAGTTGTGGCAGGTGGGCTCCAGAGTGCATGGGTTCTGTAGTTGTGGCACGTGGGCTTAGTTGCCCCCACAGCGTGTGGGATCTTAGTTACCCAACCAGGGATCGAACCCCCATCCCTTGCATTGGAAGGTGGATTTTTAACTGCTGGACCACCAGGGAAGTCTTGTCCTTTCTCATTTCTAATTTTCTTGCGTGGGTCCTCTCTTCTTTCCTTGATTAGTCTAGTTAAAAGTTTGTCAACTTTGTTTATCTTTTCAAAGAACCAATTCTTAGTTTGGTTAATCTTTTTGATTGTTTTCCTGTTATTTCATTTATTTCTGCTCTAGTCTTGATTATTTCCTTCCTTTTGCTAACTTTTGGCTCGGTTTGTTCTTCTTCTAGTTCCTTAAGGTGTAGAGTTAGGTTGTGTATTTGGAATCCTTCTTCCTTCTTAATATAGACATTTATTACTATGAAATTCCGTTTTAGAACTGCTTTTGCTGTATCCCATAAGTTTTGATACATTGTGTCTCCGTTTTTGTTTACCTCAAGATACTTTTTAATTTCACCTTTGATCTATTGGTTGTTTAGAAGAGTGTTATTTAATTTCCATGTTTTTATGAAACTTTCAGTTTTCCTCTTGTTATTGATTTCTAGTTTCATACCATTGTGGTCAGAGAAGATACTTGGTATGATTTCAGTGTTCTTCAATTTGCTAAGGCTTGTTTTGTGGCCTAACATGTAGTTTATCCTAGAATATGTTCCTATGTGCACTTGAGAAGAATGTGTATTCTGCTTTGTAGGATGGAATGTTCTATATAGGTCTGTTAGGTCCATTTGGTCTATAGTGTTCAAATTCACTGGTTCCTTATTGATTCTCTGTCTGGATAATCTATTCATTTTTAAGAGTAGGGTATTTAAAGTCCCCAACTATTATTGTATTGCCATACATTTTCTTTTAGCTCTTCTACAATTTTTGCTTTATATATTTAAGTGCTCTGGTGTTGGGTGCATAAATATTTAGTTGTTATATCTTCTTGATGTATTGATCCCTTTATTATTATATAATGGCCTTCTTTGTCTCTTTTTACCATTTTCAGTTTAAAGTCTAGTTTGTCTGATATAACTGTAGTTACCCTTTTTTGGTTTGGTTTGGTTATGCTTTGCTTGAAATATCTTTTTCTATCCAATCACTCTCAGTCTCTGTGTGTCTTTAAGGCTAAAGTGAGTCTCTTGTGGCAGCATATCATTGGATCTTGTTTTTTCTTTTCAAAATCCATTCAGCCATCCTTTGTCTTTTGAGTGGAGAATTTAATGCATTTACATTTAAAATAATTATTGATAAGTAAGGTCTCACTATTGCCATTTTATTAATTGTTTTCTGGTTGTTTTGTAAGTCCATTGTTCCTTGTTTCTTATCCTGCTGTCTTTTTTTGCGTTTTGATGTCTTCTGGTATCACTATGCTTTGACTTCTTTGTCACGTTCTTTTGTGTAATTAGTACAGGTTTTTTCACTTATGGTTACCATGATGCTTACATAAAATATCCTAAAATTATAACACCCAAATTTAAACTAGTAACATAGCTTCAATAGAATTCCTATGCTTTACACTTTTATTTCTCCCCCTCACATATTAGGTTATTGATGTTACAGTTTACATATATTTTATATTGTGTAACTAAGAACAGATCATTGTAGTTTTGGTTATTTTTACTATTTTTTTTAACTTTTAGAGTTGTAAGTGAATTATGTACCACTATTGCCTTATTATAAAATCTATCTTTGACTATATATTTACTATTACCAGTGAGTTTTACACTGCCTTACGTCTTTATGATGTTAACTAGTGTTCTTTTATTTCCACTCAGATAATTCCATTAGCATTTCTTGTAAGGCAGTTCTAGTGGTGATGAATTCCCTCAGCTTTTGTTTGTTTGGGAAAGTCTTTATCCTTCATTTATGAAGGACAGTATTCTTGGTTGACAGTTTTTTTCTTTCAAAATTTTGAATATGTCATCCCATTCTCTTCTGGCCTGAAAAGTTTCTGCTAAGATAATCTGTTGGTAGTCCTATGGGGTTCTCTTGTATGTAACGTCTTTCTTTTTTCTTACTGCTTTAAAAAATCTTTTTTGTCTTTGACTTTTGACAATTTAATCATAATGTGTATTGGTGTAGCTTTCTTTGGGTTCACCCTGTTTGGGATCATTTGGGCCTGTTGTATCTGGATGTTTAGTTTGGAAGTTTTTAGCCATTATTGCTTTAAATATACTTTCTGTCTCTTTCTCTTCTGGAATTCCCATGATGTGAATATTTTCTTTTCATTGTGTCCCATAAGTCTGTAGGCTTTCTTCACTAGTTTTCATTCTTTTTTTTTTTTTGCTCTGACTGGATAATTTAAATGTCTTATCTTCCAGGTCATTGATTCTTTCTTCTGCATGGTTGAGTCTGCTTTTGAAGCTCTCTGTTGAATTCCTCAGACACTTTTTGTATTTTTCAGCTCAAGAATTTCTATTTGTTTGTTCTTTTTTGATGGTTTCTCTTTCTTTGTTGAACTTCTCATTTTGTTAACTTCTTGTTTTGTTAATACATTGTTTTCCTAATTTCATTCAGTTGTTTTATTTTCTTGTATTTCACTAAACTTCTTCAGGGGGATTATTCTGAATTCTTTGTCTGACAATTCATAGGTCTTTATTTCTTTAAGGTCAGTTATTTGAGCTTTATTAATTTCTTTTGGTGGTGTCATATTTTCCTGATTTTTTAATAATCCTTGATTCCTTACGTTGGTGTCTCCTTTTCCAGACTTTGCAGGTTTGCTTTGGTAGAGATAGTTTTTATCATTAGCTCAGTTTGGGTTTTTACACATGTCTGCTGGTAATGTCCTTGGACAGGTGGGGCCTGCTGTAAGGTCTGATTTTGGTGAGGCAACTGTTTGAACTGTGAGGTTGGGGTGAGGGGTGTGTGCCACTGGCTGAGAACAGCTGGATAGAACTGCTAGCTTGTTCCCTGTCCAAGTGAGGCTGTAGGATGGGCTTTGTGGTTGCCTGGATTCTCTGGTCAGGCTTACTAGATGGCCAGGACTGGGTACTATGCTCAGCAGTAGGTGGGGCTAAGAGTTAGCTTCCCTGCAGTTTGAGGACCTGCATCAGGCAAGAGTGTACACTGAATATTTCTGGTCAGGTGATTCCAAGGCTTTGCTCTGCATAGAGGGAAAGCCATGGGCTGTGCTCTTTGTTCAGGTGTCACTGTAAGAAGGGCTGTTGGGTGGGCTACGCAGCTTGCTGCGTGCTCTGGTAAGACTGTCTGGTCTGGCAGGCTGAAGGCTGTATCCAGTAATGAGTGGGGTTATGAATTAGTTTCTCTGTCTGGGCACAACAGAAGCAGCTCCAAGGCTGCTAAGAACCACAGGTTCTCTGTGGTCTTGGTGCAAGCTAACCCATGCCCCAGGTGGTCCCCTGGCTGAACAGGGCCACTGGTTTTGTTTTTTTGTTTTGTTTTTTAAATTTATTTTTGGCTGCGTTGGGTCTTTGTTGCTGCGCGTGGGCTTTCTCTAGTGGCGAGCAGGGTCTACTCTTTATTGCGGTGCGTGTGCTTCTCATTACGGTGGCTTCTCTTGTTGTGGAGCAAGGGCTCTAGGCATGCGGGCATCAGTAGTTGCAGCATGTGGGCTCAGTAGTTGTGGTGCACAGGCTTAGTTGTGCCTTGGCATGTGGGATCTTCCCACACCAGGGCTTGAACTCGTGTTCCCTGTAATGGCAGGCAGATTCTTAACCACTGTGACACTAGGGAAGTCCCGGGCCACTGGCTTTGCTTTGGGGGTGATCAGCTCTGCCTACCTGCCTCTTGGCTCAAGCATTCCTGGGTTATGCAGCAGGTTCCAGGTGTTCTTGCAGCTCTTTCTTTCACATGGGGCTGGGGGCCGTACTCTGCAGCATGTGAGTTATGACTCAGCTCTCCTGCCTGGGTGGGACTGGGTGGGCCCACTTCAGGCAATTCCCAAATTTTCCCAAACAAGCTTTCTGGTGAGGGGATGCAGCGGGCAGGGCCTGGGTGTGAGCAGACCAGCCTCCAGGGCCAGCAAAGCTCACATGAGGACCTGAATCAGGCAGACCTGCACCTTGCTGAGTTCTCTGGTCACGCTGCACCACCACCTTGGTTTTGCAGGTGAGCAAAGCCACAGGTAGGGACTACTACCTAGGTTCTGCAGGTAGGAACTTGGTCTGCCAAGGTCCAAGGGCTGGTTGCTGGAACCCCCTACCCACTTCTTCATCATGATCAGACTCCCCATGATTGAGCCTCACGGATTCCCATGATTCCTATGGGGTGAAGCTAGAGTTGGGGCTCCCACAAAGTGACCTATTGTGCTAGGGAGGCTGGATGTCACCCCTGGGCTCTCTTTTCTCACTGGAGGAACCGGAGGCTCTGGGAAGAGCTCTTGGCATGGTGCTGTGCTGCTCTGGTCTGGGGGAGGGGCATGTGGTCCACATGTGGCTGCTTCTACCCTTCTGTTGCAGTTTGTCTTATCTCTGTGGTGGTGGAGAGTGGGGTGCTGCAGCCTCACTTTGTTCCCAGGATTCTCTCAGTGGTGTCTTGCCCATGATAGTTGTTAGCTGTTCTTCTTGTAAAGGGGAGTGAAGTCGGGAATGACCTATGTCACCTTCTTGGTCACGTCACTCCTATCATATTTAGTGACAGAGTCCTCAGTGTTTCCTTTTTGGTTTGTTCTAGCCAATACGTGACTGGGCTGAAGGGGATACTAGGAGTAGGGGTATGTCTAGCCCTTTAGGGGAAGATGAACCTGGAATGTGGAATACACACTCACAGTGGGATGGGAAGGTGGGAGCTGGGTGAAGAGCAAGCTTCTGGGCTTGGGACCCTGGAGCTCCAGGTGGATGGTGACTGCACCATCAGCTCTGCAGGACATTTTCTCATGCCATAGCCCCATCCTTCATTCCCGCCGAGACTCTGTCTCCCCTTACCAGTCCCCTCCCTGCCGCATTGCACTCCTTGATGGGAAGGCTCCCATTTGTTTCAGGTCATAGTTTTTTAAGTGGTGAAGTTATTGGATGGAACACATTCTGTAGACTGCTAAGAATGTGCCATAGACGGTCAGTTGGGAAACACGACTCTTGAGCACATAGGGCACTTTGCTCAGCTCTGCCCTGGGTAGAGACGTTGGTGTTGAGAAGACTTTCCCAGCTCTTCCACCCCCATCACCCAGTGTATTTCATTCTTCTCTAGGACAGACCTTTAAGCTTTAGCCAGGGAGACATTGTGTCTGAGTAGCACTGAGCTCCGTGAAGGACTAGAAAGTCTGAAACAGCTGCCATCTGTTTGTGGCTCTTCAGTACATAATCCTGTGTGGGTGCTGTGGTGATATAGTGTCCACTGTGGGGAGAGAGTGTTTTGTTTGGACCATCTGCTCTTGCTGGTTTGAAGGGTTTCTCCTTACTTGGCAGATATGCTAATCAAGGCAGTCCTGGAGGCAGGGCCATGTACTACTTTTCTTTGCACTGCCAGCCCCTACCTGCGTGCCTTGCGTGGAGTGGCTGCTTAGTACATGACTTTTGAACAAATGAATGGTTAGTGGATTATGCATTATCCTTGTGGTAGCTGTTGACAAGTTGGGATACATTACTTGTATTCAAGTGCATTTCCTGGATGCTTGGAGCTACATGGCATCCTGGCAGCAGCATGGACTGTTTGCCTTCAAGGCTGTTCTGATGACTTAGTTGTACTGTATTGCTTGTGGGCTGGCCCAGCCCCCATCCTGCTCCAGGCACTAACTTGGCAGGCTCAACAGTAGCTGCAGCTGAGAGAACGTGAATTGACCTGCTTCTCAGGAGTGCCTTAGCATCCAGTGCCTCTAGTCATAGTTTTCTGTTGATTTGTACTCAGGTCAGTGGTCTGGTCTCTTAGATACGAAGAATGTATCTAGGGACAGTCCCTAGGTATAAAATACTCCTGAGAGGGTACAAAATTTAGCTTAAGAAAAGATGACAGTAGACCTCAAGGTAGTTTCACCTAATTGCAGGAATGTTTTTCCACTCAGGACCCAGTAGCTGATTAGCTCTGTGGCAACAAAGCAGAGCCTGCATATTTGGGGTGCACGAGCAGTTGAGTGTTCTTCCTCACCCCCATCTGTGCCCCAGGCCTCCCATAGTGGCTCCTGACTTCTGCCACCAGTTTCCACCATCCTCATCCCATCCCATAGTCAGACTTCTCTCCACAAATATTTCCTGAGTTGTCCATTTCATAAGGAATGCTTTTCCCTCCCTAGCAAGGTCACCTGCTACATCCATCCACCCACCCATCCGTCCATCCAACAGTTCTGAACACTGACTATATGGCAGGCACTGTGTTGAGGCACTGGGGATACAGCAATGAATGAGACACAGTCACTTCCTTCAAAGAGCTCACAGTCTAGCTTGGGAGACAGACGTAAGCAACGTGTAAACACACAGCAAATAGTGAATGTCATGATGCGTCGCAGACGGTGAACTACGGGAACACAGAAGTGGTAGAGAGATGAGGAAAGGAGAAGGAAGGAGAGAATGATTCCAAAGACAATAAATGTATGTCACGGGGCTTAGGTAATGGTGGCCCTGTCTGATTTCCCTTCTTCTAAAGCAGTGGTTTTTAACCTTTTGTGCTTTTAGTAACAAAATTGTATTTCTAAATAAAATTCTGCATGGACCACCAATAAATAAAACAAGCAAAAGCAGAGCACCTTCGGTTAAACTGGGCGTGTGGTGACGTGGTCTAGCGAGCTCTCTGCTTGGCTCTACCTAGGCTTCTGAGCTCTGACCCCTGCTCTTCCCAAGGTGGTCAAAGACCTATAGGTTCTGGTTGCTACTGAGGACACAGCTTTGCCTTGGAAGGGCATAGAACCTACAGGCTTGTTACAGGCGAACCTCCAGGTGATTTTGTCATTCCCACATAGGACCTAAACTGGATGGCTGGGCTTTTCTTTTGGGTAAGAGATACCTAAATATAATACTTAAAGGTAGGGAGGGGTGGATTCGAGTGAGGAATCAGTTTCCTTTTCTGAGGATGGAGTTAGTTGTTCCCCAAGGCTTAGGGCAGCCTAAGGGTGGGTATGCCTCTAGTGTACAGTTCTCACGAGGGGAAAAGCCTGTCCTGGAGCTTGTTGGTGCAGAGATGTCTGCTGGAGGACCTGCGGTTTCTGGTCAGACCTTGTCCATAGTTGTCCAAGGAACCCAGGGAGAACTGTGGGGCTCTCTGGGGATGGCTGAGTGCATACCTAGCAGGAAAAAGTAATAGACCAGGCCAGTGGAGGGGAGCTTAGCCCACCATGTCGGTAGATACGAACACCGCTACTAACTGGTTGACCTTACTGAATACTTACAATGTGATGGATCCTCATCTCGGCGTTTTTTAAGTATTGGCTTAGTTAATCCTCATAACAACCCCTTGCAGTAGGTATTATTCTTATGCCCGTTTTGCCAACGAGGAAATTAAGGCACTGAGAGGTTACACGGGTGATGAGTGCTAGAGCTGGCATTCCAACTGAGGCGGCGTGGCTCCAGAGAGTATGTCTAAGTATTGAATACTTTCCCTACCTTTAACACCAGCTTCGCGCTTGAGGGGTCATCTAGCGTCTCAAAGCTGGGGACTTGTATTTGGGGCTTTGATCAGTTGCAGAACACATACTATGTCTTTTATATTTTTGTATGCAATATACATATTTATATATTTTTTATTTTTAAAAATATCCTTCAGATGTGGGCAGGCAGAAGTTGGTGCCAGGCAGCTTCACTGCCAGTAGCGAAAGGTTCAAAGAAACGGTGCATTCCCCCAAAGCAGCTCCCGCCTGACAGACCCTCAGACCCTCAAGCTGTGGCTCTGAGCTGGTCTCCCAGCACGCAGCCCCCGGCTGGTGAGTTCCGGAGTGGGGGACGATGGAATCGGGGCTGCAGACCTGAGAGCGGAGTATGTCAGTGTTCATCCTTTCTTCCCTGAGGCTCAGAGCTCTTCTTCCCATTATTGCCTCAATTGTGTCCTTTTTCATAGAGGATTCTTTCTAGCAATGTGACTGATGCTCAAGGTAAGCCCACCAGCTCTTCAACACCCGAGCCCAGTTCATGTAGACCAGTGGTTTTAACCTTTTTTAAAACAGAACCTCTACTCCAACCTCAAACTGCATGGGCTCCAGTAAGCACGTCTATCTCGACCCTTTCATTTTGCTACCCTTGGCTATTTCTCTGATCTCTCACTAGAAGTTTTTGGTTTGATGACAAATATATGAGTAGGAGGTTTGGGGTGGGAGGAGGCAGAGACTGGACCAAGAATTTTGGATTATCTGGGGATTTTCATTAACTGTATCTCCCTGTCCCTGCTATCAGGGATGACTAAGATTTGTTTTATAAAGGATTAGGATGCCTGTGCCGTTTTGCAAGTAGAAGTTTACGACTTTTTTCTTCAAATCAAACATCAAGCAAGAAAAACTAATCTAACATAAAACCTCAAAGCAAAAAAAATCTAACAGGAAATGCCATTCTGTTCAGACTTATGGCCTGTAGGAAAAATTTCAAAAATATTCCTTCAAAGGACCAAGCAGCAGGCCTCCCATATAAGCTTTGCAGCTGTTATAGGATGTCTCTCACATATAGCTTTGAAATTTTACCCTTCTCATCCTGAGTGATCAAACCCCTTCTCTTGCTTTCGCTCGTTTTGCAGTCCTGAATAGACCCGCCATCGCTCTCCAGCAGGGTATGGTTCTAGTGTCATCTCATTTTGGAAAAACTTTGGTGCAGACCAGCATTATTCTTCGATCTGCCTTTCTTTTTCGTCCCCTTTCTTCTGAGCCTAAAGAGATCGCATTTAGAAAGGCAGTTGGGTTTTCTAGGTTAGGGCAGATTCTGGACGCTTTCCAGGTGTCTTTTGGTGGCGAAGGGACTGCTCTCTTCTGCTGCCCTCAGCGCCTGGGTAGAGATTTGCCAGGGCCACCAGTAAGGGCATGATTTTCCAGATGACTCTCGCTAAAATGCACCAGGAAGAACTTCCCCCCACTCCATTTTGTTTCCAAAGTCAATTTATTGAATATTAAGTCATAAAGCCAGTGATTATAATTTTAATGAAAAATAACCTGTATCACTCAAGACAGAAAAGAACAAAAATGCCCCTTAGAAACACTGCTTTGAAAAATAATCACATTAACTTTACACACAAGAATCCTTTCTTAAGCTTTATTTAAGAAATCGAGTACTATATAGTTCAATATATATAAGACACATCCAGTATTGTGTTCCTGATAGCAAGTGCATAGATTTTGTTAAGATATCATTTTCACTTGATATAAACGTTTCATGGTCACATGAAGATAATATTCCCAGTGATTTTGCCCAAGCATGAGAGGAGAAAACAGAACACAGCAGAAATAGTGAACTACAACAGAGATGAAAAACAAAAACAGCGAATTAGCAGAACAGTCGATTCCTGATAAGTGAATAAGCTGATTGTTTGGTCACAATGTTTTTATTCACTTATCAGGAACGATTCACAGTACATTAATGTTCACTGTGTTTCCTAGCCTGCCAGCTAAGAGTGCCAGCCCGAAATTGCTCGTAACTGCTGTGGGCTGTGCAGATATGTGGCTCCCATCAGCAAGGTAAACGTTGACAGGTCTGTCATTTCCCAAGGTGGTCCATGTATGGCAAGCAGATACACCTTGCTGACACTGCAGTGGTGTTTTAAAGAATCAAAAGGGTAAGTGTGAATTTAGGCAGGGACAAACTTTACAGACTTAAGTGCTTAAGGGAACTAGCATTTTTGTCCCCTTCTTTGGAGAATTGTTGTTTTTGCAAAACAACAAAAAAATCTGGCTTTGTCTTTCCCTTCTTTTACTCATGCTGAGTATTTTGCCTTGTGCCAAATGGTAGACCTATATACTTATATGACTTAAATATTTAAAAAGTAAACACTTGCATCTTGGAAAGAATCGATCACCCTCTTTACCCCCCTTCTCCCCTCCCTCACACCCTCCACCCCCCCCCAAATAATAACATACAAGAAAGAAAAATCACGCCCATAGCCGTCTTTTCCCACTAATGTAAGCAGTGGGTTTTCAGAGGCAAACTGATGAAGGCTCTGATGAGATTTAAAGCAGAAGTATTGGCAGGAAGTCAGCTCTCATCTGTGCAGGTTTAGAGCTGGTGGAAGTTACTTCACTGAGGTGTTCGGCCTATGGGGGAAAGAGCCTCCTTCCCTCCGCCTCACCCGGCCCCTCTGTTGTTGAGCCGACTGGAAAAGACAGTCTAGGGGTCAGAGGGGCTGCCGAAACCGGAGGGTGGGGAGCCTGAGCACCTGCAGGGAAAATCTCCTTGGCGGCCAGAGGAAGGCTGCCGGTGCTGGGTGGCCTGAGTTGGACAGAGCTTGTGCGTCTGAAGAGTTGGAGGGAGAGATCAGAGCAGACGTCAATGGAATCTTGTAAGAGCACTTGGAGAGCAGTCAGATTCCTGAGCAGAAGAGATGGGCAGAAGAGGGAGGAGGGCCTGTGGCTTCAGCTTTCGAGGGCATACAAGGAATGGTTTTCTTCTCTAGTTCTCTTTTTGCTAGCTGGGGTTGGGGCGATCGTGGGGGACAAGACTTTTTACAAAATATACACTCATTCCAGAAGGAGTGTGTGGATGCATATGGCCTTCTTGGCTTTCATTTGGAAACGGATGATATAGTATGAAGACTTGGGCATGAGAAACTTTACCTCTTCCCCCTCCCATCCCACCAGACTGAGTAGAGCTTCCATTTGAGCCCTTGCAAGTATTTCTTTTCTCTTCCACTAGTTTTAATAATTAAAGCTGCTCCTGGATTCAGTTAGCTCTAAAAATAAATAATTTAAATTACTTTTCTATACATATCTATTGATTGATGGCAACGCATAGATTTAAATTTAACACCTTTCACATCTATTCACCAGGTAAGTTAAGTTTATTTTTTCTTCCCTTGAGAGCTCACCTCTTTCTTTTAAAAAATGTGACTGGTTTCTGAGAAGAGTTTGATGGTAATGATATGCCTTTGGACTCAGGGGTAGGCAGAAGAAACCCCAGCTCTGCTGCTTCCCTTCTGAAGGTTATGCAGCAAAGCAGAGCCATTTTTAATGAGTGTTAAGAACTGCATACATATACCCAAGGGAAGGGGAGAGAGAAAGTGAAATATACCAGTGTGGTGAGAAGACCAGATAAGGCCTTGGCAAATCCAACTCTGTAGGTGGACCATAGAAATAAGTATAAATCTTGGAAGCAGTGGTTAAAATAGGCTGTTGTACATAAATTAGAGGTGGCTGGTGTGTAGTTTCCCCCTTCCCCAAATCAGATATTCACTTAGGTGGAATCGACTGTATCTTATTACACAACATATAGAAAAAAAAACATACGTGGAACAGTGAGGTGTGTAGATGTATCACCAACATATAATGACTACCAACAATACAACACTCAGAGAGAGAAACAAGTATTAGGAAAATGGTTTAATATTGGAGACAGAAGCAAAAAACTGCATCACACAATAACATACGTTACAAAAATAAGTTTGACTGTTTCAACTACACGGTTATGTTCACAATGAGGACAGAAGAATCAGAAAAAACTTTGATCTAAACAGCAAAAAAGCAAACCCCTAAAGTTTTAACTAATACATTTATCCACTTAAAGTGACTGAGTACTTCTAAATCTAATTACCTTATTGTGTAACTGCACAATACAGAATAAAAAGTGAAACTTACCGCTGTATTTTAAGACAAAATTCTAATGCTAGATATAAGCAAAGGGAAAAAAGAAATCAAGCCAAAGTTTTTAATTCTCAAAAGAAAAGCAACTTTCTTTCTATCAACCAGAAATCAAACTTGAAATCAGTCATTGTCAGGGGGCCCACTAGAGTAAGCCACAAAAATTTCCATTTTTTTTTTAATCTCCAGTATAAAAAGTTCCACTGGTACAAAATGCATAAGTACAATCAGTTGTAGAAATAGGAAAGCCTGCGTATTTTTTTTTGGCTCAAATTCCATCAAACAACAAAATCCAAATGCATCAATAAAACAGAAACAATACTCAAATGGTCTTACAGTTTTCCACTAGGTTGCATTAACTTTGGCTTTTCTCAGACAATATTTAAAAACTATTTTGTAATTCTAAACAAAATGATATTATTAATCTACAAACAACAATTCTCACAGCACAAAAAAACACAAATACATTTTTTTGTATGACATTATTCAAAAAGGTAATGAAACTACAGGTTTTTTTAAAATTTTATTTCTTCTTGTTAATTAGCACTTAAGATAATAAAAACAGAAACAGTAAAATGAGTCCAGAGTAGCACAAGCCAAAGAACTATAACCCCTATGGTGAAAGAAAGATGAACTTGTTACGCCTTTGAGGACTGCCATTTGATCGCAATTCTCTAATTTAGTTTAAAAATGACTATTGTCTACACTTGATTTTTAAAAAAGCAGTTTCCCTGTGTGTTTGTTTTTTCTTCTGGCACAGGCCCTTCGCACCCTTGCAGCTTTTTCCTTTTGATATTAAGAGAGAAAGTGAAGAAAAGGACAACTTGTCTTTGAGGAGGGTTATCTTTTTAGCAATGAAACATGCCCCCCCCCCCCAAAAAAAAGACTTTCCCTGTAACAGACGGTCTGTCTTGGTTGCCTGCAGAATAAACACTCAGCTCTAAGTGCCCACCCTGAGCCTCTTGTCAGTGCACTCAGCTCCCCTGGGGGAGATGCAGGCAGTGGGAGGAGGGCACCGGAGCGCTTCTGGCTTCAGTGAAGAAATGGGAAAAAATGGTTTAAGATTTCTGTATACTTGCTAAGAGGTTCTAAATGAGACAGTCTAGGAAATTCAAATGGTGTTGTCTTGTGTTCTTATGGATGTATCTGTACCACCATATTATCATCTACACGAGAGAGACAAGTGCGATAACCTCTGTTATTCAGCTGTTTGCTGCAGGAAGTACAAAATAGCCCTCGAAGGATGAAGGAAGGCCCCAGCAGTAGTAAACACGTGTGAGGATAATACAGATCATTTCATTGTAAGTGCATGTGCTATAAGAAGGAAACTTTTTTTTTTTTTTTGCATCATTATTAGAGGCTAGTCCTTTCCATCCCAGGGCTATCACATCCACACATATTAAACCAAACAGGGTGGTGAGCGGGAAAAGGAGGAAGGAAATGGAGCCAGCAGTTTCTGAACTCCATTAGAGAGACAAAGAAGCTTCCAGAAAGGCAGGAGTGTGTTTTGGGACTGTGGGGATGACTTTGGGGTTTGTCAGGACAGCAAGAGACCTGCTCACATGAAGTGAAAGTCAAAGAAATATGGCGCTTTAGAAAGTGGCAGCAGGAACGGGTGCTAGGTATTTGGTCAGTAACTGTGATGAACTGAGTTTGCCTTTGATGGTCAGTCCCCTTTAGATGCATTCAATTCAAAAGAAACAAAAAGGCAGGGAAAAGGATTGTCAACTTCTAACTCCAGACACCTGGCTTATTCAGAGGTATCCACTGCACAATGGCTGATAAGAAACATTAATTTGGGAATATGTAAGAAAACCAAAAATCCCTCAAAAGACTACCCCATCATCACAAAGCCATTTAACTGGAAGGTATATGAAATTATTCTAAACTGGAACATACCACTAACCTGATCTCAAAAGCATATTGAATTTAAGGTTTATTTAGGTGCTTGACTAGCTACTGTTCCCCTCAGAAGGTTTATCCAGTAACTCTTTTTAAAGTGTTATTTTTTTCCTTTCTTTTGGCTCTCAACCAAAGGATAAAGTAGTAGTAAAGACAGAAACAGCTCAAAGATATATGCAGGAAAAAAATCCAAATTAGAAACACCCCAAAACAAAGGAAAATGATGACAGCATAAAAAGTTAACATTCCAGATAGCGCTGGGTAGAAAGGGTTAAAAGTTCAAAACTTTCTCACCTTAGAGGTTTCCATATATCATGAAGAAAATACATTGTGAGGTTGCCGTCACAGCATTGATGTTCAGAGTGGTTAAAAAAGTGAGACATGGGCACTTATACAATGTCTTACAAAAAACATCATAGAGAAATAACAAACAATAACAATTTCAGGCAACAAGACCACAGGATAGCAAGTTAACAAACTTTTTAACCTCTTTTTTTTGTTGTTTTTTGTTTTTTAAATATTAGGGATTTATACAAAACACATAATAAAATACCCATGTTATCAAATTACTTCTCACAAGAAACACACTGAAGCTCTAGGAAGGAAGTACCTTTGGAATTTGGCACTATATATTTTCACTTTTTTTCTTTAAAAGAAAAAAAAAATCACATTTTGCTGAACACAAACACATCTAAATAGTCCACAAAAAAAAAAAAAATGACATCAATGCTTTACAAGCCAACACAAAACTTACTCTGGAATAGGTTTTCTTTTTTCCCTCACATGAAATTTTTTGTAAGCAAACAACTTTTTTTTGAAATTCTTTTTTGTTTTAAGTAAACCAATTCTAAACTTGTCTTATCAACAAAGAACATTAAGACCATAAGACTCATGATGAAACCACAACTTAATTCACAGAAGCACCAACGTTAACACAGTTTACAGTAACCTTTCTCCTGTACATTGAAACAGTATAAAATATAGGTAATTTCATGTGCATTAAACCATGGATTGTCTAACTGTGAGTCAGTTCAGCAAAAGGTGACACAAATAGGTAGCATTTGCCCCAAAACAGGGTAAATATTTTTCTTATACTAATCTACAAAAAGTGGTTCTATATATATATCTTAATGAGAAAGTGAGCCACCTAAAATGGCCTTATCAAAAAACTTTACACTGCCTGAAAAATGTAAAAACTATTACAGACCTCTAGAGACTTAAAATCAGACAGTTTTTTTCTCAAACTGTTTTTGGAAGTAGTCTGTTAGAAACCAACATTCTGTGTCCCTGGACACATATTGCTATTGTTACCAGTGACCGGGAAGAATGCCAATCCCTGTATAATACTTTCAAGTCTGTTTTATGAAAAGAAAAGAAAAAAAAAGAAACATTTTTGCCACAGGTTTTTTCCTATTATTAATTTGTGTAATAATAAATTTCAGTCTTGCATGAATGCAGCAATGTTTTTCACATTGACTTCCCAGAATTCATAGCTAGATGAGGTCACATGCAAATTTCAAAGGTCAAACTAGATCAAAGGTCAGTAGGAGAACCAAATATGATGTGAGGTCAGAAAGACATCAGAAACAATGACGGGACGATGAAACTTTTTTTTTGAGACGCCACAGGGACATGCTAGGCAAACGGTGAACTAACGGGCATGAAGATGTCTAGGGAGAAAACAGGGAGAGTAAAAAGTTACACAGAATCTACGCAGCAGCAACAAAATCACTCTTCAGGGTGCAGGAGAAAAACTAATGCAAATTTTAGGTCATTAGGGAGTCTACGAGCCATCCACGTAATTTGCATTTCTTACACTCTTTATCCACAGCACAAAGGAACCCAAGAGAATCCATCCGGAGAGGGAGAGGGGATGGATTCTGGGCGTTTTGGGGTGAGGGGCTGGCAAAGGATGGGGAGAGGGTCCAGTTTCAACGAATGTAACAGATGGGGAAAGTCAGACGACTGAACTGTAAACTAGATAATGGCAGTTACGAACAAAATCATCAGACAGATACAGACACCGAGAGGATAAAGCATGGACTTGAGGCCTAGGGTTCAACGGTGAAAAAAAGCCCATTCCTAGAACGATTCCTCTAGAGACTACTTCAGAAGGATCTGGCTAGCACAGAGAGCTGCTCTTTAGGTACCCAATAAGTTAACAATAGGCAATAAATAACTTCCATTATTTCTGAGGCAGTAAAAATTTTGTACAAAAATAGAAATGCTTTTTTTACAAATAAAATTTACAGGCCTGTGGCTTTCTTTTTATGTAGTATTTATGTATTACTTATTTATTATTAAATTTATCTTTCAAGAAACATCAAGTATTTTCACTCATTTTTAATTTTTAAACCCTGTAGCTTTAAGAAACAGATCTCTAAATCTTTTTTTACATTAATCCTTTCTAAAAACTAAAATAAAACAATAACAAAATAGACAACCAGTGTAATAATCTGACCAATAAATGTCATGTTTCTTTGAACACTAAAATAAAATCCTACTTATTAAAACAAACCAAATGTAGTGGAAAGACATTTTGTATTGTTTTTAAGTGCTTCTCCTGGCTTTTCTCTCGCGCTAGGCCACCGCCTTACCCTCTATGAACAGCTGGCGCCCCTCTGCGGGGCGGGCGCGGGCAGGAGGGGCGAATTCTCCAGGCAGTGCTCTGGGGCACAGGGTGGGGGAGGGGGAGGGGGGTGGGTCTCAGAGTTAGAATTGCACGTTAGCCTTTGTTTGCCTTTTAAGTTGTTAAGATGTCATTTATTGTGTATGTGTTTTTCTTTAAAAAAAGCAAAAAACAAAAAAACAAAAAAGGTAAAAGGAGATTCAAATCGCAAAACAAAGGAGAATACAGTGGTACAAGTGGAGGAGGAGTTTACTCGATAGAAACAAGGTAGCCAGAGTTTATGGCGAACTGGGTAGGGGGCCCGGGAGGGGGTAATGGAGGCCTTATTGTAAAAATAACCGTCTCTCTTGGTAAAAGTTGGCAATGTGGTCCTCCTCTGCCTTTCCTGTTGAGCCCAGGCTGGCTCGTGGGACTTACCCTAAGAAAGCTAAAATAAGAGCAGGGAGCCTCTGGGGTTAGGATCAGTAAGGTTTGCTGTCGTTTTTGGAGCGCTTCAGCTGGACCTTCAAGCGTTTCATGCCAATCTGAAAGCCATTCATAGCCTGGATAGCAGCTTGCGCAGACACGGGATTGTCGTAGCTAACAAAACCTGGAAGACACAAGCGGAGGGAGGGCGGGAATCAAGATGGAGAGGCAGGGGAGCAAAGGAGGGTGGCTGCAGATGCTAAGTGACACGTGCCCAGCCTGCGGTCTCGGGTCAGCTCTACTCAATTCACGGACTACAGGTCATGTTTTAGGGGCAACACTGGAAACATCCACTAAGAAGCAGAGGAGAAGCTGGCTGGACTGCTAACTTGCTGTCATGAGAACAAAACCCCTCTGCAGAAGGCTAAAATCTCAAACATTGAGTCAATTTAGTCTGTTTACTGATTTCAGTCAAACCTGTTTGGGTTTAAAGTCCCTTAGAATCCCGAACCAGCCTCCAATACATCAGTAAGTGCTGCTCCTAGAAGCAGTGGTACAAATATTCTAGGTCTCCAAGGGCCCCCAGAGGCTCACATGCCCCAACCAGGTGAGGTTTAAAAGCAGGATAATTGAGGGAAGGGCTGCATAACCGGTATGCCGCCCAAGACCCTGACTGTTTCCATTCCAATTCTCCGTGTATACAGGACGGGGTCAGTTGGTGAATTAACTCTAGCATAATTTGTACTTCATTTTTACCACTTGGAGCTGTTACTGAGAGGAACCTAGGGGCCCAGGGGAAATGCTGTGCCCGTTCTCCTTATCTCAACCTCCATTTTCAAAGCTCCGGTGAATTCAGCAGAATGGAAATTGCTACCTTGTATCCCCAGCTGTCCTGGAGAATAAACAGTCTAAACAGCTCAGGGCTTCACAGCCATCCTGACATACTTCCCACCACCTTTCTCTGTACCAACACTCAGACGCTTCTGACGACCACCCAGGCTCTGCCAAAACCCAGAAACAGAATTCTGACCACATAGTTTTGTTTCAGCACTGGGGGGCGGGGTTACATGCAAAAGTTTCTTAAGTGTTGTCCCTACTTACTTTTGTTGTTGAAAGGAAGTTATACTGATTGGATTTCAGCTCTGACCATCCACTGTTCAGAAGGTTTTATACCAAGTTCTCCATCTATCTATCTACTATTAAAGTATAAAGCTAAGGAGAACATTCCTTTACAAATTAGAGGAGGAAGAAAGGGACATAAATATACCTTTAGCAGAGTTCTCAGCTGATAAAAATAGGCATACAGTATAAGCAGAATAGCTTCTCATAGGCTGCCTGTATGCAAAATGGTGGTTTAAATTTTTATTAAATTTAAATTCCCAATAAATGTGATCTTGAATCTAAGATTTTTGCTGATTTTCTCCTTTCCTCCTACGTCTTATCCAGAGGTAGCAAGATGACTGAAGAATGGAAATGGGTCAAGGGCAAAGTGGATAACAAAACCTGGCCAAGAGCTTAGGATGAAGAATGGGGTACCACGTTATAACCAGCAAACCTGGGACCCCAAGAAGTTAGGCTGTCTCACCGAGACACCTACATATGGGATGTTACAGCTTTTTAATAAAAACTGAAAACATAGTGCATACCACTAAATACAAGTGTCTGATGCATTATTATGAACACAGTGGTTAAGTAGTTTGGGGGCTGATATAATCTCTTTTCAAGACGGTAAATATTTTCTCAAAATCAAACCATGAACTACAATCCTTTTTCTAATCTCCAAATAAGCTCAGGACATTGTTTAGCGATGAAGACTATAAACGTCTGGCTCGCAAGCCTTGTTCAGGGAAGCTCCCAATGGGGAGCCCTTACTGAGACATGCACACAGCCTATGTAACAACTTACTTTCCATTTCACTCTCTCGTGAACCATTACAAGGGCGTTTATATACCTGTAATGGGTTCAGGCTAACAGCCTTTCCACTTGGATAGAAACAGTGACTTGAAATGGCTGACACGCTAATTCCCCCAACAACAGAGGCTTCAGGCTTTCCTGGGTGACAGCACAGAAATCAGAAGGACGTTACGCGAGTGGAGTTTCAGAAGCCAGAGCACTCTCTTCAGACTGGCCGCCCGTCGCCAGTGAGCCGGGCGCCAAGTCTGAGTTTGTGCCTCTGCAGGAGCCGTCCCCACCTTTCCTTTTCACCGTGCCCACTTCTATTCTCCTCTGCCCACATCTGTTCTACTTTATTTTGTTTTGTGCTACTGTTAGCACCTATGACCAATGTGAGTCGTGAAATCGGAGGAGTGATTAAAGCAAATGTTACATCTCAAACTGGGCCAGAACTTGCCAAGTTAGAAGTATATGCTCTGAACATTCTAGCCTCTAAACTACTTTGGGGAACACAAGGGTTCAAAAAATAAAACAAGAACTAGATTTAATGAATGTTCTCCTCCTCTGTAAAACATTAGGGCATGCAGTGCCATACTCTCTCAGGGAGTGAAAACGCCCCAGGGAGCCAGAGTCCAGGCTGCTTGAGGAAGGAGACCGTGACAGCTCGGGCCACCGAGGAGCTGGGATGTCCAGTGTTCTGAGAACACCTGCATCTCCTGCGCTCTCCACCCACTCAGGCAGCCACTGCAGATCCCAGCATCCCAGTACACCGCAGCACTTTATGTCACCATGAGCTAAACCAGCCACCGTCCCTGGGCTCCCGGAACTGCTATGTTGGGCGTGGCCTGAGCACACCCCTACTGTGAAGGTGTGTGCATCAATGAGTGTGTTTTTATGTACATCCAGATGCTGAACAATAAGCCCCCAGTACAATGTGCTGCCTACACCCACAGGGTCTGAGTCCTGGTGGACCTGGAAGGGTTTGTGGCAAAGTGTCTGCAGTGCCATTCTGTATCAGGAGTCTCAACTACACTACAGTCAGTAAACTCCTTCCATCCGGTGAAGCCTGTGGTTCAAACTGGGGGCCCAAAGAGACTGTTGCTGGTCAACTATGGAAGGTGATTAGTTATAGGCAGTAAGGCCCTTGAGTACAGCATAGAGCACTACCTACTATACGGGCATTTAGTTTCCCAGATCTTTCCTTTCTCCCAGGTCTTTTCTGCCTTTTTGATGAGATGACTTGACCCAGTCTGCTTACATGGATCCAGACAACCTGGAACCACCACACACACGGAAGGCCCCGTCCCGGCATCTAAATGCTGGCCATTACATTTGCCTTCCCATGACCCCTTGCTGGCCGCGCACTGTGCATTCTAGCTGGCTTCTCTCGCATACCAAAGCACTTGCTCAGATTGGTCTGTTTGTCAATGAAGACTTTAGCAGAGATAACATTTCCAAAAGGCATGAACATCTGCAGGATGTCCTGGTCTCCAAACTCCTGTGGAAGGTGGTAAATAAAGAGGTTTGCACCCTCTGGACCTAAAGAGGGGGGAAAAAAAAAACATCAGTGTAAGGTATTCTGCACTTCTCAGTTCCCAAAGCCCCTTCTCAGGAATGCTTTAACAACAGATGGGCTAAGCACGTGGCTTTCCCTCATACAGAGATGGATACAAGTCCAGTGCTGGTATGTCTTTTAGGACAGGAGTCGTCCTGCACATTTTCCCGACTTCCAAAGAGACACCGGTTAAGAATGGCTTCCTTTTCATCTATAAGCTGTGGGTCACATTTGCTTACTGCGCGTCAGCACGTATTTTCAGTCTTCCTGGGCGTGAAGGTGGCAGACGAGGGGTAGAGTCGGGGAGGAGAATAAAGGCGTGGGTTTTTCCCACGTGGCCATGTTTTATAGTACGTAGTATATATTCTCTCTTGGATACAGTGTCCTGTGTACTCTAAGCAAATTGAAGCAATTTAGAAGTAATGAATATAGCAGTAATGCTGCTTGGATTTCTCAATCATTTACCTAATTATCCATCCAGTTCTGATTTGGCAGATCTCTTAACACACAGTCTAATAATCATCTTTCTTAGAAATGACTGGCAATGAGTCAAGGCAGGAAAAAGTAGGTGCTAGAGTTTCACAACTGTGATCGGAATGACACCACTGGGAATTAGCCTTGCAAACTGAGCGCATGAGGTGCACAAGCTGGTCAGAGACTAAGCGAAGCCTGGTTCTTGGCTCTCCACCATAACTTCCAGAAATACAAGGAACGAGGACAGAGTAGGGGCGATCTTAGCTACACCAGACAGGACAGCACTCTTAAGTTCCCTTCCATTTCATTCTCCCATCTCTCTAGCCACCTGCAGAAGAACTAGCTGCAGCTTAAAGGAAGCAGAAAGGAGGGAATCCCAATGATTACAGCAGGTCATCACCTTCTAATATGTCACAGGCGAGAATGCTTTCCAGGTCAGAGGGTGCTTGGGGGAGTTGTAGGTCCTTCCCCAGATGGTTCTGGGGAGGCCCCAGGGCTGGATTCCTCTAGGATGTTCTGGGCATGGTGTCTGGGAGGGAAGGGAGCTCATAAAACTGGTGAAGTAGCCAAGCACCTGGTTCACGGGGCCTTGACTGACTCTCGCAGGAGAGGAACCAGGACTGCCTGCTCCACTGGGAAGCCCCAGGGGCTGGGGGTTGAGTGTCTGTTTGTATGGGCCGAAGAGAAGGAGAACTGGGGTAGAGAGAACTGGGGTATTTGTAAAAATAAAAGGGATAAACATCTTTGCAAAGAAAAGTCAAACCAAGTTTCTTTCCACACACACAAACACACAATCATAAAAGAAAAAAGTATTCTAATGAATGGGACTTTTCACAAGGAAATCTTCTTGAGGCAAATTTCTGAAGCCACAGAGATGAAGCATTTCTTTCTTATTTAAGTGTTAACGTGGCCACTTTAATTTTCCGTATTGCTCACAATTTCCAGGGGCATAGCCATGTTCCAGTGCAAGAGACACAGTTTGTATTTAAAGGGGCACAATTACAGGGTTAGGTCCCCAGATGTTTCTTTGTTTAAAAAAAAAAAAAGACAACTCTTAAACAGTCAAAGCTTAATATGAATAGATGCAAAACCAAAACGCTGGAGGTGGGTGTTCTGAGGGCCACTATGCGTGTGCGTCCCCTGCAGTTTGTCTATCAGGCAGAGCTGGTACTGCCCATACTGGATATGCCTTCTGAATAGAAGGTCCAAATGCACAAATGAGGATTAATGGGGCCCAATGGGAATTGTGAAGTCAGCTCACCTCCTGAAGCCTGGGGAGAAAATGCAATTTTAATGCACTGTGACAGATTACTGGCCATGCCTGGGTAGTCCTGGCCTTCTCGAATGCAGTGCATTCTGAACGTACCCAGGCCAGACAGGGGACTAAGAAAACAGGAAGAAGGTAAACCCAAGGAGGCTGTCTTTTTCCTCATCACCAAGAAATACTTGGATTTTGCAAACTGCCGAAGTCATTAACACTAAAATGAGAAAAAGGTGACTTGGGATGGAAAACCTCAATATTCAGTGAAGGAGGCTACTGCCATAGACAACACCAAGGGTAAAGAAACAGTTTTTTGGGGGTTCAACCTAGGTATCTTCCTTTTGTCTCCCTTCAGTAAAAACCTGCTGACTAACCACACATTCCTCAGGCCTCTAGTATACGCGACTAACTTGCTAGAGCTCGTTCAGTTGTATCATTGGTCCCAGCTGGCTGGGTGTTCACGTTCATATTTCTCATGGGGCACCTGATGTAGCAGAAAGCACTGGGGGTGTCTGTATCAGACCGCCAGTTGGGATCTGGAGGCTCTACCTAATGCTGTGTGTGTGACATGCCTCTTGCAAACACAGGGAGATGGGAAGGGTGTGAAAGAGCTCAGAGGATATTTAGGAATGGCAGGAAACGTGGTGAGCTTGCCTGAATTTAGATCTGTAGGGATGGCATAACCCTTCAGATTAGCTGAGGAGAATATTAAAACCATTTCTTTACAAGGCCAGACTGGTTCACTTTCCAGTCGGAAAATATATACCAGGGTACACGACTAAATACATCAAATTAACTCAACTTTCTTGATTAAAGAACAGAACTAAGGAGTAGAAAATCTAAAACTCTGTTTAGTAGTGGAATACATCATGGGGTCATTCCTTTGCTTCTCAGTATGACCTGCCTTTTAAATTATGTTTTAGTTAAGCTAATGTTAAGATGGTTTAAATTTCTTAGCACAGGTTAACAGGGTGAGAAGAAGGTGATCAGAAGAGACATACGAGAAGATGGAAGATGATTTAAAAAGACCTGAACAACCTAAAACACCATCAAGCACTAACCCATGCTGCTGGTAGCTCACACACCTAAATGTAGATGATCTGGAACGGGCAGTATTTATCTTGAACTATTTTACATTAATCCCAGAGAATTAATTATTGCACAAGCAGCGCCTAAAACTTAAGGGATAGAAATTTAGGGCAGTGAGCTGGTGTGAAGCAACTTCCGGGCCCGGACTTTCTCCTTAAGCTACTGACTTTCGAGTCTGCTGGTGACAGATGTTTTCTCAGTGACCCGGGTTATATGGTTTGCTGTGAGGCCCTGCTGGGTGAGGGAGAAGTGACCAACACTCTCTAAGACGCACGTGGGGGAACTGGCTTTTACGGTCTCTCCTGAGGATACGGTTATCTGACAGGATCCCTCCTATCACCCTCATTTGTCACCATGGTAGTCAGACCTCAGACACAGGGACCTCAATACAGGCTTTCCTTTGGGAAGCCGAGGTGTTTATGACATGGGATCTCCACACGCCTGGGGAAAACGCAGTTGTCTGAACAGTTGTGCAAGTTTTAAAAAAATCAACAGTAACAGTCACAGCTGAGAGGAAAGAGAAAGTTGAAAGAATGAAACTCAGATTTTCAACTATCTTCCTTTTTTTGTTTTGTGGTATGCGGGCCTCTCACTGTTGTGGCCTCTCCCGTTGCAGAGCACAGGCTCTGGACGCGCAGGCTCAGCGGCCATGGCTCACGGGCCCAGCCGCTCTGTGGCATGTGGGATCCTCCCAGACCGGGGCACGAACCCACGTCCCCTGCATCGGCAGGCGGACTCTCAACCACTACGCCACCAGGGAAGCCCATGTTTTTGTTTTTTTAAAGAAAGATATTTTTCTGTTTATATGTAACAGCATTAAAAATGGAAGATAGGGCTTCCCTGGTGGCACAGTGGTTGGGAGTCCGCCTGCCGATGCAGGGGACACGGGCTCCGGGAAGATCCCACATGCTGCAGAGCGGCTGGGCCCGTAAGCCATGGCCGCTGAGCCTGCGCGTCCGGAGCCTGTGCTCCACAGCAGGAGAGGCCACAACAGTGAGAGGCCCGAGTACCGCAAAACAAAAAAACCCAAAAAAACCCCAAAACGCATGAGTATCTTTAAAGCTGTGTCCCTTTTACTATTTTCCCAACTTAAAAAGAAAAACCCTTCTATTTCTTATAGGACACCATGTTTAAAGTCAAAATATTCAGACAAAAACCAGTCTGGAACTATGGGGTGAGGATATAGGAGAAGGGAAAGAAATTTTAAAAACATCTTCAGCAAGTACTTCCCTTTTCTAACTTCTTTTCTTGTGTTCAAAACAAGTCAGAAAGAGAATAAATATCACAGTGCAGATTCTGCTTTAAAAGCAATTTCAATCAAGGAGGAAGGAGCCAAAAGGAGGAAAGAAAGAGACAAGCCCTCCCTACTCGGGCCAGCTCATTAACTGCTTTATAATTAGCCTTCATTTATTCTTAGCATTCACTTCCTGATGTTTATTTTGCCTTACCGGCAGAGAAGCAAGGCAATCAATCACTTATTTGCTTCCCCAGAAGACCCCTGATTAAACCGAGACTGAGTCAAACCTAAGAGTGGATTTTTTCATTAACCTGGAAACCATCGCGGACTAAGAGGTGAGCTCCACCATCACGGGGGACATGGACTGCGGGAAAGCTGGGCCGAGCCCACAGGGGGCTGCATCGACCCACCCCTTCCTCTAACGAGGAGTTTGTATGGAAGGGGAGAAATGAGAGGTGGCCCTGCTGATTCGGGAGAGGGTGCTCCCCGCAATTTTTTAATGGCAGCAATCACTAGGTAATTGCGTATGGCGCACAGAGGGTGAGGACTCCACCTGAACAGGGAGAGGAACAGTAAAGCTAAGTATGGCAGGAAAGAAGACTGAAAGGGCCTGTCAGATTTCTTTACGAAAAACTAAATGAACATGAGTAGGAGAAATAAAACAACTGCTTTCTCTCAGGACAGTGGCTCGGTGGAAGTTCCTTGGAGCTCTGCTCTGGGGGCGAACGCTGCCCTCCGGCCCGGGCCCCAGGCACGTACCTTCCTTCTGGCTGCCGGCCGCGCTCTGCTGCTGCAGCAGGCTCTGGCTGTACAGCGTGGGCAGCGCCGCGGCCGCGTACTGCTGGATCCCTGAGTAGGCCTGGGTGAGGGCGTCCATGGTGCCCGCCGTGCCATTCGTCAAGCCCGTGGCGCCAAGTCCTCCATTCAGAGCCGCCATACCTGAGAGCATTTGAGCAACTTTACAAAAAACCCAACAATAGAGAAGAGAAACAGCACTTTTCATTAGTGCTTTCCAAAGGAAGTTAGAGAATCATTTGACACAAGTACGACAGCAAGTGCATGCAGCGAGCACACCAATTACACCAACAAGAACTTACAGACAAAACTATGAAGTGACAAATTGTAATAACGGCAGACACACAGACGACCACCGCAAGCCCCTGAGCAACGGTTAGCC
This sequence comes from Tursiops truncatus, assembly GCF_011762595.2. NCBI lineage: Eukaryota > Metazoa > Chordata > Mammalia > Artiodactyla > Delphinidae > Tursiops > Tursiops truncatus. The sequence goes on along the minus strand of NC_047035.1, from coordinate 155,889,754 downwards.
TCACTCCCTAGGCCAGTGACGGAATTCACCAAGGCACTACAGAGAGCCAGTGCATCTGAGCTCCAGCAGTGCGCTGCTGGCAAGGGCTGGGGTTCTCTTTCTGAAGTAGAAGGCTTCTGCCGCTTAGAGCTTGAGAGCATGTAAAAAACCACTAGTGGCAGAGGCCTGCGACATCTGTACACTTAAGCCACTTACTGGGCTCTCTGAGGAGCCGTGGGATGGCCCCAGGGTTCGAGGGGGAAGGACAGGATTGAAACTGCTCTCCCTTAAGCTATCTGATGAGGAAATGGCAGAGAGCACGAGCTCTGTACTCAATAAACCAGTGAATCACCAGTTCCGCTGACCGGCTTCCTCAACAGCTGAAGGATGCTGTCAGGGACGAGGACCTTAGGGAGAGCCTCTCTGACGATGAAGAATTAAAGGCGCAGGAAAAATGTGGCTCCCTCCCCTCGGTGTAGCTAACTGAAGCTGCTTGTTCAGTATGAAAGGCTAGAAACGGGATGGGGCTGTTCTCAGCAGCAAACAGACGCACACACAGACACACACACAAGACACACACGCCTGAATATTAATCAGTGCCAGTGGAACTGGGGTTTCTGCCAATGAGAGCACCCCATGCCATGTTTTGCAGTCAACTGAAGTGACCCCATGTCTGAAAAGCTGGATCTTGGCTATTAACCCATGTGAACTGGATGACGGCCAGCACACTTTTTTGACTTTTTTCCTTGTCTCCTGGCTGCCCTTTTGGTCTATTATGGTTGTTGACTGTGTCACTTTTTCCCTGAATATGAGTCAAAACAAGTAATACTTTATAGAGTGTGAACTTTTCTATAAACTCAGGAAATGGAAGAGGTGACATCATAATTGCCTTGAGTTCCCTTTATGATGAAGACTTTTTTTTTTAAAGATATGTTTATGGGAAGAACTTAGTGAAAACATTAATGAAAATCTTGAAAGAATTAGGGCTATTGATTAAGGATGTTAAAATAGCAAAGGTGGTTAATTGAAAAAAATTGTAAGTCTAATGAGAATAGAGGACAACTAAGAGAAGGGTGCTTAGAAATTATACAGAGGAATCAAATACCAGAATCACCTCAACACTCCCATCCATGTTTTTGCTTGCCTTCCGCAGGACAGAGGGGAGGGGGCAGTGAGCTACTTACTCCATCATGCTTCTGTTCTTCTGACACCTTCATCTCTTAGATTAAAAGGACTACACATAACAAGATAGGATAGAGGGATCTCATGGAGCCTCAGGTCTGGTGTTCTCCCTGGGGGGCTTGAGGGGACAGAAATGGGCCTTGGGTGACGTTTGGGGTGGGGCTGGAGTGTCAAGGAAAACCTGGGGGCCATGAACGTGGAAAAGCCAGCTTCCTGAAAAGGAAAGTGATTTCAAGCAGTTCTAGCCGATACCAACTAAGCTCAAAAGGTGGTGGCCAGCAGAGGTCCTGCTGACGTTGCTTGAAGTTTCTTATTATGAAGGAATCTATTCTAATTTTTTCTGAGGTGTGTGTTTACCACGGCCAAGGTAGAACAGGTGACTGATTACCAGGTAGAATCTTAAAAACCATCAAAGGAAGTTTTCAACTTTTGAGAGTTATTCCTATCAATGATCTAATGTCATTCTGTATTAAATAGTCATTATACTGAAGATAACATTTGTCAATTCAGCTGCTGGTACTTGATTCCATCTAAACACTTTGGACAGTCGAAACAGAGGTTTGAAGAAGGTTAGTTGAATAAAATGCGTCCCCTTAAAAGAACAGGGCTTTCTTTGAAAAGGCCAAATGGATTGGCAGACCTCAACGAGGGAGGAAAGGTCTTTGCAAATAGTCTAGCAGTGAAGTTAGTGCGCAGCCAGACTACCGCGTGCTTTAACTGAACCGCTCTCCCAGGTCCTCCCTGATGGAGTCCCGGGGAGCTGTGAGACTATCGAGTAAACCTGTGAAAATGACCTAGCAGGACCCACCCATAAAGATGAGCATGTACATCCGGCGTGGCCAGCATGAAGATGATGCTGATAAAAAGAGTGGGAGGCGGAGTGCCACGAGCCAACTACAGTTATCTGCACACCCCTCGGCCAGGCTTTATACCCAATAAAGAAAGGGCAAAAGTGAGGAATGTATTAATATATTCTCATAGATTTGTATGTATTTGCTGGGATAAATTTTCTTTGGTATAAATGGGATATATTCTTCTAAGCTGCAAGCTGATAATGAGGACTTAGGTCTAAGAAATGTACAAAATCAGGGTAGATGAATATGAATATATACAATTAGTGGCACTTGTGCTCATGCCTGTGTTAATAATATGGTCACAAGTGTATGTGATGTTGTATGTGCTTGTGTATGTACCTAACTACATGTATCTTTATATATTCCAATACTACAGATTAAAACTAATTTCACAAGGCATACCAAGGGTGACAAGCCACCGCAACACTATGCCCAAAGCATCGCATCTTTTCTCTCCTTTACATAAAGTATTTCCGTAAACATTACTCACCAGGCATTTGTGGCTGGTGATATGCAGATAATCATAACTTTAAACACTATATGGTAAACCATTTGGAAGAATTAGCTCATTTAAAAAAGGAAAAATAAGGATGTCACTTGACATACATTTAAGCACAAAATCATATACAGATTCCTGGGTGGATATAACTGCAAAAAATATTTTCTTCGTCTTCGTTCAGCTATTAGTGTATGAAACCTGCCTGGAGAACCCTTAACTAATCCAGAAGGGAAAGCTCTGTTAGTGAATTGCCCACATTCCTTCCTTCTGATCTTGCTGTTTTCCGCTTTTAAGCTTTAGAGCGCTGTCCTTTTTTTAGTCCCTCCTTCTATGAGCGTATACGGAAGAACAAGGGTATGAAGCTCAAACAGTCTGGTTCAGCTACTTGTCTACCATCCGAAGCTTTACCTTGTGGGGAGCTGAGAGGCCCTCTGGCAGGGAAGGCAGTCAGATTCTCCCAGGATGAGTCTGGGAATTAACTAGATTCCATCTACCTACTTTTCTCCATGGCTCCTTCGTCCATGGAAAAGAGGTGGCTTTACTCAGAAAACCAGAAAACTCTCCTTACGGTAGCAAGTAATGGCTCCTGGGTGGAGTGGGGGAGGAAACAGTGATGATATGGAAGCTGTGGCCAACTATTTGTCAAGCTGCCTCTGTCCAGGTAACCGTTTGTTGACTACCTTCTTATCCAGTAGGACAGGTAGCATCATCACGTCTGTTAAGGAAGAACGGTTTGAAAGAGGACACTCTATATTAGAAGGTTTTCTCTTGGTATTTGAGAAAGCAAATCTTAGCTCCAAGCCGGTGCCGATTGTTAAATAGCTCTGATAGTAATTTACCCAATCAGAAGGAATGTATTTTACTTTGTGCATGACTTTTGGTTTGATTAAACATTTTTCTGGTTCATACTGTCTAGTAGGGGTTATTTGAAACTAGAAACAGTCTTAATTTCCCATGACCTATATGTACTTACATTAACCCAATGGCAAAGAATTTAAAAAACAAAACAATTTAAGGCTGTTTTTCTTGCCAGGAGCAAAACTGGAATAACACAGGTCCCACACAGGAACTACTCATGGTCTCTCTGCCATTCAACACAGTCCCTCTCCAGTCGCTCATGATAACGATGGGAAAATCCCCGCAAAGGACAACAGAACAGGATGGAGAGAGGCGGGACCACACAGACAACACACAGCAGTCATGAGCACGTGCTGAGGAGGACAGCCATTCCCACTGGCCTGTTACTGTGCAGACCAAGGACAGGCAGGCGATCAAATCAAATTCCTTGTTTTAGGGGAACTAGGTCCTGGGGCAAGAGAAGCAGCATGAAGGGATGTGTGCAAACACACGTCTGCAACCGAGGGGAAGGACAAGTGAGTTGGAGCGTCTGCAGAACAAGGTCAGAAACAGGAGGCAGGGCCATGAGGGCTGCTGGCAGGAGGGCAGCTGGAGGCAGCTTCACTGGAGTAAAACATTCTGCTGTCACGCGGCCACCACTTCATTCAACACGTGCTTGCTAATCAACAGCTATCTGGTCGGGAAGGAAAGAAATCTTTTTCTTGTCTGCTCTTTTTGGCCTTTGGTCAGATAAAACTCAGTCCAAGGTTATGACTGCTTTCCCCAAAACGTAGGAATAAAAGGATTTAATAAAACCTCAACACATTTCCTACCTCTAAATGTACGACTTATCCTCTTATCTGGATTATAAAAGTTAGTCTTCATTTGGATGAGTTCTAGGTGCTTCTTTACCAAACAAATTGCAAGGTATTCTTTTGGGATTTGAAGATATAGAATTATTGGGGTGTTGTTTTTTTGCTTTTAAAAACACTACTGCTTGATCACCCTTTAAAAACTGTACACTTAGTCAATCATGGTTTAAAATAAGGCAACTTGTCAAGGACCCTTTTCTTAATGCTTAAAATGGGCAGAGGCTGGGTTGCCCAGTAGGTAATTAGGTCCCCGAGTCAGGCTGTCATGGTCCTTCTGGACGTGGCTATTCTCAGGCACGGGGTAGGGGTGCGGGCCCAAGCTGAGGGAAAGGCAACTGAGGTGTCCCTTCTGTGGACCGAGGACCTTCCCCAATTGGAGGGGCCAAGGCTAAGCTCGAGCCTCAGATATGACTCGGCCTCTGGCCGGGCACTCTTCTCCCCATAGATCTAGAATGCCGGAAACGGGCAGGCTGTGTAAACGACTTAGAGTGCTTTGGTGGGTCTGTATGTTTCAGAGCTAAGTAATTCTGTAAGCAATTTGCCTCATTCTGCTTCAACCTGCGTTAGCTGGAACGGGGCCCTTAGGAGATGCACTGCTGTAGGGTGACCCCTGACTCCGGGGGCGGCTCCTCGCCACTCAGCCTTGTTCTGCTTCCCAAGGCCTCATTTCTCCTCCTGTATAATCGCCATGAACCTTTGGGTTTTAGAGCTGGAGGGGACCCTTAAGATCATCTGATCCAGAACTTTCAATTTTCAGATGGGACCCTGAAGTCCAGTTGTGGGCAGTGATTGGCCTCAGATTCCTGCAGGTGACTGGGAGCTGGCCCCATGCATCCTGATTTCTAGCCCATTGATTTTTCTTTTATAACACACTTCCTCCCCTCAGATGAAGGGAACCAAACTAGAATCAAACCAAAGCCCTCGAAACCTGCAGATACCTGTCAACCACAGAGACCTATGGCTAAATACACAGTCTACACATTACAAAAGACTTCGGGTGGGGTATTTCTGGAGACAAAACAGGGGTAGGCAGCGTTCGCCTGTCAAAACACGTGCTTCTGCTCCTCCATCCCAAGCTTTAGCTCTCCCCGTGACGTAACCTTTTAGGTCGTCTCTGGCTGAGCACTGTCTGTGGGGAATCTGGGGGGAGGCTGTCCACCAGAGCAGCAGATGCTCACTGCGATGGTACCTGCTAGTGCATTAATGTTGTTCAGTCCGACAGTGGCCCCTGCCAGTCCTTGCAGAGTCCCGAGAGAGGTCAGAGAATTCATGGCCGCACCAGCAGTGGAGTTGGGGGTTGAAGCAGCCACTGCAAAACAAAAGACAGACAGGGAACCCGGGAGAGAAAGCACAGGATGAGTGAAAGCCAGATGGCCCAGGAAGTAGTCTGTCCCCATCACAGCAGACACAGCCGGGGAGCCTTCAACCACGGGCAGTCTGGGAGTTGCGCTTAGGTTTTGGTGTGAAAGATATGGGGTTGTCCTTGTGGCAACTGTGACAATGAGATCTGGTGAAAAAAAAGCATCACAGATCTGTTGTGCCAGCCAGCGAACATGTGCATTGCTGGTTAGTAGGGGACAGTCCACGATAGGAAGCCCGTCCTCCTGGGTGGTGGGTCTTTCACCAGCTGCACCTTGGAAGCCTCTGAACAAATGACCCGCACAAAAAAAGGGGGAGGGAAGGAGGAGTAAAATGGCGGTTCTTGGCTTTCATATTGCTTATGCTTCAGACTTGGCATTTTCTCAATGAAGCTCAAAAAAAAAAAAAATTCCTGGGTTTGACAGACGACTTCAGGACCCAGGTAGTGGTGCTTATAGTAGCGGAGAGTGATAGGAGATAAAACCATTTTGGTCCGAACTCTCCTTCCCCTCCCCCCTCCCCCTTTAAATAACCGCTTTATTGGGATATAATTCATGTTATAAAATTGACTCCTTGAAAGTATACAATCTACTGATTTCAGTATAGTCACAGAGTTGTACAACCAGCACCACTAAGGTTATAACATTTTTATGACCCTCTAAAGAAACCCATACTCGTTAGCACTCATTCTACCTTCTCTCCTCTCCCTCGACACTGCCAACCACTGACCTACTTTCCGTCTCTGTGGATTTGCTTAGTCTGGATATGTCATATAAATGGAATCATAAAATATGTCATCTTTTGCACCTGGCTTCTTTCACTCAGCAAAATGTGTTCAAGGTTCATCCACGCTGTAGCACGTGTCAGTACTTTATCCCTTTTTATTGCTGAATAATATTCCATTCTGTGGAAACACTCCACTTTGTTTATTCATTCATCAGTTGTGGACATTTTGATTGTTTCCACTTTGGGGCTATTATGGATAATGCTGCTGTGAACATCTGTACACAAGTTTCTGGGCAGACATATGTCTTCAGTTCTCTTGAGGACATACTTAGGAGTGGGACTGCTGGGTCATATGATAAATCTATGTTTACCATTTTGAGGAAATACTAAAATGTTCTCCAAAGTTGCCGTCCTCCCTAATCCCTTTTACACTTACAATGTAAATAACATTTCAGGTTATCTTACATTTGTATAGCTTGATAGTCTGCTGACTTTTTTCACATGTATTATCTCACTTTATCCCAGTGATAGACGTAAAAGCTAAGCGAAACTCTGACCACTGATAAAAGTGGCGCTTGAGCCACTTCTAGCTGTGGAATCATTGTGAGCATGTGAACTTCCTTCCTTCTAGGATGGCCGGGAACTTCAGTCCATCCTGCTGGAATGTTCCTGCCCAGATGGAGCTCATTCCTGCTGTGCCTTCAGAAACCACACAGTATTGCTTGCAATGCACCTTGCTTGGGATTCCTTCTGGGTGAGCCTATAGATCAAATGCCTGAAAAATGAATTCCCCACCTTGCCACATTTCTGCCCATGTATATGGCATTAGCTTCTGACTCCTCATGATGTGTACGTATTTTCTTTCTCTTTTAAAAGTAAAATTATACATAATCAAGTCAATGTTTCTATAGTCCTTTTGTGTTATGAAACTTTTCAAGTACACACAAAAGGAGACGATAGTGACAAATTCCTTCAAACTCATATCCAGATTCTAGAATATTTGAGAACCACTCTACTTCCTACTTCCATCTTATCCCTACATACTTCAGTATGTAACTCTGAAAATTGAGGACATTTTCTTTTAAAACCCCAAACCACTTTTCTCTTTCCTCTTGAATCAGTTTTATTAAGGTTATAGCTTTCTAGGAATTTGTATGTTTCACTGAAGTTTTTGAATTTATATTGGTATAAAATTACTCATAATTTCTTCTTAATAAATTTTAAAAATCAGGAGCATTTCCATTTAAGTCCCATTTCTTTGTCTGCTTGATCTGTCCGTTACTGAAGGAAGCACGTGAAAATCCTCCACTATGGTGATGCCAATTACTCCATGCAAATACGTAAATTTGGGGGAATACCTCTTGAAGCTACTTTACAACTTCCACAGATGTTTGTAGATCATTGTATCTTCTGTTGAAATAAACTTTTTGTGGTGACCTCTTCATTTCTAGTTTTACCTTGACGTCTGTTTTATATGATGTTAAAAAAAAGCACCAGCCCTTCTTTTGTTATTTGCATGGTATATCTTCTGCCATCTTTTTATTTTTGTCTGTTTATATTTTAGCTCTATTTCTTATAATCAGTATATAAACAGGTTTTCAAAAACAGAATACAGCCTAATAATTTGATAGTCTTTCAGCGGAACTATTTAAATTTTGTGGTATACGTCCTGCCTATATTACATTTTTTCTCTTCTTTCTTGCCTACCTTTTAGGATTACTTGTTGGTTTTTTCCACATTCCATTTTCCCCCTCTATTACTGGAGGTAATATTTAATATTTGGAGGTAATATCTTTTTTTGGAGGTAATATTTAATATTTCTATTCTTTTATGTATTACCATAAAAATTTTAAGTCACACATAACTTAAAAGAATCAAAGTTAACATTATCTTTATTCTTTGCCAGAACATTTTCTAGAATGTTTCTCCATTTGTGTATATGCTTAGGACAATTTCTAGAGACTTTAAGTGGTTGATTTTTTAAATAATTTTCACCAGTTATGGGTCTTTCACTGGCAAAAAGTCCACAGATATTCTCATACTACCATTCTAGAAGTTCTTCCCTGGTGTCACCTAAAATTGTGTGAAAACTCTTCAGGCCTTTATTACTGGCTTAGAATCAGAACATGCCTTAGGGATAGTTTTTACCCCTTATCACATGTAGACTGACGTCAAACAGAAGTGTATTTTTCTGTGGGAAAGCGGGGTGGGGGGACTTCAATTTCTGGCAGTTAGGTGGTCTAGGTTACTAGAGAGACTCTCCCACTGAAAAAAAACTAAAATGCTTAATAAGATGTTTTTAAAAATATTTTTAAATTGCATCAATAACTGACCATTTAGTAAGAAATACTCAGCAATCAATGATGTAAGTGAAAGATGGCACCCAGAGAAGTAACTGGAGCATTGAAGGCAGCTTTCCCCTTAAGGTGGACCAGATAAATTTGAGCTTCAGTTCTCAAAGCTTCTCAGTACGTAAGAAATACAAGAAAGCCTAGGGCCCGCCTGAGGTAAAGCATCTAAGAAGAGACTTCCCCACCAATAAGTCTGGAACACTATAAAAGGCTAAACAGTCAGTGAACAAGATATACTCTCACTTCAGAAACGGTAAGGAAAACTGCCTGTCTCAAAACTTAGTGTGGAGTATGGCAAGGGGAATTTCCCTCTGATAGTATATAACCAATCAGCCCTCACATCAGTTTTCAAACCAACTTTATCTGACTGGTCAAAACTGCTCAAGCCAGCAATTTAAAGTGGTCCCTAGCTTGTACTGTCTTCCAGCACCCTGCAGAATCAACTATAAGTCAACCTTGAAAAGGCCCATTTTCAGCAAAGAATTCTCAGAAATAAGGTTCCAAGATAGTTAAGCTCACAAGACAAAAAAATCACAAGTACCAAGAGTAAGAAGCAGCAGAGACAGAGTTAGACACCATATTTAGATCCACCAAAACTTCAGATATTGGAATTATTAGCACACAATAGAATGGAGGTACATTTAACATGTCTGCACAATTTAAAAAGGGTGGGGGGCTTCCCTGGTGGCTCAGTGGTTGAAAGTCCACCTGCCGATGCAGGGGACATGGGTTTGTGCCCTGGTCTGGGAAGATCCCACATGCCGCGGAGCGAGCGGCTAGGCCCGTGAGCCATGGCCACTGAGCCTGCGCGTCCGGAGCCTGTGCTCCGCAATGGGAGAGGCCACAACAGTGAGAGGCCCGTGTACCGCAAAAAAAAAAAAAAGGGTGGAAAATGAAAAAAAAAAAGATTATAAGAAATGACCAAGTATACTGATAAAATTATTAAATAATAAAGTCTTAGAAGTGAAAAAACATAATCAAAATATAAAATTCAATGGATATACAGGTTTAACAGGATATTAGATACAGTCACAGAAAGAATTTGGTGAGCTGGAAGACAGACCTGAGGAGATTATACATAACTGAGAAAGAAATGATAACAGATTAAGGGACATGGACTAGTCTAACATACGTCTAGCTGAAGTTCCTGAAGGAAAACGGAGAACAGGGAAAAGGCAATATGTAAAGAGTTAATGACTGAGAATTTTCCAGAACTGATACAAGATCCTCTCCCACATCCACATGTTCAAAGGTCCCAGTGAATTTCAATCAGGAAAAATAAATATAAATTAGATGCACCACAGCAAAAAATGCAGAACACCAAAGAAGATTTAAAAAACAACCAGAGAAGAAAAAAAAACCCTCAAAAGACCACAATTAGACATCTCAGTACCTGATATCTAAACAGTAATAATGTAAGCAAGTTAGTAAAAGGTGCTGAGATAAACTAACCGTCAAGCTAGAATATCCAGCAAAAATGTATTTCATAAACTAGGACAAAATAAAGAAGTACTTTTCACACAAAAGCTAAGAGACTTTTTCACCATTAGACCCTCACTAACTGAACTGCTACTGGATACTTCAAACTAAAGGAGAAATGATCCCAGATGAAAAGAGGAGGAATAATAAGAATGTGATAAATATATGGGCATACCTAAATAAATGCTATAGAAAATAGCAATGGACAGAAATTCAAACCAAACCAAACCAACTTAGAGCTAAAACACATGACAACATGAATACACCACCCATGGGCTGCAGGGGGGAGCTTTTTTGAGTTAAAGTATCATAAGATCCTTGAAAGAAAAAGAAATTTCTTGCTTTTTATTTGGCTGCGTCAGGTCTTAGTTGCGGCACATGGGATCTTTCACTGCGGCGTGGGCTTCTCTCTCGTTGTGGTGCACGGGCTCCGTAGTTGCCGTGTACGGGCTTAGCTGCCCCGCGCCTGTGGGACCTTAATTCCCCGACCAGGGCTCGAACCTGCATCCCCTGCATTGGAAGGTGGGTTCTTAACCACCGGACCACCAGGGAAGTCCCAAGAAATTTCTTTCTCAAGAAAACTGACTAAATCTCAGTAGGAAGAGCAGGAGTTTGTGACATTTGAGCCACAACCAGCAGGTTGTGCTATCCCCTGTCCTCCTCTCCCCCAAGCTCAGCGTAATGGAAGCTCTACCCCAGGAGGTTGTGGTCAGGAAGATGGGGGCTCTTTTCAGCTCCCAAACTATAGCGATGGTTTCTCCTAGGGAGGGGTAGACCACTGGCCTTTCTAACCATCCTTCTTCCCTGGCCCTGTTTTGCAGAAACTCTACTGCAGGTCAAGAAGTGTTGAGTCCTTTGCTCGAACCAGCCTGTACTGAGAGGGTGGAAGCTCAACCCCAGGCACAGCACTCGGAGAATACTGGGCCCAATTACCCTCATCCCATCTTGCTTCTGGGCGGAGGTTCTATGCCCAGAGAAGCCAGCTGAGACGAGCAGGTGCTACTGCCCTGCTGCATCACCCCTCTTGTAGGCCAGGGGTTGCTTGAAGCAAAGCAGGTTGCTGTCCCTGCCCTCAGCTCCAGGGCAGTGGCAAAGAGGGTCTGCCCACAGAGAGAGAGAGAGAGAGAGAGAGAGAGAGAGAGAGAGAGAGAGAGGTCACAAGAACAGAGAGCTCCATAACTTTCCCTAAGAGGAATGCATTTATTTGGAACACAGTGCGGGGAAGTTCAAGCCTAAGGCACCATGGAAAACAGTAGATATTTTGGTGGTGGGCCATTAAGAGGAACAGAATGGTAGGCCATCCAGAAGTTTAACAGAGAAAACCAGAGAAACAGAGAGATAGGAAGAGTGTTCCCGGGGTCACAGCAAGCTTCAAGGAATGGCCTTGAAGACTTTCCCTATGGAGGGGCCTGACTTTAACAGAATCAGACTGTGGTGGCCGTTCATGCCCTGGGTCAAAAACAACAGATTAAACAACTAGAAATTAATGGAGGCTGGGTGGGATAGCAATAGAAACAGACCAGCCAGAAACTGAACAGGCAATCCGGCAGAAAGGCATTCAAAGAGAGCTATTTGGAAGAATTATGCCATTTAAAAAAGGAAATATAAGAATGTCACTCACAGCCCGAGGCTGTGTTCTCTAAGGAGTGCCATCAGAAGCATCCTGTAGGGAATAAACTCCACTTGCTAAGTCACTAAGCAGATGAGCAAACACGAAGCAGCTGGGTTTGGTGGGGGAGAGTAGGGAGGATCAGTGTCCAGAATAAAATGTCTAGTTGTTCACAAATTATGAGATGTGCAAAGAAATGAGAAAGTGTGATCCACACAGGGAAGAAAGCAGGCAACAGAAACAGTTTGAGACGGCCCAGACACTGTTCTCAGCAGACAGAGACATCAAAGCAGCCATTATAAATATGTTCAAAGAATGAAAGGAAACCAGATCTGTCTACACTGTCTACAGGAGACACGTTTTAGATTCAAAGCCACAAACAGGTTGAAAGTAAAAGGGTGGAAAAGTATATACCAGGCAAACAGCAACCGTAGAGCTGGACTGGCTAGACTAGAATGAGACAGCAGAGACTTGACAATCATTTTAGAGAGAAAGAAAACTGGGTCAACTGCTTGCACTGCAAAGGACCTTAATACACTTTCATAAAAATCTGTGTCTTTGGTAGCTCATGAAAGAATTCCAGGGCCAGCGTGCGGTGACCGGCAGAAAACCCTTATTTTATTCAGGGCCCTCAGACTCTTCATTCAGATCAAAGAAAAGGGAAAGGAACGGAAAGGACCAGGATGAGGAGATGACATATTCCTCCAACAGCAAGGAAATGAACGTGAAGCAACCTGGGAGGAGGCATGGAGGGGAGTAAACTGAGTACCTGGGTCAGGATGCTCTCTGGCACTCATCTGAGAAACACATACAAGCTACTGTTATCATCAGAAAGGCCCCCAGACCCGGGTGCCATTCGCAGCAACAATGGAGAAGGGTGGGTACCGCGCCCTCAGGTCACTAATCTGGAGAAGGTCGCTTATCAGTAGGGACGCCACCACGTCCCTAGAAGCCTCACGTGACCTGTCACCATGCTGATGCGGGGTATTCCTCATAGCTGCTGGAGACCCGACACCTATGACGGGGCCTTATCACCTCAGTCTCTGTAACGTGAAATTTTCAGGCTCGTTTACCGCACAGACCTCATGAGTCTCTAATCCTCTGCACCACCCCTTGGCGGGGGTCGCCCTGTATCTAAATGGAGGTGGCAGGAGAGGGATCACGAAGGTTAGCATGGGCATCCTGAGGAAGAACAGATAAAGTGTATTAGCTTGGCCCGGCAGGTGCTGAAAAATGAGGCTACGGCTGGAAACAACACACTGTCACAATTTCATTGTTCTCTTTTCAAAACAGAAAACTGGAGGCAAAGTGGGGCTACAGTTAAGACTGAGTGCTTTGCAGCACTGTTTACAACAGCCAAGACATGAAAGCAACCTAAATGTCCATCGACAGATGAACAGGTAAAGAAGAGGCGGTATATAGATATAACGGAATATTACTCAGCCATAAAAAAGAACAAAATGATGCCATTTGCAGCAACATGGGTGGACGTAGAGATTATCCTACTAAGTGAAGTAAGTTACACAGAGAAAGACAAATATATGATATCACTTATATGTGGAATCTAAAAAAATGATACAAATGAACTTATTTACAAAACAGAAACAGACTCACAGACATAGAAAACAAACTTATGGTTACCAAAGGGGATAGTGAGGCAGGGGAGATAAATTAGGAGTTTGGGATTAACATATACACACTACTATACATAAAATAGATAATCGATAAGGACCTACTACGTAGCACAGGCAACTTTACTCGATATTCTGTAGTAACCTATATGAGAAAAGAATCTGAAAAAGAATGGATATATGTATATGTATAACTGAATCACTTTGCTGTACACCTGAAACTAACAACACTGTAAATCAACTATACTCCAAAAAAAAAAAAAAAGAAAAAAGAAACAATATGCAAGTGAGAGATCTCTTTATATCTTGCTTTTCTATTTATTTAAAACCCAGGAAGAGTGGCTAGAGTGCACTGTAGTTTTCTGACCTCTTGTTGTGCTGTTCTTGGATGGTCCCAGTAGACTGATGGGGAGAGGGTGAAAAATAGGAGGGAGAGGAATCGAACATGAGATTAACTGAACTAAGTAACTTGCCTTAAAATGAGAAGACTCCACGTGCTCCAGTGCTTTGGACAATACAAGGAAAATTCAGCCCGGTTTGAGTCTAAATTGGAAAAGATATCTCGACTGTGTATCTAGCTGCCTTTAAGAACCTTCTGAGTTCTAGCAAACAATCTGTTTAAAGCAAAAGGAAAACTCAAATTTGTCATGCAGCCAATCTCAATCAAATGCCTCAAAACCAAATATTCAAGAGACACACGATAGAGAAAAGCCCCTAGACACAAAAAACAGAGACACATTAAATACCAGCAACACGCATATCTTCCTATTTCTGTGCTGGCAGACCGGCAGGACGCTGCCTTGGGTAACTGCATTCTGCCCACCCAAAATTCCCTTCCGTCTCCACTGAGAACTGTATCCTTCGCTTTCTCAGTTAAACTGTTTACAAGACGCCAAAGGAACACTGGTAAATAAATGTTGGCTCAGCTTTGCCCACAGCACCTCCTTCAGTCGGAGGCTGCCCCACGCAAAGGAGAAGCCGCACAACAAAGCCGAGAGGAAGGCGGGTGGGGAGCAGAGCCACCTCAGCTCCCGGGCAGCGAGGACAGACGCTGTCACACGCCACGTTTCACGCCTGCTGTACCACCAGCTCAAGACCACCGAGCAGCCCAAAGAGGTTCTGAGCAGCTAGCCAGCCAGGAAGTGAAATGGCCAAGCAACACACCAGAGCCATGTGTCTATGACCTCACATGGAAATGCAGTTCTGTGCCTTTGGATGAAAAAACTGCAGGAGGAGGGGCTTCCCTGGTGGCGCAGTGGTTAAGAATCCGCCTGCCAGTGCAGGGGACACGGGTTCGAGCCCTGGTCCAGGAAGATCCCACATGCCGCGGAGCAACTAAGCCCGTGAGCTACAACTACTGAAGCCCGTGCGCCTAGAGCCCGTGCTCTGCAGCAGGAGAAGCCACTGCACTGAGAAGCCCGCACACCACAATGAAGAGTAGCCCCCGCTCGCCGCAACTAGAGAAAGCCCGTGCACAGCAACAAAGACCCAATGCAGTCATAAACAAACAAACAAACTGCAGGATGGGGAGCCTGGGGTGCTGGAGAGGGAGGGGGGCCGGGGCAGGGGGAGACTGGCAGTGAGGAAGTACATCTCTGCCTGTTACGGAATCACTCTGTTCATGTGACCAGGTCAGTTCATTGACGGAAAGACTCCAAGCTCAGGGATCCCCAAATACCCATCCTAATATAAGTGATAAGATGGGTGCTTTCTTCTCAGAGCCAGGGGGTGCCTTGCTGAATGATGTGTCTAGAAGAGCTTCTTGACTCAGGTCAAAACTGCAGGTCACAGATGGAGGGCCCAGGTCATCTGGTCCCTTGCTATGCTGGGAGATAAGAGGGGGCAGAGGGGGAGAGGGGGAGAGAGGGGGAGGGGGGAGGGAGAGGGAGGGGAGAGGGAGAAGGGGAGAGAGAGAAGGCAGGAAGGAAGGAAGGAGAAGGAAGGACGGGAAGGAGGAAACAGTGCTAGAAGAGCCCCCAGAAGAACTTCTGTTCAGCACAGAGCTGAGAACTAGACTCACTCATACCCTCAGCCCAAGGATTTGTTTCTCTTACATCAGTAAGTCCTTCACACACACTCTCTCATTTCCGGTTGGTCCGCCCAGGAAACGCACTCACTGGCTGGGGAAGAGGAGGAGGCAGCAGAGGGGTGTGCGTGGTGCACACGGTACGGAGGTACAGGACGGGACCCTCTCCAGCTGTGTGGCCAATCGGGGGGCCAAACAGCAAGACACACACAGCTGTGCGAGAAGGGCTGTTTGGAAAACTTTCTTAAACCAGTATAACAAGCAAGCCTAATCGCACCTGAATTAAAACAAGACGTTCCATTTGTTTTCTTTTTACGTTTATCTGTGCCAGAGATAAAAGCTTATTCTCAGCTTTGCAGAGAGAAAGGACCTTTGCTTCACTTCCCAGGAAACAGTCCCCTGGTCTCTGCTTCTCGCAGCCCCCAGCGGCCTTGCTTTCCCTTCTGGGGACAAGGGTGACTCATCTGCCCGCACAGACTCAGGAGGCCCTGATGTCCTCCGGGCCAGAGTCGGGGCCCCTGAATTGAAATACGAGACACCAACGGGTGCCTGACAAAGGCCTTCCCGCTCTCTCTTCTCTTTTTGTGCTAACTTCTGCATGACTGGGTAGGTAAACTAAGTTTATTTAGGTCTCCAGGGCAATGTTTAGAGCGAGAGGTAAGAATCACTACTCTTGTTCTCTAAGGTAGGCAGAATTTACTGTTGCCCTAAAGAGGTCCATGTCCTAATTTCAGGAACCTGTGAACATGTCAGGTTACATGACCCAGAGGAATTAAAAGTTGTGATTCGGCTGACCTTGAGATGGGGAGATGTTCCTGGATTATCTGCATGGGCCCCATGTAAACACAAGGGTTCTTATCGGGGGCTGGAAGGAGAATCAGAGAGACAGCAGCACAAAGACATAGCAGCTCTGAAGATGGAAGGGGCCGGGAGCCAAGGGGAGTCAGTGGCCTCTAGGAGGATTTTGTTCCCACAAGGAGGGATTACATTCTTTTCACATCAATTTGCAACACCTGAAGATTCAACATCTTCTCCCCTGGGGAGGCGACTGCACAGCTAATGACCGGTTCTCCAGCCTTTATCATCAGGCTGGTCCTCAGGAGACTCCATCTGGGGGTACAGCTTTGAGAGGGTCCAGAAGAGGGTGAGCTGGCCTGAAAGCCAAGCTGAGAGACAGACAGGTGACAGAAAGGTAAAACTTAGCCTAGAGAGGAGAAGGCTAAGGGAAGAAACAGTGTGAGGTCTTGATACAGAGAGGCGTTGTAGCTCCAGAGACCCAAGTCGGGGCCAGTCGGTGGCAGCCAAGAGGGGCAGAGTCAGGGTGGGGAAGAACTGGCCTGCACGGTGGGCCCAGCCTCCCCGTTTGTGGGAACAGGAAAGCAGAGGCTGCCGCATGGTCGCGTATCGGGGGTTTCGGCAGACCCCGCGGCTAGGCTTGGGGGCCTCCGAGTCCAATAAACCAAGGTCTGCAAAGCTCTTACTCTTCCCCCAGGACTGAACACACACCGGCAGCACCTCCCGGCGGGGCAAACGAGGACTCCGAGAAGGCAGGACTCGACCCTCAGTGAAGGGGACCAGCCCCTTTTCCCACAGCATCACTGAAGGGCCTGAGACCCCAGGTCTGTTTGGAGGCTGCAGACCAAAGGCACCCACACAAACATCCCCATCGAGCTGCAGACATCACAGGCTTCTACCTTCTCTTCTGAGCAGAGAGGCAACTCAAATCCTAAATGGCCGGATCGTGGCGGAAACGATCACCAGGGGAAAGGCCAGCCTTGCATGGTGGATACTCCCTCTGACCTGCGGCCCAGGGCTGCTGGCTGTTCCGCGGGCCACTGCGCCAGAACCATCCTGTCTCTGGAGGCAGGGACCACGATGCCCTTAGACGGCGCAGGAAGCACACACACTGGATGGGAAGAAGGTATAGCCAAGGGTCTCCTGCATCGCGGTCACCTGGACGTTCCCTGAGACCTGCCGGTTGTGCGGCTCAGGACTGTGAATTAACACACCCTCTTGCTGCGTCTTCTGCTCGTTAAAGATTGGGACCCACTGATCTCAGGGGTGTCTGCACGTAGCATCACCAGATTCCCTCCAGGCTGGGTGCAGAATTTAGTTTGGGGTGTGAGAAGGTGAGAGGCTAAGAGGAGGTGAGGTTGGGTTTGTGATAAGACAGGGGAACAGATGCTGGGAGGTAGGAACAGGGGTAAAAAACTATGGAAGAGTAAAAAGTTCTGGTTCTATCTTGCATACAAAGAAGTCCCCCTGGTTACAGGGCAGGAGTTCACTGGTCTTATTTCCTATAACCTACGAGAGGGACTGACACATCGTAGGCGCCACACAGGGACTTGCTGAGTGAAGGAAGGGGTGGAAAGTCCACCGCGGCCGCGGCAGGTGCACCGGACTCCGTGTCTGGCCGCTCCCAGGACGAGGCCCCGCACAGGCCTCCATGAGCTGGAGGGAGGGCATCCACCCGCCGATGCTGTGGCCGCCCAGAGGGCCCCCCACGGCCAGGTGAGCCCGGAGCGGGGTGAAGGGCTCTCATTAACTGTTTCTTTAACACTGGAGGAAGGGTGGGGATGCCATTACAAACAGAAGTGGCCAAGCCAGCTGCTGCCTCGTCACCGGCACAGGAGCAGAGATGCCCTTCGTTCCCCTTGCGTGGCTGCCACAGAAGGAACCAGAGGCCCCTCTGAGGTCCGCGAGGCTCCACGCTGGCCTGGCCCCTGGAGAGGCAGAGACCTCATCCTCCCTCTCCTCGAACTGTGATCAGGGACATGGAGGAAATACCGGCTTCCTTCTCATTCTTTGCACGAGGTGGGATGCCCGGCAGTTTGCGGGGAGGCTGACTGCTGAATGTAGGGAACGTGGCTCTTCCCCCTTTGTTGTGTAGCCGCGTGCCTTGCGGGATCTTAGCTCCCCGACCAGGGATTGAACCCACGCCCCCTGCAGGGAGGCGCGGAGTCCTAACTGCTGGACCGCCAGGGAAGTCCTGGCTCTTCCTCTTTTTCCAGATTCCAGATCCACCGAGAAAAGTAGAAAGGTGGTCGTTGGGGACGATCAACCTCTGACACGGACAACGCCTCTGTCATCCTCCCTACGCGAAGGTGATCTTTCCCTCCGTTCTTTTATCGGTGCACTGGCAGGTCCTGTCTCGGATATGTCTGCCCCTGAAAGGACCACGCTTTCTAGGAACCCAGTGCCTCAATTTCCTCCTACTAACCCCCTCCCCACTTTTCCTGGACTGCAAGATTTTTAAAAAGCTACAACGAGACAACATTAATAGAGGACGCCAAGAATCTGCCTTTAGTGCATCCACAAAATACTCTCCACAGATCAATGAGACGGTGTAAGCACAGTGGCTTTGTAGTTTAGGAAATAAATAAAATACCTGCAAACAGAGAAAACTGCCTGCCTCGACCAGACACACTCAGGACGGCGGAGCCTGCGGTCACCGCCCTGCGTCACACAAGCTTGGATGCTTAGAAGGGGGCAGAGTCATGAAGCGGTGACACAGGCACCCGTGGGGATTCGCCAAACAGTGTCTCCTCTTCTAAGGGCTCTAATTATCCCACAATAACCACACCTCTTATTTTAAATTTATTCCCTAAAAGGTTTTTTTGGGGGGGCGGAGAGGGGTGAGGAGAGGAGGGATGACAGGGCGGGAGGTGGCTGTTTGTGTTAGAAAATGGCGTTGAAAGCTTCCAAGGTGTTCTGATCTCACTACCCGACGATCTGTAACGGGCACGTCCGTGACCCCATAAACACCTGCGTCACTTTCTTCCTTCACTAACCTACTTCCAACTCACCAGGAGACCAGTCAACAATTTGGTGTGTGTGACGCTGGGCCAGCCAAATCATTACTGGTTCTCTAGATGGGCCAGAGGAACACTCTGAGTCTGAAGGACCAGAGGAAGAAAGTCCCTTGTTGGGCTCTGAGTCCTTTTTGAGCATTATTCTATGACAGTAAATGTTTTTGGAGGTGAGAAAGTGGTATGGAAACGGATGTGGGCAGCATCAACCTCTTAACATCTACTGCAGTCTCACTGTTTTCTTCACTTTAATTGTCACTTAACAAGTGCTCGTTGGAGCCGTCACTGGGTGATGTTTCTAAGAAAGAATCTACTTCATTAGTTGTCAACAACCTAGGTACCTCCTCAACTTGCCTATGTTCAGTACCCTCCCCAGTCCCATGAAGAGGGACACAAGAATGAAGGTGTAATTTGGGGGCATGAGCTTGAAACAGTCGGTTTATATTGATATCAACTCAGCCTGTATGGATCAAACAGGAATGGAGCAAAGGAAAGGGAAACTTGGTTCTAATGATATTTCGCTTACGAATTACCAGAATAAAAGTACACGCCTCCCCATAGCTGGGCCCTGGTATTTGCTTTTTTTTTAAAATAGATGGTCATGGACACAAATTGAAAAATCGTGGTGATTTCCTTATAAGGATGAAGAAACTAAGAAATACAATTCCAGGTCCTCAGGAGCGCCTGCTTTTGAATATTTCCTGGGGTGGCAGAAGTGGTGGCCCGCTCAGCTGCGGCTAACAGCCTGTGGCCCCTTGGGCGCATCATTTAACCCTGCAGCCTTCTGTTTCCTCATCTGGATCATGAGTGAGGCACCTGGATAGATGATCTTGAAGATTCCTTGTGATTACGAAATGGGATGATTTGACCAAGCTCTGGACTCTGGAGAGAAAAAGTGAGGACCACGGATTTCTGTGGAAAGCAAGCACCATGTCACTGGGAGGTTAATGAAGACCTCCTGGATCCTGGTCTGTCCCAGAGAGGGGGCAGATCTTCCTTTCGATAACAGGACCCCAAGGTTGGCAAGAGGTCACCTGGCAGAGTTTAAGGTCTGCGATGCTAATGAGCTGCCCTTCAGCTACTTGGGTGGTTTCCTTTGCAAATGACCGACCGCAGAGGAGCACACACTAAGTATACTGCCTGAAATAAAAACAAACCACTCTCCGAGGGCTTCACTCTCAGTGGGGACAGCTACAAGGAAACGGGTCCGACCATGGTTATCGTGCTTTATTTAACCCAACAGAGCATTTTGTCTTTGATAAGAAGGTGTGTTGGTTCTATAACATCAAGTCAAATTTGAAGTTCACTGCCATCTTCTTTAGCTAAGCCCCAAAGCAGAAAGAAGTAAGGAAAGGGTCTACTCCCTGCATTTATATTCTAATATTTTTAGGAAGGGTGGGGAGATATTTGTTTTCTGAAGGCAAAGGTTCAGAGAAAAAGTATCACCGGATCTTATTCCAGTTTAAACCTAGTTTCTTATTGTCCAGAGGAGCAGAATTTAGTGTCACTCCCAAATAATCATCTTTCCCAGATGATACTTTAATGTCTTAAAAAAAAAAAAAAAGCAATAGGGCTTCCCTCGTGGTGCAGTGGTTAAGAATCCGCCTGCCAATGCAGGGGACACGGCTTCAAGCCCTGGTCCTGGGAAGATCCCACATGCCACGGAGCAACTAAGCCCGTGAGGCACAACTACTGAGCCTGCGCTCTAGGACCCGCGAGCCACAGCTACTGAGCCCGTGTGCCACAACTACTGAAGCCCTCACGCCTAGAGCCTATGCTCTGCAACAAGAGAAGCCACCGCAATGAGAAGCCTGCACACTGCAACAAAGAGTAGCCCCTGCGTGCTGCAACTAGAGAAAAGCCCACATACAGCAACGAAGACCCAACACAGCCAAAAATAAAATAAATAAATTTATATATATAAAAGCAATAGCATGCATTATATATACATATTCCCTCAATAGTTCAACAAAGGTAAAAGTGGACAATTCCATTTCACAATGGAGAAAACTAAACAAAGAAAGATGAAATGACTTGCTCTAGATCACAGTCCTTCAGCTCTTGGTCAAGATGTCCACACACGTTAGAAAGAAAATGAAACTGTAATTCCTCCATCACATTCTTTAGATTAACTGGTTTTTAAACCTCTGCCCAGGGCAGGAACCTTTTTCGGTTTCTAGCCCTAGACACTTAAATTCTTGACTTATGCGTGATGTGAATACCTTTCTGTCTCAAATCCTGTACAGCCTCCCCAGTCCTGACCTCCTCCTATTCATGTCTCGGCAGCAAAGGCATTCCCTCTTTTAAGGCTACACCATCCACTTACTGAACATTTTTATGGCTTTGTGCCCTGTCCCGTACATTAGTACATAACCTAATCCTGGGACAGCTGGGAAGGCAGGCATGGGGGCTGCTGCCCTGGGGCTGGGGACACGCAGGACAGATCCTCACACATGCTACTCCAGGCGCCAGATGAGAGGCTTAGAAGAGGGTTTGATTCCATCCGTCCAACCTCCATCCCCTTCAGTCCATCAGTTTTCACCTCGCTGGCCTCTTCCTTTCCTGCCCTGTTCCGCCTCCTCCTGAATCTAGAAGTATGTTTACGTTTCTCCATCTTAACATTTTTCCTCCTATTGACCCTGCTTGACTTTGTAAAAGAAACCAATACATTTTATGGAGGTGTCATATGTGAATACATAATTCCCGCCTCCAGGCTCACATCCGCCCTCCTCTCACGGCCTCCGGAACCGTGACATCCCCGCCACCGCTGCAGTGATTGGCCACTTGGGGGTGAACCGCCTGCCCAGTGGCGAAACTCAAATGCCTCTTCTCTGCACTCACCTTCATCTCCTTCCTGCTTGGTTCCCCGAATACCAGGCTTCCCCGGAGCTCCCTTCCCACCACCTGGCTCCCCCCGGCTGTCCCCAAACATGGTCCTCAGCCAAGGCCTCACCCCCCAGGCCCCTGCTCTGCTGTGTTTGGTGATTCTAGCTCAGTGATCCACCCAGGCCCCACCTGGCTGACATCTGCCCACCTCCCCACCTCTGCAGCTGACCCAGGACAAGGTCGAGGATCAGGGAACCCATCTGCTTTGGGGATGTATTTAAATGAAAGGCCAGTTCGCATGTGCCTCAGCTCAACGTGTGTAAAACCAAACCACCTTCCACTATAAACTTTTCCTGCTCCCGGCTGCCCTCTCTCTACTAATGAAAGCGCTGTCCTACTGGTCCCCAGGCTCAATACACTTCCGTCTTCAACTCCTTCCCTTTGTCTCGCTCACATCCAATTGGTACCCAAGTGCCACCACTGACACTCTTGCGCTCGAAGTCCTTACATGGCTCTTCACTGCCCGCAAGAGGAAGTTCTAGCTCCTCAGCCACGGCTTTCAGGGCCCTCCCTCCCTGGTTCCTATTTCCCATCCATCTTCTGCTGGTGAAAAGTGAGATGCATTTCCATTTGCTGACTGAATGCTTTTTCTGGGTTTTCTCACGCTTGACACATCTGATAAATCTCCCATTTCTACCTCCCAA
The DNA here is from genome assembly GCF_011762595.2 of Tursiops truncatus. Classification (NCBI taxonomy): domain Eukaryota; kingdom Metazoa; phylum Chordata; class Mammalia; order Artiodactyla; family Delphinidae; genus Tursiops; species Tursiops truncatus. The sequence goes on along the minus strand of NC_047035.1, from coordinate 155,867,011 downwards.
AATCCTATCCGTCTTATAATTTTGGCTCCAACGCCAACTCTCCTGTTAAAAGTTACCCTCACTTCCTCAAGACAGAATCTCTGCTGTCACTGACACCTTGTGCCTTATCTGATTCCTGCTCTTCAACCAGAAGAGTCCAGGTTGGGGCATTTTGCTTATTTTTTTTTTTTTTTTGCATGTGACCACTGCATCCAGTTTAAGGGATTAAGCCACATACAAATGAAGCATTTATATTTTGCTGCTTTTAAGTCTTAAAGCGTGGACCCTAGATTATAAGCCTCTGGGAAGTTGTGACTAGAGTCAAGTTTTGTTGCTTTTTCCATCTAATATAAAACACAGTTAAGCACTCCATACATGCTTTTACTAGTGCCGGCAATGATAACATGGTTATATCAGACAGCAACATAGATAATTTGGGAGGTGGGGGAGTCTCACTGAGTGGCTGTGTTGTAGAGAAGACACGCCTCTGAGCTCACACACACTTCACAAGGGGCCATGACGTGGACCTGCACACGATGCAGGAGACTGTGCAGGGCAATGTTTACACTGAATCACGGACACAGCACAGCCTCCAGAGCCACTGAAGCAAACACGTGGAAAACGAGAGCCCCTATCTAAAAATATTGAAAAAGTGCACCCCGAACAAAGCAGGACCAAAGTCCTGAGTGACTGACGGTCCTACGAATGAAGGATGGGATGTGTCCACCCCCGGGGCCAAGCTTGCAGAAATCCAAGCTCTGCGGCAAAGGGGAGGACCATACGTTATCGTCACCCACTCGGCGGGGCAGCTTTAGTTAAGCTTTAAATTAGCTCAGGACTATTAAGAGACTGCGCCAGGGCAGGGGCATCTCATCGACTGCGCAGGGCAGCCCGGCCACCATGCGAAGCTGTTCTGATGGCAGGCGCTGAGATGACTCTGGCAGCTCAGGAAACGAATGAATGAGACAATGAGCTGCGGTTCTGCTATCTGGACCAAGAGACTTCTCATTTCCTTGACGGTAAGGGAAATTTAAAGGTAATTCCACATCAAAATGCCCACCACATGCAGGGGCCGTCAAAACTCCAGCTGGGAGGTTTTGCATGCTTTTTCTTTTTTAAACCCTAGAAGCAGAATGATCAATGCCAAATAAAGAGGCATTTACTGGAAAGATGGACCACTCCCAGTGATTGTTTGCTTTTTTTTGTTTTTGTTTTTTTTTTCAGTGATTATGTTTTAAATGCCTAAGGACTTTTTAAATATTTGCTTTTCATGAAATGCCTCTGTTGAGAAGCCAGGGAGCAGAAGTGCCAAGGACACATTCCTCTTTTTTCTGGTTTTGCCACTGACCAAATCTAATCTAATGGTGAATACTATTCTCAGAGCTCTTTGTTGCATTAAGTGTATAGAAAAATGGTACAGGTTACAGAAGAGGGAGAAAGTAGAGAAAGATCTCTCCTTTCCCCACCTTGGTCCAATTCACAAAATTTTAGCATAAGGTATACAAAAAAGTTGGTCATGAAAAGTTTTTTTTTTAAAGGGTGTAGAAGCTATAGTTTGTGGGAATTTAGTCAATATGTCTTTTAAAAAGCTAATGCTAAAATATAAATGACATGAGGGCAGGGGTTTGGTCAGCTTTGTCCACTGGTGTTTCAAATGCCTGCAATCGTCCCAGGTACATAGTAGATGCTCAATACATATTTCTTGACTGAATGAAAAGAATATATCAGGAAATTATAGTCACTCTAGTGACATTTTATTTATGGAACATTTTACATGATGTTCAATCCCATTAGCAATGCTGAAAATAAAGCGAGCCCCATAATGTCGAGAACAAGTTAACATGTGCAAACCTTCTAGAAAAAAAAAAGTACAAAAGGGTGAAACCTACAAAAAACAAGCAAAACCTGGAATGTCCATTCTCTTTCTGTAGCAATGAGGATGTAAGGCTGTTTGACGGATTCAACCCCACAAGTAAAGAGCTGATTTTAAAAACCAACTTGCTTCTGCTTGATGACGACACTTTAACGTGTAGCGAACGAAGGGGGAAACTCGACTGCCTGAGATTCACTTGCTTGATAATAAGCAATGAGGAAAGACAGGCCTAAGGGGAAATGTGGGCAGGTAAGAGACCCAGGTAATTTCCGAATGAAGAATGGATCCCTGAATTAATAACACGCTGAAGAGCAGCATAGGAAAAAAATACCCCCAAAGTTAAATGGGACCCTGCTTCATGGACCCTGTGGAGGCCAACCTGAGGGCGGTTGGCGAAGCACACGGAATTAAGAGCGCATTTGAGGTTGGTCTTTCAAAAGCCCACATCAGAGGAGATGGTTCTTTTCAAGTGAAATCCCTTTATCTGACCTGAGACTCTTACTTATTCTATATCACGACATCAGAATGTTTTGAAAGCCAATCTTCGTAAAATTATTGGAATAAAACCCCTGCTTTCTATGACCTTGTTCTAATGTGCACTGGTATTGATTCATTCTTCAGAAACCTGTCAGACCTGAACATCCACCTGGAAGGGGCGCGGACCCTGCCACACGTCACCACAACAGACTCAGGGTCCTTAGGGACGCGTGCGCTGAGCTAGACGGAACACGCGGCTTTCAAACCTTTCTCTTTGAGCATTTCTACTTGCTGTTCAGCTGAAGTAACACTTGAAGTATGCGTGACACTGTGCATGACACACTGTTCCAAATGCAAGAGGGGTTACGAGTAAAGAAACTGTTCCTACTTTACAGGACTTACTATCTAGAAGGTAGAGAGACAAGCACCCCAACAACCAGCCTGCGAAGGAAATAAGTGTTTTAGAAGAAGGAACGTACTTTGACGGTACAGGAGGGCAGACTTGAGGCATTGATGGACCATTGCCTCCCGGCTCAACGGTTCCTCTTTCCCTCCAATCCGCCCTCAGGGAGCTTCTAATACAGCTCCTTACCAAGGAGCCTGCGTGTGACCCAGGTTTAGAATGAGGTACGTATTTATATTAGAAATACATTGTGGAAGCAATTAATTCTTTCCGGAAGGCTTCATGGTGGAGATGACATTTGCACTGATTCTTAAGAGATAAGTATGAGACTACTAAAACCAATTTTTATTAATTACTAGAAACCTTTTTTTTTTTTTTTACTGCTGCTTAATCTATGGAAAGCAGTATAAACTATACTTTTTATAATGTGCGTTAAAAACACCGATTTTAGACCTACTCATGAATCTTCCCAACCATTGACACTGTAATAAAGGAGTGATGTAGGAGGTTTTCACAGGAGGAAATTGGAGAGAAGATATTCAAGGCAGAGCAGCCAGTAGGTTTAACAAAGGCAAGAAGGCCGACAGTGTGTTTCGGGGAGGAAGAATCCCGATGTTGCTGGAGGGTAGGCTGCTGGGGGCTGGGGGGCCGCGGCAGTTCTGGGGAGAAAGGATGGAGGCAGGTCAGGGAGCTCCCTGAAGGCCATGCTAAGGAGTTTGTCCTGCTCTAGCTGAGACCACAGTGAACCGTGTGAAAGTGTCTGAACCGCGCTGTTGGCTTTGTTAACAGTGTGCAAGATGGAGCTGGTGGCGGCACTAATGGGACAAAAGGAGCTTCACCCGGGGGGGTGTCAATGGGAGAGGAAAAAAGATGTTTCAGAGAGAGAACCGACTGGACATGGTGACTGATGGGATGACAGTGAACCAGAGGCTGGCTGCAAAGGTCACTTCACCGGCTTGAGCCTGGGTCAGTGAGAGGCGGAGGGTGTCTCAACGGGGATGAGAGGCGGTGGGAACAACAGGCTTCTGGAAGAAGGTTGGCTTCAGACTCCCCGAGGTCGTGGCATCACTCGGCAGCCTGGGGAGATGGCCTCCCCCAGCGCCCTCTGTCTGTGCCTCTCTCCTGGCCCCATCAGACTCCACCGTGATACTACTGCCCCCGCATGTGACGGCTTGGACAGGGCAGTGCAGGCCCAACTCATTTTCATGGACTTGCCCTGCCTAGCAGAAGGCTCCAGAATGGGGGCTAGGTCTGCCTGTGAATCCATCTCTTCCCACGATGCGAGTACTAGGGTGACACACGTGCAGAGACACTTAGTGGGGGGACAAAAGCCTCTCGTAACACTGAAGGGCTCTGGGATGACTCGGAGGATAACTTCCGGGTCCCCAAAGCTCAGCCAGCCTGGTGATAGCGGTGGGTGACACTGGAGGGGCCCACTTGCTGGCCCTCCTTATGTGAGGAGCCCGGGAAAGGTCTGAATCCCACGGAAACACCCCCGGTCTCTGTTCCCCTCAAAGAGTCCACAGGAAGCTTCACAGCCTGCAAGGAGGCGGGCCGTGTCTTGAAGATGGGAAAAAACACTGCCTAGACTTCAGAGTGAAAACTATGTGAAAAGCCAACGGTAGGAAGGGAAAAATGCTCCCTAGCATTTTAAAATGCCTTCCACTGTCGACAGAAATTATCTATTATCCTGAAGTGTTCACTTGACTGAGTGCACTTACAGAAGCATTTGGAGAATTTTAAAACATCCTTTTATAAAAAAAAAAAAGAAAAAAGAAAATAGAAGAAGGTCAGTGGAATAATGTGGTACATGAATGCAACATTATGTTTCAGACAGGAAATGCCAGAGAAATGTTCGCGTGTGGTAATGATAACCCTCTTGCGCAAGTTCTCAAAATTACCAGGCAAAGGCAACAAATCTACAAGCTGGGTAGAAGACAGATATTATCTTTCTTTAAGACCTAGCCACATGCCTTACAGACAATTTGCCTCTTTATACCAATATCGAGACTCATGCCTCAAAAACAGGTTGAAAATCGGGTAAGAAGAAATGACCCAAGAATTAATTAACTAAATAGGAGACTGAAGTAAACAAAGGAAAAATTATCATATCAAAATGAAAGACAAGAAACACGATTAAATTAGGCTTCAAAAGACCTCAGAGAAACTCATTAAAGGCATAATATGCCTTTACCTGGTTTTTTTTTTCATGATTTAATTTCTAACTTTATTCCCTACCATCTGATAATTGGAAGAAACACTTACTCTAATCATGGGCAACTGAGATGATTTTTCTTTTTTTATGTTTTAATTTTAACTCTGCTTTCTTTGAGGAATGTTCTCAAAGGTTGAATCATTTCATCACCAAAATAACCGAGATGATTTTAATGTTTATTTCAAGGCCAGGAGACAAAGAAACCTTTTTTAATTAATGCTTAATTTTTTATGTCTTAAAGCACAGACCGTTTAAAATCATTTATAATGATGCTGTAGGGAGCTTCTTCCTGGGTATGCAAAACAGAAATGATAAATTTACAATTATTAAAAAAATTAATAGTTTTGAGGACTGAGTTGTCCCTTTACTTTCTAGATGGATTTGTCTGAAGCATAAGAGACATCTATCTTTAAAAACAGGGTAAAAACAAGGCCTGTGCAGGAGGGTGGGCTGAAGCTTTGATTCACATTACAGTCTGAATGGACTGGTTCACGGTTCAACTGGAAGCCCTGTTTTTCATTATTTAGAAAATAAAAAATCATATTGGCCTTGGGACCAGCTTTCTTTCCCTTTTATTTCCTGGGAAATTGCTCTGATGAAGTGGAGAGTCATGAATTCTTACTAACCACCTTTCCTGTGACTTTGAAAGAGTCCCTGGTGGAAATTACACAAATAATTTACTTGCACTTAAACGCCAGATTTTTTTTAGTTACACTTAAGAAAAATAATTGAAACGTAGATTTAAATCGTTTCTGCTGCTACACTTCAGCATTCTAATCAAATACTCTCAGCTCTTATGCAAAGCATTCCTCAACAGAGAAGAGAAAAACCACTCTCCCTGACACCTCCGTTGGCAGAATTTCCAGACGGGCTGGACACCATGTTAAGGGCAGAGGGAAGGACGCTTGGCCAAGGTGGGAAGAAAGAAAATGCATCTCAGGACACATTTTCCCTTTCATTCAGGTCTCTGGAAGAAGCTGAAAATGGTCAGACATGTTTCAAGTTCCTTAAATATTCTGGCTCTCTTCTTAGGCTTCTGAGTGCCCTGCACTTTAAGAAGGTCACTACGTATTTGTGCTCCTGACCATACTGGATGGAAGGGATCCATGTACATGGACCTTCTCTCTTACCCCTCACCCTTCACCTCTCACCTCTCCCTCTGCCCCCGCTCAGCACCACGCCTTCCACGTGAGGCTGTGATCGTGCCAGGCCTCCTCCTGCCTCACAGCCCGTGCTTGCTCTGTCCTCTGCCCGGACACCCTTTCTCTGGATTATCTACGTGCTTCCTTCACTTTCCTCAGGTTTCTGCTCAAACGCCACCTTTCCAGAGGGGGCAAGGCTTCTTCAACCCTTTGCACTCCCTCCATCTTATTCTGCCCGGTCTCTCTGCTCACAGCGCTTGCCTGGCACACACGACTGTGCATTGTCCGAGTCCCCCTAACAGACGGGGAGACTCCCGGGGGTGGGGAGTGTCCCAGGCTAGCACCTAAGGCTATCCAGACGCTCAAAGCACTAACTGTCAATTATAATATCGACACTGATCAGCTGGCAGACACTTTTGCACTTGGCTCTTAAACCCACGAGCCTTCTTAAAGGAGAACAAGACGTTCGGGTTATCAATTCTGATTCTCCGGAATGTCCTGGGCACATACATATGCCCAGATATCACAAAGGAAGAATATATTTTCGTAAAGTTGAATGAACCTTGCCAAGCAAACAACAGGCCACATACCCTTAACCCAAATGTCCATCACGAGAATGGTCACTTGTGGAACAGCAGAATAATTTCAGTGTTAACTACAATAGTAAACTCTTTAAGGGCTGATGGGCCTTAAAGAGGCCCATCAAAAGAGTCCACCAAAAACGGTGGACTCTGGCTCCTCGCCATATAAGGGAAAGTCTTCACAGAAAAAAGAGTTTTCTTTTTTCTCCACTTTGTTACCAACCATGTGGTGAGTTTCTGCTGATTACTCTAAATGCAAGGGAGTCAAGGCTGAAAGCCAAGGTTGGAAACATTACAATCACTGACTTTTGCCAAAATAAAGTCAATATTGCTTTCTCTTTAAAAAAAAAAACAAAGCCAATCTTCTTCCTTTTCGTATGAACAATTAAGAAAGCATTCAGATTTTGAGGGATGTTTAGTTGTTTCACTCCAAACAAAATATAGTTAAAAATACCAGCTGCTGACCGAAGATCCATGTATAAATGTATAAAATGCATGTACAATGCTCTGTGCTGTTTTTAAATTTTTATTGGAGTAGAGTTGATTTACAATGTTGTGTTAGTTTCAGGTGTACGGAGTCTGTGCTGGTTTAATGTCATCTTTTCACAGTCCTCACAGGGAGAGGATAATTCTCATTTAAAAAACTTTTCAAGCTGATTTCTAAAACAGATACATTAGCGAGATCAAATATTTAATTTGTTTTTAAGAAAAAAAATCACTATTATTTTCATAAGCGGGAATATACCATGTCAAAAATGTGTATGTCTTAAAAAGGATTTAAATAACCAGTTTATGTTTTGCATTAGAGTTATAACTTAATCTTGAAAAAAACGACAAAGCTGATGTCTCAGGAATATTATCTGTTGCATGAAATGAGGCCCACATGTAGTCACGGTACGTTTTTGAAGACATTTCAAGAATGAAGGCAACGTCCCATGTGCTGTTGCTTTGAGATGAGGTGGAGGATACAACTTCCAGCCTCTCCTAAACATCTCTTAGGTTCCTCCCTCAAAACTGTACTCAGAAGGAAATGTGTTAGAAACACAATGTTTTGTAAACACATCAAGGGCTATGGCAGCTTCACTGCTCCCTGAACTTGGAAGCCTTAACAAAGCTGGTCCGTCAGGTGCTGTAGCTTTCCTTCTCCATTTTTCGGAAAGAAATCTCCACACTATGACATAAGAGCGTGTTGGACAGTTAGCTCATCTTTTGGGAGCAGCCGATAGAGGGCCCTGGGGATTCCAGTTAGGAGGGGGCTTGTACGTTGTTCAGGCCAGCTCCTCCACGTACCAGAGGAGAAGGTGAGATCTCCACCAAGGCCCAGAAAACACAGAGAGGAAGGCAAGCCAGCAAAACGCTTCTCAAAAAACAAATCCCGGTGTCTAAGCAACCACATTAGGTCTGGCTCCTATGAAAAAGAAAACGGCATCTGCCTTTGAATAAGGCAACAGAATTTCTAAGGTGGGGGGAGGGGGGAGAAAAAAAACACTTTAAATGACACGGCCCAGAATGGGACCACAAAGGAACAACAAAGATGGTCCCCTCTAGGCCACGGTGTTGAAAATCAAATGTAAAGGATGGAGCTGGTGTGAAATATCATGACGAAGATGATTCGGGATTTTGAGATTTAACAGAGAATTCTTAAATTGCTAAACCAAAACCAAAAACACAACAACAAAAAAAACAGGAGAAAAGAGCATTCCTGAGAGACTTCCTCATCTTGGGGAAACCTCATGAGGACTGAAGCGACAGCACATTTTTCAAACAAAATGAGCGTGCGAGAATCAATAGCAGGGTAGACTCCCTCGCAAAACCTTTTTTCTCATTTTATCCTTGGAGGATAAAAACACACAAGCTCAAACTTTGTTTCTTTAAAAGATACATGCACCCCTATGTTCACAGCAGCACTATTTACAAGAGCCAAGACATGGAAACAACCTAAATGTCCATCAACAGAGGAATGGATAAAGAAGAGGTGGTGAACGCTACTCAGCCATAAAAAAGAACGAAATAACGCCATTTGCAGCAACATGGATGGACCTGGACATTATCTATCATACTAAGTGAAGTAAGTCAGAAAGAGACAAATATGCATGATATCACCTAAATGAAATGAACCTAAATCTAAAATATGACACAAATGAACCTATCTATGAAACAGACTCACAGATAGAGAGAACAGACTTGTGGTTGCCAATGGGGGAGCTGGGGAGGAATGGACTGGGAGTTTGGGATTAGCAAATGCAAACTATTATATACAGAATGGATAAGCAACAAGGTCCTCCTACTGGACAGCACAGGCAACTACATTCAATAGCCTGGGATAAACCATAATGGAAAAGAATATAAAAAAGAATGTATATATGTGTATAACTGAGTCACTCTGCTGTACAGCAGACATTAACACTGTAAATTAACTATACTTCAACAACAAAAAAATAAATTAAGAATAGGCAAACAAAAAAGGAAATTAAAGAGGTAATTAAGTCTGGTGTCCGGCTCGGTCTGAACGCGTCCACCCTGCACTTGGCACTGACCCCTGTGTCCTGTCTCCCAGAGGCAGGATGACCCCTTACCGGGACTGGTGAGGGCTCCTAGGGCGCTGCTCGTGGTGGAGAGAGGATTTGCATTGGTGGTAGTGGCTGAGGTCTGGGCTGCGGCTGCAGCCGCCGCCAGCGTTGCCAGGTTCTGTAACTGTAAAGCATTCATGCCTGCGGGGTGGGGGAAGAGAGAGGCAACGTTAGCAATAGGCCCACTTCACCTGTTTCCAAAAAGAGAAGGCAGGGGACATGGGCAGAGAGCTCCGGGATGGCACACTCGCCCCAGCTGCCCTGGGGACTCGTGTGTCACCACGCAGCCTGTGCCAACCCAGCACCCTCTTCCTAACGCCTCCTCCCAGGCTGCGCAGGTCATCCTACAAGATAAGCAACAGGTTTCTGCGTGGACCATGGACAGCAGGGCCTTCCACCTCGTGGCTGTCAAGAAACTGTGAGATCCGGGCTTGGACAGCTGGAGTTTCAGGGGAAACTCTCCATCCCTAAACTCGACAGGTACACGTATGAGGTATTACAGAAGAAATGATGTTTTATGGCTCTGAAGCTGCACTGATTCAGTTTCCTGGCTCTATTAGCTGTGTGACTCTGCACAAAGTTCTTAACCTCTCTGTTTCCTGAGTCAGTGGTGACAGTTACTGTACCTTCCCTCACGCGGTGGTTGTGCAGATTAAATAACTCGATGAATGAAAATTACCCAGCATAATAACTGGCATGATGTGAGCCCCCAATAAATGTCAGAAACTATTGTTGCTGTTACTATTATCATCGACCCTGAACTTCTCTCTCCAGGTTTATTTTGAATGTGAACTTGAAATCGCGTCCATGGCAGGAACTCAAATAATATTTGCTGAATCAAAGAATGAAAAAAGGTGGCAGGGCCGTGATATCTTTATTTGTAAAATGTTTGTGTCTGCATGTTAAACGTATTTGTATCTGAAAGAGGAACTACTTTTTAGCTAGAATGAATCGAGGGCTAACGAAAATTAAGAAGTGAATGGCAGAGAAAGGAAACTCAGCTGAGAGGTCTGGGGCTGATCCGTCACGGGGGTGCTGGCAGGCCCTGGGGGGCTCGGGCCTGGAGCCTGGGCCGTGTACACTTTTAGTATCTTTTCTCCCCCTCCTTCTGTTTCTCAATACACAGGTTCTCTGCACAAGGTCTTCTTCCGTGATTCCCTTTACCCCCACGTACATTCAAGAAGCAGGAAACAATGGTCCTCTCCTCATACAGAGGAATTTTACACAGAAAGACACAGGAGTGAAGTCATCGGCTTAATTTTACCTTCTTCTTATGTCTCAAATCCGGGTACTCAACGCACGGCTGCTGAGCAGATATAACCTCTATAACCGGAGACAGTGGTCTGACAACAGTGCTGGGTGGGGACGGGGGGGTGGATGGAGGGGCAAGAGAATGTTCTAGCAACACAGCTGCGAAGCCCCCGGCCACCATGTGGAGCCCTGTCTCAGCTTGGCTCAGAGCCCGGCTGCCAGGCCCACTTACCCTGCTCCTCCGTCCTGGCTGCTTCAGTCAGGACTTATTTCTACTCAGAAAAGAGTTCCCCAAGTCCATGCTGCAAAACGGGTCCTCATTTTGCTCAAAATGATACTCTGCCTTCTTGCAGGAGGTACCCAGTCCTGTGGCTCATGGTAAAAGCCAGCACCTGTTTCTCAAACCCACGTAGTTCCTGGGGATGCTTGAGAAGCAGGACAAAGCACTGGGGGCATCCTGTGAACGTGACCCTGCTCCATCGAGCAGGGGACGCTGGGAACAAAGCTCTCTCCTCCCCTCAGGTCAGGGGTCAGACACGGTGGTTCTGATGAGACCTTGGGAGTGGAAAAAGCCCAGGGCCTATTTTTCAGGTCTGCTTGAGGAAAACGGAGCTGGGGGAACAGGGCTTGAGTGCAGACCCCATTGGACACTCCCCCTCCCGCCCCTACCCAGGGGGCAGCCCCTGAAAGCAGCTGAACACACTCATGCTGGCATGACCAGGGGCCGTGCTTGGGGTGATGCTGCTGGGCGGGGGTGTGTGTGTGTGTGTGTGTGTGCGGTGCACCAGCACGGACCGGCCTGGCTGCCAAGGCCCCTCTAATGTGCTAAGGACGTAACGCAGTCGACCAGACACCGTCACCAACAGACGGCTGTGCAGACGAGAGGAGGGTTTAGCACCGACATTGAAGTCTGCACATCTGGCAACGGGTAATGATCAGCTGAGCATCCTCCTCGGCCTGGGCCGGAGGGTCCCCCAGGGCACCTGCTCTGGCCTGCCTGGCGGAGCCACGGCCCGATTCTGGGGCTGGAAGGAGCTCAGCCCGCTCAGCTGGGTCAGAGCCTCACAGACCCTCCAGAGGCTGAGGCACGTTCCCGCGGAGGGTGACTGACAGTCTGTGTCGAACGCGCACGTTCTGCATGTTACCTGTAAACTCCCCCATCGCTGTTCCGAACTCCTGCTGCGTTCCCCACCTCCTCCTTTCACATCGTTTGTACGTACTGCTGACCTTCACCACTAGATACTAAGTTCCCTGAGGACAGAGATGCCTTATTCGCTTTCAAGTCCACACACACACACACACACACACACACACACACACACACACACACACGGCTACCTTCACTCATAGTAGGTGATGGGTGGATCCATGGAAGATGAATGAACAGGGCAACACACAGCATGAAATGTTCCCACGCCGCTGTAAAGAGCACTGTTGGGGCTTCCCTGGTGGCGCAGTGGTTAAGAATCCACCTGCCAATGCAGGGGACGTGGGTTTGAGCCCTGGTCTGGGAAGATTGCACATGCTGCGGAGCGACAAAGCCCATGTGCCACAACTACTGAAGCCTGCGTGCCTAGAGCCCGTGCTCCACAACAAGAGAAGCCACCGCACTAAGAAGCCCGTGCACCGCAATGAAGAGTAGCCCCCACTACCAGCAACTAGAGAAAGACTGCACGCAGCAATGAAGACCCAACACAGCCAAAAATAAAATAAATAAATTTATAAAAAAAAAAGAGCGCTGTCTACAGACCCAAACAAGGTTTTTCTCTGTTCTTAGTTCTTTAGTATCTACAACAGCTTCAAATATTGACTGTTTCCCTCAACTGTTAATTAATCCCTTCTACAAATACTTATTAGGACCGTGTATTTTCCTCATCTCACCCACGACACTCAGTGCTGTCCCAGACTCCCGCCGGCCACACTTGGGCTCTCTGTCCCGCCGTCCTCTCCCTGTGTGCCCCCTTCTACCCCTCACCCCTGGGGGCTGCCCTGCTCAGCCCCTCCCCGCCTCCACTGCCAAGGCCGGGCTCTGGGGTGCCACACCGGGCAGGGCCAACTCTGTCCAACCACCGCACTGCACTGAGGGGGAGAAAACAGACCAAAGGAAGCAGAGATGAAGCTGGGAAGGAGAGGCCGTGGTGACCCCAGCATCTGAAGGAATGGGGGGGCACGGGAGGGAGGGGGAGCGTTCGATGGAGAGAAGCAGCAGGAGGACCCACAGGTGCCGCCCGGCCAGCCAACCGTTACCACATGGCCGCGACAGGCCAGAGCCGGGGCCGCACCCAGAATTAAGTGGGGAAAACAAGACATTCCCCGCCCCAGGAGGCTGCTGGAGATCAGAACGGAGGGGAATCAGGGACTGGGGACAATCCAGTCCGTTTCTGGAAACAGGCCTGGATCCAGAAGCTCATTCTCATGCGTCTTTGGTGTTTGTTTTTTATTTTTAACATCTTATTGGGGTATAATCGCTTTACAATGGTGTGTTAGTTTCTGCCTTATAAGCAAGTGAGTCAGCTGTACATATACATATATCCCCACATCCCCTCCCTCTTGTGTCTCTGGTCTGACAGGGATGAGAAGAGGACAGGGGAGCGCCGGGCGGCTGCAGAGCTGAAGAGGCCGGGCCGTCCTCCTAGTCTGTCCCTTCGTGGCCCTCCGTGTGGGCTCCGGGAGGCCCCCCTCCTCTCCTCCTCACTTTTCTGGGTGCAGTCCTGTTCCCAGCCCCGACCCCGACATTCCTCCCTTCGACCTGTCCTGTGTTCCTCGGGCCTGGAAGGCACAGCTCTCCCTGCTGGTGACAACAGTGACAAGGACCCCGTTTACTGGAGGCAGCACGGGCTCCGCCTCCAGGACATCTGGGCTCCAATTGGGCTCGGCCTCCCCTCTGCCAGCCTCCCTGGCCTTGAGCCCATTAACTGTCTGCCTCTTGGATTTCTTGGCTGTGAAGTAGGTGTAAAACTGAACGGACCTCGAGGGTAAAGAGAGTAAATGCTTCGTACACTTGAAGCTAAAGAACAACTCCCAGGGCAGAGCAGACTCTTATCAGCTGGATAACAATCACAACAGTATCACCCCCCAGTAATGAGGATAATGGCACCAAAGACAAAGCACGTGCCGGACACACTAACCACGCTTAGTTAGCATTTGTAACAACTCTCGCAGTCCCACGTGCCACAGAGAACATGGAAGGTCAGAGCCCTGGGGACGGGAGGCTGGTTCTCGGTCCCACCCTGCCCCCCGAGCCTCCCCACGCCTGTGCCTCTGTCCCTCTTGGTTCCCACCTGGGAAGTGTGGGGGGACATGGGGAAGCAGTGAGAGGAGGGAAGGGGTGACACACACAGGGCTTCACAGGAAAGGGGCCGGGACATCAGATGTAAATGTCCACCAGCTCCTGACACCTGCCCATCATGGCCTTGCTCCTTCTGATGAAATCTCAGCAGAGGACGGCCGTGGGTGAGGGATGCTGCCTGGCACGAGCACGCGTGGGTCCTGGTTAGCAGGAGCCCAGGGTGCAAGGATGCGTGTACAATGGTGCCCCTGCTTGGCTTCCGGGCACCTGAGCCCCAGAGGGCCCGGAACTGAACCTGTGATCTGCGTCAGCAGCTAAGAACCCAGCTAACCAGGCACTAGATCTTGTCTTGAACTCAATCAACCCTTCAGTTTCTTACCCTCATTTCCTCTCCCCTCCATGCTCAGAATCGAGACATTACAGACCCCGGCCCACGCATCCTCGGGGAACCGTGGGCCACACCCTCTTCTGAACACTGAGCGGGCCACGTGGCAGCTTCCCTCCTGGTTGTCACTTAGCTCAGGGGCTCCTCCCTGGAGCTCTCCCCTGATGAGATATGGGGGGGGGTGTCTCTGAGCTCCCTGAAGTTTTATGAAAAAGCATGTGTATAATGGATGCACTTTTCTGGCAGCAGATCCTAAGAAGCTGGAGGACTTCCAACGCCTCTAGATAGACTAAAAGTGATGCATGTGAGTCCTGGTAGAAAACCATCGAACAAAGAGGCCTGGGGTTGGTGGTGGCGACAAGAGGAATCGAGAAGAGATCAGAGCTCGGGAGTGATGGCGCAGAGAATGCAGGAAAAGGATGAAAGAAGATGGCTCTTTCTCCCCCTCAGAACCTATACACAGTCAAGCTAACAAAAGAAAACAAAACCAACTAGAGAGTCTCCAAGAACATGTAAGCTGGTGGCTGACACCAGGGCAGGTCCCATGCCAAGGCTGGAGCTAGGAAACTAGGGGGCAGCACGCACGTGGGGACTCGACAGGTGCGCCTGCCCACCTCCCGTGGGTCTCGATGCGCCTGGACGTGGGCCATGGGGCCACAGAGGCACCTGTTCCCTGCACGGGGTCCTTCTGTCCGGCCAGGTGGAGGCCCGAAGCCCATTCTCTAGTCCATCCCCCCAGAAAGAAACCGTCCCCGGGAGGACACCCCTGCACCACTCCCGGGCCTTCTAAGCACTGCTAACATCGGCACATCACAGGGGTGCATCTGGGGTTCCGTGAGAGCCTGGGCAACTTTCGTGGGGCAGAATCTCTGGACTCTTCACCGACAGCAGCGCACGTCCTCCGTGACGGATGCTTTGTCTCTTCCCGCCCCGGATGTTCCCAGAGCCAGAGGCTCCTCACCTGTAGCGTGGACATCTCCCCGCCCCTCCCCTCCCCTCCCATTTAGGGAAGGGGCTTGGGGGCCACGCTGCTGCTGGGAAAGGCGTCTGTCCCACGCTGGGAAAGCGGCTCGGAAGCTTCGTGGGGACACACCCTGAGCTTCATCCGCTACCTCCTCAACTGTACCAGGCTCTCCGGGTACCCACAACACCATCTCTCCAGACCTCCAGCTGCTGTAGACTCAGCCCCTGGACGGGCAGAGTTACCCACCAGGGCCCGGCCAGTCCTGGGCCCCCCAGGCTGTCTGAAAGGGGGTGTCTGCCTCTGCTGACTTTGAATTCACATTTCTGGTTGTTTCTCCGTCTGTTTCTGTTGTGAGCACACCCTGTCCTGTCATCCTCCTCCGTTCCTTCCACAGCGCCTCTGCTTTTCCACCCACCAGCCCATCTCATCGCGGCTCCTCCCACACAAGGATCCTGAAAGGGCACCGGACGGGAGGCGTGGGGTGTGTGTGGGTGTGTGATGCTGATTCTGGTTTGGCAAATAGCTCTTCTCTGAGAAGAAAACCACCCCCATTTAACCTCACAAAGCACGCTGCTCGGATGGGCACCCGTCAAACCAGGGGAAACAATCTGGGTGACGAGAAATGCAAAACACTTAAACGAGTTTTAGGAAATCCGACAGTGTGCCGAGATCGAGAGGGCTAAAAAAAAAAGAAAAAAAAAAAATTGGGGGAACACAGGGCTTCAACTTTTCACTCATTACTCGGGAAAAGAAAACCCTTCTCCAAACAAGGAAATTATGTACCAAACAGATGCACATTATGCCTACTTGAAACTTAAGATTAAAAAAAAAATTATTTATAAGGAGAAGAGCATGAAAATTTAATTTAATGTTCACCTTAGGTAATTCTGTCTTATTGTTCGGAGCAATTACCATAAATCTGCATTTCAATGAGCGAGAACAGATGTCAGTTGTTACAAGCGCTTGCCAATCAGGTCTGTTAAAAAGTGACAGATGGGGGTGGTAATGGCACATTCTCAGAAGGCCTGTTAGCACTTTTCGCAGGAAGTGTGGGTTGAGGAGGCTGCTTGGCTGTGGGAAGAACTCGGGGTCTTCGTGGGTCCAGTTTGCACACCTCCCAAGTGTGTCCCTGACGTGAGGTTCTCAGCCTCCAATGCACAGTTTTTGCTGAAGTCTTCTTCCCTCTTCTCCGCTCGTCACAGACATTCCAAGCCCGCCTTTGCTGGGAGGGGATCTCCAACAGGTAAAGTAGTTGCGATGTTGTTCTGGGAAAATATGTGCCCTCTATGATTTCACTGTGACTTTGGAAACTTAGGCCAGATATTCTGGAAGCGAATTACTACCAGCTTTCCTGAATATCAGAAGTCTAAGGGAAGCAGTTTTCCCTTGTTTATCACAAGATGCTCTTCTTTGGCCATCGCTTCTTAATCTCTGTAATCTCTTACTAACAACCCCTCACCCTTGAAAAATACTTCCCCTGACAAAAAACAACCCCCTCTTAATAAATTTGGAATGTTGTCCAGAGCGAAAGGAGGAGGTGTTCCTGGGGCTGACTCACAATTGCTGCTTTTTGAGCAGTTTGGGGGTCCTCCTGCATTGTTTATCGATGGCTCAGAGTCGTTTGTTATTTGGCCTCTTCAACCCTTTGTGCAGACCAGTCACCCAGGCTCATGCTGACAGAACATACCTGGATCTGTGGAGACGCGGAGCGCTGTGTGACCATCTTGGGGGCCAAAGGGAGCTCGGGGTTTGGATCGGTTTGTAATGTGGATCTGCCATTGATTAGCTTAGTGACTCTGGGCAAGTTTGTTAATTAACTTCTCTCTGCCTCGGTTGCCCCACCTGTAAAACGGGATGCTAACGGTCCCTATCTCATAAAGCGTGATGATATTTGGGAATTCTGTATGCTAACCCATAGAATACCATTTCCTGGTCCTTGGGCTCACAGAACGTATTCGAACTTTTTGTACTTCAGTTTTCCCAACTGTTACGTAGTAACAAGTAGTGGTTTTGTCCTTGGCTGTGCTGTGAGGATAAACCCCATGATTATTTCAAGAAGCTCTGTGAAAAACAAACTTGTGCAATACTGCCCTTGTTTTGCTAACACGATGCTTTTTTGAGATGACAGTTGTCATAAATAAGTGGAAAACCGGAAAGCCACTTTCCCCTTAATTCCTTCTTCTTCAGGAAAAATCCAGACCCTTGGCCTGAACACAGACCCCACGTTTTTGAGATTTCAGAAATTCATGGAATACGACAGTTGAGTGAGAAATGGACACATTTTTATCAGAAGTTATGAGAGGGAAAGTGAAATCAATCGACTTGAAGAATGCACATAAATGCAGTCAGCTTATAAAAATTTTATCCTTACTAATCTATTTTCTGCTTTTTAAATTTCAGATTTAGTAAAGGTTCCCTTTTATAAAATCATAAAACATGCCTGAAGTTATTTTCAGTTTGAAAGGAAAATGGTGGTGTTTTTTTTTGAAAAAAGAAGTATAGTTGATGTCTCATTCAATTTTATTGATGTAAGTACTTAGGAACTTGTCTCCTCCTAATTTTTTTTTTTCTGTTTTTTTCCAGCTTTCTTTTATTTTCTCCTCAAATGGAAAATGTTTACTCATTCAAATGAGACATTTTAGACTCTAGTGAGACACCTCAATTTCCTGAAGGACAGACCACTCTGTTCTGAGAGCTGTTCACAGCACAGTGCTCGTTTTCCGAAATGATATCTCACTCTTTGGTGATGGTGCTCTCAGCTGCAGTACTCGAATTTTCCACGTGGAGTTTATTCTCTGGCCCTGGAGGACATGAACGTGGCATCTGCATTGTGGAGATGCCCGCTCTCTCTGCCACAATCTCACTCAATTTACCAGCATCGTAAACCCAGGGGTGCTTTGGGATGAGCCACCTCTCGGGCTCCTTCGTGTTGCTTCCACCGTGTATGTCAATACCATGGGCTGTGTGACACGTATGACGCTGTACCAACTCGCTGATCCCAAGTCTCTGACAACTCGTTCATGAAGATACAGTCGTTAGGTTGTGTAATGGTCTGTGGCTTAGACATCAGGCTAAAGTCAAATTTCTTAATTAAAAAACCAGGTATTTCACTTAAGCTTCATTGGGACTGTATCCAACACTTATAAATTTACTTACTCATCCACGCAAAACAGTCACAAGTGCCCCTTAGAGGAGTGAGGGCTGAGGCCACGCCCTCTCGGAGCATCGGTGATTCAGAGGTGAGGGAGCGGGGGAAGGAAGAGAGGCTTTTTAGGGGAATGCGGAAGAGGGGCCCTCCGTCCCACAAGTCGGTGCTCTGGGGAAACGTCCTCCAAGAAGGGGCCTCTATGACCCACCCACTTTCTGAGACTGGCTTAGGTGACTGGCGCTGACAAAAGTTAAGCCCTACTCTTGGGAGAAGATAAAGAGCAGGGGGCCAAGAGCACTTGGTTGAAAAAAATAGCCCAAACCACGATGCTTCCAACACTTGGGAAGATGAGACCTGATTCTCCACAGGAATGAAGGATACTTGTTATAGAAACGGCCAAGCAGACAGAACCCTGACATCCATGTCCTTGGTCCTCACTACTCGAGGTGACAGTGGAAAATGGGCCACTCGGCCTTCGAATGCACAGCTTGGGCAGCCTCGGTGCTGAATTTAATGCCAAAGGTTCGAGAAAGGGGTATTTTGGAGAGCCAAGCGCATTCACAGACCACCTTTAAATTAGCCATCTGCCCCATGCACCTTCTCAGGTGATTCCCAGATACCCTCCATTTTTAAATGAGCACACGGCGTGCAGATGCTACCATCCTGACCTGACCTGGCGAGCCATGGGCGCCTGTGGCCTAATGAAGAGTGACAAGGCGCACCGTCCACCCGAGAAAACATGCCTGGCAATAGCCTCAGGACCCAGTGACCTTCTTTGCATAATTCAACTGTGGGAACGGGAGAGCCTGAGGCTTCCTCTAAGGAAAGACTCTAATTCTGGATCTGGGTGGGTCCCTTCGATTAGAAGAAAACCAAATCTTGCACTGGCGGAAAATGCAACACATCTCAGCATTTCTTTCAGAGCTTGCAATCTGGAAGGTTTTCTCTTTTTAAAACGTAGAAAACTCTCTGAATATTTTAGTTCTGTCTCTCCAATCCCCTTCACAGAACTAAAAATAAATCAACTGTTGAAGGCGATGCTCAGCTCCAAGGCCAGCTTCCCCAAAATTCGTCAACATTCTGCTGAATGGTTTCACTACTTATTATTTTAACATGTATTTTTTTCCCACAATAATCTAAAAGTGTTATTACAATAGAACAAGCTGGGGGTACCAGATTTAAAGCCCCACGGGTAACTGAGCATTGTTTTTGCTGTAGGCGAGTATGTCCCATCAGACAAGTTATATTAACCCTGGAGGCCGCCACAAAAGGCTGGGCTGACAACAACTGGACATACAGGAACAGAAATCTGCGTGTGCTCGTTCCAGTGTCTCCAGGTCCATTCAAAATGAAACAAGGAAAAAAAAAAACCCACAAGGATATGCATGTGGGAGGGGAAAAAAAAAAAAAAGAAAAAAGGAGTTTTCATAGTGACAAATAAGGAAATCAGCCTTTTATTCTGTACATCCTGGGTTCATTTCATTGACTCAGGGTGTCCTTGGTGAAAACAAACTGTGCTCGATTCTAATACGCCCCAAGTCTGTTCTCCTTGCCTCCGCTCCCCTATCTTTTCGGAATCAAGCAAGGAAGAAGCTTCCTCACTGCTCCTCGCGGCAGGTTCCTGGCACCTGTGCTCTGATTCATCGTGCGGGCTGCCTTCCCTGGCCCCGTGGTGTGGGTTAGGATGTGAGCCTGGAAGGTGACACAGCAGGACTGACCTTTCACTAATCACTGCCCCTCAGTTACTACTGACACAGCTCATAATAAAAAGAAATCCTTCATGAGCCGGCTTTCAAATCCAGTCCCACTTTGATTTTGCTCAAGAACGAAGATTCTACTTTTCCATAAAAGATTCTGATGCGCAATTCTGTCAACTGGGGTTCTGAAGTTAAAAAAAAAAAAGGCACCCTGTTAATTGTCTGTGGTTATCAAGGGACTGCAAACGGTATCAGAGATAGGCCTGCAAGCCTGACTTTCATTACGAAGGTCAAAACACTCTTATTGACTGCCTATTATTAAAATTCTAGAGGGATGTCAATCATGGCAGCTGCCCTGGATATAGGAATCTTGTTGGAAATCCCCCAGCCGGCAAACCCATTAAAAAAAAATAATAAACACAACTGTGGAGGGTACTGTGCAGGAATTCTCAGCCCCCCAAATTTTCTCATAACTGTTGGAGATGCCAGAGTTAGAAGATCAACTTCTGAGCAGCTGACTCTAATTTTAACACCTAAGCCAGAAAGCAACTAGGACCGGTAGTTACCCTTTGTTCGTCTTTTCCCCAGCTTCTGAACCCATCCCCAATTCAGACAACAGCACGGTCAAAAGGCAAGGCTCGCTTCATGACTTACCAGCCATTTGCTGAATGCCACTGAATGCACCCAGGTTGCTGGAGGAGGTGGCCTGCTGCAGAAGCTGCAAAAGAAAAGAGAAAGGTACTGTCAAAATGAAGTGGAGCTTGGAAGTGTACTGTCAAGGGAACTTCCCAAGTCCACTGAGGGCACGTCCAGTTCCCTTTACATTTACATAGTTGGTTGCTGCTGCCTGTTAATGGGCTGAAGGTTCCGAGAGTTGGGGCTATAAATCCATGTCAATGTCTAATCTTTATTAAAAAACACAGACACTGGGGAAACTCAATAACGTAGCTGCCTTAAAACAATTCATCAATTTACTTTTTAACAACCAGGTGTTAAATCTGTGGGAACCAACATGGCGTGACTAATGCTCTCTCTCTGGAGCCTAGTAGTTCCCGTAACTCATCTCTGTCAATCGCGGTCCATCCCTAGGTCTCCTCCGCTTTCCTTCACAGCTCAGTGTCCTACAACCTTCATTAGAGAGGTATAGATTCACTGACTCTTGGGCTAACAGAGAAGTCACTGTAATACCTACAGACGTAAGTGTACGTATCTGCAGCCAGAGTCACTGTCATGACTTCATGACCAAGACAATGGTCACCCATCTTAAGATGGTCTTCGTTGGCAGAGAGCAACATACTACTTGTCAGAACTCACAAGTATCTGGTGCTATGCATTATAAATACATCAGCATCTTTTAAAAAAGAAATGAAGACAGCTGTGAAAAGGTCTCTGTATTTTGTTCCTAGAGCTTCCAAAAATACATTTAATCCCCCATATAGAAACGGGGGGTACCACAAGGTAAAGGCATGTGGTTACTGTTCGAAAGCACTCCTTTATTCGTCCACATCAATTGAATTATAGGTTAACTTAGGTGCTATACTGTTTGACTGGGCTTATTGATATTCTCCTTTTGGTTGATCAATACAGCCGCAGTTTGTACCTGGGGGCAAGTGTGGAGTTATCTCCTATACTCAAAAGTCCATGGATGCTAAAAGCACAGATTCACCAAATTTATTATTAAAAAACTGCTATGGTACTATGAGCTTAGGAGGAACCAGATGAATTCACTATTTAAAAAATAAGCTCTCAGAATTTGTTTGGAGTGCTGCGAAACCTAACGGAGAGCACTGCCACTCCTCCAGGTAATGGTAGGTCTCCTCAGCTTAAGAGGAAGGAAACTCTACAACTGGATGTGACTCAGAAATGGGCATCTAGCAATTGACTTAAAAGCACCAAGGAGAGTGGAATAGCGGTGGCTGATTCAACGTGTCTTAGTGACGATGATTAACGTAATCCCTATGGGGATTAACATGAACAGCTGTGGGCCTTCCCTGGTGGCACAATAGTTAAGAACCCACCTGCCAATGCAGTGGGCACAGGTTTGATCCCTGGTCCAGGAAGATCCCACATGCTGCAGAGCAACTAAGCCCGTGGCCACAACTACTGAGCCCATGTGCCACAACTGCTGAAGCCCATGTGCTGCAACTACTGAAACCCACACGCCTCGAGCCGGTGCTCCACAACAAGCCACCGCAAATGAGAAGCCCGCTCACTGCGACTAGAGAAAACCCGCACGCAGCAACGAGGACCCAATGCAACCAAAAAATAAATAAAATAAAAAAAAAAGACAAAAACAAACATGAACAGTTCCCAGACATACGTCTGCAACTTTCATTCATCCTTCTCGACTCAGGGTAGTATACTACCTAGACATTACACACAGACACACACAGACACACAGAATGAGAAAGAGGAAGAAGCTAGGAATTATCTGTTTTGACAGAGAGAAATCCCTTATCTTGGTTTGATTTCTTGGGTTTCCCATTCTCTTGTGGTTGCAAGCCCTTACTCTCTCCTATATTAGATATTAAAAAAAATTAAAGTTTAGTCAAGGTCAATGAGCTTTGAAGATACTCTGAGGAATTAATAATCTTTACTGATTAGTAAGTGGCAATACCTGGAGTGTCATTAAACTACTTCCGTGGATTCTTCCCACTGACAACCACTCTTTGGTGAGCCACAGTCAGAATCTACCCTCAACACAGAGGCAGGAGATGCCTTAAAGGCCAAGGGTCTTTTCAGAGAAATGGGCTTCCGATCGAAAGGGGTAGAGCAAACTTGGCAGAGAAAGAATGGAAGCCCTCGGTAGGGGAAAACGTAGTTCAGAGCGTGTAAGAACACGTTCTTATCAATGAGGTGGGGATGAATTCTCTTTCAGGATTCAGAAAGAATTTTCAGATGTGATCAAAGAAACATGTGCCAGAGATTTCTGTGAGCCCTGGGGCATGGGAGATGGTCGAGAAGACCAGGGCTAGGCACGTGTGTCTTGGTTTTCAGACATGGTGGAGCAGGAAGCTGGATTCTTAGAAACTACGAAAAGGTGAGCCTGACGTCAATCTCTGATAGAAATTCTTGTACTTAAGGCGATGATCTGTGAACAACTGAGAAACACACGTTTGTGAAAAACAAATGATTGTTCAGCTAGACTCATTTTTTTTTCTCATGAAGTTTCTAGACCGATAGACCAAGAAAAAGATATGGCAAGCACATATAGATTTCAGCAAGACATGTGATGAAATCTCTCATCTCTTATCTCTTTGTGGATAAGATGGAGAAATGGCTGGAAGGTGGCAGCAAACTTGGTCACTGCTTGTATTAATAACTCAGGGGAAGACAGGAGAGGCACGCTTCTCCAGCAAGACATCCAGGCATGTCTTGAGTAGCAATTACATGGCAGACACCAACAGGCAGTGGGGTGGGGTGGATAAAAGAAGAATGTGAGTCACATCTGTCCTTGGAGAAGCAGCCCCGCCGGATGGAGAGAACCCATGGAGGGCTGAAATCCTGCTTGACCACCAGTGTCATGACCTTGGGTAAAGTTACATAACCTTTTTAAAATTTTTATTGGAGTACAGTTGATTGACAACGTTGTGTTGGTTTCAGGTGTAAAGTGATTAAGTTATACATATACATATATCCACTCTTTTTTAGATATTTTCCCCATATAGGCCAATACAGTGAGTGTATCGAGTAGAGTTCCCTGTGCTATACAGTAGGTCCTTATTAATTATCTGTTTTATATATAGTAGTGTGTGTAGGTCAATCCCAGTCTCCCAGTTTATCCCCTGCCCCTTTCTCCCTTAAGCCTCTCCCTTTCCTCACTTGCAGAAGCACGGTGATCTTACCTTTCAAGGTCACAGGAAGGACTCTTTTACAGAACAGTATTGGTTCTGCTACAAAGTACGGAATGGGTCATACAATCCTGAGAGGGACAGTTCAAATGTCAGGAGAGAATTAGGACGGACGGACGGACACACACACACACACACACACAGGCTAGAATAAAAGGTCCAAAGGCACACTATGAAATTATATTAATAATGTGTAGTCCAGCATTTAGGTTCCAAAGCAGAAAAGGGGGGTAGAGTAGCACGCTTTAGCAGTAGTTCAAGTAAAAATAAATAAAACCTTAGAGGAGTACGAGCTGCCTTCCATTGCTCTCAGCTACATTAAGATATTTTAAAGTCCACAACAGGGGTCACTGCTCATGCTGTGTGGATCTTCCTGGGAGGAACTGTCTCGCATTCTGATTATGGCATTTTAATAAAGACACGGGCAAAGTAAAACAGGCAGCACAACAGAAAAAAACAAGGAGGTGGAAAGTTTAGAAACAATGAAATGTAAGGGCTAAAGAATTGGGTCTATTTGGCCTGAAACAGGATCTGAGTTTTGGGTTTCAAATAGATGAAGAAACATCTGAATTTAGTTGACTTCGCTCCACGGGGAGGACCCAGTGAAGGAAAGTTCCATCCGAGGTCCTGATGTGGAATGGACCGAGCAGGGAGGTGGTGAGAGAGCCAACCACGGCTGCCTCAGCGCCGTTAAGTCATCACCTATCACGCATGCCGCACCCCTGCCAAGGCTGGAGTTTGTGCGGAAACGCTGGTTAGACACTCAGCCCTGTGGGACCCCGCTCAGCCTCCATGCGGCTAGAAAGAAGAGTCCTGTTCCTATGCTCATCAGCTTCACCTGGAAAAATATTCTTCATCGATGCTGATTTCAGGAATTTCCCGGCATTCATAATGTCGCAGACGAGCTTTTGGTGCACTTAGGGGACAAGGAGCCTGTAAGAGCCCCACTGGGTGTGCTCCTCTCTCCTGGGGACCACATGCTGCCCCCACGCCCCCCCAAGAACTTACCGCCAGGTACTGCGGGGTGAGGCCGCCCAGACCCGTCAGGTTCCCCCAGGTGGCAGTGTTGAGCTGCTGCATCTGCTGCGCCAGCTGCTGCTGGAGACGCCTTTGCTCCTTGTCCTTCTGAGTGTCAGCGAACTTCACCACAATCGGTGAAGAGCAGCCCTGTGGTCAGACACAGCGGAAAGTGGAGAGGGGGTTACAGCCTGGCCCACTCCGCTCAGGACACTCAGTCAGCTCGGGGCCTAGCTTTCTGAACTATTCTGCAGCACAGGGGATGGTCTGGCCTCGTTTTTAAATGGTTTGATGGTCCTTCTTCTTCTCTGAATAGTACCATCAACAGAAAATTCCAGATCCTGTCACTGGTGTCTTTGGGGCTCTGGTGGTCGATGAAGCCATCTGTGCTCGTGCTCTGATTATTACACTGCCTCTCCTTCTCTCTTCATGGGTCTTCCTTCCACCATCCCAGGGCCTCCTCAGAGACAAGAGACCTTATCATTGTCCTTTAATTAAGCTTCACGGTTCGCTTGTCTGAAAGATGGACTTGTCCTGGTGTGTCTGCCTGTTTCCGCGTGTGAGCAGGGGACAAAGGAGGGGAACGAAATGTTGTAATGGGAATGAACATGCCTGTCGCTCACGTCTTTTTTTCCCACTCTTTCCAATGTTAAGTATTTTTGAACTTTGGAACTGTAGGAATCATATCGACCCAGTAATATAATCGGGAGAAGTGGGTTTCATTTTAGGAACATGGATGAAGGAAGGAGATTTTCAGAGGACACGGGCATGGACCAGTGTCACTGTCCCCATGTTTTCAGAAGGGGTTCTCCTCCTTCTGTACCACATCTACTCTAGCTGAATCCCAGGAGCTACAACAAATCAAAAAGAAAATATCAGAAGCAGTCTAGTCCAAGGAGACGCATCTCAAATGGCAGGAGGCGATGTCTACTTAGCTTCTTTTCCTAATCAGTCTCGCTGTTCTAGGAGCTTCTGTGTTCGTTTCCTTTAAAAGGCAGGAGCAGAGGTAGTGAGTGAGAAATGGCCAAGGGTTATATAACAGGACCAGTTCATGTCTGATACGGAGAAAAGCGTTAGGGAAAGTAAGGGCCTGACACCTCAGGCAGGAGGACTTCCTTTCGAAAGCAGCTTTTCGACATTCGCCACTTGGCAAAGACTCAGCAGAAACCAACTCTCTTCCCTCTCTGTTTAGCTTGCTAAACATCCCATCACAATTAAGGCTGTGAAATTTTGCTGAGATAAAAAGAAGTTAATTCTACCCAAGCGATTAAAAAAAACCCCACTTTTTATTGAAACTCAGCATGATAACAGACCTCTCTCTTCTCCTCCCAGAAATTTAATATTCCTATTTAAATGAGCTTTTCCCTTCCCTTTGGGTTATTTTTCTTTCTCCTAGAAAACAGAGTTGCATTTTTTTCTTATCACGTTGGGTAGCTACTGGGGATGGAACTATGCATACGTGAAGCTATCATGCCTGCTGTTACCCCCCAACATGTGAGAAAAGTGAGGTGACTGGGTGTTGAACCTCCAGCAGACTGGTCTTCAGCTCTGGGAGTCACAGTCATGGCACAGATGTTAAGAGTCAGTAAACTGCATAAAAGTAATGTTTCCACCGTTTAAAAAATCTATACTTCATTGTTCTTCATCTGCTCCGTGTTTCAGCGTTTCATCACTTTAAAGACAGCAAAACCACTCTGAAGATGGAAATTACAGACAGCAAGGGTTTTGCCTGGAAAGGGTTGTTATTGTATCAAATTTGTCCCATAACAAATTATAGCATCTCTTCCTAACAGTTCATTTACGGTTGGCTTTTTTCTTCCTTAAATACCAAAAAATGATATAAAAGCAGAAAATCAGGCCAATGATTATAGTTCAAAAATGACTTGTATAAACCATGAAAGGGGAAAACAGGGTGGGGAGAGATTGGAGGAAAGTGGGAAAATCAAGGTACCATATAAAGATGAATGATTTTTAAAATAACATGTTCTTTTAAACTTTAACAGTGACATCGTTTTGAATTCACATCTCTTAGATCATACATCTTGGTGGAAGATGTAAGCCAGAGTCCTGAAAATAATGTAATTAATTCAAAAAAAGAAAACAAACTGCAGTGGTACAAGTGTAATGAGACTGCATAATATGTAATCTTCTGTTTAAATGTCAATATTTTTGAATTAAACAAGAAATTTAAGTGTCTGAGGGCTCCTCTGATTAAGCATGGATGTCCAGATTTAAAAACAAGTGCATCAGATCTGATTTCTGATAATAGCAGTATTAACAAAGGATCAAGGATTTCTGGAGAATAAATATGCCCCATTCTCTACAGCAAATTCTTTTCACTCTGAGAGCCTGTTATTTTCTTGGTTCGGGTTCATACCCAGTTCTGCTGTATTTTCTCGTGCTCTCCTTCCGTAGGGACCCAGGAGAACACAGACCTCCCACTCGGGCGGGGGGCCCTGGGTGAAGGAACTGGGGTGGCAATGTTTCCAACAGAGCTGAAAGAATTGAGGTTACAAAATCATCTAAGGTGAGACCAATTTAGGTACAAATCGCTCAATTACAGGAAATAAAAATCTTTAAGAATGAAACACATATATATGGAAGATAATAAATACAGGTCAAGACTTCCTTTTTCTTAACAGTACTTTCATTTCATCTCCAGACTGATATGAAGCTGGAAACCAGGCTGATCCCCGATAATGGAGCTCCCCAAGGTAAGGGAAAGGGTAGGGGGAGGGGACAAAAACATGATCACGTGTGTGACTGCATGTTGTTCAAGATTGGATTCCTAGACATTTCAAATCCTGCTAATTCTCTCTTATTGTGGCCGATTTTCACCTGAGCTTGCCTTCACGTAGGGGGGTGTGAGTGTCTTAAAAATGCATTGCACTGAAAGGAAAACACAGTGATTATATAAGATATGTTAGGAATATTGAAGTCAAAAGGAAGTTCGAAAAAGACAATAGGCTTTGCAATGCTGATATCAAAACTCAGAAAAGTACAGTAAACACTTAATGACAATGCCATGCACACTCTTTACCCCCCGCTTCCACCCACCCTTTGGCTCCCTAGAGAAAGGTTGCCCACAAAACAAGACCCATAGAGATCACTAAGCTCCCGGCATGCTTCGGGAGATGCAGCATTGCAAAAAACAAACAAATGAACAAAAAAAAAATTAAAACCCCCCCAAGAGTGGAGGCAAAAAAGAAGCTCAAACGATCAATAAAGAACTTTTTGGCACATTAAATAAAACTGAAAACAATTTTTTTTTCAAAAGATGAAAAACGTTAACTTCAGGTAACACTACAAAGCCACCTCCAGAAAAGATCACCCATACACAAAGATACAGTTTACATAATACAGCAGAACATGCACTCCCAAAGGATTCTATCAGACAATACAGAATAAGTAACAGCATATCACTCTTGGAGTGTTTTTGTGCAAAATTCTGAAAGGCCATGACCCGAATCACAGACTCAAAGTACAGAGCCATTGTCTACATTTGTGGACCCACGCCAGCCTATTTCTCTTCCCCGAAAGCCACTAACTCTCATTAGGAGATCACATTTGAGCCTTTGAGTTTCTTGGTTATTGTTCATTTTTTAGTAAGGGTGAAAATCTAATTTCTCGGGGGACTCTCATACATGAACATTTGCACTGGTTCAATGAGGTGGGAGAAGTCTTAACTTTCTCCAACATTCTTGATGCAAAAACAATTTGTTTGTCTCGATTAAAGATAACTTGACCCCGCATTAAAAAGAAAATAAAAAAGAAATGAAAGAACCCTGTGATTTTGCACAGGGCCAGCTGCAATTTGGAATGGGGTCTGTTAATGTTCTACCCATCCCACCCCTGGGGCTGGGGAACGTACTTGATTCTTGGGGTATAGAAGGATGCTCGGTTTAAATTGCATCATGAACTTTACACAGCAGGACCTGGGCCACTGCAATAAAAGGCTCAAAAAGGAACGTAGAGCAAGTGGAAGGTTTTACACTAAGTGCATTTCCAGTCATCAGGGGAAAAATTCAGAGAGAGAGGGAGAGAGAGAGAGGGAGGAGGAGAGAGATTAAGGAAGAAGGAATATGAATGAATGGAGAGAGAGAGATGGTGAAAGTTTACATCTGTGATTGTCATGTGAACAATCCACACAGGAGAGAATTGCTTTCCATTCCCCACCATTTGCACAAAGAAAACAAAGAAAGGGCAGATGATACAGTACCTCCATGGTCTGAGACTGATGCATGGCTTTGATTGCATTCTGTGCCATTGCCCTTGTAGAAAATGTGACAAACGCACAGCCTGTGGGAAACAAGGGGACAGGGAGCAGGAAAGACAAAAAACAACAAGACAAAAGGTTTGGACGCTTGTTAAACCAACACAGTCTACGAGAACTGCCACAGGACGACACTGTTCTCAGTAGTACATGAAATCAACAACTTCTCTCTTTGGTTTTTATCTCGTGTTGCTTTTTACTTACAGTGCTGACCTGCTAATCTGACCACAGCAGAAAGATTTACTGATGGATTAGTTTATTTATTTTTAAAATGGAGTCCAGGGGAAGGAGGCTGGGTGCTTTCTTTTTTTAAGCCACGGGTGGGGGGGGGGGAGGGGGTTTGAAATGCGCAAGACCTAGTTTGCATTTTCTAAAATAAAAAGTTGCGATTTTACATTTTCTCCTTGTCTGTCTTGACTTAGGGCATCTACCCATTCCGGCTCTGTATTTCAAACATGAGCCTTGCTTTCTAAGCAGCAAACAGTAAAATCCTCACACCCAGGGCAAATTAGCAACTAGATTCCAACAGCTCGAAATGTCAGCAAATAAATATACCTCATCTCTTCTGGGTAGTTAAAAACTAGATGTATGTATAAATATACACTCATGCTATTCAAATGCAAACACATATACCCAAATCCTGTACAAACGACTTAGTAACTGTTAATGATGAACGAAAACAAATGCTCTGTTACTCTGGGAATAGTCAACTGTGTGTATGAAGTAAAATTTAAACACTTGCATTGGATTTCTTATTTGTATCAAACCTTGGAGACTTTAAGTTGTGACTTGTGGATTCTTATCAGAGATTCCACCTCAAGTGTAACATACAGAAGACAATGTATATTTCTGTGAATGTCTCCCCTGAGACCCACAGAACTCTCCATGGCTATTTTTCTCCCCAGCTGTAAAATAACTAGAAGCTACAGTGCTTGTTCCTGCTTCTTGTAGCAGTGCTGGCTACCATGCAGGTCACTGCTCCAGCTACATGGCTCACTGCCCTTTCCACTAATAAAAGCACTGCCTTCTGAAATTTACATTTTATTCATCATGCACCCTTGGGCTTCTCAGGGAAAAAGACTGTGAAATTAATGCAGATTCAGGCTGATTTTATAATAATACCACCGCACACTAAAAGCTTAGCTAAAGCAACGCTGACTATTTCACTTATGATCTCTAATGACTTTAAAAGTGCATTGATTTTCAGCTTCTTTAGCCTTGCACAGTTTGAACTTAGGTATCAGAGAATAATTTAGTGTTCTACTCAATTGCCTGAAAACATTATTATTATTACTACTTAAAAGATTTCCCAATGAAGCAGATCTAAACACCGAGGGGCCGAAGCTTGTCATCCCAGAGCGAGTGCACAGAAGTGGAATTCTGGCACCAATCACGTGAGATGGTTGCCTCTGTGGCTGGGAAGCCAAACAGAACATTCTATATCCAAACAACCAGCGGGTGGCTTGGTGTATGGGAGTCACTGTGGGAGCCATTAAACACATTTTCTTTGTTTGCTCTGCATGGGTACCTGGTGAGATTATCAAGTCAATACTGTATTAGCACCTTTCAATCAAACAGCAGTAAGAGAAAGCAATGCCTGCCCACTACCCCCAAAGCACAACCACCACCAGTCATGAAAATAAGTCAATGCATTTTTTTTTTTGGCATCACGCTGTAATTTTTAATACACAAAAACTCTCTGTACATGGGAGGTTCCTCTCATTCATCTCTGTTAAGCTGTCCTCACTGAAGCCCGACGTCTAGCTCACGAAGAATGCCAAGCTATCTCCTATGGTTTTTCTGACGTTACAGCAGCTGGTGAAGCTGACTGTTTCAACATGCTGCCTGTACCTACAGTGGCTGTGGCTTCTGTCATCAACAGAAGCAGCTGGGCAGCCTTCTCTAAGGCATCTAGATGATGTGTGTGAGATCTACAACAGGACCTCTGCTGGCTCCATACTGAAATAGACTCAGCTCTAAAATGACAGAGTCCCCAGTTTACCATCTGTTTCAAAGTAGTATCTCTTGAAGATTGTGATGATCAGTGGTACTATTAACAGAGGAAATAACGCTAAGAGATTTTTCTTGTTTTTATTTTAAAAATTAAAAAAAAAAATTGGTGCTGCGTGGCTTGCGGGATCTTGGTTCCCAGACCAGGGATCAATCCTCTGCCCCTGGCAGTGAAAGTGCAGACTCCTAACCACTGGACCGCCGGGGAAGTCCCTTCATTTCCTGTCTGGAGGCTACAGTAGAGGCACAAGCAAATCATCTAATGGAGGCATATTTGAGGCCATAGGAAGCCCAGACTAACTCTGCCTTTTTTTTTTTTTTTTTGCGGTACACAGGCCCCTCACCACCGCGGCCCCTCCTGCCGCGGAGCACAGGCTCCGGACGCGCAGGCCCAGCGGCCACAGCCTCAGCCGCTCCGCGGCATGTGGGATCCTCCTGGACCAGGGCACTAACCCGCGTCCCCTGCATCGGCAGGCGGACCCTCAACCACTGCGCCACCAGGGAAGCCCCACTAACTCTGCTTTTAGGAGTCAAGAAGCCTGTTTCATTCACTTTGCTTGCTCTTATTATCTGGGAGCATGTGCCAAACCAACACAGCTTCTAAACGGAGGTTAAGAATGCATAAAAAAATGTAAAATGTCAACAAAAATCAATAAGGCAGAGTTTATGCATCTACCACGATTTCAGAGCAGGCAGAGCTTTTGTAAGTAACTTCGGGAGAAAGATCAAGCAATTAACAGGTCTCAAAAGCAAAGTCTTAGCAAGAGAACAATGAAATGATCTCTCTATAAACTCGAACCATTGCCCCTTCCCCTCTGTGAAACCTGCAATTAAAAGGTTGACTGATGCTTCTAATTATACAATCCTCATCCCATCCAAAAAATGATCTGGCAAATCTGATGACTCCTTTAACTTTCTTATTCTACCGGCAGTGGTGCAGTAAGAGAGAACTGGCCTCCTAGGGGCTCTGTCAAGTTCCCTACTGGGTGCTGTGTTCAATTACTTAAGGGAGAAAATGACTGTCATTTATTAAATGGGAGCACGTGCTGAAAGATTCACTCTCTCTGCCGCTCTGGATGAAGCTAAGCAACTTCAGAACCGAATGTTCCATGGGTTGGTAGCCAGTTAACCTTCGTAACATCTCTCAAACAGGAGGTCCTCGCTAGATTTTCATTTTCTTTTCAGCACCACTGAAAACACTGGCTTTGGGGTGGGCCCTCAAATCTGCACTTTTCACTAACGTAGGGTCACACAAGCTCCTACAGTCAAAATGGGCTGCTGGCTTCTTCTACAAACCAGCCAGATGACTTCCTGCTGGACAGAAATGACTTAGGTCAGTTGTCCTCTTCTGTAAGATGAGCTTCTGGGTACAGCAGAGTCTACTGGGTCTTGACGGACAACTGCTCCGACCTTATAGGGTCAGCCCTCAACTGTTCTAGACTGTTGCGCGTGCTGGTGACTGACCAAAATGCTGGAGAACTTAGATTGGGAGGGAAAAAATACAGGTACCAAGACAATAAAGCTATTTTTTGGGGGTGGGGTAAGATAGCCCATATATTACTGTCTCAAAGCTTCCAAATACATAATAGCAAAAAAAAAAAAAAAAAAAAAAAAGGCAAAAATTCCCTCCGTAAATGTGTCCAACCTGTAATTTAGCCTGCCACTATTTATTGTCTCCACTTTCAGAGTGTCAGAGATTGCTCAGAGAAATGAAAGGAGCTGAACTCCTCCTATTTCAGTGAGGTTGTCTTCTTGCTGCTAAAATAGATAAATGATTGACTGGGGAAAGGTTTCTCAAAGTCATTTCCTCCTACAGACGGGATCTAAGGAAAGCACAGAGCAGATTTTGGAACCCAGCTATTACACTTGTCATTTCAGTTGAAAGGATATCTTAAACTCAGGTGTTCTACCTTTTCTCTAGGCTACATGAGAATTTTGAGAGAACTAGATGAATTCTTGCTCTGCATCAAAAAGAAGGGGAGAGAGAAAGAGAGAGAGAGAGAGAAAGTAATGAAAAAAGTAGAGGCACTTTTAAAAGCACATACACTGATGCCAGGGTCTCTTGCTTTTCTGCTGCTTCTTTGAAAGAGGAGCAACAGCTGCTATATTTTAACTGAAGGAAGCATAATTTAAAATAACTTGTGTGGCTGAGAAGATTTCAGCCTATGGAAACTTGTTTATAAATTCCTCTTCAGCTGTAGAAA
This sequence comes from Tursiops truncatus, assembly GCF_011762595.2. NCBI lineage: Eukaryota > Metazoa > Chordata > Mammalia > Artiodactyla > Delphinidae > Tursiops > Tursiops truncatus. The sequence goes on along the minus strand of NC_047035.1, from coordinate 155,833,682 downwards.
GATCTTAATGCAGCCAATTTTTCCTCTCAGTATCTTCTGAGCAATGGCAGGGTTTAAACATATGCTACGAGTATAACATTGGAGCATCAAAAATAATACTCTAATGTGCGATCCCCAACGCTGGGTTAGTTTATTTAAAATTGGCATGGAGAGATCTTTCATTCACGGCACCTGAGGCTGAGTGCGGACTAGGACTTAATAGTTGGCAAAAATCTCATCCCTGAGATGAGGCTGGAAGATTGCACCCAGAGCAGCGTGACAAGATGCATTTAATAACCCAGGGGGCATCTGATAAAGGTTTCCACATATCTGAACATTTGGGTACCACGTGGGCAAGACTAAAATGTCACGATCAGAACTGAGTCCTCTCCATGTACGTTTTAAAAGTCAAAAGCCCTCTCCCAATATCCTGATCAGATATAACGAAAATAAATGAGGATTTAATGGCTAAATCCAGTCTGTGGTCGCTAACATCCCTGAAGATACCGCCAATTCATTTGTCAAAGGTTTTGGCAGGAGAATGCTGGAACACCATAAACACAGCTGGAATATTCTTAAACCAGCAGAAGGTTACCTTAAATGGCAGTGAAGATCTGACTGCAGTTTATGGGAAAGAAAAATGAAATCAACCCCTTCACTGTCTCTGAGTTACAGATATTTTGTTGCTATGGTGCAGCAAACCTGGCAGACTGTAACCAAATAGTCCAATCGGACTGTGGGACTGTGGATAAGTGAGAACATGTGTATTTTAGGAAATCAACATGCTAAGGTGACACTGTCCAGTAAATATGTTGGCTCAGAAGCCTCAAGCTTAGATTCTGAGAGCAAACATCTCATGTCACTGGCCATGTGTGGACTTGTGCTACCCTGGCTTGCTTTCTCAATGAAGGCTCACACAGCGGGCCTGAGAGGTAGATCTGCCACTGCAGAAGGATCTGAGGATCATAAGGGGCGTGAAGGCATCTCAAACCAGGTTTTCCAAATCAGAAAAAGACGGCAGAATGGGTTACTGCCCCCAAAGGGGAAAAAATGCACGTTCAGATGTGGGCATACAGCGTAAAGCGAGGCAGAGTCCTAACGTTCGTTGAGTGGTTTCAACAGGCTTGGCAGGTGCTGTCCACGTACAGGCATGACAATTTCCCAGCGGGATGGGGCAGAGAGGTCCCATCTTAAAACATGATACAGATCTGGGTGATGGTGAATAACTACGGGACTTTTAAAAGTCTTTCCTGCCAATGTGTAGATCATGATTTTTTTTTTTTTTTTAAAGACAGTGATTCTAACTGAAAGTATAGCAAGGCTAAATAGGTACAAAGATGTGGGTCCTGGCAGCCCACTACTCTGATCTGGGGCAGGGGTACTGAATCAACAGCCTGGAGGAACCTCAGGTTAACACCTGCCAGGTAGGAATGTGAACTACTGATGTGGCGGAGAATGAACGACACGTGACGCCTGTTGGGGACCCAGGGCTACTAACTGCCTCCTCTGTCTTCCTTCTTGTAGCTGAACTGGGCAAAAGCAAAAACAAGAAACGTGAACCACTCAAGGGCACCTCTCCCGCATTATAATCAAATGGTTCGATTTAAATCCTTTCCTACTGACTAATTTACACCCTGGTTTAGTATTACAAAGTACTTTTCAGAGCAGCCAAGCTTTCATTTCACTTCATTTTTACTTATTTTGTAAACAGCTGAGCCAGCAACAGGCATGGAGACCAGAAATGCTGAGCGCCCCTGATCTGCAGCGCCGCACTTATTAATATTTGATTGAAAACGCCAATTCTTTAATGAAAGCAAAAGAGTAGCATGAAAGAGAACTGTTCTTTCAACAAATCACTGATTTAGGAGCAGTCCCCAGTACCCAGGAGTCCCTGGGTCCTGCTAATTGAAAAATGCAACACTGTCTGTCCTTATATCTCAGAACAAATGAGAATAAATGAGTATTTTCTTTTTTTGCCACAGGGAATTCTCATCCGTTTGCCAGAAGATCAGAAATTATTTTTCTGTTAAAAAAAAAAGCAGGGGGCAGGGAGGAGGATTCTACTCTTTACGTTGAACCAGCAGTTCAGAAATAGGCTGCTTCTGGTGTCAAGGGCTGGTTCATCAACCAAATGGCAGACGGAATTGGTCAGGTTCTCCCATCAAGTACAGTGTCTTGACACCCTTTCCTGTGAAAGTTTTGACCATTTAAAAAAAATCTCATCTGCAAAAATAGCTAACATATGCTCAAGGATCTCTAGGCACCAATGCTCTTCATCACTGTCCCCACTGGACAGATGGAGAAATTGAGGCAGAGAGTCAGTTTGTAAATCAGCAGAGGGAAAACAGGAGTCCAGCATTCCTACTTCACAGTCAAGGTCTCTATGAAACACCACGGATGGCCTGGCTCTACAAAAAACCTACCATGGCAGTAGCTAATCACGCCCTATCAGACAAGCAGGGCAGATATCTAGACTGCTGCCATTTTCGAGTGTGGAAACTGAGGACAGAGACAGGAAAATGAATGGACCACGCCCACGATTCATGTCAGGAGAAGTTCTGGGATGGGCCCCAGGGTCACTGACCTCTAAGGCACTATACATTTCCCTATGCCTATCGCTTCTTTCTCCATGCCATACACCTTGGCAAATGCAAAAGTGCAATGATAACACGCAAGTTGTGACTGAGAATAGTCACAGGGAGACAACAGTGGTTCTTATTACTAAACTGGCGGCAGAAGAGGGATCGCAAACATATTCTTTTGTCTTTCTTGCCTACTTAATCCTTCCTCAGCCCCACTGCCTTTTCCCGTGGTATTCACTCTCCTGGTCTGTCTGCCTATCTACCTCTCCTGGATCAGATGTGATGATAAGCTCTCCTGGTGCGTATCTCCAGGATGGCACAGAGGGACCCAGGATCGAAATCCTGGTATCCTTCTGCCTGCGAGGCTGGATGGGAACCAGAGGCGATGCGGGTGCCCAGGACAAGGAACTATTTTGGGTGACACTGGTAAAGGCATACGTGGTAGTGACAGATTAGCTTGAGGCACTGGGTCTGCTGTTTGGGGGCCCCACTCAACATCATGTCTTGCTCAGCTTTTAGACTCCCATCTTTCAGCGAGTGTTAAGTGTCATTTCCAGGCCTCCTCCTCCTTTTTTTTTTTTTTTAAAACCACCTTCAGAAGAAAATACAGGGATCACAAGCTTGGAGTCATTCCTCCCCCTCCTAGTTTTCCCCGAGATCACCTCTGTTTCAGGGCTTTGGAGGTGGAGGTAGGTGGAAAACTTTTGTTCCCTGTGCCTTCGATTCTAGAAGTTGGCATCACGAAGCTTTATGTCTAAAAGTCAAAAGAACAAATGTTCTTCCTCCCAGGGCGCTGAGTTTACGTAAGACCAGGGAGATGAATGAAAACTAGTCCCTGGATACTTGAGGTTTAACCTTTTCTTTCAACATGGGGCGCGGGCAGTGCAGTCCCAGAACCAGAGATGGGGAATGTAAAGACATTTCTAATTAGCCCTGTGGAAGTTGCCCTGGAAACCCCATTAATTGAATGAAATCCTCTCTGCGTTGCAAAAAGACGGATTTCTTACGAGAATGGAGAAATGTGTTTTCCGTGTGCATCTTCCCCTGGGCCTCCTGGGCTGACTCAGGAAACTAGTCAGATGGCTGGGAACACGGTGACAAGCCTTATAAGTGGTTTAAGGAGGGAGGCGCGTGGGTCCGTCAAAGGGGGAGGTGAACGTGGACAGAAGAGAGTCATCTCCAGCTACCCTGTGTAGCTGCTCGCGGAAACACTGGTTTTCGTCCGCACTCGGAGCCCCAGACTTTGCCTCTATCACGGTGACAAAGAAGAACCTACAATCTTCTGGACGAAGCCACTTCTCTGTCACTTAACGGATCCCTGTGTTTAGGACTCCAGGAGCTCTGCTCTTTGCCATAAAACCCTAACGCCCTGAGACAGGCCTGGTTTCCCTGAGTCTGTACCTGCACTATGCGGGGACAGGGGCCTTTTTTCTTGGTTTATTTCTCAGTCAAGAGGTCCACACGCTCAGCATTCTCCCAGGCACAGGCAGAAAGCCAGAAGACTAAGATGCGAGCAGCAAACATTCTCTCTCGCTCTCCGCATCTCTCCCTCATACCTCCCAAAGCTCCTTCAATCTGAGATTGAAGAGGGATGTGTAACGGCAGGGCAGCCTGTGGGCCTCCCGTCTGACAGTGATAAGCTGGGCTAATATGCTGCCACTAGGACCTTCTTGACTTGAGAAATAAAAGGTGATCATTCCAGCTATGGTGAAAAGTTTGGGTTGGATAACTTCGTCCCGCAGGACGTATCTCAGGGTGACCTCTTGCTGCGTGTGGGAGCTATGTCTACCTTGACTGGGACACAGAGCTCCAATTAGCACTTAAGGGCAGAGAGTCTGCAGAGAGCACACTCACCTCGACTCAGCCCGTCGGGTCCCCGGAGGATCCGGCATTCTTCTATCTGGCCAAATGGAGAGAACATCACCCGGATATCGTTCTCATTACATTTCTTCGAAACCATTCCTATGAACAATTTTCTGTCTTCCACGGCTAGGAGAGAGAAATAATGAATGAGCCAAGGCCACTTCACCTTCTTCCTCGTCATCAATGCGTCATCACCACCTCCGACTGGGTCCCGAGGCTAGCTCTTCAGACACCCAGGCCACCTTCCTCCCCCACACGTGCCGTCTCTGCTCTCCCCACCCTTGCTCGGCATCTCGGCTCCTATTCCAACACTGGGAGCTTGTTTATTAATAAAACATCTTCAAAGGACACGAAACACTGTTTTTAAGTCCTTCCTCCCCATTTGGAAGCAGTAATATGTTTACTAAAATGTTAAAGTTCTAAGTAACTGCTAAATGCTACTGTCCCATAGAGATATTCTGGGATACAGATTTTAATGTTTTTCTTTTTTTTTTGGGTAGATGTTCTTTTAACTTGAGTGACAGTGAAAGAGAAAGATCAGGAGAGGAAAAATAACAGAAGCAGATATAGTGGAAAATTGATAAACAAAACTTTTCACAAAGAATTCAGTGGAAGAAAACATTCTCCTTCCCTGATTTCAAATAGCTTTGTCCCCACTGGTCCAGATGAGAACAGGAGACAGGAGAGATGTGAATTTCTCCAGAGAGCTGGTTAAGGGGCCTTCTGTCCATAGCACTGGCTACGCAGCCCTACCCAGGTCAGCACATGTGGTCTGCACCTTACAACTAAAGCTGAAGGCAACTGTGGCCAAGTGAGTGGGGCTGCGGTTATTTGAGAATCGTGTCAGGGTGGCCCCAATCTCGGGGTGAAACCTGTCACCAAAAAAAGAACAAGGAAGGAATAATGCTATTCTGCCCACTTGGAGGTAGGATTCTTGATGAACAGAAATGCCTTTTGGGCGTCAGGGCAACAACGTGCAAATTCTAACCTTGGAAGCTGTCAGCGGGTAGAGACTAGGGAAGGTTTACCTCTGATGACCGGGGAGATTTGTTTCCCTAAACTGACATGCTTGTGCTCAGGATAACTGGCCTACACTCAGCCTCAAAGGCACTATTATTATGGATTTCAAGACAGTGTTTGGAGCCGTTTGTAGGAGACAGAGCAAAAGATCGTCCTAGAAGCCCTCAGGGAGAAGTCTTGCTTATTTCCCATGTTTCCTTTCAATCCATTTCTTAGAATTAAAATTAAAAAAGAAAGAAAGAAAGAAAGATAGCTGGCTACACCAGCACTTCAGAAAGTCCTAGCTTACGGGATCATTTTATATCTGTATTATAATCTTGTCATTGCTATTTAATTGGCTTTTATTTCTGTTTTTCTTACTCTTTTTTCTGGACAGTAAGTGTCTCATTATCATTTAACTGGCAAGAGTGTATTCTAGACTTGCCAGGGCCAGTTGCTTCGGGTACGTAAGTCAGAATCCCTGGTCTGTGTCTTCCAGGAGCCGGGACGGAAGATCTATAATGGAACAGAGACTCACTTACTCTGAAGCAGCTCCGTCCAGTAGAACTCGGGGAGAAGGGGAAAGTTTGGTCTGTGACGTCCACCCCAGTAGCGAAAACCATGTGTGGCCACTGGGCACTTGAAAGGTGGCTAGTGTGATTGAGAAAGTGAATTTTTCATGTGATGTAATTTTAACTCATTTAAAATTTAAAAGCTGCACGTGACTACTATATCGGACAAGGGTGGCGCTGAGGGGCTAAGAGCGCCTAGTTGTAGACTCCCAGGCCGGAAGTAACAGACGTGGAAGACGTTTTGTGTGACTCTGAAGATAGGCCAAGGCCCAGCAGGGGGAAGGATCTGGCCAAGGATCGTTCTACAAGGAGGTGGCCCAACCTGCGCCAGGATCTGGTACCTTCTTCGGCCCAGGGTTCTGCTCACTCTTCTGTGTTTCTGACAAGTCCAGAGGAGGCAGATGAGGCTGGGAGGGTAGGGCAGTGCTGTGACTGGGAGGCCCTGGTCCTCGTCCCAGTGCTGCCATGAAGGTGATGGGTGACCTTGGAGGACGAGCTGACCTCTGTGGACCTGAGTCTTGTCATCCATAGACTGAAGGTTTCCACTTGATTCTTTCTCCTCTTCTCTTTCCTTTCTCTCTCTCTCAAGTGGTGGAGAGAAGGCAGCCTGGTTACACGCTTTGGCTGAAGGAAGCACTTGAACATGGACTTCAGCATCGCTTTCCACCCAGCCTCTCTCTCCACACCGGTGGCGGCTCCCAAGACAACGCAGAGAAACGAGCGCTCCAAAGAATACAGGTCGAAAACCACAATTACACAATCCTTGTGAACTACGGATCGGGTGCCAGAGTTTGAGAAAGGCTTGATGTTAGATGTGGAATTGAAACCGGACTTTAAGAAGCACGGGCTGGGTCCGGATGGACTGGTAGTGTGCTGGGCGCATCACGTACTAACCGAACAAGGCGCAGAGTCAGGAATGAATAAGGACTGTCTCTGTGGTGGACGGAGGAAGGCACAATATGGACCATTTTCTGCTTCATCTGCAGAGAGGGGCTGGATGCAGAAGGAAGGTCACAGGTGGTCCAGGGCCACCGCCCGTGTTGAGCTTCCTCAGGGAGAAAGGGGGTGTCACTGGCTCTGATTCCTCAGCAGAGGCTGCTGAGGACTCCACTTGCTTTATATAGATGAAGAGTTTTCAATTTAAGAAGTCCTTCTTTCTCCTGTCAGAGTAAGTGGACTACCAATGATCTACTAGGAACTGGTGAAAGCATAGTAAGTTGAGGGCTGTGTTGACACTGGGGTCTAAGAATTAGAAGCATCAGATGCCCCAGAAGAGGTGCTTTCTTTCCAACGGGAGCCTTTGACCTCCAGTGCGATGCCAGACTCCTCAGCATGCGAGGACTCCAGTGGCCCTGAGGGCACATGGCATTCCCCTGAAGCAGAAGGGGAACGGATGGGACTGGCGGAAATGGGGCTGCAGAGGGAGGGAAAACTTGCAGCTGTAGTTCTTGCCCCCCGCCCTGATCCCTTCCTGCCCTCATCTCTGGGACTCCTACCACGAGGAAGCTATGGCTGATACCCTGACCAGTAGAAAAAAATTTCTGTTGTATTTCTTCTTATCCTGAAGAATCAGGTTTTCAAACAAAAGCAAAGGATAAAGTCCCAGTTGGTCCTTCGTTTCCCTGATAAACCTATAATGACGGTATTTAGCGAAGACCATTTTCAGGGTCTGAGCTTCAGGGTGCGGGATGCTATAGTCAGCTAAACGCGCAGCTCCCGAGAAGCTCAAGTATGACTTTTTTCCTAAGATGGATTTACAAAAAATGGAAACCATTTACGAAGAAATCCTGACTTCCTAGGCACGATGAAGCGGTAAACTCAGGCAGGGAAATGAAAGATAACTGTCACTTTTTTCAGTAACAAGTATTAGCTAAAAAGAAAAGGAAATCTGCACCCTCCATATGCTATTGAAAGCGCTAACTTCCTTTCCTGTGTGTGTGTGTCGGCACGTGTGTGCATGTATAAAGGAACCTGGATGTTGGCAACCTTCTGCAAGCCGAAGTAGCTCTGTGGTTTTCACAGTTGGGCCTTGTTTGCTTTAATGGCAAAATGGGAATAGCTACAAAGATCTAGCTTTCCTCTCAGTGAGTTTTCCCGCTCTTCCAGTGAAAATTTTTATTCCTAGGATCCCCATTTTAAGATCGCTAAACAGCTTTGTCAACATTTTAAACAAACTTAATTATCTTGAAATCACTGAACTTTTTCATCAATGTTTGATGAATTTCCTGGTGGGCTTTTCCTAAGTATTCACGGGCAGTTAAGTATCTCACCAGTTTTTTCAATCCACAAGAATGCCAACTGCTTAGATAAACCTACCATGTTCACAGTATTCTGCTAAATGCTTTAGGGGAACTAAAAAAAAAAGAAAAGAAAGAAAAGAAAAGAAAAAAAAAAAAGAAAAGAAAAGAAAAGAAAAGATATAGCTGACTATAGCATCCCGCACCCTGAAGCTCAGACTTGTTTGGCTTCTAAAGAAAAAGTATGTTTTCCTTTAGGATAACCAATGAATGAATGAGGGGAAATACTTCATCTACCACGTGCTGCACAGGTGGGGGTGCTGCCGTCAATAACAGTAGCAGAACTGAAAGTGGATTCATACCAGTGACCACTGCCAGCTCCCCTTCCGTGGTATAAATGAGAAGGGGTTGATATTAAATACAAGTGGGGACTTTTTTAGGTTCAGGGACTAGAAACTTCATTTTTTAAAACCCCCCTAATTGTAAGTCTGTGCTAACACACCGGTGTACAATCTGTCAAAGTCACACCTGGATTCGGGGCGGCCTGAATTAATTAACAACTTTTCAATGTGTTAGTGCTAACATATGGCATTTAATTACGGCCTCCGAATCCACGGGTCTCTCTACTTTGAATTTCAAAATGATTTCTTCATCTTCTAGTACATCAGCAAGTGACTGCACGGGAACACCCTGGATTCCTCTCTCCAAAGGCCTCGCCCTCCCCAGGATGACAACGTCGGGTCATCCTGACTCTTGTGAGCTCGGAACTTGAAGCACAGCCACGGGCGGTTTCAGAGGCCTCGAGGAAAGAGATTGGCGGTGTGTGGGCGGGCGTTTAAATGGCATTTCTGGATTCGAGGCTCTAAGGACCCTGACAAGCTGTGAGGTTGGAGGTTAAAGCTCTGATACTCTGCCTACAGAGTCAAAAATAATCCTTCAAGTCAGAAGTGCGACCTCACAGTGAACACTGGCTCCAGCTCCCGAGACTCCAAAAACAGAACCAAAGGCAACCGCCACGACTCCCTTGTCACCCACTGCTGGACCGACTTCAGATCCAGCAACTGCGTTTCACTTTCGATCTCGCACGGCTGGTTGCCTTTTCTGCATAGTGATGGAAGGTTAAAAGCAGGAAAACAGGCCCTCCAATGGGAGAGAGAATGATAAAGAGTGACTACGTGTGTGTGAGTGTGGCTGGTCCCTGAAGTAATCCAGGCCTCCTCCAATGCCCTTCCTGTACCATCCACTCAACTAGGTGTAAGGGAAAAATCACCAAAAAAGGTGGGTGCTGTTGAAATCTGGGTATATACTCAGTGTGTTCTTCTCAAAGTCCCTGACATCGTATTGCCAATCCAGAGGAGGATCCGTTGTTTGGATACCTGGCGCAGTAGAAGCATAAGAAATGGAAGATGCTAGGAGTTTACATAAATGTGCTGGAGACTGCAGCTGAAATCAGAGCCATTGGAAGGGCAGGTTCTAGGAAGCTGTGGAGATTTCAGAAGCCCGTTCGGTTAAGAGAGTAAAGTGCAGGGCAGATACAGCAGACTAACATTTCTGGGCTTTGTCAGAATCCCTGCACGGACAAAAGCTTAAAAGAGTGATTGCTTTTCCGGAATTCGTTTGTCCATCACTAATGAATCTGTGATGAGCCTTGCTCAGCAAATACGAAGTTCGGGAAATCTGAACACAATGATAATGAAGAGAGTAACTGTTTCACTGTGATGAGCCCTTTGTGTCATCCATAAATGTCAGCAAACTCAAAAAAAAGTGCAATTAGAGCTCGTTATACTTCTTTCACAACCACAGGAGCTATTTCGAGCATCTGAGCCAAAGAAATCTTGGTGCTCTCTGAGCTGCAGAAACTATGCTTACCTGTTAAAAATGTCATGTGAAATCAGAAAAGGCTTGCAGCTTTTATCCCTGGCTTTGGGAAATGATACCTTTCTCCTGATTCTTCCAAGGACAACCCTGAAGTCTGCTCATGGCTATGCAAGGTGGGGGTCCCTCTGAGCCTCTGTGAAGAAGAGCTCTTTCAAAGCAGCTTTTGGTCCATTTACACTATTTGACTTTTTCTTTTTACTGGAAATTCAGAAAATGAAGGTAGATCTGCAAGCAAAGGGACAACTGGCCCAGCAAGAAGGTTTGGGGGTTTTCCTTCAGGTGCACAGATCTAAGCTTTGGCAGGAAGAGCCCAAGGCTGGAAGGGCTGGCCTCTGCTCTCAGGATACACCAAAACAACTACCTCAACTGGCTGGAGCTAGGCCACCGATGTAGCAGACTGCACGCACGCTACGTGCCGGGTGTTACGCCAAGCTCTGTGGGTGTTAACTGCATGATGACTCTGTAAGGCGGGCCTTACAGGAAGAGCACAGACTAGGCTTCCGGAGCCCCTCTTACAGCGGGAGAGATGGAGGCTGGGTGAGGTTAGTAGAGAACTTGCTCAAGGTCACAGCCAATAAGTGCAGGGTCCGGGTCAAGTCCGGGCTCCTCAAAATAGATTTCACCTGCTACCCTGGGGCGCTTCCTGAAAAATGGCATTTTTAGGATTTGCTCATCTTAGTAAAACAGAGCCCAATCCTGCTTGGCTTTTGAGATCGTGCAACATGGGGTGTGCCCACGGCAGTTTGATTCTGTTGCTGTGGTTTTAGATCCAAAGCAAACACTACCCTCAGTGCCCACAGGAGACAGAGGACAGCAAGGGCAGCCGACCATTCTGAGCCCTCCCGGCAGCCATCCTGTGGACAGTCGGGGTTCGCACCTGCACAGGAGAAAATGCAGAAGAAGAAGCCCTTTCTCGGTTCAACTCTTTGGGTATTTTAAGTCAGACATTTCCAACTCGGTTCTCTCTTCTGTCACGTTTTTATCACTATGGCCTAAGGTTGAGACGAACCCCCTCCTGCAGACTTTGATCCCATGGCCCGTGTCCTGACACGGTTTGGAGAATTATGGGGCCAAAGGACAGAGAGCATCTCCTGGTGGCTGGATGCGCCAGGATGACCTTCACTGATGGAATTCATCCCACAAATACTAGATCCATCCCGCCTCTCTCCCAGGAGGAAGAGAACAGATCGTAACACACACTCCTGGAACAAATCGGCACGAGGAGATGGCCTTCTGCCTGGGCAGACACACTCGGCGAAGGCCCCTAAAGGCCAGGGAACACTGACCAACATCTTACAGATGTCACAAACATCTTCTATGAGTCTTAAAAAAAAGCTCATCTATGAGAGGCAATTAGCATTAATCCCATTTTATGAATGAGGAGATTAAAGTCTGGTCTTCAAGTGATTATTAGATACGGAAACCAGTGACAACGAATGTGAGTTCCAGCAGGTAAGGGACAGTGTCTTTTGTGTCCTTTTCTTCTTTTAAAAATTCACTGCTGCAGTCCCAGCCTCTGGCAACATGCCTGGTACATAGTAAGTAATCGATGAATAACTGTCAAGTCAAGGAGTGAGGTGACTGGACCAAGATCTCACAACAAAGCAGGGGTGGATTTTAGACCCTCTGACATTCAACGCCACGCCTGCGATAAAGTACTGGAGGAAAAAGGGAGTTAGACTTGCAGAGAAGTGTGTGGCTGGTGAGGAGACGGTGGGGAAAGCACCAACATCTATTCTCCGACAGACACCACCTACTGGAGGAAAAAGGGAGTTAGACTTGCAGAGAAGTGTGTGGCTGGTGAGGAGACGGTGGGGAAAGCACCAACATCTATTCTCCGACAGACACCGTACGATGTGGAATTTCTTTCGAAACTGTCTAGTGTATGGGGCCGGAAAATGGGATGCACTACAATTAGCAAAAGAAAATACCTCGTGGAGAGATGCAGAGCCCCGTCATAATTTACATTGGCAGACAATGCAGATCTCTAAGTGTACGGCTTCTGCTCCATGACTAATTAATGAGGTGCAGAGCTGCCCGGAGGAAGGCGGCCATGCTGACCATGTCAGTCTTGTGGGGCAGGAGAGGGCTGAGGTCTAGGAAGGTAGACGATTCCTTTAACATACAATGCAGCCAGTCCAAAGAACAAAACAGGGACAGAAGGTTTGCAGAGGTGTGAGCAAAAACTTCAGAGAGAAGTGGGGTTAGCAACCCTTTGGTGTCTTGGAGAGGCAAGTCCCAATTATTTCACCGACCTCATCAAATGCATATTTTTGTTTTGTTTTGTTTTTGCACTGACTGTATGTTTATTTAATCAGCCGACGGAATTCTCAATGAATGTGGATGCAAATGCATGGATACAACCTAGAGAAAAGTGCAGTGAGACAGTCGCAAAGCCAGAGGACCAAAGGGAGGGGGGAAAAAAGACAGCCTCATTCTTGGTGGGCGATGCCCTTCTCACTCACCTTCTCTGCATAGTATAAGGTCACCCCTCCCCATCGGGTGCCCAAGCTGCTGTCAGAGGAGGTAAACAACAGCCACAGGGTGGCCACACAGAGCAAGCCCCAAACAGGGACACAGAAAGCCGTTCCTTGTAGCATCTTCACAGGTCTTTACCCCAGAGACACAGGAGGCAGGAGGGCGAGGTACCCACCGCGATGGAGGTTTCCGGGAGCACATCTCTCTGCCTTCCCCAGAGAAACAGCAACGGGGCCAGCTCTTCCCGCCCCCCACCTCACGTCTTCACTTAAAGGAACAGACATTAAAGGAAGACAGTCAGTCACCACCTACCGTTTGATTTTTCACTATCTGCAGGTTTCATCTGAATGGGATGATGCATCTAAAAATAGAAAAGTGAGAAAGTAAGGCAGATTGAACAAACAGTCTCAGAAATCCCACGCTATTCAACACGACTACTGACATTGTTATAAGGGCACGTAAATAATAACGAGACCTCTCACAGTTAAAACGAGCTACCTTAAAATGCAAGCATGTGTTTGATGTTCAGCAACAGGGTACTTTTAAGTCCCGGGGCGCTGTGACATGGTATCTTAACACGTGGGCTTTGCAGTCAGACTCAAGTTCAAAACCTGGTCCTGCCATTCACTATGGTTTCTGCCTGTATCTTACAGGTAATTCTGGTTCTGCCATTCATTACAACTACGTGACCTCCGGCAAGCGTCTTAACTCCTCTGAGCTGCAGTCTCCTCATCTGCGAGCTGGAGGTGACCCCTGCATAGTAGGGCCGTGAGAATTACCTGAGAAAATGCATGTGACGTGCTTAATGAATGGGGCATAGAAAAAAAAAAGTTACTGTTATCTTGTATTATTACAAATTTAAACACAGATGATCTGTTTTTCTTCTGGCCGTTCTATGTCTGCTGCATGGCTGTTTTTTGAGTTCTGAGTAATCTGAAGGTCGACCAGTTGATTGATTTGAGGTGCCATTATCCCATTTTTATTAAACACGAAGTGTGAAACAGGAAATGCAGAGGCACGGAAAGAATGGAAGGAAGGAGAAAGGGGGGGAGGAGGAAAAGCGGGAGTGAGGGGCTTATGATCACATTCAGTACATACGTAGGAGGAGGAAGCGCCTGAGACAAAGGGGAACCAAGATCCCGCATCGTGGCAGAACAAGATGCTCTACGGTTCTTTAAACGATGCCAATCACATCACTGTGCGTGATCTGAAGATCTGCAGAGCACAGAAAGCTGCCACCATTTCCAATTAAAATAAATTCCTCAAATGACTTTCATGGGTTCTCTTGCTTCATATTTCATCCTACCCCAAGGAACGTCGCAGCCACAGGGTAGATGGAATCAGTGGCTGTGCAAATGCTTTTATTATAATGGGCCCTATTCTCTCTGAACCTTTAATTTCCCCAGTGGACTTCCCTTACTTGCCAGCCACAGCTCTGGGCTTTATCTAATTGAAATGAAAGGGGATTGGTACTGGGCTCTGGCACTGAAATGATGGGAAATGATTATCAGGCGGTCGAGACCACGTGCACCTAATGGCTGCCAGGGTCTTCAAAACACAAGAGGAAGAGGTAAGAGGGAGCGGTATCAGGGGACAAGAGGCTAAATAATTCAGAGCTGCTTCGTTTATTCTCAACGGCAAGATGCTCTTATGCACAGAACACAGGCCTGGAGTTGTGGGGTCTACTTGTATTCTCACCCCACTCATTAACATGCTCAATTTGTAGAGACGAGACTAGCATGAGAATGGAATGCTTAGGAGTCAGTAAGTCGACCTGCCTTTTAAGAAAAGGTGCTGTGGGAGCCCAGGGGAGCAGATACCTCATTCTGCCTGGTGAGGGAGGTGGGGGGATTTTGGCAAAGGGCCTACCTGCTTCGAGTCCTAAAGGCTGGTTGGACTTGCCAGCAGAGGAAGGGGGTGGCCCTTGAAACGAATGGACAACCCCACACAAGGACACCGTGGTGAGAAAGCCCTCAGTCCTCCTGGAGGGAGTCCACAGTGTGAGGGCGGAAGGCACGAGAAGGGGCTGCCAGGGCGGCCAGCATCCAGGCCTTAGAGGATCCCACGTGCTAAGGAGCTGAAATTTCCTCTAAAAGTCAACGATCAGGCATAGAATATTTAAGGAGCAAGGCAACGAGATCCCATCTGCGTCCTTGAAAAGTTATTTTTGGCTGCAGTGTGGAGGATGGATGGTAGAAGAGAGACACAGGAGGCAGGGAGAACAGTTAAGAGGCTACTGCAACAGCCCACGTATAGCAGGGAAGGTCTAAACCTCAGAGGTTACTGGCTGGTTGTAGGGATGAGGGGGCAGCGGGACCCCAGGCCTGGACAACTGAATGTGTAGGGGGATCACTGCCTATTCATTTCACTTTTGTGTCCTATATATAACGTTGTGTCCTGTATATAACTGCCTAAATCGGGAAAACACGAGAGAGCAGTTCGGGGAGGGGGTGTAGAGACTGATGGGCACAGGTCAGGACATGCTGCATTTGGGGTGAAGTTGGAAATGTGGGTTTTGAGCTGTTGTGACAGCTCTGGGAGGTGGCGGAAGCCCCAGGCGTGGCTGAAACTGTCCAGAGAGGGAAATGCAGAGTGAAGAGAGACAAGAGCCAGGGGCAGAACCGTGGAGAACAACCAGGAAGGGGAGTCTAAGGGGGACAGAGCAAAGGGCCATCCAGAGAGGCAGGAGCAGAAGAGCTGGCCCCACTGGAGCCATGCAGGGAGTTTCAAGAACAAGGCGATGGTCAGAGCAAGTGCTCTTAGACGCTACGATGAAAACGCCCCAGTATCCTTCCGGGTTTGGCAATACAAAAATTTTTTTTTTTTTTAAGGGTATTTATCAACAGTTTCTATTGGGTGGTAGGGGCCAAAATGCCAGCTTGTAGGCAGCGGGAGAGTAACAGGAAAGGGAACAGCTGATATGAGAAATGCAGACAACTATTTCAAGAAGATTAGCTCTAAGTGGGGAAGACAGGAGGCTCGGTGGAGGATGGGGGAGGAGGATGGGGCCGGGGTCTCTCCTTTCCAGATAGGAAAGACTTGTAACAGGTCAATGAGCTGAAAAGACTCCAATGAGATTCAAAGGTTCAAGGGATAGGAGACAAGAGATAAGTGTCCCAACGTTATGTATAGGACACAAAAATGAAGAGAAGGACTCTTGCCCTTGGGAAGATGCCGACCCAACATGGTCGCTGACAGGCACATATGTAAAGGGGAAAAGATGGTGACCAGCATCAGAAAAGCAGCACAGAGAGAGTGCTGTGAGCATTCAGATCCATCTGTGACGCGTACGGAGGTCTGGAGGAGGAAATCTGGGAGCTGTAAGGACAGAATCATTCGACTCTAAAGCTGCAAAGGGCCCTGGGAATCATTTCATCCAATGCTCTCAATGTACAGGTCTGAAGGGAATAAGTGACTTCACTAAGGACACACAGATGGTTAATGACAGAGTTGGGATCAGAAATCTAAGCTCCCTACTCTTAATCCAGTGCCGATTCCCCCAAACCACACTGCTTCCCCCCAAAATGCCCAACACGGGATTTGGACTTATGAGCCTATGATGAAGAACTGCAGGCTTCACTCACTGCAGGCACCAGACAGACACTCAGTTGAAGGCGCCAGCAGTATCCCCTTGGGTGAAAGTAATCTTCCTCTGCCCTCGCATCACGCTTTATCTCTGGAGCTTTAAGACGGGTATTAAACGGAGGCTTGACTCTGGGTTTTCCTGCTGCTGCTGAGAGAATTAGCTTTGATTCTGACCTAAGACTATCCAGGCTCAGGAATGTAGCAGTGGTAGCTACAGCCACTGCAGACTTGAACTTGGTTTCGGTCTTTCTGGGGCTCTGAAGGGAAAAAAAGTCAACCTCACAGAGATCTGGATTGTCAGACCAAGGTGAATTCTGAATGCTGGTCACCCTACTCCAGCGATGTTCTGAAGACAATTTAGATAACATATGTAAAGCGCCGTGACCTTCTTGGAGAGAGGTATTCAATCAGGACTGTATTAAGAATGGCTCATTACCACGAACAGTTCATCTGAGTTACAAATTCCTGATCAGACACAGGACATAAATGTCAAGGAAGACAAAAAAAAAACGCATGGTTTGGAGGAGTCGTTCTCATAATGTGTGTCGCTTCTTCAAAGTCTCATGATTCCAAGAACTTTGGGAGATTTGTTGAGCGGAGTAGGGAAGTTATTGTAAAGGAAGGGGTATTCTAGTTGAAACGTTCAAATTATAATACAGGGATTCTTTCCCTGTAACAGGAAATGATGTCAAAGATTTGACCCAGTAGGATGCTAAGACCACTCCCGCATTCGCTTATTTCTGCTTTGACCAGATGATCTGTTACATGGTGGGAATGATGGGTGAAAAAGAGTTCTGGTCATGGTGGAGTATGTAACGCAAGGATGAGACAGACAGACCAGCCGTTTCTCACATGCAGTGTGGGAACTCAGAAGAGACACACCCCACACAGTCAAAGGAACGGCAAGAAGGCATCTCAGCTGAAACCATGGTCAAGTTAGATCTTGAAGGGCGCTAACCAGGACTTGAGTGAAGGGCATTTCAGGGAAGGAACAACAAATTTGAAGGAACAGAGTAAGAGACACTAAGTCATGTTGTTCCTGAAGAATGATGATGGGACATTCTAACCAACAGAGGAAGCAATCGATGTCGCCAGAGATCACTCACCAAACACAACGTAAATGAAGCATGACAAGACCAACAGTGACGGATACATTCCTGGATCGGAGAAGTTCAAGTACAGGGAAATCAATGCACATCTCAGCCCTGAATCAGAACTGCCCTGGATTGGCAGCCAGAGGCTCATGGCCTTCCTCAAGGACTGAAGGTGACCCCTATGGTGTCAAGAACTGAAGCCTGACAACAGTACTTCTGTCATGATGGGGAACTGGCGCCTCCAATCCCAGAGCTGGAGGGGCCGGAGGTCAGAGGTCTGCATCGTGCTCTGCACTGGATGGGGGTGGGGGGCGATGGCAGCAACAGGAGGAAGGGCCCGAGAACTTGGCCATCACCCTTCTAATCTCCTAACGTCCAACCAGATGCAAGGGACCCTCAAGGTTGAGGGTTGGGGCTGCATCCCTCCTCCTTCTGTCTATGGCGAGTGAGCACATCCTCTTCAAGAATTCTCCCGAGGAGTCTCCTAAGAGGCATGTTATTTTTTAAATTAATTTTTATTGGAGTGTAGTTGATTTACAATGTTGTGTTAGTTTCAGGTGTACAGCAAAGTGAATCAGTTATACATATACGTATATCCACTCTTTTTCAGATTATTTTCCCATATAGGTCATTACAGAGTACTGAGTAGAGTTCCCTATACAGTAGGTCCTTATTAGTGATCTATTTTATATATAGTAAGTGTATATATGTCAATCCTAATCTCCCAATTTATCCCTCCCCCCCGCTTCCCCCTTGGTAACCATAAGTTTGTTTTCTACATCTGTAACTGTTTTGTAGGTAAGTTAATTTGTACTTTTGTTTTTTAGATTCCACATATAAGTGATATCACATGATATTTGTCTTTCTCTGACTTACTTCACTCAGTATGACAATCTCTAGGCCCATCCATGTCACTGCAAATGGCAGTATTTCATTCTTTTTTATGGCTGAGTAATATTCCGTTGTATATATGTTAAGAGGCATGTTAATTATACTGAGGCTGCATTATTAATGCAGTTAATTATACTGATACTGTTTAACTCCAGCCATCACCAATGGATGAGTTAACCACCTTTAACGTGAGACTCCATCATCACACTGGATCAGCTGCGTCTGAAAAGACCTTCACTGGTCTGTATTGTCATGATTTGTCTACTTGGTCAGAGGAGTCTAGGCATTTTGTAACCTCTGGCCTGTGACACTGACAGGGTAGCTTCCCTGAGGGCTGGAGAAACAGCAGCAGTGAGTCTAAGACTTGAGTTCAACTCAGCTGCCCTTGGAGCGAACTTTGACCACAACAGGGCTCTGGTTGTCTCACACCAGGCTCCCCTGTGGCAGAGGGCCTGTCCCAGGGAGGCAAAATCAAGTGTTTTGGAAACAGATCCTGGTTCCTGGCAGTACCTTTGACTTAACAGAGTTCATCAAGTTTACGTTTCAATGAAGAAAGCCTTCCAAACCCATTTCCTTGAAGATTTCTTTGTACGTGAATTTCTTCTGCATTTTATTACAGAACAATGACATCTTGCCTCATGTTCAACAGTAGGGTACTGGGTAACTTGTTGGTTTCTATTTAGCCCTACTTATTTAAAGGCAAATGAAATCTATAAAATAGATAAACAACAAGGATTTACTGTATAGCACAGGGAACTATATTCAATATTTTGCAATAAATTGTAATGGAAAAGAATAAAAAAGGAATATAAATACATACATATATATGTATAACCAAATCACTTTGCTATACACCTGAAACTAACGTAATATTGTTAATCAACTACACTTCAGTTAAACAAACAAAAAGCAAAGGAAATCAAATGAAAGGGGGGATTGCAAGAGCTCCCTCCCTCCCTCTGGGGCGGGTACTGGAGTCAAGTAGCTTCCGGAGAAATCGCTGGTTTACTTCCCCTTACATCTGTATTCAGTTTCGATCACATGCTTAGGGCACTGTGACTACAGTCCCCTGAGCTGCCGTTTCTCGGGGGTCTGATTAGGGTCTCACCACATGCAGGCCACTCCTCTCTGGCTTGGGCTGGTTTTCATCCCACACCTCCTCTCTCATGGGAAGCTGTGAGTGTCGGAGGGCGCCAGCCTCCAGCACCAAGCCTCACCCTTTATCCTGCCTCCTAATGATGAGTGAGTGGCCTCTGGTCCTCTTTCTGCTTCTCCGCCACATACACATGGGGTCCCAGAACTGAGTTCCCTTACTGTTGATAGGACCTGCTGCTTCTCACTCCTGAACGCGTTTACCTTGGATGCGTGACCCGGGGGCCCAGCTGTGGCTCAAGGAAATGAAGGTGAGGACATGGCTGTGGGGCAAAGGCATCCCCCAAAGCCTGTGGGGGTGACAGCACGTGGAGGGAGTTGCAGAGGCCCTGTTACGAGTCCCATCACATCCCAGAGACAGAGACGCTGCTGGGCCACAAGCACCAGCATCCACGAATCAAGTTCTCTGGAGTCGCACCGTCTACCAGGTCAGCGAGATTTCTCCAGATCTCTCTGCCTTAATCCTGTGATGGCTACGGGGGCGATTCTGAGTGGAAATAGCCAGTGTTAAGTTAAGCCAGGTGGAGGCCGAAAGATAGAAGACCTGGGTGAAGGTGAGCTGGCCGGTTCCTCACACACAGGAGAACGCATGTTGAAACTTGTTTAACTCCAGCCATCACTGATGGATGAGTCAACCACCTTTAACAGGAGACTCAATAAAACAAGCCATGTTTAACCTGAAATGGGTTTTACAGCGTCACTGTTACACACATCATTACTAAACCCATCCTGACACCTAGAACGAGCAGCCGTGATGGCACATGCTCTAAGCTTACTGCCCATAAAATATTTCAAGGGAGAAACAGAGGGGGAGGGAAGAAGTGGATGCACGGAAGAGCCACCCGCCAACCAAATGAGAAAATGAACGGACTCCAGCCAGGAGAGACGAACTGGGATTTTCCTTTTGCTCCCTGACAATGCAGATGTGACCCATGCAGAAGATACTTGGTATCTTGATGGAGAGTGGACTGTGAGATACCAAAGGCACCCATGCTTCCTGAATTTTTCTCAAAAAAGTTTTGTAAATGGGCAAAAATAAGTTTCAAAAGAACTGTCACCAACTGGATGCATGCCATCCCCCAAAAGGAAAGTGTGTGTCCTGTCAAGGGGTCTTCTATGACCATAAGGTACTCCCAGAGCTACAGAGGCTCCCCTACCTCTCTAGGTAGGAAATTCTGCCATTTCCGTCACTGTCTCTTATGCTCTGCGTAAAGGAGACTGGGAAGAAACAAGGGGAGTTTTAGGAATGTTGACTTATCATATGGAATAAGGACTTTTGAATTTCTCTGATTGTTGAAAATGGTGACATCGCTAAACTTGCAAAAGCATCTTTAATAGAGTGACGCCTCTGAACGAATAGAGATGACAAAAGTCATGTGTTGGATGGGTCTACACCAGCTTTTATCATCAGGACGAAGCTGGTTTTGGAGCTCACTGCCACACTTGTTAAGTGAAGTGGACAATTTAGGCAACTTTGGTAAAAACTGAGGAAATCTTCCCTGTGCTCTCAATTTTTCTGTGTTAATAACTAAGCACTGCTGTAGGCTCTTTATGTATGCTAACTCATTTAATTCTCACAACAGCCCTGAGATAGATGTGAATGAGGAACTTAAGGGGTGGGGGAAGGTGGGGGGAGAGGGAAAGGAGGAGGGAGACAGAGAGCGATTAAAGAACTTGGCTAAGGCATACGGGAAGTCAGCAGTGGAGCCGGGATTCGTGGGACTGTCTCGGGCTGGAGCATAAACCCCCAGCCACTCCTCCACACCGGCCCTACCCCTAGCATATCCTAGCTGTGCTGTGAAATGGTGGTTTCTAAGAACCGAGAGCATTACCAAAATTCCTTTTCCATACTAGGCCATCTCAATCTCTAGGGTACTTTCCAATGAGAAACTTATATATGAATGTGTGTAGCATACATGTGTACGTGTGTATATATGTCTTTATGTATTTGACTTGCACATATGAAATACATATTTTAAAAGCTTATTTAAATGAAAAACACAATAAGAAAACCCCAGTTCACCTATTTTTCCCACCCCTCACCCCCTGCCTCTGGAAACCACCTATCTATTCTCTGTATCTATGAGCTTTTTTTTTTTTTTTTTAATCTTTAGATTTCACATGTAAGGGAGATCATCCAGTATTCGTCTGACTTATTTCACTTAGCATAATATCTTCAGGGTCCATCATGTTGCCCAAAAGCAAGATTTCATTTTTTTAATGGCTGAATAATATTTCATTATATGGTATATGTGTGTGTGTATATATATATGTGTGTGTGTGTGTATATATATGTGTGTGTGTGTGTGTGTATATATATGTGTGTGTGTGTGTGTATATATATATACACACACACACATATATATACACATACATACATATTTATATACACACACACATATATATATACACATACATACATATTTATATATGAAACAACTTTATCCATTCATTCACCCAACCCTTAGGTTGCTTCCATATCTTGGCTACTGTAACTAATGCCGCAGTGAACATGGGGGTGCAGGTATCTTTTTCGAGTTAATGTTTTTGTTTCTTTCAGATAAATACCTAGAAGTAGAATTGATGTATCATATGGTAGTTCTATTTTTAATTTTTTGAGGAACCTCCACATTATTTTTCACAGTGGCTGCATCAATTCACATTCCCACCAACGGTGGACAAAGGTTCCCTTTTATCCACATCCTCACCAACACTTGTTATTTCTTGTTTTTTTGGTAAGAGCCATTCTAACAGGTGAGGTGATAGCTCACTGTGGTTTTGATTTGCAGTTCCCTGAAGAATAGTGATGCTGGGTATCTTTTCATGTGCCTGTTGGCCATCTGTATGTCTTCTTAGGAAAAATGTCTATTCAGATCTTCTGCCCATTTTTTAATCAGACTTTTTTTTTTGCTACTGAGTTTATGAGTTCTTTGTATATTCTGGATATTAATCCCTGGGATATATGATTTGCAAATATTTTCTCCCATTCAGCAGGTTGCCTTTTTGTTTTGTTGATAGTTTCTTTTGCTGTGCAGGAGCTGATTTTCAGCGTGACGTAGGCTCACTCATTTATTTCTGCTTTTCTTGCCTTTGCTTTTGGTGTCAGTATCCAAAAAATCATCATCAAGAGCTATGTCAAGGAGCTTGCTACCTATGTTTTCTTCTAGGAGTTTTATAGTTTCAGGCCTTATGTTAAAATCTCTCATCCATTTTGTTAATCTCTGTGTATGGTGTAAGACGGTGGTCTAGTTTCAGTTTTGGCATGTGGCTGTCCAGTTTTCCCAATACCATTTATTGAAGAGATTGTCCTTTCCCCATTGTACATTCTTGGCTCCTCTGCTGTAAATTAACTGACCATATATGTGTGGGTTTATTTCTGGAGTCTCTATTCTGTTCCATTGATCTATGTGTCTGTCTTTATGCCAATCCCATACTCTTTTGATTACCTCAGCTTTGTAATATACTTTGAAATAAGGGGCATGTTGCCTCCAGCTTTGTTCTTTCCCAAGATTGCTTTGCCTATTTGGGGTCTTTTGTGGTTCCATACAGATTTTAAGACTGTTTGTTCTGTTTCTGTGAAAATTATCATTGGAATTTTGATAGGGATTGTACTGAATCTGTACATTGCCTTGGGTAGTATGGACATTTTAACAATATTAATTCTTCCAATCCATGAGCACAGAATACCTTTCTAATTATTTGTGTCTTCTTCCATTTCTTTCATTGATGTCCTGTAGTTTTCTATATACAGGTCTTTCACCTCCTTGGTTAAATTTATTACTAGGTATTTTATTATTTTTGATGGGACTGTTTTCTTAATTTCTCTTTCTGATATTTCATTACTAGTGAAGAGAAACACCACAGATTATTGTGTATTCATTTTAAATCTTGCAACTTTACTGATTTTGCTCATTAGACCTAACAGTTTTTTGATGGAATCCAGGGTTTTCTCTATATAATATCATATCATCTGCAAATAGTAAGAGTTTTTATGAAAAAAATGAAGATAACTTAAGGGACTTACAGGATAACAAAAGGACTAACATTCACATTCTAGGTGATCCCAGAAGGAGAACAGAGAGACAAAGGGGCAGAATTATTATTTAAAGAAATAATGGCTAAAAGCTTCCCTAACCTGGGGATGGAAATAGACATCCAGATCCAGGAAGCCCGGAGAGTTGCAAATGAGCTTAACTCAAAGAGAGCCACACAAAAGCACACTGTAATTAAAATGTCAAAAGTTAAAGACAAGGAGAGGCTATTAAAAGCAGCAAGAGAAGAACAACTTGCTATGTACAAGGGAGCCCCCGTAAGACTATCAGCAGATTGTTCAGCAGAAACATTGCAGGCCATAAGTGAGTGGCACAATATATTCAAAGTGATGACAGGAAAAACAAAAACAAAAAAACTTCCAACCAAGACTACTCAACCCAGCAAAGTTATCATTCAGAATTGAAACAGAGATAAAGAATTTTCCAGACAAGCAGAAACCAACTGAATTCAACAATACATTAAAAAGGTCATACACCATGATCAAATGGGATTTATTCCAGGGATGCAAGGATGGTTCGACATCTGCAAATCAGTCAATGTGATACACCGTATTAACAAAATGAAGGGTAGAAATCGTATGATCACCTCAGTAGATGCAGAAAAAGTATCTGACAAAATTCAACATCCATTTATGATTAAAAAACTCTCAATAAAGTGGGAATGCACCTCAATATAATAAAGGACATACATGACAAGCCCACAGGTAACATCATACTGAACAGCGAAAAACAGAAAGCCTTTCCTCTAAGGTCAGGAACAAGACAAGGATGCTCACTCCTGCCACTTCCATTCAACACAGTACTGGAAGTCCTGGCAAGAAAAATGAGGCAGGAAAAAGAAATAAATGACATCCAGATTGGAAAAGAGGAAGTAAAATATTTTAAATTAGCCTCAGAACAAAAAAGATTGTCTAGATTTTCTCTATGAAAAAGGAAGGAAAGAAAACTTACAAGCCTGCCACGATTCAAAGAAAAAAACAGCCGTATAGCTGTATTAGGAAAGTATAGCTCCAATCTATGTGCCATTTGACCACAAGGGAACTATATGAGCTAATCCAGAGAGATTAAATGCTAGTTTTTCTACAATCCCTTTAGGCCACTTAAAATAGACGTGCAAAATGGAATTAGACTCTGAGGTTCGTTTCATGGGCCAAGTTATCCAAAATGTTCTATACCTATGTTGATGAGAAACAAATTGATAACAAGCAAAATTAGCTGTCAGTTATTCTACGAGACGAGAATAAGAGTTTTGAATCACTGACATTAACTGATCCTACATTTTGTGGTTTCTTCACAAAAAAAGTGTTAGTGCAAAAAAGTACACTGGAATCTATAAAATCAATCAAAGTGTAGACCACTTATTGGATAAGTCAGCATTTACAACAATAGGCATCGGTATTTGGCTTTATGCTAACTGGATTGTACAATGCCTGTTTATCTGAATACTGCTTTGGAAATTCTGGATGACACTGAGTACAGTCGCCTTCTGAAGATGCAGATTCCTTGGTGGAAGCAGTGTATGGGATTCCTCTATGCCTTGAGTCACGGTACTATTCCAAATTGCTCCTCTGTGCATCTCTATTAATTAAGTTAACAGAGTACATGCACAGAAAACTTTCAACCAATATTTGCTGACGTATATTTTTATAAAAGTGACCAAAGCAAAGAATAAAAGGGGATTTGAATGTGACAATAACAAAGAAACGTAAGTGATCCTTTATCTTCCCATGGCAAATCACAACCAGGGGGAAAAAGCCTAGAGTGGAAATAAATGACTATTTCTTCCTAATAGCCATTGATACATGTGACGTGCTCAAAGCACTGCCTGCATAGTATGTGCCCAGTGAAGTTATCATTATCATTGTCATTATTATTTTACAAAGCAAAAGGATTTCCCCGAGGGAAAAAGGAAAAGGTCCCATTCAAAAGCTGAGAGAACATACTAGAAGGAACAGCCTTTCTTGGTCACATGGGAAGTACACAGATAATACTGCTGCCGGCTTTCTCCATATATACTAACAACCCAGTGAGGGAAAACAACCTACAGAACCCAGAATTATATGTCTGCTTTTGGCTTCTCAGGCTCGAAGGCAGGCTTTTTTTTTTTTGCTGTAATGACACTAGCTATTTACATTTCTGTTACAATCGGGTGGTACACTAGAGGGGAGAAGTCAAGCAGTGAAACCATTTAGTCCTGGCAAAAAAAAAATAAAATAAATAAAATAAAATACTGCAGGAAAATTAGATTACTCTGGGTGGAATTCTATGAGGGGAGTTGGAGTCTGTTATGGTGATTAAGTCATCATTTCTGACAGATTACTCTAATCGCCTGTCAAATAGCATTCCCCAACCCCATCTGTAACTTGGCGTCCTCGCTACTCAGCCTATGTTACCTTCTGTATATAGAACACATACAAACAAGAGGAGGTAGGGCCCGGCATTTACCACGCTCATTAGCTATAATTCGGTTCTGTGTTTTCATACTAAATAATAACACGAGCTTCCATTTTGCTTTATTTATTCTTAAAATGAGAAGAAAAATGAATAGGCTCAAAATAGGAGGCATGGAACGTGCATGAAAAATCGCTGTCATAACAAAAAGCAAGCGGAAGGCTTTTCGAAGCATTGCTGTTTAAGAAGAATGTTAATGCTTTATTAGTTTAATTTTTCTTGGAACTATTCTATTACTCAGAGAGGTAAATCTACGACACTTTTTAAACCTCTTGTCAGAGTTGGTGCCTCATTAGCTGTGATTTCAGTAGAAGGTATTATTACTGTGTTTAGCAGTATTATTGTAAACAGAAAGCAATTTCTTTGATAAGATTTTGGTTCTTCCCTCTGTCACTGCATCTTTGGGATAGAATAAACAAATGATCCAATTAGCTGAGCTCCCAAATAGATATGGTGAAAAGCAAAGCGAAACTAGTTAAAACTGAACGACAGTATTTAGCTTTTCTGGAATCCTCTGTTTAGATCTACCTGTTTTAACGACAGAAGACGGGAGGACCTAGAACTACTTTGAAAATGGAGATAAGTGGAAAGACTTAATGTAAGAAGAGGTGTGTAGGATTACAGCGCTGCTCAGGCAATGCTATGACAATCACGAGCGCAGCAAAGACCACACAAGGATTTTGGGTGACGCTTAGAGTATAACCACTCCCGATTAATAAGCCAAAATTTACAACATACAGATATCCTTTCTAACCACGATTTCATTCTGATTGTGGAACTGTCTTCCAAAATCAACGATGGATGCTCCAAGTTATTCTTCCAGATGTTACCCAGATGTTACATTAGACACGCTCTCTAATTGAGTCAGGAAAATACACGCTGAAGTAACAGTGCCTGACCTGGCCACGGAGGAGTGATTTAATGATCTGGTATTTCCCTTACATTTCCCATACAATGGTTCTTCAGGCCACAAACTTAGTATAACCTCACATTTTAAGACAAATGAGTCTGGTTTAAACATAAACGGTCCTTTTGACAATAGCCTCGACCCATCATGACCACCTTTGGTCTCAGCTCGCACACGGCCTTGGCCTAAACCAGAGCCCAGCCCGCTGGGCTCGTGGTGCCTCCCCCTCCCCAACCCCTGGCTGTTTCCAGATGGTCACCATTACCCAGTTCTCAACACCCTGTGAACTGGGGGAAGCAAGGCCTGCAGACTGGAGAGCGGACGGCATCGCCCCTCCCTCGCTGACCTGCACTCTGGGTGCAGATGCCCGTTTTGTTTAACCGGCCCTTCTGCCTGGGCCCACAGGGCCTGCAGACTCCTAGTACCCGGTTCGGAATCTTAGCCAAACTGTTTTAGCCAATCTTAGCCAAGCTGTTTCCTCCCCCGATCTCTCCACCCCCTTCCCAGGACTCAACTCAGTTCCTGACAATTCCTGGTACTGCTTCCTAGGATTATCTCTGCTCAATTCCAGCCACACCCCTGCCTCGTCCCCATAGGAAATATCCTTTGGACAGTGAAAACTGCCCACATTGCACTTGGGTTTCGGTCATTCACTGGAAACATCGGTGCTGGGCTGAACTTGGTGCTGAAGAAGCATCATCTCAGGGATGGGAGCAGCCTCCGGGTCTGCGTTTCCAGACCCCTCATGGAACCAACACCCTGGCTAAATTGGCTTACTTTTCTGCCTCTTGGAATTCTCACTTTAGATCTGTCTCCACCAAATTTCTTTTTCACTCCGGCTCACTCAGATTCCTGCAGTGGTCTCCATGCACTCTGGTCCTTGTCTCCCAGACCATCATACACACCGCTGCCTTATTTATTAATCTGACGAAAAAGCAGGTGTAATCATGTCTCTGTCCTGTTCAAAAACTTTCAATTATCTGCCAAATTAAATTCCAGCTCCTTGGCCTGTCTTTCAAGGAAGTCCGTGCTTTGCCCCCGAGTTACCTTTTCAGGCTTACTTCTCATCATTGATCTACATATTTCCCTTCTCTTCCAGTCAAACTGGAGAACTCCCTCTTCCCGGTACGTCTGCCATAGGCTCACCCACAAGAAGGCATCATGACCCTTTCCCTGCATCTACACAGAGTATTTTCCTTGACAATATAACCGCTTTATATCTGTTACACAGAAACACCGATATGTCAAGTTATTAGGTTGATCATGTGAAACTGCCGTTTTTGTAGACTGACAATGGTTGAATGGTGACAGTTTCATACAGCGCAACCTCCTATATTGCATAGCAAGGAACTGTATTATCTTCATTTCAGATGTCTCATAAGAAGCCCTAACACATTCAGTTTATGTGGGCTACCTCCTTTGTCAGGCCTGGAGAGCTTTCCAGTAATTCATCTGCAATATTTACCAACTGTATGAGTTCAACTAAACATCAACTTGATGATGTAAAATAACACTACCCTCTAAACCAACCGTGGAGTTGATGGGCAGTTCGTGTGCAACCCAAGACACCGTTTATCTACTCTTAGTAGCTTGTTAAGATCAGCGATGCTTTATCCAGTAATCTCCAGTTTCCTTTCAACTCTAAGGCAAACCAAAACCACCACCACAACGCCCCTCTAACAAGCAAACCTTTAAAACCTCTGGTTCAAAATTAACTCGGAATATTTAAGCCAACTGTATTTTATCTTGAACCTTCTGACAGGGTAGAGGCGTTTCATCCAGTCAACAGAAAAGCACCACTGAACTCTGCATTCTAATGCTGCCGCTGCAGCTTAGTTTCCGAGTTCTGAGTTGTCTGAGTTGCTTTACCAGCCACGTTTATTAATTAGTGTCTAACATTTCCATCTCCTGCAAGTTGCAACCTCTCATAAAAAATGCATGATTTGGTTGGCTTAGGAATGACAACTTCATTTACAACAGACAAATACCATACCTCACTCAGCAGCCTCTTCCCATTTATTTATTTAACTACCTCCATGGCCTTTGGGATTTGTACTAAGTGAAGGAAAGGAGATAACTAGTGTAATTTTCCTTTCTTAATGATGTTTAAGGAAAAATGATTAAATCTCTCTCTCTTTTTTTAAACAAACGAGAACTGGCTAAAAAAAAAATTCCCTACTAAAAATAGATGGCAAGTTTGAAAAAAAAACGCCTTAAGGGCTATTTCATATTACCCATGTTTAAAATGCAAATCCATTAAACCTCCGAGCAAGACATTTGCTATTGTTTTCAGCAGCTATATTTATTCATCTCATCTTCTGCCGTGGTAACTAAACTTTGGTTGATATTTTGCCAAATGAAGATCTATCCTCCAGCGCTGCTAATTCTTTATGAGTTCGAGCTTAATATCACTGTCTCGTTTTGATTTCCATCTTCTATTCTAATGTGCGAGGTCATTTACCAACTTTGGAAGTTACTTGTTGGCAGAGCTTAGGGAAATTATGACAGTTCGATTGTTCTATAAATACCTTATCCTGAAGCTCAGTCTCTAGAGATCAAATTCAAGGCTTCGGCCTTTCAATATACGGCATGTGACCAAAGTTTAAATGGCAAAGGTAAACTTAGAAAGGGGATCCGTGAGACAAGAATATGGGAGAAATTTATCCTAAGAGAATAAAAAAAGAACCCTTCACTGACACTCGATCTGAAATGGCAAATCTACTTTGATGGTTTCTTACTTCTCCGGACGTGCTGTACTGAATGAGGGTCTGGGAAACCCAGGCTGCTTTCTGTTTGTTTTCTAGTGGAAAGAACACCTCAGAATCATAAGGTCTGGGTTTGAATCTTGGCTTTGCCAATGCTAAGTACCTACAGTCAAACCACTTGGCCTCTTCAAGCCCCAGGGAACTCATATTCGAAGCAAGGATCATATCAGAAAACTCTGTGTGGTTGAATCCATGTCTCACCCTGTGCTTCTAGTTTGCAGGGCAGGGGTCTACGTGACCCAAAGGATTGCGACAGACAACCAAAGAGCTGAGACTACGTACCCCTGTCCTACTTGCACCCCACTAGTCTTTCAAGAACTCTTGAGATTGTTTGATATTGTGAGCGTCTATGAATAAAAGCTACCTCCTTGGGAATTCATTTATCCAACAAACATTTGTGGAGCTGGCGCCCATGGCACGCGGCATCACAGCGGCCTCTGAGAACATTCCTTCTCCAGGAATCTGGAGCTGTGTGTAGGAGAGACTGATACGGAAGCCGTCAGGGGAACAGAATACAGCAGGTGGGAGGGTGAATTTCAGCACAGACCACAGTGGATCACAAGGCAGGAGTATTTACTTCTACCTTCCGGGAAGCCTGAGACTGTGTTCTTACAGTGGGAACACGGTGTGTAAACAGAAGCCCAAGACAGAGGAAGGGACACGGTTCGGAGTTCCCATCTCACCCTCAAGACTCAGCAGTTATGTGTGTCCATTTTTTTTCTGCCAGAAGACACAACACAACGATGTTCACACACTCCCAGAGCGGCTGAGGGAAACCTGTAGCCCCCAGCGTCCTGAAGGTAATTCCACCCATCCGCTCGCCTTCAGGAAAGCACTTGGAAGACTAACGAGTGTAGTTCTTAGAGGGATAACTTCAAAAATTCCCCTAAGCTCTTCTGTGCTTTTATTAGCTGTGATGACAACAGCTAAGGCCCAGTTGATGAAGAGAGCAAAATTCCAGAGCTGCTTCTCAGGTAGAACACGGATTTCCTCACTAATTAGAAATGGGGTCCAGGAAAGGGGAGGGACAGGAAGGAGAGAACTTGAGAATGATTTCAGCTACTTGTCTTGGTTGGACCGCCCATCCATGGAGGTGACACACGAAGAGGGCCTGGCTTGTGGAGGGGAGAGGATTTCGGTTTCGGAATTTCCTGTGGGTCAGTTGGATGGAACTTTCCAATTACAGACATCGAATGTCCAGGTTTGGGGCCAGGCAGAAAAGTCTTATGTCAAGGTCAAGATTTGGGATCCAGTAGCCTACAGGAGGTAGAGGAAAGCCATGAGAACGTGTGACAGTGGGAGAAAACGACCCTAGGGTGTGGTGATGTCTAAGGCGTAGTCCCTTGGTTTCATAAGTGTGTTGTTAATAATTTCTCTTCATTGTGTGATGAGGAACTGGGAAGGCACGCAGCTTGAGATGCCTTTCCATTCTCGCTTACACTCAGCTCTGCTCCGATCCAGCTTCTTCAATGTTCCAAGCTTTAGGCCAGATGCAGCCTCTCCTTTCAGAAATCAGTATTGGGCCTAGCCAGCTGGTGTATTTTTTTTCTTTCATTACTTAGAATTTTGTTAAAGTTGCAGCTCAATCTCCTCGTTCCCAGTAAAGCTTTTAAAAGTTACCTAACTGGAAATACTGAATATCTGCATTTCCATAAAACTCAAAGAGCCTATCATGTTTAGAGGAGAGAGTCAAGATAAAATGCTGGCGAGTGCGCCCCAAGAATCCAAACTGTAACATCTGTCCCACCAAACGCTGCCAAAGAGACTGAAGGTCACCGTTCATACGAGACCTTGGGATGCTATTCTGGGAGCCGGGCACCTGGCACAGTCGCCTTTGAAAGACCTGCGTCCTACTGGAGCCCTGACTTGCATGCAGTGTGTTCTCTGTTTTCCTTTTCCCATCCGTGACTGTGAGTGGCTTTCACCTGTGATGCAAACGATGAAGAATACAAGGGTGTGTCTTTAAAACCAACACAGAGAACTTCTCCTTGACCTACCTCATGGGGGCACCTCTCAGGAGGTGTGACCAGATTGTCTCAAAGATTGAAACCTCCTCAGCATTGTTTTCCTCTCCTTCCCAAAGGGTAAGAGAAGTTCACGGTTAGTCAACTGGGTTACTGGCTTCTTTCCAAGACCAAGGGTGAGGGGGCTCAACTCATGGGACTCAGGGAGCAGTGAGCACCGGTGAGAAAACAGTAAGGGTTATGAACCTCCAAACTGCCTAACGAAGAAGCAGAAGCTGGGTTTTTTGTTTTTGTTTTTGTTTTTTTTAGCTCAAATCTATTAATCCAGCTCTAATCAGACTGAAATATAAAGTTGGATAGGGGAAGGTGAGCACGAAAGAGCATGTATCAACTGTATACAAACCCAGCTGATGGGAGTTCTTCTTCAAGAGCTAGTCAGTTGCCTGTGCTAGACACAAACAGCACAAGGTGTGTGTGGCAGGCCCAGAGGAAGCCTGGTGGTTTTCCTCTCGCATCGCATGTTCTCCTTCTGGGTCGCCTTTTCTGTTCGGGTCTAATACACCGTCAGCTGGTGTTGCACCAAACTCTTCTTCCTCTGGGCACCTCCCGTCCTGTCCCACCTGCTTCCCTTCCTGCCTGGCTCCTCTCTCCACTCTCGACTGCTTCTTTGGCCAACTTCGGGAAAGGCTGGCCGTGGGTTTCATTTTATGTAGCAACAAGCGACCCTGTGCGTACAGACTGCTACCTAGGATGTTTGAGGATTAGGAATAAGCCCAAATGTGAAAGATGTCTCCAGATTTGTAAGAAGTATGGATGGAAAACAAGAACTCACTCAAGAGGAAATCTCACAATGACTCTGTAGGGCAGATGACCTTCCTTTTAAGCCTCCCAAACTGTAGAAACGTACAGGTACACCAAGGTACACACAGCACCTCTTATTAGGAGACAGTCTACTCTACCCTAGCGTTTGGGCGGTGGTTACGCTTTGTCTCTCAGGCTTATCAAGAGAAACAGCAGAGCAAGCACTCTGCTTTCCTGGGAAGGCATTTCAAGTCCACGAATGATGAAGCAGCAGGGATTCTACGAGACTATGGTTCCTGTGAGGTGGGGCCGGGCTGCCGCGTATTACAGATTAACTCTTTGTGGCAGAAATCGCTCTTCTTGCTTCAGAATAGAACTAGGCTTAAGACAGCACCCACTCCGCTCGTCCCCTTCCAGTCTGGGATGCATGAATTCTGTGTAAGTCTCATTCATGGGAGATTTTCCGGCAGGTCTTCGAGTGTTGATGGGATAGAAAAATACAGGTGCCTGGAAACATGGATGCTGGAGAACAAAGGATCCCCTCCTCTGGCCAGTGACCTCTCTATCTCCTTCTTCACCTGTCCTGGACAGTCACGTCATCCTGAGGCACCCAGGACTCAGATGAGCAAACAGATCAATTCAGCACAGACCAGAGGTGTGTGCACACACATCCAGAGCATCTTAAAGGGAACTGCGATAGATTCCCAGAGCAGCACGGGTGAGGCTTGCTCCTACCAGTGAGTAAGCATCAAACTTTACATACTATGCAAATGCATCATCTGGGGATCTAGTTTAGACGCAGTTCTGGGGCGGGGCTGGAGCGCATTTCTGACATGTTCCCAGATGATGGCCATGCCACTGGTTGATGGACCACACTTTGAGTAGCAAGGCTACGCTGTACTTGTGGGAGGATAACCAGCCCGTAAGGGTGATCCCAGGCATCCGGATGGACAGTGGAAGGAGGAAACAGTTAATCGCCACCACCCGTCCCTGGGGGCTGAAGATGATTCATTCTCTCAGCTTCGGTTCTCAAATCTGCCCGTCGCTGGGAGAACTTTAAAAACACTGATGCTGGGCTCCCCGCTTTGAGAGATTCTTACTCAATTTGCCTGAGGTGTGGCCTGGGCATGTGTAGTTTCAAAAGCTCCCCGGGAGGATGTGCTGTGCAGTCAGGGTTACAAATCACTGCCCCAGCTGTAGATGCAAATGGACTTAAAGGTTAAGGACTTTCCTTTTTCTTCTTCCATTCTTTATAAATTCATCTCATTCATCTATCATTTTAGGTAAATGGCCAGGAAGAATATTATCTAATCTGTCTGGGTCTTTCTCAGAGAATGGAAAGGAGAAAAGGAATTGCCTGTTCAGTCACCTCACATCACAGACTGTAATCCACGGACAGACTGGTAATCTGGGTTCTGAATTTCTGACTCTTTAAAATGTTTTTAGCATCATCTTGGAGAAGAGTTCTGGGGACACGAGGTGCTGAAAAGAACAACGGGGGCAGAGCTGGGAGACATGAGTTGTCCCACGTCCACCGCCAAGCGTCTGTGTGACCTTCCTAACCTCTCTGGGCTTCAGTTTCCTCGACCATAAAGTGAGGGGGTTGGACGGTGTTGTTTCTAAAAACACTTATGATCAGATCTGGTCTATTTTCCTCCACATGCCCTGTGTTCCTCTGCTGACCCAGAGAACAACAGTCAAATAAACAGAAACCGACTGAAATTCGCCATGGATTTCCTAGGTTTGTGGCTCTTACTTTTATTTTCCTTACTAATGATGGTTTTTGTCAATGACCTCCAGGGGTTTTATGTGGCAACTCTGACTCAGGAGAGATTTAAGTAACTTGGTGATCGAGATTCTCTGCTAAATGACTCAACAGTATCTGTGAGATATTTTTAGGGGCTGTGATTATAGTTAATGCCTCCATGAGCAGAAGAAATGTAAGCTAGAACTCACCGAAATCTGGGCTAACATTCCTCTTCCTCTTTAAATGATAGCTTATAAATATTAGTAAATCATAAACCAGGTATTAGCAATGGATGAAGATGACAAGGAGAAGCTCACCTGAGATTAGCTGCGAGCTGTCTTTCCCATCTAACCTGCTCTAGCTCAGGTGGAAGAGGGAAATTATTAGCCATAAGAGATATTCACTGATTTGTCACAGAGATTTTCTCGAATAGCCACAGCTACTTAAACTTCCTTGGGTTGAGAGTGACGGACTTCGAGTTGAAAAGGCAACCAGAGTGAGAAAACAAAACTCACTAATTTTTACCTAGTATTGTATAATTAGCATGTATCATTAACATGATATCATTAACATATCATTAACATGAGCTCAGCCATATATAAAAGCCCTTGGCACTGTGCCCAAGACGGAGTGGTCAATAAATGTTCACTATTACTATGCTTTTTATTCATTGAACGTTGATTATTTGGTTAAAATTATCTAAATTCTGAAAGCCAATGAAAAATATCAGGCACATAGACAAAAGGTTTACTCAACCAAAATTTGCTAGAAACCTACTCCTCCTGGGGTTCTAACAACTACGGGTCTGACTTTACACCTAAGATGTAGGACATAGGCAAGGACACCAATGAATTTTCTCTTTCCTAATCCACACAACTTGTTGACCGTTCATCAAATGTACCCTGGACCCCATACGCCGCTTAATGTGAAACATCTGGCACACTTTCCTGGCATGTATTTAAATATCAACATATGCTCTTCTGAAGAAATGACGATACAGTCTATGTATGGGCAAGTGCATAACACGTGGAATGGGACAGCCTGAAACATACCCCATGGACCTTCCAGGGATGGAGGTGAGTTTCCAGGGAACCTGTTCTTTGCTCTTACATGGTCCTTCCTGTCCCTGATGGAGGACAGTAACGTAGAAATATCGGTGGCCTAGAGAGCATAGAACTCCTGGTCTCAGAACACCACGTGTCCAGGGTCACACGCTCCCATGACCAAGACAGCAGCAGAGGTGACAAAAGTCTAAGCCTGTACAGTCATCCACTTAGCCACACTCTTACCAACACAGAAATCACAGCGTGATGACTGGACAGAATTAACCACATCAACTGCCCTAATATCTTCAACGATCCTTCAGCCTTTGATCCTAACTTGCCTCTTGACAAAGGATGAGCACAGAGCAGATGACTGGATGGGGACAGAGTGAGAAGGACATCTGAGCCCCCCGGACCCATGGCAAAGCACCCGCTGACCTAGTCTCCCTGCCCTCAACTTGCCGTGGCCAAGAGGACAGCAGTGACTGTTTGGTGAGGCTGCTCAGGGAGGAGGTACAACCCCATCCGTGGCGTTTGCTGCATATTTAAGTGCCCTTGTGTGTGTGTGGGGGAGTCTGGTCCCTCGTTTTCAGAAGCAGAGGATTCAGATGCCTGGATGGTTCTGTAGACTTCACCCCCCACCCCAGACCCTGGCTCCTCATGCATAAAGTAAGAGGGTAAGTCTGATTACTCCATAAAGGCCCCCAGGTCTCCTTGGGGCCGCAGGGTGGGGGGAGGGAGGCTGGGCTGGAACCCCTCCGAGTTGCTTCCCACGGCTACAGCCTGCTGCCTCATGCTTTGGGCGGCACGTAATAGGGTTTATGCTTAATCTTCGGAGATGAGCCCAGGCCCCCACCTTCTCTCCCCGCTTGGACGTGGAGCCCGGAGATGGGGGGAGGGCGGAGAGGCCAGCTGGATGGAGACAGGACATTAGAATGCAGATTACGGATTGGGACCAAGAGCCTGGGGATGCAGATAAAGAAGAGAACCCTAATAACCTGAATGTTAATGAGCTGATGTTGGTAAAGCTACACTCCTCTGAAGAAAAGTGTTGCATTTATAATCATTTTGCAAAGTGGTTGCTCTTACCATAACGACTGCCTCTGATCTGCGGCTCCCTCTTAGAGGGCCTGGTGCCAGTCACCTGGTACCCGGGTTACGAGCAAACCCTGCCTCGCCTGCCCACTGTTTCAGGGGACCTTGGAGCCCCAACTCGCGGCAACAGGACCGACTTGCAGATGGGGCGCCTGGCCGGCTGCTGGGGAGGGAAAGCCCGGGCCCAGGCATTCTGGCCCTTAGGTGAGATCTCCGTGCGGCATGGCTAGCAGGAGAGCTGAGGCTTCAGATCTGTTTCCAGGACGGTTGCACGGGGAGCCACGGTGGTCATCCGGAGCTTATCAGTGAAGCCATGGACGGGAACACACTTCCCGCTGGAGGTCCCCTGAAACGGGGCTTAGGACCTGTACGCCTCTGCCCCGACCAGAGGGGGGCAAAGTCTACAGGTGACAGAGATGTTGGTCTGAATCTGACTGTCAGCTCCTGGTTACCAGCTGTACAACCCTGGACAAGTCACTCCCTTTCTCTGAGTTTCAGCTTCCTCACCAGCAAAAGGGCTGGATGACACACGCCTCGTGGAGCGGCGGTGACAATGCAAAGTATACATCCCGAGAGCCTCCATCGGGGGCCTGAGACCTGGGCCGCTGACAAAGAGTCGTTACCTTGTGCTGATTTTCCCTGTTACGCTGTGTTGGCCCCTGGAGTCGCGCACCCTGCTCCCTCTGAGGCGCGGAGCATCAGGCCAAAGTCCCCTGTCAGGAGGCCGAGCTTTTGGGGAGGCTGACTGTGACCTCTAATTCTAGTTTTGTCACTGCTGTGCCAGGGGAGGGCAGAGAAGTTAATTTAATCTTCTGGAGCCTCTGTGTCCTCCGTATAACAAGGTGAATGCTATCGATACATCACCCAAAATGCTTTTAGGAGGGAAAACAAATAAACAACAGAAAGCCATCTACAAACACAGGCTCACTTATCCATGTGGACGGGCGACAGTGGCCAAACAGATAAAGGAAATCCACCGGCAACCCTGGAGCCTCGTTAGGCTGAACAACCTTGTGAAACCAAGGCCGGAAGCAAGGAATCAGACCGACCTGATGGCATTCACTGCCTCCCCTTTCCTTTCTCTGTTCCCTGGCGGAAGAATCACGACTGCTGAGCTCCCTGCTGGATCTCAACCAGAGGGCAGAGGGAAGCAGACGTGCCGAGAATCTCAAAGGGCAGCGTCACACCTTGGACAGTCCAGATGTGTCTGTACCAAGTCCTCTACAGTCACTAAGCCGCACCTGAAGCGAGTCAAGTCAGAGACATCTATCTACCTCCCGCCTATCTATTTACTTACCTATCCATCTAGATAGGTTTTCTTCAATTCAATAGGCCACCAATGTAGCCAATGGATAGAAGGCCAAGAACACTTTCTCAAAACTGGAAAGGACTCTAAGAATCATTCCAGTCCAACCACTTCCTTTCTTTGAATGAAGAAAGGACGGACTCTTGAGTGTTCTACAGTGCTGGTGGAGGAAGGGGTGGCAGCGCGAATATGCGTTCTGAGTACTGATGGGAGGTATCGATGGCCAGGAGCGATAAAGAGGACAAAAGAGAACAGCGGTCACGGTGCCCCTTTCTGCAGCCTCCCACAGGTGCTGACTCTTCATCCTTTCATCTCGGTGACTTGTGGGTAGTGAGAGCAGGAATGATAGGGTCCTGAAATACTGCTTTACTATCAGAAGAACTTTAATAGCTTATGTCTGAATCCTAATGATGCTTCCTGAGCACCTGTGTACTGTGACGGTCCATGGCTACAACAAGCAGAGGACACATGAAGCTTCTGTCCCTGCCCCCCTCCCTCCCAGTGGCTGGTCTGCTTCCCTTGCGCCCAAACAGACCGGATCCGGCCCAGCAGTGGAGTTCCAAGGCTCCCTCTTATGCCGGCCTCCCTGGCTCCAGCTCAGCCACTCTCTCTTTCTTGGTGGCTGGGGAAGGACCTTGGGGCTCCTGGTCGAACTCTCTCCACACCTCCCCACGTCATACACTTTTTGGTGGCCCAGAGTTGGAGGCTCTGAACTGGCCAGCCCACTTCCACTGGACAGTCTCCTGAGCTGGGCTCAGCTCACACGTGAAAGAGTCAAGCTCTGTCTGCACGCTAGTCATACTTTGGGTGATGCATTCTCACGGAGACTGCATACTCTAAAGACAGAATTTGGACCCTTTTCCAACTTTATTTTTTTAAAAATTCCCCCTTTCATCTGACTGTCATAATCCTTTCCTCTGCGATTCCATCCAGACCTTTAGTCAAATTCATGGCTTTTCCCCACATTCTTCTCTTGAATGAAATCTTATCAACCTGGTGGGAAATGAGATCTGTGTAAGTGAACCAAATATTCCCAACCGAATCTTGACATACCACAGAGGGATGGTAAACTCTGAACTCTAACTATGACTTAATTTTGCCGTTGTGCCATCCATCCCCTCGTGCCTTCACTTGTGACTGTGAGAGACCAACATTCCTTAAGCCGTGACACAGGTGACAATGCGCATCTGGCCAGGCGCCCGTGCTAGGTCACACGCGGGCTGGCTCTGATAAGCCCTCAGAACCGTCCTATTAATTAGGTTGGTATTTGAGACTATGTTGCTTGCAAAACAAAACTGGAAGGCCTTCCACTCAGTTCTGTTACCAGAAAGGGGTGCAGCTGCTCCTAGTTTAACCCTGGGCTGCCCGCCTCAGCCATTTTCAACTCACCACCACTAGGGACCCCGCATGAGTCTTCTCCCTTGGGCTTCCTTGTCTTGAGAGGGCCATATTTTAAAAGTAACTGGTTTTTCATTTTATACCTCAAACTGGTTTTTCATTGTATACCTTTTATATCAAAGCCATACATCAGTAAGTGCCAATCAAAGTTACTGAACTGTCTGCCAGTCCAAAGCAGAGGTGCCCACTGTTCGGGTGGCATCGTTAAAACTTTACGGTGGGTGAAATGGACAGTTTCCAACTGCCTTTTAAAAAAAAAATTTTATTGGAGTAAAGTTGATTTACAGTGTTGTGTTAGTTTCTGCGGTACAGCAAAGTGAATCAGTTATACATATACATATATCCACTCTTTGTAAAATTCTTTTCCCATACAGGTCATTACAGAGTACTGATTAGAGTTTCCTGTGCTCTACAGTAGGTCCTTATTAGTGATCTATTTTATATATGCCAACGGCCTCTTATGAAGTACTAAAATACACTTTTCCAGATCCCCTGGGATTGGCCAGCAGACTGGGAAGCACCAGGCCACGGATTTCTTCCTCCCTCCAACTTTCTCAGGTCTAAACCAACGAGCTGACCAGCAATCCTGCCACACCTGGCTGAGACCTATTTGGGGCCGGTTCTACACCCTAAGCCCTTCTTCACACTGGCCTGGCTCCGCAGGTGGGTAGGGGCTTCTGCGCCCACCCCTCCCAGGAGCTCCTCCACGGCCGCACGGTGGCGCTCTCCACCACAGGCCTTTAAAAAGTCATCTTAACAGCAAAGTAAGTTTACGTTTGTTTAGCTTGTATTTCTGAAGGACTGAGTATTAGGGTAAAAGAACACAGGCACAGCAGGGAAATAGCTGCTTCGGGGCAGTCCTATGAGGCCAAATATTTCAGCCGTGGCCAAATTCTTCAAAGGTAAATCTGAAGAATGTACACCCAAATCAAGGTGTCCTGATTTCTCCCCCAGCAAATACACTTTATCTGTTGGGCTGCTACCCAAGAAGACTTCATGCCTACAGAAACTGTCAAGTGGAAACAACGTCTTACAAGCCCATTTTTTTCAGGGGCTCAGAAAGCTTTACATACATTATCTCATTCAGCACCTACTCGTCTCTTAAGGTGGAAAGGCAGGGATTACCACCATTAAATGACAGTTGTCAAGTGTCCTCACACATGCGCCATGAATCAGCCATGATCCTGAATCGAAGCAAAAACCAACCAACCTGCCAACGTGAAGAATTATACAGTTCACGAAGTCAAAGGTCAGAAAGGTGACTACACTGCAATGAAGAGTGTGTGGGCAGGCCAAACACAAAATGAGATTTTCTGCTATGTCTTCCTGTATTTATTTGACTGAACTGATATCCACATGTGGACGTGTGTGAATGTTTACCTATCCTGTAGGTATACAGAGATATACGTAATATATAGATCTCTATACGTGAAACAAACGATCATTATACACACATGGAATCACAAATCTACATGTTATCTTACATTTTGCAGCGTTCGGGCAAAATGATCATTTTTGGAATAAAACTTGACTCCTCTACAAGTATTTTATTCAACTAACTCCCTCAGGCATTAAATAACCAAGAGTTATTTATTAAACATCAAACATACATAAGCACACTGGCTGGCTTTGTTTTTTGAAGGTTTAGTTATAAATATCACGGTAGCTACTGTAGTCCCCAGTATGTAGGATGGTGCCTGGCAAAGCACAAAAATGCAATAAATATTTGCCGAATGAAGGTATGAATATCTGTATGTCCTACACGGCATGTGAGTTTGAGGACTCAAATCTGTTCGGAACGATGTTTTGACTTTTATTTTTCCTAACAATCTTTAAAGATTTTTTAATGATTTAAAAAAAAATTTTCGTTTGATTAAAAAAAATTGAAGTATAGTTGATTTACAATGTTAAGGGAGGGAAGGACTGGGAGTTTGGGATTAGCAGAGGTAAACTATTATATATAGGATGGATAAACAACAAGGTCCTACTGTATAGCACAGAGAACTATATTCAATATCTTATGATAAACCATAATGGAAAAGAATATAAAAAGAAGAATGTTGGGCTTCCCTGGTGGCACAGTGGTTGAGAGTCCACCTGCCGATGCAGGGGACGCGGGTTCGTGCCCCGGTCCGGGAAGATCCCACATGCCACGGAGCGGCTGGGCCCGTGAGCCATGGCCGCTGAGCCTGCGCGTCCAGAGCCTGTGCTCTGCAACGGGAAAGGCCACAACAGTGAGAGGCCCGCGTACCGCCAAAAAAAAAAAAAAAAAAAAAAAATGAAGAATGTCTATATGGGTATAACTGAGTCACTCTGCTGTACAGTAGAGATGGGCACAACACTGTAAATCAACTAACAATTTTAAATAAAAGGAGCCTGAGGAAAAACACTTCTTTTTGATTCAAATGGGATGGTTCGGGGGAAATCTCCATGACATGAAGAGATGGGGTTTGAGAGATTTTTATGACAGAAATAATAATGATGATGATAATGATAAAATAATCATCATGGCTCTGAGAACAAAGGCATTAAATACATATTAATAATCAGAAGAGGTGGTTCAGAGTAAATGAGTACCTCAAAAAGCATTACAATGGGCAAACTGAATTTGGTCCCAGTGAGAGCCTTTGCTGTTCTGCTGAAAGAAATTAAGCCCTAGCATTCCTCTCTTAGAGGACACAGGGGAACCATTCCATGGAGAGTTGTGTTAAAGGCTGCCGGGGAGGACTGCCGACCCACACAGGGCCAGCCAGGAAGGGGGTCATTCACGTCATGTGGGTGAACACACGTGGCCCAAGAGGCCATTTCATTTACAGCTTCTTCCTGCTGGATCAGGCCCATTTGTCTTTATCTCTCAAGTCTATGTGTCGTTCCCATCTGCCACTGCTAACACGGAGCGCTCTAAACAAATGTGCTCTTAGGGCTGTAACTCCTCAATATAAAGTGCATTTAATAAAACTGGTAGTGACTCTAAAAAGAAAGGAGGAAGGCAGCCTCGGAGAAAACGGCTGGAAGAAATTTGCAGTTAATATTTTACAAGACATTTGGATTCTGATTCTTCCTTGCTGTTAAAATTTAAGAGCTTTTTCAAACCTGTATTCCTCTCTGTTACTACATCCTTAATTAAATTTATTTATACGGTGAATGCTCTAACGATACTGCTGGAGACTTTCAATCAAAAAGCCTTATTGCTAGAGACAATGTGTGTGAAGACCTTGAAAAAAAGAATGGCATAAGGCCTAGTGCTGTCACTGGCACAGGGCTATTTGGCCCTGACATCTGATTACTGAAGAGATCGTGGTAGTTTTCCCGTGCCTCCGCTGAGGTCGTTATTTTATTTTTTAATTAAGCTAAATTAGGTCAGTGAGAACAAAATGAATCTTGCAAGTTGCCTTCACAAGGGTTTTCTCTCTCGGAAACACAGTGGCAGACGATGATGCTTCCACTGAATAATTCTACCAGTGAGGTTGTGCCTGCCTGAAACCCTAAACAAAGGAAGCTATCTCTTAGCCTGATTGGCTACGTCGTCAAAGGACGGGCAATCAAGATTTGTCCAAGAACGCAAACGGCTCAGCTGTGGAGCAAGTCTACCCAGTTGGTAGCAAGGCCAATGGTTCATCAGGCTCTGCTTTCTGTGCAGACACGGTCACAGACTCACTAGGGATCTCAAGGGCGCGCGTGTGACCGTATAGCTTTGCCGCCTGGCACACAGCAGGCACCGATTATCATGAGTGATTTGTTAACCTAATGAAATGTCAGTAATAAATTAGGCGCCGTGCCTAAGATTTGATCTGTTGCATATGTGTCAAACCACTATCTGTAGAGCAGAGCATGATCAAACCAGGGGAAGGACCTCCCTACCCTCCGAAGCTCATTTCTTGCTCCCTGTGTTGAGCTCCTGAATTTTCTCCCTTAATTTCTAATAGTGTATTTCTAGGATTTATGTTGAGCACTTCAGAGGATGTAAGACCCAGCGTCTTTCTCAGTCACATGGTAAGAGACAGGCTTGAGAAATGTGTCCTTAATGCCTTTGCACTGCTAAGTAAGGCCCAGATGCTTTGCCCTATACCTCACCACAGAAAGGGTCTCTATAATCCATACATGACATGGGAGGAAGGGTGCCTTTATACAAAAATCTGAGAGCAGACACATCCAACTGCATAAATGAACATCCCATCAGGTGTTCTTCCTCTCCCACACTAACCAAGTTCTTTGTTTCTCTCAAGAACGATAGTCTCTCAACATTCACCAAGTTTGGTTGCGTGATGAAAAGTTCCATTATGACAAAACATATCAACTGCAAAAGAAAATTAAATAGGGAAAAAAACCTCCAACCAAACACCCAGCACTATTTGATCTTGTTTTAAACAGAGAGTTGTGGACACTTTAGAAAGAAAGGCAGCAAGTGCATTTTTAATGGATTTTATCCACAGGAGAAATGATTACAACCAGAAAAGCTTTAAAGTGTCAGCTGGTGATGCATTTTTCTTTATCCCTTTTATTTTTATTCAGAAAGAAATTGAAGGCATATGGCAAAGTGCATCATTAATTTCTTATTAATTTCATAATATGAAGGCAACCAGTTAAAATAGTAGTGTTACAACTTTAAATTACCGAACTCACTTGGTATTTAATGAGAGATTTAGCACAGCAGGGATTCTGTTAAATTAAGTTGTTCCTTCACATCACAGTGGGAAAACAGGTGTATATTGGTTTAGAATTATGGAAATGTTGACTAATTCCAAGGCTTGTAATCAAACAGAAAGGCACCCTGTAATATTTTTTTCCCCAAGAATATGCATTAATCTTTTATCTGGTCCCTTTTCTTCCTGCCCACCAAAGCTCCCAGCTGATAGGAAACCACTTTCATGTTCTTCCTGGAGCTGTTAAGGGTGACGCTGATCAGATAAAGCAATACATAAATGCAAGATGTGGAACTCTGTTCCCATGCGCCTAATTTGAAATGGCAGATGTAGCAATACTGTGCGCACTGTGAAGGCTAGGAGCTTACAAATCAGACCTGACTTCTCAAAATTTTCATTTAACCCACCTCAAGTAATTGGGCATCGGAAATTGAACTGGATAAAAAGAAAGCCGAAAACAATCCACAAACCATCTTTTCCAACCCCAGATTTCTTGTCCTTAATAATGGGTTTCCAAAATCACCAGCCCTGACTTCTGCATGCAGAATTTTTAAGGCGAAAAAGAGACATGGGCAACATTTTTTTTTTTTTTTAATACAGAAGATGCTATTTGTTTGCAGAGAAAAGGGTCAGAGTAAGATGTCCCAAACGGGAGCAAACTCATCAGTCATTTGTAGGTTTTCCAACACGGCCCATTCATCAGATTACTTCTGG
Source organism: Tursiops truncatus (assembly GCF_011762595.2). Taxonomy (NCBI): domain Eukaryota; kingdom Metazoa; phylum Chordata; class Mammalia; order Artiodactyla; family Delphinidae; genus Tursiops; species Tursiops truncatus. The sequence continues at coordinate 155,789,486 of NC_047035.1, read as the reverse complement.
GTTTCTAGCGAGCATCTTCACGTATGAAAATTGCATGTTAAGAGCTATGACCCTCTCCTAGTGGAGGTGATGAACTCAAATTAACCAAGCTCTGCATTAATTTAAAAATAGGATGTGATGTGCCTCTATACACCCTAAATACTGAGTAACAATTTATCATCAAGTAATATTTGTAAACATACCTCGAAGGGATTTTGTGCACTAATTACTGTAAAGTATTTCTTTCTAAAAGAAGGGATACCAAGTGGGTTTTGGGGTGGATTTGGAGCCTGGGAAATAAAAAAAAAATTTTTCTACCATTGCCAGTAAATATTTAACTTGGTTGCTTCGTTCAATAATGTAACCTAACGCTGCAACCTCCTAGAATTTACGTTGGAAAAATTCCATTTATACAGAGAATGAAGCTGAAATGATACTTAAAAAATCATTAGGCAAAGCACTTAGACCCAGTAAAATCTCCTTTACTAAAAATCACCTTAGAAGTTTCAGGGAGAAGTAGTTAAATTGAATTGGGAGGGAGAATTCTGGTATCACACTTGCTTTTCTGAACCACTGTCTCTCTGATTTGCTCGCACAAAAAGGGGAAAACCAAAGTGGTGTGATTTGAGACCAAGGTTCATAACTTATTACTTTTTGGTTATTACGAAGCTAATGTTTTGAAAACCTTCTACTGACTGTCTTGTCACTAAAACATTATACAATTTTCAATTGCGCTAAGGTGGTGAATTAAACAAATGCTATCTTTTCTGGGGGTGACAGGGTATCAAATGACTTGTGTACATAGGTTAGCACGACAGATGAATGATAAAAAGTTAGAATTATACGCTGAAAACATTAGGGACATCAAATTATTTCTCTTTTACTATTATCAAACCAGGTTTCAATAAAATCATTAACATAGCACTGATTACCAGAGGTTCTTCACTATCACCTACACAAATCATTATGCTATTAAACTAACTCATCCCTGACATTTGAGTCAACAGGGAAGATATCCCGACAGCACAGAGAACTTTATACCAGCATACACTAGATAAAACTGTCCCAGCCCCCAGGAAATCATGTATTCTGATGAAGTAGCTATAGCCCACATCAGTTCATTTCTAGTGAATGGTACCAAGCATCCAAAAGTACTGGGAAGGAAATGGAAAAAAATTGTAAGCTTTGTATTTTCTGTTCTCTATCGACATGAAGCCGCAAATTGGGCATTAAAACATTGACTTTGTTAACCACCATTGACTGTTTAGAAACCATTAGGAGGTTGAATATTACGGCTGTGCAGGGTACATTTTTGTCCTTTCAAAAGAAAAATCTAAGGACTAAATTTGAAAAGAGGCTCCTGGTGAGTAAAAGCGTTTCCTTTTCCATTTGCTCCTCTCGTGCGTGTGTGTGTGTGGAGTTTCCCCCCGTTTTGAAATTGCAGCCCACCCAGTCCTCTTTTCTGCCACTGCGAGCCAGTGGGGTCACTCTGATTTTCTAACCAGGGGACATACGCTCTGAGAGGTCTTTCTGTCAGCGGTAATGCCAGCGTTTCTTGAGGGGCTGGCCAGCTGCTCTGGCTGCTGCAGGGGGGACGGGAGGTGGGGTCAGCACACCCTCCTCAAAAGCCCAAAGTCATTTTTGGCACTAAGAGCCCATCACTAGAACCTTCAGTTGAAAGGACCATTTTCAAGCAATAAAGTGATTTTGGTACAAAAGTAAACCGACTCACCCCAGGTAAAGTTTTAATATTGTGCAGTGCATTCTGGGCCTCAAGTGCAGCTTTTCTTGTATAAAATGTTACGAAACAACAACCTACAGAGAGAAATGAAAAGGTTTTAGAAATTTCTGTGAATGCTTTGCTTCGATATAATGGAGACTGGGGCGAACGAGTCATCTACTTAAAAGGATGCACAATTTAAAAATAAAGTGCACGGGAACAGTAATAACAGCTCAAGCGTTTACACAGCGCCTTTCATCCTAAATCATATTTATTAGCTTCTCCCCACTTTGGGGAGTCAATTCCGAACTGTGCACCAGCTACGGGGAATCCAGCTGCTCAGGAACGAGGGCGGGAGGTGGCAGGTGGGTTGATAGTGGGACTGGCGGTGCACCCACGGCACCCAGCGAAGTGCTTAATCACAAGCAAAATGGCAAAAACTTACATCGACTATCATTTTCTTAAAGAATATCTCTAGAACGTCACCCTTTGAAAACACTTTCTCAACTCTGAGGTTTAGACAGCTGGATGATAAGCTCCCCAGGAGCTGGGATTGTGCTTTATTCTTTTTAACTTCCACCGCAGTACATAAAGCAAAATTCCATACATGAAACACGCAGCGTTTGTTCGCTGAAATGAAAGACTCTATTTTAACCAGTTGAGAAAGTACGCTATGATGCAGTGGGCATATGCTGAAACACGTTTGCAGACTCTGTCCCGTATACTAAATATGGCTGTGGTATGTCAACTGGTAACCTCTTGACTCCTCGTTTCTCAGAGCTGATGGGAGTCCAGGCTGAAGGCCCCTCCAAGAGAGACCGGCATGTACCCTCTTCCCACCCAACTCCCTCCACGAAAGAAAATGGTCTTGAAAACTGTTTACATTCCTTCTGCATTCTAAAGGATGGCTGACCCCTTCTTCAACCTGTATCTAAATACACTGGTTAACATACGTGGTTAGACCAGAGGAAGATACCGGTTAATTATCTATTAATTAGCATATAGTTCCTTAGCACAATCGGGCTTAGAAAAAAGGGAAAAAAACTTTGGAAATTAAAAAAAAAAAAGATGCTGCCTCTGACCTGGGCTGCCTTGGATGAGTTGGGTTGAAAAAAAAAGCAGAGAGATGCAGTCACCCAGATGGTACATATTTCATCCTGGTCCTTATCCTAATGCTTGGAGAGGTGGAGAGAGCCTTGAGAGGTCCTCAAACGCCAAGTACAGCAAGTGGCATGAGAGAAATTCACAGCACTAAGGCGTCAACATTGGCTCTATTCAGGGGAATGACGTAAGTGAGACCAAGAACAGAAGAAACGTGGCACAGCTGGAGAGCAGGAAGTTGGCACCACAAACCGTCAAAGGTTCAAAATCATACACGGGCATCTACTTTTCAAAACGAAACTCATTCGAAGGAAGAAAGTAAAGTACAGTACCATCCATACAACATTCCAAAATGCATACGCTTCCTCCTTATCTGGAAAAAGGAAACTTGGACCCTTGTTGTCAAATACTTGGTTTCACTGGAGTCTACTGAGATTAAATATGTAAGACCTCCACCTCCTGGACAAAGGAGAGTATGATCATAGCTCCTCGGCATTTAAAAAACTCCATGCCTCCAAGGATCAGAAGAAACTCTTAAAGTCTATCATTTGCATGATGGAGGGATACGAAAATTATGAAGTATCTTTAAAGAATCACAGATAGACAGAGTGTTCCTTTTTATATGAGCTTCCCACTTCAGCTATTTGAGTTCTTTGACCAGAGTTCATTTGGCCATACTGCCAGGTGGTAGATTTTTTTCCTGAACTGATCAAACTAATGTGTGATTTCCAGCTTCAATGGCATAACCTAGGCCCAGAAAAGCTATAGGAATTGCTTCAAATCAAGGAATGATTTTAAACAGCAGAGTCAAGTCCCAGCTTCCAGTATCCATCGTAATCACTTTAAGAGGAAGAAAAATTATATTCCCCCAGGCTTGATACAGAAAGAACAGGGAAAGAAAACCATGACGCAAAAGAATATTTAAAAAGAGAATGTCTAACTGAATCACTGCTGTACGGCAGAAATTAATACAACATTGTAAATCAACTCTACTTCAGTAAACTTAAAAAGAAAAGAAAAGAGAAACAGGGAAAGACATCATCTCTGTCTTCCAAAAGCTTCTAACAACCAGACTTTGAGTAAGTTCTCCTTTCTCTCTCCTGGGCTTATGGGGTTGGCTTCTGGGTAAGAAAGCAATGAGGACGCTCCGAACTTCCACTTCAATATCGAAGCTACAAAATCTGATGCTTTCAAGCAGGTAGATTTTGAGGGTGTGATACTTAAAAAATAGAAGATTTCGGATGCAGTAGAAGTCACGAGGCAGTTTGCATGCCTGGAAAGAAGGCAATTAAGGAAGAATGATCTCAGCAGAAGGAAAACAAATGCCAGTCTGGCCACGCTCAGAGCTAAGAAGGAAAAGTTGAGGTCGGCCTAAAAGAACAGTGTAATGACAAGGGGAACGGAAACTGTGAATGACACATGATAAGATAAAAGCAACGAAGAATAAAGATGATGTAAACTGAAGGAATCTTGTTGTTGGGCCACTGTGGACCCAACACACAGCGGTCTCAGGAATAAAGAATCCCTTCCTGCCTTAAACACCCAAACAAAATCCCTACCACTTCCCACGGCCTGAAATTCCACTGGGAAGGTGCAGTTCATTTGCTATTTAAGTATTAAAATGCTACCCTTGAGGAAGGTAATAGGTAACTGTTCCTAGCTATTTACACCTTGAATTTGGCAACTTCAAGTGTTTCCCTCTTGAACAAGGTTCCTAGTGAACAGAAGGTGGTTTCTGTGCTTGTTTTGTTTTGCTTTGAGAAAGGGCAAGTTTGAAGCTGATGTCTGAGCAGCGTGGGATGGGGGTGAAGAGGAGCAAGAATGCAGCGAGGAGTCTTAATGGACAGAAGGGAGATGGAAAGATATTCCAAATCTCCAACTCTTTCCAATTTCATCCAGGGTCCACTCTGCCTATGTAACCGACGAGGTGAAATCAGGGATTTGTCACTACAGATCCTCTTTGAACCATGCATAGCTTTGAACTCTTTTACTCTAGTCCCATCTAAACAAAGACCTTGGAAGAACATGCCCCTCGAAGCTCCAGTTCTAGTTGTAATACACAGAAGAGCATCCTGGACACCACTGGTGATACGCCTAAGCCCTCACTGCTCACCGACCCCCAACCCAAAAGCTCAGCTCCATGCTTGGCGAGCGAACTTGGGACCTTTGAAGGAGGTATCCCACCTCCAGGCGGGCAGAGACCCAAGGCTCAGTGAGTAGAGCTCGGGCTGAATTTCAGCCCCGACTTGTAGCCTCAGCTGGGCACCCTCATGCAATGAACCACTCGCACCAACATGGGGGATCTGGGGGAATCTCACCCCAAGACTTCTTTTGGTTTCACACATTCGGTTCCCGAATGACTCAGTGGAAACTACCTTACTTCCTCTAGACCTGAGTTACTTTAGCTGCATCAGCCCTAAAGCAGTGAATAAAAACCAGGTCTGGGGACTTCCCTGGTGGCGCACTGGTTAAGAATCCGCCTGCCAGTGCAGGGGACACGGGTTGGAGCCCTGGTCCAGGAAGATCCCACATGCCGTGGAGCAACTAAGCCCATGTGCCACAACTACTGAGCCTGCTCTCTAGAGCCCACGAGCCACAACTACTGAGCCCTCGTGCCACAACTACTGAAGCCCGCGTGCCTAGAGCCCGTGCTCTGCAACAAGAGAAGCCACCGCAATGAGAAGCACACACACTGCAATGAAGAGTAGCCCCCGCTCCTACTTGCCTCAACTAGAGAAAGCCTGTGTGCAGCAACAAAGACGCAATGCAGCCAAAAATAAATAAATAAAATAAATTTATTTAAAAAAACACACACAAAAAACCCCCCAGGTCTGCCTACCACTCCCTCCCCCTGAAAAAAAAAAAAAACCTACATGGATATATAACCAAAGGGTTTCATTCAGAATAAATTTTTTTTTTAAACAGTCAAAATTATTCCTGGGCTTCCCTGGTGGCACAGTGGTTGAGAGTCCACCTGCCGATGCAGGGGACACGGGTTCATGCCCCGGTCTGGGAAGATCCCACATGCCGCGGAGCATCTGGGCCCATGAGCCATGGCCGCTGGGCCTGTGCATCTGGAGCCTGTGCTCCGCAACGGGAGAGGCCACAACAGTGAGAGGCCCGCGTACCACAAAAAAAAAAAAAAAAAAAAATTCCTTCCCTTTCTTGGCTAAAAATGTCTTGCACTTCATTCAGCATGCATACTAATTGACTTAATAAAAGTAATGTTTCATTAAGTTATCAGAAAATCTGTGGTAGAAATACTCCCAATTTCAACATTCATCTTAGAGTCAGCCATTTGTGTTTTTCCCCCGATGGGACATGAGTCTGGACACTTCCAGAGTAAGAATGTGTTTCACAGACCCTTGCTTCTATGAGTACTCTCCCAGCTAAACAACCACAGGCTTTTTTAGTAGTCAATCACTTGATATACTCACTTAAAATCTTAGACTTCACACCAGAGGGCCCACATCACAAAGGGGATGGGAACCAGGCAGGAGTGAAAAAAAATAAAAATAAAAATAAAAAATAAATAAAATAAAATCTTAGACTCATTGACTTGCGGAGATCATTTCAACACAGGAAGGGAGAAATATCACTAACGTTTGCCCTGAGATGGTGCTCATCATGGCAAAAGGCCAGGGAGCGACTCTGGATCCTAGAAAACCCGTGGAGGTGCAACAGGAATTTTCTTTCCTGCCTACCCTAACTGGATGGACAGCTGTTAAGGGAACCACCTGGCTTTTAGATTTCCCTGCACCAGCTGTAACTCAGGTCTGAAATTTACCAGATTCGTTTTGCAGGTCAGCTGCAACACCAGATGGCCCAGCAGTCTGATTCGGGGGACAGACCTCCCTCCTCCAACCAGGCTCTGCTTCCAACATCATGGTAAGGTGGGTGGTTAAACGCCGACAACAGCCCCGGGCACTCTTCAATGGTCAGCGGCTGCGCCGTGCACCCGAGGTGACCACCCCTCCGGTGTCAGCATCGCTCCCAGAATCCGCTTTCCCTGCTGCCTGTGGAGTGCAGAGCAAGGCCTGACGCACGTCACAGACGGGAAGCCACCTGCCGGGGGACTCCGGGGATGCGCAGAGCCGAATGCTTCAGCCAGGCTCAGCCCTCCTGCTTTCTGCTCTGTGCGGCTCCACATTTTTCTGCGCTACCCGTCTGACGGAGTCTCATAAGCACTCGCACCTTATAATTCTTGCCACCTTTATCCCCTGGCTCTGGAGTTTCTGCCAACGGCAGCAGCCAGCTTAGGAAAGATAAACATGATGGCCCACGCCCAGGTGACTTCGTGGCATCTCACTTTCCAAGAGTTTCAACAATTCACTGTGTTAATAAGAGCTCTGGATTTCAGAGCCCAAAATAAAAAAATCCATGTGTTGCATGTCTGTTTATCAGGCCCATCCCCTTACTCCCCACCACGGCTCTCTAAATTCACAGGCAGAACAGGTTAGGGGGTAGAACTCAAGAGGTGATTCCAGAACCAAGTATCAGTGTTTCGGGCCCATACGGAGCCTAACATGCCCACTAGTGATGACTCCTGTACTGAACCCCAAGAGATGCTGCAGGGGGTATCACGTGAAAGCCACGGGCCATTACCATCTCCCTGTGAATTCATTTTGCGGCTGACCCCTGGGAAGGCCACTTAAGACAGATCTGTTTGGATGGGAAAGAAGGTCTAGGGAGAAAGGTCCTGGGGTGCGGAGTGCCCACTGTGAAGGCCACCGGTGTGAGGCCTCACTATGGGCATCTCTGGATGGTCAGGAGGCACCCAGGGGACGCTGGGCCCCAAGGGAACGAGTCAGGGGGCCTGGCAGCTTTTGACGGCCCCGATTCCCACAAGCTGGCAAGTTCAGCAATCTGGTTGCCCATGTTCAGCTTGTAAAGCAATGTGTCATCAGGATCATAATCATGTGATATGATTAGACCATCTTGTACCGTAAGTTGAGAATGGTAATTCTCAGAGACGCCAAGAGCTACCTACTCCAAACAGGGTAGTTGGTGTCTGACTGTATTTCCTCACAAATATGTTCTGCGGCCATAAAAAGTTCCCTCAGGTATTCTGCTGGCTTCACACACACACACACACACACACACACACACACACACACACACACACACACACACACACACACACACACACACACACACACACACACACACACACACACACACACACACACACACACACACACACACACACACACACGTAGGGTATTTAAAGCCATCAAGAAGACACTCAACTTTACTGAAAGACTTTAATTTTAAATGATCAAGTAGACTTATCCTAAAAGAAACCATCTGGATTATCACCAATCTTTTCAAACCACAGCTGTTTCTCTTGGAAAAGCCTAACTTGGAAACTCTTGGTAATAATACTCACAGGGGAAAAAAATGCACTACTTATGCAGAGACAACCAGTTTATATCATGGCCTGTCCTGAGTCAAACAGCACTTAATTTGCATTCTTCCGTGTGGAGGGTGGTGTAGACACAGCCCGAGAGAATGGTACCGAGATCAGATTTTAAAATTAGTTCTTCCCTGAAGAAAACTGACACCATACTTGTTCAAGCAACTTCTCTGAGGTTACCAAATTGGGGAGGAAGGAAACTAAGGTTTGATGCTCTGAAGACACCATTTTATGAAAAGACACTTTTAAGTCTTTGGCTCTAAAATATGGACAGCATGGTAGTTTTTTACTCCATCTGTGTGTTTGTTTTAAAGAATCCAGGTATGAAGATGGTAGGTCAGTGACTTGAAAGGTTTGCAATTATTGAAATAGTCACTTGTCCACTGTGGGGTAGAAATTTCAGATCACATGCCAACAATTACACTCTCAATGGCACAGGAAGCCAGGCCTACGTATGGCTGGTCTAGTGGAACATTCCTCACTATTCTCCTGGAGCCACCAGCTCCCTCTCCTTGAAAGGTTGCTCTCATAAACGGGAGAAAGGGCCTTTTGGGGAATGTTCTCGTCCTGACTGTTAATACTTTTTCTGATGAAACTCTTCAGTAATATCTTAATATGGGAAATTGTGGAACGTTTTCTGAAATACAAACAACTAGACAACTTGAGGATAGAGAAGGTGAAAAAATGATTTCCCACAATGCTGTGGCCAAGCTGGTAAAATAAACAGTACTTCAGGTTCAGCGCTTCTGGTGTTGTGTACGTGGATACCTGTCTCCCCAGGTCAACTCTGTCCCTGGGGTATAAAGAGGGGTCCATCCACGTCCTCAAGGTCACTCAACATCTTGTACAAGAAATCTGCATCACTGTCAAAACCTACACAAATAAACATTTGACAACAATCACAGAAAAATCATGTGCTGGTTGAACCCTGTACGTACTTTCTTCAAAAAAAAAAAAGGAATAGCCCCGGCAGAGAGATTCAGTTCAAGCTGTATTTGAATTCAAGACAGCAACAGGGTCACCATGGTGTAAACTGAAAATTCCTTTAAAGGCTGCCTTTGAATTCCAAGGGGCCGTCAGATCAAGAGACCGAGGCCCTGCGAGGCTAAATGACTGAACCTGCTACGGTTTTTTTCTTCCTGTGAATGAAGCTCTCTTTTGTCTACACATTTGCAAGCAAAGCAAGTGCCTCCTTTACACAAGTCCACCTGCAGTTGGGATCTTGGCTTCGTGTCGAGTCGGTTGCACAGTTTAAGTCAAAAGAGGACGGACTTCTCACCGTTGCTTCCCCTTATCATCTGTTTTCTCCCCCAAACTCAGCCACTATGTAGAGAATTTCATGCTTCTTTGAAGGTTGTTGATCTCAGTGGTGCACTCTGCGCTCAAGTGAATCTCCCACATGCTAAGTAAGGTTTTGACTATCAACCATGGGCTTACCCACTGCCAAGACCCTTGACTTTCAGTTTCTACGAGGCAGTTCAAGGTTCAAAAACCCCATGCCAAAATCCCCTGAATTAAATTGTTAAAGTAAACTTAGCACTGACCTTAAAAAGAAAAACAAGTAGCCTTCCAGGGGTCTAGAAGATGACCCTCTAGAGTCTTGAGGAAAAGGACAATGGCAAAATGCCATCCAGGAGGCAAACTGGTCCCCTGGAGAAGCACGGAAGGATCCCTTTCCTCAGCCTAAAGTCCACCCCCCCAAAAGAATTGGCACTGTCGGTTAAAAACCACATCCAGTGCACTGTTATTAACTTGGGGCCTCCATAGTCCTAGGTCATTCTTTATTCTTTCTACTTTGTCCTCAAAACATGGCTTGCTTTAGAGGAATGTAAGATGGGACTTAACACGTGATGCTACTGATGTCACAAGCTGCATTTAAAATTCAGTCCCCTGGAACCCTCCTACACTGTTGGTGGGAATGTCAATCGGTGCACCCACTATGGAAAACAGTATGGAGGTTCCTTAGAAAACTGAGGTTAGAGCTACCATATGATCCTGGGCATACATCTGGAAAAGATGGAAACTCTAATTTGAAAAGATACACGCACCCCAATGTTCACAGCAGCACTGGTTACAATAGCCAAGACACGGAAGCAACCTAAGTGTCCATCAAAGATGAAAGGATAAAGAAGATGTGGTACATATACACACAACGGAATACTATTCAGCCATAAGAAAGAATGAAATTTTGCCATTTGAAGCAACATGGACGGACCTAGAGATTACCATACTGGGTGAAGTCAGACAGAGAAAGACAAATATTACATGATACCATTTATATGTGAAATCTACAAAATAATAGAAGTGAATTTATTTACAAAACAGACACAGATTCACAGACATAGAAAACAAACTGATGGTTACCAGAGGAGAAAGGTGTGGGGAGATATAAATTAGGAGTATGGGACTGACATATACACACTACTATATATAACATAGATAAACAACAAGGACCTACTGTATAGCACAGGGGACTCTATTCAGTATCTTGTAATAACCCATAAGGGAAAAGAATCTGAAAAAGAATCAATCTATCTATCTGCCTATGAACTCTGTCTATCTATCCATCCCATCCGTCCATCACTATCTATCTACCTATCTATCTTTCTATCTATCTGAATCACTTTGCTGTATACCTGAAACTAATACAATACTGTAAATCAACTATACTTCAATAAAAAAAAAATAACATTCAGTCCCCTGGCTGCTGAATACATGTATGTGTTCCCTAGTGTGATTTCCTTATCGTGGCCCCTCTGAACGTGGAGGCTGCCCCAAGGGGGTTGTAATGATATCAACTGAGATATCGAGGAAAAGAATTTTAAAAAGCAGCGAAGCAGAAATTCCTTAAATGGTAAGAACCTGCAAGAAGATGAAACGGTTTTGTTTTGTATCCTTTTTTTTTTTTTTTTTTTTTTTTTGCTTTAAACTCAAAAGTAAGAAAAATAAAATTAGAGGAAGTTAACGTGTCATCTTTCTCTTGGCTTCTATGCCTATTCCATAGAATCGAAGAATTTTACAATTCATTAACTCGAGTCACCCAACTCTCCATCCCCCTCTCATGGCATGTTAGCCAAAAGCCCACAATCACACAAGTAGCTCAGAGCAGAGGCAAAACCAGCCACGTCACTAATGGCTCACAGCCACCTTCAAAGTTAATGCCTATCATAAGAGGGTTTGCCATGAACCACCCCTGATAGGTTCTGCTTTCCTCTGAAGGATCCTCAAGAATGCTTCAACCTCCTCTCATGTCACCGAAAATGTCTTTCTACACCCCAAACCTCTCCTGTTTTAAACTTCTAACAGTCTTCTCTAAGACAAAGCACTTTTTTCCCTCTCTATGTAAAAGTGGGACTTCCAGAGCGAGAATAACAGCTACCCAATACAAATGCCACATCCTGTAGAAATCAACTTTTAATGAAACCGTATCCAATTAGCTTATTTTTATAGAGTTTCATATAATGGGCACCCTGATGTAAAAAGTAATACCATCTGGCCATTACCTAGGAAGCAGACGGAGCCGTCATTCTGCTTTCAGTACCTGAATTATGTGGACACCACTGCTTGGCCCGCCCACTGTAATCCCAAGGGAATCCCCAGGGACTTTCACTGACAAAGCAGGAGCTGTGCTTATGATTTCTGGTTGCCTGGGGCGCAGATCCTACGCTCCTCCAAGAACCCCGACTCATGTCCCCAGCAGGAGGACCCCTAGGCAGTAAATCAGTGCCAACTTTTCAACCAGGGAGAGAGCGCTGATCTCACGGGGCTCCGTGCAACCCCGCACCCTTTCCTGAGACTCCGCACCTGACATGCTGGGACCACAGTCGGTGAATTGGCCACAAGATCAGTCTGCCCTGGTGACTTTTCTTGAAGGAACCATCTCCTGATACTCCCATGGCCCCGTGAAGTGAGGCACGCTCTCCAAATTCTCTGCCAGGCAAACGGAGTTTCTTTCTTTTTTTGACCTAGATTAAATCTACCGCATTTTTAAGCCTTTCGGGAAAGCAACCAGGAGGGATGTGCACGGATCTGTGTGCACTGCAATACTTCCTCACCAATTATTATGTAAATCCCAGCAACTGCAGGACACAGATCGAAAAGATATCAAGGGCAAAATTGCTGGGATCTGCTTTTTCCCTTTTCCCTGGGCCTCTGAAATAAGCCACTTAGGTTAAACCATTTCAGTGTAATAGCTGTAAAAGTATCTGAAGAATTTTAAAGTCACCCCTTTCCCCTGATGAGACAATCACTGCACTTGGCTGTTTCTTAAAGGCTCCCAGTCTGCTCTAAGCATTGGAAGGTGAGTCTACGGTGCCGTGCGTGTTTGCCAAGGAGTCATGGGGACAGAATGTAGAGGGCAAGCAGTCTCCTTTGTTAAGAAATGCAAGGGAATAAGCAAACTGTGGATTTGATTAATTTGTATTTTTAAAATATTAATTCTAGAGTAGGAGGGAGGGCTATATTTTTTCTTTCAAGGTAAGAAGAAAATAGGTTGAACATGACAAGCCAACAAGAAGGCCATACTGGGTGGTCTGCCCTCAGGTCAGTGTGTCTGGCCCCAATTCCTGGGCTGGTCAGTCCCCCACGAGTCTTGGTGGCAGAGAGGGTTCTAGGGAGCATGGCAGCAAAGGCTTCTTCTCCAAGGGTCCAGAGGATTGAGCAAGGCCTCAGGCTGAGTTAATCAAGATACCTTGACATAGATTAAGGAAGGTGTCCCAGGGTTAAATGTGATAGAAGACAGTTCCAATTAAAAAGGATTTAGTTTCAAAAGCACCGAGGGACCTCATTAAAAAGAAGTTTCTAATATAAGGTTATTGTGTAGTATGCGTTCTCTTGGGGACAGGATGGCGTTATAATTAGGAGCCTGGTGGCAATGAGAGTCATTTTCCTGTGATTCTCAATTCAGCACACTGGGCCATGAGATGCTTCCTGGCCAGACCACTCTCTGAAGTCTCAACTTCCCTGTCCTGCTTTGATGGTCGGGCAACTTGTATCTGCCAAGTCCACACGTTCAGACCCCTTATGTCGGCTTGAATAAAATACAGCTCAGCACTTTAGCACCTACCAGTGGTCTCACTGGTATTCCAACTTCTTACGGGCCCGTTCTAGGTGGGGCTGGACTCTTTTATAAGAGGCTTTCAATCCAGACTAGAGCCAAGGTATTTTTTTCCTGTTATGGGGGTGAGCAAAGTCATATCTACTTCCTCATTCTGATCTTTACGGGTCAAAATGAAATGGAGGCAAACTCACTGGCTATAGAAACTGTATGTTGGCTCAAGTAAAGATCTGCCCTTATTTTAGACTTTTCCTGTAGCAGATGGCTCCAGAGAGCTGATATTTATGGGCGTTATAACTGCCTCGTCCACTCCCATGAAAACTAAGGCGTCTTTCATGTGCATGTAGATCGGGGACGGAGATATTTTTACAAATTGCCTGGAACAGCAGAAATCTATCAGAAATGCACTTTTGTAGCCAAGTATAAATTGATGTTCTAGTGATAAAAGGCAAGCATCCTTGGTCCCAGAGTTCTCAGGGCAGAGACTATGACAGGTTTCAAAGTGGCCCTGGATACTTCCTGCCTGCTCTGTTCACAGAGCTCTGCTGAGTGAAGCAGTCGTCCTTTACTAGCACTTCAGACGGACTGGGTGTTGGACACATTTCTGAAACTCTCTGAGCTGCTTTTCCTTACTTTTAAAATGGGGTAACAGCAGCTCTATCCCAGGGTTATTAAACAAGGTAATTTATGAAAATGTATATAGACCACAGATCCTGGTGTATACACTGACGCGCTTAATAAATGTTAGAGGTTACTGCCCACCGTAAATCGGTTACGTTCCTCCATAAAGCCCCTGGCCCACACAGACCCTGTGCAGGTTCCCTACAAGGCAGGCGAGAGACAGTCAGCACTATTCTGATGATTTCACACAAAAAAAGCCCCCGAGGTACAGAAAGGCAGCATTCACATGCCAGCCACAACTTCACGCTGCTCCCTGCTGGCCTCTGGATGGAAGGGAGGCAAGCGAGCCTCTTTTGTAAGTGATGACCATACACCCGGTAACAGGGTTTGGAATTGATTTTGTTGTCTTGCTTTCTGAAGTAATTACTTGGAACTGGCCAAGTCCGCCCATTTGCATGGCCCTTGAGGACCCTGGACATCCATTTACGTGGCCTCTGAACAGTCAATCCATTTTAATGGAATCGTTTTGAGGACTTTCCTTTTCAGAGTACAACAGAATTACCCCCAACTGTACACTTGATGGTACTCCCCCAAGAGGCCAAAATTCCCTAAAACAGTGAGTTATTTGAAATAAACCCTGTGGCTGTCTAATGAGCATACCTGGGTTTCATTACTATAAAACTTTAACCACGGACCTGTCGTTTTCCTGTATTTTACAGCAACCGGGGAGGGGGAAAAGAAAAAAGAGCAGTGATCCTGGGCTCTGCATGAAGAGGTGGGGTTCTAAACGTCAGGATCAGGAGAGGAGAGGAAGGGACATGTGGGGAGGAAGGCTGTGGACAGATTCAGGCATCCCCTGAAAAAAGGGGTTCCCAGCAGCTGGATTTCATTTTGAGAGTTGCCATCACACAATGACAAGACACAAGAAAAAAAAAAAAAAATCACTGCCTGATGATGAACTGCTGTCCCCTACAGTGAACCTGCTATAGCGGTTCAGTTGTTACTTTGTTATCATGCCACCTAAGGACCAGCTGTGAAGGCGGGGAGCCGCTTCTGAAGGTTCCTCGGTCCCCTTCACAAGGCACAACATGAAGCTGGGCTTGTGGGTGCTTTTGAAATACTTATGGATTGACTGTCCTCAGGGCCTTTTCCCATCTGCTCGCCTCACAGCAATACTGTTTTCTTCTAGACTTCATGTGTCATGAGTCTTTCTGATTTGGGCTACTGGTGATGAAGACGGTCCGTGCAATACTCTTGAATCCATTTTCTGAGAAATGATCCTGGTAGAGCCAGTCAACTTCTGACCTGAGGTAGCTGTGGTTTGATGGTTAGGTGAAATAGATTTTGATCCATCCATTTAGTAAGTTAATGTATACACAGTACCAAGCTCAGAATTGGGCACACGGAAAACACGAAGGAACGGTCAGCTTGTTTTCTTCCTTCTCTTGTCTGATATCGTTTTGGGGGTACTGTAAAGGTTTCTTCTATATCTAGAGTGATCCAGAATTTGGAGAGTGGGAGGGGGAATATTAGTCATTATTCTGGGACAACAGATGAAAACCGGGCTGTCGCAGGTAAACCCTACGTGCCTCTTCTCCACCGAGATCTCTCCAAGTCCTGACTCTCCTCCTTTGGGCTTCATCCTTATGGCTTGAAGGTCAGATTTATATTAAAACAAAAATTCCTTGGAAAAAACAACACTGTGATCTATTTTCCAGTGATTTATACTAGAGTATAAATCAATCTCTGACTACAGGCTTTGATAAGAGTATACACAGTGTGAATGTCAGGGTTGGGGCATGAGGTAGTGCCATGGAAAAACTCTGGTGGCTGGGGAAAAAGAAACTTCACTCATGGGCTTCCCTGGTGGTGCAGTGGTTAGGAATCCACCTGCCGATACAGGGGACACGGGTTCAAGCCCTGGTCCGGGAAGATCCCACATGCCGCGGAGCAACTAAGTCCGTGCGCCACAGCTACTGAGCCTGTGCTCTAGAGCCCCCAAGCCACAACTACTGAGCCCATGTGTCACAACTACTGAAGCCTGCGTGCCTAGAGCCTGTGCTCCACAACAAGAGAAGCCACCGCAATGAGAAGCCCTCGCACTGCAAAGACCCAACACAGACAAAAATAAATAAATAACCAAAAACAAACCAAAAACAACTTCACTTGCACTGTAATTTCGACAAGGGCTGGTCGAGATCTGACTGTGATCCAATTTAAATCTTGGACTGGAGAGCGGAACGGAAAGGGGCCTTAGTAATCATCTAGTTTAAGTCCCTATTTCCAGCAAAAGAAACTAAGGCACAGAGAGGAAGTATTTGGATTTGCAAAGCCTGAACCCCAATCTCACTCTTGACAAAGACCTAGAGATGATCATACCAAGTGAAGTAAGACAGACAGAGAAAGACAAATGTCATATATCACTTACATGTGGAATCTAACATATGATACAAATGAACTTATTTACAAAATGGAAACAGACTCCCAGGCATAGACTCACAAACTTATAGTTACCAAAGGGGAAAGGGGGGGGAGGAGGGATAAATTAGGAGTTTGGGATTAACAGATACACACTACTGCATATATAATAAACAGCAAGTAGCTACTGTATGGCACAGGGAACTATATTCAATATCTTGTAGTAACCTATAATGGAAAAGAATCTGAAAGAGTGTGTGTGTGTGTGTGTGTGTGTGTATAACTGCATCACCTTGCTGTACACCTGAAAATAACACAACAGTGTAAATCAACTATACTTTAAAAAAAAAGAACACTGTGCTTCCTCATTGCTCTAAATGTCAACCCAGATAAACAGCAAGGGTGGCTTTCCATTTCTCAGGAAATTAAGTAAGTATTAACTGATGACGGATACAAGAAAAATATAATACACGGTCCCTGCACTTGATGTGTTTGATATTTAGCAGCAGAGTCAACTGCTCATTCGTCAGCAGGTAGACAGAAGACTCATCTTCTTCGCCAGACACTCTCTCCCTCGAAAACTTCAGAGGGAAAAGGTGAAGTATCTGCTTGCTTTCAAGGTTATGGAAAACTCTACACACTGGCTGACCAGCAGCCACTGGGCTTCGCTCAAGAATAACATGCTGTCTACCAGCCTTCCTCACCCTGCACAGACGCTGAAGTAGTATTTGATCTACGAGCTTTCGTTTTCCTCAGTCTCTGCCAGTGACGCTTACTCATCTGCTAAACCTTTTAGAAGAAAGGAGAAAGGAAATAATACCCCGCAGGTTCCCATTCCATCCTCTGATGACTGGATGAAGATGGATTTCCAAGTCTTTAGCCCCTTTTGAACGGAAGGGCTACTGCTCGTCTGGATTTCAGACAAACACACACGATGATTAAGGTAGGGGCATGAAGAGAGGCATGTTGTAAAACACTGTGCAAAGAGCTAAAAGGCTCTAGGCAACAAAGATCATTGGTATGGGTGAAGCCTCTGCTGTACTCGATCGCTCCCTAATTGTGCAGATAACAAATGATAATAATACTGCTTTGTAGTTACAAGAGATGTTCTCCCACCACTAAGGGTCTCGTAGTTAGTTCTCAATTTTATTCTATCATGAGCAGATCAGTAATTAAAGCAATTAAAACAGTGGCCACTGCAAATATCTTTTCATTGACTGTACTGTCCTGGAATACTTTTTACGTTAGTGAGAGGAAGAGCTCCCTTCCTGGATATAACTGTGTTAGACTAATCCTAAAGTCGGTTTCAATTCCCCGAGCACGTCCACTTTGTCGAAAGGGATGTGGTCCACATCACTGCTGGGTAGCGTGGAGAAGGCAGTGCAGGATTCAAATGCACCCTGGAAAGCACCAATGGAATTCCCCACATCTCGTGTCACCCTTCTGGAACATTTGGAAGGCTGGGTGCAGCAGCCTTCCAGCCTTCATTTTTGGACCTAGGTCACTGATAAATAATTCAACCACTATTCACCAAATATATTTATGCTTTTAATTTCCATGATGGTAGGTTTCTACAGGATTCAACATTGTGACAGGAGGGGGAAAAAACTCCGACGAGTTCTTTCCTTGTCAGTCTTAGACAGTGAACTATATGCTAAAGAGCTGTCGTAAATGGATATATTCCAATAGCTGATATAAACCATAAAAATAACTATGTGTCAAAATGACTGGTGAACTTGAACAACTAAGTGACGCAATCGGCTAATTCGAAGAAAAATTCAGGTTTGGACAGGTGTATAAGCATTACACGCGAGCGTCACTGTATAACCTTGTTTATACAGCGAGGCCTGTAGCTGAATCCAAAGACTAGAGGGTGTCAGGAGTTGGGTCTCCTTACAACAGGGCATTCTCAGCCTAAGACTGCAACACATGCACAAAATACCTTTCCACATCCAATTACATCTTAAAACAGTGTTTCTCAAACTTGCCTGAAGATCATCGTTGCTTGTTTATAAATTCCTTGGAACCAACCCAGGGGCCTCCCATGGGATCAGGATTTTCAGGGCCAAAGCCTGGTCATCTGTACAAGTGTCCCCCACGATTCTTATCCTCTGGGGAGCCTGGGAAACACCACCTGTGGCAAAGCCCACCAGCTGCCCACCCAAATCCATTCCTCCCACGGGGCCAGGAACGCAGCAGAGGGCAGGGTGAGGCCACGTGGGCTGGCTTCTTGCCACGTGACCACATACAGTCTAAGGGGACGTGAGTGGAGTGACACGTGCTGCTTCAGGGCCAGGCCTTTTAACAGAGCAGATCTAAGTCTCCCACATTTTCCTTCCTTTCCTTCCGGATGGATGCACATGGCAAACGACCACAGCAGCGGCAGCAACCAACCCAGGGGAAGGCCGAGCCACAAGGTGAAGAAGGCTGGTTCCCTGTGTTGCCACGTGGAGGAAAGCGGCCACCAACCCAGAACACCCAGAAGGGATTCTTGACATGAGCAAGGAGGAAACTTCTGTGTTGGAGTCCTAACGCATTTTTAGGCCTATCTGTTATAGGAGTTGGGCCTCTCCTGATTACTACAACGTCAAACGGTAAAAAAAAAAAAAAAAAAAAAAAAATATATATATATATATATATAAAAATATAGTCGAAACAAGGACAATGTTATGAGTGCTCTTCGACCCACACCTTCAGCACATTGTTGGCGTCCTGCCCAAAGCAGCTGTGCTAAAAACACACCAGAAGGATCGAAGTGAGTGTGCTTTAGAATTTGGTTCCAGAAAATCAGAAGTCGGTGGACAGCTACAGAGAAATCAGGTGGATAAAGTGAGTGGTGCGTTTAAACTGGATTTAATGGCTTTGTGGTGAGAATACTTTTTTTTTTTTTTTTAAACAAAACCACTCGGCAAAATTGACTAGATTCACAGGAGGACGTAATCTTGACAGGAGAGTCTAATGCATTTCAATCCGCATCGCTAAATGATTCCTAATTTCATCTGCTTGTTGGTGAGATTTAGTCCACGAACACAAGTTAATTTTTTGTCTCCTCTTTCAATCTTTTCTCTCTTCTTTTTGTTACCACTTCTCAAAGCGCTGATTCAGCAATTCAGGTTTATCCCCCCCACCCCTTCCCTCTACCGCTTCTCCAACCTATTAGCATCTCAAGTGGGTCTGGGGACCAGGCAGGGCCTGCTGTGCAGGTGGGTACAGAAATCTGACCTGGAGAGGTCTCAAGGGGTTTGGACCAAGTTGGCAGAGGAAGGAGGCCATCTCCTGTACCATTTTCCTGGGTTGAGTTATGGGTGTCTCCAAGTCCTTTTGGTGCCTAGGTAGATCTGCAATTGATTTAAATCCCTCCAAAAAAATTCACAAAAATAAGCACGTGCCCACATGAAACCGAATATATGCGATATCAACGTGTAGCCTACGAAAATCTAGGGAACAGGTATTTTAAAAATTTAATAAATTCACCTCTTTTCTTTATCCCTGTTGGTTGAGAGTTCATGTGAATCTAAAGAAGTATACAGAATACTAAGCATCTTTGCGCTAAGAAGATGCTTTGAGTTTTTTAGCATTGTGATAGAGGGACAAAGAAAAATTAGTACTTCGAACGGAGGTGAAGGTGAGGTTGGACATGAGAGATACCTACACGGAAACACGGTTCCTGATCAGTTTGTAGGCAGCATGGAAATCATATAGGCTAACGGGTTCTTGCAAACTACTTCTAAAGCTTCTAGCGTGGCCCCAAAGAATTCATTTACTCCACCCACCCCCCAAACCTCTCACAGGACCGCCAAGGCAATAGCTGGAAAGTCTGGGTGCGTTTGAACATCATTCACTGTCTCCAACCACAACTAGAAATCTGGAAGGTCCCTCAAAAGCTGTCCCTGGAAGATCTGCCCTAAAATATATTCTCTGGAATGCACCTTCCGTGACCCAGTTTCGCGACATGGATGTCAGGGTGTCTCTGGGCGCTGACTGTGCTGGAAAGCTCCCAGGTGGGAAATGCAGGCCATCCAATCAGGGCACATCTAGGTTATGTGGAGCCTGAAGACGCTGACTGGTTTCATTTCATCAGACTTCATCATACCCCTTGCTCTATGTTAAGCCTTCCTCAGTACTGCTTTAGGGAAGCTATGCAGAGATGGTAGGGAGAGTTAAAAAAAAAAAATTCTAAATTTCCAGCCGTCAAGCCTAACTTCTTGCCTGTCAGCAGCTTTTGAAATATTGATGGCGTTTTTCCCCTCCTAACAGACAAGCTGAGTGGAGTCTGGAGAGCCTGCACTTAACTGTGACTAGAAATAGACTCTGCGTAATTAAATATATTTTTCAAAAGAAGGCGTACTCACACCGGAGGGGAGCCACACCCATCGATCCACCTCTCCAGGCCCGATCTGTCTAGTGCAGACTCTGGACAGTGCAGTAATACACGGGCTTGTGCTACGTGCAAGCCTGACGTCTACTTCTGACGCATCTAGCCGGGTAGCAATACAATGTGGGGCCCATGTTCAAGTAACAACAGAAGAGTGTTTGTCTGGAGGGACAGGAGTCTGTTTGGGAGTGATTTAACTATATATTCAAGAGGGAAAGAAGAAGCCAAGAGGTGATGAGCAACTGAATCAGGAAGAGTAAATCGTCACAGAAGCAAACAGGAAGCATCTTGCACTGTCTTCTTAACCAAATGGCTTCTCACTGTCCCCAGTTCAAGAGGTTGGAGCCAGAGAGACAATATTCTCGGGTTCTAAGAAAACTAACATTTCTTCCTTGATAATCTCTCACCTTTAAAAAAAAAAACAACAACCATACGACCATACATGATACCTCACCCACCTCTACAAACCCCTATCCATGAGGCACCCCTCCTTACCCAACAGAGAAACTGTTCTTGGGCCACGAGATGAGAAGCGCCCCAAATACAATTAATTCATTGTATTCCTTTTTCTCATGAACTGAAAAACTTACATTCTACTTTCAGTTCAAAGACAGGTTGTGTAATCTCATCGGCAGACAGTTACATAAAAGATTTTATTCCGAGTTTTGAGTCTTCCTCGAAACATCAATAAGTTGTCCATGGATTTTTGCAAACGTCTTTGTAAACAGAGTTATTATCCCTACAGACTACATAGCTTATGAAAAAAAAAATCTATGATGCTTTTCCTTCAGGTGAGCTTTGCAGAAAATGCTAGGTCTGAAGCTGACCAAATAACCTTTCCCTTTCAGGTCTTCTTCAATACATGGTGATGAAAGGAGAATGCTAAAAAGGGGACACCGGTCTGGAATTTTTTTTTTTTTTTTTTCCAAATCCTCCTGACTTTAGATATCTTTTGACTGCTTTTAGGACAAAAGAAAACTCTAAGAATCAGTATCCTTATTTCCAAGGAGCCTACCTACATCCAGATGAGTGAATGAAAGTCTAGTCTAATCAAGTTTATCTGAAAACAAAAGGTCAAAGGTAGAAAAAGCCACTGACAATAGATTAAGTGTTCTGTCTCCCAGGCCTTGCCCTAAGCTTTCAAGCTCCCAGGAGGTCTGACCATCACAACCCATGTTTTCCCTCTAAGAAGATAACAAAATAGAACCATCCAATTTGGAAAAGGACTTGGTGAATGCAGTTTTTATCAGTGGCTGCATTCGGCTCCCATGTTTTAACTACAGCAGAATAATTATTTTGGAGATTGTACACTGCTGAGCGGAATAAGCTGTAACACTGAGAGATAACTGACTGATTACACAACCATCTTTTAAACGTCTCATCAGTCTTAGAACAGCAGATAAAACTATTTCATGTGTACCAGCGGGCTCCAGATTAACCCTGCAGAGTTCAAAACTGTGGAATCAAATAACAGCTGACTCCAATTTAAAGCGCTAAATCACTGGCGAGTGGTGACATAGTTCTACGGGGTCTGGTTACCAGGTGACAGTTACTGTACATTTTAATCCAGCTTGTGTATAAAAAAAAAAAAAAGGAGTATTTTGCAACCGCCTCAAAGCTGCCACAACAATACATTTTTAATGGAGTAATAACAACAAAACCTAAAGAAATAGCCTTAATAAAACTGTCAGCATCAAAAAGATACAGAAGATTCCTCGTAAAGGCATGAATTAAAATCCGCAGTAAAATATCTACCCGTAAAGCAGGCAGGAACAGATTTTGTGCACATGCACCTAAGCGTCAGACTCCCACTTGGGAATAAAGCTTTAAGAGTTGCCCCCCGCCACCGTGCCACTGACCATGTCAGTCAAACAGAAGCAAGATTCTATTCAGCACATTGAGTATGACAGTCCAAAGGCCAGTCTGTGTTCCTTCCACCTTGCATTGTTTAAAAGAAAAGTGGCTCTTTGAGAGACGGCCGATCAATGCTACTACTGCCTTCCTTGGAGGTATCATGCAACCTGGACGCCAAGCTGGATTCTGGAGAATACAGAGAGTGATTTTTGTTTTCTCTTTTCCCTGTGACACCTGATAAGGGCCGCTTTGCTACCCCAGTATCTGTTCATTTCATGGGAACCAGGACTTGAGATGACAATGGATGCCTCCGAAACCACAAAGCCTTTTTGACGCAGGAGAAAAGAGGTGTCCCACGTGGCGATGGGAGGCCCCTGGATGAAGCCGTCTGCCTGGTCGAACAGCAGGACCACTGGCCTGAGTCCAAGGCGGTGGCCTTCGTCCCCCGTCTCCCAGCTGGGCAAGTCCCTGACCACCTCCAATCACAGATTCCCGTTTGGTGTACCATCAAGACGCCAGCCCCACCGTGTGTACTCTCAGGGCCGTGACGGGGGGACAAATGCGACGATGATGTGGAAACGGGGCCTCTGAAGATGGAAGTTATTATCAAACAGGGTGTCTAAACTTGCTTGTTTATAAACCTGGATTGGCGGCTGCAGAAGCTGAGCAGCTCTTGGGAAATCGCTCTCCATCCCTTCTTGTCCTCGACAAGGAGGCCAACCACACTCGCGGGCTCTGTAGGGTCGCCATGGGATGACGGGTCCAAATGACACCTTTATGGGTGTATATGATCACACACTGCTAACCAAGAGAAACAGCCCACTTATGGATTCGAACCATATGGAAACGGAAAGGATAAAGCCATTTTCGAGGGGCTAATGCTTTTCCCCAAGGTGCGGGTGCCCCACAGACGTGGACAGAGCAGGTTTACACGAAAACTCTAAACTGTCGCATTGAAGGAAGGGCATTAATAGCCGTGGACAACGTCTGCGCATGAAGACATTCGAGAAGCCATCATGTTTTCAACGCAGGTTAACAATAAGGCTATTTTTCCACCCACTCTTTGGCACAGCTGTACTGTTCTTGGCCTCAAGTCGGAGGCGATGTGAAACACAGATTCAGAAGATAAGTGATATACGGTTACCAGTGCCAGTTCATGTAAAATACCACTGGATTGGAAACATGCTGTTTATCGCCTTAGCACCCCAACTCTGCATTTGCTAAAAAGCGGAGAAAAAAGGAGCCGCGATTGCTAAGGCCTGCCAGCTGAGCTTGGTTTGGAGTACCTAGGTAATGGTGAGTTAACTTGTGTCCTAATTCCAAGCTGACGCCAGCCAAAACTTTAAACAGGCTTCAGCTCCCATCCTGTTTTCCCCGATGACACTGCTTTCCGTGTGCTTTGCTATTGGCCTGGATGGGTGTGGCAGAAGCAGAACCAAGTCTGATGATCAGGAAAAAGGAAGGGATAAAAAGAAATGACACTTAAGCATGGCTATCAAGCCTTGTGACCCGATGCAGAAAAAGCACAGAAGCGGGGGTCAGGCAATGCCGGAATTTCACTGGTCGCTGTGCAGAATTGCCTATTTACTGCACACGAAATCTCTCGGTGCCCGGTGTGTTTCTGCTCTCCCCGGTGCAGAAAAAAGGAGGCAAATAGCAGTTAACACTCTTAGCGAGCACTACGGGGATATTCTAGGAAAAGGACAGTCAAAGTGCCAAGTGTGACATTACTCGGTTGTAATAGAGAGAGAGATATTATTACACCTAGAGGTGTGATAGGAGGTGACTTTAAGTTCAGACTGGAACACTGACAATAAATATCATAGATTTCTATGGCTTCCAAAAGGGCACTTCAAAAGCTCCTTCTGAACTGTGCAGGGAAAGGCACTATTGTCCCCCTTATATCCAGATGAGACACATGGCACAGCACGCCTAAAGGTGACCCACTGAAAATGATAACTCAGGGCAGAGGCCACTGAGATCAAAGCTCCCCTCCATTCCTTCTTGAGATTATGACTCATCCAGCAAAGAGCCATCAGTATTTTTGTAACCCGTACGGCACCATAAGAAATGATGGTGTATTGTTTGCTGTGAAACAGACAGCAAATAAAAACTGAGTTGAACTCCTCCATGGTAAATAATACCTATGGGTGTCTGCAACCAATGTCACTTTCTTCGGGGTTCAGAAACTGCTGTCTGACTCAGTGAGTTATCTATTAAGACTCAACAATATATCCCTAGTAAAACAGCATAATATATTACGGTGTCGTTGATCTTTGCTAATAATTACAAAAGGCGGGGGGGGGGGGGGGGTTAGGAAGAGTTTAATTTCAAGGATCCAGGCAGTTTCTCTGAACACAGCTTGCTTTACTTTCCTTCCTACCTGTCCACGATCAGTTTTTTAGATCCTGAATGTCTCAGGATGCCCTTTGCAGGAAAAGACCTTGACGATTCTCAAGAGCTAGATGAATGCAAAGGTGGAGACGTATTTGGGTTACTGGGCAAAGGAAGGCTGATTTTCTTATTTCAAAATTTTCCATTTTGAGATGCAAGAGGAAAGAGATATGGGAACATATGTGTAACTGATTCACTCTTATAAAGCAGAAACTAACACACCATTGTAAAGCAATTATACTCCAATAAAGATGCTAAAAATTTTTTTTCAATTTTCTCATGCTTTCACTTCAAAATGAAAACTCCATTTAAAAATCCTTACTTTTTAAAGCTCAGAGTAAAACCACGTGAAAATTTCTAAGACAGGAAAAGCACCAAAATGAGAGTCTTAAGATGAGTCCAGTCCCCGAAGGTCCACATTTCTAGCTATGTGACCGTTATTTCAACAGTAAATCTCAGTTTTCTCATCTGCAAAATGAGGATGACTAGATACCTCACAGCCTCCTTCCCAGGATCATACTGGGAATTAATACTTTATAAATCTGTAACGGTAAAGCCCCACAGAAGCACATGCGTTACAGCATTTTTTTGGAAAAGTGATTCCCTCAACGAAGTAATACAAACACACGTGATATCAAACAGTGCCTCAAAAGATCATATTCTTTCTGTTAAACCTGCATTTTTTCCCCTCACGGCACAAACCGTATTAGACCCTCAGAAGGTGTTATCTTTTCTGCTAAAAGTTCACCATTAGGGGGGTTTGATCCACACGCCCACCCCGGTCCTGGAGTGGAACAAACAGGAATGCTTTGCTGAAGGGGGCACCAGGCCCAAGCAGAACCAGTGAGGCACTAGCCCGAACACAGACCCTAACGTTAATTCAATTATACCCCAGTGTCGAAAACCTTCTTTAGTTAATGCAGTTTGTGGTGAAATTTTCTTCTGCACTCATTTAAATATAATTACGGCACTTATCTTGCCACTGTGAAACCTTCCAGTTGTTCTTTTCACATTCACAGAAACCTGTGACCTCCTGCAGACCCTTCCTTGAAAGATTTCGAGGCTGAAGTTAACTGCCATGTCCATCAAAACCATTTTTTCCCTTACCCTTATGTTTGACACCTGTCTCCCTGAAGGAGCCTCAGGGGGTTCCAACTGGGAAGCACGAGTGCTTCCTGGAATCCCAAGCGTGGAGACGCCTTTCCCAGTCCACTGTAAGACCACGGTCTCCCAGGGAAGGGCTATTATGATATTCCACAGAAAAGTCACTGCAAGCGCGGTGAGAGGCTCAAAATTTGGGGGTGTTTGTGTTTAGGGCAGTGAAACACCTAATTCTCACTCAAAAATGGTCTGCACTGGGTGCTGGAAGCAACGTTAAGAAACACAAAACCAAAGCAGGTCACGAATGATCACAGTATCTTTACATCGGTTGGGTCAAAATTCTTAGTCACCTTTCCAAAATAACAGGGCTCACCTGTCAGGGTATAGAAGACTGTCATGGGGGTGTTTGGACGGGGGTAGAGAGGTTCAAGAGCAGAGTGGTTGGTTTCCATGGAATCCCGGCTCCCCCAACATCTAGTCTGTGGGCATCAGCAGGTGACACAGCCGCCCCTCCAACGGTCAGCCCGCCGCAGAAGGTGGCAGGGCCGGGCAGGACCGCGGGGATGGGGACGACACCTTCCGCCCCTGGGCTCCTCAGCGTGGGAGAAGTGGCTCACTGGGCAGCGACACCAGCTGGGGCCCTACATCACTGCTAGAATAACCCAGCCGTGTGGCTGGTCTTCCTAACTACCTGCATCTCACCTCCAACCCTGCCGGGACTAAGGGGTCCTCATTCAGGGGGTGGCTCTTCCTCAGTGCCTGGAGCTGGGCATTTGGGGGTTGTGCTGGAGCCCCACGTAAACCATGATCAACGCCCTACTCAGTGTGAGTGAGTTTCTGACAAGATCACAGCCCAAGGGGGCACAGCTGTACACTCGGGACAGCCGGTCCTTACAGGCGACGGACGAGCTTACACGAAGGCACGTGGGGCCGGAGAGGAGCCGACGACAATCCCTCACTACTAACTGGCTCTTCTGGGCAAACAGTACAACCCGTCAAGTGACGATGACTCTGCTCCCCCCCCAGGAAAATTCCCCGGATTGTCGCTTTTGCGAGAGATTGAAGAGACACAGAACCAGGACATCTGCATGTGAGGGGAGGGCGGGAGAATAACATAAACCAGAGAAATAGAAAGAGAGCCCCCTTCCTCTTTTACTGGAGATTTATTTCTCTATATTCAGACTTTGGATAATTGCTTTGATCAGACGTCTAAACACTAACGAAACATCAGATAACTATTTTTTATTTACAAAAGAAGCCAAGTCTGATGATTTGGGAACGATCTAAGCTTTGAAAATGAGGGTGCTTGGGGGTATATACCCAGGGGAGTCCACACTGAAATGAAAAACAAGGGGAGGCAGAGTGTTACCCCGAGCTCTTACTTCCTCCAGACGTTTGGTGACTTGAGATTGTGAGGTGCTGTCCCTGTTCTGTGCCCCCTGACGGGTCAGAGACCGCCAGCTGGGAGCTGTTCCCATGGAGAGTCCTGGTCCAGAGGACTTCGCCTTTTCCAAAGCCACTACCCTTGCCCCCTTCACTCTCCAAGCCTGTACCAGGGCAGGAATTTCAAAGTAAGAAGACATTCATTAGAATGCTGAAAAGGGAAGAACAAGACAAACATTTGTGAGTGCCCATTATGTTACAGGCTGGGCCAGGCACTTTCTAAATACTTTAGGCCCCATTTATAGATAAGAAAACAGGTTCAGAGAGGGCAAGCCGCTTACCTAACCTCACACAGCTAGTAAGTATTCGAACTGGAATTTAAACCCAGATTTACCCGTGATCCTTCCATAAACATGACCAGGACCTCCAATGGATATTTTTTTTCTTTTAGATTGTGGCAAAATATATGAAACTGAAACTTTACCATTTGAACCATTTTTAAGTATATGGTTGTGACATTAAGTACATTCACAATGCTGTGTAAACAGCACCACCATCCACCTCCAGCACTTTTCCATCCTTCCAAAATGAGACTCTGCACCCACAAAACAACTCCCCATTCTCCCTTCCCCCAGCTTTTGGCAACTTCCACCCCACTTTCTGTCTCTATGAATCTGACTACTCTTAAGTGCCTCGTAAAAGTAAAATCATTTCAGTGGATTTTTATAAAAAGAGAAAACCCAGGGCGTCAGAATTTAATTTTGTGCTTTCTCTTTCCTTGAATGCTTACAGTATTTCAGACAGATTCTGGAAGACAAAAGCTCTCTGTACCACAGCCAGGGTCCAGTCTACTTTGTGGAATTTTTTTTTAAAAGACTAATTCTCTGGGGAGGACCTCCCATTGGGAGTTACTGCTGTGATTAAACAGCTATTTCTTGAACCAGGTACAGTACTGGCTTGTGGGAAGACAAAGATAGTGATATAAAAATCCCTGGCTTCAGAGTCCTTCTTTCAAAGGGACAAGGGCACCTCTTGTTTGTAGGCCGACACACAGAGAAGGAAGAGGTTATATCAGCTAAGTTAAGAGTGGATTGAAGCATTCGGTAGACATTCAATCTCCCCAGTTATTTTTACCTAAGATATTCTTTATCATCGGGTTAAAATTTCATCCACCTCTGTTCAGTGTTCATCCCCAAGATTCCCCATAAACGTGTGTTTAACGGACATTTACAGATCGCTTTAAAATGCACACATTGTATTATTTCTAAGAGCACCTGTAGGAGACAGGAATCTTTTCCTCAAGGGATTTATAGACAGAGGAGATGAGACATGTATGTAAATAAGCTACTACAAATTAGAAGGTGATAGGTTGAATAAAAGAGGCACAAATAAGTCTTTATAGGAGTTTGGAGAAAGAAGAGATTATTTTCAACCTGGAAATCTGATAAAACTTTGTAGGAAATGGCAGGTCTGGAAGGCAGGTGGGCTGTTGTGAGAAGGACAGGGAGTACAGGGATTCCACCCTATAAAGAACAGATCTGTAGGAATGGAAATTATGAAAGGAAATAGAAAAAACACAGAATGGTTTACATAAGACATGAAAAATATGGCCAAGGAATCTGGGCTTTATTTACTAGGCTACATGGTGCTGTTAAATGTTCATGTACCACAATCAGTATCGGGACTTCTCTGGATACAAAGGAAGGCATTTTGAGAAACGAATCAGGGATAAAAAATATAATCCAGAGGAGGAGACCTCTGCTTCTGGTCTAGATGGTGACTTTCCATGCTGAAAAGAGCTAACGTCCCTAAAGGGTTTCCAGGCTATGTTACAGGGAGAGGAAAGCCAGGTAGAACGTGGTAGACATCCTGAACTGATTTAAGCTGAGAGTCCGGGGGAGGCAAGTCAGTTAGAACTCACAAGGAAGTGTAATGGAGAGGAAGGAGCTACACAGAGAGAACCCCCAATATCTGCAGAGGGTCCCTGGAGTATTCAGTATAGTACTGATCAGTCTACGTGGGAAAAGAAACCAGCAAAGACCAGAAATGGAAAAACCATCCAAAATGATTAAAAGCTAAGAACAGTGCTGTTCCCAACAGCCAGACTAGAAAAACTCCTAATTCATGGCACACTGGGTAGAGAAATCAGGAAAGCCTTACCTTCGAAGTAGGAAATAATTAGCTCTAGGCTGGGTATTGTTTCAGACCTGCCTAATACATCAAAAGAGCAAAACTCAAAAGGATCACATTGCTTTCAACTAACTTAACTGCACTGCAGAACAAAGCTCAAAGATGTTAAAGGAATGCGAAAATATCCAGCATCCAACAAGATGAATTTCATAACGTTTGAGTATCTTGGTACTTAAAGATTTCCAGGCATGCAAAGAATAAGGAAAACACAGTCTGTAGTGAGAAAAATCAACTAATTTAAACCAACCTAGGGACTTCTCTGGTGGTACAGTGGATAAGACTCCATGCTCCCAACGCAGGGAGCCAGGGTTCAATCCCTGGTCAGGGAACTAGATCCCACATGCATGCTGCAACTAAGAGTTCGCATGCTACAACTAAGGGGCCCGCCTGCCACAACTAAGACCCGGTACAACCAAATAAATAGATAAATATATAAAAAAATAATAAACCAGCCTAGAACTCCTACAGATGTTAGGTTTAGCAGACAAGGTCAATAAAAAAGACATGAAAAATAGTTATTATCCCTGTATTTGGTATGTTCCAAAAGGTAAGTAAAGATTTGAAAGGTATAAAGAAGACCCAAAATGGACTTACAGAGATTAAAAAACTATAATGTCCGAGATGAGAGAGACTGGATGGGATTAATGGCTGATTAAACACTGTAGAAGAAAAGATTAGTGAGTGAACTGTGTTTCAAAGTGAAACATGGCAAGAAGCAAGAATTTTAAAAGAAGAAGAAAGGCACATTAGTGTGCTACTGGACAACTTCACGTGGCCAAATACGTGAGTAACTGAAGTCCCCAAAGGAGAGGAGAGAAAAAGGGGACAGAGAAATATCTGAACAAAGGAAGAGCTGGAAAAGTTCCAATTTCAATGAAAACTTATAGTTCACAAATCCAAGAAGCTCAATGAAGCCCAAGCGCAAGACATATGAAGAAAACGAAATCAAGACACTTTATGATCAAGTTGCTCAAAACCAGTAACGAAGAGACGATCTTAAAAGCAGACTGAGGGAAAAAGACTCACATATGGAGAAACAAAGGTAGTAAAGATGATGTCAAATTTCTTATCAGGAAAAATACAAGTTGAGAAGACAGTGGATCTTTAAAATAATGAAAGAAATGAACTCATAGCTACAGAGAACAGATTGGTGGTTGATAGAGACGGGGGCTGGAGGGTGGGTGAAACTGGTGAAGGGGGTCAAAGGTAAACTTCCAGTCGTAAGTTCTGGGGACGTAATGTAGAGCCTGGTGGCTATACTTAGTCAATACTGTATTGCATACTTGAAAGTTTCTAAAAGTAAATCTTAAAAGCTCTCATTACAAGAAAAAAAACTATAATAACTATACAAAATGATGTGTGTTAATTAAACTTATTGTGGTAATCGTTTTGTAATGTATACATATTTCAAATCACCATGTACTACACCTAAAACTAATACAACGTTATATGTCAATTAAATCTCAATAGAGCTGGAAAACATAATTAAAAAAAATACTGAAAGACAAAAAAATCTGTCTACATGGAATTCTATATCCCGTGATAATATATTTCAAGAACAAGGGCAAAATAAATGCTTTTAGACATATAACAGATGACCTACCTTATAAGAAATGTTAATGAAGTCTTTCATCAGAAGGAAAATGTTACCAGAAGAAAACAGGGGTCTACACAAAGGAATGGAAAACACCAGAAACAGTAACTACATGGGTAAATATGTATGATTTTTTTTATTATTACTTAAATCTCTTTAAAAGAAATTGGACCACCTAAACAAAAATTATAACTATGTATTGTGGGCTTTACCACATATGTAAAACCAAAATTATGACAACGATAGCATAAAGTGTGGGAGGGGAAAAAAATGGATGCATACTACCGTAAGATTCTCAAATTATATGTGAAGTTCTACACTATCATTTGAAGGTAAATTGTAATAAGGTAAAGATATATACTATAAACCCTAAGACAACCCCTAAAATACCAAAACAGAATTTGATAGTTAATAAGCCAATAAAAGAGATAAAACAGAATAATCTTAAGAGGCAGAAAAAGAGAAAAAAGAACAGATGAGAGAAATAAAAAGTAAACAGTGAAATGACAGATTTACACTCAACTTTATCAACAATCATATTAAATATTAATTATGTAAACACTTCTATTAAAAGGTAGAACTTGTCACAGTAATTAAAAAAGAAGTAAGACCCAACTGTCTGCTATCTATAAGAAATGCACTTTAGATTATACAAACACAGATAGGTTAAAAGTGAAAGAATGGAAAAAGATACACTTTATAACACTAGTTAAAAGAAAACTTGACTGGCTTTATTAACATCAGTCAAAATAGATTCAGAGCAAAGGATAATACCAGAAATAAAGATCATTTCAAAATAATAAGTCAATTCATCCAGAGGACATAAAAATTCAAAACATTTATGCACCAAATAACAGAATTGCAAAATTCATGAAGCAAAAACTGACAGAATTGCAAGGAGAAGTAGAAAACTCCACCATAATATTTGGAGATTTCAATAGCCTGACTGACAGTATACACAGAAAATCAGTAAGGGTACTTCTGCACAACACCATCAACCAAACTGACATTTGTAGAACACTCGGTCCAAGAACAACGTTAGACATATTCTTTTCAAGTGCACATGGAATATTCACCAAGATAGGCCATATTATGGGGCAAACAAGTCTCAATAAATTTGTAAGTCTGCAAGCCATTCAAGGTATGTTATGTTCCTTAACCAAAATAAAATTAAATTAGAAATCAATAATAGAATAATCTCTGTAAAATTCTCGGATATTTAGAAACCATATAACACACTTTGAATAACCACGGGTCAAAGAAGAAATCTAAAGAAATCAGAAAGTATTTTGAATGGAATGAAAATGAAACCACAACATATCAAAACTTGTGGGATGTAGGTAAGGCAGTGCTTAGGTTAACTGTATACCAGTAAATATGCTCATTAGAAAAGAAAGATTTCAAATCAATGACCTCAGCTTCCACCTTTAAAAACTAGAAAAATGAGAGCAAATTAAACCCAAAGTAGGTAATAGAAGAAAATAGAAATCAGTGAAAATCAATAAGATAGAGAAAACAAAAGCAACGAAGAAAATCAATAAAACCAAAGCTACTTCTTGGAGCAGACAAATAAAACTGAGACACTTTCAAGGCATATGAAGAAAAAAGAGAGATAAAGCACAAATTATTAATATCAGAAATGAGAGCGATGACATCACTATAGTCTACAGACAGTAAAAGGATAAAGTAATATTATACACAGCTTTGTGCAAATAAATTTGACAACTTAGATGAAACAGACATTCTCTAAAGGAGAGAAACTCAAGAATATACAACCTAAATAGACCTGTAGATACATTTATATGTAATATATATATATATATATTTAGTACATACAGGTTTATACATACTAAGGAAAATGAATTTGTGCTTAAAAACCTTCTTTTTCTCACCAAAAAAACTTGAGCTCCAGATGACTTAGGTGATGGATTCTACCAAACACTTAAGAAAATAATAACACAACTTAACAAACATTTCCAGGAAATTGAAGAGGGGGGAATACTTTCTAACTCACTCATGAGGTCAGGATTACATTAAACCAAAATCAGCTAAAGAAATTAGAAGAAAACTATGAAACAATCTTCCTTCTGAATACAGTTGTACACATTCTGAATAAAATTTGAGCAAACAGAATCCAGTGAACACAAGGATTGTACCTTATGATAAAGTTGAGTTTATCTCCTAGCAATGCAAGGCTGGTTTAACACTGAAAATCAACCAATGTGATTCACAATACTTACAAACTAAAAAAGAAAATCATATGATCACCTCAACAGATGTGGAAAAAGCAACTGACAAAGCCCAACATCCATTCTCCATAATCATTTTCAGCAAAACAGGAAGAGAAGGGAATGTTCTCAACTTGATAAAGGGCATCTATGAAAAACCTACAGCTTACACCATACTTAATGGTAAAAGATAGAATGATTTTCTTCTAAGATCAACAGCACGATGGTGATGTCCACTCTCACTACTTCTATTCAACTCTGACCTGGAGATTTTAGCCAGAGCAAGCAGGCAAGAAAAAAAAAAAAGTGCCTACATTAGAAAGGAAGTAAACTATCGCTTTTTTTGTGACTGTGAGTTAGGTTTTCCTTGATATAAAACCAAGAGCACAATCAGTAAAAGAACAAATTAATAACACTTCACCAAAATGAAAAACTTTGGCTCTTAAAAAGATACTATTAAGAGAATGAAAAGACATGACACAGACTGGCAGCAAATATGCACAAAACATTGATCTGATAAAAGGACTTGTAGTCTCAAAACTCAACAGTAAGGAAACAGCCCAATTCAAGATTGGGAAAAGATTCAAACAGTTCAAAGAAGATATACAGGTGTCAAATAAGCTCATAAAAATATGCTTAGCATCTTTAGTTATATGAAAATTAAAACCACAATGACATACATCATTACACCTATTAGAATGGTTAAAATTAGATACAGTGATTATACCAAGTGTTGGCGAGGATGTGGAGGAACTGAAACTCCTACACTGCCGGTGGGATTGTAAAATGGTACAACTGCTGTAGAAAACACTTCGGCAGTTTCTTAAAAAGTTAAATATACTCCTACCATTAGCTTCAGCCACTCCACTCCTAGATGTTTAGCCAGGAGAAACAAAAGCATACAAACACTTGTAACATGCATGTTCGTAACAGCTTCATTTGTTAATCATCAAAAACTGGAAACCACCCAAACGCCCATGAACAGGAGAACTGAAACACTGCAGTATATTCGTTCAAAGGAATGCTACTTAGCAATTAACAGGAGTGCATTACTGATGTAAGTGAACTGCTGATATTAAATCTTGATATCATTATGCAGAGTGAAAGAAGCCAGTCCTGCCCCCCCCCCCAAAAAAAAGGCACACGCTGTATGACTGCAATTACATAAGACTGTAGGAAATGGAAAGTTACAGTGACAGAAGGCAGATCAGTGGTGGAGGGCAGGGCAGGGAGGATGGGATTTCTAAGGAAGATGCGTACATTTTTAGGGGTGATGGATATGTTTGTTATTTTGATTGTGGTGATGGTTTCACAGGTGTACACCTACGTTAAAACTGATCAAATGTTACACTTCCGGTATGTGAAATTTATTGTATATTAATTGTGCCTCAACAAAGCTGTTAAGAAGAAAAGACCATGGAGAGGTTACTTGCGATATCCCAAGAAAGCAGTACAAGTAGCAGTGGTAGTAGGAATGGAGAGGATAGCTCTGCGAACACAAAAGTCTCAAATTCACAAGATTTGGGTGTGAAGGTGAAGATTTGAAGGCCGGTTGAGAGGAAGGAAGATGGCACCATTCATAGGCATCGGATTACCAAAGAAGAGTGGGTGAATTCACATTCTGCACATGCCGTGTGCTGCCAGGTCATCTCATTCCAAGGGGCAGTTTAAAACCCGGGAGTAGAGATGAGGCAAGAGACACAGCCTTTGGACTCTCCACCCTTTCTTCCACGTCGTACTCCTCCCTCATTCCCCCTGGGTGGATACATTTTCTTCTGTATCATAATCTTGAAGGAAGAAAACCCAAGTCTGGAAGAGTTCCATTCACCTATGCGTGACCTTTGGGGAATTTCTACGATCACAACCAGAGGTAAAACTTATCAGAGTTCCAAACATGTGCTCAGCTAAGGAGCTTTCATAGCCTCATAAAAAGGTTGTGTTTCTGTTGGCACTAAGTGAATAAAGTGAGGTATGAACACTCAAAGGGAAATGGCAACGCACACCACAGGATCTAAGAGACTCGGAACGGACGAGACCTATGAAGTCATTCCTCTGCTTGCTGCCCCACTCCCTGTTACATCCATCCCTGCCAGAATGGAACCGTTCCTGAGAACTGCGCTGTGGCTCGTCACACCAGAGCCAAAGGAAACATCTGTAAGTCTGGCGGGGTTTCAGGTGAGCACGCTGCCGTGCCTGGAGAGCGTGCCCAAGTCTTTGCTGGCAAGAGACCCCAACTACACAGTGAACTGTTTTTCTCCTTCCTTGTTTTATTTCAAATGGCAAAGCCTTTCACACTACAGTGACACCCTAAAATGATTCTCTTCCTTCCATTGCTCCAGTTGAAACAATATTTTTTCATGCTCCAAAGAGTGCCCACCAGCTGATTCAAAACTGGGAATGTGATGGGGCACTCTATTTCAATGTGCCATGAAAAGAGAAAGAAGCAAAAAAGGTAGAATCACCTGGTGGGGAAAATATCCCTTTCTCTTGAACGTTTTGCACTCACTCACTCACTCAACCAGGGTTCATTATGGTTTTAAGGCACCGTATTAAGTTCTATGAGGTTCTATGAGGTATACCAGTTGACTTGAATAACTCCCGACTTCCAGAAGCTTCAAGTTCTGTTAAGACCAGTGCAAACCCTACTGCAGCATGACACAGAAAGCAATGCACATGGGGAGAGGGGGCCACAATGCCATACGAATTTCCGTGGAGTGGACATTACTCTTTGATGGGGTGTCCAGAAGGAGCCTTTATGGATGGAATGGTATGTGCACTAGACTTTGAAAGGCCAGAATAGGAACAATCGGAATTGGGAAAAGAAAAAATAATACTTCTAGTTAGAGGAAATGGGAAGGACTCAAGGCATGGGAGCCGATATCCAAGGAGTGTTCAGGAAGTAATTCAATACCATTCAACAAACATTATTAAGCACCCACTGGATACGACACACTTTGCCAAATGGTAGGCATGCAGAGCTGTCAGTCAACTCACACTCCAGAGGGGCACACATTTTGGGGGAAAAAACACAATTTCAATTACAATTTATAATTAGTAATTGTAAGTACCAAGAATAGACGCACATCCAGAGTGCTGGAGGAACCCAGGAAGCGGGGCAGTGTAATGGTTAGGAGCATGGACTCTACAGACAAACTACTTAGGTTTCAATTCCCTGTCTGCCACTTATTTATATGTGTGTGTTTTGTAAGTTTAGGTTTCTTTGCTATAAAATGGGCTCGATAAATAGTACTTGCCTCAAGAGACTGTTGGGAGAATATATGTTAAAACAAGATACTGTATATTAAGCCCTTAGTGTAGGAGCTGGTACATATCAAGTACTCTGCATAAATACTAGTTGTCGTTGCTATTATGGTCAATACTACTGAGAACTGATCCTGCTTTTACTGAAAGGCCAGTTTGTTTTGAATGTGGGCTGCAAGCACAGGTGCTGCTGGGAGACCATGTTGAACTGTGACGCTCACCTAACCTCTCTGTGCTTCAGTTTTCTCATCCAGAGCAGACTGGGAAGAACAACAGCTTACTACGTGCTGGATGTTGTTCTTAGTGTTCTATCTGTATGATCTCATTGCATCTGCCTAACAGCCCTATTCATCTCGCAGACAAGGAAACTGAGGCATGGAGGCATCAGGTGACACAAAGAAAAAAGGTGTGTGGGGGGGTCAGAATGTAGGCACTTAATGGCCAAGGCCTGTTCTTCACCCCTGCACCTCGCTGTCTTTCTGTTCTACCACCATCCAATTCCACAGCGTTTGACTGCAAGGTGGCATTTTATTTTGCAGGCAAAGAGTACACAACAGCTAAACACTCCATGGCGATCAGCCTAAACCAGGAAAAGCACACCTAATACACACACCTAAGCATCACACCTCACGTTCGTGTGGAGTTGGACAACTTATAAAACGCTCTCACTTACTCGATCTACTTTTCTTTCCTTCCGGCCCCAAACGACTGAGGACCATAAATGGACTAATAAACAGAGCCTCATCTAAGAAACACCCAAGCCCTGTGAACTTGGGGGTGTGGACAGAGATGACCTGGGGATGAGTGGGGACAGAGTGGATGCTTCTTGTTCTGGAACAGTGCTGAGAGCTGATGGTGGGCACAGCTCTTCCCAACACCTGACAGGCCTTCCTAGCCGAAGGCTTGGTCTTGAGCACATACCTGGCAGGATGCCATACGAGTCGGACAACTCAGAAGTCCCTCCCCCTATTTGTACGCTGCTGTCATTCTTAACTTTAATTGGTCAGAGAGCTTTCAGGGGAAAAAAGGAAGAATATTATAGACTCTCTCCCCACTACACACATACACTCACAGCCCTTGTGCACCCACCCCACCCGTCTGTAGACTCTGAGTACCCCATGGACATGTGCCATGCCTTTTGTGTTTGTATCCCTGGTACACTGCACACTGCCTAGCACATAAGGCTCTCAAAACATGTTCTAGGGATGGATGAAGACCTCTCTCTGCTTTTCAGCAGTAACTCTGTAAAAATGGGTAAGTCAGCGTGGGGCCCCAAGGAGGTAATACTTCACTTACCCAATCCACAGCTAATTTTGATCGCCTAGTCCATGCCAGGCACTGAGCTAGGCACGGGAATTGCAGAGATACAAAAGATATAGTCTGCTAACAAGCAGTTTCAGCGAGTTGCATGAAAGACACTTATGAAAATAAGTGTTAGAAATTCTAAAAGGCTTTCAAAGTGTGCCTGGAGCTTTGATTTTTACAAGACAGTATTATGTGCCTATTATTATTTGAATAAATGCCACGAAAGAAAATGGGAGACCGAGTTGTCTTTTGAACTCCACATGCAATATTAAGGCTTAGATTCAAGGTCATATGGAACCCACATGGCGTAGGTAAAAGGAGTAAGAAGCCTTAGAAAAACAACCCCAAAGCGTGTGTTAGATTTTTAAGACAAGATCAGCAGTTTTCCCTGGCATCATCAGCTTTGCTCAAAGTAGCACTTAATCTCTGTCTCTGGCTCCTCTTCTAGAAAATGGGGGTGATTTTCCTGGGGGGTGCAGAGGAAGTGGCCGGAGGGCAAGGGGAGGATGTGATAGGGCTTTAACGGTTTCCTCACTTTGAAGTGTTCTAAAAATATAGCGTTTTCATCGCAAACACGTGATGGGCTATGTGTCGACACAGAATTTTGTGTTGCTAGGGCCGTCTGACCAGTAGTTGTACAGGTCCTCGTGAGGCTCTTCAGCTGATGCAGCAGGTGAAGACAAGGCCACAGAGAGGCAGGTCCCCCTACTAGCTGCTGAGCCGTCCCGGCAGGGCATCCTGAAGCTACATGCAGGCCCCCCGACTACTCCCGAGTCCAGGTCGGATAATCAAACTCTGCCAGTGGCCGGAGACTCTTCCCTGCCTCTCAAGCTGTCACAATTTTATTTGCCTGGGAGTTTGAATCTGTGGCGTAAAAGCCTGACATGTCCCACTTCAACACCGTGCTCCTAAGTACAGATCAGAGAACAATTAGGAAGAGAGGAAAACCCAGCAAGCCGATTAAAAAAATGTGTCTTTATTCATTACATTTCCTTAAGTCTTTTTCTACCTTCAAGGAGATGCAAAGCCTTGGCTCTTGGAAGCCTGGCCTTTTTGCAAGCACGTGGGCTGGGTGGAGGGAACCATCCGTTGTCTACCTCCAGAGGGGAACGTGACCCACATTGGACTTGCAAAACAGCTAAGGACTGTCACCATCTGGCAGCTGTGTGGCGGCCTCTGTCAAATGAACTGGTGGTCACAATCCAGTTCCCATTAGACAGGTGGTCCCTCCACAAAGAGAGCATCGCACTCAGCAGCCTCTCGGCCAAGAGGAGAGTGGACGGGGCATGGGAATTGCATCTTCCTGTTCTGCTGAACCAGGTTGCTTCCTGGGTGGCACAGGGGACAGGGAGGATGGCAGCGGCTCTGAGAGGTGTATTCGTGTTTATGGCTCCGTCGAGCCCCTCACAACACACCTCGACCCATGCCTCAGATGCTGTCTCATTTACCCTACTGGGAAGCAACGTTTTTCCAAACTGGGTTTTGTCTTATGCAGCCACATGGTGGCTGTCTTCTAAGACCAGCCCCAGGACATGCTGACTTCAGTCAGGGGCTGGCAGAGATGACAGTCCCCGCCATACTCTCTCCTCAGTTTTGGTTACAGTGTGAATTAGGGACTATGTCTGGGGCAGAGGATGCTGAGAACGGTCCTCCTCAACCTTCCTGGGGCTGACTAGCATTCTCGCCCCAAACGAACAAGTTGTGGCTGATGCTAAAAGAAAGGGCGAGATCAATGGTCCTTTACCCTCCAAAGGTCCCGTCTACCTGGACAACGCATGGACGTGTCAGAGGATTAAAGCAACAAAAGCCCTAATTGCAGTTCTGCCGCTCAGGGACTTGATTCTGTCTCAAAGGCGAAACGGAGTTGGTCTGTTTCCTCCCAGCCTAACGGAAGTGCTTCCCCGGCACAGCAGCGGAGTGAATAAATTAAGCAATGCTTTTTCATAACTCATGTGAACAGTTCTGCTCTCATCTTCTCTTTAATAACCTGGAATTATTTTCAAAAAATTCATACACACAAACATCAACCGACAAAAACCAAACACACAACTAAACAAACATCAACCGACCTGATGTAGAGAACCTTGAAGCAGCAACACAGAAAGTGAAAAATAAGAGCCTAACATCTTGGATTAGGTTGCATGAACTATATAACATGGTAGGAAAACCTGTTCAGCATTGGTACCCATTACTACAATACTTCTCTACTCAACAGAATGTAGGTCCCACATAAGGGATGCCTTAGGAATATAATTTTTTTTTTTTCTTTGCGGTACGCGGGCCTCTCACTGTTGTGGCCTCTCCCGTTGTGGAGCACAGGCTCCTGACGCGCCGGCTCAGCAGCCATGGCTCACGGGCCCAGCCGCTCCGTGGCATGTGGGATCTTCCCGGACCGGGGCACGAACCCATGTCCCCTGCATCGGCAGGTGGACTCTCAACCACTGCGCCACCAGGGAAGCCCCAGAAATATAGTTTTTTTAGAGAGAGGTGTTAATGTGCATGAAAGCTCACATTAGCTAATACACCTATTTCCTTCTCAAAGTGGTGACTCTTCTAATAATCACTTTAATGGTAATTAAGGATCATGTGCAAATGAGCCACCCCATACAGGCTTCCGAAACAAG
This sequence comes from Tursiops truncatus, assembly GCF_011762595.2. Lineage (NCBI taxonomy): Eukaryota > Metazoa > Chordata > Mammalia > Artiodactyla > Delphinidae > Tursiops > Tursiops truncatus. The sequence goes on along the minus strand of NC_047035.1, from coordinate 155,748,866 downwards.
TGGTGATTCTGGGTAGTGGGTGGGGGTGGGTTAAGAACTAGCCTCTGTGTGAAAATGACCTCCTGGAGGATGGTTAGTCCAGGATGCCTAGAGATTCCTGCCATGAAAATCAGGCAACTTTATTCCACTTTTGGTCACAAAATGCCCCTCTACTGCCAATCAACCATCTTCAAAACTGAGTGCAGCTGGAAACAAGACAGGCTGCGTAAAGAAGAGTGAAGGCACTGGGATAAATGTTTGAAAATAACTCAAAAGTAACATCCTATTGATGGTAGTTTAGATGCAACGTCAAATTTGAACCAATCATATGGAAAGGTCTGAGTGCCAAAGACAAAACCGAACCAAACCTGAAAACCCCCAAACAGAAAGCCTAGTACAATATTAAACACAGTCCAATGTACTGAGCAGTTATGACGTGAGGCCTGCAGTTACTATAGAACGTCTGTGGGAATCGGGGCCAAAGCAAGATAATCACACATGGAATTATTCCGAAAGAGTCTGCTGTCCTCAAGACCGGGCATGCTAGGATCCAGAATTCTGAATAACTACATAGGTTTAGAATCGATAGGAGACCCTCTAAAATCGGATTGAGTTGCAAATATTTGTTTTACAGAATTTTACCCTCTTTTGTCAGAGATCACTGGTTTTTACTGACTACCCATCCCCTGTCTCATGCTGTCATGTCCTTCTTTTCCCCCACATAATGCAGGTGTAAATTGTGTATAATATTTTCTAGCTAACTCACTGAGAAAGAAGCATCAGAAGGTTTAAAACAGCCCTTCCTATTAGACACAGGTTTTACAAAATCAAGAGCCCATTACTGTGCTCTTTTCTCATCTTCGTCTTCTCCCACACCTACTATACACTACCTACATGCTTCACTCAGTCCCCACCCCACACCAGGCACTGTATGAGGCGATTTACAGCCAATATTTTATAAATAATTTATTCCTCAGAAGTCTACCTCACAGGCAATAACACGTACAGCTGAAGAAATGGTGTTCAAAGAAATAAACAAACTTCGAGTTACCACAAAGTTCAAAATATACGTGTGTGTGTGTGTGTGTGTTGTACACAGGACACATGTACACACACACCTCCCATGAGGGGTCAGGCTATCAGTCGCTCATTTGTGTCATCTAGATGGATTGAACAGTTCCATCAGGTAGGGGCCGGCTGTGTCTTCAGGACCTGGCACCAGTGTGACACTGAGGGGGACAGTAAGGACCAGCGGCTGCCTGACCACTGCCTCAGTTATGCCAACAGGAAGCTGCAAACTGCGTGTCCTTGGATTTAACAGAGAACCCTCAGAAAAGCTGACCGAGTAAAACTTAGGCTAATCTCGCCCTCAACTCCCTATAGGGAGAAAGAGGAAGGAAGACTAAAACTGAAGAGAAAGGGGAAAGGGCCTATTGGGGACGTGCACTGCTGAAAGGAAAACCCTCAGACTCCCACCTTTGCACGACCTTGGGGTGCCCCAAAACTCTCACTTCACTTTTTTTTTTTTTCCTCGGTACGTGGGCCTCTCACTGTTATGGCCTCTCCCTTTGCAGAGCACAGGCTCCGGATGCACAGGCTCAGCGGCCATGGCTCACGGGCCCAGCTGCTTCGCGGCATGTGGGATCTTCCCGGACCGGAGCACGAACCGGCGTCCCCTGCGTCGGCAGGCGGACTCTCAACCACTGCGCCCCCAGGGAAGCCCTCACTTCATTTTTGTTATACGAACGGCACAGGATCCTCTGCTCGTGAGGCCTCCTGGGCGTCTGCTCCGAAAGAGACACCGCGCGTGCACACCACGTGGACACCGACGACCCCAGGCCGGCTGGACGTTTCTAAACGACTTGGGCAGTCCTCCCTTTAACGACATTCAATGCTTTCTCTCCTTGTGGTGCCCAGAACATGGCCTGTTCATCTCTATGTTCTCAGCACTAGACACAAGGCCTTGCACACAGTAGGCGCCGATGAACATTTACTGCCATGTAACAGGTCCTTTGGTAAACACGTGACTAGTTTTCTGGGCCACGTCTTTCATCTTTTCTATTCGAGGTTAAATTCCACTTTAAATGGAACCTGGGGCTTTCAAGGTGACCCTAAGGTCCAAATATCCCCGTTACAAAAGAGGGAGGCATGAAGCCCCAGGGGAGCGCCAGCCTGAGGGCCACTCCTGGGGGGGGAGTGCTGTACGCAGCTGCCCCCCAGCCTCTCCATAACTTCCATCCTTTTCTCTAAGTTCACCACCTCTTCTGTGTAAAAGTTTGGCTCAGACTCTGCACTTGGCCTGCCGTGCCAACATTTTAAGTCTAAGCCCCAGAATCCTGGGGTTTAGCATTAATTGAAAGAGCTTATCTATATATAGCCTCACTCTGCACTTCAGCATCTTCCAAGCTTCAATCATATTCTCTTCGAACTTTTTTTCTTTTGGAGAGCACAATCTCTCTTTTTATGTTTGGCTCCAGCCTTTCTCTCTTCCCATTCTTGTGACTCCGCGCTCTCAGGTCTTTCAAGTTAACCTCCAGGACCTTTCCAGATGGGCGCCCCTTCCAGGACCTTTGTGATTCGTGCTGCCCTGCCTCTGGAAGGCGTCCATCTTCTCGATGGAACTTCAATAACATTTCCTCACATGAGGCACTGTGGCCTACATAGGAGCGAAAAAGTTCTCTGTGAAAAGTGGTGAATTACCTGTTCCTTAACACTTGGTATCTGGCACCTGCGTTTGGAATGTTTAGCATTTGGGGGCCATTTTTTGACCATTACCTTGTCGGAAGCCTTGCTTCTTACACCCCTCCCTCTCCCCACGATCAGGTCTCTCTCTACATCTGTGATGTGGTTTCCATTAAACTAAATGGAGTTTGGGGGGCATTTTTTTTTCACCTAAAACTGAAAAGAAGGCAACAAGACCTGGCTGGCAAGAGACCATGAAACAGCACAGAGGATGCTGAAGACGATTTTGAAGACAGGTCTCCATCCACATGTAGGTTGTGAACTTGTCCTACAAACGTCTAACACACCCCACAACGTTTTATAACGATCAGATTCTGGGTCACTTCAAGAGGGTGATGGGTGGCTATTCTTTCACTCTCTTCGATTCCCTTCTCTAATTCCAATTTATGATCCTCTAATAGAAAGGGGGAAATTATATTCCTTTATTCTTCCAACTGATCACTGCCCGAAGTCTATTTCTCCAGTTGGGTTTCTCTAATCTGAATTAATGGCAGGATGTGGATACCATATCGGGGACATCGTTCTCAGTCATTTACATACAGAGTGAAAAAATATTGATCCTAATATCAATTTCTGTGGCTTTTAAATTGCCGTGCCGATTCTCCTGGACCCATTAGTTTTTACCATTATAACCTGCCCCTGTCCAGCCAAGTAACTCCTTTTTCCATTAACAGCAAACCTGCTTTTTTGCTTGCTACCTATGTGTTTGTCTGTGTGACTCAGTGAAGAGGGAGTTTGTGAAATCCACACGATCGTAATCCATCATTCCACACAGGCCTTCTTTCCCCCGTGTTCCTTTTTCCATCACACGCACTTAGGTCCAAAGGGAGGGAGAGCTGTTCCAATAAGAGGTTTGCGCTAGCCAATATCAGACAGGAAAACATGAGCATGGACTGTTTCAGGACCAGTGAAACTGGACAAGGAATAAAAATCTCATGCCTAAATCTTGGTAGCATTTGGCGCCATAGGTCCAAGGTGAAAATCCAGTCTTTTAAGAATCTACGAACACAAGATTAAAAAAAAGGGAGCTAACTGAGCTAACCGCATGGCACGTTTTACCATGGTTGGAATTATTAAAGATAATGGATCATCTATGAAGCTAAGGGCTCATAAGGTATGTAATGATTTTATTTATATTTTTAATGTTAGCGCTTCTGAACACTTCTAAAATATAACATAACTATAGTTGATTGTAAATTTTAATTAGAAGCCAAGGTTGAAGAAGGAAGAAAGTCACCCTTTCAACCTGATGGCCCGACTATCTGGTGTCCTTGGAGCGAAAGTGAGAAGAGAGTCGTGCTAAGGCCACTCTCAGGCAATGCATACGTACTGCAGAGTAAGTAGCAGCATTACCCCAGAGGGAGCACTTCCCTTTCTGGTTAGGAAACGGGACTTCTCATTTCCAAAGACATTTCATAATGACCCACAGTATGGTGACGCAGAACGGTACAACCGCGTAACAGATGGTGGAGCATCTCTAATGTGGAGAAGTCTCATTGGGTGCAAATAAAAAGGCAAGTAAGACCTCCAGGCAGGCAAACTATCAATGCGTCCGTGGGAAATGTGAGTTGTGATATCACCTAGACTTGGCTTTTTCAGTCAACCTCTAATATGGTTGGAGGGATTCAAACAGACAGAAGGCATGAAATCCTGGATTTACTGTTCATGGCCAAGTTTCTACCCCAAAAGCCCATTCTCCTTTTGTCCAGACCCTGTTTTTTTCTTTATTCTTTTGCCACTTTAATTCCAGAAATGCAAATCTACTGGGGACAAGAGGATTGGGGACCAGCTGACGTCCCAGACAGAGGAGAAGAAAACAAAATGGCTCGAAGCAACCTTAGGTTAATTTCATTTCTTCTTTGATACCGGCTTGCTCTGTGTCCTCTGGATCGCTCTCCTGCCCTTTCTTCTTCTTTTTTCCCTCCAGAGATGTAAGGACCAGAATGTACCCAGGACAGATACCACCTGCTAGGGTAGATGCCGCCCTTTAACAGAAATTCAGGCTGAGCCAGACAAGCACAGCCCGATCTCTCAGCACAGAGTATGGGGTGTTTAAAGGGATTCCTTCTCACTATAACTTAATCAAGGCTCACTTGACATTTCTCTCTCATTCATCTCAATCAGTTCCATGGGTGTGGCCTGCGTAAGCCAAAATAATTTAAAACTCCATTTCAAATACTTGAATTGTTAATTTTAAAAAATATAGCCCTATGCCATAACTGACGAACCCACCTCTCCCAAGGATGTGACAAGGATCCCTGCTTGCATGAGCATAAAGCCTCTGACGGCATTTTAGGTTTATCCTGCGAGATCTCGGTCAGCCAACAATGAAAGGAGAAAAGGATGTCACAGTACGTTACACAGCGGTTTCTGTTAACATAAAATTAATTCAGGGGCTTCCCCGGTGGTGCAGTGGTTGGGAGTCCGCCTGCCGGTGCGGAGGACACGGGTTTGAGCCCTGGTCTGGGAAGAACCCACATGCCATGGAGCAACTAAGGCTGTGTGCCACCAACTGCTGAGCCTGTGCTCTGGAGCCCGCGAGCCACAACTTCTGAAGCCCACACGCCTGGAGCCCGTGTTCCGCAACAAGAGAAGCCACCGCGATGAGAAGCCCTCGCCACGCACTGAAGAGTGGCCCCCACTCGCCGCAACTAGAGAAAGCCCGCATGCAGCAATGAAGACCCAATGCAGCCAAAAATAAACAAACAAAATAAATAAAAATTAAAAAAAATTAATTCAGGGTGAAAGCATCCTTCCTGTGGGCCCCTGAGGCAGCATGAACATAACTCGGGCTGTCCCAGACAATCTAGGGCAGTCACCCTAGTTTGCAATAAATTTAGGGCAGAAATCCTATCCCCGACTTGAGTGCGTTAAAAATGTAAAATTGGTTCATCTTCCTGCGTTCCGAACTCTTTCTCAATTACTGATTTCAAGAGGACAGCGCTGAAATAAACTGGCTCCAAGTACATTTCTGCTACTCAAGGGAAGAAAGCAAAGGCAGGAAACACAAAAATGAGATTCTCTCCACACCCACCCCAGCCCCACACCCGCCCCCGATATCCTTCCTTGAATAAAAAGGGTCGAAGGTGCTCTTACAAGCCTTTCACATTATGAAGAATCATCAAGGTTGTAAGATTATCAGCTCTCCTTGGACTCTACCAGCAGCATCCAGCTTTGTCCTTTCACTGAACATGTACAACAGTTCGGAGGTAGGTATTATCGATACTGCAAAGACACAGAGATCGAGGCTGGTTCTCCAGACTCATCTGTGATAATAAACACCAGCTATCGGTCCCCTGACTCCAGGGCCTGCTCTCAGGCTGCCAGAGCCCAGAGGGCTGTCCTGTCAGATTCTGAAATAAGGACAATTAGCTTTGGTGCTTTTTGCCCTTCGTTTCCTCCTCTTTGCCTCCCCTGTTCGTCCCCTGGCCGTCGCATCTCATCCTCCAGGACAACTTTGCCATCGTGCTGAACTGGGAATAGAGGAGGTTGAGCTCAGCTTTCTGTGAATGAATTCCTAAAGACTGAAGTGAGGGCACCGAGAAGGAAAGAAGCGACTCACATTCTGTCATCACCTAAGATCGGTGGAGGGAGGAGGGAAGGATGAAATCACCTGAAGGCAAACCGCTGTCTAGGGCTGTCCCTGGCGTTACCCCAGCGGGAGCTGAAAGGGCAAAAGCTGCTCTTTTGAAACTTAAAGGTAATCACCCTTCTCCGAGGAGCTGTGAATGTGATTTTTGTTCCACCCACTCTGGACTCGAGGCGCTGGAAGGGCTGCAGCTGCACGGCAGTTAGGCCACAGCCCCCAAGCACATTTCAAGAAAAAAGGAAGTTCTGTTCTTCAGGCCTGTGGCGCAGAGCGCTGGTCGACGCAAGCCACTTCCCCTTCCTAGTTCTCTTTTGACTGAGAAGTCACCCAAGGGAGACAGTAAAAATGGGGTGGGCAAGGCACTGGTTAGGGTCGAGGGTCTGCTTCTACCTCCCATCTCAAATGTCAAATGACTATGCTGGTCACTCAGCACAGGCTCCGCAGAGTTCCTTCCGGGAAAATCAGAACAATAATACCTGAGTGTTCAAACTCAGAAAAGCGTAACTAGCATTCACGAAAGGGTAGGTTTCTTCAGGGCGCTGGGAGCCTGAGGTATAATTCTGATTAAAATGGAAACCTCAAGAGTGATGATCCAAGGTACACAATTTATCTACTGCCTAGAGGTTCTGAGTTTGGTGTCACTGGACCCCATCCCCGTCCCCGCCACCCCTTCCACTGTACCTCGTTCACCACCTCCAGCCCCCCAACCCTTCCTTCTCCAGAAGACCCGAGCTACCCTCCATCTTTACCAGCTTCAGTGAACATTCTGACACACTGAATACCCTTCCTGATCTTCAGCCACATTTCTCTTGCGCATCTCCAGCCCGACACTCCCTGCTCACTCGCTGACGGACAGAGAACCACAACTGCCAGGGCCCGCTGAAAATCGACACAACCTGGGGGTACCTGCAGCCTCCCGTTCAATAATCCCCTTGTTCTCCCCCCTACTGGATTTTCCAAAACAGTCATTTTACACCGTTTTTCTTACGTCTTTGATTTCACCCAGACTTCTCAGAAACACACTGCCTCCTGAGAAGTCCAAGGGCATCTGTGACCGAGTGTCTACCTCCCTCATTAGACCGAGACTCACTCTGGTGTTACTTCCTGCTAAAGGCCCCACTGTCTCGAATGAAGAATCTTTCCATCCGTTGACATGTGCTCCTCAGCCACTCCTTTCGTCCCTTCAAGGATCCTGAGCTTCACCTTCCCTGCACTATCTTTTTTTGCTCCATCTTCTTACCTTTGTCTCAAAAACAAAAGCGCTGCATCTAAGATCTCTTTCCTTTCATGCTGTGACTTCCCAGAGAGGGCAGTATCCACGCATAGCCCCACACAGAAACCTACGCAATCCCTCTCCCGACCTTCCCCATCCTTCTGAAATGCTCCCAGGTCCTCCAGTCATCAAATCTGATGGCTTTTCTTGGCCTGCAGCCCGCTTGACTCTTCTGAGGCACCTCAGACTCAGAGCGATCAAAACTGAACTGACCACCCCTTCTCCCTGTCCACTCCCACCTGCTAACTGCTCCCCCAGTCCTCCCAGTTAGGCCCAAAGCTCCCAGTTGTCACTGCCCCAATGGAGTTATTAAGTCCCCTTCCTCTCTCCATGGTCATGTCTGTGTCACCTGGTTCCTCCCTCTCCGTTGCCATGACAGCGTCCTGTCCAGGCTCCACAGATTCCCTGACATGTGACACCAGGCTCCTGGCCACCTTCCCTGTTGCTGAAATACCTTCACAGACCCTCTGCTGTCTAAGAAATAAAACTCGAATATTTTAGCCTGAGAAGTAAGTCTTCTAGGAACCGGCCCCAGTCTTCATTTCTAAGCCTCCTAATCGTCCCCACTTCCTTCATTTCCTGTATTTCACATTTCCTCTGAACTCTGGGAGAACTCAGAGCTCCCAGGACCCGCCCTGCATGTTCTCACCTCCACGCCAGAAACAGGCCAGCGTGTCTACTTGTCTTTACTTACTGAAATGGTATTATTTTTTTTGTTCAAGACTTGGAAAAGATGCCATTTTTTTCCTATCTCCATAGTTGCAAGTTATTCATTCCTCCCCTGAACCTCCAGAGTTCAAATATGCTCATCTCTTTCTTGCTTACTCTTAGCTCATGTTCTTTTATATTATAGTTACCTGTGTATATATTTACCTCATTATCCCTATTAGATTTCAAGTTCCTGGGGGCAGTGATAATAACTGTAATAACCACCACCACCATAGCGAGCTCCTACCACAGTCCGGTTCTGTGCAAAGCACGTGTTCTCACGATCTCAGCAACCCTATGAGGACTGTCTCCATTTTCAGGGGAGATTAAGTAACGTGCCCAAGGCCAACATGTAGCAAGTGGTACAGCTAGAAATTGAATCAAGGCTTGCTGACTTCAAAAGCCATGCTCTTAACTAGTATATATTCCTATCTAGACTTGACCAATAACCACTAACTAAAACACGCCTTTCCTAGGTCCTCGGAGGTGGGATGGTTTACTGAGCCAGGTTCCCCAGAGCTGCTGAGGCTGCTTGATCAACACATATATTTATGTGAGAGAAGAAACAGATAGCTTAGACTCTAACTCTTAAAGGATACTTTCAAAAACAGAACAAAGTTTTTATGCCTCAAGGTTAAACAGAACATCAAATGCAAAGTGACAGGAAAAACCTAATTCACCTGGATTAGGTAACAGCCTGATTTTGTCTCTTTCCTTGGAACTGCTGATGTCAGTAAGGCAACGAGTCAAGGCCATCCTAAAAGCCTTAGATAATTTAAACCATGTTTAGAGAGAGTCTCCAAATTTCTAATTTCTGAGGCTCTGACATCAGCCCTGGGAAAACAGGATCATTTTACTCTGTTGATAGTCAGAACCAATGTAAACGTGGGGTCGTATCTTATCTACGAACAGGCGAATAACGTATGGTACACATAGGTCTCGGTGTAAAGAAAAGTGGTGGTGTTTGATCTCTACACGTAAGCATCTAAGGGCTGTAATCCTCCGAGAGGAATGTCATTATACAGCTCAAATCCCATGACAACAAACACCGTTACAACAGAGATGTCTGTATAACAAAAACCCTTTCAAGCTTTGGCTGACAGCCCATGTACTTCAAGCAATATTTGATGTGAGACTTGGAGTTCACAGTAATGGGAATTGACCTATATTTCCAAAGGTAAGATTTGAATGATTTCATCTGTAACTTCCATCCCATGATACCATGAGTTGGAGTGACGTACAATCTTGAGCCAGGGGTATAAAAACTAAGGACAAAGACAGAAGCAAAATCAACCCTGTTCTTGAAGGGTGAATTTCCTTCCTTTCACTTGGGGAACCCTTAGGGAAAGGAGAAGGCCTCTGACCCAACCCTGAAATAAAGCAGACCAAGGCAGGTTTTGGCCTCATCTCCCTGAGAGGCGAGATGGAGTAGCCCATGAAGACAGATGAACTGGGCTCAAATTTCTACTCTGCCGCTTACTAGCTGGGTGAACTGAGCTATCTGTCTTAACTTTCTGTGATCCTCAGTTTTCTCATCTGCAAAACGATACTAATACCATCTACTTTTAGAATTCCAGCAAGAATTAAATGAGATAACCATGCAATGCTCCAAACATAGAGCCTGGTACGCAGCACGGGCTCCAAAAAAGTAAATTCCCTCCCAAGGCCTCCCTTTCCCTCCAAGACTCTGAGCTGATGCAGACTGTTTAAATGAAGTTAGATATAAGACCTAGTGAACGGAGTTAAAATACAGAGTCACAAATACGGCCTGGTAAAGATACTGATCAGAGGGAACACCGGGGAAAAGAGAGCAAATGGTAGAAGAACTAGGCCAGGCATAAGCATTTACTTGACTTAGAGAGAGGTCTTTTTGGCTAAAGTAGGACACGTGTGACCAAAAGCTAAAATGCACGTAACAAGGCATCGGAACAATAAATGAGCTTTGATCATTATGTCGGAAGTCATTTTGAAAAATGCTGAATAAACTGAAATCTGCAGGCACGTTTTCCTAGTCAAGGATGAACTGTGGTTACGCTCTCAAGCACTGGTTTACTGCCTCCGGCCTAGTGTTCTGCGGGTGCCACTCTAGATGGTGGGAAGGCCCTTCTTTGCTAAGTCCTGAGCTGCAGCCCATGCATTATCCTGCCTTTGGATACGGTGAAAGTATTGAAGCCAATTCTAGTCTTCTCCATCTGGGAAGCACGTAGGTAAAGAGTTAAGGAATAGGCTCAGTAAAGAGTCCCAGCATTGCCCTAATTTGTGATGTTTTTAATCCTCTTGATTTTTAAATATCTAATTTTCCATTTTTCAAACTATGGGACCATCAAGTATGTGATGACAAAATTCTTAAATATATTCTTTTGAAAACACTCTTGGTGTTACATGATAGGTTTTGAGATAGAAAAGGAGAGTCCTATAAACACAGGCACGTCTGTTCACCTTTACAAAATAGATATGATCTAGGGGTTTTAAAATGTCTTAAAAGGTTCCAAAAAGTCCTATCAGACCTCAGTAACTACAGGGAACAAGAAATGGACCAACGTTTCTCAGAGTCAGAGAACATCAGAGTTTTAACAATGACCTAGTCCTAGCCCTTCACCTTGACAGTAAAGAAGAGGCTCAGAGAGTAGTACGCGCTGACGTTCATATGCTCAACTGAAGTGTGTGTGCAAGCCGAACAATGAGCTTGCAGGAGCTCTTGTGAGAGGCAACAGAGAAATAAAATAACAGGCCAGACAGAAATACCAAGGGGCAGAGAAACAGCAACTGTGAGACCCACAAAGAGATGGAGGAGCCCTGGGTACGAAATCCAAGAGATCAAGACCAGAGAAAGAACAAAATTACTAAAGCGAGGTTAAAACATGGACAGAGACCAAATGGTAGCAGCAGAGGAGATATCTTAACTGAAGTCTACAAAGGGCTTACAAAGGGTGACTCCAATACCCAGAAGCTTCAACCTGGACAGAGGTTTCCGGCCTCTATTTCAATAACTGTACCCACCCCTGCAGAATCACTCTCCTCTTAAAATGGAGGCAGTCACAGCCACCAGATTGTACACGTGAATCTTACCACTGCTTAAGGGCGTAAACCAGAGGCATTTTTGAAGGTGTGCTAACTATTTCAGGCCACTAGGGTGCTACTTCCCGCCCCCAAAGGCACACTTCACTTAATGATCTCCATTTAGACCCCAAGAATTAATGTCCCTCCTAAAAGTGTACCCTTTATTCCTTACACCAGTGATTATCACTGTTTATAAGGTACTTCAAGACCCCCACAGCCTATGGAAAAGTGAAATGCAGCTGTAATTACATGGGCAGTAACAGAAAGGTAGGGGTAGAAAGAGCTCGGTTCCTCAGAGAGGCAAGCCACTGCCTAGAAAGTGACCTCAGGGAGGAATCACGCGCCCGGACGGAGGCACGGCCGCGCCGCCCCCGCTCCCCTTCTACCTCCCCGCAACCCAGGCCATCTGGTCCACCTGTCCGGGAAGCAGGCGGGCGGGGGGTCGCGGGGAGGGGGCCGGCTGGCCGCGGGGCACAGGGGTAGCGGGCGGCTCTCCCTCGCCCTCCTCCCTCCCGCGATTCCCGGGACGCCCAGGCGCCCTGCGCGCCCCTGACCGCGCGCGCGCGCCCCACTATCTGTACCTTTACTCTGGGGAGGGTTCTGACTCCGGTCCCGGAGGACGTTGATCTGGTAGACAGCTCCGTAAGGCTCAAAAAGTTCTTTCAGCTCCTTTTCCGACCAGGACCGGGGGATCTGTCCGACAAACATCTTAATGGCATCTGGGTCTGGTTGGTCTGAGTGATCCAAAGCGCCGTTCATCTTGTTGGCTGTGCCGTTACTGTCAAAAAGGGAAGCGGGAGCCAGAGTTAGGGCTGCAGGGTGAGGGACAGGAAGACAGAAAATCGGGGGTGGGGGCGGGGAGGCGGAAGAGGAGCACGGGGCAAAGTGCCTAATGAGTCGTGGAAACGTGATGAACTAAAACAAAGCACAGGCACCATTAGGTTGCTCCTCAGCGGCAGCGGCGAGAGCTCTCACTGCAGGCTGCTGTTCAGTATCGCCGCCCGACCCCGGGCGGCGCCCTGCCGGCTGTCACCCGGGGCGTGGACATCTTGAAACCCGGCTCGGGAGGCAGCTGCAAGTTAAGAGCAGGTCTCGCTTGGCTAGGCTGCCATCAAAGCATCCACAGCGTTATCAGCCCCCACACTGGCTCTCGCGTGGAAAGAAAGGCGGGGCTGGATTTCTGCTGGCTTTCCCACCCTTCCACCCCTTTGGGGAGGTTTTTGGAAGAGAGGAGAGAGGTGGTAATAATAAAGTCACATGAAAAGAAAATGAAACACTCGGCAGTCCGTCAGATGACTAATGCAAGATGCTGGTGATGAATTTGCAGAGCGCGCGAGGCATCCATGTGTGCATCAAATTAGTATGTTGTTGCTGCTCGGAAGGGAAAGTGCTCCAGCAATGCGGCTGGGTGCAGCCGATTGGCTGCCCACGCTGGAGAAAAGGGCCCGGGCGGGGAGGGGGGCTCCCATTTAAAAAGCACGTTGTTTATGGGACCCGGGCACAAAGGGTTTAATTCAGAGAGGCAAAGGCGATCTCAGAATTGCCTGCTTTGTGCCGGGAAGAAAAAAGAAAAAAAGCAGTCCCAGAAAGTTGAGTTCCCGCTAAAGGACACTGAATATTTCAAATCTTTCACACTCCGTAAATTGCTCTCTGTATATCTGACATCCAGATGTTGCACTTGAGCTCTAAACAACCATACGTTCGGGAGAGAAAAGAGGAAAGTCTGCCTTTTCTTCTCCTAGCTTCAGTAAATATTTGGGGCCGATACAAAGGGCAAGACCATAAGCTTTTACATATCAATCCTCCTTAATGCTGTTTCCCAAAACCCTTCTTTGAAAGAGACAATGCTTGTTTAGAAGGTGCAATTCCAGTCACCACCATGTAAAAGGATGATGAAAGTGTTTATGTTTTACTTGGATTCCGCCCCCACCCCATTTGAGCTGCAGTATATAGTAAAGCAAAACCGCATACCCTCTGTCTCCCCCGCATACCCCCCCCATGCACCCTAAACCCACCTACTCTGCCCAGCGAAAGGCTGAATGCCCTAAGGAGCATTCGTCTGCAGTACTGTGCTCTTGACTCCCAGCCTGTGAAAATACGGTAAAATGCACTTAAACTCGGCAGACGTAGAACCTACAGAGCCTTGTCCACGACTGTCCCTCAACCCCCAGCCTCCAGCCCAGAAGGCAGAAAGAAAGGGCCACATGGACTAAAACTTCACTGCAAATGGTCACTTCACTGTAGCCTCAGGGTAACAGTAAGAAGGTTTTCAAAGATCTTAAGTAGGCTTCCTTATTTCAATCAAAACCCATCAGAGCACCTTAAATTTGCTGTGAAACTAGGCTAGTCCTGAGCCCTTGGTGGTGGTGGTGGGGGTGGGGGGAAGACACTGATGGCTAACAAACAAACAAACAATAAAACCTATGGAAAGGAGAAATCCTGAATTCAATTTAATCCCGAGGGGAAAATGATGCCAAATACTCTTCACTAGGTCCTGGCTTCAATTCCTACTTCTTATCCCCCAATTTACCACTCTGTTTTTTAATCCTTGAGATAAACAATCAGACTAACTTGAAGCACTTTCAGAGCTTTCTCTAATCAACCTTATTGTCATAAAAAATGTTCTGCCGAATACAGTGTTGAGCACAAAATCTTCCTTCAACAACCCAGGTGTAATGCAATGCCTGCTTAGATTAGAGTGCGGAGCATTTAATCCCGTTCCTGTGCACCTCTACTGCTTTTCAAATCGCCCTCTGGGAATTCAATAAACACTTTAACCCGTGGAGCCCGGCTCGGGCAGGGCGGAGGTGGCAAAGGCCCACGCAGAACAGAATGTAGCATTCACAGCTCGCTGACAGTGTGGCAAGACTTATTTCTGGGACAGGAAAGGCTTGTGGTTACCGCTGTTGACAAGCAGCTAGAACGAAAAGAGGAAGGCGTTGCCACAGGTCCCAGCCAACAGAGAACGGAAGTTCAAGAAATGGGGCTCCTGCATCTCGCCTGCACAAAGCGCGGTTAAGACAACTGAGGGGTCAGGCAGCAGCACACTGGTCCGGATATCCAGAGCAAGCATTCATGGGCCTCCAAATGAGGGGCCGTTTTTACTTTCTCAAAAAATACACACTCACCGAGGTGCATAAAGGAAGGGACGCTGCAAAGAGGGTTTACGCCCTTTGGTCTTTATGTTGGTATGTGTTTATAATCCCCGTCCCCCCGCCAGCCATCCTTCACAGGTGCCTTTAGATCTCTTGTACCCTGAGGCAGAGGAGTGTTGGGGCTCAGGGTCTGAATCCTGGCACTACCACTTCCTAACTGTGCTGCCCTGGGCCTCAGACTCTGCATCTGTAAAATGGTAACAAACTCCACCTCATATAGTCACGTGCTTAGTACAGGACGTGGCCCTGGGTAAGTGTCTAGTAAGTGTTAGCTGTTTCCGCTGTTCATCTTTTCTGTGCACTTGTGATGCACTAGAAATGAATGAATATCACAAGTCTACTTTTCAATCCAATTTTTTTCATAATATGGACTCAAACACAATTCATATCCTAAGTAATAATAACAGGCATCTTTCAGCGAGCACTTATATGCCAGATACCATGCTAGGTGCTTTAAATCCATTATTTCTAATCCTTATAACGTCTCTGTGAGAAAGTATTATTTTCCAGATGCAAACGTCCAAGAAATAAATTCCTTTTCTAAGATTACCAGCTTATACATTGTAGAAGTAGAATTCGAACCTGGGCCCAATGGGCTCCAGAGCACGGAACATTTCTAAACCATCATGTGGCCACGTATTGTATCGGGTCTGCTTTGGGCTGAGAGTGAACAGCTTATGGTAAATCTATGAGAAGTCAAGGCCAAGAGCAAGACCTACTGGTTCCCTGGAATCACACTGCCAAGTAACAGGCGGCACTATTAGGAACACATATACGCATCTTTCCTCTTTCTGTGTTGGAATTAGGGTGCAAAGTACTGAACTTAAGAGTCCATGAAGGCTACCTTACAACCCACATTTTCTCCATAATCGTATAACGTGTCTCCATCTCCACTGACTGCCTCCCTCTCTATTCCCACCGGATGACATCGATGAGCACCTCTCACCCATATCTGCATCCTTTCCCAACTACCTGCCCATTTTGCAAACAAATGTTCCAAAGGTTTGCATCAAATGCTAAGAGCATGCAGTCCCTTCCCTTAAGTAAATCCAACTATGTCTAGCTGTTGCACAAATTCAAAATAACATATCTGGGACTTCCCTGGTGGTCCAATGGTTAAGATTCCATGCTCCCAATGCAGGGGGCCCGGGTTTGATCCCTCGTCAGGGAACTAGATCATCCCACGTGCTGCAACTAGAAGAGCCTGCATGGCACAACAGAGACCCGGTGCAGCCAAATCAACAACAGCAGCAGCACATCTTCCCGATCAAAGCATCAGTGGTCCTACCCCACTGATGACCCCTGTGCTGCTGAATCCCATGCCCTGGATGCTGACGGTATTGCAGCAGCCTGGGTAACTCTGTTCTCATGTGTGAGAGCTCCTCCTTCTTTGGACAACTTTCTTCCCAGCTGATACTCATTTCTACCAGAGACTTACTGACTTCTTTTGTCCTCATGGGGCTGCAAGTGCTGACACTTCTAAGGAAGCCAGAAATCATGTGTCTAACAGTTAAACCTTTTGGAGGTACTTGCCAGAGGCCACAGCAAACCAATTCGATCTACACAGAGGCGTAATTATGGGAACAGATACCCTAACTCTCAGTAAAACTCTCAGTAAGATCTTCTATTTACTGGAATCTGATCTCGGGCTTAGAAAATTAGACTAGTTCCCTTCCCCACACTCCCTAGCCATCCTCAGCCTCCAGGACAGTGCAGGAATTAGGTTCAAATTCAAATATTTATTGAGAGCCTACTCTTTGCCAGAAAACTCTGCCAGGTACAGGACACACAGCATCACAACAGCTCCAAGAAGATGGAATTATTATCCCTGTTCTGGAAATGAAGCAATCGAGAGTCACAGAGGTAAAGTGCCTTTTTCAATGTCACACCCCTAAGAAGAGGCGTCTGCAGAATCCGGACACAGTATGAAATAACGGCCAATGGTTACTGCTTAATATCCCATGAACTGGGTTTCTCTAGGGTGATGTTTCCCTTGGACTCAGTGGCCATTGGCAGGCCCGAGACACAAGCCATACCTCTCTGCTGGCGCCCCACCTACAAACTACAATACCATCCTGGACGCCAATTCCGCTTTTGCTCTCGGCCAAGTGCCAGCTATCAGGTTCCTCCAGGACAGATGCCATATGGAATTGGACCACGAGTTAGAGAGCACTAAGCCAGCGGGCACTGGTGGTATTAGTCTCAGAGCCAAGACGAAAATATAATGATGTTGGGGGAGAAAAATGACGGTGCTTACTCTTTGCTTTCAGCACTGGCACTGACCTACTTCCCTACTCTATTTTCAAGTAAAGAGAACTAGACCAACAGAGGATATGCAAAATCTTCTGAGGTTCCTCTAAGCAGCAAAATATTACAGAAATTACAATAATTGATTCAATGTATTCTTATTATTGTTATTATTTCCAGGACACAAGCTTTTATGAGGTCCAGTGAATGCAGGTTTCTTTTTGGAGAATGCAAACAAAAGAAGTGATATTTCTATTCTTTTATCTTGCTCTCATTGGACAGCAACCTTCTGCATTACATCTCCATCTGCCTTATCTATACAAAAGGAAGAAAAACAAACTTACAAAATGGGTATGAGAAATGCCAAGTGGCTATAAGTAGTTTTATAAAAGTTGAAAGAAAGGACATAAAATGCCACCTTCAGAAGGTATACAGACCTGAAAACATCACAAAAAGATGCCTTGTCTTGGAAAAATTTTGAATAAAAGATAGCTAATCTCCTTGGTAGTTACAAATAATCTTATTACTCCCATACTTTTTTAATCCATCTTACTTTGGTCCTTGGAATATCCTGCATCAGCACTGCCACCTGTGTGCAATGATGGGAATGTTCTATAACCTGCACAATCCAACAAGGGAGCCACAAGTTACATGTGGCCACTACACACTCGAAATGAAGTTAGGGCAACTGAGAAACGGAATTTTAAGTTTTATTTTCCTTGAATTAATTTAAACTTAAATAGCTCTAAATGCAAATATAAGTAGTTTTTTTGTTTGTTTGCTTGTTTTAAAGACAAATAGGAGTTGAGATTCACCAAAACATTTCACCAGATAGTTGTGTTGGGAAAATAGAAATGAAGGGCCAGGAAAATGACACCAATGCTTGAGTCACCCGAGAGCTAGTCAGTGGGCAGTGGGCTGGCTGGCCTGGGCTCTCGTCTTGGCTCAGCATTAAATTAACTGTGGGATCCCAGGCTAATCATGTAATCACGCTGTACCTCAGTTTCCTCACTTGTAAAACAGAGACACAACAGTTCACATCTGGTTGTTAGTTTCTCTAATTCTGCGAGTGGCTGGTCGCTCAGGGCTTCTGCCAGAGAGAATCCTCTCTCTCAGTTTGCGCCAATTCTTCCTAGTATCTCAACTGCAGTCAGCAGACAGGCCACTCTTTCAAAGGGCCCGGGGACCATTTTTTAATATCCCTTGTACTTAAGTAATAGCCCATGAAGAAACAGGTTTTGGGTGGCGATCGCAGGAAACTCTCCAAGGCTGAGCTGCGTGAGGCACAAGCAGGAAGAACCTGGCGATGGGCCTGGTGGCGGGCAACGGGATGGTGTGAAATTCAGTAACGTTAACAGCCTTCTACACCGTCCCTGTTGCTTACTATTTAAGAACAGAATTCTCTCCTCGATGGATTGGCAACGTGGTGCGAGGGGTACAGCATCAGCTCTCTGTCACTCCACTACTCGCTGGGGATCAGAGAGGGGCCCTGCTCCAGAGTTGCAACCCTCTACTCTAAACCTAACCCTCTCCATTTAAGAAGAGGCATTGGCTGTCATCCAACCTCGAGCTCTGGGAACTGCAGCTCCCTTTGAAAACACACCACTTCGGGGTCACCGTGAAGAACACCTCTATCTCCTGCGCCTGCCTTTCAACACGGCACCTCTGCACTGCACCGATACAGGTGCATCTCCATCGGCGGGATCCTGGTGTTAGATTCTGGGAGACCTAAGGAAACTCTCCGGATATCAGTTTACTCAGCAATCAGATGATGAAACCAAGGCCATTCCTGTATTTACCTGGAAGGTATCGATATAGTTTCTCACATGCAGCCAAAGTTTTGTGAGTCATGTCTCCACCAGTTATAGAATGGTAACAGGACGGGGCCCTCAAACTTGGAGGTGAGACTTCTGCAGATCAGCTGGTGAATTCACAGAAGATTAAATAGATCAAATAATACCCTAAGTCGCTGAAGGAGGCAAAGCCTTTCTCCAAATGGTCAAATTGTAAATAAATTAGTTTGTGCTCCTCTGAAGAAAAGTTCAAGTTTCCTGTAAGTACGCCCACATGTAACATCTTCATCCCTGGGCTTTGACAAAACTTGAAATGAAATAAAATTTATTAAGAATGGACAGCACATCAATTTCATTCGCAGATGACTAGGAAAGCACGCATTTGTGATGGGCCTTCCACTGGACGGCTGGAGTTAACGCAGGATTGCATCTGGATGCAGGTCTAAAAGTTATCCATTCGATTACCGGGGTAAAATGTAACCCTGATTCGTAGGAAATCATTCCTTCAGAAAAGGCCTCACAACACGGGTGTCTGGACTCACCAAGGGGAAACATTAGCTTATCTCAACCTGACTGCGAGTAAAAAGCAAAAAGCTAGAAAACCCCCCCAAAGTAGTAAATGTGGAGGCATCCAGGGGGTACCTGAAGGCTGAACACACACAGCCCTGGCTGGGAAGGCAGCGAAGCATCAGCTCCGGACAGCCCCCGCCCAGGGAAATCATTCCCTTCTGTGATTTATCAGAAATAGTTCCGTGGACTGCAGAGCAGAAGGTATTTGTATGGGAGAGTTCTTTAGATGAACTTTTAGAAATGGCAACAGGGAAATAATCATCACGCAGAAGATTTATATCAGGCTTCACCTTTTCCAAGTGCTGCTGGAGCACACGTTAATTAATCCTCCCACTCCAAGGGCCGAGGTCAGCGCTTCTGCCCCCACTGCACAGATGAGCCAGCGGTGGCCGGGGTGGGGGGTGCACTCGCTCGGGGCGCACACCCCTTCTAGGAGCCTCCAGGCTTTTCACCTGCCCACCGCTAAATGCTGCAGAATTCACCTGTTTGCTTGGGCAAGCACTTGCAACTGGCCCTTCTGGATGATGGAGAAGACACTGGCTTGGCCTCCGTTAAGTAACTGAACCCGTGAATCATTAGGAAATGAAGACGGGTGTGAGGGACAACTCAATACTGGCCCAAACTTCCCAAACCGAACACTAATTTTTACCTAAACTGTCTCTCCCCTATTCACGTTCCGGCAGCGAGTGATGAAAACGAGGGATATATATTGAGAGTGACAACACAGCTCCTGGTACCCTGCACCTGGGCTTTAGCAACTGTGCTTTTCAAGGCAGATAACTCCTGCTTCTACCGCTGGCTACAATATTTTGCCTCGAGTTACTTATGCAAGAAAAAGAAAGCAATCAGGGCGGATTCACAACACTCTCCATCCACTGAAGAAATACTGGTAGTGAAAGTGGGTGGTTCACCTTTGTGGGATTTCAACCCCTACTCCTGCCCCCGTCCCGCCCCCAAAGGTTATTTGCACACAAAGCCCTTTTCTTACTCAGGTATTCAGGACCTGTCTTTTGTCAGGCATGGTGCTTTTTTTTTTTTTTAAAACATTTTAAAATTTAATTTATTATTTTTTTGGGGGGGAGCTGCGTTGTGTCTTCATTGCTACGCGCGGCTTTCTCTAGCTGCGGCGAGCAGGGGCTACTCTTCATTGCGGTGCATGGGCTTCTCATCGTGGTGGCTTCTCTTGTTGCGGAGCACGGGCTCTAGGCACGTGGGTTTCAGTAGTTGCAGCACGTGGGCTCAGTAGTTGTGGCTCATGGGCTCTAGAGCGCAGGCTCGGTAGTTGTGACACACGGGCTTAGTTGCTCCGGGGCATGTGGGATCTTCCCGGACCAGGGTTCGAACCCGTGTCCCCTGAATTGGCAGGTGGATTCTTAACCACTGTGCCACCAGGGAAGTCCCATGGTTTTGGGTTTGAAGGAGAGAGAGTTGAAACATATGTAATTTATGCCCTTAAGCCACTAGTAGCCACTGATCAGAGTCAGCCGTATGTACAATATGGAATCAAACCACAGAACGCTAAGGCCCAGAAGAGAGCAGTATACACGGGCCTGCCGTCAGCCAGCCAGAAGGGATACATCTGGCCATGGGGACTGGCATTCAGCATCGTGAACCACGCTACATCCTCGTCGTCCAATTTGCCAATGGAATCTGCAATCATCAGAGCCACAGGATGATAAGCTATCCCTGAGTTGGCAGTGAGACTGAATGAAAACCACTGCAGCAAGGGAGCTGGGCCTGGAGAGGAAGCGGCCACAGGTGTCTCCCATCCCGTGGAGCATACATTCGAGACAGGGGACCTGAGCCACCTGGAGAAGAGTGCCACGCGGACCCATGGCTGGACGGCCGTCACCCGCACTGCTGACCCTTGAGCTCGGGGGACAGCCCAGGGTCCCACCTCTGCTCCCAAGGCCATCAACTGGAAGCCCATTCCGTCCATGAAGCCCTTCCAGGTCCGCTTTTCACCCTGGCCTCTGGACTATCTCCTCTGCTGTCACCCGCCTCCAGCATTCCTGTCACTCACTATTACTCTCCTTGGTCTCGTCTGATCAACCCTCCCATCTGACCCTCTCCAGCGACAGCTGGCAGAAGGCTCTGGCGTCACCTGGATCTCAGCACCTTTACAAATAACCTCTTCCCGTCTCTCTTTCCTCCAGCTGGGTTTCACGTTCAAGTTCCCTGTTTTTCTTACTGCCTCAAACTGCCCCCTGCTCCACCCCAGATCCAAGACCAGGAATAATGTCTTACAAAGAACACGCACATGACAGAGTGATTGCTGGCCTGCACCCCACCCCTTCTCTGACTGTTGAACCTACGGAAACTGTCATTAACTGAGCCCCCAATTCGGCACATGGTGAGACTGTGAAATTCCTGAGGACAGGGATGTCTTAATCATTCCCTCAATGCGCATTTCGGAGGTGACCCCACCATTCAGGCATTATTCAAGGTGCTGGGGATAAAACACTGAATCAAATCAGGTAAAACTGCCTTTATGGAGCTGCTATTCTAGAGCAAGGCATAAAACGAGCAAACTAAGGAAATCTTCTAAGAGACTGGAAAGAGATCATTTCAATGGAGAAAAAATAAAGCAGGAAAGGGAGATGGGAAGGGTTGGATGCCAGGGCACAATTCTAAATAAGGCATTCAGAGAAGGCCAGCACGGTGCCTTGAATTCAGTCTCAGTATAACCTCAATGCATATTTTCTGAAAGAAGAGATTTAATACAGCGAGAAGTCTTAAAAGTTGTCAACATTCAATCACACACTACACAATCCGTCACTACGATCATAAAGAACCACGTTATCTTGGGCTTCCCTGGTGGCGCAGTGGTTGAGAGTCCACCTGCCGATGCAGGGGACACGGGTTCGTGCCCTGGTCCGGGAAGATCCCACATGCCGCAGAGCGGCTGGGCCCATAAGCCATGGCCGCTGAGCCAGCATGTCCGGAGCCTGTGCTCCGCAACGAGAGAGGCCACGACAGTGAGAGGCCCACATAACGCAAAAAAAAAAAAAAAAAAAAAAAAAAAAAAAAAAAAAAAAAAAAAAAAAAAAGAACCACGTTATCCCACCTGGAACTGTTGTATTGAATCTGGGGGTCAATACACCCATAACCAACGAGTTACTGAGTCAGGCCTGTTTTCCCTGAAATGCCCACTGGGTCCACTTGTCCTGGTGCAGGCACTGTCCTAACTCTGACTACTCTGATGATAACATCGTTGCAAAACCGTTCAGGGGGCTCTCCTACTTTGGACCAAAGGACCAAGATTTCACTGACCTTTGTGCTGCCCTCGGATTCACAACTCTATCTATCCTTCCGTTAAATATTGATCATCTGTCCATTCATTATTCATTTCATCATTTATCAATGGCAAAATTTAATCTCAGGCTGCTCTTTCCTCAAGCTGCCTCTGGCCTACCTTCCTCAGTCATAAATGATGTGTAATCAAGGAATACAACTTAAACTGAATGCCAGCCTCAGGGATGCAGCCAGCAGTAGAAGGGTGGAAGATAAGTGCAGAGGAGATCAGTAATGCTGCTGTTTCCTTCCACTCACCTGGAAAATCAAAAGCTGACAGTTAATAAGAACTAACTATGTCATATTAATGACCATAGTTTAGATCAGAAAACAGAATCCATTTGTGAACAAAGATGTGTATTTCTGTACACTTGCCATTTATGAGGTTCAGATGTACTTCTTTTTTTCTGATAATGCCTTCAACTCATGATTGTGAAATGCCAAAAACAGAATACCAAAAAAAAAAAAAAAAAAAAGGACATTAGGACTTCCCTGGTGGTCCAGCGGTTAAGACTCCATGCTTGCAATGCATGAGGCGTGGGTCTAAGATCCTGCATGCTGTGCGGTGTGGCCACAAAGAAAAAATAATAACAGTTTTTTTTTTTTTTTTAAAAAGGACACCAGAGCAGTCAAAATGTATTTCACAAAGTTTCCGGCCTGATGTTTATGCCCCTTAAGCCCTTTGGGGGAGCTTCCCAATCCTTTACTCAAAGAGTTCTTGTTTTATGTTGGTAGGTAGCTGGGCTGACTTACATTCTCCAGGAGTTCCCAAGGACAGCCGCCCAGCAGAATAATTAATTGTGTAACGACTATCAAGTCTCATCTACAGGGTCACATTATGCTCAACAAATTCTGTTTAAGAACGCAAGGAAGTATATCATGTATCGTTAGGAAGAATTTCTTCCAAATAAGAACAAAGAGAATCACTGCCCTTCAGGATAAGCTTTCAACTCTACTACGAACTTAGCTAATCAGACCGACTCCCCTACCTGGGGGGCTCCAGGTAGCTGAGATTTTACTTTCTCATTCTAACACGGCTGTGAGCATCAAAACTCAAAATCCGTGGACCATCTAATTTGCTGTCGTCACATGCAGCAACAGATTTTGCTGAGATGCTTCGACTTTGGTGGGGGCGTATTAATTTTTATTAAGTATTCTGCTCGATTTTTTTTTTTTTTTTTTTTGCGGTACGCGGGCCTCTCACTGTTGTGGCCTCTCCCGTTGCGGAACACAGGCTCCGGATGCGCAGGCTCAGTGGCCGTGGCTCACGGGCCCAGCCGCTCCGCGGCATGTGGGATCTTCCCGGACCGGGGCACGAACCCGTGTCCCCTGCATCGGCAGGCGGACTCTCAACCACTGCGCCACCAGGGAAGCCCTCTGCTCGATTTTTATCTGCCTGTTTTTTGGCTGGGAGAAGTGAGAGAGGTGGGTGAGGACTGGGGCAGAGATGAGTCGTTTCTCTTGTGGGAGTTGGTTTTTCCAAAGTAAATTATGTTTGTTCCCTGATCAAGCAGCCAACTTTAATTCTTTCTCTTCAAGACATCACAAAACATGACGCTTGAGGTTTGAAAATGAGAAATAAAGGGCCCATATAATAGATGATTGTGTTATCATTCACGGGACTAACCATGAATTTTTTAGATCTTTCTGTCCCAACATAAGAAAAGGTGCTGACAGGTTTTAGAGGAATTGCACTAAATTCCTAGATAGCAGTCCAAAACATGTGCCTCTCTGATAGTCTGCTTAAAGCAATGGAAAAAGAACTTTGCCAAGTTTGTGTAATTACTTGAAGATGACCTCCAGAATTGTATGCATGTCAGCTCTTTGTGTGTTTCCCTATGAGCAAACATGCTGGCTTGTCATGCTACAAAACTCCATTTCAAAAGACAAAGTCCAAATGACATTCCACTTTGCTAGTTTTTAAATCTCTAAATCACTTCTTAAGATGAAATCAATACCAAAGACCACATTCTGATTCGGAAATCTATAGGCCTTCTCCCTCTCTCTCTCAGCATGTCATAAATTCCATTTAGCATCTTAAATCACCAATTAAAATAGGCTTTGACATTTAATTTGCTTACTCCCTAAAAAAACACACCATCAGCTCTAACCCCCTAAACAAGTAAGAATAGAAATAGGATTATGTGCAAAATTATAAAGGCTGTTATTCCACAAGGCTGAATATCATCATATCAAAATTCCCCATAGCTGATTTTTTTTAAAAGCCATTTCTTCATTTTTTGACACTACATCTGGCACAATGAATACAGATGATCATTTGTTTATATATCTGTCTAACTGCCTCTCCCAAACACAGCCAGATGGAGTCTTTCAGAATCAAATTAATTTCAGATTAATTCACTCTGGACCCACTCCAGTTCCATGACTCCTTGCTTTGAAGCACCAACCAAACTGATGGGAAGTCATGAACTGAAAAGAGCACAGGTTCCTCGATATCAAGGGGGAAAACATGACACAAAGCTGGCGTTGCCTCCGTGTCCAGAAAGTGATCCATTCGGGCACCACAAGATGCCAGCCTAAGGCCTGGTCAACACTGCACAGTGTCAAAAGCGTCAAGCAAGAATTTCCTCCTGGATCCAAAGAGGATCACGGTTAATACTACATCTAATATTCATAACGCCTTGAGAGGATGACAGTCAAAACGAGCGACCTAATTACTAACACGAGAACCAGGGAGGTCACGGTAAACTTGCCCGTCTCCGCGGAGCCAGGTGGGCCACTGGACTCGGGAGAGTGAATTCTCAACGCCCCAAGTGCAGAATCTCTATCTCGAGCTGTAGCTACTGAAGGAACCATCACAAAACGTAACCAGGCTCTGCTTGCTGTCAATCTCGGCGGATGCCTTTATTATCATACTTGTTTCAATTGCAATTTGGGTTTCCATGGAGACACAACAGTCAGCTCTAGAAAATTATAAGATAAATGTCAGGCAGTGATAACAGTGTTAATGAAGCTTCGGTGACAAGCAGCTCCGCGCTTCAAATAATAAGCTTATTTCTATTAGCATATGTATAACCTGTCAAAAAACCTGGGAGAGAATATTAAAAATTAAATATCAATCTATCTACATTTAAGAGAGAGCGGGGAGAGACCCCTCTGGAGTGGCTTAAGTTTGGTGGGTCAACTTGAACAAGAAAAAAGAAAGTAACCACTGCTTTCTTGGGAAAATGAGGCACCAGTCATGGCTCTCAATGATGCTTTAGCTGACATCCAGAAATGCCTTACTTCATCCAGCAGTGGAGAGAATTTTTTCTTAAAATGTGGTTAAAGTAATCCCTTTTGTTTCTGGAAGCTAAGAGCTCAACTCACTAAGTCTGACGGTGACAGACTGAGCTTCACAGACATATGCTACAACCAACCTTATGGTAACTGGATGGATGCATTCCCCTCTCCTGCTCCCCTCCCTAGGTTGCTGGATAACTATAATTGGATTGCTAGAATTCAGAATCCAGAACTATCCTTGACTAGTCTACAGCCAAACATGTGCCACTGAAACTTTACCAAGAAGTATCTGTCAGATCACAAAAAAAAAAGGACAGCTATGGATTTCTGTAAGCTGGATGCATTCTGAGTACACAGATTAATACAGTGAGACGGTGAACGACAGCACAGTTCAAGGTAAGATTCCATAAAAAGAAATGGAAGGAAAAATAAGTTTCCTTTTATTTGGAAAAGATGATTTAAGAATGGAACAAAAGTTGTATGTTTTCTTCATGAACATCCTCAAGGACCTTGAAAAGTTAAAAGGGTAACAATTCTGCAAATCAAAGTCTTTCCAGGAAGACACAAGAAAGACCTGTACATATAAACTTCTCCTTCACAGTTCATGCTCTCTGAACAATCCCTGCCATAGTGCCCATTATTATTTGATTCATTCCACCATAGTTTTGTTCATTTATTTAACCGCTGTTCATCGAGTGCCAGGCACTGTGCTCAGAACACAATGATGAGTAAGACACTGTCCCTGCCCTCACATTTCTCATTGTTTAGTAGCTCGTACTACTGAATATCCAAGATCTTGAATAAGGTGTCACAATGTTCTCTTCTGTCCAAAGTTCGGTCCTTACGGAAGTGACTACACAACTATGCTTTTCTGGGGTAAGGCAACGCTTTTTGTTACACCTCTGCATTGGGAACAGCTGGCTGCTGAAATCCCGTCTTTGTCTGGATCACTATAACAAAAATACAACATAGTGGGTGGTTTATCAACACCAGACATTTATTTTTCACGGTTCTGGAGGCTGGTAGTCCAAGATAAAAGTACTGGCAGATTCGGAGTGTGATGAGAGCCTGCTTCCTAGTTCCTAGATGGCCGCTTCTCCCTCTGGCCTCACACAGTGGAAGGGGCGAGGGAGCTCTCTGGGGTCTCTTCTATAAGGGCACTAATTTCATCATGGGGGATCCACCCTCATAACCTCATCACCTCCCAAAGACCCCATCTACTTAATACCACCACCTTGGGCGATTGGTTTCAACGTATGAATTTTGGGGGAGAAACATTCACTCCATATCACGCTCCTTAACCACTCGTAACTCCTCCCTTCTCCCAGCTCCTCTCTTCAGGAGGAAAATTAATGGCATCAAACCCAAGGTCTAGGATGTAACTGGACCATGGTGCTAGGGTAGGAACTTTTGGTGCAGCTTTTGAAGAAGCTACAGGTGCTTGTTTCCCCAGAGAGGGTTGCTTTTTCTCTTTGGAATGTTCCCTTAACTCCACATGGCTGGTGCCGAAGGCCCTAGGGCTGCCCCCCACTCCCAGCTTTGCAAGATCTAGCATGGCAGATCCAGGAATCGCTTAAGCCAGATGCTCTGGTTTTGAGAAGAAAGGCAATCCTGAGTTTCCTAAGAGCTTCCCTACATTCTTTCCTCCCTAACTGAATTCACCATGAAGATGTGAAGACCCAGGGATTCAAGTCAGGGTTTGGTCCAGAAGAAACAGCCTCCGGCCTCCTTCTAGGTTAAGGCTTAGCTCACAAGGCACTAAGATCTTTCAGCTCTCTTGTGGCCAAGCTGGTTCTCTGAGCATCAGGGGTCCCATACACAGTGTCCCCCGGGCATCCGTCATGGTACATCTGCAGGAGTGGTAAAGCTGATAGAGGATTCCAGAGCTCAGAAGCCTCTCTACCTCACTCCACTGCAAGGAATTAATGTGTCCTTACCTCAAGGCAAAATAATGCAAAACAAGCCAAAAACTATCAACCACAACAACAGACCTCTATAATATTGTGACGTACTCTCATACTCCCTGGTTTCTCTTCCTGTTATCCCACCCATGATATGAAAAGATATGAAAGGAGAAACAATTCAAGAGCACCCAAAACCCAAAACACTAGCAATATAATTCTTTAATAGGGCCAAAGTGGTCCTCTGAATCCAGGGGATATACAGGAAAAGTCATGAGGTTTAGATTTTATAACTCAACTTGGACTGTGGGACTTGAGATCGAAAACTTTTCAGTTGTAAATCAAATCCTAATACTATGTTACTAAAAACCGGGTGAGGAAACATCCATGGTCATGGAGACAGAGATTATAAACAGCATGCCTTTGTCTCATTAGTTAAATATCCTTACCCTGTCAGGGTTCATGATTAGGACTCCTCATTTACTTTTCCCCCTGGAAAAACTTTTCACAACTTCACATCAATCTTGTAAGGTCTTGGGGAGTCAAAGAGAGAAGCTGAAAAGTCACCTACAATGATTACTGTGGGTATTTTTAAATTGTTGAAATAATCACTCTTATCTTTAATAACAACAACACGAAGCATATTACAATAGTTCTTCAATTTTAAAATGGCAGCTCTAAACTGGGGCAACCAAAACTACAATCATAATTTTCCAGAATTGACAATATTTGCTAAATAGACTCCTTGAGGAGAAGGACGTTATATACGTGGGAAATAAATAGGAGATGATAATTCGAGTGTGGCACGGCTTTAAAAGGGAGTTCAGAACTGAAAGCCGGAAACAAATTGCTACCTAGGTTTTTCTTGTTGTTGTTGAATGTTGCGAGATTTGACTACATACAGGCGGCTCAGCTCTGGCTGATCTGCAAGGCAACCATGATTTGAAAAGTATTAAAAGTATCTTTTAGATTCTAGGGTTGTATGCTTGTTAGACAAGGGCATAAGGCAATCAAATCCAATTAAATTGAAAAGGAATTCCTGTATCAATGGAATCATTAAAATATGACCATGAAAGAAGCCTTTCCAACAATGCAGAATGGACAGTAAGTTCCTCTAGGACCTGGAATGACACGGTTCATGTGCATATGAAAATGGACACACTTTATTATGCTGGAAACATGCACGGAGTTAGTAACTGTGCCCAGCAATAAAGATGACAACCATGGAAGGTGTGATACCTGGGATCTTGCTTTTAGCTCCATGCTTGCTTTGAAAATCACGATCTGTTGGTTGGTTTGTTTCTAGAATGAGGGAAAGCAAGACTACTTGGAACGATTTATGTCTTATCTTACTGAAACTGACAACAAAATAGAAACACTACCTATACTGAAACCCAAAAATGCATCAAGGGCAGGAAGATACAAAAATATTAAAAACCACCACCCAAATGGCTCTGAAAACAATTTTAGCTCCCCTCCCTGGGTCACATGATACCAATTCTGGAAATCACATTTCTCCTGGGAAACAGAACTGTGTGAGGTTTCGTGTGTGCACAGTATTGTGAATACGCTGAACAGGAGAAAGGCAATTGTTTGGAAATCCGCTGACTAGACAGTATACACCTGAGTGAATGGACACCTTAGGACGGAGGCTATTCACATGGCGGTGGGGGGCAAGATGATGAGGAAACTTCCTAATTACGTACCTACGACCCCACACATGCTGTGACAGCAGCTTGTTTTTGAGGCTTCCACACAGAGGTTTCATTAGCAACCCAAAGCATCGTGATGTCAGTGGACAGCTTGGCAACGTTCCACCCCCTCACACAGGGACTGTGAGTGCAGAGCATGGAAAGATCTAGAAATAATAGGAACGCCAGAGGTGTCCCGAAGCCACACTGAGAAAGTTCAAACCCTTGGTGTTCATTTCAGACACTGCATCTGGAAATCCCACCTCGTATGGCCACGGGGCTCATCTTCATCTGTACTGTACTTAGAAAGAATTTGTTCTTGGGGCATTTTCATCTAGGTGCCCTTAAAGCCTCAAGATCCGTGGGTTCAGCTGTGTGGGAAAGTCAAGCTGCACCGGCTGATGAAGACACAGGCAATCTCCTTAATATGCAGGTTAATAATCTAGCTGTGGGTGGGAGGGACTGGAAATCAGCAGAAGGTTCCCTCTGGTCAATGGGTCACTCGTGATAAATGGGTTCTAGCTAGGAGTCAGTTCACCTGTGAACCTGGAATGGTAAGATTTACTAAGCCAGTTTTTGACTTACTAACTGGTCATTACTGACAGGTTACTAGGGCTGTTTTGGGGGTTGTTTTTAAGACAACAATCGCTAACAGCAAGGGCAACTGGCTTCACTGACTGGAGGGAGATATTGCCTTTTTTTCCCTTTTCTTAATTAACACCAACATTCAAAACCCTGACAGAGAATAAGGGTGAAATAAATTATGGAATCACTTATGTGTGAAACCATACGTTATTAAAACTACTCTAAATGGGTCCTTAATCTAAATAAAGATGGCCATTTTAGGAAGCCAAGCAGCTCAGGAATCAGAAAGGACACAATGTTATTCTGACCCAAGACATCAACAGTGTACCATTTTGCCACCCAGCCAAAGTATCAATTGTCCTAGACTCTTATTAAAATTCATGTATGTCTCTTCTGCTAGATGAGTCTCAGCTTCAATTATTTACAGCCCTATATTTCTGTTGGTTAAAGACAGGAGAAAGAAGCAGATTGGGCAAAATTCTCTTCTAATATTTGTACGTTGCCTACTCTAACCAGTCAGCAAAAGCAACTCCATCTGTTCTATGCTGTGTAAATGAGTTCCAGGACCACCTTTGGCAAAATCTGAATGCAGCACAACGCATCACGGTATAGGGTTCTCTTTGATGCTAAAAATATCGACTTGGGGATGGTGGGAATACCTTTCCCTCTATTAGTTTTAATACAAGGGATCTCAATGAACATTTAGGAAAAGCACTGGAGTCTCTCAATAAACCAAGTCCTTGCCATACCAGGTCCAGTCTCACTGCTGCTTAACTTATGCAAATAAACAAGAACAGGTGTTTTTTGGCAGCTCCCATGGTGCTAAGCTCTCGTCCTCCTTTAATGTAAAATTTATTTGAACCTAACACCTGTACACTATTTCTGACACTGTCAGGCCAATTGTCCTTCTGATGTGTGGCTCTCGACAGGAAAAGAAGGCACTAGGTTGCCACCGTGACCACTCTCCGGCTGGGAGGAAGGACATCTCCCCACGTGTGACACCGGCCAGGACTCTACGTGGCAGTTGTACACACTGTGGTCAGGTGTTCATAAAAGTAAAGTTTCAAGTGACGCAGCCACTTGAACTCTCCAGCTATGCCATGGAGATAAGGACAATCAGAGCAATTTCCTCCTAATAAAATCAGCAAACAGTGATTATATATGTTTCTGTAACTTAAGAGTCACATTCCACGCAAGAGAAATGCACTTCCTCACGTTTCTTGCCATGTGATTACGAAGCACCGAGCTCGATCGTTCTAACAGGCTTACCCTACTTAATTAACAGGCATCCTGATTTGTATGCACAGGGGCCACACTCAAAAAAGGCTTATGGGGACAAGCTTTGCATGAGCCTTTTATTTTTTAATGACTACAGAAGCTCTTGGGGCCCATCATATTAAAAGAAACAAAAAAGGAGGGAAGTAGCATTGGTTTTTCATTACTTCTGCCTCTGAAGCTAACAATCTCAAAACGAGAGCTCTTTAAACATTCAGCAGTCAACTAAACTGTGACCTTTCTGACTTGGCCAGCCAACAGTTTTCTGTCGGTACCACTACTGCTGGCATCGTGATGATTCCTCACCAAGAGCAAATGAAAAGTTGCAATTCCTCTCCCCAAGGTATCATTCCTTCACAAAAGCAAAAACCTGAAAGTCTCAAGTACTGGTTTCACTTGAATCCATCACCTCCTGTTCATTCCTATGGTCATCACCCTAGAGCATCTCTGTGCTTAAGCAATGAGCCTGGCGCATACAAGGAATCGGCAGTGGATGCATGGATGGAGGGATGCATGGATGGAGGGATGGATGGAGGGATGGATGGAGGGATGGATGGATGGGATGGATGGAAGGATGGATGGAGGGATGGATGGAGGGATGGATGGATGGGATAAACAACTAGAATACAGTAATCTGTCTCTTAGTTCAGGTACTGACCTTAAACTCTAATGACTTCTAGTAACATTTATTAAGGCATTAATAAATCTGAAATACCATTTTGTAAAACTGAATACTAATTGTAAAGCTACATTTACCATTGTGGGTCCACCTTTTTCTTTTAAATAAACACATCCAGTCTAGGTCTGACTTCATTGCCATGGCCCTGGGCTGGCTGTTAACTGCTTTAATCTTTTCACCTAAGCGATGTCAGGGAGATCAGGAAAAGATAATACTATACGGATCAACACACTCTGGGTTGCGGCTGTGGACTGTGAAAGGGAGATGAGTTATCTATTGACATGGAGAATCAGGTGCCTCTGACCTCAGAAGGAAAAGAATCCTAAAAAGACCTAGTCAATGATAGAAAAGATTCCCTCCTTCAGGAACGTGAAGAGCAACCACCCAGAGACAGAGCACATGAATACTTGGCCGGCGAGGACTGACGGAATGTGGTGCACAGAGCCAGACACTCTTCTCCCATCCACTCTGTGTGTCATTTCCCTCGGCCAGCTAAGGATGCATTCGTGGCCTGACGGATGCACAGGCCACACAGGGATAATAATAAATTGGAAAGGGAAAACAAACCAAGTTCCGTGTTTAGACTGTAACAAAAATGTTTCCTCCCTATGAATGCATGTAAAACACTACTTACTGAGGTACCATTATCTGAATGATTCATTCATTCATAATTGATTGTTTTCCTGAGTGCCTACAAAATACTACAAAACATTTCTAGGAAGTGTAATCAATGGAAAAGAGGGAGGGTTTGATCATAGCCAGACTCAAGTTCAAATCCCAGCTCTGCAGCCTTCTAGCTGGGCAAGTTACCCAAGTCCTTCAGCTAGAGAATGAATGCAACGAGGCCCGTGTGCTGTCGTGAGGATTAAGTGAGCTGTTTTAAATGTTAAACCACGCGTGGAAAGAGTGTAGGTGCCTTCTCATTGTTCTTTGATTTTTTAAAGTAATATCTGGAAAATGTAAAAATGCATAAATAAAGAATAAGTGTTTCTCATACAAGGTAAATAGCAGTATGTAAGAACCATGACACCGCAAGCACCCAGAACGCTAAGTATAACTTAACTAATATCGACAAAGATGCTAAAGAAAGAAAAATAACAACTTCTTTTTACCACGTAGAGGCCTGCCTGGACTTTCTGCTTGGCGTAGCTGTGGCTGTTCCACTTTTAGGTTAAAGGGAGATCGCTGTTTACTACCCTCTCTCTGCAGTCACCATGCATCTCTCCATAGCTCACTTCCTCTCTCTACTTCCTGCCTCAGCATCCCCACCCTTCCTCAGTAACCGATTTGAGAATACAGATTTCCCCAAGCAATTCAAGCCTTTAATATCTCCACCCCACCAATTGGTTCTGGGTGAACAATTCTACCTGATTCTCATATTAAATGTAATCACTCACTAGGCAACAGCGTTTGCAAACACGGGAGTCCTACGTACAACTTGCCACTCTTTGCTTGGTCAGCACAAAGTGTGTTGCAGAGCCGCTTATGCATCCTGATGCCCTCGCAAACCTATCTGAAGCACAGCCAGCTCTTTCAATGACACATAAAAGTATCTCTGCCACACAGATGCCGGAGACTCATTTATGGACCAATTACAGGACTGGAGTGGCAGCAATGTTTTACATTTGTTCTGTTTCGTATTTTTAGCCTGGGCTTTTTTCCTTTCGTGGATTATGGTAAATACAACATTTGCTTCCAGAATGTGGGACTTGCTGGGATCATAAAGGAAAGTGCCTGACAAGCAGATTACCTTGGGCTACTGCACTGTGGGGATGGGGATGCAGACAGTTACACTAAGTGGCTGGATTTAGTCAAATTCAAGTTCTATCAAGCTGCCTTGGCTTCAACACAGAAATCAACAAGGGAGCCTTGGTGTGTAGTGTATTTTCAACTCTCCCGCCCCCGCAATCAGCACATCCCTATGAAGGCCTCACAGTTAGAGAGGGTTGAGAAGATGCTCTAAGAAAAAAAAAAAAAAAGAAAATCAATCAACGTTTCTGTAAATTTGTTCCTCAAGTTTCTTTCCTTTGTAAATTGCTTGCTCAAGATGAAACTAACAAAGGAGTCTGGAGAACAAAGTAAAACAAGCAGGATGATTCTACCGGAAACTACATACTGCCCATCTGTGGAGCCAGAGAGTAAACACTGCACGCAGCACTCCGCTCTGTCCTGAGCAGATGACATCCCACAGCTAAATCTATTAAAGCAACAACAAACTGTAAGTTGGACATTTTGCCTCCTTGCCCAAATACACAAATCACTATGAGCCTGGGGGACAGATGTTTTTTCTTCTTCTCTTACATGCCTGCAGCCTTTCCGACCTTGCCACAGAAAAGCAAGGTACTGAGCTGTAAACGCAGAGCTGAGACTGTCTTTTAGAGGCAATTACACTGAAACTTTGTTCCAATGTCAGGAAATGTGGCATTTTCACGAGATAATGCCCATATGAAGCACACCAACTAGACGCCTAGAGAGTGAACCTGAAAATGAAAATGTTACACGTAGCTGGGCATTAACACTGGAAATGCTGTAAGTAGCTCTCCTGGTCCATACAGGGATGCCACTGGCATATGGCGGTGCCGTGACTATACTGTAGTATTCAAAGAGCTGACTCCTGCATGTCTGTGCATTTTGTTGAGTAGTTTCCCTTTTTTGAGGAATAATGTAAAGACATTCCACCCCCACTCTGATTTTGTTTTTAAGTCAGAGGTAGCCTTCAAAGAGAAATATAGTTGAATAAAAGATGACCATAGAGCCTCCCTGGTGGCGCAGTGGTTGAGAGTCCGCCTGCCGATGCAGGGGACACGGGTTCGTGCCCCGGTCCGGGAAGATCCCACATGTCGCGGAACGGCTGGGCCCGTGAGCCATGGCCGCTGAGCCTGCGCGTCCGGAGCCTGTGCTCCGCAATGGGAGAGGCCACAACAGTGAGAGGCACGCGTACCGCAAAAAAAAAAAAAAAAAAAAAAGATGACCATATATGCAAAGCTATTTCTAGAGATTTCCAAATATATAGAGATGTTCGGCAAAGCACTGAAAAGGTTAAGGGAAGACCTAGACTGGTGTCTTAGATGAGGGTTTTGAACTCGGGAATAAACAGCATGAAATACTGCCGGGTATTCACGGGGCTAAGGTAACCAATGTGAGGGATGCAACGGATGAGAAATAAGGGAAGAAGAGAAAAAAAAGCGGCATGCGTATTAGAAAACTTCCAACTGATTCATCTGGGGTGAAAATCATTCCAAACGCAGATATCCTACATGCTGATGGAGGTAGCAACACAGTAAGGGCAAGAACTACCTGGCTGGAGGGGTAAGTCAGCCAGGCCAACAGGTAACGTGAAGAGAAAGGAAAAAGAATTGAGACCTCAAGCTGCAGTGGTAGGGTCCCCAGGACCTGGAGAGATGTGAATGTGTTTCTTTCCAAGAACCTAGCATTTCAAGGGTTTGAAAATTTCAGGACACAGGCTCACCTCAGAGATAACTGCAGTTGGGTTCCAGACCCCTGCAATAAAGTGAATATTGCAGTAAAGCGAGTGGCACAAATTTTTTGGTTTCCCAGTGCATATAAAAGTTATGTTCACAATACATCTGTTAGTCTATTGAGTGTGCAATTATGTCCTAAAAAACAATGTTCAGGGCTTCCCTGGTGGCGCAGTGGTTAAGAATCTGCCTGCCAATGCAGGAGACACGTGTTCGAGCCCTGGTCCAGGAAGATCCCACATGACGCGGAGCAACTAAGCCCGTGTACCACAACTACTGAGCCTGCACTCTAGAGCCCGCAAGCCACAACTACTGAGCCCAAGTGCCACAAATACTGAAGCCTGCGTGCCTAGAGCCTGTGCTCTGCAACAAGAGAAGCCACGACAATGAGAAGCCCGCACACAGCAGCGAAGAGTAGCCCCCACTCACCGCAACTAGAGAAGGACCGTGCACAGCAACGAAGACCTAACACAGCCATAAATAAATAAATAAATTTATTAAAAAAAACAATGTTCATACCTTAATTAAAAATAATGTATTGCTAAAAAAATGCTAACTGTCGTCTGACAACACAGGGTTGCCACAAATCTTCAATTTTTAAAAAAGAATGCATTATCTGCAAAGTGCAATAAAGTGAAATGCAATAAAATGTAACCCTATACTGGAATCGTAATTACTAAAAAGCATCAAAATAGTTTATTGAACTCGATGTTAGGATTACAAAAAAGTGACAGACAGAACCACCTTAGGAATCGGCAGGCTAAGGGAAATATCTTTATCAACTTAAATACGGAAGAAACGTGGAATGCATGTGTGACAATTAGAGGCACATGAGACAGAATAGAAGAAACACGAGACAGAACAGAAGAAATAAAGAAGCAGGTGGAAGGAAGTTCTCCCAGGGGAGGGAGGACATGCCTTGGCTTTACTGTAATGTCTTCCTAAACGACCTGACCTTCCATCTCACCTGCCCATTCATTCCACGCACCACTGCCAAGGTCTTTTTTCCTACTTATGTGTTTATAAGCCCCTGAGGTCACCACTCTCTCAGGGAGAGCCCATATACTTTTAATCTTGACATTCAAATTCTTCACCATTGGATCCAACTGAAAATTCCAGTTCTTTCCCTATTTTCCCTACAAGAACCCTCAGGCACAAACTTTTCTATCCCATCGTCTGCCTCTGCTCCTTTCATCATTCACTTCTGTAGCCCAGAATTAGCTTCCTACTCCATCAAGAAGCAAATTACCATTCAAGACACACAATAGGGCTTCCCTGCTGGCGCAGTGGTTGAGAGTCCGCCTGCCGATGCAGGGGACGTGGGTTCGTGCCCCGATCCGGGAGGATCCCACATGCCGCGGAGCGGCTGGGCCCCTGAGCCATGGCCGCTGAGCCTACACGTCCGGAGCCTGTGCTCCGCAACGGGAGAGGCCACAACAGTGAGAGAACCGCGTACCACAAAAAAAAAAAAAAAAAAAGACACACAATAATTAATTCTTCTCCAAACTCACCACATAGTTTTTGTCTATGTAAGCCATCTGATGAATAATCACAATTTATGTATCCCATATATTTTCATCTTATATAGTTACCTAATTATTGGATATTTATTATTTATACAGTCCAGTATAGTGGCAAGACCACAAGCTATGGGGCCAAAGGTACTGGTTGGAGTTGGAGCTCCACTGCTTCTAAGTAGGCCCACAAGACATGGAGAAATCTAGGGTACAGTCTTTCACTAATGAAATGTCTGTAAGCATGTGACAGATCACAGTCGTTTCAAGTCTCAAAAGACATACTGAATGGGACAGTCCTCTGCAAACGATTAAAACACTCTATACCATACATTATGTGATCATCTTTCTGATTTGACTCTAAGTGTCTTGAGGGCAGGATCCAGGTCCAAGAGATCTTTGGATTCTCAACTTCATCTATGGAGGCACATCGGGATCTAAATAAATATGCAATTATTAACTATTTTGCACTTCAAAGGCAACAGCAAAGGGCCTGAGGAACCAAGGCCCATTGCTCTGTACGCCCTCCCACTCCAGGGCTGTCTAGTCTGGACACAGTCATTCATTCACCACTTGGTTCCCAAAGGGATCTTTGAAGGATGTGAATCTGCCTCTGTTGCTCCAGGTCTTTTAGATAATCTCCAAACTTCTGGGGAAGATCAAGGCTTTTCAGGAGCTAGTCTGTGGCTAATTCCAGAGCCTTTCTTTCACCACTCTGCCCCTCAAAGTCTGCTCCAGACGTGCTGGTCCCATACAGACCAAACTCACTCTTCCACTGTCCTCCAGCTCCATTCATTCGGCCAAATCCTATTTGCCTTTGACACACTCCTCAGAGAACTCCTCTCTCCTACTCCAGTCCCTAGCTCCTGAACAGGTTAGGAAGCAGTGCTGCAGTGACACACACCACATACACGGCCCCGAGGGTAGGTAGCTGCCTGACAAAGGGATCAGGCCCTCAGATTTGCATTCCCAGAGCTCGGCACAGTGCCTGGCACAGGGCGAGGGCGGACGGTTTTGTACTGAATGAATGACTGTGGATGAATTTAAAAAACATAAAGTTAGTAACTCTGTTTTTAATGGAAATAAGCGATGGGTATTATTCCAGAAAATTATTATAGTTTAACACATGCAAAGACATTAGCTGTCAAAGAGCTACATCTACGTGACAGAAGAACTGAGTATTTTGTATGTTTTTGCAACATGTCAAAATATTGCTTAAGATTAAAAATATGGGACTTCCTTGGTAGTACAGTGGTTGAGAATCTGCCCACCAATGCAGGGGACACGGGTTCAATCCCTGGTCCGGGAAGATCCCACATGCCGCGGAGCAACTAAGCCCGTGTGCCACAACTACCGAGCCTGCGCTCTAGAGCCCGCAAGCCACAGCTACTGAGCCCACGTGCCACAGCTACTGAGCCCACATGCCTAGAGCCCGTGCTCTGCAACAAGAGAAGCCACCGCAATGAGAAGCCCGCACACCGCAACAAAGAGTAACCCCCGCTCACCGCAACTGGAGAAAGCCCACACGCAGCAACGAAGACCCAATGAAGCCAAAAATAATAATAAAAAAGGATTAAAAATATGTTCTCATACAATGAAATGCATCTCGTCAAACTGAATATAACCACTGAAGAGACCTGTCTGAGGCTAAACGGTAGACAGGGGTAGAAGGGAAGACTATTCCACGTCTGCAATATTTCATGGAGACGCGTACTTGGTAGCAGAAAGCGGACCCTCATCAGAAGAAGAACTCTAAAACATAAAAATGTGATTCCTGACCTTTCGGGTTCCTACAACTGGGGAAGAGTGAAAACCTACCGACTAGATTTCTTTTAAGCCAAGTTTAGTTACTGTTCAGCATTTTTGATTAATTGATTAAGCTGTGAGGCTGTTTTCCAAAATATCAATATGTTAGGCTCACCGCCCTATAAAAACTGGAAATGTCTGTTTTTATTTCTACTTTAAGTAAAATCCCAAGAAGCCATGTCTGACTTTAACCTCCTAAAAAAGAACACTGATGAGAAACTGAAGGTGGTGAGGAAGCGATGTAATTAGGCAGAATGGAAGGATTCATTGAGT
The DNA here is from genome assembly GCF_011762595.2 of Tursiops truncatus. Classification (NCBI taxonomy): domain Eukaryota; kingdom Metazoa; phylum Chordata; class Mammalia; order Artiodactyla; family Delphinidae; genus Tursiops; species Tursiops truncatus. The sequence goes on along the minus strand of NC_047035.1, from coordinate 155,710,010 downwards.
GACTGGTGTGTATGACTTGAAAGGGGGTTTGTTGAATAAAACATAATTGAACCATGAGGCCTAATTTGGGGGGCTGGGGATGGAAAAGGGGGATAAAGGATAGGCACTTGAATGAAATTTCCAGGATAAGGAACTAGATACGGGGGGTGGGAGGAAAGAGAAGAGGAAAGAGGAAAAAGGTAAAGATCTGATAGGTTATATAACCTAGAAGACTCAGGATTCCTCTGAGCTCTCCCATGGAGTCACTGCACCCTAAAGAAGCTACCAGAATAATAACGGGAAAACATACATATGAACTGCAATGAAATAACTTACAAACTTTGGTGATCGGAAGTTCTTCCCTGTAGGCTTCCTTTTTACATAAAAATCACATAATCTGCATGAAAGTTTCACCCTTAAAAAGTAACTGAAATATTTATAAGGAAACATTAATATGGCCCCTTTTAGAACATAATGCCATTAATATTAATGAAAGGTTTTTTAGTCATTTAAAAATATTTCTCAGAAAGTAGATTAATGGTTCAAAAATAATCCTGGATTTCTTGTCTCATGGTTTTAAAACTATTTTAAATTACACTTTGCCAAGACAAGCTTTCTGGAAATGTAATTTCTATAATTTAAAAATTTATAGTTAAAACTAAAAGGTGAAGATTCACAAAACATCTAAAAGGATTTAAAGGTAACAGCAAACTACAAAATTCTGATAATTTTTTTCATTGTTTAAAACTGTGCTGATTTCAGAGTAAACTCAGCATTTATTCATTTCAGTTTCTTTACATGTAATATTCTCAGAAGCATTACTGTTTCTGTAGATACTCTATACGGGGTGGTTGAAAAATTCTCGATGTGATGACGGTAATTCATTTTCATGACTTAAGTAATTGAGCCTATCTTTAGAGTTATTAATTATAATTACATTATACTGTATTTCCAAAGGAAAATAGAATAAATAGACCATAATCACTATAACCATACTGTAAAAAACAGTAATTACACATTAATTCCCATCAGTTCAGTCACATACCATTGCACTTAATGCCTTCAATACGTTCCAGGCTCGAGTTACACGATAAGCACTACCTTTCACTTAGACTTGATAATTTATGGCCTTTCTTGACCACAGCACCCAAGGTTCCGTCTTAAATCATTATAGACTGTTTAGGAGGGAGAACACAGCTCTGTTTCTCAAGAGATGGTCTGAACACATTTTAGTATCTTGATGCCCCAAAGAAAAACGACAAGGTTTCGATACACATTCACAGGCAGTTGACGACACCTGCCCACACCTTTTTAAAACAGAAATCCGGGAGCATGTCTTCAGGCTACTGCTTTCTGTTAGATTATAAATTCTCTGAGGGTCAGGCTCGTTTTGGTAACCACCACGCACCTGGCACAATCCTGAACATTCTATGCTTTCGGAACATGTGTCTGTGGAGTGAATAAAGTCTCTCCAGGAAGAAACACAGGACAGGCATGTGAGAGTCACGTGGCTTTTAACCGCCCGACTTCTCAGAAGTTCCCTGTGCTTCAGCTCAAAGTTGGGCCTGGCTCGTTGACAGCTCCAGGTGGTCCACCTGGGAAATGTCATCCAGAATGGCCAGGTCCCCTCTGGGTCCTAGGCCTGAGCCTCAGGACAAAGGTGATTCCATCCTGTGTCTCAGTTTATCTTTTAGCAATGTTCTAATATTGCACATGTAAACAGCTCCGAGAAACCCCAGCTGCTGGGAAGTGAAAATCCCAACATCGTTACTGCCAATATTGCCAGGCCTCTTTTATGGGAATTCTTACATTCTGCTTCAGGACAGCTTCACACTCTGCTAACTTTGTTCCAATTATTTTTATCATCCTAAATTGAGGACGGTTACTGGTGGGTATACGCACTATGCGTTACTAAATAACGCATTTGGCAAGCCATACCCTCCTTTGGGTATAGATCACAAGGAAACACATTTGAAGCTTGCCTCCACAATTCCAAGATTCTGGATAACTGAAAGAACATGGATAATTTTATTTTAAAAAGTTTTCCCACCTGCTGAAATACATGTAGAACTGGTTGTTGAAAAAGGCCAGTGTGTTATTTTGTAGAACCTAATTTGTCTTACTTTTTTAGAGAAAGGCAAAGAAATAAATATACAGTGGATCCTTCTAACAAACAATAAACGATGATGACAATAATCAGAGCTCATATTTCTTGAGAGCTTAATTTTTTGCCAGACCTTTGGGTGAGGGCATAACGTCTATTAACTTGTTTAATATTTTCTATATCCCTCTTAGATAAGTATAGACGAGAAAACTGAGTCTAAGAATTAAGTCCCATGGCCACACAGAAAAGGGAGAGAGCCCGGCAAGAACCATCTTGACTCTAAAAGTATTAAACCACTGCATTGATACAGCCTCTGCCCTCTGGGGTTTATAAGCATCCAACTCCCCCAGATGTGCCTTAAATTCAGGGTACTTAAATCACAGCAAGGTCATCCCAGGAGAGCTAATTGGAGAGTAGTACACAGAACATTTCTAACTCACTCTAATCTACTGGCCTTTTCAAAATTCTCAAGAGAGGATATTCCAGTTTCCTCTGCAAAGCCAACCCATAGCAATCTCTAATATCTCAAATGATCAAAAAGTTCCTATATCACAACTTTCAGTTGAGTTAATGTATTCTGGAATCACACGTTTTCCAAGCCTGTCTTCCGTCTCCTTGGATTTTTCGTATGTGTTTATGTGTAATATATACATAAGTAAATATATACATACTCATACAAATAGGCCATGCCTATGTATATATACATATATACACATATGCAAACTAGGCAGCATTTTGAGAATCACAAAGTGTCTGTTTTATCTGAGTATACCTCTACATAATTAGGTAATTAACCTCTGCTTTACAGCTGGATAAATCTTAAATCAGCAGGATGATCTGAGCAAAGGTAGTCTGTTTCAAAAATCCCAAACATTCTACAGTGCAGTATGAAATGTTTTTTAGTGACTATCTAATTATACATTAAATTTTTCTAAAAGGAATTCTAGATGTAGGATGGACTCACGATGGAGAAAAATCCAGATGGAAGGAAACTTGGAGGAAAGAAAGAGTGACACTTAAGACATTAATAGTTATTGTCAGTATCACTCACTTAGAGATTAATCACGCATTAGATGATGGTTTCCTTGTAGTAGTGAATTAATCGACTCCTCTCCTATTATTTAACTTTTCAGATGCTGTTCTCCCAACCAGACTGGAAGCTCCTGGAAGCCTGGAAACCATGTGACACTCTCCATCACCTGAAGTGCTTAGCACTTCCCTTAGGAACTGGATAAATACTGGCTAATTGGCTGATTGACTGAACATGTCAGCTCCAGGTTTTCAGGCATCTTTCTGAACCTCACCATCCAAGGCCGCGTCACATTTCTAAGCAAGTATAAAGCAGCACGTTCAGGCTCCGCATCTGTTTTTGAGCGTCTTTCTATTCCCAGGATCTAAGGAGGTGCCTGGTACGTTACAGACCATAATGAATGTTTGCTGAATGGATCTAGTTGTTGTCAAAGGGCTAAGAATCACCCGAGAGCTTGGTAAAAGTGCAAAATACCAGGCTCCATGCCCAGAGAGTCTGATTCCACAGACTTGGAGAGAGATCCCGGAATCTACATACCCCCGCCCCAAGGGATGCTGGTACTTAGAAACCTGAGACCAAATTTAGACAAGCACCAACATTATCCAGCTTCTGCCAGGACTTCTGCACAAGGTCTTTGGTCAGGGGAACCCATGCTATTTTACCAAAATTCAGGGGAGCAGTATAATGATGAAGTTTACAAAGGAAAGATAAACGAGAACATTTAGAAGTACACAGCAGCTTAGAGCACCCCTTGCTCTGTGACCTAAGGTTCTATTTTCCCTTGAGATGGAGGAGAAAATGACTGGATGTTTTAACACTTCTTGGAAAGGCCAGGGTTTTTCTTGGGCACTGATAAAATTAATTCTCATTTTAGAAAATCTGTTTGCTAAGTTGTGAGCTATTGTGGAGTCAAATTAGAAGAAATGCCTTTTTACAACATGAGTCCTTGTTTTTTTTTCTTTTTGACAAACCAAAAGAAACATAACGTACAAGCCGTGCACTTGGTCCCAGCTCCTGACCCAAACTACCTCATGTCATGTACCCAAAAAAGACATGTCAGGGAAGGGAGAAATTGCTTTAAAAAAAAAAAAAGGTGTACAGGTTAATATAGAAGCTGTATAGAAATTATTTTGAAACAAGCACAGAGACAGCAAGGGCACTGTGGGAAAAAAAATTAGGCAGTATTTCAAGTTAAGAGAATGTTTAAAATAATATTACAGCACATTATACCACAACTGGTTGGTGTAGGAAAGTGCATGGGAGTCAGGACCAGGGATTCCAGTCTTCCCATGGTGTCACCCACCCCTCAGAGCATCAGTCTATATAAACGCCTAACCTATTAGAAGTCTGTGAAGCTGCAAGAATTGGCATTTGAGAATCACGTGAAAATGTGAGATTTCCAACAGCACTGACGCTAGACACTGTGATTTGGGTTCTATCCTCTGGAGTCACTGGCCAAAGTTATTTCAATTACTTAAAAGGAAGCGGCCAGATCTCTCCACCTCCTCCCACCAGGGGGACCCTCTCTGCGTGGGTGGAGGCACCGAGGAAGGACACGTTAGCCATGTGTTCCTGATTCTCTCCTCCTGCTCTATTTTTCAGATCCCACTGCCAACAGAAGCACAGAAACTTAGAAACAAGTGTTCACTTGGTCAATCCTCAGCAGGTATCTAGAAAGTCTAAACAAAGCAGACATACAGCCCCTAGCATGGAGGACCGGCTCACCCGTGGGTGACTCTGCGAATGAGAGATGCTGAAAGGGAACTTGGGAGACCCACACTGATGCCCAATCAAACCAATGCCCCACAACTTCGGTCAGGTAAGAACCGGTTCTACTGAAAGCCTTCCCTGTGGTGATCTCCAGTTCCCAAGGGGACGCATTTTTTTGAGGCAACACTTGACTACCTGCTCCTTCGGCACTGGTGCTTCCAGAGCGCCCAAGAGTGAACCCACCACACCGTTTTACTATGAATAAGCAGATCTGTGGGGTGTACACACAGCTCTCTGAACAGTACGTGTACACTCACTGGGAAAGGGCAGAGGCAAAAGCGCTCCGGCAGGGCAGCACCTTTTCATTTGGTTTCAACGCTGGGCTTGACTGCAACATGCCCTTCATTCAGGCAGGAGAGAGGGGAGGACAGTGGCATTCAGCTCTCTTTAGACGGCTAACTGACATCCTTAGCCAAACATATGCAAGTGTTGCTATGCTAGTAATTCTGTGCACTTCGGAAAATATCCAATAACATACAACTGGAACCAGAAAATACACAGAGAAACTAATTGTGACAGGCAACTGTGAAAATACAAGATTTGTTGTGCAAATATTGAATTTTTCAGCCTCTGTTCAACACTTGCTAACCTGGGGAGGGGGTGTTCTTTACAGATTTCAAAGTCCTTTGCAGGTTCAGCCCTAAGGAATTACTCCTCTTCTGTAAGGAGGCTGTGTCTTTTACTGGAACCTTGGGGAAAAGACACTGGGCGTGTGAAGACAAAAGCGAAGTGAGGGGCAGATGTTACAAGTGGGGCAGGTGCTACAGGTGAGGAGGTGCTACAGGGTGGGAAATAATCAGCACAGAAGTTGCCTGGCCCTTTTGAGATTCAGATTTCCTCTACAAAGCAGGGCTAATGATACTGGATGGTAGTGATATAAATGTCTCTTAGGGTAGCCTAACACACTTATTTCCCTTTTGTTTTTTAAGGAATATGACGTTTGCTCTTTTGTTCAGACATTACATATTCTATATCTTGTACATATATGAACAAGACTTCCCTTTCACAGTGATCAGTACTGTCACCTTTGATTACAGCATCATTGGACAGGCCTCTAAATTGTGAAACGCGAAGAACCTTGTATTTTTATTGTTCTTCTTAGTCCCAAAGTAGAAGCTGCTGGATCAAAGAATCAGTATTTCAATGATGAGAAAGGTCAACATTTGAATCGTGGGTCAGTATTTGAATGAGGGGATCAATATTTGAATGAAGGGCACTTGATGGCTCTAGCTTTTCAGATTCTGATAGTTAAAAAAAAAAATCTAAATTCTTGACCTCTGTCAATTCAAGGCTCCAAAAACCTGTTATTTTATCCGGCTGCCCTCTTCTTCCGCAGTTCCTTGTGCACTCAAGGATCTCTTTAGGGGAAATGAGATGTGCTCGCCTTCTTCCTTAGACTTCTACATTTCCTTCTTTCCTACTTGACGATGAAAAGCTCACTGGAATTCTAGGAGACAGCACACATGTAGCCCAGCTGTCTTCTTTAAGCTTCTTCCAGTTTTAGACTTTCAAACATAACAGCATTTCTTAATTAACGGTACTTTCATCACTCACATTGAGCCCAACATTTCTGCCACCACCTTCGTTATACTGAGCGTTTGATACAAGGAATCACCAGTACCACCTCTGAGACTATTCAGAATCCTCATCTGTCTTGCTGTGAGGCTGAGAAAGTCTGCTGGTGCCTCAACAAAGCACATGTCACTGTACAGATGACCAATATTTTGGATGCGTGACTCACAAAGACCTAAAGGTCCCCTTGGTGGCCCTGTTCTCCTGTGTTCTATGACACCCCCTGGACACGGGACTAGCTGAGACCGTGTCACGTTTCCTCCGAGGCACACAGTTAGCACCGCTTCCTATTTCAGTCTTTTGCCGGTGGAGTGACTTTGCTGCTGTCAGCCTGGATTATGGATATTAGATCTTGAATGAGCTGTAACTTCCTGCAACTGAAAATTTATAACACAAAGCAATTTCATTGGGCCCCATCCCTGTGTTAATACCCACTCCCGGGAGTCTTCCGGATCAGGTGGGTTTCTAAGATACCACCTGGATGGCCCACATTTGCTGAATTATGAAGGTGGTTTGTTTTCCTTCCTTGGCCATGCTCTTGAGCCAATTCAGCCTCACTGTGATGCAAGTATGTCCGGATTTCCTTCTCTTGATAGTCTACCCTCTTGCATAACTCCTTTGCACTCTTAAAAGCTTAACCTGCTTATAAAAACTGGTACAAATAGAGAAGATAACCATAATTAAACTCTACCTAGGAGCTTATTTTAAATATTAGATCTTCAGAAACAATTACCTCTTTTGCAAGAAGTAACGTAGATCATCTTTCCTTTTTCTTCCTTGTTCTTGACTACACAATGATGGACATATTTAACTGGCAGTAAATTCTTTTTTTTTTTTTTTTTTTTGTGGTACGCGGGCCTCTCATTGTTGTGGCCTCTCCCGTTGCGGAGCACAGGCTCCGGACGCGCAGGCTCAGCGGCCATGGCTCACGGGCCCAGCCGCTCCACGGCATGTGGGATCTTTCCGGACCGGGGCACGAACCCGTGTCCCCTGCCATCGGCAGGCAGACTCTCAACCATTGTGCCACCAGGGAAGCCCAACTGGCAGTGAATTCTTAAAAACAAAGCAGGAAGGAGAGAGGCAAGGGACCTGGATAAAACAGGATAACCTGAGGATAACTAAACTGGACACAGATCTGCACATGGACATAAACCGTACCTTCTGTTAAAAAAAAAAGTGTGAAAAACCACAGGTTGTCTACTTTTTTAAAAAATTAGTTTTGTCCACGAATACAAGACATAAAATTCAATATCCATCCAAAATATTACTCAAAATCTGTTCCAAGTTTTATCTATGAATTAACAGCAGGCCAGTGCTTTGAGAGTGCCAGCTTTTTCGACTAACCAGCTACAAAACTAGATTGTTGGACCAATCCTTTAAATCATCTTCTTGCTTTCAGCCTGGAGACTCCTTTTTCCCTGAAAAAAAATCACCAAGGCCAACTGACTACTGAGCTACAACTAGCTGCAAAGTGTAGCCCATCTATAACATTTTATGCAACCTCAACATAGCTGAGAGTATCTCATCCTATGTCATGACTCCATATTAACCCAGGACGAAGATGACGCAGGGGAGGGGGCCTGAGCCTCAAGAATGGCGAAAGATTCTTGATCCACAAAATTTGTGCTGGTTGTTATTTGATATTTTTGGACTTTACAAACCAGTTATGAAGACTGGGCATCAAAGTCAGCTTTCAGAACAGGTCTGTTAGGTGCATGATAACCCCTGGCAGCTAAGAGGAACCTCTTTTCAGCTGGGATGATGAATCTGAGAACTTAAAATTGGGCAGAAGTTCCACAAAAATGTCACGATACTCTTTCTTCAGTGACCAAGTATACAATGTCCATAATGAGCCCCAGGGGTTCCCATGCTTCTTGGTACAGCGTAGCCTCCATGAAACTCAACAAATGAGAGCTGGCTTCCTTCAGAACATGCTTAAAGGGCACCATGATCTTCAAAATTCTCTTCTTTTCCTTGGGCTTCTAAGGTATCATGTCAACATTATACCCAACTTGATTACTCAGTGACTGTCTTGCCAAGTTTTCAAAGAAGTCAAACATCCAAACTTTCAAGCTGTTTTATTGTTTTCAGTGGAACTGCAATCTGATTGCAAGTTATTTTCATTTATTTTACATTATTTTTTGGTTTAATACCACAACACACAGGTAACGATGGCCGAGTTCGTCTTGGGTGTTTGTTGACTGTCTCTCTGTTAATAAGCCAATGTGCTAAAATGCAGTTTTATGGGTTTGTCACATTTCTAACATTGGATGGATCACCTTGCTCTGAGTTTCAAGTTCTAGTTTGTGTAAACCAGTAGTGAAAGGGTAGAGCAGAAAAAAAGGAACTCTGACATTTAGTGGATTAAAAACAGACTAGGTGGCAGTAATACTCATTCACCCAGCAACTGTTTGTTCAGCATTTACAAATACAAATGCCCAAATGCAAGTACATACACATACACAAATACACATATACAAATGCATACATGTATACAAACACACAGGCAGTGCATATATATATAAACATGTAAGATTATTCTAGTAATGCTGTGGGGAATAAAGAATAAAAAGTACACTGCACTCTCAAAGTATGTAATCTAGTTAGAAATATGAAAATTATTTACACTTCAGAACTCAAGGCCATTCATACAAATACATATGTTACATATCTTCATATATATATATATATATGAAGATATATATGTATATATTGAATACACTTCAGACTCTCAACTTTTAATACAAAGTAGAGATCAGTGCCTTAGAAGAATAAAGTGCAGAGGGGCAGCAGTGTAAGAAAACACACCTTCCAGGTGAGTGAGGAGGGAAGAGGGATGTGACGGTTCCGGGTCCTATCTCGTCCTTACCTCACGAGACGGTTTTGTTCCCCTAATGGTTTAAGCATTAGGAAGACTCTGAGATGTAGCAACGCTGGCATAAAGTATGTGTTTGTGGAAAGATGGCTGAAAGTATGAATGAGCACTGATACTGAAGAGAACGTTCCCTGGGGTATGAAATAAATGGCGGAGGCAAACGCTCAGATGGTTAGAAGGCCGTGGGAAATGCAACATGCTAACTGCCAACAATGGGCACATCACGAAATTCGTCAAACCTCAAAGACACTCTGCGTGCCGAGACAGGACCATTTTCTTCCATTCTCTTACTAACACATTCCATTTTGTGTATCAACATCACCGATTTTCACACAACTCTGTACAAAGAATATGAATTAGCTGGAGCCAAAATTAACCAAGGGAAAGACAATTTTTTAATACACATCCCCAGCGTTTCCTTTTCTTTTCAGAAAACAGATGAAAAGATGATCCCTGTATATAACTACAAATACATATACACGTTTGCATATCTACTTGTGTGTATCAAGTTATCCTGGAAATTTCTGGAGATATGCCAAACTCCTCTTGGACTCCTAGTTTGCTTACTATTATAACCCACTCTGCAAGGGCTGACGATATTTTTCTAAATATACTATTGGTCAACTGCTGAAATCTTGAAACATAAGAGGAGTCATGTGAGAGAGAAAAAGCAGGTGCTTCACAGATGTGAGGAGGCACGGAGCTCTGGAAAGAGTCCTTGGTTATGAGAGAAAAAGCTGTGAAGGATGATGGATATAAACAAAGAATGGAGAACTGGAAATTTAGGTGCAGGTATTCCTTTCTTCTGAGATATGGGTCTCCATCACTGAGTGGACCTTCCGTCCACTGTTTTCTCGACAGAACATTCTGTTTACTCAGAGGCGGTGTAAACTGGCACAAGCCACCAGAGCCCTAGGAGTTCCCATATTCTGTCCAATGGACAGAAAGATCTTATTCTGAGAGATGGAAAGAAAATTGGGGGAAATATAATGAAAATTATAAGTGGGTGTTGATGGAGGAATGAGATGAACGGTCTGCATTGGTAGAAGCTGCAGGAACCCAGCAAAGGCTGCGATTTTAAAAACGGGAAATTAGAGGTGGCGCCGAGTACGACTCCATTTGAAAAAGAGCAGACATATAAATTAAGTTGCCAAGGAAGACATCAGAAACAAACCGTACAGATAAGTTTTAGGAAACAAGTCGGCACTTGAATGGGGGCGGCAGGGATTTAAGGCTATAGTGACGAAGTGAGGAGGCGGTGCAGCAAAATCGAGAGGTGACAGGCAGGGTGACAATACGCTGCCGTCGCTATCCGAACAGCATCCACTCTGGACCACTGTGCCATTTTAGAGCAACCCGAAACAAAGGCAGCACATTATTCAATAACAGATTATCGGTTTATTAAAAAAAGGGAGAGTGGGCTTCCCTGGTGGCGCAGTGGTTAAGAATCCGCCTGCCAGTGCAGGGGACACGGGTTCGAGCCCTGGTCCGGGAAGATGCCACATGCCGCAGAGCCACTAAGCCCGTGCGCCACAACTACTAAGCCTGCGCTCTAGAGCCCGTGAGCCACAACTACTGAGTCCACGTGCCACAGCTACTGAAGCCCGTGTGCCTAGAGCCCGTGCTCTGCAACAAGAGAAGCCACCGCAATGAGAAGCCTGCACACCACAGTGAAGAGTAGCCCCCTATTCCCACAACTAGAGAAGGCCTGTGCACAGCAACGAAGACCCAGTGCAGCCAAAAATTAATAAATAAATATTTAAAAAAAAAGGGAGTGAACGGAAGAACTCACTCCCTCACCGGAAGAGTCTTCAAAATTGAGTTGTGAATGCTGAGTTATCCTCTCAGCCATTCGGTTTCTCATGTGAAACTCTCATTTTCTTCACCAAATTATCCATCCTAAACCTGCCTCTCTGTATCCATGTCTCCTACTCAGGGGCTTCCCCCTACGGCCACATTATAAATAACAAAGGTCATTAAATCATCCCAATACCTGGCTTACAGAAGTCCAGATGTATGTCTGAGCAAATTAACTTTACAGCCAACAAGAGACAGGACTCTCCTTCCCCTCCCCAAGCCTCTCTGCTCAGTGGTCGGTTTGCGCAGAACCTGCAGTTTCATGGTCTGCACTCGGCTGGGGCCCGGAGGTCCTCACCCCACGTTTGTGTACGTTCTTGGTCATTTCCACCACTGATCAGGTCAATTTCAAGAGCCAGCCTGTGGAACCTGAAACCATCATCCTTAATGGTCCAGCTAAGTGGTTCCTATTAGAAAGGAAGCCATTTAGATGGAAGTAACTTGTAAAACAATCTCATGCAACACGTGGGGAAATTCCACCCCATGCTTCTCTGGCATCTACCTGTTTTCCCAAGAATGAGAAGTTCCGTCAGCATTTTCCTCCTCCATCCTAGTCTATAAGAAACCACCGCATGCTTTTCCTTAAAATGCACATATGTGAATCCGAAGGAAACATGATGTTGTCCAAAGCTAGAGAAAGCAACTAGAAGAGGAATTTACGAAGATGTATCAAAGGGATTTTCAAGCTGTTGAATATCTTTTGAAACTTCATATACGATGACAGGCTGTAAGCTCCTTGAGAGCAGGGACCGAGAGTATCATAGGAACTTTGATATACACAGAACCTACCACAGTGTCTGGCCCAGAGCAGGCATCCACAAAGCTGTGTTGAATAAATGAATGAATAAAGGAGTGACAATACTTTAATCACGTTTCCTATCCGCCTGACATAAATGATCACTAAATTTTGGAAAACTTTAAACACTGCCTTTTAATGTCACATTTTAAAATGCTGAATCAGTTTCTGTTCTAGATATGAAATACCTGAAGTGAATTACATGCGTATTTGTACTGCAATTTCTTTTCAACGGAGCAACTTTTATTCCAACCCATTTCCACCTTTATTAGGAATAAAGAAGCTAAGTGATACTATCCTTTTCTTAAACAGGCATGAAAACAGTTGGAACCAATCGCATTTCACAGGAAAGTCATCAAGAATAACAAGCATGACCACATGAGGTGTGTGTATACACAGAAATCTTTAATCTTTCAGCATTTGGAGAGAGAGAGGGGGAGGGAAGGAGGGCGGGAAGGGAGAGAAGACACATCTTCAGGTTTCTGTATATATTAGCTTCCAAATTTTTTCCATGTCTTTCAGCTTCATTAGAAGTGCCTCACCAGGTCTGGCAGAAGTACACCCAGATTGAAATCTATCACTGTCCACAGCCTTCTCACTAGAGAAGGCGGGCCGCTGTCTCACACGACAGAAGTAGCTGGTTCTTCTCCACAAAGAGCAAGCATCCCCCACAACATTAAGGAATCGCCCCAATACGGTTTTCAGCACCAGCGACATCACCGAGTGTCAGTGCCGAAGTCTTATCCTTCACCACCAGTCAAAAGCCAGCCTCCCGGGCTGGGCTTCCCAACCTGCCAGGTCTGCCTTGGAGTCACAGCTCTGTTTCCTCTGGACTATTACTCTCAACTCCATGTTTACATCTGATGGAGTATGGATTTTATAGTCGCTGCATGAGGGGAACAGAAACAGCGTCTGGAACGATAACCGTGAAGGGCTGATCGAAAATGCTTGAAGATGGAAAGCACGGTCTACAAAGCTTTGGCAACGTGTATGGAGGTGTGTGGCCTTGAAACTACTCATTTCATGTACCTGAAGGTGGCCTTGTAGAATGTCCTTATGGACAAGGACACTGTGGGGACCGAGGATCTTCCTGGTTGTGGAAGATGCCTCCACCCTTAACATCTGTGACTTTCACTCCACCATCTGGAACCGGACACTCAGGGAGCAGGGGAAAATGGGAAACTCCAGACATCAAATTGATCTGCCCTTGTTTTTCTTCTTTTTCTTGGCCACTCAAGGGATACTGACATTCAAAGTTGTACCTTTCAGCCCCAGAACTTACAGTAGCACCTAATGCTACTAGGTCTTAGGACAGATGCTCCAATGCCCACCTTCTACTGGCTGAGGAGCACTGCTCCCAGCGCCCATAGATCAGTTATTAACTTCCACGCCAGCAATTTCTGACTCTAAAATATCTTCTTGTATTTGTGTCCAAGACTAAGTTTCCTGGGGACAGAAAATTACATTTTGCGAGCTACTGAGTTTGGCCATCCTCCCTACTTGATATATACAAATAAAGCTTTAACACATCTGCATGAGACAATTTATTCCCCACAACTGCTTGATTTCAACCACTTGAAACCATTCCTCATGGTTTCAAAGGAGCAAATCTAAGAGGAGGGAAAAAGAGGGCTCTGACTTCTCCCACAAGTTGTCAAGTTAGGAAGGTTCTGGAACAGTACTATTTTCTTTTTTTTCTTTTTTTTTTTTTTTGCGGTACACGGGCCTCTCACTGTTGTGGCCTCTCCTGTTGCGGAGCACAGGCTCCGGACGCGCAGGCTCAGCGGCCAAGGCTCACGGGCGCAGCCGCTCAGCGGCATGTGGGATCCTCCTGGACCGGGACACGAACCCGTGTCCCCTGCATCGGCAGGTGGACTCTCAACCACTGTGCCACCAGGGAAGCCCTGGAACAGTACTACTTTCTGAAGACGTCTGGCAACACCACATCTCGGTGGCGTTCGGCAGTCACTGTTTGGAGGGGACCGCTGGTTGCAAACTGGCACAAAGAGTCAACTGATTCTACTGCTTGGTTTTTTGACTTTGTCTAAGAGGCAATTTCTGAACATCATAAAAGCCTTCTTTATTTGGTTCTGTATTGTGTAAAGCAAGCTGTCCTTGGTTACTAAACTGATTAGTAAGTGGTTTATATTATTCTAATGGTTGCCATCGTTATTGCAAGGAAAAAAAAAAAAAAAGATAGTTGAGTGAGTAAAGCTGCAAAACAAGACTGTTATGCCCAGTACTGGGATGACAGGCTGTCGCATTCAGAAAGGAGCCAGGTCTACAAGCCCAGGCCTTGCTGCAGAGATCCATCTTCCAAAGACCCTGCACCAAATGCTGAACAATGCTATGCTTTAAAAAAAAGAAGAACATTCCATTCAGTGGCTTTCTTAAAAAAGATGATGGAAGGCAGAGTGGAAACCAAAAGCAGTTCCCAGAGATGCTGTAATTGCCTGGATTATCTCGCCTGGATGTGAAATGCACCAGACCTTTTAAACTGGGCCCACATTCTGCCATCATGCTCGGCCATATGGTGATCTGGCAAATTTGGACGAAACACCGCTCACCCCCACCCCCACCCCAATCAGTCTGCACGAGCCCTTCCTTGAGAAGCCAATTTCCTCAGTAAAAGGCATAATAATTGCCATGAAAGGCATGCATCCCTGTCATGAAAGCATTTTTCTTTGCCTGCTGCATTCTACGTACTCAGCATAAGACCTCCCAAAAGATGGTGTTAGAAAAGCCCTTCCTTCAGAAACAAACAGCACAAGCATTTTTCCCCCAAGTGAAAAGTCAAAGGCAGCAAGGAAAGATGAACCTCTCAGCGCTGGGCACGTTTTCTTCATCGTGCTCACTGGAATTTGTAATCTATGTGGATTTTTGTGGTTATTTGACTAATGGCTGCCTCAATCTGACCATCAGCTCCTTGAGAGCACAAGCCAGCTTTGTTTTCTTTGATTCTTGCATCCCTGGCAAAATATGGAGTCTGGCACTTAGTAGGGCCTCAAATATTTGTCGAGGGAGGAAGGGAAGAAGGAATAGGAGGGGGAGGCGGAGGAAGGAATGATGGGGGCCCCAAGGGACAAAATGCTGCTTCATGGCTTGCGTTCTACTAGAATTTGCCTGATTCCTTTCACACGAACGGCCCAGACCTACAAATACGCCAACATCTGACATGTGTATATATTCACAAGCCCGCAGAGAGGGGCCAGCATCAGAAAACGCTAAGATAGGTCTTAAAATTTTATTTCAACCATGTAATTGGACCCATCAAGGGAGAAATTGGTTTTCTATGCCTGGAAATTGGTGGGAATTTTATTATTTCTGAATTTGCAAAAACAGCATTGAGTTGAAAAGTCCAACTGTGCCGATTTCACAACTTCTCGTACCAGATCTGGGTCACGTTGGCGATTTCTGTCCCCGACAGCAACACGCCTTGGCAGCTAAGTCACAGAAGCCGTATAGACTCTGAGCTCATTTACAGGCAGCACAGCTACCTGCAAGCTCTTGGTGCCTCTGCAGATGGACATGCTTAAAAGCTGTTGATTCGAGAGGCACTGGTCAGCCAATCTGTGCACCGTTTGAACCGCACCTGCCGTAATTTTGCACTTCGAGGACTGCAGGCTTCAGACCGGAGTGCCAGTGAAGGATCTGTAAGAGCCTCGGCACTCTCTCTAGTGCTGCTGCAGGGCTGGCTATGGCCCTTTTCCCTTCCCAGATAGTCATCCAGAAAATCAAGAGCCCACCCACCAGAGTGGATGGAGGCGTTGGACGGGGTGGGGAGGCTGGAGGATGAATCAAGAGGCTCCAGATGCAGAAGGGTGAAAGCACAGCCTCTTCCACTCTCCTGGCGGAATGGAGCTTTTCCATTTGCCTTCTGCTTTTCCAAGAGTGGAATCTGGTACTTGGAGGTGGGTCTTTGGAGATGCTTGATATTTACAGGAATGTCAATTTCAAAAACGTGGCAGTGAGAGTGTCTTTAAACAGGATGAAGGACATTTGAAGTCTGATTTCTCTTGGTAAATTTCCTCTTATTCAAAATGATGAAATCGCGGAAATGAAATCCTGCTAGAGCATGGAGAACCTAGAGCAAAACCCAGCAAAGTTTTTCTTCTTGAAGGGAGAAGCACAGGGAGTGTGGAAAGTCTGGCCCCTTGAGAAATCTTGCTCCCGGGCACTAGTAAGCAGATATCCTTCCCTTCATCAAGGTGTAAATTAACGACTGAATACACACAAGTTCTTTCTGCAATGGCTTACACTTACAGGTACAGAAACTCCATGAACTCAGTATCCCTTGCACCCGGCAAAAGTGCCTGACACACAAGGGCTCAAAGGACGTTTGCTGACCTGAACGAACCTCTCCCTTGGCCTGTAGAATCAGCAGCGTACCTGGCTCCAACCAAATTCTGCATGGTCGGGAAAATTAGCTGCTGGTGAACTGCAGCATAAAAAAGGAATAAAACGGATTGGGGCAGTGTTACATGACTGTA
Organism: Tursiops truncatus; assembly: GCF_011762595.2. Classification (NCBI taxonomy): domain Eukaryota; kingdom Metazoa; phylum Chordata; class Mammalia; order Artiodactyla; family Delphinidae; genus Tursiops; species Tursiops truncatus. Next base: position 155,693,537 of record NC_047035.1, on the reverse strand, counting down.
TACAATGATCACAATTCATTAAACTGAACTGCGTGTAAATAATACCTTAATAAACAAAAAAGAGGAGGAAAAATAATCCAACGGTCAAGTAAGTAGCTTGGTCAGGATGTGAACCCAGATATACCCATCCTGTTTGATCTTTACGGATGCTGAAGGCAGCTTCATGCAGCTATTAGCCATTGGCATTTCTTCTTCTGTGAAAGGCCTATTTGTATCCCTTGCCCATTTCTTTATTGGGGTTTTGGATTTTTAAAATATAATTTATGGAGAAAAATTTTAAATATTAAAATATTTTAACTCTGTCAATAAAAAGAAACTAAAGATTTATAGTACAAACATGACATTTCTGAACACGACATTTCTCCTAAAATTGATAAGTTATTAATGGTTAGATTATGTGAGAGGGAACCATACATCTGATTGGTGTTTTAATAGAATTTTTTTTCCCTTAAACAATTTTTTTAAAGTGCTATGAAAGGGTCCATGAAGAAAGTGCTTGGTAGCTGGTTGACAGCAACTGTCCCTCAAGGAAGACAGGTGGAGGTAAAGGAAAACCTGACTTTCAGGAAGCAGGTCCACTGAATTTCCCCAGCTTGATTTATTGCCCTATTTTATCAGACCCTCCTAAATTTACCTGTTCAAGTTTACTCGAGATATCGCAAGTTTCAGGGGAAAAAAAACCACACCCCTGGACCATCACACCTTCATTAACTCAGGGAGACGGAAGGTGTCAAGGTTACGACCCTGCTGTTCTGGCACATCTTCTTATTGAAAAATCATGGGTTCCCATCTAGCTTCAGCCTCGTTTATGTATCTGGTCAACCGGAGGGCACCCCAGGCAAGTGCCTTGAGCAGCCTGTTCTGAGCATCTCCACTCACCTTTCCTGATAAAGTCACCCTCGGAGACAGGTAGGGGACCAGAGCTCCTCCATCCTCATTTCACAGAGAGTGACAGAGCAGTTAAGTGACTTGCAAAAGGTCAAACAACCAGGTGCTGGTCAGGACAAAAATAGAATCGGGGTTTGCTGACCTCCTTGTCTCCTGCTCAAGTGATTCAAGGACAAGAGCAGTTGATTCCTGAGCCGTAAAATAACATGACAAGCTTTTGATCTTCTCATCCTCGGACAGGATGAGCTAAGGCATGGAGCTGGTTAAACGTTGCTCTTGGACATACAAATGAGAGGCTGCTGAACTGGTGGGGAAAATCCAAGGCCAAGAATCCAAAAGTGAGTAACTTCAGCTTTCTCACTGGCTAGCTCTAATGTTATGTAAAAATCAGGGGCTACTGTGCCTCAGTTTTTCTCTCTGTGAAATGGGGACACTGCAAACTATTTCTTGAATATACTAATCTTCTAACAGAAGTACCTTATCTTAGGAGTGCTGTGACTCAAAGCTTCGGGAATGGAAGAGATGAATATGGTTTGGGGGGGGGGCATGACCCTTGCAGTGAAAACAAGAAAGAAGAGAAGGCAACATTGTGAAAACACTACACTGCACCTTGGATTAAGACTGAGAACAGGAATAAGGAAGAAGCACACATTTAAATGGGGCTCACTTATCATGCAACTGGGCCACAAGCCCTGGGTTTGGACGTTGCTAAAATACATCCCCTTTGCTGGGCACATCGGGCTTGACACAAGACCTTGTTTCATTCACAGACATGCTTATACTTCTGTAAAACTGCAAAAAAAAAAATAGCTTTTAATTACTATTTGTAGAGCATCGAAGACAATTAAATGCTTGTGATTACCCTTTTGTTTTTTAAAAACACAGAACCAGAGAATAAACATTTCTGTACAGCCATCAGAGCAAAATGCCTTTTGAGGCAGAATGCTCTGAATACATTCTGCCTTATAAAAAATGTATAAAAGGATAGCACAGAAAAGGGCTGTGAGGCGTGACACGGTCCCATCATGCTCTGCATGCCTGAGTTAGCTGGTACAAGATCAGAACCAGAAGCAGAGATGAACGCCACTCAACCAGAGCCCGAGGCTGGGAGGTCCAGCATGGCATCGCCTGGGGTCAGTGGCGGGGCCGCTCCAAGGCACGCTCTCTGGAGAGTCATCCAGTTTAAAAATATTTGGGCCAACGTGTTATCACCTGGAATGGAGACTCTGTCCCCCATTTTAATGTGAACAGGGATCATGTTCATTTCATGATACTATCACATCCGCAGTCATTGTTGTGATCACGACTATCAAAAAGAGTTAAACAGAAACCCCCAATAGGTTGTACAGCATGACCTCAAATGACACCCAGGTCTCCAGGTGGCCTCCAGAGAACTGGCAGGGAGTAACAGGAAAGCTGGAAATCCAGGGAAAGAACGAGACCCCCTTGAGCGCTGCTGTCATCGGAGAACCGCGTGTCTTTGGGAATGACGCCTGGTCCGTTTCTACAAGGCTTTGCATGCACAGAACATTTTGACTTTTGTGACATCACTGTACCCATTTGGCAAATGAGAGTCACTCAGGTGACTCTTCCCAAGCCATACGGTTACTAGATGTCAGCATTCAAAGACAGGTTTTCGAAACCAGCACGCTTGGTGTTCAGCAAAATCTCTTAATGGTCTTAAGATGTGAGTAGAGAGAGATGATATAAAGGAGTAAAATATGTTGGGTTAGAGGGACCCTATGGCTGGCTGTCAATGTGATTCACAAGTCGCGCCTCGTATGTCTTGGAGGAAGCACAGCTTAGTGGGTTGAGCCTGGAGTCTTGAGCCAGACCACCCAGATTCCAGCCCAAGTTCTGCCATTACCAGCTGTGTGATGCTGCAGTAGTACTTAATGCTCTGCCCCCCCCCCCAGCTTCCTTATCTTTAAAAAGAAGGTGATAACAGAACCTACCTCACGTAATTATTATGCAGATCAAGTAAGTTAATTTTTGTAAAGCATTCAGAATAACATCTACCATATAATTAATGCTGTATATGTGTCGGTTAAATCAATCAATTATTCTACCAGGATGTTGCAGGTTCCTCTCCAACAGGCATAAACAACTTTCTGATGCATTTTTAATAAAGAGACATCACCTCCCTATTACCTTGTTAAAAGTTTCCTTGGACTCATCCCGATACCCTTCTTGACCACATGACTGACAGGAACACAGAACCTCTCTCCTCATCGATTTTCAAAAGCAAAGCCATCACCACTCAGCATCCAATGTGTTCCCCAGACTCACCAGGATCACTCTTCTCCCCACAAAGCTTGGAAAACCACTGACAAATTTTATCAAATAATTACATGGATTGATCCAAGAAAGACACTTGTTCCGCCAAAGTGGGCACCCCACCACCTGCTGTGCTAGTGCCTCTGGCTTGAAACCTGCAACCCTGCTGGTCAGTCTTTGGTTATAGACCCCCAAACCTTGGAGGCCTTATATATATGGTATGTAGGTGAACAAACATAGACATTGACAAGCCTAACAGACTCATCAGAGGAACTGTTGCATCTTAAAAATCATCAAGCTTCAAAGAGTAATTCAAAGAACAGAGTGCTGAAAAGGATCTGCTTTGGAGGAGACCTGGCCGTTTACTGCCAGTTAATTTGCATACGGCCTGGTCCTTTGATCTTCTGAAGGATGATCTATAAATTTCTGTGGTCTCCAGTTCTTGCAGAGAAGCAATTCAAATACATTACTGTAGAGCCTTCAATTAAAAGGATTTTATCTGAGAAATGACTAATGCCATCCCATAGGATTATGGCCATTTAAAAAATTACTTGCTTTTCAATCTTGAGAAAGAAAAACGGAGCTGGAGGAATCAGGCTCCCTGACTTCAGACTATACTATAAAGCTGCAGTAATCAAGACAGTATGGTACTGGCACAAAAACAGAAATATAGATCAATGGAACAGGATAGAAAGCCCAGAGATAAACCCACGCACATATGGTCACCTTATTTTTGATAAAGGAGGCAAGAATATACAATGGAGAAAAGACAGCCTCTTCATTAAGTGGTGCTGGGAAAACTGGACAGCTACATGTAAAAGAATGAAATTAGAACACTCCCTAACACCATACACAAAAATAAACTCAAAATGGATTAAAGACTTAAATGTAAGGCCAGACACTCTAAAACTCTTAGAGGAAAACATAGGCAGAACACCCTATGACATAAATCACAGCAAGATCCTTTCTGACCCACCTCCTAGAGAGAGACACGGGAATAAAAACAAAAATGAACAAATGGGACCTCATGAAACTGCAAAGCTTTTGCACAGCAAAGGAAACCATAAACAAGATCAAAAGACAACCCTCAGAATGGGAGAAAATATTTGCAAATGAAACAAATGACAAAGGATTAATCTCCAAACTTTACAAGCAGCTCGCTCAGCTCAATATCAAAAAAACAAACAACCTAATCCAAAAATGGGCAGAAGACCTAAATAGACATTTCTCCAAAGAAGATATACAGATTGCCAACAAACACATGAAAGGATGCTCAACATCACTAATCATTAGAGAAATGCAAATCAAAACTACAATGAGATATCATCTCACAATGGTCAGAATGGCCATCATGAAAAAATCTCCAAACAGTAAATGCTGGAGAGGGTGTGGAGAAAAGGGAACCCTCTTGCACTGTTGGTGGGAATGTAATTGATACAGCCACTATGGAGAACAGTATGGAGGTTCCTTAAAAAACTAAAAATAGAACTACTATACGACCCAGCAATCCCACTACTGGGCATATACCCTGAGAAAACCGTAATTCAAAAAGAGTCATGTACCACAATGTTCACTGCAGCACTATTTACGATCGCCAGGACATGGAAGCAAGCTAAGTGTCCACTGACAGATGAATGGATAAAGAAGGTGTGGCACATATATACAATGGAATATTACTCAGCCATAAAAAGAAACAAAATGAGTTATTTGTAGTGAGGTGGATGGACCTACAGTCTGTCATACAGAGTGAAGTAAGTCAGAAAGAGAAAAACAAATACTGTATGCTAACGCATATATATAGAATCTAAAAAAAAAAAAATGGTTCTGATGAACCTAGTGGCAGGACAGGAATAAAGACGAAGATGTAGAGAACGGACTTGAGGACACGGCAGGAGGGGGAAGGTAAGCTGGGACGAAGCAAGAGAGTAGCATCGACATATATACACTACCAAATATAAAACAGATAGCTAGTGGGAAGCAGCTGCATAGCACAGGGAGATCAGCTCGGTGCCCTGTGACCACCTAGAGGGGTGGGATAGGGAGTGTGGGAGGGAGAAATAAGAAGGAGGAGGTATGGGGATATATGTATATGTATAGCTGATTCACTTTGTTATGAAGCAGAAACTAACACACCACTGTAAAGCAATTATACTCCAATAAAGATGTTTTAAAAAATTACTTGCTTTTTCCTGTGTTTATCTTTTGGAGACTAGGATATACTAGCACAGCGCCGGCTGCTAAAGGGGAAAAAGGTCCTTCCTGCTTTGTCTCCACACACTAACTCTCAGAGCACAAATGTCAGGTATATTTCAAAGGAGGGTGGTGTAAGATGTGGAAAATCAACCTGTTTTTCACTCCACGATACGGTGACGAGACACATAACATCGCTTCCTATGAAAATTCTATTTTTAATCCTACCGACAGCACCAAACTGGATTAACAGTGGTGAGGAGTTAACTCAAATCTACCTATATTTTCATCACGTAGTTTGGGGTTTTGTTTCTTAAGTCGATTGTTTTTCCTCTGGAGCTCAGTTGAGTGTCAGCTCTGACTTTTTGAGTAGCTTTGAGTAATGGGATCAGCTAATGTTCTGTACATGAAGCAATTCCGTACCATTTCGCTTCTCTAAAAATACTGCTGCCTGCCACCGGAGCCAATCAACAGTGATGAACAGCTACAGGGACAAGTAGGTCTCTGAATGTACTTCGGATCTGACAGCCCTTCAGCAGATACAGAGAATGGGTCCCTGCGACTCACAAACCCAGCTCCCTCCTAGGGCAAGCAAGTCCTTTCTCTTCCATGTGAGAAAGGGCAAGGATCCTTAATGATCCAATACGGTCCTCCCCCTCCCCCTTTCCAACAGCCCAACAAATATCTGTTCAACGCCTGCAGTGTCTGGTTCTCCGCAGCTGCTGGGCTGGATATAAAAAGCTGAGTAAGACACACGTCCTTTTAACCCATTAAAAATCCGTTAGTATGAGGCTTCTGACTTTGTCTGAATTAATGTTACTCATCAAAACAAAGCTGAAAAAACTGCGTTTGTATGCACTAGATACATCTTCCTGCTCCAGTTCACTGACCTCCAGAAAGTCACGTGGTTCATCTGCATATTAGGTAATTGGCAACACGCAGGTCTCCACCCGTTGACGTAGGGCCACTTTTACTCTCTAGGTGTGTAACTGGATTCAACCACTCCAAAATGTTTCTTAAGTCTCTACTACGTGCCAGAAGCTACAGGCTACCTGTTGGGAACCCACTGGTGATACAAAATGGAGAGCAACATATAAAGTCATTTACCCATTGAACTGATGACCTTAAAGAAAAAGCAGATATAATTTTGATGCGTTGGTTATATGTTTTGGCGAATCAGAGCTTAAAAGTATATGCCTTCTGCCAAGATTACTGCATTTTCTGCTGTGGGTGTTCAGACTGGGAAATGGTATTTTGAGAGTATAAACATCTTTGTGAGGTCTAAGACCTTAGGATGCATTTAAATTTCTCAAGCCAAAAGAAGGAAAGGGCCGTTGCCCACCCACGATAACTAGACAGTCACTTATTAAGAACCTTTGCTTTTTCAAAACCCACTGCCACCATCCACTAGCTCAGCTCCACACACAGAGCAGGGCTTGGCTGCAATGACATTCCATCCATGTGTCTTAACTGCAAGTTCTCCTCTGATTATGAGTCAATGAGGGTGTAAGCTAAGTAAGAGTGTCAGCTAGTTTCCAATAGCCACGAAGTGACTTGTGACGAATCCGAATCTGGTATTATCAAAAGATTTGGTACAACATCAGGAACCGTCAAAGTGCCTTCAGCATGCTACAGACTTACTGATGCTGCTGGTTTTTCTCATGAACTTCCCTTCCCATCTGTTTTATCCTGGTATTTTACATAAATATCATTGGCCTACGATTCTTGTGGACACTAAGAGACTAGGATTTTCGTATACATATTTCTTAAAGGTCATTTTGATCATTATTCACTCTCTTTTCATTTATTGTTTTTACTCTCAATATTTTCTGTGCACTGGGCCCCTCACTAAGCGCTAGGACTAGAAAGACAAATGAGAAATGAATGGGGAATCCTTAATTGAGCTCTTACATCACATTTTTAAAAATTAAGCGGGAGAAACAGGGAGGAATGTGATAATCAGAGCATAGATGTGCTTCCCAGAATTGGATTTGCTATGAGCTGTTTTTGCCCAATTACTATTGTAACTGAGCCATCTATAATTCCTTCCACTTCTATTTTTAGTCTAGAGGAAGTCAGACACAAGATGTTACACACAGAGCCTGAAGCCAGCGCGTTTTCTGACAGCAGAGATTCCCTAATGTCCATCCAGATCACTATAAGAAAGAAGAAATCAAGAAGTGATGCTCCTGGAAAACGACGCCTGTCAAATCCATAACCTTGATTTCATTTCTAATGTTCCTGGGATGGCTGCATGGAGGGGACAAACCAGGACCCTGAATTGGGCACAAAGGGACCTGGCTGGCGACCCAGGTCAAGACAGACCATCACGTTTAAAAAGTGATTCTTAAGAATCCAGCTCCACCCTTTCTGTCTCTGGTTTAAAGAATTCGTGCTTCTAACTGTTATATATATAAGATGAATAAACAAGGTCCTATTGTATAGCACATGGAACTATATTCAATATCCTCTGACAAACCACAATGGAAAAGAATATGAAAAAGAATACATATATGTGTATATATACGTATAACTGAGTCACTTTGCTGTACAGGAAAAAAAATCAACATAATAACATTGTAAATCAACTACTTCAATAAAATAAAATTAAAAAATCCCTGCTTCTGGTACAGGACATTTATACCATGTAAACATCACTTCCCTGCTTCAGTATTCCACATTTATTTACAGCCCCACATATGGAAGGCCATGTCTCCTGCCGTGGTTACCTCCACCCCTCTATACCCAGCATAAATTTAATTAATGAGAAGTCCATTGGACGTTACCATCCCCTTTCCTCCACTGTCTGATACGTTTCTATATTCCCTTAACAGCCAATTAGTGACCGCATCCAGGAGAACGGATCCCATCGTGGTCCATGCCCCCAATTCCCCACACACCACCTAGTGGTGATAATTATATTAAAAGTCATGATGATGCCGATGACGCTATTCTCACTGAATTTAAAACACCTGAAAAGGCCATTGTAACACTGAGTGTAACAGAACCTTAGTTTTCCTTTTGGAAACACTTCCCAAGACACATAAAGTGCTCCTATTACCTTGACAAGACTCACCAGGGCCTAAATTTAGGTTAGAATGCAAGTTAAAACCGCCTATACTTTGAAATAGGAAGGCACTGATTTACTGAGCAACTGAAAATTGCATTTCCCTGTTCATTGGCTTTCCAAATAAGGGGGGTAAGAAAATAAAGTATTTCCGCAGTTGCAGCAGAGGCTTCAGATATGGGCCACGCGTGTGGAAATGCAATGCTTTTACTTATTGTGACTCTGTTTCAAAACTACCTTCCATCATGATTTCATTTTCACTAGCCTTATTTTTGTCTATAAATCACTTCTGTTGCCCAAACTTTGCTTGCCTCCCAGATGCTGACAGAAGAACTGGATATTACTATTGCTTTCCCCCCAATAAATACTGCTGTCTGTAGTTTACTGCCACTTGAATTCCTTCTCCTTAAATGAACATAAAGGCATCTCTCTGGCTATCCACCACATCTACTTCTTCCTTCGCTTCTTAAAAAATAATAAACTAACAAAAAGCAGTAAATATAGCCCATTTCGAAACCTTCACTTCCATTACCAGTTGGAAAAGTGATGAACCAACAGTCGATTCAACTAACAGCTCTAGTCCTTCTAATTCAAATGTGTATGTGGATAAAGTCAGAGTTAGGGATACACACACAATACTTCAAAAGGGATATCATCAATCTGTATTCATCTTTCTTCAACTCCTGTAGTCTCTGATTCTCTTTCTTGTATCAAATAACCCATCAGCTCAACCCATAACCTATTCTGTATGCATCCCTGGTTCATGATTGGACGCTTTCCACTTCCTGCTATACATCTTAAAGAAACGAAAAAGCTTACTATCCCCATGGGTGAGATGAAGAAGAATACGGAAGAGCCTACAAAGTGAGGTTTTCTTGAAAGGACATTAGCATCTAATAAAAAATGTGGTTTGGAGAAGAGGGTCAGCTCAGAATCTGCATGGATACGGGACATTTCTAAAATTTTGCCAAGGTGTTTCATGTATATTTCAAGGTGCAAATATGGAGGAGGCCCCTTTGAAAACCAAAAATGGATACAAGAAATCAACAGGTAAGTAGACTTTTAACAAAGCTACTCTGGGGTATCCCCCCACTTCTTAGTGTGTTTGCTTTACAAAAGCCAAGCCTACCACACAGGTTGCACTGACTCTTCTTGTCAGAGAACAGGTCTCTCCTACCCCAAATGTTTGATTACTGTAACTCCACCAAATTCATAAGATGCAAACTCTACTGCTTTATATGAGAGGTGGCTTTCTAAAATGTATTACCATCTGAGGTATTGACTTGTTCTCAAATTGCCTAAGGAAACACTCTGAATTCCAATGTCTCCACCATAAACTCAGGGCATTTTGACTGTATTACAGACACAGCCCAGTAAGATTCATTCCTATGATGCTGATCCTTGTTCATCTATAACTTCTATGACATAAGTTTAGTGAAAGAGAGGATGCTTTCACATCAGATAGACAAGCATTTAGAATCCTCTTCAAGCCATAAACCAGGAACAGTTTCCCATTTAAAGAAAAATAAATCGTCTTTATAATTGAAAATGGCTTTCCTTTACAACTCTGTTTGGCTTTGCTGGGAAGAAAAAAAATGTCTTAGTTTATGAGGCAGCTTTCATTGAATGTGGAGCAAAGGAAAACTAAGCGGCTGCTTCTTAGGAATCAGCCTTAACTACACTGATGAACGTTCATCATTTACAAAAGCATCAGAAGAGTCTGTGGCTACTATCTTTTTAGCTATCGCAAGACAACCTAGCTAGCAGATAGGTAAGTTGTGCAATAGTTCTGTTAGGTCATTTTGCCCATCTTTAACACGGACATTTAGGAAGTCAATAAAACACCCAGCAGAAAGATGGAGATTACCCTTAGGAGGCCCAGAAGATTTCTGAGGGGAAACAATCATTCCGTTAATAAATGCTACATATTATTATTTCATCAAAGGATTGCAAATCACTTCCAGATGACAGCTCTAGGTTCAGAAGCAGACAATATCATGGAAATGATTAGGAGCCTGGGGAGAGGCTGGGCACGTTATCTTCCAATCTGCCAGCCCAGCTCCCAACACACCTGGCTGCGCATTCATGGGGCTGTGCTGCATTTCCAAGGGCCTCTCTGCCTTGTTCGCAGGGGTCAAGGTGTCCAAGTGCTCAGGGGTTACATGATCAGGCTTACGGATCCTGGACATGAGTAGAAACAGCACTCGATGGTGCTCTCCCTTTGGCACGTTTGCCTCTGGTATTCTGCAAGACGTGGCCCTTCGTTGGTGCACTGCTGAGAATGGCTGTGACCTCAGAGATCATGGTCAAGATCATACTCGCTGCTTCCTGCCTCACCCAAGCCTCTCCCCCACCCCCCACCACCCCGATTCTCTGCCTCGGGATGTTACCTCCCCTTCAAGTGCTTCTGTTTCTATTTCACGAAGTAACATTTTTATACCCCTCCCCTCGTTGAGAGGAGAAACAGGATAACGCAGGAGCCTGAGCAGGGTTTGCCCCAGACTTAGGGAGATGATGGGGAAACACGCAAGAGGCTGAATGGCTTCTGACAATTCTTTCTGTTCCATAGCATTTTTTTTCTGTTCCACTCAATGAGAGAGAGAGAAAGAAAAAGAGCGATTTTCACAGAGAAGCTTATCTTTGTAATGCACCTAAAGACATAGTGCATCTCGGAAGGAATGACGGTCAGATTAATTTTTCTGAGACACATGTTAAAATTGCAAAGCACCAAAATGCCATTCCTGTCATCTTTGCTCTCCAGCCTGCCTTGCCTCCTAGACTGGGAAGGAAGGGAGGAGGGAAGGAAGGGAGGAAGGAAGGGAGGGAGGGAGGGAGAGAGGGAGGGAGGGAGGGAGAGGGGGAGGGAGAAAACAAGAGAAAAATATAAAGTATCTGCACCCAGTAGTTAAGGGTAATAACCAGCCTACATAGCAAAACTGTTGGTCACCTAACGAGGTCACTCGAAACCCACGAAACTGTGACAGGGAGGAGTAGAAAGTGAGGCCGAAAACCAACGTGCTTTGCCCCTGGAGAGGCAGGAGGCAGCCCGGGCTAATTCAGAGAACACTGGGGCAGCGCTGGAGGACACCTGGTCACAGCCCCCCGTCTGCCGAAATTTCAGACTCTTCATGTGAAAGTGAGAGCATGCAGTAGATTACATGTAAAGGCCCTTTCAGCTTTGTAATTCTAGATGGAAACTCCAAGTCCAACCCCCAGGTGCATGGGGCGCTGGGGTTCCTGGTACATAAGATACCCAAGTCTGTTTGCTGTTCTAGAAACAGAATCAGGATCCTCAAACAGTTCCCGTGTATATGTGGTAACTTGTTACATGATACAGGGAGCAACACAAATTAGGGGGAAATAGATGGATTATTTAGGGGATGATATTATAGAAACTAATTTACCACAGGGAGAAACTGTTGGATCAATACCTCGTCACCATAAAAACAAAACAAATCCCCCAAACCTCCCCTCCAAATGCTGTCAAGGTCTAGATATAAAGTGCAGCCACGAAGCAAACCGAAATAGCTACTAGAAAATATTCGTGATAGCTTGAGACGAGGAAAGAGTTCTTAAATATAATTTTTTTAAAACTCATAAAGGGAAAGGATGGATCTGCCTACTACAAAGGATACCACAGACAAATTGACAGGAGATATCTTCTTCCATCTCTAAAGGTGAACAGAAGATTAATATCCAGACCACACAAGAGATCAACGAGAAAAAAAAGATAAGAAATACAATAGAAAAATGTGTGTAAAATATGAACAGGAAATTCATAGAAGGAAAAATCCAAACGGCTCAGAGGTACATAAAGAGACGCTTGATCTCACCAGTAATCAGAGAAATGCAAGTTAAAAGGACAATGATACAGCTACCAGATTAGAGGCAGAAAGCAACACAGTGCCACATGGAGATGCAGGGTGACGGCAAGCCTTGTTCACAGCTTTGGGAGAAGCAACTGGATCCGTCCTTCTGGCGAACAATCTCCTGCATGTGGAGAAATGAAGCGGGCTCCTGCCCCGCAATCCTGAGAAAAATAACCCACCAGCCACGCGCCCACAAAGCACCATACGAGGACATGTATGTTCATCGGAGCAGGATTTGGAATGTCTGGGAATTGGAGGCAGCTACGGGTGACTAGTACTAGGAGAACGAATAAATAAAACCATGGGAAGTTTACAGGATGGTACATACCACGTGGCAGCCAGAAGCGAGGAATACGATGCAAACCCACAACCTAAGTAGCTCTGAAAGCAGCACTGACTGAAAGGAAAAAAGGAACCGCAATCTATACTCCCATGGATGTACATATTGAGTCATTCATGCAGGTAGGTGTTTTTCAAGGACACACATACATCTAGAGAAATGTTGAATGCATTACAGTGGTAACCTCTGAAGGGGATGGGGACGGGGGCGAAGGGGGCAAACAGAATGAAACAAAACCGTTCTTGAATGGCCTGATATGACGGTGATGCACCATGAACGTGGGGAATGACGCTATGAACCACCTCTGGGCACCTGAATGGGAAGGACGGGGCGGGGGGCGGCGGGGGGCAGGAAGCCAGCTGAGGGGGGGGAGGGGTCTCTTGCGTCTTGTGAAAAGTGGAAGGTGGACATGATCAAGGGCGAAAAAGCCAAAACACCAGGCTAAAAGACTTTCCAAAGAGGACACATGAAAGGAGTGAGATATCATAACTTCTAGAAACATGTGTCTGCTTAAAATAGAGTGTGACATTCAATCAGTAAGTATTTAGGAAATGCTTGAGATTGTAGGAAGTTGCAGAAATCAGCTCTTCTCTGGATATGCTGAGGTTCCTACAGCCTCTGACAGGCTGGCTGCCTAGACTCACAAGCTCACACTCAGAACAGTGAGGTGGCTATCGGTGGGTAGGAGAGATGCCTAGAAGCTCAGAAGAGACAGAGACAGAGAGACAGAGAGACAGAGAGACAGAGAGAGAGAGAGAGAGTGAGTGAGTGAGTGTGTGTGTGTGTGTGTGTGTGTCTTTGTTTTTCTTGTCTGGGAGTAGCTTGATGACCTGGAATACTTTCCCTGGGAGTAAACCATGGATAAATTGAAAAGTCTGTTTTCGAGAACGAAGGTCACAAGCTGGTGGACCACAAGTCAAATCCAGCGTACACAACGTTACTGAATTAGCTGCCAATGTTTAGGTTTTGCATCCAGTCTGGATTCCTGGTTCTCCTGGGAAACTGGAAAAATATGAGACAGAGGCCCCGCACACCACTTTTGCCTGAACCGCCTGGGCCGCCTTCCCACAGCAGCAGCTGCGAGCCCTCAGCTTTGCCGCAGGCCTCACCCAACCCTGCTGCGCACCCAGACTGCTGCTGCTGGTCACTCGCTTCCAGGCAGGATGGTCTGCTGTGCAGCCACATGGGAAACTGGTTATCACAGGACTCATGAAAACAGTGTCAGTCTGAGCTTAAAATAAGCATGAGCCCACTTCAAGGGGGCACTTCTGGAGGAGCTGTGTGCCCCATGGAATGGACCAGAACCAGCAGAGGCAATGGGGCAGGGGCAGGGACAGGAAAGGTGCCCAGTCCTTCTGTGTTTGGGAGACATTCAAGCTGACGAGGTTCCAGAACCACGTTTCGGAGAGTCAGCCTGAGTTGAGGAGAAGCCTGCATGCTGGATGGTCACGGTCCCCAAGGGCCAGTGCCCCCTTCAAAGTAGATACAACTGTCCGTGCCAATCCTAGTTCCCTCCCAGGTATCATCTTCTCCCATCGAGGAACCATTTTGCTCCACCTAGCATCCCTTCATTGTGTCGTTTATTAATTTTCTCATCTTTGCTTAAAAGCTTAACTTCAAGTGCTCTGAGGATGCTGGGTTCTTGTCCCCTTCCCACAGTTCCACAGAAATGAAGGTAGTGCTTATGTTTTAGGACTAATATTAAAAGTGCCAGGATGACTAAGCTCTGAGTTTAAACCTTCTTTCTCACTTAACGTCTGTCTACAAAGTGGCCTTCTCAAAATTATCAGGACACATCTGCTAACGTACACATGTGGGACTGACTAGGACCTATGTCAATTCTTCGAAATAGAAAGCCCTGGTACCCAGTAACAATGTTCTACAAAGAATTCAGACACTACTTAGATATGCTTTGTTTTGATATATTTTTTTCCCATCAAAAAGGATCTGTACACGAACAACATACTATCAGTCAGGCAATGGTAAGGAAGAAGTCTATAAAAGGGTAGCGGCTAGAGTGTGACTCAGATGTAACAGTGTAAAGAGGAGTCAATAAAGACCTAAACTTGGAGAGGAAATCCAAATCAAGTGAGGGAGCCCCCAGGCGAGATGGTATCTGGGGAAGAACGCTGCAGGCCAAGGGAAGAGCCTGTGCAAAGGCCCTGGGGCAGAGACATGCTTTTAGGTGTCTGCAGAACAGCAAGGCGGCTAGTGTGCCAGAGCAGGAAGAGCCGAGAGTGACTTACTGATAAAGTCTTATGGGAAGAAGAGAGCATTTAGAGTGGGGAGTGAGAAAATGAATTAGGTTATGGATACACACAGGTAGGCAGAGCCCAAAAGCAAACGAAGAGTCGACCTTCAGTGGGCAGTTGAAAAATACAACCGGATGTCCGAAAAGGCAGGGGCTGAAGATGTCATCAGAGGTCACTGGCGTTTAGAAGTAAACGAAATCCGGGCTGATTCATCCTGAAAGGCAACAGCAACGGCACCTCCCACTTCTTCCTCTGTGCCAGGAAATGCGCTAGTTTTACAAACACATGATGTCTCTTAATCTCCACAATGGCTCTTTGAGATGGGCACTTAATTATTCCGTTTTACTGATGAAGAAACCGAGCCCCAAGCAGTGAGCTAATTCAAGCTCACCAATAAAGGAAGCTGCAAAGCCCGATTCAAACCCAGATGGCGCGGCTCCAGATTCTGTGCCCTGAGTCACCACTGTTGATGGTATAAAGGACTATTTTTATTTTCCACCCACTGGAAATTAGGAGATAACTTGATTCGTCTGGATTTAAAGTTTTTACTCCCCATCACATAACCCATCCGGATGTGGATTTGCATCACTGTTTTAATTTTGCTAATCATGAAATCCTAGGGTTGGAAAGAAAAGGCTTGGTTGGCCCCAACTACATTTCAGCTGAACCTGGGTTTTCATTCTTTGATTGTGGACCCTCAGAGAAGGAGATTACAAAACTGTCACCAGGAATCTGTTGTAGCGTCTCAGGGTCCACAGTCCTAAGTTACCTGTGTCTGCCACACGCCACACAGGCAGTCTAGACACAAAGACGCACACTGATGCTAAGGTTCTGAACATCCTATCGTTTCCCCATGAGACTCGCATACTTATCGATCCCAAAGAGCACTACTGGAAAATGCACTGTCACTTGCGTTTAATGATTTTCTTCCCTTAGCACATTCGGTGAATTTTTGTCTTAGCTCAAGGTAATTTCTTATCGCTCATATTCCTGGTAAGTATGTTAAGTTCATGAGGTCAACCTCATCAAAATATGTTGTATGAAGCTTCCTGGAAGCTGAAACGCAGATTTTTAAAAATTTATCCGAAGATTCTAAAATTTCATCATTCAAAGGATTATAGTAGTTTATAGCACGTGGCAAAAGACGAGCAAATAAGCTAGAAATACTAGAATAAACCCTTTAAAAATTTACTTTTCTCCAACTTGACATAATTTATGGAACGTTAAACACGTTATGATGCGAACAGTAGTCAAGATCAGTAATAATTGGACCAATGCTGCAGGCCAGATGCTAAGAGGGAAAGGGTGATATTGTCCATATTTCTCTATCTAAATATTTCTCACGCTTTGCTGAGTAAAAGCATGCTGAACAACTATGAACAGCACAACCCCAATTTCTCACATTTCAGGAGAGGATAAATTCAGGGGTTATTAAATTTCCCTTATCCAAATTTTAAAATACTTGATAATGTGTTAGCCTTCTAATCCCATATCACGTCCTAGAAGAGGTGTTTTTTTTTTTTAATCTTTGGGACAACCAAACTACACTCATATGTGAATCTACCACTTGTTCTCTATTCATTGACTATTCGTCGGACTTCTGCTAAGGACCAGTTACTGGAGCCCACGATCTGGAAGCACCACCCACCACCACAACACATAAACATATACCAGGGGCAGTTTTTAACGTGCTGAGCGTTTTACATCATTTATCTCGGGTAATTATGATGACCCTTTGAGAAAAGTACCGCTATGATTCCCATTTTACAGATGAGCCAAGTGAAGTTCACAGAGGTCACATAACTCGAGCGTCATACTTAGTTCAAGGTGAAATGAGGTTTCAAGCTCAGGTTTATCTGATCCAAAAACCTGTGCTTTTAAAAAAAAAATTTTTTTTTAACAATCTGAATTATTATTTTCAAACTTTTAAAAAAGTTTTTGAGGCTGGAAAATTTCAAACAGATATGACAAGAAACACACCACTGTTATAAACCTTCATGTACAGTTCCCCAGGTTCAACACTTTCGATTCACCTGCCATGGCAGTATTCTGAAGGACCTCTTAACCATCAATATGTCTTTTATCAATACGTGAGCCTGGATCTCTAAAAGATAAGGGCTTATCATTAAATACATACCCACAGTGTCATTATCTCACCTAAAAATTAATAGTAACTTCTTATCATCATGAAATATTCAGTCACTGTTCAAATTCCCCCAATTGGCTTATAAAAGATTTTAACGGTTTGTTTGAATAAGGTCCAAATAATAAAGTCCATAAATTGCAATTGGTTGATATGTCTCAGAAGTGTGTTTTACTTTCTTTTTTTTTTTAACATCTTTATTGGAGTATAATTGCTTTACAATGGTGGGTTAGTTTCTGCTTTATAACAAAGTGAATCAGCTATACATATACATATATCTCCATATCTCTTCACTCTTGCATCTCCCTCCCTCCCACCCTCCCCTATCCCACCCCTCTAGGTGGTCACAAAGCACCAAGCTGATCTCCCTTGTGCTATGCGGCTCCTTCCCACTATCTATCGGTTTTACATTTGGTAGTGTATATATGTCCATGCCACTCTCTCACTTCGTCCTAGCTTACCCTTCCCCCTCCCGTGTCCTCAAGTCCATTCTCTAGGAGGTCTGCGTCTTTATTCCCGTCCTGCCCCTAAGTTCTTCATGACCTTTTTTTTTTTTTTTAGATTCCATATATATGTGTTAGCATACGGTATTTTTCTCTTTCTGACTCACTTCACTCTGTATGACAGACTCTAGGTCCATCCACCTCACTACAAGCTTGTGCTTTTAAAAAGCACTAGGCTCTAAAGCCTCTTGTAAAGTTTTAATAAAAATAGACCAAAAAAATGTATTCAGTAGAAGCTTATACAATGTCACGGGAACAGAAAAAAGGAAAAATTTAGCTCTGGAAGTACAGGAAGCCATCAGGGGAACATTATATCTGAATTGAATCTTGAATGACAAGCAGAAGCTCAAAGACGGAAGCATGATGTGGGGTTGGCTGCGACAAGATGTGGAGTTTTTCAAATTCTGATAAACGGTTTTGTGTAGCCAGGTGAAGAGTGTATGCAAGTTGCCAACTAAGCCGTTGGAAAAAGGTAGGTTGGAGCTTCATTGTGAAGTGCCCTTCGGACATGCTAAGAAGGTGAAACTTCATCCAGTCGGCAGAGGGGAGGCAATGGAGAATTTTGAGTAGGGAGTGACATGCTGGCGCCGGGTTTTAGTTTAGAGGCAGGGAGGGTGGTTGAAGAGATTTCTGCAATCGTGCAAGGGAGAGTTGGCCCATCCACGCATGATAGAGAGGAGGGGACTGACTTTTTAACATGTGTTTATTAGGAAGAAAACATTGATAGAACTGAGGGTTTTATGAGCTGTGGGGAGTGAGGGAGAAAAAGGTGTTAAGCATGATTCTGATGCATTGCTTGGGTGATTTTCATAAGACCTCTGGGGAGAAATAAATTCAGAAGGGAGTTCTACTTTACGTGGGATTTGGCTGTCTGTGGAACCAATAGGTAGAGATTTCCCATAGAAAATTACTGAAATTCAAGAAAAAAGTGGGGCTTGTGAAAAAGATTGGGAAATACCCACAGTAT
Source organism: Tursiops truncatus (assembly GCF_011762595.2). Lineage (NCBI taxonomy): Eukaryota > Metazoa > Chordata > Mammalia > Artiodactyla > Delphinidae > Tursiops > Tursiops truncatus. The sequence goes on along the minus strand of NC_047035.1, from coordinate 155,675,041 downwards.
GGACGATGTCTAAAGCCACAAGCGTGGCTGAAGTCGGGACTGGACGGGAAAGCGGGCCCAGAGTTTCAGAGACAAGTAGCAAACATCCCCCACAGAACTTAAGGGCAACTGCTTCTGATGCTAGGAGGAAAATCTATATATTTCAAAATCTTAAGACTCTTCAGTTAAAAACAAGGCACACGGAAGGAGTAACAGAAAGTTTAACTTGCCAAAAAAATCAATAGCACGTGCCTCTGTTTTATCTTCCGTGACAGCAGAACTAGTTTATACAGGGAAGGTAAAGTTACTTCAGGAACCGAGGTTTGCTGAGATATTTAAAAATTCTTACTTACCGCATACCCCCAAAAAGAACCAGTTAATGCCTTTTTCTTCCAATCAATGATTTTAAAACTGGCATATTGGGGGAAATATCTTGAAATCTACGAGGGTCTATTTTTGTCATGGACTGGAAAAGCTTTAGTAAACAACCATGGCTATTTTTATGAATTTATTTCTGCTTCTGCAGTGGAGTCACTGGATTACAGTCTGATCTAAGAGCGAGCGTCAAACCTTCAAAGTCAGAAACTTCAGTGCGGTAAATAAAATCGAAGGAGGGCCAGTTCTTTCTACTCCGCCACTCAAAACCAGAGTAGCGCTATCAATAGTCCTACTATTATAATTAGTTCAATAAAGGGCCCCGCTGCTTCTATGTGGAAGCAAGAACACTTTTTCAAAAATACGCTTATTAAATCTGGACTATCACTTTATTAGGGGCGTTTGATGCTTTCTCCCAGGAAAAAGGAGATACATATATATATATATGCTATAAAATCAGGACACTTCAGCAATCATGATTATTTTCCTGTCATTATCCAAATTGTCAACGAAAGGAAAGATCATTATGACTCCATATAAGACAGAAAGAATGGAGCAATAAACTAGATCCATTTCCCACAGGATGATATTAAAGCAAAATTATTCCAGGCCGGGGAGACATGATGCTTGGTACGCAGAGGCTGGAAGTTTTTCTCGTGTGTCACAGTGGTAAAAATATAACAGTCAGCCAGCCGGAAAGGGTGAATCCTTGCTGTGTAGACAGCACAGCTGATTTTCTACAAAGCAGTTTACATTATGATGTTGCCAACATCTGACTAGGCCTGAATTAGCAGAGAAAGCCGCGCATTTCATTCCCGAGGCTGTCACTTTCTCTGACCTGGAACTGCTCTCCTGTTGTGGGGTCTGTGACACACGCTGTCCTGGAACCCCACCTCTTCCCCCGACCTCCTGGGCTCCTCCTTCTCTGTCTCCCGTGCAGGCTCATCTTCCTCTCACCAGTCCTCGGGCAACCTCATCACATGCACGTCTGAAATGATTCCTGGGCACACACAGCCACAATCTGCAACTTCACCCAGGCCTTTCCTGTGACATTCAGGTCTGGACATCCAGTCTTTGATGCGCCATCTCCACTTGGATGTCTCCAAGTACGGCTACTTTCTCCGTGTACCTAAAACCTAACCCTCCTGATCTTTCCCCCAAAGCGACTAGCTCTCCAACCGGCTACCACCATCTTTCATTCAAGTACACAAGACACCCCGGGGCCAACATCATGCCTCCCTCTCTCCCCCTCCACCCACAATCCAGCACAGTGCTGTATCGATTTCCCCTTCTAAATCTCTCTCAAGTGTCCAATTAAAAGAAATGCAAGATTCAGAAATAAAGTAGTGTAGAAACAGTAACAGTCTCACAATCAAACTAGACAGCACCAAAGGTATTCAGTGGCGCAAGTGCCTTCTCTTTGCCAGGTTTTCCAACACTTCGCCATCTACGTCCTAATGTGGATTTTGTTCCACTGAACGAAACCTCCCGTTTCCCAGAAGGAAGAGAAGAAAACCAGACAGCTGGTATCTGACACCTCCCATTTCAACCAACACAGAAAGAAAGCTGGCTTTTTCTGGCCCCTCGAGGGTGCTGGTCACCGGGTTTGAATGGCTCTGCATGCTGCCAACTCTTCTCTGCTCCAAAAAGGTCTCATGCTCCAAAATGCTCCAGAACCTCTTTCTGGGCAGGAAAACCCTGTACGTTGTTCCATTTGTGGATTTAGATTCAATGTTTAACTGATGGTGGCGTGTGAAGAATGGAAGGTGGGGTTGAGTGTCATCTTTCCTTGCCAGTATAAGGATGAATTTCACAGACTTTGGAAAGTCTCCTTCTTCTAGACAGTATAATCCACCTTGATTTATTAGCAACTCCTATCTAGCCCCGCACAAAGAAAGCCCCACGTCACTTAGGAATAACGTGTCGACGCCTTACGAATGGAGAAGAAGAGAGAAGAGTTACTACAATTAGCATCACCCTCATTTGAGAGTCCCTAGCACCAACACCCTGGGCCATTTTGCGTTGTAAATATACATTGTGTACTGAAAAAAGTAGGAACACAGAGTTCGCAGAACAGGCTGTGTAATTCATAATAAACTCAGAATTCTCCCACTGAAAATGGTATCAACCTACCATTTGTAAGAAAGACTGTCAGTGAAGAGAAATAAGATATTCCACGAAGAAAAGCCAAATATATAGGGGTAATAACACAGGACTGTGTTGAGAAATAATTTTCCCTAATCATGAGTAACAACGACTACAAAATTTCAGTAAAATTTAATTGAATACATTGGTTTTAACTCTCTCACTACTACCCAAAAGCAGAAAGAGAAGGAAATCTGGAATCCTACGCCCATAAGCTAGTCCTCTTTTTAAAATTTGTCTCCGAAATGTATTTGTGTTCGGCAGAAACCTAGTAAAGAGCCAACGAAGAGAAGAAAAAAAAAATTGACCCTAAGGTAATTTTAAATGAGTAATAAAATCTGGAGGAAAGCCATGGCAGAATTTATTGAAAAGCAGATTTTTCTCCTTCAAAAATATTATTAAAAAATATGAATGTTTTGGGGACTTATTGCCAAGTATGCTGTGTAAGCTCTCTGCTCCTCAGATATACCACACTGTCCAGTGTGATGCATGGGGGCTCTTCATCGTTTCCACTGAACAGCAGAGCTGCCTGGGCTCCATCCTGCTGTTTGGAAAGGTGAGGGTATTCATTTCCTCATCAGGGCACACCTCGCATAGCCCTCGGTTTTTCGCACAGTTCCTTCCGACTAACACACACCTGCAGGTCCTATGAGATGGGATGGCTGGCGGTAAAGAGCTGTCACATTGTCAGCAGGAGGACGGTCCGAATTCTCTAGCCAAACTTCCACCTGAAGTCATCCTGGCGTTTCACCTAGCACAACCCTATTTACAATTCTGTCCGTTATCTGCATTTTAAACAGAAACCAACCTCACATATTCCCTTCCTGGACTGTTCTCTAACCAGGGGGATGAAAACAGGTGTGAGCAACCTGTCTGCTCTCACCCCTGGCCAGGCAGAGTCCAGCCTCAGACAAATGAGCTGCCCATCAGTTCAAAGGAATTAACCACTGATGAGTAGACAGAGGCCCCCAACCACAGAAGAGAAAGATCCAACAGACAGTTCTAAGCAGGGCCTTTCCTATTTTCAGAGAAAACAATATACTCATTATACATATTTGTACCTATAATGAATTGTCTTAAACAGAAAAAAAATGGATGAGAGAGAGCCATTATAACAGTCTCCTTTCTAAAGGGCTAGAGGGGGCTTTCAGTGTTTGTCATCTCCTTATTCATTCTCTTCCTTATCTGTTTTTTTCTCTCTTCTCTCCTGAGTCCACCTCCCACCCTTCCTCTGTAATTCTTTTTTTCAAGGCTTGCTTCTTCATTTCTCTCCAGGACACTGGGGCCTGAGCTTAACTCCAACTCCTGCTGACCCCGGGGGTGAAGGGGGCAGAGCAGAAGGAATAATCAGACACGTCCCTCTACTTGCTAAGTGGAGCCAGAGGCAAGAGCACCCTGGATCCTGACGCTTCACATTCAGAAAAGGCAATGCTTCCAAGGGCCTGTCTCCGTCCACAGCAAAGGCCGCTTTACTCACCAGCTTCTTTATCACAGTCCTACCTGGTGGTCCATTCAACCTAAAATCTACGCATGTAAAATACGCTTCGCCCTTCCAGAAGACAAAACTCGAAAGCTCCACGTTCACTGTCAAGACCTCATCACCTCTGGAGAGTGTTCACTTGAACAACTGAAGCCCAATCACTGAAGGACAACACCCAGCTTTATGTGACTTGGTGTGTTCGAATCTCATGGTTGCTGGCAGGAGGGGTAATACCCCAGAAGGCCAGAGGCTGGAAAAGAGACCCACTTGTGGTCAATTTGGGAAGGCCCATCACAGGTGATTACGGTAGCAGAGTTTATCAGTTGATCAGAGAGCGACCACGGTGAGGGGGTGGCCCTAGCAGGGGAACATAGTATCAGAAACCCCAGAGAAACCCAGGTACCCAGCAGGATCCTCAAAGCAGGAATGGAAGAACAGGACACGCTTCACGTGGGCACCTGGTCACAAAGAAGAGAGGTAGGGACAGATTTCAGAACTCAGGCTGAAGGTCCAGACGGCCAGTCAGATGACTTGAGACCTAGCCACTGAATCGGAACGCTGGACTCTTTCCAACCTCCTGGTCCCAGGGTTCAGAGTTCAGTGGAACTTGTTACAGTGGGAGTCAAGAGTTTCCAGGTAAAGGACAAGAATGAAGTAGGTCGTTCTGTTGGGTATTTTCATTTTCCCAGATTTCCATCTCCTACCTACCACTCTTCTCCTAAACCTTCCCAACCAGAAATTAAAACCTTCTGGCCTTTCTTCACCTCTATCAAGATTAGACAAAGCACTTGAAAAGCAAAAGGAACTTCTTTATGGATATCCAGTCAAAAAGATGACATATAAACATTTTTAAAGGCAAGTTTCCTATGTTAACAGTTCAGTGAAATAATTCTCTTTATGCTTCTGATTTTTATACAATACCCATAGGCACATCATGAAAATGCATGGAAATACCAGCCCTGCTTTTGTTGGGATATTTATAGGAGATATTCTAAATCACTAAATTGCACTGGATAGAGAAATACGGAAATTGCCAAGTTCAAACTGGATCAGGAGAACTGTGCGTGGAACAACAAATACCCCTCAGACCACGTGTTCTGGAACCAGTGATTAAAAACTTCATGTCACTGTTGGCTTTAAACTCCAGTAGACTGGCATGCATCTGAAGACACAAGCTACTAGGACTAAAGAAATTCAAGCAGGAGAGGAAGGATTTGGTTAGTAATAAGCTTATTTCAGACCTCTTCAGATTAAGGTCAAGTATAAAATTCTCATTAGTTTCCAGTTTATGTAGAATAGGGCTGCAGTGATTTGAAAGTCACCTCCATCATCCTGGGCTAAGAAGGAAAAGAGGGTGAGTAGGTCCTACAGGACCCAAGGGAAAGGGCTACATACCTGTGGCTCCCTCATTTCCGACAGATGCTTGGTTAGAACTGCTTGGATCTGAAGTTGCTTCTGAATCATTTCGGCCTAATTCTTTGCAAAGGGGTTCCACGGAGCCTTCAATTAGCCCAGGAACCCTCTTTGATTGTTAACTGCTTTTATTTTCCATTTTATTTAAGATGCTTAATTTGTTTTTAGTGATTTATTCCTCGCTGTAATTAGATGTAGCGATTAAGGAGCATCTTTTCCTTGGCAAGGTAGTGTTCCTTGAACAGAAATGGGCTTAAGTCAACGGCACAGGGGCGGCTCCTAAACACGGGGATTTGCGACAGGGAAAACCACCCACCAGATTCCCTCTCTGGCACTTCAGGGATGCAAATGAGAGGGAAGACAAAGGAAGATGTAATTAGGAGGAGGGAGGCAACAAAATGGATATTTTAAATGCAGCACCCATTCATAACACAGCACTTCTCAAGAAAGCTATTCTATTAAATCACCTTGCTGGAATGCATCATTTAAGCCTTGCCTGTTGACAGCTAGGAGGAAATGCATCTCCTCCGCATCTGGTGCATCAATGCCTTTCGCATAAATGCAGGTCACCGCGAGGCTACTTATGTGTCTGTAAAATCAGATCTGATATCAGCACAAAGGCAAGAGGAGATAAAAGGGGCTGTTAATATCCAAGAGTGTGAGGGAGATGCCCAGACATACTTTCACGACAGTATAGACTAAATATGGCAAATCGTGAAAGCACATTGTGGCTACCAAGGACATTTTTTTTTTTAATAGTTTTACTCCGCAGATCAGTTAAAAGATATGCATCCTTTTTCACCAGGGAATTTCACAAGGGGTTTCGTCACTTTCCTCCGGATTCTAAGTGTTGGTCTCCTGTTTTGTACGCATTTCATTTCAAAGTGTCTCCTGTCGTGATGAGTGATGATGAACGCTGACAGCCCTGCTTCTCCTGCTGGGGAGGATCACGTGTCTGTCTCTCAATCTCCTTTTCTGGTCTCCAAACAAAAATTCCAGCACTACCTCTTTCAAGTTGAAAGGCAGTGAGGCCCTTCCCCCGGCAGGGAGGCTGTTTCCAAGTGACAATGCCTTGTCACAGTTAAAATGTGAGCAAAGGACGGAGGCTTACGTGCCTCTGGTAAACCCCAGCGGCCCTGACCCTCTGCAAGGCATGGATTAAAACGTCCCTGGGCTGCACCCTGGCTGCAGGTAAACCATCACAAGCGAATGGAGAAAACAAGTGGACACTGGGGAGCTGAAATGTGGGCAAGAGCCATCACAGATGGCAACTCTGACGGTGCTGGGAGACCTCAGTCCACATGACATATTCTGGAATCATGCTGCAGACAACCAGACAGTCTGCTGCTTCCCCACCGCCGCCCCCCGCCCCGCCAAAAGCAAGGATTCTCATTTGAATTAAGTCCCAAACTCTGGTCAGTAAGTCTGCATGGGTGAGTGTCCCTGTGTGCATGCGCGAGCTTCTCTTAGGGTCGAGATTCTCAAAGTTTCTGGCCCACTGGCACAGGGAGAAACTCCGTTTTGCAAATGCCCTGTACCAAGAACGACAGGGCAACGTGTTGGGGCCAGTGCCGATCTCGGTGCAGCATTAAGAAGAGAAACAGAAAATGAACGTGAGTACCATTAAAAAGGCTAAATGCTTGATAGGAATAAATTACCGCCGAGATCAACAGCAAATCGAATCCAGTGATGACTCTACCCCAAAATATCATACTGTTTTCACACATCATTATTTGCCATTTGGGGAAATGAGAATGGACACATTAATTAATGTCCAAAATGATATTCAATTAAAACAAGTGCAGTGTATCCTTCAAGGTCTGGCACTAGGATGCTTGCCAGTGTCCCTACTCTAGGAGTTTAGACCAGCAAGTCTCACATATGTTTATCTGATGGTTAAGTTTTATCTGCCAGGGACAGAGGCTGCCTAGTGAAGATTCAGAAACCAAATGACAGACACCCTGGCATGAACACACGGTAGGCAGCCCTATCTCACAGTGCTTGAGACGCTCCCTTTTTTACCTTAAAGAATCAATCAGCAGAATGTATTTAATACCAAGATGTGGCTCTTGCTTTCCTGGTGCTTTTTCCCCTTCCGGAGAACATGTTTTCAGGAAAAGCCTGGTTGCTATGGAAGCTTTATTGTCTCCCACTTCAGTATTTAGAAGGTTGGAAAACATTCAGTCACCTGATCTGCTAAACATCCCCAAGTTCATTATAATAAGAATCAGGAGGAGACAGACAAGGTGGTTTCAAAAAACAATGTGGCTCTTTGCCCACAAACGGGCAGCTTAGTAACCAGACTCTCCGTAACCACGCTGACCCTGACACACTTTTCTTCCTAAGCTACTCTTAGAAACGACGGCATTTTAGAAGAATAACACAGAACCGTAGATTTCTAGGATAACAGGCGGTTTTTGTCACTGTTTTGTACTTAGCATAAAGTGAATGCTCTGGAATGCGATTCAGTCCGGCTGCTGGGTCTCCAGCAAGTTAATCTGCCATAAAGACACGTTTGCATAAACAGGAGTACAAATAAAGCACTGGAATGCGCAGAGAGTTCTCCAAACTGACCTGAAAAAAAAGAAATGGCCTCCAATCTACCATTTGGACGTCCAGTCTGAGAACCGTCGGACTAGCATGTGGTCAGCAGGCTCTCATCCTAATACCATTAGCAGAAATGAACTGTAACCAATTGTAAGTGGCTACTAATTGCCCATGACAGTGATGGAAAATACGGACTCGACCTCAGAAGAGTTCATTTAGTCTGAGCGGTAGAGATGGAGTCTGAGCCTACCACAATTCTATCACAGGATGACCTTATTAATACGCCGTTCTGGGGTTCTAGCTGTAAAACAGCGATCAAGAAATGAGTGGTAAGCTGTGACCACACTGACAGTTTGGGCCAAGTGAACTGAACTGACTGGCTGATTCGGTTGGGGGAAGAAAAAGGGCCCAGATAATGTAAGTAAAAAAGTTGTTCCCTAGTAAATTCAAAGTTGCTCAATCGTTTTGTATATGGAGATTTTTATTAGCATTAGGTTTGTTTAAAAGTTTGCCTGACACATTAGAACAGTTTCACTGTGATACCCCAATTTGATGACATGAAGGTAGCGATCTGTTAAAATTATAAAGTTGGGATGTGCATTATGGCTGTTGGTTTGATTTTGTAACATCTCTGCTACTGTTCTTCCTCCTCCTCCCCCCACCCCCTCCTTCCTCCACATGCCTGGTTTGTGCAGCATGTGTTTATTTAAATATTGAAATAAATTACAATCGATTCCCGTGTGAATTTCGCAGTACCTTTTTTGAGGACAGAGGAACCCGGAGGTTCAAACAAATGTTGGTTGTCAGGACTTTTAAGACTAAGCTCCAATCCCGGGAACAGTCCCTTGGAATCTGCACATTGACTAATTCCCAAACACCAAACTCTTGTCATCTGAGAAGCACCCTCTGAAGACGGAACAGGCCAAGTGTCCCACGAAATGACTGACAGCAGCATTAACTCCTCCTTCTGTCAAGGAAATGAACATACCAACGGACGCGAAAAAAAAAAGCTAGGAGACAATTACAAGCGACCGCATCATTTTGCATCCGTTGGCATGCTAATTTCATGACAGAACAGAAAAGTAAGACTGATACCAATCAGGAAGCATGGCCTCCTGTCACACACACTGAAAGACACACAATCACGCTGGGCAACATCCAAACTGCCAGGAAATGCATCTCCTTTTTTAACGGAGAAGTGCAAAGTGAGGTCGCAAGTTCAGTGATGGCTGCAAAATAAGATCTGTGGGTCCCACACGCATGCGCGTGCGTGCAGAAGGACATTCATTCAGCTGTGAGGCTGAAGTATTTATTTATCAATCCAAGACGACATGGCCTGAAATTAGGGTGCAAAAGGCTGAAGCAGTATCCACAAGACCCCCTGGCAAGAGCCTGGCTCTGTTTTGGTCATCATGACCGCTCTGATGAAGGGAGCTGAAAGCTGTGTTAATTTTTTTAAACTTTTTGAAAAAAGTTGAGGGGAAAAACTTGAAAACTGTACGGTTAAGAAAAATGACCTAAAACTTACAAATAAGATAAGGTGGGAGGGAGTACAGCATGTCCTTAAATTGTCACAGTGGGGCACTGTTTAACAGGCCAAGGATTAGTCAATTCTCTAGAAAATATGTGTGCCTTTTTTTTTGCTATTTAGTATTTGACTGGAAGTTACAGGTTAATTCCTAGATTTACCTCCAGTTGAAAGGAGTACCCCAAAGCTTGTGGTTGTACTGTTGTCTAGGAAATTAATCAGTTCAATATATAATCAAGACATTTTAATCTAATATTCTTTTCTAAATGCCTTATAAACACAAAGTTCCTCAAATGCTCTTTAAACCTCCATGACCACCTTACAAGTATCCTCACTGATGAGATCAATCTTTGACCCGCATTCATTCGTTGCCTGATGGAGAACTTCATTGAGAAAGTCCTGAGAGTGGTAAGCTCACTTTTGGTCATTCAGGAGAATTCTACTGCTGACCCTTCTCCATTTTTCTATGGGTTTTTCCTACAGGTTAAATTTTACAAAATGAGTTCAGAAGCTACTAGGCCAGTGCAGGGGGGACAAAACCTTTGGGGGGGCGGGGGGGAGGGGTGTTGCCTCCATGTTTGGTTTAGCCTTTCCTCGAATTGCCCCCAAATCATTAGAGAATGCGCTCATCTGACTGCAGAGAGCTGCATTTTAACATTTCCCAGCAAGTACGGTTTGCATATTAAAAAAAAAAAAAAGCTGGGTGAGGCATTAAGAGGAAAGGCAGCGCACATTCATTTTCTTGGAGGGGCGGTCTCACATGTCGGCGGCCTCGTTTTTTCTAGGCGCTGGGCCTGTGGGTCAGTGTTCTCTCAAGGCCGAAAGGGGATGATGAACTTCTGTAAAGGAGGCCGAGTGTCTCACCAAAGTCTTCATTCCTTTGCGGAAGAGCTCCCCAGGGACAGCGGCCTTACCCACCGTCTCCCGAGAGACAAGTGATTTCCCTCAACGCCCTCAGTGCCCTGACCATACAGCACCTTGTTCAAAGCACAACCTGAATTTGAGGTTGTCCTAGAGTCATATTACTTGGGGAAGCCAGTGGGACAAAATGTAGCACCAAACGCTCATGCTGTGGGCTTATGGCTTGATATCTTTTTCCTTGAAATCATCCTCTTTGAAAGGTTTCAGGTTTCAGAAGGTAAGGGAGATCCCTGATACTTACAAGACTACACGTGACCTTGCACACATGCCCCAAGGGCTAAAAAAGGAAGGATGATGAAGGTGACAATCACATCTTTTTAAAAAACATGATCGAATCACAGGAAATTCAGGGAACAGAAGAAAACATAGGACCTCATTCTAACAACACAACCACTGGTGTTTTGATCTATTTCCAGCTTGTATTATTTTTTAAGTTTTTTTACATACGCTTGCACATGCATCTGAGTTTTTCACTCAGACTGTATCAATTTCTCATCTACAAGTAGATGAATAGGCGAATAAGGCCTAAGGCTCATAAGCTCTGTTGTGAAATCGTACTTGATCACTTACGTCCTCTCCAAGTTCTGGCAAATAGAAAACAGTCAATAAATATGAGCCATTCTAATTATATTCTAACTTTAGACGGCTACAAAACATTCGATTAAGCCAAGATGCCATAATCCCTTCAGCTATTCTATCACTGCTGGATACTTGGTGGCTCCTAATTTTTCACTATCATAGAATGTGATCACTTCATTACCTACATGTCTACATTACAAATCCATCTTTTCGGTGTTCTCTCTGATGACCGTCAAAATACCCGACTATGTAACCTACGTATCTCTTCTTTAACTATTAAATACTAGAAGAAACACAGAAATTCTTCTGATTTTTTTAATTGGGAGGAGGAAGACAAATTAAAAAAGAGGAATACTGAGGGTCAGACGTGATCTACTCTGTATTACTCGGTATCCTCCAAAAGTCACGAATGATAATTTTCTTAATCTGGAAAGAAAACACGATTTATTCTTTCAAATATGTGTGTGTATATATAAATGTTTTCTTTATCTCGCTAAGTCTCTGAACTAAGCGCTCTGCCCCTTTTCTCCCTCCAGCAGAGCTTAATGCTCCACAGGCTACTTCTCCTGCTTCTACCTTCTCACCATCCACTTACAACCCAAGCTTTGGCCACCTGGCGTCTATCTCCACCAGCCACTGAAACTACTCTTTGCAATATCACAAATTACCACTTCTTGTTACAACTCTTCATTCAGCTTCCAGGACTATATTCTCCTGAGTCTATGGCGCCCCTGCGTGGCTTCCTTCTCAACTCGGGGTGCCCGATCTTCTCCACACAGACCCTCTTCCTTGACATTTTTCACCTTCTCCAGTCTGGAGTATCATTCCTATACCTTCAATCATTCTGTCCTTTTCTCCTCCAAAGTCCGATGGGCACTTCCCACCCATCAAGTGCAAAACGGACTTAAGTCTCCTTTGCTGCTGTCAACTGCCACCCTCCGCTGCCGCAGACTGCGTTTCCCAAAGGTGACTGCAGTCAGCATCCCCGCCCCAGCTGCTCTTCTGAAGTGTGACCTCGCCACCTCCATCCACCGAGACTGGGAGCCCAGTTCTCTCCCCTTGAATCAGGATTCGCCTTAATGACCTTCTTGCAGCCAAGGGAATGTTTGACTTTCGAGGTGAGGCTGGAGAAGACTGTGCAGCTCTGGCCTGGCTGTACTGGAACATTCCCCTTGACAGGAGCTCTCCTTCCCTCTCTGAACACCTGGCAGCCACGTCAACATGCGTGGAGAGGCCAGGTATGTGCTTCGTCTCCAGCTCAGCCTGGTTTCTGAGTAACCGAATCCTACGCGTCAGATGACAAAGAATCTCTCCTTGCCCATACTCGGGCCAGGCTCCTCTGAGCCCTTCCCTCGACTAGGCCTTACCCTGGCCGATAAAGGCTTGAACAAACTCTGTGGAGTGTTTCTAACAGCTCAAGACTGTGTTCCTAGGATGACCCTCCCCTCCCCCTACCACTTAAAGTGCCCATCTGGGAAAGGTCAGCGTGGCCAAAAGAATTTGCTGTTTGTTCCAGCCAGCCAACACCTGAAGATAGGGTCTCTGTGGACACCCAGCCTCTGTGGGAGGGTAGCAGCCTAACTTCCATAGTGCCACTTAGCAAACCCACATGCGTTTCACATGGACCAAAACCCCCCTTCCTGCTCTCTGTAACTTTCATATCCCTAACTCTCCCGACGCCCCTACCCACCCCCTCTCCATTCCCACACTCTCCGTCACTAACACTCAATGAGCTCTGTACAAATCCAAGTGAAGTTCCGTCCATGCTGAACTCTCTTTCCTATTGCAACAGTGTAACACTAATTAAATGCTGTCCTGATCATTGTAACCAGTGTCCAGAGTTATCTTGACACAGTCACGTGACTGAAGAAACTGGGAATGATTTCCATCCTCAGCCCAGGGTATCACTGCCAGCCATTTGAATCTTTCCAGCTGAGGCCCCAGACACCATGGAGCAGAAACAAGCCATCATCACTATACCCTGTCCGAATTCCCACCCCACAGATTCCAGCGTGATGTGGTTGTTTGACGCCACGCAGTTTGGGATGACTTGTTATGCAGCGACAGGTGACTGATATACCCAACAAAACCACCAGTTCTGCCTGGCTCCCCCTGCTGCCCAGGGCGTTTGTCTTCTCAGCTTATCCATCCACACAGCTGAGACACATGATCATTTTGAGTTGAGCTGAGCAACAATACACACAAGGGCTCCACTCCTATGCTCTTCCTTCTCTGATTGATTCTATTGCTCAATTAATACTAATCTTTTTAACCGCAGGTTTAACCATGTCATTACCCTGCTGCTACACACCCTTTAATAGAGCTCCAACGTGTACGGAGAAAAATCCAAACTCTTCAGCCCTGCATTCAAAGTCCTCTCTAATTTGGCCTCAATTGACACCCTGTGGTACCTCCCATTTTTCACTGCTTTCACAGGGAGATGCCCACCACTCTCCCCTGGCTTTGCCCTGCTCATGCGGCTCACTCTGCCTCCGTGTCTCTTCCTCTCATAGGCGTGGGTGTAAGTTGATGCCTCCTTTAAGGCACAGCTCTGCCTCCCTGAATGTCCTCAGCACCTAGTTACCACCTTCACCCTGGCACACCTTTTGTCTTGTACAAATGTGTTTTCACATCCTGTCTCCTCTATGGGACCACCTCATTCATCAAGAGCAGAGATCACGTCTGGGACATCTCTCTGTCCCAGTGCCTAACACTTGGCCTTGCACATAAAGGGCATTCAGTTTCTCTGTCATTTCTGTGGCTGTATCAGAAAGACAGACTTTGCTGGCAGGAAAACGTTGAACCACTGGGTCTGGAAATTCTTCTTCCTTAGCATTTAATAAATAAGAATAAAGTACAAGGCCATGGGAATGACCACCTCCAGATCCTCCTTGGCAAGTTCTGGGACAGCAGAACAACTTCCCTTCAGGTAAAAAGAGATGCTGAAAGTGAGAGTGAAATGTTAAGTTTAGGTACCTGGAGAAGAACAGACTTTAGCCAGTGCTATCCAGCATCTGGTTGGGTTAAAAGGCTATAAGGCCCTGTTTCTGTGGGCATGTGTTGTTGTGATAGGTCAATTATTCCTAGTGACCAAATAATGTGGAGTCAAATTCCATCATAAACGTGATGAGTCTCGTTCCGGGCCCTGCTGAAATGCACCTGCACTTTGATAACAAAATGATGGACAGGTGCAGCTTGTCATTACAGGCTAATAAAGTCATTTCCCATGTCAACAGAAACGCATCATTTATGAGGGGGAGCTGGTTGCTAATGTCCTTCACCTGGGTGACTTTAGTGAGCCCTCTTTCCAGCACAATTAGATACGTGTTTTTGTCCCTTGCCAAAGACCCGGGAGTTTTTAGGTTTAAGATAACCTAGGGTCACGTGTTCAAAACACTTTACCATCTGTACACTCTCCCAACATGTAGGAAACCCATCTCTCATCACACATACACCCTTCTATTATACTATTCATTCTGCTTGGTAGCTGGCATCTGAGGAGCGTTCCTGTGGTGATAAACGCAGTCTGGGAATGTAAAGCAATTCACCCAACTCAGCAAAAATCCTGAAATCCCAATGTGAACTTCACAGATACAAGATATCATCCCTGTGCTTTCTACTTTTTCCTGGGTATTCTCCTCCAGCTCCTTCTAGAGGCTGGAACTGCACAACTCTCTCTTCTCCTGTGGCCCAATGTCTCTCAAACCCACCTCCCAGTGATACAGTGACACACAAGCCAGCCAGCGTCTCCAAGAAAATCAAACACACCTAATTCTTTTTAAAAATCCAGCCCGCGACAGTTTCTCTTTCAGTGGCTGCTCCCCCATCTCCTGCTGCCCCTTTAAGAAGGCGGAAAACACCTTCCCCTGGAATGTGCAGAAACACATTTGTAGATGAAATTCTATTTTGGTCTCGCCATGCAGGAAGCTATTACCCGTCAGTTGTTATCTTTACGTGCATGATTAGGAATAATAGCTGATTTGTGAAGTTATCTATTATGGGAAATAATCAAGATTAATGAGCCCTGTGGCACCTGCTGAATGCCTGGGAAGATTTATTGCTCAAGCTGGGCGATTCTCCTGTTGTGCTGTTGGTGCTGTCAGGAGTTCTTCTCACACGTGCAAAGGGAGACATGGATTAATTGTGGAAGAGGAGAAAAGCTCTTTCAATGTTACCAAATACTGGGGACAGCTCAGCCCTGCCTCTTCCAATGATCCCCTTTTATTATACATAATGATGCTGCACTCTAGTGCCCATCCTGCTTTAGACCCAAGTAGGGAGTGTTTAGCTCATACCCTCCAGGGTGCATGGACTGTCCACTAAGAGTCCTGTCCCAAAGTCAAGATTTAGCCTAGGTGGAGGGAAAGATATGGGTGCTACGGCTGCAAATGCTCAGGGAGTTTCAATCACTTGCTCAAGCAGAGAGATGCTATTTCAATACTTTCTCCTCCGTGGACCTGCCCTACAAGCTACAGGACTGCTGCAGATGGCAAAACCATGGCTGCGGTGTTCTGAATGTCTGGACTGATGCAGGGCAGTTCTGGGCCCTATGCCTCTCTGGAAATGGAACAGTGATCCGGGATCCAAATGAAACTCCGGCGGTATAGCTTCTGTATGGTCCCAACTTCATAGTTAATAAGAAATTACGAAGACTACTTCCTGACACAAGGCAGATGGGAGGCAGGGACAAAAGGCTCCCAATGACCAGATCCCATTTAGGGGCAGCAGACTGACCTGCTAAGGGCAAAGGAGTCTTTGCCTGCCAGCATCAGAATCCTTCTCTGCGATGCGCACCCCTGCCCACATGTATACTCTCTGTGCCTCAACGGCCCATCTGTAAACTGGGGAAAATAACAGTACCAATATCACGAAGTGGTTTTGATGGATTAAATGAATTAATACACATACCAGTGCTTAGGAGAACTTCGCAAATGTTAGCTGTTGTTATTATTTTTAAATAACAATTTGTCAGTCGAAATGTACTTGAGATCTCCTGGGCTAGAGATTCATGGCGTTCTGATACACTGCTTCAAAACTGTAAATTCCCAGATTTTTTTCCAACGGGCAGAATGAGGGTGTAAGGGGTGAGACCCAATTCAGGAGTTAAAAAGCCTAGCTTCCAGACCTAGGTCAGTCACTAACCAACAGTATGATATTGGTCTGGGCACTTTATATCTTTGGGTCTAGTTTTCCTATCGATAAAATACGGAATTGGAAAATGACCTCAAATGTCCTCAGTGATGGTATCACATAAGCCTTTAGGTCCCACGCTTGGTCTTTTTGTTACTTAGGGGGAGAAACAACCCCAGAAGTAAATGTAAAATTCAATGCAATATACCTGAAATTTTATACGAATAGAAGGAAACCCTAACAAAGGTACCTTTGAATATTTCCACAGGGTATATATTTGTAGAAATTTTAAGAAGTCAAAGCCTCTAAAAACACACTTTGCAAAATACAGGAATAGCAAAGCGTCCCAATAGAATACTTTTAATGTGCTGGAGCTTGCATTTCCATAATGATATTAAGAGGATCATTGGGTTTATTTAAAAGCATATGTACTGATGACCTTAGCAGTCAGACGATAATGACCGTTCGTTGAAGGGGTTTACACTCTCTAGCCCATAATTTCCATATTCTCTTGGCAGAACTTAGAAAATATTTTTTTTCCTTATATCCTTTTCCTAGAGACCTGTTAATTGATTATCAGGTAGGGTCAGAGATTTCTACACCAACAGAGAATTGGCTAGTTTTTT
This sequence comes from Tursiops truncatus, assembly GCF_011762595.2. Taxonomy (NCBI): domain Eukaryota; kingdom Metazoa; phylum Chordata; class Mammalia; order Artiodactyla; family Delphinidae; genus Tursiops; species Tursiops truncatus. Next base: position 155,658,318 of record NC_047035.1, on the reverse strand, counting down.
AAGCAATATATTGACTTTCAGTTTAAAAGCCGAAATTACTGCTTGTGAACTGTACCACTTATAAATTCAAGAGGATGATTTCTTCATTTCTCTCTCCCAACCCTACCCTTGATTCTGCCCTACAATAAGCATCTTAGAGTCAGTAGGTTTACTGTATCACGGGTGAGACATTCAAGTCTCAAACCGTGGAACTTTTCATAGGCCGCCACGTGCTTCAGGCCAAGAGTGGAAAGAATTTAGTTTTCAGCTTAAACTTGGAAATGTGAATAACTGGCTTGAGAGACTTGTAATCAGAAAATCATAGCAGTTCTAGAACTGAAAGGGATTTCAGAGCTCACTGAAGTAACCCCTTCATTTTACAGATGAGAGGAGAGACAGCCAGGCAGGAAGGGTGATTTACACAGTTACTCAGCCACTCATAGCAAAGTGAAACCTGGAACTCACGTTTTGTGACTCCTAGGCTGCCACGTTTTCTACTCTGCGGGGAAACCTAGCACATCGCCTTACCCACAGCAGCCAGCAATACCCTGTAGTTGAATAAACAGCTGAATGACCTGGAAATCTAGAAAAACTGGAGGGAAGAGAGTTTGGAGAGGAATGTCACCATCTGGGCCAGGTCATGAGTTCATCTCTCCCTTTATTTCAACAAAAGATAGGCCCACTGGTTGCAACAGGACAGCTTTTCTTTAGGGTCCTCTGTTGGGAGGAGCTAAAGGCTGGATATCATTTTGGGGTGTGCCTTTTGGGGAGTAATTAGAGTTCTGAACTCTGAGAAAGCAATGGGCGTTAAGTGAGGGAAGGGTGGGTAAAGGGGTGGACAGGACTGGAGTCTGAAATTTGTGTTCCCCTCCTTATTCCTTTCCTCCACAGAACCCTGGCTCCAACCAGAAACAAGGAATCCAGAGTCCCAGGCCCCAGTTCACTGGAATATTGACCATTCTGTGATAAACTGGCCGAAGTTACAGGCAAATTTGAAAGTCCCTCAGGGAAGGAAAAGTAGGGCAGGGTGGTATGCTACTGGCCCCAGAATAAAGCTTGTTTTTTTCTTTTCCATGAGTTAAAAATGTACGGAAGAAAGCACGAATATTACGGGGAAATTAGAATCTAGAGAAAATATGTCAGTAAATGACCAACGTGCCCTGAAAGCCTTTCTTTCCTAAGAGATGCACACGGGAAACCCTTTAGCAACACAGTTATCAGGCTGAACAACATAATCCGTCAAGCACTTTAGAGAGAAAAAAAAAAATCAATCAATCAAAATACCCTTGTTCAAATTTTCATCTATTTCTAAATGAATCCTCCATGAGTACCTTTTTAGAGGTTCCAACGTGTCAGTTTAATGAATTCTCTTATTTATTTTTTTCTACCTCAGCCTTTCCAGGTTCTGGCTAGTATTTGAACCAGTGGTGCCAAAATAGTGAAGTGGGGTCCTGATGTAGAATTTCCATCGTTCCTGGGAACAAATTCTATTGGGAATGGAAATGCTCTTATCCTAACATTTTTTAGCCAGGTGTTTAAACTCGAATTGTCCCAGGTGTGACCTAGAGTGATATAAATCCAGACAGTGAAACTGGATGCTAGTTCAACTTGAATTTTCAAGTGGTACTCTTTCAATTATGATACTGAGATTGAGATATCTTGACCAGCAAGCTTTCTTCTCCCTTTCCCCCTTGGGTCTTTCTGCCAACCTAGCAAATCACTCAGTAAAAATTATCTTCTTCAAAGCATCTTACTGTCTAGCTGATGCTATTAACATGAGACCAGGCCCCTCTATATGGAAACTCACATCTATAAGAACAAGAAGTAAATTAGTAATTCTTCACTGTGCTAAAGAACTTATTACAAGATTGGGCTTGCCCCTCCTCTAAAATCAGCCCCCGTAAATTTAAAGAATAATTTTCTTTTTTAAAAGTTTGATTCCTATGAAATGGATGCTCAAGCAACATGTGAGAAGTTCAACAAACACACACCTATCTTTTTTTTTTCAAATAAATACCACACTAACTCATCTAACAAAGCCAACTTAGAAACTGAAAACAGGAGAATGCTGAAATAGACAGCTATAGCCGGCTGCCTCCAGGAACTGACAGCTGGCTAGACTTAATTCTAATGACAACAGACATGGATCAAATCACAGTGCAAACAATCTTCTTTTCATAAGTGAATATTAGGACTCTGATTCCAATGAAAGGCTATCCCAGCAAAGGCTGGTCACCATTCTCCTCCACCTCTGGAGCCCTGCCTTCTCCTTATCGCGTGATTTAAATTAAGCACATAGATGAGGTTCCCTCTGTAAGACACAATGAAGAGGTCCTCCAATATCAGCCTCAGTGCCATGCACAAATCATATTTTCACAGAATGAGTGTTTGATGGAGAAGAAGGTAATGGTTAATACATACAGGAACGTTCAAGTCTAATACTGGCTTTGCCTGAAATTTACAAGGGCTGTACACTTCTAGATGCCTGTGTAGGCAGTGAATCCATTTTCTGGGTAATCTTGGGGAAACTGCAAATTTCATGTTTCTTGTCTAATAGAGGAAGTAATAATGGCCACACCTCACTAAATATATACATCATCATCCACTCACTCGTTCCATGAACATTTACTGAGCAATCATTATGGGTCAGAAACTGGGCACTGATTAGGAACTAATCCATTAATGATGTTAGTAGAAAGACTTGTAAATATACAGATTTATTTCAACAAAGACAGAAAAAGCAAAGGGAACATGAATTGGGTCCCTACTGGGACCGTTTATACATTACCCCACTTAATTCTCATAATGAGCCTATGCTATTTCTATTTGTTTAGATGGTTAAATAACTTCAGTGGTTAAAGAACTTGTTAAGGTGACGCTTAGTAGCAAAGCCAGCATCTGAAGTCGTGTCTGACAAGTGCAAACCCTTTTCATTCTACCTTACCAGCTCTCACAAATACAGCCAAGACATTTACAACCTGGGAGCAATTAACAGTGGTTTATACTCTTGATTATTCAGCCAGATTCATTTTTCTTCGTGTTATAAGGTGTACAAATGATGAGCAACTAATTGATCCCACAGTGATCTGGTTTTTCTTACTAAATGCTGTTGCTGTTTGTACTGTATCATGATAATTCTGACCGCACACAATGACGCAGCCAGGTGACAGCAAAAGCTGACTCGAGGGCTGAGTGGCCACTTCTCATTCTATTTTGAATAGCTGAACTCCATGGATCTGCAGCCTCCCCACATGTTTGAGGGGACAGCTATATACATCAACCCTCAAAGCGGGGAATATGCTAAAATCAAAGTCTGCAGACAGAATATAAAGAAATTATGGAATAAGAGATCACTTAGGTGATAGGACTTTAAGATGACCCTAAAACATTAATAAAATTTACATCTTTTTTCCAGATGCCTCCTTCTCCACCCATTCTGAACAAGTTTAAGAATGTTTTTGTTTTTACTTCTAGGCCAATAAGTACAAAGAGTATCCTGAAAACCACAGAGAGGGCAGGGAAGTAAAACACGGGAGGAAGAGTAGTTTTATACATTCAGTTCATGAAGGACTGCAAGGCTCTTGCATCTCAGCTGTACACACGGTATGCAAATAACAGCCGAAAGGGGGTGGCGATCTGCTCAAGTGAATTAATCAATTGTAAAACAACTCTCTTCTGGTCCAAAAGTGTTTGCTTATTTAATTCTTTAATCACATCACATTTACACCAAAGATGGGAGGAGTATGATTCTGAAAGACGTGGACATGCCCAAGAGCACCATCACCCCCAGATCCTATCTACTGAGCATCCCACGGTCTACAGTCTTTCCCACGGAGGTCAAGAACATATAATACAGAAGAGAACACAGAATGGTTTGTGTTATTTTTGTAATTTTTGTAGGCAGTGCATGAAGAGACAGGACCACCCACTTTGGTGATCTGGTATCATTATGCGTTCAGCAAGCTTCTGATGGGTACATAACACTGTCCTGTTACATTTCTACAGAGCCTTTCTGAGTAGTAGATGTGTAGGGGGTATGGATTGACTTTGGAAGATGGAGATTTCAGGGAGGAAGAAGGTTCCAGATCAAATGAAGCTGGCGGCTCTAGAAATAGGGCCAAGCACTCAAGTGAGGCCAGCGAAAAAATATATTCCGGCAACCTCTGTCATCCAGGACTCAGGCTCAAGCTGGTCTCTATGGGTACCTTTATTACGGGCAGAACTTGTTCAGCCCTGGCAAAGCAGTAATAAAGTCATTCTCTTTGTAGTCATTCTCTCTGAGCAAAGCATAAGGTTATGAAAGGTGAAATTTGTAGCACCCGAGACGAAAACGCTGAACTCTTGTTTCCCAGTGCACGCACTCCCCGCAAACTCCTTTTAGGATAATACAAGAAAGAACAATTACAGAGACACTGGAAGAGGAAATTCAAAGAAAATTTAGGCAGACTGTCTTAGAGAAGCTTTCAAATACCTCGAGCTATTAGACTGTGGAAGTGCCCTCCAAGGGAAAGTGTTCAAAACTCACACAGATGAGACATCAAGGCCTGTAAGAGGGAATGACCTTGAACTAGCAGAAAACGGCCTGCTCTAGTCAACCTAAGCAGGTCATTTCCCAAACTAACTTGTATTTTCCATTCCCTTTGGTACATTATTCTCAAGGACTATTTTGGGCTTTGGTTGCAAAACTCCTCACATGCTTTTATAAGTATGATTTATGTCTCAATCCTGATGTAGCAGTTTGCAAATCAGACTACTGCCTTCCAAATTTTTCTTCTACTCACACAATAACTTCTAGAGCTATGGGACTGGAGTCCATAAAAGTGAAATCAGTTTTATGTTTGTGTACTGGATGGTAAAGATTATGGGGGAATAGTTCATAATTCATCTGTCCAGAGGCCCACCTGGTCTTTCAATTCTGAGAGCATCAGAATGTTTAACACACTCAGCAATAAATAGCTCACTTTGAAACTAATGATTTTCCAGTTTCAACTTCAAATTTTGCTAATAGAATAATACATATTTTTATAGGGCAGAGAGGACTTGCATCATTTTCCAGGAGGCAGAAGAACACACACTAACGACTGCATACTTGGAAGACAGAGGCTTCTAATGCTGACAGGTTGACCTAATTACTTTTGATATTTTGTTCTCATTTATGGTGTCAAGTCTCTAGTTATAAAAGCCTTAAAGAACACCTTAAAAACTGGACTAATCAGAACTGACCCACTTGGGATGATTTAGGATTTTTTTTTTCCAGTGTAGTATTTGTTCACTTAACCTGAATTTGGCTTTAAAAAGAAAGGAGAAAATACTAACAATCGTCATTATGATTAAAAACTTCGATTAAAACAAAACTAGCCAAGGAGAAGCCTTTTGCTGTTCTATGTTCACATATCACGCCCATCTTTTCACGGACTGTTTCTACAACCAATCTGGTATTTCTAATGCTAACCCTAGCCATTTTGTCTGAACCGCCTTCACCCAGGAGACATTAACTTGTCTCAGAGTTAATGGTTTTTTAAAACTGCAAAGGACTTGGGAAATTACCATTTTATAGGTGAGAAAACTGAGGCCCAGAAAAATTACAGCAACTCACGTAAGGTCACAGAGCCACGAATGACAGAGCAAGGACTCCAAGGCGGATCTGATCTCCAAGCCCAAGACCTCTTGCCCAGACTCTCTCGTTTACTGCAACCTGCTTTCTGGAAGGCTCCATGCTACCGATAACCAAGTCAGATTTGCAAGACAAGCTCTCCTCCGGTCAATCCCCTGGAAGCCTGACATTCTACTACTGACACCCAATGCCCTGATTTGTGGGGCTCAAACCAGGTAATTAAAAATGTCCTCAGGCTTAAGGAAGCTGAAAACAGATAATGCCTACATCCAAGCAATGCTTCCTGTCTCATCTGCTCTTACTTAATGAATCCACGTCATTTTAGCAAACACTGAGAGAGAGGCTAAAACACAGTTTCAGCTAGAGCAGGGTTCCCTTGAGAGAGAATGCTAGGTGCTACGTGTTACATCGTTAACTCAAGCTTTCCCGGTTATCAATCACTACTTAATGCTGGGTTGTAAAACATCGTTATAAGGCTCTCACCTGAGAAAACACCCAAGCACTGAAAAGTAGCCGGGGATCCAGATGTGTCCACAGATATGAAACCAGCACAACACACTTATAACCCCCAGGCCACATTTATCCAGCTCCAGCTGTATATCAAGGCTACCTCCCTGCAGGGCAAATGGACTCTCACAGCATCTGCCTTTTCTCTTTACCGTCCAAACATAAAATTCCGGCCCTTTCTGCTTGTTGCTAAATCTGCACTCTTTGACTATTCTCTTCAGATTCTACGATAAAGGCCCCATACGGCATTCTCTGTATGCTCGAATATTCTACCTCAAGCAGGAGTCAGCCTGCTTTAGTTCAGCTCAGCCCATACTGTTAACAAGCTTGCTCCATCTATGACAATAAATATTCCATCTACTCAAGAAAATAAACTTGTTTTTTTTATGTCTATCAGCAATCTAACTACCCTTTTTAAAAAAAAAAAAACAAGGGATCATGACTTTTCTTACTGAATAACTCAAGAGTTTTTTAAAAAACCTACGTTCTGAAATAATCAGGGTTGCCCCACACTAAAAAAATATGCTGGTGCATCATTTTAAAGAAAGCTTTTAACAAAAATAGGGAGAAAAAAGAAAAGATTTTTTTGCTTTGCTCCTTCTGAGATGTTAATGTTAGCAGTAAATTAAAGATTTCGGTCAATTGAGATTTTGCTCTCATGCTAGTACTTTTTTCTTGCCTAGAAAGTTTCTAGCCATCATTTCGTAGTATCTGCTTGCCTGGTTTCTTTATCAATATCACTCTTTACTCCTAAGAATTCTTAAGGCTTCTTACTCCATTTCATCCTTGCCGTTGGTGTCACCTGCTTTGCTGCAAATATTTTATCCCCCAAAGACAGGTCTCTTAAATGTAAACCAAATGGAAACAAAGGAGAGAATATATTCACTTTTTAGAGTCTGGACATCTGAATCAATACCTAGACTCACAGCAATAACCCCCTTTATTTACACAACAGCCTTCTTCTGAGCTTCTTAAAGGTCTTGACAGATAGAATTAAACATTCCAACAGACTGCTCCTGAGGCTCAAATTACCATCTCCCTCCAACTTTCCTGACCACGTATTTCTTATACACGGGGACTCCACACCTAGTCAATGGTTACTCCTTAATGAGGTGCTGTATCATAGAGCATAATCTTGGGAGAGAGGGAGAGAGGGAGAGAGGGAGAGAGGGAGAGAGGGAGAGAGGGAGAGAGGGAGAGAGGGAGAGAGGGAGAGAGGGAGAGAGGGAGAGAGGGAGAGAGGGAGGGAGGGAGGGAGGGAGGGAGGGAGGGAGGGAGGGAGGGAGGGAGAGATGAGCTGAACGCTGAAGGAATACGGTGGAGTGGCATTATGCTTTCTTTCACTATTCCGTACAGGAATAAAAGCATGTCTTCAGATGACTTATGAGCACCCCTTACAAACGCAGTACACCTTGGGGGCTCCCCCAACACCTCTGCCACTCCGATGTACTTGCCAAAGAAGGAGGGGACAACCACGTGGCAAGGGGAAAGGTGGTTCACTTCTCAGGCCAAGGGATCAGGACAGAGGAACATCTTCCCACAGTAACAGCAGCAAACTAGAATATTATCAAAAACAGCTTTCAGTTGGTTCCCTTCTGAGTCCAAGAGGGTTTTTTTTTTTTTTGTAGCCCAATGGGGACCCTACTTGTAAACCATTTTCTAGGAGAAAATAAGCTCCAAAATTCAAATATGGGACTTAAAATGAACTACTTGGCTAATGCCACTTAGAGACCATCAGATTGCTTTGCTTTAGATATCTGAACATAAGGATGACCCGTAGTACCTATGGCTGGGCAAGGTCACCAGTGAGTCTTTACTAAAGAAATGGGTGTCTTCCTACACAGAGGTTCAAACGAAGCGGTGCCCATGCGATCACCCTGATTTGTGATGCATGATTCATGCCTTTTGGGGGCACAGAACGGCCACTTCTCTCTCAGTTGCACTGGATATATTTCGGTACTGCATGCTTTGTCTCTTACACTCGTGTTGCCGTAACATCCGGTCACAGAGTGACTGCAGACAATGGAGGGCATCTTTTCGCCTGTTTCAAAGAATAGCAAGTCATACTTCCACGCCAAATATTAGTTACGGAAACTAAAGAACACCAACCAGAACTCGGCTGGAAATCTTTCCCCTTAATTCCATGTTGCTCCTAAGGCAGTGCCAATATGTTTTGAGAATGGAGGTGTTCCTTTCAATGATGACATTTGACTTCAGAATGGAGCTGACATACTTTCCAAGAACGGAGAACCAGGCTAGCAGCCAAAGTCACTAAGTAATTTCCAATCTTTGGCTGTTTTTTTCATACTCCCTTGCACAGTACTTCCTACCCTTTTTGAACATATTTTAAAAAGTTTTTTGCTCCCTCATGTGATAATAGTTGAATCTTTTGGTACCTGATGACTGAGAATATACAGAAGGATGTATTTTCAATTTAGTAATATGTTTCAAAATTATTTTACTGCTCAAAGTAGCAACAAAATGGATCGGACAAATGTTATAACACACACATACACACATATACCTCTATAGATAATGCTTGGTGTGCTCAAGGATTTTAGGACTTCTGCTAATTACTCTGCAGTCCCCTCAGGGGCTTGGGGCACAGAGGCTGGAAATTATTCCTCTAAAACAGTCTTTCAAATTACAAGCTTCCAAGTTCTATGACTCAAATATATAAAAATATTCTCACTTTGTCTACATTTGTTTTGTACAAGCCCCCCGCTGGGACATGCACTGATTCTTGTCATCGAGCTGTGAAGGGCATGAGGTTTTGTTGGACGAGAGGCCCAACATGCTCTACCTCAATTTTATTCCTCAACACAGCCCTATGAGGTTGGTCTATTCCCTCCATGTTACAGATGACAAAACTGAGGTTCAGAGAAGGCCACGGTCAAACATCTGGGAAGAGGAAGAGCGGGATTCAAACCTTCCAGCCCAGCTGCCTCACACTTCACATTCCCTGATTTGCCTTCTATGCTGAGTATCATCTCAGTTAAAATAATCTGCCTTTCCATCTGGCTCAGTCCCAATGTGCCACTGATGGGTCTGATTAGTACGAGTATTTAATCAGTGTCTGCTCGCCCACAAAACTGTGAAGATTAGGAGGGCACAGCCTATGTCTGATTTCGATCTCCAGCACCTGGAATCAAGCAGGACACACAGTAGGTTCTCAAGAGGGATATTAGGGAAATAGATCCCAACTCAGTTCTGTTTTTCTCCCCGCACTCTGTGAAATAACTGTAATTGCCCATAATTTCTGAACCGCTTCATAATTTTTCCCTTTAAGATTATTATGTATTTTCATTCTCCCCTTCGCCCCACACCCCTGACTGCATGATCCTTGACAACAGTGAAGGGCAAGATTTACTAAGTACCTACTGGGGGCAGGTGGTTTACATGTATTGCTCTGTTGGTTTTGAAATTCTCAACATCTTGCAAAGTGAATATGAGTGTTCTCATTTTATAGACAGGAAACTGGGATTCAGAAGGTGAACTAGCTTGCCCAAGATCACAGAACCAATAAACAGGAAAAAAGAGATTCAAATTCATGCCTGATCTGACTCTAAACCCGTGATCTATTTCACCCCCTGAAACATACACTAGGGAACCATGTTCTCTTTCCTTTACAACCACAGAGAACATCAAGTTTCTTGCCTTAGAAACAATACTTACTAGGTGGTATAGTCCGAAGAGCAATGACTCAATTTAAATCAATAGATTAAAAAAAATTTTTTTCTGTAAAGCTGGTACTCTCCCTACCTTGTGTGTAGAATCTTATTTAAAAATGGAATATATGCCACATATGACTAAGCAGCACTTTCGTTTTTGTTAAAAAACAAAAAGTCAGCTCCAATATATTAATACCAGCAATGGGCTATGGATTTCACACATCTCACATCCCCAGAAAATTCAGAAAGCTAGCTCCCCAATGAGAGATTTGCCTTTTACCAGCACCTGAAAAGTATATTTCCACTGGCTATCATAAATGCTTGTTCCCATAAAATCTAATGGCTTCAAGTAGGTCCCGTGTTTTTAAATCTGTCAAGTGTGCACACATGTACGTGCTCTTGAAAAGAGGTTACAATGGCTTCCTCCTTAGAACTTTCTTGGTCTCATACATTTCTATTAGATGCTTGGGCTCTGCCTTGCAAAATGCAAAACAGAATTCATGAGACGACATCGTTAACAGCCATAAAAAGGTCAGCATGACATTAAGTGACTAACAGCAGGATGTAGGAGGGAAATAGGAGTGAACCTCACAAATTCAACTCCCGAGTTGTAATTTCCACCTATTGGCAAAAGTAGCTATCAAGAGTGTCGCCGTAATTGTGCTTACAGCTCAGCAACATCTACACCAGTGGTCTCGTGTGTGTGTGTGTGTGTGTGTGTGTGTGTGTGTTTTATGGGTCCCATGTCCACTATACACAGACGGGTCTCTGTCCCCCCCCCCCCACCTCCCACCACCTGGCACACGGGAAACGATACTATATTGGGAGATTGTAATTTGATTAAATCCCAGTGTAATTTGATGACTCTGACAAAAGCAACTACGTCTCCTCTCACAACCTCCAGCAGAGACACATGTAGTGCTACCCAGGTGTGTACCAAGGGTGCCTTGGATGGTCCCACAGCCAACCAGGTCTGGGGAGCAGAAGGGTGAGGGGGCCTGAGGGTGATGACTAGGTGGGCTGTGGAACAGCTGGTCTGGGCATGAGGTAGGAAGGGGGGGGCATGGGTGTTCACCACTGTGGTTAAGAGCCAGGAGAAAACTGCCCAGGCTTGAATACTGACTCTGTCACTTGTGTGTCCCAGGGTCCTTGGGCAAGTCCCTTATGCTGAGTCTCAGTTCCCTTACCTAGAAAAGGGAGATGAAACCATCTACTGTTTCATCTTGTGAGCGTCACAGGGATTAATCCACATACAGTCACTGGCAGCTTAGCCAACACGGTAAATGGTAGCTGCCGTCATTATAATTTTCAGAAATGAAGGAAGGAACTTGTGGTTCCAGAAAAAGATATGAAATTTGAGGGAAAAAAGAAGTCATTGCCAAACATCAGATGGGTGCTAAGACACATAGTGAAGCTGGACCAATCACTCCTCAGCTCAAACACCTCCAAAGGCTTTCCATGGAACTCAAATCAACCCTGGTCCGTACAGACCCGCCAGGCCCTATGTGGTCTAGACCTGCGACCACCCTTACCCCCTCGGCTCCAGCCATACCAGCCTGTGGGTCTTCCTCTAACCCACCAGGCACACTCCTGTCGCTTCCTTTGGATGTACCTTCTGTCCAGATGGTTCACCGCATGTGACCACCTGGGTGAACCCCTCATACCTCCCTCCTATTTTCGTTCCAGTTAACTCCACCTTGATGAAACCCACTCTGACATCTGATTTAAAACTACGAGCCCTGGGCTTCCCTCGTAGCACAGTGGTTAGGAATCCACCTGCCGGTGCAGGAAACACGGGTACGAGCCCTGGTCCGGGAAGATCCTATATGCCGCAGAGCAACTAAGCCTGTGTGTCACAACTACTGAGCCTGTGCTCTAGAGCCCGCGAGCCACAACTACTGAAGCCCGCGTGCCACAACTGCTGAAGCCTGCACACCTAGAGCCCGTGATTCGCAACAAGAGAAGCTACCGCAATGAGAAGCCCGCACACGGCAACGAAGAGTAGCCCCTGCTCGCCGCAACTAGAGAAAGCCCAGGCGTAGCAACGAAGACCCAACTCGGCCAAAAACAAACAAATAAATAAATTTAAAACTACGAGCCTTCCCCCACCCGATCTGTCGCTCCCAAGTCTCCCTGCTCTGCTTTATTTTCCCTCCATGGCACTTAAGACCTTCTCATGTAAGTTACTTGTTACATTTAGCATCTATTTTCTCTTTCTGTCACTGGACTGTATGCTCTGACAGGGTGGGGAGATTTGTCTGTCCTGTTCACTGCTGCTCCATAAACATTTACTGAGTGAATAAGTCCTGACCTTAATATTTTAGATTTCCTCTAAGTTTTTCCCTAAGGTTTGAAGAGGAAAAGCTCATCCTTGCCCTTCTTCCACTGTGACATGAATTTATCAAAAACAACTACCGAAGAAGTCCCTTATAAATCAAATGATCCCAGAAACCATCACATGAGTTGTTTACCAGGTAATAAACTAACCGGTATACTGAATTTATTTCTTCCCATCTCTTTCCAAAAAGCATCGGAAATAGCTTCAGTGGTAAGGAATGCCACTTCAGCAATGCAGGAACTTACTGTCAAATCTACTAGAAGAAAGCTGAAGGGAAAAAAAAGATAATCTCACGTTTTTACAAAAGGAATCACTGTGATTAAGAAATGTACCCTTGGATACACCATGCAGAGTATTACTTTCCAGGAGAGGCATAGATGTGCTGGTGACGGCAATGGCTTGTCCCACGAGTGACTACCCCAAAATCCCAGCATACATCGACTGTCTCCAAAGGGGAAACCTTCTTCTTTTTTTAAATAGATTTAATTAACTAATTAATTGGCTGTGTTGGGTCTTTGTTGCTGTGCGTGGGCCTTCTCTAGTTGCGGAGGGTGGGTGCTACTCTTCGTTGCGATGCACAGGTTTCTCATTGTGGTGGTTTCTCTTGTTGTGGAGCAGGGCTCTAGGTGCGCGGGCTTCAGTAGTTGTGGTACGTGGGCTTCAGCAGCTGTGGCTCACAGGCTCTAGAGCGCAGGCTCAGTAGTTGTGGCGCACGGGTTTAGTTGCTCTGCAGCATGTGGGGTCTTCCCGGACCAGGGCTTGAACTTGTGTCTCCTGCATCGGCAGGCGGATTCTTAACCACTGCGCCACCAGGGAAGCCCCGGGAAACCTTCTTTAACGGAAACTGTGATTCCCAAATTGTGAACAGAAACCAACCTTAAAATATGTAAATCGCTTAAATGCTCAAGTCCTTTGATACCAAGGCACTTCACGCTAATAAAAGCTGAGCTTTGGGCTTCCCTGGTGGCGCAGTGGTTGAGAGTCCGCCTGCCGATGCAGGGGACACGGGTTCGTGCCCCGGTCCGGGAAGATCCCACATGCCGTGGGGCGGCTGGGCCCGTGAGCCATGGCCGCTGAGCCTGCGCGTCCGGAGCCTGCGCTCCGCGATGGGGGAGGCCGTGACAGTGAGAGACCCGCGTACCGCAAAAAAAAAAAAAAAAAAAAAAGAAGAGCTTTAAAGCATTACCAGGAATAGCCCAGGCGACAAATGATACACACGCCTCGAGAAAGGAATACTCCTGGACTTGAGACCAGTTCTGCATAGCTTTTGCCATATTTTTCTGCCTGGGCTAATTTCTGCTGATTCTCTGATCACTGCAGAGTCTGTACTATGCCAGGCTTACCCTGGCTCAAGCAACACACTTCCATCTCCATGGCTGCAGGTCACATTACCTCATGAATGAACTGCTATTTGGGTCAGTTAGGAGTCTCTGCCTAATTGAATGTGCATTTTATCTCTGGTGCTCATGCTCTATATATCAAGATTTTAGATAGTTATTGGGGGGTGGGGAAGAGATAAAATATTGGTATCAGGATACACAAGGGACTGTGTTCATTATACCCGGTTTGAAGCAGAACAATTCAAAATCCTGAATAATTCAAACTCTTTCACTCTTGAATGATGGGTTTACTTTTAAACTGAATCATTATCATTTAATTGATATCACTTGCTTACCTACTACTTCTTCCACAGTATTAAACGCTTATTTATTTTTTAACCAAAAAATGTTGTTTGATTTTAACGTTAAAGCTTAGGGTTCTTGAAGAATAAAAGCAATGTACTCTTTGTCTTTTTATACCAGGCAAGCAAATGCCATTTCTTGGTTACATGGCCAGTCCTGAGGGGAGTGCAGGTAGAGAGTAACTTGCTGAAAATGGTGAATTAATCCAAAATACTGCATATGGGGGAGGAGAAACAAAATCCACAAGTCAGAAAAAGAGTCAAGCCCTATGAACTGCTTCTGACCACCCAGCCCAGACCCAAGAATTCGGTTAAACTGATCAATGACATCAAAGGACCCTGTTAGTGGTATATTCAGACAGTGACAAGACTGAATAAATCACCTTTGGCAAGAACCAAGAAATATAAACTCCAGGAGGAAGGGGGTAAGACCCTCTCCAGCAGGTGCTGGAATAGAGCCTGGTACAGAGGAGACCCTCAAAGGATGTGCTGAACACACTCAGTGGATGGTTCCCTGTACTTCAACTCAGTGAATACAACTCCATGGGATGGACACCTCCTTGGGAGCTGTAGTAGATTACCTACACAGAATGCAAAAGTCACAAATCCCACCCCCCCCCCAACGTGCACGCGCGCGCGCGCACACACACACACACACACACACACACACACACTTAAAAAAACCCAAATATTCAGGCTCTTCCTTTCAGAAAGGATGACTTAACTGGTCGGAGTGGGACCCTAGTATCAGTGTTTTTTACTTTGTTAATTGGGGTATAGTTGTTTTACAATGTTGTGTTAGTTTCTACTGTGCAGCAAAGTGGAGTTCCCTGTGCTGTACAGCAGGTTCTCATTAGTTATCTATTTTATACATACTAGTGTATATATGTCAACCCCAATCTCCCAGTTCATCCCACCCCACCTTTCCCCCCTTCATGTCCATACCACTATAAAACTCTTAGAGGAAAACATAGGCAGAACACTCTTTGACATAAATCACAGCAAGATCTTTTTTGACCCACCTCCTAGAGTAACGGAAATAAAAACAAAAATCAACAAATGGGACCTAATGAAACTTAAAAGCTTTTGCACAGCAAAGGAAACAAGAAACAAGATGAAAAGACCACCCTCAGAATGGGAGAAAATATTTGCAGACGAATCAACGGACAAAGGATTAATCTCCAAAATATACAAACAGCTCGCACTGCTCAGTATCAGAAAAACAAACAACCCAATCAAAAAATGGGCGGAAGACCTAAACAGACATCTCTCCAAAGAAGACATACAGATGGTCTAGTATCACTGTTTTTAAAGCATGACCCAGGTGATTCTAATGTGTAGCCAAAAATGAAAACCACTTACCTACACAACACTGAATTCTTAAATCTAAACCTTTTTATATAATAATGTTTTATCTATATTGACAAGCAAAAAAGAAAAAAGTAGTGGCCCTTTTAAAGGACATCTGCCATACTTGTGTAACACACCAAAAGAACTGGAATATTCAAATTTAAAATCGCTAAGTATATTCTAAAACATTTTATTTACTATCAAGTCAAAAAGTAAACCTTAGGGCTTCCCTGGTGGCACAGTAGTTAGGAATCCGCCTGCCAATGCAGGGGACACGGGTTTGAGCCCTGGTCCGGGAAGATCCCACATGTCACGGAGCAACTAAGCCCGTGCGCCACAACTACTGAGCCTGCGCTCTAGAGCCCGAGAGCCACAACTACTGAGCCCGCGTACCACAACTACTGAAGCCCGCGCACCTAGAGCCCGTGCTCCACAACGAGAAGCCACTGCAATGAGAAGCACCGCAATGAAGAGTAGCCCCTGCTCGCCACAACTAGAGAAAGCCCGTGCGCAGCAAAGACCCAATGCAGCCAAAGGAAAAAGAAAAAAAGTAAACCTTAGGTCTATGAGGCTTTAACTTAAAGTGTGATCCCAAGTGACTTCCAAATAGAAATGTTCAGCACAGTGCCTGGCACACAGTGATGCTTTCAAATGAAAACTCATAAATAAAAATGGATAAATAAAATCCTACAGTTTAAATATTGAGGTTTACATGTTTCTGTGCCTAGATTTTATAGATAAGCCACAAGTGTTATGGTGGCTGCCAGGCCATCTCAAATCAGCATTTCTCACTGAACGATTTCCAATCACTTCACAGATATCAAACGGGAGTAAACATGGAAAAGGCAGCCCCTCCCGCCGCCCCTTACATGGAGCACGTCCCTAATTATTCTATGTCCAGGTACATCCAAGAAGGACACTCCAACTCCAGGCAAAGGAGAGAGTTCAAAGCAGCAGATCCGAGGCTATGAAACCAGAGAACATTAGGATGTGAAGAAACCCCACCGTATAAAATACATCCAAATTATGCTTTTCCTGAAATGATCCAATTGTAATGACCACATCTGGCACTGGGGCGGTGGTGCAAAACGCCCTTTCGATCACGAAGGCATCACTTGTCCACGGGTCCCTGGGTCCGGTGGGCCGTCTATCCTGGGGGCCTTGTGAGGGAGGTTCCCTCTGGACCCCGGGGGGGGGGGGGGCGCGGAATTCAGTTACCAGGTGGATTCCATCTTACCTAAAGTATCAGAAGAAAGGAAAACCACCACGATTGTTGTTCAGAGACTTAAGACAAAGTGAAACGTGAGTCTTCCAATTCCTGCGCTCGTCCCCTTCACAGGGAGTCAACAGCCCTCTCCTGAAATGGTCTAGATCTCTCTTCTCTTCCTCTTCCATTTTGAGCACAAACATCTCATGTCAAAGGCGAGCATTTCAGATAAGCTGTTAAAGGAAGAGAATCTGAGAGAGAGACCCACGGCCATGTCCACTGGTTTTGAGTACCTGTACCGAGCCTCTGAAGGCTGAAACTTGCACTTGATCAGATAAACGCAAATGGTTTATTTGCAGGTAACGCAAAGGTTCTCTGCCCTGCTTTAGGCAAGCTGTCAGGAGACAGAAAGGTCGCACGTTGGAGGGACATCACACATTCAATAAAATGGGCTGGGGAGGCCTTGAGGAGTTCAGCTTCCTTAAGTGCAAGTACCACTCGGAGGCTCTTGCGGTGCCCGGGGCCATGCTTCCCTGGGCCGGTGGAATTCACTGAGCTTCCCTTCCTCTGTCCCGACAGCTTACCTATAAGGCCATGTGCTTACTGCCGTGGCTCAGATCTTTTCTCTGGGCTTCTTGTCTTTTTTTCAAGGTTGCAAATCCTTGATGCAGAGAAATGAAAGCGGTCACCTGGGATGTTCTCACCCTCTCACCCCAGCTCTCCCTCCAACAGGCTCAGCCACAGAAGCAAAACACTTGCCCTCGTGGTGGGGAAAGGCCCCACTTTCCCGAGCACCAGCTTAGTGTGGGCTCTTAACAATTTGCTTTCACTTTAGTAAAATGGGTCCAACCCCGCCCCATCCTTAGGAGGCAGGCCCCATTATTAAGCCCACTGGAAAGACTAAGAAATTCAAGCACAGGATGGCCATCCTGAAATAGACATTAGATTCAAATCAAATCATCACGGAGTAAGGATCAGAATACATAATTATTTTAGCTGATTCATTAAAACAGCATTATTGTGTGGCAAAGCCCTGTAATAGAAAGGAAAAAGCAGTGGATGAGGGTCAGAACACCTAGACAGGCGGACCTGACCTTACTGTGCTTCGCAGATACTGTGTTTTGGTTTTTAACACGTTGAAGGTTTATGGCAACCCTGCATCGAGCAAGTCTTTCGCTGCCATTTTTCCAACAGCATTTGCTCACGTCATGTCTCCGTGTCACATTTTTCTAACTTTGCAATATTTCAAACTTTTTCATTATTATTCTATCTGTTCTGGTGATCTGTGATCAGTGATTTTTGATGTCACCATTGCAAGAAGATCGACTCGCTGAAGGCTGAGAAGACGGTCAGCATTTTTTTAGCAAGAAAGTATTTTTAAATTAAGGTATGTACATTGCTTTTTTAGACCTATTGCACACTTATCAGACTTTTATATACAGTGGGAAACCAAAAAGTCATGTGACTTGCTTTATTGCGGGGGTCTGGAACTGAACCTGCGATATCTCTGAGGTGTGCCTGTATTCTAGGGGCCGTTCTATTCCTTGGTGTCGGGCTCTGAGGCATCATTTCACCTGCCCGTAGCTTTATTTTCTCAAATGTGAAATACAGGAAGCAATGCCTCACCCACTGGCTTACATGGATGGTTGAAAAATAATGCTCTATCCTTTAATACAACGCATTAAAACAGAGCTCTTAAAACCAACAGGAGTACAATGGGAAGCAAACATGATGTAACTCACTGCAATGAGGCCTTTAAAACTTTCCATCAAACAAACACACAGGAGATCTGGGTAGATTCCACCTGTAGGACAATTTGCAGACAGTACTTAAAATGCTACTGAACGGCTGAGCTCAGGCTAACCTGGTCTTGTGTTTTATTTATGCTCTTTTGCATGGCACTGAAATACTAAAATCTAACCAGGGCATGCTGAATTCTCCGGGGGTTCCAGGTTGAGAGGGTTTTAACATTAGATCTAGATTTTTTTTTTTTCCTTCAAATAATATATTCCCATTTGGTTGAGAATAAAGGATTTTCCTTTTGTGCAGTCTCCTTTTGATTCCCCGGCAATCTAAGACCAACACCCAAGAAAGAGAGAAGGAAAGAAAAATTCCATTTAATTTAACTTGCCTCTTGCTAACAGTCAAAAGCAGAATTAGTCTTGCTAAATGTAATTGTTTCTTGTGATGGAGTGCTAGCAAATGACAGGATCTCACTGGATGCCGTATTTTAAAATGCATCTTTTTGATAACAGGGGTTAGAGGAATGAGGCTGGGCCTTGGAGAAATAGGCAAGAATACAGGTTCCTGTAACAGTATGGAGGTTCCTTAAAAAACTAAAAACAGAGCTACCATATGACCCAGCAATCCCACTGCTGGGCATATATCTGGAGAATAAACATGGTTCGAAAGGATACCTGCACCCCAATGTTCACTGCAGCACCGTTTACAATAGCCAAGACATGGAAGCAACCTAAATGTCCATCGACAGATGAATGGATAAAGAAGATGTGGTACATATATACAATGGAATACTACTCAGCCATAAAAAAGAATGAAATAATGCCATTTGCAGCAACATGGATGGACTTAGAGATTATCATACTAAGTGAAGTAAGTCAGGGAAAGACAAATATCATATGATATCACTTATATGTGGAATCTAAAAAAAATGATACAAATGAACTCATTTATAAAACAAAAACAAACTCACAGACTTAGAGAATGAACTTATGGTTACCAGGGGGAAAGGATCAGGGGGAGGGATAGTTAGGGAGTTTGGGATTGACATGTACACACTGCTATATTTAAAATGGATAACCAACAAGGACCTACTGAATAGCACAGAGAGCTCTGCTCAATATTCTGTAATAACCTAAATGGGAAAAGAATTTGAAAAAGAATAGATACATGTATATGTATAACTGAATCGCTTTGCTGTACACCTGAAATAACACAACATTGTTAGTCAACTGTACTCCAATATTAAAAAAAAAGAATACAGGCTCCTGTGTCCCCAAGTAACACCCTGACAATCATCATCCTAGTTAGGGCCTCACGCTTGTAAGCAAGCTTCAAGAACTTTATTAGGGAAAAAAAAAAAAAGGAATAATATTTCAATGGCTTTGAGCACAAAACTAGCGTTTGTATCCATAAAGGCCAAGCGCTGGCCTTTAATGATTAACACATTTCAATGAAATCCTCCCCCACAAGGCCCTGCCCAGGGAATTCCTTCTAGGAGTGGCCATGGTGAGTAGTTGTTTATCATGCCATGAACTTGTTTCTCCTTTTTCTCCTGTTCTCTCTAGATTAACATGCAGCAAAGTGAAAATTTCCTCCAGGAGTTACCTGGCTGTATTTTAAGGCATTCACAGAAACCGCTGCTCCCCCTGGCGCAGAATTCCACTCCCAGAGCACCAGAACTGGGGCAGTGGGGAGAGCTCACCCTGCATCCCCTTCCTGGGCAGGCAGCCCGCTCCCGCCGCCTCTCAGAGCCCAGCCTCGCTGGCCCTGCTGGCATCTCCCTGAAAGTCAGTTCTGGGACCTCTTGTTCTTTCCAGGGCTGGATCTGCTGCCTCTGCAGATCAATGTTTCACCAGGGCAGCCCGCTTCCCTGTTACACAGCTGGCACCAGGATCTGCTGGTGCGGCTGCGTGCTAACCGTCCTAGTATGGCCTCCCCGCGGCCCACCTTTGGGATTCAGCTGACAGCAGGAGACTGATACCTCGCCCAGCCGGTGAGGACCCCCTCTCCTCCTCCCAGGGGAGGCCCCCTCCAGAAGGGTGTGGTTAGGAGCCGGATTTACTCCGAAGGGCCCCCACCCTTCCATGTATGTAAAATTCCCCTAGTCTTAGGACTTCTGGGTTTCTTCTTTGTTTCGGCCTACAATCATTTGTCATGTCTGTGGCCTTTCAGACCCCTCATCCTCCTTCTTTGATTGGAATGTCCTGCTCGCATGATTTTCTTCTAGTACTGGCTCTTAGAGTCTTCATCACCTCTTCGGAGATTAGTGGTCTACGATGTTAATGAAACTGAATCCTCCAACCCCGGTTCCTCTTAGACATTTTGTGATGCCTCTATCAAGAAATCAATCAGCACACTTGGCAAACATTTCATTCTTACTCATACCACGTATAACGCTTGACTCCCTTCCTGTACGATTCAAATACCTTCCCTCCCTGCATGAAGGTGCCTCAGAGATCCAACTGCATCCCCTCTCTCCCCTTCTCGCTCTCATTTTGCATCATGAGTTCATTTTATGGAATTTTTGCTTTAATCTCACCTTACCTTCTCTTTTTCTCGTACAGGGACTGTCACAGTATTGAGAAGTCTGAACAAGTGTAATAAAGCATTATAACCTGATGGATTACAAACTACAGAGCATGATACTAGCCACCCATCCCCAGCTCTGCATTTTAGAAAAGGAAGAAGATCTAACCATTAATTCTAACCATTCATATCCTATAGGAACAAGAAGGCCCCCTTTATAGAATAACCATAAAATAATATGGAGTGTGAAAGAACATACTCTATATGCACAATAAT
Organism: Tursiops truncatus; assembly: GCF_011762595.2. Taxonomy (NCBI): domain Eukaryota; kingdom Metazoa; phylum Chordata; class Mammalia; order Artiodactyla; family Delphinidae; genus Tursiops; species Tursiops truncatus. The sequence continues at coordinate 155,637,426 of NC_047035.1, read as the reverse complement.
TTGTTCCTGTGATTATAAAATATGTTTTAAATAGTTTTATAGAACTGTGGAATATCAAGTACTATGGTGCACATATATTTCTACCTATAACAAAAATCTCCAGTTTCCTACAGAGATTTTTTTTAATCTATACAGGAGTTCAGCATTCTCCATTTTCATTGGACAAACAAAACCAATTCTGCCTAAAACAAACAAAAACTCCTTCTAAACGCATTTCTTGGATTTAGGCCATTGTCACAAAATCACTACCCTTTCGTGTGACTCCCCTGGCTGCCTTTAAAGCTTCGCTTTCAAATACAGAAGCAGATTTCAGCCTTGCTTGTAGTGAGTGCGGAAGATGGGATTTAAATAATACAGCAGTTGGGACTGAAAAAGAACCTTTAGAAGTGGCTGGACAGGCGATACACCAGATGCGGAAAAGGAACGAAAGCAAAAATTCACAGGCCAGAGCTTTCAAGAGGGCAGCTGGCATCTGCCTGGATTTGTGGAGTCTGCCATGCTTTCTAGTGCTATCGAGAGTTTGGGGAAGCAACCGGGATCAAAACTAGGTCAGGTTTATCAAAAACGCTTTGTTTTTCCTCTCCAGAACCCATTACACAGAGCGTCAGGGTTAGGCCAAATGTTAACGACCTTCTAAGACCAGTACATCTATCCCGCTCGCCTACTCAGGGCTCACGGAGGACAAGGAACAGTTTGAAAGGACAAACGCACTGGAGCGAACTGGCCATATCTGCATCTCTGCTAAAACTATGCTGTATAAAATGATTATGTTTTGTTAGCCAAGTCACTCCCTTTATTGTTCTTTCTTTCAGTTATTCCAATTCAGAAACTTGGTAGAAACAGGATTTGTCCTATTTATAACGTGCTCTGATTATGATGAAATTGTAGTACTAAGTACAGGATAATAACGGACCAACTTGGACTTTTAAAGGCATTCTACACATGTAGAGTCGACCTACTTCTTTTGTGTGAATGTGTATCTTTCAGCTATATTCACTCTGTGCTAATACAGTATCCAGGGAGAAAAGGCAGATGAAACAAGACTTAACACCTTTCCTATCAATACTTTTTTCAGTTAACCTGGGCAACTGGAAATTTGCATAAATGATATATGAACACATGGAATACAGGTTATGACCATTACGGTAATAGCAACAATTCAATCAATTTTACTATCTACTACAGCTAGACCATGGATTTAGATCTCATAGATTACACTAGAAAAGGGAGCTTACAATTCTCCCTTAACAGCATCTTTACTCTCTTATCCTGACCTTCATTTGACATTCATGGTTCACCCAGGCAGTGTTAGCTCACAGAATTCCCTCCAGTCCACGGTGAAATGAGAGCAATTAGGACACTGTACAGATTTTTCATAAATTGAAAATACTTTAAAAGCTAGTCTTATTAATACCCACTGAGACTGTCTACTTCTTTTAAAAATCTTGATGAAAGGCAATGATATTTTTTAAATAAAATCTTAGCAACCTTATGCGTGTCCCTCCCCGTCTAAGAACCACAGCCCTAAATATCAACCTCTTCCTCACGATATCTCAGTAACTATGGGACGGCAAAATAAGAAAAGGAAAGACAAAAGATCAAAGCTTTGGTGAAGAAAGGCATAATGGAAGGAAAGGCATGGCTGTGCGCCCTGGGACCACAGCTGTATAAACATGAACCAGCTTTACAAGAATCACCCTAAGAAGCATCTTTTGTACACAGTCTGTGTACCAGGCTCTGCATTAACAGTTGTACGTACATTATCTCATCACGCCTCACAAGTGGAGGAGTCAAGTCCAAGAATTTGCTGCTTTCTAAAGATATCAGCATCAAAATTGGCATTATGCATCAAAATTCATAGCGGCTATGTTTAGGCTATATCAAAGTGGGTGTTTGCTTGTCTTTATTTTCCAAATTATCCAATAGTTCCATTATTTATAATACTATCACTATCAAAAACTATAAACAAAATTGCCAAAAGTAAATTCAAGATGAGCTGATAGAGCAGAGTCTGGATGTGCAAAGAAACTGGTTCAGTCTTTTCCAAACATGTGTTTCTTGGAACAAAAATGATGGAAATTTGTTGATGCCAAAGAAAAACAATTATGTTAGCCTAGGGACAAGAAAAAGATAACACCATGAGATACTTCCTCCTAATCCAGCCACCACACGTAGTTGAGATGGATTTTGAATGTGTTTAAATGTATGTTATCTCCTTGGATGTGTCTCAGGTGAAAGAAAAGACCAGCAGTGATTGTAGGGAAAGGATCTGAACAAGACCAGAGAAGCCATCTACGTAACTGAAGAGATGGTCTAGCGAGGAAAAACTAATTGACAGGTGATCCAAGGAACAAAAGAATTGCTCTTGTGTGACATTTTGTTGGGGAAGTGACTGTAATAATAATAATAATACAAATTTCCAGAGAATGTGTCACATAATTACAGGGTTTGTGGCTGATAATTTAAAGGCACAGATGAAGTGGACTCTTCTGAAGGACTCCTCCAACCTGTGAGAATACAACTTACTGTGCTATGTGACCTTGGTTTTCCATAAAATAAAAATCTCTGAAGCAATAAACCCAATACTACAAGATTATATTGAAGAAGAAGGAAACATTTTTCTTGGCCACACCACGCGGCATGCAGGATCTTAGTTCCTTGACCAGGGACCAAACCCACGCTCCCCCTGCAGTGGAAGCACAGAGTCTTAACCACTGGACCACCAGGGAAGTCCCAAAGAAGAAAATATTTTAAAAAATAATAATAATAACTCAGGCTCCAGTCAGGAGAGAAGTGAAATAAGATCATGTGGGATTTCACTCTAAGGACAGTAACCAGCTCTAAAGAGTTAGTATGGAGTGGCTGTGTGTCCCCATGCGGAAAATACTAGATTTTGACATTAGAAGACTTCAGCTCTGTGACTTTACTAGCCGGACCACCTGGATCCACTTACTGCATCTTCCTGGGCTACAAGTTCTCCCTGTAAGTCTCACTATATTAACAGGACTATCTAATGCATGGAGGTGTTGCTTGGATCAAGCAAGATACTGGTTGTGAAAGAGCTTTCTTTTTAAAGGACCCTACGAGGTTAACCGCCAGAGACACTTACAAGGATCCACAGAAACACCAACCATCAACAAGACCAGTCAGTTACGGTAAGTGAATTATACTCTATCTGCTGTTAGCTTTTCACTTTTTATTATGGCACTACTTGGTCCTGGACAGGGTAAAAGTCCCATTCAATAAAGCCACGGGGCAGAACCCAAGACCCCTGCAACAACGATCAGCTCCTGAGGAAGGTGCCTCAGTACTTGGCAATCTGGCGATTTCTCAGGTCAAACAACGTAGAGTTTGCTAACAGTATAAAGAAAAGTCTCTCTTAGGTGTCTGGATCAAGAAAGGTGGGATCACAGTAACTAAAAACTAGATTATCTGAACTAGTTTTGCAATGCCTTTGAAAAAAGGTAATGATCTCTTGGGCTTCCCTGGTGGCGCAGTGGTTGAGAGTCTGCCTGCCGATGCAGGGGACACGGGTTCGTGCCCTGGTCCGGGAAGATCCCACATGCCGTGGGGCGGCTGGGCCCGTGAGCCGTGGCCGCTGAGCCTGCGCGTCCGGAGCCTGTGCTCCGCAACGGGAGAGGCCGCAGCAGTGAGAGGCCCGCGTACCGCAAAAAAAAAAAAAAAAAAAAAAGGTAATGATCTCTACTGCTACATCTTCTCCGACTTCCCCTAAATGGTCTACAGGCCCAATCTGGCAAAGCAAAAAGTATTGACAGCAACAACAAATACATAGACGCAACACACGAGAAAAGAAATCTTCAAAGTCTAGGAAGCAGTTAAGGTCATGAAACCGTAGGGTAATCCTGTACAGAAGACAACATGAAGATCTTTTACCTGAAGCTTAAACATTTCATCCAAGTGAAACCTGGACCAGCTCCACCCACAATTCAGCTGGGTCCCTTGTCTGTCCACCTTAAACTAGCTTGGAATTATATATTTGTGTAATTATTTGATTAATATCTGCCTTCCTCTCAAGTGTAAGCTCCAGAAAAGCAGTCACCATAGCTATCCTGAACCCCTAGCCCACAGGGTGGTGCCTGTCACTTAGCAGGTACTTAATATACACTAAATAAATAATTCAAATGCAGTATCTGATTGGGAAGGCACCATCTCATTTTTTTTTTAAGTTTATTATCTTCAGATAAATTCCAAGAAATAGAACTGCTGGGTCCAGAGGCACGTATATTCTTTTTTTTTTTAATTAATTAACTAATTTTATTTTTGGCTGCATCGGGTCTTCATTGCTGCGTGTAGGCTTTCTCTAGTTGTGACGAGCGGGGGCTACTCTTTGTTGCGGTGCGTGGGCTTCTCATTGCAGTGGCTTCTCTTGTTGCAGAGCACGGGCTCTAGGTGCACAGGCTTCAGTAGTTGTGGCACGCGGGCTCTAGAGCGCAGGCTCAGTAGTTGTGACACACGGGCTTAGTTGCTCCGGGGCATGTGGGATCTTCCCGGACCAGGGCTCGAACCCGTGTCCCCTGCATTGGCAGGCAGATTCTTAACTACTGCGCCACCAGGGAAGTCCCGACTGACTTTCATAAACGTGTACTGCTAAGGTTATTATTATGTTTTATCTCAGCCAGATGAATTGAAGAGGCAACCCCAAAAGAATACAAGCTAGGACCCTGCTGGATTTAAGTATTTTCCATAAATAATATATAAATGGATAATTGAAAGAACTGAATACGTATCAGTTGTTTGCAATGTTCAAAATGTACGTAGTCATTTTGTGTGAAATGAAGCAGAAAGGATGTTTTCAAGACAGCATCCCCATCATCACGTGGCCCCTATGCCACCCATCACAAGTTTTCTTTTCAGAAGGCTCTAAAAGGCTAACCTTTTCAAGAGCAGTTCCTTTTTATAGTTTTTTTTTTTAAATAAATTTATTTATTTATTTTTGGCTGTGTTGGGTCTTCGTTTCTGTGCGAGGGCTTCCTCTAGTTGTGGCAAGCGGGGGCCACTCTTCATCGTGGTGCACGGGCCTCTCACTGTCGCGGCCTCTCGTTGCGGAGCACAGGCTCCAAACGCGCAGGCTCAGTAGTTGTGGCTCACGGGCCTAGCTGCTCCGCGGCATGTGGGATCTTCCCAGATCAGGGCTCGAACCTGTGTCCCCTGCCTCGGCAGGTGGATTCTCAACCACTACGCCACCAGGGAAGCCCTCAAGAGCAGTTCACTTAAGAAAAACCAGAAACCAAAGCCTATGGACATTTTAGCTCTGATTCCTTACCACTCCCAGACACCCCATCTCTTGCATTTAAGAGGGTCCCTGTGCTTTAAAGAAGGGGACAGCGGATCACAGCGTATTTATCCTGCTTTCACGTGTCCAGGTCTCGCTCCTGAAAGCAGACACAGTCCTGGGAAGTAGGTGAGGCTCTGTGAGTGTGTGAGTGTGTGTGTGGGGCGGGGGGCAGTTTGTTGGGCTGTCCTGCCCACGCTATTAGGAGCTTTCCGCAGAAGGAGTCAGGACAGGGCAGGGAGGCTGGCAAGTGGTTTAGTGGGTGCAGAGGGGTGATGGATAAGAGAAAGACAGCAGTCTGCAGAGCTGAGCGCCGCGGGAGAGCTGAGGGCAAGCACGGGGGTGCTGGGAAGAAGCAGACGGCCTTAAGATGACTGATCTGGCCACGCTGGGAGGAAAGCACCCTGCAAAAGGGTCCAGGGACAGAGAGATGAGGACTGATGGGACATGCGCTCTAAAGAACAACATGCTCAACCCAATACGAAAGAGAAAACCAACAGTGGACTACGATGTAGACGAAGCATCTGCAAACAGCTGTGAGGCAGTGAGAGCGCCCCCAGCAGCCGATCCAGCCCAGCAGAACCAAACTAGACCCAGCATCCTGGGCTCCAGAAAGGCCAGGTTCTGATAACACAAAAAGTCTCCTACTCGCCAGTTTCTTCCTCTTTGTCCTGTCAACCATCTCGTGTATGTCCCAGAAGTGCCTGAACCCCAAGACCCACGTGATATCCAAACAATGGATCGTGGTGGTCTCTAAATGTTGCATTTTAGGGAACCCTCCTACACTGTTGGTGGGAATGTAAATTGGTGCAACCGCTACGGAGAACAGTATGGCGGTTTCTCAAAAAACTAAAAATAGAGTTGCCATGTGATCCTGCAATCCCACTCCTGGGCATATACCCAGACAAAACTCTAATTCACAAAGATATATGCACCCTGCTGTTCACTGCTGCACTATTCACAATAACCAAGACATGGGAGCAACCTAAGTGGTCCACTGACAGATGAATGGACAAGATGTGGCACCCATATACAATGGAATACTACTCAGCTATAAAAAAGAATGAAATAATGCCATTTGCAGCTACATGGATGGACCTAGGGATGATCCTACTAAGTCAGACAGAGAAAGACAAACATATATCACTTATATGTGGAACCTATAATAGGATATAAATGAATTTATCTACAAAACAGAAACAAACTCACATAAAGAACAGACCTGTGGTTGTCAAGGGCGGGGGGGGCGGGATGTGGGGAACAGGGGAGGGATGGACTGGGAGGTTGGGGCTAGCAGGTGTAAGCTATTATCTACAGAATGGGGAACAACAAGGTCCTACTGTACAGCAGAGGGAACTATAGTCAGTATCCTATGATAAACCAGAATGGAAAAGAAAAAAATAAAACGTTGTGTTTTCTTTCACCATTCCGATGAGATCAACGCAGGCAGGATGTTTTTAAGCCCATTCCACTGGATTTCTCTCTGAAAACTGCAGGGACAAGGAGTTCGAGACACAGACAACATTCTGTTCTCAGAGAAATACATCATCTGTGGCTCATGAACTTCTCCCATTCGGCTCCCTGCCCTTAGCAGGAGGTCCATTAGTCGGGAATCCCGGGGGAGCCGCAGGTGCAGCAGCCTGGCTGAGCCCCAGGTCCTGAGGCCGCCGCTGAAGTACCAGCTGCCTCTGTAGGCCCTCCGGGCTCCTGAGCCACTGGCGGCAGGGGGTCCGGCCAAGGTCATCACACCTCTGTGGGGAGGCAGGGCTGCGGACATCCCAGAGAGCATCTCACATCCTTCCCAAGTTCCAATTACCATATCCTCTTCTCCTCCAAACTGCGGGGAGACAGTCTGTGAAGGCTGTCACATTGATCACCTCCCTCCCCCCGACACCCAAGTGCACACAAAAAACAAAGCAAAACAAACAAACAAAAACCCACCACCTGAAGGGGGCAGGCAAGACCTCATAATGAACCAGTTCCCTAAGGACCTTTCTCTATGCTAAATTCTGAGTCCAAGGATGTACTGGAAGCATGGCATGGTACGAGGAAAGGAGAGATGCAGAAACAAGATGATCCAGCAAGTTTTATTGTTTTGGAAACGAAAAAGGAGGAGATGGGAACGAAAGCAAAGGACAGCAGAGACCCGAAAAATATCCAGTTGGAAGAGGAAAAGGAAAGGAAATAATGAGAAGCACCAAATAAAGGCGGATTATTGAGTGACCCAGGCTGGGGAAAACCAGAGGTCCAGGCTCATAGCTGCGTCCTTAACCTCTCCCCATCCTGTTTGCCATAAAATGATTAGATACAAGCAAGGCATGCAGCCGAGCACAACCCCGTTGACATCAGAACTTGGTAGTGAAGAGGTGATGGGATCCAGCACACTGGAGCACACTGTCATCTTCCAAAGAATTAAAACACCGCTGAAAGTCAAGCTGCTGGCACTTGCCGGCCAGGCTCACATCTGCAACCCAACATTTGGGAAGCTGGGGGCTGGGGGAGGGAGCACGCACAGATGCAGTCTCAAAAACAATTAAAAAGGCACACAAACAAGTACAGCTCTCAAAAATAAGGCTGAAGTTTGATTTTTTTTTCCTAACAAGGGAAAAGTAAAGACTTTTTAACAGAACAGTGTGTTCAAGGTTACATAAGCACACGCAGAAAACAAGAAGTGATTTCCTCCCTGCCAATTTTTCATGGTAATAGGTTACACCCAAGATCCCACTCAATCCTGTCCATATTTTGTAGCTCCTCTGGCTTCCAATACAGGAACAGCAGCAGAGACAAAAGAAAGGGCTGTAAAATAGCTAATTTCTGGTTTCCTGACAATTCCACAACGTTGTGCTCCCTGTCATTCATTTAAATTAGGCATCCTGTACTTAGAACATTTACATCAACACGTTTATGTGCGTTTGGGGGTTTTTAACCAACAAATTCATAACACCTACACTCGTAATTACACTCGGTGAATAAGAACCAGATTGGCCGCAACAGAAAATGCCAGAGCTCTGTGGTAGATCACGTTAAAAAGTTTGGGTGGCCCCTGGAGAAGAGAGGAAGAAGACAACGTTTTAAAATTCTACCTTCCATGTTTTACGCATGTGTTTTCACAGCTCGGTGGATGTTAACAAGCATAATATTGCCGTCAAATGGGGGTGATCTAACTCTTCCCAGATGCCAATATCCCTCACATGTGTGGGTGGTCGGAGGCGGGGATAAGACAGCAACTAGGATGGGTGGCCCTAGAACACTCACTCACCAGCGGCCACCCTGAAATGAAAAGCTGAATGGCACAAAATAACAGACTGCCCTACCTTCAGAAAGCCAGCCATCTCTTTATCAAGTCTATGTGTGGTTTCATCTCTCACCACTTGTCTATATGGGATCTTGCAACAACTAAAAATGCACATCCTGTTCATTGCCAATTTTTAAACAGTGGCAACAGCCCAAATGCAAAGGAAACAAAAAGGCAACTTTTCTCTTGTGGGTCCTCCAGCTATAAAACTTCCCTTTGACGGTGTCTCAGAGATTAATAGCCTCTGAAGCCCAAAATATACTTCCTTGGCATTTCCTAGTGACTGAGAAAATGGGGTGACACACAGCATATTGCTAACTGCAATACAGCCTTGGGGGTTTTGGGGGGAGGGATACAGGGAGAACAATTAACTTGGAAGTGTACAAACCAGCAAGAAACAATTCTTACACATGAACTTACGGCTTCGTGGGCTTGTTTAAATTATGAATGACTGAGTTTCAAATGACTATTAACTTGATTTTTCCATGATTTTGAAAGCTGACATCTGGGAGGAGAGGAAAAAACCATGACCTTTCTGCATGATTTCACCCTAGAATTACATTTAGCAATAGAATGCCGGATGTACTGGGCAGTGGGATTTTGTCTAAATATCAACAATGTGAAATGAAAATTTCTACATTCTAGGAAAATTTAACCAGAAATCAGCATTCAGTGTAGCCACTGTGGCAGTCAGTAGTGACAGAATTACTGACAAACAGGATCTCTAGTACTGTACATTTTCTAAAAAAGAATTAAATTTTTTTTCTGCTTCCAAAAGGAACCAAAATTGTGTCGCCGGTATCTGCACAGAAGACCAGCTTTCTGTATCTTATACCTCTGAGGCTTCTTTAGGAATCCAAGATGATGATAGTACACAGAATGTTCACACAGTACTCCCCAAAGTCTGTTGTGAATAACACTAATACCATAAGACGCTCTACCAGAAGACTCCCATGTCGAAGAGTCTAGAAACACCCCTCTCCCATATCTACAAGGCCTAAAACCCGTATTAAAGATTAGTCTTGAATGAAGAATTAAAGATACTTGTTTACCTTTATTTAAACCTGTGATCGCTAAGCTTTACTTCTGCCACTGAACACTTTTCATCCATATAACATCCTTCTAGTGTTCCACGGAACCTACTTTGCAAAACACTAATCTAAAACCCGAACTCATGTGTTGGCTGAAAGCAAAGAATGAAAATTATACTCAGAAACTCAGTGGAAAAGATATTCAAAGGTCTTTAATATCTTTGCGTAGGACACTCCCTTGTAAGTGGTAATGGGTCTGTGGAAACTGAAAGATTTTTTTTTCTATTTTATCGAAGGAAAACATCACTTTCCTCTAAAATTTGTTGATGTTCAAATAGAACTTTAAAGGATGTGAAAAACCACCCCCTAAAATTCTTTTCTGGTGAAGGAATACCCAAGTGCTCGCACTCAGAAAAATGAGATAGAAATAAACAATGAATTTGGCAATATAATTCCAAACTATCCTTCTTCTACAAGTCCAGTTGGTTTTACACCACTTCCCTATAAATCATTTTCCTCTCCCCAGGGACTCCAACAAATGTTAGCTTAGTGAAGGCACTTTCAATCAAATTTAAAATCTTAGAAAATGAAGTTACAAGCCCAGGGCTCTGGCTTTCGATTAAGGGGGTGGAGGGACCAGTGAAATGAGATGGATGACAAGGGACTTAGAGAAGCTCTCTGGGAGGTAAAAGAATTCTCATGCACGTACTGGTTCTGAGGATTCCTTCCGATATCTATGATTATTGTTCTGTCTAGAGAGACTCGAGAAAGGAAATGAGGAGAAGCTTGGACTAGTTGAAAATAACAGCACATCAGGGATCCAGAAGCCATGAAAATGAGCACTGAGCCCACACGCCCAGGACATAAAAGAAATCAGGACAGTCTTAATGAGAATCAGGCAGGGCACCTAATGAGAACCTTAATATACTTTATCTTCCTTTTATATTTCACCTCAGTGGCCTCAGATGAAGCAAACCAACAAGTATATTTACTGAGTTTATACCCTGTACCCAGCTCCAGGCCGGCAGCCTGGGGAGATCTCCAACTGCCTGCAGCAGGGCTTCACATCTGATCTCCTGACCAGAAGCAACAGCAACACCTGGGAGCTCGTTAGAAATGCAAATTCTCAGCCCCACCCTGGACCACTGAATCAGAAAGTCTGGGGCTGGGCTGGGCTTTCGGGGGTTTCCATCAAGCCCTGCGGCGCTGCTGGGGCACGGTTCTGTCTGAGAACCTCGGCAGACAGTCTAGCTGAGGAGGCATGAAATCATTAAGCAGCAGCTGGACATCAGAACCGAGTGGAAAGTCTGGAAAGCTCGGGCAGGCTCCCTGCACGTGCAGACTCTTCGTGACCAGGTCGTTGCCTTTAAAAACAAACCCGGGGCATTTTCAATTCTGGGTTTGCTCTCTCACTGCCACCCCCAGAGGCTTGGATTAAGAAGAGGGAGAAAATGTGAACTCCCATTATAACAGCTAAATGAGCACAGAAGCTAATGGTTATTCTGAGTGTCCTGGCCAGAGTCGCTGCTACAGAAAGATCCATTTTTGTTCCCTAAATAGGCTATAAGCATATGTTACCTTAAGGGGGTCTCTTTCTGTATTATTTTGTTACATTGTGTTCAGCAGCAGCCCAGCTCTCTTTTTCCAGGAGCTGAATGAGATACAGTTGGTGCGGGGGAGGGGGGAAGCAAAGGGAATATATCTGCATTTTATTGCCCTATTTAAAGCCCTTTTTACTACTCTACCTGATATCCTTCAGCAAAGCGATGCTAGAATGACTATTTCTTCAGCCAGAGTGCGCAAATGTTTTAAGATAGTAATAGTACTAATAAGTGCAGTTAACATTTACTGCCCATCTCATTACCAGCCGGGTACTTGAAATGAATCATCTCTCTTAACTCTCACACAACCTCAGCAAGTGGCTACTGCTACTCATTCCATTCCTACAGATGAGGAAATGGCAGATTAGAAAGAGACGGTCTCATCAGTACATAGTGCGTTCAGGACTAAAGTCGAGACTCAAACTTAGGTAAACCTGACTGTAAAAGCAAGTTCTTCCCCGCTGCATCATATTCTCTTGAATTATTTAGTCTACTGGAAGGCACTGGAACATTATCTTCACCAAAGTTAATATCAGCCTCACTTATTCTTGGCAATTACATGACATGGAATAAACAGACGAAAGGAAGGTTGGAAGGCACCTGAACAATGTGGAATTTTAAGGAATGATGTGCAACACAGCAAGATGAATGAATTAAACTCTGCATGTTCAGCTTACATACATGGATATATTTTGTCGATATCCTGTTTGGTATCTTATGTTTTACACAAGATTCTCAACAGCAGATTCTCACCCCTGGATGTTTATTAAAAAACTACTAGAACTCTATGCGTATATTAGTGAGATCTTTATCGGCAGGAGCACTGTAATAAGATATTATTACATTACAATATTATATCCTAGGGTATTATAATGCAAGGAGATTATCACATACTTGGCTAATAGGGTCCATACTGTTTATTAAAACCAGCCTGACTAATAAAAATGACAACATAATCATAATCTTTGGTACTTGGGGCGGAAAACATTTTTCAGATAAGGTCTCAAAGCACCTGCCTAGCATGCTTGCAAATTTATATACGAAGGAACTGTGCTATGGAAAGGCTTGCACAAATTTATACACGACTATAGGGAAGTCTTTTTGCAAAATGTAGGAAAGATTAAAAGCTCACCCAATAGAGGCTGACAGCAAAACGATTCTGAATGATGCCAGGAAGAATAAAATAACCTGCTCATTCAGAAGTGATTTATTGAGTTCCCAGCACGTGCTAAGTCCGATCTCAGGCTATGAGGGTAGAGCAGTAAACAAACCCAAGATACGAAGTGTCTGCTATCTCAGAGCTTACATCCCAATAGGTAGACAGAAAATAAACAAATAAGCAAATAAACATATATTGGCATCTTCGGAGGACAGCTAAGAGCTAGAAGCTGGATGGCTAGAGTAGACCAAGGAGAAAACAGCAGGAACTGAGAGGTGTGGGGCAGTCAAGGGCTACAGGACAGCGTAAGGATGTTCGATTTCTTTCTAGGTTGGAAAAGAAGCCATGGGTGGGGGGGGGGGGGGGTTGACCAGGGGATCTGCAAGATCTTTAGTCCAGTGAGAGAGGGTGTCTGGGTGAGATGACAGTGGTTTGGTCAAGGGAGTGACAACGAAGGGGCCTGAACAGAAGTGACGATGGGATGAACCGGCAGGATTTGGTGATGGGCTGGACGTGGAGGATGAGAGGATGAGAAGTTCAGAAGCATTTCAGGGTTTGGCCCTGAGCAGCTGGGTACCATTCAGTGAGATGGGGAACGGAATGGGGAGGGGAGCAAGAGTTTGGTTTGGGCCGAGTTTGAGATGCCAAGTACACACCCAGGTGGAGACAGGCAAGGAAGCAACTGGCTATTCAAGGTTAGTGTTCAGAGAAAAGGTCGAGGTTGGAGACACACGACTGGATAATGAAGAAACAAAACGCTCTGTTCCTGTGGTGGGGATATAAAAATAGATTGATCCCAGAATCATTATTTTTCCACATTTGGTTTTCCTAAAACACAGTGTGGTAGAAAAATAGTGACTATGATCAGGAAACACAAATCCCATCCCTGGCCCTACCTATGACCCTCTGAGGGTTTGACTCTTACCTTCTATATGCTACACTTCTCATCTACAAAATAAACATAACTAAGAACAATACTGCAATAGACAGTAACAAAAGTCGGTGAGAATGTAGAGAAATTAGAACCTCATACGCTACTGGTGGCAAGGCAAAATGGTGCATTCACTCTGGAAAACTGTCTGGCAATTCCTCAAAAAGTTAAACACAGAATTACCCTATGACTCAGCAAGTCCACTCCTATGCGTATCTCCAAGATAACTAAAGATATATGTTCACACAAACACCTGTACAGAATGTTCATAGCAGCCTTATTCATACCAACCAAAACAACTTAAATGTCCATCAACTGATGAACAAATAAACTGTGGTCTATCCATACAATGGAATACTACCCAGCCATAAAAGGAATAAAATACCGATAAAGGCTATAACATGGTGAACCCTGAAAACATTATGCTAAGAAGCCAGACACAGGAGTCCACATATTGCATGACTGCATTTATGTGAAAGGTACAGAACAGGCAAAGCCACAGACACAGAAAGCAGATGAACGGTTGCACAGGCTCACAGACTGGGAGGGGGTGCTGGAAGGTGATCACGACGGGTAAGGTAGGGTTTCTTTTTGGAGGTGATGAAAATTCTGAAAACAGACAGTGATGATGGTTGCACAACTTTGTGAATATACTAAGAACCACTGAATTACACACTTCAGAAGGGTGACTATCACAGTAAAACCAAACCAAACAAACGATACTGAGGGATGCCAGGTGGGGTGGGGGTGACAGCCAATCACAGTTTCTCATATAAAAAGAAAACCAGGTTGAAATCTATTGTTAGGAGAAACTCAGTGTGACTCTTTGAAGTCCAGGGGGACTGTCAGATCATTTGTACACTGGGATGGCCAAGATGCCTGCCAACGGTGTCCTCATTTCCACCTTGACTATGACCCTGGCTTCCAAAGAACCTGGACCTTTGATTTCCCAGTTAAAAGTTATTCAACTTACAGCAATGTTTTCATGCTCTCAAAAGCTCTGAATTAAATATAGTGTCTGTGGAATAATAACAGAAATATGAAAGGTCAGGTCATAAATATAAAATTTCCCTTTTTCCCCCAACAGAAAACCAACCTCTTGGTAATTTCCTGAAATATCAACCCCACGCTAAGCCCCCAGCTTTCCTTTTCATTTCATTTTACTAATGAGATTCTGATCATATTTCTGATGAAAACAGTTCACCACAAACGTTCTAGTCTATGCTGCTAACCATGTACCCATAACTGTGTCCCCAAGGAGATCATAACATAATTTTAGTGAAAACCAGATAGAGGATAATGGAACTAATCTCAGAAAGGTATAGCTAGGTATGCACCAAATATATGAAAGTCCAAAAAACCCTGACAGAATTCTTTTTATATATAGTAATAGGGCTGTGAACATCCAAATATATCAGCTTACATACTGCAAAATCTCTGGGATGCATTCAATTTTAAAGGGATTACTGTTATGTCCTGGATTACAGAGATCACACTCGGTAAACATCATGGAAAAGGGTCCAGAGAGATCTCTTTACATAAGATAATTTTGTCAAGAAAATGATCTGGAAAACTGGATGAGAAAAGTTCCTGTAACTTGACTGAACAGAAATTAAACACGTGTTAAGAAAACTAAGAAGTACGAGTCATATTTTTAACACGAGGCCTTACAATTTCAGTACCATCGACACCTGCAATGTTCATGTTATTTTCTCAGCCTTGTGAAGCAAGAGGGTTTAGGAACTTCCTCTGATATGGCTTTCCAAGTGCTCTGGCTCCAAGTGTGAAAGGGAAATCCCCAAAAATGTGTGCTAATAGTGAACCACTATTCATAGCTAATGGGCCTTGGTATTATACTATCACCTTCCTAACTCTATCCCACTTATTAGCAGTATAGACTGTGGTCGCTCCACCTCTTTTCAGGTCTGCTTCTATGTCTTGGTAGTATCACTATCTGTTATGGATGGAATGTTTGTATCCCCCACCAAATACATATGTTGAAGGCCTAACACCCAAAGTATTTGGAGGTGGAGCTTTAGGGGGCTAATTAAGTTTAGATAAGATTAGAGGATGGGTCCCCATGATAGAATTAGTGCCCTTACAAGAAGAGGAAGAGACATCAGAACTTCTCTCTGCCATGTAAGGATGCAGCAAAAAGGCAGTTGTGTGCAAACCAGGAAGAGAGCCCTCATCAAGAACCAAATCTTGCCAGTGCCTTGATCTTGGACTTCCCAGTTCCCAGAATTGTGGGAAATAATGTCTGTTGTTTACACACCCAGTATGTGGTATTTTGCTATAGCAGTCAGAACGAAGACACTACTAAGGGCAGGAGGCTAGAAGAGCAACTAAAATAACCTATCACAGAGATGGAGGTAAACAGCAGGTGCAACACAGCTGGATCATGGAAAACTCTACACAGTAGAAGGTGAAATGGATGGAAGAAGGGAACTCACAAAATAGGAGGCAAGTAAAAAAGCATTGTTTCTATGAATGAGGCTACAACTTGAGGATGCAGGGTTCTCCCAGCACCTAAAGCGGTCACTGGCACATAGCAAATATTTATTAAATGCCTGCCTGAGCCAAGAAACAACAATTAAAATCATCGTATAGGGAAAAGGGAGTGACCAACCAGACCAGAACGACAAAAAGCTGCAACACAATAAGCTACTACACGGGAAATACAGCATAAAATAGGTTTTTCCTGGTGGCTCACTGTTCTGTTGCTCCGTAATTAAAATTCCATACAAATTATACCTTAAAGTTCCTATAAACTACTGTTACTTCGATTATATGATGCGATTTATCAGATGTGAAAATGTTATTATAGCAGATTAAGATCTTATCGAGCACTAACCATCAGTTGGTGTGTTTATAGAACAGAACCTATTTTATTTCTTCTCCAAAACACTGTGTCTGAGTCTTGTGAATGCTTGTTTTGAATTATCTCCATATTGTTAGAGACAATTTGCACAGAGAACATCATGAAGACGCGGTTAAACACAGGAATGCCACTCTTTCCTTCTGCTTTGCACTGGCACGGGATTTCTTTCACTTCCTCCTGCCCATTTCCCTTAGAATCACCTGGTCCCCTTGCCAATGACATTGAAATGATACATTTTTTCAAAATTTACATTTTCCTAAGAGACACTGAACTCCCAGAAAATGGGAAATCTTCAATTAAAAACTGGTTTCTAATAGCCCAGATCAACACATTTTGTTCTTCTCGATCCCTAGAATGTCTTTGAGATTCCCTTCTGTAGAGGTGACATCATAATATTAGCTTCATAAAATCATAATAGAGAAAAAAATACCACTGTCTTCCCTGCCCCAGCCCCTCAATGTATATTATGTTCTGAAGTCATAAGCGATTTAAAAAATTCTCTATCTGCATATTTGAATTGCTTGGGCCTGTGGTCTCCTCCAGGGCACTGGCATAAAAGTATAAAACGTAGGAAATATATAAAAGTGTAAAATGTAGGAAATATATAAAAGTGTAAAATGTAGGAAATATATAATTATCCCTTATTCTGTAATGAAACTAGCCTGAAAAACTGGTATGCAAGTTCCTACTTCAATGACCAGAGTTATGAAGGACACTTAACACCTGTTTTCCACTGAGTGGCTTTCAATAAAGCTTTAAAAACAAACTTGTGATTCTTTTTTTCTTCAATAACGTGCATTTAGACGTTCATAACACTTACGTAAGGACTCAAACGTACACCTGGACAAATACGGCAAAGTGGTGCCTCTAGAGGCCAATGACTAAGTCCACAGCCAATGAGCCCTGAAGTCCAGTTTTAGGGCACTCAGCTTGGTGCCCTAAGAGTCTGAACTCAAGGATTTCAGGAAGTGCCGATGTCAGCTCCGATGACATGCTTTTGCCTGTGTGTCCCACACCCTGGCCTCTGGCAGGAGCTCCAGGAGAATTTGCTCAGTTCATTTCAATCCTAGCAATGTTAGTTCTCGACTCTTCTTCCTTTTTCACGTAATGTGATGCGCCCTCACCTCTGAGGTGTATGAAGTTCTAGGTGCTGGGGGCATCAGCTCACTGAGTCTTGGTTTCTGATTTCAGGGTACCATAGTCTAATGGGAGAGATGGGACAGGACTCAGGATGCTGCTGCGGGCACACAGGTACAGAAGGCCAAGGGAGTATGGGGTGCTCGGCTGTGGGGGGCAGCAGTGGGGGGGGGGATGGAACGAGAGGACAAGGCAGTCGGCTTCCCACCGAAGGTGCTACCCCCCCTCCCTTTCCAAGATTCTGTAAAGCTTCCCAGTTTTAATTCCAAAATCACGTTTAATAATGGAGTTTCATCCCTGCCAGAAATGCTTTAATAAAAATGAACCCAACCTGTATAATTTAGCCTAATTATCTGATTTCAAGCCCATACCTGGGGGTTCCAAATATTAAAAGAGTTTTATGTGGGACATTTATACAAAAGATTATATAGCACATTTTAAAACCATAATCCTTGGGAGTCTGGGATGAGCAGATGCAAACTATTATATATAAAATGGATAAACAGCAAGGTCCTACTGTATAGCACAGGGAACTATATTCAATATCCTGTGATAAACCATAATGGAAAAGAATATGAAAAAGAATATATATACGTATAACTGAATTACTTTGCTGTACAGCAGAAATTAACACATTATAAATAAACTCCACTTCAATTTAAAAAAAATCCTTAAGAAAGAGCATTGAACCCCACCTCCATTTGTAATTTATGTCTGATCTCTACATGGATGGGTATATTACGTACGAAATCAGTGCTGCAATGGATATTCTAAGTTTCACTCCAGAATTCATTTTGATGGCTGTGTACCGCATAATATTGAATTGATCCCATAAATTCTGTCAGGATCCCTTCTGTCCCAGCACCATAACTCTTTTAATGCATTTCCGGTAGGAGAGTAATCACTTTCTAATAGGATTATCTTCACACCTTGCCTAAGTCGACAACCCTCCTGTATCAATAACTTAATAAGCCCCACAGTTTCACACACCACATACCTCCACCAGCACAACCTGGCAACTAACACAGTGCAAATCACCTTCCACACATTCTTTCTAAGAATTAGAAGCTTTTTTTTTTTCCCCTTAAGAATATAGGCCAGATGCAAGAGGATGTCAAAAACAGAAGCCGGAATGCAGGTGGGGTAGAGGGAAGTCATTTCTCCAATGAGGCTGAAGTGGGTCGTTCCCCGCCCATGCCCCAATCTGAGCCGGGCTCCTCCTTGCCCAGTGTGGCTTGGTCCCTCCAGAGGCAGCCACCTCTAGCAGCTGAGGGACAGACAGCACTGCGCATGCCTGCCTTTGGCATCTCTTGCTATCAGAGATGGTAGATTTCTAACTTTGCACGGCTATCTACTGGAGGTCTAGGCACTGTCAAGCATTTTTTTTTTTTAAACATCTTTATTGGGGTATAATTGCTTTACAATGGAACGGTGTGTTAGTTTCTGCTTTATAACAAAGTGAATCAGTTATAGATATACATGTATCTCCGTATCTCCTCCCTCTTGCATCTCCCTCCCACCCTCCCTATCCCACCCCACTAGGTGGTCACAAAGCACGGAGCTGAACTCCCTGTGCTATGTGGCTGCTTCCCACTAGCTATTTTATATTTGGTAGTGCATATATCACCATGCCCCTCTCTCACTTCGTCCCAGTTTACCCTTCGCCCTCCCCACTGTCAAGCATTTTGACAAAATCCACTAAAAACCATGAACTAACATCACTTTGGTTTTCCTATAAACCTAAACTCAGTAACGAAGGATTTAATGCTTTTCACTTTGCCCTGTTCATTAATTCAACCTATAGCTTGGTTCTTTCTTGCTTCTACCTTTATGATTTTTAAAAAAACTTTTGGGGCTATGGAACAGAAGCACATCATGACACGAAAACCAACTATTACGGGAGATCCATTTCAAAGAGGAGATGGAAATGTCAGCAAAAAATGAAACAGCCCAGCCTGGGCTGGGAGGTAACCTCATCTTGTGAAATATCATGTCTAATAAATAAATGAACAAACAACTCTCACTGTTTTTTCAGTAAATTACCAAAGCCTTCCTGAGATTCATAATGCTCTTAATAAATTCTTGAAATGGAACTACGGCCAACTCAAGGGTTCTCACTCAGGAAGTAGTCAACACCGAGCAGATGGACTCCATCCACCAGCTCCCACAATTGACTCGAAGCCCGGCCACTGAGGCAGAAACACCGCTCACAAAGGACACCCAGATAGAAACCCAGATCAAACGTTGAGACACAGTTTCCCCCCACCCCAGTCAGGCTGGACAGGTTAGTTGAGGATATAAGCCGTCTAGAAAAGGAAGGTTGAGAACGACAAGCTGAGAATCAAAGACTGAGTAATGCAAGATGCCTAATATCTACAAGACATGCAATGTGTACTTAATGACACAAAAGACACTGAGCCATACTGATGCTTCCCTGGGCCACCAGTGGGGAATGAGGCTAATTTTAAATCCCCAAAGAGGCTGTGGGGTAAAACTAAGAAAGGAACAGACCCTGGGGTACCATCTTCTCATCAGAAACTGACCTAAGAAGGCTAAAAAAGATCAAGACACCACCAGATGGCAACACAGAGCCAAGTATGATTCCCATGTATTTCTCTGGGATACACAACACTGGATCATAGGAATGGCCAATATATCACTGGAATGTCTACTTTTATGTTTAATAAAAGATAAGATTAGAGAAATAAAAATCGGTCCCCAGAGAAACATAAATATTGAGGCTGAAGAAGTCGCTTCTCACCGTGCAGAACAGACCCTCAATTAGTAACTGCACCTTTGCTGTGTAAATGGCAGGGGAATGTAATTAACAATTAATAGAAGCTGCCCTCAATTTAAAGCCTCGGAGGGAAGTAATTAAATTTGGTAGAAGCTGTAGCCTCTAAACAAAGATATATCATACAAATACAAAAGGAAACACAGATTTGAATAAATGCAAATTAGAAACAAGGTCTGACTACAGACGGCAGAGAAATGATCCTAAAATGATTTTTCCTAAGAAATGTTCTCTTCAAGAGACTAGTTTGTGAACCTATTTTATTCTGGGCCAAGGTTTGATATGAATCCTGGCTGATGTTTCTTGAGAGCAACCTTACTTCCAGAGTATTTATGCATGCAGATCAGACAGCTTCCTGCCGCCTGAATTAGCGGTACAAGTACCTTTCATATCAGTGTGGATGTACTTGATATATACAGTGTCAACATTACTACCAGGGATGGAGCTTGCAAACACTGCTCTGCTTGTTGGTCGTGAAATACAATTGCCAGGCAGAATGTGTGTAGCTCCAGAGGGTAAATTAATGCCGGCAACCTGGTTATCAGCAGTCTTTAGCCTGCCTCTCTAAGCTTCTAATGGAAACATTTAGGGAGCAGAAGCATTACATCTGACTACAGCTGCACATTACATGGTCCATTGAGACTCGGATGCTGATGGCTGCACTGAATAACAAACAGCTGGGTATAAATGTTAAAAATCAGGAAATCGATTTTAAACACAGATTGCACAAATCCTCTGAAGTTCCAGCACCAAAGGAGAAAGACCAATTAGTGTGGAAGAGGACAAAAAAGCATACCAGAGATTAAAACTCAAAAATATAGGTGGGCACCCTGGGGTCATCATTAATACCTTGGCTGGGCTCCGGCTGCTACTGTCTCACCACGGGCAGTGTGAGGACAAAGCCTGCGCCATCAGATCATTTTCTGGCCCTCGTCACGCTCTAGCTGAATCTTAACAGAACTGAGCCACCTAGTTGAGCTTTACAGAATGGGGCAAAGTTATTTCATGAATTTAACGGAACTGAAGGGAAACGCAGCTTTGTAAATCTGGTCTCAGGGTCCTCAAACACTGAACCCATGTGCTGGGGGAAGGGTGATCGGACAAAGCCGTCCACGGGAATTTCCCAGGACAAGAGATTCTGGTTAGAAAGAAACATAAGTTAATGAGCTAGCCTGTCCCAAAGGTGCCCAGCAGGGTACTAACACATTAAAAACAGCGAGGAAACTTCTGTTCAATTTTGAATAACTTTAGGTAAGGGAATGGGTCAGAGAAAGAGAGGCTAGAAATTGCTTTTTCTGAACGTTTCACAGCATGGATAATCCTTTTTGTGCAAAGGTTGGGGTTAGTCCTATGTATAGACTTTTAAAAGCTGGCAAACATGTTTATATTTAAGAAAGCTAGTGATACAGGATCAGGCATGAGAAGGGGGGCCACGTAATTTATCATCCAAACTGGGACACTTTTTAGAGTGAAAGGCGGATGCTATTAGTGATGACGCCAGGATGATAGGTACAAACTGGGAGTATCCCAGCAAACCAGGACACATACGCACTGTGTTTTGAGTTCCAACCTGGGGGTCATAACTGGAGCACCAGTTAAGTGGCTGCTACGCCATCAGCTTATTTTCACTCTCCACGCCTACTTGCTCTCGAGATTCTAGATCTAGAGTAAAATCAAGAGTTTGTCTAAAGGAAGTCGAGGGAGCAAAAGGTTCGACAGGATAAAAAGCCGGATTTCTTTGCTTGCACAGTTATTTCTGTGGATCATACCTGATCCAGTCAGACCTAATGGAGTAGGTAAGGCACTATCAGTCTTCAGCTTTTTTAGATGGGAAAGAACTGCAATATTACAGATTTTGGTTAATGTTGTTTTCCCCCATCTCTCAGGCTGCCTGGATTCTACAATCCAAATGGCCAAGATCATAAATGTACATGCACATCACCACCAAGAGACCATGTTTCTTCCACTTAGTGTTCTTAGTAATATTTGTAAGGTTTCTAGGAAGGATCTAGGTATAGCAAAAAAAAAAAAAAATGATGAGGCAATATCATATTTCCCTCATCTGATCTACAGGATGCTGAACGAAGGTCTTTTTTGTTTTTCCCACATCTTTATTGGAGTAGAAATGCTTCACAGTGTTAGTTTCTGCTGTACAATAAAGTGAATCAGCTACGTGTATACATATATCCCCATATCCCCTACCTCTTGAGCCTCTCTCCCTCCCTCCCTATCCCACCCCTCTAGGTCATCACAAAGCATCGAGTTGATCTCCTTGTGCTAGGCAGCAGCTTCCCACTCACCATGAAACTTAAAAGCTTTTGCACAGCAAAGGAAACCATAAGCAAGATGAAAAGACAACTCTCAGAATGGAAGAAAATATTTGCAAATGAAACAACGGACAAAGGATTAATCTCCAAAATATACAAAGGTCTTCAGAAAGATGTAACAGTTAAATTTTTATTTCCCAACAAGAAAATCCTTTACTAATTTAACAGAACCCAAAGCAAATAGTGCAAAGCCTTCTTCATCTTAAACCAGTATATCCCAGAAAAAGAAACAGTGATAGACAAAAGCTCAGAGTAACCAAATGTTTAACTTAAAATATGAACCGCTGTTAACACTCTAGAAGATTTTTGTAACACCAAGAACAGGCAGTAACCATTCAGTACATTATGAGACTTCAAATGTTTGTGTTGAGGTTGACAATACACGCTGCAACTCTTGTTCACTAGCAGGAATTTCAGAGTTATAAAAAGAAAAAAAAGAAACAGATTTCAGTACAGAAAATGTTTAGGTGGTTTCCACAGAACAACTGATCGATTCAGCCAAATAATAGGTCAGCTGTGACTCATAAATCCTCAACTCCTCAGCTGTCCAACTTGATTTTAACTATTCAAACTGCAGGACAAACTGTAAAAGGACTACACACTTCCTGGCTCCCGCTCTATCTACTACACCACAGTGGAATCAATTTGCTATTGTAGCAGCAAACAAGAAACCCCGAGAAGCAGACAACTTTAAAAGCTAATTAACTTTGGTTCTAGGCTAATTACATTTCTTAAAGTAAGTTGTGCTGATTGGTTAAGAACCCAAGCTATTGGAAGCCCAGGCACTTACAGACATAAACACATAACCTGTCAAAAAAAAGTGTGCTGCTGAACATGAAGGGGTGCTTGTAATCCACAGAGAGAACTGATGAAATACACAAATTAAGCTGCCCTCATTTGTACCTCACAATCGGGCAATTATATTATGGAGACTGGCTAGGTCTCACAGTTTCCGCTGCAAAAGTAGCGTCAACAGCTAAAACAATCCCTTTACATTTTTAAAAATGAAACATACACACACAACCCTTGTTGATGCATTTTATTACATAGAAAGCCCTTTACTTGGACCTCCAAATTATCTCATTTCAGCTCCATGAATGTTAAAAATACCGAACGTAACTTTATTATTACAGTATAAAGTGGTCTGTCCAAAATCCAACTGTACACGTTTAAGTGTATAATTTATGTTAGAAAAGGTAACATACATATATATGTGTGTATATGTACACACACACACACACACACACACACACACACATGGGAGCATCCAATTCACCAGGTATACACCAGAACTAAATGGATTTCAACTGTCCACACTTTAATTATGACCTGATAAATATTTCTTTGATGACATGGGGGTCCCATCTGAAAGGGCAGCACTCGACAGAATCAGGAAAGGCTGGTGGGTTTTCTGAGCGGCCTGACTGTGCTCCTTTTCTGGATTAAAGCATCACAATGATTTTTTTCTTTAGTTTTGCTAAGAGTTTGAACTCTACTAGGGCCTAGAGAGTGAGTTGTGATTTTATGAACCATCATGAAAATGACAAGTTTAAGATCTTATAAACAAATTAACAGTAACAACGTCACCGTAATTTCTTCCTCCCGTTTGCTTTCCACCCCAAAACCAGGGAACGTTTTCTATTTCATGGGTTCCCTGGATTTTCAGATGCTAATCAACGATGAGCAAAATACTAAGGTCAGACACGTCAGATTCTCTTTTTTTAAATTCCACGCGGCTTAAGCTGTCACTGAAATTAGACATGGGGTCTTATCCTGTGTCTAGAAGAGCAAGGTTGGCCAGAATGTTTTCTTCATCCCATGGCCAGGCTCTAAGACCAAGGTAAGAGTTTACCTTGCAGTAGGTCCCCATGGAGACACTCTTTTTTTTTTTTTTTCTTTAATTGCACCCTAGGTGGGAGGTGAGGCTGCTTGAAGACAATACAATGTTGTACAGATATAACAGTATCTGTCCCAGGAAGGCAACAACGTCTTCACCTCAACCAACTCCCTCAACTTGGCCCACCATGCCTGGATCTAAATCAAATCGTGGTTTCTGGTTTTATATCCTGGAAAGAGAGGATTTGGGAGAGGCGCTGTCACTGTGACAGCGTTGACAATGGAGCCAGCAAAGTACTAAAAGAGTAACAACATTTTCCTCCAATTTTATGATCATCATTGGGAACCCAGAATTTTGACGAAGTGTTCAAACATCAGAGAATGGAGTTGGTATCATGTTGTTGAGAGCCACGGCATTGGGCCTTATAGTTTGATTTCTGAACGCCTTATAATGAGGGTGGAGTGGATATACATTCCATTCTTTGGCTGTATTTTTGTTCAACAAAGCCTGCAATTTTCAGTCACTTGAAAATGTAATTACAGATAATGTTTGCATCAGTAGCAAGAATACAATAAGCACATGGGGCACGAAAACTCCACTCCAATCACATCCTCTTAGGTTACAACGCGCGGCGCCTGCTAAGAGTAAAGGCATTTCGACAGGCTAATATCGGTATGAAATGGTGGTGTGGGTTAGACCAAACCAGGCATGAATTCTACGCTAACTTTTCTATATTGTCCATTCCTTTACTCTGGATAGCTACGCAGGAAACACACATCTCTGATTTGCTGAAAACCCAGAGTCCCATCAAATGTTTATGCACTTGAGCAAAATGCTATGGAAAGGTCAAAGGTGTACTGACACTTGAAAGGGACCAGGGGCCACAGCTGAGTTGGTCACCACTGTCAATCATCTAAAATCCATGTGTTATCATGTTCAGAGACACTTATTCTACTGCCGACCCCTCTGGCTCATTTATGAAGGAGGACGTAAAACTCCAAGTAACTGCAGAAAGGACACAGCAGCAAGTCACCACATGAGGGGGACAATGGGGACCGAATGCCACCCAAGAGCTTTATTCTAATTCACAAGAAGGCACACTATGGGCTGGAGGCACCCTGAGAAAGGTGTTCCTCTAGATCAATGCAAAAATCAGGAAGTTGGAAGTAAATGCAGGGTGGGATGCCAGGTGTCTAATGAAATCCCCCAAAGAAACTTCTTCCTGGAAGAGGCAGTTCATTCTCTCTTTTTAAAGTTTATTTATTTATTTTTAACATCTTTATTGGAGTATAATTGCTCTACACTGGTGTGTTAGTTACTGCTGTATATCGAAGTGAATCAGCTATACGTATACATATGTCCCCACATCTCCTCCCTCTTGCATCTCCCTCCCACCCTCCCTAACCCACCCCTCTGGGTGGTCACAAAGCACGAAGCTGATCTCCCTGTGCTATGTGGCTGCTTCCCACTAGCTATCTATATTACATTAGATAGTGTATATATGTCCATGCCACTCTCTCACTTTGTCTCAACTTACCTTTCTCCCTCCCCATGCCCTCAAGTCTATCCTCTACATCTGTGTCTTTACTCCTATCCTGCCCCTAGGTTCTTCAGAACCTTTTTTTTTAGATTCCATATATACATGTTAGCATAGATATTTGTTTTTCTCTTTCAGGCAGTGATCTTTTTAAATGAAGAATAAGGAGCCACCTTAACATTCAATGTTAACTGCTTCCTTATCTCAGCTGTAAGACCCTGCCTCTAGCATTAAGATATCTTGGCTTTGCTATGGTGCCCCTTTCTTCTGACAACTTTTACAACACTCTTGTCTTCTAAACTCAGAAACTGGTCTGGCTATGAAACAAAACCAAGAAATTTATGTGAAAGAGCATATAAAAAGCAGGTTATTATTATTAGGTCATAGCTAAGAAACTATTTCATACTCAGGATCCACAAACTCAGCTGCAAATTCGCCAACACATCTAGAAGTTCAACCTGTTTATGGTCATACAAGGTTCTAAGGATCCCTCGAAAGACAAAGCAACCTTCTGGGCCAGAATGGAAGGTGGCGCAGTTGGAAGAGCTCAGGCTTTGGAAATGGATACAGATACGTGCCTTTACCTTCTAGAACCTCCCTTTTCTCATTTGCAAAATTGGAACAATACAACTTGTCTTACAAAAGTTTTCTGAAGATTACTGATAATTTATACAAATCTCTTAGCTTAATGGCTAACCCACAGTATATCCTAAATCAAGAACAGCAAATGTCATAAAACATTTCAGAAAGCGTACCCACAGGAAGGCAACATCCTTTAAAGCGTTAGGAATCAGAATTAGGAGAAACATACTAAAAGGAAGTATTTCACTGTCAAAGAATTACAGTTTTGTTGACACCAGAAAACATATTTTGGCTTCTAGGTAGACATCATTATTTTATTGAACAGACAACTCAATCAATTTGGATCAGAAGTATCACATTCTGAGTAGACCTGAAAAAAACAACAGTCAGAGGCGAGATCAAGGCCATCCCGTGGCTTCTGAGGCTGACAAGAGTCTAATATTGGTCACTTTTTATGATAGCTGGGCACAAAATCTTGGCCCAATTCAAAGGCTGCCTATAAAGTCAATTAGACGTCCTTGACGCTAAGATAAAATGTGCCAATTACAAAGAACTCATCAATTTGTAGAGAAACATTGTAGTATCTGCAAGGCAGACCCTTCTTGAAAGATTCTACCACATTTCATCCACAGACCTCATGTTCCTCTCCCAACAATAACAGCCGTCATCTGGGATAGTGCCCGAGTTCAGCCTAGCGCAAAGTGGTTTGCTACGGGGACAAGGGATTCTTGGTTCGGGAGGTCACGTTCATGGCCTGGGGGGGCGGGGCGGGGGCGGTGTCTCACAGGCAACATCACTCTCTTGGCCAGAGTGGGTGCTGCGTGGCCTCGGGCCCACCATGGAGGACATTCCTCAGCTAAATGGACTCAGAGGAGGCTCTGAGCTTCCCAACTGAATCTGATCATGTCTGATCTTAATCAAGTGACTTAAAATGTTAGGAGCAAACCTTCACACTAGCTGTAGCAGCTCTGGCTTCTCAGGACTTCAAGGACCTTACCGGCTATGTCAGGAGAAGGGCCTGTATAGTACAGCAGGAAAACAATAACTATGATGAATCCTGTGGCGGGATGCACACCTCCACCCATCGTGCCAACTCCTAAAATCACCGATTCCTTTTCCAAGTCCTTTCCTCCTTCAGAGACTCTCCTAGCATGTTGTGGCCTGAGCACCGAATGAGGCCAGCAGGTGGCAGGGTCTACAATACTCGCCACCACGTTCACATCATTGAAATTGTTTTCTTAAGAGTTGGGTTTCTGCGGGGGTTAGGAGTCCCATCACGTGAGAAGCAGCCTTCCTACGGTGCAGCTGAGACTCCTCCCATAAGAAAATCAAGATCTATTTCAGCTGATGTAGAGATGGGCTTTTCCAAATGCATTTACGGAGATACCGGGATGGGGATATTGCTTTTTGCTTCACCCCATCCCAGAATGCAAGGTCTGACCACGAGTTCACAGTTGGAACACAAACTGTATTTTATTTCTCAATCATCAAGCAGAAAGAGGAGAGAGAGAAAAAAAAAAAATCAGTCTTCTTAATGTGGTCCTGGGGACGGAGCATTTTCTGCACGTCTATATGGAAGCCATACTGCTTTATGGGTCTTTGGCCGAGACTTTAAAGCATGAATGTTCTGAGGGAGAAAACATTAACTGGTCAGCTGTAATGAAGTTTCCCTGAGTTTCTTTCTCCCAGGAAAGGCAGGTGAACTTGCAGTCGATCTTAAGTATATTATTAAGTATATTATTATTATTATAACTCCTCTCCCGACATTAGCTTCACAATAATTCTGGGGCACAGGTAAGAAGCGTATCTTATTATCCTTATTTTCTAGATGAGGAATCTTGACAAGTCACCTGAGACTTGAAAGGGGCATGGAACAAGTCAGAAGACAAGCCAGGAGAAGGCAGGAGACTCCTGTTGAGTAAAGGACCCTTAGCCTTCAAGGATGACCTTCTAACGCATTGCTGGAGAGACCATAAAGCCATGTCGCTGGTGATGCCATTCTGCTACACACAGCAGATCTCGACGCAGGGCAAGCGTCCCCCGACAAGCAGAAATGACCCACGAGGAAATTCTAACTCAAGGTTAAAACTCACGCATAGCCAACAGAATTTAAATGGTTTCTATACAAAGAAAAATCTTTCCTAAAATCTTCCTGAGAGAAAAGAAGATTCTGTGGCAGGGGCTCAACTAACAGGAAAAAAAAAAAAAGCTCCGCCTTTAAGTCTCCTCTTCAACACGGTGCTCTGTGAGGGACCTGGAAACACCGGAAGTAAGTAGAAACCTGCTCGGAAGTGCTCTAGTAATACAGAAACGGAAGAAATATTATTGCCCATCAGGAGATGCTGGCAGCAACTTTTTGCTGTCGAAGAGGAAGACAGAAGTAGGAAAAAAGAGGAAAATATGGGCTTTTTGTGCAAAGAAAGAAGTACCCTGACAGGTCGCATTAGAATGTAAAATGCAGGTGACTTAATATTATTGTCTCGAGATGGAGCTGCCAGTCGTGTTAACCAGCCATCAGGGCTTGCGTGTTGCCTTTGAATCCTGATGCCCAGGCAAGATGGCGGGGTGGACCACGGGAGTCACAAGGAAGTTTGCTACAAGCACGAACTGAAGGGAATAATTGCAGTTGGAGGCCTCCTGGTGACAATTTTGAGAAGGCAAACACAGCTGCAGCACAGCCAAATATAGCGGGCCAAGACAATGACATCCATAAAGTTAATCATTCGAAATATGCTGCCCTTCTGCCCAGCCAGAAAACTCAACACCCCTCTATAGCCTAGGAAGTCAAAATGTAGTTCTATGCACAGAAACACACAGCTGTGCCAGTGGAATTTACTGCAAGTGATGACCAAGGTGTTTGGACGCTGTCTTCCCTCTCAAGGCTGTGGTTCTGAGAGCTGTGCTGTAGACGGATGTGGCCCCTTCTCTTGAAATTTAGGAAACTGCTCAGAAGAGGGATAATTAATGGGGCTTAGAGAAGCCCACTGAATCTTAGAGAAGATTCAAATAAAAAAACAGAAAAGATATACATCAGGAAAACCTAGGAAAGGCAGAAAGAAAACTTCAGGAAGAGCTGTTCTGTTGATGACCTAAAGAAGCCTGAGTTAGGGTACAAAGAATCAGGAGCGCTGAGTCAAAGCATAACAAAATGAATACCGTTAGTCCGCTACCAAAAGCTTTCCTTCCTTACGCTTTTTCCTATTATCTTTCACTTTTGTTATTCCCCAAAGATTTTTTTTCCAAGGAGAAAATGAAATGTCAGATTTCAGCCTGCATTTGCTTCACCTGTGTGACACCCAAGGTCTACTCTGGAGATGCACAGAGAAAACTGGGTGAGAGGTGTGCATGCACGTTGAAGAAGGTTTACACCAATTTACCTCCTTACAGCTGCACAGATCTCCCATAGCTTTAGCCTTTTTAAGATGTTCAGTTGATGTGTTGGAGTCCCACTAGACACAATCAAAATTTTGAGTTCTCCTTTCAACAGCGATAGGAAGCTATGGGATAATGGCATGGACCATACAAGATGGTGGCAGCAGGCAAGAAGCACACGGTGAGGAATTGGGTCTGGTGGGCACCAGCGTGTCTGCACGAAAAAGTATCGGTGGAGGGTCTACCGTCAGGCTTCTGTGAAGTCTTTCTTTCTTCCTACTTGAAGCCTATAAGGTCTTGACAGTAGCAACAACTCAACTGCAACTGAGAAACGTCCCCAAGTCTGGGGACTCTGTGGCAAGGAGAGAAAAGCCACTCAACTGGGTGGGAAGAGTCTCAGCTTTTCACCCAGAAATTATGACAGGACCATCACAGTGACCCTCTTTTCTGTCCTTTAACAAAAGCTACCCTGAGGTTCTGGGCCAAAGAGTCAAAACAAAGACCTAAGAACTACTTCTAGCAGTGTCACTAATATGAGGTATCTCTTTGGTCAAGATGTTAAACCTTCTTGAATCTTAAACGTTTCAGTTATGAACGTAAGAATCCATTAAACACATGTTACGTTGTACACGTATTTCCTAACTTTTAGAGCCAAAGGCCATTAAATGGAAGATATTTTAAGAAAGTGAGGAATTATGCCCAAGCTAGTTTTCCATATATATATTTCACCTATATTTACATACATATGTATATATACATGTGTGTGCACACATTTTACATACACGTTTACAGCCAGGTGAATAACAAATTATTCTCCTCTTTTAGCCTAAAGGACCAACTGATTTTGTGTCACATAAATGTGATACAACTTTCCTGTTATTGGGGGAGACCAGGAGATAGGAAGACATCATTCAAGGAAAAGGATCTAAAACACCACCGTAAAATTTAATGAGCCCGGGACTTCCCTGGTGGCGCACTGGTTAAGAATCCGTCTGCCAATGCAGGGGTCACGGGTTCGAGCCCTGGTCCAGGAAGATCCCACATGCACGGAGCAACTAAGCCCGTGTGCCACAACTACTGAGCCCACGTGCCACAACTACTGAAGCCCGCGCGCCTAGAGCCCATGCTCCACAACAAGAGAAGCCACCGCAATGAGAAGCCCACGTACCACAACGAAGAGTAGCCCTCCCTCGCCGCAACTAGAGAAAGCCCGCACACAGCGATGAAGACCCAATGCAGCCAAAAATAAACAAATTTAAATTAAAAAAAATTTAATGAGCCCAAGTCCAGCTATGAACTCCCTTCTGAAAAGACATGAAAATTACGCCTTTCAGCATAAAAACAGAGAATTTTCGATCCTAGTATGGAAGCTGAAGAACTATTCACTCCCATGACACTCAAGAAAAAAAATTTTTAAAGCTGTGCAAAAATGATGTCAAATGTCAAAGAAATCAGCTGAAATTAATTGCCTTCTCTCTGAGGAGTGAGTCAGCACCATCATCTGTGAACCTCGGAAATCTTCAGTCCTATTTGAGCCTATAAATGTCAGACAAAGCAGCTGCTGGGTTGGGGGAACTTGATTTGCATGGTCATGACAGAGCCATAAACAATCTCCCTGAGAAAGCAAACCTCTGACTTTTCATTAT
Source organism: Tursiops truncatus (assembly GCF_011762595.2). Taxonomy (NCBI): domain Eukaryota; kingdom Metazoa; phylum Chordata; class Mammalia; order Artiodactyla; family Delphinidae; genus Tursiops; species Tursiops truncatus. The sequence continues at coordinate 155,606,003 of NC_047035.1, read as the reverse complement.
TAAGGCTTAAAATCCAAACACTTCACGTACCCCATTTTTGAAGCACTATCCCTATTAAAGGAATCCTGTATCTATCTGTCTCTTACCCTTCTGCTGCTGGAAAGGGAGCACAGATCATTTAAACTGAGGTCTCTTTCAAACAGGTTTCTTTATTTAAAATCTGACCTTAAGTAAATGGCCATACAAGTCCGGCAGAAAAGCTGAGAATAATAAACCAAAATGGTATTTTAGTCTAAATGCAGCCTAAACTTAATTTACATACATATTTAGGAGGGAAAACTGGAAAAAAAAAATGGGTCTAGTAATTTGCCAGCAAGTTGGCTCTGAGGCATTCATTCAAATGGAGTAATTAAAATTTAACCAAAAACCGAATTTGTACTCATCTGTCATTTTGAGAGCCATATGATTACATATTTATTAGCATTCCATTTTAAATCATCAGCTGATTTTAAAGCATCACTCTCAGTATCTGAACATAATATACAATCTGCAGTTCATAAAGCCGACTGTTCATAAAACTCCGGGGGTAGCACTGTGAAAGCGTAAATCTCAAACATGCTCACAAGGCATTTCAACCACATAAGTGGAATTGTATTTCTATAAAACCAGTTGGAGTAATCACTTTCTGTCGTGATTTAGAACAAATGGGCAGAGTGAAACTGCTGAAAATCCCCTGTATGTTTCCCCCTTTCTTTTTCAAGTCCTTCCGGAAGAGTCTGAAGCTCACAGTAAATGAAAAAGACAGTCCCAGGAGGAGATTGGGGGGGGGGGGTCCATCCCTTCACATCTAGATTCAGAGCATGAGAATACTAGATGGCACAATTAAACAGTGATGATGCTAAAGGGGGATAATTATTTTACAATTACCTGCGAGCATCACATTTACTGCGCTAAATAGTTTTTGTTTCCCACCAAGGTTTTTCCAGGAATGTGCAGCTCCGTTTCCCTTGAAGGTCAGCAAGAGCTTTTTCTTAAGGAAAAATAAAAATGCATTTTCTGCACTGCTACACAAGTAGCACAGCACCGTCGCTGGCTTCCTTATACTCCCCACCAGCTCCCTGATAGTGGAAACACACACAAGGGCACGAGAACGGGGAGGTGCTAAAGAACAGGAAATCATTCGTACTTTCCAAAGCCTCCCCCTTCTGCAGTTTTGTAGAACAAATATGACACTGAGAAATAGCTAACTCTTCGTGATGGCCTAATCCACCAACACAAAGCGAAAATCCAAGCTTCCCCTGAATAAATAAAACCCTCCAGTACTAACACTCTAAATTGGAAATAAAGACTTTTTAAGTTTGGGTGAGGTTCAGCATAGGAAGTGAAAGACATCAATGACTTTACTGATTTATCATCGGGCTCCTTGTAATGTGTTGAAAATACCCAGGTTTTCCACGGAAATGCAAATAAGAGATACTGGTAGTATAAACAGCTGTGGGGTTGGTTGCTACAGTGACATCAGACCCCCCCCCCCCCATCATCCACGTCTACATATAAGCTTCAACCATGATCACGTTTATCAGATTATTACCAGTCTTTTCATGAGAAGGGAATGAGTGTTGAACCTGTAAGAAAACCACAAGGTAAGAGTAAGGAGAAATGAAAAGTCTGGGGATATATGTAAAAAAAGGAAGGAAACTGCAGCCTTTTATCAGAGGCCAAATATACTATTATTATAGTGGTGAGAGCAGGGGTGGGGCGAGTACGTAACCGCTCGGAGATGGAAAACGTTCTTAATGATCCCATGAACCACTAGGTTCATACCTGAAAATTTTATCTTCTTTTCATCTCGTCTCGCAAGGTTCTTATTCCTCCCAGCTCACGGCATCTCATCAAAAGATGCCAGAGTCATCTCAATCCAGCAGATTACAATTAAATAGCAATACTCAACAATTACAATAATATCTCTAACCCAGATCAAAGATAACATCAGTGTTCTAAAATGCCACTGTGGGAGGAGTTTTCGGTTTCAGGAAGCAGCTGATACTGAAATAGGCACTGAGAAATCCCACCTGAAAATACTTCTTTAAAAATTTCCTTAAAGAACCACACACACAGCTCTTCTTTTAGAGTCTTTGCATTTTAATTTCCTCTCATGTCTATCAAGGAATCGGGTGACGAATCTCAGTGCTCTATTTTATTATTGGTAATGGCATTTCCTAAATATACTTTAAATGCCATATGGAAAAAAAAGGGAACTCAATGTCTTTGACCTTCATCTTGCTGGTACTCAGTAAACAAAAAAAAGTTTTTAATTAAAGTATATTCTCTTTAGCTCATTAGCATATGGAATAAGTGTGAATTTGAATCAAACAAGAGAGTGATCAATTCACTAATTTGAATCAAATTAGAGAGTCAATCCTGAATCGGTGATATGTATTTCCTATAATGCTCCATCATTCTCAAGTGACAATTATGGTTTCCCAACAAAAACAGTCCTCTCTTCTCTCGTCAACACATAAACATGCATTTATATAACACACGTGCGCGCACACACACAAGCAAACCACAGCTTTGCCATTTACTGCCTACGTGGCATGTGCAAGAATGTAATCTCAAGTATCACCTGTAAAATGGGTGCAATACCCAGCTTGCATATCTACTATGACAGCGTATGTAAAGTGTCCTGGTACATAGCAGGTATTCAATGAATGACTCATGTTCTTCTCATTTTAGTGGGGAGAGGGAAACAGTAATTACACTGCCTTCTTGGACTGGTCCCATTGCCCCTCTACTAGCTTCTTCATCCATAAAACAAGGAGGTCTGGTGAGATGGTCTCCAAAGCCTCTTCCAACGTTAACAATTATGTCCCTAGAACTGCCGTCCAGTTTAATTAGCCCCTGATAGACATCTTTCCGGTTATCCCAACTTGGGAGGACTCAATAAAAAGGTTAATGCACCAAGTTGACTTAGGATAACTTTTTCTCCTTGTCAGTAAGGTTACTCACCGAATGTGAAAAAAGTAAGATTTCGTATTAATTTACTGGTAGCTTCTCCTCAGCATCTCATTCTAACATCACAAATCTAAACTAACATGTTTAAAGGTGCATTCATAGATTTTTCCACCTGTAATTTCTCAATTCCAAGATAGCATGTCTTAGATTTTGTTTAAAATTTGTGTAAAAATTCAAAAACATTAAAATAAAAAGGAAGCCCAATGCATATATACGATCATTCAAAAGGTGAAACAAAGAAAGACACTCATCCCCGACTCCGATACAAAACCAAGTGCCCCAGTTTAGAACAGAATTTTTAAAATATCAGTTGTTTTTATTTTCATTATGCTTTTTTGCAAATGACATTCTATTTCATTACACTTTTTTGCAAATGACATTCTAAACACAAAGACAACAAAACTTTGATAGTTAAGATTATTTAAAAGGTCCATTTCCATGTACAGTTTTGATGTTGAACATTTAAAACCCCAAGACTTTGAAGTCTATGTCATAACAATTCTATACCCACTACAGAGCCTTAAACGATCTGGGCTCTTTAAACACTTGATGGCTCATGGGGCCATGAAGCGTAATCATTTACCTCAAAAGCTATTTGTTCATCTGCCTTGAGGACTCAAACATATTACATCTTGCAAACTTATCTAATATATTCTTGGGGGAAAACGTCATTGAAAATATGTTCTACTGCTTTAGAAAATCAACACCAGAAAAGCCCTGTGCTTTATATAAGTTCCTTTTAGGAACAGGCCAACAATCTAGCTGACGGCAATTTAGTCCGAATGGCAATATACCATAAACAACCACCGGTCCAGAAAACAAACCCACAAAGCTATCTTGGTGATAAGATATACTTGGAGTGGGTTTCAAGCATTTTCAACTTATCACATTCCTTCTCACGCACCCCCATTCCCCAAAGACAGTCTCTAACGTGAGTTAATTACAAACTCTTTTGGAAAACACGCTACAGTATTCTCAGGGCTAAGGAAACATAAAATCATTATCTTGGAAACAAATAATAAAGTTATCATTTACAAATCCTGTTTTTCTTTTTTTCTAGGTTCAATTAAGCAAGAGCTGACAAACACTGAAAACAATTTGAGTTTGATTCCAAAATAACTAGCACATGGAAGAGAAGTAGGTAGAAGTTATATTAGGATTTGTCTAGCCGACTCCATCACTAAGACAAAAAGGCTCTATTCAGAGCAAACAGTTTGAATGAGCCACATTCATCCACCAAATGAAAAGGACAAATTAAACTTCCATAATTAATAATTTAACTGACAAGAGATAGCATCTTTCAGAGGCCATTAACACTTTACATTCAGAGAGTATTCTTAGCAGGTGACCATCATTTAAAACCACGATCAAGCCAATTCTTTGGTTCGGCCCCAACTCTCTTACAGAGGAGAAAACACAGAACTTTCAAACTAGCTAATGTGCAAACATGTAATAAACGCCTATACAGATAGCCCTTTTAAGAGGGGGAAGAGGACAGAGATCTCTCAAAACAAATATCATGGGAACAGTACTAATCAAGATTACTTTCACAGAGGAAACTGCCAAAGGGAAATTCAATATTTTAATTTACATTATCTGATTATCTTAGTTGGGACAAAGAACCTGATCATGTGTAAAAGCAAGTTAACATTCTCAATATCGACTAGAAGGACAATTCGCATTTAACAGACTTTCATCCCTCTCCCCAGGTTTTTTTTTTTCTCTCCCAAATCCTAGGAGCTCAAATAATTGGCCACTGCGGAGTTTCTCAAGAATCTCTCAGCTCGTAACATTTAACATCCTAGAAAAAGAATCTTGCACTGTAGGGGAAAGTTAGTTGCCAGGGAAATGGATCATAAAGCTCAGAATGGCCTGAAAATTGCACAGGATAGAGCCAAGTGCAAGAATATGCATGTTTCTCTCAGGGTGTGTACAATAGGAAACATCTTATACCTACTCTTACCAAGGATAGCAGTCCCTTTTTCACTCGATTTATTGTAGCCTAGATTCACTATCACATTTCTTGCCTGACAAGAAACAACTGTATATAGTCCAAGTCTGAAATTGACACAGACCTTTCAGACCCACTCCTGACAACCTTCTAGGTCGTCTTTTCAAACACTCCTGAAATACAAGCAGATCCCATTGCCTTCAGAGTGACCCAGCTGATAAGAGAAACTTTCCTATCAAGACTAACGAGCCCAAGAAAAATTAGGCATATTTTCCCTTCCTCAGGAATCCCAGCTCTTGACTTCTCCCAATAAACTCTCTACTCTAGTTTGCCGACGTGTAAAACAACCAGAATCACATTAATTATTAAATTATAGACTGCATATCAGACAAATCACCGTGATTACCTAAAAATTACCTCTAATTTCTGCAACAGAGTACACCTGGCTATTTTCATGCTTTATAATTATCTCCCCCCACCCTTTTTTTTTTCCTCCCCTCCTTCTACTCTCCCATCCTAAAAAAGCAATTTTTGCAAAGGGTAAGTCAGAAAAGCGAGCAATTTGGTAAGAAGGGATATTTAAATGGGCCACGAGAGCTCCAGCAGCCCCGAATTTCAAATGACACGAGCGTGCACGCGCGCACCCCACCCTGGGACGCCGCGCCACGCTCTCCTGTCCTCGCGGGCCGGACCCCAAGCCCAGACCCCGGGAACCCGCGTCCGGCTCGCCGGTCCACGCTCTCCACCCCACCCCGGGCACCGCGCCCCGCTCGCTGGTCCCCGCCGCTCCTCCAGACACGCTCCCACCACCCCGCGTCCAGCGCCGGCTCCGAACCACAGGGCGCGGCCGAACCGGAGCCACCCCCCGCGTCCCCGGGGCGCAGAAGCGCCACAGCCCGCCCTCTCCCTCCGCGGGGCTCCGGGCCGGTGACCCGGAGGCGGCCGGGCGGCCAAACTCACATTCGGTCGGGAACTAGCAGGCGGCCCTCAACCATCATGTCCGGGAGGAAATCCAGCTTGAAGGCAGAAGTCATGTTCGCGGCGCGCGCTCTGCGCTCGGGTGCGGGGGGCGGCGGTGCGCGCGGCCGAGTGGCGGCGGGCGGCGCAGACGGGCAGGGACAGGTGCGCGCGGCCTCCCCGCGGCGGCCGCCCGAGCCGGCACTTGTCACATTCTCTCTCCGCGGCTCTCCGCCAATCCCCGCCGACAGCCAGCGCCCGGGCCGCAGGCTGCCCAGCGCCAGGTGCGGCGACCGGGGGCGGAGCTCCGTGCCCGCCGCGCCGCCGCTTAACCCCTGCGGGCCCGCACGCCCGGCCCCCGGGGGGAGGAGGAGGCGGAGGGACCGCCCCCTGGACAAATCGGCCCCCCCCCCCCCCCCCCCCGCCTCCGGCCTAGGTTCCCCGGCAGCCAGACACGCACACTCGTCCCCAGCGGTGACTCTGTCCGGTCCCCTATTTCCAGGAGCCTGGCATGAGGCCCGACTCACCCACCGCTTGTCCTGGGTTTAGTACCACCGTATTGCCCAAGGCCGGTGCACTCCACGAGCGCACCCAAACTCCCCAACTGAAGCCACGAGAGACAATCATCACGGGGGTTTGTTTAAATGCTCCTCGGTGGGCTGTGCTCGCCAGTGTATGAACTCAACTGAAATAGCATTCGTGGTTGAGCCAAAGTAAATATCAGATAAACGGCCCAAGTGACATTTGCGGACTTTTCCGTGCTTTACAAGGAGAAAGATTCATCAGTCTCTGCACGATTATATTTCCTTTTGTATCATCTTGAAAACATTAAGAAGTACACGGGACTAAAATGGTGATAAATCACGTTTTCTTTTAAAACGATACATCACAAGTTGGTCATCTCGAAGTATTTAAATACAATGATTAAAAACCAACAGTGGGGCTTCATGAAAAGAGTGTTAGGTCTGTAATGGCCATGAAGCTTAAATACTCATTTAAGATCTGTGACCGATTTACTAATAGGAATTGAGAAATAGGGCAGAATTCTCACAAAGAAGGGAGTTTAATTTTCCCAAGTGACTTGTGAAAATTCTTAAAGTATTTTTATATGGTGATGTTCTAATCTGGCGCTCTCATCATTGTTTTGTTGCTCAGTTATTTAGATGAAACTGAAATTTTCACAATGTCACCAGTCTGTAAAACTTCTTTGTGGCCTATTTCACATTCTAAAGAAAGCTCATAAATTGCAAACCAGAAGTCTTATAGTTTGCCTCTTTCATTAACCATCACTTTAAATTTTATTTTGAAATGACATCACACTTGGGGGTGTATTCACAGTAGTCAGAGGGTTAAACAACTAAGTCACGTGGAGTTAACTGTATCACGTGGTGTTAAATGTATCAGACAACATGGAGAAAAAATTGTTTTCATCTTTTCTCACCAGTTTCTTGTGTTAGAATGAGAACGGATCATCTTTAGAGATTATGAAGAAAAATGGATATTTATATACCAATATTAAATCCACATATCAACCGTAGATCCAGACTTGCTGCATTGAGCAATTTGGAATAACAGGCCTGGTGTATTCAATTAAGTCCATACTTAATTGACTTGATTTCCTTCTTCAGCTGAACAACATATCTGGCTTTTGACCAAGATGGTTCTAATTCCAAGACATAGGGCTAGGACTAACCTTCAGTTGAAAATACTGCCTTTCTGAGGAATCAGGGCTAGGTTCATAAAGAACTGAAAAACAGATGGGGTAAAATCAATTCTTATACCCCAAATGCCCCAACTCTTCCTAGTAATACTAAGCTACATTTTTTCCCGACCCTAGCTTCTGCAGGCTGCCTTTGAAATTATAAGAATTTTGTTGGTCTTTCAATAACCTTAATAAAGTAATTAGCCAGATAAATGAGACAAACCTTGACAGTTCCTGATTTTCTAGACATTATTTACATAACTCCCAAATGTATATAAGCAGCTGACTCTATAATAAAACTATTTGAAGAACGAACTAACAGAACCGGCCTCCAGAACAGAAGCAAAACACAACTGCGTGAATCGAAAAGGAAAATATTTTCAAATCCGCTATGGACTGAAGCTCCATGTACATCTACATTCTATAAGGTAGAAAAAGCATCATTAACACATAGACTTCTGAAATATTTATTCTCTCTTTAATTGCATGTGAATTATTTGGGAGACACTGTAGGGAAGGCCTCTTACTGACTTAAGCCTTCTCAGCAGTTTGTTAAATTCTAGGCTCAAATCCCTTGAGGCAATAGTGGATTCAAAGCAGCTTTTAATCATACTATAAGGAGGGTGAAGAAGTATGTAAGTAGGTCATAGAGAAAGAATTACTAGTGCATAGGTTACTGCCTTATTTAACAACCACAGTGAGTCCCAGAGTTTTCAAAGCACATTTGCTTTTGCCATTTAAAGTTAGAAGCAAAACCAGGGTCAGATATAAAAGAAAACTCTAACATGAAATACAGTGACGAGGGGAACCAAGGAAAGCTTCTGGATGTAGCTGAGCTGAAATAGTTGGCTGCCAAATACATAAATAATAGAGTGATTGCATAGGCACTTAATTTAGGTGCCAGAGAGAAACAAAATATACAAACACACACACACACCCTATAGGGTTTTGTTTCCATGATCACAGCACCTACACAAGAGCTGTTTTTCCAAATACAAATTTTAAAAGCTCTTGAGCTTAAAAACAAAAACACCCAACCAAATACCACCTGATGAAAAGCTTCAATTTCTCATCTGACTGCTTTGCCAGAAGGAAAAAAAAAATCTCAAACAACTCGACAGGGCCCCCTTTTTTAATTTTCACGCCGTAACGAGCCATCAGGTATCATGTTTTGGCAGTTGGAATTATTTTGCAGACAGCTCGTCTGGGCCGCTGCTAAACACGTGGGGTTCAGTGAGGCTATTTTATAGCCAAGGATCTTATCAACAGCAGTGAAAGGGGGTGAGGCCATGAGCGAGCCCCCCTCCTAGACCTGACTTGGTAGGTGACACCTCTGTGTGCTGACATCCCTAGGGACGGGGCTGTTGGGAACAATGCAGTTTCCTCACCATTTTAGCTTCACTGTAGGAAAACCTTAAGCTCTTCCCGAAGCCCATCCCCCTACCATCCCTAATTGTCTATTTTTTTTTCTTTTTAATCAACTTGCTATTCATTTCCCAAACAAAAGGCAATTCAAGAATTGGAAGCACTTCAAGGGAAAGTTTCTGAATGACCTCATTTTATATGAGGCCTTCCAAGGCAATTGGGTGCACTGTGCTGTTTCAGCACACCGCCCCCTCCCCATGCCTCATCTCAAACTGAGGTTTCTCCAGTGGTCATTGTTTGAGCACTGAATTATCACTGGCATTTAAAAAAGAAAAAACCCAAAAACCTCTCCATAGAAACAGAATGCTAATAAATGTGTTTGTAAATGGAGTCACACTGCTCGAATGGAAGGTATCCGACTCCTATCACCCATCTTCATCAGTGAACCAGAATAGAGCCCCCTGACTACAGATCTTTCAACATTTTTGCACAAAGTTTATACCATAACTTAGAGACTGGAGTCTGATAGATAGTGATGCACGTTTATAACCCAACAGTTAATTTTCTTCTCCTGCAGACAGCCCTGTATATTTTGTGACAAATTTCCATTTTTTAATTATTCCTATGCATAACGTCACGGGTTGCAATCTCTTTAAAAGCAGTAGACAGTCGGCCATGCAACTACAGATGTACCAATACTGTTCCATCTCCTCAAACAGCCACCTTCACAAAAGGGTTTTTCTCCCCTCACTCCTGGCTCTTTATTAAAAACTAGAATCCAAAACATCTTTCCCCATCACATTTTTAAATTCAAATTTTATTAAATAGCTGTTCCATTTTTTTTTTTTTTTTAAGCCAAGTGTACTGAGAGCTGTTTGGAGCAAGAAAGACAGGCCCTAGAAGGGCGGGGGGGGGGGGTTCCCATCACTGGGCGTTTTCCAGCCAATAAGTTTGAAATCCACATGAATTTGAAGTACCTGGGAAAGTATCTGACTTTGCCGTCATGTGTTTGTTCTTGGCTTACCCCAGTTTCATCAGCAACTTGTAAAAATAAACAAGTGTCTTTATGCGCTTAAAAAATCCCCAAATAGATCCCTAAGTGATACATTATAAATCTATATTTTCTTAGCTCCATAAAGGTATCCCTTAAAAAATACTTGTATCACCAATCAAGTTTAAAATGATCTTATTACCCCCCCATTTTGAAAGCTTCTGGAATGGCGACTTTATCACATTCCCAAAACGACTTCAGTAAAATCACACGCCAATAAAGATGACATCGTTATTAAACTCTGATTTTACATTTGTACGGGAATTTTAAGCCATCGCTCTCCCTTGAGAACAGCTGCTACTGGCTTTTTTCAATCTTGTGTTTTTCTGAATCTGTTTTCAATAGAGCCAAAAGACATAATGGTGAATCTCTCTCCCTTCTGAAGAGACCCTCCAACGGAAGATGGGTTCTTTGTATACATACCTTCGCGCTCGGAAATGAGATGCCCCTTTAGGGTTTCCAGAAGTTTCCATTCCAAGGGGATGAAAAGCTAATACTGTGGACCTGTCAGACCCTGAGCCCAACCAGCCTATCACTTCCCTCTCGGACTTGCCTTTCCCTTTTCCTCCTTTCTCCATTATTCCCCCTGCTGCCTTATTTCCCTCCCCCTTCAGCTTTCTCTTTCTTTCTCCCTCTTTCTCTCTCAAACGGAAGCCAGACAATGCCAGACGGTCTCCTCCACAGCTGTGGGTCTGAGGAGGCAGGTGACCACAAAAGTGAAAAGTCTTGGTGGCTCATCTGTCAGGGAAATCAAGTTTGCCTCGACCAAGGCTGAGTTCTCAACTCGGAACAGCTGTCTCTGGGGTGCTTCCTTTCCAGACATCATCACAGGGTGGAGGGGGAGGATGGAAGATCACGTCCCATGAAGTGAGTAAATATATGAAAATTGGGAAAGAGAAGATTGGAGAAAGGGCGGGGAGGAGAAAAAGGCTGGCCTGGTGATATGTACACAAAGGCACTCAGAAAAAACAACCTCTGAAGGAATGTCCCAGCAGCCGCTTGAAGATGCTGAGATTTTTCAAACTGTATCAGGTAGCTTTATCTGGTGCCAGCCTGGCGGTGGGAACCAAATTTATACCTATCAGAGTGGGGTTTTGAGTTCCCTGGCAATCTGCCCTTGAACACCCACCACCCCCAAGAAATGTTTTCCCCAAATGGTCAGAAGTTCTCATCTTACTGTCACATGCTGTAAATTTCAAAAAGAGAAACTACTGTTTGATGAAACACAGCAGCTGAGTGGGGACAGCTGGGTGGATATAGCAGTAGGCATAACATTAGGTCTAGAGAGAAAGCAGCAACAGGTGGGGGCAGAAAGGAAGTTTTAAGACTTAGTGGGTGGGGGGTGGGGGGTGGGGGAGGGGGGCGGGGGGCGGGGGGCGGGGGGAGGGTGTTTTCTGAGACTGATCTTGGCGAGAAGCAATATCAGGACTTGAGAGGGACTCTCCAGAGGCATGAAAGCCCCACTGGCCTCAATGTCCCTCCTTCTTCTAAACAAATACATCTTGAAGAAGAGGAAGGATTAAAGAGACCAAATGCTTGGATTGTGTGTAAAAGAGAACACACGAATCTGCTTTACCCACAATGATGATGGATCCCCATCAAAGAGCTTTTCCTTCCAAGGATCGGAAGTCATCTGACACAGTGGATGCAGATCAGACGCTTTAAGACAAATGCTACTTGCAAGCGGAGTGAAAAAGATGATAAGATTTAAGGATCAAACCTGTTAGATTCTGCACCTGATTCTGTCAGAGTGGACTGACACTGGGAACACGTCATTTAATTTTCTGATTCATCATCTAGACCTTTGCATGTGCGTGGCCATCATTTCCTTGTAGGGATGGATGGCTGAAAAATCAAAATCTACCACGATCCTCTGATGAGAGGTACGAGGTGTTAACCTAATTATTACTACAGCAATTACATAACCAAGCTATTAAAGTGACATGTAGGTTGAAAATACATTAAGGTTTTGAGCACAGGAAATTTTTTTTTCCCTATAATATGGTTCAAATCTCTAACTATTTTTAGCTTATGATAGAGGTTTTTGAGAATCCCAAATGACTTTTTCTTTAAATTTGCTTTTGATGCTCATTCCCATAAAGTCCGTTAGGGGAAAAAAATTCTTTTTTTCTTTCTCTTAAAAGAACTACCCAAAAATCTTCATGGAAAAGTGATGTAGCAATCTACCCAAGCTAAGTGGAAGTGTGTTATCTTATCTTATCACTATGGTTGAGTGTAAGCCTTTATGTTGCCCAATCTCTTAGTCTCTCATACTCTCTGGTGGCGGCTAACAGCTACATTTGTACTATTTCATAGGAATATGGCAACGTGAGAGAGGAGGAGAGATGTGAATGACTTTGAGGTCTGAGGAAGAAAGGTGATGAAATTAAGGATTTTATTTGGTTTTGTTTTAATAACAAAGACGAATCTGGGGTGTTCTAAGGATAACTTCCCTTTCCTGCTCCCTCTTCCATCCTTCAAGACCCCCTCCCCTCATTATACACCACTTGATACCTTCTTACCCACTGTTCCCTCTCTGTTTCATGACTGTCTTGAGCTTCTTAATGAGAAAAGATCATGTCACATAGTATATCTGCTGCTTGGTTGGTCCTGATTACAATATGATACGTTTTGGCCCCTTATGCAGATTAGAAGTCACATTTCAATTTCATCATGCTTCAGATTTCTCTATTATTCCCTCCAACATGTGTTCCCATTATACAGATTAAAGCCTGAGAAAAGTGAGCCACGGGTGCTTTAATTCAAAGACCTCGTGAGCTATCAGGGGAACCAGTGAGCATACGCAGGGGAGCCGTAAAAACTCAGAAGCAAAAACGACTGTGATTTTCCCTTTCTTACTGTACAGCTTACTCCGTACAAAACTAGAAGGCAGGCATAAATCAGTGCACCGTGGAAATGTGGCACTGGAGGAAAATATGACTTTCAAATATCCAATATTTGTACTCTTAAGTTGGCCAGGGAAGGAGTTGGCCTGAGTCGTGACTTAGAATCCCTTCCACCATGAGCTGTGTGTCCAGTTTCCCTCTTTTGGTCTGTTTTTCTCATCTTTGAAATGGGAATAACATAACTACCACTAACTCTAGGGTATCTGTGAGGATTAAATTATACAAGATGAAAAGAGATCACCTAGTGCCCGGTAGAGAGTAGACTGTCAATAAATTTTGGATTTATTCCTTACTTTAATCATAATACTCCCACTCCCTGATCTTTGTTTAAATCTGGAACTGGCAGATGGGAAGGAAAAGAGGAAGCCAGTCCTAATCCTATTGTTCTTGTAGCATTAAAGTTTTCACTGATTCTAAGGCCAGCAGCCTAACCCACAGGGGAGAGGAAGGGTACAGTTTATGCAAGGCAGGCACTGAGCGTCCTGGGGCTGCGGGTGAGGGCTCCATCCCTTTTGATCAAGTCAGTTTCCAAAGCGAAAGTCAAAATGAACCCTAACTGCCACCACCAGGAACTCACGCCACCCATCACCAACTCAGTGCATTTTCATTCACAGAGACGCTTCCTGAATCATTTCTGAATGAACGGGGAAGCCATCTCACAGAACCCAAAAGACAGCTGGGGTCCCAAACCAAGATGTTCAAAAAGCAAGGCATGACAAAGACGACAACACCACAGGAGGACCTGCAGCCCCTGAATCACTGAGATGGGCAGCTTTACAGGAGCCATGACGAGAGTCTGATTCATTCCTGCACCAAGTACCACAGTGCCCCTTCGCGCCAGTTCACACACCAGCTGGAAGCCAGCAATGCCATCCTTAAGTTTCAACACAGAATTTTTACCGATTGCAGCTGCAACCTTTCTCAACCCAGGGATTCAAAAAGCCATGGATACTGAAGGGGTATCAACCTGATAACTTCAAACCTCACGCTCTTCTTGTCCATGACAACAAAGTTTGTTGAACTGAATGATTATGCAGGAAAATTCTGGTTTTTGTTTTTCTCCTAGGGCGCGCTGGCACGTCCTGCTTCCTGAACTGCAGTGATTCATCACAACCCTAGGCAGCCAATCACAGGCGGGTCAACGTGGAAAGAGGTGAGGGAACAGCTGAGCTGCCCTGGGAACACATGTCACCCTCTCCCCACAGATGCCATTCCCCGTTAACTGTGACGGTCTTGACATAAAAGAGAATGTGCTGGGATCTGTCAGTCAGAAGAAAGCTATGGATCAGATAAACATACCTGCACGGAACAACCCCTAATGATATCACATGAAGCAGAAGGCTGCGTCTGGGAACAAAGGGTACCTCATCCCAGATCAGGGTTAACCAGCACATTTCTGAGTTGAGTAGAGGTTCTCTCTCTCCCTCTCTTACATGTACATCTAGCTTCCATCTCAGTCCGACCTCTGGAGATGGATACCATGGGATCAGAAAGGTACTTCAGCTCTAGGACACTTCATTTCAATTCTTAATGGGCTACAACATTGAAACCTCACATAAAGCTTTCCTTCCTCTGACACCCTCTTCCCCATGTCAGTTAAGTGAAATGCCACGGGTCTTAATCTTCTCCCAAAACCACTACCTCTTCTTTCCTACAGAATGAAAGTCACTGCGAGTTCAGAAAAATTCCCAAAGCCAGTAATAACCAAGAGAGAAGCAATAGTAGTTTGATGAAAGGAGAACCCGCCCCCCCCATCCCCGCCAACAAATTCCCCAGGAATTACTGAATGTAGAAAGAAATTCAAGGAAGGCTAATCAAGATGATCTAAGGCGTTATTGCAACTGGGTGAAATATACTTGTTACCGCTGGAGGAAGGGCAGATAAAGGCTGTGGAGCCACAGGAGATGCTTTTTAACAAACTGCATTCTGTTAATGACTTTTACTGAAATCTCTACACCAGAAACTAAGTTGGATATTTCTAGTTTCCTCACTGCCACGATTATACCAAATCAAGCTATGTTTTTCATCGACAGATTCTGTCTGACCCCTTAAATACAGAACGATCATTCCCACCTAACACTCTTGCTTTTGTATATTACCTTCTTTTCATCAACCTAGGTGTTTCCAGGGCTGCGAGCAATGAAATTTCCATCAGCCACATTTTCACCTAATTAACCGCCCTGATTACAATAATTAGTATTGATTCACTCTTCGAATGACTTCCTGGGTGTCCCAGCACACTCTGCACTTGCTCTAAAGTTCTAGATATGAATATTAATCAAACGCCTTTCTTTGTTTTTCAGCCCCAAAGGGATATTTTGCAACTGTACACACTCATATTTTGAAAAAGAAAAACTGTGAGGTTTCATTTTCACAAATAAAGGACTATTGATATGTCGAGGTTACAGCCTGTGGTCTCAGCCTGTGGTCTGCTGAACACAGCTATGTATTCCTGAGTCTCCTGTGGGAAGGGACTCCTCGGGGTGCAACGGCAACTCTACTGAAAGAAGCCATTTTCCCAGTTTGACTCTTTTGCTATTCCTTTTCTGCAAGTCTGGGCTTAGAATTAAAATTCACTTTGACATTTGTTTAGGTCACCCTGGAAGGGAATCATCCCACATAGAGGCTGACGGCAGGATACAGATTACATATCTTGTTACTGTTGCGGAAATAGATGTAGACAAGTTTGCCAACTTCGGCCATCTCCTACTTCCCCATCAGGCTAAAGGAAAAGATAGCTGCGTGTCAGACACTTGAACGGGGGTCTTGGAATTCTAGAAGCTGGTAATGGGTTAAAGCACAAGTGGGAAGGGAGTTCCCTTGTTCTTGGACCTAATATGATCACCCAGGAGTTAAAGTGAATAGATCACGGGTAAATGATTATAATTTAGTCAAAAATTTAACGTGTAGGTTTCCAAGATATTTCTTTATTTCAGCGTGCTTCTGACAGGCAGCTGGGGAACACAGGACACTGCTTTTTTCCCCAAACCACAAAAAATTGCTTTGTGACCTTTGTTTTGGAATAAAAATTTCCCATGAATGCAGAATCTAGGTGTGCTGGTAACAGTGGGCCAGTTTCAGATATAAAGCTTCACCAATTACCTTCTATGAGCTCATCCTAAAAGCAATTACTGGCATACCCAATGGAATGAGCAGTTCAGATCCCTTTGGAAGCAGGAGAACATAATCATAAAATCCACTTTACTCACAATGGATGACTTTAAAAATATTATTATCCTACTGATATGTTTTGGGTCCAGCCAGACTCTGAAAATATTGTCAATAGAAAATCTATGTTCCAGAAGGCAAATTACTGAGCTTTTGCAACATTAATTTTCATAATTCTGAATTAAATACAACATTTCAACTTAAGTTTAAAAAATTGAAATGTATGTCCAAACTCTAAAAAATAGTTAATGTTTCGTAACTGTTTTTATAAGGAATACATTTTGTTCCTTGTTTACTGAGAACATCACTAATTTGAACACGATATAATCCAAGAAGAAATATTTGTAACTAAATACATCTATTTTTTAAAATTTACCCTTTAAAATGATTTCCCTTCTGTTTTTAAAAATTAGGTCCTTAATCTCTATAAATTTACTAATATTTTTCAATGTACTGCTCTGGCACAAACAGCTAATTAAAGCAAAACACTGAAACATTAGAAAAGGTATATTCTTTATGGAAACGAACCTTAGTGACATGATTTTCATGTAGATCAATTACCATTTAATATTCTAGGATCAGTTCTCTTATATCTAGTGTGAGAATAAAAATGTTTTTAATATTTGAGAAGTTTGCAACAGATTTTTCCATTTTCTCTTCTTGAAGTCTCACTGTTTTCACATGAGAAACGAATGCTTATGTTATGAAAGGAAGGATTCTTGAAGATGTGAGAAATGTTTACCTTGCATAGAAATGCATTTTATGAGCACATAATCATATATCAAAAATTGATACATTCCATAGACACCTTTAACTTAACAATTTAACAGGCTAGATAATCACAGTTTGTGACCAAAATTAGAAGGGCGGCAGTTCTCACTTGTCCTTGAATTTCTAAACTGTTTATCTACCTAGGGGCCAAAAGAGGAGGCAGACACTAGAAATTATAATTTACTTAAACATTAGAAATATACCTCTTAACTTCTCTTGTGTGCTATGTTCCGTAAGTCCACTAAATAGGCAAATTTAAAATCCCCAAGCATTAAATACTGTAGAGGCATGTCTGATAACAAGGTATCTGCCAGAATGATAATAGTGTTACAAGCAGTCTCAATCAGTGAGTTTCTTTCTGTAGTTAACAGAGAGGTAAGCAATAAATCTCTAACTTAATCCAACCAACATAGCTGCAAAATGCAAAAAGCCCTATGAACGGCTGATATTAAATCTTTTAAAAGCACAAAACCACAAACAAGCAGTCCTAAAAGCTCTTCAATCTGTATAGTCTATACAAACAAGATTAAAGCAGATAAAAGGGTGTTGAGAAAGAAAAAAAAAAAAGAGCCCCAGACATGCATTAAGCTAGTTTGACAGCTCCATTGTTCAATGGGTCCCATTGTCAGACCCATAGATGTATTCAGTGCTACAATGTCTGCTAGGAAATAAACAAAAGACTACATTTTTCAAAGCAGGATGCCAATTGTATCATAATTCCTTCTCTGCTTCCCAAAAGGTGGCTCATTCTTGGTAAGCGGTAGGACCCTAACACAGATGCAGGAAACAAATATTTGCTTTCAATACAGAGGGACCCAGGACGCCATGCATGAATAGAAGTCTTTAAACAGGTACACATTTTGGCAAACAGGATAAAGTGATCCAAACCTGGTAATACAGAAGGACTATTTAGGTAGGCTAAGTCCAGATTAGAGCGGTATCTGGAACGCAAGTCTAATATGGAGTCTCCTCAGCTCCTTTCTCGCTGAGTATTCCATGCAGAGTGCATAATAATGAAAGAGGCTTAGACATTGCAAAGGAAAAGACAAACCCAGAGCTAGATTCGGAGCCTTTAAAATTATCCACTGGCCGTGCACAAATAGCAGAGAGCAAATACATGATATGCTTGCAAAAGGCAACTCCTGCAAATATAACTCGTCCACAGGAGTCCTTTTCCTTTCTCTTGCTTGCTCTCTCTTTCTCCCAATCTCTTGGTCTCGATATCGTTTCCCTCTCCTCTCTCTCTCTCTCTCTCTAGCTTCTTTTTTTCTTTCCTTCTAAGACAAGGAAGCTACTTGATTCAGGGCATGGTGATTGTCTCAGTCAGCTCTGGAAACTAGCACGGCATACGTTAAAACAAAGAACACAGTAACATACCTTAAAAGCAGCTCTTCATTTCTCATAGTAACAGCGGATTTGGGACAGCGCATGCTTTCTGCACAGATACACTGATAGTCTCAACAAAAGCCAGTTCAGAAGTGCGCTCCAACATCAATGCCACAGTAGCTGTTCACTAATGTGCGCTCCCCGTCTCTCTCCCTCCCTCTCTCTCCCTCTCCTTCTCTCCCCACTCTCTTCTCTAGTCAAATTCTGAATGGGAGAGCAAAGGGGCTCCTGCAGATCCACTAAGTAGAAATAATCCTCTCTGACAAGTTATGTTGTCTAAGCATATTTTTACATTAATACACTGCACTGCCTATAGAGGTCTTGCTTCCATTCACTTGAGCCTGGCTGGTGTGAGTTCTCCTAATTACCATCTTTAGAAATTGGAAAGAAAAATAAGTAACTCATTTCCCTCTTTGTCTTACACATTTCCTAGCAAAACCAAGTTCACGTTTTCTCTTTGCCATCCACTGTCAGCAAGCAACGCAGATGACTCACAGAAGATGTGGGTATGTCAGGGTGCTAAAAAGGATTTCTGCTTCTCTTTTCTGGGACACTGAATTCACAGTTGGATTCATCTCTTCCTCTCCCCTTGTCCTCAGGCAGAGTGACAAGGTCAAGACCCTTAGCCCCACTGAGGGGGTTAAGGATGCAGAGGATAGAGACTGCGGGACTTGAAAAGATTTTAACTCTGTGAGCCCCAGAGTTCTTGGAGGTTCAGGGCATAATCCACCTGAAGCAGGACTTCTAAAGGAGGTGGGCGATGCAAAGATTGTTTGGTCATATTGAAATCGTAATGAACACTGGAGCATCAGCCTCAAAAGACCAATTAGATGCTCTTTTCCAAAATAAGAAAAAAATCTGCTTCCCTAACTTCATTATTCACACCGGGCATAGCATATATAGTTAGCCAAGGAAATACATACTGTCCTTCTGCTTATTGGAATTAGAAGAATTCCATGCAGATTAGCCAAGTAAAAGAGCAAGTTAAACACACAAAGATGAGATGCTATGGACGGAATAGTCAGTTGTCCAAAACTGCAAATTAAGGCATTGCTCCTGGAGGTGTGTGCTGACCGGAAAGCCAAGAGTGCGCTCAGCTTGGATGGGAACAATGCAGAACACAGCCCGAAACAGATCTGGATCACTGAACACTGGTTTTCTCACTCCCAGGTTCAAAACACTTCACCCGGGGGCTTCCCTGGTGGCGCAGTGGTTGAGAGTCCGCCTGCCGATGCAGGGGACACGGGTTCGTGCCCCGGTCCGGGAGGATCCCACATGCCGCGGAGCGGCTGCGCCCGAGAGCTATGGCCGCTGAGCCTGCGTGTCCGGAGCCTGTGCTCCGCAACGGGAGAGGCCACAACAGTGAGAGGCCCGTGTACCGCAAAAAAAAAAAAAAAAAAAACACACACACACACAAAGAAACACTTCACCTGTCCTCATCAGCACTACCGTGCAACTCAGTAATAATCTGGAGTTAAAATACTTGTGGGAATAATAGTGGGGCAGGGAAGATAATGGCATGCCCCATTACCCTCCCATTTGGAGATCTTGAATATACCCCAATATCTTGCTAGATCTCTGACCTATGACCTCTGAACTTAGCCTTGGCCCACAGCTAAGGAAATGGAGATGTTCTGGAGGGCGAAGAAGGTGCTTTCAAGGTTACTGCACAGTAATCACACTTAGTTTATGACAACAACCAAAGGTGACTGAAAGCAGTCCCCATCCCCATTTCTAGATGGAAAGAAGACCACATGATGAATAACTTGACTGGGGTACAAAAATGAAGCAAGAGCTCTGTCCTTAAAACAAGCACATTCTTACATTGCCTTCCTTCATGATAGCAACTAAAAGAGAGTGAATATATAAAAATGAATGACCTTGCCAGGGAAAGATACTATATACAATCTAAGGTGTTCTTTTATTTTTTAAAAGTATCCGTTTATTTCTCTTTTCATCTTTTTTTTGGGTACGAGGCCTGTGGGATCTTAGTTTCCTGACCAGGGATCGAACCCACATCCCCTGCACTGGAAGCGCAGGGTCTTAACCACTGGACCACCAGGGAAGTCCCTGAGGTGTTCTTGTAAATGAGTTTGGAACCCCAGACACTGCAGAGAGAGAAAGAGTTGGAGCCATTTCCCTAGCGACTTGTGCTGAGGCAGGAGTCACCTTACCTCTCAGGAGCTCTCTTTGCCAAGTAGTTAAATGGGGGCGACAAATGCTCATATATTTTAAAGCACCAGAAGCACGTGTGATGGAACTGTGTGTGTTCCACCAGTGCAAATATTAATAAAAAGTGGAATGAGTGGCCTGACACAGGCCACGGTTTTGTCCATCAGAGAAAAGTAAAAATACACTGTTCCAACACAAAGCCCTTTTTTAATACTTCCATCCAATTTCTAACAGGGCTAAACTATGAGGCAAGTACTAACACGTAGCTCTAATGCATTTGCTAATCCATAAATAGATTCTTAACCCTGGAAGCCAGGGCTGCAGTATATGGGGCTGTTCCTCTAGTGAAATGAATTATGGAGCCCTAGCAGTAAGGACCGGGATGGAATCAAACCATTAAATATTTTATATTCCTTCTACTTCCTTTTGAGTCTAGGGACCTAAGTAATGAGAAAGCTGTTGAGGTTAAGAGTTTAGTACTTGTCCAAACGCCAGTAGGATGACAGAACGGGGGTCTTACATCCACCAGTTGCCTGTGCTGAATGTGGGGATAGAAAGATGAGCTAATATAAGGCAGGCGTGTCACACTGTATAGGAATTCTCTGACTCCAAATCCACATTGGATCAATCTTTGTTTTTTTTTTTTTTTTTTTTGCGGTACGCGGGCCTCTCACTGTTGTGGCCTCTCCCGTTGTGGAGCACAGGCTCCGGACACGCAGGCTCAGCGGCCATGGCTCACGGGCCCAGCCGCTCCGCAGCATGTGGGATCTTCCCGGACTGGGGCACGAACCCGTGTCCCCTGCATCGGCAGGCGGACTCTCAACCACTGCGCCACCAAGGAAGCCCCAATCTTTGTATTCTTAATCCACTCAATCGAATAACCTTCCCTTAGCTGATCCTTAATAACTATTTGTTAAATAGAGGAATGAATTTGTTTTTAACTCTTGGGACTTCGGGGAGAGGACTTTTATTTTCAATATTCCTTTATGTAGCTTCCTTAACAAATATCGGGGGTGGGGAACACTTCTTACTCTAATTCAGGCATTCCACTGGCACAGCTCACAACACTGGGAAGTCCTTCCCTGCCATCGTGTTTCACATTTCAAGACCTTTTCACGTTTTCGGTGATGAATCCCTACAACACTCTGGGGTGGGCACAGCTGGTTCTGTTACCTGCTCACCTTTAAAAGTTCAAGTGCAGAGACATTGAGCAACTTGCCCACAGAAGGTAGATAATGACAGAGCTTGGGAACTCAGTCTACCAACCCTGGGCCCATGTTCTTTCCACTGCATGGTGATGCAACCCAGCGACCCCACTGTGCCTAGGGGTGACAGGCACACACCGGGGAAGGCATGGCTTTGAAGTAGTGTTTATTGTACACCTTCCTAAAGTGATGTTAATTACCTTAGAGGATAGATAGTAAATGATTAAAAAATTGATGGAAAGGTTATGTCTGGGCTACTAGCATTTATCAATTCCTTTCAAAACTTTATTTCAAATACAGTTTGAGTTGAAACTAGACAGGCTAAGCACTTTTGGAGACCAATTTCTTTTTGAGGTCATCTAGAGTAGGAATTAATTTTTAATAATCCTGATTATTATTAAATTTGTTTTGTAGGGGAAAGTTTTTTAAGAGGATGAGGATTATAGTAGTAATTAGCAAAGAAGAACGATGAAAACTTAGTTTATTTCAATGCCCTCTATATCCAAAGAGATTTTTTTTAACTGTAGAAATTAAATGTTTAGCTAATAATGCAAATTTGGTGAGGGAAAAAGTGGAGAGGTACAGCAATGTGGGAGTATGGGGGTGAGCTGAAAATCAGCAGATCTCATGACCTTCCTAGATAAGAGATTCCTAAAAAATTTTTTAAAGGTATATGATATGTGCATTTCTTTATGTTGTAGATAATTTCTCGAATAAAAAGCTAAATTTCCAAATGCAACCATAACTGCTCCAACTTTTTTCTGCCTTCGATGCCTGGTCTTTGCCTTGGGATATTTACATTGCAAAAGTAGTGGAAAATGCCATTTCAGTGGAAGTGTATGATATGAAGTATGTTAGAGATTAGGGCCTGGCAGTACAGAATCCTTTGATAAAAAGGATGGGGCACTCAAAAAATCTAGTCTGCCTTTCAGATTCCCATCGTAAAAGAACCATCTTGAAACGTGGAGGCACCGAGGATATTAAATTTATTTAATTGCTGGTTTCACATACTGCCTGAGTGCACTCAGGGTGCTAAAGCAAAATACCACAGAGGTGGGCGCCTTATAAGCAACAAACATTTATTTCTCACAGTTCTGCAGGCTGGGAAGTCCTAGATCAGGGCACCAGCCCAGTCAAGTTCTGGGGAGGGCCCTCATCCTGGTCCATAGCTGGCACCTTGCTGTGTTCTCACATGGTAGAAGGGACAAGGCATCTCTGGGAGTCTCTCTCTTTTTTTTTTTTTTTTCCGGTACGCGGGCCTCTCACTGCTGTGGCCTCTCCCGTTGCGGAGCACAGGCTCCGGACGCGCAGGCCCAGCGGCCATGGCTCACGGACCCAGCCGCTCCGCGGCATGTGGGATCCTCCCGGACCGGGGCACGAACCCGTGTCCCCTGCATTGGCAGGCGGACTCTCAACCACTGCGCCACCAGGGAAGCCCCTGGGAGTCTCTTTTTTAAGACCACTAATCCCATGCATGACACCCACATGACCTAATCCAGAGACCCCACCGCCTACTACCATAGCATTGGTCATTAGGATTTCAACATATGAATTTGGTTGGGGGGTCACAAACATTCAGACCATAGCAGATACCAAAAGTTGCCAGGTTTAACTAAGAAACATACCACATTGTTATGAAAGGTGGAAAGAGCACACAGAGTCTGTGAAGTGAATATGAAGAAATGACCAAGGTCTACAAGAAATGGGTTTGCAGCAAACTCAGCACATGACATGCAGGAGGTGCACAGTAAAGTGGTAAGTCTGTGTGTGAGGGGGTGGATTTCCATCCAGGGCTGATGTCAAGCAGAAGACACAAAGTTCCGCTGACCAGCTTTGTCAGCCTTGGAGGACGGGTCTCTACAGGCAGAATTAGGCAGAGCAGTGAAATCTGCACACAGGAGCCAGAATGAATAGAACATGGAACAATCCTGTGCTTCCAGACCCTGTGCTCCCTCCTACCTTGAGGGGAAAGACCTCCAAAGCCCCAAGGATATAAGTATCACAAATCACTACCTGAAACATAAAACTGACGGTTGGTTTAACGTAAAACCGTAGCAGCCTTAGCAAAGAAAGGATGTGATGGTAATCTGAGGGTCTGTGTAACTGGAGTTCCTCTCACTTGAGGGCTCACGAAGTTACCACCAAGTCAAGCAGAAGGCAGCTATCCCTGTAACCAACCCAAGGGTCCCACGTTCCACATGGACATTCCTTCTCCAAGCCATGGAATGATGCACTTGTTTGCAAAATGGAGATGTTTTTCTAGAACTGGGGCATGGGGAGGAGTAATCAGCAAGAGTAATTGTAAAGCCCCTTAAAATGATCAAGCAACATATTTACCAATAAGTAGGTATAAATAATAAACCATAAAGTACTTAGAGCTCCAAGAAGCCACTTGAAAATAGGCCCTAGATAAATCTAAGAGGTTTTACTATTATAAAGAGTAATAATAACTTGCCTACTACAGACACGAGGGGCTATGAAAACAGACACCACAAAGTGGGTTTGGAGATCTACTTCCGTGTAGGTAGGCTTGCAAGGTCTGTTGAAGACAAAGAGAAGAAAGTCAAGGATCTCCCATGAAAATGGACTACTATAAGTAGTCCCGTTGATAAAATAACTAACTTTGGCTTGTGAACTCATATGACTTCATAAACAACATGTACACAACAGAGTGGTCATTTTTGGCCTAATGTTTTGCCGAGGGCCACCCTGGGCATATGGGAAATCTTGAGAAGGCTACAGGTGAATACATGTAAGTTAGGCGTTAACATTTGTATGGGAAATGGGCCACATTTTATTTTTAAAGACAGACACGTGCACGCAACTGCCTGTCTGCTCAGGCTGCCACGTCCCAGAGATTCTGTAACTTGACTATTATCCATGAGTCTTCTCGATGGCCTTGTAGAATTTGGTGCACTTGGGGATCCGTCTTTCTTAGTGGTTTTGATCCTAGGGAATCATAAGGAGTGAACAGCACAAGCGTAATGAAGACCGGGGTAGAGCAGGCAGCCTTCCTGATGGGAGGGTGAGACCAAGATGAAGTGAAACAGAAATGAAACAGAAACCCAGATGGTCTGGGAAAGATGGTTTTGAAACTACCACGACAGCTCTCATACAATATGCAGATGCTTTAAATGTTACATTTCTTTATATATCACTCTCTGAAATGAAATTATCTACTTATTTACCTGTTTATTATCTCTTTCCTCCATCTGAACCCAAGTTGCATTAAAGCAAGAACTCCATTTTCATCACCACTTTAGGCCAATGTGTGGCATATGGCAGACACTTTATAAACTTTTGTTCAACAGCTGAATTTCTTTGTGAAGCATTCTTCTTATTGAGTGACCCAATCTCAGTGGCACTACATGACATGACTTATGAAATACTGATACCACAGTCAACCGTGACAGTCACTGGGCTAGACCCTGAGAGGGACAGAAAGATGCAGAAGGCTGTGTTTCTGACTTTAAGAAGTTGATAGATTCGTTGAGATGGAATGATCAGCTTGTTGTCTTAATATTTTTTTAACCTTTAAGGCATCATTTATATGGGTACACAGAAAATAAAATGAAAAGTGATACATTTCGCTCATTACTTTCATCAACGCTGAAGTTTGGGAGTTGACAAATTGCAGGCAGGTAGGACCAGGCACTGAGGAACAGATGAATAGACAAAACTTTCAGAATTAAGAGCAGCGGGAGCTGGAGGGTGATTTGCGGGGTATCTTGGAAAATACAAGTGTCTTTATGGGCAGGAAGCAAGCATCAGAAATCAGTCTAATTTTTGCTTCATTCATTTTCAGTCGACCTATTTGCTGTATTTAACTCTTTATATATGTTGGTAAGTTATTCCCTTCGCCCAGTGTAGTCCTGCCCTACTTCCTTCTCAGCTCATTGAGATTCCCCAGGGATTTACAGCAAGTGATCCCCTTGTTAAGTTTCCTCCTCCGCCTGCTATTAAAAACAAAACAGTAAATGCTATTAAAGGCCACCCACACATTCTCAAGGCAGTTCATAATGAGATGCCTCCTCAATTTCAAAAATGTATTAATTCGATTTTGTTTTACGTTGCAGAGATCGACACGAAACGCGACGTTGACCTCTCTATTCCTGTTACGTCAGTTAAATATCGTTATGGTGGGTATCAGAAATGCACGAAGAACATGACTAAGTCACGATCGTCAAGGGAAAGTTCCTAGAGGCCAAAGAGGACTGGGGATGAGGCACAGAGTGGCCCCAAGCTGAGGGAGGAAGGACACTGCATCCCAGACTAAAACATGGCCGTCGGAAGCTATGAAAGATTTTAAACGGCTCTGGATCTAGAAAGATGACTCTGGTTTCAGTGTGGAGCGTGACCCGAAAACAAAGAAGAGCATGGAGTCAGGGGGACAGCAGGAGAGCTGCTGTGCAGCTAAGAGGCCATGTGGCCTGTGAGACGGGTCTTCTATTCGTGACCACTGCCTATTAGTTGGGCTTGAGATCCTCCACATAAGATGAAATCACTCAATTACCAGAGCAATTCAGTAAATTGCTATTATCATCCACATCACGCAAATGAGGACACTGGGGCCTGGGAGGTCAAGAGAGGCCCAAGCCAACAAGGGCAGTGATACTGGCAGAGATGGGGGCAAGCTCAGCTCTTTTCGCTGTCCTACGTGGTCCAGGCAGTACGTATCTAGAGAGAAGGGGTAAAAAGATATTTTAGTGGTAGAATCACTATAGGGACAACTGAATGGGTGGAATGGAGAAAACAGCCGAGTTAAAGATAATTCTGATGTTCTCTAACCTGGACATTTCGGCAAATGATGACATTGCTAAGCGAATGGAAACCCAAAAAAGCAAACAGGGTAGATGGGGAAGATAACCGATTCCACTGGGGATAATCTGAGCTGGAGACACCTGCAGGCAGGTCTTCCCAGCAGAGGAGTTAGAACCACTGCAGTGGATGAGGTTGGCCGGGAGGAGTATTGAGGGCTTCTGACCAAGACCAGAACCCCTGGCAAACCAAAATTTGAGGAGGAGGCAAAGAAAGATGCTCCAGTGAAAGAGAGGACTGAACACATCACCAAGGAGCTTAAACCCAGCTGGAGAGAGAAAACATATGCATTTGAGGATTTAAGTTACCTTGCCATATATGAGATCATGAATTACTTGTTTAGATGCCAAATGAAAAAGCAGGGCAGTGCAAATCAGAGGCAGGAACATTCAAAAAGTTTCAGGAATCAGTTGGGAACTGGGGCAATAACTTTAAAAGGCAGCCTGATTTTAAATTAAGGAAGCAGGCTACTTCCACACCTGCATACTCGCTGGGGTGGAATGGGGAGGGGGAGATCCAAGAGGTCCTGGAGCAAATTCTGCTTGCTCCAGGCTGACTCGAGCTGAACATTCATCTACTTGCCCTGACTTTGAGATGGCCGTGAAAAGTGCCCTGCTGTTCGTCACCATCTCCTCGAAGGCATAACTAAAAAAACAGGAAGGGAGGGGAGGGGGTAGAGGGGCTGCATCCAGCTTGCAGAATAGGAAAGCAACCATGCAGAACAAACTTGTATGCTTCCACAGGCTGGCTGGATCCACCAGCTCAAAAAGGCAACAGCAGAAGTCGTTTATAAACTGTGCATTTGGCCAGATTAGGATTCCAAAAGTTATAAGGAACTATAAGCTCTAGACCTGGAGAGCATATTCCGGGGTCAATGGTTTTAAACTTTTGAGTGAAGTATCACACACTTAGAGGAGAGGACCCACAAGTGCTCCCTGAATATTCACAGAGCGAACAGATCCAATGCAATTAAACCCAGTTTCAACTAAACCTTGTGTCCGTTTTTAATTCCATAACCAAAGCATGACTGGATGAATATAAATATACAGGAATTAGAGTGCTTGTGAGTAAAAGTTGCCAGGGAGACAGTGAGTCAATTGAACAAGACTTTCTCTAGAACCCACCTACTTGTCACCACGTATGCTCTAATTCAGGCTCTCCCAGTTCTTAAGGAATCTCTGACCCACGCTATACATTTCAGCAGTCTCTGATACCAAAAGATGCTCCTTAGTTGCCCCCAGCTTAGAACCCATCAGAGCTTTCCCCCTGCCCCATGATGAAGTCGAAGTCGCATAATACGGTTCACAAGGCACCTGCACATCTCCAACTTCCTCTCGCGGGTTGTCTCAGCCAACACACAACATTCTTTGCACCATTAACTTTTTTCAAGTCCTCATATATATGATTTCTCCTGCCTCTGTGCTATTTTTCATGCTGTTTCCTACATGTGCAAAACTCTCCCGGTTTATCCATCCTCTCACCAGGTTTATTTCTGCATCTCCTTCAGGACTCGGCTTTATGAAGTGCTCAGCAGAAAAACAGGGACTCAAAAAATACGTGTTGCCTGCTTGGTTGAACCCACGAATAAGGAAAGAACATCATCTCAGCAGCAAAGGAGATACCCAGATGTCATAATATGGTCCCAGTTATTTTTAAAATTTTTTTAGGGACTGACATGTTAGCTATCTAAAGCTGAATTCGAAAGGGGTACCAGTCATGGCCCCTGTACTCAGCGAATGTATAATCATGTTAGAAGGCAGAACTTACATGATACAGAGAACAATATCAGGTCTACTGCTGTGATGTTCCGTGAGCCGTAAGAGTTCCAAGGAAGGGAGGTAAGAGTTGGCTGGAGTGATATGAGAGGAATAAGACCTGAGGGCATCTTGAAGAATACGCTTGCATTTGGGGAGGACGGAGACAAAGGGTGATGATGCTCGCCCCAAGCAGAGGGAACCAGCGTGAGAAGAGATTACGTAGGAGACAGTGGAGAGAAAGTCTGACTAGAAGTGCATGAATATTGACAAATGTGGGGAAATAAAAGAAACAAGGAAGAGGGAGGCCAGCCTGTGAATCTTGTCAATGGAGCAAAAGAATCTGGATTCCACATCCTAAGAAATGAAGATTCAATGTAACTTCTGGGTCAGTAAATGAGCGTCCTTTTTCGAATATGCCAATGAGAAAGTCAAAAACAACTCCGGCAGCTGGTAGCTGACAGGTATGCCATGATGCTTCCAACTAAACATAAACAACTCTTACAGAATATAAAAATAATCAAACTTTGAGATCATGGTGGAACAAGAGAAAGACAAAGACATTGCAGGTACAAAACTAACAAAATATCCCCATCTTCCGACTGCTTACGTACCAGTGACGACTGAGCTCTGCTTTAATCCTCCTGCTCTCTAGATGAGATGCCAAGATGCCTGTATCAGTCTGCTTGGGCTGCCACAACAATACCACAGACTGGGGGGCTTAAATAACAGAAATCAATTTTCTCACAGTCCTGGAGGCTGGCTATCCAAGATCAAAGTGTGAGCAGGTTTGGCCTCTCCTGAGGGCTCTTTGCTTGGCTTGCAGACAGCCGCCTTCTCACTGTGTCCTTACACAGCCTTTCCTCTGTGCACCCCTGGTGTCTCCTCCTCTTCTTATAAAGACACCAGTGCTATATTGGATCCGACCCTTAAGACCTCATGAATGGGGGTTAAGACTTCAATACATGAATGTGGCGGGGGGGGGGCACACAAGTCAGTCCATAACAATACCCAATAACTCCTGAAAACACCCAATCTGGAACTGGCTTCCACTGCCTTTATACCTCCTCAGTATGTGCATAAGCCCTATTTCTATAATAAACCCCTTGCGACCTCCTCTTCCTAAGATGCTCCATCATACCCTTGGTGTGTATTCTCCTTTGTTGTTGCAAGTTAAATAAACCCAATCTGGACTGTGGGTGTGTTCCTGGTGGCTCTGGCTTCCACACCAGGACCTTCCATATTCTGGAGTGTTACCTCTCTCATACTTTGTGTCTGCCTCAATTGCCGTTCCTCCTTCCTGGGTAACTCCTGTTCATCCTTTAAGATTGAGTTGAAACATCACCTACCCTGAAAGCATTTCCTAATTCACTGTGTCCAGCAGTGGAATTAGATTTCCCTTGTGATGGCTCTACAATGTGTTGACTCGGCTAAGCTGAACTACATTTCCCAGAATTCACTTCTTTCTTTTTTTAATAAAATGTTTCTAGTTGGAGTGAGCCACAAGGAAGCGTCTTGGGAGATGTGAAGGCCAGAAGGGAAGCGGCAGTCATTTTGTGGCTGGCACACACGGCTGCTGATGTACTGACTCGCCTCCTTGGTGAGAAGCAGCAGCTCTGCCTTCCCGATCCTCCTGAGTGTCCCTGACCTCTGCGCCAGGTGTGTGTGTTTACCTCTGTCCCCAAGGTCCCCAAGGCAGAGGCAACAAGAACTGATGTGTTTTAGTCCATCCTTGAATACAAACATGTACTATGTAGTGTTTGTGCATTCTAGCCTGCCCTTGGTCGCTCCAACTTTACACCCATTTTTCCTTCTTGACTCTTTGGCTGTGGATGTCAAGTTCCAGCACCCGATGCAGAAAAGCCTTATAGAGACTGCTTACCCTACTGCCACAACTACTAAAGTCAAATCTCTGTAACAACTATGTATCTATCTGCCGTCTATGTATCGTCTATTTATGTACTTATCGATCAATCTATCCATCTTTCTTTTTCCTTTCTTTCCTTTTCTTGCTTCCCTTCCTTCCATCCACCCATCCATCCATCCTTCCATCATTTATCATCTATCTATCCATCCATTTATTATCCACCTTCTATCTATCATGTGTCTTCTATCATCTAAACTCTATCTATAGTCTATTTATCTATCTCCTATCTAACTATCTATCTTTCCACCCATCACCTATCTATCCATCCATCTTTCCATCCATCCATCCATCATCCACCTACCTGTCTATCTATCGATCTTCTAACTATCCATCCGTCTTTCCATCCATCCATCCATCATCCACCTACCTGTCTATCTATCTATCTTCTAACTATCCATCCGTCTTTCCATCCATCCATCCATCATCCACCTACCTGTCTGTCTATCTATCTATCTTCTAACTATCCATCCGTCTTTCCATCCATCCATCCATCATCCACCTACCTGTCTGTCTATCTATCTATCTTCTAACTATCCATCCTACTGGCTCTCCTTCTCTGGTTGAACCCTGACTGATGCGCCCCTCCTCTGAGATACTTCTCTATACTTCCTCTACACCTTGTACTATTTAAGACATTACTTTAGTGTCACAGTCTGTGCGGTAGATAAGATTATCTTGCAAATTCTTCACGCCCTCCCTCTATCATGTGACCTTGTAGTGCACTACAGTGGGTAAAATATATTTCCCTACTCCACTGACATTCGGCTTGACAATGTGACTTGCCTCAGCTACTGGAACGTTAGCCAGCATTATATTAAATGTGCTTGTGTGGTGTAGTTTGGGTGTTGACGCTCTGTGGCCTGCCATGAGAAAAGCATGCCCCAGGGAATCTGCTGCCCTTTCCATCTGGGCCTCAGAACGAATATACATGGAGAAGATCTGAACCAAACCCACAGTCTGGAGCCAAGCACAGCTGAATCACAGCCTGAAAGAGAGCCACCCAACCGACATCTGCCAAGCTCCAGTTGACCTGCAGACTCATAGTGTGAGAGTAAATGTGGATTGTTGCAAACCACTGTACTGCAGAATCATCTGTATGCAGCCTTATTGCAGCAACAGACTAGTAAATTACTTTTAATTGGTTCCTTGAGACTAGGGACCATTATGATAATTTCCATTTCTCCGGTGCCGACTAAGACGCCTGATAGATAGTAGGTGTTCAATAAATGTTCTTTGCATCCTAGAATAAATGACCAAATGATCAAAGAACCAGAATGGGGAGACGCATGGCACAAGGGGTGTGCCGTGGAAGGAGAAACTAACAGAGGTGGACAGGATGGAAAGCAGGGAGTAAGTGTGGAAGCAAGTGTCAGCCTAATGTGGTCCATGCACAATCATGCGATACAAAGTTAGCTGCCTTTAATTTTCAGATGATCAAAGGTTCCATGTGACTCCAGTATCTTTAAGGAGCATTTTTTCCTACTCTGAACTCTCATGACTCTCTGGGGGCAGCTGGCAATAAAAGCCACAGTGTCTGTCTGTAGCCATGTATAGTAGGGAAATTGACAAACGATGAAAGCCTGAACCACCTCCAAAAAAAAAAAAAAATTCAAGAAAACAAAATTACTGGGAAGTAAAACTTTCTTATTCTTCCTTCAGGTAAACTTGTCTCTGTGTAATCATGTAACCTGATGCGGTCAGTTTACAGACCCCTGGCCCATTGATCAGTTTGGTTTTTGTTATTGTTGAAAGGCTGGTGTGATACCATATCTGAAGCTGTCAGGCTGGTCACCAGAGGTCTATGCAGCCTGGGCCAGCACACCTGGGAGATGTAAGCAGGTCTGCACAGCAGCAGTCCTCCCAACAGAGACCACTGTCACATTCCCTTGGCGTGTGTGGCATGGGCCTGCCATCAGAATTGCTCCTTGCAAGACACAGTCTGAAGGATGCCAAATGCATTAGTCTGCAGTTGCACTTTTCAAATCTTTTTCTTCCTTTGAACAAACCACACCCACAGATGTGCACACACATATACACATGTGCATGTGTGCACACGTGTGCACTCATGCACATCCAACACAGACACACATGCATACATTCCACTGTGTTTTGGAGAACAAAGAGCTAGTCTGCATTTTGTTTGGTGTCAATCAGAACGTGAGATTAAAGCTGCTATTTTATGCATTCGAAAGTTACACCTGCTAAACTCATGCTTCTCTGCCTAAGCTCTGAACTTCAAAAGGAATATTTCATAGGAAAACACGCACACACACCAAAATAACATACACGCACAACCAGACAACACATATGAACCTCAAAAAGATGCCGTAAGCACCTGAATGCACTTCACCCCCGTTTCTATAAATGAAGGCCCAATGCCAGAACATCTGCAAGCCCATTAGGGTTGTACAAAGCCACTGGTAACACAAGCTGCCCCAAATAATACCCAAACCACGTTGACATACAGAGAAAAGCCTGTCAGTCGTGTCATTTGTGAGCAACTTATTGAATCCTACTTCCAGGCTATTTCAGGCTGAAACCAAACTTGTTTTATAACAATTATTTATCTAACTATCTCTGGGAAATAATTGCCTTTTTTTGAGCCTATATTTAGCAAGTTGCTACAAATGATACTTATCAACATACTGAATTCCCACTGAGCGTGTAACATTATACCATTAAAACTTTACTATTAAAATGTTCTTAATTTAGATGCCATTAACTCAGATTTAGGGATAACTTGGACATCGAACGTGATTCTTCTAAAAATAATGTTTATTATTTTTAATGATTATAAAAGCAATTCATGTTCACAATATTGCCCAGAAATATAGAAAAGTATAAAGAAGAAAAATTGTCACCTAAATCTGACTAGAAAAAATAATTGTTTAACTTTTGGTACATTTCCTTTTAGTTATTTTCAATACATATACTTCATCTCTTTATGTACAAATGGGGGTGTATTGATCATATAATTTTTTTTTTTTTTTTTTTGCGGTACGCGGGCCTCTCACTGTTGTGGCCTCTCCCGTTGCGGAGCACAGGCTCCGGACGCGCAGGCCCAGCAGCCATGGCTCACGGGCCCAGCCGCTCCGCGGCATGTGGGATCCTCCCGGACCGGGGCACGAACCCGTGTCCCCCACATCGGCAGGCGGACTCTCAACCACTGCGCCACCAGGGAAGCCCTGATCATAAAATTTGTAATCCTTTTTTAAAACATGAGCTATTTTCTCCCATAAGTAATTTTTTTTTTTTTTTTTGGTACGCCATGTGGCCTGTGGGATCCTAGTTCCCCGACCAGCGATCGAACCTGGGTCCCTGGCAGTGAGAGCACTGAGTCCTAACCACTGGACTGCCAGGGAATTCCCCAACAATATCTGAAAAAATGTTTTCCAAGGATTGCATGTTATTTCATTTTACTGATGTCTCACAACTTATTTAACCACTTCCGTAAGATTAGATATTAGCAGTGTTTCTAAGTTTTCACTTTTATACATAACATTGAGATGAAAATTCTGAAACATGAAATGTTTGTGGGCACTTCTGATCTTCTTCCGAGAGACGAAAACTAAGTTAAGTCTTAACACAAATTACCAAATTGTTTTGCAGAAGATTTGCAACAGTTGATACTTGCCCACAAGACCAGAGTTCTTGGTTTGCCAATCTCAAACACACTGACTCTCATTTAAGTCGGTAAACATGACGAGTGAAGCAGATTATGTCACTGTTTGTGTTTCTTTCTAATGAAGATAAATATTTTCCCCAAAGTTTATTGTCATTTGTCTTCTTTTCTAAAAGATCAGTTTCTGTGCCTCAGTCATAAACTGGTGATTTCTGAACAGAGCTGTAGCACTTCTCTCTCTTTTTCTCTATTTTAATTCTTTTAAAAAAGGATTTATAAAATTTGTCCCAGATCATCATTTACCTTGCTTTCAATTAAAAAAAATTGGGGGTACTGAATTAAAATATTTTACATAATTATTTCAATAATTTCCCTTACACTTTTACTTTTTACATAAAAAGTCTTCCTTGCCCTGAAAGTAGGTTAAGCTTTTTACCTTTGTATTCTGTTGGTTTTAATTTTTACTCTTTTATTCATCCAGAATGATTTTGAAGAATAAACTTCAACCTGAGTTTTCCCTCTTTTACAAATAGGCAGTTTTACCTCTATCATTTATTATGTGATTCATTTTTTTCCTAGTGGTTTTTGGGGTATAATGTATGTGTTGATGTATTAGATTAAGTGCTACTGAATCTCTCATTTCTTACATTGGTACCTCATTGTTTTAAGTTGGAACACTCGGTAGATGTGTTTTATAACAGCTGGAATGCCAATTACCCTAATTAGTACTCTTCTTGCAAAGGGAAATTCAAGTTGAACTTTAGAATAATCTTGTCCAGTCAAAAAATTTTTTTACTGAGATTTTGATGGGTATGTCAATTGAAACCTTAGATTTCTTGGGAAAACTTAACATCTTTACAGAACTTGCTCCTTCCACTTGGAAACACGGGTAAACTC
Organism: Tursiops truncatus; assembly: GCF_011762595.2. NCBI lineage: Eukaryota > Metazoa > Chordata > Mammalia > Artiodactyla > Delphinidae > Tursiops > Tursiops truncatus. Next base: position 155,571,396 of record NC_047035.1, on the reverse strand, counting down.
TAAATTTACTAAAATCTTAATTTCTTTGTCTCTCAGGGAGAATTAATGTTTTCTTCAAATAGTTTCCACTTGTGTTACTACTGAATTTTGATAAAGTTATTGAGTTAAAACATTTGTTACTACGTTCCCTTAAATTCTCAGAGATTTTTAGTTGATTATCTTGTTTCATGATCAGAGTCGTAAACATGCATTTCATGAGCAAATGACATATTTTTTATCTTTGTGTTCCTAACTGGAATTGGCATATCAGTATTTCAGTTCCATGTCTTATTGCTATGATCCAACCTTCCAAAACATTATTTAAAGAGTGATGATAATTTGCCCCCTTGCTCATCTCTCATTCAAGGGCTGCTTTAAGACAGTTGTCTTTTATTAAGTTTTAAAAGTTCCTCTGCGTTCCTGGTTTTCTCAGACTACCTCCCCACCCCACCCCCACCCCCACCTCAGGAATAAAGGTTTATTTTTACTGACTATCTTCTGAGGTCATTTTTTTCTTACTGACCTACTGAGATCTTGTATTATATTAACAGATTTTTCTCAAATGAAAACATCTTTTTATTCTTGGCATAAAACCATAATTGCTTGTGGAGGACGAATTTTTGTTTTTCGTGTACTCTATCTTTGAATTACGTCAAGGGCCGTTAAGTCAAAAGGCCATCTTAACTAGAAATCCCAAAGAATACGTAATTCTTTTGTATACCATTTAAAAAAGTAAATGACGTAACTTGATATTTTAAAGTTTAGAAGATACATGTACTCTAGCCCTGTTGTGACATTATTTGTTTTCTTTTAACATACTTAATTCAACTAAGTAGTATATATATGCCTTAGTTTAAGTATAATATTTACAAATATAGTTTATTTGGGAAATCCTCCAATTTTAGGAAAGACTGTTTTGAATTAGTGAGGTTTCAGCACACTACCAGAAATGGAAAAAAGTATCTCTGAAGATCGGTTACGTTTTCACTACTGACTGACCACACATGTTAAAGTTATCAGCCATTTTGCTGCCTGCTTTCTGCAATCAGGAGTCTATGGCTTTGCCAATCTTAATTCTTTCATTAATACCTTGAAACATGTTTCAAATAGCAGAATCAAATTGAGGTGGCGGGATCTGAAAATTAAAGATCACCGCTGCCAAGAAGGCTGTCCATGGCTGACCTTCAGAAAATCTCTCCGTGACTTTTAGCTTCTTCCCGTGACATAAACAATTTATACACTTCTACAGCATTCTCTTAACATCTTCATCAATTACGCTTTGGGTTTGTGCCTTCCTACTACTGCGGAGAGTCCGCAGGGCAGGGGGCCTTCTCTGAGTGCAATGTTCCCTCTTCAATACACTCATATAGACCCATTATATTTGGCAATAGGAGAGCACAACCATTGTGATTCTGATGCTGACACTTCCCACATTCCTCGCAGAGAGTCTGCAGGGAAGTTGGAGAGATCGGTTGACTTACAGTTGTGCCATGGTCACTTCAGCTGTGGTTTGAACTCCTCTAATTCATTAATTCAATTTAATTTTTAAAAAACACTGAGTATCTGTTGTGTGCATGGAGCTATTCTATAGTGTAAAGATACTCAATCTGATTATACAAGACAGTTTTCTCCTTCCTAGTTAAATTAAAATTTTAATTTCTACCATTTGGGTACCAATATCTAACTAATTTCAATAATTTTAAAATTACTTTAAAAGCACCCATCGTTCTCTTTCACTTCTGATGTGATGCACTTATCTCACATGAAATCCTACGATATTTATGAATTAATAGTAGGAAGCAGATAAATCTTTACGAGATTAATCAGACTCACATAAAACTTGACTACATCCATATTATAAGATACCTTTCTTAGACATTACAGGGAAAAAACCCTATTGGTATTTTTTTCATCTTTATTGGAGTATAATTGCTCTACAGTGGTGTGTTAGTTTCTGCTTTATAACAAAGTGAATCAGTTATACATATACATATGTTCCCATATCTCTTCCCTCCTGCGTCTCCCTCCCTCCCACCCTCCCTATCCCAACCCTCCAGGCGGTCACAAAGCACCGAGCTGATCTCCCTGTGCTATGCAGCTGCTTCCCACTAGCTATCTACCTTACCTTTGGTAGTGTATATATGTCCATGCCTCTCTCTCGCTTTGTCACAGCTTACCCTTCCCCCTCCCCATATCCTCAAGTCCATTCTCTAGTAGGTCTGTGTCTTTATTCCTGTCTTACCCCTAGGTTTTTCATGACATTTTTTTTTCTTCCTATTGGTATTTTGACCTATCTCAGAATCTAGCAAATTATATAGAGAGGAATCTTTTGATTGTTTACTTCTCTCATAGTTTAAAATATAGAGAACTCGCTCTGTTTTTTAAGGTTTACACTAAATGGATAAATTTCATTGTTATTGTATGGTATAAGGCAATAAAGAAAAGCGGGAATTAATCAATTATCTATGAAATTTTTATAAGTTCCATCTGAGAAAAAAATATCAATGATTAGAATTCCCTCTCAAATGTAGTTATGTTTCTGTATTTTAATCTAAATACAGAAACTCTTTTAACTGGAATTTCTAGATGGTCCACAAATTTCCTAGGAATAAGTCCACAAATTTCCTGGGGCGGGGGGAAGGGGAGAAGAATCCAAATTCTACACACAAACATAGCCCACATGCTTCCTCTATGGTTTGACAGGATAAGGTCAATGCCCATTGGCTGCCCAGGAACGGGGGTCCCCCCCAACATTTTGTGGCCATCGTCATGGTAACATTGAGATCCAGCCTCATGAGACATTCATTCATCTGTCTTTCGGGAGATGAAGGAAAAGGAGAAGGAAAGAGAAAATGAGGAATTTGGACTTTCCAAGTGGAAAGCTCTAACCCTTTTATCTTACTTACTATGACAACGGCAAAGAGAAAGGTTTAAAGGTCACTGCTAATTCCAAATTTCACCAAGGACAATGCCTCTAGCATGAACCAAACTCCCACACACAGCCTCCAAATCCTCACAAAAAGATGATTACCAAGCACATATATGGAGACAATGTGTTCTTTGTGATCAATTAAAACGCAAGAATAGTCTGTAATGGGATGTCTTACAAAGGAGCCCTTTCTTCTTAGTACATTAAAAAAGGCAGATCTATCAAACTTATGATAATGCATTGCCATGCTGATTTAATTGTCAATTACAAATTACTTACATGTACTTTAATGATCTATATAAAGCCTTATTTTTTTATCTCTAATAGCTATTAATGGTTGTTAAAGAAAATGAAACCACTTTACTGAAATGCAATGTGAGGGTCTATTAAGAATAAGTTTTCAAAATGATAAAATATTATCACGAAAGTGTGAACCTCTGTACATTTTAATGTTCCTGAGTAGGTCAGTCTTCTTGCCACTGAAAGAATATTTCTTTCTAATTGCACACAATTGCAGTTTAAACATCTTCACTTATATGGAGAATAAATTTTACCTAATTCCCAGTCAAAATGCTTCTTCAGAAGTTGGGAAAGGAGTGGGGGCAACATATTATCATATTTCCTCCAGAAGTGATAGAAGATTTGAAACATCAACCATTAGGATAAACCTCGGTGAACTTACACCCGTATTTTTCTTCATCTCTGTACTGGTCCCTACTTGACTTTTTTTTTTTAAGCTATTTATTTATTTATTTAGGCTGCGTTGGGTTTTCGTTGCTGCGCGCGGGCTTTCTCTAGTTGCGGCGAGCAGGGTCTACTCTTCCTTGCAGTGAGTGGGCTTCTCACTGCGGGGGCGTCTCTTGCTGCAGAGCATGGGCTCTAAGGCACGTGGGCTTCAGTAGTTGCAGTGCGTGGGCTTAGTAGTTGTGGCTCGCGGGCTCTAGAGCGCAGGCTCAGTAGTTATGGGCTTAGTTGCGCCACAGCATGGGGGATCCTCCTGGACCAGGGATCGAACCCGTGTCCCCTGCATTGGCAGGCGGATTCTTAACCATTGCGCCACCAGGGAGGTCCCCCATTTGCTTTTAAAATTATTAAAAGGATACACAAGATCACATAAGAGAAGTGTCTTGTGCTTTATGGAAGGATAAACATTCGATCAATTCAAGATACAGATGTGCCTCCCTTAGGAGAAAAGATACATTTCCAAAAAGAAGTGCAATTCACACTCATATATTAAAGTAATATTTTTTAGATTTTTAAAAATTGAAGTATAGTTGATTTACAATGTTGTGTTAGTTTCTGCTTGTACAGCAAAGTGATTCAGTTTTATATTTATATATATACACACATATACACATACGTTCTTTTTTGTATTCTTTTCCATTACGGTTTATCACAGGATATTGAATATAGTTCCCTGTGCTATACAGTAGCACCTTTTTGTTTATAAAATAATATTTTAAATATACTTACTAATTAGATGAAATTTACGGTTAATATCTTTGAGAAGAGTTGTTTTATAAGCAAATAATTACTTCCCAGTGTACTTGTTCGTAAGCCTGACTTTTCTGAACAAAATTTCTTTAAAGGGTGACACACCTGTCCTGCTCTAAGGACTACTAAATACACACAACCTAAGACATCCTCAAAATGTACTTTTCCCTCTCCTCCAGGATACCCATCAGACAGGAGCTATCAGAGATATGAAATTAAATATAATTAGAGTCAGAATAAAACTATGTCAGGCTTATGTCCAAATAACCTAAAGTAAGTTAGAGATTTTACAATGATCCACTTAACTTGTAACTGTAGACAATTAAAGAAGCCAAATAGTTAATGCAAAATAGCTATTTTAGACTCTTAATTATTCTATTTGGCTGCCTGCATTGATCATATTAAAAAGCTATCAAAACTTTATCTAATTTGATATTTTATGATTGGATACGAAATGTACCAGTAAGAAGACAGGTTTTACTTTATTTTTTTATAATTAATTATTAAATTTTTGGCTGCGTTGGGTCTTCATTGCTGCATGCGGGCTTTCTGTAGTTGCGCAACTGGGGGCTACTCTTCGTTGCGGTGCGTGGGCTTCTCTGCAGTGGCTTCTCTTGTTGCCGAGCACGGGCTTTAGGTGTGCAGGCTTCAGTAGTTGTGGCGTGCAGGCTCAGTAGTTGTGGCATGTGGGCTCAGTGGTTGTAGCTTGTGGGCTCTAGAGTGCAGGCTCAGTAGTTGTGGCACACGGGCTTAGTTGCTCCGCGCCATGTGGGATCTTCCCGGACCTGGGCTCGAACCTGTGTCCCCTGCACTGGCAGGCGGATTCTTAACCACTGCGCCACCAGGGAAGCCCTGAAGACAGGTTTTAGAGTAAGACACCGCTTGGAGTCAAATTCTTTCTCAATGACCATCTGTTTCCTTGAACAAATTTCTTATCTGAACCTATTTCCTCATCTGTAAATTGGGGATAAAGAACATTTGCAAAGATAAAATAATTGTTCTTAACAATTACGTTAAGAACCTATCACATAATATACTCTGTAAGTGTTATTGTTCCTTATCATGATCTCTTCCACCCTGAGGTCTCAAAAAAGAATCAAACTCCCATAAGCGAGTATTCCATTTTCCGCCTGAGTTCAGTAATTGAGCTCAGCGGTTACATGCAAACTGAAATGCTGGTTTTTAAATCATTGAGGGCAAGATTCAAAACCTGCATTAAAACATATGTGTCTTCAATAATACCTACCACAGCACAAGGCTTCCACAGAAACTCAGCAAAAATTGGAGACCGAATTGTTGAGTCCAGTAGAAGAACCATGTGTTTGTTCTTTGGTTCTCAAGGCTAACTTCATTTTTTCATAGTCCCTAATCAAGTCAACCACGTAAACCATTAGGTTAGGGAGGATGTGTCAACTTAGGTACAGGTTAAGTACCTACTGAATACCACACCCATAGTTTATTAATAAACCACACCGTAGTTTATTTTGCTATGATGTGTATACATAATGCTATGTGGGAATGCATGATAGTTAAGTAAAAAGAACATTATTCAAAGGTATCACTAATTTTATTTAATAAATTCATCTTGTACAAGCCGCCCATGTGTCTGAATATGCCTTCTGAAAAACCGGAAAAAAGTAATTTAAAAAAGGGCTTAACTCACTTCAAAAATTAATCCCTGAGCTAACCTGCAGGGTTATGATGCAGCCCTCAAGTCAGTAAAGGGTTAATATCCCCATCAATACAGCCAAACTGCTGGGGTAAGGGACTTCTTCAGCATATGACAACATACTTTTCTGACAGTTTAAATGAATAAATCTAGAAGCACAGTATTCCCATAAATTTCAAATATGAAAAAAATTGAGGAAAGCTCTAGTGGACCAAGAGAAATGAAAGTCACTTCAAAACCAAAAGCATTTTAGAAATTGAAGCTTTGGGGTAGTTCCCAACAAGAATGGGAAAAGTGGCAAGGGCTTGATGAATTAATTAGCTTTCAAATAGCTGTGGGAAAATGTAATCCTCAAGTTGCCTGGATAAATATGCCTGAAGCCATAAAATGAATCTGGTCGGGACACAAAACTGACTTCTTCCCTTCCGATCAAAGCTGAAAGCACAGGGCAGTAAAAAAGTGTTAGATAAGCTTTACTTATCTGCTGATTTGATGAGAAGCTCTTGCCTGGCCTTCATTCCTTCTTGCTCTGGCCTCACCCCCCTCCTCTTGGGCCTCTAACCTGGCAGGGTTGGGTTCTGTCTGCCCACCTCTTCTCCAGGGGACCCACATGTGCCTGATTAACCTCAGCTGTGCCCCCAAGATGGCCAGGTTCATACATATCTGTAGCAGCTAATGACTCATTTCCCAAGTGAGCTTGGACGCTGGTTTTCCTTTGTCAGTCTAGAAATGTAACATCAGCACATGCATGAGAAGGGGGGGATTTGGGTCACTGTAAGACCTCCTACACCTTTACCTATGATTTCTATGTGACCCCAGGTGCCAGAGAATTTTGGGTGGCCAGGGTACCAGGAAGTAGAGGAGGTCACCTATAAAGCAGTTAGGAGCAGAGGCTTGGAGGTGTGACAGACCACAGTTTAAATCCTGAGTGGTCCCTCTAGATCTCAGTTTTCTCATTTCTAAAATGAGAAGAATATAATTTTACCTGCCTAACAGAGAGCGTTAAATGAGGAAATTCATGCAAAAGGCCTTGGCACAATGCCTGGCGCAGAGAACATGCACAAAAACGTTAGCTATTCTTATTATTTCTATAATATCTCAGTGGGAAAGGGTTAGTGTAAAATATAATAAAATCAGTGATGACTTAGAAAGGGGAGCAGCTATGGCCAGCACTGTTCAAAATACCTACTTTTTCTAAAAGTCTCTGTGACAATAATGCAGGCATGAACAATCGACCACTATGCATATATCTTTGTTATTTATAAAATAGGTAGAGAAACTTGGTATTTAAAAAATACAGATGCCAACCTCTGAAGTACTCATGAACTTGTGCAAATTACTGTAGGTGCCAATTCTCCAATCCCGAATATATTAGACTATATGCATCCTACTTCGTCCAGCTATTACTTTTCAGTGCTCTCAAAATGCAGCATCAATAGAGGATTGCTAAGGGTCTGGTAAAAGCCAATAAATATTTTGACAGGTGGGTGAAGTTTAGGGAGCTCATTCTCTGTTCAGCCTTCCAACATACTCCACTGTTCCAACAGCTACACCGACTACAGAGGAAAGACCATTGATGAGAGGTATTTTATAGAAGTCTATATCATAAAGTTGGAAACCCCATGAGAAGAAGGAAATAAAACACGTGGGAAGCATTCATTCGTTCAACAATACTTACTGGACACCTGATATATATCAGCTCTGGGAATTCCGCTGACGTGTCATGAGGGCCCTGGTGTGCCACTAACCCACCGTCCCCAAGCACTAGCAGTTCAGGGTTTTGTGACCATCTTTGTTGTAAAAACAGAGGGAGGGAGAGAGAGAATATGAGCCATTAGAAGAGCAAATGCAGGTTCCTGAGTCTAGTTGGTGGCTTTTGAGAACCATCCAGATGGCCAGTGCAGCTGAGCAGAGGAAGCTAAGTAATAAGTAAGAGAGTGAGGCCACAGAGAACGTGGACTTCATAGGACAGAGTCCACATAGAGGCACGCCAGAGTCAAAGATCCAAGAAGGCCTTTGAAGATAACATTCCTTGTAAAACAAGATGGATACTGTCTCGGGAGCAAAAGAAAAAAAAAAACACAGCTTCTTTTAAATAAACAGGCACACCTGTAAAGATAAAACTCAATGATTTGGGAAGAGAAACTGGAAAGTGCAACACAATAGGGCCACCAGCAGAGACACTGGAAAAAGTAGAAAATAAAATGGAAACCAGGCTTGATGTAGTCCCCTGTGTCTATTTTTGCTTTCGTTGCCTGTGCTTTTGCCTGTGTCATGTCCATGAAATCATCGCCAAGACCAATGTCATGAAGTGTTTCCCCTATGTTTACTTCCAGGAGTTTTACAATTTCAGGCCCCATGTTTAAGTCTGCAAGCCATTCTGAGTTGGCTTTTGTGTGTGGTGTAAGATAAAAGCCCCCGAGCTTCTGCACGGCCAAGGACACAGTCAACAGAATGAAAAAGCAACCTACACAATGGGAGAAAATATTTGCAAACCATATATCTGATAAGGAGTTAGTTTCCAAAATACAGAAGGAAGTCCTATAACTCAATAGCAAACCAAAAACGAATAACTGGATTAAAACATGGGCTAAAGAGCTGAATAGCCGTTTCTCCAAAGAAGACATAGAACAAATGGTCAACAGGCACATAAAAAGTGCTCAGCGTCAGGGCTTCCCTGGTGGCGCAGTGGTTGGGAGTCCGCCTGCCGAGGCGGGGGACACAGGTTCGTGCCCCGGTCCGGGAAGATCCAGCATGCTGCGGAGCGGCTGGGCCCGTGAGCCATGGCTGCTGGGCCTGCGTGTCCGGAGCCTGTGCTCCACGGTGGGAGGGGCCGCAGCGGTGAGAGGCCCACGTACCGGGGGGCGGGGGGGGGGGGGAGCGGGAAGTGCTCAGCGTCACTAATCATCAGGACAATGCAAATCAAAAAATGAGGTATCACCTCACACCTTTTAGGAGGCTATTATCAAGAAACAAAAGACAGGGAATGGTAAGGATGTGGAGAAACTGGGATCCTTGTACACTAGAGCTGGGAATGGAAAAAGGCACAGCAGCTATGAAAAACAGGAGTTCCTAAAGAAATTAGAAATAGAACTACTATATGATCCAACAAGCCCGCTTCCGGGTATGTATCCAAAAGAACTGAAATCAGGACTTCAATGAAATACCTGCACTCCCAGGTTCACTGCAGCATTATTCACAACAGCCAAGATGCGGAAACACCCTAAATGTCCATGGATAGATGAATGGGTAAAGAAAATGTGTGAGTATACACACACACACAATTCAGCCTAAAAAGAATCCTGCAATATGTGACAACACAGATGAATCTTGAGGACATTATGCTAAGTGAAAGAAGTCAGTCACAGAAGGGCAAATACTGTGTGATTCCACTTACAGGCAGAGGTGGCTAAGATTCAAACTCATGGAAGGAGACAGCAGAACGGTGGTTGCCAGGGACTCAGGGGAGGAGAGTTGCCCAAAGAATGTAGTTTCAGTCGTGCAAGATGAATAACTTCTAAAAATCTGCTGTCCATCATGTTGCCTGGAGTTATCAATACTGTATGCACACCTAGAAATCTGTGAAGTGCAATCTGGATTGCTCCACTACTTTACTGTTCTTTGACATTTGAAGCTATAACAATTTCCCCCTCTCTCTCTCTCTCTCTCTCTCTCTCTCTCCTTGTAGTCTTCTGTCTTTCCTCTGTTTTTAGCAACTTATCAGAAAAAAAAGTCAGATGGCTTTTTGGTGAATTATGGAACCAGGGTCCTGGTTTGCCAAGTGCTTACTTATCTATCACCTTTTGCTTTGCCTCTACAAATGCTTTCAATGTTCTCCCTAAAGACAATGCTCTTTCACTTTCTTAAAACAACCATGCCACCAAAAAATAATCTCTTTTTATCAAAAAGGGATCAAAACATAGTTACTAAAGTCTTTGCATTTGCACACTTTTCCTCTTTCTGTTTATTATTATCAATCCTGCATTTTGCCCCATTTCAGCAGCTTTACCAAATACATTCTGATGTACTTGTGCATTTCCAGGCATCACAACGTTTCACTTGCTCTTTAGCTGACAACTTGGCAAACTGTAAAGTTACAATCCAACATGACTTTTATGATCATTGTTATTATCATCAACGATTAGTTAAGCAATTCCAATGGTTCTCCCCTAAAGTGCCTTCTTGGATTTACAATTTGCAGTTTGCTGATCAGTGACTCTCTGGGCCTCATCTTATCTGGACAGTTGGAAGGTGCCTGCCTGGAGCCAAGAGAAGAGAAACGATCACTGTAGCAAAACATGGGTGTGGAAGCGGGACCCCAAATATGCTCCATCCCGGTCTCTCCTTGCTCTCAGGCTGCTGTGTTTCAGCCACTTTTTCTCCTGGAAAATGGTGGCCAAACCTGGGGCCAGAAAGTGAACAGAAAAGCTTCAAAGGCAGAGAACTGGCTACAACTTGCACGCTGAAGGACAGTTTCCAGGTTTGGAAAACAAGAAGCCTGGACTCCTGGATGCAGGCTACACGGTTATCAGGAACTGCATCCTGCCAAGGAGCCGGAACTGTTTGGTTCCTGACTTCTCGAAAGGCATGAAATATGCTTACATGAGGCTCTCTTTGCTCATGAATATCTTTGTCAATTTTCCTCGTATGCATCAGCAAGAATGACACTGTTTGGACACTGGGCTTTTCAAACAGTCCCTTTCTCTTTTCATCGCTCTTTTTCTCCTCTCTTCATATTCAGCTTCCAGGCTTAGGGTAACAGTCTCCAACATCACTGGTAGCTGTTGAGTCTTGCCAATTTCTTCCTGTCCCCCTCTTCTTAGACAATTGCTAGATATGCCTCTGGTATTCCATTCACAAGCTGCTATAATAGTCCCAATTGTTTTGACTGCATTCTGGGCATGCAGGGTACAACTTTTGAGCTCGAATTCAGTCATTCATTCTGGACGCTGATTAACTTGTAGTTGCCAATCACCTATCACCTTTATGTCTTGAAAATACACAAACTATCTCAGAGACGTATGAGAAAAGCTACCAAGAATGCTTCAGTGCTTGCCTTCCTAATTTGCCACTAATCGAGGTCATCAAAAAAAAGCATACATATAAACAAAAAAATCCTGAGCTAGTCTACTTTTTAAACACAGCTTTTTGAAAAGAAGCAAATCATGTCTGATTAGCATTTGACCATTTCTCCCCCGCCCAAGACTTACATTATCAGAACTGCAAGAAGGAGGTGAAATGGTTACAGTATGACACAGATGGATTTTTGCAAAGCATTAGGTTCCAACTGGATATTCGTTTTCTGAATAACTGAACAGTGGTGTAAAACCGGTATCTTAGGAAGCTTGGAAATATTTCGAGAGCTGTTCTTCTGTTTTGATTTTTGAGTCACATAATTTCAATAGGAGTCAAGTACGGTGATTTCATAGAAACATTTTTGTAAATCTACTATCAACTTCAGAAAAGACTCATTTGATGTTAACCACCTTTCTCTGGAAAAAACCCCCCACAAAAAACACTTATACCTTCTTTTGGTACATCTACTTCCATGTAATAACAAAATAGCAGAGAACATTTATCAAGCATTTACTGCACAGGCACTGGTTTTAACTCTTTATAGGCAAGACATTTATTCCTACAAAAATCCTAGCAGATGAGGAACTACTGATACCTCCATTTTACAGAGGAGGACTGTGAGCCCTGAGAAGTCAGATACCATGTTCAAGGTCATACAGCTATGAAGCAGAGGGGACAGAATTTGAACCCAATCTAATTCCAGGGCGCATGACAATGAACTGTCAAGTAGGCAACGAGGTACTCAAATAAGCTCAGCAAAGAGAGTGGACAAAATTCTTACATTTCCTTGAAAAAAAATTGCAAAGTTTCCCCCCAGTAATTTCGGAAGGGGATGACATTCAGTATAAGGCTTTCTTTCCATTTTGGGGCTTCAGAATATCCAAATCGACTCCTAATCTTTAAAATTTGTACATTTTCACACTAGGAAAGATAGTTAGAGAAGGAAACATTCTTTTCCCAAGTGACATTCAGGGTTTAAATATCCTTTGCAACAGTTTTGTTTTGAAAGATTTCAGTGGTTACATATGAACCAGCCAGATGTCAGCGATGAGTCTACCACATACAATATTCCCTGGAGACTAAAAGTAGTCCTTGCTGATAGAGCATTTGGAAATACCACACAAACACCATCGGACCTGTCGCATCCCTAAGTATCTGTGTCAATGCATCTGAAACAACAGATGTCCTAGGCTCTTGCTGTCCCTGTTGAATAACAAAATCACTTGTGGGGAGCTGCGGTTCCCCTCACTTTTTCACAACAGTTTCCGGAAGGATCGATGAGTTTTCCTCCTTACTTCAACTTCCAAAAGGAGCATTAGACACTGTGAGGGTTCTGGAATCCATCTCTGGCTCCCGGCAGGTTTCTGCAGGTGTTTGCCCTTGGAAGCTGTCAAGAGTTGGTCCAAATCAGGGCAATGCTCAGACAGAAGGCAATTAACTGGCATACCTTTCTGGGACACAGATATGTAGGTGGGATCTGCACTCAAAAATCACTCAATGATGGGGACCGCAGAAAAGACTATGTCTGAGCAGAGCAGGCAGAAGAACAGTTTTCTAGAAAATGCACAGCAAATGATAAGAATTGACACATACACGATGGGGGTCCAGAGAGAGACCCAGGGTTGCATTTTGAATTCCCTCAAGGGAAGAGAGGAGACATTTCCAGAAGCCAGATCCTACAAGGCAAGGGAAAATGACATTCCATATAAATGAACATGGAACTGTGGCTTGAATTGCAAGCTTAGTCATCGTGCTAATGACATTCAATACCTTATGTCTACAAGCGCTTTGCAATTTCCACAGCTTCACTAAAGGCATTATGTCATGTGACCGATTAGGAACTTGGGACTAGAAAGTGGAACCAGGTCTTGAACCCAGAAAAGAGAAAAGAAGGAAAAGGGAACAAAATGAAAGGTGATTTCAAGTCCTCCTCCCTGAAACTAAAGGCGTGGGAAAGGAGAAGGGTAAACAGCTTAAAGTAAAAAGAACCCCCAAGCCTGACGTGAGATAAGACACCATGAAGACAAATGCAGACACAAACTCCATCTTCCACAACACCTTGCAATGTTCAGAAGAAGCATTAGACGGTAGGCAGAAGACCCACATTCTAGACTTGGCTCAATCAGTAGGCAACTGGGTACCTTTGGGCATGTCATTTACCACCAGGAGCCCATGTTTCCTTACCTGCAAAACAGAGTATATGGGATCTGCCTTCTGCCGTATACTCAAATGCATGTATGGTATTGCTTGGCATTTAGGAAGCATGCAAAAATGTTAGCTTAAAATGACATCAGATTCCTCTTAGTCAATCACCTATGAATGTTTCTCCTCACAACACATTCATGTCTAAGACCTCCAGGAGTTAGATACTTGTTCCCACTCTACAGGTAAGGAAAACTAAAACTGATTGCTCAGTTTGTGGACCTGCCATTAGAGAATAGGTCTTTGAACTTCTGATCCCTGAATCTTTTCCTTGGGGAAAATAAAAAACAATGTGTCCCACGTCACACAGCTAGAAAGGAGGTGAGAGACACCATCGTGCTTTCAGTACCCATTTAAACTAAACATGGCTGGCTTTCTTCTTCACCCTCTATCCACTGTTGATGACAAGTGACTATTATTCATTTTCAAATAAATATCTAAACAGAGTTCTGCCAATAGGGGAAGATACATTTTTCAGTCAGAGCACTGTAAAATCACTACCCACTCTGCCTTTCGGGTAAAAACAGAAGTTCGATTACACTGTGATCTGGAAATCCATTTCAGTCTCGGTTCATGAGCATTTGACTAGGCAGGGCCCACTGTTCCTTTAAGACGGTATAACTAACTCAACTTAGTGACCATAGTTGAGAGGTGGGACCAGGGAAAACAGCAATTCAGAAAGCATTTCTTCTCCTTTCACTGATAGAAAATTGCTACATATAATCACATAGCCAGAGGGCAGAGCTTAGTAAACTAAGCCTCAGGTTTGCTACGCCTAGGCTGCTTGAAGCATGAGGTTCAAATCCCAGGGGAGTCTATATGACTCTTCATCTCCTTGAGTTTGATCAATTACATTTCATAGATTTTTATTATCTGAGAGACTCCAATAAGGCTTTATAACCCGAATCTGGCTTATCTTAGGGAGACTCTAAATACCTTGTACTTTTTATTTATCTAAGTATTGAATTTCAGGCTTACTCTCTCTTAACACCTTCCCAGCACTTAGGAAATTATGTGAAAACTTTTAATGAAGATGAGAAATATTTTAGTGGAGTCATGAGCTATGTTATTTATATAAGTGATCTGCCAATACTGGTGAAGGAATGCATGCAGAAGAAATCCAGTCGGAAAAACAAAGGCAAATTCAACCTATGAAGTGAGAGTGACCACCATTTAGTGAATGACCGCCATGTGATTGGCACTTAACGTGAATTATCTCATTCAGTCCTCATGGCTCCCCTACAAGGTAGGTTATTTTATTTTATTTTTTTTTAAGGTAGGTTATTTTGATACACAGTTGACAGAGAATTCTCAGTGCCCTATCCAAAGTCTCATGAGCTGAAACAGGAGAGCTGGGATTTAAACACAGGTGTGTCTGATCCCAAGTCCGTGAAGTTGCATTTATCTAGCCTGCCCTATAATCCCTGTATGCCTCATTAGAAAATAAGAATGACATGTGTGGAAGGCACTAAAAATGGAGTTGAAAAGTGAAAGCCCACATCGGGAAGGCAGCAGGACCCAGGGGCTCAAGAAGAAAACTTGGGTCAAACTGTCCTAATTTTATATCAAGATTGTCCTTAAAGAGCTGGCGATGGATCTTCCCACTCATGCTGGGCCTCTTCCACATGGTGAGTAGGCAGGCTTATAGGCACGGTCTCCAGAAGAGCCCAGCGTGAGTGGGTGCCAGGATTTAATACCCTTTAAAAATGTCACAGGCAAAGTTCTTCCACTTCGTGGAAGGACACCATGCTGAGATGCATGGCCTGGGGTGCTGGGACCCAGAAGTCATATCCCCATCTGCTGGTTGGCAGAAGTCCGTTGTCTTCTTCTTTGTCCAACCATCTCCCTAGGTTCCTATATTCTTTGCCATTAAAGGAACTCTCCATCCTCTGTTCACAGCTTTCCATCACATGATCATCCTGCTGGGATGTAGCACAGACTGAATTGGGAGAAAGTCACAGACCAAATCAGCTCTGCTCCCATGTTTTCCAGTGAGGGGGACTCTACTGGTGCCATTCACTGATACCATATATTTGGGGACAGAAACAGGTCAAAAATCAGGAGTAGGAGAGGGAATAATCATATCAGTTGGAGACATGTTGAGTTTGAATTGCCTGAGTAGCATGAAGGTGAAGAAAGTATCTAGGAACACCCAGGAGGAAATGCAGGGTAGAAATTTGGATATGTGGGTCTGAAGTACATGGGAAGTTCAGAACTGGAGACCTAGACCAGGACTCATCCATATGTAGGAGATACTTAAAACCACAGAGAGGACGAGCTCACCAAGGAGAGAACATTTAGAAAGAAGAGTAGAGGGTCCAAGTAGAATGCTAGGAAATGCAAAAAAGAGAGAGAGACAGAGAGAGAGAGAGAACTAAGAGGATAGTCCTAGAGACTCAGATAACCAGGAAAGAACAGTAATGGGGGGAGTCAAGTTTGAGGGGCAGCATTTCCCAAAGGGTATTCCTGGTATTATACCAAGATGAGTTTTTCAGATTAACACTGGCTTGCTAATTTTCAGTGGGAGTCTTTAAAGAAGATAATAGTATGTAGAGCTTCCTAAAATTATTTGACCATGGAACTCTTCATTTTACATAAAACCTATTCATATTCCCCAAAACTAATGTTCCTTGGGGCATACTTTGAGGAAACCTGGAGTAAGTTTCCCCAAACAAGAAATTGCCTGTGATATCAGTACCACAGAGAGATCCAATATATGAGGACTCAATAAAGGCTACATTTTAGCAAGTAGCAAGTCACTGATTACCTTTATCAGAGCAATTTTAGTGGAGCAGTAAGGACAGGGGCAGGGCAAGGATTAACTAATAAATAAGATGTGAGGATGTAAAAACAGTGCATGTTGATGACTCTTTCAAGAGACTTGGGTTTGAAAGGAAAGACACATAGAATAGCAATGTAGCATCAATAGGACATTTCAGGATGAGAGAGCTTTGTACAAATTTATAGGCTGAAAGGAAACAAAACCAGAGAGAAAGAGAAGCCAAAAATACATGGGATGTGAGAATGAGGTAAAAGGGATGAGCTGGAGCATGGGACTGAAGATCTGGAAAGGAACCAGACGTAAGATGGAATATGGGAAGGGTTCACATAAAGTAACCATCTCAGGGAAGACTGAGGAGGAAGGGCTCAGTACTAACTGGGAGAGCAAAGACTGGGCAAGACTCCTTACAAGAGGTAGCCTTTGACTTGGGGCTGGAAGGAGCAGGCGAGGAGCAGAGAAGAGAGGCAGCAGGAAATGAAAGCCATTCCAAGGAGCCAGAATAAAAGGTGTGGAGGTGCTAAAGGACAGAGTGTGCCCAAGGAAGGTCATTTGGGATTGGAATTCTAGCACTCCTCGTTTTCAGCTAATTCTCTTCTCATTGGATGTCAGTGGTTCCATGTAATGGGATGTCTAATTGACTACAGGATCCTTAATGACTACCTGCTCCGTCCATCTGTTCACCTGTAATTTGGGGCCCATTTTATTATTTGATTCCAGAGCTCTAAAGTCACATACCTCAAATGTTCTATTAAAAAGAAAAGGAGAGTGAAGAAACACACAGTTGACTTTCGGTGGACTGAAAAGTGTAAGTAGACAAAACCAACCAAAATCTCGTGAGTGGAAAAACTGCATGTGGTTCATTTTGCTAATCTGGAACTAAGAGTTGAGTCAAATGACTGATGCAAAAACAGAATCTGGGGGACTTCCCTGGTGGCACAGTGGTTAAGAATCTGCCTGCCAATGCGGGGGATGCGGGTTCTAGCCCTGGTCTGGAAAGATCCCACCTGCCGCGGAGCAACTAAGCCCGTGCGCCACAACTACTGAGCCTGCGCTCTGGAGCCTGCGAACCACAACTACTGAGCACATGTGTCACAACTACTGAAGCCCGCACTCCTAGAGCCCGTGCTCCACAAAAAGAGAAGCTACCACAATGAGAAGCCCCCACACCACAACGAAGAGTAGCCCCCACTTGTCGCAACTAGAGAAAGCCCGCACATAGCAATGAAGATGCAACGCAGCCATAAATAAATAAATTTATTGGGAAAAAAAAAACAGAATCTGGAATGAGAAGTGTGTCATAGACCTGAACAAGATTATAGTTTCCATCTTCTTGGAATGACATCTTTTTCTAGATAAGAAAGTGGGCGTGTTCTTGGTGATTACTGTCTACCATGTAAAAGTATGAAATAATCAGCATTTGGGGTCATAGTCTGAAAAACAATTACGTATTTTAAGAGGTTTTCTTTTCTGTGCAGTTCGAACCAAGAACTCGCTAGCTATCTCCTGTTTTTAGAGAAGGCATGGATACCAGGGTTTGGATGTATTCAGAAGACATTTCGGCAAAACATTTTTGTTCTAAGCAGATGGCATAAACAGAAACTTCTCAGCTCTTTTCCTCTAAACATTACATTTCAATTCTTTAGCTAAAGTCATATTAAAAATAATAACAGAAATAGAAATTATTCTGTTCTAGAGATGTTGCTTTAATCAGAAGGTTGCCCCACTCAGTTGCCTGATGAAATCTCATTGTTAATCTGTGTCAGCAGCTGAGGAAAGTTGTTCCCGGCCCCAAACATGTATTTAAATATCTAGCTATTTATTTATTTATTTTTGGCTGCATTGGGTCTTAGTTGCAGCACACGGGATCTTTCATTGCGGCGCGTGGGCTCTTTGTTGCAGTGTGTGGGCTCCTCTCTAGTTGTGGCGCACAGGCTCATCAGTTGCAGCACAAGGGCTCTCTATTGTGGTGCGGACTTAGTTGCCCCGCAGCACGTGGGATCTTAGTTCCCAGATGGAGTATCGAACCTGCGTCCCCTGCATTGCAAGATGGATTCTTAACCACTGGACCACCAGGGAAGTCCCCAAACAAGTATTTAAATGACAATTATTAGGCGACAAATTGGTAACCCATGACACGAACATTAGCCAACACCCTATTGAAAACAGGACCATTAAATGTATATATCTTTCATTGCCACAATTAAGCTCATCTAAGGATAAATGTCTCCAGTTATGTGGGAAAAGCTTATATAAACAGACCTCAAGTAACTACACATTACTTCAGATGTATAACTGTAGGAAATGCATCTCTGTTTGATATGTATTCTGAAGCACAGAACTAGAGCCCATTCCTTCCTTTTTGTACAAAGTGAAGGAAAGAACGTGCCTATAAGCATGTGTGTGCACGTGTGTATACGTGTGTGAGAGAGACAGACACAGCATGAAATACTGCATGTGTTTTTGTGTGTGTAGCAAAATAGGAATGTTTGTAGTTTGTTCATTATTATTACGTAAACCAAGAGTATAGACTGGTTGATCTACAGGCCATCATTTGCTCATCTTAACGGCTAAATCTCCATTTCACATAAAATAATGCACCTTCCTGAAACACCGGAAGCCCCTCCGAGTCACAGTTCTTAGAAACACCTCACTGCTTCTGTTCCCTTGAATGCCCACCCCTAGCCTACAACTTACTGGAATTCACTTCATGCCTTTTGGGGTTCACCCGAGTCCCACATTTTGAAGCTGTCCCTGAATCCATCTGTCATCATAATCATAATCTTAGCTGTTCTTCCTCTCAGAGAAACCAAGCTTTTTGTCCATCTCCTTTGCGTATTACTAGAGCTGGCTAATGTGTTTTCACTCTGAACAAGAAAAAAAAAAGTCTTTTACTCTTAGAATCATTATCTTGCTATTAATTCGAACTCCAGTCATTAGAACTGTATCTCCTTAACCATACAATTAGCAACTTCATCAGTAACCACAAGGGTCTGACTTTTAGTCTATGTATTCTTTACCAAGAAAAGTAATATTGAACAGTAAGCAACTGCCCCACTCTGATGCCGGAATGGTTTTTAATCACTTTTTAAGCAAAATCCATGGATAGGTTGTCATTTTGTGACACATTATTTTCAGCCTAAAAGAACAGGGAGCGAAGTGCGCTACAGTTAGAATACAATGCGGCTGCACCACCACGGGAAGCTTTGCCTTAGTTAAGCTTTGCAAAAGTCATCTAAAAAGAAATCATGCTCTCTCTGCACCCACACCTCTCACAAACAGCATCAAAAATACAATACCCATGGGGATATACGTATGCATATAGCTGACTCACTTTGTTATACGGCAGAAACTAACACAACATTGTAAAGCAGTTATACTTCAATAAAGATGTTATAAAAATAAATAAATAATAAATAAAAGACAAAAAAAATACGATACCCGTCGGGTTTTAAAAATAGTGGCTCCTTATTTCTCCAATTCGACATCAGAGGACACAGAAAGCAAACTATTTACATAATTTTAAATACAGCATGATACGTGTATATTTAACGTTGGGAACATTGCTAGGTGGCAGCTGGTATTCTAAACATCATCATGCATTCCACCCAGTGGAATGGAACACAGATTATTTATAAAATGAAAAATTAGGTGCTCCAAATTTAAAGGCCAAGATTTTTTTTCTAGGTCAAAAGAATGAAAATTTTAGCAATCAAAAAAAGAATGCATTGCAATTCTTAACTATGAAGCAGCAATTATTCAGTTGGTGCTTTTTCCAGCCCTCCCCGCCCCACCCCCCGCCGCCACCCCTCCAGCTGCCAGCTCTATGGCATTTTATTGCCCTTTCATTAAGCACTGAGAGAAAAATGAGGCCAAGGCAGATCATTTTGCTCCTGTTACCAGCTCTTAAGACCAGTCCAGAGGGACAGACAGGCTGAAGCTGTAGGCTTCAAGTAAAAGTTTCAGACCATGGCAGATTTTAATGGTCTCTACTCTCTACTTTCGAAGTACTGAAGATAATGAAGCATTTTTCTTTTCTTTCCTTTCCTTTTTTTTTGGGAGGGGGGCTTAAATAACCAATATAACACCATTTCCATCGCAAAGCACCATTTTAATTGACCCTGGACGCTCTATTGGTTTATGTGGAGGAAACCCACCTGGCAGAACGCCCAGGACAGGGGCCACACGTGACCATGGGTCTCCAGCCGCCAGGCTCTGAAATCCATCAGCACGTGTGCTCCAGATCACGTGTCCCACTGACTGCTCCCAGTCACGGACTGAGCACAGGAGGGATGTTAAGGCAGGTCTGTTCCTGGGAGACACGGGACGGCTCTGGAGGTCAGGTTCACTTAAGGACTCCCCAGCGTTTCCACTTAGGTCTGGGACGCCTCCACCAACCTTGCCTCCCCTCCGGGTCAGACATGCATTGCAGTTTAGCCACTCTCTCAGCCTTTTCTGGCTCCGTCCCATTTTCTCCTAGTGAAATCCTGGCACGTTTATTTCCCTCTTGGTGCCTCCTTCTCAAAGTAGCCCGACTCTCCTACCGTCTATACTTCTATGCAAAATCAGGTGTAAGAAAGTATGAATTGGTCATCAATGAAATCCATTCAGACATTACACTGTGTGTGTGTGTGTGTGTGTGTGTGTGTTTACTCGGGAATTCCCTGGTTCACAAATGGCCAATTGGAATATCTGTTCCGCTTCACCCCAAACAATGCCAGTCAGGTGGCTAGAGGAAATACGCTTTCTTTCTGATTTGCCAGTAATGATGACTTTCTTCTGCTCCTTTCCATTACCTCCCAGATAACAGAGAACCCGCTGTCCCCTGGGGTCCCACGCAGGTTTTGAGGCGATTCACGCAGTGATACGGGGCTACATGACTGATGGTAACTCACGGACGCACTATCTGGGCCTCTGGTTACCTGGTCCTGTCTTCTGCCCACTTCCTCAATTCCCTAATCCCAGACTTTTTGCTTTCTTTATGTAGAACACCTGCCCAGTTCCAGGTGATGTGGGTTTTCCCCTGCAATGTCCGTGAATAGGTGTCCCCCCAAACATCTTTATCAGCTGTACATCCTTTGTAAATCTGAATAAGAAAAGGGAAAGGGAAGCATTGGGGGTAGAGCAGGAAGCCTACAGGAGAAGGGGAGAGAGGGGGCAGAGCTATAGAGGAAGGTGCTGAAATATCTAAGCAGACCTGTCCACTGCTGAACCTCCAGAAGCAAAGATAGGGATTATGAAAAAAAGGCCGGGAAGTATCCTCAGTGGTTTATACCACAGATGGACGTGGAGCTCTCCCTGGACTCTTCAGCCCCACTGTGCTGTGCTCATTGACCCAGCTGGGGAAGAAAGGCACCATCAGTCCCCCGTGTTCCTGCAACAATCACTGTTTGGCTGACAAAAGGAGGAGGGCAAATGGAATCTGTGAGTGCCTGCAGCAGAGGTGGGGATATACCCATAATGCTGTGCATAGTGGCCATCACCTGGATGGGCCAAAGAAAACTCAACATGTCCAACATGGAATGTCCACCTCCTTCCTCGCTCTTCTATCCGGGTACCCTATTCAGTTGGTGGCAATAGAAAGCTGTACATCCTAAACCTGTCCCTTTAGAAATCCAGGATTAGGACCCGTGGTACTCTTACAACTATCTTTGGGTGAATTATGAGTTAGACATTTGTTACCATTGCTTCTCACAATTCTTCTATGGTAGAATACATTCTGAGTTCCAAACAACAGACTCCAAATAAACTGTGGAATATGATCCACTCATAAGTTGGGTAATAGCTGTGCTAATGATGTGGGATACATCCTCATTTAGAAAATTATCATTACCATTAATCAGTTAGAGTTATTCATTCATAGCCTGATATATTGGGAGCTCAGCTTGACTTCTTTTAGGTCTTTTAACTTATGGGTTTAGCAGTGAGTTCCTTGACTACATTTGTTTCTATGAATAATGTTGCTTTGTGCTCTTAAATCCCAATTAGACATTGGTAGAGATCTTAAATATCATCAAATACAATTTGGAGGAGACTAAACGTGAATCTAGTGCAACGATCCTCAAAGTGTGGTCTCAGGACCTGTAGCATCAGCATCATCTAGGAATGATTAGAAATGCAAATTATCAGCCTGACTCCATGCCTCCTAAATCAGAATCTCCGGAAGGGGGCCCAGAATTGTGTTTTAACAAGCCCTCCAGGTGATTCTGATCCATGTTCAAGTTTGGAAACCACTGATCTTCTCTATCTACTATCTTTAGGCTGGGATTATATCAATCATGGGTCAATTATACTGTTTTAAGTGTCCTGTAGGTAACAATCCCCGTGGAGAGTACAAAAATAGCTCCAAGAATGAGTCTTGTCTTTTAAGAGTTTTCAGTCAGGTAGGGGAAATTTACAAACATGAAATTAACAGAAAACTAATAGTACAATAAATAATCAAATGTGTGCAAATCAAATGGTACAAAAGGCTATCAAGACAGGGGGACCGGAAATTAACACAACATTGTAAATAAACTATACTTCAATAAAATAAATTAAAAAACAAACAGACTTGTGGTTGCCAAGGGGGAGGTGGGGTGGGAGAGGGACTGACTGGGAGTTTGGGATTAGCAGATGCAAACTAGTGTATACAGAATGGATGAACGACGAGGTCCTACTGTATATAGCACAGGGAACTATATTCAATATCCTGTAATAAACCATAATGGAAAAGAATATGAAAAAGAGTGTGTATATATTATATGTATAACTGAATCACTGCTGTACAGCAGAAATTAACACAACATTGTAAATCAACTATACTTCAATAAAATAAATCTAAACAAAGAGAGGGGGACCATATTTATTGTACTTTATTTTGGATATGATTCAGTATTTGCCTTATGAATATATAATTAATATTGATGGAAAGGTGGACTGTTCTTTGAGTAAAGAGAAAAAAGTAGTGAACGCCTTTTTTCCTCGACCCCAAGAATTGGGTTAGAGGCAAATTTAATCATGTCTCTAAACGTGCTTTGCTTTCATCATCAGAGATAATGATGACTCCACAGCCTTTCTCAGTAAACCACGCCAGCATCCTACCTCTGTGAAAGCTGAGAGTTTTTTCGTGCCCAGCTAAAAATCTTTCCTTATTGACCAGAAAGATAAAAAAGCTCTTCATAGCTAATTCACAATTGACACCGCGAGATAGTGGGACGGCAAAGTATTCTGCAAAGTCTGAAATGTTATTCGAAAGGCAGACATCTGTTATTATTGTAATTATTGTTATTGTTTGATGTAAAGAGCTGCATCAGCTTCTGCATGAGAGGCTTAATGGTTTTGTTGATTCTCAAATGACAATATGAGAAGGGAAGGTTCACATTCAGTTTAAAATTTTAAAAAATCTATTTTCTTATTCCTTCTGTAGACGTGTCTGAAAATGTACAACAGACAAATCAAAGCCCCAGGCTTTCTTTTGCTCTTCAGATATTTTTTTTAAGTCACTGAAATGACATAAAATCAAATCCCTTTGAAAGGTGGATGGCCTCACATATAATGCTAGAGACCTGATCCTAAAACTGAAAAAGGAATAATTTTCTCACTTTTGTTGATCATTAATTCTTATAAGTTACAAAAGTACCATTTAGTAAATTACCTTTTCCAGGGCACCAAATGACATCATAAAGGTCTGAAATGTTAAATCACCTTCAAAAAGTGGTCACTTTGCCCCCAATCACTGATAACATCAGTCCAAATAGCTTCAATTTCTTTAGTGCTAGAGTCTGATAAACATAAATTACTTTTATAGACATTATTAAATTCACCCTTATATCCATAGTTAGGGTGGGGGAAGAGAAGCCCCAAAGAAAGATTTTAGAATTTCCCTAGTAAGGTAAAGGAATGTTCCAGTTTTCAAACTTTTTAATTATATACTTGTCCAATAACTGCCAAGTCATATTATCCAAATGTTGCTATTTCTTTTTTATTGACTGTGCTTTAGGACGCTAAGGAAGATGTCTAGTCTAATATCCCCTTGATTCTAATTTATGCTTTCAGGCTGAGTGGGAGCATATGGTATTAGAGTTTAGATTTTGGTCTAGGAGAGAATCTTGCTGAATTTTTTTTGACAACTGTCAACATGGTGGGAAGTCAACAGCCTTGTTCATGAGGAGTCTGCAGGGGGTGGGTGTGCGTACTAGAACGGGAAAGGTTGAGAATTCGCTGCTGCATTGAGGTTGCGCTCACCGTGGTCAGGGTGACAACATCAGGAGGATAAACCCCTTTCTTCACCTTCAATGGGCACCTTTACCTCTTCATGCAAACTTCACTCTGACTTCAATTTAGCACTCTTACCCAAAAGTCATAACTTAAGCCCAGGTCACGAGCTACCTTATCATTTTGCAAAAAAACAGTGACTAAACGCTTTCCCAAGAGTAATTAATTCATCACTAAAAACACACATAGGACATAATGGACTTGTAATTAGGGATCCATACCTAGAGGAAACTATGCGGAGACCTCACTCACGCTGTCAGGCAAAAGCTCGCCAGGGTGGGCCCTTCTCCAATCCTTCACATCAGTTTCTCCAGTTTTCAGCTTCGTGGACTGCTTGTACGTACACGTCTGACAAATTTCAAGGAAAAGCTTTAACCCTCAATGGCAAGAAAATGTTAAAGACCCCATAAAGGGGACAGAGTAAAAGATGACAACTTCAAGTGTGGAAAAGAAAGGACACTGTTTTTCAGTGCAGACTAAAACAGAATTTACCTATTGGGAAGTTTCATCCACTTGACTGACAAAGATGGTGTTTCAAGTTTGATTTAGACGTGACACTTGGAACGCAGGGATCAGAAGGCCAGGCAACAGCGTGGAGCTGCCCTTGGCACGAGCCCAGGCTTTGCATGACCTCTGGAGGGCTTGGAAGAAGTAGTAAATGTTGTCTCCTCCTCTTCCCCTATCATCTCCCTCCTCCCTCCACCTCCTCATTTTCTAGTTGTTGAAAAAGAGACTTCCTGTCAAGGTATATTTTCTCTGCTACTTCAAGCACGGCAGCCTCTTTGGGCAGAATGATGGGCCTATCCTACAGCAATCAGTGGTTCTGAGAGCTCTTCAAAGCCTTGTGTGTGACAATAGAAAGAAGAGGCAGAGCGGGCCGGTGGGAGTGGTACCCAGCACCCCATCTTGTTTCTTCTGAAACCTCCATCATGTGGTTCCATGGGGCTTGTGGGTTAAGAATGGGGGAGAAGAAAGAGCCTTTTCTAATTTTAGATTAAATTTTTGTTTTTCATCCATATCTGTTTGAAAAACAAACGATCTGAGGGAGAAAAAAGAGAAAAAAGTATACGCAGGAAGGCAGTGAAACATTAACTTAAAAGGCCTAAGTTGAATAATGTGGAAAAAACTTCAAACATCTTTAAAAAAAACAAACAAAACCCCAAACTAAAACTAAATCTTTGGTGTTACTGGCACCATTGTTTAATAAGCCACATGAAGAAACTTACCTGGATGGGAATGTCACACATTCCTTCTTCAATACAGTAACATCCCCCAATATATTTTTAGTTTTTCTCTTCGAGAAGTCAATATCACAAACTATAAATATACAGTGTAATCTTCTGCCAATAAAATGAGGTCAGCTTTCCTTTGGGTCTCCTTTAAACCTGGAGATCATTATCTCCCTACTCCAAATCCCCTCAGCTACTTAAAGAACTTACCTCTTCTCTCTCTCTCTCTCTCTTTTTTTTTTAGGGAAAAGAACAGAGCCCTTTCAATTCCAAATTAACTCTCTGGCCTTCCTCAGGCCTTAAAAAATTGCTTGTAAGAAGGATCATTTTGGAATTCAAATTCCATTGAGCAGCTGCTCAAGAAATAGGTAGAGATGTTAGAGCAATGAAAGAGATTCCTTTAATCCCATTAGCCAAAGAGGATGCCAAACTTTCAGAAATTAGGAGCAGCTAGTTGTCTGGCCGAGGGCACAACTAGTTACAATACCTCCCTCTAAAACGTGCCTACTGTGCTTAAATCTATAAAGCTAATGCCCAATTAAAAAGAAAAAGGAGGCAGCTTCTAACTCATGCCTATTAGGTTCCCTATAAAAAATAACAATCACCTAACTCTGCCTTGAGCAAAACAACCAGCCACATGTAACAAGAAATCTCTGCTAGGAAATGGGATTGTGTCAAGCACTCAGTTTAATAGAGTATTACCAAAAATACTAGGTATGCATTACCAATTTGCAAGATACGGAACACAATAAAATACACTTAACACTAAAACAACACTGTTCAAGGTGTTTCAGAATATTTCATTGCCTCTAGGTCACCATTCTGAACCTCAATTTCCACTATGCCCAGTGAAGCATGGTTATATCAATTAATAGAGGTTTCCACCTGACACGATGTTCTAACAACTAGCTTTAACAATACAGGCATATCTTGGAGATATTGAGGGTTCGGTTCCAGACCACTGCAATAAAGCGAATACTGCAATAATGCGAGTCCCACGAATTTTTTGGTTTCCCAGGGCATGTAAAAGTTATGTTTACACTACAGTGGTCTATTAAGTGTATAATGGCATTATGTCTAAAAAAATGCACATACCTTAATTTTAAAATACTTTATTGCTAAAAAACACTAACCATCACCTGACAAGTTGCCACAAACCTTCGTTCTATAAAAGACTGCAGAATAAAGCGACGTGCAAAAAACAAGGTCTGCCTATATATTGTTTCTACTGGGTAGGTACTAAGCAAAACATGAATTCCAATCAGCTGGATTTTTTGCATTGCATGGTGGTCCATTGGTTCAATGCCTCAAGAGGTACTGGCTTCCACTGGTTTGAATGATAAAGGTTTGGGGAAAGAAGACTCAGACGTTACACATGGGGAGAAATGGAGAGAGAAGGACAAGTTCGTTCTTCCACCACTGTTCTTGCAGCCCTCTTACCAGAAAGCTTTCCAGTTGTAAAATTCTCATGTTTCCAGAGCCCCAGGATCCTCAAGGAGGAGCACGCCACCAGCTGAAAAGTCTGCTAAGAAGTTCAGTATCTGGCTATGAAATCCAACTGCAGTTTAAAGCCATCCTGAGTGGCTGGAGAGTTTTGGAGCCTGTAGCCGGAATCCTGACCAGCTTCATGAGCACACTGATGACCACTGCGCTGGAATAAAAGTGTGTTGATGCTAATCCTTTTTCAGTTTGGGTCACACAAGGTGACAGCTCCTGGTGCTAACTGAAAAGGAAAACGGTAATTCAGCGCTACAACAGTTTGCCCCTACCTCATGCTTTTTCATCCAGGAAACATTTTTTTACAGAGGAAAATAATCTAAGGTAACTTCCCCTGGGGTTTGGGGTCCTTCTATGTCTCTGAAAAGGCCAGACAATACCTATGTGATGACAGCACTTTCTGCAGATGGACCAGAAATACCCAAGGAGGAAAAATGTAATATTCGATCTTAGGAAGATGGTAGAACTGCCCTGAAATAACACATGCTGGAAATTCAAGGAGATTCCTATAATCCCAGCTTGGTTCTCCATGTTGGACAAACTACCTGCTTGGGCCTTATCTGTCTCCCTTTGTAAAATGCATGTAATAATTTTTTTTTTAACATCTGTTTTCTTCTGAGCAGAATTCAAAGTATTTTAAATGCCTGGTAAATATTTTTGGAAGGTGAACACAGACTCCCAACTCCGATGAAAAGTACCATGTCGTATAGAAACTAGTGGGCCATGATGAAATGGATGACTTGGATGACTGATATACAAAAGGTCATAGTTGTGAAGTCCATCTGTCTTAGGCAGCTTGGGCTGCTATTACAAAGATACCATAGACTGAGTGGCTTAAGCAAGCATTTATTTCTCACAGTTCTGGAGGCTGGGAGTCTGAGATCAGGGTGCCCATGGGGCCCGGTTCATGGTGAGGGCCCTCTTCCTGGTTTGCAGAGGGCTGTCTTCCTACTGTGTCCTCACACGGCTGAGCGAGATCCTCTCTCTCCGGTCTCTTCTTATAAGGGCACTAATCTCATTCATGAGGGCTCCACCCTCATGACCTAATCTCTTCCCAAAGGCCCTACCTCCATGTACTATCACATTGGGGGTTAGGGCTTCAACATACAAATTTTGGAGGGGAACACAAGCATTCAGTCCAGGGCAATATTAAACTGGACTTGGGACTTCTTGGTACTGGAAAGATGTGTTGGCTTAGTCTTTGGTAGGCCAACCAAGCACAGTACATACATACACAGTGGTGATACCGTGGCCCTCTTCTTTGTTTGTCTTCTAACAGATTTGAAAGGCAGCGCAGTGAAATGACTCTTCAAAATGGCGGGCAGGGCAGTTCCGAAACAGAGGCTCTCTCACCCAGTTTTGCCAGGATGGTCCACGTTCCACGTGCTTGCTCCAGAGAGCCTCGGGTTAGGGTGTAAAATATCTCAGGCAGATGGCGGGGTTTCTCACTTCTGTCACCCTGCCTCCACTGTCTGTTCTATTTTCCCCCTTTAAAATGTGGTTCCTTCTAGAAGCAGATGAACTGGTACGCACGGCACTTCTGAGGATAAATCCCTGAGAATTCAGCTGCAAAGCCCAAGAGAAGCACTATCTCTGGGAAGAAGCCAAGCACAGATTTCAGTGAAACATTTCCCTCATGCTTGAACAAGTTTTCCTTTCTTGCTGAACTGGTTCAATTCCCTCTATACACCCTCTTCTCTAGACAGATGGACAAAGAGACAGACACATGCTTCTTTTGGTCTACACATTTCTTTGATGAAGGAGAGCTTTCAGCCAGGCTCAATTACTGACTCCTAAAGAATCATTCACATTTCATCTGTCTACTTCATTCCAGCCTACCGAACACTTCATAAACATTCCTGAAGTCCTAACACTCCTCTGAAACAGAAAACCAAAACAGCAACACTAACAATACAGTGGGCCCTCCAACTGTATCCTCTGTATTCTCAGGTTCCTCATCTGCAGATCTGACCAAACATGGATGGAAAATACTAGGAAAAAGAAATTTCCAGAACATTCCATAAAATAAAACTTGAATTTGTCACACGCTAGCAATTATTTACATAGCATTTACATTGTATTAGGTATTATACGCAACCTAGAGATGATCTAAAGTATACAGGAGGGTTGCATAGGTTATACGCAAATACGTTTTCTATAAGGAACTTGAGCATCTGTGGATTTTGGTACCCGCAAGGGGTGGGCGGCAGTCCTGGAACCAGTCCCCCAAGGACACTGAGGGAGGACTGTGATGAAATGATTTTCTTCTGAACAATCTGAAGTGCTTCTAGTGTTTATTAGCTTCATGTAACATCACCCCAGCGTGGTGTGACGAACATGATTCCATTGAGAAACATGTGGAAGGCTAAAGGATAATGCAGTCCATTTGGGAGTAAAGAGCTTATTTTTGTCTGCTCTGGACCTCCAAACCAGTTTCTATTCACCAGCTCTTTTGCTGAATCATATTTAGAATAGTGAAAAGCTGGACAACTCAGGCAATCATCAGTCATTTTACTGAGGCAGGGAGAGCAGAAATCATCACGTAAAGTATTCCTCAGGTAAGAGGTCACTCACTGACTTTGACCTGTGATCTGTCTCGTTCCTTTCTGGTAAGAGACACACACAACAAGGACTATTCTACAATCCACTAGTCCTGAGCAGTTGTTGAAAGCACGACCTGGTTAATTCCAGTGGGTTTCTTCTGGCTTTAGCTCACATCGCTGCACAGGTGAATAATCCATCCTTTTACATTCAAACAAAAGGCATTCTGGGATATTTCAGTGAGTGAGTGAGTCCCTGAGGATACATACACTCAAAAAGAATGCTAATTCTATCCCAGCGCTAATGTACCATCACTAGTAGTACCCTTCTTTCAATAAATTAACCAGGACCTTAGATCATAGCAAATACATAATAAACCAGTTTGAGTGAATGGGTGGAAAAATTGGTTAAATGATAAAGAGACCAAGAATTATCATACGGGGAGAAGTCAAAAACTCCAGAGTACTGAAGCAAGGGGAGGATTCGGGGGGGAAGGTAGCTGCTTTTAAATGTTTTGGGAGCTGCCCTGTGGAGGGCTCTGCACTTGATCCTGAGTACTCAGAGAACAGAGCTGGGGCTGGTCGTCGAGATATAAGGAAGCAGTTTGTCTCATTATAAGAGGATCTGAGGTGTAAGAGGCATCTAGTACGTGTGGGCCACTCTGGTGAGCGCGTTCACAATGGTGGTTCACTGAACCACCTGCCTCGCAGTCCTGTCCAGTAGGTATTATTTAACACTGTGGTACAGAAGTTTAACAACCAAGGTTCAGAGAGATTAAGACACTGGCTTCCAGTCGCACTGCGTAGAAGAGGCAGAAGTAGGATATGATCCAAGTGTGGGCTACTCCCAAGGTTGTGTCCATTTGACGGCCACCATCCGGGGTTGGGGGGGAACTGCTAAAAAGGGAGAGAAATACAAGTAAAAAGAGCACCTGAACCATTTTCTGCTCATGACAGGAAACCATTTTCTCCAGAAAGAATTTTAAACCCTAAAACTTTGATGGCAGGCTTCTCTTGAAGAAATAGAGTGGAAAGACCATAAGCTTTCATTCTTCTTTCTTTCACTTTTTATTAAGGGCAGTTTTGTGGCAGCAATAAAGTAAAATAACTCAGTATTGATGTTTGGTAAGCTCCCCATCAAACACAGAGGGGAAAAAAAAAAGAAGAAGGATGTTGCTATAAAAATATCTGTAAACTGATTCATCCACAGAAGACAACTTTAAAAGCCAGGGCAAACGGATTATCAGTTGCCCTTTCTTCCCCATCTCTTTCTAACAAGTGTAATCTTTCCTAACTTAGGTCTGGGCAATTCCAAATGATGACGTGATTTGCTGTGATGGACACAGAAGGAAGCAAGGACTTTTGTTGAGCCTTTAAACTATCATGATTCTTTGCCTCTCTGACTTCCGGTTTCCTGAGGAGTAACAGGAAGGAAGCCCCGTGGCCCGGTTCACCTCAGCCCACACATACACCAGCACGGCCCATAACAATATCCCAATGTCTTGTCTTATGATGGCAATTACCGGATACGAGCACGGTGTGTGGCTGAGAATGGAGTGTAATGGATCAGAGTCCAGGAGCCAGACTTCTTGGCCTTAAATCTCAGCCCCCACCCCATCACTAGCCCTGTGACCAGGGCAGGTTATTTAACCTCTTGCTCTAAGCCTGAGCTTCCGTATCTGTGAAATGGGGAAACTGACAGTACCTACTTCCTATGGTCATCTGGGGATGAAATGAGTGAATGTGGGCAGTGGTTCTGAAGCTCCGTGTTATCAGGCTCATCCGAGGAGCTGTGAAAAGCCCACGTATAAAGGCTCCATTCCAGAGGGTTGGATCAATAGATTTAGGATGGGGCCTAGGAAGCTGCAGAGTCCGTGGGGGACCCTCACGCACAGCCAGAATTTCATCATTTCACGTGAAATGCAAAAGGCAAGGCATGCTTGCTCAGCCGGGCTGAGCGAGAAGCACACAAGCTGCAGGCCCAGACAGACTTAGGTTCAAACCCTGGCTCTGCAATTTCCTAGCCACGTGACCTTGAGCGAGTTACTGACCTTTACTGAGTCTCAGTTTTCTCATCTGTAAAATAGAGACAATACCATCTTTCTGAAACTGTTGCTCTGAGGTTTAAAGAGAATCTATGGAAGCTCCAGCAGATGATTGATAAATGATGCTTTAAAAAATGTAGACTTACCCTTACGGAGACTGCTCAAACCAGAAGGAAATATAATAGAAATGGGAGAAGGGGGAGAAGAATATTTGGAGCCTTTGGAACAGCAGTTAATCTTCTAAGAACTGAGAATGATGATTTATCTTTTTAAAACAATGAATACATCTGTTTTTTTCCCTTTTGAACAAAACATATTTATGTATTTTTGCTACATATTACTGCCTTTTTTTTTTAAAAAAAAAAAACAACTTAACAATATAACTTGGGGATTTTTCCAAATCAGCACATAAAGAATATCCTCATTTTTATTCTACAGAAACACAGTGTTCCACTGGATTGATGTCTCATAATTCAACCTGTTCCCCACCGAGGGGCATTTAGGTTGTTTTCTTGCATTTTCTTTTACAAACAATGCAGGAATGAGTAACTTAAATAAATCTCCTCACGCAAATGTAGCTGTAGGATAAATTCCTAGCAGTGGAACTGCTGGATCAGAAGGTTTGTACATTTGTCATTTTGTTAGAAATTGCCAGTACCAATTTATACTCTCACTGGCAATGGGAGAGAGCCTGTTTCTCATGCCCTCATCAACAAAACCTCCTGCCAAACTTTCTGATCTTGCCAATCTGATAATCAAAAAGTATTATCTCATTGTAGTTTAACTGGCATTTACCTTATGAGTAGAGTCAGACGTATTTTTATACATTTTAGGAAAATGTGAATACCCTTTTCTGGGAAATGATTATTCATATCCTTGCCTATTTCTCCATTGGTTTGTTGGACTTTGTCATTTTGATTTATAGCAGCTCTTTACATATTTGAGATAGCAGGCCTTGGT
This sequence comes from Tursiops truncatus, assembly GCF_011762595.2. Classification (NCBI taxonomy): domain Eukaryota; kingdom Metazoa; phylum Chordata; class Mammalia; order Artiodactyla; family Delphinidae; genus Tursiops; species Tursiops truncatus. The sequence goes on along the minus strand of NC_047035.1, from coordinate 155,538,741 downwards.
CTGTGATATGAATTGCAAATTTTTTTTTTTCTAGTTTGTCATTTATTTTTTGACTTTGCTTATTGCTGTTTTGGTCTGTTTTTGTCAGTTTGCCATGCAGAATTTTTTTTTTTCAGAGTTGAATTTATCTAACATTTCTTTGATAGTTTCTGGGTTTTGTATCATGGTTTTAAAAAGGCTTCCCCACACTGATGTTATCAAAGAATTCCCCCATGATTTCTTATGATATATTTATTATTTTATATTTTGCATTTAAATCTTGGATCCCTTTGAAATGTATCCCGGTGTAAGGTATGGATCTTTTTTTTTTTTTTTTCTTTGCGGTACACAGGCCTCTCACTGTTGTGGCCTCTCCCGTTGCGGAGCACAGGCTCCGGACGCGCAGGCTCAGTGGCCATGGCTCACGGGCCCAGCCGCTCCGCGGCACGTGGGATCTTCCCGGACCGGGGCACAAACCCGCGTCCCCTGCATCGGCAGGCGGACTGGCAACCACTGCGCCAACAGGGAAGCCCCTAACTCTTTTTTTAATTGGCTGAATTCTATTTCTAACATTGAGAGAACAATTTATAAGACATGATATGTAGGGTAAGAAAAAAACAGCCTTGAAGATTTCAAGCAAAGAGAAAATGAACAATTATTCTTGTTCGATAACTTCAACAGCTGACTTTCTTCCAGTTTTCCTGGTGTGAAAGTTCAATATTCTTCTCCTTCTTTTCAACAGTTGTCACTCACTCACTAAAAATATTAATCTTCACAGTGAATTGAGTTAAAAATTACAGATGGTAACAGTGGGTGAAAATCTCTGAAGATGCACGAGCCATGGGGTCATATTTTCCCCTCCTTTCAGAGGATTCTTCTTTGGGGGCATCACATCTCCTTTATCGCCAATGCTTTAAATGCCTCCATGCAATAACAGTATAATCATACAGGCTAATTAGTAAAGATTTTGTGTCTTGTTAATGATGTGTAATTGATTATGGCTGGAGGACAGAATGAGGCTAACCACTCATCTGTGATGAGCATTGCGTTTATCTTCCCACAATATGTAGGTGATGGCATTTTTATTACTGTTTTTCTATTACGTAGACAATCTAAACCCACTCGCCCAGCTGTTTTTCTCCAGCATCTTTTTTTACGACCACCAAACCTGAGCCCTTTAAAAATCTAAAGATCATTCTGATGCCTGATTACAGGAAGAATGAGCAAACTTAATTACACATGGACCAAATGGGGAACAAGCATCAGATCATCCCTTCTCCACTCTATCCTGGCTTAATTTTTTAAACTATACGTTTCTCCCATAAAGCCATGGGCCATAATTACGTTATATAATTGTCTGATTAAAACTAACTTTAAAGTAGCCACTTAAATAACTGTACTCCTTTTTTTTCTGGACCACCTCATACTCATTAATCGTTTATAAATAGAGGTAGCTAGATATAGATATATAGATACGTGTTCAAATATTTATGTAGAAAAAGGAACAGTATGCAGAGACTCCGGGACTCCTCTGTGAAGGCCTCTTCCCAGGGGCTCATGCCCTGCCACCTTTATCCCCCTGAGTCCAACTCCTATCTTTTCCTTCCCTCTGTCTTCTTTCTCTGTTAATGATTTCCTTCTCCACAAAGCTGTGTGCGATGGTAGCTCCTTCTTGGAGAGTGTACGGAAGCAAAATATGCCACACCTAAATGTCTCTTTGGCGTGTGGATTATTTCAAGCTGAAAACAGTCAAGGCTCAAAAGACTCAGGAAGAGCCTTCAACCTCCCCTCTAACCACCTAAAACCATGTAGACAGAGGACCTGGTCCAGGCATGGAGCATCACCATAGATCACTATAGTATGAACCAGGTGTGCAGACAGGGAAGGATCTAGCAAAGTCCGCTAAAATTCCACTCTGTGTCCCATGGTCTCTGCAGGGCCCAGCAAACATCTGTTTACCAAGCATTTGCTTTTCCATCTCTGTGTGATTTGCCTTCCTCCTGTCTGAAGTCCCAAGCCCCTACCCCCAACATCCTCTTTTGTCTTTAGCTGAAGATGATATTTAAGGTGAGGGTTTCAGCCATTTTGGTGACTGACTCAGTTTCCCTGGGTCTCTCCCAGGTATACCTGTTATTAAACTTTTGTTTGACTTTCTCCTGTTAATTTGTCTCATGTCAGTTTAATTTTCAGACCAGCCAGAAGAACCTAGAAGGGTAGAGGAAAATTTCTTCCTTCCCAACAGGGGTATTGGTCCAACACCTAATTTTTCAAAGGGACGGGAGTTTGGCTCTTTTCCAAGTTGGTCCCGAGCACACAGCTGTGATGAGAAAAGTACCTAATAGCTGCAGAACTTCAACGGGTGAGGATTAAAAGTTTGTCACGACACAGCTCTTCCCTCAGAACGTACAACCAAGACAGTAACTCTGGCATGGTAATTCCCTGTTGCTATCTCCTGACATTTGAATAGGTGCACAGACATTCTCCTTAGATGCCCGCAGAGCAGCTCTGGGGCCTCCACTCCCACGGCTGAGGGCAGCCACACTCCCTGCGTGACCACGATACCGCTCTGGCTTGGGGCCACCTGGCTCTATTTGCCCTCCGCTTTTGCTCCTTTCCTTGGACGATAGGGCTGAAGGCTTCCTGTGGCCGGTGGGACAACTCCAGAAGCCCAAAGCGCGGAACAGCAAGGGGAAGACTGTCACTGGAAGAAGCCCGTGGCATTTTGGAGACTGGCCCTAGATACCTCTTCATGCAGAATACCCTTCCTCTCTGGTGCTAGTCTGCTGGCTTGGCCACGGCTTTATCACATCTGGGCTGCTGGGAAAAGGTACGGGATTTTGGGGGGGGGGGTGATAGAATGGGAGATGATCTCTTTATCCACCCCCCCTTCTCTTTAGGTGACTGGAGTGTGACTGAAATGGAAAAGCGGGAGCTGCCTTCATTCCTCTTTGTCCAGGAGGTAAAATGAAAGGGCTGGTGTTGAGCAGGGGATCCGTTTCTAGCTGAGCTAGAAACACTGAACAGAAGGCATGGGACTGGAGAGGGCTGTGGTCTTCACCCCTCAAAGCTAGTGTCCTCGGAGGAATAAAACAGCGTGGAGCCGTGCTCACCCACCCAATCACCCCTCTCTTTAGCTGATGGCTATTCACTGAACAGAAACTTATTAACGTCAGGCTTGACTATTTCGAACTATGAGACAGGAGGCTGGTACTGAAGATGAGTTCCAGTCGGCTTGCTCTGATGGCTTTGGTAACTGGCTTTTATAGACACCAAGTATCTCACTAAACGGTAGATCAGGAAACAGAGAGGGTCGCCAATGGGACAAGACCTATGTTCACGAGTTACCATGATACTACTGCAAAAGTAACCACTGCAACGTACACACCCCACCAAGCTAAAACCTAACTACTCTCAAATTTGACTTACAAGGTGTTTTTCAAGGAAACTCTGCTTTTGTTTGGGACAGGCCTGGATGGTAGGACGCCATGTGTGACCTACCTTCATACGACACATTCAACAGTAGATATTTTAATACGTGCTGATAGCTGCTGCTGTTCTGTCTTACGGACTTTAAAAGAACTTTTATGTTTTGTACTTGTGCCCTGAGGCAATGTAATCACAAGAATTACGATTTTATACGCAACAACGATAAATAAATAAATGGTCTCCGATCCAAAAGAGGGGGGCAGCAGTAGAAAAATCACAGAAATAGTCACTCTTCATATCTCCCTCTGAGACCCCTGTAATTCTTCCATTCTTCCCCGAGCAGGGCAGCCCCTGGCAGCATCCTATTATTAAAGGAATCATACATCTACCCCTCCCCGCCCCCATAAAATGAAGAGAATATTAAAGACCATCCCCATCTCCTCTTGCAGCCGCTGCTGTTGAAGGGAACATCGCACGGTTCCTTTGGCCCTTTGTCCAGGCCGCTATCTGAAATCCTGACTAGTTTAAGGCACTCGCCCCACTGGCTCAGATCCAGTGTTTACTGAGACCCCAGACAGAACAGCCGGTCCTAAAGGGCTAAAGTCACCATTCTCCCACTTGTGACCTGTTCCCGCCTAGTAACAGGCAAATCCTGGCCCTTCCCAGCTCAAGTTTCCCTCCCTGCTCAAGAACACAAAAGCCAGGCAGAGGCACACAGCCTGCAAACCAATTAAGTGGCACAAGTGTGGCCAGAGACCCAACCCCCTCCTATAGCCGTGGGATGAACTCAGGGGTGAGGGCAGGGAGGCAATCAGAGAAGACCCTCAAGCAAGCCAGGGTCAGAAAGGGGACAAATGCTCTTTGGGCATTAAAAATAACTCAAAGGTCTGTCAACCTAAAGAATGTTTCTATTCTACAGACTAGGCAAGGGTTGTCAGCTAGAAACGGATCCTTGTAGCATGAACTGAGTCTGAGTTTCTATATGGGACTTAAACACACACACACACACACACACACACACACAACTGTCTGCAACTCTGAGGGAGGGCCCTCCTGCCATCCCCCCAATCACACTGTCCTGTCCTCCACTTTGTCCCCCAGCATCCCGCCTCTGTCCACACGGTGAAACAAGGCTTGGGAGAGACCCTGTGGAGTTGCAGCCTGCTTGGGAAGCTGTGTAGTCAACGTGACACAGGCAGGGTTTGGGGACTGGTAGGCTGTTGAAGAAAATGCAGGGGCTTTGGGAGTGGGACAGAGCTTAAAGGAGAGCGAGCGAGAACATGGGAGGAGGTGAAGCTGGAGAAGGCTGGACAGGGCAGGCTTCTAGAAGGAGGGGACACCCTGGGGGGACCCTCAAGTTCTGGGGGGGGCTTCTCATGCTGTCTTAGTCTGCTTGGGCTGTTGTAACCAAAAGCCACAGACGGGGTGGCTCACAAGCAATAGGAACTTGTATCTCACAGTTCCAGAGGCTGTAAGTCCAAGATCACGTTCTCATGAAGGGCCTCTCCCTGGCTCATAGCTGGCACCTTGTCCCTCTGTCCTCACGTGCTGGAGGGGGCCGGGTGCTCTCTGGAGCCTCTTTTATAAGAGCACTAACTAATCCTTCACGACTCGAGCAGCTCCCAAAGGCCCCACCTCCAAATACCGTCACCTTTGGGGGTTACGATTTCAATATATAAAGTTTGGGGGGGCTTCCCTGGTGGCACAGTGGTTGAGAGTCCACCTGCCGATGCAGGGGACGCGGGTTCGTGCCCCGGTCCGGGAGGATCCCACATGCCGTGGAGCGGCTGGGCCCGTGGGCCATGGCCGCTGAGCCTGCGCATCCGGAGCCTGTGCTCCGCAACGGGAGAGGCCACAACAGTGAGAGGCCCGCGTACTAAAAAAAAAAAAAAAAAAAAAATTGGGGGGACACAGGCATTCAGACCATACAGCACATGCCAAATACTTTTCAGCCTGGATTTCCTTCTCCTCCCCCAAGATTGCCCCCCCCCCCATTCTCTGAATAAATACCAGCTCCACCTACTACGTGTGCGCGTGTTCATTCTGGGGCACTCAGGTCAATGTAGTACCTGGGACACACAAAGGACGTGCTCCTTCTTTGCTCATCCATAAGCAGGCCCTGCATCTTTAAGATGAGTATAGAGGCAACTAAGGATATTTGCTGGAAGCCAGAGCCAGCCAGTGCCGGAGGCGGAAGTGAGTTTGAACAGGGGTTTGACCTCAGTAAGAAGGACCACGGAGAGTTTGCAAGAGTCCATGATTTAGAAGGGAAAACACGGATGGCCTCTGTGCAAGGGAGTTTGCTTGTCTTAGGGATGGTGGCAGGAAGAGATTGAAGGGCAGAAAGGAAACTGTAGAGTCTGGTACAGAGAATGAGGTTCTCCCACTGAAGACTTAGTAGCCGCACTTAGCCTTGGTTTCCCGAACATCCTCAAGGTCCTCTGAAAACAGCTATTTCAGTGGGAGGAAGCAAAGATCGGAGCCCACAATGTATAAGAAATTTGATAAAACAGAACATCAAGTTCTGTGCCAGCACAAGACAGCGTGAGGTCCTGGCAGCAGCCCCAAAGTCTAGGGACCTTCAAACCTTCCCTTCAAGGGCAAGGAGCTCCGGGCCCACTTCACAGAGCATCCTCCCCGAGGCTACTCCATTTCCTGCTTCTGCTCTGGATACATTTAAGGGCCAGATGTAAACGCCCAGAAGCTCACTTCCTGGTGGTGGAGAAGCTGAGAGCACACAGCCTTAGCTGGGGGGAAGGTCTGTTGCAGGCCTGCTCTAGAGCGTGGAATTATAGGACCAGGGGACCAAAGAAGGCACAGACAGACTATGCTCTGGAACTGGTTCCCAAAAGTGCTTTCTGTGTGTATTAACTGGCCCATTTTCTCTTTACACGGTCTGATGGGTCTAGCTTTCTGGTAAAAAGCAGAGGTCCAACCCCAGGTAGACTTGAGAGAAGTGGGCACTGCAGCAGCCAGAATCCTGGCTCCATACTGACTCCCGTCCCTCCTGAGCATCAGCCTGGTGCGAGCAGAATCAAGCCAGAGTCACGCATCTGGCTAATTTCCACTGCGTATCCCATGCGCCTTCACCTACAGCCCGGCGGAGGCTGGCCACAACGGGCCTCGTGCACCAGGCACTTAGACTGTGCAGTCAGTGGTCTTCTGTGCTGTGTTAAGGGGTGCGGAGGGCAGAGAAGAATAAGGAAAAGAGATGAGCTCTCTTCATGTGAAGTTCCTCCAGTTGGAGAGGAGGACTCCATGGACCCCACGTCCCATCACACATCAGCATCTAACGAAGAAGGCAGTCGGGAAAATGAACTATTGGGAGGCACCAGCGTCTCTGGCAAAGCGTTGTGTTTAGAAGGATTTTAGCTGAGCAAGAATCATTATCATCAGTTCCTTAACCAGGTACTGAACTGCCCCTCGGGGGTATGTTTGATGCTGCCTTTTGATGCGTGTCACTTTTGTGGCCCTTAGTGAATGACGCAGGACACAGTGTATACTCACGAAGGGAATCGTGGATCCAAAATCTACTTCTGCCCTGAATACGGGCCCATCCCACTGACCCTGGGGAACTGACCGAGCTCTGAGGGCTCCGTGGGTGTTGTCCAAGACGATCAGCAGCCTGTGCGGCCCCACGAATGGACAAGTGAATGGACAGGTCCACTGCTTCCCTGAGCCACTGGGAAGCACTGGGAACGGAGACATGGCGTTTGGGAAATTCATGGACCAGAAAGTCAAAGGGCCAGAACTTAAACCAAAGGGCCTTTTGCATCACACATAGAATCCTGTTCTGAGAAATGGGAGGCGGTCCAGTGACTAGAAGACCCCAGAGACGGAGCTGCATTGAGGCAGAGCTTCCTGGCAGAGGGCTGGAGATGCTCAGAAGGGCTGTGGCTTTTAGTCTGGCGAGTCTGAGGGGTGGAGTGGCATGATATGCATTTTATATTTAAAACGTCATTCTTGTTGCTGTGTTGGAAAGAGGCTAAGGAGTTCTGGGCTGGAAGCAGGGAAACCAGCTAGAGGATCGTTGAATTCCAACAACTCCAAAACTGACTCTACTGGTACTGAGCAGTGGGGGTCGGCAGGCGTCACTGTCCCACCAGAAGTCATTCTGAAGCCTGCCTGGACGTGGCCCCCGGGCTGCAGGGGCTGGAGAGGGCGGGGATCAATCCTGGTCACCAATGAGGAAATACGAGTTTCCGTTCTTGGCCGTCTTGTGCTCACAAAACATTAATGACTGACGTTCTTGCTGACCTGTGTCCAAGCCATCCCCGAATACCTCATCTCACTTACTTTCCCTCAGGGTTCTGTTTCATTGTCGTTTCTTCCACCGTCACTTCCATGGAGGCGACCCTGAGCTCGGTCCCTCCCGCCCACACCTCCCCAACTCCCAAGCATGCAACTTACAATCCCCCATGTCCTATCCCAGCAGACTCAACTGGGCAGCTCCCCTCCCACACCCACTCTTCCTCCTGACCCCCAGTTCTCCTGGTTCAGATTTTTAGTTGTAACTCAGTCTTCCTTTGTTTTTTGCTCTCCTCCACATAATTCTGATTCCTCTAAATTACGCCCCTGAGACATCTTTTCTTTGTAGTCCCACTGCCGCCACCTTTGTTCAGCTCCCTTCCTCTGAACAATTCTGGACAACAGCTCACTCTGTTCCCAGGTTCGCCCCTCACTACGGACTCTTAGAGCTCAACCCTGCCAAAGGCAAGCTGTGAGCTCTGCTTCAAAATCTTCAACCGTCCCTCACTGCCTGGTGTACTGGACACAAACGCTGCAGCTTGGCAGTCACACGCCCCACTGCATGTCATACCTATCTTAGCTTTATTATTCCCTGTATAACCTGTATACACCTAACGCTCGAAGGCAGGGGACTTGTGAACTTTCTACCAGATCCTGCTCGCCCCTGCCTCCTGCCCTTAGAGCGCCACCAAGCCTCTCCCAGCTTTCTCCAATACCCTCTTCACAAAGATGTTCTTATTCCCCCAATTATTTTCTCTCTCCTCTAAATGCCATATTTCTCTTATGCATCTGTGCTACAGATGCGTATATTTGTCCCATTGTATTACTTATGACCTTGAAAGCAGAAAGTTGAAGACGTTCTTGAATGACTTCAGGTATCTAAAGGGAGTATCCTAAGTGTTAGGTACCTAGGTGGTAACTGCTCATTCATTCATGCCTTTCTTTATTCCTTACACACTGAAAGCCAGGCACTGTTCTAAGAAAGGCACCAAGGACACAAAGGCAATAAGATACCTAACAATATGCTTGTTAGGTATGCCACGCAACATGAAATAACTTACAAATTACAGGCGTGGTAATCTGCCTATCCTCACTTAACAATTATGTTTCCCGCTTCCTTCTACTCCTGCCCTCATAAATCAAGGTAATTGCCTGGCAATCTGGCTAAGCCTTGTAAGGCAAAAGAGCTGTTCATGTCTTGTGTCAAATGGACAGGGAGGGGGGAGGGAAAGGGTGAATTACCCTGCCTCCCACCTGTGCCCAATCAGCTCTAAATCTCCAGGAAGGATGTGCTCAGGATCTCCAAAGAAAGATCCTTCCAACCGTGCCTCCGAAAGTAGGGTTTTAAGCCATACATAAGGGGCTGGCTATGATAAGTGTGGATGCGTATCTGAAACCCTGTGCTGATCTTTTGTTTTTGAGAAAGAGCTTTTGCACTTCTCGTGGATTTCAGTGGGCACCTTACCTGTCCCGACTGTACACAGCTAGCAGAGCAGGGCTCTGACGGTCTGCCTGGGACACGTACTGCACAATTTAAAGATGCCTCGTGGAATGGAAAACACCACTGTCTGCTCAAGTTTGAGTGCCATTCTGATATCTTTCCCACCGTCAATGTAGCTATGTTAGACCATCAATGTCTAACACGCTGAGATTCTAGAATGTATTCTTACCCAGAAAGATGGGACAAACGAGTAGTTTAAATGCCCCTTGAAACTGAAAATGAACAAAAAATGTGTGAAGGGTAGTCAGGTACAGCAGTGGTCAGGAGCCTTTGGAGTAAGTCTGCTCGGGCAGGAACCCCAACTCCACCACTTGCTAACTGTGTGACCTTGGATGAGTCACTTAGCCTCCTCATGCTTCACCTCTCAATGGGGATAATAACACTCCTTAAAAGTGTTACTATGAATATTAAAGGAGTGAATATTTATAAGATGCTTAGGACAGTACCAGGCAATAATCAGCACCATGTAAGTGTTTATTACATTAAAACAATTTTTTAGACTTCATCATTTAAAAAAAAAAACAAACTTCATCTTTTTAAGAAGAAAATAGGACTCGTGGGTCCATCAGTAACCTCACACAGCACCCCTGTATGGCCTCATCATTACTCTGGATTTCCCACTGTCTACCGGGCAGCCAACGTTATTTGTCAGAAAAGGAAAGGGGTACATTTTGTCGTATACAGTACATTTTTATACTCACTACTCTCTTAAATGAAGAAAAACATCCAAAGAGAAAAAAAAAAAATCTTTCCCAAATGAAACTTGAATAAGCCCAAAGAAATGAAAGCGCTGTAGGTAATACAAGCCTCTGGATAGAGCGACAGAAATGCTACACCATTAATGAGAATCACGTGCTGTCTTGTGGGGTGAGAAATTCCCCCAGTCGGCCCTCTTTTTGCCCTTTCCCTCCTTTATGTGCAATTTCATCTTTCTGGGGCCGGTATAAATCTTTCTCCCCCTGTATTATCTTCCCACTAGGAGCATGAGGCCATAATGACAGCCACCTGTTCTGATGACAGCCAGGATGCCATCATTTTCAGCCCAGTGTTGTTAATCTGAGTCACCTTCCCCTCCAGGAAGGCCGTGCCCACCCTCATGCAGTTACGAGCCATTTCCAGAGCACCTGTTCCCCCTCTAGTTTTAAAGGTAAATTCCTCCCAAGGGGGGCTCCCTGCTCACGCCCCAACCCCCTGCTATGCTCTCTGGATAAATCTTGTACTTTCTGTTGCTATGATTTTTCTCAATCAAACCAGCAGGGGGAAAAAGTGGTGCTGGAAATACATTGTTGGAGAAGCACATTAACATACTGTAACAGCCCCGTCAGAAATGTGTCGGCAGAGCTAACTGCCACCTTCCTGGGCTCGCATCCTGGAGCAGCTGCTGAGGCTGCTGACAGGTCCTTGCGTCGCCTCCTCGCGGATGTCAGGTGTGCGGTGCCCACGGCCCTGTGGGGCTGAGTGCCAGTGACCACCACCAACACTGTTTGCCACTCAGATGCACAGATCAGCAGCTTCCCAGGCTCACCAGCAGTGCTTTGTCACCCGGGCTGGGATTTCTCCAGCGTCAGAGCTGCTCTGGCCAGCCCGGCCACGCTCTCTCCTTGCCCACACAACCCTTGGGACGCAGCGTGTGGTATAAACCAGAGACACACATTCTCAAGTCAGGGCCTGGCTGCTCCTCCAGCCCGAAGACCTCGGGCAAGTCCTGGCACTTCTCTGACAGAAGGTTGCGGGAACACAGGTGACAGGTGACAGCATCAGACAGGGAGCAGGTTCTCAGCACACGTGGCTACCTGCCTTCCTCCCTCCCCTGAACACCCGAGTCCTGACCATCCTCCAAGGGGCAGGCTCCGAGTCCCACCTCCCCCAGGAAGCCCTCCCTGACTTGCCCGCCTGCACTGCTCCCTTCCTGGCCACCCGAGGAACTCCTTCCCCTCGTCCCCTCCCTCTTCTCTTGTCTGTACGGCCACACACAACTCCTCTTCCCTCTGCCGAAGTACAGGTGGCAGGGCGGGTGGAGGGAAATGCCGTCAGCTGTCTCCATCCACCACCCTCCAACCTTATTCTTCCTGCTCCTTGGCAGGCTCATTAACAGCATCGCCTGCTCCTGGGTCACTGGTCATGTCCCTACTGCTCCTGTCTGCTCTTGGGTTGAATGTCTAGGAGACCCAGTGATGCCACCAGTCCCACAGGTTGATCTGAATCCACACACACATTTTCTTCCTTCCATCCTGTTTAAATGGAGGCGTTGGCTGTCTTCTCTTAGGCTAACCCTCCACCTGTGCTTTGGGTCCCATGCCCTCTTACTTCCCCAGGGACTGCACCCCTTTCCCCCACCCTCTCTACTGACGCCTTCTATGCGTTTAAACATGTGTAAGTCTCTTCTATCTTTAAGAAACATCCTACCTCAAGTTCATTATTTCCCACCAGCTACCACCACCTCTCTCTGGTCCCCTCTGAAGCTGAGCTTCTTGAATGAATCTTCTGGACTTGTCATTTGCAACTCACTGCTAAATCCACTCCAATCTGCCCACCTTCTTACCTCTTAGGTCAGTACTTCTGCTGGATACACCTTCTTCACCTGTTCCCTGGTGCATGTAATTACTGAGGTGCTAATGCAGCCCTCCACTCTCTGCTTGCAACACGCCTCCCCATGCTTCAAAGATAAACTGTTTGGTAATGACTTCCGAAATTATATCTACACCGAGGGAAGAAGTTTTTCAAGAAGAAGGAAGTGGTCAGTGGTATCAAATACTGTGGAGAGACTAAGCGCTACGTGCATGGGAGTGTCTTCACATGGAATTGGATTGAGCTACTCATGGGTCTCTGGCAACCCATTTCAGGTTTGGTAGGTCAGGGCGGGGTGGGGGAGGGCAAATCTCTACCTGATTCTGCAGATCAGCTTCCTAAACCCAAAGAGGCAAAGTGACTAAAGACACTCAAAATCACACACCTAGATGGATCCAGTAACACCTACCCAGATCCAGTAACACCTGGACCAACCCAGGAACACCCAGACAGATCCACTAACACCTACACGATCCATTAACACCTAGACAGATCCAGTAACACCTATATAGATCCAATACTAGAGCAGGGACACCTGACATCCAGTTCAGTGTGTGCCCAAGACATGCTGATGTGTTATTCTATAGTGAGTAGAGACCAAGCTCCCCTTCTCCTGTGTGGACAGAACACTACCCTTCAGGCCACGGCCAACTCACCCTCAGGTGGTCGGGCTGCAGAGTCAACCCATTCAGGAGCCATCCTGGGTAGGTGACAGACTAGTGTTTTGAGAACTGATTTTCCAGGTCTCTAAAGTCCTTCCAGAGCACCCCAATCTTTCCACATCCAGTCCTAAATGAGCGACGCTGTCTCCCTATCACAATCTGCTTATTCCAGTAGGAAGTCACATTTAGGGTTCTGCTCCCACCATCTCTCTAGGTCTCAGATCCAAGGGCCCTTCTCCTATCAGAGCTCAAACAACTTCTCCTTCAGCCCACGTGGGAGTTCTGCCCTCACAGGTAGTCATTCGACAGCGATACCTGTCTCATAATGCACTAGAGCAGACATAGGGTCCTACCCTGAGTTCACCCTGGGCTTGAACTCTGGTTCCTTCCTAGCCATAGTGGGACAATTTTCAGTGACCAAAGAAATACCACATTTTTCTTAGCCCTATGATTTCTTTCTTCTTTACCCTGAAGGCATCAATCCACACTGCCACAAATAACTGAGTCTGTCAACAGCATGTAACTGCAGCAAACGTGACTCTCCATCAAACTGCAATTTGGACTCATATCTGTGTAAGCAGCTTCTATCACGGCCCCCGATGACCCCCACCTCTTGCTATTTCTGCCCCTGTATAATCCCTCTTTTGAGCACAGGCTGGGTCTTACGGCTCATTTACAATGAAGAGAACAGTGATAGGCGGTCACTTATGATACTAGGTTATAAAAAGACTGCAACTTCCATCTTGCTGGCCGTATCTCACTCTCGCTCTTGTTCACTGCCATGGAAGTCAGCTCCCCTACGAAGAGACCCACATGGCAAGAAAGCAGGGAGAGGCCCCTGTCAACAGCAAACCAGGCACTAAGCCCTCAGTCCAAAGGACTGGAAGAACTGAATCCTTCCAACAACCACGTAAGAAAGCTAGAAAGTGGGTCTTTCCCCAGCTGGGTTTTTGTATGAGGTTGCAGCCCCAGCCAAAACCTTGATTACAGCTTTGTGAGAAAATCTTGAAATGTGAGCCCTCGGCTAAGCCAGGCCCAGATTCCTGCCCCGAGAAATTGAGATAATAAATGTCTGTCGCTTTAAGCTGCTAAATTGTAGGGAAATTTGTTACATCAAAACAGGCTCAGGCTTCCCTGGTGGCGCAGTGGTTGAGAGTCCGCCTGCCGATGCAGGGGACACGGGTTCGTGCCCCGGTCTGGGAAGATCCCACATGCCGCGGAACGGCTGGGCCCGTGAGCCATGGCCGCTGAGCCTGCGCGTCCGGAGCCTGGGCTCCGCAACGGGAGAGGCCACAACAGTGAGAAGCCTGCGTACCGCAAAAAAAAACAAAAAAACAAAAAAACAAAAAACAGGCTCAAGAGTAGGAAAGAAACACATCCAAGACAATTTCCTTTTCTGATTCCTAAATCAAAATGAAGATAGAGAAATACATTGCTGAAATTCAAACACAATGACACATGTCGTGTTAGTGATGGTCACTTGACTTTTGACTTCTGAGGTTAACTGTAAGAGGAAAACAACCTTCAGTATCCTTCAATTCCCACCATCCCAGCAGAATAATTGGAGGAGATAATTAGTTGTCATTTGCTTGGTGTCACTTCCTTGTTTTATTTGGCTGTTTTGGGCAGATGGAAAGTGAATGTAGCATCCAAGTGCAGTGTTAGCATTAATGAATTCCCAAAATACCCTTTTATTCTGGGGTGAATTTACTTTGTAACTACCACCATTGCCAACCAAAAATTAAATCAATTAATCAGTAGGAGGAAAATTGTCAGGAGGAGCGAGGCGTCCTGCTAGAAGAAAGCGAGTGTTTATGGGTTGAATTCCCGCACCACTCGGTAACTGGCCTGCCACCCAGTTCCAGGGCCATGGGAGGCCCGGAGACAGAGGCAGCATCGAGCTCCCGGGGGCAGGAAAACGCTTCAGTACTCTGGGTCCACGCGGGCCCCAGTGTCTCTGTAGCCCGTTTTTCCATGACTCCAGGAAAAAAAGAAAGGAATCATTGCCAAGCGCTTTCTGCTCATGTTTCTGGCAAGGAATTCAGTATTTCTAACTTATTAACCCTTTGCTGCCAGTGAAGCTCTGCATGCTTGATGCCACTCTCCCATGGGTCCCTTTTTCCTCTAACGTGATATATCTAGAACAACATCACCCAGGGCCCAGAAAAAGGGACGAAAGAGCACGCTGACTCTAAGTTATCAAGTTCACACACTTGTCATAGTTAGAGAGGGCTGTTTGGTAGAGAATATGGCCTTTTGAGGTTTTTACACTCACCGAATCAAGGAACAATCATGAGTGTTACAACAGTTACAGATGATCCAAACCACCAAATAAGCTAAAAAAAAAAAAAACCAAACAAAAAAAAACCAAGAAAACCCCCAAAACCGCTCCACTTATTTTTGGGAGAAGTCCCTCCCTCTAACTTTCCTCCCAACGTGTACACATTACATTCACATATAAACACATTCAGGTCCATGCTTAGCTCAAGAGAAACACTCTCAGGTGATAACTATCTATTTGCATAATGAAAATGATTAGAATAATACATGCAGGTAATCACATGCTATTTCTAGATATTCCTGTGCTCAGTGCCATGTATTTGAAATATCCATGTGATTTACTGAATGCTGTACTCTTCGTTCAAATGTGTTAGCAGAATGTAAACAAAGCCACTGGCTACCTGCAAACATCCAGGTGACGGAGGTAATTTTTCCATTTTTGTTTGGATGTTGGGCATATGCTGTCCTACCTCAAACCTGGGGTCCCCTGGTCACCCCACAACCAAGAAGTCATTTCCCCTGTTTATTCATCTAGGACGTAGCCCTTATAATCCACGCAGCTCTTCAATGATTCACCCATAACTAGGAATGCATATATACTGAACAATCAAAGATAAACACACTGTTAATCTTTTAAAAAGTTAAGTGGATATAACATAACCATTGATGTCAAAAGTCGAAGTCCCCAAGTGCCAGCCTTTGGAATTGAGGGAGTTGATACACAGAGCTGTCTGCTCTCTCATGCTTACCTTTTCTTATCCCACCTCCTCGTGCACGATAAATCTGGCAAGCATAAAGTTTCGATATTAGCTTGGGGACCTAAGTCAGAAGGGAGATACTTCCCATTCTATTTGAGTCAAGCATTTTCCTCCCTCCCTATCTTCCTTCCTTCCTTCATTGAATAAATACTTAGTAAGCATCTGCTAGGTACCTCACACTGGAAAAGGTGCTGGGCATACAACAGTGACCACACTGATAAGACAGATACTGTCAATGCCCTGCTTTTAATTTGCCCTGAGGGTCACCTGCAGATCCTGTGTAGAAGCCTGTGGATTCCTCCTATTTCTGCCTTTCAGAGTGTGTCTTCTCTGGCCTTAGGAGTGCTTGGCCTGAGAGGGGGGAAGAGAGAAGTGCCCACGAATAAATTCTCCCTGAGGGGCATCAACCATTGAAGGACAAGCAATGAAGGACAAGGCATTATGGAACATACAGCAGGTTGCTTGCCCCTCAGTGGGATACTGCTCCACAGGGCCCCAGTGGGCCTGAGTCCCCACTGCCCAGGCAGCAACACACGCCTGAACATATGTCCACTGGCTGTCCTCCCCTCCTGTCTCCCCTCCCTCCTCCCCTCCTTACTCCCTCATGTCCTTGGACTCCAATCCATGTCTCAAGGGTCTGCTTTGTACCAACTCATAGGGGAGACACAGAAAGGTAACTCCAAATTGTCACGACACTCCTATCTTTTTCCAAGTAGGAAAACAGCAGCATGCTATAATAATTCAAATCGAGAATGATCTAAGCCTAAGTTGCCTGGTACGGTTGCAGTAGTATTTTAACATGTCCCCAAGCGTCACAGAAATCCATAAAGCATTCATTCAAATGAAATTTGAAGGACATAGAAAACATAGGCATATTCTCTGAATGAATTATCGTGTGCTGCCGTACATATAACGCACTAGCATTTTTCATTCTCTAAAGATAATCCTTTGGTATTTGGGTCTTTTGGACTGGCTGGACTGTTCAGCTTTTTGCTCAACCTAAATAACATTTCCTATTCTGCAAAATCATATAATACCCTGCCTGAATCAAACCAATCCTACTTGGTAAACTTTACGTGAATGCATCAACATCACATGCGTATTAGGAAAGAAAGAACAGCTGGCTTTTCACTAAAGGGATTATTTTTCATTATTGAATTCTGAATATTCAGTGTTACCTATCTCTCTCTCTGTATCTCTCTTGAGTCATCCCACATTAGATTGCTATATCCAGACACCTCAGTTTACTTTAGTAAAGGGGATAGGATGAATGGGGATAGAGGGGAAAGAAGAGAAGTAATATTGCTTCTAGAATACTTCACAGTTTCACATGGAATAAATAAAACAAAGACAATTTTAACACTGGCACAGTCAATAAATGTCAGTTTCCAGGAATATTCCAAACCTGTGAATTCCAAACCTGTGAATTGACTGTAGTTTTGAGGCTGACGCCTGCATATGAATATGTATATATTCATTCTCTCATATTACCTAGGCTGACACTCTATACAGTCACTGATACGGAATGAGAACAGCTGGGAACTCAATTACTTGACATAAATAAGATTTCATGTTTGTAAAATAAAAACTTTCTAATAGTCAAACTTCTGGTTTCTCCTTCAACGAGAGCTGCTCGTCGTAAACCCAGAACTGAAAGTCAAATCTTGATTGATATTGTATCCTAAACTCACATGGGCTCGATAACATAAGATTACCTTTATATAGTTCAATCCACAGGCTTCTACAGTGGTTTTATAGTATCTCAGAGTTTGAAAAGAAATTACTCCTGCAGTGGCAGTTTGCAAAATGCTCTGTAGCATCTTCTCAAAAAGGAAACAAACCAACCAGAGATAAGGGAGAATAATATAAATAAAAGCATCATATTCCTAAAGATACGGATGTAGAACTTAAAAAGTGACCGGAGTACCATCTTTCAAACAAGATGTGGCCAGTGGGTCTGTAGTCCCTTGCTACTCACAGGGTGGTCTGAAGACCAGAATTAGCAGATCTCCTATGAGAGCTTATTTGAAATGCAGAATTTCAGGTCTTATCTCAGGCTAACTAAATCAGAATATGCATTTAAATAAAAATCCCCTGGGCTTCCCTGGTGGCGCAGTGGTTTAGAGTCTGCCTGCCAATGCAGGGGACATGGGTTCGTGCCCCGGTCTGGGAAGATCCCACGTGCCGCGGAGCGGCTGGGCCCGTGAGCCATGGCTGCTGAGCCTGCGCGTCCGGAGCCTGTGCTCCGCAATGTGAGAGGCCACAACAGTGAGAGGCCCGCGTACCAAAAAAAAAAAAAAAAAAAAAATCCCCTGGTAATTTACATGCACATTAAAATCTGAGAAGCACTATTGTTCACCCTATATAACCAGCATCAACCAGGACTCAGCACTTGGCTTTCACTTAGTTAGAACTATGATGAAGATACTGGAAATGAAGATTTTGTCCCCAGGGGCAGACAGTGGAGGCAGAGAGAACTTACTAGAGAAGTGAGAGGAAGAAGGTCTCAGAAAGTAGTTAGAGGGGTTCCAGGTCTATGGTCCCAAGAACAGACCCTGAAATGAACATGGACTCCATCCATACCAAGCGAATATCGACTTGTCCAGCAAGCCCAGACAGCGTGTCATGAGAGCTAGCTTCCAACTTTCTGATGCTCAAGTCTATTCATCTGTAAAGCCAGGAGGTGACACAAGATAAGTTCCATCTACTCAAAAGTCCTCCCGTTGGATGTACAAAAACTAACAGGGGGCTCCCCTGGTGGCGCAGTGGTTGAGAGTTCGCCTGCTGATGCAGGGGACACGGGTTTGTGCCCCGGTCCGGGAAGATCCCCCATGCCGCGGAGCGGCTGGGCCCGTGAGCCATGGCCGCTGAGCCTGCACGTCCGGAGCCTGTGCTCCGCAACGGGAGAGGCCACAACAGTGAGAGGCCCGCGTACCGCAAAAAAAAACAAAAACAAAAACAAAAACTAACGGGGCTGGTGGTGGGTGGGGGAGAACATTCACATAGGAATATCTGCACAATTCTTATGCAGATATTACTTTGGGACCTTGGACAATTTTTATGTTAAAATGTGATTATTGCTCCACTGAGAGTAATTTCTTCTTCCTCTTCTTTTTTAGGAAAGACGTTTATTTATTTTAAAAAGGTTTTTGGAAAACTAATTGTTTTTGCTTGAGTGAGAGCAATGATTTCTTTACCTTTGTTCCTTCTAAAGGTCTTATTGCTGCCTTCTACTTCACCAAAGTCAACGACAATGCACACATACGTCAGAGAAGGGAAAGGATCCACTGAGAGCTTGGAAGAGGAAGAGAGAAGCATAAAATACATAAATCTTTGCAGTCACTGGGTTGAAAATTCACAACAACTACTCTGACTTATCTTGCTCTCCCATCCTTAGTTCCTTTCAGGGTTTCATTTCCCAATTTTCTAAAGTACTACTGTCCTTTACTCTAGTTCGAAACAGAAACAACTCTTTCACCTTTACAAGCATCTCTGTAGGATGCTTGAATGGCCACACACATTCACAGACAAAATTTAAAATCTACAAGATTCAACAACCCCTGGGCTGATCTGCTGTATCAGCTCCCAGGTTGCCTTTATGACCTATTTTCCCTTAACAGTTTTCCCTAAAGTTGTCCCAAAGCATCCCTAAACGAATCCCCCGTCACAGAAGTTGAACTTGGATAGGACTTTCTCAACGGAACACGGTCAACTGCCAGGGCTTCAGGCAAGAACCCAGAGAAGATCAAACTCCAGACACCATGGAATTAGTCCAGAAACACCAGGCCAAGATGAGAAAGGCCCAATGGGAGCAGGCAGCATATAGGATTCTGCCGCCAACACAACCCCTCCAGGAGTGTCAGGTACCAAATTTTCATAGTGAGTGTCAGGACCAAGATGGCAATTGAGGTAGGCATTTAAAGGGAAAGCACAGTCTATATGTAAGTCACCCCCCCAGAGAACTTCCTTTTTTCATTCTCTTGAGAAATTTCCAGAATGAATTAGAAACAATTTGAGTATTACACTCATCTCTGCTTCAACATCATTTGCCCTCAAGGACTCCGAATCAAATTTGCATCTTGCCTAATATGGCAAAGGATGTCACTGTGACAGACAACCACAAAACCCGTGTGTGCACAAAATGACTTCAACTCAACTTCTATGCAAGCAACTCCCTAGACGCTTTATTACTCAACGCTCCAACCTGCAGTTCCACATCCACAAGTGTCCCTCACCCTCTACCAGAAATGCTCATCTAAATATTTGGCTTTTATCTCAAACTCAATGGTGAAGCAACCCTTTTTCTAGCCCTGCATTTCCCAACAAGCCTTCTCCAGACCTCTCTCGCTGGGTTTGATGGGTGACACCAATGACATGCCCAAACCGGAAGCAAGACAAACCGGAAACTTCTCCTTCATTGCCTGAGTTTCAGCAAGTAATACTGATTTGTTTTTCCCAATATTTTCTGTAATCAATCACTGCTTTTTTTCTTTCTACAAAGACCAATCTAGTTCATGTATTTATTATCCTCATTTGAACCACCTGGAAAAATCCTCATCTCCCATTTACCATTAATTCATTTGGCCGATATCTGAGTACCTGTAGGCACTGTTCTAGGTGCTGAGGATAAAAGAGAGGAACAAAATGGACTTGGTCCTAGTCGTCACGGAGTTTATGGGTTGGTGTTGCTCTTTCCGAATAATACATTTTGCAGGACACCATCAGAGTCACCTCGCTCACATACTCTTTGAATCATATATTCATGCTCAAACACCTGCTCATTCCTGCTCAAACACCTCCAATGGCTCACTGAAAACAAAACAAAGCAAAAGGAAAACTCTTCTATCCCTTTAAAGTGTGCAAGCTGGCTTCTACCTACTTCTCTCACATTTCATTACTCTCTCAACAAACCACCCAGGTGAAACCAGCTGGCTGAATCCCTATTTCAAAACTCCATCTTCCTCGCTCTTTGCTTTGTTACTGCTGTGTCTTTTCTCAGATCTTCCTCCTTCATGGTGAGATTTTTCTAATTGCCTTACCAAAAAACGTTCTCGCTCTCCTCCAAACTTAAATATTTGGTCAACTGATATGACACTTAATGCATTCAATAGAAACTTTTTCATCTTATCACGTGACAGACTTTGTCCTAGGCATGCAGAGCTAGTGAAGAACATACTTGCTCCTACTATAAATCAAATTTCCACTTTTAGAATTTTTTGGTTCTTAAAAGCAGGGGTCATTGTACGACCCCTTAAAAGCAGGATGCGTCGTACCTTGCATCCTCCATCGGACTCCGTTCCTTGTTCATATGGGCGCTCGGTGATGCAACTAGTAATAACGATATTGTTAAATATCGGCAGATTTTAAAGTTTCCTAATTTATTATGTCCATAAGCATCTTCACTGTTCATTACATATATTTTTAAAATTGTGAACTATTCACAGAAACCTATTTCACTGAAAGCCTATTTTGGGAATGATTTCCCTCTGCTTTGGAAAGGGAACTCAGTGCATTATAATGAGTTACAGGCCACCAGGTGTTACTCTTGGAGACGCTCACCTGATTTTCATAGGTCTGAACCTGACTGAGAGAGGGTCTCAAATGTTGTACTGTGTTGGTAAAGCAGAATTTCCACTTATTCACTGGATAATCATGCTCCTGATAAGGATTTCTCTTTAGCATCCTTTATGTAGCTCAGCGTTATTCCTTGACGTTCCATCCTTCCTCCCCCACCAAAAGCATGAGAAGCAGAGGGTTAAGGATGGCTTGTGTCACTGCCTCAGTTTGGTTTTATATAGCAGTATGTGAGTTTAATGTTGCTTATTTGAAAAATGAAACCAACATCAGATGCTTGAGTAGTTTGGGCCCAAAAGGAAATCTGTATATTTGTCAGAAAGAAGGCAAAGGGAAATACATAATAGAAACATTTACAAAACCTAATCTGAAAAGAAAGGTTTACAAGGTTTAAAGATATGTATGTATAGGGGCTTCCCTGGTGGCGCAGTGGTTGAGAGTCCACCTGCCGATGCAGGGGACACGGGTTCGTGCCCCGGTCCAGGAAGATCCCACATGCCGCAGAGCGGCTGGGCCCGTGAGCCATGGCCGCTGAGCCTGTGCGTCCGGAGCCTGTGCTCCACAACGGGAGAGGCCACAACAGTGAGAGGCCCACATACAGAAAAAAAAAAAAAAAGTATGTATAAATGAGAATAAATTTTATTAATTTAAGTGACCTTAGGAGCTTGAACATTCCAAACACTGATGGAGGCAAATGTTTAAGAAGGTATAATAAAAACCTTATACCTTCTTCAGGTGGGAAGAGAAAAGCTCGCACCTGGTGTTTGGTCAAAGCTCAGTGGACAGCAAAATCTGAAATCCTTTAGGGAAGACAGAGAAGTGTTTCTCCTAACATGCTGTATACGACAAAGCAGTATTAAGTAAATATGAGAAAAATTTATTTAACATATAATTTTATCTTAGTAGCATCCCTTCTAATACAAAAGAAAATGAACGATGGAAGGTTATGAAACAAAATTCTTTACCCAAGAGGCTCCAATAGCTCTTAGGATGCTCAACCCAGGAATTCTCCTTTACTCCACATTAGCCCTTCTTCCAACAGGGTGTGTGTGTGTGTGTGTGTGTGTGTGTGTGTGTGTGTGTGTGTGTGTGTGTGTGTGTGTGTGTGTGTGTGTGTGTGTGTGTGTGTGTGTGTGTGTGTGTGTGTGTGTGTGTGTTCCCTTCAACCCTCTCAAGAAGTGCAACTTCTACATAGCAAATAAGGAGTTCTAATTGCAAAATTATATCTTCCACAGAATCCATTTTGTACCCCTTTGCTCTGGAAGCTCTGAAGATATGAATGCTTCCACAAACGGTATGAATAAAGCCCCAATTCTCTATGGTGACACATTCGGGAAATGGCAGGTTTTATCTTCAAGGAGTTCAATGGCTACACAAAAGCTCTCATGCACAAATAATGGAATTCTCAAATTGGGATAAATGTGCTTTAAAGAATTTTTATTTTCATCATTTATTTCAGGTAACACTTGTGGATAATACAACACAGCTTTGGATTCCTGAGCAGATCAAGAAAATCTAAAAGGGAAAAAAATTAGGGCAGGCCTTTATTAAATTTTAAAGTATGCCTTTGCTATACTCTTATAAAGAGCCAAATAGGGTATCGAAGTCTCTGGAGATCACCAGTATAACTTCTTTATCATGTTCCATTTAAAATTTAATTATGCAGTCTACAACAAGAAGAATCTGAGCCATTTAAATAGGTCACGCAGTGAGTAACTTAACAATATTCTAAAGTTTTCCTTGTAAAGATCGTTCCTTCGATAGTCTGTTACACATCAGAACACTGTATTATAAAACAAGTGTAATTTAATTCACTCACTATAGACTCTTATTTACATCCATAAAGAATGAAATGTTTTGATTTAGGTTATTTGGAGAATTAATGGAAACCATGTTCCTGATAGAGCCGCCCAAGACACATGGGCAATATCTGCATATATACTTCGTTGGGTAAGTGTTATTTTCATACATTATAGCAAGGTCAAGGGAACTTTATATTTAATTTAATTAATTTATATTTAATACTTGGGACATTTTGCTTTAAATCAATAATCATCCACAGCATAGCAAAAATCTAGCCACTGAATAATTAATATCTGAATTAGAGGTTTCTATGGCCTACGGCTTAATATTCCTTCATATTCCCCATCACAGATTTCGACTAGCATGCCACTCTAATTTCCTTACAATAAAATAAAATAAGCATTGTTTTGAGCACTTTACACCTATCACTTCAGTTCTTTCTCAGAACAGCTGGTCCTATTATGACTCCCAATTTACAGATAAAGAAAATGAGGCACAGAGAGGTGCAGAAATTTACCCAAGATCGCAGACCTAGTAAGGAGCTGAATAGAGACTTGAATACGCTCTGGAGTTTGTCTCTCTCCCCTTCTCCCCTCCTCCCACCCCCAACCTGGTGAAGATACAGAAGGAAGGCAGCAGACAGTAAAGCAGGAAGCTGGACCTCACCCAGACACTGAATCTGCCAGCACCTTAATCTTGGACATCCCAGTTTCCAGAACTGTGAGAAATAAATGTTTAAGTCACCCAGTCTACGGTATTTTGTTACAGCAGCCCCAGCAGACTAGGGCACTTCCCAATTCAAACGTTTATTCACGCATCCAAACATCCATTCACTCAAAGACTTACGTAAATATTTACTAAGGGCTTACTATGTTCCAGGCACTGCTAGACATTGAGGGAAAACTATGAATACTGGTAAGATCTCAATGCATGTCCTACTTAGTGGAGAAGGTCTAAAAGTCCTCCACTGAACTCTGTTATCAACGATACAGATACTAGGATAGGAGTTAGCACTGGAGACTTTGGACACTAATAGAAGAGTCATGAAGCCCTTCAGGACAGAGAAGCCTTCAGAGGAGAAATGGCATCTAAGATGTGTCCAGATAGTAAATAATGAATAGTTTTGGCTTGCCGGGTCATACAGTCTTTGCCATAACTACTCAACTCTGCCTTTGTAGCACAAAACCAGACACTGGCAATGTGTAAATAGAGGGGTTTGGCTGTGTTCCAATAAAAACATTTATAAGAACAGGCCACAGGCTGGATGTGGTCTGTGGGCTATAATTTGCCAACCCTGGTCTAGAAGAATGAGTGAGAGATAGTTTGGGGAGGGAGAAAAAGAACTGGGAGATGACAAGAGACTTCCAAGTAGACAGAGGAAGAAATGCAAAGACTGAGAGACTGGTCCTCAAGTTTCTTCTAAAATGGGGGCTCACACAGTCATTCAAACATCTATTGGCTGCCAGCTCTGTAGGGAGTCCTGTGAATGGAGGAATAAACAAGAAAGCCAAAGGAGACTCTGTTCTTGGGATGAAGGGAGGGGAACAGAAAATAGATAAATGGACAAATAAATGAACACACAACGACAAGTGCTGTGTGAACAATACA
This sequence comes from Tursiops truncatus, assembly GCF_011762595.2. Taxonomy (NCBI): domain Eukaryota; kingdom Metazoa; phylum Chordata; class Mammalia; order Artiodactyla; family Delphinidae; genus Tursiops; species Tursiops truncatus. The sequence goes on along the minus strand of NC_047035.1, from coordinate 155,514,334 downwards.
ATATGGTGATGTGACCGTGAGTAACTGTGCTGTGGAGAGGACTACATAGAACAGGGTGGTCAGAGGCGGGAGCTCTGAGGAAGTAAGAGGAAAGAAAGGCCAGTATGTCGAGAACAAAGTAAAGGAGAGGGTGGGCAGGAGGCAATGAGGATGCAGAGGTAGACAGAGGCAGCCTGCGGAGGCCCCTGGAAGCCGAAGTATGCTGTTTTGACTTCATTCCCAGCAAGAGGAAACTACTACCCAGTTTGAAGCCAAAAACAACGTGGTTTGATTGATTTTTCAAAGATCTCTTGGGCTACCATGTGGAGCATGGTTTGCGAAAGAGGAAGGGGGAGACCAGTCAGGGGCCATTTTAATAGTGCAGGTGGGTGTCTATGATGGCTTAGAAAGAGATGGAGAAAGTGGCCAAATTAAAGATGAATTTTGGAGGTTGAGCCAATAGGCTTTACTGATGGATGGTCTGCTAGGTATGCGAAAAAGAGGCAATATAAATGACTCCAGAGTTCTTGTCTGGACAGTTGGGTGCATGGTGGTAAGGTGGGTGGGGGTAGGATTCAAGAGTTCTCTTTGGTCACATCAAATTGAAGATTATATATCCAAGAAGAGATATTGAACTGACAGCTGGGTATTCAGATTTGAAGCTCAAGGGAGCAGTTGAGGCTGGAGAGGTGAAAATGGGAACTATCCTCATAAAGATGAACTTGATGACATCTCTCTCCACACCCTCTCTATAAGTGAAGAGAGAAATGGCCAAAGGAAGCCCTGGGAAGCTCAGCACTGGAGTCCAGCAGAGGAGGAAGAACAGGCAGGCAGACTGGGAAAGGTCGGCCAGTGGGAGAGGGAGAAAACTGGAAGAATTTGGTGTCAGAGACTAGGAAGGTGTTTCATGGAGAAGGAAGAAGTCCCTACTTTGAGTGCAGCTGAGAGACCAAATAAGAAAACAGATAACCGGCCAATGGATTTTGTTAGGTGGAGGTTGCTGTTGACCTTGACCAGGACTGTATGAAAGGGTCAGAAGCCTAGCTGGAATAGGCTGAGAATTAAGTGAGAGAAGAGTTCTTGTGGCAGATACCACTCCTTACATACATAAAGCCATCTTCCCCCTACCCTGACTCCTTCCTTTCTTCTTGATGGCAGAACATGACTCCCATTATAAAGGCTGCCAATACCAGAAACCCAATTTCCCCTCCATAAGAGCTTAGGCATAGGCAAGAAATTCTTTCCTAAAATAGAAATACATGATAAAAAAAATGCCCTTCTTCACTAGATGTGGTCATGTCTCCATGTGATGGCTGGAGCTGTGTCTCCATGTGATGGCTGGAGCTGTGGCAGTCATATTGTGAGCATGAGGCACATCATACCCAAGATGCTGAGGATGGCAGAGGAGGAAGAGAATACACCAGGGCACCACATTAACCTTGGGTCTTCTCAGACCTCTTGAACTATAGCTACAAACTCAATATGCAGTTTCCACCCTGATACTGCTACAGTGCCTTTTATGAAATGGATTCAACCTGGGAAAAATAATAAAGATACTGTAAGAGAAAGATTCATGCAGGAAAGAATTTAGTCATAGACTATGAGTGGGGGATACACTGTAAAAGATTAGGAGGTGCGGGTTGGAGCAGGGAAGAATACTTCTTACCAACTCCAAGTGTGGCCTCAGAGTCGGTGTGCAGTATGATGGTGGGTGCTGGAAGCAGGAAACTGGGCAGTGTAAGGTTTGGAAAACAATCACTTAAACCAGAAGGCTTGTCTTCTACTGTTAGCCAAATAGTGAATCTGAGACAGGGGAGCTCTAGGAATGATAAGGTCTGGGAGTACCATGGGGTCCCATGTGGAGGATGTCAACTGTTTTTTCTTTCCCCAAATCCATTCCATCAATTTGCCCAGATGACTCTTTGTAAGCAACAGCTTAGAACACTCCCTGGATGAACAGTATCAAAGAGAATAACAGCTCCTCAAACTGGAGTCCAAACCCTTCACATCAACCAGTGATCCTCCAAGCAGCTCTTCATGCCTCTGCATTCCATCCAACAAGATGGCACCACTTCCTGTTCCCTGCACACAGTCCCTGCACACCTCCCCTGGGTGATGATGTGCTCTCTGTGTGGAGCGCACAGCCCCCTCCACCGCCACGTGCTCAAACCTGACCTGCCTGTCCAAGTCCTGCTCAGGAGGTTGACTCACGATGCTGTCCTCGCTTCCTCCAATCAGCGGTATCCCATCTTGCTGCTGAAATCCCTTGGCGCCTTTTGTTTATTTATATGACTTTCAACCTCTCTTATGGTATTAAACACTGTTCACCTAGCACTGTGATTATCTGTACCTGCTACACTAGACTACACTACTTAAGAGAAGAGCTGATGCTCAGTTTGTTTTCCACCACAGAGCCTATAACCATTTTTGGCATACAGCTAGCGTTCGATGCACCTTTGCTGAATTAATGAATAAATGACAGACGTTGTAAATATCAAACTGCACCAGACCTGGGTCCCGGGAATTTGAGAAAATTGTTCTTTCTTAGGGATTATAAAGAAGATAGGAAATGCTCATCAGTTCTAGATTACTTAGTAAAAGGTTGGCCTGGATATACCAACATTCTTTTTTTCTATTTCCTCCAGCCCCAGGCCCTGGCAACCACTTTTCCACTCTCTACTTCTATGAGTTTGACTTTTTTTTAGATTCTGCACATAAGTGATTACCATGCGGTATTTGTCTTTCTCTGTCTGACTTATTTCAGTTAGCACAATGCCCTCAAGCTCTCTCCATGGTGTCACAAATGGCAGAATTCCTTCTTTCCCATGGTCGAATAATATTCCAGTGTACGTATACACCACAACTTCTTTATCCATTCATCCACTGACAGACACTTAGGTTGTTTCCATGTCTCGACTATTGTGAATACTGTTTCAATGAACACGGGAGTGCAGACGTTTTTTGAGATCCTGTTTTCACTTCCTTTGGATACTCAGAAGTGGTAACACTGGATTATATGGTAGTTCTATTTTTAATTTTTTGAGGAACCTCCATCCTGTTCTCCATAGTGGCTGCACCAATTCACATTCCCACCAACAGGGCATGAGGATTCCCCTTCTCCACACCCTCATCAACACTCGTTATCTCTTGTCTTTCTGATGAGAGCCATTCTAAGAGATATGAGGTGATAGCTCATTGTGGTCTTGGTTTACATTTCCCCAGTGATCTGTGAAGCTGAGCATCTTTTCATGTACCTGTTGGCCATCTGTATGTCTTCTTTAGAAAAATGTCTATTCAGGTCCTCTGTCCATTTAAAAAATCAGATTGTTGGATTTTTTTGCTATTGAGTTGTGTGAGTTCTTTACATATTTTTGGATATTAGGCCCTTATTAGACATATAATTTGCAAATATTTTCTCCCATTCCATAGGTTGCCTTTTCATTTTGTTGATGGTTTCCTTTGCTGTGCAGAAGCTCTTTAGTTTGATGTAGTCCCACTTGTTCATTTTTGCTTTTGTTGCCTTTGCTTTTGGTGTCACCAACATTCTCATCTTCTAATTTTTCAAGTTCTTTCAGAAGATAGCACCTTAATTGAGGACAATGAGAAATACGAGATTCTGTCACCTACGAAAGCCCCCCACAGCGGAGTGAACACCTAACTGAGCCCACAAAGCACAAGTGGAAAGCTGAGCTGGCCGATTGCTTTGACTTTCTTCGTCTCCACGTTTGCCCCTTGCTGCTACCTGACCAGTGATAACCATGACTGAGAAATCTGGTCAATCAGAGAGTTCAGTCTTGCCCTCCCACTGCATGGACTCTGTGGAGTTCAAATTTCAGATAACGAAGACCCGTAACTGAAGACCAAAACTCCATAAGTGAAACTGTCACGTCATGACTTTTCTCTCTGAGAGTCACACCAACCAAGTAGCTCTAACTTCTTGGTAGAGAAGCGCAAATAATAATCTGATGGTGTACAGTGATTTCTAGTCATTGGGTATTCCACTGCTCCAATGAGTACTTATTTCCTAACCCCCTCTGAGGAGGCATAGAAAAAAGATCAAGTTATTGGATTAAAATAGAAGAAAAAGGGTTAAGTGTTTCTTTTATAACGTTAATCTCTGGCCCCTGCCTCCACTGGTTTCTGCTAAAATCCAGTAAAAAATCGCATCTTATTTACATATTTAATTATTGTAAGCTTCATTTACCAATACTTAATGTTTTTCAAAGAGCATCCTGACTTCTGGGTGTTGAGCTTTAAAAACTGCTCATGGGGCTTCCCTGGTGGCACAGTGGTTGAGAGTCCGCCTGCTGATGCAGGGGACGCGGGTTCGTGCCCCGGTCCGGGAGGATCCCACAAGCCGCGGAGTGGCTGGGCCCGTGAGCCATGGCCGCTGGGCCTGCGCGTCCGGAGCCTGTGCTCCGCGAAAGGAGAGGCCACAACAGTGAGAGGCCCACGTACCGCGGGAAAAAAATAAATAAAATAAAAACTGCTCATGAATCTCCACTGTAGTCTGTAAGATGCTCCTATAAGGTCTGTTAAATAGCTGTATTTTCTATATTGTTTCGTTTATGCTGAGAAACAGGAGACTATGTTTAAGGAATTAAAATGCTCTCTCTTTTTCAAAAACAGCCACTCATATTGCAGGATAACAGTAAAACCTCTGTTAATATACACCTTGTTTACACCTTTACTCTGCTATGCAAAATAAAGTTCTCCTCTGTATAGTCATCCTTTATATTAAAACCCCAGCTTATCATAACTATTTTAGTTTAGCCTCCATTCCATTTGAACAATTGGGATTTTACCATGATTTAATTAAAACACATCTACCTAAACCAAAAACTTGCACCATTGAAAAAGGTCTTGAAAGGCATGCTTGCAATGGAGAAAAACAATTGTCCTTTGCTACAGCAAAATAAAGCACGGAGTCATGTGTAAGATTAAAAATGATCCTCGTCACAGCTCAAGAAAATGGACCCATACATCCCTTTGCCAGAACACTTCAAGATTAAGAGGACAGCATGAGCGGAACATGTAGTCAGCTTAAATATTTGTTTTAATCCCGACAAGATCATCGGTTTTAATATTTATAATATAATTACAATGCTTTACACATTGCTCATCTAATCTAATTTTTTTCTGGTGACATATTATTACCAGACTTTAATTTCAGCAATGGCAAGAATTCATAGACACATTTAGGTTACCAATCGTAATGAAAGACAAACCAGGTGCCTGTTCAAGTACCTTGTACACATATCTCATCTCAACCTCGATGCATTTTTAACAACCAATACATAATCCACTGCTGTATGATTTGTACACATTCACAGAATAGTATCAACCGGTGGCCAGTTATGGAAAGCAACTAAAGTTGAAATACCCCGTCTCTGTGCAATATTTATAAATGGCCTTTCAGAAAATTTCAAGACAGTCAAAGCCAAGGAAAACCAAAGCATAAACTTGCTATAAAACACCACTGTCTTCCTTTGCAGCCATATATCACAAGTCGGCAGTTGCCTGAATTGCAATTTTCCACTTTTCCTAGATGTCACCGCGTAAGCACACTTTTATGACTAAACGGATAAAAACCCCAACGTGTCACGTTCCGCTAATCATTAGCCAACATGACAAGCCGAGTTAACGACAGGTGCCTTGTTCTAAACGCACCAAGGTTTTCCAGGGTTCATTTACACTTTCCCAGTGACAGGCTGAAGAAATTAGGAAAAAAAAAAAAAAAGGCTGAAAGTTGAACAACTGATTGAATTCTACAAGACTGTAAAACAAACAAACGCTAACAGAAGAAACAGTCTGGACGGCAAGAGAAGTTTTCATCATCAGATAATCACATTCATGGTAATGTGAAGAAGAGAAAGAACTGTCAATGGATAATGTCCCAAACTGCCCCCAGAGAAAGTCAAAAGAATACCTGAAGCTACATTAGAAGAATAATTGAGAAGTAACTGACATATTCACACCCTTACCACCATATATTTCAATGAATGCACACCGAAGTTAGAATGGGATTGGTGTCGTGTTTATTCTCAACACAATGCAATATTAGAGTAACAAAAATTCATGGAAAAAAACAATAAGTAGGCTCATTACTAAAATACCTCCCACAAAACTCAAGAAGAGAGTAGACTCCCTCCAGTAATAAACCAGCTACAACAGATCATTCGAGGCGAATGTGGGAATTGCCACTTGGTATTCACAACAGAACAGTACTTAATAGAATGCAGGGTGCACACCAGATTTCGCAGACATCTCAGTAATTCTTAATCTGCATGATTACAGCTCCGTGTGGGTCTCATCTGACAACACGCGGGTGGCCCACTCCTTAGCCGTTCTAGAAAAGTTTAAAAGTCATCCTTCATTCCATTATTTGGGGATTAACTTCTTCACCACAAACATGGGCAGATACACAACTCTCTCTCTTCCAGAAAACGACAAGGTGCCTCAGTCTTCACACTGGACTCTCTCCAGAGTGAAAGCACCACGACAAACAAACTCAGCTGGGACACCAGAACACAGGCACACTTTTAACCCTGTAAACTAGCACGCGGTTGAAATGCTTCTTTGGGATGTTATCCAAAGAATTAAGACATACAGTAATTTAAACATTTGGGTCACAGTAAACAGTTTTTTAGCCTGTTAATCATGATCCTATAAGCAAAGATTTTCTTTACATTAAAAAAACAAAAAAGCAACCAAATGTGCTTATCTCCTGGAACAGATGGTGACAATATGTACCCTCCCTCGATTCCCTAGTGCTGTTCATCATCACATTCTGTAAACTCTTCTTTTTCTGGTTCTTGAGATTCTCTTGACTTCTGTTTCCAACACTTCCCAGGCAAAACCCTATGCCCTATTAATTCATTCACAGACAGTTACCAAGCACCTTCAAGGACTCAGGCGCAATACTAGGTGCTGTATGTGATGCCCAGGAAAATATCTCTTAAAACATTTCCACTCCCTTTCTTACTTTTTTTCCTTTCTTCTAATAAATAGTGGTAATCATTTCTGATGGCTAGTTGTCTATAATTGGCATCCCGCAATCATCTCTTGTTTCATATAGTGACATAAGATATCCAAAATATGTTAAAGACATCGATCAATTTATATATTGATTTCTTTCCCTGGTGAGACAGTAACTAGGTATTTAAATGATGATATGAATTACAAATGCATTTATATATCATCAAAACTATGATGTAAGTTCTCTAGAGGAAGCTCAAAATTTTCACAAATCTATAAACACTTGAACGCAATACTACTAATGAATATACTGAAGAAAAAAACAATTCAATGCGCCTTTAGATTACCAATAACCATGAATATAATAAAGGAAGTGGCATGTTTATGAGCTCTGCGGAGAAAATAGCTCCAATATACTTATGGGTACATGTGATATAACTTCCAAGGGATGAGAATGATTTCTAAGTCATATATGGACATCACCCTCATGACCTCTTGGTTACATCACTTATATGCGACTCATACACCGTTTCTGGCATTTACATGGTGAAGCATGAGGTCTTAAAATCTAACATGAGGAAGAGAAAGTGAAGAAGACCTCTCCAAGGCGACACAGGTCTTCTGTCAGGGGGTGCATCAGAGCTCACGTACAGAATAAGCAAAGTGTGCTGCTTACCTTGGTAGACTTCCAGCTAATTCTGTGGTTGTCTCTCTGGAAGAAAAAGAAGATAAGCATGATTAGCTTATTTTGGTAACTTATAAAAATGTGTTTAATAAAACCATAATCCAATGCGCCAGGGCATTCTGGAATCATATGGGTGCAGAGGATACTGTATATGCAGCTGTTTAGAAATCTAAAATCGACTCAGCACATTTCTGATTAATTCCCATAAATGTTTCAATGGTTACTTCCCAAGGACATTTTATACACATGCAAAATATCTGCCTCTGCTTTCTGGTGGTAGAGCTCAACTGAGTTTAAAACATTCAAATTTTAAAATGTACGACATACAGAAGGAAAATAGGAGGGAAGAGAGTCCCAAACTGCATCTGGATGTTTTCCACTGAAACAAAGCACACTGTACTCTTTCCAAGAATCACTTAGGAACGAATTCATTGGAGGGTGTGTCTTCGTGTTGATCTCTGTCACCTGAGGTTTATGAGGGAACATGTACAACACAAAATCCAATTATTTTTGTAGCAAATTGCTGTTTTTCATTTCTTTGTTGTAATGTCAGACCAGTTGGGATGGTTGATGGCAGATGCTATGACAATTCAAACGGCACAAATGATATGTCACTGAGGGAAGCTCTGCAGCACGTGAGTAAGAGCGACCAGAGATACATTGCAGAGCTTACTTTTTCCTAATTGCAGTATCTTATCTTTCGATTACAGATGTGTTCGTGGAAGGAATGGGAAGCAAGGAGGAGGAGATGCAGCCTTACTGCTGAGATATTCTAAAAGTGGAGGAGGGCTTAACTTGAGACTGAGGGACGCAAGGTATAATTCTTAGGAACAGTGGTGCATAATATTCTTCATGTCATGTAATCGCTTTAAGAATCTCATAAGAAGAGGTGATATATACATATACAAAGGAATACTACTCAGCTGTAGAAAAGAATGAACTAATGCCATTTGCAGCAACATGGATGGACCTAGAGATTGTCATACTGAGTAAGTCAGACAAAGACAAATACCATATGATATCACTTATATGTGGAATCTAAAATATGACACAAATGAACTTATTTACAAAACAGAAAGAGACTCACAGACATAGAAAACAAACTTATGATTACCAAAGGGGAAAGGGGTGGGGAGAGATAAATTAGGAGTTTGGGATTAGCAGATACACACTACTATATATAAAATAGATATACAACAAGGTCCCATGTATAGCACAGGGAGCTATATTCAAAATCTTGTAATAAACTATAATAGAAAAGAAAAACAAGAATCTCATAAAATACAAACATCTTACATAGAAAAAAATGATACACACATACACATATACACAAAATGTGGTATACAATTATAATTGTCGTGGACCTCTGAAAGCTCATATGTCAACCCTGGGTTAAGAATCTCACCTTGAAACTCACATTGTCTTTACATACTCATCTTGTCGATCCAAATACAGGACTTCCTCCCGGTTTCTAGAACTCCCCCCCTCACCTATTGTCTGTGACAGCACCTGGGCACTTTAGGGACATGCTGGTTCCCCTGGAGCCATGCTGCCTTAAAAATATAAGTGATTATAATTTCAGCTCCCATAGAAATGTTCTTTCCTAAATAACCACATGGTATTAAACCTTCAGCCTTCATTGCTATTGGCTTTCGAGAGAATGTTTCCATTCCTTCAACAAAACCGTAGTTGAAAGCACTGTCCACTACACAGCTGAAGGCCTCACATGTATTCAACTCTTCTAAGAATTTAGTACCTGCCTAAGAAATTTCTCTTTAAAACAGAATATGGAATTGTGGGTACCCCCCAGATAAGAAGCACCCCTCCCTCTAGTCTTCCTTTATAACATGGATCACAACAGAAATATCTTTTGAATTCTATATTATTATTTATCACTCCATCACTTGAGACCAACACACATGAGGACTCAATCAGTATTTGTTCAGTTTGTAAGGAATGAATTAATGAACTTTTCTGACCTTCTCGTTGACCTTGAGGGTTAGATCTATATTTAGAGCTTGATCACAGTAACAGGAGCATCCCAGAGTTAAAGTACAATTACCTTTTCTTCTTTCTAATCTTCTAACTCTTGATTTTTGTCCCCAGACTATACATATTTAAATATTATGGGTTCCCCTGGTATCTTTTAAAACTACGTTGGACTTATATTATCATAAATCCAATTAAACCACTGTAGGGCAGTACTTCTCAATCTGGGCACTATCATGACATTTTAGGCCAAATAATCCTTTCTAGTGAGGAACTGTCCTGTGCTTTGCAGATGTTTAGCAGCACCCCTGGCCTCTACCCACTAGATGCCAGTGGTATCCCCCCTCCCAGACTGTGACAATCAAAATATCTCCAGACATTGCCAAATGTCCTCTGGGGGCTAACCTGCCCTCGGTGGGGAACCACTGCACCAGAGCAACAGAGTCCAAGGGTCTGCAACTGACCTCCGTTTTAAAACCTTCCTGGATTAACCAACAATCTCCATTCTCTTGGAAAAACACAGTGGCTGAGCCCCCTCCAGAGCGCCTGTTTCACTTTGCTCCCATCACCTAAGTTTGCACACTCACCAGGAGTATGTTGTGTTTGTTCCCCCACCCGTTTACGTTAGGACTCATTCAAAGTTCTTGTTTCTATGAAAACTAAGTTGGGTTCTTTGGAAAAACTAAAAAGGACAAGTAGCTTATCAATGAAAAAATGTTGCCTGCCTTATCAGTGAACAAAGGATGTTGCAGCCACCAAGCCATCACGTTACAGCCGCCCTCACGGAACTCAGGATAGAAACAGAATGTCCACCATCCAGCAGTCAGCCAGCTGCAGCCACCCCTGGTGATATACCCAGAGGAGACTCAGGATGAGAAAGCACAGGACACTGGCCCCGGATAGCTGAGGTGCCTATCAAAGGAATTCAGTGAGTCCAGACTCTTGCGTCTTCCCACACATAGTAAAACGCTAAATTTCTTAACTTGAGATATCTGGTTTTCTTTAATTAACAGGAATCTTTCGATGTTCCGACACCTGGTCTTTGTTGTAAAAACTCCTATATACCCTGGCTCCTCCTTTACCCCTCTTTGGAGCAGTCCCTCAGAGCTATTTGAGAGGTTGTGTCCCGGGCTTAAGTCCTCAGTTTTGTCCACCAAATAAAACATAATTCTCAACTTTTAGGTTGTGCTTTTTTTTTTCAGTCGACAAGCTTAAGAAAAACTGATGGTAGATTAGGTCTAGGGACAAGACAACTATAAATATTGGGGAGAAAAAGGACGTGGTTGTTACAAGTTTCTCCAAGTTCTTGTTCCTCTTAAAAAGTAAACTAGAGGGACTTCCCTGGTGGCACAGTGATTAAGAATCCACCTGCCAATGCAGGGGACACAGGTTTGATCCCTGGTCCGGGAAGATCCCACATGCCGTGGAGCTTAACTAAGCCCGTGCGCCACAACTACTGAAGCCCGCGCACCTAGAGCCCATGCTCCACAACAAGAGAAGCCACCGCAATGAGAAGCCTGCGCACCGCAATAAAGAGTAGCCCCTGCTCGCTGCAACTGGAGAAAGCCCGCGTGCAGTAACGAAGATCCAATGCAGCCAAAAATAAATAAGTTTATTCAAAAAAAAAGTAAACTAGAAATTACTAGATGGTGAATTACAGGTGTGATTTATACACAAAAGACAATGCAGAATTCCTCTCATCCATAGACTCAAGGCATCAATCAGCCTTGCCTTTACGGTAAAAGACAAATGCTAGAAAAAAAGTTATGCTCTCCACATATTTAGTACCAGCAAGGGAAAATTTATATTTTATACAACCACGTTCTGAAAAATTTACATTATAATGACAGATATTACTTCATAGGAAAAGTAATTTTTGGTGAACGTGAATAATGAGTGAATACAGTTTAAATTACAAGATGTTACCAAAAAACCCTGATGATTCCATTAGAACACGTAGCTGCACGATTTAAAAAAAATACAAAGAGAGAACCACTGTATTCGGCAGCAGCAATGTGGCAAGGACTCACCAACCAATTGCCATTTGTGAGATCATCAGAACACAGAGCTTTTAAAATAATAACTTGATCACTTTTACCTCTTTATTACTGCTAACAAATCATCTGAATTATTCACATCTTCATGAATTTATACCTTTTGTAAAGAAACCCTTGAGGCAAATAAACATAGCATAATATGCTATGCTTCGTCCAGATAATGTTCCTTCATAACCCCACTGAGAGGACTTAAAGACACCGTACGAAAAACTTTTAGGGCAGTAAAACTACTCCTATGATACCATACTGGTAGACACACGTTATTAAACATTTATCCAAGCCCAAAGAATGTACAGCACCAACAGTGAACCCTAATGTAAACTATGGACTCTGGGTGATGAGAACATGTCAGTGTAGGTTCATCAGTCAAATGCAACATCTGGTGGGCGTGTTGATAAGGTAGGGGGCCATGCGTGGGGTGGGGGGCAGGGGGCATATGGGAAATTGCTCTACCTTCCCCTCAATTTTGCTACAAACCTAAAACTGCTCTAAAAAATAAAGTGCACTGAAAAAAAGATGCTATAAAGACCATGTTTTTTCCAATGAAGTTATATAGATTGCAATGTCCATTAATAATATTACTTTCTAAGCATAAATCATCTGCATCACTAATATTTATTTATCCAACATATTCACTGAACACTTACAATACATTCAACACGCACTGTGCCGGGTTCTTTCAGAGGCACCAAGAAAAATTAAATCCTGATCCTTCTTTCCAAGCGTTTACACCTCAATAAATGATATCATGTAAAGTATAAATTGCTGAATACTTTCGAATTTTCCACTGGTGAAAGCTCCTTTAAGTCAAAGGTCACGTCTTACTAAAAATTTTGAATACTCAGTGCCTGGCACATACTAGACGCTCAATAAATACAAGTGCAAGAGAACCATAAAACACTGTCTCATGGAAGCAACCTAAGTGTCCGTTGCCAGATGAATGGATAAAGAAGATGTGGCACAAAGATATACACAATGGAATATTACTCAGCCATAAAAAGAAATGAAATTGAGTTATTTGTAGTGAGGTGGATAGACCTAGCAAATACTGTATGCTAACACATATATATGGAATCTAAAAAAAAAAAACAAAAGGTTCTGAAGAACCTAGAGGCAGGACAGGAATAAAGACACAGACATAGAGAATGGACTTGAGGACACAGGGAGGGGGAAGGGTAAGCTGAGACGAAGTGAGCGAGTGGCATGGACATATATATACACTACCAAACGTAAAATAGATAGCTAGTGGGAAGCAGCCACATAGCACAGGGAGATCAGCTCAGTGCTTTGTGACCACCTAGAGGGGTGGGATAGGGAGGGTGGGAAGGAGACGCAAGAGGGAGGAGATATGGGAACATATGTATATGTATAGCTGATTCACTTTGCTAGAAAGCAGAAACTAACACACCACTGTAAAGCAATTATACTCCAATAAAGAGGTTTAAAAATAAATAAATAAATAGGAAGTTAAAAAACCCAAAACATTGTCTACTGGCAGGTAATTCCAGTCTCTTAATTTTCTAAGATGCCTGTTTTGTTATAGCAATATTTGGAATTTAATTGCACTAATTTTCTTTCCTTAGTTGTCATTACCAAGATAATCTGATTTCAAGAAGAGAGCGGGAATGCTAAAAACTGAATGAAGACAATGATGAAAAAGATGACAAAGCAAAGTCATATGTTTCGAGAAACAGAATTGACCTAGGGGCTAAGAAATAGACCAAAATGACGGAGGGTGTGAGTTTCTGATAGGTTGCATATCCTTGGGCAATTCCTTCTGCCTCCTGGGGTCTCTAAGTCCCAGAATGGAATAATAATGCTTCCCTTTGATCTAGAGTTGCTGGATCAATCATCGATGTGAACAAACAGGAAGGCTTTCTGCAAATTTGAAGCTGGGCTATACAGTCCATTTTATCAAAGGAAAAAACAAACACCAGAAGAGACAAGTACTTTTCAAAAGCAGACAAGTGTCCCGCGTGTATTACACAGTTTTCGTAGATTATTTAGCATTCCTTAAAAACTTTAATTTTGAATGTGTAGAACATTTGCCAGGGCACACAGAATGATGCCAACTTTTCTTAGCTGTCTGAAAGCGCTCTTCCTCATGCTCTCCTATCCCATCCCACTCCTGAGCTATGCAAATAGTTCTTTTTTTAGGATGTGTTGAAGCAAGAGCTATCTATTTCTGTGCAGCTTGCCAGTTTCCAAAATTAGCTGACAACTATAAAACAGGACATGAGAGCCCCCCTGTTAATTGTGTGTCAGCATGATAAATATTTTTAAGACCTGGAATGTCTGTCTCCAATGGTACCTCCAATTCTTCTAAAAGTACAGACTTTTAAAAAAAATGTTAAAATACCTTTTTTTTTATTGCCTGTCCTACAAATAAATGATTTAATGTTCTGACTGTAGGAGGAGTGAGGTTTTCTTTACTTCAATTAAGGGTGAAAGTGTCACAATCAAGCAAGTTTTGTTCTTTTTCTTCTCTTTTCATTTTTTTCTTTTTTCTTTTTTCTTTTTTTTTTTTTTTGGTCACCCGGTGCTTGGGCCAAATTGTGGGTCTTTAAAGTTGCATCTATTTCCAAATAATACATAGATAAAAAGATTAGCTTCAAGACATCATTAAATATTCATATATCATTTTAGAACAGTTAACTTTTTTCCTATATGGTAAACCTTAGGTCTGGGAAATTTAAAACACCTTAGAGATTAACGTTACTTCTCTCGTTTCTTTGGGTCAAGAAAGCCCAAAGACACTGCTCCTTCCCCCTGCCCCAGCTTCTTTCTTTCCAATCCTTTCTCTGAATTTCTCTTTTGTTTGGTCCTTCGTTTCTTCTCTTCCATTTTTATCCTTCCTCAATTTTCACTCCCATGATTAAAAATATCTTTGTGTGTGTGTGTGTGTGTGTGTGTGTGTGTGTAAACCCAAGCAATTACTCTCACATGGTGAAATCTACACACACACCCCCCCCCCACAGCTCACATTAATTGGTCACTTATTTAATACCAGCCACTATTCTAGGCCATTTACATGCATTCACTCACTTAACCCTTCTAAAAGCCTAATGAAGTCATTACTATGATTCAACTACAACAGAGATGAGGAAAATGAGACAGAAAAATGTTAAACAGCTTCCCAAGGCCACACAGCTAGTGACAGACAGAGCCAGGATGTGAACCAGGCATTCTGGCCCCAAAGCCCATGCTGTGGTCCCTATGCTACACTGCTGCTCAGTATCTGCCAGATCTGATATATCTATATTCCACATCCGTTCATTTGTTCTGGATTCTGCACTGGAACAGAGAACAGCCACAAAAAATGGCCCCACCGTTGGAAACTTTACAATCTGGAAGGGGGAGACAGACAAAAAACAAATGAGCAAATGAATATTTATCACTATCTTACATAGCATATGTCACGAAGAAGAATGAGTCAAGGTAGGAGGTGGTACCTAATGAGTCAAGGTAGGAGGTGGTACCTAACAAGGTAGGAGTTGTAGGGGGGCTATTATTTCTATAGTGGGGGCTATTTCTATAGAGAGGGCTCTCTGAGGAATATGTGAAGGCATGAAACACAACCACTTCTATCCCCACCTTCCCTTCTTAAGTCCCTTTCTTTCCTTTGCACTACTGCATTTCATTCTTCTTTTCGACGAATATTCACTGGTACTCAGTGCATGGAGCAGGCAATACAAGATGATGGTGTGGTTTTTTTTTTTTTTTTTTTTTTTTTTTCAGTACGCGGACCTCTCACTGTTGTGGCCTCTCCCATTGTGGAGCACAGGCTCTGGACGCACAGGCTCAGCGGCCATGGCTCAAGGGCCCAGCCGCTCCACAGCATGTGGGATCCTCCCGGACCAGGGCACAAACCCGTGTCCCCTGCATCGGCAGGCGGACTCTCAACCACTGTGCCACCAGGGAAGCCCGATGCTGTGGTTTTAAAAAAATGATAGACAGTATGGACCTGTACATTCCAAATACTGAGAAACTAAAAGGGGAGACGAGACCCTTACGGAAACTCAGCCAGTCACTTAGAAAACTGCAGGTTTCGACAAGAGACACTTCACATCACTAGAGAGGCCGGCCAGCCTCTCAAATCCACTCCGGCGTGGAAATGAATGAAATGTCAGCCGGCAGCATCCACAGAAGTGGTCCCGCCTGCAGACCGACTTCATGAGAGGTACCACTCCAAGCTCCTTCTGCCGAGCCTGCGCTCCCAGGGGTTAAACCTCCCATGCCTGAGTTTTAAAAAATTAAGTCCACCAAGTAGAGTTTCTCTTTATATCACTTTGGTATTTAGCTCGGGCTGAGGGCAGGCACTATGGGGAGATGGGACTTCTGTCCACCGAATCCTCAGGAAACAGGGTCATACGGGGGGGTGGTTATGGGGAACTAGCACCTGGCAGCAGGCACGCATGCCATGTGGGTTGTCAGAAGACTTGCCGCACGAAGATTGACTTCATCTAATCACCGATACATCCAGCCTCTTTCTGAATAGGCCAGTCCTATGTAGAGTCCTTGCTAAGATTGGATTTGGCTCCAGATTTCCTCAGATTATCTTAGTACTCTTCATATAAAACAGCCACAAATGTGTGCCTCTGGCTGTGTTCTTGTGCTCAGGGGGCCTAGAGAACGCAATCACCCAATGTTTCTCTTAATCAAATCTGCCACAGATACCGTGGCGCTCCAACTGTCACCCGTGAGTTGGGCCACTGTTCAAACAGCACCGCCATCCCTTCTGTCATTGGGAGATGGTGTAAAGCGCTTTTGTCTTCTCTTCTTTCAAAAATGTCATCTTGACACTTAGCTCAGGAATGCACCTGAGAAGAAGAGGCCTGTCCTGGACTTTGCTGGTGGAATTAGGAAAAGGAGAATTATGTCTCCACACTCACAGGTTTACCTCTTAATCATCAGACTCTTTCTGCTCTGTGAATCCACCACGGTTAAATGTTATGATCCAGTGAGAACCTGAATCAGCCATACTTCAAACATTCAGCTTCTACCAGGGGAAGAGGGTGTCAGGTTACCACAAGACCTCTGCATTTAATATTGCTTCATCATTGGGCCCGAAGCTGTACTGGAGTTCGTAAGTGAGCTTCTTAAGGGAAAATATGCCCCCCACATTATTAATTGAAAATAAGTTTTTTCCTTTGATAAATCAGTTTAAGAGGAGGCCCATTGTGCACAAAATGCCTAATTTTTCTCTCTTAGCTCCCAGAGACATAATATCACCAATAAGTCCTATTAATGAGAGAAAATCATCCCCACTCCTGATAATTTCTGGATCAAAGAGGGATTTGCAAATACCAGCCTGCACTGTAATGTTTGACTAATGGCCTAATCCATCCATTGACATGTATGGGCATTGAGTTCATTAGCATTTATCATTAGCATTTATTTATTAATTTGTTCAACAAATACTTCCACAGTTCCTACTATGTGCCAGTTTCTATGTGCTGGGGATGAAGTGTGAAATGAATAAACATGGACCCCTCCCTCACAAGGCTGACCATCCAGTGAGGAAGCTATCGCAACGAACTCTCACAAACAGGTGTGCCTACGTGTCAAGAGCAGGATGAGATTGTATCCGCCCCTATTCCACGATGATTCCCTTCTGCGAGGTTTTTGGGAAAACAAATCCAGAGCGACTTCATCGGTATAATGACACCAAAGTCCTGCCTGATGAAACAGACCTTAGCAAGAGGAAGGATATTTTGTCTCACAGATGCTGTCCTTTCCAAGAATCTAAAATACAAAAGCCACTGCCCAGTCAGAGGCAGATGTGAGAGATTGCAGGAGGACACTGTGGGCTTGCCCAGAATGGGTTCTGGGCTGGGGGAGGGCAGCAGAGGACCAAAGACACAGGGAGGATGGGGGGAGGGAGGGAGAAGGAGGAGAAGGAAGCCGCCATAGTCAAACTCCATGGCGGATGGAGCAACGTACTGAAAACAGGTGGAGAGATGGGTTACACCAGCTCTTGGACCCCTGGCTGGACACTGGCGAGGAGTCCAATTACTTCCTCCTCCCCTTTACAGACAGGCCCCGCAAGCCCTGCCAGGCACTGGGGGCTATCGGGCTTTGAGGAACAGAAGCTGCAGCTCAGGCCTCTTGGCCTTGTTTGTTTCCACCCAACAGCCCGAGTAAGGACCAGATAGATACGCTTCTGTTTGGGGTTCAGAGTGTCCAAAAGGCCAGCACCTCAGAGGGTGCTTCTATGTGGACCTGGCCTCCAACCTGCTGTCAGGAATGGGTCTAAGGCCAAGGCATTAAAAAATTTTTTTAATTAGTAATTTTAAAGTTTTTAATTAAATTAGAATAAGTAATTTTTTAATTAAAAAAATATACCAGAAATTCTGTCAAAGCTTACTCTGGTTATAGGGTGGAAGGCTCACAGCAGCCATCCACGGACACTGAAAAGTACTAAGGGTTGTTTTGATGTGATTTGGGGGAATCTTGGCTTTTTGTTGGTTTTCTATTTTTTTACTTCTCAGAACAGTGGCCATAGTAGGTACATAATAAAATGCCTCTCTCTCCTGAAGCTAAAGAACTCACTTTTCTCTCCAGTAGTGTCCAAGGGTGTATTCATTTTGTTTTTCAACCTGCCCTGATACAGTCTTGGATGAGGAACAGGTTGGTGCTACTACTCCTCATTTTGCAGACAAGTAAAGTGAGGCTCTAAGAGGTTCAAGAGTTTGTGATCAAACAGTCAACTCAGGGACTCCTGCCCGGCCCTTCTGACTATAAAGGCAAGCAGGGAGGTCTGGGCAGAAGCACAGAACTCCATCTGAGTTCTGAGCACAAAGGGAGGAGTGGGAGGAAAATTCTCCCATTCACAGGACGTGTTCACCCTTCTTAAATGTACCCGTTTGAAATAACACGACTCTGAGAGCTATCCACAGAGGGGTGTAGTTAAGGCTGTTTTAGATCCCTCACATCTTCCAGGTCGCTTCGAGGACCCTGCTGGGTCAATTAAATGTGGTATTCATCACTACCTCTGGAAATTCAAATCTGTGTATTCAATCATGGTGGGTCATGTCCAAATCTCTCCTTTAACAATTGCCAATATGCTTTTTGTGGCGATGGGGATTTTGAAATCTCCAACCTTCAACACATTCACAGATGACAATTATATCTCTACAATCACTAATAAAATAAAATAAAACCAACAGAAAAGGAATCAACAGTAAAAGAGCTAAATTATAGATAAGAGAATATTCATAAATCTATACCTCATCTCATGAATGTGGGTGCACTGTCTGTATGCCAGGATTTCTTTAGCCATTGGTGATATTCAGCATATTGCAATCGAGTGCAATTACAGTTAGCTACAATTAAGAACAATTACAGCTTTTATTTCTCTACTTGTTCTTTAAAAGTACATGTGTAATAAAACTTTTTTTTACAAGGTGAAGAATATAATTATACATCCTTATAACGTCTCAAATAATTAGTCTGACTAAAGTTTCTTCTGGAACAATTTTCATTTTAACTGTCAGAGCTGCCATTTATAGTCAATGGAACATACTTTTTAAAAAATTCCATCATTAACCTTTTTCACCCCATATAGCTGTATATGTATTATTGGTATAAATGGAAGGTTTTAGGATTTAAAGCTCTAGGGCCTGCTCCAAGCTAGAAAACAATTTTCCCTTCTAGTTGTGTGTGTGTGTGTGTCCTTTAATTAAAAAAAAAAAAAAAAAGAAATGCTAGCTTTGTAGAGTCTGTTTTCTTGCTCAGGATTTTTGGAAAAAAAAAGTTGCTTATGTTAGAAAGATACGTTCACTAGTTCTATATGACAGAACACTGTCTCTTTGTTTATTTATGGCATATTTACACAGTGCCTCAACTATGCAGTGCCAAAACTAAGAAGTCCCTGGATTGTGACAAATGTGTCTCTTGGTTTAGTAAATCGTGAGGCACAAGGTCAATATTAGCCAAACAGAATCAGTGACTAATTACTATCAGTGAAATGCTACCTTTTCATAAATCTAGACTCCAACTCAAACACACTTTATCACTGCCTCCCCCACTGGACTGTAAAGTCTGACAGGCTCCTGTCCATCTCTATCACCAGCACCCAGAATGGAGAGTAGCTCTTATAAAGTGCTCAATAAATTGAATACATTGAATCAATGAGGATGCAGTTCCTTCCCATTTATGTAGGGAATAATGGAAAATTAATCACCTGAATGACTTTGACGCTAGAAGAAAATTAGGTAATACCATGCTGGAAATTAAGGATATTTTCACCACTTATCTGGTTGAATTAGCTGTCCTGGGAAATAAATTGTTAGACAAAGTCTGTGTCCCTGGGAATCAGGAGCGGAGAGTTGGAACAGATCTTTTAAGGTCCTTTACCACCTTGAGATTATCTTGACAGCTTACCAAACTTAGACCAACTTAAAGGCAATTAACATAAGCCTAAATAGGGCATGTGTAGTTGTGTGGAGGTAAATAGATAGCAATCACATCCTTGAGACACACTATTAGCATCAAAGATGCTAATACACTGAGACATGGCTCTTGTTAAAAATCCCCTCAGTATTCAAAATACTGAGAGAGATTTAGATGCAACTAACACTTCAGAGTTTATCATTTATTCCACAACAGCCAGCAATGACCACGTTCTTACCATAGTTTGAACACTTAGCACTTGACATAAATTCCCCCTTCTATTCTCCACAACTGTTAGTTATCATTATATCCATTTTTCAGAAGGAAACTGAGGCTCAGAGAAGTCAAGTAAATTTGAACCCAGGCCTGTCCAACCCTATAATAAATGATTTAAGACAAGAACACAAAACAACACATGGCTAATCATGGTCAAAAGACACCAAAAATAGGATGATAATCTGGGTGGATCTCTATAGCAATCTAATGGCCAAAGTGAGAGAAACGGGGATCTAGGAAAAAAAGTTTCACTCCCCAACTTTACTAATAGATCAACTTTTATCTTACTGGTTCTAGACACAGATACTTTCTGTGGAAAAGATCTGAATGCACTGGAGGTTTTGAGAGTAAATAAGAGGGTCAAGCGGTACTTCTCAGGGTCAGGTCTAAGGCTGAAGGTTAAACTACTTCTGGGCATCCACCGCCCCCCGCCCAATGCACAATAAGGCCTTGGAAATTCATCATAGCGCTGTGTGCTACCCAAATAATGCAAACGCCCACAAATAAGGCAATGGAATAACTGCTGTATCCACACTGTGGACCGACTATGGAGCCTTTAGAAAGAACCAGGAAGCCGTGTAAGTTCTAAAATGGATAGAATTCCAATGTATATTGAAGGATAAAAAGAATAAGCTGCAGGAAAATACGTTGGGTTTTAACGCTGCTGATTTTAAAAACAAACAGAACAAGATGTTCCATGGGTCCGTTTGAGAACGGAAAGGCCTAGAAATAGGCCTGGGAGGACGCACAGGAGGCGGAAAAGTGGCGACCTCTGCAGAAAAAGGAGAGGTGGGCATAGAACTTCTACACACAGAACTTTTTTCTTTTTTCTTTTTAAGGGCCGTGCAGCCAACCCGAGGGTCTCGAGGGTGGAGGGTCCTTTCCTGGGCAGCAGCTCTCGTGCGAGCGAGGGTGCAGGGTCGGTCTGAGATGGGAGAGCGGGCGCGCACCAGGCTCTGCACGTGATTCCACTCGCGACGCCCGCCCGCTGGGCCAACAGGGAACACTTACCCGCTTGCCTCTGGGCCAGGTCCTGCCTCAGCGCCAGCGGGTCGCTCATGGCGTCGGGCGTGCACGGGCCTGGCGATCTACCCGCCCGGAGAAGGGAGACAAGGAGCCCAGGTCGCCTACCAACAGCGGGACTCCGGTCCGCTAGGGGCACCAGGAAGGTCCCCAAGGCCCCCATGCGCGCGGCTCGGCAGCACGCAGGCGCAGTTCGGCGCCTCGGGTCCAGGTCGCCATCATCACCGGCCGCCAGGGGGTGCCTGGGGTGATGCGGTGGGGCACGTAGGACCAGAGGGGCACATCCACAGAAAAGGCTGCTTATGCAAAAACTACTTTCACTCGGTCAGGCTGGCTTAAGAGCATGTAGAGAGATTCGTGAAATGCATGCAAAGCCAATTTTGCATGTATTAAATCAATTTTATAAGTCCTCCGAAAGCTTTCCTATTTAAAGGAGCCCTTTGGGGACGCTGGGTAAAGAATATGATCCGTCTCTCGCTTGCCTTATAACTTGGCATCTTCCTAAATCGGGCTTGCTTATTGGAAAGTTCTGTAATGAACAGAATTCTCTGCGGTAAGGGTTAAGTAGGAAGTGAGGAGAGATTTCTGTTAATAGAAAAAATAAGTCCGAGATGACAGCTGTGGCCTGGGTTCTACGTGGAGTCCTTCACTTTTTCATCTAACATCTGGGAGAAGAAAGTTTTTAGCTATTTCTAAGAGGCTGGACAGGTGCGACCCTGATGTTCCACAGATATCACAGACAAGTTGCAGAAAGTAAATGTTATTGGAACCATCTGAACAAACATCCCAGTGGAACATGTCTGGTAGCTCATGTGCCAAATCAGGGCCAGTCTTACTCAGATTGGGAAACACTGGGGAGCTTCAAGGAAATTCTTTCCTCTCAGTAACCTGGCCTCCCAGACTGCTTCCCTGAGAGCTGAAATTTCCCTCCTTCCCTCTCTCCTTCCTTCCTTCCTTCCTTCCTCCCTCCCTACCTTCCTTCCCTTTCCTTTCCTTTCTTTAGGAAGAGTTCATCTCTGCTTTACTAACGTATAATTATGCACAATAAATTGAGTATACTTAAAGTGTGGGATTTGGTTAACAGTAGACACAGGTACGTACCCATGAAACTGTTCCCACAATCAAGACAGTGAGCATACCCATCCACCCCAGGAGTTTCCTTCTGCCCCACTGTAATTCCTTCCTCCCATCCCTCCCTCCATCTCCAAGTAACCGCTGATCTGCTCTCTATCACTCCACATTAGTTTGCATTTCCTAGAAGTTTCTATAAATAGAATCATACAGTATTACTTTTTTTAGTCTGGCTTCTTTTACTCAGCGTAATCATTTTGCGATTCAGATGTGTTGTAGCCTGTATCAATAACTCCTTCTTTATTGCTGAGCACGATACCCTGAATGTGCCACGGTTTGTTTAACCATTCTTTTCTTGATGGACACGTGGGTTGTTTCCATCTTTTGACTATCACAGATAAAGCTGCTAAAAACATTCATGTACACATCTTAATACGGACATTGTATGATTTCCTTTCTCCGGGTAAACATCTAGCAGTGGAATAGCTGTATCATATGGTAGGTGTATATCTAATTTTTTTAGGAAACTGACATACGGTTTTCTAGGGTGACTTGTCTCATTTTAAATACCCAACCAGGAGCATAGGAGAGTATATGACAGTCCCAGAAGTTCCCTCTACCATGATTTGGTATGATTAGTCTTTTTAATTTTAGCCTAGAAATTCTAATAGGTGTATAGTGGTAGTTCATTGTAGGTTTAATCTGGCTTTCCCTAAAAACTAATGCTGCTGATCATCTTTTCTTGTACTTATTTGACATCTTTGTACCTTCTTGGGAGAAGTACCTGTTCAAAGCTTCTGTCCAATTTTTTTTAAATGTAGTTATTTGTTTTCCTGTTGCATTTTCAGGGTGCTTTATCAGATCCATAATTTACAAATGTCTTTTCCTAGTCTGTGACTTACCTTTTCTTTCTCTTCATGGTTTCTCTCAAAGAGAAGGATTTTTTTAAAGTCCAATCACTAAATTTTATTTTTTTAACATCTTTATTGGACTTTTACAATGGTGTGTTAGTTTCTGCTTTATAGCAAAGTGAATCAGCTATACATATACATATATCCCCATATCTCCTCCCTCTTGCGTCTCCCTCCCACCCTCCCTATCCCACCCCTCTAGGTGGTCACAAAGCACCGAGCTTATCTCCCTGTGCTATGCAGCTGCTTCCCACTAGCGATCTATTTTACATTTGGTAGTGTATATATGTCCATGCCACTCTCTCACTTCATCCCAGCTTCCCCTTCCCCTTCCCCGTGTCCTCAAGTCCATTCTCTATGTCTGTGTTTTTATTCCTGTCCTGCCCCTAGGTTCATAGAACATTTTTTTTTTTTTGATTCCATGTATATGTGTTAGCACACGGTATTTGTTTTTCTCTTTCTGACTTACTTCACTCTGTATGACAGTCTCTAGGTCCATCCACCTCACTACAAATAACTCAATTTCATTTCTTTTTATGGATGAGTAATATTCCATTGTATATATGCAATCACTAACTTTTAGATCACTCTTTTTAGAGTGGTATTTAAGAAATCTTTGCCTATCCAAAGTCACAAAGATTTTTCTCTAATGTTTTCTTCTAGAAGACTTATAGTTTTGTATTTAGTATTTTGTATTTAGTCCTATGATTTATTTTGTATTTAGTCCTATGATAATTTTGAGTTAATTCTTTTTGTATTTAGTCCTATGATAATTTTGAGTTAATTCTTTTTGTACGACGCAAGGATTAAAGTTTATTTATTAATGTTTTGCATGTGGATATCTAATTGATCCAGTACCATGTATTGAGAAACCTATCATTTTCTTACTGAATTGTCTTTGCATCTTTGTTGAAAACCAGTTGTCCATATATGTATAGATCTCCTTCTGGGCTGTGTATTTTGTTGCCTTTATCTGTCTATCTTTTTGTCAATATCACACTGTTTTGATTACTGCAGCTTGATAATAAGTCTTGAAACCATGCAGTATTAGCCTTCCAACTTTGTTCTTTATTTTTTCAGTTATTTTGGTTATTGTAGGCCCTTCACCTTTCCACATGAATTTTAGTCGATTTCTATTTTTAAAAGCCTGCTGGCATTTTGATTGGTATTGCATTAAAACCATAGATCCATTTGGAGAGAACTGACATCTTAACAATATTGAGTCTTCTGACACATGAATTGGTATTACTTCTCTCCACTTACTTAGGTTTTCTCCAATTTCTCTCTGCATGTCTGGTGGTTTTCACTGTATAGATTTTCACCTCTTCTGTCAGATTTACTCCAAAGCACTTGATATTTTTGATGGTATCATAAATGGTAGTATATACAAACAGCTCATGAAACTCAATCAAAAAATGTGCAGAAGACCTAAGTAGACATTTCTCTAAAGGCATACAGATGGCCAACAGGCACATGAAAAAAATGCTCAATGTCACCAATTATTAGAGAAATGCAAATCAAAACTACAATGAGGTATCACCTCACACCAGTCAGAATGGCCATCATTAAAAAGTCTACAGGGCTTCCCTGGTGGCGCAGTGGTTGAGAGTCTGCCTGCCGATGCAGAGGACACGGGTTCGTGCCCCGGTCCAGGAGGATCCCACATACCGTGGAGTGGCCGGGCCCGTGAACCATGGCCGCTGAGCCTGCGCGTCCAGAGCCTGTGCTCCACAGGCTCCGTGGAGAGGCCACAACAGTAAGAGGCCCGCGTACCGCAAAAAAAAAAAAAAAAAAAAGTCTACAAATAACAAATGCTGGAGAGGGTGTGGAGAAAAGGGAACCCTCCTACAGTGTTGGTGGGAATGTAAATTGGTGCAGCCACTATGGAAAACAGTATGGAGGTTCTTTACAAAACTAAAAATAGAGTTACCATATGATCCAGCAATCCCACTCCTGGGAACATATCCAGAAAAGACAAAAACTCTAATTTGAAAAGATATATGCACTCCAATGTTCATAACAGCACTATTTACAGTAGCCAAGACATGGAAGCAACATAAGTGTCCATCAAAGATGAATGAATACAGAAGATGTGGTATACATACACAATAGAATATTACTCAGCCATTAAAAAGAATGAAATATTGCTATTTGCAGCAATAGGATGGATCTAGAGAATATCATACTAAGTGAAGAAAGTCAACAGAAAAAGACAAATATTATATGACATTACTTATATGTGGAATCTGAAAAATAATACAAATGAATCTATTTATAAAACAGAAATAGATTCACAGACATAGAAAACAAACTGATGGTTACCAAGGGAGAAAGCGGTGGAGGGGGGGGATAAATTAGAAGTATGGGATTAACAATACACACTACTATATATAAAACAGATAAGCAACAAAGATTTACTATATAACACAGGGAACAATACTCAATATCTTATAATAACCTATAATGGAAAATAATCTGGAAAAAATACATATATATATATAACTGAATCACTTTGCTGTACATCTGAAACACAGTATTGTAAATCAACTATACTTCAATAAAAAATAAATGGTAGTATACAGAAATATGACTTACTTTCATATACAGATCTTATTTTTTATTTATTTATTTGGCTGCCTCGGGTCTTAGTTGAGGCATGCGGGCTCAGTAGTTGCAGCATGGGGACTTAGTTGCGCTGCAGCATGTAGGATCTTAGTTCCCCAACCAGGGATTGAACCCATGTCCCCTGCATTGGAAGGCAGACTCTTAACCACTGGGCCACCAAGGAAGTCCCATATACAGATCTTATATCCTGTCAATTTGCTAAGCTTATTCATTAGTTCTAGTAGGTTTATGTAAATGCCATAGAATTTTCTACATAGACAACCATATCATTTCTAAATAGACAGCTTTACTTCTTCCTTTTCAATACAGATGTCCTTTATATTGCACTTTTATATCAGTTTTGATGGCACTGGCTAGAATCTCCAGTATAATGTTGAATAAAAGTGGAGAGGCAGACATCATTGTCTTGATCCTGAGCTTAGACGAAAATCATTAAGTCTTTCCCCATGAAGTATGATAATAGCAGTTAATTTTTCATATCAGATTGAGGCAGTTCCTGTGTAGTCCTAGTTTGCTGAGACGTTTTTACCCAGGAATAGATGTTGAATTCTGTCAAATCCTTTTATGCATTAGATGGTTTCAGTTTAATACGGAAAATTACATCAATTGATTTTCAAATGATGCAACAAGTTTGCATTCCCGACATAAAAGCCACGTGGTTATCATGAATTTTCCTTTTTATACATGGTTGGATTCAATATGCTACTAGTTTGTTTAGAATGTATACATCTACGTTCACAATGGGTACTGATCTGTAGTTTTCTTGTAGTGTCTTTGTCTGTTTTTGGCAATAGGGTGATGCTAGTCTGTAGAATGTGTTGGGAAGTATTCCCTCCTTTATAATTTTCTAGGAGAGTTTGGGTAGGATTTTACTATTTCTTCCTTAAATATTTGGTAGAATTTACCAGTAAGCCCTTCTGGATTTGGAGTTTTCTTTGTGAGAAAGTTTTTAACTACAAATTCAATTTCTTATTAGATATAGGGCTATTCAGGCTATAGTCGTCCCTCGGTATCCATGAGGCATTGGTTCCAGGACCCCCCACTTCAGATGCCAAAATGTGTGGGTGCTCAAGTTCCTTATATAAAATGGCACAGAACAGCTGGCTCTCCATATCCACAGGTTCCACATCTCTGGAGATGGGGGGCCCACTGTATTTATTTCTCCTCGAGTGAGATTTAATAATTTGTGTGTTTCAAGGAATATGTCTATTTCATCTAAGTCCGCAGTTGGCCCATAGCCTGCAAGCTAATTTTTTTTTTTTCACATTTTTAAAGATTGAAAAAAATGTGACCGAGACCATATGAGGTCCTCAAAGCCTAAAGTTTTTACTCATTGGCACTTTCCAGAAAAAGTCTGTAGATCCCTAATCTAAGTTTTGAATTTACTGGCATCATTTTACGCATAGTATTCATTATTCTTCCTTTAAATATTTGTAGAATCTCAAATCATGTTACATCTTTCATTTTTGGTATTAGTAAATTGTTTCCTTTTTTCCCCTAATCCATCTATCTAAAGGCTTAGCAATTTTATTAACTTCTGAAAGAACCAGCATTTGGTTTCATTAATTTTTTCTGTTGTTTTTCTATTTTCTATTCCATTCTCATCTTTATTATTTCTTTTATCCTACATATTTTGTGCTTAATTAGCTCTTCTTTTTGTAGTTTCTTAATGTGGAAATTGAATTCATGGATTTGAGGCTTTGTTTCTAATATAAGAATTTAGTGCTGAAAAGTCTTCATAATACCACTTTAATGGCATTCCACAAATATTGATAGGCTGTGTTTCTATTTTTATCCAGTTCAAAATACTTTCTGATTTTCCATTTGATTTACTTGACCAATGGATTATTTATAAGTATGTTATTTTCATTTCAAATATTTAGAGATTTTCTGTTATTGATTTCTAATTCAATTCTATTTTGTCAAAGTGTGTACTTTGTACCACTTGAATGCTTTTAAACTCATTGAGACTTGTTTTCTGGCTCAGAGTGTGGTCTATTTTATAAATGTTCCATATGCACTTGAAAAGAATATGAATGTTGTTGTTGGGTGTAATGTTCTATAAATGTCAATTAAGCCAAGTTGGTTCAAGTGTTGTTCAAATCTTTTAAACTCTTGCTGATTTCTTGTTTACTTGTTTTTATCATTTCTTAAGAGAGGAGTGCTGAAATCTCTGACTATTGTGGATTTGTCTATTTCTTCTATGTTTTTGCTTCTTGTATTTTGAATCTCTGTTATTAGAAGCATAAAAGTTTAGGATTTCTATATTCTCTTGAAAAACTGATAATTGACCCCTTTATCATCAAATGACCCTATTTTTCTCTGGTAATATCCTCATTATTAATAGAGCCACTCCAACTTTCTTTTGATTAGTGTTACCACGGTGTATTCGTTTCTTAGGGGTGTTGTAACAAAATACCAGAAAACGGGGGGCTTAAAAAACCAGAAATTTATTCTCTCACAATTCTGGAAGCTGGAAGTCCACAATAAAGATGCCAGCAGGGCCATGCAGTCTCTGAACTCTCTGGCAAAGAACCCTCCTTGCCTCTTCCTAGCTTCCAGTAGTTGCCGACAATCCTTGGTGACCCTGGCTTATAGCTGCATCCCTCCAGTCTCTGCCTCTACTGTCACATGTCCATCTTTCCCATTTGTGTCTGTGTCTGTGTCTCCTCTCTTCTTACAAGGACACCAGTCATATTGGATTTAGGGTCTACCTTAATCCAGTATGCTCTCATCTCAACTACTTACACCTGCAAAGATCCTATTTCCAAATAAGTCACATTCTGAGGTTCTGGGTAGACATGCTTTTGGCGGGGGGACACTATTCAACCCATCACAGTTTGCTCTCTGGACCCCCCCAATTCACATCCATACACTTCCATGCATGCAAAATACATTCATCTCATCTCAACATACCCCAAATTCTTAACCCATGCCAACATTAACTTTAAATCCAAAATCCCATCTAAATATCATCGTTTCAAAACAGTTCCAAATATCATATAAATCATCTAAATTAGGTATGGGTGAGATTCTGTGCGTGATCCATCCTGGGAAAATTCCTATCTATACGTAGGCCTATGATACTAGAAAATAAGTTATCTGCTTTCAAAGTACAATTGTGGGTCAGGCATAAGATAGACATTTCCATTTAAAAAAAAAAAAGGAATAAAGGGTCATTATTGGTCTAAACAAGTTTGGATTAGAGCAGGGCAAGTTCCATTAGGTTTCAGGGCCTGAAAATAATCTACCTTCTGGGCCCATGAAGACTGAGGCAGCTCCTGCCTCTGAGCTGGCAGAGATCTCATCAACCTCTGTCTCTGAGCCCATGGAGGCCCCATGGGCCCCTCCTCTGGGTCTGCCTCTCTGACCTCTGTGTCTGCAGTTCCATCCTCGGAGTCTGAGGAATTCGTCCATACTCTTGAGGAGCAGAGCACGTTTCTAGTTGAGTAGCTCTATCAGCCTGTTTTCTATTATAGAATCCAAGACATCTGACAGCCTTCTTCCATTTCATTCTGTCTTTGTTCCTTTCAGTCCAAGCTGTCAGCGTTTCTGCTAATATAATATTCTTTAAAACCTGGTTGGTCTCCTAAGTATGCCATGGGGATCTAAACCATTACACAAGAGGATTCTCTACAGATACTTCCTAGATAACCCCATCTCTATTCCTGGCTTCTGCTGGGATGGTTGGTTGGATCCATGAGTCACACACTTAGCATAGTCAGTGAAGGTGTGTCCAACCACAGCCTTAGCCTTGTTTCCAGAGCACACTCTAGACAAGCTGAGAACTTTCTAATCATCAAATGCTGGTTCTTTTTTGCTTAACAGTTCCTTCTTCAATGTATCTTTTTCCTCTCTCATTTTACCATAAGCAACAGAAGAAATCGGGCCGCACTTTCCACACTTTGGTTGGAAGTCTCTTCAGCTAAATAACCAACTTCATTGCTTACAAATTCTACTTTCTACCAAACACTAGAGTACAATTCAGCTAAGTTTTCTGCCACTTCATAACAAGGACTGTCTCTCGTCCAGTGTCCAATAACATGTTTATTCTGAGACTTCACCAGAAGAACCTGAGTTTTTGTATTTCTACCCATATCTGTTCATGATGATATATGGATTATCTAAGATGACAGAAGCTTTCTCTACATGCCTTCACTTCCTTCTGAGCCTTTACCAAAATCACCTTTAATGTCCATATTCCTACTAACAATCTCTTCAAGACAGTCTAGGCCTTTTCTGTCATGCACCTCAAAATTCTTCCACCCTCTACTCATGACCCAATTCCAAAGCTACTTCCAGATTATTAGGTATTTGTTACAATAATACCCCATTTTCCCAGTACCCAAATCTGTACTCATTTCCTAGGGCTTCCATAACTAATTACCAGAAACTAGGTGACTTAAAACAATAGAATTTTATCCTCTCACAGTTCTGGAGGCCAGAAGTCTGAGATCAAGGGGTTGGCAGGACTGTGTTCCCTCTGCAGTCTCTAGGGAAGAACCTCTTGCCTCTTCCCAGCTTCTGGTGGCTGTGGACAATGTTTGGTACTCTGTGGCTTGCACCGACATCATCCCAGTCTCTGTCTCTGCTGTCACATGTCCTTCTTCCCCGTGTGTGTGTCTGTGTTTCTGTGTCTCCTTCTCTCTTCTTATTAGGCCCACCCTAATCCAGGATGCTCTCATCTTACTAATTTTATCTGCAAAGATCCTCTTTCCAAGTAAGATCTCATTGTGAGATTCTGGGTGGATATGAATTTGGGGAGGGAAGGACACTATTCAACCCAGTACACATAGTGTATCTTTTTTCACCCTTTTACTTTTAACCTATTTATATCTTTATAGAGGCAGTGCATGTCTGCAGGCAGCATATAGTTGGGTCTTGCTCAATCTAGTTTATTTTTTATTTCATTTTTTACTGAAGCATAGTTTATTAAAATATTAATTAATGTCAGGTGTACAACATAGTGATTCCATATTTTTATAGATTATATTCCATTTAATGTTATTGTAGAATATTGGCCATATTCCCTGTGCTTACAGCTTACTTTTCCCATTAAGACCTTTTTAGGTACTGTACCCATTGCCCTGTGGATCTTGAGGGTTTCTGCCTGGCTGATGGGAAAAGGCACTATTTTCAGCCAAGAGTGAATGCCAGGCACTATTATTTCTAAACCACTTAGGTGGTTCTTCCCCAGCCTCCAGTAGTTTTCTCATATACATAAGCTGATCAGTACTCAGCTGATACTCAAGAGGGACCTTCTGGTGATGTCTGTACTTTTTTCTCTACATGGCTCTCTGCTTTCCAGTACTCATGTGAATTCTAGCCACCTTGGTTTTCCTAGGCTCTCAGCTTTGTCTCCTCAACACAGAGAGTCCACCAGGCTCCTCCTAGCCCCATACCCTGAGCCATGGCTTGAAAAATCTCTCCACATAGTAAGCCAGGACAATTCAGAGTTTACCTTATTTGCTTCCCATTTCTTAAGGATCAGTGTCTTTCGTTGTCTGGTGTCCAGTGCTTTGCAGACAGATTTTTTCCCCCCAAATACAATTAATTTTTTACTCTATTTATAAAAATGTTTTGCCTTTTAAAAAATAGTTTCATCAGAAAGGAAGGTAAACCCACCCTATTACTCCATCTTAGTCAGAAGCTGAAATCCTCCAGCTGACTTTTCTTGAATTGGAAACTAAACTTTCAATTTCACAATTACAGTTAAGATTAAAATCTGTAGGGTGGGTAATACTGTCAAATTCACAGCGAAATGACTAGTATCTCTTTCTTAAGAAAACAGCTTTACAGAGGAAGTCTATGAAAGATGTTAGGAGGCAGCACAAGAATGTGGGTCAACACATAACTCAAGAACAACAAAAAAAACAACCCAATCAAAAAATAGGCAGAAGACCTAAGTAGACATTTCTCTAAAGGCATACAGATGGCCAACAGGCACATGAAAAAAATGCTCAGTGTCACCAATTATTAGAGAAATGCAAATCAACGAGGTATCACCTCACACCAGTCAGAATGGCCATCCTTAAAAAGTCTACAAGGCTTCCCTGGTGGCGCAGTGGTTGAGAGTCCACCTGCCAATGCAGAGGACACGGGTTCGTGCCCCAGTCCAGGAGGATCCCACATGCCGCAGAGTGGCTGGGCCCGTGAGCCATGGCCGCTGAGCCTGCGCGTCCAGAGCCTGTGCTCCGCAACAGGAGAGGCCACAACAGCGAGAGACCTGCGTACCGCAAAAAAAAAAGTCTACAAATAACAAATGCTGGAGAGGGTGTGGAGAAAAGGGAACCCTCTACACTGTTGGTGGGAATGTAAATTGGTGCAGCCACTATGGAAAACAGTATGAAGGTTCCTTAAAAAACTAAAAATAGAGTTGCCTGCAATCCCACTCCTGGGAATATATCCGGACAAAGCTATAATTTGAAAAGATAAATGCACCCCAATGTTCACTGCAGCACTATTTACAACATCCAAGACACGGAAACAACCTAAATGTCCACAGATGAATGGATAAAGAAGATATGGTTCATATATACAATGGAATTCTACTCAGCCATAAAAAAAGAATGAAGGGCTTCCCTGGTGGTGCAGTGGTTGAGAGTCCACCTGCCGATGCAGGGGACACGGGTTCGTGCCCCGGTCTGGGAAGATCCCACATGCCGCGGAGCGGCTGGGCCCGTGAGCCATGGCCGCTGAGCCTGCGCGTCCGGAGCCTGTGCTCCGCGGCGGGAGAGGCCACAACAGTGAGAGGCCCGCGTACCGCAAAAAATAAAAAAAACAAAAGAATGCAATAATGCCAATTGCAGCAACATGGATGGACCTAGAGATTATCATACTAAGTGAAGTAAGTCAGAAAGAGAAAGACAAATATTATACGATATCATTTATATGTGGAATCTAAAATATGACACAAATGAACTTACCTACAAAACAGAAACAGACTCACAGACATAGAGAACAGACTTGCAGTTGCCAAAGTGGGGGGTGGCAGAGGGATGGATTGGGAGTTTGGGGTTAGTAGGTGCCAACTATTACATATAGGGACTTCCCTGGTGGCGCAGTGGTTAAGAATCCGCCTGTCAATGCAGGGGACACGGGTTCGTGCCCCGGTCCGGGAGGATCCCACATGCCACACAGCAACTAAGCCCGTGCACCACGACTACTGAGCCTGTGCTCTAGAGCTGGCGAGCCACAACTACTGAAGCCTGCGCACCTAGAGCCTGTGCTCCGCAACAAGAGAAGCCACCGCAACGAGAAGCCCGCGCACTGCAACGAAGAGTAGCCCCCACTGACCGCAACTAGAGAAAGCCCGCGTGCAGCAACGAAGACCCAATGCAGCCAAAAGTAAAAATAATTAATTAAAAAACCCTATTATATATGAAATGGATAAACAACAAGGTCCTACTGTATAGCACAGGGAACTATATTCAATATCCTGTGATAAACCATAATGGAAAAGAATATGAAAAGAATGTATATATATGTATAACTAAATCACTTCGCTGTACAGTAGAAATGGACACAACATTTTAAATCAACTATACTTCAATAAATAAATTTTGAAAAAAGAATGTGGGTCAAAAGTTAGACCACCTGGGTTCAAATCTTGGTTCTGTCCCCATCCGCATGTGACCTTGGCAAGTTACCTCACCTTGTCACCTCAGTGTCCTCATCTGAAACATGTAGATAAACCTGGACTCTTGTGAGGATTCAATTCGGTATCAGATGTCAGTACATTCAGCACAGTGCCAGGCACATAGCAACTAGCATTCATTTCTCAATAAATGTTAGCTAGTGTTTTTACTTCTATTTCACGATATTGCCTGGGGACTATAAGGGTGAGCAACGTAGGAGACATTCTTTAAAAATGGAGCTTTGTGTTTCTCAATGGACAGACATTTTCCAGCTTCTAACTTGAGAGAGTATGAAATCATAGTCTATTTCCAGTGGATTCATCCTCCGAGTGGAGTCATCACATGGTAGGATAAGGGGACTCACTGTAGGGTAGCATGTAGAATAAGTTTGGGAATTGACTTAGTGTCATTTAAAAACATTAAGCCTGACAGACTGCCTGCTTTTAACACAGATTTTTTTTTTCAGGTGGTGCATTTTATAGGTGATCACAGTAGATTATGCTTTCTAGTTAATCATCTGTTGCTTAAGTTCAGACAAGCTTTTATAACCAACTGCTTATAACCAGACCTATTGGAATGATTGAAAGTTGATGATATAAAGCAGTAACTGCAAAGCGGAATTTTCACATTATCTTTGAAACTGCCCCATGTATCTGTGACTTTGATAAAGAGGATCCACTTTAGAACGATAGCAGCAAAATCAAGTTACTCTTAGCATCTCACTACGTGGTCGGGCTACTTACAATATCAAAGCTTAGCAATTTTAGACGTTACATTAAAACCATCATGTTGGTGCTATTGAACTGGGCAGATGACTCATCTCAGGAAATCCAGTAACATGTTATCAACTCTTCTACTCAGACCCCAATTGTATTCTATTTGGCTCTTTATAATCCATTTTAAAGCTCACATTATACCTCTTCTTTGAGCTCTTTGGCCTCTGGGCCCAAAGAGGTATACTTCTGAGATTACCTCCAATTCTTCCTGGCCCCAAATGAAAAATCTATCACTTGGACTTTCTCTGCCCTGTGTGAATCAGGTTAAAAACATTTTTTTTGTTCGAATTATCTTGAAGGTTCTGACCCACATTCATGACTGTTACAGTTAACACAGCCATTCTGGTCCAAGAACTTTGGTTCTAGAAATCATAAAGCACGTCTGGTGCTTACCTTCGCAGACTCGGTTTGCTCTGGGAACCCTGCGTAGTAGACCCAGGCCACCATTTTAGGACCTGCAGCCGTTTACAGGAAGGTAGACACGGCCCTGCGCTCATAAATCTTACATTCTGCTCCTGCCTAACTCCGGGCTTTAAGCTGGTTGCTCCCCACCTCATGGCAACCAGTCGGGCTGCAGAGGAACTGCTGGATGCCTCAGATATCATGGCACCTCTATCATCTTAGGTCTCCAATAATTAAGATTTTTCTCTGTGTGTAATTGCTCCCAAGCCACTCAGTAACTTGCTGTGTGGCCTTGATCAAGTAATTTACCCTCTCTTGTGTCTCTGTGTGAAATGCCCCACATCTGGGAAGTAAGAAGAATTTGACTGACCCCTCTCATCGGGATTTGGGCTGGATTAATTTGTTGCTGTGTTTAAAGGGCAGTTCATTCTAATCCTCGCTTCAAAGGAGGACTTTAGAATGTTCTGTTCTCGTGTATCCACGATGCCCCCGAAGGAGCCACTGCTAGAAAGGAAACAATCAAGAGGAAACAATCCTAAGAAAAGAAAGACCACGAAAAATGATATCTCCATCTTACTTCCTGGCATGTCCTCTGTTCCCCTTCCAAGTACGATTACCTCCTCCTGAGAGTAAGGAACTAGGTTAGGATCAGTCCTAACCCTCCACAAACACAACATTTTCCTGTGTTTGCCTTCAACGGTAACTATAAAAGTCCCCTTTCTGTGCTTTCAATCTTCCATGTTGCTACACAATGCCTTCCTCCCTGGCGGGCAGACAAAACTTAGCAGTGAGATTGGCAGTTTTCGGGCGAATTGGGGCAATCTGCAGAGCCTGAAGGTGGCTCAAGGGAATGGCTAATTCAAGTTCACTATGTGTCCTAGATGGTTCAGGTCTCCCTGTGAACTTACGTTGCCGTTACGCGAGAAGGCAAATAACAACAGTTAAAAAAAAAAAAAGAAAGAAAAACCCATGAATGAGGTTGTTTGGGGAACATTTTGAAACAACCTGAAATTTCTATTTCCAGCCTTTGTGGCTGGAAGCCTTTTATTTATTTAATTTATTTTTTAAATTAATTAATTAATTGATTGATTTTTAGCTGTGTTGGGTCTCTGTTGCTGTGCGGGCCTTTCTCCAGCTGCAGCGAGCGGGGGCTACTCTTCGTTGCGGTGCACGGGCTTCTCACTGCGGTGGCTTCTCTTGTTGTGGATCACCGGCTCTAGGCGCGTGGGCTTCAGTAGTTGCGGCACGTGGGCTCGTAGTTGTGGCTTGTGGGCTCTAGAGTGCAGGCTCAGTACTTGTGGCACACAGGCTTAGTGGCTCCACGGCACATGAGATCCTCCCAGACCAGGGCTCGAACCCATGTCTCCTGCACTGGCAGGCGGACTCTCAACCACTGTGCCACCAGGGAAGTCCAATGGCTGGAAGTCTTTTAAAAATGAATCCATTTACTGTAAGTAAACACCATCCAGAGGAACAAAGAAGTGTGCCTTTCCGTGTGGATGGAGGTGTGAAGAGCTCTTACTCTGAAAGCCAGTGTGCACTCAACATGACATCAAGGAGATGATAAGGTCTACACAGAAACATGGGGGGACGCGACAGAAAGGGCTGAGCTCCAGGAACCTGGGTTCAAGGCTTCTCATAGGGGAAGCGACCTGACGTCTGTGGTCCCCAGGGAGACTTTCTGCTCTAACAGCCTCTGCTTGCCACCCTAGAAATACCTTAGAAGCTGTTTGGATTTTTAGCAAATCCCAGCTATTCACTTACTTTCTCACTGATGTGTCTTGCTCTCACAAGTGGAGTTCAAGAAAACAGTAAAAAGCAATGTAGATCACAGAGTTTATAAGTACTTGGGCTCTAATTAAATAAAGCTTTTATTGCCTGTCATGGCTTGGACCACTTGATAAATGTCCATGTCTTCGAATAATATAAAACCTTCAACAAAAACACATCGTTAAGAACAAGCCTTGCAAACGATAGCACTCAACAGTCAAGAGCCGTAAGAAGCCCAGATATCTGTGTGGCACTCAGAATGCATGATGTCATTTGGTCTCCCCAACGATCCTATGAGGATTGAAGGCCCAATATTAACAATACTTTACAGATGAAACAACAGGCTTAGTATGATTAACAGACTCTTCTACGAGCTCTGGAGTAATAAGTGACGGAGTTGAGACATGAAGCCAGAGGTTATTTGACCTTGAGGCCTGGAGCTCTGTAAATCCATCCATCCGGCTCATCTAGCTAATAAATAGCGAAGCAGCACACAGAGGAGTGGAGGGAGCTAAGACCTGAAGTCGGATCTGGGTTGGAGTCCCAGCTCTGTCTCTTAAAAGCTGTCCAAGTTATGTCAACGATCTGAGCTGATGTTGATTCATTTGAAAAATGGGAAGTATGATAGATACCTTTCAGGGTTGTTGTAAGGGTGAAGTTACATGAGCTGATACACGTGAGTACCTAGTACTGCACCTGGCATGTAGAAGAAATTCAAAAAAAATTGCCTATTATTATGACTGATGATGAATTTTTGGATTTTGCCATTTCCAGTTTTCAATTTCCAACACTACCAGCTACTCTTTTTTTTTTTTTTTTTGCAACCAAAACAGATTTATTAAGAACAAAAGTTTAACTCTACTTTAAACTTACCACTATCAGCTATTCTTGCAATCCTCTTTTAGAGGAAGGAATAGAAATTCTTCCATGGAGTCTGACACTCAGGGTTAGTTAAGGACCGCTTGCTTCTCACCCCAGTGACCTGCTTTGGACAAGGATTTATACCAGAAGAGGGCTAAGAACAAAATTAACTCCCAGCTGTTCACACTAATGTGTAGGAAAAGCAGTATGAATAATTCCAAACAGATCATCCCCCAATTATTTACATTTCTTCGGACTTAAAGCATGTAGGTCTAATCTTCTGGAAATAACTTTAAACAGAAGAGAAAATCACTCTGAGCCTTGAGCTTCCCCACAACGCTCTTTCCTTGCGTCGCTTTCCTCTCTCATTTCCATTGTGGAAACAGAAAATACCACCTTGCACACTGACAGGCAAAGCAACCAAAACCAAAGTGCACTGCTCTCCGTAAACATCCTACCTTCCCAGGCAGAGAGGTACTTAGGGCTTCAGAAGGCATTTTCTTTCCACCAATGGACAGAGAGTAAACAAAATCGCATCAGTGGGAATCAGCGCGGGTGGAAACGTCCATAAATTATAAAGCAACGTTTTCAAGGATTAGTTGTGATAACGAGCAACTGAATGTCATACTACTGTGTTCAGTTTTCAAAGCACTTTCTCCGTGCCATGCCACGGAGCTCCACCAGTCTTGTGAGTTGACCTCGTAGAACGCGGCTGATGAGCGGCAGAGGGGATGGGCAGTTCCATGGCCTCAGACTCTGAATCTGTAATCCTTCCTCCCTACCTCACACTCTGTGATGGGGACAATGTACCCTTCAGCACTCCAGACCTAGCAATAAAGCTCCCGGAAATACCACTGATTTCCAGAAATTTGGACAACAGTGGATTGGATCCTCTTCCATCTTGGTATGTCATTCTCATTCTCTTCGGCTATTAATTTTACTCTCATCTTGAAACAGGAGAAGAAAAAGTCATGAGAATTAAGCACATCCGTAAGTCACTCAAATTCTCTAAGCTGAGATTTAGAAAAAAAATAAACCCTCCTTTTCATTACTTTGACCCTATTCTTCACATCTCGCTAATCTGCATACTTTTGAGTTCAGGCTAGAAGATGAAGTTCAAGGTTGATCAACATTTATGTAGGACTCTCCTAGCTGTCACTGTCCCAGATTTATCACACACAAGAAAGACTCTAGTCTCTTCAAGCCATTATTGAGGATGGGCTATTTCTCTCAGAATCAGAACCAGTCGCTTTGGAAATCTGTTATTCTATTGCGCTGCAAATCCAGGGGGTGCTTTATGCTTTCTTGCCCAGCAGTTAGATGGTTGGAGGTGGCAAAACTGAGTTCCTGATATCAGGGCTCAAGTGCAGACTAGATCTGGACATCTGCCCATTACTTTTATTAGAAAGCCAAGGTCAGATGGACACGGGCCAGAGACCACTGGAGGTCTTTTGAAATAAAACTTATCACCTGGATCTTGCATGTGTCTGGTTTCCAGAGATTCTCCAGTTATGTCAGAGTATGTTCTAAACCTGATTTTCATGAAGAAACCACTCACAATAACGCACCCTTGCTTTGGGGATGGCCAGAAAGTAAAGAAAAAGAAGGAAGGAAGGAAGGGAGTGAGAGAGGGAGGGAGGGAAAAGTAAGGAAAGGAAAAAAAAAAAGAATTACCTACAGTGATAAGCATCAGCTTATTTATCACTGTTTTGTACCATGCTGCCTAGAAAAGGAAGACCCCAGGGCCCTGTAAGGAGAGTATAGTATATGATTTCTCTGAGACTTCATTACGTGTAGATTAACCCTTGCAAAGCGCCGCCATCACATGGAATTACTGGGGAGAGGCGAGAACAACAAAAAAGCGAATCCATGGATTTCACAGTGAAAATCCCCTAGGTTTAGTTTCTTCTCTGTTGGATCTTCCCACAGGAACATTTTATATTAGAGGATTTTAAGTTCCACAACCTTCTTCTGCTTTCTTCATCAGAGAGACTTTACTTCAAGAGTTTTACATTCTTGGAGTAGATAAGAAGTAGAGGAGGGTGATGGGCTGTCCCCTTGCCTAGCTAGTGTTTCTGCCCTGGGCACAAATACATTCAATCACAGAATCAGCACTCCCTGAGAGGCTCTGATCTGCTTGGACAGGGCAGGAGTACAAAGGTCAATGTCACATGGTCACAGTTCACAATCTGTGGGGGTGCTGGGAGACCGGCCATGTGGTAGATAAACAACAATGAATTGGTTATAAAAGAAGTATGTGCAAGGTGCTCGTGGACTTCAGAAAAGGTACCAATTTTGACGGGAGGTGGTGATGACTCTCTGTTCTAGGTCTTAACGTTTAGGTAAGAGAGTATTTCAGGTGGAGGGAACAGCTCAAGCAAAGACATGGAAGCATGAAAAAGGTCAAGCGTGAGGGCTGTAGGCTTTGCAGTGTGGTTTAAGTCACGCATTCAAGGAACACAGATAAAAGCTGCTGAAGGAGGGCGGTCAAGGAGAGCTTTGTTTCCCTCTTTACCTGGAAAAAAACTGTCTTTAAAATAAAAGGCTCTGCTCTTCACTTGTTACCCTCATAAACATCAGAATTCATTTATCTAACTGGTCCTTAAGATTGCATGCTGCTCTATAAACAAAAGATAATTTTTAGCTTTGCTGGAAGTTATGCTTTGAATTGAAACTGCTCCCCCCCAATTTTTCCCCAACAGACTTCAATTCAAAGGAAAGCCTTCTCCATGCCCCTTAATACCCTGTGTGCACAATTAAATTTCCTTTGGAATGTTTCCAGTAAGCAACTCATGCCTTGAAGGAATGTTGTTTAGGCTCCCATCAAACCCACGGTGTTTTTTCGTTTTTTACCACTTAACTCTCTTGCCATTTAGAAATTGAGTAACCCAAATTATTTGCCATTTCATCCATAAGTCTCACGCACATATACAACTTGACAACAGTCTCCCATGTACATACTGGGGCATCACAAGTTGCAAGAGAAGTACTGCACTTTTGTCTTTGCTCCAAGACTGTTCCTAGACAATTTTTAATTTTTCAACTTCATGTTCCACCAGAAACTTAGATGTCTTAATTTCTAAGAAAAAAAAATAAGTCACCTAGAAAAACCTTTTCAAAGTGTGTATAATACTCTGGAAGTTGCTCCAAATATATATGAGCAGCCAAACAGTTTAATCTCTATCGTGTGCACATGGCTTTCGGTCCCATAAGTATTTGTTTTGCTCACTCTACAGAAGCCTAGCAAAATCAATGGGACAAGAGGCCTCAGCAATTCAATTCAACTTTGCAAACTAGCAGGCCATCATAATAATATGCAGTGAACTGCCTGCCTTACATAACACAGCTCTTATCACATGAGGTTTATCAGCAGCCACAATTTTCCTGGAGCCCAGGGAAGTCAATGGTGAGAGAGCCCTATTAATCACAGCTGAACCTAGCGTGCTATCTGCGATACCTTGTAAAAAGGAGGGTGATAAAAAAGATGCGGTAACACTGGCTGTCAGAAATGCTTACAGGATGATGTGCTCATATCAGATGGCTTTGCACGTTGGATTGGCATTAAACATTCCACAAGTGGAGTTTAGAAAAAATAACAATGCTACAAATCTGGAAAGGAATAGCTCTAGGCTTCTGCCAGTCCCTGGTTATTTTAGACCTGGCGAGAGGGAGCTTGAAGGCTTAAGAGAGGTTGCTGAGGCATCCGTTCTCAACTGAAAATTCAGGAAGCTGTGACACCCAGACAAAAATCTGTGCCCTCCCCACCCCACCCCCCAAATCCCACCCTGTCTAGAAATGCAACTCCTATGACAGCTCCTTGCTTGGCATGCCACAAACAACTTATAAATAATGTCAACACATTACTCATTCCTTTTTTTAATGCACAGAAACGTTCCACACTAGTTTGGTTGTCAGACCCTAACTTGAGCATCTCTTTGCAACAGTCTCATCTGCCAGAAAGTGTAAGTGTCAGGAGGGCAGCCCCTCTGTCAGCACGATGCCAGATTCGGGATTCTGAAATGTTCAGTAAGTGTTCTATCATAACGATGCTCCAACTTGTTGATGGAAGGCTCGTCCACGGAATACCAAGTGGGGTGACGAGCACATTCTAACAGCTCTGTCTTGAAGGACCAGTCAAAGGGGAGATGGATGGTTGCCTGACTTCCCTTGGTATCACTAACCTGGGCTAAAACGGGTGCCTGACACTTAGCAGGGACTCAGTAAACACCTAAAGAAAGAAAGGAAGGCAGGTAAACGATCCTGGACAGAATGCTGATTAAAAATATAAGAGGGGCTTCCCTGGTGGCGCAGTGGTTGAGAGTCCGCCTGCCGGTGCAGGGGACACAGGTTCGTGCCCCGGTCTGGGAAGATCCCACATGCCGCAGAGCGGCTGGGCCCGTGAGCCATGGCTGCTGAGCCTGTGCGTCCGGAGCCTGTGCTCCGCAACGGGAGAGGCCACAACAGTGAGAGGCCCGCGTACCGGGGGGAAAAAAAAAAAAAAAATATATATATATATATATATATATATATATATATGAGACCATCTGTCCAGATCATTAGAATATCTGGGAAGACTGAGTTCTTTCTGGTATCATAAGATAGGGTAGGTAGAATGATAACCCTCCAAAGATCTCCATGCCCTGATCCCTGTGAACATGTTACTTTATATGGCAAAAGGGACCTTGCCAATTAAAACCTTAATTAAGAGTTTTTAGGTGGGAGAATATCCTGGATTATCCAGGTGGGTCCAGTGTCATCACAAGGGTCATTATAAGAGAAAGAGGGAGACAGGAGATTCAGAGTCAGAGAAGGTGGCGTTAGCAATGGGCAGGGGTTACGTACAGAACTGGGGTGGAAAACGTCGCTCGTCACCTTCTGGGTGGCCACATTCCCTTCCGCCCGTGGCAGGCATGCACGGGTCCCATCCAAAGCCAGCCGCTGGGAAATACACAGCTCCAGCTCTCAGTAAAATCCAACTTAGTTACAGTTATTCTCTGTGGAGTCACTGTTACAGAGTTTTAAAGTTTGGAGAGGACCTTTAAGATGATTGTTTAGGCCGTTTTTTCCAGGCTTGTTTGTTTGTTTAAAAATATATAATGGAAAGAAAAAGGAGGGAAAGATTGGAGTTCCTTGCCAATTCCTAAATCACAATCCCAAATGACTCCGGACAGGAAGGAAAGGAGGAAGAGGAGGGGGAGGGGGAGGGGGAGGGGAGGGAAATCATGAGAGCGCCTAGCCCCTGTCATCTCTTTAACACCAGCAGTAGGAGCGGAATGTATTAGGTTAAACCATATGAAATAGCCATTTTCATAGGTAAAAAATGGTCAAATATGAACAATTTGATACGGTTTAACCTATCCATCTCCTCCACTCCCCCTAGCCCCCATGCGTCTTCTCTAGATGCCTCTGGGCTCATGTCACCTCGACCACAGCGGCCGGGGCCAGAAATGGTACCGGCCCTGTGGAGGCAGGTGCTGCATGGCCTCCAGTCACAGCGTCGCTAGCCTACCAGGGACCCCTGTGAATGATGCAAGACAAGGGGCATACAGTTCATCTCAGCGGCACCTCAAAATGCTACTCTTGGCAGCAGCGGCCATGGTGACTAATAGCTACGGAGAGGAAAGAACAAAGGCGGCCACTTTGTATACAGAACACACATTTAAAACAGAAATCCCCTCAGAGATGCCAGGGACTCTCAACATTACCGCTTGAAGAAACATTTTTTCTTTTTCCTATAATGGAGGACATGAAATTTTGGATCATGAAAAATGCTGTACTTCTCAAATTTTATTTCTCAAATGCCCAATTTCTAGGGGAAATTTTAAAGCCAGAAATAAACAGAATGAAGTTCAGTTAACATAGTCTCATTTATTGTTAGTAGTTTTTTGTTTGTTTGTTTGTTTGTTTTTAATATACCTTTGCTCCTCTAGTCAGTATTTAGGTTTGCAAAGCTTTCTGAAGGCATTCCTCCGGAAAGTGACAGACATGCCTGCTATCCCTGGAACGCTGAATGTGTCTGTTACTAGGTTAGCAAAATGACAGCATATTGGTGGGTATCTTACAATGGCCTATTAAAATATCATAAAAATGAAAGTAAACTATCTTTTACTCCCAGTGCTATCTTATCTTAATTAAAAAGTGTAAAACTAACAATTCAAGAGTCAGGGAGAATGACAATAGGCACTTTTGCCATCCTCCAATAACCAGAGCTTATAAACTAGGGGGGAAATGAGCTTTATACTAAAGTCATGACAAGATCATGTATCAGAGTATACTTAGCCTGTGCTTGCATTGAAGGGGCAAGCAAAGGGTCCAAAGCTTAATCTTACATCCAGAACATGATGGGTATTATTCACTGTTTCAAATTTTGGAATAATAAATAGTAACAGCAGCATAATAAAATGCATTTTATTTATTCATCAAGAGCCCAAATCACAAGAAAATCTTTGGGGAGAGAATTCACATGGGGCATCCTCGTCATTAAGTATTATTTTTTTCCCCTTTTAGTAATACAGTTTCTCTCATCAATGAATGAATTGCTTTTTAGAGCA
Organism: Tursiops truncatus; assembly: GCF_011762595.2. Taxonomy (NCBI): domain Eukaryota; kingdom Metazoa; phylum Chordata; class Mammalia; order Artiodactyla; family Delphinidae; genus Tursiops; species Tursiops truncatus. The sequence goes on along the minus strand of NC_047035.1, from coordinate 155,470,349 downwards.
ATAAAACCCAATGGAATAATTCAATTTGTTCATGTCAGCAGTGGGATTTTCCAATAATGAATTGAATTTCATGAGAAAGAGAGGCCACATTTTCCTAGCGATAAATGAGGATTAAGCCAATGTAAACTTTCTTCCTTCTTCAGGCAAGTAATTGAGTGACAACAAAACACTTTCCCTTTGTGGTCAAGTAATGAGAGTGGGGATGGATTTAAGAAAACAAACTCTGAAGGAAACCACATTTCAACTCTGCTCTTCTACAGCAATTTAAGCAGCAGTGGGGTCACTTCACAGATTCTGTGCTTTCTTTCCTCCTTCTCTCTCTTCTCTTCATTGAGTTTTTCAACTCTCCTTCACTTGCTAATGGTTTCGTTTTAAGAGACAAGACTGAAGGTGTGAATTAGAAGATGCAAGCCGATCTATAGATAGTCCTCTACTGACTATCCTCTAAGGGCTATAGATAGTCCTCCATATTGATGAACATTCTGGAGGAAATGGGAAATCCAGCCAAATGAATGGATACGGTAACAGTGATTGTATTCTTCAGAGGTACGATGGTGATCTGCCAGCTGTGCCTGATTCACTTTACATGTTTCTTCTGCAACGTTCTTCAAGACACATTGAAAGAGGCAAAAGTGCAGCAGGACTAGCAAAGAAAGCTACCAATTGAAACATCACTAAGCTTTGGGAGAAACTGGCCCCAACTGCAAAACAGGCGGGTCATATTGAAGAAGGAATAATATCCAGTCGTGCCTAGACTTCTGAAGCTCAATAAAGTAGAATCATGCTGGATAAATGACTGTTAGGCGGCAGAAATGTTACGAGGCATATACCTAACAACTCACTTCCAAGCTTCTGATCTGAGAAGGGAACTGTAGCAGCACCAGGTGGACTCTGAGAGATGAATCTGTCAGCAGGCAAGCACTGGGTGTAGAAAATATTTTCTTTGTTCGAAAATCAGTACAATAAACCAAAACAAATATGTAATGGGGGTGGGGGGGTCTGTGGAAAGAAGCGCTAGCATAGAAGAAAGGATCCATTGTCCTGTAGATGCAATGGACGTATACCTTAATACAGCATGTGCCCATGGGACCATTTCATGGCTAAGAGTAGGGGTTTGGAAGCCAAATTTCTGGCCTAAAATCCTAGCTTTCCCATCTATTAGTATTTAGTCTCTTGGGACTCAGATTCCTCAACTATGAAATGAGGATAACAGCACCAAGTGGTATGAAGATTAGATGAATTTACACACATGACGCCCTTGACGAAGTAGATGTCCATCGTTTGCTGTCACTGTCATCATCATCACCACCAGCATTATCACTATGTGAAACTAGAGACTATGGACCTCTGTGTTTTCTTAAAATATCAAGGAAGCCTGGATTTTATGTAATAAGAGATTAAAATATTAGAGGGGAGGGGATCTGGGCAAGATGTGACAAGGCAACCGACAGAGAAGACATTCATGTAAGAAACACAAATGCCAGAATAAATGAAAATGTGTATTCAAGGCAATGAACAAAGAGAATTAACAGTAGGTAGAAAAGCACACTGATGTTGAGAAAAGAATACCAGATCATATATAGGAAAATTATCCTATATACGATAAGTAAAAAAGATCAAATAAGTAAAAAAGATCAAATAAAAAAACCTGATAATGCTGTACACAGCAAATTCACATTCCCAAGAAATAAACCGGAAAGGAAAAAAAAGAAGATAGATAATGCCACATCTCCAAGATGCCAAGACAGTTTCCTCTCTTCCACATAGACTTTTTAATAGTTGTGAAAGGAGGTTATCATCTTATTGATGTGTAATATTTATACAAACATGTATATAAACATAAATGTATATATGGGTATACACATACGTGTATATACATTTACATATAATTAAATCAACAATGTATATTACAATTGGTAGCATCTAAAAATAGACCAAAAATTCACTAAATACTTTCTTGAACTAAGAAAAATGAGTCAATAGGAAAAAATCACCTGTGTTCCAGAAAAGAATATTAAATGTAAAGAGACACATACCTATACATATACCAAGACTTTTAAAATGTAAAGACTAAAGAAAAATATTCTAATCAAAAATTAGATTGGGAATTTAGCTAACTTAACATTTTTTTCTTTAACAAAAGGAAATAGATCTGAAGTATATATGAAAAAATATTTCATTATATTAAATCTGGATGGCAGATTTACCTTTGTCTAATTTACTAATCTTTGGACAGTGGTTTAAAATATTTGATATTTTAATAAAAGAGGGCCTCCCTTGCTCAAACTTCTCTTTCTAAACTGCAAATTCTAGAAAAAAAATTAAGTCGAACTTCTTTTCTGAAGGAAATAAGTGATTACTCATGAATTCTGTACACAGCCAGATGGTTTTCAGATTTTAAGGCAACAGTAAGTCTTGCTTGGATATGCAATGTCTCTGAAAATATATAATCCATGTACCAGTTCTAAAAATTTATGCAAATCTATTCCAGTTATAAGTGAGAGGAATCAAAGGCAAGAACTTAAGCATGAGAAAGTCAAGGTGTAAAAGGACTGTGGTGAGCAATTAAAAAAGTGAAACCCACAGAATTACACTCAAATGACAGTTATAAATAAAGCTGCAGAATTAAACATGAATGTTGAAAATAATTTTTGAAAGAAAAATCTATTTACGGTAACAATTAACAATTGAGTAATGAAAATTATAAAGTAGTAATAATCAGGATCTGGAATCCTGTATCATATAAAATTAGCCAGAAGGCGATGGGGAGAAGTAAAATCACTCTAAATTTCTCACTATACATAAGGAGGAATTAAAATAATGGTTCTTGAATCAGTAAGTAAAGCTTTTCTACCTTTCAGAAATGGGCCTTTCTCACCACTAGAAAAAAAATAAAAGCAAAAAAGAAATATAATTATGGAAACGGTAAGGTATATAAACATGGAGTGTTTAAAATAATATGACAGAAGTTTGTTTAAACATTTTGGTTAAGACAGAAAACCAATGTTTAAACAAAGTTTAAAATCCCCTGTAAGAATGTGTTAAAAGCAAAATCCAACTATAAGCTGTTTGAAAGGGAAACAAAACGACAGGTAAATGCTAACAAGAAAAAAAAAAAAAGAGCTGATACATATCAGGAAACCACAAATCAAAAGAAAGCAGTGGTGGCAGTAATAATTGAAGGTAAATCTGAATTCAGTACAAAAAACTTCAAATGAAAAAGAGCATCATTTTCATTACTAAAAGTTAAAGTCCTTAAAGAAATTATCAAACACGTAGGTGACAATTCATACAGCATTTCAATAAATCAAAAACTTAGAAATAAGAGAAATGGACAAAAACAAAATCCTGTGAAAATTATATCTCTCTCAGTCTTTTAAAGGTAAAAAAATTTAAAATCAAGAAGATAAAAGATTTCAATATCATAAAATTGAATAAATATATCTCTTTCCAGCTTTATATTGCACAAAGCAGCCATCAGGAAATGTTGCAAAAATCATGATCCAATAAAGGGCTATCAAAACGTTTAAAAAATTCCTTAAAAAAAAAAAAGGAACTGTAAATGCCCTAGATTCTGACCATAATGCAATAAAATCAGAAATAAGAAAATTTAAGCAAACATACCAGATCGCTTGGAAATCTAAAACAAAATAAAACAGAACAAAAAAGTCTGCTAAGTAACATTAGATTAAAGAGAAAATTTTTTTAAACTTTACAAACTATTAGAGAATAAAAATGTTAAAATACAAGATATAAAATTTTACAAATGGGGTAGATTTATTAAACAATGAATGAAAATAAATGAGAGTAAGAAAAAGATGAGAAAACAGGAGAAGGATAGAAAAGAGAGTAGCAGAAATTATAGCAAAGCAGAAACAAAAACAAATTCAGAAATCAATTAATGAACTGATTGTTTGGGGGAGGAAAGTAAATGGAGGAAATGAAAACCACAAAGGCAACGAAAGCAAAAATAAACAAGTGGGGCTGTATCTAACTAAAAAGCACCTGCAGAGCAAAAGAAACCATCAACAGTCCCATGCAGGGGAATGAAACTGGACTCCTATCTTATACCAAACACAAAAATTAACTCAAAAATAGATTAATACTTAAACTGAAGACCTGATACCGTAAAACTCCCAGAGGGAAACACAGGGGTAAGATCCTTGAACTTGGTCTTGGCAGTGATATTTTGGATTTGACACCAAAAGCAAATGCAGCAAAAGCAAAAATAAAGAAGTGGGACTACATCAAACTAAAAAGCTTCTTGCACAGTAACGGAAACAATCAACAAAATAAAAAGGGAATCTACTGAATGAGAGAAAGTATATTTGCAAACCACATATCTGATAAGGGTTAATATCCAAAATATATAAGGAATATATACAATTCAATTATCAACAAACAAATAACCCAATTTTTAAAAATGGGCAAAGTACCTAAATAGACATTTTCCCAAAGAAGACATACAAATGGCCAAAAGGTATATGAAAAGTTGCTCAACAGCACTGTTCATCAGAGAAATGCAAATCAAAACCACAATGAGATACCACCTCATACCTGTCAGGTTGTCTATTATCAAAAAGACAAGAGATGACAAATGCTGATGAGGATGTGGAGAGAAGGGAACCCTAGCACACTGTTGGTGGGATGTAAATTCATGTAGCCACTATGAGAAACACTACGGAAGTTCCTCAAAAAACTAAAAAGAGAAGTACCATATGATCCAGGAATTCTACTTCTGGGTATTTATCTGAAGAAAATGAAAACGCTGATTTGAAAAGGTATATGTACCACTATGTTCACTGCAGCATATTTACAATAGCCAAGATTTATAAGCAACCTAAGTAGTGTCCCTTGACGGATGAATGGATAATGATGATATTACACACACGTGCGCGCACACACAGGAGTATTATTCAGCCTTTAAAAAGAGGGATAAAGATGTAAAAAAAATTTTTTAAAATAAAATAAAAAGAGGGAAATGCGATCATTTGCAACAATATAGATGAAACTTGAGAGCATTATGCAAAGTGAAATAAGCCAGACAGAGAAAGACAAATACTGCATGGTATCACTTATATGAGGAATCTAAAAAAAGAAGTTAGGGACTTCCCTGGTGGCACAGTGGTTAAGAATCTGCCTGCCAATGCAGGGGACATGGGTTCGAGCCCTGGTCCCGTAAGGTCCCACATGCCGGGGAGCAACTAAGCCTGTGCGCCACAACTACTGAGCCTGCGCTCTAGAGCCCACGAACCACAACTACTGAGCCTGCGTGCCACAACTACTGAAGCCCATGCGCCCGTGCTCCACAACAAGAAGCCACCACAATGAGAAGCCCACGCACCACAGCGAAGAGTAGCCCCCACTCACCACAACTAGAGAAAGCCCGCGTGCAGCAACAAAGACCCAACACAACCAAAAAAAAATAATAAATAAATAAAATACTCCCTTTATTAAAAAAAAAAAGAAGTTGAACTCTTAGAAACAGAAAGTAGAAAAGTAGTTGCCAGGGGCTGGGGTGGGTGGGGAGAATAGGGAGAGACTGGTAAAACGGTATAAACTTTCAATTGTAAGATGAATAAGGTCTAAGGATCTAATATATAACATGGGGACTATAGTTGATAACACTGTACTGTATAACAGAAATTTGCTAAGAGAGTAGAACTTAAATGTCCTCACCAAAAAACAAACAAAAGGTAAATATGTGAGGTGATGAATGTGTTAATTAACTCAGCGTGGGGAATCCTTTCACAATGTAGACATGTATCAAATCATCAGGCTGTGCACTTTAAATATCTTACAATTTTATTTATTAATTATACCTCAATAAAGCTGTAAAAAAAAAGGGAATGAAAACTAAAAACAAGTAGGAAAAAACGACCTTGGGCTCTCATATCAGTTTTACTGGTAAGGTTTTTGTTGGTTTTTTTTTCCTTGTACCCTCCTCCTTAAAAAAAAAAACAAAACGCTTTTAGGAACAGATCAGATTCTATTTATGATTTGTTCCACAATACAGAAAAATGCAAAATATAACTAGTATACTTGGTGAAAGTAGCAAAACTCTACTATCAGAATCTGAAAGAGAAGGACAAAAATTTAAAGACATTTCCCTTATGAGGAGAGACATGAAAATATTCTAAGTAAAATCCCGGGAAATCACAATGACTATACATGAAAAGAAACCTAAGTCAAGAATTCACAGGGTTTGCCACCAAGAGGTAAGGATGCTTATATATTTCATAATCTATTAATTCATAGATTATATAAACAGGTGTAAAAAATGCTTTAGGTAAAATGAGATCAAAGTAATGATGAAAAATACCTAGCTGTATATCTTAAACCAACGATCATCACCCGGTTGATCTAATACTGGATAAACTAGGTTAAAAACACCAGAAGTACTGTGATTGAAATTAGTATTGTGTGAGAATTCTCTCTCAGTCCTGAAAAGCCACACAACACTCTCGGGCCCCAAAGACACATTGTTTTGCTCCAGTTTATTCCCTGACCGGGCACCCTTTGGACAGGAGGTGTTATTCAGGTCTGTGTGAGGCAGGTAGGGAGCAAATGTCACTTCATCCTTTTCCAAGGCATCTGTTTCCTCACCACCTTCATGAAACAGAGACACTTATTTCTACTTCTGTCGGCTTCAGCCTGCTTGCAGCTTCTCTGAATGATAACGTCACTGTATAACATTATAGGTCTTCCTTTATTTCTCCCTCCGTCTGCTCTTTACGCTTCAGAAATTGCACCCCTCTATATCCAGATGCCCCACATATTTCAGTAGTAGAGAGTTACAACCAGTGCCTTTATAACCCCAAATCCCATTTGAAGGACCTCTCAGGTTAGTGCCATAGTTTCTAAAAGGAGGTGGACAGGAGATGTGCTCCCCAGCACCCTTCTTTATTTGACCATCCGAAGCAATGAAGCCAGAGAATTTCTAGACTACATTTCTTACCCCTACTGTTTCTCTGCTCTAAATATTCAGGCCTAGAATCTAAGTGCATTTATCTTTCCAGCTGCTTGTAAAGATAGCACAAACCGCAACGTATGCCCCATTAACAGGAGCTATGGAAGAAAATCTGACTTTTTCCAAACCTAAGTTCCATGTTGATCCCCCCTGATCTGCCCAGCCCCTGACAGTTTCCACAGAACATGTAGGAACCAATCCAAGGAACTGCCTTGCCTTGGGCCACCCCTTCACTCATCGCTATGTTCTTTTAGTTGGCTGTTCACAGGCTTCAGATTTATGGTCCTTGAAGATAGGAACCTTATCTTACCCTTCCTGACTCCCATTAGATCGAGCACATTTTTTTTTCTACTTAGTAGGCTGAATAAATATTTGCTAAATGGATTTAAAAAGGAAGATTGAACTGCTCACGTTCACCCTGTGTCAGATTTCTCAGGAGGTTAGATGTCAGGTTTTCTAATTAGGGAGACGGTCATCTCTGTGGTACCATTGCTGTCAGACTAGACAAGAAAGTCCACAAAATGCGAGTGTGGCGAGGTGGGAGGCAGGAGCCAGGGGGAGCACAACTATTTGAAAACATCAGAACTATTCTTCTGGTGAAGTGGAGGCTTAGGAACAGGATTACGATTATGAAGGAGAATTGGACAGAGACAGCATTTACTCCCACGTAGAAGGCAGTAAGGACACAAAGTAATGGGATAAACATTTGATTGCGAAGAGTTCAGATCAGGCAGAAGGAGAGATTCCTGAACTCCGTATCAAGATTTAGACAGTCACCCTGTTGACTTTTCCTAGAAAGCTTTTCAAATAGAACTGCCACCTACCCATTCAGAACACTTTAAATGCAGGACTTCCTTGGAGGGTACTGGTCAATTAAGCACCATATATTTTTTACAATCCTGAGAATCTACAATACCGAACAAGGTCAAGAATGAATTTTGCGACAACCCAGATCTAAACAATTAAACTTCCTTTTTAAATGCATGGGCCAAAGTGAAGTTCTAAATCCAGTTCCTAGTCTGGTTTTAAGCAGGTTGCATTTAAAAACATTAGCCAGAGTGTGGCACGGCTCCTTCTACACACTGGAGAAGTGTTGAAGGGTGGGTGCTTGGAGAGAAACAGGAGCTCCCAGCATCATCTTTCTCTCCTTGCTAGATGCATGGACTTGGATTCCCCAGGCCTCTTCTTCAGATGTTCAGCTGTTTAGAAAAGTGACACACTGTTTACTTTCCATGATGAGGAAGTCCATTGCTGCACAGGCTTGGAATTAACCCTTTCCATTTGATTACCTAAAGGATAACTACCTGTGGGTACAATCTTCCCAGTTATTCCCCTAGATATAAAGAGAGAAATAATTAACAGCCCCGTGTGCATCCTTGCCAAAACAAAAAGGAATGTGGGAAAGCCCTGAGAGTTAGGCATGTGAAAAGTAAAGGTAAAATCTTCATTGGTTTTTCTAGGCCATGCATTCAAGGGCGGTCAGAGCTCTTCACCTCCCTCAACCTTGACCTTCACCCAGAGCATGACAGAGACCAGGAGATGCTAGGATAAAGCTGTAGTCAGTACAATGCCTTTCATCTGTGTATTTATGGAAAAGAAAATCGTGTTTCTATCCTAAACAATTGTGCGATCTCAATCCTAATTGGAAACAAACGCTCTCTTCTCCAGGAGCAGTTACGTACTGTTACTCAGGAAGCCCGCCCCTCTCCCGAGATGCGGAGGGTCTGGCAGCACGCGACACTGTCTTCAGAGAATTCAGGCAGAGCTGAGGGCATCCGCACACTGTGGGAGGTGCTTTCAAGGGCAGAGCTGCCTGTCTAGGTCTGTCTGTTGGACATTTGACTACAAGATCTTTAACTACCATTTTACTCAAAGAGGGCACAAAAGTCCAAAATCTCAGCCTTGCAGAAGTGAGCAGACAGACCTGTAGCACAAAAGTACAGGTTAGATGCGACGTTTCAGTAAAGGGAACTGGTTCACACAGGGCGTGTTGGTCCACGTCTTCCCCTTTCAGGACAGTGACTCTCAGGGCTCAGAGACCCACAGAAAGCTCTGTGGTTTATATCCCATCTCTGGCTGGCCACCAAATTAGCCCAGGAGAATGAACCCTCAAAGTCAGAGGAAAGGGCGACACTTGGGTCCACGATGATTGAAGTTAACATCGGAATTAATATTCTTCCCTCTAGTTTAGGGATAAAGGATCCCAGTATAGTCACCCTGGGTGTGGGGGGAGGCTTCTGGGCTCCTCCCATGGGAAGGTGGAGGGGGTGGTAGTCATTTCTGTGTACAGTGGGCAAACTCCCACTGGCATGGCAGCCATCGCAAGCTTCTGGATGGCCTCAGCTTCCTGTGAAGGGAGGGCAGCCCAGTGACCCACTGTTGGTCTTATTTCTCCATAGCCATCCCCTCTGGTCTATGAATTTTCTATCTTGGAAGAGTGCTTCTTCATTGGCATGTTTTGGCTCAGCCTGCAAGAAAATTAGGTCTTTTCTAGTTGAAGGAATAAAAGAGATGCGTGCTGTCAACTACAAGAGGCCAGAGGTTATGCCAGGCCTGTTGAATGTAACAGGCAGAATTGGTGAATGAATGAATGAGTGAATGAATGAAGGACTTATCCAACTGCCACTAAGGATAGAAGTAAGCTGGCTCCCTCCTATCTAACCCTTCCATTTCCCTCATTATCTCCCAGCCTTACCAACTCTCCTTCCCCAAATTCCTGGTAGCTGAGAGTTTCTTCCACACATTCAAAAAAGTTTTAGTCATTGTCTTGAAGATTGGGATGAAGGCATGTTGAATTACCGCCTGCCCAGATCACCCAAGTGGCCTCTTCTTCACCTATCCATAGTCTACATTTAGTTGCTCACCTTCACGGAGCCATATCTGAGACTTTTTAGACACATTCTAGATTAGGACTCTTCTAAAAGGAATGTAAAACTGCTCTAGGTAAGAGTAGTGGAAAGAAACGTTCCAGATGCCATTCAGCAGAGGAAATGTGGGTTCAGGAATTTTAGGTAAGGACTACCACACAGGCACACACAAACACACACACGTACGCACAGTGACCAAACATTGCCATGCTTTACAAAGTGTCTCTTAATTTACATCTGAAATTTCATCTTCGTATAAAGAACTGTAGGATGGTGATTCTTTCCTGGCAGCAAGTTTCAGCAGGAGGAAGGAAAGAGAGGAGCATGTAAGAGAATGAATCCTTTGAGTGGAGGTGCGTTCCACAGAGCAGGAAACCCCACACACACATGGAGGGCGGGGGTCCGTGAAGAGCCATATGCGTATTTCACAAGTTCGTCTTGCCACCATCAGAAAATCAGAGTGGTCAAACTGCGTTAAAACTGATCAGACTTGGGACTTCCCTGGTGGTCCAGTGGTAAGGAATCTGCCTTACAATGCAGAGGACGCAGGTTCAATCCCTGGTCAGGGAACTAAGATCTCACATGCTGTGGGGCAGCTACACCCACGTGCCACAACTTCTGAGCTCACGCGCCTCAACTAGAGATCCCTCGAGCTACAAACTACAGAGCCCATGTGCTCTGGAGCCCACGCCACAAGTAGAGAGAGAAAACTTGCACACCAGAACAAGAAATGAGCCTGAGCACCGCCACAACTAGAAAGAAGCCCGCGCTGCAACGAAGAGCCCACGTGCTACAACTAAGACCCGATGCAGCCAAAAATAAATAATAAAAATAAATAAAAAATCTTAAAAAGAAAAAAAACTGATCAGCCTCAACAGATGCAGCACCTTTCGCCACATCTCATTAGTGGTGGGCGTACTTGTCCATGCACGTGAGAGTCTGCTCTATGCGAGAGGAAAGAGTCAGCCTCTTACTATGCACCTACGTTCTGATCAGTAGCAGGACTCTTTCGGGTCAGTTGGGGACCCTGTCTCCAAGCATTTAACTGTAAGGTTGGATAAAATCTAACCAGACTGGCCCATTGTGAGGGTTCTCTTCCAAAGCATCACCCTGCTTCTTACCACTTGGCATTTCCCCTGCCGCAATTTAGGAGAAGGCGTTTCTCCAGTTGGTAATCAAATGGAAACTGACATTTGTTCTCTTCTAAGAGATTGATGTAAGTGAGGCTTTTTTGTATGGCCCTTTGCTCCATCCTAGAGATTAAAATGAGCCTCAACATAAACCATAGGGAAGAGGCATAAAAATGATTCTAAACCTCACTGATGGCCAGCTGATACTGTGAGGCACAACTGTGTTTTAATGATAACACTTTGAAATGGCTCAGGTAAATATAATGCTGTATGCAAAGCTTTCAGATCCTCACAAATGCCACCAGTACTTATGATTCCTGTGGGTAGGTTTGCTCTTGCTGTGTTCAAGTATGGATGGAATATAAATGCACCATTAAATCTGCCCCAGAAGTACAGAGAGCAGCTATTGCATAGTTAAGTGAAAAAGGCAGCATTTTATGTCGGATAGAGCAGTCATCTTGTAAAGAGCAAATTGGTAGAGAGAGGCAGGGGGAAGAGATATATGGAGAGTGGCTTCAACAGGAAAGGCAGATGGAAGTCTGAATTCTTTTATAAATTCCTTTTAAGTCACATATTTTATTGAGCTTTTAGGGAAAAAAAATGCTGATTCTTTCCAAGGCTTAGAAATACGGTGCCTGTCCCCAAACTCCCATTCAGCATACACATCAGAGCCACTCTGATCACCACCACCATTGTTAGTACGAAGGGGAAAAAAATAGAAAGAAGAAGAAAAGTCATCTTTCACTACAGTAAACAAAGTGAGTTTAGCTTGTCACAGGGAATGATGAATGTCTCCCCATCACTTTCCCAAGGAGAGAGAAACCAGATTCTGTATCAATTTTTATAATTTTAAGGCTGAAAGATAATAACTCTGCAGAAATGGAGCAGACTATATAAAAATCCCCTCTGAAAATGTGATTACACATAAAAATCCATAAAAATGTACAAAGTGATAGATGAACCAAAAGTAAGCAAATGCAGTTTTTTATCCTTTTGGAACCGAGCAGAAATAGCATATGTAGAAAGAATGATTTTATTTTGTGTTTTTAAGAGAAATATTTGGAGCTTAATTGAATTATACTTGTGGCAGGAATTGAAATTTTCAGATGAAATATCGGGTTTTATTTTAAATTGAATTCTCTATTGAAGAAATAAAGAATCAACCATCAGTGAAATATTAGCAATAAAGTTGACAATTTCAATAAACAACTAAAAAAGTTGAGCATAATATAAGCTAGCACACTTTCTTTCCATACTTTCCTTACCCCCAAAGGGTCTATATCAACTTTTCTTGATAATTCTAATAAGGAAATCATCTTAGATCTATTCTAATTAAACCCAGTTTATATCTGATATTTACTTCTCAACATTCTTAAAACAAATCAAAATTAAATCCTTTTCCTGTGGCTGCCTTGCTAAATCTACTGTGTCCCTCGCACCTTCAATTTATTATTATTAATGAATCTGAACATATATCAAGATGCATATCTCATTTGGCTTATTCCTTAGAAGTTACTAAATTAATCTCAAATTCTATACACTAAAGCTTACCAATATATACTACTTTTTATTCATTTTCAGTTATTTTATTTATTTCAGGGATTTTATGATGTCCCTATCAGGCAAATTTAACCAATAGTAATGAGTAATAATATGTACTTAATTTTCTTTTGCATTTAGAAATTACACCAATAATTTGTATTTATTTAATGATTATGGTAAGTGGGAAAAAATGCCCCTTTCTGCTCTAAACTGCAAAAAGCTGGTGTCACAAGTCCTCAGAGGTCGGTGTATTTTTCAACTCATGGTTAACAAGTAAGGACACAGTTGTACAATACAGGCAACGTATTTTCTCTGTAGTTTGGGTAAAAGGTATTGTAAACACAGCAGATAGTTTTTAGTATGCAATTTCAATGTGTTATTGATGCCAACTAGGTGTAGGGGATTTATAGAGGCTAGGTTAACATCATGCCAACCAAGCTGTGTTTTGAATGGCCATAAGGAAAAACAGCATAGCACGTGCATGGAACTTGGCTTCTAGCAAACTGTTTCTTCTACACCCTCAGAGGAAGGCTGGACAAAGGAGGGAGGTTCTGACAATCAACAATGAGGGCTCAGGGAAAGGAGACCAGGACAGAGGTGACAGATTAGAAGAATGAATATTCCAGAGCAAGGTGGAGGAGGCCGGATTCCCAAGCCTTTGGTTTACTGCTAATTTCTTTAACATCTGATGACTCTTCAAACCTTGGTTAAAAACCCACTCAGGTTGTATACACTTCCACCCCTCAGCTGACCCAATTCCTAATAAAAGAGACCTAGTGAGAACAGACAATAGGCTAGAAGCAGGCAGGTACCTGCTGTAAACACTCTGAACCGCAATTCATCTTCCGAAACATCTTGGACAGCATCCAGCTTGAGGCTCATAAAACACCGTGGAATACAAGATTCTGTCCCCAAAGAAACCCTGTTTGCTTATCAAAGAAAAGGCAATCAATTAATAGTTTTATTACTAATACCATTGCCTCCGAGGGCTCAAATGAAGTTTATTTATTTATTTTAAGTTCAACCTGCTAAATTCCATGCTAATACCCAACAAGGTACAGGTTGTATTACAAATGAATAACTTAATTAAAAAACATTGATTTTGCTCATTGACTGCTGCAAATTTTATTAAATATTCATGATAACATTTTGTATTTTGTATACGAGTCATGAAAGTTTTATTTGCTCTCTCCCCTACAGCAGCCTTAGGTTTTATGACAAAATCTTAGGCAGCTCAAAGTATAAACATAAATATTACATTGGCCAGCTTGGTACAATCTGTGTGTACACAAGCCAACGAGTCAATGTGTGCACATTTACCCAAATGCCCACTGAGTTAGGAGAGCTGACTTAACATGAGCAAGGGAGAAACCTGAAAGGTTTAAGTGTGTGTTTTATTTTAACCACCAAGAAGGGTCACCCAGAAACTCTTGGAACACGCACTCTGTGAGATGGGACCTCAGAATCCTTATAACTGAGGGTGCTGTCTCCCCAAATTCTGTGTGTGTAATACCAAGCACAAAACATCACTCCAGAAATGCCATAATTTTACATGTTACAAATCCGCCGTCGCAAGCAAGAGGTTTCACCAAAAGGACGAAATTCTCCTTTTCTCATCCCATGTGCCTCTAAAGCCAAAAAAGTCCACCAGGCTAAGGAAAAGCCTTTAAAACGTTGTTAGCATTTTTTTGCTGTTGTTTCTGTGGGTTTATTTCTCATGTTTATGGTAGAGTCAGTACAGCCTCAGGCCTTTATCAGTCTAGATGGACCAGAAGTAACCCTTATCTTGTTCCTCTAAGCTCTTAATGGGAACCATACATGTTTGGAGTCAGCTGACAGCTGTGGGAAGTAAATCAGATGACACATTATTTGGAATGTTTTTTTCAGTATTTGGAAATTTTTACTTAAAATTTTGCAAAGCGTTTAGCAGAACATCACTATGACTCTGAACTTCTGCAGTGACTGTCTTCTCTCAGTGTTTCAGACATTTAGAAACAACTGAGAAGTTAAGTTACTTCCTCAAATCACCTCAGAAGTCAGAGGGACAGGCCAGGACTCTGAATTATACAGTCTTAGCAAAACTTCACAAACTTCCTTAGGAATACAATCACAGCAACCCAGGCTTGAGAAACAAAGCTTGAATATTACTAAGTACTTGTCAAAAAGGTTCCAGCCATACTCTGCATAGTTTGCAAATACCCTGATCCTGAAAGGTGAGGGAGGGAGGAAGAGCAGAAAAATGCTTCCCCAAAGGAAATACGTCACACGAAAAACATGAAGCATTTTCTAAAATGTGGAATTAAAAGGCAGGCCAAAAGATCTTTAAAATATACACTATCATATGATATCACTCATATGTGGAAACTGATTTAAAAAAATGTTACAAATGAACTTATTTACAAAACAGAAACAGACTTACAGATATAGAAAACAAACTTATGGTTACCAAAGGGGAAGTGGGGGAAGAGGGGATATGCCAGGAGTTTGGGATTAACATATACACACTACTATATACAAGATAGGTATCCAACAAGGACCTACTGTATAGCACAGTGAACTCTACTCAATATTCTGGGATAACCTATATGAGAAAAGAATCTGAAAAAGAATGGATATATGTATATGTATAACTGAATCACTTTGCTGTACACCTGAAACTAACACAGTGTTGTAAATCAACTATATGTCAATAAAATTTTAAATTTTATTTATATATCTATTAAATATTATATATTTTTTATATATTCAATTTTGTGGTTACTAGTGACCCCAGTATGTTTCAGCTGTGCATGTCCCTCTTCTCCATCCCCCCAACCCAAATGTCCCTCTGGGCTCTGGGAGGTTGAATCCCAAGACTGCACCCCACCCAGGGGCCCCTGGCAGCTGCTCCCTGTTGGGCTGGGCCAATGAGACAGCAGATCTAAGGATGGAAGGAGACAGAGATGGAGGGATTGCTTCCTGCTGCTCCCAGCTTTCAGCCGTTATCAAGTTTCTGGCATGTTTGCCTCTCTGGAACCTCTTTCCTCTCCTTGCTCCTGGCGCCTCCTTCTGCTTCTGGTCTTTGGGTTTCTCCACATCCCTTGCTGGCTGCACACCCAAAAGTCCTTCATGAGAAATCCTTTGAACCATCTGAGTTTGGATTTCTTTCTTTCTGTCTGTCTTTCTTTTCCTGCTAGGGTTAAGACTAATAAAAGCCAAAAAGTTGTAGCTCCTACTAGGTGTCCTTCACAGGTTGTGTAATGTAAAACAACAACTCCAGAAGTCAGGTCACAGGTAGGTTTCCAAAAAGAAACCTCCTAAAGAAAGTCTAAAGACGAAACAATCACCAATCAACAACATTAGAATTTGTGCCTACATTTTCCTGTGAACTGAGAGATCTGCAGAATGCCATGCATTTCCATCAGTATTATTTCCCTTTCTGTTGTGGAATGAAGTTTCTTTCTTTAGTGGTGAGTACCCAGGAAAAACAAAACAAAGCAAAAAAAAAAAAAAAAAAAAACAAAAAAACCAAACAACACAACCATTCTTTGCAAGGAGTCCAGTGCGAGACCCAAGGGCATGTGCTCTGTAAGTGTGACACATCTTGAAAGGAACTAGTGTCCCCAACTCAGCTTGACTGTGAACTAGGTTTATAGAGCCACTTTTAGTCCTCCCAGGGAATAAATTAAATCTGCATCTTGACTGTGTTGCCTGGAAGAGATTTTTAAATTATTTATGGCGCAATAGCAGGGAGTTGCTCTTCCCTGCAAGTTGGGGGTGGGGTAGAGTGTACGCTGCCTTTTGTCGACTGCAGGCCACTGTGCTCCTAGGTTCAGTAATGTCTACAGAAAAATAACTGGGCTGGAGGAAACCAAGATATATTAACAAAAAAGAGGCAGTAAATCACTTTTCAGTTTGGAGACTGCTTTCGGGCTGGCATGGCTGCCACTTCACTACGGTCCTTACCTGGGATACGGCCGATGTCTGCTGATGCCTGGCTGGGGAAGGCTGGGCAGGTAATGGGCTAAGGGACCCCATGGAGTCAGGGTTGAAGTTTTCAAAATGGAAATAAGAAGAAACTCAAGAATTTGTAAAAGGGATTTTGCTAATTTGACTTCGGCCTCTGAGCTTTGATATATATATGGTATATATCTATACACACTCACTGTTGAAGTGGGTTTACCTTGAGAATCAGTACACCTGACCAGTTCCTATAAGGATGGTTTGGATGAGTTCCTTAAAGCTTCTCAGTGATTTACTGGTAGTTTGGAAGTCACAGAAGCAGAGTCACACGGAGGGCTTCAGTGGTGTTTCCATTAGATGAGCCTTTCCTGTGGACCCTTATTCCTTGTGCCCTGATGTTCTAACTTCTTTAACATGAATTTTAAAAACCTACCTTATAATTATAGAGAAAATTTAAATTCACATATCCTGGGACAACTAATACATTTAGGCATCAAGGTAAAATTACCTCGATAACTAAGAGCTGATTTTTTAAGGGATACATCATGTAATAAGGCATGGTGAAAGAATGCAGTGTGGAGGAGGGGTCAGAGAGAATGAACACCACACAGAAGGAAAGATGGAGGGTGCCAAGGACTGCATGGTCTGTCATTTTCCTAAAACCAGGGCTTAGAAAGTGATTTTTCCTACTCGTCTGGCCAAAGAGAAATTCTATCCTAAAATGTATATTCAGGACCATCTTTATGTCAACTTGTAAGGGATATTATTTTAGCTAACTTCATTGGAAGTAAAATAGAAATTGAATATCTTACATTTACATGAACTTTCTCTCTTCGTAGACCATAAAACCTTTTCTATACCTTATCTAATCTCTCCACATCCAAGCTAAGAGACCACTTTATTATCTCATTTTACTCTTAAAGAAAGTAAGGCATGGAAAAATGGAACATTTTTGCCTTCCTTGCTAGGTAGATGGGTTAAAGATATAGAGATACAGGTAGAGATATATGTGGTAGTTTTATTTATTCTGATATTAACATGTGTTATTATTCCATTCTGACTTTGGTATGTGTGGTAGACATTAATTAGTTCTCTAGTCTAGAAAGAAAGGTGCTAAGCTTGGGGCAATACCAAGCACTGGATGTAGTACTCAAAATACATATAATGAATTTAGTACCAAAAATGCCTATGATGTCTTTGCCAGCAGTGAGCCACAAATTCTTACCATTTTCTAAATGTTTTATTGAAGCATAATGTACACAAAGTACACATATCGTAAGTGATGAATTCATTGATCTGTATACTTTTTTTCTTTACAATATAGAGATATGAGATTGCTTACAGGTCAAGGCAGTAGAGGCGCTAGCGGGAAGGAAGAAAATGAAAACTAGGAGCTTTAGTATTATGGCAGATTGTAGGTTCCAAAGATGGCCGCAGTAATACCTCACATCCCTTAAGCTCTCCTGCAATGTGACCCTTCTACTCCTCCATCAAGACGTAGAGCTTGGGCTTCCCTGGTGGCGCAGTGGTTGAGAGTCCGCCTGCCAATGCAGGGGACACGGGTTCGTGCCCCGGTCCGGGAGGATCCCACATGCCGCGGAGCGGCTGGGCCCGTGAGCCATGGCCACTGGGCCTGCGCGTCCGGAGCCTGTGCTCCGCAACGGGAGAGGCCACTTGCATCTGGTCGGCTCTGTGACTGCTCTGACCCACAGAACACAGCAGACAGGACACTGTGTCATTTCTGGGCACGACCTTTAACTGCTTTGGTAGATTTAACTTCGTGCCTTCCGGAATACCTGCCCCTGGTATGTTCTCTCTCAGAACCCAAGGTTGGGCTGTAAGAAGCCCAAGCCCCATGGAGTGGCCACACGTGGGTGCCTTAGTCACACCCCAGCTGAGCTCCCAGACACACAAGTGTGCCGTCTTGGATACCTCACACCATCAGGACCTCAGATGACGGTCACTCCAGCCAACACCTGACTTCAGTTACATGAGACGGTCCAGTGAGAAATGCCCAGCTGAGCCCAGTCAACCCACAGAACCACGAGAAATAATAATGCATGGTCTTAAAGTCACTACTTTTGGGGGTGGTATGCTAACTAGGAACAGATAACTGGAACAGGTACCAAAACACAGATACAGGAATTTGGCTTTGACAGGAAGAAGGCAGAAAAGAGACCAAAAAATAAGCGAGATGATAGATACGTTTCCAGATTGAATGGGTAAGAAATGAGAGGTGAGAGTTTGGAAGCAATATCATTTGATAAGAAAGAGAAAAAGATGAGGTAGCAGGTTTAAGAAAGGGATACATACTTGGAATATCAGATACGTGTAACTGGAGACAGAATCCAACGAAAGTTCACGGACATGTCTGAAGGCCATGCGGATGTTGCAAGCTATAAATTTGAAGAATACCATTTGCCAGGGGCTGGGATTTTCCCCATCTGTACTCAGCTGTCCAGTTAAGAGAAGAAAAATCCTCTGACCGGATTGATCTTGGATTGCAATTTTAAACAGCAAGTGAGGAAGGAAGACAGAGCAAGATAGCTGTGCGTTTTGGTAGGTATTATTTGAACCAATGGACCATGGATTTTAGCCTGTGTAGGGAAAAGATGTGAAATGGGGAGAGAGCTGATAATAGGAGTGAAAGAAGATGCAGACATTTGAGGTCTAAAAGATTACTATGAAAGAGAAGGGATTAAGGAAGCTGGAGAGGTAAGTTCTGATCCAAAAATAGAATATTATTGGATTCTTTGCTGTGCTTGTACTTTTTTTATAACCTCACTAGTATTGAAAGCTTTTATTCATGAAATATTTAAAGACTAATACATTTAAAAATCCAAACCAATTAATATTTCCAGTTGTCAGTCATTTGTAAGTATCCCTGGATGGGAAGCTGATTCACAGGGGAGGGTTAGACTGAGGTTTATTTGCCCATATCCAGGTGTGGGGAGCGTACTTACACCCACTCATGAGAGCTGACCGTGCACATCTTCCTATATTTCTGCTCAGTGACATCACATTGTATCTTGACATTGGCCATGGTGGAATATTTACAGTATAGAAACTTGCAGACTTTGTTCCCCAGAAAGTGGGTATTAAATATTTACCAGCACATAACTACCCACCCATGCTGTCCCTACACACAGTTTCCACGACAAAGAGAATTTAATTTTGTGCATTTCTTGTAAATGTCTCCTAAGTTATGCCTTATCCTGCAAAGGACATGAGTGGAAGATTATTTCATCCTACTTTTATTATATGCACGAAGCACAACTGTTGGAGTCAAGATAAGTAATTTATTACATGTGAAGACACACGTCTCCCTCTTTCCGATGCCAGAACATTCCAAGACTGAAGGGAAAAGGCAACAAAACAAGCTGAAGTAAGCAAAGTTCAGCCATGTGAAGATGTAGGTCCTATAACGGCTATGGAATTGGAAAAAGGATTAACTGTGAAAAGATTATTTTCAGAAGGGGAAAACTGGCATAGTTTAATCTTCCTTCTCAGTGAGCTTGTGGTGAAGAGGGATTGAAGTCAGGATAAGAATTCCCCATTGTCCCTGAAAATATGCCCAGCTACCCATGCTACTCGCCAGAAATCCACCCCCAAATGTACATGTTCCTTCTGCCCTCAGTTTGCAAACACTATAATCGTGGCACTGAAAGGAATGCTAAATAAACTAATCACTCAAAAAAAAGTTATTAACCACCCCAATTTGCCCAATGATAAAGCTGATATATTACAATCTAGGGCCAAAATAGGGTTAGCCTCCTACTTTATCTGTGATTTTTTTCAGTTCAGTTTTCAAATACTGCCTGCACTTTTCTTTCTTGCTCATTTTGCTTTATAGTAACAAAATTAATAAATTAGCACAATAAGAAAGAAAAGGTTACTGGGAATATGAATGAAGACACAATCCTCAAAGGATTTCAGCCTAGTAAGTTTGGAATAAGACACAAAAATCTGCTAGGCAAAGCAAACCTGGAAATTTCGAGCTGTTACTTAGTATGCTAAACTAGATAAATATTTTTTTCCATTCATGCAATAAAAACTTATTGAGAATGACTAAGATGTGACTGTAAGCGTAATAAAGCTCTTCGTGACTTGCTTTCAGAATTGCTATATAGACTTGAAAGGTTTCATTAAAATTAGAAGCATGTTAGATTATTCTGTTTCTATTAAACGTATTTTAGTTGGGGGAGAATTAGAAGAGATGAATATGTAATAACTAGTGTTAAAATGCAGAGTGATATTTTTGAGACAGAAGAAGAGCACTAACAAAACCTCCATTCTACTTGAACTCTGGTTGGTGACATTCTTTATCCGGGTGGCTTCAATGATAATCCCATCAGGCATTTGCAGGTGTTATGTTAGTCACTAGACAGCTTCCTTCCATACTTTCCCTTGAATACAGTAGGAAACAGACCATATTTCAGTAGGAAACAGACCAGATGAAAAGTGAGGCACATGGTGAATTCTGTTTAACAGTTACTCTGTTGAGTGAATGAGAATTATCTAACAGGGAAAAATAATTTTCCTCATTTTTCCCTCCAAGGGCACTTATTAAAATGGATTTCAAAAATGAATATGCCATGACACAGCAATTGAAGCTTGCTATATCAAAACAACAACACACTATGAGATTTTGAAAATATGCAAGTTTTAAAATTTTTATATAAGGGGAAACTACTTTATTGTGGATACGTATTTTTTTCCATTACTTCTAGATGATAGAATTTGCAGAGAAAAAGAGGCTTTAAAATTTCAACAAGCATTCCCCAAGGGAAAAATGACATGTGGAGTACTGTGGACGTGGAGATGAAAGCTAGTCTGTGATGAACTGAATGCTTGTTTCTTCCCCAAATCCATATGTTGAAGTTCTAGCCCCCAAAGTGATGGTATTTTGCAATGGGGCCTTTGAGGGGGGTGATTAGGTTTAGATGAGGTCATGAGGATGGGACCCTCATGATGGGATTAGCGTCCTTATAAGAAGAGACAGCAGAGAGTTTGCTCACTGTCTTTCTCTCCACCATGCAAGGACACAGTGAGAAGACAGCCATCTGCAAATCAGGAGGAAAGCTCTTACCAGGAACTGAATTGGCCAGAACCTTGATCTTGTACTTCCCAGCTTCCAAGACTATGAGAAAATGAATTTCTGTTAAGCCCCTCAGTCTATGGTATTTTGTTATGGCAGCTTGAGCTAACTAATATATAGTCTGTGCTCCCAAAGAACTCAGTCTAGAGGAGACAAGAAGTACAAAAATGATTGTAATAAGTACTGTGGCAGCAGTATGCATTATGGGCTGATGCACTACACTGAGAAATGACTTAGTTCTCCTCTGAGATCTAATAGGTGACAAGGTAAAGAAATTGCCCAGATTTAAGGTGACTTGCCCAGGGTCAAAAAATGGTTGGTGGCAGAGCCAGAATACTGAGATTTTGTGTGTGTGTGTGTGTGTGTGTGTGTGTGTGCACGCGTGCACATGCACGTATATTTAGATTAATAAATACATTTTTTTACCCGTTCACTCAGTGAATTTTTATTGTGTGCTAACCACCATAATACATGTTTACGCAAATATCTAATTCTCACTCACAAGCCCCATTTGACAGATGAGAAAACTGAGGTTGAGAGAGATTTTAGTCAAGTACTTGCCTTTAGTAAAGTTAGTACTTGCCCAAGGTCACATAGCTAATAACATCAGAGCTGGGCTTTGAACCAGGACACTTGAAACATCAAGGGTTTTGGAAGGTAAGAAATGTAAAATGACTTGGAAGAAATTAAATCGTAAACTGATGCCGATTAGTAGATGCCTAGCACTTTCTCACATGCTATTAACATACATGAAAGTAACACAAATTATATCACCTTCTCATCAGTAAAACTGGCATAAAGCCTTCCTCGGAAGGCTAATGTGAGTGTTAATGCGACTCTAATGAAAATGTTTCTCTCTCCCTAGCTGGGAGGGGGTATGGAGTCCTCCTTGCTCACCCATGCTCTCTCCAGACCATTGCAAAACCACTGCCATTTTGAGGCTCAGGGCATCTGGCTACACCAGCCTCTCACCATAGCTGGTGCCAACACTCCTTATTGCCCTAACTGTTGCCATCATCATAAGGACCTCTAAAGTCTATGCAGATGACACATCCAGCACTCTGGCTCTCAGGCCTGTTCTGACCATCTCCTTTAGTGACCCGCACTCACCCTGCCATCACATCCTTGACTTTGCCATCACACCTGAAATCACAAGTTCATGCACCGTACTCTCTTATCACAGCCTCCTCTCCCTCCAGCTTGCTTGCTTCAAAAAGCCCCATTGAAATTGCCCTTCAAGTGGATGAAGAACTAATTCCCAACACATGGGATGCATTCTCTTTCAGCTAGTCTTCACTTCCCTGTTTACTCTGCTTAGATTCCATGGTCCCCCACCGGTGTCATTTTTTTTTTGTCTTTCCCTCCTTCCTTCTCATCTCCATGGCACAAAGGGAAAATTTTCTACTTACAGAAGCCCTTGCCTAAGAGGTATCAAAATGGAATGCTGTGTTTTATCACAACTGGTTCTAACATCAGAGGCTGATAACAAACTTTGAGTGGCCTGGAATACCAGAGTTTTACTGGACCTACTTGAAATCTCTTTCCTGACTAATAACGCAATGAAAGTTTAAAAAATTAACCCTGTACAGACCTATGGGCTTATTCCATGCTATCTAGAGTGCATAATAACTACGAATCATCCCACTACCAATATTTAATGACCTCTTTTTTTCTAGATAACTACTCAGTATTCTCCACTGGTGTATGTTTTCTTGCCTGGAAGAAATAAAGTTGGCCTTGTATCTTTTTAAAGCCTTGGTGTTATATGTTTTGTTCTTTGACAAGAAAATCCCAACTTTAGATTGGTTTAGTCTCTCTCCTTTAGGTCTTGATAGGAATAGCTGAATAATACCTGAGAAAAATAACACTAACTCAGATATTATTATCATTATAATACGTATAACGAACATCCCAACTGGGTGGTCTCAGTAACTGGCTCTACCGAAATGATCTCAAACTCCATGGATAACTTTCCAGTTGCTCATCTACCAAGTCAATGTCCTATTCTTCGTCTTCCCCAGTTTAAGCAGAGAAAAACTTGACACTGTTGCCCAGTCACTACTATTTCTTAGAATTTTATATTTCTTTGACTGCCATGATTCTCTCATTTCTTCAGATCTCTTCATATATTATTTCTTTCTTTTCTACTGACCCCTTAAACCAGAGCTCCTCCTCAAGGTTCTATCTTTATAAATTTTTCTCTTCTAATGATGCCCTCTCTCCATGGATCTCTACTTTTATGAAACCAGTTCTCACAACTTCCATGTCTGGATCTCCGTACGAGAACTCTCTTTTGATTTCTAGACCTAAGTGTTCAACCGTCTGTCGGACAAACTTGTTATGGCATTCTCTGAAGGAAGGGAGGGAAAAAGTGTCCCAGGAGGACTTTGCAGGGAGGGGCTGAGCAGGTGGGTGAACATGTCAAGGAGGCAGGTGGTGGGAGGGGCGGCAGAACACGTGGACTTTTTACAGCCTCAGAGGTCATCATAAGGCCTTTGCTTTCTACCTGGAAATTTTTGAGACTGATTTAGGCTTTAAAAGAATAGTTTTGCTACCAAGGATAAAGGCATGGAGAGTAGACAGGAGGTGACAGCCCTAACCCAGGCAAAAGGTAAAAGGGGACTTTTAATCTAAAGTTCATATAGGGTTTTGTTTTCTAGCTTTTCCTTATGACATAAAATTTTTGCATCTACAATAAAAGAGAAGTATCATATTGTCTCTATAAATTACTATGAATTTCAACTTAATTTAACTTTGTTCTAATTCTCAGTCTTAAATTAGAATGTTCCATTTTAACTCACCCTAAATTCTGTCTCAGCAGTTAAACTGCCCTGAATCTGGTTCAACTCTTGCTGTTAGGCCAAACCAGTGTCCAAAGTCCTTACAGGATGGACGTTTTTAGTTTTGGGAACCAGGTTTCTGTTAAGCCCCTCAGTCTATGGTATTTTGTTATGGCAGCTTGAGCTAACTAATATATAGGCTGTGCTCCCAAAGAACTCAGTCTAGAGGAGACAAGAAGTACAAAAATGATTGTAATAAGTACTGTGGCAGCAGTATGCATTATGGGCTGAGGCACTACACTGAGAAATGACTTAGTTCTCCTCTGAGATCTAATAGGTGACAAGGTAAAGAAATTGCCCAGATTTAAGGTGACTTGCCCAGGGTCAAAAAATGGTTGGTGGCAGAGCCAGAATACTGAGATTTTGTGTGTGTGTGTGTGTGTGTGTGTGTGTGTGTGTGTGTGTGTGCACATGCACGTATATTTAGATTAATAAATACATTTTTTTACCCGTTCACTCAGTGAATTTTTATTGTGTGCTAACTACCATAATACATGTTTACACAAATATCTAATTCTCACTCACAAGCCCCATTTGACAGATGAGAAAACTGAGGTTGAGAGAGATTTTAGTCAAGTACTTGCCTTTAGTAAAGTTAGTACTTGCCCAAGGTCACATAGCTAATAACATCAGAGCTGGGCTTTGCCCACTATTGAAATGCTTGTGATTTCTGTATAGATTTCTTTTTAGTTTTCTTCTCTGGCCCTTTTTACTTTCATATAGAAAGTGCAGTTCTATTTGTCAATGCTTTGTTGAGAATATACAAATCTTTCCTTTATGTTCACATTTTCACCAATCAAAAGAGTGAAACCATCCCTCTCTCAATAGTTTCCAGACTCAGAGCTTATCTGAACAATTTTTAATACAACAATATTTAATTTAACAGTAACTCTATCAACAGCTTAGCAATCTGCAGCTTTTAACAAATTAACTTTGGAATAAAAGAATTACTTAGAATTTGTTTTCTGAAAAAGGCTGCTTCCTTTACACAGACTACAGCAATTTTAACAGAGTTAAAATAAGAATTCTGAACATAAGTTGTTTTCATGTGATCATGAATATTTTAAATTACAGTAAAGATATAATGAATTTTACCAATATTACATAGTCTCCATGGGAAATATTTTTCTTCATTCGAAAATATTAAAGCAGGCACTCTCAACCTTACATGGTGTGTTGATTTTTAAAGCATGTCTGTAAACTGTTGACCACATCGCCCATTGAAAGGTAGGGTCCACATGCCCTTCTCTTGAATCTGGGTTGACCATAATGACTCTCTTGTAACCATCAGACTACAATGGAAGTGATGCTGAGTGACTTCTTGGGCTGTGTCAGTAAAGGCTGAGTGAGAAGCTTCAGCCTAATTCTCTTAAGATGCTTGTTCTGGGGTAAACCAGCCAGGTGCCACATGAGAAGTTTGAAACTGTCATGGTAGAAAGTCCATGTACAGGCATTCTGATTGACAGCCCAGCTGAGTTCCAGTTAACCACCTGCAACAAGTCCCAGGCAAATGAGGGAACCAAATTGGAAATACAACCCAGTCGAGCCTTCAGATCATCTTACAGCCCAGCCAACACAAGAGACCCTAAGTGAAAACTGCAATGACAAGTCCTTCTTGAATTCCTGACCTACAAAACTGTGAGAAAAATAAAATGACTGTTTTAAGCTGCTAAGCTTGGTGATAATCTGTTCACAGCTAGTAACCAGAACACACAGATATTAGAGCCATTACATGCTTAAATGTCCCCTATTCACTGCCATCTGGTCTTACAGCCTTGCAAGCTATATATTAATATTTCCAAAGTAGTATACTTTCACAGATAGAAGTCATATGTTAATACAAAGGGCTAGTTTTATTTTTATTAACAGGTCTCAAGAACTCTGACTGTAATCATTTTGGAGAGCTCGCCACAATGAGGATAAAAAAGAAAATAGGTTCAAGCTGCTAATTCCTTTTATTAGGCCTCTTGTGTTTCAAATCTTATTTCTAATTATTCAATGGTTATGGAGTCAAGGGCCTTTGTCTACCTTTGAGCATGTTAATTATCTTCCGTCTTAGTTTCACAAACTCAAGGATGTAAGTAATTTTTATCTGCCTTGATCATGTCTTCCAGTGAACATTTTTCACTTTAAAATATTTTAGAAAATAATTTTGAAAGCAAACTGTTCCAATTCTTGCAAGATATCAGGATTATAGGTAAGAAGAGAGACTGGGAGAGCAGAGTTGTAGGTTGTTGGTTAAAGCGGCTATAGCGGCTAACTCTTTTGATGGATTTACATACAGCACCTTTCGAACCTGAGAAACATTCTAGGGATCATTTATTTTTACAAGACCATGCAAATATATTTTTCTTTTACAAAATGTAAAAGTCTCATCATATAAAATTTATCAACTGAATTAAAATCAAGTTTTGCCAAAGGAATGGTTGCCAAAGATACCAAAGGAATAAAATTTACTTCTTTCTCTTATACTTTTGATAACTTTTCATTTCTTTTTTATGAGTCATACAGTTGCCATCAGGAGACTCTGGTCAGAGACAGAAGTTCTTTGAACTGGTTAGGACACGCATTCTCAAAGTATGGCCTGGGGATGGCTGTGGGTCCCAGAGACCTTATGAGGAGGTCTGTGAAATCAAACTGTTTCATAATGATGTTGAGACTTTATTTGCTATTTTTCATCTAATTCTCCCATGAGTACACTGTGGCATTTTCTGGAGGCTGCATGGTGTGTGATATTGCAACAGACTGAATGCAGGGCTATACATGAGAACTCAGTTGTTTTATTATATAAGATATTAAAGAGATTTGCAAAAACGTAAAATAATGCCATTTTATAACTTCTTTGAAAGTAAAATTATTTTACAAAATTAACAAAGAATAATACATTTTCCTTTAAAAGTATTAATATGTAATGGATTTATTATATTGAATGAATTAATAATTTAAAATTTTCTCAGTTTTAATCTCTAATGTAAATATTGATAGACACAACACATATAAAAAAATACTCTCTGAGATCATCAAATATTTTTTAAAAGGTATAAAAGGATGGGAACCAAAATGTTTGAGAACTACTGAGGAATTTATCTGAGGAAACAAACATTATTTTACTGACAACAGAAATAACATTTATACTTCTAGGTAAATCGAAACCTTAAACCTCTATGTTATGCCGAAAATCTCAAAAATTCTTATAAGAATCAGAAATATCAGAGTGTAATATATGGTCTAACTACTAGACCTAGGTAGGCCAGGCAGGTATTTAGAGCTCTCTGAATCAAAGATTCTGGCTAGTACAAAAAGGTGTATGTGTGTGATTATTTGACAGAATGGTGGATTAACCAGAAAAAATGTTCCGTGTGAAATACTATAAATTGAAGAATTGGGTTATCTTCTCTCTAAATCTCTCTCCTCTTCTCTTGTCAGACCAGATAACAGGTCATACCATGGAGGCTACTCATCATTCCCGTGTTTGCTTAGCAAAGTAGGTAATATGAGAAATGGTCAGATCCTTCTGTTCTGAAGGATTCTTAACACTCCCTCCAATTTAGCCTCTTGACCAACAGAATAAGAATATTGAATCACTTTCAATAAATCCGAAAATTAGATTCTAATTAGGGTAATAAAAATCAACCACCCTGACCAACCTGAGCCTTCAACCAAGCCTTGGTCTGAGGATTACGTTTTAAGGGAATGTGCAATTTGTTTTTTATTGTGTAATGACTTGCTTTCAGGTCTTTATAGTCACATTTGCAGTCAAAACCAAGTGAATAGGGCTTCCCTGGTGGCACACTGGTTGAGAATCTGCCTGCTAATGCAGGGGACACGGGTTCGAGCCCTAGTCTGGGAGGATCCCACATGCTGCGGAGCAACTAGGCCTGTGAGCCACAACTACTGACCCTGCGCGTCTGGAGCCTGTGCTCCGCAACAAGAGACGCCACGATAATGAGAGGCTTGCGCACCGCGATTAAGAGTGGCCCCCGCTTGCCACAACTAGAGAAAGCCCTCGCACAGAAACTAAGACCCAACACAGCAAAAATAAATTAATAAACTCCTACCCACAACATCTTAAAAAAACAAAACAAAACCAAGTGAATAAATGAATTGCTGTGTCCCTCCCTAATAAAAAAGGAAAAAAAGAAAAAAAGCCACATAATTTTCACAACTCCTTGGAAAGTCCAGTTCTTACAGTATCTGCTCATGATTTTGAATTTGCTCTGTGAAAGTCAGTCCTTCAAAGAAAAATAAATATTTACTTATTATCTGTTAGTTATTGAGCACCTTTCAGGTATATAAAAATTGTGCAAAAGATAAAGAAAGCTGTTTTCCAAACCTAATATTAAATTATACCTATACACATAGTGCTTTATCAAGAGTTGTGAGACAAAAGTACATTCCTTCTTAGTTTATAAACTCTCTGGCTTTCTGAATCTTTTAATTGAATTTAAAAGATAATGTTATTTAAATGACTTACTGAAAAGCAGAGATGGTATATCCTATGTACTTTTCAGAAAATACATATAATTCCTGCATTTTCCCATTAATTCAACAACTATTTATTGACCAAGTACTATGCACTGGAAAAGAAAAATGTCAGAGTACTCCATTATAATGGAATGGATAAATTAATATTTAATATAATTTTGATTACTTATACGTGCTAGGCAGAAAAATAAAACAAGAATATAGAGTGTGATAGGATATGGAAGGAAACATATTTAAACAGGAGGGTCAGGAAGGCTTCTCTGATGGAGTGATGGGTAGATTGCAAATGGCCATACATTCTTTCCGTCTCACTATGCCTGTCTGTTTGAAATGACTCTATTGAAAAATAGGGTATATTTCTCTAGCCTTTGAATCTGGCCCAGGTCATGTGACTTGATGTGCCAATGGGCCATTAGAAAATGGGACATAAGTAGAATCTTGAGAAGTAGTTGCACATTGGCGTTTTCCTTCTCTTGTAAATCCTTCTATCATTTAAACAAGCCAGGGCTACCCTACTGGATGATGAGAGACCTCACACATCCCTCCCAACCCTGCTTAGTGTTTGTGATTTTCTTGAATCTGTGGGTTTGAAGTTTTCATCATGTTTGGAACAATTTCAGTCATTATTTCACCAATTACTTATTCTGCCCTCATTCCCTTCTGGAACTCCAAATTACATTTAAGGCCACTTGAAATCTGTCCATGGCTCAATGGGGCTCTGTTCATTTTTTTTCAGCATTTATTCTGAGTTCCTTTCTGATTGGATAATTTCTGTTGCTATGTCTTTAAGTTCATTAATATTTCTTTTATTGTTTCTAATCTGTTGATAAGCCAATTTAGTGATTTTTTAAAAAAATTTAGAAAGAGTATTTTTCAATTCTAGAAATTCCCTTTTGTTGTATTTTATATATTCTATTTCTCTGCTCATTAAATTCATGTTTCCCTTTAAATCCTTGAGAATATTTACAATAGCTGTTTTAAAGTCCTTCCCTGATAATTTCATCATCACTGTTATTTCTGAGTCTTTTTTTATTGACTGATTTTTCTTTCGGCTACATTTTTCTGCCTCTTAGTACACCTAGTAATTTTTGATGGGATGTTGGACATTTTTAATATTACACTGTTGTCTTCCATTAAGTGTGTTTTGGCAGGCAGCTAAGTTACTTGTGAGGCAGCTTAATCCTTCTGAGATTTGTTTTTTAGCTTTAATAGGGTGAATGTATAGTAGCTTTTTACTTCAGGGCCAGTTTAGACCTGCTACTAAGAAATAACCCTTTTGGGATCTCTTTCAAATGGTTTGGGTGTTTGACAAAGTCTCTCCGTTCTATCTGGTTAGAGTTCAAATATCTCCCATCCTCTGAGAACTCTGTAAATTTTTTAGTTTGTGGAATCCCTGGTTGTTCTTATTCCAGCCTTGTGGAGATTCACCCAGCGCATGAGAAGCTCAGAATTCAGCCAAAGACTCAAGGCAACTTCATGGATTTCTGGAGCTCAATTCCAGCTTCCTAAGCCTCTTCAAACTCAAATCTTTTTGTGCTCCATTCATTGATACTGCTCTTCTCTGCTTGGGTATCCCTTCCTGTGTTGTAGTTCAGAAAGTGCCACCAGGTAGAAATCTGGGGTAATCATGGGACTTACCTCACTTGTTTTCCTTCTCTAAGGGATTAGAATCCTGTGATGCCTGTTGTCCAATATCCATACAAATTTTATTTATAGATTTTCCCCCAATATTCTAATTGTTTATGATGGGAGGGCAAGTCCAATACTAATTTCCCAATCATGTGTGAAAATAGAAGTCCAGAAGACTGTTATTTATTTGTTCATTTGTATGAAGATGGAAGATAGTATAGCAATGTTATACGCCAACAGGAATGATCCAGTTAAGAAGGGGAATCTGGGGATGCTTCAGAGAATGGTATTTCAGAGGCAAATTCTTTGAGAAAGTGAGAATAGATGTAAACTCATACTCAGTGCATAAGTAGAGAGGTTAGCCTTAATAAGGAGAAGGGGAATTTTATCTATTAATTCAGAGTTAAAGAATGCTAATAAAGTCAGAATAATAAAGTAAAAATTAGTATGTAGTGGAATGACTATTTTCATTATTTATTGTCTGATCAAATGCTTTGAATGAGCAGAACAGTAAATATGATAAAGCATTTGTTCTTTATCTTTGGTCAAAAGGGAGTCATTTTTTTCCTCCTAAATTACAAGCCTTTAAACATTTAAACTCTCTGTTCCACTATGCAGATACTTTCTTTTGAGGATCTCTGTATCCAGAGGAACCAAAGAAAAGATTTTTAAAAAATACGTGTGCATGACGTGTGGATGAATTGTGGGTTTTGGTGCCGGTCAGATGGTTGCTTTTAAAAAGAAAACATTACTATTCTCTTTTTTTTTCTAGTTAGAAAATCCAATGCAATTTTTGTATATAAAATGGGATTAATACCCACATAATAGAGCTGATAGGGTTAATGTGAGGATTAAAATAAAATATAATTAATACGCTAACCTTAGTTGTCACTGAAATACTAAATTTATCCTTTTCTCCTTCTAGGTAGTGGGAATCCTGGCTCATATAGCTCTGTCTTGAACTTAGAAATTTTAAGTTCTCTGGAAAGATTAACTAACTAGGAAGACAACATTAGATACCACCCACCAAAGAAGTCTAATAATTTAGTTCTTTTTTCCTCCGAATTCTCTTACTAGAATTACTCTTAGATTTAGGGTTCCCAAACTGAGATCTCCTTACCACTTTTCCTGATTTTTGTCTCTCCTGTTCATTAATGCATCTCCTAGGCTAGAATCATGCCTAGCACATAGTAGGAACTCAGTAAATATAAAGTTGGAATTCATGCTGAATATTAGTGCCTGTGAATACCTCCAGTGATCCCAGTATTCTGTGGAACAAATTTTGGGAACTGCTGTCATGGAGAATAATTCAGTCTAAGTTAATCACCCTGATTCGTTTCTGTTGAGACCTTCTGGAGCACAATGAATGGGAGGCTTGCTTTCTTTGTATGTGTCAGAAACTTAGGCTGTAACCTAAGTCTGGCAGCTAAACCTTTTAAAGTCACAATCTGTGTAGGATTTATGTGCCAGGGATATTGAAAGGATTAAATCTCTCTATGCTCTGCTAGTCTTTGGCGACAGGGCACTGTGTTCGCTGTTACCAGAGCCCTTAGCCTCTGCTCTTCCCCCAAGTGCCAATGGACTTAGATGAGCAGGCTGTGCACTGCTGTTGTGTGTACTCACGTCAGCTGCAGGAAGTCCATCCTAGGTGACAGCAGTGTCACTTTGGTATCACATCCTCTTTTACACCTGATCACACTTGCAGATGGGGACGCCAAAGCACCTTGGAGTTACAAGGCTGGAGGAAATGACTGGGAGACTAGATGCCTAATGGACATTTTGATGTGCAGAGGGGGCCCAAAGACCCTCCCTGTGAGTGCTGGGGAAAGACAAAAAGCTTGCACGTCACGCACAGACTCTCACTGGGACTGGAATCCAGGGGCACAAAGTGGGAACAATTCAGAAACCAGAGAGAGGCAGGTGGACCTACACTTAGGACCCTAAGGTGAAGTTTCCAGGCAGGTGAAGATGGACTTTTGTCTGCTTGGCCGAGTTACATGCTCGTTGTGTTGGGGACATGAACTTACTCACCAATGCTTAACAGTTGGACTTTGTCTATAATTCTTCACCTGGAATCCACTTCCTGCCCACTTATGTGTGATTAAATCCTTCTGTAACAGGACTAAACATTATTATGGGTGAAAAAGCACTTTATTCTTCTTGTCCTCCAAGTACCTTCAACAGATCAAGGCAATCAGGTAGGAGATTAGGGTGGGCGTGAGGAGAGGGGTGGTGATATATGACTTGCATTCAGATGTTTTTATATTTATATATAAAAGCGTGAGAGTGGGTTTTTGATTGAGAGTTGAAAGAGGAAGACAGTGTCCTCAGGTTTGGTGTGTGGTAAAGAATGAAAGGACAGAGCAACGTGGAAAGAGGTTTTGGGAGATGTGGGTTATGAACCAAACACATTTCATTTAATGTTTTTGAGGGAAATGCAAATAGAACTAGAATTCTTTTTGCCAGCAAATATCTTTGGTTCCTGGACTGTTTTTCTGAATGAGCTATTGTGCTAGAAACAGGCCACATGGACCCTGGGGTTTATTTGGGTTATGTTTGAACTGAATCCATTTACCTGGGGCCTTTTAGCTGACTGGTCCCTGTACACTATTTCTAGAGAAAGTGGTCATGCAGGTGGAGCCCTTTGCAGGTTTGCCTGAACATTTTGTTAGCAGTCATAGCATGTACATAACTTGACTCCTGATTCTGCCTTGCTTTGTAGTTTTTCACATCCTGGGTCTGACAACACCTAAAACGGGTACGCTGCCCCTACATCATTCCTTAGTGGGGACAGCTCTGGACAAAATCAGAGCAGACATAAGCTTCTTTTTTAACTTCCCCATTCCAGGTTCTCCCCTTTTGTTGACACAGAGCGCTTCTAAGTGTCCCCAGACAAATCTGATACTAATATTTCAGTGATTTGACATTTTGGCTCTACCAGGAGAAAGCACATTTTAAAAGAGCTATCAAATAAGGGTTAATGATTAACATGAACATATTCCCAAATGATGGGATTTTAGAAACTACACAAAGAAGGAATTGCGAAGGTAGAAAAGCTGCCTTCCCAGGCCTTCTGAAACACCACTCCCCCTTGACTTCTGCACATGTGTAAGTCTTGTTCTCCCTTGTAACATCCTTGTTGAGACTGATGTTTATCACCATCTGGTCACCCATCATTCATTGCTCCTCCCCAATGGCTTCCTGATTTCCTCTAGGGGAGCTGCCCCTCCTACACTGTGGGAAATTGACTGTAATGTTAAAGGTGTCTGCCCCTCACTGAGGAGACCAAGAAGGCCAGATCCTTGCTCTCATTGTCTCTGTATGGCCAGGAGGAAGCAATGTAAGTCCTTCAGTGAGAGACCTTGTAGGCTGGACTTTGGCCCATAAGCAAGTGATCTTATGACTGAAAAATGCTTGGCGTGGGCTTTCCTTGTGGTGCAGTGGTTGGGAATCCACCTGCCAGTGCGGGGGGACACGGGTTCGAGCCCTGTTCTGGGAGGATCCCACATGCCGCGGAGCAACTAAGTCCGTGCTCCACAGCTGCTGAGCCTGCACTCTAGAGCCCGCATGCTACAACTACTGAGCCCACGTGCTTGGAACCCAGGCTCCACAACGGGAAAGGCCTCCCGCAATGGGATGCCTGCGCAGCTCGGCGAAGACCCAATGCAGCCAAAAATAAATAAATAAATAGATGTAATCTCTCATTATTTCTTATTAAAAAAAAGGTTGGCGTGCATTCTTCCCAGCCACCAGGCCTCCAACCACCTGTTCCTACCATGAGACCACTCTATTTATGTGGTTCCCTTTCCTAGACCTCCAGAGCTGCTTCTGTTTCTGCTCATTTCCAAAACTTGCTCTGTAGCCTTCTAGCAGATTCTCTGAGCTCCCCAGATCCTTTCACTAAATATCTTTCTTTTTCTTTCTTTTTTTTTTGCTTACAATAGCCTGATAATTTAAGTCTGCTCTTATTATTGCGACTAAGAATCCAGGACTGATAAACAGAGAAAAGACAAAGTTAAAATAATGATGAACAGTTGTAACATATGTGCACAAACCCTCCTGTGCCCAAGTAGAATGGAAATGTTAATCCCGTGTCCTAAAAAAGGATCCATAAAAATAAATTATACGTCTCCTGTCCTGCCTCCAATGTCAGCTTTTGGAAATTGAAGACCTGAATAAGGTGATTTCATCTTGTGCTGTTGTCTTGAGATACATGTGTATGTTTTAATTTAATTAAACTTTTCATTTTGAAATAATTGTAGATATATTTAGTTATAAGAACTAATACAGAGGGACTTCCCTGGTGGCGCAGTGGTTAAGAATCCACCTGCCAATCCAAGGGACACGGGTTCGATCCCTGGCCCAGGAGGATCCCGCATGCCACGGAGCAGCTGAGCCCGTGTGCCACAACTACTAAATCTGCACTCTAGAGCTCACGAGCCACAACTACTGAGCCCACGCACCACTACTACTGAAGCCCGCACACTCTAGGGCCCGTGTGCCACAACTACTGAAGCCTGAGTGCCTAGAGCCCCTGCTCCGCAACAAGAAAAGGCACCGCAATGAGAAGCCCACGCACTGCAACAAAGAGTAGCCCCCGCTCGCTGCAACTAGAGAAAGCCTGCATGCAGCAACGAAGACCCAATGCAGCCAAAAATAAAAATAAATAAATAAAAAGAACTAATACAGAGATCCTTTACCCTTTAACTATTTTCCCCCAACATTAACATCTTGCAAAACTTATAATATGATATCACAATCATGATATAGATCCTGATACAATCCATGGATCTTATTCAGATTTCACCAACTTTTTATGCACTTGTTATATATGTATATTTAGTTTTATGCAATTTTATCACATGTGTCCAGGGTTGTGTATCCATCACCACAGTCAAGATACCGAGAGTTCCATCGCTACAAGGGTTCATCGTGTTGTCCTTTTATAATCACAAACCTCTCTTGTTCCCCCTTCTGGTCCCTAGCTCTGGCAACCAATAATCTGTTCTCCATTTCTATAATTTTGTCAACTCAAGAATTTTATATTCATGGAATCATATAGCTTGTAACTTCTTGGAACTGATTTTTTTCACTCAGCATAATTTCCTTGAGATCCATCCAAGTTGTGTAAATCAATAGTTAGTTTCTTTTTGTTACTGAGGAGTATTCCATGGTATGGATGTACCTCAGTTGGTTTAAACATTCACCCGTTGAAAGACCTCCAGGTTGTTTCCAGTTTGGCGTATTACAGATAAAGCTGCCATGAACATTAATGTACACATTTTTGCACAGAAATGCGAATTCCCTTCTTTTGAGTAAACACCTGGGAGTAGAACTGTTGCATCGGATGGTAGCTATACATTTAATTTTTTAAGAGACTACCAAACTGTTTTCTAAAATGACTGTATTATTTTGCATTCCCACTGGTGGTATATGAGCATACCAGTTCCTCCGCATCCTCACCCACACTTGATATTGTCAGTTGTCTAACTGTAGCTATTCTAATCTATGTACAGGGGTAGCTCATTCTAGTTTTAATTTCTCTAATGACTAATGATGTTGAGCATCTTTTCTGTGCTTGTTAGTCATCCACATATCTTCCTTGGGGATGTGCCTGTTCAAATCTTTTGCTTATTTTTAAAAATTGGGTTGTTTTCTTGTTGAATTTTGAGAGTTCTTTACATATTCTGGATATAATTCATTTACCAAAGATATGATTTGTGAGTATTTTCTCCCAGTCTGTGGCTTGTCTTTTCATTCTCTTAATGATATCTTTCAAAGAGAAGAATTTTGTTCTGTTTTGTTATGTTTTGTTTTAGTGAAGTCCAATTTATCAACTTTTGGATCAGTGTTTGAGAATCATATCTAAGACACCTTTGCCGGGCTTCCCTGGTGGCGCAGTGGTTGAGAGTCCGCCTGCCAATGCAGGGGACACGGGTTCGTGCCCTGGTCCGGGAAGATCCCACATGCCATGGAGCAGCTGGGCCCGTGAACCATGGCCGCTGAGCCTGCGCATCCTGAGCCTGTGTTCCGCAACGGGAGAGGCCACAACAGTGAGAGGCCTGCGTACCACAAAAAAAAAAAAAAAAAAAAGAAAAGACACCTTCGCCTACACAGGGCCACAAAGACTTATTCTGATGCCTTCTCTGGAAGTTTTGTAGTTTTAAGTTTTATATTTAGACCTGTGATATTTTGAGTTAATTTTTAAAAATATAGCATGAGGATCAAAGTGCATTTTTTGCATACACACATCTAATTGTTCCATCATCATTTGTTGTTTATGGTGGGAGGGAAAGTCTGGTACCCAAAAGCTGCTCTGAACATGTGTTGTGTGAACTTAAGTTTTCATTTCTCTGGGATAGATGCCCAAGAATGCGATTGCTGAATTTTATTAAAATCTGCCAAACTATTTTCCAGTATGTATTTGAAAAAGGAAGACATAAAGGTTAAGAATGGCATGAATTTGGCTCCTGCTTCTTCCCTGTTAGTAATCCTGCGCAACTTACTAAATATCTCCGTGCCTTAGTTTCCCTATTTATAAGCTAGGGACAATACTACTGCCCTCCTCACTGGGTTGCTGTGAGGATTCAGTGCATTAAAAAGCAAACTATTTAAAAGAATGCCTAAAAGGCTTTGCCACATTTTTTACATTTGTATGTTTTCTCACAAGTATAAATTCTATGGTGTCGAGTAAACCTTTTGTGCCATTTAAAAGCTTTGCCACATTCTGCACATTTGTAAGGTTTCTGTGTAGTATGAATTATCTGACGCTGCTTAAGACGTGAACATGGAGTAAAGGCTTTGCCACATTCTGCATATTTGTATGCTTTCTCCCCAGTGTGAATTCTCTGATGCTAAGGTATGCATGCCACATTCTTTACAAAAAACTTAAAAAATTAAAGAATGCCTAGCACATAAAGCATGATCAGTAATGTTAACTGTTACTGTTTGTAAGTGGTGTTGCTACTATCATCTTTTGTGGCTGTCCAACACCCTCGAATACCCTGCCTACATTTCGATAATTTTCCACATTATGAAATCCCCAGAAAGAGCCAGAAAACTTGTATTCCCATCCTTCCTTGAAGCTGGGGTAAAGGCATGTGACTCAGATTCTGCCAATCAGACAGGGCTCTGAAGGCCTCGGTTTCAGAGGTGAACAATCAAAGCAGATGGTCATGTATCAGCAATTCACTTTTCAAAGAACTTCTATGGGCAGCCATAGCAACATTCTAGAACTCAGCCCCAAGTAGTACAGGTACTGAGCAGTGCTGCACTGTTGGTTTCTCTTTTTGCCCTGTGTTTTGCTTGGGCTTTTTTTCCTAGTTATGTAGCTTCAGAGTGTGACTGTCTAGCCTTTTTTGGAGATGATCATACTACCTAATATTATTTCATAATTTCCCTTGCTACTTAAGTTATCCAATTTTTAAAAGCCATATATCCATAGAAAACCATAATTTGAAAAGATACATGCACCCCAATGTTCACTGTAGCACTATTTATAATAGCCAGGATATGGAAGCAACCTAAATGTCCATCAACAGAGGAATGGATAAAGAAGATGTGGTACATATATACAATGAAATATTACTCAGCTATGAAAAAGAACAAAATAATGCCATTTGCAGCAACATGGATGAACCTAGAGATTGTCTTACTGAGTGAGGTAACTCAGACAGAGAAAGACAAATATCATATGATATCACTTATATGAGGAATCTACAAAAAGGCTACAAATGAACTTATGTACAAAACAGAAATAGAGTAACAGGTGTAGAAAATAAACTTATGGTTACCAGGGGGTAATGGGGTGGGGGATGAGAGATAAATTAGGAGATTGGGATTGATATACACACATTACTGTATATAAAGTAGAAAACTAATAAGGACCTACTATATAGCACAGGGAACTCTACTCAATACTCTGTAATAGCCTACATGGGAAAAGAATCTAAAAGAGTGGATACATGTATATGTATAACAGATTCATTTTGCTGTACACCTGAAACTAACACAACATTGTAAATAAAATATATCCCAATAAAAACTTTTTTTTTTAAAAAAAGGCATTCTAAGAGGGAAGTTTTATAGCAATAAAATCCTACCTGAAGAAACAAGAAAAATGTCAAATAAACAACCTAACCTTACAGCTAAAGCAATTAGAGAAAGAAGAACACAAAACCCCACAAAGTTAGCAGAAGGAAAGAAATCATGAAGATCAGATGAGAAATAAATGAAAAAGAAATGAAGGAAACAATAGCAAAGATCAATAAAAATAAAAGCTGGTTCGTTGAGAAGATAAACCAAATTGATAAACCATTAGCCAGACTCATCAGGAAAAGAAGGGAGAAGACTCAAATCAACAAAATTACAAACGAAAAAGAAGTAACAACTGACACCGTACAAATGCAAAGGATCATGACAGACTACTATAAGCAACTATATGCCAATAAAATGACAAACTGGAAGAAATGGACAAATTCTTCAAAAAGTACAACCTTCCAAGACTGAATCAGGAAGAAGAGAAAACATGAGCAGACCAATGACAAGAACTGAAATTGAAACTGTGATTAAAAATCTTCCAACAAACAAAAGCCCAGGGCCAGGTGGCTTCCCAGGCAAATTCTATCAAACATTTAGAGAAGAGCTAACACCTATCCCTTTCAAACTCTTCCAAAATATAGGAGAGAGAGAAACCCTCCAAACTCATTCTATGAGGCCACCACCACCCTGATACCAAAAACAGACAAAGATGTCACCAAAAAAAGAAATTTACAGGCGAATATCACTGATGAACATAGATGCAAAAATCCTCAACAAAATACTACCAAACAGAATCTAAGAGCACATTAAAAGGATCATACATCATGATCAAGTGGGGTTTATCCCAGAAATACAAGGATTCTTCAATATATGCAACTCAATCAATCTGATACACCATATTAACAAACTGAAGGATAACAACCATATGATAATTTCAATAGATGCAGAAAAAGCTTTTGACAAAATTCAATATACATTTATGATAAAAACTCTCCAGAAAGTGGGCCTAGAGGGAACCAACCTCAACAATAATAAAAGCCATATATGACAAACCCACAGCCAACATCATTCTCAATGGTGAAAACTTGAAAGCATTTCCTCTAAGATCAGTAACAAGACAAGATTGCCCACTCTCACCACTATTATTCAACATAGTTTTGGAAGTTTTAGCCATGGCAATCAGAGAAGAAAAGGAATCCAGATTGAAAAGAAGAAGTAAAACTGTCACTGTTTGCAAATGACATGATACTATACATAGACAATCCTAAAGATGGCACCAGAAAACTACAGAACTAATCAATGAATTTGGTAAAGTAGCAGGATACAAAATTAATGCACGGAAATCTCTTGCATTCCTATACACTAATGATGAAAAATCTTTAAAAGAAATCAAGGAAACACTCCCATTTACCACTGAGACAAAAAGAATAAAATGCCTAGGAATAACCTACCTAAGGAGGCAAAATATCTGTATGCAGAAAACTATAAGACACTGATGACAGCAATCAAAGATAATACAAACAGATGGAAAGATATACCATGTTCTTGGATTGGAAGAATCAACATTTCAATCAACATTGAAAATAACTATACTATCCAAAGCAATCTACAGATTCAGTGCAATCCCTATCAAATTACCAATGGCATTTTTCACAGAATTAGGACAAAATATTTTACAAATTATACGGAAACACAAATGACCCCGAATGGCCAATGTAATCTTGAGAAAGAAAAACGGAGCTGGAGGAATCAGGCTCCCTGACTTCAGACTATACTACAAAGCTACAGTAATCATGACAGTATGGTACTGGCACAAAACCAGACATATAGATCAATGGAACAGGAGAGAAAGCCCAGAGATAAACCCACGCACATATGGTCACCTTATTTTTGACAAAGGAGGCAAGAATATACAATGGAGAAAAGACAACCTCTTCAATAAGTGGTGCTCGGAAAACTGGACAGCTACATGTAAAAGAATGAAATTAGAACACTCCCTAACACCATACACAAAAATAAACTCAAAATGGATTAAAGACCTAAATGTAAGGCCAGACACTATAAAACTCTTAGAGGAAAACATAGGCAGAACACTCTTTGACATAAATCACAGCAAGATCTTTTTTGATCCACTTCCTAGAGTAATGGAAATAAAATGAAAAATAAACAAATGGTACTGATTGAAACTTAAATGCTTTTGCAGAGCAAAGGAAGCCATGAACAAGATGAAAAGACAACCCTCAGAATGGGAGAAAATATTTGCAAATGAAGCAACTGACAAAGGATTAGTCTCCAAATGATACAAGCAGCTCATGCAGCTCGATATCAAAAAAACAAAAAACCCAATCCAAAAATGGGCAGAAGACCTAAACAGATATTTCTCCAAAGAAGACATACAGATTGCCAACAAACACACGGAAAGATGGTCAACATCACTAATCATTAGAGAAATGCAAATCAAAACCACAATGAGGCATCACCGCACACTGGTCAGAATGGCTATCATCAAAAAAATGTACAAACAATAAATGCCTGAGAGGGTGTGGAGAAAAAGGAACCCTCCCGCACTGTTGGTGGGAATGTAATTGATATAGCCACTACGCAGAACAGTATGGAGTTTCCTTAAAAAACTAAAAATAGAACTAACATATGACCCAGCAATCCCACTGCTGGGCATATACCCCGAGAAAACCATAATTCAAATAGATACATGCATCACAATGTTCACTGCAGCACTATCTACAACTGTCATGCTGTGGAAGCAACCTAAATGTCCATCAACAGATGAGTGGATAAAGAAGATGTGGCACATATATAAAATGGGCTATTACTCGGCCATAAAAAGGAACAAAATTAAGTTATTTGTAGCGAGGTGGATAGACCTCCAGTCTGTCATACAGAGTGAAGTAAGTCAGAAAGACAAAAACAAATACTGTATGCTAACGCACATATATGAAATCTAAAAAAACGGTACTGATAAACCTAGTGGCAGGGCAGGAATAAAGACACAGATGTAGAGAATGGACTTGAGGACACACAGGGGGAAGGGGAAGCTGGGATGAAGGGAGAGAGTAGCACTGACATATATACACTACCAAATGTAAAACGGATGGCTAGTGGGAAGCAGCTGCATAGCACAGGAAGACCAGCTTGATGCTCTGTGACCACCTAGAGGGGTGGATAAGAGGGTGGGAGGGAGGCTCAAGAGAGAGGGGATATGGGGATATATGTATACTTATAGCTGATTCACTTTGTTGTACAACAGAAAATAACAACACTGTAAAGCAATTATACTCCAGTAAAGATATAAAAAAAGTAAAATAAAAACTGGAAATAATTTAAAAAAGAATCATGGTTCAAGATGGTGGAGTAGAAGGACATGTGCTCACTCCCTCTTGCGAGAGCACCAGAATCACAACTAACTGCTGAACAATCAGTGATAGGAAGACATTGGAACTCACCAAAAAAGATACCCCACATCCAAAGACAAAGGAGAAGCCACAATGAGATGGTAGGATGGGCGCAATCACAATAAAATCAAATCCCATAACTGCTGGGTGGGTGACTCACAAACTGGAGAACACTTATACCACAGAAATTCACCCACTGGAGTGAAGGTTCTGAGGCCCACATCAGGCTTCCCAACCTGGGGTTCCGGCAACGGGAGTACCTAGAGAATCAGGTAGGCTAGCAGGATTTGATTGCAGGACTTCAACAGGACTGGTGGAAACAGAGACTCCACTCTTGGCGGGCACGCACAAAGTAGTACCTGCACTGGGACCCAGGGGAAGGAGCAGTGACCCCATAGGAGATTGAGCCAGACCTACCTGTTAGTGTAGGAGGGTCTCCTGCAGAGGTGGGGGGCAGCTGTGGCTCACCAAGGGACAAGGACACTGGCAGCAGAAGTTCTGGGAAGTACTCCTTGGTGTGAGCCTCCCAGAGTCCGCCATTAGCCCCACCAAAGAGCTGGGTAGGTTCCAGTGTTGGTTCACCACAGGCCAAACAACCAGCAGGGAGGGAATCTAGCCCGACCCATCAGCAGACAATCGGATTAAAGTTTTACTGAGCTCTGCCCACCAGAGCAACACCCAGCTATACGTATCACCAGTTTGTCCCATCAGGAAACTTGCACAAGCCTCTTAGACAGCATCATCCACCAGAGGGCAGACAGCAGAAGCAAGAACTACAATCCTGCAGCCTGTGGAACAAAAACCACATTCAGAGAAAGACAGACAAGATGAAAAGGCAGAGGGCTATGTACCAGGTGAAGGAACAAGATAAAACCCCAGAAAAACAACTAAATGAAGTGCAGATAGGCAACCTTCCAGAAAAAGAATACAGAATAATGATAGTGAAGATGATCCAGGACCTTGGAAAAAGAATGGAGGCAAAGATTGAGAAGATGCAAGGAATGTTTAACAAAGACCTAGAAGAATTAAAGAACAAACAGCTAGAAGAATTAAAGAACAAACAAACAGAGATGAACAATACAATAACTGAAATGAAAAATACACTAGAAGGAATCAATAGCAGAATAACTGAGGTAGAAGAACGGATAAGTGACCAGGAAGACAGAATGGGGGAATCCACTGCCACGAACAGAATAAAGAAAAAGAATGAAGAGAAATGAAGACAGCCTAAGAGACCTCTGGGACAACATTAAACGCAACAACATTCACATTATTGGGGTCCCACAAGGAGAAGAGAGGGAGAAAGGACCCAAGAAAATATCTGAAAAGATTATAGTTGAAAACTTCCCTAACAAGGGAAAGGAAACAGCCACTCAAGTCCAGGAAGTGCAGAGAGTCCCAGGCAGGATAAACCCAAGGAGAAACATGCTGAGACACACAGTAATCAAACTGACAAAAATTAAAGACAAAGAAAAATTACTGAAAGCAACAAGGTAAAAACAACAAATAACATACAAGGGAACTCCCATAAGGTTAACAGCTGATTTCTCAGCAGAAACTCTACAAGCCAGAAGGGAGTGACATGACATATTTAAAGTGATGAAAGGGAAGAACCTACAACCAATATTACTCTACCCAGCAAGGATCTCATTCAGATTCCATGGAGAAATCAAAAGCTTTACAGACAAGCAAAAGCTAAGAGAATTCAGCACCACCAAACCAGCTCTGCAACAAATGCTAAAGGAACTTCTCTAAGTGGGAAACACAAGAGAAGAAAAGAACCTACAAACAAACGAATAACAATTAAGAAAATGGTAGCAGGAACATAAATATTGATAATTACCTTAAACGTGAATGGATTAAATGCTCCAACCAAAAGACACAGGCTCGCTGAAAGGACACAAAAACAAGAGCCATATATATGCTGTCTACAAGAGACCCACTTCAGACCTAGGGACACACACAGACTGAAAAGTGAGGGGATGGAAGAAAACATTCCATGCAAATGGAAATCAAAAGAAAGCTGGAGTAGCAATACTCATATCAGATAAAACAGACTTTAAAATAAATGATGTTACAAGAGACAAGGTAGGACACTACATAATGATCAGAGGATCAATCCAAGAAGAAGATATAACAATTATAAATATATGTGCACCCAACATAGGAGCACCTCAATACATAAGGCAACTGCTAACAGCTATAAAAGAGGAAATTGACAGTAGCACAATAATAGTGGGAGACTTTAACACCTCAGTTACACCAATGGACAGATCATCCAAACAAAAAATTAATAAGGAAACACAAATTTTAAATGACACAATAGACCAGATAGATTTAATTGATATTTATAG
This sequence comes from Tursiops truncatus, assembly GCF_011762595.2. NCBI lineage: Eukaryota > Metazoa > Chordata > Mammalia > Artiodactyla > Delphinidae > Tursiops > Tursiops truncatus. The sequence continues at coordinate 155,426,042 of NC_047035.1, read as the reverse complement.
GACATTCCATCCAAAAACAGCAGATTACACTTTCTTCTCAAGTGCGCACAGAACATTCTCCAGGACAGATCACATTTTGGGTCACAAATCAAGCCTTGGTATATTTAAGAAAATTGAAATCATATCAAGCATCTTTTCTGACCGCAATGCTATGAGATTAGAAAACAGTTACAGAGAAAAAAATGTAAACATCACAGACACATGGAGGCTAAACAATACGTTACTAAATAACCAAGAGCTCACTGAAGAAATCAAAGAGGAAATCAAAAAATACCTAGAGAAAAATTACAATGAAAACACGACTATCAAAAACCTGTGGGATGCAGCAAAAGCAGTTCTAGGAGGGAAGTTTATAGCAATACAAGCCTACCTCAAGAAGCAAGAAAAATCTCAAATAAACAATCTAACCTTACACCTAAAGGAACTAGAGAAAGAAGAACAAACAAAACCCAACGTTAGTACAAGGAAAGAAATCATAAAGATAGAGCAGAAATAAATGAAATAGAAACAAAGAAGGCAATAGCAAAGATCAATAAAACTAAAAGCTGGTCCTTTGAGAAGATAAACAAAGTTGATAAACAATTAGCCAGACTTATCAAGAAAAAGAGGGAGGGCTTCCCTGGTGGTGCAGTGGTTGAGAGTCTGCCTGCCAATGCAGGGGACACGGGCTCGTGCCCTGGTCCAGGAAGATCCCACATGCCGCCGAGTGGCTGGGCCCGTGAGCCATGGCCACTGAGCCTGCGCGTCCGGAGCCTGTGCTCCACAACGGGAGAGGCCACAACAGTGAGAGGCCGGTGTACCGCAAAAAAAAAAAAAAAAAAGAGAGAGAGAGAGAGGACTCAAATCAATAAAATTAGAAATGAAAAAGAAGAAGTTACAACAGACACCGCACAAATACAAACCATCCTAGGAGACTACTACAAGCAACTCTATGGCAATAAAACGGACAACCTGGAAGAAATGGAGAAACTCTTAGAAAGGTATAACCTTCCAAGACTGAACCAGGAAGAAATAGAAAATATGAACAGACCAATCACAAGTAATGAAATTGAAACTGTGACAAAAAATCTTCCAACAAATAGAAGTCCAGGACCAGATGGCTTCACAGGTGAATTCTATCAAACATTTAGAGAAGAGGGACCAGATGGCTTCAGAGGTGAATTCTACTAAACATTTAGAGAAGAGATAACACCCATTCTTCTAAAACTCTTCCAAAAAATTGCAGAGGAAGGAACACTTCCAAACTCATTCTATGAGGCCACCATCACCCTGATACCAAAACCAGACAAAGATATTACAAAAAAGAAAAATACAGACCAATATCACTGATGAAAATAGATGCAAAAATCCTCAACAAAATACTACCAAACAGAATCCAACAACACATTAAAAGGATCATACACCATGATCAAGTGGGGTTTATCCCAGCGACGCAAGGATTCTTCAATATAAGCAAATCCATCAATATGATACACCATATTAACAAACTGAAGAATAAAAACCATATGATCATCTCAATAGATGCAGAAAAGCTTTTGACAAAATTCAGCACCCATTTATGATAAAAACTCTCCAGAAAGTGGGCAGAGAGGGAACTTACCTCAACATAATAAAGGCCATATATGACAAACCCACAGCAGACATCATTCTCAGTGGTAAAAAACTGAAAGCATTTTCTCTAAGATCAGAAACAAGACAAGGATGTCCACTCTTGCCACTATTACTCAACATAGTTTTGGAAGTCCTAGCCACAGCAATCAGAGAAGAAAAAGAAACAAAAGTAATCCAAACTGGAAAAGAAGAAGTAAAACTGTCACTGTTTGCAGATGACATGATACTATACGTAGACAATCCTAAAGATGCCACCAGAAAACTAGTAGAGCTAATCGATAAATTTGGTAAAGTTGCAGGATACAAAGTTAATGCACAGAAATCTCTTGCATTCCTACACACAAATGATGAAAAATCTGAAAGAGAAATTAAGGATACACTCCCATTTACCACTGTAACAAAAAGAATAAAATACCTAGGAATAAACGTACCTAGGGAGACAAAAGACCTGTATGCAGAAAACTGTAAGACACTGCTGAAAGAAATTAAAGGTGATACAAACAGATAGAGAGATATACAATGTTGTCTTGAACTGGAAGAATCAATATTGTGAAAATGACTATACTACCCAAAGCAATCTAAAGATTCAATGCAATTCCTATCAACTTAGCAATGACATTTTTTATAGAACTAGAACAAAAAAAATTAAAATTTGTATGGAGACACAAAAGGCCCCGAATAGCCAAAGCAGTCTTGAAGGAAAAAAACAGAGCTGGAGGAATCAGGCTCCCTGACTTCAGAATATACTACAAAGCTACAGTAATCAAGACAGTATGGTACTGGTACAAAAACAGACACACAGATCAATGGAACAGGATAGAAAACCCAGAGATAAACCCATGAACCTATGCTCACCTTATCTTTGATAAAGGAGATAAAAATATACAATGGAGAAAAGACAACCTGTTCAATAAGTGGAGCTGGGAAAACTGGACAGCTACATGTAAAAGAATGAAACCAGAACATTCCCTAATGCCATACACAAAAATAAACTTAAAATGGATTAGAGACCTAAATGTAAGGCCAGATGCTGTAAAACTCTTAGAGGAAAACACAGGAAGAACACTCTTTGACATAAATCACAGCAAGATCTTTTATGATCCACCTCCTAGAGTAATGGAACTAAAAACAAAAATAAACAAATGGGATCTAATGAAACTGAAAAGCTTTTGCACAGCAAAGGAATCCATAAACAAGACGAAAAGACAACCCTCAGAATGGGAGAAAATATTTGCAAAAGAATCAGTGGACAAAGGATTAATCTCCAAAATATATAAACAGCTCATGCAGCTCAATATTAAAAAAACAAACAACCCAATCTGAAAATGGGCAGAAGACCTAAGTAGACATTTCTCCAAAGAAGAGATACAGATGGCCAAGAAGCACATGAAAAGTTGCTCAGCATCACTAATTATTAGAGAAATGCAAATCAAAACTACAATGAGGTATCACCTCACACCAGTTAGAATGGGCATCATCAGAAAATCTACAAACAACAAATGCTGGAGAGGGTGTGGAGAAAAGGGAACCCTCTTGCACTGTTGATGGGAATGTAAATTGATACAGCCACTATGGAGAACAGGATGGAGCTTCCTTAAAAAACTAAAAATAGAATTACCATATGATCCAGCAATCCCACTACTGGGCATATACCCAGAGAAAACCATAATTCAAAAAGACACATGCACCCCAATGTTCATTGCAGCACTACTTACAATAGCCAGGCCATGGAAGCATCCTAAATGCCCATCGACAGACAAATGGATAAAGAAGATGTGGTACATATATACGATGGAATATTACTCAGCCTTAAAAAGGAAGGAAATTGGATTATTTGTAGCGACGTGGATGGATCTAGAGACTGTCATACAGAGTGAAGTAAGTCAGAACGAGAAAAACAAATATCGTATACTAACGCATATATGTGGAACCTAGAAAAATGGTACAGATGAACTGGTTTTCAGGGCAGAAATACAGACACAGATGTAGAGAACAAACGTATGGACACCAAGGGGGGAAAGTGGTGGGTTGGGGTGGTGGTGGGATGAATTGGGAGATTGGGATTGACATATATACACTAATGTGTATAAAATGGATAACTAATAAGAACCTGGTGTATAAAAAATTAAGTAAAATAAAATACAAAAAAAATTTAAAAAGACAATAAATAAAAATTAAAAAGCCGTGTGTGTGTGCGTGCACGCACGTGTGTGTGCATAGCTTAAATAGATCAATTTCTTTAGACGTGTATATAAACATGTATAAATATATATTTAATAATATATATATTTATATTAGAGTGGACAATTTGAGGAATTAGACAACCTTGGATGAGGTGGACTGTATTATAGTACTGTTTCACAATAATTTCCTGATTTTTTTTTTTTTTTTTTGCGGTACACGGGCCTCTCACTGTTGTGGCCTCTCCCGTTGCGGAGCACAGGCTCCGGACGCGCAGGCTCAGCGGCCATGGCTCACGGGCCCAGCCGCTCCATGGCATGTGGGATCTTCCCGGACCAGGGCACGAACCCGTGTCCCCTGCATCGGCAGGCGGACTCTCAACCCCTGCGCCACCAGGGAAGCCCTAATTTCCTGATTTTGATAACTGTACTATGATTAAGTAACAGAATATTCTTGGATTTGTTTTGTATCAGAATATTCTTATCTTTAGGAAATATATACTGAAGAACTCAGGAGTAAAGGACATCAGATTTGTAATTTATTCTCAGATGATTCAGGAAAGAAATATGTATGGAAAGAAGAATAAAACAAATATGGCAAAATGTTAAGAGAGAGGAAATCTGGCAGAAGGATATATGATATTATTTGAACTAGTCTTAGGATTTTTCTGCAAGTTTGAAATTATTAAAAAAAAAATACAGGGTAAAAAAAATTAGCCAAAGCAGATTTTGTTGTTTGTAATAAAGGACTGTAGTAATACAGAAGAATAATGGGGAGTCAAGGATAGAGACTGTCTCAGGCAGCTCAGGCTGCTGTAAAGAGACTGGGTGGCTTACAAACAACAGCAATTTACTTCTCACGGTTCTGGAGGCTGGAAGTCCAAGATCGAGGCACCAGCAGATTCAGGGTCTGGTGAGAGCCTCTCATAGCTCCTTTCTTGCTGTGCCCTCACTTAGTGGAAAGAGAGCAAGCTCTGGTCTCTTCCCTTTCTTATAAAGGCACTAACCCCATCATGGGGGTCCACCCTCATGACCACACTGAAGCCTACTCACCTCCCAAAGGCCCTGCCTCTAAATATCATCACACTGGAGATTAGGGCTTCAACATATGACTTGGGTGGGGGACACAAACATTCAGTCTATATCAGACAGATAGGTTATTTACATGGTTTTTCCCCTTCCCCCCAATCCCTGGGCAATCACTCTTTGAGACTACATGAGAGCAGGCCACAGGCATGGACTTGCAGAAGGGGGGTACTCCTTAGACATGGGACTCAGACACCACCGAAAACATGGCAACATCCCCTTTCCAGCTCACCCTCAAACCCGGGCTATAATCACCATTTTCTAGATGAAGAAACTGGACAGAGACAAACGAAGTGGCTTTTTCAGTTTACTTGGTTGATAGTGGCAAGAATAGGAATAGGGAATCTTTTGACGTCCCTTCTCGGTCTCCCCAGCTGGCTTGGGAGGATGACCCAGAGCACACGAAAGCCAAAACAAACACTTCCCCTTCTACTCTACAGGGAAGAGACCAGCAAAATCCTGCAACACCATGGGAGCCTCCCCGGGAGCAGAAGAAACAGAACTCCTGCCACAGCCTGCCTTCTGTTATGCGTGGCTCTGAACTGCTTTAATTAAAGACTTCTGTCTTAATCCCATTCATAAACTGAAGCCAAACTTTAATTTTCCATGAAGCATCTTCTGGTGAAAAGCAACATTCTTAATCTTTAGCAGTTTTTCAGTTTCACATGTCATGCTTTTAAAGAGAGTGCTACAAAAACAATCCCGCCTCAATATTCAAGGCATTGTTGCTAATTTTAAAGCTTGCGGTATAGAAAGGGGAAAGGCGTATCAGCACGAACATGAGATGCACAAAATTGTTTCACTCCCTATAACTCAGGAGCATTCAAACGTATTCAGGACCACGCTAGTTTTATTGCAATAAAGAGGTACTGAACAGATCAAATAGAAAAGCTTTTACCTAAAACGCACTTGTTTAAAACGGCAATTTCATATAGGAAAGGGAAATGAAATTTCCTCCAAAGGATTTAATCTGAACTGATATGCACAATATAGCAGGAAATTGTAATCTCCAGTTATCTGATGGACTCATATACCTTGAGGGTAAGAGAAATGAGAGAGAGCGAGAGAGATAAAGGAGGTGGGAGGGAAAGAGACTGTCCTATATATGTTCTATGATAGTTACCTTCTGGTTAAAATTCAATGCTTATAACATTTACTTGACTGTATTCATTTTAATGGAGTCACTTTTTCCTGGATGTATGTTAAATATTGTATCTTTAAATTCAGAAGTCACACTATAAAATCTGGCTGCCCATTAGAATTCCAAAGATGCATAAAACTACACCATACCTGGGTCTCAGCTGAGACCCAGTAAGTCAGAATCTCCGGGGGTGGGGCCCAGGTGATTCTGCTGCACAATGAGGGGGCGGGCCACTGCTTTAAACTACACACTCAGCTTTCTACAGTCAACACGCTCCTGAAAATGGAAACCTTTTTGCATTCACTTGAACGTGATATTGAAAGTCATTCTATAATGATGCTTTCCAACATGAAAGCCATCCTCCCTTTTAGAAATGTGAATCGATTTTTTTTTTTTTTACATTCTATTTGCTTCGAATCATGTGAATGTTTACAGAGAAAGGTGCTTGTAGTAGAACAAAGGTGCATTTCTTCACACACATGCATCACAGGGACACACCCGGACTGCACATTTGTATCTTTTTCCTAGAACAGTTTCTCATTTGAGCTTAAAAAGTAAGTAGGTCAGGTGGTATCATTGCTATTTTACAGACTGATGAGAAATCAGGGAGAATTGAAATGACATTTTAAAATTATCCTCGTGACAGACTGGCATACAGTTTTCTTTGCACATCATGCAACGCTTTGCTTCTTCCACTTTTATATCCTTATCTATATATAAATATAGATACAGGTAATAGAAGATATAATATATCTATTATAGATGAATTTATCTCTATCTATGTAGAAGATATATGTAATAAAATGCTATATATAAATAAAATTATATATTATTATATAGGAGTATATGCTATATAAATTTACTTATATACACATTTATTTAAATAAGTTATGCATATCTATATGCATTACATATGTATTTATATATCTATATATAGGTATATTTATACATAGATATATAAATTTATATGTAAGTAAATTTATACAATATATACTTCTATATAACTATATTTTTATATGTAACAGATTATTACATATTACTATATCTTCCACTTTTGTTTATATATATATTTGTTTATATATAATATATATACCTCTCATGCAAATAAAAATATTAAGGTACTGCTTAGTTTTTTTAGACCACCTTCTTCAAGGTTAATAATGGACTTAGCTATCAAAATTGTACATCCAATACGTAGGTAATAAAAGAAATCACATCAGATATATCTTTCTTAACCTTAGGCGAACAGGTATGGGAAATTGCAAGAGGGAATTACAAAGAGAAAACCAAAACCTGCAATCACTTGGAAGTGCTCAAATCTCATTTAAACAGCATGTACAACAGTTTGGTGCCCAAACTCAATTTTTATTTTAGGAAAACATAACTTTTCTTTAGATTGTTTTCAAAACTCATTTCAGCAAAACAGAGCTTGATCTTGAGATTCATAAGATACTGCACTCTGCTTGCAGGCATACCTACAAGGGGGTCTCTGTGCTTTGCGTTAAGTGTAAACTCAAGGCCTAAAGCATCCATTACAGATCTGGACCATTCAGGGTTTCACACTGGCTTCACATATTACACTCAACTCAGTAGGCAATTACTGCTTTCTCTTGCAATTTACGGATCCCTTCTAAATCTTTATCCCCAGTGATAAAAACATCAAAGGGAAGACAAGTACTTGAAAAGAAGGTGACAGGGAAACTATCACATACACAAATTCTTCTGGGATTTTTTTGGAAAGTTATTTGCTTATCTGAACGGTATTTGCCAAGATGAAAAGACACCAGCAAATTCCTTAGACTCTCACTGACCAGGCATCAGCTGCTGCTCTGTTGATACAGGGAACATCTGTGAAAGAGTCTGGGCAGCGAATGGAAAAAATCTCACTGTCAGCAAAAAGCTCCAGGAACAACCAGGTCCTGGAAAGCACGAAGAAGCTGGCAAACAACACTGAAACATTGGGAAAGGAAAGGGCCATGCTCCATATAATTAATCATGAAAATGCCAGGTCTGCACAGAAGAGGAGGAGGGAAGAAGTCCTTGCTGTAAATGGTCCCGAATATTGTCAGAGGAAATGTCTGCTCTTGTTTGAACTCAGGAATCACGGAAGGATAGTTCAAATCACAAACGTCTACAATAAAAGGGGACTCACAGGTCAATGAACCATTTTACAGATGGGGAAATTGAGACACATGGATGCACTGACATCTCGACTTGCTCTGTTGAAATAATGAGTTGCTCATCTCTGAACCAAATGCGTAGATGGTATCCAGTTTTATCTTCTGCTCTTAGAATCCCTCTTTGATACCTCTTCCCAAGGCACTGCCTTTCTTTTGGAAGAAATAGCTCAGAGATGCACGGCCGACTTTTAGCTACAACTCTGTGTGTGTGTGTGCTGTGTTTTGTTATTTTATTTAAAAATTTTAGGGAGTTTCCACAGATATTATCACAATAACATAGGGTTATTTACAAAAATAGCTCCCATTTTCTTTGGAGCAATGAGCTGAAGGCTAATGGACAGGAAACGGGGGCTGTGTTTTCCTTCTTTCTCCTTTTACGGAAGCTCATTTACACTTGGAAACATGTTTAAAACAGATTTCTCATTTGAGGCCCTCTAAGAATAAGCCTACCCTCTCAGAGACTCCAGTTAGTCAGGCAAGAAAGTGGCCAAAGCTGTCTCCCGTCTATGATGGCAAAAGCCACTCATCATTAAATAAAACATTTAAGCAGTAATTTAAATATTACAGGCTATGAAACTGCATAGGCAGTGAAAAGGAACTGGAATTAGAAGACCCAATCCTGTCCTTGAGCAAATAATTAAAACCTTGCGTTTCTCACTCTTGTCTACAAAAATGGAATGAAAATTCTGGTCATTCATCCATCTAACACGAAGCTCTGAGAACTAATGAATAGTTACAAGGCTCTTTCTCAAAGGGAAGTCCTTGTGGGAGAGGTGAGCAATAAATAGCAGCTGTACTTTCCTGAGTTTCCAAGACAATTCTGATTGCAAATTTTCTGTCCCTTTGTCAGGACACAGATCAGGCTCTGTGCCAGATTTTTCCACTAAACGTAATCAAACTCCCCTTCCTCGTGGACCTAAAACATACTTAAAATTTCCTAAAGTCAGAGAATCCCAAGAAAACCCAACAAAGAGTACCTAGAGAGGAGAAGCTTGGGAAACTTCTCTAATATTAGGTATAAGATGCATGCTAATTTGCACAACTGATTTACAAACATCATAGAAGAGTCATTTGTCAAAGTTTCCTCAGGCTTATCGTTTTTCTGGGGATAAAAGTGCAAATAGCAGTAGAGCAAGTCCTCCCTGCACTACTTTTTCCCACTTAGCAAAATCTTCTTTACTATCCAATTTCAGGTGTCTCCAAGTTCAGGTGTCTCCAAGTTCAGGTGTTGTAGAGAGTTCTATTTTTTTTTTTTTTTTAAATGATTTTATATCAGGGGAAGGTAGCAAGAGGATCACTGTTTTGGCTAGAAGCATTGATAAAGACTCCTTATTTTTCTTCAGCTTTTTCAGACTTATCACTTTATCTGGTTCACAGGGTGGTATAGACTGTTTTACTCTTGGTTTGAATGTTTAAGACAAACACTTCTTATTAAAGAACGATCTCAGGGAAAAAATTAGAAAGATATTTGACCCACTAGGTCCCTCAATGAATATACTTTTATATATTGGTCAGAAGTCACAGATGAGGTTTCATTTACCAGAGAACTTCCATTACTGAGGACAAAAATACCAGGACTGTGAGGCAGGTATAAGAATGGGAACAAAGAGGTAGAAAACTCAAGTAAAAATATCACTAAGAGAATCCAGAATCCCAGAGTAGGAAGGATCTTAGAAATCTTCTAGTTCAATTTTGTCCTGATTCATGATTCCCTTCTACAATATCCTCCACAAGTTGTTATTAGCCTATTTTTCTCATAAATCTAATGCCAAGGATAGTCATTTTCATAATTCATGGAAAGACGACTGGGGTAGACCAGAGAGAACTTGGATCTTCAGTGTTGGGGAGTGATTTTGTTTCAAAGATCAAGACATGGTCAATGCCTCATACCCCTCTGTCAATAACTGATAGATGAAGAAGACAGAAAACCAGTAAGGATAGAGATGATTTGAACAGCACTATCAATCAACTTGATCTAATTGACATTTATGGACTACTTCATCCAACAAGAGCAGAAGACAATTTCTTGCCAAGTTCGAATGGAACAGTTCATCAAAATAGACCATATTCTGGGCCATAAAATACACCATCACAAATTTAGATGAACAGAATTCATACAAAGTATGTTCTCAGACCACAACAGAATTAAACTAAATCAGTAATCAAAAGATAGCCATAAAATCCTCAAATATTTGGAAATTAAACAACACACTTCTAAACAAGCCATGGGCTGAATAGAAGTCTCAAGAGTACTTTAAAATAATCTGATCTCAGATTTCCCTGGTGGTGCAGTGGTTAAGAATCCACCTGACAATGCAGGGGACACAGGTTTGAGCCCTGGTCTGGGAAGATCCCAAATGCTGTGGAGCAGCTAGGCTTCTGCACCACAACTACTGAGCCTGCACTCTAGAGCTCACAAGCCACAACTACTGAGCCTGCACTCTAGAAACCACGAGCCACAACTACTGAGCTTGTGTGGCACAACTACTGAAGCCTGCGTGCCTAGAGCCCGTGCTCCACAACAAGAGAAGCCACCGCAATGAGAAGCCCACGCACTACAATGAAGCATAGCCCCCGCTGGCCACAACTAGAGAAAACCCATGCGCAGCAATGAAGACCCAATGCAGCCAAAAAGAATACATAAACTTAAAAAACATATGTATAAAAATATAAAATAATCTGATCTAAATGAAAATAAACATACAATTTAACAAAATTTGTGGTATGCAGCAAAAGCAGTGCTGAGAGGGAGAGTTATAGCAGTAAATGCATATAATAGGAAAGAGGAAAGACTTAAAAATCAATAACTGGTTTATACCTTATGATACTAAATAAAGAACAATTTAAGCAAGGAGAAGAAAAGAAATAATTAAAAAAATGGGCAGAAATCAATGATTGAAAATAGGAAAAACAATTAAGAAAATCAATGAAACCAAAGCTGGTTCTTTGAAAAGATCAATAAAATTCATAAACCTCTAGCCAGGTAAGAATTAAAAGAGAGGACACAAACTGCCAATATCAGAAGTAAAAGGTGGGTCATCATTTGTGAAATTTAATCAATAATTTAAAATCTTTAAAAAAAATTAGGTCCAGGCAACTCCATAGGTGAATTCTATGCAGTATTTATGAAAGAAATAATGCCAATTCTTCAATTATCTTCCAGAAAATAGAAACAGAGGAAACACTTCCTAACTCATTCCAGGAGGTCAGCAGTATCCTAATATCTAAGCCAGATAAACACAGTATAAGAAAGGAATACTGCAGATCAGTATTTCTCATGAAAAGGCAAAAATCCTTAACAAAATTATGAGTAAACTGTATCCAACAATGTATAAAAGTACTATACAGCATGACTAAGTGGACTCATTCCAGTCATGCAAGGCTGGTTCGACATTTTAAAAATAAATAAGTAATCAATGTATTCCACCATTTCAACAAGCTAAAGCAGGAAAATCCTATGATCATATCAACTGATGCAGAAAAAGCATTTCAAAATTCTAACACCCATTCATGATTAAAAAAAAAACTCTCAAAAAATATGAATGCAGGAAGACTTCCTCAACTCGATAAAGAACATCTACCAAAAAAAACCCCTACAGTTAACATTACTCTTAATTGTGAAATGCTGGACATCTTTCCCCTAAGATTAGAAACAAGGCAAGGATACCCTCTCTCACCATTCCAATTCAACATAGTACTACAAGTATCAGCTAATGGAAAAAGACAATAAAAAGAAATAAAAGGTATACAGAATAGAAGGGAAGAAATAAAACCATCCCTATTCACAGATGACATGATTGTCCATGTAGAAAGATCAAAAAGCATCTACAAAAATTTCCTGGAGCCAATCAAAAAGTATGGAAGATTGCAGGACACAAGATCAGTACACAAAAGTCATTTTTTCCCTCTATACCAGCAATGAATGATGAACATTTGAAATTAAAGAAAACTTATTTGCAATAACACCAAACAAAATGAAATACTTCAGTATAGACTTCACAAAACAAATATAGGCCTGTATACAAAACACTGATGAAAGAAATCAAAGTTTTAAATCAATAGTCTGTATCCATGGTTTGAAAGTCTCAATATTGTTATGACATAAATGGCTACCAAACTGATCTACAGATTTAATGCAATTTCAGTCAGAATCCCAGCAAGTTATTTTGTGAATATCAACAAACTGATTCCAAAATTTATAATGAAAGGCAAAAGTTCTTTAATAGCCAAAATAATATTGAAGAAAAACAAAGTTGGAAGATTCATACTACCCAATGTCAAGACTTATAATTAAGCTACAATAATCAAGATAGTACAGCACTGGTGAAAAAACAGACATACAGATCAATGCAACAGAATAGAAAGCCCAGACACAGATCCATGCAAATATAGTTAACAGACTGTTCTTTTTTTTTTTTAAGATGCAAAGGCAATTTAATGGAGAAAGAATAGCTTTTTCAACAAATGGTGCTGGAAAATTTGGGTATTCATATACACAAAAATGAATCTAGACACAAACCTATACCTTCCATTAAAAATTAACTCAAATACAAAACTATGAAACTTCTAAAAGAAAACAGAAGAAAATCTATACAACTTTAGGTTTGTTGATGAGGATTTTTTTTTGATACAACATGAAACTCACAATCTGAGATAAAAAGTGGATAATTTTGACTTTATTAGAATTAAAAAACTTCTGGTTTGAGAAAGATATTATTAAGAGAATGAACAGGCAAGCCACTGGTTGGGAAAAAATATTTGCAGAACATATATCTGATAAAGAGCTTGTAAGCAAAATACACAAAGAACTATTACAATTCAGCAACAAAACAAGCAACACTATTAGAAAACAGGCAAAAGATCTGAATAGACACTTTATCGAAGGAGACATACATATAGCAAATAAATATATGAAAAGATGCCCAATATCATCTGTCATTTGGGAAATACCAATTGAAAAAATATGAGATACCACCACACATATTTTAGAATGACTAAAATCTAAAGAACTGACGATTCCGATTCCTGGTGGGATGTGAAGCAACAGAAAATCTCATTCATTGCTGATGGGAATACAAAATGGTGCAGTAACTTTGAAAGATTCTTTGGCAGTTCCTTACAAAGCTAATTAGCTTATGACCTAACAGTCACGCTCCTAGGTATTTATACAACTGACATGAAAATTTACACCCACACAAAAACCCGCACATGAATGTTTACAGCAGCTTTATTTGTAATTGCCTCAAACTGGAAGCAACCAAGCTGTCCTTCAGTAGGTGAAAGGATAGACTAACTGTGGTGCATCTATATACTGGAATACTATTCAGTGATAGGGAGGAATGAGCTATCAAGTTGGTAATAGAAATACATGGATGAATCTTAACTGCCTATTTGGAAATGAAAGAAGCCATTCTAGAAAGGCTACATACATACATATGATTCTTTGTATATGAAATTCTGGAAAAGCCAAAACTAGAGATATTAAACATATCAGTAGTTGCCCAGGGACTGGAGTGGATAGGTTGAATAGATGAAGCACAGGGAAACGTTAGGGTGGTGAAACTATTCTGTACGATACTGTGATTGTGGATACATGATGCTGGATTTGTCACAACCCTTAGAACTTTACAGCACAAAGAGTGAACCAAAATTTATGCAAAGTTCAAAAAAGCTCATTTAGGATCCCAGGATGGAGTTCAGAGTTCAAACATACGAAACAGCTTCACCAAAGGGGATGGGGGGAAAAGATTTTGATCCAAGTAACTCTGGAAATGAGTGGAATCTGTAAGACTAGAGACAAAAGAAAGTATCCATAAGCACTGTACTCTAGTTGATAGAGTTGTTTCCCAATGGGATATGAGTATGGGTTAACATTCTGAAATCATTATACATGTGAAATTGAACACCTTAGTAAATGGATGGCATAAGCTGAGAGCCAGGTATCTCACTGTTTAGAGTGAGAATTTGCAGATAAACAAGGGGAGGAGGTAATGGATTAGAGGTGGAGATATCAGTATGAATTTATGCTTAGCTCACTATTGATATCAATAGTTTGTATATAAATATTAGAGATTAATATATATGCACATACTTCCTTGCTCTGTCACCTGAGAGGGTCTAAATGCAATGACAACACAACAGTATTGAGCATACCTAGTACACTGATCTTGGTTTCTAATACCGTTCTCCAACAAATGGAACTGGGGCTCCTTAGAGAAAAGGGTGTTTCTAGGACTCGGGCAGAAAATATACAAGATGCACATGGAGCGTCTTGTTCTTGAGCAAGAAAGTACTCAAAAGATAACAAACAAACCAAAAAGCCTGCAAGGATGGGGTATGTCAAAGAGATACAGGAGATAACTGAAAGCGCTCCCAATGGTGAAAGTGGAAACGATTTGAGTAACACAATAAAGAAGTTAGTATTGGATTATAATCTAAAGTATAAAATAAATATCCATGAGTCCATCCTGATAGAAAAAAATGGTTTAAGAGCTAATTAAATGGGAACAAGAGACAAATCTGCTATTTCAGATAATTTTTGTAGCTACTCCGCCCTCAAGTAGGTGGAGCAGAGATCTCCTCCACTCCTTAAGTGTGGGCTGCACATTGTGACTTCTTTTCAAAGAGCACAAGTATGGAAACGGGGGAAAATAAACAACTTTTCAGTGGAGAAACATGACAGACACCAAGAGATCAAGGTCAGCATCAACAGTGACAAGCCATGTGGACAGTATGCACCCTTGATATGATATGATGAGAATGTTGACACTTTATCTCTCTGTTCGTCCTCCCAAAACCCACAAGCCCAGTCATGAGAAAAATATCAGACAAATCCAAATTGAGGGACATTCTACAGAATACCTGACCAGTACCCCCAACACTATCAAGGTCAACAAAAACAAGAACATCTGAGAAACTTTCAGAGCCAAGAAAAGACTCCTTAGTCTCCTTAGACATGATGATTGAATATAATATGACATCCTGGATTGGGCCCTGGACCAGAGAAAAGACATTAGGTAAAAACTAAGGAAATCTGAATAAAGTATGAACATTAGGCAATAATAATAATAATAGTATGTATCAATATTGGTTCATGAATTGTAACAAATGTGCCTTACTAATAAAAAATGTTAATGATAGTGGAAACTAGATGTGGGGTATATGGAAACTCTGTCCTGTACTATCTTTGCAATTTTTCTATAAATCTAAAACTATTCTAAAGTAAAAAAAAAAAAAAGTTATTAACAGCAAAACAAAACGTAGTCACTGGATCAGGGTCTTGTCATTACACTTCAGTGTAGGAAAACTACACTGTCAGTAATTTTCCTCCAGAAGGCATCTAGGGAGGTGTGTGGGTAAGTCTGCTCTCCTTGATGCCAACTCCAAAGTTAGGAAGAAGTGAATGGAAAATGTCACCACCACTCAGACCATTAATACCGTGTACCAGTACATGTAAGATTTTGTGTTGGCAAAATGCTAAAAGCAACGTCCATTGCAGTCCCGACCCTTCGGTAAGAGAAGACATGAAAGATAAAATGAATAAAAGCAGTATTTGATAAATGTCACACCAGGGGTTACAGACAGAATGTGCTATGAGAATTCAGAGGATGGAAAGATCAGGGCAATCATGAAAACCTCCATGTAGGAGCTGGGAGACAAAGAAGTGAGCAGGGAATTCCTGGCGAAGGAATTCTTGTGGGCAGAGGTGGAGAGGAAAGAAAGTAATAGGATTAGTTCAGTTTGACCAGAATGGAGTATTCAGATGGAAGACAAGTTGGCAATGAGGCTAGAAAATTTGGGGTTTATGTTACAGGCAGTACGTAGGGAGCCATGCAAAGTTTCTCACTAAAGAAGTAACAGAATGAAATAAGGATTTTAAGCAGCGCTTTGCCTGCACACATTGTGTTTCTGTCCTCTCCCCGGATTTCAGTCCACCCCCGAACGGCTTCTCTCAGCCACCACTCCCCTGGGCGTTATCTGCCTCAGTGCTGTCACATCTAATGGTCACACTGCTAGTTTCAGCTCTAGTTTCTCAGCAGCATTTAACTCTGGTATTGATTACTCCCCCTTGAAACAATGTTTTCTATCAGTTTCTGGAACTCCATCCTTTCCTGATTTTCTCCTTGTCTCTCTGGCTACTTTCCTCTGCTGGTTCTTCGTTCTCTATCCCACCTCTAAGTGATGGGGCTCTTCCAGTTACCTGTCTCTCCCTTTTCTTCTTTCTCTGTAGGCTCACCTTACTTGACCCCATGCATTCCCATGGCTTGGTTTATTCCCTTCTCTTGATTTTTCTTTCACAATCTATATCTCTAGCCCAGAATTCTTCGTTGAGTTCCACTCTTATGGATACTGCTGTATAGATGACACGTCTGTGTGGATGCCTGAGTTATGCGAGAGCTACCTCAGATTTAACATGTCCAAAGTTGTTCTCTTGATCTTCCGTGCATCCTCCTCAAATCATGCCCCAATTTTTCACATCTTCATAAACAGCACTACCCTCTTCCTAATTCTGTACAGAAACCTAGAGGTCATCCTTGATTCTACCCTTTGCCTCACCTCCTCCACTCCCTGCCCCATCCAACCTATTAGCTGGTTCTGTCCGTTTTACTTTTTAAAATGACCTTAAAGAAAATGTGGTATATGCATACAATGGAATATTATTAAGCCTTAAAAAAGAAGGAAGTCCTAAGAGACATTTCTTCAAAGAAGAGATACAGATGGCCAACAGGCACATTAAAAGATGCTCAACATCACTAACTGAGAAAGGCAAATCAAAATGATGATGAGGTACTACCTCACACTGCTCAGAAGTCTACAATAATAAATGCTGGAGAGGGTGTGGAGAAAAGGGACCCCTCCCACACTGCTGGTGGGAATGTAAATTGATACAGCCACTGTGAAGCACAGTACAGCGCTTCCTGAAAAAATTAAAAATAGAGTTGCCTTTTTTTTTTTTTTTTTTTTTGCGGTACGCGCGGGCCTCTCACTGTTGTGGCCTCTCCCGTTGCGGAGCACAGGCTCCGGACGCGCAGGCTCAGCGGCCATGACTCACGGGCCCAGCTGCTCCGCAGCATGTGGGATCTTCCCGGACCGGGGCACGAACCCGTGTCCCCTGCACTGGCAGGTGGACTCTCAACCACTGCGCCACCAGGGAAGCCCTAGAGTTGCCATTTGATCCAGCAATCCCACTCCTGGACATATAACCAGAAAAGACAAAAAAATTAATTTGAAAAGATACATGCACCCAAATGTTCACAGCAGCACTATTTACAATAGCCATAACATGGAAGCAACTTAAATGTCCATCGACAGATGAATGGAAGCAACTTAAATGTCCATCGACAGATGAATGGATACAGAAGGTGTAGTACTGCTCAGCCATGGAAAAGAATGCAATAATGCCCTTTGCAGCAACATTGATGGACCTAGATATTATCCTACTAAGTGAAGTAAGTCAGACAGAGAAAGACAAATATCATATGATATCACTTATACGTGGAATCTAAAAGAATGATACAAGTGAACTTATTTACAAAACAGAAATAGACTCACAGACATAGAAAACAAACTTATGGTTACCAAAGGGGAAAGGTGGGGAGGGATAAATTAGGAGTTTGGGATTAACACATACACACTACTGTATATATATAAAAATAGACAAACAACAAGGTCCTGCTATATAGCACAGGGAACTATATTCAATATCTCATAATAATCTATAACGGAAAAAAAAATCTGAAAAAAAAAAGAACCTAATCACTTTGCTGTACACCTGAAACTGACACAACATTGTAAATCAACTATACTTCAATTTTAAAAGTAAGGAGGGCTTCCCTGGTGGCGCAGTGGTTGAGAGTCCGCCTGCTGATGCAGGGGACACGGGTTCGTGCCCCGGTCCGGGAAGATCCCACATGGCGCGGAGCGGCTGGGCCCGTGAGCCATGGCCGCTGAGCCTGCGCGTCCAGAGCCTGTGCTCCGCAACGGGAGAGGCCACAGCAGTGAGAGGCCCGCGTACCGCCAAAAAAAAAAAAAAAAATAGTAAGGAAATCCTGCCATTTGTTGCACAATCGTAAGGGACCCAGAAGGTATTATGTTAAGTGAAATAAACCAGATACAGAAAGACAAATGCTGCATGATCCCACTGACATGTGGAATCTAAAATAGTTAAAATAATAGAACAGGAGAGTATAATGATGGTTACCAGGGGCTGGGGGTGGGGAGGTATCAGTCAAAAGGTACAAAGTTTCAGTTATGCAAGATGACGGAGATTAACGGCACAATATAGAGCCCATAGTTAACAATACTATCTGGTTATAAGATGAGTAAGTTCTGGGGATCTAATGTACAGCACGGTGATTACAATTAATAATATTGTATTATATGCTTGAAAGTTGCTATGAGAGTAGATCTTAAATGTTCTCACCACAAAAACGAAATGGTAATTATGTGACATGATGCAGGTGTTAGCTAGCTACAGTGGTAATCATTTTGTAGTATAAAACTATCAAATTAACACATGGTACACCTTAAACTTATACTATATTATATGACAATTAAATCTCAATAAAGTTGGAAAAATTTTGCTAAGAGGGTAGATATTACTTTAAGTTCTCTGATTACAAAAGAAAAAAATATTAAAAATAAATACAAATTTTAAAGTTTAATTGCCTTAAATCTGTCCCCTTTTCTCCACTGCCTTAGTCTAAGCCATTGTTATCTCTTGCACGAACCCCCGAAGCAGCCTCCTAACTGGTCTGTCTATACTTCCTCTCTTGTCTACCTCTATCCTTTTTCTCTGTCATAGCAAATCTTTTCAAGTCACCTTCTATTTAAAATACTTTTGTGGCTTCCTGTGGCTCTGAGGATAAAAGTCCAACAATTTAATGCACCCTGCACGGTCTTGCCCCATCTCCACCTCTGGCCTCACCTTGCTTCACATTTTTCCTTGCTCTTTACACTTCAATCACACCTGATTTTCTTTCAGAACCTAAAATATAAATCTCATCATACAACGACCTTTACTGGCAACGGCCTCCATCTCACATGGAAGAAAAACAGACTCTCTGACATGAACTAGAAGGCCTTGTAGAACTGGACGCATGCTCACTTTTTCTACCTCATGTCATTCTGCAGCCAGACAAGTTCATTTACATCTTGGGACTTTTCACCTGTTGTTGACTTTCCTGGCAACCTCACCATTGACCTTTTACAAGATCAGCTCCATCTCAGCTTAAATATCACCTCTTAAGAGAGGTCTTCCCAGGCCACCTTATTTAACTAGGTTCCTCACTGCTCTCTATCTCAGCATCCTATTTATATCCTTTAAAGCTCTATGGTCTTATAATTATGAATTTGTTTGCATGTCTTTGTCTATCTCCCCCACTAGATCATAAGTTCCAAAAGGATGGGGTTACACCTGTTTTGCCTACCCTGGCATACAATCTCAGGGTCTGATGCCTGGTAAGGACTCAAGCATTTAAAAATGAACCTTGTAACAAGGTATATGTAGTTTCAAGATACAAAGCAAAGTCAGGAGGATGATGCCATAGACCAGGCATCTCATCATTGACTTATACTCCAGCCTCCTATATAAGGGAAACAAAGGGTGGGGAAATGCAAATGTGAGAGACATTAAGAAGGTAAGAGAGACACTATTTTGTTACTGATTTGATGTAGTTGGAGACGAGAGAGGAGAAGGAACAAAGGTGATTCTAAGGCGTCAAGTCTGGGCAGACACACTGGCTCATCATGGAGACAAGGACTCTGGAGAGGAAGCAGGATAAAAAGCATCCTGGACAGTCTGCCTATGAGGAATCTGCACCATAAATATATTAGGTTTCCTTTTGTGCTGCTAATGAATGCTATAATTTTATTTGAATCCACATAAAACTAAATCTTTGTCTTCCATGTGATGTTTAAGATGTCCAGTGAGCTTCTTGGTTCCTATGGAAAGAGGAAAGGCTTGGGGGGGTCAAGTAAAAAACTGGGTATAACTCCTAGCCCTGCCACTCCCTAGGTGTGTGTGCTTGGCATGTTGATCAACCTCTCCAGTTCTTGGAATCCTCTGTAAAATGAGGATAGTAACTTCACGTTGTTGTAAGAATTAAAATCAGGTAACACACGTTGCATGGCATGGGCATGGCACCTGCCAGGTGGTCCTGTACATCCCAACCTACCCCTCAGCCTTTCTAATACAGCTCTGTTCCTACGTGTCCCTTGATCTTCATGATTCAAAATCCTTGATTATATTCCTACCTAGTTTCAAGGGACAGTATGAAAATAAATGAGATAATGCTTCCTGCTTCTAATTACCCACTTCGTAGCTTATTTACAGAGAGTTCCTTCTCTTGGCTTGGCCTCATCCTGGCCCTAGGAGATATCCTGGCAGTTTCTTTATACTGTCGGTTGCTGTGTGCTCTGGAAAAGGAGTTCAAATTGAACGTCAGTCTAGTGAACACAATTGGTAAGGGAAAATACCATGTACATTCCAAAATCAAGCACAAATGCCCTTTGAAATTATTAGTGGTTTTGAATCATGTCTGCTATTGCTTCATTTACATTAACGGGTTGATTAGAATAGGCTACATGCCATAATTCTGAAAAGACATAATGCTCTTTGGAGAAAAGACAAACCGTAAACACAAAGCATCACACAAAAGTTTTATGCATGAGGACAGACCCTCAAAGCACGAAGGGGCTCCATTTTTTTCTGTCTGCTAAAACTTTTGCCTCATAGAACTCACATTTTAAAATATCTATTTATACCCTTCTGTGTGTGTATTAGGCTCAAAAACTTCAAAAATTCCCAGTTGATACACCTGACATGCAGAACTGCAGAATGGTGTCCTGGGGTGATTCCTAGAGAGTTGAGAAACCTAGTTTTTATAACCGAGGCACCTCAGTTTTTACTGTTTTTAGTGACAGGCTAAATTTGAATTGCGTCTTCTTTTCCCTCCAATCCTGGGGCATTGAATGCAGGTTTTCAGAGATTGTTTATTTATGGTATTTCCACTTTAGAAACAAGGCATTGGGGAGGAGAGAAGTAACGTTAAGACTATAATCAAGGAAACTAGGGAGAAGATACCGAAATCAGGTGGGGTCCTTGATCCTGAGTCATACTATGTTTAGTCAACTCATTGGTCATAAATGTTTTATTGAACTGATTCACCCACACGCCCATCACAAAGCTATAATTACTCCTAGAAAGGGTTACCCTCTGCTTTGTTCTACTCTTAAAATGGCATTCATCAAGAAGTTGAGGTCCAGGACTTCCATGGTGGTCCAGCGGTTAAGACTCCACCTTCCAATGCAGGGGACGCGGGTTTGATCCCTGGTCAGGGAAGTAAGATCCCACATGCCACAAGGCAACTAAGCCCGCACGCTCTGGAGCCTGTGAGCCACAACTAGAGAGAAGCCCGCACGCTGCAAGGAAGAGTCTGCGCGCCGCAAGATCCCACATGCCGCAACTAAGACCCAATGCAGCCAAATGAATAAATATTTTTAAAAAAATAAATAAAAGGAAGAAGAAGTAGTTGAGGTCCAAGGAGAAACTGCAAAAGAAGAACCTTGACTATTTCCTCGTTTCTGCAAAGATTCTTGTGCTAGGGGTGATCCCCCTGTCTGGGGATCTTACAAGAGGCCCCAAGCACATTCGCATCTATGTGCCAGTAGCTCTAGAATCCCTGTGCTGAACCCATTTGTACAAATCACCCCCAAGTGCTGCTCGCTCAGCAAATATTCATTAAATACCCACCATGTGCCAGGCACTGTGCTAACTTTTCTTGGGGTGACTGATACAGGACAGGTTGCCCAGATAGATGTCAGACTTCAAGTGCAACATCAGGGGTGCCCTTATACATGGTGGAATGAAGAGCTTCTCCATATCCCTATCCTGTGGACAGGAAACGTCCAAGAAAACTAAGTTTATCACATTCTCATTCTCTTTCAACACCTCCCTTTAGGATGTACAGCATGACCTCTTTGGGCTGAGGGCCTTTGCAGAGAGCTGTGCACATCGGCCTGTGCCAACCACATGGCACAGGAAGACAGAAGTGGCTCTGTGAACCCCATTCCAGAAGTGCCTTTGATACCCTTTGTGTTAGCCATGACCCTTAGCCAACCCTGAGGATGTAAACACCAGGGAATCTGGGATCATATTCAAGTATCTCAGAATACTCATTATACCATCAGAAGTCAACACTGGAGCAGTTTGTTCTAGAATAATGCTAACATACTTAAAATTTGCAATTGGGAATTTAATTCATCTCTGCATAGAACAACATTTCTTTCTTTGTTCTATTGGCTTCTGGAAGAACTTGTTTCTTTTTTCCTGTATATCACCACTGCCCATTTCTAGTACTTTTAGTTTATTTTAGGCCATTTTCTCTCATGCAGCCTCAGACAAGCCCAACATTGAAGCTAGATAGGGGATCAAACGTAGAGTTAAACAAGGTTGGAGTCCTCAGAAATTTGGAATTCAATATGGTGACGTCTATTGTTTTTAACACATTGAGAAACAAATTAAGGGAGTAGATTCCCTGACAGATGTGGATGATAGCGAAGAAAATACAGTTTTGCAATATATTTGTGTTTTGCAGCTAGGCAACCCCAAATGACTAACACACAGGAAATATGTACTTGTGTGCTTCTTCTAGCCAAATTATGGGAATTGTAAATCTCTTCTTTTCTTTATGTGAATATTCTCTATGTAAAAGAAAAAAAAAATGAAAAGAAAGCCTCTTGGGTTTAGAGGGCTTGTTTTCCACTGATTTTCTGCCACAGTCCTTTTATTTTCTTTCCTTAGTTTTTCCCACAGGGCGTCAGGAGTGGGAAGTTCTGTAAAAAGGAAAGGAGGGAGTGGATTGTAAGCTATTAAACTAAAAAAGTCCTTCAAGGACCCAAGGAAGAATACCTTAAAACGAGGAGTCAATCTTGGCTTCATTATGGAATGACATATTACATGAACTATGTTATATATACCTTTTAAGCTTTCAGGAAACAGACTGGCATTGAAGTAAAGACTATTGCTATAACATAGCTATGATAACATTGTAACGCAGATTCCAACAATCTGCTATACATACTGTTTGTATTATTACTGTAATTCTACAATAACTTCCTGTTGATTTTTTTTTTTTAATCCATGGCTTTAATAGTCCACAATTTGTATTGCCCTTTGGAAATCTTTTCACAGCCTAGGCTAAACAATTGCTTTTATGTATCCAAGTGCAGAGACTTTCATTATTGTACATCACCCATGCATTGTTAAGAAAGAGGTCTTACAAAACTTCTCAACAGAAATTTCTGTATTTTGACCCTCAACTGACTTTAGTTCAATAAACTTTCTACACTGAAGCGAGGCAGACAAAGAAGTAAATATGATAGAACACCACACAAGTGTTGCTGGAGAGAAACAAATAGAACTTGGCCAATGGATACAGGTGGTTCCTGTTGGATTTTAGAAAATGCAGTTGTATGTTAAAAATGCTATTACATCAGTTCCAATGATTAACCAACTACTGAAAATGTTGGGGGACTCCACGAGAACAGATGTATCACATACACAGAAATCAACCTCTGCAGGGCCAAGAGTCAACCAGCTCAGCTCTGCCAGGGTCACCGTGGGCCCTTCACCTGTGTCCCAGTCCCCTCGGTGTCTCCCTTTTGCTTCTTATCTCTGGGGATGCTGGCTGGTGAAGGCTGAGATGCAGAAGTACATTTTGAAAGCTTTCCTTGGAAAGGTACCTGACCAAGTCCTCATACTTTACACCCCAAAGCCTGCTGTACCTACAAGTCTGACAAAACAATTCCCTTGGATTAACTTCTGGTAAATTAATCTGGAAGATATTTAAATCCAGATTCTATAAAATGATTAAGGATTAAAAATTATATCTATCTATCTATCTACTTACCTACCTATCTATCCATCCTTCTAGTACACAAGTTGATTACAATCACTCAAAATTTCAAAATCATTAACTCATAGAAAGTCATCTCTGGAAAGAACCTTCTCTAGAAGTCTAAGGATGTTATAGATCTTAAAATGAGTCTCAGAGAGAATGTGATATATCCAATCAATGTCTATGGCTTGTCAATGATTAGGTAGGAACAAAGATGCAGATTTCCTGGAATAGAGACTGACTTGCAATTAAAAGTACTTTTAAACAATTTTGTTTTAATAAGTAAATAATTACTGTAATTACATGAATAACTTCCATGCCTAAAGGAAGGCCTAGCATATCCACATCTATTCTAGATCATCCTTGGTACTAGGGTCAAGGACACGATTAATTAGGAAAATAATGGATAAACCCTGTTAAGCTATTTCTTCAAACATTTTTTATTCTGTACTGCTTTTCCAAAGTGGTCTGTTGTCAGATTGCAAAGATAAATGATTTACATTCTATTTATTTTTTTCTTTTTTCCCTATCTGCAGAAAAAGGCATTAATGAGAGATTAGAGTGTTAGTTATGAAATAATTCTTAGCAGGTTAGTAAAATGAGGGAAGAAGGGCAAAAATCCCTGGATAAGCCATCATTTAGGTATTTAGCTTCTGAACACTCATGGGTGGACAGTAGCACCTGTTCATGAGAATATAAAAATGTTTGTAAAATAGAGAAGAAAATGCTACATGGTGGTCCAGGGATATGGGTCAGGATAGTAGGATTCCCTACTTAATTATCTACAAAAATAGTTTGATCACACTAAAATTTCTGGGAAGCCAGAGGATTATTTAGTCCTGTCTGATTAGTTCTATGTCACCTGGAATGTTCCTTCACTCGCCATTCCCTGGAAGGTCCTCGGGAAGGGTGTTAGGTCATTTTATTTTAGTCCACACTAGCTGTGACTGTGCAGAGTTTGTCCTCACCCATAAAACAAGAGATCTGAATCTATGGATTCTAAAGCCATCCACTTCCCAAGACTGAAATTCTGTTAATTCTGCTTCTCTTGATCACACAAATTGCCCTTGTGCCAACAGCAGGGCAAATTCTAGATCTCAAAGCTAAAAACCCAAAAGGAGAAACACGAGAGTCCTTTATCTCCTAAGGCTACTCGGGTGCCCTTGTGGATTTTCACTCTATTTCTTTTATCAGTTTCATCATCTGGATTTCAAACTTCTCAGCAATGGGGTCTTCTGCTCATCCCCAGTACATCTACCAAAGCACAGAGACCCAGATTGTGTCACGGAATTCTGTCCTTAGGCAGGGCTGCCTAATCAAAATACAGGACACCCAGTTAAAATGGAAATTCAGATAAATGACTAATAATTTTTTCTGTATATGTGTGTCCCATGCAACATTTGTGACATACTAATACTAAAAAATTATTTGATGCTCTCTGGAATTCAAATGTAACTGGATGTCCTATATTCTTATTTGCTAAATTTCACAACACTGAGAACATGAGTCCTTTCAGTGTGAAGTCCACCTTGGCCCCAGGTAGATGAATAACTGAGCAGGTTACACAGCCTCCAGGCTCTTTGGTTTCCTTACCTGTTGAGTGTCAATAATAATCATCTTCCTCAAAGGAGGACCAGCTCAAGATAAATGGGTACCCTGGAAAGACTACTGATTTTTTTCCCCATCCAATTAGTATTAGTGAAACATTTGCATGAAATTTATTCAGTGAAAACAGGAGTAAGCTGTTTTATTTTAATAATAAATGAGTGTTCAAATGAGAGGTTTTAATTTATTAGAAACCAAACCTTTTATGGTGTGATGACCCTGGCATCTGTTTGCCTATACAGCCCCTTAGCCTGAATCTGTAAGGATTAATATTAGAGGCTGTACCTCAAGTTCTGAGTGTGGCTCCTGGTGCCGAGTATGGCTCATTTGAGGTAGATAATATTATCGTTACTAAAATATCTTTGTATGAATAACCTACTCCATAACCTGAAGATGGGCTTACAAGCATCATATAATCAGAGCTTCAGATATCAGAGATGATCTGGTCTAAGTTTACCATTTTACAGATAAGGAAACTGGAGCTTAGATAGATTGAGTGACTTACATGAAATCTCTAGCTAGGTAGATGTCCTCTGTGCTCTTTGTTGTTATGACAACTGACTTAGTGGAGAGGTACACAAATGCTCTCGATATCTAAATAGGTGACATAATTCATAAAGGATTTACTGCCACAAAGCAAAAATACCAGGCATATTTAAACACATGTGCAAATAGTAACTGTACCACTATGAAACTTTGTAGGAACACAGAAATCTTCCTATCACTGTTGGAAGCTTCAAACATTGGCATCTTTCCCGAAAGAGACCCACTGAAATCATACAGGGGGAACCCCAGGGAGGTTGAAGCAAATGATCCTATTAGAGCCATCTCCAAATAAATGCCAATTTCCAATTGTAAAACAGCTCAAATGAGTATCCGAGTCTCTTTGGAAACTATTAAGATGCTTGTGCAGATTAAAATTACAAACGCTTATTAAAACAGTATGCCCAAGAAAGCAGAGAGGACAAACAATGACACATGCAAAGGTCACCGCCTGATGAAATGCTTCCATTAGGTGGCCCAGCCCAGGCCCTTCCCCTGACTCTTCCCTCGTAATCAGAGGCTAAAAGAGGTGTGGGTGAGTGCTGGAGACAACTTTCCATGACCTTAAAACTTCAAACTTACCATTCATTGTTCTCAACATTTTCTTATGGATTTTGGCAGCCTGACCATACAGGCACAGATCTGAGCTGACCTCCTATGGCTGAGGTTCCCTCCCTGTCTGTTGGGCAACAGAGACTAAATATTTCTGACACGGCTTAAAAAAGGAGTTATTTTAAGTGGGTTTACACTGGCATTGTTATTAAAAGTAAGGCTTAACATTAAGAGCGTTAATGCTCCAATTAGCGACTGTGCGAAACTATGATCCCAAAGGCACGTGGGGTTAAGGAAATGGGAATATCTGGGGTGTGTGCTCAAGCTGGTTTGACGGGGATTTCAAATACTCCTCCAGTTCAGTTCACTTTTATTCTTTTTCAGAGTTTTGGGGGAGTATCTCAGGTTCCAGATATGCATTTGAACTTCGAGGGAGGGGGCTGTGGATATGACTGAGAGGTCACAAATACTGTGAGATGAGGCAGATGGAAAATTCTAGAAAACTCTGTCTTGTCTGACCAAATACATACATACATAAATAATAACCATTGCATGCTATTAATAGCATTCCCGAGTGTGCTTGACCCGTATAACACAGCTTGTTATTTAGGTGGTAAGAGTGTTTTCATAAAGTTTTTACATGGGTTTTAATATGCTAGCTTTCTACTTTTAAACTTTAATAACTGAGATTATTTGTATAAGAGGAACAAATTCAAAATAGTATTTGAAGGGAAAATTAACTTTTATCTCTTAGCTGTGGTGAACCTCAATGCTATCCGCCTCTCTCTGTATAATACCTAATATATCTATATCTAGATCCCTCTAGTAATACGCTGTATCTATATCTATCTAGCTATCTAATTATATATAATTATATGTAATTTAATACATAAAGTATATATAAATATATATAATTTAATTTATACCAAAATATGTTTTTTTTTTAATGTAATTATCGTCATTTGTCAAAAGATCTGAAATAAGGGTGCATGCTAATGGTATAAGCTTGGGGAAGTTTTGTGCCTTGTTTTTCTCATTAATAAAATGGGGATGGTAATGATATCTGCTTCCTAGGATTCATAGGGTTGTTGCAAGGATGAAATGAGAGAACAAATGTGAAATGTTTAGGATAGGGCTTGGTATACGATTATTCGAATGGCAGCTGACACTATACTTAGAAAAAGATTTCTTATTAATTCTATGATCTCCACCACATTTAATTCAGTATTTTCAAATGAATAAAACTGTTTGATGGTTTTCACATACATTTAACATAACTCAGCCACTCCACTCTTTTGTTTGTAGGAAAACACACACACACGCATGCATGCACGCACACATACATATATATACACAGCTCAGTTAACTAAGTCCCTCACTTTATTTCTTTTGCTTATAGACTAAACAGCATTAGGCGCAGAGAAGAGAGATCTAAATCTGAACAGTCAAAGCATAAGATAGATCACGACTCCCCATTCCTATTACCCAGGTGGGATTATAGTCCTATAACCAATTTCCATCCCTGCAATGGCTCTGATCCTTACTCTTCCCCACTCATCCCATAAGACTGTGCTGGGAAAGTCTGTAAATGCAGAATTAGCGCAACTAAAATGCTTGGAGACAGGGCTCAGATATTGGATTTTGACTTAATAATATGTAATTTAAACTACAGGCTCATTCTACATTTATTTTTAACTAGAACTCTAGAGGGTACAGGTCATACCTATATGTTTTTTTCTCTATGTTTCTATGCCAAAAAAAAAAAAAAAAGCTTTTAAAAGTGCTTTCTGGATTGTGGTATTTTTTTTCCCCAAGGAAAAAACAGAAGAATAGAATTACATATGTTATTTTTAATGACCTTTTTGCTCATCTCAAGAAAACATCCTATTTTAAAGAGCCCAGTGTATCTAGGCTCTTATCAGAATAAGTAAATAATTACTAAAAATTTCATTTTGGATTTATCTGCATCCGTCATTGCCTTACAAGTGAAAATCTTTGAAATGTACAGAAATTTTCATTAGAAGTAGATTCTTTGGAATGCATCAATCCTAGGCAGGCTGTTAGGGTCAGCCAGTTGCTTTCCAATCAAGATGAAAAATAAAAATCTGTAATAAATAAATATCTAATTTTCTTAACTCCAGATGACTAGGTTTCCAAACTTATTTCAAAAACATGTTCTCTCTCTCTCTTTCCCTCTCTCTCTCTCTCATATGAAAAGGGAGTAGGAAAAGAACCTGCATTGCAGAAAAACAGTATAATAGTAAATCAGGTCTACATACAAGTATAAGTAGTTAATTCCTTAAAGAGACATTTTTTCCCCTGAGGTTCTTCAAATGGACGTTTGAACTTTTTCTCACTGAACACACATAACTAATCTATGGAATGTAATCCAATGGGGTTTTGAGAGCATTTTATTTTGAGTAAAAATAATGTCATGCCTAAACCAGTAAAGCAACTTTGCCTATTGACTTCAAAACACATGATTGCATATGTGTTCCTAGCACTCCTTTTATTTAAATTTTTTTTAACATCTTCATTGGAGTATAATTGCTTTACAATGGTGTGTTCGTTTCTGCTTTATAACAAAGTGAATCAGTTATACATATACATATATCCCCATATCTCTTCCCTCTTGCGTCTCCCTCCCTCCCACCCTCCCTATCCTAATACCATATGCTAACACATATATATGGAACCTAGCACTTCTTTTAAGCATTGTTTATATAACTCCTCTCCTTAAAGTGAGGGGGTTCCTTCCCTTGTAGAAAAACGTGCCTCCGAGGCAGGTAAGCGGCAAAGAGCTGTATCTACATTTGTACAGAAGGAAATGAAGGTCTGATGGCAGCAGGGTTCACATCACTGCACACTTCCTAGATGCCAAATGCCTTCCCAGGCTTTGGAGATACAAATGTGGGTGAAGTCTGGTCCCCTCTACCAGAAAGTCTATTGCATCCCAGCCAACAAGGAAACAGATTTTGGAATAAGTAGTGACAATACAATGTGATTCTTGCTCAGCAGACATAAAAACAGGGTGCTGGGAGAGAACTGGAAGCCCCTGAGGCTTCTGAGTAGGGGAGAAACAGGATCACACTTGTCTAAGAAGATAACCGCAGTAGCTCCATGAGAAGCTCCAGAGTCAGGAAGGAAAGTGGCAGTGAGCCCTGCTAGAATCTAAAGCATTAGAAAGGAAGATTGAAGACCTCACTTATGGCCAAAGCACTAAGGAAGTTGAGAAGGACCTTAACTCAGGAGGTGCTTCCGAGGAGAAAGTGAAATAATTTAATGACAATTAAAGATGTGTGGTAGGGTCAGGAGCTAAGCCATTGACGACTGGCATTTTTCAAGCCTCAGTCCTAGGTCCTCTTTCCTTCCATGCCAATGTCACATACAGGCATTCAACCATCACAGATGTATCCAATTACCCCCTCTACACAAATGAACTGAATATAGATCTCTCCACTAGTCTCCTTGGAATTCCAGATGCATAGGGTCAACTCACTGCTTGAGTTGCTTGAGGTATCTTAGAGGCAATGTTGGACCAAAGCTGTCCAAAACCAACCCCAAATCTGGTTCTCTTGCAAGATTCAACTTCAGTAACACACCCCCACCATGCCACAAATCTACAGGTCATCCTTGGTATTTTTCTTCCCTCACCCTCATATGCAAGATCACTCCAAATCCTTAGATTTTACTTCCTAAATCTCATTTGAATCTGCCCACTCATCTCCATTCCCACTGCTATTGTCTTAGCTCTAGCTACTGTCATCTCTGCCCTGAGCATCTCCAACAGCCTCCAAAATGCTCTTCCCACATCCATACTTGTCCTCCTTTTGAACTTTTGGAAATGTAAATCTCTTCCTGGCACTGTCTCTGTTGAAAAATCTCAGTGGTTTCCACTGCTCTGAGGTTGAAAGAACAAAACCCTCAACGTGGCCTAGAATGTATCTTAGCACCTTTTCCTGCTAGTTAAGTCCTACAGCATGTTCTGATCTCACCTTAAGTACTCCATGGGAGTGCCTTTCCTGATATCCCTAACCAGGTCAGAGACCCATATATAATTCTCATAGCTCTCCATATCTCTGTACCACACAAGCGCCATTTTGTGTTTATTTTCATGTTATCTCATTCATGTTTTCCTCTCCGACTAGACATTAAACTCCATGAGGCAGGGGCCAGATCTGTTTCTTCTCACCACTGAATTCTCTTCCTCCAGCAGAAAACCTGATGTGTTAGGTAATAAACATTTGAATAACAACAGACTAAGTGAATAAAAAATAAGCCCGTCGTTCCTAATGTGAAAGAACAGTGAGACGGATAAAGTCGTTGATTAAAGTTGAGACTAGAGTTGGACAAATGAATCCAGTTAGGGACAAGGTATAGACTTTCCTTTTTTAGATTTCCATAGCATACCCCGGTGGGTTGTGGAATATACAAAATACTTTCAAGAGAGAAGTTGACACTGGGAGTCACCACGCATAGGTACTTGGAAATTTGCAGTGTTAAGGGGGTGGGTATAAAGAAGAAGTGCAAGTTCAAATATGTCCAGGAATGACCCAGAAAAGGTGGTGTCAACTGGTCAAGTAAGAGACCAAGGACAGTGGGTGTGAACTGGAGAATGCACGCTCTGCACCAAATCAGATCAAAACAAAAGGTTCTCTTTTGCTAAACTTAAGTATCTCACATTCTCCTTTTAAAGTAATTTTTTAAATCCAAATAAAATTTAAAATAGAACCAAAAGTAAGTCAAAGCAGGAGTAATTTTGAATATACTTTGTACTATTATAAAGTGAATACCCAACAGCCTGAAGAGGTATATAGGAGGGGTCTTATCTCCATTTCATAGATGAGAATACAGAAGCTTAGGGAGGTCAAAGATTTAGCAGGGATTATGCAGCCACTTAAACAACCCAATCACAAGCACCCCAAATCTGGGCTCCTCCCATGTGACTGTGCTGGATGCTTCCTGTTTTGTCTGTCTGGTGATACGCTATTAACGGTATCAGCCAAGCACACCTCTACCACAGGAAACAGTTACCCAGCAGGCCAAGCTGACCCTGGTTCAGAAGAAGTTCAACTCTCCACATGGAAGAAGCCTTCCATGAAGGCTGGGACCTTCTGCAGACCCCAGGAAATAGGCTACCTCTGTAAATAAGTATCTTCTATGATCATGTCTTCAATGGAAGCTGAACCTCATCTCTATGAAATGGAGCAGGACCCTGTGGGGCCCTCCTGGCACAAAAGCCTTTCTTCCTGTGTCCCCTGCTTCTTGTTTGTAGGAAATAGGTTTCATTCGGCCTCCTTGACCTTCCCTGAGTTCCAAAGGGCAGATTCAAACAGTTGCTAATCAGGGAAGGGAGGGAATGCAGAAACAAGAGAGGAGCAGTCAAGAAACAATAGTGCAGCCTTGGGGCAGGGTCTTGGTTCCTCCTCAAGGAATATATATAACAATATCTTTGAGTTCTTCTGCAGAACTAAAACCTCCACCCAGGTGGAGGATGGCAACTTCCAGCTGAGCACAAGATTCCTGGAGCACCACCCTGCTACCTCACCACCAACCAATCAGAAGAAAGTCACATACCCTGTAGCCCTCACCCCAAATTTTGTGTATAAAAACTATTCCCACAACACCATTGGGGAGTTCGGGGTGTTTGAACATGAGCCACCTGTTTGCCTTGCTTGGCCCTGCAATAAACATTTCTCTGCCCCAAACTCTGACATTTCGGTTTCTTTGGACTCACTGTGCGTGGGGCACATGAACTTTGCTTGGGTAATACTACCTCAGAGAGTCAGTACCTACCTAAGTTCACACAGCTATTAAGTGGCAGACTGGATCTGAACTCGGGTCTATTTTGCTTTGAAGCCCTCTCTCCCCCTACATGTTAGGCCCCAGGAACAAATTAGAACAAGAAATGCTGAGGAATGGAGGAAGCTCAGCAACCTCATTATTTTACTCCGTAACAGTGTTCATGCCCATAATTCAGGACAAAGAAAACCTAATATAGACAGATGTGTCTATTCCTTCTCTTCAGCTCTGACTCACGACAAGCATCCGTTCACTTCATGCAACCTCTCCTCCTCGACCACCTGCCATGTTTGTTGTGTACCATCCGGAAACTTTGGGAACCAGTTTCCAAGTTGCCTGTTTGATTTCCTGATGCCACATAACTCTGACCTACAGACTTCCAATTTCCTTTTCCAACTCCCAATTTTCTTTCTTAAGGAAGGGGCAGAAGAGTGCCAATTATCATAGTTTATCTTTCCTCTACTAGAGGTTTTCACATTGAAGACTCTAGTACAGACTTTGGTTACATGCTGTCTTTTTAAAAGAATATCTGCTTAACTTTAATCCATTACCTGAATCTGGAATCTACTAAACCCAATTGTTATATGGAGTCACCTGGGGAGAGTTTAATGGAAAAGCAAGGCAGCAAATTAGTACCATATGATTAGCGTAATACTAAGTTTGTTTATCCAAGGTTCTTCAGAAGAATGCACCGTATTTTTAAGATATGACTTGTTTTCCATATCTGCATGGAGGCTTGTTGCTACTTAACTGGACATTTAATTTTCCACTTATTCATTTTCCCGCTTACAGACAGCTCGATGGCTATTCAGTATGTGCATAATACAGAGAAAAATAATTATAGGAAAGGGACACAAAGAATGTCATAATTAAACTGTGCATTTGCAAAATACACTCCATATACCCGAAACATCTTGATTCCTATAATCAGGTAGATTAGGTTTTCAGTAAATACTTTTTAAAACAGAGGTTTATCTAAAGTCAGAAACAGAGAGGCAGCTCTCAGAATCACCTTGTAACACAAAATTAACTACCATTTGCCTCCAATCATTTTTTTAAAAAATCAGATATAAAGAGAAATCAAAATGTAAATCAATGGATTTGTGAAACATGAGGGCATTTTCCGTGACCTTCTAGAACGGGTTTATTTATTCCTCATCTGAACTCTCATTAACAAAAGCCACTGTGCCTACCAATGGCAAATGCAGAAATTTATCGCCTCAAGATTTGGTTCAAACTTTTATTTTACAGTTTGGAGATTAAAGTTCAGAGCAAACTCAGTTGCAGGGGTCAATGCAAGTAAAAGATCTACGTGGGAGAAGGGTGTTAGGACAAGTTAAAAAAACATTCACAGTCTTTATAAAGAAAGAAACATTGCCAAAAAATTAGAAATGATGATCAAAAGGGACTTCAACTAATTACCAGGACGAAATACCCATGCTATGAAATTTGGAGTCAAAGACTCCAAATCTTCTTACTCTCTCTTTCTCTACTTGATGGTGTTTGAAGTTTCTATGCAAAATATTTCTCTCTGATCCCCATCTAACTAATGGGCTCGTTGAGAGGACTGGTGATTCTGCTGATTTACTGAACGGTGACCTGCAGAGAAAAAGCAAAAGACAAGGAAACCAATTTTATGGAAACCAACAAAAAAATTAACTAGAGATTTAAAGCTTAATATAGCTTTATCCTCCAGAGAGCTTTGCCTGATTGCAGACAGAGCTTAAGAACAGGATTCAAAAGCACAAACACGCTAGTTGTTTTGAGAGCTCTGCTCAAGATATGTTCAATAAATGGAAAACCACCTTTACCACCTGCCTTTTGTCACGAGAGAAGACAGAAAGGCAAAAACTAGTTTGGGAAGCAGGGAAAAGGGCTTTACTCTCCAACTCAGTTACTGGTTTTTAAATGTTAGATAAAAATCCAAGTTCTCAGGCACTGTTTTCCTCAAACATACTCTCCCCTCTTTCAAAAATGAAAATAACGACCCTCCCTTCCTTTCCTTCGGAAATATTAATTGAGCAAATGATGCCTTGCGTAGCGCTTGTTCCTTCCTGCCACTTTCTGTCTGTCATCACCAATGCCAGGTGCCCACAGGTGAAATCTGCCTCCTGCTCTAGGAGGGGACAGTTGGGAGGTGGGGAGGAGGAAGACAAAGCCAACGTGCTGGGAGGGAGCCTGATTCCATCCCGGGCAGGGCCGGCACTCGAGAGAGGGTTTCCTGCCTATTGAGGTGAAGTTATAAATGTAATTAAAGTCTTTAAGAAAGAAATTCTGCCTCAAACCATGTCCCTCTCCAGTGGTCTTCTTTTGTGTAATTCTAGCTCTTTGCCCAGAGGAACTGACACTTTCGATCTAGTCATGTAAGGGCAATTTATTGTGAAGTGGTAATTTATTAAGTGAGATTCAAGAGTGGAGAGAGCTCTCAGAACCAGGAAGGGACTCAATTCACCCTCAAGTGCTCCCGACTCAGGTCTTCTACACAGAACCTCTGGGGCACAGAAATCCTCACCAAACTTCTAATTCCTGAATACTTCTGTCCCCACTCCCACCCCACTCCCCCATGCTGCGTAACTGGAAGTAAGTCTTAAAACATAAATTCCTGGATGTCATATCGTGTTAATCTAAATTCAGAGTAGGCTATAACTGATTGATCTCTCTGAAGAGCCTTCCCACGCTAGAGGAAGCTAGGAAAGCTTCGGTACTTCATTTGGCCTGGGGCCAGTTTTAATCCTAAATCTCTTGAAAAATGCTATTTGTGTTCTGTAGTGATTGTGATGAATGGCCCATCATGGTGGGGGCAAAGAGGTACCCATCATAAGCAGGAAACGTGGGCTTCTATGAGATGCTAAATCTCTCTGCTTGCTATGATCACGCATGTATTCAACCTGCCTTCAGTCCGTAAGGGAGTTTTACTTTTGTTTAATAATCAAATGCATAGCCACATCCTAAAGAGGGCAATTCTGTGGTGACGAAGACAGCAACAGTGGATAGAGACCAAAGGCACCGGGAGTCATGTTAGATTTCTCCAGATGTCACTTTCTGACTGACTCTCTCGGGCTTTGGGCGATCAATTATCCCAGCTGCCTTCTTTCCCCAGATTCCTGTAATCTGTGTAGGGCAGGTTTCTCAAGATCCTCTGTTCTTTTCTTCTCTTCCTTGGTGTCATTTCATCATCTGGCCCCCTTTCCCAAAGGGATGAGTTCCTGCTACGGATGATGAGATTCCGGGTCATCATAAAGGACAGGTGGGTAAGAGTGCTGGACCTTCCTTTAAAGGTAAAGGATGCTTTGCTTCTTGCCTCAATGTAGCAAAAGTAAAAGGTGACCCCGGGTCTGAGACAGTTCAGCCACCCTTCCCTCACTCCTCATATACTTTCTCTTCTTCCCAGGGATGAAAGACAAGCACAGCTTAAGCCAGCTCAGCACATAGCATTTGGGGAAACATAGTCTCTCTTGCTGCTTCCTCTGGTTTAATTTCCCTACTGTTGTGCAGGCTGCCTTGGCTCTGAGAGGTCCAAAACTCAGTGTAGCATACATGGGCCACTGGCAAACTATGGCCTGTGGGCCAAATCCAACCCACCGCCCGTTTCTGTAAATAGGGTTTTATCAGAATACTGCCACGCCCATTCAATTCTATATTGTCTCTGGCTGTTTTTGTGCTAACATGGTAAAGCTGAATAGTTGTAACAGATACCATATGGTTTGTCGGCAAAGCCGGAAGTATTTACTAACTGGCACTTTGCAAAAGAAGTTTGCCAACCCTTGGTTTAGACCCCTGTAAAATGGAGACGAAATATTCAGTGTTTGATTAACCTGCAGCAGAAACATTCCTAACTAAAGCTGCGGTTTCAATGAGAAACAGAGTAGAAGTTACTTGGAAGAAGCTAGATTACATCAGGGAAAAAAAATGGGTGTTCTACATAGTCCAACCCAACTCATTAGATTTATGTAAATATATACATAGGGGTTTTGAGCCAATGCTACATTTAATTATAAACTATTGCTTTTGCTTCAGTTTGTCATTGTTTCTCTCAGGCCATGAGGGTTTGGGTTTGGCAGAACTGGCAGTAGGGGAGGCTCTCTAAGTATCATAGAACGTTCCAGCTCCCCTCTCTCAACCCCAGGATTCCCAAACAAATGGTTTTTTAAATCCTTGGTTGAGAAACTGATGGGCCCCATCTTGGTCCCTCTATACTCAGGCCCTCTGGAAACTTGTACATGAGAGGTGGCTGTCATCTACATCAGGATCCAAATATTCTTGGGTTCCCTGGGCATACTTCCATTTAATAGTACCCAATCTCACTTTCCATCTTTGTGTAAAAGAACTATACTTGTTATGTCATTCAAATGTGTAGATTTCATAAATACCTAAATACCCACCATAGTGGGCCTCAGTGTTGAGGAAGTTCACCTAATTTAAAAGTGGGCAGAGAATCTGAAAAGACGGTTTTCCAAAGAAGACATACAGATGGCCAGCAGGTACATAAAAAGGTGCTCAACATCACTAATCATCAGGGAAATGCCAATCAAACCCACAATGCAGTATCATCCCACACCTGTTAGAATGGCTATTTTCAAAAAGGCAAGAAATAACAAGTGTTGGCGAGGGTGTGCAGAAAAGGGAATCGTTGTGCACTGTGGGTGGGAATGTAAATTGGTGCAGCCACTATGGAGAACAGTATGGAGGTTCTTCAAAAAATAAAAAGTAGAACTACCACATGATCCAGCAATTCCACTCCTGGGTATTTACCTGAAGAAAATGAAAACACTAACTGGAAAAGATATATGCACCCCCATGTCATGACAGCCTTATTTACAACAGCCAAGACATGGTAACTACCTAAGCATCCATCAGTAGATGAATGGATAAGAAGATGTGGTATATAAACACAATGGAATATTCTCAGCTAGAAAGAAGAATAAAATCCTGCCATTTGCAACAGCATGGATGGACCCTGAGGGCATTATGCTCAGTGAAATGAGACAGAGAAAGACAAATACTCTATTATCTCATTTGTAGAATCTTAAAAGAACAAATACCTCAGCCCTCAACTCAAACTGCTTATAGATGCAGAGAACAGATTGGTGGTTGCCAGAGGTGGGGGGTTGGTGGCCAAATAGATGAAGTGAGTCAAAAGGTACAAACTTCCAGCTATAAAATGTATAAGTCACGAGGATGAAATTACAGCATGGTGACTATAGCTAATAATACTGTATTGCATATTTGAAAACTGCTAAGAGAGGAGATCTTAAAAATTCTCATCATAAGAAAACAATTGGGGGAATTCCCTGGTGGCACAGTGGTTGAGAGTCCGCCTGCCGATGCAGAGGACACGGCTTCGTGCCCCGGTCTGGGAAGATCCCACATGCTGCGGAGCGGCTGGGCCCGTGAGCCATGGCTGCTGGGCCTGCGCGTCCAAAGCCTGTGCTCCACAATGGGAGAGGACACAGCAGTGAGGGCCCGCGTACCGCAAAAAAAAAAAAGAAAAAGAAAAAGAAAAAAATTTTGTAACTATGTTTGGTGATCGATGTTAACTAGATTTATTGTGGTGATCATTTTGCAATCTATGCAAACAGGGAATCATTATGTTGTACACCAGAAACTAATATAATGTTATATGTCAGTGATACCTGACCAAAAAACCCACATTCCAAATAGTCATTTAAACTACATCTCTGTATAGTGATAACTAAATGTTAAGGAAGTTCTAATGAAGTAAGTGGTCGGTCGATGTGAATAGGGTAATCGGGCAAAGTTACCTTCAGGAGCTTAGGTTAACAAACGTTTGAAGCACATGTGTTTTCACGGAGAAGGAAAGAACAGTCCAGCTTTTGGGTACTCAGTAATGGTTGTTAGGGTCGATCACGATCATGATAATGATGGTGGGAAAAAATATCACGGTGCCAAGCCTCAGAAGAAGCATTAAGTTCCATCTGTAAATACCAAACTTAAATGAGGGCAACATTTTTCCAGTTTACAAAATCTTTCACTTACTCACCAGGAAACATGACAAAATAGAGAAAACTGCTGTTTCCAGGGGCCTCTTACAATTCTTTCTGGCTTAGACATTTGTGTCTCTATAAGAATGAAAAACTAGTGCAATGAAAAACAAAGGGCGTGCCAAAGCCATGGGTAACTGAAACACCTGCAACCCAGATTAATTGCAATACTCAGCCCCACAGGACTGGTCCTATGATTGCTAATGTCAGTACATGTCAGCAAAACTCATCCCGGGAACAGCTGATTTACATTATTGCCCTAGTTCGAGACAGAACATCTGAAAACAGGTTTGTACTTTAGTCCATCAACTCTACAGAAGGACTGGGAGTAAAAGAGCCTTGAAAGAATATGTGGATCAATAGAAAGAGAATTGTTTTGCTGGGAGAAAAACTCAACAATATAGGGAAAGGATGCACGGTATGGCTCAGAGGTGGGACTCAGGGTCCTGGGGGAGAGTGCTTCTTTGTTCTATCTCACATCGATCACATAATTTTATAGAAGGGGATCCTTAGATATAATCTGGTTCAATCTCTCATCTTACAAATGAGGAATGTGTGGATGTCTGTTCAAATCCTGGCTGGGCAAAGTGCAGTGTTGGGTAATACTAAGGATGCAAGTGGATACAAAGATGAATGGGGCACGGACTTTATCTTTTGAGAGTTCACAGTCTAGGAATGGAACTAAGATATACATAAATATTACAAAGTAGGACATCTGCACTTGCACTGGAGCATCTAAGGTTTAGATTCAGGGCTATGAGCATTTAGGGGAAGAAAACCTTCCTTCCTGGTGGGAGAGAGGGTTAGTGAGACATCCTTGCAGGAAATAAGTATCAAACCTGCATCAGGGCTGGGCACTGCTGGAGACACAGTGGTAACCAAGAGAGACAAACCATGTCCTCGTGAATAATATAGTGTTTGGGGAGTGGAGATTTTTTAACACAGAGATGCAGAAAGGAGAGTGATTAGTTGATCTGTTGAGGTGCCTTCTCCTGTTGCACTAAAACAGAAAGGGGAGGTAAACACAGGGACTCCATGCGGGAACAGACGTGAAACCTACACACTGAGTCCGCTCCTTATACTATAATCTATAGCATATGATGCTGGTATTCGGGAACTCTGAGTCTGAACACATACTTGGGGAGTGTAGAGAGGTAAGTTGTCAGATTCTCTTCCCAAAGAGTGGAATAAAAGTGCCAGGTGATTCTCCTCTATTTTGGGAAAATAACTTCCCCGTGGTCTCTGACCCCTGGGAGACGTTCCCCAATTACAGGGATTTCCTCTTGTGTTTCTCCTAACAGAGATTTCACAGGATCTGGATGTGCTGGGTTTGTCCTTGCTGGTCCAGCCCACTAGGGAAACAGACCCGTTCAGGAGGGGGAACAAAGTAATTGTCAAGTGAATATTTTTCTGCTGATTATTGGAGTCAGTGGAGTGGAAACAAGTCCTGAGGGTGTTTTAGTGTTTTGGCTTTTCTGGAGTGCTGGAAGGAGATGTAAAAACCTTGGCAGTAGCATTCCAACCTATAGATAACAGGATTTCTCTACTTTACATTTTTATGTGATCTTATAATACTCTGTTATTATTAGTTATGTAATGTGCTACATTAGTCATGCTTTGTGAAAAATAGTAGATTATTCTGATATAATACATTATTTAAAAGGCCCAGATCTTGTATTCATTTTTATAAACATATAATTCTCTACCTAAAGAATTATTACTGGATATAACTCTGTTTTCATAGCCTACTTCCCCCCTGCTCTGCAAAGGTTTTCTAAAGAACCCAGTAGTAACTGGGTCATGATTCTTCAAACTTTCCAGTGGGGAAAAAAAATGATACGGTGCAAATTTTTCCCAACTGAGGCATAGTTAAGGCAAGATGCTTCATTAAGTTACCAACATACCAAGGAAAGGTGCCATGACCAGACAGTACCTACCTCATAAGGTTGTCGCAAAGATTAAATGAGATATTAAATACAGAGCTCTTAGCATAATGCCTGGCACACAGAAAGCATTAATAATTCTTCTATCATCCTCTAAGAAGACTAATCTCTGATCTTCAGATGGCCAGCCTGCTCTCACTGGACACCAAGAGAGTTCCACGTAAACTCTCCTCACTCCAAGCGCCTCCAAGATGTCATGTAACGTGAGCTGAAGAGTATCTATACATGGCATTCATTCAAAATCACACAGCATGCTTTCCTCCGTGAGTTTGGAATTCATCTTGGGAGATGTATCAGGCATGTGAAAGGGAAACATCTCCTAAATGAGCTGGAGAAAGCAACGAAACAGAAAGAAACGAGGCCAAGCACTGACTTAAAACATGTCAGGATTTGGTCTATTTTTTTCCATCAACATGTGCTGTTCTCATTAATGGGAGTTTCTCACACACTCAGTAAGGGAACAGGCAAAAGTGTATTTTGTTATAGCCTGAAGGCTCACCCAAACATTGAAAGAATTTGGGGAGCCATAAATTTCCTCCAGACTATAATCATCTTTGTGAGATCAAGTGCTCATGACCGAAAACATCTCTGATCTGTGAAATATGATCAAGGCTCTTTAAAATATTTTTTCCCAATAAGTAGGTAAGTTCATGATATGTACTTTGTCATGAGATTTGAAAACATCCTTCCAGCTATCTGTCAAAACTACTTCCATTTTCTTGTTGGTCAAATCATTAGCCTAGATAACAGATGAAAGGTAGGCTATGGCCCTTGGGCCAAATCCCACCCACTTCCTGTTTTTGTAAATAAAGTTTTATTGGTTCACACTCAACCTTAGTCATTTACATATTACCTGTGGCTACTTTCATGCTAGGATGGCAGACCTAAGTAGCTGCAACAGAGACTGTGTGGGCAGCAAAAACTGACCTATGTACTATCTGGCCCTTTATAGAAGTTTGCCAGCCCCTGATCTAGATCACTGTCTTGGGTAGAAAGAATTCTGGTTGAATAACAGTCATGTATCAGATTCCCAGAGAATTTAAAAATTTCCCATGTTATCAAATCCAGACACTTTGCTGACTGGAACAGAAAGGAGGAAGTGAACAGAGAATTACTAAACTGGGAGTTAGAAGTCATTCATTCATTCATCCATTTATTCATTCCACATAAGACACCACCACCATTCCTGTGGTAAATACTGGCATTAGAGTATGAACAATCGGGCCTCATAGAGTATAAAGTCAATGAGGGAGACAAACAGTGACCACGTCATTCATTCATCCTTCATTCATTCATTCTCTGTAATGTGCCAGGAAATATTTTAGGCACCAGTTAACCATACCAGTTAACCACACCAATTATACATTCTAATGGTGAAGAGAAATAATAAGCACATATGAAAATAGCAGGTACTGATAAGTGCTATAATGAGAATATTAGTTCAACCATATGAAACTGAAATTTTTATAGGTCTACAGTAGTTGAATATTGACAATTTTATATGATTCAACCTATCAGTGAGAAATGCTGAAGAGTGATTTTTGGATGGCCTTAAATTAAGGGATCTGGGAGGGAGAGATAAATTAGGAGGTTGGGATTAACATATACACACTACTGTATATTAAATAGATAAACAATAGATAAACTATATAGCACAAGGAACTATACTCAATATCTTGTAAAAACCTACAATGGAGAAGAATCTGAAAAAGAATATATATGTATAACTGAATCACTTCTGTACCCTTGAAACACTAATTGTAAATTAAATATACATCAACAAAAAAAAATTTTTTTAATAAATTGAAGGATCAAGGAAGGCTTCACTGAGGAGGTGACATCTGAGCTAAGACTTGAATGACAGCAGCATCTTGCCCTGCAAACATCAAG
Organism: Tursiops truncatus; assembly: GCF_011762595.2. Lineage (NCBI taxonomy): Eukaryota > Metazoa > Chordata > Mammalia > Artiodactyla > Delphinidae > Tursiops > Tursiops truncatus. The sequence goes on along the minus strand of NC_047035.1, from coordinate 155,383,608 downwards.
GGAGATTTCCAGGCAGGGAGAGGGAGAGCCCCTTGCAAATACTCTATGGCCAAAGTAAGCTTGGATCGTTTGAGGAAGAGAAAGAAGACCAGAGGGTCTGAAGCAATGTGGGCTCTGGGGAAAGAGGGAGGAAATAAGGTTGAAGAGGTAGTCAAGGGCAAGGTCAGATGGGGTCTTGTGGGTTAGGATAAGGATCTTGGCTTATACTTGAAGAGTAATGGGAGGGCTTTTAAAAAGGAACATCGCATGATCCAATTTATGGCTTTTAAGTGTTTTCATTCCTCTTCTGTGAGAAGTAGACTATGATAGCAAGAACTGAAGCAGGGAGATTGAGGAGGTAGGACGGAGTTCTGAGCAAAACAAGACTACACAGCAAGGAAAGGTGGAGAAAAGTGGGGAGGAAGGAGATGTTTAGGAGTTGAAATCATCAGGAGCTGTTGATAGTTTAGATGTAATTAGGAGGGAAAATGAGGGATGAGGGAGGATGCCAACTTTCCAATTTGAGTACCTGGCCGGATACCTACGTGGTGTGATTCATAAGCCTGTGAACACCAGAAAAGAAGCAGGTCTTAGGGGAGATAATAGGTACCATTTTCAACCTGTTGAACTTGAGTCATCTTTATGACTTGCTTTCCCTCAAGTGGTATCGATGAACATGAAATCTTATATGAATCAGACTGGCAGGTTTGTTTTATTCTTTTAATCATACATCTACTACCTTGTCATTTCCTTTTTCGTCTTCTATGTACTATTTTTTCTTGATTTAGCTGATTTTGATTCTCTTGAGTGAAGCTTTTGTGTTTGTGCTTTCCCAGTGGTCAAGAGGGGAGTCTTACAGTTGCAAAGTTGTTGGCATGTCTTTTGGTGGAAGTTGTTTCTTTTATGCCCCTTGAGGTAGACAGGAATTAAAACAGCCAACAGCAGGATTCCCAACCTGGATTTTTTTTCCATTTGACAAAGTGGACCTAGGAGGGAGTGATGCTAAATATACAGTGCCCGACAAATTAGGACCGGAACTTGTATCCCACCCTCAGATCATATCTTAAAACACTAAATTAGGGTGTAAGCAGATTCAAAAAATGTGCCTTGCAATCACTTTTCAAGAGCAGCAGATTTGGCAGAACTCCAGGCTGCATAACTGGAGCAAACATCTGAAAATATCCCAGGGTAGGCAGGTTTGAAAGCCTTTCCGTGTTATATACCAAGCATTCTGCTCACCTGTTATCAGACAAAGGCAGTAGCAGTATTATAATAGGATCTCCCACCTCTGGATTTGAAAAGCATTTTACTGACGTAAATCATATCACGTACAACCCTGTATGCCATCAGTATACACATCTTCAGTCTCCTGCTAGATTATCCCACTTAGAAGGTCATGTTATATCTTTCCTTCTCCCACATACACAGGCTCACCTCAGAGATATTACGGCTTTGATTCCAGACCGCTGCAATAAAGTGAAAATCGCAATAGAGTCACATTTTTTGGTTTCCCAGTGCATATAAGTTATGTTTACACTATACTGTCGTCTATTAAGTGTGCAATAGCATTATGTCTTAAAAAAAAAAATGTACAGGGACTTCCCTGGTGGCACAGTGGTTAAGAATCCGCCTGCCAATTCAGGGGACACAGGTTCGATCCCTGGTCCGGAAGGATCCCACATGCCGTGGAGCAACTGGCCCCGTGCGCCACAACTAATGAGCCTGCGCTCTAGAGCCTGCAAGCCACAGCTGCTGGGCCTGCGTGCCACAACTACTGAAGCCCGTGTGCCTGGAGCCTGTGCTCTGCAACGGGAGAGACCACCATGATGGGAGAGGCCACTGTGATGAGAGGTCCGCGCACCGCAACAAAGAGTAGCTCCCGGCTCGCCGCAGCTAGAGAAAGCCGCGCACAGCAACTAAGACCAAACACAGCCAAAAATAAAAAAAATAAATTTATAAAAAAAAATACAAGGTACATACCTAATTAAAAATATTTTATTGCTACTAGTGGGAAGCAGCCACATAGCACAAGGAGATCAGCTCGGTGCTCTGTGACCACCTAGAGGGGTGGGATAGGGAGAGTGGGAGGGGGAGCCAAGGGGGAAGAGATATGGAGACATATGTATATGTATAGCTGATTCACTTTGTTATAAGGCAGAAACACACCATTGTAAAGCAATTATACTCCAATGAAGATGTTAAAAATATATATATATTTAATTGCTTAAAAATGCTAACCATTGGGCTTCCCTGGTGGCGCAGTGGTTAAGAGTCCACCTGCCGATGCAGGGGACACGGGTTCGTGCCCCGGTCCGGGAAGATCCCACATGCTGCGGAGTGGCTGGGCCCATGAGCCATGGCCGCTGAGCCTGTGCGTCCAGAGCCTGTGCTCCGCAACAGGAGAGGCCACAACAGTGAGAGGTCCGCGTACCGCAAAAAAAAAAAAAAAAAAAAAAAAAAAAATGCTAACCATCATCTGAGCCTTCAGCCAGTCATCATCTTTATGCAATGGTAGCATCAAAGATCACTGACCACAGATCACCAGAATAAGTATAATAATGATGAAAAAATTAAGATATTCTAAGAATTACCAAAATGGGACACAGAGACACGAAGTGAGCAAATGCTGTTGGAAAAATGGCACCAAAAGGCTTGCTCAACACGGGGTTGCCCCAAACCTTCAGTCTGTTTAAGAAAAAAAAAAAAGGCAATATCTTCCAAGCACAATAAAGCAAAGCATTAAAACAAGGTGTGTCTGTAACGGACAGAGCGTTAGTGTTGGTGAGTGAATGGTTCCATGAATCAGAATTAGCCAAGCTGATGCCCGAATATAAACAATTAAGGAATTTAAAATGCGACACCTAAACACTACACACCTCATAAGTGCTTATCGCAGGAAAGAATTACACACAGTTAAAATGATGATGGAATAACACTTGCCAAGAAGAGGTGTGGACCGAACGAACTTAGTGTACCCAGAGGTCAATGGGAAGATGTTCTCTTTTCCCAGGTCTTCCCAGTCCAAGTTTGTGAAGCTTTATTTACTCCAGACATAAAATAACCTTCACTTATGTTAGAGACACATTTAGGGGAAAGGCAACATTACCACTGGCTTCTAAGTGTGTTAAGACTAGGGGTCATTATCTGAAAAGGCCTTTGAAGGGCAACATTTTTAAAGATTTGTCATCTTACACATGTTCTTAGAGCTGGGGCCCACCTTATCCACTTGTGCAATAATAAGTTAATCACCCAAAACAATTTTTTAAAAAGCACGCTTAAGAAATATTTCAATTTTAGAAATAGGTTAGTAATCCAGTTAAAGAATGAAATTTATTATAATAGCTGCATCATAAGGACATGTACAGAAGTACTTTAGCATCTCTCAATTAAAAATAAAATTTAAACCTACAAATAGAAGAAAGTATCACTGACAGGCCCATAAAACATTCGTGCCTTTTCATCTAGAAATCCTGGGAATTATTTAATGAGAGCAGGAAGGTATAGCTCTCTGAGTCATCGTTCATATAAATCAAGGACTGGAAACAATCTAAATTTTCAACCAACAGGGTAATTTAGTAAAACAATGTACATCAACATCATGATGCTGTTTTAGTCATTAAAATTATGGTTATGAAGGGGAGGCAGAAACATGGAAATGTGTTTGATATTTAACTGGAAAAAGAGATTATAAAATGACACATACTATACGACATGTACACACATGAGGTTCTAGAAAGCAAGATGCAAGAATTTTTAAAAAGAAAATAAGATGGATAGTGGCCAATTTTTCTTTTATTTGCTCTTTTGTATCATGTGGTTGCTTTTAAAAATAATCAAATTAGTTCACTGCAGCACTATTTTCAATAGCCAAGACATGGAAACAACCTAAATGCCCATCAACAGATAAATGGATAAAAAAGATAAAGTACATATACACAATGAAATACTACTCAGCCCTAAAAAGGAATAAAATAATGCCATTTGCAGCAACATGGATGGGCCTAGAGATTATCTTACTGTGAAGTCAGAAAGAGAAAGACAAATACCATATGATATCACTTATATGTGGAATCTAAAATATGACACAAATGAACTGATCTACAAAACAGAAACAGACTCACAGACATAGAGAATAGACTTGTGGTTGCCGAGGGGGAGTGGGAGAGGGAGGGATTGGGAGTTTGGGATTAGTAGATGCAAACTACTATATATAGGTTGGATAAACTACAAGGTCCTATTGTCTAGCACAGGGAACTATATTCAGTATCTGTGTTAAACCATAATGGAAAAGAATATGAAAAAGAATGTGAATATATATGTATATATAGGTATGTATAACTGAATCACTTTGCTGTACCACAGAAATTAACACATTGTAAATCAACTATATTTCAATAAAATAAATTTAAAAAATACAATTTGAAAAAAAAACTAAGGCAGAGCTCAGGGAAATAAGTAATAGCCAATTAATACAAGATGTCAGGAAAACGAGGTGACGTTCTGGGTCTTGGTTTAGTTCCAATGGAATCATGTTTGGGAGTAGGTATTCGGGACAACATGCCATTGTGTTAAACCACTTTTCATAAAAACTCCTCCATTTAACATTTTTGTATTTTAAAAATTGCCCAAAGTGCTTTTGGCTGGGAAATACCCTTCAGTGTTAACTTAAACCTAGGAAGGCATTGTGAACTGGGAAGGAGTCAGCTTAGACCCAAGTGGAGGAAATGCATGAACTTTCGCCACTGTGAGGTCCTTGGGTTCTCATTTTTCTGGGTCTCTGAATCATGAAGAGGTCTGAGTTCACCTTTTCAGGAGCATTCAGAGAACGACCTTGTTTCAGAAACTCTACTCTACTCATTCCATTCCGAGGTCAGCTGAGTTTTTATACGACCGGCTTTTCCAAATTAGGCCTGGGGGTGGGGAGGAGAGGTCACAGGAGGAAACGGCATTTCCACAGACCCTCTTAAAAGAGGGGAAGGAATAGTCTTCTGGAAAGTTCGCTCTTTTATCTGAAGTCCCAGAAAGTTTCCCACATCCCCTCTGACGGATTCAGCGCCCCATGGAACGCAATAATAAGTATAACTGGCTCCCTGAGTCAGCCAATGTCAGGAATCATTCCAGTAAGACAAACTCTCATTAAAATGCACCGCCTCCCCCTGAGGGAGTGAAACTGAGGACTTCTCCCGCCCCTCTTTCCACATCCGCTGGAAGTTGTTTCCGCGTCACCACGGAGCATCCCGCTAAGCAGACCCGGCGGTCCCTGCCACCCACCCCTGGCACTGCACGCAGCATCCCACGCGCCGTAATCGGGGTGCGGGCGGGGGAAGCACTTGGCCGTGAACGGTAACAGCGACGAGAGAGAAAGAAAAGCACAGGCCTACCTTAAAACTTTCCAGTCTTTGAGTGGATCCAAGTCAGAGATTAAGGAGACCATTGTCTAAAGGGCGGCCGAAGGCAGATCCAGTCCCGAGAGGAGGGGGCGCGGGGAGGGGATGCGGGGGAAGGAAGCGGCCGCCGGCTGCTCGGCTCAGGCCCGGAGCGACCGGGCGCCTGCACGCGCGCGGCTCTTCCTCCTTCTAGGATTGATAAGCACTTGTCCTGGCTTTTCTCCACGCCCACGGCCTAATCAATCTTGCGCTAGATTACTCCCCAGCCCCGGCTCATTTCTCCACACCACCTTTTAAAGCCCTTGTAATCTGCGCCAACTGATCACATTTGACCTTTTTGTAGCCCACTTTATTCCAAGCACAGCTCTCAGTTAAATCTCTCTTTATTAACACCGTCCTCCTTGGCTTGCTTTTGGAACAAACAGATCAAGCCTGAAGCTTCCAGACTTTAACAGCAATCATTTACAGATTACTGCAAGCTGCAGCTCTCTCCTCCTCTGGGGCATCCTCGTGAGATTTTGCTTTCATATTCCTGTCAGAAGACCGGTTAGGTTTCTTTTTTCCCTTTTTTTTTTTTTTTTTGGTGGCTTGGGTCTGGGACACCAGCGTCGGGCTTACAGCTTCCCTCAGAGGCTGTAACTACATGACTGTTAGGATTTGTTTTTTAGAAATCATGTGGAACCGGCCTGCTAACAAGCTAGAATTTACTGTGTGCTTTCTGGCAGGGAATTTGTTACACTGCTTTTTTTCCCCCCCTTTCTTTCTTTCTCGTGTTTTAAAAGAACGCGAAGAGGGGGGGAAATGTAGAATCTCTCCAGGCATTAAGAGAAAAGGGCGTGGGCTTTTCTCCCTCAACTTGTATATCTTTTGTCCTTTATTTAAAACTGAACATCCTTTCAACAATCGTCTGAAACCGTGCACGGCAGATATTGAAAACAATATCCAGGGCAGAATTGTTTTCCTCTAGACTGGTCTGTGTGCTGATGTAGGTTTTTTGTGACTGTACGGGTTTATTTTTGTAAGCACTGCCTCATAGCATATGCTTTCCTGCTTTCCGAGGTTCTAGGTAAGACTCCACTACTGAGGCCCCTCCCCACCCTGTCCTCCCAGGATCCTGGCATTAGAAGACCTTGAAATCACCTGGCCTAGGGGTCTCCATGACCTCCCAGGTCATTCAGATTTTCCTGACACCTGCATGCCACATGAGCTTTACATGACAGGACCTTTACTCGATAGGACTTTTACTCGCTTTATACCCAATTCCTCTTTTTCCTACACTTACTTTAGAAGGTAATTTTAAGACCATCACCATAAATGGAAGATCAGCCTCCCTGGCCTAACAAAACATGATTGTTGTGCCTGGACACATGGCTGTTTCTAGATCTTTTTGTCTCGTTTGAAAAGAGAGTAGAGAGTGAGTGTTAGGGGATGTTAAGGACACACCGGCACCAACCAAGACATTCCCCACAAGCCGAGTCCAGATTTAAAGAGAACACAGTGCCATTCAATGTTCTGCAGTGACCTTACTACCTAAAATGGTCAGCCAGGAGGATGGGTTCCAATTTCTTGCCTTTAGGCTGAGCCTACCAAGAAAAAGAATCTCTTCTTTCCTGAGAGTCTCCAGAGGGAAAGATGTGGTGACAGCTGTTGGAAGCATGCTGCTTTTACTGTCAGGAAGTTCTTCCAGTCAACTCGAAATGCCCCTCACAGCATTTTAAATCCTTTCCCTGTTACCCTTTTCTTGAAGGACCCCCTTCTATCTGAAAATACGCAGCAAACCCTCAGCTGTCTTTTTTACAGGCATACATACTTTCCCTAATGGCTGTAAATGACTCCGCAGAAGTACAACTCTCCTTATGCTAAACAAAGAGAAGAATTTCATACCTTTTACAAAAGACATTGCCTCTCTGAGGCTTCATGCTCCTTCCTGGGCTGTCTTTGCTGTCCCACTGTGGATCCTGGGCCACAGTATAATAATGTGTAAACATTTACATGACACTTGTAATCCCCAAGTACTTCACCAAATGTGGGTGATAATAATAGCATTTGTGGGACGTGTACCTGCAAAGGGTTCCAAATGCTTAGATAATTAATAAGCTGTTTCTCCCTTTAGAAAGTTAGCAGGAAAAAACAAAAGATGATAATGAAATAGTTTCTGTGACCACAATGACATCATTTTTATATATTAACCCACCGCTCTGCTGCTGAGATTCAGATCTGGAGAAGAAGGGGGAATGGATCCTTAACCCTTGGAGTTCAGGGTTAATGGGTGAAAGGGGGGAGGGACTTGGCTTTTGGCCAAAGGACGAAAGCAAGCTCCTCAATTATTAAATCATGTTTTAAAGCAGTAGTCCTTCCAAAAACTTTTTAAAGGCAGTAGAAACTTTCCTTTGGATGAAACCTTGTCCAAGTGCAGAAACAGATACTAGTGAAAGTTTATTACTGGGACTAATTTCTTTAGGCGTTAGCTTGTTCAGCCCTTGTGACTAAGTTGTTTACAAAGTAAGTTACCAGAAGCACCACTGTTTTGTTAATGCAGGTGAGGACATTTGGGCATGCAAAGTTGGGTTCACAGGGCTAGTCCTCAGCAGGGGGAGGTGTGGTACCCAGAAGCCACGCCCACTGGACCCCACGTGATCAACCACACAGGGCACTCCTTTCCTCCAGCAGAGAGGAATACACAAGTAGGGTGCATCTGTATTGGGGTGGGACTAGGGTTGGGATCAGGTTAGGGGTGGATAAGACTGTTTGCATGAGGCTCCTGCTTCCTCTTCTAAGGCACCCCTAGGAAACCCTAGCGTTCAGGAGGACACGCTTTGAAATACACTTCCTGAAAGTATTTGGTGATAGATAATCTTTGAAAGGCTGTGTTGAGTCCAATACAGGCTGAAGATTTTGCTCTTATCTTTCTTAATTGTGAGGAACAAGTGTTTCCTTACATACACTGGAGATTAATTCCATGCTGTATATAGTGCAAATGTTCTTTTCCTCTCTCCCCTAAGCATTCTGTTCCTGATTCTGAACAGCTTCACATCAAATGGATCCATTGCCTACTAAGAAAAAGGCCATCAGAAAAATTCATTCACCTTCAGCTATGAGGGAGACCAGTAAAAACGAACAAACAAGATACTGTCCTGTTCAAAACTTGGGCAACTATTCATCTTTAGCTCAGGAAAAGCAGCAATACACTTTCTATATGTAAAACTCAAAGGTTAAATTTAGTATTGAGAAGCTTTGCCCCCAAATATAATTTTCCTCCATGTCACTGTATGAATTACAAGATTTAATTTTGGGTTCTTTTCCTCATATTTTGATAAACTGATGCCTTTAAAAAATGAAATTATTATTGCTTATAATGACTCTTCAATGGTTGGCTCTTCTGAATGGTCCCTGTGTGTTAAAACAGAATGTCGTCCATATAAAGCAACATTCTTAAATGGTCCCACTATTACCAGGGACAAGAGTCGTAGTTTTCCTTTTCATATAACTAAAATTTCTGCAATATCCTTCCCTCTTCCCAGATACAGAAACTAAAACCAAAATCCAAATCCAAACAAAAAGCAACCCCCCCTTTGGACCTCTTCCATCCAAACAAATAAAACCTCCAGCCCCAAACCTTATGAGACTGTGGTTTCCACGAGTATGGTAATTAGAGTCACCTGCGAAGAAACTGCACCACAGAATCCCAGTGAACAGACAAGAGCAGGAGACAAAGAATCTGCATTTCACACCAGACCTAGGCAGGAAATGCTGACAGTCAGCAAGTGTAAAATTTACCCCAGTCATATAGCATCCCAGGTGACTTTTCATGGGTTGAGGGACATGACCTTGAAGCCAAAGATGAAGATCTTATGTTATAGAGAAACAAGAAGCACCTGGGTGTGAAGTAGCCAAAGAATGAAAACAAGCATTCTCCATCAGTCAGAAGTTAGACCAACTGCTGAACAGAGCTTCAGAAAGACACATATGATGTCTCAGGAAATTCATCTCCCAAGAAAATGTCTAACTTCCTGATAGTCAGGAATTAAAAAAAAAACAAAAAAACAAACAAACAGAAATAACACAACCTTGCTAAGGAAAAAAATAACATTTTATGTCCTTTTTTCATTCTATGTTTGTCTCTAGTTTCTGATTCCTAGGAATCCAATTATCCTGTTTTTTTTATTTTTTATTTTAGAAAATCTTGTTTCAAGCTTACTCAGTCCTAATTCTGTTACTTCCTGATAAAGATTCTTTCCCCTTCTGCTTGTTCCAGATTTTTCTTTTTCTTATTTGCCAGCTCTTTCCTTCTCAAGCAGGTAAGGTCTCTCTCTCCCTTTTTTTTTTTTTTTTCTAACATCTTTATTGGAGTATAATTGCTTTACAAAGGTGGGTTAGTTTCTGCTTTATAACAAAGTGAATCAGCTATACATATATCCCCATATCTCTTCCCTCTTGCATCTCCCTCCCTCCCTCCCACCCTCCCTATCCCACCCTTCTAGGTGGTCACAAAGCACCGAGCTGATCTCCCTGTGCTATGAGGCTGCTTCCCACTAGCTATCGATTTTACGTTTAGTAGTGTATATATGTGCACACCACTCTCTCACTTTGTCCCAGCTTACCGTTCCCCCTCCCCATGTCCTCAAGTCCATTCTCTAGTAGGTCTGCACCTTTATTCCCGTCCTGCCCCTAGGTTCTTCAGAACCATTTTTTTGGTGTTTATTTTTAGATTCCATATATATGTGTTAGCATACGGTATTTGTTTTTCACTTTCTGACTTACTTCACTCTATGACAGACTCTAGGTCCATCCACCTCACTACAAATAATGCAATTTCATTTCTTTTTATGGCTAAGTAATATTCCATTGTATATACGTGCCACATCTTCTTTATCCATTCATTTGTCGATGAACACTTAGTTTGCTTCCATGTCCTGGCTATTGTAAATAGAGCTGCAATGAACACTGTGGTACATGACTCTTTTTGAATTATGGTTTTCTCAGGGTATATGCCCAGGAGTGGGATTGCTGGGTCCTATGGTAGTTCTATTTTTAGTTTTTTAAGGAACCTCCATACTGTTCTCCATAGTGGCTGTATCAATTTAAATTCCCACCAACAGTGCAAGAGGGTTCCCTTTTCTCCACACCCTCTCCAGTATTTATTGTTTGTAGATTTTTTGATGATGGCCATTCTGACTGGTGTGAGATGATAATCTCATTGTAGTATTGATTTGCATTTCTCTAATGATTAGTGATGCTGAGCACCCTTTCATGTGTTTGTTGGCAACCTGTATATCTTCTTTGGAGAAATGTCTGTTTAGATTTTCTGCCCATTTTTGGATTGGGTTGTTTGTTTTTTTGTTATTGAGCTGCATGAGCTGCTTGTAAATTTTGGAGATTAATCCTTTGTCAGTTGTTTCATTTGCAAATATTTTCTCCCATTCTGAGGGTTGTCTTGTTCTTGTTTATGGTTTCCTTTGCTGTGCAAAAGCTTTGAAGTTTCATTAGGTCCCATTTGTTTATTTTTGTTTTTATTTCCATTTCTCTAGGAGGTGGGTCAAAAAGGATCTTGCTGTGATTTATATCATAGAGTGTTCTGCCTATGTTTTCTTCTAAGAGTTTTATAGTGTCAGGCCTTACATTTAGGTCTTTAATCCATTTTGAGTTTATTTTTGTGTATGGTGTTAGGGAGTGTTCTAACTTCATTCTTTTACATGTACCTGTCCAGTTTTCCCAGCACCACTTATTGAAGAGGCTGTCTTTTCTCCATTGTATATTCTTGCCTCCTTTATCAAAAATAAGCTGACCATATGTGCGTGGGTTTATCTCTTGGCTTTCTATCCTGTTCCATTGATCTATCTTTCTGTTTTTGTGCCAGTACCATACTGTCTTGATTACTGTAGCTTTGTAGTATAGTCTGAAGTCAGGGAGCCTGATTCCTCCAGCTCCGTTTTTCGTTCTCAAGATTGCTTTGGCTATTCGGGGTCTTTTGTGTTTCCAAACAAATTGTGAAATTTTTTGTTCTAGTTCTGTGAAAAATGCCAGTGGTAGTTTGATAGGGATTGCATTGAATCTGTAGATTGCTTTGGGTAGTAGAGTCATTTTCACAATGTTGATTCTTCCAATCCAGGAACATGGTATATCTCTCCATCTATTTGTATCATCTTTAATTTCTTTCATCAGTGTCTTATAACTTTCTGCAAACAGGTCTTTTGTCTCCTTAGGTAGGTTTATTCCTAGATATTTTATTCTTTTTGTTGCAATGGTAAATGGGAGTGTTTTCTTGATTTCACTTTCAGATTTTTCATCATTAGTGTATAGGAATGCCAGAGATTTCTGTGCATTAATTTTGTATACTGCAACTTTACCAAATTCATTGATTAGCTCTAGTAGCTTTCTGTTAGCATCTTTAGGATTCTCTATGTATAGTATCATGTCATCTGCAAACAGTGACAGCTTTACTTCTTCTTTTCCGATTTGGATTCCTTTTATTTCCTTTTCTTCTCTGATTGCTGTGGCTAAAACTTCCAAAACTATGTTGAATAAGAGTGGTGAGAGTGGGCAACCTTGTCTTGTTCCTGATCTTAGTGGAAATGCTTTCAGTTTTTCACCATTGAGGATGATGTGGGCTATGGGATTGTCATATGTGGCCTTTATTATGTTGAGAAAAGTTCCCTCTGTGCCTACTTTCTGTAGGGTTTTTATCATAAATAGGTATTGAATTTTGTCAAAAGCTTTTTCTGCATCTATTGAGATGATCAAGTGGTTTTTATTCTTCAGTTTGTTAATAGGGTGTATTACATTCATTTACTTGCATATATTGAAGAATCCTTGCATTTCTAGGATAAAATCCACTTGCTCGTGGTGTTTGATCCTTTTAATGTGCTGCTTGATTCTGTTTGCTAGTATTTTGTTGAGGATTTTTGCATCTATGTTCATCAGTGATATTGGCCTGTAGTTCTCCTTTGTGACATCTTTGTCTGGTTTTGGTATCAGGGTGATGGTGGCCTCGTAGAATGAGTTTGGGAGTGTTCCTCCCTCTGCTGTATTTCAGAAGAGTTTGAGAAGGATAGGTGTTAACTCTTCTCTAAATATTTGATAGAATTTGCCTGTGAAGCCATCTGTTCCTGGACTTTTGTTTGTTGGAAGATTTTTAATCACAGTTTCAATTTCAGTGCTTGTGATTGGTCAGTTTATATTTTTTATTTTTTCCTGGTTCAGTCTCAGAAGGTTGTGCTTTCCTAAGAATTTGTCCATTTCTTCCAGGTTGTCCATTTTATTGTCATATAGCTGTTTGTAGTAATTTCTCATGATCCTTTGTACTTCTTCAGTGTCAGTTGTTACTTCTCCTTTTTCATTTCTAATTCTATTGATTTGAGTCTTCTCCCTTTTTTTTCTTGATGAGTCTGGCTAGTGGTTTATCAATTTTGTTTATCTTCTCAAAGAACCAGCTTTGGGCTTCCCTTGTTGCGCAGCGGTTGACAGTCTGCCTGCCGATGCAGGGGACGCGGGTTCATGCCCCGGTCTGGGAAGATCCCACATGCCGTGGAGTGGCTGGGCCCGTGAGCCATGGCCACTGAGCCTGCACATCCAGAGCCTTTGCTCCACAACGGGAGAGACCACAACAGTGAGAGGCCTGTGTACCACAAAAAAAAAAAAAAAAAAAAAAAAGAACTAGCTTTTAGTTTTATTGATCTTAGCTATTGTTTTCTTCATTTCTTTTTCATTTATTTCTGAGCTGATCTTTATGATTTCTTTCCTTCTGCTAACTTTGGGGTTTTTTTGTTCTTCTTTCTCTGATTGCTTTAGGTGTACGGTTGGGTTATTTATTTGAGATGTTTCTTGTTTCTTGAGGTAGGATTGTATTGCTATAAACTTCCCTCTTAGAACTGCTTTTGCTGCATCCCATAGGTTTTGGGTCGTCGTGTTTTCATTGTCATTTGTTTCTAGGTATTTTTAATTTCCTCTTTGATTTCTTCAGTGATCTCTTGGTTATTAAGTAGTGTATTGTTTAGCCTCCGTGTGTTTGTTGTTTGTACAGATTTTTTTCCTGTAAGTGATATCTAGTCTCATAGTGTTGTGGTCGGAAAAAGTACTTAATACGATTTCAATTTTCTTAAATTTACCAAGGCTTGATTTGTGACCCAAGATAGGGTCTATCCTGGAGAATGTTCCATGAGCACTTGAGAAGAAAGTTTATTCTGTTGTTTTTGGATGGAATGTCCTATAAATATAAATTAAGTCCATCTTGTTTAATGTATCATTTAAAGCTTGTGTTTCCTTATTTATTTTCATTTTGGATGATCTGTCCATTGGTGAAAGTGGGGTGTTAAAGTCCCCTACTATGATTGTGTTACTGTCGATTTCCCCTTTTATAGCTGTTAGCATTTGCCTTATGTATTGAGGTGCTCCTATGTTGGGTGCATATATATTTATAATTTTTATATTTTCTTCTTGGATTTATCCCTTGATCATTATGTAGTGTCCTTCTTTGTCTCTCGTAATAGTCTTTATTTTAAAGTCTATTTTGTCTGATATGAGAATTGCTACTCCAGCTTTCTTTTGATTTCCATTTGCATGGAATATCTTTTTCCATCCCCTCACTTTCAGTCTGTATGTGTCCCTAGGTCTGAAGTGGGTCTCTTGTAGACAGCATATGTACGGATCTTGTTTTTGTATCCATTCAGCCAGTCTACGTCTTTTGGTGGGAGCATTTAATCCATTTACATTTAAGGTAATTATTGATATGTATGTTCCTATTACCATTTTCGTAATTGTTTTGGGTTTGTTATTGTAGGTCTGTTCCTTCTCTTGTGTTTCCTGCCTAGAGAAGATCCTTTAGCATTTTTTCTAAAGCTGGTTTGGTGGTGCTGAATTCTCTTAGCTTTTGCTCATCTGTAAAGTTTTTAATTTTCCCTGAAATCTGAATGAGATCTGAATGAGATACTTGGTGGGTAATCTTGGTTGTACGTTTTTCCCTTTCATCACTTTAAATATGTCCTGCCAGTCCCTTCTGGCTTGCAGAGTTTCTGCTGAAAGATCAGCTGTTAACCTTATGGGGATTCCCTTGTATGTTATTTGTTGTTTTTCCCTTGCTGCTTTTAATATTTTTTCTTTGTATTTAATTTTTGATAGTTTGATTAATATGTTTCTCCTTTGATTTATCCTGTATGGGACTCTCTGTGCTTCCTGGACTTGATTAACTATCTCCTTTCCCATATTAGGGAAGTTTTCAACTATAATCTCTTCAAATATTTTCTCAGTCCCTTTCTTTTTCTCTTCTTCTTCTGGGACCCCTATAATTCGGATGTTGGTGCTCTCTCTCCCTTTAGGAAACTGAAGTGACTGATTGGAAATACATTCTACTTCTGAAGAAGAAGCTTCCATGGTCTTGGTGATGTGCCAGAGTTTTCAAGTTGGCGGATGGAATGAACTCAGAGACTCTATCTCTTGTTCTTGACCCTGGAAACTGGATCCAGCTTTGCACTGTTTTCATAGCAATGATGATAGACAGGGGTCACCAGATAAATGCCGTACTCTTTGTTAAATTTGGATTTGAGACACAAGGATGAAATTTTTAGTATAAGTATGCCCCCTCCTAATACTGCATGGGACATACATATACTAAAAAAATTATTTGCTTTTAATCTGAGCTGACATTTTAAGTCCTGTGTCAGTTCATGACTTATTTAGCAAATAAGTCCTTTTTACTTGCTATATCTGGCAACCGTATGCTAGATTGAGTTTCTTTTTTAACATCTTTATTGGAGTATAATTGCTTTACAATGGTGTTAGTTTCTGCTTTATAACAAAGTGAATCAGGTATACACATACATATATCCCCATATCTTTTCCCTCTTGTGCCTCCCTCCCTCCCATCCTCCCTATCCCACCCCTCTAGGTGGTCACAAAGCACTGAGCTGATCTCCCTGTGCTATGCGGCTGCTTCCCACTAGCTATTGATTTGACTTTTAAATAAAAAGAGCAACATCACTGTGATGATTATTTTTCATTTATGGAGGTCTGTAAAGGCACCCTGATGTCATTGACTATGTCGGGGTTCAGAACAGGCCCCCCTAGGATGTGGATTATTTTGAGTTAAAGGCAATCAAGACCCCACAAGCTAAGGAGACACTACTGCCCATCCTTCAACTACCTAGAAGAATGTAAATTGGGGATTTTTCCTAGAAAAATAATTATTACCAGAGATACATTTTATCTAAGTGGCCTCATCTATATGGCAGGGCAAACATCTAATTACCAGACATGTGCTCTTCTTATCATCCTGTGAATGGCCCTCCTGTCCTTGGAGGCCCCAGGCCCCATCCCATTCCCTGGCTCAGGATGGCATATAAGCCTCATTTTACCTTTCTGTCTCTGACCCTCTCATGTACATGTAATTCCCATACATGCAGAATTAAATTCTATTTTCTCCTGTTAATCTATTTCACGTTAATTTAATTCTTGGACCAGCCAGAAAAACCTAGAAGAGTAGAGGAAAGTTTTCTTCCTCCCTGACAACCAGGCATCAAAATGCATTTACTGAAATGTTCTTAAAGCCATCTTTACTGTCTTATGTGTAATAAGTCAAACATAAAAAGCCCCATTTGAGGTTGCTTTCTCAACAAAGCAGTGATATGATGCGAGAATGCCTGTATCTTCCAATGTTGGAAATTAGAAAGTGCCAGGCACCCTTCTTGTCTCACGACTGGCAAGTTGACTGCATTTTTAAGTGTTGGTAACATTGATATGTTCAGAAGCACCAAAGCTGACATTTTGTAAAATTTGGGAGCATCTCTATATTATATTTATTTCATACAGAGTGACTTGGCAGATAACACAGTTGCTGTGTCCTCTTGTTTTTGCACCCAGCAAGCCTCAGCTCCTACTGTACAAAATGTGCACCTGAAACAGTTAACCATTAATCTTCAGTTACGTAAAATGTGTTTTGTACATATCCTTACATTAGCAAGGTCTACAGAGACCAACTTCCAAAGATGGTGGGGTTTTCTCTTTTTTTAAGAAATGAATGTAACTTTAATGGAATTTCAAGTGCTTTTGTGTTTAGCTCCCAACACCTGATACGATGAAAAGTCTATGAACAAAGATATGTGTTTTGGTGCCTCATCAATGATTGGAGAATTGCTATTATGGGACACTAAAAAAATTCTAAAGGGTCTCTGAAGAGAGAGCTACAAAACCTGCTAAGTAGAGGGAAAGACCAAATGTGTTATTCAGGGTCTACATATGTACTGAATATTTTCTAGTGGTGTAAAAGCCCTCTTAACAATTGGGAAGTAATGCTTTTTCTCATTTGGAGTCTTTCTTAGTCAGCTGAACAGGAGGGCAAAATGGATTAAAGCAGGGGGAGGGGAGGGCTGACTCTCTGCCAGGCATATTTTAAAAGTGAGAAAGGAAGAGAGGGGAGAAGACTCACACCCAGCCAGCAGCTTTTCATGCCATTCAAAGGCATCACAGGCCAAATTTGTCCATACAGTGGGAAAAAAAAATTCAAGCTTTAACTCCTGTACTGCCACAGAAGATGTGATTTTTAAAGCTGTGTAATGTTCTTCTTT
Source organism: Tursiops truncatus (assembly GCF_011762595.2). NCBI lineage: Eukaryota > Metazoa > Chordata > Mammalia > Artiodactyla > Delphinidae > Tursiops > Tursiops truncatus. Next base: position 155,366,687 of record NC_047035.1, on the reverse strand, counting down.
TAATTTCCAGTCTGCTCTGTTAGCACTCACGGCTCCCAGCAAGCGAGACAAAGGGATTCCCAGAAAAAAGATGTATTGTTCAGACAGTCCCTGTAGCTCAGGCCAGGAAATAAAACCTGCAACGTTGATCCTATTATCTATTTTTCGGTTTTGTTTTTTCTTTCAATGGCAATTTCAGATTACTCTGGTGTTTGTGTTCTTCAAGACAGGACTCCTCACTGCTTTTTAAGAGGGAAAACTGAGTTTTAGAGGAAAGTCAAACACAAGTGGCAAGTTTCCAGTCAATGAAACAATGTCAATTTCTGCTTATGAAGGACTGCCTAACCAGGAATTCTGCCTAGGGATCAGAGAAAAAGATAAGCTGCCCGGTATTATCCCAACTTAAAAACAGCAGACCTAAGTGGAATTAAGTGTGCAACAAATTTACTTGAAGACACAGGTCTAAATACTTAATAACTTGTTAATTTAATTCAAAGTAGTAACTACAAAAAATACTGATTGATAATTGATTGATTGTATAAAGTGTTTATTTGGCAATCAAATGATCCATTAGCATGCCAAAGCATTTTCCCATTTGTCTACTAGGTAAGGCTTTTCACCATGCTGAAGCACCATGTTTCTTTCTTTTTCTTTTTTAATTTCCAATATGTTGTAGACCAGTATTTTTGTAAAATACAATAAAATTGAACTACTAGAAAAAATAAAGCAAAATCATACAAAGTATAAACCCCAATTTTAAAAATTATTGGATTGATAGATATAAAATTACTCTGTAAAATTGCTATGCATATCCAAACTCTTACTCCTAATTGTTAAAAAACAAACAAGCCACAGACCTGCGTTGGTCTGCTTTTCACAGTCTGAGGAATACTGGTGAAAAGTATTCAACAACAATAAAAAACAAATTCTACAGACTTTCAAAGAATAGTTTTAGGACCTGTATTGAACCAAGCCATATATGATCTAAGGCAAATAGAAATTATGTCCATTTATACTGTTGATGAAAAGATACAAAATAAGCTATTCGGGGTTTCCCTGGTGGCACAGTGGTTAAGAATCCACCTGCCAATGCAGGGGATACAGGTTCGAGCCCTGGTCCAGGAAGATCCCACATGCCGCGGAGCAACTAAGCCCACGAGCCACAACTACTGAGCCTGCGTGCCACTACTGCTGGAGCCCACATGCCTAGAGCCCGTGCTCCACAACAAGAGAAGCCACTGCAACGACAAGCCTGTGCACCGCAACAAAGAGTAGCCCCTGCTCGCCACAACTAGAGAAAGCCCGCGCACAGCAACGAAGACCCAATACAGCCAAAAATTAATTAATTAATTAATAAAAAAAATAAGCTATTCTAGTAAAACATAAAAAATTAAAATCAGTTAACTTAGCCACCGGATGCCAAACATTCTTAGAGTCACCATTTAATGAGAAATTTAAAAAATCGTTTATAATTACACTCATGCTTTAAAAAGTGGGACCTGAGTTCATTGAAAATAATTCTTTGTTGACTGGCAAGTTTGGAAATTAGTCCTTGCCTGTGACACCTCTCTAATTGCTTCCTCTAGTTCCTATTTTATTCTACAATAGCCAAAGGAAAAACAAAACACCGCTGTCAATCTGCTACAATTTAAGATATCTCAATATATGAAAATCCAAATGTATTCCCCAAAAGATCATTTAGATTATAAAATATTTTGAAGGGTTCCTAATGTAGTTAATTTCCCCTAGTGTGCTTGAGCAGTGTTTTAAATCACTAAACAGTTGGCATAGCTATAAGTAGAAGAGCCTAGAAGTGAAAATGGAAAAGAATATTGATTTAATAAACCCATAGCACTTACTATGTCCCAGCCACTGTTCTAAAGGATGTACAAAAATTAAGTCACTCAATCCTCATAACAACCTATGAGGCAAACTCTATTTTTATCTTCGTTTTACAGATGAGGAAGCTAACGCTCAGAGAGGGTAAATGATGACTGTAGTGAGTAGCCCGCAGAGGCAAGATTTGAAACCAAGTGGTCTGGTTTTCCAGTCACCCTCTCATTCCAAACCTAAGGGGCATCTTCTAATGGACCATCAGAAAGAAGGGCAAAGCATTTTTCAAATCATAAATGTAATTCAACTGGACAATTAATGAGCATTGTGATTTAAATAAAACTTTCCCATGAACATATTTAATTTATAGATCAAGGCAGAAGGCGGAAACCATCATTTCATTCTTAGATCACTGAAGATTCACTGAATATCCGTTCACCTCCCTTTAGAAACCACTCCTTTCAGTGTCCTTTCTAAATAACTCTATAGTAATATAACTAATGACCACTCAGTTGCCTTTGTACTTTCCTTTGTAAACATCCACCCTGAATTGCTCCTTTATAGGAGAAGACAACACAGCTCTAACCCTCCTCCACGGATCATTTATACATACTCTACAAGAGCTTACAAGATCAAAAGTCTCTGAGTGTGTAGGCAACAAAAACAATACAAGCTTTTCCAGAGTCCAGAGGGGAATTACTGTTTGCCGTGTATAAATCAAAACCTACACGCATGTAAGTATTATTATGAAGGAGATATTCCCAAAGGGGAAAATGTAGGAAGGAAAGAAAACATATCTAGACAACAACGATAGAATGGCACAAACAATGGCGCAAAATTTAACAAAGGCATCACTGGAACAGAATTTGGCCCTCAGTATTATATTATTCCTTGAACAGAAAAACTAATAGATGATGGTGAAAACGTAACAGAGAGACTGGAATAATTACTGAACTAATGTCTTTTGAAAAAACTGTGGGACTTCTATGGAGGTAAAAATATTAGACCCTCAATTTGTATCATAAACCAAAATAAATACCAGACAGATTGAAGAACTAGATATAAAAAGTGAAACCATAGAAAATTAGAGGAAAATACAGGGGAGACAAATCTTTGTCTTGATAATTTCTCTGTTTTTAAGTAATTATGAAGGAAAATTTTTAAGTAAAAGCAGTTATAAAAAAATATGAAGAAAAGTTTTACATTTGAGTCCATAAAAATCCGTTTATCAAAAACATCATACATAACATTAGAATATGAAAGACAAATTAACACATTATTGACTGGGGGTTTCTGCAGAAACTAATGCCTGTGGCTGTAATATATCTCCAGTCAAAAATGTGTTAAGAAACATATATGCATTTATAACAGAGCAAAACTCTGTAGATACAATGATAGAAAAAAATGTGGGCAAATGCCCAAATAGAAAATGTACCAAAGAAGAATTTCAACTGAAAATATGCATATAAAATTTCTGAAAGAATCAAAGAAATGTAAGTTAAAATAAAATACAGTGCTTTACCCATCAAACGGGTAAATATCTTTAAATGACTACATGTAATGGCCAAATGAGGTACAATTAAAAGGGCCCACTTATATATAGCTATATGGCTGGTGAATGTTTAAATTGTTGTCTAGAAGGCAATTTGGAATTACGTGTCCAAAATTTTAAAAATATTCCTACTATTTGACTCAGAAATTTTACTTCTAAAAGTTTTTGTTTTTAAGATTTACATAGAAGGATATTCATTGCAGTACTATTTATATTAATAAACTATTAGAGGCAACCTAAATGTCCAGCAATTTAAGGGACATTAAAATATATATGCATACAATGTTATAACTATAAGATGGTATATTATGAAGCCATTAAAATCATGTTTTGGTGGAATAACTTTGAAAGACTTTCAATATAAAATAAGAGAAAAAGGCAGGGCATAACATGCTGTCTATCATGTATTATCAATATTTTGTTTTGCTACCAGGGATTGTAAACTTAATTGCCAAAAGTTCACAGAGGTATCACAGTGAGTAAAGCTAGCAAAGAAGACCCCTACGAAAATGCAACAATCTTTCTTTCTCCAGATTTTCCAAAAACATTCAGCCTACTTGGTCTAGCTTTTTCTTTTGCAATTATCTTTCCTTCCTCCATTGCCCATCTTTCTTTTTTCCCACTCTTATTGAAGACCAGACACAGAAAAATATATCTCTACTGTAAGGATGTGTAATTACTGGCGATGGAAATTCAGCATCACATTAAGGAAGAGCACTCAGAGTGGGGAGTGTGGCTAGCAAGAGAGAGGAGCCCTCTGAGGGCAGGAGTCCCACCCAATCTATTCTTGCCATGGCAGAGTGGAGCCCAAACGTCAGTTCTTGTACTTCATTTGACTTAAGATTATACACACACACAGTGTGTAAGTTTCATGTATGTTTCATAACACACTGTGAGGACCAGACAAAACACATTGAGAAGCTTCAGGTTTGTGACTACCAACAATCACACTTATGTACAGGAATGCAAAAGCTGGAAAGAAATACACAAAAATACAGTTATTAGCATAATTTCAATCATTTTATTTTCTTCATACCCTTTCTATTTTCTAAGTTCTCTCCATGTATTTTTGTTTTTTTATATAATCAGTAAACTATGACCTCCTCATATTATTTTATCCCTTTAGTAATCTTTTTAGGAGATATAGTTAAAAAAAACAAATGAAAGGTCCTATTTTGAAGTTTGTCTCTGATCTTGTATGTCTAAATATGTCCACCTATCTACACGGTTATAGATAATGCCCTTATTTATGAAATCATTATTTCTTTCCTTTCTTTTTTTTTTTAAATCATTATTTGTAAGCTGCTGGAAACTTCTTTCAAAAACAGGGGTCTAAAAATTTGTCTCATTTTTCACTCTCTTGCAGCTTACCCTAATCATTTTTGGCATAATTTCAACTGCGTTCTTCTTTTCTCCTTTAAATCATATCCATCCTTTTCAATTACAGTTAGGCAATGTTAAGCAATCTAGTGGTAGAGACCATTGATGGTCCAATTTTGGCAGTTCACTGGCCAAAGTGTCTTATTATTTCAAATATTGGGACAGTCCATAACTGTTTGGAAAGGCATGGCTTTTAAAACAGAAAAGAAAGCTCTAAGGTTTGTTAGCACTGCGGAGCCATCTCTTAGCACATGCTTCTCTGGGTAGTCACCTTACAAAAGAGGGTTAAAAAAAGCAAAAAGAATGCAGCACTAAGTACAGTACTCAATCTAGGAAAAAAAAATATAACAGGCTCAGCCAATTGAGGGTTATGATAAAATAACTGGCAACAACTACAAAGCCCTCTCTTTATACGGACAAAGAATGCTTTTCACAAAGCTCAAAACAAATTAATTACAGAATCACTGCCGCACACACACAGTAATCTTTATACACCTCCCTGTCTGGGTATCTTATGTTTAAAGGGTGAGGCTTCTTGGAAACAAGCTTGTTTGACCATTTGTCTTGTTTATAAAGCTTGAATTTTATGAAAATTGGGAAAACAGAAAGATCTGGATTTCATTTTTAACCAGCTATTGTTTTTTCTAATTCCTCTATTTTATTGGAAGCATGTTGTGTTTTGTAAAGTATTAAATAAAAAGAGAACATGAAAATTGTTCAAATTAGTATAGCATAAAAACAAGTGTATCCTAGCTATTAGGCTGACATTATTGGACCAGGGAATAGTGTAATAGTGTAATTCATTTTCAAAGAAAGGCTTGCTATAACCTTTAAAATGAGGATTTTTTTTTAAATGTGTGATATCAAACCTTAAGGGCTTTCTTCCCACTGAAGCATTAAAAAGTGAGAATTCTGACTTCTTGTTGACAGTGTTTAAATGAGTATGTCAGTTTATAATTACAAATGCAAGGGGGAACTTTTTATAACTGAATATTTAACACATGTTAAAGTTATAACACAATCCACATAATGTATTTCTTGCCCCGTTTTGTCCGTGCTTTCTCTCTACAAAATAGGTGTCACAAATCACTCACTTGAAAACTCGAAAATAGTTTTCTGAGATGACGAGTTTGCTATGAAAATGGGGGTAGATTACTCTACAGCCTTTCTTTTAACGTGTGTGTGTGTGTGTGTGTGTGTGTGTGTGTGTGTTTTAATAACATAATCCTTATAGGCAAATAAAGACCAAAAGTAGTAGAAAATATTTCCTGCAGGGGCAGAGGGTGTAGATGGGTTAAATTCACTATGTTTATGATTTCACTTTGCTTAATTGTAGAATGCTTCTTATTCCTGTAGCACCTTTCAAGTGAGCTGGCAGACTCCCTGATCAGTACGGAAATGTATTTCCCCAATCCTCTCCTTACTTCCCTGTGACCTCTTGAAAATAAGGTTAGGCCATTTGTTTTCTGCTAACTTGATTTCCATTCTTGAGTTGAACCACAGAGTGTAGAAAAGTTGTCATAGCAGACTGAAAAATGCAGAAATATTTCAAGGGTTTCTGCTCTGTAACTTCTTTTTAGAAGAAGCAACCCTTTATAGGGATCTTTTTTTTCCCTCCCAGATGAGTCACAAGGTGTGGCTGAAGACATCTCATCGTAAAGACCTAAGTTTTATATTGGCCAACTGTGTGCTTTTGTCATGTGATAGCTTAGGGTCCTTTATATTGCCCCTTCTAAACACCCAACATGACCAGAAATCCCTAAGTAGACAGTCTGAAGGGAATTTTTTTTAATTGAAGTATAGTTTATTTATAATGTTGTGTTAGTTTCAGGTGTACAGCAAAGTTATTCAGTTTTATGTATATATATAAATATATATATACACACACACATATACATGTGTATATATGTTTGTATATATATATACTTTTTCAGATTATTTTCCATTATAGGTTATTACAAGATATTGAATATAGTTCCCTGTGCTATACAGTAGATCCCTGTTCAAAGGACATTTTTATTCTTGATAACAACATGGTACAAACATTTTACATGCATTTATCTCTTTTAATGTTCACAGAAAACACTATGAAGTACGTAGTATTATTGATCTTGTTTTACAAATGAGGAAATAAACTCAAGCCCAAAGTAGCACGACCATTAAATGGTAGAACAGTGGTTTCAGCTCACTTATGGCGGACTTCAGAACCTACACTTTCCCAATGGTTCTCAAGCTTAGCTGGGAGCTTTCAAACCCCAGAAACATTGATCCAAAGGCAGCAAGTTTGAGATCATGACCTCCAGTTCTTATTTTGCTTGAGATACAACCCCTGCCAGAGACTGAAAAGATTCTCGCTTAGAACTTCAGCTGCAGGGCACTTCAAGTCTTCCGGAAATAATAACGTATTAGTTTCCTGGGGCTGCTGTAACAAAATACCACAAACAGAGTAGCTTAAACAACAGAAATTTATTGTCTCGCAGTTCTGGAGGCTGGAAGTCTGAGATCAAAGTGTCGGCGAGGTTGGTTTCTCCTGAGGACTGAGAGGGAACACCTGGTGTCCCCCCAGCTTCTGGTGGCCTCAGGCATTTCTTAGTTTGTAGGCGGCTGTCATCTCCCTGTGTCTTCATGTTGTCTTCTCTCTTTATGTCGTGTCTCTGTGTTTAAGTTTCCCTCTTTTATAAGAACACAGTCCTTTTGGATGAGGGTTCGCCCTAATGTCCTCCTCTTAACGTGATCACCTACAAAAACCCTCTTTCCACAGACATGGCGGGTTACCACTTCAATATCTTTTAGGGGACACAATTTAGCCCATAACATGTACTTTTTGCCAACTGAAAGAAGTTCTTACTAATCAGAAATTGTGAAAACCCCTCATAAAAGGAGATTTCTTAGTTTTTCTGAAAAAAGATAAGAACTGTACCTTAAACATGTGTAGGATATTAAAGTTGATAAAACATATCCAGAGACTCTCACTCACGATCCTCACAGTGGCCCTTCAGATTTACTAAATAAATTTAAAATCAGAGTGTTTAATGACACACTTTGGGGCCACACAACTTAGGGCGAGTCGTGGTTGGAGTTCTGTCATCCATCTCCACCCATGACTGCTGCTCTCTCCCCAAATAAATTAGGGGTCCGGCCCGATTCATCACAGATGATGAGGCGTGATGACTGGGAAACCTTAGATTTACTGAGCTGACGTCATGAAGAACCTGAATGCTGTGGCCACAAGAAGGCAAAGGAAGGTGAATACATTCTCCCCCAGAAAGTAGAGCATTCAAGATGAGATGCTGAGTAAAACATAACACTACCACTATGTGGGCTTCCCGTTTATTTGCCAATAATTGGTACTGTTTATTGGCAAAGGGAGAAGAACACGGAAGACTGGCTTTTTTGGTAAGTGGGTAAATTTTTCCAAAATGCTTTCTTCGATGGATTCACTTGATTTCTTAGTGTTTCTGCTTTGACTCAAGAAGAGTAGATTTGGATTAAGAAGACGTGTTGCTTCTTGAGACCCGCAAAGCCCCACGTGGAACAGTTACTCGGAGTTCGTGATAACCCCAACTTGTGTTGATGTGTAGGTTCTAGATAAGGGTGTCGGGCACAGAAACCCTTGCAAATAGTGGAGGCCACAGATGTGTGAGCTCCTTGGCTTTTGAAGTGTTTCCCTCCGTTTTCAAAAAAACACGCACTTAGGTCAGGAAGGGAATAGATCTGCAGAGTCAGCGAGCTGTACTGCTGATCTGGCAACATCGAGAAGCACTGCGGCTTCATCCTCTTATTAAAAATGTCCAGAATAAGTGCCTTCAAGAATCTTCTATCTTATCCTTGCCAGATATTCACATGCACAGCATTGGGGTGGGATCAGGAGGCGCTATAGAATGGCTGTTTGGTTCTAGACTATATTAAGACAAAAAAAACACTAAGCGAAAGGTCCAGAGTATTTGTCATATCAGATGTCCCAATATATGACTTAAAAGGCACTTTCATCGAAGGAAGTGTGGGTTATCCTTCTTGAGAAAAACAAAATAAAACAAAAGCACAGGGAACTCTACTCAACAGTCTGTAATAACCTATATGGGAAAAGAATCTGAAAAAGAATAGATATATGTATATGTATAACTAAATCACTTTGCTGTACATCCGAAACTAACACATTGTAAATCAACTATACTCCAATATAAAATAAAAATTAAAAAAATAAAATGCATATGTTGGAACCATTAAAAAAAAAAAAACCCAGAAGACAAAGCAGAACAGAAACACAAAATTCTCTGCTATCAGAAATATCAGGCCTAAAGGTGGATGGAAAAGTTGTCAGAATCCACCCTGCCCTCCCTTCCCATCTTACTGGTAACCAGCTTCACCCTCTCGTCCTCTGTAACTCACAGTCCTGACCAGATCTTCCCCCAGGGATCCACCAATATGGGCCTTTGGAAGGGATGTCATACACTGGGAAGTTGACAGTTTTCTTAAATATCATTCAAACCAATGACTGCATTTTACAGAAGGAATTAAGGTATGAAGAAAAAGTTTAGATCAGTGATTCTCAGCTTGATTGTACTTTAGAATCTCTTAGGGAAGCATTTAAAATACCAATGCCTGGGTCCCACCCCCAAGTATTTGAATTCAATGAAGCCTTGAGATGAAGCCATGAGTATCTACTTTAAAAAAAAAAAATCTCAGATGAATGTGATGACCACTGAAGCGTGAGAACCACTGGGCTGGGTGGTCCTGATCATTCTCTTTGGACCAGCAGAGCCACACAAAGCAAGGGGGACAGAGGCAGGAGGAAGGACACGAAGGTGAGAAAGGAAAGAGCGAAACCAAAGGACAGACAGACAGACCCTGAGTAGAGTAAGAATTTTTATGCTTCACTCCACACTAATCATACGCAGTAGTTGCTTAATTGACTATGTAGGAAAAGACAATGGCAGAGAAAATAGGGCAAAACTAGTCTAAATACTTCTGGCAACTGAATATCTAACCTACTCCTTTAACTTTACAACGTCTTATGACATGGGAGGGTCACAGGAACACAGTTTGTGAACTGTCACCCAGATACAAATGTAGGTTTTAAAGAGATGACCCAGTGGAGGTAGTGATAAAAAGGTGAACGAAGACAGAACAACTCATACTCGGTCAAATGCACACTATCTTGTAAGGCAGTTTCCAAATGCCTCTTCCTGGGATCCACACTCAGTGCCCTCCTCCATCCATCTTTGTTTTTTTTCTCGTTGACCCTCAGCAGAGATGGTGTCTATCCAAATTACAATTGGACGATTTCATCAACTAAGCCAGGTGTGAGATCCTATTGGTTGTCAAGACCTGTTTTCTACCTTCACATCTAAGCTCAAATGTCACCTCCTCCATTAAGCCTTCCTGGATTCCTAGCAAGAATTTTACTTGTTCCCTCTGGTGTTCCCATTGCCCTGCTCCACAGTGACTTGTATCCTTGTCTCTCTCCCCAGCTGACTGAAATTCTCAGGATTCTTAATGATGACTCATTTTTGGTTCAGAAACATGTATTCATTTATTTATTCTTTTCCCATAAATTTATCAATCACTCATTATTAGCCAAATCCTACGCTCTAGTCAAGGCACTTATAATCTAGTTAGACAGAGAAGGAAATAGGTGATTAATATTCAGAGGAATAAGTGGGACAATATAAATTTCAGTTCATAACTCAAGTGTGCAAGAAATATGTCTTTATTGTTCTTTAACTTGCTTTTTTTTAAGCTCCCATTTTGCCAGCGCAGCTCTCATTTAAATCTCAATTAACTCATAATTTCTCTCCCTTTTCTAAGGCTTGGTTTAAGTTCTGGAAGCTTACAATTGACTAAGGTTTTGGAAGCAGGACAGTCCCCTGATGCTTGAGCTGTCTGTCCATGCATGTGTGTACTTGGACATCGTGCAGAGAGGCACTGAGACACCTCTCATTCTCACCTCCCTGGCCCTTCCAGGTGGGATGGTTTCCTCTCTCAGGTCAGTGTATTTACTTAAGATTCCTTTCAAATCTTCCCTGTGAATTTGACCCCAACTATCACTGTGCCCAAGCAAGTGGGGTACATCCTCCATGCCCCAAACTTCTTGACCCTTCTCTAGTTTTGCTGCTACTGTGCTGGGCTCTTTCCCAAAAATAGGGTACAACGGAAAAGAATCGGAAAAAGAGCATATATATATATCTGAATCACTGTGCTGTACACCTGAAACTAACACAATATTGTAAATCAGCTATACTTCAACAAAAAAAAATTTTAAATATAGAGTAACTTAAAAATAAAAAAGAAAAGTTACAGGAGAATTTCTCACTTTCAGGTTTTATGCCTTTACTTGCATACGTATTAATGCCTCAAGTGACCTGCTTAGAGACATTTGCTTAGGCATACGCCACAAAATAAGGCTTGATTGAGAATAGTCTTAAAAGGTGGGTGACTATTAAAAAATGGGGGGTTATTTTTCTCTCCTTTGTTTCATATTCCTTTGAAATCTACATCATATTTGTGCTTAAAGAGATGTTCTATATATATTTTGCAGCCAGTAGTCGATCCTGTTTACTGAATAAATGCTAAATCAGCATGTCTCAGACAGTTTAAACTACCTTCTGTTGTCTCCCCCATTCAAATTTGATAATATAAATCTTTAAAGGTATACCTTTTAATGAAATGTGATTCATGCGCTCAAATTTCTTCTACTGTATGGAAATTAAAAGCTACATGTCTCTGGCCTAGAGCTAACTTTTCATGACTCCCTTGGCACTCTCTTTTTTATCTTGATTTTTTAAGATGTTCAAATATGCGAGTTTTCTTTTTTACTTGACACATTTTCACATATGTTGCCTTGATCTTTCACATCTTTTACCCATATGGGAGACTTCCTAGGAAATAAAGGATCTGTGTTTAATTATCTCACAGGGACAATTTAAAGGGAAATCCAGAGCGGCCCCTCTATAGCTCTGCCCTAAGGAAGAATAAGAAGCAATGGTGAGTTTACAGCTTTTGGCCGTTGATAGAGATTTCTCCCAGTTCCCCCTGTGACAGTGCTAATCCCACCTGTTCACTTGGGTCCATCCCAAGCTCACTGATTCAGACCCTAATTTGTGAACATTCAGACTGGAACCAGGCTGAAGTGTATGGCATGTGTCATCACAAAGGTTTGCTTAGCAAATTAAAAAAATATAAAAAGATAAAAGAGATAGCATTCGCATGGGGACCAAACTATTATGCAACTTTAAACATTTAAAAATTATTTAATGTTTATATAATTTATATTTAACAATTTAAAGCTGATTAAAAAAAAATTACTATGGATTGACATCACTTACTGAATAAACGCCTGTTCCCTTGTTATGATGTGAAAGCTCTCCCACGATCTACTACCCACCAGCCAATCACTGCATCACATTTCATGGGAAAGTGAGACAGAACAGATTGCAGTTCGTTTCACACTCTGTGCCTTGATCAGTCGATTCTCTCTCCTATTGTTCTTTGCTGAACTGACCTCCTACCCATCCTTTACAACCCAGCTCAGGAGTCACCTTTTCCAGGAAACTTTGGTTGGTCCTCCAGGTTAGGAGAAGTGTCCCACTTTTGTGTATTGTCTCTGCTGATAGAAGGTAAGCTTATCAGGACCAGCACCACATCTTTAGTCCCTATATTCTTATTCCATAGCACAGTGCCAAACTCTTAAGCTTAAAATAAATATCTGTTTTACTGAACTGAATGATACCTTGGGGAGACAATCTCAAAAGGAAAAGGGAAAATACAGAAAAATCGGGAAGTGAGAAGAAGGCCAAAATTCCCTCTGCTGGGACTTCCCTGGTGGTCCAGTGGTTAAGAATCCACCTTCCAGGGCTTCCCTGGTGGCTCAGTGGTTGAGAGTCCGCCTGCCGATGCAGGGGACACGGGTTCGTGCCCCGGTCCGGGAAGATCCCACATGCCATGGAGCAGCTGGGCCCGTGAGCCATGGCCGCTGAGCCTGCACGTCTGGAGCCTGTGCTCCGCAACGGGAGAGGCCACGACAGTGAGAGGCCCGCGTACTGCAAAAAGAAAAAAAAACCAGGGATCCACCTTCCAATGCAGGGGATGCGGGTTTGAGCCCTGGTTGGGGAGCTGGGATCCCACATGCCACAGGGCAACTAAGCCTGCACACTCTGGAGCCTGCGCATCACAGCTAGAGGGCCCGCACACCACAACGAAGAGCCCGTGTGCCGCAATTAAGACCCGACACAGCCAACAACAACAAAAAAATTCCCTTTGTTTATTTTATATTTTGTCTATGGTAGAGCATATATTTGGTGGGTGGAAGGAAGGATGGAGGAAAGAGTGCTTTGCTATCACTACAGATGATGGCTATTGGTAAGAATATAGACTCTAGTAGAAAACAAAAATCAGGAAAGAAAAAGCAAGATCTGGAGAAGGGAAATGACAGGTGGAAAGAGGCCCCTTCTTGGGATCCTCTTGACCTCGCTGGTGTCCAGGGTCTTTGGTCACCTGTTGCTCCCCAGCAGGTGCTTCAACAAACAACTCTCCATGAGCTCCAACCAAATTCATGGAGCTTCAACCCCATGTCCCTACCACATCACCTTTTATCCCCCATCCTGGGGCTTTGATTTTGATGCTGAGGTGAGAGATGCCCACGACATCCATTCAAGGATCAGCACGTGCAACCCCAGAAGACTGGGAGAAACTGCCTTATGGGGAAAATCCTTGATCAACTGGGTATGGGAGCTGGCAGATAAATTCTTACCCCCTACTCCAAACGGATGGATTGTCCAAAGATGAAACTATTCATGCAGCCCTTTGAAAAACACTCCCAGGAGACTGAGTAATCAATCATGCTGAATACCGAACAGTGGTCTGCTTGCTAACACATTCTGGAGAGGTGCTCTCTTTTTCTCTGCTTCCCCCCTCTTTCCCTCATCTTGCTTCCCTTTCACTGTACTCTCAAATAAAGTAGTAACATATATGTTTTTATTTTATTATTACTGTTTCAATTCGAGGTTCTGCTTTCTGGAGGACCCAGGATGAGACAGTTGGTAGCGACCCTTGAAAACACACCCTCATGATGGCATTTTGGAAGCCTCTTCATTTGGAATCAGGCCTAAGCGGATCCAGAAGACATGAATAAATTACATGAACAGGTGGCCCAGTCTACCTTGTCATCTGCTTCTGAAGGACTGATGTCTGTCCTTCAGTGTACACTTATAACATCAGGTATCATCATGGTGGGTGGGGAGGGGATTGCTTGTGATCCGCTGAATGTGTTGGGACTTGTTTATAGTTTATCGATAGGTGAGTACTATATATTGGTGCTGGCCAAAATTGGGCTAGTTTCAGCCCCAATCAAGCGTAACCCCAAAAGACAGAACTTCCGGCAGTACACTTAGTTGTTCCTGTTGTACTGGTGAAGAAGTGGCCTGAGATACAGATATCTATGGACTCTTGGTAGTGACAAGTGAATTGGTTGGCTGGTCTGGGGTTTAGAAGGAAAAAGACTGGAAGAAAGGACAAGACGGTCTGGTGAAGGCACATGTGGACGGGCACATGAGTGGGCACAAAGCATGAAGATCTTTGAAGCGGAGGCTCTCAAACACCAGACGGGCAGGAGGAACAGACTGACCCATGGCTACTGCTGAATACCCAGCCCCCAGCAGCAGAGACTGAGGCTGAGCCCTCACATGCACTGTTCCCCAAGGAGCCCCATCGGACACCTGTGCAGGTCACTTACACCAGACCCTGTCCATCCTGATGGAGACTGCAGGTTGTCCTCCTCGGAACCCAGACGTTCTCCATCTATGGTCCACCTTCCCTCTTCTCAAGGCCTCAACCTGTCGATCTATCCCATACAATCATCTCAGACACATTTTACAACAAAGGAAGTGCAGTAATGGGCCCATGGCAAGAGAGCCCTCTCATTTTTCCACGCGACTCATCACCCTGAAAGAGCTGGTCCTATGGAGCAACAGATAGGCCTGGTAGAGGCTCAGCTAAGGCACCAGCTCATGGAGGACATCCTACGAGTCAGTGTGTGATCCTATATGTTAGTATACGTGCCTTTCACACTAAGAGTCTGATACATTCTCAATAGCTAAAATACATGAGCCTGGGAACCAAAGGGACAAAATGGGATTGGCCCCTCGCACCATCACTCAATGACCAAGTTATGGAATTTGTGTTTCCTGTCCCTGCACTCTTAGTTTCTACCAGATTAGAAGTTCTGGTTTCCAGGACTGGGGGGTGGGACACCTCTGCAGGGGCACTTGGTCTCTCAGGTCCATGGGCCAGAGGCCAATAAAGCAGTTATTGTCAACTGGCAGCTCGATCCTGTCATCAGGAGGTGGAGGCTGCTGCCTGAAGAGGCAGGGAGAACGTGTCTGGGATCCAGGGCATTTTCTGGAGTCTCTTGGTGCTTTGGTGTTGAGTGATGACAATGAGAAATGGACAACAAGGAGAAGACAACCAGCCCCTCGGGGATGCAGGTCTGGTCAGCCCTTCCGGTAAGCAACACAGGGGAGCCCCAGGGCTGGCCAAGCAGAAGGGCAATCTAGAAGGGGTGGTGGAGGATGAGTAGCAGCCATGGCTTCAAAACCAACCGCAGGAGAGGGGATGGTACTGTGTTTTATCCACCTTTTTAACTTTAAGTCCTCAGTGATTGAGTCTGGCAACTACCTTGAAGGGAACTCTTAGACTGATTGGTTTTATATCCCCTCTCAGGGCATCCTGTTTTACAGCAATGAAGCCCCAGTTGTAATGCAGAATTCAACACAATACAAGGGCTTGAGTGATGAGTCTGACAGTCACTGTTTCTGGGAACTGGGCCACTGGCTCTGACCTACCCACTGCTGTGTAACCAGCCCTGCCTGGGTTCTGGCCATTTTCACACAGGCACAACCCAGCTTCACCTTCTGCCACTGCACCGGCACTCTCGCCTGGTGCCCTTGGCCTTCTATTTTTCTAAGAATGGAATCAAGAGAGGCCTTGAGACCTGCCCAGTGCCATGTTTGTGCAGCTCAGACGTGTAGGGCAGTTATCCCATAAAGGGAGTTTTCACCAATGGGAAGTGGGAGCTGGTAGATAAATTCTACCTCCCTCCTTCCCCAGACACATGGTCTGAGGTTCGTATAAGCTCCTTGGATGTCAGTCCCAGGAGATCAAGCCATCAGTGACACTGGATCCCCAGGAGTGGCCAGCTTGGTAATGATAAGCTTCCCTTGGATGGGGTCTCACTTCTCTCCCTTGTCACTCCTTTTTTCCCCTTAATCCTGCTTTCCTGGAATCATACTCCCTAATAAAATATTACACAGAAGTTTTTGCCTCAGGTCTTGTTTTCTTGGAAGGCTAGCCAAGGCAGAATTTAAGAATGCAGAGATTTGAGGTAGGGTTAGTTTGTACAGAGATCTGGAAACAGATGTTTAGGATGCAGTGGGGTTGGGGTAGATGTGCCCAGAGACACTCTTTCTTCTTGACTGTGTTATCCAACTCAAGAAATTTTCAAGTAAAGTATTGGCATGATGATTTATAATATTATTAAAAAGAAATTAGAAGGATTGGAAAAGTAAGGTTTTGAGACATGTAGAAAAGGGGGCCCTTTGTTATGTGTTTTTTTCTGACATCAACTCCTGGTCTGGTGCCTTCCCCTTCAGAGACTGATCTCCAGGCTCATTCCTCTTGCTGGAGAACTTGGCTTTGCCTCTTCTAGGAGGATACATCGTGCAGCATACAGTGCCCTTCTGTTCTTCGATTAGGTTTTCATGAACAATTGTGTTGGAGCTTTGAAATGTTTTGCCATGAGCGTGTTGGTTTATACCTCTTATGTATGTGGGACCCCGGGTCAGGCGGGCAGATGTGACCAAGTATGAAGGTACCTGATGAGATCCCCGTCAATTTGCCAAACAGAGTTTCTGTGGAAACTATGGCTTTAAAAAAATTCCATTCAAAGCAGCTTTGATTTGAAATTTTTAAAGGACACATGATTTCCCTTTCAGATGTGAACTAGTGGGGTTGTATTGTCAATGTGCACAAAAAAAGTATATCACAAACCGTCTTACAGCAAAACACATTCATCTTCCCGAGGTGTCCCACTGACACCCACTTTCCTTTTCTTCCTTTCTGAATTTTTATATGACCCCAGAGTTGCTGCGTTACTAATAGGAAAGAATGGCTGAATGAACTCTAAAAGCATGGGGTGCTGCTCGTCTGTGGTTTACCATTTAGAACTCTTTCAGGCGGCCTCACAGCGTGAAATACTAATTCATTACACCCACAATACCAGATCGATCAGTGCCTCTCATGCTGGAATTTAAATAGTCCAAAGCTCAGAGAGGCACTAAAGAGAGTGATTAATACAATAGCACAATTCTCCACGGTTCAGGTGATATGAAAGACTGACTTACCTGTCACAAATAAATATTATACGAGACAGTCTCCTGTTTGACATTTTTAATCCTCCTCCTCCTTCTCCCTTCCAGCTGGGTCTTATATTTTTGCCTAGTGAAGACACACTGACCCTCTGTTGGGAGGCTCATGCCTATTTCTACTTAAAATAGTTACACAGGGCTTCCCTGGTGGCGCAGTGGTTGAGAGTCCGCCTGCCGATGCAGGGGACACGGGTTCGTGCCCCGGTCCGGGAAGATCCCACATGCCGCGGAGAGGCTGGGCCCGTGAGCCATGGCCGCTGAGCCTGCGCGTCCGGCGCCCGTGCTCCGCAAAGGGAGAGGCCACAGCAGTGAGAGGCCCGCGTACCGCAAAAAAAAAAAAAAAATATATATATATATATATAGTTACACAGTTTGACTAACCATACAATTGCAGAAACCATGCGCAGAAGGGAAATGGTTTCTACGTGTCACTTTCTCCTGCTATTAGCTGCCTTTCTTTGAAGGGGAACAGAATTCATCACCCTAGAAAATGCCTTTTTTGGCATAAGGATTATTTTAGGGTGATTATTTTAAGAAACAGCAGAAACAGGGAAGGCTTTGAAAAGTGAGTAGAAGTTATTCTTTTGTGGGAAACATCTACATTGATAAGGGAAATCTCAGTTTGTAAGCGTGTCTTCCTATCTGTAGTGGGAAGAGAAAGATGAACAAATCTCTGGAAACTTGTTGCTGTGCTTTTCCCGGTCACCACCCATTAATAGGCCTCCTCCACCCCACAACATCTTTCCTTTGTCGTTAACTAAAGATAGTATTTAAGATGATGGCTTGGACTATCTTGGGGAGTTACTCAGTTTTCCTGGGCCTCTCCCAGGCATACAGGAGGTATACATGTCACTAAATTTGATTTCCTCCTGTTAATCTGTCTTTTGGTTACAAAGGTCCCAGCCAAGAACCTAGAAGGGTAGAGGGGAAATTATTTTTCCTCCTCTACCGTCCTCTTCCTCTTTTTTCAAATTCTTCTCTCTCTTACACCAAATTCTCAGATGAATTTCCTGCTCAACGTCTCTCCTTCGTCACCTCTAAGCCATGCCTTGAGCTTCCATTTGGCCACTGCTAGCACAACTCATGAGTAGATACCATTACAAGCACTGACTTTCAGAGTACTCAACCCAGGGAGTATTGCCCGGTCACCTCCTTAAATTCACTGAATACACCTGTTCACCCCTTTCTTGCAGCATCCTCCTACTTTCCATGATGCCCTAGTCTCCAAGTTTGCCTCCTACCTCTCTAGTCATTCCTTCTCTGTCTCCTTTGTTGGACCATTTTTCACTACCCAACCTCTAAGTTTGGATCTCAGAGCTCAGTTTCACAATCTCTTTTCTCTCTCCCAATTTTAGGTCATCTCATCGGTTTCAACGGCTTCATTTTTTACTTACATACCCAGACTTTTCAAATTCACATCACCAATCAGATATTTTTTGTATTAGGGTTCTCCAGAGAAATACAGCCATCTATATCTATATCTATATTTACATTGAAGACAGAGATTTTTTTTAAATAAGGAATTGGCTCATGCAATTATAGAGTCTGAGGAGTCCCACAATCTGCAGCTGATACTGGAGACCCAGGAGAACTGATGAGATGGTTCTCCTGTTCTTTCTGTTCCAGTCCAAGTCTGAAGGCCTAAGAACCAGAAGAGCCAATGGTCTAGTTTGAAAGCCAACAGTTTCCAGACCCAAGAAGATCTGATGTTTTAGTTTGAGTCTAAAGGCAGGAAAAGACCCATTTCCAGCTCAACAGTCAGGAGGAGTTCCCTCTTACTTGTGGGAGAGTCAGCCTTTTTGTTCTATTCAGACTTTCAACTGATTGGATGAGGCCCACTCATATTCAAGAGGGGAATCTGCTTTGCTCAGTTTACCAATTCAAGTGTTAACCTCATCCAAAAACATCCTCACAGACACACCCAGAATAACGTTTGACCAAATATCTGGGCATCCTGTGGCCCAGAGAAATGGACACGTAAAATTAACCATTGCAACATATACCTCTGACTACCTAGTTGTCAAGTCCACTTTGAATTCCATAAGTCCTTCAAATTTATCCTATCAAAAAATTAATGTATAATCTTTTTCTTCAGATTCATTCCTTCTCATGTATTCCTGAAACTAGAAAATGACACCACCACCCCTTCAACTGCTTATGTCAGAACCTGAGAGCCATCTTTTACACCTCCCCGCCCATATCCCCAAATCATCAATTTCAGCCAATCAATTCCAATTCCTGTAGATATTTGTGGAAGCTCTCTACTTCTTTTCATTTCTATTGTTATTTAATTCAGGTCATCACAATACTAACACTATTGACAGAACTGGTCTGCAGCCTTCTAATTCCCACCACCCCAACTCATACTCCATAAAGCACTGAGCGACCTTTTACAATGCTCATTATATTGTGTTACACCCAGCTTAAAATTCCTCTATGACTTCCCATGGCTGTCACGATAAATCCAAACTCCTTAACAAGCCCTACAAAGTCATGCATGATGTGACCTTTGCCAACATCATTAGCCTTATCTTGTCGATCTTTCTTATTCAAGATGCCTTGCCGGAATTTTTTTTTCTGTTCCTCCCACACATAGAGCCCTTTCCCTCCTCAACACTGTTACAGACACTGTTCTTTCTGCTACAAACACTCTTGGCCTTTTACTGCCTTTGCCTGGACAAGCTCTATAGAGCCTCAGGACTCAGCTTACACGTCAGTTCCCCTGGGAAATCTTCCTGAGTCCTGCGATGAGGTGGCTGTGTGCTCACAGCACCCTGTGCTTCTCCACTGCAGCTCGAATCATAGGCATCATTAATTCTCTGTTTTTGCAATTATATTTAATGACCATCTCCCATATCAGACTGCAAATTTTATCCATCTGAATTCCTTGCATCTTGTAAGTTAAGCATGGCTCATACAAGGTATGGGCTATTTAGTGAATACATAAATAATGATCTATCAAACAAATGGATGGATGCAATGAAGGAACAAATGAAATGGCTGGCTCTTCCTACACAATCAGATACCAAACCAAGGAAGAGTAGCAGAATCTCTTCCCCAAGTGTCAGTCTGTACCCTGTGGAGAATCCGAAGGACAGTAGCAGATGACTCCTAGAATGCCATGTTTGCAGGGATAAAGAGGAGGTCTGGATGTACCAGGGCAAAAAGGCTAAGAATTAGGAGAGCAACGGTTAAGATGATACAAACCTGGCTATTCCTAATAAAAACAGTACTTTCTTTTCAAGAATATAATCTGTCCTCTCTGTGTGGTTGTCCAATGGACATTTATAGCTAGGAAAACACCTGGCATCTGGTATTGATAATCTTATTTTTGGTGAGGAGGGGAAGATAAACATGGAGATTTATGTAACCACTGGAAGTAACTTCTATGACAATGGCAGTTCTCCTGTATGTTGGTGGGCCCTGTGGCTGAGCTGGGGGTGAGGCCCAGGGTGAGCCGTGGCTGGCTGCCCAGTAAGGTCCCTGAGCCGTGGTTGGCTGCCCAGTAAGGTCCCTGAGTTCAGCCAACACTTACTGGGCAGCCAACCACCTGCTTTATTGTAGGCTGGGTGTGTTGGGCGTGGCATCATCATCTATATGCTCTTATTTCACCTGGTTTCATGGAGTATTATGCCTTTGGGATTTGGCTTCAGTGATGAATTTGTATGTTATGCTCAGACTGAGACAAAGGATGGCAGGAACCATGTTACAAAGCAATCAGAAATTAGCTAGCTCGTATCACTGTGAAGCAAAGATCCGTGCCAACCAAAGAGAACTTCAGCTTTTAGGAAGTTTATAAACATTCAGAGGACTGTCTGCCAATCAGGAGACAGAGAACGATATCTGAGTAGCTTTGTTCAACGAAGTCAGTTTTAATCAAAAGACAAAGTTAGAAGACACATTGTACTGATCTTAGGGAAACTGAGTGAGGCAAATGTCAGGGGAACAAGAAATGTATGAAGTAAAGGAAGAAAAAGGGGAGCACTTGTTCTGAATGGGGTGGCTTATTTCATTCCACACTATTTAGATGTACCAAAGTTTGTCAATTACACAATGGACGCCATGTTATAATTGTTTACAGACATGCAGTATATGAGTTCTGTTTTCTCATTAAGGCACCAATGATACAGATAATTAACCAATTGATTTAGTGCATTAATTTTCCTGGAAGTTCTAGCAAGAGTCTTACGATCCAGCTTTGAGATTCCTACTCCATGTAGACATTGGGACAAAGGCTGGCTCCCTATGGGACACTGATGTAATCCATGGCTGAGGTTTTGTCTAGCAGCATCGTGTGTCTACTTAAATGATGATGAATGCTATCTTTGGTCCAGGCAGGAAGATGTCACTGTAATCGCTGGCTCAGAATGCCGACCTCCCAGGGTTTCCCAGTAAGTGTTGCCAAAGGGCTGTGCTGCTGATAATTCCTCCTAGAGCTCTGAAGAGAATAAAGCAGAAAGGCAAACCTGATGAAAAGTAGATAAAGAGCCTAAGGTGAATTGAAGCTTAATACACCAAAAAAGCATACAGCACGGCTGGTTTCTCTTCCCTCCTCTTGTTTTTCCCTTCCACAATTGCAGGCAGCGGTCCACTGGTTATTTCTGCCCTCTCAAATCATCCTTCAGTCACTCATCTCTAGTCCTGTACTTCACCTATCAATAAAAGGAATTTGAAATCTTTCAACACAGAGATATTATTGCTGCTTCAACTTATTTCAGGATGCCACAGTTCAAAATGAAAATCTTCAGATTGCTAATGGCTCTGTCAATATCATTCAGTGGCTAATGACACTTTATTGGAGGTGCTTACAGGTAGAGTGTAGGCACCTGAATCCATCAATAAATGGAGAGAAAGTCCTGGGGCTCCAACAATTCCATTCTACAAGGGGCCAAGTTTACAAACTTCGCTTCTTCATTATGGAGGAATTATTTACAAGTTTTCAACTATATAAAATGTAACCATCTTGTAACAGAGTCAATGGCGGGAAAATAAGGACAAGAACCCTACCTTCTATTTCGCTCTGTATTGCTTTCATTTTATGCTTAAAAAAGGAGAAGTATTAATCCTTTATCCGTTGTTTCATTTGCAAATATTTTCTCCCACTCTGAGGGTTGTCTTTTCATCTTGTTTATGGTTTCCTTTGCTGTACAAAAGCTTTTATGTTTAATTAAGTCCCATTTGTTTATTTTTATTTCCATTACTCTAGGAGGTGGGTCAAAAAAGATCTTGCTGTGGTTTATGTCAAAGAGTGTTTTTCCTATGTTTTCCTCTAAGAGCTTTATAGTATCTGGTCTTATATTTAGGTCTCTAATCCATTTGGAGTTTATTTTTGTGTATGGTGTATGTTAACGCAAACATGGAATCTAAAAAAAAAAAAAAGGTACTGAAGAACATAGTTGCAGGGCAGGAATAAACATGTAGACATAGAGAATGGACTTGAGGCCATGGGGTGGGAGGGGGAAGCTAGGGTGAACGGAGAGTAGCATCGACATATATACACTACCGAATGTGAAACAGATAGCTAGTGGGAAGCGGCAGCATAGCACAGGGACATCAGCTCAGTGCTTTGCAACAACCAAGAGGGGTGGGATAGGGAGGATGGAAGAGATGCTCAAGAGGGAGGGGACATGGAGACATATGCATGCATATGACTGATTCACTTTGGTGTACAACAGAAACTAACACAGTACTGTGAAGCAATTATACTCCAATAAAGACGTATTAAAATAAATAAATAAAATAAAATTTAAAAAGGGAGGAGTATTTGCCATAGTGTATTACTGTTTCATATCACAGGTATAAAGTCAATCTCTTCAAACTATATGTTTAAGGACAGATTATTCTTACACTTTTAGAAAATAGCTCATAGTTGATTTCATTGCTATTACTTTTTATTGTTAGGCTGTTTAATATCTTTTCATATGTTTCTTAATCATTCCTTTCTCTTTTCCATACATTTGTCTATTTGGTTTACATATACACACACATGCATGTTTGCATGTATGTATGTGTATTTGTTATTGCCATTGTTGAATTCAGTGAATTCATAGAAGTTTTTTTTTTTTGCCGTATGCGGGCCTCTCACTGTTGTGGCCTCTCCCGTTGCGGAGCACAGGCTCCGGACGCGCAGGCTCAGCTGCCATGGCTCACGGGCCCAGCCGCTCAGCGGCATGCGGGATCTTCCTGGACCGGGGCACTAACCTGCGTCCCCGGCATCGGCAGGCGGACTCCCAACCACTGCGCCACCAGGGAAGCCCTCATAGAAGTTTTTTTTTTAAAATTATGTGTATTGACTTTTTGTCTAGTGATTAACAAAAACTACTGATTCTTTAAGTCATTCTGATTTATGGGGTCTTGATATTCACACTATTCTAGGACAATGATTCTTAGAAAATTACTGATCACAAATGAATTTTAATAAAGTGGTAATTCAAGAAAAGAAAAATGAAGGAATCAATAGAAATATCATTATTGTCACCAGTTAATTTAATTGAATCAATATAACTAAGCCATTAAAAGTCAACATATCAGAGAGAATATTCAATAGGAATCTACTTCCTTTGAGGTGGCTCTGATGTTCAGGGAAAAATTACTAAACAAATATGGAATAAATCTATGTGACATAGGATAGACTTTATAAATCAAGATTTAATATACTGTAGTATTATTTTAGGAGAAGTGAAGATAAAACCTCTAGCTGAAAACTATGAGAGTGCTTTTATTACCAGGAGAAAAAAATAAACTCTACCCCAAACATAATAATTCTAACTCAAATATCTAATAATGGGAATATTAGATATTTTAAGCCAATGCTTACAAGCAGAGGTATTTTCTTATTGTATTCCTTATGAATAAAATGATAAAAATGAAATTTCCTTACTACCAAAAGCCATCATGGCAATAGTGAGAGATAACATCACCATTAGTAATCAGTGAGCTAAATTTTCTTTAACACTTTTAAATATAGAGTACCTTTGAAAGGTCTTCTGCATCAGAATATTAAATGACCTGCAAAGTATAGCCTTTTTCTAAAAGAAAATATATAGAAATGGAGAGAAGCAGCATCAGTATTCTTGGTGAATCACCATGTTCCTGGAACTATTTCAGGTTTGCAGAATACAGAGGAAAAAATATTTTTGATGTCATATGAAATGGATTCTTCCAAAATCATTAACTATTTACTAGTTAGTTTCCCCCATTAATATACCTATGAACTTGTGGGAAACATAGACTCTGCCCAGGGAGAAATTTATATTTAACAAAGTCAATATATATTCATACTAAACAACAGAGTTGGTCATTAGAAAGGTGTGCTTTAGATCTACTTGGGAAGAAGAGATTTATTTTTTTGAAAGTTGGAGTGAAGGTTGTTGATTGTCTATTTAGCATCTTTTCTCTCATTTCTTCTTTCCAAGAGAACTCCAGTTTTGCTGAGGTCCCTTCTTATTTCCCCCTCAGCTCAGGTGTCTCAGGTGAATTTGAACACACCCACAGCTCCAAGAGTGATTGTTTCAGTTGTGTTTGCAGGAAGGGTCACCTAACCTAACTTGGCAAAATGGTGCATAGACATCACTGCAGAATCATCTTAGGAGAGGGCTTTCTTGATGTTTTGGGAAAGGTTGTGAAAATGCCCCTTTCTCTTTTCCCTTTGGAC
This sequence comes from Tursiops truncatus, assembly GCF_011762595.2. Classification (NCBI taxonomy): domain Eukaryota; kingdom Metazoa; phylum Chordata; class Mammalia; order Artiodactyla; family Delphinidae; genus Tursiops; species Tursiops truncatus. The sequence goes on along the minus strand of NC_047035.1, from coordinate 155,341,870 downwards.
AATCTGTCCTGTGCAAACATTGGTCATGAAGCTATTGTTGCTCCATCAAGACTAATCCAGGGAGGAAGCCAGCACACACGAGAGGGCAGAGCCAAATGAATTACAGGCAAATGGAGCAGAGCCAGCACAGTAAGGAAAATATAAAACCTGTCCAACCCGTAGATTTCCAATGTTTTAAGCCAATAAATGCCCTTATCATTGATGCCAATTTCAGCTGGGTTTTCTGTTACTTGCAGCCAGAGTCATCCTAAAAAATACCTAAATAATTGGAATATTGGTATACTATGTAGAAGAGGAAATAGAAGACAAATATGAGAAGGGAAAAAAAAACCCTCATGTTCTAACTCCAAATATCTGGTGTAAAATGATAAAATGCTATATTAATTAATTATGTTAATCAGTCATAGATCTTAATATGAGGATTTTTAAGATATTTTGAGATTATAAGCCTATAGTTTATCACTCATTTTTTCCTTGTTCTCTTTTAAGTTTTCATCTCATTACTGGTCTTTTGTAGACATAACTTTGGAATATATTTAAAGTTATTGATTAGTAACATCTCTGAACCCAGTGAAGATGGTCTCCGCTCACAGGAAGCAAATAATCTATTTTTAAAAGCCTCTAAATTTTAAAAAGCAATAGTAACTAACAATACATAAAGTATATCCTTATTGTCAGTTGATTGAAGCAGATAGCTTGTGGCTTAGGAATTCAAGAGGGTGTTATTTAAGGCTTTGGTAACCGGGAGAGGCTTTGGAGTCACAGGGAGACTGGTTTGGGCCTTCAAAGAACCAGTAGGACTCAGATCTGCAAAGAGAGCTAGGGCTGCAAAGCAGTAAGAGATTAAGTTTGGCAAAAATAGTTGAAGCCTAAGAAAAGAGATCTAAAGAATCTGGATGTAAACCCATGAACAATGAAAACAGACCTGGGGCTAAGCACTCTTAAATCATCAAATTCTAAGACAGCAGAGTTTGTTCTACAGCCATTTTTTTAATGATCATGCTTACTTGTATTTATCACTTGAATCCGGTCTAGTGGCTTCATTTCTCCTCTAGTATCTTAAAGAACAGAAAAAGAGTGCTTCTGCCTCATCACTGAAATAGGTAACTTCTTATGCTTTTCTAGTTAAATGTTAAAAAAGGCATATATCTCCAAACAAGCTTTATTTACATTTACTTTTAATAAGAGCTATAAAACAAATCTCAACAAGCAGAAATTTAATTACATCCATGCATCTGATCTGATGAACATACTGTTCACAATAAAGCTTTACCTATAAATATATGTTGAAAGTACGAATTAAGCATCCATGTTAAGCAATGTGGCCTGTTTTCTAGATATCGTAAATTTTGTTCTGGAATTATCTGTATAGCCTCAGGAAGGGCCTATGTTCTTTTTGTAAACTCTAGTTTTAATTTGGAAAGTCAGAGACATGTGACTATATCCCCTAGGTAAGGACAACACAAGGAATTTTATAGTTTCAAAAGTCAGCTGTTCATCCTAGGAGTTCTACCAAGAGACTTGTGAATTTCTTTATGTAAGAAACAGAAACACTACTCTTGTTTAGTTGCCCAGGAATAAAAACTATAATCAATCAATAAACACGGTCCTTTTTTTCTCAATCCTTGACTACATTTCTTTTCTGGGAGTGAGTTCACTTTTCATAACACACTGTTCATTAACAAATTTCCATAATGTTACCACTGAGCAAGAGAAGAGAATGTTCTACTGCTTCTAAGTGGATAAGATTGGAAGTCATGGTGAGGACTATTGGAACTCTGTGGTAAAATATTAATTTTTTAATCAATTATTGTTCCTGTTGTGGAATCACACACAAACACACATACACACAAGTAAAAGCCCACACAATCTCTTGTTTTGCACATGTGCGTGCATGCACCCACACAGAGCTTTGGAGATTAGAATTCATATTTAGAGAGGAATTTTAAAAAGCATGACCCTTTATTATCAAGAGGACATAAACTTCCTATGATATTGGCTTTAAATTTTATTTCACATTGTGACATAATATACAACCGACCAAATACACACAAACTGAAACAAACGTATCACTAAGCCATACTTGCCTTTTAATATGACAGGCTAAGAGAAATTTTATCCTATGGTATCTTTCATTTAAAAATAAAAGAGGGCTTCCCTGGTGGCGCAGTGGTTGAGAGTCCACCTGCCGATTTAGGGGACACGGGTTCGTGTCCCGGACCCGGAGGATCCCACATGCCGCGGAGCGGCTGGGCCCGTGAGCCATGGCTGCTGAGCATGCGCGTCCGGAGCCTGTGCTCCGCGACGGGAGAGGCCACAGCAGTGAGAGGCCTGCGTACCGCAAAAAAATAAATAAATAAATAAAAATAAAAGAGAAAGTTGCAACCCACAGCATTGATTTCACAACTCACTAATGGGTCACATCAGTTGAAAAACACTGTCTTTAAGTAAGTTAGGTTAGGTAATGTTTGTAGACAACTATAATATGTATACATACATATGTAAATATGCACATATTTACATATTTATTTGTGAGTATGTGAACTAGGGTTCTCTTGAACCAGGGATTGCCAATAGAATAATCCTGAGACTCAGTATTTCATTTTTAATGTCTATTACAGTGGAAATATTTTTAATATCAGCTCTTTCCCTCAGGTAATATCAGTAAATTAATTTAACCTGAGTTCTTTCAGATCTCCAGAAATATCTCGAGGCATAAAGAAACACCAAAGCAGCTCACTCCTTCCATGTCATATTTCTAGAACCAACTTTATTTAAAAGCTTCAGCTATCTACGTGCTCTTAGTCGCATCTTTGAGCATGAGGAGGATATCCACAACGTGATGGATAGATTAGCAAACGTTGATAGTGACAGAAAACATCCCGGAAGTATCCCTGGCCTGGATTACAGGCCAGCTTCTCTTCCAGGAGGAGCACAAGTCAAGGAGAAACAGGATTTGGATTTGGCACAGGCTCTGCTGCTGTAAATGCTGAGAAGCAACACTTCTCAGCATCCCCTTGAATGTTTTCAGTTACAACATCAGGGGATGAGGTAAAACCGCACATCTGTCAATTCAATGGCCCATTTCTCAGCAACGATATTGATCTATTTTATTTGGAAATGTGTGCATTTTAAACTTTAATCAAAGAAGATGAGGTCGGGAGAGCTGGGCAACAAAAGAATATATTAGTACCAGAAACCACACATGAGTATTTAATTTCTCACCCAATTTAAAAAAAAACTTTCCATTTCCAAACTGGAAATATATTTTACAAATATACCTAAACTCATTAAAACATAATGTTAAGCTTATTTGTCCAAAACCAGCACAAGATTTGTGCAAATCTATCTCTGTTTTCGCCTTACTCCTTTGTGAAGAGGAGGGTAATAATTAATAAAGCTTAGTAGTCACAAAATTTACAGTCCTAAAATGGAGGTCGTTTGACAGGTCACTATAGAGACTGAATGCTTTGTCAGCATGAAGAACTATTTCAGGGAAGTAGAGAATAAGGCTAAAGGCACCCTCAGGATGGAGTTACAAAGTAGCTGACACAGATAATGGCTCTTCTGTGGTGTCTACTTTGCCCCACTTGCCCCTAAAGAGTTGTCTTATAATTCTGTTCCTCTCAGATGCAGACTGGATTCTATCTCATGGATATATCTGAATTGGAATTATGTTCTTTTATCGATACATTCTAGAACATTCACTCCTCCACCTCCAGACTAGAGTCAGCTGACCTTGCTTTAAAGCAAACATCCTCATACAACACAGTGGATGGACAGTCTCTCTCCATTTGGTGCAATTGCTTGTAGGGCAGTGACACTAATTTTTAAGTAAAAGGATGGGGTGGGGGGCGGTGCTACCAGAAAATGTGATTTATCGATGTAGCCCCCCAACCATAAGCTCAATACTCCCATATTTCTCAGAGAAGGAGATTTGGTTAGCACAATGAGATCTTAAGGCTGCTGAATTCTAATAAAGAGCACGAAGAATATTCAGGAATTTCCAGATAGCTCTGAAATGTCTTTGAAATCCTGAAACAATTATTTTGAGGAGTGATATTTGTTACTTCTGTAGGTCTTTCTATCTGCTTTAACAAAGGGATTTGGATTGTATAGCTGTTAGTAGATAGGTTGGAATAAGAATGGAATGGATTTAGTGACTCTAGGGATCTTACTCTCTGCACCCATGGCAACTGCAGTCTCACCACTTCAGCTTCAAGGACGCCTTGCCAGCTGGGCTTTAATTAATGATAAATCAACAGACAGACAGGTGACAGCCATTATATTCTTCCACCTTATCACTGGGGCTAGAATTAGTGACAAAAGTTTTAATTATATTTTAACTTTATCTCAATTAACTTTATATGAAGATGGAACACACATACACTTATATTTGCATGTATGTATTTGTTTAGTAATTAAATTTTTCTAATTTCTTATTTTACATCAGAACATTTAAAGAGAAAGGGATAGTGTTTAATCCAAATTAATCCAGCATACATTTAACATTCTCCAATTGTCTTTCTTTAGAACGTAAAATACTTAAAAGAGTGCCTGACACACACTTAGTGCGCCATAGATGTTAATTAACAGTGACAATTTCTCATGTTCTCTTATTTGTCTTCCCTTGTTGAGAATATCCCGGATCTCTGGCTCGTTTTCCCCATGAATTCTCTCCATATGAAACACTGGTTATAAATAACGGAAGCACTGATCCTTTCAGTGACTTAAGGGGAAGTAACAAGCCTGTTTTTCATATACCTATTCCATACATTTAACTTAAGGGTAGGGGTCGTATCTACTTATTCCACCTATTTCCCCAAAGTGCCTCCCATCATGGTCCTCTTTCTTACCAATAATTGAGGGTAGGTTCATTATAAAAACATTTAAAAAATACTTAAAAGCATAGAGAAAACATGAAAGCTGCTTTAAATCTTACCATATATTGATAAGTCTAATTGACATTTTGACTCATTTCCTTTATATTTCTTCTATGCATATATTACTTTCAATCTTTAAAGAAAACTGAGATATGCTCTAAGTGTGTTCCAGTAGCCTACTTTTCACTTATACATTTGAAATATTATTTCATGCCATTTAATATGTTTCAAAACTATTATTTACAATGGCTGCTTAACATTCCTTTTTACAAATGTATGCTATTTAATCTCTCCTTCTGTGTTAGTCATTTAGATTGTATCAATATTTCGCTATTATAAATACATGGTAATATTCTTTGCACATTGATTATTAAAATAAAAAAAAGTCAACTGATTCCAGTCACTCAGGTGCCATTTAATCCACAATTTGTTGGATGGTATATAAAGTTCCTTCTTTAGGAGCGCTTGGTAACTCTCAGCTTATCCTGATGTGTCTCAGGAGATGGTCTATTAGGGAGGCAGAGAAGGGAAGGCATGTTCTGGCTTCATTACAGAACATGCCTTCTGTAATGAAGCCAGTGCTCATAGCAGCTCTAAGTTGATTTTATACCCAGCCCAAACTTCCTCTAGATCCAGAATCACTTATCTTCTATCAAAATAGAATACTGTATGACACATAGTAGGTATTAAATAAAAATTTGCTAACGGAATATCCAAGTATCTACTTAACATTTCACTCAACTGTCTTACGGGCATTTCAAACTTAACACGCCGGCATGCTGAACTCTTAATAACTGTCATGAATCTCTCATAGAACAGATAAAAAAATCCCCTGTTTCTCTCCCTCCTTCCCATCTCAGCAAATTGGGCCATAATTCACATGTTCTGTCAAACCAGAAAGCTGGGAATCGCCCTTGACACTCATCTCCCTCACCCTACTAAGCAAGTCCCGATGCTTCCTTGACAGAACCACTTCCAATCCATCCAGTTCCCTCCATTGCCACAGCCACCGTGGTCCAACCCTCCGTCAGCTCACCTTGAGTCCTTCTTTCTGGTCTTCTTACCTCTATTATCGACTGCTTTCAGACAGACTTTTAAAACGCATTTAAGGATCCTGCTACTTCTCTTTTGAAAACAACATTGCCTTTTGCACTTAGCACTTTTAATATTGTAAATACAAACTCAGACTTCGTATTGTGGCTTACAAGGCACTACTTGATTTGTCTCCTGCCACAGGTCCTTCTGTAAGTTCTGTGACTATACCAATATTTCTTGTTCTCCAAGCACCCACCTAGGCTTTCTTTTTTTGTTCTGTATCCCTCCCCCCTTCTCTGTTGCCCTTCGCAAGGCTGGATCTCTCTCGGACTTCAGGTCTAATCATCTGCTACCTTTTATGACACCCATCACTCTCTCCCAATGTGCCTTTTTCATTTTCTTCACTGCACTTACCATGATTTGCAAATACATGTATTAATTGGCTTATTTGTTTATTCTTTGTCTCCCTCACTAGACAGAAAACTATAAGAAAGCAAGGACCACCCTATCTATTTTACTTACAGTGTTTTACTCAATGCCCAGTACAGTGCATGGCACGTAGTGAACCCTTCAGGAATATTTGTTGAAAGAGACACGACCTTAGGCTCTATCACCCCAGGGTGGTGTAGGGATAACTTAGAATAGTCTCCATCTGTAGGTCCACCAGCTTATGGACTCCCAAAGGATGGATCTCTTCCTAGTTGGGCAACATCAGGAACTGTTTCAGTATTTTTTTTTCAAAGCTTCCTGAAATAATTCTACTTCTGAAAAAATCTTGATTACTGTTTGATAAATTCAAATGGTTTCTAAGCAGGTCTACTTCGAGGTAACCATAGCCTCTGGAGGTGCGACACTCTGATGCTACCCAGCTCTCACTTGGAAATTAAAACAAGCATTTACTTCTCTCGCACTTCTGTTTCACACATGGCGATGCTTTGTAAGACCGCTAAGAATTATGATTCAGTGGTGATATAGCAGTTATCCATTTTGGGTACGTTTGAGATATTTAAATAATTATTTGAATAATTTCATAAAATAATAATTTTATTTTATTAATTCTTATTAAGAATAGCAACTCTAAAACCAATATCATCCACATTTTCAATTCTGAGGTCTAAAAGATTTAGTAACAGGTTTAAAAACATCAAGAAACTGCTTCACTGTGATTGTTGGCTTCTGTTCAGTTTTAGGGAGAGAGATAGCTGAAGGATAATGAGAATTCCCTCTTTAACAACACGCATTGGAACTTATTTTTTGGGTTTGGCCTCATTCAGAAGTTAAAGTTAAAGTGATTCACTTAAACTTCTCAAATTTTGAATTAGAACTCTGTATCCTGTAGCTAATCGATCCCCAATCTAGGTTAGGTCTCGTTTTTGGCTTATTTGACGCAGCATGTTTCCAAGAGGCTGCCAGCATTAGTCAAATTCTTATATTCTCCATCCACCAAAAGAATGATGAGAGCACATTTTGCTAAATAAATGCATAATTTAATAATAAGCATCTGATTTTTAAAGTCTGGATACACAGTGCTCAATACTGTTATCTGTTATCTAAGTTTTCTGCAGATTTGCCCGTTGCCCTCAAAGAACACAGAATATTAAGTTTTCCTAATAACAAATCCTGCTGCAAGATTTAAAAGTAAGGGAGTGAAAGAAAGCATGAAAGGTAAGGCAGCTGATTTGCCTTAGATGAATGGGTAAGATTTAGGTGAAGCAGGATTCATGCCCTGGACGGGCCATCAAGTTAAAATGAGAAATGGCACAGGCAAAAGTTAAGCAGTTGGAAGAATTAATAATCAGGCACAGATGCAAAATAAGGACACTATTTTTTAGAGTGTTCACTTCCATCTCTATGTCATCCAATCCAAACAACAGGCAGGAAATAATATCAACACGATGCAGACAACATTAAAAAAATGTTTTGCCCTCCGATAGCACAAAATAGGTGGGCAGACCAGGCGATCATCCCTGTTTGAGTACAGAAGCAGTGAGAAATTACCAAGGGTTACACGACTCACCTAAAGATCCCTATGTCAATGTCAAAGACAGGGAATATTGACAGCTGGCTAGTTCCATGGTCCTTTTAGAGGGATCATCCTCCATCAGACAGAGGCCAGCAGAAAATAAACCATAAATAGTGAAGCAGAACAAAGATGGGTGGCCTTTGTGGAGATAAATATACCCACTGGAGGGAAATGGAACTGGTATAAAATTATACTATTGGCAGACAGGCCAGTTAGGAGGAGGTTAAACACAACACACATCTCCAACCCCAGGAGGAAGCATGCTGCTTTGCTAGCAAGGACCTGCCAAGTTCTCCACTTCAAAGAGAGCTCTGTAGGGGTGCAGGCGAAGGGAAAAATTTGGATGAACATGTAAAAATGTTTACATGGATATGTAATGTTTCTCCTATGTAAAATGGTTACGTAGGAGAAAAGATTGAACAAATTCACATGGACTAGAAAATTGCCTTGAATACTATAAAAAGAGATGTGAGTCAAATACAGGAAAATAATTTAGTAAGAAATTTAGGTGATGACGGAGCAGCTTTGACCACTAGAGTGTTATCTGGCACCAGTTCTAACCCCCATTCTGTAAATTTTCTGTGCTTGCTGAGTGATGATGGGGAAAAAAAAAAAATCACAAGTAGGCCATGCCTGTAAAACAGGTCTCTTTGCAAATGTCTCTTCAGTTTTCACCAGAGTTTTTTTTTTTTTCTATAGTTTTACGTGTCATGGTTTTGACGGATTTGACAGCAAGCACATTCTGCCTATCTTTTATGGAAGAAGCTTTTCCCACAGGAATAAACTCATAAACTCATTCATGTCTCTGAGTTGGCTTTTCTGAGCTTGCTGCTCTGTTTATCTTCCTGGAAGTCTGGCTATTAGTGGGCTGTTTTGGGAGCCGCAATGTATGAACCCTGTATACCAGGAAAGGTTGGTAAAATGGAACTAGGAAAGGCCGCTAATTGGCTTCCAATTTAGGTAGAGAATTCACTCAGGTAGGAAAAGATCCCTCCTCTTGGTAGAAAGCCTGTGACTTACAAATCTTGATCTTATAGTCAGAGTACAAGGGAAGAAGAAAATCAATGGCAGTGTTGGCCAATTAAATGTCAAACTAGAAAGGGTACACCTCCACTCAACAAATGATTGCTAAATAAAAATAGTGGAATCATTTTTACTAGCATAATAGATATAAACGCATATTTTGAAGTAAAAAAATGCAATGTCTTCTCATTACATAGGCTTTTGGGAATTAACATGGAGCATAGGACATACGTGGTTGGATGGGACAGGGTATGTGTGCCACCCACAGAGGTGGTCCATGGCTAGAGATGGCTATTGTACCATAGGGTCAATATAATCACTTATGCCAAATTTTCCTTAATTGGGAACAAGTATATATCCTAGGGAAATGCTTTGAAAAGTACTCTTTAAACACTTTGGAAATGCACTAGTATAAATAAGTACTAAATTGCATGTACTATTATTGCTAATTTATAACCAAAAGATGTCTTCTTGTTTCTTGCAAATGTGAATAATTACACCTAACATCTCTAGGCACTGAAATTACATGCATTTGAATGATTTCGGATGCAAAATACCATTGATATTTTTTAAACTCAAAGAGAAGAAAACTATGGGCTTTCTTTTACACATAGTGTAAAAACTACGTGTTTACAAGAGATTGTGGCTTCTAATGCCGCTCCCAGTATATAGTTGGTGGAGAGAGCTGATATTCTGTACTTGTTTATCTGCGCTTGAGATTTTAGCGTTTCTTTGAGCAGCGTTGGCTCAGTGTTGTTCTTTCAGATATTTGTGATATAGTCTTATCTGAATAATCTGGAGAAAAGATCCACTGACAAACAAATACATTAAAAAACTGTGTCGAAAACAATTAATGTGAAGAAGGAAAATGGGTAACTCAGAAAAACTTCGCCTCGATATTCCACGTTCTGGAATTACTAGAGAGGACCAAGTTTGCTGAACTGGAATCACTTTACTTGTATCGCTAGGTTTATGCTTCCAGAAATCTATTTTCTCCCAAATTTCTCGCTGGAACATTTGCCTTAAATAATGTCTTTAAGAGTTTATATGGTCTGGATAGTACCCAACCAAAGGTAATAATCCTTTAGTGTGTGACATTCTAATCATTTCCATAGCAACCATTTATGGTTTAAGATGTCACAAAGAAGATTATGACTTCAGGTGTGGAATAAACAACAGGAATGAAACATCACTAAGACAAAGATACTGCTTGGGCACTAAATAAATGAGTGGGAAATAGACAAAATAGAACAGCAGTATTTTCCAATTAAAAATTCATTGCACTTCTAAGTTGCCTGTCAGAGGGAATCCTCAAATGTGAGTTTGGGCAGATGGTGTCTTCTCATCAGGGGAGAAAATGGCCCAATGCTATGTAGCCGTTTAGAGATTAGAGCTATTCTCAGTTTCTCAAAGGGCAGTCCTTGAGCTGGCTGCAGAACATGAAACACTTTGCAGAAAAACTATATTATTGTGTGTACCTGTAACTTGTCTTTTTTGGTTTTCATCAAAAATGCTCCCATTTCTTCCAATCAAAGGAAGCTTGCTTTGCCTCTAAAGGCCATCTCTCATTCCAATGGAGACTTCTAGCTGCATTCACACACTAAATCACAGGGGTATCCTTAGGAACTCTCTAGGTTTGGAGGGACTTTTTTTTTGGTAAAGACTGTCAACACTACTTTGGGATCAGAAGAACCTGTGAACTGTGGAAATATCTTCTAAACAAGGAGGTAAAATTCCTGGGAGGCAAGATCAATTTCTTCACCATTTACCCAGAAATGGAAACAGTTTCGGGCACAAAAAATTATTTGTGAAGTCGAACGTAGCAATGGATACCACGAGAGCAAAGGCAGAAACGCGTATTATGTAACTCAGAATGTTTCACCCCAAAGTTAAGATTCCAACCTCAAAGACTACAAACTTGAATCCCTCCTTTGATGGAAGTGGCCACTCTTAGTTTTTGCTAATAGAGATCATAGATCTTGCCTTTATGTACATTTCCAGGGAGGAACAAGAGCTTGGCTGCGGTGGAAGACATTGTCCCGGTCGTGGAGAGATGAAGCTAGGGAGGCAGGTAGAGACCGAGTCATCCTGTGAGCTACAACAAGCACTGGCTTTGGCTCTAACCATTTCAAGTTAAAGCTTTGCTCTTTCTCCACAGCTAACTTAATGCTACAGCTTTCTGTTAACTTGATTTCTTCCAATTTGATTTCACCCGAGCGAACATATTCTTGTAAAGAGATGATGGGGAAAGGGGTGTGTGGCCATACACAGGAATAAACCTTAACTTGATTAGGGTTATAAATCTAAGAATGAAATCGTACAAGCATTGGAAGAAAATATGGGTGAATTCCTCCTTAACCTTGGGGTAGGAAAAGGCTATTTAACTGTCTTAAAATCCAGACGTAAGAAAAGATTGATAAATTTGATGATGTAATTAAAATATTTCACATGGCAAAAACATTTCATAAACAATATCAAAAGACAACGAATGAACTGGGAGACAATATTTCAACATATATCACAGACAAAGGGCGAATATCCCTACTATACATGGAACTCTCAAAAAGTTAGAGACACCAATAAAGATGTTAAAAAAAACCCCAAAACTTAGAGACAAAGGATCAAAAACACAATAGAAAAATGGGAAAAGATTCAAAAAGAACATTTGTAAAATAGATATAAAAAGGCTCTTAAATATATGAGAAAACACTAATGTGTTTGGAGTTTAATTCAGTTATTAAATTTGTTACAGGGGTATGGGTTAGCAATTCTGAAACTGCTTTATGTGTATATTAGGACTGGATAAATAAGTACGTACATTGTAGACAATGAGGACTAGGTTTTACATTGTTAGAGAAAAGTTATAAACAAGGAAGGCAAAAATGAATCTGTGGTGTTGGATTGGAATCTATCTCTCTACCTACCTACCTATCTATGCAGATAGATGGCTATATTAATAGAAAAGTAGGTGTTTGTGTATATGTGTGGGTTGGTATACACACATGTATTTCCTAGCTCTGTCTGCTCAGAGGTCCTAGAAGCAATGGTTTTCCAGTATTAATAGCATACTTTGGGTCTAGATTTTTTTCTAAACATCATTTTCCAACAAAAGGGACCAGGGCTCCTTGGAGACATGGTTGATCCCAGAGTTGGCACAGAGAAATACAAGAGGAGCCTGGAACATCTTGTGATGCCGTAAAGTAGCAATGGCTCCAAAAGAGAGGAGGGCATATTTAAAGGACAGACAAGTCAACCCAAAGAAGTTCCTAATGGCAAAGTCTCAAACAATTTGATATGTTTATATTTTTTATATTTTATTTTAAAATAAATAATGATAGTATTGGATAATAACCCAAAGAATGGCATGAGTTCATACTGATATAAATACTTATATAAAGAAGAAGAAATGTCTTTTCCTTAAGAATTCCAATTAATAAATATAGAAAGAATGAAAGAAAAATCACCATCAGATGACACAGTAATAGTTGTTGCAGACAAGAGACACTAAAGGGATGTTAAAATTAGGGGGCAAAAGCTTAAGGAGGAAACTGGATATTTGAATAGTATCAAAGTGTCTTCCCTAAGATAAGGAATTTCAAGAGGAAAACAGTAACTTTACAAGTGGAAATATCTAGCAGACACACCTTAACCAAGTGGTCAAAGTTAACCTCCCCAGTAATAAGGCATATCAGCCTCATGGACACTCTGACATGAAGCACTGAGAAGGGCAAGGTCATTTCTGTGATGTTCTTGCCAAAGTGCATAACCTCCAAAGCGCATCAGACAAACCCCAAGTGAGGGACATACTACAAAATAACTAGAGTTCTCTTCAAAAATGTCAACTTCAGAGGCGACAAGGAAAGATTAAGAAACGTTTACAGACTGGAGTGAACTAAGGAGATTTAACAGTGAAATGCAGCCTGAGGTCCCAGATTGATTCCCAGAAGAGAAAAAGGGAAATAGTGAAAAAATTGGTGAAATTTGAGTATGTTCTAGAGTTTTGTTAACAGTACTGTATCAATGTTAATTTCCCAGTTTTTATCATTTTACTATGATTATGAAACATGTCAACTTTAGGGGAAGCTGAATGATGGGTAAATGGGAATTCTATTTTTGCAACTTTTCTGTAAGTCTACAATTATTTAAAATTAAAAAGATTTTTAAAAAGCAATACAAGTTACAACAAAATTTATTCCTATTTCCACGTCCCCAATATGGTGCAATTTTCAGGAAGTTGCATTGATCATTGGCTAACATTGGCATCTCTAAACATTCAGAAGATTTGAATAAAGCAATAAACAAAAACCAACCTAAAAAAATTTTAATACTTAAGTATTCATTGTCAAAAATTGGAAAATAAGCAAAAAAGAAAAAAAATCACCTGTCACCCCACTGTTAATGTGTTAATGTTCATTTGTTCAGATTTTTCTATAGATATATAAACTATGGATACATGTGCATGTATATATATTTTTTGTTATAATCACTAGATTCTGTTTGATGATCTACTTTTTTCACTTAAAATTAAATTAGTAACACACTTTGTGTAACTACATATACACCTACAGCCTCATTTTTCTTCTCCTTTTAAATAGACTTTAATTTTTGGAAGGGTTTTAGATTTATGGAAAATTGAGAAAAGAATACAGAGAATTTCTCATATACTCTACACCCAGTTTCTCTCACTATTAACATCTCCTACTATTAACATTAGTACGATACCTGTGCCAAAATTAATGAACCAATATTGATACATTATTATTAAAGTCCATACTTCATTCAGATTTTTAAAGATTTTACCCAATTTCCTTTTTCTGTTCCAAGATGCCATTCAGGACACATTACGTTTACTTGTCATGTCTCAGGCTCCTCTACACTGACAGTTTCTCAGACTTTCCTTATTTTGGATGATCTTGACAATTTGGAGAAGTACTATTCAGGTACGTTGTAGGATGCCCCTCAATTGGAATTTGATATTGTTCTCAAGATAAGATTGGGGTAATGGACTTTTGGGAGGAAGGTTGTAGTGGTAAAGAGCCATTTTCATACCATCATGTCAAGGGTATATATATATATATATATATATATATATATATATATATATATATATATACACACACACACACACCACCACCAACAACAACAACAACATGATTAAATCAACATGTTGATACCGACATTTATCACCTAGCTAGGGTGTTGTTTATCAGGATTCTCCACTGTAAAAGTATTCTTTTCCCCATTTTTCCATACTATACTCTTTAGAGGGAAGTCACAATGCACATTCCACATTTAAGGAGACAAATTTTAATGGGTTCAGAAATATGAATGAATTTCTGTATATTTAACCAACTTCTTTTCTGGTAGACGTAGAGAGGGTTTTCAACTTTCAATCACTGTAAAGAACCTTGCAATGCATTCTAACCTAGAACATTGATCTGTTCATGTGTACTGATTGTTTCTTTAGGATAAAAAGCAAGAAGTGAAATTGCTGGGTCAAAGAATATGAAGAGCAAGGCTTTTGACACATAGTGCAAAATAGATCTCCAGAATATCTGTGGCAACTCCTAGTGCCACCAGCCTGTATCAGCGAGAGCGTGCCGTTTCTTCATACCACTTGTGCGTAGCCGGGGTGAGGGAGTGCGGTCTAAGAGGATGCTGGTGGGTGGGCAGAGGACCGACTGTGCAGGGTGTGAAGAGCTCACTTTTTCTTCCCAGTGTCATGGGAGGCCCTGGAAACTGGTTTGCAGGGGAGAGGCCTGATCTGCTTCATGTGATGGGTGCCATATTTCATTTCTGAAAATGGTCCATTAGATTATAGCTGACTCTCTATTGACCTTGGCTTGAGGTCATCCACATAAAAAGGTGATTTGACAGATGATCTACCATTCTTTCTTATGCTAATCTGACTTGCTGTCAGGTGGGGAAATGCAGAATTGGGAACTGGAAGGAGGAGAGGGAGTGCCAGGATGATTTATTTGGGGGGTGGGGAGGTGGGTGCTTGGTGGCAGATGGAAGGGGCAGAGGACGGGAAGAACCTCCCCGCTGCTGAAGGCTTTCTGAATGACTCTGCTAATGAACCCAGACTTGTCTGCTGTACACAATGGACTGCATTGAAATGAAGGACAGTGGGGAGATGAAAGTAACAGCTCCCAGACAGCTGACAGCTTTCTGCTGGTTTTGAATCCTGGCAGCAAATATGTTGCCCGGGATAAGGAGAAAATAAGGGAACATCGGGTAGAGCTGTTCAGAGATCACTCTCTGGGAGAGACTAGATCTATCTTTTGGTGTGTGACTTAGTAATTCTTCATACAAAGATGTTTATCACACTTGGGATGACAAAGGGCTGATATAAAGTAGTAGAATCTCTTAAATCTTCATAGCTTTTCAAAAATGAGCATTAAAAAGAATTATAGGAACAGTATATAAGCCATTAAACAGACCCATCAGAAAACTTTTTAAACATTTAGGGAATAGTTAGATGGGACCAATAAATAAATATATCAAAGGACAAACCCTGAGATTTCTTGCATTTTTTCTCTCTACAAGGTCTTATCATTGATTGGGACATATGAGCACCAATGCTTTTTAAGCATCTCAGGAATAACCAGATGGCCCATCCATCTTAGGGCCTACTGAGATTTAGAATTAATCTTTAATTACTTATTTATAATTTATAATTACACAGATAGGGGTCGCTCATCCCACTTGAGTCATTTTCTCTGCGGGATTAAGTTGTGCCATTTGGAAGGCACAGTGATTGTTTCAATTCCTAAGCGTATTAGAAACTGGTATGTCAGGGTACCACATCATCATGATTGAAATTATCAGTCAACACTCACATGAAACTACTGAACAGATTGGTCTTGGTGATCTCCTATTGAAAAACGATTAAATCACCTTACTAACTGAATCCTGCAAAATTGATGGTCAGCATACTTTGGCCACTAAGAGGGCTGACAAGACTGGGCCTGAAGGTTTTCTTTTTCTTTTCTTCTACCCCCCCCACCCCGCCCCCAGCATCTCCCGCAGCTGCCAACTCCATCATCTCACCATATAGGTATGGCTTTGTGAACCAAAACGAACAAGCAAGCAAGCAAACAAAACCCCCAATATATTTCTCTTAAGTTGCATTATCTGGAACTGTTATCAGGGGCTGATCTACAGATATTCAAATGTTGCCAATTTGACGTTCTTGATACATCTCTGTAACCAGGTATGCAAAAAACAGGAGATGGGTAAAAATGAAGAGAAATGATCTCAGCAGCAAATAATTCTGAGCTCAGGTGGACTACATTCCTAGCACTTTTATTTCAAAAGCAAGCAGGTCTGTTGAACATTTACAGGAAAATAACAAAAGAGGCAAGGATAAAGCCTTGCCGGTATATTGGGCCAGATCCTATTTTATACAAATATACAAACCGTATCTTGTTTTGGCTGCTCAGAAAGAATCCAGGATGAAGAATAAAAAATAGATTCTAAGATGGCAGAATTTCAGGGCTGGACTGAGTGCTCAAGACAATCTAATTTCCTTATTTTCAAGAGGAGAATGATGAAGTCCATTGAAGTTGGTGACCTCTTTAATTCACACATTGAGCTATTGGCGTATTCATTTAGAAGGTGTTTATTGGCTATCGGTTGAGCATGTATTGAGTATTATTGAATATTAGGCACAGAAAAGATAGTGTCAAGTAAGCTATTCTGCAGCTGACATACTGCTTCTCTCTCATAAATGCTGTAAAGACACAATGTTGTTTAACGTTGACTAGGAAAGGCTAAGGGACAATAATTGTCCACAACGATGTGAAATATTCTGAGGAAAATGATGACCTTTTTATTTTTATCACCACAAGGATGCAAATAAGACAAGTGGGTCCATGTTAGGGCAGAATAGAGTTCAGTTAAAAATAAGAAAAAACTTATTGGATGCCATGGTGATTAAACACTGAAATTATCAAGGGAATATGCTGATAGTGTAAAATGAAATAGATATTCTTCTGTCTTCAACTCTAGTTTTCTTCCAGATAATTCTTTCTGTTTCTCATGAGGTCCCGTTGCAAACTACTAATTCCATAGGTTTTACTTGCAAAGTTGTTTTTGGTATAATGCACATCACTGTTCCTCTCTCTGAGTTGCTAATTCATAGGAAATTAATTGTGACTTTTTTTTCATAACATACGGCTGCATAGAAATAGTTCATAAAATATGACATGGATGAGATTCTGAAAAGTTGGCTTAAAGTTAAATTCAGAATTTAACTTTTAATTTTTCATCACTGATTTTACATTAAAATATTGAAGACAAGTAACCATGGAAATCATCTGGGTCCCGATGTTAAAAATAGTCTGTAACAATAATTCCCAAGGGTTGATTTCCCACTTTGTGCAGGACGCTTATAATTTCATACAATCCTCTCAAGCAACCGTAATTTACAACTGTTAAAAGAGAAGGAAACTCAGAAGATAATGAATGGCCGAATGTCACACCCTGATAACTCTCAGGATAAGGTCTAGAACTAGAGTTAGATTGACCACGAGGCTGGTGGACCACGAGGCTGAGCTCCACAGCCCTCCCTCACATGGCCCCTCCAAGGCCCTGGTAGGTGCCCCAGAAATGTGTTTATAAGATAGGGTGACAGACTGTTCTGGTTGCCCTGAGACTAATGAGTTTATTGGGATGCAGGACTTTCAGTGCTAAAACTGGGACTGTCCTGGGCAAGCTGGGATGGTTGGTCACCCTATTATAAAGTGTCCTAAATTTGTAAAAAATTTAAAAAGTGAGATGTTATGATCCCAATGGATTAAGATAGCTGGATTTTCCCCACTCATATTCCCTTCTCATTTGTTATACCTCCCCTCCTGATAATGGTATTCCATTATATTTCCCCACAGATTTTTGGGTTCTAGCTAAGGGGATGTTACGTTGCGGTTTATATATTTATGTGGATGGTTACTTCCGTTTTGTGTTAAAAGTTTGCCAGCTCTGGATTAGGAGTGGCTTCCGGGGCTGCTCCTATGCCCACCTGGCCAACCCAGCTAGCACTGTGACATGATGATGCTGGCGCGGAGGTCCAGTTGTGACATAAATATGTCCTGATAGCACCCTGCACCGGAATTGTGTGGGAGGTGGGGAGAAAAACAAAATGTGACATGTACAGTTGTGAAGCTCTGCTATAGAAAATTCTTCCAAATCTCACAGTTCATATAGGAAAGAAGCTTGAAGAGTTTCTCCCAAATTTAACAGCAATCCTAAACGTGTGTATGCTATTACCAATGACAAGTTGTGAAGTTGGAAGATCTCACAGTAATAATAACAATCACCATCAGTGTCTGGTCAGTCATTCTGGAAGATGGAATTACCCTTCCATTTTTTTCATTAAAAAGAACACAAGATTATTTATCATATCAAAGGTGATTAAAGCCTATGCAGCCAAAAAACATACAGGAGAAAGGGTATCATTGAGATATGTTAAACAGCTATTAATAAATATATGCATGTTATTTTTCTGGATTTTTAAGGTTTTATAAAATTTCTAATTTCCTGTGATTTCTTGTTCTCAAGAGAGACTTACTTTTGTTTTTTGTATCATTCTTAAAAAGTGTTTACCAATTTAAATTTTAGGTCCCATAAAATCTGGGGCCATCCCTGGATGGATTTAAGGTCTCAGGTGTGAAGGATTCCACAGGCTGTCCCCTTTCTGCTGCCTCTTCTGGGCACGCTCTCTTTACATGTTTAAAGTTTGTTTCTTTGATGACTGCAGACGGAATATTTATCTCTGTTGACAGGTAGAAGGAGGGAAAGTTTGAAGAAAAAAATATAAATTACGGATGTGATTATGGCCGTGCTATAGGCAGATCTAAACAAGAATAGTAAATCTCTTAAGAGAAATTGGCAGGTGGAATAAGCCTAGGCTTGGACTGCACTTGTGAGCGAGTAGAATGCAGGTTCTGAAGCATCCTTTAGGCCCACTCCTTCTCCCTGAAGAGTGCGGTCTTCATCGCTTGATGAACTGTTAGTGGATTGTATTCTAATGCTATTTTTACAAAATTTTGGCCCGTCCCATGGCTTGCGGGATCTCAGTTCCTCGATCAGGGATTGAACCCCGGTGAAAGCACCGAATCCTAACCATTAGACCACCAGGGAACTCCCACTACTCTTTAAAATAAAGAAAATGGTCCTAGAGTTAATTCCAGGAGACAGCTACTCTATGCAACATCACATTTCTTATTGCTTGATGTCTCCTTCTTAATTTCCATTGCCAGCTAATTGATCCCCATCATAACTTCTTTCTCTCTATGGTGAGTTTAGGGGTGGGCTCCCCAATACCAAACTGCCTGCAGAAATATGCCTCCTTTCACTCAGTCTGAAGGTTACCTATTTGTATTGGTACATTTCTTCTTCTTTTCCTCTTGGGGTTGTAGGTTGGTAGGGTTGAATGTTGTATGGATATACTAAATACACCAGTTATTGAAAGTAGCACTGTTGGTGGCCGTATTCCGAGGGGTAACCTTTCTAAATGATTTTCTTTTTGGAAGTGTTATTTTGACAAGCATGGATCCTCAAATATGGACTCACCACATTTTATCTCTTATTTTACATTTCACACTGCATTTAAAAATATCAGTTTCCATATTTCCATAACAGATGCTGGGGAAGTTTTCTATCCACAACTTTCAGAAGGGAATGTCATTTATGTTAGATCCTCATTTCTTCCTACTTTATATAACTGCCATTTTTTCTATTAATTATATTGTGTGCAATATAATGGAACCATCCATTCAACAACATTAGACATGAAAATTCCAGAAAATAATATCTACCTGAATGACCATGGTAATCCAGCTACGAATATCATCTTACTTTTCTATTTTGGCTAAGAAGATAGTGAACGAAGTTGCTTAGATGTGTGTGCGTGCGTGCGTGCGTGTGTGTGTGTGTGTGTGTGTGTGTGTGTGTGTATAATTTTCTGTGGAGTCATCCTTGTCTCCTTAGTAGTAGCCCACTCTGAAAAGAGTTTTTCCTCTGGAGGAAAATCTTCAGGTATGGACTACTGCAATATTTAAAGTTTAATCAAACTTGTCCCTTTGGGAACAAGTTTGGGAATGTGATGGAGATTGGGAGTGAAGTTGAGATGATTGCAAAGATGTATACCATGTGGCATTTTAATAGGAGCAGCAACATTTCCTGGGAAATATTAGTAGCCTAATACTATATCTTTACCTGTTGTACCAACCAGGATCATCTCAGGGACTTGGAATAAGAAAAGCTTGTTTCTCACTCATGTGTTATGTCTGCAGGTTAGCTGGGGACTCTGCTTATTATAATTAACTCGGGATTCAGGCTGATAGAGCTGCTGAGAGAGCGCAAGAACGCTCTGCTGTGTCTCACAATAGCAACCAGTTGGGCCAGCCTGGTAGTGACGAAGGCCACGTCCCCTTACAACTGATTGGTGGAATTACCATCCAAGTGGCCCCTCTCAATTGTATGCGGGCCAGGATTACAACCTTCACACATGCAGAGGCAGAATTATTTTATGGACAGGATGAATGGCTTTCACGTGGGAAGTATTTAAACTTTCTTCTTTCATTTCTGCATCTAACTATCTGTACATTGTTTCAACGTGTATTTATTTAATTACTACTATGTGCAGAGTACTGTGCTAAACACTAGGAGACAGAATAATGAACCCATTCTTGATTCCTAAGATTGGGGACATAGAGGAGGGAAAAAGTAGAGGATTCGCAAGAGATTGGAGAAGTCCCTTAGTAAATTGCACTGATGTTGCAATTTTTAAATATTTCTATACTCTTGGTATATGTCATGTTTCCTGTCTTAATCTATACAGGATGCTGAAGATTTGTAAAGCCCATCATCAAGTGTTTTCTACTGTTTATATGCCATTACTCTGTCCAAGGTTTCAATGTTGAGAAAAGTTTGGGTCTATCTACTTTTCCAGCTACAGACATTGAAAGTCTGAGACCCACGAGGAATAACCAATGTATAAAAGATGACTAACTGGAGTACAAAAGATGATTAATTTTCACTTATTTTACTATTATTACTACTGTAATAGTAATAACATAGTAATAACAATAAGCTTATCATCAATAATTGTGTTGATTATTTTTCATACTTATCTTTAAGACTCATATAATTCCATGATGCTGTTATTGTTAGGAATAATTAACCACAACTAGAAATACTTTGGAACCTGTGGGGGTTTTTTGACATGCTGCTTTCTAAGGAATGAAACATAAGACAAATTCCACTTGAAGAAGCCCTGGTTTGGAGAACATGGCTTCACCAATCTAACCTAATCTACTATATCTTTCAAATCAGAGACATGAATTAATTATTTGATTAGCTTTGTTTCTTTTATCACTACTAACCTACCTTATTTGAATTTGGAAAAGTTAGGAATTTGTCTGTAGACTCATCTGTTAAATAAAGGGCACAGCTAAGGTCTTAGAACATCTGATCAAAAGACTGAATTTTCCTCTCCCGCGAAGACTGGTATTTTTATCTGGTACCCTCAGTTTGTCTGCACAATTTTTTTCCCACAAATTGGTATTTAAACCTCAAAACCTTTAGCTAACTACATCTGTCATTGATATTTTATTGTTTAATTTTCTTTTTATGGAGCCAAGTTACATCTCTCCCACATACAGCCGGCACTTTACATGTCTAATTTGTCGACATGTTCTATAATGATAATTTCATTGATTTAGAAAGTGACATTATGAACAACATATGTTCATTTTAGCAGTAGACCTTGTTATGGCAATCAATTATTTTTCCCCTCCAGAACTCAACTAGATTCCACATTTAGAGGCGGCAAAGTAATTTAACCAGTTCGTGTTCTTATGATTATTTTGTTTAAAAAGAGAAAGAAGCCTACTGATGGGATGCTTTCCTAAAAGAGTCAATTCTCACATTGTGGAGTTTGCAATGTGCATATATTATCACTGCATACCAGAGGCAGGCGAAAAGAAATCAAACAGCAAAGGCACTTAATAAAATAGAAAATGACATAGAAGAAATGTTTCACAGAAGTCCTTTAACTTTCTCCTATCTCTCCTGTTCACCATGCAAACTTAAATCAAACGCTCTGTGAGTATCTGCTGGGAGTCCCCAGTGCAGCAGCCACTGTGCCAAGCACTGGGCTTCTCTGGGTGTTTTCAAGCCCCTGTGCTCCTGCTTGTATTTTCTTCTCTCTCCCTTTACTGAAACAAAAACATTCTTCTCATACTTCAGAATCCAACTCAAAGGTCACCTCTAGTCAGCGGCTCTCCCCATCCCCCTTCTCCCAGCCCATCAGCGTGACTCAAGCCATCTCTACCTGTCCTTACTGGGTGGGACCGCCTCCTCCTCCCTCTGCTATAAGCAACCTGGGGAGGGAGGATCTGATTCATCTTTGTGTCCCTAGCAGCTCAGTGCCTGGCTTATTATAGTGCTCGACAAAAATGAATTGGATTAAATAGAAAATGCTTTCTATTTGACCAGGTTATTGTACACCATAAAGGAAACTTTACGATGCCACCCTGTTTTTCTTTATTAAGCCATCAAGGGCAGGTGTTCTCTGTTGTTGATGGTGAGGATTTATAAAGCCAGCTAGGACTTTAGTTCAATATCAATACAAGGTGGAGTGGTTTGGAAACCATGTGGGGAATATTGGGAAGGAGGTACAAAAGTCCAATAATGTTAGGATAGGTGGCTGCATTAAAACAGTAGCTTAGGACAATGGAAGCAACTGAGTTAACTATTATAGGGACCTTATTTTGATCTGAAAGCAACTTTTAGGATTTATCTTATAGTGGGGGGAGAATCCCCTCCAGCATCTACATTTACGATACTATGCAGTTATGATAGTCAACATAGCATTATTCTTAATGATAAAAGATTCAATTATGTTTTATACAGGATGCTTATAAAGGTAGGAAGCTAGGGAAATACTTTAGAGATGTGTTTTCAAAAATAAACATTGGTGACTTCCCTGGCAGTCCAGTGGTTGAGACTTCGCCTTCCAATGCACGGGGTGCGGGTTCAATCCCTGGTCAGGGAGCTAAGATCCCACATGCCTCGCGGCCAAAAAACCAAGAATATAAAACGGAATCGATATTGTAACAAATTCAATAAAGACTTTAAAAGTGGTCCACATCAAAAAAGTCTTAAAAAAACATTAATTCAGATAATCTGTGTTGCACGTTCATGACCAAGATGCCGTAGACACATTTCTCTCCATTTCTCCTGCTAAGTACAGCCAAACACTAGGCCATTAAGTTTATGAAACAGACATAAGAAGAGTGACAGGTGGAGAAAGCCCAGCTAGGCACCTTGGAACCTGATCAACACTATGGCAGCAAGTCCCCTGGGTTTTCTTCATGCCTCAAATATCCCCAACTGGGAACTGTAGAAAGTGACAACCCCAGAACTACAATGGGAGTAGACAAAAATTGTCAGAAGAAAAGTCTCTTCTCTAACTAAGAGACCAAGAAAGGCACCAATAGTAAGACAGAAAATATATAGACAATGACCAGCCAAACAAAGTGGAAAAAAACTCCACAGTCCCACTCTCAGTCTTGGATGCCAATTCCGTACGTTCCTCTCTGAGGAATTATCATGTGTGGAGTACTGAAGTATACACTAGGCAACCGGAATATTGTATATCATTTAATGGTTATAACTTCCGCCAAGAGAGTCATCATCACATCCTGCATTTACCACATGGGGATGGTAAATGCTGCTCACAGAAGTTGTGTGATTGGCCCAAGTTGGGAAGCTCATAAGTGGAAAAAATGGAATCAGAGAACAGGTCTACCTGGCTCTATTCCCACGCTTGTCCCATTTCAACACTCTGTCTTAATAGTGTATCCAAGGTGGGAACACAAATGACTGGAAATGAAATTTATTACAAGCAAGTTGGGATTTTCTCTGGCAGTCTAAGATGGACTACTAACAGCGGAGATACATTCCATAAGACGATAAAGAAGGAAATCTTTTTTTGTGTTTCACCCTTCAATCCTGTACTGCTGTAGACTATTTAATAGCTACTACATTTAACCCCAGGTGATGGAATCGATCGCTTTGATTCAGTTTGTTTATCACCCCATCAAACAAGACAAGTACTCTATCCTCCTTTGATAGAAAGAATGCCCTATATAAATGTAAGCACTTACCAATGTAGTTATTATTATTATTCTTGCTAGTGGCAGCTAATTAGAGTCACTTTTCAATTCATATCCAGAAGCAAAAAATTGATTTTTCAGTAATACAGAAAGAAATCCACCCTTAGGGAAATTACAGTCAATAATTGAGCTAAGAATTGAAATTCTGGTAAAAGCAAAAAGAAACCCAAGCATAATCCACAGAAGTTAGTGCTGAAATTGAACATGCTTCCAAAGCAGCAGAAAACAGGACTTGAAAACTAGCTGTACTAATCAGGATTATATGTTTTAAGTAGAACTGCCGTCTTGTACATTTTAGGATCAAATTAAAAATCATACTCCCGGGGCTTCCCTGGTGGCGCAGTGGTTGGGAGTCCGCCTGCCGATGCAGGGGACGCGGGTCCGTGCCCCGGTCCGGGGGGATCCCACATGCCGCGGAGCGGCTGGGCCCGTGGGCCATGGCCGCTGGGCCTGCGTGTCGGAGCCTGTGCTCCGCAACGGGAGAGGCCACAGCAGTGAGAGGCCCGCGTACCACAAAGAAAAAAAAAAATCATACTCCCTTCAGAGCTTTCTGAATTTATATCAAAATCATTGTCACTTATAAATATCCCGACAGAATCAACCATTAAATCAACTCCATAGGGCCATGTGGAGCCATTTATACAGAAACTTATGGGCTAGAAACATCTACAGGAGGGAAGGATTTGAGAGAAAGATATGAACAATTAATACCTTTTCAGTATGAACATCACGCTGAAGAGTGTAAATCCGCATAATTAAGGTTGCAGTGTAACCTTGCACTTTTAAAGTACAAAGGAGTTAAACAATCCATGATTAAACTATAAATCCAACTTTTAGTTGAGGCAGTTGAGGCCTCTGGAGAGGTGAAATGACTCCCGCAAATTTGTACATCCTAGAAGAGATGGCCCTGGGGTTAAAAGCATGTCACCATTACTATCCAGACATTTTTATCTTTGTTTTTCATTTGTTTTCACTCAAAATAAAAGGGATAGAACTTATAGTGAACATACACAGAGACGAGGTGATCTACCACGGTTGTAAAGTTCAAGGATGGGGCCTTGAATTTTCTGCAGTGCTAAGTCAGCCGTCCTGGGGCTGAGCTTGGGACACAAATGGAAGGAATGCAGATTTTCATTTACTGAATATATCAATGTATTGATTCTACATTGCTTTAACAGATCGACAGGTGATGTTACTGGTCCTCTAAAAATCAAATATCGTGTTTGCTTTAAAAAGAAAAAAACAACCCTTAGTCTTCTCACTACCCTTCCAATGGTATTTAGAGCAACTATCCGACCAAGATGTGAAGAATACTGCCAATGAGATGTGAGTTTAAGTAATTATAATAAATCATTTTCAAATGTATTGGCTGTTGGTGGAACATGTGTTACTGCTTTTAATTTTCTCCTCCTTTAGAATTCTCTCTCTCTTCCTCCCAGAAAGACACACTGGTGGTGCTTCCCTGAGTTCTCTAAGCTCGATTCTGGTATCCTCCCTAATGTCATTAATTTTCTTTCCCAGGTTAGAAGTCAGGTTTTTTGCTTTTAAAAAAACGAGGGACTACATAAGATGTAGCAGTACTTTAGATGGCTTAAGTAAGCTTCAGAGAAGCGGCTCACATTTCAAGGTAAGTGCTAATTGGTGAGTTGTTTGGAATTTCTGGAAGAATTTCCAGCAGCTCAAACATTATTCAAATAATAATTAACTAAGAGCTGAAGACACACTTGCACAAACGCTGTCTTTACCAGTCTCAGACCAATCCTCTCTCTTTTACTGGAGCTGTTTGAGTAGCCACTGAGAATTTCCTTTCCAGGATGCTGGGGACATTGCTTAGAAAATCTTTTAGACCAAAATCTCTCTTATTTCAGCTTACCAAAAGTCAAGAAATATTTGACCTTTTTTTGAGACAGCGATGCTCATTTTTATATACTCATCGTGGAATGCTTTCCATTGTAACAACTCTAAGAACAGCCATCCTGAGGAAAGCACAGACACAGGCCCATGGTCGCATAAAAAAAAAAAAAAATTAGGGAATGTTTAGTGCTTTCAGTTGACGACAACTGGATCTAAGGTCCTGTTCCTCATAGATACCATTGAATTAAAATTCAGAGAAAAGACAAAACCCATGAATATCATAGTGCATAAAGATTTATGAGGAAGGAATCAATTTTGCAGTTAACACTATAGCATTTCCTTTTAGAAGAATCGAAATCACATTAATATCAGGACCCACCATGGAGGAAGAGAATGATCATTTCCCGGTCAGAACAGGAAGTGCCTTGCTTCATTATCCCTTAGCTTGTCCAGTCCCAAAATCTCACTGCTGCCTTCACCTTGCCCAAGTCAAGATAATCAAGATAGTTATTATAAAAAGCTATGCTAAAGCTTGCTTCTGGACATAGAGTGAGCACTTTCGATTCACTCATACAAGTTATTCTTAATTTTTCTGGTCATCATTGGATGGCTGCTTGTCGTAAATCAGGTGTCATTCATGGTTCATACACAGCAGGATTCTTCCCCTTTGAAACTCGGTTACACTGATGCCTTTTAAGCAATAGGCTACAAAATGCTATTCTTGAAAAAATAACATTTAATTAGAAAAACATTTCTGTTAAGAGAGCTGGGCTCTGAGTCAGAGTTGAGAGGAGAAAATAAAGGGCATTTCTTTGTTTTCAGTTTGTCAATTCAGGCTTTGAGAAAACCAAGCCAATGTTTAATTTATTTTACGGAACAAGGTTATTGAAGCTATGCAAATTTTTATGAGCCTACAGGTATTTCCTACCCTTCAACTTCTTTCAAATATTTCTTACTATGCACCACTATTCAAAGGCTGGCAATAGTAATAAGAATATATGTTTATATGTCATTTTACTATTTTAAATGTTTCCCTAGGCTATGACTTGTTTAATCATTGAAACAGCCTGTTTAATGGGTGGGGTGGATTCCATTATCCTCACTATACATACGAGGATGCTCATTATTTCATTCATCAAACTCTGAACCTACAGCACGTGTTAAGAATAGGAGGAATGCTGCTCTTGGCTAAAACTGATGATGGTTAGTGACTCTGTAGAGAAAGCAAATATGTAGTGAGAAGTGGATATACTATTAGTTTATCTAGAGTGAATTTTGAGAAGGATACATCTGCCACTGCGGGGAAATGCAAATTCTTTACAGAAATTAAGATTTAATTCAAGAAAATATTCATTGTGTTCCACTTTCAAAGGACTATGCAAAGAAGGATCAGAAGGAGATACGGTATTGATAAACGGAGGAAGGTATGGAATGCTGATGTATTATTTTGTTCCAAAACTTCCACTTGGTAAACATTAATCAAACAGAACAAATAGTAGCTTTGAGTTCTACTGATTACTTTTCCTAAACAGACACTAAATATTTGATGGTTGGGTATAGACTGCTGTTAAATTCCAAGTGAGATTTCTGTGTAGATGAACAGCAGTAAAATGCATTAAGTATGGGTAAACAGATGATTAATATTTCAAGCTCGATCTACTTGGCTACTTTGAAAGATTGACCTCGCCCTACTTCCAAACCTCTGCCAAAACCCAGTGTTAGGCTTCTCTTTGCAAACGGTGCAGAAATAACTTTTCATCAAATGCAGTTGTATGTGACACTAAGGTCTTGAATTTAAAACAAGATATGCTTTTAAAAACTCATAAAAGGCAAATGTTTATAGTCTCTGAGCAGAAGTTGCAATCCGTGCAGGAGTGCTTTACCCACACTAAACTGACTAAAACATTACGTGTCTAACACGGCTTAATTATTATATTAATCTGTGTTACCAGGCAGAATATTTTTGTTTTACATCCGGCAGGGTTTTAAATGATAGTTTTAGAATTTGCATTCATTTTTTTTTTCTCCAACTGGCTTTCCTAGGTAGATTTCGGTTTACCTTACCGCGCATTTGATGCTGAATTCAGTTGCGGGAGGGGGTCACAAACTGATCTCAGGCAGGAACCCAATCAGGTTACGCGCAATGGTTGCCCACCAAGACTATTTGGGTCCAACAACAGCTAGCAGTCCATCAGTGGAGGCGCTGTGGCAAGGGGGAAGAGCTTGGGTTTCTGTGCCCCAGGTTCGAACCCAGACTCTGCTACCCACCACCTGTGTGAGCTTGGGCGGCTGTTGACCCCCTCCAAGGCCCTTCCCTCATCTCTATGCCAAGGACCATAGGTAACCCCAAATGCAAGTGTGAGGATGAGAAATAGCATATACAGAGTGTCTTGTATGGTGCCTGGCTCATGGGAGGCTCTCAATAAATTATAACCAGTAAAAAAAGAAGGAAGACCACTTGAGTCCCGATCACATGACTGGACTCATGATTAACAAAGGTTACGTTAGATAAAGAAGTTTAGATAAACAGACCCCAGTGGTACTCTTAAGCTTCTCATGGTATCTCTGAATTCTCTATTTTTTGAACCAAGAACATCCACTCAACATTGACTACAGCTAGGATGATCTAATCCTTGGCATTGCCCCTTTCTTCTCAAAATCCTTGCACTCCAGATTCTGTGCCATTCCTTCTCCCTACATAGGGGAACAGGTGTAGGTGGAGACAAGAATTAGGGAAGGGATCTAGTAGCTAAGGAAGCTGTCCTATTGTTTATTAACAGCTTTATACCTGCGCTCTCATGTAATCATTTCTGGTATCATTTTGTGGGGTTTCCGAGAGATGGTGCTGGCAATGGGGACTCTCTCAAGACACTGGGTGTTGACGGCAGCTTCAAAAAAGCAAGGGGGAAGCAGACGAATTACTTGTGGGCAAGGAACATGCTATTGAAGATGGTAACAGTCCCTTGTATTTGCCTGGTATTCTATAGTTAATATAATTATGTTTAAAAATTTGTTTATTACACTAAGTCTATGAGCTTCATAGAATTTTGATGATTCCTATTTATTAGGGCGTTTTTGCCACATGTCCTACTCAGCGGTAAACCAGAGTCCCAAGGGCCTCTGACTAGAAACCAGTACTTCCCATCTGACATTTCCTCCCCCCATTCATGAAAGGCAGCCTGACTGAATCCACTTGACTGTGTTAAATTGTATCCTTTTAGGACTGAACAAGATATCAAGAAATGATGAAATTCAGGCAGGTGAAAGGGCCAATAATAAGTCTGTAACCGGTGAGTAATTTGATGTCTATAGTGGGACTGAAAACAACCGCTTTTGTCCTTTTCAAATTAGGTTATGGATTGCTATAATCCCCACCATCCAAGCAGAATCAACAGCTAACATTTATTGAGCACTTACTACGTGCTGGGAGCTATGGTAACTATTTTACCTCTAACAATCCTTCAAATCGCCCTATGGGATAGGTACTGCTATAATTCCTCCTTTACAGATCAGATGAGGAACGGAGAGGGTAGGTCACATAGCCAGATAATAAGGTCAGGAAAGAAGCCCAGATAATTTGGATCTAGTGCTACCACGTAGTTCACAGCGTTGAAGGAAGCCCTTGACCACTGTCATACAACATACAAAAGCAATATCAAGTTTCCAGTAACTAATTATTCTGGAACAAAGTTGGGCTTCCTCAGAATCAATGAGAGTGTTTAAATAATTATTTATCTTTGCTTCTTAAAATGTTTGGGCTGAAGAAGTCTGCGGAGTTGGTGCAGAAGGTGCTCAGGTTCACTGCCACGGGGTGACAAGTTCACTGCCATGTGCTTCCGGGAAGCCTGCTGGCCTGGCTCTTTCCCCAAGTGCGGGGAGGACACAGCAATAGGTACACAGGGCCTGGTGTTTGGTGGCCTAACCTCGGTTGGCTTCCTGGAAGAGACCCTCCTGTGACAGCTAGGTTTCAGCCCAACTTTTCAGCAGGAGTATGGCAAGCCCCCCATAAAGCAGTTTTTCCACTCAATGAATTGAGGCAGGGAAAACGAACCAAGGGTTTCCCTTGAGCAAGAACCGGTGAGTTCTGGCCTGACAACGTTAGCAGCCAGCAGCACGGGGCCTGCACTCTGGTGCTGTTTGCACATTAACGCTATGTGCATCGTGCAGATGCAGTAAGGCAGGGCTGCCCCCGCTCCACTTCTGAGGGCCCTGCAAACACCACCAGCTGCACTGCAGGGCTTTTGATCTTGTCCCTATGCCCTTGGCCGGGCTGGATCTGAGTGGCGAACCTCACTCTGAGACCAGCCCAGCGAAAGAAGAGGGGGAATTGCCAACAGGAAAGAAGAAGAGCTGAGCAAACAGCTTAACGGGAATGTGACAATGACCAGCCCCACAGAAGGCAATGCGGTTTGATAGGGGTACGCCAAGCTTTTCCATCTCATGAGAATGATGGGTGAGCCATCCTAGACTCATGGGAAGTCACCAAAAGGGCAAGAGAGAAGACAGAATAGATGTGTCTCGGGTTCAAATTTCCTAGTGTTCTTTTGCTTCCTGTTAAGAACAACATAGAACCTACTTTCTCAAATATGGCTCTCAGGAGTGTTTATTTAAAACCTGAGAAATTTAAAGAAAATTGGATCGGTTTTGTTAGGCAAGAAATCATTTATAAGTGGCTTCTTTTCCCTTTGAGGGTTCATTTCCCATATTCTTGAGATAATAAGGATCTTATCTCCCTGTCTTTAATACCAACTATGAAGTCATATAATTTAAACAAACCCACCTTGTCACTGGGGGAGAATAATCATAATTCACGAATTTGACAGTATAGCTTCACTAGGAAACAGGATTCTGCCATTATTTTCATTATTTATAATAATTTAGGAACCCTGAGGAGAGGTGCGGGTGAGGAAAGTTTTCCAAGCCAATTAATATCCACAAAGACACTAACAGAACCATATAAAATAGCATAGAATTCCCTTTGGAGAGGATTGGGGATGAATCTTGTGGATAGAACATACTTTGATGGATCAAATAGAGTATCATATCATTTCTGCCCTCGTCCCTCAAATGACTCTGGTTCCTTTTTCTCTGCTTTTCTTTTTTTTTCCCACTTAAATTATCACATAAAATGGTGATTCGCTCTTTTTGCATTTTGCTTCCTGTAGGTCAACACATGACTTAACAAGTAGTGAAAGCTCTTAATTTGGGAGGCATGAGCTTAACTATTTTATATATAAAATGGTTCATTCCCATGTGCATGAGAGGAGAGAACTAAATATAAATTTATTTTTCACATAATGGCCTGAAATTTTCTTTCATGAATAAAAGTAATGGCCTATAAAGTGGTTTAAAAAGGCATTCAAGAGGCTGTTTTGATTAGGTGCCTGTATTTGACTAAGATACATTATTTTCTTAATAAGTTTCATTGTCTTTGGTGACTCCTCTCTCAAAGGGAAGAAAAAAAACAGTAAATAAAGGTATATCCTGGCACACTACAAAGAGTTCCAATGGCAGGACACAAATTATTTTATTACCACACCAACTGAGCCACTGATACTTCACAATTCATGAACAAATTTTCCATTACTACAGAGTCATGCTTTTATTGACGGTTATAAAATCACCATTTGTATCTTTTTTTTATCCTGCTGTGTTTCTATTTTATTGGAAGAGTCCTGTAACAGGTATAGCATCAGCCCAGATTACCAAGAAATCTATAAAATAGCTTCCTGCTACTACCTTTGGTGCAGATTGAAAGAATACATTATGATCCCACTGAGTCTCTGATAAAAACTGTGATTCACATGCCCGCATGATTTATCCTTATCTGTCAGACGTCCAGGCTTTATCTGCTCTATTAAATTGTGGGAGCATTTTGCTGGTATTGATTAGTTATGTTCAGCGTAATTAAAGCATCTGGGTCATGAGATTTAGGTACAAACTTTGGGTGTGGTAATAAAAACAAAAAAAGTAAAAAACGTTGCCGTGGATAGGACTACTCCAGCAACAGGTCATCTTTGCCCGTGCTTTGGTCGGCACTGACCACTTTGCTCTCTGATACTCAGATATGGTGCCCACCTGGCGTTCAAATGAAGACAGGGACAAGAGCATGGCAATAAACTGAAAGTAACACTAACTGACCCAATTAGTTAGTGTTACTAACACAACAGTAACCATAACAAGAAGGAATTGGTTTTTAAGTGATCCCGTCTCAAAACTTTTACAAAGCGTAAGCGTAGATACTATGATGGAACTTTCACGAACCACTTGACCTTTTGAATAGTAGTAGAACATCATTGATCAAAATTGCTCTCGAGTGCCGCGGGTGATAGAATTTTTATCCATGATGATATCTGTGGGTCAGCTAGGAAAATCAGCTTGGTATATTCTTGTTTCCTTCCACATGATTTCTGTTGATGTTCAAGTAGAATTTTTCTAACTAAAGGGGAAAAGTTTGTTTTTTAAAGTACAGAGCAAACTATATCTGAACTGTATCAACTCTTGCTGGTATCAAAAGAACAGGTCACATGGAAGAGAAGTAAGTAACCCTTTACCTCAGATGGGGACATTTCAGAAGGTCCTGCCAGAGGTTTAATCTTTCAGGGACACCATGGGGTAACTTTCTAATCATCTGTGGCTGATAAATGCAAATGACATACTAGTGTTATATCATTATTTCTATTGGCTGTGTGTACAGCTATTTATACTTCTCAGAGAGTTTTCAGACAACTCAGCTTGTCTTATCCTTATAGCAACTCCTTAAGACAAGCAGATGGATGAATTATTTCACTGCTAAGGAAAATGATGGTTTTGTAATGGAACCAAAATATAGTCCCAGGCCCCAAGTTTTCTACCAGAGTTTTTTGGCTAATGTGTTAGTTATGTTTGGTTTCAGAGAACAACATGACGGTGATTTATACCCGCTATCTGAACCCACAGTGTTACGTAACATAGATTAATAAAGGGAATGATGATTTAAGCCTTTTTGTTATAAATGTAGTAAGCAGGAGACATTGAAAAAGCTGCTTTCATAAAAGAATAGAAAATCACCTTTGTCTAAGAACATAATTTAGCAATTTGAAAGTAAAAGGAGGTTACTGAATACTGACCAAAGAGTTTTGATATATGTAAACTTATTTCTTATATGCAATTTGATCATCTAGCTTATGGGTTGGAGGCTAGAGGGTTGAAAATTCTATGGAGATGGTGTTTAACAAGGATTATTTTGTTCCAGTTACTGAAAAAGCAAAGGGCCTATTTTCTTTCCTTCATGGCTTTTGGTTAACTACCAATGTCCCGTTTTATATCATGTTTTTGTTCTTTAAAATGATTCATAAAATTCTTAAAATGTTAACTTAGTTTCCTAGCAACATCTTTAATGATTTTAGAGAGGCTTTATTTTTATTTCTGATAGCTCTTCAATTGGTTATGGCTTCTGGAATGTGAACTTTAAATTTCCTTCTTTTTATTATCTAGGTCTAATAATAATCTCTAAGCAAACAATTAAAAACACAGAAGAGCTATTTATAAAGTCACCCAGTGATGAATCTTTTATATGGTGGAAATAAAACCCCTTTGTAATGTAAGCTATATTTTCAATAAGATAGAGTTTCTTATGTTTTCTATGACTTTTTATATGTTTATGTTTGTATGGTGTGGGAATGAGAAAAGGATGAGCACATTGTAGGGCTAAGCCAACATAATTATTTGTCAATTAAAATATAAGCATGGCGATGCAAAAAAAAACCCAGCATTTTAACATGCACTCTTTTATATTTTGGAGAAGTCATCTTCCCTATGCTTAAAAGATATCGCTTATAAGAACTCATCAAAAATTCCCTGTCCTTCTAGCAGTGAAATGATTGTAATTCTGTCAGCACGTCGTAGGGGCACATATAACCTTCTTTTATTGTGTCAGCCTACAGGCATCCTTGATCTCAACTGGTGTGAATTTCATTTAATCGCGGAACTGCGGAACGATGCAAGGTAGATTCTGAGATTTTTTTCCCTCTTAGTTCACACCTTTTTTTTCCTTTTGAAGCTGAATATGTCTAACTAGCAGGGCTCCCTAATTCTGATGGCTTGTCTCTAATTAGTTATCATTCAGCTACCATCTTGTTTTATATTTCAGGTCAACATTGGTCACTGTATTGCGTGCTTGCTTTGTTTTTCCAGATGGAAATTTCTCTTACCAGTGATAATTCTGATGATGTGGGTAATAACAAAGTAATTATAGACAAAATAATAGTGGTGTAAATGCAAAAAAAAAAAAAAATGAGCTTCAGAGAGTTGCTTCAATTTTAAAGGTTACTCTTGAAGGAAATTTCATCTTTTCTAGTGGCCAAAAGATGTTTAATATTTTGGGAGGGGTTACATTTTTAATCACCATGTAAACACTGCCTGGAAGAAGAGTCCTGTATTGATCCCATTGCTCTGAAAGCATCTATGCCCTTATTTCCTTTTGGTGCTAGTTCGATTCATTCACAATGACTCATTCTGTTCTTGATTAAGTTGCTTAGGAATTCTGGCATCCCAAACTCCCAATCCCTATACACACTGCTATATTTAAAACAGATAACCAACAAGGACCTACTGTTAAAAAAAAAAAAAAAAGAATTCTGGCATCATTGGGTCTAAGAGGTAACCAAAAATGTGAAAGCAGAATTGCATGACATACCAGAATTTGAAGCAAGCTACCCAGAAACAGAAGTTCACCTGAATAGTTCATATATGGGCTTTAAAATCATTGAAGGGCAATTTGGGATTCTCTGCAGATCTCAAGATGGATAAAGATACTCTGTTGGCCGGCAGGCACACGACAGAGCCAAGTAGATGGCTTATTAGAAAGCATTTAACTTTTCATGGGTTTTCCCTTCTGTTTGGATTAGCCAGCCCACAAGTGTTTATTTAGCTTTTCTCTGTGTCAGGTACGTTTCTAGGTTCCAGGGATACAGTGATGAACAAAACAGAGTCATTGCCTGCAAGGGGCATATATTGTAGCCATTAAGAACAGATAATAGGCATGTAACAAACAAGTTAATTTCAGGAATAGACAGTATGAATAAGATAAAAAAGGTAAATGTATTATTTGGTTGACAGGAGGTGGGGCTGTTTGAGCAGGTTATGAAGGCCTTTTGAGGAGGGATCACTGGAGTTGGGACCGTAATGATAACTGGGGGGCACCATACAAAGATTTGGGGAACGAGTGTCATGAACACAAAGGAAAACAGGCAAAAAGACCTTTTCATCAAAACACACCGGAAGTGTTGTGTGGCGGAAGTGAGGTCGGTGTGACAATTGTGCTGTAGGTGAGGCAAGGGGTGGTGGAAGGTGATGGCCAGGATTTGGAGGTCTTGTGGGTTTCAATAAGGGTTGTATTTCACCCCAAGTATAATGGGAAGCAAAGAACTGAAAGCTTTAGAAATACTTTGTTGACAGAGCGGCAATTCAAAGATGATTGCATTGATCCAGGTGAGAGATGCCGGTGGTTTGCACTAGGGTATAAGAGTGGAGAATGTGAGCAGTGGTTGGATTGGAGAATATTTTGGAGAGGATTGGGGGTTTGAGGGAGAGAAAATAGAAGCCAGTGGTTGTCCCTTGGCCATGTTAATTTTGATATGCTCATTTGTATCGAGAAGAAGTTGCTAAGTACAAGTTGGATGAAAGAAGACAGAACTCAGTGGAGTGATCTCGGCTGTGGAGGTACATCATTGATACATGAATTGCATTTGAAACTGTGCAACTGGATGAGATCACACAGGAGGAGTGGGCAGAACGAGAGGAGGGCTGAGGACAGGGTCTGGTAAACCCTGATCTATGTATAGGTTTTGTAGAAAGAAGGATCCAGTAAAAGAGCTTAGAAAAAAAGGGCCTATGATATAGTAGGAAAATTAGGCAAATATATATTATGGAAGTCAAGACAATAAATAGTTAGAGAAAAAGAATTTAGTCCATCACGGCAAGTGCTACCGAAACATTAGGGAAGAATGATTCACTCTGCAAATTCCTGTATCTTGTGAGGATGCAAATCTTTCCTGATGGATTCACTTGGGTGATGACCTACAACGTAAGCCTGAGCTGACCTGCTATTGAAGGTGACGGATGCGCTTTTCCTGTTCTGACAAATTCCAGTTCTTCATGTTTATATCCTACCAATCTCCAAGGAACTCCATCAAACTACAGAGACATGCTCAAATCTTTTGAGACAAGAGAAGTCCAAGGGAAAAAGATGCCCAAACTTTTTATGAATAGGGAAATAAAGGTCTTGAAGAGCTGAGGATTGCTTGGGCTCCATACTCCCTTTGTGGCCTCTTCCTTGAAAATCCAGAGGTAAACATCCTCCCAGAAGGTAAACCAGTGGTAGAATATACACATTCGTCTTTCCCTCTATTCTCACGGTGCACACGGTTTGTCATTATAACTAACCCCCAGGAGTACAAGTTGGAGCAAAAGCTCCAGGTGGTCTCTGCTCAGAGAAGTTTAGGTGTGAAGTCAGGATACAGGTGGCAGAGGCTACACTGTGACTCAGAAAGGCAACCCTGGGACCAGGATATCGCAACACCATGCATCTTTTTTTTAAGAAAAGAAACTCATGAGTCACACAATAAAAATATACATTCTAGCGGGGAGGGGCAGAATAGGGGTAGGAGATTAAGAAATACAAACTACTCTGTATAAAATAAATAAGCTACAAGGATATATTATACAGCACAGGGAATTTGGCCAATCTTTTATAATAACTATAAATGGAGTATAACCTTTAAAAATTGCAAATCACTGTTGTACACCTGAAACTTGCATAATATTGGACATCATCTAGACTGCAACAAAAATATATATAAATTCTATAATGTTATAGTTCCTGGACTATGTCATTTCTTGGTTTAACTTAGAGCAACTGTGTTGCAATGAATCCAAAATTTGCTCTCATGGCCAGTAGCAACTCACACAACTTGCTGTTTCTTAGGTGTCAATACAAAGCAGAGGTTCTCAGTGTGGAGGTTTCAATATAAAGCAGGGGGCCTTTGGCAACATCTGGAGACAGAGGGAGTTTGGGTTGTCACACTGAGGTCTACTGCTGCAATTAGTGGGTAGAGGCCCACAGGACGGTCCCCCGCAGCAAAGAATTATCTGACCCAAAATGTCAATACTGTCGAGGTTGAGAAACTCTCATATAAAGAAAACTCTAAAAAAACATAGTTAATTCCAGCCTTAGACTTAATTTTCAAATGAATTGAGTATACCATCTTGTGAGTTCATTTTCCTGACTGTCCTACCATTATATAACAACATCAATGTCTCGGTTTTATGCCATTTGTCTCACTTTTGTGAAAAGAAAATGAGAAAGGTATTCCATTAGAAGAAGTACATAAAATGCCCGTAGCTTTCTACTGATTCCATTAATGCATTTTAGCATTTCTTGTGAAGTGTTCATGGTGCTGATATTGCAAATGAAACCCCTACTGCTCCTAAGACAAAATTTGACAAAAACGAAAAAAAAAAAAATTCAGATTTTAGGCTCACTGGCTAGTAGGTAGCCAGTGTAATTGATTTTCAACCAGACAATTATTTCCTTAATCATATTATCAGATCAATACCATACTTCTGCTGGACTCTGTGATGCTTATAAGACAGTGGTACCCGTGCAGTATAAACTCAGTGTATGCATCTTGAATCAGAGATGCTCAATGGTTAGGCTGTGCTTCCTGCTTCCCTATAATTATTCCTACTTAGTGATATGAAATCCTGGCCTCAGCAAATTTTTGCCTGGGACACTAATTATCCCCAGACGATGAAGTCTCTTGCTTCAAATCCATTTCTTTACCCCACTTTATGATTGTAACAATGTCAACCTGCCTGAAGATTTTACTTTGAGAAATGCATTTTTCTTCCCACTGTTCTGTTTCAAAAATACTGTTCCTATGTTCCATATCCTAGAGAGGAAGACTGGTTTCGGTTTGCTATTTAAAGCATTCTTTTAGTGCCACAGGAGTTTGAGTCCTTGCAAAGTGGCAGGCGGGGTTCTATGAGTTTTCCTAAGTGTATTATGGAATCCTGAGTCCAAACATCGTTATGGGGTTGAGGAATCCAACACAAAGTGAGGAGCCATAGGGGAGGGAACGGACAAAGCAAATATTCTGAGCTGTGTTACCCAAGCACCAAGCCATCAGCTTCCCTTGGAAAGGCTGATCTGCCTTTTAGACCCCTGAGATTTGTAGGGAAAATGGAGGACATTCTAAGACATATCAAGCAATCACATTCCAAGGAGTACGAGATCACTAATTGATCTCAACTGATAGGAATTAAAAAAAAAAAAAAAAACTTCGAGTGCTTGATTTTTAAAATTTATTATAATAGCTATTGTTTGATTCTTGATGGATGTAACTGAGACAATTGGTTTTCTTTGGACATAAGATGTTTGGCCATATTCTTGCCCTTTCCCTATAAAATGATGATCAGATAGGACAAAAGGAAACAGCTCACCTCCCCTTCGATACAGGGGAGCTTGGATAATAAGCATTATTTTTAAAATTGAGTATCTCAGAGGCCTTTCCACGTTCTCCTCATCAAGACCCCCCATTATTGTTGGTGAGGCAGTTACTTCTTATTCCCTAACTTTTCATGGAAAAGAAGTAGCAGTCTTTAAACATAGGAATTTTTCTAGCTTCAAAACTGGAGACAAGAGTTAAAAGCGAGGAGGGATCAAAAATAACAAAAACAGAATTGAGGGAAAAGAATGCTAAGAAATTAGGAGGAGATTTGGAAGAGGAGCAGAGGAAACTAGAGATTTCTTTTCAAAAGAGTCCCCACACTCTGGGCCTATATTCCTTCTGAATGTTAATTACAGTCTTTACCTTGGCATTTTGCTCTCATATCAGGGAAGCAATTACTGGCCTAATTCAAATTCATAGCAGCCATTAACAATGAACAAACAGATACATTATTTTAATTCCATTTGCTGCTTCCTTTCTGCTGATGTATTGACCCATGAAGCTTTGACTGGATGTCCCGTAATTGGCATTCGGCAAAGGTTGTTATCATCATCATCCTTTTCACATACGAGTATTTATTAAGCATATATTGCACATATAATACCTTGCAAGGGCAGGCAGCTTAAAGACCACAGGCCAGAAATAGCCTTTGCCTTTACAGAGTTTATGTAATGATGACTTCATTTTTTAGAGAAAAATTTAGCCTGTGTGTGTGTGTGTGTGTGTGTGTGTGTGTGTGTGTGTGTGTAAGGGTCAAGGTGAGTGCCAATAAGCTAATAGGACTATTATTTCTTAGCTTAAATATAATGTTCAACCATTCTCAGTATATTATTTCAATCATATATGTTTGACATTATTCTTGGCTCACTAATGCCATTTATATCAGACTCCAAGGCAAGAGCTCACAATGAGATAGAGTTAATAAAAAGAGAGGAAAACAGGAGAAATAGCTCTAAAATGGAATAATCTATAGCCCTTTTCCTATGATTTCCTTTTCTTTCTTGAGTCAATGACTTTTCTTATCACGAGGCTCTACAGTAAATATTCTTGTCTCTCCAAGAATATTGGAGAGACACACACTGACATAGATTTTGTTCTTTTCCTTTGGAGGTATTTTATATGTGCCAAGTCATTTGTTTGCATTTCCTTCTACAGGTTCATTTAATGTCATTGTCTTGTGTCCCAAGACATCGACCCTTACATACATGAATTAGTTTGGCTAGAAACAGTGCCCAAATCCCTCAGCACCATGATCATCCCATGAGCTGTGGGCAAGTCCTTTACCTTCCTGGGCCTCAATCTCCTCATCTGTAAAACAAGATGATGGGATTCTAGCCTGACTTCTAGTTCTGAGATTTTATTCATATAGTTATTTAAAACATATGCACATTATGCCAACCAAAAATTGGCACTTGCCATCGGCCTCTACAAGGATGAGGTCACAAGCCACTGCAGTCGCTGACCTTCAACACACCCTAAAAGGAGTTCAGGGCGGAAATCAGGAATCAGGCCCTATGTGCTCTGGGAAAACTGGCAGAACAAGCCTTCAGGTATTTTCAGGAGAAGATTTTAGGAGCTCAAATTCTTGCATTTTCTTATATCTAGAAAAGCACCAAGAGCATTAACGGAGACATCTGCTCTTTGTGTGGGCAACAACCTTCCTGTGACTAGCAGTAACCTTCTGCCACAATGTGTGCTTGACTGCTTGTACCCCCTCCATAAAATCACATATATACTGACTTCCCCCTCACCTCTTCGGAGCAATTACTCAGAGCTGTCTGAGAAGCTGTCTCCCGGGCTATAGTCCTCATTTTGCCCCAGATACAACTTAACTCACAACTCTCACATTGTGCATTTTTTTGTTTCAGTCTACAATTATAGTACCTAAACATGATCCTGTGTTTCTCAGCTTGTGGACTGAAGCAGTGCTATGGAATATTGTGCAACAGGAAAATTTTTATTTAACAATTGATGTTTCCTCTTTTATGCCTTTTGATTTTGCTTCCTGCCTCAAATACTCAGTGTTGTCATGACTTCTTTCCCACAAATCAGCTCCAAAAGCATAAAATGTGGAATCCTACCTATTTCTCTGTTTGTGTGTGTGTATTTAAGTTCATAAGATCCATGTTCCTGAAGTTCTCTCTGTAAAGGGTCTAGCAAAATACATATTTAGAGGCTTAGTAATAGTTGATTTAAACTAATAATCTAAAACTTACTAAAATCAATCTATAAAGTCTGAATTGTACCATGCCTGCTAATAGAAGGAAATTATTGTAAAGGAGGTCACTTGTTCAACTCTCTACACAATGCACGAATCTCACGTACACTACCACTGACAGATGGTTAACTGGTCTGCTTCTGCTTCAACAGTGACCAATTGCTCACAGATTCTTATAGTTAGTCATTTATACTGTTGACCAGCTCTGATGGGGATTGTTTTCTTTACATGAACCAAAACTCTGTCTTCCTGTACTTTACCCAATTTTTCTAATTTTTCCTCTAGATTAATAAGGAATGCATCTAACATTATCACCATTGAAGTATTTAATGATAACTATCATTTCTCCATTATCTGATATTAACTTCATTTGACTGACCAATACTTCCTACCTTAAATAAAGGAAAGAAATCTATTTTCACCCCGCCTGATAGAATCAAAAGCCCCGAATACTATCAGATGGCTAGGCGTTTGCTGACATTTAATAAAGTGTCTGGAGATTGAGGTTACACACTCCATTGGAGAATTTCTAGACCAAATTGTTCACTGATTATAGAGTCTGAGTTCTGTAATTAGCACCCTTAACATTGAGTTATTATTTGTATTTCCACTAGAGAATTGTACTCAAAGAGCCAGCATTTCAAGTGAATTTGAATATTTAACCCAGATTGACAAACTGGGGGAAAGCCAACCACCCCAAAAGTCAGAGCTCATGATTTTAGTGTTTATTTCAAGGATTGAGTTCTATTGAAACACTGGCTTGTTTTTAGAAGATAAAAGTCTGAGTTGTAGGCCAGTCTCGGTGGAATAGTTGCTCTCCCACTTTTAATATTAAAGACTTTCTGAGCTTTGGTGTTTTCCTCTGCTTTATCTTCTCTCCTTCAAATCAGTAGGAGACATATAGAGAAGGAATCTTTGGGTGACTGGCAAATCTATGTGCCTAAAGTTTTGCTAAGACAAAGTTTAAAGTTATAAAATCTAGATAAAGAAGGATCACAGGACCATATATCTGGAAACTTGAGTATTATTCTTGACTCCACCATTAAGTACTGTGACCATTCACTTGAGTTTTTGGGATCTTAGTTTCCTAATACCTAATCCGACAGGATCTAATTGAGTATCTTTAAGATCTTTTCATGCTCAACAGTAATCTTCCTAAGAAAAGATTTTGAACTACTTGAGAATTTTAACACATGTGCCCTGTTG
This sequence comes from Tursiops truncatus, assembly GCF_011762595.2. NCBI lineage: Eukaryota > Metazoa > Chordata > Mammalia > Artiodactyla > Delphinidae > Tursiops > Tursiops truncatus. Next base: position 155,299,952 of record NC_047035.1, on the reverse strand, counting down.
CTTCCTATTGTCAGAAGTCACTAAAGGTTGGTTGCATTTGGTTGAGAACCTGCTAATATGACTTAGGCACCTTCTTTCCACTTTTGGGTCCAAACTGAGGCCCAGGACTTTTATTACTGTCAAAGTAGAAGCTGAGAAATAGGGCAGTGTTCCAAAGCCTGTGAGTCCAGTCCTGTGAGACAGATGGGTTGAGGTTGATGATAGGTTGATAATTGCTTTGACATCTTGGTTATGTGATTGGCCCTAGCTAAGTTTGGGCTCAGTTTTCCTAAAATATCTAGTTGGAGAAGGAGACTTGAAAAAAGAGTTTTCTCTCTGCTATTTCCACGATTGGTTACATGGAAGGTACTCATTCAGTTTTGGCTGAACTGAATTCAGATGAATTAAAGGTAAATCCTGAGAGACAAGTTTGGCTGGTTGTTACTATTACTTTATACCTCAAGGGGTAATCCAGTTAGATAAGGCCAATTTCAGTTATTTAAAACATTTAATGACATATAGAATTTGACATATGCACAGATAGTCACAGAGCTCTTCCAAGAATTTTAAAGTTGTGAGTTGACCAAGCTAAACACACAGATAATTAAAGAAGAAAAAACTGTATGTGTTGGGTTTGTCATTCTAACAAGAGAAGACTGACCATAAGGATAAACACCGACTTGTACCTTCTGATAAATAAAATTATGCTTGTCCTGCACCATGTTTAGGCAAAATTTACAAGCAATTCATATAGATCAATGCAATTTGTGTTACATCCACACAGCCAATCCAAGTTTTTAACATATAATTTTTTCACTGGCTCAGTTTTCCTATATCTCTAATCAGTGCCAATGTCACTAATTTCTCTTGATTCCCTAATTCCACGGGCTAGTTCCCCTTGTTTTCCTTTCCCCTTCCCCTCCCCCAACATCATTATTACCATTTGACACTCACATCTGGCTCTTTGGAAACCCTCAGGTCTTGCTTTCCCTTTTACAATATGAGGGTCCATGCATCCTACCAGATTCTCCTATTTGGCAAATCGTTTTAATTTCTACACACCCTTTTCCTTCTCATCCTCAAGTGTTCTGAAGGCTGGAGGCCTTCCTTCATACAGCAGACATTCTGAGTTAAGATACTGTGAAAGGTGGACATTGATGGATGGATCCAAGGATGGTGAGATGGGCTGGAGAGATGTCTGGACCAGGGGTAGTGATATGAACAGGGAGAGAAAATGATGCAAACATACCCTGCATCACTGACATCCATCTGCTCATTCATTCACCCACTCTTTCATTAAACAAACATTCTGTGCCAGGTACTATGCTAGGTACTAGGAACAAAGGTGAATAAGCAAACATCGTTCCTGCCCTCATTGAGTGTATGGTCTACATGGAGGATTCCATCAAAGCAACATGATTTGTTAAGTACTACTGGGAAAAGTGCACATAGAAGGGACTCCAACCCAGGCTTGGCTTCCTGGAGGAAGAGTCACCTGCCCTGAAACCTGAAAGATGAGGCTAAAAGAGTCAGGGATGCTGTGGGGAAGGACAGAGGAGAGAAGACAGCTCCAGACTGAGAGAACACCTAGAATGATTAGCAAATGAAGGAAATTTCGAATAGTTAAAAGTAGTTCATCCTTCATGCTAGGTGAAATAAGTCAGACAGAGAAAGATAAATACTGTGTGATATTGCTTATATGTGGCATTTAAAAAATACAACAGGGCTTCCCTGGTGGCGCAGTGGTTGAGAGTCCGCCTGCCGATGCAGGGGACACGGGTTCGTGCCCCGGTCCGGGAAGATCCCACATGCCGCGGAGCAGCTGGGCCCGTGAGCCATGGCCGCTGAGCCTGCGCGTCCGGAGCCTGTGCTCCGCAATGGGAGAGGCCACAACAGTGAGAGGCCCACGTGCCGCAACAATACAAAAGAAAACAAAAAAACCCCAACAAATCAGTAAATATAACATAAAAGAAGCAGACTCACAGATATAGGGAACAAACTAGGGCAAGACAGGGGTGGGGAGTGGGAGGTACAAACTATTGGGCGTAAGACAGGCTACAGGGATGTATTGTACAGCACGGGGAATATAGCCAATATTTTGTAATAACTGTAAATGGCAAGTAACTTTTAAAAATTGTACAAAAATTAAAAAAAAAAATTAAAAAGCTCTAAGGGAGGGCAAACTTTTTCTATAAAGGACGAGAGAGTAAATATTTTTGGTGTTGTGAACCATATGGTCTCTGACCCATTAATTAACTCTACTATATCAGTCCAAAAGCAGCCATAGGTAATATATAAGTGAATGGGTATGACTCTGTTCCAATAAAATGTTACTAAAAAAAAGTAGTTTGGGATTTCCCTGGTGGTGCAGTGGTTAAGAATCTGCTTGCTAATGCAGGGGACATGGGTTCGAGCCCTGGTCCGGGAAGACCCCACGTGCCCCAGAGCAACTAAGCCCATGTGCCACAACTACTGAGCCTGCACGCTAGAGCCCGCAAGCCACAATTACTGAGCCTGCATGCCGGAAGTACTGAAGACCATGCTCCTAGAGCCCGTGTTCCACAAGATAAGCCACTGCAATGAGAAGCCCGCGCACCGCAACGAAGAGTAGTCCCTGCTTGCCGCAACTAGAGAAAGCCCACATGCAGCAACGAAGACCTAACACAGCCAAAAATAAAAATAAATAGATTTATTTAAAAAAAAAAAGTAGTTCATCCTGATTTCCACGGGGAGGGGGGTGACAAGAGAAATCCAAGAAGCTTTTGGGGGAAAGAAATGAGCCCAAACTCATATTCTTTTCTGACCTCCTAAGTGCTAAGTGAGTGAGATTTTGAGGCTCCACTTTACGTTTTGGTGTGTAGTTTTAGGTGGTGTTTCTTTACCCAGCAGGACGCTTACTCCCCTGGTCTCACCTTAAAGTTCAAACACAGCCTTTCATTCCAAAATAGGAATCAAATGTTTTAAATACAAATGCTTCCGAGAGTCATCCCGTTGGTAAAGAAATGTCTCACCCTGATCTCTTCCAGCTTCCTACGAGAGGGAGCCAGACTTCTGCACTGTAGTGAGTTCAGGGATGCTGAGCCAGAGAAGGGAGAGGAAAATGGGTCTCACACATTCAGACAGTTCGAGAGCTTCACAAATGTATCTTGTGACTTTATGTTCATTTGTGGAAGCGTCTAAAGGGAAGTGGGTTGGATGCATAGGAGGAGAAAGAGAGGAGAAAAAAAATTCTTATACAAGTTGCTTCATGTCTGCTGGGATCGTCAGGGGGGATGGGATATTTTAACGGGAATGCTGGCACTCTCTCACCCTTAAATACTATTAAATACTAAGAACATCATTAAAACTTCTACTTCTATGGTTAAGAGCATACATTGGGACCCAATAGACATGATACGGCAGGACATCAATGCAGATGGCAAGATGAAGGAGAAAACAGTGTGCCTCCCTGGGAGTAAACTCAGCCCAAACTTTCCAGCAAAAATGGTCTCAGAGAGACCAGACACTATCCTCCACTGCCAGAGAGGCTGATGGTTAGTCTTTTAAGTTTCTACTTTGAAATAAAGTACCCCTTGATGTATGTTTGGTTATTAATTATTGTTCATTATTTCTGAAAAGTAATACATGTTTAATAAAAATATGAGTTACAATAATGAAAATCATTTTATTCAAGCATTTCACCTCCTGAGGACTTCAACTTGGTTTCTAAAACACAGTAGAAACTTCCTAATTCAGACTAATGATAGAGAGCCCCATTGTGAATTACCAAGTTTTTCAGATGAGTGGGTATGCAAACAGACAGACAGAAGTCAAGGAAAATAAAATCACACAATATGCTTCATCCCTTTGTTTTGACAGTGGTAGTTCAGACTTAACAGTCTATGATAAAACTTTCCAGTACCTCGGTATAAATGTATCGTCGCTTGTTTCACAAAAATAATGAAGTCTTGGTAATCAGAAATCTTACTATAGAACGCAGACATTACATCTTTGCTCAGAGATAGCTTTGGGACTGCAGGGGGTTGCAAATAATTATCTGGCTTACAGAGTACTGAAGTGAGAACGATGGAAGGTCTACTGTACATGCAAAATGAGGAACAGAGGTAAAAAGACATTTTAAGGTTGCCATTTAGCGTTACTCTCACGTTTTTCTCTGCAATCACAGATCTTTCAAGGTAGAAAAGAGCTCATATATGTTCTTTTACCCAACCTCCTCATTTACCCTACTGCTATATTGATTAGGATTTTACGATCTTCCCTTCAAGAAAGGAGGAGGGCCAACTTAATTACAGGTAAGTCTCCCTTGTCTGAGAAAAGGCTACACATTTTTATGTGTGGAATGGTACGCAGGCCCAGGGGTGATGTTGGGATTCACAATCTAATGCACCTAGATTTTTATTACCCATCATTTTCCCATCATCTCCTCCTCCTCTTCCATTAATCCTGATGAATGGTTCTCAACCTTGGCTGTCCACCGAGCCACCTGGGGAGCTATTTGAACACACCAAACCCCATGTGCAGACATTCTGTCTTAATTGATGATGGAGAGCCATTGGGAGACCACTGAGAGTTGAAAGGACCCACGTACAGCTGTGTTTTTGTGTTGACTTGTAAGTATTATACTGTGTCCTTAGTAGAGCCACAGCAGTTAGGATAAGTGTAGATTCCAGGATAGGGGACCGTCTCACTGTTAGATGGAGGTGTGGAGTAGAAACATGGGTCTTGGAATCAGCCTGCTGGGTTTGAATTCTCACTCTACCACTTACTAGGTAAAATGTGCTTAATAAAGGTATCCATCCATAGACGTGTAATTAAATGAGTTAACATACATGAAAGGCTAAGAACAGTTTTCAAAACATGTCAAGAAATGTAAATTTTGAGTTGCTAATCAAAGGGATCTGGAGGGCAAAGAGTGAGGTAGCAAAAGTCATTGCTTTACAATATGCCTGTAGGTTCCGAGGAGATTAGGCTGGGGCCCACCAGGGACAGAAGAGTTGCTGAGAGCTATCAGAAAGGATAGAATGGCCTGTTTGGGGAAACACCATAAATGGTTTGCAGCAGAGTCGGTTTTACAGGAGGTTTTATTTTGTACCTATTTCAGGGAAGAAAACTTATGCTAGAAAAGGGCCAGGGGAATAAAATTGCTTACATTTAAAGAAAGGTCTACCTGAGCTCTAAGAAATTCTGTCCGTCACCAAAAATAGATCTGAGGCTTCCCTGGTGGCGCAGTGGTTAGGAATCCGCCTGCCAATGCAGGGAACACGGGTTCGAGCCCTGGTCCGGGAAGATCCCACGTGCCGTGGAGCAACTAAGCCCGTGCGTCACAACTACTGAGCCTGTGCTCTAGAGCCCGCGAGCCACAACTACTGGAGCCCGAGTGCCTAGAGCCTGTGCTCTGCAACAAGAGAAGCCACCGCAATGAGAAGCCCGTGCACCACAACGAAGAGTAGCCTCCCGCTCGCCACAACTAGAGAAAGCCCACACTCAGCAACAAAGACCCAATGCAGCCAAAAAAAAAAGATCTGGACCAGTCTTTAGAGGGTGGGCTAGTTCCTAAAATGCTCGCTTATCTGTGGAAGGAACTACTGCAGAGATGTAATACGCTTGGTTAAGATGTCCCAAACATGAACACAATTACAGGGGTGCATTTGGGTTGGTGGGGGGTGGTGTGGAGGCTCCTCAGCCAGGTTAAATTTTAAAGACTCAAGAGCTGAGAGACACATAAAGGGGTGAGTCAAGTGAAAAGGAAATTTCTGGCAAGCATAAAAAGTTAAGCATACCACTACCCCTCTCTGTAGAGATAAACCTAGACTTAACTAAGAATTTGCAAATTGTTCATCTTGTGGCTATGTCCTCTTTTTTTTTTAATATTTGCTTTTTAATTGAGTTATTTGTAGTGAGGTGGATAGACCTAGAGTCTGTCATACAGAGTGAATTCAGAAGGAGAAAAACAAATACCGTATGCTAATACCTATATATGGAATCTAAGAAAAAAAAAATGTCATGAAGAACCTAGGGGTAAGACGGGAATAAAGACACAGACCTACTAGAGCACGGACTTGAGGATATGGGGAGGGGGAAGGGTAAGCTGTGACAAAGTGAGAGAGTGGCATGGACATATGTCCTCTTTCAATGGCAAAATTTACATTTTGGTCTTTTCCTTTTTGTTCTGTATACTTTTGTGTTAAGCCAGGCAGGGCTGACGGAAGAGAATCAAGTTGGATACCTGCTCAAGCGAAAACTAATTAGGGAAGCAAATCCACTGCTCCCCTCAAAAATCAAACACTGCCTACCAGAATCAAGTGAAAATGACTTTTAGACTGTCTGTTGCTTGGGCAGATCTGTACCGCGGCTCCTTCAATTACCAAGTCTAATTTGGAGTTGACTGCAAATTTAAGCACTTTTAGCAGAAGTTCATGAGTCATTCAGACTAAATCTAATTCATTTGTACAGTGTTTCTTGGGCAAAGGTGGGTAGCGAGGGATTCGCCTAAGTATGGAGACGAGGAAAGCTGCAGTGTGAGGGACTTTCTAAAGCTCCCTAAGTGAGGTGGCAGCAGAAAAGGAAGATCAGATGTGGCTGTCCTCACCTCCATCCAGCCCTAACTCCTGGTTTGCCTAAATTGCCTGCCGGCAACATGAGACTGCTCCCCGCCCCTTCTCTCTCTCTTTCTCTCTCTCTCTGCACACCAAGAGGCTATTTGGAGGGGAGGGGGGAGGAACCTGGGTATAGCAATGTTTACACTTATTATGTGTATGTGCATCCCCATATCATGCACGTCCTGTGAAAACCTGGAAACCGTGGTATTTGAATATAATTGAAAGGGCGCATGCTAATTTAGACCCTGTGACAGTACTGTAACCAAGATTTACAGTTGCAAACGGTTGACAACTCAGCTATTGGGTGAAAAGAGGGTGATGGGAATCTGATTTGATGGGATGACCCTTTCTGACATGTGAACAAAGAAACCTGCATATCTATTTTTAACCAGGCTCTGGAGACTTCCAGTAATTGCCATTTGGAGCTGAGGCTCCGAGCTATCCCAGTTCTTGGGGATATTTGCATCTCTTTCTGTGTTTGGGTTTTGTCTGTCTAATCCCTCTGAGCGGGCTGGGATGCAGCATCTGTCTCTGCGTTGGCAGGAGGCTCACAGACGCCCTCCTCCTCACATGCTTGCTGCAGCCCGCCTTCTTCCTCTCTGGCTGGGGCTTCCAACTGGAAGCCTGGTGTTTTCTATTCCAGGAAAAATGCAAATACTACTTTGAGCTTTTATGAGTTGCTATACCTGAGTGCCACTGATAAATCCAAGTTTAGGCCTCACAATTGCTATTCATCATAGTAGCAAAAAGGGAGACATCAGGATTGGATCCTCAAGCTGAGGTACAACAGAAGCCATGATGAAGCTGGAACTTGGGATCTGGGGGTTTCATGCAAACTTTTCTCACACAAGGGAGTGATGAGATTAAATTGTAAAGTCTGTGAATGTGGTTTTTGGGGTTCTCTTTGTCTCCCTGGTGTTACTCATTTCATCCCACCCATCTTCCTATATTTGGGTTTTATTCTATCTCTTCCTAAACAAAACCTCTTCCCTTGAAAAGATTCAATGATTGATTCATACTTTCATACAGATGGGGTTTATGTGCTACTTCTTAGGCTGTTTTTTCTTTTTCTTTCTCTCTTTTTCTTTTTTTAGCATTTTAATAGGGATAAAGACTTTAAGCCAAAGGAGTAAACCTTTTGTGAGGGAATTTCAGATCTCCTGTGGGGACCATATTTCCAGCTTAAGGTAAAGACTGGAGTTTTTTTTTTTTTCTGGAATTATTAAAATGCCAACATTTGACTCACAGACATAGAAAATAAACTTATGGTTACCAAAGGGGAAAGGAGGGAGAGGAGGAATAAATTAGGAGTTTGGAATGAAAATATACACACTACTATATATAAAATAGATAACCAGCAAGGACCTACTGTGTAGCACAGGGAACTCTTCTCAACATCTTGTAATAACTTACAATGGAAGAGAATGTACAAAAGATGTATATGTATGACTGAATCACTCTGCTGTACGTCTAAAACTAACACAACATTGTAAATCAACTATATTTCCACAAAAATTTTTTAAAAAGGAAAAAGTCAACATTTAAGTATAGAGATGCCATTTCTCTCTGTATAAGACCAGTTTCCCCTAAGATGAAGGTAGGGGTATGAAGCCTAGAAGATATTCTGAAGACCCCATTCTCTTCACAATTGGTCGCCAGAGCAGTCACTCCAATTGAAAGCCAGAAGCAGTGTATCATGGCTCTTAGAATAAAGACCAACATCCCTGACAGAGTCAGCAAGGCCCCAGCAGATACCAGGCTTGTCTGGCAGCCCCGGCCCCTCCTGCTTCCTGAGCGCCCCTCACACAGGCCTTCTCACAGTCCCTCAGCCAGGCAAGCCCTCCTGCCTTGAGGAGAATGCTCCGTCCTCTCGGCCAGGACATCGGAGACCCCCTCTCCTGGAAAAGGCAGCCCCACCTCTCCCTTTCTCTCCATCCTCCACCCCATGCTGTCTGTCTAGATAACCGCAAATCACCCTTCAGATACTGGAGACATGTCTGCTCCTCAGGGAATACTTTGATGATTAGGTCCCATGCCCGTGTTATTTGCGCTATCCTTATCCATTAGTGCACTGAGCCAATTTGCAATTATACATCTATTGGTGCCATTATTTACTAAACGTTTAACTGTCCATCTCCACAAGGACAGGGCTGCATGTGAATCACTCACCCTTGCTTCCATGCCATCCCTAGCACCCTGCCCGGCTCACAGGCCTCGGTCAGAACGAAGTATGCTATCACTGAGCTTGTCTACGGGACTGACAAACTGTACTGAAACCCTGAAGTTTTATAGAAATTCTCTTTTATCCTGATTAAATAATTATGATCATGTTAGTTCATTTAGTGATTAGAAACTTAAATGGAGTTGTCGTCAAAACATGTATTATCTTCTTTGGTAAGTCTGATGTGTATGTGTACATGTTTATACATAAGTAAATGTGCAGCATAATTGGGATAATTAATTGGGATATTAATTTTTCAAAGGACCTTTTGCATCTTCTAGCATATTTGCTCATCAAAAAATCTCTGTGAGGAAAGTGAGGCATTGTACTGTGAAGAAAATAAGATATATATATATATATATATATATACATATATATATACTATATATATATTACATATATACATACATACTATATATTATATAATATATATTATGTAATAGTAAATATCTACTATAGTATATAGTAGATATATAATACAGTATAGCAGGTATCTACTATAATATATAGTAGTAGATATACTAGTGCATATAATATACTAGTATATACTAGTGCATATAATACCCTAATATACTAGTGCATATAATATACTAGTGCATATAATACCCTAATACATAATGTATATACTATATCTTCTATACTACATGGTAGATGTATAATATATGTAACATATATACTAATTTACTAGTATGTAATTGTATATTATATATACATAATAGTTATTACATATATTATATAAACCAATTAACCAGCATATTACATATATTAACCTAAAGCCACCCTGCAAGCTAGTTGCAAAGACAGAATTCATTACTGAATTTTACAATCCAGAGTGATGATTAAGATGATGATTACTCTATGTCAGTATTGTTGAAAAGAATGACTCCAGACAACCCTTCCTTCCGTGTTGGTGTGTGTGCAAATGGCTCTTTAATTTTTGTATCGTCCTTTGCTGCTTGCTCATGATAATCAATAGATGGATGCTATGAGAAGTCTTTCATTGCAGACTTTTCTGTTAAGTGAGAGAGAATAAAACAGAAGTTGGGAAGCAGTCGTGCCCAAAATGGTTTTGTTGACAAGCATGTTCTTGGACCAGAGCCCCAGACCTGCAGTTTACTGAGAAGACTGCTTCATATTTTGCATGGGTTATCCTGAAAACTAACGGATATATAATTTGGGGAAAATGTAGTATTTCTGCTTTATAAAGTAGAAGGAATTAGGAAGCACAAAAAATGGAAAGTTACATGTGTGTATCATTTACTTTGCAACAAAGACTTTGCTCAGCCATTTCAAATGTTTTGTCTTTCTTATTTAATCCTCCCCACACCCTGAGAGATGGAGGTATTATTATTGACATGTTATAGCAGAGAAGTCAGTTAAATGCATCACGTCACAGGAGCATCCTGATTCGGAGATCTGTTCTACCACTCTGAGCTCCACGAATCAATTCCATGGGCTTAAGATCTTCTCCTGGAGCCATTTTCCAGTTAAACTGAATATTCCACCGTAAGTTGACTGTCCTATTAGTTGAGTTTCTAGGATCTAAGAAATGAAATGACTGATCTGCAAGGGCTTGGGGTTGCCATGTCAACCCTCTGTGGATGCCTACAGAGCCGGTCTGTATATAACTCCTTATTCTCACACCTTGCCCTAAGCAGTGCTTGGGAGCACTTTTAATAAGATGGGTTTGCCATGGTCCTCCTTATTTGTAGTGGACAGCTGTCATCCAAGAGCTGCTTTGGTAATTTATCACCGATTCTCCACACCTCTGTCCCATCAGAAATATCCTTCAAAAAGTCACTACCATGTTGGCAATTCCCAGGCCTTGTCCTTGGTGTTCCCGTCCTGTTATTTAGGACGCTTTACAAACATGTGTTATACTCAGCTTCCCCCCAAATTCAGCTTGGATGCTTGCTCCAGGTGGACAATTACTTCTTTCACCTTGTTCTGTCAGGATGTCATGATACCATGTCCCAGTCATGATATCAAGCATCTTAAATATATTTTATTATCTAATTCATAAAATCACACTGAAAGATATGATATATTGTGATTCTCCATTTTTCTGAAAAGGAAACTGAAACAAAAGAAAAGTTTTCCAAAGATACAGAGCTTGAAGGAGGTTGAGCTGGGATATTGCATCCAGGTGTTCTCTCTTTAAGGCCTGCACGATTGCCAACCAGAATGTACGGATGGGATGCTTGATGGGAACAGGTGGACATTCTTGACTTATTTTTCTACCTTTATTTTGGCAACTCAGTACATCATATGTAGTGTACTGCTTTAGCATAGATACAGATAACTCAATAAATAAGATATATAGATAATTTTAGTCATACAGAATTAATAGGCAGGAAACATACTGGCTTTGTATAATTTAAACCTCAATCCTGTAAGGGGATTTACAGACATAAGGGTACATGATACCCTAGAAAGTGACATCTGCAACTCAGACTCTGTAATGAACCAGTCAAAAGAGGGAAAGTTGCAAAGTTCTGGAAACTTCATGTGAGGTCAGAGAGTCTTTTGGCATGGAGGAAATCCCTGTGGTCTTGGAGGAAATCCCTGTGGTCTTAGAGGAAGTCCCTGCAGTCTCTTCTTATTGGAAGAAGAAGAGAGAGTTTAGAAAGTGGAGAGATGGTATGACCATGGTTCCTCTGTGTGCGCATCACACCTACCGCTCCACAGAACTGGTCACTCTTTAACCCTCATTCTCAATCTTGTCTTCTCAGGCTCCTCCCACTAGAATCTGTTTTCAACTTATACTTGTTGAGTGAATTGACCTGGGAACTATTTTCTGTGGGGTTTCATATTTGATTTCATTCATATTTGATTTGATTTGAAATTCAGCAGAAAAAGGTTACAAATATATATAGAATTTTGTTAGAATACATGTATTTCAATGACTGTAGCATAATGTGGAAGCAACTTTCACTTCTGTTTAAAATATGTGGCCGAACATAAGGTTTTCTTTGTAGAGGTTAGGGTACACGCTCAATTATTTGCTAATCTGGGTTCTTCGGCAAGTCCGTCTTGTGTCGTGGTGATTCGCATGTCTTCTTGGGTGTTGGCTCAGGAGCAAATTCACTGGCATAAAACCATCCTTGAGTAACTTCTGTTAATATCTTTAGCCTCTATGTTTAAAAACATTTCACAGTAATGTAAAGTTAATTCAAGTACTCTTTTTAATTTTTCACGTTATGATTTTGTTAAAAACAGTTTTTTGACTGGATATATCACAAAGGTGATATAAAATTATGGCACTCAGAAGGGTACCAATTGTATCATCATCAATTAGTCTTACGGTGTTGGTTCAATTTTGGGGGAAGCTAAATGCTATAAATCTTACAGGGGTGCCGTGATCACTTAGTGGTCGGGGAGCAATGCACTGAATTCCCCGTGTTGCACTCAGGACGTTCTCTGTATTGCCATGCAGCAAATATCCTATTGGCTTAGTGGTAGGAAATCACCTGTATATTTGGGAATGTATTTAGGCACAAACAGGAGGAGCCTGGGCAGGATCTGGACAGGGCAGGAAAACAATTATTATAATCTATTTGCATCTTTCTTTCTGAGTATGGTCATGGGAGTGGCATCTCTGAAACCTCTTGGCATTGCTGTGCTGCTCCACATGTGGAAGAACAGTTCAGGTTGGTTCATAAGCAAGCATTTCATTTTCTATGTTAAAGGGCTCTGCAGAATGAAGTATTTCAACAATTCCACAGTAGGACTTGTTGGGAATGTGTGGCTTAGAAATAACAACTATAAAGATTTCAGATGCTTGGATCACAAGTTAGAATGGGAGAAATGATTTTACTATCCGGTCCTTTGAGAAGGTCCACTGGTCTTCTTAGCAGAAATTCCCAGATACTCGGGCTGTTCTGACCATTTTTTCCCTCCTGCTTCAGGTAGCAAATTGACAGTGGGTTGGGGAGTGTAAATGTTGGGGCAATAGAAATTATGTAAATGGTGCATTCCAGCAAGACAAATTTCAAGTCCTTGAGGTCTTTTAAAGAGCATTAATTCTAGAAATTAGACACAAAATTTAACTTTTTCATTCTAATGATTTCATAAAGAAAAACTCGTTAGTAAAGGTGACAAATAGGAAGTTCTATTGAACATTTAAATTCAAGAATCTCAGTGAATGCCTCAGGGAGATATTTACCCAGCCAATGACTCTCTGATGTTATTAAGAAGCAATTTACTCAGGAAAGTCTCCATTCATGAGTTTACATAAGAACAATATCTACTTTACAAAGGCTTGTGTTCCCAGTATAGCACCTACGTAATTTACAATGACTTTTGGTTAAAATTTTCATTAGGTTGGTTCAATAGTATTTGATAATTTTAATTCAGCTTTATGAGATCTCAGGTTCCCATTTACAGGAAAAGAAAATGAATGCAGAGGAAATAAATTTTTAAAGAGCAAATTTATCTCTCAAATGAGCTCTAGCTAATTTCAGTAGCAAAACTGAGGTGGAGGAAAGTTAACCTTTAGTATTTCTATGGCAGTCCTTTTGGGCATAGACTATGGTATCCATTAAAAAAACCTCTCAGATCCACAGCATCAGTGCTTTGCAATTATGCCAATCTGTGCAGTGACTTTACAATAGACTCTTGAAATACTGATATGGAAGAGGTGCCACGGGGTTTAAGCACAGGGTGTTTTCATGGGTTGAGGATAGGAAGGGAGCAGTGGTCCTCAGACACATATCAGATCTAGGAAAATAAAACCAAAATAGATGAGGGGTGAGTGTTCTGAAATAAGGATTAAGGAGTATACGATTATGACAGGTCAAGAATTTAGGCAGGAAAACCATTACTTAAGCTTTAAGGAAGAATGTGAAATGAGGGCGGACTCAGAGCCGCAGATACAGGAAGATGAGAAAGTCACATCACAGGACCAGTCATCAGAGGATAGACCAGCCCTGATGATACGATGAGGAGTTGGCCCTGCTTGACTGGAGAAGGGATGAGTTAACAAGAGGTTACGAAGCACGTATACACACCCCCAGAAAGTTAAGAGTTTTTCAGCAATTAAGTTTCCTTTTTAAGTTATCTGACTTAGACTTCCATGGTGATAACTTCAAACTCCTTGCCAGCTAATCTGCAAACAGCGTAGGACCATGCAAAGTAAAACACTCCCCCAATCTTATCAACAGATTGAAAGAATCAAATACTATTTGTCAACAATGAAGTCCAACTTCTCACAATATGGTCACCATGTTGACGGAGGAAATGCGAATAAAATTCCCCGGTCACGTCAGGGTCCTGATGACTCAGCTGCGGTTTACAATGAATCCTGTGACAATTATGGGTGACAAAGACCATAGAAGGCAATTCACTCCTTGCCCTGACATTTCCATTCTGAAGTGGTCTCTTTCCTCTGACTCTTTAAGTAAAAAAAGAGGTCTACTAAGCAATTGTTCAGTGAATTTGATCAATGTAGAAAACCAAACTAGATTATTCACCCTCTGAAAGTCAGTTTTTATTTACTAAAGTCTTATTTGTGTTTATTCTCTTTATCTAGCTCTTGCAAGTGCCCTTGGTCTACTAGGAAACAGACTTTTTCCAGAAGTCTGCTTTATCAATAGGGGTCCTGAGTTACAAAGTCAGCCTCATATTAAGTCAGGATTTAAACGACCATCTGATTTTTTAGGTTTGGCCCCTGAGACAAAAGCCCTATTTGTTAGTTATATATGGGTTATACAGTCTGTCAGAAATGCATTCTGCTAGTGTTAGAAGTGAATCTACAGAATATATGGTGTATGACTGTCATTGTCATCATGAATTACAGCTTTGTATTTTATAGTATAACGAAATGAGATGATAAAAATGACATCAAACTTTGGATTTCAGTGTCTAAATCACCCATTTTATTCATCATTTGGCAGCTAAATGTCTTTTAAGTACTGTGCAAGGTTTTATGATTTAATGTTTGCCCAAAGCACCGAAAGAAATATGTTAAGCTGCATTACTAAGTAGAGGCAGACTACGCTTCATGAAACCATCAGAAGGCAGACGTTTGACACAGTATCCTGTGGCCTCTGAGAAGAGGAGGCCAGGGCCAAAGTTTGAGCTGATCTATCTACCTCTGGACTCCCCATTTCCAGAGGCTCTTCAAATCCACACGACACATGGAGCAAATGAAGAGTTTACTATTTTCGCACCACTACGTTTAACTTGCTCTGACAGCCCTTTCAAGCTCTTCTTTTCTTTGAAAAATTGATATTTTGGTCTCTGGTGGCCATTTGTATTCAGTCTCCTGCCTTTACGAGCTTTGCTTTGACTAAAGAGAATTCATTACTATGGAGGAATCTTAACTTGCAGTGGTTAAATTCTCAGTGAAGTAGCTTCCAGTGCTGTGATTGTTATGTGCCTGCCGGTTTTCTTGAAGACTCTGTAGCCTATAAATCTTGTTTCTCTCATTTAGGAGCTTCAAAACAGGACGCTCTCTTCTTGTGATGGAAGGTGGCTTAACATGACAAAGTACTCATTAGCTGTGATTTTTAAACTTTATTCTACTGAACCCTCTGCCAATGCAAAGGGCTTACTATCCCCGCCCCTCACACCATCACTCAGATGCCTGGCAAGAATAGGGCCAGAAAACAGTGACGTCTAGTTTCCAAACTCACTTTGTCTTGCCTCTGCTTTGAATAGGTAATAATCATGGTCAGCCTTCACACTGATGGAGGATCAAGCCACTCTGTAGTGTGACCCCCACTTTTTAGGGGCTTTGTGATGGTCCAATGACTCCCTTTGTTTGCCCAACTTGTCTCATATTAAAACAAACATAATTCTCCATCATCAGTGGTGCCTCTTTTGATCCCCAGACATGACAGCCTGTTACAGCGTGAAGGTTGTAACAGATAACTCCCAAGATGTTATTAATCATACTTCAAGGCGCAGGAAATTCGTGAGATTATTTTGTGGGAGTAGAAGGCCATGAAGGTAGAAGTTCTAAAAAAAAAAAAAGGGTGGAGAAAGGGAACCAAGAAAGGAGGAGAAGGATAAGAAATCAAAAATCCAGAAATCCTGGAAATGCTCTTGCCTAAGGGCGTATGCTTTTGGCCCCATTGACAAAACTCAAGGGCTTTACAGGATCTAAATTGCTTTTTGTCACCCTCTCAATTAGAGAAGCTAATCTAATGTTATTGAACACTCCTGAGCAATAAAGTGTGCGAAATAACTTCCCCCTCATAACCAAGCAGATCATATGTGACCCAGATCACAACCACATCCATGCAATGCATATGTACTCTAGGATGAAGTAAGTTTTCCCTTTTCCATCTGTGCTCTAACTCTGTGCCATATGTCTCCTAACAAGGTATCATCCATTATTCTTTTATTCAGTTCACTGCATTTTGTTCCTCTTGTCCCTTGAAAATTAGCCTGTCTTTAATCAGAAATCACTTCCACTCACAGTTCAGTGCACCTACTGGAGATGCAGCAAATGCTTGTTTACAGGCTGGTAATTGGATTAAAACTTCGAAAAGAGACAGAAAAATGGAATGTATTAAAAAAATGAAAGACACAAGCATGAAAACCAACAAAGCCAAAACAAATTAAAAAGCTCTAATGAATGAAATTGCTATTAATAGAAATCATTGATCAGTGACAATGCTCCAGAGTTTATCAATATTCAATTGCAATGATATTTAAAAACCTAAGAGAAGAAGGAAAAGGATGCTGAATAGGCTTTCTATGAGGATGACTTGAGAATGATTAGTTTCATTCAGTGCATCTCCCGGGCTGTCTTGAAAAATGGGCAGTGCATAGATCTTCACGAGGTCTGGATATAGAAACGCTACAGTGGGGACAGCGCCCCTGTGTTCAATTATTTAAGAAGGAGAATTAATTACCCTTTTAAATTTGAGTATTGTTATTTTGATCCTTAAAATCACAGATAAGAAAAAGATGATTATGATCTCTTTCCACAAATTCTTGCCGAGTGGTATGAACAGGTGTAATGTGACACTGAGAGTCATTGGGTGTGGTATGCCATTTTGTCAATTCAGGAGTGATGGCGTTGGCATATTGTTGGTTGCTTCCAACCTCAAAACTATCATCATAGACCTAATTTTCTATATATTCTTCCAGTAACCTTGTTCAAAACAATTTTTTTCAAAAGAAGCTGATGTTTTGGATAAACAAAATAAAACACATTGCAAACAACCAAAAGTAATAGCGGTATAGGAATCTGAAATCAAATAGTCATACAGGGATGTCAATATTCAACAACTAAGCTTTGAAATAAATGTGCTCCAAAGAGGTGATGGAGCACACTCAACAGTAAACACAATCCAGAAGAGAAAAATCCAAAGAGAAACAACAGAAATGTTCACACACCAAAAAGCATAAAAAGCAGAAAACCTGAAAATCAAATTCACGTGAGTTAACCACCATCACTACCTTTTTAGCAGGTATCTTGAAGCTGTCCATCTTAAGTCTGCAAAAGAGGCAAGCTCTTACCTGTGTGGCTGGATCACTCCTTCTCAAGCTCTGCAGATCTAAAGATGAAAAAAACACAGGTAATTAGCTTCAGTCCTTTAATTTGAGAAAGATACTCTATGCAAAAATTATTTTAAAAACTTGCTCTTTTTCTGTTAAAAAAAAGATGGAATGAAAACAATGCATAACAATTAAACACGTGAGATGAATTTTCTGTTATTTGCTCATGACCTAAAGTGAAGGCAGGAGTACAATTCAGTTGTGGGGGACTTGTGCAGTCCTCATCAGAATAAAGTGATGGTGCTGAATACCTGATTTCTGATTTCTGCCACATCTGTGCTGATACGATTTTTATTAGGGTTTGTTTACATTATCTTGGGGATTTTGGTACCTGATGGCTACCTTCTATTTTATCCATATCGATTGAACTGTGGGGAAGGAAGAGAATTAATACCCTTCCTTTGCCACAGAAATTCTATCTAGGGACTTAATGTCACAGAATTATTACGGGAATCTGTTTGGTCTGACTTATTTAGGTTGTAAAATCTAGAACATTAGCCAGTTGTTCTGGTCCAATGCTTACTGAAATCCATTTACTACGTGTAACATTTTCATTTATTGACCAAGCAATAAAATCTGGGTTCTAAAATGTTTTAGATGAGTTACAATTCATTTTCATGCTCGTCAGTGGTATAAGACTGATGAATTAGGAGCCGTGAGGAATATTCTATTATAAATGGAAAACCTGAACCCAATTCTAGAACCTCTGAATCCACTAGCCTACCCAGCAGTTGGCAAACTATGGCTCAAGGGCCGAATCCAGCCTGCTACCTATTTTTATATGAGCTAAGAATGATTTTTCCCTTTATAAGGGATTCGGAAAAAATCAAAAGAAGAATAATATTCCACAGTTTGTGAAAATAATAAAAACTCAAATCTTGGTGTCCATAAATAGAGTTTTATTGGAACACAGCCACACACATTTGTTTACATGTCCGTGGCTGCTTTCACGCTACAACGGCATTGTAGAGGTAAGTAGGTAAATAGTTACAAGAGGTAAGTAGTTGGAACACAGAGAATATGGCCTGCAAACCTTACGATATTTACTACCTGGCCCTTTAAGAAAAAATGTATTGACCCCTTAGCCTGTGGTTGATTTCATCTTTGCTGGGGACATGGGAGGATGATATGATAAGATCCTAATAACTGAGGCTCATCATTACAGGTAGGCAAGTGATAGCTTATCAGACCATTAAAATAAAAGTAACTGTATTTCGTTCTGGGGTCCTCTAGGACACAGACTATGTGGGGGAAATTCACGAACAAATGGAGTCAGCTGTCTGTGCAGCAAGTTCTAGGCTGGCTTCATTGCTGGATTCTAGTTACCTATCAAATCCACATTTTATTTTACAGTAAGATTTCAAGACTCTCCTTAATATTTGATAAGAATGTCTAGAACATTAACTCAATATGGAATAAATCAAAAAGAAATGTTGAAAGAAATGAAACACAACATATAAGTATATACATATAATGATATATATGAAGCATTTCTATGAGGTTCAAAAACAGACATAACCAAACTATATTTTTAATGAAAAGATATATATATATATACACATAACATATACATTCACATTATGTACAGTAAAGGATTAACCTTGCCCAAAGAGAGGTCTGGCCTTTGCCCTCAGCTCTTGAGATATCCTGCCTGAAAAGAGTGTCATTGTTTACCTGGGGGGCCTTGGTTTGCTCCAGATAATCTATGCTGCCAATGTGATTTCTAGCCCATGGGGAGCTTGGACCATGTAGTAGAAACTCAACCTCTGGAGCGGCTGGAGACAAAGGTTAGCGCAGCAGGTGACCAACTTTGCTTATGTGACTGAGCCCCGGTTAAACCTCTGGACTCCAAGGCTTGGGTGGGCTTTCACAGTTGTTTACTGTGTACGTTTTGCTGCACACTATTTCTGGGAGAAGTAAGCACTGTCCACACAGCTCCACTGGGAGAGCACGGCTGAAAGCTCTGCACTTGGAACCATCCTGGATCCTGCCCCATGCGCCTCTTCCCTAAGCTGAGTTTAATCTCTGTCCTTTCACTGTAATAAACCATAATTGTGAGTGTAACAGCTTTCACAAGTTCTGTGACTCCTTCCAGCAAATTACAGAACCATCCTCAGGTCCAGCTTAACAGCTAAAGCATTCAGCTAAAGAAAAGATTGCCATTTTGTCCTCAGTGTTGTTACTCAAGGACTATTATTTATTTTTCATGAAGAAATAAGTCACTTAGTTGTTCAAGAATCACACTTCTCGTGGTCATGTGATAGAATATGGATCTTAATTTGTTTTAGTTGCCATTTTCTGGAGTCTTAAAAATTCTGTCCCACTGCTTACATGTGTATCTTGGAATGGAGTACGTAATTTATCTTGTTTGTTCTACTTAGTTGTACTAGAACAAACCCCATCTGCATAGGTTAGCTCAAAGGACTAAAATCTCAGCTACTCAGTACAGCCACATATGATCATAACAGTGAATTGTAACTTCCTTTAAAGACGAGAACTGGGATTTTTCTCCCCTTTTCAGCACCTCTCCAGTTCTGGGATTCATGTGTGCCTAGGTAAAAAATTCTAAACTCTGGGCTTCCCTGGTGGCGCAGTGGTTGGGAGTCTGCCTGCCGATGCAAGGGACACGGGTTCGTGCCCCAGTCCAGGAGGATCCCACATGCCGCGGAGCGGCTGGGCCCGTGAGCCATGGCCGCTGAGCCTGCATGTCTGGAGCCTGTGCTCCGCAACGGGAGAGGCCACAACAGTGAGAGGCCCGCGTACCGCAAAAAAAACAAAACAAAACTAAACTCTTTGATAACAAGGCGGATTCAAAGCCATCAACAGTCAGTCCCCTGCACCCGTCAAGATCCATTCAGCCCCAGTTTCTGTCCTTTTTGCAGTCATTGCCTGCCGACACAATAGATGCAACATTGTCAGGTAGAAGGATCACGGCCACACAGAAAGACCAAACAAAGCTTGTGCCCCCTTAGAGCCAGACCACTGAACTCCTTTAGCAGTCGTCACTGCCTAGTGTCTGACAACACTGATTATAGCTTGAAAATAGACATATAATGTGGTCACAGCAAGGTAAAACAATTTTAAATATTCACTTAACTTCTTAAGGTATCAGATATAATTTACTGACCTTTGAAAATAACCTAAAAATCAACACAGTTTGGAAAAAATTTTGCTAGCTCTTGGGAACATGGCTATCTCTCCCAAAATAATATAGTTATAGATCACAAAGAGAAAACAATTATAAAGCTGGCTGGCCACTAGCTCAGTAGAATAGTCAAAGTACACCAAAGCAGCAGAATCTTGCTATTGATACATTCCTCCATCAGTGGTCTGCTCAGACAGAGGGATATGTAGAGACTGAAGACAGGAACTTATTGGCTCGTCTTCTAAAGTAGCTGCCTTTTAAAAGTCACCCAGATCGACTGTCACAAGTCAATTCCTGGTAATTGCATTACTTGGCTTCATCTGATTCCATTGTTCATACGGCCCTAAATAATCAGGCCAGTCTCATCGATTAGTGGCTTGTTCTGGCCAACTGAACAACTCAATCAAATTGACCTCGTGGCAACCAGTTTCATTGTTTAGCAGATAGCAGTTAGGGTTCCCCCAAAGCCGGAGGAGTGAGCCTTATTTGGGCCATTTAAATAAAGCACTAAATGCCAGGTAGCTTCCAAGCAAAGATCGTGATTGAAGGGAAGAAACCACTGTGGGGTGGGGGGGGGGCGCTGTCATCACCTCCTGTTACATCCATTGGACGCACTATTGGCAGCTCTCAAATTTCATCATGTGTAACAACCATTCAGTGGAACTTGTCTAGAAACTCTGATTCCTAGGCAGGTCCCTCTCCAGGGATACTGATTCAGTATTCTGTGTTGGGGCCCCAGGGATATGCATTTTCAAGAACTACCCAAGTCATTCTGATTGATGGTCTCGGAGAATCTTGGAGAAACGTTAATTTTCTCTTTGTCCTGTAGCCCGGTCCTAATCAGTCAGAACTGCTTCTAAGCTTCCAAAAGGGGCAGGTGGTTTCCACTGTCTCCATGTAATTCATGTGCTTAATGCCAGGACCCTTGAGCAGCACACATTCTATGACCCAGTAGAAAAGATTGCACCCAGTGACCTTGTCCACAAGCCATAGGACCTATTTGGCCATTGTATAAATGGTACTTACTTGGCTCCTATTTAATTTTGAGGATGTAAATGATGTGACCCGTCAAAGCACTTGATTAACATCGTGTAAATGTATATTCTAATATCCCCAGAGAATAATTTTGGCAGATTTTTTCCCCCAGACCATACACTGTCATAGTCATCATTACCTTACAGCTGTCAAATAAAACCATGAACAGCTGAGCTAGTCTGCTTTTTCTTTTCTTTTTGGACTATATTAAAATCCTTTATATTGTTAATAAATGAAGGCAATTAAAGGTTAAATATTTAGCTCATCTAGCCCTTAGAATAATGACAGATTATAAAGGCAGGTTCAATTTTATTCCTCAAGTTTAAATTTGGCATTTGTAGTTATTAAAAGTCTAAGGGCTAAATTATAAACAACTTATTTTAATGTTTATCAATTTTTAATCAGAATTTTGGTTTCGGGTAAGTGACCTGTTTTGTCTAATAGTCACAGCTGGGCTGACCAACCAGTTCGGGCATTATTACTTTAACTTCAAACTCTTGAAGGTTTAATTTAGTTTCACAAATATATGTTGAGTATATGCTATGTTTAAGGCATGTAGATGACTCAGTCCTTGCCTGCAAGAGGCATGCAATCTTAAGTAGCAATAATACTGTGAAAAATTTGTAGAATCTCTAAGAGGAGTTTAGGTGAAATTGTCTAGGGTGGAGAGGGAAAGAAAATTATATCTGTGAGGATGAGTGAAGATGTCTTGGAAGCGTTGGCGTTAGCAATGGTAGTTAGGTGGGGCTTTTTGAGAAAATACATCATCCAGCAGATTGCATTTTGAGAGTGATAGCATGTGATAGGCTGTAGGCTATTATCCTTCTATGTCTTGGGGTCCTGGCTCCAGTGAGGCATCGCTAATTTCAAATCCAGGATCCACTGTAGTGGTAGGAGCCAAGAATATGATGTTCCGTTCCCTAGCTTTGTAAGTCATTTGCTCTCTCTGTGTCTCAATTTCTCTAGCTGTGCAATATATTACTTAGGATTTCTTCTTATCTCAAAGAAACATCAGAATAATAATAACTTTTTTTTTTTTTTTTGGTGGTACGCGGGCCCCTCACTGTCGTGGCCTCTCCCGTTGCGAAGCACAGGCTCTGGACGCGCAGGCTCAGCAGCCATGGCTCACGGGCCCAGCCGCTCCGCGGCATGTGGGATCTTCCCGGACCGGGGCACGAACCCGTGCCCCCTGCATCGGCAGGCGGACTCTCAACCACTGCACCACCAGGGAAGCCCAATAATAACTTTTATTTGATTAGAACTCCGTTCTTCACAGAACATCAACCCATATCTTATCTCTTTTGGTTAATGTAATGTACCTTTCATGTATTTGGTGCTGACATTTTCATCTCTATTTTGCAGGTGAGGAAACTGAAGCTCAGAGAAAGAAAAAAAAAAAAGCAAATTGTCTAAGGCCACACTGCTTTCAATGAGAGAGCCACGATTCAAATCCACACCTCTTGCTGCCAAATCACTAAGCTGCCTCTCTTCACAGTGAGGAGTGAATAAGGGTGGATATAAACATATTTTGTAACAGAGGCAACATTAAAACTCCCTTAACTATAACTCAACTAAGATTCATCTTAAACCTAACCTAAATTTTCTTAAATGTAACTTCTAAGGAAGAAACTATATCATTAAAAGCAAAGCAAAAAATAACAAAACAACAACAAATAAAAGCTGGTATCAGGAGAGTAAAATAGAAATATTTGGGTCAATCAGATATTAAGTGCCTTTGATGTGATGCCTCATGAAATACATATGTTATTTTTAGCCAAAAATGCTTAACAGGCATCCATGAAGCCTCTATATACACCTTCCACTTTATAGGAAACATGAGAGAGAGAGGAATAAGCTAAACGATACCAGGAAGAAGCAGCCAATCAAAACCATCCTGATAGGACAACTGGCTTGGCTTCCTTAACAGATCAAGGTTATAAGTTGTAGGATGGGGTTGAGGAATGCAGGGAGGGGTCAGAGGGAAGGACTAAAAAGCGAGCCAAGGAGAATCTGGGGTTCTTCTTTGATTGAGGGGATGATCTCAGAGATGATTACACATGATGAAACTTACCAGACTGTACAGTTTATGGGATGTCAGCTATACTACAATAAAACTGGTAAAAATGTTAATGGTGGAAACTATCCACAGAACTATAGAAATGCTTCTTCTAAATCTCTGGGTATCTCAGCCTCTCCCTCTAAGCTGGTGCTTTGCCTGAATTGTCCATTCATCCTTTCATATGGTAGAGAAAAGTAAAGAACTGGCATGGATGCCGTTTTGATCTGTGTCTCTTTGGGGCACATTATTTGAGCAGTTAATGTCTGTTCAGGGGTGAGGGTGTGCAGAGAATCACGGGGTTGGTTTAAGAGTAAAAAGCTAAAATGAACTGCCATTCTGAGATGCCGGGAATAGTTCCGACTGGAAAATGGTAAGAGCTATGCCCCTAGAGGGCAGAAAGGCTCAATTTCATTTCAGTCTGACCTGAGCCCACCTTGCGCCCTGATCCCAGGTGTTCCAGCAGATGGGGGCCTAATGCGTGTGCACCTAACAGAGGCACCTTTGAAAAAATCGAATTTGCATAAACCCACACACAGCAGAGTGTTTAAAACATCCATCCATAAGTATAATATGCCTCCTGCAGGCAAAACCAAAAACGCGCCTGGAAATTTGGAGAACGCATTCAATAACTCAGCTTATCTGCTCTTTAAGTTATAGGAAATATTTCAACACCCATTTAGAGTTGTGACCAGGCTGGCAACTATTCCTGTGGCCTTTGGTGCTGAAAAACATCTCCATTTCAATATGTCAACACCTGAGCACACCAGCCTACAGCCACTCACACATACGCTTTTATTTATTTGGAAGGAACTAAATGCAGGAACGTATGTTGAATGTTATTATTTTTTTCTAAAACAAATGCTTGGTCTATTTTCACAACATGCCCTGATACAGGCTGTCACTAAAATAGGGAGCTGACTCCCAGACATTTTTCCTGATTCTATTGCATTACTTTAAAAAAAAGTCAAAATCCCTGTTTGAGGAATGATAATCGTAACTACCATAGCCATAATGCCTGTGGACCAATTCATTTATTCAAATAGCCTGGCGCCTTTCAACCTGACATCTTAAAACATTTTCAAAGGAACAGGGACCTTTTTGATTGCTCAGAATGGGTATTCATTTTCCCTCCTGCTATGCACCCCTCCATCAGATTTAGTTTGGAGGGTGGCTGGCTTATAAATGTACACTGTGGTGTAATGTGCACACGTGTACACACAAAAAACCACCAAAAACCCCGAGAATAGGCTACAGAGTGAATTAGACTCTCTCCTGCTGGCACATAACCCTCCCCCCTCAAGGGGGAATTTTGGCTGTTTCTGAAGCAAGTCACTCATCCGTATTCCCATCACGACCCGAGACCCATCTTGGTTTCTTCTATGATGCTCAAGGGGCAGACGTGGTGAAGATGGCCAGAGGTCACGTACAGGTTGCAGGCAGAGCTGCCACCAGTGTTTGGCTGCCTGGAGCTGTGCTGGGCACTGACCACTGAACGGTCCTCCCCTGACTCATTCCCCGCCGGGGAGACACTGAGCCAATGTAGGCCCTTCAACCCAGAACTGACTTGACTGTTGGAATCTACAGATAGCACCCAGTCCTTGGTGCCTGGCTGGTACTTTTCACCTGGAACAGGGAAAGGTAAATGCTCTGAGGGCCCCATTGGAGAGAATGGGTTTGTACTGTCAGGTTGACGAGTAGATTTGGAAATGCAGGTAATGACTATGGAAGAAACGAAAGCTAAGATGCCCGAAAGCCCAGCCAGGGAGGCAACAGAGCCAATGGAAGGATTTTCTCCCCTGTGCAAGCAGGGAGAAGGAGGGAGCCTGCTGAGAAAACCGCCCCACCATTAATATAATGCGGGCCTGACAGGATGGGCAAAACCCTATTCTAGGTTTCACAGACAATGGCTGCATTCGTGGACCACTGATTACTGGTGAATTGTATGAGACAAACCTGCACAAGCAGTTTTTGTAGAACCTTTTTTTTTTCCTCTTTTCTTAGAACTTTATGACCTTTTTCTATCAAATGAGCTATTTGTGGACCTTAATATTTAGGAATAGTTTGCAAGATGTTGATGTATCCTACCCTATCTCTCGAACTATCCTAAATCCTAGTGTTCAATGATAAATGATGTGTGAAATTATAGCATCACCCCTCTTTTAAAACCAATTTGTGATGCATTGAAGTTGGGATTAGACAAATAAATAGAATCATATATATATTTTTTGTATCAGTATTACGTTTATTTTCCACTACAAAATGGGTGCTGATTTGATATCAAAATTCTGGTGTCTTCTAGTAGGTTTATATATATATGTATATACTTATATATATACTTATATATATACACACACACACGTACATACACATAGATATAAACCATTCATCCGTAAGGATAATATGGCTCCTGCAGATAAAAATAAAAAGGCTCCTGGAAATTTGGGGAATGCATTCAGTAACTCAGCTTACATGCGCGCGCTCTCTCTCTCTCTCTCTGCTTTTCTCTCTCTCTCTCTCTCTCCTTCTCTCTCTCTCTCTCTCTCTCTCTCTCTCTCTATATATATATATATACTTACCAGGAGGCATTTATATGTATCCAGGGTTGACATGGGCCTTCTGAGAGGGACTGCTGTTGCCTCCTTCAGGCCAGACAATTAGATAGTTCAAGTACTTGGATTACAAGAACAAAATAAAAATTTATCTCCTGCTTATACATATGTTTACATATGGCCATAATATATTCTTATGCATATTCTGTGTTTGTAATGCAGAGCCATTGGAAAGCCAATTTGCAGCAATTTTGCTAATTCCACAAATTTATGGGCATAAGCTCTTTATTTAATTTTGATTTCCATGGTCTTTTCCACTGGCAGGCATATTCCTTGGCCCTAGGAACAAGTTTTGACCTTTTCAGTTCCTTTATTCACTTTGACATTAATTTTTATTCTTTGCCCTTAACAGGTTTTCATTGTACTTAGCACAAAGAAATGTACAGGGGCCCTGGGGCCCAAAATAAACCCATAAAGTGCCCATGAATTTTCACCAAAGACTGCAGCCCTACATGATTAAAAGCTTTACATTCTCAAAGAGCAACATGATTAATCCAGTACCACAGTGCTGAGTGGCTTCACACTGGCTTCATTTGTTGGTATTGTTATTTCCCTTGGTTATATCAGATTTGTTGGAATGATGATGACTTTAGTTTGTGCAGTTAACGTGGGCCCTTCTCTGCAATTGCAAAGATGTCTTAACTATTTCAATCATTTTTAAAACTATTCACATCCAACTCTGGAAGGAAAAGAATGCAAGTGTAAGATATGCATATGGAGATAGATTCCCCTAAACAACACACATGTGGCGGCTACCATGAAGGCGAGGCAAGAATTGCGTTCCTTAAAAAACTAAAAATAGAGCTACCATATGATCCTGAAATCCCACTCCTGGGCATACATCCGGAGAAAAACATGGTCCAAAAGGATACATGCAGCACTGTTTACAATAGCAAAGACATGGAAGTGACCTAAATGTCCATCGATGAAGGAATGGATAAAGAAGATGTGGTACATGTATATAATGGAATATTACTCAGCCATTAAAAAGAATGAAATAATGCCATTTGCAGCAACATGGATGGACCTAGAGATTGTCATACTGAGTGAAGTAAGTCAGACAGAGAAAGAGAAATATATGATATCGTTATATGAGTAATCTAAAAAAAATGATACAAATGAACTTATTTACAAAACAAATAGACTCACAGACTTAGAAAATGAACTTATGGTTACCAGAGGGGAAGTGTGGGAAGGAGGGATAGTTAGGGAGTTTGGGATTGACATGTACATACTGCTATATTTAAAATGGATAACCAACAAGGGCCTATTGTATAGCACAGGGAACTCTACTCAGTATTATATAACAACCTAAATGGGAAAAGAATTTGAAAAAGAATAGGTACATGTATATGTATAACTGAATCACTGCTGTACACCTGAAACTAACACAACATTGTTAGTCAACTATACTCTGATATAAAATAAAAAGTTAAAAGAAAAGAACTGTCATCATTTTCTTGTGTTTACCGGAATTGAAGGCAGATGGTTCAGATGATTTTCTATCCTGGTTTGTTTTCTCTCTAGCTCTTCTCAAAGATGTCTAAGATTCCAAGCTTTTCCTTGATAGCCCATCCCAGTGCTAAAGTAAAAAGGACCCGCAGCAATTTCTAGCCAGACTCTACTTCTGCACATTCACTTTGCTAGATCTTTTGCAAACATAGAGAAAATCTCCTTTGTATCTTCTTTGTACTATTGCTTCAGACACCCAAGCATTGCTCTGAGGGTAGTTTTATAGCTTCACTTCCCCAGGGTAAATCACCTCTATTATCTTTCCCCTTTCATCACAGAACTTGTTTCATATCATATTGTGTTTACATTTCTGCACTCAATTTTTTAAAACTTGAGCCCCAAACTGGTTGTAATAAAATGTGTTACGATGAATATTGAAACTGAGTCATCGTTTCACTTCTGGCCTCAACTCATTCTCAAGAGGTAACTGTTGTTGTTACCCTCATTATATCGTGTGTACCCCTTTGAGTTGCTGAAAATTTATCTTCAGCTTGCGGTTGGCTAGGACCACCAAACCTGTTTTCGTGCTTTTGCCTACCTCTCTTTTACCCAGATTTTGAGTGAATTCATAAACTTCAAGGATGTTAATAGGCATCTATCTTCAATGGCTTTTTATCCTTAACCTAATTTGTTTTAAGCGTTCAACGTTCTTTGACATCAGCTCCAGAAGGCTCAACAAATGTAAGTTTTCGAAGTCAATATTGCTTTCAAAATGTCACTTCTAACAAAATGGATTTCTTTTGTTCCAATAGGTTAACTAGTGGTAGTCAACTGAAGACGACATGTTGAAGAATCTTTTTGTGCTCTAATTCCATAACAGGTCGCTACTGTAGAGTTGGAAATGTAATCATATTTCTGCCGCATGTTGGGGATTCATCTCTGAGGGAAAGGATAGATACCCAGGGCCAGGCACATGAGTCCCTGATAGCAGTAATAAGTAATTTCAAACATAAAGTCAGCTTTTCAATGGGCTAGCCAACGCACACTTTTCTTATCATCTTACCATGTAATTTCCTGTATCCACAAACTGTAGTACTCTCTTTTCTGAAAACTGCGCATCACATGAGAAATCATGAACTTTAGGCATTTTTCCTGTCTGTTTTCCCCTTGGGTCAGCTGCTGACATAGATATTCTTTGGGCCACAGTTATCAAATGAAGTGAATGGCTTTAGTAGCCAAAATCGGCATCATAGGACTCCAAGAAGGACCAACATTTAAGGAGTTGTGGGTGGGTTCTTGAAGATGGCTTTTTCTTCATCACCATACGAATCCTCTAGATTTTTCTTGTGTTTTTATTTTTGTAGAACCTTTTTTTTTTCCCCCTCTTTTCTTAGAATGTTAAGACCTTTTGGCTGGGGAGGAGTTGTAACCTACAAGACTCTTCCCTTAAATGTGAACTTATGGCTGCTTGCTATCAAACAAACAGAGGGAAATAACCAAAGATTAATAAACATTGCTCAATTTCATGGTGGTTGTTTTTGGGGAAGTTCTTCCTCGCTGGACTTTCAGTGCACACAGCAGCTGCAAGCTTAAAATGAAAGGTTTTTCAAGTTCACCTCTTAGCCCCTGTAATATTTCAGCTAAGCCTGCCTGAGGACTTCCTTGCTTTCTCTCTTTGATGGAAATAATAAACTACAATGAGTTTGCAATAACAGCTCTTGTTCCCACCACCATCTTATTTCCAAAAAGTGGAACAATAGCTCCTTACATTGCTGAGAATGAGCCCCTCCAGAACAGCATTGTTGCAGACTGAGAAGCTGAATTGGGGCTTTCTTCACACAAAGTGCCACGAGGGTCACGGAAAGACATCTTGACATCAAGTTGCCATGGATGCATTCTGATGTTGTAGTGATGCTCCTCTCTGTCAGCAAGTGGTTAATACGCTGACCAGTGGTTAATACTCCAATTAACACATCGGAAAGCAAGGCTACTCTGTCAAAAGATCACCTGTGGTTCTGTGGTTCCTGAGTCCCCTTTACCCATCAATTCCCCCACCATTGCTGGTTTGGCCAGAAAGAAGAGAAATTATTTTTTTGGCCATTTTGTGACCTATTCTGTTTCATTTTTTTAAAACTTTTTATTTTATATTGGAGTGTAGTTGGTTAACAATGTTGTGTTAGTTTCAGGTGTACAGCAAAGTGATTCAGTTATACATATACATGTATCTATTCTTTTTCAAATTCTTTTCCCATTTAGGTTGTTACATAATATTGAGCAGAGTTCCCTGTGCTATACAGTAGGTCCTTCATTTTTATACTCATTCTGTCAACTTAGGATTAAAATATCCCTCAAAAAGAGATACCACTTGTTCAAAAGACCAGGTGTATGGAGGAGGGGTCAGTTTTTAGTGTGAAATGAGACTTCTTAGTCACAGAAATTTCCTTCAGGTCACAGAGGAACCTGTCTTTCCTCATACTCCTGCCCAGCCTGCCGAGTCTACAAATCTATGATATCAAGTGGTGACCGAAGCACCAGGATGCAGGGTGGGCAGCTACCACTAAGAGCGAGGTCAGGGCTGGAAGACCTCAGAGAGCAGCCGCACCACCCCTGAAGTGCAAGGTTACAGGGTTAACAGTGGCAGCCACTGCTGGCATTCTACCCCTTGAGGAGTCACGCAAGTCTTCTAAGCCTGGGCCGATAGCCCTCATCTAGAATCATCTGATCTGGGCCACAGAGGTGAGTCTTTTGGAGTAATGTCTGAATGCATTTCTTTGTATGGATTGCCCCATCCTAAACAAGTGGCGAGTAAGTTGTGGGATGGAGAGAATTCATGTATTCTAGTGGCTGGCCTGGGAGAAAGGAGGCTTGGAGCCCCGACCAGGTCCCCTTCACCGGGATGGTGCTCCCATCCACCCAGCTGCTATGAGTGCTGGCCTTTCATGGCTCCTCCACTGAATTGCTTTTGGCCACCACAGGAGCCACTATAGCTAAGAGATGCCTGGCAGACAAACTCTGCCCCCTGGAAGAGGGCTGACTTCAGCTAAAGACTGAAGTGTGGATACAAAAGCCCAGCTCTCCTACCTTAACATGAGATGCTCCAGAGCTTTCTGTGGGATAAAGATGACGCTGGGCTTCACTGAAACCACCTCTTTGTTTACCGTCTTCCCTGTGACACCCTGCTTCCCTCACTCCCTAACATGCTTCTCCCACAAGCATTATCTCAACAGATCACATCCACAAGAATCTCTGTCTCGGCCTCTACTGCCAGAGAATGTGACCCAAGACACATGGTAACTAAGTCTGCTATTGCAACACACTAACATTCACAGGACAATTACAACAATTTATACATATCTTGAACACTGTAATATTTATATATATATAATCCATCAGGTAAAACACAGATATGCATTTACAGTGTGAACCCGCTATTCCACTCCTAGGTATTTATCCAAAAGAAATGAAAACATATGCCCACAAAAAGCCTTGGACAAGAACATTCATAGCAAAGTTATTCATAAAAGCCCAAACCTGGAAACAACCCAGATGTCCATCAAGAGAAGAGTAGAAACATAAACTGGGGTGTGTTCCTAAAATGAAATCCAACCCGGCAATAAAGAGTATAAACTACTGCTACATGCAACAACACAGGTGAATCTCAAAAATACTACTAAGCTGAGTGAAAGATTCCGGGTTCAGAAAGTATACACTATATGATTCAATTTAAGTGAAAGTCTAGAGTAGACAAAACTAATCCAGAAGGATAGAAATCAGAGCAGTGGTTACTTTGGAGGAGAACAGGAGAGTGACTGACAAGGAGCAGGAAGGAATTGCTTTTCTACAGTGTTGCATTTGGGTTCAATGTACTTTAGGTGTATTTGGGATTGGGGTGGGGTGGGGGAGAATTGACTCACTAGATTGCTTTTTAAAAATGAATGTAAATGGGTCATACTTCGATGATATTTTATTTGCAAATCTATAAGAAGTTCCATCGTTCATTCATTTTATTCTATCAAACATTTGTAGTTTGCAGCATTGCAGGCACTGAATTAGATGCTAGGAATATAAAGAAAAATAAGGCATTTTCTCAGCCTCGAGAAATATGTTAAAGGAATTGATTGTAGCTATTGCAGTGATAGATGGATGGACAGTGATAGAACTAAGTACTGTACCAGGCACAGGGGATGCTGAATGGAGGGGATGGGGAAATCCATTTGGGGTACTAAGAACAGCTTCCCAAAAGAGGTGATGCCTGAAATAAGACATCAAGTCTTTAGAAAACCACAAGAGACAGTGTGGTCCTGCAGGATGAGGACAAGAGACAGTATGAGGACTCTGGGTTTATGCAAACCTCAGACACGTTCTATCACTTTGGGCAATTTGCTCATCTTTCTGGAGCCTCCACGTCATTATTTCTAATTTGGGATAACAATACTTACTTTGCAGTGTTCCTATAACATCATACTTTGCTACTGTTATTATTATCTGGGAAAGGTGATACATTTAAGTCAGGATCATCCATTACCACTTTGCTTTATCAGATTAGCAACCCAGTATAATAGGATACAACAATTACCAGTGAAATCTGATTTTGTGAGTCAAAGATCAAATTCATTTCCTTGTCTTTTCCAGCTTCTAGAGGCCGCCTACATTCCTTGACTCATAGCCCCTTCCTCCATTTTCAAAACCAGCAGGGTAGCATCTTCAAATCTCTCAGTCTCTGACCTCAGCTTCCATTGTCACATCTCCTAGTTTCTCTCTGCTTTTGTCATCACACCGCCTTCTCTCCCTCTGGCCTTCCTGACTCCCTCTTATAAGGATTCTAGTGATAACATTCAGTACACTCAGATAATCCAGGAAAATCTCCCCATCTCAAGATCCTTAACTTCATTATTCCTGCAAAGTGCCCTTTAACACGTCAAGTAATATATTCCAGGTTCTGAGGAGTTGCCTGTGGATTTCTTTGGGGAGGGGGCAGTATTCAGCCTACCTCAGATGATATGTGAGCTACCTAGAGACCATTCTGGTGAATCTGAGTGTAGTTGAAAGGCCAGGTTGCTGGGACTGAGCTGATGAGAGGCTGGTTGTGAGGAGGGAAAAGTCTTGCGCTGAGAGAGATCTGGAGCTGAAGGCACAAGAAGCCTCACACTGACAGGCTTAGGTCTGAGCTTCAGGGAACGAGCTCTGGTTAGTGGGGAGGATGGCTGGAAGGATTGAGAACTGGAGGTGAGGCCATAACCTTGAAGTCATCGCAAGGGTCCCAGCGAGGTCTGAACTAGGAAGTTCACCAGTTTCTTCATCTTGCCCAAGATGGATTCTATCCTTAATCACCATAACAAGAGAGGGGATTTGGAGAGAAGATAAAGAAGGGAAGGAGACGGGGAGGGAGAGCATGGATTTCTTATTTTCAGAGTTTTGACAGAATAGGTAATCGCTAAAGGAAAATTACTTTCATGGGACTTACTTGTAATTACTCACTTTGAAATTCCTTTAAATATTGCAACACTGAGGGCAGTTTAGACTTGGAAACATAAATATTTTATTAAAGAGCAAAACAATTCACTGACTAACCTGGCTGGGAGAAAGGTTCCCTCATTATGAAAACAGTGACAGATTATTTGTAAACAGGCTACGATCTCCTTAATATGCTCCTGTTTTCTTCATGAATTGAGGGATTAGATGGGTCAAGAAGATCTTAAAGAACAAAAACCCTTATTATCAAGCACTTGAGGTCATTTTATATTCAATAAAAATAATTTGAACAGCATCTTGCAACAAGAGACAAGGTAGCTTATGCTTGGTTTTCCTAATAATCAGAAGACAAACTTCATGTTCAAGCATGATTCTGGTGAACTTTCATTACTTTGAGCACCTCAAACAGTAATGCAGATTGATATATGAGTTCAACATCTCCCCTAGGGAAGATGCTAGGGGTGATGTTGCTCAAACCTCAGAAAGTGCTCCCTCATCTCCCTTGAAGATCCTACCATTCTCAAAAAGACCTTGGCCTTTTCTCTGTATTATCTTGGCAAGATGTACAAAGTCCTAGAACATGACACAATCTGGATAATAACTATCTAGACTTTGTGAAGAGCAAATTCTATCAGGCCAGTTAAAAGGTTAAATACTTGAAAAAGAAGCAAAAAGATCTGTACGTAATATACTCATATATTCAGAAGCTGTAACAATAGAGAATACCTTTTAGAAGGTCAAACTCTCTGAATTTGTCTTTCTCTACGCAGAATATTTGAGAAAATGCAGAAAATGCAGAAAATAGGTCAAAAATACTTGGATGAAAAAACATTTATAAACATTGGCCAGCAGGCCAAGACTATTGGATGGATGCACAAAGTTGCTTAGTCTGTAGGAGATCTGGTCCTAGATCTAGAATGTCCATATTTATACTGATTTTCTTAATAAAAAGAAAGCATATTCATTAAATAGCTTAATGGATGACAGTACTTATAAAAATGTCAATGTTACCTTTGATTCCAGATTTGAAACGTAAGATAATCTCAGAGTAAAGGTATGGTCAAAAGATAAAAGATTAGGCGATTGTTTGACAAACTATAATGGAACATATATTTCAACACTCCTAAGGCTCTAAGCAGCAGAAGATTGGGATAAATAAATGAGCAAGAAAGAGGCCACAATGATCCCAGTGGTCCACAAGCTAACCATGTATTAGGGTTTTTTTAAAGACCCAATATTTGGAATTTAGAAAAGACATCATCAGATAGCAATTGTTAAAAGTAACCTTTCTCAACAGGGGAATATTGCTAATAATTTGAAGTCTGGACATCTTATGGGGCAAGTGTGGGAATACATTGCTAATTTCCTCCCAAAGTGGCATGTCAAGGTTGCAACCAAAAAATCATGGGAGATTTAACTTTTCTATGACTTTACAACTCAATGTAAACCTGATGGGAGCAGAAGGTTATAATAGGGCAAAGCATAGCCTAAAACAATTTAGCTGACGCTTGTGGATGAATGTGCTCATTGCTAATTATCAATATCTTTGTTACAAAATTGCACAAAAAAATTAAAAAGACAAAAGGATATTATAATGAATATCTTGTATCATGTTCTACTTTCCTTCTCCTGCCCTTCCTTTATTACTTATGTAGATCTGTCCTTAATATTAACGTAGGATTGTTTGGCCTATATTTAAACCTTATGTAATTAGAATCATATTACATGCATCTTTTTGTTTTTCTTACTCAACATTGTGCTGTGGGAATTAATTATGGTGATAACTTCACCTCTATTTCATATTTTCCTTTGTAATTAAAAATAGCTTTATTGAGATATAATTAACATACCATACAATTCACCCATTTAAAGTATACAATTCCTTTTTTTTTTTTTTTTTTTGCGGTACACGGGCCCCTCACTGCTGTGGCCTCTCCCGTTGCAGAGCACAGGCTCCGGACGCGCAGGCTCAGCGGCCATGGCTCACGGGCCCAGCCGCTCCGCGGCATGTGGGATCCTCCTGGACTGGGGCACGAACCCGTGTCCCCTGCATCGGCAGGCGGACTCTCAACCACTGCGCCACCAGGGAAGCCCCAATTCCATTTTTTAATACTATATTCACAGTGTTGTACAGCCACAGTCTAAATTTAGAACTCTTTCATTCCTCCCTGAAGGAAACCCCGTACCCATTAGCAATCAGTCTTCCTCATCACCAAGCCATAGGCAACCACAAACCTAATTTTTGTCTGTATAGATTTGCCTATTCAGGACATTTCAAATAAATGGACTTACATATTAATTGGCCTTTCGTGTCTGACTTCTTTCATTTAACATTTTCAAGTTTCACCCATGTTGTAGCATATATCAATATCAATTATTTTATTCCTTGTCTGTCTGAATAATAATTCTGTTGTATGGATATACCACATTTTATTCATTCATTCATCAGTTGATGGACATTTGGATGGTTTCCACTTTTTGGCTACTACAAATAATGCTATGAACCTTCATGTATAAGCTATTTGTGTGGACATATGTTTTTATTTCTCTTGGGTATTTACCTAGGAGTGGAATTTCTGGGTCAGATGGTAATTCTATGTTAAACATTTTGAGAAACTCCCAGACTGTTTTCCAAAGTGCCTGTACCTTTTTACATTCCTATCAACAATGTATAAGGATTCCCATTTCTCTACATCTTTGCCAACATTAATTATTTTCTGTCTTTTTGATTACAGCAATCCTAGAGCGTGTGAGGGGCTATTTCATTTTTAAATGTTGTATCATATTCCATTTTGTTAAAAAATTCATTCTCCTGTTAGTGGATACTGATGTTTTTTTTTTTTTTTTTCTCTTATCAGTAATGCTGCATGTATACTTTTACATGGGCTGCTGTGTGTACTTTTAGGACTATATCCAGGATTGGAATTTCTGGGGCATAGGATGTGCATATATCCAACGTTATGAAAAATTATGGTAATTATTTTTTAACTATGAGTTTGAGCAAAATGAGTAGGTTTACTACTCTGGAGGTAAGGTGGATAGCAAAAGTGTGAAAGTGCTCAATGAAAATAATTTTGATTCTCTTATTGAGATGCCTTGCTCTTTGCATGCTCTTTCTGAACAAGGGAATGCTTTGAACACTCACAATGCTTTCAATGGGCGGCTTTTGTTTTGCTTTGTTTGTTATATTTTTGTTTTCAGTTTCTTTTTATTGCCTCAAATTGAGGCTTTAATAAGATGCTATGAAGGGAGAAGGCTGTACTTTGCATTGTTCTTTATTATTCCTTGGATTCGGGAATAGCATTTGCTGAGCATTAAACAGCCTGAAAGTTTTCGGCAGCTTGCAATGCAATTGGAGTTCTTGGAGCTAAGCCCAAGTCTTTCCATACAGAATGAGCAGATCATGGCTGGGTGGATATCTTTGTTGGGCTGTCTGAGGCATTGATCTAAATGGCCCCTTAAAATCATTCCCCTGCAGAGATCGATGTGGAGGTGGCAGAAGTGAGCTGATGGACTGCCACAGTGTGGGGGAATTTGAAGGCACATTCTCAGGTGTCAGAGGATCTCTGAAAGGAAGTGTGCATGATCCCAGATTTTGGGTTTATCTACACTATATGCTGGGGCTTTTACAGTGCTGGGAGGTGTACAGTCAGGACCCAGTGTTTGGGGAACACCAGAGATACCTGAGGTTATGGGAATCTGCTCACGTCTTTTGGAAGCGTGACTCATTACCCCTGTAGATTAAATTTAGGATCTGCTTTGCAAGTCTGTTATTCCACAGAGGTGATGCTTGAGAATGTAAACTGTTGTCTAAGACAAGCTGTGTGGTATCTGGTGATATATCCCTCTCTATAGGATATATCTGTATATGAAACATATAAACATGTAAAAACAATCTTGGGGATGGTCCAGCTAATTTTTTTTTTTCCAGAGAAAACAGTTGGTGATATTGACTTGAGTCAATATAAAAGAGAAGACACACCTTGCCATCTAAGAGCAGTTTCCAACCTTTCCAATAGAAAAATGGACCTGCTTTTTTATTCTAAGATTGTGAAGGTGAGTGTATTCAGAATATGTAGTTACCTTTTATTTATCAGGTCATTTAGAAAACGAAAGACATGGCTATGAAGAGTGTGTAAGTATGTGTGGGACTATCTACAATGATCCATGGTTTCACCAGAGTGAAAATGTCAGAGGATAATGGTTTCTTTAGACACAGTACCTCTTTCAAAGAGGAATAGATGGGAAATCAGTCTTAGCTTACCAGCAGAAAATCCAGGATTGAAATCTCAAGCCTTGAGAAGTCTCCATATATCATAAGACAATGAGAGGAACACATAACATTTCAATTCCAGGGCTCTTGGGGGAGAAAAGAGGAGTAATACGAAATAGAATAGAATAGGCTGTAAGCAGTTCGATTCCCTCCCCTTATTTCACTCACTGAATCAAAATGGAAAGCAGTTATAGTAATATGTTTGAGAACATCAAATTTCAAATACTATTGTTCAAGTATTTCGGGATAAAGAATCATGACATTTAAGAATGTTTTCCTTCAGGCTGCTGGGTAGCATGGTCAATCATCTTGGATATTAAGAAACAAATTACAAAAGCGTAAAATAATTTTCAGTAGGCAGTAAGAGGAAATCAAAATACACACCTGACCCATTTAAGCTACAGAACGCTACTCCCAGAACGCGATCTACCACTACATACAGGAGAGAGGGAAGGCTGTAGACTGGCATCTTGTCACAGTTATTCTTGGGCTTTGGCTTTTGGGGAAATGGTACATTTTTCACCCACTCCAACTCTCCCCATCCAGCTTCAGGAAACTAGGAAGCTAGTCCATTCATTTGGTAAATACGGACAGAAGAGAGCTTACGAGAGGCCGGACACTGAGCAGAGTGAGGAAATGCACCAATATGCAGAAAAGGAGTCCCCTATGTCCAAGGACTTTATAGTTTAGTAAAAAAAAAAAGGGCAGATGTATGATAATAAGGAGGACAATAAAGTGCTCCAGGGAGCTATGATACATGAGCATACAGGGAGAAGGTTGAGCTTCCCCTGGGTTTCTACATTGGAGGCTGGATGCGGCTGCAGAGAGTCAGAGCTGGGTGCAAGGTTTCCAGCAGAGAAAATCGACATGGGCCTGGGGGAGCAGTGCCTGGGCAGTGGGTGGTTTCCTTCATTGCTTCTAGGTAGCTGGGGATGGATAGATCACACTTTCATATATCATTAGGGCAGTGAAACTGCAAGCTTCTTCAGGGGCAAAGGCATTTTTACATGAGGTTTGGGGTTAATACATCTGGACTTAAATCCTTGTCTGTCACTAATTTGTGACCCAGGGAAGTGAATCAAGCTGAGGATCAATTTTCTCTCTTCTAACAGTGAATTAATAACAAATGTGTCACCTCTTTACAGAATAACGACGGGGATCGAGTTCAATGGCATTCTAGTTTTTTTCAAACTGGTATTGCAGACCCATGGCACTTTTACTAAATGGTGAGTGATTTAAAACGTTTTAAAATAGAAAACAAACTCCTAATTTAGAGTTTTGGATTAACAGATACACGTTACCATATATAAAATAAATAAAAAACAAGGACCTCCAGTACAGAACAGGGAAGTATATTCAATAACTAAATCACTTTGCTGTACACCTGAAACTAATACAACATTGTAAATTAACTATTCTTCAAATAAAAAAATGGTTAAAAAAATAAAATAGAAAACAAGAAGCTTTATCATGGAAGATAAAAAATTCACATGAAGTCTTAAAGCAAAGCAAGAGACTTAAAATATTTTATGCTTGCCTCCCTTTTGTGGATGTACTCCCATGCCCTTGAGACAGCCATCCGTCTTGTCGGGGGAGAAGTGTGAGAACCGTTATTGAGGGAGGCACTGAGTGAATGCAGGGCACTGTCCAAATGCTGGTCGTAATGATGTGTTATTGTTGTTTATTGATAGGTCATCTAACTTTTCATAAGCAAGAGCTCACGCCAGCTATAGAAATAAGGCTTTGGAATGTGGTGGCTAAATCCTACCCACATTCATTCATTCATTCACTTAACATCTTTATTGGAGTATAATTGCTTTACAATGGTGTGTTAGTTTCTGCTTTATAACAGAGTGAATCAGCTACAAGTATACATATATCCCCATATCCCCTCCCTCTTGCGTCTCCCTTCCACCCTCCCTATCCCACCCCTCTAGGTGGTCACAAAGCACTGAGCTGATCTCCCTGTGCTATGCGGCTGCTTCCCACTAGCTATCTACCTTACATTTGGTAGTGTATATATTATATGTCTATGCCACTCTCGCACTTCGTCCCAACGTACCTTTCCCATTCCCTGTATCCTCAAGTCCATTCTCTATGTCTGTGTCTTTATTCCTGTCCTGCTCCTAGGGTCTTCAGAACCATTGTTTTTTTTTTTTTAGATTCCATACTTATGTGTTATCATATGGTATTTGTTTTTCTCTTTCTGACTTACTTCACTCTGTATGACAGACTCTAGGTCCATCCACCTCACTACAAATAATTCAATTTCGTTTCTTTTCATGTCTGAGTAATATTCCATTGTATATATGTGCCCCATCTTCTTTAGCCATTCATCTGTCGA
This sequence comes from Tursiops truncatus, assembly GCF_011762595.2. NCBI lineage: Eukaryota > Metazoa > Chordata > Mammalia > Artiodactyla > Delphinidae > Tursiops > Tursiops truncatus. The sequence continues at coordinate 155,260,253 of NC_047035.1, read as the reverse complement.
TGGACACTTAGGTTGCTTCCATGTCTGGGCTATTGTAAATAGAGCTGCAATGAACATTTTGGTACATGACTCTTTTTGAATTATGGTTTTCTCAGGATATATGCTCAGTAGTGGGATTGCTGGGTCCTATGGTAGTTGTATTTTTAGTATTAAGGAGCCTCCATACTGTTCTCCATAGTGGCTGTATCAATTTACATTTCATCCAACAGGGCAAGAGGGTTCCCTTTTCTCCCCACCCTCTCCAGCATTTATCATTTGCAGATTTTTTGATGATGGCCATTCTGACTGGTGTGGGTGATACCTCATTGTAGTTTTGATGTGCAAATCTCTAATGATTACTGATGTTGAGCATCCTTTCATGTGTTTGTTGGCAATCTGTAAATCTTCTCTGGAGAAATGTTTATTTAGGTCTTCTGCCCATTTTTGGAGTGGGCTGTTTGTTTTTTTGATATTGAGCTGCATGAGCAGCTTGTAAATTTTGGAGATTAATCCTTTGTCAGTTGTTTCATTTGCAAATATTGTCTCCCATTCTGAAGGTTGTACTTTTCATCTTGTTTATGTTTTCCTTTGCTGTGCAAAAGCTTTTAAGTTTCATTAGGTCCCATTTGTTTATTTTTTATTTTATTTCCATTACTCTAGGAGGTGGGCCAAAAAGGATCTTTCTGTGATTTATGTCATAGAGTGTTCTGCCTATGTTTTCCTCTAAGATTGTCTGGTCTTACATTTAGGTCTTTAATTCATTTTGAGTTTTTTTGTGTGTGTATGGTGTTAGGGAGTGTTCTAATTTCATTCTGTTACATGTAGCTGTCCAGTTTTCCCAGCACCACTTATTGAAGAGGCTGTCTTTTCTCCATTGTATATTCTCGTCTCCTTTATCAAAGATAAGGTGACCATAGGTGCGTGGGTTTATCTCTGGGCTTTCTATCCTGTTCCATTGATCTATATTTCTGTTTTTGTGCTAGTACCATACTGTCTTGATTACTGTAGCTTTGCAGTATAGTTTGAATTCAGGAAGCCTGATTCCTCCACCTCCATTTATCTTTCTCAAGATTGCTTTGGCTATTTGGGGTCTTTCGTGTCTCCATACAAGTTGTGCAAGTTTTTGTTCTAGTTCTGTGAAAAATGCCAGTGGCAGTTTGATAGGTATTGCATTGAATCTGTAGATTGCTTTGGGTAGTAGAGTCATTTTCACAATGTTCATTCTTCCAATCCAAGAACATGGTATATCTCTCCATCTTTTTGTATCATCTTTAATTTCTTTCATCAGTGTCTTATAGTTTTCTGCATACAGGTCTTTTGCCTCCTTAGATAGGTTTATTCCTAGGTATTTTATTCTTTTTGTTGCAGCAGTAAATGGGTGTGTTTCCTTAATTTCTCTTTCAGATTTTTCATCATTAGCATATAGGAATGCAAGAGACTACTGGGCATTAATTTCGTACCCTGCTACTTTACCAAATTCATTGATTAGCTCTAGTAGTTTTCTGGTAGCATCTTTAGGATTCTATAAGTATAGTACCATGTCACCTGCAAACAGTGACAGTTTTACTTCTTCTTTTCTGATTTGGATTCCTTTTATTTCTTTTTCTTCTCTGATTGCTGTGGCCAAAACTTCCAAAACTATGTTGAATAACAGTGGTGAGAGTGGGCAACTTTGTCTTGTTCCTGATCTTAGTGGAAATGGTTTCAGTTTTTCACCAATGACAATGAGGTTGGCTGTGGGTTTGTCATATATGGCCTTTATTATGTTGAGGTAAGTTATGTCTATGCCTACTTTCTGGTTGTTTTTTTTTTTATAATAAATGGGTATTGAATTTTGTCGAAAGCTTTTTCTGCATCTATTGAGATGATCATATGATTTTTCTCCTTCAGTTTGTTAATATGGTTTATCACATTGATTGATTTGCATATATTGAAGAATCCTTGTATTCCTGGGATAAACCCCACTTGATCATGGTGTATGATCCTTTTAATGTGCTGTCGGATTCTGTTTGCTAGTATTTTTTTGAGGATTTTTGCATGTACGTTCATCAGTGATATTGGCCTATAGTTTTTTTTTGTGTGTGACATTTTTGTCTGGTTTTGGTATCACGGGGATGGTGGCCTTGTAGAATGAGTTTGGGAGTGTTCCTCCCTCTGCTATACTTCGGAAGAGTTTGAGAAGGATAGGTGTTAGCTCTTCTCTAAATGCTTGATACAATTTGCCTGTGAAGCCATCTGGTCCTGGGCTTTTGTTTGTCAGAAGATTTTAAATTACAGTTTTAATTTCAGTGCTTGTGATTGGTCTGTTTATATTTTCTATTTCTTCCTGGTTCAGTCTCAGAAAGTTGTGCTTTTCTAAGAATTTGCCCATTTCTTCCAGGTTGTCCATTTTATTGGCATATAGTTGCTTTTAGTAATCTCTCATGATCATTTGTATTTTGCAGTGTCAGTTTTTACTTCTCCTTTTTCATTTTTAATTCTATTGATTTGAGTCTTCTCCCTTCTTTTCTTTTTTTTTTTGCGGTACGCGGGCCTCTCACTGTTGTGGCCTCTCCCGTTGCGGAGCACAGGCTCCGGACGCACAGGCTCAGCGGCCATGGCTCACGGGCCCAGCCACTCCGTGGCATGTGGGATCCTCCCGGACCGGGGCACGAACCCGTGTCCCCTGCATTGGCAGGCAGACTCTCAACCACTGCGCCACCAGGGAAGCCCTCCCTTCTTTTCTTGATGAGTCTGGCTAATGGTTTATCAGTTTTGTTTATTTTCTCAAAGAACCAGCTTTTAGTTTTATTGATCTTTGCTATCGTTTCCTTCATTTCTTTTTCATTTATTTCTGATCTGATCTGTATGATTTCTTTCCTTCTGCTAACTTCGGGGGTTGTTTGTTGTTGTTCTTCTTCTTTCTCTAATTGCTTTAGGTGTAAGGTTAGGTTGCTTATTTGAGTTGTTTCTTGTTTCTTGAGGTAGGATTGTATTGCTATAATCTTCCCTCTTAGAACTTCTTTTGCTGCATCCCATAGGTTTTGGTTCATTTTGTTTTCATTGTCATTTGTTTCTATGTTTCTTTTTTCGGTACGCGGGTCTCTCACTTTTGTGGCCTCTCCCGTTGCGGAGCACAGGCTCCAGACGCGCAGGCTCAGTGGCCATGGCTCATGGGCTCAGCCGCCCCACGGCATGTGGGATCTTCCCGGACCGGGGCACAAACCCGTGTCCCCTGCATCGGCAGGCGGACTCTCAACCACTGAGCCACCAGGGAAGCCCTGTTGCTACGTATTTTTTAATTTCCTCTTTGATTTCTTCAGTGATCTCTTGGTTATTTAGTAGTGTATTGTTTAGCCTCCATATGTTTGTATTTTGTACAGCTTTTTCCCTGTAATTTATATCTAGTCTCATAGCACTGTTGTCAGAAAAGATAATTGATATGATTTCAATTTTCTTAAATTTACCAAGGCTTGATTTGTGACCCGAAGTATGATCTATCCTGGAGAATGTTCCATGAGCACTTGAGAAGAAAGTGTATTCTGTTGCTTTTGGATGGAATGCCCTATAAATATCAATTAAGTCCATCTTGTTTAATGTATCATTTAAAGCTTGGGTTTCCTTATTTATTTTCATTTTGGATGATCTGTCCATTGGTGAAAGTGGGGTGTCAAAGTCCCCTACTATGATTGTGTTACTGTCGATTTCCCCTTTTATGGCTGTTAGCCTTTGCCTTAGTATTGAGGTGCTCCTATGTTGCGTGTATAAATATTTACAATTCTTATATCTTCTTCTTGGATTGATCCTTTGATCATTATGTAGTGTCCTTCTTTGTCTCTTGTAATAGTCTTTATTTTAAACTCTATTTTGCCTGATATGAGAATTGCTACTCTAGCTTTCTTATGATGTCCATTTGCATGGAATATCTTTTTCCATCCCCTCACTTTCAGTCTCTATGTGTCCCTAGGTCTGAAGTGGGTGTCTTGTAGACAGCGTATGTACGCCTACCCACATTTATGTTTGCATTTACAAATAGTTCTCAACTTGTTAAAAATATACAGAAGCATTCCAATCAAAAGGCAGCCTTTAGGTAAAGGCAGTGATAACGTGCTTACCCACACATGGGGTGGGGTCAAGAGTGGGTTCAAAGGACAGGGACCCTCAGAGACCAGCGTTAGTTAGCAAGAAAGTTGTCACAGTGGCTGAAGCTTGAGCCATGCCCTGAAGGAAGTTTAGGGTTTAGATTGAAGGGGAAATGGGGCCAGAGGAGTTGCCATGACAGGTGGGAAGGGGTAGGGGCTGAGCTGTGAGATACAGAAGGAGCAGCCAGGTCATCAAACTCAGAAATGACAGTTGAATCCAGGAGGGAGAGGAGAATCAGTCATATCCCCATGGCCCTATTTGTAAAGTCCCAGAGATATTAAACGGCAGGAAACTTGATAGGTTCTTCAGTTCATCATTGCTCCCACCAACGTAGAGTTTTAAGTGGACCGGCCAGGATGGATGTGTGTAGCTCCCTGAAGGACAGGGAGAAATCATTGACGTGGGGCACATAGCTCACCTTTCTGGGCTCTGCATCTTCGCTCTTAGCACTCAAAGAGCAGAGCTGCCAAAACAAATGCAAAGCAAATCTAAAGTATTAGAGACAGGCTCTTGGCAAACACATGCTAGCCAAGTCCCACATAATGATGTGGCCCCTCCATGGCACCTGTTTCTAGTCAGAACATCCTGGTTCAATATTTTATCACAGCTTGTCATAAATATTCCATGAAAAAAAACTCAGGAAGTAATACTGGATTTGGATAATTTTTTTTTCTAGCCTCGGAAGTCGTAGCAGCGATTTTCATTTTCAAAGCATCTAATCCATGTCTTAATTATGCATGAAGATGGATGTGACTGCTATAATATTTAACACTATCAAGTGTTGTAGCAATCGAAAGAGACTTGGTTAAATAGTGTAGGAGTAAGGTAAGGGGCCCAGTGTCGATGTGCAGGAGACCCAGTACTCTTCAGGAGGGGTGACAAGTGAGAGACCCATGTTTTATGGGAAAATTGTGGAATTTGCATAATTTCATGTGGCTTTCCTTTGGGTTTGTGGTTTTCATTGTTCCCAGGAATGTACTTTGCCTTTACTTGTGGGTGTTTACTGATTGGCCATTGGGCTAATGAAGTAGGTGAATTTTGGTTTCAGTGGTTTTCTACTTCCCTTTCTGTCTTCACTCAAGACTCCCACTTTTTGTGGTCCTTTATCTGTGGGTGCTCAGAACACTTAGGTGGCCTCAGATGCCCTATCTAGCAGGGAAAAGTGGACCAACACAAGCCTAATAAATTGTTAACAATGGCATGTATTAGCTCTTATCTTAGAATTTGCACACTGAGAGGGGAGTAAAAGGTCACACTCTTAGGATCCTTAACCAGGGGACTAGGATGGGAGCATCTCATAGGGAGATTTTGGTTCACACCCTTCATCACAGGAGAATGAACTAAGGCCCCGCCAGCGTCCCACCACCCGTCCCAGCCAGCAGGGCACAAAGCCAGGACCAGGACTTTGTAACCTACATGGCACACTCCTGGAATCTCAGACTGGAGTTGCCTCAATCAGGGAAAGAAAGTGTCCATTCAGTAGTCACTCATCCATTCAAAAAGAAATGTACGGAGTGCCTGTTCTTTGTCAGGAGATCCACAGTGAACAGGCTGCTCCAGAAACTTATCCACCATCAAGCAAATCATTTCTTTTTTTTTTTTTAATTTTCAGAGGACTTTAATATCATTAATTTTATTAATATTATTAATTTCTCTTCCAGGCTATCACTTAATATTCTGTCCTTCCCCAGCTTAAACAGATCAGAAAATTAAACATGTACTAATATGCATCTGAGTAATTGATAGTAATTTCTTAATATGGTTCTGTTTTAATTGAAGTAGAGTTGACTTACAATATTGTGTTAGTTTCAGGTGTACAGCAAAGTGATTCAGTTATACATATATATATCCAAATTTTTTAAAAATTATTTTCCATTATAGTTTATTACAAGATATTGAATATAGTTCCCTGTGCTACACGATAAATCCTTGTTGTTTATCTGTTTTATATAGGGGAGTGTACATCTGTTAATCCTATACTCCCAATTTATCCCTTTCCCCCCTTCCCCTTTGGTAATCATAAATTTGTTTTCTATGTCTGTGAGTCTGTTTCTGTTTTGTAAATAAGTTCATTTGTACTATTTTTTAGATTCCACATAGAAGTGATATTATATATGCAAATCATTTCTTTGTCACAATTGTGACGAGCCTAAATCATGCATGGTGACCGTCTATTCCAAGGCAGGTGAATGGACCTTCTCCCCGAAACATCAATTCAACAAGAGGGGATTCAACAGCACTCGACCAGGGGGGTGGGATTCAATCTTGCCAGCCAATAGCTTCCCATATGCACATAACAAGTGAGCTACATGGCATCCTACTGTCCCGAAAGGATCACCGTGCTTTCAAAAGAGGCCAATATCCCCAGGAGACCGTTCACAACCCTGCCGGGATTTTTCATTTTCGGTTTGTTTTCACAGCTGCTGGTGGGGAGGAGTGCTCTTTTAGTCTGTCACCTAAATTTACCCAACAGTGCCCTGATGTCCAGTTGTCCCACTTCATCTGCCTGTCACTAGGATTTTTGAAATGATGTGAAAAAGTTAAATTCCATGTGACATATTCGAAATCATGGCTGATTTGTTGACATTCTCCCAGTTGTCCGGGTGGTAACTGTGAGACTTTCCAAAATGCACTTGTCAGAAGAGCCTGCGGTGTGAGAGGGGTCGGGACAACCAAGGTGAACCCTTTGGAAGCTTACGGAGCTGAAAAAGGTCTTTTGTTTGATTTTTGAAACAAATCATCTCAGAACAGAAATCCACGAGCATCCCTCCATAACCAGATGGCTTCTCTGCTCCCCGTACCTGGCTCAGATGGATCCTGTCTCATGCAAAACCGTGGGACCAGATGAAGATAAGTTGATCAGCCTGCCTTTGTGGAGGTGGGCCTGGAGTTTCAGTGCATGGCTCACTGTGCCAGGCTGCTGGCTTCAAGCGTGGTGCACATTAGTCCATAAGAATAAATCCGACACTGCTATGTCTCAAAGCAGAAGCTCTAAAGTGCACACACGCACACACGCGCGCGCACACACACACACACACACACACTTTGCAGTTTCCTAATTGAATCTAAAATGTAAGTGCTTTGCAGTTTAAAAGGACCTTGCTATCTTGATAAGAAAAACTAATGAGATGCCCCTTCCAGGGCTGGTCACACAATAGCCCTAGTAACAAGGACCCCTATCAAGAAATAAAGCAGAAGATAAATGAGATTTTTCTAATATCCATTTCACCCATTGTTCACAAGTGTCAGGCAGTACAGATTCTATTTATCATGGGGTGGTAGAGAGGAGACACGATTTTGTAAAGAAAGCCTAAATTGCAGCATCGTGTTTTCAGCCATAGGTAAACATCTTCTGTCACCTGGTAGAAAACAAAGCAAGGCCTGGGCTTGGGGGGCAGTGAGGGGAGGATGTCCATAATCGTAAATTTTTACCTCCAGGCTAAGACAATGATCTTTTGGAAGACAGGGGAGAGAGATTATTTCTGACTACGGACTACATGAGTTTACCCATTAAATTGTAACTGTGTCAAATGTTCAAAATGCAAATGGAAAAATTGCCACTTAAGACTGATGTAATTTAGTTTTCAGAGACAACATAAAGTCATAAAGTAAAATAGTGATATTCAATTTCAGGTCCAGGAGAAGTTTGGGTAGGTTTACAGGAAACTCCTAGTGTTCACTTTTCTAAAAGAAGGGACTCCACAGGGATCAATACTTACATGTTATTCCTTAAGATCCAGGATTAATAAAAGAGAGCATTAGACAGAGGGGTCAGGTATAAACCATGAAAATATTTTTAAAACTCTGTGGTCCAATTTTCCAAAAATTTACATTTACAGGATTATGTAAGTGTCAGAAATCTGACTGTGCAAAGTGCTCCAGTGGGATGTTGAAACGCACGTATGTCCTCTGCTCGCCCTCTTCAGCACTGCAGTGGATGTAGCCTTGTGACGGTTAAAACATTTTCTGATAGTTTACATTTCAAGAGAACTTTCTTATCTGCAGAACTCAAAGGGCTGTGCCGGCTCCACTTCTCACAACTGCTGTTTACCAGGGATGCAGATGAGGAATGTCCTTGTTCTTTAAGAAGGCCAGCAGCCGCCAGGCTGGCTGAGAGGCAATCCATGTGGAGTGACAGCAGCAGGGTCAGATGGCCTGCCACGCCTGGGGACCATATCTTGCACCCCTGCCACTGGCTTCCTGTGGAATCCAGGACAGGGCAGGGCTCCACCTGCACCCCTGCCGTCCATGGACCCATTGGGAAAAAGACTGATTTTTGAGCCAATCTTAATTTACTCTTCTGGGCCCTTTTACTGTTCCATTTGCTATTTTTAAAGAAAGTATGCATTTTCAAGATAAGTATTTCCTCTCCAAAATTCTTACATATTTTCATAGTATTTGTGCCCTATAACACTGTAGAGATAAGCAAGTGGGGGATGAGGGGAGGCAATACTGCTATCTTCTAACAGATTTTCTTTTTCAAAAGAGCTAAAGTACAGGCACAAAGGATTCATTTGCATTTCAATAAACAGTTTCTCTCCCTTGTTTCATTTTTCCTATTGCTCCTTGCTAGAAAGACATCCTCAGTCTGGTTGTGACATCATGATTTAATGCAGGCGACTGTAGAACACTGTCTGTTGGGTAATGTGAATTGTAAGGTCATCTGAGTTTGGCTTTGGACCTCTGTGGGAGAAATGAGTCTGAGTAGGATGGTTGGTGTGACCTGTCCGAAGCCCTTTTCACTCTACCGCGATAGTGACAAGAGACGGGGCAATAATTGTGTGAAAGGGAGAAAAACTTGGCTTAGGTAATAAATAGAAAGACCAATGATCCTGGGACTCTCACCAATATCCCTGCCATGGCAAAGGGAGTCACCCCTTTCTGCTTCTCAGTCTGTGTGCAGCTGACTTCCTGTTTCCTTTTTTATTCCAGGATGGTCTTGATTGACTGTTGAATAAAGGAAGGACTCAATCATTTACTGACCATATCCTGTCAAAATCAGAAACAAAAGCAGGGTCCTTCCTCTCAAGGGGTTTATGATCTAGTTTGAAAGCTTAAACAGTGTGAAAAATGACATGACAGCAAAAAACACAGGATGCTTTGGGAGAACAAGGAGAGAGACCTACCTAATACAGCCTGAGGGTTACCAAGCTGAACTTTGATATATTTTTGCCCACTTTTATCTAAAAATGATAACAGGGGGTTGAGGTGAGGGATGTGAGAGAGAAAACTTAGATAATGAGAAATATGTTTTAAAAATTCTTTAGCACTCTACCAACAGGGAGAAGGAAAAGAATACTTAGTGTAATCTAGACACTGTGCCAAGTATAGACATATATTTTGAAGTTTACTTCTTAGGAACAATGTGACCAAGTAGTATATTATTTCCATTTTACAGATGAAGAAACTGAGGCTAAGCAACTTGCCTAAGGCCATACCAGGAAATGGAGTTATACAATCTAAACCTTGGTCTGTCTGTTTACAAAACATATGCTTGTTCCCACTACTCCAAGCTTCTTTCCCAATAAAAATATTATTAGTGTTGTTGATGAGCTCAGACTATGGGAAGCTGGTGAAATTTTATATTTATCCAGAATATCCAGTAAGATATGACTATGACTAATGTATCACAAGTTCTCCACAGTATAGTTTACATTCTATTTAGAGATTTTTAAACTTTTCTTTCTCCTTAAAGAAGGTATATCATATTCATGCAGTTGACTTCTAGCCAGTTGGAATCTCTTTGCTCCTCAAAGCCAAGTAGATGGACTGGATGGCAGGCAAAGTGTGGAAGAAAACAAAGATGACTCCTAGGTGGGCTGTCTATGGCCATAACTGAGTCAATATACTTATGTAATGAATAGCAGCGGTAGAAGGAAAACAAAGGATTTTGTAGTATGCCTAAGTCAATTAAATATATATTTTTCTTTCTTTCTTCCTTCCTTCCTTCCTTCCTTTCTTTTTCTTTCTTTTTCTCTCTCTCCCTCCCTCCCTCCATTCCTTCCTTCCTTCCTTTCATTTTTAGAAAATAACACAAGAATGACAGTAAGATGCTTTGATTTATCTGCCAAATTCATTCTGCAAATATTTACTGAGTGCCTACTAAGCTGATCTTGGAAATTCAGAGATACAAGAAATGATTCCTGTCCTCAAGAAACTTACAAGACTACTGAGTAAGACCATCCTATAAACAAGTCATTACAGAATCACGCAACCCCTGCCATGATTGAGGAAATAGAGATTCCTATAGAAGTGCAGAGGAGAGACCCAGATCTCTCTTGATTGTTGGTACAGGGAAGGGTGATGATAATCTGAGCAAGCTTACTACAGGGACCTGACAACTGGAGAAGGCTTGATGCTTGAGTAAGAGATTTGGGTCGAGAAGGAGGTAGGACTTGGGAGAAGGTATCCCAGGCAGAGGGAACAGCAATATGGACAAAGGCAGACAGATGAGAAAGAGAAAAATATCTTCACAGAATTGCAAAAACAATCGAAGCCAAGCATTGACTGAACACCTGATATGGTCAAAACGTTGTTAGGGGCACAGAGATACAAAGATATGACAAGGTCTTCCTTCTCAGTATGTTTTGTATCTCACTGGAGAGAAAGATATACAAATAATGGCATAAATAAAATAAATAAAGGCATAATGAAAACAGTGTGAAATTGGGGTGGAAATGGCACACTGAGAGTCCAGAAGAAGGGGCAATTAATTAAGGGATTTGGATGAGGTGACATTTAAATTGGGGCTTCAACAACGAGCAAGCTTTGGCCAATGGACAAAAAGGAGGCAGAAGGCATCACAGGTAGCAAGAAGAAGGTGAGCAAAGACAGGTGTGTCCTATTCCAGGGATGGAAGCTGTTCCTGTGGGAGTGTGGCATCCACAGGAGGAGTAATAAGAGATGAGTCTGATCACGTTAACCCCATCCCCTCCCACAGTCTTACTTTCAGTAACTGCCTGTAGTGAATCTTACTGGCTTGGTCTAGGCAACAGGAATGTCCTCATATTTGGAAGTTAACTCCTGGAAAATTAGTTGCCCCAACAAAATAGATTTATTTTAAAATTTGGTCACTATCTGCCCCAACAAGTAACTATACTAACAGAAAACATTGTGACATGTAGGCTGGAGACTGCCCAGAGCTCTTTCATCACTTCAATAATGTTTCCGAAGGATTTTAAAGGTTATGTATCACAGCAATTAAAATTCATCTATGCTAAAGACTTTTGTAACATATAGTTTGAACAAGGCCCAAGTGGAAATGGTAAAGATAAAAAAGAGTGAACTTATGATTTGCATCAATGCTTTGTGAAAATAGATGTCTCCTCTGACATTTATAAAAGCCCTTGTATGTTTTACATTTTACATTTAATTGTTTTAAAAATAGGAATGTTTGCAAAAAGGCACAAGCCCTGTAAATTGCAACCACTATTTCAGTACCCAAAGAGGGAAATCACAAGAGGTATAGCGCAATTTGTGGTATAGTCCAGATTGGAAAATATTTTTGTCATAATTAACAGGACCATATGCCATAAGCTGATGGTAATATTAGCGATGAAAAATACTCAAGACACTTAGGGTATTCAATTACTTAGAAAGAATTTCATAATGTCCATGCTAATCACACAATCCAGAACCACCGCACAGTTTTCTAGGATATGTCTTAGTTTGTTTTCTTATGATCATAAAGTTGTAGCTACAGTTGGATATTAAAAGCTTTCTTTTGGATTGTTTTTCAAAAGAAAGAACAAAACCAAGAAACAAACAGAATCCTGGAGGAAGAAATGTCAATTAAATGTATGCAATAATTCAAACTCTGAGGTGAGGAAACAGGGTCTGGACAGTTCAGGGCCTCCCTGATTGTGGGACTAGCAAAGCTCTGTTTTCGCTGAGTGTCATGATGGGATTTCTGCTTTGCTAGTCAGGGTGAGGTTGAAAAGTTCGAGAAGAAATTCAGTCGGCAGAGGAATCAACTCTTCATGGTCTTGAGGTAAGTTCTGCGTTTGGAGAAACAATTTGGTCCAGAAAGAGTGGAGAATTTGCTCCTTTGCCAGTAGGTCTTGACTTGCTCTGGGGCAGATGCTATAATTAGGCACCTGTGCTCTTCATCATACACTTCTACTACAACTTCTTTAGTGAGTACCTACTTCCAGAACACTATGCGTCATAATAGCAATGGATGCCCTCCCAAATGAGGTGAATGCAATGACCATTCATGCCCAAACAGGCACTTCCATAAAATGTTTTTCCAATAATGACTCAGAGAATCTAGAACTAATCTTACTCATGATATGCATGAACTTCCAGTAGATATTGTACAGATTATTTCACAGTTCCAAGCTCTTATTACACCACAATATTACCATTTCCCCTCATGTATAAATGAATAGACAGATGGATGAGTGAATGAATGGGTTCATGTAGGAACCTGCTAATGAATGAAGCCTTTGGTGGTCAGATTAACTATAGGTGTGGAGCAGAGGATACTAACAGCAGAACTTCAGATACAGAAACCAAGAGGATCCATGGATTTATAGAAGCCTGGGCCCTTTAGTAATCAGGTGTCAATGATATTCATCTGCTTCCATTAATTTATATAAATAAAAGAAACAGCATGATGGTGGTGTTTTATTCTGGGTACCAGAAAGTCACTGGCAACATTGCTTACAATATTTAAAGATACTCCAGTCTATCCATATCAGTGCCCTTAATTAAACTGAATATTTCTCAAGATTCTGTGTATGATGAACTGTTCATCAATTGGACTAAAGGGGAAACCATACATAATAATCATATGAGTTTTCTTTTCTTTTTAAAGAAGTATGATTTTTAAGTATTATTAAACCTTATAAATATGATGCTTATTTTCAGGACCTCAGAAATTCTACTTATCCCTATTCAGGCTGTGGAATTTAATGCAGCTGCAACAAAGAAGCTTCTGATGCAAAAGACTAAGAAAGACAAGGAATGTTCTACTCGGGTTAATATGAGGAGAGCAGAGATCCCACGACAAGTTCAAATCATTTGAGACTCAGCGTTCAGTTGAAAGGTGAATTCGGAAAGTTTCAGATAACCATTGTGATCACATGCCCACTGAGGAATAGGATAGTTTTACCAGTTATATTTGCTGGGCGTTTGGCGCATTGAAGTGATGATGTATCAGGGTTCTGAAAGTAATATGTTCTTTGATTTGGGGGGTGATGTCTACCAGGTTCTTCTCTGCCACCTGTTACCACAGCCAGTGTTTCCTCCTGCTCTGAGAAACACTGCTGCAATGGGAGGCGGAATGGGATTTGACTGCAGGACTTTGACAGGACTGAGGGAAACAGAGACTCCACTCTTGGGGGGCACACACAAGGTAGTGTGCACATCAGGACCCAGGGGGAAGAAGCCACAACCCCGTAATGTCACTCATCCCCCCATAAGGTCACTTATCCCCACGAAGGGGGACAGTACAGTCCTGGGGAAACTGCACTGTTCTAGGATCTAGAAAAGCCCGGATGGGGTTCAGTCCCAGTCCTCACTGGACAGATATGTGACCTTCACCTGAATGTCTCTGTGCCTGGGATTCTGGGAAACTATATTTTGAGAGAACACAGTAAATCCCTATAGGATGCAGACTTTACTTCAACAGTCATAGCTTTCCCTTAGTAATTTACCAGGGGTGGGGATCTAGGTGGGCCAGGACACTGGGGTCTAATGCAAGTGCAATCGCCTATGAGCTGTGTGACTATTGGACCTCTCTGAGCCCCAGAAGGGGCTCAATTATTATATGATAATGCAATTATCATATCTGACATACTTCCTACCTTGAAAAATGTTTTGATTTGTATATTTTATTTATGCATTCCACCTATATAATCCCTAGGAAAAGATATATTTTCAAACTTATATACTAATATGAAAATAGCCCTTATTTCTATTTATTCTAATGATTTCATTGCCACACATGCAAATGTATCATTAGTCTAGGTTTTCAGGATTTGGCGAACCACTCACCCTCATAACCTCTCTTACAGACTGTCTTCACCTGGGAGGTCTTTTTAACCATAGACTTGTTTAAATTATTCACCCCATGATGTTAGGGTTAAGACTCAAGCAATGGCAACTTCCATTTTCTCAAAAATCAGAAAGAAGCTGACTGTTGGGCATGCATCTAATGGATCATGGCCAGTGGGCTTGGGTGTGACTTCTATGTTGATGCCTAGTGATGGCAGGGGAGACTGAGGATGCCATGTTTCCATAGCACTTTTTTCTATTTAAATTGCCCCATGTGGTAAACACAATTATTGTAACGTAACTCACTGACTTCCTCTGAACTGATATATTCTGCACTAGCATGAAGCTATTAACATAATAGAAATGTAATCTGATTTTATTGCTGAACTCAAGACTACTTTAAAAAGTAGAAAGAAAGATGTTAATATATGCAGCAGGAGGTATTTTAAATAAATATCTGTCATATATAGTTAAATGTGTGCTTCCCTGGTGTTAATTACGGCACAACCAGAAGAGAAGAGAGAGGAAGGTATTTATTGCAGGTTGAAAAGCCAAATATTAGCTCTATTACAATGTAAGTCAAGTGAAGTAGCAATTACATGTTGTTTTGATCATGCACGGAATTTTTAAAAACAGATATTTTCTTGTGTATATATTCTTGATCAGAAGGGAATAACTCGAATAAAATCTCTGACTAATTGGCCATTAAGATGATATGTTGGGAAATTGGTTCAAGATGGCGGAGTAGACGGATGTGTGCTCACTCCCTCTTGTGAGAGCACCAGAATCACAACTAACTGCTGAACAATCATCGACAGGAAGACACTGGAACTCACCAAAAAAGATACCCCACATCCAAAGACAAAGGAGAAGCTGCAATGAGATGGTAGGAGGGGTGCAATCACAATAAAATCAAATCCCATAACAGCTGGGTGGGTGACTCACAGACTGGAGAACATTTATACTACGGAAGTCCACGCACTGGAGTGAAGGTTCTGAGCCCCACGTCAGGCTTCCCAGTCTGGGGGTCAGGCAACAGGAGGAGGAATTCTCAGAGAATCAGACTTTGAAGGCTAGCAGGATTTGATTGCAGGACTTTGACAGGACTGGGGGAAACAGAGACTCCACTCTTAGAGGGCATATACAAAGTAGTGTGTGCATCACGACCCAGGAGGAAGGAGCAGTGACCCCATAGGAGACTGAACCAGACATCAAGTAGTGTTTCAGGGTCTGCTGCAGAGGTGGGGGTGGCTGTGGCTCACTGCGGGGACAAGGACACTGGTAGCAGAAGCTCTGGGAAGTACTCCTTGGCATCAGCCCTCCTGGAGTCCACCATTCGCCCCACCAAAGAGCCTGTAGCTTCTACTGCTGGGTTGCCTCAGGCCAAATAACCAACAGGGAGGAAACTCAGCCTCACCCATCAGCAGACAAGAGGATTAAAGTTTTACTGAGCTCTGCCCACCAGAACAACACCCAGCTCTACCCACGACCAGTCCCTCCCATCAGGAAGCTGCACAAGCCTCTTAGATAGCCTCACCAACCAGAGGGCAGAGGACAGAAGCAAGAAGAACTACAATCCTGCAGCCTGTGGAAGCAAAACCACATTCACAGAAAGACAGACAAAATGAAAAGGCAGAGGACTATGTACCAGATGAAGGAAAAGATGAAATCCCAGAAAAACAACTAAATGAAGTGGAGATAGGCAACCTTCCAGAAAAAGAATTCAGAATAATGATAGTGCAGAGGATCCAGGACCTTGGAAAAAGAATGGAGGCAAAGATCGAGAAGATGCAAGAAATGTTTAACAAAGACCTAGAAGAACTAAAGAACAAAGACCTAGAAGAATTAAAGAACAAACAAACAGAGATGAACAATACAATAACTGAAATGAAAAATACACTAGAAGGAATCAATAGCAGAATAACTGAGGCAGAAGAATGGATAAGTGACCTGGAAGACAGAATGGGGAATTCACTGCCTCAGAACACACAAAGAAAAAAGAATGAAAAGAAATGAAGACAGTCTAAGAGACCTCTGGGACAACATTAAATGCACCAACATTCACATTATAGGGGTCTCAGAAGGAGAAGAGAGAGAGAAAGGACCCAAGAAAACATTTGAAGAGATTATAGTTGAAAACTGCCCTAATATGGGAAAGGAAATAGCCACCCAAGTCCACGAAGCACAGAGAGTCCCAGGCAGGATAAACCCAAGGAGAAACATGTCAAGACACATGGTAATCAAACTGACAAAAATTAAAGACAAAGAAAAATTATTAAAAGCAACAAGGGAAAAATGACAAATAACATACAAGAGAACTCCCATAAGGTTAACAGCTGATTTCTCAGCAGAAACTCTACAAGACAGAAGGGAGTGGCATGATATATTTAAAGTGATGAAGGGGAAGAGCCTACAACCAAGATTACTCTACCTGGCAAGGATTTCATTCAGATTCAATGGAGAAATCAAAAGCTTTACAGATAAGCAAAAGCTAAGAAAATTCAGCACCACCAAACCAGCTCTACAACAAATGCTAAAGGAACTTCTCTAACTGGGAAACACAAGAGTAGAAAAGGACCTACAAAAACAAACCCAAAACAATTAAGAAAACGGTCATAGGAACATACATATCAATAATTACCTTAAATGTGAATGGATTAAATGCTCCAACCAAAAGACACAGGCTCGCTGAATGGACACAAAAACAAGAGCCATATATATGCTGTCTACAAGAGACCCACACATTCATAACACATTCAGTATATATGTGTTAGTAGGGACACATACATACTGAAAGTGAGGGGATGGAAAAATATATTCCATGCAAATGGAAATCAAAAGAAAGCTGGAGTAGCAATACTCATATCAGATAAAATAGACTTTAAAATAAAGAATGTTACAAGAGACAGAGAAGGACACTACATAATGATCAAGGGATCGATCCAAGAAGAAGATAAAACAATTATAAATATATATGCACCCAACACAGAAGCACCTCAATACATAAGACAAAAGCTAACAGCCATAAAAGAGGAAATCGACAGTAACACAATAATAGTGGGAACTTTAACACCCTACTTTCACCAATGGACAGATCATCCAGACAGAAAATTAATAAGGAAACACAAGCTTTAAATGACACCATAGACCTGATAGATTCAATTGATATTTACAGGATATTCTATCCAAGAACAGCAGATTACACTTTCTTCTCAAGTGCACATGGAACATTCTCCAGGATAGATCACATCCTGGGTCACAAATCAAGCCCCAGTAAATTTAAGAAAACTGAAATCATATCAAGCATCTTTTCCAACCTATGAGATTAGAAATAAATTAAAGGGGAAAAAACATAAAAAACACAAACACATGGAGGCTAAACAACACATTGCTAAATAACCAAGAGATCACTGAAGAAATCAAAGAGGAAATCAAAAAATACCTAGAGACAAATGACAATGAAAACACAATGATCCAAAACCTATGGGATGCAGCAAAAGCAATTCTAAGAGGGAAGTTTATAGCTGTACAAGCCTACCTCAAGAAGCAAAAAAAAATCTAAAATAAACAATCTAACCTTACACCTAAAGGAACTAGAGAAAGAACAAACAAAACCCAAAGTTAGTAGAAGAAATCATAATGATCAGAGCAGAAATAAATGAAATCAAAATGAAGAAAACAATAGCAAAGATCAATAAAACTAAAAGCTGGTTCTTTAAGAAATAAACAAAATTGATAAAACTTCAGCCAGACTCATCAAGAAAAAGAGGGAGAGGCCACAAATCAATAAAATCAGAAATGAAAAAGGAGAAGTTACAATGGACACCACAGAAATACAAAGCAGCATAAGAGACTACTACAAGCAACTCTATGCCAATAAAATGGACAACCTGGAAGAAATGCACAAATTCTTAGAAAGGCACAAGCTTCTGAGACTGAACCAGGAAGAAATAGAAAATATGAACAGACCAATCTCAAGTAATGAAATTGAAACTGCGATTAAAAATCTTCCAACAAACAAAAGCCCAGGACCAGATGGCTTCACAGGTGAATTCTATCAAACATTTAGAGAAGAGCTAACACCTATCCTTCTCAAACTCTTCCAGAAAACTGTAGAGGAAGGAACATTTCTAAACTCATTCTACAAGGGCACCATCACCCTGATACCAAAACCAACAAAGATACTACAAAAAAAGAAAATTACAGACCAATATCTCTGATGAATATAGATGCAAAATTCCTCAACAAAATACTATCAAACAGAATCTAACAGCACATTAAAAGGATCAGACACCATGATCAAGTGGGATTCATCCCAGGGATGCGAGGATTCTTCAAGATACGCAAATCAATGTGATACACCATATTAACAAATTGAAGAATAAAAACCATATGGTCATCTCAATAGGTGCAGAAAAAGCTTTTGACAAAATTCAACACCCATTTATGATAAAAACTCTCCAGAAAGTGGGAATAGAGAGAACCTAACTCAACATAATAAAGGCCATGTACAACAAACCCACAGCAAACATCATTCTCAATGGTGAAAAACTGAAAGCATTTCCTCTAAGATCAAGCACAAAATAAGGATGTCCACTCTTACCATTATTATTCAGCATGGTTCTTGAAGTGCTAGCCATGGCAATCAGATAAGAAAAAGAAATAAAAGGAATACAAATTGGAAAAGAGGAAGTAAAACTGTCATTGTTTGCAGATGACATGATACTATACACAGATAATCCTAAAGATGCCACCAGAAAACTACTAAAGCTAATCAATGTATTTGGTAAAGTTGCAGGATACAAAATTAATGCACAGAAATCTCTTGCATTTCTATACACTAACAATGAAAGATCAGAAAGAGTAATTAAGGACACAATACCATTCACCATTGCAACAAAAAAAAACCTAGGAATAAACCTATCTAAGGAGGTAAAAGACCTGTACTCAGAAAACTATAAGACACTGCTGAAAGAAATCAAAGATGATATAAACAGATGGAGGTATAAACCATGTTCTTGTATCAGAAGAATCAATATTGTGAAAATGACTATACTACCCAAAGCAATCTACAGATTTAATGCAATCCCTATCAAATTACCAATGGCATTTTTTACAGAACTAGAACAAAAAAATCTTAAAATTTGTATGGAGACAAAAAAGACCCCAAACAGCCAAAGCAAACTTGAGGGGAAAAAATGGAGCTGGAGGAATCAGGCTCCCTGACTTCAGACTATACTACAAAGCTACAGTAATCAAGACAATATGGTACTGGCACAGAAACAGAAATATAGATCAATGGAACAGGATAGAAAACCCAGAGATCAAGCCAAGTACCTATGGTCAATAATCTATGACAAAGGAGGCAAGGATATACAATGGAGAAAAGACAGTCTCTTCAATAAGTGGTGCTAGGAAAACTGGACAGCCACATGTAAAAGAATGAAATTAGAACACTCCCTAACACCATACACAAAAATAAACTCAAAATGGATTAAGGACCTAAATGTAAGACTGGACACTATAAAACTCTTAGAGGAAAACATAGGCAGAACACTCTTTGACATAAATCACAGCAACATCTTTTTTGACTCACCTCCTAGAGTAATGGAAATAAAACCAAAAATAAACAAATGAGACCTAATGAAAGTTAAAAGCTTTTGCACAGCAAAGGAAGCTATAAACAAGACAAAAAGACAACCCTCAGAATGGGAGAAAATATTTCCCAATGAATCAACAAAGGATTAATCTCCAAAATATACAAACAGCTCATGCAGCTCAATATGAAAAAAAATTTTTAAAAACCCAATCAAAAAATTGACAGAAGACCTAAATAGACATTTCTCTGAAGAAGACATACAGATGGCCAAGAGGCATATAAAAAGCTGCTCAACATCACTATAGAGAAATGCAAATCAAAACCACAGTGAGGTATCACCTCACACCAGTTAGAATGGGCATCATCAGAAAATCTACAAACCACAAATGCTGGAGAGGGTGTGGAGAAAAGGGAACCCTCTTGCACTGTTGGTGGGAATGTAAATTGATATAGCCACTATGGAGAACAGTATGGAGGGTCCTTAAAAAGCTAAAAATAGAATTACCATATGACCCAACAATCCCACTACTGAGCATATTCCCAGAGAAAACTATAATTCAAAAAGACACATGCACCCAAATGTCCATTGCAGCACTATTTACAATAGCCAGGTCATGGAGGCAACCTAAATGCCCATCGACAGACAAATGGATAAAGGAGATGTGGTAAATATATACAATGGAATATTACTCAGCCTTAAAAAGGAATGAAACTGGATCATTTGTAGAGATGTGGATGGACCTAGAGACTGTCATACAGAATGAAGTAAGTCAGAAAGAGAAAAACAAATATCAAATATTAACGCCTATATATGGAACGTAGAAAAATGGTACAGATGAACCGGCTTGCAAGGCAGAAATGGAGAGACAGTTGTAGAGAACAAACGTATGGACACCAAGGGGGGAAAGCAGGGGAGCGGTGGTCGTGGTGGCAGTGGGATGAATTGGGAGATTGGGATTGACAAATATACACTAATATGTATAAAATAGATAACTAATAAGAACCTGCTGTATAAAAAAATAATAAACCTAATAAGAACCTGCTGTATAAAAAAATAATAAAATTAAAAAAAAATGATACTTTGGAAGTGTTAAAAATTCATTCCTTTAGGTTCTTTGATATATTTCTTATGTGAAAAAGATTTCTGCCCAATAATCTTTTCTTCAGGATATTTTTCACAATATCTTTCTGTTTAGGTGGACCCAAATGGGTCTGGGGAAGATGGAAAGCTTTTTCCAAAAAGATAATAGACTTTTTAAGAAAACATGAGTTATTAGAAATTATATTACCTTAGTCACCACTCCAACCAGTAGGAAGGATTTGCAAGTCACAGGGATGGTATTCTTCTTTACCAATCAAGTAATTACCTAGTTTTGGGATAGACTTTGAAGAAAAAAATGGCTAAAAATCTTTTCATAGGCATGCAGTATCGCTACTCTCCTATGCCAACATTTTTTATTTTGCTGATTAGAGACAACTTTAATATGTTTACTTTTGATGTTGTGGCTTTTGAGGCCAGCAGATGGAGAAGGTAAAGATACATATATTTATACACATACATTCATTCCCCTTCTACACACATCTTTTAAAAACAAAGATTTTATATAACACATGGTACTTAAAGGAAGGAAGTCTCTCTCCTCCCCCCAGAGGTACAGAATTAATCTAGAATTAAAGGGATAAACCATGGAAGGAATGTTCAAGGACATAAACCCTACAGTGGATAAGATTAGAATGTGTCATAACCTCCTGGAAGAAACACTGATAAACTGATACAGGGGACCTTGCACAGAAAAAGGGAATATGTTCTCAAACATATTTGGGATCTTTCCTCAAATATGTTTGAGAACTCCTCTACAATAATGATTCTTTTAGTAAGACTTAAAATGATTTTTTGAATCATTCACATGTAATTTGTTTAACATTCAGGGTGATAAATAAATGAAGAGCTAATTCTCCTGGGGGCAACTGGAAAAACAATTTGCTAACTCAGCCAAGGGAATTAAGGGAGAAGGCACATTGCATTGTATTCGAATCGCCTCTACTTCCTGGGGTGCAACAGGATTAACCTTCCCTGCCCCTTGGATTTGAACTTGCTTTGAACAAGGAAATGTAAGCAGAAGTGATACATGTGCCTACTGGGTTTAATTGCCAATACCCCACTCTTTGTCTCTCTCTTCTGCTGCATAATCTCCATGGAAACATGTGCTAATGTCAAAGTGCTATAAGGGTCATACCACCTGGAATGCCGAGCTACACATGGAGGACTGCTGTCCTGTAGAATGACCTGGATCCACAGCAGACTTTGGCTGGGCCAGAAATATAGTTTGATTGTGCTAAACCTCTAAGAATTTGAGGATGTTCAGTATTGCAGCAAAAGCTATCTTATCGTGACTAATAGGAGCTAACATTAAGAAGGAATATTTGCAGTTGGTACGTTATTTACTTGTAAAACGCAGAGAATCAGCTGACAAAGTACTACAAACAGTATGATAATTCAATAAGATGTCTGCTGGACAATTAATATACAAAATGAATAACCAAATATACAATGAACAATAAATACAAATGTATGGTAGAAGAACACTTGTTATTTACAGTCACAGCCCAAAATTCAGAACATACTTAGGAATGAAATTAATGAGACATGTATAATATATATAAAGAAAATTTTAAGACATTACTAAAGAACTCAGAAGAAAACTTGAATGAATATAAAAGCATGTCATGGTCTTAGATAAGAAGAGATGGTATCACAGAGATTTAAGAATCTGATGTTAATTTGTAAATTCCATGTGATCTAATTAAATATCAAGACAAGCTTATTACAGAGTACTTACAGTAGAGTAAATATAAGAATGCCAAGGAAGTTCTAGAAAAGCAGGGAAATGGGGAGTACGTTAGACTTAGCACTTACTAATGTATTATAAAGCTATAATAATTAAAAACTGTTGTTTCTGGCAGACAGTTAAATAGGCAGACAGATAATTAGAACAGAGTAGAAATAAGCCCAAATGATGTAAGGACTTAATATATGATAAAATGGTATTTTAAGTCAGTGGGAAAAGATGTACTGTTCATTAAATAACAAGTGGATAGGTATCACGAAAATATCACATCTCTATCTCACTCCTTGCACAAATATACACAGTACAACAGTCAAATTTTGAAGGTTAAAAAAACTAAAATTAGGGGCTTCCCTGGTGGCGCAGTGGTTGAGAGTCCGCCTGCTGATGCAGGCGACACGGGTTCATGCCCCAGTCCGGGAAGATCCCACACGCCGTGGAGCGGCTGGGCCCGTGAGCCATGGCCACTGAGCCTGCGCGTCCGGACCCTGTGCCCCGCAACGGGAGAGGCCACAACAGTGCGAGGCCCGCGTACCGCAAAAAAAAAAAACAACTAAAATTAAAATACTAGAAAAAAACAATAACCTCAGGGTAGGGAAGGTTTTTATAATGTGACACAAACCTCAGAAGATATAAGAGATGAAAATGAAAAATTTAGTTACATTAAAAATAAAAAGATTTTCTATGTGACTAAAAAATCAAATACAAAAAGTAAATGACAAACATTAAAAAATTTGCAACCCATATGATGAAGAATTATTATTCTTAATATAAAAAGACATAAATCATCATAAACACCAACAATCCAAGAGAAACATGGCAATAGATATGAAATAAAGTACATACAAAGGATTAGAAACATACAAAAAGATACCAAGCCAGAGAAATGCAAGAACACTATACTGAGACATTATTTTCACAGATTGGCAAACACCAAAACAGCCTACAGACAGTATTGATAAGGATGTAGGGAAATAGGAACTCACCTGCATTTCTGATGGTGTAACTGATAAACCCTCTATAGGATTAACTTGGTAATGTCTATCTACCCTTCAAGAAGAATTTCCCATAGTCTTTGAACCATTAGTTTAACTTTTGTAAATTTATCTTACAGATATACTCACACTAGTGTGAAATGAGTTAGGCCCAAGTATAGTCTCCCAAACAGTACCTATAGTAAATAATAATAATAATGATGATGATAAGAAAGATTGAAGAATGACTTCAATGCTCATAGAGAGAAATAGTTTAGGGGAAAGCATGGTATATTCATACAATGGAATATTTATTATGCAGCCTTTATAAAGAATGAGGCATCTCTGTATGGCTAATATGGAGTAAGCTACAAGGTATATTGTTAAGTGAGAAATGCAAGGTTCAGGTGCAGAATGGTGTGTATCTTGTGCTCTTATTGGTGTATATATTTGTACCTTTGTGTGCACAGAGCATAATTCTGGAAAAATATCCTAGAGCTTTGGCAATAATGGTTGTCTGTAGAGGCCAGTCTTGGTACACTAGGTTCAGAGGCAGGAAGAAGACCTCCTTTCCACCTTGTGAATTTCAAACTACATACCTTTTTCATTTTAACTGAAATAATTTTTAAAAGAAAGATCAAAAAAAAAATCCCACATGCCGCAACAAAGATCTCATGTGCCGCAACAAAGATCTCATGTGCCGCAACTAAGACCCACCGCAGCCATATAAATAAATAAATAAAAAAGATCAACAAACGAAGGTAAACAAAAAGAAGGTTTAGAGATTTTATGGCAAGTGCAGCCTCACTAAGTGTTAGCAATTCTAACAGAACTATTGATAGAAAAGACAAATTGCACTTGAGGTTTCGTTGTTCACAATGATCTAATTGCCCGATGGCAGATCACCTCCCCTTTACTCTCACCTTTCTTAGCACGTCTAGATTATCTATTCTTCCATGTAGTAGGAAGCTTATACTTAAAAAAAATATATATTGGAATATTTGGAAATGGAGTTCTGTTTGCAGAATGTACAATGTGAGCCTCCTAAGAATTAGTTGTGACTATCAAAGAAATCACAAGATGAGCCAGGTGATGACTTACAAGGTCAGACGATGAAAATAAAACCCATTTCATCCCCCGCTGTAACCGCACCCTGTGTATCTACATCTCCCAGAAGGAAGAGTGTGCCATCTGCCCTGTTCCAGCACGTGGAAGGCATGGATCAGATTTCTGTCTTGAAATAAATTCAGAAATAATAACTGCTCTTGCTTTGTTTTTAGTTAGGAGAATATAGCCTAAAACATTTGGCTTTGGAAAATACAGCAGAAGGGGAGAAGAGAACGAGTATGGGTTGGTATGTGGGAACAAACAGAACTAATAGGAACACCTGCTGGGTGGTGGGCATCGTGGTAAGTGTTTCACACAGGTATTTCATTTATGCCTCACAAGAACACGAAGAGGTATGTATCATTAATATCATTTTGTGCATTTTGCAGCTGATAAGAGGCAAACCAGGTTCCCTACCCACTTCCCACAACTTGCACTGCACCAGAGCGTTGGCCATTATTGAGTATCTTTGTTCGGTACTTTCCCACTTCCTTATCTCACATTTTGTAGAACATCATTTTTCCTTCACTAATAGAATTTCACCTATGTGAGGGAAAATTTTGATCCTAAGAACTTAGAAGAGGAGCTGAATGGCAAATGTGGTTGTTCTTCCAAGAAAGAAGTCTGGTGATTCACTAAAATCTCAACTCATTCACATTCTGGGAATTTACAGCTTCTCTCATCTTTGCCTCAAAGAAAGTATGATTTTATGTTTCTCATTTTGAAGCAACTTAACTAAGTTTGTTGTTAAGTTGTAAGCCATTTCTCAATGGAATGGTTGGTGCTGGGATGACTGTTTGGTATCCTCGCTTTTTGAGAGCTTCTGGAACTTTCTAAAGCTAACATTCTTCAGACTGCCATGACCTCTAGAGACAGATATGAAGTATATTTGTGGTAGGTTTGTCCTGAGCACTTCCGGTCACTTCTGTGCACAAACAGAAGAGTATCAGGTCCAAATGACAATTTCCAAATATGCGTACGTGCTTCTGAAATTATTTTTTTCTTTAGCCTAGTTTAGTTTGTTCAGACTTCGCCATGAGTTTGGCTTTGCTTCTAATGAGGAAAGGTACCTTTTTAAATTCTGTCTTCCATTTAGAAACAGAGTTCCAAATGTCGGGCTGGATCTGGAAGTCATTACTTGTAGGAATAAAACATGATAAGTACGTATTTGAATGAATGCTCACAGCTGTGTTTTTTATTAAAGAAATTCAGTGAGAAGAGTTTTAGTGCTGCGTTATAGTTGAGAATTTTAAGGTGTATAACACTGGCAATTCCAAATTAGAGCTCCCCGGCAACTGTCACTCTGTGACAACACAGTTTATCTAATGAGGCATAAAAATGTACACTTTGTGTAGTCCAGAGCAAATCCATGTGCAGGGGAATAAGGGTTAAGGGGAGAGTGAGAGCCGTCTCTTTGAAACCTTAGCTACAATGCTTCACCTCTGCAGTTTCTTTATTTGCAGCTATATTTTCTGCATTTCTTACAATTCAGTAATTCTAACGCATTGCATATGCTTTAAGTGTTATAGAGATATTCAGTCAATTCCTTTTCCAGTTCCATTTATCCCACTCTCATTAATTTCCCTTCTAATCCATACGATCTTCTGGAGCAATTAACAGATTCTACATTTACTCTTGTCCAAATCTCACTCATTTTATGAGCTGTTAGTTTAATGGCTACACAATGTTTTATAGCATCTCATGACGTCTCTACCGAGTGGATCTGATTTCAACTAGTCACTAGAGTCCTGTCACATTCACTCATGACCTTGGCTTCTGTCTTTCTACAGCTAGGGGACCAGTCAGTGTAGAACAGAGATCCGAGTGACCTCTGATCCAGACACTGGGTGCATGGATTCACTTTCTTCCCAGATGATACACAATTGCTTGCTTAGTATTTAGCACAACCCCTACTGATCAAAAAAAAAAAAAAAAAAAAAATGTTGGTAAGAATTGCGGACTGTTGGTCTTTACGATTGCTGGCTCTGAGTTCCAGAAGGTGACTGTGTGCTTGCGACTGTCCTTACATTCAAAACGTGAATTGAACGTGAACGTTAAATCCTCAATCCCTTCCCCCAGATGGAGCCACACAGATGGGCTGATTAAAATCACAGGTCTGTGTTAAAGGAAAATTATTGCATTAGAGGAAGCATTTGGGGAAAGTGGGCAATGGGTTGGGAAAAAAAAACAAACAAACAAAAGCAGATGGAGTATCTTTCTTGGCAAGATATTATTTCATTATTCTTTTATTATCTAACTTTTGAAATGGGAGAACACAGAATAATAACCGGTACAGATCTGTCAGTAATAAAACATCAGGTAAAACCCCTTCAGTGTCAAGACAACTAACAGGCTATTGTTTAATAGCTTTACAAAAGCGTGATTCTTTTGTCTTCATTTGTGCTTTGCAATGATTCACTTATGCAAAGAGCTACTGCATACGTGACATTGTTCACAGTGCATCCAAGTTCTTAGAACAAATGCCTCCAATTAGTATTTCGAAATGGAGTAAGCTGGGCACTCCAACATTCCCTCTAGAAAACATTTCACTGGAAGAGTTCTTCTATCTTTAAAAACACTAGTTCTTTTGTTGGAGAGATTTTTATTCCCAAAGTATCTTGGTCTATGTCATCCAAAAAGAATGCAGCTCAAGTAATAATGATTTTGAAGTTTATGTTGAAGAAAGCATGCTAGTGAGACATTTATCTAGGATGATATGAAGGGAGTCTTAATTAAACTTAAGGAAATCAAATTTTTAAAAGGAGGGTAAACAACAGTTTGCAGATTTTCTAGGGGATATGAGGACTTCAACGTTGAAAAGCAAATGCACCCATTAGCCCAATACATTGTAAACTGAGGAATAAGAGTGCCTTTTGTGAGCACAGTTTCCTTCTAAAACCGTGGGGAACGGGTGGGGAATTAATGACTTGAGGCTACTTTCAGCGGATGGGAAGATGAACCAGGGTAAGAGGACAAGAAATGTCATCAACAGGGAATGTTTGGGGTAGAGGTCTAAGGTAGTGAAGTAGTTTGGGGCAATAGTTTGGGGCAATTACCTACCAGGATCCAGGAATTGGGAGATTCAGCATTAACCAACTCTCTTGGGAAAAAGGGATATCCTATCTTCATATCACAACCTATTAATGCCATTGGATTAAAAATGTGGGTCTTCTCTACTCTCTTGAAGCTTTAAAATTAGAAGGTGATTCTCTTACTTATAGTCATAATCCTTTTCTGGGGATCTTCTCTACAGTCCCAAATTTATGGGAAGGCTGCCTGGTAAAGGGGAAAGTTTCATAGTCAGACACGTAATTATGAGTATCTGCCATTTTTAGCCCAGTGACTTGGATAAGCTACCTAACATCTCCAAGACTTGACTTATTCATCTCCACAGTGGAGATTATGCTCCCTGCTTCATACATTTTTTTGGAAGGATGGTGAAACACACAGAAAAGGACCCAGCAGAGTGCTTGGCATATGGTAGGTGCTCCGTAAATGAGATTCTCTCTCTGCCTTCCTTCTGTTTCCTTTTCTGGAATGGGAACAGCTCAGTCTACATGATAATAAAATATTTGGTTCTGTAGACACAAGAATCGTGATAAAAGTTTCTGACTGTGCCAAGTCGCACTTGCTGATTTTGAGAGGGTTAGACAAAGAATTAGGCCTCCACGATGTCCCACATAATATGTTAGACACTGGGAATATAGTGATAAAGAAATTCCATACCCGAGGTTCTATCATTCTGGAGCTTATATTCTTGTAGAAAGTAGAAAAGAATCCCATTTTGAGGAGGTTATGAGGCAAGGTTCCTTCAAAGGGTAGAAGCTAAAGGGTTCCAAGAC
Organism: Tursiops truncatus; assembly: GCF_011762595.2. Lineage (NCBI taxonomy): Eukaryota > Metazoa > Chordata > Mammalia > Artiodactyla > Delphinidae > Tursiops > Tursiops truncatus. Next base: position 155,231,785 of record NC_047035.1, on the reverse strand, counting down.
CTCAAAAGACCCAAGGAGGCAGGGAGAGGACTGAGTCTGCTGGGTTCAGGGCAGATCTGAGTTGCATTATACACGTTCTTCTCATGCTACCCAGTCTACTTGCACATGTGGCACCTAACCCAGTGTCACTGTCCACTGAAATCACTGATTGCCTGCAGGTAGGTGGTGAAGCCCAAATGAGAAGGCATCTGTGAAAGGGTTTGAGGCTCTGTGAGGTGCCAGACCGAAACGGGCTCTTTAGTTGTCTGCTCTCTGCAGGCCCGTACCCTAGGGACCTCCTGCAGTCTCTCCCCCTGCTCTGCTCTTGGATGTAAAGTCCCTGGGCATAGTGAGGCTCCGAGAGGCCATTCTGAGACCACTCACTTACGGAATATTAGCCGAACAGCAGCAGCTAAAAACATCAGTGAGGTTGAAACATAGCTACCTTCTCTAACCATCCTTAAAGAGCCCTTCAAAATCTGCACTCTACCCTTTCCCTTCAAAGGTATATGCATTTATTCCTAGGTTTTATTGGAAAGTGTTAAGGTCCAGAGATGTGAAGTCCTATAGACCTAACTCTACCAATTTTCCTATGAAAGCAAATTTGTTTACCTCCTTTTAGACATAAAATAAGGCTCTTTTGGGGGGCTGTACAGGAAAGCTACACAGTTTTACTGGGCCCTTGTATTCCTCCGATCAGTTCTTCGTTAAGTTATAACAGCCACTTAGCAGTAGTTTCTGAAATGCCAGAGACCTAGAGTTTGGACTTAGAGGGATTCTAATAAACTCATGCTTATTTCAGAGTCCCATGCTACGGTTTGGGGAATGCTAAAAAACAAAAAATCAAAAACCCCCAGGGCTTCCCTGGTGGCACAGTGGTTGAGAGTCCGCCTGCTGATGCAGGGGACACAGGTTCGTGCCCCAGTCCGGGAAGATCCCACATGTCGCGGAGCGGCTAGGCCGTGAGCCATGGCCACTGAGCCTGCGCGTCCGGAGCCTGTGCTCCGCAACGGGAGAGGCCACAACGGTGAGAGGCCCGCGTACTGCAAAAAACAAAACAAAAACCCAACCCCCCTGAGCCCTGTAACACTTGATATGGCATCAGTGTATCAGTGATGTTGATGGAGGAAAATACTCAACAATTCTATTGTAAACATGTGATGAAGGATTGATTTTTCAGGATTTGAGGACTCCAAAATTAATATACAAGAGACAGCACATTTTAATAAGCTGTCAATGAAGTAAACCAAATAGAAAATATACTGCCGTCTGCTATCAGAGCTAGCCAGCTGAAGAATTATTCTGCTTCAACTCAATAATATAGGAATCCTTAACAGCATTAAATATCAAGTTCTAAAATAAGGGGGAAAAAGTAGAAAGAATAAAAATCTATAGCAAAAAGACAAAACCCTAGAGGGAGAATTCGAGAAAATCTGTTTATATGTGATCTTATTTTTTCATTCCCTTATGAAAGCTTTGTCAGTAGCTGATGGGTCTTACATGCATGAAGTTGTTAATAACATTTAGGAAATTTACATGCTGTTAACTGCATATGAAACTCACTTAAATCCGGGAGATTTACTACCCCAGATCAGTCTTATTTCATTTACTCTATACTCATCACTAATACAAATTCAACGTAACATGAATATGTGAGGCTAGACTTGACAATAACCCTTTCCTTTCGTGTGAATGACAGCCCAGATGCAATTCCCGAGCTGTTAGGAGAAGGTGTGATTCTGCAGCTCCAACCTAGGAATATGCAGTAAATCAATAAAGCAACTCACACGCTTCACAACTGGGTGCAGGCACGCAAGACGATCAGCTTAAGGAAAAGAAGTTCAAGGTGAGAAAAAGTCTACATTAGCTTTTTATTGTGGTTCAAGTTGGGAGCAAGGACCAAAATGTTCTCCTCTTTCTAGGTGAAAGCATTTCTCCAGTGGCAGGTGAAACCACATGTAACTGCACCGTCCCAGGCTTGAATCATGTTAGCAGACAACTTGATATTTTTAGAGAAAAGAAAAAAATCACATAAAATCGATGCCACGGCTAGAAACTTCAAACAAATGAATGAAGCGAATGAAGAAAATCGTGCTGGGTCAGTGACACCCATACACTTGGATCCACCCTCCCGTCCCCTTTGGGGCTTAGGATGGTGCTGTGTGTGCCTTGTGCCCTTTGCACTTCTTCAATACAGAGTGGATAAGAAGTTCAAACAGAGAGCTCAGTCTAAGGACTGAAGGGAAGTATGCAGTGAAGAAAGGGAAGCTCAAGGATTCTGGCCCTACAAGGATGCTCTCTAAACCCAGCCTGAGTCATACACGATGAAGTAAGGTGTTTCCCTGAGGCTATTTCATTATGGAGAAAACCTTGCTTTTCAGAGCTTCAAGATTTGAAGTTTTGAAACTTCTCTACCTTCCCAGCTGATCCAGCAAAGCATGATGCGCTTTGTTCTACGAAGTTATAGGACATTATTACTGTGCTTCTAACATATGCAATGTTGCCTCATGTGTAAAATGGGATTAATATTAGTACCCACTAAAGTACCTTATGAAAGGTTGCCATGAGCATTAAATGAGTTAATTCATAATGGCAGCCTCACATAGGACAAGGTCAATGAACTTTAGCGGCTGTTAATTGCTATTCTTGTGGATACTATGACCATATTTCCATAGTAAGAATTGCCCTCAGCCATGATACATAGAAGGCAGGCAAATAATAACACAGCAAGTGGATGAAAGACCAAATGGAGGAAATTTTTAATTTGTCACTTCTATTAATACTGTGCCTACAGGGTTAGGGAAAACCTTCTACCTTCCTTACATTTTTATTCAGTGGCTATCTGATTAAACTGAAAACCAATCATGGAAAACTTTAAGGGGGGAAAAAGTAACAAAAGGGCAGTTCAAAGACTTTTAAAAAAATTATTTTGTTTATTTTATTTTGTTTTATTTTTTTGATAAACTTGGAGAAATATTGTCACCCACTTAGACTTGGCAATGGGGCTACTTGTGACGTCTTATTTTATTATTAACAACAAAAGTAGCAGAACCAGGACCTTTTCTCCTGCCATCTGCCTCCTTGTGTCCCTGAATTAGCTCCTTCTCCCCTCATTCCCTGGAGGGAAACGATCATCCACTAGTGATTTCAGTGGTGCGGAGTTTCTCTCAAAAGTCTCCCGGCCCAGAATGATTGTCTTAATTTGTCAAATTCCAGGAAAATATCTGAGTGCAGCACGTTATTCACAGATTTCTAGACCTATTGGGATTTGAGACTATCCCCCAGGGTTTTCTGCAATCAACATATATAATAGCATCAGGACTAGGTTTATATGCTGAAAACATGATGCAGCACTAATTTGGGTCATTTTTACAAGCCATTATGCATCGATTGACCAAATTAGCTGAATGTGATGTGAATTGATTAAGGTAGCCAGATTTACTAATTGACTGTTCTGAAACAAAAACTGTTTTGACCGTGTAGATGCAGACCCAAGCTTTAGGTGACTGGAAAAATGCAATGCATTACAGAGCTATTAAGTACCTGCGGTGACTTTCTGTGGCTCACACGTACTAGAACAAAGGTGAAAGATTAAAGGTGCTGAAAGGCCTTTCTGATTTAGAAAGTGATAGGGAGCAGATTTCTGGTATGGATTGTAGAAATCTGTGCACAAGCTCGGCTGTGATCCATGTCCGTTGTCTCTAAAGCAGAAGAGCTGGTAAAAATGAAGCAAAGGCCACGAAGAAGGGCCCTGTGTGTCGCCCATGGGATATTCTTCCAGTGCTGCTGCCTAGTACATACTGCTCATTCTCATTCCAAGTCACAGAGTTAAGTTAAAAAAAAACAACAACAACACAAAGCACTGGATAAAGAGTCAGTGGAAATGCAGAGATAAGAGTACAACCCAGAAAGGCTTGCTGAGTCCAGTTTTATCAGAGTCTTATCAGATGGGCACTCCACCTTCTCCGCTGTGGGGTTAAGTACATCACCCTGCGGTCAACCTCCCTGGATTCTGGGCCAAGCTCGTCATTTTCACTCCTTGGCTGACATAGGGCAGTTAGTTCCCTGAACTTCTCTGCATGTCAACTTCCTGATCAGTACATTGGGTAGAACAGACCCTATCCCATAGAGTTGTGTTAAGCGTTCGATGAGATAAAATTATGTAAAGCACTTAGTACAGTGTCTGACACATTATAAATCCTTATAGTTAAGCTCTATTTTATCCTCCTCATCATTCTTTTTCCAAGATGTCTTTCCCCTTCACCATATCTGGTTGGTCTTGACTCCCCCAGCTTCTTAATACCTAGGCTCAGGTAAGCTTCTTCCCAGATCCAGAAGCCACTGGGGCTGGTGTGCTGTTTCCAAGGGGAACTTCCTGTTGCAGTGGTTTTAGGTTAAGTTGTGGCCAGGGAAAGTGGAGTGAGAGCCAACTCTGCCTAAGGGAAAGAGGCTCGATGCCATCGAAATACTGCCAGCATGACATAATTCCCCACTGCTAAGATTAGCCTCTTTGCAGAATCAGAATACAGTATTAGTAGGAATAACTCAGAGTAAATTAGATGATTACTCTGTAACAACTTGCAAACTGCCCTTTTACTTTTAGCAAAATATGGAGCTCTTTTCTGATGTGTGTTTACGGCAGAGATTGCCACATTTGCTGCCTTCTGGAGAATAAGAAGGGGCTTCTCTGGATGCTCTCTGCAGATGGGTTTTGAATTCCGGTGCATAGAGACAACTGTGCTATAATTCACAGGGATTCCACAGGCTACATTGCCCGTGTGAGTGAAGGAAGGCATTTCATCACACTGTCGTACTGTTTAGACCAAAGTTGCTTATGGCCATACGGAGGGCTCCAACCACCTACTTCGAAACCAGGTACACAAACACACATCCTGCCAGGGGTCCACTCCTTTGCCCTATTACCAATCTTTATGTCAACTTGAAAATGCTCAATTCTTTTCCCAATCCATGGCCATAACCTTGGCGTCTTTCAAGAATCACTCCACCTTTCAGGCGCTTAATCCTTCACTGAGTTACACTAAAAGGTTAGTATGGTAAGTCTCAAAACCAAAAATACATTCATTTGAAATCTGCTGTAAGAGTGACCTAAATCAGAGAATGCACTGGCCTGCGGTGATTTTATGGGGACCCCCGGGCCTCAGTCCCAGAGACTGTCAATAGTGGGGGCAAGGCCTAAGAATGGGCACTTCTGGAAACCACCACAGGGCTTACAACATGCAGTCAGTCTGGGAAGCACTCTGCTTTTCACTTTGCCGCTCCGAGTACCCTCCAGGTCTAATGTGAGAAATGCCTTTTAGAATTTAGGGCTGAGAAAATGTGTTTTTTGCTTTGTTTTGGTTTTTTGTAATAATGACTCAATTTTCTTTCTTCTCCTACATAGAGAGACTTGTATAATACACTTTATTTCTTATTATACCTGATGTCAGGAAGCTTAGAGTAAATTTAAGATTCAATGACAAAAGTCATCTTAGCTCTCATGGCAAGGATATTTGATCTCCTCTTTTTTGATTCAGTTTTTCTATCCTCTCATAAATATATTTGTTATCTATTTCATTGCGAGTTTCTTCAGATTCTTAGAGGAGTTGCTCTTTGTTTCTGTTCTTCATTTTTTTTCAACTACAAAGTGAAGGGTGAAAATGGGTTAAATCATCATCATAATAATAGTAATTATTATATTGATGGGGATCGGTTGGGGACTTTGCATTTATATGGTAGGGTCATTGAACTGAATCATATGTGCGGGTGGCTCCCTGGGTGAGCAATAGCTCACTTGATATGCAAAGGCAAGTGGGATCTCATGAGGCAAATTTCCTATTGAGCCAGGAGGCCAAGGGTCCAGCAAATGCAAAGGCCCTGAGGTGCAAAGGAGTCTCTTTCCAGGAAAAAACATGGGACACTGAACCAAAGCTGTAGGTGAAGAGGGTGGGTGGAAAGACAGGCCCAGATTGTCCTGCATCTTGAAATGGGTTTATGCCTAGGGACACTGGAGAGTCATCAAAAGGTTGTAAGTACCAAATTTACATTTTGAAAAGACTCCTCAAGCTGGATTACAGATAATGGGTTGGAAAGATGCAAGCCTGGAAGCCAGCATGGGCTGTGGCAGAAACCCAAGCATGAGATGGTGGGGGGTTAAATGAAGGTGGGAGTGTTGAGAGGGCTGGTCAGAATCAAGAAATATTAAGACAGTAAGTTGGTCAGAGTTCAAGATTGCTTTGATTTATAGAAGGAGTCAGGGAATGGAAGTCAAGAGTAATGACCAGGGTCCTTTCTACACCTCATGCTTTCTGGTTCCAACACAAAAATTGAGTACCAGTTAGGAAAGAACGGCCTGCTATAGAATTGGAATATTAATGTAAATTAGATATGTACCCTTTTTGGTGATGCTACTGCACTCTGGCTCATGGTTACTTAGTCCCAACAAAGCATTAAGCTTCCTCAAGAATCTGCGATCAGAAGACTGAGGTTCAAAACCCAGTGTAACCACTTAATGTCTGTGTAACCTTCAGCAGAAAGTTACTTAACCTCTTTCTGCTTCACCTGCCTCACTTTAAAATAGCATTAACAGAAACCATAAATAAAATGAAAAGTCAACCCACAGAATGGGAGAAAATATTTGCAAATGAAGCAACCAACAAGGGATTCATCTACAAAATATACAAATAGCTCATGCAGCTCAATATGAAAAAAACAAGTAACCCAATCAAAAAATGGGTGGAAGATCTAAATAGACATTTCTCCAAAGAAGACATATAGATGGCCAAAAAGCACATGAAAAGATACCCAACATCACTAATTATTAAAGAAATGCAAATCAAAACAACAATGAGGTGTCACCTCACACCAGTCAGAATGACCATCATTAAAAAGTGTACCAAAAAAAAAAAAATGCTGGAGAGGATGTGGAGAAAAGGGAACCCTTCTACACTGTTCTTGGGAATGTAAATTGGTACAGCCACTATGGAGAACAGTATGGAGGTTCCTTAAAAAATGAAATATAGAACCGCCATATAATCCAACAATCCCACTCCTGGGCATACATCCAGAGAAAACTATAATTCGAAAAGATACATGCACCCCAATGCTCACTGCAGCACTTATTTACAATAGCCAAAACATGGAAGCAAACTAAATGTCCACTGTTGGAGGAATGGTTAAAGAAGGTGTGGTACATATATACAATGGAATATTACTCAGCCATAAAAAAGAATGAAATAATACCATTTGCAGTAACATGGATGGACCTAGAGATTATCATACTAAATAATGTAAGTCAGAGAAAGACAAATATATGGTATCACTTATATGTGGAATCTAATAAAAAATAACACAAATGACTTATTTACAAAACAGAAGCAGACTCACAGATCTCAAAATCACACTTATGGTTACCAAAGGGGAAATGCTGGGGGAAGTGATAAATTAGGAGACTGGGATATACATGTACACACTACTATATATAAAACAGATAACTAACAAGGACGTACTGTACAGCACAGGGAACTACTCAACATTCTGTAATAACCTATATGAGAAAAGAATCTGAAAAAGAATGGAGATATATAGCTGAGTCACTTTGCTGTGCACCTGAAACTAACACATTGTAAATCAACTATACTCCAAAAATGTTAAAAAAAAAAAAAAAAAGAAACACTGTGGGGTGCGAATAAGATAGGGCCCAGAACTAAGCCCAAAGCACACCAATATGGTAATTGCTGATATGATAATAATTTTCTAAAATACTTAAAAATTATCCTTTATTAACAGGTAGTTAAAGTCAAGGGCTTAAGAAAAATAAATAAATAAAATAGCATTAACAATAGTTTTGTAACCGAGCAGGAGCCTATGGGGCTTTCCTGGGACAGACTCCTCCCCCCATATCCTCTGCTTTAGCTCCTCTCTGAAGCTCCTAGATAACAGTATCTGATGCACATTTCCTGAGTTGTTTTACAGATGCTAAAATCCTCACCAAGTGGAAGAAATTAACTACTTGGTGATCATGAGCCCCAAGATATACTGGAGCCTGAGGATTGATTATGTTAACCCCTGTGACACCACCCTGTTACCTCACCATCAACCAATCAGAGAATTGTGCACTGATCACATACCCTGGGACTCTACTCCCTCACCTTGCCTTTAAAATGCTTTCCTGAAATCCATCCGGGAGCTTGGGCTTTTTGAGCACTAGTTGTCCTGGACCCCTCGTCTGGTGCCTTACAATAAGTGCTGCACTTTCCTTCACCACAACCTGGTGTCAGTAGATTGGCTTTACTGCACACAGGCAAGCAGACTCAAGACCCAAGTTTTGGCTGGGTAACAGTTTCTCCCATATAGTATTGTTGGGAGTATTCAGTGAGTTAAAACCTGCAAGGGTGCCTGGTACAGAGTGAGTGACCAATATATGTTAGCTATTATTTTGGCATTCTGTGTAAGCATAACTTTCTCTCCTCCACATTTTTGTAAACCCATACTCCCAAAGTTATGATTTCATCCTATCATCTCCAAACCTCATTCTTTTAGCAGATATAGCTGCCAGAGATCTGAGAAACTATTTGATGGATATGAATTGATATTGGCCCATCCAGGATTCTTCCAATTTAAAAGAGAAGTTTGGAGAAGAAGCAGTATTTTTTCTCTCATTCTCTTGGAGGGCATTGGGTAGATAAGAGCCTCTTTCTGCCGAAAGAGAGTGTGACTTGGCTGCATTATGACACTACCAACATAGAATAATTTCCCATGTTAGGATTACTATAGAATCCCATTCATTCATTCAACAAACATTTATTAAGCCTTTCTGCAGAACCTGACACTTGGAAGCAACCTTTATGTAACCCCTTTATTTTATATACCAAGCTGAGCCCAGAAAGATTGAGAGACTTTCTAAAGATCAACACTATTTAATGGCAGAGTCATTTCTAGGACAGGTGGCCTTAGAATCCTCCCATTTCCTCTGAGTAATAGGTTCTGAATTTGCTCTCCAAAACTTACAGGTAATGAAAAAAAATGCTTTGAATCTACCTAGTACTTTTTACTTTTCAAAATACAGTTGATGCTTATTTGTGGTAATTATGTTCTATAAAAGTCACTGCAAACATTGAATTAGCAAACACCAAGCCACAGTTCCTAAGGGAAATACAAGGTTAGGTTCTCGGGAGACTCTTGGCAGAACATTTCCATCAACCAGTCAATACATAACCTTGTGTTATGTGTTTAAAGTTTAAAGACACCTTCTATAATATACAGTAAGTTCCCTGCATATGAACGAGTTCAATTCCGAGAGCACCTTCCTAAGTCCAATTTGTTTGTAAGTCCAACAAAGTTAGCCTAGGTACCCAACGAACACAGTCTGTTTAGTACTGTACTGTAATAGGTTTATAATACTTTTCACACAAATAATACATAAAAAACAAACAGACACAAAAAATAAAGAAAACATTTTTAATCTTACGTACAGTACCTTGAGAAGTACAGTAAAACTCGCTACATTGCTGCTGCTTTTATGCTTGCTTCTGGACATCCTGGGCTTGAAATAAAGATACTGTACTACAGTACTCTATACAGTACTGTACAGTAAAGTACACAAAAGCGCAACCACTTGTAGAGGATGCACGCACATGACAACGTACGCCAGACACGTGAACTAACTTAAGTGAATGGACATGTGAACACACGTTTGCATCTTTTTTTTTTTTTTTTTTTTTTTTTGCGGTTCGCGGGCCTCTCACTGTTGTAGCCTCTCCCGTTGCGGAGCACAGGCTCCGGACGCGCAGGCTCCACGGCATGTGGGATCTTCCCGGACCGGGGCACGAATCCGCGTCCCCTGCATGGGCAGGCGGACTCTCAACCACTGCGCCACCAGGGAAGCCCATGTTTGCATCTTTGAAACTACGCAACTTGAAGGTTCGAATGTAGGGGACTTACTGTATACCGTTGATTCATTAACATTGCACTCATGGCCAAGAACACCATAACTCATTCTTAAATGATGTTTATCTAACACATGCATAGACATATTACAGCCTTCTTGCCCTTAGGAACCCTAGATAGCACTTCAGCACTGTGCTTGAAGGCCATTTTAGACACATTTTAAATGAAAAGCATAAAAATGTGGCACAAAACAGACTGGGAGGAGGACACTTGTTTATGGCATGGGACTTGTTCAACCTCAGCTGGGAACACATGCATCTGATGATTCAAGTTTTTTTGCTGCTCTATACATGTCCACAAATGATTGCAAAAGTGCTGCATTGATTTTGGAGTTACAAGTACATTTTAGCGATCAGGCCAATTGGCAAATATGGAATCGATGGTTAATGAGATCAACGGTACTTTGATCCGTATCTTATGTCTCCAATAACTGCATTAAATACTTTTATATCTCTACTTCATTGGTTTTAAAACTTACAACAGAGAATAGTGAATAGGCCACACTCATATAACAGGGACTAGAACTTAGTAGACCTCATTTATTGATGGGAAGATGGCTCCCAGGGGTTGAGCCAGGATGATCAAGTTGAACCCTTATCTAATTGAGCCTATAGATATCTTCAAGCTCTCAGAGCTTCCCTCTTCATCTGTTCCCATCACTTGATGGCTACCCACTACTTTACAGTAAAAGATCTGTCTGGCTATGTAAGTGCTGTGATTTGTGACTTATGTCTGTTTCCTAGAGAGTGGATTTTTCATTTACCAATTCACCTTTGTCTGGGCTCTGGCCAACACTTGCAGAGTGAAAAAATCCTGAATTCACTATCCAACTTCCAGTCAGTGGCTTATAAACCTGGGTCACCTGCTTTATCTTAATAGTGTGATAGCAACTGGCACATGAAGATAAGGCTGGATTCGTATCTCTCCCTGTCAACAGGCCTGGCACCCTGTTCATTTTTATTCTTGAATAAGTGACTCAATCAATTCTCCCTTGCTGAGTCCCTTGTGGCAGCCTCTGTGAAGTTGTGGGGAATGTTAATCGCTCACTATCAGTTCTGGAGAGAGTGGGATTTTATAACTTTTGTTTCCTTTTGTTTAAATGGAGCAACTTCCCATAAGATAAATCTGCCTTTAAAATCAGAAAAACAACTTCTGGGGAGATGGCCTTACGGAAGTTGCTGCTGGGGGACAGACATATTTCACATTGGCTTCACTGTGGGGTCCTGTGTCCCAAGAATGGGGAAACAGCTTATTTGGAGGAAAATGGTGAGTTGGGGGGTGGTCGTTCTACAGCAGAGCAGGAATGCTAACAGACATCTAACTGGTGTTAAATCCAAAGGCATAATAAAAATTGTTAAAATTGCCTAAGGGACAATGGAGGAGAGAGGAGACATCTGGTCAACCTCATCAACCCTAGAGATCAGTTAACTCACATCCTCAAATCCAAATTACTCTAGAAACAAACTCAGTCTCCTTTCTACAAATATTACTCTGGGTTATAGCTCATGCTCATGAATTCTATATTAGCTGGGGAGAGGGCCAAGACATTTGTTTATTCCCTCATTCTGACTTACCCTTTATTACACATTTGCTGGTGGAAATAATGACATTTAAAAATTATGCACATCGAGTGTAATAAAAAAAAAAATCCAGTCCTCATTTCCAAAAGAGCTGATCACCTTACAGGAAGGAGCAATAAATCTAAGGGACAGCAGCAAGATGAGTAATCATTTTGGGCAGGTTATTGTACTCCAAAGGATCATTTCTATTTTGCATTGTGATTATCTCACCATAATCATACCCCTGTGTTACATTATTGCTCATAATAAAAGTCCACATAATGGAGAGGAAAAGGTTTTTTTTAAAAGCATTTTCAGGGAGGATTAGAAATTATATGAAATCCAAGCAATAGGAAACCTAACAGTAGACCAACTTATATACCACATTCAACAGTTTGAAAGCAGGCTAATAGTAATTAAGGGGGGAAAGTCAGGAATCTGCTACATTCTGCCATCTCCATAATTAAACAATAAACTACTATATCATTTCACACAGACATTGTAAATACTAAATTAAGAAGCTCCGATGAAATGTCAGAAGTATTTTCTTATGAGTTTATATCAGTCATGTGATTATCACATTGATCCTGCATGCCAAAGAGATAGCATTCCACTGTGCTTATTTTTCTCCCAATTGCCTTCCAGAAAGTAATAAAATTAAATCCAATATGATATTAAATGTAAATATGCACGGATATTATGTGTAAATACCCACTTTAAACTCTTTGCTTTTTGATATTTTCTGAGCATAATGTTGTCAAGGAACAGTAATATTCTTCACCCCCACGCAGCCCACCCTTACTTCCAGTACTGAGAGAGGGGACACCATTTGTAATTCCACTTGACATTTGTTTCATGATTTGTGGGAAAGAAAATACCCCCCCCCCCCGCCAATATCTGCTTTTAAAAGTTACAGAGCTAAGAGTTTAACAGCTAAGAAAGTTGGATTTCTGATGTTGATGCCTTGAATGGCTATCTGCCATAGGTTTCATTACACTGCTTTACTTCTCCTCATTTTAATGTTATTTTCCCCTAAATGTGTCACTTCATGTTAATGAGATAATTAAAACAATTGCACTCATCTGACTGAAATGTCCAGCTAGGACTCTGTCCTTGAAACTCAGACATCAACAAGACCTTTCTATTTGCAGAAAACAAGGCTTTTCATCAGGATGAAGTGCTAAGTCAAGAGGACCCAATACAAGAATCTGGCTCTGAAAGTACATGGAAACTGGTCAGATGTAGTGGCCCCAGATGAGAGCAACCAAGGGTATCATAGGGTTCATGGAAGAAGGGCATCCGATACAAATCAATTACTTTGAAGGTGTTGTAATTGAGGTCTGAGGAATTGAGATGTTGGCTCATCATAACTCAAGCTCCTTCTATCCCCCTGCTAGTATCTTCTGTTGCAGAACTTCTATATCTTTCCACACGTTGTCCCCTCCATCCAGGAAGAATAAGTCACTTGCTTCTATCAGAGATTTGTCTCTGTTAATCAGAATGATTTATTTGCCCTTTTCTCTCTCTGGCTTGTATGTCCTATTATCTAACAGAGTTCTTGGTACATAAAATTCTTAATAATTGTTTGGAGATAGGATGCTTAAGGTCACACAGCTAATTAGTGACAGATCTGAGATTAGAACTCACATTTATTTATGAGTGTGTTTTTTCCCTATTACTTTGTGCTTTCTTCTCTGCACACAATCTATAGAAAAGCTTACCATTTCACTGTTTTCTGGGGAATGTACAAGAAGTGAAAGATGAAATGTATGGTTGGATTTGACTTACCCATAAAGCAAATTGGGGCTTTTTTTTTTAGCCAATGGGGCCTTAAAAAAAGACTATATTTTTAGAGCAGTTTTAGGTTTACAGCAAAATTGAGCAGAAGGTACAGAGGTTTCCCATTTACTCCCTGTCCCCCACTCCCCCAGACAGCTTCCCCCACCAGAGTGGTACAATTACTGAACCTATGTTGACATATCATAATCACCCAGAGTCCATAATTTATATCAGAGTTCACTCTTGGTGGTGTACATTCTATGGGTTCGGACAAACGCATAATGACATGTATCCATCATTATAGTATCATACAGGGTAGCTTCACTGCCCTAAAAATCCTCTGTGTTCCACCTATTCATCAGTCCCTTCCCCTTAACCCCTGGCAACCACTGATGTTTTTTTTTTACTGTCTCCACAGTTTTGCCTTTTTTTTTTTTTTTTTTTTTTTTTGCGGTACGCGGGCCTCTCACTGTTGTGGCCTCTCCCGTTGCGGAGCACAGGCTCCGGACGCGCAGGCTCAGCAGCCATGGCTCACGGGCCCAGCCGCTCTGCGGCATGTGGGATCTTCCCGGACTGGGGCACGAACCCGTGTCCCCTGATTCGGCAGGCGGACTCTCAACCACTGCCCCACCAGGGAAGCCCAGTTTTGCCTTTTTTAGAATGTCATATCATTGGAATAATACAGTATGTATAATGGGTCGTTCTTGCAGATATTTCTTTTGTGGAAACACCACTGATGGTGCTTTGGGTAAAAGCCACGGCCACATTTTTATGGGTGGGTTTACCTAATATGGCAATAACTAGGCTTGAAGGGAAAGTTTCATTTTTCCAACAGATTGTTCCTGCTACACAATATCATAACAAGTAAATAGGGTGATTCTTTTTTCCTCAAATTAACTTCACTTTAGACTGAAATAACAGATCTCCTTGGAGTCATGTTTAGATGATGCTACAGATGAATACAGAGCCCCTACTTCTTCCCTCCCTCCAGTTATGATGGGTTGCACTAAATTTGTGCCTGGTCTGCCTTCTGACAAATAGCTTGCCTTTACAAAATAGTCAGCTAATCATAAAATAGAAATATAAAGATATGTTATTGTATTATATATGTATATATGCATATAATATGTTATATTGAGATTATATTAATATGTATATTATACTATATATGTATATATTATAATATATATGCATATACATATACACACATATATATATACATACACACATATATGGAAAGAGGTGTATGTGTGTGCGTGCTTGAGTGTTTCTATATAATTTAAGGGCCTCATGTGTCTCCGGCCCTATTGTCATTAATCTCTAACCAAGCCAGGAAGTCAAATTAGATGTGGACAGAGATGATGCTGATTTTCAGTATCCTTCTTTCAGGCAAAGGGCCTTACAATCATGTTGGATTCTTAGGGGCAGTCATTTGAGGTGATCTCAGTGACATTTTGTTACAAATTTCGTTTATGACATCTGCGTCATCATTTCAGGTGTCTGTGACTTATGGATTCTAGAAGGCATTACTAATGCAATCATGGCACACGTTTTTCAAGCGTTTTGCCAAGGTAAGTTTATTGGAGGTGGCATCCTCGCAGTTCAAATAGGAAATGTCAAATGAGATGACACAGCGTTTCCTTGAAGTCCCTCAGTGCAGGAAGTTAGGATAAGTCAATGTGCTCGGGACTCTCAAAGGACGTCCATTGCCAACTATAGGATCAGCCCCTAGAAGGACTCCTGCTGCACTGGAAATCGTGCAGTAGGGTAGGGAGCACTTCTTGGCTCTGACCATGTCAACACGAGGCCAGTGCAGTGCCCTCCTGTTGCACACCATAACTTGGGGGGGTACAGAGAAACACACCTGGACTCAGCCCCACTAGAGGGTATTTCCAAACTCTCCCTTCTAACTCCCATCATAGTTGGATCCTAGTCGAACATGGCGGAGCATTCAGAGTGCCTCTTCCGAACCCATCACCCTCACTGCCACTCTCCCATTCCTGAGAGATAGAAAGTAATGCAGTCCTGGAAATTCCCTGGTGGGCCAGTGGTTAGGACTCTGCGCTTTCACAGCTGGGCCTAGGTTCTATCCTTGGTTGGGGAACTAATATCTCTCAAGCCACGAGTGCAGCAAAAAAAAAAAAAAAAAAAATTAAAATTAAAAAAAAAAAGAAAGCAATACAGTCCTAAGGTGCTGGGTGGTCAGTTTACTTCCAGCTTGCCTTATTTGGACCAAGAGTGACTTGCAAAAATCTCTATGTTGGCTTTGTTGTCAATTTCATCTCTCTTTTCTCAACCCAGAATTCTACAATTTATTTCTCTCAAGCACTGTAACTGGTCTAAAAGTAAGCCAGTTAACTTGTTCTCTTTGTACCTACTAAATTATGACTTTGACTATTTTTTTTGTTTGTTGTTTTTACGGTACGTGGGCCTCTCACTGTTGTGGCCTCTCCCGTTGCAGAGCACAGGCTCCGGACGCGCAGGCTCAGTGGCCATGGCTCACGGGCCCAGCCACTCCGCGGCATGTGGGATCTTCCCGGACCGGGGCACGAACCGGTGTCCCCTGCATCGGCAGGCAGACTCTCAACCACTGCGCCACCAGGGAAGCCCAACTTTGACTATTTTTTATGGACCTTTCTGAATCCATTGTTGGCTCTTTTGGCATCATATAGACAAAAGTCTTTATTGCCAGGAAAGAGCAGTTTCTTAAAAGTTAAGTGGAGTTGAATCAAAGAAAAATTCCTTTCTTCAAACTTCTAACTTCCATCTCAAAGAATGTGTAAGTCGGTCTAAAGATAAATTTAAGATTTTAAAGTTATTTCACATTAGTGAAAACAACTTGGAGCAATAATCGTTTGAAATGAACTGTCAAAAGATGTCAACTCTGAAAAAAAAATTACCAGCCACTCACATAATAGAATCATATCCACACACGTTCTGAAAGTTAGAGAGATTTTGTTTGGCACCACTTTAAGGAAGCACTGAGCGAGAGGAAATGTGAAGATGTATCTTTGCTTGTTTGGGAAGAATATTTTCATTTTTTTAAACCATGAATATCTTAAAGATACAGCTCTGATTAGTAGTGCTGGGTGTTGTGGCATACTCAGTCAAGTGCATAGCACATTCATTTTGATAGATCTTACCTAACTGCCCGAAGAAAAGCAAGGTTTCTGCCTTTTGGTTTTGATCGAAATATCAAAGGGTATTTCAGCCTGAAATAGTTATCTTAATTGATACGATGCACAGCAAAATGTACTGATCCACAGGAACTGGTCCCAGATCAATTGTACTTTTGAAAGCAATATTTACCTTTAGAAAGGACCTCAGAAACTTAATGAATACAAAGGTTAAAATGAATTTCCCCTTAACAGCAGCAATTAGTTGGGTTCCTTGTACCTTGAGTTGTTATGAATTAATCTGAAATCTCTGACTTTGTAATGTTGTTCCTCAAAGCGTATCTGTGAGGCAAGTAGGTGCAGAAGATGGTGTGGCCCATTATTTTAGCACATTAGCAGATGGAGAGAACTGAGTCACAAGCCAGTTGGGTGATTTGGCTAAAACCATAGCATCTACAGTGATTACTGCCATCCTAGAATAGAGTTCTCGACTCCCACTTCCCATCTGTTCTTTAAAGAGACTTTGGGAGCCAACTATCTGTCCTTTTGTAAGAAGAATCTACTGATTCTGTCAGTAGGGATAGAGCTGGCCCTGGCAGAGTTTGCCTAGACTTCCCCACTGCTGCACGTCTTCTTCTTCTGTGTCCCCACCCCTCTTGGCTGCCCTCTTGGCTTCCAACCACAGACTTCTCATCAGCTCTTCAGAGCCTTCTGCTGTGATGCTCCTGGAGAGGGCCTCTGTACACAGGTGGCAAACGGTGGTCTTTGATAAAGGAAACGTTTATGAATCATTTTCTATGTCCCAAACACAGCTCTGGGAATTGGCACCATTTTCTCAGTCCAGCCTCACCAGAACTTATTGGAGAGGGACTGTATTTCATAATGCACATGATAGATGCTACAGAAACACGCTGATGATGATGGTACTGGTGGTGGCAAAGTAGAATGTTTACTGAATCAGAACTAAATACCTGGATTCTGGCTTTAGCTGTTGCCACATAACCTGTGTGACTTTGGTTAATACATATTTTCCCTCTCTGGACTTCATTCTTTCGCCAGGGATATAGGCAGGGCACAGTGGACTAGACGAACACTCAGTCTGCGCCAATTCTAAAATTATAGGGGAATGTGATTGAAATGGTTCAATTAAGGTGAGAAAGATCAATGGTTCTCTCAGGGGAGATCACATTTGCAAGAATGATGCCTTTCAATCCTGGTTCATTTCAGATAGTGTTCTCAATATTGGCCATAAATCATAGCCATCCCTCATCCCCAGAGCATTTGAAATTTCTAATACTGAGCTTGTTGATTCAGGAGGCCCCCTGGGTACCTGTACGTAAGTTTTTAAAAAGACACTGAGGTGTTTCTGATAGGCACTTATACATACACAGTGCTAGTTAGGAATCACTGCTAGATTCTGAGGAATTCCAGAAAATAGGGGAAGATATTTGGAAGAGAATCAAGGCTTTCCCAAGACTCCTTAACTCATACTATCTCTTTGGTTTAGGTGTGAGTCTAGACCTACCCACTAGGCAAGTGGTTGGGCTAGGGAGAGTTTGGAAGAGCTGGAAAAACACTGTAGGACATAAGTTAGTTTTGTCTGTGAGACTGGGCCTCATTTTCTCTCCTTTCACCCAGATCTTTTTCTCTTGCCTCCAATTCAACCTGGATAGAGATTTAAATCTTTCCTTCACAGACACCCATTAAAGATGAGGAAGTAGTCTGGCTTCCAGATCCATTCAACCCCTCCAGCTTGGAGATGAAATAACAGAGGCATCCACAGTGTCTAATTTTGTCTTTGGGGCTAATGAAGTATCCTGTGGGAGAGACTGGGTCCAGGATGTTATTTTGCCTGAAGTAATGGACAATCACTAAGGATGAATGATTTTAGGTTCCCAGGCCAGTATTAATCTGGTTGTCTTAGGGTAAACACATCTGGTGTTCAAAAAATGCTCTCTTTCTTCTAAATCAAACAGCTACTTTAACTTGGAAATCCCCCAACTAAATATCCTTTGTGGAATTCCTCAGATTTCCAGGATGTAACCAGAGTTATAAGAAACCCTTTTCCTTATCTGACTGACATCTAGAACTTTCCCTTGTTGGTATCCAAGAAAACGGAATCTTATGTCACTTTAAAATGCCTGCACTCTCATTTTCAATGATCTTGGGCAAGTAGTTGAACCTGATTGAAAATGAGTCACTCACTACGTTTAAAGTATCCTACCTTTTATACTTCCGCCCTAATGTCTTGCAGACATCAGGAAGAAAATTTACCTGATGGTCTTGTTCTAAAATTAACAGAGAAACAGTCACTAAGGCATCCCCCCTGCCTTTCTTTACGATGGTTTTCTTTCCACACCTTTGTGTTTTGGGGGCTCCAAACCGGGATGAATGAAAAACACCTGCTGCCTTTCAGAACGGGGCTTCTTCCCATGCTTGGCTTTGAGATCTATCAAAGAATAAACCTGTAATTTCAATACTTGTAGTTTGAACCTACAAGTTACAAATGGAAGTCACAATTCCTGTGGCAGGCATTTTTTTAGGCTGTCAGGTAGCTCATTTTGCTGCCATTTCCTGTTTTTAACATTCTCTTTACATAAATAAAATGTAACACTGTGAAAAATGAAACACCTGAACAAAAACGCATGATGAGGTGCCCCCAAGAGCACATACATTACTCATCTCAAGCAGTGGGTTCATGTGTGATCTTCACTGCATATTTCAGTGTTAGGAGTATTACTAGGGTTATAAACTGAGTAAGGAAATAAAATTGCTCTTGGTCAAGGAACATCTTCCAGCATTAAATCGCTTCTGAATATTTATGGGGAGCATGTAATACCAGAGTGGTGTTTAAAGATGTTCTCAGTAATATTTTTCCTTGGTTTCTCCTCTGATGAAAATAACTATGGAATTTCAGGTCTAGAAAGAACTTCAAAATCAAGTGGAGATAACCCTTTCCCTAGTTTACACAGTTGATCCTTAACAGACCTAGTCTAAACCCCTAATCGGTTATCTTCCAGTCTGAACATCCTTCCTGTAGGTAAATGAAGAACCAGACTTTTCCAGTCTTTGTTGTTGTTGGCCCAACCTCATTTTATCAAATAAATGATAAAAGGCTCAAAAGGGACCCATGGAATTTATTGTACAAGATTCTCAAGAATTTATGTTACAAGTTGGTTAGAACATGTTACAAGGAACCCAGCTTGTTGATTGGAACCCCATACGATGCTGGTTACTGTTTCATGGCCATACAGATATTGCATCTTGTGAAAGTTCATGCACATGGCTGAAAAGTGGTCGTGGTGTTTGCTTCTACTCAATTTATCATTAGTAAATCAGTCCAATTCAAAGCTCATTCTCAACTAACCACGTGTCAGTATCACTGTGTTGATTTACAAAGGGTATTCATGCTCAAAAACTTAATGCAGTTGCCTTTAGTTTCAGGACGGGGACTTAAACTCAGGTCTTTTATTCTCTGTCCAGTGGATTTTCCATCACAGTCTGAATCCTCCCAAGGTCTCCTAGACTAGTGAAACCGGCCAAGCCTCCCTAGGCATATTTTTCTGACTGAAACACAGATATCTCAGTACAGCCGGGAGTCCATTAAATGTGTCTTAACTTGCAGGACCGAACGCAGGCAGTGAATCCGAGTAGCCCCTTTGTTTACTTGTGAAAACCAAGGCCATGTCTACTTCCTTTAAAGGGAAGAGAAGGGTTGGGACAGAAAGAGACGGGAGGGGAACGGGGAAGGAGCCATGAGCACAACAAAACACCCGCACTTTCCAGTTGTGAGTCACATGCAGCATTGTAAAATGACTTATAGCCCTGAAAACGTTGGCAGAACACTCAGCATAGATCATGCATTTCAAGCATATGATGTAAATGCCTTTTGGCTCTCGATTACAGGCAATTCCTGAGTTCACTTCCAAATAATTCATTGTATTTGCTTTCTGCACTAAGCCCTTTAGACTGATTGAAGGAAACCTTCCCAAAGCTTATCTTCCACTTGCTGTATGGCTTTGTTGTTTCTCCTGTGGCTGATGTGACCCTGTGTTCTTGCACAGAGTTTTACAGAACATTTGTGCGGACACACATGACCTCCATTTCCTGGACACTTCTCAGAGTAAACATGCTTGTACAATGCGCTCAAATTGGCTAGGGTGTGGTCCAGTCAATGCTTTAAGCTGATTTCGTGTTTGATGATGTGGTAAACCACAGGGTCAACCATGCACTCAGATTTGATCAATAAGCCAGCCAAAAGAGTAATCATATTAGGGGTGATTCAGCTGTTAAGACAGCTGTTTTCTTGATCATATGGAAAATCCAAAACTTCGTTCTATAGTTGGAATTATGTGTTTTTATTTGTGACAATATTTTTAGGAAGATAGTAATGGAATGGTGATATAAAACATACATATTCAAAGGATAGACACCAAGGGTATTTTCTTTTTTTAATACAAGGGTAAAGGTATCCTCTTCAGTAGTTATTAAGTTGAACAAAACATTTGTATTAATAAGGAAGTTAGATGTACTTAACTGACCTTTTTTTTCTATTATCTGATCAAGACTTCTGTGCTGCTGATCGGACGCTCACTATAACAAGTAATTCTAGCCAAATTGACTAGAGTAGCTCTTTGTAGAAAGAACAGTTGAATAAATTCAATAAGTCTTATGTTTGCTCCTCAGTTTACTCACCATAACTTCTATAATGATTCACTGAATTATTATTATTACTATTATAAAATTCTTAAAGGTCATTTTACTCTGTCTATAGGAGGTAAATCCACTGAATCTAATAATTTCAGCAGTTTTTATCCTTTTGGTCAAGGCTTCATAACCATTAAACTTCTTTTTGACCAGAACATTTGACTCATCATTTCCTAGCAGAAGTACTAAATCTACAGAAACTTAAGCTAAGTTGTTTTACCATATGAGAGTTAGCTAGTATTTGTGAATCTTCTAAACAACATTCTAATTTTATCCCTCTCTGAAGCATTCCAAACTTTATCATTTATATCACAAAAAAAATTAATTTTATTAAGTTAAAGTTTTTTTCATGATTTTTTTTGGGGGGAGTGGTGTGAAAATACCCCAGACATGGCTATCTTACTTTGTGTATCTTTAGGCAATAAGAGATCTGACCACTTTCTGTAGTAACACTAAAGACTTAGAGATTTATTAGCAGACTATTAGAAAAAAGCCATTTACGCTTATTTTATTCAGAGAATGGATTTTTTTTTTTTTTTACAGTAACATATTCCAAGTTTTTTTTGAAGTTAGTGGTTCATTCCTGGTAATAAGATTAGCGATGAGGTCTGCTTTTGTGATAACTGGCCTTCTTTCCTCCCCTTTCTCCCAAAATACGAAGAGTTTAGATTGAAATGCATCCCAAGAGACAGATGACAGTGGTCCCAAGGGAAAAGCCATTTGCACCTTCATCTGAGTCTTACTCCTTTAGCTGTTCAGTCATTTTGTGGCTTGAATGAAGAATGCATTACCTAGATTTGCAAAATACATGGAAAATAATTCTACTTCCCGTTCATTGTCCTCTTGGCTATTTTTCTCATTTAGAAGATGCATGGAACTATTTTGGGCCTTCCCAGTACACTTAACATTGCTTTAAAGCAGATTTAAGTCCCCCTACAAGACAATCTCCAACTCTCCATCCAACGAGCAGTGCACTATTAAAGATCTACCAGGTGTTTCAATATGCACACATTTGTCTCACGCTCCTTCTGGTTAGAAATAATAGAAAATGAAATTGAAGATTCATGGTTACAGTGTGATTTGATGAAACCACTGATCTAAGAGCAGCATGATGACTACTTGGCAAAGACACAAATGAGATCCAAACTATTTTCAAATATAACTGTACATGCCTTCTTTGTGAACCTCTTTGATGTGTACAGTCTGGTGGTTTAGAGACAACTCCAAATCCCCCAAACAATATTCGTCACAAAAAGAAAGGAAAACTTATCTGTGAATTGTCTGTCTATGGGTTATCTACTTTGTGGCACATTTGTGACAAGCTGTTAAAAACAGAAGACCAGCTCCTTATTGCCATCATGGATACTTTTGTGATGCCTGCCTATTTTTTCCTTAAATGGATGTGTTCACCAAGTGTCAACCCATCAAAAAATAGCTGAAAATCAGGTTAGGAAATAAAGTTCTCTTATCTCCCTCCAGCTTTGGTAGGGGACTCATTGCCCAAATTATAATATCTTTATTAATTTTTGAAATCTCATCACCAAATCTCAAATTTGGTACACAGTAGACACTCAGTAAATATTTGTGAAATGGAAATAAACTGACTTAAATATAAAGGATTTTCAAGTCATAGCACCTGCTGCTTTTGGTTAACTGGGGTCATAACACTCCTCAAAGCAATTCAGTCCTATTCTGTTTTTAGAATGATTGAAAACCACCTGGGTGCATAAATGTATTATCTTTTTTGGAGGGGGTCGGGGGTAAACAGACCTGAGTAAGAGTGAATGCCTGTATTTAAGGAGTCCAGACTTGAAGCCAGGGGCCAGGGGCTTTGTGAAATTGTACAAGGTGAGCCATGCCTTGAGAAGTTCAGAGAAAATCCATGTCCACAGCCTCTCACAGTGGGTGGAGCCGCCCCTCTCAAGAATCAAGAAACCCAAGGCTTAAGCCAAATTGCTATTAAGAGAAAGCAAATATAGGAGCTCAGTTTGTTTTTTGTTTGTAAGAGGGAAAAGAGCACAGATGGGCCATTCCTTAGATTTACAATGCAATACATTAGACCTTGAGAAGCTTGTAGACAAAATGGTTTGAAGAGGAATGAACTGCAGTTTAAATGTGCCTCATTTCAGTATGGGCTTTCCTGGCCCAAAGTTTAAGGAGTAGTGTCTGTTTTCCACTTAAATATATACATTTTGTGCAGCAGAGTCTTGGGCTATCAAAAGTTCTTTATGCTTCCTGATTAAACCCTATCACCCCAACTGGAAATGCACTACAATGTTTACAGCATCATTAAAGTCTTTCTCTCATCTCCTTTGCTGTCACTCTCCATCCCTACACCCTCTGCCAAGGCAGCAATAACTTGAAGTGACTTCCTCTTCATTTCTCTCTGTTCCCCCTTGGAAATTTTTTTTTTGGAAATTTGGGTCGAAGCACTATGAAAAGGGTGGGATTATTTTTCATAGGATTTCAGCAGGGAAATTAAAACTCCATTTAGTTGTGAAGAATGAGGAGGAAAGGGAGTTCTAAAAACCAGGATGTTGGCTGAACTTTTTGGAGCTGGGAGATCACTTTCTGTACTGTTCCTTTCTCATTTCTCTTAGTCTAGCTGCTACTCTGTCCCCTTTAAGGCCCATTCCTCCTCCTTCACGAGAACTTTCTAACCCTGAAGTCATTCTTTCTGGATCCAAATGCTGGATCTACCCCTTACTGGCTGTGTGACCTTGGGCAGGTTGCTTAACCTCTCTGTGCCTCAGTTTGCTTATCTGTAAAATAAGCAAATATAAGGGAGTAATCATAGTACCTATTTTCTAGGCTTGTATAAGATTTAAATGAGTGACTTTGAGTACTTACAAATGCCACATAGTAAGTCCTTCCAGTTTGCTCTTGTTAGTTTATTTATTGAACTTGAAGTAGAATCCTTTGAGAATAAGGACCTGGGTCTAAAAAAAGTTTGAAAACTCCTGCTCAAATTTTGCCCCATCCCTTGCATAATGTGTCAAATAAATATACTGGTTCTTTTCCCTCTCAGACTATTTGTTTTGTCTCCTCTTTCTCTATCCATAATCTGAATGAAGGCTTTGTCTCCTCTTTCTCTATCCATCATCTGAATGAAGGCTTTTCCCAAAGGTCTGCACCCAGATTTCATGCGTCCTCTTCCACTTTGGGATTTTATTTGTTTCCATGGCTACAAATATCATCACCATGCAGGCAACTTCCACATTTCTGCTTTTATCCAAATGTTTCTTTTAAAAATACTATAAGCAAAAATCCTTTTAATGCTCCCAATTAAAAGAATATAAAGCAGAATGGCAACTGTATACATTGTGAACAACACTGTGGTCTTCAAAATGACTTTGGAGATAGACGAGGCTCCTATGAAGAAGTTTCAGAAATAGATTTTGGAGGGCTTCCCTGGTGGCGCAGTGGTTTAGAGTCCGCCTGCCGATGCAGGGGACACGGGTTCGTGCCCCGGTCCGGGAGGATCCCACATGCCGCGGAGCGGCTGGGTCCGTGAGCCATGGCCGCTGAGCCTGCACGTCTGGAGCCTGTGCTCCGCAACGAGAGAGGCCACAACAGTGAGAGGCCCCCGTACCGCAAAAAAAAAAAAAAAAAATAGGTTTTGGTAATTGACTCTCTGTGAATGCCGACTGAGAAAATAACTTTTAAATGAACACTTACTATTCAAAATCCTGTATCTTTAAACCATGAAACACCTTCTTCTTTCCTCACATCCCCCTCCTGGTAGGCATGAATTACTCTACATTTTCCTTATGACAAAGTTGCCGGTGTCCACTAGCCCACATCACATTAGCCGGTCATAACTGTTAAGGATTTAATAGTACATTTTATGCAGGAGGTCAGCATTAAGGCATACAAAGAAAACGGGCAGAGACTCTACAATAAAGACAACAGAAAAAAATAATAAGACATGTCACAGATGGTTTGGCAGCCAAGAGGATAGTGACAATCTTTTCACCCTTTTAAGGCATGGCTTTTATTTGCTCCTTTGCATGCCTACCAGCTTCAAAGCTCGTGTTTCTCCTACTGTCTCCTTCCCATGGTTTTACATTCTTGATGGACACACTTAAGGATGTCAACTGGAATTTAGAAACAGAATAAATTCTTTGTGATATGACACTGTCTACTGCTAGTAAACATAAAAACTGCTAATCTGTATTGAGTTCATATTCTGAGCTAAGTGCTTTCACTTTATTTCATTTAGTCTTCTCAATAACTCTAGAGGGGTATTCTACTCTTATCTCCATTTTACAGGTAAGGAACTTGAATCTCAGAGAAGTTAAGAGCCTATGACATGTTACAGTGAACAAGAGGTGAAGCCAAGATTTCAATTCAAATCTCATCAAAAGCCATTGTTCTTCATGACTTCTCTGTGCTGTTGTCTTATTCATTGGGGCCACTATGACAAAATATCACAGAAACTGGGTGTCTCATAAACAGAAGGAATTTATCGCTCGCATTTCGGGAGGCTGGAAGTCAGATTAGGATATCAACATGATCGGACCCTGGTGAGAGCTCTCTTCTGTACTGCAGACTGTCAACTTCTCATTGCAGCCTCAATTTGCAATGGAAGGGGTGGAAGGAGTGAGGGAGCTCTCTGGGGTCTCCTTTATAAGGGCACAAATCCCATTCATGAAGTCTCCACCTTCATGACCTAAAGACCTAATCTCCCAAAGGCCCCACCTCCCAAAACCATCACCTTCGTGGTTAGGATTTCAACATATGAACTCTGGGGGTGGGGGAGGGGTGGGTACACAAATATTCAGATCACAGCAACTGTTCTTCCAAATTATATTAGTTAATGATTTTCATCAACACATCCATCAGCTTAAAAATCCATGCCAAACGTGGGCACAGGGAAGGAAGAGAAGCAAAATGCTGAATGATGCAAAATTTAGAAAATCAGCCCTTGATTTTCAAAAGTTGTCAAAAATTGACAAAATCCCACAAATTATTCAGCATGCCTAAATTGTTTAGTTTCAGTTGAGTTCATCTAAATAGTGTGCTCTGAATATCGATAGACATTCATGATCATTGACACACATATGGATACCCTCATAACCATATGCATTATGACTCCGTAACTGGAACCAGGTGGCCCCTGACCAACGTGCTGTCAGGTCAGGGACTTGGGCCGCTCACCACACCCCAACTGCATGCGGCAAGGCATTAGCTGCCGTGTCGCAGTTTTGTGTTTCGATATTGATTATTACAACTGTCCAACATGAGTCACGGCCATTGTACAGAACCCATTGCCATGTCCCTGAAGAATTGTGGCAAAAATCTCCTCTGAAAGAATGATGACTGATATAAATCTATAAAGGACCTTTCCTAAGAAGGAACTGAGACCCCATGTAATAAATATGTTCATATTTCATTCATGCCTATCTGAGGTTCCAGAACACAATCTGGCCATATCAGGGTCTCATACTAAGTATAAGATTTGAAGTGAAATGCTCTAGGAGAGCTCCATTCGTTCGGACCCCTACTCTCTCTGGACACAAAGTTTTCATCAGTTTAGGAGAAAGTATTATTTGAAATGCTTTTCCGCCCATGCACACGGGAGTTCCTTTTTAACTACAAAGCACTCTATTGGTAAATGGTATTCACCTTGCACAAAAGGTAGTCTCCTTAGACTAGATTCATTAAAATAAAAACTCATCCCTGGGTATTATTAAAAAAGAATATTTGTGTTAATCCTGGACACCATTTTCTTTTGAGTGCACTGGGGAATATTTAAGAGAAAATATTTAATTGGGCAAAACTTGTTGCTTTATCTACAGTCAAGTGTCAGGGTCATTAGAACAGGCACTTGAGAAAGATTGGAAAACACTGAGCATTGTGGTAGAAGAGGCCCAGGGATCAGGCCACTTGAAGTGTCATTTCCGTTAATGTTGCTGCACCTCACTACATCCATTTGTCCAATCTTACCATTAACTTGGAATCAACTACGAGGATTCTTTAGAGGACTGTGTATCACACACTAGTCCTTTAAAGTTAATTATAATCACCACGTAATATCAAAAGGTTATTAGACAAAATGTTCGCTTGGCTCTTAGTGTTGATTTTGTCTCTGTCACATTTATGCCTGCCTGGAAAGGATCTGGAAGCGTACTTTATCATTATTACTCAATAAACCCAAAGTTCTGGGTACTCTTGCCATAGTATGCTAAAGTGTGATGTTTGAGTTCACTTTCTAGGAGCTTTTGGTATTGAAGACAAAAAGAAATTCTATTCTCACGGCTTATTTAAACATATTCCCGTTGTTCAGAATGGAATTGCCAAAGATACCATCATTCAGAGTTCAGTGTGAATGATTACAGTTCACTGAATTTCTGCATGCAAATTCTCTGTCATTGGGCCCCTCATTCCCTTAGATGAAATCATCTATCTCCAACATTTAAGATACTGGAGACATGTATCTTTCTATACTTAATTAACACATTCAAGACACTCAGATATGATTTGAGCGAGATTAAGCTTTATACTCTCCTGATCTGAATAGAAGACGTTCTGGGGTAACAAAACAGGTGACTGCAACACTGGAAGGGTTGGGGCACAGCTTTGGTGTTTAGTAATAACTGATGTTTGAAAAGAGTTGGTCTCTTGCATGAACGTCAAGGAACCACTGTGTTTCAGTGGGCTGAGGAGGAAGAAATACTAGTGGAAGGGATTTGAGAGAAGTTAGGAAGCACAGGAAGAGGAAATCTATACTCACAAGAGAGGCTGAAACCCTCATCCCCGAATCCTTTGCCATTACCACACCTTTTAATGTTGTACTTCAACCAGAAGAGAGAAAAGATGGGAAATGCACAAGAGGAAGAAGTCACACAACTTCTTCTACGACTACGGCTTTCCTCTCCTCTGAGAACTGGGTAAACGATAAGCTGACAAATGTACATACGTGGAGAGGCTGACCAGGAGCCCACACCACAGAACTTCAAGCTCTTTCAAACAGGAAGCGGTGATGCGGCTGGAGAGGACATAAGCTCCATCCTCTCTGCTCCTATTTGTTTTGTAACACAGAACTGTCTGATATTCTGGGACACCCACGCTTTTTGCAGTAGCAACTGGGGCTCCTCATGCACAGATTGCTGTCCACCCACGACAGCAAAGCAGGCCCAAGACCCAGGCATGCTGTGTTCCCTGAAAGGACACCAAGCCATGTGTGCAAATCTGAGACAAAGGCAGAGTGGGCGGATGGCCCTGGAACAATAATCTACCCCCACCAAAAAAAAGTGAAAATTAAGTTTCTTAAATGCCTCTTTCAAAGCAAACATTATAATGAATATGTGAATTTGGCATTGCTAGTTTTTTTTGTTTGTTTTCTTTTTTTATAGGTAGAAGTTATGATCCTTTCTCAAGTTCCAAAACTCCTTGCTTTATCACCAAGCTCAGTCCTTTTAGCCTCAGCATCCAGGACACCAGAATGAAGCAGGAATGATGGTTTCCAGGAACTACTTTCAACATGCCATTATCAAATCTCTCAGTCATTCCCGCTAACACCTTGGTGAAACTGTGCATTCCTTGCCCGTCCTTGCCCTGACGCATTCCTTCAACAACTCTTCCAAAAGAGTCAGGTTGTTAGCTTTGGGTCCTCAGATCTTCGCTTTTCCATGGATAACCTTTGAGAGGCTTGAACAAGTCCTCAAATCCTATGAATAACTGTGTGTGAATGTGAATTTTTATGGTAAGATGTCCATGGTTTTCGTCAGTTTAAGAGCTAATGACCTAGTAGGTCAATATTTCCAGATCCTTTGCCGTGTACACTAGCATGCTTAGAAACTGGTTTCTCTCTGTTCTAAGTCCAATGGAAGAAGTACATGCTGTCTGGGGACAGCCCTCCAGATATCAAAGTAGCACAACCAGCTCACCCTCTGAAATCTCTTCCGCCTTGGAAGACTTTATAGCCTCCTTCAGGGGAAGAGATAGAGTTTTTCTAGTTGTACCAGAGTTCTAAGGATAAAGGGCTGAGAGAATTCCTAAGAGAATTGAGTTGGCCCAATACTCTTCCAGTAAAAATTCTATGGTTCTTAAACGAAGCTGCACCTTTCTTTTCTTCCCACCTAGTGACACTTGATGTTCATCATTTGATTGGGAATTTGCAGTGCCCTTGTTTGGATCAGTCTTGAACTGCTCTTTCCTCTTAGAGGAGGAAAATTCTCTCCCTTTCTCCCCAGATTCCTGCTTCCCTTCCCTTGTTTTCCTTTTATTTTTAATTAAAAAAATTTTTTTTGCTGCATTGGGTCTTCATTGCTGCGCGCAGGCTACCCTCGTTGCAGTGGCTTCTCTTTTTGTGAAGCATGGGCTCTAGGCGCGCGGGCTTCAGCAGTTGGGGCACGTGGGCTCAGTAGCTGTGGCTCGCAGGCTCTAGAGCGCAGGCTCAGTAGTTGTAGCTCACAGACTTAGTTGCTCTGCGGCATGTGGGATCTTCCTGGACCAGGTATCGAACCTGCGTCCCCTGCATTGGCAGGCAGATTGTTAACCACTGTGCCACCAGGGAAGTTCCCCTTCCCTTGTTTTGGTCTTCTCTGCTTCTGGGCATTTTCCCTAGCTTAGCCCCTCCCTCCCAATGGAGACTCCTGATGGGATGACAAAGTAAGCACTGCATTACCTTTCAGGGAAGCTGCAGTCATAACAGTGAACAACAGTGAACAAGACAAGGAATTCCAGCCACTTACATTTGCTTGTTTGGGCTTGGATTCTATGCAGGAATAAGGCTCTTTTCACGTCTAAAAATAAGACCCTTTGCCTGCAAACATAATTAGAGTATACAGGTAGTTTCTTTTCACATTATGAAATCTCAAGGCTGGCTATAAATAGGCTTGAAACTAAACTCACCATATCTGCCCAATGGGTGCCCATCAGCCTAACTCCCACAGGCGTCTCAAATTCGCCTCACATACAATTCATTAATTTTCCTTCTAAATGAGCTTTTCCTCCTATATTAGCTGTACCAGTTAGAAGCAGTCTACTGCTAATATTAACAGTCATAGCTAATATTGTATTCAGTGGTGAAAAGCTGAAAGCTTTTCCTCTAAGATCAGGAACAAGAGGAGGATGCCTACTCTTGACACTCTCATTCAACATAGTATTGGAAGTCCTAGCCAGAGCAATCAGACAAGAAAAAGAAATAAAAGGCATCCAAATCAGAAAGGAGTAAGTAAAACTGTCACTATATTCAGATGACATGATATTATTTATAGAAAACCCTAAAGACTGTTAGAACTAATAAATGAATTAAGTTAAGTTGCAGGATACAAAATCAATATCCAAAAATCTGTTGCATTTCTATACTAATAGTGAACTATCAGAATCCCATTTCCAATTGCATTAAAAATAATAAAATATCTAGGAAAAAATTAACCAAGGAGGTGAAATGCCTATACACTGAAAACTATAAGACATTGATGAAAGTAACTGTAGAAGACACAAATAAATGGAAAGATATTCTCTGCCCATGGATTCCAAGAATCAATATTGTTCAAATGTCCACACTATCCAAAGCAACATACAGATTCAATGCAGTCCTATCAAGATACCAATGGCATTTTTCACAGAAATTGAACAAAGAATCTTAAGAATCATGAAAGACCCTGAATTGCCAAAGCAATCTTGAGAAAGAACAAAGCTAGAGGCATGGTTCTCCCTGATTTCAAGCTATATTACAAAGCTACAGTAATCAAAACAGTCTGGTACTACAATAAAAACTGACATTTAGATCAATGGAACAGAATAGAGAATCCAGAAATAAGCCCAAGTATATATGGTCAATTAATTTATAATAAAGGAGGCAAGGCTAAACAATGGGAGAAAAGACAGTATTTTCAATAAATGGTGCTGGGAAAACTGGACAGCCACATGCAAAATAGTGAAGCTGGACCACTATCTCACACCATACACAAAAACTAACTCAAAATGGATTAAATACTTCAACATAAGGCCTGAAACTGTAAAACTCCTAGAAGAAAACATAGGCAGTAAATTCCTTGACATTGGTCTCAGTGATGATTTTTGGATTTGACACCAAAAGCAAAGGCAACAAAAGCAAAAATTAACAAGTGGGATTATGTCAAACAAAAAAGCTCTGCACAGTGAAGGAAAACATCAACAAAAATGAAAAAGCAACCTACAGAGTGGGAGAAAATATTTGTAACTCATATATCTGATAAGGAGTCAATATCCAAAATATATAAAGAACTCATTTAACTCAACATCAGGAAACAAAAACAAACAATGAAATTAAAAAATAGGCAGAGGATCTGAATAGACATTTTTTCAAAGAAGACATACAGATGGCCAACAGGCATATGAAAAGATACTCAACATCTCTAATCATCAGGGAAATGCAAATCAAAACCACAATGAAATTCCACCTCACACCTGTCAGAATGGCTATTATCAAAAAAACAAGAAATAGCAATATTGGTGAGGATATGGAGAAAAGGGAACCCTTGTGCACTGTTGGTGGAAATATAAATTGATGCAGCCACTATGGAAAACAGTATGGAGTTTCCTCAAAAAGTTAAAAATGGAACTACCAAGTACCAAGCAGATCCAGCAATTCCACTTCTGGGTATTTATCCAAAAAAGGATGAAAATATTAACTTAGAAATATTTATGCACCCCTATGATCATTGCAGCATTATTTATCGCAAAAATCAAGATACGGAAACAACCTCATTGTTCACTGAAGGATGAATGAATAAAGAAAATGTGGTATATCTACACAATGGAATATTATTCAGCCATAAAAAAGAAAGAAATCTTGCCATTTGTGACAACATGGATGGAACATGAGGGCATTATGCTAAGTGAAGTAAGTCAGACAGAGAAAGACAAATATCGTGTGCTCTCACTTATGTGTGGAACCTAAAAAAATTAATAAATAATAAACTGAGCTCATCGATAACAGAGAATTTTCCAGAGGTAGGGCAGTGGGGGATGGGCAAAATGGGTGAAGAGATTCAAAAGGTACTAACCTTCAGATATAAGATAAGTAAGTCATGAGGATGAAATGTATGGCATGGTGACTATAGTTAATAATACTGTATAGTATACTTGAAAGTTTCTAAGAGAAGAGGTCTTAAAAGCTCTCATCACAGGAAAAAACTGTAACTATATTTGGTGACATATGTTAACTAGACTTACTGCGGTGATCATTTCACAATATTTACAAATATCAAATCATTATGTAGTACTCTTGAAACAAAATAATCTCACAAATATAATCTCATATGTCAATTATACCTCAATAAATATAATTAATATAAATTTTATAAGCATATATATATATATATATTTTTTTTTTCTCTGTTGCAAAGCCTTAAATGGTCTTCTAATTCTTTAGCATGTCACATCTCAAGACCCATTATCATCCTCCTTTTTGTGGGAGATTGTTAACATATCAGCCTGCAATATATCACACCTCTCATGCCCTTGATGGTCCTCTCCCACATTGACTGTGGGCTTGGCCAGTTGGATTTTAGCAAGTGCATTCCAAGTGAAGGCTTGAAAAATGCTTGCACACTGGGGCTTGCACTCTTGTGGCCCTCTGGGAACACCTTGGCATTACATGAAGAATACAAAGTGAACTCCCTTCAGGAAGAGAGGCAACATCCCAAGCAGCCTAGTGGACATCTCAGATGTGAGAGTCAGGTCATCCTAGACCATCCATCCCTAGCTGAGCTGACCCAGATCCAAAGAACTGCCCAGGTGATCCACAGAGTCATGAGTAAATATAATGGTGGTTATTTTAAGCCATCAAGTTTGCTGGCCTGGGATTGTTGCCTCTCTGCCTTCACTTGTGCTCAGCCTTCTGCTGGGAATGTGCTTCTTCTCAGCCTGGTTAACTTTGACTCACTCTTTCCTACTTAGTTTGGATTTTATCTTCTTATTCTTTCCTTGACAATTCTATCCTAATTTCCTACGGCCCTTCAGGCTAGGTTAGGTAGGCACCTCTTCTAAACTTTCTCAAAAATCCCTATCACCACGCTTCCAAATGCTTTTACGATGGCCTGCTTATGAGTCTACTTCCCTGCTAGCTGTTGGGATTTATGAAGACACAGTCTGTGTTTTATTCTTTCTTTTTTCCTGCCAATATCTAGCAGAGGGGCTGACACTTAGTAGTAGCCAATAAAACTTGTGGAGCCAATGAAGGAATGAAGGAGGGTGGGAAATCCAGAAGGCAGTCTTAAGCTAGCTGGGGAAAGGCCCCCAAATCAGTAGATATTGGTTTGTGCTGACACTGTTTAATTCAACTTTTATATATCTTTGTCTTACCTCAATAAGATAGGAACTTAGCAGAAAAACAAAAACAAAACAAAACAAAGAGATAAACTTTAGACAAAGAACATGTGAGTAGCCAGTAGAGCAGAGACTTCAGAAACTCTAATCATTTGGTTTGGGTGATGGTACAGAAGGGTGGAAAGGAGCTAAATTAAACCCACCGAAAGTAGGTCTGAGGTAGATTATTTAACCTGTTCAAGGGTTCAAAATAGAAATCTGAATCCAGTTTCTAACAGGTTTCCTATCACTGGGTAGAAAAGAGAAAAGAGCTTTTTTCTTTCCTTTCTCCATGCCAAACCTCCTAGTGCCATGCTAAAACTCACCCCAGACGAGTTGATAAACTGACAGATAGTATCAAATGTCAGGCAGGGTTTGTTTCCATCCCCAGGCTCTTGGGAACAGCACACGAACAGATTGTTCCTGCCAGAGTATCTCATTATTTTAAGCAAATTGAATTTCTCATCGACTATGTTGAAAGGTTGTAGGCTAGTTATAATTACCGGTTTTACTTAATTTCCTTTTATAAATAGGTCGGTAGTCTATACTTCAAAGTAGTCTGTTGATTACTGACTTTCTTTTTTTTCTCTTGGCCTCAGGGACTGTTTAGAGCAGAAACTGCTGACGGAGTGAATTTAATGAAACAAATACATGTCCAATTACGAGAGAGAGAGAGAGAGAGAGAGAGAGAGAGAGAGAGAGAGAGAGAGAGAGAGAGAGAGAGTGTGTGTGTGTGTGTGTGTGTGTGTGTGTGTGTGCGCGCGCGCGCAAGCGTGAGGACACACACCGGACCACAGGTAGCAAACACACAATAAGTCAGAATCCTATGTCTGACAGTGAGTGCAGAAGAGACTTTTGTTGTGATGCTGGGTTAGGCATGTTGGAGCTGCTGGCGAAAGCAGCCACTCCTGGCCGTGGGAGTCCAGAGGCTGGGAAATTTTCCCTCTGAACAGAGGGATTTCTACTCATGGAAACCCTCTGTCCTAATGAAAGGCAGCTTCCTGAGAAAGTGCAAATATGTTATCTGGGAAAGGCAAGAGATCAAACTGCCAATTCCATAGCAATATTTCATAAAATATGCATTTTTTGCTTTTCTGGTTATCATAGTAATGACTTTTTTTTTTTTTTTTTTGGTCAGAACATTTAGAAAATGAAGAATGCAAGGGAGAAGAATCATGAAAATTCTCTATAATTCCACCACCCAGAAATAACCACTAAACATTTCATATATTTAAAAAAATCTCCATATATGTGTATTTATGTATATATATATACTCATATGCACCTCTATCTTGTTTCTTTATTCCTGTTAATATAGCGAAAGCATATCCCCATGTTATGCACCTTTAAAGTAATGAATATAACTTTTAATGATTAGCTATTATTCCATAGCGTGGGTAGATTGTGGTATCTTTAGAACCATCCCGTTATTATTATTTCATGTCTCATTTCATTTATTTATCATTTCTGATATTATAAATAACACAATATTGAACACTCCCATAATTAATCATTTCTGCAGTTTTCACTAGTCCCTTTGGGTAAATTCAAAGAAATAAAATGTATGGGTCAAGAGGTTTGAACTCTTGTAGGTCTTAATACAGATGATGAAACTGATTTTTTAGAAACGCACCAGTTTATACCCACTTAAAGGTATATGAGACTACTTGTTTTACCGTATACCTGTGAACAGTAGGAATTAAAATATTCTAAGATATCATCCCTGTGATAAATGAAAAGGTTTATCTACCTCATTGTTTTAATTTGCATTTCTTTTGCTCCTAGTAGGGCTAAACAATTTTATTTGTCTATGATAACAATTTAACTTATGCATTTTGCCCTAGAAGGGAGTGGGGTATGAAAGAATGAGTTGCAGATGAGTGTTTCGACAGAAAAAGGCAAGAAAAAACAGAAATGTGCAGAGCTTAGATATAGCTGCATTAAAGAACTACCTGAGGAATTTATGAAGATTTTGAATTAACTGATTATGGAGAGGCCATGCCTTGGTGTTTTCTAAAAGCTGTGAGCACACAGTGGAATTAGGGGTGGGCTGGATCTTTGCAAGAAGAGTCTAGGCTGCTACACTGGGATTCCACGAAAGGGTGAAAGTGGAGCAGGATGAAGGCATTAGGGTCCTGCAGGGCTGGTGGTGGTAACAGTGCAAGGAAGTTATCAAGACAGAATCAGAGATGAGATAGCTCAGCACAACTCTGCCTTGCATTATACCACTCATCAGCTCCATTTGGGGCTGATAATTATGCCTTTTATTACATAGCTTACTCTCCAACTAGGGTTCATAATCCAGCTTGTAAATTGTTCTGCTTCCTGGTTTTTCTTGCTCCTGGGTGGGTTTTAGGCACTGCCTCGCTCCTAAGCCCCTCTGTGAAATGTTAACAAATAATGGCTAAAAGGGAGGGTTGGCGATAATCTGTGGATTCCAAATAGCCAATCTTTTCTTGACCCTTGTTGCCACACACACACAAAAAAGCAAATTAACCTTCAGAAGCTTTTTCTCCCTGTTCCTTCACCCCAGATAGTTTCTAGAAGGGTGTGTGTGTGTGTGTGTGTGTGTGTGTGTGTGTGTGTGTATGTTTGCATGTCTCCCTTGTGTGTCACACTTTGGGTCCAAGAGCATTTTTATAGCCCTGGAGGTAACCAAACACCCGGTACAGTGGCCTCACACAAGCTCATCTCCATGGGGGTGTGGAAGGGTTCCTGAACTGCCCACGAAGGCTTGCACTCAGCTGCCTATAATTTCCTGCCACACTGAAAAGCCGCCTAGCCAGAGGCGGGGCATCTCGAACCCACTACTCTTAGGGTCTTAAGGACATTTTCCCTAGTGTCTGAGGGAGGTCTAAGACTTCAGCCAATGTTATAGAAGCAGTAAGATGTGGAGAAAACACTATAAAACTCTGAGTCAGGAAACCTGGATTGCAGTCCTGCTGCTCTCTGCCATCGGAGGCTAAGTGACTTGATAACTCACCTAATTTCTCTGGGTCTTAACTTTCCTTATGTGAACAGTGAGAACAGTGACTCATGTCCTCTGGTGTGGTGGAAAGGACACTTTCCCTTCCCCAGCTGGGCCAGGCCCTGGAGTCCTCACTAAGCATTCATGAGCCTTAGTTTCATGTCCCATCAAGTGGGGGTGAAAGGCACCAGGCACAGCTACCTAACACGAGTGGTGGAACGGTGTAGTGATCTAGTAAGTTACTGTGGATGAAAGCACTAGGGGCAGTGTACATTGATGAACTTGAAAGCATCAGGGAGAGTTTAAACTGGCATTTCAAGGTAAGGAGGAGCGCATCCACACCAGAATGGGGTGGGCGGTCTGTTTCGGAATCATGTGATAAAGCCTGGAGTACCCTAAGAACAGCCAGAGGGTTCCTGGTTCCATTAATGGTTTACAGGTGATACTGCTCTGCCTTTACAATCCATGACTTCTTTTGATTAAAATGTGTCTGATGTACTTCTTTAATGCTGTTTGAAATGTCAAAATTAATTATCAAGACCAAACTTAAGTCATCTACAACCCCTCAAAGAGCTTCCCCTTGCTTGTCCCCCTCACCCCACCACTGTACTGGCCCTCACTGCTCTGGGGGAAATCCTAAGATGACAGGCCCCGGTTCCCCCAGATGCTTTTGGGTATCCCAGGACGGAGCAGTGGTGCCTCTGGACCAACCTCGCAATCACAGAACTGCAGAGCTGCGAGGTTCCTCTGAGGTTTGGGGGAGTGAATGACGGGGCTGGAGTCCCTATGCCTGCCACAGCAGTCAGGTACAATACAAGATCAGACCAAGGTCATTTGTCTCATTGACGGGCTTTTTTCTTTTAGTGAAAAGCTTTCAAGGTTGAAGCAAATTTCCTCCAGTGGCTCCAAGTTCCAGTAGCAATACTCAGAGGACCCAGGGTGAAGGGGTGGGTTTCAAGCCTCCCCTGAGATTTGGGGGGATGAATGGGTCACAGGGCCACAAGCCCATGAAGAGACTGCCAGCTGCAAAACATGTACAATTGCAGACCTGCTGGTTCAGCTGGTGGAAATACTGTGTGCCTCTTTAACATGTAATCTGTTAGAAGGGGGTCACAGCTTTCTCTTCAACAGTTAAAATTTTATGTTGGGTCAAAACAAAAAATGAAATCTGTATCTTTCTTGCCAGTTCCTCCTCCTCAGGGTGAGTGGGGGCCAGTTAACGTGAGCTTGGGCTGCAATGTCTTGTAAACTTTCTCCGGGCTGAGAATGTCTCTTCCTAATATGCCCTGGGATCTTCCCCACAAAGCACAGAGAGGCAGAAGCTACTTTTCCTTATCAACCGAGCCCTCATTTCTCCTCTTGAATTTAGCTAAGGCAGGCTCTTCAGCAGGAAAATAATGAAGGGGAAAACCACTACCACCAACAAAAAGAACAAGAAAAGAATTGAGCTCGAAATCTCAGGATGCAACAGTGGGACTCAAATGATACATGGGTATTTCGAGCTCCTAGAAACTTAACCTGAAACAAGACAAGGAAATAAATCCCTAGCATTTGCTTTCTTTGTTTGTTTTTATTTTATCTTGAAATTTTAAGAAGAGGATCACAAGTAACAGGAGTCAAAATAATTTGGAAGGTTTTTGAACCCTTGGGTTGAGTAACAGGAACTCCCCCCCTACCGTCTACAGGCACTTGTTAGGCAAGGGTTCCATGGGCCCTGCCTACTTGCATTAAGAGTGGTCTGGAGCTCAGACACTTTTGGGATCAGGGAGGGACACGTATGAATGAAATGGGTAAAGCTGGTTGGTTACAAAAGAATAGAGTGGGGAGATTAAAGCAACTGGTGTGTGCATGTCCTACCTACAGCTGTCACCGTGAATTTTTACTAAATCCCACGCAGGCCACATAAAATGTGCATTTTGCCCACAGTGGGGTCTGTGGCCTTCTCATTCTACTCGCTGGTGCTGATGTGAACTCCCTTTCCTTCCTCTTTCCCTCCCCGACTCCGTTCCAACAGTAGCTTTTCGGTAAAGTGTTTAAGAGCACGGATGCTCGAACACCAATTATTGACCGTGTCACTCTGGGTCAGGTATTTCACCTCTTTGTGCCCTAGGCTGATTCATCTATAAAAGGGCAAATGTGAATAAATGAGTTTTTCAAGGGCTTACATCAGTGCCAGGGACACACAAAGCATTATGTGTGTGTTTTCTTTTATTCTTCACTCATTATCCATTTGTAACTATTTAGCACCTCTCATCTTCCAGGTATGGCACTGGCTTAATTGGAAACTCTGTCGATAGACCAGATATGAATCCTTTGCTCCAGGGAAGTAGGGGAATAAAGAACTAATATTTTTTCTCTTTTAAGTTATGAGCTTTTCAAACATCATTGATTTAGTCTTCGGACTCCTTTAGGAGATAAGTTTTATTATCCCTGTTTTTTAATGAATGTGGAGACAGAGGTGGAGGCCATCTCAGGGTGACATGGCTGTGAATCCAGGTCTCTGAAGTTGTGGCAGGTGTCAGACTTCTTACAGGGTCTAAGGGCAGAGCAGGGGTTGATTATGCATCAACCATTCATCCTGGCACTCTTTCTTAGCTGGCCCTGGACTAGACCTTGCTGTCCTTCACAACAGAGGGATCCAGGCTCCACCACCAATTAATTATGGCTGGCATGAGAGAGGGAAATTATTTCCTATCCTGGGAATATTCCAGGCTGCCTCAGGAGAAAATTCTGACCGGTCTTATAGCCATTTTCATTGCACAGTGAAGAATTAGGCTTGAGTGAATAGGAAAGATCACAGCCCACCTCTGGTTCTGCTCACATTTTTGTATTTTGTTTGCATGATCCAGACAAGCAACCCCTTTCTTCCAGAGATCTCCTTCCTGTCCCCTGCATGAATCCATGGGAACATTTCAATCACAGACATTGAGAAAATGAAGGAATAGGAAAGACCACTGAATTCACCAGCTGCCATAGAAAATTCACTTGGTTCCTTTGGGTATATGAGAATCACTAGAGGAGCTTGTTTAAAAAAAAAATAGATGCATGGGCCCTAGTCCTTGGAAATTCTGACTTAATATTGCTGGAGAGAGGCCCAGGAATCTTCATTTTAACAGACTCTAAAATATAGACAGATGAAGAATCCACTGATCCAGCTGAACTCTTAATTTAAAAGGAATTACGAGACTTGCCCAAGTTTACACAGCTAGTTAATATCAATTAGACTAGGACTTACAACTGCTGACTTCCAATGGAATAGTTTCCCTGCAACACTGCATAGCTCCTAGAAGAGGGCATTGTCCAAGTCTTCCAGACCAAAGTTTCCCTAATTTGCGACTGACATTAAATGGTAGTGATTTAACTCTTAGATTTAAGGACTAGAGCATTGCTTCAAATCAATACATGCAGACGAGCACGCAAACATAAACATGTTGGTTTCACCTGGGCAACATGCTTATGTAGATTTCTGTTGGCCTGAACTGGGGCCATCTCCAAGGGGGTGAAGCATGGCTTTCTTGTCATCCCCGGGTATTTTAGAGAAAGAAAGAAAAAAAAAGTTTTTAAAGTAGGTGGTAACTAGATTTTAAGAATAGAAACCTATTTTCCCTGTTGCAAGGCTATGGTCCCAAGGGGGAAGATGGAATAAGTGTAAAGCATGTCTATTTCAGGAAAAGATTAAACAAAGACTGACCTGACTCAGAGCTGTTAGAGTGAAAACACTTGCAGTGGAGACGCTTAAAAGCATGCCTTACTTTTATTAGCATCCACTTCTTTTATGGAAGGCTAACTGTAAAATTTATGGAGCGAATTATCTCTCTAGATTAATATTTATGAACATACAATAGCAGATGTGAGTTCTAAGTGTTGTATTAAGCATTGGCTTTTCTCCCCTTGCACATACAAGCAAACAACAGACAGCTCAAGATGATGTTAATATTCTCTCCACAACATATGTAAACAGTCTTGCGAAATTTTTCATTCCAATTGCGGCAAATTGGTATTTACCCAGTAACCAAAAACTATTTTTAACAGTTAATACTTCTGAAATGTATGGGGACCTTTCTGCTATATGACTAAGAGCTTGGAAAATCAATTGCAAAAACGCTCTCCTAATCAAACACTGAGGAACAAGACATCTCTTTATTGATGCATTTTAACCACATTTTATTCTTATAAGAGAAAGGAAAAATAATCAAATGCACCTTGTTCTTCCTGCATTTCGAATATCGAACTAATGGTTCCTTCATTTCCCAAAACAGGAGAACATGTTTAAGTGCTGCAAAAAACACTGCACTTCCAACTAAATCCAAGTGGGCTTACTCCAACTCCTGACTTTTGTGTATAAATCTTAGCTAGTTCTACTATACATATAAAACACAAGTTTACGTGACTCCGGGTAAAGAAAGATGTACAGGGGACCAGACAGGGAGACAACAGAAGCCAAGTTTGATGATAAATGAATGGCTTTGAGCCAGTCCTGAGGCTCTGTGTTTTAGTTTTCTTGTCTATAGATGGAGGGGTGTTTTACTATATCAGGAATTCCCAAACAGGGATTTGTGGTTTGGAAAGGGGACAATGGATGAGCTTTAGGGATTACTAACTCTCTTGCCCTGAAAACTCATATAAATTTATCTATGAATTAATATGTGTATATTACTGACTCTGGATATCCATTGGTTTCAGCAATTCTCAAAGGGTTCCCGAACCTCAGAAAGGTTATGAGCTATTGTACTAGAGGACCTTTTAGGTCGCTTCCTGTTATAATTCTCTTTAACTTTTGCTGCATCCTGGCTCTGATCTCACGTTTTTGCTTCAATTGCCCACCGTTACTCCTTTGCAACTCAAACTTACTTTTCTCTAAGCTTCCTTCTTCTAAGGCTTCAGAACTGTGCTGTTCCACAGGACAGCCTCCAGCCATGCATGGCTGTTTAAATTGATTAAAATTAACTAAACTTAAAATTTCAGTTCCTTAGTCACACCAGCCACATTTGAAATACTCCACAGGCTCATGTGGCTTGTGGTTACTGTGCTGGACAGCACAGATAACAGAACATTGCCATCACTGCAGAAAGTTCTATTGGAGAGCATTGCTTTCCAAAAGAAAGAGTAGTTTCTAAGCTCTCATCCCCCAAATCTAAAATTTTAATATGCTCCCCATATAATGTAATGTGTATGCAGAGTGTCTACACATTACACTTGGAGAAACAGCACTAAGAGGACCTACAGACATCCTGACCCCTTGTTTTCCACTTTTTTTAAAGGGTAATGCCTGTGTTACTTTTTTTTTAAAAATAAATTTATTTATTTTTGGCTGCTTTTGGTTCTTCGTTGCTGCTTGTGGGCTTTCTCTAGTTGTGGCGAGTGGGGGCTACTCTTCGTTGTGGTGCGCAGGCTTCTCATTGAGGTGGCTTCTTTTGCTGTGGAGCACTGGCTCTAGACACACAGGCTTCAGTAGTTGTGGCATGTGGTCTCAGTAGTTGTGGCTCACGGGCTTAGTTGCTCTGCGGCAGGTGCAATCTTCCCAGACCAGGGCTCGAACCCGTGTCCCCTGCATTGGCAGAAGGATTCTTAACCACTGCACCACCAGGGAAGCCCCTGTATTACTTTTTTAAAAATTTATTTTATTGACGTATACTTGATTTACAATGTGCTAATTTCTGCTGTACAGCAAAGAGACTCAGTTATATATACATATATTCTTTTTCATATTCTTTTCTATTATGGTTTATTACAGTATGCTGAATATAGTTCCCTGTGCTATACAGTAGGACCTTGTTGTTTATCCATTCTATATACAATAGTTTGCATCCACTAATCCCAAACTCACAATCCAACCCCTCTCCTCTGCCCCTGGCAACCACAAGTCTATTGTCTATGTCTGTGAGTCTGTTTCTGTTTCATAGGTAAGTTCACTTGTGTCATATTTTAGATTCCACATATAAGCGATATCCTATGGTATTTGTTGTAATGCCCGTGTTGTTACTGCCCTGTTGCTCAGTCTCCATCACCAACATCCCAGTTCACTGTCCAAGGTGAGTAGATAAGGTTAGACTCCTACAGCTTGGACTTGGAAGGAATCTTTAAGGTTATCTAGTCCAAACACTCATTTGCTGCTTGTATCTTCTCCAGGCCTCTTTCCAACAAATGCTCACAAAATATACACTTGAACAGGAACCGTTACAGGGGAACAATTCTCCAGGTAGCACATCTGAGCTGATGAAAGCCCTAATTATTAACTAGTCTTCCCTTATATTGAAGCATCAGAAGCCTCCTTCATCTGTCCCAGCTTGCTCTGGTCAGAGTGCAATCCTGACTCTGAGTGTGTGAAAGTGATGTTGGCCTCAGCCCCTCTGATCCAGGTGTTAGGCTCTAGGAATATTTATTTTATGGATGGAAAGGGCTTTTGGAAAAGAGAAATTTGGGGTGAGCTGCCTTGGGTGTGATGGAAAGGAATCGGGTCTCCAGTTTTACCCCAGTAACCAGGTCTTGGGCTTTACTGGGAGAGGAGATGGTCTCCTCACCGAAAATAACACAGAACCAACATCAGTTAAGCCTAAAGGACACATAGATGTTTGCATTTCCATGGTTTTGAAGCTTTGGGGCACGGAGAGACCACAAGCTTCGCAGAGAAATAGGGTTTCCACCAGCAGCATTGGTAGACGTGAAGTCCTTCCCTCATGGGGCTTGTGGGCAATGGAGGTAACAGCAGAAACAAAAAGGAGGGGAGTACTAAGAAAGTACTCTGAGGACACACAGACATAAACAGGGTGGAACCAAACCCTGAAGTTATCCAAGTAGGGAGGGGCAGTGAAATAAAATCCAGGCATTGATGGGACCTCCTTTATACCCTCAGGTTGCTGCTTTTAGAGACACTGAGGTTTTATATATTTCTATAGGAGCATGATCCTCTTTCACACAATTGCACTGCAAGACCTTCCAATATTTGAGGACAGCTTTCACTATCCCCCTATATCTCTTCTTCTTTAAAGTCTATATTATTCTTCAGTCTGTCTTTATGTTACAAGGTCTTGGATTTTTTCATTATCCTCTGAGCACATAGCTTGTCTAACTCCTCTTAAACTGAAGAGTCCAGGAGGGAACCTTTTATTCCAGATGTGATTTGATCACCCTTAAACAGAAACCATCACTTTTCTTTCCAAATCCTATACTTCTATGTTGAAGGCAAAGACTGGCTGAATACAGCTCAGGATCAGGTGGTCCCCGTTCTTTCATTTACTTTACATTGTTTTCTGTTTTTAATGATTTTTAGGAAATACCATGATATAAATCGTTCTACTCCATCTCCTAGGTCAGCTAGTATAGATCAGAGAGGATGAGGAGTACTCAACAAAATGCTTACTGATTACGGGCTTCCCTGGTGGCGCAGTGGTTGAGAGTCCGCCTGCCGATGCAGGGGACACAGGTTCGTGCCCCGGTCCGGGAAGATCCCACATGCAGCGGAGCAGCTGGGCCCATGAACCATGGCCGCTGAGCCTGCGCATCCGGAGCCTGTGCTCCGCAAAGGGAGAGGCCGCAACAGTGAGAGGCCCGCGTACCGCAAAAAAAAAAAAAAAAAAATACCCCCAGTTTTTCTAATACCTAGGTTATCTAAGAATGACTAAGAGCCTCACTAAAGACACATAACCAAATGGTATCTAACAATGGATTTCATCCATATACTTACATTTTGATAAAACATTTAAAGTCTTACCGGGAATTTGCTGTAGAAACAGTTACCCCAACTAGTTAAAATATCTTTAGTACCTGAGCTGGGATTCACAAGCACAGGGTAGTGTGCAAAAAAACTGGGTCAAGTAGAAATGAAATTTGATTGGTAAAGGACCTTCATGGGGTTCTATAGAGAATTAAGGAAATGTTCACAGGGATAAGTGGATCTCTGTTGATTGGAATACACGACTCTTTCCTCCTTCATGAAAGGATGTGAGGGTATCTTATAATTACCAAACCTTCAGGCTAGAGAGTTTCTTGATTTTCAAAAGAATTTGGACATGGCTTTGCAGCGTTAGTCTCTGAAATGCTCTTGGCTGATATTGCCAACTTTCTGTCTCCATTGCAATGCTTTTTTTTTTTAACATCTTTATTGGAGTATAATTACTTTACAATGGTGTTAGTTTCTGCTTTATAACAAAGTGAATCAGCTATACATATCCCCATATCTCCTCCCTCTTG
Organism: Tursiops truncatus; assembly: GCF_011762595.2. Classification (NCBI taxonomy): domain Eukaryota; kingdom Metazoa; phylum Chordata; class Mammalia; order Artiodactyla; family Delphinidae; genus Tursiops; species Tursiops truncatus. The sequence goes on along the minus strand of NC_047035.1, from coordinate 155,187,239 downwards.
CATCTCCCTCCCACCCTCCCTATCCCACCCCTCTAGGTGGTCACAAAGCACCGAGCTGATCTCCCTGTGCTACGCGGCTGCTTCCCACTAGCTATCTGTTTTACATTTGGTAGTGCATATAAGTCCATGCCACGCTCTCACTTCATCCCAGCTTACCCTTCCCCCTCCCCGTGTCCTCAAGACCATTCTCTCTGTCTGCGTCTTTATTCCTGTCCTGCCCCTAGGTTCTTGTTGAAACCTTGCGTGACTAAAAGACTGGTTTGCCTAAGTGTGGGAGGGAGACAGAGTGGTCTCTTTCTGTTCTTTGTGTCAGTGTGTCAGCTTTTCTGAGTACTACTGACGCAATTTTCACCCCTGCCAAAGTCTTCTCATCACCTCTCATCTTGACTGTCATCTCCTATTTACAACGGTCAATCCAAGTTCCAGTGCTTCGGGCTTTTCCTTCAAGGTACCCTCTTGACAGTAAATGGATCAAAATTGGCACTCTCTCCAACTCAGCTTTCATAGATTGCTTCTTGATTCAAACAACTGGCTACTTCTAAAACTATTTTAAATATACAAATTACAGCTAAAGATTATACTTTAATATCTGGGGAGCAAGGATTAGCAAATTGAATGAATACATCCACATCCTTGGTTCTGTTTGTGAAGATTACCCATTTGTTAGCTTGTAAATATCACCTATCTTCCACGGCAATCATTATGTGCAAGTACTGACATCTTTGTCAGGAAATTCAAAATATGTGTAACTCACCAACATTTAAACAATAAAAACACACTACTTCTGACATAGAGGCAGGAATGACCACACCAGGCTGAGAGGCCGAACACAGAGCTGTAACTGTGGAAGTGTAATTGCGACCTGAAAAAAATCCATTTCTCTAGAATTAGAACCTTTCCATGAATGTTAGCACAAGGAAGAGAAATTGATAAATGGAAATCATTCCCTACTAATTGCAATATATTTTCAGATAATTCTATTGACTTCTATAGCATTTATGTAGTCACTATGAGCTCACTTCACCGTTGAGTCGACCATACAGTAAATATTTACAGTAAATGGAATACAGTCTGTTAAGCCATCTCCACTGCCTTGTCTCTGACCCTCAGGAGACAGAATTGTGAACAGGAGAAAGCTTGAAACTGGGAAAGACAAGGGTCTAGATTCTATTTTCTTACGTGTGTTATGATCCGTGCCACATATTAATCCGTTAACATCAGAGTTGCAGAATGGCCAGGGACTTTGAAAACTGTTAGGTTCAATCACTCTATTTTAAATATTTAGAAACTGAAGCCCAGAGAAGTTAAGAAGCTTGCCCAAGGTCACACAGTTTGTTAGTGATGGGGCCAGAATGCTCAGCCTAGTGGTCTTCTTGGTAAAGCGGACAAAATGCAAATTGTTTTCACTGGAGAGCAGGTTATGAGCTCTGAAGCTTAGAAAAAGGATTTCCTAGAGTCTTTCCTGAGTGAATCCATGGAACGAATAGGACCTGGAGTCTTCTTTTCAGTGAGTAGCTCCAGATACCAACATGATTAAGAGATTAACAGTAAAACTAAATAAACCAACCTTTGCAAAGTACAAGGATGAATCTGGGAAAGGAATAGACCCCTCCTCTGTCTTTTCATCCGCATAAGGTTGTCCGCATATTGATGAACCCAAGAATGATTATAAGCTTCTCAAATGGCTCAAACTTGCCAACTCATTCTCTCATTTTAAAGTTCATATGAAAAGATATTTTGTGATGCAGTGTTTTAAGGGAAAATTCTGGTTTAAATACACTTTTCTTGTGTGGCAACTATTATTGCTGTGTAGCAGGAAAACATAATTTATGGTAACCTTTTCCAACACATTCTTGAATCCCCAGATGTCAATCCGTATCTCACATTCTTTGTTATCTGTTCCTGTAATTCAAATCTCTCTTTTTTTTTTCTTCCACCAGCATTCTATTTATAAGCCATTCCATCAATACCTCATTGTGTTTTGGGCATATCTTTTTTACTCTGAAGCTCCCACTCAAAAACAATTTTGTTTCTTCCTCAGATATTTGGAACTTTTAAGTATTCTGTAGTATCAGCTAGTTAATGTTTCCCAGAGGAGATAAAAAATAGTACTGGAGGGAATAATATGGCACCAAAAGATGAATATTCTTATTATTCTGGGGTAGCACTGCCTCTGTTAAGAGACTACTTACATTTACCCTCTCTTAAAGATGCTGCCTCTTCAAGGTGGGGGGAAAAAATTATTCTAGGTTATAGGTTTTCTTTTTATCCTAATCCCAAAGCTATGCAACAGCCAGAGGTTCTAAGGCCATTAACAAATGTGACACAATGAAACATTTATTTTAAGTAACCATTTAACAACCTATATTGATCTCTGAGCCTCTATGCAGACCAAGCCAAAATGAGGCTTCCATTCCCTCTTTACCACAGAGCCTCCATCCCATGGAGAAAAGCAATGATATGAAGAGCATTGAAAGACAATAAGTAAAACAGCTCTTACATGTATGTTTCTTCACAAATTTAGATTACATATTTTCAGCCTTCTTGAACCCCAAACCCAAAATCCATGACACTCTCCTGAAGCATTTTGTTGGGATTTGAATTCTGCTAGTTGCCCAGTTTGAAATTCCAAGAACCTTCCAGTTTGAAATTCCAAGAACCTAATTCCCCTTACAACACTCGTTTGTTCTTTCATATATTTGTTTCTTCAGTCGTTTAGTAAACTAAAATGTATATCCTACGATGTACAGAGAACCAGCAGGCATTTTGAAGTTTTCCAAAGGAGGAAAAATAATTCCTATATCCTAGACCTGGAGATTATAAAGTAGCTGAAGAAGCAAGACATATATAAGATAAATAGCTAATGAATATAAAAGTTACCAACCTTAACTACATATAAACTACCGAGTATTGGAATGATCAGTGTAGAATGAAATCATTCTCAGTTTTGATAGGAAGAATTAATATAAAGATTTGAATGCCTAAAGAGTGTCTGGACACATGGAAGGACCAAATATATGCACAAATCATGAGTCACCTAAGTTATTCTAGTGAAAAGCGCAAAGGCAATGAAAGAACATCCAGAGAGAAATATCTGGTTAAGACAATTGTATTCTGTGGTTAGAGTATGCTCGATGGTACTTTGCCCAATTTGTAAATCAATATTCCACTGGAAATAGTCTTGTAGAGCAAACCCCAGATACACGCTCACATTGGATTATTTCTCTCATGTATGAAAGTCGAAGACCTCATGAAAGTTGATAAATTGATTTGTTGAGAACAGCTGAACACAAATTTCATGATAAGAACAACATACAGATTTTTATTCCTACTGGAAACACCTGAAGAGTTGACCAAGTGATTTTTCCACCTCCAGTTCCTTTCAACTAAGAAAAAAATAACCCACAGCCATGGAGGCTCAGTAAATAAATCTAGTTCAGTCTAGATATTCTTCTGTGTGTCCTATGATATTGTCATCATTCACTTTTGGCCCAAGGCAGTTTTCTTCTTGTTTCAGGGCCCCTGTTTTAGTCTTTGCTTATGCACTTGCTCCAAGTACAGTATTCTGCCTCTGAGTTTCTCTCTGCTGTGATTGGAGACCTTTGCTTTGATGGTTGCCTTCTCCTGGTGTGATTAGTGTTTTCCTTGTTGCTACGGTAATGGGAGTGGGTTTGTAAACCCCTCTGGGGATAGAATAGCCTCTTCCTGTTTGGTTTCTAAAATGAAAACATATCTCTCATCCAGATATGCTTAAGCAACACTATGTTTTCTGTACAACACAAACATTCCACCAGCAAGAGTAACTCCAGTGTTGGTTTATTTACATTATGTAGGTTATTCAGGATAATGCAGTACATGTCGCATAAGAAACTGTTAGGAGGAAGAGGAATGAGAGAAAGGATCAGAGTGGATAGAATTGGGTGAGACAGAGAAAGCGTCCTGAATTTTGTGTCAAGTTTTATAGTTCAGTGGAGGGAGGGTCAATGGTTAATCCAGATAAGGGAAATAGTGTGGTAAGGGCACAATGGTGGAATATACAAGGCATCCCAGGAAAATTAGGCAATTTAACAAAAGGAGAGTATTACCGTGGCGCTATCAAGTTTTCATCGTGAGTCAAAGTAGGCTCTCCAAGCAACCACATCCCAATAGTTGACGCCTGTGGAGCACCAAGTAGGAGGGAACCACTGGGCTAAATGCTTTATATGTATGAGCTCATTTCACTTTCAGAACCCTGAGGAGTAGGCCCTTTTCTTATTTACATTGTACAGATGAGGAACCCAGACCTATGGTGTTCAAACAATTTGCTCAAGGTCACATGTTCATAAGTAGCAGACCCAGGATGCAAACTCAGAGAGTTTGACTCAGGGGAGACCACATGCTTGTTTTGAAGATGCACAGCCTCCCTTACCTATCCACCTGAATTCATAGTTAATAAGACATTGACTAGTTAATTAAGAGCATTGAAGCCTTTTCTGGGGTTGATTTCTTCTTTCACGAGTGTATACAATGTCAAAAAACGGCCTGAAAAAGCAAATACTTGTGTTTATCACACATCTTGCTAAAGAAAAGAACCTAAAAATCAATCTGGGTAGTCTCTCCCGCCATGTTAACCACAAACTTTAAAGAAAGGGGCGATGGGCAGGAAATTTTCAGTTAGCTATATGTAGTCATCTGACCCTTCCAAGTCCTTTAACTTCTCTTACAGCTTGAAGCCCCTGATTTGGTCTCTATCTCCCTATAGGAATGAGACAGGGCTTTACTTTTTAAGCATGTGAAATCTAAAATACCTTATTAATCAGGATATTCTATTCCTTGTTTAATCTGAGCCTTATTTAGAGATTTAAATTTATATTACAGATAGCTTTTATCTGTATACTGCAGGATGTTTGCATATTTATTTACAATCAATATATAATCAATATAAGCAATGAAAAATGCAAGTGTATGTACTCATAATGATCTATTTCCTGCTATTATTTCACTGGAGTGTAGATTCCTTGATAAAGAGAATCCCAAATCTCTTTGGTACAGATTACTTCCTTAAAGAATAATATATAGTTACATAAAACCCTTGGACATTCATGGAATTGTAAGGCAATGCAGATAAGGCATAAAATCCCTTCCAAGAATCCCAAAATTTAGTCATAAGATTTAATCTAGTGACATCCAGAAAAACAAAAAAAAAAACAAAAAAAACCAAGGGACCTCAATAAACACTGAACTGCCCTTAATAATAAAAAATAAATTTCTGGATTCCCTTTATATATAACTTAAGCCTTACAAGTAGGAACTCTTAAAAGACTCATTCAGTAGTGTGGTTCACTGGCTAAGACGCTTTTCTCAGCAACACTCTGTACATGTTGTCACTATTTAGGTGTAAAATAGAACATATTATTTTTAGGAGCTGCTCCTCATGGCCACACCCAAGTTCTTTCAAGACACCCCACTCCATCAGGCTACTCCACCTCCTTCTCCCCCTTATTCCTCTCATTTACAGATCACATTGTCACTCTCTTCATTCACTGAAGATGGATTCTTGACCCTCTGGGTTTTCCTGCATTCTCGCTCCCATCTCATTCTGAGGAATGGTAGAATTCTCTCACTTCCTACATCTTGCTTCTAATCTATTTTCCTCCGCCTCACCTCATGACGCATACCCATGATCACCCCATCAGAACAATGCCTCTGAAATCTATTGCAAGGACGCACTCTTTGACACAACCTAATATCCTACCATACCAGCATCCTGACCGCAACATTTCCTTGACCTCGTTGAGACCTCCTAATGATCCCACCATTTTTACACTATTTACCATTGTTCAGATGTCTTCATTTTTAAAAATAACTCTTTATAACTCCACTCATGATTATTATTATTACTCGTTGGTATATGCTCTTACCAACCTTGCCTGCTCTTGAATTCATGTGGTAAAAGCCCAGCTACTTGCATTTTTTTATGCCAACACTTGAGCTGCTTAATATGCCTAGGTTTTGGAGAAAACAGACATTATTTGGGTGATTGGATTTAATTTATTATTATTTTATTACTGTCAACACTAAATGATATTTACCAAGATTTTCATCAATGTGTTACTTGAATTTTTTTTTGTCCCACGCCAACTGAATATCTTCACTTTTTATTCTTGCTGAAGTACATCCTTTAATAATAGTTTGGGTATAGGTCTGTGGGTGGTAGACACTCTATGTGTATGTGTCTGAATATTCTGTTTTGCTGTTACTTTTAAAAAACTCTAGTCAATCTAGGCATATAATTCTTGATGCCATTTATTTTTTCCAATCCTCTGAAACTAGCATGACATTTACTTCTGAAAACATTATATTATTCCTACATTATATTATTGCTATTGAGAATTCTGATGGTAGTGTACTTGTCTGTTTCTTTCTTTTTTTTTTTTTTGCGGTATGCAGGCCTCTCACTGTTGTGGCCTCTCCCGTTGCGGAGCACAGGCTCCGGACGCTCAGGCTCAGCGGCCATGGCTCACGGGCCTAGCCGCTCCACGGCATGTGGGATCCTCCCGGACCAGGGCATGAACCCGCGTCCCCTGCGTCGGCAGGCGGACTCTCAACCACTGCGCCACCAGGGAAGCCCTGTCTGTTTCTTTTAAGTCATCTTTCTTTTCTCTCTAGAACCTCTTAAGATTTTAACATTATCCTTGATGTGCTTTAATTACTACTCATCTCAGTGTGAGTTTATTTTTTATTTGAGCTACTTAATACTCACAGTGCACTTCCAATCTGTGAAAAACTACTTATCTGTTTTCCTCTTGCAAAAATCTCAGAAGTCTCCAAATATTAATTTTCCATTATTTCTTGCCTTCTATTTTTCTGGAACTCCTTTTAGATATATGTATATCCAAGCAACTCAAGCTATCTTCTTCATTTCCTAATTTCTTGTTTACATTTTAAAAATCTCTATCAGTGTTCCAGGTGAATTTCTCAGTACTATCTTCCAATCTACCAATTCTCTCCTTAACTAGTGCTAACTTTGAATTTAGGGCATTAATTTAAAAATTAGTTACCATATTTTTATATTCTAGATTTTAAGTGGATCTCTTTCACATCTACCTATTTTTGGCCAGTTTTTCCTTCACAAGTTATTATTCTTTTAAAATTGATATAATTCTTTTATTCATCTCTTTGAATATTTTAAATACTTATTAAAAATTAATTTACCTGGAGTGAATTTGCATTCTAATTGATAATTTTGTTGCTAACTTTCTTAGAAGAAATTTAGGTTAAGTTCATTTTGAGTTGAGGTTTTCTGTTTTCTCTTTTTCTTCTTTTTCACTTGTTCTTCACTAGTCCAAGCTAACAGTTCCCTCTACCCTGCTCCCTGGATGCAAAATTTAGAACCAAGTCTTACAATGGTGTTTCAGATCTCACCAGGTCATTCACGGACCCAGAAAGTGATCTGACTCAGTTTCTGGCCCTGAGGATTTTGTCCTCCCCCTGGTTACCTCAACAGATTCATAATTCTCTATAATGCAAGACCCCAGCCCTCAGGTCAGCAACCCTTCATGTTATGATACCTCACTGTGGTTACTAGTAGATTGGTTTCTCACCTGCCATGCCTTTGTCCTTTTATCTGGAGAGGTTGGAAAGCTATAAACTCTTTTTCAGATGTGATTTAGATTCTGCCAATTAAGTACACCCATGCTAGATTTGGAAAGTGCAAGTGAGGTAGAAGCAATCTTCCTGAAGCTTCTGTTTGTCTCTGCTGGGTAGCAAGGGCAGTGTTTTCCTGAAGCAGTTTCTGGTTAACATTCTCCTGCGGTCCAGGGTTTGGTGCAGGTGCTGACCTAGGACATCTCCCCAAATTGCTGAAGTTGTAGCCCTCTAGTGGCTGGTTCCATGGTGTTTTGGAAGTCATTCCAAGATATCCAGCCTACGAACCTTGTTTCTTCAACCTACCCAATGATTTTGTATTTTCTTTGTATTAAATTCCTCTATGCTTCAATTTTCTAGAGTGCTTTTTGTTTCTTCTGCTAAACCTGACTGATGCACACACCCAGACCTCAGCTTTAAGAGAGGCTGAAATGAAACATATTTTATCCCCTAACCTGAGAAATACACATTCATAACCATCAATGCCTGATTCTAGACCAGTTACCAGTAGCCTCATAGCTTCAACTGCACTTACTGTCTTACATTTCTGCTCTGTTTTGAGTACATAGAGAGGATTATTTTCTTTCTAAGCTCAACCAAGTCTTTTCTCTTTTCAAATTTTATTTATCACTGCTATGGGTTGGAAGAGAGGAAGTGATGTCAAAGCATAAACTTATAACATCTGAACTGGTTGTCCCTTCTTTAAATTGGGTTTACTTAAAATTTATGGCCAGGGGCTTCCCTGGTGGCGCAGTAGTTAAGAATCCACCTGCCACTGCAGGGGACACAGGTTTGAGTCCTGGACTGGGAAGATCTCACATGCCACGGAGCAATTAAGCCCATGCGCCACAACTACTGGGCCTGCGCTCTGGAGCCCGCGAGCCACAACTACTGAGCCTGAGTGTCGCAACTACTGAAGCCTGTGTGCCTAGAGCCTGTGATCTGCAATAAGAGAAGCCACTGCAATGAGAAGCCCGTGCACCGCAATGAAGAGTAGCCCCCGCTCGCCGCAACTAGAGAAAGCCTGCAGGCAGCAACGAAGACCCAACGCAGCCAAAAATAAATAAAAAATTCATTAATTAAATTTATTTAAAAAATAAATAAAATAAAATTTATGGCCAGAAAATCCAGTGGGCAATCAACACTATCTCTTTTAATTCTACTACACTTCTGTAGTAAATTAGCTTTTTCATTCACCAAATCAAGAACTTCAAAACCTCTCTTTTCTTTACAAATACTCCCAACTTCTCAGATTCTTATTTAATCTGTCACTGAGAAAACAGGGGCCATCAAAATGCAACTCCTTTCTCTTCTCCATCACTGAACCCACAACCTAACCTCCTGTGTGTGGATTTTCTTTGTGTTTCCTCCCAACACATCCCAAGAAAGGCACCTGCTCTACCCAAAGGCGAGCCTCTTCAGATCTGCACTGGATCCCCTTCTGTCTTGCTTCCTCTAAACCAGAAGTCAGCAGACTTTTTTGGTAAAGATCCAGAGAGCAAAAATTCTAGACTGTGTGGGCCATGAGTTCCTTGTCACAGCTTCTCAAGGTTGATGTTGTAGCATGAAAGCAGTGGTAAACAGGAAGTAGCCAAGTGGGTATGGCTTGTAAAACTTTATTTACAGAAAGATGCCGGTTTGGATTTCAGGCCCTAGTTCACTAATTCCTGCTCTGGGACCTTGCTTCTTCAGTTATCTTTTCTCTCCTGACCCATTTTTTTCCTTCCTCTCTACTCATTGGCCTTTCAAACATCTCAAGAAAATATCAGTGACTTTTTTTGACACCATGTCCTGCAGCTATGGTTCCATTTCTCTCCCTTACCTCATGGTCAATAGTTTCAAATGAACTGCTTGCTCTCATTGTCTCTACTCCCTTATCTTCTATGTATTCTTCAATCTTTTCTTTTTGAAGGGGCTCTATTTAAAGTGGTCTCATCTCTCATTAATCCCTAATGTATCACTCTATTTTCTTTATAGTACTAACACTCTGTAATTATTTCATTTGTTTGTTTTCTTTTTGTAAAACCCTTTCCGCGCCCTCTACAGTGAAAGTTCCATGAGGGTAGGAACCTGGTTTGGTTTGTTTGGCAGTTAATCACAGGGCACCTTAATTCCAGATTGTACAAGGTCCATAGCTATCTGTTGGATAAATGAATGAATGGATACAGTGCATTGTTTCAGACACTGTGATGTGCTGTCCAGGTCCCCTTTCCCACAATTTACTTCCCCAGGTGCTGAAAGTGCTTCTGGCTGGTGGATCACTGCTAGTGACTCTGCTGAAAGGAATCCCACTGCCCAAAGTCATGGCCCCCTTCTGGGGAGGCCCCATCCAATGAATAATCAATGATAATCAATGTGGGAATGACAAGGGCCTGGTCCCCTCACCTAAACTCAGGACCATTGTGAACGGTCATCCCAGATTCAGCGCTCCTTGGAGATCCAGCTGAAGCCCCTGCTGAGATTGCAGAAAATCTCAACTTCTCTCTCTGCCGCCCAATCCTGCTTCTGTCTCTTCCCTTCCCTTCCTTTCCGTGGGTGTACATCCCAAGTGCATCCCCAGATAAATCTGTATGCCAATCTCTATTTTAGAGTCGGCGTCCCCAGCGAACCCAAACAGCGACATTTGCCAAAGTTTAATTGATCTGTAAATGGCAACTCGGGATTCAAACAATTTTATCGAATTTTAAAGTCAATGCACTTTTCTTCATCTGTTTGTTGGAAGTATTACATGATTCTCTAGTTTTAAAATAAATTCCCTTCCCCCGCTTTTTTTTTTCTTGAGTTGTCTTTTCCATTAAAACTGCCTTAGAGCAGTAGAGGGAATGTTTATTTTACTCATCAAATCTATTTGCATCTATTATTTAGTTTAGAATAAATCTATCTAGAGATTGTACTCCTTCATATATCATTCAGATTATCTTCTCTTAAATGACCACTGTCCTTCTCTTTGTAGTCCTTCTCTCCTGTCTCTCTTCACTGTCCTTCTCTCCTTACTTTAGTAGTAGATGTGACCAATATTTAAATATGTATATTTAAATAGATATGTCTCTGAAAGCCAAAATACCATATATGTTCTTCAGTTATAGCTTGTATAATCTGAGAAAAACTAAAAATTGAAGTAGGGATATGTGGAAGAGATACATTCTAGAAGAGTTATTTATTTCCAAGAAGTTAAATCAATTTTCAGGAGCATTTTTTAAAATATCCCAAAATAATAGCCCTGGAAAATCTAAAGTCTTTTGGAGACAACATAGAGTTCAGCTATAATCCATTTATGTAAGTTAGGGACAAAAATGATCAACCTGAAAGTTTACAAATGTGGTTGCTTAATCTTCTTTTTTTCTGAAGGCTAAAATTCCCAAGTGCCTTTATTTTATACTGTCACAGAAGGTCCTTAGAAGAGTTTGGCACAGTCATTGGAAATTGAGAAATCTTTTTCCTTCCTATTTTCTGTATAAATGAATGGGAAGCCCTGAAAACTCCCCCAGTCCTTGGGTCTCAGCTTGATCACATCTCTATAGATTACAGTTCACATTTTCCCGGGGCCCTTCTTGTAAATGATGTCTGTTGAAGTCTTCCATGGTTATGCCTAGACTCTGAGCTCCTTGAGGGCAGCAACCATGCAGGGTTCTGGTTTATATCCTTAGTACTGAATAAGTGCTTTTCAGATAAATACATGGGTGAGTACGTGCTGGGACACAGTTCTGCATTATTTCCAAAGTTCTCTTTTCGATAGCTTCTAAAGTGTAGGAGAAGGAGAAGACGAAGCAAAGGTACAACCATGTTTAATTTCTGCTAACTAAACATTAAGTCAAGCATGGTAACCTCAACTGCCTCATTAATTTCCGACCCTTAATTAAAGGTATCATCCATCATTAAGGACTTAGCCTAAGTAAAGTAAATGCAAAATTAGATAAGCATATCTATTACCTTAATATGAAGCTAATGTGCCTCCTTATTTAATGATTACACAAATGGGCTCCCAAGCTGAAGATACTGATATTTGCATCACTACCATGCTTGTTAAAAGGAAACCTCAACGTCTGCAATTCTTCCTTGCAGTGAAATGAACACACATGCATAAAATCTTCCAGGGTCTTATATATTCCCAGACTAGAAACAGCCAGGAATGACCTACATAGTCTCTTCTAGAGCCAGGTCTTGCAGAAGCTAGACTCAGGAGCTGCATTTCTTATTTTAAAGCATTCTTGTTATGTATGTTTCCCCTCTGTCTTCCCCTTGCATAAGTCTCTCCCTGTGGGTTTATGATCACCATCACTACCACTTAGCATTTCAAAACTCTCACTTATTGTTTATTTCACAGCCTCTTGTTACATAACCCAGGGAGGCAGGTCAACATTGCTATTAACATTTCCCAAGAAAATGAGGGAATAAGGCTGCAGAGACAAGCTTAGAATTGTCCCAGCCAGTGTACAGGGACCTGTGCCCGAACTCAGATAATAGCCTGGACCTCTTGATTGTCCTCCTCTCCCCACTCTACCTTCTCTCAAACCTGAGAAAATAAGTCTCTTTATCAATTAATTCAAGATCGTGGGCTCTGGAGCCAGGCCAATTTGGATTAAAAATCTCAATTCTGACTCATCTGGCTGCATGATCTCAAGCAAATTTCTTTCTCTCTCTGAGCATGCATTTCTGAATTGGTACAGACGTGAAAATACTGATCTCATAGGATCGTGATGGAATGATTAATGCAAAGCTCTTACCATGGTACCTGCACATCACCTGTGCTCAACAAAAGGGACCCTCACTGATTTGTGTATTCATTTGACTAGTTATTTCTTTTTTTTAATTAGCAGGACCAAGGTTTTTTGTTTTGTTTTGTTTTTTAGAACATGTTGGGGGTAGGAGTTTATTAATTAATTAATTTATTTTTGCTGTGTTGTGTCTTCGTTTCTGTGCGAGGGCTTTCTCTAGTTGTGGCAAGCGGGGACCACTCTTCATCGCGGTGCGTGGGCCTCTCACTATCGCGGCCTCTCTTGTTGCGGAGCACAGGCTCCAGACGCGCAGGGTCAGTAGTTGTGGCTCACGGGCCTAGTTGCTCCGTGGCATGTGGGATCCTCCCAGACCAGGGCTCGAACCCGTGTCCCCTGCATTAGCAGGCAGACTCTCAACCACTGCGCCACCAGGGAAGCCCTGACTAGTTATTTTCTGAGTATATTTTAAGTGCACCTTCTGCTTGCTTCCTTGGTGGAAGGTAGGAAGGACAGATTGTGTAGAGGGTGATTCTCTGCTGCGTCGGGGTTTCTACTTTGGCACTCTACTTATTCTTTCAGAATTTATGTCTCCCTTAGAAGGGGAAAGGGCTAGGGGAAATGACAAAAGAGTCAGAAACAGATGAAAAGGGTAATGGGGTGATGGAAATTATGGTCAGTACTTTGTCTTCACCCCTGGCCACTTTCAAATAAATGCACTTCAAATGATTTGCTACAAGAAATTATGTGTTCACAGGTGTGATGGGTTGAAATAAAAGGAGGAGAAGATCAGTATTGCACAAAGAAATCAAAATGCTCGATTGCCTTTATTATTAATTCCTTAAGGCCAGCATTGGTGAGAAGAAAATCCGCCTAGTCTAGCTTTTCCTGAGGACTGTGTTGATGTGTAGCCATTTCTGCTGGTGCATTTTAAGCAGAGCTGCAGGGAATGTCATGTGTTGCAGTAATTGCCATGGAAACCATTGTTGTCAAATGAATAGAGAGGTTTTAAATCCTTGGTAATGAGCCTGAGAAACTAAGTAGGCCTTCAAGTTTAACTTGTTTGGAAGTTGTTCACATCTCACACTGAGATACTGGAGGCAAAATGTAGCGGACAAAGGATGGCAGAGAGAAAGTTTCTTTTTTAAAACAAAAATTCAGATAAACTGGCCTTATATCACATTACACTTCTACTGGCACTTTTTTGGGTAAATTTATTTATTTTTTATTTTATTTATTTTTGGCTGCATTGGGTCTTCGTTACTGCATGTGGGCTTTCCCTAGTTGCGGCGAAGGGGTGCTAGTCTTCTTTGCGGTGTGCGGGCTTCTCATTGCGGTGGCTTCTCTTGTTGCGGAGCACTGGCTCTAGGTGCGTGGGTTTCAGTAGTTGTGGTGCGTGGGCTCAGCAGTTGTGGCTCGCAGACTCCAGAGTGCAGGCTCAGTAGTTGTGGCACACAGGCTTAGCTGCTCCGCGGCACGTGGGATCTTCAGAGACCAGGGCTCAAACCCGTGTCCCCTGCACTAGCAGGTGGATTCTGAACCACTGCACCACCAGGGAAGGCCTCTACTAGCACTTTTTAATGTAAAAACACCAAAGATGTATAGCATCGAGCCCCGAGCCTTGAGCAACTCTTGCCTAGAGAAAAAAGTGTAATTGTGATACGTTTCCGCTGAAATCAACAATTTCAGTTCACCTCTCACAAACCTCAATAAGTGAGAAGGTTAAATATTTTCAAGGCAATTGATTAGGTTTATCTGGATTGTGAGATCCTTGAAGGAGAGGGCTGAGAATGTACCTTTACAGAAGGTACCTACAGATCTAGGAAGGACCAGTAACTGAGGGAGCGCACCCGGCCATCAGCAATTTACTAGCATCTCTCTTCTCTTTCCTTTTCACAAATCCTGACACCTCATCTCTCAACCAAGACCTTTTCAGGCTGGGTGCCCTCCAGGCAGGATTGGTGGACAGTAGCCTCTGAGGAGACAAAAAATGAGAGATAAAAGGCCTGTAGGTAAGCCTTTCTCTCTCCCAGTGGCCGAGGGACTCCCCACCAGAACTCTCCCTCATCCAGTGACACTGCGGCACACACCTGGGTTACTGGATAGAAGCTTCTTCATGAATATTTACATGGTGAAGGGGATCAGGACTTGTCACCCCAAAATACGCCATTTGGCATAAAAATGATTTTTGAGCCGAAGGCATTTGAGTTCCTGAAATCCCTTATCTGCCTAAAAGCAGAGCACCACCCCTGCCCCCGCAACCCCAAAGAACACAACTCTCCTAAATCCCCTCCTGGGGCAACTCTATAACCTGCTCTTCTGGCGCCCCACCAGACCCCGTCACAGACGATCATATCTCCCACCTGCTCTCTTAAGGCCCATTTATTTTCCAGAAAGTCATCTGCTTTTCCATAAGTGCCCTTTCTCCCCCTTACCACCCTCACCCTGCCTTGACTAAGTTGGATGGAGAGACCCCAAGCTAACGCTCCCTTTGAATGACTGATCACCAGATACCACGTGAACGCAGGATGCACGTGTTAAAATTTCTCTGGTTGTTTTTCTCTTGTTAACCTGTCTGTTGTCAGTCCAATTTCCAGGGCCTCACCTGGAGAACCTAGGAAGGTAGAAGGAAAAATAATTTTCCATCCCTCCCCTACACCTATCTATAGGGGTAACTTTTTCTCAGCAGGATTTAAGAGAGAAAAGAGAAGCTGATGAGGAGGAAGGGCCCTAGGAAGAGGTCTCTATGTTCTGTCTCTTTATCTTTGTTACTAGTGTTTAGAAAAAGCATGAGAAAGACTTCCCAAAGGTTCCATGCTGCTTAGAGAAGTAGCTATTGTTCTCTGGAGGGTCTGAGAAGGAGAGGGTCCTGGGCTGGAAGGAACATGGCAGCAGAGGGCAAGGATGTGAAGTCAACATCTGACCCAGAAATGAAGGGAAAAGAGATAAGTGGGAAGGAAAGGGAAGAGAAAGAAGGGAAAGGAACAATGCCACGGGAACTTTGAGGGATCAAGGCTTGTGTGGGTAACTTAACCAATAAGAACCTTTCCTTTTAAGTCACCACTTTCCAGTATTCCAGGCAAAATACTGCCTGGTGTGGGTCTTAGATTGTCATGACCAGCTGCAAGTTACTTCACTTCTTTATGCTTCCTTCCTCAAAAGTAAGAAGTAGACAATTATGCAGAGACCCAACAAAAGTATTGTAAAGATTAAATAAGATGATCTATGTAGATTTTCAGAAAAGCGCTAAAGCATAGCACTTTCAGTAAAAAATTAGTGACCAATAAAAGTAAGTGATTATTATTATTGTTCATCTCTAATTGCACAGAACGGCTCCTTTTTATGCTTTACTGAATTAGAAACCCAGGCCCGGCTGCAGAAGTCACAATTCACAGTTCTATATTAGGAATCTGCTCTCCCTCCCTACCTCCAAAGGGGTTTAGGGGAGATGGTGAGAAAAGTGATGCCTGAGGGTGAGAGTGTTGTTTTCATGCTATTTTAGAACTATTAGAGCTGGAAATCCAGCAATTCTCAAATCCTGCCCTGCTAATAACCTCTACATTGGGGAAATTCCCAAGGGAATTGTAGGCAATGAGTAGCAGAACTGAATTTGTCATGTTGGTAGGTTTGGAACCCTCTGGTAAATGCTGGAACTGGAGCATGCAGCTTAGATGTTCTCTGCAGGATTTAATCTTGAGATTGCATCACTCTCTAGCCAGTCTCATGAAGGAATAAAATCAAGGAGAAGGAGGGAGCAAGATGGTTGCCTTTGCATCCAGGTCCAGGTCTTCATGCCACCTCTCAGTGACACTGACCTTATCTGTCCTGTCTTAAAATGCAACACCTACAACGCCCCCATTGCCTGCTCTGTTTTTCTCTTTAGTGCTTATCATCTGAGATTCTCAGTGTTTTCATTATTTACCGTGTAGATGAGGATCACTCCCAGGGAAAATGTAAATTCCATGAAGAAAGGGATTTGGGTCTGCTTTATCTCAGCAACGGAAACAGTGCTTGGGTTAAAGAAGGCGTTCAACACGTATTTGTTGAATGAATAAAATGGAAGAAGGAACGTCAACGTGTCCTGTGTACCTCTTAACAGATGGTAGCCCATGCAACCAGTAAAGCCTCGCCTGGTAAATGTCCTGGGATGCTCAACCAACAGGATCAGCAAGTCTGCCACAGGACTGGGTCCCAAGGTAGCAGGGAAGGGGAGAGAACAAGGAGATGTGGGGCTGTGGGAGAGAGAGGAGGCTGACCATTTCTTCACAAGTGGAGGGAACAATTGAGAGAATCAAAGAAGGGCCTGATGACTGAGAGAACATTATCCCCAGTTCCATGAGGGCAGAAAGAAGTCTACACTGGAGGAAAGTTCAGCTCTGGACTCATTTTCCCATGAGAACATTAGGTGGTTAGTCTCTCTATTAATAGTTTACTGTGTTTCAGAGGCACATACAATATTGTGGAAATATTGTGGAAAATAATTGTGTTTCAAAAATAATATGCATGTATATTTTTATGCCTATATTTGATTCATGCCTACCTATCATTCTTTTTGGAGGGGAGGAAGGTAGGGAGGAAGAGGAGAGTCTCACACCTGAGAAAGAATGGATTCAGAATAAAATTCCCTTTTGGATAGGCTGTAGGCTGCTATGAAGGGGAAGCTATTCTTGGTAAGTTAACCTGAATTTTGAGAAGCCTGTCCAGGGTCATTAGAGGTATAAATCAGATTGAGGATTTCATGACATTGAGCCTTCGTTCAAGATTTCCTCTTTCACTTGATTAGTTGGTTGGTAAGTCAACCTTAAGCAGTGTGAAGTTGGCTTTGTAGTATACTTTTTACAAGTACAGAGCTCTATCAGAGACTTCTAATGCTTCATCAAATGGCAAATTTGCATTCAATAACTACTTCGGTGCACTTTTTTTTTTTTTTTTTTGTGGTACGCGGGCCTCTCACTGTTGTGGCCTCTCCCGTTGCGGAGCACAGGCTGTGGATGCGCAGGCTCAGTGGCCATGGCTCACGGGCCCAGCCACTCCGCGGCATGTGGGATCTTCCCGGACCGGGGCACAAACCCGTGTCCCCTGCATCGGCAGGCGGACTCTCAACCACTGCGCCACCAGGGAAGCCCTCAGTGCACATTTTTATACTCCTAGAACTGCTTACCAAAGATCATGGCTAAGGTTGTGGAAGCCTTGGTCACATGGGGAGAATGTGGCAGGCAGTAGACAGCAAAGGGACTCATGCCCTTCTCATCTCTCTTATGCCATTGGCATACCTGCTACCTTGGAATTCCCAGGTAGACCATTTAAATGGGTTGGAGATTTATATGGTGTGTAATCAAGGAAGGGTAAAGAGAGTCCTTAGCAAAAAAACTTTGCTTGTGTGAGCCTTCCTTTAATCTACATCAGTGTACTATTTCCACTGCTTATTACCACCACCGATGCCACCTGAGTTGACAGTGGTGATACCGATACAAAGTCAGTCCTGTGCTACCCACCTGTTCCCAAGCATACTTGATGAAACACACACACACACGAAATAATTGGGATTATATTCGAGCAGTTAGTATATATCAAATTCTGAGCTAGGTACTCATTCATTCCTTATCTTTAATCCTTCTAACATCCTGGGGGGGGGTGTAACTGATGAGGAAATCAAGACTCAGAGAGTTTAAAAATTTGTCCACATGACAAGTGAGTACTAGATTTAAAGCCAGATTTCTCTGGCTAGCAATTTCATTTTATTTCGCTATACTTCGTATCTCCTGGAGGAGACACTGACTTCCCCAAATCACCAATGACAGGGGTTGGACGTGCTTAATGAGGGCGGTGGAAGGGGATTTGAATTTCATGGTACTTATTACAATTTGCCATTAGATGGGTGATTATTTAAACATCAGCACCACGTGTATTTTTAACTTTTCTAGTTGCCACATTAAAAGAGTAAAAGGAAACAGTTAAGATTAATTTTAGAAGTCTATGTAATTGAATTTATCTAAAATAGTATTGCTTCAACATCAATTCAACACAAAAATTATTAATGAGATATTTTATATTATTTTTGTCCCAAGTCTTGGAAATCCAGGGTGTATTTTACACATACAGCACATCTCAATTTGGACTATTCACATTTAAAGTGCTCAGTAACCACATGTGGCCTGTGATACCACCTGACAGCACAGATGCAGACTGTAAATGCCACAAAGGTGAGGACCAGCTCCAAGTGCAGCCATCCAGTAGGTATCCAATCCATACTGGGCATGAATACTTTATGAATGAATGAATCAATAAATGAAAATAAAAATTGACATAAAATGAACATATGGAAATTTACATTATTAATGACGTGACCCATGAAAAATCTGCATAGTTTGAAGATTATTTATTCAGGTCTTTTACTTGGCACATTTAAGTACAGACTACTACTGAACTGTAGTCAATTACTATGTATGTATGTGTGTATATATGTACATATATACACATATTTACAACATGTATATATATATAGTAAAATGCTTATATTATATACATGTAGTAAAAAATATACATATGTAGTAAAATGCTTATATGTATATCTCCACGGCTCTACCTCCAGCCGTCTGCTAACTTCTATCGCTCTATCTCTACCGAGACAGAAGAAACTGTACACAATCACGTAAATCTCGGAAGGTCTGGAAATGGAAAAACTAGGGTCTGAGCAACCATGGAGAGCCAGGTGAGGCTCTCATTTCGCTGTGTAAGATACTGTTGTAGTTTCCTGAACTTTACTTGCAAATCTTCATTTAAGAGCATTTCAAGATGGATTTAAGAACGCGTGTGTGTGTGTGTGTGTGTGTGTGTGTGTGTGTGTGAGTGTGTGCGCGCACATGTGTGTACCCACATGGGGAGGTGGGAAGGTTGCAGAATTCAACTTGTTCAATGTACTAAACAGTGCAGGGTATACTCTATATCAAACAGTAAGGGCTATTTATAAAAGCCACAATCAGGGTCATTCACAGCACAGATTGCTAATATGTAGGTTATATTTACAACTGAGCAAATCCAATTTTGTATTACGTTAGAATTACTCTCATGAGTTTAAAAACTTCATGCTTTTGCTTCCTGCCCCAGTACATTAGGCATGTCCTTAGCAGTGATATGTAGGCTATAAAATGCAATTTTTTGTTTTTTGTAAATGGCATTCAGTACAGAATGGAGACGGGATGGCTATCATAGCTTGCTGCAGACTTCAGGTGGAAAATATTTTAATTTCCCCATAGATAAAGCAAAAAGCAGGGCAGACTATTTGGTCTCCCAGGCTTCTCTTTGCTAATGCAGATTTATAATTGTTCCTCTTGAGATTCTACTTTTAGTTGTCTAATTGTTACAACCCTTTGATATAGCTTACCTAACCTTTGGGCCATATTGCTTCATACATCTGTACAACAGTGGTGTCACCCTACAGTTTGCCGTTGACACATTTTGAAGCAAGTCAATCTTTAGTATGTCTCACTTTCTTTTTCTAACCCCTTCATTCCTTGACCTTTTCCTTGTGATTCTTTTCAGTGCTCCTCTGCCCCCACTCTACTGCATCTTGTTTTATTCTTGTGCCATATACCTACATTCTGTTCTCTGGGGGAGCCGGGGGGCATGTCATACGTATAAGTTAATTTGTAAGGTCTCCTTGTATGACTTGCATTTAAGCCTTCTATTTCACGTCGGAGGGTAACAAATGAGTTTCAGACATTGATATGTGGTTGGCAGGGATGCATTTCTGGACTCAGTGACTTTGAGGATGCCATGAGTCAAGGTCAAACCAGGTAATCAGAGGGAACTTAATTCAGGGCAATACTTATACAGACAATGGAAGGGCCAAGAAGCCAAATAGGGGATGGTGAGATAACCCAGAGATTGGAAGCTGTTAGATAACCACTACCACACTTAGTCTGGAAGGACTGTAGAGAGAAGTAATTTTCTTGGAGCCAAGGGTTGGGGCCATCAGAGGGCAGCTGGAAGCAAGGCAGATGTGTTCTGCAGAAACTGGAACCCCAGAGCACACTGTCTGAGATGAAGAGAAGCACCCTGGCTTCCCTCTTCTTCCTGCCCTCACTCTTTAGCAATGCCTCCCGATGGCCAAACAGAGGGAAGTAGGCCTGGAAAACACTGCAGGGATTAACCTCTGTGTAATTAGAGCAGCGCAGGAGAAGGCAAGGAGGAGGTCGGAGAGCAAACAGGCTGAGGACCAGCCAAGTTCATGGGAAGTGTGTGCTCTCTGTGAAGATTGGCGACAGACCCTGGGTGCTCCAGGTGAAGACTGAGGGGCATGAGATCTGAAATAAGCTGGGCACACACATCTGGGCCACAGTCTTCTGTCAGCTGTCAAGGATAATGAGATTCATGAATTTCCTCTCCTTTGTGCCCAGGAGTTAATCTATTGCCAAATCCTGTTGCCTTTACCTCCTCGATATTTGCTGAGTCAGTTCACACATTCTTTTCCCACCATTATCATTCTAGTCCAAGCTTTCGCCATCCTTTGCTTCGATTACTGCCATTACTCCCACCCACCTACCAGCATCTGTTCAGATTCAGGCCACTGTCGTGTCTATTCTTTGCACAGGAGGCAGGACAATCTTCTCAAACTGTAAATACGATCATGCTGCCACCCTGTGTAAATTCCTTCAGAGGTTTCACTTTGTGTTGGGTGTAAGGACAGCTTCTTAACAGGATTAGCAAAGCCGGGACTGGTCTGGCCCCCATCAGTTTCTTCAAACTCACCCTGCTCATTATGCTTCCCTGAGCTCTTTCTCCTCCAGCTACAATGGCCTTCTTCAGGCTTTGAATTTGTCATGTTTGCCTCCTGCTGTAGGGCATCTGCGAACACTGCCCGACTGCCTCAAATGCTCTTTTTAGTTGACCTCTGTTCATCTCTCAGATCCTGGCTCAGTCATCATTTCTTTGGGGAAGTCCTCTTTGACTTCCCTAAATAGGTTATCTCTCAGCCATTCTGATCTTTGAAAGCAGGGATCATATCTCCCCCACTGCTTCTTTCTATGGCATAGAAGGTACTATGGATAAAGTGTGTCCCCCACCAAATTCATACACTGAAGCTGTAACCATCCCCCATCCCATGTGATGGTATCTGGAACTGGGGAGGGAGGTGATTAGGTTTAGATGAGGTCGTGAGGATGGTGCCCTCATGATGTGATTTGTGCCCTTAGGAGAAGAGACAGCAAAGACCTTGCTTCTTCTACTTCTCTCCATCATGAAAGGACACAATGAGGAGGTGGCCATCTGAGAGCTAGGAAGAATGGCTGAAATGTGGAAATGAATCTTCTGATAGCTTGATTTTGGACTTCCCAGCCTCCAGAACTGTGAGAAATAAATGTCTGCTTAAGCCCCCTAGTGTCTGGTATTTTGTTATAGCAGCCTGAGCTGACTAAGACAGATTTTGGTACCAAGAAGTAGGGTGGTGCTGTAATAAATGACAACATATGGAAGGTTCTTTAAAACTGGGAACTGGGTAGAGACTGGGAAAGTTTTGAGGTGCTTGCTACAAATATGGACATTGAGGCTGATTATGGAGTAACCTCAGATGGAAATGAGAAACATGTTATCAGGAACTGGGGGAAAGGAGATCCTTATTATAACATGACAAAGAACTTGGCTGTGTTCTCAGTGTTTTGTGAAAGGTAGAACTTGTGACTGATGAAACTGGATATTTAATTGAAGAGATTTCTTAAGGAAAGCATTGACGGAGTGGCTTGGTTCCTCCTGTCCTTATAGTAAAAAGTGAAAGGAACGAGATGAATTGAAGAAGGGATTGTTAAGCAAAGAAGAATCAGAACTTGAAGATTTGGAATATTCTCCTTCTGTCCATACAGCAAGAGATGAGAAAGCATGTTCAGAAGTGACCCAGGCCATCACTCAATAAAGAGAAGATGAGATTATACCAGCAAAGACACTGCCAGTGTGAACTTAAAGGGCAAAGAAAGCAGGATGTCATGAAGAAGAGCTGTGGAACTTCTTGGATTCTGTAAGATGGGACAGTAAAGTATAGCACATGTTGTGTTCTTCAGGAAAAGGTAAGAAGGATTCAGAGATCATCAGAATTACTACTCCCACCACAGCCCCTGGGAGCAGTGCTAGTTCCTCCTCAATTTCAAAGGGTAAGGCTGTCTTTCTGGTTTGGGTGGGTCAAGATGCCCCTGCCCAGGACTTCAGGATGGGGCTGCCCTCACAGAGAGCTTCAAGGGTGGTGCTGAAGGGGCAGGGCCTCCCCTCATAGCTGTGGTGGTGATGCTGCCACTCCAGTGGACCTGGAAGGTGGGATATTGAACCAAAGAGGATTTTTCTGGGGCTTTAAGGTACGATGGAATTTGCCTTGCTGGGTTTTGACTTATTTGGGACCCATCACCCCTTCCTTCTTTCCTATTTCTCCCATTTGGAAAGGGGATGTCTATGCTATGCCTGTCCCACCAATACGTTTGGGAAGCACATAACTTGTTGAGTTTCACAAGGTCTTAGCTTGAGAGGAATTTTGCCTCAGAATGAGTTGTACCTCAAGTCTCACCCATAACTGATTTTAGGTGATATCTAGATGACACTCTGGGCTTTAGAGTTGATGCTAGAATGACTTAAGACTTTTGGGGTTGTCTGAGCGGAATGGATGTATTTTGCATGTGAGAAGAACTTGAATTTTGGAGGGCAAGGGGTGTGATGCTATGAACTGGATTATGTTCCCTCAAAATTCCTATGTTGAAGCCCTCAGCCCCACTGTGATGGTATTAGGAGGTGGGGCCTTTCGGAAGTAATGAGGTTTAGAGGAGGTCATGAGGATGGAGCCCTCAGGATGGGATCAGTGCCCTTAGAAGAAAAGACACAGGGGACCTTGCTTTCTCTCTCTCTACCATGTGAGGAGAAGGTGGCCGTCTGTCAGCCAGGAATAGAAGCTGCACCAGGGACTCGAATCTGCTGGTACCTTGATCTTGAACCCCCAGCCTCTGAAACTGTTTTTTAAGCCATTCAGTCTGTGGTATTTTGTTATCGCTGCCTGAGCTGACTAAAAACGGGAGGTACAGAGTAAATGAAGAATGAATGAATGAAGACTGTCAGACAGGAAATGGCAGCTCAATAAGCCAAATGCTCCCGTTGGGATCTGTCTCTGGTCCCGCTTAAGGTGACCTTTTATCCTCTCCAGCCATTATGTAGGGTGTGACTCTGTTTTGCGCCCACCACACTCCAAAGGTTCATTTCAGGTCAGAAAGAACTGTTTCATTTCACGGCCTGAAACATTTTGTGACTCTATCCTTCCTTCCATGATGTGTGTGAGTTTACACCTGGAAATAGCATCCACCTCCAGACGCTATGGAAGGACAGGCCACAGGAGGTTTTGTCCTTGGGAGAAAAACTATATTTGGGCAAACCTCCATTTATTTTCTCCTGGTCTCCATTAGGAAAAGCTGCAGACCAGAAGGATACTGTGTATTTCTTTTGCTTCCACACTGTGGCCTTTCTTTACTTAAAATTCTTTATTTCTTCCCATCCATTCATTTCTAGGTTACATTTTCTGTAACAATGGGCTGCCATTTAGTTTCTCTCCCTAAGCCTAACTGGTCCTCAAGCCAAGGACTCACTGCCATGAAGTATTATTTTACAGTGTGGAGAGGCACATGGCTCTCCCCAATGGCCTTTCATTTGCACTGATCAACCAATCAGAAAAGCCTGCTGTCAGAGATACAAGGCAACCTCTTTGTCTGAAACCACCCACTCCTCCTTTGTTTTCCTCCAGTGCTCACTGTGTATTATGTCCTCCACGCTCTTCTCTGTGGCTCTGCAGATGTGAAACTTTAAATGCAGGGTATTTAAAAATAATAAAGAAAAAAGAAAAACTCAGTAGAGTTGTGTGGGAGGCCAGGAGCCCCCCCACCCCCGCTGCTTCAGGATCTAGTTGTTAAGGAAGGGCATGTGGACATGCATAGACTGAGGCCATGGGAGGGAATGAAAACCAACAGAGCTCCTCCTACATTCCAGGGACTAAGTATTAGTGAATATCTCATCCCAGTCAGTCCTTATCAAAATCCTGTAAGATGGTGAAATTGGCATTTACTTCTCCAGTGGAGCTGGGGGCAGCACCCTAGCTACCTACCTGCTTTTCAGGACCAAGGCATTCAACCCCTAGCTGCCAAGCTGAAGGCTCACGGTTCAAGAAACACCTCCTTCCCTTCCCTGGGGTACCTGGTCAGTATCAGAGTACAAAGAACCAGCCCCCTTGCCTCAAGTTGGGGCACCTCTGAAGGGTACCCTAACTCCAGGGCTCTCTGTAGGTCAGTAGAGGTCTCTGTTATGACCCTGTCATGGTTTAGTTTCTCCCATCCCCCAATCCTGCTTCCTCACTTCTTTATGGGTTTGTCCCTGAGACCTTCCCTTTCCCCCCTGTAAGTGTGCTGCATGCAGAGAGCCATCTCAGAATCTGTTTCCTACCTGTTACGAGTTGTGCTCCCCTCAAATTCATATGTTGAAGTCCTCACCCCCAAAATGTGACTGTATTTGGAGATAAGAGATGATGAAGTTAAAATGAGGTCTTTGGGGTGACCCTAATCCAATATGAATTGTGTCTTTAGAAATACCAGACACATATGTGCACACAGAGGGATGACCATGAAGACACAGAGAGAAGGAAACCTTCTGCAAGCCAAGAAGAGAGGCCTCAGAGAAAATCAACTCTGCCCACACCTTGATCTTGGACTTCCAGCCTCCAGAACCTTGAGAAAATAAATCTCTGTTGTTTAAGCCACCCAGTCTGTGGTATTTTGTTATGGCAGCCCTAGGCAATCAATATACAACCTAAGACATCTTCTCCACATATACGCACTACTATATATAAAATAGATAACTAATAAGGACCTACTGTGTAGCACAGGGAACGCTACTCAATTCTCTGTAATGGCCTATATGGGAAAAGAGTCTAAAAAAGAGTGGATATATGTATATGTATAACTGATTCACTTTGCTTTACATCTGAAACTAACACAACATTGTAAATAAACTATACTCCAATAAAAATTAAACAACAAAAAAACAAGAGAGGACCCACAGGCATGGGAAAAACAAACAAATAGAAAACAACAAAAAAAGACATCTTCTCTGTCTCTAGCTCTCCATTTTAGAAATGAGAACCTGAGGGTCAGAGAGGTTATAGAATTAGCCTAAAGTCACAGAGCCAGAAAGCAGGAGCCCTCATGCAGTCCATGTCTTTCTACTACATGAGATGAAATCTAAGCTTGCTACTGCTACCTGCTTATCCCTTTGTAAACACTATTAACCCTTACTACAAATACTAAAGATTAATATACAATGGCATTTCACCTGTCCAGAATGGCGGCACCTTCTAATGAGGTTAATCAAGAGGTACAAGCTACAAATTTCTGTTTATTTGCTTTACTAATCATCACAAATCGCATGTTCCCTCCCACCCCAAACATACTTATAAAATTCAAGGCAATATACGGCATGAGCAATACTTATGGAATATATAATTTACTTATGAAAACTATACTAACTTCAAACCAATCTCAAAAGTGAGATTAAGAAAACTTTCTAGGTTTCTAAACTTCTATGACTTTTCTAAGAAGTGAGAAAACATAACCTAATTTTAGCTAAGGGAAAATTATTGATCTACCCGGGAAGGTAAAAACTATTTATATTTAATTTTGTAAAATATTGTGATCCCCATAACCATAAAATAATAATAACTGCAGTTTGAGTCTTTAAAGTTTAATATGTCAAACATACCAGATTATTTCTACTATCAGGGTTTTATTA
Source organism: Tursiops truncatus (assembly GCF_011762595.2). Taxonomy (NCBI): domain Eukaryota; kingdom Metazoa; phylum Chordata; class Mammalia; order Artiodactyla; family Delphinidae; genus Tursiops; species Tursiops truncatus. The sequence continues at coordinate 155,161,104 of NC_047035.1, read as the reverse complement.
GACTATATATTCATAATTTAAAATAAAACCTTATTAGAGTGGCTGAAAAGTTCATCTCTCCAACTAGCATTACTCCCTGTACTGGGAAAAACTGAATGGTTATCTTGGGGTTTAGGAAGAGGAAAGTTGAAATATAAAGATGAAGTTATGACAAATCCTCTTCAGGAAGAAACAGCGCAAATGCATGCTTGCATTTGGAATTATAAACAAGGAGGTGGACAGTGAATTGATTTGGGGTTGTATGTTAGGCTGGGAGGGATCTTAGAGATGCTGTAGTCCGTTTAACAGATGAGGGAACTGGGGCCAGAAAGATTAAATGATGTGTCCACAGTCATAGGCTCATTATTGCTGGAGCCAGGCCTGGAACCAATGGCCCCCAGCTACTGGTCAGGGGTTCTTTGCCCTATGACTTGCTGCCTTTCTTTCTACAGAAGCTGAACTTCAAATACAAATGTAATCAAGTTAAATGAAATCCAAAAGTAATATTTAAAATAGAGCCACACCTTTTGTGAATGGTTTTCATCACCATATGTTGTAAATGGGATTAATCTAAGCACTATGCTTGTATTCTATGCCACATAATATAATATTATCTCTTGGAGGGCGGGATGACAGATGCTTTACAGAGGACAGAACAAAACTTATTCAACAATAAAGGTTAGAGAACCACAGGCCTGATAATTTCACCACTTTGGTGAATCAGGTATTCAGAAAAATGGACATGGCAAGAACTCTCTGCTGGGGTTAAAAAAAAAAATTATTGCATTAGAAGCTTACTTGCACTCTTTGGTGTTTTAAGAACAAAGACAGTGATATTTCCTGGGAGAAATCTCAACAGTGGTGAGATTTCCGCAGAGAAATATGACTCACACGTGGGTAAGTGACTCCTGGTGACAAGAGAGGCAACTGCTCTATACACTTAAAGAATAAAATGCGTAATAAAAAGACACTGAGATACAAGGCGTAGCACCTCCTATTTCTGTGCTTTGCTTCTGTGTATCCTGTGGAATCTATTTGTGAGAAATCTACAAAGCCAGCATTTATCTCCTGTTAACTTTCTGCTGGGAAAGTCGGTAGAAATAAAATCCCCTGCTGTCCCAAACATATTTCTGACAGTTGTCGAACCAATTAAGGTAATTACTGTGTGCTGTGGTTGCCCTGTGCACAGCTCACCTGGTCACACAGCCTCAGGCGGGGCTGCGCCTTTGGTAAAACAGTGGCAAGCTTGTAATGGATACTTCTTGATAGGCAAGTGTTTGAGTCGAGTCACGATTCAAAAACCTTGTGTCTCCGAGATTCTCTCTCCCCGCCCCGACCCGTGTACATGCAAAATCATTTTTATTCATAAGTGCCTCCTTGAAAATCAAGTCTCAAGAAACCATTAAGGAAAAAAAATGTCTATCAGGTACTTGTTTCTTATTTCTTACTTTTGTAGGGAGGATTGTGTCAAGTGTTCTTTTATGACAGAAGTCAGGAAAATAATCTACTTACAACATATAAATCCGCGCTAATGTCCAGTGTTTTTGACTAGAGAGTAATCACGGTGTGTAACTGCCCAGATGAGCTGGTTCATTACCCTGTAGGATGGAGCCAGGTGGGGTAGAGGGGCAGGCACTCTGACTTGTGCAAACACTGACAGCCAGTTTATTTATAATGTGGTCAGTTTGCCATTAAAAAATACAGGGTTCATTAGGAATAAATTAGGAGTTTGGGATGAACAGATACAACCTACTATATATAAAATAGTTAAACAACAAGGACCTACTATATAGCATAGGGAACTATATTCAATATCTTGTAATAACTTATAATGGAAAAGAATCTGACAAAGAACTATATATAATATATACATAGCTGAATCACTTTGTTATACACCTGAAACTAATATAACATTAGCAATCAACTATACTGCAATTTAAATTTTTTTTTAAATACAGGGTTCATCTACCTAAGTGTCCTGGACTTAAACTCACCAATGACCATGAAAACTCCCTCCCTGAAACCTGCACCAACCAGTCCATATGTACCAAAATCAGAATGAACTCTTGAAAAATATATTTACCTGAACTCTGCCAACAAAAGCATCACTTACGCTATTTGTATTTTGTCAAATTTCGGTGGGTATAATTAGCAGTATAGAGATTATTTGGGGATGACTGCCGCATTATCCTGTAATGTACGAATTTGCATAACACCCATGCATGACAATCTGTAGGGATGGTTTTAGTGTTTAGTGGCAATTTCATAGATAACCACCATTGGATACAGAACCCCAGTGCTTCTAAACCTATTTTGAATGGACTGTTGGTGCCAGGTACCTTAGACAGAAATAAGTTTTTAAAAGTGCTTGTCAAATTTCTTTCCCTGATTGTTATCAGTGTTGTCCTATATCCTGAGGGGTTTTCAGCACAAGGTCTGTTCTCTGAACCTCTCACGGGATTGTTACTTTCCTCCAGGAACCGAGCCAAAATTACACACCTCCTCTCGGATGTATTCCCACTTGGCTCCATGCTTTTAACCATAGACATGGCCTTATTTTGATATGCGCTTCATTGAAAGGCTGCTTCTGCCATAACTCAGGCATCTGCTGCTAATATTGCTCAGTGCACTGCAAGACATCTCTGCAAGCGGCTTTGTTACTTTTCTCATCCTAAAAGTACTGAACTTCATTTTTTTTCTTTTTTAAAAACACTGTCTTCTATTTCAAGGTTTACTTTTCCTTAACATAAAAAGATATATATAGGGCTTCCCTGGTGGCGCAGTGGTTGAGAGTCCGCCTGCCGATGCAGGGGGCACGGGTTTGTGCCCCGGTCCGGGAAGATCCCACATGTCGCAGAGTGGCTAGGTCCGTGAGCCACGGCCGCTGAGCCTGCGCGTCCGGAACCTGTGCTCCGCAGCGGGAGAGGCCACAACAGTGAGAGGCCCGCGTACCACAAAACACACACACACACACACACATACATACATATTTTTTTTTTTCTATTCTGAGGATAATAGGAACCCAATAAAAAATTATGATAGAAAATTAGAAGTTAAGAAATGTAACAAAAGCATCATTTTATTTGTGGCCTTTTGTGTGTGTGCGCGTGTGTGTGTGTATGTGTGTTTCCTGGCTCACTGTTGAGAAGAATGCAGGGGGTGATCGCCTAATTTTTAATATGATAGGACATCATTTTCATTAATTAAAACATCCTTTTTCTTGTTGAGAGAAGAGTACTTGGTGTCATTTCTTTGAAGTGAGCCTTGTTTGGGTTTCTTTGGATTGTAGGCAGAAATCCACTTAATCCAGTTATAGGATTACTAGCCATACTAGATTAAGTAGAATGTTTATATCTAAGAATAATCGCTGTAACCTGAGTGGGGATGTGTAATTGCATTTCTTTATACACACACACACACATGCACACACACGTGCACGACTTGCCTATACGCATCTCCAGAGATCATGTCTGGTTTTCAAAAGAAATCACAAAGGAATAGTTTAAGGTAGAAATGGGCATCCTTACGTTAAAAATAGAAAGCATAATCTTACAGGTTTTCTTGCGGCCTCTCATTCTCTTCATCAAGTATTGGAGAAGAGCTGAGGAATTGCGTGGGCTGATTGCTTAGTTCCAGTGTGTGTATCAAAGAGAAACTGAAAACCCACAGAAGTGCGTGTATTACAGTGATTAGGAATCCAGGCACTTCAGGCTTAAGAATCTTAAAGATGACTTGGAACAAAATATTTTCCTTCAGATGTAGAAGGCTAGACACTCATTAAAGGGTCCTGGAAAGACTACTAAGTTCATTGTGCCACTTTTTTGCCAATAGAATTTCAAATTAGAGAATTATTTTACATATGCTATTGGAAGGGATATTCAGATTAGGTCAGTCCTGGTTGGTGGGCAATCTCCTACACTTCCTTTTCTGTTCCATGTGCATCTTCCTAAAGGAAAATGCTCTTTTATCTCTATCTCCATAGTTAATGGTGAGAAGGGTTTGCGAAATTTTAGGCTTTTTCTCTTTTCTTATTTGTTTAATAATCTGCTCATATTTCTGTAATGTAGCTATCATTTTAGTGTATGCTAGTCATGTTATGCTGATAGTTTTTTACATGAAATATTTTAAATTTATTTTAAAACAATTTTTATGTCTATACACAAATCTATACAAAAATATCACAGCTGTATTACCGATGTAGCTCCGTCAGGTTCAAGGTCCACTGAAGCCCAGAGAGGGAAGTAATTGCCCAGCCACTCCTTTAAGTAGTAACTGAATCAGGTTAGAACCAGGTTCATCAAACTGACTCTGTCCTTGCTGTGCCCTCTGTAACAGAAGGGTCCTCACATCTGCTCTCCTGTGACCTTTTCCCTGGTCCCAAATTGCTCCCTGCCGGGAGGAGAACTAAGATCACAGTCTTGGCCAAACACTCCATGCCTTCATCAGCATTTCACTTACGTTGCTAGTGGCCAATGTGCTTCTGGGTTTGTGCTCACTCGGTGGCTAGGAGGAGCCTTTGTTTTATTCTGTGTTAGGATTCCAGTTTTAACACTGCTTACTGGCATTCGTTACATCGAAACTTTCCCAGGTGGAATGCTGGCAGCCCTTTCATCCAGTGTGGGTACATAATCGATTCAGGTCCCCCAGTGCAAACACTTTCATATTCACTTCGTGTTAGAAAGGGGCAATAAAATCACAGCTAGAGTCATACCTCGTTAGGGGCTTGTGTATTTCTCAAGGCAAAACTCACTGAATGCTTGGTGTTGAACTTGTTTGTCATCTGCTCTAGTCAATGGAAAATGGCATCTCACACAAAAGACTGGAGGACCTTCTGAAGGCAGGATCATTCTGTTCTACTTCCTTTATCACCATGAACAGAGACTTGTTTCTTAAGAAATATTTACTGGCTGGCTGTGCTGTTTATACTTGTGCTGTTTACACTTGAGTTTCTCTGGGACATGCCTGGTCCTCTTGAAAACAGAGCCATCTATCAACATCGTGAAAGGCTGTAGGCTGCTGTGCAGCAGGTGACCAGCGATTGACAAGGACCTCAGTCCTCCAAGCAAGTTGACCAGGTTGGTATACCTCCGGTTTCCTTGTGTGGTACTTTTAAGATCTGTGTCTTAACTTAGAGGAAGTGGAAAGGGAATATTGTCCCCTCCTTCTTCACCAGCTATGACCTTGAACCTCTGAAGTTTATTAGGGATGAGACCAACAGTTTCTCTGACCCTTGGCTCCTCACCACCAGGCAAATACTAAGTAGTAGAGGGAAGACCAGCACCAGGGAACTCAACAGACATCTTGTTGCCAGAAATCAAGACTCCAACCTAATTCACAAATTTGCCTTGGTGAAAGAATCTGCTGTCAGCCGGAGGGCTCCTTTCCAGAGGGAGGCCTCCTTCCATGCTGGGGACAAAAGAATGATTCCAGAAGATTCTTCTGCCTGAGAGACTGAATATATAAACCGACAATGGCCAGACCATATGAAAAACAGAACTCTGACCCCCTATCTGCAGCAACCGGTCCAGGAATCCAACTCACTCTCTTGAGTGACCAGCTATTCGTGTCAGTCTTGTTAAAAAAAAAAAGACCACTATTTCTAGTAAATGGTCCAGGAAACAAATAAACAAAAAGCCCTGATAACACTTAGCCTAAAATGACCAGGACTTGATCAACAGTTGACAGCTTTTCTAATTTTTGTCTCTGCTTCCCACTTGGGACCAACCAGGGAAAGCCAAGTATGAACCTCTAAACAATCACTTAGGATGACTTCTAGTTAGCCCACCTACAGCTTCTCCTTGACAGCAGTTCCCAAGCAGCCTCCATCCCTGAAACCCTTTTTTTTTGTCCTCTATAAAGCTTTTCCACTCCTCTCCCTGCCCTTGAGTTTCAGCAAAACCATGAGAAATGATGGCTGACTCTTTTACTATAGAAAACTCTGAATATATAGCCTTTGTTCTCATTTGCCTGATCTTCATTTGTTGCCACATGCCCCACAATTTCTTTTTCCATCGTGTTGCAGAGCAGTTAAGCATGGGGCCCTGGAACCATGCTTACCTGTGTTTAGTTATTTTGGTTTTTATTTCCATCACTCTAGGAGTTGGATCCAAAGAATATTGCTGTTATTTACATCAAAGTGTGTTCTGCCTATGTTTTCCCCTAGGCATTTGATAGTATCCAGTCTTACATTTAGGTCTTTAATCCATTTGGAGTTTACTTTTGTGTATGGTGTTAGAGAATGTTCTAATTTCATTCTTCTATATGTAGCTGTCCAGTTTTCCCAGCACCACTTGTTGAAGAGACTGTCTTTTCTCCATTGTATGTTCTTGCCTCCTTTGTCATAGGTTAATTGACCATAAGTGCCTGGATTTATTTCTGGGCTTTCTATCCTGTTCCATTGATCTCTGTGTCTGTTTTTGTGTCATAGGGGTCCCCAACACCTGGGCCGTGGCCTGTTAGGAACTGGGCTGCACAGCAGGAGGTGAGTGGTGGGTGAGTGAGTGAAGCTTCATCTGCAGCTCCCCATCGCTTCCCATCACTTGCATTACCGCCTGAACCATCACTTGCATTACCACCTGACCTATCGCTCGCGTTACCACCCGAACCATTGAACCATGCCCCCCCCACCCGCCATGGAAAAGTTGTCTTCCATGAAACCCGTCCCTGGTGCCAAAAAGGTTGGGGACTGCTGCCATACTGTTTTGATGATTATAGCTTTGTAGTGAACTCAGGTGTCAACACTTGCTGGCTGTGTGGTTTTTGGTAAGCCACTTAACACTCTGCTTCAGTTTCCTCATCTGTAAGATGGGAATGATAACTGGATTTGCCTCATAGGGTAGATGTGAGTTTGATGACTTGATACACATTAAAGCACCCAGAGTATTATCTATTCAAAGTGCTAGTGGTGGCTACTTTTAACATCTCTGTTCCAGTGAAGTTCATTGTCCCATTACTCCTTCCTTTAACCTGTATCAGCAGGTATACATCCTAGTAAGATGTAAATCCGGTCTGCAGAGACAGCACTTGAAACCACTGACATTTATTCACAAATTAACCCAAATTAGCATGTAAGATTTATGAACCTGGGAAGAGTCTTGGAAATAAATCTGGCATCAGCAAGCCTTGAGAAAGGCCTCACATGTGTGGGTCTTTTGGGGTAGTGAAGTGGATGGGTAATTAAGTGGGCAACAGGGAACTTCAGTGGGCACTGGATAAACACAAAGGGGCTAGAACAGTAAGACACTGAATTCCTCAGGATGTGTATGTGATTGTTGGGGGAGGATTCATGAAAATGGACATCAGTACCACAAATTTCCATCCACTTAACTGAGGCCAGGATTCTCACAGTGGTCGCAGTCTTGGTAGTCTCATCTGTTTTAATTATGGGTGGAAGTAGACAGACACTTTCCTCCTTCCCCAGAAGGAACCCAGCACTCGCCATGCAGACTTTCTTTTTCTGTTCATCACGAAGTTATCTGAAGAGTTTATCACTTGTAACATTCACCAATTTGGATGGAGAGGATCAACCTTTCCTTCCCTGCTGTTCCACAACGTCCTCTTTAGTCATGAATCACTGTGCGGGGAGGCAGATCTCCTAGATTTTAGGAATGTTAAAAAGCCCTTTTTCTCTGTCAAAAGGCAAACCTGGCTTAGATGTTTTGCTGGAAAATAGGCAAGCCGTGAGATTTCTCTTGATGGCTATTGTGAACATCCCCCGAAGCAAGTAGTTCCTGAGAGGATCTCAGTTTCTGAGCCCTGAGCCTGGAACTGCGTGCAGGAGATAAGGATAATGTGGGTGTTAAGAGCCAGAAGCCTGCCATCCTTGTCTCACATTAGATTGAACCCATTCCCTGGGTTTTCGGTTTGGGGGGCAATGTATCATGCTGTGTGTGCTGACACGCACGCTCCCAGACTTTGCAAGGAAACAATTTAGGCTGTGACATAGAATTAAAACCTCACCTCGAAGTCTTTCTTCACCCTTCAGCAAGAGAAGCTGCAGGGTTCTTAAACCAACTCTGTTAAAAATTGAGACACTGGAGCAAGAGGAATGATTGCTGTTTCAATGATTTTTGGAAAAGAGATGGAGTATCAATATTACTTAAAAACCAAACCAAACCAAACCAAAAAAAAAAAAAAACCCAAAACACAAGGGAGCCAGACAAGTTCTCCCTTTACCTCTTGAAATAATCTGTTTCCTAAAATTTGCTAGAACTACACCTGGCAGTCTTCCCTGAGTACCTCAGGGAAAAGAAAGAAAAATCTAGAAAAGATTCCCTTATTTAGCCAGGCTTATTTTCTTACTTTCTGCTTCAAGTAGCCAAGTCATTTACTTTGAATGCTCTGTAACTGAACATGTGTATTTGCTGAGCTATTTCAAATGTGTTCTATTATGCCTCAGCTTTTTTCAGTGATGGACTTTGCACAGAGTTCTAATGCCTGGTGGTACAATTTCTAACTAGGAGGCATTCTCAATGCAAGCTGAGTAAAAGCAGTGGCACAATGCAATAATAAAAATAATCTCTCAAGACTTGCAGTTCCAGAGTTTTCTGTATAGCTACAGTAGCCAAGCATCACACAGCCCTGGATTAGGCAGTGTGCCCTTCCATGCCTTGCCTTTGCCATCTGCAGAGTGGGGCTGAAATGCCTGTCCCAACTTTTTTTTTGCAATTATGGTGAGCGAAACCCTAATGGGTGAGTCAATTCCCAAATTAGCACAGTATGGGAGGATCCTATGTTTTTGAAACCTCTCAATGAAAAAAATGTTGCCTGCCGTATCAGTGAACAAAGGATGCTGTAGCCATTGAGCCATTACATTACAGCCACCCCTGATGGTTCACCCTGAGAAGACTCAGGATGAGAAAGCACAGGACACTGGCCCCAGATAGCTGAGGTGCATCTCAAAGGAATGATTTCAGTGGGCCCAGACTCTTGTGTCTTCCCACACATAGAAAAGCGCTAAAGTCCTTAACTTGAGATATCTTGTTTCCTTTAACTGTAATCTTTTGATGTTCAGACACCTGGTCTTGGTTGTAAAATCTCCTGTATATCCTGGCTCCTCCCTTCCCTCTTTGGAGCAGTCCCTCAGCTATCTGAGATGCTGTGTCCTGGACTTAAGTCCTCAGTTTTGTCTGCCAAATAAAACATAATTCGCAACTTTTAGGTTGTGCATTTATTTTTTCAGTTGACAGAGCCATTGAGATTCCCTCTATATTTAGTCAAGCAAAGGGCTACCTTCCACAGCGGCCAACTCCACAGAAATCCAGGGCAAAGACTAAACCCTGGTCCCTAATGGTGATAGATGAAGACGGTACTAAGGCCCTTTACATGTACTATCTCTTTTGATATTTACTGAAACCCTACAGAAGAGCTGCTGTTATTTTTTCTTTTTCTAAGTAAGAAAATAAGGCTCATAGAGGTAAAGAAACCTTCCCTAGATCTCATAGCTACTCTATAACCCTGGGATCTCTACTCTTAACCACGTCATCAGTGAGTTTTGAGAATCAACTTTGGGCCAAATCCCAGAAACCTGGAATTTGCACCAGAAATCCACATCTTTGTATAAGGATGATTCTGCTATGAATCGGTGGCCATGAGACCTCTGAGAAGCACTGCACAAAATTACCATTCGCTGTCCTGCTACTATTTATTATATACATGTAAATGCTACTTCTGTTTTTAAAAGATTTGGGAAAGCTTGAAAAAAGGATGTCACATAAACAAAAAGGTTAAAACAAAATACAAGTGGAAATCAGAACTAATAAGGAGATGAAGAGACCAAGAGAAAAATGTGCTTTTTTTCTAGTTAGTAGGACAAAGGGCAGTGGTATATTGTCATCATGATCAACTTCCTTCCCTGGACATTTTTTATTTCCTTGAGTAATTCCCCTGTGCTCAGCACACATCGCTCTTTCAGGGTTATCTGGTCTCAAAACCAAACGGTTACTCATCTCTCTTCTTTTCTTCAGAATATTCAGGGCTAGAAATCTGACCCCTGACTACATCATGACTAGGCTGGGCTCTTTGGGGGGCACACAAGATTGACATCAGGAGACTCTGGTGACAGATGATGGATGAAAGCCAGGAGGGCAGAGAGAGAGGGAGATGTAGGGGGTTCAACCATACACAGTTGGGACTGGGCATAGGAAGAAACTAATATTGGAGAGACTGGTGCACCAGATGTACTGCATCGCCTCCGCCAGCCCCTCCAGATCCACTCTCTGCCTTTCTCCATCTCCCTTTTTTCCCAGGATGTTGAGCTCTGTGAGCTGCGTTGTCTGGACTCTTGCCCTTTGGCTTCCAGTTGGGTTCAGCCAATAGGAGATGATGGCGGGAGAGCAGAGGGAAGGAGGAGGTGAAGATGGGGGTATTTATATTCTGCTTACCTCCCTATTAGGCAAAGGGTTGGTTGGCCCTGGCAGCGGTCCTCTCTGAAGGCCACAGCCTCTGTCAGATGACCCCTTCCTGCGATGACTCTCTTATTTTCTGGTGACCACTCTCTTTCCTTGCCCCTTCTTGCCTACTGATGATAAGGCTTCCTGTTCTGTCATTAGGGCTTGTGGGCATTGTCATTAGGGTTTAGAGGGTGTTGCTTTGCCCCTCTTGGTCATAACCCTCCTCATCCCCTCTCCTTGTGCCTTAGGGACAAGGCGCCATGCCACCTGGAGTGCATGCACTGCTCCCTTCTCAATCAAGGTCCGAGTACGAGGGACTCCAATTACTTCTGCACAAATGGCTCCAAGCCTAGCTGCAGGTTCTGCTGGCCTCATTTCTGGGTCGATCATGCACTCAATGTTTTCACCCATAGGTTCAAGGAGTGGTTAAGGCTCAGTTGCTTATGGGGGAGTGAAGTGAGCTAGGTTATGTGGGTGGGGTTGTCCAGACTCATGCATGTGGGACCCCTTCATGAGTCAGTACAGAGCTGGGGGTGGGAAGAAAAGTGAGGGGACAGGCTGATGGCTGAGGGGCAAGGATTGCTGGCTCTCCCTATGCCACAAATTTCCAACAGAACTCCAAGATTATAAATTCAAAGCCAGCTTCCAGGTTATCATGAAATGATATTTTTAAGAGGATATATTTTATTTCACAGTTTGTTTGCTTAATGTATAACTTTGAAATATGTATAGACATATGGTAGGTGGGTCTCCATGAGCCTCTCAAATGTTGGGATTGGCCTGATGACTCCCCCAATTGTTGCCATCCCTGAGATTCTTCAAACACCACATTAGTTTCCCTTAATGCTGTCCAACCTTTCTGAATACTCCCGTGCTGCTTGTAAGGCTCTTGACTCTCAGTGTCAAAACTCACCCCCACCCCCACCCCCCATCCTGCTTTGTGACACAGGGCCTGATTTGCATCCCTGAGAGAGCCACAGCTCTTTGTTAGGTTCTTCTGTGCTGAGGGAGATGTGAGCCTGGAGGAAGAAGAAGGAATTTTCTCTCTTGTTTTTGCCTCTTGCTCCTATCAGCATCATGGCACCTTCACTCTTTCACTACGGCAGCGGCATTTTGTTTCAGTAGCAGCAAAAACAGAATCCAGTTTGTTTTTCAGAACTTCCAGATCCATCATCATCACACCCCCTCAAGAGCCATCAGCACCAACCAGGGAAGCCCCCTCCTCGGAGGTCTGGTTCCTGCCCCATGAGGTCCCTTCTCTAATTTTCTATGTTCTAATAATTTCAATTGCTTCCCATAGTCCCTCTGCCCAAGCTGCTTCATGCAGCTGATTTGTCCTCTGTGATTATTTGTGTTCCCTTTTTACTCTTTTAGCTATCCAGTAAACACATCCTTATATTAAATTCTTTCTGTAAAATAACCGGCACGGTTTCTGTCTCTGACGGCATCCACCATCAAACACTTCTCAATGGTCCTGTGGACTGTGGCATGTGTTACCTGCTGGGACCCTGAATGATACTCTTAGCCATGAGTTAAACCAGGAATCCTGTTTCTGGAGTCACAATTAGAGCAAATAATGAGTGTTACCAGCCACAAAACCGACTTGATACCTAATCAGTGGCTTGAGATTCATTAAATTCTCCTCAGCAAGGAAGACTTCATTTAGAGAAAAAAGATATGCTTACAGAGAAGATGCCATTTCAAAATAGACCAAAAGCATTAGTAGGTATTTATACGGCCAGTTCTCTTTGGAGGTTCTCTCAAATCGTGTATGTCAAAAGTACATGAAGTATCATTCATAGGAATCACTCCAGTAAGACTCCAAAAGCATCCCTGATGTCCCCCCACCTCCCTCCTCCAGCATAACGATTAAGCTACCACAAATTCCAACAAAATCCCATTATAACATGACTATTCCATGGATTTGCTTATGTTGTAGGTGTGGCATAAGGCATAAAAGTAAGGCTCAAAATTAGGTGCTGCCTTGACATTTGGTAAAATCAGGAGGGCCTCAAATGGCCTAGCCACAAGTTCCCCTCCCTACCCTGCTTCTATGGATGGGGTCCCCTAGCCAAACAACCCTCCTTATCAAAGGGACCAGGGGCAATTCCTGCTCATCCTTGAGTACTAGTGCATTTCAGTTCCCTGCCAGCCCACAGAATTATTCAAACAAGCCAATCAGGTCCTCCCATGGGAACCAGGGGCACCTCATCCTTTTGATACTACAAAGCCTGGCTCCCATAGCCCCTAATTGTTCTCTTCCCAAATGTAACTGCCATGTGGCCCTGTGTGGCATGCAGTGTCTTCTTCCTCCAGCCTGTAAGTATATGTGACTAACAAACTGTAGTTGATTTCCTCTGTCCAGTATTAGGCATCCTGTGTTCAGAGCCACCATTGTAACCCTAGGGCAGAAGTCCTTAGCTCACCAATGAAGTGAACAGGAAGTGATTAAAAAATGGGTAAATTGGGGGAATTCCCTGGTGGTCCAGTGGTTAGGACTTGGTGCTTTCACTGCTGTGGCCTGGGTTCAATCCCCAATTGGGGAACTAAAATCCTGCAAGCTGTGAGGTGTGGCCAAAAAAAAAAAAAAAGTGGGTAAAATGGACCTCTCCAAACATACGCTAGGGCTGATATCACAGATTTGGTTTACAGAAAATAGACTTTTTTTTCCCTTCTCCTAAAACTTTTCTTAGTAAGGAGTTCTGTGGTATTAAACTAATTCATTTATAACATATGCATATATAGTTATAGATTTGTTTAACACTGTACTGTTTATAAAGAAGACCTTTAAAGGTCCTTTCAAGTTTTAAGTATTCTATATGATGCCTAATCCTACTACGGGAAGAATAAAGTTGCCCCTATTTCTGAGTGCATCAGCTCTTTCAGACCATAATTATGTATCAGGATAACCTCTGGATTCTTTCTAAGAGACACGTCAGTGTCCTGAAGTTAACCATTTCTTTAAAAATGAACACATTTTTTTTTCCAAAGATAGAATTTTACTTGCTATCTGGTAAGTGTGTGTGTGGGGGGGTGGGGGGGGGGTGGGAGACAGGCACAGAACAACAGATATGTGAGGAAAGAGAAATTGAGTTGAAGCATAAGGTCCATATTTTCAATTTAGTGAATGTCATAAAATTTATCTGTATTTCTTTTTATCCTTTCTTCTTCTGGCTCAGATGAAGATTCTCTCCTTTCCAAGGTTAACCTAACTCTGTATCCCTCACCTTATTTCCTACTGAGTTTGTTAGAAACTCTCTCAATCAATTTCTTTTTACTCACTGAGCTCTTTGCCCCATCAACAAACATATTCTGGTTTCCCAACTTTAAAAGAAGTTCTCTAGATTGCCTCAAATCACTGTGCTATTTTTTTACCTCTCCTTTTCCCCTAAACTTCTTAGAAGTGTGTCTATACTTAGTGTCTGCTTTTTCTTATTACGTTTACTCCTAACCTCTTACCTTTTATTTTTCCCGTCCTGATCTTTTTTGATCACTCTAAAGCATTTGATCTTCTGGTCTACTTTCTCCTATTCAAACACTCTGTGAAATGGTAGTATCTTGATTTTCCTTCTATTTTCAGATTGTCTTTTCTTGGTTTCTTTCATTGCCACTGATCTTTCAACTCTCCAATGATATCCTTAGAGTTATTCTGTTTCTTTATACTTGAAAGAAGGGGAATGAAATTTGATGATCTCATTCACTTTCAAAAATCCAAGTATTATATGTCAGTAACATCCAAGTATGTATCTATATACTCTAGTTCTTTCCTGGACCTCAATTTCCCACCACCTGCCATACACCTTTTACTGGATGGCCCACCAGCATTTCAGATTCAAAACACCTAAACCCTAACCAATTATTTATTTCCTCCAAGAGCTATCCCTCTCTGGGCATAGTCTGTGTCCCATTATTTCTGATTCTATTTCTCCCTCATTTGTGGATCCGCCCTCTGTATCAGAGTGGTTAAGCCATTTTCCCAAGGTCACACAGCTAGTCAGCTGTGAATTTAGGATTCAAGCTGACCCCACAAGACTCTGCTTTTCTTTATAAGTTACTCTGAGGTGAAGAGTTAACAAAACCTAGCCTCAGCTCTTGAAGGACCTATAATAAAGTTCAGAGAGTATTATTGTAAATAAAATAATGATCCTTAGAAGGCACTTAACAATTATTAGTGTACTTTCCTATCTCCCCATAATAATCAGTAAAGGCTTATATAATGATTATAAGAAAAATTTTCTGGTTCTTCAAAAATTTATATGCTCTAAATACTGGACAGTCTGCCCTTTCCACTGCCCCTTAAAATAGTCTTCATCAAAAGATAAAACAAAGTGTATCTGATCAACATTTATAGCTAAAATAATAAATGACAACCTAAAATCAAAACATGTCTTTGTATTTAAGCCCATACTGTAAATCATACTCTCCACATTCAAATGTAACCTCTCTAATTAATTTCAGGTGTTTAAAGCTATGTTATGGTAAGTTGTCATGGTTTCAAACAAGTAAGGATAATTTAGCCATCTGCACTATTTCTTCTCAGTTACAAACCCAGCATTCTGAAATGAGATGGATTTAAATCTGCAGAGACAGCATTCAGAGAAAGAACAAAGCCAGAAATGCTAAGTTCATGAAAATTCCCATCAGCCCGAATCTCCCGTCAATATTTGGAGGGTGTCTACCTGAGGGTGGCTGCTCTAAATTTATGTTTTATTTTGACTGATTTCTTTCTTTCTTCAAGAAAATGAAACCTCCATTTTACCTTTTGTATTATTGTAGCATCTAATCTCGCAGTGATGTACCAAGATAGCTCAGAAAGCTCCCAGATCTCTAGCAAGTAAATGATCTCTTTCTGAAATACAAACATGTGATACCTAAAGGAGATACGAAATTTACTAACAGACAAGGATCAACATCTAACAAGTGATAGCTAAGACTGACCTTATTTAGTTATTAAGCATCTATTTAGATATTAAGACTGCAGCAACTGGAACAACAGAGTTAAATTGTTTAAACCCTGTTGTGCTGCTTATAATATCAAGTTGTATAATCACAGAAAATTTTATCACAGGAGAGTATGCCTCTCTCCCTTAACTTGTGATTTCCCCTTAAACTGTTAGGATTCCAACTGTGTAAATAAAAGTGCTGTTTGGTAACAGCTTGTTGAGAGAACTCCATGTTTCCCCAGAATGTACTTGAAGAAGATTAATGAGTTCTACATATATGCCAAATCAATCTGTTCCTCCCTGTCAATCACCATCCCAAGAACAAGGCTCTCTATCTTTGCTGATGTGTTTACTTTTCTTTTGTGTTTAATTGAGTTATAATTAACATACAATATTATATTAGTTTCAGGTGTACAATAGTGATTTGATACTTTTATACATTATGAAATGATCACTGAAATAAGACCAACTACCATCCATCACCATATAACGTTGTTATAATAGTATTGACTATATTTCCTATGTCTACTTTACATCCTCATGACTTATTATCTTACAGCGGGAAGTTTGTACTTCTTAATCCTGTTCACTTATTTCATTTTTCCCTCCACTCCCTTCCCTTTGGCAACTGCCAGTTAGTTCTCTGTATCTATGAGTCTATTTCTGTTTTTTGTTTGTTTATTTTTTAGATTCCACACATAAGTGAAATCATACGGTATTTTTTTCTCTGTTTGACTTATTTCCCTTAGTATAATATTGATCCAAGTTGCCAGAAATGGCAAGATTTCATTCTTTTTTATGGCTGAGTAATAGTCCATTGTATATATAAGTATATACCACATCTTCTTTATCCATTCATCTATTGATGTACACTTAAGTTGCTTCCATATCTTGGCTACTGTAAATAGTGCTGCAATGAACACAGGGGTACATATATCTTTCCAGAATAGTGTTTTCATTTTCTTTGGATAAATATCCAGAAGTGGAATTGCTGGATAGTATGGTGGTTCTATTTTTAGTTTTTTGAGCAACTTTCATACTATTTTCCATAGTGGCGGCACCAATTTGTAGTCCCATCAAGAGTGCACAATGGTTCTCTTTACTTCACATCCTTGCTAACTCTCGCTGTTTCTTGTCTTTTGGATAACAGCCAGTCTGACAGGTGTGAGGTGATATCTCATTGTAGTATTGACTTGCATTCCTTTAATTATTAGTGATGTTGAGCACCCTTTCATGTGCCTTTTGGCCATCTGTGTGTCTTCTTTGGAAAAATGTCTATTCAGGGCCTCTGCTCATTTTTTAATTACATTGTTTTTTTTTGATATTGAGTTGTATGAGTTCTTTTTATTTTGGATATCAACTCCTTACTGAATATACCAATGCAAATATCTTCTCCCATTCAGTAGGCTGCATTTTAGTTTTGTTAGTGCTTTCCTTCACTGTGCAAAAGCTTTCTGTAGTCCCATTTGTTTATTTTTGGTTTTGTTGTCTTTGCCTCAGGTATGGAGGAACATACCTTCACATAATAAAGGCCATATATGATAAATACAGAGCTGACATCATTCTCAATGGTGAAAAGCTGAAAGCTTTTCCTCTAAGATCAGAAACAAGACAAGGATGCCCACTCTCACTACTTTTATTCAACATTGTATTTGAAGTCATAGCCACAGCAGTTAGGCAAGAAAAAGAAACAAAAGGTATCCAAGCTGGAAAGGAACAAGTAAAACTGTTTGCAGATGACATGGTACTATATATAGAAAACACCCCAAATTCCATAAAAGTACTATTAGAACTTAAAAATGAATTCAGTAAAGTTGTAGGATACAAAATTAATACACAGAAACCTGTTGCATTTCTCTACACTAATAATGAACTATCATAAAGAGAAAAGAAGAAAACAATCCCACTTATAACTGCATCAAAAAGGATAAAATACCTAGGAAAAAATTTAACTAAGGAGGTGAAAGATCTGTACTCTGAAAACTATAATGCATTGAGGAAAGAAACTGAAGATGATACAAATAAATGGAAAGATATACCATACTCATGAATTGGAAGAATTAATATTGTTAAAATGTCCATATTACCCAGAGCAATCTACAGGTTCAGTGCAATCTCTATCAGAATACTAATGGCATTTTTCACAGAAATAAAACAAATAATCCTAAAATTTGTATGGAAGTGCAAAAGACCCCAAATAGCCAAAGCTATCTTGAGAAAGAAGAACAAAGCTGGAGGTATGGTCCCATACTTAAAACTATACTATAAAGCTATATTAATCAAAACAGTATGGTACTGGAACAAAAACAGATATATGGATCAATGGAACAGAATAGAGAATCAAGAAATAAACTCATGCTCATATGGTCAATTAATCTATGATAAGGAGGCAAGATTATGCAATGGGGAAAAGACAGTCTCTTCAATAAATGATTTAGGGAAAACTGAATAGATACATGCAAAAGAATGAAACTGGACCCTTTTCTTATACCATACCCCAAAATAAACTTGAAATGGATTAAAGACTTAATTGTATGGCCTGAAACCATAGAACTCCTAGAAGAAAAGATAGGCAGTAACTTTTTTGACATCTGCCTATATTTTTTTCAAACAGATATGTGGCTTAATTTTAATTAAATGATTGGAACAAATGATTTCTAAAAACTTTCCAAATGTATGGCCAGAGAGTTATAGAGTAGCATCAACTGGACTTTATTGAGAAGACCTTACCCATTCCAGTACTTCTCAATCATGGTTGTGACAGTGAGGGTTGAAAAGATGCTGCCTGTCTTTTAAGGAACTTGAGTACCCTTTACTGCATTGGGTATTAGGCAAATTCAGAATACTTAAGACTTAGAATGTTGTGCCCCTTCTACACTCTTAGCCATCTTTATGCATGGATCTCCAGTCAACTCTCTGCTTGCCTGCTTTCCTCCAGAGGAAGGGCAGGTGGAGCCATTCATGCAACTGCAATGCCATGAGAGGGGTTGGGGCATCGTGACATGCTGGGGGCCTCCTGTGACCACCAGTTGTTTCTGGCTTGCTATGGGACCAAAGGGTGCTAACTATTATCACAGTTGATACCTTATTTTCTTTCTAAAAATGATTAATTTCCAATTAAACAATGTGTAACAGGAAACCTCAGTATAGGTGATTAAAATTCTTTGATTCAAAATTTATTACAAAAACTGAGAAAGAAATTGAACTCAAGGAACATAATTCCTGCAGAATTCACAGATAAGGATACTTCAACCCTACATGAGGAGCCAGCCCTGCCTAGTGCCCTATGGACTGGGAAGAGCTGGCCGAGTGTGGGAGATTCAGGAGTGACTCATGTCAGAGTCCAGAGCTGCCTACAGAGGTGCCAGAAAGAGTGGTTCAGAACAGGATCTGAGGTCAGATATCAGAGCCTGGTAAACAGCATGTTGCTTTCATAGGACTATTTGTGTTGGCTATTTTTTTTTAATTTAATTTAATTTTTTTAGATTTTTTCTTCCAATTTTATTGAGATATAATTGACGCAGCACTGTATATGTTTAAGGTGTACAGCATAATGATCTGACTTACATGCATCGTGAAATGGTTACCATGCATTTAGTGAACAGCCATTATCTCATATAGATACAAAATTTTTTTCTTTTTTTAAATTAATTTTTATTGGAGTATAGTTGCTTTACAATGTTGTGTGTGTTGGTTATTTCATTAAAAGACTTTGGTCAATTGCTCCATTTTGTTTTAGAGAGTGATTCTTAATCGCAGTGTTGATCAAAAATCACCTGGGGATCATTGGTAAAATGCAGATTCCTGGAATTAAGCCCAGTAGGTCCAGAGTAATGGCAAGGAATCTGTATATTAAAAAGGTGTCCCCAGTTGATTTTTTTTTTTTTTTTTTTTTGGCGGTATGCGGGCCTCTCACTCTTGTGGCCTCTCTCGTTGAGGTGCACAGGCTCTGGACGCGCAGGCTCAGTGGCCCTGGCTCACGGGCCCAGCCGCTCCGCGGCATGTGGGATCTTCCCAGACCGAGGCACGAACCCGTGCCCCCTGCATTGGCAGGCGGACTCTCAACCACTGTGCCACCAGGAAAGCCTCCCCAGTTGATTTTGATGTATATAATCCTGATGTCCTACTTTGAGAGACTGTGGCTTTAAGGAGTACCAGTTTACGAGATGACTTATGATCGTAGGTGACGTCAAGTCAAATGCATTTTGTTTGCTTTTGATAAAACATTTTTAATAGCTTTATTGAGATATAATTCACATATCATAGAATTTACTAACTTAAAGGGTACAATTCAATGATCTGTAGTATATTTGCAGTATTATAGAACCATCACCGCAGTTTAACCATCACCCACTAAGAGAAACCCCATATTCATTAGCTGTCACTTACTGTTCCCTCCACTCCCCTACCCTCAATCCCACTCCCATCCCAAAGCAACTACTAATTTATTTTCTGTCCCTGTAGATTTATAGATTTGTTTTTTTTAGAAGATAAGGCTAGCTTATTTTTGAAAGATCTGGTGTTGAAATTGACCATTAGTTTTTAGCTTGATGATACTGTACAGGGTAAAAGCACATAGAGACACAACCATGCTTTTCTGTGCTAATATCAGCAGAAAACTACCACTTGACCATCATCTTAATTAGCTATTTTGCATTATAAATACCAAGAGCAGTCATCAGCTGCAGGTGTAGGTCCACCCTCTGGTTCACTCCTATGTAATTTGAAGACATTACGTTAAAGAGACCATTCTAGTCTGCATCTGGGATAAAAGAACAGTACCAATTCAACACTGAAAATAGCTTTTAATAAGAATTAGTGAATAGTATGCTGTATTTGCTGTTTCAGAAAAATTTCCTCATCCAATACACCTAGCCCATCTCAGCACTCACTGTTTCCAAACAACTTTGTAAGTAACCAGGTATCAAAATGTGACGGTTGTACAGTAACTGAGAATGGTCCCCTCCCCATCTGTTTTAACCTTCCCTGCATTCTCAACCTACTTGGCAGAGAGGGCCCCTCGACACTCAAAGAAAGAGTTGCCCTGGATTATATGCCTTTGTGTGTGTGTGTGTGTGTATGGAGGGGAGGGTGGTGAGTAGGGAAAGAAAAGAAACATCCCTCTCTTCACCCATCAAGGCAGATAAGCAGCTCTAGAAATTGTTCAGCTTCTACAGGCCTTCGACATTGTGTTGAGGATGGAAATTAGTCCTGAGATATGAGCTGTGCCACAGCTTGGAGATGTTGGCATAGCCTTGGTGTCTGGTTCAGAGCCAGTGAGGACGACTCTGGGATAAAGAGCCTTTATTATCCTTGCATTGCAATTCTTTAGTGTTCCAGCAGGGACAGGGGTAGATTTCATTCACATTAGCTGTCCGCCGAGGAACCAGATGAGAACGGTGGTTGGAAGACAGGTTCTTCAAAATATAGGGCCTCCAAAATATGGCTAGCAAATAGTTTACTAATCTTCAAGACTGATCTACAAAATAAGCATGACAGCTGCTTAAAATTTTATGAAACAAGCCCTGATGTGAAAGACTGACAGAATCTCCACTCACTAGAAAGAACACAACACCAGGCGTACTCTATACGCACCTCTGAATGTTACAATGTACTAATGAACGACATGTCTACTAAATATCACTCATTACCAGTGTCAGGCTCTGTCCAGGAAGGTGAAATGAACTAAATTTGCTATAATGCTAATTTACATGCCATTAACGAGCACACAAGTTTAACTCATAGATGAGGATGTGTTATTGTACATCTTAGCTTCTTCTATCCCACTCAGGCTGATAAGACAGTCCCCAGATAATTGTAATTATAGGCAATTTGTAATGATAATGACTTGCTTTTTATTAGCTGCAATAAAAATCAATTCTTCATTCAATTACCGTTCTTGGCTGAACTATGACAGACACTCCTGGGTAAATACTTGTATCAAAATAAAACTAATAATAATTATGATAAAGTTTTTGAAGATAAAATCTTCCTTTTAAGATCAAAATATACTCCTCTCATTAAGTACCCCCCATGCCAATGAGTCAAAAGTGAAGTACTGTGTTCTTGCTTCCCTTGTTTGGTGATAAAGGATCTTAAACAAATGCTGCCAAGTGCAATAGCACAAAAGTCTTTTCATGAGTGTGATGACACAGTAATGATCATCACTCAGTACATAAAGGGAATGAATCACAACCAGCGTGCCCTGAACATCAATTCAGCACTGACACAGGCCAGCACTGAAGCCTCCTGCACGGGGTGTGTGCTATGGAACTCCTCATCCCCAAGGTCTCCTGCTATTTAAGAGGGGTAGATTAGCATATTAATTTCTTCAGCTCAAGAGTCAGTTCTCTAAGCTTGAGACTTCGCTCTTGTTATGTAAATACTGTTTGCTTCACAGGAAACCTTGCATGTTAAGATTAGATATCAATGTCCACTAGCTGCCCACACAATAGCAAGGAAGGCTAAGGTGTCTACTATCCCAGGAGCACCTTATGAAGTCTTCACTCCGGCCTTCTTTTTGCCCTCCAGACAATGTGTGCCTTTTATTTTTACATCTTCCGTCTTATCATCATCTACTCCCAGAGACCCTGAATTTACTTACCCCTTCCTGGTGTATTTGCTTTGTGACCATGAAAAAAAGGGGAAATGTCTCAAATTGTGAAAATTCAAGCACCTGTGAGTTGAAATCAAACCCAGTGAAGTGTAAAAGAATGAAATTAGAACACTCCCTAACACCATACACAAAAATAAACTCAAAATGGATTAAAGACCTAAATGTAAGGCCAGACACTATGAAAACCTTAGAGGAAAACACAGGCAGAACACTCTATGAAATAAATCACAGCAAGATCCTTTTTGACCCATCTCCTAGAGAAATGGAAATAAAAACAAAAATAAACAAATGGGACCTAATGAAACTTAAAAGCATTTGCACAGCAAAGGAAACCATAAGCAAGATGAAAAGACAGCCCTCAGAATGGGAGAAAATATTTGCAAATGAAGCAACTGACAAAGGGTTAACCTCCAAAATTTACAAGCAGCTCATGCAGCTCAATATCAAAGAATCAAACAACCCCATCCAAAAATGGGCAGAAGACCTAAACAGACATTTCTCCAAAGAAGATAAACAGATTGCCAACAAACATATGAAAGGATGCACAACATCACTAATCATTAGAGAAATGCAAATCAAAACTACAGTGAGGTATCACCTCACGCCAGTCAGAATGGGCATCACCAAAAAATCTACAAACAATAAATGCTGGTGAGGGTGTGGAGAAAAGGGAATCCTCTTGCACTGTTGGTGGGAATGTAAATTGATACAGCCATTCTGGAGAACAGTATGGAGGTTCCTTAAAAAACTAAAAATAGAACTACCATAGGACCCAGCAATCCCACTACTGGGCATATACCCTGAGAAAATCATAATTCAAAAAGTCATGTACCACAGTGTTCATTGCAGCTCTATTTACAATAGCCAGGACAGGGAAGCAACCCAAGTATCCATCGACAGATGAATGGGTAAAGAAGATGTGGCACATATATACAATGGAATGTTACTCAGCTATAAAAAGAAACAAAATTGAGTTATTTGTAGTGAGGTGGATGGACCTAGAGACTATCATACAGAGTGAAGTAAGTCAGAAAGATAAAAACAAATACCGTTTGCTAACACATATATATGGAATCTTAAAAAAAAAAAGGATATGAAGAACCTAGGGGCAGGACAGGAATAAAGACACAGTTGTAGAGAATGGACTTGAGGACACAGGGAGGGGGAAGGGTAAGCTGGGACGAAGTTAGAGAGCGGCATGGATTTATATATACTACCAAATGTAAAATGGACAGCTAGTGGGAAGCAGCCGCATAGCACAGGGAGATCAGCTCAGTGCTCTGTGACCACCTAGAGGGGTGGGATAGGGAGGGTGGGAGGGAGACGCAAGAGGGAGGAGATATGGCCATATATGTATATGTATAGCTGGTTCACTTTGTTATAAAGCAGAAACTAACACACCATTGTAAAGCAATTATACTCCAATAAAGATGTTAAAAAAAAAAAAGTGAATAGCGTACGTGGGGGAAAAAAAAAAAAAACAAAACCCAATGTGGTGGTTTGTTTAGGGAGGTTGCACAATGAAATAGATGTGTGAAGGCCTAGGCTCTAATTGGAGAGCATCCACTAACTAACTGTGTGATCTTGGGCAAGTCATTTAACTTCTCTGGAGACTGAATAACATAATGCATGAAAAATCCCATCAAAACTTAGTGGAAAAGCTCCGCATACCTGTCATGGATTCAATTTGCTACTTTCCCTGATATGAAAGCTTTTCCTGAGTGAAGATTACAGAGACAAGTCACAGAAGGGTCAGCCATTTAGGACTCTTCCTAGTGACTCCTTCATGACAGTTTCACCCATGTACTTACTCCCAAGGGTGTCTAAACCCCTGAGAAGGACAGCTATGTAAGCAACAGTATTCTTCTGTCTGTAAAGAACTGTTGTCATGCATTGGAAGCAATAATTGGGCCCTCAGTCACTTGCTCGAGATTCCCCGGATGTTCACCAGAATACCCTCTGTGGCCCCAGCCATGTAAGAAGTTCAAGACTCATAAAAAAAATACAAGCATCATTTTAGAAGAACTCAAATATTGGACTCACTTGGAAAAATCAAATAAATTCCACATACTCTATGGTGTATATTCTCTTTAAAAGAAGCATCATGCATTAACACATTATTCTACCCTGTAGCTTGGTTAATTAAGAGTAGGCCAGAGTCACAGCCTCAAACATCATTGGACTGTGACATCACTGAGTATCACAGTGGTAGAAGATGGTCAGCCAAATATTAACCAATTTGTTTTCCTTTGATGTAAGTGTGTGTGCAAAGAAACACATCTGGATCTCTTTTAGTTTGTGATGAAACCATAACACTTTGCTTGGAGGGTTCAAAACAAAATGCCACAGATGATTTATAAACTGTGGTGCAAGTTTAACACAGCCTCCTCTGGTCCTAGCTTAGGACTTGCTTCTTTGCCTGGGGGACCAGAATTCTGGCTCCCAAGTGCTTGTCTAGCCTGTGATTTCCAGAAAGAGTAGAAGAACCAACTCTATTTAGAAAGGATCTATCCTCTTTATGTCATTATATGTAGAAATAAGTACTTCTCTTCTATACGACCTTCATTTAGCAATTAATGAAGATCATCCATTCAATTATTCAGCAAACATTTATTGAGTAAAAAGAAAAGTAGCAAGTGGCAAAGAGTAGGGCTGTTGGGTGATGAGCTCTGAATGCACCTGTGGTGTGAGAGGTGTGTTGCTCATCCAAATGGACGTGTCCAGCAGGCATCTGGACATACATGTTTGGATCCAAGGGCTGGCTTAGAAGCCATCAGTATCTGCTTTGTATGAAGTCACCCCAAAAGATTATGTGGGGAGAGACAAATAAAGATGACAGAGAGGAGCCTATCAAACAGCAATAATTAGAGGTGTACAGAGGAGCTTACCAAGGAATCATCAGAAAGGTAAGAGGACCAGTCCCACTTGCTCTTTTGTAACATTGCTTGTGGTGTTTCTCCATATAACTCTATCTGAAGTTTTAATTCCAGAAAAGAGACCTTTAGGGAAATTTTTGTATATTGAATCACAGTGATGTTTGATTAGAATATTGTTTTGCATGTGACAGCCTATTATTTTTGAGTCTATAATGTCTTTGCAGTGATAGTTGGAGGAGAAAGGGGTGTATACTTGGTTAATAACAAGATTAAAAACCTAATAAGTCCATTAAGCAAATCTTAAAGCTTTTGTAAAAAAAATTTTTTTAAAGAGACAAGCAACAAAGAAATACAGTACCATTTCCTAACGCATCATTAAATTTAGGGGCAGGACAATGACATTACAGAGACAATACACACATATTCACACAAATATACAAACACACACAAGGACTGAACATTTGTTGTCCATATGAGACTTCTAGGCCTCTAGGCACTAAATAAGTGGTAGGCATTGCCCCTCTCCTTGAGAAATACACAGCCTATACTTCTAAACAAAAACTCTGAAGTTTCATCCAAAGTTTCAAAACTATCCTAGTAATTTATTAGCTCCAAGGAATATGTTCACATTCTCAGAGTATGAGGCATCATTTGAAAACTGCTGTGGTAGAAAATAGAAAGGAGTGTTTGAAATCTCTTTAAAAAGCCACTTACCCATTCCTGAAGCTTTCAGGGAGAGAAATCCTATCACTTCTAAAGACTGTCTCCTAAATCGTTATTTCTGAACACAAAAATCTTCTGTGAAGCAACTTAAAATTAAGGTCATGGATTGCCTTCAATGCAGTTTGCAGTTTTGTGTGGTCAAAGTATAGCAATGGCCACAGTCCCCGTATCTCAATCCTGTGTTAATAATAATTGTGCATCTATTCAAGAGTCTGGCCACCCTGTGCTCATACTAATCAGGGACTGATGGCAGCCTCAAGATCTCTGAATCTCCTAGGAGAAGATTATTTTTCTTTTAGATTTATGTACACACACACACACACAGGCACATATACACGCACATACACCCAGAAGGAACATACTCTTTCAAACGTCT
The DNA here is from genome assembly GCF_011762595.2 of Tursiops truncatus. NCBI lineage: Eukaryota > Metazoa > Chordata > Mammalia > Artiodactyla > Delphinidae > Tursiops > Tursiops truncatus. The sequence continues at coordinate 155,135,200 of NC_047035.1, read as the reverse complement.
ATGATGAACTTTGCCCTCTGAAAAACCTATTTAGCTCAAAAGCAAAATGTCTCTCAAGAGTCCCCATATTCTTTGGCACTCTAGTTCGTTCTTATTCCTTCCATTTTATTTTACTTTGATCTTTCCACATTTCTTATTATTTTAAGTTCTAGCTGTCTGTAGACAACTTCATTCTTTGAAAGCCTTTTGGGACTAAATAGGAACACAGAGATTACCTACCTTTGTGTACAACTTCTATTTGTCTGTGCAAAACTGAAACTAACTCTGCCTTAGTCATTATCGCATACAGTTTATCTACAGAATTCTGGGGCTGTAGCAGCTTTTCTGGCTGAAGGACGTGCACTGGATGCTGGATGGTGCCATTCACAGGTGTAAGACGCTCTTGTTGTTTTGAGTGTCCAACCAGATTGAAATATTAAGTCTTTCACTTGCTAAATGGAAACTATGGGTAATTCCTGAGCTGCTGTGTTGGAGGCTTTGACCTCATGTCTGCATCACTCCACCATCCAGATTGCACCTGGACCACCAGCAGTGGAAGGCAGAGGGTGTGCTATGTCTCCTCTGATTGCATCCCTAGTGTCAATGAAGAATTGTGTTCAAGAAATACTTGTGATGTGAATAAGTGCTGGATGGAGGTCAAGGGGGATGCATGATGTCCCCTGCCCCACCACAAGGAACAACTTCTTATTGTGCCTCTAGGAAATGGCAGCTTTGCTGGTAGAGGCTGAGGGGGTCTCCTATGCTGGTTTTATGCTGAGTTAACAATATTTCACCAGCTCCCTGGCAATATACAGTTAACTGTATACAGCACTATAGTAAGATGCCTCCAAATTCTGGGGACAAGCCAGCTTCTGACTATTAAATCAATAAAAGCTGAAGTACCATGAATGTAAGTGGCCATCTGCAAACAAACCCACTCTTGGATATAGTTTAAATGCAGTAAAGTATCAAAAATATTCCCAGATATCCACTGAAAAATGTATCGTCAAGCCTTGAGTGTTACTAAAGAATGTTGTAACCTACTAAACTGCATTACAACTCAGTGGCCTAAAATAACTGGTACATGGATGGTACATATAAAAAGGGGAATTGGACAGCAGGGATCTATCAGGGTTTATCTCCCAGATCATTGTTGACTGAACTGCATTACAACTCAGCAGCCTAAAATAACTGGTACATGGATGGTACACATAAAAAGGGGAATTGGACAGTAGGGATCTATCAGGGTTTATCTCCCAGATCATTGTTGACTGCCAGCTCCTCCCTGACTCATGTCCCAGGGGTGGACTTGTTTGACCTTCCATGAGCCTAGAATCCATTCTTATTCTCAGCAGGGGAAACTGAAAGAATTTCAACCCTTTAGTCTGGACCTCAATATTGAGCATCTTTTCTGTTTGCCTGACTCTGTCCTAAATTTAATGCAGTTCTGTCCATTGTGCTAATGTCATCCAAGGAAGAAACATATTACTTCTGGTTCCCCAACAGGAATATGCTATTGATCTTCCAAAAATATGGACCGTGCAGTGCCCTACTGGATGTTCCATGTTTTGTGGGAAGATGGTTCCAATCCTGGTTCCAATGATTCCTAAGTTTGGGAGATGCTGCGTACCATATCCAATTTATATAGGCTTATAATTCAAATCAGCATGTCAAAGATTAAGAAGTGATACAGCAAAGAAATCTATTTTTCCTGTTTGAGTACAACATTTCCAATATTTCTTGAATGAATGAATGAATTTTAAAAAAAAAACAAGCCAGGAAGTGCTACTTCCTGGGTCCGTCTTCACCAAGTATCCTACTGACAGTTAATGTGATGTCCCAGACACATGATACCAAGAATTACTCCATAGAGTACTTGTAAGTATTCTGGCAAACAGAATCTTGCATTGTGTGTGGAGAAGAATTCTTAGGGTCCAAGATAGGCCTGAGAAGAGAGATTGCTGAGACGATTTAGCAGTATTTGCCAATGGTGCAGCAATTGTGAGCGGCTTGCTCATTTCTGTCAACCTTGTTTCAGATAAAAGTGACCTCACTAAGATGCTGCCACCTTGTGAGACCCTGGCTGGGCTGTGGCCATTCTCTTCCATTAACCGCCGCCAAGGGTGAACCATCGCTGCCCAGTTACCCTGTTCATTTCTTCTTCGTTAGTTAGAGAAGGATGTGGTTAAGTATGGAGAGGCTCAAATTTTTTTATTTATTAAAGTAACAAATCTGTTTATGGCTTAAAAAAAAAAAGTAGCATAGACATCCTGACAGAACACTGTGAGTTACAGATAGATGACAAAATCATCTAATAAACTAAATTTCACGTACTTTGCTTTAGCTAACGAATCAAAGAGGTTGTATAGATTATGCAGTTTAGGGTGAGCAAATAAACAGATAAACGGGGCCACTTCCCTTCCTCACACCATCCTAGCTCCACCTCTTTAGGTCATTTACATGAAGGATCTGAGACCCAGGGAAGTTAAGAGTTTATAAAACACAGATCATTAGAGTACCTATCCTATCGGGTTATTGAGAATATTAAATTTTTAAAAACGCATACACACTATGTAGCACAGTGCATAGTACAGGATAGGGATGCCACCTCTTTTACCTATTATGAGTTCAAAAATTAAAGGCACTGAACCTTAACTTGGCTTCCCAGGCCTTTGCCTTCCATGTTATACTCTCTGTCTGCAGCTTCCCAGGTCCATCCTAGGCTTCGACTTTTGCTTTCTTTGATCAAGTGCCTGCCATCTTCTGCAGACATGGAAGGTCTGTTTTGGAACATGAACTTCCAGGGCCTCATCCCAAGCTCCCTTGCTGGTTGAGTTTCCTTTCCCTCTGCACTTGATCTGGGAGGATGACTCTATCTCTTTAACTCACCTTGACCGTCACACAGTGGGGATACCTGTGTTCCTCTCCTCCTTTGCAGCCACTTCTTACTTCCTCTTGCTCAATGCTGACCCTGCATTTGCCTCAGACTCAGCCACCTGAAATCTCCTCACTCCTTCGATAGAATTTTTTCATATGAACTTGCATTTCAGAAGCTAGTTTTGTTACCCTAGCACTGTGGCTCTTGTCAGGGTCTGATTTGAAACCATCCAGCTTGACTAAGTAGTTACTAATCTGTTTGGTTTCCATTTAAACTTCCCTTTCCCTGCCACGTGCTCATTACTGTGGTTTATATTCAGCTTCTGGTGAGAACTAACCATTTTTGTGAAGCGTAGTAGAGCATAATAGGTATTAAAAGCTCAGGCCTTCTGATGCATCTGCTATTTGTTTTCCCTCCCAACTAATTAGCGGGTCTACATTCTCCTTTGTCTTGCTCCTAATGTATTTGTGAAATATTGTCTGGCTGCCCTTTGTTTCTCTTGCTGGTTGCATCTCATCTCATGCTCTGGCTTTCCGGCTGCTGTTCCCATATTACACACACCCTGTTCCCTTCCCCTTGCCTTCAGCAGAGTGCCTTCATTTTCCCCTGCATGTCATTTTATCCCGGCAGCTTAAAACCCAGCGTGGGTTTTGCCTTCCATACAATCACTGGCTGAGTGAAAGCTTCAGGACAAGCTCTTAAGCACTGGAAAATAGGAATATTTGGCTCTATGGTAGCTAGCGCTCAACACCAAATCTAAAATATCCCAGTATGTTCTGGAAAGTCGACCTACCCCTACCCAGCAGGCTGGAAAGCTTGCCATGAGGTTACGTCACGGTCTGGGGATTCTACGATAGTCAGTGGTAGCCTTGGTTGACTTCAGTGAAAGTTGGACCAGGCGTCGGGCATGAAAGGGGCTTAGATACTGGTTCTTCTTGCCATTTCCTGCTCCTATGAAAATTGGCAGAAATTTCAGGTTTCTCTCTAGGTCTTTAAACAAATGCTTACCAAGTCGGGGACAGTTCAATGTTATCATGCTGTTTTAAAAATGTGAAGTGGGCTCAAAACTTTGGTGGCCCGTTGCCTGGCCTGGTCCACTAAACCGTTTAGATGACCCAATTATAAAGTGGAAAACAGTAACTGGGGTGCAGACTTCCTCAGCTGGTGATAAGAAGGGCCCTCTCCTGCTTTACCTTCTTACCTGTATTAAGGAGCCAGAGGTTCTGGGCTTATCTACACTGAAGGATGCCTTATATCCCTTGCTCTGTAGAGACCACCTCTAACCCTCTGGAGTCACCAGGGCAGGAGAGCCTCACCCCCTCACCTACCTCATGCGCATCTCTTGAACTGAGTGTTCGCTGGCTTAATTGTAAGCAGAAGTGAAAGTAACCCAACTGGGTCCAACTCACTATTCTCACTTATCTTTCAAGCCGGGACTGGCCTTGTGGTCTGGCCTAGCTCAGAATCTGGGAAGTGGTTTTCACCAATGGAAAAATCTGAAATTGTTCACCTATGAAAAGGCTTTCCTGAGGAGAATGGGACCTGACAGGAACATTGCAGGCATTCTTTAATTTTCAGCACTTGGCTTTCATGGGATACGTCTGTCAGGATTATTTTTCTTTTCTTCTTCTACGACTAAGAACTTAAATTAGGTGTTGACTTGTGAAGTTTCAAAGCTTCTACAGTTATCCTAAATGGTAATAATGCAGACACATCTTACATACCAGAACAAAGACTGTCAAAAGTAATGGTGTGGGCCATTTCATTTATTAAAATTCCAACTTATTCACTCATGGTCTGAATTCTTTTTTTAAAAAAAAATTTAGCCTAATACTAGGCTATCTTAATTTTATAGAATATTTATTCAAAGTATTCATTTGTCCCTATTTGAATGGGACTTCCTGAGCCTGACCCTTTAAAAGGCAATTGTCTTCAGAGATCAGTAGAGGCCCTGCTTCATGAACACATAAAACCTGCCCCAAAAGAGCCAAATAACTTTCCCAACTCCTTTCCTGACACTTTAGCAAATCCCATTTTGCTGAATTCCGTTCCTTGTTTGCTGCTTGTCCCGACTCCCCCAGATCCACGCCAGGCTGCCCTCAGATGGGTATTCATATGGAGCCTCAGATCACCCTATTTTATGTTATTTTATTTCTTGATGGGTTTCCTGGAATCACGGGCCCAGCGCTCCGTGGCATGTGGCATCCTCCCGGACCGGGGCACGAACCCATGTCCCCTGCATCGGCAGGCGGACTCTAAACCACTGCGCCACCAGGGAAGCCCCCTGGAATTCTGCTTATTTTTTCTAAAACTTGGCTATTAGTCATCCCTTTCCTGACTCTTTTTGGTTTGAACTCCTGACAAATTTTTGTTTACTTGGAAAGCTCTGATGGGCTTATCTCTGGTGCCCGGCTGCCAGCAAGGTGCTTCTCCACCCACGTGGAGAAATTGATTTTCTTTGATGGTAGCCTCTCAGCCAAACTGTCCTCTTCTGCACCTTTGGAGTTTGGGTCACTAATAGGATGGTCCTTAAAAGTGGCTTCTTCTCTTTTGAGTACAGCACTGTTTGTCTCTTACCTTTTTGTGGCGTGCTCTATCTACTCTGAGGTCCACCAGATAAACATCCATGAAACACCAGGTGCAAGCATTCAGCTTCTTTTAGATTCTGTGCATCACCACTTAGTATTTAATTAATAGTTTTACTGAGTCTCAGTTAATACTTTGTAGCTCAAGATAATAAGAGAGAATTCCTACTCTTGTAATGTTTGGAGTTATAGAATCATTATACTAAAAGAGCCCATAAACATTCTCCAGTACGATTCTCTCTCAATATTCAGGAGGAGACCAGAACCCAGAGAGGTTAAGTAACTTCTCTGAGGTCACACAGTGGCAGACCCCAAAAATGGAAATGTACCATTCTGCCTTCTATTGTATTTTCCTTTTATCATAGTAAAGTCACACACAAATAATGTGCACACATGTCCATGTGAAACCTGGGCTGGAGAAAGCCCAATATTTGTTTTAGGACCATTTCTAGCTACAGAGCTGGGCCTAGGGGAAAGAATCACATTCTCACAACTGCTCACAACAGTTTCAATTAGATTAGAGAGAAAGATAAAGAAGCTACAACAAGGTGAAGCATCATTTTTGGGCAGAAGGTAGCAGTTGGTCTGGGTGCTGTCGCTGAGAGCCTACCTAGTCTATTAGTGACATGAAAGAGATGCTAGGTGTGATGGGGTGTCTGGATTGCTGGGTGGGTTTCAAGGAGATAGTGGGTGGTTATGACAACAGTTTGTTACCTTTTCAATGGAAATGAAATACAATAGTGCCAGGGAGGTCGTTGCATTTACACAAGAAACGGGCGCACCCCAGGTGTGGGCGGCTGGGAAGCTGGTAAAGGAAATGCTGTTTCATAAAGGATTTTCTAGCACATTAACTGCATAATTCCTCAGCAGGATCGCGAGCTCTGGGCACAGTGCAGACCTCTCCCCCATAATTGCCATAGTGGGGTCGCTTTTAGAAAAGCCTCAAAGCTCTTGTTGAGCGTTTCAGCACCCAGCGAGACCACGCCCTCAACACTTCTCTTTCCACCTATTTTCTTTTTAATGCTGCCAATCCAAATTGCTTCCTAAAACTGGGCTAATTTCATGAGACCAAGCTGACATGAACACTTGCTGACGCCTTCAATGCAGCTGAGGAAGGGACCCAGGTTTCAGACGTAAAATACAGAATCAGAGTGTCAGCCTGAACTCCAGGAGCGTGTCACATATCACAATCTCATATTTCTTAGCATACAAGCTGAGCTGACCGAGGTCAGGATGGAGAAGCCTTGACAGCCTTCCTGTTTTTCTTACGAGACTCTCCTTTCCTCCTCCATGCCCAGAATTCTTATACCAGGAATGCAAAAATGAGTCAATTGGCTAAAAGCGTGGGCTCAAGGATCAGTCAGCCTGCGTTTGGATAAAACTGGCTCCGTGTCCTACTCCTCCAGGCTAGTTACTTACCACTCAGCCTGGGATGCCTGAATCTAAGTGCGATTCTCCCCAAGCTGTACCAAAATTCAGTCACTGAATTAAGAATACTCCCAGTAACGCCTACCTGTGACCCAGTGATCGTGAGGCTTGGAGGAGATCAAGGGCAGAGCGGCAACTCTCAATAAATGTTAGATATTATGTTGTTGGTCTTTGTTTCATGGGAAGATATTAATTAATTCACACTTTAATTAATTCATGAATGTGTCCATGCATTTCTCCCAGTAGTTTTAGCATTAAACCGTGAGCGAGAGTGGTGTATAAGATCAAGAGTTCTGTCAAAGGGTGGAAACATTGACAGCCTGGTAGATTAATGGAGAGGTAAACACTGCCTTCCAAGCCCAGGCTTACTTGGTCTTGGTGAATGAAGATTCTAGGCTAAGAGAGATGGTTCTGAGATGAGTAGGGTGTGGCAGAACTAATGATTCATCTGGGACTGGGAGGGGATTGTCTCCTTCCAAACTTCAGAGGACTCAGGGGAGAGAACGCATACTCAGCAGAGGTGAATTTTTCTCTCCCTCTCTCTCTCTCTCTCTTTTATGCAGCTCAATATTTATTTTCTGCCATCTTCTCTCTCCAGATCTATGGACATAATTTACATGGGACCCCCGAGGGTAATTAAGCCAGCAATTCCTTTGCCAGTAAAATGAGAAAAGCCAGCTCTCAGTAAATGCTGAATTCCACTATGGGTATTGCAGAAACAGAACCAAAAACAGCTGCAGTTTATCTGTGCTGCCGAATTGACTATAATTTGCTGCTACCCTCACCCTTACCACATAGCAATCAGTGTACAGAAGTACAGAATTTTAAGATGATGAATGTTTTATTTCTTAAAATAAACAGTAGCAATTTAGATACACAGTTGTGTATCTTACATTTCTTTTTTTTTTTTATAACGTAAAAGTATATTGGAAACTTCCTTGGGGTCAAAATCCTTACGTGCACTTGTCAAAAATACCAAGATGACAAGCTAATATGGAAATCAGATTTAAATAATCGACTATTCAGAAATATTCCATGAACTTTCTGATGGTTTTGTTTGCACTGACGGAGCAATGGCTATTCCTTACTCGTGGCCGGGTATCTGAAGGGTGTCAGATTTAATAGTTCCAAAAGTTAGTACTAGACCAAGATGTGAGGATTTTTTTTTAAGTTACCTTACATTTCACCTAGCAAATTCCGGTCACCAAATGTGCTTCCTTGGTTGCCATGACTTTCCTAGTCTACTAATCCACAGGCATGCACATACCATATTACCAGCCCCCTCACAGATTCTCATCAGAGTTGGTTATTATGACTGTCTTGTATCAAATCTAAGCTCCAGGGCTGTTAAAGCACACTGATATTTCATTTACCACTAAGTAAGAAAAAGCATTGCCCCCTCAACTGTACCAGACCATAGATTGGTAAGATGCTTCCCCATTTCAGAGATGTTCAATGAGAAAAGACTGTTATCTCAGAATCAATAAAATATGACATCTCCACTTTTCAGAGGAGAAACTGGCCAAGTGACCAATCAGAGTTCACACAGCTACTAAGTGGCAAAGCCAGGAAACTCTAGTCTCTGGTTTCTGACTTCAGAAATCTTTCCAACCTTGCTTGTTCAGCATTGTGACCTTGAGTAGTCATGAATTCTCTCTGTGCTACCCTTTTTTCCTTCTTTGTTTCAGGTGAAGTGAACAGTGATAATAATAGTGTGTTAGGGAGGCACAGTGGGATACTGGGCTGAAAAGAATTCTTTGAACTCAAACGCTCCTCTTTGCTCCCTTCAAGGTCACTTGATTTCTATTTTTTTACCAGTTTGAATGATGTTCATTTTCTCCTAATTATTAAATATAAATGTTCAACTGCTATTGATTATTGTTTGAAAACAAGAGTAGTAGGAGATTACAGCTCAAATGAGTGACCTTTAGTCAAAGAAATTAGACAATAAATTATGTGACTCCAGCTGAAGCATTTTCAAGATGTCATTGTATGTAAATGACTAGTTTTAGTATGTATCATAACGTGTGATTTCATGAGTTGGCACAGATAGTGTACGTCAGCTTCCTTACATATATGGAATCGAATTGTAAGACCTCAGCTCAAGGTTTAGAAAAGGTGACCAGATGCTGTTGTAGAGTTCATCATCCCCGAGCAGAGCTCAGAGGGGGTTTCACGCGTTCAGTGTCTGCTGTCCTCTGTAGCTCTTACTATTCCTGGTGGGCTTTGTTTTATTTTTTTGTATTTTCAGATCTCCTTTCAAGTCAAAATGCCGCAGGCAAAGCATTTTGGTCCTTGCTGCTATTACACATTCACATAACCTCTTCTGTAAGTCTTTGTAAATAAATGTGAATTAGCTGTGTCTGGCCAGGCATCCAGAGGTTATCCTGATTTGGCTGATGAGGAAATGGAGTGTCAAATTTACTGGGGAGATAATTTGAATCATACCAAATGGTGACCCAATGGAAGTTTCAGAATTAGCACTTATGTTTTTGATTTGCTAGTTTTCTGTTTAAGCCACACAGCCTCTCTGGCTATTTGCTCTCTTTGGAAAGGGAGCCAAAAGGCACCTCTGTTGCTAGTGCAGCTCCGCTGACCCCCCCACAATGACTCCCATCCACACCGGCTACTCTCCTTACCATGCAGTGAATCCACAAGTTCATCCCATTCTCTCCTGGGGCTCATCTTAGGCTTGTCCTCTCAGTTGAGGCTCAAGGCACTGTCCTCAGGAAGTTTTCTGGGCCATGAAATTTCCAGCACTTGACCATCCTCTCTTCCTGTGCTTGTTTCTTCATGGGTTGATGTTCTTTACGTTAAGTTCCGGAGGAGCGGGGACCCTATCTGTCATTTTTCTGGATCCTCTACCTCACTTAAGTGATGCTGTACGTACAGATGCTCCTCAACAACTATTAATTCATAACAAAAAGCATGTTTCATTCAGTTGCTCATCACCCATCAGTAGGTCAATTGTGTCCCTGACCAACTGATTGAAAACCAATTCCATGGATGGATCAGGCTACAGCTCCACCCAGGGTCACTTCTCTCTGGAACTGTCCCCGTTCCCACTCTTGCAAACTGAGTTCTACCACCTCACATTCCGGAATACCTGCAGTCAAGAACTTTATCTTTGTGTGCATCCCCGGAGGATCTAGGGATAACATCTTCTAAAACCCTCAGGGGTTCTGTGTACTTGGCAAAGAATAAGAATGAGGCTGTCAGGGCGGCAGCCAGCAGGAGTGGATGGCTTTAGGGTGTTTGAGTAGGTGATGGAAAGTAGGAGCCCTGCTGGCAAGAGAAAGAATCTAGGCTTTGTTTAGGGAAGGATTCTAGGTTCTGCTTACATATGTTGCTTTTGCCCCTTGTTTGGAGTTAATTTAGAAGGTGGCAGGGTCTGTCCCAAAGTACAATCGGAGTGTTTGTATTTTTAAAAATGAAAAATCTTCGAAGAAGGTAAATGCTTTATGATTTAGATTTACGACACATCTTTTGACACTATCATCTTGACTATTTCACTGTAATCTGAACTTTCTAAATATTACACGTGAGTAGCTCTGCTCAAACCATCTTGAAACCACAGGATAAACTGAGGTTTCCGTGTTACTTTTATTTTTGGTGTTTCAGTTTTTTTTTTTCCCTCTCTCCTACTTTATATTAAGTGAAAAAGGAGGATTCACTTAATCAGACAAAAGCATTTGCTCTTATGGACTTCATCTTTCTCTTAAAAAAGCTTTGAAACAGAAAGTGGAAGAGGGAAATCTCTGGGCCTAATAAGTTGATCCTATCAGGATACAGGAAATGTTGCTCTTTCAACAGAGCAGGACTAGTAGGACTAGCTGTGGGGATGATCTGGCTGTGACATCCATTGCCTTTGGATTACTAGGGTCCATAGGGTGCTATCATTTCTTAGGTATGTGATTGCAATTCATGAGGAAAAAAAGTGACAAAGTTCTCCAGTGCCCTGCGAACCGTTAAGGTAACAGAGAATTTGGTCCATTATGAATGCTTAACTTGAATCGTTTAATGGCCACTGATGATTATCATTGTGCCATACACAGAAAGAACAGTAAATGAAAGAGTGGGTGTTGTGGATGACCTGATGTATCTTCAAAAATCAACCACCTTCACGCCCTTTTTATTGTGTCAGATCAATCGTTGAACTCTTGGATTTCAACTTTAGACAACAGGCAACATCATATAAAGGAGTAGGCTAAAATCATCAGAAGATTATTTCTTTTAAACCTGAGATGGAGGCCAGAGTGTTGATTTGACCACCCAGGAAGACTGAGAGCTGAACTTTCCATCTTCTGGTGCCAAAGAAAATTCAAAAAGCAACTAGAGAGACAGCTGTGGTTTAAAGGAGGGTAGGAACCGCCAAACAGCAGAAATCAAACTGTCTTTAATTGATCCTGTTAAGAGTTCCCAGAGGTGTCTACACTGGGCTTTTCTGAAGAAGCAAGCTCTCATGTTAGGTGTACATTGGCAGTAGAGAAATTGTTTTCTATTTCCCGGTATGGGACTATGACACTTGAAGCCATGCATTCCAAATCCTGTCACTATAGATGTTGCCATCAGAAGCGCAAAGATTTACCAAGTTCCTACCAAGGGAATAGAGAGTGAAGAGGAGGCGTGCTCTTTGGTCACAGAAACTTCCTAAATTGCTTGTTTTATTTATACCCTGGAGCAAGGACCTTGTTAGTTTATAAAAAATTAGATAACCAAAAAGAAAAATGAGGGTAACTTTGCCAGATTCCCATGGTCCTCAGGAATATACCCATTTCAATATCCCTCTGTTTTGAGGTTCCGGTAATTCAACTCAACAGATAGCTACGTATTGAAGGCCTAACCCTTGCAATCTCTTGCCGGCTCTATAAAAAATAGTCAGAGGAAAAGACATGGTTCTTGCTTTCCAAAGTCTTTCAGTCAATCTGAAAAGAGTAACTATTAGTGCAAAGCATTAGCCTCAATAAACAGAGTTAATAACAGCAAGCTTTCTATGGTTCTTTCTGTGTGCTGTAGTCTGTTCTCAGTGGTTTACTTATATTTACTCACAGGTTCTTACAAAAACCTAAGAAGTAGGTGATATTGTTATTCATTTTTCATAGATAAGGGAACTGAGGCGCAGATAGGTTGAAACACCTTACTCAAGGTCTCCTGGCAGAACAAGCATCCCCGCTCAGGAGAAAAGCTCCACGTCTGTACTGACTGCCACTCCATGTACCACTCCCTAGACAAAAAGCCCTACGCTACAGGGGCTTTAAATGCTGAGTTTATTTACGTAATTATCAGACTCTTCTTGTTTTTACTTTTCTCCTTTACAGTCTATTCTCCAAACAGCAGAGTGATATTTTCTTTAAAACATAAAACAGATCATTCAATGTGCTGCTTCAAACCCTTGCTTGGCTTCTCACCTCAGGCAGAATCCAGTCCAAACTCCCCTGCAGGCGTAGGTTTGTCCCCATGTTCTGCTGCTGCCCCCTCTCAGGGATCCTCTCTCCTCTCCTGCCCCTTTTCCACCAAGTGCTGCTGGCCTTTCTATTCTGGGAACGTCTCATGCTCCTTCTCTCTTCAAGTCTTGTGCATGTGCCACTCCCTCTCTCTAGAAGGTTTGTACCCCCCAGCTCTGTGCATGGCTCCCTCCTATTTTATTCAGATCTCTGCTCAGATACCACCTCCCTGGACAGAACCTACAATGGTCATCCCACCGCTTAGCCCTCTCCACTCCCCCATTGCTGTATTTTCTTATGAAACTTATCATTATCCGACAATTTATTATTTATGTATTTATTTCCTGTGTGTCACTGCTATTAGAATATAATCCCCATGGGGGAGGGATTACATCCTTTTTGTTCACTGCTGCAATCCCAGTGACAAGAACACGGCCAGCATATTATCAGTGCTGATAAGTATTTGGTAAATGAATGAATGAATGAATGAATGAACAAATGGATGAAATATCACCTCAGGGAAGATAAACTTTCTGTCAAGGGAAAAGTAAATGCAAAAAGATTTTGATATTTTACTTCTCTCTCCCCTCACTCTCCTGTTGTTCCGAACCACATTTCTAAACAACACAACCTAAAAGAAACACTGCTAAGAGCTCCTTTTCCTAGATGGACAGTTGCATGAGGGACTAGAAGCCACTGCCTTCCTGAATCAAGTAATAAAGGATGACTTGGCATCCATGAAAATGTCTAAGTTTCATTCATGATAACAGTACTTAGTGGTGTGTGAATAGAAAGTAAATATCATGATGAAATATACATCCAAAGGGACCATCATTAAATCAAGCCTCAACCAAGAAAGAGTAAATAAACTAATATTAAAGGCAATTATGGTTTAGATAAGTATCATTACTTTTCCAGAAAAGGGGAAAAACATCTAGGAGTATAATGCATGGGCAAGGGCAGATGGGTTCAGAAGCCACTTTCTCCCTTGGTCAGCAGAAATGCCTATGCAGATGCTAGACCTCGTCTGTAGAAACAGCACAAATCAAGTTCATTGGCAAGATCCATGCAGGGTCGCTGGTGTCCCTTCCATCTCCTAACTTGTCAGTGTGCATGCTGATGGGGAAATGGAGAAAGATACCTAATTCTTTGAGTCCTCTAGGAATTTGTTTTTAAGGAATCATGGAGATTTTCTGCAGTGGGACTGCAGTGGTCACTGTCCCACTTTCCCAAGATTGCACCAAAGCTGAAATAGTGGCTTGGCAGGACATGTGGTTAATCTTAAATGAACTCTGCCTAAGAAAGGCAGGGGAGTCTCAGAGGTTATTCTCTGGAGCAGGCTGGGGATTATTCTGTAGCAGACTATCACAAGCAGGCATGATGGAAATAGAACAGTTTACTCAAAAAAGACGGAGTGATATCCGATCCTTTCCACCTCAGTATAACCACCTCCTGATTCTTCCAGTACCTGAAGTTATCTACGAGAGGGAAATCAAACACAAAGGCAAAACTGTAGAAAATATAGTTAAACAGATCCTCTAATTCTTGAGTGTCTCAGTTGAAGGAATGTTCTAGGCTTACCGAACCATATAGCTACTTTAGGATTCAAGACATTTGATCATTATTATTTCATTAATTGAAAATTTTCTTCCTTTCCTTTTAAGACATCCGGGTGAAGGAAGTGTTGAATATATAAGTAGTTAGACCCCAACACAACCAATAACCCTAACTGACATTCCTCCCTATGAAATATTGGAGCCAGGGTTCAGATAAATCCAACAGTACATTAAAGCTGGCTTGGGCAGTGCAAGAACACGCTGAGGCTTTCTGCTCTAGGTTGTTTGGCTTAAGGATTTGAGGAAGCAAATGGAAGCAGCTGCACTAAGGATTTTCTGCAATTAGGTTCATGCAGATTCTGGAAGTTGCTCATTAGGGCCGTCAGTTTCAATCCATCTGGTATTTTCACGTTCAAGTAGTGTTGTGCATTGCTTGGTGGAGTCAGTGGTTTTCCTTTTACCTGCATTGCACAACCATCAAGGCTTATCTGCTGGAGACATGATGCACAATTTGGCTGCCTCTTGCAAAGTACATGAATTTTTGATTTGTCTGTGTGAGACAGCACAGACGCCTCCTAGGAGTTCCAGTTTGGACCAGTTCAAGACTTAAGGATGTATTTCCAAGTTGTTCAGGGCTTATTTATATATATATTTTTGGCAAGTGTTCTTTCCCCTGGAGCCTTATATAACACATAAAACCAAAGGTAACTGCTATGGAAAGCTAGTTATTTCCATTTTATTTCCTTGCCTGTCTAATATTGATTCAGAAAGCTATAGACTATATTAAGTAATATCCTTGGAAGAGGGCTTGACTCCTTCAAACTTCTGCTAAATTTGAGGGCTCTTAATATTAAAGATCATATCTGATCTCTTGGAATGTGCTAATTTTTAGTGCTATTCTCTATCTTTCTCCCCAGAGTGCTATTTCATACTGTCAGCCTTCATTTGGATGGAGGAAAATTCAATTCAAAGACGTTCACATGAGCCATGGCCACTGAGTCTGCGAGTCCGGAGCCTGTGCTCCGCAACGGGAGAGACCACAGCAGTGAGAGGCCCGCGTACCACGAAGAAAAAAAAAAGACGTTCAGAAGAATTCCACATTAATATTGTACATCTTTTCCTTCCCACAACTTCCTCTCTTTTTCACCCTACTCCCTCGGTTTGCCATAAGTTTTCAATGCAGGGTTTGCGATGCACTCATTTGGAAATTTTCGATCTCCCCTTCCTCCGTAACTGCTCCCTATCTGCTACGTGGGATTATGTTAAGGCATACCATACCTTCTGGATTATGCAGTTCTGAGAACGTTCAACTCCCAGGCCTAATCCCTAACATTTTGTGGACATTTTTGCATTTGCATCTGATCTTTTAAAACTCTGAGAGCAATCTATTCCCATTAGGCAAAGAGGGATCCTGGACCAGAATTTATTGGCTTTTCCCAGCTTGTTTTATTTATGTTATCTCATTTAGACTCAGGGTCTAAATTTGCCAAAAGATGATAACCAGGAACACCCTGTGTTTCTTATAACATATACAGAAATGGGTTATAGCAGAGACAGGGATTGATTTAAGAAGATGAAGTAGCTGCTTATTCTCTTTCATCTTGGCAATTGTGAAGCAGGTCCTGCAAAACATACAATGCTTGGCCTGTGCATCTGGTCAAATGGTTTCCATGTTCTCCTTCCCAGTAGGGGTGGGGATGCTAGAAGGATGGGAGGGCAGGGAAAGTGACTCCTCTACTTAGCACAGTGCTACTTGGAAGAAAAACACAAAACGAAACAAATAAGCCTGTGAAACTGGTGGTGGTGTCAGAGAAAAGCTGGTGGATATTTTGCTTCTCAAAATTGTGGTTTCCCTGACACATTTATGGATGTTAGTATGAGATAGGCTTAGACGCTGCCTTTCGTGTTTCTGACTTAAAGAGCTCTAGAATCAGGATATAGCTACAGCTAGGTTATTGAAACAAGAAAAAGAAAGAAAAGAAAAGGGCTCATTTTAGTGTAATGTTGAGGTCCTTGAAACTTAAGGCAGGAGCAGCTGAAGGTAGGAAGTGAATTCCTTCTGGTTCAAAGTGAATTCCTTTAGTTCAACTCTATGAACTAAAAACCAAACATCCAAAAACCTCCATCGTCCAGTCTACAAAGCACATCCCTTGTCTGTGCATCACGGGACATGACTTTAATCCATACAAGATGTGGAGTATAGTGGGGAATGATAGTGTGCTCTGCATGCACTTTTCCAGAGCCCAGGGTTAGAACTTGTCCTTCCCAGGGCTAAATTCCTTCAAGTTCTAGAGCCTCTTCTCTTCCTCAATGGAAACTAGGATGGGGTAGGGAATGAGTGTGTGAATATGATGACTGCCTCTGGAATTCAAGCTCCACCAAGTGATTTCTGGTAGCATTTTTGGTATTATTTGAAGAGCATCAAATATTAGGCTATTAAGGACCCCCACTCTTTGCAAAATCAGTTGGTGGTAGAGATTCAGGATGAGTTTGAGTTATTTATTATCATACACACACAGACACAGACACACACACACACACACACACTCCTACCCAACATTAACATCCTGAGGATTTGGTAAGAGATGGGTGAAAAGCAAAAAACCCCACAGAACTCAAGAGTAAAGAACTGATGATTTCCTACCAGAATGGACAACCTGAGGAAGCTTTTCTTCTGGATTTTACTGTGGCAAGAGGTATAACAATTGACTCACACATTAAATATTTAAAAAAGATATAAGCCAATACTGACTTCTGCTTCTAGGTAGATGGAGCAGGTGTACCTTTTTTTTCCTCCTGCTAGAATCCCTGGACATTATATATAAAGTAAACATAAGAAGACTCTGATAGAATAACTAGACAGAAAAACAGCAAGGGTATAGAAGAACTCAACAACACCATCCATCAACAGGACCTAATTGACATTTATAGAACATTCCACTCAACACAGCAAAATACAAATTCATTTCAAGTATCCATGGAACACATACCAAGATGTCCATATCATGTGGATAATACAAATCTCAATAAATATAAATGAACTAAAATTATACAGTGTGTGTTCTCCAATCACAATGCAATCAAACTACAATCAACTTCAAAAAGATAATAAGAAAATACCTAAACACATTGAAGTTAAACAGCCCACTTCTAAATAATCCATAGGTCATAAGAAACTCTCGAGAGAAATAAGAAAACTTTTAAATTGAATGATAATTAATATACAACATATCACAATTTGTGGGACACAGTTAAAGGAATGCTAAAAGGAAAATTTATAACACTAAATGCATGTATCAGAAAAGAAGAAAAGCCTGAAATCAACAATCTAAATTTTCATCTTAAGAACCTAAAAATAACAGAGCAAAATAAACCAAAATCAAGCAAAAGGAAGGAAATAATAAGGATAAGAGCAGAATATACTGAAATTAGAAATAAAAATAATATCTTTTTATAAAAAAAAGTCTAAATAAATGGAGAGACATATTATGATCAAGGATTAGATGACTCAGCAGAGTAAAAATGTCAGTTCTCCCCAAGTTGGTATATAGGCTTAATGGAATTCCTATCAAAACTACAGGGTTTTTTTCAAAATTTTATATGTATAGATAATATTATTACAAAATTTATGTGGAAAGGTAAAGGAACTTTAATACCTAAAACAATTCTGAAAAGGAATTCAGTGGGAAGAATAAGTCTAACTGATTATAAGGCTTATTACACAGCTATGGTAATCAGGACTATGTGACATTGGTGGAAGAACAGACACATTGATCAATGGAACAGAATAGTGAACCCCATAATAGACCCACGCAAATCTGCACAATTGATTTTTGACAGAGATGCAACACTATTCAATGGAGGAAAAATATATCTTTTTCAACAAATTGTGTTAGAGTAATTGACATTCATAGGCAAAGAAAAAGAAAGGATCTTGACCTAAGTGTCCCACCCTGTACAAATATTAAGTCAAAATAGATCACAGCCTTAAATGTAACACATAAAACTTTAAAACTTCCATAGAAAAGTATAGTAGAAAATATTCAGGATCTAGGGCTAGGCAAAGAACTTGTAGATTTGACACCAAAAGCATGATCCATAAAAGGGAAAACTCATTACTGGACTTTATCAAAATTAACAACTTTTGTTCTGTAGGAGATCCTATTAAGAGGATGAGAAGAGAAGCTATACAGTGTGGGAGAAAACCTTTGCAAACCACATAGCCAACAAAAAACAAGTATCTAGAATATGTAAAGAACTCTCACAACTCAGCAATAAAAAAAAAGTCAACTCAAAAATCGAAAAATTTTAAAGTGGGCAAAAAATGTGAAGAGACATTTCATGGAAGAGGATAGACAGATGTCAAGTAAGCGCATGAAAAGATGTTCATCATTAGCCAGTAGGAAAATACAAATTACAACCACAGGGGATATCATTTCACGCCTATCAGAGTGATTGAAATAAACAGATAACAACAAAGCCAAATTTTGGTAAGGATGCAGAGAAACTGGATCACTCTTTCTGCTGGTGGGAATGTAAAATAGTATAGCCAATCTGGAAAAGTTAGGCTGTTTCTTAAAAAAACTAAACACGTAAATACCATACAACCCTGAAGTTGCATTCCCAGGCATTTATCATAGAGAAAAATTATCACTCAAAAACCTGTATAGAAATGTTTACAGCACCTTCATTCATAATAGCCCCAAACTGGAAGCTATCCAGATGTTCTTCCGTGGGTGAATGATTCAACAAACTGGGATACAGTTAGTTAGGTACGAGGCATGGAATATTACACGGCAATAAAAAAGGGATGAACTATTGATAGGTGCAACAACCTGAAAGAATCTTCAGAGAATTAGGCTAGTGAAAAAAATCAATCCCCAAAGGTTATGTACTACGTGATGTCATTTATCTAAGTTTATTTGAAATGACAAAATTATTGACATGGAGAAGAGATTAACAATTGGGGTTAAGGAGGGGACAGAGGGAAGCGGGTGTGGCTAAAAGGGCATTGTGAGAGACTCTGGTGGTGATGAAATGTCAGCATCCTGGCTGGGATATTATACTGTAGTTTTGCATGATGTTACCATTGGGGGAGACTGAGTAACGGATACATGGAATCTCTCTGTATTATTTCTTACAACTGTATGTAAATCCACAACAATCTCAATGAAAAGTTTAATTAAATTATAAAAAAACTAAGTGAATACAGTACATAATACTTCAGACAACAAAGTAAAATGCATCCTACCCCAGAATGACACATCACTATTATGTAGTGCCCAAAGAAGACTTGAGACAGTCAGAAGCTTCAATTTACAGGGTTTAGTTTCCATGACTCAAGTAAATATTACTGAAACACTATTTCCTTTTCTAGTTTACACCTTTCATTCTCATGTTTTATGGAGCTGACACTTAGAGCAAAAGTGAAAAGATAACTGACTTACCTTATCTCCATGTATATCTCTTGCCCTAGGTCCTGGTTTCTGGTGCCTGGTACGACCGTATCAAGAATCTCCATTTCTGCAAAGCATCACCCCAGTCCTTTTGCCTTAGAAGACCTACATTACCGTCCTTTCCTTCTGTTCCCACTTTTGCCCCAAACTAACCTGCCTATCCAAGCTACTAAGCAAATTCATCTTAGCCATATACAATCAGGTATGAATTACCAGCAAATTTTAACCCTCCTTCCTGATGTCTTCTATTTCAAAAGAAGTAAAACTAATTTAAATTATTCTCCTATTGGTAAAATACTTGGCGAAGAGCCAGCTGTTCATATGGGGGTGGTGGTTATAAAGGAGCTGGGAAGGGACACACAGCCTCTGTTTGAATTCTCCCACCTGGATTTTAGTGAAGGGAAATGAGGCAGGGCTAGAAAAATACCGAAGTGTATGCTTGTCCTGCCCTTTCTTCTGTCTCCAACTCTCCCCCACTTCCCTGCAGTCCTTCTCTAATTTGTGAGTAAATATTTTAATGAGACCATTAACTATGTTACATAATTGTGTGTGTAAATGTCCTTTTTAATAAAATCAGTTAATCAACTTTTAGCTGCAAATCCCTACCTCCTTATTTTTCATGGATGGAATGCTCTCACTTGCATGGCTTGTTGTTACATGGTGTTTTCCAGCAGCGTGCCTCTGCATTAGCCATTAGCTCTGTGATGAGCCAGAGGGGATAGGAGAGGGAAGCTTGGCAACATGCTGCAAAATAACACTGGCCACAAAGGTCTTGACTCATGAATTGGAAGGCATCACACACTATGTCTATCTAGTCCCTTTCATCCAACTACAGTCTTCTTAGGCTGTGCTTTCTTCCCCCATTCTTCCTCTTTTCTCAACCCCTGGCAGCCAGAGTTCTGCCCTCAGTAACTGAGCTCACATCGTTCTCTCATAATCAAAACCAAAAGACCTGGCCCAGTTTCACCCTTGTTAGCCAATCTGCAGCTTTTGGCCCTGGCCACCCACCTCCTCACTTATGACATTCTCCATCCCCAATCTCGGCAATGCTGCCCTCCCCTGGCTCTCCTAAATATAGGGCTGCAAACGGTACAGTTGGAATGTGCCTTTGGATAGGTCATTGGCATTTCAAACTTACCATGTCCATAAATGAGCTGCTGATAATATCACAAACTTGCTCCTTGTCCCCTCTCTATCCCCCCTCCTTACATCTGGTACGTAAAAAATCTTGCTTGTTTTTCCTCAGTATACATCTAGAACTGGAGCACTTCTTATCACCCCCATCATCACCACCCTCATGCGTGCCTTCACCTCTTGCCTGATTTATTGCAATAGTCATCACAGTCGCCGGAATTACAATAGTAATTGTAAGGCAGGGCAAACCCCTCTGCTCAAACCCCTCCATCAGCTTCCTGTCTTGTTTGGAGTAAAAGAAAGTCCTTCTGATGGCTTGTACCATTGGCTCCTCCCGTCTTTATCCCATCATCCTTCACTCTGATCCATCCACACCACACTGGCCTCCTTGCTCTTCTAGAACATGCCAAGGTAACTCCTGCTTCAGCATCTCCTACCTGCCGATGGCTCCCTCTATCTGAAATGCTCTTTCACAGAGAGTGCCATGGCTGACTTCATCCTGCCAGGCTTCAGCGGTTACCTGAGGTCTTCCCCTGACACCTGTATAGAAGCTGAGAACCCTCATCCCTGACACTTCACCTCTCCCATTCCTGGTTTATTTTCCATCTGTAGCACTTCGCACTATTTCACATAGGACATATTGGACTCAACAATCTTGTGCAGTGTCTCTTCCCTCCATTAGGCTGTAAGTTCCATGGGCAGATGTTTTTGTTTTTGTTTCTTCATTGCTCTATTTTCAGCACCTAGACTAGTGCCAGACACCTAGGAGACTTGCAGTAAATATTTTTGTACAAACTGAATGAAAGATGATTTTCTCCAACCTTGTGTCTTCCCATTTTTGTCTCTCTGTCCCTTTGTTGTATCCTTTCTGTTCATGACTTTGCTTCATAAATGTAGGTATGTCCCAAGAGTTTCTCCTTGGTGCTCTCATCTGTTCTTTATCACTTTCCTTCTCCTGTTCCTTTCTTCTTCTGTCTCCCTTCCCTTCACCATTGACCCCTGCCTCCAATGAACAATCACCCCCTCTCCCCTCTTGCTCTTATCACAGCCCTCTGACTGTGGTTAGGGGTGTTATACACTCCAGACCCTGCAGGGCAAGCAGAGAAAGGGAACAGATGGCATTCACATGAGACAATTTCAGTATTTCTCATAAAGACCTTTCATTTCTACCTTGGGCTATAGGAATAAGTGTATGTGTTCTCTTTCCTTTTGTCTGGTAACCTTCTTAGAGGCAAGAACCATACATTATTTTTGCTTGTGTTTACCCACCCTTCCTTCCATCTATCATCCATGCATGCATTCACCAACAGATATTTGTGGAGTACCCACCATATGCCAGGGCCCATGCTATGGCCCTGGGAATGTGAAGCCTTGGTGAAAACACAGATGGCATTAATTGCAGCCAGAACAACTTGCAGGTTTCAAGTTATGAAAATCAGGCATGCAGCTAAGAAGAGACCAATGAGGAGACTGCTATTGTAGTACAGGCAGGAACTTAGGTAGCATCTAAAGGAAGGTGCTGTGGATGGAAATAAGTAGGCTGATGTGGGAGATAGCCAATGAAAGGCTGACACAGAATAGCCTTTCAATTAGCATTTACTAAATAGATGAAGCAACTTCATTTGTCACAGAAGAAAGGAGTGGCTTATAAGTTTGCAGGATTTGGAATTGTACCGATTTGAGTTTGAATCCCTGTAACTCTTCTGTTTACTAGCTGCATGGCTTTAGGCAAATTACTCAAACTCTCCTAGCCTCATTTTCCTTAGCTGTAAATTGGAGATCTGGGCAAAATTCACCTCATAGGGCTTTTTCCAAAGAGTGAATGAGACAATGCATGAAAAGAGATTAGTACGAGGTGGGTACAAACTAAGTGATCAATGTTACTATTAAGTATTGTTATTGTTACTAAGTGATCAATACATTACTATTTACATTATAATAAATGTTAAATGTTATTATTTAAGGAGTGACAAATGAATATTTCCAACAGGTTGAAATATCACTCTATTAAGATACAGAAATGAAAAAAAAATCCCTTGTATTTCAATTAAATCACATCCACTGTTTCTTGGTACATGTGGATATAAGGAGAAAATGCCTACAGTCGTCAGAAAATGGATCAAGTATAATAACTGGTGAGCTTCTCTGCTGGGACAGAAGAAATCACTGCAGAACACAGCAAACAGAAACACTGAACTAACTCTCCCCTGCCGCCCACCCCTCCCCCCACCACTGGGACCCTGTTGCTTTAAACATTGGGCAATTAAAGGTCATTTGTAGTGTCCTTTAACTGCTGGCAGACAGCAGCAGATAACTATTTCCTCTGCCAGAAGTTTTGATCTTTTTTTATCGTTTGTTATTTTAAAGGAAGGGAACAAAGCAAAAGGCGTTCAGTGGAGAAATTCTGTCTGTCCATGGACTATGCTGCCTGCTCAAGTACAGGGAACGTGCATTAAATATGGATGATTTTCAAGTCACCCTTGAGGTCCTCAGCAGATATCTACTTTAGTAACCTTAAGTTCTATCTATACCAGTTCTTAGTTAAGGGGCTATTTTGAGATACAGAGTGGAAAGGGTAATTTTCCTTTCATTATGCAATATATTAAAGCCAAACAACTGTTTACTAACATGGCCCATAGTTATCTAATGTTCCAGACATAATGTGAATTTTATTTTTTATTTTCTTATTTACAAAGGGATATATCATTTAATGGGGCAAAGTAGACTTTACACATAATCCTTCACTGCTTGTAGACTAATATTAACTTAAAATAATTCAAGCAGATGGTATTCTAACCCACGCTAGCTTGATTTTCTCTGTTGTTCAGTTTACTTACATATTGTGTTGTATGTATAGATTCATGTTAATGTTTGTCTGGGATATCAAAAGCCCAGAGATTATTCATAGATGCTTCTCATGGATGTCTTTGATAGTGGTTGTGACATTTAGATGATAAATCTTTGAGAACGTGGACTCATATTGAGAACTTTTACATATTTTATGTACCCCTCCCTCCTTTCCCCAGGGTCAAGTGCAGAGTTGACCACGTAATAGGTACTCAACAAACCCTCTTTGATTGGCTGAGTGTCTATGAGAACAACTTTACTATAGGATATCACGGTGAGAAGTTTGACATGTGTACAAAGTAACGGGCTGAAGAAAGAAATGTCAAATCTCCCAATCATATACCTATTGCCTTCTTTTGATGTTAATTAAAACAAATCTATCAGATTTTCTATGTATCAATCTGCCCATTTGTAAGATGAGTTATTAGAAAGTGGCCCCAACATTAAGAGAACTTGGAATATTCTGTGGTATCTCAGAAAGCTCATTTCCTTAACAATGGTCAAGACACTGGGTTACTCACTCTCAATATTTTACTGATCAGTAACAAAATCTACCAAAAGAAAAAGTCCATATATTGTTAGGAATGGAAGTGCTCACATCAACCCAATTCAACTTTAAAGGAAAACATTTTAAATCCCAGTATTTCAAAATCCTGTTCCACTTCTCTTGTGACAGCTACTTTTTAAAAACCCTTTCCTTTGAAGGAAAAATGGTAAACTGGACATATAGTGATTCTTACAGAATGGTCTTCATGGCACAGGTTCGAAATTCACTCATTAGTTCAATGCATATGAGGCATCCACTCTATGCCAGGTAGGCTGCTCTGCTTCTGAGACATTCATTCTCTCTTGCGGGAGATACCAGCATGGACCCCTCAGAGGTTTTACTGTAGCAATGCTGTAGGGCCTGAGAGAACAAAGAACATTGGGTCCCCAAGGGGGCAGCAATCTTTTCTGCTTTGGCTTGTCAGGGAAAGGTCAGAGGTAGGTTGGCAAAGTGGCGCTTTCTAGACAGAAGGAACATCACGACCAAGGCTTGGAGGAATGGGGGCACAGAGTAGCCGATGGACGTTAAGGAATTTGGGCTTTATGCTAAAGGCAGTGAGGTTTGATTTATTTTACTGTGGTCAAATATACATAACATAAAATTCACCATTTTAAGCATTTTTAAGTATTAGTTTGACGATATTAAACACATTACATTTTTGTGCAACCATCACCACCATCCATCTCCAAAACTTTTTTCATCATGCAAAACTGAGACTCTGTACCCATTACACAGTAACTCTCCGTTCCCCCTTTCCCCAGCCCCTGACAACCACCATTGCATTTTCTTGTCTCCATGATTCTGACTACTCTAGTTTCCTCGTATACATGGAATCGTACAATATTTGTCCTTTTGTGACTGGCTTATTTCACTTAGCACAATGTCTTCAAGATTCATCCATGCTGTAGCATGTGTCATAATTTCCTTTCTTTTAAAGGGTAACTAATATCCCATTGTGTGCATATACCCCATTTTGTTTATCCACTCTTCTGCTGATGGACACTTGGGTTGCTTTCATCTTTTGGCCATTGTGGATAACGCAGCAATGAACACGGGAGTACAGATATCTCTTCAAGATAGTGATTCCATTTCCTTTGGATAGATAATCCCAGAAGTGGAACTGCTGGATGATATGGCAATTCTATGTTTAATTTTTTGAGGAACTGCCATCCTGTTTTCCACAGCAGCTGCACCCTTTTACATTCCCAAATGAGGTTTGATTTTTAAAGGATTTTAAGCTAGTGAGGGCTTGATCGGTTTGGTTGAGAGAGCTCCCTGCCTCCCTGCTGTGTGGAGAATGGATGAGAAGAAGCTGTTAGGCTGTCATGTAAACAGCTTAGAGATGAGGAAGAGGTGAACTAAGGCTGACCCTGTGGGGGTGATGACGGATGATAAGTTGTAGAGCTTTTTAGAGACAGGCAATCAAGTGCTTAATGAAGTTCTGGTATGATGGCATCACCGATAATCAGTCCCTGCCATGGGGGAAAATTAAATCCTCAGTTATTCAATGAATTACCTGGGAAGGGGTGGAGAATGGAATAGCACAAGAAGTGAGAGGAAGGAAGAGAGGATATAAGAAAAGGATGAAAGAGTGGGATGGGGGAATACAAGGTAAAAGGAAAAGAGACTTGAAGAAAATGACCCTCTGAATATGTTTATGAAAAGATGCTCATACGGGTTTATACGCAACTGAGAAAAAGTTTTAAATTATTAAGATGTACTTGAGAAGTGGTGGGCAAAGCAACAGACAAAAAAAGGTACGTTGTTTTCAAATATGAATGAGACAATTCTAGTTCAATCACTTTTATCACTGTGGCTTCAATGGATTGCCTACGTAACCAACAAAACGATCACACCAGTTTTGTGTATGACTATGAAACACACTTTGGTTTTAGAGATTAGAGACCGGAATTCACATTCCAAAAGAATTCACAAATACCCCATCAGGAAAGTAAGAAAATCACTATAAGCAGTTTGGGGCAATGAACTTCTTACAGTTCAGCTGAGAAAATCCTAAGAGTAGAAATAAGGTCCAGCAGCCTTCCATACTCAGGGAAACACAGGACCATGAGGTTATGTTTTTAAGAGTGATTAGAATGAAGATTATCTTCCTGAAGGTATTGAAGACTAAGAGCTAAAGAGCACCAAATGAATTCAAAACTATTTCCAGTGCAGACGCTGCTCAAAACCTTATTTAGTCATATTTTAGAACGGATATGCTACGCAAAAAAGTATAATTTCTGTGCAAGACAATTCTGCATTTACTGAATGTGTCTGGATGAAATTTTTGAAATACACTGAAGAAAATATATTGAATAGATTTTAATGTGAGTGAAAGGGGCTGGATTGAAGGACCTAGATGCATTTGTTTGTTCCACTGGGGAAGCCTCATTGCCAAGCAAGTTTCTCTGACCTAGACCTTAGGAGATAAACTGCCTCAGAGAAGGAGGAATCAAGTGGTTTTCTAGCTGTGATGAGATTTAAGTTTTCTTTAACCTGTCCCCTTACAGACATTTAAATAATATTGATTTTCTTACAATAGTCACCAGGGAGCAAAGAATGACTAATTTTGTGAAAATTTCAAACCATCTGCCCAACTAATGCTGTATTTTTATGTGACCTTCTCATTTTCAGTTTGGGAGGTCATCTTTTGGAGGTGAAATATCTTGGGCTCTAAGATTCTTTCCTTTAAATTGAAATTTATCTTTACTCCCAAGTAGCCTTTTTTAAAATGAATTCCCTTGGGTGAATTGTGCCAATTTTTGCTTTTCAGTTTCCACATGATGACAAACCTATTTACTTGACAGGATTCAGATGGGAAAGGGATGACCATTCTCAGCCCAGAGCCTGGCACTGGGCTAACTCATAACCTGCCCACCTATTCCTACATCGTTCCCTTCCTCCTCTTCCACTTTATTCCATGTAATATGCTTTTTCTTACATTAATGTGTGTATGAATAATTCCCAAGTTACTGTGTGCATGCTCCCTCCCTCAGTAGATGGAACACAGATAATAATCTCTGGATTGACAGGGAAGGTGCTTTCATTTCTTTAAAAATACTTCTTTTCCAAAATCATCAGACAGGTTTGACTCCATGGTGAATATCCACTAGTGTGTTTGGCTGAATGAAGTCCAAAACAGTAAACATAATTAAATTTTCCAGTGTAGACAAGGTCATTTTCCAGAGAACAGTCCTATTAGAGTAACTGGCAGATGTCATGTGATAAAGGATTAAAATGATTTCTGCTTGTGATAATTTTGCAAGTCTTAAAATCCAACTTTCCAACTATAGACTCCCACCCCCCCATATCTTTGAATGATAGGATTGCTTCCAATTTAGGCAAAATTGACCTACTCTAATATGTGGTAATTAGGCAAGACAAAAGGCTCATCTTACCCACATCTTCATACGAAATGGACTTCAGCCTAAGAAATGGTGAACGATTTATTTAAAGTCAAGTGTTTTCATAGTTTTTGTTTTTTGATAATATGTCAGGAGTGATTTTCGCCTTGACATGCCAGAGAATTTTATTCGAAGAATCATCAAATGTGATTTTTCAGATAACCAATAAAGGTTTATAAGACATTAATCATGTCATAAAACAACTCTGTACTCCTCCCAGGCATATGAATCTTGGTACCAAATATTGACAGAAATGAGTGTTTCTTCTAAATAATGGCATGTCCTATATAAATATATATATAGCCACACTTCCCCTCCAAGTCTATGATATACTCATGTAGATTAATTTTTTTAAGTAAGAAAAATGGATGGAAGAGAGTTATTTTGCTAAAATTATAGAGCTCATGAGGTTATTTTACTGAAATTGTTAGCTTTGCCCCTAAAATCTTGCCATTTTGCTGACTTTCCCCACATTTTGTTTTTAAGGGCAAGCCATAGAAAACACATTAATGCAAATCATTCTCAAATAGTTCATGGGCTATTTTATGACAAAATTTCTTTGGGATATTGAAAATTCCAAGCACTACCAAAAACTTAGTAGAAAGTTTGGTCTCTCATGCTGAGGTGATAATCTTTAACTACAATTGTTATTTTTACTTGACTGGCTTATATAAAACTCAACATTTAATGAAACTGAGGGCACTTCTAATATATACTATATACTCACTGAACTATGTATTTGGGGGGTTGTCATTGAAATGATTAAATAATGTGAATTAACAAATGAGTAACTAAACAAAAAATACAATATGATAGGATGCTATCAACACAATAAATCCTAGACTGAGAAGACACTGGAAAATGTGTCTAAGTTTTAAATTATCAGTGAAGAGGATGCTTATTACACTATAAAGTATACCTAGACTGTTCTAATTAAAATTCTGAAATCCTAGGGCTGTTCATCACTCTGGATAAAGAATATGATCTAGACTCTTTGTAAGAAAGGAACTTTGTAGAGCTGAGGTGTCATTCTTACTAGGTTGAATTATTATTATCCTTTAGTAGTCACATTCTGCAGATTGTGGGTTATGTGAAGGGGGTTTCTGGTGAAAAAGCTGGTTTGAAAATAAGTTACACATCACTGAGATGTTATGGAGTTCCTAGAAGGCATTTTACACAACTGGGTGTTTGGGGTGCATCTGAACTGTATTCCCTGATGATTAAATAAAGATTTGACAGAAGATTTTTCCCAGAGCTTTGCTTGGAAGTTAAGTCAGTTACCATCCCCATTCCTTACTCTCAATTTTGCCACTTGCAGGAGGGGAGGAGTTTAGATGCATCATCTCTGTGTCTTTGTTGGGGATTTTGACCCCAAACCTCTTTTCTCTCTATTATGTAGCTTTTCCAAGCCTTGAAGGAGAAGAATTGAAAGATTAGGAATTAAATGCAATCCTTTCTTTAACATCTACTTTAATTTGCTAGTTCAAATTAATATTACCTATTTCTAAAATATATCTGTTTAGTTTCTTTATACTGTACCCCCATAGAAATAAATCTCTATGTTGAGGCAGTGGAAAAAAAATTGGAAACATGTAAAAATATAGGAATACTAATAAACCTGTCACTTAAGGAGCAATTAATCTCTTTGTGTTTCAATTTTTTAATTATAAAATGAGGATATTAATAACTATATGATGATTAAATGAGAAAATACATGTAAATGCATAATAACATGGCCAAGGAAATCAATAAAGTTTCAATAAATCTAGATACCAGGCACCAGGCTAAACAGTCTTCACAAATCATCATATTTTCTTCTGAATCCAAGTCTACGGGGCAAGTATTTTTCTTTCAGATGAGAAAACTGAGGCACTGGGAAGTTACATAACCCGACCAGGTCACACTGAGAATGAATTACTCTCCTAGAATCTGAAGCAAAGTTTGTCTGAGACTAGACCCACATTTTTCAACTATTAACTAGGTTAGTCATTTATTTTGGTTGCTGTATGATTCTTTCAGGATGAGGACTTTATTGTATTGATAGGCAATATAATAAGAAAATACTCCTATCAAATGCTTTTAAAAACAAATAAATCAAGTTGGCTTACCAAAATGGATGTTTCATTACAGTAGAATGTAACAGGTTTATTTCCACTTTGGGGATTTCTGTCTCCCCACAAACTAGTTATTGGAATTTTCTTATTTTCTTAATAGTACTCTGATTTTCATTGTTACATACAATTATTCATGCATTGAAAAATTGTTAAACAGAAATAGAATCCTAAAAAGATCATAAATAAAAGTTTGTGGTATCCAGATTGGAAGGGAAGCGGTAAAACTGTCATTATATGCAGATGACATGACACTACACATAGAAAACCCTAAAGACCCCACACAAAACGTACTAGAACTGATAAACAAATTCAGCAAGATAGCAGGATACAAGATTAACATAGAGAAATCTGTTGCATTTCTTTACACTAACAATGAAATAAGAGAAGGAAAGTAAAAAAAAATAATCCTTTTAAAAATCTCATCCAAAAAATGAAATACCTAGGAATAAACCTGACCAAGGAGGTGAAAGACTTATACGCTGAGGACTATAAAACATTGATAAAGGAAACTGAAGATGACTTAAAGAAATGGAAAGATATCCCATGCTTTTGGATTGGAAGAATTAATATTGTAAAAATGGCCATACTACCCAAAATAATCTACAGAGTTAATGCAATCTTTATCAAATTACCTATGACAT
Source organism: Tursiops truncatus (assembly GCF_011762595.2). Lineage (NCBI taxonomy): Eukaryota > Metazoa > Chordata > Mammalia > Artiodactyla > Delphinidae > Tursiops > Tursiops truncatus. Next base: position 155,105,187 of record NC_047035.1, on the reverse strand, counting down.
TTTTCACAGCACTAGAACAAATAATCCTAAAAATTATATGGAACTATAAAAGACCCAGAATTTCCAAAGCAATCCTAAGGAAAAAGAACAAAGCTGGAGGCATAACCCTTCCAGATTTCAGACAATACTACAAAGCTACAAAAGTAATACTACAAAGTAATCAAAACAGTGTGGTATTGGCACAAAAACAGACATATGGATCAATGGAACAGAATAGAGAGCTCAGAAATAAACCCACACACCTGCAGTTAATTAATCTCTGACAAAGGAGGCAAGAATATACCATGGAGAAAAGATAGTCTCTTCGGCAAGTGGTGTTGGGAAAGTTGTACAGCCGCATGTAAATCAATGAAGTTAGAACACTCCTTCACACCATACACAAAAATAAGCTCAAAATGGCTTAAAAACTTAAATATAAGACATGACACCATAAAATTCCTAGAAGAGAACATAGGCAAAACAGCCTCTGACATAAATTGTAGCAATGTTTTCTTAGGTCAGTCTCTCATGGCAACAGAAATAAAAGCAAAAATAGACAAATGGGACCTAATCAAACTTATGAACTTTTGCAAAGCAAAGGAAACAATAAACAAAATGAAAAGACAGCCTACAGAATGGGAGAAAATACAGAATGAGAGAAAATATTTCCAAAGGATGCGACTGACAAGGGATTAATTTCCAAAATACATAAACAGTTCATACAACTCAATAAAAAAAAACCCAAATAACCCAATCAAAAAATGGGCAGAAGACTTAAATAGACATTTCTCCAAAGAAGACATACAGATGGCCAACAGGCACATGAAAAGATACTCAGTGTTGCTAATTATTAGAGAAATGCAAATCAAAACTAAAATGAGGTATCACCTCATATTGGTCAGAATGGCCATCATTAAAAAGTCTAAAAAAAAAAATGCTGGAGAGGGTATGGAGAAAAGGGAACCCTCCTACACTGTTAGTGGGAATGTAAATTGGTGCAGCCACTATGGAAAACAGTATGGATGTTCCTCAAAAATCTAAAAATAGAGTTGCCATATGATCCAGCAACCCCATACCTGGGCACATATCCAGAGAAAACTCTAATTTGAAAAGATACATACACCCCAATGTTCACAGTTGCACTACGTACAGCAGCCAAGACATGGAAGCAACCTAAGTGTCTACTGGCAGATGAATGGATAAAGAAGATGTGCTATATATATATATATATATATATGTACAATGAAATACTAGTAAGTCATAAAAATGAATGAAATAATGCCATTTTCAGCAACATAGATGAACCTAGAGATTATCATACTAAGTGAAAAGTCAGAAAGAAAAAGATGAAGAATATCATATATCATTTATATGTGGAATATAAAATATGATATAAATGAACTTATTTATGAAACAGAAATAGACTCACAGACATAGAAAACAAACTTACGGTTACCAAAGGGGGGAGGGATAAATTAGGAGTTTGGGATTAGCAGATGCAAACTACTATACATAAAATAGATAAACAACAAGGTCCTACTTTATAGCACAGGGAACTATATTAAGTATCCTGTAATAAACCATAATGGAAAAGAATATGAAAAAGAATATATATATATATATATATGTGTGTGTGTGTATGTGTGTGTGTATCTGAATCACTTTGCCGTACACCAGAAATGAACACAACATGGTAAATCAACTATACTTCAATGAAAAAAAATTTAAAAATTTTGCAATCTTTGTATTACAAATACAACTTAATTTCAATTTCTCATTCTTATGTTGGACTATTTGCTAAAAATATACTTTTGTATAATTTAAAGGGTTATGCATAAAGACCATCATTACTAATTCATTTGGTATTCATTATAAGACCTTTAATCATGATGTAAAAATTTGGTATAAATGTGGATATAATATATAATTTCTAAATGATTCCATTATAATTTACTAGTTAAAGAGTCTATTGTTATTTCAATATCTTCTCAAATATGTATCAAAGTATAATGTTTTATTTTTTTATGAAACAGCCAACTTTAAGGGAAGAACCAAAGCATTTTCATTTCTTCAAGGATAGTAGCATAATATCCAATAGAAGGATGGGATCATAGAAATCATGAAAAAAACAGTCAAAAACTACCCACAGATAGTAACCCAAACAAACGTACTCTGCTGTGTTTGATTTGAAATTTCTGGGGGATAACGTACAAACCTTCAGAGCCAATCCAATCCATGGGAGATCAAACCAATCAGGCTGAAGTTTGGGTTTTTAAAGCTGAGACATCAGAGAGGAAGTTTTGACTATAAATAACCACTGAGCTTTTATGAGGCTCTGATTTCTGACATGGCCACTTGGCCCTTCTAAAATTTAGATTTTACATCTGTGCTATGCGTGAGACACTGACAACATATGCATAATAATGATAAAGAAACTAAAAATTCAAACCAGGAAGAGGTGTCTTGAGTGGACAAAATAAGACATTGTAGCACCCCACGTGTCCCTCTGAGAACCATTCCAGAAATCACAAGAGAAATCATCTCTGCTTCTGAAGTAGTACCACCATGATGGCTCTAACTGTAAAATGCTTACACATTCTCTAGCCAAATGAAGAACAGCCTGGACATATACCATGGAAAGGGGAATTTCACTTTATATTGGGGGGAATAGGAGAGGATGGGGCAGAAAAGCATAGTCAATCTAGTTATCAACTCGTTGCCTTGAGTTCTTTGTAATAATTCCTCTCTGCTCCCTTTTTCCAATTTACCTGACCTTCAGCTGACTAATTCTTCCCCATCATTGTTCAATCCTTTTGTTTTTTAACCTCCTGGCAACTCCTTCCTAAATTAATGTACTAACTCCAGGACAACAAACCTGGGAGTGTTTACCTAGATTATTAAAAAGAATACAATAGTATAAAGAGAGTAAACAATAAATAAAATAGTATTGTGATGGTGTGAAATGTGTAAGTTATTTTTGTACAGAAGACAGAAAATACAATTTATTATGAAAGACTTAAGTTCTGATGTTTAGTGGCTGTGGTCTCTAAATCACAAATAACTAAATTATTGTAATAAAAGATCATTTTAGGGGCCAGTACTAAGCTTTTCTGTTTATGTATGTCTGTGTTTATTTGCGTTTAATTAATCAGTGGGAAAATGATAAGGCCTGGGTTCTTTGCTTCTGTGTTCATAGTTACTGTTCTTTGTTTTTCTTATTGCTTTGTCTAGTCCAAATTTAGCTGCCAAGGATTAGGACCCTCAATTCCCCACTACCAGCTCTTAGAGTCTCTCTGACCTTTCCAGGAGAATAAAGAGGATAATCCCACAGAAGCTAGAAGGTTTCTTCAATTTCCAGATGCTGTTATTCTACATTTCTATGATTCAATTTTATTCCATGCTCTAATGGATGCAATTAACTCATTTTAAAACGGTGCCCTTCTTCACATGACTGCCAAGTATAGAATCTAAAAGTTTCTGATCTTATAAACACTGATGATGATGTGGGTGATTTCACTTACTCTCCTGTATTTCTCTACATTGGAATCTTCAGACTTTTTTTTTCTTTTTTTTTTTTTGGCACAAATAAGCTTCCTATTCATCTTGATTATACTGAAGTTCTGAAATTTGGCTTTGTACTTTTATGCGTCTTTTGGAGATGGACAGGACCTAGACAGTTAAGTTCAGTGACAATTACCTCACCATTCCTATTCTGGGAAGAGGTGCTAGAGAAACACAAGGCCCTCTGCAAAGACGGTCACATTCATCCTCATAACATCTCAAGGTGGATGCACTGTGAACATTGTTAATACAAAGCTGCCAGTGCCACACGTACAACAGACATGATTTTCTCTCACTGCATGAGGGACGACAATTTTTCTTCTCATTTCTTAAGGGGAATTATCCATTGGACTGCTTTGTGAATGCCAGCATACATGTGTGTATCTGATCGCTCACAAATGTGACCTAAAAGACTCGTTAGGTAGAAAAGCAAAATCCCAAGCTTAAAAGTCTATACGTATGCAGGTGCTTCTCAGTTCAAGCCAAATTGGAAGAGGTTAACATGGTATACTGAAATAAAAATGTGTAGAACTGTTTACAGGGAATAGCATCTGCTGAATGAGGAGATGAATACATGTTACCTTTGTAAAGTCATGCCTTATAAATGCAGGTCCTTGGTGTTACTCATCATTGCTTTTAACATTTTAATAAAGATTATGCTGTAACAGCATGAATCTTATCTTGGCAATAAGGCTCAGAAATGGCAGTCAATGTAATTAAACCTATTATCAATGACTAAGAAGTTGACTCTTAGTGAGGCCAGTCCCCTTAGCAGAGACGTAAAAATTATTACTCGAATGCTCCAGTGAAATGTCATAGTGTCCCTAGAGGGCAATTCCTGGTAGCATCAGAAAGTACATAAAGAGATCTAAAGTACAGGCTGCCCATAAAGCGTCATCAAACGACTATCTGAAAAGAAAAAATCAACAAAAGGGATCGTATTTCCATTGGAAAATACCCTCTTCCTCATAACTGATTTGGAATTCATGATTTAAAAATAAAACCCATATCCAGAAAAGCAGATATACTGTCCGCCTAATTATTAGGTGTACTACTTAAGAATGGCATTGTATGATTTATGACAATATTTTATTTGGTATGTTTAATTTTTAGATTCTTCACCTGTTGGAAGTTGACTGAATTTTTGATCATTAAGATGTACAAACGTGGTTAGTTGCATATAGACAGAATGGCTTGTATTCCTGACCCACCCAGAGGTCACAAGTATATTAGTTGAAAGCTATCTTGATAGGAATATAACCTCACAACTTGTAGAGTTCAAGAGAAACATTTTTTTTAAAATAGAATACTTTGAATCACTTAATTTGCTGTGTTTTTGTAGTCTTCCTTTCATTCTTTTGTTGGGCAAACACAAGTCCAGAGACTAGCCTAGTAGGTGGAATGTATAAAAAATGAAATTGATATTAGGAAGATTTGACTTCTGTTTTCATTTCACTACCAAAGTAAGGTGAAGCAAGAACAAAGACAGACAGCAATCTTAAAACTGTCTTAACTGGTTGATTTTATTTACAGGCAAATAAATATGACTTCATACCTTGAGGATAATAACTGGCTGATATAAAACTTTACTCACTCTTAGGTATGGGCATTCCTCTATTTATAGACTGAATGTATATACATACATAGACACTGAACACTCTGGTACTGGGAACTGGGCTTTACATATCCTATCTTACTAAACCTTCAAAGAACTTTCTGAGAGATTATTACTATTGTCTCCATTTTATGGATGAGGAAATAGACGCTTGGAGAAGTTGTCCCCTGTTATTTTAGGTAGTAAGAAACAGAGCTGGCTTTGATCCCAAGTTTGACTCCAAAGTTTCTGCTCATTTCTACTCTACCAGTGTTGACCCAACTGTTTACTAAACTGTTTATCTGGATTGTACCTGTGGGATTTTAAGATCGCTATCTTAATCTGTGGATACAAAATCCATGGATATGAGGGCCCACTATAGGACTTAAGCATCTGAGGATTTTGGTATCCATGGTGGGTCCTGTAGCCAATCCTTCACGGATACCGAGGGATGACTCTATGTTGAAATCATAACCCCCAGTATTATGGAATTAGAAGGAAAGGTCTTTGGGAGATGCTTGGGCATCTGCCCATAAAGGGTGGAGCCTTCATGAATGGAATTAGTGTTCTTACAAAAGAGACCGCAGAGAGCTCCCTCACCTGTTCCCAGACTTAAGGACACAAGGAGAAATTGCCAGCCATGAACAAGGAAGAGGGCCCTTACCAGAATGGGACCAGGCTGGTGCCTTGCATTTGGACTTCCCAGCCTCCAGGGCTGTGAGAAATAAATTTCTGTTGTTTATAAACCACCTGGTTTGTGGTATTTTATTATAGCAGCTGAATGAATTAATTCAGGAGGAACATTTACCGTCTTTAGGAATTAGCTAGCCCTCGGAGGGGTAGTCTGTCAAGGATTAGCAAGGCCCTCAAGGTGGCAAAGTATCATAATATAGAAAAAAAAATACACTGTTGTTTGAAGAAGGAAATTGTCTTTGGTGTAAATGTGGTAAATAACGCAAACTTTTTACTTGGCACGAATATTCACAATGCCTCTTACCATATTTAAGTTTGCATGAAGTCCTGCAGTAGAGTAACCTTTTTAACACTGTTTAACCCAGAGTTCCTTAAATTGATTTGACCCTTTGCAGCCAACACTTATTAACATTTAGCAGAACATTAATGTTACAAAACCATGGTTTTTTAACCAACTTTTTTCATATTTTAAATTGAGTGGTTTTTATCAATCTGCTGTTGAACACTAATCACAACATACATTTCACACACTTTGTGTATTGGCAGTAATTTATAAGGTTCCCCAAAATTACCACACGCATTGGGATACTGAGGGACAATTATCCTTCTAAATAGAATTTTTACCCATGCAATGAAAGGTATTAATACAACCAAAAATTTCCAAAATGGAATCATCTCCTCAAAAACTTACCCACTATGCAAACCATTTACAGTGCTTTTTCACAGACACTAAGTATATGTGCAAATCTGTATCATTCACCCACTTATAGCAATTCCTATAATGCAAACTCCTATATCTGCTTAAAAAAGATAGGAAAATGATTCCTTAACATTAATAAGTTTAAGGACATCTAAAACATGGCCATTGATGATTCAGAATCATGCATGGCTAGAAATAACTTTTGCCTAAATTGGACCTTCTACATATGCAATGAGGCCTGATTCTGTATTATTTCATGTACTGCTAAGCCCATGTTTCTGCCAGTGAATAATTATTTTGAGTTATTAGAAGGAAAATGAAGCATAACATTCGCATGATTTCCTCCATACTAGAGATTTGAGTCGACAATTTACAATTAAAAGGGGGAAAAATCATCACATACAATCGTGAGCTCTGAAAACAAAGGAATGATATTGGTTCCCTTCTTCATCTTCCTATGTCTTGCTCACCCAATGATAAATTTTCCAATAATACCATATTAACCCAAATGGCAAAGGTACTGGTCAAAACTTTTAGCCTTTTCAGAATAACTGTGACTGGGACGATAACTTCAAGTCTAAAACAACCAACTCAAAAGAAGGGAAAAATAAACTGGAAAAGTTAATAACCTCAGCTCTGGAGTAAATTGTTGCTGAAAGAATTTTTCCTTTCTTATCCCAAATAATTCTCTGTATGGTAGAAAGAAAGATTAAGAAATCATTCCAGTTTTACCAAACCACGCCAAACAAAAGCAATCACTTTAACCTATTCTTTGCGTTTTTACCCTCCTATTGCTCCCAAACCAGATAAAATATTCAGTTGCTGCCAGTAATTTCCACTTTACCGTGAATGCTTTTAAAGCTGAAATCGTCCCAGCCAGAAATGATGGAGGTCTGTTTCGAGAAATGTCTGGGGCTAAGGAGAGGCATGGCCAATGGTGTTCATGAGTTACTGACTTCTTACGGCCCCAGTCCTTGCCTGGCAGTCCCTTCTGTCATTTGGATTTAATAATTTATTTAGAATTCTCTCTCATGCACTATATCCATGGTAAGTCCAAATAAAACTGAAAAATATTTTCCTCTAATGACTGTAACTCAATTTTTATATTTGGGCAAATTTACAGAGGGCTTTGTCTCCTAGAACAATTCTTTTTTCTAATCTAAAATTAGATAGTAACAATGTCCCAACTGCCCTGGGTGCTAGAAGAAAAATGTGTACATTAGGCCCTTCCTTCTGAATTAAGAATTTTCTGGTAAATGTTTGAGTCTCAGTAGGTACAAATCAAATGTACAAAATGTGTAACATACATTAGGAGGAGATAGTATAACTGGGGTTGTAAGCTTCAATAAATAAGAGCCTAACACTGGCCTGATTTCAGTTTTTGGTGGGTGAAAACCCGTTATGTAACTGAGGACTAAGCAGCATTGGGTCTATAGTTTTTCTCATCCAAGTCTTGCTTACCTGCTGACAAAAGCAATTTATATGCCAGGAAACATAACCTTCTATCAGATAAAAGGGAGAAAAGCGGATGACTCTCTTTTATTCTTGAAGGATAGGTAAGAAAACTACCTATAATTTTAATTGTCCATTATCTTCAACAACCTTATTTTTCCATAAACTTAACTTTTTAAGAGTAGTTTTAGGTTCACAGCAAAATAGAAAGGAAGGAACAATGATTTCCTATATAACCCCTGCTGCCCTGCCACACATACATGCATAGCCTCCTGCATTATCGACCTCCCCATCAGGGTGGTAGATGCATACAATCGATGAACCTACTCTGACACGTCATCATCACCCAAGGTCCACTCTTGGTGTTGCACATTCTATGAGTTTGGACAAGTGTATAATGACATGTATCCATCATTATAGCATCATACAGAGTAGTTTCACTGTCCTAAATAACATTCTGTGATCTGCCTAATTATCCCTTCTCCAACCCTTGGCAACCACTGGTGTTTTTGCTCTCTCTGTAGTTTTGCCTTTTTCAGAATATCATATATTGGGGTGGCCAAAAAGTGCCTTTGGTCTTTAAGTAAAAATAAGACACGTTTTCCATTACCACCAAGAACTTTATTAAACAACGTATTCACCTTTTTGTTCCACTACCTTCTGCCATTTTTCAGGCAACTTCATAATTCCATCTTCCCAAAACTTTTTATCTTTTTGAGTAAAGAACTGTTCCAGGTGCCTTTTGCAGTCTTCCAGGGAATTGAAATATTTTCCATGAAGGGAATTTTGTAAAGACCGAAATAAATGGAAATCCGAAGGTGCAATGTCTGGTGAATACTGTGGATGAATCAGAACTTCCCGGCCAAGCTGTAACAGTCTTTGCCTGGTCATCAAAGAAACTTGTGGTCTTGCGTTACCCTGATGGAAGACTATGCGTTTTCTGCTAATTCTGGATGCTTTTTGTCAAGTGCTGCTTTCCGTTGGTCTAACTGGGAGCAGTACTTGCTGGAATTAATCGTTTGGTTTTCCAGAAGAAGCTCATAATACAGGACTCCCTTTCAATCCCACCATATACACATCACCTTCTTTGGATGAAGACTGGCCTTTGGTGTGGCTGGTGGTGGTTCATTTCACTTGCCCCACGATCTCTTCTGTTTCACATTACTGTACAGTATCTACTTTTCATCGCCCGTCACAATTTGTTTTAAAAATGGAACGTTTCATTACGTTTAAGTAGAGCACGGCATGCAGAAATGCGGTCAAGAAGGTTTCTTTCGCTTAACTTATGTGGAACCCAATCATCAAAGCGATGAATATAACCAAGCTGGAGCAAATGATTTTCAATGCTTGATTTGGACATTTTGCGTATGTCGGCTATCTCCCACGTGGTATACGTTGATTGTTCTCAATTAATGTCTCGATTTGCTTGCTATCAACTTCAACTGGTCTACCTGACTGTGGAGCATCGTCCAGCGAGAAAGCTCCAGCACAAAACTTTGCAAACCACTTTTGACACGTTTGATCAGTCACAGCACCTTCTCCATACACTGCACAAATCTTTTTTTGTGTTTCAGTGCGTTTTTACCTTTCTTGATATAATAAAGCATAATATGCCAAAAATGTTGCTTTTTTTCTTTAATCTTCAATATTAAAGAGGCTACACAAAAATTCACCAATTTTGATGTCTTTTAAATGCACGCTGGTATGAGAGCTGTCACATACAATCTAACAAAATTGTTTTGAATGAAGTTAAAGACAACTAAGTGCTACTAGAGCCATCTTACGGAAAAAAACGAACGACACTTTGGCTGACCCGATAGTTGGAATCATACCGTATGTAGCCCTTTCAGCTTGGCTTCTTTCACTTAATAATATGCATTGAAGGTTGCTCCATGTCTTTTCATGTCTTGATAGCTCAATTCTTTTGAATGCTGAATACTATTCCATTGTCTAGATCTACCACTCTTTATTCATCCATTCGCCTACTGAGGAACATCTTGATTACTTCCAAGTTTTTTCAATTATGAATAAAGCTGCTATAAACACCTATGTGCAGATTTTTGTGTGGACATAAGTTTTCAACTCCTTTGGGTAAATACCAAGGAGAACTATTGCTGAATCAACAATCTTATTTTTAAATTTGTTAAATTTATGCTTTTATTTTTCAATGTTATGGGATATGCTATAGAAATGTCCAATCAGGGGGCTGCCCTAAGACTGGAGTGGTCACTGTTCTCAGCATGATGGTTTAATTCACAGTGTAGTTCACCATTTTAAAGTATAACATGAATGTAATTCTTTTAAATTATTTATTTCTCTAAACTCCTGCATTTGTGCAGATATTTGAGTTGGCTGCTATGGAAATTAAATGCAAATAATATTTTTGTTTAAATTACCTAAATTTCTGTAGTTTCTTCTTTTTTTGAGAATAATTTCAACTACATTATTTTATCCTCAAAATATTCTGATTTACTAAAGGAATATATAATACATTGGTCTCCCGATGGGGTCAAAAAGCAAGAACAGCTAAGATCCTTACTTAGAACAGAGGTAGGGGTGGATACTGGGCTTTTAACATGGTCTAAGAGAACCTGAACATTAAAGGCCAAAATGGGGGCAACCACAGTTTACTAACCTTATGAAAAAGAAAATGAGGAATGTATGAAATCATAGCTCTTAAAAGAAAAAAAAAACACAGCAAAAATAGTGTGATTGAAGAAAATCCAAAGATTCTCATTAAAAACAATATTTTATAATCTGTTAACACTCTGATGAGAAATAAATACTTTCCCACCATGAAGTTGGTTATGTATTAGGGCATTTAATGCTTTTATTTTTCAAAACTTGCATGCCAGCAAATATATTTAGTGCAGATTTTTACTTGCTATAAAAATTTTTAGGTTAAAGATATTTGACAGTAGGATGAAAGCATAGATACCCATTCAAACACTGATGTCAGGCCACCAGCAAGATAGGATTACTTTTATACCCCCTCTTCCTGGATTCTGGAGCTAATGGCCTTTTCCCAGAGGAGATGTTTATTGATATCATAACACTATGAATGTTCTCAACTTGGTAATAAAAGACAATCTTCACATACGATTAGTCCTTGGCTTCAGCAGCAAACTTACTTCTCAAATACCTTTTTTTTTTTTTTTAAGCAAATGGGCATGATTGTTTTCCTATAAAACTTTACTTATCAAAATAGGCTGCGGGTTGAATTTGTCCCACAGGCTAGAATTTTCCAATCCCTATTTTATTTTCTATTTTTTTAAACATCTTTACTGGAGTATAATTGCTTTACAATGATGTGTTAGTTTCTGCTTTATAACAAAGTGAATCAGCTACACATATACAAATATCCCCATTTCTCCTCCCTCTTGTGTTTTCCTCCCACCCTCCCCATCCTACCCCTCTAGGTGGTCACAAAGCACCGAGCTGCTCTCTCTGTGCTATGTGGCTGTTTCCCACTACCTATCTGTTTTACATTTGGTAGTGTATATATGGCCATGCCACTCTCTCACTTCATCACAGCTTACATCATTTCCCCCGCCCTGTGTCCTCAAGTCCATTCTGTATGTCTGTGTCTTTATTGCTGTCCTGCCCCTAGGTTCTTCAGAACCTTTTTTTTTTTTTTTTTAGATTCCATATATCTGTGTTAGCACATGGTATTTGTTTTTCTCTTCCTGACTTACTTCACTCTGTATGACAGACTCACTACAAATAACTCAGTTTCGTTTCTTTTTATGGCTGAGTAATATTCCATCGCATATATGTACCACATCTTCTTTACCCATTCATCTGTCAGTGGACCCTTAGGTTGCTTCCATGTCCTGGCTATTGTAAATAGAGCTGCAGTGAACATTGTGGTACATGACTCTTTTTGAATTATGATTTTCTCAGGGTATATGCCCAGTAGTGGGATTGCTGTGTCATATGGTAGTTTTATTTTTAGTTTTTTAAGGAACCTCCGTACTGTTCTCCATAGTGGCTGTATCAATTTACATTCCCACAACAGTGCAAGAGGGTTTCCTTTTCTCCACACCGTCTCCAGCATTTATTGATTGTAGAATTTTTGATGAGGGCCATTCTGACTGGTGTGAGGTGATACCTCATTGTAGTTTTTTTTTTTTTTTTTTTTTTTTTTTTTGCCGTACACGGGCCTCTCACTGTTGTGGCCTCTCCCGTTGCGGAGCACAGGCTCCAGACGTGCAGGCCCAGCGGCCATGGCTCACGGGCCCAGCCGCTCCGCGGCATGTGGGATCTTCCCGGACCGGGGCACGAACCCGTGTCCCCTGCATTGGCAGGTGGACTCTCAACCACTGCGCCACCAGGGAAGCCCCTCATTGTAGTTTTGATTGCATTTCTCTAATGATTAGTGATGTTGAGCATCCTTTCATGTGCTTGTTGGCAATCTGTATATCTTCTTTGGAGAAATGTCTGTTTAGGTCTTCTGCCCATTTTTGGATTGGGTTGTTTGTTTTTTTGATATTGAGGCTGCATGAGCTGCTTGTAAATTTTGGAGATTGATCCTTTGTCAGTTGCTTCATTTGCAAATATTTTCTCCCATTCTGAGGGTTGTCTTTTCGTCTTGTTTATGGGTTCCTTTGCTGTGCAAAAGCTTTTAAGTTTCATTAGGTCCTATTCGTTTATTTTTGTTTTTATTTCCGTTTCTCTAGGAGGTGGATCAAAAAAGATCTTGCTGTGATTTATGTCATAGAGTGTTCTGTCTATGTTTTCCTCTAAGAGTTTTATAGTGTCTGGCCTTACATTTAGGTCTTTAATCCATTTTAAGTTTATTTTTGTGTATGGTGTTAGGGAGTGTTCTAATTTCATTGTTTTACATGTGGCTGTCCAGTTTTCCCAGCACCACTTATTGAAGAGGTTGTCTTTCTTCCATTGTATATTGTTGCCTCCTTTATCAAAAATAAGGTGACCATATGTGCATGGGTTTACCTCTGGGTTTTCTATCCTGTTCCATTGATCTATATTTCTGTTTTTGTGCCAGTACCATATTGTCTTGATTACTGTAGCTTTGAGGATATAGTCTGAAGTCCAGGAGCCTGATTCCTCCAGCTCCATTTTTCTTTCTCAAGTCAAATACCTTATTGACAGTAAACAAGAAGGTATTTGAATAATTGAATAATTCCTACCATGTGAGTGGACCTACATGGGGTGAGGCAGAGTGGAAGGGCTGGATGATGAGTTACGTCACAAAGGAGAGATGTAGAGTGATAAAAAAAAAACCTTTTCTTGCAAACACGAATGGCATGAAATTGAATCAAGTTGAAATCATGGGACTTTGCCAAGGGCATTCTTGTGTTTGCAGAAATTTACCAAGTTATTTTTTCAATTGCTTCTTGCTAATCTCTGCTAACTAACTCTCTGCCTTGGAATAGGTATTCAAGCGAACACAAAACCCCAGCAGTCTTGGTATTGGAAAGCAGCAATCCACAGACAACTTCAGTAGAACAGGTGCCAACGTGACTCAGAAGCTACAGTATACACAATGAGAGGGAATTGTCAACAACCACTACAAAGCAAAGAGCTAAACAGTTTAAAAGTGCAACATACAAAAGAAGAAAAGGAAGAAAATGTCTGCCCACTCACAGAAAAATGCACTCCCTGATCTTAATTGCTCAAAATTGGAAGTTTAAGGGTTCATTACTTAGAAGTTAAGCCTTCTTCTCCATGAAATTACAGACAGGATCTGAACAAAGTGTTATCAAGTAAGCAGGAGGATTTTTTGCTAGCCTTAAATTACCTGTGAGAACAATGTACACTGAGCATATGAGTTAGGGGGCAAAATGTTTTCTTTATGGGACATTGGGTTTTTGGTTCTTGTTCTACCGATGGACTGAATTACACTTGTTCCCCATAAAGGGGTCCTCAAATCGTATAATTGCATTTTTGTTTCTTCCTAGATAATGCTGCCACCCTGAAAAGTTGATCTGGAAGCAGAAAGAGAAATTACTTTTCAACTCTTTTTTCTCGGACTGGCCAAGCACAAGAACTTGAATAATTCTGCCAGTAATTGACTTGCAACATTGGTAACTCAGTATGTTGCCTTTTTTGATACATCTACATCCATATGAGTGAGGCAGAGGGAAATTGGTATGGGTCCTGGTCAAGGTGTCAGAGAACATGAGACTGGAGGGCTGGAGAATGAGACCGTCCAGAAGGAGCCCACTGAGTGCTTCTGCATGAGTTCTGTACTCCCTTTCTGCCCACCTGCTTCATTTTTACAGTGAACATAACAGTAACTGTCCTAGCCAAATCAGAGAGAGGCAGAGGGAAGTCATTACATGTGTTCACAGAAAAGTGCTCTAGAAATGTAACTGCGGGGGAGTTGTTCAAAATATAGCCCATGGCTATCCTTTCCAACATGAAAGCTCCTGAATTATATTTTGGAATGCTACTTTGGAAACTCTGACCCTGAAATCTTGTCAATCCTCCTCTCCGTCTTTCCTGTTGACCTCTGTGTTAGGGACAGCATTCCCAGTTCATCAGAGAACCTGTCAGATCTTCTTTTGAATTCTGTCCTAAGGCTGCCTCCTTCTTATCACTTCCACAGCTAACATCCTAGTCCTGGTCTCATCACCTCTTACAGGACTAGCCCAACTGTTCTCCTGCTGCCATGAGTTTTCTGCCAACAGTCTATTATCCATAGAGTAGCCACAGTGACCCTTTAAAAATAAAAATCAAATCTTGTCACTGCTCAGTTCAAAGCCCTCCTGAAGACTTCCTCTCATGCAGAGAATTTTATCTCAAGTTCTCACCATGTCTTACAACGCCCCAGAGTAGGGGGTGGCAAACTATTGTTTTTGTTCAACCTGTGAGCTAAGAATGGCTTTTATATTTTTAAATGGTTGCCACATGAATATTATATATAGTTCAAATTTCAGTATTCATGAATAAAGTTTTATTGGGACACAGTCATGTTGATTTATTTACATACTGTTTATGGTTGCTTTCATTCATTCTACAGCACAGAGTTGAGTTGTTACATAGGCGTTATGGGCTGCAAAGCATAAAATGTTCACTATCTAGCAATTTACAGAAAAAAGTTTGCCAACCTCTGCTCACAGGGTATGATCTCTCTTCCCTCCTACCATTCTTCTCATTGCTATTCTGCTCCAGTCATGCTGATAGCTTACTCTTTTACACTTGTTCTTGCTACAGCACTATTTTATATGCTGTTTCCTTTTGCCCTTGGATACTATTACCCTCAATATCTTATGCTTTCCTCTCTCACATCACTCTAGAATCTGTTACCTTCTCAAAGAGGTCTTCCTCGATAATCTTACAGAACATAGCACTGTTATAAAATTAAAAGCAGCACACAAGGAATTTGTTTTTAAGTTATAATCCCTGGTTTTTCTGAGTTCAAACTCTTTCCCTTTTAGATGTTCACTTTTTTAATGATTAAAAGTTAGTATTAAATATCAGATATTTAATACTGAATGGTTCAGATATAGTTTAGAGGACAAACTGGGAGTGAAAAATGCCATGCTTCTCTTATTTTTCTGCTCTTCCAGAGCTTAGTATGTGACTCTGGACAAATAATTTAGCATAAGGAATCTCAGTTTTCCTTCAATGACTTAATGATTATTCTCCTTGAGCTGTATAACAAATATGATGAATAAACATAGACATATAACTATTACATCCAAAAAAAGCCTCAAGGGCACCAGGAACAACCAAACATCTCTTCAACATACAATGTCATATACCTTCCTCACCAGGATTTCCTTCTTAAGATTTTTCCTTAGAAAATTGACTATCTTTACTAAAACTTGCGAAGTACACATCTAGCAATGGAACCTTTATTAGTATCCTAGGGCTGTCATTAAAAAGTACCACAAACTGCGTGGCTTAAAACAGCAGAAATTTATTGTCTCACAGTTCTGGAGGCTAAAAGTTCAAAATCAAGGTGTTGGCAGGGCCACGTTCCTTCTGAAATGTATAATGGAATTCCTTCTTGCCTCCTTCCAGCTTCTGGTAGTTTGCTAGCATCTTTGAAGCTTCTTGGGTTGCAGCTACATAAATCTACTCTCTGACTTCACTGTCACAAGGTGTTCTACCCATGTGTCTCTGTTGTCACATGGCTATATTCTTACAGACATCAGTCATACTGGACTGGGGGCCCACTTTATGCCAGGATGATCTCATCTTAACTTTACCAATTCCATCTGCAATGACTCTATTTCCAATAAGATCACATTGTGAGGTACTAAGGATTAAGACTTCAATATAACTTTTTTGGGGGGACACAATACAAGACACAACAGTACCCCAAAGTGCAATGGCAAGGATCTCCACTTTAATACATACCTTCATAGACACAAGTGAACTGTTTGCTCTCTCCAATGCATATTCTTTTATGTGTATTTGTTAATTATCATTGTAAACAGCATCTATCTTGGGGAGAATATTAACAAATTGATACTGAGATTGCCCAGTTTCTTTCAGTGGTATTGGCTTTATTCTGATAGGCGGTGTTTAAGGTCCAGATTGAAGCCTGAGAATAAACAACTGATAACTTAATTGTCTACCTTCCATATGAAGCTAATATAATTACGACTCTCACTGGAAGCCCCATAGTCAGCTACAATAAGACCTTGAAGTCATTACATTAGTGTGCTGGAATCTTGTCAGTTTGTTCTAAAGTAGAAAAAAAAATCTCATTAAATGCTGTTCATTTATAGACCTTTTTATAAGATTCAATATTTCTAACTCTTAAAATGAGTGAAATGTGAATGTATTAGCCATTTAATAAGAGAGTGTAATGACTGTAGGGCGGGTTTAAAATTAACATACATGAGAAAGCCAAACAGTTTACTCTTTGGATTAGTTTCTCACCTTTTAAATACTGTAGTCCCTGTGACATCAGACAAAGAAAATACATTAATATGCCTACAAGAAGAATTTACAGTCATGGTGGGGGGAGTAAGGGGTTGTGCAAACCCTTCCCAGATAAAATTATAAAAGCTGGATAAACACAAAAAGACTCTAATAGTTTAATGATACTGGGATGTGTCTACAAGTATACAAAAGCTGGAGATTGTTTATTCTCGGAAACAAAACCCCATAATTATAAAAGGTAAGAACTGTAAGGTAGTTTCCTAATCCCTGTGCCTACTGCAGAAGAAAACAGTGGTGGAAAAACACAGACTTGTCGGCAAATATTTCCAGAGATCATAGTTTAACACTGGAAAAGCACCTGGAAATGTAAAGATGAAGTCCTGAAAGCAAGATAATTGCAGAGAAATGAAACCAAAAACCCGTAGTGTCTGGCTGACAAACTATGCATGGTGAGGAGAAATTCTGTAGGGCCTGACAACAAAGCAGGAAGAGGTCAGAGAGGAATCTACTACTGAAAGATGAAAGATGCATGGTGCAAAGTATATATTTTTGCTGCTCTTTAAGCTTAATACATTTTCCAGTTACAACATAGCCAGGAGAAAGCTGAAGCCTCAGGGATTTAAAGTGTCAGAAAAGTGATCCTAAGGATATAGAAGCTAGATTTAGAAGGAAATTCCTAGAAGCAAAGAAACCATTGAAAGGGTAAGCCCCCAAATATGAGTAAAACCTTTGCCAAAATCCCTAGCTACCAAATTACACAGGCACAGGGGAGACTTCCAGGAGGTCAAACTAATAAAAGTAGCATTTGGAAGCCATAAGAACTGATCAGAGATACCAGCAGCTAAATACTACAGTGAAAGCAAATATTGCAGTTCATGTCCAGGTGGATTAACTGAATACTGGAATAAAAAAGCACAATTTTCAGAACACTATAGAATGCACTGTCACAATAATGTATCATCTTAAATGTTCAGTTTACAACCAAAAATTACTAGACACGCAAAGACACAGGAAAGTGTGACTCATAAACAGGAACAAAGACAGTCAATAGAAACTGACTCCCAGTGGTCCCAGGTGTTGAATTTAGCAAATCAAAACTTCAAATCAGTGATTACAAATATGTTCAAAGAATTAAAGAAAGTATAATATCAATGAGTGAAAAGATAAGAAAATCTCAAAAGAGAAATAGATTCATAGAAAAACAGAAATCTGACAATTAAAACATTTGATAAACTTCAAAAATTAACTAGATGGGCTCAACAGCAGATTGGAGATGGCAGAATAAAGTATCAGTAAATGTGAAGATTGAAAAATACAAATTACCCAATTTGAAGATCAGAGAGAAAAACAATTTAAGAAAAATCAAACTATAATATATGTAACTGGAGTTCCCAAAAGAAGAGAGAAATAAACAGAAAAAAAATTGGATAAATAATGGCAGAATCTCCCCCAAATTTGGTAGAAAACATTAATTTCAGGTACAAGAAACTTAATAAACTTCAAACAGGATTAAAACAAAGAAAATAATTTTAAAATATATTGTAGTTAAACTGCTGAAATCCAAAGATAGCAAACAAAATTTTGAACTCGGCCAGAGAAAACATACACAGTAATAATAGGTGAAGAATGCTATGGTTTACTGGCTTCCACTAAGAAACTACAGAAGCCAAAGATATTGCAATGATACAATAAAAGTGCTGAAAGAAAAATAAAACTGTCAATAATAAATACTATGTTTAATGAAGCTATCTTAAAAAATAAAGATAAAGTTAAAATATTTTTAGATAAATAGAACGTGAGAAAATCTGTTACCAGGACTGCTCTACAAATAATATAAAGGAAGGTGTTCAGACTATATAAACTTATTTCATTCTTAATATCTTTAAAAGAGAAATGACTGTTTAAAGCAAAAAAAAAAAAAAAATGCAACTTATTGATGAGTTTATAATGTATGTAAATATAATATATAGGACAACAATAACTCAAAAGAAGGAAGGTAAATAAAAATGTACTATGGGAGTATTACCAATATTAACTTTAAAATGTACATTGTAATTAAGCAACCATGGGAAAATAATTCAGAGAGATATAGCTAGAAAACCAATAAACAGAACTTAAAATTTTTCTTAATTTTCAAAAACATCTGATTAATACAAAAGAAGAGAAGAAAGAAAAAAGTTAACCAAAATAGAGTAAGGACTTCTAGAGAAAAGGGGGCACTTAATAATGAAAAAAGTTACTATTTACAACAGTAGTATATAACAATTATAAATATATATACACCTAATAATAAAGCTTCAAAATACGTAGGACAAAATCTAAGAGACACTAAAGGGGAGAAATAGACAAATCTATAGTCATGGAGGGAGACTTTACAGTACTCTCAGTAACTGACAGAACAAATAGACAAAAAATTAATTAAGAAAATAAAAGATGAGAAAGATACTACCAACCGAAATGGCAATTATAGAACACTATACCCAATAACTGCGTAATATACATTCTTTTTATGAACACTTGGAATTTTCACCAAAGTAAGCCATATGCTGCCACAAAAATTTAGAAAATATGATATTATTTAGTCCTCTGATGAGAATGGAATTAAATTAGAAATCAGCAACAAGAATACATGTAGAAAAAGTCCAAGTATCTGGAAATTAAATAACACACTTCTAAAAAACCATGGGAAAAAGAAGCAATTACCGAAACAACTAAAATTATTTTGAATAAATAATGAAAACAAATAAGTTAAAATTTGTGGGATACAGTTACTGTATGACTTAGTTAAGGGGAGTTTATAGCTTTAAAGGTATATATTAGAAAAAGAAAAAAAAAAGGCTAAAATCAATACATAAGCTTCTGGCATAGAAGGTAGAAAAATGTCTATGCTGTAATCCCTGGAACATGTAAATATGTGTTAGACGGCAAGAGAAGCTTTGCAAATGTGATTAATGGTATGGATCTTGAGATGGGGAGATTGTCCTGGAATATCTGGGTGGGTCTAGGATCATCACATGGGTCCCTAAAAGTGGAGAACCTTTCCCAGTTGGGTTAAAGAGATGAGATGGAAGAAGAAAGGGAGATTTGAAGTGTGACAGGGACTTGACACACTGTTGCTGGCTTTGAAGATTGAAGATGTAGTCCACAAGCCAAGGAATGTGCATGACTTTTAGAAGCTGAAAATGACCCTCAGCTGGTCATCAGCAAAGAAATGGAGATGTCAGCCCTATAACCACAAGGAATTGAATTTTGTCAACAATCCAAATGAGTGAGAAAATGGATCTTCCTTTAGAGCCTCCTGAAAGGAATGCGGCTCCTACTGACACTTTGATTTTAGCCTGGTGAGATTTGTGTCAGACTTCTGATATACAGAACTAAAAAGTGGTAAACTTGTATTGTGTAAGTCATTAAGTTTGTGGCAATTTGCTATAGCAGAAGTAAAAACTAGTAGATTGATTTTTGAAAAGGAGAAAACAAACTACTATTAAGAACGATAGAGGAGGTACTATTACAGATCCTACAACATTCAGAGGATGAGGGAATACAAAGAACATTTCATGGCAATAATTGTGATAGCATAGATGAAATATATATATTCATAAATAACATAAATGACCAAAGTTAACCTAAGAGGAAATGGAAAATTTAAATAACTCTGTATCTATGAACGAAATTGAATTTTTAACTGAAAGTCTTCCCACAAAGAAAACTCCAGGCCCATGTAGCTTACTGATAAATTCTATCAAACATTTAGGGAAGAAAAATAATACTAATCCTACACAAGATGTTTCAGAAAATAAAGGAGGAAAGAATACTCCCCAACCTACTTTATGAGATCAGTGTCCTTCTAAGAGCACACTAGACAAAGACGTTACAAGAAAAGAAAGACGCCAAGTATTTCTATGAATAGAGACCAAAAAATCTGTAATAAAATTTTAGCAAATCAAATTCCCAGTATATAAAAGGAATAGAATGTGACTTCCTTATATGATAAAGGGTATGCATGAATAAACCTCAATTAAAATCATACTTTGTGGTGAAAGATTGAATGTTTCCCCTCCTAAGATTGGGAACAAATGAAGGGTGTTCACTCTCACTATTTCTAGTCAACACTTCACTGGAAATCTTAGCTACTTCAATTAAGAAAAGGGATAAAGGAAATACAAATTGGCAAGGATGAAGTGTTTTGATCAAAAGTTGATAGTGTATTTAGAAAATCCTAAGAAATATATATGCAAAAAATATCCACTAAAACTAAAAGTGAACTTGTGAAGACAGCAGTATAGGAGGCCAGCATACAAACATCAATAGTATTTATATATAAGAGCAACAGAAGTTTAAAAATGAAATACAATACCACTTCAATAATATCCAAAAATATTATATAATCAGGGATAAATTTAACAACTGGAGAAATACCTGTATGCTCAAAACTATAATCCTTGCTGAAACTAAAGAATAACTAAATACATGGAAAACAACTAAATAAATGTTTATAGATATAAGACTCAATGTAGTTGAAATGTCGTTTCTACAAATTGAGCTTACATATTCAATGCAACTCCAATAAAAATTTCAGCAGGCTTTTTATTTGAGGAAAATCTTTATAAGTTACATCTAAAATTTATATGAAAATGTTAACAACTTAGAAAAATCAAAACAATTTTGAAAAAGAAAAACAAAGCTGGAGAAATTACATTACCTGTTTTCAATGCATACACGGTTAAATGATTTTTGGCAATGGTCCAAGGTAATTAAATGGTGGAAAGAGTAAGTTTTTCCGTAATGGTGCTGGAACAACTGGATATCTATATAAAAATATTGAACCTTGATTTTTACCTTATGTCAAACATAAAAATAAAGATGGATCATAGGTCTATATGTAAAAGCTAAAATTCTAAAACATATAGAGGAAAGCATAGAAGAAAAATCTTTGTCATCTTCTAGCAGGCAAGGATTTCTTAGAGAAACCACAAAAAGTATGAACCATAAAAGAAAAAAAAATGGTACGTTGGTTAAATTTGGATTAATCCAAATTTTAAAATGTTGCTTCTTGAAAGACACCATTAAAAAATGTAGAAAGAAAAGTCACATACTGGGAGAAAATATTTTCCATGTAGATATTTTGCTCAAAATATGAAAAGAATTCCTACAACTCAGTATTAAGGGAACACACAGCACAATAAAAAACAAATAAAAGATTTGAACAGACATTTTACAATAAGCCAATGAGCATATGAGAAGATGCTCAACACTATTACTCTTCAGCGGAATGCTGATTAAAACCACAGTGAGATACCACCAAACACCATTAAAATGACTAAAATTGAAAAGACTGGCAATACCAGAAGTTGGCAGAGATGTCTAGCAACTGGAACACTCATATATTCCTGACAGAAGCATAAAATTTTTTCGCCACTTTGTTTTTTCCTTATAAAGTTAAACATACACCTATCCTAAGACCCAGCATTTTCACTTTTAACTATTTACCTGAGAGAAGTGAACATAAAGACTTGTATATGAATGTTCAAGCAGCTTTGTTTATAAGAGCTTCCAAATGTTAACTACCCAAATGTCCATCAACAGGTAAATGGATAAACAAAATGTGGTATATTCGTACAATGAAATACCACTCACCAATTAAAAATCTACTGATGTACATAACAATATGTATGGCTCTCAAAGGCATGATGCTGAAAGAAGCCAGACACAAGAGTACATGTTATATGATTCCACTTACATAAAACTTAATATAATGTAGATTACTCTATAGTGACAGAAAGCAGATCAGTGGCCTAAAGGCTAGGTGTGGAGGATAGGACTGATGCAAAGGGACTCAGGAAACTTTTATATAGATGGAATTTTGGGGATTCACCCCCCAACCCCTCAATTACATAGGTCCTCTAGATAACAGGCATAGCATGATAAAAATACTCAGAAAATCGTATATCGGCAAATTATCTCCTTGCCAGAAAAGCATGCTATCACATTTTAATTTTTTTTATAACAACCTTTAAAAAGATGAGCATTCAGAGAGCATTATATCCCTATAACATCACCTGCAGAACATAGGACTGTTTAATATACAAATATGGTAGCTTCAAACAAAATTGAACAAAAGAACTTGTTTTGTGCATTTCTCTGTGACCTGCTTACATCATCCTATAACTGGTAGATTCTCAGGTACGCTATTCATACTGCTCAAGGGCTACTTAAAAAGTACACAGAAAATGTCAGACTGAATGATGCGGTTATAAAAACAACTTCAGTAAAATGTTTCCCACTTCCTTCAAACTTGGCTTTCTTTTAGCTGCCTATCACTTACCAGATCAGTTCATTACTATTCAAGTCAACTACAGATGTTCCTTAAGAAAGTCCTCTGAATATCCAAGCAAAGCCATAGGTACAGTGTGAGAAATATCTAACTTATTCCAGATGATCTAGTCCACATTCTAGTAAATTCTGCACATATATAGAATACCAGAAACCTATTACTGCCCCCACCTGCCACCTGTCTTATGAAACCTACTTGTTGCCTCTTGTCACCTCTGATTATGTCTTATGTCTCCACCTGTCTTTGTATCTTCATCTGCACCCTTGGATTTGATACTTATTTGGCTCTTCTATTTTAGTTTTTCACCTTCTCTGTTTCTGAATCTGTCTTTCTGAGCCTCCCTGACTCCATTCCCCACATCTCTGAGCCAGTCTCCTGCTCTTCTGCACTCAGACACAGCTTCTGGAACTCAGCCTGGAACATAGCCCTAAGTCTACTGATTAGGATGATATGGACAGTTTTGATAACATCCAACATTCATTAAACAAATATTTACTGAGTGCCTGTTATATGCCAGGTATATCTAGATGCTAGAGATTCAGCAGTAAACAAAACAGAACAAAATGTCTGCCTTTATAAAACATCTATTTTAATGGAGAGAGTCCAATAATAAATTGCAAAATATATGATATACTATAGTAGTTGGTGATACATTCTATGGAGAGAAATAAAGCAGTGAAGGAGGATAGGGAAGGTGAGGGTGAGTTGTACTTATAAATAGGGTGATCAGAGAGGGTGATATTTGGGCAAAACATGAAGTGAGCAGACAATTGATATGGACATCTAGAAGAAGAATGATCAGGACTAGAGAAGAGCAAGTGCAAAGGTCCTGAGATCAGAGCATACCTGGTGTGTTCTGTGTTTAAGTCCATAAATGTGCCTGGAGTACACAGGGCAAGAGAAGAAGGTGAGAGAGTCATGGAGATGTGTAGGGTTAGGTTTACCCTTGTTGGCCCTGGACAGCTCTATTTTATGCTTGTTGTCCCATGGTAATTATGAATATTACCACCTTTTACTCACAAAAATGTCCAGGTTCAAATGAAAAATCATATACTCATCCTAGTATAGGCCCTTGTAAGGAATCGACTTTTACTGAATGACATGGAGAGCATGGAGAGATTTTTTTAAAATGGCAATTAAATTAAAATGATTTCATCAGACTGGTAAGACATGGATATGACATGAAAACTCATAAGGTGCAAAAGGGTACACAGTAAAAGTAAGCCTTCCTTTCATCCCTGTGCCCTTTCTTCCACCCTTATGTTTCCCTCTTGGATACAACCATTGTTATCAGTTTCCAAGGTATCTTTATTGCAGTGTTTTGAACAGAGGAGTAATACAATACGAATCACATCTCTAATGGGCCACTCAGGCTGCTGTGTTAAAAATGACCGGGGACCAGTCAGGGAGTAATTGCAAAATTCCAGGTAAGCGAAGAACTTGCTTAATTCCACTACCCAAAGACACGAGGAAACAGAAATAAGTATTTTTTTTTCACTTTAGAAAGAGTATCTCTGTCTTTGGGTTAGAACAGTTTTCCATGAGCCCACCAATCTTACTTGCCTCCTGCATAGTTTCTGTCAGAGCACTTGAAATTTTCTTTCATAGCACTTTTGTAATGATGTATTTTATGTTCATTTGTTTTAAAATGTCTTATATTTTAAGTTTCTTGAGGACAGGAACTGTATTTCTTTCTTTAACCAGGGTCTATCAATGCCTTTAAGAACAAATTTTGAATGAATGAAGAAATCACAAGCCCTTTTGTCTTGCTACTCCTCCGACAGAAATAATCTAAGAACAACTCGTCTTCTCTTTACCTCCTTCCAAACCTGAGTTTCTTAAAGATTAATTCATAGTTGGATGGTAATAAAGAAAAAAATTAAACTAGTTTCTAATATGTATATATATCATGTATTTCTTCATCTTCTTTTTGTAAAAACAATAGGAAACCAGGGAGGCAGGAAGAAAACAAGAGGATTATGATATCTAGTATACCTAAGCATTTATGTATTTACTCAGGAAATATAAGATGGATACTTTAGAAATAGGCTTTAGAAAATATTCTAATTTTACCCCTATAATATGTTTTCTATTATTAATGTATAGGTTGTAAACTATGACTTTTTCAAAAATTATTTCATTACTCTAAAGTGTTAGGGATGGATACTAATGTACATATAATAATTTTTTAATGCGTTTAAGAGAAGCATTGCTCTGTATTTTACTTTTAAGGAGAGAGATATTCTCTTTATTTTCTTGGGTCCCATGTAGGAAGCATTTCAGTAGGGGCTAGAACAGTGTTTTTTATATACCCTTGCTGTTCTGTTGCAGTGTTTCTCTCTAGTCCTGTAGGCATTACCATGTCAGTGAAGAGAGCAGACAGTATGAAATCAAGGGGTTGGAATAACCGCACATCAACTCAGCCCAAATGCAGAGGCTAGGACTTGTGGTTTACTCATTGATAATTCTCTTGTACTTTGTTTAAACCACTGGACCACAATGCCTTCCATAACTGGCATTCCTCTTTCTCTTCCTTAGAAGTTACCCATCTTTATCTTGGTAGAATTGAAAAATGTTTACTGTTGGATGTGGCCACTTCCTCTCTGGAAAGATGAGGAGACAGAGGCCTAAGAAGATTCAGTAACGAAGTCAGTGGGTAATTAGGGATTAGGATGGCTATCTCCTGATATCCAGTTTAGTGCTTCGTGCTTCTTCTTATACAGTGGAAAAAATACAGATATTGACTATACGTATACTAATAATGATGTTTTAAAAACACAAGAAACAGAAAACATACGTAACTATAGAAGAAGAACTGAAGCAAAAGTGGGAAGTGAAGAATATGCTGGTTCTAAAAGGTCAGAAACAGTAAGTTATAATTTTCCTTGATCCCGAGAAACTAACACAATGTCAAGTTCGTTGTAGGCTAATTAATCAAATTACATTTTCTGTTTTTTTTTAATACCAGTTTAATTTTACTATATTGTAATTCCCTGGATGACCAAGATATGGCTTTGTCATTGTTCAACTTCCCATATATTCTAACATTGTTGATACTTAGTAAACATTTATAGTGAATTGAGCAAATGTCAAATGTCATATTTTCAGAAAGCATTACTTATGCTTTCATATTGCCTGGATATTTTCATTCTAGCGTCATATGTAATTTTGTCTGTTTGTATGTCTGTGTGTAAAATGACAGTGTTTACCCTCTCCCTAAGGTATTTTCTATTTAAACACCTGCACAATTAGAAGGTGAAAACTATTCCCAATCGCCACAAGAGCTAAATGGGAAATGCAGAAGCGTTGCTGAAGAATTTTGCTCTTGAAATTATAATGTCATAGCACTTCAACCAGGGAAGAAGAAAAGACATTCTGATATTATGTATACTCAGATATCAGAATTTGGGATTATTACTCGTTCTGTTTCTCTTGGAAAAAAATGGAACGGGTAAAACTCTAAAGTAATTTCAGTGTTATTCAATATTTTTTTTAATGCGGGGAAGCATCGTTTTAACTGCAGCAATCTGTAGAATTATGGACTGATTACTAGTTCAAATGACAGAGTCCTACAGTGAAACCCATAATTTTACATTACGTTCTGCAAGAGATGATAGCAGTTCTTCACATATAATGGTATTGCTAGCCCAGAATCTTGTTAACACTCATAGTCTGAGAGGTTGTGCTTATCCTTCCTTATTTTGAATCAGAAAGAAAAATTTTTTCAAAGGTCTATTGGCCTTTATTTTTCATATCAGGGATTTTGGTCAATTAGAAATTTTCTTAGAAGAGGCACCTTGATTAAAAAAATTCAAGAATTTAAGTAGAATAGTAAAACTACTCAGAAATGAATATTTTCTTAAAAAACTAAGAAATGCAAGTGCTGCGGTTTGACTTGCATTTAGCTCTTTGTAGCTATTTCCAGTCACTGATTTCTACGGAAAGTAGCTTCAGAGTTAGTTGCTTGTTACCGGGCAACAATTTATTCCAATTATAACTGAAATGTTCCTAGTAGACAGTTACTGGTGGGTAAAATCAGATTTTAAAAACGAACTATTAAATCCATAGTATTTTCTTTTGTTGTAAGAGGCAGAAATTATTCTAATACTTGGCATTTTCTAACGTTCTAAGGTCTTTTTAGACATTTCAAGTGATCTGGGGGGCATCGGTGAGGACCCACGGGGCGGCACGGTTCAGAGCTGTTAAATGTGGAAATGACACAATTAGATAGGATAGCTATAGAGACTAGGGACCAAATGTTACCAGTGTATGGAATGCCACATTCCTTACCGGATGCAAACGGCATACAATCTTCCAACTTTCACAGGATAGTTTTTCTTTAGAAAAAGGTCTTAATGGACATTTGGAAACTACATTCTCTTTTTTGACGATCTCCCCACTACATGTTTACTTATCTATTAAAAACCGAAAACAACAGCACAAAAACAAAAACCACCACAGTTCACAAACAACCATGGAGAACAGACAAAAATATCCCTCGATATTTTACATGTGTTTTTAAAGGCAATAAAAGAAAATTTCTTCCTAAGTTTCTTGACCCAAATCCAAGCACACTCACTAACCAACCTCAATCTTTCCTGTGTCTTCCAGCTTCTGAGGCTAGCATCTGGGTAAGCTCAAAGTTTGCCACATGGATATATGCTCAAAGGACATATTTGGTTTGCAAGACAGGTAAGATTTCTATGTTTTCTTCTTTCTTTATAATATGCAAATGCAGTCTAAAACGTACTGACCATCGTTGCAAACTGACATAAACAAAATTTACATGCACAGGAGGAATTGATTGTAGGAGACTTAACCTTGGGAACTTTATCTCAGAGTCAACAGTCATGCATTTTGAAATGTGGCTTAAGTGATCTGATCAGTCCTAACAGTAGAATGAAGAGCTGATTGCTGAAAAGTCACACCATCTAGGTTCAGTCTCTCCCCATAACAGAGTAACAGGCAAGAACATTCTCAGTACCAGTCCCAGGCAGCATATAAAGAAGTACTTGTTGAATATAATTGGACTGAAGGAAAATTTGTCCTTTTAGAGAATAAAGTTGGCATCTCAAGTTCAAGGTCCCCTGATGATCTAGGCTGTCCACAGTTAACTGTCTAATGAACTCCTGACAAGTTGTAGATGAAAGGGATTAAAATAACGCTACTCAGAGCTCACTTTAGGCTGTTTCATTATCTGGACTAAGGAAGTATAGGATAATTACAGTGTTACTTAAAAAAAAGTTTCATTATTGTACTTCCTGTTTCGCGAGTAAATAACAAAACAGTTACGGTCTGTAAGGGACCTATTAAAACCCATGACACCCCTGCAAACCAGTAACTTGGAGAACTGGAGAATTCTCCCTGACAGGACACTGAAACACCAACCTTAAACAATCAACAACTAATTGCCATAGTGCGACAGTCTTAGCCCTGTTGCAACTGGGCGACTCATCAATTTGCAGAGAGAAGCATCATCAGGGTACATAGGGATGCTGTCATTACCCATTATAAGTATGACGCGAAGGTCACATATCAGGCAATTTCACCTTTTCATTACATGCTAACCCTTCACGGCAGGGAAGCCACGCTTATGACTGCATTAGACAGACAAAGCCTTCAGCTCTTTTTTTTTTAAAAAAAGGAAAAGCAAAAAAAAAAAAGATAAAAAAAAATTAAATGTGTTTTCTTACCAGCACGTTGCAGCACCAACTCGGTCACAGGAATGTTGCCTTTACAGGTTTCTCTTTTAATTATCCTGGAAGCAGGGAGACAAAAAAAAAAAAAAAAAAAGGCAAAGAAGAAGCAGGGTGGTTAAATTAGCGTGCTGGAATCTTTTCAGTTTGTCGCAGAGTAGAAAAATAAAAAAGGAAAAAAAAGGCTCAGTAATTTAAATTTGCTCTCAGTTCAGGCTTCGTGGTTGGGTCCCGCCCCTGCCTCCCGCTGGGTTCCACTACCTGCAAGGCTGAAATTGACAGCTACTGTGCAAACAAAAAAAGGCAACAAGCATGCTGGGACCATTCTGTCTGCTGTTTGGGTCTCACTTGTCCTGACAACTAAAAATCATCAGTGGAAAGGTATTCTGCATTTTCTATTTGAAGCATTTGCATGTAATTCCCTTCCATTTTAATTGATACACCATGATGGGGTTTGATTACTGTTTGGGTTTTTTTCGTTTCCTTCTTTCTTTTTCTAAATCTGTAAAACAATAAGAGTTATTATTATTATTTATATTTTTACTGTATCTGCGTCTCCTACAGTCCTGTCCTCCTCTCTGAGACAGACTCCTGTCTTTTCCTTTAACTCATCAACACTGAAATTTCTAGGAATGTTAGCAATACCAAGATTGCCGGGGCTTCCACTTTTCCTTTGATACCTTTTTTGGGGGGGATGTAGTGTTGAGAATAATTCAAGGGACAGAAGGGCCCAGGAAGAAGATGCCACAAACACCAGAAACTTCTAAGAAGGATGAAATATTAATGTAAAAAGTCTCTGCAGCCAAATCCAAAAAGTTCCTTTTCATGTTCATGAACTGCGCAAAGAGCTAAAAATCGTAGGGATAAATTTGGTCTCCACTGCAAACTTCACCTAAGGTATCTCCTATAGCAAACCACTTTAATTTTAGCAACAAAAATAAAATGGTTACTTAAAGCACAGCAGATCCTCAGTCAGTAGCAGAGGAGTTATGAAAGATAATTAAGCCCATCCTTCTTCTGTCAGGATGTAAATGGCTTACCCAGAATTTACAACAAGCTTCTTTGTTCTTGTTTTCTAAATGCTCTTTTCACATGAGGCCTTTATGGGCTACTTTGGTATGCAGATATTACAAGTCTGCATGGAGTATGGATGACCTGCAGGTGTGCTTCTTGATGTGAAGCATTGCTTCTGTCATGGAAGAGAGCATTATTTCTCCTGTTAAAGTATGGATTTTCCTTACATCATCCTACTGCTCTAACATAAGAGTACCACGCTGATGAATGTGTCATGTCACATAGTCAGGGCGGGGTGATTAAGGAGTAAAAGATAAAATGTACATGGATTTTCGCCAGTGGCTCAAAACACTAAAGAAAATTACTCTTACCAATGCAATAGCATTTAATCTACCCTTGCTTGTCTGTTTTTATATTTGTCAAAACATTTCCTCCTTATCCCTACCTCAAGCCGTTTCAATGGATTTCACTATTTCTGCATAACTTACTGTAGAATCCCCAAAAGCCAACTACGAGCTTAATTTCACAGACTTTAATGCACTTCACTTTTTAAGGTCAGATTTTCAAAACCAAAATGAGTAACAATATAAATTAAATGAACATGATTTAGCTTTCCAAACTCATAAGAATTTAGCTGAATGCCAGGAATCCATGCTGTCATTTAAGGTCTCATCATAAATCCAAACCAATTAAAAATGGAAAAGGCTGAGGAGGCACAAAGCAAAACGACATCATTTTCTTGTATGAAAACCTTTACCAGAATTTTTTTCCCATCAGTAATGAATGCTTTTTGCTCCATTCCCACAAACAGCTGTACTGGAGAAAAATAAGGCAGGTCAAGTATTCAAGAAGCCATGTTAACTTCCCAGGTAGTTAGGCAATCAGCTTTAATGAAAGACTGGTAAATTACACCAATGTGCTAATTAGGGTACTTTGTTACAGCATCAAATGCAATAAAACCAACCCATGCTTTGGCTTGAAAAGTGTCATGCATGGATTTTTCAAAAGATTTAATTGAAGAGAGATTTTATTTTCCTAAATCATTCTTTAAATTCAAGAGGTTTTTCTCAATCCTTTCCTTTTAAAGAAGAGTTCAAGAAAGCTGTGTAGAGCTGAAGATACACATGGGAGGGACAAACATGTAGAACTGGGAAAAAAGGAATGATATATATATTTTTAATTTGTATCTTATTTTAAAGTTACACATTTTTATGACTAATATGCCAACATGAAATACTTTGGTATCACTGTGGATAACAGAACACACTGAGAACATGTGAGGTAAAATACAAACATGCACAGACTAGCACATGTTGGTTTGTATTCTAAACACCTCTGCTTCAAATGAAGAAGGGAGACTATTTTTATGGTTGCCAGTGCAGCCTGAGTACAATTAGCAGAGTATCAGCCTTAAATTAAAAATCCTGACATTCAACTTTAGAGCAGGAACAGACTTCAGGAAATGTTTGAGCCCCATGTTTCCACTAGACCTTTAGCCTGTTACTTTAGAAGTTTCTACTTGGTGCTGGGGGACTAAGTACTAGCTTACTGCGTATCTCGCAGCCATCCTGGAAAAAAAGCACTTCATAAATTTCATAAATATCCTAAAGAATTGGAAGGGAATTCTGTAAAAGGATATGTATTTATATGGCTTTCAAATCACGGAAATGTGTTTTTTTTTTTTTTTTTTGAAGATGTTGTGGGTAGGAGTTTATTAATTTACTTATTTATTTTTGCTGTGTTGGGTCTTCCTTTCTGGGCAAGGGCTGTCTCTAGTTGTGGCAAGCGGGGGTCACTCTTCATCGCGGTGCGCGGGCCTCTCACTATCGCGGCCTCACTTGTTACGGAGCACAGGCTCCAGACGCGCAGGCTCAGTAGTTGTGGCTCACGGGTCTAGGTGCTCCGCGGCATGTAGGATCTTCCCAGACCAGAGCTTGAACCCGTGTCCCCTGCATTAGCAGGCAGATTCTCAACCACTGCGCCACCAGAGAAGCCCGGAAATGTGTCTTAAAGAAATATGCTGAGGGCTTCCCTGGTGGTGCAGTGGTTGGGAATCCGCCTGCCAATGCAGGGGACGCGGGTTTGTGCCGCGGTCCAGGAAGATCCCACATGCCGCGGAGTGGCGGGGCCTGTGAGCCATGGCCGCTGAGCCTGCGCGTCCGGAGCCTGTGCTCCGCAACGGGAGAGGCCACAACAGTGAGAGGCCCGTGTACCTCAAAAAAAAAAAGAAAAAAAAGAAAGAAATATGCTGAACGGTTTACTGGAAATGTGTTTTAAAGAAATTCTTCGAATAGGTTTAATGTTATATGCTATTTGAATGTTCATGTCCATAGATACTTAACATCAGGAGGGGAAATGCTAGTTTAGTTTTTTAATGTGCATCAAATTAATATGTTTTTATCTTCTCACTTACAAATGACAATAAAATATTTTTCGAACTTACTGCATATTTTAAAATTACTGGGACCTCCCTGGTGGCGCAGTGGTTGGGAATCCACCTGCCATTGCAGGGGACATGGGTTTGATCCCTGGTCTGGGAAGGTCCCACATGCCGCAGAACAACTAAGCCCGTGCACCACAACTACTAAGCCTGTGCTCTAGAGTCAGCAAGCCACAACTACTAAGCCTGCATGCCACAACTAGTGAAGCCCACGTGCCTAGAGCCCGTGCTCCACAACAAGAGAAGCCACCTCAATGAGAAGCCCGCGCACCGCAATGAAGAGTAGCCTCCGCTCACCACGACTAGAGAAAAGCCCGCACGCAGCAACGAAGACCCAATGCAGCCAAAACTAAATAAATAAAATAAATAAATTTTTAAAAAATCACTAAAATTACTTTTTGGTATATGTCTCCCTCATTCTGAATCTGGGACAGCAAAAGACTCCCTAATGAATGATATTCAGTGTGATTTTACTGTTTTGTCTTTGGGGTAGCAAAACACTCCCTAATGAATGATATATCATGACCCTGATGTATTAATGACTACAATAGCCAATAATGTTTTTTTAAAAATTTCAATAGAATTATGAGAAATTTCTCACATTTACTGTAACACTTAACTATCATAATTAACCCCTTTACACCTGAATAACCAGAAAATGTCTCTCCACTGTCATAAAAATGGTCTACTGTCCTTGGGTTGTCTTTTGAACCAGGTTCCTATTGTTAAATCAAGTTTATCTAATTTATGAAGTTTAACTTGAGTTTCTAAATGTACACACACACAGAAACACAGAATTCCTGGCTTTAAGGGGATTTCCATAATCATTTCTTTGGGACCAACTATACACAGAGTTGTGGACAGTTTAGTCTAGGTATTTAGATTACAAGGGGATCTACTCAGAAACTGATATTTGGTCTAGGATAGAAAAAAGTCTATTAGGATGCCTTAAACTTCCATAGGCCATTTCTATCTTGCTGCCATATTCTTACCTAGATGGGCAAAGATGCTAAAAATGAACTATGCTTTTAGACTGAATTCAGTTCTGAAGTGTAAGGTAGCCCAGAAGAGAGTGGGTTCAAATGACTAAACACAATGTCCTTGTACTAGTGGTGCCGGGAACAGGTGATACCTCAAGGATCATGGCACTTTATAATGGGAGACAATATTAATTTCTATTTCTAAATGGAAAATATACATGGCTCCTCTGATAGGCACAGTAAACATACAAAATACAAGCAGAAAACACTGTAAGCCACAGAAAATACAGAGAACACCCAAGTTAGAGAGACATGTACAAAAACAATGTGCATTTTTCAGAAATGCACATTACCTGGTTAAACTGGCAGCTAAATTTTGCAGAGCATATTGGAAAGGAGTAAATCTTCCTTACAAATCAGTGGATAAGAGTTGGTATTTTGAGAAAGTTTGAGCAAAGATGAAAGCCCAAGGAAATTCTAATCCATACACTCACCAAGGAGAGAAAAGAATGACACAGAGCTTAGAGAATGGGATCAGTAGAAAACATTCTGTGCTTGAAAGGAGGGGTGACTTCTTGCTTTGGTACCGGAGTGGAGAGTAGCACAACTCATCCTGTCGGGGATGCAGGGAGGTACAAGTTTTGCACAGTGAGTGATGGTGTGGTTGGTTTGGGACATGTTTATTTGAGAACTCAGTTGGACAAAGTAGAGGAGAAGGCCAGGACCTGGTCTAGCTCTCAGGAAAGTGATCAGAGGAGAGATGATAATGATGAGAGTCAGAAGCAGGTAACAGAAACCACAGAATGATGAGCTCTTCAAGAAAAAGTCAAGAAATAAGAAGAATTCCAGGGATGGCAAAAGAAGAGGAGCTCAAGTGACAGATTGAGAAGTGGCATGAGAGATGAGAAAGAATACGGGACAAGAGGGGATAAAAGAATTCAAGCAAGACGATTTGGACTACTCCGGGGCATCAGATTCTGCAAAGATTCCAAATATTTATTATCTGGACTGGAAGAGACTAGAAATTATTAATTTGACATAGCAAGTTGAAGGCTATTGGCAAAGCGATTTCATTGCAGTGGTGGAGTCCGTTGCTAGATAGCACTGGTGAAGAAAGGGAATTGCCAAAGGCAAAATCTCATGGTGTTAACCACAACACAATTAAATTTAATTACAACTTATTAGCCATCTTACTGAGGTGCTATCTGGCAATGTAGTTTAATTTAGGTTTTAGATAGTAGTAAGGGATACAAAGGAACTAGACTTCAAGGTTCCTATTCTCAATCTGTTTGTAATATATGACAATGTATTTGGAAAATATACAATTGCGTTTTAAGCTTTACTAGAAAACTGTCTCATATAGAGAAACTTGTACGAGAAGACAAGAAATGTAAATGCATAAAATATGTAACTATGCTACCAATACATGGTGTTCAATTATGGCAGGGACTATATATATATATATATATATATATATAAAATTTCAAAAGAGATGACTTTATGGCACGTTTCATAGGTCGAGGAAATATTTGTTGGATAACTAACTATGTAAATATGAAGTACAGTATAATGTACCTTATAATTAAACATCCTGGAATTCACGTAAGTGTAAATGTACAATGTTGCTTCAAATGGTGAGCTTAAGCAATTGTTCATACCAGTCTGAACTGGGATAACTCCACCCCTGTTTCAGGCTACTAGTTTTAGTTGTTGCTTATGAGTTTTCTCAAATTATAATCTTTATCAATCGATTTATAAGGAAGTTTAGCCCTACCATCTATTTTGCTCTGCAGAATCCTCTTCAATACATTTCTGTTTTCTGATATCATTACAAAGGCAGAATTAAATAACTTGTTCTTTTTGCACTTTAGCAAAGGAATATAGCATTTCACTACAAAACTCATAATTTCTTCTCAAGCACTGGTGAGAAAGTCTTTTTTAGGGCAGAGTTATTTTTCCCAAATCATGATTTTCTGCATTTATCAGAATTGACCGTATTCTTCTGTTTCAGAGGTAGGAAGAAAAACAAAGGGGATGATACAGTGGGGAAATAGTTTGAATCCTGAAAATATTCTTTAGTTTTTTTTTTTCTGAAATAATCTACCACTTTCATTTAATTTAAAGCCACTTCAAACTTGGTGATTGCAGGTACAAGTTTTCCTGAACTATAGTTAATTTATATATAGCAGTTTGTTCCATAGGGTGTAGAATGTTAAAGTTTTATTATTTATTTAGACAACAGTTGAACAATAGATACTTATGCTCTCTCTTGCTCCTTCTTCATTTTCTGCAATATCACATACACTTTCTAGAATTTCCATTTCTTGCCAAGTATAGTCCAATACATATCATTGGGAAAAAAACAAAAACAAAATAAAATAAACAAGAATAAAACTAACTATCCCCATGCTCACTACTCTGAAAATAAAATGTTTTACTCTATAATTCTGATGAAAAAATTAGCCTGTGTATTGTCATAGACATTTATTCATCTATTCTATTTTCAAAATGGTTCTGTCAAATACAGACATGATGCGCTTAAATGCTCATATGTCAAGACTGCACTGAGAAAAGGTGGCATGAAGATCCATGTGCAACTTTCTAAGAATTTTGTCTCATCTTAGAAGCAATGGGAAGTCACTGAAAGTATTTTACACAGGAGCAATACATACTGATATACTTATTGCTGAAAGACAAACCTACTAGCAGCACTTAAAACAGGTTAAAGTGGTGAGAATGCCTTCAATAATATATTATTGATAATGTTTTACATTGCTTGGTGGACAAAGGATGTAAGATAGTTTACAGGGAAACATATATTTCGACCACGTAAAATACAATTTAATGACATCCAGGTGAGGGAAAAATAAGGGTACAAATACAAAAGAAAAACCAGAAATTAAATGAAAAAGAAGATACTACAATGTTCTATACCCTCGGTAGAAGTAAGTTGCAATTTGTTTCTAAGTTTTCCAAAGAATGTGCAATAGAAAACACAGTCAGCTTCATGTGTCATCCTGTCTGTGAGATAAAAACAAACCAGTTGTTTAGGAGAAATACAGATCTTCGTGATGAGAAACTAGAGAGGCATTTCTCTCACAGGTTCTCGCAGAGAGGTCCCAGCGTGGTGTATTAAACAACTTTCTCAATGCAAATATTTATATTTTATATACAATGGGCCTGATTTTGTGCATAAATAAGCCAAACTTCTTATACCAAACCTCAAAATGATTATAATTTTAGGCTAAAAAATAATCCAATGCTCCACCTCAGCCCTGAAAAAACCCAGGAAAATATAGTAAGGAATTAACTAATCAATTCAGCAAATATTAAGCACCTAATTTATGCCAGGTACTGACCTAGTCATTAAGGATACAACTGGGAACAAGACTCAGTGTTTACGTGCAGACTTTTGGGGATGAAGACAAGTTAACAGGCAACTGCAGTCCTGAGTGATGAGTGTAAGGATGGGGAAAGTATAGCACAATATGGGAAAGACAAAGAAAGGAGAGTTCCAACTGAGACTTGAGGGATCAGACCTGACTTCCAACGCGAAGTGGCATCTATGTAGCATCCTGAGGAGGAAGGAGAAACTGACTAAGAAGGGACTAGGGAAATGGGAATAGATGAAATTGCCACACTCAAAAGGAAAAAAACTTTCTTCAAATGAGTTAGCAATTGTATCCCAAGTATTTAAAAGATTTTAGCCAATATAATGAGACAAGAGGAAAAAATTTAGGCAATGTATATTTTGAGAAGGAAGAGACAAATTCAGTAATTTTTTTCTTTTTTCAGATGATATACTTATCTATATAGAAAACTCAAGAGATTCTTCATATAAATGGCTATAATTAATAGATCATTAAGGATACTGATACAAAACAAATACACAAAAGTCAAGAATATCTCTATACTTAAGCAATAAAAATCTAGTGGAAAACACAACCCTCTATATACTAGGAACAAAACTGTGAAGCCTTGAGGAATAGAGTTAACAAAAGATGTGCAAGATCTTCTTGGACAAAATTGTAAAATTTATTGAATATTACTGAATTATATACTATAGAAGATGACTATCTGAATGACATAATGTTATAGAGAGCAAATTTTCCTCAAATTAATCTATAAATGAGAAGCAATTTCAATCAAAATGTGATATATTAGAACCCAGGGAAGACCCAAAATCCTTTGCTTCAGCTGTATACTAAATCTCCTCTAGAAAGTAGAGATTTCAATTTCAGAATCTTGAAATCATTTTATCACATTTAAATTAATTACGGGGGAAAATTATGCATGTTAAATAGATGAAGTAATATTATCAACTGACAGTTTCAAAACTGTCAAAATTTATTTAAACAGAGAGAACTACAATCAATATAGTAAACATTTAAACAAATATATTCAAAACTATAGAGTAGTAAAAGAAAGTATGAGGACAACCCTCAAATAACCAAAATCTACATATTTCCCCTTTCCCAGGAGTAGTGCTCTGTCTGGACCAAGACCAGATTCTTAGTATTTACATGCTCAGGATGGAAAACTACCTCCACGGAAAGCTCAGCTTCTCATTTCACCCCGAAAGTTTGTCTCCTCTTTAGAATTTGACCCTCTTTAGTCCTTACTGCTTCTACAGCTCTACGGTGTGTTTAAATATTTTATTTTTGTAATGTATCTGGCTCTTCACATTCTTCTTAATGGGAGGTTGGTGTGCTATGAACATTTCCATCCTGTCCTTCTTGAATATAATGTTATTTCTGCTTATTTTTGAGTTTTATATAAATGATATGCTGTACTTGGTCTTCTGAAATTTGTTGTTTAACTTGCTATTAGATTTTTATTACGTAGATGTTGTAGCTGTAGGTAATGCAGAGTCACTCATGTGCAATATTCCATTGTTAATACAACATAAATTATTTTTCCACTCTTCTGTTGGTAGGTATTTGGGTTGTTTCTAGATTTTTGTTTGTTTGGTTACTATAAAAAGTGTATATATCATATACCACCTGTTGCACATTTCTGGTTATTTTGCTTTTATGAAAAGAACATACTCTCTGTTACATATTTCTCTTAGTTTATAAACATTATATACCAAGGATTATATTGTTGGATACAAGTCTCATAAGTATATACTTCCATGCCTACAAGAGAGTAAAGAGATCATTTCAGCAATCACAGCAAGACAAGGGCAGGGAAACAAAAGCCCCAGATCCCTCAGGAATGAAAGTATTGGTATTCCCTCACCTAGCAAGCAACCAAGATCAGCTGAAATATTGGATGAGAGTAGGGAATTTTAATAAATGTATCAGAAGAGTTCCAGAAGGTAAGAATAAACAGAATCAGTATTTAGAGGGGCAATATTTAAATGAAAATTCACCATTAATTCACGATGAAAAACATGAGACCACAGCTTCAGGAAGTATCCAAAAAATGAATAAAAAGAAATCTACAATGATACATAAGGAAGACAAAAAGAGAAAACATTGTTAAAAAAGGCTTCAATTTCTAGCCACAATGCAAGAACTAACCGTTGGACTTACCTTCCTGCCATGAGTAACTATAAAACTGGGTAAAATATATGAAACAACCATGCACAGATTTTAAACCATAGGCAGCTCAGGACTGTAAATCTGAGAAAACAGAAACACATGAGGAGAGCATCATATTCACCCCAGCTCTCCACCTAGGGAGAGACTCCCAAATGCCGCAGAGAAAAATAGAGCTAAAGCAGAATATTTTGGTCTCACTGATAGAAGAAGGCTGAGAACAGAGTTCAAGGCTATGGAAGCAGCTCAGATTTGCATGACAGTTTGCCAAAAAGGAGGAAGCAATGGAGAGAGGGACTCCCGAGTATATGTTCCTTGTTTAAGGTGAGGGAGAAACTCCATATTGCCCAGCAGAGAGTGGCTGCTGCAAGGTTGACAGTGGAACCGAGAGACTGCACAGTTCTAGGAAAGGCTGGTGTTCTGACCTAATCATAATGGAAGAACCTTGTTAACACCGTGGGAATTCAGCTGACACACTAGCATGGTTACACCTCAGAGGTAACACCGTGTCCAAAAATTACTGTAATGTTCCTTAACAAAACCCCAAACTGAGCTTCAACAAAATCAAGTTAGAGATAACGGTAAATTAACTTCATGTTGTAACAAAATTTAACACTTTAAAAAAAAATACATAAGTCCAGACTTACTACAACTGATCATCCATACTAACCAGCATTCTTGCATATTCTCTAGACATTAGAATAGGCCATATGTATATACATATATATGTATTATATATACATATTATGTATATGTGTATATATATATTTTACCCAAAAGAAGGCATGAAAAGAGAAAACAATAGCACAACCATAAATGAAACAAGTAGAAATCAAGTAGAAAGGTGGTAGAATTAACCCAAATATATTAATAACTACATTAACTGTAAATGAATCAAACATTCCAATTAAAAAGCAGAGATTATCAGGCTGTATAAAAAAGTAAGAACCAACAAAATGCAATCTATGAGATTCACTTTAAAATATAAGACACGACTAGGTTTGAAGTAAAATGATGACAGAGGTATATGATATAAACATTAAGCATATGAAAACCATGAAACATATGGAAGCATATAACAGGCTAAATTTATATAAAACTAAGTAGATTTTCAGATAGGAAGTACTAGCAAAGATAGAAGGGGGAATTTTATACTGATAAAAGGGTTATCTCAACAGGACAACATATAATCTTAAATGTGTATGTGCCTAATAAGAGAACTTCCAAATAATGAACCAAAACTGACAGAGCTAAAGAAAGAAAGAGACCAAATTCAAGGATAAAGTTGGAGATTCTGACTCTTCTTACAGAAATGGTTTGAACAAGTAGACAAGAAATCAATAAGGATATAGAAGATCTGTCCTCAGAACATTATACCCAGTAACTGAAGAATATACTTTTTTTTTCAAGTGCACATGAAGCAGTCACAGATATATAGTATATTGGGCCATAAAACAAGCATTAATAAATTTCAAAAGGTAGGAAAAAAATAGAAACAAATAACCAATATCAGGAACAGAAGAGGAGGTACTACTATATACTCCCCAGACCTTATAAGAATAAGGAAATATTGTCTAAAACTCAATGTCAGTAACAAATCAGGTAAAAATTTACACATTTCTTGAAAAATTCTATTTATCTGACATCAGAAGAAATAGAACACCTGAAAACTATTTATTTATTAAAACATCTAGATTTGAAAATGGAGGAGGATAAAACACTCCCCCAACTAATTTTACTAGGCTATAATAAATGTAATAAAAAGTCTGACATGGACATTACAAGAAAAGAAATGTACAGTCCAAATTCTACTATGACTTAGAGATATATTAATATGTACCCAATTGCTCTGCAGTTGAATTCCCAGGAATTTAACCAAAAGAAATAAAAACACATGTCCCCAAAATAATTGTACCTGATGTTAATAACTGATTTATTCACAATAGCCAGAAACTAGAAATAAGAACATGTTTAACACCTGCTGGATAATCAAATTTTGGTGATTCATACAATGGAACACTACTTAGCAGTAAAAAAAAAAAAAAAAAAAAAAAACAGCAAACTGAAGATACACTCAAGAGCACAGATGCTTCTTATAGGTATTATATTTAGTGAAAGGAGTCCAAAATAAAATAATACAGAGTTTAATTCTGTAAATATAAAGTTGTATAACAGCCCAAACTAACTGATGCTGATAGAAATCAGATCAGTGCTTACATAGGGTGGGGTTGGAATGACAGAATCCACAGTTGTGAAGGAAACTTTCTGGGGAGAAGAAAATTTGGGGAGTGATTGTTACATGGGCATATTTACTTATCAACATTCGTTGAGCTGTACATTTAATCTATGCACATTATCCTATGTTTTGTATGTAAAGTTTATTTATAATAAAAGTTGTGGAAAACAGAATAGATAGAATTGTTACAAAAGAAAGACAATTAACTATATATTTTAAATAAAACAATGTTAAGTCAGAAGAAAATGGAATATTAACTTTAAAACACAGAAAGAAAAGAATATTCTAAACAAATATGTAAATTTAAATCCTGTCTGTATAAAATATTATTAATGTCTAATAACTGAAATTTTTATAAAGAGTGAAAATTTAAATGTTAGACAAAAATAGTAATGTATGTCTGAGGAAAGGTAATTAAAGTTAAATCTTCTTAGAATCTTGTTCTCTAGAAACAAATCTTGTTTTCTAGAAAGGCTTTATTTTGACTTTTACCTCTATAAGTTAAATATTCATGGAAAAATTTCAATAATAGTCACTAAACAAAAGGAAATAGGTAGCTTAAATTTCAAATAAGTAGAGGGAAAATATGAAAATAAAACAGGCAAATAAACAAAATGAAAAGGCTGTAAAATAGAAATAATTGTAATTTTTTTTACTTTTATTTTTTATAAATTTATTTATTTATTTATTTATTTTTGGCTGTGTTGGGTCTTCATTTCTGTGCGAGGGCTTTCTCTACTTGCAGCGAGCGGGGGCCACTCTTCATCGCAGTGCGCAGGCCTCTCACTATCGCGGCCTCTCTTGTTGCGGCACACAGGCTCCAGACACGCAGGCTCAGTAGTTGTGGCTCATGGGCCCAGCTGCTCTGCGGCATGTGGGATCTTCCCAGACCAGGGCTCAAACCCGTGTCCCCCGCATTGGCAGGCAGACTGTCAACCACTGCGCCACCGGGGAAGACCTAATACTAGGTATTCTAAATAAACTTTTAAAATTTGGATACAAATTTAGAAAGTTTTAGGATCAGAGTTTATAAA
This sequence comes from Tursiops truncatus, assembly GCF_011762595.2. Classification (NCBI taxonomy): domain Eukaryota; kingdom Metazoa; phylum Chordata; class Mammalia; order Artiodactyla; family Delphinidae; genus Tursiops; species Tursiops truncatus. Next base: position 155,063,066 of record NC_047035.1, on the reverse strand, counting down.
ATAATCAGAGTTCTTTGGATGATTTATAATCTTTTCAATTTGTATCATTACTTAATGTTGTTTTAAAATTCTTTTTCATTGGTCTCTCATCTTGTTATTTAAAGTTAAGAGCATTATTTCCATACATGTAAACCTGAAGGGTGATTTTTGTGATGGGACCATGAGTGGGGGTTATTATTTAAACCACTTTTTAGTCTATTTAAGAATCACTACACATAATCATACTTATACACACAAAGAGCTGCATGTGTTTTTGGTGTAATGTGATTTTATCGACCCTAAACTATGTCTAGGGGGTTTTCTCTTGGGTTATTTGGCTTCCACAATAGGTCATGTGAATTAATTATTTTTTGCCTCAATATGATCTTCATTTCTTTATTTGTATAGAGGAAGAAGACCTGATTATGTCTTCTGTGACTCCCGTTACTGAGAGTTTCTTTTCTCTCGTCAGTTTCTCTCCTCTTTCACAATTTCTCTTGGCACAGAATGATACTCCTATCATTTTAGTGATCAATAACTGAGATTATAAATCTTCATTCTTTTCCAGCATTTTGCCAATGGAGTAATTTATTTCTGCCATGCATGTGGTCATGCCCTAAGGGGTGTCACACAGTGTCTACACAATAATATTGGGCATAAAATTCACTGCAGATTTTTTTCCCCTGAGAGACAAAAATCCTCCAGATTTTAATGCATTAGCACTGCAGTCATCTTTGCTTAATCTTTAAAAAAAAAATGATTAGGGGCTTTCCTCGTAGCGCAGTGGTTGAGAGTCCGCCTGCCGATGCAGGGGACACGGGTTCACGCCCCGGTCCGGGAGGATCCCACATGCCGCGGAGAGGCTGGGCCCGTGAGCCATGACCGCTGAGCCTGCGCGTCCAGAGCCTGTGCTCCGCAACGGGAGAGGCCACAGCAGTGAGAGGCCCACGTACCGCAAAAAAAAAAAAAAAAAAAGATTAGAAAAGCAATCAAGAGGAAGAAAGCACAACTCTGATTTCTCTTACTTCTCCATGGGATCATGTTAACTTGTTATCTTTCACTTGAGAAGTTAAACAAAACTGAATATTTTTTCCACTACAACTAATTTTGAGCCTTCAATGCAAAAAGTGATACTATCAATTCTCAAACCCATTCTATTTAACAAAAAACTTATTGAATGATATGGTTAGATCTCAAGTAGCTAGTGTTCTTTCTAACTTAAGAAACTAAGTATAGGATATGGAATCAAGAATTCTGGATGCCAGTGCCAACTGCCCCACTGGAAAATTCTTTTGCACAAGTCACCCCATTTCTCATAGAGTGTGTATTAGAAGAAACTGGCAGAAGTTTCTCCCACATTCTTGTGTTACCATTACATTTTTTCTTGGTTATGATGTGATGTGGATACTAAAGTCATGCTTTTACATTATTCACAGGAATACTTAGTGGAAAGGAAAGTTATACTTCCCAGTAACGGCTTCGAAGACTCTAAGAGGTAAACATTGCTATGCAAAGCTTATATCCTTAGAAAAGATGTCAATGTTGGGTGAGCTTAAGTGTCTTGCATACATAGATCAGCAGAAGAAAAGAGTTTGAGATGCAAAGGAGGTAAGAGATAACTAAAAGAAAATACGGATTTGTGATAAATTCATATTGTATATGATGCTTCTTAGTGGAAGCTACAGTTTTCTAGAAAAAGTCAAAGCTCTCAGAATTCTTAAATCATTTGTTAGCTGAGCGATATTAAAAAGTAGAGCCAGTTTTCTCCTATGTAAAATGAAGAAATTTGTCCAGATGATTGTTAGAGTTCTGTCCTGTTATGATATTCTGTGTGCCTTTTACTATATTAATACTCCTTGAGGCTGTGTTCTATTCGTTGGGATATTTAAGTTCCCTGGTCATCTTCTTTGAGATTTTCTTGTTGGCACAAATAAATTAGGCTGTTTTGGCCCTAACGGTGATAGCTTAGAGAAGTATGTTAGAAATTGCAGCTTATGTAATGCCCAATAGTTCTTTGGAAATTTCACTCGAATAATTTTCTTTGAATCAAGCCATGGCATCAAATTATAAGTCATTATCTTAGCATAAAACGTTATCTTCTATTACACAAAGAGAACGATCATCTCTGAAGCTCTATAAAGAAATGCTGCTGGAGCTAAAAGGTGCTCAGACTGGAAACTCCTGTACGTTATGCATTTCTAATAGACCTACTTCATTCAAATATATTTCTTTAGGAACATGACCTAATATCACACATTTTCAGACATATCCAACATGGCATCTACATAAGGAAACAGTCTACTGTATTAACTGGGGTAATTTTAGCTGCTTTAATGAATAACAACTTTTCACTAGTTCAGTCCTATTGAGGTTTATTTCTTGCTCAAGTAAGAGTAGAATGTGGATGTTTCTGGACTATGGAAAACTTTCCTCCATGCTGTGAAGTAGGGACCTACATGCTTTCCCACTTGTAGTTCCATCAGTCTTCAGAGTTGTAGAGCTCTCTGCTTCCAGCCAACAGGCAGGGGGAAAGAGTATGGAGAAAGCACATCGTTTCTTGGGCTGCAGGCACACACATCACTTCTGTTCTCATTCTGGTCATAATGAAGGGGAAATGCAGTCCCTGGCTGGGCAGTTACTTTCCAGAGTGACTTTACTATGGAGGAAAAGCATGGATGTTCACAGCTATCTCTGCCCCACCCAATATATCAATTAATCTTAGGAGGCTTGTGTTAGGTCTGTCCTTTAAAGCTCAGGTCACTGTGTGTCTTTATTAAGTGACCACCCCACATGAACTTTTACCAACTTCATTAAACCATAAACTGAATTTTTGGCTGCGTCCTGTCCCAAGCTTGACAGTTGTATTCCTCCATTTATGACTTGTATGACTCTCATTACTAAACTAGGAAGGCATGCCAGAAGCAAAGTGGTTATCAGACAAAGTAGTCCTGGGTGAACTTATACGAAAACAGTCTTTCGCAGCAGATTTTTTCCGGTTTTGATTACAGACTCAAAGTTCCCGTTTAACACTGGAAAGAAGAGCACTCTCCTTGTCATTAAGAGAGCTAGCCCTGAATGCTTCCCTTTTTTGACTTGAGTTTCCTCATTGCAAAGTGGAGAGTTTAGACCGAATGATCTCCAAGTTTCCTTTATGCTCTAAAATCGCTGAAGAGTTTGATGGAAACCTATTGTATTGCTTGCACACCTTAGGCCTTAGAAATTCTGCTCTACTGTCTTGTGGTCATTCACGCTGATTTTTTTTTTTTCACACTGACTCTGCTCATGTCTAACTCTGTTGGCCAGTGTGAACTATCAAGCACTTCCTAGCCCCAAGCAACTCTGTTGTAGAGTTTCAGATCATGAAACATCCCTCCCCGCCACCATTTTAATATCTGGAATCTGGCCGGTATCCTCAAATTCACAGTCAGTTTCCTGAAGCTTTATGTCCAAGCTTACGATAACTGAGCTACTTAACCCTTTAAACATATTCCCCGGGCAGATATCACTTTTTTTCTCTCTGAATCTAATTTAATGCCCATGAACGTGATCCATTTGACGGGACCATCTGTTTTTTTCTTCTGCCAAAGACACGGCACATTTTGGCAGCCTCCCTAAGTGTACTCAGTAACTCCTGCCAAGTACAGTTGGAATGCTTCATGAGTCCAAACTCTGAAAACAACTGAACCGAGCGGTGTTCACCTTAAACTGATGGTTAATTTGTGGTGAGTCAAGAAGTGCTGGACTATACATCTTAAGGTCTGGAAGAGCGGAAGGATGAGTTAATGTGATAACGATCCCTGATTAATAATGAAGAGGTTATTGAAGCCTATAGAATAGTGACATTTATGAGACTTCATTCTCAGAGGTCTATGCCTCAATTTTGGGATTTATAACCTCTATCCATGTAAGTACCACTATGATACCTTTTGTACACATAACCCTGTGCACAGAGACACAGCTGACTGGTTCTGAAGAGAGTATCTGACTCATGCTGGCTCAAGCTCAGCCTTTCCATGAGGTAGGTGGGTGAAGAACCCAGATGGTGTCTATAGGAAAAACAGCTTGGGTGTTACAGGTCATCATGAGTTTGTCATAGGGACTAGAAAATGAAAGGTAGCATTCTGATTAGTGGAGGGAGGGCGGGAAAGAGGGAGAGAGAAAGATGGATGGGGAAGGAGGGAGGGGGAAAGAGCAATGGAGAGAAAGGGATAGAAGGAAAAATAGACAGGAGCAGAAATGGTAAGATAAAAACAGACTTCTCATATCCTTTGTGATTCTACTTGTTCCTGAGTTCAACCACATTTCTCTTCTCAAATTCCATGAGCTATCAAACTATTTCAAAAATAAACCACTCCCTTTCTTTGCATAAGCAAGTCATATCATTTGTAAACTAAATATTAATGTATATAAACCGGGAAAAAATTTAGTATTTTTCCAGTCAGTATGAGGGAAGCTTGACTCATATATTAATTATGGTGAAAGAATCCAGATTAAACAATAAAATTTGAATCATCTGGAGGTTTGTTCTTTTTTTAGGATCAGTTATTCATGTGCCATTTTCATAATTTACCTGTTGTCTAAACAGTACATATTTTCCATATATCTAGATTCTGGAGACTGAATCATGGAAAATATTTGCGTCTTTAAACTGGACTTTTAACATTTTATTGGATAAGATTGGTAGCAATTGATTCTTTCCTGCTTTAATATAAACTAATGTTAAACTTTCTTAAAAGAATCTTACAAATCTTATGGGTTACTTTTACTCAAAAGACTCATTATAGCTATCATTTTGTGTAACAGAAAAAAACACCACAAAATTCAGCATGAACTGCAAAGAATGTTTTGAGAACTAAGTTTAAAATAAGCTTAGTGATTTTTAATGCCTTTATTCAAATTTTCTTCTGTTTTTCATTTCATTAAATTTGCCTTATTTTAAATTGTAGAGCCCTTTCAGGGAACATGGCCTTTCCCAGATGAGTTAATCCAGGATCTCATTCACTGAGGAGGCAGTATGATGCAATGAAGGGTTTCCATCTTTTGAGATAAAGCTTTGTTTTGGAATTCAGACTTAAGAAATTATTGTTTGTTTATCTTTGGGTGTATCATTTAACCTCTTCAAATCTTATTTTGCTCATCTCCAACATGATGAGAGTAAAATTTGACTTGAAAGGTGTGTGTGGAATTAAAGGCAAAGGCGCAAAACACTGTTTACACAGTAGGCAATAAATAAACAGTTGCAATTATTATTCAGTGGTACCCTCAACAAGAATAGGTATTTCTCCTTGGCCCTCACAGAAGTTTTCATAAATGAATTGGTTCATACCATTCTTAATAGCCAAGAGCGCTGCTCCTTCAGTGAAAACGGAAGAAATTTTTTCTCCTTTCCCAGCTATTTCCATTGAATAAGTGATTTGCATTATGAGTGACTGTCTTTTCATGCTTATCATTCACTCTGAGAGCAGAGGATGTAGAGAGATGGAGCCTTTCCTTTTTAAAGTTGTGCCAGTAAAGAAGGCTTCGTTAAAAAGGGTCCCATCTTCTGGCTTCCTGTAGATTTGCTGGAAATCACCCAAACACTTGGTTTTCTTTTAATAATGTACTCTGTCAGCAGGGTTGAATTCTTCAATTTATTATCTGTCTTGACTTTCTCTCTCTCTCTCTCTCTCCCTCCCTCTCTCTCTCTCTCTCTCTCTCTATATATATATAAATGGAAGTATCTTAGTCCATTCAGGCTGCCATAATAGAATACCATAGACGGGGTGGCTTATAAACAACAGACATTTATTTCTCACAGTTCTGAAGGCTGGAAACCCAAGATCAAAGCCCCAGCAAATTTGGTCTCTCCTGGTTCAGAGACAGTGTCCTTTCCCTGTGTCATCACATGATGGAAGGGGAGGGGAACTCTGTGGGGTCTCTTACATAAGGGCACTAATCCCATTCCCATGAGAGCTTCACCCTCAAGACCTAATCACCTCCTAAAGGCCCAACTCCCAGTACCATCACCTTAGGAGGTGGGTAGCATTTCAACATATGAATTTTGACGGGACATAACAGTCAGTCTATAGTAGGAGAGAAACAAGAGAGAAGGAGTTACCTTTTTTTCCCTTTTCAAAGAATAAAAGATATAAAAAAATATGTTTTCATTTCAATGCATATGCAATTTTAAAGAAGACTTTTCTATTCTTTTTCCTTACCAAAAAAAAAAAAAAGTGATGTTAAAAAAGAAAGTACATTTCAAATTGATACATGAGAATAGCCTTTGAATGATGGATTATAAAATGTATTGCATTTGTTCCATAAAAAAAGTCTCACGGTAGAAAATAAAATTGCTCAATACCAAGGTCTTCAATTATTATCAAATAAAACATGTGAGTCATGTCTTTCACTATTAAAGTCAAGGAAGGCATTCGTGTCCCGTTGTGATTCATAGCAAGTTTAGCAGATTCATGATGGCTGGCTTTATTCAAATTTATCATTGAGCATTCAAAAACAATTTTGAAAACAAATTTTCTATTTCTTTTTATAAATCAGTACAAACAAACCATCATGATTTTTAAAGGCTCAAACATTCATTTTGAATATCCATTCTGCACATTTTAATTTTACTATTCACTGGCAAGTTAACCCTTATTTTGCTCACTAAGAGCACACCGGTTTAGAACAGTGACAAGGAACAGAGCAAGCGTAAAAAACCATTTACTGAGTTAATTTTTATCTTAGAAATATATATTTTGACCTTCAGTATTTGAAAACAAGTTTTATCTCCACAGAATGTATCAGTTGGTTTAGTTATGATTATTTACTTGCCTGCTTCACTAAGTTCTAACCAAGAGGGCAGTGCACAAAAGTTAGATGCAACCAAGAGAAGGAGAGAATAAATAGGTTTGCATATTATTTCTCAAATAATATATACCAGTGATAAAACAACATAAAATTTTACTTTTTTCTATTCATTTAATGTATAAAATTTTATATCAGGTGAATTTTTTATTGGACTTCTTTAAAATTAATCTCAACCAAGTTGATGATTGTATTTATGCCACTCATTTTTTCCTCATGTCCCCTACCAAGCTACATTCCTACTTTATTGCACTTTCCCTTTCTTTATTTCTTTTTGTTTTCTTTACTTATACAACATGACAGCATGTTTCATTTCGTTGTTTTTTTTTTTTTACATCTTTATTGGAGTATAATTGCTTTACAATGGTGTGTTAGTTTCTCCTTTATAACAAACTGAATCAGTTATACATATACATATGTTCCCATATCTCTTCCCTCTTGCGTCTCCCTCCCTCCCACCCTCCCTATCCCACCCCTCCAGGCGGTCACAAAGCACTGAGCTGATCTATCTATGCTATGGAGCTGCTTCCCACTAGCTATCTATTTTACATTTGGTAGTGTATCTATGTCCATGCCACTCTCTCGCTTTCTCACAGCTTACCCTTCCCCCTCCCCATATCCTCAAGTCCATTCTCTAGTAGGTCTTTATTCCTGTCTTACCCCTAGGTTCCTCATGACATTATTTTCCCCCTCAGATTCCATATGTATGTGTTAGCATACGGAATTTGTCTTTCTCTTTCTGACTTACTTCACTCTGTATGACAGACTCTAGGTCCATCCACCTCACTACAAATAACTCAATTTCGTTTCTTTTTACGGCTGAGTAATATTCCTTTGTATATATGTGCCACACCTTCTTTATCTATTCATCCGATGATGGGCACTTAGGTTGCTTCCATTTCCTGGCTATTGTAAATAGAGCTGCAATGAACATTTTGGTACATGACTCGTTTTGAATTATGGTTTTCTCAGGGTATATGCCCAGTAGTAGGACTGCTGGGTCATATGGTAGTTCTATTTGTAGATTTTTAAGCAACCTCCATACTGTTCTCCATAGTGGCTGTACCAATTCACATTCCCACCAGCAGTGCAAGAGGGTTCCCTTTTCTCCACACCCTCTCAGCATTTATTGTTTCTAGATTTTTTGATGATGGCCATTCTGACTGGTATGAGATGATATCTCATTGTAGTTTTTATTTGCATTTCTCTAATGATTAATGATGTTGAGCATTCTTTCATGTGTTTGTTAGCAATCTGTATATCTTCTTTGGGGAAATATCTCTTTAGGTCTTCTGCCCATTTTTGGATTGGGTTGTTTGGTTTTTGGTATTGAGCTGCATGAGCTGCTTGTAAATTTTGGAGACTAATCCTTTGTCAGCTGCTTCATTTGCAAATATTTTCTGCCATTCTGACGGTTGTCTTTTGGTCTTGTTTATGGTTTCCTTTGCTGTGCAAAAGCTTTGAAGTTTCATTAGGTCCCATTTGTTTATTTTTGTTTTTATTTACATTTCTCTAGGAGGTGGGACAAAAAGGATCTTGCTGTGATTTATGTCATAGAGTGTTCTGCCTATGTTTTCCTCTAAGAGTTTGACAGTTTCTGGCCTTACATTTAGGTCTTTAATCCATTTTGAGCTTATTTTTGTGTATGGTATTAGGGAGTGATCTAATCTCATACTTTTACATGTACCTATCAGGTTCTCCCAGCACCACTTATTGAAGAGGCTGTCCTTTCTCCACTGTACATTCCTGCCTCCTTTATCAAAGATAAGGTGACCATATGTGTGTGGCTTTATCTCTGGGCTTTCTATCCTGTTCCATTGATCTATGTTTCTGTTTTTGTGCCATACCATACTGTCTTGATTGCTGTAGCTTTGAAGTATAGTCTGAAGTCAGGGAGCCTGATTCCTCCAGCTCCATTGTTCGTTCTCAAGATTGCTTTGGCTATTCGGGGTCTTTTGTGTTTCCATACAAATAGTGAAATTTTTTGTTCTAGTTCTGTGAAAAATGCCAGTGGTAGTTTGATAGGGATTGCATTGAATATGTAGATTGCTTTGGGTAGTAGAGTCATTTTCACAATGTTGATTCTTCCAATCCAAGAACATGGTATATCTCTCCATCTATTTGTATCATCTTTAATTTCTTTCATGAAGGTCTGATAGCTTTCTGCATACAGGTCTTTTGTCTCCTTAGGTAGGTTTATTCCTAGATATTTTATTCTTTTTGTTGCAATGGTAAATGGGAGTGTTTTCTTGATTTCACTTTCAGATTTTTCATCATTAGTGTATAGGAATGCCAGAGATTTCTGTGCATTAATTTTGTTTCCTGCTACTTTACCAAATTCATTGATTAGCTCTAGCAGTTTTCTGGTAGAGTCTTTAGGATTCTCTATGTATAGTATCATGTCATCTGCAAACAGTGACAGCTTTACTTCTTCTTTTCCAAATTTGATTCCTTTTATTTCTTTTTCTTCTCTGATTTCTGGGGCTAAAACTTCCAAAACTATGTTGAATAAGAATGGTGAGAGTGGGCAACCTTGTCTTGTTCTTGATCTTAGTGGAAATGCTTTCAGTTTTCCACCATTGAGGAGGATGTTGGCTGTGGGTTTGTCATATATGGCCTTTATTATGTTGAGGAAAGTTTCTTCTATGTCTACTTTCTGAAGGGTTTTTATCATAAGTGGGTGTTGAATTTTGTCAAAAGCTTTCTCTGCATCTACTGAGATGATCATAAGGTTTTTCTCCTTCAATTTGTTAATATGGTGTATCACGTTGATTGATTTGCGTATATTGAAGAATCCTTGCATCCCTGGAATAAACCCCACTTGATCATGGTGTATGATCCTTTTAATGTGCTGTTGGATTCTGTTTGCTAGCATTTTGTTGAGAATTTTTTCATCTATGTTCATCAGTGATATTGGCCTGTAGTTTTCTTTCTTTGTGACATCCTTGTCTGGTTTTGGTATCAGGGTGATTGGTGGCCTCGTAGAATGAGTTTGGGAGTGTTCCTCCCTCTGCTATATTTTGGAAGAGTTTGAGATGGATAGATGCTAGCTCTTCTCTAAATGTTTCATAGAATTCGCCTGTGAAGCCATCTGGTCCCGGGCTTTTGTTTGTTGGAAGATTTTTAATCACAGTTTCAATTTCAGTGCTTGTGATTGGTCTGTTCATACTTTCTTTTTCTTCCTGATTCAGTCTTGGCAGGTTGTGCTTTACTAAGAATTTGTCCATTTCTTCCAAGTTGTCTATTTTATTGGCATAGAGGCGCTTGTATTAATCTCTCATGATCTTTTGTATTTCTGCAGTGTCAGTTGTTACTTCTCCTTTTTCATTTCTAATTCTATTGATTTGAGTTTTCTCCCTCTTTTTCTTGATGAGTCTGGCTAATGGTTTATCAATTTTGTTTATCTTCTCAAAGAACCAACTTTTAGTTTTACTGATCTTGGTTATCATTTCCTTCATTTCTTTCTGATCTGATCTTTATGATTTCTTTCCTTTTGCTAACTTTGGGGATTTTTTGTTCTTCTTTCTCTAATTGCTTTAGGTGCAAGATCAGGTTGTTTATTTGAGATGTTTCTTGTTTCTTTAGGTAGGATTGTACTGCTATAAACTTCCCTCTTAGAACTGCTTTTGCTGCATCCCATAGGTTTTGGGTCGTCTTGTCTCCATTGTCATTTGTTTCTAGGTATTTTTTGATTTCCTCTTTGATTTCTTCAGTGATCACTTCGTTATTAAGTAGTGTATTGTTTAGCCTCCATGTGTTTGTATTTTTTACAGATCTTTTCCTGTAATTGATATCTAGTCTCATAGCGTTGTGGTCGGAAAAGATACTTGATACGATTTCAATTTTCTTAAATTTACCAAGGCTTGATTTGTGACCCAAGATATGATCTATCCTGGAGACTGTTCCATGAGCACTTGAGAAAAATGTGTATTCTGTTGTTTTTGGATGGAATGTCCTATAAATATCAGTTAAGTCCATTCTTGTTTAATGTATCATTTAAAGCTTGTGTTTCCTTATTTATTTTCATTTTGGATGATCTGTCCATTGGTGAAAGTGGGGTGTTAACATCCCCTACTATGAATGTGTTACTGTTGATTTCCTCTTTTATGGCTCTTAGTATTTGCCTTATGTATTGAGGTGCTCCTATGTTGGGTACATAAATATTTACAATTGTTATAATATCTTCATGGATCGATCCCTTGATCATTATGTAGTGTCCTTCTTTGTCTCTTCTAATAGTCTTTATTTTAAAGCCTATTTTGTCTGATACAAGAATTGATACTCCAGCTTTCTTTTGGTTTCCATTTGCATGAAATATCTTTTTCCATCACCTCACTTTCCGTCTCTATGTGTCCCTAGGTCTGAAGTGGGTCTCTTGTAGACAGCAAATATATGGGTCTTGTTTTTGTATCCATTCAGCCAGTCTGTGTCTTTTGGTGGGAGCATTTACTCCATTTACATTTAAGGTAATTATCAATATGTATGTTCCTATTCCCATTTTCTTAATTGTTTTGGGTTTGTTATTGTAGGTCTTTTCCTTCTCTTGTGTTTCTTGCCTAGAGAAGTTCTTGTAGCATTTGCTGTAAAGCCTGTTTCGTGGTGCTGAACTCTCTCAGCTTTTGCTTGTCTGTAAAGGTTTTAATTTCTCCATCAAATCTGAATGAGACCCTTGCTGGGTAGAGTAATCTTGGTTGTAGGTTTTTCTCCTTCATCACTTTAAATATGTCCTGCCAGTCCCTTCTGGCTTGCAGAGTTTCTACTGAAAGATCAGCTGTTAACCTTATGGGGATTCCCTTGTGTGTTATTTGTTGTTTTTCCCTTGCTGCTTTTAATATGTTTTCTTTGTATTTAATTTTTGACAGTTTGATTAATATGTGTCTTGGCGTGTTTCTCCTTGGATTTATCCTGTATGGGACTGTCTGTGCTTCCTGGACTTGATTAACTATCTCCTTTCCCATATTAGGGAAGTTTCAACTATAATCTCTTCAAATATTTTCTCAGTCCCTTTCTTTTTCTCTTCTTCTGGAACCCCTATAATTCGAATGTTGGTGCATTTAATGTTGTCCCAGAGGTCTCTGAGACTGTCCTCAGTTCTTTTCATTCTTTTTTCTTTATTCTGCTCTGCAGTAGTTATTTCCACTATTTTATCTTCCAGGTCACTTACCCATTTTCTGCCTCAGTTATTCTGCTATTGATCCCATCTAGAGTATTTTTCATTTCATTCATCATGTTGTTCATTGTTGCTTGTTTCATCTTTAGTTCTTCTAGGTCCTTGTTAAATGTTTCTTGCATTTTCTCTATTCTATTTCCAAGATTTTGGATCATCTCTACTATCATTATTCTGAATTCTTTTTCAGGCAGACTGCCTATTTCCTCTTCATTTGTTAGGTCTGGTGGGTTTTTATCTTGCTCCTTCATCTGCTGTGTGTTTTTCTGTCTTCTCATTTTGCTTATCTTACTGTGTTTGGGGTCTCCTTTTTGCAGGCTACAGGTTCGTAGTTCCCGTTGTTTTTGGTGTCTGTCCCCAGTGGCTAAAGTTGTTTCAGTGGGTTGTGTAGGCTTCCTGGTGGAGGGGACTAATGCCTGTGTTCTGGTGGATGAGGCTGGATCTGTCTTTCTGGTGGGCAGGTCCACGTCTGGTGGTGTGTTTTGGGGTGTCTGTGGACTTATTATGGTTTTAGGCGGCCTCTCTGCTAATGGGTGGGGCTGTGTTCCTGTCTTGCTAGTTGTTTGGCATAGGATGTCCAGCACTGTAGCTTGCTGGTCGTTGAGTGAAGCTGGGTGCTGGTGTTGAGATGGAGATCTCTGGGAGATTTTCGCCATTTGATATTATATGGAGCTGGGAGGTCTCTTGTGGACCAGTGTCCTGAAGTTGGCTCTCCCACCTCAGAGGCAGAGCCCTGACTCCTGTCTGGAGCACCAAGAGCCTTTCATCTGCATCGCTCAGAATAAAAGGGAGTAAAAGAAGGAAGGAAGCAAGGAAGCAAGGAAGGAAGAAAGAAAGAAAGAAGAAAAGAAAGAGGATAAAATAAAATAAAGTTATTAAAATAAAAATTATTAAGAAAAAAAAATTTAAAGAAAAAAAATGGACAGATAGAACCCTAGGACAAATGGTGACAGCAAAGCTATACAGACAAAATCTCACACAGAAGCATACACATACACACTCACAATATGAGGAAAAGGGGAAAAAATAATAAATCTTGCTCTCAAAGTCCACCCCCCAGATTTGGGATGATTCATTGTCTATTCGTGTATTCCACAGATGCAGGTACATCAAGTTGATTGTGCAGCATTAATCCGCTGCTTCTCAGGCTGCTGGGAGAGGTTTCCCTTTCTGTTCTTTGTTCGCACAGCTCCCGGGGTTCAGCTTTGGATTTGGCCCTACCTCTGCGTGTAGGTCGCCGGAGGGCGTCTGTTCTTCCCTCAGACAGGACGGGGTTAAAGGAGCCGCTGATTCGGGGGCTCTGGCTCACTCAGGCCGGGGGGGAGGGAGGGGTGTGGATGCGGGGCGAGCCTGCGGCAGCAGAGACCAGAGTGACGTTGTACCAGCCTGAGGCGCACCGTGTGTTCTCCCGGGGAAGTTGTCCCTGGATCCCTGGACCCTGGCAGTGGCCGGCTGCACAGGCTCCGCGGAAGAGGGGTGTGGATAGTGACCTGTGCTCGCACACAGGCTTCTTGGTGGCGGCAGCAGCAGCCTTAGCGTCTCATGCCCATCTCTGGGGTCCACGCTGTTAGCCGCAGCTCGCATCCGTCTCTGGAGCTCCTTTAAGCAGTGCTCTGAATCCCCTCTCCTTGCGCACCAGGAAACAAAGAGGGAAGAAAAAGTCTCTTGCCTCTTCGGCAGGTCCAGACTTTTTCCCGGACTCCCTCCCGGCTAGCCGTGGTGCACTAACCCCTTCAGGCTATGTTCGCGCCGCCAGTCCTCTCCCTGCGATCCAACCAAAGCCCGAGACTCAGCTCCCAGCCCCCGCCCGCCCCGGCGGGTGAGCAGACAAGCCTCTCGGGCTGGTGAGTGCTGGTCGGCACCGACCCTCTGTGCGGGAATCTCTCCGCTTTGCCCTCCGCACCCCTGTTGCTGTGCTCTCCTCCGCGGCTCCGAAGCTCCCCCGCTCGGCCACCCACAGTCTCCGCCCGCGGAGGGGCTTCCTAGTGTGTGGAAACCTTTCCTCCTTCACAGCTCCCTCCCACTGGTGCAGGTCCCATCCCTATCCTTTTGTTTCTGTTTATTCTTTTTTCTTTTGCCCTACCCAGGTACGTGGGGACTTTTTTGCCTTTTGGGAGGTCTGAGGTCTTCTGCCAGCGTTCAGTAGGTGTTCTGTAGGAGCTGTTCCACGTGTAGATGTATTTCTGGTGTATCTGTGGGGAGGAAGGTGATCTCTGCGTCTTACTCTTCCGCCATCTTCCCGATTCTCCTCATTTCGTTTTTTAAAAACCCTCTCTCACCAATAATTTAAAGATCGGGCTTCCCTGGTGGCACAGTGGTTGAGAGTCCGCCTGCCGATGCAGGGGACATGGGTTCGTGCCCCGGTCCGGGAGGATCCCACATGCCGCGGAGCGGCTGGGCCTGTGAGCCATGGCCGCTGAGCCTGCGCGTCCGGAGCCTGTGCTCCGCAATGGGAGAGGCCACAGCAGTGAGAGGCCCGCGTACCGCAAAAAAAAAAAAAATAAAAAAATAAAATAAAATAATAATTTAAAGATCTTGGGGATATCAGCATGCTACATTAAACATGATCAATAGTTGACTTATTTGCCGTTGGTAATTCAACTGTGTGTTATTATAACAACACAGAGGCATGAAAAACATAAAGTATTTAAAACGCAATTTTTTGTTATTATGAGAGCTATGGCCATTTTACCCTTTGCCCCACTGCATGGAGGTTTGGGGCATTAAAAAAAGCAAAAAGCATCAGAGGTAAATGTATGTGGTTTCCAGGGGAGAGACACTTCATAGAGGCACTGTCCTTGGAAGTTCTTCATTTTTATCAAAAACACAAGGACAGGGTAAATTGTTCCTCCTAGTATATGACAGCAAAAGTACAATGGAAATGGAGGATGTGATGGTCTAGGTAAGGGAGGTGGATGGGTCTAGAGAAACCACATTGCTCAGTGACCAGAGCTGTGGTTCTTAACTTTTATAGGTCTTATATCGACAAATAACTATATCAAAGAATCTCAGTCCCACCACGACAGGAACCTATGTTTTTGCTTTTTAAAAAATGATTAGTATAATTGTATATTTATGATATTTTTTGTTAATGCCTCAATAATGGCTAAGTAAATTCTGTCATACTTTTGTGTACTATTACCAGTTCATGCCCCATAATTGGAGAATCACTCTCAAGAGATATATTGGGTCCTCAGGGCTGAATATCCTAAACTCCACTTTGGCTAGGCCAACTGATCAAACAAGCGAAGCCTTGAGAAAGGAGATTTCAAAATCATGGGATCACATGAAGCATTAATTCCATGTGGGGAAATGGGCACCATCACAGATGGATGCAGTGCACCAAAAGCAAAGTGTGAAAGATTAAAAGAATAACTTAGGTTTTCCTAACTAGAGGCAAATATAAAGAGACAGATAGATAAAGCAGGCACATTAATAGTAATAACATAGCAGTAACTGTAACAGCAGTAACTGTTCCAGCGGGAAGCCCTAGGCATTAGGAATCTGAAACTTATAAGGGCACAGAGGATCTGGGAACATTCTATAGTCATGATCTTTTCAGAAACCCTATGGGAAGAAGACACCTGACAGGATGAGGAAAGGAGGACACCAGAATAAGGACAAAGCCTATCTCTCCCACCCAGAGGGACAGATTTTATGAACCTTCAGAATGTGTAACAGGCAGTTCCATTAGAGTGATGTCTACACATTTCTTCTGAGGCTGAATTTAGTTTACTAAGGCTATACATGCCTCCATAGTGTTGATTTTTCTCTTATCTATGTCTTTGTCAAATGATACTTTAAAAATCTGCATTTATGAGTAAGAAGATAAACAATTGAACTCAGATGGATTCGACTGGTTACATGCTGATGATCTAGGGACTTGGGCAGGTAACACTTTAGTTCAATCTTCGGATGCCATTATGGGCACCTGTTATAGCTGGAATAGGGAGTTTGGGGGCACAGGCCTTAACATGCTGCCTGTCTTATGCTGCTAGAGATACATGCACAGAGAGAAGCTTTGTTAGTCTATTTTTTCCCGCACAGTTTTGTGTTATTTCAGGGGAGAACCACAGTACACGCACACACAAACACACCCACCCACACCCACACCCACACACACACATGAATTTGTCTACATCCCTACTCATTTAAAGTATCTCTTCTCCCTCTTCCTTTGCAGTCCTCTTCACCAGGGAAGAAAATCATGCAGGATAAAGTAACATTGTTTGTCAATCTCTTCCTACATTTGGAATCCGTCCAGAAAACCCAGGAGGAAGTTCAAGTCGGCCACAGTGAATCTGCAGCAAATCCACCCCACGTGACTTTCCTCCCACCCCCATCACTGCTGATCTTTTCATGTATTCTTTATAAAGAATCCATTGAACTTTAATTAATATGAAAAATTCAGGTTTTCATCTGATTTAAATGTGACTGACATCATGCTGCTACCAAGAGCGAAACAAAGTACAAGCAGGGTAAAAATAAAATGTGAACCCTGACGCCTGCCACAGCTTTAGACTCTCACTGCCAAATCGTCCCTCCCATTTCCAGGAGGCATGAGAGAGGCACGTCAACAGCAACTTCCAGGAACCTTGAGTCCACATCTATAAAGAGGGACGCACTTGAAAAACGTCTAGACTAAAGAAAGAACATAATTCAGTATCTGTCAACTGAATCAGCCGTCTTTAGTTCCAGAAGTCCAAGTTAAAAATGACCCAGTTCTAGATATACAATTCCAAAAGGGCCAACGGGTAAAAGAAGGAAAAAGTCTTCTGAAGTGAAAACACACATGTACCTACATCAGACTGTCATTTGCACACATACACCTTTCCTCTCATATTCAGTGAATTGCTCAGAAAGGCACAAATGTATTCTTGGGAGGGAGCGGTATAGCACAGGGCATCTTGCTTTCAGCTCTTAGCCATTAGCATTCTGCTTGCCATGACCAGGCTGCCCTCATGTTTATGCATTCTGCTTTACACATGTGTATAGCATACGTGCCCTGATGTCAATCACACAGTGCCTTTAAAAAGACTGACTGTGATCCTACATCCTGCTTCCCCCACAGAACCTGCACTACTGAAGTAGCAATATATGAAGGCCTAAAAAGTGACTGCAAGAGCAAAATTAACACATTTTTCACTTCAATAAAATATCTTGGGCATTGCACTTCAAAAATTTACAGTTGTCTGTTAAAAAATGATTGAAACTCTCTCCCTTCATCTGCCATCATGGAGTGTGTGGTTGGCCCCCTTCCTTGCCATCTCTTCTCACAAGACTTTCGGGATTAAGCAACTCCTGGCCAAGAAACAAAAAAAGAATCATCCCATTTCTGCATTGATTTGAGTTAAAACTGGTAATAAAATCAAGCACAACACCAAAGGAGACACTGGAGAAGAACCAAGGTGGGTTTACAAGGAATAGCACATCTGATGGCTCATAATCATGCTATACCAAGGTCACTAGCATCTCACCATATCAAACTGAAAAAGCCACCACTACCTGGACAGTTGGACATGTTTCACTGGAAAAATAATTATCTTGTTCTTTGTTTTTATGCCTCTTTGCTAGTAGGTTAGTTCAGCAATAAATACGTGAGATTTTTTTTGAAAACAGAAGATTTAAAATTTGGGATTTGTTCCAGTTCTGACTATTGGTTTAGGTCAAATAGTTTTATCTACAGTAAGCTCTATTTCCAAATATTGCAGATTGAGAATAGCATAGGTCATCTCTTATAATTAATATGATTATATCATTAACCTGTGACAAAGAAGGCAAGAATATACAATGGGAAAAAGAGAGCCTCTTCAATAAATGGTGCTGAAAAAACTGTACAGCTACATGCAAAAGAATCAAACTGGACTACTTTCTCACATGATATACAAATATAAACTTAAAATGGATTAAAGATTTGAATGGAACACCTGGAACCCTAAAGCTACTACAAGAAAACATCGCAGTACAGTCTGACACTGGTCTGAGAAATATGTTTTTGGATATGTCTCCTCAGGCAAGGGAGACTAAAGGAAGAATAAACACATGGAACCTAATCAGGCTAAAAAGCTTCTGCACAGCAAAGGAAACTATCAACAAAATGAAAAGGCCAACTACTAAATGGGAGAAGATATTTGCAAACAATATATCTGAATCAGGGTTAATATCCAAAATACACAAAGAACTCATACAACTCAATATCAAAAAAAATGAACAACCTGATTTAAAAATGAGCAAAGGATCTAAATAGACATTTTTCCAAAGAACACATATATATGGCCAGCAGACACATGAAAAGATGCTCAACATCACTCATCATCAAAGAAATGCAAATAAAAACCACAATGAGATACCACCTCACACCTGTCAGAATGGTTATCATCAAAAAGACAACAAATAACAAGTGTTAGAGAGGATATGGTGAAAAGGGAACCCTCGTGCACTGTTGGTGGGAATGTAAATTGCTGCAGCAACTATGCAAAACAGTAAGAAGGATCCTCAAAAAATTAAAAATAGAACTACCAAATGATTCAGTAGTTCCATTTTGGGGTATTTTTCCAAAGAAAACAAAAACACTAATTCAAAAAGATATATGCACCCCTATGTTCACTGAAGCATTATTCACAATAGCCAAGATATGGAAGCAACCTAAGTGCCCATGGATAGATGAATGGATAAAGAAGATGTGGTATATGTATATACAATGGGATATAACTCAGCCATAAAGAAGGATGAACTCATGCCATTTGCAAAAACATGGATGGACCTGGAGGATATTATGCTAAGTGAAACAAGTCAGACAAAGAAAGACATACTGTATGATTTTACATGTGGAATCTAAGAAACAAAACAAATGAATAAACATAACAAAACAGAAAACAGAGTCATAGATGCAGAGAACAAACAGATGGTTGCCAGAGGGGAGGTGGGTGAGGGATGAGTAAAATAGTTGAGGGAGATCAAGAGTTATAAACTTCCATTTACAAAGTCAATGAGTCACAGTGATGAAATATACAGAGTGTGGAATACAGTCAAGAGTAATGGAAAAAAAATAAATGTGATTCAAGATCACTTGAATTCTTAGAGACTCCAAATTTTAAAACTCTGAGAAGGTGACTCTCTTAAAAATATCTGAAATTTTGGTCAGTTTATTTAAAACTTGAAGCCTCTCAACTATTTTCAGGTCAATATCAATCTTTTTCCCTTTTCCTTGTAACCTTTGATAAGCAAACAAAAGCCACTTTTCTATACATGTGCACACATATACGAACATGTATACACATGTGTAAAACTTTTAAAAACCGTAGGATAAATAAGCGGCATTGAAGTAGTTTGGTATTCACATAATCTTGTTTAAAGGAATATGGTTCCAGAGATGGGACTGAATGAGGGCTGATGTTCATCTCTGTTGATTAGTTGGGGTCTCGAATTAAAAAGGTATGGAGTGCTTCTGCCCATTTCCTAGATTCTTTCCATACTTGTTTTGGTAAATTCTGCAAGTGTATCTTAAGTGTATTTGTTTTAACCCTGCATGTCTCTCAACGCATTCCAGAGCAGCAAGAACATGAGGATGGTTTGGGAGGCTGGGGTTGGGAGACAGTTCTTGAGTCTCTGGCATTTCCACACATCTTACAGGCAGAAGCACTATCTGCTTTTGTTCTGCATTATCTATTCATGATGTTTGTATGGTGAACAGCCTTAGGAAATAGAGATGGTGTCTCTTTCCAGAGCAATGGGCAGGCATACTTACTGTCTAGTATAATAAGAGTGATTGTTTCTCACAGTGGCAAATGTCAGGCAGGTTTATTGCCTGTTATAAAAGATTCGTGTTCTCTAAACTCAGGACTTTTTCCCTATAATACAATGCACTACATGTGCAGTTATTACCTAACTCTTCTTGCATTGCTTTGTGGGAATTAGGGCTTGGGGAGCCAGCACAAGAAATGCTGATGCTCTGACTCTGCTGTTATCGTGAGTAATACATTTTCCTTTGTTTCTGATCCAGGTATCTTGTGTCTTATGCTAGCATCCTTGAAACAGTGTCAGGCTAACTTATCACTTGCAAGTAGAGTAAAATCCCCAGACCCTTTACTGCTCTTGACAGCTGGCTACGTAGCCTAGTAGGAATGCTGATTCCCTACCTGTTATGGTACCATTCCTATGAACATCAGGTAACAGAAATATTTTCTTTGGACTAATATATCAGTTAAGTTTATGCTGTGGACCAGATACTGGCATATTGCCGCCCACCCATAGGCCAACTCTTGACGCCTGTTTTTGTAAACAGAGTTTTATTTGAACACAGCCATGCACACCATTTACATGTTGTCTGTGGTTACTTTCATGTGATATATCACTTTGCTGTACACCTGAAACTAACACAACATTGTCAATCAACTATACTCCAAGAAAAGGTCACACAGCTAGTAGGTGACAACAAGTGAAGTTTGATTCAAGTTCAAACCATCTCACTCCAGAGCACTAACTTTTTTAGCAATCATATTCCACTGCCTTCAGATTGGCCAAGCTGCTTCTGGTAGGCCTCACTGCCCCTATGAAGGAAAGCCTTCACCATCCACACCTCTACTGGAAAAACCTCATTAAGATGGGTGGTTGAAGTCCAGGGGTTGATCTACACAGCTTCAGGAATGATTGACTTCTGAAGCTCATTGAATCCCCTGAGACATGTCCCTCGATTCTCAGTTCAGCTACCAGGACTGCTTGTTTCCACTCCCCAAACAACTCCACTTGCTGGTAACAGCACTTGCATGTATTCACAGTTCAGATGCTCTTACTTCCAGCCATCTATTTCTGGGCCATTCACACTAGCAGGAAGAGTATTCTATTTTTATGGCAGGCCACACCATTCACATATTTAACACTTTAGAATAAGGAGAGGCAAACCTTGAACTAAATCTTTAAGATGTGCTAATAATAATTTTTCTGGAAAATCTCATTATTTCTCAATGCTTGCAGAATAGTCCAACTCTAAAGTAATTATGACACATGCCAGCTGCTGGTTCAGAACTCTAGGGTTTCAAACAAAGGCTTGGACCTCTTCAGAGAAACCTGCAGCCTGCAGGAGGACCAAAGGCAGGGTGGGAGGAGAGCACTCAGTAACTGGCATGCGTCCTGGCTTTATCTTTTCATTGTGAATCATTTTGTTTCATCCTGACCTTAACAAAAGTCTAACTGCAAGAAAAGTACAACCTGTATAGCCAACAGGACAGGAAGGTGAAAAAGTTTGAGAGAAGAGACAGAGAGATGAACTAAAGTAGAAAGTCAAGAAAACTGAAGAAATGTGCCTTTCACATAGAACAGAAATTAGAGAGTTTCAGGTGGAGAGAACATGTCAAGACTTCTGTGTTTGCACAGATGGAGACCTACAATAATCAGATGCTAGAACAATCCATATTGGATTACTGTCGAAACTCAGAAGATATTCCCAGAAGCTGAAACTTGATTTTTGACTCTGGCAGCCAAAAGCTACCAGCAACTTTATGAAGGTGAGGGTTCAAGTTCGCAGGTGTTCCTTCCTAATCTATAGTGACAAGGTTTGTTTTTTGCCTTTTTAGCTGATCCTTACCAGCCTCCAAATTCTACCAGAGTAAAACCATTCTCAAGGAAAGGACAAAAGGGATATGCATATTTTACAAGTCTTCTAGCACTTTAGGTTTAGATAAACAATGTGTCGATGGGAAACCAGTGCTTGTATTTACTTCTCACAATCCTAACCAAACTACCAGTTACTTAAGTTTCAGGACAACGTTTTACTTTTTTTGCAACCCCACAACACCTTTAAAAGTACCTCTAACAGGGTCTTCCCTGGTGGCACAGTGGTTGAGACTCCGCCTGCCAATGCAGAGGACACGAGTTCATGCCCCGGTCCGGGAAGATCCCACATGCCGCGGAGCCGCTAGGCCCGTGAGCCATGGCCGCTGAGCCTGCGCGTCCAGAGCCTGTGCTCCGCAACGGGAGAGGCCACAACAGTGAGAGGCCTGGTACTGTAAAAAAAAAAAAAAAAAAAAAAAAAAAAAATTACCTATAACAGCCACTAGTATATATCATTCCTATGTATATCATTAAATACTTATTAAATTGAGTCAGTAACATGATTATTTTAAGCTATAGGGATTGATGCAACTATGGTAATAAATATTCATAAACCAATGGTCAAGATAAAAAGTATTCTGATATTTTCCAACACTTACTATTCTATGTAATGGCCACAAAACAGACTCAATTAACTGTATTTTTATTACTTTCACATGATGTGTATACCCTAGTAGGAAGTCAATACCAGGCCAATAAATGGATGTCAGCTCTTACCATGAAATTGTCGTTAAGCTAATGCCAATTGTCTTTTGAACACTAACTGTAAAACCATAAATTTTGTTAGGAAATGGGCATAAATTATTTTGCTAATCAAACCATTCATTTTCTAAACCAAATATCACCTGCCTCCTAAAACTTGCTCTCCCTGTGTGTTACATATTTCAGCAGCATCTCCCAGTTCATAAGAGCAAATTCTGAGTCAGACTGGATGTCTACCTCTCTTAATTCTTAAATGACGTTAATGACTAAATGACAGTAATGTCCCTCATGTCCTGATCTGCAGACCACCTCTCCCCTTGGACACGGATATATCCCACCTTACAGACTCTCTATTTTGAGCTCTTCTAAAGTAGCTTGTCCATATGTCCATGACTCTGGGAATGCAACATACTATACTGGGTAGGAGTCTTAGCTAAAACTCCCAGTCCCACATGGCTTTTTAACAAGGTGAAAATGGTATTCATTACATGACTCATGCATGCAATCTCAAATATAGTCACTCCCTGTGTATATTCTTTAGACACATAGAAACGTTTAATAATGTATTTCCATACTAAATTAATGTGGTGGAATAATCTAGACACTCCCCTTTAATTGGAGATGGATGGAAATGCAGGTGAGTCATATATGGAATGGAAATAATCTCATCAGAGCCCATACCTCCAATCCCAATGTCAATGGAAAAGCTACTGACAGCTACGTGGTGGTTCTTTCAAGTTAGGCAGGTCCAGAAAAGAATCAATGCTCCTTAGAATTAAACTGTTGTTCTTTTTGTTTTGAAGAAGCTGGGGTCATGCTAAAGGGGGGATAGACTTGTCTCAAGTGAGACCAGACTGTGCTGTCTCTGGAGAAATATATCCCTGGCTTTGCTGAGGTGCACTGACTCCCTAGGTTAGCTAAGGAGTTAATTAGCACCAGGCTTGCTTCAGCGAGACCTGGAGAGCACAAAGGAGAACTCAGCTCTGTAGGGCAGAAGTCTGAGGGGTAGAGGGAGAAAGGGTCTGGGTGGAAAGGAGGAGCATTTATGCCCATCCTTCCATGGATCTAATAACGGGACAGCTTTCTTAGAAAGCCTACCTCTGTATGAGTGCCTTCTGATGCTTGGTAGAAAAAAATAAATAAGCTGAATACAGCTCTTTGAGCTAAAAAATATAAATAGCTATTGTTGTGGACTGATTGTATTCCCCCTAAATTTATATGTTGAAATCCTAACTCCAAAGGTGATGGTATTAGGAGGTGGGGCCATTGGGAGGTGCTTCAGTCATGAAGGTGGAGCCCTCATGAATGGAATTAGTGTCCTCATGAAAGAGGCCCCAGATAGCTCTTTCACCCTCTTTCTGCTCTGCGAGGACACAACGAGAAGACAACTATCTGAAACTCAGAAGCATGTCCTTAGCAGACCTGACTGTGCTGGCTCCCAGATCCCAGACTTCCAGCTTCCAGGAGTGTGAGAAATACATTTCCATTGTTTAGAAGCTACCCAGTCTATGGTACTTTGTTAAAGCAGCCTGAACTAAGAGGACTGTATATGTATATAGAATAATACACATGTGCATTAATTTTATATAAGTTATTCATACGGGGTGGGCCAAAAGGTTCGTTCGTTTTTTTCCATAAGATGGCTCTAGTAGCACTTAGTTGTCTTTAACTTCATTCGAAACAATTTTGTTAGATTGCATGTGACAGCTGTCATTTCAGCGTGCATTTAAAAAAAGACATCAAAATTGGTGAATTTTTGTGTAGCCATTTTAATATTGAAGATGAAAGAAAAAAAGCGAAATTTTTGGCATATTATGCTTTATTATTTTAAGAAAGGTAAAAACGCAACTGAAACGCACAAAAAGATTTGTGCAGTGTATGGAGAAGATCCTGTGACTGACTGAACATGTCAAAAGTGGGTGGTGGGGCTTCCCTGGTGGCGCAGTGGTTGAGAGTCCGCCTGCCGATGCAGGGGACATGGGTTCGTGCCCCAGTCTGGGAAGTTGCCACATGCCGCGGAGCGGCTGGGCCCGTGAGCCATGGCCGCTAAGCCTGCGCGTCCAGAGCCTGTGCTCCGCAATGGGAGAGGCCACAACAGTGAGAGGTCGGCGTACCGCAAAAAAAAAAAAAAAAAAAGTGGGTGGTGAAGTTTCGTGTTGGAGATTTCTCGCTGGACGATGCTCCACAGTCGGGTAGACGAGCTGAAGTTGATAGCTATCAAATCTAAACAATAATTGAGAACAATCAATGCTATACCATGCGGGAGATAGCTGACATACTCAAAATATCCAAATCAAGCACTGAAAATCATTTGCACCAGCTTGGTTATGTTCATCGCTTTGATGTTTGGGTTCCACATAAGTTAAGCAAAAAAAACCTTCTTGACCATATTTCCGCATGCCATTCTCTCCTCAAACGTAATGAAAACGTTCTGTTTTTAAAACAGTTGTGACAGACGATGAAAAGTGGACACTGTACAAAAATGTGGTATGGAAGAGATCATGGGGCAAGCAAAATGAACCACCACCAACCACACCAAAGGCCAGTCTTCATCCAAACAAGGTGATGTTGTGTATTTGGTGGGATTGGAAGGGAGTCCTCTATTATGAGCTCCTTCCGGAAAACTAAATGATTAATTCCAACAAGTACTGCTCCCAGTTAGACCAACGGAAAGCAGCACTCAATGAAAAGCATCCAGAATTAGTCAACAGAAAACGCATAATCTTCCATCAGGGTAACGCAAGACCACATGCTTCACTGATGACCAGACAAAAACTGTTACAGCTTGGCTGGGAAGTTCTGATTCATTCATTGTATTCACCAGACATTGCATGTTTGGATTTCCATTTATTTCGGTCTTTACAAAATTCTTTTCATGGAAAAAAATTTCAATTCCCTGGAAGACTGTAAAAGGTACCTGGAACCATTCTTTAATCAAAAAGATAAAAAGATTTGGGAAGATGGAATTATGAAGTTGCCTGAAAAATGGCAGAAGGTAGTGGAACAAAAGGGTGAATATGTTGTTCAATGAAGTTCTTGGTGAAAATGAAAAATGTGTCTTTAATTTTTACTTACAAAACTGAAGGCACTTTTTGGCCCACCCAATATCTTACCCTGTATTACTCTTTAGAGCTCTACTTGACTGCTGACTAGGAAACTCTATGTCCTTCCATGGAGTTTGTGTTTATTCTGAGCAAGACTGTGTTCCATGGTGGGGATGGAGCACTGCTTATTACAACAGAAGAGAAATTATTGTGAGGAGAATATCTAGTTTTCCACCTTTCTTTCTCACTAGAAGCATACACGGACATCTCTACTGTTTGACTTTCCATGTGCTTTAAGGAACACATTATGCACCAGAAGCATGGCTGATACTATCCCAGCATTTCTGAATCAGCCCCTTCCACATTTACTGCCATCTCTGTGAAGACTAAAATGAACATATGTGCCCATGAAATACAACACCGATATTATCAAATGCTTTGCCTCATCCAAGTCTCCCCAGTCTGGAATAATCACTCTTCTGAGCAGCTCTCAGCCCTCATCTGGCACTTTGCATTTGAATCTTTTTATTTGTACACACTCCCTTAGCATCTAGATTGTAATTCAATCCCATTCGGTTTAAAATATTTTTTCTGTACCTATTACCTGTCAGGGACTGTGTGAGGTGCTAGTGATAAATATCCAAGTAAACAGTTTAGAATATAGATGAGGAGGCTGGCACATGACCTAAGTAGAGTGGGTAAAGTGCAAGCACAGAGGTGTGGAAAATAACAGGCAGACGGGCAGGAAGGTACAGGGACGAAGCAGAGGTATCAGGAAATGGTCCTCAGAGACGTGGTCTGTGATAGGTTCAGAGATGAGCTGATGATTCTCAGGCAAAGGTGAGGGAAGGAAGAATGTATTTCAGGCAGAAGGGAAGCATGTGCAAAGGACTGGAACATGTAACATTTGGGGAAATGAAAGTAGTTCAGCACCAAAAGAGCATAACTTTTAAATCAGTGGAGATCAGCAGGAGATGATACTTGGACTCAGATGATTAAAGGTTTAATATACTATGCTAAAGATTTGCACAGCAAAGGAAACCATAAACAAAACAAAAAGAAAACCGACAGAATGGGAGAAAATATTTGCAAATGATGTGACCAACAAGGGATTAGTCTCCAAAATTTACAAACAGCTCATGTTGCTTAGTATCATCAAAACAAACAAGCCGGGCTTCCCCGGTGGCGCAGTGGTTGAGAGTCTGCCTGCCGATGCAGGGGACACGGGTTTGTGCCCCGGTCCGGGAGGATCCCACATGCCGTGGAGCGGCTGGGCCTGTGAGCCATGGCTGCTGAGCCTGTGCGTCCAGAGCCTGTGCTCCACAACGGGAGAGCCCACAACAGTGAGGCCCGCGTACCGCAAAAAAACACAAAAACAAACAAACAAAAAAACCCAATCAAAAATGGGAAGAAGACCTAAATAGATATTTCTCCAAAGAAGACATACAGATGGCCAAGAAGCACATGAAAAGATGCTCAGCATCGCTAATTATTAGAGAAATGCAAATCAAAACTACAATGAGATATCACCTCACACCAGTCAGGATTGCTATCATCAAAAAATCCACAAACAGCAAATGCTGGAGAGGGCGTGGAGAGAAGGGAACCCTCCTACTCTGTTGGTGGGAATGCAAATTGGTACAGCCACTATAGAGAACAGTATGAAGGTCCCTTAAGAAACTAAAAATAGAGCTACCACACGATCCTGCAGTCCCACTCCTGGGCATATACCCAGAGAAAAACATGGTCTGAAAGGATACGTGCACCCCAATGTTCATTGCAGTGCTGTTTACAATAGCCAAGACATGGAAGTAACCTAAATGTCCATCAACAGAGGAACAGATAAAGACGATGTGGTACAGATATACAATAGAATATTACTCAGCCATTAAAAACAATGAAGTAATGCCATTTGCAGCAACATGGATGGACTCAGAGACTGTCCTTCTGAGTGAAGTAAGTCTGACAGAGAAAGAGAAATATCGTATGATAAAACTTATATGTGGGAACTAAAAAAAAAAATGAACTTATTTACAAAACGGAAACAGACTCAGAGACTTAGAGAATGAATTATGGTTGCCAGGGGGGAAGCATGGGCAGGAGGGATAGCTAGGGAGTTTGGGATTGACATGTACACGCTGCTATATTTAAAATGGATAACCAACCAGGACCTACTGTATAGCACAGGGAACTCTGCTCAATATTCTGTAACAACCTAACTGGGAAAAGAATTTGAAAAAGAATAGATACATGTATATGTATAACTGAATCATTTTGTTGTACAACTGAAACTAACACAACATTGTTAATCAACTATACTACGATATAAAACAAAAGTTAAAAACAAAAAAAAAGAGCTTGGATGTTATCCTAAGGCCAAAGGAATTTACGCAATGGTTTATACAGGTTAGCAACAGAAATTATTATTTTTTGGTAAAGTGTGGATTGGAGGAGGATGAGGATGAAGGTGTATGTTGTAGAATGAAGGTTTGTGTCCCCACAAATTTATATGTTGAAATCCTAACCCCCAACGTGGTTCTGTTAGGAGATGGGGCCTTTGGGAGGTGATTAGGTCATGAGTGTGGAGTCCTCATAAATAAGATTAGTGAAAAAAGAGACCGGAGGGTGCACTCTCACCTCTTCTGCCAGGTGAGGACAAAGCAAGAAGATGTCTATGAACCAGGAAGGGGGTCCTCATCAGACACAGAATCTGCTGGCACCTTGGTCTTAGACTTCTCAGCTCAAGAACTGTGGGAAATAATGTTTGCTATTTAAGCCACTCGGCCTATGGGACTTTTGTTACAGCAGCCTGAATGGGTTAAGACAGTATATATTTGCATGAAATGATAAGAAATGATGGAGGCACCAACTGGACATAAAGAAGAACTATTTCGGTGACATAACCTGAAGAACGTGATGAATGAGAGTGGTGGGGATGGGGAGGCATCTAGAATCATTTCTACCTGGGGTATCTTGGTAAATGCTGGTATTGCTCACAAGGAAAACAATGAAATAGGACGTAGAGAAGCTTTATGGAAAGGAAAACAAGAAGTTTGTTTGGGACCTTTTAAGTTAAAATTTTCTGCATTTCTACTCCTGGGATAACCTGAGGCAACCACACAAACGGCAATCAGAAGCGTAGATTCTGGAGCTCCAGGAAGAAGGCTAGTGTGTGTCTCTTCCTCTGTGTGTCCCCCGAGCTTACCACCTGGCCCTGGCACTACATCTATTCATTCCAGGTCTTTGATGATGGGAGTAATTATGGTGCTAATGATGATGAATCTTTAATAAGATGTGTACTTTAACAGTGTATGACACAGTTTTTAGGTAAGGCTGAATTTTTCTGAGGTTGGGCTTGAAACAATTTGGATGACTCCATTAAATTATTCTCTCTCTCTATTGTGTTGTTTCCTTTGATGTGTCCTTTGTTTGTAGCCAGAGACTCTGACTAGTGTCTTCTGGGAAACCCAGGGTCCATGGAGTGGTCTGATGCTGCCCATGGGGTACCATTGTTCCAGCTGTTGCCATGAAAAAAACAGCTGTCTCCAGAGCGTTGGGCTATTGTATTTTCTCAAGATTGAGAGGAAAGAAAAACATTGCTTTAAACATCATCATCCACTAACATTAATCATCCTCTGCTTCAGGCACTCTACCAGGTGCTGTGTTATGTATTTTTTTCTCTATTCCAGCAGACCAGTGACCCATCCAGTTCAAAATGTAACACTTCCAAGAATGTTTATTGCTATGTGCTGAACATAAAAGTATTAATCTATTGGGATAAACATAAGAAAATTGATTCAAATTGCTCTGAATGCCCAACAGTGTTTCAGGCAGACTATTCTTACTGGTAAACAATCAACTGACTTCACCAAATTAGACAGCTTCATCAGGTGGTAATATGGCACCTAGAATTGTTTTTCAGGCAACTGGCTATCAAAATTTAAAAAGAACATCTCACTGAAGGTAGCCAGGAAATGTTTTGTCTCACGGCACAATGGTTGGGCACACGAGGAGCTAACATGGCTGTAAACTTTATGGCTGGGGAGAATGATGAAAACATAGAGATTCAGAGGTCTGGCCATGGCCACAGTCAGGCATCAGCCTAAACCAGGTGGGCGGTGAGGAGTGGGGAAAGCAGAACTCAGTAGTCAAAGGCAGAGTGAAAACTGGAAGCCAAACAGGGAAACCAGAAACACAGGAGAGATGGTAAGAAGTGGACATAGAAGAAAAAGGTGTAATAAAAAGGAATTTCCTTTACCGGGTCCCACATTGTCCTTAACTGCTTTTGTCAACTTTGTTCTGCTTATTTTCTGTTGCTGTTGGGATTTTTGTTTGTTTGCTTTTGTCCTACTTATTCCCTACCTCCTTTACCTTATTTTTCATTCCCTAGAAAATGATGATTAAAACTTATTTTATGGAGTAAGTACATTTTCTTTAAGTTGTTAAACATTTATTGAACACATCTCAAGTTTTTCAGTTGCTGTATGAGATCAGGGCTATGTGGATTCAAACAGGCAATGTGCATTGTCTCTACCCTGGGTGGAATTTATAATCTAGTGTGGAAGACAGAATATAGACGTACATAACCACATTACCAAGCAGACTGGAAAGAGCTAAATGTCTGAAAAGTACAATGGAAACTCAGAAGCAGAAGGAATTACTCCTAGAGCTAGAGGAGAAACCAGAAAGAAACGTCAAAGGAGTGAGAACATTTTTAGCTGGGCGGTGAATTATGGTTATTATTGCAATAGGCAGAGCCATACAAGGAAATGCATAAGCAAAGACCCATTAGTAGCAAAGCAAAGCAGATTTAAAGAAATCCTGACAAAATTGTCTGAGTAGAATTTGCTCTTAAAATCTTCCAGTTCTTTTCTTTCTTTCTTTTTTTTTTTGCACAAGAATTTAACTTTATCATTCCCATTATTTTCTGAGAAAATACTGAGACACTCAACTAAACCCCTATATATTTAGTTATTATATAAATTTTAAGCTTTGCAAATCAAGTGATATTTGATTGACTTTAGATAATTATAGTTATATGCTTATTCTTTTGCTGTATTTGTTGAGACTTTATTAGACATGGACTTCTACTGTTTATAAAGGAAACTACTGTGATGACAACACAGTATGTTTGCATTAGGAGTCCACCAAATTACAATCACATTATTTAAAACTGTAGATTATTATCACTGTGGGTGAAATTGAGGGACAGAGAGCAGAGATAAGGCATACATATCCCAGTCTACCAGTCCATAAGTTTATTGATCTTAGGATACCCCTCTTCATGAAGTCCCTGTTCTTCATTATCATAGTTCTTTGCCTATGTTTATATTGGGTTGCCTGTCATTTTCTTATGGTTTTATAAAACTTCTTTATATATTCTGTACATGAGTCCTATTTAAAGCATATGTATTACAAGTACTGTCAATTCTTATTATTTGTAATAATTATGTTCTGTAAAGTCACTGTGAGCACTGGATTAGTGAACACTGAACCACTGCTCCTGGGAGAAATATGGGCTTAGGTTCCTGCAGGCCTCTGGTAACAAAATTTTTGTCAACTGATTAGTACATCACCTTATTTTATGTGTTTTCTATTTAAAGACACATCATTTGATGGATAAAGAAGATATGGCATACATACACACACACACACACACACACACACACACACACACACAAACACACACACACACACGAATATTACTCGGCCACATAAAGGAATGAAATTTTGCCATTTGCAACAACATAGATGGCCTGGAGGGTATTATGCTTAGTAAAATAAGTTAAACAGAGAAAGACAAATACCATACATTTTCATTTACATGTTGAATCTAAAAAATAAAACAACTGAATGTAACAAAACAGAAACAGACTCACAGATACAGAGAACAAACAAATGGTTACCAATGGGGACAGGGGTAAAGGTAAGGACAAGATAGGGAAAGGGGATTAAGAGGTACAAACTACCTCTTATACTACTAGGTATAAAATAAATAAGATACAAACACATAATGTACAACACAGGGAATGCAGCCAATATTTTATGATAATGTTAAAACGAGTATAATCTAAAAAATATGGAATCACTATGCTGCACACCTGAAACTAATATAACATGGTAACTCAACTATATTTCAATAAAAAAAAGACCCTCATTTGATATATACTGTTTTTTCATTAACATTAAACTCACAGCTGTCAGTACTGTAACTCATGCCTGTGAAGCTTCTCTAACACACATTTTCTCTATAAGGTACAGAACAGCCTTCTCATGCTCAGGTACACTTAAAAGCACTTCAACACTAGGCTTGGGCACCATGGGAAACAGTGAAATAACCCAAAAAAGCTCAAAAATGCAAAAAAACTGGTACTAAATATGCTGCAAAAAGGACACTCATTTCACTATGAGAGCTGAAACAAGAAGGCCAGTGACAGTTTGTTTGACCTCAACTGGGAACATCCCCACGTCGGGTGACTTAAGCTTTCTGCCATCCTGCACATGTCTGTAAATGAAAGCACAGGGTGTACTGATTTGGGGAATTACAAATAATTCCTAGCGTTAAGCAAATTCACGAATGTGAAATCTATGAACAACAAGTATAGACTGTACCTTAGTCATTCTGGAGTTTGCTGTTTTACTCTTATCTGTCTTTTGAACAGAAACTATTAATTTTTTTAAATATCTGTATTGGAGTATAATTGCTTTGCAATGGAGTATTAGTTTCTGCTGTATAACAAAGTGAATCAGCTATACATATGCATATATCCCCATATCACCTCTCTTTTGTGTCTCCCTCCCACACTCCCTATCCCACCCCTCAAGGTGGACACAAAGCACTGAGCTGATCTCCGTGTGCTATGCGGCTACTTCCCACCAGCTATCTATTTTACATTTGGCAGTGTATATATGTCCATGCCAATCTCTCACTTCATCCCAGCTTACCCTTCCCCCTCCCCGAGTCCTCAAGTCCATTTCCTACATTTGGGTCTTTATTCCTGTCCTGCTTCTAGGTACTTCAGAACCATTTTTTAAAAAAAATTTCATATATATGTGTTAGCATACAGTATTTGTTTTTCTCTTTCTGACTAACTTCACTCTGTATGACACTCTAAGTCCATCCACCTCACTACAAATAACTCAATTTCATTTCTTTTTATGGCTGAGTAATATTCCATTGTATATATGTGCCACATCCTCTTTATCTATTCATCTGTCAATGGACACTTAGGTTGCTTTCATGCCCTGGTTACTGGAAATAGTGCTGCAATGAACATTATGATACATGAATCTTTTTGAATTATGGTT
This sequence comes from Tursiops truncatus, assembly GCF_011762595.2. NCBI lineage: Eukaryota > Metazoa > Chordata > Mammalia > Artiodactyla > Delphinidae > Tursiops > Tursiops truncatus. The sequence goes on along the minus strand of NC_047035.1, from coordinate 155,030,414 downwards.
TTCTCAGGGTATATGCCCAGTAGTGGGATTGCTGGGTCATATGGTAGTTCTACATTTAGTTTTCTAAGGAACCTCCATACTGTTCTCCATAGTGGCTGCATCAATTTACATTCCCACCAACAGACCAAGAGGGTTCCCTTTTCTCCACACCCTCTACAGCATTTATTGTTCATAGATTTTTTGATGATGGCCATTCTGACTGGTGTGAGGTGATACCTCATTGTAGTTTTGATTTGCATTTCTCTAATGATGAGTGATGTTGAACGTGCTTTCATGTGTTTGTTGGCAATCTGTATATCTTCTTTGGAGAAATGTCTATTTAGGTCTTTGGTGATTTTTGGATTCAGTTGTTTGTTTTTTGGATACTGAGCTGCATGAGCTGCTTGTAAATTTTGAAGATTAATCCTTTGACAGTTGCTTCATTGCAAATATTTTCTCCCATTCTTAGGGTTCTCTTTTCATCTTTTTTATGGCTTCCTTTGCTGTGCAAAAGCTTTTAAGCTTCATTAGGTCCCATTTATTTATTTTTGGTTTTATTTCCATTTCTCTAGGAGGTGGGTTAAAAAGGATCTTGCTGTGATTTATGTCATACAGTGTTCTGCCTATGTTTTCCTCTAAGAGTTTTATACTGTCTGACCTTACATTTAGGTCTTTAATCCATTTTGAGTTTATTTTTGTGTACGGTGTTAGGAAGTGTTATAATTTCATTCTTTTACATGTAGCTGTCCAGTTTTCCCAGCTCCACTTATTGAAGAGGCTGATTTTCTCCATTATATATTCTTACCTCCTTTATCAAAGATAAGGTGACCATATGTGTGTGGGTTTATCTCCGGGATTTCTATCCTGTTCCATTGATCTATCTTTCTGTTTTTGTGCCAGTACCATACTGTCTTGATTACTGTAACTTTTTAGTATAGTCTGAAGCCAGGGAGTCTGATTCCTCCAGCTCCATTTTATTTTCTCAAGATTGCATCAGCTACTCAGGGCCTTTTTTGTTTCCATACGAATAGTGCAATTTCTTGTTCTAGTTCTGTGAAAAATGCTATTGGTAGTTTGATAGGGATTGCACTGAATCTGTAGATTGCTTTGGGTAGTATAGTCATTTTCACAATATTGATTCTTCCAATCCAAGAACATGGTATCTCTCTCCATCTGTTTGCATCATCTTTAATTTAATCCATCAGTGTCTTACAGTTTTCTGCACACAGATCTTTTGCCTCCTTAGGTAGGTTTATTCCTAGGTATTTTTTTCTCTTTGTTGCAACGGTAAATGGGAGTGTTTCCTTAATGTCTCTTTCAGATTTTTCATCATTAGTGTATAGGAATGCAAGAGATTTCTGTGCATTAATTTTGTATCCTGCAATTTTACCAGATTCATTGATTAGCTCTAGTAGTTTTCAGGCAGCATTTTTAAGATTCTCTATGTATAGTATCATGTCATCTGCAAAGAGTGACAGTTTTACTTCTTCTTTTCTGATTTGGATTCCTTTTATTTCTTTTTCTTCTCTGATTTCTGTGGCTAAAACTTCCAAAACTATGTTGATTAATACCGGTGAGAGTGGGAAACCTTGTCTTGTTCCTGATCTTAGAGGAAATGGTTTCAGATTTTCACCACTGCGAATGATGTTGGCTGTGGGTTTGTCATATATGGCCTTTATTATGTGAGGTAGGTTCCCTCTATACTTTCTGGAGAGTTTTTAACATAAATGGTGTTGAATTTTGTCGAAAGAGTTTTCTGCATCCTTTGAGATGATCATATGGTTTTTATCCTTCAATTTGTTAATATGGTGTATCACATTGATTGATTTGTGTATACTGAAGAATCCTTGCATTCCTAAGATAAACCTCAGTTGATCATGGTCTATAATCCTTTTAATTTGCTGTTGGATTCTGTTTGCTACTATTTTGTTGAGGATTTTTGCATCTATGTTCATCAGTGGTATTGGTCTGTAGTTTTCTTTTTTTGTGACATCTTTGTCTGGTTTTGGTAACAGGGTGATGGTGGTCTTGTAGAATGAGTTTGGGAGTGCTCTCCCCTCTGTTATATTTTGGAAGAGTTTGAGAAGGATAGGTGTTAGCTTTTCTGTAAATGTTTGTTAGAATTCCCCTGTGAAGCCATCTGGTCCCGGGCTTTTGTTTGTTGGAAGATTTTTAATCACAGTTTCAATTTCAGTGCTTATGATCAGTCTGTTTATATTTTCTATTTCTTCCTGATTCAGTCTCAGAAGGTTGTGCTTTTCTAAGAAATTGTCCATTTCTACCAGGTTGTACATTTTATTGGCATAGAGTTGCTTGTAGTAATCTCTCATGACCTTTTGTATTTCTGCAGTGTCAGCTGTTACTTCTCCTTCTTCATTTCTAATTTTATTGATTTGAGTCTTCTCTCTTTTTCTTGATGAGTCTGGCTAATGGTTTATCAATCTTGTTTATCTTCTCAAAGAACCAGCTTTTAGTTTTATTGATCTTGGCTATTGTTTTCTTCATTTATTTTTCATTTATTTTTGATCTGATCTTTATGATTTATTTCCTTTGCTAACTTTGGCTTTCTTTTTTCTTCTTTCTCTAGTTGCTTTAGGTGTAAGGTTAGGTTGTTTATCTGAGATGTTTGTTTCTTGAGGTAGGATTGTATTGCTATAAACTTCCCTCTTAGTACTGCTTTTGCTGCATCCCATAGGTTTTGGGTCATCATGTTTACACTGTCATTTGTTTCTAGGTATTTTTTGATTTCATCTTTGATTTCTTCACTGATCTCTTGCTTACTTAGTAGCATATTGTCTAGCCTTCATGTGTTTGTGTATTTTTTACAGTTTTTTCCCTGTAATTGATATATAGTCTCATAGCGTTGTAGTTGGAAAAGATACTTGATAGGATTTCAATTTTCTTAAATTTAACAAGGCTTGATTTGTGACCCAAGATACGATCTATCCTGAAGAATGTTCCATGAGCACTTGAGAAGAAAGTGTATTTGTTGTTTTTGGATGGAATGTCTTATAAATATCAATTAAGTCAATCGTGTTTAATGTGTCATTTAAAGCTTGTGTTTCCTTAATTATTTTAAATTTGCATGATCTGTCCATTGGCAAAGTGGGGTGTTAAAGTCCCCTACTATTATTGTGCTACTGTCAATTTCCCCTTTTATGACTGTTAGCATTTGCCTTATGTATTGAGGTACTCCTATGTTGGGTGCATAAATATTTACAACTGTTACATATTCTTCTTGGATTGATCATTTGATCATTATGTAGTGTCCTTCTTTGTCTCTAGTAATAGTCTTTATTTTAAAGTCTATTTTGTCTGATATGAGAATTGCTACTCCAGCTTTCTTTAGATTTCCATTTGCATGGAATATCTATTTCCATCTCCTCACTTCCAGCCTGTACGTGTCCCTGGGTCTGAAGTGGGTCTCCTGTAGACATCATATATACGGGTCTTGTTTTTGTATCCATTCAGCCAGTCTACGTCTTTTGGTTGGAGCATTTGAACCATTTACATTTAAGGGAAGGATCGATATGGTTCCTTTAGCATTTTTTCAATTGTTTTGGGTTTGTTATCGATATGGTTCCTTTAGCATTTTTTCAATTGTTTTGGGTTTGTTATTGTTAGGTCTTTTCCTTCTCTTGTGTTTCCTGCCTAGAGAAGTTCCTTTAGCATTTGTTGTAAAGCTGACTTGGTGGTGCTGAATTCTCTTAGTTTTTGCTTGTCTGTAAAGGTTTTAATTTCTCCGTTGAATCTGAATGAGATCCTTGCTGTGTAGAGTCATCTTGGTTGTGGCTTTTTCCCTTTCATCACTTTAAATATGTCCTGCCACTCCCTTCTGGCTTGCAGAGTTTCTGCTGAAAGATCAGCTGTTAATCTTATGGGGATTCCCTTATATGTTATGTGTTGCTTTCCCTTGCTGCTTTTAATATTTTTTCTTTGTATTTAATTTTTGAATGTTTGATTAATATGTGTCTTGGCATGTTTCTCCTTGGATTTATCCTGTACGGGACTCTCTGTGCTTCCTGGACGTGATTGAATATTTCCTTTCCCATATTAGGGAAGTTTTCAACTATAATCTCTTCAAATATTTTCTCAGTCCCTTTCTTTACCTTTTCTTCTTCTGGGACCCTTATAATTCAAATGTTGGTAAGTTTAATTTTGTCCCAGTGGTCTCTGAGACTGTCCTCAATTCTTTTCATTCTTTTTTCTTTATTCTGCTCTGTGGTAATTATTTCCACTATTTTAACTTCCAGGTCACTTATCTGTTCTAATGCCTCAATTATTCTGCTGTTGATTCCTTCTAGAGAATTTTTAATTTTATTTATTGTGCTGTTAATCATTGTTTGTTTGCTCTTTAGTTCTTCTAGGTTCTTGTTAAACGTTTCCTGTATTTTCTCCATTCTCTTTCCAAGATTTTGGATCATCTTTACTATCATTACTCTGAATTCTTTTTCAGGTAGACTGCCTGTTTCCTCTTCATTGGTTTGGTCTGGTGGGTTTTTACCTTGCTCCTTCATCTGCTGTGTATTTCTCTGTCTTCTCATTTTGCTTAGTTTACTGTGTTTGGGGTCTCCTTTTCACTGGCTGCGGGTTCATAGTTCCTGTTCACTTTGGTGTCTGCCCCCAGTGGGTAAGGTTTCAGTGGGTTGTGTAGGCTTCCTGGTGGAGGGGACTGGTGCCAGTGTTCTGGTGGATGAAGCTGGATCTTGTTTTTCTGGTGGGCAGGTCCACATCTGGTGATGTGCCTTGGGGTATCTGTGAAGTTATTATGATTGTAGGCATCCTCTCTGCTAATGGGTTGGGGTTTTTTCCTTTCTTGCTAGTTGTTTGGCATGGGGTGTCCAGTACTGGACATTGCTGGTCGTTGAGTGGAACTGGGTCTTAGCATACAGAAAGAGATCTCTGGGAGAGCTCTCGCCAATTGATATTATGAGGGGCCGGGAGGTCTCTGGTGCACCAATGTCCTGAACTTGGCTCTCCTACCTCAGAGGCTCAGGCCTGACACGTGGTCGGAGCAACAAAACCCTGTCAGCCACACAGCTCAAAAGGGAGAAAAGAAAAAAGAAAAGGAAAGAAAAGAAAGGAAAGAAGGAAGGAACGGAGGAAGGAAGGAACGAAGGAAGGAAGGAAGGATGGAAGGAAGATGAAATAGTTATCAAAATAAATAATAAAAAGTTGTTAAAATAAATAAATAATTAAAAAAAAAATTAAGAGAGCACCCAAACCAATAAATCCACCAATGATAAGTAGCACTAAAAAAAAAAAAGACAGAACGCTGGGACAAATTGTAAATGCAAACCTATACAGACAAAATCACACAAAGAAGCATATACATACACACTCACAAAAAGAGAAAAGGGAAAAAATATATATATATGAAAAAACGAAGAGAGCAACCAAATCAATAAACAAATCTACCAGTGATAATAAGCTCTAAATACTAAACTAAGATAAACATAAAACTGGGGACAAGTTAGACTCAGAAAGCAAACTCCAAGTCTACAGTTACTCCAAAAGTCCACTGCCTCAGTGTGGGGATGATGCGTTGTCTATTCAGGTATTCCACAGATGCAGGGTGCATCAAGTTGATAGTGGGGATTTAATCCACTGCTCCTGAGGCTGCTGGGAGAGATTTCCCTTTCTCTTCTTTGTTCGCACAGCTCCCGGGGTTCAGCTTTGGATTTGGCCCTGCCTCTGCGTGTAGGTCGCCGGAGGGCGTCTGTTCTTCACCCAGACAGGGGGGGATTAAAGGAGCGGTAGATCTGGGGGCTCCGGCTCACTCAGGCTGTGGGGAGGGAGGGGTATGGAATGCGGGGCGAGCCTGCGGTGGCAGAGGCTGGCGTGACATTGCACCAGCCTGAGGCGCACTCTGTGTTCTCCTGGGGAAGTTGCCCCTGGATCACGGGACCCTGGCAGTGGCAGGCTGCACAGGCTCCCGGGAGGGGAACTGTGGATAGTGACCTGTGCTTGCACACAGGATTCTTGGTGGCTGCAGCAGCAGCCTTAGAGTTTCATGCCCGTCTCTGGTGTCTGCGCTGATAGCCGCGGGTTGTGCCCAACTCTGGATCTTGTTGAAGCAGCACTCTGAATCTCCTCTCCTCATGCACCCCGAAACAATGGTCTCTTGACTCTTAGGCAGTTCCAGACTTTTTCCTGGACTCCCTGCTGGTTTGCTGTGGCACACTACTCCCCTTCAGGCTGTGTTCACGCAGCCAACCCCTGTCCTCTCCCTGGGATCTGACCTCTGAAGCCCAAGCCTCAGCTCCCAGCCCCCACCTGCCCTGGTGGGTGAGCAGACAAGCCTCTCAGGCTGGTGAGTGCTGGTCAGCACTCATCCTCTGTGCAGGAATCTCTCAGCTTTGCCCTCTGCATCCCTGTTGCTGTGCTCTCCTCCGTGGCTCCAAACCTTCCCCCACCACCCACCCCCTGTCTCCACCAATGAAGGGGCTTTCTAGTGTGTGGAAACTTTTCCTCCTTTAGAGCTCTCTCCCAGAGGTGCAGGTCCCATCCCTATTCTTTTGTCTCTGTTTTTCTTTTTTTCTTTTGCCCTACCCAGGTATGTGGGAAGTTTCTTGCCTTTGGGGGCGTCTGAGGTCTTCTGCTAGCGTTCAGTAGGTGTTCTCTAGGAGTTGTTCCACATGTAGATGTATTTTTGATATATTTGTGGGGAGGAAGGCGATCTCCACGTCTTCCTCCTCTGCCATCTTGAGAAACTATTAATTTTAATACAATCTGTTTTTATCAATCTTTTCCCCTCATGATTCATGTTTATGCATCCTGTTTAAGAAATCTTTGCCAACCTCAGGATCATGAAGAGAATCTCCCATATTTTCTTCTAGAATGGTAATATTTTCTCTTTCATATTTAGATGTATAATCTATCTGGAACTGATTTTTTGTTTACGATAGGAGGTAGGGCTCATAATATTTTTCCCAGATGGGAAATATCCAATTGACCCATACACTTATTGTAAAGATCATCCTTCCCCTACCACACTACAGTGACAATCTGCCATAAATTAATTGACTATATATATGCCTCAGCTTGTGAACTCTGTTCTGTTTCATGTGTCTAGGTATGTGTCCTTGCCCGAGTAGTACACTGTAATTTAAATACTGTAGTTAAAAATAAGTATTGGCAGCTGTTAGCATAACACTTTTCTATTTGTCTTTCTTCTTCAAGATTGTCTTAGAAATTCTTGGCTGTTTGCACTTCCACATAAATTTTAGAATATGCTTATCAATTTCCATATGAAAAAAGAAAGATGAAAGAAATACGGAGTTCCTGGGATTGCATTAAATCTATAGATAAATTTGGTAAGAATTTGAAATGTTTAGTCTGCCAATTCACAAAGATGGTACAGAAGGTACTTATTTAGATTTTCTTTAATTGTTTTCAGCAATGCTTTCCAATTTTAGTGGAGAATTCTTGCACATGTTTATTTAATGTTTTTGTAGTTGTTATAAATTGAATCTTTAAAAAATTGTTTTGTTTTGCCTCTATATAAAAATACAATTAATTTTTGTATACAGTCCTCATATCTGATAAACTTGCCAATTTCACTTATTAATCCTAACACATCATCTCTAGATTTTTGTATTTTTTTATATATACAATTTTATGATGTGCAAGAAATGATATTATATTACCTTTTTTCCCCTGTTCTTATATTTTTAATTTCTCTTTCTTGTCTTATTACACTTGCTAGGGCCCAGACTATAATGATGGATGAAACTGGTTATAAAAGCTGTCTTTGTCTCATTCCCAACCATAATTAATATTTCACAATTAATCATATTTTTGCTATAGGAATTTTCTAGGTTCTACCCATCAGATTAAGGAACTCTGCTTCTATTACTGGTTTGCTAAGAGGAGTTTGGTCTAAATAAATGCTGAATTTCGTCAAAGGCTTTTTCTTTATTTATTGTTCTTCATTTATTGAAACAATCATATAATTTTTCTCGTGTCAAGGTAGTGAATTACATCAATTATTTTCAAATATTAAACACCTAACTGTGAATTTCTGAAGCTCAACTTTGTCAAGGTGTATTATCTCCATTACATGTTGTTGGAATCTATTTTCTAATATTTTATTTAGGATTTTTACATTCACACTTATGAGAGATAATGGCTTGTGATTCCTTTCTTATACTGTCATTTTAAGGTTTTGATATTGAAATTATTATTTTAGATTGGATTCCCCAGGAAAAGGGTTCTGAAACAGAGATTTGCATGCAGACAAACAACTCCTATGGGAGAGTGAGGAAACAGGAGTGGGGAAAAGGAAGATTTTACTGTGTTACAGAGTACACTATGACAGAGGCCTCAGGCAGCCTGGAGGGGTTCATGGGCCAGGATGGCCCGTCAGCATTATTCTTCCTTAAGGTCTGGGGCCTGGGCACCTATACCCCTCAATAACCCAGTCTTTGCATGAAGTTGCCTGGAGGGGTGAGCCCTTGGGGAATGTAGCTCTCTTTGGCCGCTAGGAATTCCTATAGAGGGACTCAACTAAGAACTATTAGCTGCCGACACTCAAATCAACAAGGCAATCAGCGACAGTCAGGAATTCAGTGTGCCAGAGAATCCAGTAGGGCTCTACTGGCCTCATAAAATGAAATCAAGATGGTACTTTCTCTTTACCGTCTCTGGAAGACTTTAGCACAACTTCTCCCTTCAGTGTTTGAAAGAATTCACTGGTTAAAAAATCTGAATTTGTGAAGGATTTTAATTACAGATTTACTATCTTTAATACAGATACACGTCTCCTCAGATTTTCTATTTTTGTGTGCCAATTTTGTGCATTGGGTTTTCTAGAAGTTTGAACAGTTCATTTACATTTCTATTAATTGGGTAAATAAAATGTTTTAAAAATCATTTAAATTTCCCCACTCTTTGCTTGTTTATTTTACATTTGTTTACAATTCTTTTAGTAGCTAAATAGTAATGGGACTGTTAGGCAGCCTGGCTTGGCATGAATGTGTTACGTCAGGGAATGGCAGGTGGTCTCTAGGAGCTGAGTGCTCAGTCCTGCATCCACAAGAACTGAATTCTTCCAAAGACAGTGAGCTTGAAAGAGGACCCTGAGCCTCACATCTTGCAGCCCTGGCCAAAACTTACATTTCAGCCTGAGAAGAGGACCCAGTTAACACCTGCTGGACTCCTGACCTATGGAAACTGTGAAATAATTAATTTGTCTTTGTTTTAAGGTCCTAAGTTCCTGCTAATTTGTTATGCAGGGAAAAAACACCAACACATTTAGTGATTACCTTAAAAAGTTTAATGCACATTTATTTTTTTTCTATTTTAAGATTAATATATTTACCCTCAATGAGATAATGCAACTTTAATGCCTTTTAAACTTTTAAAAAAAATTAAGTCTGTTTTGTTACATTTCTAGTGTGCCATGAGATGTGGTTTTCATGGTTTATACCACCAATGCTTATTGAGAGTTACTTGCAAACTTATCATTTTCTTTGTTCTTTATTCCTTTTTACACCTCATACTAGTCACCTGGAACATATCACTTCTGATCTGTATTTATACTGTAGAATTTTTTTCATGACTTCATTTAGTGAAAAACTTACTTTTTGCTTGCCTGGAAAATCTCTTTTCTTTATCACTTTCTCATTCTTGAAAGGTACTTTTGTCTAGTATAGAATTCTAGATGGACTTTTTTCCAGCACATTGAAGACATGAATCCAATAAACTGATTTTCATTGTTGCTGTTGTGAGGTCAGCCAGTAATCTGCCTTTTAAATCCTTTTCCTATTAACACGTTTTTCTTTGTTGCTGCTTCTTTTCTCTTTTAAGAGCTCAACTCATTACATCAGCACCTCCCTCCCCTCCAAGATAATCTCCCTTTTGAGCAACTCAAAGTCAGATGATTAGGGACCCTCATGACATCTGCAAAATCTCTATTGCCATATGAAGTACCATAATCACGGGAATGATGCCACATCATATTCACAAATCCTGTTCACCCTGAAGGGGAGAGGGTTACACAAAGGCATAAGTCATTGGGGGTCATCTTAGAACTCTGCCTATAACACTAAATGAACTGAAAAAGTTAGTTCTTTAAAAAGAAAGTGCAAAATTCCAACGTAGTAGATACTAAAAACAGAAAAAAGAGAAAAAAGTGCTCAATAGATTATAAAGAAGGTAGAAAAAAGAGGAAACATTGAACAGGTGGGGGAAAGAAAAACAAGCACAAATAAATCCAAATATGTCAGTAATTATATTAAATGGAATTGAATTGAGCACTGAAAGAATTGAAATGAATTCTTCAGGCTGAAAAACAAAGTGGATATAAATAAAATCTGACTCCATGCTCCTTACCAGAGACATATGTAAAATATACAGAAAGGCTGAATTAAAAGGATGGAGAAAGACATAATAGATTAATTTTTTCCAAAAGAAACTAGTTGTAGGCAAAGGCATTATTAGGCATTAAAGGATTAGTTCATAGCGATAAAAAGTTTGATTTACCAGAAACCTATAACATTTGTAGGCATCTAATATACAGACTCGAAATATGTAAAATGAAAATTGACAAGACAACAAAGATAAAAAGAGAAATTCACAGTCACAAGTGGAAACTTCAATACAACTCTCTTAGTAATTGACAGAACAGTAGACAAAAATAAGCAAGAATATAGAAAATTTGAACATCATAATTATCAAACTTGATCTGGTGACTAAATGGAGTTCTGTACATAAAAACTGCAGAATACACATTCCTTTCAAGTTCACATAAATAATGTAAGGAATTTGATCATATGCTGGGTTATAAAGCACGTCTCAATAAATTTTAAAGGAATTAAGTAAGATAGAGCATATCTTCTGACCTCAATGCTAAAACTAAGTAGAGCTCTAAAGGATAACAAAAAAATTATGTTTGGAAATTGAGAGACACACATGTCTAAGTAACTCATGAGTTGTAGAAAAAAAATCACACTGAAAATTAGAATATATTTTGAAGCTAACAGTAATAAAATGTCCCACGTACAACTTTTAGAAATAGAAATATTTTCATTAGAAAAAAGAAAGATTAAAAATGCCCAATCTAAGTCTCACACTCAAAAAGGTAGAAAAAGAATAGCAAAGTGAGTCCAGAGAAAGCAAAACAAACAAACAAAAATATTGAAGGACAGAAACTGATAAAAGAAATCAACAACAAAATACTAATTCTTTGAAAAAAAAGGAAAAATAAAAGAAGAGTGGAAATAAAAGACAAAACCACTCTCTACAGATGTTGGGAACATTAAAAAGATTATACTATCATGTAATAAATAATTATTTGCCAATACATTTGAAAATCAGGTGAATTGGACTGTTTTCCTTGAAAAACAGAACTCCAACCGGATGGAGCTTTGTGGAGGTCATTGTATTATACTGACAAGATCAGTTTTAGCGGGTTGGTAAGAAATCTTGATTCAAAGGAGTTTAAGGGAGATTAGAAGGAGAGGAATTGGGATAAAAATGCTTTTGAATAATTTTGTGGCATAGGGAAAATGGGTAGGCAGAGGGAGAAATGAGGTCAAGAGAAGGTACTTTTTAAGATGCCAGAAATAGCATCATATTTGTACACTGGAGGGAATAATCTGGTAGAGATGTAAGAGAAAAGGACAGAATTACTAGAGATGTGTTTGATGAAGCAAAAGAGAGTGAAAAAACAGCAGGATTGGCTTTAGATGGAAACATGGATTGCCTATCGACAGTAGCACAAAGAGTGCACTGATGCAGACATCGGTAGCAGAGGAGATGTGCTGTTTGGAACCTACGAAAAGTCTCTCTGATTTTATATTAATAGGTAGGAAAACTAAATAGTGTGTAGATGTAAACTCATTCCAAATTATTCTATAATTTAAATGTAATCTAAGGTAAAATCCTTAAAGAGTTTTAGTAGAATTCAACCATCTGATCCTAAATTTACTTGACAAAATACCAGCCAATTTTGAAGAAGAGACAGGGGTGTGTGTGTGTGTGTGTGTGTGTGTGTGTGTGTGTGAGAGAGAGAGAGAGAGAGAGAGAGAGAGAGAGAGAGAGAGAGTTTTACTACCATGTATCAACATTTATTTTAATGCTATAAAAATTAAGATAGTTTGGTATTTGCATAGGAGTGGACAAACAGACAAATGACACTTGGTGGACAAATGGACCCAAGCTCATATGGTAATTGAATATGATATAGGTACTACTGTGCATTACTGGGAAAAGGAAATTATTTCATAAATGATTTGGGATAAAAGGTCACCTATATAAAAATACTTAAAAATAGATTCCCATGCCACAGCATATATAAGAATAAATACCACATGGATAAAAAACCTAAAAGTAAAAAACTCAAAACTTAAGACCTACAGAAGAAATAAAGATATACCTATTTTCCAAAGTCTTCATATGAATACATTTTTCCCAGAGGAATCTCCCTCTTTCTGAGCTTTCATTACCCAGGCTCTAAATTGACTTGAATAAAATAGTATCTCTCGCTATGGTCTCTCTGATGAAAAACAGTAATCAATGATTAATTGGTAAGAAAGAAAAAAAACCGAACGAGGATTTATGGTGGCATTCTCTAGTAACCTTACTGCCCCTATCCAAGTTTCTCTCAGGTTAACTTTTTTCTGAATAAAGAACATATGTATCTTATCTATTCCGTATGTGTTACATAATCATGTGTACCTGAATTTGTATATGATATAGTTTCTGTTAGAAACATGTTTTATAAATACATGATGGATGCTTATATCACCTGTATGAGCATTCATGTGGGTCAGAAGAAGGGGGTACTCTTTTGTACTAAAATTCATCCACAGAACTTTCCTTTTCCCCTGTTCAGCCTTTCTTTCTTCCTATCTCTGGCCCATTCCTCGCCTGGGTCCAGGCCCCACAGAGCTGATCCAAGCCTGACGTGTCTTTGAAATCAATGAGAGCTCTGCAGGGGAGCAAGGGGAGCTGAGAAATGGGATCTTTGTAATTCTTGCCTCTGCACCTTGCAGCATTTGTCAAAATTTTTCAAATAGAGATCCAAACACTTTGCTTTGAATTTTGTGAGCTCCTTAGATCTCTGCCACAGACATTCTTCTTCAAGTACTTACAGCCAGATAATGATATCCTGAGACATCCACCTGCTCCAGGGCCACCCATGCCTCAGTGGGACTTGTTGGAAGGTGCTGTGTGCTTGATCTTTATTTCTGAGACTGAAGTTCCAGCTAAGAAAGATTAAGGGCATCGAATTACCATGAGAAACACATATCACCTTCCACTTCTTTCTTTTACATAATTCCAATCTAAAATTGGCTCATTTAAAGAGAAAAGAGGCAAATTTAAATGAAAACAGTGAGATTGGCTCTCTCTCACCACGCATAATCCATGGTACTTGTCAGCTGATGTACCCTTTCTATCCTTTTCCTTTGTTGCCTTCAATATGCTTGCTGGATATTTCTTGAATTTTTTTCTCTGTTTGTAAAGTCATTAATAGGCTACCTACAAGGGTGGTCAGAAAAACGCCTAAGTCTCTCATGCAGAACCAGGAGCTGGGTCGATTAAAACCAGAATATATTATAATGTCGAGAATGGTAAATTCAAATCCTGAAATAAGAACAATCCAAAAGAGGTTATGTCACCAAACTGGGGACACAGATTTTGGGGTGAGGCAAGGAGCTAAAGGCTGGAAGTACTGAGATTTAAGCACAGGACACTGAAATAGGGTAGAGAAGGCAGTGCCTGTTGGTTTTAATATTTGGGGCAATTACCAGGGCCTTTTCCTTCTGAATGAGACAAACAGGGTAACCTTTGTTTATACAGCTTATGTTCTCTCTTATAAAATTCACTTTACATGTAAAGGGAATTAAGTTAATATAAATCATTGTCATTTTAATACTATCAATTATTTTATCTCTGCCATAAGAGTTAATGGCCAAGAAATTTGCCAAACTGTGAATATTTAAATGCTGCAGGACTGTCCAGAACATGGAGCTGTCAAACCATAAAATCTACGACCTCATCAGATAGTGAAGTCCCCATCACTGAGGTTAGGTGAAAGCTGAATGGCCAACTGCCAATGAATTTTTGCTTTGGGTGGAAAGTTGAGCCAGATACTATCAGTTGTCATTTCTATGAGCCAATCATGTAGGAAATATTATTATAGTTGTTAAAACTATCAAAATGGAATTGCTTTGCAATTCTACTAGTTCAACTAGTTGCTAATTAAGCAGCTGCACTGATCTGAAATTACATATAGAATGAACTTAATGCCTCTGAATGCTAGAGGGAAACACTCTAACACAGAATATACTTGTAGTTAATATCCTATAAACTGAATTGCTAAACAGATATAGTATTTCATTCAGAATATATAATAACTTTGCATTTGAACTTCTAATGCTCCTACTGTCTGAAACAAAGCAATGCAGAGGTTAATGCTAAGTTACAGTCTAAATTATATATACACTAAAAAAATAATCAGCCAGCATTGGAATATGAATAAACTTGGGCTACCTTGAAGAGAATATGCAACATGAACAACATTAAAACCCTAATTTTCTGCTACTAGTGTCTTTATATATTATTCACTGGGCTCTGACAACATGAATATTTTTTACTCAGGCTCTAAGTTCATTTACATAAAATGATTTAATATTGTAGGATCATTGATAGTGAATTGACCCCATACTTTGGACAACCATTTACTCTAGAATTACTGGAATAGGCTTCAATTCAAACATCCTATTTTACTAATTTATTAAAAATTGGAATGTCACAAAACTCCAATATGTTAGCATACTCACTGCTTTTTCTAGACTATCAATAGGCATTTTAAATGGAACAAAATACTGTTATCAGGTCATGTGTTCTAACAAAGGGTTTAGAAAACACGATCTTACAATAGTCATTTATGATAAAAAAAAACTCTCAATAAAGAGGATATAGAGGGTATAGAGGGAACATGCCTCAACATAGTAAAGGCCATATATGACAAGCCCATAGCTAACATCATATTCAATAGTGAAAGCTGAAAGCTTTTCCTCTAAGATCAGTAACAGGTTAAAGGTGCCCACTCTTGCCACTTTTATTCAGTATTGGAAGTCCTAGCCAAAGCAATCAGGCAAGAAAAAGAAATAAAAGGCATCCAAATTGGGAAGAAAGAAGTAAAACTGTCTTTATTGGCAGATGACATGCTATTATGTATATAAAATCTAAAGGCTCTACCAGAAAATGTTAGACTAGGGCTTCCCTGGTGGCACAGTGGTTAAGAATCTGCCTGTCAATGCAGCGGACACGGGTTTGAGCCCTGGCCCGGGAAGATCCCATATGCCATGGAGCAACTAAGCCTGTGTGCCACAACTACTGAGCCTGCACTCTAGAGCCTGCGAGCCACAACTACTGAGTCCACGTGCCACAACTACTGAAGCCTGAATGCCTAGAGTCCGTGCTCTGCAACGAGAAGCCACTGCAGTGAGAAGCCCACACCCCACAATGAAGAGTAGGCCCCACTTGCTGCAACTAGAGAAAAAGCCCGTGCACAGCAACGCAGACCAAAAATAAACAAAATAAATAAATTTTAAAAAATGTTAGACTAATAATTCAGTAAAGTTTCAGGATACAAGATAAACAAAAATCAATTGTAGTACTATACACTAATAACAAACTATTAGAAAGAGAAATTAAGAAAACTATCCCATTTACAACTGCATCAAAATAATAAAATATCTAGGAATAAATTTAACCAAAGAAGTAAAAGATCTGTACACTGAAACTATAAAACATTAATTAAAGAAATTGATTAAAGACTCAAGTAAATGAAAAAATATTTCATGCTCATGGACTGGAAGAATCAATATTGTTAAAGTGTCCAAACTACCCAAAGCAATGTGCAGATTCAATGCAATTCTCATCAAAATACCAACAATATTTTTCACAGAAACAGAACAAGCAATCCTAATATTTGTATGGAACCACAAAAAACCCCAAAGAGTTAAAGCAATTTTGAGAAAGAAGAACAAAGCTGGAGGCATAAAGTTTCCTGAATTCAAACTATATTACCAAGCTATAGTTATCAAAACAATATGGTATTGGCATGAAGACAGAGACTTAGATCAATGGAACAGAATAGAGAGCCCAGAAATAAACCCAAGCATTTATGGTCAATTAATTTATGACAAAGAAACCAAGAATATACCATGGGGAAAGGACAAGTCTCCTCAACACATTGTTTTGGGAAAACTGAACCACTATTTTACACTAATTAACAAAAGTTAATTCAGTATGGATTAAAGACTTGAATATAAGACCTGAAACCATAAAAATCCTTGGAGAAAACCAAGGCAGTGACCACCTTGACATCAGAATAGCAATGATATTTTGGACTTGACACCAAAAGCAAAGACAACAAAAGGAAAAGTAAATAAATGTGACTACACCAAACTAAAAAGCTTCTATACAGCAAAGGAAACCATCAACAAAATGAAAAATCAACCTACCAAATGGGAGAAGATATTTGCAAATCATCTATTTGATAAGGGATTAATATCCAAAATATATAAAGGACTCATACAACTCAGCAGCAAAAAAGCCAACAATCCAATTTAAAAATGGGCAGAGGAGAGGGAAGAGATATGGGAACATATGTATATGTATAACTGATGCACTTTGTTATTAAAGCAGGAACTAACACACCACTGTAAAGCAATTATACTCCAATAAAGATGTTAAAAAAAAAAATGGTCAGAGGATCTGAATAGACATATTTACGAAGAAGACATACTGATGGCGAACAGGTACATGAAAAAGTGCTCAATATCACTAATCTTCAGGAAAATGCATATCAAAATCACAATAAGCTGTCACATCTGTCAGAATGGTTATTATCAAAAAGACAACTAATGACAAGTGTTGAGGGGGATATGGAGAAAAGGGAGCCCTTGTGCACTGTTGGTAAGAATATAAATTTGTGTAGCCACTATGGAAAACGATATGGAGGTTCCTAAAAAAATTAAAACAGAAGCACCATATGATCCAGCAATTCTACTTCTGGATACTTATCCAAAGGAAACGAAAACAATAACTTAAAAAGATACTTCCTCCTCCATATTCATTGTAGCATTATTTACAATAGCCAAGATATGGAAGTAACCTAAGTGTCTATTGATGGATGAATAAAGAAAGTGTTATCTGTCTATCTATAATGAAATATTATTCAGCCATAAAAAATCCTGGCATTTACAACATGGACAGAACTTGACGGTACTATGCTAAGAGAAATGTCAAACAGATAAAGACAAATACCATGTGGTCTCACTTAAATATGGAATCTAAAAAACAAAATATGAACTCATGGACATGAAGAAAAGATTGGTGGTTATCAGAGCTGGGTGCAGGTAATCAAAAGGTCCAAACTTCCACTCATAAGATAAATAAGTTCTGGGGATGTAATGTACAGGATGGTGACTATAGTTAATAATACTCTACTGCATAATGAAAGTTGCTGAGAGAGTAAATCTTAAAAGTTCTTATTAGAAGGAAAAAATTGTAACTATGTGTGGTGATGGATTGACAATATATACATATATTGAATCATTATACTGTACACCCAAAACTAATATAATGTTATATGTCAATTATATCTAAATTAAAAACACAGATATAATCTTGATAGCATCAGTGATTAGACTGGATTTTTAAGAGAGGGACAAAGAGGCAAATGCACAAGCCTTCTTGGCATTCAAATTATGATCCCTAATACAGGACCAAGAAGGAAAATTAAGACCTTATAATTGGTGGTGATTTGCAAAAATACTCATAGGTACAGTTTAGTTAATTAACTGAGACAGAAATAAAAACTTATAGGTAAAAATGGTGTTTGAGCTGATAGTGACTCACTCATTATTTCTATAAGAATGTCACCACTAATCTTTTTGAAAAGTATAACTTTTTATTTCCTTTGAAGCCTAAGATTACTGATGGAGTGCATGACCTTAACATTTCTAAGGTGTTTGTTTGGGAGGGCGCAGATGGGTTCTCTGACAATAACGTTTTTTAGGCAGAGGTGGGGAGATTTAGCACCTTGAACCATTTCTTGCTATGAATTCTAGAAAACCAGAAGAGGATATGGCAGAGACTGGCTTGGAAATGAACCGGGTAAGACTTTGACTTTAACAAGTCAGTTCTTGTTATTTAGGGTATTGTGTCCACAGAATTCAGAAATACTTATCTTTCTTTTCACTCATACCTCATTAACTGTCTTAACAAGTGTATATTACATGTGAACTATATAAATTACCATGCTAGCACTATGGGAGCTTAGACAAGCTATTTTAAGGGCTTATCATCTGTTTTCTCATTCAATCTTCTTAGTTATGAAGTTAGTACTATTTTGATCCTATTTTACAATTAAAAAGAGTCATGAAAATATTAACCCTAATTCATACAATCAATGAGTAGAAAATCCTGTGTGCTAACTACTACATAATTCTCTCTTTTGTAGAAGTCACATATTTCTCTGTGTGTGTATGTGTGATACAATTACAAATTTTCATCACAACTACTCAAATTAATGGTAGAATTGTACAACTACTGCATTCTAGAGTTGTATCTTCATTAATCAATCAGTGTTGGCAAACAAAATCCTATGACTACAAGATATGCATCCTTAATGCAGACAGACAGACTTAGGAGCTCTTTTCTGAGCTCTATGCTTATATAATTACTTATGTGGCCAAACTATTGCATGTCCCAAAGCAATCTCAATTTCACCATCTCTAAACCCTACCACATCCAGACCTGCTTATCTTCCTGTAACCATGTTTCAGTGAACTAAAGTGCCATTCAAGCAAAGATCCTGAGTTTGTCTTTGAATCATCCTTCTGACTTATTTTATGACCAATCAATGAAAGTTCCTGTCAATTCTATCTTCTAGTTATTTCTCAAATACCCCGTGGCAACTGCATTTTTCTAGAAGTAGATGCTGAGCTGGAGACCTGAGTGTAAGCAGTTTATTCAGGGGCAACACCTAGGAAAGATAAAGAGGGAAGGAAGCAGAATTGGACGGGAAGAGCCATTGGATCGTGCTGCAGATCGGACATCACAAAAGGAAAGGGCAGGGGAAACAGGATTGGGCAGGAAGTTTCAGACAACATGGCAGATCTTACAAAATTAAAGTCAACCCAGCAGGGAACTCAGCACTAGGGACTGACCATTAGAAGAGTCTCATGATGGGCAGAAATGGCCAAATCCTAGTGCTGTGGCCATGCTGGTCACTGGCTGGGGCTACTCAGGATGGTCTCCATTCAAATCCTGCAGCAGATCTCAGAGACACTGCAACTAGAGGAAGTTGGCTAATTGCACATCTTACAGCTGATGTGCAATCAAGTTCTCTCTTAAAGGCAAACACAAGTGGCACCTCCATGGCTGCCATATACCTCCTCTTCTTTCTGTGCCTGCTGTTACTGATTTGATTCAGAGCTCCATGATTTTCACTCAGATGATACAATGGTTTCCTAACCTGACTCTGTTTTTGCTCACCTCAAATCCATACTCTATAATAGCACCACGGTCCTCTTTTTAAAGAGCGAATGTGAAAAAGTAATTCCCTCCTGAAACATGACCAATGGTTATAACTTCACAGCATAATGTGCAAAATCCTTCATGATAGCTTACCCACTGGGCATTAACCACTACTGCTCCCCTCCACACACACACGTGGTCATTCCAACATCATCTCTTCCCAAGAAATGTTCCCTGACTCCTTCAGGCTGTGAGCTCTGTCTTTTGCTTCTTTGTTTTCCTCATTAGACTGCAGGGTCCTCCAAGGCAGGAACCACATCATACATCTCTGTAACTCTTATGCTGAGCTCATTGCCTGGAACTTGCACTTCAATATACGTTTATTGAATGAATTAAACAATATGCATGAAAAGATATTTAATTGAAGTCTCAAGAGACTGACAGTCTATCATTTATTACTGAATCTACCTCATAATCAATAACTGCAATTAAAAAAAAATCAGCACTGTGCGATTAAATGTAAGCAAACGTGTTTTATATCTTTAAGGTGTGCAATATATTTGGGAATTTAAAACTCCTATGCTTAATTATCCATGTTGTTGAGAATGCATGATAATTTATTTAGACTTGATTCTTTAAGTGCCATTGAATTTTATTTTAGCGATCTAAACTGCAGGCATTGTGTCAGAGGGAAAATCAACAGTATCAGACTTCTAAAGAGGTGACATATGTCATATGATGCAACGAAAATTCTGTTTAATTAACGTATTTACAAATCTGTGGTCAGTAAGCAGAGAACAAGCTGAAGATTCTCTTTTCCTACATTATTCTATGTATAAACTTGTATGTGTTCTCACTATGAGATATAAAAAATTCTTTACATTTCGAGTTTTTTCCAAACTGTCATTTAATAAGAAGAAAATAAACATATTTATTTTCTTTATCTCTCTTCTCTTTCCTCCATCCTTCTCTCCCTCCCTCTTTTCTTTCCTTCCTCCAAAGTTCTTTGACTTTGACCTTGTACGTCTATCAGATTTTTCAGTTTTCTACTAAATAGCTTTAGCATTGAGGCTCAAGTTCAGACTCACTGCAATCCTGCTCACTCAACAAACATTAATGAATATCTATTAAATGTCTAGATTTGTTTGGATACAAAGGGAAATAGGATGTATTCCTGCCCTCAAAAACTCACAACCTAGGGTCAAAAATGAAAACCCTGCTTTATAAGAACAAATTCAAATAATGGGCACATTATAAAAGAACAATTACCAAGAGTACGTTTTAGATAATATTAAACTTCCTCAAGACTCTCTCATACCACACTCAACTACAAGTAGAGAAAATTAGATCCACACAGGCACAAGTATATTTTTACTCCTAGGACACATAGTTTGTAAGTCCACAATATGCTCCTCTTGGCATAAAGAGCCAAAGAGAGGTGGAGAGGTGTTAAAAAGAATGTGCATTAAACATCTGCTTTATATAAACATATAAGAAAAGACTCAATAGAGTCTCCCCTGTGTATGCATTAGAAATAAACTTTTATTTTGATGATGTTTGACTACACTGTAGCGATTTTGATATCCATCCAAGCTTGGTAAAATAGGAATATTACCTGAAATGGATTTCAAACAAATATGCCTATTATGCCATGTCTAATATACTGTGCTCTTCTATTATATGAAATACAATAAGACAGGATTATTTTCACAGAAGTCAGGAAGTATGCTTATATTCTGTAATAGTCTTTGTGATTACAGAAACGTGCACACCCATCTTAAGGACTACTAATTTATTTTTATATAAAATTCGTGCTATCTCAATGACATAAGATAAGCATGGTTGAAATTATGATATGGAAAAACAGGAATTTGGGTTGAAATATAAGCGATGGCCTACTTTAATATAGTACAGAATTGTTCTAAGTTTCTTATGCTCTCTGACATCAGAGGTATTGTTATCATTTATGTCACAGAGACATAGTTATACATAATAGTAAAGGCAATAGAAATGACATATGTTGCTAATCTTTGGTTTTATAATGTTTTAATATGATGAATGGCAGCACGCCTGGGGTTGCCATTCACATCACTGACACTTCAATGTATCACCAAAGGTGGACAAGACAGCAGCTTTGCAGCGTCCACAGCTGGTCTGTATGTATGATTTAACTGCTCTATCTATAAATTAAAGGCCAGTGTTATTAAATAACAATGTGTATTGAGCAGTACAAGTAAAATGAAGATAACAATAACATTTCCTTGGCTTCTAGAATTGTGTAAAGAATGGGTAGAGACAAATTATATTTCTGTTTTCAAAAGCTACAGATTTCTCTTTTTCTAGGGTCTTGTTTTTGGTTATCTGATGGCTTGGGTTGCCTTTGTTTTGTGATGATTTCTGTTTTAACAGAAGGCATATTATAAGTGCTTTCCTAAGTGAGAAACTTGTCTACATTTTGAGGTCACCCCGTGGACTCCTGGATGCCAATGCTTACATGAATTTAACCTCCTCCTGCCATGCCTTCCTTCTTCTGATTTGCTCTGGCATCTGATAACTCTGAATATCTTAAAACCTTGCATCCATCAAGGTTTCTAACACAATTTCTAGTCATAATTTCTGATAATGAAGTTGTCCTTATCCTTGCTGGTTGATGTGGCAATAATAATTCACCAAATAGTTCTAGAATTCCTCTCAGATTGAGAACCATTTATAGGTTAAAAAATACCTTGATCAGCTACTTTAGATATGAAATGCTGAGGCTTGTGGGGCATGATTTCAAAGGTGACTGGGTGAAGAGTGCAAATAAATATACTTTGTACAACAAATTAATAGGATTTTTTCCTATTGTTGGAATAAACAGAAGAAGAAAGAGGGAAGTGGCCTGTGAATGAGGAAGAAAGTCAAAGTCTGTGGAGGCAGGTACAGAAAAATTCCAAGGGTCAGGGTAACCACATAACTTTTAAGAATAAAGATAGTCTAATATTCAATTTTTAGTTGTGTAAAGTATTTTAACATAAAAAAGCCCCATCATTCCAAAATATCCATAAACACCTATTACAAAGCACTGCATCAATCATATTTTAGAGAAGAAAGAATTAAAGTTATGTTCAGAATGGACATTGAGTGAGGTTACAAAAGGACAGCAGGCGTGGGGCGGTAAATGAATCCGAAATCTTAGGTAACCGGGCAGAAGTAAAAATTAAAAGGCAGAGATGATCAGGAAACACATCCTACCCCCAGTGGGTGTGTAACTGAGAAAGACCCTATGGGGTCTTCCTGGGACAGAACCCCCCATGTCCTCCACCTGCCTCTTGTTTGTAGAGAAACTTTAGGCCTTCCCTAAGTTCCAAAGAATAATTTAAATCAGAGTAGTGAGAAAATGCAGAAGCAAAGAAAAACAGTCAAGCAAGACAAAATAATAATAGTTTAGCCATTAAACGGAGTCAAGGACATTTAGTTCTTCCACAAAGGCTATAATTAATATTCTGAGCCATATCCTGTGAGCTGTCTTATAGATACTGAAAACCCCACCAGGTGGAAGAAGTTAACTACATGATGACCAGACTGTAGCCATGACATAAACTGCTCTCTCTTGCACAATTCCAAAAACTGGCTTCAAGGAAGTGGAAACAAACCAACCCTGGAACTGAAGACTAACTGTCCTTAAAACAATCAAGATGACGCTTCACACCACTACATGACCAATTTCATGCACCCCTGAAATTCCCCTTTAAAAGTTCTTGCCCCCTGATGAGTCCACCTTATTATCCCCAGCATTGCCAGTTTCGTCAATAAAGCTATCTTTCCTTTTACCCAACGCTTGTCTCTCAGTATTGATTCCTGAGTGACGAGCAGCCAAGCCTGAGTTTAGTAATAGGCTCTGGAGCCACCTTTTATTGGGCATGAGAGTCAATTGCTAAATTTTCAGGAATTTTTTGAGCTTCTTATTAAACACAGGCACTATTAAAATTTAAATTACATAAGCAAGGTTAAAAAAATTATATTTAAAACAGAAGTCATAACTATTGAAACCATCATTTCTGAATGATTTTATTACCTTTTAATATTATCTCTGTGCTTGAAATGATTTATGTCTACTGTATCTGGATGATGGAAATACAACATAGTGGTGTGTGATTGTGTATCCCTTTCCTACTCCAGATCCAGTAACGGCATTTTGGTAGCTTGAAACTGTCCATGGTGGGAGTACTTACACCATGGACACTGACAAATGCTATAAATCAGACATTTTTGTGGAAAGCCTGGTTGTTAAGTATTTACCAGGAACCACTGTCACTCCCCAGCTCGCATGTAAGAATTTCAAGAGATTAGGAGTTAAGTTAGGTGGCCCAGGACCTGTTGGAGAAGAAATTAGAGGAAGAATAAAAATCTCAAGGGTCCGGGTAACCCCCGATAAGAACTAAGTTACATGTGAATTTCATGACTTCACTCTGTACTTCAGTTCATGACTCCTGAATGCTGGATACACAGTTGAAGTTTGTGTTCTCAATGCCTCATAAACCCAAGCCCAAGTTTTACTGAAACATCTTATTTCTAATCTTGACTTCTATTTTGGAAATGAAATAACATAGATTATTTTCATCCCTTCCTGAGTTGATTCAGTAATGTTCAGACATGCTGTATTTTTGACAAAGGAAATGATAAATCTCTATAACTACATTATTTTTATGGTATTTAGAAAACTTTCTAATAGATTCATATTTTTAAAATCATTTTCTGGCTTTATATTTACATTCCTAAAATCATGCTTACTGGCGTCATCTTTGTGGAGTATGTTAGCCAGACAGGATAATATAAGAGCTTCTAACAGATGTTTAATTATTGGAGCGGTCGTGTGCACTCCTACAGCATTTCCTCATCTCCTATCACCCTAGTACACCACAGCTAAAGTCACTGATAAGTCACAAGTTCTAGCCTGCACTATTTTCTGAGCTTTCCGGAGAGCAGCTCCAGCCTCCTGATATATTATAATCATATACTGAGTAATTGAATCGATGACGATGTGTAGGGGTGAAGGTGTGGGCTATGAAGCCAGATGGTTTGGATTCCAATCCTTGCCCTGCCACCAATAACAAGGCAACCCCTTGGGGCTCTCTCTCAGCCTTTCTGAGGCTTAGCTTACTCATCTGTAGAATGTGAATAATCATGGCACCTACTTCATGGGTGTATTAGTTTCCTATGGCTGCCATGAGAAATCACCACAAATGTGGTGACTTCAAACAACAGAAATTTAATTTCTCACAGTTCTGAAAGCCAGAAGTCCAAAATTCAGATGTCAGAAGAGACGCTTCCTCCACACTCTAAGGGAAATTCTGTTCCTTGACACTTGCAGCTTCTGGGGGTTACTGGCATTCCTTGGTTGGTGGCTGCATCACTCCAGTCTGCTTCCATTGTTACAATGCCTCCTCTGTATGTCTCTAAAAAGGACATCTGTCATTGGATTGAGGGACCACTGGACAATCCAGGATGATCTCATCTCAGGATCCTTAATTTCATCTGCAAAGACCGTTTTTCCAAATAGGGTAACGTTCACAGGTTCTGGGGATTAGGACATGATATATCTTTTGGGGGGCCACCACTCAATCCACTAGAATGGGGCTGTAAGGATTCAACGAGTGAATACAGGTAAAATGCCAACAACTGTTCCTTGCACAGAATTAAGGATTATTAAACATTTCTCCTTCTGTTTCTGTTTCTCTCCTCCAAATCTGTCCTCTTCCTTCTCTTCTCCTTTCTACTTTTCCCTTCTTTTTCTTGTTTTTAAATCCACTAATACCTATATTTATTTCTATGTCTCATGATTCAGTTTCCATATAGGTCCTTCACTGCTTCCCAGCCAAAGTTAAACTCAATTGTGATGTTGGGGTTTCAGGAGCAGAATTCTTCAACTTGAACCACTTGAGTTCGAATGAGGATCTGTCCTTGTCCTTGTTACAGAGTATCAGTCTGAGAGCCTGCCTAAGAACTCCTATCTCCTATGCCTTGGCAATTTTGTTCTTTCCAGTCTACTTTTCAGGCCCTGGAAAACTACCCCAGCCCTCAAACACATGAACCAGAAACCTGAATGCTTCCAGCAATGATCATGATTCGAAATAAGTGCACACTTTGTATTATGCACACTTACTCTTCTGGTTTTCTCTGCTATAACTCAGCTTCCATATGTTTCTGCTTGCCTGACTTAAAAGACACCAATGATGACCATGTCCTGAGGCAACTGTCCACCATGCATTATGTATTTTACCCTCCTGGCTTCTCTGCTGCCAGTTCCAAAATGAGGAACAGCTAATTTAGTTCCTGACTCATCCTAGTAGGTGAGTCTAGGGAACCCTGGCTTCTGTGCCCCACCTCATATCCAGGGACATAATGTGGAGTAGCCTGGCACAAACGAGATACACTGGACTACTAGCAGCTTGGCTAATTTGCAAAAAAAAAGTTGAGCATTTTAAATAGAGTAATTCAAAACTTTAATATTTTGGAAGGGGATTGTGTTGATAATACGGGAAGCAAGAAGAAAATGGTTTGGAATGAGAATATTTGAATGTCCAGTTATTCCAAGAGTCATCCATGAGTTAAATGGAGAATAGGCTGATTTTAGAAGCCAGTTAAATTTGACAACTCCCAAATTCACAGAATAAAAAGAACCCTTCCCCCCAAATTTAAGAGCAGACCGCTTTTTTTTCAAAG
This sequence comes from Tursiops truncatus, assembly GCF_011762595.2. Lineage (NCBI taxonomy): Eukaryota > Metazoa > Chordata > Mammalia > Artiodactyla > Delphinidae > Tursiops > Tursiops truncatus. Next base: position 155,004,227 of record NC_047035.1, on the reverse strand, counting down.
AAATGGGAAATATACACATTGCTATACTTCAGAATTGCACTAGCATTGTGTAAACTGTTCGTTAATCTGAAAAGAACCCTATTCTATTTATTGTTTTATGCTTTCACTAATTCTTGATTTTACACACTGAGAATTTACTGTGGATGAGTTCTGAATTTTCAGGGGTTATCTAGAAACTTTACCTGACATTCATTTTGCTTTAAAAAAAAGGACCTGAGATCAAGTTTCCTCAAGGGACCACTCCCCACTGTACAGAAATGACTTAACTTTAAAATAAAAGGTACATTATCTGAGGACTACAATGCATTAAAAGGGATTGTAGTAACAAGAAAAAAATCTGGTAGGATTAGCTCACGATAATGCCATATTGCACAATATTTTCAAGTTTAGTCATATTACACTACACTGAAACTTTACAGTTTATTGATTTTCTGTACATTCTTGTTAAGATGGTGTAATGGCAGTTCAGAAAAGCTCTAAATTAAAAAACTAAAGCTAGTAACTTTTAAACTTCTACTAATTAAATGTCTTTCCACTGGGAGGTAGTTTCCTCCATTCTGTATTAATTTTCTGGTCTCTTAGGAAGTTACTACAACTAGTTTAATGAAAAGAGAGGTGTGATTCAGTTCCTGCATCTAGAAGACAGCTTCAAAAGAAGTCTTTCCAACTTACCCTGTCATGGTATCAGCAGGAATTTTCTTTCCTATAGGTAATAATAAAATCCTCAAAGTCCTGCCAGGACTTCAGAAATTACCACAGAATGTCTATTTTCTCCTCCTGAAGCCATACCTTAGTTGTGATAACTTTATATATTATGTTCACACCATCAACATCTCCTAGAAACCAAGATTTGAAATATAGACCTTCTTCCTCATCAACTTAATATTTAGGATACGGCTCAGTTCTGAGTGATGTAGAACCTGAAGAAAAATAGCAGCTAAAAGCAAATAAGGTTTATTTTCCTTTCATGTTCTAGAAGTCTGGATTCAGGAAATGCAGGGCTAGAACACCCCATGATACTGGAAACAAACTTCTTTCTGTCTTTTATATTTCCACTATCATCTCTATGGCTTTTGTTTCATGGTCTCAGTTAGCTACTCATGCTCCAGGCACCATATCTGCATTCTTGGAAGAAGGAAGGAGCAAAAAAAGACATGCCTCAGTTACCAATTTCCAGTTCCACACGTAAGGAACTTGAAAGTCACCATTCTGTCCTACTAACAAGTAAAAAGCTGAACTGACTGAAAAATCAACATCTCTTCTTGAATCCATTAGACAGGGAAGAACACAGGCAAACCACTGCCCCCCGTACTGGAGAGACAGACAGGCAACTGTGGCTTACCAAGAAGAGACTAATAAGCAAAAACTACTGTGGGGACCAGTGTCAGGGTAGGAAAACCTGAGCTGTAATTGAAAAATTACTGGAGGCTTAGTGTGGACCAGTCTAAGAGTTAAAAAAATCCAGGAGGGCCCAGTCATGGGTCACCCCCAAAATATTGTGAGATTTACCTCTAGGAGCTTAACCAGGTTCTCACAGTAAATAGTGGAGAAAAATCCCCTCATTCCTCCATGGGAGTCGGGGAGGGAAAGGAACTACTTTGGAATAAAGAATCTGTTCTCCTTAATAAGGCCTGCCCTCAGGGGAAACTAGTTAACCAGAGCCTAACCTGCTGGGTTATTATCAGGGCCTAATGGACCTGGGGGAAGGGAAGCACCCAAATCCAGCCCCCTCTACCCTTTCATGTGGGAGAAAGGAAATGCCAACTCTAGTCCACTCTAGTCATCCTGTTCCACCTAAGAGGGGAGAGAAAACACTGAGAAACCCTTGTGAAGTTCACAGTCCAGAGGCCTAAGCTCACTAAAAGACTGAGACCTAATCATAAGCTATAAAACACTTCCCCTCCACCCACACTTCACCGCAACATTACTGAAGGTCTATTTACAACAGTTCCTTTTACCTGGTGCACTACATCCAACTACCAAGAAAAAATTACAAGACATACCAAAGGCAAAAAACACAAACTGAAGAGATAGAGCAAGCATCAGAACTAGACATGGCAGGGAGACTGGAATGATCAGACTATGAATTTGAAACAACTCTGATTAATATACTAAAGGCCCTAATGGATAAAGTAGACAGTATGCAAGAACAGATGGGCAATGTGAGTGGAGAGTTAGAAATCCTAAGAAAGAACCAAACACAGAGATAAAAGAGCATTGTAGTAAACGAAGAATGCCTTTGATGGGCTCATTAGTGGACTGGACACGTCTGAGAACAGAATGTCTGAGTTAGCAAATATGTCAGTAGGATCCTCCAAATGGAAAAGCAAAGAGAACAAAGATTGAAAAGGACAGACTATCTGAGGACTGTGGGACACCTACATAAAATGTAACATACAGATAATGGGAATACCAGAAGGAGAAGAGAGAAATGAACAGAAGAAATATTTGAAACAACAATGACTGAGAATTTCCCTAAATTAATGTCAGAAGTCAAACAACGGATCCAGGAAGTTCCGAGAACACTAAGCAGGATAACTGCCAACAACTACACCAAGGTGTATCATATTCAAACTACAGAAAATCAAAGATAAGGAAAAAGGGCTGAAAGAAGCCAGAGGATAAAAGCACCTTACGTATAGAGGAACAAAGATAAGAATTACATTCAACTTGTCCTTGGAACCCATGCGAGCAAGATGGGAGTGGAGTAAAATACTTCAAGCATTGCAAGAAAAAAACCCCAACTTAGAATTCTTAGCCTGTAAAATTATCCTTCAAAAGTGAAGTAGAAATAAAGACTTTCACATGCGAAAATTTGTTGCCAGTAGACCTGCTTTGAAAGAAATGTTAAAAGAAGTTCTTTAGAGGCAGGAAAAACAATATAGGTCAGAGATTTGGATCCACATAAAGTAAGGAAAAACATCAAAGAAGGAATAAGTGAAAGTAAAAAAAAAAAACAGAACACTTTTATATTTTGTTTATTCTTAATTGACATAACAGATAACAGCTTGTTCAAAATAATACCAAAAATGTATGCTTGTGTATATGTATATTTTATATATATACATATATTTCTATATACATATAAATATGTAATGTATATTTTATAGTTGTAAAATGAGTGACAGTAATGATACAAAGGACAAGAGTGAGGAATTTGATTATGTTATTATAAGGTACTCATGCTACCCATGACATGGTATAGAGTTATCTGAAAGTAGACTTGGATTGACTGTAAATGTATATTGCAGACTCTTATGCAACCACTGAAAAAAGTAAAAAAAAAAAAAAACAAAAACAGAAAAAAACAAAGTGCTTATATGCTAAGAAAGGAGAGAAAGTAAAATCATATGAAATGCTCAATTAAACACAAAAAAGGCAGAAAAAAGTGGAAGACAAAAATAGAAACAAAAGACAAGGGCAATCAAAAAAAAAAGACAAGGGCAATCAATAGAAAACAGTAACAATATCATATATATTAATCTAATTATATCAATATATAGTCACTTTAAATGTTAATGGTCCAAATGTATGAATGAAAAGACAGAGACTGTAAGAGTGGATCAATGAACAAGATGCAAATACATGTTGTTTTCAAAAAACCCACTTTAAATATAAAAACACACATAGATTAAAAATAAGTAGATGAAGAAAAATTACCACGATAATACTAATTTTAAAAGGAGTAATAGCTATATTAATTAGAGAGAGAGCAAAATTCAAGGCAAGAAAAGTTATCAAGGATTAAGAGGGGCATTACATCATGATAAAGAGGTCAATACTCAAGGAAGACATAACAATCCTTAATGTCTATGTGCCTGGCAACAAAGTGCACACGAGGCAAAAACTGATAGACGTGCAAAGAGAAATAGATAAATCTGCTATTATTTTGGAGACTTCACCACACCTCTCTCAGAAATGGACAGATCCAGCAGGCACAGAATCAGTAAGGACAAAGTTGAACTCAACAACACCACCAATCAAATGGATATAACTGACATCGATAGAGCACATCATCCAAAAACAGCAGAACATGTAGGCATACTTTGTTTTATTGTGCTTCACTTTACTGCACTTTACATTTATTACAAATTAAAGGTTTGTGGCAACCCTGCATTGAACAGTTTGGAAAAATGATGCCATATTTCCAACAGCATTTGCTTGCTTCATGTCTCTGTGTCACATTTTGGTAATTCTCAAAACACTTCAAACTTTTCCTTTATTATTACATTTATTATGGTGATCTGTGATCAGTGATCTTTGATGTCACTATGGTAAAAAGATTATGACTTTCTGAAGGCTCAGATGATGGTTAGCATATTTTAGCAATGAAGTATTTTTTAAATTAAGATATGTACCTTTTTTTAAGACATAATGCTATGGCATACTCAATAGACTACAGTATAGTGTAAATATAAATTTATATGTGCTGGGAAGCCAAAAATTTATGTGGCTTGCTTTATTGATATTGCATTTTTTGCTTTACTGTGGTGGCCTGGAACCAAACTTGCAATATCTCTAAGGTATGCCTGCACATTCTTCTCAAGTTCACATGAAACATTCCCCAAGATAGACCACATTCTGAGCCACAAAATACACCTTAAAAAAATTGAAAAGATTAGAAATCATACAATGTCTGTTCTCAGAGCACCCTGGATTCAAACTAGAAATCTATAGTGGAAAGATAACTAGAAAACCCCCAAATACATGGAGAATAACATCACACTTCTAAATAACGCATAATTCAAAGAAAAATTTCAATAAAACTCAAAAATATTTTGAACTAAATGAAAACAAAAACACAACTTGTCAAAATTTGTGAGAAGCAGTAAAAGCAGTGCCAAAGGGGAAATTTATAGCATTGAATGTATATATTAGAACAGATTATCTAAAATCAATAATCTAAATTTCTGCCTTAGGAAACTAGAAAAAGAGCAAATTAAATCCAAAGTAAGAAAACGAAAAAAAGAAACAATAAGAAATAGAGTAGGAATCAATGAAATTGAAAGCAGGAAATTGATAGAGAAAAATCAATAAAACCATCATTGTTTGTTGAAAGATTAATAAAATTGATAAGCTTCTAGACAGGCTACTTAAGAGAAAAAAGAGAGGACACAAATTACTAATATCAGAAATAAAACAGGGTACATCATTACAGAACCTGTGGACATTAAAAGGATAATAAAGGAATACTATGAACAATTCTATGCCCACAAATTTGATAACCTAGATGAAATGAATCAATTCCTTGAAAGACACAATCTATCAAAACTCACACAAGAAGAATATCTGAATAGTCCAAGATCAATGACAGAAGATGAATCAATAAGCAATAACCTTCTGAAAGAGAGATCACCAGTTTCAGATGGGTTCACTGTTGAATTTTACCAACCATTTGAGAAAGAAATTATACCAATTTTCTACAGTCTCTTTCAGAAGAGAGAAGCAGAGGGAATATTCCTTAACTTGTTCTATGAGGTCAGCATCACTCTAATACCAAAACCAGGCAAAGACATTACAATAAAAGAAAACTACAAATCTCTCTCATGAACACAGATGAAAAAAATCCTTTAAAAAATATTAGCAAATGGAATCTAACAACATGTACAAAGAATCATATATTATGACCAAGTGAGACCTAGTCCAGGTATGCGAGGCTGGTTAAACATTAATGTACCCCATCACATCAATGGGATAAAGAAGAAAAATCACAATATCATATCAAGAGATTCAGAAAAAGCAACTGACAAAATCCTAAAACCTATCCATAGTAAAAACTCCCAGTAAACTGGAATAGAGGGAACTTACTCAACTTGATAAAGAATATCTTTAAAAAACCAACAGGTAACATTATGTAACAGGGAAGAACATTTTGTATTCTATTACAAGTTAATCACAAAAGGGATGTTGCCTATAAGCTTAAATTATACATAATGGCCCACCTCTGGGCACCCTGCCTCCCAGGTAATGAGCATTAAGCTAAAATACCTTTGTTATGCTCACAGGAAACATCCAGGCCCACCTGTGAAGGACTACAGGGAGGAAGAAATTAACACAACCCCTCCAGAGGCTGATGGGAACCAGGAAGTGTTTGACTTTAGTCCCTCCTCTTTTAGCTGAAGAATTTTCAGGTAAGGCCCTAGGGACCACTTGTCCTGAGGGGCTGCCCTTCAGAGTTCCTCGAAGTGGCACTGGCTGCCCCAGAGCTTGGCAGTTGGAGCAAGGAATCGGCATTTGGGAGTCGACAGGCTCCATACGGTAAGGTAAGTCACTCTGCTGTGTACAGCCAGAAACTTTATTTCCTCTCTGTTTGGGGCTTTTTCTCTGGAATATGCCAATTTGTTTGTATTTGAGTGGGGTACCGTGTTAGAGAGAGGAAAGAGTTGTTGGACTTTTACCTGATTTGTGAACCAGTTCATTTATTTCTTTGGATGCTAGCATTTGTTTGTGCTGTTTGTGTTTTGTATAGCGATCAATTAGAAAATCCTGTGTTAGTTTCTGGGGCACAGGGACTTGGTCTGGTATCGCCATCTAAGATCCGACAGGGCACCCAGTTTGGGCCAGGAGCCACTTCTGGGACAGGGCTATTTCCCTTACGACCTTATCTCGTGGGGGCCTAAATGCAAACGACCGGCCTGCAGGGTTTCTCATACTTGTTTAGTTGGAAAGATCTCAACCCTCCTTATAGGGAGGATCCTCTACACTGGAAGCCCACTTGGCAGCACCCACAGCTGAACCAAATGGGGACCCTGGGACGGAAGAAGGCCCTTATTAAAGCACTACTCATTAGTGCATCTTGGCAGGGCCTTGAAAAGGGAAACCAAGGCAAAAGAGATTGAACAAAATTCAAGAAATTTAGCAAAACAAATGAAGACCTCTCTGAATTTTTGGAAAGGATTTATCAGGCTTACAGACATCATACTAATGCAGATCCGGATGCCCATGAAAATATTAGAATGGTAAATTTGACCTTTTTGGGCAAAGTGCCTCAGACATCAGGAGAACATTGCAAAAAGTAGATGGCACATTTGGAATGCACCCTTATCAACTGGTAGATGTTGCTTTTAAAGTGTTTAATAGGAACAACAACAGAAGAAGATGCAAAAGGAAATGGCACTTTTTTGGCAGCGGCACTGGCTTCCCGGAAGGTGAGTAACGGGAATAGGGGTAAGCCCCCATTGGGGAAGGAACAATGCACTTACTGTAAGGAGAAGAAACATTGGAAAACAGATTGCCTTTGGCTGAAACAGAAGAACAATAAAAGACGAGAGCCTCTCATATGGTAGAAAGAGGAACACTCTGAAGAGGCCCAGGGGCTCCCTTGGACTTGAGGTGCCCAATTCCCCATAGGAGCCCCGGGTGAAACTGATCGTGGGGAATGAGCTGATTAACTTTCCCAAAGACCTCACCCTGAAATTTTACACCAGAATATCTTGACATCAGAGTCCCACCAGAACATGCTCTAAGCCTACAGATGGCACTCGTAAAAAAACCCAGAAAAGGAGACAGAGCTCTTTCCCACAAGGTCTTATAACCCAAAGACCGCTATCAGGCCTCCCCAGATGGGGACTCAACACAGAGGAACCTGCCCAACCAAGGATTGAAAACAGACTTTACTCAAATGCCTCAAACTGCAAGAAATTTCAGATAACCTACTAGTGTTTGTGTGGTTACTTTCTCAGGATGGGTGGAAAGAGATCCCACGTGGCGAGAAAGTCTCTGACGGGGTTAAAGCCCTCCTTAGGAAAATTATCCCCTGATTTAGATTAAGGCATTAAAACTACATTCATCCTGGAGACCACAATTAACAGGAAAACCCCAGAAAATGAATCATACATTAAAAGGGAATGTCACTAAAATATGTCAAGAGACTAATTTAACTTGGGATAAGGCCTTGCAGGAGAATCTACAAATGCTGAAAGACCTAGCGGTTGCCAATTACATTAAAACTCTGGGCTCTATACTAACCTTGTTCATGACTTTGCCTCCAACAGGCCTGCCCATCCAACTGAAGTAGATGGGAATTCCACTGTAGCTGCAGAAGGGTCAAACAGTTTGTGTAATTTTGTCCAAATAAATAGTACAGGAACTTAGTATATATATTGGGAACTGGAACCAAAACCCCAAGTTCAATTACGAATTAGACAACAAAGTGCTAAGAGGTTTCATCGGATTCAGATAGTTGTAGATAAAAAAGGACTGACTAAAGATTCTAAGGAATATTCGTCACCTCCTTTCAGCAGGAAAGGAAGGAAGTAGCCAGCCAGAGTGGTTTTCATCCCCTTTCCCACAAGACTGTGGAATGGTCATTGACAGTGGGGAAGTGTAATAGGGAGGAACGTTTTGTATTCTATCACAAGTTAATCACTAAAGGGATATGGCCTATAAGCTTAAATTATACATAATGGCCCATCTCTGGGAACCCTGTCTCCCAGGTAATAAGCAATAAGCTAAAATACCTTTGCTAAGCTCACAGGAAACATCCTGACCAGGTCCACCTGTGAATGACTGCAGGGAGGAAGAAATTAACACATTCCCTCTGGAGGCTAACCGAAACCAGGAAGTGATTGACTTTTAGTCTCTCCCCTTTTAGTATAAAAGAAGCCTGAATTCTAACTCAGGCAAGATGGTTCTTTGGGGCAGAAGTCCACCATCTTCTAGGTTTGCTGGCTGAAGTCCCTATTCTTTGCCCTCAACAACTTGTCTCTCCATTTATTGGCCTGTTGTACGGCAAGCAGTTTGAGCTTGGACTCTAAAATTTAGAGTAAATCATTGGTTGTCAGAGGGTGAGGTTGGGCAGAGGGATAAAAAAAGCAGAACACAGCAGATTTTTAGGGCAGTGAAAATACTCTATATGGTACTATAATGTTGGATATATGTTATTATACATGTGTTCAAACCAGTAGAATGTACAGCACCAAAAATAAACTGCAATGTAAACTATGGACTTTGGGTGATTATGATATGTCAACATAGGTTCATCAGTTCTTACAAATATACCACTCTGATTGGGGATGTTGATAGTTGGGGAGGGTATGCATGTGCAAGGGCAGAGGGTATATGGGAAATCTCTATACTCTCAATTTTGCTGTGAACTTAAAACTGCTCTAAAAATATAAAGTCAATTAAAAAAGGAAGGAAAGAAAGAGGGAGGGAGGGAGGAATGAGGGAAAAAGGTGAGGAAGACATGCCCTGGTCCCTTTAAATATTCTCATGTGTCATGTGTAAGGACATGACACGTGCTTGTATTTCCTCAGCGTCTATGCACATGATTATAATTCCTTTCAAAAGGGGCTAGGAAATGGAGTTTGTTTTGGCAACTGTGTTCTTAGTTTATCCTTATCCTCCATTTAGATCAATTTTCAAAATATATTCTTGAAAGTTTTTTTTTAATTTCTGCAATGTAAAGTATTATTAGTAAATAAGCTAAAAATTGAAAAATGGAAAAAAATAGAAACTGATGTTCTCCTAAAATTCTTCCTCACAAAGGAACATAGGTAAATATTTAGGGTATATGCTTTCAATTTCATATCTATGTAATATACAAGGTTGTATACAACTTACTTGTTAACAAAATATCTTGGACTCTTTTCCATGTCAGTATATACACCATACTGATAATGTTATGTAATCTTGGTATCATCTCAGGGCAGGAGAAGAAATTGAAACAGACCTTCTTCTGTTTGAGCCTTAGTTATACTTCAAGAAATATTTCAAATTTGTAGAACATGAAACCATGAACAGTCAAAGACATCATGTGACATATACTCCAAAATCAATACAAATTTATAACCATCATCATTAGTCATATTTTCTAGTTTGTTCTGTTCCCTTAATGCTGATAATAAAAGTCACCTGTAAAATAACTTATTCTTGAGTTTGCCAAACTAATGAAGATTTAAATCTAGTAGATATTTCTCCCTTCCTTATTTGGCCTAAATATTTCAAATCACAAACATATTCCTCTCTCCTCCCCAGCCCCACACTCATATTTAAGTTCTCATGCTAGTTGAATTTTTCCTTCTATAGAACTTCAGGTCTCTAAAATAGGGCCTTTATTTATTTAGAATAGTTTATCCTACTCCTACAGAACTCACATGTAGTAGGGGTCCTCCCCTGCCCCCACACAGAAGTACTTAGACGTATCTTTTATTGTCTTTCTATGACCATATCATTGGTAATCTCACAGGATTTACGTCTTATCTGAGACTCACTGGGGTCTTCCTAGTTGTGGTTCTCAAAGTGTGGTCCCCAGACTAACAGAAAGACCATCAACTGGGAACTTGTTGGAAATGCAAATGCTAGACCTACTGTTTGAGAAACTGTCAAGGTGTGGTCCAGTAATCTGAGTATTAACAAGTCTTCTAGGTGATTCGAACCATGTCAACCTTTGAGAACCACTCTCTAAATCAGAGGATCTTGGGCTTACTCACAGGCTGAGATTATCTGGGGAGCTTTAAAAAAATATTGATGCCTAGGTCTTAACTGCAGAAATCCTGAATTAATTAGCCTGAGGTGAAACCAGAGAATTGGGAATTTTACTAGCTCCCCTGGTAATTCTAAAGTGCAACCAAGGTTGAGAACTGCTCCTCTAAATCATTTATAACTTCACATTATATTTGCCAACTCCAAGTTCTCAGAGCTTTTTTCTTTCCCTAAGGACCTGTGCCATATGTAGTGAGGCTACAGTGAACTAGATACTACCTTGTTTTGAGTGGATTTAGATATTAAATGAAATGTGACATTGCATCTCATCATTTCCTTTGGTTTTGTTTTTCATACATGATGAGCCTTTGAACCTGAAGCCGAATTAATTTAATGCAGTGTTTCCTTTTGAATCTATTGGATTTTGTGCACATCAGGGTGACACACAAAATGAACATCTAAATGCTCTTCCTGTGATCTTTGGGAAAAGCACCAGAGGTGAAAGAGTGTCCACAGTACACTAACCATGTAAAGTGAGTTTAATCAGATGTAATTGATTTAAGATACACTTATATGTACAAAAAGAAATGTTCTGGACTAAATAAATTCAGTATTAAAATTGCCTTCACACTCCATACCTAACCAATTTTATCACCATATATGCTACCAGTTAGATGCTACTTGGGAAAGAAAATGTGATACTTCAGCTAGCAAATGAAGAGAGATAGTAAGAAGTAACTTCCTCACAGTTTCAGTGGGGAGGCATATATTAAGAGCCTTTCTCTTCATTATGCCAGACATGGATTAGAAGCGCTCCCAACTCATTTTGTAATGGACAATGAATCACTTTCTTCACAGGCAATCACGTGTTTTAATCTTGCCTTTGTAAAACAAACATCAGCTGGTGACATACCTCTTCTGGTTTTCAATCTCATTTTACATGTGGAAAAAGTATAATAGTGACTATCATCTGTAAGTCAGTCTTGACAGGGGAAGAAGCTGCTTTGAAACTGGGCTTCCTAGTGTCTTTGAGATAAGAGGATTCTAGAATATTCAAGCCCAAATGACAGCATTTAATCATCGGAAGTGAGACAGATATAATCACTGTAACGTACAGCAAAACCAGAATGACAACCGGTGGGTCTTGACTTGCAGAGATCTGTGGTGTGAGATAGATGGGCCAGCAGCAAGGGTACAGCTTGATTTTATAATAATGACAAGAAATCAAGAGCAAGGAAACAGAAGGCAGATGTCAAATGTTGCAATGGAAAATCATGATACCTTCCTCCCACTGCAGACCTGAGCAAATTCTCAGACCCAGAGCGCATCTATTGAAAGTGAACCTGTGACCCCAACAGAAGGGCCCTGAAATGTCACACAAAGTATACACAGTACAAGTGCTCATCCCTCAGTTCTCCAAGTCCATTTAACAGTGTATACTCAGGAAAGGGGAATACCAAGATCTTTTGAGTCCTGTTGGATAGATGATCTGAACTGACACTGATACCAAAGGAAACAAAATGTCATCATGGTCCTCCTCTTAGAGTGAGACTCTACAGAGGTCAGGTAATAATACATAGAGTGATGACCCAAGTTCATCTCATATGGGTCTAATGCAGAAATCAGCAAACTATGACCCACAGCCAAATTCTTCCCATCGTCAATTTATGAAGCGAAGATTTACTGGAACACAGACACGTTCATTTTTTAATGTCTACGTCTGCTTTTGTGTTCTCACAGCACCTTTGAGTAGTTGCGATAGATACCACACAATCTGCAAAACCTAAAATATTTACTCTGGCTCTTTAGAGAAACCATTTTTCTGACTTCCAGTTTAATAGCTCCCCAGACCTACCCTGTAGTTGTTGCCCCAGTCTCTGATTGAATAATTAGTAAGAATTCACCTAACTACAGGCAGATTCTGGACACAGATTACTTGCCCGGCCATTATGGTTGGCAAGTCAAGTAGAAGCTCTTGAACATCCCACTTCCCACCAGCCAAGAAAGTAAATCACAAGCCATAGCACAAATCAGGTGGGATGGTACTGATTAGTATTGCCCTTATAGTCAAAGTATGTAGGAGTGTTGGTCCCCATCATAAAAAAAATAATTCACTGGTATTGCCCCTTTATAAACCATTGGGTTACAATAGATCACATAAAATTAACCAGCTATGCTTAACCAATCAAAGCTGCCATGTCAAATGTTGTATTTTTACTAGGATGGATAAATACAGCCTTTGGAACTTGGTGTGTGGCTATTTATTCATCCTGAAAATGCATTATTTTCCATCCTTGTGATGAGGAGGATCAAGAGCATTTCACATTCAACTAGGATGAATAATAGTACAGGTTTACAATCCTGACCAGGGCCAAATTATGTCTCCTACTCTTTGGTACAATATAGTTCAAAGGGAACTTGATCTACTTGACATTCCTTTGTTACACTGGTCTACAATACTGATGATACCCTACCAATCAATCCTAGGCAGGAGAACTTGGCAAGTACTCTGGATGCCCTGGTGATACACATGGGCACCAGAGAGTGGGAGAAAAAAACAAAATTATTAAGAACCCTTGCTCATGGGGTTGAGTTTTTAGGAACCCATTGGTCTGCAAAATAACATTCTCCCAGGTGAATGACATGCTATTCTACCTTTTAGCCTCTATGACTAAGAAACAGGCACAACATCTGACGAGTCCCTTATGATTTTGGAGGCAGCACCTACCATACTTAGTATTTCTTTTCTGATTCATTCATTGAGTAACTCAGAAGTCCATCCATTTTGAGAAGAACTGAGAGCAGGAGAGAATACTGAAGCAATCTGAGGCTGTGATACCAGATACAAGCAGTTCTCCTGCTTAGTCTGTGTAACCTGGTAGATGTAAAGATGGTGTAGGTATATAGAACAGATGTGATGGTTAATTGTGTATGTCAACATGGCTAGGCTATAGTGCCCTTTTTTTTGGTTAAATGCTAGCACAGACCTGGCTATAAAGGTATTTTCAGATTAAATCAATAATTAAAAATCTAAGTAAAGCAGATTACTCTTCATAATATGGGTGGACCTCATCCAATCAGTTGATGGCATTAAGAGCAAAGACAGATTTCCTGAAGTAGAAGAAATGCTGCCTCAGGACTGAAACATAGATATTCTTCTTGAATTCCTAGCCTGCTGGCTGGCCTACCCCACAAATTTTGGACTTGTCAGCCTCCACAATTGTGTGCATGAGCCAATTCCTTAAAATTATCTGTCTATCTTTCTATCTATCTATCTATCTATCCATCCATCCATCCATCCATCTATCTATCAGTTCATCCTATTGTCTGTTTCTCTGGATAATTTTGGCTAATTAAAATGTAATTATGAAACCAATTTCAATGTGTTTAGGGCAGGGGGTAGGTTTTCCTCACCACCAACAAGCAGTTCTTAGACAATAGCAGGGTGTCTGAGAATTCAACTCAATTCTGACACTACTTTCTATCCAGAGATAGTATCAGATTCCACAGATTAAGGGTTCAATTCCACAGAACTGCCTTTCCCTCTTCCCTTCAGACGTTAATAGCAATCCCAGGTCATCGCCTATATTCTTGACAGACTGGGTACAGATTAGAGGTTCCCATGATCCCCTCCTTAGGTTTGATTAATTTGATAGAGTGGTTCACAGAACTGAGAGAAACTATTTGACTTACTAGATCACTAGTTTATAATAAAGGGATATAAATAAGGAACAGACAGATGGAAGAGAGGCACAGGGCAGGGTATGTAGAAAGGTACGGAGTTTACATGTCCTTTCCTGGTATGCAATTCTTCCCAAATCTCTATAGCTTCACCAACCCAAAAGCTCTCTGAACCTTGTCCTTCTGGGTTTGTATAGAAGCTGCATTAGATAGATATGGTTGATTAAACCACTGGCCAATGGTGATTGACTCACCTCTTGCACCTCTTCCCGCCCCAGAAATCAGGGGGTGGGACTGAAAATCCAACTCTCTATTCATGGTTGGTTTCTTGGGAAACCAGCCCCCATCCATAGGTACTTTCAAAAATACAATTTATTACTCAAACCCAGTTGTGGTGGAAAGAGGCTTATTATGAATAACAAGGCACTCAATTCACCATTATGGCTCTGAAGAACTGAGACCAAATATTATGACAAAAGATGTTCCCATTGCTCTTATGCTCCAGAAATTCCAAAGATGTTGGGAGCTGTGTCCCAGGAACCATAGACAAAGATCAAACACATATAAGAAACACATTTTGGTCATCTGAATGACCAAGTATATATTTCTTATAAATTACAATATTGCACTAATGGAGTAGGTAAAGATGTGGATAGGAGAGTGGCCATGTAGAACTAAAGGATTCTGAAGTCAGGTCATGCCATTTGAAAGGAAACTATCAGCATACTATTGGTTTAGATAAAAAACTCTTAACCAGGCAGTATTACCTGATTATGTGACTGGAGGTATCCATCATGAGCTGGTATTTTCATAACCACTAAGTCATAAGGTCAAATGGACACAGCAGTGATTTGCTGTACAACAAAAATGGTTTATTCAGAATTGGTTCCAAGCAGGTTTTGAGATAATAAATAAGTTACAGGAACAAGGGGTTCAGACTCCATTCATCTACCTGTGTCAAACCAATATCTCATCTCAGTTCACACCATGCCCAGCTGATGGGTAGATCAACTTGTTTGTTAATGCAAGCCTATAAAGAATTCCTATTCCACTAGAGAACAATGCAAGGGTTTCCCTGAAGAACCGTGATTAGGGGAAATCTTCTCAGTAGTAGCACTCTGAGAAGTGCATTTGATCATGCATTTGAAAGCTATTATCAAAAAGACAAGAAATAACAAGTGTTGGCAAGGATGTGGAGAAAAGGGAACCCTCATGCACTGCTGGTGGGAATGTAAATTGGTACAGTCACTGTGGAAAACTATATAGAGGCTCCTCAAAAAAATTAAAACTAGCACTACCATGTGATCCAGCAATTCCTCTTCTGGGTACTGATCTGAAGAAGACAAAAACACTAACTTGAAAAGATATTTGCACCCACATATTTGTTCAGCATTATTTACAATAGCCAAGACAGAAACAACCTAAGTAAGTGAATGGATAAAGAACATGTGGTATATGTAATCAATGGAATATTACTCAGCCATAGGAAAGAATGAAATCTTGCCTTTTGCGTCAATATGGATGGACCTTAAGGGCATTAGCTAAGTGAAATAAGTTAGACAGAGAAAGACAAATACCATATGGTCTCACTTATATGTGGAATCTAAAAACAAACAAACAAACAAACAAAAAAAAAACAAGCACATAAATAAAGAGAACAGATTGACAGATTGGTGGTTGCCAGAGGCAGGAGGTGGGTAGTGGGTGTGAAATGGGCGAAGGTGGTCAAAAGGTACAAACTTCCAGTTATAAAATAACTCAGGGATGTAATGTATAGCATAGTGACTATAGTTAATACTGTATTTTTAACGTGGAAGTTGCTAAGAGAATAGATCTGAAAAGTTCTCATCACACCAAAAAAATTGTTTTGTAATTATCTATGGTGACGGATGTTAACTAGATTTATTGTGATGATCACTGCTCAATATATACAACTATTGAGTCATAAGCTGTACACCTGAAACTAATATAATGTTACATGTTTATAAGAGAATGAGTTTGTGACCACAAGAATAGCTCATACTATAGTGGGAGACTTAAATAGCTAGGAGGTAAGAAGATCCAACATGAGTTCATTAACTGGATGGCATAAAGATGCAATGAGACCATGGTGGGAATGGGAAATTGAAAAAGGGTATGCAGAAATGTACTGCTGAAAGAGGAATTCTTGTCATTCTTTATCTACTCCTTTCATGTAAGAATGTGCAAGATCTTACCCCAGGGGTGGGGAAAGACAAAAAAAGGAGCAATGGGAGAAGGGAGGAAGGATGTGTCTCTGAGGTGCCTGAGGCCACTCCAGCTGGACCAAATCACATTTTCAAAGGCAAGAATGTTCAACAAAATCCTCTAAAAGATCCTCAAAAATCAATAAGCACTCTGGCAAAGGTAGTAATGAGGTTATTTTTGGATTTTGGTGTATTAGATGAAAATGCACCTGATACTTTTAACCAGTTTGTATGACCATTGATTTTGATTTTTGTTAAGAGAGAAAAATGCTGAGAGTATCAGCTGTTCTTTGGCTAAAGACGCTGCAGGGTCCCAAGCGCTGTAGTAAATGACCAACATTCCTGGATGGGTTTAGTCACCTGCAGCCTGCTATGTCAGCACAGTTGACCATTTATGAACCAGTGGGGGGTTCTTCAAAGTCTGTTTATCTTTCAGTAGAATCACCTGCCTGGAGCTGAATTGTCTGGGCTATAAATAGAGTAACAGTACACAGGGTAGTTTCAACGTTGAAGAGGAGAAGAGCATTAGATGGGGGCGGGGGGAGGTGGGAGAGCACAAATTCCCATTTCACTGCTTTATAGGAACCTGAGTAGGGTCTTGGGAATTTGTATCCTGTCAGCTGTGTGACTGGAAAAGAAAATGACATTAACAGTACCAGCATATTTAAACGTGTGAAATCTGCTGAATGTCATTTTATAATCTCTCAAGGTCAGGGAAAGAACCCATGGTGGGATATTAGCCTTGTCAACACTAATGACACATAAGTAGTAAAGCAAACCACTGTAGTAACCTCCTGAGGTGACTAGCAGGTGGAACATACCCAGTTCTGCAAAAAACTATCTGGATACAGGTCACAGCATTCATAAATTCTTTAAAACTATGCCTTATATTATTGGTAGGGACAAAAATGTCTCAATCAGTGCACATTTCTCTAACAATGACCAAACTCTTGGTGTATTTGTTCTTGAAATATGCAGGAGACTACCCTCATAATTTCATGATATAACAGATGTGAAAGATCAGGAATTTTTAATTTAATTTTAACCTGTAGTACCAGTGACATGTATCTAAATCACTGGGCTAAAGCAGTTTAACTTTGTTTCCTACTACACTGAGTAAAGATAAATTCATACGTTTATTTTTATTTTTTAAATATTTTGAGATTTTAACATTTTATTATTAGTGTCTTGGAATATTGTTTTTAATTTTTTATTGTGGTAAAATACAAATAACATAAAACTTACCATCTTAACTATTTTTAAATATACAGTTCTGGGGTATGATATGCATTCATAATGTTGTAAAACCATTACTACCATCCATCTCTATAACTCATGTCATTATATAAAACTGAAACTCTGTACCTATTAAACAATAAGTCCCCATTCTTCCCATCCTTTAGGTCTCACACAGATTTATTTTTAGGGAAATTTTGCAGTCAAATATTTTTCCTATCAATTTATCTACATCTTTATATATTTTATTTACTCTGATCAGATTTAAACATTGACGAATTATGATGCTCTGAGTGATACTGACCTCTGCTGACTTACTATTGTGTGTATGTGGGAATGTTTTTATTTTGCTAGGGTAAATTTTGAGGAGTAGGATCACTGAATCATAGAGTAAATGTACGTTTAGCTTTATGAGAAATTGTCAAGCCGTTTTCTAAAGCTGCTGTACCATTTTGCAGTTCCACCAGCACTGTATGAGAGTTCCCCTTGCTCCAAATCTCTGTCAGCATTTGGTATTGTCAGTGTTTCTCGATAAAAGCCATTCTAACATGTTTATAATGGTATCTCACTGTGGTTTTAATGTGCATTTCCCAAATGACTAATGATTTCGAGCATCTGTTTATGAGCTCATTTGCCATCTGTATATCTTTGTTGGTGAAGTGTCTGTTCAAATATTTTACCCATTTTTTTAAACTGGTATTTTTATTTGATGTTTTCTTGTTGAATTTTGAGAGTTCCTCATGTATTCTGGAGACAAGTTCTCTGTCAGAAATTGTTTTCACTATTTTAATTCCTTTGCCTTTCTACATAAATTTTAGAATTAGCTGGAGATATTCACACACACACACAAAAACCCTAATGGGATTTTGACTGGTGTTGAGTTAAACCTAGTCCTCAGTGTGGTAAGAACTGACATTTTAACAGTATTGAGTCTTCTATTCCTTCAACAAGGTATGTCTCTCCGATTATTTAGATCTTCTTTGATGTCTTTAATTGGTGTTTTGTACTCTTCAGCATATAGATCGTACACGTACATTTTAGATTTATACCTAAGTATTGCTTTGTTTTGGTGCTATTGTAAATGTTACTTTAAAATTATTGAATTCCAATTTTTCAATACTAGTGTACAGAAATACTGTTTATTTTTGTATACTGACCTTGTGTCCTGCGACTTTTCTAAAATAACTTATTAGTTCTGAGTGTTTTGTACATTCTTTTAGAAGTTTTTAGTATGCCTTATTATACTGTCTAGGACTCCCAGTTTGATGTATAATAGGAGTGTTATAAGGAGTTTTTGTCCTGTTCCTGATCTTAGGGGAAATTGTTCAGTATTTCCCCATTAAGCATATGTTAGCTATAGATTTTTAAAAAATTAGATGCCCTTTATCAGGTGAAGGAAATTCCCTTCTATTTCTGGTTTTCTGAGAGATTTTTGGAAGTTATTGAGATGATTGTTTTTTTTTTTCCCCTTAAGTCTGTTGTTATGGTAAATCACATTGAATTTTAAATGGCGAATTAGCTTTATAATTCTGACAGTTTTTGTAAGTTAAATTATCCTATCTTTTATCTTCACTAATTGTTTTCTTTTATAAAATTGGGAGTATATATATAATCTAGGATCTACAAAGGGCTCAGGGCTCACAACCAATATATTTAATTTAATTTTTGCATACATAAGGCTAATCTTTCATCTACCCAATCCACCTTGCCTGTGTTTGATCCCACAAGTGCTTGTTACTCATTTGTACACTAATTAATCCTTTCAATGTGCATTCGCTGAACACATATTATGTATTAGAAATGTGGGAAAGACCCAAATAATAAAGATGCAACTTCATCCTTAATGAATTTGCCCAGCATTGAGGTAGAAACAAGATGCTCTAGAAGTGCAGAGAAAAGGCATCTAAATCAGACTGCATAGTAAGCGAAGGCTTTTTAGAAGAGGAAAGGTGTCTCCCTCTCTATAAATATGTAGCATACGCATTACCATTTTCTCCCCTTACTTATCATTGTCCACCTAAAGTAAGGCCCTAGTAAGTATGAAGTAGGCTACATAACTCACCCACCACAGTACGGTTGATTGGATCAGGGGCATACACCTTTGCCAATGTAATTAATCACCTGGCTGAGGTGAAGAATCTCATTCTCTCCCCAGTAATCTGAAAGAGGAGGGTTGCAGGACCTGTCCAGTTCTGGTGCAGGGTGTGTGTGTGTGTGTGTGTGTGTGCGCGCGCGCTCGCACGCAGGATTTTAAGGTGGAGAGGTTATGATGGAGATAATGAGTTGGCTGTCACCTTAATCCATGTGAATGTTAGAGATTAAGCAGGGAAAGACAGTCTTCAGTGAGAGAAGGAAGAGAAGGAAGACAGAAACACTAAGGGAAATGGATGGAGAAAGTGGGACCCTAAGAATCCAGTGGTTTTCTAGTTCCTGTATGATCCAGTTAAACTTCACTTCCTTAAGCTCACTGTATGACGTTCTAAAAAGTTTGACTTCTCATTAGAACTAGTTAGGGACAACTTCTGATTCCTAAAACCCAAAGACACTTGATTATATTAGAGTTTTATGGAGGGGTGGAGCCAACAGACCCTTGAGACAAGGTGGGATTATTTGTGGCATCAGGTGCTGGGGAGGCGCTAACTGGTGATCAGGCTGGGTGTGAACCAAGATTCCAATCTTCTGTATCTTCTAAACCAGCAGTCCCCAACATTTTGGGCACCAGGGGCCGGTTTCATAGAAGACAGTTTTTCCACGGACAGGGTTGGGGGGATGTTTCAGGCAGTAATGTGAGCGATAGGGAGCAATGGGGAGCAGCAGATGAAGCTTTGCTCACTTGCCTGCCACTCACCTCCTGCTGTGTGTCCCGGTTCCTAACAGGCCGCGGACCAGTAGCAGTCCTCGGTCCAGGGGTTGGGGACCCCTGTTCTAAACTATGAATAACAATGATTTAGTGTTCCAGAATCTCCTTTACTCTTGACTTCAAGCAAGCAATCCTCGTGTAATTTCCTTCCTAAACACTTGCCTGTTCATTCATGTCTCCTTTAGTCTTTAGATCAGAGGTCAGAAAACTCTCTGCAGGGAGCCAGAAGTCAAAATTTTAAGTCTTATGGTCCATATGCTATGAGTACTCAACTCTGCTTTGTGGTGTGAAAGCATCCGTGGCAGTACATAAACAAATGAGCATGGCAGTGTCCCCACCAAACTTTATTTATTGACACTGAAATCTGAATCTCATGTTTTCATGTTATATGAAGAAATAAAATTCTTTTGATATTTTTCAGTCTTTAAAAATTATTTGCTCATTGGTTGTACAAAAAAAAAGGTAGGTCATAGTTTGCTCACCCCTATGTCAGAGGCTCAGCAAGTACCCATTTTCAATTCTTCAAAAAGTCTGTTTCCTCTCTGCCCAAGAACCCATCTTTGTTCTTCTGATTAGCTTTTCTATCTCATGACTGCCTTTCCAATCCGGAAATCACAGATTCATAATGAATGTGTTATTCTCCTTGGTCTCTTTTTTGCCTACTCGTGCCATGTTTTTTTAGACCACGTGCAAATTTATTCTAATTCTTTAGGTGCAACTTATTACTGACTCCAGCCTCTGATGCCTGTTCTGTAACAATCTCTTCCAAGCTGAATTCTCCTCTTCTAAGACACTCTTGACCCATTGCTAAATCTTTCTTTTCCAGCATGCCACATGTTCAAATCCTTTCCTTTCTCTTTTTCACCCTGTCTTTGGACTCTATATTTCAATTCAGTTTTATATGCAAAATGCATTTAAAAAAGCAAAATGCCATATAGTCAATGTCAATGATAGTTATCTTAGAGGAGCAGATAATTTAGGTAATTCAAAAATACAGGAACATTATACTTCTTGGGCTTGGTGAGTTCACTAAAACTTTTTGATGAAAATATTTCCATGATAATACTATTAATATTTAAATAACTATATAATAAATAAAATATTATTCCATAATGACAAATACACATATACTATAATTTTAAAAATCATTCATGTGTTTCACACATTTTGGTTAATGGTGTTTTTTCACCTTTACTAATAGTGCTTTGTCGAAAACCTTAGTGACTACATCTTTGTATACATCTATGATTACTTACTTATTTAATTAGAATATGTTCCTAGAACTTGAACTGCTACATCAACATTTTTTCATATTTTAAAGACCGTCCATTCATAATCAAAAATTAGTCTAAAAGTTTTTTACAAACTTTTACTTCCTGGAGTAATCTATTCAATGGTCATTTTTTTCATGGGCAAATCAATGCTGGGCATTAGTAAGTTTTATAATTGCTAAATTAATAGGTGAGAAAGTAGTATGCATTTAAAAATGATTAAGGGCTTTAAACCTTTTCCTAACATACATTTCCAATTATTTTCTCAGTTTGTGGAATCCTTTTCAATTTTATGACTTCTTATGTTACAGAAGTTTTTAAAATTTTCATGGACTCAAGTATTTCATCTGTCAATTTTTTTCATTTGTTTTCATCTTAGATGTCATTTTAGAATGTCTTTTTTCTTTCATATTATGTTTTTGCCTGTTGTTTTCCTGGAATTTGTTGTTTTCATATTTTATATTTAAATGTTTAATTACAGTAAGTGTTTAGCTGGTTGGTTCAAAATATTTTTTATATAATATTCCAGTTTTTATTGATTTGAAATGCTAACTTTTGCTTACAATAAAAACACCATTTTGGTAAGCAAATCAAAACTACAATGAGGTATCACCTTACACCAGTTAGAATGGGCATCATCACAAAATCTACAAACAACAAATGCTAGAGAGGGTGTGGAGAAAAGGCAACCCTCTTGCACTGCTGGTGGGAATGTAAATTGATACAGCCACTATGGAGAACAGTATGGAGGTTCCTTAAAAAACTAAAAATAGAGTTACCATATGACCCAGCAATCTCACTACTGGGCATATACCCAGAGAAAAGCATAATTCAAAAAGACACATGCACCTCAATGTTCATTGCAGCACTATTTACAATAGCCAGGTCGTGGAAGCAACCTAAATGCCCACTGACAGACAAATGGATAAAGAAGATGTGGTACAATATATACAATGGAATATTACTCAACCATAAAAAGGAACGAAATTGGGTCATTTGTAGAGAGGTGGATGGCTCTAGAGACTGTCATACACAGTGAAGTAAGTCAGAAAGGGAAAAACAAATATCGCATATTAACGCATATATGTGGAACCTAGAAAAAAGACACAGATGAACCAGTTTGCAGGGCAGAAATAGAGACACAGATGTAGAGAACAAACGTATGGACACCAAGAGGGGAAAGCAGCAGTGGGTGGGGGTGGTTTGATGAATTGGGAGATAGGGATTGACATGTATACACTGATGTGTATAAAATGGATGACTAATAAGAACCTGCTGTATAAAAAAATAAATTAAATAAAATTCAAAAAAACCCCCACCATTTTGGGAATATTTTGTACTTTCAACTTTTTTCTATTGGTGTTTCTGTGTATTTCCATCATACCCTTTTAAATATTATAAATATATATTTCAACAGGTAAGGGTAACTTTCCATATTATTCTACTTCTTTTGGTTTGATTTTTGGCTTTGCGTATGAGTCTAGAATGAATGCATGGGTCCTAGGTCAAATTATCCTATTGCCTATATAGCCTTATCTGGTGACTGGAAGTGGAGTTGTAGAAACCATAGGCTGAGCTCCCTTTCTATGTTCCACAGCAACCTCACTGCCCTACTGAATCTTTCTGGTATCTCAACACTAGGATTAAGTGTCTCAGGTCAGGTACTGCATCTTACCCATCCCTGATTCCTCTGTGCCTTGCTTAGTGCTGGTACCTTGTCTAAGCCCCTGATGTTATGAAGCTAGGGCACTGCCGAAAACCACACTGCAAGTGAATAAGCAGGGAAACGATTGGTTCCAAGGTCTCCTGACTTCCAGTTCAGTGGTTTTTGTTTTTATTTTGTGTTTAGTTCACTTGTATTTCTTGTTTACCTCTGTAGCTGCCATGTTTCTATTGAGTCTTCAATACCGAAAGGAAAAAAAAAAGGAGAGAAATATTTATTTCCTCACACTAATTATCACTGTAAAAGCTATGATGTCTGATTTTGCTTACCCATCACATGGTTGCTTGTTTTCAAGGAATAAACTAATATAATTTAACTAATCTGGGAATTTAAATCTATTTACTCTAAAATAAGTTTTTAGTGAAATTATACTTTAAGATATAGATATATTTTTCAAAGTCTTATTGTAGTTCAAGATTATCACACCTTTTTAAGGTTAAGTTTCATAAAATTGAACCCCTTGGAGTCAAATCTGAATCTAGTGAGCACCTGATATATAAGTTCAGTAACTATAGCTTAGATGAACTCTCATTATCTAATAATGCTACTGCTTTGAATATTTTTTCTTCACACACACAGATCTGTAAGTACATAATGGATATTATTTGCTGTATTTGTTAAATGTTAGCTCAGTTGTCTATATAGGCATTAATTTTTCAGATTAAAATGTCCTATAGTGTAAGACTCATTCTTTAAGATTTAATTCAGGCATTTTCTCTCTCTCCTACTTCCTCCCATCCCTCTGTCCTTCAAATATTGCTTGATTCCTTCAGCCTAAATTAGTTGATTCTTCTCTGTTCCTATGATAGTTTTTTTTATATTTCCCTCCTGACAGGTATCATTTTGCTTATTTTGTATAATTATCTGGTATGTGACTGTTACCATCTCTACATTATTAATCTAGCATAGATTCTAAATTTAGAAAGTTATCATAAATATTTGTTGATGAATGAATGTATACGCAACACAATTTATAGCCAACATGGGACACAGGCAGATGGGTGGATTATCAATGATTTTCAGATTTGAAGTCTATTAAAAGCAACTGAGATATTTATAGAATTTAATAATCAGTTGAAATATAGATACCCTGTTAGGAATGTTTTCCAATCTTCTTGCACCATGTGTACAGTTCATGGCCACCAAACTAAATGCCAAGACCCAGGTCTGATGGCATCTTTTTCTCTGTGGGGATGACAATACAGAATAGCTACAAGAGGGCATGTCCTAGAATCTCCTGGACTTGAAGTCATCCAAGGTATATGGTCTTATATATACAGAGACATATATCAGAAAGACAAAAATGCATTTAGAAATGTTCATGTTCTTTCTCAATATATAAAATGTTAGTTACCATAGCAACAATGGATACAGAATCACTTATTCTTTCCATTGTAAGAAAAATAAGCAGAAGCTGAAATATTTTACAATAAACTTTTCCACAGATGTCTCAGAATATTTTTGCAATCATCTAAGATATCTGAAAGAATGTTAAAATAGGAATGGAAGATTCTTTCTTAATAAAAAGTCATTGAACTATTCACAAAAACCATCAAGCGACATACACTTCCAAATAATATGAAACCTTACAGCGTAGGATGAATAATATTTTGGTTTTGTTATTTGGATCTGAAAGGGAGTCGGGTTTATTTTAAGGGAACCGTATAGGAAAATTAGGAAGATGAATATTACCTTTTGAAGTGCTGAATGCTTTCCCTTTCTATATAACGTCTAGTCACAAATAAGCATGTTTCACATTTTTAAGTAAATAAATAGTCAATGGCTAAAAATTACATCATTGCAAAAAAATATTAACCATTGAAGAAAAAAAATATTAACCTCAAAACACACAAGAATTACAGCTCCTGAAATAACCATACCACTATTATATTGGTTAGGATGGAGAGTTTAGGTTGGTTCTTAAAATATTGAATTGAAACATGCACGCAATAAATTAGGAGAGTCACCAAGCAATAATGGGTTAAAATATGTCCTAAAATTACAGTCTATGCTTTTCTCTTGAGCTTTAGACAAAAACCTTCTCCTAAATGTCCAACTCCATTCGGATGTTTCACAGCCTTCACAGGTGAAGTTATGATCTCCAACCACCCCCAACTATTTTTCTTCCTGGCCTCCTTGTTCCCATAAATGGCAAAACCACCTATTTAAGGACTTGAGCCTGAAACATCATGACCATTTTATACCCTCTCCTTCAGGACTCTCTTCTCAGTTCTTTAAAAACATTCAACAAACTTCCAACTCATGATGATTCTGCCTCCTGATTATTTCCTGAACCTGCTGCTACATCTTCTTTCTGACCACAACCTTCCTAGATAAACCTCTCATTCCCTCTTATCGGAACGACTGGGTAGTTTCCTCACTGGTTTCCCCCATCCCCTCAGCTCTCTCTTGCTCTGCTTCTGGTCCTGGTTCCTCACCCTCATCCTCTTCAGAGTGGTGGCAGAGCAGAGCTGATTTTAACACCCAACCCCTTCAAGAGTGCCCAGTGACTAAAGATAAAGCTGAAACTCCTGCCCATGAAATCTACCTGGCTGCTGCTCTGCCCTCCACCCACCCTCTCCTCCATTCTCCAAAGTGCTGCTGTCCTCTAGTAATTACAAGCTGCTTGGCATACACTGTACATGGACGTTCTCCACACCTCTGGACCCCTGCTTGCGAAATTCCTCTTTCCTGGAATTTCCTCTCCCACCTGCTTCATCTGATGTATTCCTACTCATCCTTTTCATATGCAGGCAACCTCTCATCTAGGAAGCCTCCTTGGAACCCCAGGCTTCTGCAGTGATTGTTACTAACCTTTACAAATGTGCTCATACCCTAGTGAATCCACCCTTTGTCTTCACGCTATTATGATCACCCTACTTCAGGAACCGGTCTTTCCCACCCTTAACTCCTCAGCGCCTGGCATCAAACTACTCTGAGGCAAGAAGGCCAAGCTCTTAACAGGCTTAAATATTAGGCACTGCAATTTGAGGTTATTATGATGATATTATTACTTCTGGTGTAATTGTCTGCCAACTATTTTTAAATGAAGGGAATATGTTTTTCCAAAACTCTTACTAGACATCTCATTTTGAACAGAACTTAAAACACACACACACACACACACACACACACACACACACACACACACACACACACACACACAAAACAGAGCCTTGGAATGAAAAGGAGTGGGAAATTTGAAAAAGGGAGGACAAAGGCCGTCAGAAGACGTTATCCCCCTGTTTCTTGCAGAACAGATAAGAGCAGTTTCAGGATGTTATTTCTGTGCACACATGCATTCCTGGGTGGAAGAATCCCATGCTGGGTGGGCACACTGAGCCCCAGAAGCACGTGGCGTTAATTAGAAAACAATGTCTTCAGTTTTAACGGAAGAAGCAAAAAACAACCTCTACGTTTCATTATCTCCAGGGATGAACTCACCGTTTGCTAGCCTGTTCTCAGTTCAGGGAAATGCATTCCATCACTCCTTCATTTCATGGGTAACCATTCAGTGTTGGGAGCAGACACGGTCGGATGGGCTGGTTCCATTCTACTCCAGAAGTAGGAAGGCACTACATTGTATCCTAATGGCTCAGGCCAGTAAATATGTCCCACCCAACACCTCACTTGCCATGAGGAAATCACACAGGCACTGGGGGGGGAGTCCCTCTGTTCATCAACAAATATGGATTAAATGATTGTATGGGTTCTTGGGGGTTGAAATGTTCAGTAGCTATTCAGACAATGGCCTCCCAAATGACACACATCTTATTTAATCTTTGGAAACAAAGGGGCAACCAGATTCTGCATGTGAGGAGGAGTTAAGGCTATCTCTTACAGCCCTCCGTACGCCTGCTTGAAAAATATATTGCTGTGTGTGCAGGGCAAGACTGCAGGACTGCATGACTGGCTATGTAAGGTGAAAACCATTCAAGGGCTACTTGAAAAGAGGCATTTAAGAGAGTTGGCGGTCTCTAGGACAGTCTTATAAATACCAAGGATGACATTTCCATTAGCAATGGTCCAAATACTATCATTGCATTTTTAAGTAGCTCAGACTACAGAAAGAGAACTAGGATGTCTCCCTGTCTGCTCCAAGTGCAGCAGTCACTGTCAAAGGCAAATATCCAAGTGGCTACAAGATGTGATCTGATTCTATAGACTCCAAGTGGTGATTATAGAAATGTCATACTCATTATACCAAAAACTTTTTTCTGCCTCAGAATTAATATATACATATATATTCTCCTGTGTATTAGTAAATTGCTGATTTTGGGGGAACCTTAGTACTGTGAGTTATCCTTGCTAGTAATAGTAATGAAAATAATTTATATTTGTAAAGCATTTTATGCTCCTGAAAGCACTTGGTCACTTTCTAATTTGATCTTTACCAAGAGTCTGTGAACCAGAGCAGTGACTACTACCTCTTATTATTCTATACAATGCGAAATGGGAGAAAAGAGTGATTAAGTGGAAAAGTTAAGCATTTGCACTGAATCTTCTGATACTTAATGATGGTCTAGTTTTTAGACTCATGGGCCTCAGAGGCAAAAATTTGGGACAGAAGTTTGGGTA
Source organism: Tursiops truncatus (assembly GCF_011762595.2). Classification (NCBI taxonomy): domain Eukaryota; kingdom Metazoa; phylum Chordata; class Mammalia; order Artiodactyla; family Delphinidae; genus Tursiops; species Tursiops truncatus. The sequence continues at coordinate 154,976,228 of NC_047035.1, read as the reverse complement.
AGAAAAACATATGATTTATTAAAAACGCTCCTATATATTCTGCTCAGAGTTAGCTAAGAATGTCACAGTTTGACATCTAGGATATATGACAAGAGAAACATCATATGTTCCATCAAGAGGGCTGAGTGAACTATTTTGAAACTTACAAACATTTCAGTCCAGGTACTGGTTCTGGATGATAAACACAACCAGCTGCTGAAAGTGAGAATGGATGTAAAACTGCAAAAAAGGAGCTCGGGCCAGTTGGCCAAGGACATACGGCCACTGCTCACCTGCTGCTAAAGGCATGGAGGGTTTGGGAGTTGTGTGAGGTTTCGGTTACCATGAGAATATGCAAAAGCTGTGGTCAGTCATGATCATACAAAAGAGGTGCCTAATCAACTGTACAGACAGCAAACTAGGATCTGGGCTTGATTTTGCAAAGCACTGCTTCTCCCACATTCTTGTACATGTGAAGCACATGCAGATCTTGTTAAAATATTATATGATATTGCTTATATGCAGAATCTAAAGAAATGATACAAATGAACTTATTTACAAAACAGAAACAGACTCACAGACTTAGAGAACAAACTTATGGTTACCAGGGGGAAGGGTGGAGGGGAGGGATAGATTGGGAGTTTCGGATTGACAGGTACACACTCCTATACTTAAAACAGATAACCAACAAGGACCTAGTATATAGAAGAGGGAACTCTGCTCAATATTCTGTAATAACCTAAATGGGAAAAGAACTTGAAAAAGAATAGATACATGTATATGTATAACAGAATCAATTTGCTGTACATCTGAAACCAACCCACCATTCTTTTTTTTTGTTTTTTTTTTTTTGTTTTCTACCGTTTGGTCCATTGCTTATTTTTAAGATCTGTCTGCCACTTCACACTGGTTCTGTGGCAGATTTAAATTTTTTTTAATTTAATTTTATTATTTTATACAGCAGGTACTTATTAGTCATCCATTTTATACAAATAAGTGTATACATGTCAATCCCAATCGCCCAATTCATCACACCACCAAACCCACCCCCCGCCGCTTCCCCCCCTTAGTGTCCATACATTTGTTCTCTACATCTGTGTCTCAGTTTCTGTCCTGCAAATCAGTTCATCTATACCATTTTTCTACGCTCCCCATATATGCGTTAATATACGACATTTGCATTTCTCTAATAATTAGTGATGTTCATCAGCTTTTCATGTGCTTCTTGGCCATCTGTATGTCTTCTTTAGAGAAGTGTCTATTTAGGTCTTCTGCCCATTTTTGGATTGGGTTGTTTGTTTCTTTAATATTGAGCTGCATGAGCTGTTTATATATTTTGGAGATTAATCCTTTGTTGATTTGTTTGCAAATATTTTCTCCCATTTTGAGGGTTGTCTTTTTGTCTTGCTTATGGTTTCCTTTGCTGTGCAAAAGCTTTTAAGTTTCATTAGGTCCCACTTGTTTATTTTTGTTTTTATTTCCATTACTCTAGGAGGTGGATCAAAAAAGATCTTGCTGTGATTATTATCAGAGTGCTCTTCTTATGTTTTCTTCTAAGAGTTTTATAGTGTCCGGTCTTACATTTAGGTCTCGAATCCATTTTGAGTTTATTTTTGTGTATGGTGTTAGGGAGTGTTCTAATTTCATTCTTTTACATGCACCTGTCCAGTTTTCCCAGCACCACTTATTGAAGAGACTGTTCTCCGTTGTATATCTTTCCCTCCTTTGTCATAGATTAGTTGACCATAGGTGTGTGGGTTTATCTCTGGGCTTTCTATCTTGTTCCATTGATCAACGTTTCTGTTTTCGTGCCAGTACCATATTGTCTTGATTACTGTAGCTTTGTAGTATACTGTGAAGTCAGGGAGTCTGATTCCTCCAGCTCCGTTTTTTTCCCTCAAGACTGCTTTGGCTATTCGGGGTCTTTTGTGTCTCCATACAAATTTTAAGATGCTTTGTTCTAGTTCCGTAAAAAATGCCCCTGGTAATTTGATAGGGATTGCATTGAATCTGTAGATTGCTTTGGGTAGTATAGTCATTTTCACAACATTGATTCTTCCAATCCAAGAACATGATATATCTCTCCATCTGTTGGTATCATCTTTAATTTCTTTCATCAGTGTGTTATAGTTTTCTGCATACAGGTCTTTTGTTTCCCTTGGTAGGTTTATTCCTAGGTATTTTATTCTTTTTGAAGCAGTGGAAAATGGGAGAGTTTCCTTAATTTCTCTTTCAGATTTTTCATCACTAGTGTATAGGAATGCAAGAGATTTCTGTGCATTAATTTTGTATCCTGCAACTTAACCAAATTCATTGATTAGCTCTAGTAGTTTTCTGGTGGCATCTTTAGGATTCTCTATGTATAGTATCATGTCATCTGCAAACAGTGACAGTTTTACTTCTTCTTTTCCAATTTGTATTCCTTTTATTTCTTTTTCTTCTCTGACTGCCGTGGCTAGGATTTCCAAAACTATGTTGAATAATAGTGGTGAGAGTGGACATCCTTGTCTCGTTCCTGATCTTAGAGGAAATGCTTTCAGTTTATCACCATTGAGAATGATGTTTGCTGTGGGTTTGTAGTATATGGCCTTTATTATGTTGAGGTAGGTTCCCTCTATGCCCACTTTCTGGAGAGTGTTTATCATAAATGGGTGTTGAATTTTGTCAAAAGCTTTTCTGCATCTATTGAGATGATCATATGGTTTTATTCTTCAATTTGTTAAAACGGAGTATCAAATTGATTGATTTGTATATATTGAAGAATCCTTTCATCCCTGGGATAAATCCCACTTGATCATGGTGTATGATCCCTTTAATGTGTTGTTGGTTCTGTTTGCTAGTATTTTGTTGAGGATTTCTGCATCTATACTCATCAGTGATACTGGTCTGTAATTTTCTTTTTTTGTAATATCTTTGTCTGGTTTTGCTATCAGGGTGATGGTGGCGTCGTAGAATGAGTTTGGGAGTGTTCCTTCCTCTGCAAATTTCTGGAAGAGTTTGAGAAGGATGGGTGTTAGCTCTTCTGTAAATGTTTGATAAAATTCACCTATGAAGTCATCTGGTCCTGGACTTTTGTTTGTTTGAAGATTTTTAATCACAGTTTCAATTTCATTACTTGTGATTGGTCTGTTCATACTATCTATTTCTTCCTGGTTCAGTCTTGGGAGGGTACACCTTTCTAAGAATTTGTCCATTTCTTTCAGGTTGTCCATTTTATTTGCATAGAGTTGCTTGTCGTAGTCTCTTAGGATGCTTTGTATTTCTGCCGTGTCTGTTGTAACTTCTCCTTTTTCATTTCTAATTTTATAGATTTGAGTCCTCTCCCTCTTTTTCTTGATGAGTCTGGCTTATCAATTTTGTTTATCTTCTCAAAGAACCATCTTTTAGTTTTATTGATCTTTGCTATTGTTTTCTTTGTTTCTATTTCATTTATTTCTGCTCTGATCTTTATGATTTCTTTTCTTCTGCTAACATTGGGTTTTGTTTGTTCTTCTTTCTCTAGTTCCTTTAGGTGTAAGGTTAGATTGCTTATTTGAGATTTTTCTTGTTTCTTGAGGTAGGCTTGTATAGCTATAAACGTCCCTCTTAGAACTGCTTTTGCTGCATCCCATAGGGTTTGGATCATCATGGTTTCATTGTCATTTGTCTCTAGGTATTTTTTGATTTCCTCTTTGATTTCTTCAGTGATCTCTTGGTTATTTAGTAACGTATTGTTTAGCCTCCATGTGTTTGTGTTTCTTACGTTTTTTCCCCCGTAACTGATTTCTAATCTCATAGCGTTGTGGTCAGAAAAGATGCTTGATATGATTTCAATTTTCTTAAATTTACTGAGGCTTGATTTGTGACCTGAGATGTGACCTATCCTAGAGAATATTCCATGCGCACTTGAGAAGGAAGTGTAATCTGCTGTTTTCGATGGAATGTCCTATAAATATCAATTAAATCTATCTGGTCTATTGTGTCATTTAAAGCTTCTGTTTATTAACTTTCTGTCTGCATGATCTGTCCATTGGTGTAAGTGAAGTGTTAAAGTCCCCCAGTATTATTGTGTCACTGTCAATTTCCTCTTTTATAGCTGTTAGCAGTTGCCTTATGTATTGAGGTGCTCCTATGTTGGGTGCATATATATTTATAATTGTTATATCTTCTTCTTGGATTGATCCCTTGATCATTATGTACTGTCCTTCCTTGTCTCTTGTAACATGCTTTATTTTAAAGTCTATTTTATCTGATATGAGTATTGCTACTCCAGCTTTCTTTTGATTTCCATTTGCATGGAATGTCTTCTTCCATCCCCTCACTTTCAGTCCCTATGTGTCCCTAGGTCTGAAGTGGGTCTCTTGTAGACAGCATATATATGGGTCTTGTTTTTGTATCCATTCAGCAAGCCTGCGTCTTTTGGTTGGAGCATTTAATCCATTCACGTTTAAGGTAATTATCGATATGTATTTTCATATTACCATTTTCTTAATCGTTTTGGGTTTGTATTTGTAGGTCCTTTTCTTCTCTTGTGTTTCCCACTTAGAGAAGTTCCTTTAGCATTTGTTGTAGAGCTGGTTTGGTGGTGCTGGATTCTCTTAGCTTTTGCTTGTCTCTAATGCTTTTGATTTCTCCATGGAATCTGAATGAGATCCTTGCTGGGTAGAGTAATCTTGGTTGTAGGTTTTTCCCTTTCATCACTTTAAGTATATCATGCCACTCCCTTCTGGCTTGTAGAGTTTCTGCTGAGAAATCAGCTCTTAACCTTATGGGAGTTCCCTTGTATGTTATTTTTCGTTTTTCCCTTGCTGCTTTCAATAATTTTTCTTTGTCTTAATTTTTTGCCAATTTGATTACTATGTGTCTCGGCGTGTTTCTCCTTGGATTTATCCTGTATGGGAGTCGCTGCGCTTCCTGGACTTTGGTGGCTATTTCCTTTCCCATGTTAGGGAAGTTTTCGACTATAATCTCTTCAAATATTTTCTCGGGTCCTTTCTCTCTCTCTTTTCCTTCTGGGACCCCTATAATGTGAGTGTTGTGTTTAATGTTGTCCCAGAGGTCTCTTAGGCTGTCTTCATTTCTTTTCATTCTTTTTTCTTTATTCTGTTCCATGGCAGTGATTTCCACCATTCTGTCTTCCAGGTCAGTTATCCATTCTTCTGCTCAGTTATTCTGCTATTGATTACTTCTAGTGTATTTTTCATTTCAATTACTGTATTGTTTGTCTCTGTTTGTTTGTTCTTTAATTCTTCTAGATCTTTTTTAAACATTTCTTGCATCTTCTCAACCTTTGCCTCCATTCTTTTTCCAAGGTCCTGGATCATCTCCACTATCATTATTCTGAATTCTTTTTCTGGAAGGTTGCCTATCTCCACTTCATTTAGTTGTTTTTCTGGGGTTTTATCTTGTTCCTTCATCTGGTACATAGCCCTCTGCCTTTTAATCTTGTCTTTCTATGAATGTGGTTTTTGTTCCACAGGCTGAAGGATTGTAGTTCTTCTTGCTTCTGCTGTCTGGTGGATGAGGCTATCTGAGAGGCTTGTGCAAGTTTCCTGATCTAACCCAATATTGTTCATCAATATAAAATATAGTTAATCCAATATAAAATAAAAATTTTCAAAATGCAGTAGATCTTGCGGGGAGGCTAAGCTTCTTCATTTTTAACAAGCTCCCAGGTAGTGCGAATGCTGCTGGTCCACATAGCATTGTGAAGTAGCAAAATGATAAAGAACCACACCAGAAAACCAGTTTTGTTCCCCCAGCTCATCCATCTCTACTTCTCAGTTTTATAAATCAGCTTACATTTACTGTTTGAGCAGACATGGCCAGATATGGTTATAATATACTCCAGAGAGATGCACACCCAGAGGTGGGGTGTAGGACAGGTATGAAGTAATATCCACTATTTCACCCCACCAATTACTTATCTTCTCTGCAAAAAAAAAACATATTTTAATATCTACTGCTCAGATGCCATTATAATCCATTGCAGAATGAGGAATTGTAATTTGTAGGTACAGAGGTTAGGTATCTATCAATCAAAACATCTTCCTGAAATCCAAAGGAAGGAGTCAAGATCTACGGAAATATCAAGTCAAGATATAGAGAGATAAAGCCTCATTCAACACACAGTTGGCCAGAATATTTCATTTTTGTTCTTTGATTTGGGGAGACAGGTAGAGACATAGCCTGTGTTGGTAGTGGAATAGTCCCAAGCCTTTGCATGCAAGTGCCCCTGTCTGGACTGGACTGGACTCTTCTCAACCCCACCTGGTAGTCCACTCTTGTTTGGAGATCTGAGATTTTTCTCCCCCAATTATTGTATACAGTCAATCTTCATCATTGTATATTCTGTATTGCGAATTGACCTACCCACTAAAATTCACTCAACTCAAATCAGTAACTCAGAGAGCTTTCACAGTCACCTGGCAACATGCGCAGAACAGTGAAAAAACTTGGGTCACCTGATGTGCACGTTCCCAGCTGAGCTTGAACAAGGCAACATGCTGCCTTCTTGTTTCCACTCTCATGATGTAAATAAGTGTGCTTTTTGTGGTCTATTTAATGCCACATTTTTCTTGCAATTTTGTGCTTTTAGGGGTGATTTTGCTGTTTAAAATGGCCCCCAAGTAGTACTGAAATGCTGACTAGTTCCTAAGCATAAGAAGACTGTGCTGTGGTGCCTTACAGAGAAAATAGGTGTGTGAGATAAGCTTGTTCGGGCATGAGCCAATGTTGTTGGCTGTGAGTTCAATGTTAACGACTCAACAATATATATAAAGTGAGGTGTCTTTAAACAGAAACCCACATAAACCAAGGTTATGCACTGATGGATGAAAATGTTGTGAGCAGGGGCTCGCAGGAACTCAACCCTGTATTTCTCCTGGGAGCAGTGGCTAGGCATTTGCTAATTCAGTGCTCATGGTGACTTTATAGGACAGAACTACTGCAGATAATGAGACAGGACTGTAGTTGTATGTATTACAAACAAGTAACTTGTGGTTAAGCATATGGGCTCTAGAGCAGGACAGTATGAGTTCAAATCCCAGATCTACCACGTATCAGCAGGGAGAGTTTGGGCTTCAGTTTCCTCTCTTGCAAAAGGACCTCATTCATAAGATTGTGGTGACGTTTAAAAAAGTCAGTGCACCCACCCATACTCACACGAAAAACACTTAGAATAATATCTGGCAGACAGCAAGTACTCAGCAATATTAGCTGTCACGATTGTTTATTATTTTGTAGGGCACAAAACACCTGAAAGCTCCGGAAAGTGTATAATATCACACAATGGGGGGGCCAAGCTGAGACAGGAACATCGTTCTTCTGAGTCTAACATCTGACTCACAGGGGAAGCTATCCAAGTGTAGTGAGAAGTGTTTGGAGCCAGCATGGATGTCTGGTCATTGCCCTAAATATAGAGTTGTGGGCTGTGTACTGAAAGGCACAATGGGATGGGGTCAATCAGCAAGAGATAGGAAAAGGGGTGCCTTTGAGTGACTGCAGCCATTTCAGGTGTCAGATCTCAGACCCCGAGGTTTTGCAGCTTTTTATAGAATGCCTGTGGAAACATAATGGCAGACAAGGGTGACTGCAGTTCAGCGTTTCAGACATATCATCTTCTCTCTATCGTGCTGCAGGGGTTATGCTACAAATTGAAAGATCCAGCTACATGAAAAGGAACTGACACATTGAGCCAGGAAGTCTTTTCTTGTGCAGAAAGCTCTGATCTTCAAGTTAGCCAATCTGGAAGGGGCATATTTGACAAGAATAATTTCAAAAAATTTTGCACTTGCAGAGATGGCAAGTATAACAAGGGAATTAGGACCACAACTGGGCTTGATGGAATAAAAAAAAATCCAAATGTGAAACTGGGATAAGGATGTTAAAAACTGAACACAGAACACCCCTACTGCTGCACAGCCATATCGGGTAGGATAACTTCATGCTTGGAATGAGGAGTCGGCTCCTTAGGGTTTGGGGTACTCAGAAGGCATCCTTCTTCATCTCCACTCCCCACACCAAGGTAAAACATGCTCTCTTCACCACTTGCCATCCTACCCCAGTGAATAGAGATGCTTTTTTTCTTTTGGAAGCAGCCTCTTAAAAACATTCATCTCACACTGTGAGGGGGATGGAGCTGGAGGGTAGAGGGCTTGCCTTCTTTTATTCTAAGATTTGTGGCTTTGAGGAAACAGATTTCCCTAAGAATGAGAGAAGAAAGAGATGATTTTTAAGAAAGGAGATAGTATGATGGAGGGACATTATTTATATCATGTTTTTTTAGATTCTGCATATAAGCAATATCATATAATATTTGTCTTTCTCTGTCTGACTTACTTCACTTAGTATGATGGCCTCTAGGTCCATCCATATTGCTGCAAATGGCATTATTTCATTATTTTTAATGGCTGAGTAATATTCTGATGGAGGGAGATGATGAGTTAGTGTTTTTGGCATACAATGGGGAGTTAAGATAAAAAGAATAATTAATAAAATTTTAGAAAATCAACATGCTGAAGGAGAAGGAGAGGATACTATTTGTTGTTATTATTATTGTCAGGTGGGCATTGCACTGGATGCCACAAGTCCCTCACTCAGTTAACACCCCTAACGGTTTTGGGAGGCAGTGATGATTTTCCTCATTTTACCAGAAGGGAAATAGGTTCAGTGAAGTTTTCACATCTACTCGAGGTCACGTAGGCAGTAAATGGCAGAGATGAGATTCAAATACCTATCTGTAGGATTATACACACTACCAAATGTAAAATAGATAGCTAGTGGGAAGCAGCCACATAGTACAGGGAGATCAGCTTGGTGCTTTGTGACCACCTAGAGGGGTGGGATAGGGAGGGTGGGAGGGAGATGCAAGAGGGAGGAGATATGGGGATATATGCATATGTTTAGCTTATTCACTTTGTTATACAGCAGAAACTAACACACCATTGTAAAGCAATTATACTACAAAAAAGATGTTAAAAAAAATAAAAAATAAAGCTTGAGCTCCTTGCAACCAAAAAATTACCCACAAGAACAGTAATAAAAGAGAGTATTTCTGGAGCACTTTCTACAGACTGTACATGCATGAACTAATTTAATCTTCACAGCAACCTTATGATTTATGTACAATTGTACCCATTTCAGAGATGCTGAAACCAAGGCTGAGAGAAGTTAAACAACTGGCCTAAGATCTCGTAGCTAATCATTTTCGGAGCTCTGAAAGGAGGTACATCTGTGGGAAGCTTGCTAGGACTAAGGAGAGACTCTTACTAGCATTTGCACTGGTATTTAAGCAAAGCCTCAGCAGTTGTGGGTGGAGCGGGAGCACTGAAGAAGGCGGTGACCCGTGACACAGAGAATGGGCACTAGACCAGGGTCTGGCGCTAGGACTCCTGTGCCTGCCATGACATCACAGAGACAGTGAGGAAGGAGCAGGCCCAGAGCAGAAGGACTGAGGGGACAGCCTTAAATAAAGGAAGGAAGCAAGATACAGAGCAGAAGGATGATGGGGATGAGGAGAGACAAGGAGGAGGCAGAAGTTATCTGAGCCCATTGCCTGGCTTGGCTCAGCACTACGGGGCAGGACACTAACCGTCAGCCAGAGAAAACCCAGAAGTTAAGAGGCAGGGAGGTCGTGCCAGGGATGCTGTTTCACTGTGAAGCCACAGTGGATCTGAGGTCTAGAATGAGACAGTTCTGGCTGGCCTGGAGGCTGTCGGACATTCAGTAGGAGCCCTGGCCTCCAGGGCTGGGCAGAGGGACTTTGAAGTCCGGGACAGCAAGCAGGGCCTGGAAGGGCCCCTCTGCTGAACTGAATCTGTGCCCAGCCAAGGAGGAGCGTGAGATGGACCAGGGCCTCCCTCGATGGTTTGAACTTCCCCCTGTGAGTGGGCACCCAGCCTGGCCGAGAGCTGGACCACAGGGTCTGGTTTCTTTCACCTGCCAGGAACGGGGAGGAGGAGGTGAAGGAAAGCTCTGCTCCCACGTATCAATACAAACACCAGCAGAAGAGACAGCTTTGCTCTTTCCCCTGGAAAAGTGACAGCCAAAATTTAATCTTTGCCACTCCCCTCAAAGCAAGAGGTGCTCACTTCTTTATTTTACCTAGAATGGCTCTCCAGCTCTCTAAATCCCGAGAAACGTTTAGAACCTCACTTTTCTCTGTCTCTCGGCTCCTGGGAAGAGGTGCACCTTCTTCTGACAGAGCCCTGCGACTCCAAGTATGATTTCTTTTAGGAGAAAACTGCCCACCATTTAGAGTAAATAAAGTTGAGAGCAGGGCTGACTGATTTCATTTCCACTTCCTAGTATAGCAACTGAAGAGGGAGCTTCTTTCATCTCCAGTTGCTCTTCTCAGAAAGTTTTTATTTAGCTTAATAGAAGAAAGCACAGTTTCTAGACCAAAAAAGGAAGAAAATAAGACAAGGCAAGTAAGTAAAAGACGTTTCAGCTCAGACATTTAAAAAAAAAAGAAAACTCTTTTTCCTCTTTCTCTCTTTGTTTGACTTGTATTTTTCACCAATAATCCACTGTAGTACAGAACATCAATAAAATTCTATACTACATACTATGTAAATTATCAATAAAATAGTTGAAGGCGTGGGGTAAAAATACAAAAAAGAAGAGGGATGGGACAAAACGAACTGAAATATGCATCCAAAGCCATTGTGGTAAACAATATATCTTATAAGAAATGTCCACAGAGGAGCTGGTATATAAATAGAATCTCAGTGTGAAATAAGGACTGTGCCTTATTTCCTGTAGAAGCTGCTGTCTCTGTGCCAGCTAGCAAAGATGCTAACAAAAGAACACGCTAAGTGACGTCCCATAGATGTCTGTCCTTCCCGTGGCATATCCTGTGTGTTATGTAAGGAGCAATGGCAGGTGTGCTCACTTTGCCCACCTACATGCTTGATTTTTTTTTTAAAGATTAAAGGACACCGTCCTACATGGAGCTGTCAGACATCACTCAGCGTGGGTTGATATGAACCACAGTGAGCAACACCCAAGTGGGTTAAATCTGAAGGGAAAATGAAGATACCGTACTCCCGGGAAGTTTAAATAATGGCATATAAATTATTTATTTCCCAGGCTGTAATTTGAATAACCAACAGGACAAGAAAAAATAATAAATGTTTGCGTATTGTACTTTGTGCGGTATAGGTGTCTCCACCTAATGAGTCTCCTGGATACCAGTTTGTGTCTGAACATCACCAGGGGTGATTATAGCTTGCACAAGTACACCAGAAAAAGGCATGCCTTCCTATGTCTTAGGCTGTAATTAAAGCCACAAGCCATCAGACAGTGAAGAGGCCAGCTGCAGTCCTTGAAACCTTTAGCACCCTGGCATTAAAAATAGATTACAGCACAAAATATGTACCAAAAATAATCCCAATAAAAAAAATTGGCACATTTGATTACTATAATTGATTTTTCCTTCTAGATATGAATAAATGACCCAGGCTAAATGCCAGTTCCTTGTAAAGAATTTCATTTAAGCTTCACTGAATTGAAAAGGCTCAACCAGACTCAACATTTCCAACTTCCTAGCAAGTAGCAGAAAATCTACCTGACAGTTGCTATGGAAACACGACCAGGAAGAGTGAACCACCAGCCTATAAATCCACAGAGAAACCTTTCTTAATTGGAAGGCCTTTAACCCACACATTTTTCTCATAGCTGCAGAGCTTATTTCTAAAGAGATTATTAAATTCCTCAATTGACTTATGAAGGATGCTTCCCACTATATTACTGTGCTTTGGATTGCTCGTTCTTTATATCTGTTTCCAAAATTACAAAGCAGACCAGGGATAATAAAAGTTACACAGATGTTTCAATGAAAAATCCATATGATGTTCCAAAAATAACTTCAGCAACGCTGAAGAAAAAGGATTCCAATACAAGATCCAAGATGGTGTAGACAGGTTTGTTTCAAAGCCACACTGAAGTCACCAAACTTCACCACCCGCCTTCTCTGAATTCAACAGATTAATGTGAATGGGAAATCCTGACAGCATTTCCCAATGTTAAAGAGTGGTGACCAAAGCAGAAAAAAAAAGAATAAATGAAGTGGTGGAATATGTTAATTTTATGCTCACTCTTGATTTTTAAAAACTCTCTTTACAACCAAAAGTAAATACCACCTAGTATGTGACTGACTAAACAAGAGGCAAATAAACACAATTCAGTGTGTCTGGGAATCTCAGTTGGACTGGGGTAATTTGGGGTGACTTGTTCATTACTTGGTTTAATTGTGTAATATGGTGGAGAATGTAGCATATATAAACCCACCCACATCCTGAGGCAACCTTCTCTCCTTCCTTCCTGCTGTGTGGAAGAAACATCCCTCCTCCCAGCCCAAGATAATCCTGCATGGATTCAGCACCCACCCTCCTCAGAGTCCCTAGGTGCCTTTTTATAGGCATCATGTCTACAAACCTACAAAATCCCCAAGCCCAAGTTCCACTTTGGAGTGCTTTCTCTCTCTCCTCTCCTTTCAGCCTGGTGTTTGAATGAATTCTAGTCTCCTCATTGCCCTACTTCCTTACTTCCTGTTCTCTCTTCAGTTCCCTGCAAGATGGCGCCCCCTCCCTGTCCCCACACTCAGTACTTATAGCCCCTGACTTCTCCTCTGGAAGGGAGGACCACTCCTGCCTTCCTTAGGTGAACTTTCTCCATGTTTCCATGATATGGTGCTCTCCTGGCTTTTCGTCCATCTTTTCAGTTGTTTATTCTCTGCCCACTTTGTGATATTCCTCAGGATATTTCATGAACGCTCTTTCTTCCTCCACCTTCCACCTCTCTTGGGCAACCTCAAACCCTCCCATGGCTTCAATGACCATCAACACATTAATGACTCAGAAATATTTATTTTAACCTTCTTGTAAAAAAGAAGATTTTTAAAAAAAATCTACCTCCTCACACTGTTGAGAACACTTGAGACAACATTTAAAACTTGTCTGACACGTTATCAGCACTCCGTGGAAACGTTAGCTACCATTACCATGTATCTGAGACGCCTTAAAGATCACGTGTACAAAGCTGAGCTCACTGTCTTCTCCTCATAGTGTTTCTTCCCCTTGCCTCCTCCTCAGTAAATCCCTTACTCATCCTTTAAGTCCATTTTCACCAGCTCCACCCAAAGCCCCCCTTATCCTTCTTGAATTAGATGCCCCTATTATAGGCTATCAGAGCATGCTGTATTATTAATGGTTGTATCCTGATGCATTGTAATTGCATGAGAGGGCAAAACTCATAGTTTTATTCACTGTTTTATCCCCAGCAAATATTTATTTGAGCTATGAATGAATGAAACTGGATCACTACATAAAACAAACCATTAACTATCAGTACTGATTCCTTCATGGTTATTTCATAAGGTCACTGACAATTTCCTTAGTTTCACCCACTCTAACCTCCTTTGATGAAAATCTAGTTACTGCCAATTAACCATATAGAGGTGTCCAGTGTTACTTTGGTTTCGAAATCACACATGATGATGTGAAATTTTCAAGAAATATATGGGAAATGGGGTCACAAAGAATGGGGAGGAAAACCTGCTGAAAGGCTAAGGACATGATGCAGGCAGAATACATTCATTTACACAGACACAGACAGTATTTCCCCAGCATTCAGACTGCAATTCCTCTTCCCTCTGAAAAACTTACCTGGTGTCTATTATGACCATTAATTGCCTAGAGAAAAGTCATCTTTGAAATCATTTGTTTAACGATGTGGACAAAACCCTTCTGTGGTTAGTGTGCTCAAGAGACACTCATAGACCACAAACTTTGAGGACCCTCACACTACTGACACTGGGGAGCTCTCAGAGATTCAGGGTTTTAGTCAACCTGTTCAGGTGGCATTTAGGGAAAAGAAATGGGGCAGCAGGGGAGTCTGTGTGCAGAAACAAACACACCTGAAGTTAGTACATACACACAATTATCTCACAAACAATGAGCAGGGCCAAAGCACCATAGCTGGAAGCTGTCCTGATGTACCCAGGTGACCACACATGTACACAGTCACTCACGCACTCAGGAGGCTGTCACTTTGTGGCTTACTTTCTCAACCAATGACTCTGTGTTCTGTTTCACATACTTCCAACTTACAAAATTTTGAAAGGGTCAGGGTGGGACAGTTGGACCAAACACAGTGTGTATTACTCTGATCTCCTTACCCAAGAGAAACGATTGAGATTTCTGTGATCATCCACTTGGGGAGGATGAATGCAACAGTGGAGCTTTGATGAGCAAGAGGTTTGATTCTGAATCCACCTCTATCTCTTGCTGGTCCTATGACTTTGGGAAAACTTACTGAATCTCAGCTGCCTCACTTATGAAGAAGAGAAAATAGTACCATCCGTAGAGGATTGCTGCCAATTATATAAGGTAATGTGGATAAGGTCAATAAATGTTCAGTAAAATGTAGCTAAAGAAAAGGTGACCCATGTGGCTACATGAGGTCATCTCAAGTGAACATTACTGCTACCCCTTCCGGTGCTTTGATCAAAGGGATGGGTGGATGAATTAGCTCATGTATTGTTTTACCACCTGGAATATCATTTAGGATTTGAACACTAATAGCAGTAGCTATCTCTTTAGCTCTGACCCTTTTTGGAACACACGACTTCAAAAATATCTTTTGCAACAGTAGGTTTTCAACCTTCTCTTTAAAATTTAGAAATAGAAATTTGAACTTGTTTATTGAAAAACATAAAATGCTGAAATAACTTTAGTGATATATCTGTACTGTGCAGGATAATTACATATTGGCCACAAAAGCAATTCTTTTATATAGACAGTGGAGTCAAAAATATTTTGGGGGGTTATGGGGTGGTCTGCTTTTCTTTAAAAAGAAAAAAAAAAGTACCGAGAGGACATGTCTAAACAAAAGTGAATTTGGAAGTTTGGCCCACTGATTTGACCCACTCATCTGTACTCTACCCACTAAGATTTCACCATGTGATATTGTGGCACGTGTTTTCACATCGTTAACTAATTTAACCCTAATGATAACTTTGAAATATATTAGGCTTTTGGATATGATTTCCATTTTTATAGATGAAAAGACTAAAACTCGGAAATAATTTCCATAATTACACCAAGAATGAGGCAGAATCAAGATTCACACCCAGCTGTCTGATAACAAAGACTATTGTTTTTCTCTGACATAACCTTGTCTCATGATATAATGACATGTCACCTTCTTGGTGTCAGAGTAGTTGTATCATCCCAGGGTTCTCTATTCTTTATTCTTTCCCTTCCTCCCTATTTTTTCCATATGCATATTTCTTCTGCCTGATGTACCTTCCTTTCTACACAATATTTTGTAATTTATTTAGGATAGTCATTTATCTGGAAAGATTTTTGAGAAGCACTATTGCTATTTTCTTTCTTTAATTAATAAAAGGAGGAAAAAATCCTCCTGTAGTGCAGGAGTGTCATCACTCCAGGACTCCCTGACATGGTCCTCTTACCTCTTCCTGCCCAAACTTAAGCATAAATCCTAAATATAAGGATGGAAACTTACATGCTTTGTTTCCACTATTTTTCAATTTTATTTTCAGGTCTACTTTGTTTAAAGATAAAAATAAATAAATAAATAAAATAATGGGCTGGAAGGCCTCAATTTTAGGAATGTGAATTTGATCACAAACCCAAATTCTGGTTTATAAGCTTTACTATCCAACATTTCACAAGTAGACTTTTCTCCTAGCAGTAAATATGATTAACGTATATGAAAGGCTGTTAAAACTATTTTCTAATAGTTAACTAGATGGCTAATTCAAGGGAACAAGTGAAGAGGATTAACAAAATACCATAATACACGGGTTGGAAAATACTTTTGATCAAAAGAGGAGTCACGTGGCATAATTATTTGCTTTACTCAATCAAACAATCATTCATGATATACCCAAACAGAAAAATAATTCTCCCTTTTATTAAACCTCTCACTGTCATAATTTTCTTTGTGGCTTATGCTTTCCTGAAAAACCACCAATTTATATCTCTCTAACTTATTTCTCAAAGAGGACTTAATGAAAATGAGAGCAGATATACAGGCAGTATCATCTTTATCTGCTGTTAAAAATTATTGTGGGAAAAAAATAATCGGGGAAGGCAACTTTTATCTTGATCTCTCCCCTCCCCCTTCCCATGAAGGAGGTAAGGTCAAAACCAAGAAATAAGAAATACGGCTATGCAGTGTTACTTCTAGAACTTAACGAATCAGACTCTTAGAGTACACATGCCTCTCTCAGTTTCTTTAGACAACCTAGGGATCTGTACTAATTCTTAGGGCTCTCTTCTCCCCAGTAGTGTTCATATTAAATTCAGTCTTCTTCATTTGAGGGATGAGCTAAGGAACTTATGTTTTTTGAGAATCACAGCATTCCAAGGAAAAGGGCCATTTTTAGGGAGGAGGAACATGAAGCTTACAGATGAAGCAACTCACCTGCCGTCACAGATGTCATCCAAGTTTGAACAGTGATTCAGAGCCAGATCTTTCCACTGTACCATTCAACTTCTGTTACTTACAAATAGAATTCTTTTTTTAGATAAAAATAAATTCATGTTTTAAAATATATCTTTGGGTTCTGACTTTCAGTAATCGCAGTGGCTTGTATTGGATTAGTTCTCCTGCTGATAACAATCATCTTTAAAAAGATGTCTGAAGGTACTGGAGAGTGACCAAATCAGGTGGAAACTCGAGGGGGCTCAACTCATTACAGAAGGAAACCACAGTGGGTGAGACCAAGGTAATACAGCTTTTCCTCTGAAGGAAACCCCTAGTTCTCCCAGCCATGGATGGATAAGATCAGGTAAAAAGAAACAGTGTAATTAGTCGGATGCACAAGAAGATTTATTTAGTTCTACATATTGTATTTCTACTTTGCTTTTGCCTAAGTAATAGCAGAATTCAGGCAAATGACACGTCCTTTTATGAAGCTCCCATGGGAAAGTGCTTCTCTCCTGCACTGCGGTGTGGTGGTGAAGAATGCAAACTCAGGAGCCAAACTGTCGCCAGCTGTGGGACTCTGGGCAGGTTACTTAGCCTCTCTGTGCCCCAGTACCAACCTCGCAGTGGTATGTCAGTATTAAATGATTTCATAGTGAAAATTTCTTAGAATAGTGCCTAGCACATAATAAGCACTGTCATGATTTTTATTCCTCTGTGATACATCTGGAATGCCATCTGGTAGAAGATTCTACAGAATGTACTAGTCATCACTCAGTGTGTCACTGGAAGTCATATATTTAGGCAAGCCTTGGTCTCACAACATAGACCTTCACTTCTTAATGAGATCATGCTTGGTAAATATAAATGTTATAATTACTTGTCTTCATGTCTGTTTTTACTACTAACTTAGGAGCTTCTTGAATTCAGGGACGAGTTCCTACCTTAACTAGAATAGAACTGAAATATGCTCAGGAAGACCTTGGATAAACACTTTTTGAAGTTAGAGGCAGGCACTATTCATTTAATTTAAGGATAAAGTAACAATACAAGTTGTATAAGAACGTAGGCTTTCATTTTATTAAATATAAAAGCCTGGAATCTATGTATCAAGACTATTATAAAGAGATGCCAACACTGAATCAGAAATTTAAAAACTATTCCTTTTCATTCCTAAGATTCTATCGTTTTACCTTCTATTCCTTGAGCATATGCTGACTGAGCATCTACAATTAACCAAGCATTGTACTCGGCAGTGGGGAAACGGCTAATAATCACAAGGAACTTTCTAGACTGAAGATAAACAAAAGATGAACAATTAAAGTAAACAGTTCAAACTTTAATAGAGGTAATTATAGTCTGTCCTACAGGAGCAGTTCAGGTGGGAGATCACCTGAAGGAGTAAGGGCCAAAACAAGCATGAGGAGCAGGCTGGTGAAATGGCCAGACTGGAGAAGGGCTTACAGGCAGGAAGGTTAGAAAATTAGGTAATGGAAGCTAATATTAGGTAATGGAAGCTATGGCTATAACCTTCTTTCTCAGAAGAAAAACTAAGATTAATGGAAAATGGAATGTCTTGTTCTAAGGTTATTATTAATGATAGAATCAGGAATAATATTCAAACTTTTAAAGTTTCATCTCTATTCTAAATAGTTGTGTATTTCCATAAGCACATGATAATTCTAGAGCTGATTTTGTGCCCTTTCTATGATTTAACTCTTCTGTATTCATTAGTCATCATAATAACAGTAACATAAATTACAATTAATGTTCTTAATAAAAAACAACAATCTGAGGAATCCCTTCAATAGGAACTTTTTAAAGTTCTCTATTTAACCCCCATTCACTTCATAGCATTTGCTCGTTTTTCCAAAGGGAAGTAGTTGGAATGCCTAGACACTTGAATATTATAGCCTTTTCTTTTATTTCTTCTTCTGGACTAGCTCAGTGATATGAATCTTAGGGTTCCTAAGAACTCCACTCTAGGTCTGCATACAAATATGCCACACACTATTTTATAAGTGATTTTGAAATTCAAGGTTTAACTTGACTACACAATTTTTACCTTATGAGCTGGCCTTAGAATGAAACCTTCACATTTCTCTACTGCTTTATTGTTTTAAATATTAGTTCTTCTTATTATAATTACAAACTTATTTGATGCTCTTTAGCTATCTGTTTCTATTATAACATTGATTAGTTTCATTTAATACTAAAATGGGTAGAAACAGTCACAGGGTTATAGTGCTTATCCTCAGTGCCTCCCGCTGCCCCCTCCTTCCTGTGCTTAACCACGCTTTCCTGAAAATACCTCTGAAAGAACCCCTTATAAAGACCACTTTCTCGATTCTGGCACACTAAGAAAGCCGCTATTGGTAGGGATGACAGTTAAATTCATCTTTCTCAGCTATAACAATCACTCCAAAAAAGAAAACACACCACCACAAAATTGGTAATAGGACAAACTCAGAGAGAAGCAGACGTTGCAAAACAAAAAGGATGATTTCTGTACTCCTCTACATGTCCACATGTGGAGAGAGACCTTCCCCTCAGATGTTCATGGGCCTATTTCATCCCAACACCGTTTCCTCCCCTCAAGAGATGTGAGTTTCACTACCTTACTTGTTTCTTGGAATCGACTCTGTACGATCAGGACCATCTGGGATTTTCAACGGCAGTTTGGCAGAGACTATGAACTTGCTCATTCATTCAGTACACACTGTGATGGCCTCCTAGTATACAGAACTTGAGAAGTTAAAATCTCCATTTCTAGCACTCTCCTTGCAGCTTGGGATCCCAGGCGTGCTTTAGGTCCTGCCAATCAGACTCCCTCCTTTGAGTCCTGACGTGGAGTCAGATGAGGACAGAGGTAGGACTTGGTCATACATTTAGAGTGTACTGTGGCCGAGGCAGTGTCATCCTGGACTGAGAAGTTGTTCTGAACGTTTTCCTGATTTTACAACTGTCTCACTGTGGTAGAAGCAGTAGGAGTCTGGTGACCCAGTTCCTCAGTGTGGCCTTGGGACCATTCCTGGAAAGAGCCTAGAGTTTGTTTCTTTCTCCTCTGAACTAGTTTTAAGTGACTTAACACCATTTCTGCTCAAACTTCATTCAATAATAAATGTCTTTCTACTTGAACTATCTAAAATGGACTTTTTTCCCTTAGAAATTGAAACCTTCCTGATAAACTCTGAAAAGGGCATTAAAGTAGATCCCCAAACTGAGAATTCCTGAAGGGGCAGGGTTCTGAAAAATCTGTTTGTTTTTTTTTTTAATTGTAAATTTAGCAATGCTCCTCATGCTTTTTTGACAACTAAATACTTTCATTTAGGTCTGAAGTCCCATGTGGGGTGGTGGCTCATAGGTTTGGTGAAGAGTTATATGGTCTGCGAAGAGTCAAAGCTTCTAGCAGTTCTCATCCCTGTTCCATACAGTGAAATCACTTCACTGACAACTCTAGTCACCAACTTTGTAGGTTTAGGGGTAGAAAGGGCCTCCCTTGCCCTCAAGACTGGTGCTGACAAAATCCCTCTTCTAACAAAGACCACCCCCTAGCTTAATATTTGAGGGGTTTCGTGCTCACACACATAGTTCAGATGTGTTACACATTAGCAGGTGAACCCATTTTGAAAAATGATTGAAGGTGTGATACATTATTTTAAAAATCTCTCCACAGTTTTCCCATACAATGTATCTCATTATTCTTTTAGTTCGGCAGTTATTCCTAAATACCCTTGATGCAGTTTTATGTCCATTCTGTCTTATCTAGAACTCATTAGTATAACCTAAGGTGATTTGGGTTGTGTATAAGTCATTTAAATTTGCATAATGAGGCCCAGTGCCTCTCTGGCATGAACGAAGAACTAAGGAAAATTTTGACAGTTTTAAGAGAGACATACAATTCATTTTTGGGGGGAGGGGGATCCCTTTATAATCTTAAGGTTTGAAGACAATATTTATTTATCAGAGTGTCAAGAAAGACGAAGTCAATGACCCTTGATTAGTATTGCACAAAAGCTCACTCCAGCAGGGACAAGATGTCACCTTTGCAGTGAAAGCAAGTCTTCCTTTAATACATGATCTTTGAGAAACCAATAAGCTACATTCCATATTGAGCTCTAAGGCAGAGCTATTCCTAGGGCAGTGTCCAGGAAAACAGAAAGCTGATCCAAAACTGAGGGCATAAGCCCAAAGAAGAGGACATCCCCGATCAGGTAAATTTCTACTGAAATTTAGGGCTTTAATGGAATAGCTGTAATACTATGTGCTTCCCCTCACCCCCACAGCTAATATACAATGACCATACTGCCCTGCATAAATTACATTCATCACTCTATACGACCTTGAACAATCCTATGAAGTCAATGTTATTATTGCCATCACCCTACAGATTATGAAACTGAGGCTTAGAAATATTTAGTAATTATTCGGTGTAAAACAATGTGGTAGCAGAACCAGGATTACAACTTAGGCACCCTAATTCCACTTTTCTGACTAGTCCTTCATACATGATACTTAAGTCCTGTGACCTAGGGTGCTCACAGAACTCTATACGGATAATCTGGATCATTGAACGTATACTCATTAGAAATTAGACCAACACACCAACGTGAAAGCATGGCAAACCAAGTCAGAAGAGACAACAGCAAAGAAGCTGTACAAGGAAGTATCCTAGGTGGGCCATTCCATCAAAAGGCAATGGCGGGGGGACCTTCAAGATGGCAGAGTAGTGGTAAGACGTGGAGATAATCTTCCTCTCCACAAATACATCAAAAATATATCTACGTGTGGAACAACTCCTACAGAACACCTACTGAACGCTGGCAGAAGACCTCAGACTTGCCAAAAGGCAAGAAACTCCCCAGGTACCTGGGTAGGGCAAAAGAAAAAAGAAGAAACCGACAAACCGACACAAAAGAACAGGGACAGGACCTGCACCTCAGGGAGGGAGCTGTAAAGGAGGAAAAGTTTCCACACACTAGGAAGCCCCTTCACTGGGGGAGACAGGGGGTGACGGGGGCAGTTTTGGAGCCATAGAGGAGAGTGCAGCAACAGGGGTGGGGAGGGCAAAGTGGAGAGATTCCCACACAGAGGACTGGTGCTGACCAACACTCACCAGCCCAAGAGACTTGTTGACTCACCTGCCGGGGCGAGTGGGGGCTGGGAGCTGAGGCTCCAGCTTCTTCAGAGGTCAGATCCCAGGGAGAAGACTGGGGTTGGCTACGTGAACACAGCCGGAAGGGGGCTAGTGTGCCACAGCTAGCCAGGAGGGAGTCCGGGAAAAAGTCTGGAACTGCCTAAGAGGCAAGAGACCATTGTTTTGGGGTGTGGGCATGAAACACTAAGGCTGCTGCTGCTGCTGCAGCCACCAAGAAGCCTGTGTGCAAACACAGGTCACTATCCACACCTCCCCTCCCAGGACTCTGTGCAGCCCTCCACTGCCAGGGTCCCGTGATCCATGGACAACTTCCCCAGGGGAACACACGGCACGCCTCAGGCTGTTGCAATGTCATGCTGGTGTCTGCCACCACAGGCTCACCCCGCATTCCGTGCCTCTCCCTCCCTCCAGCCTGAGTGAGCCAGAGCCCCCTAATCAGCTGCTCCTTTAAACCCGTCCTGTCTGGGTGAAGAACAGACGCCCTCAGGCGACCTACATGCAGAGGCAAGGCCAAATCTAAAGCTGAACCCCAAGAGCTGAGCGAACAAAGAAGAGAAAGGGAAATCTCTCCCAGCACCCTCAGGAGCAGCGGTTTAAATCTCCACAATCAACTTGATGTACCTGCATCTGTAGAATACCTGATATTCAGGTATTCCTGAAGGAATACAGCCCACAATTGAGGCAGTGGCATTTGGGAGCAACTGTAGACTTGGGGTTTGCTTTCTGCATCTAATTTGTTTCTGGTTTTACGTTTATCTTGGTTTAGCATTTAGAGCTTATTATCACTGGTAGATTTATTTATTGATTTAGTTGCTCTTTTTTTTAATATATATACATATTTTTTCATTTTTCTCTTTTTGTGAGTGTGTATATGTATGCTTCTTTGTATGATGTTGTCAGTATAGCTTTGATTTTACCATTTACCTAGGGTTCTATTTTTTTTTTTTTAGTATACTTTTTAACACTTGTTATCATTGGAAAATTTGTTTATTGGTTTGGTTGCTCTCTTCTTTCTTCCTTTTTAAAACTTTTTTATTGTTAATTTTTTTTTTTATTTTAATAACTTTATTATTTTTTCTTTCTTTCTTTTTTTTCCTCCCTTTTCTTCTGAGCTGTGTGGCCAACAGGGTCTTGGTGCTCCAGCCGGGTGTCAGGCCTGAGCCTCTTAGGTGGGAGAGCTGAGTTCTGTACATTGGTCCACCAGAGATCTCCTGGCCCCACATAATATCAAATGGTGAAAGCTCTCCCAGAGATCTCCATCTCAACACTAAGATGGGGCTCCATTCAACGACCAGCAAGCTACAGTGATGGACACCCCATGCCAAACAACTGGCAAGACAGGAACACAAACCCACCCCATTAGCAGAGAGGCTGCCTAAAATCATAAGTTCACAGACACCACAAAACAAACCACCAGATGTGGTCCTGCCCACCAGAAAGATAAGAGCCAGCCTCATTCGCCAAAACACAGGCACCAGTCCCATCCACCAGGAATCCTACACAACCCACTTAACCAACCTTACCCACTGGGGGCAGACACCAAAAACAATGGGAATTACAAACCTGCAGCCTGCGAAAAGGAGACCCCAAATGCAGAACATTAAGCAAAATGAGAAGACAGAGAAATACACACCAGATAAAGGAGCAAGGTTAAAAACCCACCAGACCAAACAAATGAAGAGGAAATAGGCAGTCTACCTGAAAAAGAATTCAGAGTAATGATAGTAAAGATGATCCAAAATCTTGGAAATAGAATAGAGAAAATACAAGAAACATTTAACAAGGACCTAGAAGACCAAAGAGCAAACAAACAATGATCAACAACACATTAATAAAATTAAAAATTCCCTAGAAGGAATCAATAGCATAATAACTGAGGCAGAAGAGCAGATAAGTGACCTGGAAGATAAAATAGTGAAAATAACTACCATAGAGCAAAATAAAGAGAAAAGAATGAAAAGAATTGACAGCAGTCTCAGAGAGCTCAGGGACAACATTAAATGCAACAACATTCGAATTATAGGGGTCCCAGAAGGACAAGAGAAAAATAAAGGGACTGAAAAATATTTGAAGAGGTTATAGTTAGAAACTTCCATAATATGGGAACGAAAATAGTCAATCAAGTCTAGGAAGCACAGAGAGTACCATACAGGATAAAGCCAAAGAGAAACACACCAAGACACATCAATCAAACAATCAACAATTAAATACAAAGAAAAAATATTAAAAGCAGCAAGGGAAAAGCAACAAATAACATACAAGGGAATCCCCATAAGGTTAACAGCTGATTTCTCAGCAGAAACTCTGCAAGCCAGAAGGGTGTGGCAGGACATATTTAAAGTGATGAAAAGGAAAACACTACAACCAAGATTACTCTACCCAGCAAGGATATTTTTAAGATTCGACGGAGAAACTAAAACCTTTACAGACAAGCAAAAGCTAAGAGAATTCAGCACCACCAAACCAGCATTACAGCAAATCCTAAAGGAACTTCTGTATCAAGGAAACACAAAAGAAGGAAAAGACCTACAATAACAAACCTAAAACAATTAAGAAAATGGTAATAGGAACATACATATCAATAATTACCTTAAATGTAAATGGAGTAAATGCTCCAATCAAAAGACAAAGACTGTCTGAATGGATAGAAAAACAAGACCCGTATATATGCTGTCTTCAAGAGACCCACTTCAGACCTAGGGACACATACAGACTGAAAGTGAGGGGATGAAAAAAGATACTCCATGCAAATGGAAATCAAAACAAAGCTGGAGTAGCAATTCTCATATCAGACAAAATAGACTTTAAAATAAAGACTATTACAAAAGACAAAGAAGGACACTACATAATGATCAAGGGATCAATCCAAGAGGAAGATATAACAATTGTAAATATTTATGCACCCATCACAGGAGTACCTCACTACGTAAGACAAATGCTAACAGCCATAGAAGGGGAAATCAAAAATAACACAATAATAGTAGGGGACTATAACACCCCACTTTCAACAATGGATGGATCATCCAAATTGAAAGTAACTAAGGAAACACAAGCTTTAAATGACACATTAAACAAGATGGACTTAAATGATATTTATAGGACATTCCATCCAAAAACAACAGAATACACTTTCTTCTCAAGTGCTCATGGAACATTCTCCAGGATAGACCATATCTTGGGTCACAAATCAAGCCTTGGTAAATTTAAGAAAACTGAAATCATATCAAGTGTCTTTTCTGACCACAATGCTAAGAGATTAGATATCAATTACAGGAAAAGAACTGTAAAAAATACAAACACATGGAGGCTAAACAATACACTACTAAATAATCAAGAGATCACTGAAGAAATCCAAGAGGAAATCAAAAACTACCTAGAAAAAAATGACAATGAAAACACGATGATCCAAAACCTATGGGATGCAGCAAAAGCAGTTCTAAGAGGGAAGCTTATGGCAATACAATTCTACCAAAAGAAACAAGAAAAATCTCAAATAAACAACCTAACCTTACACCTAAAGCAATTAGAGAAAGAAGAACAAAAAACCCCCAAAGTTAGCAGAAGGAAAGAAATCATAAAGATCAGATCAGAAATAAATGAAAAAGAAATGAAGGAAATGATAGCCAAGATCAATAAAACTTAAAGCTGGTTGTTTGAGAAGATAAACAAAATGGATAAACAACTAGCCAGACTCATCAAGAAAGAAAGAGAGAAGATTCTAACCAACAGAATTAGAAATGAAAAAGGAGAAGTACAAAGACATTGCAGAAATACGAAGGATCATGAGAGATTACTACAAGCAACTATATGCCAATAAACTGGACAACCTGGAAGAAATGGACAAATTCTTAGAAAAGCACAACCATCTGAGACTGAACCAGGAAGAAACAGAAAATATAAACAGACTGATAACAAGCACTGAAATTGAAACTGTGATTAAAAATCTTTCAACGAACAAAAAGTCAACCAGATGGCTTCACAGGCGAATTCTATCAAACATTTAGAGGAGAGCTAACACCTATTCTTCTCAAACTCTTCCAAAATATAGCAGAGGGAGGAACACTCCCAAACTCATTCTATGAGGCCACCATCACCCTGATACCAAAAGAAGACAAAGATGTCACAAAGAAAGAAAACTACAGGACAATATCACTGATGAACATAGATGCAAAAATCCTCAACAAAATACTAGCAAACAGAATCCAGCAGCACATTGAAAGGATCATACAACATGATCAAGTGGGGTTTATCCCAGCAATGCAAGGATTCTTCAATGTATGCAAATCAAACAATGTGATAAACCATACTAACAAATTGAAGAATAAAAACCATATGATCATCTCAACAGAAACAGAAAAAGCTTTCAACAAAATTCAACATCAATTTATGATAAAAACCCGCCAGAAAGTGGACATAGAGGGAATTTACCTCAACATAATAAAGACCATATATGACAAACCCACAGCCAACATTGTTCTCAATGATGAAAAACTGAAACCATTTCCTCTAAGATCAGGAACAAGACAAGGTTTCCCACTCTCACCGCTATTATTCAACATAGTTTTGGAAGTTTTAGCCACAGTAATCAGAGAAGAAAAAGAAGTAAAAGGAATCCAAATTGGAAAAGAAGAAGTAAAACTGTCACTGTTTGCAGATGACATGCTACTATACATAGAGAATCCTAAAGACTCTACCAGAAAACTACTAGAGCTAATCAATGAATTTGGTAAAGTAGCAGGAGACAAAATTAATGCACAGAATTCTATTGCATTCCTATACACTAATGATGCACAATTTGAAAGAGAAATTAAGCAAACACTCCCATTTACCACTGCAACAAAAAGAATAATACCTAGGAATAAACCTACCTAAGGAGACAAAAGACCTGTATGCAGAAAAGTGTAAGACACTGATGAAAGAAATTAAAGATGATCCAAATTAAAGATGATACAAACAGATAGAGAGATATACCATGTTCTTGGATTGGAATAATCAACATCATGAAAATGACTATACTACCCAAAGCGATCTACAGATTCACTGCAATCCCCATCAAACAACCAATGGCATTTTCCACAGAAATAGAACAAAAAATTGTACTGTTTGTATGGAAACACAAAAGACACCGAATAGCCAAAGCAATCTTGAGAAAGAAAAACGGAGCTGGAGGAATCAGGCTCCCTGACTTCAGACTATACTACAAAGCTACAGTAATCAAGACAGTATGGCACTGGCACAAAAACAGAAATATAGGCCATTGGAACATGATAGAAAGCCCAGAGAATAACCCACACATATATGGTCACCTTATCTTTTTAAAGGAGGCAAGAATATACAATGGAGAAAAGACAGCCTCTTCAATAGTGGTGCTGGGAAAACTGGACAGCTACATGCAAAAGAATGAAAGTAGGACACTCCCTAATGCCTTACACAAAAATAAACTCAAAATGGATTAAAGACCTAAATGTAAGGCCAGACACTCTAAAACTCTTAGAGGAAAACATAGGCAGAACACTCTATGACATAAATCACAGCAAGATCCTTTTTAACCCACCTGCTAGAGAAATGGAAATAAAAACAAAAATAAACAAATGGTACCTAATGAAACTTAAAAGCTTTTGCACAGCAAAGGAAACCATAAACAAGATGAAAAGACAACCCTTAGAATGGGAGAAAATATTTGCAATGAAGCAACTGACAAAGGATTAATCTCCAAAATATACAAGCAGCTCATGCAGCTCAATATCAGAAAGCAAACAACCCAATCCAAAAATGGGCCAAAGACCTAAATAGACATTTCTCCAAAGAAGATATACAGATTCCCAACAAGCACATGAAAGGACGTTCAACATCACTCATCATTAGAGAAATGCAAGTCAAAACTACAATGAGGTATCACCTCACACAGGTTAGAATGGCCATCACCAAAAAGTCTACAAACAATAAATGCTGTAGAGGGTGTTGAGAAAAGGGAACCCTCTTGCACTGTTGGTGGGAATGTAAATTGATACAGCCACTATGGAGAACAGTATGGAGGTTCCTTAAAAAACTAAAAATAGAACTACCATAGGACCCAGCAATCCCACTGCTGGGCATATACCCTGTGAAAACCATAATTCAAAGAACGTCATGTACCACAATGTCCACTGCAGCTCTATTCACAATAGCGAGGACATGGCAGCAACCTATGTTTCCATCAACAGATGAATGCATAAAGAAGATGTGGCACATATATACAATGCAATATTACTCAGCCATAAAAAGAAATGAAATTGAGTTATTTGTAGTGAGGTGGATGGACCTAGAGACTATCATACAGAGTGAAGTAAGTCCGAAAGAGAAAAACAAATACCGTATACTAACACATATACATGGAATCTAAAAAAAGAAAAAAAAAATGGTTCTGAAGAACATAGGGGCAGGATCGAAATAATGACGCAGACATAGAGAACGGACTTGAGGACACGGTGGGGGAAGGGTAAGCTGGGACAAAGTGAGAGAGTGGCATGGACATATATACACTACCAAATGTAAAACAGATAGCTAGTGGGAAGCAGCTGCATAGCACAGGGAGATTAGCTCGGTGCTTTTGTGTCCCACTAGAGGGGTGGGATAGGGAGGGTGGGAGGGAGACTCAACAGGGAGGGGATACTTGGATATATGTATACATATAGCTGATTCACTTTGTTATACAGCAGAAACTAACACACCATTGTAAAGCAATTATACTCCAATAAAGGTGTTAAAAAAAAAAAGGCAATGGCATACACGTGTGATCTGGTCTGATAGATTCTCTATTCATGAATAATCTAACGACTCCTTAGGAGATGTTGAAAAACTATTTTAGAACAAATTAATTATTTGTTATTTAGTTTTTTTTTTCCTTTTGATTACACTTCCCTCTAATATATATGGTCACACTTCAAGTGAAGTCTGCTAAAACTAGTGAGGGTATATTTCCAAGCTTCTGACTGAGTTTCATTCAAAAGTAATGTAAAAGGCTCTCACCTGAGGTAATAACTTTCTGCTACTGATACGTGTTCATTAAATGTTACATTAAAAGGATGATGGATGTCATGATTCCCTAATTGGAATATAGCATGATGCAGTAGAAAGACTACAATTTTTAAAATTAGGCAATCCTATGTTTAAATGTTTTCTCCATCATATACCAGCTTTTTGAACTCTGGTAAATCACTAAAAGTCTCTGAACTTCAATTTCCTCAACTTTAAAATATTGAGAAAAAAATACTACCAAGGAGTTTGATAAGATGATTAGAGATAATGTATTAAGGTCTATTTTTCTGCCAGTAAAGCAACACCCTAAAGACGTGCTCAGGAAAGGGTCAGCTAACATTGGGAGATAATTTTTGCATTATCTCCTTGCTTAAAAGGTCAGTAGGAAAGGCTGGAGATGGGAGGTAATTTCTCTCTTCCACCCCCAAAATGTAGCTATGTTTTGTTTTTTGAGTGATGCGAACTTTGCCTTCAAAGAATTAATACCAACTTGTTGCTGGTTGGCCCAAAACAGACTGGGAGTTACTCAAAAGGCAGTCTCCATCCAGACTTCTGTTTTGGGGGAAAAGTCTAAATTGTAAGATGCAGATGTGGGCCAACCTTAGGAAGAGAGAATTTGGAGAACATCCCCTGCATGGCACGATTTTGTCAGTCCTGGCATAGCAGGGACTATAAGCGCCCCCAGGAGATGGCAAGACTTAGACATGGATGAAGCACAGAGGCTCCAAGAGCCGTGAGTTTCTGCAGTACAGCCTGAGGGGTGGGGCTTACTCAGAGCCCGAGTCTGGCAGACAATTGGAGCAGGTGCCTTGTGTAGTAACAGTGGGGATGGGGAACACTGTAGATGCAGAACCTGGCTCTGCCCCGTCCATAGAAGCCCAGAATTCTTGTTTCATAAAAAGGAAGGAATGCAGGCAACTTGATAATGACAGAGATTGCATTTTTTTCTTAGCTGGGAGAGTGGAGTCTCGAAGCAGATTAAATTTGGTAGAGGGGAAAACAAAACAAAAAGAAAAAGAAAAGGAATATTACATTCTTCAACTTGTGTATTGTAAAATAACTTTTGTAATTATTACACTACCCTCTGCATAGTATCTATGATTTTTAAAAGACATAGGCTATTAAAAAAATTCTTAACCTTGAGTACTCATTCTCTTTTAGTATTGAAATATACCATGCCCTCCCCACCCATAAAAGGAATGAGTAAAGAATTTATTAAAAAAGATTAAGAGGGAGAGAAGAGATAAAGAACTGAATATGAATATTTTAGATAAGCTTTCAGTCAATAGGAATGAAGGCTTCAACTCCTAGGTATTAGGGCGGGGAGAGCAGTAGGAAAGAAGAAAGAAATAACAGTCAAGTACCTACTATGTGCCTGGTAGTCTGCTATATGTTAAGGGTCATAGATATTATGGCCTTCACTTTTATAGCCGTGGTGAGTCTCATAGGATTTAAAATTTTTTTCTATATTCATACAGTTCATAAGCAGCAAAGATGAGATTTATGGCAGCACCTTCTCCTACAAACTATTGTTCTTTCTGTCATTCCTAGTTGTCTCTGTAAATTGTCTAGTGCTCCCGGGGTGGTGGTGAGGGGAAATTATGAGGCAAGCCTGAGATACTTCAAGTGAGCTTATCAAAATTGTATGTCACCTCCCTTTTAGCAGGGAAACTCTAATTTTAAATGGGCTGAGGGAATTTTTCAAAACTTACACATTTTTAGCTATGAGATGAAATTTTTAGGGACAAGAAACATGAGTGACTGGAGCCAGGGATCACCCTAAGAAAGCATCTGCAGGCTTGACAGCAGCCCTATGCCCTGGGGCAGGTTGTCTTGGGAAACAGTCATGCCGAAGTTTGGATTTTCCATCTCTCAGCTCACCTGCTCATGCTGTTCACACTTGTGACTGAGGGAAGCCCCCTCCTCCCCTAGAAAAAGGCTTTAATTTGTTGGGGCAAGGATAAATTACAAGAGGACAATCCAGCTGTTGTAAATTACACATATTCCCTCTATGTTGTCTCTCACTGAGTAGATGTGGGAACAGGACGTCCTATTATCTTTCTCGATCAGAGTTTCTTTTATTTTCTTGGAAATAGAATCTGTGCCAAATCAACCACCAGACATGCCCTTCTCAGCAAGGAAATTCAACCAAAGAGCACCTGGAAACTGGCATCTCACCAGTGCAGCAGGAAACAGAGGCCACATTTGTCATAAAGATTTCTTTTTTTTGATAACATTTCACACATTAAGAAAAAAGCAGAACAAATGCAAATTTGAAAAATGCTGGCAAAATAATTATAGTCATTCTTGAAATACCCAGAGAGGCTGGGTGAGAATTCAGAATGCTTACGTGTGAGGAAGCAAAGTGGCATGGCTAATTTTAGGGCAGAAAGTCTCTTTTCCTTGTCCTATCCCCTAACCTCAGTAAGCAATATTTTCAGCAAGTCAAGTGCAAACAATACATAAGCAGATGAAATAAAAAAAATGAGATGAAGTGGATGGTTTGGATTTTGGCGGGCAGCAATATACCCATTCTACATTTTTAACAATTTTGTGCTAAGGCCAGGGTGTAAACCAAAGAATAGCAAGATACTTCAGCATGAGAATCGGTACTTCTGTAAAGGGAGAAGGATGACTGAGAAAAGTGTCTAGAAATGGCATCCAAAAAGGCTTACGTCACTTCCATTTTCATTCAGTGTATTTTCTTCCTCACAATCATTAAGAAGCTAAAGAATATTTCTTGGCATAAAATATTTTCCTTTGTTTGAGACGTGTCCATCTTTTTCTATCTTTCTGCTTTTTTCTGTTTCCACAAAAAATTGGATTTCAGGGGCACTGAGTTGAGTAAATAATTTTTCAAGTCTTAATATGGTATCATTGTGAGTCTGTTTTCTGTTTGATTTTACTCCCCTCTCCTTTTTTTCCAATTCCTTTCATTCCCCTCCTTAAAAGTATCATTCTAATGTTTGACATGTATCATATATATGTATATATAAACATATACTGTAACCATATAAAACATGTTATATAAATATATAACATATAAATGTTTTAAACATGTATATATAAGTATCTATATATGTTTATCTATCTACATGAATCTCCTTCAAAATATGGGGTTTTGGGGGGTATATATGGATGCACTTTTAGTTTACAGAAGCAGAATAGTGCTATGTATCTCACTCTTTTTTTCTTACTCTTTTCAGTCAACATCATTTTTTTTGTTTGTTTTTTAAACCCCACATTTGTTTATTTATTTATTTATTTATTTTGGCTGTGTTGGGTCTTCGTTTCTGTGCGAGGGCTTTCTCTAGTTGTGGCAAGCGGGAGCCACTCGTCATCGCAGTGTGCAGGCCTCTCACTATCACGGCCTCTCTTGTTGCGGAGCACAGGCTCCAGACGCGCAGGCTCAGTAGTTGTGGCTCACGGGCCTAGTTGCTCGGTGGCATGTGGTATCTTCCCAGACCAGGGCTCGAACCCGTGTCCCCTGCACTGGCAGGCAGATTCTCAACCACTGCGCCACCCGGGAAGCCCAACATCGTGTTTTTAAAAAAAATTGTCCATGTGTCTTAGCCTGGGTTCTCCTAAAGGAGAACCTGAGAGAAAATGTTCTGTGCAGATGGTTTATTTGAGAATGATCCCAGAGTGCTGATGTCAGGGATGTAAAGAGTGAATGAAGTAAGTCCAATACATAAACCTGTTATATGGTCACCTCCGCTGACCCTATGATGTGCCCGTGATCCCTTAGAACCTTCTTAGAAATTGTATGAAATGCATCTCACAATTTTCTGCCCAGGGGATCAAAGTAGGAAGCATGTGTTTATCCACTGGCTTTTGTCCTTCACTGGCCAACTGGGGTCTCACAGGCACTACTTTCTCTATACTTTTCAGTTGACCTTGGAGTATTCCTGCAGGCACCCCATACCACAGCTTCAGAGAAGCCCCAAGGAAGGACAGTGCTCTGTTGTATGGATCAAGGTCAGGAACCATCAGGTTGCATCCGGGCAAATCTCTTTGAAGTGCAAAAGTGGTTGCCATGGCAGTGACCTGGAGTTCTTCTTGCTGAGACCTACAAAATAGGGAGGAATCCCCCAGAGGTGTCTGATACACCAGGCTACTGAATGGACATCTGTTACTATTTGGACCACTTTCTATTGCATTGTTGGCATATACCACATTTATGGAATCTCCTTATTTTACCTGTAACCCTCTAAGGCCACGACTGAAGTGAACATCCTCACACATAATAATGACCCTAGACTTAGGCACAGGGACTTCTATCCTGGGTGCCAGGCTTTAGGCAGTGCTGTGCTTTGGAGAGCCTTTCTTGAAGGGTTCTAAGTACCTCTATGGTGCCTGGGACAGGCCAGGCTGGCAGTGCCGTTTGGGTGGTGCCCTGAGCCTGGACAGTGAGCATGTGGGGTTGAGCAGTTGCCCTATGGAGCTCCATTACTCATGTTGATAGGTCTACCCAAATCCTGTGGCCCAGGTTCCATGAGATTGGGTTGCCAGAATGGTGTTGACACACTAATTTTTGAAGATTCTCTAAGGTGACAGAGGTGATGGTGCCCATCCTTTATCTTCTCTGCCATACCCAGCTCTCCCCTCCCCCACTTCTGGCATCCAGATGGGTCACTCTACTTCCTCCACAGGCTCTGCATGGAAGCCAGTCCTCCATGGTTGGCTGGACCCATCTCCTCCAAGAGCTTTAGAAATCTAAACTCTTGGTTCACAATTCTAACAAGCCCTTCCTATCTACATCTTCTCTTGCCTGCAACTAATTTGATGGCATCATGCTCTCTGGTCTTAAGCAGTGACAGATGAAGGCTGAACATTCCTTGAGATAATGGTACCGGTATAAAATCCCAAAAGTGAAATTTAACATGAAAAGAGAACAAATTATCATTCATACTGTCCTGCATAATCTGGGTAAGACTTGCATTTGCAGTCATTATCAGTGAAGTAGAATAATAATGTTTGAGATAGTCTTTGGAATTCAGTATTCATGGAGAGCAGAATGAATGATGTACTGTCATGAGTAATTATGTATCCAGCATTAAATAATTAAAATTGTATAACTGCAGAGACAAGAAGGTATTTTTTGTTAAAGTTCCAAATAGCCATGGAATTGTGAGTAACAACTATGTTATCCCTTGCTCTGTGGTAGGAGATAAGAAATTGGAGATAAGAAATTGGCCAGAAACAGCATGTTGGACAATAAAGAACATGAAGAGATTACTGTTGGATCTGACCAAGAAGAGATGGTACTTGGATACCATGAAGAGTATTCACATGCACTAATAATACAATAAACAAATATTTCAACACCTCTTCTCTACCCATTATTCTAAATAATCAATTAACCACTATACCTCACATGGGTTCCTCAATTTTTAAAATATATTTTTCTCCTCAAATTATATATACAGACCA
Source organism: Tursiops truncatus (assembly GCF_011762595.2). Lineage (NCBI taxonomy): Eukaryota > Metazoa > Chordata > Mammalia > Artiodactyla > Delphinidae > Tursiops > Tursiops truncatus. The sequence goes on along the minus strand of NC_047035.1, from coordinate 154,942,204 downwards.
GGGTTCTGCCAAAAATATTTGTATGAGGCCCCTATACCACTAAGAGTAGTCCTGTTTGTACATGTTTTTGATTTTCTCTGGTGCCTACTTAGGAGAGGGATTGTTAAACTGTAGCGTATGCATACACCTGATGGTTTTCTAGAATGGCCACATCATTCTAAACTCCCGTCAGCTATGCTTGTGGTTCTACAACATCTTCACCATTATTTATCATTTATATTTTTACTAGGATAATTGGTTTAAAATGATAGCTCATTGTTCTAAGTTGTGATGTGTTGATTACTACTACAGTAAAGCATCTCTTTTAATAATTCTAGGCCATTTGGCATAGGATGTAAACTCTCTTTTCTTCTTCTGCTACATTCTCCCAATAGGAAGTAGCCTCACCCACAACCATTGATCTAATCACCATCATGATTCAGGATTTTACCAACTCTATACCCCCAGATCTTTCTTTTGGGTTCTACACTGAAGTAGCTTACTGACTGCTTAACATTTTCATCTACATAGCTCACAGGAACTTAAACTCAAAAAAGCCAAAACAGAACTAATGATCATTCCTCTCCAAACCTACTTCTGCAGGTTCCCTGTTTGGTAATCCAATCATCACCTACGTAGTGATTCAAGCCAGAGACTGGTATATTCACATTTAATCAATAGTAAAGTCCTGTTGAGTATATTGCTTAAATATCTTTTGAAGCAGCATGGCTTTCTCCATTTCCACTTTTCTGACCTATTCTAAGAAACCACCAACCTTCCTCTCCCATATTATCTCAGAAGTTTACTGAATGGTCTTTCTACCTCCAGTCCTGCTCCCTGCCAAACCATTTTCCATTCTAGCCAGCGTGGCCTGTTAAAAGTGAAAATCTATTCATTTAACCTCTCTGTCTAAAATCCTTGAATAGCCTCCTTCCATATCATTTATAACAAAGTTCCATGGACTCAATGAATCCTGTAAGATCATGGGTTTTTCTGGGTCAGCCTCATCTCATGCTACTCTTTTCCTCACCTCCTGCACTCCAGCTTGCAAACACAATGTTCCTCCTTAGAATCTAGGTAAATACTCTTAGCTCTACCCTGAGTGACTTCCTCCCTGTGACGGATTAAATATGCCATATTTTTCTTCTCCTTCCTCCCTTTTAGAGGCAGAATTGAAACTGTGCTAGCATATAAATACTTTGAACAATCTGAGGTAGCTCTGGGTCTAAACCTTAAAACCTGGTTACTTTTACTTTTTTGTGGTTTTTTGAGTCCTGAGTTGCCATCTAAGAAGTTAGACTTTATGGAGAGAGCATACGGAAGGGCCACATAAAGAATCAAGACTCTGCAACTCCATGGAAAGAGAGAGACACCCAGCCATCATAGCGGACGCCAGCCTTCAAAACATCCACTACCTAAGTGACAGCTTAGATATTCCAGCCTTATAGAGACCATTACTGGAGTACCAACTGACATCACATGGAATGGAAGAATTACCCACCTGAGCAGTCAGTCACACAATCATGAAAGATACTTTTGTTAAAAAATAATTACTTCTGTGAAACTACCAAGTGTTGAAGTGATTTGTTAGGCAGCAAATAGAGTTGCCTTGTCAGAAGCAAGGAGTATTATGACAATGATTAAGGTATTCTGTAAATGCATAGATAGTGATTTTGGCAGAAGCATTTCCAGCAGGTAAGGCAAATCCATTTCTAGAGTAAGTGACTATTCCAGTGAGAGTAAACAACTTCCTCTTTCATGATGGAAGTGGTCAAGAATAATCTTCCTGCCTTAAGTGGCTGGCTGGTGACCACCAGGTACCATAACAGACATATGCTGGCTAAAGAAGATCCTGTGAGTTGATCAATGTCTTCCCTATACAAATGTATTAACTGAATCTACATTTCTGCTGTAAAATGAGAAATATAAACACCCTTAGAACATGGCATTTTAGAAGTATAAGTGAAATCTAGTAGATTGTTCTAAAGCCTGAACATCTCATTTAAATAAAGCAAACATTTAACCTCCACATTAGACATTTAAACAGGGCCCCAATAAATCAATTTCCTCATTTGTTTTGTATGTCATTAAAGTATTCAGCTATAATCTGGCATACATACTTCTGGGATGCCGGGTTATAGAGAATTCTGAACTGTTAAATAAATAAGAGGGTCAACTTATATTCTAAATTCAGCCTTTCAGAATTCTTTTATTTTCAGAGTTTTGCTTGAGCAGGAAATTCTTTTACCCCCTTTCATATGGAAATTATTTCCACAATATGCACCATCAATATTCATCAAGTATCACACCAATTAACAAACCGTGAATAATCTGTAACAAAAATTTAATGCATGAAAACCCACAAACATCTAGGTGGCTGTTAATAAGGCTATGTTTGAGGTAATCACATACAAATTTAATTTTAAATATACTTCCCTTAAGGAAGGGGTATCAATGTTAATTTAAGAATTTAATTTGTATGTTGTTTTAATAAAATGTCTTTCAAGGAATGTAGAAAAACATCATGCCAGGAACTTTGCTTATCAACCCAACATTGAATTTTCTTTTATGGAATGGAAATAAACTATTCCCTTTACATAACTTTATATAACTCCTTTGTGAAGTTAACCCTATAGTATCTTAGTATGAGACAAGTAACACAAATTCTTGAATATATGCTTCATAAAACGATTAATTTTGAGATTAGTAGTAAAAGGGCATTTTATTTTCAGTTTTAAGGAATATTAAAGTACAGTCAAGTCACTTTGAGATTGATCATTTCTAGAAGTGAGGTTACACTGATTTTCAAATTTATATACAGTCTAATCAGCTTTCCAAACTTAGTGTTTCAAACTGGCAACTATTAATACAGATAATTTTTGTCTTTTCTTGTCTGAACTTGATGACATAGGAGGAAGGAATGGCAACATCTCCTAAACAATGAGAATACCAAGGTCCAGATTTACATAACTTTCCAAACAACTAGTGAAATTTCTGAATGCAAAGCTAGGACTAGATTATGTTTCCTTATCCTTACTATTTTTCTTTACCCTCTCATTAAAAGAATAAAGTAAAGCCAATAAAAGCGGAGGAGATGAAATTATGAAGACACAAGCAAAAGTTAATTACGTTGAAAATAAAGATATAATAGAAAGGATCAACATGAAAGCTAATTTTTACAGACTAATAAAGTAGGTAAATCTTTGGCATGACAGACCAAGGATCAAATAACAACACAGATAAAGTATATTAGAAATGTAAAGGAGGATTAATTATAGCTAGTATTGATGACAGCAGTTTTAAATATTGCAAGAGAAAATTTTTTTAAAAATCCTTATGACAAATTTGAAAATAAACAAAAATTGCCATTTCCTAGAAAATATAATTTACCAAAGCATACTGAAGACACAGAAAACCTGAAGAGATGTCTCATGATTAAAGATAGTCAACCCGTAGATAATAATTTACCCTTCAAAAAAAAACAAAAAAATCAATGAAAACAGTATAGGTCCATATGGCTTTTTAGACATCTTCTACCAAATACTGAAGGGAGAGATAATTCCAATATTGTGTAAATTCCCAAGAGTAGGGGAAAAAGGGGGGAGACCACGACTTCAACTCATTTTATGTAGCTAGTTAACTTAGCAAAATAAGGTATGTATGAAGAAAGAAAATGACATTCCAGTAATATCATTCATGAACACAGATAAAAAAATCCCAAGTAATTACTGGCAAGCCAAATCCTGCAATGTATATTTGGAAATATCAATTAGCTATTTTTTAATCTTTTCAGAGATTCTTTGTCTTTTCCCTAGAGCATTAAGTCCATTTGCATTTATTTGACTTCTGATTTATTTCTACCATTGTATTAAATAGTTCCTACTTGTTCTGATTTCCCGCCCCTTTTTCGTTCTTCCTTTCTTGTGTTCTGAGTATTTTTTCTTTTCTATGGTTTTCTATTTACTTGTCCCTTTATTTTTCTTTTCCTTCTCACCTTTTCTTTCTTGTTCTCTTACTGACTATGTCAATTTTCTTCTTTGATTTCCCTTCCTTTATGTATCTGGAAGTTGGAGGCTATGATTTTCTACAAATTTTTAGCATAGTCTAAATTATATAGGTATCTTTACTCCCCTCTCACCTAGTTCAAGGACTTTAGAAAGCTGTAGCTCCAATCGACCCCCCTTGTAATTTACATAATATTGTGATCTGGTATTTTAGTCATCTCCTGTCTTTTTAAATTTTTTTCTTTCAAAGATTTACTGTTTGATATAGTCAATGTTTATTTTGAATTCTCTAAACATTTTTCAACATCTTTGTTCAACATTCTTTTTTACTTTAGACTTTCCACCTGAAATCATTTTCTTTGTGCCTAAGGTGTTTCCTGTATGATTCCCTTTACTGAAGCTGAAGGTCTGTTGATAGTAAATACCTCTCAGTCTTTGTCGAAATTTGTTTCACTCTCATAATAGAAAGATATAGGCAGACCTTGGAGATATTGCGGGTTTGGTTCCACAGCACCTCAATAAAGCAAATATCACAATAAAGCAAATCCTTCCTGCCTGGATTTTGTTTGGATTCTATGATTTCAAGATTGGTGAATTTCATCAATTCTAGGCAAATTCTTAGCTACTATATTTTAGAAATTGCTTTGTCCCCCTTCTCTTTTAAATTTTCTTTGGCACACTGATTATATATTATTTTTTAAATTCTGACTTTTTGTGTTTTAACCTTTTTTTCTTACTTTTCCATCTCTTTGTTTTCCTAGATTTTTTTTTTTTAGCCATACTCCTTTTGGGTTATATCCTTCAGCTTACTAATTCTTTTGTCATATATGTTTATCAGGAATTTAATCCAGCCACTGAGATTTTACATTTTATTTTTTTATTCCTCAGAGTTTCATTTCTGCTTTTAAAGTAGTTTCATAATCTTCTATAGATTCTATTTTTTCAGTCATATTTCCAGCTTTTCTGTTATATTTTTATATGTATAAATGTAGTTATAACTACATATACCTTTAGTTTTTCAAAATATTTTGTTTCTGAATGGTTGGTGAAATTTCTGGATATATTCTGTATATCATTTATTTTTCTCTTATATTTTATGTTTCTAGGAAATGGGCTACATTCTAGGAAAATTATGTGATATTCTAGTTCATTGATTGGTTTCATTACTGTTTCTTTTCAACAATTCAATTCAACTGAGATTTTTATTTTGTAAACATGTATAAATTTCCACATTTCACACAAATCTCAGAAGGATATCAGGTAAACTTACTGTGGGGTATTCAGTTTAGAGTAAAAGCATGATTTTCTTGGGTGTCATTTTGTTACCCCTCTTTAATGGTATTTGTTTTCTGACTCTTGGTTACCATGTTGTATTTGTCTGTGAGATCCACCTCACCAAGTTTAGCTGAGGTTGGTTCTGACTTCAAGAGATTGCATCTGATAAGCCTGATAGAAAGCCTGCCTTGGACGTGCAGCTCCTTCTCCCTCCTTGGAGTCTGCAGTGACCTGGGCACTGCTTTAGCTCTGCACCTGAGTCACAGCCAGTGCCTGGTCCTCTGTGGACTCATTGCCCCCTGCTCAGTCTAAATGGGTGGAGGCTGAATAAATCGATGGCGTATTGTCAGACTACAATTCCCCTTAAGTTTCAACATGGTCCCTCCTGCTTCTGCTCCAGGTAACTTCGAGCTTTGAGCTTCCCTGAAACTTCTCCTAAGCTCTTCCTCTTCCTGCATGAGTTTGGATTTTTATTTTCTTCACTCTTGCTTCTCTGTGATTCTGATATCACTCCATTTCTAGTTCTTAGGAATTCCTCAGAAATTGTCTTCCACCAAGGTCTTTCCTTGTTTTCCACTGTGCCTATGACTTTATTTTCTTAAACATAATTTATTACCTGACATTTCACAGAGATTTTGGTGGGAAGAGAAATTAGGTACTAGGGTTCACTTTACCATTTTTTCTAATCTCATCTTTTGACTTTTTTTAATTTCTAGTCTCTCATTTGTTTAAATAAAATTATCACTTTAATGACTCCATAGCATTTGATATGTTGCTGCGTTGTGGTTTATTTAAACATTCCCTACCATTTGACACCTCAACTGTTTTACTAATGTAAATACTACTAGAATGGATATACATAGAGAGATATACATTTTTACATATCCATAATTTACTTCCACAGAAACATGCTGAAAATGGAATTACTATCTAATACCCTTAAAAAAAAAATTGAGAGGGTTGTTTCTACAGTGGCCAGTGGATGTCAAATTTAAAGTTTAAGATAATGCTGTGGGGTTTTGCTCAGTCTCCTGTAAAGAGATGCAGGAGCCTCAATTTTGGGTGCTTTTGCTGTCAGCCTATCTGTAATGCTGATTAGGAACAAATGACTGATTTCACCATGCTAAGTCTAACTAAGTTTCACACTAAGAAGAAAAAGTAACACTTCTGCCAGCTGTTTCAAAAACAGCTTATGTGCTATATATAAGTAAAGACTGAAAGGAGATGTCATCACTTCTATTTTTATACTTGATTCTACTAATGCTATTTCTGCATCTATAGTTAGCAGAATATGTAACTAGAATATGTATAATCTATCAACGCATGTAAATATATATGTATGTATGTTTGTATATTATGGACTGAATGCTGCTGTCTCCCCGAAATGCATCTTTTGAAGCCCTAACCTCCGATGTGGTGGTATTTGGAGATAAGGCCTTTGGAAGGTGATTAGATTTAGATAAGGTCAAAAGGGAGGGACACTCAAGATGGGATTAGTGCTCCAATGAAAAGAGAAACCAGAGAGCTTGCTCACACCTCTCTTCCCACCATGTATATAGATTGTATATATAGATCAGAGTGAGAAGGTTGCTCTCTACCAGCCAGGAAGAGAGCTCTCATTAGACCTCAACTATGCTTGGACTTCCAGACTTCAGAGATGTGAGACATAAATTTCTGTGTTTAAGCCACTCAATCTATGGTATTCTTTAAAGCAGCCTGAGTTAAGACAGATTTTGGTGTTGAGAAGTGGCGTGCTGCTGTAATGAATACCAAAACATGTGGAATTGAATAATGAACAGAGGCTGGGAGAATTTTGAGTTGCATACTAGGAATATGGATGTTAAGGGCGAGGACTCAGATGCAAGCGAGAACCATGTTATTGGAACATGGAGGAAAAATGATCCTTGTTATAAGGTGGCAAAGAACTTGACCGAACTGTGTTCTAATCTTTTATGGAAGGTAGCACTTGTGAGTGATGAAATTAGATATTTAGCTAAGATTTGTATGCAAAGTATTGCAAGTATGGCTTCGTTCCTCCTGATCACTTACAGTAAAATGTGGAAGGAGAGAGATGAATTGAAGAAGGAATTGTTAAGCAAAAAGGAACCAGAACTTGAAGATATCAAAATTTTCAGCTTCTCCATATTGCAAAAAAAAAAAAAAATGAGAAAGCTGGTTCTAAAGAGAATACTAAGGGTGTGGTTGAAAATGATTTGATAGGGCTTCCCTGGTGGCGCAGTGGTTGAGAGTCCACCTGCCGATGCAGGGGACACGGGTTCGTGCCCTAGTCCGGGAAGATCTCACATGCCGTGGAGCGGCTAGGCCCGTGAGCCATGGCCGCTGAGCCTGCGCATCCGGAGCCTGTGCTCCGCAACGGGAGAGGCCACTACAGTGAGAGGCCCGCGTACCTCAAAAAAAAAAAAAAAGAAAGAAAGAAAATGATTTGATAAAGAGATCATGGTGTGACTCATGAATTTAATAAGCCAAGAATAGAGATGGGGTTATACCAGCAGAGACACTGCCAGTTTGAACTAAAGTGGGGAAGAAGATGGGACAGGATAAAGGAGAGCAGTCAGACTTTGTGGAGTTTACAAGGTGGGATTGTAGGGCTATTCAGCTGTGAATGTCAGCTCTCCCTCAAGAAGGGAAGAAGGATCCCAAAGGTGATTGAGAAATCATGTGGGTTACCACTCCCACCAGAAGCACAGAGTTCACAGGCCCGGGGCCAGGGGGGAGGGCCAAGTCTGCTGCTGCCACCTTGATTTCAGGTGTGTACACAGAAACACATGAGCCGAGCCCTGGGGGTGATGCTGCTGCCCCACTGGACCTGGAAAGCAAAGAGGATTATTCTCCAGCCCTAAGACCTAGTGGAATTTGCCTTCCTGCATTTTGGACTTGCTTGGGACCCCTCACCTCTCCCTTCTTTCTTATTTCTCTGTTTTGGAATGGGAATGTCTACCCTATGATGGCCCCTTGTATTTTGGAAGCACATAACTTGTTTGCTTTCACAAGTTCACAGCCGGAGAGAAATTTAACCTCAGGATGAATTGCACCTCATGTCTCCCCCGTATCTGATTTTAGATGATATCTAGATGAGACTTTGACTTTAGATGGATACTAGAATGAGCTAAGACTTTTGGGGCTGTTTGTTGGGATAGAATGAATGTATTTTGTGTATGAGAAGCATACAAATTTTGGAAGGCCAGGGGCAGAGTGTTATGGACTGAATGCTTGTGTCCCCCCCCCACCCCCAAATGCCTGTGTTCAAGACCTAACCCTTAGTATGATGGCATTTGGAGATGGGGTCTTTGGGAGGTAATAGGGTTAGATGAGGTCATAAGGGTGAGACCCTCTTGATGGGATTACTGCATCTATAAGATGAGATACTAGAGAGATTTCTTTCCTGTTCCTACGAAGAGGCCATTTGAGCCCACAGGAAGAGGGCGGCCACCTACGGCGAGCCAAGAGAAGGCCTTGGAACAAAACATACCTCATGGCACCTTGATCTTGGACTTCCAAGCCTCCAGGACTGTGGGAAATAAATTTCTGTTGTTTAAGCCACCTAGTCAGTGGTATTTTGTTGTGGCAGCCCAAGCAGACTAATATAGTATGTGCGTGCACACACACACACACAGAGACATACTTTTTTCTTTGACCCAAAATGGAAAGGTTCACAGATGCAACCTGATAAATTTTAATCCAAACATTGAACTTTACAAGCCAAAGATTCTTTCCTTCAGATCTCTAAGAAATCTTTGAAAAAATGGTCTGTTTCTTCTTGATTCAGATCCTGGGCATTGGTAGCTCCAGTATTCCAAGGTTGCTACCAAATAATTTGGCCTGCATGTGACTATTATTAAATATTATTAAATCCTTCCTGCCTTCATATGGGGCCCTTAGTAATAACTTTACATTTCTTTGGTTCTATTTTCCGTTAGTATTATGAGAAGTCTCAGAATTTTGGTGACGTAATGGCCTATTTTTTATCCTTGTCCCATGAGAATATTATCATTTGTTAAAAGATTTTTGGCTTACATGGAAGATTTCCACACCTGCATCCAGCCCTTCTCCACTATTTTCAGAAAGTTTTTTATTTAACAGAAACAAATTGATGAATAGGTCTGTAAATATAATGATATCTCCAATCATTGTGCAGTACGTGTCACATTATACTCGGATTAGGGGGAAAAAAACATAGCACTATCCCAACAGGAAGATTTTCTTAGATGAAATCACAAGTAAAGAAGAAATGCAGCTTACAATGGGGCAGAAGATTAAGTATGGAATATATTTAGAATCCAGTTCTCAGCTGGACTCCTGCATCTGTAATGTACTAGCTATGTAACTTTGAGTGAGATTCCTAACTTTCCTGACTTTAATTTTGTGATCTTAAAATGGGAATAATAACACCATTCCTTAGGGTCATAAGGAAGATAAATACACTTTATGTGAAGTCCCTAGATGGACTCATGGCCCTTTGCTGGTCCCAAATGGCAAATTGTGCAGTGTTATTATTATTGTCATTACTCCTGTTACTACTGTCACTATTGTTTCCATCTCTACCTCCAGCCCTTGCAAAATATGGACCAATTTTTATATCTACTGCTTACGTGCTCTGAGAGTCATTAATTGCACAGGGTTTTCAGTCATATAGAATTGGGCTACTTTCTTAGTTCTTTCATATTCTGACCATGTGATTATGAAAAAACTGCTCATCCTCTCTGCACCTCAGTTTCTTCATCTGTGAAAAACAGAACAACAGCATCTCCTTGTACATCACTGTGAGGACTGAATACAATAATGTCTGTATGTATATGTATATGAAGCACTAACAATTGTGTCTCCAAAGTAAAGGCTTTCAGTAAACTATAGTTTGTACTAGAAATGCTTAATATTATTAATTTTATGATAAATCCAAAAAGAAAAGAAAACAAGCAAGAATTTCTGGCAAAAGCCATTTAACTTCTCCTGCTTTGTCCTATACCCGTCTGTAGCACAAGATTCTCTCTCTTATACCCAAGCCCCAAATTATTTTCTTTGTTTGCTGCATAAGGGAGAGATGTTACAGGGAGGAAATCAAGCAAATAATGCAACTAGACAAGGCTGTTAAAATGCACACCCCTAAACAGATTTTTAAAAGAGATACTAAATAACCCATTGTCCCCAAAGAAAAGAAAAGCAAACAGATAGATCACAACATACGCCATGAAAAAAGTCCCAAAGTGAAAAGGTAGTTATATAAAGAGCTAGTGAACAATATAAGTACTATAAATACATACAAAATTTCATCATTTGCTGTCTCACTGTTAGATGTACTCTCTCAGATTGTTCTCACGCATCTGTTCAAGACAAAGCCGCTGAGGCTCTTAAATTACAGCTCATAAAAACACACACTTTGGGTTGCAATTTTTAAAGTATTCAAATTTTACTTAAAGACAGTTTTATGTTCCTGGATTTGGAAGGCGATAACATATTTCCCATAATCAAACCACTCTTAAACATTAAAGACTTTACTGAATGTTAATTAAACCCAGAAAATATGTTGTAAAAAATTAAAATTCCAGACTCATTTAAACCACAGATATTTTAAAAGATAAAGAGGGTCTAGCAGGTGATAGTGAAAAATTAACTAGTGGGGATTTTTATTTTTGGTTTATTTTTTTATTTGCAACATCTTATTTGTAAGGACTCGGTATTGACGAATTTATCCAAGATGAGATTTCAACTCTAAAACTAGGTTAGATAAGTATTGCCTGGACCATCATATCTTATATCATGAGATAGTAAAAACTGTTCCTTTATAATTCTAGAGAATACTTGAGTAGTAATACTTATATACAGCAAATCTGTTCTACATTTTTCTTCATATAATCCTACCTCAAAGTTTTACATGATATTTTCCATTTTTAATAAAGCAATTCCATTATTTTGTGTATGTTATTTTTATATATTTAAGGGAGAAGACTGGTTCTGACTTTTGTTCGGAAACCTGGTTGACAGAATAAAACTATTTGTAAATAGTAGACCACATATTATATTTTCTTCAGTAATCTATGTAAAAGTGGCATTGGTGAGGATCATAAGTCACAAATAATGAACTCCTTAGTACTGTTTGCAAGGGAACTCTCTGTTGCTTGCAACAGACCACCATAAGGAAGTTGAGTCTACAAACACAATCCTACATTTTTCAATTTTTCAGGAAGAAACAAGAAATACATTAACTTTTTTTCCTCCCTAAGGATTGGAAAGAAAACAGAGATGGGATATAGGAGATTGCTACTAGAAGCAGAAAAGCAGTCTTAAACATCCCTTGTCAAATGTGAATGGAGAATAACTCCAGAGATAATTAGAAATGCCAAGGATGAAAATTAATGTCTTCTTTCCAGTAAAATGCACTGTTTATATGCACTGTTTATAATCTATTGAAACCTTATATTGGCCATACATAGAAAGAACCTGATGGATTAAGACAAAGGGCACAGCCAGAAAGCTCAGAGCCTCAGGGAACATTGTAAGGAAGTCTCTGATGATCCCAGAGGATGGTCACAAGGGCACAAGTTGCATTGGCCTAAACACCCTTTTTCCAGTGATGTACTTGTGATTTTGTTCTTAAAATAACAGCATATTTTTAATGAATGAATTATAATCAGTATATAAGAAACTGATTTATATGCTATATTGCGCTTTCTCTGATATTCACATTAGTCAAAGAATTTAGATTGAGCCTCTTCAGAGGTGATGTCCTATTGTTTGGGGGCAAAACTCGGAAGTTTAGGCCAAGTGTCCAAAATAAAAATTGCTTTTGAAACCCAACATACTGAGATGGGTAACTTCTGAGTAGAGAACACTAGCATTTACTTCATTACTTTACAGACCAGCACTGTTTCATTGTCAACAGAACCTGCCTGGCGAAGTAGGAGCCCACTCTGCCCCTGGAGGGGCTATGGACCTTGCTTGCCTGGGGCCCATGGGAGAGATCGGTCCATGCAGTGAGAACAGCTCTGGCCACCACTGGTACCTGGGCGGTCAGAGGCAGCATCTGGAGGGTCAGCAGGGGGCATGGGAGCCCCCGGGGTGCTGGGTCTTGGCTCCCCCTGGCTCATCTGCAGGAGGCCAGTGAGGGCGATCAGCTCAGGCCCTCTGAGCCAGGCGGTGGAGCAGCCAGAGGATGGAGTGGGGAGCACCCAGGGGGACATAATTGGGGTTGGGAGCAGCAGCTTCAGAGAGCCCATCACCTGCTGAGGGCCCTGAGACAGGTACAGGGGAACACGCTGCCCACAGGGCAGCAGAGGGTCAGAAAGAAAGACATCTTCATAGCATATCACTGGGAACCCTGCATCCAGGGGCACCTGCTCTCCACTCTGATGTCCTGCTAGATGGGCCTAAGGCCTCTGCCTCACGCTGCTGCCTCGTACAGAGGCCAGAATGAGGGATGGCACAAGGTCTGGCCTGAGAAGGAGGTGCCTGACCCACAGCTGGGCCCCCGCACCAGACGAGGTCCCGCTTAAGCCTCATAGTTGGGGTCCCAGGGCGGTAGCAGGGTCATCTGGGGATAGGGGGGAACTGGGGTTCCCGGGGACCGCTTGGCAGCGAGGCCTGGGGGCGACGGAGGCAGCAGCTGCTCTTTCTGGATCCAGGAAGGCCTTCGGTATCAGGGCTGAGGATTGTCCGGTGGGGATGTTCTTGGCTCCCCCAGGGATTCCTCTCCAGAGTCCCTGGCCTGGCCGGGGTCGCTGACCGCCGAGGGGCCTTGTTCCTCGGGCGCCTGCTCTTCACCCAGGCCGCGCTGCCGGGGGGCCCAGGGCAACATGCGGTGTCCGGGGGGTGGGCTAGGCAGGGCCCCACACTGCCCACCTCGCCCGCCTGGCCCCTCCCGGCTTCCACTTGGGCCCAGCCTCTCTCAGTGGCCCGTGCTGCCCTGCACGTCCCTGCAAGCCCAGGTTGCGGCCCACCTTGCAGGGTACTTCATTACTTTAATTATCCCCAAAACATACAATGTCCACAATGGGGACTTTTTTTTTAAGGCACAGCCCCAAATGTTGCTGGAAATAATATGCCTATTAAACAGAAGACTTTGGAAAGCAAGGGACTGTTTCAAAAGACTGTTATGATGGGAATTCTGCCACTGGTACCCTGGACTATGCTAACTACTTTTTATTGCATTGGGGAAATGGTAGAATGAAAATGAACACCTCCAGGCAGAGTTAAGAGAATCGGGGGAAGGGAATTCTATGATTATCATAAATTAATCTCTTTTAGCTCCAAGTTATGATTCAAGTTGATTTCTCATCCTTATCAAATTTCTTATGTGCATATTAGGGGCTGATAAGAAAAGGATGGAGCCCTGAGAACTGGAATGAAGGCAATTCAGATGAATCTGGGTACCCTGACCTTATAAATCCCTGTAAGCCTCCCCAACAGCAGATCCTGCTCCCCCTCCCCTTTCTGAGGAAGGAGCTTCTCCCAGCAAGAGGACAGCGTAATGACCTTACATTGCAGGGGAAAGCTTATTTCCAAATGATCTACCCTCGCTATCCCTCATGGCCTGCAGAACCATGCTGGAGTCAAATCCAACCTCATCAAGGGAAATGATTACCAAGTCTGACCTGGAAGGAGCCAATTCACACACTTAAAAAACTGCAAAATGTGGTAAGTTTATATCAGCAGAAATTAATATATACATGTGCAGAAATGGAATCTAAGTGTAATTGCCCGGGGTGGAAGAAAATAATATTGGAATGGCCAAATGTATCAACATGGGTGCACTTACCAGGCATTCTGGATTCCATATGTTAGCTTGAGAAACTGGGAAAGACCCTCACAATTTGCTTACACAGTTAACTAAAACCTGGATATCATATTGGTTTACATTAAATCAAGCTGAAGTGTGCAATGTCCTTCTTATAATGTAGAGGAATAAATCTAATGATTTAGGGAAATGGAATGATGGAGTAGATGTCTAATGTGTGACTTGCTCACCCATCTCCTGGGGGGTGTTCAGAGGACACGTTCCACAAAATCACGGAGGAATATTTGGTGAGGGAAGCAGCAACCTCCGTGGAAAGCTCTGCAGACAACCTCTGTAGGAGGGGATGATGGCAGGTCCTCTTGGGGCAGCACCCTGCTACCCTGTCACAAGTGTGTACACAAGTGTAAAATCCTCCTCCTTTCCTTCCTCAAAGGGACGGGGGGCCCTTAGCTTGGATAACTGTGCATTTCAGAAAGGGAAGTAGGAATACTTGGGGTTACTGGACCCTGACTCCGAGCTGCACTAAACCCAGGAAGTCTATCAGTCAAGGTGGGGACTTTTGAGCGTTGGTGGTAAAGAGGCTTCTGGCCTGACTCTGTTTCTTGATGTATCCAGTGGGTCCACAAATTTATCTGGAGTTTATTTCCCATTTTTAAATATGCAGTTAAAAATGATAACACGTGCCTGGTGGCATAATCCCTCATTGGTTTCCAGACCCACCCATCCTTTTTCTAAAACTGTTGGCCAATGTATGTATCTGTATTCACAATCACCTTTCTTCCTCCTTCAAAAGGAAAGCATAAAAAAAAAAAAAAAAAAAAAAAAAGGAAAGCATACCTTTCACCCATTCCAAATCTAATTATAACACCCTTAGCTGGGTTATAAAATTTCCAGGGCAGTCAAAAAAGTTATAAGTATTGGTTTGGGGAGAAGTCTTTCTAGTCCTGTAGGTCTTCCTCTCTTTTCCTATCTTATACATATTCTGATGGGGGTGAATCTGAGCTCATGATAAATATTCTGAATTTGGAACAACCAAAGCAGTAGAATATAATGATACTGATTTTTTTTCTAAATATAATTAGCATGTTCTCATGAACTACATTTTGTCAATCTTTTCACTTTGGATAAAACCAACCAACAAATTTTTGTGTGACTTTCTTTCAAATTGGGTGTGCATGATTCAATAAATAGTTACAACATAGTTAACAAGTTTTGTCACAAAATATTTGTTAATAATTCATCATACTCTTCTATAATATTTATTATGTCCTATCTTTTAGAATATAACACATAATACCATATTTGAAAAATTTAAATATGCATGAGAACATACATAGATTTTCAGAATTCCAATAACGACTATGCAAGCAAAACCTTTGGTATTTCAGATCCTATCATGGGGTGTCATTATGTTGAAGGCTGAAATGCAAACAGGAATGGGCAGCAAGTACTGAACATCCATGCACCAATTTGGAAACTGTGCATTCAGTTATTTTGGTACATCACTGGCACTTATATCCAATGCCAATGATGTGTTAAAATCCTAAGTTGTTTTTTTATTTGCCCTTTTCACCTCCTAATTATAAATGAGATGATTCAGACTGCATGGAAGGAACTGAGATGGGGAAAGTGAGGGGGAGAAAAGGGCAAGAAAGTACTGGCAGTGAAAGCCATTTCTACATGTCAGTTTTAATATGGATGTAAGCGTCTAAATGACAGAGTGCCCAGTAGCTTGACGGGACACTTTTTCAGCTTCCTCCAAAGCTTGAGGAAAGAGCAAAGGTTAGTTAGAGGATTACGAGGTGGTGACGCCCATTCAAGTTTTTCTGACATAATCTGAGTTTAAATCAAAAGGGCATAAACAAAAAATAAACAGGCTTTCTTAGAATATCAGAGCACTCATCATCAACTGAAGCTGGAACAAAGTATTTTCAGGATCAATAATACAAGACATTATATTCTTTTAGATAGTGCATATAATGTGTTATCCCCCTCATGGGAGTATGACACGCAAGGGGCCTTCTGTCCCTGACTGGCGCCCACCTATACATAGCCCCTGGCCTGACCAGTCACTGGCCCTCACTACACTGTGCACACCCAGAGTGTGTGGCCAGAGGAGAGCAAAACAACATCTAAGGTCCCCACAGCTGACTGCAAGCCCTGATCATGCCCTGCCTTCTTGACACTGGCCAGTGCCACAGCACCTACCTGTAGCGAGGCCTTCCGGCTCTGTACCTGCAAGCCCCAGCCCAACTCTCATCACCACCTTCCCTTGCAGTGTGCGTGCAAATGGGAGAGAATGCAGCCACAGGAGAGCACAGCACACCGAGGGCCCCTGCAGCTGCTTCAGGTCCAGATCAGGCCCTGCCTTCAGTCACTGGCTCACACCACCGTACCTGGCTATAGCTACCCCCTCCAGCTATGGAAATCCATGTCCCCCAGCCCCAGCCCTGTCAATGGTCACCACTGCAGTATGCATACCGGAGGGTAAGTGTGAAGCCAAGGGAAAGCATGCTGACACCCATGTCTTTAGCAGATGCCACTAAGCCCATAGTTGGCCCTGGCCCCTGTTACCTATTCTGACCCCCCATTACTATGAGTGTGTCTACAAGTGACCTCCCCTACTACATAGGCACTTGCAGCTGGGCCCTGCAACCAAGTGTGTGCACACCACTGGCTCCAGCCACCACTCATGCCTGCCCTGGTCCTTAGTTACTAGTCCTTGAGGCACCATTTAGGAGACCAATAGCAATTGCAGCCACTGCAGAACCCCCGTAGTGCTTGCCAAGGACCACACAATTGTTGATACTGTGAACCTTAGTGGCTGAGCCAAAGAGACATTATACTCCCTTGGACCCAGTGCTGCCACACACTCCTGCACCTGGTGCCCTGAGCCACTAGATCCACGGTTATAGCACAGTCCATTGTGCCTCCATCTGCAGGTGACAGGCTTCCCTTACTTAAATCAGCCCATGAAGTCTTTAAGAGGTGACTGTTTCTTCAAACGTACAGACAGCTACACAAGGCTACAGGGATCACAAAGTATCAGGGAAACAAAATGCCATGAAAGTAATATAGTGGACCTCCAGTAACTGGCTCCAAAGAAAAGGAGATACAGAAATTTCACAAGAAATAATTCAAAATAATTGTTCTACAGACTCTTAGAGAGCTAAAAGAGAGCACAGATAAACAATTTAACAATATGGAGAAAACAACACAAGAACAAAATGAAAACCTCAACAACAACAACAACAAAAACAGAACCAAACAAATTTTGGAATGAAGAATACAATGACTGAACTGAAGAATTCAATAGAGAGTTCTCATGAAACTTGAACAAGTAGAAGTGAGAATCAGTGAGCTAGAATCTTGAAGACAGATCAATTAAGATTATACAATTAGAACAACAACAACAAAAGAATGAGAAGGAATAAATAAAGCCTACGATAGATACGGAATACCATCAAAGGAGATAGTGTACACATTACTGGAGCCCCAAAAGGGGAAGACAGGGAGAAAGGAGTAAAAAGCTTATTTAACCAAATAATGGCTGAGAACTTTCCAGCCATGAGGAGAGATTTGGACATCCAAATTCAAGCTAATAGGTCACTTCAAAATTTCAACCCAAAATGTTCTTCTCCAAGACGCATAAAAATAAAAATTGTCTAAAACCAAATACAAAGAGAGAATTTAAAAAGCAGCAAGAGAAGAAAACTTTCTCTCATAAAATGGAACCCCCATAAGGCTATCACCAGATGTCTCAGCAAAGACCTTACAGTACAAGAGAGAATGGGTTGATATATTTGAAGTGTTAGAAGAAAGAAACTGCCAATCAAGATTAATTTACCCAGCAAAATTCACCT
The DNA here is from genome assembly GCF_011762595.2 of Tursiops truncatus. Classification (NCBI taxonomy): domain Eukaryota; kingdom Metazoa; phylum Chordata; class Mammalia; order Artiodactyla; family Delphinidae; genus Tursiops; species Tursiops truncatus. The sequence continues at coordinate 154,924,334 of NC_047035.1, read as the reverse complement.
TCAGATTTGAAGAGTGAAATGAAGACCTTCACTAACAAAGAAAAGCTGAGGGAATTCATCATCATTAAACCTGCATTATAAAGACTGCAAAAAGGAGTTTTCAAGCTGAAACAAACAGATATTAATTAGTTATATCAAAACATATAAAAATATATAACACACTGGTAAAAGTAAGCATATAGTCAGATTCAGAATACGCTAATACTGTAAAATGGTGATGTCCTACTATTTAACTCTAAAATGAAGGTTAAAGGGCAAAAGTATTAAAAATACCAATAAGTTCAATGATTTGTTAATTGGATACACAATAAAACATGTAAATGGTGTTATCAAAAATGTGAAAGTGGGGAGTAAAAGGGTAGAGATTTTGTATGTGATAAAATTTAAATTGTTAGCAGGGTAATTATACCACTACATCTATAAGATGTTTTATATAAACCTCATGGGAACCACAAAGTCTATAAAAGATAAACAAGAGGTAGAGAGAAGAGAATCAAAGCATACCACAATAGAACATCATGAATTTACAAAGAAAAAGGGAAGAAAGGAAGAAAAAAATAAAACTACAAACAGCCAGGAAATAATAAGGTGTCATCAGTAAGTTCTTACATATCAATAATTACTATAAATATTAATAAGTTGTTTTCTCCAATGAAAAGGCACTGAGTGGCTGGATAGATTAAAAAAACAAAAAAGACCCAACTATATGCAGCATATGAGACATTCACCTCAGCTCTAAAAACACACATAGACTCAAAGTGAAGAGATGGCAAAAGATACTCCATGCAAGTGGAAACCAAAAGAGAGCAGGGACACCTATACTAATATCAGTAAAAATAGACTTCACCTCAAAAGTGGTAATAAGAAACAAAGATGGTCATTATACAATGATAAGGGGTCAAGAATATATAACAACCATAAATATATATGAACCCAACATCAGAGCATCTGAATATATTAAGCAAATAGTAACAGATCTGATGAGAGAAACAGACAACAGTACAATAATTCAGATCTACAAATAAAAGGATTATATAGATTAGTACAAGTGATAATCCAGTCCCTGTTACTCCATCTTGGCTGCAAGTGGAAATTGAATCTTTGTCTTTTGAAAGTGGACTTGATATTTAAAAACAGCCCAAAGAGAGTGCCCTGAAGACTATTAGAAAATGGAGGACTTTGGACATTTTGGCCCCTCATCTCCACACTGGATGGATTTTATAAAGGAAAAGAAGTATTTTCTGAAGGAAAATTAGATTTCTGAACTAGTAATGGAGGGCAGTAGTATGAAGTTCTTGATTAAAAATAAGTGAAAACTATCTATGGATAATCCCATGACTTCATGTATAAGGGTTTTTAAAAATCTATATGAACAATATAGTTTTCTAAAAATTTATTTATTTTTGGCTGCACTGAGTCTTTGTTTGCTGCGTGCGGGCTTTCTCTAGTTGTGGCGGGTGGGGGCTACACTTCGTTGTGGTGTGCAGGCTTCTCATTGCAGTGGCTTCTCTTGTTGTAGAGCATGGGCTCTAGGCATGCAGGCGTCAGTAGTTGTGGTATGTGGGCTCAGTCGTTGTGGTTCATGGGCTTACTTGCTCTGTGGCATGTGGGATCTTCCAGGACCAGGGCTCGAACCCATGTCCCCTGCATTGACAGGCAGATTCTTAACCACTGCACCACCAGGGAAGCCCCTTTTTTAAAAGATGTTTTTAAAAATATTTTATTATGATTGGTTCTCCTGTCAATTTGGAAAGATGAACTTGGCTCTCATTCCCATCACCAATTTGGAAGTCCTGAGGCAGAGCTGAGCAACAAGCAGGTTAAGTGATTAACCGATTAACTGATCTGTGAGGAGCAGCGTTGGGAGGGCAGAGGGTGAAGTACCCCTCTTTCATGAGATAGTACCCCTCATTCATCTACATGAGATAGATCATTTAGACAGAAAATAAACAAGGAAACATCAGACTTGAATCATACTTCAGACCAAATCAACCTAACAGACATATACAGAACATTTCATCCAACAACAGCAGAATACACATTCTTCTCACGTTCATAAGGAACATTCTGCAGGATAGATCACATGACAGGTCATGAAACAAGTATCAACAAATTTTAAAAGATTGAGATTACATCAAATATCTTTTCTGACCACAGTGGTATGAAAGTAGAAATAAATAACAGAAGAAAAGCTGGAAAATTCACTAATATGTGGGATTAAACAACATCTCCTGAACAACCAATGGATCAAAGAATAAATCAAAAAGGAAACCAAGAAATATCTTGAAACAACTGACAATGGAAGCATAACATATCAAAATCTATGGGATGCTGCAAAAGCAGTTCTAAGACAATAGTTTATAGTGATAAATACCTACATTAAGAAACAAGAACAATCTCAAATCAACAATCTCATTTTATACCACAAGAAACTAGAAAAAGGACTAAGCCCAAAGTTATCAGAAGGAAGAAAATAACAACAATCAGAACAGAAAGAAATGAATAGAGACCAAAAAATCAATAGAAATGAACAATGAAACTGAGCTATTTTTTGAAAAGATAAACAAAATTAACAAACCTTTAGCTAAACTAACTCAGAAAAAGAAAGGATTCAAATAAATAAAATCAGAAACGAAAGAGAAAAATATAACTGATACCCCAGAAATGAAGGATCATGAGACTACTAAGAACAAATTACACACCAACAAACTGGAAAACCTAGATGAAATGAATAAATTCCTAGAAATATACAACCTATCAAGAATGAATCATGAAGAAAGAAAATCTGAACAGGCTAATATGAAGTAAGAGCATTGAACCTGTAATCAAAAACCTCCCAAGATAGAAAAGTCCCAGACAAGATGGTCTCACTGCTGAATTCTGTGAAACATTTAAAGAAGAATTAATGCCACTCCTTCTCAAAACTTTCCAAAAATTGAAGAGGAGAGAATAGTTTATAGCAATAAATACCTACATTAAGAAACAAGAACTAATTTATGAGGCCAGCATTACCCTGATACCAAAGCCATATAAGGATACTACAAGAAATGAATAATACAGAACAATATCCCTGATATAGATAGCAAAATTCTCAACAAAATATTAGCAAACCAAATTCAACAGCACATTAACAAGATCATTCACCATGATCAAGTGGGATTTATCACTGGGGTGCAAGGATGGCTCAATATCTGCAAATCAAACAATGTGATACACAGTAACATCAGGGTAGAAGATAAAAGTCATACAACTGGGCTTCCCTGGTGGCGCAGTGGTTGAGAGTCTGTCTGCCGATGCAGGGGACACGGGTTCGTGCCCCGGTCTGGGAAGAAGATCCCACATGCCGCGGAGCGGCTGGGCCCGTGAACCATGGCCACTGAGCCTGTGCGTCCGGAGCCTGTGCTCCACAACGGGAGAGGCCACAACAGTGAGAGGCCCGCGTACGGCAAAAAAAAAAAAACATACAATTATCTCAATAGACATAGAAAAAACATTTGACATAGTTAAAAATCCTTTTATGATAAAAATTCTTCACAAATTGGATATAGAAGGTACTGCAATACAATAAAGGCTATATATGAAAAACCCACAGCCAACACTATAATCAATGGTGAAAGTCTGAAAGGTTTTCCTCTAAGATGAGGAACAAGACAAGGGTGTCCACTCTCACAATTCCTATTCAACATAGGATTGTAAATCCTAGCCAGAGCAATCAGGAAAGAAAAACAAAAAAAAGGCATCCAAAATAGGAAAGGGAGAACTAAAAATGTCTTTGTGTACAGATAATATTGTGTACTATACGGAAAATCCTAAAAACTCCACCAAAAAACTGCTAGAATAATCAACAAATTCAGTAACACTGCGGGATACAAAATACAGTTGCATTTTTATACACTAACAACAAAACATCTGAAAAAGACAAAAAGAAAACAATCTCATTCACAATAGCATCAAAAACAATAAAACAGAAATAAATCTAACCAAGGAGGTGAAAGATGTGTACACAGACAACTACAAGACTTTGATGAAAGAAACTGAGGAAAATATAAATAAATGGAAAGATATCCAGGGTCCATGAATTGGAGGAATTAATATTGGTAAAATGCCTGTATCACCCAAAGGCATCTGTAGAGTCTATGCAATCTCCATCAAAATTCCAATGGCATTTTTCACAGAAATAGAAAAAAAAAATTCTAAAATTTGTATGGAGGCACAAAAGACCCTAAATAACGAAAGTAATCTTGAGAAAGAAGAACAAAGCTGGAGGCATCACAGTTTCTGTTTCAAACTATACCACAAGGCTATAATAATCAAAATAGTATGATACTGAAATAAAAATTGACCAATAGAGCAATGGAATAGATTGAGAGCCCAGACAAAAACCCCAGGATATATGGCCAACTTATATTTTATAAGGGAACCAAGAACACTCAATGAACAAAAAATAGTCTCTTCAACAAATGATGCTGGGAAAAATACATATTTGTATACAAAAGAATAAAGCTAGACCCTTATCTTACACCATTCACAATAATGAACTCAAAATGGATAAAAGACCTAAATGTAAGACCCGAAACCATCAAACTCCCTGGAGAAAATATAGGGAAAAAGCTCCCTGACACTGGTCTCAGCAGCTATTACCTGGATACAATACCTAAAGCACAAACAATAAAAGCAAAAATAAATAAGTGTACATCAAACTAAAAAGCTGCTGCACAGCAAAAGAAACGATAAACAAAATGAATAGGTAACCCACAGAACAGGAGAAAATATCTGCAATTTATTTATCTGATATGGGGTTAATATTCAAAATAACTCATACAACTCAATAGCAGAAAAACTAACAATCTGATTAAAAAATGGGCAAAAGACCTGAATAGACATGTTCACAAAGAAGACATAAAGATGGCCAACAGGTACATGAAAAGATGTTCAACTCCACTAGTCATCAGGGAAATACAAATCAAAACCGCAATGAGATATTACCTCACACCAGTCAGAATAGCTATCATGAAAAATACAAGTGATGACAAGTGTTGGTGAGGGTGTAGAGGAAAGCGAACCCTCGTGCACTTGTGGGAATGCAAACCAGTACAGCCATTATGGAAAACAAAATGGGGTTTCCTCAAAAGTTAAAAACAGAACTAAAATATGATCCAGTAATTCTACTTGTGGGTATTTATCTGAAGGAAACAAAAACCCTATGTCGAAGAAATATCTGCACCACCATATTCATGGCAGCATTATTTTCAATAGCCGAGACATGAAAATAACCTGTGTCCATCAATGGATGAATAGATAACGATAATGTGGTATACATACAATAGAATATTATTCAGCCATAAACAAACAATGAAAGCCTATCATTTGCAAAAACATGGATGGAACCTGAGGGCATTATGCTAAGTGAAATAAGTCAGACAGAGAAAGACAAATACTGTATGACCTCACATCTGAAATCTAAAAAAAATAAATTAAAAAACCCAAAGAGATCAGATTTGTGTTACCAGAGAAAGGGGTTGGGGAATGAGGGAAATGGATAGAGGTTGAAATGTGCAAATTTCCAGTTATAACATCACTAAGTGTACAATGTAATGTCTATAGTTAACACTGCTGTATGGTATACAAGAAAATTATTGAGGGCAAATAGATTGTAAGAGTTCTCATCAAAAGGAAAAAAGAAAAACTTTTTTTTTTGTATCTATATGAGATGATGGATATTAACTAAATTTACTGTAGTAGTCATTTCACAATATTTGTAGGCCAAGTCCCTATGATGTCCACCTTAAACTTATACTGTTTCATGCAAACGAGAGCCTTGTTCCTTTTATTCAACTTTGACACTGCCTGGCACTCAAAAATATTTGCTTAAATGGTATCCTGATTTTGCACACTTTTAAAATTGTGGGAATGTTTTGCTCTTTGTTCTTGAAAACTGAAGTATAACTTACATATTGTAAATTGTACAAATCTCAAGGTTACTACAGTTTGATAAATTTTGACAAATGTATATATGAGGTAACCTCAGACTGAATCAAGAGAACATTTCTATCACCATGGAGAGCTTTTTCATACCCTTTCCAATCAATCCCTCTGCATCAACAACCGCTGTTATGATTTCCACTGTTATATATTACATTTATCTGCTTTTTGAACTTTCCGTAAGAGGAAACATGCAGTTGGCACTCTTTTTGATCAACATGATGTTTTGGAGATCTCTCCAGGTCACTGAATGTATCAATATTTTGTTCCTTTTTGGTTGCTGAGTAATATTCCATTTTATGAGTATAACACAATGTATTTCCTGCTGTCTTGGTGATGAACACTTGGTTTGTTTCAGATATATTATTTCATGAAAATAAAATACATTATGCACATTCTTATACAAATATTTTTGTGTACATATGAACTTATTTCTCTCAGGCATATAGACTTGCGGTATAATTGCTGGGTAATAGAACAGATGTCTGGTTAACTTTATTAGAAACTTCCCAACGGTTTTCCTAAGGGCTTATACCATTTTACGTTCACACCAGCCATGTATGAGAGTTATAGTTTCTCTACATCCTTGCTAACACTTGATATTATTATTCTTACAGGTGTCTGGGGGTATTACCCTGTGGCTTTATTTTGCATTTCCCTAGTAATAAGGTTGAACATCATTTAAAGTAGTGTTGTGAAGTATGTGTTCAAATATTTTGCCATTAAAATTTTTTAGATTATTGATTTGAATTCTTTGTATAAACAAATGTGGTTTCTTTATAATATGAATGTTTTCTCTCAGTGACTGACTTTTTTTCTTAATGGTGTCTACCATACAATTTTGACCAAGTCATAAGTATCCTTGAAATTATTTTACCCATATTTCCTTAGGATACAGTTTACAAGAAATTAAATTTCTAAGTCAGAAAGTGTGTGTGTGTATGCCTATAAATATACACACAATTCCTCCTCCCCCCAGTTCAGATCCTGTAAACACACATTAAAACACTCAGACTAGGTCTTTGGGGCCCCAGATTTTAGTCTTATGTTTCCACTAACTATCATTTTCAGATACACACTATAATTTTCCCCTTTCCTCTTATACCTTAACCATATTTCTCATCTATTAAAAAAGAGCCCTCCTAAATATAGTAAGGATGAAAAAGAATAAATAGTCGTTAAGAACCTACTATGTGAGGGGCACAGAACTATCATCTGGATATAAATGCTCTCATTCAATCCACAGACCAAACCAATGAATTTTATTCTCATTTCATTTTTTATAACTGAAGAAGCTGAAATCTGAGTTACCCAAGCATATCCAATTAGCAAATAGTAGAGATAGGATTCAAATCAGGTGGTCTGTCTCTAAATCTCAGTACATTTCTCCATTCAACTGGGTGTTTTCTAATAAAATTTCAAGAAAACAGTGTAGCAAAACTGATATAAAAACACAATTTAACTTCCACTTCCAGTGCCACGTGCAAGGGCCTTGGAAGTCACCACTACATCCTAACAGCAAGTAAAAAGCTGAAGAGATGGAAAAATCAACAGCTCTTTCTGGATTCCTAAGAGAGGAGAGAAGAGGACACACAACAAACCGCTTCTCCAAGACTGGAGGGACAGGCGAATACAGGTTATTCTGGCTTAACCCAACAGAGACTCAGGAGCAGAAATTGACACGAGAGGGAAAACGGCAACTATAAATGACAATTCGCTGAAAGCTCAGTGCAGACATATCTGAGAGTTAAAACTCCGGCGCGGGGTTGGGCGGGGGGGGCTTCCCTGGTGGCACAGCGGTTGAGAGTCCGCCTGCCGATGCAGGGCACACGGGTTTGTGCCCCGGTCCGGGAAGATCCCACATGCCGCGGAGCGGCTGGGCCCGTGAGCCATGGCCGCGGAGCCTGCGCGTCCGGAGCCTGTGCTCCGCAACGGGAGAGGCCGCAACAGTGAGAGGCTCGCGTACCGCAAACAAACAAACAAAAAAAACTCCACGGGGAGCCAGGCATGGGGTGGGGGGGCAAAAATATTAAGAGACTTACCTTTAGGAGCTCGACAAGGTCCCCACAATAAACACCAGAGAAAAATTCTCTCAGGCGTACGGCAGGGAAGAGGAAGAGGAGCCATTTTAAAATATGCCAGGTCTTAACAAGACCTGCCCTCAGGAGAAATTAATTAACCAGAGCCCAACCTGCTGGGCTATTATCAGAGCATAACTGACACCTGAGCAAGGGAAATACCCAACTCCGGCCCACTCTAGCTATCCTGTCCTACCTAAGGGGAGAAAAAAAAAGAGAAACATGTAAGAAGTTCACAGTCCAGAGGCATAGGTTCACTGAAAGCCTGACATGATCATGGTTCTACAGAGGGCTTCTCATCCCGATATACCTCACCCCACATTACTAACGGCCTATTTACAGCAATTCCTTTCACCTGGTACATATATCTGGCTATCCAGAAAAAAATTACAAGGCATACGAACAGGCCCAAACACAATTTGAAGAGACAGGCCAAGCATCAGAACTAGACTTAAATATGGCAGGGACATTGGAGTTATTAGGCTGGGAATGTAAAACAACTCTCATTAATAGACTAAAGGTCCTAATGGATAAAGTAGACTGTGTGTAAGAATAGATGGGCACTCTAAGCAGAGAGATGGAAATCCTATGAAAGGATCAAAAAGGAATTCTAGATGTAAAAGCAATTCTTTATCTAGAAATAAAGAATGCCTTTATGGGCATATTCGTTGAACTACACACAGCTGAGAAAAGAATTTCTCAGCTAGAAGATATATTAATAGAATCCTCAAAAAATAAAGAAACCAAAAGCTAGTTCTTTGAAAAGATCAATAAAATTGATAAGACTCTAGCTAGGCTACTTAAGAAAATGGAAGAGATGGCATGAAATACTAGTATCAGAAGTGAAAGAGGGCACATCACTACAGATCTCATAGACACTAAAAGGATAATAAAGGAATGCCGTAAATAACCCTATGCCCACAAATTTGATCACCTAGATGAAATGGACCACTTCCTTAAAAGACACAATCTGCCAAAACTCACACAAGAAGACACAGATGATCTGAATAGTCATATATTTATTAAAGATATTGAAACAATAATGAATAACCTCCCCAAACAGAAAGCATCTAGATATAGACGTTATACTCGTCACAAAAATTAACTCAAAATAACCCTAAATGTAAAACGTGAAACTATAAGACTCTTTAGAAGATAACCTAGGAGAAAATCTAGGTGACCTTGGGTGTGGTGATGCCTTTTTAGATACAGCATCAAAGACATGATCCATAAAAGAAATAATGGATAAGGTGCACTTCATTAAAATTAAAAATTTCTGCAAGAGTTTATCAAGAGAAGAAGAAGACAAGCCACGGGCTGGAGAAAATATTTGCAAAAGCAGATCTGATAAAGGACTGTTATCTAAAATATACAAGAGACTCTTAAAATTCAACAATAAGTTAACACTCAAACCAAGTAAAAAAAGGACCAAAGACTTTACTAGACACCTCACCAAAAATATATAGATGGCAAATGGGCATATGAAAAGAAACTACACATATGTCATCAGGGAAATTAAAACAGTAATGAGATACCATTACACTCCTATTAGGATGGCCTATTTCTAGAACCCTGAGAACACCAAATGTTGGTAAGGATGTGGATGAACAGGAACTCTCATTCATTGCTGGTATATGTACAAAATGGCACAGTCACTTTGGAAGACAGTTTGGCAGTTTCTTACAAAATTAAACATACTCTTACCATATAATCCAGCAGTTGTACTTTATGTTATTTATCCAAAGGAGTTGAAAACTGTGTTCACAGAAAAACCCATCACAGATATTTACAGCAGCTTTATTCATAACTGTCAAAAATTGGAAGCAAACAGATGTACTTCAGTTAAGTGAATGGATAAAGTTAATTATGATATATCCAGACAATGGAAAAGAGCTATCAAGCCGTGAAAAGACATGGAGGAACTTTAAATGCATGTTATTAAGCGAAAGAAGCCAATTTGAAAAGGTTACATACTGTATGATTCCAACTAACTGACATTCTGGAAAAGGCAAAACTATGGAGACATAAAAAGATCAATGGTTTCCAGGCAGTGGGGATGGAGGGAGAGATGAGTAGTCAGCAATCAGAAGAATTTGAGGGTGCTGAAAATACTCTGTATGACATAATGACGGATATATGTCATTATGCATTTGTCCAAACCCACAGAATGTACACCAGGAATGAACCCTAATTTAACGTATGGACTTTGGGTGACTACGATGTGTCAGTGTAAGTCCATCCTTAGTAAAAAAAAAAAAAAAAAAAAAAAAAAAAAAAAAAATGCACCACTCTGATGAGTGATGTTGATAATAGGGGAGGCTATGCACGTGTGGGTCTGGGGGATATATGGGAAATCTCTGTACCTCCCTCTCAAATTCATGGTAAACCTAAAATTTCTCTAAAAATAAAATTTTAGAAAACACACAAAGTTTACATTACTTCCCACGTTCTCAATAGGAACATCAATTCAGAGAAGTTACAAAATAGTGAAAAAATAAGCCTGACTTTTCACATTAGGTGAACTGTCTTTTATCTGATTATTATGTGTACACAGTATATCAGAGCTAATGTCCCTTTTTTAAACCTGATATTAACTTAGCAAAATAGAATACATCAAACCACATTCATAATCTGCAGAGTTAAATGCAGCTCCTACAAAAGCCATAATCAGGGATCAAATAGGTAAGAGGAAAACGTTCTTCTTGACCAACACATCAGAAGCAAATCACATTGGAGCAAAGGTAGTTTTTATTGTTTTTTGAGCCTGCTGATATACAACTTCACTTTCATAAGCTCCTGAATTTGAAACAAAAAGTGGCGGAGGAGAGGGGGAGGATAGGGAACAGCAATAGAACTGCCACAGCTGATATCTGGGAAATGCCAATTAAGAGACTGAAGCCACTTTAGAAGATGTGGAGGTAACAACAACCTCACAATAACAGTCATATTTTCATGTTACGAGGTTCCCAGAGGGCATGTGTTTAATGGTAGGGATAAAGATTTTCAGTTGCCAGGAGTTCAAACCTTGAACTTTGAGACTCTGTCCAATTAGGTAAAAAGTAAAGAGGAGGAGGGATGGTTTGGAGGCAGGAGACTAGAAATTGACTAAAGCCATTTGCAGATCTGTAGAAGGAGAAACCATATATATTTTCCTGCCAGGTTCAGAGTAATTTACAGGTTAAACTTTGATAACTTCTATGTTTTAAGAATTGATGTGTTTTTTAAGGTAACACTTTTTTAAAAACATCCAGGTTGACCCAAAGAAAACACCTGACCCTGAGAGCCGTGAGAAAATGAAATGGAATTATCTTGGAAGATTTCAATAGTTTTAGGTTACTTCAGATCATATATCCACTTGCCATAGTAAATACAATGTGAATAAAATAAAGCTTTGGGATGTGCAAAATAATTTTTTAAATAAGCCTTATTTTTAGAAGAATTTTATATATTCAGAAAATTTAACTTTCAAACAAGATTTATTTTTCTAGGACAGTTTTAGATGTATAGAAAAATTCAGATTGTAGAGAGAGTTTCTATATATCTTGTAAACAGTTTCCCCTGTTAACATCTGACATCAGTATGGTTTATTTGTTATGATAAACAAACCAATATTGCTACATTATTATTACATCTGCAGTTTATTCAGATGTCCTTTGTTTTTACCTAATATTCACTCCAAGATTCCATCTGGATACCACATTGCATTTAGTCATCAAGTATCTAGGCTCCTTTGGGCTGTGACAGTATCTCAGACTTTTCTTATGCTTGATGACCTACACAGTTCCAAGGAGACAGTTTTGGTCAAGTATTTTGTAAGATGTCCGTCTATTGGAATCTTTCCAATGTTTCCCTCGCTATTAGACCAGGCTATGGGTTACTGGGAGGAAGATCACAAAGATGGGGTACCATTTTCATCACATCATTTCGAGGGTACATACTATCAACATGACTTGTCCCTGTCAATGCTGACCTTGATCACCTGGCTGAGGTCATGTTTGGCAGGTTTCTCCATGAGAAAGTGACCCATTTCCCCCCTCTCCACACTATACTCTTCGAAGGGAAGTCACTATTTGCACAGCCTACACGTAAGGAGTGAGGATTTACGCTTCATTCTTGAGGGTAATGTACCTACATAAGTTATTTGGAATTCTTCTGTATGGGATATTTGTCTCTTCTCCTGAACTTATCTATCTAACTATTTCTTATCAAGTATGGACTTACGGATATATACTTTATACTTCGGGTTATAATCTAATACTACTTTATTTTTTCATTCATATTGTTCTAGCTTTGGCCATAGGGAGCTCTTACAGTTGTCTCCTGGGTCCTGCTGACAAATCACCATCAATTAATGTGTGGGGTGTGTGTGTGCGCGTGTGTTTAAAGCATTTCCTTACTTTCTGCCACAACACTATGCTCCTTATCATTTTGCATATTTTCAGTGCTAAAATTGGCCATTTCTCCAAGAACTCCTGGTTCTTTCTACTGTAGAGTTAGAAACCATGATCTGGGTGCGAGGTATGCTTGTTGCTACTGGGCTGTCATTTCTTTTAGGCTCTCAGCTGACAGAGAAAGCAAATGTATGTGTTAATCCATGTATAAGTATTTCTATATGTAACCATCTGCATATATTAAGTTAAACATAAGTACATCCTGATGTCTTCAACTCTAATCCATTACAACATGGATCATTCTAGCCTTGTCCCACTGTCATAGTGAAAAAACCTGGCTCCCATCCCCTGCCATCCATTTACAGATGTCCCCCACTTAACGGTGGTTCAAATTATAATTTTTTGGCTTAACGATGGTGCAAATGTGTTACGCATTCAGTAGAAAATGTACATCGAACTTTGATCTTTTTCTGGGCTACCAATATGAGGTCTTATACTGTCTCCTGATTCTGGGCAGTGGCAAGTCACAGCTCCCAATTAGCCACACAATCACAACTGTAAACAACTGATAACGCTTACAACCATTCTGTACTCAGACAACCATTCTGTTTTACATTTTAAGTATAGTATTCAGTAGATTACATGAGATACCAACAGATGCTACAGTATTCTGTGGATTACATGAGATACCCAACACTTTATTATAAACAGGCTTTGTGATAGATGGTTTGCCAACTGTAGGCTAATGTAAGTGTCTGAGTACGTTTAAGGTAGGCTGGGCTAGGCTATGATGTTCATTCAGTAGGTTAGGTGTATTAAATGCATATTTGACTTACAATATTTTCAGCCTACCGTGGGTTTATTGAGATATTACCCCATTGTAAGTCAAGGAAGATCTGTATAGGCATACCTTGGAGATATTTGGGCTCAGTTCCAGACGCCTGCAATCAAGCGAATATTGCCATAAAGTGAGTCACATGAAGTTTTTTGTTTCCCTGTGCTTATAAAAGCTATGTTTGCACTATACTATAGTCTACTAAGTGTGCAATAGCATTATTGCTTAAAAAACCAATGTGCATACCTTAATTTAAAAATACTTTATTGCTAAAAATGCTAACCATCATCTGACAACACAAGGTGGCCACAAAACTTCAATTTCTTAAAAAAAAAAAAAAAAAAGGAATAAACTGAAGCACAATAAAAGGAGTTACGCCTGTTCTTAACTTTTTAATTCCCAGTATACACATATAGGTCTCCTCTGCTATCCAAAAGTAGAGCGCTCCTATGAAACCTTTGGTAAGAAAGCAAAGAAGCAATTACCTTAGGACACATCTTGCTAATGGATGCATAAAATAAACCGAGATAGAGATGCTAACAGACAGTTCAAAGCAATGGCAGCTTGATGCTGAGCTGTTGAGTGTAGTTCCCAGGGAAGGAGCCTGGCGATGCCCCTCCCACTGCTTGGGGTGCAAATTATCTCTGTAACAGCTTAGTGCAAAACAAATGCTGAATGTTATTTTCGCTTTTCACCTTTTTTCGTAAAAGCAAAATCCTCTTTGGATTTCTTTCGGTTAGTGAAAATAGATACTAATGTAGGTCTTACTTAAAAGTGAAGTAGCATAAAGGGAACTTTTGAAAAGCAGGGGATACCTGTATAGCAGTATCAGAACTGGTAATCATACCCCAGTAGTCTCATGAGAAACAACTTTATCAACTGTAGTACAGCACTTATGTGTGGTTTCTTTGCCTTTAATCTTACAGAATTTACTTAGATCCAAAGTTACTCAGGTCAGTCCTTTTCCCATGTATGCCCTTAACTGGGGTTGTTTCATACATTTGAAATGCAGCTGGATTCTCTTGTGACAGTCTGCATTCCTCCCTGGAATACTCAAACCTCCTATTTTTTTCTAATTTGCATACACTAAAGTCAACTCTTTGTGCTATAAAGCTCTGTGAGTTTTGATGATGTATGATGTCATGTATCGACCATTTCATTATCATACTGGATAGTTTCACCACCCTAAAAATCCCCTGTGTATCAGCTATTCAATCCTCACTCCCTTTCCCCCAAAAGATCTACACATTTAATGCAAGCGGTATCAAAATCCCAATGGCATTTTTTGCAGAAATAGAAAAATCCACTCTAAAATTCATATGGAATCTCAAGGGACCTCAAAAAGGCAAAAAATTTTTTCACAAGAAAAATAATGTTGCACAAGTAACATCAGTTGCTAATCATCAGGAACAAAAGTCTGGACATTTCTGCCCACTGCATCTTGATATTGAAGTCACTAAGGAAACACAATGCAGTCAAGCACTGGTTGGAACAATGCTTTGCTCACACAGAGAAGAGAAAATCCAAGATCAGTAGTGAGCATCAGTTCCCCATGGCCAGTGGTCCCTCCCAGTAGCTGATGCAAGGCAATTGGCCTGCATACATCCTTCTTGTACTGCAGCAGAAGAACTCCAACTCCTCCCCACAGATACAGCAGGATGTTGGCCAGATGCCATATGATGCACATACTTAAGCAGAACAATGGAGCACAGCATTCAATCTGAAATAGGGAAAGATATTCCCACACAAGTTGATAAGTCCAACACAGGCTGTGAGGACTCTTTATCTCTTGATCAAGAAGTGTTCCAGGCTCAAGGCTTATTTTTATGCATCCAAGTGGGTGTCAAAAGACTCTATGGGGCTTCCCTGGTGACGCAGTGGTTCAGAGTCCACCTGCCGATGCAGGGGACATGGGTTCATGCCCTGGTCCAGGAAGATCCCACATGCCGCGCGGAGCGGCTAGGCCCGTGAGCCATGGCTGCTGAGCCTGCGCATCTGGAGCCTGTGCTCCGCAATGGGAGAGGCCACAGCAGTGAGACGCCCGTGTACCGCAAAAAAAAAAAAAAAAAAGACTATGCATGAGACTGCCTTTCCCAACAAAGTTGGATGATTCACACTTCCTGACTTCAAAACTTATTATGAAGCTACAGTAATTAAAACAGTGTGGTACTGGCATAAAGCCCAATGGAGGAGAATAGAAAGCCCAGGAATAAACCCTTACAGAAACAGTCAAATGACTTTCACAAGGATTCAAGACCATTGAACAGGGAAAGGACAATTTCTTCAACAAATAGTGTGGGAAAACCAGAATGAGTCTGGTAGGGAGAACAGTGAATATTTTGACAATACCACCTGCCCCAAGTAGTACTGCCTGGAGCTTAAGACCACAGACTGTAGAGGTGGACTGCCTACCTTTAAATCTTGTCTCTACCAATTATCAGCTAGATGACCTCAGGCAAATTACTAAACCTTTCTCAATATCAGTTTCCTTATTTGTAAAATTAGGATCATTACATTAGCTACTTCTTCGGGTTGTTCTAAGGATTAATTGAGATAATACATAGAAAACATTTACAACGTCTCTGCCGCATGGTACACTATGTGTTCACAATTATAATTATTTCCAGAGATATCCAAGATAAAGCAATAGGTGTTCAGCCATTCATTCCTTAGATATTTGCTTAGTGTCTGCTAATGGGCAGAGGGTTGTCCATTGTTCTTTTGCCTAAAATATTTGTCTCTTTCTTTCTTTAAAGTTATTACGTTTATTTTTATTTTACCCATTAGGATTTATTCTTAATTCCAGAATTATGGCATATTCATAAAAAGCAATGAAGGGAAGGTTTGGTAAGGGAGTCATATTGTTTTACTGACAAAAATTTCATAGATCTGTTTCACTGCTTATTAACTCAAGAGTTTTCCTACATTGACAATGGAAGGATTCACTCAGTCAGTCAAATACTCTTTGAATGGCTACTCTGTGCAATGAACTAGGAATATACAAGAGTGAGATACTACAGCCTTTGATGTTTTTATTGTTTAGTGAGGGAAGCAACACAGTCACATGAAATATAAGACATTCTGGGTGTGGGTATGGAGAGGGAGAAAGAAGCGGGACAGAGTAGTGGTAAATTACACGTGGAGAGATCTATATGAATATGATTCAAAGTGAAATTTAACGTCCAACAAGAACCTGGGTAGACCATCTTTTATTTAATGGAAGGAACTATCTAGTGCAGTGAAAACCTGAACTTGAGGTGACAAAATGAGCAATAACTCTCATGGACTTGAAAACAATGAAGGAACCATTTTAAATGCTTTGTTTACATTAAAAGTAAAACTTCCATAGCTTATTTCCTTATTTAATAGTGATTATTTGAATTCACCTTTGCTATCTGACAATTAGCCCCACTGATTACTGTGGCCTCTAACATGAGGCTTCTGAGTTGGCAGCTTGATATACTGCGAACAGCAGGGAGTGATACTGTACTCTCTGACTACAGAAGTTAAATAAATCATGTGATTCTGGGGTCCCTGAGAAACCTTTGTGCTTATTTTTCCAGGCCTTGGGTATTCCAAATGCAAGGCAGAGTCTACTCTTTTCCCTCCCACTGAGGTAGAAAATACCAAAGATGAAATAAGTTTATATGTATCTATCCAGCATGAGGTTCCCTAACCATCCCTGGAGAAGAGTATAATTTGCCTCCTTATATCAAAATAAGGCCAGAATTTCAGTTCACCAAACAGACAGAGAACTGTCACAGTTTAACATGCCCTTTATTCCATATAAAATGCAGTGCCAGGCAACAGAAATTATTACCTCAAATCACGACCCAGCTACATAATTTGTGGGTACTAGTGCATTTTGAAAACAGAGGGCGTCTTATTTGTAAATCATTAAGAATTTCAAAATGGTGACAGCAGAGAATTAAACCATTCACAGGTCACTTCTAAGCTCAGGACTCTGTGTCTTTGCACAGGGGACCCTGATGAAGCCCACCCTGCCCAGGTTCTCTGCCTGAAGGTGGGATTTCTGACTTGTCCACATGCCTGTGAGCACAGCATTGACATTTTTCTGAGAATAAAGGTGAATGGCAGGATTGCCCAGGCTTTACCTCAATCCCTATAGTTCTACCCAAGCCACTAATTGAAACATGGGCTTCAGAGAAGCATTGGAGACTTTGTTACAGAAATGCAAAGAAGCAAGCAAGCATAATTTCCATAAAAGAGAGAAATAATTGAAAGAAATTTACAGACTTCCATTTTTTCTTTCCTTGTTTAAATCTTCTTGAAAGGGACAAGAAAAAAATTAGACGATAATGCCTTAGACAATAATTAAAATTTGGTGTTTTCATCTTCTAATGAGAAGAAAAGAGTAGTTTCATGGTTGATGTTTCAGTCAATATAGGCAGGGTTATGCTATAGAAACAAACAACCCTCACACTGCAAAGGCTGAGTATAACAAAATTTCACTTCTCGTTCCCAGTGTGGTTACAGGTGACTCTCCAGCGCAACTGTCCTTTATGTGGCAACTAAGTTAAGTACTTACTTCAAACATGTATACAAAGGAAATCCACAAACTCATTATAGACCAAAGATTGTCTTCCACTCAAACACGTGTTCACTGTCTCCATAGTGGTAAACTAGGGCCAATATTTAGTAATGGAATTTTGTTCACCGCTTTTCCAATTGTGCATTTTCACGCCAAACACTAGAAAGCTACCCTATTACGTTTTTATAGGAAAGAACAGTTTCATTTCTCATGGCAACAGGCAGTAAGAATTTGCATTAAAAGTGCAACTATATCAGTTATGCTTTTGTAGCCTGGAGAATCTACTCACTCTCTTTTGCTCCGGCAAATATCAACACAGAAACCAGATGATACATTTTATTTCAATGAAGAGTTTCAAAGAGCCTCAGAGACACAAACAAGATTTATGGCTCTTTAGAAGCTATAGTGTATAAAAACAAAATTACTTCCAAAACTCTATTTTCTTGAAGTTAAATGCAAATCAAATAGGCCCTGGGCTTCCCAGGTGGCACAGTGGTTGAGAATCCACCTGCCGATGCAGGGGACATGGGTTCGTGCCCCGGTCCGGGAAGATCCCACATGCCGCGGAGCGGCTGGGCCCGTGAGCCATGGCTGCTGAGCCTGCGCGTCCGGAGCCTGTGCTCCGCAACGGGAGAGACCACGACAGTGAGGGGCCCGCGTACCGCAAAAAAAAAAAAGGCCCTAATCTACTCAGCATTTATCTAGTGCCACTTGGCGTAGTGTCTGGAAATTTAACATGATTATTTAGCATTTATGTGGCACTTTCTATTTGCTGTTTTTAAAAAGCACTCCGCTCAGTCATTTTTAATTTACTGCACAAGCTTTGACAGGCCAATCAATCCCATTTTACAGTTGAGGATATCGTGATGATTTGAAGTTCCCGTGGCATCATAAGGACCCCAGTGCCTGACCTATTAAGTCTGCTTGTCTGAGGATATGGGGCCTCTGCATTTCCTGCCAAAGCCAGTAAGTAGGCTTGGGCAGGAACCTAAATCTCAGACATGCCTCAAACCTTCCTTAGGTTAGCCCAGGATTCCCCAACCCTGTAAGGAACTGGGCCGCACAGCAGGAGATGAGTGGCGGGGCAAGCGAGCAAAGCTTTATCTGCTGCTCCCTATCGCTCCCCATCGCTTGTATTATCGCCTGAACCATCCCCCCGTCCACAACCTTCGGTGGAAAAATTGTCTTCCACGAAACCGGTCCCTGGTGCCAAAAAGGTTGGGGACCACTGGTTAAACCAATTGGTTTTAGTCATCCTCAATATTTTTGTTTGTTTCACTTGATTCCTGCTTGAAAAAATTTGTATCTACTGGCTGATGCACTCCTGTTGGTTGTGATAGACTAGCAGAAGTTTCTGAATAGATAAACTAATTTGCAAATTATGCATATTTCCCAGAGACCTGGCTGTATCTTCATTGTCTCTCTTCCACTGGTTGGGACTCAGTGGTGTGGCTTGATACTATAGTGTAAAGAGACTCCATGCGACATTGAGATCAAAGTCATAGTTGATTCCAGCATCACATTGTCACATTTCTTATGGATTGCACACATGCCCATGAGGCTTAATTTACAAGTGCATGATCTTCCACAGTTGATCCTGGACACAAGTGATCAGTACAATCCATCACCAGGGCAATTCCGTCTCTGTGGTTGAGAAAACAATTCAAACTATGTGAATAGAAATACCTACTTCCTCTAAGAAACTTTTGAGGTTCTCCTTGATAGGGTTGTTTCTCTTTCCATCACCGATTATAGTTCTTTTGTTCTGCACGTAATTGACTTCACAGGCTTTTTTGGATACAGAATTTATTCCTATGTGTGTACATCTCTCTTGCTCAAATGTAAAGCACCCTGAGTTCAAGGTCTTTGCTTTTCTATCTTTAAATACATTCACATGTCCTCATATAGGACTTTTGCACGTAAGCATCCAATTTATCTTTGTTAAATGTAATTTAATAACATCTATTTTTATTTCAAAATTTCTCAAGATGTCTCCATCTTCAGTTATTAGCAGACCCATGCCTAGGTGTGAGTATTTATATTAAAATGCTTTTGGAGTAATTTTCTGACCTGCTTTGAAAAACTCTGAATTAGAATGTTTACCCATACACAGAGATACAAGAAAATCTAAACATGAGCTTAGAATTAAATACAGACTAAAAATGAAACTTTACTCAGGTTCTCTAGAACTCTATTTGTGTCATCTCACTTAGAAACTTCTGCAGGTTTTCCTAGATAGAGTCAGATACTTCCGGCGTTGTTACCCTCTTAGACTACTTTGAACTCTGCTGGAATTATAGCATGTGGTATGCTGTGTGACATTTATGTATTTACATAACTGCTCCTAATACCGGAATGTAAATTCCTTGACAGGGAGAGCCTGTGTTTTATCTCTGTAACCCTACTGCCTTGCATAAAGCAGTGTTCAGAATGATGCTCAATATATTCTTATTATGAATAAGTCATTTGAAAGTTGGGTAATAGAGACTGGTATAGATAACTTCTAAGGCTATTTTAAGCAATGCCAGAATGCTCATAATGAATGGATTAAAAAAAGATTTTCTGTAAGGCAACCATTAAACAGCCTAGTTTCCCAGTATTTGGAACAGGATAAGGAAACCTGATTATGTAAAGAGACTAGAATAATGACATCTACCCCATGATTCCCAGGAGATTTCAAAGCAAGGTCTCAGTCACAAACACATACCAGTTCCAACAAGGTCCATATGCACTGAATTCCTTTAGTAAGACTTCTTTGCATTTCTGATGGATGCATGGATGAGTAACACAGAATTTCCTGAAAACTGTGGGGTTATGTTGTGGGGATGTTACAGCAGTGGATGGCGCTGGCATAAATATAACTGATGCAATTTATAAGATGCTACCAGAGAACCTTTAGGCAACCATTCAGTATCTCCTTTTCCTCATTTCTCATTTGGGCTGGAAGTGATGAATTGAAGAATATGCTAAGCTGCTCCTTAATGTTTTTCCTCTTGTTATTAGTTATAGCCGAGTTTTGTCCCCTGTTTACTGAGAACTCTAAAAGATTGGACTGATGTTTAAATCTGAATTTAATTAAGTTTTAAATGACAATCTGCTTACTCCATCTTCCTTTCAATTTGCATCAATAAGCATCTGCCAAAAGAATATTCAGAAGCATTTTGATTGAAAGTTTGCTTTAGTAATTATCACGCCAACCTCAGCCTTTTTTGTTTTTCTTTTTTTTATGACTTCCTTTCCACCACAGTACTTCCTATATGTGAAAGCATCTTTAATTGAAAGAGTTAACACAGATATAAAAATATTTTTTTGGAAAAAGAAAAAAAGAAACATCACTTGCATTGTAAGACATTTTGATTCAGAAAAGTAACTACATGGAAAAAAAGGTACTGCATCTACAGCAATACTTAAGACTCTCACTTGCATTTTATCTGTGATGTTTTAATGACCTCATACCAAAGTTCTCTCTACTTTTTCTTCCAAATAATCTAGGAAATTCTCCAGTCCAGTGCAAAGAGTTTCTAGGTCCAGTAGGCTATGGCTACTCCCTGCATTTAATGATACAGTAGAAAAAAAAAAATGCTATTCTTATTGAACTTGAACACTTGTCTCTTGAGCATTGTTGAGCTATGATCTGAGTTATTCAAGCTTATCTCATAGTGGTCCAGATTCCCTTGTCTCCCTCTGAAATCCTATTGGCTCTTCCCTACACTCCTCTCCCCCAGTTGAAGACACTGGGGAAATTCATCTATTTATTTTTTTGCTTCTGCTTTAACGGATGCTGAATTCCAATCCTAAAAAACATAATTGGTGTTCTGAGCATCTAATTCCACTGTGTACGTGGAGGGGAGAGGGGTTTCCCACACCAACAAGCAATTCTCAGACACTAGCTGGGTGTCCTACAAGTCAACTCAGTTCTAACACTATCTACCCAGAGACAGCAACAGATTCCACAGTTTAAAGGCTCAGTCTTACAAGACTGTCCCTACCCAACCCCAACTTCCCTGCCAGTTGCAAGCCCAGGTTTCACCTGTGCATCTGACTGACCAGCTGTAGAGTGAGTGTCCCAACTCCTCTTTGGGGTCGATTACTTTGCTAGAGTCAGAAAAACATTTTACTTACGAGATCACTGGTTTATTAGGAAACAATATAACTCAAGAACAACCAGATGGAGGAGATGCACAGGGCACTGCACGGAAAAGCACATGGAGCTTCCACGCTCTCACTCAAAATACTCCTCTGCCCGCATCTCCATGTATTCACACACTGTGGAGGCCTTAAAAACCCATACTTTGGGGATTTTTATTAAAGCTTCATTATATAGGCATAATTGATTAAATCACTGGCCATTGGTGGTTGATTCAACCTCCAGCCCCTCTTGATCCCAGGAGGTCAGGGGGTGGGACTGAAAATTCCAACCCTCTAATCACATGGCTGGTTTCCCTGGTGTAATGAGCAGGACCCTAGGGGGCCTTCCCAGAACAGACCCCTCCCCCATATCCTCTGCTGTAGCTCCTCCCCAGAGTACCTAGATGATAGTATCTGATGCACATTTCCTGAGTTGTTTTGCAGATGCTGGGGCCTCCACCAAATGAAAGACGTGAATGCATCCCCTCTGGAGACTGGCCAGAATCAGGAAATATTTGCAAAAATTTATTGCCTTTTTACTGTACCTCACCATCAACCAACAGAGAATTGTGTGTGAGCTGATCACATACCCTGGGACTCCCCTCCCTCACCTGGCCTTTAAAAACGCTTTGCTGAAACCCATTTGGGACCTTGGGCTTTTTTGAGTACTAGCTGTCCCAGACTCCTTGTCTGGCACCTTGCAATAAACACTGCACTTTCGTTCACCACAATCTGGCGGTGTCAGTAGATTGGGTTTACTGCACGTTGGTGAGAGGACCCAAGTTTGGTTGGGTAACACTGGCATCCAGTCCCCATCCTTAGCAAGGTCCAAAAGTCACTTCATTAACATAACAAAAGACTCCTTTATCATTCTTATCACTTAAGAAATTCAAAGTGTTTTAGGAGTTCTGTTCCAGAAACGAAACCCAATATCACAAACATATTGCATTTGTTATCGTCTATTGACCCCTCCAGATCCACTCTACCCATGTCTGCCCTGCTAGAGACTGGCTTCTGTGGATTTGATCACCCAGTCTCACTGTCTCCAAGGACCAGAACTCCTATTCGATGGTCCTCTCTAGAGCTACAGAGGTCACTACATTTCACTAATCTCTCTCTTCTCGCCCTCTGGACTGTCCTACCCACTCCCCGCCACCCCCTTAACCCATGGTTAGCTCTAGAATACTTCATCCCTAGGATACTTCACCAATTCATCAATTTTTATTTATTTTTCTTTAGCCAACCATCTTTGAAAATGAAGTTTTGTTTTTTTTTTAAATATTTCTTTATTAATTTGGCTGCACTGGGTCTTAGTTGTGGCATGCGGGATCTTTTAGTTACAGCATACATGTGGGATCCAGTTCCCTGACCAGGGATCAAACCTGGGCCCCCTGCATTGGGAGCGTGGAGTCTTAATTGCTGGACCACCAGGAAAGTTCCGTAAATGAAGTTTTATTAAATTCTCAATTACCACATCTGAATAGTGTTCCATCTTTTTCCTGCTATGAGCTTTACCATACACAGCCACACACAAATACACACACATTCACATATATAAACTGATAAATAGATAAAAAGATACAGTAAGATATGAGATCACTTACTTTTAGTATTATAATCTTCTCTACACTTTCATGTTGAACATGTCTTACTTTTATAAAAAGATCCATATGTATAACGAAACACAATAAATCCATGTAAGTCAGCATCAGCTTTGCTGAAGATGCTCCGAGCCAATATTTCTTTTCATCTCTAGTTGATTCCCTAGTTCATTCCACTCTTGAATACTTTCTAATCTTCCTCGCATGCCCAAACCACCCAACCCACTCTCACTCTTTTGCACTGACTGAGCTTTGATTTCAATGGACAAAAGCAAGTACAACTGACATGAATTCCTCCGATTTCTTTTGTTATTACTTCAAAACTCCATAGCTTCGGTAATAATGTCTTTTTTCTCATCACCAAGAAATACGAAGCCATTTTTCTTTCCAAGATCTACACCTGCACCTGAACTTTAAAAACCACCTACTCCTACATTCCATAGGACTTATCTACATGAACCGTCTCTTTGATCTCTTCAATCTTTATTTTACCTTCTCCATTAATTTTTTCTTTATCACCTATAAATTTCCTCCATTCTCTGCATTTATTTTTAAGGGAAAATGCCTATTCTCTGTGGTGCTTATCATTCAACTATTTCCTGATTTCTCTGCTCCCTGTTGTCTATTTTATCTTCTCATTCTCTCCTTTGAAATTGTGCTTTCAAAGGACATGAATGTCTTTATATTTATCAAATAGCAATGGCTTAACCCTCATCTCTGGCATCTGAAAGTTCTGAAAATACTGCTTTTTCCCGAGTTATCTTTTTCTTTGGTTTCAGTAACACTCCAGACACTTTGTGCTTTTAATTTCCCTCCAGAGATTGTTCTTGGGTTCCTTCACCAACTTTTCTTTACCTTCCATTTGCTACAAGCTTTTTTGGGTTTGCCCTCTAACCTCTTTTCTTCTGATTTTACACCCTTTTGGGACTTAAACAATATTCTTCAGTTTAATGACCATAAGTTATATTTTTAGCAGCTTTTATATTTACACAGGAAAGTTCTCAACTATTTCTCAGTGTCTCAACATAGGAAACATGAAATTTGGATACTGTTGTTTTGATGGATGGCTTTATCATAGGACTTCTTGGATGTAGCCCCAAAAGCAGAGCATTCAACTTGACCAAGCAAAGTCTGCAATAGAGATCTTTGTTGATTCCACATCCTTGACACTAACCCCAAAATCTTCTCCAGGTTTAAGGCCATTCTGAAGTTTCACCCTGAAGCTCTTTCAAAATCACATATCTCATTATATCATGTCCTTTCTTAAATATACCCAGATGCTCTCATTTTCTTCGGAATGAATTCTATAGTTAATAGCATGGCACCCAAACCAGGTTCATGTCACATGTTGAAGTTTTCAATGTTTCCTCTGATGATTTACTTTTGTGTATCTTGTTATTCAACAATGGGGAACAATTTGGCAGTTTCTAAATATATCATGTACCTGAGTGCTTTCTTTTTATACTGTTCCCTCAGAATGCTCTTTTTCTCATCTATGTGACTGAAATTCAACTCATTTATAAAATCCAACTTAAATCTTATTAGTGAGAATTAAATGCTCCCTTTTTCCTATTACCATAACACGTTGTTCTGTAACCATATTTATTGCATGTTTACAGGTAGCCCTCCTTCACTACAATGTGAGCCATGATTTCTCTACACTTTTTTTTTTTTGGCCACACCATACATCTTGCAGAATCTTAGTTCCCTGACCAGGAATCGAACCCAGGCCCCCTGCAGTGGAAGCACGAAGTCCTAAGCACTGGACCACCAGGGAATTCCCTGATTTCTCTACTCTTTAATGAAAAGCGAAAATATAATTTTGGGGTCATATTATAGCTAAGTTCTAAAGTGGAGATGGGGAAAATGGAGAAAACTAATAAATATCTGGGACTAAGATATTATCTTATTAATTTATTTAATATAAATAATTATCTTTTTAAAGGTATAGTAGTACCAATAGATAGTTAATTTGGAGGTCATCATCCTTTATTTTTAAATAATTACTCAAGAGCTTTTAATTAAATATATTTCTTAGTTATATTCTAATAATTCTGTTCATACTTTCAATTTGCTTGGCAAACTATTTCTTTTCATATAATGCAAATTTCAGAAGTGTGTCTTTCTATATTGCATCAAATTCCAAATTAAAAGTGTCTAGATGAATAAGGATTTATTATAGTCTAATATACTTTTTCATTTTTATGATAATGCAATATTTCTAAGGTCTTCATAACCAGTAATTACTTTAATGCTTATGATATTGCTATGAGCTAGGGAGGAGAGAAACAGTCTTTTCCCCTGGTTTAAGTATACACGAAGAAAGGGACAAACAATTTTGAGTAATTTGTTAAGATCACCCATGAATAGAGACACGTCATGAACCCAGTTTTCCAACTTGGGTTATTGTGCTTTGTCCAACAAAAGCTGCTTTCATGTTGTGCTTCCACTCCACCAGTTTTCAGGTTTTAAAATATTCCAATTTAACCACTAATTGCACTGATCTTTGCCAATATTATCAAAGAGAAAATTGAACCAGGGTAGAAACCTGCTGAACTCATGTAGTCTCTGGGTTATATGAAGATCATTTTTCCCAGGTGGTAATTTTTTATAAAACAGGCTCCCCTATATTTGGTCCAAAAGTGAAGGACTCTGGTTTTCCAAGCTTGCTTTTTACTTAAAATGAAAGCATATGGGACATAAGAAAACCTAAAATAGTATGAATGGCGCATACCTAATTGAGGCTATTTCTACAGGCCTGAGCATCTGTTAATAGTATTTTAAAAATTGGTAAACCCTGTACAATGATCTTAATTCACTCCTCAGCCTAGATTTATATTTTTTTCCCAAGAAATGGAGAGCAGCCCATTCATCACTTCCTATTGTTCAGGTTATACAGACTCTCATTGCCCTTGGCTGACCAGACTTTTAGAATAAGAGTAAATCCCTTAAAGTGGAGGGTTTAATAGAGCAAGCTGATGGGGACAACCAAGTAAATTTCAGTACTCTGGGAATGGAAAGGAAATTGCCAAGGAAACATAATCCCCTATAGATTCTTCTACCTGAAAAGCCAGCCCAAAATTTGAAACCCAACCAGTTGGTGGCAACAAGCCCAGAAAAGTGAGGCACCTGAGTCCCTTAAGCCAAGAATCTTTGGAATGGGAGAGACAGGTAAGGGATGAAAAAGAGCCTCATTCTAACCGCACAGATGGCCACTGCCATCCCTGCCAAATGCCTCACCAGGTCTGACAAAGTGGGCAGGTGATACAATAGACTAAGGCTGGAATGACTAAATAGTACTGGAAAGTGTGACGGGGATGCGGGAGGAAAACAGAAGTAGTCAATTTATGAAAAGATTATTGCCATCTCCACCTGGCAGTGTGTCCTTTCGACATCTGCCTTCCTAGGGCTCTTGGATTTTCTCAGCCCTGGCAAATGGAGATCAGGTGCGTGGGCAGATGATATACCTAGTTCCTGCTGGGATGGAGGCTGAATTGCTGTGCCTTGTCAGCTCCACCCTGATGATGGATGGGGTGGTGGGAAAGTCACCACTCCATTGGCCCAACAGAGTTCTCTCCCTCCTGTCAGAGAACCAGTCCTGTAAACAAAAGTGGATGGCATTCAAGAATGACAAAGGGGTGGGGAAAGAAGAGAAGCCACTGAAAATAAGATGACAGTTTGCAACACAGCACCATCTCCATATAAAGTGATGGGTACACGTTAGTTCCCTCTGCTTTCCCTTTCAATCAGTCTCCACCTGAGCAAGGGTATATGACCACTAATTTCTTTTTTTACATTTATCCTCTCTTCATCCCATTTCATCCTAATGCCCTTTACAGTTCAATATACAGGAAACATAACAGAGGAGGTCTTTTTAGGAACAGAACCACGAAATACACCCTCTGACTTTAGTCTAATCCACAAGAGAATTGGGAAACGTCACAAAGGATTGATCATTTTAATTTCCTAAGTTTATCTTACTGAACTAGTTAAAATGCTTACAGCTTATTTGTCATGTCTTTTTCAAAAACCTTCTGTGAAAGAGGATGAAAACAATGGTTTTGCTGAAATGCTACTATTGAGGTGTCAATAGGCATAACATTTCTCTACCCATAGATGAAACATCCTTAGGAGTAAATATACCCTTTGATCCAGGAGTTCATTATCTAGAACTTTTCTCTAAGAGGGTAATCAGAGATGTGCATAATGGTTTATCTACTAGGATATTCATTGAAACATTAGACATAGTTTAAATTCTAATAGGATACTTATTAAATTAACTATGATATAGTTGTATGACAGGCTTTTTAAAAGATTCAGCCATTAAAAGTAATATTGTCAAAGAATATTAAATTATACCATTCCCAGTCAGTATGTTCTAAGTTTTGCCATGATAACAAGAACAAACTCTCGAATCCTATGGTTTATAGAAATACAGGTTTGTATATTGCCCACATCACACATCCACGGTAGGCTGTTCTGTTCCACTTTTCTTCCTTGTGGGATACAGCCTGGGGTAGGCTGAATAATGACCCCCAACAATACCCAGATCTAAATATCTGAAATCTGTGAATGTTACCATATGTGGAAAAGCTTTGTAGATGTGATTAAGTTAAGGACCTTGAACTAGGGAGATTATCCTTGGATAATCCAGGTGGGCCTTAAATGTAATCACGAATATCCTTATAACACAGAGTGAAGGGATATTTGACTAAAGGCAGAAGAGAAGAAGGCCATGTGACAGCAGCAGCGGGAAGCAGAGCTGGAGAGAGAAGGTGCTTGGCTGATGGCCTTGAAGATGGAAGGGGCCATGAGTCAAGGAATGCAACTACTGAGGCTGGAAAAGGGAAGGAAATGAATTCTCTCCTATGATCTCCAGAGGGATCATGACCCTGCCAACATCTTGATTTTTGTCCTATCATACTTATTTTGGACTTCTGGCCTCCAGAATTGTAAGGGAATAAATTTGTGTTGTTTAAAGCCACCAAGTTTTTGATAATTTTTTACATACAATGGAATAAAAATCTAGTACACTGGCTAGCAGAACAGGAACTATCTTGACCCTTAGGTCCATGGCAGAAAGGAAAAGAGTTTTGGTGGGTTATATTATAGAAATTAAATGCTCTTTGCCAGAAGTAACACAGGTTGCTTCCTCATAATCTTCACTGACCAAAAGGAACTTATGGCCCCACCAAACCCTAGGAGTTCAGGAATTCCACCATGTATTTGAAATTAGAAGAATTAGAAATATTTGGTGAGAAGCACAAATTCACCACACTGAGAATACAGGTAATGTAATACTTAGTGAAAATCAGGTTTAAAGTCATTGTTACAAAATAATTGTGCTACCAATATGGGATGAAAAAACAGAAATATGTACCTATACTTAAACATAGAAAACAGCCTTAAATGAATACTGTCATTTTTTTCCCAGAAGTGACAGTACACATGACTTTTCTTTTTCTCCTTTTTAAGTGTCTTTAACTCTTCTTCAATGAAAATGTATTTTTACAAGTACCAGGAAAATACACTCATCCAAGTAGACTAGCAAGTAAGCAGTAGTAGAAGAGGGTTCAAACTGAAAACTAATATTTAAAACATGATATTCATTTGTGAAAAATATAGTCAGGAGTAGGGTACTATCACAGTTTAAAGGATATAAAAGGAAACTGAAGCCCAAAGAGATTACAGAATTTATCTATGACATAGCAATTATGTAATACTATGTAAAACTTCAGTACTCCTGAATTGCAGCGTTGTTTTCTTCAACCACAGGCTAAAACCAATCTTTGTTTATGAAATTGATAATTTCATATTCTGTTTCATTTCCCTTTCTACTCCATAATTTCTAGGATGACTTTTGGAATATTGAGCTTTTAATTTTTTTTTATAGACTTTTAAAAATTATTATTATTGGGGTATAGTTGTTTTACAATCTTGTGTTAGTTTCTACTGAACAGCAAAGTGGAACTCCCTGTGCTATACAGCAGGTTCTTATTAGTTAAATATTTTATACATATTAGTGTATACATGTCAATCCCAGTCTTCCAGTTCATCCCACCAACTCCCCCCTTTGCTTTCCCCCCTTGGTGTCCATACATTTGTTCTCTACATCTATGTCTCTATTTCTGCCTTGCAAACTGGTTCATCTGTACCATTATTCTAGATTCCACATATATGCGTTAATATACGATATTTGTTTTTCTCTTTCTGACTTACTTCAGTCTGTATGACAGTAGGTCCTTCCACATCTCTACAAATGACCCAATTTCATTCCTTTTTATGGCTCAGTATTATTCCATTGTATATATGTACCACATCTTCTTTATCCATTCGTCTGTTGATGGACATTTAGGTTGCTTACATAACCTGGCTATTGTAAATAGTGCTGCAATGAACATTGAGGTGCATGTGTCTTTTTCAATTATGGTTTACTCTTGGTATATGCCCAGTAGTGGGATTGCTGGGTCATATGGTAATTCTATCTTTAGTTTTTTAAGGAACCTCCATACTGTTCCCCATAGTGGCTGTATCAATTTACATCCCTACCAACAGTGCAAGAGGGTTCCCTTTTTTCCACACCGTGTCCAGCATTTGTTGTTTGTAGATTTTCTGATGATGCCCATTCTAACCAGTGTGAGGTGATACCTCACTGTAGTTTTGATTTGCATTTCTCTGATAATTAGTGATGTTGAGCAGCTTTTCATGTGCCTCTTGTCCATCTGTGTGTCTTCTTTGAAGAAGTGTCTATTTAAGTCTTCTGCCCATTTTTTGATTGGGTTGTTTCTTTAATATTGAGCTGCATGAGCTGTTTATATATTTTGGAGATTAATCCTTTGTCTGTTGATTCGTTTGCAAATATTTTCTCCCATTCTTTTTTTTTTTAAGGGCATTTATGCATAGGATAAACTTACATTTATACTATTTATTTATACTAAATGAATATATTGCTCTGCAATATTTTCTCCCATTCCAAGGGTTGTCTTTTCGTCTTGTTTATAGTTTCCTTTGCTGTGCAAAAGCTTTTAAGCTTCATTAGGTTCCATTTGTTTATTTTTGTTTTTATTTCCATTACTCTAGGAGGTGGATCAAAAAAGATCTTGCTGTGATTATTGTCAGAGTGCTCCTCTTACGTTTTCCTCTAAGAGTTTTATAGTGTCCGGTCTTACATTTAGGTCTCAAATCCATTTTGAGTTTATTTTTGTGTATGGTGTTAGGGAGTGTTCTAATTTCATTCTTTTACATGCACCTGTCCAGTTTTCCCAGCACCACTTATTGAAGAGACTGTTCTCCGTTGTATATCCTTGCCTCCATTGTCATAGATTAGTTGACCATCGGTGTGTGGGTTTATCTCTGGACTTTCTATCCTGTTCCATTGATCTATATTCTGTTTTTGTGCCAGTACCATACTGTCTTGATTACCGTTGTTTTGTAGTATAGTCTGAAGTCAGGGAGCCTGATTCCTTCAGCTCCATTTTTTGGCCTCAAGATTGCTTTTGCTATTTGGGGTCTTTTGTATCTCCATACGCATTTTAAGATTTTTTTGTTCTAGTTCTGTAAAAAATGCCATTGGTAATTTGATAGGGATTGCATTGAATCTGTAGATTGCTTTGGTTATTTTAGGCATTTTCACAATATTGATTCTTCTAATCCAAGAACCTGGTATATCTCTCCATCTCTTCGTGTCATCTTTGATTTTTTTCATCAGTGTCTTAGTTTTCTGAGTACAGGTCTTTTACTTCCTTAGGTAGGTTTATTCCTAGGTATTTTATTCTTTTTGTTGCAGTGGTGAATGGGACTGTTTACTTAATTTCTCTTTCTGATCTTTCATCATTAGTGTATAGGAATGCAAGAGATGCCTGTGCCTTAATTTTGTATTCTGCAACTTTACCAAATTCATTGCTTAGCACTAGTAGTTTTCTGGTGGCATCTTCCAGATTTTCTATGTATAGTAACATGTCCTCTGAGAACAGTGACACTTTTACTTCTTTTCCAATTTGTATTCCTTTTTTCTTCTCCAACTGCCGTGGATAGGACTTCCAAAACTATGTTGAATAATAGTGGCAAGAGTGGACATCCTTGTCTTGTTCCTGATCTTAAAGGAAATGCTTTCAGTTTTTCATATTGAGAATGATGTTTGCCAGGGGGTTGTCATATATGGCCTTTATTATGTTGAGGTAGTTTCCCTCTATGCCCACTTTCTGGTGAGTTTTTATCATAAATGGGTGTTGAATTTTGTCAAAAGCTCTTTCTGCATCCATTGAGATGATCATATGGATTTTCTTGATCATTTTATTAATATGGTGTAACACATTGATTGATCTGCATATACTGAAGAATCCTTGCATCCCTGGGATAAATCCCACTTGATCATGGTATATGATGCTTTTAATTTGTTGTTGGATTCTGTTTGCTAGTATTTTATTGAGGATTTTTTGCATCTATGTTCATCTGTGATGTTGGTCTGTAATTCTCTTTTTTTGTAGTTATCTTTGTATGGTTTTGGTATCAGGGTGATGGTGCCCTCATAGAATGAGTTTGGGATTGTTCCTTTCTCTGCAGATTTTTGTAAGAGTTTGGGAAGGATGGGTGTTAGTTATTCTCTAAGTGTTTGATAGAATTCACCTGTGAAGCCATCTGGTCCTGGACTTCTGTTTGTTGGAAGATCTTTAATCACAGTTTCAATTTCATTACTTGTGATTGGTCTGTTCATATTTTCTATTTCTTCCTGGTTCACTCTTGGAAAGTTATACATTTCTAAGAATTTGTCCATTTCTTATAGGTTGTCCATTTTATTGGCATAGAGTTTCTTGTAATAGTCTCTTATGATGCTTTGCATTTCTGTGGTGTCCATTCTAACTTCTTTTTCATTTCTAATTTTATTGATTTGAGTCATCTCCTTCCTTTTCTTGATGAGTCTGGTTAAAGTTTCATCCATTTTATTTATCTTCTGAAAGAACCAGCTTTTAGTTTTATTGATCTTTGCTATTATTTTCTTTGTTTCTATTTCATTTATTTCTGCTCTGATCTTTATGATTTCTTTCCTTCTACTAACTTTGTGTTTTCTTTGTTCTTCTTTCTCTAGTTCCTTTAGGTGTAAGGTTAGATTGTTTACTTGAGATTTTTCTTCTTTCTTGAGGTAGGATTGTATTGCTATAAACTTCCTTCTTAGAACTGCTTTTGCTGTATCCCATAGGTTTTGGACCGTTGTGTTTTTGTTGTCATTTGTCTCTAGGTATTTTTGATTTCCTCTTTGATTTCTTCAGTGATCTCTTGGTTATTCAGTAGTGTATTGCTTAGCTTCCATGTGTTTTGGTTTGTTTTACTTTTTATTCCCTGCAATTTATTTCTAATCTCATAGCATTGTGGTCGGAAAAGAAGCTTGATACACTTTCAATTTTCTTAAATTCTTTGAGTCTTGATTTGTGACCCAAGATGTGATCTATCCTGGAGAATGTTCCATGTGCACTTGAGAAGAAAGTGTAATTTGCTGTTTTCAGTTGGAATGTCCTATAAATATCAATTAAATCTATCTGGTCTCTTGTGTCATTTAAAGCTTATTGTTTAAGCTTTCCTTATTAATTTTCTGTCTGGATAATCTGTCCATTGGTGTAAGTGAGGTGCTAAACTCCTTGTGTTACTGTCGATTTCCTCTTTTAAAGCTGTTAGCATTTGCCTTATGTATTGAGGTGTTCCTATGTTGGGTACATATATATTCATAATTGTTATACCTTCTTCTTGGATTGATCCCTTGATCACTATGTAACGTCCTTCCTTGTCTCTTGTAACTTCTTTATTTTAAAGTCTATTTTATCTGATATGAGTATTGCTGCTCCAGATTTCTTTTCATTTCCATTTACCTGGACTATCTTTTTCTATCCCCTCACTTTCAGTCTCTATGTGTCCCTGGGTCTGAAGTGGGTCTCTTGTAGACAGCATATATACAGGTCTTGTTTTTGTATCCATTCAGCCAGTCTGTGTCTTTTGGTTGGAGCATTTAATCCATTCACATTTATGGTAAATATTGATATATATGTTCCTATTACTATTTTATTAATTGTTTGGGGTTTGTTTTTGCAGGTCCTTTCCTTCTCTTGTATTTCCCACTTAGAGAAGTTCCTTTAGCATGTTGTAGAGCTGGTTTGGTGGTGCTGAATTCTCTTAGCTTTTGCTTGTCTGTAAAGCTTTTGATTTCTCCATTGAATCTGAATGAGATCCTTGCTGGGTAGAGTATTCTTGGTTGTAGGTTCTTCCCTTTCATCACTTTAAATATGTCCTGCCACTCCCTTTCGGCTTGCAGAGTTTCTGCTGAGAAATCAGCTGTTAACCTTATGGGAGTTCCCTCGTATGTTATTTGTCATTTTTCCCTTGTTGCTTTTAATAAGTTTTCTTTGTTGTTAATTTTTGTCAATTTGATTACTACGTGTCTCAGTGTGTTTCTCCTTGCATTTTTCCTGCCTGGGACTCTCTCCACTTCCTGGACTTGGGTCGCTATTTCCTTTCCCGTGTTAGGGAAGTTTTCAGCTATAATCTCTTCAAATAGTTTCTCGGGTCCTTTCTCTCTCTCTCTGCTCCTTCTGGGACCCCTATAATGCAAATGTTGGTGTGTTAAATGTTGTCCCAGAGGTCTCTTAGGCTGTCTTCATTTTTTTCATTCTTTTTTCTTTATTCTGTTCCATGGCAGTGATTTCCACCATTCTGTCTTCCAGGTCACTTATCTGTTCTTCTGCCTCAGTTATTCTGCTATTGATTCCTTCTAGTGTATTTTCCATTTCAGTTATTGTATTGTTCATCTCTGTTTGTTTGTTCCTTAATTCTTCTAGGTCTTTGTTAAACATTTTTTGCATATTCTCCATCCTTGCCTGCATTCTTTTTCCGGGGTCCTGAATCATCTTCACTATCATTATTCTGAATTTTTTCTCTGGAAGGTTGCCTATATCCACTTCACTTCGTTGTTTTTCTGTGGTTTTATCTTGTTCCTTCCTCTGGGACATAGTCCTCTGTCTTTTCATTTTGTCTACCTTTCTGTGATTGTGGTTTTCATTCCGAACGCTGCAGGATTGTAGTTCTTCTTGCTTCTCCTATCTGCCCTTTGGTGGATGATGCTATCTCAAGAGCTTTTAAATACATTTATTTAATTCATTTATTTTTCCTCTTTAGGAGAGAGATGCCAGATCCTATAACCTGCTTACATCCTGGTAGCAGGGCACTATATTTTCACCATACCTGCATGCCTAACACAAAGTTGTCTTTCAAATAATGCCAATAATTTTGATCAAAAGAACAAAAGGGTGGCTTCAGATATAGTATATAGGATATTGTGTTTTATAGGAAATACTGGGGTGGCGAAAAATTCATTTGGGTTTTTATGTAAGCTGTTATGGAAAAACACCAACAAACTTTTTGGCCAACCCAATATATATATGTATTGGGTTGGCCAAAAAGTTTGTTCTGGTACAGGACACAACCTGGACTTGGGTCTGGCATCTGAAGTAGAGTGCAGTCTCGTGGGACTGAGCCCTTTAGCTGTGGAATCTGATGCCATCTCCAGGTGTCTGAGAATTGCTTGTTGGTGAGGAGAAACCTACACACACACACCCACACAAACACACCCACGTATTGGAATTGGGCCCAGGAACCTAACTTAGTGTTCTTCTTGGGAATACAGATATATTAGTTTACTAGGGCTGCCATAACAAAGTACCACAAACTGAATGGCCTAAACAATAGAAATTCATTTTCTCATACCAAAAAAAAAGAATCAAGAAGCCCAAAATGGAGTCATTTGCTCCCAGGAGAGTAAACCAAGATTTCACTGCAGTTTCAACCTCTCCCAGGAATGTGACATTTAAACAAACAATCTGAAATTTCCTGATGAGCACCAGTGAAGTAATCCACATAATAAAACCCCTGCCGTTTCCTTTCCCCCAAAAGATGAGCTGGCCTGAAATAATTCTTTTTCTTTTGCTGATAATTCCCTTGCCCCATTCTCCCTCTGCCTATACAAACCGTCCTCTTTGTACAGCTCCTCAGAGTATTTCTCTACTTGTGTTGGGAAGCTATCCAATTCATGAATCATCAAATAAAGATAATTAGATCATCAAATTTACTTGGTTGATTTTTGTTTTTTAACACTCACAGTTACAGAGGATCAAAGTCCAATATAAAGGTATCAGCAGGGTTGGTTTCTTCTGAGACCTCTCTCCTTGGCTTGTAGACAGCCATCTTCTCTCTGTGTCTTCACATGGCCTTTTCTCTATGTATGTCTGTGTCCTAATTTTATCTTCTTATGAGGACACCAGTCATATTGGATTAGTGCCCATCCTAATATCCTCATTTTAATTATCTCTAAGCTCCCTTTCTCCAAATACAGTCACATTTGGAGATACGGGGGAGGGGTTGTTAGGACGTCAACATATGAATTTGAGGGACAGATACAACGAATTCTATAACATCAGGTTTTTGAGGAGGACTGTTGACTGATGCATAAGGTCCTTTTATTTCTTTTTGAAAGTGATGGAAATCCTACATCTACGAGAAAAGATGTTGCCTAGCAGAGCTAAGTATTATTTGGCCTTGCCTTTAAATGTCATCCTTGGAGACCAAAATCCTCTTGGAAGATTGCAAGAAGAGACATATATGTTTATTTAAATTTGTAGACAATTTCTGCAGGCCTCTTCTTTGTGTAAGAGATCTTTATGAAAGAACATCGATATTCCTGTTGACTCTCCTTCAACACAGCATTTGTGGAAGGCAGAGGCTTCCAGGAGAATGCAATTTACCTCATTCCCTGCTGGAACACACAGCAGGTGTTAATTACTTTGTTATTTCAATTGATCAAAATGCCCCTAATGCCACAATGATTCTGGGCACACTTACCAACGCTATTTTCCTCCCATTTATTTAAAAGGCCTGCCTTGAGTGTCTGTTCAGCCAAAACTGTGTTCCAAATTGGTACTGGCAAATTCTTACCAGAATATAAAATGAATTCCCAGAGGTGACCCTCAGTTATGAATTCCTGACACTAATTGCAGTGAGATTATAAGGAGGAGTTAATGTTGATTCTATCACAGGACAAAAATCATATCATTTGAGACCCTAGAATTTGCCCCTTGCACAAATTGGTGCCATTTTACCAGTCCATGAGAAAAGACATAAAGGTTTCAATTTCCTGAATAGTGAGTGAGTGAGTGAGTGAGTGAGTGAGTGAGTGTGTGTGTGTGTGTGTGTGTGTGTGTGTGTTCTGTTCAGGAGGCACTTACTAAATAGAACTAATTTAGGGCCCCTTGAAATTTCTGTGATTTAAATGCATGAACAACAGTTCATGGGGCCAGCCACTCACTCTAATAGGGGAGGCTATTGCTGCTGCTTCCTTTACCCAGTGAACAAAATGATTCTGGGTTGATATTTTATCCACTATAATCTTGGGAAAGATCAAAAGAAACTGTGCAAATTCTGTTCAAGTCCTTTGAAATTAAAGCAATTAAGGTTCAGGTCAAAAAAAGGTGGTCCTGGAAGTAATGAGTCGAGGTTTTCACAACCTTCTACTTGAGTGACACCTAGAATGTCCTGGTGTCACTCTGACCCTCGGCTGTCTCTGTTCCATGGTGATCAAGCACCACCTGATATCTACATAGTGCTTTATAGTTTAGAAAACACAGTGAACATTTGATGCTTCCAGCTAATCAGCACTGGAGACAGGGAAGGCTTGTTAGTACTACCATTTTTCATATGAAACTGCTGAGGCTCAGAGATGTGATTTGCTCATGGTTACACAGCCAATGACTAAGGAGACAACGCTTGTTTCCTGAAGGTAGAGGGGGAAACCAGATGTGCTTCTGATATCTCCTCCTGCTCCATGATCTGTGGTTTTATTTAAAACATAAAGGCCAACTTTTGGAAAATTTGCAATCACTAGCAAACAAATACTAAAGCCAAACAGCATTTAGCCATACTAAAGAGATCCAAAGATAACATACATAATTTATATCTCCAGACAATACAAATCCTATTTTGCTTCCTCATAAATTCATTTGAACAAACAAAATAATATGGTAAAACAATCTGAAGTGTTGAGTTTCTATTAGGTACTCAATATATGTTGGCTGAATATAAAACTAATAAACCTATTTTTTTCTCATAAAGTTTTTTGGTTTCTTTTTGGGGATTTTACTCTAGATTTTTGCTTGTCTGTTTTTCCTCCAGAACTGCTCTCCTTTTAGCATGCTCCATGAATCATTATTTGAGGATTTACAAGATCCCTGAAATGGACCAGCATTGGGTGAAACCGTTTTCAGGACTAGGAAAAGAAACAGCTTCCAGATCTACGTTTAGAACATTATCAATTTCCAAGAAACCTTATTGAAAACCTAGACAAACATCCGGGTTTCAGAATAAATATTATGTGAGTGGTAGCTTTAGATGAATTATCCTACCATATCTCAGTGCTTTTGGTCACTATATATATTAAATGGTATTTCTCTAAATATTACTCTGTAATTATGTGCATTCTTGTAAGCACTTTTAAGGCAAAATCCATTAATTCCTGGGTTTTTCACTCTTTCCCACTAAGGCATGTGGCAAGGGGCACTGCAGGGGGCAGTTTAAAGAAAGTGGGCTTTGGGAATGAAAAGAATTGAGGACAGTCTCAGAGAGACCTCTAAGAAAACATCAAACGCACAAACGTTCGAATTATAGGGGTTCTAGAAGAAGAAGAGAATAAGAAAGGGTCTGAGAAAATATTTGAAGAGATTATAGTTGAAAACTTCCCTAACATGGGAAAGGAAATAGTCAATCAAGTCCAGGAAGAACAGAGAGTACCATACAGGATAAAGCCAAAGAGAAACATGCCAAGACACATATTAATCAAACAATCAACAATTAAGTACAAAGAAAAATATTAAAAACAGCAAGGGAAAAGCAACAAATAACAAACAAGGGAATCCCCATAAGGTTAACAGCTGATCTTTCAGCAGAAACTCTGCAAGCCAGAAGGGAGTGGCAGCATATATTGAAGAGACGAAAAGGAAAAACCTACAACCAAGATTACTCTACCCAGCAAGGGTCTCATTCAGATTTGATGGAGAAATTAAAACCTTACAGACAAGCAAAAGTTAAGAGAATTCAGCACCACCAGGTCAGCTTTACAACAAATGCTAAAGGAACTTCTCTAGCAAGAAACACAAGAAGGAAAAGACCTACAAAAACAAACCCAAAACAATTAAGAAAATGGTAACGGGAACATACATATCAATAATTATCTTAAACATAAACGGATTAAATGCTCCAACCAAAAGACATAAACTGGCTGAATGGATAAAAAAACAAGACCCTTATATATGCTGTCTACAAGAGACCCACTTCAGACCTAGGGACACACACAGACTGAAAGTGAGTGAATGGAAAAAGATATTCCATGAAAAAAGGAAATCAAAAGAAAGCTGCAGTAGCAATTCTCCTATCAGAAAAAATAGACTCTTAAATAAAGACTATTACAAGAGACAAAGAAGGACACTACATAATGATCAAGTGATAAATCCAAGAAGATATAACAATTGTAAATATTTATGCATGCAAAATAGGAGCACCTCAATACATAAGGCAAAGGCTAACAGCCATAAAAGGGGAAATCGACAGTAACACAATAATAGTAGGGGACATGAACACCCCATGTTCACCAATGGACAGATCATCCAAAATGAAAATAAATAAGGAAACACAAGCTTTAAATGACATTAAACAAGATGGACTTAATTGATATTTATAGGACATTCCATTCAAAAACAACAGAATACACTTTCTTCTCAAGTGCTCATGGAACATTCTCCAGGTAGATCATATCTTGGGTCACAAATCAAGCCTTGGTAAACTTAAGAAAACTGAAATCGTATCAAGTATCTTTTCTGACCACAACGCTATGAGACTAGATATCAATTACTGGAAAAAAACTAAAAAATACAAACACAGGGACGCTAAACAATACACTACTAAATAACCAAGAGATTACTGAACAAATCAAAAAATACATAGAAACAAATGATAATGAAAACACGATGACCCAAACCTATGGGATGCAGCAAGAGCAGTTCTGAGATGGAAGTATATAGCAATAAATTCCTACCTCAAGAAACAAGAAATAACTCAAATAAACAACCTAAACTTACACCTAAAGCAATTAGAGAAAAAAGAACAAAACAACACAAAGTTAGCAGAATGAAAGAAATCATAAGGTCAGAAATAAATGAAAAAGAAATGAAGGAAACAATAGGAAACATCAATAAAACTAAAAGCTAGTTCTTTGAGAAGAGAAACAAAATTGATAAACCATTAGCCAGACTCATCAAGACAAAAAAAAAAGAAGACAAATCAACAGAATTAGAAATGAAAATGGAGAAGTAACAACTGACACTGCACAAATACAAAGGATCATGAATGATTACTAAAAGCAAATATATGCCAATAAAATGGACAACTGGGAAGAAATGGACAAATTTGTAGAAAACACAAACATCGGAGACTGAACCAGGAAGAAATAGAAAATATAAACAGACCAATCACAAACACTGAAATTGAAACTGTTATTTAAAATCTTCCAGCAAACAAAAGCCCAGGACCAGATGGCTTCACCAGTGAATTCTATCAAACATTTAGAGAAGAGCTAACAACTATCATTCTCAACCTCTTCCAAAATATACCAGAGGGAGTAACACTCCTAAACTCATTCTATGAGGCCACCATCACCCTGATACCAAAAGCAGACAAACATGTCACAAAAAAAGAAAACTACAGGCCAATATCACTGATGAACATAAATGCAACAATCCTCAACAAAATACTAGCAAACAAAATCCAACAGCACATTGAAAGATCATACACCATGATCAAGTGGGATTTATCGCAGGAATGCAAGGATTCTTCAATATATGCAAATCAATCATTGTGACACACCATATTAAAAAACTGAAGGATATAAACCATATGATCATCACAATAGATGCAGAAAAAGCTTTTGACAAAATTCAACACCCATTTATGATAAAAACTCTCTAGAATGTAGGCATAGAGGGGAACCTACCTCAACATAATAAAGGCCATATATGACAAACCCACAGCCAACATCATTCTCAATGGTGAAAAACTGAAACCATTTGCACTAAGACCAGGAATAAGACAAGGTTGCTCACTCCCACCGTTATTATTCAACACAGTTTTGGAAGTTTCAGCTACAGCAATAGAGAAGAAAAAGAAATAACAGGAATACAAATTGGAAAAGAAGTAAAACTGTCACTGTTTGCAGATGACATGATACTATACATAGAGGATCCTAAATATGCTACCAGAAAACTACTAGAGCTAATCAATGAATTTGGTAGAGTAGCAGGATACAAAATTAATGCACAGAAATCTCTTGCATTCCTATACACTAATGATGAACAATTTGAAAGAGAAATTAAGGAAACACTCCCACTTACCACTGCAACAAAAAGAATAAAATACCTAAGAATAAACCCACCTAAGGAGACAAAAGACCTATATGCAGAAAGCTATAAGACACTGATGAAAGAAATTAAAGATGATACAAAGAGATGGAGAGATATACTATGTTCTTGGATTGGAAGAATCAACATTGTGAAAATGACTATACTACCCAAAGCAATCTACAGATTCAATGCAATCCCTATCATACTACCAACTGCATTTTTCTAAGAACTAGAACAAAAAATTTCACAATTTGTGTGGAAACACAAAAGACCCCGAATAGCCAAAGGAATCTTGAGAAAGAAAAATAGAGCTGGAGGAATCAGGCTCCCAGGCTTCAGACTATACTACACAGCTATAGTAATCAATACAGTATGATACTGGCACAAAATTAGAAATATAGATCAACAGAACAAATTAGAGAGCCCAGAGATAAACCCACTCACATATGATCACCTTATTTTTGATAAAGGAGTCAAGAATATACAATGGAGAAAAGACAGCCTCTTCAATAAGTGGTGCTGAGAAAACGGGACAGCTACATGTAAAAGAATGAAGTTAGAACACTCCCTGACACCATACACAAAAATAAACTCAAAATGGATTAAAGACTTAAATGTAAGGCCAAACACTATTAAACTCTTAGAGGAAAACATAGGAAGAACACTCTATGAAATAAATCACAGCAAGATCCTTTTTGACCACCTCCTAGAGAAATGGAAATAAAAACAAAATAA
The DNA here is from genome assembly GCF_011762595.2 of Tursiops truncatus. Lineage (NCBI taxonomy): Eukaryota > Metazoa > Chordata > Mammalia > Artiodactyla > Delphinidae > Tursiops > Tursiops truncatus. Next base: position 154,882,552 of record NC_047035.1, on the reverse strand, counting down.
ACAAATGGGACCTATGAAACTTCAAAGCTTTTGCACAGCAAAGGAAACCATAAACAAGACGAAAAGAGAACCCTCAGAATGGGAGAAAATATTTGCAATTGAAGCAACTGACAAAGGATTAATGTCCAGAATTTACAAGCAGCTCATGCAGCTCAATATCAACAAAACAAACAACCCAATCCAAAATTCATCAGACCTAAATAGACATTTCTCCAAAGAAGATATACAGATTGCCAAAAAACACATGAAAGAATGCTCAACATCACTAATCGTTAGAGAAATACAAATCAAAACTACAATGAGATATCACCTCACACCAGTCAGAATGGCCATCATCAAAACATCTACAAGCAATAAATCCTGGAGAGTGTGTGGAGAAAAGGGGACCCTCTTGCACTGTTGGTGGGAATATAAATTGATACAGCCACTATGGAGAATAGTATGCAGGTTCCTTAAAAAACCTAAAAATAGAACTACCATATGACCCAGCAATCCCACTACTGGGCATACAGCCTGAGAAAACCATAATTCAAAAAGAGTCATGTACCACAATGTTCATTGCAGCTCTATTTACAATAGCCAGGACACAGAAGCAACCTAAGTGTCTATCGACAGATGAATGGATAGAGAAGATGTGGCATATATACAATGGAATATTACTCAGCCATAAAAAGAAACAAAATTGAGTTATTTGTAGTGAGGTGGATGGACCTAGAGACTGTCATACAGAATGAAGTAAGTCAGAAAGAGAAAAACAAATACCGTGTGCTAACACATATACATGGAATCTAAAAAAAAAAAAAAAAAAAAAGGCTCTATGAACCTAGGGGAAGGACAGGAATAAAAACAGATGTAGTGAATGGACTTGAGGACACGGGGAAGGGGAAGGGGAAGCTGGGACGAAGTAAGAGAGTGGAATGGACATATATACACTACCAAATGTAAAATAGATAGTTAGTGGGAAGCAGCTGCATAGCACAGAGAGATCAGCTCGGTGCTTTGCGACCACCTAGAGGGGTGGGATAAGGAAGGTGGGAGGGAGATGCAGGAGAGAGGGGATATGGGGATATACTTATGCATATAGCTGATTCACTTTGTTATACAAGAGAAACTAACACACCACTGTAAAGCAATTACACTCCAATAAAGATGTTAAAAAAGAAAAAAGAATGTGGGCTTTGGAGTTAAAATACTTGAATTTGAGTACTAGGTCCTCAAATTATCACATATGTGACCATGGGCAATTTGCATAACCACGGAACCCGTTTCTGTTTCCAAAAATAAGGGTGATGACTAAAATAATTCACAGGGTTTTGACTTATTTGTAATCCAATGACTCCAAGATGAAAGAGATCTATATGTACAAGACCTATACAAATGTTAGTTCCGATGTCAACAAACCCTAAGTATTTCATCTTTAAAAGTGTTTAGTTTTCCTTTTGGGTACATGGATTTGTTATATGTCAAAGCATCCTTCACAGCTTGGTATGGCTATATGACTAAGTTATGACTAATGGAATGGGCAGAAAGAGACAGACAGTACTTACAGGTCTAACTCATTAAAAATTTCCCATATAAGCCTCTTTCTATGTAGCTGCTTTGATATTGATGCCCGGAGTAAACTTGGAAGCTTTGTATTGAAAATGGTGGAGGCTTCAACAGCCTGGGTACCTGCATGCCTTCATGGGACAGAGACCCCATCTCATCCTGCTACCAACTGACTTCACAAAAGTAGGAATTAAATCTCTGTTTTGTTAATGCATTGGTACTTTTTAGTTTATCTGGTCCAGCAGCTATCATAGTCCTAACCAATACAGAATTAGTATTAAATGTTAGCCAATATCATTTTCTTCCAATATCTGTGATTATTTTCAGCTTATCAAATATGATAAGTCATCAATAATGATAGTACAATCACTCATGCAGTACAACAGTGTCCAGGTATCTATAAAATCTCCCATATAAATCTCTGGCTTAGCTGGTCATCCTTTTACCCTGTACAGTTATTTGTGCATCCTGGATGCTTCAGTGATCTTGCTTTCAGATTTGCTCATGAGGCAAATTGTTGCATGTTCTGGTTACAGTGTGAACCATCTCTTCACTCTTAGGCCAAGCGATTTGTACTGCATGTATCACAATGTCATAGGACCTCCATAGATGTTTCAAAAGATTTGCTATAAATCTATGGACTCTCAGTTACAGCAAAAATATAGCTTTCATATTAATAATAAGTTGGCCTCATACTTGCCCTCATGATTCTCACTAAGGGTCCAGGTCCTTTAAGGGTCCTTTAAGGAAACTCTTATTTAATTTTTGAAGCCCACAGGATACACACAGGGGAATCTGATGTGGAACTGACAGCCCCAGCAGCGCTGATTACTTCAAGGCGTGGACCACAACTGCAGCAAAGGTGATCAGCAAGGCTCTCCTAATTCATTCCACACCACACTGATCAAAAGATTATCTCTAGCACCCTCTCAGTGCTGCCAAGCTGTTTTCCTTTGCAATTGCTTTCATATTTTCTTTGAGCTGGTATCTTTTATCTTTTATCCTAGTTTTGTGCCTGTTTCTTTTATCTTGAACACTTAACTTATGGCTCCTGATTTATGTTTATCACTCCATCTTGCCTTGTACAGAACCTGAACAAATTAGGAACTCAACAAAGGGATATCGTTTATCTTCTGATGTGAATATAACAAGAATTGCTACACTTTGGCACCTGAGCCATGGTTTTCAAAGCACATTCACATACCTCATGCACCCTAACTCTGTGAAACCAGAGGGGCAAGATTTCCATGTACAGATGAGGGTGGCTTATATAAGCTAAGAAGGTCAATCACTCTTTATGCTTCCATGACAAATAAGTGGCAGATCTAAACCCAGCTCCATGCTTTCCTAGGTTTCCAATCTAGGTTTCTTTCTACGGAATCACACATAGCAACTACAACATTCAAGCCATCCTGGTGATGATAAGGAGATAGTCCTTATCCGGAAGGGGCCATGGTCATATTGGTGTCTTACAAATATCATCAAGAATAAAGATGGTCAATAAATGAGAGAGCTAAGTCTTGCCCCTAACAGCCTATTTTGAATATTTTTGAATGAGTACTTTTCCTGACTAAGCAAGATTTTCTGTGGTAACTTGATCAAACAAATGTAATAGTTGGCCCTGAGTAGGGCAGCCATGGTCACCTGAGTCAGAGTCACAATCTTTTAATCCAGATGTTGAAATGAGGTTTCATCTGTGTGCAGAAAGATGTCGGGACTCTTCTTCTAAAATGAAGAAGATTATGATGGAAGACAGTCCTAACTGAAAGAACCTGGAGTACTGAAGAGATTACAAGAACATTCTGTATGACTTGTCAGAGACTGCCAGCTCGATAGCCAAAACTTGTTGACCCCTCCTTTGGGCTTAAGGCTAGACTATATCTCTAAGTCTTCCAGGCAGTTAGATGTGTTCACATGAATTAGGGCCCTCAAATGGAATGTAAGCAAGAATACTGTGTGCCACTTCTAGGTCTGATCCATAACATCTCATCGACTGTGGACCACTATGAGTTTTCCCCATGAGTAGCCATGAGATGTAAGGAGCTTGGATCACATGGAGGAGAACATTTCGGTCAATCTGATTAATTCCATGTCTGGGTTTCTTTGTTATTTCACCCTACCTTATTTTAATGACCTAATATAAGTGGTCAACAGAGGTATATAAAATAGTAATGAAGAGAGAAAAACAAACAAACTATTATTGGTATTCCTGAAGGCAATGATTGGTACTCCTGAAGGATCAAGCCATAGAAAGAAGTTTTAAAAGGAAATTGGCTAATAGAATAAAGCATCAGGAGAGACCTCCAAGATGGCAGAAGAGGAAGACATGGAGATCACCTTCCTCCCCACAAATACATCAGAAATACATCTACATGCGGATCAACTCCTACAGAACACCTACTGAATGCTGGCAGAAGACCTCAGACTTCCCAAAAGGCAAGAAAATCCCCACATAACTGGGTAAGGCAAAAGAAAAAGACAAAACAGAGACAAAAGAGTAGGGATGGGACCTGCTCCTCGGGGAGGTAGCTGTGAAGGAGGAAAAGTTTCCACAAACTAGGAAGTCGTTTCACTGGTGGAGACAGGGGTGGCAGCGGGGGTGGGGGGAACTTCGGAGCCACAGAGGAGAGTGCAGCAACAGGGGTGCAGAGGGAAGTGGAGAGATTCCCACACAGAGGATCCATGCAGACCAGGATTCACCAGTCCCAGAGGCTTCTCTGCTCACCCACCGGCTGGGACAGGTCGGGGGTGGGACCTGAGGCTCTGGTTTCATCGAAGGTCACATCCCACAGAGACAACTGGGGTTGGCTGCGTAAACACAGCCTAAAGGGGGGTAAGGCACCACAGCTAGCCAGAAGGGAGTCCGGGAAAAAGGCTGGACCTGCCTTAGAGGCAACAGAACATTGTTTTGGGGTGTGTGAGGAGAGGAGATACAGAGCACTGCCTAAACAAGCTCCAGAGACGGGCACGAGTCATGGCTATCAGCGCGGACACCAGACAGGCATGAAATGCTAAGGCTGCTACTAAAGCCACCAAGAATCCTGTGTGCGAGCACAGGTCACTCTCCACACTTCCCCTCCTGGGAGGCTGTGCAGCCCACCACTGCCAGGGTCCCGTGATCCAGGGACAACTTTCTGGGGAGAACACATAGTGCGCCTCAGGCTGCTGCAAGGTCATGTTGGCCTCTGCTGCCGCAGGCTCACCCCGCATTCTGTACCCCACCCTGCCCCTGGCCTGAGTGAGCCAGAGCCCTCTAATCACCTGCTACTTTGATCCTGTGCTGTCTGGGAGGGGAACAGACGCCCTCAGGCGACCTACACGCAGAGGCAGAGCCAAATCCAAAGCTGAGCCCCGGAAGCTGTGCGAACAAAGAAGAAAAAGGTAAATCTCTCCCAGCAGCCTCAGGAGCAGCGGATTAAAGCTCCACAATCAACTTGATGTACCTGCATCTGTGGAACACATGAACAGACAATGGATCATCCCAAAATTCAGGTGGTGGACTTTGGGAGCAACAATATATTTTTTTCCTTTTTCTCTTTTTATGAGTGTGTATGTGTATGCTTCTTTGTGTGATTTTGTCTCTATAGCTTTGATTTTACCATTTGTCCTAGTGTTCTGTCTATCCATTTTTTTTCTTTGTTTGTTTACTATAGTTTTTAGTGCTTGTTATCATTGGTGGATTTGCTTTCTGGTTTCGATGCTCTCCTTTTTCTTTCTTTCTTTTCTTATTTCATTTTAATTTTATTTATTTATTTATTTTGTTTGTTTGTTTTGCGGTACGCAGGCCTCTCACTGCTGTGGCCTCTCCTGTTGCGAAGCACAGGCTCTGGATGCAGAGGCTCAGAGGCCATGGCTCACGGGCCCAGCTGCTCCGTGGCATGTGGGATCTTCCCGGACCGAGGCACGAACCCGTGTCCCATGCACCAGCAGGCAGACTCTCAACCACTGTGCCACCAGGGAAGCCCTATTTTTAATAATTATTTTTTATTTTAATCATTTTATTTCATTTTATTTTTTTCCTTCTCACTTTCTTCTTTTTGACCTTTTTTTTTTTTTTGCAGTATGCGGGCCTCTCACTGTCACGGCCCCTCCTGCTGCGGAGCACATGCTCCAGACACGCAGGCTCAGCGACCATGATTCACGGGCCTAGCCGCTCTGTGGCATGTGGGATCTTCCTGGACCGGGGCACAAACCCATCTCCCCTGCATCAGTAGGCGGACTCTCAAATACTGCACCACCAGGGAAGCCCTTTTCTCCCTTTTATTCTGAGCCATGTGGCTGACAGAGTCTTGGTGCTCTGGCCGGGTGTCAGGCCTATGCCCCTGAGGTGGGACAGCTGAGTTCAGGACATTGGTCCACCAGAGACTTGCCAGCTCCACGTAATATCAAACAGCAAAAGCTCTCCCAGAGATCTCCATCTCAAGGCTAAGACCCAGGTCCACTCAACAACCAGCAAGCTACAGTGCTGGACACCCTATGCCAAACAACTAGCAAGACAGGAACACAAACCCGTCCATTAGCAGAGAGGCTGCCTAAAATCATAAGTTCAAAGACACCCTAAAACAAACCAACGGACGCGGTCCTGCCCACCAGAAAGACAAAATCCAGCCTCATCAGACAGAACACAGGCACTAGTCTCCTCCAAAAGGAAGCCTACACAACCCACTGAACCAACCTTACCCACTGGGGGCAGACACCAAAAACAATGGGAACTACGAACCTGCAGCCTGCGAATAGGAAACCCAAAACAAAGTAAGTTAAGCAAAATGAGAAGGCAGAGAAACCGACAGCAGATGAAGGAGCAAGGTAAAAAACCACCAGACCAAACAAATGAAGATTGAAAATGAAACAAATACACAGTTTACCTGAAAAAGAATTCAGAGTAATGACAGGTAGGATGATCCAAAACCTTAGAAATAGAATGGAGAAAATACAAAAAATGTTTAACAGGACCTAGAAGAAATAAAGAGCAAACAAACAATGATGAACAACACAATAAAATAAATTTAAAATTCTCTAGAAGGAATCAATAGCAGAATAACTCAGGCAGAAGAACGGATAAGTGACCTGGAAGATAAAATAGTAGAAATAACTACTGCAGAGAAGAAAAGAAAAAAGAATGAAAAGAATTCAGGACAGTCTCAAAGACCTCTGGGACAACATTAAATGCACCAACATTCGAATTATAAGGGTCCCCGAAGAAGAAGAGAAAAAGAAAGGGACTGAGAATATATTTGAAGGGATTATAGTTGAAAACTTCCCTAATATGGGAAAAGAAATACTTAATCAAGTCTAGGAAGCACAGAGAGTCCCATAGAGGATAAATCCAAGGAGAGACAGGCCAAGACACATATTAATCAAACTATCAAAAATTAAGTACAAAGAAAAAGTATTAAAAGCTGCAAGGGAAAAATAACAAACAAGGGAATCCCCATAAGGTTAACAGCTGATCTTTCAGCAGAAACTCTGCAAGCCAGAAGGGAGTGGCAGGACATATTTAAAGTGATGAAAGGGAAAAAAAAACTATAACCAAGATGACTCTACCCAGCAAGGGTCTCATTCAGATTCAATGGAGAAATTAAAACCTTTACAGACAAGCAAAAGCTAAGAGAATTCAGCACCACCAAACCAGCTTTACAACAAATGCTAAAGGAACTTCTCTAGGCAGGAGACACAAGAGAAGGAAAAGACCTACAATAATAAACCCAAAACAACTAAGAAAATGGTTAATAGGGACATATATATTGATAATTACCTTAAATGTAAATGGATTAAATGCTCCAACCAAAAGACACAGACTGGCTCAATGGATACAAAAACAAGACCCATATATATGCTGTCTACAAGAGACCCACTTCAGACATAGGGGCACATACAAACTGAAAGTGAGGGGATGGAACAAGATATTCCATGCAAATGGAAATCAAAAGAAAGCTGGAGTAGCAATTCGCATATCAGACAAAATAGACTTTAAAATAAAGACTATTATGAGAGACAAAGAAGGACACTACATAATGATCAAGGGATCAATCCAAGAAGAATATATAACAATTGTAAATATTTATGCACCCAACATAGGAGCACCTCAGGACACAAGGCAAATGCTAACAGCCATAAAAGGGGAAATCGACAGTAAAACAGTCATAGTAGGGGACTTTAACACCCCACGTTCACCAATGGACAGATCATCCAAAATGAAAATAAATAAGGAAACACAAGCTTTAAATGATACATTAAACAAGATGGACTTAATTGATATTTATAAGACATTCCATCCAAAAACAACAGAATACACATTTTTCTCAAGTGCTCATGGAACATTCTCCAGGATAGATCATATCTTGGGTCACAAATCAAGCCTCTTAAATTTAAGAAAATTGAAATCATATTAAGTATCTTTTCCGACCACAACGCTATGATACTAAATATGAATTACAGGAAAAAATCTGTAAAAAATACAAACACATGGAGGCTAAACAATACACTACTTAAAAACCAGGAAATCACTGAGGAAATCAAAGAGGAAATCAAAAAATACCTAGAAAAGAATGACAATGAGAACACGATGACCCAAAACCTATGGGATGCAGCAAAAGCAGTTCTAAGAAGGAAGTACACAGCAATACAATCCTACCTCAAGAAACAAGAAACACCTCAAATGAACAACCTAAAAAATAATAATAATAACCTAACCTTACACCTAAAGCAATTAGAGAAAGAAAAACAAAAACCCCCAAAGTTAGCAGAAGGAAAGAAATCATAAAGATCAGATCAGAAATAAGTGAAAAACAAATGAAGGAAACAATAGCAAAGATCAATAAAACTAAAAGCTGGTTCTTTGAGCAGATAAACAAAATTGATAAACCATTAGCCAGACTCCTCAAGAAAAAAGGCAGAAGACTCAAAGCACCAGAATTAGAAATGAAAAAGGAGAAGTAACAACTGACACTGAAGAAATACAAAGCATCATGAGAGATTACTAGAAACAACTATATGCCAATAAAATGGACAACCTGGAAGAAATGGAGAAATTCATAGAAAAGCACAACCTTCTGAGTCCGAACCAGGAAGAAACCGAAAATATACACAAACCAATCACAAGCACTGAAATTGAAACTGTGATTAAATTCTTCCAACAAACAAAAGCCCAGGAGCACATGCCTTCACAGGTGAATTCTACCAAACATTTAGAGAAGAGCTCACACCTATCCTTCTCAAACCCTTCCAAAATATAGCAGAGGGAGGAATACTCCCAAACTCATTCTATGAGGCCACCATCATGCAGATACCAAAACCAGACAAAGATGGCACAAAAAAAGTACACTACAGACCAATATTACTGATGAACATAGAAGCAAATGTCCTCAACAAAATACTAGCAAACAAAATCCAACAGAACATTAAAAGGATCATTCACCATGATCAAGTGGGGTTTATTCCAGGAATGCAAGGATTCTTCAATATACACAAATCAATCAATGTGATACATCACATTAACAAATTGAAGGATAAAAACCATATGATCATCACAATAGATGCAGAAAAACTTTTGACAAAATTCAATATCCATTTATGATAAACACCCTCCAGAAAGTAGGCATAGAGGTAACTTACCTCAACATAATAAAGGCCATATATGACAAACCCACAGCCAACATTGTTCTTAATGGTGAAAAACTGAAACCTTTTCCACTAAGATCAGGAATAAGACAAGGTTGTCCACTCTCACCACTATTATTCAACATAGTTTTCGCCACAGCAATCAGAGAAGAAAAAGAAATAAAAGAATCCAAATTGGTAAAGAAGAAGTAAAACTGTCACTGTTTGCAGATGACATGATACTATACACAGAGAATCCTAAAGATGCTACCAGAAAACTACTAGACTAATCAATGAATTTGGTAAAGTAGCAGGATACAAAATCAATGCACAGAAATCTTTTGTATTCCTAGGCACTAATGATAAAAAATCTGAAAGAGAAATTAAGGAAACACTCTCATTTACCATTACAACAAAAAGAATAAAATGCCTAGGAATAAACCTACATAAGGAGACAAAAGACCTGTATGTAGAAAACACTGATGAAAGAAATTAAAGATGATACAAGCAGATGGAGAGATATACCATGTTCTTGGATTAGAAGAATCAACATTGAGAAAATGACTATACTACCCAAAGCAATCTACAGGTTCAATGCAATCCCTATCAAACTAGCAATGACATTTTTCACAGAACTAGGACAAAAAATTTCACAATTTGTATGGAAACACAAAAGACCGTGTGTTTCCACGGTCCAATGGATCCACAGATTGCCAACAAACACATGAAAGAATGCTCAACATTGCTAATCATTAGAGAATTGCAAATCAAAACTACAATGAGGTATCATCTCACACCAGTCAGAATGGCCATCATCAAAAAATCTACAAACAATAAATGCTGGAGAGGGTGTGGAGAAAAGGGGACCCTCTTGCACTGTTGGTGGGAATGTAAATTGATACAGCCATTCTGGAGAACAGTATGGAGGTTCCTTTAAAAACTAAAAATAGAACTACCATAGGACCCAGCAATCCCGCTACTGGGCATATATCCTGAGAAAACCATAATTCAAAAAGAGTCATGTACCACAATGTTCATTGCAGCTCTATTTACAATAGCCAGGACATGGAAGTAACCTAAGTGTCCATCGCCAGATGAGTGGATAAAGAAGATGTGGCACATATATACAATGGAATATTACTCAGCCATAAAAAGAAACAAAATTGAGTTATTTGTAGTGAGGTGGATGGACCTAGAGTCTGTCATACAGAGTGAAGTAAGTCAGAAAGAGAAAAACAAATACCGTTTGCTAACACATATATATGGAATCTAAAAAAAATAAAAACAAATAAAAACAAATGGTTATGAAGAACCTAGGGGCAGGACAGGAGTAAAGACGCAGTTGTAGAGAATGGACTTGAGGACAGGGGGAGGGCCTCAGGGTAAGCTGGGACGATGTGAGAGATTGGCATGGATTTACATATACTACCAAATGCAAAATAGATAGCTAGTGGGAAGCAGCCACATAGCACAGGGATATCAGCTCCGTGCTTTGTGTCCACCTAGATGGGTGGGATAGGGAAGGTGCGAGGGAGGCGCAAGAAGGAAGAGATATGGGGAGGTATGTGTATGTACAGCTGATTCCCTTTGTTATAAAGCAGAAACTAACCCACCATTGTAAAGCAATTATATTCCAACAAAGATGTTAAAAAAAAAGAATAAAGCATCATTTCAAGAGATTCCTATGTTTTCCATTTATTTGAATAATGAGATATTACCATTTATCATCCAGGCAAGTAGCTGATTTTAAATACAAGAAAAGGAGATTGAAGTTCTATTATCTTCGCAAATACCTCAACATTTGGTCTAAAGCTATCTGTATTGAAATGCGTGAGGTTCTCTCCTAAATAATGATCATGACTTCCTATGACTAATTTGAAATATTAAGAATGATTTATGACATTTATAAAAGGAACAGAATCACTCAAATGTTGAATTTGTTAACATTTTCCATCATATCTACACATCTACTTTGTTTCATAAATATTATAGCATAGCTAGCTATGCACCTACCTTCTTATACACCTACTTGTCATAGGCTCTCTAATCAGACTACTTGTGTTAAAATCCAACTATGTCACTCATTAGCTCTGTGATTTTAGGGAAGCTGTGTAACATTTCTTGTTTTTATCTGTCGTGACATTAAGTGAATTTTTGCATGTGGCAGTGATGGATATGCACTGCTCAGAAATCCCTCTTCAGGGAGCAAAACTGAGTGATGGTTCCAGCTGCTGATTTCCTAGATCCACTCCTGTGCTCAACAAAGGTACTAATGCAGATCCAATGCCTGCAAGATGAGGAACACCTTTGATGGGCAACTTTGGCTTAAGGGTTCCCCTCTTCCTGGCTGGAACGTTCCTAGAACTGCCCTACAGTTTGAGATTCTTCCTACCCAATCTCCTGCATTGCTGTCTAAAGGTTCCTCCTGTTTTCTTTAGCTACCTCCCCTTTAACCTTCACAGCTGTTTTCTAATAAATCTCTTGCATGTCTAATCCCATCTTGGAGGGTCTAGAGTAGCATAATGCATGTGAAGGGCTTAGCACAGAGTAAGTGCTTGATTCATATTGACTAGTATCATTCATATACTTTTATTCATCACATAGCATAAGCACAATGGTAAAATGGCAACCTCAAGGGTAGGGAGGACTCAGAGTACACATTCAAGATTAGGGAAAAACATGTACAATGTTAGATAATCTCATATCATAGTGTAATGACATTGTCACTTAAAATAATATGGAATATAAAAAGCAACAAACAATATACAAGGGCTGGTTTGGATTAGAGTATGATTTGGATTAATTTTTTAAATTTTACTTATGTAAATTTAAAATCATAAACTTAGAGATGTGGATTTATATTATCCCATATTTTTTGTGGGATCTGGGAAAAAAGGAGACAAGATAAAAATAGTATGAATGAAAAAACTCCTTCTTAAATAAACAAAGAAAATAGAGCATGTTATTCCATTTGTGAATTTTTAATATCAGACAGACACTCATTCTAATATTTAGGTTGACCCCAAGCACAGTCTAATGCTATGTGATTTGGGGGCAGGTATTAGGGGACAAGTCAAAGGATGAAGGTTTGTGATCCTGTTACTGGGCTACTTAAGGCTTAAGTGAATATATGTGAATATTTTATTAATGAACAATAATAAAGTACAACTCATGTACAGAAGTGCTATTAAAACTTGTTTAAGAAGACTAGTTCAATACTAAAAGCAATAATGGTAATTAGCACCATTTCTCAATTACCCACCATGTGTCAGGCATTTTATGTAAGTTATCCCATTAAATCCTCTCAACAACACTGTGAAGTCTGCTATATATTTATGGGTGATCAAGCTGGGACATAGGCTACATGAGAGACCCAGAGTTTTAACCTGGGTTTAACTGAGGCCAGGGCCTTTGTTCTCAATCACTGGGGCAGTGGGGGTCCACAGTGGATGCAGCCTGTAATCCAAGCAAATGACTTGTCAGGAAAGACAATGTTAAGGGAGAGAAATTTTGAGTAGTTACCATATGCTGTAGCTTCACTGAAGGAAATACAGAATCCAGGATTCCAAGTATGGACTAGAGAAGGGAGAGCAAAGACACAAAATAGAAAGAAAGCAAACCATGTGTATGAGAGAGAAAAGTAAACTGGCCTATCGGTATGAGAAGCTCTGTTTGGGGACTTAGGGAGAGATGAGGCGGTGGAAGTGGAGGGGAACGGAAAAGTGATGAACAGCCTGAAAAGCAGGAGGCAGATGCGACCCCTGCTGTTTAAGGGACTCTGCTCTGACAGTTATAGGTCCTGGTTTTGTTCATTTCCAGGGCCTGGAATTCTGGCATGAGGGCATGACACTGGTTGAGGGGCAAAACTCTGGAAATGGAAAGCATGGAGTGAATCAGAAAACAAAAAGTCTACAGAGGAAGCACTAGGTATAAGTGGGTGACATCATGTAAAGGACACGAGGAAGAAAGAAGTCAGTCCCTGTCCGCTATCACATACTGGTTCCATGCCAGACATAGGTATTACAATACTGGGAAGTCAGGAAATGTTGTCAATGGACAGAAGCAGTAACAACCAAACTTTACAGCCCTGCTTTCCCCGTTTGTCAAAGACGTTGGGTGGTTTATGGACGGTCTGCCTGGGAACAGGAGGCTGAGGTGGATGGTCTGAGAGGACACCATCCAGGTGTAGAATTACCTGCCTCCGTGAATATAGCAAACAAAGGGACCTCCGTTCAAATCAGAGCCAATCAGAATTCAACAATTAGGCACCTAAGAAGCCTGACAGAGGAGTTTTGCAGTTGCTCCACACCCCATCCTTTTCCAGAGCAATAGCTAATACCCCATGAAGAATATTGGGTGTGCAGCCATCTTCTCCTTGGGCACCACTGTGTTTTTCTGCAGCTCAAGTTGGCCTCCGTGCTCACAGCTAACAGTCAGAGGCGAGCACACTGCTGCCAGCCAAATGGCTGGCTAATCAGCGTCTATTATGTTCTAGAAAGCAACAATGATGTGCCTCTTAAAATTTTTCCACTGACACACCTACCATCTGACATCGTACAATTAGCCCTGCTCTCTTGGAGTCCATGGTAGCAGCAATATCACCACATCAGAGAAATCATTATTTGAGTTTCAGAGCAGCCCGTGTAAACACAGAGTTCCTCTGCCCTTCTAGGGCAAAGGATTGAGGGTGTTAGTCTTTATATTGTCCAAAAGTGTTAATTTTCCAGAGCATTTTCTCTTATGAAAACCATGGTGCTATATTGTCATCTGATCCCTTACAATTTACCCTACTGGGAAATGTTACCCCTTCAAGGAACTGAGGAAATGGTACCTTGCTGAGTATTTCTTTGTATGTTAAACCAGAGAAGAATATCTATTTGGGGAACTCTGTGACATTTCAGTTCACCAGACAGTCATACAGAAAACCTCCATGACATCTCCGAGTGTTCTACATTCTCACATCTTATCCCCAGGCTAATGTCTCCTACTCCCTGCTATAAACACACACACACACACACACACTCAGAACACAGAGACACAGACATGCACACAGATAAACAGATACACAGACACAGAGACACACAGAGGCACACACACACACAGACACACAGGCACACAAAGGCACACAGACACGCAGACACACACTAACAGACACTCACACACAAAGATGCCAGACCCAAGTCCAATTCAAAATAGGACAGAAAGGACAATACTACAAAGGTAAACTCCTAGAAAAAAGTGATAGATAAAGGTCTCAAGCATTCAAAGCAGGCAAGAAACTGGGTATAAATATTATGAATAAAATTCTAATAAATGAAAAAAATCAGGGCTCATGGTATACTATGTACAAATGTTGTTTTGAACAATGAAGACAGAGCATAAGAACGTGAGTTCTTAGACTATTCCAGATATATACTTGTCAGGGGCACGGAAAACAGCCAGTGGTGAGCAGGCTTAGATAAAAGCTTTCTTGAGCTGTGAACTAAACCACGGTGTTTCTCCAGCAGGATGTTTGTGGAGCAGGAGGCAATACATTTGGGGAGCCCTGTTCACACACCGTGTACTCCTAGTGGCGATGCAAAGCCACTGGTGAGGGGCAACTGGCAAGCACGGGGAGGGAATTAAAGGTTTTAGGATAATGTAAGATATTCCCTCTGGTGCTGGTTTTATAACCAGGGAATAAGAACATTTCCACCTTTCTCCAATCTGTGTTTATCCATCTGTAGTCTCAGGAACTTACACAAATCTCCTGCTGCAACTTCAAAACAAACGAAAAAAAAGCAAAAATCCCCTGAACCTTAGATACTAAATTATTTCAATAGCTGTTTTTGTTGTTGTTTTGGTGATGGTGGGTACTCATTTTTTTTCTACTTCAGCTGCTGCTCTGAAACCCGTCATATTTCTTGGGAGGTGCCAAGGGAACAGTTTCTGCTGAATTTCCAGCTGGAACTTTTAGGAATGAAAATGTCCCAGTATGCTATTTCTAGTCTTGTTTTGAATCAGAATTGACTAAGAATATGGACTTTCAGATTTTGGCAAAAAAAAAAAGGAAGACAGAAAGAAATCTTTACATTGAAATACTTTAAGGTTTTCCAAAGACTTACCTACTTGTTTGGGGTGGGAGATGGCGGCTCCTGGTCAGGCAAAAGGTCTGTTGACTCTTTTGTATGATAGAAATGTTTCAAATGGACTTGTTTCCTACATAAGTGATGCTTCTGAAATCACACCTCCTGATTTCCCACAGTCAATGGCTTACATTTATGTATTAGAGTATCTTAAAGCACAGGAGATTTCTTTTTTCTTTTATAATAGCACAGACTTTCTCAATGTAAAGGTAAACATGCTTGAAGAAAACAATGGAATGTGAAGACCTGACATCAATGTCAGCACATCTTCTAACGAGCTTTAACCATGGCGACTGCCATACCAATGAGACCACCTGCTCCAGGCAGACAGATGGAGGCCCTATGGGGGTCATGGCTCCCCTTGTAAAGAAAGCTGGAGTCACATACGTGCACGATTTTGGCAGGAAAAAAACCCACCAAGTCATTGACAGTTCACAGAAGATGGTAGTGACTTTGTTAAAGAAACATCAGCCATCCCAGCTTCCTGACTCCCTCTATTCCCCATCATTTCAGGGGCTGGGCAGCCACATCCTTAGCACATTTGCCTAAGAAGAATAGGATGAGAAATTAGCATTCTCAGAGGCTCTGGCAATCATGCGGATGGAATGTACACTGGGGAACGAAAATAAAACCCAGAGCAGTGCTTCTATTTGGATCCATACTCTACTAATCGCAGCCATATAGTAGTGATGGATTTTGGATGGTTGAAGACAGCACTGAAAGGGAGAAAAAATGTGACACCAAGAAAGAGCTTAGATGAGAAAAAAACGGGCACATTGGATAGAAATTCTATTTTTAGGACTGTGTATGGGTGAGCTATACTATTAGGAGATTCTTAGGAGATATACTTAAGGAAGAAAATTTGTAATTTTAGGGGAATAAAAATATGCTGTGTCCTAGCAAACATGTCAATAAAATTCACATTAAAATGTGAGTACAGAAGGTGGGAATGTAGATTACTCTTGGTCCTATACAAAGCATAGCTTTATTTTTATGTTAATGTTTGAGTTTCAAAGACTTTAAAATCCCTTTTCATTTGTTTTGGAAGCCATATTTTTGCTCATTAGAAAAGTTTTGACTGCATGTATCATATCAATAATGAATAGATAAATTCATTCACTAACTCGTTCATTCATGCATTCGTCCCTTCACTCATGTCTCCACTATGGTGCAGGATCCTGCAGACCGTTTAGAATTAATGGTTCCCACTGACTAAATACCTTGAACATTCCCCCCCAAAAAACGAAAATAAAAAACAAAGAACAAAAACCTCAACTCATTTCCAAACATTCTGGAGAAGGAAGAACACCCCCCTATCCCCACTTCCAGTTGAGAATTCTCAAAAGAGGCTGTGGGTATAAAACAAAAATATATGGTTCCTAACTCCCAGGAATGAAGAGTCAGGTGGGGAAATAGATGTGCATGTGTAATCATTTCATAGATGTGTCATGACTCAGTCTTCTTGTCCTTTTAAAAACTTCTGTGCAATAATCAGTTTAGAGCCCGGCTCTTCTCTTCCCTGAGCTCAGCCTGTGCTCCCAGAGCCTTGGTGTGAAGGTGGGTGGGGTATGTGCCAGACAGCTGGGGCAGCAGAGGGCCCCTTATGGCATTGACTTTGGGGGTCTGGCTGGTTCCATCTGGTGCTGATGGCCTCTACTGCAGGAAATGTGTCCAGGTAGGTGGTGTGTGTGAGTGATTTGGGGGCAAGCTATACCACCTCAGTCTGTATCTCCCTGGCTGAGGAATTCCTTGTCAGAGAAGCAGCACAGACTCTCTTCAGCCCTGCTAGCTGCTCACATTCCCAACCTCTCACCTAGGCTGGGTTTCCCAACCTTTGCCAGAGTAGTCATCCGAGCATCTACAGCTCATGCTCGTCTCTGTCTCCGGGCTCCTCCATGTGGAGCCATAGGAACAAAGGAGGCCCTCTCTCGAGACTAGAGTGACTAAGGAGATATGATGATACATGCCATGTCATATAGTAACCTGGACTGAATCCCAACAGAATGACATTAGATAAAAGCAAGTACGATCTGAATAAAATCTGGAATTGAGTCAATCAACACACACTGATCCGATGTTGGTTTCCTCATTTTTTTAACTACACCATGGTAATGAAAGATGTTTACCTTAGTGGAAACTGGGTGAGGGGTCTATGAGAACCTGCAGCACTATCATTGCAACTTTTATGTCAATCTAACATTATTCCAAAATAAATGCTCTAAAAAAATTAAGGAGAGCAAAGAACAAAGCTTAAGTCAATAGTGGGGTAATGGCCTTATCAGAAAGGATTTTATATGTCGTGTATGAGACACCTGAAGAATGTTGGTTGGAGGAGAAACATGGTCAGGTTTTTTAATCCCAGAAAGATTAAATCAGAAGCTGTGTGGAGGAAAGGATTAACAGGGAGCTGAGAGCCAGAGAAGGAAGGGTGGTGTGAACAGTTTAAATGCAGAGTTTCAACAAGAAGGTTACTGCAACAGTCTGAGAAAGAAATCATGTGAGCCTGTGTGGGAGAGTGTGTGTGAGTGAGTGAGTGAGTGAGTGAGTGAGTGAGTGAGTGAGTGTGTGTGTGTGTGTGTGTGTGTGTGTGTGAGAGAGAGAGAGAGAGACAGAGAGAGAGAGAGAGAGAGAGAGGGAGGGAGGGAGGGAGGGAGGGAGGGAGGGAGAATGTATACATGCATGGCAGGCCACATCAGAACAAAGACATTTCTTGTCAAATTCTGCAAAGAGCAGTATATATAATACACTTTATAATAAAAATGAAACGTAGATCATTGTTTCTATTTGGTTGTATTAGCTCTAATAGGATAAGTTCAGTTGTTTTAATGCTTTTTGAAGAAGCAGACAAAGGAAACAGCTTCATCTGATTTGGAAACAACATTGCAGATTTGGCATTAAAAAAAAACTAGATTCTTGTCTTCAATCAGCTCTTTGCTATGTAATCTTGATTTAATCACTTCAATAGGACAAGTTTTTTCCATTTCTAAAACAAGCAGATTGAAACAGAACGCCTTTGATTTCTGAGATAGCTATCAGAGATGTTGCAATGAAACAACTACATTTGGCAAATTATTGGATTAGAAGATGATTAATAAGTTTCCTCCCAGGCCTAAGGAGAGAATTAGTACTTGTCGAGTGCTTGCTAGGCTAAAAACGTTTTTTATCATTAATGATTTTTTTTTTTATCTTATGAAAGTAATTTTGGCCTAAACAACATAAAATTACCTCATTAACAAGAATTCATTTCAAACTTTGCTATCTTTTAAAATTTCTATGACTTTCAATATGAAGATCTAGGACTTCAGCATTTCCAAGCAACGAGACTTGTTTTGTACCTATGAAAGTGTTTGCAGTATTAAAATTGTTCATAAAATACTTTTAATGCTTTAAGACTTCTGAGAAAGAAATCAACCGTGAAAAAGTTAGACGGGCTCTTTTGCAATAGATGTTCACAGCCAAAATGTGGATGAAATTTTATAAGCCTGCATTAGTGGTGTGTGTGTGTGTGTGTGTGTGTGTGTGTGTGTGTGCGTGTGTGTGTGTGTGTGTGTGTGAACTACTTTATTACTAATACAAGTAAGACATTTATTTGATAAGGCAACAGTGAACAATTTGACACATTTAAGAAAATGTCCAAGCTGAGAAATTTGATGTAATTTTGGGGGGACAGGACACCAAGTAAATAAAACTTTTCTATTAGTTAAGTACACCCATGCATTTCTTTCCTGAAGCCAGCATGTTAATCACATGTTTACACTTCTCTGACACATCTATTTCCTATTGCTTCTAGTTCCTAAATATTTCAGATTAGCTTCTTTTGACATTACAAAACGACCTCTTTTATAATTAAAAAAATAGACTGAGCCTTATAAATATTTACTTTTTAAAATGTATAGTGTAGTTATTAATGAGCTCTCATTGGCAATTCAATCGTTTTTGTACAATGGAATTCTTCCCCACAGTGTATAACACTTGATGTTGCACCAGAAATCTTACTGTGGATCCTTTAAAATAAAAACTCATTATTAGCCCAGGACAGATAAACATACATGACTGCAATTAAGTTTAGTTATATTTTAGGGTCACAAAGGAGGCCCTCAGACATAACAGAAAGAAAATCTTTGCAAGATGTACATCGCAGGTTCGTAAGTGACTTCTACCACCTGCAGAAATTGTTGGAGGGAGAGAGTGCTTTGGCCTTGCCTTTTATATTAGAGGGGTAAATCTAATTCTGATCTGTCAGAAACCAGTGAAGCTCGTTTCTACTCAGCATTGATTTGGCTCTGTTTCAATTTGTGCCATTATTGAATAGCTTCTTCACTTTTAATTTTATGAGATTTAGAATGTTGAAAGCCCACATCAAACATGAAAGAGGAAAAATGTTGTATGATTACAGATATAACTCAGCAGAACACACTAAAATTTGCATATGACCTGAAAAGGGAACTTGATATTTGAATGACTTATTCTGACAGTTTTAGAGAAATAGAGAAGGCAACGGACACCTCAGTTGGGGCCATATCCTCATACCCCGTTTTAAATGAGTACTACAGAAATATTCCCACAGATTCAGTTTTGCCATAACCCAGTGCTTTAAGTGCAGCTTGCCGAGATTTCTTTCTTAATTGCATCCCATTCTGTTCTGTAAGTATTAAACCAATACTTACTTTTCAACTATTTTGGGAATCTTCCAGGTGTTCATCAAACAAGAAGGAAGGCGCTGTCTCTGTGAGATGCATCCCTACTTGTTCCTATGGTGGCTTTTAGTCACTGGGACAGCCTTGACTTTTACTTTTGTGTCCATGACCCATATGATAAATGCCACCTGAACAGAACAAAAAAAAAAAAAAAGGAAAGAATAAATGGAACACGATATTAAAGAAACATTTTAAAGGTATCTAAAAAGACCAAGCAACATTTTTGCTTTTTTTTTAAAAATATAACATCAGAACTCACAGTCCCTGATCTTCCAGCCTGTTATTTCAGACCACTGAGCCATGCTGCCTCTCGTAATAAGTGGACAAAGATTTAGAAATGCCTTTGCAGTGTGAGGTGACTTCGGAAAATATATTGTATCTAGAACAAAGAAGCAATGGTGCCTCTCTAATCGATCTTGTTACCACCACTCCTTCAATCTGAGGGCCACTCCTTTCATGTCATTGAAAGGCTATGCAGAGACTCCCTTCTAATGCTGGCAGAGCATAAATATATAGCTGGTTTCAAAAATAAAACATAAAATTCCTGATCTGATTTATACACATACCCTGAGTGTACAAGAAAGTTTCATTTCAAAATTAACACATTTTTAAATGACGGAGAAGGAATGTAGGTTGTGAATACAAAAAAAGAAGAAATTAACATAAAAGCATTACTCCTGATATATAATTATTATTTTTTTAAGATGTTGGGGGTAGGAGTTTTTATTAATTAATTTATTTATTTTTGCTGTGTTGGGTCTTCGTTTCTGTGCGAGGGCTTTCTCTAGTTGCGGCAAGCGGGGGCCACTCTTCATCGCGGTGCGCGGGCCTCTCACTATCGCGGCCTCTCTTGTTGCGGAGTACAGGCTCTAGACGTGCAGGCTCAGTAGCTGTGGCTCACGGGCCTACTTGCTCCGCGGCACGTGGGATCCTCCCAGACCAGGGCTCGAACCCGTGTCCCCTGCATTAGGAGGCGGATTCTCAATTGCTGCGCCACCAGGGAAGCCCTATAATTATTTTTAATATATTGAAAGATACTTGGCAAATATAGGTAGTTGCTCAAGTTTTCTCTCTGACATTCTAGAAATATTGGTTTCTTTCCTAGGATAAAAATTAAAGAATATTAACCATCAAACATAGTGGCTTTTCCTGAGTTTGAAACTAGTAACTGTGTCCTCAGAGTCAGCGTTTTCCAAAGGGTACACCAACTAGCCTTACCTACCCATGAATTCTTAGTAAATCAAGGCATCATCTCTTAGTTTCAATTTTCTGAGGTAGGTAGATGCAATTCTTCACTACCCTCAAAGCCTTCCTTTTACACATACCGACACTCAAACCAAAGCGTATACATTTGATTTTGTGGGAAAGAGGGATCACACTCATTCTACAGAGGATTTGATGTTATGCCTCTTATAAACAAATGTACATCTCAGATTTCATATTTATTTTCAAAGTCTATGATGTATAAACTACACGGTTAAACATTCAGGAGGAAATAATTTTATTAGCATTGCAAAAGTACACACTGTTATGAATAAGCCTGTGATTTACTTTCTTCTGCTTTCTACATGATTATAATATATTTAGTAATAAAATATGTATCCTCCATATAAGAAGCACTTATCTAAAGTAGATTCCTGTTAATTGAGTTGACCCGTAAAAGTTTTGGCAACATTTTTGTAAAGTTTGAGATTTATTTTTCTTCTGTCACTGTCCAAAGAATAGAATATCCAAAAATTAGAATATGCTTTGGTAATTTTTGATGTTTAATGTCAGTGGAGACTGAAAAAAAAGATTATAGGAATTTGTCCTAATAGTATCAATAGACAAATGTCCAGTGAACTTTCTCTCTGTGTTCCATTGCATAAATGTGATCTGCTAATTTGAATTGGAATTGAACAAAATTCAAAGTGTGAAAAAAACGGTAAGAATTATACTTAGAATCACTCAACTGAGCTTAATAAAATTTAAAAATTTCATTCATAAGACCTCCAGAATAAAAGATAAATAGTAATTTTGTTCAGAAGTCATTGCTAGATGAAACAAAGCATCACTTCAATTGAAATCACACCTAGAGATAAAGTGTTAAATATTACACAAATAACAGGTTTCTCTAATACTATGTTGCCTACTCTACTGGTCTGTGATGACACTGAAGATGCAAAACTGGTTAGACTGCAGTAATTGCCATGGTAGTTCTCAGTGCTACTCAGCAGGTTGGCTGGTTTTGTTCCTTGGGGACACACAAGATTGTGCTTCCCTGATCCTGTGAGGTGCAGTGACCATGTGACTTGTTTCCACAATGAAATGAGGGCACTGATGAATAATTCTCCAATTCCCTCTTCTCCTGGGTCAGAGATTGTACACTCCCGTGTTAATATGGAGGAATGACAGAGAGACCGGATGGAGGCTCTCAGTCCTGGAGACCAGGCATAAGATAGTAGAGGAGGAGAAAGAAATATACCTTCACTGTGTTAAGCCACTGAGATTTTGACTCCTTAATTAAGGTTCTTTAATAAAACATGCCTAGCTATTCCGATGGATATATATCTGCTGCCTTAAATAAATAGCTTTAAAAGGAAAGCAAGTTTGCACATTTTCTATTATACAGATCAAGCAAATCCCTATGTTGACCTATGAAGTTCATTCTCAAGGGGGAATGGCATATTTTTTCATCTTCTAGAATATCACCCAAAAGTATTTATGAGGACCTTGATGACAACTGAGAAATGGGTTTCTTTCTGGTTTACAGAGGCCATGAAACAATTTACTGTAATTATGGCACTAATTTACCTTTCTGAGACTTCTCAAAATCAGTGTTATGGTATATTATGGTAATTTCTCTGTTTTTCTCTTTCAGCCTTTCAATCTGCTCTCAGGAGCTTTACTGGACAAGCCTAAAGATATAGTGGGGTGTATTGCTATAACTTCGGAGATTTTATATATATATATATAATATATATATAATATATATATTATATATATATATGTGTGTGTGTTTCAAACATCCACTGGATCATTAGAAAACAAAAAACACAGGAAAAACTCTGATAGATTTTCCACATGATAAAAATCTACATAGATGAATATAATTTTAGAACCAAAAGGAAAGACTTTTCATTTGCAAATGAAAGCTTGCAGAAGTTGAATAAAATAACACAATGGATAAATTTCACAACTTTTAAAGCTTTGCCTCTACTGCATTTAATCCATCAGCACTCAAATCTAGAAATATTGCCTGCCTTTTTGCAGATGACAATAATGTGGCACAGAGTTTTTCTAACTAGTTTGTACTGGAAATAAACATCATATTTGGACTTCACATTCAAGGCAGACCCCAAACCTCCAAGTTATAAAAATAGAAGTGATCTTCTGTCTCTGCTCCCTGCCCAAAGAATACGGCTATGGTATGCGTGGGCTTAATGGAATCCCTGAGGGTTTCTAAATAACTTTTGAAAATTAATGAGCTTATAGAAACTCATATTTCAATAATTAACATAGAATTTTAGAGCTTATTCCACTATGCCTCATGAATGAAATTTTAGGTTAATGAACCTAATAGACTATTATCAATGGGTCAAATAGTTTCACAGATGGTTCAGTGGGAAAATCTATCAAGTGACTGTCATTTTCCTTATTGTTTGTTACATCAAAAATGGAATTTTTTTCTATAGTCAGATGCAAGTTATTTTGTGATGCGTTACCATTTAAAATAAGCAGTAGTGTCTTGTATTTTCACCAACTCTTTTCCCATAAAGCATCTTTACATGTAGCACCAGGCAGAAGAGTTGAGATCAGTGTGTAGATCCATCAACTGCTATATTATTTACACTGACTCCACCAAAGTCAGGTAGAAAAACAATGCATGAAGTCCCCAAGAAGCTCTAGAGAATGCAGATGTAATTTAAACCTTGTATTACTAACCCCAATTTTTCTCTTCATAACCTTAGCTGCTATCTGCAGGACAACCATGCCCACTTTCCCTAAAAACTAACACCAAACCAAAAATACCTCTTCCCAAGAACTTCCCTCAAGATGGATCAATCAGTCACAGTCCTGAATATATATTCCCCCTCTCTGGTTGAACCCTGACTGATCTGTCTGTCTTTATATCTATGTATTTATGTATCTATGTTTCTATCTATTGGTCCGTCTGTTTATCTATATCTCTAAATATGTATCTATACACATGCACACACACACATATAATACAATACACACACATATTTATGAGGGAGGGAGACAGACACACCCAAAAATACTCATTGCAAGAAATTTGCTTACACAACAATTGTGAGCATCTGAAATCTGTAGGCTAGGCCATGAGGAAAGAATTAAGGGAATAGCATGGGCAGGTTTGAACTCACAGGCATGGGTAGAAACTGCTGTCTACAGGCTGCATTTCTTCTTCTTGAGAAAGCTTTAGCCTTGCTTTGAAGGCCCTTTAACTGATTGAATCAGGCCCCACATAGTATCCAGGATAATCTTACTTACTTAAAATCAATTGATTAGAGATTTTAATCATATCTACAGCAACACCTACGTTAGCACTTTCTTGAATAACTGGGTACTGCAGCCTACCCAAGTGGACAGAGCAAAAAAGCAATCACAGTGCCCACAAACTGTTTGCTTTATATTTTCCTTTTTTATTAGCCTGACCGTAATTATTTATTGGTTATAGCGATGTTTAAAATGTAAGGAAGTCCAAACGTCAAGGCACAAACATTGAATCATGCTTTGAACAATCTCAGTTGGAACTTTTCTTCCATTTAGTTAAACATTAACTCTCTACTTTTTGTAATGACAAACATACTCAGGTTTTTCTATTTATTGTGTCTATTGATTTTAAGGATTTACAGACCTGTATATTTTTACTGACCTTTTCATATTAATTCACTTAATTTTTTCCCCCCTTTGGCTGCATTGGGTCTTCGCTGTTGTGTGTGGGCTTTCTCTAGTTGCAGCGAGCGGGGGCTACTCTTTGTTGCGGTGCATGAGCTTCTCATTGCAGTGGTTTCTCTTTTTGAGGAGCACGGTCTCTAGGCGCATGGCCTTCAGTAGTTGTGGCTCGTAGGCTCTAGAACATAGGCTCAGTAGTTGTGGCACACGGGCTTAACTGTTCCGCAGCATGTGGGATCTTCCTGGACCAGGGATGGAACCCGTGTCCCCTGCATTAGCAGGCAGATTCTTAACCACTACTGTGCCACCAGGGAAGTCCCTAATTCTCTTAATTTCTAACTTGCCTTTATAATTTTTATTTCCTCATATATGGTAAAGTTCCCTTCTGTTCAAAACTACACAGCCAGCTATAGGTAAAAGATAGACAGGAGAAGTCATCAGGTTGAAATAAAGAAGGAGCTGGAAAGGTATGCTGAAATTTGTAAGTAAATTAAAATGTCAATAGTATCATAAAGATTTATATGAAACATAGTTATTAACAAGACTGATTCATCAAAAAACTGAATCAGAATGTACAGAAAAGCAATGGTAGAGAAATAATGGTTATGAAAGGTAAAACATGCAGAACCAAACTATAAAGATTTTGTATTTGTTTGATATAAGGAAAAAAACATTTGAGAAGACGCAATAGTCAAAGAACTAATGGATTTAATATTACCTGTTTGTGTATAAAAATTGTCAAAGAAAGATTTGTGTATAAAAATTGATAGGATTTATCATCTGCCAAAAAAATCAATAAACTAATATGAACCCGATATAATTACAAAAATATTTAAAGAGGCAAAGAAAGAATGCTATCAATAGCTAAGTAGTAAAAACAGTTTACACCCAAAGAAACAAAATTAGGCAGGTCTCTCACACTTTTATACATCATTAAAACTTGAAAAGAAAATACAGAGGGAAATTATCTATAGTCTTTTTAGCAAAATAAATTGGAAATCACATTTTATACCTATTGGATTCCTTTTTCTATAAATGCATGGAAAAGAATACTGTAGATATAATACTGTCAACCGTTCCTTAAAATAAATAATCAAAATAAAAATTGGAAACTTCACATGGAAGATGGCAGAGACAACCCAGAGTACAAAGTCTCCATTTTTCAAACTGATAAAATTACACACACAGAAAGATATAATAAACTTGTAAAAATATACACCAGCAGTAACAGAGCAAACAAAGAATTAAAATCTAATGTCAGATTTCTGCAAGCATACTTGATAGAATAACTGGTACTAGGCTTTCTCTCAGTCTGGCAAAAAATATATGAAGTAACTATTTTCCGGCAGAGCAAGACTGTGATTCTGAGGAGAAGGAAAACATCTGAGATAAGTTTTGTATCTGACCTGGCTTTGTAACTGGGGTGCTTTCCTGACTACAGCAGAGGATGGCGGAGCCCCACCAGAACGTAGTGATCTCACTAGGCTGAGGAGGCAGTGATGAGAGTATAGGGTTCAGGTTGTTGGAAGTCTGTCATGGGATTAAATCAAGATTTGGTGGAACAATCTGGGGATGATGGAGGAGTGGAGATTTTGTGTAGGGTATATCAAGTCTGCTGACCCAGTGAAAATGATTGCCTGGGAAGTTATGATTGACCTGCAAGTCATGGGGGGTGGGTTTTCCTTTTTCATGTTGCCTCAGAGGATTAATGATATGAGTCATGGTCAGAACTGGCTGACCTCAAGTTTGTAGGAAAAAACCTACAGCAGTGGTTCTCAAAGGGTGGTCACCAGGACAGCGGTACTGTATCAACTGTGAAATGCTAGAAATGAAAATTAGTGGGTCCCAGCCCAGACTGACTGAAGCAGAAACTCTGGGGTTAGGACCCAGCAATCTGTGTTGTAACAAGCCCTCCAGGTGACTGTAATGCATGCTCAAGTTTGAGAACCACTGGTCTCTGCAACCTCAGGGTGTCTGGGAAGGGGACTCTGAGAGCTCTCGATTTATTTGTGGTTCTGAAAGGGACTCTGAGGGACAGTCTAGGAGATGACAGCTGTTGGCAGCAGGTCAGGAGACAAAGCAGTGGATTTTCTTATGATCTTCGAGCAGAAAGTATTAAAATACATTATGAGGGATCATCTATGTTAAAAAGCTTGCTGACATCCACATTTTGTTCAGCTGTATATATACACTCTCGTCTAATTAAAATATTGCTGTCACAGATTGAGGGCTGATAGCTGTGGCATACAAAACACTTCAGGTTGACATGGAATTTTCATTCATTTATTCAAAACATATTTGAGAACACACTGCATGTCAGATATTACAGGCAGTAAGCACTCAAAATTTAACAATAGGTCAATTAAAGAACCCCTTATGTTCTGGAGGACAAAAAAAAGAGTCAAACAAATTATTACAATGCAATAGCAGGGTTAACTACTATTTTAAAAAGACTGCAAGGTCTATAATAAGGAGAGAGCAATGTAAGGTACCTGGTTGAGTGATACAAGTTTTAATACAGTAGGGTACGATTGAGTTGAATCTTTTTTAAAAATTTTTTTTAAATTGAAATATAATTGATGTACAATATTATATGTTACAGTATAGTGTTTGAATCACAGTATAATACAGTGATTCAAAATTTGTTAAGATTATACGCCATTTACAGTTATTATAAAATATTGGCTATATTCTCCATGTTGTACAATATATCCTTGTAGCTTATTTGATACCTAATAGTTTTTACCTCTTACTCCCCTATCCCAATATTGCCCCTCTTCCCTTCCCTCTCCCCAGTGGTAACCACTAGTTTGTCCTATATATCTGTGAGTCTGCTTTTTTTTGTTATGTTCACTAGTTTGTTGTATTTTTTTTTAGCTTCCATATATAAGTGATATCATACAGTATTTGTCTTTCTCTGTCTGACTTATTGCACTTAGCATAACACCCTCCAAGTCCACCCATGTTGCTAAAAATGGTAAAATTTCCTTCTTTCTTATGCCTTAGTAGTATTCCATTGCTTTATATACCACATCTTCTTTATCCACTCATCTGTTGATGGACACTTAGGTGGCTTCCATATCTTGGCAATTGTAAATAATGCTGCTATGATCACTGGGGTGCATGTATCTTTTTGAACTGATATTTTTGTTTTTTTCAGATATATGCCCAGGAGTGGAATTGCTGGGTCATATGGTAGCTCTATTTTTAGTTTTTTGAGAAACCTCCTTACTGTTTTCTACCGTGGCTGCACCAATTTATGTTCCCACCAACAGTGCACTCTTGCACACCCTTGTTCCCTTTTCTCCACATCCTTGCCAACATTTGTTATTTGCATTCTTTTTGATAATAGCCATTCTGACAGGTGTGAGGTGGAATCTCATTGTGGTTTTGGTTTGCCTTTCCCTGATGATTAGTGATGCTGAGTATCTTTTGATATGCCTGTTGGCCATCTGCATTCCTCCTTGGAAATATGTCTATTCAGTTCTTCTGCCTATTTTTTTTAATTGGGTTATTTGTTTTTTTGATGTTGAGTTGTATGAGTTGTTTATGTATGTTTGGTATTAAGCCATTAACAGTTATATCATTTGCGAATATTTTAATATTTAATACTTAATTTTAATTGCAAATATTTACTGAGAAAACGTTTTCCAAGTAGAAAAGTTGAAGAAAATCAAGTAAAACTGCACGTGCAAAACAAAAGTTGTATTATAAGATATGTAATATGGGTTGGAAAGCAGGATGTGTGTTTTTGAAGTAAGTTTTAAAAAGTAAATTGGGTCAGTATATGTGCCTAACACATGCTTTAGAGACACTGAAAACCATCTTAGTTGGTGGTGGTGTTTCATTTCTAAATACTCTGGTTGTATTTCCTACAAGCAAGGACGTTCTCCTGAAAATACAACCAGAAAAATCAGGAAAGTAACAATCAATACAATACTACCATCTAATCCTCAGAACCCATCCAATTTTTTCCTTTACAGCAAACAGGCCATGGCCAGGAGTACGTGCTGCATTTAGTTGTCATTTCCTTTTAGATGCCTTCAATCTGGAAGAGTTCCTTAGTCTTCCCTTCATTTCCTTGACTTCTGAGGAGCATGGGCCAGTTATTGTATAGAATGTTTCTCAGCTAGGTTCTCCCTGATAGTTCAGTGTGACTATAGTCAGGTTATGCATCTTTGGTGGGAATTTTACTTAAGTTATATGGTTTTCTCATTCCATTTTATAATGTGGCACACATGATTTTTTTATATGTCTCCAAACTGCCAAACTTGATCTCTTCATGTAGGTGGCATCTTTTCTACTGTAAAGTTGCTTTTTCATCACTATGTAATTAATATTTTGTAGTAAGGTATTATTTATAGACATGTATATCTCCCATTCCTTATCAAATTTTAGTATGTTCCAGGAATACTATTTACTGCTGTTTTATTCTGTTGGTTATAATTTCTTCTTATTTATTTAGATGCTCAAGTGGTTCTAGATTTGACCAAAGGGAGCTCCTACAAGCTGGCCCTTGTGTCCTTTTACCTGTTCCTGACATTCTTTGAGCATGCACCTCTTTAGTTTTAGAAACAAGATATTCTGAGATTATCTTACAATTTCTCTTACCCATACCTGGAATCAACCTCGTTCCTTCAGGGGAAAATAATATCTATTACCCAAGATCCAAGCACTAGGTCTGCTAGTAGTTATTCAGGTATTGCTGCTCCCAGACCCTTTTAGTGGACAGAGTTAGAAAACACATGCGTAAATATATCTGTGTATGTATATGCATACATGCACACACATAATACTTTCACACATTTACATCTCTACTCTGGACCTACCCATATATCTTGAGATCACACCAACATCTCCAATTCCAAATTACCATCACAGGGCTCATTCCTTTTTTTGTTGTTTTTGTTCTTTTTCTCTCTTTTCCTCTTTATTTGTAATTCTCTTCTCTGGCACTGATGAATATGACTCTCATTATCCTTATTTACTTATTGGATTAATCTTCCTATAGGTACCAGTCTCTTTTTGCCATCAAGTTGTCCCCACTAACCCCACCAGTACCCTCTTTTAGCCTACTCTGGCTCCAGCGCCCTGCATGGACCACCACCACCCACGAGCACAAAGCCGTCTCACCCGGCCCTGGGCTCAGAAACACTGGGCCAGGCCGGTCCCTGAGAAGAAAGCCCCGATCACTCTTCCTGGGCTTCAAATCTCTGTGGTGGGCAGCCTTTCCCCAGGTCACTTTCCTCACCTTGCTCTGACATTGGGAAACAGGATCCCCTTCCTGGTCCTAGACCCATGCAGACTGGCTGGCACCTCTCACCCCTGGTCTGCCTCTGCACACCTTACACGTAAATGACTTATTCTTAACGCTGGGCTCTCACATCCTGTGGCTGGGCTGCCCCATACTGCCAACAAGCCCTCACCTGCTCACTCTCCAACACCCACCTCGGGGCCACACGGATCCTGCTTCCCACCCACACATCTTCAGGGCACCTCTGCCCGCCAGGCATCCTCACCTTGTTAGCTTTAGGAGTGAATTTTCAAGAAGAGAAATAGATAAATGGGAAGGGTAAGAGGAGGAATAAATAGGAAGAGAACGAGAACGAGCATTAATGTTTGTAAGTGGAGGAAATGATACAGTGGATTGAATTTCAGAGGGAAGAATCTGGTTGAGGATTTGGGGTTGGAAATAATTCAAGGATAAAGTAAACAATTCTTATTGCAATAAACTTTTAACATTCAAAAGATAGTTCCTGAATGCTAAAGAATCCCCAAATTAATAAATATGAAAATGTTTGCAGAGACTCCTACCTTCTCCTGCTGGACAGTATAGAACATTGCTTAAGTACCCTGGCTTTGGAGACAGGCTTGAGGAGAAATCCCCACTGCCACTTACTAACAGTGTGATCTTAGACAAGTCACATAAGTTCCCCAACTTTCAGTTTTCTCATCTGTAGAATGAAGATAACATCACCTATCTTATATAATTATTATAAGAACCAACTGAAATAACATCTGTAATGTATGCCAAAGCACTTTGCACAATCTTGGCATAAAAACTCAATAAATTTTAGCTGGTAAAAAAGAAAAAAGAGAGAGATGCATTTGGAAATAATAACAGGGCTGGTTCTGAAGCCATAAGGCTAATCAGGTCAGTTTTGACAAATCTGCGTTACTGTAGTACATCAGGTGACGCTGACAGGAGTCTGAAATATGACTGTGACAGCAGGATCATTAAAAAGGAAAAAAATAAATATTTTTGAGGTTGAAAGAAATTGATAATTAATTAGGTAATCTTTAAATAAGGGATATGAAAGGGTCACACTGACATTGAGTTTAAGCTCCAGTTTGGAATCAACAGAAGGTGATATTCAATCATTTGGGGATCTTCACCTACATAATCCTTTCTTTCACCCTTCTCCAATGTTCAGTCTAGCCTCTAACTTACCTAAGAGTATTCTTTTAGATTTGTGCTCTTTTTTAGATGCACACCTACCATGTGCATCTCAAATTTTAGTATGTCCTTTAAATTTCTCATTATAGAACTCTCAGATCAGTAAAAATTCATCAGATATCTATCTTCTCAAAAGATATAATCTTTTTTATAAGCCAAATCTTTCATTTTGTTCTTAGAGACCTTATCTGCTGTCATATCTTTTCTTCAATATCATAGTAATGATAAAACATATATAGTAATGATCTTGACAAAGTATGTGTCTACCTGACTTTATAGCACTATCAGAATCATGAATCACCAGTAGATCACAATATCAATAGAAATCAGGAAAAGTAACACCCCTAAAGTTATTTAAATTGCAGCAGAGTCAGCAATCATGAACTTGAATGTTATTTAAGCTACCAAACTAAGCATTTCTCTCAGAAATGGCTTCTATCCAAAAAAAAAAAAAAAAAAAAAAAAGGCTAAAGTGAACATCAAAGGGTGAAATAGAAAACAAAAAACAGACCCTGATTTTTAATCAAAGTTTTGAAACATGCAAGGGAAGACAAGTCTATACCACCAATTTCTTTTTAATTTCTTGTTCTTGTTACAATATCCATACATTATTATCAGCAGAGGCAAAGCCAAAACCTCTAAGTCATGGAGGACTCCTCCTCACTGGAAGTAATAAGACACATCCAATTCCTTCCCCAGTGACAGTGCCTTAAAAAAAAAATCAGTTAATACATTTTGGACAGAGGAATCTATAGAATCTAGGGAAAGCTTGGGGAAAAAAAATGAATATTTGGAACTTCTTGGGCTATAACATTGGCCTGAAATATCAATAGACATCTTTTCATATGGTTTCATCATTCCTTGCTTTATTTTCAATTTTCTGCCATTAAATTTTTATTTCCCAAGTCACATTAATACCTGACACATATGAAGTGCTCCTTAAGTGTTTGCAGCTTAAACAAATTTGGCATCCTTTCCTCTCTTTCCATAATTGTCATAAAGGCAGTACAAAATTCTGTTAATATAGAGATAGAAGGTTCTAATATGGTAGATCCCTCCTTATGAAGTCATTTATTCGTGAGCTTATTGAGGGTCTGCTGTCTTCAAAGAACTGGGCATAAATTTGGACAAGAATAAAATGATTGGTTATAAAGGGCTTTATTTTCAAAGAATATTTAATATCATGACAGTGATAAGACATGGAAATTCACCTGTGTATTAGAACTATGTAAATGTTAGAAATTTATGTTAGGATGTAGAGAAGGAAGAGAGGAATCAGTGTAAGTTAAACTGTCATGAAAAGAATCATTACTGAGTGATAATCACTTTAAAATACCTGCATTTGCTGATTTGGATTTCTAAAAGAAGAGATAATAGCCTCACATACTCATACGTTTCACATATTATTCTTTCTTAGACTTAGTTGTTACATGAAAAATTTTCTAGCAACCTTGAAATCATTACATAATGATTTAAGTCAACAATGTTGTGTGATGGGTAGAACCTATGTAGTGCAGCAGAAACAGAAATAGCAGAAATTCAGACTTGGCATTCAGGGCCTTCCATGAGTTCAATCCATCCTCCTTTTCTAGCTCTATCAGCCAGTATTCCTTGTGGCAGAGATAATGCTATGTGTTCAACACAACATTTGCTTTTACTCTTGCACACACAGGAAGATGTCATTTCCCTAACCTCCTGGCTTCTAGATGGTACCGTGTGTTAAGTCCTGGTCGACGGAATATGGTCAGAAATGATATACAGTGCATCCGGGCCTGCTCTCTAAGACCTTATGAATGATAATTTTTAATTTTAATCTCTGACTGTGGGCCAGCTGAACTCTTTGCAGAGACATTAGAAAAGGATGTCATATCAGAACTGAAGGACCCAGGTTTCCTGGGTCGTCATGTGTAATGCTGCCTGCAAAACAACTCATGGAACTGTGATGTGAACAAGAAATAAATTTTAGTTTGTTAGGCCACTGAGATTTGGAATTGTCTGCAAAAACTAACATTGATTACCGTTTTAAACACATCTATGTACGTACTGGACTTTTTCTGTTAATATGGCATGCCTCGTGTATTCCTATTCCCACATACTCTTCTGATGTTCAGCTGGGTTACGTTCCCCAACATATCCACTTCCCAATATTTTGCAGATACTTCAAGACCCAAATCAAATATTAGCTTCCCATAGATTCCTTCTCCCTCATTTCCAAAAAGATTAAATCTCACACTCCATTGAACTTCTGTAATCTTTCTTCTAGCACTTATAGTAAAATTTGTCATATGCTACTTATGTACACATTACCCGAGATTCTAGATCTGTTTGATGGTGTACATTCAGTGTCACATTATTATTCTGTATTTCCACAAATAGGTTCTAAAATGCAAATATTTGTTGAATTTGTACACAATGTTTTTTTGACTTAAAAGTATGACAGAATGGGTAGCCCTAGGGTTTTAGCCCTATTAAGCGAAGTTAAGATATTTAGGCTACTGTATAATTGTATTTCTGGTTGTACACATTATTAGAATATTTTCTAAAGCATCTCCCTATAACAAAAAGAGTGAAGCAAGACTATATCTAACTGGATACTTGAAGGTAAAATGAAGGATATGAAAACTATTATCATGATCAGAGAGCTACCACCATAAAGTTTATAGGGGGATCTGAAACAAACCCGAGGCAAATGCTAAGAGAATATTAAGTAATTCAAACACTAGCACCATGAGTGGTTAAGGCTGCAGTCTCCAAAAGTGTGAAACTGGAATTTTAAAATAACTTTGTAAAAAGAGAAAATGTTCTATTTTTAGATTAAAAAAATTTGGATAGTCACTTTCTGCAAACTGTTTCTTTTAGGTAAATCCTTGGTGCTGTCCTTAGATTCTTATCGTAAAGCACCTTCCCTGCCATTCAGGTCCTGATTTCTGTCTCCTGGCAAAACTTCAACTAGACCCAGGGACATTTCTGACTCATAACCATATGAGCATTTCTTTGTATAGTATCTATTAGTTAATAATTTTTCTTGGTAATCTCACTTGATCTTTTTCTCCTCGATAAATTTTGTCCTTGATTAATACAATGTTCTCAATACAATTAAAATTAATACAATGTTTAATACTAAATTCATCTGAAAGAAGTTATTATTTTCTAATTGACCTCTCAATTCAGAAAAAGGAAGTACACTGGATTTATTGTTTTTTTGTAACAGGAGTAATTCAGTCTCTTATAACTAAAGCAATGGGTCGAGGACTCCACATCCTCCTCGCTTTCCCAACAGACGCAAACACAGAAAGAAGACACATGTCTGAGATAAGAAAGCAACTTGGGACACTGGGTATATTTCTGAATAACTGGATGTACTGGGTTGGCCAAAAAATTCATTCCGGTTTTTCCATACCATCTTATGGAAAAACCCCAACGAACTTTTTGGCCAGCCCAATGTCTCTGCTTCCCACTTGCCATCACCCACTTACAACTTAGATGCAAATACACTGGGCGAGGTGGCACGTTCCTTTAAATGCACATTTTCCAAAAAAAAAAGGTAAAATGAAAGAATTTATGCTTGTCAAAAGAATTTCAGATAACAGTGAGGAGAGAGGTAAAGTGGGCAAAAAGATGCTGCTCTTGGAATTTCTGCCATTAGAACACAGGAAGCTCCCAATTTTTCAGACTCTCCATTTAATGCATATATTGGTTTCCAAAGTCTTATTTTACATGTTTACATAGTATAGAGAGTGCATAGCAGCACATATTAATAGCAAAGAATATGACAATGTACATGAGTTTTGTGATAGCATATTTGTATTAATTTTAGGTGCTATGTTTTTACTTTAGCTATGGAAAAATGTCTTCCCATACATAGTCTTAAATTTGTATTCTTGCATTCAGAAAATAACTTCAGGGGGCTTTCATTGCCCCTACATTGCCACTACAAGAGACATGCAACACCCTTTAAATTATACGATCTCTAAATCTTGACAATGAAAGGTTATAACATGAATATATTTTTTCCATTCAAAGACTGAAAATATGCTGCCATGGATTGATCTAAGTAACGCTATTTCAAACTCCTTACAATGGCATTAAATTCTATAAACCTTCTCCTCCTAAAGAATTTCAATTATGTTAGATTAAAAAAGCCCATTTCTATGTGGGATGAGAAGAGGCATAAAAAATTGTATTCATCTCTGAATTCTGGGGAAATGTGGAAATCAACACAAGATTCTTTGTCAGCAAAGAACACACTGTATATCCTTATGTTTAGGATTGTGAACACCAAGCATAACTAGTCTTCAGATGGATTCTTACCACAGATACAGTATTTTATTCTCTTCTATTTCTTTTCTTTTTTTTTTTTTTTTTTTTTTGCGGTATGCGGGCCTCTCATCGCTGTGGCCTCTCCCGCCGCGGAGCACAGGCTCTGGACGCGCAGGCCCAGCGGCCATGGCTCACGGGCCCAGCCGCTTCGCGACATGCGGGATCCTCCCGGACCGGGGCACAAACTCGCATCCCCTGCATCGGCAGGCGGACCCTCAACCACTGCGCCATCAGGGAAGCCCTTTCTTCTATTTCTTAATGCCAGGACCCACAAAGGCTTGGTTTGGTTATGAGGGACCTACTTTATTTCTAATTAGAATTCTATATCAAGAATGAAATACTAAAGAAATACACCCAAGTGCTTGAGAACCCAGATTCTGAAGTATCATTGATCTGGGCTGGAACTGAGACTTGTCCATCCTTCTGATAACCTTGATCAAGTTAACAGTGTGTCCTTCGGTAAGTCGTTTGATTTCTCTGAGGATATGTTCTCAGCCATAAATGTAAAGAACAACAGTATCTTTCTCTCAATTTACTGTCAGAATAAAATGGTATAACAGAACATTTACTTCTGGCTAGGATGTAGAATTTGGCAGGAGAACAACTCCCCCATTAGAAACAACTTGAAAAGCCAGATAATACACAGCAATCATCTGTAAAGTCACCACACACTGTGGAGGTAATGAGGACTAGAGGGATTAAGCTACAGAGTGGGGAAAACCTCTGAAGGCAAGCTGGGAGTATAGAGCTGATGTTCTCTTGGGGACATTTCCTGATTCTTTATGTGGACTAGAGTTTGAGAATCTACATTTCTTTGTACACAATGTCCAATATTTAATAATCACAAGATATACAAAGAACTCATACAACTCAACATCAAAAACAAAGCAAACCAAAACAAACAACCCAATTTAAAAACGGGCAGGGCTTCCCTGCTGGTGCAGTGGTTGAGATTTATCATGGTGATCTTTTTTTTTTTTTTGCGGTACGCGGGCCTCTCACTGTTGTGGCTTCTCCCATTGCGGAGCACAGGCTCCGGACGCGCAGGTTCAGCGGCCATGGCTCACGGGCCCAGCTGCTCTGCAGCATGTGGGATCCTCCCGGACCGGGGCAGGAACCCGTGTCCCCTGCATCAGCAGGCGGACTCTCAACCACTGCACCACCAGGGAAGACCCATGGTGATCATTTTGAAATCTATAGGAATATCAAATCACTATGTTGTGTACCAGAAACTAACATAGTGTTGTAGGTCAGTCATATGTCAAGAACAAACAGACAAGCAAGCAAGCTAATGGAAAAAGAGGTTAGATTTGTGGCTACCAGCTGCTGCTGCAGGGGCGTGGGAATTAGATGAAGGTGGTCAAAACGTACAAACTTCCAGTTATAAGATAAATAAGTACTAGAGATGTAATGTACAACATGATAAAGATAATTAACACTGCTGTGTGTTATAAATGAAAGTTATTAAAAGAGTGAGTTCTTACCTCAAGGAAAAAAATATCTTTTTCTTTCTATTTCTTTAATGTTGAATCTATATGAGAAAACGGATTGTGGTCATCATTTCAGGATGTATGTAAGTCATGTCATGTTATATACCTTAAACTTATACAGTGCTGTATGTCAATTATATCTCAACAAAACTGGAAAAAACCCACATGGTTTAAAAAAAAAAAGAAACAGGAAGGTAAATGGAGTTAATATGTTCTAAGGTTCTATCATTACAGAGATTGTAAAAATATTGTAATATTCTAAAAATATTTTTAAAGAATATATCAAAGATACATGTTGTAGGGCTTCCCTGGAGGCACAGTGGTCGAGAGTCCGCCTGCCGATGCAGGGGACACGGGTTCGTGCCCCGGTCCAGGAGGATCTCACATGCCGTGGAGCGGCTGGGCCCGTAAGCCATGGCCACTGAGCCTGCATGTCCGGAGCCTGTGCTCCGCAATGGGAGAGGCCACAGCAGAGGGAGGCCCGCGTACAGCAAAAAAAAAAAAAAAAAAAAAAAAAAAAAAAAAAATACATGTTGTAATCTCTAAGTAAGAACTAAGGAATGATTGAAAAATATTTACTGACCAAAGGGAAAATAAAATAATTATAAAAGTTTCATTAGCCCAAGGAAAGTAATGAAAGATAAAGTGAGTCTACAGCCAGTGGGTCAAATTTTGTAAAAAACAGTGAAATGACAGATATAAACTTAACTATGTCAGTAATTACATTAAATTAAATGGAATAAATTTTTCAAGAAAAAGACCAACATTTTCAGACTAGATTAAAAAGCAAAACTTAATTATATGTTGCTTACAATATACCAACCTTACATATAAAATACAGAAATGTTGAAAGTAAAAGGATAGAAGTAGAAGTATATAAACACTAACCAAAGAAAAACTGATATGTGCATATTTAGTAATATAAAACATAGTAGATGTTCAAGCAAAAAGAAAACAATACTAGAAATAAAGAGATACCTTTCACAATGATAAAGAATTTAGCCTACAGGGAGTATTTCAAAGTTCAAAATCATCATTCACCAGTAATTCTTTTAAAACATATTGAACAGATTTTGGTGAATTAAATTGAGAAACAGAAAAACTCACATTCAAATAAATCTCCCAATCATGGAGATTTGAATATATCTCCTACAAGGACTAGCAGGAAAAACAGAAAAACATCAGAAAGAATAGAGATCTGAGAAATACAATTCAAAGTGTCTATCTAATTGACATTTATGGAATCTTGCACCCAACAAATAGAGAATTTAATTCTTTTTTAGCATATGGAATACTTACTAAAAATTTATGAAAATTATATGCTAGATCATAAAACAAACCTTAACAAATGTTAAAAGACAAAAAATTTAGATTACATATTCTGTCTTTAGTGGAATTGAGCTAGAAATTGTTAACAAGAGAATGAATGAATGAATACAGATAATTCTCAATTGCTTGGAAATTAAACAATACACTTACATATAACTCATGGATTAAGAGAAAAATAAAGGAAATTCAGAAATATTTTGAACTAATGATAAAGAAAAATACATCAGTGCTCAGAGAGGAATTTATAGCCTTATATTCATATATTAGAAGCAGTGACAGTCTAAAAAAACCAATGATATAAGTTTATGTATCATGAAGTTAGATAAAAGAACAGCAAATAAACACCAAGGAAAGTAGAAGTAAGGAATAGGAGGAGAAATTAACAAAATAGAAACTAAATGTGTAATAGAGAAAACTAACAAAGCAAAAGTTAGTTGTAGGAAACTATAGAAAAAAAGCAATAGCCCCTTAGCAAAACTGACCAAATAGGGTGATGGGGGAAAATAACAGATTAGTGATTATAGGTTAAAAGGGGGAGGGGCATCTATAATGAGGAATGAAAAACTGAGCATCACTTCATCAGACATTAACTAGATAATAGAAATAATATTATAAACAATTTAATGTAAATTAACTTGAAAGTTTAGATAAAATTTATAAATTGTCTTAACAAACAGAACTTACCCTAGCTGAAACAAGTTTCAAGAAATTGAAATTCTGAATACTACAAAACCTATTAGAGGAATGGAATCTGTTACTTACGACTTTTCCATAATGAGAATCCCTACGCTAGTTGACTTCACTGGTCACTTATCCATCATATTTAAAGAAGAGGTAAGTCCAAACTTATCCCAGTTCTTTCAGAGAATAGATGTGTCAGTTTGGGTTCCCTTAAAAGCACTTTTGTGGATGATGGTCTGCTCTGTGAATGATGGATCTTAAAACAATTGTTGGTTTTCAGGGTTTTTTTGTTTTAGTTTTTTCTCTTGTTGTGAGAATGAGGGTGATGACTTCCATGTTCTTAACATGTCAGACCAGAATCTACAAGTTGTTGCTTTTTAAATTATGTAAACATATTACATAATACACATATGCGCATGTATTTAAGGTGTATATATAATAAAACAAAGACTTATTTTAAGAATTCTGAACCAATACAATTAAACCTAGGTATAAGTGAATCTTAACATCTCTTATTTTCGACATATGAAAACAAATTAATTCCATTTTTATAGTAATGTTTACATGATGAGTATTTCTTCCTAACTTACACTAAATACCTCTCCATGTTCATAATCAATCAAAGTCTTGGAGGGATAAATATATTTTTCCCTGGAATGTATAAGATATATATAATATTATGTACTTTGTTCTTCCTTAAGTCCATTATTCGCTCTGAGTTTACTAGCTTCTAATTGTGTTAGCTTGCTGTTCTTCTCCTCCACAAAATAAGGTTAGACACCTACCCTGCCAGACTCACTCTGCCCTCTCCAATAAAAGAAAGATAACTTCCTTCCAATATCTTTTCTGTCAACTCTGAAACTCCTGTTATCCAGCAACAACCCCACTTTTTCCATTCATATCAAGACCCTTATGGTTTCTAGGGAGCATCAGAGGGGTTTCCTTTCCTGCTGATTATAACTCAAAACCCTATACTATTTCTGGCTCTATGGAGACCCAGCAAAGTGTCTTTCCTTTGCGCATCTCAGGCCCTTTTGTATATTCTGTTGTTTTTGCTGTTAAAAAATATATCATGGTGTTATTTGTCTTTCTACATTTACACACATTCAGATATTTATGTGTCATGTAGCTGCAATGGGGAGACCATTTTACCCTAATTACATTGACAAGCCTCTGTCAACTAAATTAGCAGAGGCAGCTCAACTGATTGATTTGCCAGTAAGTAAATACACATACCAGTGTGGATGTTGACACAGGTAACCCCATTTCCTCAACATAGGGTGGTTATCAATGTGTTTTGGTGTAAATAAGCCTTAAGAAGTGGTTAATTTTCCGTATTTCTCTTGTGTTAAGTGCCCTTCTTAAGTCTGTTCTCCATAATATATTCTCTGTAACACAAGCGTCTTAAAATTTGCAACAGTGGAGGAGCAACCAAGATGGCAGAGTAGAAGGACGTGCTCTCACTCCCTCTTGAGAGAACACCAGAATCAAAACTAGCTGCTGAACAATCATCAACAGGAAGACACTGGAACTCAACAAAAAACATACCCCACATCCAAAGACAAAGGAGAAGCCACGATGAGACGGTTGGAGGGGTGCAATCACAGTAAAACCAAATCCCATAACTGCTGGGTGAGTGACTCACAGACTGGAGAACACTTATACCACAGAAGTCCACCCACTGGAGTAAAGGTTCTGAGCCCCACGTCAGGCTTCCCACCCTGAGGTTCCGGCAATGGGAGGAGGAATTCCTAGAGAATCAGACTTTGAAGCCTAGTGTGAAGTGACTGCAGACCTTCGACAAGACTGGGGGAAACAGAGGCTCCACTCCTGGAGCGCACACACTAAGTAGTATGTGCATCGGGACCCAGGGGAAGGAGCAGTGACCCCAGGGGAGACTGAACCAGACCTACCTGCTAGTGTTGGAGGGTCTCCTACAGAGGCTGGGGGGGAGGCTGCAGCTCACTGTGGGGACAAGGACACTGACAGCAGAAGTTCTGGGAAATACTACTTGGAGTGAGCCCTCCCAGAGTCTGTCATTAGCCCCAACAAAGAGCCCAGGTAGGCCCCAATGTTGCGTTGCCTCAGGCCAAACAACCAACAGGGAGGGAACTCAGCCCCACCCACCAACAGTCAAGTGGATTAAAGTTTTACTGACCTCTGCCCACCAAAGCAACAGTCAGCTATACAGACCACCAGTCCCTCCGATCCAGCCTCTTAGATAGCCTCATCCACCAGATGGCAGACAGCAGAAGCAAGAAGAACTACAATCCTGCAGCCTGTGGAACAAAAACCACATTCACAGAAAGATAGACAAGATGAAAAGGCAGACGGCTATATACCAGATGAGGGAACAAGATAAAACCCCAGAAAAACAACTAAATGAAGTGGAGATAGGCAACCTTCCAGAAAAAGAATTCAAAATACTGACAGTGAAGAGGATCCAGGATCTCGGAAAAACAATGGAAGCAAGGGTCGAGAAGATGCAAGAAATGTTTAACAAAGACCTAGAAGAATTAAAGGACAAACAAACAGAGATGAACAATACAATAACTAAAATGAAAACTACACTAGAAGGAATCAACAGCAGAATAACTGAGGCAGAAGAACAGATAAGTGACCTGAAACACAGAATGGTGGAATTCACTGCTGCAGAACAGAAAAGGAAAAAAGAATAAAAAGAAATGAAGACAGCCTAAGAGACCTCTGGGACAACATTAAACGCAACAACATTCGCATTATAGGGGTCCCAAAAGGAGAAGAGAGAGAGAAGGGACTAAAGAAAATATTTGAAGAGATTATAGTCGAAAACTTCCGTAACATGGGAAAAGAAATAGCCACCCAAGTCCAGGAAGCGCAAGAGTCCCAAACAGGATAAACCCAAGGAGAAACACACCAAGACACATAGTAATCAAATCGGCAAAAATTAAAGACAAATTATTGAAAGCAGCAAGGGAAAAACGAAAAATAACATACAAGGGAACTTCCATAAGGTTAACAGCTGATTTCTCAGTGGAAACTCTACAAGCCAGAAGGGAGTGGCATGATATATTTAAAGTGATGAAAGGGAAGAACCTACAACCAAGATTACTCTAACCAGCAAGGATCTCATTCAGATTCAATGGAGAAATCAAAAGCTTTACAGACAAGCAAAAGCTAAGAGAATTCAGCACCACCAAACCAGCTCTACAACAAATGCTAAAGGAACTTCTCTAACTGGGAAACACAAGAGAAGAAAAAGACCCACAAAAACAAACCAAAACAATTAAGAAAATGGTCATAGGAACATACATAGCGATAATTACCTTAAACGTGAATGGATTAAATGCTTCAACCAGAAGACACAGGCTTGCTGAATGGATATAAAAATAAGACCCATATATATGCTGTCTACAAGAGACCCACTTAAGACCTAGGGACACATAGAGACTGAAAGTGAGAAGATGGAAAAAGATATTCCATGCAAATGGAAATCAAAAGAAAGCTGGGGGCTTCCCTGGTAGCGCAGTTGTTGAGAGTCTGCCTGCTAATGCAGGGGACACAGGTTCGAGCCCTGGTCTGGGAAGATCCCACATGCCACAGAGCAACTAGGCCCGTGAGCCACAACTACTGAGCCTGCGCATCTGGAGCCTGTGCTCTGTAACAAGAGAGGCCGCAAGAGTGAGAGGCCCACGCACCACGATGAGGAGTGGCCCCTGCTTGCCACAACTAGAGAAAGCCCTCA
Source organism: Tursiops truncatus (assembly GCF_011762595.2). Lineage (NCBI taxonomy): Eukaryota > Metazoa > Chordata > Mammalia > Artiodactyla > Delphinidae > Tursiops > Tursiops truncatus. The sequence goes on along the minus strand of NC_047035.1, from coordinate 154,839,683 downwards.
CACAGAAACGAAGACCCAACACAGCCAAAAGTAAATAAATAAATTAATTAATTAAAATGTGAAAAAAAAAAAGAAAGAAAGCTGGAGTACCAATACTCTTATCAGATAAAATAGACTTTAAAATAAAGCCTATTACAAGAGACAAGGAAGGACACTACATAATGATCAAGGGATCAATCCAAGAAGATATAACAATTATAAATATATATGCACCCAACATAGGAGCACCTCAATACATAAGGCAACTGCTAACAGCCATAAAAGAGGAAATTGACAGTAACACAATAATAGTGGGGGACTTTAACACCTCATTTATACCAGTGGACAGATCATGCAAAATGAAAATAAATAGGAAACACAAGCTTTAAATGACAAAATAGACCAGATAGATTTAGTTGACATTTATAGGACATTCCAACCAAAAACAGCAGATTACACTTTCTTCTCAAGTGTGCATGGAACATTCTCCAGGATGGATCACATATTGGGTCACAAATCAAGCCTCAGTAAGTTTAAGAAAACAGAAATCATATCAAGCATCTATTCTGACCACAATGCTACGAGATTAGAAATCAATTACAGGGAAAATAATGTAAAAAACACAAACACGTGGAAGCTAAAAAATATGTTAAAATAACCAAGAGATCACTGAAGAAATCAAAGAGGAAATCAAAAAATACCTAGAGACAAATGACAATGAAAACACAACGATCCAAAACCTATGGGATGCAGCAAAAGCAGTTCTAAGAGGGAAGTTTATAGCTATACGAGCCTGCCTGAAGAAACAAGAAAAACCTCAAGTAAACAATCTAACCTTACACCTAAAGGAACTAGAGAAAGAAGAACAAACAAAACCCAAAGTTAGCAGAAGGAAAGAAATCATAAAGATCAGAGCAGAAATAAATGAAATAGAAACACAGAAAACAATAGCAAAGATCACTAAAACTAAAAGCTGGTTCTTTGAGAAGATAAACAAAATAGATAAACCATTAGCCAGACTCAAGAAAAAGAGGGAGAAGAATCAAATCAACAGAATTAGGAATGAAAAAGGGGAAGTAACAACTGACACTGAAGAAATACAAAGCATCATGAGAGATTACTAGAAACAACAATATGCCAATAAAATGGACAACCGGGAAGAAATGGACAAATTCTTAGAAAGGTATAACCTTCCAAGACTGAAGCAAGAAGAAATAGAAAATATGAACAGACCAATCACAAGTAATGAAACTGAAACTGTGATTAAAAATCTTCCAACAAATGGAAGTCCAGGACCAGATGGCTTCACAGGTGAATTCTATCAATCACTTAGAGAACTGCTAACACTCATCCTTCTCAAACTCTTCCAAAAAACTGCAGAGGAAGGAACACTCCCAAACTCATTCTATGAGGCCACCATCACCCTGATACCAAAACCAGACAAAGATACTACAAAAACAAGAAAATTACAGACCAATATCACTGATGAATATAGATGCAAAAATCCTCAACAAAATAAGAGCAAACACAATCCAACAACACATTAAAAGGATCATACACCATGATCAAGTGGGATTTATCCCATGGATGCAAGGATTCTTCAATATACACAAATCAATCAATGTGATACACCATATTAACAAACTGAAGGAGAAAACAAAAAAGGATCATCTCAATAGATGCAGAAAAAGCTTTTGACAAAATTCAACACCCATTTATGATAAAAACTCTCCAGAATGTGGGCATAGAGGGAACCTACCTCCACATAATAAATGCCATATATGCCAAACCCACAGCAAACATCATTCTCAGTGGTGAAAAACTGAAAGCATTTCCTCTAAGATCAGGAACGAGACAAGGATGTCCACTCTCACCACTATTATTCAACATAGTTTTGGAAGTCCTAGCCATGGCAATCAGAGAAGAAAAAGAAATAAAAGGCATACAAATTGGAAAAGAAGAAGTAAAACTGTCACTGTTTGCAGATGACATGATACTATACATAGAGAATCCTAAAAAGCCACCAGAAAACTACTAGACCTAATCAACGAATTTGGTAAAGTTGCAGGATACAAAATTAATGCACAAAAATCTCTTGCATTCCTATACACTAATGATGAAAAAACTGAAAGAGAAATTATGGAAATACTGCCATTTACCATTGCAACAAAAAGAATAGAATACCTAGGAATAAACCTACCTAGGGAGACAAAAGACTTGTATGCAGAAAAGTATAAGACACTGATGAAAGAAATTAAAGATGCTACCAACAGATGGAGAGATATATCATGTTCTTGGATTGGAAGAATCAATATTATGAAAATGACTATACTACCCAAAGCAATATACAGATTCAATGCAATCCCTATCAAATTACCAATGGCATTTTTTATGGAACTAGAACAAATCATCTTAAAATTTGTATGGAAACACAAAAGACCCTGAATAGGCAAAGCAGTCTTGAGGGAAAAAAACAGAGCTGGAGGAATCAGACTCCCTGACTTCAGACTATACTATAAAGCTACAGTAATCAAGACAGTATGGTACTGGCACAAAAACAGAAACATAGATCAATGGAATAAGATAGAAAGCCCAGAGATAAACCCACGCACCTATGGTCAACTAATCTATGACAAAGGAGGTAAGGATATACAATGGAGAACAGATAGTCTCTTCAATAAGTGGTGTTGGGAAAACTGGACAGCTACATTTAAAAGAATGAAATTAGAACACTCCCTAACACCATACACAAAAATAAACTCAAAATGGATTCGAGACCTAAATGTAAGACCAGACACTATAAAACTCTTAGAGGAAAATATAGGAAGATCACCCTTTGACATAAATCATAGCAAGATCTTTTTTGATCCACCTCCTAGAGTAATGGAAATAAAAACAAAAATAAACAAATGGGACCTAATGAAACTTCAAAGATTTTGCACAGAAAATGAAACCATAAACAAGACAAAAAGACAACCCTCAGAATGGGAGAAAATATTCACAAACGAGTCAACGGACGAAGGATTAATCTCCAATATACATAAACATCACATGCAGCTCAATATTAAAGAAACAAATAACCCAATCCAAAAATGGGCAGAAGACCTAAATAGACATGTCTCCAAAGAAGACATACAGATGGCCAAGAAGCACATGAAAAACTGCTCAATATCACTAATTATTAGAGAAATGCAAATCAAAACTACAATGAGGTATCACCTCACACCAGTTAGAAAGGGCATCATCAGATAATCTACAAACAACAAATGCTGGAGAGGGTATGGAGAAAAGGAAACCCTCTTGCACTGTTGGTGGGAATGTAAATTGATACAGCCACTATGGAGAACAGTATGGAGTTTTCTTAAAAGACTAAAAATAGAATTACCATATGATCTAGCAATCACACTACTGGGCATATACCCAGAGAAAACCATAATTCAAAAAGACACATGCATCCCAATGTTCATTGCAGCACTATTTATAATAGCCAGGTCATGGAAGCAACCTAAATGCCCATCAACAGACGAATGAATAAAGAAGTTGTGGTACATATATACGATGGAATATTACTCAGCCATAAAAAGGAATGAAATTGAGTCATTTGTTCAGACGTGGATGGATCTAGAGACTGTCATACAGAGTGAAGTATGTCAGAAAGAGAAAAACAAATATTGTATATTAACGCATGTATGTGGAACCTAGAAAAATGGTACAGATGAACCGGTTTGCAGGGCAGAAGTTGAGACACTGATGTAGAGAACAAACATATGGACACCAAGGGGGGGAACTGTGGCAGGGTGGGGATGGTGGTGTGCTGAATTTGGCGATTGGGATTGACATGTATACACTGATGTGTATAAAACTGATGACTAATGAGAACCTGCCATATAAAAAAACAAACACACAAATAAAAAATAACAACTAATACTAAACTTTCTTTGGGTTATTTGTATGGAAATATGTTAATATAAATATTTCAGACATTACATGAAATTTCTAAAAATCTTATATGTTCTGGTATAATGTCATAATTCTAGTTATTACTTTAAAATGTGTATCTCAGAAACAACTAAATTTCCTTGTCAATTGCATTATTATGAACTTTCATCAAATCTTTAACCGTGGTCATTTTTAAGGCTTTTGTCATTACAGACAGTTCTGGGTGTACTCTGATGCTTTCGCAAAAATGTTCCTATAAAAGGGTTTCATCTTCAAGGAATTCATGGAAAAGACTCTTGACAAGTACAGGTTTCTGGTAACTGACTATACTGCTGAACTGAATGAATAAGCATTTTCAGAACTCTAATGGAAAACTGATGAATTCATAAAAGTGCTAACAAAAGATCAAGATGAAAAAAAATTAATTACATGGGACTGAGTGAACTGATGAGGATGATTATAATTTTTGTGACTTTGTTTGAATAAAAAAAAAATCCCACAAGGACTGAGAGGCAAAAAATATACAAATCACTTTTCACTGCAAAGTAAAGGAGCTGTTACAGTGGAGGATTACTGGACTGAATGTCAATATTATGACATAGTATGAGTGTGTTTCGTGTTTGGTAATTGCAATCATTGTTGCTTTTGTTGTGGTCTTCCATTTACAATGCTTGGTGTCAGTTTATTTACCTGTTGTAAAAATAAAATACAGTGTGTGTGTGTGTGTGTGTGTGTGTTGTGAAAAAAAAAGAAAAAGGAAACTTAAAAAAAAAATTTGAAACAGTACAAAAAGCCATCCGGTATTTAATGAGCCTGTGTTATATTGTGAGAGATTGTTGGTGAATGGAAGTTTACTACTCTGACTAAGGGAAAGAGTTGAGTTTCGGATGTCCATTTTAGCAGATGTGTAGGGTTTTTGAACAGATGTATAATTTTCAGATCTTTTTTTTCAGGACAGGTCAGGAATATGATACGAATGTCACAAGATCTATGTTTAACTGAATGTGTTTTATTTACTTCAATCTAAATCCTTCTCACATTGAAACATTTCAATTATCATAACTTTCAAAAAGAAAACAAACTTTATTTTTATGTACTGGGGAAAAAACCCTAGAACTAGAATAACGTTTTTTTCTTTTTATCACTTAATGTTTATAAATTCAAAATTGAAATAAGGTCAGAATACATGGAGAATAAAAAGGTAGAACATACTTTTTAATTTGGCAAGTTTTTTACAGACTGAGATAGTCAAAGACAGGGATTATGTCTTATTCATCTTTGAAACCCTCACCCAGGTTAGTTACAGCAGATAAAAGTTTCTAAATATATGTTAACCTAATCACTGCATTTGTATCTTTCCTCTGATTGAAATGAGGGCAAACACTGTAGTCCATTGATGTTCTATTATACATAGCAGCTAGACAAATGTTTTATGTAAAGGTTTAAACTTATTGTGGCCAGGGTTAAACACATCTTCTTTCCTCTATAACCTTTCCCATATCAGCACTTTCTTCTTATTGAGGGGCAGCGAGGATGGGGTACAAAGTGGAGGCTCTGGGATCAGATAGCCTGAGGTCAAGTCCCAGCCCTATTATTTACCCTGTGTGTGACTTTGGGTATATAGCTTATAATTGCTCTGCTTTAGTTCCTCATGTGTAAAATTGGAATTATACTAATAGTGCCTGTCTTATGTGGTGGCTGTAAAAAATTATATTTTTGGATGTAAATCACTTGGCACTCTGCCTGGCACATAAACGTAGTCCATAGGAATTAGCTATTATAAATTCCCATTTTGTTAAAATGATCCTAAGTCTCCCAGTTAGCCAAGAACCAAATGTTAATCATTTATTAGTAATTTGTCAATTGAGTATTAGCTATGTAACAGAAATCCTACTAAATCTGAATTAGTTAACATTAGGCTAGCTAAAAAGGCAATTAAGCAACAAAATGCAAGGAATTTTGTAAGAAAAATAATAGGAAGACATAGAAACAGAAAGTAGAAATACTTAACATGCAGGAAAGGTCAGGGAACTGTGTTCACTGAGAATTTTTATCATGAATAGATGCTAAATTTTGTCAAATTATTTTTCTGCTCCTATTAGGGTGATAACATTTTTATTAGACTTTTGGTATGGTGTATTACATTAATTGATTTTCAACATTGAACCACCATGAATTCCCTACTTAGTCATGATATATTATCCTTTCTTTATATGGTTTAATTTGCTAAAATTTTAGGAAAATCATGAAGGGAGTTGGTCTGTTGTTTTCTCTGAATGTCTTCATCTGATTTGGGTATCAAAGCAATGCTGGCCTGATAGAATGAGTTGGGAAGTGTTCTCTCCTTTTCAATTTTCATGAATAATTAGTGCAGAGTGGCTGTTACTTCTAATATCTGGTAGAATTTAAAGGTGAAGACTCTTAGCCCTGGAGTTGTTCTTGTAAGAAGCTTTTAAACTATAAATTCCATTTATTTAACAGATATAAGGTTTTTCAGTTATCTATCACCTTTTGCATGAACTTTGGTAGTTTGGATATTTCAAGGAATGTATCCATTGCATCTAAGTTGTTGAACTTACTGAAATTAAATTATTCATTATATTCCTGTACTAATTAAAAGGAAAACCATATTTCCTCTGCTCACAATACTTCAGACACCAAATATGTGGGATTTTTTTTCCCCCACATCAACCAATTCTTCAACTCTCTGGACACCAACTGAGTATCCTACCAAAACAGGAGAGAAGAGGGCAGGGCACAACCCCTAAAAGAATGACATAGCCCTTGAGTATAGACGTAAACTGGCTAGAACCAATTGGGTCCAAGATGGCAGAAGATTCCATTTCCAGTGGACCTTGAGCCTCATTATACACTCATTTTAATACATTAGCTAAATGACACGCTCATCGGCACCATGACAGTTCGGAGGCTTAGCATAAAAGGTCAAAAAGTGGGCAGTGGGGCTTCCCTGGTGGCGCAGTGGTTGAGAGTCTGCCTGCCGATGCAGGGGACACAGGTTCATACCCCGGTCCGGGAGGATCCCACATGCCGCGGAGCGGCTGGGCCCGTGAGCCATGGCCATTGGGCCTGCGCGTCCGGAGCCTGTGCTCTGCAACGGGAGAGGCCACAACAGTGAGAGGCCTGCGTACCGCAAAAAAAAAAAAAAAAAAAAAAAGTGGGCAGTGGCCCACTTGGAATTCCAGAATTCCCGGAAATCTCCACCCCCTTCCCCAAAATAGTTGGAATAATTCTCCCACTCATTAGCCTATGAAATTACCCAGCCCATAAAAACAAACCACCCCATATTTCAGGGCCTCTCACCTTCTGAGATGGCCCATACTCTGTCTGTGGAGTGTGATTCTTCCAAGGCTGTTCTCACCTTTTGAGATGGACTGCATTCTGTCTATGGAATGTGTATCTCTCTAAATAAATCCACTTCTTACCTATCACTTTGTCTCTCACAGAATTCTTTCTGTGACAAGATAGAAAGAACCTGAGCTTCTTTAAGTCCTGAGGCCAGGTGCGTGATCTCAATTAAAAGACTGTGGGTTCAAGTCCCAACCTGAATTTTGGCCAACTGGCTATAAATTGGGGGGTTCCAACAACCCACTCCTCAGGTTTGATAATTTGCTAAGAAGATTCTCAGATCTCAGGGAAACACTTACTTACATTTACCAGTTTATTATAAAGATATGATTAAGGATACAGATAACCAGCCAGATGAAGAGATACATAGGGCAAGGCCCAGAAGGGTCCTGAATTCAAGAGTTTCTGTCCCTGTGGAGTTGAGATGCGACCACACTCCCAGCATATAGATATGTTCACCATCCCAGATGCTCTCCAAACCCCACAGTTTAGGGATTTTTATGGAGGCTTTATCACATATGCCTGATTAATTAATAACTCAATATCCAGCCCTTCTCCCCTTCCTGGAAAATAGGAGTGGGGCTGAAAGTTACAAGCTTCTAATTGTGGCTTGGTTTTTCTGGTGACCAACCTCTGCCCTGAAGCTATCTGGAGGCTCCCAGCCTTGTCATCTTATTAGGATACAAAAAGACACTATTATTACTCCAGAGACCCCCAAGTGTCTTAGAAGTTTTTATGTCAGGGAACAGAATCAAAGATCAAATATTAGAACAAAACATACTCCTAGCACCCCTATTACTAAGGAAATTACAAGGGTTTTAGGAGATCTGTACCAGGAACTGGGGACAAGACCAAATATATTTCTTATTATAATACCATTTGGAGAATAAGTAGAAATATCACTTTTCTCATTCCTGGTACTGGTAATTTGTGTGTGTGTGTGTGTGTGTGTTTTCTTTTGGTCCTGATGAGTCTCACTAGACATTTATTAATTTTATTGATCTTCTCAAGAAAAAAAATATTAACTTTCCTACGTGTTCTCTATTTTCCATTTAATTTGTTTTCTCATATTTATTTCCTTTTAATATACTTACTCTGGATTTAATTTGCTTTTTTCTAGTTTTTTAATGTGGATGCTTAGGGCATTAATTTGAGACCTTTCGTCATATAAATTTCCCTATAAGTATTGCCTCAGCTTCATCTCCCAAATATTAATATGCTGTATTTTCATTTATTTCTGTTCAAAATATATCTGAATTTCCTTTTTTTTTCCTTTGACCCATGGATTATATAATAGTTTCCAAATATTTGGGAAGTTTTAAGATATCTTTCTGTTATTAATAACTAATATAATTTTGGTCATAGCACATAGTTTTATGGTGGAATTCTTTTAAGTTTATTGAGATGTTTTATGGCTCATAGAGTATGTTCTATGTGTGTACTTTAAAAGAATGAGTATTCTGCTGTTGTTGAGTAGAAATGTTCTAAAAAAATTCATTCCATTCAGTTGGTTGATAGTATTGTTCAGGTCTTCTGAATACTTACTGATTTTTCTGTCTAGTTGTTCTATCAATTATTGAGAGATTTTGTAATCACTGACAATAATTAAAAATGTCTCTATTTCTTCTATCAGTTCTATCAGTTTTTGCTTCATATGTTTTGAAGCTCTGTTATGGGATACATAAACATTTATGGTCATTATGCCCCTTGATGCCTCCTGTATCATTATGAAGTATCCCATTTATCCTGGTAACATTATTTTTTTGCTCTGAAATCTATTTTTTCTAAATATTAATACAGTTACTCTAGCTTTGTTTTATGTGTTAGTATTATATATAGTTTTCCATCCTTTTAAACTATTTGAGTTTTTATATCTGTAATAGATTTCTTACACATAGCATACAGTTGGGACTTGATTATTTTTTAAAATCCAATCTAAGAATCTCAACCTTTAATTTGGGGTATTTACAACATTACCATTTAATGTGATTATTAATATGGTTTGGCTTAAGTCTATCATCTTGTTATTGGTTTTCTATTTTTTCCTCAATCCTTAGGTCCCTTTAACTTCTTTTCTGCTTTGTTTTGAAGTGTTTTTATAATTACATCCTGTCCCTTTTGTTTATTTATTAGCTATATCTTTGTTTTTTTGATGGTTCATTAGGGTTTACATAATATATTTTTAACTTATTGTAGTCTACCTTCAGGTAACACCACACCGCTTCATGGTTAGTAGAAGAATATACAACAGTGTCCATTTCCTATCTGCCGATCTTTGTGCTATCTTAATTCTACATTGTACTCCAACATTTATTACAAGCTTAAAAAATATATTGCTATTACTTTGCATTATGTAATTCTTTTAAATTGATTTCAAAAACAGAAACTTTAAAAAAATATTTAGTGACAAATTTATCATATTCAGTATCTTTATCCCATTGTGTAGATGAGCATATCTCTATCTAGTATTAGTTTCCATATCTGAAGGAATTCCTTTATCATTTTTTGTAGTGCAAGTCTGATGATGACAAAATTTTTAGCTTTTCTATGTCTAACAATGTCATTTCATATTGATTATTGAAAGATAATTCCATGAACAGGAAATTTAGTTCGACAGCTTCTTCCTCTGGTATTTACAGACTCCCTTCTGTCTTTCAGAGGTTCCTAATAGAAGTCTATCCTCAGGCTCATCTTCTTTCATCACTTGTACATAATGATATTGTGCCTTTCTCCTCTGGCTGCTTTCACACTTTTCTCTTTAAAATTAGTTTCAACCAATTTCATTAACATATGCCTTGTTGTTTTGTTCATGCTTCTTTTGTTTGTGGCTTATTGAGCTTCTTGAATCTATGCACTGGTGGTTTTCACTAAATTTGGAAAATATTTGGCCATTAGTTTAAAAAATATTTTTCTCTCCATACCATCTCTTCTTTTTCTGAGAATTCAATTTGCATATGCATTTAGTAACTTGAAGTTGTACCACAGCTAAGTTCTGTCCTTTGTTTTGTTTTGTTGTTTCATTTTGGATAGTTTCTATTTATGTCTTCAAGTTCAACAGTGTTTTCTTTTGCAGTATCTAATTTTTTTGTTAATTCCATCTAGTATATTTGTTCATCTCAGGCATTGTATTTTATCTACAAAAGTTAAATTTAATTCTTTTTTATAACTTGCCATGTTTCTACTTGACAAAATCAATCTTTATGAACATATAAAATACAATTACAATATCTGTGTTAATCTTTTGTCTACTAATTCTGTCATCTGTGGTATTTCTGGGGCAGTTATTTAAAAATTAATAGACTACTTTTGGAGCAGTTTTTGATTTACAAAATATTGAGCAGGAAGTACAGAGAGTGTCCATATATATCCTTTCCACATAGATGCCTCTACTATTAACATCTTGCATTAGTGTGGTACATTTGTTACAACTGATGAGGCAATATCAATGCATTAATGTTAACTAAAGTTCATTTTTTTTCATTAGAGTTCACTCTTGTTTTGCACATTCTATGGGTTTTGACAAATGTAAAATGACAGGAATCTACCACTAGAGTGTGATGGAGAATATTTCACTGTCCTAAAAATCCCTTGTGCTCCATATCCCTCCCTCCCTTCCCAAATACCACTGGCAATCATTGATCTCTCTACTGTCTCTGTAGTTTTATCTGTTGCAGAATATCATATATCTAGAATTATACAGTAGGTAGCCTTCTCAGTGTCTTCTTTCACTTAGCAATATGCACCTAAGTTTCTATCATCTCTTTTTGTGGCTTGATAGCTCATTTCTTCTTAACACTGAATAATATTAAATTGAGTAGATGTACCACAGTTTGTTTACCCATTCACATATTAAAGAACATCTTGGGGCTTCCCTGGTGGCACAGTGGTTGAGAGTCCGCCTGCCGATACAGGGGACACGGGTTCATGCCCCAGTCTGGGAAGATCCCACATGCCATGGAGCAGCTGGGCCCATGAGCCATGGCCGCTGAGCCTGCACATCCGGAGCCTGTGCTCCGCAACGGGAGAGGCCCCAACAGTGAGAGGCCCGTGAACCGCAAAAAAAAAAATAAATAAATAATAAAGAACATCTTGGTTGATTTCAAGTTTTGGCAACTATGAATAAAGCTACTATAAACATTTGTGCTCATGTTTATGTGGACATAAATTTTCAACTTGGTGGGTAAATACCAAGGAACATGATTTCTGGGTTGTATGAAAATTTGTTTAATTTTGTAAGAACTCATCAAACTGTCTTCCAAAGTGGTTGTATTATTTTACATTCCTACTAACAACTAATAAGAGTTCCTGTTGCTCCAATTTCTCACCAGCATTTGGTATTGTCAGTATTATGCATTTAGCTATTCTAATAGGTGTGTAGTAGTATCTTATTATTGTTTTAATTTGTAATCCCTGATGGAATATGATGTTAAGCATCTTTTCATGTGCTTACTTGCCATCCGTATATCTTTGGTGATGTATCTCTACAGATGTTTATGCCATTTTTCACTTGTGTTGTTTGCTTTCCCCCTCCCCCCAGCCCTGGGCAACCACCATTCTATTCCATTCTATTTTCTGTTTCTGTGAAATCAACTTTAATTTTTTTTTTTTTTACATTCCACATGTAAGTGATACCATATAATATTTGTCTTTCTCTTTCTGGCTTAGTTCACTTAGCATCATGCCCTCTAGATTCACCCATGTTTTCATATATGGCAGGATTTCCTTCTTTTTTATGGCAGTCTATTCATTTACTTTTTTCTCTTTGCTTTTCAGTTTTGAAAGTTTCTGTTGACCTCTCTTCAAGTTCACTGATTCTTTCCTCAGCTGCTTGAAGTCCAGTGATGTGCCCATCAAAGACATTCTTCATTTGTGTTACTATGTTGATTCTTAGAGTTTCCATCTCTCTGCTTACATTACTCTGTTCTTTCACGTTGCTTACTTTTTAAAATTAGATGCCTTAACATATTAATCATAGTCATTTTTAAATCTTAATTTGATAATTTCAAGATCTCTGTCATATCTGGATCTGTAAATGGTGTTTTATCTTTAGTGTCTTGTAAGTTTTGTGGAAAGCTGGACATGTCTTGGGTAAAAGGAATCTGGTACTAGCTCTAGTGGTGGGCTTCTGTTCTGCAGTTCTGCTCTAATAAGCTTTAATTTTCTGTATTCACCTGTCTCTCAAATTTGGAGGCAGAAGTTTGCCAGTGACCTCAGTTCTCTAGTGGATCTAAGAAGAGTTATTGATTTTCACCTTCTTTAGCTCTTTTCTTGTTTTGAGGATTAGAATGACTTCCAAGATCATTACATATTAGACCAGAAAAAGGCTGGTTCAGTTTTCATCGATTTACTTTTCTCTTCATTTTGTATCTTTTTTTTTTCTTTCTTTTCTGCATGCTTAATTTTTGAATAGATGAGAGACATTGTGCATTTTTTACTATTGGGTTCCAGATAATTTTGTATTAAAAATATTCTTGGACATTGAAACCAGCTTGATATTTTTGATGTTTGCTTTTAATCTTCATCAGAGGAATCAGAGAAGATATTAGTCTATGGCTAGTTTTGCCCCACTACTGTGTCACTACTTAAAAGTACTCTACTTGGGGCCCTGTCTATTATGCAGTTTAACTCTTGCTGGTGGTTCAGTATAAACTCCTTTGTGAAAGCCTACTCCTTTCAGATGGTTCTTATCCTATTTTAATATGGTTTCTTTGCAACATACACCAACCACTACTTACCTGAACACTTGAGGGTGATCCTCTGCAGATCTCTTGAGCTTCTTCTGCAATTCTCTCTCTGTGACTCTGCCTTGCAATTTCCGGCTGCCTTGGCCAACATGATTCCCAATTTTATGTCTTCAGCTAAGGGAGGATGCTAAGATCTACTTCTGTTTCCCCTCCCCTGTGCTAATTCCAGGAAACTCTCTAGGCTGTAAGCTCATCTCATTTTTTCTTTTCTCATAGGAATTAATTATTAATTCTAGTAATTTCCCTAATGTTCCTCTTTAGGGAACTTGATTCATTGCTTCTGCCCTCTCAATCTGTCATCTTTTAAATGATTTTTCTTGTCCTATAGTGCTAGCTAGATTGTCCCAGTAAAATGTTGAAAAACAATCGTGATAGCAGGCACCTTTTTATTACCCAGTTTTTAAAGAGAATGTTTCTAATGTTTTACTGTTAAACATGATATTTGTTGTATACTCATCACATTGGTCATTCCCAATTTAAGCAATTATCTTTCCATTCTGTATTTTCCGAGAAATTTCAATACATACGAGTTGAGTTTTATATACAAGCTTGCATTAATAAGGTCATATAGTTTTTCTCCTTCAGTCTCTTAAGATTAACTCTTCCAATATTCCTTTGATGGACTCTACTTAGTTATATATAATATTGTTATTATTTGTACAGTGTTGACTGTAGTTAAGGATTTCATTATTCTTGTCTCCGCATACCCCATCATACCTATGCCTTGCAAAGAATGGATACCAAAGGAAGTTAATGAATTAAGTCTATCTGAATTTATGTTATTTGAAATCTCTGAAATAGCATGTAACAATTTAAAGCAATTTTTCAAATTCTTCTAATCTTTACTCTTTATCTTACTTAACAACAGTCTAGAGTATCTACCATATGTCAGAGAGGAAGAAAAGAACATTCTGAATGAAGGAAACTAAAAGGAGATAAATACTGTTCATGGAATCACTGAGGCATACACAAGATGGAATACCAGGGGCTAAATTTGGGTTTAACAAATGTAAGTTTCATGGGTCAGTATGTTGGGCTTAACTAGAAACTACTGTGACTACGGAATATTACATCAGTTTCATTGATGTTTTTTTATGGTGCTGCATGATGAGGCTTTTAAGCACTTAAGCTTTATACAATAACATTATTGCTTTCACAAGAGTTCAAACACACACACATACTCCACAGGTTTTCAAGAATAAGTAATTCCCATTACTCTAGGAAGTGGATCAAAAAAGATCTTGCTGTGATTTATGTCAAAGAGTGTTCTTCCTATGTTTTCCTCTAAGAGTTTTATAGTGTCCGGTCTTAAATTTAGGTCTCAAATCCATTTTGAGTTTATTTTTGTGTATGGTGTTAGGGAGTGTTCTAATTTCATTCTTTTACATGTAGCTGTCCAGTTTTCCCAGCACCACTTACTGAAGAGACTGTCTTTTCTCCATTGTATATCCTTGCCTCCTTTGTCATAGATTAGTTGACCACAGGTGTGTGGGTTTATCTCTGGGCTTTCTATCTTGTTCCATTGATCTATGTTTCTGTTTTTGTGCCAGTACCATATTGGTACAGATGAACCGGTTTGCAGGGCAGAAGTTGAGACACAGATGTAGAGAACAAACGTATGGACACCAAGGGGGGAAAGCTGTGGGGGGGTGGGGATGGTGGTGTGGTGAATTGGGCAATTGGGATTGACATGTATACACTGATGTGTATAAAATTGATGACTAATAAAAACCTGCTGTATAAAAAAATAAATAAAATAAAATTCAAAAAAAAAAAAAAAAAGAAGTAATTCATTGTGGTGTACAACTTCTATAGAGACCTGGAAAGCCAAAATTTGTCCTGGCTGATCTCTTTCTGCTTTATTTTGCTGTGTTGATTTTTTACCCTGGGTGGACTCTTCTGTATTCAGTTAGCACCACCTTCCGCCTGAATAATAAAGTATCTCTACATTCCTGACTAATTAATGGAAATATTGGGCAGTAGTGGTATGGGAGTTGGGATGGAGGGTGAGCATGGAAAACATCCTCAGAAAATGGAATAAATTGCTAAGGAAATCAGACCTTTACAATTTTATGAGACCTAGTCTCAAGCTTTGAGCTGAACTCAAGAAATCATGGAGAAAATCAGCTAGACAATAGCATATTCAATAACTTAACACACTGTTAAATATTCAATTAAAAATTCTCTTTACAAAGCATGGGTTAGAAGCATCATATACAAAGTGCCACACCATATAATAGAACTTACTGAAGGCTTACTTCTTGACAAGCTCTGAGCTTGATGTTACTCAATTCACCTTACGGATTCTCCAAGTACTATGATCAGTAGGTAGCATTACTCACATTTTACCAGCAAAGGCAATGAAAATATGGAAGTTTAAGAAACCTGCCTGTAATTACAAAGATAGAAGGTGACTGCGCTGTGATCAAAATAAAGATCAGTCTTATTCTAATATTAATGTCAATATATAATTGTTAAAAATAGATTCTTAAATACATTCTTGGCGACAACAACAAAATCTTCAAAAAATTATACTGTATAGTTGTGTTCTTTGGTCCCCAGAAGACTTGAAGAATTTTCACAGTGGAGATGCATATAATTTTAGCCTTTTAAAAAAACCATTCCTAGGATTTTGTTTTTCTAGGGCTATGGTTCTTGTCATTGTAAAGCTGTTCTTTTTTTTTTTTTTTCCCCCACAATAGTAGCTTAAGTCTATGGCTCTTACAATAACTTTGCCTCCTTATGCTGATGGTGGATGCCCTGTTGGCATTTCCTATTTCTTCTTCAACCTACAAAGGTCAGCATACTGAGATGACTGCTACAGATCTGAGGCTCACCCTTCATTCTGCAATGAATCATTTTCTATGTGTGATTGCTCACATTTTTATTAAGGGAACTTTACTTTTTGTAACTGCATATGATTTTTTCTCCTTTCATTCCCACGTACTTAAAAATGCTTTACTGTAAAATCACACGTTTCTCCCACTTGATTCATGTAATTTTTCTCTTTGAATCATTCCTCTTGCACCCACTTGCTTTCCACATATAATTCAAGCTTCTTGAGCTTACCCTTAGTAATTTACTTCACTTATTAATTTATTTCTATAAACATTTTTTCCTTTTTCCATATAGTCTATGACTTTAGTGCTACCTTACCTGCCCCCCACCAAATTTCCCTTAATGCTCCTCTCTTCGTGTAAATTCCCATCACAAAAATCATTAGTAAAGTCTTGATTGGCCTAAAACCTCAAAAAAATGTCTCTTTCCTCCCTGTGTTTTCCGGTGTAGTGTGAGACATCTGAAAAATATCAAAATAGGTGCCCCAAAATGTATGTCCTTGTATGTGAACAGAGTCAGTTTAACACTGTGTGTGTATGCACAAATAATAAAGATTTCTTTAATTCTCTTCTAATTGTTCATTCTGTTTCTTTAAAAATCTTGTGTATAACCAAGGCAACTCAAAAGCTATTATATACAAGAGTATATAATAGGGCTTCCCTGGTGGCACAGTGGTTGAGAGTCCGCCTGCCGATTCAGGGGACACGGGTTCGTGCCGCGGTCTGGGAAGATCCCACATGCCGCAGAGGGCTAGGCCCGTGAGCCATGGCCACTGAGCCTGCACGTCCGGAGCCTGTGCTCCGCAACGGGAGAGGCCACAACAGTGAGAGGCCCATGTACTGCAAAAAAAAAAAAAAGTATATAAGTTCTGTTCATATTAAATCACCAGTCTTTTGTTCCATAATAGGAGGAAGCCATATGCAGTGAGTTCTAATGGAATAGAGGAAATCAAGGTAGGTAGCTTGGTCTGTGCTATAAGATGTTTTCAGTTTAAAAGAAAGTAAAATGAGACTATGAAAATAAATACAATCCTGGGCTGTATATGAGTGCCAGTAAAAGAATGAACAAACTGAGATAAGCATTTAAGAGAGGGAAGTATCCCAAACAGCAGTGGGCATCAGGGAATATTTTATGTAGGTGGCGATGTTTGTGCTGTACCTGAAATATAAGTGAGATTCTGACTGGCAGAGAAAGCATGGAGTATACAAGCATGGTAAATGCACAGAGTCTGGGAAATATGGGGTATGTTCAGAGGACAGAGATGGAAGCCATATTTACTGGCGTACACAGTGCAGTGTGGGAGGTAAGTTTGAAAAGATAAGACAGAACCATAGGATAAGGGGTCTTAGACAAACAACCAAGTTTCTCATTTTAATTGGTAAATAATAGCTGTGACGTTTAATAAAATTGTTTGAAAATGTGAATGAACATTTATTGTGTCTTTTTTCATCTTTTCTCCTTCTGACATTAAAGAAGAGAAGGGTCGCTATAACAAGAACCACAAGGTGCCTGATTGTAATTTTTCAACTAAGAGGGAAAATGGAGGTCAACCTTTTTGACACATTCTGAGCTCTGAGAGCTGAGAGACACGAGAAACTGACACATGTGGACTGTACACCTTAGGTGGCCAGGATACAAAAGTGGATGTGTAGGAATAGAAAAGAGTGTCTCTTGCAACCTGAGTTGAGGATATCTTGAGTACTTCTGGAATTTAGAAGAGAAAGTAGCTAGATAAGAATCTGAAATTACATGTGTCTATGTTTTTGTAATTTTACTATTCATTCAAGTGTGTTTATGATTTACCATTTGGGAATGCTCAAACTATGCACCTCTGTGACTTTGTCACCACCTGGTGACAGGATGCTAAATTTTTAGATTTATTTATTAGATATTCATTTAAAAATTTGTGTATAGGGCTTCCCTGGTGGCACAGTGGTTGAAAGTCCGCCTGCCGATGCAGGGGACACGGGTTCGTGCCTGCACCTGCGCGTCCAGAGCCTGTGCTCCGCAACGGGAGAGGCCACAACAGTAAAAGGCCCACATACCAAAAAAAAAAAAAAAATTGTGTATAAAACTGAAAAACAGCATCACATATATGAGAATGAAATCTGAAATTGGTGGACCAGGCGTTCCTATTACCAATGGAACATGAAGGAAGAGAGAGCATAATTTAACGTGACACCCTTTCTGTATCCTCTGGATCCATTTTCCATTGTTTCCTTCCCTTCTATTGTTAAGAAATTTGCATGGCAAAAATCAGGGTTACAGTGAAGCAGAAGGTATTATTTCTTCTTGTAAGGAATTAATAATAAGTTTGTAAAGATCAGGTTTATACATAAAAGATAAACTCATGCAGAATAGAGTGATCTCAAAAACAACTGATTATTGTTGAAGAAAGGAAGAGATCACTATGGGTGACACAGGAAAGAAAAGTTTCATAGAAAGGAAGAGACGTCAGTTGGCACTTGAAGGAATAGAACTTAGACAAGTTTAGGCAATTTCCAGGGAGCATGAATAATAAAGTCACGGATGTGGAGGTGGACATGTATAACTGGACAAATGTGAGATAATTGAATAAGTTGTGTTAGCACGGCTGTTATCCATCGTGGAGGGAAAAGAATTCACATGTACAGCCCTCCAATGAACGCCTTCCTAAATCTTGTTTAAATCTTATTTAATGATACTCCATGACATAATTTAAGTATAAATATTATAGGATGGCTCCTTTTTACAATTGTTTTAACGTTTCTTTAATGACATAGTTTTATGTGTATTAGCTAATTGAGCAATATTTGTTAAATTCAAGAAGGAAGGTAGCACGGGAATGAAGAGGAATAAATGAAATGTGCCATATTTTAGAGGATCTGGACTAGCAAAGATAAAACAAAAATACTGACTCACCAATCCTTTCCTTCTCAGGGTGAATCTTGCTTTTGGTAATAAAGACAGATATAAGTTATGGTTAGGCCTTGGTTTAAATTTTAATGGCTATTAACTAGCACTAATTAAGTAATGCTAATTAAGTAACAGCCATTTTGATGGCTAGAAAGCCACTTGCAATTCTCCACTATTTGTATGTTCATTGATATATGTGATTGTGTCAATACTTCTCTGCAGAAACAACCCTACACATGTCCCACTCATGATATAATGCCCACCAAAAAAGGTCATCCATAAAAAGACCTTTTTATGGAGAAACTTCATAAAGTGCAATGGGTTTGCATGAACATGTTAGGACCAAGGGCGAATAAGACTAAGTTTCCTCTCAAAAATCATGCAAGTCAGAATGAAAGGAGTTTTTCCATTCCTCTCTTAAGCTCCACGTTGTAATAAGCCAGGCTGGGTGAGGCTGGAAGTAGCCAACAGGACTTTGCAAACATTCTAACAAATATTCTGAATCCTCGTTTTAAGGTTACAAGTAGTGAAGTCTTACTTTCACAGCTTAAATTTTAGTAAAGAGTAGTACTTATGAAAGAAGACACTCAGGGATGATTCCTGCATGAGGAAGGCATTTTATTTGTTTTGGTTAGTACCAAAAGGTCACTACCGCATCTCACAGCAGTCAGCCAGGACAGTCAGCCTTGTACGCCATCGGGGAGGACTCTACCAGACCTTCCAAGGCGAAGTCTGAAGGAAGATCTAATTACATGTCACCCTGCTCTCCTCCTCTTCCTTCCTCAGGAGTGGTGAGGATGACAAAAAGAGGCAAAACATGAACTTTATATAAACTGCATGGGCATGTGACATTCTTGAGGAGGAAAGATGTTCAGCTAATCAGTCCCCAGCTTTCCAGAACACCAACCTTCCAAGCGAAACACATGAATTTTTTCTGGCATTTTTATTTTTACCATAACAATTGAAAAAGAATTCCAACCACAAAGGGAAGAAAAGCCACCTGTTTGAAAATACTTTTGCCCTTCAACAGACTGTTCCTGCACACCCATTATTTGTACACTGAGGATTTGAAAGCCTTTATTAAGCTCAATTCACTGGGTCTCAAACCATTAAGTTGAAGCACAGTTGCTTATTTTAAAGTCCAAAGACAAGTTCAATCCCTACTCTTTTAGAAGTACTCTTCCACAGTGATATAAAATAGGACAAGGCAGTCTTTCAACTTTCAAAGTTGAGCTCTTAAAGTTATGTTTTTGTGCATTTTGCTTCACACTGGGACAGACTGTCTCATAAAATATCATTCTTTTCATAGAAAATAATTAGGAAGAATAATACAATTGTCTACAATTATTATCTGTTGAGGGGAAAACCAACATACTAGACTGCAAAACTAAATAGAAATAGTAGGTGGGACATTTTCTTTGGCATTTCCCATGAATCTACCATCTCTGCTAAACATGAAAAATAATCAAATTTGGTATCAGATATTGGATGTGTGACATTAAAAGTCACATATCATAACAATGTCTTTTTTTTTTTAAGTATAAACATTCCTTGTGTAAATCAGAGTCATTCACCAAGACGGAACAGTAATACCCTTGAATGGACAGTAAAAGACAGAAAGGTAGCCAAGAGCCTAGCAGATTGAGGTTTTTGGACACCCTAAACATGCGGACCAAGTCAAAAGACAAGTTAAGGGGTGTCCCATTACCAAGTTTTGCAAGAAACATTGTTATTAGGAATGAGGCCATGACTAATAATATAAATGACAATATCCTTCTACATTATTATTAATAGAATTCACATGCTAATTTCAGCTCATAATTAATGAGAAAAGAGGATAAAAAGCGTAACAGTGGTTCATGCAGATAAAGAGATTTCTGTTTCCTGTTGAGAATGACTCATTGGGAATACGAAGCAGAAACCATGCTATTTAAATAAATGTAGAGCCAATGCCTTCAATTCTTTTAAAATTCATTATTAAGTGTTTACTTCCATCTGTGGAATGGAAGACTTTCCAGAGAGCTCTGGGTATAACTTTTCAAACTATGGTTCTATTACACAACTTTATTTTTAAATAAAAATAATAATTAAATAATTACAAGAAGTCAAATATAATTCAGGCAGAACTTTGAAAAGCATATGCTGTGCAATATAATGGAAAGAAATAGACTTTTATAACATTAATGTAGAAATATAAAACCAGCCTCCATAAATAGATACTAATTAAAAACTTGAGAAATTGTTAATGAAAAGACACTTCATTTATTAAGACTCTATTATCTAATAATCTTAACTGTATTTCTCTTTAACATAAAATAAGCTATTCTTATCATTTGCTTTTTTTAAAATAAAAAACTATTTTTAACATCGTTATTGGAGTGTACTTGCTTTAAAATGGTGTGTTAGTTTCTGCTGTATAACAAAGTGAAACAGCTATACACATACATACTTCCCCATATCTCTTCCCTCTTGCATCTCCCTCCCACCATCCCTATCCTACCCCTCTAGGTGGTCACAAAGCACCGAGCTGATCTCCCTGTGCTATGCGGCTGCTTGCCACTAGCTATCTATTTTACATTTGGTAGTGTATATACATCCAAGCCACTCTCTCACTTGGTCCTAGCTTACCCTGCCCCCTCCCTGTGTCCTCAACTCCATTCTCTATGTCTGCATCTTTATTTCTGTCCTGCCCCTAGGTTCTTCAGAAACATTTCTTTTCTTCTTTTTTTTTTTTAGACTCCATATATATGTGTTAGCATACGATACTCGTTTTTCTCTTTCTGACTTACTTCACTCTGTATGACAGACTCTAGGTCCATCCAACTCACTACAAATAACTCAAATTCATTTCTTTCCATGGCTGAGGAATATTCCATTGCATATATGTGCCACATCTTCTTTATCCATTCATCTGTCGAAGGACACTTAGGTTGCTTCCATGTCCTGGCTACTGTAAATAGAGCTTCAATGAACATTGTGGTACATGACTCTTTATGAATTATAGTTTTGTCAGGGTATATGCCCAGTAGTGGGATTGCTGGGTCATATGGCATTTCTATTTTTAGTTTTTAGGGAACCTCCAGACTGTTCTCCATAGTGGCTGTATCGCTTGACATCCCGACGAACAATGCAAGGTGGTTCCCTTTTCTCCATACCCTCTCCAGCATTGTTTGTAGATTTTTTGATGATGGCCTTTCTGACTGGTGTGAGGTGATATCTCATTGTGGTTTGATTTGCATTTCTCTAATGATTAGGGATGTTGAACATCTTTTCACGTGTTTGTTGGCAATCTATATATCTTCTTTGGAGAAACGTCTATTAGGTCTTCGGCCCATATGTGGATTGGTTTGTTTATTTTTTTGATATTGAGCTGCTGGAGCTGCTTGTATATTTTGGAGATTAATTCTTTATCCATCGATTCAGTTGCAAATATTTCTCCCATTCTGAGGGTTGTCTTTTCACCTTGTTTATGGTTTCCTTTGCTGTGCAAAAGCTTGTAGATTTGATTAGGTCCCATCTGTTTATTTTTGTTTTTATTTCCATTTCTCTAGGAAATGAGTAAAAAGGATCTTGCTGTGATTTATGTCATAGAGTGTTCTGCCTATGTTTTCCTCTAAGAGTTTTATACTGTCTGGCCTTATATTTAGGTCTTTAAACCATTTTGAGTTTATTTTTGTGTATGGTATTAAGGAGTGTTCTGATTTCATTCTTTTACATGTAGCTGTCCAGTTTTCCCAGCACCACTTATTGAAGAGGCTTTCTTCATTGTGTATTCTTGCTTCCTTTATAAAAAATAAGGTGACCATATGTGCATGGGTTTATCTCTGGGCTTTCTATCCTGTTCCATTGATTTATCTTTCTGTTTTTGTGCCAGTACCATATTGTCTTGATTACTGTAGC
Organism: Tursiops truncatus; assembly: GCF_011762595.2. Taxonomy (NCBI): domain Eukaryota; kingdom Metazoa; phylum Chordata; class Mammalia; order Artiodactyla; family Delphinidae; genus Tursiops; species Tursiops truncatus. Next base: position 154,817,022 of record NC_047035.1, on the reverse strand, counting down.
TTTGTAGTATAGTCTGAAGTCAGGGAGCCTGATTCCTCCAGCTCCGTTTTTCGTTATCAAGATTGCTTTGGCTATTTGGGGTCTTTCGTGTTTCCATACAAATTGTGCAAGTTTTTGTTCTAGTTCTGTGAAAAATGCCAGTGGTAGTTTGATAGGTATTGCACTGAATCTGTAGATTGCTTTGGGTAGTATAGTCATTTTCACAATGTTGATTCTTCCAATCCAAGAACATGGTATATCTCTCCACCTCTTTGTATCATCTTTAATTTCTTTCATCAGTGTCTTATGGTTTTCTGCATAAAGGTCTCTTGTCTCCCTAGGTAGGTTTATTCCTAGGTATTTTATTTTTTTTGTTGCAATGGTAAATGGGAGTGTTTCCTTAATTTTTTTTCAGATTTTTCATCATTAGTGTATAGGAATGCAAGAGATTTCTGTGCATTAGTTTGTATCCTGCTACTTTACCAAATTCATTGATTAACTCTGGTAGTTTTCTGGTAGCATCTTTAGGATTCTCTATGTATATATATAGAATCAAGTCATCTGCAAACAGTGACAGTTTTACTTCTTCTTTTCCAATTTGCATTCCTTTTAATTATTTTTCTTCTCTGATTGCTGTGGCTAAAACTTCCAAAACTATTTTGAATAATAGTGGTGAGAGTGGGCATCCTTGTCTTGTTCCTGATTTTAGAGTAAATGGTTTCAGTTTCTCACCATTGAGAATGATGTTGGCTGTGGGTTTGTCATATATGACCTTTATTATGTTGACGTAAGTTCCCTCTATCCCTACTCTCTGGAGGGTTTTTATCATAAATGGATATTGAATTTTGTCAAAACCTTTTTCTGCATCCATTGAGGTGATCATATGGTTTCTCTCCTTCAATTTGTTAATATGGTTTATCACATTGATTGATTTGCATATATTGTAGTATCCTTGCATTCCTGGGATAAACCCCACTTGATCATGGTGTATGATCCTTTTAATGTGCTGTTGGATTCTGTTTGCTAGTAGTTTGCTGAGGATTTTTGCATCTATGTTCATCAGTGATATTCACCTGTGATTTTCTTTCTTTGTGGTATCTTTGTCTGGTTTTGGTATCAGGGTGATGGTGGCCTCGTAGAATGAGTTTGGGAGTGTTCCTGTCTCTGCTATATTTTGGAAGAGTTTGAAAAGTATAGGTGTTACCTCTTCTCTAAATGTTTAATAGAATTCGCCTGTGAAGCCATCTGGTTATAGGCTTTTGTTTGTTGGAAGATTTTTAATCACAGTTTCAATTTCAGTGCTTGTGATTGGTCTGTTTATATTTTCTATTTCTTCCTGGTTCAGTCTCAGAAGGTTGTGCTTTTCTAAGAATTTGTCCATTTCTTCCAGGTTGTCCATTTTATTGGCATATATTTGCTTTTAGTAATGTCTCATGATCCTTTGTAATTATGCAGTTTCAGTTGTTACTTCTCCTTGTTCATTTCTATTGATTTGAGTCTTCTCCATTTTTTTCTTGATGAGTCTGGCTAATGGTCTATCAATTTTGTTTATCTTCTCAAAGAACCAGCTTTTAGTTTTATTGATCTTTGCTATTGTTTCCTTCATTTCTTTTTCATTTATTTCTGATCTGATTTTTATGATTTCTTCTCTTCTGCTAACTTTGGGTTTATTTTTTTTTCTTGTTTCTCTAATTGCTTTAGGTGTAAGGTTAGGTTGTTTATTTGGGATGTCTCTTGTTTCCTGAGGTAAGACAGTATTGCTATAAACTTCCCTCTTAGAACTGCTTTTCCTGCATCTGATTTTGGGTCATCGTGTTTTCATTGTCATTTGTTTCTAGGTATTTTTTTATTTCCTCTTTGATTTCTTCAGTGATCTCTTGGTTATTTAGCAGTGTATGGTTTAGCCTCCATGTGTTTGTATTTTTTACAGATTTTTTCCTGTAATTGATATCTAGTCTCACAGCATTGTGATCAGAAGAGATACCTGATATGATTTCAATTTTCTTAAATTTACCAAGGCTTGATTTGTGACCCAAGATATGATCTGTCCTGGAGAATGTTCCATGAGCACTTGAGAAGAAAGTGTAATCTGCTGTTTTTGGATGGAATGTCCTATAAATATCAATTAAGTCCATCTTGTTTAATGTGTTATTTAAAGCTTGTGTTTATTTATTTATTTTCATTTTGGATGATCTATTGGTGAAAGTTGGGTGTTAAAGTCCCCTACTATTATTTTGTTACTGTCAATTTCCCCTTTTATGGTTGTCAGCATTTGCCTTATGTATTGAGGTGTTCCTATATTGGGTGCATAAATATCTATAGTTGTTATATCTTCTTCTTGGATCGATCCCTTGATCATTATGTAGTGTCCTTTCTCTTGTAATAGCCTTTAAAGTCTATTTTGTCTGAGATGAGAATTGCTACTACAGCTTTCTTCTGATATCCATTTGTATGGAGCATCTTTTTCCATCCCCTCACTTTCAGTCTGTATGCATCCCTAGGTCTGAAGTGGGTCTCTTGTAGACAGCATATACATGGGTCTTGTTTTTGTATCCATTCAGCCAGTCTATATCTTTTGGTTGCAGCATTTAATCCATTTACATTTAAGGTAGTTATCAATATGTATGTTCCCATTGCCATTTCCTTAATTGTTTGGGGTTTGTTGTTGTAAATCTTTTCCTTCTCTTGTGTTTCCTGCCAGAGAAGTTCCTTTAGCATTTGTTGTAGAGCTGGTTTGCTGATGCTGAATTTTCTTACCTTTTGCTTCTCTGTAAAGCTTTTAATTTCTCTGACAAATCTGAATGAGATCCTTGCTGGGTACAGTAATCTTGGGTGTAGGTTTTTCCCTTTCTTCACTTTAAATATGTCCTGCCACTCCCTTCTGGCTTGCAGAGTTTTTGCTGAAAGATCAGCTGTTAACCTTATGGGGATTCTTTTTTATGTTAATTGTTGCTTGTCTCTAGCTGCTTTTAATATTTTTTCTCTGTATGTAATTTTTGATGGTATGATTAATATGTGTCTTGGTGTGTTTCTCCTTGGATTTATCCTGTATGGGATTCTCTGCACTTCCTGCACTTGACTATTTCCTCACCCATATTAGGGATGTTTTCAACTATAATATCTTCAAATATTTCCTCAGTCCCTTTTTTTTTGTCTTCTTCTTCTGGGACCCCTATAATTCGAAAGTTGGTGCATTTAATGTTGTCACAGACGTCTCTGAGATTGTCCTCAAGTCTTTTCATTCTTTTTTCTTTATTCTGCTCTGCAATCATTATTTCCACTATTTTATCTTCTAGGTCAGTTTCCATTTTTCTGCCTCAGTTATTCTGCTATTGATTCCTTCTAGGGAATTTTTAATTTCATTTATTGTGTTTTTCATCATTCTTTGTTTGCTCTGTAGTCTTCTAGGTCCTTGTTAAATGTTTCTTTTATTTTCTCCATTGTATTTCCAAGATTTTGGATCATCTTCACTATCATTACTCTCTATTCTTTTTTAGGTAGATTGCCTATTTCCTCTTCATTTGTTTGGTGTGGTGGGTTTTTACCTTGCTCCTTCATGTGCTGTGTATTTCTCTGTCTTCTCATGTTAACTTACTGTGTTTGGGGGTCTCCATTTTGCAGGCTGCAGTTTCATAGTTTCTATCGTTTTTGGTGTCTGCTCCCAGTGGGTACGGTTGGTTCAGTCGGTTGTGTAGGTTTCCCGCTGGAGGGGACTGGTGCCCGTGTTCCGGTGGATGAGGCTGGATTTTGTCTTTCTGGTGGGCAGGACCACGTCCAGTGGTGTGTTTTGGGGTGTCTGTAAACTTATTATGCTTTTAGGCAGCCTCTCTGCTAATGGGTGGGGTTGTGTTCCTGTCATGCTAGTTGTTGCATACGGTGTCCAGCACTGTAGCTGGCTGGTTGCTGAGTGGAGCTGGGTTTTAGCATTGAGATGGAGATCTCTGGGAGAGCTTTTGCCATTTGATACTACATGGGACCGGGAGGTCTCTAGTGGATCAATGTCCTGAACTCAGCTCTCCCATCTCAGAGGCTCAGGCCTGACACCCAGCCACAGCACCAAGACACTGTCAGCCACGTGGTTCAGAAGAAAAGGCAGAAGGAAGGAAGGAAGGAAGGAAGGAAGGAAGGAAGGAAACAAAAAGTAAAGAAAGAATGAAAAAAGAAGTAAATAAAATAAAGTTATTAAAATAGAAAAAAGTTATTAAAATAAAAAAGTAATTTAAAAAAAAGAGAGAAAGAAAGAAGAGAGCAACCAAGTGCTTTAGTGCTTGTGATAACAAGCACTAAAAACTATACTAAAAAAAAAAAAAAAAAGACAGTCCGAACCCTAGGACAAATGGCAAAAGCGAAGCTATACACACAAAATCATACAAGAAGCATATACATACACACTCACAAAAAGTGAAAAAGAAAAATAAATGTATACATATATACATATATATATATATATAATAGAAAAAGGAAGAGACCAACCAAATCAATAAATCTACAAATGATAATAAGCTCTAGATACTAAACTAAGATAAACATGAAACCAGAAACAAATTAGATGCAGAAAGCAAACCCCAATTCTACAGTTGCTCCCAAAGTCCACTGCCTCAATTTTGGGATGATTCGTTGTCTATTCAGGTATTCCACAGATGCAGGGTACATCAAGTTGACTGTGGAGATTTAATCTGCTGCTCCTGAGGCTGCTGGGAGAAATTTCCCTTTCTCTTCTTTATTCGCACAGCTCCTGGGGTTCAGCTTTAGATTTGGCCGCATCTCTGTGTGCAGGTCACCTGAGGGCGTCTGTTCCCACCCAGACGGGACAGGGTTAAAGAAGTGGCTGATTAGGGGGCTCTGATTCACTCAGGCTGGGGGAGGGGAGGGTACAGAATGTGGGGCGAGTCTGTGGTGGCAGAGGCTGGCATGACGCTGCAACAGCCTGAGGCGCGCCGTGTGTTCTCCCAGGGAAGTTGTCCCTGGATCATGGGACTCTGGCAGTGGCGGGCTGCACAGGCTCCCAGGAGGGAAGGTGTGGATAGTGACCTGTGCTTGCACACAGGATTCTTGATAGCTGCAGCAGCAGCCTTAGCATTTCATGCCCATCTCTGGTGTCCGTGCTGATAACCGCGGCTCACGTCCTTCTCTGAAGCTCTTTCAGGCGGTGCTCTGAATCCCCTCTCCTTGCACACCCCAAAACAATGGTCTTTTGCCTCTTAGGCAGGTCCAGACATTTTCCCGTACTTCCCCACCGGATAGCTGTGGCACACTAGCCCGCTTCAGGCTGTGTTCACGCAGCCAACCTCCGTCCTCTCCCAGGGATATGAACTCTGAAGCCTGAGCCTCAGCTCCCAGCCCCTGCCCACCCCAGCAGGTGAGCAGACAAGTCTCTCAGGCTGGTGAGTGTTTATCAGCACCAATCCTCTGTGTGGGAATCTCTCCACTTTGCCCTCTGCACCCCTGTTGCTGTGGTCTCCTCTGTGGCTCCGAATCTTCCCCCCCGCCCATCCTCCATTCCCGCCAATGAAGGGGCTTCCTAGTGTGTGGAAACTTTTTCTCCTTCACAGCTCCCTCCCCGAGGTGCAGGTCCCATCCCTATTCTTTTGTCTCTGTTTTTTCTTTTTTCTTTTGCCCTACCCTGGTACGTGGGAAGTGTCTTGCCTTTTGGGAAGTCTGAGGTCTTCTGCCAGCATTCAGTAGGTGTTCTGTAGGAGTTGTTCCACATGTAGATGTAATTTTGATGTATTTGTGGGGAGGAAGGTGATCTCCACTTCTTACTCCTGTCCTATCTTGAAGGTACACACACCCCCGTTCTTATCATCTTCAAAAGCATATCCCACCCTATAAACAAATCCATCTACAGTGTCTGCTTTGTCACAATTATCATGAAAATGGATTAACAGAAATTTCCTCTTCTGATAGTAGGTAAAAGGAAACTGAATGAGCTGACTGTAACGTTAAAAGCACATAAATGGAAATGTTTGTTATGATTATGCATAAATCCAAAAAGACTAACAAACTCTACTGACCCAGTGTCTTGTCTGATGAACTTCCCCGAGTCCTTCCAATGCATTCATCTTTTTCTACAAAGACGTGCCTTTTGTCCTTTCCTCTCTTCCCATCGACGCACACCTAAAACTTCAGGTTTATCTTAGTTTACATAATCTATTTGGCCCTTGAAAAAGGGAATATAGACTCTAACCTTACAGTGAGGAACTGTCCATCAACATTTTTTGCTAAGTTCTTGCCCAGACTGATTCCAAGTCTATTGTGTTTTGTGACCTTTAACACTTCTCTGATTGCCTTGCAAGTGATAACCATGACCTAGAAGTAATGGCACCACTTCTTGCCTTTTTCCCTGGTCTTTTCAAAGTCTGCAGTCTGAGCTGGATCTCTACTACCTGATGCTAACTTTGGTTAGCTTTGCCTGTGCAACACAAGGACAGTGAATTATCTCCTATGTTATTAAACTCTGACACTGTCCATGGATCCTCCATCTGGGACCTTCACTCACATTCCTCTCACATCATACTTTTCCTTCTTCTTTGCTACTAATACTATTTTTTATAGCAGCATATGTTCTGCAAATCTCAGTGGGCCCTTTTTGTCCCCGGATCTTCAGTTTAACTTAATTTGGCACATTTACCTCTGATAAAATAGCTGTGCTAATGGCTAATATAATCATGGAATATGGCCAGAAACTGAAAACATTATGACAGTCTCTGAATTAATTCTTAATTAATTCTTTGACCAATTTTGTTTCAACAGCAATTACAAAGAACAGCCTATGTCATATTACTTAGGTGATCAGAATCTTGATATTCAACATGTCCTTAACTTTTCTTTCAGCAACAATATACTTAGCATTAATAATTTGGGTGGCATTTCTAAAAAATGTCAAGAGACATACTGAATCATTACACAGAAGTTGTGTTATAAATGTACTCTCCTGAATTTCAGATGAAGAAAATAAAAGGTTTTATATAAGACAGCATTAAATTTTTCAATCATACTAATGTAGTATGTTAATGAAGAAACCTAATTTTCATTATATGTGTATTAAAATTTTACTCCTTTCATTATGTCTATGGATGCAGCTATCATATCTATGGATGCTCCTTTTGTTATGGACCAGGGTTTAACTAAGGATAAAAAGGGGAAAAAAAATTCATCCACATAGACTTATGATGTACATACTTCTTGGAGCCACAAAGAATGATGTTTTAGGAGATGAGATGACTAATGAGGACATCAGGCTATGAGAAGCTTAATATATAAGAATGATACCAGAGTATTCCTAATAAAGAATATGTTTTTGATCATGACAATGTGATTTACTATATAAACTGAAAAATACTCCAATTACAGGGCAAAGAGAAATTCTGAATGAATATAAAAAACATTCATTAAGATGCACAGTTAAGCTCCTGTGGAATTAAGAGGAATCTTCTAAGGTAAAAAGAAAAATTAAAAGAAGAATAGCAAAATGGGTTGACAAAGAGGTTTTCATGGGAAGGCAGCCAGATCTTGATAACCAATGAGTTACAATTTTAATGGCCATGGGGAACAGAGATGAGTACAATTGATTCTTGAATAACTGACCCACAGGTTTGAATTTCACACGTTCACTTACACATGGATTTTTTTCAATAAATAATGACAGTACTACATAATCCAAGGTTAACTGAACCTGTGGATGTGGAACCATGGATACGGAGGGCCTACTGTAGTTCTGGAACATCCACAGATTTTGATATTTGGGGCAGATCCTGGAACCAATCCCCCACAGACACCCAGGGACGACTGTACTTGGTCCCAGGTAAGGTAAAGTTGACATTTAGACCCACCACAAAACGGCAGGGTTTTGATGGCTACAACCTCAATGAAGAGATAGACTAGAAAAGCTGTCCATCAGTCCAGCAGATAAAGACAAAAATGAAACTTGACTCTCTTGATCTGCTCTCTTGCTTGAAATAATATAGTCTATCTTGAGAATGTGTGGTCTTAGACCTACTATCACAAAGTTGGGGTTTCCAATGTGTGCTACCTAAAAGTTATACGAAACCTTGGGCTGGAAATTAACATTAAAAAGTGATCTCAGCCTGACAAGACCTCTGAATTAATTTGTAGAAGTCAATAAAAACTTTTTATAAGGTAAACACATTTAATCAAAACCTCATAGTTAGCTAAAACTGATCTCACACAAGAAACAACATGTATACCCCAAGAACTTCATATACACAACCATTAGATAAGGATTTTAAATATGAAGATTATAAATAAACATGTTAAATGGCAAAGACATGAAACATTACAATATGAGAAAAAACAAGGCACTTACCAAAAGGAGAAAATTACTTCAAAAGACCAAAATTACTTCAGAAAAGAACACACAGACACAAAGAAATGAAAATTTTAGTCAATAAAATTAAAACCTCGATGGATAGTTATATAAAAGACTTAAAATATTTTCAAAAACTTGAAAAATAGATCTGATAAAACTCTAGAATACATACAGTAACAGAGTTCTAGTATACAGAGGAAAAAAACGTAGAATTTACAGAAGGAACAGGAACACTTCTATTCATCAAAACTGTGGCCTATGTAGTGGCATCATCATACATATTGGTAAGTTCAAATGTCCTCAGCTCTAGAGTTTTCAGTATAATTTTCAGTATAAGGTGCTGAAACACAGACAGTATTAAATCTAAAACTATCTGACAGCAACATTAGCTCCTTAAGTGATGCTTAACTGGGGAGATAACTACTTAATGTAATTATCAATTATCACTCCAATTTTAATATATACAGCTAAGATTCTAGAGAGACACAAGAGGTGAGAAAAGACAATATATGAGAAGGGAAAGACCATTTCTTAGTACTTGGGATTGTTTTTCAACATAGGAAATAATGTGTAAGGCCTCTTGGAAGATGTGTCCATGAATATACAACTAAACAATGGACACGTTAGTCTACCTTAGTATTAATGCCACTGAATTTTTTTCACCAACAAAGTAAGCAAATATGTATGTTCTTACTTATCATAATGGCAGTCATGCTGAAGTAGCAAATCTCACCTTAGTATTATAATTTCTTTATTTTAAAAGGAAGGAAATGAACCCATGAAAATAAAACCATTATTCTTACCTCTTTGGCATAAATTACAATTCCCCAGAGGTGAAGTCACAAAGCCTGATGGGATAAAAAAGGATATAAGTAATTTGTTATAAATCTGTGATAAATGTGTTCTTTGACCCAGTTATTCTCTGAGACTTACATTGGTATACATTCCTTTACGTTTTCCATTAGAAAAGAGTAGACACTTGCCAAAAAGTAAGACCAAAGGCTGATATTTTCCTTAGTGCAATCATGGCTTTCATGTCAAAACATAAAGTTGCGTCTAGCTTCGGAGGAAGGTTTTAATTCCAAGGAAATACCCTGACACTCCCTACCCCTGATGATATATATAACCAAAGTAATGCTATCTGTCTCAATATTATGCACAAGCAAATAGTACATTGTCTTTTTTTCCAGATTTATTGAGGTATTATTGACAAAATTCTAAGACATTTAAAGTGTACATGTGATGATCTATGTATACGCTGTGAAAGGATTCCTTCCACAGGAGTTAATTAACACATCTATCATCTCCCATATTTACTTTTTTGGGGTGATAATATTTGAGTTCTACACTCTTAGTAAATGTCAATTATACAATACAGTATTATCAACTACAGTTGATATGAGTTCAACTTTTTAACTTATGTTTTTCAATTCCACATGTAAGTGCTAACATGGATTATTTGTCTTTCTCTGTCTGGCTTATTTCACTTAGCATATACTCCAATATCCTCCAGGTTCATCCATGTTGTTGCAAATGACACAATTTCTTCTGTTTTTTTAAGGTTAAATTATATTCAGTGGTGCCCAGTTTAAAAATGGGCAAAGGCCTGAATAGATATTTTTCTAAGTACAAATGACCAACAGGTACTTGAAAACATGCTCAATATCACTAGTCATCTGGAAAATGCAAATCAAAACCCCAGTGAGATCACCTCACACCTGTTAGGATGGCTATTATAAAAAAGAGAAGAGATAACAAATGCTGGTGAGAATGTGGAGAAAAGGGAACCCTTTTGCATTGTTGGTGGGATTGTAAATTGGTACAGCCACAGTGGAAAACAGTATGGAGATTCCTCAAGAAATTAAAAATAGTGCTACCATATGATCCAGCAATCCCATTTCTCAATCTATAGCCAAAGGAAATGAAATCATTATCTTGAAGAGATATTTGCACTCCCATGTTCATAGCAGCACCATTCACAATAACCAAGATATGGAAACAAGCTAAGTGTCTGTCGATGGATTTATGAATAAAGACAATTGTCCATTGTCTTGATAGAGGCACTTTATTTCAGGAATTCAGAGAAATGAATCAGTGACGTTATTATGATAAACTTTGTGAATTATGTTAGTATTTTGTAAGTCAAAAAACAAGTATAGAGATATTAAATGTCTTGCTTCATAAGGCTTCTCCTAATAAACGTGATAGGGTAAAAATTGTTAATATGGAGTCTAGAAGTTTAAGCTCCGCTCATCCAAAGTGAACTCTGATTCCTTAGTTTCTTCTCCTACCGCACCAGTTAATGTTCTTTGGGCTTGTGTCCCATAGAATTAAGAAACATTTATTTATATACAATAAAGAAAGCATTTGGAGAGAAATGACTTATTGAATAGGCTGGCAAGGGAGGATTTCAGTGAGTTAGAAGAGAGAGCTGAAATATATGAAGAGAGATTCCAGGGTGCTTGCTCTAGGTTATACAGTATTTTCTGAGTGTTAAAAAAAAACATGATTAAGGCATTTATGGAATTTTATCAAATCTGTGGTCCCTGATTAAAAGATATAACATTTTATGTCACTAAGAAAAGTAAATGCTGCCCTTTAAACTAAGACACACTATTAAGAGATGTAAAAGTGTGGGAAAATGTGTGTCTTAGAGTAAATGAAATTCAGTAAGTTAATCAAAAATTGTTTTTTGATTGTCATATTGTGTTTCTTCCACAAGAACTTCATTTTGAAAGTTGGCTTCCCAGGAAGCGGCTTCATTTTCTATACTCCATAAACTCTGGGAAATCCAGCCTCCTGAGAAGATGCAGAATTGCAATGGGAAGTGGTAAAATAAACTAAAGACACCCAGGAAGAATTCTCAGAAGAAAAACACACAAAATGAGGAACAGTCTCTAAGGAGCCACAGTCAGGAATATGGCAAGGCACGGTGGGAGAAGAGTATTTTTGCCACCATTCCTTGCCACTGCAAAGTAGGCAGTGGTGAATGGGAAAGAATACTGTGAGGATTTGGTGAGTCAGAGGGTCCATGGTATGTGGGGGTAAGGGGGGTGGGGATGAGAGAAATATTGCTAGGGGTTAGAACTTGGAACTCCTTAATATCATTCAAGAAAAAACAATGAATTGTGCATTCCTTTAAATTATTTTGTATGTGTTTTGGACTGTGCTTTTAAAACTGTGACCTGAATTTACAAAAAAAAAAAAAAAAGTAACCTACTGTATCTATATACAGATATAGATGTATTTTTTTAGCCTCAGAAATAAAATAAAGTCAAAGAGAGAAATATGGAAATCAAGGAGAATTTGTATAGTAAATTGTTTAGTTCCTTTTTTATTTTAACACCCTCTTTCTACCACACCAACTTCCCTTTTGTATTAGGAACTGTCCACGTTTGCAAGACAAACTCATTGGTTTCAGGTTCAGCCAGGCCGTCACATCTTGGTGATGTGATGGTTTTGTTGTTGTTTTATTTTGCCATCTGTATTGTTTTGTTTTAGATTTCCTGTGTGTGGTGGAAGCTGGGCTCCGTATAAAGGATCAGAAGGGAGTGAGAAGACTGGAGGGGTTGTATGAAAGGGGAGGAATCCTCTCCCACAGAAAAATAAAAGGCTGAATTTGCACAAGACCTGGGCCTGATCATCGTGGATTTCTGGACCCTGAAAGCTTTGTGCCCAGAAAACTCCCTCAGATAGCAACATCCTTCATTTGTTTTTCCTTCCTGTCCTCTCCTTCTTCTTCTCTGACCCCTCATACCCCTCCTTCTCCTTCTCCTTTTCAGGTTTTCTGAGATATAATTGATATATAATAAAATTCACCCTTTTTGTGTAAATTTTATGAATTTTGATAAACATACAATCATATGACCACTACCATCACAACAGCATTTCCACCATCCCCAAAAGTTCTACCTCATTCTTTGTATTTAATCTCTTCCTCCCAGGCCCAGCCCCAGGAAATCTCTAATTTGCTTTCTGTTCCCTTAGGTTTGTTTTTTCCAGAATGTCATATAAATGAAATCATACAGTATTTATACAACTTTTTGAATTTGGTTTCTTTATCTTAACATGATGCATTTGAGATGTATTCCCGTTATTGAAAGCAGAGGTAGTCAATTCATTCTTATTGCTGAATAGTATTTCATTATATGGATATTCTATTTACCAGCTCATGAACATTTTGATTGCTTCTAGTTTGGGGCAATTACGAATAAAGCCACTCTAAGTGTTTGCATGCATGTTTTTGTGTGGACATCTGTTTTATTTCTCTTGGGTAAATATCTAGCAGTGGAATTGCTGGACCATAGTAGGGTGCATGTTTAACTTTATAAGAAAGTTCCAAACTGTTTCCCAGAGCGGTTGCACCTTTTTGCATTTCCACCAGCAATCTATGAGAAGTCCACTTGCTTTGCATTTTTTCCAGTACGCATGTGCGATCTTCCCAGACCAGGGCTCGAACCCGTGTCCCCTGCATCAGCAGGCGGACTCTCAACCACTGCGCCACCAGGGAAGCCCTTCAATTTTCTTTTTAAGCCATTCTGGTAATTCTAACAGGTACGCATTGTCAACAGGTTTTTGATGATTATGTCTTGAGCAGAGTCACAGGAAAGTAAAATCTTATCAATAAATGTGTGTTCTGATGAAGTCTGTGCTATTGAGTTATATTACTTTATTATCATTGCAAAAGATTATAAAGGAGGAAGTCGAAATGAGATGAGACATATAGGTTATTATTGGATAATACTGAATAAGTGTTTCTGCAAAAGAAGGAGGAAAAAATTAAAGATTCTTTTGTATTTTCATTAGACCTATAAGATATCTGTGTATTCCATTGTGAACTTGGTTGCACTTTAAAAAAGACACTGAATTTAAAAATAATAATGACCTAAGAAAAATGTTTCTCCAGGAGAAAAAGAGTCATGTTGAAATTGACTCTAGTATACACTAGCAAAGGTGCCAAATAGAATAATTTACATTTCTCCCTATGTTTTGCATTTATTAACTGAATTTAGGAACTACCATACATATAGATTTCTCAGAATGGTGTTATATTTATGCCAAAATTCTCAGTTTTCAATAGCATTTATTTCCAAATAAGGGGAAAGGTCTAATTCCCTACTTGAACCTGAATATTATAATAGAATAAAATTCTACTTGCATAGAACAAAACATTATTGAATGGTCACAGAATATACTCTTAATACTGGCTAGTCATCTTGCAAATTGCAAATACTATTCTAACTGGAAAAAAAAAATTCACCATGAATTAATTAGCATCAAGATCAGGCTTGTCACAATTAAATTTTTTTTTAAATAATAATTTTTAAATGCAAACTAGGGGATGAGTTTGATAGATCAGAGACAGAAAACAGAAAGTGAGATAAGAAATACAAATTCCCAGAGTTAGGTTTTCAAGCCCCTGTCAAACACCAGATCAAGAGAAGTAAAAGAATGATTAGGCTCATGGGCTCACTGGCCCCACAGTAAGAAAGGCAAAGTGCTGTAAGAAAAAAGAATTCCTGGTGATCTTCAATCTGACTGTGATGTAGCTGAGAATCCACGAAAGAACAGGGTGTTTGAAACTGGATGGATCCAAGTTCAAATTCTGACTATATCACTTATCATTTATGTGACATTGGGCAAATCATGAAAATATTCCACGACTCAACAATGTCTTACTTCAGTAATAGGGTAATGCTGGCCTCATAGAGTGAGTTAGGAAGTGTTTTCTCTGCTTCTTTTAGAAGAGATTGCAGAATTGGTATAATTTCTTCCTTAAATGTCTGGTAGAATTCACCAGTGGACCCATCTGGGCCTAAATCATGTCTGCTCTGAAAGGTTATTATTAACGAGATTTATTTAATAGTTATGGGCCTATTTGGATTGTCTATTTCTTCATGTGTGATTTTTAGCAGATTGTGTCTTTTAAGGAATTGGTCCATTTCATCTAGGTGATCAACTTAGTGGGCATGGAGTTGTTCATGATACTCCTTTTTTTATCCTTTTGATGTCTGTGGGATTTGTAGTAATGTCCTTTCCTTCATTTCTGATATGAGTAATTTGTATCAATTCATATTTTCTTTAGTTTGCTTGGCTAAAGGCTTATTGATTTTACTGATCTTTTCAAGAGCCAGCTTTTCATTTTGTTGATTTTCTCTATTGATTTCATTGATTTTGACTCTAATTTTTATTTATTTTCTTCTGCTTATTTTAGATTTATTTTGTTCTTTTTTCCAGTGTCCTAAGGTGAAAGCATACATGTCCTAAGGTGAAAGCATACATACATAGATCTTTCTTTTTTAATATATGCATTCCATGCTATATTTCCCTCTAAATTTTTACATTCTATTTTCAATTTCATTTAGTTCAAGTTATTTCAAAAATTTCTTTTTGACTTGTGCATTACTTGGAAATGTGTTGTTTAATCTCCAAGTATTTGGGGGATTTCCCAACTATCTTAGTGTTATTGATTTCTGCTTTAATTCCACTGTGGTGTGAGAACAGACACTGCATAATTTCTATTCTTCTAAATTTATTAAGGTGTGTTTTAAGGTCCCAAATGTGGTCTACTGTGGTGAATGCTCCAAGCTGGAGAAATATGTGTATTCAGCTGTTGTTGGATGAAGTTGTTGATAGATGTCCATTGTATCCAGTTAATTGATGGTGCTTTGAGTTCTACTGTGTCCATACTGATTTTCTGCCTGCTAGATCCACCCATTTCTGATAGAGAGATGTTGAAGCCTCCAACTACAATAGTAGATTCACCTATGTCTCCTTGCACTTCAATCAGTTTCTACCTCAGGTATTTTGATGCTCTGTTTTTCGGTACATAACACATTAAGGACTGTTATATTCTCTTGGAGAACTGACTCCTTTATCAATATGTAATTCTCCTCTTTATCCTTGAGAACTTTCCTTGCTCTGACGTCTAAAGCAGCTACTCCTGCTTTCTTCTGATTACTGTTAGCATGATATATCTTATTCCATCCCTGTATTTTTAACCTATATGTGTCTTTATATTTCAAGTGGATTTCTTATAGACAGCATATTGTTGGGTCTTATTTTTGACCCACTCTGACAATCTCTGTCTTTTAACTGGTATTTTCAGACCACTGACATTCAAAGTAATTATTGATATAATTAGATAAATATCTACCATACTTGTCATTATTTTCTACTTTTTGCCCTTGTTTTTTGTTTTTTTGTCTTGCACACTTTTTTTTGCCTTTGTGATTTTAATTGAACATTTCATATGCTTCCATTTTCTCCTTTTTTAACTTTTTTAAGTGGCTGTCCTAGAATTTGTAATATACATTTACAGCTAATCCAAGTCCACTTTCAGATAACACTCTACTGATTTCCAAGTAGTGCAGGCACCTTATAATTATAAAATATTTCTAATTCCTCACTCACATCCACTGTTTCATTTATTACTTTGAGCATTAAAATTCTATTTAATTTGAAAGTTTTTCCAAATCCTTTAAATAAAATACTGTATCTGAAATTAAGTCTGTATCTATAATTAATTCTGTGGTGTTTCATCTTAGTTTTTTTTTTTTTTTTTTTTTTTTTCGGTACGCAAGCCTCTCACTGTTGTGGCCTCTCCCGTTGTGGAGCACAGGCTCCAGATGCACAGGCTCAGCGGCCATGGCTCACGGGCCCAGTCGCTCTGTGGCATGTGGGATCTTCCCAGACCAGGGCACGAACCCGTGTCCCCTGCATCGGCAGGTGGACTCTCAACCACTGCGCCACCAGGGAAGCCCCCTAGTATTTTTTTTTTTAATGTATTTGAAATTTTGGCTTAAAGATTTATTTTCAATGGAAAAAATTATGTTTTTAATTTTGTCTGTTTCTTTCTCACTATACCCTTTCTTATCTAAAGTTTTAGGTATTTCTTCCACATGATTGCTTGTAGCTCCCAGGCAGGAATGAGGTTTAGAGATCCTTCTCTGCAATTATCTTGGAATATTTAAACACCTCTTCATACAGTAGATGTTATTCTGTCCCAACTCCTTGGCATCAGAATTCATCTTTGTCTTCTGGCCTTCCTTGGCCCAGAGTTTCCTATGAAGTCATGGACCCATGCAGTGTAGTTGTTCCAGTCTTTCCTGTATATTGTTAAGGACCAATTTCTCCAATCCCTGGCTTTAAATGTAGGTATTCATCTTCTCAGCCCTTCTTGCATGAGCACTCTTAGGCTTTGTTCCCTGGCAGGAACCAAGACCCTAGGTACCACTGCCTGCCTCCCTTTTAGCTTTCAGTTTTCTGTACTCTTAGCATGGATGGAAATATCTATCTTGTTTATGAGGCTAGAGACAACCTATCAACTATCTCATTTACATTGTTATTATTATTCTATATTTATATCATTTGGATATAAATGATATACAAAGCATACATTTATTGTGCCATACTTATAAAGTATATTTCTTGCCAATTCATTAATCTTACAATATTCCCTACCTCTAAAAATGTTGTAAGCTGACAAATTGACTGATCTAAAACTCCCTTGCCACAAATTTATAGATTTTTTTCTTTATGGTTATCTTGCTAACACCCATGTGGCTTCCAGAAAGAATCTATTATCAATAAAAGAATTATAAATGCCATACTAGATGGCAATAAGTCTTATTCCTTAAAAAAAAAAAAAAAAGGAAAAAAAAACGAAAACAAAAAATGAAGAAAAAGTTCCAATTCCTAAATGTAGCAATTTTGAAGAACCATCCAGCCTGGTAAAATGGGATCATTGCATTGCTATTCATTTTCCAGATTTGTAACTTTTATTGTCACCCTCATTAAGTAGCATATAATTGAGTGTTCCTTTGGTATTTGGCACTGTTCTAGGTGTTGTAGTATTTAGCTAAGGAATTAATGAACAGTGGAAGCAAATCAGTATATGAGGTTTTTATCTCTCCAACAAATAGCCAAAATACACCCAGGGCAGCTTTTTGGAATTCAGATAGCCCAACAGAATGTAAAAGACTGTTAGCTCCGTCACCTCTGTGGTAATTATTCCAGCCCTCTAACAGTGTATTTTGCAATGTTGGATTGATCACTTATTGAATAATTATTTTAACAAATGCTTAGAGAGCACCTATTTTGGGACAAGCACTCTACCAGATGGAGAGACAAATTATTGCATATCAATATCTCTGATTTGTGTCTCTTTGCAATCACTCCTAATATTATGCCTAGCTTATGTTAAGTGCTTAGTGGATGTTTGTTGAAATTAACAAGGGAGTGAATCAATCCATGAATAAAATTAAATGCCTTTAGAGGATAAAAGTGATAGAATAGGCAGTTTAGTTCTTCTAATAAAATATATTAGCCCCTTAAATTTTTAGCACAAAGTCATCACACGTCCACTGGAATAAATTAATTTACCCATTAATTTTCTCATATAGCCCAGTCTGTTTACTGATCACTTTCTATGTTTCTAAGATGCAAACGCAACCATATTGCCAAACTTCCCTTATACTTTGGAAATTCCAGCTCAAGCAATGTGGGCAGAAACAATGTAGTGTGAAGAAGTGACCACCTACGCAAGATTTTACCTTTTCTTTTCCCACCCAGCTAGAATAGTGAAAAGGCGAACCTAGGAACCATGTATTGAAAAAGGAACCTTAAGATAGAGTGAGAGGGATCTCCAAATAACTCCTCGGAAGAGAACTGTTCAAGTAGAAAGGCTCGCATTGGTTTGATAAGTACACTAGAAACAGACTTTTATTGTGCTAAGCAACAGAAATGTTAGATTTGATCTGTTACAGCTGTTAGTAATACCTTAATGAATCGACTCTTCTCAAGAACAAGTTCACGTGACAGTGTAAGAATTAAACAATATGATCTCTTCATTATTATATGTAGATATTACATCCTTGCATAGTTTAGTAAATGAGGGTTAATATTTTTATAAATATTTTTCCTTATTTTTTTATAATAAATACCCACCAGAGATTGAATTCTGTAGAGAATCCAGAGGAAGGGTGCAAAAAGAGAAGAGACTGACAATTTTGCCAAGTTACATATATTGGTCATTTTGTGTTTTTTTTTTCTTTTTTAAAAAAATAAACTGAAGCATTACTAATAGCCCAGTCATAGAAAGGATTGTGGTATTACATAAGTGTTTGCCACCAAATCAAATCTGAGGACATTTTAGTCCATCAAATTGCCTGTCATCTCCATAAAGTTTGGTCATTGATTGAAGGAAACTTTAGCAACAGCGAATTGCTTATAGTTCATTAAACCCAGCATGGTGTTTCTTGTCTATTTCTTCTGTCTGGAATGACCTTTCCTGCTTCTTCACTTGGCTACTGACTCTTCATATTGCCTAAGGCATCACCATCTCAAAGGCTGACCCTCCAAGGCTGAACTAAGTGACCTTTATATACTGAAATTATCTTTTTCTGTCTCTTCCACACATCTATAGGCACATCAATGGCAGGGACTGTGTCTGACTCATTGTTCAATTCCTAATACCTAGTAAAGTGCTTGTTACAGGTGCCTGGGCCTTAGTAAAATCTGTGCATGACCAAAAGAGCTACAGGATAGGAGGGATCACTTTTGACTGGGGAGGAATCAGAAAGCATGACCAGAGCAATGTAACATATCACCTGGCTTTTAAAAGACGGGCTGGCTTTCCACTGTGCCGTGAAGAGGTACAGTATTCCAGACAGAGGGGGAGCTATAATTAAGGATGTGAAAGGAGCAATATAAATACTTAGGGAGACGCTGGAGAAATAAGATGTGAATGGATAAAATGTTTATGTATGTTAACAGGACAGTTAAGTCTAGAAAGATAAATTATGAAGAGATTGTGGGAGACTGAATTATTTGCCAAGTTAGGCCATTGGACCTTCATCGGATTAGACTGGAGAATTGTTTTAAAAGGTTTGAAGAGGAAATTGGCATCAATCATTTCACCAGGAATTATAGGTATCTAGGGGTTGTACTATGGTGTCGAGAATGAAATTGAAAAGGTAGGAGTGCATGGGACAGATAACAAAGGGCTCGATGACAGATTTCAGGTTTTGGTGAAGAGGAGGCAGTCAACAATGGCACCCAGGTTCCAAGTCTGGACACCAAGTTCCAAGTCTGGGAATAATGGCTTTGGTTCATCAGTTGGGAATATGTTCAGCTGCAAGTAACAGGAAACCTAATTTACAGAAGTTTATACAACAAGCAGATTATTTCACATATTACAAAAAGTCTGAAGTTGAGTGACCATTGACATTAACTTAGTAGCTTTACAAAGATAAACACACAGGATCTGTGTCATTCTCTTGGCCTTTCCTTCCCAGGCACAAGTTGGATGCTTAAGTGTCAGCAACATACGTGCATTGGAGACAAAAAGAAGTGGGGGAAGGGATTTTAGGAGCTGCAAGTGTCCTTTCCTCAGTAGGCTTCAGCCAAGTCTTATTGTCGAAAACGGTATTATTTGGGCCTATTGAGCTCCATGGGGAGACAGAGTAGAAGAGTTTTGTATATGTACAACTTTCAAAGTGTAAAGCATCATGGAAGAAAAGAGTTGAGAATGCAAGTTAAGTTAGATACTCTATAGTGTCTGCCATAGGTAGTAACTTAAGTAAAGGGATTCAGGTTCAAGATGTTTTCATGGAATGAAGATAATTTGAAATAAGACTTCTGTGGACTCTTGCAGGTTAATTAGAAATGCTGACAGGAAATCCAGGCCTAGACTAAAGTTATTTTTTTGTAAATTATCCTAGATGTTCCAATCAATCAGC
The DNA here is from genome assembly GCF_011762595.2 of Tursiops truncatus. Classification (NCBI taxonomy): domain Eukaryota; kingdom Metazoa; phylum Chordata; class Mammalia; order Artiodactyla; family Delphinidae; genus Tursiops; species Tursiops truncatus. The sequence continues at coordinate 154,796,973 of NC_047035.1, read as the reverse complement.
TAGTAAGAGCATTAGTAAAGAGAGCAGAATACAGTGGCATTCCCAGGCTCTCCAAAGCATTGCTATCCAAAATAAGTATAATGTGAGCCACATAGGGGAATTTTATATTTTCTAGGACCCACATTAGGAAAAAGTAAAAAGCAATGGGAAAATAAATTTTAATAATATGTTTTCTGATATAGACATATACCAAATATAGTCATTTCAACATGTAATCCATACAAAAAAACAATAATATAGTTTTCATTATTTTTATCTTTGGTCTTCAACACCCTGTGTGTATTTTATATTCATAGCAAATATCAATTTGGACCAGCTATATTTCAAGGGCTCAATAGTCACTTGTGACTCATGGCTACTGCATTGAACACCACAGCTTTAGTCATTATAAAAAATCACAAGAAATCTCAATCAAAATACCAGCAAGTTATGTTATGGATGGCAACAAATTGTTTCTAAAGTTTACTTGGAGAGTCAAAAGACCCAGAATAGCCAACACAGTATTGAAGGAGAAGGACAAATTTGGAAGACTAATGTTACCTGACTTCAAGATTACTATGAAGCCATAGTAACCAAGAAAGTGTGGTATCAGTGAAAGAGTAGACAGATAGATCAGTGGAACAGAACAGAGAGCCAAGAAATAGACCCACATAAATATACTTAACTGTTCTTTGACAAAGGAACAAAGGTAATCTAATGGAGCGAAGATGATCTCTTCAACAAATGGTACTGGAACAAATGGACATCCACAGGTAAAAAATAATTTAGACACTGATCTTACACTCTTCACAAAAATTATCTCAAAGTGGACCATAGACCTAAATGTATAAAACTCCTAGAAGATAACATGGGAGAAAACCTAAATGACCTAGGGTATGGTAATGCTTTTGTAGATACAACACCAAAGACATGAGCCATAAAAGAAATAGTGGATAAGCTGGACTTCATTAAAATTAACAACTTTTGCTCTGTGAAAGCCAATAACAAGTGGATGAGAAGATAAGCCACAGACTGGGAGAAAATATTTGCAAAAGACACATAGAGGACTGTTATCAAAAATATACAAAAAAAAAAACCTCTTAAAATTTAACAATAAGAAAGCAAACAACTCAATTAAAAAAATTGACCATAGATCCTAACAGATACCTCACCAAAGAAGATATACAGATGGCAAATAAGCAAACAAAAAGATGCTCCACATTATATGTTGTCTGGGAAATGGAAATTAAAACAACAGTTAGATATCACTATATACCTGTTAGAATGGTCAAAATGCAGAACACTGACACCACCAAATGCCAACAAGGATGTAGAACAACAGGAACTCTTATTTATTGATGGTATGAATGCAAAATGGTACAGCCATTTTGGAAGACAGCTTGCTGATTTCTTACGGAACTACACATACTTTTACCCTATAATCCAGCAATACTACTCCTTAGTATTCACCTAAATGAATCTAAAACATGTCCAAGCAAAAACCTGCACATGGATGTTTATAGCAGCTTTATTCATCATCGCCAAAACTTGAAAGCAAGATGTCCTTCAGTAAGTGAATGGATAAATAAGCTGTAGTACATCCAGATAATAAAATATTATTCGCAATAAAAAGAAATCACCTATCAAGCCATGAAAAGACATGGAGGAAGCTTAAATACATATTACTAAATGAAAGAAGCCAATCTGAAAAGGCTATATACTCTGTGATTCCAACTATATGACATTCTGGAAAAGGCCAAATTATGGAGACAACAAAAAGATCTTCAGTTGGCAGGGACTGTGGTGGGGGAGGAAAGACGATTAGGAGAGCACAAAGGATTTGGGGTGCAGTGAAAATAATATATTTGATAGTATAATGACAGATATATATCATTATACCCAAAACCATAAAACACTAACAAGAGTTACCCTAAGGTAAACTACAGACTTTGGACTAAACTGACACATAATCATGATGTTCAATTTAGGTTTATCTTTGGCAAAAAATGTGCCTTTCTGGCAAGTGAGGTTGATAATAGGGGAAGCTATGCATGTGTGTGGGCAGGCGTTATATGGGAACTCTCTATATCTCCCTCCTAATTTTGTTATAAACCTAAAACTGTTGTAAAACATAATTTCTTTTTTAAAAAATCACAAGAAAACAAAAATTAGAGAGTGGATTGAGTCTACTTTAAAGAAATCCAATCTTAGCCTTTCTTATGCATTGATATCTCACAAAAACAGAAAGTCAGGAGGGTAGCAATGTTCATGATGTTTTTAAAAGAATTCCAGTCGGGTCTTCCTTTATTTCTGCTTCTTGGAGAAGGAAGAGTTGGACAACGCTTTGGAGACCATGAAGGGCAGGACGTTTCAGGGATAAACCTTCTCTTTAATAGGCAGCAGGATGGGCTATTGATAGTACTCTCTTGGATTATCAGGTAAATTCAAATATTTTAGGCTGAAGATGGATATTAAAGGTGCCTCACTGATATTAAGAAGGAAAGAATGGAAACTGACTAACTCCTGAAGAAGGCAATGCTTGATGGTCTTTAAAGTTTTTGCACACCGAACCTGTATGACAAGTGTTACATACTGTTTTGTTTGAGGTCACTGAGGTTACTCTCCCCACCTTGTTGTCGCTTGCTGGGACAGAAGTGAGCATAAGTATTTTTTCCTTGCAGCAAAGCATTAGAGGGGCTACAGAAATGAAAGTGGCTGTTCCCTTAAGTGATAGGGCTCTGTCTGCCCAGGACCACAAACCTAGTGCATTCATGGGGCCTTGAGAACACTATGATTGGGACACTAAGGGAGCAGGCTCTGAGGGTACATTTGGTCTCAGCATTTTCAGAGATGACAGGCATTATTTTAAGCAGATAGGATAGGGGGTTCCTGGAGAAAGAGAACCAGGAATGGCTTTCTGGACATAAGAGAACCCATTTTGGCCTAAGCCATTTTGTGATCTAAGCCTGGTTACAAAGCTTGCCCTTGAACAGGTCTTGGTAATGAAGGATCTTAAGGAAACAAAGGAATGCAGGAACAGAGAAAAGGCAGTCAAACAATAGTGCAGTGATAAAGCAGAGTCCTAGTTCCTCCTCAAGCGATACACATAATAATATATCTTTGAGTTCTGCAGGGACTAAGGCCCCCACCAGGTGGAGGATGGAATGATGATGTTGACTCTCCTGACTTCAATCAACTAAGGCTTGGACTCTGTCAACCTTTGCCCCAATTCTATGCTGAATTCTCCTCTACTCCAGCCCCTTCATGAATATGCATGTACCCTTAGCTTAAAACTTCCCCAATTTTGCTGTTAAGGAGACTGCCTTGGGAAAGATTGCTGGGGTCCTCTTTACTTGCTGCAAGTAATAATAAATCCTTCCTTCTCCTGATCTTTGGCTTGGTTGTACCTATTGGCTCAACAACCACCAAGAGGTGAACCCAGTTTTTGGGTTAATATTATTAACTGACGAGAATAGACTTGTTATGAGAAGAAATCTAGCTAGAAGTCACCAAACGTCCTCCTGGAATGCCATTGCTTCTTTCCTCTTCTAGAGCAATCTGACTTTTCCTTCAAAGGCCATCCAAAAATATCACCTCCTTTGTGAAGCCCTTCCTGATTTCCCCAGGCAGAAGTCCTTACTCTCTCTCCTATACCACCATAGCTATAGTAAACAACTTTTATAGCACATGGATTTTAATTAAATATCTGCTCACATTATGTATTCCTAATTAAGTATACAATTCTTAAGAGCCAAAACTACAGAATGGCTTCTTCAGCCATTATCTTTGGACTTTGAAGGTCATTCCTGACCAATTGTAGGCACTCAGTAAACATGAATATTGGTATAATTCTCCTTCTATCTAACATCATAGCTAACAGTTAGAAATATTAAGTTTTTCGTCAGTAAAAAGGGGCAAATTTATCTTTCCTACTAAGAGCACAGAGTTGTGGTACCAATGGAGAGAAACGTCTAATCATGATAGATATTATATAAAGTACTGATTTAAATGTCACTTCTGCCCCTAACGAGTAAAATGTTCATGTATCACATACTAATAATAGCAAACATGTATAGAATGCTTACCATGGGCCAGGCACTGTTCTAAAAACTTTGCTATTTTACCCCTTTAGTCCTCACTGCAGCTTTGAGATAGTTTCCATCATTATTCTGTCCATTTTGGACTTTAGAAAATTGCAACACAAAATATTCAAGTCTCCCTCCTGAGCTAGTAGGCAGTTGAATTACAGTCAAACCGGGCAACCAGAATTACACACAAAGCAATACCTACCACGATAGACCATCTTTCCATCAGCCTGATGGGATGAAGGGGAGGTGGCAAGCAGCCAGCCCTGCATGATATCACCACTAAATGCAGCTCCAGAAGGACCGTCCCACTCTGCCCCCAAACACAGGAAATGAGGATGGACTCTACATTCCCATCCCAGAGAAGTTGGCTTCTTGTAAACACAGAAGGGCCAACTCAGATGACTATCAGAAGAACAGTGACTTAAAAATGTAGATGACATATACGCACTACTATATATAAAGTAGATCACTAATAAAGACCTACTGTAGAGCACAGGGAACTCTACTCAGTACTCTGTAATGGCCTATATGGGAAAAGAAGCTAAAAAAAATGTGGCTGTATGTTTACGTATAACTGATTCACTTTGCTGTACACCTAAATCTAACACAACATTGTAAGTCAACTAGGCTCCAATACAAATGTTTTTAAAAATGCAGATGAGAAAGCATAGGACTGTCAGAGGCTTCCAGGGTGGGTGTGGCCTTCCTAAATGGGATGTGAGTCACCAGGAGTCACAGTGCCCAAGGTGAGTCAGTCTCCTTGAAGAATCTCTTGGGAGACTGGAGGGGACACCAAGAAGCCTGAGTTTTGTTTGTGTTTCCACAGGTAGCTGAATAGGATTTTTACATGACAGTCTGTTTTGTGGAGAAGCTGGATAATCAGAGAATACTAATGCCAGCTGCAACCTGAGGTTGGAGTCGAACAGCTTCGCCAAGAGTCCATGCCTGGGAGCTTCCCTGGTGGCGCAGTGGTTAAGAATCTGCCTGCCAATGCAGGGGACACGGGTTTGGGCCCTGGTCCGGGAAGATCCCACATGCCACAGAGGAACTAAGCCCGTGTGCCACAACTACTGAGCCTGCGAGCCACAACTACTGAGCCCACAAGCCACAACTACTGAGCCCACGTGCTACAACCACTGAAGTCCGCACGCCTAGAGCCAGTGCTCCACAACAAGAGAAGCCACTGCAATGAGAAGCCTGCACACCACAACGAAGAGTAGCCCCCACTCACCACAACTAAAAAAAGCCCACACACAGCAACGAAGACCCAATGCAGCCAAAAAAAAAAAAAAAGAGTCCATGCCTAGAGGGACAATGTATCTTTTCATGTCATTTAGGTTTTTATTTTTGCAATAACAGCATGTGGTAGAAATTTACAGTATCTCTGGGCCTCATAATTTTGAAAACTTTGCTGCATGCAAATTTACTGCAACAATGCTTTCCTCGATGCACCCTATTGAAATAGGCATTTGATACATATTCAGTGAAGTTGACAATTTAAAATAAATAATTATATATATTGGGAGCAGACATAAGGGGAATACAGGTCACAGCCCTCAGTGGAGTGGACAGGGGATGGAGCAGGAGAGATACAAGGGTCTCTGAGTGACCAATTTCACCCCCAGACATATTGCTATGGTTCTATCTTTATAATTTCCCTTTTGAGATCATGTGGATTTGGGGATAAAAATACCCTATGCCATATGTGAGAGACATGTTGTAATTTAGAAATATCAAGGGATATAGGTTTGCTTGTCAAGTGAATGATATAAGGAGTTCTAATTGGCACGAGAAAGAAGTCTTTCCTTAAATTTTCTTCTCTAACTTGAGCACATATGCTCAGAACTAGTCACATATGTCTTATGCCTTTCTCTGCCTTAGCAATTTTTGGGACTCTGAATTTTCTGCTTGGATGGTGCCCAGTTCTCTGCTCCTTATCAAGTTGGCAGCTGAGCACAGGTGCCTTCGCCTTAAAGCAAAACCAGAGGTGCTCTCACTGAACCCGGTGCCTCTCCTCCAGGAAGCTAATCAACCAAAGCTGATCAGGAGCTTCTTACAATGACATCAGGGGCTTACATCATAATCACTGATAGAGCAAAGTAATAAAAATGGAGATGATTTTCTGCAGAGCTAACAAAAAGAGAAGGAATTTCTAAAGATAACGGCAAGTCTCCCCTGTGTCAAAGCTAAATGAGGCAGCGAGCAGAAGGGGATTTCAAAAGTCATCGCCTGAGTTCATAACACTGGCTACTTAGAAACAGACCGAGGCAGTTCCAGAATGGAAATCTCAAATATTTACCTGGTTTTAGTTAATAGACAATACTCCTCTGAAGGGGGAAATCTAGAAAGAGATCACCTTTATAATTCACATGGGGGGAAATGAATGTCAAAAAATAGGATTGAGACATGATGTTTTTCAAAATCAAATCAAGTTTCATCTCAGATTCATGAAGAGGTTTCTACCTTCACCATACAGGTTAATTCCTAGAGCTCAAAGAACAGGGATATCAGTACTATGGGACTTAGAGATAATTTTATCTAATATTCTGTGGTTGATAGAGGTAAAGTGACTTCCCAAGATCATACATTTAGGTAATGGCAGAAATGAGAATCCATTTATGGATTCAGTCCTGGGTCTTTGAACAATACACTTTGTCTTTTGGTCGAATTGAGACTCCAAAGCCAAGATCTAACTGCTTCAAGCAAATCATCATTTACTCAGTGATATGGTGTAAGCTATATTTTATGCCATTTTAGAAGAAGGGTGTGAGAACCGTCCTACCCAGATACCCTTGGAAATTTTGCCTGGTGTCCCAGAATCACTGAAACTTGCCTTGAGGATGTTTTCATGTTTTTGGACCCTCTCAGAGACATCAGGAAATACTTTGAATTCCCTTACGGTAAATGGTAAAAACCCCAGACATTGACATTTGTAACGCTGCCCAGTGCATGTCAAAGGCACACACCATAGAGGCATGCAGAATGCATCATCTCAACAAAAAAATTGTCATAAATCTGTATATGCTGAAATGGTGATTTACTCAGTAGGACCTCTACATCACATATAATGTGCAGTTTGATTGGTCAGAAAGTGGTACCAGCAGAACAACCCACATACATTGAGAATACAGTTTAGAACTGATGTGGTCTTTTATATTTTCAAAGTCTTTCACAATCATGCGTTATTTAGATTCAGGCTGAGCTTGGGAGCTGACGCCCCCGTGCTGAGCACTCTTTTGGGAAAAATGAAAGCCAATAATAATACACACCAGAGTTATGGGAGGTCCCTGTATCCCAGCTCTGTCCAAGTCTCAGATTCCACAGAGGTCTTTGCCTACAACAGACTGGAATCTTGACTAATTTATTTTTTCCACAAATACTAATTGAACTCTGATATGTGACAGTCACTATTCTTGATGCTGGGGATTCAGTGGTGAAAGCAAAACAAATAAGGTCACAGTCGAGATCCTTGAGTTCATGATACTTACATTCTAGATGGGAAGGACAGGCAATAAGCACTTAAACACCTACATGAGATCATTTCAGACAGTGAGAAGGGATGCAGAAAGGAAATCTGAGTAATGGAGTAAAGAGTGATTGATGGAAATGGATGAGGCCAGCCACTTTAGGTAGGGTAGCTGAGGATGGCTATTTTAAGGAGATGGCGTTTATGGGAGATGTATTATGAGGAGAAGCTCGTCACAGGAAGATCCGGGGAAGAGAGTCCCCAGTAGGAGGATCTTAAAAAAAGAAGGTGCTTGGAACGTTCCATGAAATGAAGAAGGTGGCCAGCGTGGCTGGTGCAGAACATGGGGGTAAACATTGGCTGATTTTTGGCAGCCCTCTTCCCAATGTTTAGAGGATTCCTCACCTTTAACAGTCTGGCAGGAAGCAGAATTTGCCTCCTAGCATAGAAACTAACAAGCTGAGTCTCTTGCTTTTGCAGCTTCTCTATGCAAACACCAAACAAGGTGGGGGATGGAAGGCCATGAGCATGCGTCCTAGGTTAGACCAATTGGAGAGACCTAGAATTTGGAGCTAGAAATGCATGACAACAAGATATAGTAGTGGCAGGGGTGCCAACAGAGGCCTCCAAGGTCTAATCTGGGACCTCAGAGAGACAGAGAAAAGTCTGGTATCCCATACTTAGAGAAGGCAGCAGATGCATCCCATAAGAAGGGATCTGGAGGGGCTTCCCTGGTGGCACAGTGGTTGAGAGTCCGCCTGCCAATGCAGGGGACACAGGTTTGTGCCCTGGTCCGGGAAGATCCCACATGCCGCGGAGCGGCCTGGCCCGTGAGCCATGGCCCCTGAGCCTGCGCGTCCGGAGCCTGTGCTCCGCAATGGGAGAGGCCACGACAGTGAGAGGCCCACGTACCGCAAAAATAAGAAAAAAAGAAGGGATCTGGACATTATTTTCATCGAGTCCATTTCATCGAGTTCATTTGTTTTTTCCAGTTTTCTCTGTCTAGTTCTCCAGTGTCTCCAGTAAGTCTATGAACACCCTAATGCCTTCAAAACCTTTATTTTCTGCTTGAATCATTCAGAGTTTGTTTGGTTGCTAGCAACTCAAACTCTTTCAGATTGATACAGAAAGTGTCTCCGGGAGTGGATACACACAACAAACCATCAGGGGAGAGCTGGAATTGGTTTTCCAGTTTGCTTAGAGCTGAGGCAATAAAAATCAGCTGGTATTAGGGAATCTGACATCAGCACTTCATAGCAAGCAGTGGTGAAGAAACTAACCTAATTCTTACCTGTGGTCACCTGCTATTAAGTACCACTGAAGGCTAAGCTTTGGGGACCTGAGAGGACCCTTCTAGGAAGAGATGGCTGAATTTGAGGACTGTGATATGGGTGCCTATTTCTAACAAAATGCTGGGAAGCTAAAAAAAAAGGACTGCCAATCTGAAGTTCTTAAATCCTCCAAACAAGTTATAGACTGATTTTTTGTGACTGTGCTAAAAGGGATTTTTTTATGACTGTGTTCAGAGAAACTCTAATTTTAGCCTTCTCACGGAGGCTGAGAGAACTTTTTTCTTGCTGCACCAAGAGGGCTGATCCAATGGGTCCCATGATTGTGAGCTCACTTAAATTTACAGTCTAGGTCTCCCATGAGAATTTTAGGACATTTCCTAAAAAAGTGTATGACCTTGAGAATTGGAATGATAGCCTAAGGTAATCAAGAACATTCTGGGTTCCCTGAATGATTCCTGTCCCCTTAACTGGCAGCACCCAAACCTTCCTTAAGTCTCTTTGAGAAGTGAGCACCCTCCATTCTCTTATCTGGAGGGACTTATCTACCCTTCCAAAGACCCAGGAACAGCCTTACTCACTGTCACATGCAAGGGGATGGCGATTCCTCTCATGCTCTACCACCAGTGATCAGTTTCAAGACTGCTGATTATAACCAGATCCTCACAAACCTCAGGAAGATGCAAGTACAAACTTCGCCTTGGAAGGAGAAAGTTGACAAATCCCCCAAGTTGTAAAACTTTTATTCCTTTTTTATTTCAGTAAAAACCTGGGGAATAGATGTGGAAATAGATTCAAGCAAAGAGGGCAGAGAATTCTTTTGGATTAGGCTGAATTTTTTTCATAGATGTGTCTATCAGGGATCCTTGATTAAGTGTGCTAACTGGGGTGGACCAAGCTGATAGTACATTTTTGCATGGTTACTTGAATGAATCCTGGATGTAAAATGACTGTGTTTCTAAGGGCCAGGCTGAGGAATATCCCTAGAAAGGAAGCAAGGTTAAAGACAGAAGCAAATACATCAACTCTCTAGATGGGTGTCCTATCAATAGGGACCCAGAGGTAAGCACAGTTGTAGGTCTATTAGTCAAGTATGCTTGCTAATACTGAATCCCAGACTTGGAAAACATTCCTATAATCACAGGAGTGTTGGGTCAGGGAAGATCTCCACCAACTTCCCCCACCCACTTCTTCTCCCCAGGCCCAGAATTAGTCATTTACAACTACAACTCTACCCATATTCACTATGCCACCCACAATCTAGCCACATTAACTTAGAAATAGCAAATATTTTTATCATTCCTAATGCTTAAAAAGCATATAAAAACATTGTTTTCCCTACCATGGAACTCTTAACCAATGACATACCAAGAGCAGGGTGTGGCGGGTGTCAGTCTGCCTGGTTTCAAACATTAAGAAGATGCCTTAAGAAAATTAAGAACCATGGTAAAACTTATTAAAGTTGGTCTGCTTTTTATTATTACCATTTACCAGCAATTCTAAACAATGTCAGTGATAAAATAGTCCTTTCTGATAAAATCTTTTGTTGGTCTAAGTTCAAAACAATTGCCACCATTAAGTTTTAATAATGCATAAGCTTTAAATTCACACATTTTTACTTATCCTTTAATAAACATTGCATTTTACCTGGAAGGTAATTCTGAGCACCACCATGTAAATGGTTAATCCCTGACATATACAGACTCATCTACATACATTTGTTTCAAAAGCAAGTATGGCTTGGTGCTGCAGCCAGGAGTCAGTGCTGTGCCTCTGAGGTGGGAGAGCCAACTTCAGGACACTGGTCCACAAGAGGCCTCCCAGCTGCACATAATATCAAACAGCAAAAATCTCGAGAGATCTCCATCTCAACGCCAGCACCCAGCTTCACTCAACGACCAGCAAGCTACAGTGCTGGACATCCTATGCCAAACAACTAGCAAGACAGGAACACAACCCCACCCATTAGCAGAGAGGCTGCCCAAAATCATAGTAAGTCTACAGACACCCCAAAACACACCACCAGACGTGGAACTGCCCACCAGAAAGACAAGATCCAGCCTCATACACCAGAACACAGGCACTAGTACCCTCCACCAGGAAGCCTACACATCCCACTGAACCAACCTTAGCCACTGGGGACAGACACAAAAAACAACAGGAACTACGAACCTTCAGCCTGCAAAAAAGGAGACCCCAGACACAGTAAGATAAGCAAAATGAAAAGACAGAAAAACACACCGCAGATGAAGGAACAAGATAAAAACCCATCAGACCTAACAAATGAAGAGGAAATAGGCAGTCTACCTGAAAAAGAATTCAGAATAATGATAGTAAGGTTGATCCGAAATCTTGGAGATAGAATGGACAATAGAATGGACAAATTGCAAGAATCAGTTAACAAGGACCTAGAAGAACTAAAGATGAAGCAAGCAACGATGAACAACACAATAAATGAAATTAAAAGTACTCTAGATGGGATCAATAGCAGAATAACTGAGGCAGAAGAACGGATAAGTGACCTGGAAGATAAAAGAGTGGAAATAACTACTGCAGAGCAGAATAAAGAAAAAAGAATGAAAAGAACTGAGGACAGTCTCAGAGACCTCTGGGACAACATTAAACGCACCAACATTCGAATTATAGGGGTTCCAGAAGAAGAAGAGAAAAAGAAAGGGACTGAGAAAATATTTGAAGAGATTATAGTTGAAAACTTCCCTAATATGGGAGAAGAAATTGTTAATCAAGTCCAGGAAGCACAGAGAGTCCCATACAGGATAAATCCAAGGCGAAATACGCCAAGACACATATTAATCAAACTGTCAAAAATTAAATACAAAGAAAACATATTAAAAGCAGCAAGGGAAAAACAACAAATAACACACAAGGGAATCCCCATAAGGTTAACAGCTGATCTTTCAGCAGAAACTCTGCAAGCCAGAAGGGAGTGGCAGGACATAGTGAAAGTGTTGAAGGAGAAAAACCTGCAACCAAGATTACTCTACCCAGCAAGGATCTCATTCAGATTTGATGGAGAAATTAAAACCTTTACAGACAAGCAAAAGCTGAGAGAGTTCAGCACCACCAAACCAGCTCTACAACAACTGCTAAAGGAACTTCTCTAGGCAAGAAACACAAAAGAAGGAAAGGACCTACAATAACGAACCCAAAACAATTAAGAAAATGGGAATAGGAACACACATATCGATAATTACCTTAAATGTAAATGGACTAAATGCTCCCACCAAAAGACACAGATTGGATGAATGGATACAAAAACAAGACCCATATATTTGCTGTCTACAAGAGACCCACTTCAGACCTAGAGACACATACAGACTGAAAGTAAGGGGATGGAAAAAGGTATTTCATGCAAATGGAAACCAAAAGAAAGCTGGAGTAGCAATTCTCATATCAGACAAAATAGACTTTAGAACAAAGACTATTAGAAGAGACAAAGAAGGACACTACATAATGATCAAGGGATCGATCCAAGAGGAAGATATAACAATTGTAAATATTTATGCACCCAACATAGGTGCACCTCAATACATAAGGCAAATACTGACAACCATAAAAGGGGAAATCGACAGTAACACATTCATAGTAGGGGACTTTAACACCCCACTTTCACCAATGGACAGATCATCCAAAATGAAAATAAATAAGGAAACACAAGCTTTAAATGATACATTAAACGAGATGGAATTAATTGATATTTATAGGACATTCCATCCAAAAAAAAAAAAAAAAAAAAAAGCAAGTATGTAAATGTTGGAAACTGTTCAAGTTTGTTTCAGGTGCAGTTTGTATCCCCAAATGCCCCTGTGGTATTACATATTCTTGCATTTAAACTGTAGTTCGGATAAACAGGATGGCACAGTTATTGCAAAGGCAAAGAAACTAATTTTGTTTTCTTTCGTTCTGTCTTTGTATACACTGAAGTTTTTGTGTTTAACCTTTGCAAGAGTGAAACAGAATGCCAACTGTGAGATGTAGTATTTTTGTTTGTCAAGTCTAAATTTTAGTTCATACATGAAATATTTTATTGAATTTCAATAATACCTTTAAAACAAATTTATTCTTCCTTTTTGTTTTACAACTAAAGAACGAAAATAATGATAATACTGATTATTACATGGTTATTTTGAAAAATAATTTTATCATATAGAGGAGTGGGTATTAATAGAAGATCCAGTCTGGATACCAATACCTATTAGCTCTAACCATGTCTTCGTAGAGAAAACTAAGGCAATAAACTGAGGCAGCCTTCATCCTGAGTTCCTGACACTGAAGGAAACGTAAAGCTTGCTAATGATCCATGTGGCTAGCCTTTTCTTTCTAGGTCCCAATTTTTGGCCTTTCTAAGCCTTTTCTCACCTAAGTCTTTATAGAGGCATGTGGCTAAAACCACCACTACCCATTTGACTCTAGTTTCATTGGTACATGAATAAGTTCAGAATGACATAGAATTATGGTTCATTTAATCGAGTCATTATTCCAACCCTACATGCTTTTCCAGATATGTCTCTTCATTATAAGTCAAGAGACACCCTGGAATTTACTATGCAGTACTCATGTCAGGTCAGGTCAGGCTTTGCTGCCAAATAAGCTACAAAAACTTAATTTTTAGAAATTAAATTTGCAGATAAAAACTCTCTTCCAATTTATCCAGTTACCCGGTTACTTCTTCTCATCCTTAGTCAAAGACATGATCTCCTGCCTGGACCTTAAATGCTGTCATTCCCTACCGCCGAATTCGAAATCCATTTCTCTTCTAACTCAGTGCACTCCCCTTGGTTATTTTTATCCATTCCTCTGGATTCAATTTCTATCTGACTCATGAATTCAAGTCTGTATCTCCTGTCCAAGTATCTCCCATGAACACCAGTTCCATAGACCAGATGGAATTCCATTTAACTCTACCTCAGACAGGTCAGCCTCATCATATTCAAAATTAAGCCTGTAATCTTCTCCTCCAAACCTCCCTTATCTCAGTAAATAGCATGTATATTCACACCAAAACAGTTCCTTCAGCCAGAACACAGAGAGGCATGGCTGCCTGTTTGGGATAAGGAAGCCCAGGGTTCCGGTGCCTGCTCTGCCTCTAATTTTAGGCAGAGATCTTGTGCAAGTCACTGAACATTCTGGAGCCTAAATGGTATTACCTATAAAATGGGATATTTTTAATTGGAAGGCGGCCAAGGTTTGAAACCTGACTCTACCACTTCCTAACTACGTGACTTTGACCATTTTGTCATCTGTACAATGATAATAACAACACAAAGTTCATAAGGTTGTTGAGGGAAAAAGAACACCCCCCAAATCGAAGGAGATACAGATGAACGCATTCTGTAAAATGTACGACATTACACAAATACTTGCTATTACTATTATTATCTCTAAATTTTTTTAAAGTTCTAAATCAGGTTCTATGAGTGTAGAAAGGAACAGACCAGAATATGCTCTCGAATACAACAAACCAACTGGCTATGTTATAAAAATCAGGAAGTGGGAAGGTATCTGTTTCCGCTCTCTTTTTAATTTAAAATTTATTTATTTAAATTTATTTTTAAAATAAGAATTGTGTATATCTAGGGAACACAACATAATGTTTCTATATATATAATACAAAGATTACTATAGTCAAGCTAATTAACATACACATTTCCTCACATATTTACCTTTTATAAATTTTTCTGGTGCGAATAACTGAAATCTACTCTTTTAGACAATTTCCAGTATGGAAAACAGTATTATTCACTATAGTCATCATGCTATACATCAGATCTTAACAATCTTAAGACTTATGCTTCCTATATATCTGCAGCCTCCGTTCTGAATGAAAAGCTTGAAGAGGTCAGGAATTGTGACTGGCAGCTCAGAGGCCATGGCCATTCAGGCCTAAAGGAAAGAATCCTTGGGTCTTGAGTTTTTTTAGCCCACAGTGAAGCTTTGTTTGGACCCAGCTGAATTCAGCACCAGCTCCCTGGGCAAAGATCAGAGGCACTTCTGAAAGTCAAATGTGCAAGGAGAGATCTTCCTGAGCAGTGTAACCCCTTCATCTACCTCTTGCCTCCTCTTTAGGGCTTTCAAAGAGAAAGAGCCATTTCTTTTTCTTATTTCCTTAAAGTCTTTCATTTCATCTCCAGCACGTCTAACTCTTGTCTCATTATAATTTCACTTATTTCTATAAAAGAAACCTGACAGCTACAGAACATTTGCAGCGGGAGTGGAAGGAGGGTGGGGAGGTGGGGGAGTGAAGCAGGCAGAGAGAGAAAAAGGGATGTGCCCACGGCTCAGAGTCCTCTGCGAACTCCTCTGGGTGACACTTTCAGAAAGGCCTGCCTCTCAGCCATATGGCAGCACAGTCCCATGGTGTTATTTTCAGAAGCACCTAGAGCATTAGTAGAAAATGGGATGAAATCAGCGAAGCTTAAAAAGCAGAGAAGTAGCCTGATTTCCGCTTAACTAAGAACACTTAGTTCTTTTATAGGGGCCCTTAGCAAGGATGCTGGGCATGTATATCTCCATCTGTGTTCACAGCAACCATGATGTATGTTCTTGTTAGGAGCAGCAAGTCCTGACTCATTCATTCATTCATTGATTTGTTACCTCATTCCAAAAAGTGAATTGGAGGGTGTTATGGACTGCATGTCTGTGCCCCCCTCCCCCAATTCATGTGTTGGAATCTTAACCCCCAGTGTGTTGATATTTGGGGTTGGGGACTTTGGGAGATGATTAGGTCATGAGGGTTGGAGCCCTCCTGAATGGAACTAGTGCCCTTATAAGAATCCTTCCACAGTGTTAGAGTACAGTGCAAAGCCAGAAGTCTGGGACCATAAGAGGTCCCAGACTTGATCTCAGACTTCCAGCCTCGAGAATGATGAGAAATCAAGCTTGCTGTTTATAAGCCACCCAGTCTACGGTACTTTGTTGTAGGAACCTGAACCAAGCAAAAGGATATAAACTTCTACGGTTTATTACATACCTATCTGGTCTAATGATAGGTTTCTAGTATGGCAGATTTTGCAACTAATCTGAAAAGATTCGTTGTCTTCCTATGGAAACTGAGAGCAAAAGACAAGAAAAGACTTTCATTCCTGACAATGTATCTCACTGCTTCAATAAGCTTACAGACGTCATAATTTCTGTGATATACCCACCATTTAGACTCTAGGATTGTACTGGTTATATATGAATCTTTTTTGCAGACTTAATAGATTGTAAATTAAACCCTACTCTGTTTTGACCACCATAATTGACATGGAATATGTAGTATAATTTTGAAGTAAAAGACTGTCACTTACTGATTTATCAAATATTTGAGCAACAGACAAAAAGAAGAATCTAGATGATTTTCCTTGTTACTATTACTCATGCAGCAAAATACAAGTCTTCCCTGTGTTTAGAAGTAAAATAGAAAGAAATGTATGTTTATGTACATTTGTAGATAAAAGCATTAACCTATGACTCATGGTTATAAAAGCTGTAACTTTTACTAGCTTCCTAAAGATAAACCTCTTGAATGAACAATATATTTCCTTTTATAATTTTCATTTCCTTCAAGCTGCTGCTGATCATTTTTTTACATAAATTTTGGAGTGGGAAGAAGATAGAGTTTGACAGCTACAAACAGGAAGCTGGCAGTAGTCCCCATGTGTGGGAATAACTATGATGATACAAATGCTGGCTCACCCACCTCCAATAGATTGACTAGGGATAATTTGATCCTTTCATACATTTTTAATTATTATTCTTTCCAAAAGAAAAAGTCTATGCAGATTCAGGTTCATAACACTGGAAATCATTCTTTTTTTTTTTCTAACTTGCCTTTGTGAGTCTTATCTGTACTTTTGTCTCCTCGGTTCTTTTAAGAATCATAATTGGTGTGATTATCGTTGCTATGAGAATAATTAGCCATAGCTTTTTGACACTCTAAATTGGGAATACAGCATTTTCAAGCAGTGGGGACTGAACAGCTAAACCATATTCCACTTTGAAACTGCAAAGGGCCCCGCTGATTGAACTCAGGTGCCATGATTCTGAGTCTTTTGCAGTTTTTACTTAATAAGGCAGAGGGAAGAAATAAAGCAGCTCACATCTTCACATGAGAAACTGAATGGAAATCTTAATGGGCTAGTTGCCTGTTATGACCAATAAATAAAAAGAAGTGAGTGATCAGTATACTGAGAACCAGATTTTTCCTCACTGACTTACTCCATTGCCTTGGATAATGACTGCAATGTTTTAAAAATTCAGACAAGAAAGCTATAATCATGATAGCAGACTTGAACATTTGCCTCTCTCTTCCACCATTGAGAATGTTCTAATATCTGAATGAAATGGAATTTTTGTTCTGAGGATAGATAAGTTGAGGATGCTGTGAAATACCTAGAGGGGTAGCACATTCATTTACATAATCATAGGGTTATATTTCATGTTTATTTTGATAATCTAATGTAGTCAACTTTATTTTCTCCACCATTTAGATTGCTTTTTTATCTGAATCCAAAAATGATCCAGGAACATGGCAAAAATCATCAAACAATGAAGAACATATAAAGAGGAAAACAGAATTTCTCCGAAATTCTTCCTTCCAGAGATTACTGAAATTTGCACTGTGGTTAATATCCTTCCATAAATGAGGCCATGCTATACATGATTTATAAACTGTTTTTACATCCAGTAGTGAATGTCAGCTCATAAATACTGTAGTCACTAAAAATAACATGTTTAGTCCATCTTAATAATATGCCATAATTTATTTAGCCGATCTTCTATTGATGGATATTTAATATTTGCTTCTATGAACAATCCTTAAGGAACACATTCAGGGCACACTCTTTGGGGAATTTTCTGATTAGCCTCTTAACTTTTACAGTTAGATGGGAGCTTAGAGAAGATCTAATCCAACAAGGGTTCAAGAGTTTAAAATTTCTGCTCAAGGTTATAGACTTTATTAGTGACAGAGCCAAAATGATCTATTTGCTGAACGCAGAAGGTGAGCCTCGTATCGTGACAAGTACTGAGGTGAATAAAAATGTAAATTTCAATGCAAGAGCCTCCAACTTGCCATTGGGAAGCTATCAAAGCTGGAGCAAGTAAATTATGAGCCGTGTTAAAGGTGCCTAATAATTGTGTGGTTATAAAATTAGACAATCTCACTTGATACCAGAACTTTCACAACCTGTCCTAACTGCTTCTGCTCAGTTTCTCATTATGTCCATCCAACTTGCCTTCTGCTATGAGTAATCAGTTTAAGAACCAAAGCTCTTTATGTGATGTCCTAGTACAACCCTTTATCTTTGTAAATACTGCTGAAACTTGGCACAAAATTATCACTCCTTGCTGACAGAATGAGTAAATAGTTTAGATACAATTCAACAGAAAATTCAAAGCTGTTATTTTTATCGAATAGATTATTAATGAATTAGAATCCGTTTGCCCTTAGAGGTTATATATATGATGATTTATTGATACAAGGTAAAAAGGGAAGCAGTCTTGGACTTAGCTAACGGCTGTGGGACTGGTGAGGAAAGGCCAGTCGAGATAACGTGAGGGCCAACCAGAGAATCAAAGCATTGGGTGTGTGGGGACTCCCCTGGGGGGACAGGAAAAGGAAGTGTTTGAAGCAACACTACACGGATGATTCTGGGGACCTGAAAAATGAACATATTTTTATTTTACAAATATGAAAGCAGAATAGGAGAAGTGCTTAGAGTAAAAGTAGATGACTTCATGTTTTATGTGGGGAATCTGACTCCATCCTTTCTTAGTAACTCTAATTCAACCTGTTCATTGGGTAAGAATGCCTGGGCTTGGGCCAGTGAAGACAGGATGCCCTGAGAGTCTTTGGCAAGTACATGGATGAAATCCTGGTATCTTCTGCAATCCTAAGACTTCATTTTTTGTGACCATCAAAAATTGAAAAAAGTATTTGGCATTCATGGAAGTAAACACATATTTAGACTATTGGCTATTTAATAAATATTCACAATCTATTTGTTTAATAATTCATCTTAACATTTCACTGATGATGTGGTTGTGGATCACCAATCTGTAGTTTATTGTAGGGATTCTGTGTGGTATGACATAAAATATGTTTAGAACCAGATCTAGACTAGAGTAAGTGCTTGTATATTATAGCTATTTTTTTCAGGATAAAGAAGGATTTATTACTTGCAGCAAGTAAGGGGAATACCAGGGATCTTCCCCAAAACAGTGTCTCCATATTATAGCAGTTTTTAAATTCATTCAATAGATATTGAGTACCTATTATGGATCAAGTGAGCACACAGAGGAAGTGGCCAATATATTGTAGCTACATATGAATTCAATGTTCTCCTTTAAAAAAAGAAATTCCTTTCTCCTTCTCTTACTTTCTCCCTTTGATTTGGAGGTAATTTTGATTTGAACTCCAAGCTAGAAAGCACTGTCCAGCTTCAGGGCTTTTGTATCTTCGCTCCTATCCACCTGGACTGCTCTTCCCTGGACATCTGGGGAGCTCGCTCCCTCCCATGCCTCAGGTCTCTGCTTAATTGACACTGTCATGGAGAATACGTCTCTGACAATCCTACAAAAACAGCAATGAATCCCTCCCACCACTGCCTGATTCCTTCATTTTTGTTTCATAGTTTTTTGTTGTCATAGCATTTTCAGCACCTGACATATTATATGTATTTTCACTTATTTAGTTTACAGACCTACCCCTTTCCCACCAAGAGCATGGAACTTGTCTATTGTAATCCATGTCATTTGCCTGACACCCAACACCCAGCAGTAAGGAGACACTCAGTAATTATCTGTTGAAGGAATAAAGGAGAAGAAAAAGAATGACAGCCCTCTGTTAAATGTTGTGGTATGCCAGGCAGTATGCTAAGCACTCTGTATACCTGTTTCATTAATACTGAGAATAACCCTATGATAAAGGCTTTATTATTGCCACTTTAAAATGTGAGGAAATGACTGTTAGAGCTCCAAAAAGCATGGGGAGAGTACCCTACGGTCAGGAGGCAGGGATGAATTCTCACAGGAGGTGAGTTTCTTACTAAAAATCCAAACACTGAGAACTCTGTACAATTTGTATAGGTTTGATTTCAATGCAAAGAGATCCGTGCCACAGTCCCTGGGGATGCTTTTGTGCTGGAACCTACACAGTCTCCCCTGATGTGATTTGGTTTGAATTATGTACTTGTTAGTCAGTTGGAACTTTTACATTTCATCTGGTGCTTTGCCATATAAATAACCCTGTCTTTACTCAACACAAGATTATGTACTAGCCTGACTGTCCTTTTAAATTAAACATTACAAAATCAATGAGGTATCATTAAGGGTACGCTGCCTGAATGAAAAAACAAAAACACAAAACCCCAAAAATTCCTAAGCAAAATTCTTTCATGGCTCTTTTTGAGTAGGGACTGGGATGGGGACTAGATGTTGGGAACTACCAGATCACATAGGCTGTGTTTTTATTTCTCCCTACACTGATTTGACATATTGATGAATCACTCCAGAATGGCAAATAGTGAACTGATATGAATATCCCAACTTTCCCTATTACTATAAGAACATCCATTAAAATATATCAAAAGTCACCAAAGTTAGGGAAGTTAAGCAACAGTGGGAGAAGAAAGGAGGGAAAACACAAAAACACCACATTCACTTTACAACTGAAATATAAATAAACTCTAGATATAATATGCTTCTTCTGTAAATTATAAGCAGTTGAATTAGAGTCTCTTTGTCCATGTAGAAGTTTCTTTCCTAAGGTAGAAGTGAGAGAGGACAGCTCTTCCTCTACAGGGTTTGGCTATTTAGCTTTATATATATATGTTGGAAGGAAATCTCTGGTTAAAGCAAATTTCTATACAAATCCACTCTAGTGGAAAGACGCTCAGGAGCATATTGGGCCATCCAATAGGTATGACCAGAAAGCCCCTTGAGATTCTTTGTATGGTTGAAGAAGCACTGGACCATCAGTCAGTGGCAGATTTGAGATCGTAATCTAATTTCCTTACTGTGTGTCTTTGCACATCAGATTGCCTTTCTCTCAAATGAATAGTATTTTAGAAATAGGAACATCAACAGAAAGTCTACTCCCAACCATATAAATGAATGAATGAATGAGTGAATGAATAAATAAATGTTTATATATATATATGTTTATATGTATAATACATGCATACCTAGGCATATATACATGTGTATATACACACATACATGCATATATAGATGTACATACATCCATATGTATATACCATGAATGAGGAGGCTACATGCTGCTCTTCCTAATTCTAAAACAACATAGTACATGAAAATACATTAATTTCTCCTAATTCTGGGACTCTGTTTACACATTATATGATCACTCCCAAGGATCGCTGGCCAGGTGAGGAAAGAGATCATGATGTGAAAAACAAATCAGGAAACTAAGTTAACAGAAGTTTTTGAAATAGTAATGCCCTATAAATGGCCCAAGAGCAAATGAATTTGATTTTTTTTCTGATATAATTTACAAACAACTATCAACACCAACCAAAAAAGCTACAACCAACCATGGATAAAACATTTAATAAATGAGTGTTCGAAGATGTACCCTAAGAGATGTGAAGTTGTGCAAGAGTTGGGCAGACACAGACCTCTATGTGGACAGGCTTTTCAGATACCAGCTGGCTGGAGATTCCAAGACTGAAGTACCAGAATTAGTGGAGTTACAGCCAAGTGCTAGAAGTTTTATGTGCTTTTATAATTTCTGTGTTTCTGTAATAATTAAAAGTTTGTGACTTTTTTTATTGTTAAACTATGCGCTTGGTACATGCGGTTAAAAATATCATCAATCTGTCAGCTAAAATATCAAGTTTTCCACTGGCAATTCTGCCTACCAGTGGGACATATGCAATTTGTGAATTTACTCTCTTTGGCTCTAAGATGAGGGTAATCTCTAAAGACTCTTCCAGCTTTAACATTCTTTAATCCAATAATTCTATTTCTGTACACTTCATCTAGATGGGAGGTAAAGAGTGAGAAACATTATATGGGAGAGAAAAATGATGTGAATTAAGGAATCTTAAAACACAACATCCCAGGGAGAATATGGGTTAAAGGATCAATCATCATATTAATATTTTTTAAAAGCCTGGATCCAATCATATTCATCTCTAGCCCACTCTCACTATGTCCCTAGAACAGTGACTAATAAGACATGTTACCTCTACCCAGAAGGTTTTTTGGAGATTTTTTTACTGTTCCAATGTTTGTGGTGGATGCTAATTACATTGACTAGGCCATAGTGATGCTAGATGTCCTTAAATACATGGTTTTCCATATCACACAAGACTTTCTCATGTTCTCCTAGATAGTTATGAAGATGAAAAGCCCAATTACAGTTGAGAACCTAACTCCATTTTATGTGTAAATACGATAAAATTGTACATCTTTCATATACACTAAATTTTACAGGAATGCAACTAACATGTAAAATGAGGAAAAAAATATATGTTTTTCCTTTGGAACTTTTTCAAGAGTTGTTCTGCATTTTCAAAAAATTATGCCAACTATGACAATTATACTCAAGGCACTTAAGTAACCAATATAATGTGCCTGTATTTTCCTGCTTTCGAAGCTACCACATGTCTGTTTATTCTACAAATAGATGCAAACATTTGAGTACTGAGTCTTCTATAGTTGTCTGCCCAAGTATTTACATCTGGAAACATATATCATTTTATTATAAATTGTCTTCTTTTAATTGCTACTTTATATTATAGTTATAATAATTTTAAAATGTGTGTAGGTAGGTTCTACAATCTATAAATTTCATTTCAGGATAGTAAATAGGCACTACAAATAGTTGATTGGGCAGGATAGGATTGAGAATCACCCTTCTGGAATATTCTCTTTCCATCCACCTATCACAATATCTTCCTTCAATTATTTCTTCCAACTTCCAGGACCAATGTATAAATAATTACACTTGTAAGCCCTGCTGGCCTCTAAAATTTCCAAGTCAACTTGTGTAAAACTAAATGTTGGACCTCATCCTTCAACGAAATGTAGCTCTAACTTGCCTGTTTTGGGACTTCCCTTGCGGTCCAGTTGTTAAAACTCCACATTTCCACTGCAGGGGGTGTGGGTTCAATCCCTGGTCGGGAAACTAGGATCTTGCATGCTGTGTGGCGCAACCAAAAAAAAAAAAAAAAAAAAATTTTTTAAATCAGATAATTTGCCTGTTTCTCTCATTCTTATCTAGACTCAGACTTCTTGGTACACTTTGATAGGCCTTCCCCTTTGATTTCTATCCCTGAGTCCCTAACAGGGGTTGCACTTCAGACCCTCTGTACTGTCTGTATTTTGTGCTAGTAAATATGCTGCTGAGGAGGATGGATCTCATAGACTCGGATTAGGAATCTTTAAGAATAGAAGGAACAGTCAGTTAGGGAGTGTAGAGATCCTCATGTTGAAGGGACACTGTAGAAACACCTGGTATTAAAGTTCCCATTATGGCCATAAAGAACCAAAGTCACAAAAACTCTTAGACTTCAGTTCCTGAGGATCCATACTCTTGGATTGTCTTTGAACACTTAGACTAGGACAGAGGTCTTTGTTTTTCATCTTAGTCTTGCCACCTTCCCATCGCACATTTTTACTTTATGTAACAGCACCCCTGGAGTTCTGGATGCCTGACCTACCCTGACTGGTTATACCTTTCCCTTGGCCTTAGAGTCTAACTCCTTTTAAATAAAACTAGAAACTTTATTCTATGTGAGGCTTAATTAATATGGTAAATGCTGAAAGGGTTTTATGCTTTTTATATGTGTGTGCTCTCTTAGTTGGCACAGAAATGGCATTCATTTAATATTTGAATAAGTAAATCATTGCTAAAATGAATAATTTTTAAAAGTTTGAGAACTGAAAAAATAAACTCAATCTCTGATAAAATTAGGAAGTATTTCTAAAAACAAAGCCTAATACATGAAATAAAAATGGACTGAAAAACTGGGAAATGACTTTCCAAACAGGGGGGAAGTTGATATTTTTGACACAGGGAAAGGGTTAATAGAGGGACTTAGTAAGTAGTTCAAAATGTTTGGAAGTCTGAGAAAGTGAAGGTGTGGGAAGTCCATTACTAGCATTTAGGAAATCAGAAAGTTGCAACAATAATGGAAAATCAGGAATCAACGGCCTTCAGCACTGAAGTGTGTGATTGCAACAGAATTCCAGGGAACCACTGGCTAAACTTCATGTCTGCCATATGCAAATATCTGCATGTATCTGCAAATATCTCCATGTATCTGCAATGATGGCTTTTGCTTGTCTTCCAATTCCATGACTTGGATACTTGTCTCCTATGAATGGAGTCCAAATTAGAATGCTGCTACCACAGAATTCTGGAACATGTAGTTCCCAGGCAGCTTCCAGTCTCTAGTAGCAGAAAAGAGAAGGGAATCAGAAGGGAATGGAGATGAATGTTGGTTTCCCATATGTGTTTGGGTGCACGTGTGCATGAATCATGGCAGTTAAAAGAAGTATCTGCAGGTAGAGGACTGCAAAGGAGATGAAATAAACCTGTTTACCCTGAAATCAGCAAGAAGTGCTCAGGAAATTGAAAAATTAGAATATAATGAACTGAGTTGGGAAGCTAAAGAGAAGGAAATTAAAGTCTTTATAACTAGAAATGCAAAAATGAGGCAATTATTTATTTTACTACAGTAGAAATTATAAATGTCTAAGTAGTATAATATGGGAAGAAAATAGGGATATGTGACTTAGAGTATTCATCTGTGAAAAGAGGAAGTAAGTGGATATTTACTAAACATTGATTAAGATCTTAATATACCGATACTTAGAAACTTGGAAGTTTATTTTTTTCAGAAAAAAAATTGTTAAAGAGTTAAAAGTTTTGGTATCTGGGGAATGCAAAGATGGGATAGGAGGGTGGAAGTAAGAGTCTAATTTTTTTTTAATATAACCTTTTGGTGCTCAAGGTATTTCAACTTTTATTTAATATTACATTTGCATGAGATACTTTGATAAAATAAAAGTAAATTTAAAGTGATAAAATTAATGAAATAAGTCAAAATCATACCAAAATACAGAAAAAGATAAACAGTGGAATATAATTTCAGTTGAAGAGGGAACAAATAAGGAAAACATTATTTGAAGATATATTAGATAAATAGAAATTAACTTGTCAGGGAAGAGTAAGGACAGACCCAAGTTTCTGCAGATGACAGATTCTCCACACTTAATCCTTTCAGAATCTAATTAGCTACTCTATTGGAACTCCATTGAGAGTCATATTTCTCAAGGAATGGGGAGTAGGGTTAATCACGTATTTGTAACAGAATTTTGTTTAGAACACTCACGTTCTATAGCCCTCATGGAGCAATTCTGTAGTAACATTTACCAAGCCATCCTCTAACAAACAGTGAATATTGTGATTTTTCTTTTTTTTTTTTTTTTGGTCCTATGTCATTATTCACTTTACAGGAAGAGAAGAGCACTGTACTTCAAGACCAAATATATACTACTCTACCATGTTCAACTTTTAAATGTACAGCCAAAGGGAATATTTCCTCTTCTAGCTTGTGGGGTAGTTCAAGGGGAAAAAAATGTCTAAATATTTATTCAGGGGCAATAGGTGTAAACCTTCAATGGTTTCCCAATGGTCTCAAAATAGACTAAAAAAACAAAGAACAACCTCAAAGACCTATGTAATCTGGTCTCCCTCTATCTCTCTTGGTTCATCTCATGTCACTCTCTCTTTCCTTCTAAGCCAGCAATGCTCTTATTCACCTCAGGGGGCTTTGCTTGTACTGTTTCTTATTCTGAATTACTGTTTCCTTTCTTTTTTCTTTGCCTAATTAATTTTTACACATCCTTTTATATATCAATTTTAGCATCATTCTCAGGGAAGACTTCCCAAGCCAAATTCCCCATCCCACACCAGATCACATCAGGTCTCCTGATGTTATATTTCTAGAATACCCTGTCCTTTTTCTTCAAAGCACTTGACATCATTTATCAAAATGCACTTCTATCCTAATTTGATTAATATCTTCCAGGCCAACCCACTACAACCTACTGCTAAGGCTGTGTCTGTTTTGTTCTACCATTTTATTCTTAGAATCTAGCACCAGAAGTGGCATATGGTAGGTATTTAATAATATTTCATAAGTGAATGAATCAATGAAAATCTAGTTTGGGGACTTCCCTGGTGGTCTAGTGGTTAAGACTCCGCGCTTCCAATGCAGGGGGCACCGGTCCATTCCCTAGTCGGGGAACTAAGATCCTGAATGCCACAAGGCACGGCCAAAAAAAAAAAAATCAGTTCAAAAAAATCTAGTTTTAAGGTTGGAAATTACTGAATAAGATAGACCTGGGGAAATGTTTTATAATTATTTCATTATTTGAGAAAAATCATCCCTAAGACATGAATTTGATTCAAAAAGAAAAGGATCATAGAGTCATAAGATTCAAAAGAAATCAGTTCTTTTTTCTTTTCTTATAAGCGATAATATCTAATCTTCACATTCAAGGCACAAAAATAAGCATTTGAAATAGAGCTGCACCTTTAAGTAGTAAAAGCACTACTTATTAATGCAGTTAGCTGCCTTTATGGTCTAGTTTTGACCAAATTTCAAGAAGGTAATAACGGAATTCCAATTAAGGCACTCTAAAGAATATATTTTTTTTAAAAAAAGAAAATTATTTTACTAAAATCTCAGTGTTATGTCGCAATTGATGGTACACATATAAATGACATTTATTACCATAAACAACCGGTAAGCAAAGTGTCTTATTTGTTGATTCTGAAAATGCATGGCAATTTGTCAAACAAAGTGGTCTGAAAACTATTCTGAAATAAAATGGGTTTATGACTTCTGCTACCTAGGGTGCTTAACGACCATTACTATGAACTTTTACATTAGTTTTATTTTCTTACAATGATACATTATTAAATACTACAGAGCAAGAAAGGCAAACAGAGAAAAAGAATGGAAACACTTTAGGAAGAAACGTAGGGCTTCCCTGATTGGTGCAGTGGTTAAGAATCTGCCTACCAATGCAGGGGACATGGGTTTGATCCCTGGTCCGGGAAGATCCCACATGCTGAGGAGCAACTAAGCCCATGTGCCTACTGAGCCTGTGCTCTACAGCCCTCGAGGCACAACTCCTGAAGCCCGGGCACCTAGAGCCCATGTGCTGCAACAACAGAAGCCATGGCAATGAGAAGCCCGCGCACCACAACGAAGAGTAGCCCCTGCTCACCACAACTAGAGAAAAGCCCGTACGCAGCAACGAAGACCCAAGGCAGCCAAAAATAAATAAATAAGATAAATAAATTAAAAAGAAGAAGAAATGTATCTCTTCCTCTTGATGTTCAATTTATTCAACCATTATTTCATTTCATGCTGAATATGTGCTAGGGAATATCTGAATCCCTATTTTTACAACCTACCTAATTAAAGTTCTCATTTATAGTGTCACCCTCTACTACTTAACGGAGAGCATATTGTGTAATCAAAACAAAAACAAAAAAAGTTTGTTAGTAGAAAGTCCCAGTACAAATGTCAACTGTATACATTTGATCAATATACTGATTCTAATCAACTTTTAGTTTTCTCATTAGCAAAAGATTACCTACCTCATAAATTTTTGTTTGTTTTGTTGAAGATTAAATAATATAGTAAAGTACTAGACATATAGTGAATGGAAACATTTTGGAAAACTTTGAGATCACAGTTGTACTTTGAATGAGAAGGGTTAGGAATAGAATTACTGAACCTCTTCTAGTCCCGAGTGGTATAATTTTATAACATTTTTTTTCAGGGCTTAAATTTAAAGGTTTTTTTCAGAGGGTCAGATATAATAATTATGGTATTTCTTAATTAACTGCAATTTAAATTCAATAATAAAGCTAAGAATATCTGCATTTTTCTTCTATAAACAGTATCTTATTTTAAATGAAAGATACATATTGTACCCAATTTTTCTGATTTTCTAGGATGCTGTCTTGACAGCTGTTCTAAAGCTGTGGTCAATAACAGAAGAAATGGTTTGTCACCAGCTGTGTGCGATAGCTACAGGCCATTAAAATTCTCCTGATAAAATTCTCCTTTGGTGTATGAGGCAATACATTTGTCAGACTGATGGATATAGATATAATTTATAGATTTCTAAGGAAGCAAACAAGGAACATGCATAAATATAGCTTCCTGCAGAAAGACAACTATATAAGAACGAATGAGCAGATACATTTCCAATAGACGCTTGTAATATTCTGATGTCTTCTTTGCCACATTTAATTTGACAAAGTCTTTTAGCTTTTAGAGTTAATGCTTCACATTGACTTCTAAAATTAACATCAACTTGGAGAAGACAAAGATGTAATAAGCAGCATCTGTGTCACAAAGCTGCTTGGTAGATAAAAACTTGAAAGAAGTATAAGACTGGAGATTCTCTATTTAGATATATTAACACACACACACACTTATACCAAGTTTAGGGCTCATTAAATTCACAAGTCTGTTTCAGCTCAGCCATTATTCAAGTGGGAAAAGTTTTTTATTTGTAATTTGTCAAAGTTTATTTTAGTACCTGATAATTGTCTGGGTGTAAATATCTAAATTCAATTGTGAGATCACCAGTCAAATCAATTAGAAAACTTTAACCTGTCTGAAAGACCCCGGGAAACAATCAAGGTACATTTGTATGCAAAAAGCACAGTGCAAATAAGGCATAGCTCTAGATACTTGAAGCAAAAACAGTTTTGAACTATTTCTTTTTTATTAGCTTGAAATATCAGATGAAGTGAGAAGGCTAAGGCCTCAGTTATCTGAGTAATTGCTTTGAATTTTTTTCATTGTTGTATGTATTTGTGACACTTACATGTGCAGGAATCTAAAATTATTCCTTGTACTATCAACTGAAATAAAAAAGTGGAGAAAAGCATCTACAGTAAATTCTTTTCACTTTTATTTGTGTTAGAATTCAAATCTACTAGGTACCACTTTACCATTATTGCTTATCATTGTAACTCAGCACCACTATTCCAACATACCCCTAAGTAATAAGAATAAAGAAAGAAAAAAAGAAAGAAGAAAGGAAGGAAGGAAAAAAGGCAGGAAAGGAGGGAGGGATGGAGGGAGGGAGGGAGGCAGGGAGAGAGGGAGGGAGGGAGGAAGGGAGGGAGGAAGGAAGGAAGGAAGGAAGGAAGGAAGGAAGGAAGGAAGGAAAAGGAAAAATAATGAATTAGTGAAGCTGATTTGGTTGTAAGTGGAGCTGCCTGGCCATCAAAATACTCTTAATTAAGAGTCCATTAATATTCTGTATTAATTTAGCATCTATTAAATGAAAAGAGTGTTTTGGGTTGATTTTCATATTTTAATTATTGGGAGATAGTTTCAGACACTGACTTTACTGAACTCTCCTCTATCTTTACTGTATTTATAAGTCCAATAATAATGTAATATTGACAATGAAGTTTAACAATTTAAGGTAAAAATTTGGAATTACTGGTTTCATGCAGACCTTGACAAAACTTTAAAATGTATGAGAGTTGCTAAGGAAAAGAAAAATTATATGTGAGATTATGAAAATTAGCAATGAAAGCAAGTTCTAGTATTACACAGTGTGAAAGATCTTGGAAAGGACCTTAAAAATCATTCATTTATCTTGAGAAAGGATCTCATTAAGAATTTCCCATCCAAAGAAAGAGCAACTAACATATCTTTCAGTAAAACCTACAGCAGTTCACAACCTTATGGGAAATTATTTTTTCAAACGGTTACATATAAAAAGAGAAAGAAAAAAAAAAAACAGTGTTTGAATCTGGCTTTAAATAATTTTTTTAATGCACATATAAGTGCTCATTTGAAAAAGACTAGGTGACTGGATTGTGGCTATTACAATCCCAAAGTAAAGTATGTCTATATGTTGCATTTTTAGAATTTCAGTATTTTTCTGGTTACATCAATATTCAAATTCAATAAAACTCTAAATAAGATAATTAGCATGGGTCAGAAACACAAGTTGAACAGCTTTAAAATAACAGAGAAAAATTTATGTTTCCAACCCAGATGAAGTTCTCCCCAGAGTCAACTAAGAAAAACCCCCAGTAAAATATAAGAAAAATGATTTAAAAGAAATTGGACATCAGGCAACAGAGGACAATGATTTATAAGAGACAAGAAACAAATGAGATGAGCTCTTGCATCATCTTGTCACTCAGTTTATCATCAAGTGACAGTTTCCAGAGCACAGCATAAGATGGGGAACCAGAGCAGTGCCCAGAAGTCTCTTTGTGATGAAATAAAGCTTGAATTCTGTTAGGAAAGATGTCTAAAATTTACAGTACAGAGAGAGAGCTGTACACAGAAAGAGATCACTAAAGATCTGCAGACGACGCCCCCTCCCCAACCCCACCTTAAGTCTTCAGCTGAGTACTGATCAGTGAATGCATGAGAGAACGTGAACTGAAGCTGGGAAAAGTACCATTAAAAGGATTAGAAGGAAAAACTCCTAGGGTTCAAACCTGGCTGAGAATAATTCCTTTTCCTACAAAGCCAGAGTAATTCAGAGGGTAACACATAGAGCATGCAGAAAAGCTATGCTTCAGTAGTGGGACAAAGTTAACCTTAGATAAATACTGCTCTGTTCCACACTTGAAAAAGCAAGACCTAAAAAGATCAATTTCCTAACAGCTTTGCCAAATCTCCCTAAAAATTCTCAAGAATATTTATACGAATGTGAAAATATAAGGACATAATGAGTTAAAACCAGTACAAAACTACTAGAGATGCAAAGGAGCAGAAATATTTTTCATACTTAACAGAAATGACAGTCTGTAAAAACCAAATCAGAAATAGTACCAATGATAGATTAAGTAGACAAATACATCAAAATAGTTATAACTGTATTTAATACAGTCAAAAAACTAGGAGAATGATTGAGGACGTTAAATAGAGGCATGAAGGATAAGGGGGAGAAAAGACTGAAATTGGACTTCTAAAGATGAAAACCACAATGTCTGAGATGAAAAATACAAAGGAGGGGGTAACATATTAACAGTATATTATACAGTGCAGTAGATAGTGTTAGTAAACTTGACGATACAGCAATAAAAACCATACAAAATGAAATACAGAGCAGGGAAAATGGCTAAAAAGTAAACAGAACATCATGATTTGTGAGACAACTTCAAGCAGCTTAACTGGAGTCTGTAAAGGAAAAATATTTTAAGAAATAATGCCCCAAATTTCCAAATTTAACAAAAACAATCATCACACAGATGTTCCAAAAAATAAATATCAGAATAGCAGCAGACTTCTCATCAGAAGCAATGCATGCCAATTGACAGTGGAGAAAAAAATTCAAAGTGCTGAAATGATTAAAACAAACAAAAATACTGTCAACTTAGACTTCTATACCCAATCGATATATTTTTCAGAATTAAAGGCAAGATAAGTACTTTCTATACATAGGAATATTGAATGAGTTCAGTGCTAGCAGAGGTACACTGAAAGGTCAAAGATGGAAGGAAAATGATACAAGGTGAAAATATAGACCTAAACACAGGAACAAAGAGCATCAGAATTGGCAATTACATAAGTAAATATTAAAGACCACACTTATAATTATTTAATCTCTGTAAAGGGGAATGAATCAAGAGAAGGAGAAGACAAGCCACAGACTGAAAAAAAAAAAATTGGGGCAAAAGATCTGAACAGATATCTCACCAAGAAGATATACAGATGACAAATATCCATGTGAAAAGATGTTCCACATCATATGTCATCAGGGAAATGCAACAATGAGATACTACTACACACCTATGAGAATGGTAAATTCTAAAACACTAACAGCACCAAATTCTGGCAAGGGACTCTCATTCATTGCTGGTGGAAATACAAAATGGTACCGCCACCTTGGAAGACAATTTGACAGGTTTTTACAAAATTAAACATATTCTTATCATGTGATCCAGCAATCACTCTCCTTGGTATATACCCAAATGAGTTGAAAATTTATGTCCACACAAAGACTGGATATTTATAGATGGATATTTATAGAAGCTTCCTTTATTATTGCCAAAATTTGGAAACAATCAAGATGTTCCTCAGTAAGTGAATGGATATATAAACTGTGGTATATCTAGACAATGAAATATTATTCAGTGCTAAAAATAAATGAGTTATCAAACCATGAAAAAACATGGAGGAAGCTTAAATGCATATTACTAAGTGGAAGAAGCCAATCTGAAAAGGCTATGTGCTGCATGATTCCAATTTTATGACATTTTAGAAAAGGCAAAACTATGGAGACAATAAAAAGGATCAGTGATTTTTTTTTTTTAGGGGAAATGAGGAAGGATGAATAGGCAGAACAAAGATTTTTAGGACAGTAGAACTGTTCTGTATGATACTACAATGGTGGATACATGTCATCATACATTTGTCAAAACCCGCAGAATGTAAAATATCACAGAATGTAGAAAATCCATAGGACAACCCCAAGGTACACTATGTACTATGGGTAATAATGATGTATCAATATAGGTTCATTGATTGTAACAACCCTACCACTCTGGTGCAGGATGTTGATTGTGTGGTGAGCTGTACATGTGCAGAGGTAAAGGATATATGGGAACTCTGATCAATATTTCTATGCACTTAAAACTGCTCTAAAAAGCAAAGTCTATTTTAAAAAAAAAACAGAGAATGGACTGTTTAAGGTAAAAATAATAACTGTCTGATGTATAAGTAAAAGTATGACAACACCAGTTCAAGAAATGGGAAGACAAAAATAGACGTATATTGCCTGGGGATTCTTACATGTGAAGTGATTATAATGTCACTTGAATGTAGAATGTGATAAGTAAATGACATATAATACAAATCCAAAAGTAACTGCTAAACCAACACAACAAATAGTTATACCTAAGGTGGCAACAAATGAAATAAAATGCAATTATGAGAAATACTTGATTAAAAGAAAGCCAGAAAAAAGAGAGGAAATTGGGGGAAATTTTTAAACAGACAGATTTAAATCTAACTTTGTCAATAATCATAATGTATGATATTGTCTGGATATCCCAATTAAAAGGCATAGATGATCATTTTGCCTAAAAGAGCAAGATGTCTTTATATAAAGACAAAAATAGGTTAAACATAAAAGAGTAAGAAAAATATATACCAGGAAATCACTAACAAAAGAAAAGCAGGAATGGCTCTACTAATATCAGAGAAAGTAGATTTCAGAGTAAATAATATTACTAAGGATAAACTTGGGCATTTCAAAATGAGAAAGGAGTTAATTCATCCAAAGGACACAACAATCCTGAATGACCATGAACCTGATCACAGAGCTTCACAACTCATGAAGGGAAAACTGATAGAACTGCAAGAAGAAATGGCCAAATCCACAATTATACTGAGGAATTTCAATAACCTATTCTCAACTATCACTAAAATAAGTATGCAGGCCATAAGTAAGAATATGGAAGGCTTGAACAATACACAACTAAGTTGACCTAGTCGATGTTTTCAGCATATTCCACCTGAAAATAACAGACTCCATGAATACAAGTCAATGTACTTTTTCAAATGCATGTGGAACACTTACTAAAACCAAAATAGTCTGGCCCATAAGACAAGTCTCTGTAAACATAAAAGTAAACAAATCATATAAAATATGTCATCTGACCACAATGAAATTAAATTAGAAATAACAGAAAGAAAACTTGAAAATTGGAAATGTTTGGAACCTAAATAACTTCCTTCTAAATAATTAAGTTAAAAAAATCAAAATAGAAATTAGAAAATATTTTGAAGGTAACAAAAATTGAAACAAAACATATTTCATAAAAAAAAACAAAGTTTCAAAGCAATAGCCTCAGCATCTACCTGAAGGCAAATTAGAACCAAAAGTAAAGGTAAATTACATCTCAAGTAAGGAGAAGAAGCAAATAGTAAATACCAGGGCAGAAATCAATTAAATAGGGCTTCCCTTGTGGCACAGTGGTTAAGAATCCACCTGAGAATGCAGGAGACATGGGTTCGAGCCCTGGTCTGGGAAGATCCCACATGCCCCGGAGCAACTAAGCCCGTGTACCACAACTAACTGAGCCTGCGCTCTAGAGCCCGTGAGCCACAACTACTGAAGACCACGTGCCGCAACTACTGAAGCCTGCGTGCCTAGAGCCCATTCTCCACAACAAGAGAAGCCTGCACACTGCAAGGAAGAGTAGCCCCAGCTCACCGCAACTAGAGAAAGCCTGCGCACAGCAATGAAGACCCAACACAGCCAAAAATAAATAAATAAATAAATTTTTAAAAAGTCAATTAAATAGAAAAAAGAAAAATAATAGAGAAAATGAATGAAACCAAAAGCTGGTTCTCTGATCAATTCAATAAAAATAATCAACTTCTATGTGGGAAATGCAGAGAGAATAGACAAATTATCAGTATTAGGAGCGAGAGTGGTGACATCACAGCAAAATCTATAATACAAAAAAGATAATGATGAAATATTATAAAAATTTCATGTAATAAGTTTGATAATATAGATGAAATTAAAAAAATGTTCATTGCAGCTCTATTTACAATAGCCAGGAGATGGAAACAACCTAAGTGCCCATCATCGGATGAATGGATAAAGAAGATGTGGCACATATATACAATGGAATATTACTCAGCCATAAAAAGAAACGAAATTGAGCTATTTGTAATGAGGTGGATAGACCTGGAGTCTGTCATACAGAGTAAAGTAAGTCAGAAAGAAAAAGACAAATACTGTATGCTAACACATATATATGGAATTTAAGAAGAAAAGAAAATGTCATGAAGAACCTAGGGGTAAGACAGGAATAAAGACACAGACCTACTGGAGAACGGACTTGAGGATTTGGGGAGGGGGAAGGGTGAGCTGTGACAGGGCGAGAGAGAGGCATGGACATATATACACTAACAAACTTAAGGTAGATAGCTAGTGGGAAGCAGCCGCATGGCACAGGGATATTGGCTCCGTGCTTTGTGACCGCCTGGAGGGGTGGGAGGGAGGGAGACGAAAAAGGGAGGAGATATGGGAACATGTGTATACGTATAGCTGATTCACTTTGTTATAAACGCACCATTGTAAAGTAATTATACCCCAATAAAGATGTTAAAAAAAAAAAATCCTTGAAAGCCTTAAACTATAAAAGCTCAATCAAGAAGAAACAAACATCCACAGTAGCCCCATGTGTATTATAGGAGTTAATTTGTAGTTTAAAACCATTCCAAAAAAAAAAAATTGCAGACTCAGATAATTTCACTTTTGAGTTCTACTGAATTTTTAGGAAAAAATAATACCAGTTCTACATGACTACTTATTTAATGAAGCAAGCATTACTCTGATACCAAAACCATATAAATACATGACAAGAAAACAAATTACAGGCCAATATTTTTCATAAACCTAGATGCAAAAATTGTAAACAAAATCATAACATATCTAATCCAACAATATATAAAAATGATAATATAAAATACAAATTTGATATAACACTCAAAAATCTATCAATGTATTCACCATATTAGCAGATTATGAAACAAAATCCATTTTCTCAAGAAGTCAGAAAAAAAATTTGATAAAATCCAATGTCTATTGTTGATAAAAACTCTCAGCAAACTAGGAATAGTGGCAAATATCCTCAAACTAATATAGAGTGTCTAAAAATATATATACACTTAACAATATACTTTATGGTAAAAGACTGAATGTATTTACACTAACATTAAGAACAAGTCACTCTCACCACTTCTAGTTCTATTCAGTGCAAACTAGAAAATAAATTTAAAATATCCAGTTTAAAAAAGAAAAATTGAAGCTCTCTTTGTAGATGATATGCTCATCTATGTAGAAAAGTTCTGCAGAATCACACAAAGTCATAAAAACAAATAAATGTGTTTATCACGATTGCAAGATACAAGGTAAATATGTAAAATTTATTGTATTTCTACATACTAGCAACAAACATTTGGGAATCAAAATAAAAAATACTACTTAAAAGAGTGTTAAAAAATATGACACTCTTTGGAATAAATTTCATGAGGACACATAAGCCCTGTGCACTAAAATCTAAAAACCATGCTGAAAAATAATAAACATGACTTCAGTAAATAGAGAAAGAACGACTGTATTCACAGATCAGAAATTTTAATATGTTAATATATCGATTTTCTCTAAATTGATCTAAAGTTTCAATACAATGATACTCATAATCTCAGTAAATTTTTGTAGAATATTCAACAAATAATAAAATCCACATGGTAATGAAAATACCCTAGAAGAGCCAATACAAATGTGAAAAACAGTAACAATGTTGGAAGAAATATATTACCTGACTTCAGGCCTTATTATGAAGCTACAGTAATCAAGAGTGTGGGATTGGTAAACAGTAATAAACAGATCAGTGGAAAAGAGTAGAGCCTCTAGAAACACACCCACACATATACAGTCATTTTGAAAAAGGTGCAAATACAGTTCAGTGGTGAAAGGATAACATTTTCAACAACAACTAAAAAGGATAAATTGGAGTTTACCAAAATTAGAATATCTGTGTTTTGAATGTCATTCTTAAAGATAAATTATAGACTGGGAGAAAATACTTGCAAATCATAAGTGATAAAGATCCCGTAACAAGAATATATAGAAAGCTCTCAAACCTCAATAATAAGACCACCAACAATTCAATTAAGAAATGTAAAAAAGTCTTGTATAGACACTGCACCGCATAAGATGTTCAACTTGTAGGTCTTTGAGGAAATGCAAATTAAAACCACAATGAGATAACACTGCACACCTATCAGAAAGGCTAAAATTAAAACTGTGATTATACTAAATGTTAGTGAGGATTTGGAGGAACTAGGACTCTTATACATTACTGGTAGGAAGCAAAATGATACAATACTTTGGAAAATAGTCTGGCACTGACTTAAAATGTTAAACATACACCTACCATATGATTAGATCATTCTTCTCCTAGCTATTTACCCAAGAGAAATGAAAGCATATTCCATAAAAATGACTTTCACAAGAATGTGCGTAGCAGCTTTATTTAAAATAGGCTAACACTGATAATAATACAAGTGTCCATCAACAAGTCAACGGTGAAACAAACCGGTATAGCGATAAATGTCTTAAATGTCTACTCAGCTGTAGATATTAATTATTAGTATGCACATGAAACAACATGGATAACACTCAAAATAATGCTGAGTGAAAGAACCCCTTCTCCCCAGAAGTACATGCTTTTTTATTTCATTATATACAATTTTAGAAAATGCAAACCTATCTCTAGTTACAAAAAGCAGATCAATGGTTGGATGAGGACTGGGAGAAGTGGAGGAAAAGGATTACAAACAGGCATGAAGAAACTTCGAGAGTGACGGATATGTTAATTAACATCATTATATTGATGGTTTCAAAGATGTTTTCATATGTGTGATGTTATAATTTAAAATAAGACATATATACTTGGTCTCTGTCCCTGTTTCTGGCACAGAGTTCCTAAAACCCTTGGAATTTCCTGAGTGTTGAGAGTGATAAAGTTGTCTATTGTTATGTTAACAAGGTGACTTTTGGAAAGCACCTAAGGATGGAGGATGTGATTAGAGCCTAATTAATGCCTACAAGGAGCCAATCAATCTAGGCAGATAGAACTCAAATGTACAAGACACTTAGAGAAAATTAAGGGCCAACTGTGTGACAAGAATGATTTGTAGAGACTTTCCAAAAGGGTAGGGAATCCAGACCATAAAAAAGGCAAACAGAGAAAATAAGACATGAGTTATTAGCTGAAATATAAATTGAATTAGGTTTGAAATTTGAGTAGTATCTATACAAATAGGGGTTGAGAGAAAATAGTGCAGAAAAGTTAGAAATGAGGAGGAGGAGGAGAAGGAGGAGGACAGAGACAGAGAAAACTGAATAGACCCTTCTGGTTAAAATTAAGTTTTGACTATTGGGGAATGACAGACAATATTCTGGATAGGGAGCTTGAGACATGTTTTAAGTCAAATAGTAGCAGTTGGATTTTATCTGGTAGGTGAAGTCCTTCCAAATCCTTACAGAAGATGTCTAGCTGTAGCGAACAGAATATCCTAGAGAGATGAAAGGGTGGAGATCAGATTAGCTCAGTGGCTACAACAGGAATCTAGGAAGGAAAGCATTAATACAGGCCTGGTCTTTAGTGGAAGAACTGCAGATTCCCCCAAAAGACCATGGAAACTCTGGTGATAAAGCAAAGCTAAGTTTATTGCTGACTCTGATATGAGACCACTCCCTTGACAGGATTCTTAGTCACTTCTTAGAGGAGGGAAGGAAAAGGGAGGCTGTTAATGAAGTTTTGGTTGAGGAGGTCATCTGAAAAAGGGGTATTTATCAGTAGTTGGGGAGTTGCTGATAGGGCCTGAATACAGTTTATGATATAATTAGTGTGGGATTGACAGACAAAGCCCAGTGAGGGCTAAAGTAGCCTTTGATGATCTTAGTTGAAAAAATGTATTGGCCTGAGGGCTCCTCAAAGTCCTCTATTATTTGGATAAATGGATTTGCGGGAGATTTCTGAAACAAAGTTATTTGCGCCTCTTCATCTACCTGGGTAAGAGTTTCCTGAAATAAGAAAGGCATATTAATACATGTTGTTGGATAGTGTATTATGTTAATGTTCACAGTAAAATACATAATTACAAATGGTTTTGACTCTCAGTGGTGGCAATGGTTAAATAAAGGAAAGGATTAAGAAATGATAAGATTTGGCAGCCAATTATATATAGGGTACAAAAAATAAAAGAACAATTCAGGATGATCTGAGGGTTGATATTTTGAAAACACTGATTGAACTGTGACGTTAAAATCATAATTTAGAGGTAAAAGCGTTCACAATAAACACTGCAGACAGATGCTGTCGACAAATATTTAGTTTAGGTAATTATTAAACATTCATAATTCAATGTATATTCACTAACATAATTATAATACATTATAGTCACTTCAAATTATTTTGGAAATGAAGCAGGTATCTACGATGAAATAAAAATAAATGATTGTGATGCATTAAAATTCAAGTTAATTATATTGGTTATATGTTCATTGTAAGTGCTTGTATCCGTAATTACAAAGCAAAATCTCTTTTTTGAAGGCCTGGGTGACACTTTTTCTATACTAATTCATAAGACTCCTGTTTTGTATTAAATTAACTATATGCATGACTTACTCCTGTAGATTTTGTACTCCTTGGGGGTGCCAAAGAGAAACTGCAGTGGACAGAATTAAACAGGAAGAGCTTATTCAAGACTATGGCAATAAGGGATGGAGTTTGAATGCAAGTCCGCAGAAACAAAAGGCAGGAGGATTTTTAAGCACTGGTGAAAGCGTAAAGCGTGTACTAGAGACTGGTGCGGGGAAGTTGCTCTATGTGATTAGGCCATTTGTGTTTGCTAGTTGTCACTTACCAATGTTAGGCTCCTACCCTCCCAAAGAGACTGGGAAATAGGGGTGTGGTCTCTTTTGATGATGACATTTCCAAAAGATGGTTCCCATGTCCTTGAGAAGGGCATTTCTGGGTTATAAAAGTGAAAGAGGCTGGGAGAATATTTACATCTCAAAAGGACAGAGAAGGAATTTACAATTATAAGTTTTCTAAAGGAAATGCTCTAAGAAAAAGGAGGGCCTATAGACAAGAAGAAATCTGTCTCAAGTTTAGTCAAGCTGGGGGAACATTTAAGGACCTCTTGATCAAGGGCTGAAACATTTGTATCCACTTATTCCTCTTTACAAAGATAAATGCCTTGCACATACTTAGTGCACAGTAAGCATTTAATAGAACCACGAAATGTTAAAGATGGAAAAGAGCTTATGACACATCCAATCCAATCTCTTCATTATATATATTTTATATTATATATATAGCATAATATATATATAATATATAAATATACTTATATGAATTATAAATTACTACAAATAAATTATACATATCCTACAAAAAAAATGATGCAATCATTTCTAAGCAATGCCGCTGTGCTAAGAAAAGTCTGTTTCAGATATTTAAGAGTATTTTAAAAAATCAGAACATAGGCTTTGATCCTACTGGTTTTTCCTTAGATCTTGAAAGACTCAGTAGTTGCTAAAAGTATAAATCAGCTTGAAAGATAAACATCTTGAAGAGTCTGGCTCATCCCAGTGCTATCCCCAAGCTTACTGCACTTTATAACACAAAAATTCTTCCTTCTTTCTTAAATTCTGTCTTCTTTCAGAAAAGATATTTTCAGTCGGTTACATCTAAGATTAATCAATCTTTCCCTTTTAAGAATGGGGACATTGCAACAAGTTCTTTGAAAAAAGGAATATATAATATCCCTGGTTCCTTTTTCCAAATGGTACTTCCCCCAATCCGTGAATTCTAACCATTAAAATGTCTTGTCCTATGAACCTAACAATTGTGTGTTAAAAATTATTTCCAAATCTATACAAACCCTTCCGACCTATTCCGTTTATCAAGTATTTTTTAATGTGAAAAGATGTCAATATTATTTAAAAGACCAAATTTATGGCAGCCTTAAAAAAATTTTCCACCCTTATGATTTACATAAAAAATGACTCATGCAAACTACTCAAGTTTGCAATATTTGTAACACAAAGATTCTGTCA
This sequence comes from Tursiops truncatus, assembly GCF_011762595.2. Taxonomy (NCBI): domain Eukaryota; kingdom Metazoa; phylum Chordata; class Mammalia; order Artiodactyla; family Delphinidae; genus Tursiops; species Tursiops truncatus. The sequence continues at coordinate 154,756,453 of NC_047035.1, read as the reverse complement.
AAAAAACAGTTGGAAATAACATGCTTTTGCAATGTAATTGTTACTATTCACTAAAGCAGAAAAGGGAAATGTAGAGAGCTAAAAAGCTGACACCCTAGTCATTTAAAACTACAGGTTGTCTCAGGAATGACAATGGTTTTGAAATTCAGCTCAACCCATGCCGAGAAGTTGCTAGCTCTAGGTATTGGAGAATATTTAACACGTTAGTTGAATAAGTTTTTACTCTTTCTTTTTCTCCTCAGAACATTTCAACTAACCAAGGAAATCTTAGCCTTTTTATTTTAAACTGTATGAAATATTCAAATGGGCACTGGTCTTCTCTGCAGACAGCTTCTGGAATATGAATTTTTAATGAGGACATTTGTTTAAATGTGTATGATCAACAGAGCTGGAAAGACCACCAACGGTTTGGGGTTTTTTGCTAGGAAAAAAGGAAAAACAGAAAAACACATGCTAGATTTGCTGTGTGTAACTCTTAATAGACCCACATATTTGCTTATTTTTATTTTTTTAATTTTTAAAACAATTTCAGTCCAAAATTGGAAGTACCCTCATTGGTGTGTCTGACCTGAGTGATTCTTGTGCTCTGAGTGTTCTCTGTATGCACTGCTTGTCCCTGAAAAGTACTCTCTCCTGGACCAAGCTTTAAATAGGCTCCACTGAGCCGTTTCTTCAGGAGGTCTCGACGTTGGCCTGCAACCTGCTAGGCCAGAATAGCTCAGTTACAGCAAGAATTACATTAAGGCACTTTAGGGAGAATCCCCCACCCTTGATATCTGATCACCTTTGTTATGTCACCTACACATGGGCACTTGCCATCTACCTCTACAAGGATTAAATTATGAGCCATTGCAGCTGCTGACAAACACCCACTGAAAACAGTTCAGGGGGTAGATCAGGAATAAGGCTTTCTGTGCTCTGGGAAAAACTGGCAGAACAAGTCTTCAGATACTTAGATATTTTCAGGAGAAGATTTTATTAGCCCAATTCTTGCATCTGCTCATATCTAGAAAAGCACTAAAATCCTTCATGGTGACGTCTGCTCCTCATGACTAGCAGTAACCTTCATGAGACTAGCAGAAACCTCTGCAAAAAATATGTGCTTGATTGTATGTACTCCCCCTTCACCAAAATCACATATATACTGACCTTCCCGACCTGCCTCTTTGGAGCAGTTTTTCCGAGCTGTCTGTAATGCTGTCTCCCAGGTTATAGTCCTCATTTTGCCCCAAATAAAACTTAACTCACAACTCTCACGCTGAGCTTTTTTTTTTTTCAGTTGATAGTTATGTGATCAAATGTACCCCAGGTGATGTCTGATCACCCTGATGAGCCTTCAGCAAGAAACCTACTAGGTCAGTTCAGCAAGAATTCCCCTACCCTTGATTTCTCCTCTTAGTAATTTCCCATCCACTGATCCCCTCGCTCTGCTTCTTTGCTGTAAATCCCCACTTGTTCTTGTATTTGAAGTTGAGCCCAGTTCTATAGTGAAGTCTCTTTTCCCCTACTACAGTACTTCCTGAATGAAACCTGGTTTTGCCACTCTAACCACAGTCTGTCTGGTTTTCTCTAGCACCCCCACTGGCCCCATTACCTTGAGTGAAGCTGGCTCCTTTGATGCCCTGATTTATGTTGCAGCTGCCACACGGATCTTCACAAGCCAGAAGGTCTTAGTGGTTGGCCGCCAGCCCTCAGCACATCAGTTTCTGACTTTGTGGTCTTCTGATTGCACACAAGGGAAAGATCAATGTAGAATAGTGCCCTCTTTGTTTAACCTCCTCTTTCTGTGGCTCTTTTTCTTTTCTAAATTTGAGCTCACAGCTACTCAATGACCAGAGAGATAATACCTACCAACCACCACCCTCCCCAATAATTTACATTAGCCTGCATAATTTATCTTAGCCTGAACTGTATTTTAGACATCATCCAATTCACCTATCCAATCTACCACCAATGAGGAAACTGAGGCTCAAGACTCTGTATTTCTACTTAATGGCAAACTTAGTACTAGAGACCAACTCCCTCTAACTTCAATTCATGGTACTTTCTAGTAGAACACACTGTCTCATAAAATTGACATTTTCTAATGAGTTATACTCTTTTTTTGTTGTTGATATTTTATCTATTACCAGTGTACTGAACTGCCTTCAACAACATCACATTTCTCATGCCTGGTATTCCTTTTTCAGAGATGCTGAAATAGGAGGCATGTTATCAGACACTTGTGAGCTTAAGACCCGCTCTCCCACTTACATGTGACCTCTTACCCACTCCATTTGAAATATGTAAGAGAGAGATGGAAGATATTAATGGAATAGTATTTAATTATCATCACAAGTTATAAATGTGATATTGTAATATCCCTGCATGAGTTATAGAAATCTTTGAATTAATTGCTTTGTATGTTTGACTTCAGATCTCATCAAAACTACTTATAACACAAAATTTTTTAAAAACCCACCAATCTATATATTTTGGAGATGAGAGAGACCCTGAACAGCACAATTGGCTCCTTTGCTGATTGCTCCTAGGAAAATCAACCTCAAGTGATTGGATTTTTGAGTGTTGGAATTTGAAGCTAACAGAACAGGACACTGACAATTTCTGTAACACAAAAAAATGGCTCAGCATACTACTTATCAGATCAAAGACAATGCAAGTGGACTTTATCCTTGTTTTTTATACATACAATAGTTTTATACAGAACTGAATTTTGATCCATGACTAAGATGGGGTATTTTTGCATTTTGTAGTGACAGATTGTGTTATATGATGAAACTTTTGTTACCACTTTTTTTTTTCAGGAAAACCTGTCTTCAAATAACATTCAAAATGATTTGCATTGTTTTACAGATAACAAATGAGTAACTACTACCCTATGGAATTTATTTGAAAAGGAGAGTTTTTCTCTTATTGCAAGGGCTCTTACTTATTCCTTTTTATTCCCTTTTTATTTTTTTATTTTTTTGTATACATCTTCTTGCCTTCAGCTAGGAATCCTCCTTTGAAATACCATGGAAACAAGCAAATATGCCTCATTAAACTTTCCTTGCAGGAGAAAAATTGAAAGAATGTTTAAATTGTAGAGTAGATAAAAATAAAACACATTTTCTTTAGGAGTGATTAGACTGTGCTTTCAAATTCTTTAAGGAAAGGTATCAGAGTTGGCAGAAAAAAAAACAAAAGGACCAGGTGCTTTTATATTTGTGACAATTTAAAGAAAAGCTTATTGTATTTCTTGAATGAATACTGAAAATAAATATTCTCGATTATATTTCATATTTAGTACTAAATAACAGTTCAGATATATTGTGAAAGTACTATTTCTGATAATGCATACACATAATTATGAGTGACATTAGAGAACTTCTCAATTAACAAGCCATATTTGCATAATGCCTTTGGTTAAGGAGCAGGAATTAAGAGAAATAAAGCCTTATTTAATTTTGTTCTACAGTAACCCATGAGTTAGACAATGGACATGTTTTTTCGACAGATGAGACCAGAACCTGGTAGGGTCTTAAGCTGTTTCATACTGTAAATGAAGCTTCTAGTGAGTCAGGGGCTATTGAATTCTCTGGTCTTTTAATGGCCAAGTAATAAAGAAAATCGTTTTTTGTCTTACAGACATTTTTAGCTTCCCCCTCAAAACTGAAGCTAAAATTAACAAATTTATTTCATATGAAGGGTTGATACTATCATCACATAGCTTGGACCTTGGGAGTTGATGAAAAAGTTAGCTTTCAGTAGTGTTCACTTTATCTTTCCCTATCAGAATAAGTCTAATGAATGGATCTCAGAATGCACAAACATCACAGTTAGTTAGAATCTCCTCCTCTTTATTCTGCCAACTTTTATTGTGTATTCTTAACTAAGGCAGCAACTATTAGGAACATGTCCTGAATTAAACATCCCCTTTGTGAAAAAACTGAATGATGTTTTTTAAAGCACAATGGGAAGTGAAAGGAGTTATTGATTTTTGTTGAGTTAGTATTTTGTACATTGAAATCCACTTTAACAGCAGAAATCAATATATAACTCTTTCAAATCACTGTTTTGGAATTGTTACTGGTTTTTTGCTTTTTTTTTTCTTTTCTAAACCATGGATGTAATTCATTCAGTAACATGTTAATTTCCTATCCATCTGGATTGAAAGGTTTCTAGGTTAGTGATGTATTAATTGAGGTATCTAAAGGGTATCCTGAAACCTCCAACATATTAAGCAAACACAGTGCTTTGAGGTATAACATGACAGGCCCAAAATATGATTTGTGCACAGCAATTAATCTTCTAAATCTAGACAACACTGTTATGCTTCAGCAGTTGACGGCTATTTCCTGGCAACTGGGAATCTGAGTTTTATTCTATTTCTTCTAAAAAGAGCGTGAGGGAGGAGGGAGTCATTATTCGACTTCACCGAATTTAGGTATCAGATGACAACGGTCCCAGGCCACAAAGATTGCATCTGAGTCTCAATAACCTAAACTTCAACCTAGATTAAATCAAATAAGGTAATTGAAGGTGACTGATAATGCCTGGAATAAATAAGTCATTCCAATAATATTCAGATTTTTTCTTTCTCTTATCTAGTTTTCTTGTTTGCCTTGTCTAGTCATAGACTATATTCACTTGGGCTCTGAAATCCCTTTGCTTGGTTAGAGTGTTATAATGTTATAATAATGATATTAGATAGATTACATATATCATTATATATGATGAATATTTTTTCTTCCCTGATGATCAAATCCATATTGTTTTTTTTTCTTTTTTGTTTAAAATTCAGCAACAGAGTTCACTTCTTTTCAAGTCTTGATAACGGAAGAAAAAAATTTACTGACTCTGCTTGTTACTTATTTTAAACTTGTTGCACATTTTCGTCCTCAATTTTGCAGTCTAATGTCCATGAGAGAACAACAGTATTTTTTAAATTATTGTGTTGACATTGTAGATCTATGCTTTACCTTATGCATTTACTTACTTTCTTTCTTTTTTTCTTTCTGAAATCTGTAAATTTCACAAGAGGAAGAGACATTAGCAGTCTGCCAGGATTCCAAAAGAGGAAAAAAAAAATCTTCACACCTATGTGTGTATATCAAGGAAGTGTGACTTTATGTGGGGTTACTTGATCTACAAGTAGGAAGGTGGGCAGTTAGGTGATGAATAACATTGCTTCTATACTAATTTTGACATAACATTATTTACATAATTATCATCAGTTTTACAGAATTGTTCAGTTTCTTTCATTGGTCTTTCACTTTCCATATTTGTTCACTGAAACACATGCACATGCTGCTTGGGGAGTTTAGTCAATATCAATATTGACTAAAATATTATTATTGACTAAAGTATTATCAATATTTTACTGAGTTTATAAAAGAATCAATCTCTTTAATCCATTTTGATTCTGGATCTGAAGTAGTAGAATGACTTCCATAGGAAAAGAAGCATGAGGAACTAAGAAAGCTCAGAGAGAGCAAATAGAGGTCAGGAAAGGATTTATGAAGAAGGTGGTGCCCTAGCTAAGGGTAGAAGGAATTAGCCAAGCAAATAGGAAGAGAGAGACTGTGGGGTGAATGAAGGAATATATTAAGTAGAGGGAAACCGACTGGTACAAGGCAAAAAGGCATGAAAGATTACAACCTGGGAGAGGGTAGATGTTGGGGATTGATTATAGATGCAGTAGCAGGATTGACAGGGAAGACTGGAAAAGCAATTATAAGGAGTTTAGATTCACGGTACAACCTCTTCCTAGAAGTCCTATTCACTGCTTATCTGTCTGTCATATATTCACTCATATTTTAGCAATGGACTACACGGTCACGTCTTCTGCAGTTGTCTGGAGTTAAAATCCATCCTCTGAGTTCTGGTATTTTGGGGTTCATACTTCCAGTTTAATGTAATGGAAAAAAAATTTCACCCACAATATATTGAGTCTAACCTGTTATTGATTAAATGACTTGCCCTTGAGATCTTTTCATGTCTGTATATCTAGAACTACTTCACTCTTTAAAGCTCCTGCATAGCTTTCCATAATGTGGGTGCATTTACACAAAACTTCATTTACTTTGCATTTTTGCAAATGTTTATTTGAGACTTAATACTTTTTCTTTTCCTTGCATTTCCTTAGTAATTTGTTAGGTTTAAAATTATTTGGGGCATATTTATTACCTCGTCTGGTTTTTTGCTTTTATATATATTTACCCTATTTTGTATTGTCAACATTTTTATTAATGTATATATCTTTTACATATAATTAACCAATATAAACTTATTAATTTATATATTTACAATATTCTACCTCTGTTTTATATGTTGTAAATATTTTCTCCCATCTTGTTCCTTGTATTTTAATTCTTTTATGGCACATTTTATTTCAAAGCTGTTTATATTTTGATACTATCAAAAGCATCAGATTGATTAGGGATGACTAGGAATGAAAAAACTGTAGTTTTCCTTATGGATTTCAAGTTGTGGATATCCTATATTTTATTCATGATGATTTCATAGTTCTATTTTTTTCTTTAGTTTTACATTTACGTCTAACTGAAATTTCCCTAAAATAAACCATGAAATTAGATCTTTATCTCCCATCCATGATCAACTGTCTTAATACCCTTCATTGACTAGGCATTCTTCCTTAGTAATTTGTAATGCCATCATTTTCATATTCCAAATTGCCATATATGACTGCACCTACTTATGGATTACCTATTTTGGTCCAGTTGTATACTCGTCCATTTCTGTACAAATATTACATACTTCTATTACTATTAGTTTCATGATACATTTTCATATCTGATAGAGCAAGCATCACTGTACAGTTTTTCTTCTGTAAAATCTTCTTGGTTAGTTTTCTTGATATTACATATAAATTTTTGAGTTAGTTTTAACTCCATAAACTTTCTCTCTTCCCATGTATTCAGATATTTCATACCCTGTAGTCATATTATATAGGCATTTTTAATAAAGATCATGCACATTTCTTGATATGTTTATCCTTATGTATTTTATAATTTTGTTACTACTATTATATTTCTAATTGATTTTCTGGAACATAAAGAGCTATTGGTTATTTTATAGTGATCTCATATCCACTCACCTTATGGGATTCTCTTCGCAAATACTTTGATAGTGAATTTTCTATATGTATACAATCATAGTAATGCCAGTTTTATGTCTAACATTACCATTTAAAAATCTCATTTTCATGCTTTATAACACTTTGAGTAATTGTATGTATTATAGATAGTAACTACGTTGAAAACAGGCATCCTTTTCTTGTTCCTGACTATAATGTGAAAGCTATAGTTTCTGTTAAGAATCCTGTTTCCATAGGTTTCTGATAAGTATGTTTTGTTGTTGAATTTTTTGCTCCTCTCATTCTGCTGTATAGCTGAAGGCAAATATTTACACCCTTTAACCATTCTTCCTTAAATTAATGGGTACTTATTGGATGCTGGGATAAAAGGCCAGTTCCAGAGACTGAGGCTGATTTCTTTTATGGCTACTGTAGAAAGTTCAGGATGGTTTATAGTATATTAAAAGGTGGAAACTTCTGACTATTTTCAGCAGCTGATGCCATTAATACCTCCCTCTTTATAATGTGAAGCCCATTTAAGAGAGATGAGTTAATCGTTCAAAAGGTAGTGAACAGCCAGTATATTTTTAGACACTTTAACAGAAACTATGCTAAATGGGTTTTATTATATAGTGTAAAAAGGAAATAGGAAGGCCTCTATAATTGAAAAAAGAATCACTGAATTGTTTTTACTTCCAAATTCCTACTAGACACATTTATATAGCTCACTAAATGTAACATGGCCATAAATTTGAATTTTTTTACACCATTCAAGCTATCATTTGAATTCTAATCATTTTCTCCACAAACATGTTATCTGATATTCTTGAGTTGGATTCATTTTTGACAAATAATAAGAAAAATAATTGTGTATTTTACATCTAGTGTTAGAAGGGAAGAGGGAATGCATGTGGATCATTCCACTGCATGGAGAAATTCAGCTCTGCAGAAACTCTTTCTTTGGTTCCTGAGATGGTAGGAAGAAAGCCCAGAAAAGACTAATGCTAAAAGAGTGACAAAACTAACAATAGCAAAGCAAGGGCTTATGTAAGAAAAAGAAAAAAAATACTTTCAGAATTTCATTTAATGGCTAGAGTTGCTAGAGAATAAAATATCCAATTTTTGTGACACATGGCACAATGAAAACCCAGACTCCAGAGAAGCTGGAGCACACATTTTAGCTCATGGGCACCAGGAACTGGAGTAAGTGACCACCCCTGGTCAGGGGCCAGCACTCTGTTGAGAGAACATGCTTAAGAACTTATTTTTCGAAACCAACTGGTAAGTTAATAATATTTTAGATGAAATTTGACTTTAGAATTCTCCCAGAAAAATGAAGTGCGTGACTGGAAACAAAAGAAACCTGCTTTCTTAACTCCAAGAAACTATAAGTATTGTGTTTTCTACTCCAAGCATAAGTCTGACTGCTAAGAAAATAATTCAAAACAATGATTTTTCGTTGTTGTTGTTTTGGCCCAACATTAAATTAACATGACAAAATACTCTAGCAGAAAGGGCATGGAATTTTGATCTCATTTTCACGTAAGTTTGGCATAACAACTTGGATATTTTGTAATTACCTTTACTTCTGCCTTCAGTTTTTCTAAACTACAACATCCCTTAGGATGGCTACTATAAAAAAAAAAAAACAAAAAAAAACCCAGAAAATAACACCCCACTTACATCAATGGAGAGATAACACAGACAGAAAATCAACAAAGCAACAGTGGTCTTAAATGACACAATAGACCAGTTAGACTTAATAGACATCTACAGAACATTCCATCCAAAAACAGCGGAATACACATTCTTTTCAAGTGCACACAGAACTTTCTCCAGGATAGATCACATGCTAGGCCACAAAACAAGTGCTAATAAAATTAAGAGAATAGAAATTGTATCAAGCATTTTTTCCAACCACCATAGTATGAAACTAGAAATCAATTGCAGAAAGAAAAATGGGAAGAACAAAAACACGTGGAGACTAAACAATATGCTACTAAAACACCAATGGGTCAATGAAGAAATCAAAGAGGAAATCAGAAAATACCTTGAGACAAATGAAAATAGTAAAACATCTTTCCAAAATCTATCGAATGCAACTAAAGCAGTTCTAAGAGGGAAGTGTGTAGTGATATAGGCTACCTCACAAAACACCTCAAACAAATAACCTAACCTACCAACCAAAAGAATTAGAAAAAGAACAAAAAAGCCCAAAGTCATCAGAAAGAAGAAAATAATAAAGATCAGAGAGGAAATTTCAAAAATTGAGGGAAAAAAATAGAAAAGGTCAATGAAAATAAGAGCTAGTTTTTTTAAAAGATAAACAAAATTGATAAACTTTTAGTCAGGCTCATCAGAAAGAAAAGTGAGAGGATCCAAATAAACAATATGGAGGTTCCTCAAAAAACTAAATATAGAACTACCATATGATGCAGCAATTACACTCCTGGATATATATATATATATGAAAATAGGAAAAAACACTAATTCGATACATGCACCCCAATGTTTATAGAAGCACTATTTATTACAGCCAAGATATGGAAGCAACCCAAGTGTCCATCAACAGATGAAAGGATAAAGAAGATGCAGTATATAAATATATACACAGTGGAATATTATTCGACCATAAAAAATGAAATTCTGCCATTTGCAACAATGTGGATGAACTTAGAGAGTATTATGATTAGTGAAATAAGTCAGATAGAGAAAGACAAATATTGTTAGTTATTACTTATATGTGAAATCTAAAAGATAAAACAAATAAATGTATGAAATGAAACAGACTCACAGATGCAGAAAACAAACTAGGTTCCAGTGTGGCAAGGGAAGGAGGGAGGGGCAAGTTAGAGGTATGGGATAAAGAGATACAAACTATTATATATAAAATGGGTAAGGAACAAGGATAGATTATACAGTACAGGGAAATATAGCTATTATTTGTAATAACTTTAAATGGACTATAATCTATAAAAGTATTGAATCACTATGCTGTGCACCTGAAACTAATATAATACTGTAAATCAACTATAATTTAATAAATAAACAAACAAACAAATAAACAAGCAGAAAATAACAAGTGTTGGTGAGGATTTGGAAAAATTGGAATGTTTGCACACTGCTCATAGAACCATAAAATGATACAGCTGATGTGTATAAAACAGGATGGTGGTTCCTCAAAAAGTTAAACATAAAATTACCATATGATCCAGCAATTCCGTTTATGAGTATATATTCAAAATAATTAAAAACAAGGTCTCAAAGAGATATTTGCACACTCATGTTCATAATGCAATTATTCACAATAGCTAAAATGCGGAAGCAACACAAGTATCTATCGATGGATGACTGGATAAACAAAACACATTATAAACATACAGTGGAATATTATGCAGCCTTAAAGGGAAAGGAAATTCTGCAGTATGCTACATGGATGAATCTTGAGGACATTATGCTAGCTGAAATAAACCAGTCATAAAAAGATAAATATTGTATGTTTTCATTTACATGAGGTACTTGCGGTAGTCACATTCACAGAGACAGAAAGTAGAATCGTGGTTGTCAAGGGTTGGGGGGAGGAGAAACGGGAAGTTATTGCTTAATAAGTATAGAGTTTCAGTTTTACAAGATGAAAATAGTTATGGAGATGGATGGTGATGATGGTTGCACAAAATTCTGAATGTATTTAATACCACTGAACTGTGCATGTAAAAATGGTAAATTTTGTTATATTTATTATACCACAATAAAAACAAATCTAAAAAATTTTTACACTGCAGTGTGATTGATACTAAGATCAAGTTATTGGTGTTTGGAGAGCATATAAATAGGACATTTTAATCAAAAAGGAGGGGTAGGATGGGGTTGATCATAGGCCTTGGAGAATTCCAGAGAGAGGAGATGATGTCCTACACCCCACTGCAGGCTATGTCTGAGAAGGTTTCCCTTTGCTGTGTTTCTATGAAATACTATGTAACAATTGTTATTGCAGACTTCTGGAGGATGGTCAGTCAGAGAAGAATATGCTTCTAATCTTTATTTCATTGAGCAGAGATGTCTGCAACTTCAGAGAATAATGAAGTCACATCACATGTGACTTGCTTCATAGCCTTCATTGTGGGGGGGTTTCCTTCGAGAAAAGGAATAGCTGGAAGAAATCTTAGTGATCATTTAGTCTAACTCCCTCACTTTACAGAGGAAGGAATGAGCTCAGGAAAGTTAAATAACTTAGCTAAGGTCACAAGAACTATCTGACTTCTGGATGTGTAAGGCCAATCCTGTAGCCCTAGCCCTATACAGATTACACAGATATGACATACACAGCCCATTGACAGGCAGCAGGATGCTGCTTTTCATCACAAGCTCTTCTTGCAGATTATATCTGAGAGCAAATCTCGATGATATATGCAACTCTGCCATTGATATATCTGGGAATTATCAAATTAATGGTCAAGTCGAAAGTAAAATGTTGGTCTTGGTGGGGTAATGTTAAATAAGTGTAAGAGTTAAGTTACTGTGGTGAAAAATAAGGGTTCTCTCTGAACGTGACTTAGGACATTGACAGTGCACACGAAAACAAATTTTTCTACTCACTAGGCCACAGGTAGCTTCCTAATCTATCACTGAATGATACGTTCTGCTCTGTGATTTCATCTACTTCTCAAATGTTACTGACATCAAAGTAAGCCCCTACATTTGACAAGGGACCTCTACAAAAACTATCCTGTTTCACTCACATATGAGCAAATATTCTATTCTTCTAGAAGAGTCAAGTCATTTAAAAATCTTAAATAGATTCTGCCATAAAAATCAGAAATGCTGCTTTGGGATACATGAGTCTTTGATATTATTACTCATGTAGGGAATGCATTTTTCATGAAATACCATAGAATGGAGTTGGTTTTCATCTATCCCTGGAATAACAGACAGCATATGGGTTATAACTGTTATAACAACACCACATGTATTAATATGAGTGTATGGTATACTACAATATGCTTGATCAAAATGTAACCACCTATTCTTTAAAAGCCTGATCCAAGTAAATGTAAAGTAGGAATAAGGTAGAAAATAGAATAAGAGACAAAATAAATCTACCAAGAACATTGTTTCTGGATGGTTCTATCGGTTATTAAATATAGGAAAAAAATAGTATTTCCCTTTATCATATCATGTTTCATCTTTTCATTAATTCTCCATGTAATTTCTATAGCTTGTACATCCTGTTACTGCTGTATTCAGAGAGAGAGCATACTTGAATAAACCAGGCTTGAGGATTAAAGAAAGACATTGGTAAAAACCCAGGGAAAAATTTGGACAGAGCATACAAATAGGATGAATGGAAGGGGTTTGGTAGGGGGAGTGGGGAGAACAAGGAGGGAATAAGAGGAGGGAGGAACAGAGAAGAGAGAGAGAGAGAAAAGCGAATATGCAGTTGGTGATATTTATCTTCTGCCACGCAATCCCCAGTGTAGGTCTTAGAAGTGGGGAGAATCTTAATTACCAGAAACCAAGATGTATGGAGAAGGCTGAATGAATAAGCCAGGACTTCTGGCAACAGTGGAGTGGTTCCTTCCCCACTATAAACACAGAGAAATGATGGATAAATTATGACACACTGATTTTAAATACAAAGCCAAGATACAAGGAAAGGCAAAGACAAGAGCAAGCAAAGAGGGAACTCAAATATAATGTAATGAGCCTGAATTGAAGCTTTGAAAGTCTGGTGGTATATAAGATTTAGATACAGGTTGAAGGAGCTGGTGACTGGGGTGTTGGCACAAAGTCCTTAAGGACTCTTCAGTAGATAAAGAGTTGTATCTCAGCATTTCATAAAGCTGAATTGTCAAAGGTTCGACTTGGCCATGAAAAGCAAGTTAGAAAATATCTCCCATTTGCCTAGAGAAGCAGTAACAAAAGCTTCATATCTGTCGTTGGATTTACAAAAATAAAAATGAACAAATAATCATACAAAATGATTTCACATGAATTGAAACCCCCACCTATGGGGGATGCAATTATAACATCTTTGTAATATTTACATTGGCATGAGAATCCCAAGTCAACAGTTAATATACGATCAAGTCTGAAAAAATGTCACATGGAAAGCCCTATCAGAATAAGGGTTCAGTAAGCTTGCTAGGTAAAGATCAACCTACACAAGTCAATAATGTTCTAATAGAGCAGAACAACCAATTTAAACATGGAATTTAAGAAACCCCCTCACCAATCACAACAAAAAACCCTAAAGCATAAATCTAACCTAAATGTTCCAGATGTTTATGGAAAAAGCCCAAAATGTTATGTTCAAGGATGGAAAGATTCTACATCAAAAATATGATGATTCTTCCCAAATTCATAAGTATGATGCAATATCAATGAATACTGAATAGTTTTACTTTTTTAGAACTGGACAAATTGGTTAAAATGTTTGTGAAAAACTGGCCCATAAAAAAGTAAGGATAATTATGAGTTACCAGACATACAATTTATTGTAAAGCTATGGTATTTAAAACAGCTCCATGTTACTCCGGCGACAGACATATAGACTAGTGGGACAAAACAGTGAACTCAGAAACAGATCCAACCATTTAAGCTACCTTCAGTGTTTACTGCATTAGACATAAATCTTATTTGCATTCTCAGAATCCCTTGACGTTTCTCTTCTTTCTCTCCTGATTAGCCAGTTGGCACCTTCTTCCCATAAGTTTTCCTTTTTTGAACTGGGATAAGACACTCTCCTGTGGAGTATGAAATATATCTTCCTGAAAAGTGGCTGAGGGGTTGGAGATGTAACCCAGATATACAGAGGAGTTAGCTTCCTGTGCTTGTGAGCATTGACCAATGGACCAATAAGAAAGGTGAAGTAGACAGGCAGATATATCTCCTCACCATCCTCTCTCCTATGGACAATTCTAAGGTAACCCATGGTCAGCTTTGTCAGAGGAGCCTGGAGGAAGCTGTGTGTCTTAGAAGTTCATTTGGAGCACCATTTTTAACTGGAATGGCAATGCATTACATGGCCTTGCTTCTCATCTTTTCTTACCTCACTTTCATTTTTTCCTCACCCTCATCACGTAGGCTTGCATTTTGCAAATAAAGTGTTAGCCCCTAATCCTGGCCGAGTTTGCTTTCTAGAGAACCTTGGCTAAGAAGTTATTACAATAGTATTACAACACAGCATTTTAAGAATAGACAATTCAATAAATGTGTTTTTGAGGAAAAGTAGATCCTTATTTGACATCAAACAGAAAAATGTTCTAAATGGTTTAGAGACATAATTATGAAAAGCAAGCATTTAAAGTATGAAGAATAAAATACAGGAAAATATCTTTTATTAAATCAGATTAAGGAATATATCTCGAATAAGCCACAAAAGGCAAAGCTTAAAGGAAAATACAGACACATTTGAATCTATTAAAATTATATATGTAAATATAGATAGGTAGAGAGATGGATAGCTAAAAATCTTTGATAAAAGGTATTAGAAAAAGGACTGCTATTACATGAGATACAGAAATTCTCTAAATCAAACAAAAAATAAGTGCCCATCTAGCATGTTAGCATTGGAAACAGTGAGAAGAGGCCAGATTCTGATGTGTCCTAAAGGGTGGTTTGCGGTGTAAAATAAAGAGAAAAGTCAAAGATGACTGTGAGATTTTGGGCTTGAATCACTGAAAAGATGTAGTTAATGGCAATTGATTCAAAAGGCTCTCCGTGGAGCAAATGTGTGGGAGATCAAGATGGCAGGTTTAGACATGTCAACACATAGATGCTTATTAAACGTCTAAGAGGAGATGTCACACATCCTTTTGGATATATGAGTTGCAACTACGTGAACAGTGTGAGCTGTATCTATCCATCTGACATCTGTTAAATGATTGATATTTAGAAGTATGGGAGGGATGGGCTCATCAAACGTTTGAGTGTTTACAGTGGAAAAGAGGGACAAGGAAAAGGACTGATCATTACGATACGCCAACACCAAGAGGCTGGGAATAAGAGGAAAAAAGAGCTAAGGAGACTGAGGAGAAATGGACAGTTTGGTAGGCGGAACACAGAGAATGGTGTCCTGGAAGCTAAATTACAAAGCTGTATCCAGGAGGAAGTGATCGGCTATGTCAAATGCTGCTGGATTTTATTAAGGAAAAGGAAGAGTGAGAAACAATTCCTGGGCCCAGTGTGGAAATCATTGATGATCTTGACAAGGACATTTTCAGTGTAGTGATTGGCATGAAAGCCCGACTAGAGTGGATTTAAGAGTCAGAGAAGGAAAACTGGAGATAGAAAGAATAGACAACTCTTTCAGGAATTCTGCATTAAATGGGTAGCAAGAAATTGGAGGAAGTAGATGAAGATAAACACAGAGTCAAGAGAAAAAAAATTTAATATGAGGAAATAATAGTATGGTTGCAAGTATTAGAGTTCGAGAGAGAGATTTTTTAATGTGGTTTAATTTTTATGTGATGAGACATACAGATGAACAATTTTTCCTTTTTTTTAAATATGCATATCCAATTTTTCCAGGACTGTTTTAAAGACTCTCCTTACTCCACTAAATTGCTGTATCCCTTTGCCAAAATAAATCGAATCCATCTGTAGTTATATTTCTGGATTCAATTCTGTTTCCTTGATCTATTTATCAATCTTTATGTCTAGAGCACAGAATAACTCTTAATGTTAGATAGTGTCCTCTTTTGCAAAGTTGCTTGAGCTACTTTACGTTCTTTGCATTTGCATTTGAATATTAGAATAAGATTGTCAATTTGCATTTTTATTGGGAATGCATTGAATTTGTAGATCAATTTGGGGGGAATTGACATCTAAATAATATTGAACCTTTGAATCAATGACATCTTATATTGCTCAATTTACTTATATCTTCTTTAATTTCCTTCAGCAATGTTTCGTAATTTTCAGTGTATTGGTATTGCTTATCTTTTGCCAAATTTTTATCAAAATACTTCATATTCTTAATGCTAACAAAGTGGTTTTTGATGAAATATGAATTTTATTTTTAAAACGAATTCCTACCACTTGAAAAAGAATGCATAGATTTGTTTTTTAATGCAAAGGGAGGCCTACATCCTTTTCAAATAGATTTCAAGAAGTGCATTAGTCATTTAAAACATTTTTTGTGATAAGAATTCTTAACATGAGATCTACTCTTACAAGTGATAATATTTTTCAATTCAATTTCCAATTGTTCATTACTAGTATATAGCAATACAATTAGGTTTTATATATTGGTCTTGAATCCTGCATATGTTCTAAACCCACTAATTAGTTCTAGTACTATTTTACTAAGAGATTACACAGGATTTTCTACACAGACAATGTCTTTGAAAAAAATCTTTCCAATCTTAATACCTTTAATTTCTTCTTCTTGCCTTACTGCACATGCTAGAAACTTACTACAATGTTGAAAGAAGTGGTGAATGTAGGAATCTTTACCTTGATCCTCATGGTACGAGTAAGGCATTCAGTCTTCGGCCATTAAGTAGGTTCTTGGCTATAGATTTCTTGAAAGTACCTTTTATTGGGTTAAGTAAGTTCCTGTCTATTTCCAGTTTGCTGATATTTTATTAGGCATTAATGTTGCATTCTATCAAATGCAGTAAACTGCCCCCTTTGAGAGGCTCATATGCTTTTTTATCTTTTTTAGTCTCTTAATTATATTGATTAATGTTAAATAAACCTTGTACTTCTGGGATAAACTACACTTATTCATAATGTATTATTTTTTATATATTCTTGGATTCTATTTGCTAAAATTATGATAAGAATTTTTCTATTTTCCCTAGGGATAATGGCCTGAAGTTTTCTTTTCTTATAATGTCTTTGTCTCATTTTGGTCTCAGAGTAATATGGAACTCATCAAGTGAGTGGGGAAGGACTCTCTCCTCAATTTTCTGGAAGAATTTGTGTAGAACAGACATTATTTCTTCCCTATAAGTTTATTAGAATTTACCACTGATGCCCTCTGGGCCTGGAGATTTTGCTGTGGGAAGGCTTTTAAAAACAAATTAAATTCCTTATATAATAAGCGAAGGGCTAATCAGGTTAGCTACTTTTTCCTTCAGCGAATAGTCCACATCTTTCAAAGAATTTATTTTACCTAATCTTTGGAGTTTATTGGCAAAGCTGTTCATAATATTCCTCATTATTCTCTTAATCTCTGTAGAAATTTTTGACATCTCACCTAACTCCTAATATTAATAATCTGTATTTTCACCTTTATTGTCTTGATTAGTCTGGCAAGAGGTTCATCAATTTCTACTTTTTCAGAGAATCAACTTATCGTTTCATTTATCTTTCCTATTGTTTTCTATTTTCCATTTCATTGATTTCTCCTCTGATCTTCATTATTTCTGTTCTTCCGGTCTTTTGGGGATTCATTTGCCATATTGTTTTTTCTTCTAATTTTAAGGTGGAAATTGAGGTCATTGATTTGAGACCTTTCCTTTTTTTCTAATACAGGATTTTTAAGGTGATACATTTCCCTCTAAGTACTTCTGTAGCTGCATTCCACAAATTTTATGTTTTGCTTTCATTTTCCCTTAGTTTAAAATAATTTCTAATTTGCTTTTGATTTTTTTCTTTGATCTAGGAGTTACTTAGAAATGTGTGATTTAGTTATTTGGAGATTTTCCAAATATTTTCTGTAAGTTATTTCTAATTTATTTGTACTGTAGTCATAGAACATACATTTTATGACTTGAGTCTTCTTAAGTTTGAGATTTGTGTTATGGTCCAGAAAATGGTTGATCAGTATAAATTTTCCTTGTGCCCTTGAAAAAAGTATGTACTGTGATGTTGTAAGTTGAAGTCTTCTATGCATGTCAGTTAGGTTGAGTTGATTGATAGTGTTATTCAAGTCTTCTATATCCTTACTGATTTATTGTTGGCTCGTTCTACAAATTATTGAAAGAAGAGTTCAAATTTTTCCGATTGGTGCTCCATAATTTTTTTTTCTTCATGGGATTTTAAGCTTTATTATCAAGTTCATGCAAGTTTAGGATTATTATTTCTCCTTGGTGAATTAAAACTTCTATCACTATCAAATTATCCTCTTTTTTCCCTTTTTTAATATTCTTTGTTCTGAAATCTGATACTATAGTCACTTCTACTTTCTTTGGAACAGGGTGAGCTTAGTATATCTTTTTCTATCCTGCCCTTTTAACCTATTCTTGTCTTTAATTTTAAAATGAATTTCTTATAGACAGAATCTATTTGGGTCTGGCCTTTAAAAAAATTAATCCAATCTCTCAATATCTGGCTTTAATTGGGATATTTAGACTATTTACATTTAACGTGATTGCTGATATAGTTGGGTTAAATGTTCCATCTTGCTCTTTGACTTCTATTTTTGCCATCTGTCCTTTGTTCCTTTTTTTCTTTTTTTGGTTTCTTTTCTATCTCTCAAGTATTTTTAGTAAATTTTAAAATCTCCTTTGTTATCTTATTAGCTACAACTCTTCCTTTTGTGTTATATTACTAGTTGCTATAGGGTACATAGTAAGCATCTTTAACTTCTGAAAGTCCACTCACAATGATATTATACTACTTCACATATAGTAAAGAACCCTTCAGACACACATTTTTCTCTGTACTTAACTTTTGTTCTATTCTTATCCTATATTTTACTTGTACACATTTTTAAACTCCACAGCACATTATTATTGCTTCTGTTTTAAACAATTTTTTCTTTAAAACATTTACTTAATAAGAAAAAAAAAATATTCATATTTACCTTTGAATTTACCATTCTGGTTCTTTACATTCCTTTATGTGGATTATGTTTCCCTCTGGTATCATTTTCCTCCTGCCTAAAGGAATTCCTTTACTATTTCTTGTAATGCAAGAGCTGGTAATTAATTCTTTCAACTTTTCTATGTATGCGAAAGTTTGTATTTCATTTCCAAAAAAATATTCTTGCTGGATATAGAATTCTAGACTATTTGTTTTTAGTACTTTAAAGATGTTGTTCTACTGTTTTCCTATTTGCATTATTTCCAAGGAGAAGTCTGCTGTCATCTTTTTCTTTGTTTTTTGTACATAGTGTATACATTTTCTCTTGTTGCTTTTAGGTTTTTCTTTTTACCACTGGCTGTAAGTTATTTGATCATGTTGTGTCCTGTGGTCTTCTTTAAGTTTCAAGAAACTGAGGTTTGTTGAGCTTTTGAATCCATGATCTTCTATTTTTCTTTCTTTTCTTTTTGTCCGTTTTACTTTTCATTTTAAGTAAACTTATTATTTCAAATACACAGTAAGAATTAAAATACAGTAAATCTATTTCAATATTTTCTTCCTTCAGGTACTCAATCCCTCTAACAGTCTGCTGTATGTTTGGCTTCTTTTATACAAAATGATTCCCCTGAATAATAATTAATCCTTCAGTCCTACCCTTTTTATCTCTCCTCATACAAAAGCTTATAATATTCTCAACGAATATTTCCCAGAACAGAGAAAGTGACTCTCTTACTACTAATGTCATTTCATGCAAACTTTTGTTGTTAGGTGAAGTTAGTTTTATATTTTATGCCTATTAGCAACATTTGTAAATGAGCATGAGACGCCTAAACACAAAATGACAACCTATCATGCATAGGAAAATCCTAAGAATAGGATCATCAGGCAGAAAACATAGCTGATAAATGATATATCCATGGACAGAAAAGCTTCCATAACTTATGTGAATACCTAGGTCGACATATAAGACTGGCCCTATATAACATAACCGAATTATTCAAAAGTCTTCATTTATCAGGACATATTTCTAAAAGCAAGGAAGTGAAAACTCTTTGGATACTACCTGTTAAGTCTTTGTGGGCTTTGTGTGTCTGTGTGTGTGTGTGACTCGATGTTGGAACTGAATAGGGTATAAGAATGCCCGGTTGACGGGCTTCCCTGGTGGCGCAGTGGTTGAGAGTCCGCCTGCCGATGCAGGAGACACGGGTTCGTGCCCCGGTCCGGGAAGATCCCACATGCCGCGGAGCGGCTAGGCCCATGAGCCATGGCCGCTGAGCCTGCGCGTCGAGAGCCTGTGCTCCGCAACGGGAGAGGCCACAACAGTGAGAGGCCCGCATACCGCCCAAAAAAAAAAAAAAAAAAAAAAAAAGAATGCCCGGTTGAGAGATCTTCAAGACTGCGGAGGACTAAGATGAGAAGATCACATTCCTCCCCACAAACACATCAAAAATACTTCTATAAGTGGGCCAACTCCTGCAAAACAGCTACTGAACGCTGGCAGAAGACCTCAGACGTCCCAAAAGGCAAGAAACTCCCCACGTACCTGGCCATGTGGCTGACAGGGCCTCGGTGCTCCAGCTGGGTGTCAGGCCTGTGCCTCTAGGGTGGGAGAGCAGAGTTCAGGACCCTGGACCACCAGAGACCTCGCAGCTCCACATAATATCAAACGGCGAACGCTCTCCCAGAGATCTCCATCTCAACACTAAAACCCAGATCTGCTCAACAACCAGCAAGCTACAGTGCTGAACACCCTACACCTACCAACTAGCAAGGCAGGAACACAAACCCACCCATTAGCAGAAGGGCTGCCTAAAATTATAATAACGTCACACACACACCAAAACACACCACCAGATGCGGTCCTGAACACCAGAAAGACAAGATGCAGCCTCATCCACCAGAACACAGGCACAAGTCTCCTCCACGAGGAAGCCTACACAACCCACTGAACCAACTTCACCCACTGGGGGCAGACACCAAAAACAATGGGAACTATGAACTTGCAGCCTGCGAAAAGAAGACCCCAAACACAGTAAGTTAAGCAAGATTAGAAGACAGAGAAACACACAGGAGATGAAGGAGCAAGGTAAAAACCCCCCAGACCAAACAAATGAAGAGGAAACAGGCAGTCTACCTGAAAGAGAATTCAGAGTAATGAGAGTAAAGATGATCCAAAATCTTGGAAATAGAATGGAGAAAATACAAGAACCGTTAAACAAGGACCTAGAAGAAATAAAGAGCAAACAAACAATGATGAACAACACAATAAGTGAAATTAAAAATTCTCTAGAAGGAATCAATAGCAGAATAACTGAGGCAGAAGAATGGATAAGTAACCAGGGAGATTAAATAGTGGAAATAACTACTGCAGAGCAGGATAAAGAAAAAAGAATGAAAAGAATTGAGGACAGTCTTATAGACCTCTGGGGCAACATTAAATGCACGACCATTCGAATTACAGAGGTCCTAGAAGAAGAAGAGAAAAAGAAAGGGACTGAGAGAATACTTGAAGAGACTATAGTTGAAAACTTCCCTAATATGGGAAAGGAAATAGTCAATCAAGCCCAGGAAGCACAGAGTCCCATACAGGATAAATCCAAGGAGAAACACGCCAAGACACATATTAATCAAGCTATCAAAAAATAAATACAAAGAAAAAATATAAAAAGCAGCAAGGGAAAAACAACAAATAACATACAAGAGAATCCCCATACGGTTAACAGCGGATCTTGCAGCAGAAACTCTACAAGCCAGAAAGGAGTGGCAGGACATATTTAAAGTGATAAAAGGGAAAAACCTACAACCAGATTACTCTACCCAGCAAGGATCTCATTCAGATTCAACGGAGAAATTAAAACCCTTACAGACAAGCAAAACCTAAGAGAATTCAGCACCACCAAACCAGCTCTAAAAAAAACGCCAAAGGAACTTCTCTAGGCAGGAAACACAAGAGAAGGTAAGACCTACAATAACAAGCTCAAAACAATTTAGGAAAATGGTAATAGGAACATACATATCGATAATTACCCTACATGTAAATGGATTAAATGCTCCTACCAAAAGACACAGACTGGTTGAATGGATACAAAAACAAGACCTGTATATATGCTGTCTAGAAGGGACCCACTTCAGACCTAGGGACACATACAGAATGAAAGTGAGGGGATGGAAAAAGATATTCCATGAAAATGGAAATCAAAACAAAGCTGGCATAGCAATTCTCATATCAGACAAAATAGACTTTAAAATAAGGACTATTACAAGAGACAAAGATGGACATTTCATAATGATCAAGGGATCAATCCAAGAAGAGGATATAACAATTGTAAATATTTATGCACCCAACATAGGAGCACCTCAATACATAAGGCAAATGCTAACAGCCATAAAAGGGGAAACCGACAGTAACACAATAATAGTAAGGGACTTTAACACCCCAGTTTCACCAATAGTCAGATCATCCAAAATGAAAATAAAAAAGGAAACACAAGCTTTAACTGATACATTAAAAAAGATGGACTTAACTGATATTTATAGTACATTCCATCCAAAAACAACAGAATACACTTTCTTCTCAACTGCTCATGGAACATTCTCCAGGACAGATCATATCTTGGGTCACAAATCAAGCTTTGGTAAATTTAAGAAAATTAAAAGCGTATCAAATATCTTTTCTGATCACAATGATATGAGACTAGATATCAATTACAAGAAAGAATCTGTAAAAAATACAAACACATGGAGGGTAAACAATATACTACTAAATAACCAAGAGATCACTGAAGAAATCAAAGAGGAAATTAAAAATACCTAGAAACAAATGACAATGAAAACACGAAGACCCAAAACCTATGGGATTCAGGAAAAGTAGTTCTAGGAGGAAAGTGTAGCAACAGAATCCTACCTCAAGAAACAAGAAACATCTCAAATAAACAAACTAATCTTACACCTAAAGCAATTAGAGAAAGAAGAACAAAAAACCCCAAAGTTAGTAGAAGGAAAGAAATCATAAAGATCGGATCATATATAAATGAAAAAGAAATGAAGGAAATGATAGCAAAGATCAATAAAACTAAAAAGTGGGTTCTTTGAGAAGATAAACAAAATTGATAAACCATTAGCCAGACTCATCAAGAAAAAAAGGGAGAAGACTCAAATCAATAGAATTAGAAATGAAAAAGGAGAAGTAAGAACCAACATTGCAGAAATACAAAAGATCATGAGAGATTACTACAAGCAATTATATGCCAATAAAATGGAAAACTTGGAAGAAATGGACAAATTCTTAGAAAAGCACAACCGTCCAAGACTGAATCAGGAAGAAATGGAAAATATAAACAGACCAATCACAAGCACTGAAATTGAAACTGTGATTCAATATCTTCCAACAAACAAAAGCCCAGGACCAGATGGCTTCACAGGCGAATTCTATCAAACATTTAGACAAGAGCTAACACCTATCCTTCTCAAACTCTTCCATAATTTGGCAGAGGGAGGAACACTCCCAAACTCATTCTATGAGGGTACCATCACCCTGATACCAAAACCAGACAAAGATGTCACAAAGAAAGAAAATCACAGGTGAATATCACTGATGAACACAGATGCAAAAATTCTCAACAAAATACCAGCAAACAGAATCCAACAGCACATTAAAAGGATCATACACCATGATCAAGTGGGGTTTATCCCAGGAATGCAAGGATTCTTGAATATATGCAAATCAAACAATGTGATAAACCATATTAACAAATTGAAGAATAAAATCCATATGATCATCTCAATAGATTCAGAAAAAGCCTTTGACAAAATTTAACACCCATTTATGATAAAAACCCTCCAGAAAGTAGGCATAGAGGGAACTTACCTCAATATAATAAAGGCCATATATGACAAACCCTCAGCCCTCATCGTTCTCAATGTTGAAAAACTGAAACCACTTCCTCTAAGTTCAGGAACAAGACAAGATTGTCCACCCTCACCACTACTATTCAACACAGTTTTGGAGTTTTAGCCACAGCAATCAGAGAAGAAAAAAGAAATTAAAGGAACCCAAATTGGAAAAGAAGAAGTAAAATTGTTACTATTTGCACATTACATGGTAGTCTACACAGAGTATCCTAAAGATGCTACCAGAAAACTACTAGAGCTAATCAATGAATCTGGTAAAGGAGAAGGATACAAAATTAATGCACAGAAGTCTCGTGCATTCCTATACACTAATGATGAAAAATCTGAAAAAGAAGTTAAGGAAACACTCCCATTTACCACTGAAACAAAAAGAATAAAATATCTAGGAATAAACCTACCTAAGGAGACAAAAGACCTGTATACAGAAAAGTATAAGACACTGATGAAAGAAATTAAAGATGATACAAACAGATGGAGAGATACATACCATGTTCTTGGAGTGGAAGAATCAACACTGTGAAAATGACTATACTACCCAAAGCAATCTACAAATTCATTGCAGTCCCTATCAAACTACCAATGGCATTTTTCACAGAACTAGAATAAAAAAAATCACAATTTGTATGGCAACACAAAGACCCTGAACAGCCAAAGCAATCTTGAGAAAGAAAACTGGAACTGAAGGAATCAGGCTCCCTGACTTCACACTATACTACAAAGCTACAGTAATCAAGACAGTATGGAACTGGCACAAAAACAGAAATATACATCAATGGAACAGGATAGAAAGCCCAGAGATAAACCCATACACATATGGTCACCTTATTTTTATAAAGGAGGCACAAATATACAATGGAGAAAAGACAGCTTTTCAAATAAGTGGTGCTGGGAAAACTGGACAGCTACAAGTAAAAGAATGAAATTAGAACACTCCCTAACACCACACACAAAAATAAACTCCAAATGGATTAAAGACCTAAATGTAAGAACAGACACTATAAAACTCTTAGAGGGAAACACAGGAAAAACACTCTATGACATAAATCACAGCAAGATCCTTTTTGACCCACCTCCTAGAGAAATGGAAATAAAAAAAAAAATAAACAAATGGGACCTAATGAAACTTAAAAGCTTTTGCACAGCCAAGGAAACCATAAGTAAGATGAAAAGACAACCCTCACAATGGGAGAAAATATTTGCAAATGAAGCAACTGAGAAAGGATTTATCTCCAAAATTTACAAGCAGCTCATGCAGCTCAATATCAATAAAACAAACAACCCAATCCAAAAATGGGCAGAAGACCTTAATAGACATTTTTCCAAAGAAGTTATACAGATTGCCAACGAACACATGAAGGGATGCTCAAATCACTAATCATTAGAGAAATGCAAATCAAAACTACAATGAGGTATCACCTCACACCAGTCAGGATGGTCATCATCAAAAAATCTACAAATAATAAATACTGGAGAGGGTGTGGAGAGAAGGGAACCCTCTTGCACTGTTGGTGGGAATGTAAATTGATACAGCCACTATGGAGAACAGTATGGAGATTCCTTAAAAAACTAAAAATAGAATTACCATATGACCCAGCAATCCTACTACTGGGCATATACCCTGAGAAAACCATAATTCAAAAAGAGTCATGTACCACAGTGTTCAGTGCAGCTCTATTTACAATAGCCAGGACATGGAAGCAACCTAAGTGTCCTTCCTCAGGTTGAAACTGAGTTATGTGTAGTGAGGTGGATGGACCTAGAGACTGTCATACAGAGTGAAGTAGGTCAGAAAGAGAAAAATAAATTCTGTATGCTAACACATATATATGGAATCTAAGGGAAAAAAAACAGTTCTGAAGAACCTAAGGGCAGGACAGGAATAAAGATGCAGACATAGACTTGAGGACATGGGGAAGGGGTAGGGTAAGCTGGGACGAAGTTAAAGAGTGGCATGGACTTATATATATTACCAAATGTAAAACAGCTAGTGGGAAGCAGCCACATAGCACAGGGAGATCAGCTTGGTGCTTTGTGTCTACCTAGAAGGGTGGGATAGGAAGGATGGGGGGGGAGACACAAGAGGGAGGAGATATGGGGATATATGTGTATGTGTAGCTGATTCTCTGTTATAAAACAGAAACTAACACACCGTTGTAAAGCAATTATACTCCAATAAAGATGTTTAAAAAAAAAAAAAAAGAATGCCTGGCAATGGTCTGTAGAAACGGGTTCCATGAACCTATCTTTACCTTTAATGAAATCGCCTTGAGGGGCTTAGTAATAGTCTTTTAAGTTCCCAGTCCCTGAAAAAAGTGCTCATTTCATTCTCTTCCTTTTTTTTTTCTTCTTCTCATTTATGAACTCATCAGCAATGAGACTTAATTGAACACACCTTCTCTTAAAATGATAAGCATTCCCAAGTCTATTATTACTTTATCTCTAGGATTGATGGCCCAAAAGGATTCAGTGGAATGTACTGTTCACTTTAGTGAACAAAAACTAAAGTTCAGTGATATTTTCTCCTATTGAAAATGAATATGCTATCATTGCTCACTCATATTTTTACAATACCAATGCAAATTCTCAGATGACAATTCTATGCTTTTTTCCCCTCAAGCTTGTAATAATGGGTCTATAAAATGTAGCCTTTTGGCTCACATATGTACTTAGAGGTTAAATTATATCATCATCACACTATAATAAAGTCTTATAAACAGCTCTCATGGGATGTTAGACTGAACTCTTAGGTCAGAGCTCTAAAGGTGTTGAATAATTGTCTCATGTATTTAGATAGTAGAATCAGTATTCGAGCATCAAATCCATAGGAAATAACATTTAACTGTGCCCTTTCTATGTCTTTGTATTGTGGAATTCTTTGGTAAGTTTTTTTTTAACTCAGTTATTTTTTCCCTCAAAATGACCAACGATCTCTGCTATATGATGGCCCTGAATATAATGAGAGGTGATAGAGAATTTCGATATGTTTTCTATTTCTTTGCTGCTCAGTCCTTCTTACAATTGCTCACTTTGGGCTTCACTTAAATATACTTAATCTCAAAAGAGTGGATTCCACCAGATTCAACAAAGTGAGCCTGCTATATAGTAGTGTTCTGGCTGGACTATCTGAGAATGATTCTGATTCTAGTTATTATTTTATTGTTATTATTACCATTTACTCAGCAATAACTATCTATCTGATAAGGTGATATGCACTTCATAGTACTACCTCATTTAATTCTTAAACGAACATCAGATACTATTAACCCACACAAGAAATATAAGAGAACTGAAGTGTTTATAACTTTAGTATGTCTCCAGGCCTTAGATTTAAAATCATGGTCCTCAAAAATATATCATACTGCTTCTGATCAAATCTACTTCCATAAAATCTACTTTATAATAATATATAATACATAATCTAGGAGGTAGAAACTTCTATATATTTCGGCAGTTTCTATCAACTTGTGGAGTCATACATTCAGAGAGATATGCTGTCTTCTAAATCTGGGTTAACTCTTCAGATAATATATAGAGTGAAATTGTGTCAATTTTTTTCTCTTTTAAGACTCATAAGCAGTGTTGAGCCTACACATCTACACAATTATAATGACTCATTATATAATGAGGGGAAAAACCTTAGAGGATATTTTTTGTAATTGATTAGGACATGATTCATTTTGAGCTAACTTGGTTCCCAAACATGTGAAAACTTATCCGGAAGTTTGCAAAGGGACTTAATGTCAAGGGATAAACTAAACAGGTATGGGGGAGATAAAGAGAAAAGGAAACTTAATAATAAAATGCTGAGCATGAGTAAAATGAACATATTAGCCACAGTCTTCCTTATAGTGTTGGAAGGCAAATGAAAATGTATTGGTATAGACTTTACAATAGTGACTTTATGCAGAATTCATAATACACAGCAAAGTCTTTGTCACTGTATCCACCTGCTTCTGTCATAAGATTGATCTCTCTCTCTCATACACACACACACACACACACACCACAGAACCATTCCCAAGCAAAAGAAAATCTCACCTTATGGTTATAAAAATAATAGAGATTTCTTCTGAATATATGCAATTAGAATTAAATCTTTTGAGAAAAGGTGGGGGGAAAACAAAAAGAAAAAAGGTTAGCTGAAGAGGAAGAGAGTGGAAAGACATTTAAATTCAACTATAATCATTGTCAAAAATAAATAAATAAAGCTGTCATCCAGAACACTATCCATAAATCTTCCAACAAGCTGTACAGAACGAACAGTAGTTGCTTCAGGAACAATGCACATTTAGTGGGCCTATCAAGCTGACAGACCTGATACACATGAATGCCCAAGAAGACTGTCTCTGGATGTCAGCCCTGTGTATGTCAATGAAACAAGAGTACGAGAGTATCAAAGCACACTAACAAACCACTGGTAGGCTTGTTTCTGCTACAAATACAAAACCAAAGGCTAACTGTGATCTACTCTTTCAAACTTGTGCTGTAGTATTAGTGGCCCTTAAGGCACTGACCCACACATACTGGATATGGTAGGAAAAATAATAGCAACTGAGACATGAACAGGAGTTTGCATTGCATCTGAAAAATGGTAAAACTCATTTGAATGGTCACAGTTATCTAAATTTTGGCTTACTTTTTGTGTTTCTGCTCTCTATAAGCTCTAATGAATTGGTTATGATGGCCATTCTGCACTTAAATAACCCAAGTTTCAGAGCATTTTCTGACATTTAATCATCTTTAGGGTGAAGTCCCTCAAAAGACTGCACTGTCCATAGTGCTGATTTTCATAGGTATGAGCTAAATGCTTTAGGTTCACTAATTTACACTGGAATTAAACTTGGAATAGTTATTTTATGAAATCCTTTAGTTCACACAGAGAAAACAATCCCTTTGTGTCTTAGTTTTAAAAAAAATTATTAACTGATAAAAACCAGTGCTTCTGGGAAAGTAGTTTGTACTTTGTGACTACAAAATGAATGGGGTTTTCATCTCAATATCCTTCTTAGACACTCTATAACTAAAATATTATGCTTTACATTACAGACCAAACATAGTATTATATGATCCCATAGAATTTAAATATATCTATTCATTCTAAGATCAAAATGCTTCCTCTGAACCATAACAATTGCCTATATAAAAAAGTCTGCTGTAACACGGTCCACCTGCAAGATAGTTAGCATTATCCCTTTCCCGAATGCTAGTATTGAGAAAAGTTAATTGTTTTCTAGAAAGGATTGTAATTACCAATGCTAACATATAATTTATACACCTGGACTTCTGAGCAACAAATATTCAAACAATTTGTCAATGGTCTTAGTAGTATTAGGAATATACTGTTAGTGCCCACCCCCCAACCCCTGCCAAAAAAAAAAAACAACCCTGATATAAATCCTTAGGCTGTAGAGGGTCAGGGAAATTTATATGGCTCTTTCTCTGTTAAAGCCACATTTGTTCCTGAATAGTGGCTGAACTATTTGAATTGAATTACATCATATGCACCAGTGATTTGAGTGGAAATACCTCCCTCATTAGTAAATGCATAGTCTTTATTTTCCCCCCACTATATAAACCACTTGATTGTTATTTGCCTCTTTGAGAAATATATAAAATATTATAAGATACATAAAAATAATCGTATCTTTATGCTGATTATCCCACTTCTGAGAATTTTAAGAACATAAATCAGCCTAAGCAAAGCCCCATTTGTATAAAGGTCCTTATATACATTTATAGTGAAGATTGCATGTGTTCTAATAATGTTTAATAATAGAGGAATTTATGTAATTATTTAAGATGTATAAACCAGGTAAACAATAAACTATTAAACATCCATTAAAATTATTCTTATGAAGACTACAGAAATCTGAAGAATGCTTATGCCATTTTAATAAAAGACGGCAGAATGTCAAATGTTATGTGTAATACCTAGGCAAATACATATGCCCAAATATGTTTCTTTAAAACTATTGTGCTCTGAATTCAGCCTTCTTATATGTGAATCTTTTGTTGTAAATTTATTCCCTAAGGGATCTTGGACAAATTACCTATCCTCCCTGTGCTCGAGTTGCTTCAGATGTAAAAAGGAAACTAGTACTGTATAGTACAATATATTATTATCAGGGTTGAATAAAATAATACCTGTAAAGCACTTTGTAGATAACTATCGTATCACCAACATTTAATAAATATTTACTTACTACCTTTTCAGTAATGAGGAACATGCACAGAAATTGCTCTTCCATACCTCACTGAGATACCATGAGAGTAAATAAAAAGGAAAGAGTGACAGAGTTTGAATTCTGTACAGAGAAGGTGTCAAATGCATGACTGTTATCATCCTCATGGTCAAACTCATTGCTTTTACTCAGAAACTGTCTTTCATAGGGGCTGTGCTACTTGAAGGAAACAGGAATGGATAACTGAATGAGCTATGAAGTCGGAGCAAAAGAAAAAAACTAATTTGTGTCATTACAGTGAGAATATGACCCACATACACTCCCTTTAATTGTATAATGCTAGCATCCAGCAATAGAATTTATGTAGAAGGCACTATTAGTATTAACTCAAACATAAAAAGTTTAAAGGTAATAAACTAGCAATTGTCTATCCTGACTTTTGCTAAATGTCCACTGTAAACACAAGTGAATGCCATCTCTCACCCTGAAGAAGTACACATGGTTTCAAAGGTTAGGTGAGCAGGACAAAGAGAAAATATCAAAGTTTGGGATGCTTCCAAGAGATGCCAATAAATTTCCACATCTGCTCTTTTATCTCAATTGCACCAAGAAAAATTCTCCCAATTAGTTAATTAACTTTAAGAACAAACCAAATTAGTTTAAAATGCAACTTAAACTCAAGCCTATAAATTGTAATTAAAACTGCAGGCTGTTGGTATAAATTTTTCAAAATATTTAAGGAGGGTGAATTTCAAACAGACATACGTTTTATGGAAGACTGATACATAGAGGAAAATTTATTCAAATGATGGATTTTAAAAGTAATATTTTAATTAGACCTTTAGTCACAGTGATTTAGAATTTATAGATAAGGAAACAGTATTTACTCATTGTAGATGATTAATATGAGATTTTCTTTTGTATATCTCAATGGCCAGTTATTTTTCATAATAAAAAACTGATTCATTGATTAATAAAAATAAAATCCCAAATTGATTAAGAATGAAAGACTCTTAAAACTTGCTAACAACGCTAGATTATAAACTCCTATAAGGCTATTGTTAATGTGTTACGCTAACATCATTATCAATACCAATATTTTGCATTCATAAATAGCACTGTTAATGTTAAAATTTCTCCAGCTTGAACTTATTGTATATATAGAACAGAAGCTTTTTAAAATGTATTTATTAATTATAAATCAAGTTAATGGCTTTATTCTCTCTAGTCATCTGTCATTATCAAGTAAATGCCTCATTAATCAAATAAAACCTGAAAAAGTAGGCTTTTTTTTTTTTTCTTAAGATAAGGGTAATTCCAAAAGATGAGAGTATTTTTTAAAAATGTCTAGAGTGGAATGTTGATACTTTAAGGCAAAGCATGAACCAAATTGGATTCTTTCAACAATATGGTACTCTAGGTAGATCAAACTTTTTGACTGATCTCATCATTCTTTAGAGCTAGAAGGGACATTCAAAAGATTTACGGTACTGGTAGGATTGGATATTTAAAAATTATTTATTTTATCAAACTGTTCTTTCTCATGTCTTTAGTGAATCTCTTCTTTTTGCCACATAAATCTGTTTTTATTTCCTTTCTCGTCCTACTATCAACATCATTAGAGAACAGATAAAGATCAGCATACTCAATTTAGACTTGAAGGAATTTATTAAGTCATTCCTCAGATTTTCTTTCTTCAGATAAAATTTCTCTGCTTTTTTAAAAGATTAGTGAAAAGATTTCTAAGAGGCTGAATGTGATAAAATTCAGAAATCACTGAAACCTGTGGTTAATTCTCTCTTTTCAATTTTGTTCATTTGCTTTGTCATTACAAGGAATATAGTTCTCTTTAATCTGGTAGTTTTCATTAGAATTACTAGTATTAGTTTGCTCCTAGATAATTAATATTAAGTTTTATGTATGATACAAGTCACATGTTCCATTCAAAGAACATTAAAGAACTAATGGAAAGGGAGTTTCTTACAAGTAAAAAAAGAAAAAAAAGAGCAAAATGGTAAACATTTGAACATGATATGATAAAGCAAGAAGGTAAAGTTTTGCTTGGGATCTATTGGGTTCTTACTATTTAAGTATAAAACTGTTAAATACTGTATGTTGAATAAAATGTTCTGGGGAAGAAATAAAAATGAAGCAAAGAAAGTAATGACCGTATTATAGAAAAAACAATAATTATTCAAAAGAACAACTATTTCTTTTAAAAGATAGTTCCCATATGGTAAAGAAGTATCCCACTGTAATTCCTAGCCTCAAGAAGCTAGAGCAAAGAGCATGCACTATCAGTCAGCAAGAAGAAGGGTTATTAAATCCTCATAGCCTTTTTTTTTTGGACTATTTTCAGGGCTGTTTTAGTTTCACAGAAAAATTGAGAGCTAAGTACAGAGTTTTCGTATACCCCCTTCCCCAACACATGCATATCCTCCCTCATCATCAACATCCCCTACCAGATGGTACATTTGTTACAACCGATGAACTGACATTGATACGTCATCATCACCCAGAGTCATCGTTTACATTAGGGTTCACTTTTGGTGTTGCATACTCTATGGGTTTGGGTAAATGTATAATGCCATGCATTCACTGTTACATTACCACACAGAAGTTTCACTGCCCTAAAAATTCTCTGTGTTCCATCTATCCATCCCTGAACCTCCCTAATCATAGTCTTTTTCTAATTCCTGATTAATTGAGCTGAATTAGGTGTGAGACTAAAAGAAACCCTCCCCCTCCCCACCAGGCACTGACTGGAGTGAGTGCCCTTCACCATTCCTGTCCTGCGCTATGATAAGCAGAGGAAGTGTTGCTTCCCCTCACCCGCCACCCCAGAGTCACTGCCTAGCAGGCCTAGCTTTATGGGGCCCCTGCTTGCTGAGACATCTGATCAGATACCACAGACTCCTTAGAAAGTTACAGAGAATCTCCCTTTAATAGATACCCCCTAAACTTCTCTTATAATTACGGAGTCACCACCTCTGTCACTCCAACTAAATCTCTATTGGGTATTTTCTGCTGTAGGAATGTTTGTGTTTGGAATTATTCTGAAGGTTTTTCCAACTCATAATATTCGAGGTTCTTTCCTATTTGCTGCAATAGACACACACCTAGTTAGTTTAGTGATTAACATTTCTTTTTAAGAACATGCTAGAATGGGAGCTGTAGTTAGCTACTTTCTGCTTGATGTACAGACTGGATCTAATGAGAAGATACTTCTTTTCAGAAAAAAAAAGTCTAAACAAGTGCACTATTTCCGTAAATAATCAAGACATATCTAAAAAATATAAACTGGGAACACAGGCATTACACTTTAAAGGATGGAACACAGTGCTGAATAAAACCATGGCATGGACTTTTCATGCATCTCATTTTGACCAAAGTGTGAGTTATGAAGTGGGGAGGTGGGCAAATGGTAGCCCCAGAAAGGCTACCTATGGCCAAATTGCTCTCTTAAAGATTGTCACTTATACAAACTGCATATAAGGTGAGCCAATTCCCTGTTTGTTCTTTGTTCAGAATATCTCCCCTACTTATCTATACACCTAACTAATAGGTGTTTCTCAAAATCCAAAAGCTTTAAGTCTTCAAGAAAATCACCCCTTGGTAACTCATCCCAAATCACTCATAATGTTTCTTGCACTGTTTATTTTTAAACTTATCAATATTGCTTGGTTTTGCTTGGACTTGTTATTTATCCTGATATAGAACCTATTATATACATACATTAATACGTTTTTTAAAACACTGCATGCAACACTTCATACACTGGTTTTGCCTGTCCAGGGTAGATTTTCTTTCCTCTGATAACAGCATCTATGTCTTTCCTTGGGAAATTATCCAAAAGTCTGTTTGTATTATTTAAAAAATAAATCCTTTATGGAAGGATATTATGCATAAAAAAAGTTCACAAGTAATGAGTAGATAACGATACAGTTTCATGAATTAAA
Source organism: Tursiops truncatus (assembly GCF_011762595.2). Classification (NCBI taxonomy): domain Eukaryota; kingdom Metazoa; phylum Chordata; class Mammalia; order Artiodactyla; family Delphinidae; genus Tursiops; species Tursiops truncatus. The sequence goes on along the minus strand of NC_047035.1, from coordinate 154,722,569 downwards.
CCCAAATATGGAACCAGAACCCAAAATAGGAAATAAAACATTGCAAGCACTTTACAGGCACTACCTTTCCCTCAGTTGTAAACACCATTCTGATTTCTGGGCCATGGAGTAGTTTTGTCTATTTTTTTTGAACCTTACATGAACAGAATCAAATGCAGAGTGTGCACATTTTTGTGTGGGGGGCTTCTTTCACTCTACCTTATACTTATGAAATTCATCTGTATTATTGCTCCTAGCAATACAATACAGTATTCCAATTCATGAACACACCTCAAGGTAAGCAGAACAATGACCTCCCAAAGACTTTTGTCTTAATCCTCCGGAAGCTGTGAATAGGTTAAGTTTGCATGGCAAATAGGGATTAAGGCTGCAGATGAAGTAAAAGTTGCTAATCAATGGATTTTGTAATAGAGAGAGGGTCCTGAATTAGCCAGGTGGGCCCTAATATAATCACAAGTGTCCTTAAATGCAGAGAAGGGAGGCAGAAGAATCAGTGTTAAAGGGATGGGATATGAGATATACTTGACTGGTCATTGTTGATTTTGAAGATGGAACAGGGCTAATAGCTAAGGAATGGGGGAAGCTTCTAAAAGCTGGAAAAGGCAAAACAACAGATTGTCCCTTGAAGTCTTCAGAAAGGAATGCAGCCCTGCCAAACATTCATTTTAACCCAGTGAGACCCATTTCAGACTTCTAATCTCCAGGACCGTAAGATAATAAATTTGGGTTGTTTTAAGCCACTGAGTTTGTGATAATTTGTTACAGCAGGAATAGGAAACTAAAACAATTTATATTTGTTGGTAATGTATACTTTGGGTTATGTTTAGTTTGACTACTATGAAAAATGCTTTCAATCAACATGTTTGAATTCTTTTTCTGTTGAAAAGGGGTACATATCTCTGTTAAGTATATGCAACATTTATAAGAGGAAGATGCTTAATATGACATGTATGTTTTCCTTTTTAGGAGATAGTGTCAAATAGGTTTCCAAATTGGTTTGACACATTTACACCTGCTCCAGTAACTCATGGAAGTTCGAATTGTTCCAAACACTTGTTATTTTGGTTAATTTTAATTATTCTGTGGATCTGTAGTGATACCTCATTGTGATTTTAACGTGTATTTCCATTTCCTTCTCATATTATATAGCTCATTTGATCTGGATAACCTTATTTTTGTGAAGTAACTGCTCAAGTCTTTTGCTCATTAAAAATTATTTTCATATTCTTATTGATTTTAATGAGGTTTTTGCATACAACCTTATAAAATCAATAAGAATCTGGATACAAATCCTTTAAAAATATATGTATAAAAATCTATTCCCACTTTGTGGTTTCTATTTTCTCTGCTAATGGTGTTGTTTCATGAACAGAAGTTCTGACCTTGAAATTAATACATTTTTTTCCTTCAGTTAGTGATTTCTTCTGTAATACTTCCTACTTCCAACCAATAAGTTTCCTCTAAGTGCTTTATTGCTTTATTTTTTACATTTAGAAGTCTGATATATCTGGAATTGACTATTTCATGTGCAGTGAGGTAGAGGTGAAAATTATTTACTATATAGATATCTAATTTATCCAGTATCATTTCTTGATAAGACCATTCTTACCCTCACTGTGTTGCAATGTCATCTTTTTAATGTACTTGACTACTGCTTGCAACAAGGCCACACCTCCCACTGGCTTCTTCCAGCCAATGACTGACTGACACACACAGATACTAATGCACACATAGGGCTCTTCTGACAGCTGTCTTTGGCTTGAAGATTCCTCTATATCTTTGCCCATCTCTCTTTCCTGAGACCACCTGCAATCTAGGACCCTTTCACCCAAGGTTTTCTCCCGCTCTCTTTCACTCTGGGTCAGAATTTCATCCTGGTCTGACAACTTTCCCATATTTCTCTGGCTCCCTCCCAGTTTCCCGCACACAAGCATTTTTCCTAATAAAATACTCACATGTTTAATTTCATCTCGGAGTCTGCTTCTCAGAGGATCTGGGCTAACATAAGTGGTGCCAAGAGTGGTCTGAGAAATCAGACAGTAAGACGGGTATTTGGAATTGACTCAAAGGTGGGATGGGGCATGGATATAGGCAGGATAAAGCAGCGACTTGACTGTGAAAGACTTCACCAGTGGTGACCTGGGAAATTATCCCAGTGGAGCAGGGATGCTGTTGCAGGTGCAGTGATATAGGCATGTGAAATACATAAAGCAAAGTCTGCAAATGCAGTGGAGTTGGCTAGTGCTTGCCAAGTTGTATTCACTCCCTGTAGAAGGATAATGAGAAACCAGGGGCTGTTAACAAGCAGCTGTTAATGGCTAAGTGTGAGAGCCAGAGAGCCTCAGTGGTACATATAAAGGGCTCTTATCACCTGTACTGAAAGGGCAGACACAGATGAACAGGAGGTTGAAGACTTAATTGTGTGAGCAGAACTCCAGAAATTCTTGAATTCTCAGCTAAGGCAGGTCTGTTATGTGAAGGTCAGGGTGTGGTAGAGGAAACCTGGGATCCTGGAAACTAGGATTAGGCCACCTGGATGACTGTCCCTGACTGTCTCCCTGGACTTTTGGGGTACGCAGAGGTGGCCCACCCTCCTCTAGTAATGGTTAGCACTTACACTGTGCTAGGAGACACTGCAGAAGTCTCTTTTCCCCAAAGCAACATATGTCCCCTCAGGGGCTGTCCCACATTCTATCCTAGAGGCTAGGCTGATATCAGGGGTTAAATCCTAGTATAAACTGCCCCTTCCCTCCACGCTGAGCCTGTAAAGAGAAGATATAAATAGAGAAGTATAAGAATTATGTGGCACATACCAACAAAAGCTATGGGGTTATGCCTGGGGTTGTATTTTAGGGTGCATCATCAAGAAGGCTGGAATTTAAGCCTGAATAAGCAAGAAGTGACTTAGGGGTGCTTCTTTAGGACACAAAATTTAACACCCTACAAAAACACTAGGGAATGTGGCAAATTTGCTGCTAGGGTGGCTCTTAGATACCTGGAAGAAACAATGGACAACTCTCAGCAAAGTAAAAAATTCCTGAATTACCCTAGAAGATGTAAATGAAGGAATAAAGAGCTTAAGGTAAGTGAATGTGATGGTTAACTTTATGTGTCAACCTGACCGTCAACTTGACAGCATGCCCAGATATTTGGTTGAACGTTATTTCTTGGTATGTTTCTGAGGGTGTTTCTGGGTGATTTTAATATTTAAGTCAATAGGCTGAATGAACCAGATGGCCCTTCCTAATATAGGTGGCCTTATCCAAACCTTTGAAGGCCTGAATAGAATAAAAGGCTGAGTAAGAATTTTCTCTCTCTCTCTCTCTCTCTCTCTCTGACTCAGAGAGACATTTCTCTCTGAAGGCTTGGACACAGACTGGAACTATAACCATCAACTCTCTTTTCAGATAAAAGAAAAATAAAACAAACAAAGTATTATTCAATTTTTTTCCCCCAGGAGTATTTCTTTGCACTGATGTTTTTTAGGGCCACACTACTACTGAAAGGCTGTAGTGCTGAATCTGTCCACTTTTGAAAAGGGCCAGCACGTTGTTCAGAGCTATCTATAAGTCAGACTGAATTTTTCTTCCCCAGTCAACTGCCACGGGAATCAGAGCCACTCGCTCACTACTTGCGCCTTTAGGATGTGCTCAAATAAAAACTTCTACAGAGTTTCATGTGATGATGGAGGGCTACTGCCCACGCCCAAAATTACGGTTCAGGCAACTCAGTTCATGGTGGTCAATTGGTGTCACATGGCACATTGAAAGCTTGTTGGGAAGACATTCAGCCTTCACTAAGGCCCAGGAGCAAGCCAGCAGTTGGTTTTCAAATAAATATCTGAAAAAGACAGAATAGCTTTTTCCCTGAAATCCCAGGGCTTTTTTGTGATTCATTTACGCAATCCTACAGGCTCCATAACGTATCACTGTCTTCCACAGACACTTGAAGTAACATTTGATATGCTTAGTCTCATGGTCTATTTGACAAGGTAGCTTTTGTGGCAGCAACTATTTCAGAGCCTTTTTTTTTTTTTCCAGAGGTCCACTAAAAACTGGCAACTCTATATGGATTAGAATACCTCACAAAAGTATACAATCCATCAAAAATTCAGAGTCTTATTAGGCACTGTGCTTCTTCTACAATGATAAGATATGCTAAATAAAATAATTTGTCCTTTACCTTGGAGAGGGCATCTTGACATAGCCTGGGCCACTGGACCTCTAGAAATTTCACCAAAGTGACAGGACCCTGAATTTTTGTTGTTTTATTTTATTCCTTGGAACCAATATTTCTTTACAAAGCATCTAGAATACTTCCTAGTTTTTGATCAACAGATATCATTGTATCAACAATCATCATGATATCATCAATGTTGTGGACCAGGCTGATTTCCTGTAGAATGTTTGGAAATCAAGTTTTCTGCAGATTAAATTATGATAGAGTATGGAATATTGGTGAGTTAAGACTGTGATGGTATATTGTTGTCCTTTTCAGGTGAAACCAAATTTCTTCTAAAATATATATAGGAAAAAAAATTGACAGATAAATACCTGCATACCAGGTACTTATATGATGTTATGCTTCCCCAAAAAAACCATATTTGCAATAGTAGCTGCATCTCTGCAACATTTCCAAGAATGTGGTATTGATTTTGACTTACTATTTTGGTAGATGGAGGCATTCTAGGTGTTTAAACTTGGTATTTCCTACCATAATGATCCTTATTTCATGAGAGGGAACCAATATAGAGACTTTACCAGTTGCTGAGTATGTCTATTTCAACCATATTTCAGAAATGCATAAATGATCATGGGGTTTGTTCTGGTATCCATCAGGCCTGCTGTGAGACAGACCAAAGTAAAAACTCAATTAATTACCTAATGCCACAAGTTCCCACTCTTAACAGATCACAATTGTTTTTTGGTTCATGAGGATTTAGCATATTAGTTCAGAGTTAGTGTTCAGTAATCCCCCCCCAAAACCTTAGTATTTTCCTTTCTCTAATACTATAGCTGTAGGTCCCTTTGAGGCAAGTCTACAGGGAAGATTTACAGTATACAGTTTAGGCACTGTTGTAGGGTTCTTCCTCAACAGGATTTCAGTCTTCATTAAGAATTCCTTTCATTCAAGGGATTCTGGGATTGTGAACTTACTAAAGTTTGGGAACCAGGGAGAGAGCCATGATTCTAAATAATGATTTATGTCAGAGATCCATGGCATCTAACCAATTCACTTGTATACGTACAACTACATGTATATATCTTTTGTCTCCACAAGATCATGAGGATATAAGGCAGAAAATATTTATTTCTTTTTCTATAACACATTTCTGAAGCTCGAATATTATCTTTACTAAATATGTAATGAATCAAATTGAATTTTATACTTTATATTTCAGATTAAAATAGCCAATATTAACAAAATATTATATCATCAAAAGTAAGCCTAAGCTGAAATTCAAATAAACCTGTAATGTAAACCATGAAAACAACAAATCAAAAACACTGACTTACTGTGCTCACTTATGGACATGATTATGATACATTCTAAAACATTGCCTTTCTGATACTAGTTGTCAAATCTAATTGTAATGTGAAGCATATACTAAATAGTCAGTGTGTATTCAAAATTATATTTTTACAAAAAAGAATGAATAAAGCAGGGAAAATAGAATGACCACTTTTACTTTAAGAATTAGTAGTAACTTGGAATTTAAAATTTGTTTCTAATGCTGTGTGTATTTCATGCACAAAGAACTAGAATCGACTGCCGAAATAAAAGTAGAGACTTCTATAAACATAATAGGCTGTATTAAGCCAGCCATTATGTTGGATACAATTTCCATCTAATGTCAGAAATTGGCTTCTAAAGATGGCACTCTAGAAATCAAAGCTTTCAATTTTTGCAGCTCCTAAATTGATTAAAGTTGAAAAAGAAGTAAGTGTCAAAGAAACATTTTGAGAATATAGTCATTGAAATCTCATTTTTTGAAGGGTTGGGGGCAGGTAGTGCTTTGTTTTTATTACATCAGGAAAGGAAAAGAGATGATTGAGACCAGCAATAAAAAGATAACTATGTCAGGGAAGAAAAAGTATTCACATCAGAGCTCTCTAGCCCTTCACTATTAGAATATAAATGCTACATCTTGAAATAAACTAGAAAATGAAGGAATATATCTTTCTCTTTAAAGTGCCAGATCAGAAGAGGTGAGCTCTTCTCTGAGATTGGGAAAGCTGCCTTCTAAGGTTTCTGTGATCAAAAATGGGGAAAGCAATGATGTGGAAAGACTGATATTTGAATCTCATAAAACTGGTTCTCAGCACCAGTAGTGTTAATAGAAAGAATAGCAGAGGCTCCAATACTGTCTCACCCATTCATACAATGAATTTTTGCATGGGCAGCTGGGGAAATCTAATTCCAAACTTACATAGGAAAACTATTCAGTAGTATTTTGGTACATGAATATGCTGTATTCATATAATATTTTTTGTTTTATTAAAGCAATAAGGGAGCATTGTTATTTGCAGCAAGTTGGAGGTGGGAAAAAAGGAACACTTTGTGCCCTGAATAAGCTCAGCTTATTTGTGGGGAGTTTTTTTTTTTTCTACTGGCATTATCATTATCTCTTTGTTTGTTTTTGTTTTTGTTATTTTTTAAACAGCACACACCATTATCTCTTAAAGACAACATCTCAGTGGTATGAACTCAGCTTTATTCCAACTAAGTCACTGAAAAAAAGAAACCAGGAACATAGATATTGGGCAAAAAAATTAGCAAAGCCCTTTCCTCCAAATTCTGATCCAGGTTTGACACATCTTTGGTGCTTTTTCATAAATGATTTCATCTGAACTGTGGTTGCCCCGATTACTTACAGAATTTTATTGAAACTGCTTTAGTCCCTGTTACATATATACTTTTCATTTAAGAAATCCTTAGTGACTAGTGCTTAGCATAAATTTCATGCTCAATAAATATTTATTAAATTAAGTAACCATTCTAGTCCACATCTGCTGGAATTCCAATAAACTGGCATAAATTAGGACTAGTTCCACAATTCTACAGATCAATTAGGAACATCATTTACCAGGTATATGACCTGTACATTGAACAATTTACTTAACTTCCCTTAATTTCAGTTTTATCTTCTATAAAACCGTAAGTGATTGTCCTGCAAATTATAACGTCACATCTATAAAGGGCCTTCCACAGAGCTTAACACATCAGTTAACACATCAGTTAAATAACCTGGTTATTATTTTTAATGTTATTATCAACATTCGCAAATGACAAATGAGCCTTCATCTCTGAGATTTGTGACACTGCTTCTTCTTTTCATTCAATATCTTAAAAATGATCATACACAGGAAGCCACATTTCAAAGTCCCAAATCATCATGGGTGAATTACAAACGGCACTTTGTTTCTTTGGTTATTTTTTTTTCCAGGACACACATAAGGCAGTTTTACAGAGTTTCCCGTAATTCCTGTTACAGATGCTACTCTTTCTCCTGTTATCTGTCTATCATAAAACTCTGAGGACAGGGACCTGATTTTCAATCTGCTTTCTTATTCACCAGGGCTCCTATTCACCCTCCTTAAACAGGGAACTCAAGTGCTCAAGAAAAGGCTCTGAATGTCATAATGGTGGTGGTTGTTGTTTTACTTTTTCCAGGAATTGTCAAGAGGGGCTATCTGAGAGAACATTTATTTATTTTTATTTATACCATTTTGCGGCAGCCACTAAATAAAAAGGAACAGGCGACTGAGACTCAATGAACTGATAAAGGGCAAGGCATCCCTATGAGTATGAACATCAGGACAGGGCTGTACTCAGTTTTGGATGATAATCTATTTGTTCAATGGAAAATATTATGGCTGGAAGATGCTCCTGCTGCAGTGAGAAAGGCACTGCACACATTCAGCCTATAAATGGAACAATGTTGGTTTCATCTATGAAGCAGAGTCAACAGGTAATTGCTCTAAACCACAATGTACAAATGAGTGGAAATGACTTGTTGGTCACAAAGTGAGGACAGCACGGCTCATGCATAGAAAAATAGCCAGAATGGGGTATTATTTGTCTTCAAATAATAGCTGTCACTAGCCTCTTCAACCTTTACCATTATGATCACTTATTGAAATGAAGCTATAGAAGATTCATGTTAAATTGGGAACACCATGAATTCTCACCTCTCTCTCTCCATTTTTAACCATCTGCCCCATCCTGTGATCTCTACCTACCAGAGTCCTCACCTCTGTCTACACTGACAGTGCATCATGACTGGCCTCCAGCCTGCCTTTGCTTCTGATTTTGTTCCATGCCACCCACTCTCCTAACTGCTGAGTGAACGTGCTAAACTAAAAGGCCTTTTTTTTTCCTTCCTGTTAAAATCCCTCAACCTTCCCCTATTTCCTTTGGGAAGATAGTCAAGTTTCTTTTACCACAGCCTCTCACAATTCCCCAATGTAACTTTTTTTTTCTCTTTCAGAGAACAAATGAAATCAATAAATTGTAACTTTCACTTTGAAAGCAAGATAAGCCAAAGGGTTTGTATACATCAGTACTGAGGAGGAGTTTTCAGGGTCTGAAGGCCTGACCATCCTCCATTAAAAGCTTCTTAACTAATAATGTGTCTGAAAGGTTCTTTGTCAATATCTCTCTTCATTTAGAAGTTATGACTGCTTTATTGTCTAATGAGATACATGTATTTATTGGGTGTGTGTGTATGTGTATTTCATTCACATTTCAGGTTTCACTCACACTAGGCTTTGGTGTCCTCTTGTTGAACAGAAACAATTTCACAGAGCAACATCAGACCAGGCTATCATGTTACTAAAATCAAGATCCTTTCATCTTTATGTCTAATCACAGATATTAACAAGCTCCCTGTACATCCCACAAAACAGTGAACACTCCCCAGCTCTTGGCTAATATGACTGACTGCTACTTCTTTAACAATTATGGCTTCAACCTCACTCTAGTTTGCCTTTTTTCTAGATAAGATTTATCAACATATCCAATCATAGAATTATCCCGTTTCCTGATGTCACCCAATGCAGAGAAAGTCCCTACTTCCTTGAATCTTCATCAGAATCACCAAACTAAAGCCCAGATTCTTTAAGAAGCCCTTTCTTAGATCCTCTTACTGAGATGCCCCCCAGTTTCTCACTTTGCATGTTCTCCCCAATTGCAACAAGAATGAAACCCAATTTATTCACCACTATGGGTGTGCTCCTACTAATCTTTGACTAGTATACACTCACGGATTGGTTGAAAGCATCCACCTTAAGACTGAGGAACCATAAACTCCTTTGCTCTTATTTTTCCTTATTTACCTGTTCAAGCACAAATGCAACCTATAAGTATTTCCTGCATTTGTTTGTTTTTGTGCTTTTTCCCACTTCCCCCCAAAAGACTAAAACTCCATTAGGGGAAGTGCCTGTAAAGCCTTTTCTATTTTTGATGCCCATTGCTTTACATATAGCAGATGTTCAATAAACTTCTGTTGAATGACTGAACTAAAAAGTATATCAGCAATAATTATTTAGGGGCTTCCCTGGTGGCACAGTGGTTGGGAGTCTGCCTGCCAACGCAGGGGACATGGGTTCGAGCCCTGGTCCAGGAAGATTCCCACATGCCACGGAACAACTAAGCCTGTGCACCACAACTACTGAGCCTGCACTCTAGAGCCCGCGAGCCACAACTACTGAAGCCCGCACACCTAGAGCCCGTGCTCTGCAACAAGAGAAGCCACTGCAGTGAGAAGCCTGCGCACCGCAACGAAGAGTGGCCTCTGCTCTCTGCAACTAGTGAAAAGCCGACACATAGCAACAAAGACCCAACACAGCCAAAAATAAATAAATAAATAAATAACAAGTAAATAAAAAGTGAATAAGAAACCCACCCTTCCTTGATTCCATTTTAAAAAAATGAAAATAATTATTTAGAAAAAATTCTATTGCAAATGATGACAAAATATATTCAAGAATAAACCAGCAAGATAACATCCAAAACCTAAAAGAAAATGATAAAAAAAAAAACCCAAGGAACATAAAGACAAAATTAAATTAAATAATGAAGAGTTTAAACATTTCTAGAACCAGAAGCCAAAACTATAAATATGTAAATTCTCCTTAAAAATGTATTAATTTGTGTTTAGAATCTTGAAAAATTAGATCAATAACTCAGTGCACAGTAAAACAAATTTCAAAGGATCCAAAATTTTAATGCCAAGGAAATGTCTCAATTCCATATCTTGAATAAATTGTACCGGATTGTAGGTACGACGATTTTTACACAATGTTGGATTAATTTGCTAATATTTTGTTGAGGATTTTTACAAGTATGTTCATGAGAGATACTGGTCTATAGTTTTCCATTTTTGTAATGTCTTTGTCTGGATTTAGTAGTGCTGGCCTCAGGGAGCAAGTTAAGAAATGCTCCCTGTGTTTATGTTTTCTGGAAAAGACTATAGAGAGTCAATATAATTTACTCTCTAAACATTTTGTAGAATTCACCTGTGAAACTATCTGTGCCTTGTACTTTCTTTTTGGAAGATTATTAATTATTCATTCAATTTTTTAATAGATATATGGCTCTTCAGTTGTTCTCTTTATCTTTGTGTGAGCTTTGGAAACTGTGTCTTTCAAAGAATTGGTCCACTTCATCTGTTTTAAAATTTGTGACAATCATAGACCCCACTAAAGTTTAGAAGTGGCAGAAATGACACTGAAGAATCCTCTCAGATTCAACATTGCAAGGACAAAGTCAAATAACAGAATTTACTGAATATCACCTAAAACCAAATTTTGGTACATCACTAGTCCTATCTTATTTTCTATTATATCTTCAGTGCCTGGAACATTATGGATATATAGATAATACATAAATAAACTCATGAATAGTAGGGGAATAAATTGTCATCTTTCTCAAGAGCTAATTGGCAATATATTTCATGATCCTTTGACTTTTCAACTTCATTGATTCCGATTTTCAGAATCTTATCTATGGATTTCTTAATACTGTGTTCAAAGATAAATATATAAGATGTTAACTATAAAATTATTTATAAGCATGAAACAATATAGACTAAATATGACAGAATAGGGAAATGGATATACATACCATTTCAGGTATATACTAAGTGATGAAATATTACACACCTTTCAAAATCATGATTTCAAATAATAATTAAATGGATGAATTTGTCTTCAAAATAAGGATTTCAGGGTACAATCTATAGAGGAAATAAGTCAATCTTTAGAAAATAGGACTAAAGGGAAATGCCAATTGTTTTTCTGAATTGTGTGATTACAGGTGATTTCATAAGAAAAAAATGCCCAGTTTGTGTTGGCTATTATTTTTTATTAATATTTTTAGCTTTCCCTTAATTAATCTCCTTTAATTTCTAAATGTCCTAAATTAAGCATGCTTTATTTTCATAATGAAAAAGATGTTCAGTAATATAAAGAAAGCATTTAATAATGTTCCTTTCTTACAAATTAATTTCTTTAGAAAACGAAAGAAAAAGAGTAATCGTTGAGTTTTTAAGGTACTTTAAATGCTCACGATTAGAAATGAAGAGTTACGAACTATATTTATTTATCCCACATGGAAAAAAAAAGCTTAGCCATACAGAAAAAATTGGCGAGGATTAAGAATTTTTCCATTTCATGTAAAATCTAACTGACCTATTCAGCACTGTCAGAAAGGAATCATTAATAATGAAATAAATTAGGCTTTATTGTAATAAACCCTCGAGCAGGCTTCATACAGTTATATTAAAAAATAGCTTAATGATAAAGCACTCTAGCCTTATCTATACTATGGCACCCACAAATTGGAGTGTCCATCCTTCTGACTTTTGATTTGCAGCTCTTATTTGAAGTTACTATTTACATTTTTGTCCCTGGTGTTTCTGTTGCTGACATTTAATAACGTCAAGGGCCACTCATTGCACCTCAGTTTCAGCTGCTCAAGAGGGAAATGCCTGTATCTTTGAGAACTGAGAGCCTTACAAGAAAAATTTTAAGTATATCCTAGAGTCTATAATTTATGGAAGAATATTCCAAATACAACTTCTTGGTATGGTGAAAAAATTACCACCATTTTAATATGTTACGGTAACAATCAAATACACAGAGCTTCATTTTATTTATGAAAATGTTATTTGTATGTTGGAAGTGAAATGGCACTTTGAGTGTTTGAAGAATCTCACTCTAAAATTCTAAGGACTTCATGGAAACAAACTATTATGATGTAAGAAAAATAGACTGCAATTGAAAAATAGCCTTCATCTATCTAAAGTCCTGTGGAACATTCATTATTTGTATTTCTTCTTTGATAATGTGATTATGAGGTTTGACCTTCCACTTAGAAATGAGAAAATCTAATCATGAGTTTATATCCCTTCATATTTCTAGTAGTCAGAGTATTGCCTGAAGAGGGGCACTATATAAGCATGTTCAAAATGATAAAAAATGACATTTTTTTAATTGCAGTGGTTGAATGCTGAGGCTGTACCCGTCTATCAATACTCAAAGTGCTGTTTTTGGGATAAATAGATGAGGCTGTTTCATGTCCATATCCATTAGTCAGGATTGGTTGAGTTTTCTTGTAATAATAAAGAATTCTAAAATCTCTAGACCTTGAAACAATGGTAGTTAATTACTGATACAGCCAAAGTTTGCTGTGGGCTGAGGTCAATCACCAGGATACATGTCCTTCACATGACAGCTCAACCTTACATCTCCATGTCACCAGAGGTGTTTACAATAGCCATGGCAAGAGAAAAGGAGAGGCTGAGAGTTGTGTACCAGCAAATGAAGTGCCTCTGCTCAAAATAACATGCGTCATTTCCACTCACACTTTTTGAACAAAGCTCATCCCATAGCTATGCCTCATGTCAAGGTCAGGACATGAGAGGGAATGTAGAAGTACAAACCTACAGTTTACTGGAAAGAAGTAAAGCAGAGATGAATGGTTGTAATATTTGTCATGCTATGCAACTGTGACTTGCCAAAGCCCAGAAGTATGCATCATTGGTAAATGAAAATAGGCTACCTGGATTCAAAGTTTGCATTCCATAGAAGTGAGGCATCTAGGTTCCACAGGTATGGTTTTATGTGTTCACATATCTAACTGAGATGGAGACAAATAGAATCAACATACAAGCACGCTAGATAATCCTCCACATGAAAATATCACTTAGACTTTTTCCCCGTGAAAAACACATAGAAAGACTTTGAAAAAGTGACTATTCCCTTCAACGACTTAGTATTGGGTGGGCCAAAACGTTTGTTCGTTTTTTTCCATAAGATGGCTCTAGTAGCACTTTAACTTCATTTGAAACAATTTTGTTAGATTGTATGTGACAACTGTCATATCAGCGTGCATTTATAAAAAGACCTACCAAAATTGGTGAATTTTTGTGTAGCCATTTTAATATTGAAGATGGAAGAAAAAAGCAACATTTTCAGCATCTTATGCTTTATTATTTTAAGAAAGGTAAAAACACAACTGAAACACAAAGAAAAGATTTGTGCAGTGTATGGAGAAGGTGTTGTGACTGATCGAACGTGTCAAAAGTGGTTTGCGAAGTTTCGTGCTGGAGTTTTCTTGCTGGACAATGCTCCACGGTTGGGTAGACCACTTGAAGTTGATAGCTATCAAATCGAAACAATAATTGAGGACGATCAACATTATACCACGTGGGAGATGGCCAACATACTCAAAATATCTGAATCAAGCATTGAAAATTATTTGCACCAGCTTAGTTATGTGAATCGCTTTGATGTTTGGGTTCCACGTTAAGCATAAAAAACCTTCTTGACCATATTTCCACATGAGATTCTCTACTGAAACGTAATGAAAATGTTCTGTTTTTAAAACAAGTTGCGATGGGCGATGAAAAGTGGATACTGTACAACAATGTGGAATGGAAGAGATCGTGGGGCAGCGAAATGAATCACCACCAACCACACCAAAGACCGGTCTTCATCCAAAGAAGGTGATGTTGTATATATAGTGGGATTGGAAGGGAGTCCTCTGTTATGAGCTCCTTCTGGAAAATCAAACGATTAATTCCAACAAGTACTGCTCCCAATTAGACCAACTGAAAGTGGCACTCGATGAAAAGTGTCCAGAATTAGTCAAGAGAAAACGCATAATCTTCCATCAAGATAACGCAAGACCACATGTCTCTTTGATGACCAGGCAAAAACTGTTACAGCATGGCTGGGAATTTCTGATTCATCTGTTGTATTCACCAGACATTGCACCTTCGGATTTCCATTTATTTTGGTCTTTACAAAATTCTCTTCATGGAAAAAATTTCAATTCCCTGGAAGACTGTAAAAGGTACCTGGAACAGTTCTTTGCTCAAAAAGATAAAAAGTTTTGGGAAGATGGAATTATGGAGTTGCCTGAAAAATGGCAGAAGGTAGGTAGTGGAACAAAAGAGTGAATACTTTGTACAATAAAGTTATTGGTGAAAATGAAAAATGTGTCTTTTATTTTTACTTATAACACCAAAGGCACTTTTTGGCCCACCCAATACAAGTGAAAGAGCACTGATTTTGGAGAGAAACAATCCTGAGTTTTAATTCTAGCCTTTTAGAGCGACAGGTAGTTTTCTTATAGAAAATACTGAAAATGGTCCCATTTTATTGATGGAGAAATTGAAGTGCCAAAGAGAGGATGTACAATGAGAAAGAAAATGGTAGAAATTAGAGCCCATATTAGCCTGTTTATCCATCTTTAATGGAGGCTTATCATTGTTTTTTAAACAGTTTGCTTTAAATTAATATCTCATCCTGTGAAATGAAATAATCCATGTAAAAATAATATATATTAATAATATTTTCTATAAAATACACTGTAAAAGTAGGAAACATGGACAATTTCATATTTTTTAGAAAACAGAATATTTTATGCAATAAAAGTATGTATCACAAAAGTATTAGAATAAAGCATATCTCTCAGATAACACCAACTTATAATTATGTATTGGCAGCAACTTCTATCATGAATGTGAAGGGACAACTCTTATCACAGCATATAAATTACACACCAAAATTATGAGGTATATTGGGCACAAATGAATATAGGTTTCCATCACCTAAAAAATCATTAAAGTTCTTGCTTTCAGACAATGCATTATCCACCTCTGTGATTCTGAACAAAACAGTTTTTCCACTGCCTACTTTTCTTCACAAGAGGTTAAATATTGTTTTGCAAAGTGATGATATAGGGTCAAAAGCTGCTCTCCCACCCAAAGAGTCACAGATTAGAAAAATAGCAGGTTTCACTTGTGTTAATGGTTCTAGACCTGGTATTTTTCTGAGCCTACCTTGAACTACATTTACAAATTACATGTATCTACCTCTCTTTTATTTCACATGAAATTGTCTTACCTATTAAGATTTTTAACTCTGGGTCATGGCATACTCTGCAGAGGCACAAATTTGTTCTCATATTCCCTGAGGCTAAAATTATTTTGGTGGATGAACTACCAGTAGATTTAAAAGACTGCCTCAGTAACATGGTCAAATGGTTTACAATATAGATGAAATTTTTTTAATTTTATTTTCATGCTAGAGTTATTGATACTTTTTTAAAATAATAATTTAAAAAACGTTTATAAGTTCTACGGATCACTCACCTTTGGGTGCACTTAAGCCAGAATGAAGAGAGATGAGGAAAAGGGAGTTCATATTTATTGAGCCTTTAGTTTTTATTCAGTTTCAAATATTTCTTGGTGTTTTGTAAGCATTTCTCAGCACATTTCTAACAAATGCTCGAATGTGCATAGAGGTAGAATTAAAAGTCAGGATTGTTTCTCTTCAAAATCCATGTTCTTTCCAATGCCTTCAGCAGTGAAAGGGACCAGCATACTTGTAGTACCACGATTAATACAACCATGGCTACCACCACTTCAACCACAACAACTATGTAAACATTATAATTAAATCTATTTCTTAATACTTACTATATTACAGGCAATAATCTTTAACATGGATTATTTCTTTTAATCCTCATGAGTCTATCTATGAGCTGGGTATCGCCATCATTTTACTCATTCTACAGATGAGAAAACAGTGATTTTGAGAGTTCTGAGTTACTTGCCCAAAGTTACACAGCAAGTAACTAAGTTAATGGTGGATCAGGAATCAAACCCTAAGTCCACTGGACATCCCAGTTAAAATTCTAAACCACTTCTTATCAAAACTCAGAATTATAAGTGACAAGTAGTCTTCATTTCTTCACTTTGATAATCACATGTGATTGAAAAAATATTTGTCCAATTGAACTGACACAGCTATTATGTGGGCATCTGTGATCAGAAAGAAGGTGCAACCCTAAATATTGACAATCCTAATGAGAAGGAGAAATTCCCAATCACTTAAAGTGATCTGTCATTTAAAGGGAAAAGGAGTGTCAGACTTATTTGCAGGCTGTGTCAGGATCTTTTATTGCTCATTAGCTTTTCCCATCCTTTTCATTTGTTTGACTTCTCTGTGAACATTTGTTCACGATTGATCAAGCTGTCCATCCAGTGGCAAGGACAGGGAGCACGCCTAGGTCGACACACACCCACCAGCTCTATTGTTAAAAATTATCTAATGCTCTCGTCCCGTGGTGAAGTAGGTTTGGAGAATCTCTGCTATACAAAAAGGCTGGCACTGTGCATTTCGGAATTCTGCACAGGGTTCTCTCTGCTGGAGCCTGACACTGCGGCAGAGACACAGAACTCATTACCTGTCTTCAGCCAGAGGACAGGAGGCCCAATTCCATCCTCTCAGTTTCACACTCTCCTGCACTTTTCTTTTTTCTTTCTTTTTTTTAATCAAAGTATAATTGACTAACATTTCAGGTGTACAGCAAAGCAATTCATTTTTTATATACTTTTTTCAGATTCTTTTCCATTTATAGATTATTACAAGATATTGAGTATAGTTCCCTGTGCTGTAACAGTAGGTCCTTGTTGTTTGTCTATTTTGTATACAGTAGTGCATATCTGTTAACCATATCTGGTTGCTCGCTGTGTTAATAACAAGCACCATCTACTGCACATTCTAGCAGATGTTGGCTGTGCCTCACTTCCCCCACACCCCATATTCCTCAGGTCCTACCAAGTCAGCGCCTTCTGGCTGATGTGAGACTAGAGTGTCTGCAAACTTGTGCCTGAGAAACTTCTTTCCATTCGTACAGATCCTTTTGCCCTCACATGCACTGCAGGCCAGAGGTGCCAGGGAACTGGGAATAGCCAGTTCCCACATACCCTGGGAATAGCCCTCAATTAACCACTAATGGGAATTGCTATATAAACTCCCGCTCACACACCTATGAGTATATATCCAAAGAAAATGAAAACAACTAGAAATGACATATATATATATATATATCCCTTGCTCAATGCAGCACTACTTACAATAGCTAAGATATGGAAAAAACTAAGTGTCCACTGATGGATGTGAGGAAAAGGATCAAGAAGATGTGATTATATTTATACAGAGACACACATATACATAAAGAATGAAATAGGGCTTCCCTGGTGGTGCAGTGGTTGAGAGTCTGCCTGCCGACGCACGGGACACGGGTTCGTGCCCCGGACTGGGAAGATTCCACATTCCGCGGAGCGGCTGGCCCGTGAGCCATGGCCGCTGAGCCTGCACGTCCGGAGCCTGTGCTCCGCAACGGGAGAGGCCACAACAGTGAGAGGCCTGCAAACGCCCGCCAAAAAATGAATGAAATAGATTAAATTAAAAAATAGTAAATAAAATTAATAATAATACTCATAAAGCATTTGGTAAAAAGAATAATTAAGTCCAAATGAAGCAGAAGAAAAAAATAATAAAAATTAAAGCTAAAATGATTGAAACTGAAAATCAATAACATTTTTAAAAACTTAAAGCTGATTTTTTGAAAAGATCAATAAAATATATAAGCCTGTAGTCATGCTAAGAAAAATAGAAGACACAAAATACTAATACCAGAAATGAAAGAGGGACATCACTACAGATGCCAGGGACACGAAAAGAATAAGGGAATATTATGAAAAACATTTTGCCCACAAATTTGATCACCTAGGAGAAATGGACCAATTCCTTGAAGGACACAATTTCCCTAAACTCGCACAAGAAAAAATAATCTAAAGAGACATTTATCCATTAAAGAAACTGAATCAATAATTCAATCAATAATAACCTTCCAAGATAGAAAGCAGCAGGCCTAGATGCATTCACCAGAGAATTGTACCAAACTTTTATGGAAGAAACTCTATTGATTCTCTAAAATCTCTTTCATAAAATAGAATTAGAGGAAATCTCACCTAACTCATTCTGTGAGGCCAGGATTACCCTAATAACAAAACCAGACATAGACATTAGAAGAAAACTACAGACTAATATCCTTCATGAACATATATACAAAAATCCACAGAAGAAATGAGCAACTTGAATCCAAAAAGATATACAAAGAATCATACTCAACAATCAAGTGAGATTTATCACAGGTACACAGGCTGGTTCAACACTGTAAAACCAATTAATGCAATCCATCACATCAACAGATTAAAAAGGAAAAATGGTATGATCTTAAGTGGTATATTTATTGACTGAGAAGGAAGAAATAAATTATTTTTGTTCATATTTACAAATCCATGAATAAAACCTTAAAGAGTTGACAAAAAGAAATGCCTAGAACTAATAAGCAATTATAACAAGGTTGCAGGATAAAAGGTTAATATAAAAAAGTCAATCATTTTACTATACAGCAGCAATGAACAGGTGGAATTTGAGATTAAAAACACAACACCGTTTACTTTGGCATCTCCAAAATTAAATGACTAGCTATAAATCTAACAAAATGTGTACAAGAGCTTTTTGAGAAGAACTACAAAACTCTGATGAAAGGTATCAAAATCGAACCAAATAAATGGAGAAATATTCCATGTTTATGGATTGGGAGACTCAGGATTGTCAAGATATCAGTTCTTCCCAACTCAGTCTATAGATTCAATGCAATTCCAGTTTGAATTCCACCAAGTTATTTTGTGGCAATTGAGAATTCTAAAGTTTGTAAGGAGAGATGAAAAAGCCAGAATAGGCAACCCAATATTGAAGGAGAAGAACAAAATCAGAGGACTGACACTACCTGACTTTAAGACTGACTATAAAGCTTCAGTAATAAGACAGCGTGGTATTGGGAAAAGAATAGGTAAGTCCACCTATGGAACAAAGTACAGAACTCAGAAATAACCCATATAAATATAGTCAACTCATCCTTGACAAAGGAACAAAAGCAATTCAATGGAGAAATGAAGACTGTATTTTCAATAAATGGCGCTTAAACAACTGGACATCAACATGCAAAAAAAGAAAGAAAGAAAGAAAGAAAGAATCTAAACACAGACCTTATACCCTTTACAAAAATTAACTCAAATTAAATCATAATGTAAAATGCAGAACTATAAAACTCATAGTAGATAACATAAGAGAAAATCTAGATGACATTGGGTATGGTGAAGATTTTTTAGATACAACACCAAAAACAAAGTTCAAGAAAGACATAGTTGATAAGCTGGACTTATTAAAATAAAGAATTCTGCTCTGTGAAAGACAATATTAAGAGAATGAGACAAGGACAAACTATAAGATGGGAGGAAATATTTGCAAAAGACACATCTAATAAAGGACTGTTATCCACAATATACAAACAACTCTTAAAACTCAACAATAAGGGGGACCTTCAAGATGGCAGAGGAGTAAGACGTGGAGATCACCTTCCTCCCCAAAAATACATCAAAATTACGTCTACATGTGGAACAACTCCTAAAGAACATCTACTGAACGCTGGCAGAAGACCTCAGACTTCCCAAAAGGCAAGAAAATCCCCACGTAACTGGGTACGACAAAAGAAAAAGACAAAACAGAGACAAAAGAGTAGAGATGGGACCTGCTCCTCGGGGAGGTAGCTGAGAAGGAGGAAAAGTTTCCACAAACTAGGAAGCTTCACTGGCAGAGACAGGGGTGGCGTGGGGGCGGGGGGGGGGAGCTTCGGAGCCACAGAGGAGAGTGCAGCAACAGGGGTGCAGAGGGCAAAGTGGAGAGATTCCCACACAGCGGATCCATGCAGACCAGGATTCACCAGTCCCAGAGGCTTCTCTGCTCACCCGCCGGCCGGGACATGTGGGGGATGGGACCTGAGGCTCCGGCTTCATCGGAGGTCACATCCCACAGAGACGACTGGGGTTGGCTGCGTGAACACAGCCTAAAGGGGGGTAATGCACCACAGCTAGCCAGGAGGGAGTCCGGGAAAAAGTCTGGACCTGCCTAAAAGGCAAGAGACCTTTGTTTCAGAGTGCACGAGGAGAGGGGATTCAGAGCACCGCCTAAAGGAGTTCCAGAGATGGGCGTGAGCCGTGGGTATCACCGCAGACACCAGAGACGGGCATGAGACGCTAAGGCTGCTGCTGCAGCCACCAAGAAGCTTGTGTACAAGCACAGGTCACTATCCACACCTCTCCTCCTGGGAGGCTGTGCAGCCCGCCACTGCCAGGGTCCCGTGATCCAGGCACAACTTCCCCAGGAGAACACACAGTGCACCTCAGGCTGTTGCAACGTCACTTTGGCCTATGCCACTGCAGGCTCGCCCTGCATTCTGTACCCCTCCCTGCCGCCAGCCTGAGTGATCCAGAGCCCCCTAATAAGCTGCTCCTTCAACTCCGTACTATCTGAGTGAAAAAGAGATGACCTCAGGTGACCTACATGCAGGGGCGAGGCCAAATCCAAAGCTGAACCCCAGGAGCTGGGCGAACAAAGAAGAGAAAGGGAAATCTCTCCAACCAGCCTCAGGAGCAGCTGATTAAATCTCCCCAATCAACTTGATGTACCCTGCATCTATATAATACCTCAATAGACAATGAATCATCCCAAAATTTGGGAGCAACAATATATGTTTTTTTCCTTTTTCTCTTTTTGTGAGTGTGTATGTGTATGCTTCTTTGTGTGATTTTGTCTCTATAGCTTTGCTTTTACCATTTGTACTAAGGTTCTGTCTGAACTATAGTTTTTAGTGCTTGGTATGATTGGTGGATTTGCTTTTTGATTTGGTTGCTCTCTTCTTCCTATCTTTTTTTAAATTACTTTTCAATTTTTTTTATTTTTAATAATTTTTTTTTATTTTAATAACTCTCTTCCTTCCTCCCTCCCTCCATCCCTCTCTCTCTCTTTCTTTCTTTCTTTCTTTCTCCCTTATCTTCTAAGCCATGTGGCTGACAGGGTCTTGGTGCTCCGGCCGAGTGTCAGGCCTGTGCCTCTGAGGTGGGAGAGCCGAATTCAGGACAATGATCAAACAAAGACCTCCCAGCTCCACATTAAATGGCGAAAGCTCTCCCAGAGGTCTCCATCTCAACACTAAGACGCATCACCACTCCACGACGAGCAAGCTATAGTTCTGGACACCCTATGACAAACAACTAGCAAGACAGGAACACAACACGACCCATTAGCAGAGAGGCTGCCTAAATTCATAATAAGATCACAGACAGCCCAAAACATCAGAAAGAAAAGATCCAGCCTCATCCACCAGAACACAGGCACTAGTCCCCTCCACCAGGAACCCTACACAACCCACTGAACCAAATTTAGGCACTGGGGGCAGACACGAAAAACAATGGGAACTACGAACCTACAGCTTGCGAAAAGCGGACCACAAAAACAGTAAATTAAGCACAATGAGAAAACAGAGAAACACACAGGAGATGAAGGAGCAAGGTAAAAATCCACCAGACCAAACAAATGAAGAGGAAAGAGGCAGTCTCCCTGAAAAAGAATTCAGAGTAATGACAGTAAAGATGATCCAAAATCTTGGAAATAGAATGGAGAAAATATAAGAAATGTTTAATAAGGACCTAGAAGAAATAAATAGAAAACAAACAATGATGAACAACACCATAAATGAAATTAAAAATTCTCTAGAAGGAATCAATAGCAGAATAACTGAGGCAGAAGAACGGATAAGCGAAGATATAAAAGTGGAAATAACTGCTGCAGAGCAGAATAAAGAAAAAAGAATGAAAAGAATTGAAGATACTCTCAGAGACCTCTGGGACAACATTAAATACACCAGCATTCGTATTATAGAGGTCCCGGAAGAAGAAGAGAAAAAGAAAGGGACTGAGAAAATATTTGAAGAGATTATAGTTGAAAACTTCCCTAATGTGGGAAAGGAAAGAGTTAAGCAAGTCCAGGAAGCGCAAGAGTCCCATACAGGATAAACCCAAGGAGAAATATGCCAAGACACATGTTAAACTATCAGAAATTAAATACAAAGAAAAAATATTAAAAGCAGCAAGAGAAATACAACAAATAACACACAAGGGAACCCCCATAAGGTTAACAGCGGATCTTTCAGCAGAAGCTCTGCAAGCCAGAAGGGAGTGGCAGGCCATATGTAAAGTGACGAAAGGGAAAACCCTACAATGAAGATTACTCTACCCACCAAGGATCTCATTCAGATTCAATGGAGATATTAAAACCTTTACAGACAAGCAAAAGCTAAGAGAATTCAGCACCACCAAACAAGCTTTACAACAACTGCTAAAGGAACTTCTCTAGGCAGGAAACACAAGAGAAGGAAAAGACCTACAATAACAAACCCAAAACAATTAAGAAAATGGTAATAGGAACATACCTATCAATAATTACTTTAAATGTAAATGGATTAAATGCTCCCACCAAAAGACGTAGACTGGCTGAATGGATACAAAAACAATACCCATATATATGCTGTCTGCAAGAGTCCCACCTCAGACATGGGATACGTACAGACTGAAAGTGAGGGGACGGAAAAAAATACCCCATGCAAATGGAAATCAAAGGAAAGCTGGAGTAGCAATTCT
The DNA here is from genome assembly GCF_011762595.2 of Tursiops truncatus. Taxonomy (NCBI): domain Eukaryota; kingdom Metazoa; phylum Chordata; class Mammalia; order Artiodactyla; family Delphinidae; genus Tursiops; species Tursiops truncatus. Next base: position 154,699,663 of record NC_047035.1, on the reverse strand, counting down.
CATATCAGACAAAACAGACTTTAAAATAAAGACTATTACCAAAGAAAGGACACTACATAATGATCAAGGGATCAATCCAAGAAGAAGATATAACAATTGTAAATATTTATGCACCCAACACAGGAGCACCTCAGGACATAAGGCAAATGCTAGCAGCCATAAAAGGGGAAATCAACAGTAACACAATAATAGGAGGGGATTTTAACACCCCACGTTCACCAATGGACAGATCATCCAAAATAAAAATAAATAACACAAGCTTTAAAGGATACATGAAACAAGATGGACTTAATTGATATTTATAGGACATTCCATCCAAAAACAACAGAATACACTTTCTTCTCAAGTGGTCATAGAACACTCTCCAGGATAGATCATATCGTGGGTCACAAATCAAGCCTTGGTAAATTTAAGAAAATTGAAATCATATCAAGTATCTTTCCAAACACAATGCTATCAGACTAGATATCATTAACAGGAAAAAAATCTGTAAAAAATACAAACACATGGAGGATAAATAATATACTACTTAATAACCAAGAGATCACTGAAGAAATCAAAGAGGAAATCAGAAAATTCCTAGAAACAAATGACAATGAAAACACGACAACCCAAAACCTACAGGATGCAGCAAAAGCAGTTCTAAGAGGCAAGTTTACAGCAATACAATCCTACCTCAAGAAACAAGAAAAATCTCAAGTAAACAATCTAAACTTACACCTAAAAGAACCAGAGAAAGAAGAACAAACAAAACCCAAAGTTAGCAGGAGGAAAAAATCATAAAGATCAGAGCAGAAATAAATGAAATACAAACACAGAAAACAATAGCAAAGATCAATAAAACTAAAAGCTGTTTTTTTGAGAAGATACACAAAATTGATAAACCACTAGTGAGACTCATCAAGAAAAAAATGGAGAAGACACAAATCAATAGAATTAGAAATGAAAAAGAAGTAACAATGGACACTGCAGAAATACAAAGGATCATGAGAGATTACTGCAAGCAACTATATGCCAATAAAATGGACAACTGGGAGAAATGGACAAATTCTTAGAAAAGCACAACCTTCCAAGACTGAAACAGGAAGAAATAGAAAATATGAACAGACCAATCACAAGCACTGAAACTGAAACTGTGATTAAAAATCTTCCAACAAACAAAAGCCCAAGACCAGATGCCTTCACAGCTGAATTCTATCAAACATTTAGAGAAGAGCTAACACCTATCCTTCTCAAGCTCTTCCAAAATATAGCAGAGGGAGGAACACTCCCAGACTCATTCTACGAGACCACCATCACCATGATACCAAAACCAGACAAAGTTGTCACAAAAAAAGAAAACTACAGGCTAACATCACTGATGAATACAGATGCAAAAATCTTCATCAAAATACTAGCAAACAGAATCTAACAGCACATTAAAAGGATCATATACCGGGGCTTCCCTGGTGGCGCAGTAGTTGAGAGTCCACCTGCTGATGCAGGGGACATGGGTTCATGCCCCGGTCCGGGAAGATCCCACGTGCCACGGAGAGGCTGGGCCCGTGAGCCACGGCCGCTGAGCCTGCGCGCCCAGAGCCTGTGCTCCACAACAGGAGAGGCCACACCAGTGAGAGGCCCGCGTACAGCAAAAAAAAAAAAAAAAAAAAGGATCATATACCATGATCAAGTGGGGTTTATCCCAGCAATGCAAGGATTCTTTAATATAGTCAAATCAATCAATGTGATACACCATATTAACAAACTGAAGGATAGAAACCATATGATCATCTCAATAAATGCATGAAAAGCTTTCGACAAAATTCAGTCCCCTTAATGATAAAAACCCTCCAGAAAGTAGGCATAGAGGGAATTTATCTCAATATAATAAACACCATATATGACAAACCCACAGCCAACACCATTCTCAATGGTGAAAAACTAAAACCATTTTCACTAAGATCAGAAACAAGATAAGGCTGTTCACTCTCATTACTATTATTCAACGTAGTTTTGGAAGTTTTAGTCAGAGCAATCAGAGAAGAAAAAGGAATCCAAATCGGAAAAGAAGAAGTAAAGCTGTCACTGTTTGCAGATGATAAGATACTATACATAGAGAATCGTAAAGATGCTACCAGAAACTACTAGCACTAATCAATGAATTTGGTAAAGTAGCAGGATACAAAATTAATACAAAGAAATCTCTTGCATTCCTATACACTAATGATGAAAAATCTGAAAGAGAAATTAAGGAAACACTCCCATTTACCATTGCAACAAAAAGAATAAAATACCTAGGAATAATCCTACCTAAGGAGACAAAAGACCTGTATGCAGAAAACTATAAGACACTGATGAAAGAAATTAAAAATGATACAAACAAATGGAGAGATACACCATGTTCTTGGATTGGAAGAATCGACATCGTGAAAATGAATATACTATCCAAAGCAATCTACAGATTCAGTGAAATCCCTATCAAACTACCAATGGCATTTTTCACAAAAGTAAAATAAAAAATTTCACAACTTGTATGGAAACACAAAGGACACCAAATAGCCAAAGCAATCTTGAGAAAGAAACACGGAGCCGGAGGAATCAAGCTCCCAGACTTCAGAGTATACAACAAAGCTACAGTAATCAATACAGTATGGTACTGGCACAAAAACATAAATAGAGATCAATGTAACAGGATAGAAAGTCCAGAGATAAACCCACTCAAATTTGGTTACCTTATCTTTGATAAAGGAAGCAAGAATACACAATGGAGAAAAGACCATCTCTTCAATAAATGGTGCTGGGAAAACTGGACAGCTACATGTAAAAGAATGAAATTAGAATACTACCCAACACCATATACAGAATAAACCCCAAATGGATTAAAAACCTAAATGTAAGTTCAGACACTATAAAACTCTTCGAGGAAAACATAGGAAGAACACTCAATGAAATAAATCACAGCAAGATCCTTTTTGACCACCTCCTAGAGAAATGGAGATAAAAATAAACAAATGGGACCTAATGAAACTTAAAAGCTTTTGCACAGCAAAGGAAACCATAAACAAGACAAAAAGACAACCCTCAGAATGGGTGAAAATATTGCAAATGAAGCAACTGACAAAGGATTAATCTCCAAAATATACAAGCAGCTCATGCAGCTCAATATCAAAAAAACAAACAACCCAACCCATGGGCAGAAGACCTAAATAGACATTTCTCCAAAGAAGATACACAGACTGCCAACAAACACATGAAAAGATGTTCAACATCACTCATCATTAGAGAAATGCATATCAAAACTAAAATGAGGTATCACCTCACACTGGTCAGAATGGCCATTACCAAAATATCTACAAACAATAAATGCTGGAGAGGGTGATGGAGAAAAGGGAACCCTCTTGCACTGTTGGTGGGAATGTACATTGATATAGCCACTACGGAGAACAGGATGGAGGTTCCTTAAAAAACTAAAAATAGAATTACCATGTCATGAAGAACCTAGGGGTAAGATGGGAATAAAGACACAGACCTACTAGAGAATGGACTTGAGGATATGGGGAGGGGGAAGGGTAAGCTGTGACAAAGTGAGAGAGTGGCATGGTCATATATACACTACCAAACGTAAAATAGATAGCTAGTGGGAAGCAGCCACATAGCACAGGAAGATCAGCTCGGTGATTTGTGACCACCTAGAGGGGTGAGATAGGGAGGGTGGAAGGGAGGGAGATGCAAGAGGGAAGAGATATGGGAACATATGTATATGTATAACTGAGTCACTTTGTTATAAAGGAGAAACTAACACACCATTTTGAAGAAATTATACTCCAATAAAGATGTAAAAAAATAAAGAAATAAAGAAAAATTAAAAAAAAAAAAAAGAATTACCATATGACCCAGCAGCCTACGACTGGGCATATACTCTGAGAAAACCATAATTCAAAAATACTCATGTACCACAATGTTCATTGCAGCACTATTTACAATAGCCAGGACATGGAAGCAACCTATTGTCCATCAACAGATAAATGGATAAAGAAGATGTGGCACATATACACAATGGAATATTACTCAGCCATAAACAGAAACGAAATTGAGTTATTTGTAGTGAGGTGGATGGACCTAGAGTCTGTCATAGAGAGTGAAGTAAGTCAGAAAAAGAAAAAGAAATACCGTATGCTAACACATATATATGGAATCTAAAAAAAAAAAAAAAAAAATGGTTCTGAAGAACCTAGGGGCAGGACAGGAATAAAGATGCAGATGTAGAGAATAGACTTGAGGACATGGGAAGGGGGAAAGTCAAGCTGGGACGAAGTGAGAGAGTAGCACTGACGTATATACACTACCAAATGTAAAACAGATTGCTAGTGGGAAGCAGGTGCATCACACAGGGAGATCAGCTCAGTGCTTTATGACCACTTAGAGGTGTGGGGGGATAGGGAGGGTGGGAGGGAGAAGCAAGAGAGAGGGGATATGGAGATATATGTATACATATAGCTGATTCACTTTGTTATAAAGCAGAAACTAACACAACATTGTAAAGCAGTTATACTCCAATAAAGATGTTAAAATAAAAAACGCATCCATAAGAACACAACCTAAAAAATGGACAGAAGTGCTGAAAAGACACCTCACCACAGAAGATACAGAGATGGAAGTAAGCATATAAAGATATGTTCAACACCATAGGTCATTAGGGAACTGCAAATCAAAACAATAATGAGATACCACTATATATGTATTAGAATTGCCCAAATCCAAAAACTACCACCACCAAATGCTGTTGAGGAATCAGAACAACAGGAACTCTCATTTACTACTGGTGGGAATGTAAAATGGTACAGCTACTTTGGATGACAGTTTGGTGGTTTCTTATAAAACTAAGCATACTCTTACTATATGATCTAGCAACCATCCTCCTTTGTATTTACTCAAATGAGTTGAAAACAAAAAACCTGAACACAGATGTTTATAGCAGCTTTATTTATCTTTGCTAAACTTGGAAGCAATCAAGAGGTCCCTTGGTAGGTGAATGGATAAATAAACTGTGGTATGTTCATACAAGAGAATATTATTTAGCGCTAAAAAGAAATGAACTTTCAAGCCATAAAAATACATGGAAGACATTTAAATGAATACGGTAATTGAAAGAAGCTAATTTGGAAAGCTAAATACTGTACGATTCAACTATTTGACATTCTGGAAAAGGCAAAACTATGGGGACATTACAAAGGTTATAAGTTGCCAATATTTAGGAGGGAAAGGAGGAGAAACAGACAGAGCACAGAGGATTTTTGGGGCAGCGAAACTATTTTATACAACAATGGTGAAAGTGTGTCATTATACATTTGTCAAAACCCGTAGAATACACAACACTAAGAGAGAACCCTAATGCAAACTATGGACTTTGGGTGATTATGATGTATCACTGTAGGTTCATTGATTATAACAAATGTACTACTCTGGTGTGGGATGTTGATAATGAGGGAAGTTGTGCATGTGTGGTGGACAGGGCATATTATGGAAACTCTATACCTCCCAATCAATTTTACCATGACCTTCCTTAAAACTGCTCTATTATATTAATTTAAAAAAACATTCTTACATACAAAAATATTGCCATTAGTGATGAAACTAATTCCTTTGGTTTAAGTCTTTATACCTTCAAAATCTCTTAATAAAATGAAAACATATTTTCTGAGGTAAAAGTCACATCATAAAACAAACAACCTTCAACCTATAAACATATATATTTTTTATTACAGCATATGATTTAACTCCTAGATTTAAAGTATTAGGGATAATAACCAATAAAAAAATGGACTCTACTTTCTCCAACTGACAGAAGGAAGAACAGATAACAATTATAAGATTGCAATACAAGGCTGTCCAAACTTAAATTAGTAGTATTAACTAAAATTTTAAAAGTTATATAGAAAGTTTATGAAAATCCATAAATTCTCCATGTTTAGAATTCTATGTATCTCTTAGAGAGTGGGTGCTTTTAGTCTGATTATACACTGTTAAGTGACACGTCATGGTTTTAAATGTTACATATTTTAGCACAAGTCACTGAATAAAGGTGTTCGGAATCCACACTTCATATTTTCAAGTGTTAAAATGAGTTATTGTCTTAGATGTTCCAACAGTTCTATTAGGTTTCTTTTACATCAAAGGAGTGGAATTAGTTAAAATCAAAAATGGTTTCTAAGAAAAAGTCGTTCTTCTTCTACAGCTTAACTGGGATTGGACAATGGAATGATTCAAAGCAAATTTTTAAAATAAATGCTTTCATTTAAAATTTTCATTTCAGTGTGTGGTAGATTCACAGCTTCTTTAAAGTATGCATTTTCAGATGACCCTGCTTATAGGTATATACCTAATATGTATATCAGGTATAATTTTTTATGTGTACACTAAAATAGTATGATATTTTAAATGTGTTCAAATATTCAGTAAACAGATAAGTCTGTGCTGCTTTTATTATGTATATTTTTTTTATTATTCAAAGAATGCTGAACATAATTCACAGTTGTGGGTTTAAAGGACTGAAAAGTATGCCAGCAAAGAAATATTACTTTTAGAGTAGTATTTAAAAGGTTACCACCTGAGAAATCCCATGATATTTACATTGTCTAATACTGAAAATAAAGAATCCATTTCATTTCTCATCCAGTGAAAATTTAAGCTATACTATTGACCAAAAGGGCAGAATTTTTTCAAGATAACTTGACACATCAACATATCCTCTTTACTGATAACATGTTAGTGACTGAAAAAGTGAAGCTGTTTACTTAATTAGTGGAAGAAACAGAGGTGTTAGACGTAAGTCCAAAAAGTGTTGAAAGCCTGAGAAAACACATCCTTTTGAGGGAAAAATCGAAGTATGAGAAATCTGGTATGCAAAGGAGTCGAAAATAAAGTGGAAGAATACTAGAACTTGATAAAAATAGTAAAGAAAGCAAAAAAAAAAAAAAAAGTCTAAGATGCTACAAAGAACCTGACCCCAATTTCCTCTCAAATTACTGAATTGGTTCTTCCCTGGTGCAGCAGTGGTTAAGAATCCGCTTGCCAGTGCAGGAGACACGGGTTTGATCCCTGGTTCGGGAAGATCCCACATACCGCAGAGCAACCAAGCCCGTGTGCCACAGCTGCTAAGCCTGCACTCTAGAGCCTGTGAGCCACAACTACTGAGCCCGCATGCCACAACTACTGAAGCCTGTGCTCCATAACAACAGAAGCCACCGCAATGAGAAGCCTGTGCACCACAACGAAGAGTAGCCCCCGCTCTCTGCAACTAGACAAAGCCTGCGTGCAGCAATGAAGACCCAATGCAGCCAAAAATAAATAAATAAAATATAAATTTATTTTTAAAAAATAAAACAAATTTTAAAAAATTACTGAATTGTATCATTTCTGTAGCTCTGGATGACATACCCTAGGGTGTTAAGGGATTAACTAATGAAGTTACTGGAACACCAGCAACTGTTTTTGAGAAGTCTTCCAGAATTGGGAAGGTGATATGTTGAAGGACTACGCAAAAAATAGAAGCGATTTTATTTCTGGTATTCAGAAAGCACAAAAGCAATAATCCATAAACTCACTGGCTAGTTAGTCCAACCTCAATCTTATATATAAAAAAGAAACAAAGAAAAACCTTCCACCATGTATATTATTCTGCAACTTAAAAAAGAAAAAAAAATTCTGACAGTCAGCAATCTGGGTTCATGCAAGGAATTTTGTTTCCAAGTAAAAAGATAAGAACTTAATGATGTCAGAGTAGGGTCATGGGGAGGGATACTGAGCAGATGATATTTTATTATTATAATTTAAGGAGGATCTGGTGTCTTGACAGTATTGAAGTATTTAGAGTTCACATGTGTTTAGGTATGATCCTTGCTTCATGAGTCTAGAATTGGCAAGGCGTTTAGGATAAAGAAACATTATAAATGACATGACATCATTTCAAGTGGGGAGGGACCAGAGGGACTGTAAAGTTTGGTGTGAGGTCTTCTAGAATGTGATATATTTTCAAATGATCCAACAGTGTGTAGAAGCCAAATATCAATAACATCTGCAGATAATATATGAGAGGAAGGTGTTATAAACCCCAGTCAGAACTAAGGCAAAATAATAATTCTTTTAAGGACCACAGAGAATTGGAAAATAGGCAGGATATAACTAATGAGGTCCAACTTGGAAAATATGAGCTGATATATCAGGGGGAAAATATTCTTAAGCAGATACCTGCAGGAAGAACTCTTATCTGTATTCTCTGTTTTTACAGAATAATAAATATTCTTAAGCAGATACCTGCAGGAAAATATTCTTAAGCAGATACCTGCAATAGAGCTATAGAAAGGTATTTCCTCTAAAGAACATTTTAAAAAGCTACATACCTTCAAAGATGGCTTCTAGTTAGCCCAGTGGGAAAATCCCACTTTGTGTGCAGCCCATCTTATTCAAAACTTGACATTTTAACAGTTATTTCCAGAAGGGTTAAGAGGAAAGAGGTTAATCTTCATATTAAAGGTGAAGGTATTGTGTACAAATAATTGAATTGGTTGTTTTAGGGTTTGACCCCTCCCTTTCTGTTACCTGAAAGATGCCCTATGCTGTTAAGGACAATACATAACTAAAGAGTGGATGAGGTAACCCATCCAACACATAGCTAATGGAGTACATGTTATGTGACATGCACCATTCTAGTTGCTGACGACAGTAGATTACAACACAGTCCCTAACCACGACAGCTAAACAATCTACTAGTATGTAGTGGGAATGAGGATGGAAATAGAGGGCAGATATCAGAGACATTCATCAACCTATAGCATCTCTTTGCCAATTGGTGGCTGACTCTTCAAACTTAGATCCATGAATATGAAAGATCCTTACCGTATAGATGCATGAGTCAATTTATGCAATCTGTGAGCATGGAGTTAACCAAATACACAGTCCAAATTTAAACCAAAGCAGATAGTTCCATGTGACAATAAAACAGGTTAGGGTGAATATGTGCAGATCAGTCAAGGTAAAAAAAAAAAAAACGGGCTTTATTCCCAACTCCAAGTACCTTTAAAGTTTCTACAAATAGTTTCTACATATGATCACGAGTACCTTGGAAAGAATCATTATATATTCAATTTTCTTAAAACGGATTAAATGAAGAGGAAGTATTCAAAGCTCTACTCCTTGATAAGCTGTTGAGTAGTGAAAAGACAGGCAGACACCATAAGAGTCTTGTGTTTGAAGTTAAGAGGTTCCCTATGCAAAAGGGAGTCACTTGTGTTCATTTTTCCAGGCTCATGATTCTTCCTCTGCAAATAATTCTTGGGAATTTCCTGGAGGCAAAATCGCAAACTCTGGAAATCTGGCATTATCCAAACTATAGCAGTCAAAAAGGGTATCCCTTATTTTGTCAGCAAACTCCCCTTCCTTCTCAGGTCTGTTGAAACATATGTTTAGGTGGTGAATTTCTGCTTTCATTAAATTAACTCCTGACCATTTGGAAGTCAGGGTCAGATGACTCCATGGGGCAACCAGGCATTTTCCAGCAGTCAGCTGGGAACATTTCATGTGCTCAATCAAGCATAGAATGGATTTTGTATGTGTAAGTGTTCCTCGATTTCTGTACTATTAACAGAAGACATTGTGGGGAAACAGGTGTGAAGGGAATTAAGCCTTGGATATGTGTAGAGCCAGTATAATATGGTGTGTATGAAGTCAGAATGGTTAAGTACTGAACTTATGTCTCAACACTAGCAATGGTATGTTCAGTTTTCATGGATGTTATCAATTTGACTATTTTGACAAATGGTCAATTGACAATTTAACCATGTGCATTGTGGGACTTCTTTATTGTGTTGACATATATCTTTGAGGGTATCATTGTGAAAGCAGCTCTGTGTTAGGATGGAGAGGAAAAAATTGAAGACAAATAGAAACAGTCTATTTCTTAGCTCTTCATGCAGTGGGTAAGGTAGGCATTACAAATAACAACAAGAGTAATAATAATAATAGTATTAACCATATTTCTCTTAAGATGCATGACAGCTATTAGCAAAGTGTTACAGGTATACAGAGGAAGCAGGAATGCATCCAGCTGTGGATGCTGGAAGTGGAAGCATCTTAGCTGGACCCTTTCAGTAGTCAGGGTCCAAACAGGAGACAGAGACTGCTTATTATCTGAAAAGGAAAAGTTTAGTATAAAGAAATATTAAGTATAAAGAAATACAATAATAATATTATATATATTAAATATATATAAATAATATAGTAAAAAAAGAAATATTATCTAAGGCATAAAGAAAAATCCGAAGAATACGGGAATAACACATATAGGGAGCAGTCATTATCTCTGGGGCTCCAACAAATTACCTAAGACCGGAAGGAACACATCTATGAGAACCCCTCCCCCTGCCTTCCTTGTTGCCCCTGGACTGAGATACAGACCTTCTTCAAGAGGGTGCAGCTGTGGCCCTATGGGTGGCAGAGAAGTTCCCTGAGGTGCTACACGAGCAGGGATCATTGAAAAGCTGCCTCATGGAGTGCCAGGGTAAGCCATCCATGGGGAGATGCTGTGCACTGGATGTCATGGGAAAGCTGAAATGGATCTGAAATGCTACCACTGTTTCTATGTACAGAATGTAATCATAATGAAACTAGCACAGGGTTTGAAGTCACATTCACTCCCTAGTGACAAGAAGATGTTGCGTCCCCATTTACTAGCCCTTCTGTTCATTTCAGGAAGATCTCACTGCTTCCTGACTCGCTTCTCGCCCACCTCAGGGAGCCTCACACAGACTGTACAGCCACACCTGAGAAGTGGATGAATATTTCCCTGAGCTACATCCAATCTGAGAAGAAGCTCACAGCGGGTACTGGTCCTCCCATATGAGCAATAGTAGCTAGCATTTATTCAGCACTCACTATGTGTCATGAACTCTTATCTGTATTCTCTGTTTTTACAGATTTAATAATCACAAGAACCCTTGAAGAGAAGTATCACAGTCAGATTTGACTTCAGAGACCATGGCCTTCAACTGCCCCCAAACATGTCTCTCACATCCACTGTGAACCTGGCATACTCTCACTGACCTGTTTGCCTGTATCCTTGAACCTTGGACAGTTTTCTTGAGACATCCCCCAGCCCGTTAAAGCCAGACAATAGCTGACTACCTCCACAGGAGAAGTCACTCCATGCTGAGAGACTTGAATTTGTGCAGAGGTCAAACCTACGCCAGGAAGCCTCACTGTCCCCTACAAAACTTGAGGGCTATTTCTACAGTTCCAGTCTCCCAGGGACTTGATGTGATTGGGTATATCTTTAAGAGTGTTAAGTACAGCATGCCAGCATCTTTGTACTCTGGCCCAGTACATAAGGCAGCAACCCAGGATCCTCTGCCCAATCTCAAATTATTATCTCCACTGTGTTGTGTGTTTCTCCTCAATTCACTCAAACCTCCCCTATTCTTCTCCCTTTCCAGCTTTTCTTCTCCTGTGTTACATGGAATCTTCACTACATTCAATACATTCCTTTCCATCCTCTCTGCAAAGGGAGATTTTATATATATATATATATATATATATATATATATATATTTATATATATCTGAAGGTCTGGCTTAAGGATTTCTCCCTTTCTGCCTCCATTTCCAGATCATGTCTCCTCAATCCTCATGTAAAATTCCCTGCTCCTTTTCAGTACACATCTTTGATCCACGGTCCCCCATCCCTTTTGACTGCTACAATTTGAAGACTTTGGGCAATATTCCTGATTTTTAAAGACTTTGGTACCGGACTCTGGTTTCCCTTCTACCCTAAAGACTATCATTATCCCAAGACTGTCCAATGTCTATCCAATGCTTAGGGTCTTCAACAATGATCTCTTGCATTTGCTGTGGCCACTCTCTCCTACGGCCACATCTGCACTCACCTGAACCCAGTCATTACCTAGTACAGCCACATCTCCCAAGTCAGTGATTACTTCCACTGTGGAATGCTTAGCATCAAACATGAAAAGAAAAATAACTTCGGCACAATAGAACAGATGTTTCTTTCTTTGGAAGAAAGAAAATCTAATTGTCAAATAAAGGGTTACTAGAACATAGAAAGCTTTTCCCTTCTACCCAGTAACTTACTGGGAAGAGATTAAAGGAGTAGCATAATTATACCATTATACTGTCCCTTAAACAGGAAATTCAAAACAGCAACAACTTCTTACACTTACCAGGTTAAGTTTAAGCCTGCTTAGAAACATAGGCTTTCTAGAGCAAGCGCTCTCAAAGAATGGGAGATAACTTAAGATTCCATGTTTATGGGTATTATGCACAATGACCATGCCTTTTTCATTTAATCTGGGACAATTCTGAAACAGGGAGAGGATGCTAAGGATAGTTAATCTTCGACTACAGGTGTAAACTGGGAGTGTCCTAAAAAAATTGGGATATAAGGGCTAGGTGATTTTTTTTAAACGATAATAGTTTATATATCATGTCCCTGAAACGTCCCAAGGTGTGCACCCCTCCCAGTTGGGCCTCACTGGGACTGTGAACTTTGAAAATTTCTGCCACAATTGATTGGTCCATCTGAAAAATGCTCACATTATTCCCTTACTACAAATCAACCATGTTACTGCTTTCTTTAAAATCTTTCAATAGTTTCTCATTATCCCAGTAGTTAACATGGCTTACAAGGCCCCTCCCTAAATCCTAGGATTTATTAATATTATTATTATTATTACCCACAGCTTGACATACTCTACTCAATCCATACTAAACAGCCTTAATTTCTACAACCTTTATTCTCCTCTTTACCTCTTAGTTTATTTTCCATGTTTTTCCATCTACTTGGGACTCTCATAATTTCATCTTCTTCACTTGGTCAATTCACTATCTACCCAATCTCACGGTAAACATCCTTTCTGCCAGGAACTGCTCCTAGACCCCCATGTGAACTGCCCATTGCCCTGTCAATCATCCCCCCTACCCCCAGCACTGTGTGTCTTCTCTCAGAGAACCCGGAACTCTTTATTGATACTGCATACTTAAGGTTTTGTTGTCTTCTTCATTACAAAGAAAACTCCATTAGCTAACGTTTGTTTCTCCAGCACCAGGTACCAGGAGGCGGCTAGTGACAGACTGATTATGTAGATGGAACATACATTAGCTGAGCATTTACTATGTGTCAGGCATTTAATCCTCTAACTGGCTCAATAAAAGAAGTACTCTTATTATACCTATTTTAGAAGTGAGGAAATTAGAGTCAGAGTAATTTTTTAAAAATTACCCAACTTCACACAGCTAGTAAGCAGCAGAGCCAAAATTCAAACCCCAGAATGTCTTCAAATATTTGAGGGTTTCTATGTGCATTGAAGGTTTCTATGTGCATATGTATGTATTGCCTTAAATTGTGTCTGAAGAGGTTTAACTAGAACTCTAAGATACAACCAGTTTGGTGAGAGGCATAAGTAAACTAAGTTCAGTATAAAGCAGAATTTTCAAAAGGCTGATTGAAAAAGATTACTTGCCTTGTGAAGTAGTGAGCTCCCCATTACTCGGAAGAGTTTAAACAAAGACTGGTTAGCCTTTGTCAGGGATATTTAGAAGGCATTCCAGCACTTGTTAGAAAGACAGCAAGCTGACCTGGTAGGACTCTAAGAGTCCATGAAAATAACTCTGTGACACTTAAAGGGCAATTGAATGGCTACTCAGCTCAGAGATAAAGCCATCTCAGAGATGACCTGCAATTTTAGCACTTATCAAGAAATCTTCAGTCACTGTAAATCCTACCCAATCGACTGGCATCATAGAACTTCTTCCCAGTTAGTTTTGCCGACATCCAAACTTAATTGGACCCTAAATGTTTTCCCTGTAGAGCTCTTATCTTGTGAACCAACTGCTTAATCTATTTTGGCAGATTCAGGATTCATAGCTCTTCAGGGAGCTGTAAAATATCTTTTTCAAAAAAGTCAGCCTAGTCCAGTGGGACAGCCAAGTGACAGACTTCATTTTCTATTCTGAATTTCTCCTCTTGCATGGTTATTATATTATCGGGCAATACTTTATGTCTTGCAGTTTTAATGCCATTTTACGATGTTTGAATACTCAGGATATTTTGGTAATTGTCTAATTAGTCCAATCAACAAAGAGAGTATTAATGGCTCTTAAAAACTATACAATATAATACAACTGTAATTTTTTTTCAAATGAGATGAAAAATGTTAAGCCTTCAGCCTTGTGGGCTAATGGTAAAATTCCAGAGTGAGAAAAGACTTTCCTTAAATCTCACTTCCTGTCACAGATTCATTGGCTGGAAAGAAGTTCTTGGCAGGCCAAAGACTCTGTACTCTTCAGTGTGCCAGGACTGATTTCGCTAGAAATAACTTATTGCTCATCTGATAACATTTCTGCTTAGATTTAGTACTTTTTGTAAAGGAAGAGTTGTTTTTGTTATTCTTTGAGTTATGACTTTGGGATAGGAAACATATTCTTCTCTCCAGGTACTTAAATCTGTAGGGAGAGTATCATTCAGAGTTGAGTAGCTTTCTCTTTCAGAAAGAAACCACAAGAAGTTCAAACCTATGGGCAGGAAGTATGGAAAGTAACAAGAATTTGACACAAAACAAATGAAATATGATGAATTTTTTTAAAGGTTAGAAATTATACATATTTTTCTTGCTTTATTTATAAAAGCACTCATAAATTAGGAGTATGGAATTAACAGATACAAACTATTATATACAAAATAGATAAGCAACAAGGATTTACTGAATAGTACAGGGAACTATATTCAACATCTTATAATAACCTATAACAGAAAAGAATCTGAAAAAATGTATATAAAACTGAATCACTTTGGTGTTCTCCTAAAACTAACACAGTATTGTAAATCAACTATACTTCAATTTAAAAAATAAATATTTTTTAAAGAAGCACTTCATGATATGACTGTGTGGTATTGATAAATAGTATAAACTATATCCGAAATGCTAAGTTCATATAGCAAAATTATGATATAATCTACATTAAATACTTCTAATTAACCCTAGATTGGATCATACTTTACTGTTTACTAGTACTTCAGAAATAATTGGTGAATGAACAAATGATTGTCCTGTGTACTGAACATCAATCCCTTTGCTTTCGTCAGCAACTCAGATTTTAAAGATAGTACTGCTTAAGCATAATATAAATGCATTCCATAAAACAAAATATATGCAATTTTTATAAAATTTAGTGGTCACATATAGTTTCCAAAATAATTCCTCTGTTCTTCCTATTAGCATTGCTTATAAGAATAAGTTAAGGAGATAACTGAATAATGAAAAATAACTAAATATGGGGGAAAAGTATAATAGAATAAAAGTTGAATCAAGCATATTCTTACTATAATTATTAGTTAAAAAGAAAAACAGAGAAAAGTAATTAATCTGTACTCAGAGGTTTGTTCCTCCCAGCATCCAAAAACAAACAAAAAAAATGTGCTATTTGAATCCCAGGAGAGAAGTTCATATATTTATTTTCTCTCATTCTCCCAAACCTGACGTCTGCTAAAGAATCACTCTATTGGAGAGAACCACAGAAGTGGGATTTAGGGACAGGTCATAAAATCCCATCCTAAAGGGAAAACAAGATAATCACAAAGTGTTCAAAATTTCAGTCAGGATAACATATTTCAAAATCTAGAGACCACTGAGGGGGAGTAATAAAATAATAACTAGGATTTATAGCATCCCATAGCTCATGTCTGCTTCTTTCCTGTAAATGTTGTAGACCGACTATCTTTTCTGGACTCTTATCCAAACCAGAGTTTTATACACGAGCATTGGAAACAATTCCTTTACTGCAGAGCCATTTTTAAGCAATAATAAATCCATTTATTTGTACAATCAGCCAACATCAGGCTGAAAATTTTTAGCCTCCCAACTTCTATGAATCTCTGTTATGCAATCTGTTGCTGCGTAATGAAAATAAACAGTATTCTGCTAAAATTAAAAGGAAAGATCTTCTTTTAATTATTATGGAAAAAATAAACCAGACTCTTTTACATACTTCATTTTGGGTTTTAATGTAATAAATACTTGCTGTAAATACCTCCAAATCTTAAAATAGTTCAGAATTAAAAGAATTTTACGTAGGTATTCTTCAATCATCATGCAACACATGCTTTTATTTCCTGTGAACTTTCCTGTTGCCCTCAGAAGAGCAAAGTCACAGAAATTAAGAAAGAACTATTTGCCTAATTATTAGAAGAGTTTAAAAGTCAAAAATTCTTGCTTTAAATATTATTTATTACTTCTGTATATTTGTTGGGCTCAACACAGATGCCACTGATAACAGGAGCAGCCAACCTCCTTAAAAACACTTCTGGGTAGAGCTGTTACTTTTATTTTACAGCTTACAAAGTGAACAAAGTGAATTGCACAATTCTTAAGCAAACAAAGTGAATATCATAATTATCACAGCAATGACTCCAAAGGTCTACATTCTTATTATGACGCATTTTTACTTGGTCCCTATAGATCTTCACTAATTTAGTTCTGAAAATATTGTAGCCTGTCTCCTGTGAAGTGGTCCTCAACTACAGTGATTCAGATATGCCTTAGACTTGTGGGGTAGATTAAATATGCCTGGTTTGCCTGTCTATAGTGCCCAGGTTCCTTTCCACCTATGACTTTCCCAGGTACTAGAACAGTTCTGAACACATAATTGTCCACCTCCCTCCTTTCTTACATAGTTATATGTATGAAAACATGTAAGACATGGTTCTATTTTGTGTTTTTATGAAATTTAACTTATAGGGGCTTAATTTTCTTCTAGTTTGGCAAGAAATAGCATGGGTTGGAGGAGTGAAATGGTGCAAGAGAGGAGCCCTAATTTTGGCCCTTCACCAAATCATCTGTGGAAGAATTCATGTAGGATCAGTTTTTTTCCATTATTATCAGAAATAGATGATACCAGGAAAGAATTGAGAGGCCTCCGTTCTGCTTTCCGGCATATTTTAATGACCTCCAGATCTGACAGTTCCAGATTTCACTGCTCAGGGCCACACTACAGTTAGTGGGATGCTCTGAGGGAGGAACCATAAACACACAATTCTAGGGAATAAAACAGTTTGTCTGACTTGCAGTCCATAGGATTTCAAGAAAGCACTACAGTTGCCTTAAAGGCAGATGGAGGTACAGTGGGTGAGAGGAATCCAAACACTTGTTATCTTAGAAAGCAACTGGAGGGAACCTATGATACAGTATAAATGAATTTCATGTAAATACTATGCAAATATCTCTATAGAAGCTCCAAATCCTCTACTCATGCTACTAAACAAACAAACGAAAAAACAAAAAACAAAAATATAACATTCACTGCTTCCCATGTTGCTTGCCTAACCTAATTAGTCATAGTGCCCAGAGATCTGCCATTGATGAATCATCCCACTGGATTCTGAAAGACAGAAAAACGGGGCCATGGCAGTGGGTGTAAATTGTAGTTGTTTACATTCCAACTTGTTTTGTTGACTATGATTAATAAATTAATGTTTAATGAGACTGAATGACAAATTTATCTTTGAAGGAACTGGAAGACATTTATAGGGTAGAACTGATAGAAATGGCTGCTGAATACGTGGGATGAGACAGAGGGAGATGTCAAATCTAAATGCATCTTTCCAAAGTTGGGCATTTGGGTGAATGGTGATTGCACATAGGAGAGAAAGTGATGTACTGACTTCAACAACATAGTAAGAACTTCAAGCCTTCCTGAGGCTAGTCAATTTTTACCTGGTTCTCCTATCACGAAAGTTAGCCATAGTTGAGACACTTTATCACCTACTAAAAAGAAACTTTCCAAAATGTTAAGGAACACTCAGCATCTCCATTCCAGTGACTAGAAATCACTTATTAGTAATGACCTTTCACTGTATGTTGAGTGACCTTTCGCCTTATAGCCACTGTTATGGTCAAGTTTAGGTATAAAATGCCAGCCAGTCCTATTGCTTACTACCTGAGCTGTCACTCTTCTCACCATGCACGTGATCTGAGTAGCAAAAGAGTATCACTGATTAAAGCTAAACCCAAATGAGTAGGAATAACAATGAGACTCTATCAGCTACTAAGTTAACCAAGAAATTCCACTAGTGCCTTTATGGTCATGCTTTTATTATATATACTGAAAACACTTCATTTGGGGGACTCAAATCTGTTAGGTTTAACCTGCAATTATGGCACTGTATATTAACCCTGGAAATCTTGTTTAGTTACTCAGAATTGTCCAAATACTCCTTAAGAACATTAACCATGGCATTCTACCCAGTGCCTGTAACACTGGCCTCCAGTTTACATTTCTTTGCTGCAGGAATTTAGTTGTAGTTTTTCTGTTTCTTGTATGCAATTCTGTAAACCTCCAAAACTCCTTTGTGGGATTTAAAAAAAGTGTATAAGTAAACGAATATAAATTAACCCTTACTTTTGTCTTTGAGACCAAACCCAGAGCTAGAAACACAGCAAATATCTTTATCTTCATAATAAGATTTTTCTTTTCATTTTGAGTCCTCATGTGAAAACTTTATGCCCAGACAACAAACAGATGCTAAAACATCTGGAACCACTAGTTCTACTGGAAGATTTGATATTTGAAAGCCTCCCTACCTTAACCTACTACTGTAGGTGATTCCATCTCAATGTTGGAATTGTTATGAAGACTAGACTAAGATCACAAAGGAAATGTGGAAGGTGTTTCCAGTCCAGATTTGACTGATATAAATAAATTCCTGTACACTCTGTCAATGTGTCATTTGTTCATGAAGAATACAGTTTTAGGAGAAATTATACTGTTATTATAGAAGACAGAAATTGTATTGCTTTGCCATACTATATAGAACATACCTAGAAATGTCTACATGGAAACACTGACTTGATGCTTTCACATGTGTATATTAGGAATATATTATGCAAATAAACACACACACAGAGGAATATAACACTAACCATCTATTTAGCATAAATTTCTGAAGTTACCTAATTTTTAACAGGAAGACTTGAAAAACAACATATTTCAGAATAACTCCAAAGGAAAGGATTATTTTAGTTGTTTTCTTCTAAAATGTCTAAATGATCCTTTGTTAAATTAGTTCATTCAACAATTACACTCCTATTAGTTGTGCAAAATTAAATGGTAGCCATTTTTATGATAACGAATCTGTATTTACTTAAGTTTTAAAAATTTTTATGACAAAACACCTTATTTAAGCTCTCGCTATAGCCTCAAATAAATAGCCAATTTGAAACGAAGATAGAGATTATCAAGGATAAACATTAGTCACTTCTTTAGAAAATTAGACTACCCATATTTCTTATTACAGTCCATTGTTCCTGCCTAAACATAGGAATCAGGGCCTCTGTATAGTGCAATTCCAAGAAGCATCATTTATACTTCTGGCTAAGTGAATGGCACTCCCAGAAGTTGTGCAGTTCACAGCCTGAACAACCATACAGGGCTGTTCTGAAAGGAATCACTGCTGCTGAAGGAGATCTCTGAACTTTTCTCAAAAATGCCTATTCAAACGTCCGTATCTTTTATTATAATAAAAATTTTAAAATACAAAATCTATTTATTATATACTTTTGGTTAATTGTAGTTTAGGAGTCTGCTAAAGCCATAAAACTAAACTATCATGGATTCTTGGGGTTTGGGGATCAGAGGACAGATGGGCCAGTCAGGTATGCTCCGATTGACTAAGTGTCTCCCTCTTATGGGAAGTAAAATCATCAAAAATATGAAAAAAAAAAAAAACTTCTTTACAGCTATTTAGCATATACTCCTTTGACAATAACACCTGAGGTCATAAAGGAGATACAAAGTAAAGAAATCAATAATTCTGCTCTGGCAATTCTTAGAGTCACCTGACAGGGTTAATATAGTGGTTCTCAAACTGTGCATTTCAAAGAAATTTCCAGATAACACTGATGCTGTCAGTCTGGAGACGATACTTTGAGAAAGACTGCACTAGGATAATATAGAAATCATCTAACCAAAGGGAGAATGCATGTGTACCAAAATGTCTTAAACAACACTCACGTTAATATAGTAACACGGATAGGATAAAAGTTTTATGCAAGATACATTCCCAAACTTGTAATAACGTGAACATTACTGATGGAATAAAGATTGCTTGAAATGCATAAAGATGTTAATTTTTTTTTTTTTTTTTTCCCCTGAGGTACGCGGGCCTCTCACTGTTGTGGCCTCTCCCATTGCGGAGCCCAGGCTCCAGACGCGCAGGCTCAGCGGCCATGGCTCACGGGCCCAGCCGCTCCGCGGCATGTGGGGTCTTCCCGGACCGGAGCACGAACCCGTGTCCCCTGCATCGGCAGGCGGACTCTCAACCACTGCGCCACCAGGGAAGCCCAAAGATATTAATTTTATGGTTGTTGATATGGAGTCCCAAACAAACACTTCCCCAACAGAAATGGCCCTCAATGTAAGGCACACGTCAGAACCAACTGACAAAATGCCCAAATGACACTCAGTGCTCACATACGGTCCTCAAAGTCAGACAAATGTCAGAACCACCTGGCAAAATGCCCAAATAGCACTTCGTGCTCAAAAGGGAAGTTTGCCCGGGAAACACCGGTGACTTACTCGGTCTCGGAGCTCGTCAGGTCGTCCAGATGCATATTTCTGTTCCACTGAGGAATAAGCGTAATTCGGCAGCCAGTGCCCAGCAGGGGAGAAACAGGGAGGATTCCCCCAAACAAATGGTTTTGGCAGCTGCTAGGAATGTCCCCCCAAAACCCCCTCTTGGGGACTACAAGCCAGGAGCAACAGTTCCTCACAGCCAGGCCTGCGAGTTTTCATGGCCGCGGCTCTGCTCTCGTAAAACCCCGGGAGCCAGATGTCGCGAGAGCGCAGCAGCCTCACGTTGGACGCCAAAAGACTGACTGCAGTGGGGTTCTGGCTGCTCGCCGTTCTAAAGCCAATAACGAGGCAAGGCTGGCGTAAAGGAAAGTTTGGTTTATTTCAGAGGCCGGCAACCTGGTATGGGGGGAGGGGACTCCTGTCCAAAGGCCGACCCACCCACTATCCCCGCCCCGACAATCAGTGGGCAAGAGCTTTTACAGGCAGAGGGAGGGGGCTACATGCAGAAACAGCACAGTCAGCTCTGACCGTCATCTTGAAATTGGTCCTGCAGTGGTCTGACCAGTGTCATCTTGATTATTTTAAGTACACTTAGTCTTCAGTGCCAGGGTCGGTTTTTTTCCCATTTCTTTGAGGCCATTTCTCAGAATTGTGGCAGCTTATGTCATGGCTACAGTCTGGTCAACATGTAGTTAACTTCTTCCACCTGGTGGGGATTTCAGTATCTACAAGACAGCTCATAGGATATGGCTCAGAATGTGATCTATAGGCCTTGAGGAGGAACTAAAGGTCCTTGAATCTGCTTAATGACTATACTATTATTGTTTTGTCCTGTTTGCTTTCCTTTGTTTCTGCATTTTCTCACTTCTCTGATTAAACTTATTCTTTGGCTAAAGTTTTTCTACAGGCAAAAGGCAGGCGGAAGACTTCAGGGTTGGGGGGTGGGGTGGAAGGAACAGAGAGTCCTGCTCCGTTTTAATAATTTTCATTCAACTGACAGCTAATTCTGTCCTATCTTTAGACTTTCATCCATGGGCACCAGCCTTGGTTTACTCATCATTCCCTAAAGGAATTTTGAGGTATTCTAGCTCATTGCTTTTGTCCATATCATCATCCTCCCATAACATAGTCTTTCCTTCCTCTTCCCCATCTACAAATACTATCCAGCCTCAATACATATTGAAAAATATATCCATTTATAACAACCCAACCAGAAGTACTCGAAAGATTTCTTCCCACAAATTGCACATGAAACCTGTCACGTAAACTGTTTATCAAATTGTTCACCCCTTTGTGGAACCTAAAAATTGATTATAGTTTAGATGTTTTTAAAATGTATTTTACATTTAAAATGTAATTGCTTTTTTCTTACACTCACTTTGGTCACAAAGTAATTACTGTCATTTCATACATTTGATTGTCCTTTAAGTCATTCTCCCCCTTGAGGTGACTCCCAGGTAAGAGGAATTGGTAATTCCCTGTCCACTTTGGGAGACTCTATGCAGAATGGTTTGAGATAGGAGGCCCCTTTAATCTTCCCATTATTTTCTAAAGCTATCCCTAATTTTACATGTTTATAGAGCTGGGAACAGTATATATATATTATTATAATAAATTTTTAAAAATCACATTTATTATACATCATAGGAGTCAGCTAAAACCATGTAACCAAACTATAATGGGTTCTGCGGGTCTGGGGATAAGAGCACAGATGGAAGAGAAAAGGTATTGTACAAGTGTCTTCTTTTCAGAGAAAAATACGAAATAACAAAAATATGAAAGGTACCTTCATCACAGCTCTATCAAACTGTGGGTTGGCTTCTTCATGGTCCTTCCCCTCAGTGTATAATCTCCTAGACATTCAACTCATGTCAGGGTCTTTAGAAAATTGCAAGTGGCACCTTTTGCTCAAATACCCCAAATGGTGAGATGTTGAAAATCAAAATGCTTAAAATCAAAATGCTTAAGCAGTCTTCTTCATGGATTAACTAGGGAGCCCTAAAGAAGAAAATTCACAGTATTCTATTTGGCTAAAATTTGAGTCCATTCAGAGCACCCTGAATTAAGGGTGAGTTTTCACCACTTCGTTGGGACTTCACATAGTGTAAAGGTAGAGAAATTGCATCACTGCTTTCCTATAATGTCAACAAGTATTTATGTTGAGTAATAGGAAAAGGACTTTGCTCTCAGATTTATAATTAACACAATCACACAGGGCTAAAACCAAGAACACTTCTCTACTCTTGCCCTGACTCTGCCACTCCCTACTTGAATGACTTAAGCTCTCTCTCTTATGTTCTAAAATTAATGAGTTGCCCAGAGCAGTGGCTCCCAAATCTTCCTACCAGGGAAGCCCAACTTTTGGAAATTAGATTTGAGGGGATCACTGGTTCATATGATTTCTAGAGCCCCTTCAAAAATCTAAAAAATTTTTTGTGTTTCCACCCCCTCCATTTCCCAGCCATAATGAAAAATCCATTGTATGCACGAAGATGGTTATAGCACCTTTATTCATAATTGCCAAAACCTGGAAGTAACCAAGCTGTTCTTCAGTAAGTGAGGGGACAAACTGTGGTACATCCAGGCAATGGAATATTATCCAGCATCAAAAATAAATGTTATCAAGCCATCAAAAGACATGGGGGAAACTTAAATGCATATTACTAAGTGAAAAAAGCTAATCTCAAGGGGCTACATATTGTATAATTCCAAGAATATGACATGCTGGAAAAGGCAAAACTATGGTGACAGTAAAAAGACCAGTGGTTGCCAGAGGTTGGAGGGAGGAAGGGACAAATAGGTGGAGCACAGAGGACTTTTAGGGCAGTGAAACTAGTGCGTATGATACCATATCTTGTGTACATGTCATTATACATTTGTCCAAACCCAAAGAATGTACGACACCAAGAGTGAACCCTAATGTAAACTATGGACCTTGGGTTATAATGAGGTGTCAGTGCTGGTTCATCATTTGTAAAAAATATACCATTCTTGTGGGGGATGCAGATTATAGGAGTGGCTGTGCATATCTAGGGGATGAGGGATGAGGAGAAATCTCTTCACTTCCTGCTCAATTTTGTTGTAGACCTAAAACTGCTCTGAAAAAATATGGTCTATTAAAAATGCACTGTATGATACAACAGGAGTCAATTAATAGCCATTAATATTTCATTTTTTTTTAGGAAAAGATAAAAATGATATTGTAGGCAAAACCTTGGGTTTTATTTTTTCCATCATCAGTGTCAAAGTTAGGTTCTTCCCTTAATTTAGAGATAATAAATGTAGGGTTAAGGCAGTTGACTATGCCATTCTCTTCAATATAATGAAATCATTCCTTAATATTCAAAAATAATCAGCACACAATTTAAGGAAAGCTTTCAGTAGCTCAGGCAATATGAATGTGAGACAGAGGAAGAATAGAACTTCTTTTTCTTGAGTCAGTTTGTTTGTCACTGTAAAATTTAGGTGAAGGATGCTCACTGAGTACTCTACCATTCTCAATAGAAATCACATATATTACTCTTAATCAGTATGTAGAGAGAAAACACATCTCCCAAACTATGATATTTAAATTGTTCTTTTCTTAAAATGATGCTTTTTCAGTCACCTTGGAAATATGTGCAAATGCAAATCTAAATCCCACATGCAGTAATGATTTGGTTGAAACAAATACTATTCCCTCAAGCTATGTTGGTTTGGGGGGAAAAACTACTCTTCTAATAGGAAGATTGCAATGGCTCTGCTCCTAAGGGAAAAAGAGAGAAAAAAAAGCCATACAGATAAGATGCTCTTATTTATAACACGTAACAAGATACGTTGCAAGACACAAACATCTTTCTGATGACTTATCCTGCTGATCAGAGTACAAGAGAGTTTATTTTCATAATTACAACAGATGGAAAACAATAAAATTCTACTTTAGGCTAATGCACTCTCACCCTTATTATCTTTTTTTTTGTATGTGTGTCTCCCCTGAAGCTATTTTATAACAATATAAAAATTGCAGAAATATGGCACCGCAGAAGCCTGACCAGATTTCCTAATTATCTGTCATGACTCAAGACTGCAGCGAGAAATTAGCTCTCCTGGGAAAGAAAAAAATTGATGGAACTTAAAATAATAGAAAGAAACTTATGATGTCTCTCCTCAATAAGTTGAGAAAGAAATCTAACCATTTTTAGTAGGATTGCCTAACTAACTTTCTCATTTCATATATATATATATATATTTCAATATATAATTTCTGCTACAAAAAGGTGCATTAGTCATATTTCTTAAAATATGACATTGTCATGGGAAGATTCACTCTTGTTTCATTAATTAAATTATATTCACCACCCAATTCCAATCCATTCTTGTTTTCTTAATTAATGTACATAACAAATACAATAAATTAATATAAAAATGGATAAGATATATGCACTTGGAGGATATATCTCTATATTTATCTGTAACAGCATCTGTATCTATATCTATATATTTATCTATAACTGTATCTACATTTATATTTATCAGCATACTCACTTCCTTTACCTCCATATTTCCCAGCCTCCCTTATACTTAGATGTACCCATTGAGTGAATTCTGGCCAATAGAATGCAGGCAGAAGTAATATGCACCTGTCCCCAAACAGCTTCCATGTGTTAATTTTTTCTCTTTTTTGTCATCCTCTGGATGAATAGCAACACTCATGATGGCTAAAAAAGCCGCACTTTGAAGGTGACAAAACCTTCATCAGACTGGGTCCTTCAATGACTATGTGGATCTTAAAACTCATCACCCAATACATACCAATGATTTTACCCTTACAGGAGTAAGGAAAAGACTTCTGGTTTATTAAGCCACTGCAATTTTAAAGTTTATCTGTATTCCATTGAGGTCATCATTTATTTCACTATAAGGAACCATCTTTTGAGATTCACACGGTCTTTAGGTTGTCAAATCTTTCCTTCAATACTTGTCTTTTGTAATTCAAAGTGTCTAGAAAGCCAATCTATAGGGAAGATGACAATACGCCAACTGATTTCTCCTCTTACCCTGGCTCACTGTGACAGGGTTGGATGCTAGACTTCTTGGGCAGCTAGATATCATGTTTATCACTCAACCATCAACTCCATGGTCAGAGCATGGCACCTGCTTTAGTAGCTTAAGGCAAACTACCTTAACCAAACTAAATTGCGTCAATGTGGTGAGATCATGTGTTTTGAGTACACGGACAGTCATTAGGTAAAAACATTTGACAAGTACCTGTTTCAGCAGATTAAACGGCACCTTCTTGTTGGCAAAAAAACCCAAAAACCATCTCTAATAAAAACTATGCCCTCTATCACACTAAATCACAAAGGTTTCTGTCAGAGTACATCTACCCTACCCTAAATCCACAAATTGTGCCTGAGGACTCCTAGATCCATAGATGGTTTAGGAATGCGCAGAAATATTGGGCATGGTGGTATGAGGGTTCTCCATGACCTGGGCTGATAGGGTATTTATTTTTTAATTTTTTAATAAACTTTATTTATTTATTTATTTATTTGACTTTATTTATTTTTTGGTCACGCCATGCAGCTTGCGAGATCCTAGTTCCCCCGACCAGGGATTAAGCCTGGGCTCCCAGCAGCAAAAGCCCAGAATCCTAACCACTGGCCACCAGGGAATTCCCTAATAGACTTTATTTTTTAGAGCAGTTTTAGGTTTATACAAAAATTGAGCAGAAAGCATAGTGAGTTTCCATGAACCCCTTTCCCCCATATCTCCAGTTTTCCCTATTATTAACATCTTGCGTTCCTGTGGTACATTTGTTACAATTGGTGAACCAATACTGATACATTATTATTAACTAAAGAGCATAGTTTACATTTGGGTTCACTGTGTTGTACCTTTCTGTGGGCTTTGCCAAATGTCATGGATAGCGTATCCACCATTACCGTATCTAACAGAATAGTTTCATTGCCCTAAAAATGCCCTGTGCTTCACTCATTCATCCCTAACCCCGAACTCCTAGCAAACACTGACATATTTACCTCCTGTATACTTCTGTCTTTTCCAAAATCTCATATAGTGAGAATCATAGGGTACATAGCCTTTCAGACTTCCTTCCTAATTTCATTTAGCAACATGCAATTAAGTTTCCTCCATGTCTTTTTGTGGCTTGATAGACCATTTCTTTTTTTTTTGTAACATCTTTTTTTTTTTTTTTTCGGTACGCGGGCCTCTCACTGCTGTGGCCTCTCCCGTTTCGGATCACAGGCTCCGGACGCGCAGGCTCAGCGGCCACGGCTCACGGGCCCAGCTGCTCCGCGGCACGTGGGATCTTCCCGGACCAGGGCACGAACCTGTGTCCCCTGCATCGGCAGGCAGACTCTCAACCACTGCGCCACCAGGGAAGCCCTGTAACATCTTTATTGGAGCATAATTGCTTTACAATGGTGTGTTAGTGTCTGCTTTATAGCAAAGTGAATCAGCTATACATATACATATATCCCTATATCTTATCACTGGATGATTTTCCCTTGTAGGCATGTACTATTATTTGTTTATCCATTCACCTATTGAAGGATATCTAGATGGTTTCCAAGTTTTGGCAATTATGAAAAAAGCTGCTATAAGTATTGTGTATATTTTTCTATGGACATGTTTTCAACTCATTTGGGTAAATACTGAGGAGCACAGTTGCTGGATAGTGTGGTAAAATTATCTTAGTTTTGTAAGAAACTCTCATACAGTTTTCCATTAGTGGCTGTACCATTTGGCTTTCCTACCAGCAGCGAATGACACGGCTTCTGTTGCCCCACATTCTCACCAGCACTTGATGTTGTCAGTGCTGTGGTATCTCATTGCTTTAATTTGTAATCACTAATAACAAATGATGTTGAGCATCTTTTCATATGCTTATTTAGCATCTGTTCATCTTTATGAGTTCAGAGATTTGCCCATCTTTTATTTTAAATTTTTTAAAGATTCTTTTTTTGATGTGCACTATTTTTAAAGTCTTTATTAAATTTGTTACACTATTGCTTCTGTTTTATGTTTTGGTTTTTGGCTGCGAGGCATGTGGGATCTTAGCTCCCTGACCAGGGATTGAACCTGAACCCCCTGTAATGGAAGGCGAAGTCTCAACCACTGAACCGTCAGGGAAGTTCCTGCCCATCTTTTAATTAGGTGGTTTTCTTATTGTTGAGTTTTAAGAGCTTTGTATATTTTGAAATAAAATTCACTTATCAGATATAAGTTTTTCAAATATCTTCTCCCAGTCTGTGGCTTGTTTTTATTCTTTTCACAGTGTCTTTCACAGACCAGATGTTTTTTATCTTAATGAAGTCCAAACTATCAATTTTTTTTTCATGGAGTATGGTTTTGGTATTGTAAGGAAAAAGTCATTGCCAAATCCAAGATCATGTACATACTCTCTTTTGGTATTTATTTTTAATCTTAAAAAAAATTATACTTTTCATACCATTGGGGGGAAATAGAGCCATGAGTTTATGAGTTACTTACCAGACTTCATGTAATTTTGATTGGTTCATCGCAGTTCTAACATATACAGTATTTCCCTACTCTGAGAAATCATGATATATTTGTGGAGAAAGGATGCATGTTTTCTCTTGCTAGCCTAAATTTGTAATCTTTTTCTGAGTCCTTAAGTTCCCAAGAGGACATTTGTACTCTTAGGAAGAAAGGGATGAGTGTGCCTTGGAACCATGACATTGGTCACTATATTCCTATGAAGCCATGGCCATTATATACCTCATTTATTGAAAGCTTCCTTTTATAGGAGGGAAACATATTCTACCTGAATCAATTATTGACACCAGCTATGAATAAACTGCTGACACTTTCCCCAAGGAATAACTCAAAGACTATCAGCTAAAGCTGAAGAAAAGCAGGGTATACTTCTTCTCCAATATGACTCAAGAGAGGAAACAGATCAAGTTAAAGAGAGTGCTAACCCCTCTAGTGACAAAGTGGATTTTTAAAGAGCAGGTATTAGCAATTGGAAATTTTCAATTCCTGACAATTTTATGTTTATCTTTGAAAGTTGTGACTATATAATATGGCATAATAAGCTTAATTTTTTTGATTGTAGCATTCTGAAAGAATACTTATTTGTCTTAAAGATGCTGTCCTTGCTCAAGACACTCTCAGAACTATTCCTTGGAATTATGCTTTTCAAGGCATTTATAAGAAGTAGAAGAAAAACAATTCAACTTGCTTTTTAATCATGTGTCAAAATAATGATTATTGGAAAACAAAGTAATTAATAAGTTGCTATTAAAAAATAAAACCAACATTTAACTCGACCTTTTCAGATTCAAAAAAGAATCAAAGAATCTATAAATTTACAACAGCAAGAGCGAACTGTAACGTAAACTATGGACTCTGGGTGATGATGATGTGTCCATGTGGGTTCATCAGTTGTAACAAATGTACCTTCTGGTGGTGACGTTGTAATGGGGGACACTACACACGTATGGGGGCAAGAGGCACCCATTTGGAAAATTTCTGACCTTCCACTCAATTTGGCTGTGAAATTCAAACTGTTGTAAAAAATAAGGTCAATAATTTTTTTTTAAAAAAGGACCCATGTACAACAATATGACATGATCAGTGTTTAAAGAAATTAAGTTATTGCAAATATACATAAGAAAGTACCATTAATAGGTTTATTGAGTCTTACTCCTCACCAAATGAAATGATACATGAATTTTTCCTCTTGGTTCATCATACCTAGTACCTCATTCACTTAAATTTTCCTTTTTCACTAAAACTGACAAAACACTTTCACCTCACCAGTAACTGCTGTATAGGATAACATTTCTGGGCCTTATCCCTCCCTTAAATAATTACAAACAATCCAACATTCTGTGCAGTTACTTACTTTCATTACAACACTAAGCTATTCTCTCCTGATGGAGTCATTGCTATCAGAACTCATTTCCCTGAGGTTTATTTCTTGTTTTTACTTTTTCAGCAGAGTCTTAGTCTCCCTTTCTGATTTAGATTATAAACTCAGTGGAAGGGACTGTGTCTTACCCTATATCAACTAGGTGTTCAATAAACATTATTAATTATTATTATTAAAATTCATAATGATGTCAGGCTTGGCCTAATCAATTTTAATTCAGCTTAATCTAGTTCAATTAAGTTTAATTTAGGAGGTGCTGCCCTGATATTTTTTTTTAACCTAGATTTGCAGTTTAGCTCTGCAATAAGTTCCTCATTAATTTTTTTTTTTGGCCTCATACATTTCTTCTATAGGCAAGAAGTTTTCTTTATGCTATTGCTAATATGCATTTTATCTGACAAACACTTTTAAAATATTCTGATTTCCTTGCTCATTCAGAAATATTACCCACAGCTTTTCATGTTAAAGCTGATTTTTCTCCCAGTGAATTGAAAGAAAATAACTAAAACAAACTCACCTCTGGGAGTCACAGTGAATGTTAGGAAAGTGGGAAGAAGAGCAGGGTACGACCTAATTGTTTCTGTGCTTTTGAGAAAGCTCTCCTGTAGCATATGGTAGAAGATGGATTGAGCTGAGCAAGGGTGGAGACAAGATGCATTAGGAGACCACTGAATTTCTCCAAGTTAGTGATGATAAGGGATTTTGCTAAGCTCTGACAGTAAAGACATAGAGATTTGGGTGTAGACATTGAGAGGCGTAAGAAAAAGAGCAATTGATGATGGGCAGGAAGTGGACCTGAAGTTGAGAGAGGGGTCAAGGATGACCAAATGGCACATGGTTGTAGTAGGTGATACAAGAGGGGCAGCAAGTCTGGTGGGTGTGAGGGTGTGAGCAGTGAGTATGATCAATGCAAGCAATGAAGGTTTGCAAGAGTTGGGAGCCACCTCTCCTTAGGAAATGACAGTAGCTCTGAAAAGGCGGAGGGTGAGTAGAAATCAAAATGAAGAGGGTAGAGGTTGGGAATATAGAAAATGCCAATACTTGTGGAGACAAAGAAATACAAATCAAAGAAGTATACTGAGTGGGAGCAAACAGAAAAATAGGACAATGAGGAAAACATCAGGTTAGATAAACCATCTGTTATTTCATCATCAGAGGCTCTTGAAAAGGAGAACAGCACATGATTTTGACCCTCTGGGATGTGCTCTCTCTGAAGAGCCAGCCTAACTTACATGGCACTGTAAACAGAGATGACATGCAGCTGAGGGGGGTTATTTGGCTGCTAGGCACTGATACATGTCTATAGAAGTTTGAGGGTAGTATCTTTTCGGATAACTTAGCCTGTACAGTGTTCAACGTTTAGAATATCACCTAAAGTAGCTTTCTCTGCTTCCTCATATCTGTCTGTGCTACACTGAGTATTTCATTGTTCACTCCTTCATCCGTTTCAGCCGTTGTCTTCTTCCTCTTTAGGCAAATATACAGTGATGGCTCAACTGATGAAGTGTTGAAATAAACATCTGCTCAAACACATCCTGTTGAAATACAGACTAAAGCCTCAAGCATTTTTAGCTGACAAGTTCTCTGTACATATGCAGCACTTTACACTTACCAAGAAGAATTCTATGTGCTAAAAGCAGGCAAAAATGTGATCTTTTACACTATAATGTATAAAGATTTTCCTTTGGGTCCTATAATTTCCATGATATTATAACTATGTTTAGCTATGATGTTATCATCTAAATTATAAGGCTTTTGATCTTAACGTGATGGTCAAGATGAAGTTATTTTGATTTATTTTGAATATAGGAAAAAACAAAAATCTATGATTTCCAGACGTGCTAAATCTTCAGTTGGAGATGGAGTGGATGAGAAAACTCATAAAAGAAAATTTCAAACTAAGGATCCCACCAGGCTCATCTACAACAGATATGATGAGAGGTTGCACGCAATAGTGAATAGAGAACTAGATTGGTATTAAGAGTCACCGTGCTTTTCTCCTGACTCATGTGTAAAAAGTTGAATTAATGCTCTTGACTCCACTATCAATATCTCTACAATGTGGGTGCTTGTTATAAGAGCTCTAAAAGGAAGTCACCTAGAGACACATGGGCCATAAGAGGTAGGCGACAAATCCTAGCTGCCCATCTCAAATTATAATCTTAACATGCTATGATTTTAAAGCCGTTAGTCACATGAAAATGTGTTTTGGTCAACTCTACTAAAATGCATTTAAATAGCAACTTCATAGTAAATTGAACAGTTAACTCTTTACCCTCATTCCTTACCTAGTGTCTTTCATGGTAATAACTCTTCGAATGTAATGTTTTAGCTATGAGGGAAATTATCATATTATCTAAAGCCAGGTCAAGCTTTTCTTTCCCCCCATAACGTTGTGAGAAATAACAGTGTAGATGGTCTAATCAATAGTTTCCATACTGCAACCCACAAACACTTCAGGTCCATTATTAAATACTATAAAATATAAAGCAAACAACTACAAAATCATGCCCATACATTCATTTACACTTATGTTATGAGGACATATAATGTGCGAACTTTTGAGTAAGACAAAAGCTAGGCATAGAGTTTAAAAATGGCCTTCAAACAATGGCTGGCACAGGCTTTGTGTATGGCATAAACACCTGCTGTATTGAATTGGTTGAGATCAATTGAAATCACAGAACCAAGTCCTAGTACAACAGGCAGTAGAAAGTTTGGGTTGATGAGCCCATTATACCTTTAAAGTTCAAAGGGAGATGGTGGGTGAATGCGTTAAGGTTGATTGGTGGAGCAAAGCTGCAAGTCAGTCAACAAAGAAAAAAAGAAAACTTAATAACAACTGAAAAGTTAAATCAAAGGTAATGCCTTGACCTCAGCTTACAAAAGCCGGGAAACTCAGCAATGATGTTTTTCACTTCATCCATAACACACGCTGTTCTTCTCTGGTCCCGAAAATAGCATGTGACCTATGAAGCATCCTATTAGCTGTTTCAGGAAAGCACATTTTCTTCTGAAAAGAAGTCGGTTTAAGAATCAAAGAAACAAGTACAAACACAAAGCCAACACACTGGGGTCCACGTTGGGCACCCATTCAAAATGTCATGTCATTTGAACATGTCTCCCATTTTTAATGGTGCTTCACCTGGGTCTAATCACATTCAAACCCTGCTGGGTTGCATGCCATTAGATGCTTTAAAAATGTATAGCCAAGACACAACTAAAATAAAAAGCTCACACAAGCCAGCAGCTGAAGCACAGAAAGAAAAGTCCTCTGGGATTTTATTTCATCTGGTGCAACCGACTTACAAGGTCATCTCTGACTTGTTACCCACCTGTGCTCCATTCCCCCATTGTTAAAATAAGAGTGATCATTAGAAATGATTGATGACCTTGGGCTGTCATACTTATTTTCTTTAAATTACATTTAGGAGCCTGTTTTAGGAAACCATACCAACAGCCCTTACCATCTTGTTTCCTTTCCCATTACGACATGAATGTCATTGGGAAGACATTCCCAAACATACATTTCTACCAAAACACGAGCTGTGCTACTTCTATATTTTCCAGGAAGTCCATTGTTTGGAGAAGTTTCACATGAAAGGATGACATAAAACTTTCTTCCCAAATATTTCAAATGGTGAATTTTCTTGTTCTGATCATTTTAGCTTTTCAGAAGGTCATATTAAATTGTATGTGCACATCAAACGATATTGTGTATCTTTAGGGAGGTACACAGGAATAACTGGTCCTTTGATTATTTTCCCCTGAAGTTTGAACATTTGCTCATGAAGTTTTTGCTGTGTTTTTTACTTTTTTATTGTTGACATTCAAATGGAATTGAACCAAGAGTTTTCTGGTCAGAAGAAGAAAAAAGATCAAACTGATAGAAGCCAAAGGAGCTTGTGAGAGTGTGTGACAATCTCTCAATGTGGCTGCTTCCCCGTCCCAGCTGTCAGAGTGATGCAATCAGAAACAAAGTGCATTTTATGATAAATGCCTTGGGGTAAATGTAGCTCACAAAAGAGATTACACTTTTCCTCTCTTTGCTTCTTCAAAAAATATCTGTCTTGAATTGCCTTAATATTAGCTGGTTCTCAGAAAAGAAAACATATACACACCTATGCTCATCAAGTTTGGCTGATGTAGCTAAGAGGTGACTGCATTATGTTTTATTTTCCTAATCCCAGAACAACTACGTATTAACATGTTTTGCCCTGGATGTGACCAGAAATACGAAAGAACATATTGGAGGTGCAGGCAGCTCTTCCCAAAGTAAATTAAAATGACATAGGTTTAAAAAACACTCTTGGAGGAGGCTGCATTTCACCTGCAGAACTCGATCTCTGCCACTGACAAAATCATCAGACATCAAGAACAAAACCCTGGCCCAGGAGTGAGCTGGAGGCTGGAGTCCAGAGGTGTTGGGCTGAGTAGGTGGGGAGGCTAAGGGTACACCGCGGATCTGTGGGCACCAGATGGGCAGCTTGGGCACTTGTGGGAGCCGATAAGAGACTGCGTGGGAGTGACAGCATTTCAGCAGATCAAAGGGGCCTCTGTGGCCATAGTAGGCTGCTGAAGGGGTGGACACTGAGACGAGCAGTGTTGGGGTCACAACAAACACAGTGAATGGACATCATTCTCCGCCCTCGGTCCAAAGTGGGAAGCCCATCAGGTGGCAACAAACACCCCCCAATCAGACCAACAACCATTGAACAACATCTTTTCAACATCCTAAGCAGCACCTTAAAACTATAGAGTGACGTGATGTGTAATGGCAGGGCCACCTGACAGTCTTCTCCCAGCCAAAGTCTCCCTTCCCCAGGTTAATTCCAGGTTCAGGTGAGAGCCCAACAGGACTGGGCTGTTAGTTATAAAGCTATGTGAATAAAGTATTGATGACTAGATATGAAGGTAAGGTGATATCTGCTTGAAGACCCAACTCAAAGAGAGCAAGGGGTGATCAGACTGTACTTTACAAACTAACATTTAGTACCATGCTTAAATATTTTTTTTCCCAAATACCAGGGACTAGGGTCAGTGGTGAAGCATAAGTCCTGGCACCAAATGATCTCTAACCTTTACACAATCCTACCTTCTCACACAGAGGTGTCCTGCCCCAAGGGCTGCTGAGCTGTTCATCCCCTTCCCATCCACCTCTGCTGTCCCTTTCTGACCCTAGAATAAGTCTTCTTATTTAACTACCTCTACTGTGGCATTAGCAGTGTGAGATCGAAAGACTGAAGCACTCTCCTTACATGAGCGGTTCTCACCTGGAGCAGGCGTCACAATCCCCTGGAGGGTGTGTGAAAACTCAGTGCTGGGCTCCATCCACACCGTGTCTGAGTCTGTATGTCTGGGTGGGGCCAGGGCATGTGCATTTCTAACAAGTCCCAGGTAATGCTAATGCCTCTGCCTTACACGATCAGCACTCAGACTATAGTTGTCTCCTGCACTCCTCTCTCTATTAGGCAAAAATAAAATTCCAGAGCTGAGAAGATTGTAGAAAATATCTAGTTCAAATATCTCCTTTTAGAGGAAACTGAGTCCCAGACAGGTTAAAGGGTATGACCAACGCCACAACCCAGGGTGCCTGACTTCCAGTTCAGAGATGCTTTCGTGGTATTATCCTACCCCACAGCTTTTAATGTTTTCAATGAGCTTTAAAAGGGCTGCAAAGTTCTCCTTAATTTATATTGGTTGCATAGAACATTATGAGAGGCTTTAGAAAGGGAGTATGACTCCTCCATGCTAAGCACCAAATTAAGGATCAAACTCTTCTATTTATAATGATCATCTTTAGATGAATTTTTGAAAGGAAGTTCTTCACTTTTATATGAATTGGACTATTCTTGAGTATTTAGTAGAGACCAAAACCTTTGAATTTGCTGGGTCTGCTGGAATAAGGTTTACAATTTTGGTTTTTTGGTCAGCAGCCTGTATGTTCAATTTCAATATGAAAAAAAGCTAATACCTTTCTGAATAAAACTCTGAGACAACACATTTCTCTCTGCCAATGGTGAATTTCCAGTATGTTTTTGTGACATCTCTGAGTCATTCTGTGTGTGTTTGTGTGGTAGAGGTCGCCGAGGGGCCAGACGGATGCGGCAACACTGTCTCTTTTGTGGCTTCATTTTCGTTTTACAGTTGACTACTCTTGACAGACATTATTTCAAAACTATTTCAATTTTTCCAAGATGGAACTAGTTCTTTGGTTGTATTTGCAAACAAAATTTGAGCAAGACTCATGGGATAGTGGACAATGGATCACTTACAAAAATACAAACTCAAATTGCAGGGACAAACGTCTAGTGACCATCACCTACCTGAAACCAAGGTACAGGTAGGGACAGTCTCCCACGTCCTATTCCAGATGACTGAGAAGGACTTCCATGGAACTGTTCTTGGGAAGATATGAGTTTTCAAGGAAAACGTTTGAAATCATGAATTTTTGCTTGGTTTTACTGTATTGCTTTTTGTTATTCTTACTGCCAAATCCTCCAAAGATGGATCTGTCCCCATGGTAACAGAGAAATAGGACACAAACATCTTACCACTCTAAATGAATACCTGGGACAGGAGATGTGAGAAAGGCAGGCAACAGGAATTCTTCAGAAAACACACTTCTCCTGGAAAGCGGCAGGTGTTTCTTCCAGGATCTTAAGTACTTCCTTAGAGTTGCCAATTATTTTCAGTCCATCCAAACTACCGGCATCCTCAGTTACCTGGCAGCTGTGAATAGTATTCCTGGGAGGTTACCTACAGTTACAGGGATGCAGATGCTAATTCCTGAAGCTTCAATACCTCTCTTACAAGAAAATGTTTAAAAGAAGCAGCATGAGGACTTCACATGGTTTGTGATGTTACGGATTTTTAAATTCGGGCTTCTAAGAGACAAAGGGCTACAAATACTCTTCTTTACAGTGGAATCTCAGTGTGCAATTCAGTGTGAATGACCTTGACCACCAAAGACAAAAATCTATAGTCAGTTAGATTTCACATCTCTGAAATTGTCGGTGGGAACACAGCTTTGGAATAATGGAAAGCTGTGTTCCATTGATATATCATCTGGTTACAGACACCTTAGCTTATGAAAATAATATTTAAATAATCTGGGACAAATGTCCATTTTCTTTTTGAAAGATTATAAAAAGAATCGGTTCTTAGTTCTCTTTTAAAAACTAACAAAAGGAATATATCAGATGCACATTGACCCTTGTGCCAGGAAGCATATCATTTAGTAGGAGAAACAGCCATGTAACTAACTACTAATTTAAAGTAGAGGTAATAATTAAATAAATATCCCAGTATAAATAAAGTCAAAATGCTGTGGAAGAACAAAGGTAGGAGTGAGTAAATTTACCCAGGTACCACTGGAGGAAGGTGTCAGTAGAAGGTAGCATTTAAGCTGAATCTTTAAGGATGAAACCAACTTTGGTAGGTAAGGAGAGTTCTGGCAAAGTTTCCAAGAGCTAGGAACATGCACAGGTTTGTCTGGGAAAATGGTGAACGTAACTAGAGTGGAGAACTAGGCAGGGTGAAGAAGTGAGACTAAATGTATTGGAAAGTCCAGGTGGTACAAGACTTTGAACGCCACGTTAAAGAATCTGAAATTTATTCTTCAGGCAATTTCAACCCATTGAAGGCTTTGAGCAGAGGTGCACCTACCCTTCAGGTGATTGCGTTGGTGCTAACAAGCTGCCTGAACCCATCTCTTGCTACTTGCTCTCATTCCACTCTCCTTCCATGAGCTTCCCTGCTGTTCCACGAACCCACCAAGGCTGCTCTTACCTCTGGGCCTTTGAACTTGCTGTTCCTTCCTCCAGGAAATGTCTTTTCCCAGGTATTCACATGGCCCGCTCCTAACCCCGTCCTATCCTTCATTTCTCTGTGCAAATGCCGTTTTGGTGATCAGGCCTCCCTTCCTGACTCTAACAGTGTGCCCCCCCGCCACCCCTCTGAATTCCCACCTTTCCTTTTTGCTACATTTTTTTTTTTTTTTTCTATCGGGCATGTCACCGTCTAGCATACATTATATAACACCTCCCTACTCTACTCAACATGAGGACAGGATTTTTGTTTTGCTTCCTGCTTTGTTTACCGCCTATCACATGGCTTGGAGCACACTTGAGGCTCAACAAATTCTTGTTAAGTGAATGCAAACAAGATAGAGAAGGAGCATGGCTTAGTCAGCTCTGGCTGCCATAACAAATACTAAAGACTGAGCAGTTGAAAAAACAGAAATGTATTTCCTCATAGTTCTGGAGGCTGGAATCTGAGCTGTGCGTGCCAGCATCCACAGGCTCTGGTGAGAGCTCTCTGCCTGGCTTGCAGATGGCTGTCCTCTTGCAGCGTCCTCAGGGGACACAGAGACGGGGGAGAGAGAAGCTCTCTCACATCTCCTCCTAAAAGGACTCTAATCCCACTCGCATGACCTCATGTGAAGTTACTTCCCAAGGCCTCTCCTCCAAATACCATCACCTGGGGGTTAGGACTTCAGTGTATGAATTTGGTGGGGACACAAACATTCATTCCACAACAGAGCAATTAGAGAACAAAGAGGGGAAATGAATGGGGTGCTCTCTGATTTCAAGGGAGGAAATACTTCTGGGCAGCAATTAGCAGTCCACCCCCACCCTCAGCCCCTAGCTGTCTGGCAACTGACAGTCCCAGAGGAAAAGTGGGAATGACTATAACACAGGGATGACTGTAACAGGTCAGAAATTAAAATGCCTTTTTTTTTTTTTTTTTGCGGTACGTGGGCCTCTCATTGTTGTGGCCTCTCCCGTTGTGGAGCACAGGCTCCGGATGCGCAGGCTCAGCGGCCATGGCTCACGGGCCCAGCTGCTCCGCGGCATGTGGGATCTTCCCAGACCGGGGCACGAACCCGTGTCGCCTGCATCGGCAGGCAGACTCTCAACCACTGCGCCACCAGGGAAGCCCCTAAAATGCCTTTTAGATGGAGTAAAGATGGGAATGTAATGAAAGAGGTACAGAGGGCCAACAGGAAATAAATAGAGGTAACGGAGACAAAATCCCTACACTGTTCAAACACCACTACTTTGGAAGGATGAGAGACAGTGAGATAAGGGAGACAAGAAACTTTGTGCAAGAATGCACTGCTGGAAGGCCTGGCCAAGCTTCCTTCACCACCATGCACTAGATAGAGAGCACAGCCAACAGCATGATTCCTAGTGGGGGAGGTGACATTGCAGGCAGGGGGTCTGTAGGATGTCCCTCAGGACTAGGTGAGAATTTGGCACAAAGGTCAGAAAGGAGAGTACAGACTAGAGAGAATTCTTTTTTCTGGGAATAGTCTACTTTGAACAAAAACTAGTCCAGCTGTGCTTCCCACTACATGGAAAAACAGTAAATACCTATAAAACTATACAACTTTTATAAGTATAAAAATGTAACTGGGTCAAAACGAAGGGGCCATCTTTCTAAACAAGAGGAATTCAGCTCTCTGAGACACACCAGATAGGGCAGAAAATATAGATTAATTCAGAGGAGAGTTCTAAAGAAACTTGAGAAAATACATCAATCCAACTGCTTCGTCATCTTAAAGAAAAAAAAATTAAGATTTGTAAGAGAAGAGAAATAGGACTGCCAAATTGTAAAATGGGAAGGATACTACCACAGACAAAAGATTGAGGGAGGAAATGATTATTGATGTAGATGATACCAAGAACTCACAGGAAAAAAGATAAAATGTGAGAGACATGGGAAATAAAGCAGATCCAATTTATATATAAAAGAATTTATGGAGTTATAAAAATGTTATTTTAAAAGGAATGGAAGGTATACAATAAATAACTAAAGGGATGCATGTGCATACACAGTAGAGACACGAATTATATGTGGGTCATAGTGTACCACAACGCATACCCCAACACCCTTCCCTGCCCAGCACCCCAACTGCCACCATCTTGCCCTTTGACCTCCTCTTTCTTTGGAGACTTGCTCCTAGCCACTCACCTCAAAGTCTCTGACTCCTCATTCCTTCTCCTCCAGGAACTGTATTTTATCTCACGGGATGTTCAAATGTGCACAGCCTCACTGATGAAATAAGACGGAAGATGTGCAATGTTTTATTACCCTAGATTTATTATTTACATGTTAAACTAAAAATTAAGAGCTGTGCTTATTTTTTATATATATATATATATATATATATATATAAAACCAATGCTACCTTTCATTCAGTGTTTTGAAAAGTGACCTTGACTTTAGATAGAACTAGAAACTGCTCTTTGTCTAATGAAAATGACTCTGGGACACTAATGAGACTCCATGTCCTTCAGCCTGTGGGACAATGATCTGGGAGGTTTGATCACTGTGTTCAAACTATTTTTGGATTTAGTCACTTTTATTTTCTCTCCTAAGTTTCACTTTTCACCACCTGTCTGACTTAAGTAACTTTTAGACTTTGAAAACTGATATTGTGATCCTTGGATTAGAGACTACGACAGAAACAAGAAAAAGTGGTAATTCTCGAATTCATAAAGAAGGTCATATTTCAGGGCCATCCTGGACTTTGAGTACAGATGTCGACTTGACCTCTGACAGTCAGCGATGGGCCCTCGCCCAGCTCTGGGAAGAAGCTCTGTAGAATCCAGCTGCTGCCTATCCCTGTGATGACGCCAGAATGCTTTGGAGCCACAGAAGCCATCACGTCATTTGCATTCCTTGTTTCTCAAATGACTTGTATAGTTTATATTTATGGATCCTGTTATAATGGTACTAAATCTCTGATAAAACAAAACCACTATAGACAAGAGAAAACGTTCAAATGTACACCTAAGTGCAAGATGCGTGAAGGACCACCACGCTCCCTGGAAGAGCTCACCCAGCCCAGCCCAGCCCAACATCTCGAGGCTAACTGGGCACAGCACAGCTGTCTTCTGTCGAACTGAAATGCAACATTCCACTCTACCTGGAGCATGGGCAATCTTCTGTAAACTGCAAAGGGATTCCCATGGGCACCCTAACAGTCACTTCTTTGTTAAGAGAGATTCTTGTTGAGATAAGAATTTATCTATTTATATTTGCTCCAACATTCAGTGATCAGCTATTTATGGAATTTTAGTATAATAATCTTTGGTTTTGTTATTCTCATATTTTCCCTTTTTATCCTGCAAAAGAGGAGTGGATTAATACAGTGAACTTTTCTTAAGACCCCCCAAGCTGCATCTGTCAAAGGGAAAGTCAAAAGGAAGTCTCCATCCAGCAAATGTTAAGTCTTGACAGAGTCTATTACATAGTAAGTGATATATACAGGGTCATGGAATAGGGGAAGTATTCAATGCATGGGACCAGAGAAATCATACTGATCCAGTGTCCTTCTACCTGGTTTTACTAAAAAGAACATAAATGTGGTTAATATTTGCTTTTTCCTTTGGACTTCACTTTAGCATTATCATTGATAAGTAATACATATTGTATTTCCATACATAATCCCTTTAGGTCTCTGTAATAGTCAAGGGCATTAATCACTTATAACTACAGTGATTTCTTCTTAAATTAATAAACCAATTTAAAGTACTCTTTTATCCAAACAAAAAACTTAAGAATTGCCCTCTCCCCTCCCCCCCCCCCCACAAAAGATGATGAAGACAAAGAGAAGAATAGAAGGAACTAAACATAAAAGTCGCTCTGATTTTTACCTAGGGTCCTATATCTTTTGACTTCTGATTTCTTGGAAAACACAGGTGAAATCAAACAGCTGTTTGGAGTGAATCCTTTTAACATTTTCTAAACTTTGTTCTTTAGAATGAAAACGCATCTTGAAACATTAATGGATGTATTGTGAAAAAGAATGTTTCATGTCCCAATACATTTTGGAAATGTTTTATGCTATACCTCCTCTTGGAGGGAGAGTGTATTAGAAGCTCTGAGAAGTCCTAAAGAAATATGCTTTTGTTTGTGTAACCCAGAGTTACCGACTTGTATTTTACCATGGAAATACCCTCCCTCTTCACAATGAAGGTCTGGATTACGTGAATGAGTACAAATCGAATTGAAAGAGATAACTTAACAAACTCCTTTAAACTGTTGCTTATGATTTCTACAAGTAATAAAATTGCCAACTGGATGAAAGTAAAACAACCACACATGACCAACTCCCTTAAAGTAGGAATACTCCTTATCTGCTTATTTACGTCAAACTCAGGGCTGAAGTGATGATTTCACAACAGTAAATTTTTCTGCTGCAGTGCTATTAAAGTTTAAAGATAAACCTTTTTCCCTAATAGCATCTCTAGTGGTATTTTTATTTTCCCTGTGCTTCCCTGGTTCCCAGAATATGACCTTTGTCTATTTCTGTCTTTTGATGATTATGGGCATAAAGAGACTTAGATAAGGAGGGGAAAAGATAATTGCCCTGGGCCACACAAATAAGGAGTGACTAAGTGTATAGAGAAGATTATACATCCTGAAATCTAGTTTCCCCTGGAGCAATCATGACTGCTGCCATGTCCACCCCATGAGGTAAGGGAGCTCACTTATTTCTGAAACTAGTTAATAACAAAACAAAGCTCAAAGAAAAAAAAATTTAAATAACATACAAAACCCTACCCCATCCACCTTATTCTTTTCCTGGCTAAATACATTTGACACTACCAATTTGCACTCATTATATTTGATTTTTACACCTATGCCCAATCATCCAAATGTAACCTACTTAAGAACTTTGCCTACAGCAAAACAGTTAGATTTCATGCCCACAGCATCACTGTAGCCAGGGGTGACTTGGGTTCTGATAATGTCAACATACTTAAAATAGCATTGACTGTATTATAGGCAAGCCCAAATACCACACAGACAAAATACAGAAGCGAGAAATAACTTGAGAATGGTTGATAGTTTTTGCTTATTTGTTTGTTCACATATGTTAATGTTTTGTTTTGTTTTGTTTTGTTTTGATGGTAAGACTGTGTTGGAACGAGAAGTCTATACTTTTCAGAGATCACCACTTGAGGAGACTGGATATTGGGGGATGCGTTTTGCTCCCTTGTGAAGAAAATTGAATATTTTCAACTTCCTTTGCTTAATCAATATTTATCTGGCACATAGTTTGTTGTTATTGTTTTTTTTAAATTCGTGTAAATAAGCTGGCAAATACCCTATGAGGTGCAGCCCAAGCAAAAGCTGGAGACCCTTCACATTAAATATTATGGAGGGTGTGGAATGAGACAGGTTGGCCACAAGAGGTGGGAGGCATTAGGATAGTAGAATTCTCTTCCTCTGAAACAAAGCAATATATATTTCGGGGAGCTGACATCTAGTATGTATTTGCCTCGAAGCTTCCCAATCTCTCCTCTTACTCCTGATCTATTGATACACTGGAAGCATGTCTTCTCAGGAAATAGTGATTACACGTTTCCTACATTCCTGATCCAATCCCATGCAGGAGTGGCTCTTGGCTGGTTTATCAATGGTCATTTGTTTACAAGGACTACTGTCCTTGTAGCCCACACCTCTCAGGCAAAATTTTTTTCTTGTTTTGTTGGGTTTTGCTTCTTTGGGGCTGGGTCTTCAGGAGCTCTTTCCTGGGTTTTCTGACTTACTACTAGCTAAATCTGTAGACTTAGTCTAGGGAGAGTTGAAGACCTTCAGTAGACAAACACAAACACTTTTATTCAGCCATGGCAGCAGGAGGCTTACAAGTCACCTTGAACTTTACGACTCCAGCCCAGCCTCCAAGTCCAGGAAAGCCAAGAAAAACAAAAACAAAATAAAATAAATAAAAACAAAAAAAACCAATAAACCTGAATACTTGAATTCACCGGCATAGTGTCTGGCATTGAGTAAAGATCTGTGAACAAAAGGAAAATGCACAGACCAGTTTTAGAGCTGCTCCAAATCCTTCCAAACAGTTTCCTTAAGAAAACAGAAGTGGCACTCACATAAATACATGCACAAATTGAGTCACTTTGATTCATCATAGTGAAGTAAAAAGGCCCTCCCAGACGATTTCCAATAAAGAGAATGCCATTTATTTTGATGGGTTATTTTTTAAACACCTCTTCCCTTTTAAAGAAATAACCCTATTTAGTCGCAAACTGTATGAAATTAATTAGCTACCCCTTAGGTAGCATTCTGCTTGTTTATTTATAGATCTCCCACATAGTGATCCATGTCTTAAATAGTTTACTCTCTGGGTAAGTTCCAGGATTGTTACCATGGCTATACTTTTATATCATTTAAGGAGAGGAGAACAAGAAAAGGTCTGAAAAGTGAAATTCTAAATTATACCATGTGTTGAGGAGAAAGAAATCAACTAGTAGTTTCCAAAGCAGTGAAATGAGAATGATCTTAAGAATGGCAGCGTAAGGGGCTTCCCTGGTGGTCCAGTGGTTAAGACTGGAGCTTCCACTGCAGGGGACGCGAGTTCCATCCCTAGTCGGGGAACTAAGATCCCGCGTGCTGGCGGGGCAGCCAAAAAAAAAAACATTTCCTGAAGAATGGCAGCGTAAAGCTCTGGATTGGTTTCCAAGGTCTTCTGGTTGGAATCTTTAGAAGTAGCAAGGGGGAAGTGAAAAACAGTTGATTAAAAGGAAGGAACAAGAGCCCAGTCCCCCACGTGGATGGGTCAGTAAATATGTAGGAGCATCAGACTGAAGTGAATACCCATGGCTTTTGTACGTAGTCAATTGTGAATCCCCAGCACCTGAAATTTGGAAGTGAGGAGGAAAACAAACACTCGTGAAATGCCCAAGTCAGTCCTGAAATGCCATGACTGTCCTTGGAGTTGCTCATGAACACTTCTAGGAAGATAAGGCCTTCATTCAAAAGAGCATTACTATAAAATGGGGTCTAGTCAATTCTCGGCAGCAGCGTAAAGAACACAATATTAGCGCCATATCATTTTTTCCCATATTGTCTATGAAATATATGAAGTGGAAATTGTAAGGCCAACTGGCCCGAGGCAGGGGAACACAATCAGATTCACAGTTTGCATCAGAACAAAATTCTCTGGACCACCCAGTTCCAGAAACTGCTCTGGCGACATTCCGGACCACCCAGTTCCAGAAACTGCCCTGGAGACATTCCGGACCACCCAGTTCCAGGAACTGACCTGGGGACTTTGAAACCAGCCCAGCCTTCCCGCCTTTCGAGGGGTGGGACTAACGGTTCCCCAGGATATCCGAAAAGACCACCAAATAAGGAATACCCTGCGCCCTCCCAGATTCACCACACCCCTTTCCCTTCTTCCCCTATAAAATCTTGCCCAACCCTCGCCCGGGCGCGACTTCTCTGGCCCCCTTTCTCTCGGACCAGTGAACCTCGCCCGGGAGCGCTCCCTAATAAAGCTCACTTGAAGCTTTCCTCTGTTTCGCGGTGCCGTTTGTTAAGATCCGACCTTACAGAA
This sequence comes from Tursiops truncatus, assembly GCF_011762595.2. Lineage (NCBI taxonomy): Eukaryota > Metazoa > Chordata > Mammalia > Artiodactyla > Delphinidae > Tursiops > Tursiops truncatus. Next base: position 154,654,776 of record NC_047035.1, on the reverse strand, counting down.
ATGGCTTCTTTCAACACCAGAGACCGTGTGGGAAATGACCTGTTCAGCAGATGAGTTGACAGGCATAGTGGGGAATTTCATTACACCTTAGAATTTGAGTGGCACGAACAGCTCACTCTGGGCCCTCCCTAACCTCTGGCAAGCGCTTGGAATTGAATCTGTAAATGTTAATCAATATTTCAGGCCTATTAAGTAAAGAAAGGCATTGTGAAAATCACAGGACTAATGGCCAGTCGGGCTCTGTGAAGGTCTGTTCAGCTGTCAAAAGCATAATATCCAGCAATGGAGAATATACTTTAAAAAAATTCTTTCAAATTTATATAAAACTCAATGTCTTTGTTCTACCACAAAACATATAATATCATCACTACCTCAGAATATTCAAACATCTTAAACAGGAGTATACGTATCTTTCCAAAAACAGTGGGAACTAACATCTTTTAAGCATAAAATACTGTCTAGAGGTAATCTTTGAATCATTTAAAATTTTAGGAAAGAATCCATATTATACTATTCATATACCAACTCCCCCCAGAAACAACAACATCCAGGCATATGTGAGAGCTAAATGTAAAACACAAAAGCATAAAAGCATTAAAAGAAAATATATCCCTGGAGCTGGGGATGCTTTCTTAAGGAAGATACAAAATTGAATCTATGAAGGAAGGAAAAAAAAATCTGAATAAATAAAAATCAGAAAGAAGCTGTCATAAAACTAAAATCATGCATTATTATGGAATAAAACATTTACAAATTTTGGGTACAAAGTATACCCAAAGATATGTAAGCAGTTCTAATAAATTAAAATTAAAATAAATAAAACTACCTGTAAATTTTTTAAAAAGGCAAAGAAGCAATTAATATAATATAGAGAAATGAATTAAAATATACATATAAGAAATTATTTCCTCATAAGTAATCAAAAATTTATTTCAACAAACATCACTTATATTAATTAAAAGAATTGATAATATCCATTATTGGCAAGGATATGAAGAAATAAACACTCATAACTATTGATGCAAATGTAATTGACATTGAACTGGAGGACCATCAGACTTCAAAATGCCCATGCTTTTCCTATTAATAATTTCACTACTGGGAATCAATTTTACAGACAAATGCACACATGTGAACAAAATTGGAGCATTAGAGAAATATTTATTGAATGAAAGCTATGGGCTAGGCATGTTTCTAGAGGAAATAGACACAGAAGAGATATAGCAGAAGTAAATCAGACATAAATCTCTGTCCCTGCCTAGATGGAACAGGCAATAAACAAGGCAAATAAGACAGACATATATATATCCGATTTATAAAGTAGTGAGTGTTCAGGAGAAAAATAAGGATGCAGGGATTGAGGTCACAAATGATTGGGGACATGTGTTGCAGTTTTAGAGAAGATGGCCAAGGAAGGCCTCACCTTGACACCATTTGAGAAAAGCTTCTGGAGGAAGAGAAAAAAAAAAGCCATGTACATATCAGATGACTGAGCATACCAGACAGAAAGCCTCATGGGTAAAGATGCTGAGGATGGAACATGCCTGCAGTGATGACTGAACATCAAAAACACCACTGTAGCTGAGTGAGGAGAAGGAAAGAAGGAGAGGAGGTCAGAGAGGCAATGCAAGTCCAGACAGTGCAGGGGCTGCCAGCCATCATCTCAGTGATGCAGGAAGTCTGTGCTCAGATAAGGCCCTTGCAGGGTCACCTGACTGCTGCATTACAGAGGCCTGGGGGTCAAGGGCAGACTCGGGGAGCCTAGTCAGGAAGAGTGTACAGCATCTTTGCATACCTAATGCAACACTGTAGCAGAGAAAGGAAAAAAAAAACATCTAAACCCATCAGTACTGTCTTACAGATTTAGCTGAATTACAATTCTATAGAATATTATGTAGCCATTAAAAAGAATGAGGTAGGGCTTCCCTGGTGGCGCAGTGGTTGAGAGTCCGCCTGCCGACGCAGAGGACACGGGTTCGTGCCCCGGTCCGGGAAGATCCCACATGCCGCGGAGCGGCTGGGCCCGTGAGCCATGGCCGCTGAGCCTGCGCGTCCGGAGCCTGTGCTCCGCAACGGGAGAGGCCACAACAGCGAGAGGCCCGCGTCCAGCAAAGAAAAAAAAAAAAAAAAGAGAGAAAAAGAATGGTAACTCACAAACTAAATCCCCAAGACATATTATTATTTTTTTTATTGGTAAGCGGGCCTCTCACTGTTGTGGCCTCTCCCGTTGCAGAGCACAGTCTTTGGATGCGCAGGCTCAGCGGCCATGGCTCACGGGCCCAGCCGCTCCGCGGCATGTGGGATCTTCCCGGACCGGGGCACGAACCCGTGTCCCCTGCGTCGGCAGGCGGACTCTCAACCACTGCGCCACCAGGGAAGCCCCCCCAAGACATATTATTGAACAAAAAAATATATTCACATTGATCTCATTCATGTAAAACAAAACAAAACAAAACCTCAATTAGTCATGAAGAACTTTCCAGTTACATATACAACCAAAGGGGGTGGGGTGGGGGGTGAGTGGGTGAGAGACTGGCCTTTTACATTCCACTCTATGCACAATCATAATCATTGCATCTTATACGAGCATTTATTATTATTATATAAAATATCATACCTTTTGAAGAGAATAGAGGAAATCGTGAATGCAACATGTCTTTCCAAGTGTGACTGCTACAAACATGCCATTTACATTGTACCCTTGAAATGATAATCTCTTTATTTGTCCCATGACAGGGGAAATACTCTTAAAAACATGTTCTCTTTTTTGTTATGATTTGGCTACTAAAAAAGGTAAGCTAAAGGAGACATGTGATCTCTAAAAGGACCAAGATTCTAAATATAATCAATTTTGGATACCCTTGTATATATTCTAAATTGCTAATAGATAACCAGAACAGAAAGAGAATATTCCAGGCAGCATGTTTCTTTAAACAGACGGGCAACTACAATCTAGGTCAACTTTCTAGGTATGTTTTTTTTTGAAGGGAAGTAATTTCAGTACTTCAATTGGGCTAAGAGAAGAAAAAGATTGTGAAGGAATATAAAGGCTGTACATTAAGAGTCAACTTTTCTTTAGTGGGAACTTCCAAAAGCATAAGTACATTCTCCACTTGAACACAGAAAAATCCAAAGTGACAATTCAGCTCAGCATTGTCATCATCTTTTAGACATTTCAAATAGAAGTTCAAAAATACGTAGTATTTGAATACTGGTTAAGCATTCATGGGAAAAAAATATATATAAGTAAGATTTCTGTCTCATACTTTGGAAGAATAAATACAAGTTGGATTCAAAAGACAAAAATAAAGTATTAAAATTATTAGGATAAGATATATGTGAATATTTGTATAATTTCTATGTAGGAAAAATGTTTCTTAGCTTGGCACCAAAATCAGAGACTAAAAAGGACAGAATGGATAGTCTTGGTTAAATGACATTTTAGGATTCACACAATATAAACAATACATGACAAAAAGTTTAAAAAAAGTAATATGAATAAATATAAACAAGTGGTTTTATATATAATGTGTTGTCACAAAACAATAAGAAAACATGAGTGCTCCAATAGAAAAAATACACAAAGGACATTATCAGGCAGCTTATACCCCAAAAAAGTAATGCAAATGGGTAATGGTATATTAAAAAGATTCAACTAAATGAGTAATAAAATGCAATTTCAATCAAGGTACCTTTTTGCATCATCAGAATTAATATGTGCGTGTGTGTGAAAGGAACAGAGAGAGAGCGACAGAGGGAGAGACAGAGAGAGAAAGAGAGAGAGAGAGAGATACAGAATGTAAAATTTCACGGGGTCCATGGTCCTTAACTCTCCCTCTAAATGGGATCAACATGCTTACTCCTCCAAAATGAATGAATGAATGAACAAATGAATGAATGAATCTCCCTCTCCTGCTACTACCCTATTCTATTTTCTCCATCATTTGATATATTTCTTGAAAAGTCTTCATCTTACTGGACATTTTTCTTCCCTTGAATTTCCAGGCACCACACACTCCTGGTTTTTTTTTTCCCCACATCTCTGGCAACGTGCCCTCTCTCCTTTGCTGGCTTGTCACTGTTATGTGGCTGCTAAATGTGGGAATTCATCTAGACTCAATCCTGAGTCCTTTTTATCTTCGTCCTTTAAATTCTCTCTCTAGGCCAACTCAGTTTCATGGCAACCAAATTCCAGGTGACTCCTGAATATACACATTCACTCTCCAAACATGCAGAGCGCTCAGCTTGTAAATCAAAACTGCATGCTTAATATCTGTATCTGAACCTCTCAAAGACATTGCAACGCCACTAGATCAAAACTAAATTCCACTATTATCTATTTCAGTGCGTGACAGCCGCAACCATCCAGTTATGAGAGCCAGAGATACAGGAGTCATCCTTTTTTCCTGTCTTCTCTAAACATCCATATACAATCCATCACAAAGTCCTGTGGTTAAAGGATGAGTCACAAAAACTTCTCTAACATGTACCTTTCTATCTTCCTCACTACGACTATAGTCCAAGTTACCATCAGCCCTTAACCCAGAGTGTTACAGTAGTCTCCTGATTTCTAGTACTGTCATTCATGTGCCATGCTAGTACTGGAATGAAGTGGAATGATACCACATCATATCAGCTAAAAGCACTTTAGTACTTCCCACCGCTTTTAAAAATTTATTTATTTATCTATTTATTTATGGCCGTGATGTGCAGCATGCAGGATCTTAGTTCCTTAACCAGGGATCGAACCTGTGCTCCCCGCATTGGGAGCAGGGAGTCTTAACCACTGGACCACCAGGGAAGTCCCCTTCCCACTGCTTTTAGAATGAAGAACTGATTTCTGAACATACCCGCTAAAGCTTTAAGTGGTGTTCTTCCTATTAAACCTCATGCCACAACATGTTTCCTCTAGATCAGTGGTTCCCTAAGTATGATTTCTAGACCAGCAGCATAGGCATCACTAGGGAACTTGTTAGAAATGCAAATTATCAAGCCACACCTTGAACCTACTGAATCAGAACCTCTGGTGGAAGACCCACAGTGTGTGTTTAACCAAGCCCTCCAGGAAATTCTGATGCATGATAGTTTGACAACCACTACTTCAGATGCCTGTGTTCCACCCACAGTGACCTTTTCTGCTCCTGGAATTGGCCATGTTCCCTCGTACCCCCATTTTTCACATGTTCTTTCCACTGTCTGACATTCTTTTTTCTCTGCCCTTTTCAATAGCTATCTCCTGTTCTTCTTCCAGATCACAGTACACTTGTCCTTCTCCACCAGTCAAATGCCCCTTTTGTACTCTTTCATAGCATGTCTCTTTTTCATGACATTCATGACAATTTTAATGTTAGGTATATTTTTAGGTGATTGTGTGATTATTTTCTGCCTCTCCCAATAAAATGTTACCTGGCGATGGCCAGAGAGTGTCTGCTAATGCTCACCATTGTACCCAAAGCATTTTCTACATGGCTTGGCACAAACTTAAATATTAACAAATTTTTTAATGATTGATTGACATGCCTATGGACTTAAATGTTCTTGGTATTATTCTCCAGGTGACTGGATTATTATCTTCTTTATATTTTTCTGTATTTATGTTAAGTGAGCATAAATATGTTTTATAAACAAGAAACAGACATATTCAAAGGGAAAAAAGAAAACAAAACATTATAGCTATATGCTAAATGTTCATAAAATTTAGACCCTCAGTTAATTTCTAGTTATAAAGAGAATGCCCATTTTTAACAGGAAATTTTCCTCACTGTGATGGTTAATGTTATGTGTCAACTTGACTGGGTCATGGGATGCCCGGATATCGGGTTAAACATTATTTCTGCATGTGTTTGTGAGGGTGACTTCAGAAGAGATGAGCATTTGAATTGTTGAACTGAGTAAAGCAGAGGATCCTCCCCAGTGTGGGTGGACATCATCCTATTTGCAGCTGAGGGCTCGAGTAGAGCAGAAAGGCCAGGAAGGCTGAATTCACTCTTTGCCTAACTACTGACTGAGATATCCATCTTCTCCTGCCCTCAGCACTGTGAGCTTTCCTGCCTCCACCTGCAGACAGCAGACTGTGGAATCTCTCATTCTCTAGAATCACGTGAGCCAGTTCCTTATAATAAACCTCATTCTACAGTATAGATATCCTATTGGTTCTGTTTCTTTGGAGAACCCTAACTCACCCACAGTTTGAATTTAATTTTCATGAAATGACTGTCAGCTACATATTTTTCAGCTGAATCTATTGTCTTCCCAGTGGCCACTAAAAGTTAAATGACTTAATAATATTTTGTAAAACTTTATTTTTATATTTATATATACACATATGTATATAATTAAGAATATATAATTAGGATCATATATTAAGTATGTAAAATGATATACATGTGTATATATAATTAAGGATATACATATTATATATCACACACACACGCGCACACACACACACACACACACACACACACACACACACACACACATTGCTATAACAGCACCAAAATAAAAGAACAAATTGTTACCAGCACCTGAGAAGATCCCTTCATGCTACTTCCAGTCAGTACCCACGGAGAATAACCACTATCCCTGATTTTTAACAGTGTAAATTGATTTTTCCTATTTTTGTATACTTTATATAAATGGAACCAAACATTATATGCCCTTTAGTGTCAAGTTTAAACAGATGTTTGTTAGATTCATTCATATTGTTGCATGCAATTGTAGGCCATTCACTCTCAATGCCAAATAATATTCCATTGCGTGAATGAACAGGATTTGTTTATCGATTCTACTGTTTTGGGGTATTTTGGGAGCTTCCAGTTAGGACCTATTAAAACTGGTGTCTCGGGACTTCCCTGGTGGCGCAGTGGTTGAGAGTCCGCTTGCCGATGCAGGGGACACGGGTTCGTGCCCCGGTCCAGGAAGATCCCACATGCCGTGGGGCGGCTGGGCCCGTGAGCCATGGCCGCTGACAGGCCTGCGCGTCCGGAGCCCGTGCTCCGCAAGGCGAGGGGCCGCAACAGTGAGAGGCCCGCATACTGCAAAGAAAAAAAAACAAATAAACAAAAAAAAACCTGCTGTCTCCTTGAACATTCTACACATGTTTTGATGAACATTTGCACTTATTTCTGTTGTGTGTATCTCTAGGATTCGAACTACGGAGTCATAGCATATACATATTCTAGTAGACCCCATCAAACAGTGTGGCAAAACAATTGTACCAATTTACACTATAGACTCACCAGCAATTTGAGTCCTGGCTACTCTACATCTTTGCCAACATTTGTATTTTCCAATTTTTAAATTTTGGCCACTGTTACAGTTAGTGGTACTATACTTCTGGTGTTTTTCTGATGGGTGATAAAGCCATGTATATTTTCAACATTTAATAGGATTTTAAATACTGAACTTAGCTTTCCAAGGTCTAAATTTACAACTGCAAACAATGAACTTAATACAAATAATACAAATTCCTTAAATCAGTTATAAAAAAAAGTACTAATTCCTTAAATGTGTATATAGAGAAAATATTGCTAATCTGAATATCTGCATATATGCATGTATACATACAAGCGCACACACACACACACACACACACACACACACACATTTGCTGGCATTTGAAAAATATCTTAAAATAGTCTATTTTTTAAACCAAAACCCCTTATGGTTCACCATTTCATTATTTCCAATAGTGTCAGGAGAGTATAATTATTTCCAACACTGAAATTCTCAATAACTTTGTCAATGACACTATCAGAAAAGACAGCATCTATTCATTTGAAAAATTCCCATAGAAAAGGAAAATCACTGCTGTCTTCTTGCTATAATTCTGGGAAGTCTGAGGTAGAGATTTCCTCTCATTTAGCCTTTTTTTAGACACCTCATCTTTTATGGCCCCTAGGCAAACTCCAAGATTACTTTTTTATTAGGCTACTGGAATTAAACTAATATTATAGGTTGGAATCATCTTCAAAATTATAATGGACACTAGTAAACCAAGGAGTACTGGATATTGAGAAAAACCAGGGCAGAACTATGTTTATATGACCCTAGGAACATCAGATTGGGGCTTAAGTTCATTCAGACTGGTTTCTTGGTTATCATTAAAATCTGTGCTTGGAGAATTACTATATAGATGGGCTAGTTTTTCTAATCTCTCCATGAGAAAATCAGAGCTTTCAGTATTCTACTTATTAAACTCAGAGCTGCAAATCTGCTTGGAAATTTTTTTCCAACTGTACTGCCTTAAAGAATTCAGTCTCCATTACCACCATTGCAGTCGGAGCCCTTACTCTTACCTGGAAAAGATGCAGGAGCTTTCTGATAGGTCTCCTTACTTCTGGTCACTCACAAGTCACATTTGCCCTACACATGTCTGCAAGATTAATTTTCTAGATCCACAATCCCTGTTTACGCTCTTCGAGGAATTTTCCATATATTGCAGAATCAATATCTGTTCCTCAGTCTAGTCTCCAAATATGACATCAATTGACTTTTCACTAATACTGTCAATTTTTCATTTTCTATTGGAAGATACTCTCAACGTCCCTCTGATGGTCAAGTTGAATCTTCCTTTAAGGACAATCTCTAATGTCATGTGTTCTAATAAACCTTACTGGACTCTTCCAAATGATTATACCTCACAATTTAAGTGGTATTGTGTATATTCCTCATGAAATTTATCATAATTAACTTAATGTCATGGTTATTTTCTAGAATCTTCAAGTTTCCTTAAAGTTCGTGTATTCCAACCACGTTTTTATTGGTTCAATGCATTCTAATAATCTATAAAATCCTCATCAAGAGTCTAGTACATTTCAAGATATATCACTATCATAGGCTTCCTATTCATTCTCAATACCTTAGTTTGTATTCTTGTTACTTATTAAAATATTGGTTTTAATATTTGTACATACAAAGGAATATGTGGAAGTCATAAAAGCATAGCAATAAAATGGGCACCTATGAACTTAACACACAGTTTAAAAAGTAGAGTATTGGGCTTCCCTGGTGGCGCAGTGGTTGAGAGTCCGCCTGCCAATGCAGGGTACACGGGTTCGTACCCCGGCCTGGGAAGATCCCACATGCCGCGGAGCAGCTAGGCCCGTGAGCCATGGCCGCTGAGCCTGCGTGTCCAGAGCCTGTGCTCCGCAACGGGAGAGGCCACAACAGTGAGAGGCCCGCGTACAGAAAGAAAAAAAAAAAAAAAAAAAAAAATTAGAGTATTATCAGTATCTTTCTTTTCCTACGTGATTCTCTCATCTTATAACCTGCTTTTCTTCCAGAGGTAAACAATATCCTGGTTTTTGTAAAAAAGTCATTCTTTTGTTCCTATTTTCAATTTCTTAATCATGAATCTATGCTTAAATAATATGATATTTAGTCTTGACACTTTTTGAGCTTAATGAAAATGGAATCAAACTTTATAAATCCTTCTGCAAAATGCATGGACCACTTCTGGTTCATTGTTTCATTATTCCACTCTTGTTTGGACTTTGGGGTCATTCCTAGTTTTCTGAAACTATGATTGATGCTGGTATGAGCATTCATTCATGGATGTCTCTTGATGTACACACATAAAATTAATTCTAGGATGTACATCTACACATAAGAGTGGAATTACTGAGTTAGGGAGTAGTGAGTGTCCAAATTTAGAGGATATGCCAAATTGTTTTCACAAGTGGCTGTACCAAGTTTATTCTTGACCTGCTGTGTATATGAGTTCACACTGAACCCATGCCCTCTCTAAAATATGATATTATTAAACGTTTTACCTTTTGCCAATTTAGTGGTATGTCTTTGTGGTTTGTATTTGCTTTTACCAGATTGCTTCAAATATTGCTTCGACTTTATTTTGTCTCTGTTATCTTTCTGACATCTATTATATGTTTGTTTATTGCTGTCTTTAGACCTAGAACAGCAGGATTTATGGTCTAAGTCTCATGCCTCAGGGAGCCCTGGGCTTTGGAATATCTTTCTTAAAATTTTCTAAATCCTTTCTGGCAGTGCTAACTGGGCAGAATGCCCTAAGCCTGGACTGGGACCTGCATGGACCCTGGACCTTGTTTCTTCCATTTGAAGCCCTCTCTGACCCTTTACACCACAGGTGGGTCAATCAGATCCCCCAAGTAGCTCCAGAACTTCTGCTTATAGACTTTTTCAGGGACCCTATGCCTGGACCTCAATTTCAGGAGGACAGCCGGGTGAAGAGATTGCTCCTTCTGGCTGGGGCAGTATTTTTTTTATGGGATCATGCCATATGGTGCTGCCAGAATAGTACTGACATAACTCTGAGGATTTTTATTCACATCAGACACAATACAAGTTCAGGGTTCTGAGCTGCCAATGGTCCACTGCCTGTGTATGTGGCTGAGAGCATCAGCCTACATCTATGCATGTTCTAACTGGGCTGCTACTTCTGATCTACCCAAGGCGAGAGGGCGTATTGGCAGGCATACTCTACCCCGTGCACACGATACCACCATATCCACAGAAGTCACCCACGTCCTTCACAGGCTCTGTGGCATGTCCAGGCAGTCCTCTGGTGATGGCTTTCTATCTTCTCTGAGGGCTTAGAAGACCGTCACTGCACAAAACCAATGGGCCCTTTTGATCGCTCTCTCTCTTGCCTCTGACAGTTGTAGTGATACTGTACTTTCCTTGGTATCTGTTTAAGCCATTCTGGATAAGGAATGAATGTTCTCGTGTGAATGAGAGGACTCTTCCTGCTTTGTGCGTGGGCCCCTTGCCTGTCATCTCCACAGGGCAGCGTGTGGAAGACAGGGGAGCAGTCAATATTTAGGGAAGGAATTTCTTGATTGTGACCTAGATTTTTGTATAAAATTCTGAACAGTAAATTTAACATAGCATAAAACAAATGATTGCTAACATTTCCTTCATATTCTGGGTAAGACTTGTGTTTGTAGTCATCATCAATGAAGCACAGTAATGAATTATGAGACAGTGAAAAATATTTATGGGAGGCATCATAAGTAATGAGTAATGATGCAACCAGCATTTAATAATTGGGATTAGAGAAATTTGGAGGCAAGAAAATCTGTATTGACTCAATACAATCAGTTTCCAAAGAGCCAAGACAAGTGAGTGTTACTAATGATTTCTCATAGTGGGAGATATAAAGTTAGCCAGGAACCACACATTTGATAAAAACAAACATTAGGGATGGTTCCCAGACCTGAATAGAAAGAGATGGTCCTGGGTGCTGTAAAACAACTTCACATATGCTGACTGGATGATAAATAAGTATGTAAGTGCCTCTTTTCTATTACTTACTCTAAATATATATCAGTAACTCACTATGGACTCATCAATTCTTTATTAAAATTTTAATCAAATTGCTTATATAAACAGGAGCCTCACAAACATATTCTAGGTAAGGCCCTGTTTAAATTATAAGTTTTTGCTCTCTTATGTTGTTGCTGTATATTTATGTCCCTCATCTTCTATTCTTCATTTTCCTTTATTTTTCTCACATGATTCTTTGTGGTTATTTTCTTCTTTGTTTCCAGATCGAGAATTCTCTTTTCAATGTGTTCAGTCTGATGTGAACGCTTTTCTTTGATATTCTAAATTGGGTTATTTCATTTTTCAGTTCAAGCATCTATTTATTTTTAGGAATCTTCCATGTCATTTTTTTTTTATAACGTTGAGCTTTTCTGAGATTCTCAACTTGCTTTTTTTTTTCTTAAGTATAGCAGACATATTATTTTATGAATGATTACATCTAATAATGACAAAATCTGGACGTGTATTGGTGTCTTTGTGCTATTTCTAGTTCATGGTTCACTTTGGTCAACTTTTCACGTACTTAGCTATTTTTCTTATTTTGACAGAACTCTTTACTTGAAACATTCACCTCTAGATATAATTTAAGGGTAATATTGGTAGATTTAGATTTACTACTCTCAGATGCTCGGGGGCACCAACAATTAGAGGTTACCCTCTCCACTTTTAGGAATGAACATTTCTGAAATTGGGTTGCAGTGCCTACTATTCTATTTCTGGTTTATTCTTTTTTCTATGGTGCAACTGTCAGGGTCCTAACACATAGTCCATGGGATTTATTATAACTTACACATTGACTAAATTTGTATTCAACGTTTCACTCTTGTAACACTGGGAATAAGTAAAAACAAAAACAAAAACAAAACTTCTTAGGTGCTCAGAAACTCACTGATCTTTTCCAGATTGGCAAACATCCCCAGGAGAAAAATCATCCCCAAATGTCAGACTCACTTCTTTGGATCTCAAATGTCTTCTAGATCTTGGCACTGAAAACACTTCCTAGGTTTCTTTAGCAGGAAAATTGTTCCAAGTTATGGCCAGCCATTATAGGAAGTAGAAATCATTATTTACTTTCTAGAAAAAAGCTTGGGAAGTTGGTTTTATTCTTCCCAGCGCAATCAATCAAAAACTGAAATTCAGAACTTCTAAGTTACTTGCCTGAGATCACCCAGTGGTAAGTGGCAAAGCCATGACTCAGACCAAGTTTTCGGATATTTATTCTGTGTGCTTTTCTCTAAACCTGACTTATTCCCACAGTACTATAGCTGCTCCTTCCTTTAGTTGTATATGTACAACTTTACCAGTAGACTTTTCTTGGTTTTTGAAATTGTAGTCACCCTATTACATATCTTTATTTCACATCTTATTTACCTTATTGCTTATTTGTTTACCCAATTTTTATTGTGTGCCCATTGTGAGGCTGGTAATGTACAAAAATACATCTAGTAAAGTGATAGGTCCACAATAATGCCAATAAATATGTTTTGAATGAATATGTTATTAAATATAAGGGATATAATAAGATGATGGAATCATTACTTTAGAGAATTATTCTGATTTTATGGATGGTTTTCCCAGCTATATCAATGTTGGGAGATCAGGGAGGGGAGTTAAGCAAGATGGAGGATTGGCCAGGAGGGACAATAATTAAATAAATTTATCTTAATCTCTCGATTTGTGAAATGACAAATTATAATGGAATACTTATTCCCATAGGTCTTATGAAGGATGGGAAAATTAATAAACTGATAAGACCAGATTACATATTCAGAAATTGTGTCAAATGATGTCAAATGGATTGGTTGATTTCTTCAGCTCTATCAACACGACTTATACCTCATAATAGACTGATTTACTTATTTTTTGTCTGCATTACTTCCAGCACCTGCATTGTACTTATGTGTTCAGAACTAAACTCTGTGTAATGTTCATAAGTGTATCCAATTTAAAAAATACATACAGAACATGAATTTTTAAAATTCAACTTTCACTAATTTTTATACTTTGTAAGATAAAACTTATGGGAAAATATATTTAAGCCAAATTTTTGTCATAAGACTCTTCCCTAACTTTCTTTTCCTGGTGAATTTTAACACTTTTCCCCCAAGGCATTTCAGAGGAATGTGTACTGTGTTAAGAATCAAGTTTTATCTAACTGCAGCTTTTTTTTTTTTTTTTTACATTATTTCAGTTTGGTATTGTTTTCTGTTCCACTCTTGTCTCTAACTTTTTTTTTTCTTTTTTAATCACACATTTTTCCTTCCAAGATTTACTTGCCAACACATTACTGCTTAATTCTTTATAAGTGTTCTTTGCTGTTTTATTGGACATTTTCACTAGTAGTTTCTTTCTAAGACAAAAATCAGAAATCCAGAAAGCTCTAAGAAGAAAGGATTTAAAATTTTACTATATGAGAGGTAGCAGCTTGTATATAGAGGTGATGAATTTCTCAATTAAGGGATACTCTATTTTTAGGAAATGCTAAAAATAGGAATAGTTCATTTAAAAAAACACTTCCTGGTTTTATGGTAAATTTAGACAAAGCTTTGAACGACCCAGATTTATATGACTTCTTATTTATCCATCTTTTCCACATTACTTGCAGTTAAGATATTCGAAGTGGAGGGTGTTCGTCCTGGTGTGCATACAAGGTGAGTCATTGGTGTGCAGAAGGCAAACATGAGAACATCTTTTCATATTTTTATCTTTCATCTCATCCTTTAAACTTTTGTATTTTCTCTATATTGAATACCAGTGAGTACTTTGTTCAATAGATGAAAAAACCCAAATATCATGAAAACCATTTCACTTGGGTAACCTTCAGAATGAAGGGGCCATTGTAGAATATTAATATATTTGGTGAAATTGTTTAAACACTGCAAGAGGTTTTGTGCTTATGTAGAAAGAATTTTTTTTTTGACTTCAAAAAGCTGTCAGTGGAACTCTGATAATGACACTTACTGTCAAACTTATCATGCCTCAATTATGTTAACACCTTCTTTCGAAGTTTCCTTTTTAACATGAAAAACACAATTTATTATAAAAGGTCTCTGCATAAGCTGAAAGAATTCAAAGGCCTCCAATAGGCTGCTCTTAAGAGAACTGTAGGCAGGGAAAACTTTATATTCATACTGTGAGCAACTTAGTTTCACTTTGCTGTGAGAATAAATCACAAGAAAAAGTGCAACTTGAAGTATGTGCAGCCATCATGTAAGAATTTTATAGCATCAGAACAAATCCTTCTGAGGCTCCTTGAGAGTCCCTTCAAAATCTCCAACAGTGGACTTCCCTGGCGGTCCAGTAGTTAGGACTCGGTGCTTTCACTGCAGGGGCCTGAGTTTGATCCCTGGTTGGGGAACTAAGATCCTCCAAGCCATGCAGTGCAGACCATCCCCCCACAAAATATCTCCAACAGAAGGTTCTCCCAGCTCCCCAGGCATGGGGTCACCATGCTGCTGTAGCTGTTTCACTTGTGTCTTCTCTGTTTTACATGTACCTAATCTTTGTTTTTCTATCTTTCTATTGCCACATGCCATTTGCTTTTTTTGTTCTCCAAGACATCAGCCAGATGTTGATGAACACAGACTCTTTTATCACTGCTGGATTTTAAAGTTTCTTCCTCCTCTGAATATTGATGGCCAAGAGGCTGAGACTGTTGGGTCCATTTAGGTCAGTGCATTTTCTGCAAATTATGTTCATCTGTAACCATTAATTACCCATGAGCCATGTTTTTTTCACCAGTCACTGCTGCTCATCTTATGTACCTATTTGGTATGGAGTGAATTCACGTGTGTGTGTTTGCACATTTTGTTACCCTTTTCTCAATGTAACCATGCTGAACAAGAAGATTGCATGCACTACCTTCCGTGCCTTTGCCCCCAACTATGATCCTACTTCCTATTCCTTAGACCACATTTATTATCATGCATGTTTCTTCCCTATGAAGCCTGTTTTCAATTTCTCTGGCAATTCTGTATTGTCCGCTTTGTTATCTGACTTTAAAAGAATGCAAATATATTCACTATAAGGAGACATTCCTCAATCAAAGAGCGTTATCCTCCTCATATTCTCCAAGTTTAGAGAACAAATATTGACAAAGAACACTGTATCATATATAACTGTGTTTATGCTACAGATCACAGAAATATGTTTGTCCTCCTGGTCCAATGTTTTGATATTCTCATTTTGAGTTGGGCGTTAAGTGAATGTACACTACTCTTCAAATTCAACTAAAGAGTATCACACTTTACAAATCTTCCCTTTGCCAGATCAAAATAATTAAAATTCCTGATACTCCAATAAGCATTTATAAAACATTTTCCTATTAGAATATCCATTCTTCCTGTTGGTTAACCCCATTAACTTCTTGCAGTTGATGACTTCTGTTTTCTATATGCCTAATTCAGGTGTTACTCTTATGGAACAGAAGTGAAAAATTCTTAGCACAGTTATCCCTCTTGTATCTATTGTAGACTCTTTCACACTAGCAAAGATAGGTCTACAACACAATCTTGCTGAAGCCACGATCCACTTATGAGAGTGGCATGTAAATTAAAATGTATTTGCGATCTTCGTCATAGACACTATATTTTCCAAAAATGCATCTCCTAAAATATATATTTACTAAATGCTAAAATATTATTTACATATTTGGGTAAGGACAACTTATATACCATATTAAGACTTTTTATTATTTTATGTTTTTGAAAATATGTTTTATATTCTAGGTTCGTAAGTAAGTAGAAAAGAGGAATCAAGAGTACAGTCTGGGCTTGCTTTACTCCTCATAGCCTTTTCTAAACTTTGTATCAGACTAGTTTGAGAAGATGCAAGATCTTTTTTTTTAAATTTTCCAACAGCAATTAGACCAGGGAGTGGACTACCAAGCCTGATTTTCATTTCAATTAATGCAATAATAAACAGAAAAAGAGTAAGCAGAGCATTGGATCTTTTCTTCTCAGTGTTCTTTCTTCCCCCATTCCTCTTCCTTCTTCCATGTATTCATTAATAAACAAAACAACAAAACTATAAAAATAATTTGACAGTCAGATATGAGTTTATGGTGACAAATGCTAATACTGTGTCAATTCTTTTCTCCAAAGTAGGTGTATTTACTTTAGGTTGTACAGCTAAGAAACTTAAAATACAGGAACATCTGATGGAAAAGGGTTACCACTGTGTCATCTGGGAATGCTTTTATTTCAGCTTTCAGGATAAATTATATTAGAGGAGACTAGAGAAATCCTTTAACTTCTGGTTTTCCCTTTTAGCGAGAGCAATCATGGAGAAAATTATTATCATTATCAAGGACACTCATTTAGATAACACAACTGCAGGAGGCAGCTCTGTGGCACATATTTTGCCTGAGAAAGAAAGGGCCAGGAGTACCCACCATGCAACACTTTATTCTCCTTCCAAAGAGAAACACAGACAATTAAAAAGATTTTCACAAGAAATTAAAGAAGTAGGGTCAGACTGACCCCAAAGGCCTTCAGAATGTGTCTGAGGCTTGAAGTGTGCCTGGAAAATTTTTTTCTCTCAGTTCTTCAAAATGGAGAAATGGGAGAGATTTTTGTTATGAATAAATCACCTAAGAACCATGATTATAGGCATAAACCATCCAAAAGTACAATTGATTTCCACCTTGTAAGGTTTTATGTTGTGTTTTCTTGTTGCTTTGCAACTTACTCATACTTGGTGGTGTTTGCAGCTTAGACGGTATGCAGTTATGCTCCTAACTGTCTTTGGAAGACCAATCTTGGGGACCAGCATCCTGAAAATATTCTTCCACGTGGGATTTGTTGGTGGTCTGTATCCGTTACCTATTGGTATGTAAAAACCCCAAAGCTCAGTGGCTTAAAACAAGATTTTTTTTTTCTTACGATTCTGTGGGATAGGAATTTGGGTAGGCTTCAGCTTCACACTACTTATGCCCCAGCTGGTGTCAGCTATGATCACTTACTCTGATACTTTCTACCTGGAAAGCTCTTTAACCAGATTCTCATGTTCCTTAGGTATATATTTTTTTATTTTTATTTTCTATGTTACTGCAGGGGTATGTCCTTTCTCTAACCTCCAAGAGAAATTTCCTCACTGTATTCCAATCCCACTAACAATCTCCTCACTTGTCCTCAGGCTCTTACCCTCCTTCCTACAAAGTCATTAGCGCATATTTTAGGATTTTCTTACGGTGACAACCTATTTCTGGTATCCATTTTTGTTTCAGTTATCTAATTCTGGGTAAAAAATAACCCCCAAACTTGGTGGTTTAAACAATACAACGATTTGTTATTTCTTACGAATCTTTGGCTTAGGAACTCAGGTAGGGTCTGCTGGGTGTTTCTCCAGCTTCACCTGGCAATGGCTGAGGGCCCTTCATCAGCTGCATTTAGATGCTGGTTGATCTAGGCTGGAAGATCCAAGACGGCTTTATTCATATGCCTGATGCCTCCATGCTTCTCCACGTGGGTTCTCCCTCTGTCTGCTTGCAGGTTCAACATTTAATAGTCTAGCTCAAGCTCCTTTACATCACGGCCACCCACTTCACCAAGAGTGCAAAAGCAGAAGCTGCCACACCACTTAAAAGCAAGGCACGGTGCCGAAGCAGGTCACAATTCCAGTCTGTGTTCAAGGCGAGGGAAATAGACTCCACTTCTTGATGGGAAGAGAGGCAGCAGGCATGTGCATACAGGGAAGGGAGGAATTGTTATGCCATATTCAGAATCTATCTACTGCATGATAAACTGTATTGTAAATTCTGTGTAAAAGACTCTAATTTCATGTCTTTTCAACTGAGAGACTAAATCCCTGTTAATTTACCCTATCAAAGAAAGGGAATATCTTTGGAAATCAATAGGACTGCCCAATATAGCAGATTTTCTAGCATCTAAATATTTCCATAGATCTGGGTAGTTTATGTGCAGAAGTATATCTGCATATTGTATATAAATTATATATATATGGTATGTTAATTAGAATATCATCCTATTTTAGAATTCCATTTCTTACAAAAGGGTTTGGCTTATATTTCCTTCTGAGTCAGTCCAATTTCAAGCCACACTGTTCTAGTTTGAATGATAGCTTTCAACTCTATGTTAAGGATTTTTTTATTTAACTATTGGTCACCAACTCAAATTCTTGGAACACTGCCATTCTCCCTTCAGTATTCTAAGTACCATTAACACTAGACTTCTAGTAAAGAAGGCTTAAGGGTAAAACAACAGTTAAAGATATTGGTAATTAAATTCCAATCTTACTGATGCTACAATTAAACCTGTTATTTGTTGCCACAAGAAATTTCTCACTAGCCATGTTCCATTTTTAAGCCCTAACCTCTAGACACATTATCAATGAACATACTTTTCTCTTCACAGAGACCCTACTTTTTCTTTTTTCTCAGCTTCACCACCTACGGTGACTCTGCAAACTTAAGTCCTGCTACTCTTTCTTTTTACAATAAAATCATACTTTTTAAGTTCTCTACAATGAGGAAAATGTTGTAGGGATAATGTTTCTTTTTTAATAGATAAATTTCCTCTTCTTTTCTCGTTTCTTTAATCTATGTTTGTCAAGGGCCTCCTACATTTAAAAACAAATAAAATTCATCAGTGGGTTCTCTGAAATAAGAATCAATCTTCCACAGTGGCTGCTTTTAATACTTCTGTTAAATGCCCCAAATTTCCTTCCCTATAAAGATATACATGCACAAGAGAGATATGGATTAGAAGGTATACACTTTTCAGAAGGATTATAAGTGATCTCATCTAGGGATGGGGTAGGAGGAACATATTAAATTCTCAAACAAAGACACCCAGCCTTACCCTTAGTTTTCCAGGTTTGGAGAGTGACAGGGATATGGGTCCATACTTCCCCCAGCATAAGGACCACTGTGCTAGTGACCCTGTTAGTGCTGGGTTACTGTTGGGTTTTCTCTCTTATGACTCAAGCATGGTTGGGTAGAAAGGTTTGAGTTCAGGGTGCAGTATATATGAATTTGTGTATAATTCAGAAGCCAAAAGAATTACTTAATTTTGTATTAGTTATAATTTTTATATTATAAGCCTCATAGCACTTCTCTTCTACAGATGAAGAAACTGTTGTAGTTTAATTCAGGCCATATGAACTGACAAGTGCATGTATCTTTGAAGGGATGTGCAAAGATTTGAACCCAGGTCTTTCTGATTTCAAAGTGCATGTTCTTTCGGTAACACCTAGCTGTTTTTTCTTAAAATATGTGCTTCTGTTCACTGTTTCCTGTGATGAGCTAGAGAAGAGGGTTGAGAAGCTGTTTTTTCAGCAGTTTGTGGTGTAGGTTTATGAAGACTGAAATCAGAAGAGAAAGTGTAAACTAAGGCAGGTTTCATCTGCTTCAGAGGCAATGGGGAAGTTGCCACAGAGAAAAGAAGGGCCAGAAGAAACCCAGGTTTGAAGTCCTCTCTTCAGTCTAAGATGAGAAATGAAATATTAGCTTTGCAATGATGTATTCCAGTGAGTGGCTATCATCTAGCCAATTGATAGTACTCCCTCTCTCCTTTCCTCCTTCTTTACAAAATTGAGATGAAATGTTTTTTGTGTAGTCACTGTGTTATATAACCATCACCACAATCTAACTGTAAAACATTTTCTTTTCGTCTCCCCTAAAGAAACCTCACACCCATTCATCCATACTGTAGCATAATTGTGTACTTTCTTTTAATTGTTAAATAGTATTCCACTGTATGGATATATTGTACATTTTATTTTTCTGTTCATCATTTGACGGACATTTGAGTAACTTTCCCTTTTTGCCTATTATGAATAATACTCCTGTAAATATTTATTTACAAGTTTTTATAAGAAAACATATTATCAGCTCTACTGAGTAAATACCTAGGAGTGGAATTGCTGATTCCACATTTTTGACTATCATGAACAATGTTGCTATATTCAAGTGTAAGATGTGTTTTCTTTTTTATAGAGTATGTACCTAGCAGTGCTTGATGAATCATGTAGCTCTATGCTGAAATTTTTGAAGAACTGTCAAGCTGTTCTCCACAGCAGCTGCATCAATTTACATTCCCACCAGCAAGGTATGAGGGTTCAAATTTCTCCACATCTTTGCCAAAACTTGTTATTATCCATTATTTGCTAATATCCATCCTAGTGGGTTAGTGATGCATTTTACATTAAAGTTAATTTTTTTCCTTTTGTCAAAAAATGAGTGAGATAGTTACTATTATGGTTCGATTAATTTCTGTAAGAGCTCCCGAAATAATTTTGGGTTAACAAAATAAAGGTTTATTTCTTGCTCACATCAGAGTGTAACGTGGGTGGTGGAATGGCAGCGTGAGCAAGAAATGGGATTTCAATTACCCAGGAAAGCTCCTTTATATTACTGGTTCTACCATCCTTTCTGCAGGAAGGCATACAGCTAGCATGGAGGGTTATTTGGGAAGCATTAGTTAACAGCCTATAAATACCATGCATCACCTAACCACATTTCATTCCTCAGAATTCAGTCATCTGTCTCACCTCATTGCAGGGGAAATTGGGAAATACAATCTCGTTGAGTACCCAAGAGATAAAGGAAATAAAGCTGAAGATCACATGAGATTTTCTCTGCCACCACACACATATTATAAATAAGAATTGAAGAATTTTACTTAAAAATGTTCTTGACAATAGGAACTTTTGTTTCTAATACTGACTGACAGAAGTTCACTGTGCCATCTTGGGATAGTTGTTAAACATTTCTGGTGACAGTTCTTTACCCTTAATTTAGCTCTGGTATTCACACGACTTATATTCCCAATTCTTTTACCGCCTTTTGGTATAAAAGAATCTTTAAAATCAACATTATTATAATGGAATTTGATGGCCTCTGGAATTATTTAAAAATCCACTGCACACGTTTTAAAAAATCTTTAAAAAATCTCCTGTGATATGTTTATTTTTTCTAAAATTCCCTCAATCTTCTACTTAAACTATTATTATATTGGAAAGTAAAATTATGTGCCCACATTTAAAGTTTATTGGTTATTTCATACTGAATTGCTATTTGCAATACAGATTGTAACCTGATTGTGTCCATAAATATATTTACCAAGCCTTTAAACTGGTCTTATGGATTTCATAAATAATGAAATCTTACATGGCATTATAACATTCTGTGGTGTAAAACTTGTATATTCAAATTTTATATGCATATATATTGTATGGATCATAATATTATTACCAGAAACATAGGCAGTAACTGTTGGATATAAATTTTACTCTTTATGTAAAAATTCAGATTTTAATTTTTGAAATTTAAGAAGCTTTTTATTTGTAGATACATAAGTTAAATTCTGTTTTAGAAAATATTCATACCCACACATAGGCTCAGAAGTATGTTGTACTTTTATTTTTTAAAGATATATTTTTATATTGGTATTTCTGCTAGATGGCCAGCACTTGTTTGCATATCTCTTTTGATTTCTATTTTTTTTTGTTCCTTTATTTAACCAGGAGATTTGCTTAAATTTTCATTACCTTTTCTTTCTATCTTGTTTTCTCAATTCCACTTTTCCCTGTGAGATTATACTCTCAGAACCTACCCAAATCGCTAAGTAGTGACTCATATAAATGTTGATAAATTATGCAGAATATATAATGATGTCACCAAAGACCAAAAAAAGGAAGAGGAATGTTGAGTTACTCTATAAACAAAAGTATCTGCTCCTGAATTACATATGATCTAGTCTAAAAAAAGCACAGAAGATTATACAGAACTGCAAGATGATCTCCGTAAAGTTTACTGAAAACAAAGTACCAAGCATTATTGTTCACAATTCTGTGGCTTCTACAACAGATCTCACACCTATCTATTATGTGAAAAAACGAAAACTATACGGGAATTCAGCTGTGACTTAATTTGCCATATAGTGTGTTGATAACATAATTTGCAACATTTTAATTGCTCCGGAGAGTTAAAATGTGAGGCAAGCCTTAACATCAAGTGTCATTCAAGACGATTCTGCTTATCTTTTTGTTAACTGATGTCCTATTAATGTAACATGGTTTGCATATTTTTTTCATTTACGATGATGAATACTAAGCAGAACTTGGGAACCCAGGAGTATATACATATGAGTTCTGGGGATGTGGGGGCATTATTTCTTTAAGGATTCCTTCTCATCTGTTTTCCATATCCTATCTTTCTATAACTCCTATTAATGGGATGCTTACCCCATTATTTAGATCTATGATGTTTTCATCCTTTTCTTATTTTCTATCTTTGTCTCTCTTATTTTCCAAGAACCCTCCTTAGAATTATGTTACCAGACTTTTCTTAAAAGTGAGGCACTAACTTCCTTAACTTTTATTTTGAAATATTTATACATTCAGAGAAGTTGCAAAGATAGTAGAGGGAGGTACTATTCACCTTGCTTCTCCCAATGGTTGCATCCTACCTAATTAAAATACAATATCAAAACTAGGAATTTAGCATTGATACAATGTGTGCATATAGTTCTATGTAATTTGATTACTTGTGTAAATTTGTGTAACTGCCACCACAATCAAGATATAGAATTATTCCACCATCAAAGATTCCTCTTGTGCTACCCACTTATAGCTATACTTACACACCCCCAACACACACACACATACACACACACACACACACACACACTAATGCCCTTCCCTCCCTATGCCTGGCAACCATTAATCTGTTTCCATCTATATAATTTTGTCATTTTGAGAATGTTATATAAATGGAATCATCCAGTATGTAACCTTTTGAGATTGGCAATTTTGGCTCAGCATGACAACCATCTAAGCTGTTGAGTGTATCAATAATTCATTCCTTGCAAACTGATACAGCCACTATGGAGAACAGTATGGAGTTTCCTCAAAAAAACTAAAAATAGAACTACCATATGACCCAGCAATCCCACTACTGGGCATATACCCTGAGAAAACCATCATTCAAAGAGTCATGTACCACAATGTTCATTGCAGCTCTATTTACAATAGCCAGGACATGGAAGCAACCTAAGTGTCCATTGACAGATGAATGGATAAAGAAGATGTGGCACATATATACAATGGAATAATACTCATCCATAAAAAGAAATGAAATTGAGTTATTTGTAGTGAGGTGGATGGACCTAGGGACTATCATACAGAGTAAAGTAAGTCAGAAAGAGAAAAACAAATATCATATATTAACGCATGTATGTGGAATCTAAAAAAAGAAAAAAAAAAGGTTCTGAAGAACATAGGGGCAGGATAGAAATAAAGACGCAGACATAGAGAATGGACTTGAGGACACGGGGAGGGGGAAGGGTAAGCTGGGACGAAGTGAGAGAGTGGCATGGACTTATATATACTACCAAATGTAAAATAGATAGCTAGTGGGAAGCAGCCGCATAGCACAGGGAGATCAGCTCAGTGCTTTGTGTCCACCTAGAGGGGTGGGATAGGGAGGGTGGGAGGGAGATGCAAGAAGGAGAAGATATGGGGATATATGTTTATGTATAGCTGATTCACTTTGTTACCCAGCAGAAACTAACACACCATCATAAAGCAATTATACTCCAATAAAGATGTTAAAAAATAATTTATTCCTTTCTTTAATTGCTGAACAATATTCGATGGTATGAGTATACCACCATTAGTTTAACCATACTCCTATTAAGAGACATTTTTATTGTTTCCAGTTTCTTTTTGCCGTTATAAATAAAGCTGCTAGGAACAATTTTGCACAGGTCTTTGTGTGCACGTAAGTTTTATTTCCTATGGGACAGTTCAAGAGTGAAATTGCTGGGTCATGAGGTAAGACCATGCTTAGTTTCTCAGGAAGCTGCCAAATTATTTTCCAGAGTGGCTGTATCATTTTACATTTCCACCAGCAATACATTATGGATCCCATTTCTCTGCATTTTTTCCAGATTTGATATTTTCATTATTTTTATTTTAGCTGTTCTAATATTGTATATTAACCCATATTCTTAATTTGCATGTCCTTAATAGCTACTGATGTTTTATATTTTTCACATACTTATGTGTCACCTTTATATCTTTTTATGTATGTGAAAGGTCTCTTCATGTTTTTGCCCATTTTCTAATTGCATTGAAGGTGTGTGGAGGGGGATGGGGCTTACTGTTGGGTTTTGAGAGCTCTTTCTATATTATAGATATGAGTCCTTTGTCAGATTTGTGGTTTACAAATATTTTATCCCAGTCCGGAACTTGTGTTTTCATTCTTTTAATAGACACTTCACAGAGAAAAGATTGTAATCTTGATGGGTTTCAATTTATTGATTTTATTCTTTTATGGTCCACGTTATGGTGACATGTCTACTAAATCTTCACCAAGTTCTAGGTCCCAAAGATTTTTCCCCTTATCATCTTCTAAAAATTTTATAATTTTGCATTTAAATCTAGGATCCATTTTGACTTAATTTTCATACAAGGTGTGAGGTTTATGTTGAAGTTCATTTTTATTGCCTATGGATGTCCAATTGCTCCAGCACCATTTATTGAAAAAACAATTCTTACTCCACTGAATTGCTTTGCTCCTTTGTCAAAAATCAGTTGCCTGTACTAGTGTGTAGCTAATTATGGGTTCTTTATTCTGTTCCATTGACCTATGTGTCTGTACTTCCACCAATATCACAGAATTTTATTTACTGTAGCTACCTAAGTCTTGAAATTGGTTCTTTATTTATCCTTTCCAGAATGTTACAGATATTCTATTTTGTTTGCATTTCCTTATAAATTTTAGTTTTCTAAATCTACCATAAACTATTTCTGGGGTTTGCCTGGAATTGCATTAAGCCTGCATACCAACTTGGGAGAGAATTTTCATCTATAATAGGTTGAGTCCTCCAATACATGAACATGGTATGTCTCTCCATTTATTGAAAATTTCTTTCATACCTTTCATTAGCTTTTAGTAGTTTTCAGCATGAGACCAGTAGATGTTTTGTTAGATTTACTTCTAAGTATTTCATTTTTTCAGTGATTTTAAATGTCATTAAATTTTTTTTTTCTACATGTTCATTGCTAGGATGTAGAAATTAATTTTTGTATGATGATCTTGTATTCTGTGACCTTGCTGCACTCACTTATTGGTCCCAGGAGGTTTTACATAAATGTATGTATAAATATATATATATATATATATATATATATATATATATATATATATATTTCTGAGGATTTTCTATGTAGACTACCATGTCACGTGCAAACAGGGACAGTTTTATTTATCCCTTTCTGATATTGTGCTGGCTATTACTTCTAGTTCTATCTCAAAGAGTAGTGGTGAGAGTGGACACAACTGTTCCTGATCTTATAGGGAAAGCATTCATCTTTCACCATTAAGGATAATATTAACTGTCAGTATCTTATCAAGTTAAGGAAGTTTTCTTCTATTTCTATTTTTCTCAGGTTTTTTTTTTTTAAATCATAAATGTGTTTTTAATTTCATGAAATGATTTTTCTGCATCAGTTGATGTGGTCATGCAACTTGTCTTCTTTAGCTGGTTAATATGGTAAATTACACTGATTGAGCTCTGAATATTCAGTCAGCCTGGAATAAATTCCACTTAATTTTGATGTATAACTCTTTGTATATATTTCTGAATTCTACTTTCTAGTATTTTGTTAATAATTTATTCATCTATATTCATGAGGAATATTGATATGAAGGTAATTCCAGCTTCATAAATCCACTGCAGAAGTAGTTACTCTTCTTCCATTTCCTGGAAGAGATTATATACTACTGATGTTACATCTTCCTTAAATGTTTGGTAGAATTCTCCATTAAAATCATATGATCTTAGAGATATCTTTTTCTGGGAGATTTTTTAACTACCAATTCAATTTCCTTAATAGTTACTGAGGCATTCAAATTAATATTTTATATCGGGTGAGTTGTGATAGGCTGTATTTTTTGAAGAACTGGTCCATATCATCTAAGCTATGAAATGTATAGAGTTGTATGCAGTATTCCCTTACTATTTTTTGTTATCTGCAGGGTCTGTAGTGATATCTCCTTTTTCATTCCTAGTATTAATCTGTGTTTTCTTTTTTCCTTATTCATCTTTCCAGAAGTTTATCAATTTTATTGATATTTTCAAAGAACTATATATTTTTTCAATTTCATTGATTTCTGCTCAAATCCTTATTATTTTCTTTCTTCTGCTTGGTTTCCATTTTTTCCTAGTTCCTTCAGTTGGGAGTTTAGATTATTTAATATTTTTCCTATTTTCAAATGCAAGCATAAATTGCTATAAATTTACCTAAACGCACCACTTTGGCTTCATCCCATAAAGATTTTGTGTTTTTATTTTAATCCAGGTCATTATATATTTTTTTTATTTTTTTAATTTCCTTTGAGACTTCCTCTTTGACCCATGAATTATTCAGAAGTGTGATGTTTTGTTTGGAATGCTCGTGTTATCTTTTGGTTATTGATTTCTAGTTTGATTTCCCTATGGTTAGAGAGCATACCCCATATGCTTTCAGTGTGTTTGTTAGCTAATGTTTGTTTAATGATCCAGGGTATGGTCTATGTTGGTATATGTCCCATGGTCACTTGAAAAAATAAATTGGTTTTTCCTATTGTTGGGTGCAGTATTCTATGAATGTTGATTAGATTATGTTGCTTAATTCTTAAAAGTATTTATTTATTTTATTTTTTTGGCTGTGTCCTAGTTGCAGCACTCGGGATCCTCACTGCTGCATGCAGGATCTTCATTGCCATGTGTAGGATCTTTTTTAGTTGCAGCAAGCAGGATCTTAGCCGCGGCATGTGGGACCTGACCAGGGATTGAACCTGGGCTCTCTGCATCGGGAGAACGGAGTCTTAACTGCTGGACTACCAGGGAAGTCCCAGCTTAATGTTTGATTGTATACTTTTTCTAACTTTTTACCTTTAACATACATATATCATTATATATGTGTTGACAACATATAGGTGTTTTTTTTTTAATCTGCTCTGCAAATGTATTTTAATTAACATATTTAGCTTATTTACATTTGATGTAATTGTTGATATATTAAGGCTTAAGTCTGTTTTCTGTTCACTCTGATTTTTCTTTCTCTATTTCCCTTTTCCAGGCTTCTAGTTAATTACTTGAACATTAAAAAGAATTCCATGTTGAAATATCTATGGCGTTTTTGAGTATATCTCTTTGTGTAGCTTTATAAAAGTTGTTCTAGATATTATACCATGTATTCATAACTTATCAAAGTCTTCTGGTGTTGACATTTTACCCACTCAAATGAAGCACAGAAACCTTATTTCCCTTTACCTTCCCCCATATAAAATGTAGTTTTCTTAAATATCACCTTAACGTACTTTGAGAACCACATTTGCCAGCTAAAATTTTTGTTTCAATCATCACACAAATTTAGAAAACTCAAGAGGATCAGGAAAATCTATTGTATTTACCCATTTTTTGCACTTTCTGTATTTAATCTTTCTTCCTGATGTTCCAAGATTTCT
This sequence comes from Tursiops truncatus, assembly GCF_011762595.2. Lineage (NCBI taxonomy): Eukaryota > Metazoa > Chordata > Mammalia > Artiodactyla > Delphinidae > Tursiops > Tursiops truncatus. The sequence continues at coordinate 154,626,995 of NC_047035.1, read as the reverse complement.
CACTTTATCATTTACTTTTTGCTTAGAGAACCTCCTTTGCCATTGTTTTAGGGTAGAATTGTTGGCAAAAAAAAAATTCTCTTAGTTTTCCTTCATCTGATAATGTCTTGATTTCCCCTTTATTCCTGAAGGAGGTTTTCACTAAGTATTGAATTCTCAGTTGATGGTTCTTTTTGTTCAGCTCTTGAAAAATATTGCAAGGCTTCCTTCTGGAAATCATGGTTTCTGATGAGAAACCCACAGTCATTGGTATGATCTTTCCTTTATAGGTAAAGCTTCATTTCTATGGCTTCTTTTAAGAGTTTTTCCTTTTCAGGAGTTCCACTATAAAGTGTTTTGGCATAGATTTCTTTGAGTTTCTTCTGTCTGCAGATTACTCAGCTTCTTGAATCTGTAGGTTTATACTTCTTGCCAAATTGGGGATGTTTTACATTATTATTTCTTTAAATATTTTTCAACCTCATTCATTTTATCCTCTCCTTCTGGGACTCCAATGAAACAACTCTTTCTTTTATAGTCCCAGACTTTCCTGAGATATTTTTTGTCTTCCTTTTGCTTGGTCTAAATTCTCTCTGTTTTTTAGATTGGTAGCTTCTATTGTTCTGGTTTATTTATTTATTTTATACAACAGGTTCTTATTAGTCATCAATTTTATACACTTCAGTGTATACAGGTCAATCCCAATCACCCAATTCATCACACCACCATCTCCACCCCCCACGGCTTTCCCCCCTTGGTGTCCATACGTTTGTTTTCTACATCTGTGTCTCAACTTCTGCCCTGCAAACCGGTTCATCTGTACCATTTTTCTAGATTCCACATACATGCGTTAATATATGATATTTGTTTTTCTCTTTCTGACTTACTTCACTCTGTATGACAGTCTCTAGATCCATCCACATCTCAAGAAATGACCCAATTTCGTTCCATTTTATGGCTGAGTAATATTCCATTGCTTATATGTATCACAACTTCTTTATCCATTCATCTGTTGATGGGCATTTAGGTTGCTTCCATGACGTGGCTATTGTAAATAGTGCTGCAATGAACATTGGGGTGTATGTGTCTTTTTGAATTATGGTTTTCTCTGGGTATATGCCCAGTAGTGGGATTGCTAGATCATATGGTAATTCTATTTTTTCATTTTTTAAGGAACCTCAATACTGTTCTCAATAGTGGAGTAACAATTTACATTCCCACCAACAGTGCATGAGGGTTCCCTTTTCTCCACACCCTCTTCAGCATTTGTTGTTTGCAGATTTTCTGACGATGCCCATTCTAACTGGTGTGAGGTGATACCTCATTGTAGTTTTGATTTGCATTTCTCTAATAATTAATGATGTTGAGCAGCTTTTCATGTGCTTCTTGGCCATCTGTATGTCTTCTTTGGAGAAATGTCTATTTAGGTCTTCTGCCCATTTTTGGATTGGGTTCTTTGTTTTTTTAATATTGAGCTGTTTATATATTTTGGAGATTAATCCTTTGTCCATTGACTCATCTGCAAATATTTTCTCCCATTCTGATGGTTCTCTTTTTGTCTTGTTTATGGTTTCCTTTGCTGTGCAAAAGCTTTTAAGTTTCATTAGGTCCCATTTGTTTATTTTTGTTTTTATTTCCATTACTCTAGGAGGTGGATCAAAAAGATCTTGCTGTGATTTACGTCAAAGAGTATTCTTCCTATGTTTTCCTCTAAGAATTTTATAGTGTCCTGTCTTAAATTTAGGTCTCGAATCCATTTTGAGTTTATTTTTGTGTATGGTGTTAGGGAGTGTTCTAATTTCCTTCTTTTACATGTAACTGTCCAGTTTTCCCAGCACCACTTATTGAAGAGACTGTCTTTTCTCCATTGTATATCCTTGCCTCCTTTGTCATAGATTAGTTGACCATAGGTGCATGGGTTTATCTCTGGGCTTTCTATCTTGTTCCATTGATCTTTGTTTCTGTTTTTGTGCCAGTATCATATTGTCTTGATTACTGTAGCTTTGTAGTATAGTCTGAAGTCAGGGAGTCTGATTCCTCTAGCTCCATTTTTTTCCCTCAAGACTGCTTTGGCTATTTGGGGTCTTCTGTGTCTCCATACAAATTTTAAGATTTTTTGTTCTAGTTCTGTAAAAATGCCATTGGTAATTTCATAGGGATTGCAATGATTCTGTAGATTGCTTTGGGTAGTATAGTCATTTTCACAATATTGATTCTTCCAATCCAAGAACATGGTATATCTCTCCATCTGTTGGTATCATCTTTAATTTCTTTCATCAGTGTCTTATACTTTTCTGCATACAGTCTGCAAAAGTCTCCCTAGGTAGGTTTATTCCTAGGTATTTTATTGTTTTTGTTGCAATGGTAAATGGGAGTGTTTCCTTAATTTCTCGTTCAGATTTTTCCTCATTAGTGTATACGAATACAAGAGATTCCTGTGCATTAATTTTGTATCCTGCAAGTTTACCAAATTCATTGATTAGCTCTAGTAGTTTTCTGGTGGGATTTTTAGGATTCTCTACGTATAGTAACATGTCATCTGCAAACAGTGACAGTTTTACTTCTTCTTTTCCAATTTGTATTCCTTTCATTTCTTTTTCTTCTCTGATTGCCATGGCTAGAACTTCCAAAACTATGTTGAATAATAGTGGTGAGAGGGGACATCCTTGTCTTGTTCCTCATCTAAGAGGAAATGCTTTCAGTTTTTCACCATTGAGAATGATGTTTGCTGTGGGTTTGTCGTATATGGCCTTTATTATGTTGAGGTAGGTTCCCTCTATGCCCACTTTCTGGAGAGTTTTTATCATAAATGGTGTTGAATTTTGTCAAAAGCTTTTTCTGCATCTATTGAGATGATCATATGGTTTTTATTCTTCAATTTGTTAATATGGTGTATCACATTGATTGATTTGAATATATTGAAGAATCCTTGCATCCCTGGGATAGACCCCACTTGATCATGGTGTATGATCCTTTTAATGTGTTGTTGGATTCTGTTTGGTAGTATTTTGTTGAGGATTCTTGCATCTATATTCATCAGTGATAGTGGCCTGTAATTTTCCTTTTTTGTAGTATCTTTGTCTGGTTTTGGTATCAGGGTGATGGTGGCCTCATAGAATGAGTTTGGGAGTGTTCCTTCCTCTGCAATTTTTTGGAAAAGTTTGAGAAGGATGGGTGTTAGCTCTTCTCTAAATGTTTCATAGAATTCACCTGTGAAGCCATCTGGTCCTGGACTTTTGTTTGTTGGGAGATTTTTTTTTTTTTTTTTGCGGTACATGGGCCTCTCACTGTTGTGACCTCTCCCGTTGCGGAGCACAGGCTCCGGACGCACAGGTTCAGCGGCCATGGCTCACGGGCCCAGCCGCTCCGCAGCATGTGGGATCTTCGCCGACCGGGGCACAAACCCGTGTCCCCTGCATCGGCAGGCGGACTCCCAACCACTGCGCTGCCAGGGAAGCCCTTGTTGGGAGATTTTTAATCATAGTTTCCATTTCATTACTTATGATTGGTCTGTTCATATTTTCTGTTTCTTCCTGGTCCAGTCTTGGAAGGTTACACCTTTTTAAGGATTTGTCCATTTCTTCCAGGTTGTCCATTTTACTGGCAGAGAGTTGCTTGTAGTAGTCTCTTAGGATGTTTTGTATTTCTTTGGTGTCTGTTGTAACTTCTTATATTCCATTTCTAATTTTATTGATTGGAGTCCTCTCCCTCTTTTTCGTGATGAGTCTGGCTAATGGTTTATCAATTTTGTTTATCTTCTCAAAGAACCAGCTTTTAGTTTTATTGATCTTTGCTATTGTTTTCTTTGTTTCTATTTCATTTATTTTGGCCCTGGTGGTTATGATTTCTTTCTTTCTGCTAACTATGGGTTTTGTCTGTTCTTCTTTCTCTAGTTCCTTTAGGTGTAAGGTTAGATTGTTTACTTGAGATTTTTCTTGTTTCTTTAGGTAGGCTTGTATAGCTAAAAACTTCCTCTTGGAACTGCTTTTGCTGCATCCCATAGGTTTTGGATTGTCGTGTTTTCATTGTCATTTGTCTCTAAGTATTTTTTGATTTCCTCTTTGATTTCTTCAGTGATCTCTTGGTTATTTAATAACGTATTGTTTAACCTCCACGTGTTTGTGTGTTTTCGGTTTTTTCCCTGTAATTGATTTCTAATTTCATAGCATTGTGGTCAGAAAAGATGCTTGATATGATTTCAATTTTGTTAAATTTACTGAGGCTTGATTTGTGACCCAGTATGTGATCTATCCTGGAGAAGTGTAATCTGCTGTTTTTGTATGGAACGTCCTATAAATATCAATTAAATCTATCTGGTCTATTGTGTCATTAAAAGCTTGTGTTTCCTTATTTATTTTCATTTTGGATGATCTGTCCATTGGTGTAAGTGAGGTGTTAAAGTCCCCCACTATTATTTTGTTACTGTCAATTTCCTCTTTTATAGCTGTTAGCAGTTGCCTTATTTATTGAGGTGCTCCTCTGTTGGGTGCATATAGATTCATAATTGTTACATCTTCTTCTTGGATTGGTCCCTTGATCATAATGTAATGTCCTTCCTTGTCTCTTGTAACATTCTTTATTTTAAAGTCTACTTTATCTGATATAAGTATAGCTACTCCAGCTTTCTTTTGATTTCCATTTGCATGGAATATCTTTTTGCATCCCCTCACTTTCAGTCTGTATGTGTCCGTGGGTCTGAAGTGGGTCTCTTGTAGACAGCATATATATGGGTCTTGTTTTTGTATCCATTCAGCAAGCCTGTGTCTTTTGGTTGGAGCATTTAATCCATTCACGTTTAAGGTAATTATTGCTATGTATGTTCCTATGACCATTTTCTTAATTGTTTTGGGTTTGTTTTCTAGGTCCTTTTCTTCTCTTGTGTTTCCCACTTAGAGAAGTTCCTTTAGCATTTGTCGTAGAGTTGGTTTGGTGGTGCTGAATCTCTTAGCTTTTGCTTGTCTGTAAAGCTTTTGATTTCTCCATCGAATCTCAATGAAATCCTTGCTGGGTAGAGTAATCTTGGTTGTAGGTTCTTCCCTTTCATCGCTTTAAATATATTGTGCCACTCCCTTCTGGCTTGTAGAGTTTCTGCTGAGAAATCAGCTGTTAACCTTATGGGAGTTTCCTTGTATGTTATTTGTCATGTTTCCCTTGCTGCTTTCAATAATTTTTCTTTGTCTTTAATTTTTGCTAGTTTGATTTCTATGTGTCTCAGCGTGTTTCTCCTTGGGTTTATCCTTTATGGGACTCACTGCGCTTCCTGGATTTGGGTGGCTATTTCCTTTCCCATGTTAGGGAAGTTTTCAACTATAATCTCTTCAAATATTTTCTCTGGTCCTTTCTCTCTCTCTTCTCCTTCTGGGACTCCTATAATGCGAATGTTGTTGTGTTTAATGTTGTCCCAGATGTCTCTTAGGCTGTCTTCATTTCTTTTCATTCTTTTTTCTTTAGTCTGTTCTGCAGCATTGAATTCCACCATTCTGTCTTCCAGGTCACTTATCCATTCTTCTGCCTCAGTTATTCTGCTATTTTTTCCTTCTAGTGTAGTTTTCATTTCAGTTATTGTATTGTTCATCTCTGTTCTTTAATTCTTCTAGGTCTTTGTTAAACATTTATTGCATCTTCTTGATCTTTGCCTCCATTCTTTTTCCGAGGTCCTGCAACATATTCACTATCATTATTCTGAATTCTTTTCCTGGAAGGTTGCTTATCTCCACTTCATTTAGTTTTCTTTGTGAGGTTTTATCTTGTTCCTTCATGTGGTGCATAGCCCTCTGCCTTTTTATCTTGTCTATCTTTCTGTGAATGTGGTTTTTGTTCCACAGGCTGCAGGATTGTAGTTCTTTTTGCTTCTACTGTCTGCCCTCTGTTGGATGAGGCTATCTAAGAGGCTTGTGTAAGTTTCCTGATGGGAGGGGCTGGTGGTGGGTAGAGCTCTATTGTTCTGTTTTAACGTCACAGATTCTTTCCTCCTTCCTCTTTATTTTGCTGTTGAGTTGATCAATTTTTTTTTTAATTTGATTTTTGTGTGTTTTTCAAATAATTTCCATTTGGTTCTTTTTTATATCTTTATATATTTTTCTGACACTTTGTGTGTTTTTTTTGCCAAGACTTCCTATTTTTTCATTTGCCCAATTACATTTGTAAATATTCACTGAAGCATTTGTATTATGGCTGCTTTTAAAAACTTTGTCAGATAATTCTAATATCTTGCTAATATCGATGTCATCTTAATATTGGTATCTGTTCATAATCTTTTCTCAGTGTTAAATCTCGGTTCTTTGTTTTGCTCCTGCTGAGGGGTGGTGAAAGTTCTGAGTCTCCACTACCCCTCCTCTGACACTACCCCAGCAGGGAAAGGAAGGGTACTGCATTACCACTGAATGGGAGGTGGAGGTCCAATCTCCCTGTGATCCTCACTGACACTATGGAGGTCCAGTGTACTTTGTTACTGCTTGACAAGGGTGGATGTCTAGGCTCCAGGTAGCCTTTGCTGGCAAGTGTGGGGTTAGGACTACGTTAATTCTTTTGGTGTTTGTCTGGAGTAGGGTAGTTATTACCTGAAAGTTTTCTGTTAGGCACCCTGTTTCCCATCCTTTGGCTAGAAAGAAAAAGGTTTATTTGGTGTTTTCCTTCTGCACCCGTTGACATTTCCCAGTTGCCAATTTCTCTAGCATGTAGTCTGGGGTATATGAGACAAAACAAAATAAAACAAAAGCAGGAGTCTCATCACTGTGCTGTTCCTTGGTTTCCAAGTTACCTAGCCAGTCTGTCTTCTTTCTCCACCTTCCAGATCCTTCTTTCATTTGTTTAATATACCACATCCAGGACATTTAGTTGTACTTAGTGGAGGAACAAGTAAAAGTACATCTATTGCATCATCCTGGAACCAGAACACTCAAGTGTTCTAATTACCAAGAGTTCATTTTTGTTCTTTGATTGTTTCTTTTATTCAGAGCATCTTAATTCATATTTTGCCTTTCTCATGCCAACAATTAGAGCTGACTATTTTTTGGAAGTTTTTCCTTCTTCCTACCATTTAATCTATTTATTCTAGTTTCTTTAATTTATGCTTCTGGTTTTCTACACTAAAAAAAATGTGGGAATCCTTTGTTTTGTAATTTTTTTTCACATTAAGTCATAAGCGTTTTCCATGTTACTGCACATATTTCATAATTTTAACTTAATACCAATTCTTCTAGTTGTTCATTGCTAATTCCCATAAATATTTTACACCTTACCCAATTCTTTAAAAAAAAATACTTATTTTTTAGAGCAGTTTTAGATTCACTGAAAAATTCAAAGAAAGGTAGATTACTCATATGTCCCCTGTCCCCACACATGTCTCCTCCCATTATCCACATCACTCAGCAGTATGGTACATTTGTTACCAGGGGTAAACCTACATTGACATCATAATCACTCAAAGTCTAAAGTTTACATTAGGATTCACTTTTGGTGTTGTGCATTCTATGGGTTTGGACAAATGTATAGCGACATACTTTCATCATTATAATATCATACAGCGTATTTTTACTGCCCTAAAGTTCTTCTGTGATCTGCATATTCATCCCTCTCCATGCCCCTAAACCCTGGAAACTGAACTTTTTATTTTCCCCATAGTTGTGCCTTTTCCAGAGTGTCATATAATCGGGATCATTCAGCATGTTGGCTTCTTCTACTTGGTAATATGCATTTAAGACTCTTTCATGTCTTTTCACGTCTTGAAAGCTCATTTATTTTTAGCACTGAATAATATTCTATTGTCTACATGCAATGCAGTTTATTCATTTATCTACTGGTGAACATATTGGTTGCCTCCAAGTTTGTATAATTATGAATAAAGCTGCTATAAATATCTGTGTGCAGGTTTTTTTTTTTTTTTTTTGGCAGTACGTGGGCCTCTCACTGTTGTGGCCTCTCCCGTTGCGGAGCACAGGCTCCGGATGCGCAGGCTCAGCGGCCATGGCTCACGGGCCCAGCCGCTCCACGGCATGTGGGATATTCCTAGACCGGGGCACGAACCCGTGTCCCCTGTATTGGCAGGCGGACTCCCAACCACTGCACCACCAGGGAAGCCCTGTGTGCAGGTTTTTGTATGAATATAGTTTTCAGCTCCTTTGGGTAAGTACCAAGGACCATGACTGCTGGATCATATGGGAAGAGTAAGTTGAGTTTTTTAAGAAATTGCCAAGCTGTCTTGCAAAGTGGCTGCACCATTTTGCATTCTTATCAGTAATGAATGAGAATTCCCATTTCTCCACACCCTCACCAGCATTTGGTGTTGTCAATGTTTCCAGATTTTGGCCTTTCTAATAGGGGTACAGTTGTAGCTTATTAGTTTTTAATTTGCATTTCCCCATAACATATGATGTGGATAATCTTTTCATGTTTATTTGCCATCTGTACTTATATTTTCTTTGGTGAGGTGTTTGGTAAGGTCTTTGGTCTATTTTTTAGTTGAGTTTTTTTTTTTTTTCTTATTGCTGAGTTTTAATAATTCTTTGTATATTTTGAATAATCATGCTTTATCAGATGTGTCTTTTGCAGATATTTTCTCCCAGTCTAAGTCTTATCTTCTAATTCTCTTGACGTCTGTCATGGAGCAGAAGTTTTTTGTTTGTTTGTTTTTTAACAAATCTAGCTTATCAATGATTTCTTTCATGGACCCTGTCTTTGGTGCTATATCTAAAAAGGCATCACCATAGCCAAGGTCATACAGGTTTTCTTCTATGTTATCTTCTAGGAGTTTTATAAGTGGAATCCCTTTTTTAAGAGTAAGACATTATAAATTTGATTGGCATTTCTGTGTGAGTGGCCAAGGCTTATTGATTGTTGGGTTTACTGTAGTGTGAAATGTGTGATCAGGTGGCTTTTTTTTTTTTTTTTTTTTTTTTTTTTTTTTTTTTTTTTGTGGTACACGGGCCTCTCATTGTTGTGGCCTCTCCCGTTGCGGAGCACAGGCTCCGGATGCGCAGGCTCAGCGGCCATGGCTCACGGGCCCAGCCGCTCCGCAGCATGTGGGATCTTCCCGGACCGGGGCACGAACCCGCGTCCCCTGCATCGGCAGGCGGACTCCCAACCACTGCGCCACCAGGGAAGCCCCAGGTGGCTTTTTTAATGAGGATAAAACATAATTATTAATTATAAAAGTCCTTTTCTCTGGGGTGGTTTAGTTTCTCTAGTCCTCAGATGCTATGCCATAGTTAAGATGAGGTATAATTCCAGCCAATTCCATTCTAGAAGTGGGTAGAGTAAGAGAGCTGAGTGCCCAACTGTCTATTTAGATTTTCACTTAATATTTATATTTAACATGTGTCTCTTCCTCTCCATGTTTTCTCCCATGTTTCCTCACTATCCTGTCATATCACCAAAGTCCCAGAGTCTGTTTGCTCAGTTTTGCCAGTTTCCCACTAACGGAAGGGCTAGTTGTCTAGTCTAATCATTCCATATCCATATTTTCAACCAATTCCCATGTCTTCAATTTAGCACCTGACCTACTGCTCCTGAGATAAACTGGGTCTCCAATTCCTAAGCATTGGCGATTCTATAGGGAAAGGTAGCTTTGCTTCTTTTTGGTATAAACCTCTGTAGTCACCTAAGTTATAACTTTCTCCTCCAATCAAGCATCTTATTTACATCCTGAAAATTATTAAAATCACTTGTCTGCTGTTATCTCTTCTCCTTTTCTCTTTGCCCTTGTGAATCTATGCCTTTATTATCTTACCGTCATTTTAATGAAATTTAGAGGAGAGTCAGTATGCTGTATTAAGAAGTCTTACATTGCTGCCATTTGCATCTATAAGAGTCACACTATTAAAGATGTTGTTAAAGATTACTATTGGGCCACTAAATAGTTGATACTATATGCTAAGTGAAGTTGATTAGCTGTGGTTTTCCTCACTTATCTGAACGCCTCACTATATTTTCTCAATAGTCCATGCTTGAAACCATTGTACTTTAATCATATTTTAAACTATGTATTCCAAGCCTCATGAATCACATAATGTAATCATGGACAAATAATTGCATTTTACCTTCAAAGAACGAAGTGAACTTCAAATAGACACAGGTAGGATAGGACCATAATTCACTTAAGAATACATTTATTAAAATGAGGAAAGAAACACCATGATATGCTAGTCGATTTAAAATTTTTCTTGGTTGTCATGAAGTATAGTGAAGCATCACTAAAAACTTTTTTAGATTTTCATTTTTATTACTAGTTTGACTTACTGAATTCACATATTCATAACACATAAGGTGCCTAAGCACACTCATTTTAAATGATAGTTCATTGATTTGCACATAACACTGTTTTTCCTACTTCTCACTAGCCTATGGATTCAAATGAGCCTATTTCAATTTTAAAACCCAGATCTTGCTGTTTGATTTCCCCTACTTACCTACTCAGGACTGAATCCCTCTTTAGACTAACTTATCCCACCTCTTTACATACTGCTGGGCTATTTCAAGGAGCAGAATCACCTGCCCTTACTATCAATGGGAACAGAGGCTCCTTACCCCCCTTGCCACTGCTTCTCTTACAAATTATGCCTTCTGATTGAAGTTCAGTTTGGAATCACAGCTCACTTTGGTCATTTTAAGATCTGACCAGCCACTATTAGGCACTATGTGCCTTAGAAACTTAGCTTTAGGTACCTTATGTCTTTATGTCTGTGTGTTAGTTGCTGTATCCCTGTGTCACTATTAATGCTTGCTCCTGTAACTTCTGACTCACTGCTGATGATGACCACTGCTGTAACTGGTCCAAGGTTTGCCCTGAGCCACCACTCCCTTCTGCTGTCCTGACGATCCACTTCTGCTGACCACTGTGTCAACTGGAATTGTTCTCAGTCTGTGGTGAAATAAAAGGAAAATGGATGTTTCCCCTGTGTGCTGAGCACTTTAAGACTCTGAGGGGAATCTTGTTTGGTTTCTAAGATATGACAGAGTTTAATAAACAGCTTTCTCATTTCGCTCATAGGCATTTTCTCTCTGTGACTAGAATGTACCTTTTAGATGGCAGTTTCACAATGGACTCAAGACCTAGAACCATCATTTCCTTTTGATCCTAATTGTCATATAGCAATGGCTTTCACCTGGTGATAATTTTGCCTCCCAGTAGACATTTGTCAATGTCTGGAAACACTTTTAGTTGTGACAACTAAGCAGGTACTAGTGGCATTTAGCGGTAGAGGCCAGGAATGCTGCTAATATTCTACAAAGCACAGGACAGCTCAGCTCTCCATAACAGGAAATTACCCATCTCTCTCAAATGTCAACTGTATCCAGATTGAGGAAGCCTGTAATAGAGCAATGGAATGGAATGGGCAGGCACAACACAGTCAAGACAAAGAAATCTTGAGAATTCTAAACTGTAGATGATACAGATTATTTTCCTGAAGAAATTAAATCTTGTGGAAGTGGTCCAAAATCTACTCACTGTACACCTAATTCTGCTTTAAGCATAAGAATATATTTCCCATGGGATAACGGCTGCAGAATTTGTAAAATAACATGAGGGAACACAATGATCCAAGTCCTAACTTTTTAGCAGACCTTATTTCATATAAATTTCTGCCATGGACAAAAATTCTTTTCCCCTTGATTTTAAAATAAATTCAATAAAATAATAAAATAAAAATAAATCCCTTTCAGTTTTCCATGAGGGTGCACGTTTTCTAAAAGGATGGAAATGTATTGGGCTGGCCAGGAAGTTCATTTGGGTTTTTCTGAAAGATGTTACAGAAAAACCCGAAGGAACTTTTTGGCCAACCCAATACAGGCGTGCTAGGAACAAAGTCTAATGAGAGCCCTCATGGAAACATCTGAAATGATTTCTTCTAATTGGAACTGGATTGAGATCAAAAGCAGTAGCATCTGTGATAGAAGACCCCAGCTGATAGGGAATGACTTAAATAAGCCTCTGGCTTTCTTTCACTGTTTGGCACAATTCTGGAGCACAGTGGTTACATTAAACAGAAATCCAAGAATTCCCACAACACTTCTGTCCATCTCCGTGAGGTGAAAAACAAACTGTGAAACAGCCAAAATATGTCTCTTTTCTACAGTCTCATATCCACATACTTCAGCCTTTCTTAACTCCTTTCCATCCATAACTCTCAGAATGAAGCACTGGAAGAGGAAGATGGGGGTGGGGTCATAGCACTCTGTATCCTGAAACATATATACAACCATGCAAAATACTAAAGATAGAGGCAGACCTACAGGGGGAGTCCTACAAGCAATGCATACTTCTAAATCTACCATATATTGCACCTGGACAAAGCAGTACGTGAGACTGACTCCTTGGCAAAGAATTTGTCCATCCAAACCTTAGCAGACTTTAATTCTACTCAAAAGTATCACACTCAGTGGGTTCCTACTTGGTCATACAGATTGTATTTAGGGTTGTGAAGAGCAATCTTCTACCTGTCTTAGATGTTAGAAGGAGAATCATGAGACCTCTGAGTGCCAGTGAAGAAGGCTGAGGACATTACATCTACTGACATGCCCTGGAATAGGGTAGGTTGATTGTGTTAGTTTCCTACTGTTTCTTACCACAAACTTAGTGGCTTAAACAAACACACAGTATCATACAATCTTGAGGCCAGAAGTATAAAATGCGTTTCACTTAGCTAATGTCAGGTTTGGCAGGGCTGTCTGTCCTCTGGCGTCTCTGGGGAATAATTCATTTTCTTGCCTTTTCTAGTTTCTAGAGGCTGCCCATATTCCTTAGGTCATGGCTCCATCGCTCTAGAGCCAGGGGTGACTGGTCAAGTTGTCATTGGCCAGGTGTCATTGTTCTCCCCCTTGACTTTGGTTTCTCTGACCAAGATGCTTTCCCAGCTTGCTCCTTTAGCTCTTGTTCCTCTTTAAAAAATACCACTGTTTTTGAGAACCTACATTTTGCCAAGTATTCCTCCAAATATTTTTAATGTACTATCTGAGTTAAACCTCTTAAAAATAGTACAAGGTAGGTATTCTTATCAGACACAGGTAGCGACACTGTACTTCCCACTCTGCCATCCCCTGTGGATTAGCCTAGAAGAAACTGCAATTTCCTGGCTTGTGTCTAACAGGGAAAAGCAGAATCAGATACTAGGCACAGTGCAGATATCTAATATGTGTTAAATAAACTAAATGGGGCACTAAAGTTCTATTTTTTCCCTGATAAGACCGGGATGGTGAGGCAGAGCTGAGTATTTCTATTTCAGTTAAAATTCTTATCAGTTTAAAATCCTATCAGTAGATGCCATTTAATGAGAACTGAAAAACATTGTGACTACTCTTAAGAATCATCATGAAGCTTACATCTTTGTCATTTTAATTGGAATTTGTCAGTATATACAAACACATACCTATTAGAGTTCGGAACCCCAAGCAGAACATGGAAAGTCATTGCAAGACAGAAAGAAAAGATTCCTATTTTAGAAAAAGAAACCATTAACTTTTTCCTATTGCTATTCTTTGTGCCCACTTATCCTTCTACTTTTATTGACTTCCTTGTCTTTTGATTCTACTTGTCTATCTATACTCCTGGTGTGCGTCTGAAGAAAGGCAGAGCAAAACCCACTATTAGCATCAGACAAACCTGGGTTCAAGTCTTGCCCTTGCCATGTACTGGGTATATCTCTGTGATTTCATGCAAGGACCTTCTCTATGCATCAGTTTCCCCGTTTGTAAAATGGAAAGAAACTGCCTGTCTTCAGGGGTGATTTTTGAAGTTCGGTTTTATTACAGAGCAGATGGTCAATAAATGCTAAATCCTTTTGCTGATATTATTTTTAATATTATTATATTGATATTCAGCTCTGAGGATTTATTGAGTGAATATGTTGAGAGTTTTTGGAGCAATGTCAAGCAAACAAAAAGTCATTTCATATAAATGTTAGCTATTGGTACATTTTTAAAGCAATTATTATTTTATTAATATCAGCTTATCTTTGATTCATGGATTTTCCCTTTTTTTTTTTTTTAAGCCAAAGTTTTCCCATTTCTTTTCTAAGCAAATACCCAGACTTAATATTCAATCTCCCTGCTTTGTGGTACTGGCTTGCTTCTCCTGATAATATTTAAAACCCTTGACCTGATCAATTCCATCTAAGCTGATAATATCTAAAAACACCCTTCCAGCTAAATAGCCTCCTGGAATTAGCTTGACCTCTGCTGACTCTCCTTTGTTCCACCATAATGAACACCCCACTATGACAACACCCTAGGTCCTATGAATATTATGAAATCATAACCAAAATATTATTTGATAACTTGTCACTCTGTGAACTAAAACACTTCTCTACATCTAATTCTCAGTCCCAGTGCTCTAAAGCTGGGCATGACAAATCTTTTCTGTAAAGGGCCAGATAATAAATATTTCAGGTTTTGTGGGCTAGACAGTCTCTGTGACAACTACTCAACCCTGTAGATATAGCCCAGAAGCAGCCATAAAACTATGCAGATGAATGGGTGTGGCTATGTGCCAATAAAACTCTTTACAAAAGTAAGTGATCAGCCAGATTTAACCCTCAGAACATACTTTGCTTACCCCTGTCTTAAAGCATGCAATTTTCATCAAGGGTTATATCACCCCCCAAGGGGTTGTAAATTAGACCTTGGCAGGAAGGGTGGCAAAAAATCTTACTCTTTGTACAAAGCACAGATATGGTACAAAAAAAGATTGTTCTGGGTTGAATCGTGTCTCCAAAAGTTGATGTCTACCCAGAACTTCAGAATGTGACTTTATCTGGAAATAGTGCCTTTGCAGGTATAATTAAAGGAAGATGGGGTCATATTGGATTTGGGGTGGGCCCTAATCCAATAACTGGTGTCTTTATAAGAAGAGGGAAGTTTGGCCACAGTGACACGCACAGAGGAGACACTGGAAAGATACACAGGGAAAGTGCCACATGATTGAAGTGATGCTTCTGCCAGCCAAAGAATACCAGGATTGACAGCAACAATGAGAAATGAGGAAGAGGCAAGGAAGGATCCTCCCTATAGGCTTTAGAGAAAGCATGGCCCTGCCAGCATCTTGATATCAGACTTCAAGTCTGCAGAATTATGAGACAACAAATTTCTGTTGCTTTCACAGAAAGCAAGGTGTTAGACAAGAACCAACATTTATTTTGAAAACATTTTCTGCTTTTCTAAATCTGGCTTCCCCTTTAAACACTGGTGATTGGGTTTCATCCTCAATCTTTCTCTAGAGTTGCTCCACCTCTTAGAAATGATGACTTTGTACTTGGTCAGATGAACCGACCTTTGCCCTGATATCTTTATCTTCAGGGATGAAGACATGGAGCAATCATAATTGAACTGCAGACCCAACATCCGAGCAGCTTTCCGCTGTCTAATATGCCAAAGAATTGAGTTGTTCCAACTCTAACTTTCAACAGTAGGTGGAATCAGAGATAAAAGAACTAAAACAACCTCCAAATTCCAGAGCACAACTAAATTTGCATTCTTACTATGGACCAGATTACAAACTAATTATTGTGAGCTCAATATTTTTAAGCCTGACTTAGAATAAAACAAAAGCTTAGACATGCTAAGAAACACTCCCCAGGTCACAAATGTCTGAGTTGTCAGGTCCAGTTTAATGCAAGGTGTCATATTCTTCACAGTGTGTTACTTTGTATCTGAGACCTACATGAGAGAAGATTTAGGGGAGCCCCATAAAAATCTGCAATCAGAGGTGTTATGATTCCTTTAATTAGATGCTCAGACCAGAACAGATGATCCTCAGAGACTGAACAACAGAGCTTCCTTAGCCAGAAATTGTCCTGTTGGGTCAGCCAGGAAATAATTGAAGGCCAGTCTCCCACGCGACTGGGAAATGCCTCACTCCTAACATCCTAGGTTGAGCTATTTTGG
Organism: Tursiops truncatus; assembly: GCF_011762595.2. Taxonomy (NCBI): domain Eukaryota; kingdom Metazoa; phylum Chordata; class Mammalia; order Artiodactyla; family Delphinidae; genus Tursiops; species Tursiops truncatus. The sequence goes on along the minus strand of NC_047035.1, from coordinate 154,611,140 downwards.
GCCAAACTCTTGAGAGTTCACATCTCCAATGTCAGTTTCCTATACCCCAAAAGAAGCAGCACGATTTATTCAATAAATGTGGATTAAGAGTCCTTAATATGCTAGGCCCTGGAAAAAGGCAGGGAATCAAAGAAAAGAAAGACAAAAATCTGTTCTCATGGAGTTGATATTATAGTCAGAGAAGAATAAACCGACAAAAAATAAAATAAGTAAAAATAGATAGCATATCATATGCTGGTACTAATGTACATGGTTAAGAGCACAGAACAGATTGCATGTCTCACCACATATGAAGTGTGTGACCTTGGCCTAGTCACCTTTCTGTACCTCAGTTTCTGCATCTGTAAATGAAGAGAATAACAGAGGCTGTCATACAGGATTGTTAGAAGGATTGAGAGAAAGCACTTAGATATCAGCCTGACACATATATTATTAGCTCTTATTATATGAAGAAAAATAAAATTAGCACTGAAGCTAGAGAGTGAAGTTGGTGGCTGTGGAGATGACTGAGGACAATAAGGCTTAGATTTGGAAAACCATGATTTTTGACTCTTGTCTCTGCCGCCTACTCTGTTATCTTAGAAAAAATATGTAACCTCTCTGATTCTCAGTTTTTGTGTTTTTGGTTTTGTCAGTCTGTAAAATAGAGATAATCCTACCAACCATGTGGGTTTGAGATAGAGTGAGTTGGACAGAATGAAATAGCACTGGTAAAGCTCACAGTGGTCCTGCACAGAGAATATGTAATTCACAACTCTGTTTCTTCTTAATCCCTAAACTGTGGTTGACAGAGAGGCCTCTCCTAATCTCCTAGACAGGAATACATTGCTCTGCCATCCCTTATCCATGGGGGATACATTTGTTCCAAGACCCCCAATGGATGCCTGAAACTACAGATGTACTGAATCCTATAGTTTTTCCATATACATACATACTATGATAAAGTTTAGTTTACACGTTAGGCACAGTAAGAGAATATACAGGTTACCAGCATCACTACTCTGGTGCTTTGGGGACATTATTAAGTAAAATAAAGGTTATTTGAACACAAATACTGTTGATACTGGGAGAGTCGGTCTGATAGGTAGCAAATGTAGCGTGGACAAAGGGATGATTCACATCCCAGGCAGGATGGGGCGGCAAGGTGTGAGATTTTATCAGGCTTCTCAGAACAGCATACAATTTAAAACTTATGAGTTGTTTATTTCTGGAATTTTCCATGTAACATTTTCAGACCATGGTTGACCACAGGTATCTGTAATCACAGAAAATGAAACCCTGGATCAGGAGGGACTACTGTATTGAGAAGGCTGTGGGCATTCCCATACGGCCCAAGTCTCTCCAAAGACATGTCCAAAGAGTTGATATCAGCAGCAGTCTTTTACTTTTGTCATTAAACAGAGTTTTCCTCCCCAAATAAGACTCTCTAGGAGTAAAAAGAAACAAAACTATTTTTATTATTACTATTATTATCCCCATTTAAAGATGAAAAACGTAAGTCACAGAGAGATTAACTGGCACAAAGTCATAGAGACAGAATTCTTTGGACATAGGGTTTGAACCAGACAGTATGGCATTTGTTCCATATGTTGTGCTGCCTATTATGTGTCTGGCACATCATAGTCACTCAATAAATACTTGTGTAAATGAATGCATCAAAGTAGAGGCAATGAATAATTAAATCTAGACTACCACATGAATGTAAGTGTGGTACATATCATTACGGAGATGGGTACATAGGGAAAGAATGGGGGAAGCCACCTACATCAGTTTGAAATACAAATTAGGGCTTGAGGACTAAAAATAATTTTCAGTAGCCAGAATGCCCTTTTGATTCCTTTCTTTGATGATTTGAAATACTGACAATTGACCTTTAGAAACAAAAGGGTTTACAGTTGTACACAATAAAAACCATATCTCATATCAAAGACCTTACAATATGGAGATGCTCAAGAACTGCATTTATTCATGGGGTCCTCCTATATAATATATATTCAGGACTTACAGTATTCTGAGTATTATTTTAGGAGAAGGAATAACAAAGCTAAGGCATTATTCCTTCTGATAAAGCAATAGAAGGGAATTTGAAGCCAAAGAATAGCATAAGTAAAGCAAAAATATATGAATAAACAACATAAAAATGCAAGAATTTTGAAATGACTGAGTGTGGAAACACTGATGTCACTCTTACAGAGTTCAGAGCAGCACCTAGGGACCAGTTACCATGGACCTGCTTTCAGTTTAAGCAGCTCCAGCTCTTCAGTTGTTTTCTCCATTCTGCTCTCAACGAGACGAGCTACCGAATAAGAGAAACTGTTGGAGGCATGGGGCACGGCATATTTTCTCCAGCCCTTGAAGTAAACATTCATCCTTGCCAAGCAGAGAAACACTGGACCTAGTGTTCATGTCAAAAATGTATTATATAATAAGTCAGTTCTTGGCTTTCTACAACAGCCTTTTAGGCCATCATCAATGCTTATGGTACAAATTTAAATAGAGATTATGCAAATACCTACAATACAAGGATGCCAACATAAATTCTATGGTGTTTCTCAAAGCACAGCAGTACCAGAAAAGGCATGGCTTTCAATTTAATTGCATTAAAATTGGTCTCTTTTGGCATATTTTCTTGGAAATGAAAGGGAAATAAAATTGTATTTTCTTTTTTGTGTTTTTTTTTTTTCTCAGAATTGCATGATATTATAGAAACAACTCACCACTTGTGAAAAAAGACCCAAACCAATTTCAAAATATTTCATAGATATTAAATATCAGAAATTGAATCTAAGTTCCATAAAATGGTCAGTGAAGAATACACAGAAGAACATAAAATTATCACCTATATTGGATAGGAAATGAGTCCTAGTAATTAAATCTGTGTTGATGGCAAAAGCATTTTGTTCTTTTGAAACATATAAATGACAACTAGTCAACATCTACTGACCATTCTTAATTTTTCTCTTCCAGTATGGTTGTCTCAGGAAATAGGTTTTACAGATATAATGGTTTACATAGTTATACGTTACCACCTGAACACAGCCATGCACACAGACTTGCCAGTATGCATCAAAATGACATTTCAGTTCTTATTTCTTAGGGTCTCTTCCTGCAATCAAACGTAAGTACATTCTTCATCTGTCTTTAGGAAAGCATTTAGCTATAAAAGTCCAGACTCAGCAAGGAATTTCACAATAGAATGATAAAAATATCAAAAGGTATCAAAAGGTAAGAACCTAGTTTTTCATAATACCCTCAGAAAGATTTTCTTCATCTAAAAAATACCATCTCATAAAGAAAGCAAGCTCAATGGTTCAAGCAATAGGTTGAGTTCTTGTATCGCTTTCAAAATATGAGGAACTAGCAGACAAATGTAGTAGCAATAATTTATTTTTGAAGCATGGATAATGTGATTTTCCTACTTTTTTTTCCAAAAGAGAAAACAATCAGCTGAGATTTCAGGACATATAATTGAAAGCTTTTTTCTCCTATAGGCAATATAAAGTAGAAATTGAGACAAACCTATACTAACTAGGATATACTCCACCGCTTTGTAAAAAGTTTCCTTCCTTTTACAAGGCCAGATGGTAAAATGCAAGCACCTACTACACACACAAACACACACACACGCACACGCACATATTTTTTGCCAGTGCTACTAAAGATGGCTGTTATGTTATTTCATAAAAGTGCCTGATTTATTCTCTTTCTGAAGGGTAAGGTGTCCCTTTTGGTTGAATGACTCCAATTTGTGTTGACTCATTCAGCAGAAGAGTTAAATAAAAGAAAACTTTACTCATGATGCCACTGACTTCAAAATCCATTTTATAATCCTTAAAATTTCATTGAAAAACATTCTTTCTCTTTTGTGCTGTCAGAGAAACCTTGCTGCAGTTAGTTACATTTCTAACATCTAGTGCTGCTTCAGTGACAGGGTCTTGCTGATGGAGCCATTCCAACTGGACTGGAAGGCATGGTGCCTGAGCCTCTGTGCTCGTTTGCATGGTGACCTCCTCACTGAAGGTTGATGAGTTGTTTTTTATTTTTCATGTTTCTCAGAGACAGAATGAATACCATAAGCTCTCAGGAGATGATTTTAATTTAAATTATTTAAAATCATTATCACTGGTGAGTTTTACATAACTGTATCCTTCGATGGTATACCAGCATGTGTGATTTTTCTAACTGGAGAGTTAATATATGTGTACACACACACACATACAGCTTTGCTTTAATAAAGCTTGGTAGAGTTACTTCAAAGAGGAACAAACATAATGGAGATAATAATTTTGTGACAATTCTTTCCAACTGGTAACACAGGTAATTTATTTTAGGAACAGTGTATCACAGCCACTATACTGTACCTCCTCACTAGAATTAAAGCCCCAAATCATGATGTAACTTACAAGAAATCAGAGATTGTTCTGTCTTGTTTACCATTGCACCAGCTGCACCTAGAACAGCAACTGGCACACAGTTATTATATGTTTTTTTTCCCAGTCATTAATTCAGTGAGTATTTATTGTTTTGCCTACATGTACAAAATACTGCATACAGAGGTGATAATTAGTAGTGAAGAGACAAAAATGATCTGAGTTTACCATGAGGCAATGGCAGATAGGAACAAAAAAAATCAATTAAAATAAAATGTGATAAGTAATCTGATTGAGAATAGTTATTATAATGTGAATCAATGATTTCACAATTCCTTTAACATATTGCAAAATCCTCTATTAAACTATTCAGGCATGTTTTTGGTATTACGTGATTTATTTTTCTTCCTATGACTTTAGCAAATTCACCTACAAGGTGAATTTCTCATGGTCAATTATGGCCTTGAAAAATATTTTTCTCTCTTCTGGTTTTCTGATTATTATTAAAATTCTTATTAAAATACATGCTTATTCTAAGAACAAGATATAACATTCATAAACATATTTGTACCTAATAAAAGAGCACTTAAATACTTAAAGCAAGTATTAACAGACATAAAGGGAGAAACTGACAGTAATACAATATAGTAAGGAACTTTAAATACCCCACTTACATCAATGGATAGATCATCACACAGAAAAAAAAAAAATAATGAAACAGTGGCCTTAAATGAAACATTAGATCAAATGAACTTAATTGATACCTACAGAATATTTCATCTAAAAACAGCAGAATACACGTTCCTTTCAAGTATACATGGAATTTTCTCCATGATAGATCACATGCTAGGCCATAAAACAAGTCTTAATAAATTTTAAAAGACTGATATCATATCAAGTATCTTTTCTGACAACAATGATAGGAAACTAGAAATCAACTACAGGGAGAAAACCAGAAAAAAATCACAAACACTTGGAGATTAAACAACATGCTACTAGGAAACTAATGGGTTAATGCATAAATCAAAGAGGAAATTAAAAAATACCTTGAGATGAATGAAAACAGGAACAAATATTTCCAAAATTTATGGGGCACAGCCAAAGCAATTCTAAGTAGGAAGTTTATAGCAATACAGGCTTACCTCAATAAATAAGAAAAATCTCAAAAACACTACCTAACTTTCCACCTAAAGGAAAGAAATTAGAGAAAGAAGAACAAACAAAATGCAAAGGCAGAAGAAGGAAGGAAAAAATAAAGATCAGAGTAGAAATAAATAAAATAAAGACCAAAACAACAATAGAAAAGATCAATGTAAGAGATGATTTTTTAAAAAGGTAAACAAATTGATAAACCTTTAGACAGATTTATCAAAAAAATAGAGGGCCAAAATAAATAAAATTAGAAATGAAACAGGGAAAGTTAAAACTGATATCACAGAAATACAAACAATCATAAGATAATACTATGAAGAGTTATATGCCAGCAAATTTGACAACCTAGAATAAATGGATAAATTCCTAGAAACATACAATTCTCCAAGTCTGAATCAGGATGAAATAGAAAATCTGAACAGATCAATGCCTAGTAATGAAAATTTTTTTAAAAAAAGGGAAATAATGAGCTAGAGCCTTAATAATTATTAAAATATATGCATTCTCTATAATTTTAAAAGTTTGATCCATCAACAGATGAATTGAAAAAGAAGATGTGGTAATATATACACAAAGAAATACTACTGAGCCATATAAAGAATGGAATTTTGCTGTTTGCAACAACATGAATGGACTTGGAGGGCATTATGCTAAGTGAAATAAGTCAGACAGAGAAAGACAAATACTGTATGATATCTCCTACATGTGGAATCTAAAAACTACAACAAGCTAGTGAATATAAAAAAAAAGAAGCAGACTCACAGATACAGAGAACAAACTAGTGGTTTCCAGTGGGGAGAGGTAAGTGAGGAGGGGTGAAATAGGAATAGGGGGTTAAGAGATACAAACTATTATCTACAAAGATATATTGGGTAAGGATACAAAGATAAGGATACAGTATATCCTTATACAAAGATAAGGATATATTGTATAACACAGGGAATATAGTCAATATTTTAGAATAACTATAAATGGATTAAAAACTTTTAAAATCGTGAATCACTATAATGTACACCTATACGTTATATCATATTGTACATCAAGTATACTTCAATTAAAATTTTTAATTAAAAAATAAATAAATAAACAAAAGTTTGGTTTTGACACATGAATATACAAACACATCTATTTGTAAGCAATGGCTCTTAAAGATGAACATACATATACCTTTCTCTAAATAACATTATTCCTTAAGTTGCTAAATTGTTTTACATGCATATAAGAATGAATGCAGTAATATTATGTGAAATAGCCAAAATCTAGGAAAGCCCAAAATATACATTATAATAAAAAATGTTTAAGTTTTTATATAATTTTACACAGCAAAGTGAATGAACAAATATTCATACATGGAATAACATAAATAAATCTTAGAAAAATAATTCAAACAATATTGAATAAAAAAAGATAAACTCAGAAGGCTATGACGGTATGATATCAGTTTTATAAAACTGAAAACGGCAAAATCAATTTTATATACTTTAAGTTGTATAATGTTTTTGAAAAGTTTGTTTTTTAAAAAAGCTAGGAAATAGTAAATATAAAATTCACAACAGTGGTTATCTTAAGGAGTTGCAAAGATCAGAAGAAAATACACTAATAGTGACACTGGCATAGATAACGATTTACTTACCAAATTCCATGGTGGGTTTACCAGTAAGTTCTATTATGATGCTTCATAATTTTTACATACATTATATAATGGACATTGCTAATGTTTTGCCCATTTCTCTTCAGATCCCACTTATGTTTCTTTATGCTTCTTTTTAGACTTTTGTATCTTATTGATTATAAAAGCTCTGAAGTATACTGCCTTTGAAGACTGCCATTAGCCTAATAGAATCACTTTGGCTAAATACACCAGAAGAGAACCAGAAGTACCTGAGAGTTCCTTTCTTCCTGGGATGGCCCTCAGCCAATACAGAAAAATCAATGAAAAGAGAAAAATCAATGAAAAGAGAAACTGGTTCTATTGGACATTCCTCCCCTATCTCCTTTGCTGGCTCTAAGACCTCCAACCTTAGAATAAGTTAGGTTCTTAGTCTTTGGTCTTCTTCCCTTGGTTATCTATACCCAGTACTTGCATGAACACATAGACTGTCACGGTTGTATGATCATGATTCTCAAAATCATATCTTTTGCTTAAAACTCCATACCAGACCCCCGACCTGTATATCTGGCTGCCTAATTAACATCTATTGGATGTTCAATGGGCCCTACAATTTCAACAAATCTCACAGTTAGAACCTAGTATGATACTTCTCCTAAACTTACATTCTTACAATGTTCACATTTCAGTATATTCTCCCAGCTCCTATGCCAAACCATCATAAAACTTTGGCACTTCTTCAGGAAAGGGTTAACTCATTAAACCAGGGTTGTTCAAACCCTACACATTCCAAAGAAAGGCTTGTCTTCAGAACTGGTCCTTGGATGGCTCCTAGGAAATAAGCTCTTTACTCTTGTAATATTCTGCTTGATAAGACCATTTTTGTATGCCTCTGACTTTGGGTTATGCTGCACCCATTTTACCAGATAAGTTTGTCCTAACAATGTGATTTATGGTGTATTGGTCAGGGTTCCCCAGAGAAACAGAGCCAATAGGATATATAGAGAGATATATAAGAGGAGACTTACGACAGAAATTTGCTCACCTGGTTATGGAAGCAGAGAGGTCCCATAATCTTTCATCTGCAGGCTGGAGAAACAGGAAAGCCAGTGGTGTAATTCAGTCCGAGTCCAAAGGCCTGAGAATTAGGGAACCGATGGTGTGAGTCCCGATCTGAGTCCCAAATCTCAAGAACCAGGAGTACCAATGTCTGAAGGCAGAAGAAGATGGATGTTTCAGCTCAAGCAGAGAGAGCTAATGTGCCTTTCTCCCCCTTCTTCTATTCAGGCCCTCAACAGATTGGATGATCCTGCTGTCATTGGTGAAGGAGATTTCTTCAACTCAGTCTACTAATTCACAGCCCAATCTCTCCCAGAGACACACTCACAGACAGGTTCAGAAATGTTTACCAGGAATATATCATTGATTGAAAGGGTCAGTATTATAAAACCATCAATTCACCTCTAATTGATCTATATGATAAATACAGTCTCAATCAAAATCAAAGACCAAGAAGAGCCAAGATAATCTTGAAGAAGAAAAATAAAAATGGGAAATAACTGTATAATGAAGTCATTATAAAGCTACAGGATAGACACAGAGAAATAGACCAATGAAATAGATGGTCAACAAAGAGACTCACTTGTATTTGGATGCAGCATAGAAATGATGGTATGTTCAATAAATGTCGATTGGACATCATTTAGAAAAATGTACTTTCACCTATACCTCACAATATACACAGAAATCAATTCTAGATGGATAATAATCTAAATGCTAGAGAAGAAAAGAGGATCTTCTTCAAGGTATCATAGAAGAAAATCTTCATGATTTTAAGGTAATCAAAGTTGGCTTAACCAAGAAAATATTACTAATTGGAAAGGAAATTAGAAATGCTTGTCCATCAAAAAATACCCTTTATAGGATAAAAAAAGCAAACTTAATAGAAAAATGGGTCAGGGACTTGAACAGAGGATATTCAAATGGGTAAAATATACAGAATTTGGAGAACATATGGATCTGACACACTTATGAACTGAAGGTGAGAAGTTAAATTGCTTCTATGATTTGGAAAATTGTTTGGCATTATCCACTAAAAAGTTGAACACATACTTACTCTATGACCCAGCTAGTGATGGGTATATCTGTGGAAGTACATTTTAGGCACAGAGAACTGTGAGTCCAAAGACCTTAAGACAGCTGAATACCTGATGCATTCAAGCAACAACAAAGACGCTGGTGTTTTTTTTTTCCTTCCCTCTCACCCTCCTCCCATTGGAGTGTAAAGGACTCATCTGACCCACCTTGTTCACTGAGGTCTTCCCAGCAGTTAGGTGGATAACATAAAAGCTCACTAAGTGTCCGCAGGAATGAATGAGTGAGAGAATACATCCAGTTTCCTTTTTCTTTTGTTTTTTTGGCTGCACCTTGAGGCATGCGGGATCTTAGTTCTTCTACCAGGATCAAACCTGCATCCCCTGCAGTGGAAACACAGAGTCTTAACCACTGAACCACCAGGGAAGTCCTGAGAATACATCCAGTTTCCTGGCTTTTCATTAGCACATCTCTGTTCTTTTATTAAAAGCATAAATCTTTATAATGATCCAAATAACAAAGAGATGAAAGCTTCTGCCCCAGGTTCATTATTTCTTAAAGTGTTTTTGGTGGATCATTGGTTCCACAAATGCTCACCCAAAAAAAAAAGTCTCACAATAATATGTGGAAACTTTGCTTACTGTGTCTCCCACTTAGAAAATCACACTATTCTTTAGCAGATTAAAATGTTTTTGAAAGCATATAAAATATAAAAGTTGTAGAATCGAGAAGTTCTTGCAACTAAAACATACTCCCGTTATAACTATTCAAGTATTTTCCAGATGGAGTTGACCCTGGAACCATTTTTACTTAATGTCTCTTAACATTCTCAGGAAGCCAATGCTCTACCATGAACTTGGGGAAATTAGGAGAACACTGATAAACAAGCCTTGCTCTGAAGAGTTCTGCTGAGGTGATGCAGAGTAAAGATCAAAGATGACTCTAAGAAGAAACATGTAACATGATGAGGAGTCAAAAGGACCTCTCTTCTTGTCCTTCTCCTTTGGAGAGGTTTTAGGAGTCACATGGCTTAAAAAGGGGAAAATGGGTAAATGCAGCACAGAACAAAAAAGTAAATGAAACATAGTGGCAGGATTCCCACAGAGCCAGTTCTAAAACCCTGCATGTTTTCAGTAACCATAAAAACATCTGAATTCAAGCCGAAAGTGCCACGTTCCATTGAGACAGCACCAAGTGCTTGGTGTCTTCTCCTGGAATTCTTGTTTAACACACCAAGAACGCAGATTTTTTTTTTTTTTTAATAGCCAAAATAAAACATAAAGGACAAAAAGGAGTGGGAGAATCACTGGCGATTCTCCCCATATCTGACTATTTGTTGTGTGGCTGAAAGAGCATTTGGGTGACCAATGACTCCTATATTTCTCCTTTTCTCATAATGTGACTCAGAAATTGGTCCCACATTTCACAAGTGTTCCCCATATATTTTCAAGTCCAATATTGCCTTTTCTGAGATGTGACTCTGGTTACATTCAGAATCAAGGCCTCCCTATAAGATTAAGCATTCTTAATACCAAGCTTTGCTACCAGAAAAAAAAAAAGAGAAAAACTTTCTATTTTACTCAGCATTACATAAACAAGTCGTATCTAATTCTCTGAAGTGAAAGTGCCATAAAAGATATACACATATACGTTTTCTCAGGTGAATTGGTGCCATAAAGCTGTATTACAGATATGAATCATGCTTTTCTGCAGTAATATTTGGGGCTATACAAATACTGTTTAGAGACATTTTGGCTTCTTCTACCTTTGCAGGATAAGATATTAAAGGAAATTATTACTATATTTTATTGAAGTTAAAACTGCTGGGTTATAGCATTTTTAATATGGTAACCTAGGCCAAATACTGAATCTAGCATTTATTTTATTGCTTTTGACATGTCTTGTTTAAAGGCTCTAAGAAATGAAAAATTCCAATGAAAGTCACATTGAATTTTATTGATATAATTTCTATAAAGTAAAATCTCCATAAAAATTTATGTCACTTCATTAAATGAGACGATAGGAAATGGAATTATTCTTGGAGAAATTTTTATATGGTCAATCTGGTACAATTAAACTATCATCTAGTAGATATCTTTATACTACTGGAAATTACAGGATGTGTTTTCAGAAGTGTTTGGTTGATGTCTTTTTATTCTACAGAGAACTTAATGACAGTTATTACAACATGCCACACTACACTGATTGTACTAAAGCAATTCAATAATATACAGTTAAAACATTATCTAGGATCTATAAAGAATATAGAAATTCTCCTATCTTCCCATGGTTCAATGGTTCTGAAAGGTGTCTGTATGTTATGTGATAAGGAAAATTGTTATGCTATTAAAAGTTCTATAGAGAGCTGTTGCTGTAATCCCATTAAATGTTGGATGTATATTATGTTGAACTGTATTAAAAATTAAGTTAGTAGACATAAACAGTGAAATTCCACAGTTTGCCTCCAATCAAACTTATTGTGCATTTATCTATCAAACAGGTAATTTCTTGGGCTTCCCTGGTGGCGCAGTGGTTGAGAGTCTGCCTGCTGATGCAGGGGACACGGGTTCGTGCCCTGGTCTGGGAGGATCCCACATGCCGCGGAGCGACTAGGCCCGTGAGCCATGGCCGCTGAGCCTGCGCGTCCGGAGCCTGTGCTCCGCAACGGGAGAGGCCACAACAGTGAGAGGCCCACTTACCGCAAAATTAAAAACAAACAAACAAACAAAACAGGTAATTTCTTATTGGCTTATAACTGGCTACTTTTGCCTGTTAAGGAAAACTTCTCTTATGTATCTGACCTATGATATCAACGTCTTAAGGATATGTGTTCTCTTCTTTCTATGTATGTTCTTTCTGGACAATGTCATCCACCATTTTGACAGAATAAAAATGTCTCCAACATTTCCTAACTAGATCTTTATCATGAAATCCAAAAACTACTTGTCTAAATTCACTGGACAACTCCCCTTGCTCGTCCTATAAACACACCAAATTCAATTTCTTGCAACCAAATTTATTAAGGCAATCAGTGCTTGGCCCAGATGTCAGAGTGTATTCATTGGTCAGACAATTGACTAGATATGTAGAGTTATCTTGCCCTGCCTCTTAAGGGGAAGCTGGATACTTTTCTGTCCCCAACTGGGGTCATTTAGAATATACTCAGAAGTATCAGCCTCTAGAGTTATGTTACCAGATTCAGCAAAGAGAACACAGGATACCCAATTAATTTTGGATTTGGGATAAACTACAAATATGTATACATATATTTAGCATAAGTGTCCCATACTTTGCAAAATACTTAGAATAAAAATATTTATTATCTGACATTAAAAATTACCTGGACATCCTTTGTTTTATCTGGCAATCCTAACTTTAAAGACAACCTGCATATATGCTCTTGGATTGGTTTCTAGGTAAAGCAGAAATGAACAAGGAAGACGTTTGTTTTCTTGGCTTAGGTTACAAATAGTATTGCCTACATTTCAAACCCTTTCCATAATTGTGCTGAACTCTTTATAACTACATCTTTCCTAACTTTTTTTTTTTTTTTTTTTGGCAGTACGTGGGCCTCTCACTGTTGTGGCCTTTCCCGTTGCAGAGCACAGGCTCCGGACGCGCAGGCTCAGTGGCCATGGCTCATGGACCCAGCCGCTCCGCGGCATGTGGGATCCTCCCGGACCGGGGCACGAACCCACGTCCCTGCATCGGCAGGCGGACTCTCAACCACTGCGCCACCAGGGAAGCCCAAAATCTTTCCTAACTTTTATTGATTATTTTGATAATAGTTTAGATAATGGTTACAAAATATTTTCCATCTTAAGATTATATTTCATTATTCAGGAATGAATTTTATTTCCTTTCCCAAATTTATTCCTCTTTCAAGTTCATCCAGAAACTGGCAAGTAGAAGGATCCCCAGCATATTTAACAATCAATTTAATCCCATCGCATTTGTTATTTAAAAGGACCCAAAACTTGTTGAAAAGTCTCTATTCTGACACTCAATTCTCTATATCTTTAAATAAAAAATTGAATATGCCTAGAACAAATTCAACATCTCTTCTATTTCCTTTTTGTTCTCCACACACTTTACTGCTCCCGTCTTTGTAACTTTTAACATTTTGATCATTATGCTTCCACTTCAATGCAGCCTACGTACTCGAGTATTTGCATAATTTCCTTCTATCCCAATGACATACACTGCTGTAAAAAGTTCTAAAATTCCAGCTTCTAATAACTCTCTTCAGCCCTGACTGATTACTGTACCTCTAATATCAACCACTCACATTGACATTTAAATCTGTGTCATCACTGACTTTTAGTTGCTTTCTCTGTGGAATCTTACTTGTACAACTAGTTTACAAGATCACTTTGACTTTTGATACAACACCACACAGAGCAAAATGTCAACTCCAAAAAATTCTCCAAGAATGAGCTATTTTTTCACTTCTTGTGATATTTTGAAACAAAAAAGCATTAGAACAGGTAGTTAGGAGTTATATTTGCTTTGAGATTATATTTACAAACATGTAATAGGTGCAAATTAACAGCAATGCACTTAAACTACTGCTGCCTTTTCAGTAATTCTATCATGTTGCTCAAGGAAACGATGACATACACTGATTTTAGGAATTTTTGAAATGAAGAAAAATATAAGAAAAAATAAAATACTTATAAATCTCTTCTTCCACTCTATTCCATGTGAAGTAATTGATCAACTTCTCTTCTCCTCTGACTATGCAATATTAAGACCAACACTTACATAAAAGTTTTAACCTTTTTTTCACATGGAATTACATTGTGAGCATGTTTCCATTTTATTAAATTATTTGGATACATGGGGTTGAATAAGTTGTGTAGTGATCTTTAATAAAGATAAATAACTATTATCTATAAGATTTTTGAAGATGTAGCTTTGACTACAATTCTGAATAATTCCTTATTAGAATGATAAATACCTGGTCAAAAGTTATGCTTTACTTAAACCTTCTGATGCATATTTACAAATTTATTTCCAGAAGGCTTGTAGCAATTACATTCTCACCAGTAGTCCATTTTAACAAGTCAGATAAATAATATTTTGTTCAGCATTTAACAATTTTTATGTGAAATAGCATATTATTATTAATTTTTTATTTATTTATTTATTTTGCGTTACACGGGCCTCTCACTTTTGTGGCCTCTCCCATTGCGGAGCACAGGCTCTGGACGTGCAGGCTCAGTGGCCATGGCTCACGGGCCCAGCTGCTCCACGGCATGTGGGATCCTCCCGGACCAGGGCACGAACCCGTGTCGCCTGCATCGGCAGGTGGACTCTCAACCACTGTGCCACCAGGGAAGCCCGCCTTCATTTTTTAAAGATAGTTTTGCTGGATATAATATACGTGGTTGACAGTTCTTTGTCTCCTTTCAGTGCTTCTTTATATGCAGTTCTAATGTCTTCTGGCCTTTACTGTTTCTGCTAAAAAGTTATCTGTTAATCTTTTTGCCCCCCCAGTATAAATAATGATTCATTCTTCTCTCACCACTTTCAAGATTTTCATCTTATATTTGGCTTTCAACATTTTTAAGAGTGGATATTTGTTCATTTATTCTTCCCGGAGTGCACTAAGACTAATAGATGTGCCAATTAATATTTTTTTAAAAACTTTGGGGAGTCTGTAGCCATTATTTTTTTGAGTATTTTTTCTTCTCCTTTCTCTATCTCCTCTTTTTCTTGTATACTATTACACATATATTGGCGCACTTAACATTCTCTGACATTTCTCTGAGGCTCTGTTCCATTTCTCTTCATCCTTTTTTACATCTGTTCTTCTGATTGCATAATCTCTGTTGATCTCAAGTTTGCTAATCTTCCTTCTGCCAGTTCGCATCTAGTAATAAGCCCCTCTAGTGAAATTTTCATTTCAGTTATTGTACATTTCAATTCCAAAATTTCCATTTGTTTCTTTTAAAAATAATTTATATCTCTTTATCAATAACCTTTTTTTGATGTGGCATTGCTCTCATACTCTTCTTTACATCTTTAATCATGGATTCTTTTATTTCTTTTAACATATTTATAATGGCTACAATGAAGTCTTTATTAAATCTGACATATGATCATTCTCACTAGCAATTTTTGTTGTCTTCTTTTCTCCCCAAACATATAGGTTATACTTACTTGCTTCATAATATTTGCTGGAAAGTAAACATATTAGGTGATATTTTGTAGCAATTCTGAGTACTGTTCCTTGCATACAAGCACACACCGCCCCATCCCTGACTCCAGGGGGCTCAGAGTAATCCTCATTTGACAGTGGTTCTGGCAGGGCTGTCTTGGGTTGTCTCTTTCCATGGTGACACACAACTTGATTTTTACTTAAGGACTTCCTAACACCTCTTTCTTAAATAGAATCTGTGACTTAGAGCTCTTTCAGTTGTAATCCACTGTTATTATACTGTAGCGTTGTTCGTGAGGAGAAAAGGTCTGAAAGGGGAAATAGTCTATAATGTTTTAGAGGACCTGAGTTCCTGGGCTGTGACCTTCAGATTTGTGAGTTAGCCTTTTTTCACTTTCCCTTAGGTGAGATAGAAAGGATATAGCAGCTGAAGGTGGCTAATTGCCATCTTCCCAGGGAGATATGGCCTGGTGAAGTCATTTCTCTGGGAAGGTAGGCCTTTGTTACGGAGAATACTCTGGGGTATTTCAAAATTGTGATTTTTCCTCCCTCGATCTGAAATACAAAGGGAGTTTTTTGGAACTTCACAGTTAAATTAGACCTAAATATAACCTATCATTTTTATCCCTAAACAGAGGCCCCGCACCATGCTTGAATGTAACCCTACCTAGGCACCGCCCCATGCTCAAAGATCAACTCCCCACCTGCCGACGTCCCGCCGCACCCTAAACAGCCCCCTACTGCCCAAGTTCCACCCCCAACCCCTGCCTAAGTTCCACTCCCCCGCCTAAACTCTGCCCCCATAGCCAAGGCTTTTTTTTTTCTCTTTAAGATTTGGATTCTGTTTTACCTTGTTGATTCATTGTTGTCGATTCTTTCATATTTTTACTTTTCCTAATAAATCTTCTATTCTTCTAATTTTATTTTATTCTCTTTTTTTTTTTTTGTGGTACACGGGCCTCTCACTCTTGTGGTCTCTCCCGTTGTGGAGCACAGGCTCCAGACGTGCAGGCTCAGCGGCCATGGCTCACGGGCCCAGCTGCTCCGCGGCATGTGGGATCCTCCCAGACTGTGGCACGAACCCATGTCCCCTGCATCAGCAGATGGACTCAACCACTGCCCCACCAGGGAAGCCTTATTTTATTCTTTATACTTTGTTATTTTCTCTCCTTTTGGTTTGTTCCCCCCTTCTTTTTTCTTTTTTCTTATTTCTCTGTAGTTTTATTTTACCTTGTTGCAGTTGTTTCAATTATAGTTTTAGTTTTCCTAATATATTTTTTATCTTTCTAATTTTGTTTTTTATTCCTTGTTATTGTACTCCTCCTTTTTTTCTTTTTATCTTTTTTTTGTTTTTTTTTCCCCACACCACAGAGCTTGCGGGATCTTGGTTCCCAGGCTAGATGTCAGACCCGAGCTCCTGTGGTGGGAGCTCCAAGTCCAAACCACTGGACTAACAGAGAACCTCAGACCCCAGGGAATATCAATCAGAGTGAGGCTTCCCAGAGGTCCTCATCTCAGCACTAATACCCAGCTCTATCCAACTGCCTGCAAACTCCAGTGCTGGACGTCTCAGGCCAAACAACCAGTAAGACAGGAATACAGCACCACCCATGAAGAAAAAAAACAAACAAAAGGAAACCACAAAAAAATATGTTACAGATGAAGGAGCAATATAAAAACGTACAAAACGAATAGATAAAGATGTAATGAAGACAAAATATGCAACCTACCTAGTAATGGTAGTAAACATGATCCAAAATCCAGAAACAGCATGGAGAAAATACAAGAAACATTTAACAAAAATCTAGAAGAACTAAAGAGCAAACAAACAGTGATGAATAACACAATTATTGAAATTAAAAATACTCTAGAAGAAATCAATAACAGAATAACTGAGGCAGAAGAACAGATAAATAAGCCAGAAGATAAAATGGTGGAAATAACTGCCAGGGAGCAGAATAAAGAATAAAGAATGAAAAGAACTGAGGACAGTCTCAGAGACCTCTGGGAAAACATGAAACACACCAACATTCGAATTATATGGGTCCCAGAAAAAGAAGAGAAAAAGAAAGGGTCTGAGAAAATATTAAAAGAGATCATAGTCGAAAACTTCCCTAACATGGGAAAGGAAATAGTCAGGTCCAGGAAGTACAGACAGTACCACACAGGATAAACCCAAAGAGAAACACAAAAAGGCACATACTAATCAACCTATCAAAAATTAAATACAAAGAAAAAATATTAAAAGCAGCAAGGGAAAAGCAACAAATAACATACAAGGGGATCCCCATAAGGTTAACAGCTGATCTTTCAGCAAAAACTCTGCAAGCCAGAAGGGAGTGGCAGGACATATTTAAAGTGATGAAAGGGAAAAGATTACTCTACCTTCCAAGTATTTGAATACAGTCTGAATCTCATTCAGATTCGATGGAGAAATTAAAACCTTTACAGACAAGCAAAAGCTAAGGGAATTCAGCACTACCAAACCAGCTTTACAACAAACGCTAAAGGAACTTCTCTAGCAAGGAAACACAAGAGAAGGAAAAGACCTACAACTAAACCAAAACAATTAAGAAAATGGTAATAGGAACATACATATTAATAATTACCTTAACTGTAAATAGATTAAATGATCCAACCAAAAGACAAAGACTGGCTGAACAGATACAAACACAAGACCCATACATATGCTGTCTACAAGAGACCCACTTCAATTCTAGGAACACATACAGACTGAAAGAGAGGGGATGGAAAAAGATATTCCATGCAAATGGAAATCAAAGGAAAGCTGGAGTAGCAATTCTCATATGAAACAAAATAGACTTTAAAATAAAGACTATTACAAGAGACTAAAAACGATACTACATAGTGATCAAGGGATCAATCCAAGAAGATATAACAATGGTAAATATTTATGCACCCAATACATAAGGCAAATGCCAACAGCCATAAAAGCAGAAATCAAGAGTAACACAGTAATAGCAGGGGACTTTACATCCAAATTCACCAATGGGCAGATCATCCAAAATGAAAATAAATAAGGAAATATAAGCTTTAAATGACTCATTAAACAAGATGGACTTAACTGATATTTATATGACATTCCATCCAGAAACAACAGAATACACTTTCTTCTCAAGTGCTCATGGAACATTCTCCAGGACAGATCATATCTTGGGTCACAAATGAAGCCTTGGTAAATTTAAGAAAATTGAAATTGTATCAAGTATCTTTTCTGGCCACAGTGCTATGAGACTAGATATCAATTACAGGAAAAAAACTGTAAAAAATACAAACATATGGAGGCTAAAGAGTGGGTTATGTTACTAAATAACCAAGAGATAACTGAGGAAATCAAAGAGGAAATCAAAAAATACCTAGAAATAAATGACAATGACAA
Source organism: Tursiops truncatus (assembly GCF_011762595.2). NCBI lineage: Eukaryota > Metazoa > Chordata > Mammalia > Artiodactyla > Delphinidae > Tursiops > Tursiops truncatus. The sequence continues at coordinate 154,592,352 of NC_047035.1, read as the reverse complement.
CACAACGACCCAAAACCTATGGGGTGTAGCAAAAGCAGTTCTAAGAGGGAAGTTTATAGCAATACAATCCTACCTCAAGAAACAAGAAAAATCTTAAATAAACAACCTAACCTTACACCTAATGCAATTAGAGAAAGAAGAACAAAAAAACCCCACCAAAGTTAGCAGAAGGAAAGAAATAATAAAAATCAGATCAGAAATAAATGAAAAAGAAATGAAGGAGAGAATAGCAAAGATCAATAAAACTAAAAGCTGGTTCTTTGAGAACATAAACAAAATTGATAAACCATTAGCCAGAGTCATCAAGAAAAAAAGAGAGAAGACTCAAATCAAGAGAATTAGAAATGAAAAAAAGGTAACAACTGACACTAGAGAAATACAAAGGATCGTGAGAGATTACTGCAAGCAACTATATGCCAATAAAATGGACAACTTGGAAGAAATGGACAAATTCTTAGAAAAGCTCAATCCTCCAAGTCTGAACTAGGAAGATAATATAAACAGGCCAATCACAAGCACTGAAATTGAAACTGTGATTAAATATCTTCCAACAAACAAAAGCCCAGAACCAGATGGCTACACAGGTGAATGCTATCAAACATTTAGAGAAGAGCTAACACCTATCCTCAAACTCTTCCAAAATATAGCAGAGGGAGGAACACTCCCAAACTCATACTATGAGGCCACCATCACCCTGATACCAAAACCAGACAAAGATGTCACAAAGAAAGAAAACTACGGGCCAATATCCCTGATGAACATAGATGCAAAAATTCTCAACAAAATAATAGCAAACAGAATCCAACAGCACATTAAAAGGATCACACACCATGGTCCAGTGGAAATTATCCCAGGAATTCAAGGATTCTTCAATATATGCAAAACAATCAATGTGATACACCATATTACCAAATTGAAGGAAAAAAACATATGATAATCTCAGTAGATGCAGAAAAAGCTTTCAACAAGATTCAACACACATTTATGATAAGAACTCTCCAGAAAGTAGGCATAGAGGTAATTTACCTCAACATAATAAAGGCCATATATGACAAATCCACAGCCAACATCATTCTCAATGGTGAAAAACTGAAACCATTTCCTCTAAGATCAGGAGCAGGAAGGGGTTGCCCACTCTCAACACTATTATTCAACATAGTTTTGGAAGTTTTAGCCATAGCAATCAGAGAAGAAAAGAAAGAAAAGGAATCCAAAGTGGAAAAGAAGAAGTAAAGCTGACACTCTTTGCAGATGACTTGATACTATACATAGTGAATACTAAGGATGCTACCATAGGATTGCTAGAGCTAATCAATGAATTTGGTAGAGTAGCAGGATACAAAACCGATGCACAGAGATCTCTTGCATTCCTATACACTAATGATGAAAAATCTGAACGAGAAATTAAGGAAACACTCCCATTTACCAATGCAACAAAAAGAATAAAATACCTAGGAATAAACCTACATAAGGAGTCAAAAGACCTGTATGGAGAAAACTATAAGATGCTGATGAAAGAAATTAAACATGATACGAACAGATGGAGAGATATACCGTCGTGGAATGGAAGAATCAACATTGTGAAAATGACTATACTACCCAAAGCAATCTACAGATTCTGTGAAATCCCTATCAAATTACCAATGGCATTTTTCACAGATGTAGAATAAAAAATTTCACAATTTGTATGGAAACACAAAAGTCCCCGAATAGCCAAAGCTATCTTTTTTTTTTGCAGTATGTGGGCCTCTCACTGTTGTGGCCTCTCCCGTTGTGGAGCACAGGCTCCAGACATGCAGGCTCAGCGGCCATGGCTCACCGGCCCAGCCACTCCGCGGCATGTGAGATCTTCCTGGACCCGGGCACAAACCGGCGTCCCCTGCATCAGCAGGCGGACTCTCAACCACTGCACCACCAGGGAAGCCCGCCAAAGCAATCTTGAGAAAGAAAAACAGAGCTGGAGGAATCAGGCTCCCTGACTTCAGACTATCCTGCAAAGCTACTGTAATCAGGACCTTATGGTTCTGGCACAAAAACAGAAATATAGATCAATGGAACAGGATAGAAAGCCCCGAGATAAACCCATGAACATATGGTCACCTTATATTTGATAAAGGAGGCAAGAATATACAATGGAGAAAAGACAGCCCTTTCAATATGTGGTGCTGGGGAAACCGGACAGCTACATGTAAAAGAATGAGGGCTTCCCTGGTGGCGCAGTGGTTGAGGGTCCGCCTGCCGATGCAGGGGACATGGGTTTGTGCCCCGGTCTGGGAGAATCCCACATGCCGTGGAGCGGCTGAGCCCGTGAGCCATGGCCGCTGGGCCTGCGCGTGTGGAGCCTGTGTGCTGCAACGGGAAAGGCCACAACAGTGAGAGGTCCGCATACCGCAAAAACAACAGGAAAAAAATGAAATTAGAACACTCGCTAACACCATACACAAAAATAAACTCAAAATGGAATAAAGACCTAAATGTAAGCCCAGACACTCTAAAACTCTTAGAAGAAAACCTAGGCAGAACACTCTATGATATAAATCACAGCAAGATCCCTTTTGACCCACCTCCTAGAGAAAAGGAGAGAAAAGCAAAAATAAACAAATGGGACCTAATGAAACTTAAAAGCTTTTGCACAGCAAAGAAAACCATAATCAAGAGAAAAAGACAGCCCTCAGAATGGGAGAAAGTACTTGCAAATGAAGCAACTGACAGAGGATCAATCTCCAAAATATACAAGCAGCTCCTGCAGCTCAATATCAAAAAAACAAACAACCCAATCCAAAAATGGGCAGAAGACCTAAATAGACATTTCTCCAAAGAAGATATACAGGTTGCCAACAAACACATGGAAGGATGCTCAACATCACTAATCATTAGAGAACTGCAAATCGAGACTACAATGAGGTATCACCTCACACCAGTCAGAATGTGCATTATCAAAAAATCTACAAACAATAAATGCTGGAGAGGGTGTGGAGAAAAGAGAACCCTCTTGCACTGTTGGTGGGAATGTAAATTGATACAGCCACTATGGAGAACAGTATGGAGGTTCCTTAAGAAACTAAAAATAGAACTGCCATATGACCCAGCAATCCACTATTGGGCATATACCCTGAGAAAACCACAATGCAAAAAGAGTCATGTACCACTATGTTCTTGCAGCACTATTTACAATAGCCAGGACATGGAAGCAACCTAAGTGTCCATGAACAGATGAATGGATAAAGAAGATGTGGCACATATATACAATGGAATATTACTCAGCCATAAAATGGAACGAAATTGAGTTATCTGCAGTGAGGTGGATGGACCTAGAGTCTGTCATACAGAGTGAAGTAAGTCAGAATGAGAAAAACAATTACCGTATGCTAACACATATATATAGAATCTAAATAAATAAATAAATAAATAAATAGATAGATAAATATATATATATGGTTCTGTCAAACCTAGGGGCAGGACAGTAATAAAGACACAGATGTACAGAATGGACTTGAGGACGCAGGGAGGGGAAAGGGTAAGCTGGGACAAAGTGAGAGAGTAGCATTGACATATATACACTACCAAATGTAAAATAGATAGCTAGTGGGAAGCAGCTGCATAGAAGAGGGAGATCACCTTGGTGCTTTGCGACCACTTAGAGAGGTAGGATAAGGAGGGTGGGAAGGAAATGCAAGAGGGAGGGTATACGGTGATATACGTATGCATATAGCTGATTCACTTTATTATATATATATATTATATATATAATTATTATAAAATTATATATATTTATATAATTATTATATAATTATAATATTATATTATAATATATATAAATATTATTATATATAATAATATATATTATATTATTATATATATAAATAAATATAATAAACAATATAAATAAATATACAGGTATATTTATTTTTCTAGACACTCAAGGAATACCAAACTAGCTGCATTCTGATGGATATACAGTGGGAGCATAGGTTATCTCTCCTAATATCCTTTTTTTTTCCTCCTTCTTTGTCTCCAAGTCCTTTTCTGTTTATCCTCTTGCCCCACAGCCATCAGACTGGTAAATACACATTCCAGTTCACTTTACCATTTACTTCTTTATGCTTTATAATCGTTTTATTATTAGGGGAAACATTTTCATTCCCGTTTCAGGAGTCTGGGGATCTGGATTATACAGAAAACTTCATTTTTCATATTTTTCAATAGTTGGATGGAAAAACAATAAAACATCAACTTCTCCCAAATTATTACATAAGGCTAATGCAATTCTAATTAGAATATCTTTGTTTTCTTTTGTTGAATGAGAGCATATTTAATATTTTCTGATATAATAAATTTATGTACTTATCTAATCCAGTTCAAGTAAATTTAGCCACGAAGAACCAAGAAAAATATTTAAAAGAACAGCAGTTTGTATTTATTGGGGGAAATTAACCTTATCAGAAATAAGAAAATAAACTACTGTAATCAAATAAATATAATTTGTGAATAGTATTTGACAAAGCACTATAAAATAGAAACATCAGAAATAGATTTAATAATCAGTACAGTTTAGTATAAGATATAGGTCATAGTATAATGCAATTATAAGGTGACTAATTTAATAAATTGTGTAAAATAACTAGATACCCATCTGAATATCCATAAAACAATGTCCAAAATATATTAAAGTTCTAAATATAAATATTAAAAAACACATATCTACAAACTACGAGTGCTGTCTAGGGCATGAGAAATTTCTTACAAAGATGGGAAATAAAAAACTGTGCAGGAGGGGAGAGGCAGCACGTTGAAAGGAAAGCCTCTGGAGTGTGGATTTCCGGAGTTTGGAGGTAGGGTCCTGAGTGAGGGTGTGTGGATGGGGTTTAGGCCCAGCACGTTGGAGGGGGTCTCTGAGTGTAGAGGTAGGGCCCTGGGTGGGGGGCGCTCTAGTTGTGAGGAGATACGAATTCCGCATCCTCCTAGTACCTGACTTTACTTTTACTGTGCATGACAAATTCGAAGAGAAACAGACATGGCTCAGAGATTAGGTGAAATACCTAGAGAAAAACATAATAGACCTATGCTCACAATTAACTATAATAATAACCATTTCATTTTATAGTCATTAAACAAATTGAATCCATTTTCAAATATTTTCCACAAATAAAGGAGTCCTATTAAAATATTAAAACAACAGCAACATTTAAAGAAACAACAATAGAAATCCAGATAATTCTAATATTAAAATTTTTTGTAAAGTATCCTCCTCCATTCTATTTATGATGATATTGAATTTGATAACAGATTACAATTGGTTTGGTGCCAAAATAAAACTACAGGCCTATCTCATGTATCAATACTAAAATTAAAAAAAAAAAAATCCAAACATGCAGAAAAGATATTACATTTTGACTAAGTTGGCTTTATCCTATTAATGCAAAGTGGTTCAATATTAGAACATTTATCAATGTAATTCATCACTAACAGATTAAAGCTAAACAAAATATACGATCCTTTCAAGAGACATTAAAAAAAAGTAAAACAAAACCAAAAAAGCAAAATTAATAAAATTTATCCATTCAAGCTATAAAACAACTTTCAGCTAATGGAATAAATGGCAATTTCCTTAACTCAATAAAAGGTGTCTACAAAAGATCCATATGAAATATTATATTCCGTAGTAAAATTCTTTGGACAGTTTTATAAAATTAGAAGTCGAATAAGAATGATTCCTACCACTACAGCTATCCAGCACTGTACAAGAGTTCCTAGTCAGCTCCCTACGTTAAGATTAAAGGAAATGAAGTGTGTAATGATTAGAAAGATTTTATTTGAAGATGATGTGAGTGTCTACATAGAATTCTATATGAATTCAATATTCTATAGAATTCAAAGATTCTATAAGACAAATGATTAGAATTGTGAAGCAAGTTTGGCAATGGTGTTGCATATTATATCTTATGTGAAAGTAATCTGCATTTATAGAAACAACAAATTTGATTTTAATAAAATATAACTCACAGCGGCACCAAATACATTATATACAAATACACATATATACACATATATGTAGAATATGTGTGTGTGTATTATATATAATCTAAGTATAAATAATTTTGTAAAAAAAAATATAAAGCCTCAAGAAATAGATTAAACTTCCAAACTATAAAGAACTGTGACACCTTTATGAATAGGAAGATTAAATGTTTACTCCTTGTCAGTTTTCCCTGAAATTGATCTAGATTCAGGACAATTTCAGTCTAAATACAATCACCATTTCCTATGGAATTTGATTAAGTTGATAACTTGATTCTAAAATTTATATGGAAATGTAAAATTCTAATGGTAGGTAAGATCTTCTAAAAGGAAAAGCTGAAGAATCTTATCCTCTCAGATATTTAGACTAATAATAAAGTTCAATTTATTAAGACAGTCTAAAAATGCAGTAGGGTTAAACAAGATAGATTTATCGAATTTGATACGTGGCAAAATCCACATATTAAATCAAAGAGGAAAAAATGAATTTTCAGTAATTACTGCAGAAACATTGGTTGTCTATGTGGAAAAATGTGAAACTGAATCTCTACCTCAAACTATATTCTCATAGCAATCCCTAATAGATTAAGGATAAATATGAAAAACAAAACTTTAAATTTTCTTTGAAAATTTAAAACCATGTCTTTGTATCATCAAATATCATTCATCACCAAAAGAAGGTAAAAACACTAGCTATACTTTTGGAAAAGATCATTATTAAGAAAATTAAAAGAACCCAAATGAATCAATATAAGAAGGACTATGAAGAAGAAAAATCAGTAAAGAGCCTGACTAGGCATTCTGCTGAAGAGGAAATGGGAATAAATAATGTGAAAAAGTGTCCACCTGATTAATAATCAAAAAAATTTAAATTATAACAATAATATGTTATTAGTTTCACATACACCAGATTGGCAAAAATAAAAATTTGATAATAACAAGTGTTGAATAGGATATCTAGCACATATACTCTGCTGATAGAAGTGTAAATTATGTATATTTCAGAAAGCAGTTGAGTATTAAAACTAAAGCTGAATAGGTATATACTTTATGACCAGTAATTTAACTGTTCAGTGACTACTCTAAAGAGACCTATGTTCATCTCCATCAAGAGACATAATGAACATTGTATACAGCATAACATTTATAAGAGCCAAAGTTGAAAACAATTCAAGTGTTAGCAGTAGCATAATTGGCAATCATACAAGGGAGTATAATACAACAGCAAAAGTATACTATAGTTATATATTTTATGATGTAAAAGGAAAAAAACAGTCACAGAAAAAAATATATGTGTATATATATATGTATATGTCTGTGTGTGTATATATGGTATAATTCAATTTTGGGGGAGTGTAATTCCATTTTTATCTGGGTGACAAATAAGTAAAACTAAACAAAAAAGTCATCAAATTAATTTTTATAGAGAATTATTAACACAAAATCAAGATGGTAATTACTTTCAGAGAGGAAAGACTGGGATCAAATCCAAAAGATGCCTACATGGGATTTCCAACAATACTGACAATGTTCTATTTATTCAGCTAGACACAATGCATACACATGTATTTCTTCATTTGTATTCTTTATACTGCACAAATATGTCATATCTATAGGCCAGAATAAAACAATGGTAATCAATTTTTTAAGTGAAGTATTCCTTTTCTTTAAGAAGAAAATATAAATATATATTCTCAAAATGTAAGTAACATTAATTTTTTGTTGTTGTTGTTTTTTGTTTTTGCTTGGAATGAATTATTTTGGAGAGCTTGTTGAAACTACCATAAGAAAGATGTTTTGAACAACCTGAAATAGTATCTTAAAGGGAGGTGAGTGGATTTTTTGATAGGGGACCTTTAAATTTTTGTGCCTTTAGGAGGTTTCTGCTCTCATTCTATGTCAAGAATCTGCCAACCTTTATAATGATAATTCCCTTCTAAAATCCTTATGTATTTACTGTTTAATACTCCTGACAATATCTTTATTTTATGAAGACCCCTGCCTCAAACTTAGTGATCCACTGAAAGTACATAGCCATCATGTTAGAAATCCCTACACTGAATTATAAAGTTGTTTTGCCCTAAAGAAGCAAACCAAGCCAGAGGAGAAATCAAATGCACTCTGAATCAAGAGACAAAACAGAGCTAATCACTTTGGATAGATACTCCATTGCTTGCACAGCTGGGCATGGTGTGCTCATTTTGTAAATATGCTTTGCTATTTTCTTGGTATTAGTCAGTTTGCTTGAATGGATTAGAAATTTGAAAGTTGCTTTGTCTAATGTCATGGTAAATTTGTATCCTGATAGAAGAATACTTATGTCCTGATAAGCACTGTTATTCCCTGCAGCTTCCCTCCACTGGTATTGGAAGCCAAGGGGTGAGATGCCACACAAAAGTCTAAACTCAAGATTCTAAAGTTCTTGTAGCAGCTTGGAAATTGTTAAAAATGTATTTAATCCCCTGAATTGAGTTTAATATTCAAGGTGTTGGCATGGTGTGGCACTATAAGAGAGAGTCAGAAACAGTGTATTCTTTCTTCTCTTTATAGAGGGTTTGCCTACATGTAACTTCCTCATCACCATTAGCATCAGGAGTGTCATCAGGTATTCACCTCAAGTTTCTTTAGAATACAGGATAAGATCATACAAATATTCTGATTATTACATCTCTGACTACAAATGATATTTAAAAGGCATTTTAGGTGGCTAGAGTTGGGGGAGAGGAAAGACCATACTGTTCAGAGCATAGGAGGTGGAGACAACTTTTACCAAAGATGTGAATTGCCTTCATGGGTAACAATCACCTCAATGATAACAGAGAATGTATGGCAGATTGCTTTTCCCCTGGAAGTCCATAATAATATCTCCTACTCCACATGTTCTTCCAGAACCTTGCACCTCCACCATCAAGAGGTGGAGTCTAGGCTTCCTCCTTCTTGAAACTGCAGAGATGCTTGTGACTGCCTCCACTAACAGATACAGGGAAAGTATCACTATGTGACTTTGGAGGCTGGAGCGTAAAAGGTAACACAGTTTTCCACCTGGCTCCATCTTGGGATGCTCATCTTTGGAACCCACTCCAGGAGAAGCCCAGGCCACCTTGGAGTCTCACGTCAAATAGAACAGAAGCCCCCAGTCCTCAGCTCTATCTGATCTTCCAGACAATAGCCAGTAATTAGCAACCTATGGCTGAGTAATTCAAATTGGAAGCTGACCCTCCAGCCCTCTGCTGAAGCTGCCTTAAGCAGAGCTGAGTCTTTCCCACCAAACCTGCCCACATCAAAAATCTGTGAGCAAAATAAATAATTGTTGTTGCTTCAAACTACTCAGTTTTAGGATGGTTTGTTGTGTACCAGTATATAACTGGAACAGTAGTCCACAAATCATGGCTGGGTAGAAATGAATAAAGAAGTGGTTTCAGGAAAGAAGAAAGAAAGAAAAGAAAGAAAAGAAAGAAAAGAAAGAAAGAAAGAAAGAAAGAAAGAAAGGAAGGAAGGAAGAAGGAAGGAAGGAAGAAGAAAAGAAAGAAAGGGAGAAGAAAAAGAAAGAAAGAAAGAAAGAAAAAGAAAGAAAGGAAGGAAGGAAAGAAGAAAGGAAGGAAGGAAGGAAGAAAGAAAGAAAGAAAGGAAGGAAAGAAGGAAGAAAGAAAGAAAGAAAGGAAGGAAGGAAGGAAGAAAGGAAGGAAGGAAGGAAGGAAGGAAGAAAGAAAGAAAGAAAGGAAGAAAGGAAGGAAGGAAGGAAGGAAGGAAGGGAGGAAAGAAAGAAAGAAAGAAGAAAAAGAAAGAAGGAAAGAAAGAAATGGAAGGAAGGAAGAAAGAAAGAAGGAAAGAAAGGAAGAGAGGGAGGGAGGGAGGAAGGAAGGAAGGAAGAGAGAAAAAAAGAAAGAAAAGAGAAACATTTGATGGGCTTTGAAGGAACTCTACAATCAAAGTTTAAGTTCTTCAAAGAAAACATTCTGTGGGACCATTTGAAGAGGTTATTCAAAGTAAGCTTTGAATTAAAAGCGTAACTGAGAAAATAATTAGATTATTTACTTATGCTTTAATGGAGATTCTTTGGATGAATTGCTATCCTAAGTTCTCCTTTGAAGTAGGGATCAGCAGTGCAGATAAAGCCTTCTAAAACTTCTTGGCAAGGAAAATGTCAATAATTATTGAGACATAATGAGTTCCTCTTAACTTCTGGAGGGTTGAAACTGTGGCACCGCTGAACATAATGTGTAAACTATTATTTTTACAAAGATCTTATTCTATACACATTAGTAATTTAGAGAGTTTAGATTTTTTTAAAAGTGTGAATGGAAGTCAAAGAAGACTCTCTACTTGCTATACTTGGGTAAAATTTACTTCCTGAAAAGCAGATTACTGAGTATAGAAATGAGTTTTTAAGACTGCTGACCACTTACTTAACACATATATGGTGAAGGTAAAAGCTGTAGGGGATCTAATCCCTGAATGTTAGGAAAGATGTATAATATTCTCGGGCATTTTTAAAAAGCATTTTATAATATTTCATAGCATATACTTATTTATTTGTTTGCTTTAAGAGAGCCTATTGGATTCTATGGGTTCTAAGCTGCCTCTGGTAAGTACACCTCCCTAAAATTTTCTTTGCTTATATTGATGCAACTCTAAAGACAACAATTTCTCTCTGTGGCTCACCCCACTCCCTCAATGTGGACCAGAAACTCAGAGAAGAATTATGGGAAGGATGATGTTGGATAGTTAATGGATACCTGGAGGTCCTTCTGTTCTACTTGATTCAACTCAGGATAATACATCAAGGATAGAATGGAATTGTTCTACTTATAGGTAGTTTCAAATGTAAAAGATGTGAGAAATAAAGGAATGTGAGGACAGGATATCAAGTAGATCAATTATATAGGCACAAAATCAATGTCCTACTGCTCACACTTTGAGGGATTTTTGTTTTATTTAGGTTCATTTAGGTTTGTACAGTAGCGACCATCATGGATTTATGCTGCTTCATCCTTGTTTTCCTGACCATGTAATGTAATGACATGAGTAATTTTGGTGGCACAGCCTAGTTCCATAGCACAGAATGAGTTAAATTGGTCTTCATGGGAACAAGCCGTTAATCGCAAAATCATTAGCATAGAATTTCAGCAAACTGTACAAATATAGAACTTTGGAAGGATCGTCAATAGAGTCAAATCTATGGTATAACACACTTTTTTTTTTTTTTTTTTTTTTTTGGTGGTATGCGGGCCTCTCACTGTTGTGGCCTCTCCCGTTGCGGAGCACAGGCTCCAGATGCACAGGCTCAGCGGCCATGGCTCACGGGCCCAGCCGCTCCGTGGCATGTGGGATCTTCCCGGACCGGGGCACGAACCTGTGTCCCCTGCATCGGCAGGTGGACTCTCAACCACTGCGCCACCAGGGAAGCCCTAACACACTTTTTTATTATAAAATTTTATACATATATACATATAGGTACATATATCTATCTCTACATTTATATCTAAATCTATCTATTCACCTTTATCTATATTTTTCCCATGCTGATAAAAAGACACTCTAATGAAAGATTATATTTCTTGAAAAAGCAATTCTTCATCCTTCAAACAAGAATTAAAATGGTGGCACCTCTCCCCAATCAATGTAATTTGATTAAGCTAAGGCATTTTGAAAATGGACATTTGTAAACAATTAGTAAACTATATAGCATTTAGATGTGGTACATATAATTTAATCCATAGAGTAAGATGCTTTAAAATGGGTGTATTATTTATTTTTTTAACGTCAGGATGCTTGAAAAGTATCCATGGATTTAATTTAAGAGAAGTAATACAAAATATTTTAAATTTTAGATTGAGTTAGATGTATATTCACATAAAACTATAAACAAAGTATAGAACAAAGTATTAGACATACAGTCGGCTCACAATTGCATTTCTTTTTCTTTTAAAATTTTGGCTAACTGAAGTCAATGAAAGTTTAATTATTTGTGAATATTGTTTATTTTCAAAAGCAAATGTGCTAAAGACTATATATTTATGCATTTTCAAAAAGCTTCAGCTAGCTGATTTTTTCATGGAATGTTGAGGGGACAAAGATAAATCCCCAAAGTTATCCTAATTTTTAAATTAAATACACATAAATTAATCCACATAACTCTGGGAGCAAAATACTTCTTAGAAAATGCATGGAATTCATTATGATCCATTAAAGAAGCTAGTAATTACTAGCAGTGAGAACAATTTATAACATGAACTTATACTTTTTTTCTATTTTGTAATGATGTAGTACTTAGATTTAGAGAATCTAATTGCTTCTTGTAGTATTTTCTTAAAAGAATAATTTTAAATTTTCTGTCCTTGTATGAAAAAAAAATTATACTAAAGTTTCAAGATACAGAGCTTTGAATAGAGAACTTTTGACATGAATATCATTAAAGCTGAAGTAACCTTATAATCTCAGTCTTTTGTTACTTTAATAATTAACTCTCTCTCATGGACTTGCCTAGAGCATATTGCATGAGTGAGCTTAAACATTAATTTGCTTGCCTCCATCATAATGATAGCTACCTTTAATGTCTATAACAGGCTACATCCTCTCATACGTATGTCACTTACATTATCTCAGTTGCTCTGAGTTACATCAAACCTCTAAGCTCTGGTGCTTCCACATGTAGATGAGAAGAGACAGTAATTTGCTCTTCATCGGAGGTCAACGAACTATGGCTCGTGCTCCAAATATGCCCATCACGTGTTTTTGTAATTAGAGTTGCATTGGGACACAGCCACACCCATCATTTACATACTGTCTATGGCTGCTTTCTCTCAACAGTGGAAGAATTGAGTATTTGCAATAGAGACGATAGGCAGTGCAAAGCTAAAGATATTTACTATCTGGCCCTTTACAGAAAAAAAAAAATCTGCTGATCCTTGCTCTAGGTCACTCAGTGAGAACTGCCTTTCAAATCCAGGGTTTTCTGATGCCAATGTCAGTGCTTTTTTCACCTGTATCATGATGCATGCCAAAGGTGAAAAAAAAGTTAAGCGTGGGGAAGTAAGGAATAAACTTACTCAATTTTTTTGTTTTTTAACTAATAGCCTTGATGATCTATAAAATGAGGGTTTGGGATTTAAATTCTGTCTTAGAAATGTATCACCATTATGAATCTAGACCAAGCATGTAAATATTCATGAACTCAGACACATCATTTCAAAAATGGAAATAATAATACCTGACTTCCCTACACTCAAGGGTCTGGGATGGATGGGCTCTTTATAACTCTATTACCTACTTTTCTGTAATTGTGATTCCCATGCCAGACCAATGGCAGGTCTGATTCACTTAACTGGAAATGATCTAAAATAGTGTGAAATATTGTTTTTAATCTGCAATGCAAATGAACTGTGCCCAAACATACAAAGTAATAGATATATTACATTCTTATGACCCATAGTGGTTCACTCAGTGCAATTCAATGGAATACAGAAAGTATTTTTGAGGATTTTTCCAGCATTTTGTGAAGCCCTCTAGGGGCTCATAGAATTAATATTCGCATAGCTGATGTAATGTTTGAGTCACTTTTGCATATGTCACTTCTTTTGAATTACCCGTGTACGCAAACACATACAATATACAAATAAGCATGGCCTACTTAATCTAATTAAAATTTAATAAGCAGGTACAATGTATAAATTATTATGCTAGATGCTAGGCATCAAATGTTTATATTCTTGAAAGGAAGGCAGAGCATGAAACATACTTTTTAAAACAATACTACACAAAAATGTATAATAAAGGTAATCAGGGCACTATGACAGACCCATTTAAAGAAACTGACATAGTGGATTTGAACAGGGCAAGAGTAGAAGTGTGTCAGTTCAGAGCAAAGGTTTCTCAACCTCAGTGCCTCAGCACCACTGACATTTTGGGCTGGATAATTCTTTTTGTGTTCTCCTGTGCACTGTAGGATGTTTAGCAGCATCCCTAGCTTCTACCCTCTAAATGCCAGTAGTAGCCCAATTGTGTTAGCCAAATTGTTCCCAATTGTGATAGCCAAAAATATCTCCAGACATGATCGAACGTCTCCTAAGGGGCAAATCACTCCTGGTTCAGGACCACAACGTAACAAATGGATTGGAATGAGCAAGGTCAAAGATGAATGTAGGAAATGAAATTAGATTAAATGGCTATTTTAGTCACCCAGATGAGAAATGAGCAGAAGAGGGAATGATATAAGGTTATATTCTGGTGGGAGAATATATAGCACTTGATGGATTGAAAGTGGACTGTAAAAGAGTTTCAAACCCTAGCAGGAAGAAGTATCAGTAGGGGAACCTGTTATAAAGTCTAACTTAATGGCAATTCTGATTCATTTGATATGAAAAGGGGCCCAGGAACATAGATTTTAACAAACATCGCATTTTGAGAAAAAACAGATGTAATATTGGAGTGCTATTAGAAAACAGGGCCAGAAATGAGAGACTAGCCTAGTTGGAGGCAAATCATAATTAGGATGATTGAACAAGAAATTGTAGTAAAGTAGGATATACCCACTTGCCCGATGAATTAGGGCACTTGCTTCTTTCTCAGAGGTAAATGTCTAGAGGCAATGGCTTATGAGATGCTTCTTTCTGGAAATCTGTAAAGTTATGCCATCTTTAAATTTGAGTCAAGGATTCTCCAGGTCTGGGTTACCTGGGTTACTACACTGATTGTAATCATTCCAGGAAAAATATATTTATATAATATAAATGTTTATATATATAACCTACAATTGTCAAAAATGATTGTGTCCTAAGAACATTCTAATACATATGACATAAAGTTATTTGGGGAAACATTTTGTGTTCATGATTTGTAGGGTTTGAAGTTCCTGTTTCTGAACAGCAGAGAAGAGAAGTGTGCTGTACAGACCTGCTGGGGGGCCAGAGTGGGGCTCTACCAGGCCCTCTGTCATCTGTGCTCACAGCATGAGAAGCCACTGAAGGCTTTAGCTCCTGTCATAAACCAAAGTGCCTTCCAGTACTTTGTATGGTTTACTGTACATGACCCATGTTCAAGAGCCCTGTGGTTGATGTTAATAAAATGAGATGACTTTGAAGAAGCCCAGGAATGATAAAAATCATCTTAGAAATCTGGTGTTCTGCTCTTGTGACCTCAATTCTTGATTTAAGATCTCACTAAGCCATCCATGATATTAGGCCACTTATTATTTATTTATGCTAAATACATTTGTTTCTATATGTTTTACATTCTAGGTACTTATATAAAATATGTATTTTGTATATTTATATACTTATGCTAAAAATAACTCTTTCATACAAAAGAAAGAAGGCCAATTTATTCTCCTAAAATATTGACTGCAGCTTTAAGAGTCAAAAAGAAATGTTTTTAAACATTTTGTTCAACATTTGCTAGTATTTAGTGAATTTGAGAAGCAAGGCTACTGAGTGTGGCATATCTACCAGCCATGCGTCTCCATTTTGCTAAAGACATGGATCCAATTATACATCTTTTGTACTGTCTGTAATTTTCTTTACAATTCTTCCACATCAATAGCATGCAATTTGTCTTTAAATTATAACCTAGTAGAATTTAGTTAACATTTACTCTCATTGCATATACACATGCCAAGGCAGCAATAGTATTTCCATTAGCATGCTGGATGTTAGAAATGATTTTTTATTGCTGGAATTTAGTGATATAAAAATATGTGGTTTGGATAGAAATTTTATAGAGACATTACCACACTAGTCTGAATAGTGTATAAGAATGTAACTGATTCATATTTTCTAGCCTTTGAAATGGAGGCCCACGTTGAACTTCTTTTCTTCTGTGGCCTGTGTATAGCTATTTATTGGAGGATTTTGTCTTTGGAAGTTTAGCTGAATGCCAAGGCACCTGAAAGGGCTTCATGTTGCTTGTCTTTCCTTTGCAGGAATGTTAATAAACTAATAAACATACGTACTTGTGGGAGCATCAGTCTGAAATGTCTTTCTTTGAAGCACACTCCCTTACAGGAAGGATATCAGTGTTTTGCTGACTCTAAAATGTACCTTTAAAAAATAATATAGCATTTCTGAAATCAGTACACATTTTACAATCTCTGTTAGCTAGATGGTAGTCAGAACATATGTGATATTATCAATGCATTCTGGCAAGATTAAAAAAAAGCCCCAGCATTTCAGCTTGCAGAATAAGCATCAGTCTGGAAATTAGAGATAATAGTGCAGAATCATTTAAGAAATGTTGCACCAATAACCTTAAAGGCAGAGAATTATATCGCATGGGGATGAGGAAAAAAACACTGATATTGGTGCCTCTGGGTCCCAAGTTGATTTAGAAGTGTTGAACTTTGAATGTGAAGAAGTTTTAGGAACCCCCTAGTTAATGCATTTTCCTATCTTTTCCATTTAATATATATTAAAAGAATGATATAATAATAATCACCAACCTATGTCTAAATTAAGTAGCTCTTTGATTAAGCATAAAATAAAAATTCTAAGTGGTAAAAAAGATTTGTTCCATAGTTTAGCAGCAAAGGAGTTTTTCTTTGTTTTACGAAACAAAACAAAACAAAACACTTTTATTGTATAATGGTTAGCATTTCAGAATTGATGAAATAATGGTCCTTTTGAATGGTGGACATGTTTAGTTTATTTCTTATAACATCCTGGTGCAGAGTGAAGACACCACACTTTGTCTCAGAGAAATAGCCTGAAGAGTCTGTCACTCCTGGAATCTCACAAACTGAAATTTCAAGGACACTTGGAAATAGTCTCAAATTTCTTTTCAAATTCTAGCCTGCATTCTCACCCCCAGGCATCGATGTGAATTCAGCCCGAGGGACAGCAACAGTTCTTCAAAGTAAATATGCAAATGAATTCTAACCATGACCCTGGGCTAACTGACTTGTGAAACAAGTCTTCAAATGGCTTTTAGGTTATAAATTTAAGCATAAAATAAACCCAGCAGGTTCACAGGTTAAAACTAAATTGCACAATAATAGAGCTTTAGTCAATCAAAACTTTTGTCTAGTTGAAGAAAACAAAAAATGAACCCAAACCACTGCCCAATAATTAGTTTTTCTGTCCCTCATATCTGAATATATAATATGGAATCACTTTGTTGGGTATCAACATATAAATTTCTTTAATATAGGATGTTTGTTCTCCCCACTACAAGGAAACAAAATCCTGCTGCCATGTTGTTGCTTTGGTTTGGTTTTGCTATGAGATTTTTCTTATTTTTCTCCCCTTTACCCCAATCCTCAGATATTTAGATTTCGCAGTTTTTGATGATTAAAACATCAAAACAAAATGCAAGCTCACAGGAGAAAAAAGCCTAAAATTATTCCAACATTTAGTGTTCATTTTTTTCACACTAAGAATGCACAAAAAGTCATAAAATCTGTCCTGAAGTCATAAAGTATTGTAAAAGACACAAATGACTATTTCAAGAAACTCTGCAGCAATTAGGAAGAATTTGCTGAAGAGGAAATATGCTGAAATTAGAAGAAACCTTATACATCAAGAAGGATGAACTATCAATTCAAAAGTATGGCATTTTAAGTCACCAAAACTTGTGAAAAATCTAAATTTATAAAAAAAAATTAGAGAAGAAGCTTTGCAAAGGAAGTCTTCAATTTGATAAGCAACTCTCCATGTAGTTTTTCCTGTGCTAATTCCAAAGTGTGTAATGCAGCAGAAAAACAAGAAAAATCTCATCAGAGGGTCACTCCTGGAAGACCGATTGGGTGGAGGGATTTTTGAAGGAAAGTTTAAGAAAAAATAAATAAAAGGCTCCAGTGGGAACTGACAATAAGTCTTGGGCATTCACAGAAAAAGAAGAGTAAAAAGGAAGTAAAGGGTATGAATAGGTAGGGGGAGAGTAAATGAAACTAAAGCCTCATCTCTATCAAATTGGAGGTGTCTGAATAGAATGTGTGTGTTTCTGGAATACGAGAAAGCAAATTGCTGAAGGCACCAATTTGTGGTTGGTGGAATCCTTCCATCAGCCCCTGCTTCCTGCCTTTCCCATCTGTTCACAGGCTGACTGGCTTCCACCAAGAATGGTCACGAGAAACAGAAGGACCTTCTATTATCCGTGAGGTGGTGAGGGGAGAATAGCTATCAGTATTCACTAATGTGTGCAGGGATTTGCACTTTAAAAGCATCTCACTCACTCAAGGAGATTTAGAAGTTTGCAAGAAGAAAATGAGAAGTCCAGATGTAAACACAGACATCAGCTCAAAGGAATAAGGAATGTCACTTATCTACTGGCAGTATTAAAGCCCCTACCAAAGGCCACCAGGAATACCTTAGTAGTCACATAAAAGTCAAAGTTAGATTTGTTTGGTTGCTACAGCAAGGAGAACACACTCTAGGGGAACCAAAGGAGGGTTTCAGGAGGAGAGAGATGAAAAGGGCTCCTTATAGGATGTGGGGGGCCTGGACTCGTGCTAGATGATTCTGAAGGACTGGGGAAATGGGGTCCTATTCAGGATAGGATGCCATTGAAAAGCAGGAACAATTCAGTAATGTGATACTGCAATAATTTTTCTCCTTGAGGTGCAAAGATTAAAGTGGGGCTAGAGTTGTAAATAGAAAGGAAGTGGTGATATTTTAAAATAGGGTATGTTAGTCATTTGGAGGATCACACTTTGGCTTGGTCTATCTCCTACCAGTCTTGTTGGACACATTGTTATGTTAGGAACACTGCAGCTTGACTACCAGCTGAGTAGATTTTGATTTCTTCGGTAGGACTGACCAGAAAATATAATGAGGCTGAAGATTTACCAAAAAGCTCTAAACATAGCTTACTTATTAACTGTCAACACTTACAAAACAAATAGATGGTTAATGGGAATGAAAACAGACAGGCTGATTATCCTGATACTACTATCAAACAGCAATAAATAAACAAGCATATGAACCAGAGCGGATCACGTTGCATCACAGGCACCATGAAACTCTGGCTGTCACCAAGCCAAGTAGAAGAATCACCATCTAAGGTTTCCCCAAGGAAGGAAGCCTTCATCATGAGAGATTTGAGAGCAAGACAAGTACAAAGGGGAGATTTGGTGGCTTCATAATAATGTCTGACACTGATTAAATGTTAAATACGTAGTTATGTTTCCTATAATTATGTGACTATAAATGGTATACTCATCACTTGCTTTGAATGATAAGAATTTCTTTTTTTTTTTTTTTTTTTTTGGCGGTACGCGGGCCTCTCACTGTTGTGGCCTCTCCCGTTGAGGAGCACAGGCTCCGGACGCGCAGGCTCCGGACGCGCAGGCTCAGCGGCCATGGCTCACGGGCGCAGCCGCTCCGAGGCATGTGGGATCTTCCCGGACCGGGGCACGAACCCGTCTCCCCTGCATCGGCAGGCGGACTCTCAACCACTGCGCCACCAGGGAAGCCCTGAATGATAAGAATTTCTAAGTGTTATCCATACAGAAATTGAGAGAGATGCTTATAAAATCCTTGTTCTGGGCTTACTGAGCTCTAGAGACTTAAGTGGAAAAAAATCTGGCCAACAGAATTTGAATCACACTTATCACAAAGGTGACCTTGGAAAAAGAACTTAACCTTTCTCTTTCCCCACTGTGAAATAGGGATGGACGAGTTCCATTAGTGTGAGTAAAAGCTGAGTATGAATTTAATTTCTCTCACTCCAAAATTTACTTGCAATTTTTCAAACCATCTTTTGGTTAATCAGGAAATACCTACGCTAAATTCTTGTGGTTGCACAGTTGCTAGTAACACAAACAGATATAATAAATTAACTTTAGTGAAAGGAAGAAGAGAAGGAGAAGGAGGAGGAAGAAGAGACAAACAAAGGCTAAGGGTGATGAGAAGGGCATTTGTAGGAAGCACAGTGCTTCCTTTTTCTAAGTACCTGGGAGGCACGGAGAGATGGAGAACTAGAAATTAGCAAAGCCATTAGCAACACAGTCTGTACTTTCTCCATATCTTGATTTTGCTTCCCCTTGTGCTTCTATCTTCTTCATCTCAGATTTCTCAATGCTTCACATCTATGTCTACCCAACAATTAAAAGAATGCATATTCCCCATTCAGAAGAACACCCTAACTGTGCTGCTGTCATTCAGTTCAGCTCCTCAGGGGAGAGAATCTGACTGCACAGACGGTGAGGCAGACCATGAAATGTAAACAGAGCAGCTGGAGGTTCTCACTTGGGGACTAGAAACTGTGGGTTGTTCCTGAATAAAGGATGTCAAAGGTTGCTGGGAGTTGGGAAGACAGTAACAGATATTTACCATGAATATCTAATAATAAATATTATTTTTCTGGATCATGGTGGCAAGAGTGGAATTTAAATTTTGTTTTCATTTGAAGATTAATTTGACTAAAATAATGATAGTGACCATGTATGAGTCCTTACTATCTAAGCAAGCATTTTTTCAGGCATTATCTCATTAATCTCCACGAACCCCTGGGTAGGTGCTTTTATTACCCTCAGTTAGTGATGAGGACATTTAGGCTGAGAGAGGGTATTCAAATGTGCATGCTTTCAGGATCTATAATTGAGAGTAGAAAGCTTCCAAACCTCTTAAACAGTCCAAAGTAGATTTGAGGCCTCAATATTAGGAGCATGCTAATAAGAATGTGAATGAAAACGGAAGGCATTTTCTATGGATGTTAGGTACATTTAATGTTAAGATGAGGGAGGTGAGAGAAAAATATCTGCTTTTAGAATAACAGATGTTTTGAAAGTAACAGCAAAAATGCTTCACTTTAATGACCGTGATCAACCTTAAAACAAGAAAAGCAACACAGAAATTTCAACCTATGATTTCAAAGAATCTCTTTATTTTACAATGTTTGCTAAGTTTTCAAGTCCTGAGATATAAAATTTTAAATATAACTTTAGATAATACAAAGACATAAGATAATGCCCAGTAGTACTAATTCTTAATAAATTATAGCAGTTTTGCTAAAGTAACTTAAGAGCCAATTTGTCAGGTATGTGTCAACCAAACTTAGAAAACCTTTCAACTAAGAGCCAAACCTAATTCTGTATTTCAGAAAAAGGTAAAATTAAAAATTAGCCTTCGAAAGGAAAAAAAACCCTACATGAAACAGGATATAGAGCAAGGATAAGGGTGACAAGGGCAAAGTAAAAAACAGTAATTATAACCTCTTGTGGCAGAGCTCACTTGGAGAGTTCAAACTTGTCTTACAATTTTATGAACATGGAATATTAACCTGATATAAAGGGAAGCAGCACGTCAACCTGCACTTTACAATTCAAACACACAGACTTTTAGCAAATACGCCTTCATACAGGAATTAAAAGAGCCCAATTTTATATAGGTTGCAGTTCCTGAGCCAATGTTCTATAAATAACCCACTGATGTCAAGTGAATTACAGCCTTACCAGCTAAGGAAGCTGCAGGCAAACCCAGAAGCCTATTAAGAAGGAAATGACAAACTTCAGGCACCTAATTGCATTAGCTCATCACCAGTAAGACACCAGAAATCTCCAACTCATCTTACTGGGGATTGACTGGAACTGAATCTACCCTAGGGTGTTCTTTCCTCTCTTAAAAGCCTTGCATGTTTAAAGAGAAAAATATGTTTACTAGTTTGGTCAAAAGCAATTTTATTTTCTTAGTCAATGAGATACATTTATATGCTTTGGTTATTTTCGCTGAGTGTTTAAAGAATAAGAATATAAAACTATTTCTGGAAGAAAACAAGATACATATTTACTATCAACTGATGAGTCACTAGTGAAAGTCATAAGTTATCACCGTATATCAGTGGACACTTACTCCATTGCAAAGACCTTTCTTTCCCCACCTTTACTTTGTCAAAGCTCTTTCCTGTCCTCTCTGTTGTCCACAATGGGCACCTACAGTATTTAATATGCTTCTTTTAAGGTCATCAAAAAAACTACTGTCATTCCCCAAAGTGGAAATAACCTATATGTCCACCAACTGATGAATGGATAATAAAATGTGGTTTATCCACACAATGGAATAAATATTATTAGACAATCAAAAAGAATGAAATAGTGATATAGGCTACAACATATATGAATCTCAAAAACACAAGGCTAAGTGAAATTAGCCAGTCACGAAAGACCACATATCATATGATTACATTAATTCAGAAATATCCAGAATAGTCAAATCCGTAGAGGCAGAAAGTAGGTTAGTGGCTGCCTAGGCTTCAGGGTGCTGGTGGAGAATGGGGTGGGGTGACTGCTAATGGGTACTGGGTTTCCTGTTGGGATGGGAAAATGTTCTAAAATTAGATTGTGGTGATGGTTTCACAACTCTGTGAATATACTGAAAGCCACTGAATAGTACATGTTAAATGGGTGAATGGTATGGTATGTAAATTATACCTCGATAAAGCTGCTAAAACAGAAGAGGAAAAAAACACCTATCGTCACTTGCAGCAGATACAATCCATACCATGTCCAAATGTTTTCGGAACACTTACTTATTCTGTAAGCTTCTTTTTGGTGCCTCTGTTCCTTGGCTTTTAACAGCCCACCCCTGAAACTCTTTTAGGAGTACTTCTCTTGAACTATTGGAAGCATCCGGCCTTCAGACACAGAGCTGGTCAACACTGGAGTCTGCATCTCAGAACCCTTGACGGATACAGCTATAGGAGTTAGAGCACGAAAGCCCAGCAACTTTTCCTGCAGGCAGGAAACACCCTGAGCATGAGTTATTTTCCAGGGCTCCCTGGCCAGAAGCAGGCTGAGATGGGGATGTTGCCTGAAATCATATCCTTGTCTGACTTCCTCTTCTCTTCTGTCCTGCGTCCCCTGCTCCCTGCGGGCACCCCTCAGAGAACTTCCTTAATAAATCGCTTACAGATGAATTCCCCTGTCAGGGTCTGCTTTGGGGAATTTGTCCTAAGATACCACTTTTCTCTCCTTTCTTGTTTTTTTTTTTTTTTTTTTTTTATGTTATTATCTCACTGATGAATGTACCCAATAAATTAGTACTCATTCATTAGACATCTCTTAAACACAGAGGATGGACCAGGTAATTCCCTGTGTTCTAGGAGCTTACGGTTTACTAGAATAAAGAGAAAGAAATGGGGGTTGTTTTTAATCTATCCACAAAGCAATCTTTACCTACATTTTCATACCTAGTACCTGTCATGGTGATCTCTTAGGTATACTGCACTCGATTTTTAAATGTATTGATACTAAGCAAGGAGCAGGATGTGGTTGGAAAAGCTTTGCCTTTACAAAAGTGTGCAAGCTGAACAAAATACTTTCCAATTAAAATATTTTTCATGCATGAAGCATGAGCCAGGCAGCACATGTAGCCTACCCCTGAAATACAGCAACTAGCCTCTCAGTGTATTAATTAATGAAATAAAATAGAAATAAAATTCGGTACATCAAGTTGTTAAATGATATTAACTTGAATATTCTAACTGGAACATAATCTAAGTTTCTGCTAAAAGCAGATCACAGTAAGAACAATTATTACTTTGTAAATAAGAGAATTGATTCATTAACCTATAAAGTTAAACAGATATAAGAACAAGGACACAATTATTTTATGAAACATTGCCATGCACAGACAAAATAAAGATTCTAAGAATACAGTAGTTGACAAAACTATTACTTGGATGATTAAATAGTAAAAGTATAACATAAACCATGCAGTTTCATTGTTAAGAATAGTATCCCTATTTTTATTATTATTGTTTGGCAGAGAAAATGCTGTTTTTACCACATGATTTTCTCTTCCTAGACACACAAAAAGACAATTTTTTCTGTTTAGATTCAAGACCATGCAACTGAGCTCCAACAAAATCATTGTGGGTAGAAGTGATGTAAATGATTTTGAGATCTGGGTCTTTAAAAATAGAGTTTAATACTAAAACTTTGCCTTTTGGTAATGCATGACAAAAGCAGCTCAGACTTCTGAGTCATTGAGAAAACTACCCCAACTTCTAAATAATCTCTGTGATCCAGAAATAATCCTCTATTTATTGAAGTCACTGAGATTTTAGAGTTTATTGTTTACCTAAGCATAGTCTAGTCCATTCTGACTAATACAGTATCCAAATTTTGGTAATATACAGTTTATCAATCAGTAAGACACCTAAATAAATATTTTTTGTTTATAATAACCTGATGTATATGCATTATAAAATTCACAAAATGTAAAAGACAAATGAAGAGTTTAAAAAAATAGACTTTTCCTCCTATATAGGATTTAGAAAGTCTCAAGAGAATATCACTACCTATATAGCAACGATAATCAGGCAGATAATCTACAAAACTATATATTTTTTTAACACATTAGAGATCTAAGGGTGTAAAGACACCAATGATGTAAAATTTAGAAGATGAAAGGTCCCTTTTAGGAGAGACGGTAACTACGGCTGCCATCATTCTTGGTGGAACATTGGAAGCAAGAAATAGCCACCATAGATGTGGGTGAGGATAAAACAGCTAAACTTTCATTGCAGTTTAAAGGTCAAGGATGACCTGGATTAACAGTTTACGACTTTTTGGACCCCCATAAACAAAGAGAATTGGAAGCAAACTGCCAACTATTCTCCATGGGCCTTCACCAAATACTTCCAATCATGCTTGGGAAAAGGTCAGAAAAACTGATGGACACACCCTCAGCTGAAGTGCAGGGCCATGGGCCCACTGAATTCTGGGGGTGGGCAGACAAATTAGAGAAATTCTTTAGGCATTCTGGTTCTTAAACTGTGTAGGATAGCGTGGTGGTCCAAACATAGACACAAAGAGAAGAAAAGCATTAAACATAGAAAAGCATTAAACATAGACAAGACCATCCAAGATACATGGGACAGTATCAAAAGGTCTATCATATTTGTTACTGGTCTAGCAGGAAAAAAGATGGAAAATGGGGCAGAAAACAAATTTGAAGAGACAATAGCCAATATATTTTTTAATTGATAAAAGATATTAACCAAAACCCCAGGAATTTCAGCAAAACCAAAGTGGGGAAAATACAAAGAAAGCTACACCCAGATGTATCATAGTCAGTCTGTTGAAGACCAGAGATCAGTGGGATGGGGCATATTCTTCCTGAGGAGGAATAAAAATGATGGCTATCTTCTCACCAGAATCAATACAGGTCAGAAGATAATGAAACCACATACTTAAAGAAAAAAAAAAAAAAGCTGATATAGAATTCTATATCTAGAAAAAAAAATCCTACAAAAATGAAAGCAAAATGTAAACATTTTGAAACAGATAAAAACTGAAGGAATTTATCTTCTGCAGACTTCAGTTACAAAACAGGCTAAAGGAACTTCTTTAAGCTGCAGAGAAATAATAGCAAAGGGAGTCTTGGTTTTGTAGGGAAGAATGGAAATACGGGAAAGAGTTAATATGTTGGAAAATATAAGGAACTTAAACATTTCCCTATTTTTACACAGAATCTTTAAATATCTTTAAAAAGCTATTGACTAAAGTTAAAATAATAAAATGTATTGTGCAGCTTATATTTAGAAGTAAAGTATATGATAATAAGAGTATAAATATTGGAAGATTGGTTAACTGGAAGCATACTGTTGTAAGATTTTTGCATTTTTAAGTAAGCAGCAGAATATTCTTTGAGCTAGACTGTGATAAGTTAAAGATGCATATTATAATTTTCAGAGCAACCATTAAAAATAACAAGAAAGGCATAACTAAAAAGTTAATAGGGACTTCCCTGGCGGTGCAGTGGTTAAGAATCTGCCTGTCAATGCAGGGGACATGGGTTCGAGCCCTGGTCCAGGAAGATCCCACACACCACGGAGCAACTAAGCCCGTGCGCCACAACTACTGAGCCTGTGCTCTTAGCCCGTGAGCAACAACTACTGAAGCCCGTGTACCTAGAGCCCGTGTTCTACAACGAGAAGCCACCACAATGAGAAGCCCGTGCACTGCAACGAAGACTAGCCCCCACTCGCTGCAACTAGAAAAAGCCTGCGCGCAGCAATGAAGACCCAATGAAGCCAAAAATAAGTAAGGGAAAAAAAAAAGTTAATAGAGTGATTTCCAGTTCTGGTTAAGTTGATATAGCGCCCTTCCACGGGTCTATTCCAGGCTACTCCTCTCTTACAACTAAAACACTGGGGCCCATAAATGGGAAACAAAGACAGGAAGACACTGAAATGTGGAAAGAAGAAAGCAGACTGGCTGGGGACCTCAGGGCTTCAGAAATGACACAGTATATCCCAGACACGGCACTAGAGAAAATATGCAACCTGTAACCAACAACAGGTGGTTGGAACCACAAACAACAAAACCCCAAGAAAAGCTTGTTCCCTGGGGCCAAAGAACTGGAATAAGTTTGGTTTAGCAGAATAGAAAACCATTTTGGTGACACTCACCCTGCTCTAACTAATCACCAAAGTAAAATCTGCCCAGCTCTGCAGTATCACTGTGACTGGCTGAGATGCTGGGCTTCCAGCCCCACCTGGTTGTAGCAAGGTGGGGAGTCAGTGCTCTTCCTCCTTCACTGGAATGATGTCTGTGGGGTCCACTGAGGAGATGAACTTCTCCTCCATCCCAGGAGCAGTAAGGCGGTACAGTCACTGCTCCACTAGCCAGCCCTCTAGACGTAGACATGGCCCAATGGGGAGCTGAACTTCACCTCACATGACAGCAATGAGGTGGACGAGGCAGTGCCAGGTGATGCTGACCAGCATCCTGCCTCCCCCGACCCCAGGGTGTCAGTGAAGTCCAGGGTCTTCACCCTAACCCAGCAGCAATGTGGAACGAGCCGAGTAAGGCTCGGGTAGCTGGCACTTTGCTGGTGTCACTTTGGGAAAGAGGGGAACTGAGCTTCTTCTCACATCTGAAGGCAAAAGAGTTAAGACAGAAGGAAGTTATGGAGTCAGTGTCCTGCTTTGTGCCTTCTGGTGTCAGCAGGGCCCAGAATGGAGTAGAAATTTCACTCTCACAAAGCAACAGCGAGACGGAATGAAGGGAGAAGGCAGCACAAGTGGACACTCCATTCCTGTCCCAGCCCAGTGACAGTGGGGCACAGCACAGAGAATTCCTACCCCTGCCTGGCAGGATGAGGTAGTCCAGTGACTGCTCTGCATTTGCTGGGTTGGTATCAGCAGGGCCCGATCAGTACCTAAACCTTGACCCCAATCTGGCCATGTATACCTCACCTAAACAGGATGACTGCCTCCAAAAAAAAAGAAGAGTAAATATGATCCAGAGTCTCAATGCCATCATTCTTAAAATATCCAGTAAATAACTGAAAATCACTCATCATCCCAAGAACCAGGAAAATCCAAATGTGAATTAGAGAAGTCCATCAAGAGATGCAACACAGAGAAAACTCATAGGTTGGAGTTATTTGTGAAGAACTTCAAAGAAGCCATCATACAAATGCTTCAATGGGCCATTACAAGGCTGCTTTAAAAAATGAAAAGATAGAAATCTTAGCAAAGAAATAAAAGATACAAAGAAGGACCAAATGGAATGTTAGGAACTGAAAAATACAAAAAGAAAACTTATTAGTTGGGTTCAATAGCAAAATGAAGACAACATAGGAATGGGTGAATTTTTAAGATAAAATATATTTATATATGTATATATAGAGATGAAGAACACAGTAGTGGTTGCCAGGGCTTAGGGATATGGGGAGAAGGGGGTGGGTGACTATAAAGGACCAGCATGAGGGATTTTTGTGGTGCTAGGACTGTTGTATCTTGGATGCAGAGGTGGTTAAAGTAATCTACACATGTGATAAAGTTGCAGAGTACTTCACACAGGCACACATATCCACACAAGTGCATGGAAAACTAGTGAGATCTAAATAAGGTCTATGGATTGCACTGATAACCATTTTCTGATTTTCATATTGCACTCCAGTTATACAAGAGGTCTTCACTGGAGAAAACCGCGTTATGGTTACACGGGACCTATCTATTTGTTATTCTACTTTCTGTGGATCTATAATTGTTTCAAATTTTTTAAAAAGTCAAAAGAGAATATAAGGTAGAAAATGAAACATTAACTCACCCATGGGAAGATAGAGAAGACAAAATAGAGGCACAAAAAGCAGATGGAACAAACCAAAATCACATAACAAAATGACAGATTTAAATACAAATATTTTAATTATAGACATATTATCCATTGGGGCGTGCTATGGGATTCTATTCAGAAATAGAAGGAACAACTTTTCATATATGTAACAGCAGGGATGAATCTCAAAAGAATGATGTTGTGTGAAAAAAAAAAAAAAAAAAGCAAGACACAAAAAGCACAGACTCTACAGCTCCATTTGTTTGAGGCTTGAAACCAAATCAAACTAATCTATGGTAACAGAAGTCAGAAAGTGGTGGCCCAGAAAGGGGGCTATTTGACTGGAAATGGGCAGAAGAGCGCTCTGCAGGGTGATGGAAATATTCAACACCTTGGTAGGTGTGTGGGTTTCACAAGTATATGCATTTGTCAAAACTAATCAAACTGTACACTTTATATGAGTGCATTTCTATGGATGCAAATTACATCTCAATTTTAATGTGCTCTTTAAAAACAATTAAATTTTTTTTCCCACACCCATATGAATCATCTAGTGCACTTCCTGGGAAGCCCATGCTCCACTTGGATATCCTGGGAGTAGAAGTAACATGTATGGTACCTGAAGATGCTTTGGACCTTTGATCTCAAAGGCTGGACATCCATTTTTACATTACTGCATGTTATTAGCCAGATGGTATTCAAATACCCTGCCTTGTTTTAACCTCCACATTTTTAAGACAATATGAGTAAGCTCCAAAATGTTTCCAACTAAAGAAATGGAGATTTTACATCAGTTTGGAAAAGCACTGTAAGGAGAGTGCTGGAACTTCTCCATTTTCTTAAGTGGTGGAGTAAAAGAGCCTTGATCAGGTTATAGGGGACACTTCACTAATCTATAAGGATATAAATCTAGTTATAATCATGTATCTATGAAAGTAAGCAAATTTAAGATACACAAAACCCATATTATAAAACTACAAATTGAAGGCAAAAGCTAGTCTTCTCAGATGCCACCTTTAACTCCTTAAGAATTGAATTTACCGTCATTTAAAAAATTGGTGCTGTATAACTTCTAGCCTTATATTCTCTTACTGTGAGCTGTTCTTAGAAAATGATCTCTATGACAAACACTTGTTGGTATGCCCTGTTCCTCTCCTGCAATATGTTTTTATACAATCTGACTTAAAAGACTAGAAAACAGTTCTGCTAAACAATGAAGCAGACACAGTATAACATCACTGAAGGTACTTATAGGACTATTATGAAAAGGGTATCATTTTCTGAGAATACCTAAAAATCAATAAATATGGAAAATATAGCACAATAATAGGCCCAGAGGTGTTCTGCCAGCTGAACCAGAACCAATAACTGTATGAAGAAGCATTTCAAATCAAGCTCAAAATAAAATATACCGTGATAACAGAAGCAATTTAGTTGTGTGTAGCAATACCTGTACAGGTTTTGTATACTCCACGCCTGTTTAAAGTGTCATCTTTCCATTGTTGCTATGTCTTTTGTCTTCTAAATAAGTGATTAGTGTTTTATTTTTTCCTCTTAAGCATTTTAAGACGCCACCCTCAGTATTGGTGCCTGTCTCTGTTCTACTAAAGCAAATAAATAAGCAAGCCTATTTACTGCACAGACATGGGCAGAATCCAGCAACTATTCCCTGCTGAGAATTCTAAAATGAAAACACTGGTCACTGCCTTCATGGCGATTAGCATCTTGTAGGAGTTCTTAAGTATTTGTTGAAAAATTAGTGAGAAAGTATCAGGTGTACAAAGAGAGGAAAGTGAAGGAGAACTTCCATTATGGTGCATCCACAATTCCTGTGCTCTGTGCTAAGCCTTTTACATATCAGCTCATTTAATCCTCCAACCCACCTTGTCTCTTTTTTAGAAATGAATAAAATGACACTCAGAAAACTCAAGTCAACTGTTCAAAGGCACATAGCTCAAGAACAAAACTGTAATTCATAGCTCCTAAATTTCCTACACAGACTGCCACACTATGATAATTATTTTTGTTGCCACACTATGATAATTATTTTTGTTATTTAGTGGTAACTACAGCCACACTATGATATATTTGTTTTTATTTAGTGGTGACTACAAAACTTGAGTCCAGAATCACATTACTTTGCATTCCCTTGTTTTAACTGTTCATATTTTTGTGTTCTGGCAGCTCTTTAGATTTAAGGTTTCTACTAGAAAAATGCAAATATCACCTCCTCCGGGAAGCCTTTGCTGCCACAATGCTAAAATCATTTTGATTATTTGCTCTCCTAATGCCAAGTACCTTTCCTTTATACCACGTGTTGTTTGAATGATTTTACTTATTTCATGGGGGGGAGTGGGGAAAGAAATGTGTCTGTTTTTGCTTAATATACTGCCTAGCCCATCGTGGGCACTAAACAATAAACTAGGGTTACTGAATAAATGACCACGTTAAGGGACACTCAGAGGGAAAATAAAATGCCACAGGCCTAAAATGGATAGTAAATTAGAGGTAAAATCTTCTGAGGGGATAATTTAAGAGGAAGAGTTGGGTCCAGAGGAAGAGAAAAAGAGGGGCCATTGATGACACACAGATAATGCATCTACACACTTCCAAGTCAGGAATTAGGGTGAGCTCTATATGGATGATGGGTTGAAGCTATCTACTTAATCAGCTGCGATAGAGACCCACCCAAACCTGAGTTACCTCGACCAAAACTGTGAATCCATCTTCTCCAAATCCCAAACACTAAATTGAAGCAATATTAATGAGAACTTCATCTCCCAGGTTTGTAACTGAGTCACAGAAAAATTCTATTCAGGACTAGAATCTTTAATTTTGTGAATTTTATAGACATAAGAAAATAGTCGGTCAAGGGGTTCAGGGGAAAGGATCTCAGTCCCCTTCACTCTTCCTCTCAAAACAATTCATTGAGTGCTACTATATTCAGTTGCATGATTTCTTTTTTGGGGGGGGAAGAAATGAGTTTACTGCAGATGCCAAGCAACTGCTGGAAGGGGATGATGCACACGTGCCGTAAATGTAAGTGATTTAAGCAGAATAACCATTTGATTCCTTTGCAACCCTTATTTTAGGGTGACAGAGTAGGGCAAGTAAATGACATCTAAAAAGATTTTAATGTGTGCCTTGTGATTAGAGATTTCAAGGAAAGCTCCTGGGTTTAAAAGCATGAACTATTGGAAAAACTTGGAATTGCCACCTAATTTTTGTAAATCATACACACAGGTTCAGTCCTGTCTATTCACTTCTTAATCCCTTTGCATCCCCAGCTCAGGGTTGTCCATACAGTTGGCAGAAATAAGTGTTTGTCTGTAGATTAGAATACTTTATTGGTACTTATGCTTGTTTCTTGTGTGTGTGAATGTGAGAAAATGCCTTGTCATCCTAAGTAGTCTCTAGAAATGTAAAATGATTTAAAAAATTTAGAACAATACCATTTTTTATTAGATAATCTACATTGCTGAAATCTGGAAATAAAATTATAAAGGAACTGAATTTTTTTAGATATGAATCTATGTTTACTTTTCTCATATATTTTTAAAATTTCCTTTCTCCCTAATAAAGAGCTAAGAGCAATGTGAGACAGAAACCATGTTTCATCGCTTCAAGAAGTGGTGTGACAGGGCCCAATGCAGAAGCTTACTACAATACTTTCTGGATTCTGTTTTTCAAAATCCCCTTTGAGCCATATAAGGTTGAGAGAAGTAAAAACTGATGGAGCAAGTGAGACAGACAAAGGCTAAATTTCCAAAATATACAAACAGATCATATAGCTCAATAACAAAAAAAAACAAACAACCCAATAGAAAAATGGGCAGAAGACCTACATAGACATTTCTTCAAAGAAGACATACAAGTGGTCAACAGGTGCATGAAAGGATGCTCAATATCACTAATTATTAGAGAAATACAAATCAAAACTACAATGAGGTATCACCTCACACCAGTCAGAAGGGCCATATCATTAAAAAGTCTACAAATAACAAATGCTGGAGAGGGTGTGGAGAAAAGGAAACCTTCCTCCACTGCTGGCAGGAATGTGAATTGATGCAGCCACTATGGAGAACAGTATGGAAGTTCCTTAAAAGACTAAAAATAGAACTACCATATGATCCAGCAATTCTACTCCTTGGCATATATCCAGAGAAAACCATACTTTGAAAAGATACATGCACCCCAATGTTCATTGCAGCACTATTTACAATAGTGAAGACATGGAAACAACCTAAATGTCCATCAACAGATGAATGCATAAGGATGTGGCATACACACACACACACACACACACACACACACACACCCCTGAATACTACTCAGCCATCAAAAAGAATGAAATAATGTCATTTTCAGCAACATGGATGGACCTAGAGATTATCATACTATGTTAAGTCAGAAAGAGAAAGACAAATACCATATGATATCACTTATATGTGGAATCTAAAATATGACACAAATGAACCTATCTAGGAAACAGAAACAGACCTGCAGACATAGAGAACAGACTGTGGTTGCCAAGGGGGAGGGGGAATCAGGGAGGGAAGGATTGGGAGTTTGGGATTAGCAGATGCAACCTATTACATATAGGATGGATAAACAACAAGGTCCTACTGTACAGTACAAGGAATTATATCCTGCAATAAACTACATTGTAAAAGAATATAAAAAGAATGTATATATGTATAGCTGAGTCACTTTGCTGTACAGCAGAAATTAACACAACATTGTAAATCAACTCTACTTCAATAAAATAAATTTTTTAAAAATTTTAATAATTAGAGCAAAGTCAGAAGGAGAGAGAAAGTCAGAAGGAGAGAGAAGCAGCCTCCTGATGAAATAAGGAAAAGTCTGTGGCTCTTGGCTCTTGAGGGCCCAGCGACCTGCCCCAGATCCTTGGCAAGGTTGTAATAAAGAATCACTGCAAAATACCTCTATAGAGATGGAGCCCTAGGGTTCCCAGGCTCACCAGAGAGTTTTACATCCAGAAGATCATAGAAGCTGACGTGATACTTCTAGCTTCAAGAGTCCGTCCTAGTCTTAGACTGTGAAGATGCTTTGTCAATGAAACACTTGATTTTTCAACGTCTCCCTCCCCATCATACACACAGTTTCCCTGATATTTTCAACTATGCCATCAGTTTAGTAACAATTATGAAACTCTAGGAGCTGTCCTTGATGTCTCCTTTTCTTCACCCTGCCAATCCTCTCCCCAGTCAACCGCGAAGCGAGTCCTGGTACTTCTACCTCTCAAATTCATTATCTGTCCACTCACTGCTTCCACCCTACACTAACCACTCTCTGTGTTCTCTGCTATAGCTTCCTAACTTCCTCCATGCTGGTCTTCTTTTAAGCTACAAAATAGATTTTTATCATTTAACGCAAATTAGATTATGTCATTCTCCTTCCAAAACCTCTATAATCTTCCTTTTACTTAAAATGAAAATATAGTCATTACCTAAAGTACCTACAGGATGTGGCCTCTGCCTGCTTCTCCATACTCACCCTGGGACACTTTCACTCTCTTTCTGTTTGGAATGCTATGTCCCCTCAGGCTTTGCCGCGGTCTCTTCTTGCTGACTCACGCAATTTCCCCTGGACTTCTCGATCAAAGGACACATCTCCTTATTCAGTTTCCATCTCTAGTTTAACATCTTCAGAGCAGTTTTTTCTGGCCTTCTCAGGAAGTCCAGCCCCCTCTCCACTTGACAAGGCATGTGCCACATCCGCCCATAGGAGTGACTTCTATTAAGTTTCACCGTGAGCCATTTGGGCTATCTGAACTAAAACTGAGAAAGAGGCAAATGAAATAACTCTCCTAAGGTTACCAAGTTATTCTGTACTTGAGATTCAAAATCTAGAGGAATTTGCACTCTTAAGTTCTATGCTCTATGCTAATACATTCTAAAATTATTTGTTGAAAGAGTGGAAGAATGAATGTCAGCAGAAACATGATAAACTGGAAATGTTACCCATTCTCCATTTCTGGGTTCCTTATTGGCTTCCTAGGCTCTGGCCTTTTGTAGGGAGAGGAAGCCACAACCATAACTAAGATAGAATGAATGCCCTTGAAATCTGGGAGGGTTGGATGTCAGAGCCAAATAAACTTTATGTTAAAGTAAATAACAGAAGTGATTTATTTCTTTTTTAAAAGACTTGTATGAACACCGAGACTCCAATCATTTCTTAGTGCAGTCCTGGCTCTATTCTTTCACATTATTAGCTTTGGGATTCCAAAATTGCATCCATGCCATGCTTCTTTATCTACCTCCCAACCTTGTGTCCACATTTTTCTCATTGTTTCAGATACATAATAGACAGTGTAAGTATGTATACCAATAGAAGGACAGAGTTGATCAACAACAACAAAAACCTGATTGAAAAGTACTGTAAGTCAAAAACTGCAGAATCCTGAGAAGTTTGATAAAGAAGACCTACACAGAGTCAGGTAAGTGGTCTGCAAGTGCTTTTTCAATGCTTTTTATTTCTCTAGAATCTTCTTTGAAGTGGTGCTTTAGGTATCATAACTAACTTCCACTGTCCCTGTGAAGGGAAGGATCAAGGCCCCATTATTATGAGGAAATGAAGGCTTAGGCAGTTGCAGCAAATTATTTGAGGCTTTGGCCAAGTGGCAGTGAAAATTACCTTCTTCGCTTATAGTGTCTGTTGGGCATGAAAATAATTGGGAATGGCTAAAAGTACCCAATAGCAGGACAAACTTTCTTTCTAGGAAATTAATTCAACTCTCAATCCGCATCATAGTCTCAAAGAGGCTTTTTTTTTTTTTCCAGTTACAATCGAATTCTTACCCTCACAAATGGACACAGTGCTCCAGGAATCCATTTCATTTAGCATCATTCCTGCTTGTAGCATAGTTATGACGTTACGTAAGTGGCATATTTTGGTATTCTGGATACTTTCTGGTGTCACTGACATGTTCTATTTTCTGATCTGAGTTCCATACATCAATACAAATTTTATTATACAAAGCTTTCATGACTTTTCCCCTTTATTTTTGTCTCCCCCTACTCCACTTGAGAAATAATTGGAGTAGCAGGGAGCATGTCCAGAAAAATTAGCTCACGTTGTAATTAATGTCCAATCCTTTTTTTTTTTAATCTTTTGGCCACACCACATGGCATGTGGGATCTTACTTCCCCGACGAGGGATTGAACCCACGCCCCCTGCATTGGAAGCTCAGAGTCTTAACCACTGGACCACCAGGGAAGTCCCAATGTCCAATCCTAAAGTCAGCAATTTTCTTCTTCATTCAGGTTGAAGTAATTCATGGTCTCATCATGAGCCTTTTTTAAAAGTGATGCTGCTAGTCTGGGGAAGGGGTATGGATGGTGGTGGTCGAGGTGGTACTGGAGTAATTGTGAAAAGCTCTTTTTATATTTTACTTGGGCTCCAACAAGTGTATGTTACTTGCCCATTGCATTTTTCCACTGCTTTGTTTATTTCTGATTTTTTCTCTATTAAGCAAACATATCTTGCAAGATGTACTGTCTGTTCCATCTAAATTTCTGGGCATTTTACAATCAACATTATGGCACTTATAAATTGAGGAATTAGACTGCTGATCAAGAAATACGTATCCATGGGCTTCCCTGGTGGTGCAGTGGTTGAGAGTCTGCCTGCCAAAGCAGGGGACACGGGTTCGTGCCCCGGTCCGGGAAGATCCCACATGCCGCGGAGCGGCTAGGCCCGTGAGCCATGGCCGCTGAGCCTGCGCGTCCGGAGCCTGTGCTCCGCAACGGGAGAGGCCACAGCAGTGAGAGGCCCACGTACCGCAAAAAAAAAAAAAAAAAAAAAAAATAAATAAATAAATAAATAAGTATCCAGGGGCTTCCCTGGTGGCGCAGTGGTCGAGAATCTGCCTGCCAATGCAGGGGGCGCGG
Organism: Tursiops truncatus; assembly: GCF_011762595.2. NCBI lineage: Eukaryota > Metazoa > Chordata > Mammalia > Artiodactyla > Delphinidae > Tursiops > Tursiops truncatus. The sequence continues at coordinate 154,556,424 of NC_047035.1, read as the reverse complement.
GTTTGAGCCCTGGTCTGGGAAGGTCCCACATGCCGTGGAGCAACTGGGCCCGTGTGCCACAACTACTGAACCTGCGCGTCTGGAGCTTGTGTCCACAACAGGAGCGGCCACGACGGTGAGAGGCCCGCGCACCGCGATGAAGAGTGGCCCCCGCTCGCTGCAACTAGAGAAAGCCCTCGCACAGACACGAAGACCCAACACAGCCAAAAATAAATAAATAAATAAATAAATACAATAAAAAAAATAGCACCTGTTAAAGAAAAAGAAAAAAAAAAAAGTATCCAGTCAGCCACTGATGTAAAGCCTTTGCTCACTACCGTTCCTTCCCAGGGAGAAGACATCACCGTTTTGTGGACTTTTCTACCCTACACATGTTTTCGTCTCTTCTGTATTTTTGCTTTTATAACTTTACACATCTATAGTTTGCTATCAGCCTTTGTCAAATGAAAAAGAAAATACTGTTACAATAGTTGTTGAAAGGCATTTGTTAAAATTCACAGTCATTCTTAATTTTAAGAAGACTTAGCATATAGGAATAGAAGGAAGTGACCTTAAAATTATTCCTTAAAATATTATCAAAAGCAATCAGTATAGAATATATTTACTGATGTAATCATTTTATTCACAGTCAGGAACAAGAACCAAAGACCTGTACTTAATACTACCATTTACTTTTCTGGTTGTTTTAAGCACTGGGTTTTTAAAGATTGCAAGGAAAAAGGGCAAATTAGCCATTAGTTTCAAATGATGTATTCTGATACTGAGAACATGCAAGAAATCTCCAGAAGAACATTTAGAAAGTATAGAAGTTTTGAAAGATGATGAAATCGCTACAAGATAAATAAGGAAAAATTAATAATTTGTCTATATTAACACAACTAGTAGGAAAATATAATTCAAAAATAACACATTTACAAAAGAAAACCTAATTTGGATTTTAAAAAAATTCCAGAATCCAGTGTGAGCCAATTCTCCTTTCTTTTTCACTATTCATTTGTGTGCAACTTTTCTTAGTTTGATACCCACTTTGAATTTTGTTAATTATACTCAAAGTATAAGACCTTTGTATTTACATCACTCATAGCCCACCTACACAGTGTTTTGACATTTTATTTGGTTTCACTAGCTCTTAATGATTTTAGGCAAAGTTAATGTGTTACAATAGACAAGCACAGGGAGCTGAAAAAGATGGATTTCCACAAAACCACAAATTTTATACATATATGCATGCATGTATTCAAAGCCAGGTCACCTTTGCAATTTCACGTATCTCCTTAGTGAATATACAATTTTCTGTGCCGTTCTTTGAATTTCTTTCTTGTAAATTAACTTTGGATACAGAATTCTTTGAAACATAAAGACATATTAGAACAAATTTCCAAAGGGGCCATATGTGACATGCCAGAGACATAGAGCCTGATTAGAATGGGACTTAGAATCTTTTTATGGTGCTGAATATAATTTAAGACAGCATGTTGTTACTTAGGAGGAAGCCTTATTTATAACAGCAGTACCATGCTGCCTAACAGATGCCAGTGGAAAGTGAAACTATGATGAAATTAGTTTGACCTTTCTCAAGCCTGCAGAACGTAAATCAGATATATTTAATAAAGATCCACTTTGCAAGAAACAGCTTTGACTTCAGATGTGTAAATGCTTCAATGAAAGAAATGAAGGCAACACGTTGTACAGTTTTGAATATAGTTTAAATTAGGCCAAAAATGATGAAAAATGTAGTTTGGAGATGTGCAACTTTTCCTCATTAGATGTATGTGGCGTACTGAGTAATTCAGTTGTCTCACTGCATTTTTCAGGCCATTAGGTACAGTATAGGTGTCAATCTCTTACGTAAGTAACAAAAATTTAATTTCTGATGCCTAACTAGGATAACTGCATTAAACACTACTTTGTCTTTTGTTTGTTTGTTTGTTTGTTTGTTTCCGGTACGTGGGCCTCTCACTGTTGTGGCCTCTCCCGTTGCGGAGCACAGGCTCCGGACGTACAGGCACAGCGGCCATGGCTCACAGGCCTAGCTGCTACGCGGCATGTGGGATCTTCCTGGACCGGGGCACAAACCCGTGTCCTCTGCATCAGCAGACGGACTCTCAGCCACTGCGCCACCAGGGAAGCCCCTATTTTGGTATTTATTTAGGGATAATTTTGTTATCAAATCCCTCTTAAAGTCTATGATTTCTAATTTTTAATAAGATACTAGAGGTTCTGAAATCTTTATACATGAAAAATGATAGCACAATTCTTCCTCAAAGGAGAAGCAAAATTACTTAAGTTTTTCTGGCTGGAGAGAGGGCAAAAGTTTATTCTGAAGACAGAGATTTTTAGGATTAAAGTCAGGTTTGACAGGAAGTCTGCTTTATTTTAATGAAAGAATGGACAGGGTCCAAACTTGTTACGATTGGAATACCTAGCAGGCCCAAAGCATATAAGTAAAAGTAGGAAGTTACCACATGCATTTTGGCTTGCCAAGACCAAGATAGAAAGGCACTAAGTTCCTTCATTTATTCTGTCATTCATTCATTTAAAAATCAATTCCTACTATGTACAGACTCTGGGAAAGTAAAATGGTTAAGCAGATATTGCTTTCACAGTGCTCTCATCAGATCTATTGCCACTATTTGCTTGCAATACACCTCTTTTAAATGGCTAAATGCTCTAATTATGGAATTTGTATGATTCCAAGGAGCCAGATCCTGTCTGTGGAGTATCAAGAATGGTTCTTTAGAAGACCTGACCTGAGTCTTTGAATATAGACAGGAATTCACAAGGCCAAGGAGGGGAGAATGGATGTTCCAGCCAAAGGAAAATGAATGTGCAAAAGCATAGAATCTAGAGTGAGTATGAAGGGTCTTGGATGTCATGCGATAGAGACTGAATTCTATCATAAAAGTAGGAAAGAGTTTAAAAAATGAATTGAGCCAGAGGAGTTATATGGTTATACTTTCACTGTGGAAGGATCCATCTGATTGCAAAGTGATTCTGAGGATGGCGTGGGGTGAGCAAGAGTGAGAGCATTAGAGTCAGGGAGATCTTTTAGAAGCCGCTGGGATGATCTAGAAGGGATGAGGGTATCTGCATGAGCACAGCGATGATGCTGGTGAAGGAGGGGAAGACGGATTCAAGAGATATTGAGGAGGTGTGATTAACAGGATTCCTGTCTCATTAAATAGATGGGAAATCAAGGCAAAATTAAACACCATTTATATTAAAACACTTGGGTTTGGGATGCCTGAAGGAAATCTGGTAAGATGTCCAACAGGCTGCAGAAATAAAAGACTGACTCAGAAATATTTGGTCCAGAGACACTGCTTCAGAAATCATTGGTACAATTAACTCTTTGAAAACCTAACAGTAGATGAGGTGGCCCAGAAAGTGGACACAGTGTAGGAAAAGAAGAGACAAAGATGAAATAAGAGGAAACATAAACATTTGCTTGGAGGGGCTGGTAAGTGTGCTTAGAAGGGAAGGCCGGTGTAGCAGTGGAAGAAAAAACTCAAAAGAACTTAGGGGTACCTCCTTTGTGCCGGGCATAGTGCTAGGTGCTCTATACACAGCTTCTCATGATCATTCCCAGTATTTGAAATTATATTACATAAAGTATTGATATAATCACTTTACAGACTTGTTTGAAATGTAAATTCCATAATATTTAAAAATCAAGACCTCCATAATTTCAAGCCTAATTGTCAGCTGTGCTTACATTTTGGGGGTTCCACTTCAGTCAATAAACAGAAATTTAGCAACATCCATTGTTAGTAGCTTGTGAAAAATCCCGTTGTTAAAAATTCTGAGTGATTTTTTTTGTGCTGTTATTTGAACATTCTCTGTCATTATAATTTAAAGTATTTTTAATGTCCTATAAAAATGTCTCCCAAACATGAGTTAAGTGATGAAACTTGTGCTGAAAAACAAGCTGGAAATCAGTAAGGCTGGACCATTATTTAGGTGCAATAAAAACACTAAGGAGATAACTGAACAACTTCCATGATATGCTGCTAATTTATTAAAAGGTGCTCTATGAAATATCAGAGAGAAATTTGAGAAAATAGGCAATATTAGAGCCCATAAAACTTTACATTTGCAAAAATGATCACATAATCAGGCAAAAATAATGAAAAGTGTAAAAAAAAATCTTGGCAAGTATAACACAGAAGAAATGTGATCTTAAAGTTTTAGAATTGTTAGTTTGACATGCTCCTAAAATACCTTAGCTGCTTCCCCCCTCCCCATAAACTCACATTTACTCTCTAAAATTGGTCTTAAATTAAGCGATTTTGCATGACCTAAAATTTTTGTATTGCGATTGCCCTATAATACAATCCGTGGGGCTAAGAACACAACATTGCTGGGTTGATGAAGATGATTTGAAAGGTTTACTGTTTACAGAAAGGAAGTTCCAACCATAAGGGAATTGCAAGGAGATAGCAAATGATTTTGTTGAGAAGGTAAGGCAAATGAGGGGTGCCAGAAGGCAGCATACCTGAGCGCTGCTCATCTGTGCCCCCCACTTCAGGCAACCTGTCTGCCACATCCTCATGGAGCTGTTCTCTGCAGCCTCCCTGCACGGCCCTTAGATTAGGATCTTGGGAGGAAGCCATTCTCTCTAAAAAGTTTGTTTCTAATGCTGGAACTTGGAGGGTTAGAGAGAAGTCTGGATCAAGGCTCAAGCATTCCCCAGAGTGCCAGGGAAACTACAACCAGTAACTAATATTCCAAACCAATCTGCATCCAGGTCTCAACTCTTTTAACTGTCAGCAGTCACAGATTTTGGATTTGGGGAAAAAGTCAAAGAATTCTGGGCACATTCAACTGTGAACTGAGAAATAAATTATGGTTCAGATTTCCCAACATTGTGAGTGCAACTAAGCAAGTACTTGCCTCTACCCGACCTGAGAACAGCTGAGTAGTACTTGTCTGAGGCTGAAAAGGTTTTCTTCTAATCCTGTCACCTTAACATTGTTTTGTATCTCCTAGGTTTTACAGGTTATGATAATGACATAAAACTGAGTATCTTCACAAACCTGGAAGAGATCATTCGGGTGATGGATAAAGATTCTTCTCCATGTAGTTTACAACTACTACATCTGATTTTTAGATATCTCAGTCCATATCCCACTTTATGAGATAGAAGTTTATTATAAATCTGCCTCCTTGGAGAGATCTGGTATTCTATTTTCAAAAAGAACCATCTGGAAATGCCTGTGTTTCCCATTTGAGCTGCCTCAAAAATAAGCAAAATGAAAGTTAATTTTTACCGGGATTTAACCTGATGTTTTTCCATAACCAAGCACCTTTTAGAGTGTGTCCTATTATACAGGTGCCAAAATAACAAAGAAGCTAAAATATTTGTAACTATAATAATGCGATCAATTTTTCAGACATTGCATTATCAAATATCCATTATTCTAGTCATGATTACCAGGAACTGTTGATGACAATGTCAAATACCACAATTTCAAAATATACATAAAGTACGCAGTACCTCTCCCATCTCTCATTTTTTTCCAATATCTTCATCATTTTGAAAGGATCATGCTTTGAACAAGCAGCAGATGTTAATACAGAAATATGGAACATCTCAATTTTCTCACTGCTAACTCAGCTTACTGAGCCAATTTCACAATTCTCACATTCCTGAGTCCTGGGAGAAAATGCTAATTTAGATTGTTAAAATTGACACGGGTTAGGGTATAAAGGGTAATTAGCATAAAATTCTACACAAAGTGTTCTTAGCATCATTAATCAACACCCACCTAGGCATACACTTTTTTAGTCAGAGCTGATGTTTAACGAAGCTGAAAAATATCTACAATATTCTCTTCTAGTTAAGTAATAAAAAATGCAGAGTTTGTCCTCAAATCAAGTTTGAGGGTTTTTAAGCAAAATACCTAATGTGCAGTTCAAGCGTCACTTTTATTTTGCACTTAAGTATTATTTAAAGCATATAAAAGTACTCTCTTCAGGAAAACACCTTTTAAACACTAGTGCTTTTGGCATATTTGTGTCAGTGCTGTTCTCTACATGTGTTGTTATTGCTGAAAAGACTGATCTGTTTTCTTCTCGCAAAGGCTGTTGCATTTGGCGCCATTGTTTTCATTTTCAGTGTAGGGCGCTGCTGGTGTTTCCTCCTCTTTCATTTACCAGTTTCCTAAACCCAAAAGAAGTCACTCAGGTCTGAATCTGCTCATCAGGACAGATGTGCTCCTGGTTCCTCAAATTTTGCAAGCCTGCTCTATTAACTAAAGCTCCTTTCTTTTTTTCTCTCCCTGCTAATGATGTGATCTAAAGAACTGTCTTACACTTAGATAAATGATTCGAAGTCAGTTAATTTTTCTGCTCCTTATTGCCTCATTTGCAAGAGAGAACAATGACAAAATAACAGACTTGACAACTATAACCAAAAGTATTTAAATTTCAGGGGCACAAGGGATATATGTCCCTGGGAGCTCGTTCACCTATGCCTCCTGGGAACATCTGTGAGACTCATCTTTAGCAATTCAATCTGGGAGGTTCCAGCAAAGGGAACAAGGCTGCAAACGTGTTCTGTTACCGCTGGAGGCCATTTATTCTGCGTAAGATAATGCTGCTTGGTATAAGACAATGGTTATGTGCAGGGAAGAGAAGCCAACAGAACAGTCTCAGGAGAGAGATTGTTTTTAAAACTTCCAGAACTACAAGATGATGGTTGTAGCCCTGATGAATGTCAGTGCTATTAGAAGCTGCAGCAGAGGCACTGAATTGAAACTGGGGCAAAGGACAAAGAGGAAGGATGCAGAAGGTTGGCCCAGGCAAGGAAGAAAGTGAAGAGTATGTTCCTGACACTGAGAAAAGTATATATGAGGGTCGGGAAGAAAGACAGAGCATGGCGAATTCCAGGAGCTGAAATTTCAGTGCAGTTGAAGCAGGCGGTAGTACCCAGTGGAAGGGGCCTGAGATGAGGCTGGAGTGTCAGATGAGGAGGAGGTCTCATCATGATGTGAAAGAGCTGGATTGCATCTGAAAAGCAATGAAAAGTAAATGAAGGGCATAAAGGAAGCAAGGAAGTATACAGGCATCCTTGTAGTTCAGAAGGATCTCTCTGACTTCAGGGTGAAGTACAGAAAGGATTCTGGAGGAGACATGGGGCAAGAGGTCAATGGAGAAGCTATTGAAGTGACTCTCGTGAGAAATGCCTATGGACAGCCCTACAGGGGTAGGGCAGATGGAAAGAGGGGCCCAATGATAAGAAGAGCTCAATGTATTGAGTATTTATCATGGGTTAGACCTGGCACTTTCCCCATACTGTCTCATCGAATTGCTACACACACACACACACACACACACACACACACACACACACACACACACACACACACACACACACACACAAGTCCTATAAAACAGATACCATTTTTCTATTTAAAGATGAAGAAATTCAAGTTCAAAGAGAAAATCGGCTTAAACTCAGGGCTTCCCAAAAGGCTAAAGCTTGGTTTGAAGCCAGGAAGCCTTGCTTCAGAGTTTTGTCTTTGATCTGCCTTCTGGACGAAATTAGGAGGAAGAATTGGCAGTACTCAATGACAGACTGGCAGAGGTGGGTAAGGGGACAGGGAGAAGGAGGTCACAGGTGAGCACCTGTGTTGTTAGGTGGTGAGGGAGGTAATTCACTTGGATCCTGAATCCCAAAGGAGATTCGTGGTTGGTGAAGGGCAGGAGGGCAGATGACACTAGAGTAGTGGCACCTTGAGTGGGAGATGCCTGCAAGGTATCAAAGTGGGTGGGCAGCTGGAAGGGTTGATCCATCTGGAGAAAGGGATCTGGACTGGATACATAGGTTTTGGAGTTATCAGCAGTATATTCTGTGGTCACGGGGTTGCAGAGAAAGAGTATGTGGAGTTAGAGGGTAAGGAGCCTGAGAAGGAGCTGTTCTGCAGAGTTAAGAGGAAAATCAGGAGACTGTTTTGTCATAAAGGAAAGTGATGCTTCATCATCAGGCAGTGACTAAAAGCATCAACCACTGCTGAGAGGTTAATGAGACATGGAAAGAAAAAGGAGCCCTCTGATTTTGTAACAAGAGGGCTTCTTCCTGAAGATGCAGGACGTGGTGGGCACACAGCATAGTGACCACACATGGGACTTAACTGCTACTATTCTTTGGATGACACAATTACACAAATCTACAGATTACACGGTGCAGACAAGGGGTTACTGCTGGGTCATCTAATGTCTCCTGTGACTTCTAATATTCTCCTCACTGGTACTTGTCACCTGACTTAGAAAAACACAGATTCCAGTGCCACTGAACTTTGGCTTAAGTAGTTATAAAGACATATCCTAAGCCTCTTGAGAATTACTAAGGTTGATCACTAAGGCTAGATATTTAATTATAAAAGTGATACCCCCTATCCTATCTAAAGGGATGATTTTTCAAAGGAGATACCATGGCAACACATTTCCTTCAATGGAGAACCTCTCCCAAGATACTAATTTTATTTCTAAAAGCCGTTACTAGCTTTTGTTTAGTAATTATACCATTCTCAGGAGTTAGTAATACTGAGAAAGCGTTTCACTTGTGGGGTACTTTATATTTTTCACAGCACTTTTACACTGATGTTTTCTTCTAAGATGGGGGTGATGAGCTGGCAGGTAAGAAGAGAGGAAGGAAAAGTTCATGGTATGTATAAAACAGTACCGTGACATACCCCATGATTCTAATTCTTGATTTAAAAAAAAACTTTTGTAAAATAAATGTAATTTTAAAATATTCTTCACGTACAAGGCTCTCGACAAATTGACAACTTACACAAACCCCTATGAGACTCAGTAGTAATACTCATTTACTAAAGGGAAATGATGCATTTATATTGCTTACTTCAGGTCACTTAAAATGTCAGTAACACAGTGGAGAAGGAAATCGGAAAGAATATGTTCCCAGACACTAGAATTACAATTTCTCCAAGTCTGAATCTTTTGATTTAACTCTGTTATGCAGAGGATTAACAAATTTAGTTTTCTCAGAATAGAGAAGATAAGACTCATTGTATTTCTGCTCTGTTTGAAATTATAAAACCAAATTCAGTATCACAGCATATTGTCTGGAAGCAAACCAAGCCCATTCGCTATGTAAGGAAGTCTCTGCTGGCAAATGTTTACAAGACGAATGTACAGATGAAAGACAAGCAATCTATTTTTATTTCATACTGAGAATGGCAATTTAAACTACAGTAAATTTGCCCTTTGAAGGAAATGCAAAATATAGGTCAGATATCTTTATAACTTTATTAATATATAAATAAGTAATAAGAATAGTAATCAATCTGATTTTGAGCTATGGGACAAGTATAGTAACCACACATTTCATCATAATGTTAGTATCAGTATATGAGATATATACATATGCATGAAATTCAGAAACTGCATTCCAGCTTCTGTTAGTGAGTGAGTTAACCCTGGAATACCATTCCATTGCAAGCCAGGCAAGCCTCAATAGCTCTAAATGAGGCATGGACAAACTGAAATTCTACATCAGGAAATATACACTACATTTTTTTTAATCCTAATTGTATAAAAGCGTACTTAAAAAAATAAAGAGTATCAAGAGATGAAAATAAGAATCATATTTTCAAGCTGGAAAGGATCTTAGAAAATATCTAATCAAAATCCTTCATATTACAGACAAGTGAAAAAAGGTCCCAAATAATAGGTCCCTATACTGACTATGGATACTAAGTGCCACGTGTAAATTCCAACAGAGGAAAGCAGGGAAGCACACTCAATCAAACTAAGTAACCAACATAGAAACATGGCACAAATAAAATAACCTATTCTAGGATGGTAAAAAGCAAATACAGCACAGTTTCCCAAAGTTCAGAGTGCTCAATGACTTCCTTATCTATATGATGTATGTATGTATCCATCTATCATCTACCTACATACCCACCCACCCACCTATCTCTATCTCTATATGTCTGTCTATTCATCCATCCATCCATCCATCCATATGTCTGTCTATCTTTCTTTCTTTACATATCTATCACCTATTTATCCATCAACTTAAAAGACTTCCTTCCTGCCACACAGTAAGTGGCAACAAAATGTTAACCATTGTTTTTTGGAAGTAGTTTTATACTGTGGTTCAACTTAAACTGGTCTCAGAGGCATGTGTAAACCTATTAAAATGTGGATAATCAATGAAAAAAATCACCTTGGTTTACTTCATTACCCAGAGAAAAGACATTAGGAGACTATGCAGTCTTAGCCTCAGAGTGGTTTGGTAAAATAACATTCTAGTGATTATGTAACCCTGTATTTAAAAAATAGAACAACTTTTCACCTAGCAATTATACTTCTGGAAATGTAGCCCAAGGACATAATTATATTCATAAAGACATAGCTACAAGGGTGCTCATTATAGGATTGTTTATAGTGGCAAAAAAGTTAGAATCAAACTAAACAGCCAACAACATGAAATGCATTGAATAAACTATGGTAGCACTCTGCTAGAAGAATATTAACGACATGGAAATATCTTCACAATCCTATTATGAAATGGAAAACGAGATTATAAAACATTAATAATACATGATACTAAGTAAATATATATCTAATCCCGCCTTCTTCACCTCTCCCAATTTTCTTTCTACCTGGTCACATCACTCCATTCAGCAGGCAATCTTTCGTCCTCAGCTGACCTGATTTCTCGGTAGCAAGTGACACTATGAATTCTTTCTTAAAAAACACTGTTTTATGTTGGCTATATAACCCAACACTTTCCTTTTTAGTCTCCAACAATTTTTTAAATTACTATTATTAAGGCTTTATTTTTTTAGAGCAGTTTAAGGTTCACAGCAAAATTGAGGGGAAGATACAGATATTTCTCCTGTAACCACTGCTCTCCCCATACACCGCCTCCTCTCTGTCAGCATCCCCACCAGAGTGGTACACTTGTTACCACTGATGAACCTGTACTGACACATCATCAGCACCTGAAGTCCATGGTTTACATTACTGTTCACTCTTTGTGTGTCCTAAGGTTTTGACCACTCATTCTCCATGCCTTCAACAAGCCTTATCTTTACCTCCTAACACGAAATACTCGTATCCTTCCAGCCACAGTAGTGGGCCCTCTCATCTCATCTTATTCTCCACCTTTGGGGCTGTCGTTCACACCCTTGGTTTTAACTACTATCTGCTCACAGATAACTCGCATATTTATAATCTTCACCTAAGTTTAGACCGTATGCCCGACAATGAAGTTGCAGTACTCATGGTTACTTAAAAAGCACTTCAGACTCAACATATCTAAAGTGAGACACATTATTACTCCCTGAATCACCCACTTCTAACTGGTCACAACTGATTCTCTTTCAGAGATTCCTATCTCTGAATGAAACTGCTATCCATTTAGTATCCACAATAATTAATATTATTCTTAACATCACCTTTTCCGCCAATAACAAATGCAGTTGACCTTTGGGGTTTGGGGCACCAAACCTCCACTTAGCTGAAAATCCGTGTATAACTTTATAGGCGGCCCTCCAAATCCAGGGTTCCACACCCACAAATTCAACCAACCATGGGCCCTGTAGAACTGTAGTTATGTATCTAGTGAAAAAATCTGCTTATAAGTGGACTTTCACGTTCAAACTCACGTTGTTCAAGGGTCAACTGTATAGCCCAATCCTACTGTCCCTTCTAAAAATCTCTCAAGGCAGTCCATCACTCTCCAGCCTCAGTCCACGTAACTATAAACTCTCATGTGAACTACTGTCACAGCCTGTTAAACGGCACCCCCATAGCCACACTGCCTTACCTCCAAGTCATTTGTGTGTGTGTGTATAACCATGTTAGCCCTTCCTTGATTACTACACTTTGGTGTTTTCTAACTACACTTAGCTAAAAACAATTCACCTTGACTCATGGCCCACTATGTATATTAGCCTCATCTAATACCATGTTCCCCTCCTTCTCCTCTAGCTATGCTGGCCTTCTTTTCCACTCCCACACTCACTAATTCTACAGAACTTTTCAGCATGCTGTTTCCTCTACCTGAAACAGCATCCCTCCTCCCTTCTCCTGATAATTTGGTAAAAGTGAGCTAACTGGTGTAACACACAATTACTTAAAATTTAGTGGCATAAGAAATATAACAGCCACTTTGGCTGGTAGCCATGAAGAATGGCCAATAGAGGTTATATTTTTCTGTCATCTGGTTCCACCTTATCTGCATATCCTGGGTCTCCTTCCCTAAGGATCATATGGTTTCATCAACCTATTTGTCTCCATTCCTTCTGACCTCACCTCTGGGTTCCCAAGCTGTTATGCCCAATGCTTTCTGTACGATTCCAAAAGAGTACAGATTAAATTTTCAGCTGTGAATCTTGGAATCAGAAGCACTGGGCTTACTACTAACTAAGCCCAGGCAATGTACTTCCATTCCTCTTTTCATGTGAGAGAATTCCAGAAACCCTTATTCTTTCACCAGTATGTCTTTATGACTCCTTGATAAGCAGCTATCAACAGTATGTGACTTGCTTTTTGGCCACAGACCAAGGCAGTTTATAGTTCTAGGCCCTATGCAATAGAAGGAGTTCCACCAGTGTCTTAAATAATCCTGAAATAAACAGATTTAGACAGCAAGAAGTGTCATAGGATCCAACCAATTTCTCCAAGAGTAAGACAAACATGAGTCTCAGAAAATGAGGAAAGTTTACACCGTAGTCACTATAATAACTAATTTCTTTGATTTTTTTTTTTAAGCATTCTGGCAATCCTTTGAGGTTTTAGGTATAATTGTACTCATGGGAACAGAGAAGTTATTTGTCCAAGATCAATGGGATAGCTATCATTCTAGTCCAAACCTGCCTGACTCTATCTTCTGCACCATTCCCTAATTACTGCAGAGACCCTGGGAGGAAGTGGTCTCGCAGGCACTTATGTACTACCTGCTGCATGCATACACTACTCAAATATCATTCTATTCCATTGGGCTAACTTTCCATGAGCTCTCAATTGTTAGGCATGAGAAATGTGGACCCTCCCACACCCTGAGGATCAACCTCATTTTTTCTGGTAAGAAATTTCCTCCAAGGTCTCCTCTAGGTGATCCCAGTCCTGAAAATCTGCCTTCCAGGGCTCTCCAGGTCTAATGAAAACAATAGATGGCTTGTTAAGGGGAGACATTAATAATAAGTTATAAACGGAGAATGTGGTAAGCAGTCTAAGAAGTTGCTACTAAGGAATAAATTTGAATTTAACATTTTAAGGACTACAATGCACTGAACTTGGGGAATAATGAAACCATTCTTTTTTAGACATTTGAGGATTAAAATCAATCAGTAGCTATTTACACAGGAAATGTTATAAACAGAAAACTGAGCTAAGGGCTTGGAGCCATGTTCTCAAGGGCTAATGTGTACACTGATACCAGTTCATGTTGAAATTTACTGGCTTGCAATGAAATGACCAGAATAAATTAGCATACATATAAAACAGTTCAGAAAATAGTAGTCAGCTTTTCATAAGACAGCTTGGAAAGAGGGCATCAAGGAGGCAGAGCAGGGAGAAGTAGATTAGGAGAAGGCTGGGAAAGACAGCCAACGATGGAGAAAGAACTGCTTATTCATGTCTGAGGTAATAATACTTTAGCAATAAAAATATCTGTATGTCATTACTTCCAAAGAGCACGGCTTAGTGGATCACTGAGAACCAGCATTGCAACCACTACTGTGAGGGCTCTTTTTGGAAGCTGTTCCAGGATCAGCTCCCAGTTTTATGAGCCCCACCAGCTAACTAACCAAATCTTTGTTTCTTATTGCTTCAGATTCCACACCCACTCTCTTTTTACTCTTGTACTACAAACCCTTCCTTCTATTTTTGTTTTTCATTATATACCTTGGTTATCTAGTATTATATCCAAAGTGGTATGAATAGTGCCAAAAAGACTGGATAAAGAGCTTAATCTTCAGGCACTCCCAAGAATTAATGCAGAAATGTTTCACTTCACTCTTCTAATGCATCAAGGTAAAGAGAAAGATTAATATTATATATTACACATTGAAGTTTCAAATTCCACCCAGACTAACAGTGTTTTGCTATTGAGAGTCGTATACTACACATATAACTTATAAATAAGTGTATTTTTGTTTTCTTCATTTCATCTTTATTAGCCATGAGATAAACACCAGGAATTGTGCTGGATGCAGAGATTAAAGGATGGTTAGAACACGGTCCCTGAACTAAAGTCAAAATGTAATAGAGAAGAGAGGCAAGAAAAGATTATAACCTCATAGTATAATGACTGGGCACAGAGTCATGCTCAGTAGACAGAGAAACTCTAAGCTAGACTTGAAGAATGAATAGGAGGTACTCAAGCAAGGGAGAAAGGGCTGGTGATGAAGGATGGATTCTAAGCAGAAGAAAGACCATATATTGGGTTGGCCAAAAAGTTTGTTTGGGTTTTCCCACAGGATGTTACAGAAAAACCCAAACGAACTTATTGGCCAACCCAACACAGAGGTACAGACATGTGGGAAACCCAGGGTATCCTAGGAACTCCATGTATTTCTATGGGAATACTTCTATGCATGGGAATGAGGCAGGAGGTGAAGCTGAATAGATAAGAGGGTATATTTTTTGGCACCCTCAAAACCTTGCTAAGAAGTTTGACCATCCTGTAGAGAGATGATGGAGAATCAAATAACATGATCACTAATATGCTCAAGAAAAATCTTCTCTATAGCACAAACAGGGATTGAAGAATTTCAAAACAGTCATAGCAAGCTTTCTAGCAGTAGCTACATGAAAATAAAAACATTTGTTTAGCACTCTCCAGAATTAATATGAAAGATAAATGTATATAGAGAGATTATGAAAAATATATTAACACCTGATGAAGGAGTAGAGTGGTTAAGACCAAAGCTTTGGAGTTAGAAAAAAAAAAAAAAAAAGGTTGCTAAAATCTTGACTCAGCCAGTTGAGTTTCAGTTTCCTTTTCCTCAAAACAATGCCACTTCAGGGATTCACTATGAAGATCAAATAAAACATCTATCAAGTTTAAAGTGCCTAGCAAATAGTATATACTTAATAACTATTTTTAAATAATCAAATATTTTTTGAAATGACTATTATGTATCCTATCAAGGTGGATATTCATATTCATTTGACATATTTTTATTCAAAATCTAAAAAAATTGATATAATATTATGAAAAGCTTTTGGTTTTTAAGACAGACTACTTCTAATTATAGTAAATAATAGTATCTGGTCATCCCTGTATTATTAATTTTCTGTGGGCCAAAAGACTTGATTTGGTTGTCAGATGTCTTTGAAATGGTGAGAGTATTACGAGGAAAGTGGGACCAAAAAGAAAAGGTAAACCAGTTCAATTTCAAATGTTCCCTAAAGATCAAATTGATCATTAGATCATAAATTTAAATTGAAAGAAAATAATGACAAGATCAATCATATTGCCAGCCTGCTCAAAAACTGATTACATTCAAAATCCCAGTACAGAAGGCTGGATGAGGAATTGTGCCAAGTGTCACATGAATGAGATTCCCGGAGGGACAAATAAGTAAATCCAAAAAATCAATGTGCCATGAGGTTGACATTTCACATACTGATTTCCCTAGCTCCCTTTCCCCATCTTTGCTATGTAGAAAGGAGTAGAAATGTCCTCTGACAGATGTCCACATAAGTAGAGATGGACTCTCTCCCAGTCAAGTTGGGAGCACCAGATACTGCCATCTTGGTTTGACTAACTAGATGCCAACCATATGCATACAATTGGAAAGGGGGACATGGAAAGACATCTGGATAAGAAGCAGCAGAAATAGCTTAGTTCAATTTAGTCTTTTTGAACAAAGAATGGTATATAAAAAGCTCTCATGTCCCTATGACTCTGTTGTATTTATTCACTTTTTAACATTCAGGTTGTATAAATGGTTCTCACTTGACTTGTATAACTTATTTTTATCCTTTACAAATGAATACCCCTCACCTAAAATAGCCAACGTATTTCTCAGTGACTCAATGAGAATTCTCTTCTCTTCTCTCTGATCTTTCTGGGACATTTTCTTCTTCCTTTCCTTTCACTTGGACCACTGTTAGGCAGAGACTTCACTCTACTCTCTTGATTTACCAACCCAGAAACTGCATCTGATTACTGCCACCCTAAACCAGGGCTGCTGGACCAGTGAGGCAATTTGAGTGGCAAAGGGAAAAATAGATACAGATGAGATTATTACCTAATATCATCTCTCCCTTGATAACAGTAACACTCCCTACTCAACCTTATTCCCTTATTTTAACCCCTTGCCAACACGCAGTCCAATGCAAATAAATCTGATCTCAGTCTTTGAGCTGCCAAAGGGCCACATTTAGAGGGGAACAAACATTCCTTTTCACGTAGCGCTGTCCAGCACAATTACCTAGTGTCCCTTTTTACTTTCCAAAGTGTTCTGTTTTTGAAGACAAATTATATGGACACTGTGCTTATAGGGTCTAAGTGTAAAAATCTGATGGGGAGGAATGAGAATTAAAAAAAAGATAAACAATCATTTTATCTCATGTCTGTTTCACATTACTAGCAGAAAAATAACTCCATCACTTAAAAAAGACAGCAAGAAAGAGCAGGGGAGGAAAAGACTAACAAACCAACCAATCAACCACAACAACAGCAACACCACACACACTCGCACACACACACAAAAGCAATACAAGGGTTTTAGGTCCTATCTGTCTATCCAGAGAAGGAAGGAACTCCTGGCCAGAAGCACTGCTGTGGCAGCAGAAGGGAAGCTGGCAGGTTAAATTCTACCTGATGGAGGAGAATCAGGGACATGAGAGGTACTATTCAGGGTCCTCAAGCCTCCTAACTACTAGAGGGCAGGCAAATGGGTGGAGAGGTTGGAGGATGAGCAGAACGAGACTCATTGTCTGGGCTGCAGGCTGTGATCTTGTTTTCTATTCTCCTCCCTCCCCATTAGAATTGGGAGCCTATTTTAGCAGAAACATTCTTATACATGGTGTTTAAGTTGTATAATTCCATTAGCAGAGTACTAAGCTTCAGATACATTGGACTTAATTAGGCTTTTATGGAAAGGCACTGGGGAATTAACCACAATGTATAACATTGTTCATTTGAGAAAATGTATTCCCAAATGCAAACAAATGCTCACCAAACTTCTGGAATACAATTCCTTTGAAAGTGATAGGTTAGAAAAGGGTATGATCAACTCCTCTCAACTCAGGCTGCCTATTCGAACTATTGGGGGGCTTTTAAATTCATACTATTACCAGGGCACCACACCAAGAGATTCTAATTTAATTGGCCTGGGGTGAAACCTCGAAATAAATACTTTTTTAAAAAGCTTCTTGCAGCTGGGTTGAGAATCACTGGGCTAGTAAATGCTTCTTGGATCTATATTTGAGCAAGTGGCTCAGGAGGGTTTGTTTTCATTACAGAGGGGTTTTTCTTCACAATAGGATTCACTTCCAGTTTTATTTTTCAATTGTTACTCAACCTAAAAAAAAAAAAAAATCTCTTTAGCCAATGCCTTTTCATAAAAGACACACAGGGCTTCCCTGGTGGCACAGTGGTTTAGAGTCCGCCTGCCAATGCAGGGGACACGGGTTCGCGCCCCGGTCCGGGAAGATCCCACATGCTGCGGAGCGGCTGGGCCCGTGAGCCATGGCCGCTGAGCCTGCGCGTCCGGAGCCTGTGCTCCGCAACGGGAAAGGCCACAACAGTGAGAGGCCCGCGTACCGCAAAAAAAAAAAAAAAAAAGACACACAGCTGTAGTGTAAAAATAATTACACCTTCTTGCCAAACAATTATCACTGAATCTCTTAAAATTCATAGTACACTGTTAAAAAGGAAAAAACAAACCCCAATATATGGACAACAGAAAATGTAATGAGATTAATTTTGTATATTTGAAAGATTTCACTCCTTCTCATTCTCCTCCATCAGGATCCTGGCAAAATTTTAGGATAGAATTGAGTCATGCACTGCTTCCTGAAGCTCCTCTGACCAAGGTTTTGCTGCTCCACAGAGACCAGGGTTGTGGAGATAAAAGATGTACTAAGCCCTCAAACTCCTTGAAGTTCAAAATGAAAGGCTAATTGTAAGAGTTAGCCTTTGCATAAAACAGAGTTAATAATATTATTTCCATTGGTAACATTCAGGCACGCCCCCTTATCGCCCCCAAATCCTGTTACTGTCATGAACAAGGTACCTGAGGGCTACTGGAGACACCTCACAGCCATGCAGGAGGTGCTGCCACCAAGTCCTGTCCGCCAATCTCATTGCTCTCATTCTGTTGCTGAGTGATCTTCTGCTTTCCTGTGTAGCTCACTTTCTCCTTCCCTATCTAACAAATACATTTGGATACCTTCTGAAATTTTACTTAGAAAGTAACCTCCATGCACTGAACCCTACTGCCCCCCCCCCGCACTGACTTCCATTCAGTAACTGCAAAAGTATGTATACAAGTTTTTTTTTAAGCTCCGAAAGAACTGTGAATGGTTTAAAAAAAAAAAAAAAAAAGTGAGGCTGTTCTATCAGATTTCTTTACCCACATCAGATGGCTGTAAGCCGTGCTCAGGGGGATTCCAGAAGAGTGCAGGGAATGAACGAACACACTCACTTTCCCTGTGTGAATACAGGCATGGATGCCTATTTCATATGTCAAGTTATGAAACTTACCTTGACATTTGCAAATTGCATTTTAAACAGATTCCTATAAAATACTTCTATTTGTTCAGAGCTCCTCATTTTGAGTTCATTTTTTATTTTTTTATGTCTGAGACATTTATATTAACATATTTCCATACAAATAACCCAAAAAAGTTTAGTATTAGTTGTTTTGTTTGTTTGTTTTATACTGCAGGTTCTTATTAGTCATCAGTTTTATACACATCAGTGTATACATGTCAATCCCAATCGCCCAATTCAGCACACCACCATCCCCACCCCACCGTGGTTTCCCCGCCTTGGCGTCCAAATGTTTGTTCTCTACATCTGTGTATCAATTTCTGACCTGAAAACCGGTTCATCTGTACCATTTTTCTAGGTTCCACATACATGCATTAATATACGATATTTGTTTTTCTCTTTCTGACTTACTTCACTGTGTATGACAGTCTCTAGATCCATCCAGGTCTCAACAAATGACTCAATTTCGTTCCTTTTTATGGCTGTGTAATATTCCATTGTACATGTGTACCACAACTTCTTTATCCATTCCTCTGTCAATGGGCATTTAGGTTGCTTCCATGACTTGGCTATTGTAAATAGTGCTGCAGTGAACATTGGGGTGCATGTGTCTTTTTTTTTTGGCTGTACATGGGCCTCTCACTGTTGTGGCCTCTCCCATTGCGGAGCGCAGGCTCCGGACGTGCAGGCTCAGCGGCCATGGCTCACGGGCCCAGCCACTCCGCGGCATGTGGGATCTTCCTGGACTGGGGCACGAACCCATGTCCCCTGCATCGGCAGGCGGACTCTCAACCACTGTGCCACCAGGGAAGCCCACATGTGTCTTTTTGAATTATGGTTTTCTCTGGGTATATGCCCAGTAGTGGGATTGCTGGATCATATGGTAATTCTATTTTTAGTTTTTTAAAGAACCTCCATACTGTTCTCCATAGTGGCTGTATCAATTTACATTCCCACCAACAGTGAATGAGGGTTCCCTTTTCTCCACACCCTCTCCAGCATTTGTTGTTTGTAGATTTTCTGATGATGCCCATTCTAACTGGTGTGTGGTGATAACTCATTGTAGTTTTGATTTGCATTTCTCTAATGATTAGTGATGTTGAGCAGCTTTTCATGTGCTTCTTGGCCATCTGTATGTCTTCTTTGGGTAAATGTCTATTTAGGTCTTCGCCCCTTTTTAGATTGGGTTGTTTGTTTCTTTAATATTGAGCTGCATGAGCTGTTTATATATTTTGGAGATTAATCCTTTGTCCGTTGATTCGTTTGCAAATATTTTCTCCCATTCTGAGGGTTGTCTTTTTGTCTTGTTTATGGTTTCCTTTTCTGTGCAAAAGCTTTGAAGTTTCATTAGGTCCCATTTGTTTATTTTTGTTTTTAGGAGGTGGGAGGTGGACTTAGGAGGTGGATCAAAAAAGATCTTGCTGTGATTTATGTCAAAGAGTGTTCTTCCTATGTTTTCCTCTAAGAGTTTTATAGTATCTGGTCTTATATTTAGGTCTCTAATCCATTTTGAGCTTATTTTTGTGTACAGTGTTAGGTAATGTTGTAATTTCATTCTTTTACATGTAGCTGTCCAGTTTTCCCAGCACCACTTATTGAAGAGATTGTCTTTTCTCCACTGTATATCTTTGCCTCTTTTTTCATAGATTAGTTGACCACAGGTGCATGGGTTTACCTCTGGGCTTTCTATCTTGTTCCATTGATCTATGTTTCTGTTTTTGTGCCAGTACTATATTGTCTTGATTACTGTAGCTCTGTAGTATACTGTGAAGTGAGGGAGTCTGATTCCTCCAGCTCCGTTTTTTTCCCTCAAGACTGCTTTGGCTATTCGGGGTATTTTGTGTTTCCATACAAATTTTAAGATGATTTATTCTAATTCCATAAAAAATGCCATTGGTAATTTGATACGGATTACATCTGTAGATTGTAGAATCTGTACATTGCTTTGAATCATTGCAAAGAATCTGTAGATTGCTTTGGGTAGTATAGTCATTTTCACAAGATTGATTCTTCCAATCCAAGAACATGGCATATCTCTCCATCTCTTGGTATCATCTTTAATTTCTTTCATCAGTGTCTTATACTTTTCTGCATACAGGTCTTTTGTTTCCCTAGGTAGGTTTACTCCAGGGTATTTTATTCTTTTTGTTGCAATGGTAAATGGGAGTGCTTCCTTAATTTCTTTTTCAGATTTTTCATCATTAGTGTATAGGAATGCAAGAGATTTCTGTGCATTAATTTTGTATCCTGCAACTTTACCAAATTCATTGATTAGCTCTAGTAGTTTTCTGGTGGCATCTTTAGGATTCTCTATGTATAGTATCATCTCATCTGCAAATAGTGACAGTTTTATTTCTTCTTTTCCAATTTGTATTCCTTTTATTTCTTTTTCTTCTCTGATTGCCATGGCTAGGACTTCCAAAACTATGTTGAATAGTAGTGGTGAGAGTGGACATCCTTGTCTCATTCCTGATCTTGGAGGAAATGCTTCCAGTTTTTCACCATTGAGAATGATGTTTGCCATGAGTTTGTCATATATGGCCTTTATTATGTTGAGGTAGGTTCCCTCTATGCCCACTTTCTGGAGGGTTTTTTATCATTAACAGGTGTTGAATTTTGTCAAAAGCTTTTTTCTGCATCTATTGAGATGATCATATGGTTTTTATTCTTCAATTTGTTAATATGGTGTATCACATTGATTTGCATATATTGAAGAATCCTTGCATCCCTGGGATAACTCCCACTTGATCGTGGTGTATGATCCTTTTAATGCGTTGTTGGATTCTGTTTGCCAGTATTTTGTTGAGGATTTTTGCATCCATATTCATCAGTGATATTGATCTGTAATTTTCTTTTTTTTGTATCATTTTTGTCTGGTTTTGCTATCAGGGTGATGGTGGCCTCATAGAATGAGTTTGGGAGTGTTCCTTCCTCTGCAATTTTTTGGAACAGTTTGAGAAGGATGGGTGTTAGCTCTTCTCTAAATGTTTAATAGAACACACTTGTGAAGCCATCTGGTTCTGGACTTTTGTTTGTTGGAAGATTTTTAATCATAGTTTCAATTTCATTACTTGTGATTGGTCTGTTCATATTTTTTGTTTCTTCCTGGTCCAGTCTTGGAAGGTTATACCTTTCTAAGAATTTCTCCATTTCTTCTAGGTTGTCCATTTTATTGGCATAGAGGTGCTTGTAGTAGTCTCTTAGGATGTTTTGTATTTCTGTGGTGTCTGTTGTAACTTTTCGTTTTTCATTTCTAATTTTATTGATTTCAGTCCTCTCCCTCATTTTCTTGATGAGGCTGGCTAATGGTTTATCAATTTTGTTTATCGTCTCAAAGAACCAGCTTTTAGTTTTATTGATCTTTGCTATTGTTTTCTTTGTTTCTATTTCATTTATTTCAGCCCTGGTGGTTATGATTTCTTTCTTTCTGCTAACTTTGGGTTTTGTCTGTTTTTCTTTCTCTAGTTCCTTTAGGTGTAAGGTTAGATTGTTTACTTGAGATTTTTCTTGTTTCTTGAGGTAGGCTCATATAGCCATAAACTTCCCTCTTAGAACTGCTTTTGTGCACCCCATAGGTTTTGGTTTGTCGTGTTTTCATTGTCATTTGTCTCTAAGTATTTTTTGATTTCCTCTTTGATTTCTTCAGTGATCTCTTGGTTATTTAATAATGTATTGTTTAACCTCCATGTGTTTGTGTTTTTTCATTTTTTCCCTGTAATTGATTTCTAATCTCATAGCGTTGTGGTCAGAAAAGATGCTTGATATGATTTCAATTTTGTTAAATTTACTGAGGCTTGATTTGTGACCCAAGATGTGATCTATCCTGGAGAAGTGTAATCTGTTGTTTTTGGATGGAATGTCCTATAAATATCAATTAAATCTATTTGGTCTATTGTGTCATTTAAAGCTTGTGTTTCCTTATTTATTTTCATTTTGGATGATCTGTCCATTGGTGTAAGTGAGGTGTTAAAGTTCCCCACTATTATTGTGTTACTGTCAATTTCCTCTTTTATAGCTGTTAGCAGTTGTCTTATGCATTGAGGTGCTCCTATGTTGGGTGCATATAGATTCATAATTGTTATATCTTCTTCTTGGATTGATCCCTTGATCATTATGTAGTGTCCTTCCTTGTTTCTTGTAACATTCGTTATTTTAAAGTCTATTTTATCTGATATGAGTATAGCTACTCCAGCTTTCTTCTGATTTCTGTTTGCATGGAATATCTTTTAGCATCCCCTCACTTTCAGTCTGTATGTGTCCGTAGGTCTGAAGTGGGTCTCTTGTAGACAGCATATATATGGGTCTTGTTTTTGTATCCATTCAGCAAGCCTGTCTCTTTTGGCTGGAGCATTTAATCCATTCACGTTTAAGGTAATTATCGATATGTATCTTCCTATGACCATTTTCTTAATTGTTTTGGGTTTGTTTTCTAGGTCCTTTTCTTCCCTTGTGTTTCCCACTTAGAGAATTTCCTTTAGCATTTGTTGTAGAGTTGGTTTGGTGGTGCTAAATTCTCTTAGCTTTTGCTTGTCTGTAAATCTTTTGATTTCTCCATTGAATCTGAATGAGATCCTTGCCAGGTAGAGTAATCTTGATTGTACGTTCTTCCCTTTCGTCACTTTAAATATATTGTGCCACTCCCTTCTGGCTTGTAGAGTTTCTGCTGAGAAATCAGCTATTAACCTTATGGGAGTTCCCTTGTATGTTATTTGTCGTTTTTCCCTTGCTGCTTTGAATAATTTTTCTTTGTCTTTAATTTTTGCCAATTTGATTACTATTTGTCTCAGCGTGTTTCTCTTTGGGTTTATGGGACTCACTGCGCTTCCTGGACTTGGGTGGCTATTTCCTTTCCCATGTGAGGGAAGTCTTCGAATATAATCTCTTCAAATATTTTCTCTGGTCCTTTCTCTCTCTCTTCTCCTTCTGGGACTCCTATAATGTTAATGTTGTTGTGTTTAATGTTGTTCCAGAGGTCTCTTATGCTGTCTTCATTTCTTTTCATTCTTTTTCCTTTAGTCTGTTCTGCAGCAGTGAATTCCACCATTCTGTCTTCCAGGTCACTTATCCGTTCTTCTGTCTCAGTTATTCTGCTATTTATTCCTTCTAGTGTAGTTTTCATTTAAGTTATTGTATTGCTCATCTCTGTTTGTTTGTTCTGTAATTCTTCTAGGTGTTTGTTAAACATTTCTTGCATCTTCTCGATCTTTGCCTCCATTCTTTTTCTGAGGTCCTGGATCATCTTCACTATCATTATTCCAAAATCTTCTTCTGGAAGGTTGCCTATCTCCACTTCATTTAGTTGTTTCTCTGGGGTTTTATCTTGTTCCTTTATCTGGTATATAGCCGTCTGCCTTTTCATCTTGTCTATCTTTCTGTGAATGTGGTTTTTGTTCCACAGGCTGCAGGATTGTAGTTCTTCTTGCTTCTGCTCTTTGCCCTCTGGTCTTGAGTTCATTCTTAATGTGACTGTATGTTTTAAATGCTAACCAGATAGTAAACAGAAAACAACTAGGTCTAATTTTTGTTATCCCTAAAACACAGCTTTGTATAGTTAGTGTTATTTTGAAGAACATAATAAACTGAAATGTATGTGCTTTTGGTGAAGTTTATTTCGTTTCAGTTAAGCAGATTAGGAAGAAGAATTATTTTTTTTGTTGAAGAAATTTCTACTGAACAAGTAGTATATGCCAGGCAGGATACTAAGCACTGAGGACAGACCAGGAAACAATGAGTCAAAAATCCTTGCCTTTGTGGAATTTACAAACTAGTGGGAATTTACAGTCTTGAAACATATAATGATGCTCTGGAAAAACTAGGTCCAGAGTTTGTTTCTTGAACTAAACTTCAAATCAACATTCATCCAAATTCAATTTGTCTTCTTTAGATATGGAAAGAATGAGGTAGAGAGTAAAGGGAATGGTTAATGAAAACAGAGAATTTCATAGGATTGGGAGGTTAGAGGGAGTAGAAAATCAATGGGGTAAGAAACCATTCTCACTCCACAAAATTGTCTAATCCCACGAGTTACAGGATGAGACTTGTCTGCTCAAAATTTAATATATTGAAAGGCGACCCATTTTTTTTTAACGTGCATTTACTCAGTGTTAATCCATATGCATGCTTTAAAGAGGTCTATGGTAGAAACCACAATACTACACTCTGCCTTGCACACTAAGTCACAATCATAATAGGATGAGGAAAGTAACTCTTCCCAAACTTGACAGCCAAATATAGGCTTAAACAGTGAGTATAAAGAAGGCTTTGAAGGGTAGATAAATGGAAAATTAGGTGGGAAGGAGCATGCAGAGAGAAAACAATACAATCAGATACTAACTCAAATAACGTTGCCTCATAACAAGAAGGGTAAGAGCTAACTGCTGGCAATGGGCAGGGCAAGGTGCAGGACCTAGAAGAAGCTAGAACCATCAAGCTGAAGAGAACACAATGGCCTTGTGTGATTCTGAGGGAGGGAGGCTATGACTATTAAATGCAAATCCTAATGAGATTTCCCAGTGCAATCCAATGTCAATACTTCAAATTTGCTCCCACCTACAAATATCAGCTTTTAAGACAATGACCAACAGGCCAAGAGAAACCATCACCCTTTCTTTGGAAGCCATGTGTGATTTACCACTCCAATGTTAACACAATACCTAGAAAGGGCCATCTGTAAATTTTCTATACTTTCTGTATATTTTCTATATAACATAGACTCTTTTGAGTTTCCTGGGGAGAATGGCAGTGATACATGCATTCTGTAGATTAAAAAGGTTTAGTATAAAATATTTGTGTGCTTGTAAGTGGGACTTTCAGTACAGTGAGAAAAACTGCCACATCCTCAGTGACAAACACCTTCCTCCTTAAAATGCTTATTATCACAGCAACCAATATCTTGTTAATAATGAAAACTGCATTCAGATGCTGCACAAATCCATCTTTCCTATGACTGGAACATAGATATGAATAGGGATTATGTAAGTCAAGATCTTAAAGATAAGATAGTTTTACAATGTGTAGATGAAAACTATGTAGATGAAAACTCTATTCAGCAGAGATAAGATTTAAATGCTTTACTATTCCAGTAGTTTCAACTAGTAATTTGATATAAAGCTGAAATGAATTTTTCTCTTAGGAAAAAATTAAGATTCAAAACCTTAAAAAATGTAATGAATCTCAAAGATTTCTAAGAGAAAAAAATAGTTTTGTATTTTAAAACAACAAATTACACAGAACAAATAAAATATAGGAAAACAGACATGTTATTTTGGACAATTAAATAAATATGTTTCTGTATTAATAAGGGTGTTAACTTCTTTAAAATATTTTAATTCAAATATTGCAGGTTTAAAATAATAAAAAGCAGGATGCAGAAAAAATATTGTTTTTGTACAAATAACATTCAGAAATTTTAAAATTTTCTATCAAAAGTTTTACTTTTATTCCTTGATGACAAGAACTCATTCTTTTTGTGTCTATACATCATTATACATTTTCCATGGTGTAAATGTTTCCAAAACATAGGATGAACACATATGTTGTTGTGCCTGGAATGGTCTAGTCCTACTATAATTATGAATTGCTTCCCCCTTCTCAAATAGAAGACTTGCATGGAAAATTATGTGGTCACTCAACCTAAATAGCACTGAATTTTGGGATACTGATAAACTTTTACAAAAGAAATTAGAATTATGCTTTGTGTTTCTCAGTCTGGAAAACAGCCAATTACATGTTTATACTAACTATTCTTATGAGCTAATATTTACTGAGTGCCACAACTTATAAGCTGTTGTACTTTGCCCATATTACACCCTTAAGCTATATACTATTGTCCCTAAGTTATAAAGAAGGAAAATGAAACTTGAAAGTTGTGACTGTCCCAAGGTCATATAAGTATCAAGGAGTAAAATGGGAAATTGAAGACAGGTCTATCTGATTCCAAAGCCCATGTTAAGTTGATGAATGTGGTAAACATCCATTATAATATTTATGCTAGTAATAGTGTGAATGAACCTAGGCATAGGAGAATGTCGTGTAGCTGTTTTGCTTTTCTAAAGTCACAAATCTTGGTGTGACTCCAACTGCATTAATTTCCATTCAGAGTGTCCATTTGAGCATCATAGCTAAAACTTTAGGCACTTCCAGGTATACTCTGTCAGATCCAGTAATGCTCCTCTCACATCTATTTCTCATTGGGATTAATTCTAACCTCAAGGGTTTATGCAATGTAAAAACATTCATGGAGTAAAACAACACAGCTTGTCTTTGATCCATCCTGTATTAGCTTTCACTTAGACGCATAACTGTTCCCTTATGGTCTTTTTTTATTAGCACCAATATCCACAGTTTCCAAGATTCTCAAATCTTGCTATGCCTGCTGAATGGGCAGCCTACCCTTTACCATCCTCTCTTCACAGATTAGACAACAATCTGGACCCATGGCTCTCTTGTGCTTTCTTTTTCTTTTTTTCTTTCTCCCTTTCTCCCTCCCTCTCTCCCTTCCTACCTTCCTTTCTTGTCCTCCTGGACACTGGAAATGTTTAGCTGCTTACCAATAGCCCCCTGATATAATGGGGCCCCACAATGCCTATATTTCTATATATCCAAGGTAGTGATTAATTTCCTACTAGCAGCCATGCTATTGTGTAAGGCACATGGGAAGAGCTGCTGCCTCCCAGATTTCCAAATGAAAAGCAAATATATTCTCCCCCACTCTTGCCTCTGCATATTTTAAGGAATATCCATCATCCTAAACTAAGTAACTCTGTGGGGATGCCAAAGTTCCCTTTATCACCCACACCAGCTTCCAACTTCCTTGCTTCTTCTCTAGCTATTACTTTTCTTCCCAGGGTGGAGCTTCTTGTGTAGAACTCAAAGGCTATATTTTTTAATTCATCCCCCTTCACCGCTAAATTTAAATTTTTAGACCTAAAAGTACAAAATTTGTCTTTTTTTTTTTTTTGTCTCTTATTCCACGTTGCCCAAGAGGGGAAGAAAGCCCTCAGGATACAAATGAGCAAAAAGACAAGCTGAGGTTAATGCATAGTTAATCCTTCAAAAGTGTGACCCTTTGCCCAGAGCAGCATAGTACTTCTTACAGTTGACTACATTTGTGAATACATGCAAACAGTAAAATGCTCAGATGAAGGAGAAGATTCAAGTAGAATGAAGCAAGCATGGGGAGAAGAGAAAAAAGAAAAACAACAAAGGCAATATGGTGACAAGGAAAAATAGAGAATGACAATAAAAAAGAGAAAAAGTATAGTGGTAATAAGACACAGTAGAAAAGGGGAAGGAAAAAAAAAGATGGAAAAGAAGAAGGGAGGAAGATACAAGAGAAATGGAAGCACACACACACAAAAGAAACGAGAGGAGAAAAGAATAGAAAAAGGAAATCCCAATGAAGAAAAAAGTGCAGAAGAGACAAAACAAAAAGAAAAACAAACTTTTCAAAGGGGAAAAACATTTAATTTTTGAAATTCCTAACTGGCACAAACCATCTAACATGGCAGCCTGAATCCATTCTCCCCATTCCTTCTGCCCCATAGTGTGTTTCCTGCTTCTCATCTTTGCAGCCATCCTTTTTAAGTGTACACAGCTGGGTGAGTCCAGACACTACAACTTTTAAATTGCTGCTCCATAATACTAACTACTTTCCCCCTATTTTTAGTGTTAACTGAATTCCAGACACTGATCTAAAAAAGGACTTAAGTGCATTGTCTCATTTATATCTAACCCCACATTCTCTGCCTTCTTAGCTGCTCACCTACCTTCTCTCACATACCTAAACCATGAATATAAATAACCCACTTACCTACCTTTAATTTACTATTTCAAAGTGTTATACAATATTTGGTTCAATCCTTGGTTTGAGCAATTGTTATAAGTTTCTTTTGGTTTTGATTCCCAATTCAAAGTTCCCTATTCTAATGGTTATATTGCCAATCAATGGAACACATGTTTATTAAAGCAAATCATGGTCAGCAAACTATGTTTGGGATTAGAAGGTACTACTTTATACTCCCAGAGAGAAGTCCTGTATTTAAATTTGTGCAAGACCCAGAATGTCTCCACACAGGTGGGTTATCTCTTACAGTCTGTCTCATGAGTGTAAAGATTGCAGAGTCCTGAAGCTGAAGTGAGACTATGGCAGGACAGTAAATCTTATTCCAACAATTGCAGCTGTTATTTATCATAAAGAAAGGCATTTGAGAAATTCTAGCCAATCATTCAACATTCTTTTCAACAAAGATACGATGGAAGAAACATTTCCATATACCAGGTGAAAAGAAGAGAAACACAGAATTGTGGAGTTTTCTCAAAGATATGTCAGTGGCAGTGTTAGGAAAACTTCCTCAAAAATTCATGACCCACCAACAATGTGATTTCTTTTCTCTGTCTTACAAGATGCTACAATTTGTATTACACAATCTTTTTATAACCCTTATCTCATTACATATGGCTCCTTGAGAGCTGGGCCAGCCAAACATTCAGCCAGGAAGTCTTGGATTTACTTCCCAGTTACTATCTTTGTACCCTTAGGCAAGGTTTTTTAAGCTCTCAAAGGCTCACTTTCTGTATTTGGAAAATGGAGATAATAATAGCTACTAACCCATCGTCTTATGAGCATTAACTGAATTTGGCATGTAAAGTACTAAATAGGCTTCAGCAATAATAACAATAATACTCATTATTCCTATTGGTAGTCCCAGGACTTGTTACAATATCTTGCATAATAGCAGTCTCTCAATAATTGTTTGTTAAATGAATGAATCATCTGATTTGAGAATAAGCATTATTATACGTACACTCACTTTATTAATTAAAAACAAAATGATGATAAAATATTAAAACAAATAATGTTTCAACTTACAGAAGGTTTCATCATTTTTGGAAAGTGAGTACCTACAAAACATTACCCTCTAATGATTCCTGGTTTAATGCTTCCTTCATCGTTTTAAAACTAAGGCATTAAATGAATGTGTAATATGGTGGTAGCTCTAGTAATCTACAAGTTTCCTGTTACCTATGGAAAACTTAGAATGTATATTTTAATAAAATTATACACCAATAACCAGGTACTTGGTTGATTTATTTTCACTCTGGCCAGAGAATTTTATCAAGATCCTTCTACAAAACAGCTCTTTTCTTTCCTATCCCTGTTTTTCATAAATCAATGACTAGCTTAAATTAGCTAACTCACTGTGTTGTATTGCTAATAAATATATGGAGTAAATACACTTAGAACAAATCTTTTCTGTTGAACACAGACTAAAATTATATTGCATCAATCTACTAAAACTGGAAATCAAATCACAAATGACTACATAATTAAACACAGCAAAATCTACTTTAATGTTAATGGTGCATCAAACATTTATTTTTGGTAAATAATAGAAACTTGTTTATATCCAGTTCAACAAGACATCTATATTGACCTAAAACTGTTTGGACTTTCTTAACTGATTGTGACCTCTTAGAGTTTATGAAATCCCTGATCTGGATGTGAATAAAGCATAACTGAATATTCAAAAGAAACATCTTTTTTCTTCTTTTTTCCCAGGACATATTAGAACTATTTCCAACTGAGTTGCTTATTGCAAAATTTTGAGGCAGTTTATTTTCTCAGTCTTCGTGTAGCATGTCACTCCCCCAAATTAGGTTCTTTATTAATCATCTCTGCACATATTATAGTTTTTAAAAGTATACTGTGCTTTTATACTCTATCTTACATAACTGTATATGGGGTTGCATACCCTCTAACATGTCATCAGTATGTCACACAAGATCTCCTTTGTGAGGGCAGGGAGATGTACTAACTTACTTTGATGATCAGGAAACTGAAACACAGCTTCTTTCAACATGTGATAATTTGGGGAACGAAGCATTTGAAGATTAGTACTCTTACAAAGCTATATTTCTTCAAATTAGATTACAAAAATTATATATTAGGAACATTGATAGAAGTATTTTTGTTGTATATGCTGACTTACTGTGATTCTACAGTTTAAAAGGAAGATATCATCTATATTGTCATAATTAAAGCCTCAATAGGAGATTAGGATATCACAAACGTTGAGATTTTAATTTGTATTCTCTGGAAATATCATGCCACATTATTACATCTTTTTTTCAGTGATATTAATGCATGGAAATACCACAAGGTTCTCCCCCATCCACCCTTTTCCAATTTTTCCACGCAAGGCTTATTTGGTGATGATTAAGTTCTTAGAAGACAGGCTGTTTACAGAGTAGAGGCAATATTGACAAATATAGGCTGCAGTGCTTTACCTCTAGTTTAACAATGAACTGTCAGTCAAGAAAAAGGAATTTTATGTATGAAAGGCCATCTAAATTGCAGGTCTCTTAATTGGGCCAATCCTTTTTCCCCATCCTCCTAGGAAAAGACACCTCTATACAGAAGTTAGTTCTTGGCTAACAAGGTCACCAAATAATAATGCTTAACTACCTTTTCTTATGATCAAATAATAACAAATGCAAAATAACCTGAAGTCCTTATCAACTGATCAAGAAGGATGTATGGTTTCAGAGCTGTCAGTTTCAAGACTCTGTTGATGGGCTAATTTCTCTGCAGTGTTGATTTGGTCCTTTTCTCTTGTAAGAATGTATAGCATGATAACCCAGCTGTACCCTAACCATATGTTCAGATTCACACAAAAGTCAAATCAGCTTCCTTTTTCTAAATTATTTCCTCCCTTGATGTATGGACCTTATTTATAACCTCCCTTTGAGCAGCCATAACTCTATCACATAGGGCTTAGTTTCTAAAAACCATAGCAATTGCCTGAAAATTGATTTGATGTCTTTTGCCCATCCCTCCCTTTGGTCCCTGAAGACATTTTAATATGAGCCATGACATTATGATGGATAAAATCTGGCATTTTACTGTAGCAATGCTACTCCCATGTGGAAAATAACAGCTTGTTCAAAAGCTGGTCTTCCAGCCAGAGTTAGGATATATGGTAAACCACTTTACTAATCTCTCCCCTTCCCTTTCCTTTTAAAATATCCTTCCCAAACTTCTTTAGGTTATCAAATTTTCCACGTATCACAGGTCAAAGCTAATTGTAGGTCACATAATGATAGTGATAAATGTGTCACGAGAAAACTGGGTTAATCGTGTATAGGAAACAATCTAGAGTTTGATCATAGAATAAAATAATTTTCCAATACAAACTCTATTCTGCAAAAACACCAAGTTTCTGCTGATTTGTGAAGCAATTGTACCTTTTTAAGATATATTGTAAGGCAACTCCCTAATGCCAGTAGACCAGATTGAAAAAAAAATCATTACACTTACCTTTTATAAACCATATGTCCTTATTTGTAAATCACAACTTTTTTTTCTAACTTTATATTAACTACCACAATCAACTCTTAAAGCTAATAAATACAAATGTATTTACAAATTCCTTAGTCAAAAGGGGAAGAAAAGATATTTAAGACTCCACTAGTGTGTGCAATTAGTGTCACTTATATACAATTGTTGGTGTATCATGGGCCTTGGTGTTTTAACAATGTCTTGGTAGGACATCTCTGAGGATGAATAACTGCAACTACATTTCTATTTGTTCTGGGTGTTTTGCATAGGTCCATATCCCCTACTAAAATTGAACATGTGGGCTTATGGGAAATATGAAAATATACTGTAATTAAAGCATTCATAATTCAATACTGTAAATAGTATTTATGCCCTTCACCAGTAGAACTCAATACTTATTTAAAGGCCTGCAGCAAGGAGATGATTAATGATTACAGTAAGGAAGCAGTACTGATCAATGCAAGTTGAATTCAGGGGACCCAACTCCCCAAGTGCAGCCCTATGCCTTCAGATCCGTTCTATCTCATTAGAGGACAGAATAGCTTTTTACATTCCCCACACTTGTTCATGTTTGAATGATAAAGTGAGGCAATCATTGTCAATAAATATATACCCTGTGAAATATTTGTCCCTATTCATAATTTTAATGTTCCTGGGAGACTGAGCTGAAGGTAAAATCTAGCTCATGACACTGACACTTTTTTTTATTGGTCCAGTGTACTTTGTGTGCATTAATTTCACTTAATTTACTTTTCAGTTTCACTTTTATTTTGTTCACTTTCTGTAGCTACCTCCTTCAAATTCCTTTGACAACCTGAGAATGTCTTGCAGCTGAATGTAATATTAATTACATTTCAAAGCAAACCTTTATTCATTTGGGGACAATCTGTGAAACAGAAATCTGTGACTGAAGCTGTTGCCAAGCCAATTACTGCAAAATAACTCAAATATGTCTCAACAGATTGCATTTTTCCTATTGTTAGATTGTTTATTCTGTAGATCAAAAGGCTACATTCGCTTTAATTAAGATGAACCAACTCACATAGTTAAATATATCATCCGTTCCCTGGGACTATATATGGATTTATGTATAGACAGAATGTGCTAATGAAAATCTGTTTTTTTTTTTTTTCCTGTGTAATTCTGCTTTTTTCTAGATGTTTCCAGGCTTTCTTTATGTCAAGACAGCCTTTGTATGAACAAGCCAGACAAGAAAGAACTAATCAGCACTGAAGACCAGAGTGCAAAGAAATTATTCAGTTGCTCAAAGAAATTCACCCCAGCACACCATCACAGTGCATCACACATACAGAAGAGATTGGTGAATTGCAACAGGTTCAGTGGAATAAGCACTTGACATTCAGATTCTTATCTAAACTTTATCTGAACAATTCAGATTTCTTAGTTCCGCAATACAAAGCTAGGGATTTTTTTCTTTCCCTGAGGATCTTGAAGCACTGTTGTATGAGGTTTTAAAAATACCCCCTTCTGTTTAGAGTGAAATAACATCAATCAATATATTGTTCTACAGAAAAATATATTTAAAAATCTTAATTGTCAGATATTTGTATTTAATAAACTATCATCTCTTTTTTTTTTGCGGTACGCGGGCCTCTCACTGACATGACCCCTCCCAACGCGGAGCACAGGCTCCGGATGCGCAGGCCCAGCGGCCACGGCCCACGGGCCCAGCCGCTCCGCGGCACGCGGGATCCTCCCAAACCGAGGCACAAACCCGGGTCCCCTGCATCGGCAGGCGGACTCCCAACCACTGCGCCACCAGGGAAGCCCTTATCTCATTTTTTTTTTCCAAATTTGCTATTCAAAAGCAAAAGGGGGCTTCCCTGGTGGCGCAGTGGTTAAGAGTCCGATGCAGGGTACACAGGTTTGTGCCCCGGTCTGGGAGGATCCCACATGCCGCGGAGCGGCTGGGCCCGTGAGCCATGGCCACTGAGCCTGCGCGTCCGGAGCCTGTGCTCTGCAACGGGAGAGGCCACAACATTGAGAGGCCCGCGTACCTCAAAAAAAAAAAAAGCAAAAGCGTGCTTCAAAGCCCCTAATATCATTTTTCATTTTTTTTCCAAGACCGTATTTAGCTTTAAATGTATAAGGAAGTAAATTTAAAACCCATGAAGTGTCGGCAAAATGAAATTATTATATGCTGAAAGGCCCCCTTTGCCTTTAACAGTATCTAATATGATTAGTTTGTCTTTCACTTCAGGGGATTTTGATAATATTGAAGGAGAAATCTGAGCAGTTCACTTTGATAGGAGAAAGAATCTCAATGCTCTGGGAAGTTTGAGCTTTAAACACATGCAGCACCAGCCAGGGGAAGGACAATGGAGAGGGTGTGAATAACATAAACTGGGCAAGGAAAACATCAACTAAGTGTTTCCTCTCCCCAGTACGCTTGCTGGAACCCTGGTTCTTTCTCAGGTTCTTCTACTTGCCAGGAGAGTGGGTGAAAAAGGAAGATATTCTCAAACACACATTGCCTGGGCTCTCAGCATGTGGATCAGTGCCATCCTCACGTTCCCTGGCTGCAGTGAATGTCAATGACCCGCACCCACTTGCTACAACACTGTTTGTTCCTCTTCCATTGCCGTAGATGGTGGCAGAGCTGCTGGTCAACAGAAGGTTGGTGTTCAGTCCATTGTTCTGCTCTGGGCTTCTTCCCCCTCCTGGCATCCTATCCCCCAGGAAGTTTCTTCATCTCCATGTCACAGGGGATGATGTGAGTCACTCGCAGCAGAACTGGCTGATTCAACTTTCTCCCCCTCACTTCTCTGATAAAGGGCTGTCTTAGCTCGAGCTTCCACAAAATACCACAGATGGAGTGGCTTAAACAACAGAAATTTATTTCGCACATTTCTGGAGGCTGGAAGTCCAACATCAAGGCGACAGCATGGTCAGGTTCTGATGAGAACTCTCTTCTTAGCATGCAGACAGCTGCTTTCATGGTGTGTCCTCATGTAGCAGAGAGAAAGCCAGCTCTGTTTTCTTCCTCTTCACATAAGGACTCTATTCCCATCATGGAGGTCCCACCCTTATGACTTCTTCCAAACCTAATCACCTTCTAAAGGTCCCACTTCCAAATCCTTTCACTTTCGGTGTTACGGCTTCAACATATGAGTTGGGGTCACTAACAATCAGTCCATAACAAGGTCTGCTTTTGTTCTGCTTCCTCTGCCCCCTCATCTAGAGCTGTCTCACAGGGAATTGGCATATTTTAGTTCTGACACTAGCCACGTTCATCTGCTGGATCTGACACCCCACCCTTTCTCTCTGTTTGGACGTAAGAGTTGAAGGGGGCTTTAAATCACAAGTAAGCCTCTTGGATTTTTGAAATCTGTAATTCTGGTCTAAGCATTTCTGACCACAAGCATCAACAACACTCCTTTGTGTTTCTAATAGTTAAAGGACTATTAGTGATATTCAACAATACAAAATAAGATTCCAAGGATAATTCATCTTTCTGGCAATGGAAATGATGGAATTATCAGCCAACTTGGAAATATAACAATATTTTAAACAAAATGATTTCTATCTTATACAAATGGCCAAAGGATGTGAAATATTTTGGGCTATCTATAACTTCTCCCCTCAACATGCATATCTCTCTTCAAAAATCCACTGAATCATTATAGAATCCTGGGGAAGAGATAAAAAGTTGGGAAGGTTATAAATAATCAACCTTAGGTTCAGAAAGACTGAAGAATAACTAATCTAATGTATATTAAGATATGGATGTGTGTGGCAGCCTTGGGCTTGCCCTACTCAGATCGCCTTCCAGGGAGAGTCTGCTCTAAGAGGAGGAGTTGGCTGACAGCTCCGAGTCGCTGCATCTTCAGCATCCACCACAGGGTTGAGGTCGAGGTCTCCATCTCCCCAGGCTGCTCCTAGCCAATGACTGGGCTTGGTAGGAGTCCTGGGGTCAGATCTCTTCCAATGGGCAATCTTTACTCTGGAGCTACCATCAGCCTGGCTAAGAATTTCTCTGAGTTTCCAAGAGTCGAAGGCTCTTCTTACTCCATCCTTCACCCTTCCCTCTCTTCTCTCACAGATGTCAGACCAACACTGCACTTGAAGGTTCTCCCTGGTCCACTCCTGCTCTTTCTCTCCTTCATCCTTCACAAATGTTTACCCCAATGACTTCCTTACAGTATTAATTCCATTTTGGCATAGGTTTCCCAGAGGACCAGAATTAATGCAGTATGTGTGTGTATTTACATGTATACATCAACTCATGGATACAAACAAAAATGCAAGTATTGATATATACTACGCATTTACACACGTTTATGTGTATGGATGTAGTATTCAGATGCGCATGCACACACACACACAAACACACTTGTTTAACCAGCAGCCTACATTTCAAAAGTTGAACTGACCTTCTCACACAGACATGCTAAGAGTACATTAAAGAAAATCTGACTTTTCTTTCACTACCTAGATAAAGATTCTTACTGATAAACAAGAAAGCATCCTTATATGTGTTAGAGGGTACAGCATGATATTTATCATTGGCATGATTGTTTATATTAAGAAAGGTTAACCCAAAACTAAACTCAAAACTGTACTCTAAATGACCAGTATACCTACTCTATTATATGAAAAAGCCTGGGTTTTGTTCTAGCAGGTAGGAATTCATTGAATATATTCATTTTTCAGTTTTAACTGGTATCTTTTGGTATTATAAGGATTCAATCTTCTATGAATAATCTTTTATAAGGATGTTACCAAGGACTAAGCCTACCCTAGAATAAGAATATTTATGTTCACCCAAATAGAAGTTTACTACATTTATCAAATTACTTTAAGAATGTTTCAATGCATTTGCCTTGAGCATTGATAGATTTCAGGCTAGTCATAACATTTTCAGTAAATTTTATCTGATGGCCTGTTGATGACTATCCACCTTTTGATTAAAATTCCATGATTTTATAACTATATTATGTTGAAATTTCTGAAACCAGCCCAAACATGTAGTTCCAAATGGGATATTTGGGAAGGGTCTTTAGATATAATTCCATATGATATTTATTTCTGTATTTTAGAGTGAAGTTTACTTTAAGCCTAATTTAAAATATTTCTATGACTTGACAATAGATGTGAGAATCAATTTTGATGACATATTTAAAAGTAAATTTTTATATCAATGTAATGATTTAATGTATCTTCCTAAGTACATACCAAATCTTGCCATTATTTTCTTTCAAAATGTCCCATTTACCTTTTCCTCTTTAACTTGGTACATGAAAGTCCAGTCAAATTTTCAGGATTAAAGCAATTTTTATAAAGTTTGATTTTGCAATGAAGGAATATATTAGGCAGAAGCAGCCTTTTTTGACACCTAAATTTCTCAAGGATTTTCTCGTATTCTTGACTTAACAGGCATGCCTTGAGCATGAAATTCTATTAGTCTTAATCAGAAAAATGTAGCCCATATGTTGATTAGGAAATATACTTTATGAACACTGTACTTTTTAAAAACAGGAAGAAAAATACATTTCCTATTATTTTTACACC
Organism: Tursiops truncatus; assembly: GCF_011762595.2. Classification (NCBI taxonomy): domain Eukaryota; kingdom Metazoa; phylum Chordata; class Mammalia; order Artiodactyla; family Delphinidae; genus Tursiops; species Tursiops truncatus. Next base: position 154,518,841 of record NC_047035.1, on the reverse strand, counting down.
TTTTAAATGCCAAAAGATCTAAAAAGGACAGGTATTCTTTCAATGCCTGTTGAAGCATAAGTTAAAAATTTTAGTAAAGTGCCTAGATAAAAGCAAATTTTATCTTCAGATCTTTTACTGATGGGACTATGAGAGAAAAAAATATTACATGTGTTTTTCTTCTTTCCATTGCATTTTATTAAAAATTAGCTTTTTTTCCTACATGCTAGTAAATGATAAATTATTTGAAGTTTAATAGAATTAAAGAGGAAAAAAACATGAGATAGAGAATAATATAATGAGAACAGTCTCTCTTTCTCCCATTCCTATCATCAACCTCCCTGATTCCAGTGTGCTTGTTACTTGCTCTGTGAAGCAGCCCTGTTCAGGTTGGTTGTTCAAGGGAGCAAGATGGGCTAGTGTGTGTAGATCATAAAGCATTTGCAATTTTTTTTGAAAGAGAGGAAGAGCATATTTTAAAAGCTGATAAAATCCTAAAACTTCCTCTCATCTGGACTTCAAACAGTTCAGGAATCAAAATGCAAAGAATGTCTAAATGAAATATAGGGGTATCATTTCCCTTAAACTTCTGTTTTTTTGAAGTTGTTGATGAATAATTATGAGAGCCAATCATGGGATAAATATTTAAAAGATTTTGGGAAAAATGATTGTCCCAGTTTCCTTATCCATGCTTGGAGCTTATCACCTGCGTAGCTCAAGATACTTAGAAAATTAGGCTGCCAGCCAGATATACTCTCTGGAACTCTATGGATTGGAAAGAAACAAAGAAGCTAAAAAGAATTCGAAGAAGTGGGACTGGGAACCCAATAACTCAGGCACAGACTCCAAAAACAACTATTTCATTCTACTAAGCATCAGAATCACTCAAATACCTACGGTGATTTAGAGATTTATCTCATGATAGTCTAAGAGGCCAGATCAGAGCCTCTTAGGTCAAAATATCTATAAATCTCTGCCTCTACTCACATTTAAATAAGTCTGGAGTTCTTTATCAAACATTATTTAAACACTGTTATGGCCTGAATGTTTTCATACCTCCCCAAATTCATCTGTTGGAATTCTAACCCCCAATGTAATGGCACTTGGAGATAGGGTCTTTGAGAGATAATTAGGGTTAGATGAGGTCATGAGAGTAGAGCCTTCATGATGGGATTAGTGCCCTTCTCTCTTGTTCTCTCTCCACCACCTGAGAACACAGCTAAAAGGTAGCCATCTGCAAGACAGGGTGTTCTCACCAAAAACCTGTCTGGCACCTTGATCTTGGACTTCTAACCTCCAGAACTGTGAGAAATAAATTTCTGTTGTTCAAGCTGCCCAGTCTATGGTATTTTGTTATGGCAGCCAAAGCCAACATATACAAACACTCTTCTTCCCTTTTGTTCACCAGTATATTTTTTCTATTATTTATATTAAAGAAGAAGACCGTATATTGTAAGTTCCAGCCATAAGTATAATAATCCTTACTGCAGTGGAACTTAAAATAATAACCAATCTGATTTTGGGAACTTAACAGAACCCTGATTTATGTGAGTCTCTTTTTAAGGGAGAAGGAAGGGAGTAAAGATCAGAAACGGTGACTATGTATATTCCATATACTGTGCTCTTAATCAAAACTTACCATACTCATCAAGAAGGCATGACTTTAGAAGGGACCTACATGGAAAACTGGTAGAAGAAAGGGAACTGCTTTGCCATCTAGATCAGTGTTAATGGAATTATGGATATTTTGGCCAGATTTCCCTCATATCCAAAGGATATTTTCTGGAAGATCTCTTGACTCTTACAGTAAGGCTATAGCTATTTTTTCCTCTCAAGCCTTCTGCACTGAATGCTCCTCCTTTGTCTACTGCTTAAGCACTAATGTCTCCCTGAGTTCCATCCTTGCAAGATTCTTGATATTTATAGCCCTTACATAAAAGGCTTAAAATGGTTAAACAGCATAACATGCTACATTCAAGTACATCATACATTAACCTACAAATAGGTGAATTCTACACAACGTGGAAGGACACTTTTTCCTGTAATTCTCAATCTGGAAAATTTGTATTTTTCTTTTAATTAATTTATTTTACATTTGTCTTTCCATAGTCTAAGCTGATTATGTTAAGGTTCTTCATATAAAAGAGTAAAATACTGATATAATGAAGACTTGCTAAAGAAAGAGGTGACTGTGTAGAAGAAGAAATGGACAAAACCATTACCATAGTGAGAGATTTCAACATCCTTTCAATATCCTTTCAATTATTCAATAATTATTGGTAGTTACAGCAAAGAAACAGTGACTGTATAGAAGGAATATTTGAACAACATGATTTTTTATATTTATATATAAATATATATTCATGTATTTATCTATAACCCTGTTTTCAATTATATATATTCTTCAAATGATCAGTTTTCTAAATGACCAACAACATGGCCATAGAGTAAGTCAATAAATTTCAAAAGAATAGGTATGTGCAATGACCACACTACAATTAAGCTAGAAATAAGTAACAAAATTAACATTAAAAAATACAGTTGAGGGCTTCCCTGGTGGCGCAGCGGTTGAGAGTCCACCTGCCGATGCAGGGGACGCGGGTTCGTGCCCCAGTCTGGGAAGATCCCACATGCCACGGAGCGGCTGGGCCCGTGAGCCATGGCCGCTAAGCCTGCGCATCCGGAGCCTGTGCTCCGCAACAGGAGAGGCCACAACAGTGAGAGGCCCGCGTACCGAAAAAAAAAAAAAAAAAAAAATTCCGTTGAGAATTAGACTGCATATATAAATAACTTATGGGCAAAAGAAATAATCTTAATATAAAATTTAAAATACTTTCAACTTTATAATACAACAGTTCAGCTCAAACTAATGAAGTCAAAACAAGATTTCAAAGGACATTTAGGGGTTTAAATGTCTACAATAGAAAGATATAAAGGGAAAAAAAGAATTGGTAATGAAATTAGTATTTCAATGGAATAAATACAAAGAAAATGGAAAGAGGGAGAAAATAAAAAATAACAGAAATATAACAGAAAACAAATGTACAATGGCATTGATCAATAGAGTAAACAGAAGGCTAATATAATAGACAAGCCTCTCATGAGATTGATATGGGAAAAAAAAGATGCAAGCAGACAGTATTAGGGATGAAAAGGAAGGATATGAGTACCTATACAGCAGAAACTATGAAGATATAAAAAGCATTTCCAGTTTCTTGAGAAAAGATTATTAAGTAATAGTAACTAATTAGCTTGTTATAGAGAACAAAGAAGACTGAAAAAAGTTTAAAAAATTACTAAACAGTATTCACAGCCTAATAAAATAGTTATAGATTCCTAGGCAGGAATTCAGAGAAGAGAAGACCTGGAAGATGTGAGTCTGGGAGGTTTCTATTCCAGGAATATGTCAGTCCAGGAAAAGCAGCTGAGAGTCTTAGCCCCTTGTTACTAATGGCTTAGTGCAATGGAGCAGGGTTAGGTTGTTAGGTGCTAAGAACTTGTATATGGCCCTTCTCTCACTGGTTTGCTTCATTCACCTTAGAGTATAATCTAGAGCTACAGGTTTTACATTGACCCAACTCAGGAGACTCCCAAAAGGTAGACCTACTTGATGGACATTGGATGCTGAATGAACCAGTGTTAGAGCTTGCCACCTTCTAAAGGCAAAGACTACAGCATACAACCCTGGCTCTGTACTGGCACCCAAATGTCTCCACTGACTGTACTCTCAGAACTGTTTTGGTGACATAGAAAACACTCCAGCCTTGGTCCTGGCAGGAAGAAATAACAATCCTCTCTGGAGGAATCTAATATTTCCTGACAACTCAAATTACGCATAAAAGTCATTAAAATATACTTTCTGTTAGTTGCTGTTTAATACAAATGTAATATACTTTTTTCTTGTATATTAATCTTACTCCAACTATTTTCTAAAAGCTATTAATCCTAAAAATTTTTGTATATTATTTAAAATTTTCCAGATACACAGTATTATCTTTGAATAATAGTAGACACATTTATTCCTTTCAAATCCTCACACAACTACAGTTCACCCTTGAACAACATGGGCTGGAAGTGCACAGGTCCACTTATACACAGACTATTTTCAATAAATACTACAATATTACAGGATTCATAGTTGGTTGAATCCACAGATGTGAAACTGCAGACACATAGGGTCAACTATGGGACTTAAGCATCTATGGGTTTTGGTATCCATGGCAGGTCCTGGAACCAATTCCCCACAGATACTGAGGGACAGCTGTATTTCTTTTTGCCTTATTGCGTTTTCTGAGGTTGCCAGTAAAGGACTGCACAGAAGTATTATCTTCTTTTTTATTGTATTAAAAGGGATGAAACCCTCAATTTACTATTATAAGTACATAGGCTGTGGGTTTTGATAGATGTATTATCAGATTAAGAAATTTCTTTTCATTTCTAATTTTATCATTATTAGGTATTGGATTTTATCAGTGATTATTTATATCTATTAAAATGATTATGTATTTTCCCCTTTAATCTGAAAATGAGATGTTATATTACAAACCCATGTTCTTATGCAGTACACTCTACTGCCTTGGCTATATCCAATGTATCTTGAGTATCAAAGGGTTACATATCACACAGTCCCTGTGTTTCCCAGAAAGGATGTTTACTACTTTTACAAGGACAGGGTTTTGGCTTAAATAAGTTTGCTTAGTTAACTCTTCTAGTAAAAGATGGGAAAGTGAAAAATATCCCTCTCATCCTATCAACAGGAGAAGACCATGCTCTGATTTCAAGTGAAGATACTGCAGAGCACAGATGTAGAACACAAACCATTCTAAATAAGAGTGCAGTGAGAATGGAGGAACTACAGAGCCAGCCACACACTGAGAAGAACAATTTATGCATAATAAAAAATCAGAGGTAAACAGCTGACATGGCATAATTAGAGAGAGCAATCTTCCCTTAGCTATACAATAAAGTGGTGTTACATTGTAAAACTCTACTTTTAATCATTGAAATATATGAATTCACACCTCTTGTTGAGACTTTTGTAATACCACTCATCCAGCTTCGTCTACTACCCAGAGGTTATCAAGGCTGTCAGCTTTGAATAGCTTTAGAGCAATTTTACATACAATGACAAATGCATGTATGTGTAAAAAGATGTCATTTTGTGGAGTCTAAAAGCATGTTCATTATACTGCACTTAACTTGTGTTCTGAATATAAGAATATATTTGTAGAATTCAATGAAATCCTATAACTAAATAATACTTTATACAATCGGTGTTCCATAGATTATTTATTAGTGATAGTCATTTAGATTGTTTTCAAATTTTCACCAATACAATGTAAAATGAATTTCCTTCATTATGCCTGTGCATTAACATGCAATTTTTTAGTGTACATACCTCAAAGTGGAATTGCTGGATTATGAAATTAGCACATTTAAAATTTAATTGATAACTCTAAATTTATACTAATATATGAAATAATACATTTATGTACATTCTCATCTATGCTTGAATTATTAAACATTTACATTTTTTAAATCTGATAGGATAAAATTCTCATCTCATGGTTTTGATGTGTACTTTCTTAATTACTAAAAATCTTGGCATATGTTTTATTGGCTATATCTGTTTCATTTCCTGTGAATTATCTGATCGTGTCAAAATATTCCTTTATAACTTTCATGTTTTGGGTCATATTTTATGCTTTCCTATCCCAAGTTTGCAAACATAATTTTGTGCATACAATTTTAATAGTTTTAGAGTATTTTTAAAGTTTATATGTCCATCATTCTGCTTAGAAATATACATTAACTAGAATATTTTGAGTATTTGAAACAATAATTTAACTCCATTTTATTTTTCGAAAGGTACGGCCACTTGTGCTAATGCTATTATTTCAATAATCTGTCGTATCACCACTGATTTGAAAATGCTGGCTGTTTCACATACTAAATTATCACACACACACACAGAATATGAACACATGTTGGTCTATATTGTAGACTCCATGTGATCCACTGGTCAATTTCTCTGTTTCTGTCCTAATACCCGTTTAGTAGGAGTTGTATTATAATACAATGTTTTTAGGGTATCCAAAAAATCTAGTAAATAGCCATAATGTCATCAAGGACATTTTGTTTTATTTCACATAGGCTTATTAAAACACATATTTTTCAAATACTGTACTGCCTTAATTAGTTTTATTTTATAACAAACTTACATAGGTGTTTATGTATTTCTTCCTATATTTTACTTTGTCTTCTAGAGTGTCTTAAGCATTTTTGGCGTTTTGAAATTTTTAGAATCATTTCATAAATTTGAACAAACACATTGATACATACACTTGGGTTGTGACAAGGGTCACATTCAATATATATTTATTTGGGAAAATAAACGTATTTTGCATTATTGAGTTCTCCAATATATGAATATGGTATATTCCATGATTGATTAAGTCTTCTCTTATTTTTCTCAAAATGTTATGTAAATTTCTGTGTCAAAGTCTTCTAAATATTTTGTTGTATTTTATCTTACATATTTGATATTTTGGCTGCAATAATAAATAGTATCTTTGTATTTTTTGTACATTCTACTCATTTCTGAAATAGGAAATACAAGTGTTTTTTTATGCTACCATTTTGTTCAGCAAAACTGCTAAACTGGGCTTCTCTGGTGGCGCAGTGGTTGAGAGTCTGCCTGCTGATGCAGGGGACACGGGTTCGTGCCCTGGTCCGGGAAGATCCCACATGCCGCGGAGCGGCTGGGCCCGTGAGCCATGGCCGCTGAGCCTGCGCGTCCGGAGCCTGTGCTCCGCAACGGGAGAGGCCAAAACAGTGAGAGTCCCGCGTACCACAAAAAAACAAAACAAAACAAAACAAAAAACTGCTAAACTAACTTACTGTTTTTAACAAGTGGTCAATTGTTTATTTTTTCATAACAAAATCACATTCAACTTACAATATGAATATTTTAATATCATACATTCAAGCCTCTATAACTTTAATTTCCTTTTCTTGGCTATTGCAGTGACTGAATGGTCATAAATGCTGAAAAGAAGTAGTGATTAATCTCCAGTAGGTTGCTTGCTTTACGTGCTTTTCTACATACTCTATGATTGTGGATATTTACTCCTAATTGCAGTTTGCTTTTTTTTTTTTTAATCAAGAAAAATTGTTGAATTTTACCAAATGCTTTTCACCATTTGAGAGGGTCAAATTATTTTTCCTCCTTATTTTTGAAAGTAGGGAATTAAGCTGAGTTTAGAATTTTGGAAAAAATTTTCATTTCTTAGATAAAGGTGCTAATTATATGATATTTTATACTTCTTAGTTTATTTTGGCAATGTTTTGTTTAGAATATTTAAGTCTACCTTAATCTGAGATTGAACTATACTTTTCCCATTACATGCTTATCACGCTTTTTAAAATATCATAGCCATAATTTCATTTTCTCTTGAGCTTTTATACGATATTTATTTTTCTCTTTCTGACTTACTTCACTCTGTATGACAGTCTCTAGCTCCATCCACGTCTCTACAAATGACCCAGTTTTGTTCTTTTTTACGGCTAATATTCCACTGTATATATGTACCACACCTTCTGTATTCTTTCTTCTGTCAGTGGGCATTTAGGTTGCTTTCATGACCTGGCTATTGTAAATAGTGCTGCAATGGACATTGGGGTGCATATCTTTTTGAATTATGGTTTCCTCTGGATATATGTCCCGTAGTGGGATTGCTGGGTCATATGGTAATTCTATTTTTAGTTTTTTAGGGAACCTCCATACTGTTATCCATAGTGGCTGTATCAACTTACATTCCTATGAACAGTGCAAGAGGGCTCCATTTTCTCCACACACACTCCAGCATCTACTGTTTGTACCTTTTAAGATGATGCCCATTCTAACTGGTGTGAGGTGATACCTCATTGCAGTTTTGATTTGCATTTCTCTAATGATTAGTGATGTTGAGCAGCTTTTCATGTGCCTCTGGGGCAACTGTATGTCTTCTTTGGAGGAATGTCTATTCAGGTCTTCTGCCCATTTTTTGGTTGGGTTGTTTCTTTTTTTAATATTGAGCTGCATGAGCTGTTTATATATTTTGGAGATGAATCCTTTGTCGATTCGTTTGCAAATATTTTCTCCTATTCTGAGGGTTGTGTTTTCATTTTGTTTATAGTTTCCTTTGCTGTGCAAAAACTGACAGGTTTGACTAGGTCCCATTTGGTTATTCTTTTTTTCTTTCCTTTTCTCTAGGAGGTGGGTCAAAAAAGATCTTGCTGTGATTTATGACAAAGAACGTTCTTCCTAAGTTTTCCTCTAAGAGTTTGATAGTGTCTGGCCTTACGTTTAGGTCTTTAATCCATTTTGAGTTTATTTTTGTGTATGGTGTTAGAGAGTGTTGTAATTTCATTCTTTTACATGTAGCTGTCCAGTTGTCCCAGCACCACTTATTGAAGAGGCTGCCTTTTCTCCATTGTATATCCTTGCTTCCTTTATCAAAGATAAGGTGACCACAGGTGCATGGGTTTACCTCTGGGCTTTCTATCCTGTTCCACTGTTCTATATTTCTGTTTTTGTGCCAGTACCATACTGTCTTGATTACTGTGGTTTTGCAGTGTAGTCTGAAGTCAGGGAGTCTGATTCCTCCAGCCCCATTTTTCCTTCTTAAGATTGCTTTGGCTATTTGTGGTCTTTTGTGTTTCCACACAAATTGTGAAATTTTGTTCTAGTTCTGTGGCAAATGCCATTGGTAGTTTGATTGGGATTGCACTGAATCTGTAGATTGCTTTGGGTAGTATAGTTATTTTCACAATATTGATTCTTCCAATCCAAGAACATGGTATATCTCTCCATCTGTTTGTGTCATCTTTAACTTCTTTCACCAGTGTTTTATAGTTTTCTGAGTACACGTCTTTTACCTCCTTAGGTAGGTTTATTTCTAGGTATTTTATTCTTTTTGTTGCAGTGGTGAATGGGATTGATTCCTTAATGTCTCTTTCTGATCCTTCATTGTTAGTGTATAAGAATGCAAGAGATTTCTGTGCATTAATTTTGTATCTTGCAACTTTACAAAATTCATTGATTAGCTCTAGTCATTTTCTGGTAGAATCTTTAGGATTCTCTATGTATAGTATTATGTCATCTGCAAACAGTGACAGTTTTACTTTTTCTTTTCCAATTTGTATCCTCTTATTTCTTTTTCTTCTCTGATTGCCACGGCTAGCACTTCCAGAACTATGTTGAATAATAGGGGCGAGACTGGACATCGTACTCTTGCTCCTGATCTTCGAGGAAATGCTTTCAGTTCTTCCCCATTGAGAATGATGTTTGCTGTGGGTTTGTCATATATGTCCTTTATTATGTTGAGGTAGGTTCCCTCTATGCCCACTTTCCAGAGAGTTTTTATCATAAATAGGTGTTGAATTTTGTAAAAAAAATTTTCTGCATCTATTGAGGTGATCATATGGTTGTTATTCTTCAATTCATTAATATGGTGTATCACACTGATTGATTTGTGTATACTGAAGAATTCCTGCAGCTCTGGGATAAATCCCACTTGATCATGGTGTATGATCCTTTAAATGTGCTGTTGGATTCTGTTTGCTAGTATTTTATTGAGGATTTTTGCATCTATATTCATCAGTGACATTGGTCTGTAATTTTCTTTTTTTGTAGTATCTCTGTCTGGTTTTGGTAGAAGGCTGATGGTGGCCTCATTGGGAGTGTTGCTTCCTCTGCAATTTTGGAAGAGTTTGAGAAGGATGAGTGTTAGCTCTTCTCTAAATGTTTGATAGAATTCACCTATGAAGCCATCTGCTCCTGGACTTTTGTTTGTTGGGAGATTTTTAATCATAGCTTCAATTGCATTACTTGTGATTGGTCTGTTCATATTTTCTATTTCTTCCTGGTTCAGTCTTGGAAGGTTACACCTTTCTAAGAATTTGTCCATTTCTTCCAGGTTGTCCATTTTATTGGCATAGTTACTTGTAGCAGTCTCTTACGATGCTTTTATTTCTGCAGTGTCCATTGTAACTTCTCCTTTTTCATTTCTAATTTTATTGATTTCAGTCCTCTCCCTCTTTTTCTTGATGAGTCTGGCTAAAGGTTTATCAATTTTGTTTATCTTCTCAAAGAACAAACTTTTAGTTCTATTGATCTTTGCTATTGTTTTCTTTGTTTCTATTTCATTTATTTCTGCTCTGATCTTTATGATTTCTTTCCTTCTACTAACTTTGGGTTTTGTTTGTTCTTCTTTCACTAGTTTCTTTAGATGTAAAGGAAGATTGTTTATTTGAGATTTTTCTTGTTTCTTGAAGTAAGATTGTATTGCTATAAACTTCCCTCTTAGAACTGCTTTTGCTGCATACCATAGGTTTTGGATCGTCGTGTTTTCATTGTCATTTGTCTCTAGGTATTTTCTGATTTCCTCAGTGATCTCTTGGTTATTTAGTAATGTATTGTTTAGCCTCCATGTATTTGTGTTTTTTACATTTTTTTCCCTGTAATTGATTTCTAATCTCATAGCATTGTGGTCGGAAAACATGCTTTATATGATTTCAATTTTCTAAAATTTACCGAGGCTTGATTTGTGACCCAAGATATGATCTATCCTGGAGAATGTTCCATGTGCAGTTGAGAAGAAAGTGTAATCTACTGTCTTTGGATGGAATGTCCTATAAATATCAATTAAATCTATTTGGTCTATTGTGTCATTTAAAGGTTGTGTTTCCTTATTAATTTTCTGTCTGGATGATCTGTCCATTGGTGTGAGGTACGAAGTCCCCCACTATTATTGTGTTACTGTTGATTTTGTCTTTTATAGCTGTTAGCATTTGCCTTATGTATTGAGGTGCTCCTATGGTGGATGCATATATATTTATAATTGTTATATCTTCTTCTTGGATTGATCCCTTGATCATTATGTAGTGTCCTTCCTTGTCTCTTGTAACATTGTTTAAAGTCTATTTTATCTGATATGAGTATAGCTACTCCAGCTTTCTTTTCATTTCCATTTGCATGGAATATGTTTTTGCATCCCCTCACTTTTAGTCTGTATGTGTCCCTAGGTCTGAGGTGGGTCTCTTGTAGACAGCATAGGTATGGGTCTTGTTTTTGTATCCATTCAGCAAGGCTGTGTCTTTTGGTTGGAGATTTTAATCCTATCACATTTAAGGTAATTATCAATATGTATGTTCCTATCACCATTTGCTTAATTGTTTTTGGTTTGTTTTTATAGGTCCTTTTCTTCTCGTGTTTCCCACTTAGAGAAGTTCTTTTAGTATTTGTTGTAGAGCTGGTTTGGTGGTGCTGAATTCTCTTAGCTTTTGCTTGTCTGTAAAGCTTCTGAATTCTCTGTTGAAACTGAATGAGATCCTTGCCAGGTAATCTTGGTTGTAGATTCTTCCCTTTAATCATTTTAAATATATCATGTCACTCCCTTTTGGCTTGTGGAGTTTCTGCTGAGAAATCAGCTGTTAACCTTATGGGAGTTCCCCTGTATGTTGTCATTTTTCCCCTGTTGCTCTTAATAATTTTTCTTTTTCTTTAATTTTTGTCAATTTGATTACTATGTTTCTTGGCATGTTTTTCCTAGGGTTTATACTGCCTGGGACTCTCTGCACTTCCTGGACTTGGGTGGCTATTTCCTTTCCCATGTTAGGGTAGTTTTTAACCATAATTTCTTCAAATGTTTTCTCAGGTCCTTTCTCTCTCTTCTCCTTCCTGGACCCATATAAAAGCAAATGTTGGTGAGTTTAATGTCCCAGAAGTCTCTTAGGCTGTCTTCATTTCTTTTCACTCTTTTTCTTTACTCTGTTCTGCAGCAGTGAATTTCACCATTCCGTCTTCCAGGTCACTTATTTGTTCTTCTCCCTCAGTTATTCTGCTATCAATTCCTTCTAGTGTATTTTTCATTTCAGGTATTGTATTGTTCATCTGTGTTCGTTTGTTCTTTAATTCTTCTAAGTGTCTGTTCTTTAATTCTTCTAGATCTTTGTTAAACATTTCTTGCATCTTCTCGATCTCGCCTCCATTCTTTTCCAAGGTCCTGGATCCTCTTCACTATCATTCTGAATTCTTTTTCTGAAAGGTTGCCTATCTGCACTTCATTTTGTTGTTTTTCTGGGGTTTTATCTTGTTTCTTCACCTGGTACATAGTCCTCTGCTGTTTCATCTTGTCTGTCTTTCTGTGAATGTGGTTTTTGTTCCACACGCTGCAGGACTGTAGTTCTTCTTGCTTCTGCTGTCTGCAATCTGGTGGATGAGGCTATCTAAGAGGCTTCTGCAAGCTTCCTGATGGGAGGGACTGGTGGTGGGTACAGCTGGGTGTTGCTCAGGTGGGCAGAGCTCAATAAAACTTTAATCTACTTGTCTGGTGATGGGTGTGGCTGAGTTCCCTCCCTCCTGGTTGTTTGGCCTAGGCGACCCAGCACCTGAGTTTTCAGGCTCTTTGGTGTTGCTAATGCCAGACTCCAGGAGGGTTCATGCCAAGGAGTACTTCCCAGAACTTCTGCTGCCAGTGTCCTTGTCCCAGCAGTGAGCCACAGCCACATCCACCTCTACAGGAGGCGGTAGGTCTGGTTCAGTCTCCTATGGGGTCACTGCTCCCTTCCTCTGGGTCCTGTTGCACACACTACTTTGTTTGTGCCCTCCAAGAGTAGAGTCTCTGTTTCCCCCAGTCCTGTCAAAGTCCTGCAATCAAATCCTGCTAGGCTTAGAAGTCATTTTCTGGGAATTCCTCCTTATGCTGCAGGACCCCCAGGTTCGGTAGCCTGACATGGGGCTCAGACGTTTCATTCCAGTGGGTGGACTTCTGTGGTATAATTGTTCTCCAGTTTGTGAGTCACCCACCCAGCAATTATGAGATTTTATTTTATTGTGATTGAGCCCCTCCTACTGTCCGATTGCAGCTTCTCCTTTGTCTTTGGATGTGGGGTATATTTTTAATGAGTTCCAGTGTCTTCCTGTTGGTGATTGTTCAGCAGTTAGTTGTGATTCAGGTGCTCTCGCAAGAGGGAGTGAGCGCACGTCTTTCTACTCTGCTATCTTTTCTTGAGCTTTTATATTTGTAATTTTTCCTTAAGAATTTACTGACTAAGCCATCTAAGTTGAAGCTTTCTTTTATGAAATGTTTTATCAGAAATCACACTTATTTAGTATTTATAGCAGTGTCCCTATTTTTAATTCCTTCTTTTGTCAATTTTAATCAGTAGCATTTTCTAGGAATTTTACTATTTCAATTAGCTTTAAAGTTTATTGCAAAATTTTTTCATCAAATCCATTTATACTGTTTTAATTTCTCTATAATCTAGTGGGTAACCCTTTTTATTCCATTTTTCCATAACTTCTCATTTTAATTTGTCTTTCAGAGATTATTAATTTTAGCAAGCTTTTCTATAAACCAATTTTAATTTTGCCAATCCTCTTTATTGTGTGTTTAATTTCATTCATTTCTGCTTTTTATAGTATTTTATTACTTGTACAATTTGATTTTAATTTATCTCTACCTTCTTTTTTTTTTTCCCCGATACGCAGGCCTCTCACTGCTGTGGCCCCTCCCGCTGCGGAGCACAGGCTCCGGACGCGCAGGCCCAGTGGCCATGGCTCACGGGCCCAGCTGCTCCGCGGCATGTGGGATCCTCCCGGACAGGGACACGAACACGTGTCCCCTGCATCGGCAGGTGGACTCTCAACCACTGCACCACCAGAGAAGCCCCATCTCTACCTTCTTAACTACATTTTTGGATAATTAAAGTTCAGCATTCCTTTTTTCCTAATGTGTACATTTAAAGCTATAAATTTTCCTCACAGGAAACCTTTAGTTGCATTCAAGAGCTTTTTATATCAGTTATATCATTTATTTAGAAATTTTTATTACTTTTATTTTATTTCTTCCTTGAACCATGGGAACTTAGAAATTTAATTTTGTTTTTGAATTTCCACATGTATGTAGGTTTTTAAAAGCTATATTTTTCTGTTTAAATTCTAGCTTAACTATGCTATGGTTAAAAACATACTATGAATGTTGTAAGTCATTCAAAATTTTGTTCAGATTTGCTTTGTGACTCAGCATATGGTCAATGAACTAAAAATGATTATGTGCCTTTGAATATAATGTATATATTATGGTTGCTGGATTAAGTTGTTTATATATTTCCAATAGATAAAGCTTATTGTGTTGTTTAAAGCTTCTATTTCAGTACTGATTTATTTTGTCTGTTTGTTGTTTGTATGGAGAGTTGTGCTAAAACCTCTCATTATTATTGTAAGTTAGTCTGTTTCTCTTAGTTATTAATCTTTATGAGTTTTATACTATATTTTTAGGCACATAAAAAGATGAAATTTTTATATCTTGTTGGCAAAATAAAATTTTCATATTTATGAAATGTCCATCTTTATCTCAAGTAATGATTTTTTTGCCTTGACTCTTCTTCACCTGGCATTAATATAGTTAAATCAATGTCCTTGGTTAATGTTTACAAGGTATAATTTGCTACACTTGCACATTATTTCTGAGTTTTTAGTTTTAGATGCCTTTCTTCCAAGAAACACATGATATATTTTGATTGTTTTACCCAGGCTGACAATCTTTACCTTGTATTTTAGGACAATATTTCACCTGGAGCTAATGTAATTACTGATACATTTGGGTTTAAATCTGTCATCTCACTATTTGATTTGTATTTGTCATATCTATTCTATGTTCTTTTCTCTCTTCTTTCTTTCCTTCCTATTAATCAACTGAGTATTTTTTAATATTCAATTTTTTTCCTATTAGGTTGGTAGGTTTATATTTTACTTTTCTTTTAGTGGTTACACTAAAGGAATAATCATTCATCATTGACTCATCAAAGTCTGATATAAACTAGTTATTTTGTCTCTTATCAAGTAATGAACAAATAGAACACAATAACTACACATTCCAACCCTAACAAATTATGTGCTATTAATGTTTTTCTATTTTAATTCCATATTATTGTATATTCCAAAAACATTACTATTATTGCTTTACATAGTCAATATTTACTTAGATGAACCTACATATCCATTTTGTTATTGCTGCTCTTTATTTCTTTTTCTTTTCATATTTTTATTGGAGTATAATTGCTTTACAATGTTGTGTTAGTTTCTGCCGTACAATGAAGTGAATCAGCTATATGTATACATATACCCCCATATGCCCTCCCTCTTGAGCCTCCCTCCCACTCCTATAAGTCGTCACAGAGCATCAAGCTGATCTCCCTGTGCTATGCAGCAGCTTCCCACTAGCCATCCATTTTACATTTGGCAGTGTATATATGTCAGTGCTACTCTCTCAGTTCGTCCCAGCTTCCCCTTTCCCCCATGTCCTCAAGTCCATTCTCTACGTCTGCGTCTTCATTCCTGCCCTGCCACTAGGTTCATCAGTACCATTTTTTTTAATATCCCATATATTTGTGTTAGCATATGGTATTTGCTTTTCTCTTTCTGACTTACTTCACTCTGTGTGACAGACTCTAAGTTGATCCACCTCATTA
This sequence comes from Tursiops truncatus, assembly GCF_011762595.2. Classification (NCBI taxonomy): domain Eukaryota; kingdom Metazoa; phylum Chordata; class Mammalia; order Artiodactyla; family Delphinidae; genus Tursiops; species Tursiops truncatus. The sequence goes on along the minus strand of NC_047035.1, from coordinate 154,503,346 downwards.
CAAATAACTGAATTTCATTCTCTTTTATGGCTGAGTAATATTCCATTGTATATATGTGCCACATCTTCTTTATCCATTCATCTTTCGATGGACATTTAGGTTGCTTCCATGTCCTGGCTATTGTAAATGGTGCTGCAATGAACATTGAGGTACATGTCTCTTTTTAAATTATGGTTTTCTCAGGGTATATGCCCAGTAGTGGGGTTGTTCTTTATTTCTTCTTAAATCTTCAAACTTCTGTCTGGAATCATTTCTTTCTCTTAGAAAAACACTCTTCTATATTTCCCTTAATATATGTTGGCTGGTGGAAAATTTGGTTTTGGTTTGGCTAAATATTTATTTTAATTTATTTTTGGGTATATTAAAATTACATATAATTCTTGTTGGGCAGTTATTTTCCTTCAGGGTTACTGTTCTGTTGCCTTTTGACTTCTGCTTTGTAGTTTGAAATATTAGTCATCAATGTTTTATGTTGCTCTTTGAAGGTAACATGTCTTCATATTTCTGGCTGTGCTAAGATTGTCCCTTTATCTCATTTGCAGTGGTTCAAGTAGCATCTATAGAATTTTTAAAATCCTATTTGCTATTCATAGGCATTTCTTGAATCTTTGAATTGATATCTTTTGTCATTTTGGAGAAAACAAAAAGCTTACTACTTTATGAACTGCTTTTGCCTCATTCTCCCTCTTCCCTGGGAATTCCAAGTACACAGTTGCTAAATATTCTCTGCCCCTATATCTTTGATCCTTATATCTTTGTTTTCAATCCCTAACTTTCCCTGTGACTTGTTTTTAGATATTTTATTCTGACTTGCTTTTCCTTCATTAATTTTCTATTCAGTTGTTTCTAAATGCTACTAAATCCAATCAAATTGTTGATTTTGGTTATCGTATTTTTCCAGCTTTATTGTGATATAATTGACATATACCACTATGTTTAAGGTGTACAATATGTTGGTTTGATACACTTATATATATTGCAAAATTATTACTACCATAGTAACTAACAGTTAGCTAACACATACCTAACTCATAGCTAATACCCCCATCACATCATATAATTACCATTTCTTTTTGTGGTGAGAACATTTAAGATCAACACTTTAAACAACTTTAAGTATGTAATACATTATTAACCATAATCTCCATGCTGTACTGTAGACCCCCAGAACATATTCATCTTTTTAGATTTCACACATGTTTCAAAATTTACATTCTGTTATTTTTTTCCTAGTTTTCAGTTCCCTGCCAAAAGTTTAATTTTGTGCCTCAATTTCCTTAATATGTATCACATAGTTATTTCAAAGTATTATCCCCTTGTGGAACTGTTCTTATTGTTAGTTTCTCTTGGATTTCAGCCATATTGTCTTTTCATGTACAGTATTAGTTTTGATTGGGTATTAGACATAACACACAAGGAACTGAAAAAAATATGTTGGGTCCTAGGAAGATACAGAAATATATATTTATAACACCGGCAGGCATTTGAGGACATTGGCTATCCTGTATCAACTTCATTCAATTTAGGGACTAAAATGATTCAAAGGCTTCAATATTTCTTGAGGGTGTGTCTATTTCTGGATCATTTTTGTTCTTATTACATAGACTTTTGGTATCCCATTCCGGGTCTCAGCAGGTTCTGGACTCAAATTTCTGTTCCCCTATTTCTTTCTTGGCTCAAATTTCTGTTCCCCTATTTCTCTCTTGGCTGTGGTGTGTGTCCCTGTTACAGTAGCAGTGGTTTATTCAATGGGACCTCTATTTATATGGTCTTGGGAGATGATCCTGGTTGCATAGCCTCCAAACCTATTCTCTTGTCTAAGAGTGTATGTGCTACCCCAGTATCATTAATGAATTATTTTCCCACTTATATTTGCCAGAGGTGGCTATTGTGGCTGCAACTACAAAATCTGATGGAAGTCAATACATTTAATAATCTCTCAAGGAGAATCTCCATTTACTATCATTCATTTTTCCAAATTATTCTGTGAAATTCTTAGTCATATTCTTCCATGTGGACTTTAAAGTCATTGCATTCAGTTAAACCACAATTTAGGATTCTGACTGAAATTAATTTGTGTATGATTAGGATTTTTAGTGATACTAGTTCTTTCCAGAAAGATATTTCTCTCTAATCACTCAGCCCTATTTTACTCTTCAATAAAGTTTGATGATTATCTTCATATTACATCCCATACCTTTCTCTTTTTTTATTATGATTTTTTTGTTTTTTTGTTTTTGATGTTATTGAGCTAAGGTCTCATTTTATCCCCTCATTTCCATTGCAAAGTGTTTATTGTTAACATAGAAAGTCTATAGACTTTTACATATTTATTATGTATATGTAGGTGCTTTATCAAAGTCTTACTAATTCTAAAAAGTGACTTAGTTTTTAATTATGTATCTTGAGTTTTCTGTGTCTATAATCATATGTAGGTTTCTTTCTCATTAAATTTGAACAGAAATAGTGGAGTATTTGCAATTTTATATGGTATTTCAGACATTTTTGGAACATATCCTTATAATTAGGCATCTCTTCCTAATTTACTTGAAAAACATATTAAGAATGATAGCTGAGTTTTAGGATATATCTAAGTATTTTGAACTTGTATGTTTTAACTTCTGAATGTAATAATTTAATAAATTTTAATACATTAACAAACCTAAAAAAAAATCTATGTTCCTTAATGTTGAAACATCTTCCATTTCTATAATATTCTACTTGATCATGGTATACTGCTGTATTTATTGAACTTGACTTGTTCTAATTTTATTTTCAAGTTTTATCTTTATATTTACAAATGAAATTAAATATTTTTGTGTATCTTTAACTCGGCTAGAATTTAGAGATGTATGGGTTTAAAAGTGAGTTGGGAAATCCATGACATTTTTCAGAGAATTAGAACAAATAATCCTAAAATTTATATGGAACCATGAAAGACCTAGAATTGACAAAGCAATCCTGTAGAAAAAGGAACAAAGCAGGAGGCATAACCCTCCCAAACTTCAGACAATACAAAACTACAGTAATCAAAATATTGTGGTATTGGCACAGAAACAGACATATGTATCAATGGAACAGAATAGAGAACCCAGAAATAAACCCACACACTTAATGGTCAATTAGTTTTCCACAAAGGAGGCAAAAATATACAATGGATAAAAGACAGTCTCTTCAGCAAGTGGTGTTGGGAAAGCTAGACAGTCGCATGTAAATTGATGCAGTTAGAACACACCCTCTCACCATACACAAAAATAAACTCAAAATGGCTTAAAGACTTAAACATAAGACATGACACTATAGAACTCCTAGAAGAGATCATAGGCAAAACATACTCTGACATAAATCATACCAATGTTTTCTTAGGTCAGTCTCACAAGGCAATAGAAATAAAAACAAAAATAAACAAATGAGACCTAATCAAACCTACAAGCTTTCGCACAGCAAAGGAAACCATAAAAAAACCCAAAAAGACAACCTACAGAATGGGGGAAAATATCTGCAAATGATATGACCAACAAGGGCTTAATTTCCAAAATATACAAACAGCTCACACAACTTAACAACAAAAAAACAAACAACCCAATTGAAAATGGGCAGAAGACCTAAATAGACATTTCTCCAAGAAAAAATACAAATGGCCAATAGACACATGAAAAGATGCTCAACATCACTAATTATTAGAGAAATGCAAATCAAAACTACAATGAGGTACCACCTCACACCAGTCAGAATGGTCATCATCAAAAAGTGTACAAATAACAAATGCTGGAGAGAAGGAGGAGAAAAAGGGACCCTCCTACACTGTTGGTGGGAATGTAAATTGGTGCAGCCACTATGCAAAACATTATGGAGGATCCTCAGAAAACTAAAAATAGAATTCCCATATGATAACTCAATCCCACTCCTGGGCATGTTACTGAGTCTAAGCTCGGAATGCTTGCCACATGACAGGCCTGAGGGATGAGTTGTTGGGGCAAGGAATATCGACTTTATCTGGAAAGCCAGCAAACCAAGAAGATGGTGGGCTCATGCCCCAGAGAACCATCTAGCCTGAGTTAGAATTCAGGCTCATTTTATACTAAAAGGGGAGGAAGTAAAGTCGAACACTTTCTGGTTCCTATCAGCCTCCTGAGGGGAGGTGTTAATTTCTTCCTCCCTGCAGTCATTTACAGGTGGGCTTGGTCAGGATGTTTCTTGTGAGCTAAACAAAGGTATTTTAGCTTAATGTTCATTACCTGGGAGGCAGGGTTCCCAAAGATGGGCCATTATGTATAATTTAAGCTTATAGGCAATATCCCTTTAGTGATTAACTTGTAACAGAATACAAAAAGTTCTTCCCTATTACAGGCATATATCCAGACAAAACTCTAATGCAAAAAGATACATGCACCCCTACTTTCATAGCAGCACCATTTACAATAGCCAAGACATGGAAACAACCTAAATGTCCATTGACAGATGAATGGATAAAGAAGATGTGGCACATACATACAATGGAATATTACTCAGCCATAAAAAAGGATGAAATAATGCCAACTGCAGCAACATGGATGCAACTAGAGATTATCATACTAAGTGAAGTAAGTCAGAAAGAGAAAGACAAATACCATATGCTATCACTTATATGTGGAATCTAAAATATGACACAAATGAACATATCTACAAGACAGAAACAGAATTACGGACATAGAGAACAAACTGGTGGCTGCCAAGGGGGAGGGGGTTGGGAGAGGGGATGGAGTGGGAGGTTGGGGTTAGCGGATGTAAGCTATTATATAAGGAATAGATAAACAACAAGGTCCTACTGTATAGCACAAAAAACTATATTCAGTAACCTATGATAAACCATAATGGAAAAGAATATTAAAAAAAGAATATATATATATATATATATATATATATATATATATGTATAACTGAATCACTTTGCTGTACAGTAGAAATTAACAGAACATTGTAAATCAACTATATTTCAAATGTAAAAAAATGAGTTGGAAAGCCATCATAATTTCTGTGTCTTTGAACAGTTTAAAACACATAGATATATTTGTTAAAATTAAAATCGGCTTGCAAATCTGAGTGACCATACTATTTTTATTAGATTTTTATTAATCTTTCCAATTTCTACTATAATTGATTTGTTAGACTTTCTCACTCTTCTTGGGTCAATTTTGTTAATTATATTTTACCAGAAAAAATTGCATTTCCTCTAGATTTTCAAACTTATCACCATCAAGCTGCATATAATATTTATTATACTTTTACACTTTTATGGTATTTTTAACACTTTCTGTATCTGTGATTATATATCAATTTATGTTCCTCAACCTGTTTATTTTGGTTTCTTATTTTGGCTTTATTAGGTTCTCTAAGTGTTTTCATATTGTATTTTCAAAAAGCTAAAATTTGCTTTCTTTAAGTCTTTTACTGCTTTTTCCTTATCCTCCTTTATGTCATCTGATAATACTTTACTAATTTTCCCTGTCTTCTTTTATTTACCTTTACATAATAACATTGTTCTTTTATATATTTAAATCATTGTCAGTCTTTATTTTTAACAATAAAATAATGTATATCTCTAAAGTTCCTTTTAACACAGCTTTACTTCTTTACAATTTTTTTTTTTTTTTTTTTTTTTTTTTTGGCGTATGCGGCCCTCTCACTGTTGTGGCCTCTCCCGTTGCGGAGCACAGGCTCCAGATGCGCAGGCTCAGCGGCCATGGCTCACGGGCCCAGCCGCTCCGCGGCATGTGGGATCTTCCCGGACCGGGGCACGAACCCGCGTCCCCTGCATCGGCAAGCGGACTCTCAACCACTGCACCACCAGGGAAGCCCTTTACCATGTATTTTAATATGGTTTATGTTTTTAGTTAACTTTTGAATGAGTTATAGTTTCATTTTTCTTTTCATTTTGATATAATAATTATTTAGGAGGTGAAGCTGCTGGTGGCTTTTGGGACCACACTAAAGCCACCAAGGTTAATATTACTGTCAGATTTGTTTTAGTAAGCCAGCTGAAAGATGTTATCAAAATTGAAATCTCCCCTCCAGTTTTGGCTCCCAATCTCAGGGTTTCCTGGGGTATATGGGGTAGGGAGTGTGGGGTGAAGACAGACTTCTTTCAGGGGACTGTCAGTGCATCCTTGCTCTGAGAACACTGGTGTCAGCCTTCTCAAGCAGCCTCCCTGCTAACAGGCTTCCTAGACCAAAAAAAAAAAAAAAAAAACCAAACATGTTTCCTATTCTCTCCTCTAGATAATTCAAGGCCTCAGAAATTCTCTGATTTATGTCTGGGTCTAACATTATGTTTATTTTATTCCTCATGTTGTTCTAGCACGGAGTTGGGAGGGAAAAGCTGTCATGAGATGCATTCAGTGTGCTCTCCCCAGTAATACAGTTTTTCTCCTTAAATATTTTTGGAAACCCTGCTAATTATCACCCTTCCACTACTGTTGTCTTAACTGAAATCCTTATTAGTTTTATCTTGTACTGCTGAGATTATTTCTCAACGGAGCGTCTCTGGCTTGTATCCACGTGAAACCAAGCTGTCTCCCATACTCCCAAAGTTGTCTTTTAAAACACATACATGAACTGTCTTGCCACAATTGTCAGTGGCTTCCACTGTTTACAAGATCATCATAAGTCCAAATTCCTCAGGATGCCATACAAGCCCTTTTCAAACCTGGGTCGCCTATCATAAAAATATCTCAAATTCCCCCACTGCACTTCCTCCTCCCAGTGAATCTATCTTCACCATTTTCTCTAGCTGGTATACTTTTTTCACAGTCCAAATGGTAAAACCTCCAAATTAGTTGCTTTTTCCTTGAGTGTTTATTTCAGGTTTTATTTAGGTATTTATTCTAATACTAGGATCAGTTATGACAATTTGATATTTCAGTAGTAATTTGCTCCTGCATCTCCCTTCTTTTTTTTTTAATTGGCCTGGATGATCTTTAATGTCAAAGACCATGTCTTTATACCAAAAATAATATGAAAGTTTAGATACAACAATGAACTTTGAATAAATTAATTACAAATATCTGTTTTATGTTACACATAAAATTTTCTAATTTTAGTTCTCTAATTTATATTTATTACTTCTTAACGGTGGCAGAAATTTAGAGGCATAAGTGCCATAAATTGTAGTCTAGAGTATAAAATCGATGTAGAGCTGGGATTAGTCAATGAAATAAATCATTTAAATTAAAATCACTCTGCAAGCAGCCCATCATCAAAAATAATCAGAAGCGATAATCAGCCATTTAACATGTAACTAGCACAAAGGTAAATTTGTGGCTGTCACAAAATCTAGCCAAGTAGGCCTAGTAAAAAGCTTAACTGGCTCCAAGCCAAGAAATTGGGCACTTATTTCCATATTGCGCCTGTTGGGAAAAAGATAAATGTGAGAGCCCAGCCTCTGTGTCTTGGAGTTGCCAAGGATATCCACTGAGTGACCATTCTCTTGGCTTAAATAATAAAACATATTGAAAAGGGGTGAAAAAGTAGAACTCCTGCACTGCCAGCAGGAGAAGAGGTGTGGGCCAAAACTCTATCGCACTCAGTGTAACAGCCAGTTAGCTGTGTAACTCCATTTTGCTAATAAAAAGGCAACACTGTATTTGAAATACTGCAAATTTCATGCATCTCTATGGCATGTTTCAATTTGAGATAAAGGTGAAAATATCACTTTTTTGTTATTAGTTTTATTATTAATTGATGACTTTAGAAGACAACAACTTAAACATAAAGAAACAGATAGAACAAACCACTATGAAAAGCTTTAGTGGACCAAATAAGATGGTAAAGAATTGTCATTGATCATTGGGACTATAGGATGTTAGGGGAAGGATGATCCTGTGACTTTGTGTAAGTAAAATCTACTGCCTTTATTTGCAAGGAAGAGGGAGAATCTTTTACATGAAAGAATAATTACTGCCTGTGGAATACAAAATTACACAGGACAAGGTAAATACACAGAAGACAATAGTTCTATTTCTAAATGGAATTGCCTTCATTTATCCTGTTTTACTCAGGAATCATGAAGGCAAATGAGGAGTGTGGAGAAAAAGGAGAGTGGATGACAAGAAGTCTAATATCTGGCACTCACATTAAAAGAACAAATAATATTTTTAAATTTTTGAGCATATTTGCATTTTAAGTTGAGGAGTGATGTAAATAAAAATTTGCATATAACCTAGAAGAAAAATTCATGATATCAGGCACAGTGAAAGACTCTTAAGTTATTTTTCAGATGATGTGGGTGGTAGGCTATCCAATCTATAGCTTGTTAACTGACCATTCCTTCAGGTCACAGTTTCCGAAGTGTGGTCTAAAGAACACTAGCTCACAGGATGTTAATACACCCATGTATAAAAGGTCCTTTGCCCAAATACATTTAAAAATTTTTAGGATAGACAAAGTTAAATAGAATTATTAGTGTAACACTTTGAAAAACCTTTAATATAGAAACACTTCAAAGAAATTCAGGAAGTAGAATTTCCCAAATTTATTTGACCAGAAATTTTCTCCATGTGCTTCTTACAGGACTAATCTTCAAGGAAACAAATTTTAGGAAATACGGTACTGACATATGTTTATGGATCCATATTGCTGAACTGTTCTCAGCAATTTTTTATTTTTTTCTGCGATACACGGGCCTCTCACTGTTGTGGCCTCTCCCGTTGCGGAGCACAGGCTCCAGACGCACAGGCTCAGCAGCCATGGCTCACGGGCCCAGCCGCTCCGCGGCATGTGGGATCTTCCCGGACCGGGGCACGAACCCGTGTCCCCTGCATTGGCAGGCAGACTCTCAACTACTGTGCCATCAGGGAAGCCCAGTTCTCAGCAATTTTATACAGTATTTTCAATTTTGTGAGGATCTTTTTTATGTTTGTTTCTCAAGGAAAATCATGACTTGCGAAGGGTCTAGAAAGAGGAATTTGTATCTTCTGGTTGACGGGAGAAGTTTTAGTAAACATATAGTTTTTAAACAATTAATACTCTTTTGCTCAATCTGTAGCTTGCCTTCCAGTTTGTATAAAATGTAAAAAGAAAAACAGTGCTTTGTATTTTCAGCATCAATTTAAAAATTAACATGAAAGTTGGTGTGGAGTCTTTTAATAAGGTTCAAAATATTTGATTTCAACAGCTGACTTCTCTCATCAAACACCATACAGCCTAGAAGGCAGTTGAAAAGCATATTTAAACTAAAAATAGAACTACCATATGACCCAGCAAAACCACTACTGGGAATATACCCTAAGAAAACCATAATTCCAAAGGAGTCATGTATCACAATGTTCACTGCAGCACTATTTACAATAGCCAGGACATGGAAGCAACTTAAGTGTCCATCAACAGATGAATGGATAAAGAAGATGTGGCACATATATACAATGGAATATTACTCCAATATTACTCCAAAAAGAAACAAAATTGAGTTATTTGTCGTGAGGTGGATGGACCTAGAGACTGTCATACAGAGTGAAGTAAGTCAGAAAGAGAAAAACAAATACCATATGCTAACACATATATATGGAATCTAAAAATAAAAATGGTTCTCATGAACCTAGGGTCAGAACAGGAATAAAGACACAGATGTAGAAAACGGACTTGAGGACACAGGGAAGGGGAAGGGTAAGCCGGAATGAAGTAAGAAAATAACATTGACATACATAAACTACCAAACGTAAAATAGATAGCTAGTGGGAAGCAGCTGCATTGCACAGGTGGATCAGCTCGTGCTTTGTGTCCACCTAGAGGGGTGGGATAGGGAGGGTAGGAGGGAGATGCAAGAGGGAGGGGATATGGGGATATACGTATGCATATAGCTGATTCACTTTGTTATACAGCATAAACTAACACAACATTGTAAAGCAATTATACTCCAATAAAGATGTTAAAAGAAAAAAGAAATGTGCTCAGAGAAAACAGCTGTCAACTAAGACTCCTATATCCATCAAAGCTATCTTTCAAAAATAAAGGCAAAATAGGGCTTCCCTGGTGGCGCAGTGGTTGAGAGTCCGCCTGCCGATGCCGGGGACACAGGTTTGTGTCCCGGTCCGGGAAGATCCCACATGCCGCGGAGCGGCTAGGCCCGTGAGCCATGGCCGCTGAGCCTGCACGTCCGGAACCTGTGCTCCGCAACGGGAGAGACCACAACAGTGAGAGGCCCACATACCGGAAAAAAAAAAAAAAAAAAAAAAAAAAAAAGGCAAAATAAAGACATTCCCAGATAAACCAAACTGAAAGAATAATGATGCTAGCAGATATCCCTTTAAAAAAATTCTGAAGGCAGTTCTTAGGCTGAAAGCAAGTGACCTCAGGTGGTAATTTTTATCCAGGTGAAAAAACACAGAGCACAGGTAAAGGGAATTACGTGATTGCAAAATACAGTATTGATACATATTTCATCTTTCTTCTCTAAACTGATTTTAAAACAACTGTTTAATAATAACAGATCACCATAGGTATTTTTAAAAATCTCTCCTTCCTAATGTGTCTTACATGTCTAGGGTAACCTGCCTTCTCAGGTGCCTTTCACCACCAATTATCTCTTCTTTCTTTTCTATATGTAACTTCCTCTCATTTGGATAATTTCATGGAATGGATTAATTTAGTCAAGTTTAGCACCTTTTTAAAATCAGACCAAGAAACCTCTCTTGATTCCATATTTCTACCACTTACCTCTCAGACTTTGTTCACGGAGGCTGGAGTTAGTACAAGCTTAGTCTCTTCCCGCTTTCTCAACTCTACTCAGCTCTCTATCCACTTCGGTCAGTTTTTGCTCACGTCACCACCAAAACAGCTTTATAACGTTGCCAGTGACGGGCTGGGAGAGGATGGGCTGGGATGCGCAGAGCACCAGGGACCCCTCAGAGAAAGGCAGAATCACCTCAGGCACCACGTCCGAGACTACACTTCCCCGGAAGCCAGATCTCGCGGGATCTCAGGAGATGGCAGGCCCTAGTACGGGAGTCCTGGGACCGAGAAACAGGCGCCCTGGTGCAAAGGCTCCTCCTTCCAGGCTCGTTCTCAAGGGTTTCGCTCACACCACCTGTCCTGCAGTTCCCGGAGCTCATGGACTCCTCGTAGCCCTAATCAGAGTCACAGGGTTGAGGCTCCTTGCCCCAGAGCTCCTACAGGTGCTGGAGAGTCTCTCTCGCCCAAACGCTGTGCCCCCAGCCGGAGTGGGGGAGTGAAGTGCGCATGTGCCGCCCCCGCACTGCGTCCCACCAGGATCCCGGAAGGCCGCGGTTGTCCGGCTTCTGCTGCGCAATCGCTTGTCTGCCAAGGGGCAAGGCCCCAGCCAACCCCAATGCGCCATTCTATTCTGATATTAGAAAGTAAGGTGTGTCGTGCCTGCAGAGGGCCTGAGTGGGAGCTGGCCTGATGTCACCAGGTACTATCTTCTTTTGCCGTCTTCACCCGTACGGTCTGCAGCCATCCTCCTCCTCTTTCTGCAGACGTGAGTATAGTGCCCTTCAAAGACCACTTGCCTCTGTGTCCACACAAATCACAGACATGACCCCTCAGAAGCCTAGGGCCTCGGATAGCTGAAGGAGTGGGGCACCGCACCTCTGACACTGCCTGGGGACACGCAGATGTAGGGCTGACAGGGATACCCTAGAGAAAGACTTCCGAATCTGGTCTTTACAGTGCACAGGGCGCCTACATTTCACTGGCACGCACCAACCTTCCAGAACTAGGGACTGATGCCCTGAAGCATGGTGGTGTGGCCGGTCCCACAGCTAGACTGGGGTGAGTGTTCCATTGAATGAAATGGCCTTCCCTATGCAAGTTGAGCCTAAGGCCGGGGGGGCGGGGGGGGGGGGGGAAACGGCCCTTACTCCAGAAACCCAAGGTATCCTAAAGAGTTTAGTGAATGGCTGGTCCTAAGGTACCCTGGGCTTCCCAGGCTGAGCACTGTTCTCCAGAACGAGCAAGAGAGTGAGATTAGTGCACTTCATGCAGTACGAGGAATTTAAAAAAAGACATGAAAGACGTGCAAACACATACATATACACACCCACTCACAAATACATAAACCAGAAAACCCCAGGCACTCACGCACATCCTCAGGCCAGTTCCTCCCTGCCCAGTGGAGGTTTAAACAAAACAAAAAAACACCTCAAGGTGGTGGTTTTGTTTTTCACTCATCATGTAACTTGATTTTTCAGCAGCATTTTAAAATGTTGAGCACTCTCTATATTTTTAAATGTCATTTCCATCATTTTAAACTTTAATACAAATTCTTCTGCCTTATTTTCTCTGAACACTATGGTTTCTCTTTCCCGGTTTTCACTGGACTGTCTTCCTCAGCTGTTCAGATATCCATTTCCTCAAGACCCTGCCCCCATCATTCTTTTCTCCCTCTAGGCAGTCATCATCATTTCAATGTGCTGAAGACTCTCTCCTGTACACATCATACATCACTTGAGTCCCAGTATCATATATCCACTGGCCTGATTGTCATTTTCACTTGGCTGTTCTGTCAAGTATTATGTTATTGCCTCTCAGCTCTAAACTCTTTCTTGCTCTACTTTGTGATGTTACGATTAGGAGCCTGAAAACTACATTTCTTCCTGGGCAACTGCATTCCTCTTAGCCTCTGCTAATAGGGGGATAAGGGGAAGACTGAAGGCTGGAAGAAGTTCAGTCTTTTTATCTTTCTTGGTGTCTGTGTGTATGTGTGCACACGCGCTTCCTTCTGATGGGTGACTTATTTCTTGCTTGAGGTTTCTCTCAGTGCTGTGGCTTCTTCACTCCTGCAGCAGCAGTTCTTTCCTGAAACAGCAACTGAATCCAGTTTGCATATTTTCCATCACTTGCAGAAAGCTTTAACTCAGAGATACCAGAACCACCTGCCAGTGCCTGCTTCTCAGAGCTGTGTGTCCTGGACCCACGGGGGCCCCATCTTTTCCAAGACACTCACTCCAGGCCAGTTGAGGTGCCTCCTCAAAGATCTGACTTTCAGATTTGCCAAGACTCTCCTCTACGATCCTACATTTTTCTTGGTGTTCCCTCTATTCTCTCAGCTAGAAGGATGATAGTTGTTCCTGAAGTTTACACATCTGTGACATCTTAATTTTTTCTCTTTATGCTTTCATTAGTTAATAATTTTATACCTAGTTTAACCTTCTTTCTAGTAAATTCTCTCTGTTAAAACTACTGGTTTGATTTCTGTCTCCTGAACGGACTTTAACTGGTACGATACTTAAAGTCCTTCAATCCCAGTCTTTCTAATGCATGATCTGTCCTCAAAAGCCTGGCCCTCTTTCAGCGCTCTTATCTTAGGGAATGGCATCGTCACTCATTCAGTTGTGCAAGCATGGATGTAGGATTCACTCTTAACCTTCTCCCTTTCCCTCATCACATCCTTACATATAATCCATCAACAAGCCCTTCCAATGTTTCCTTCTACTCTTTTCAAATTTATCCCTTTTTGCCATCTTCCCAGCTACCTCCATATCTAAAGCTATCATCATTTCTCACTGGACTGCAACAAAAGTTTGCTTACTATTTCCTGATATTTTTGAAGCCCAAATCTGACTTAAACTGTTCAATGGCTTCTCTTTGCTTGAGGAATGGAACAAAATCCTCCTAATGGTTACAGAGCTCTGCAACCTTCCCTTAATCTGCCTCCTTTCTTCCCATGGTTCTCTGTGCCCAGCTATGATGGATTTCTTTCTGACTTTTCTCAAATTCACTATGTTCTCTCCTCAGCTAATCTCTTTACTCTTGTTCCACTTCTATCTGAAATATGATCTCTTTTTCTATTTAACAATCACTCATACTTCAGATCTCAGATCGATTTTTTTCTTTTCTTGATTGATCCCTAGTCTAGATTAGTTTCTTTTATTGTATAATCTCAAAGCATCAGATTTTCTTCCATCATGTCACATAACTCACATACTACATACGATCTCTGATTACTGGATTCCTATCTATCTCATGCAATAGATTGTAAGCACCATGAAATCGCAGCACTGCTAATCATTGCGTTCCCGACACCAAGCACCATGGCTGAAAAGCGATAGGTTTACACCAGGTATTTGTTAAATAAAAGAATATATGAACTTATGAATACATCTAATGTGAAAGAAGACATACCTCACAGATGGAAATCTGTACATCTGAGGCAAGGAAACAGTTATTGATGTTCCCTATCATGTACCAAGTGGACCTTGTTTAATTTATATTTGTGCATGCATTTTCTAATGTGAAAAGCAATTTTTCTCTTTGAGATTCTAATAAGTAATATTTTCAATGAGTAGTTTATTTTCGATAAGTATATTGTTAATATACAATTTTTTTTTTCGGCTGCACTGCACAGCATGTGGGATCTTAGTTCCCCAGCCAAGGATCGAACCTGCGCCCCCTGCATTGGAAGTGTGGAGTCTTAACCACTGGACCGCCAGGAAAGCCCAATATACATATATTTTTAGTGGTGAAATTATCATAGATGGTCAGTTTTCTAGAGATGCTATGAGAATAATGTGGATGTAAAAACCTGATGTCTACTCAATAAGAAATAAGAATGATGAAATAAGAAATAAGAATGATGTACCATCATTCTAGAAATCGTACCATGGCTATTAAGCCACATCTGTTTATTTGTCTTCTGGGAGAAGTATTAATGTCCTATTAGATAAAGAAGTTAAGAATGTGTCTAGGAGTTAATAAAGGAGATGCAGTTTCAAAGATAGTCCAGTTTTTTTCATGTTTCAAGCAAACATTTGAGTACAAATTATATTGCATCATTACTAGTTTTATTGTTTTCATTATCTGAACTGTCATGAAGTTTATATATACGAACATCCACATGCATAATGCATGCTATCCTGTTGGCCAGTATCTTGAAGTTTATATTCAAATTTAGTGAATAATTTAATTTGTCTTATATTTGAATGATAATCTAAAATATTAGAAACATTAAGTTCTTTTTTTAGCAGCAAAAAAGACCAAACACATTTCACATTTCATAGATAAAAAGAGGCAAGAAACAAAACTGTTAGTAATGTTATTATTTTTCATGAAGAAATATCATATACACAGAAATCACAAATAATTAAATAGATATTGGATCATTAGTTTTATGCCCTCCGGGCAAGTTTCAAACCATTCCTTTCTACTGTCCTCTTTCAATCTTTAAAGAGAGACAGAGAGGGAAGAAATATATCTTTCAGAATGATAAGCATTAAATAGTAAAAAATCTCAGACAATCTCTGTCACTGTGGTTTAAAACTACTTGGAAATAAAAAATTAGTATTTCTAAGAGTTTGTCTTATAATTTAAATAATATATAGTGCCATTTGGAGAAAATACTGAGACATGGTATAATACTTTTAGTAAGATATTTATTTTTTAAAGTTATTTTGCAATTCTATTGTGATATGGAATATTTAAACCAATTTTCTGAAAGCTAAGGGAATATATGTTTTAATAGTCTTCCCCATGTGGTGCATAGTAAATTAGACACGTACTATTTTCTATCTCTTTGCAGGAAATATTTGATTTTTCTTTCTCTTTATCCATTCATTTCACTATTATCCTTAGGGAACATTTCAGATATTATGATAGGAGGCAACTGTATTGCTAAGAGACTAGCATAGTAACATTGGCCAACTAGACTTTTGTAATTCATGAATAAGATTAGAAATAGCCCAAGCTTTTTTGAAATATTTGTACCAGAATAGCTCTTGGATGTCCTGGTAAAAAATGGCCTGGTGAAGGATCTGAGGATCCATAGAGGATAAGGAGAAAAATTGAACTACAGGCACTGCAAGGGCTTTGGTTAGGTCTGAAAAAGGAAGAGACATCTATTTAAAGAGTCTTGCAAAAGGTCTTGAGTATTAGCAGCATCAATTTTGAAGGAAGTGCCAAGTGGCTTTATTTCTAAAATTGAAAGCACTGCCCCTGGACTTCCCTGGTGGCGCAGTGGTTAAGAATCCGCCTGCCAATGAAGGGGACACGGGTTCGAGCCCTGCCAGGAAGGTCCCACATGCCACAGAGCAACTGAGCCCGTGAGCCACAACTACTGAGCCCAAATGCCACAACTACTGAAGCCCGTGCACCTAGAGCCCATGCTCTGCAACAAGAGAAGCCACCACAATGAGAAGCCCGCACACCACAACGAAGAGTAGCCCCCACTCGCCACAACTAGAGAAAGCCCGTGTGCAGCACTGAAGACCCAACACAGCCAAAAATAAATAAATAAATTTATTTTTTAAAAAAAGAAAGAAAAGGAAAACACTTCCCTTATACCTGTTTCTTGTAATGTATACCTACATTCCATAATTTTTAAAGTTATGGGACTAAATATTATAATTATTTCACATTTATTGGGTGTCTAGATACAATATACTAAACTGTTTCTCTTTCCAAATTGTTTCATACTGTAACTTGAACAGAGTAGATGCACATGAGAGGAAGAATTATCTTTCAAACTAGAAAAAGATTGGTAGGAAGGCTTTATAATAACTTTCAAGTTATTAAGCTTTCTTCTTTTTTTCCTGCCTGGGATGTGGCTTGCTGGCTGCAGTTCCGATAGCCACCTTGAGGCAACCTTGAGTAAGAAAGTGGAGCCAGTAGTGGATGGTGGAGCAGGAAAGCAGAAAGAGTTTGGTTTCAGAACAAACATACCAGCCCCAAACTACCCCGTCAGCTTCTAGACTTCAAGTTGGGGAGGTGGGGGAGAGTGTGTGTGTGTGTTTGTATGAGTTTTCTAGAACTGCTACTAAGGACTGAATGTTCATGTCCCACAAAAATTCATATGTTGAATCCTAACTCCCAATGTGACGGTGTTAGGAGGTTAGATCATGAGGGTGGTACCCTTATGGTGAGATTAGTGCCCTTATAAGAAGAGACATGAGAGAGCTTGCAGAGAACTTGATTTACTTCTCTCTCTCTCTCTCTCTCTCTGCCACATGAGGATATGACAACAAGATGTTCATCAAACCAGGTAGAGGGTCCTCACCAGGAACCAAATTGGTCAGCACCTTGATCTATAGAATTCCACTCTCCAGAACTGTGAGAAATGAATGTCTGTTACTTAAATCACTCAGTCTCTAGTATTTTTATATTGGTAGCCTAAAAAAACTAAAATAGCTACCATAAAAATACCACAGAGTGGGTGGCTTAAACAACAGACATTTATTTTCTCATGGTTTTGGAGGATGGATGACGAAGGTCATGGTATCAGCAGATTTTTCTCCTCCCAAAGCCTGTCTCCTTGGCTTGCAGATGACCATCTTCTTGCTACCTCTTCATGGGGTCTTTGCTCTGTCTGCATGCATTCCTGGTGTCTCTCTGTGTTTCCTAATCTCTTCTAATAAGGACACAGGTCACATTGGATTAGGGCCTATCCTAACAGCCTCATTTAACTTAATCACCTCTTTAAAGGCCCTGTCTGCAAATATGGTCACATTCTGAGATAGTGAGAGTTAGGATCAATAGTACATTTGGAAGGGGTGGGGGGGCGGCACAATTCAGTCTGTAACAGTACATACACACTCCTAATTTGTTCAAGCTACTGTTATTTTGGAGTTTCGTTCTTAGCATTCAAGTGTAATCACTAACTGATTCAAAGAGTACATGTAGGCATATTATTCATAGATATGTAGGCTATCAGTCCCTCAAAACTTTAAAATTTAAACAGAAATAGCAAAGCACTTTCTTCTGGGGGACTCAGCTGTACTACAAACCTTCTGTTTACTCTTGAACAGTGTCTGGGACATAGTAGGTGCTTAATAAGTATCTGTTGAATAAATAAATGACTCAGACAATTTCCATTAGTTGAAACTAAGAAAGTGGGTGTTTTTGAAGAAGGAAAGATTAGACGTATGTAGGAAAGTGGAAAGAACTAAATGCTGATAGCTTTGGACAGAAGTCAGGAATTTAGGAAGCAAGAGGTTTCCTGTATAGTGAAGGTCTGGGAACAAAGAGGAGGCAACATCTCAGGAAAGTAACATGAAAGGGGTGGGTACCCAGGTAAGGAGTGTGGTATATAACATACCTTAATCATTTAGAATTCCTGTTAGAAGCCCTGAGCAACAGTTTCTGGATGTTTTTTTCCATTGTTCAAGAGAGATGTATGGCACAAATTTTAGCCTAGATTTATACGAAAGAAGTTATACTAATTGCAGATTTGTATAAATTACAACAGGATAGGTAGTAATTTCATTTAATGCTGCTTTATACGCAACCTAAAGCTACTAAACACATTCAAAAACTACACACACTTACAAACACATGGAAAAGTTAATACATGTGAGAAACAAGCTCTACTCAAATAACTGAAAGTCCTCCTCTAAGGAAAAGCAGTTTATGGTAATACAGAGGATGTATTTCAAACGAGCGTTTAGATGGGGATCACTTTGGCTCAAAAAAGAAAGAATATTCCAATAACTAGAGCTGATCTTCATTGGTAAGAGCTGACTAAAAAAGGTATGACATGTTTAAACAGAGGCCAAATAGTACTTTTAATGCATTAACAGAAGAGTCTATGCAATCTCTTTCAGAATAACACATTTCTGTAAAGCAAAATAGGGTGGTAAATGCAAAATTCACCCTTATGTTGAGGGGAATGGTGTCGTTGTAACATGAAAGTTACATTAGTTCATTTATGATTGTTCTAAGAATGAATGGTTTCTGCTGTTAACAAAGTAAAGTAAACTGAGACAGTGAACACATACAGCACAGGAGAATACAATGTTGAAGTTGTCCGTTTCCTCTCCATTTCCCCCTCTGCTACCTTTGGTTTTGTGCTTGGCCCTTGAAGAGATCACTGCACAGTGCTTTGTACATTTTCCCCTTGTTTCCATAACTCCGCAAACTTGGCCTTTCTTAGTGTTCAAGCAGTCTGCCTCTAACCCAGTTTCCCCTAATACTATTTTAAAGCATGCTTTTGCAGAACATCAGGATTCTTTGAGGAACACACGTATCAGTTATAGTACTGGGAAGGAGGTTGAAGAGATGGACCCTAGAGTTCTCTCAAATATGGCAGTTCTATGATTGAAGAGGTGCCTACCTAACCAGATTGAATAAACGTTAATTCATGAAGGCCAAGGATATCTGGGATGACTAATCTTAATTGTTTTTCATTTCCTAAAATCTAAAAGTTAATTTTAATATTTAAGCATAAACTAATGTGAAATTTCATAAATTTTATTATTAAGACCATTAATGAAAGAATCTGTCAGCTTTCTTTAAAAAACAAACTTTACCAAACAATCTAGACTCATCTCTATGATTTTAGGCTGTCTAACAGCTGTTGGTCCTTCTAGTACTGGTCTCAAATATTTGGGTTGCCCTGTAAGACATTAAGAATAGTTCTGATAATTCTCTGAAAAAAACTGATGAGTTTACTGAGGGAATGCCATAGGAAGAGAAAGAACATACTTCAACTTTAAGGATCTATTTATTTGAAGGATGTTAGTGATTGCATTTTAAGTCCTTGCAATAAAGGAGGCATGTACAAATTCATCAGCCTGAAAACTTTGCCTTCACCTGGAATGTTACTATTATGAGGCAAAAAAAAAAAAAAAAAGATGATGCAACCTAATTGCCAAGTCAAATTCTCCAGAGTAGCATTAAGGTACTACTTTACTAGTAGAATGTAACAAGTTAATTTGTTTTGTGAGCCATGAGCTAGAAGCATTCCTCACCTGGTGATACTGCAAATGCTGACAGCCCAAAGTACTAAATGACTTCCTTGTAGACTGGAAGAATTACCTGTGTTTTTTCGGGACAGGCCTGGTTTTCTGTCTTCAAACAATGCAGTAAAATTCTATCCTGCTCCCATGATTTCCTCTAAAACTCTTTGGGGAGTGTTTTCCTACTTGTGGAATCCCTTCCTGATGGGGAATGATTATACTGAACAGAAAAAGTACCATCAAAAAGACTTAGATAGGGGCTTCCCTGGTGGCGCAGAGGTTGAGAGTCCGCCTGCTGATGCAGGGGACACGGGTTCCTGCCCTGGTCCAGGAAGATCCCACATGCTGCGGAGCGGCTGGGCCCGTGAGCCATGGCCGCTGAGCCTGCGCATCCGGAGCCTGTGCTCCGCAACGGGAGAGGCCACAGCAGTGAGAGGCCCGCGTACCGCAAAAAAAAAAAAAAAAAAGAGATAATAGCTAATTACCATTTGGTAAAGTGGAAAGAACATGGATGGGATGAGGAGTTGCGATCTGCTTCTAGGCCCAACTTGTCTCCTTACTGAATCAGTTCAGTCTCTCTGTCTGAGTTTCTGTTTGTTCACCTGTAAAGTGAAATGAAACTTGATTGTCCATTCTAAACTGGGATGGCATCAAAATCAGCTGTGCAGCTTTCAGAAAACAAGTGAGTAGGAAGCCTCAGCTTTAGGGTCAGAGTCTTTAGTGGTGGGGGCCAGTCATACTTATTTTTATAAAGTGTCCTGGGTTCTGCTGATATACACTGGTAGCTAAGAAAACTATTTTCAAAGGATTTTTCTGTCATTATTATTTTATGATTCTATATATTTTACATTAGCATTAGAATAATAAAGAAGATAGCAAGTGAATATAACAATTCACTTTAACAGATGTTCGAGGATTCTAAAATCCAGTTGTGTCTCAAGAATATGTTATCATTAATACGATAAATATCAGCTACCAGAACGAGTGTAGCATAGACCCTTCAGCCAGATGAAAGATGTAGAAGGGACGATGTGGAGTGTGGAAAGGGGGGAAAATTTGTGCAAATTTTTTCATTGAAGTATAGCTGATTTACAATGTTGTGTTAGATTCTGGTGTACAGCAAAGTGATTCAGTTTACATATATATTTTCATATTCCTTTTCATATTCTTTTCTATAATAGATTATTACAAGATATTGAATACAGTTCCCTGGGCTATACAGTAGGACCTTGTTGTTTATCTATTTTATATATAGTAGTGTGTATCTGTTAATCCCAAACTCCTAATTTATCCCTCCCCTCCTTTTCCTCCTGGTAAGCATAAGTTTGTTTTCTATGTCTGTGAGTCTATTTCTGTTTTGTAAATAAGTTCATTTGTATCATATTTTAGATTCCACAAATAAGTGATATCATATGACATTTGTCTTCCTCTGTCTGACTTCACTTAGTATGATAATCTTTAGGTCCAGCCATGTTGCAGCAAATGGCATTATTTCATGCGTTTTTATGGCTGAGTAATATTCCATTGTGTGTATATGTATGTATATATATGTGTATATATATATATATATATACCACATCTTTTTTATCCATTCATCTGTCGATGGACGTTTAAGTTGCTTCAATGTCTTGGCTGTTTTGAAAAGTGCTTGTGCAGACTTTTTTTTTTAAGAGAAAGCAGCCTTACATGCAATATTCCCTTTTCTCTCACAGGGAAGGAATGAGCTGAGCTCCCAAACTGGGAAAGAATAGGCTTCAGCAAGATCTCTTGCTCAGAGCCACCATTCCCTGCGGTGTGAGGGCAAGAAATAGGTGTTGTGATGACAACATGAGCAAGTTCTGCTGCTTTGAATCAGCCTGCATTCCAGAATAAGTCAGAGCAAAGAACAGACCATAGTGTAGGCAGAGGCCACTTAAGAACCCTGTCTGTAAAGTAAAGGGATTTCAACAGCAGGACCCTGTGTGGAGGAATCTCTGGAAAGTGTGAGTGCAGACTAGCCCGTCTGGCTCCTGTGTGAGAATTAGAGGTCAGAGCATCCCAGGAGAGAAAAATACGTCAGGCCCTGAGAACAGGAAGCCACTAGGTCAAGTAAAAACCACCTTCTCTCATTCTCTTCCTGCCTGGACCCCAAACACAGGCTGATAGAGCATTTCTGTCATTGGTGAGGGGGCTGTCTCAGAAAAGGAGCCAAAGCCCAAGATGCCCCTTCTCAAAGGTAGGCAGCCACCAAGTACCACCTCCGCCTGGAGAGGGAGGACACCCCCAACATTTGTGGAACCAAGGCAAGAGTACAGATGCAGGCCCATATGCTCCAGGTCAAAGTATTCAAAGTTATAGACCAAGTCAACTGTGAGGCAAAATATGTTCTCTTGTCTTATACTGACAAACCCCTTATAATGACAGTATAAAACAAATTTGTTTTAAATTCATGATTTTATTTTCCTGGGAGTTGGCAAGTATCAAAGACCATATAATTGACTGCCAGTGTTGTGACTGGGTGTGCAGATGCTAGGCTGGCAATGTTAGGGTGAGTAATTAAAAAATAATGATCTACAAAGTACACATTTTTCCATATAATGTATTTTTATTGCATTATTTCAGTAAAATCACTATTTTATCATATTTAATGTTTTTCACACACAGTTATCTATTGATAATAATGCCAAGTTAGACAACCTGTCTTGAGCTATTGTAGATAGATTTTATTTTTGAATTATTACTTCCATTCAGGGCAACCTGACCTGGCTGATTGTAGCAACTTAAGGCAATAAACTTATTAAAGCAGTATTTATATAAGAATGAAATTATAATACATGCCAAGGTCAAGTATTGAGATAGATCTAATGTAATAAATTATTATGATATAATTTAATGTAATTTAATGTAATAAAATATTAAAATATTTTAAATAATGTAATATAGCATATAAATTATCAGTTTTCTCTGAAAGTAATATCTAGGTATGTATAATATTGTGAAAGATAATGCATCTATATTTATAATTAATTCCTGTATCTATATATATCCATCTTTCTATTTTATATTATTCTAAACTATTTATAATTGCAGAATATTTCTCAGTCACCATATATAACTAACCATTGCAAACGCCACTTTAATTCATGAATACTTCCAGGACCATCAATTGGAACACAAAGGCAAGAAAATGCACATTTAGCACTATGAGAAAGGAAGACCTCATTATATAAAACTCTGTTGTGCTAATGATTTCTTGAGAAGGATTTGACAAATTGATTTTTTTTCCTCTTACTGCTAAGGAAAGGGTTAGGTGGTTAACCAATTTATTTCTCTCTCATTTTCAGAGCTGGGGTGAGCTGAGAGGTAGAGAAGGCAGGTCACCCAAATAAAATCTCCAGTAAACATGATAATAACAGACTTGTGGTCAACAAACTAATACTAGTAGTATTTGCTAGTAGGGGAGCCCTTGTCTATGAAATGCTTTTAGCAGGATGATCCTAATCTATATGATTGGTTTATTTATTCAAGCATTTCTACTGCTTAAACATTCCAGCAGTCCCACCCACTGTCTGTCTTTGACATCAGCAATGGCACAGCCCTTAAATCTTCTTGGCGTTCAGAGACAGTGTTCTTTTGTTTCAAGAACATGGGACAAGAGATTTGAGTAAGAGTTTTACTGTGGCCTGGATGATACTAATCAGAAGAGTGGGTGTTGAGGGTTACGGATCCTGCTTTGCCAGCCCTGAGTGCCAGACTCCAAGCGACAGAGGCACTCGTGTTTTCTTTAATAAATGTTTTAGTTAGCATTTTTTGTGAAAAGTAAAGCATGGGATACAGGGCAGGGGTCTCTCTTGTCTGGATTGAAAGGTGGTACTAGGAAAGGAGAGGAAGAAGTCTTAACTTTGAATGAAGATTGAAGTGTTTGTTAATGCCTTGATTGATCTTATTCTACTTAGTAGATCAAGTTATATTTTGTGATACAAAATTACCATATGATATCTATTTAATAGTAAACAGAAAAACTAAGGATTTTGGCCACTTGTGCATTCCAAGACAAAAGAAGTTGTTGCCACAGTCTATGTAAAAGGAGTAGTGGGAGAAGTAGGTAATAAAATTTTGTTCATCATATTCCACAGGTTATGCACTCAACATACCAGTTATAAGGACATAATGTTTTCCCATTAAGAGTTTATTATCTAAGACAAGAGGGCATTCATTGATGGATGAACCACCGATTCAAAGGCCCATTGCCTTTGAAAGCACAATGCTCGATGGGGCTTAGCAGCATCCCCACATGCAAAAAGTCCTTATGCTACTGGTAGAATGACGTTTAAGAACATTTTAAGGTTTGTGATCTATATGGAACTAAACTTAGATATATGCCTCAGATCCTTATTTTAGGGAAATAACCTAGCTTCCTGAGGCTGGTTACCATCTTCTGTATCAATTAACCACTTTTTTTGAGAAATAAATGGACAAACACAATCAGAATTCTATATACATTAAGTGCTGCCTGTGTGCCCAGCATTGTCCTAGGAGTTTTAGATACATCAGTGAACAAAATAAAGACCCTATGCTCATAGAGCCTATATAGCAATAAAAGGAAAATAAGCTGAAAAAGATGTTCTTAAAATGAATCATATTGTTCCTCAGTAAAACTTTCTCATCTCTCACCACCTTTTGGGTTAAAAAAAAAAAAAGAAGTTACATTAGCAGTAAAAACTAAAATTTCACAAATGTGAAAATCTGTAACCCAGAGTTTTAACACTCCTTCTCCCTTTGAGATGTGATATGCATTATTCATTTATCTGAAAATCCCTGGAGTTGTCTTTCAGAATTTCATAGACAGAGGATCTCATATTTTCCACAGCAAAACCATAGTTTTAGGAACCTAGATCAACTTAATAACTATATTCAATCCTAAAATGCAAGCCACAAACTTCTTTTGCCTTAATAGAATAAAGAAAATGTTGAGGAACATAATCATGGTAAGTAAATCTGAAGCCAGAAATAAGCTCATCCTAGTGTGAAACCTGATGTCCTGGTAGAAATTAAATGAGAATCTTGTTTTCATCTCCTTATATTCATTGTGAAAAGATTTGTCCAAATACATCAGGTGCAATTTATTTAAGGGTCATTTTATGGATAGTTTGTTTTTTTAACCTTTTCAATGCTTCCGGATTAGATACATTTAAATATTGCAACAGAGCTTAGGATATTTCTAACATCTCCTTTGCTGTTGTAGAAGTGATTAAGGAGTGAGCTTGCTGAAATGGAAAATAGCCAGTGTATTTCTGGCCAGATCAGTGGGAAGCAGTAGCAGCTGGTGAACAGACTGCATTCAGGGGCCCAGTTGGACTCCGGGAGATATGAAAAAGCGTTCTGAGGGTGGCGATGACGTGCCTTTCCTGGAGGCCTTTAAAAATCAGATGGACACCCTTCTGCCTGAGTTGGGAAGACTACTCTTCTGCCTGATGGATAGAAGACAGTAATAAGGCATTTCTGCCAGTCACTGAAATTTGTTGAGAATCTGCTATGTGCCAGCTGCTGAAGACACCAAAGGGACAAAATAGAAATGACTGTTGCTCTCCTGGGTCCTGAAGTGCTTATAATTCTCTGAAATAGACACTCATGAATGAATTGGTCTTTGGTCACAAGTACATTCCTCAGTCAGACATTGCTCCTTATTTTTCTGAGTAGTGGAGTCCTAAGTGTAGCTTGTGGTCTTTTGTTTCCTTCTCTGAGTTTCCAAAATCAAATTTCAGAAGTAATGAAGCTTGTTAACATCTGAAGAACCCCTTAAGAAAACCATTTTGATGTAGACTTGGTTCTCAGCTAAGGGTATTGTGGGAGAAGTTTTACTCCATTAACTTGCAAATCCTAAACTATTATAAACCTTTCTATTGAAAGAACATGCCTAAGGCTGTGCATGTCTTTTTTCTGGATATAAAGAGATTTGCTACACAGTGTTAAATGAACCTCACATGGAACCAATGAAACAGCAAATATCTTTCTGGCAGGGAGGATGCAATCTTGTAGAGGCATCCCTGCTGGACTCCCACAGTGAATGTTTTTTTGCTTTGTTATGTTTTGTTTAAAGAACCATGTTTTTAAGAGCAACAGAAACTAGAACCAGAGTGAAGAACTAGGATTTGTAGTCATTAATCCTACTTCTGTTGGGGATGAGGGTGAATTATCAGATAATCTCTACCACTAACTCTCTCAGGAGGTTTTAAGAACCTGCATCACTGATTACAATTTACATTTTAAAATGTAACACATTGGAGTAGGTTTAGCTTTGCTGTGGATCATTCATTTTCATTTCATTTCATTATAGGAAGTTACCTATATTTCTTTAGCTCCCAACTACCTGAAGGTTCCCAATTTATTTACTCTCTGGGGTAGGATAAAAATCATCCTAGTTTTCAAGTTATTGCTAAGTACAGTTCTATAATATGTGACACTTTTTTTTTATATAATGTAACCAGGCATCCAAGAAAACAATACGAAAAAAATAGCAAAAACAATACAAAATAGAAATAGATCTTTCTGAGTTCTAGATAATGAAATTATAGTCTTAGAGTTAAAATTGTTATCCTTATAATGGTCAAAAGGATAAAAGACATGACAGATTTTTTCAGAGGAAAAGTAAAAACTTTAAAAATAACTAGAAAAAGATGAGGAAAAAATGGGATAAAAATAATATTTACCAAGATAAAGACTATCAACTTTCCAAAACTGATAGAAGACACTATGTTATGAATTTAAGATCTCCTATAATCATCAGGAAGTTTACAAAAGGAAGGAAGGAAAGAAGGGTAGAAGGATGGAGAGAGAAGGGGAAGAAGGAAGATCAAACTTTTCAACTAAGCATATCATTGTAAAATTTCCCAAAATTAAGCCAAGGAAAATACCTTAAAAGCAGCCAGAAAAAGATGTATTACTTTCAAATGAGTAACAATTTGTGTTAACAGTTGACTTTTGTGCAGAGGTAATGAAAGGCATAATAATAAACATAAAACAAATTACTTACAATTCTCAGTACTGATTTCTGTAAGAATGAAGGTGAAATAGACATTTTAAGACAAAAATTAGAGAACTCGTAGCCAACAGACATGCAGTAAAGGTAGTGCAAAAGAGTTTCTAAGTATAGAATAAATGGACCTACATGGCATTTCAGGAAATGCAGGAAAGAACAGAGAGCAACAAAAATGGTAAATATGTGCATATATCTTAATATGAATGAAAATACTACTAATTTATTTTGGTATTTAAAATATAGGACTTCAAAAGTATAAAGTCAGAATGTGAGGAACAGGGTGGTGGTAAATGGAGTTAGTCCTCCTCCTCTTCCTCCTCCTCTTCCCCCTCCCCTCCCCTCCCCTCCTTCCCCTCTCTTTCCTTCTCCCTCTTCCTCTTTCTTCTCCTCTACAAAGGATGTTGTATTTTGTTAAATGATTCTTATTTAACAATACCTCTGCACATACTGAGATAATCATATGATTTTTTTTCTTTTCTATTAATATGGTTTGTCACACTCATTGACTTGTATATTGAGCTATCCTTGCATCCCAGGGTTAAATCCCACTTGATATGGTGTATTATTCTTTTAATGTGCTGTTGAATTCAGTTTGCTAAGATTTTGTTGATAATTTTTGCATCTACATCCATCAAAGATATTTGTCTGTAGTTTTATTCTCTAGTAGTGTTTTTACCTAGCTTTGGTATCAGGGTAATGCTGACCTCATAAAATAAGCTTGAGGGTGTTCCCCTCCATTGATATTTTTGTGTGTGTGTATGCTGTAAACCAGGTGTCTAGTTTGGGAAGGGTTGGCATTAATCTTTCTTTAAATGTTTGGTAGAATTCACCAGGGAAACCCTCTGGTCCTGGACTTTTGTTTCTTGGGAGATTTTTTTTTTTAATGGTTCAGTCTCCTTTTTCATTACTTATCTGTTCAGATTTTCTATTTCTTCATGTGTCAGTCTTGCTAGGTTTATTATGTTTCTAGGAATTCCTCTTTTCTAGTTTTTCCTATTTACTGGCATTAAATTGTTCATAGTAATCTCTTATGATCCTTTGTATTTCTGTGGTACCAGGTATAATGTCTCATTTTCATTTTTCGTTTTATTTGTGTCTTTTTTTCCTTCAGTATAGCTATAAATGTTTGTCAACTTCATTTCTTTGCAAAAAAATGGCTCTTAGCTTTTGTTTTTTTAATCTTTTCTATTGTTTTCTGGTCTCCATTTTGTTTATTTCTGCTCTGATCTTTGTTATTTTTCCTCCATATACTAACTTAGGGCTTAGTTTGTTCTTAGTTAGTTCCCTGAGGTGCAAAGTTAGGTTGTTTGTTTGAGACCTTTCTTTTTATAATGTAGGCATTTTTTGCTGTCCACTTCCCTCTTAGAACTGCTCTTGCTGCATCACATAGGTTTCTGTATGTTGTGTTTTCATTTTTCATTTGTTTCAAGACTTTTTTTTAATTTCCCTTTTGATTTCTTCTTTGACCTGTTGGTTGTTCAGGAGTGTGTTGTTTAATTTCCACATATTTGTGAATTTTCCAATTTTCCTCCTGTTATTCATTTCTAGTTTATACCATGGTGGTTGGAAGAAATACTTGATATGATTTGTCTTCTTAAATATGTTAAGACTTACTTTGTGACCTATCATATGATCTATCCTGGAGTATTTTCCATGTGCACTTGAAAAAAAAAGTGAATTTTGCTGCTATTCAATGGACACACTTCTTTTTAGTTCTCTGTGTCAAGCAGAACCACATCCAGGCCTGACATAGGAATTAGCTGACATTATATAGAGATCCTGACCTTTGAGTTCAAAGTAGGGACTGTTTGCAACCTTTGGATTATCTCCATTAAGGTGAGTGTTAGTGTGTTCTGATTATGTGAGGTTGAATAAAACAAGTATTTGCAGAAGTCAAGGACAGCATCTCATAGACTGTATTACTCTTCTCCAATATCCAATTCAACTCTTCTCTGGAAGATTTCATTTTCCTTGCCCTTGGAAGTTACACAAGACTATGTAACATTTTTTGGTCAGTGAAATGACATTAGAAGTGACTGTGTCATCTCCGTGCAGAAGCTTTAAGAGCTAGTATGAGCTTTGCCAATTTCCACCCCGTACGTCTCCACCACTGCATTAGGCAGCAGTCTAGATAGTAGCTGCTCTGTTAGACTGTATCTTGGAATAAGGATGACAATTCAGGTTGTGAGTCACCAGTCAATCTGTAGTGGACATGAAGCATGAGTGAGAAATAATCCTTGATTTAGACCATTGAGATTTGGGGAATTTTGTCACCTTGTCATAATCTAGCCACTCTTGGTTGCCACAAATCCAAATGTGTATCATCAGTAAAAAAGACAATTAAATTATGTTATAATCATATACCAGAATAGTACACGGTGATTAAAAGGAACGGAACAATGATTTCCATAAATGTAATATCAAGCCGTATTATAGATTACATTCTGTGTAATTCAATTTCTGTTTTAAACATGCAAAACTAGGGTATAGTATTTTGGCCTGAAAGTTGACATGGTGAACACTATAAAGCAGATTTAAGAAGTGATTCACATGGTGGTCATCTTTAAATGGCAGGGAACATTAAGTAATTGAGAAGAAGTATGAAAGGGGTTTCTGGGATTCTATTTCTAATTTGTTGAGCTGTGCATTTAAAAATAACTAGAAAAAGTGATTACATAGACACAGAAGGTAAAGTCATTGTATTAATTAGATTCTTACATTTTAATACCTCATCATTGTGATATGTTCCATCAACACAAAGAAGACCAAAGATATAGATTAATCACCAGTATTAATTTATAGACGCAATGAAAGGTATACCAAGCATCTCATCTGATTTTAAAATTACCAGTGATTTTCAAATATTTTGACCCTTTAATGATTGCTTTGAAACTCTAAAATAGAGACTATAAGTAAGATTAATATAGAGCCACACTCCCAGTCAGTTCCTTTTAGTGTACAACCAATAATTTTCAGCAGTTAAATGAAGAAAAGGTCACCATTTCTTTTACTCTATTGACCAGGAGAAATCAATAATGTGCATTTTTTTTTTTTTTGCAAATAACTAGTTGTCCCCCAGCAAAACTCTCAGAAGATTATTTGTATCATGTGGTCATTTATATCCATTAGTTAATGAAAAACTTTGTCATGTAGGATTGTGACTGTCAGCAGGTTTCTGTTAACCATAAAGAAATGTTTTTCAGTACACTAAAATAAAATGAACAAACTCTGACAACAACTCTGTCAGGTCCTGTTACACAATAAAAGTAAACTTCATAAATGATCCCCTGCTTTAGAAATGAGTCCTATCACTTTCCCTTACATTCAAAGCTAACCCAAATTCTGAACACAACAAATATTTCTCCTTTTAGCTTCTGGCACTGACCTCAGCATACTCTGTTTATCCAACAAGACTTATTTCATTATGGACTCATGGACCTACTCCATAGATTCACCTTATG
This sequence comes from Tursiops truncatus, assembly GCF_011762595.2. NCBI lineage: Eukaryota > Metazoa > Chordata > Mammalia > Artiodactyla > Delphinidae > Tursiops > Tursiops truncatus. Next base: position 154,473,209 of record NC_047035.1, on the reverse strand, counting down.
TGTTCCTATTCCTATATCTTTTATATATGCATCATATAAAAGGACATATCCATTATTTCTTGTTAAAAGAATGGCATGGGAAGTATTCTTCCCTCATTAATATTAAAAATTGGATTACCCATTCATATTAAATGATGATTTTATTTTCAGTGGTATTTATAAAAACTATTTAAAAAGTGAGCAGCAGATTATAGTAGAAGGTGGTGAATAGTGGTTGGATCCTGAGTGTAACTATAAGGTATTGTTAAAAAAAAAACAAGATGAACTCCAAGTTTGTTTGCCAATTGCTGGAAGTATTTAGTTGGAGTGAAGACAAAACTAGATGTTCAGAGAGTAGAATGCTTGAAATTGAGGTTACAAAAAAATTGCGTATTTTCACAATTATAGGCTTTACATGAGACCTCAGCAGTGAGTGCCCTAGCTGGGATAGAGAATGATATTATATTGAGGGAAAGTAAGTTAAGGAGCTAAAGGACTTGGTTATTGAAAGGAAAATCTATATTAAGAAAGTATCAAAAATTATGAAAGGTAATTTACAATAGCCGAGATATGGAAGCAGCCTAACTATCCATTAACAGATGAATGGATAAAGATGTGGTGTACACACACACACACACACACACACACACACACATACATACATGCATACATACATACATACATATACACACAATGGAATATCACTCAGCCACAAAAAGAATGAAATTTTGCAACATCATGGATTGACTTGGAGGGCATTATGCTAAGTGAAATAAGTTAGAGAAAGACAAATACTGTATGATTTCACTTATATGGAATCTAAAAAATACGACAAACTAATGAATAAAACAAAAAAGAAGCAGACTCAGAGAACAAACTAGTGGTTACCAGTGGGGAGCGGAAAGGGGCAAGATAAGGATAGGAGAGTGAGAACTACTAAATACTATGTATAAAATAAGCTACAAGGATATATTGTACATCACAGGGAATATGACCAGTATTTTATAATAACTATAAATGGAGTATAACCTTTAAAAATTGTGAATCACTATATTGCATGCCTGTAATTTATATAATATTGTACAGCAACTATACCTCAACAAAAAAAGAATTATGAAAGGAATAATTTTCAAGAGAGTGACAGTGCACTAGGAGCTAAGTTCTTTAAAGGAGAGGAAATTCCCTAAAGCCTGGAAGACCATTGCAACAAGATGGCACAGTGTGTAATATTAGATGACATAAAATTCAAAGCTGGATTTATTGGGAGGAGGAAGGCAGGATAAGACGCAAAATGGAGGAAGGAGGACATCCAGTCCCCTCCAGGTCTGAGGTAAGAGGGGTATTGCAAAAATAAAATATTCACGGTGAGAAAGTACTCTAGACAAGCAAAGTACTGGAGAAAGTGAATGGATTTCAGAAAAGAGGATAGGACAGGTTGCATTTTGCTAGTCACTGGCCATGAAGTCCAGAAGGTGCAGTGGAAGAGTATCAGAAGCTTCGGAGGATGAGGTCCGCAGAAGGGTTGGACCTGCTCCCAGGGAGGCAAGGTGCTACCTGCCTGCTGTAACAAACCGAGATTTTCAACATAGGTTGAATAGAGTTTTTGAATGTACAGTGATGAGAGACGTTCTGAAAGACTGTGGCTTCTTGGAGTGACTGTGCTGAGATTAGTTCGAATGGCCTCTTGGTGTATAGTTGTCTGAGGCTGTGTTTTTTAGGGAAAAGGAGGGTGGGAGGTCTTGTCAGTTGCACACAAAGCTCTGGTTCTCCCGTTCGACTTCTGTGGGGGTTTACATATTGAAAATAAGGCTCTCCTATTCCAAACACCAGTTCCCTATTGAATTCTAGCCATGGAATATTAGCCAGACCAACAAATTCATTTATTTATTTCACAAAAGTTGTTGTTATTTGCTTTTTGTTTTGTTTTTCTGAGTGTTCTATGTGCTAAGGGTAGAGTGGTAGGCAAAATTTTAAAATTCTTGCTATTAATTATGGAACTTACATTTTAGCTGGGGTAGTAGTGGTGGTGATAGTGCAGATAAATTAATTAAACACTCAAATAAAAAGAAAATATCAGATAATGATAGGCATAAAACTAAAGGAGGGTAATTAATAGACTATTGGGGAGGTGCTGTTTTAGATGGGGCATCACAGAAGGCCTTTCTGGAGAGGTGACTTTTAACTGAAAACGGAATGAAGTGAGAGGGTGAGCTGTGTGAAATCTAGGACAAGAGCCTTGTAGCAGAAGAAACAGTGAATGCAAAACACTATGGCAGCAATATGTTTGGCGTGTTTGAAAATGTGAGTATTCAGTGAATGAAACATGGCTAGTGTGGGCAACCATGGACAGAGTGATAGGCTGTGAGTAGGAGAAGAGTCAGATTCTGTAGCTCAGAATTTCCCAATTTCAACACAATGGACATTTTGGGCTGTCCTGTGCATTGTAGGATGTTTAGCTACATCCCTGGCCCCTACACACTAGATGCCCTTAGCACCCCATCCTCAATTTGTGACAACCAGAGATGTCTCCAGATGTGAAATACCCCTAGGAGGGAGGTGGGCGGGATCAAAATTGCCCCCTCCTCCAAGCTGAGAACCACTGCTTTAGTGTGTTATAATCTGTGCCATAGAGTTTAAGGGGAAACCATTTATGGGTTTTGTACAGAGAAAGAAAAAAAAAAATCTCATTTTAATTTTTAAAAGAAAACTCCAATTGTTGTGTGGGAAATTAATCATAGGGGGTAAACAGTGGAAACAAGTATGACATTTAAGAGAGTGTTTTACTTGCTTTTTGCTTTGGTAACAGATGGACGAAATGGCATGTGGATGAGCATGGTGCTGAGTGGCACTGAGGTGATGGCAGCGGTGCAACAGTGAGAAACGGGTGAGGTGAGCAGGTCTTTTGAAGTTCCGGCCAGCAAGGCTTCTAACGTCTTTGCCTGTGAGTACTGACGGAAAGCATGACTCCAAGGTTTTTTACCATAACTGTTGAGTATCATTTTCTAAGGTGTGAATGACTGGGGAGGGTCAAGATTGGGGTAGGGATGGAGGAATCAAGAGATCAGTTTTAGATGCCAGTGAGAAACCTAAGAAGATAACTGCATATACATTTCAGGGGAATAATGGAGCTGGAGATATGAAATCTTAGTATATCATTTCAGATCAAATATCTATGTTTGTTTTCTAGGGCAGCCATGATGTAGCACAGTTGACCCTTGAGCAACACAGGTTTGAACTGCATGAGTCTACTTATACACAAATGTTTTTCGATAAATAAAATACCCATATTTTCATTTAAATTAAGTGTAGGGAAAAGTTTGTATTCACTTAAGAGATCACAATATGATATGTGAAATCAAAACAACTGGGGTTTGAGTCCTGATTCTATTCAAACTGTTTTAGCTTCCACCCCTTGGGTGGGTCATTTATCAATTCCTGTATTTTTGAGGCAGAGATAGCAGCATGTGAATTTTCTACTGAGAGGGTTGGCACCCCTAACACCTGTGTTGTTCAAGGGTCAACTGTCCTACAGCTGAGTGGCTTAAACAACAGAAATATATTGTCTCCTAGTTTTGGAAGACAGAAGTTCAAAATCAAAGTTTGGACAGGATTGGTTCCTTCTGAGGGTTGTGGGAAAGAATCTGTTTCATGCCTCCCCCTAGCTTCTGGTGGTTTGCTGGAAATCTTTGGCCTCCCTTGACTTACAGAAACAACCCCCGAATCCTTGCTTTCACCTTCACCTGGTTTTCTCCCTGTGTTCATGTTTGTGCCTAAATTTTCTCTTTTTATAAGGACACCAGTATTTGGAATAAGGGCTCAGCCTACTCCAGTATGATCCCCTTGTAACTTAAGTATATCTGTAATGACCCTACAAACTTAAAGCAACTCATTTAAAAACAATATGTATCTCGGGCTTCCCTGGTGGCGCAGTGGTTGGGAGTCCGCTTGCCCATGCAGGGGACACGGGTTCGTGCCCCGGTCCGGGAAGATCCCACGTGCCGCGGAGCGGCTGGGCCCGTGAGCCATGGCTGCTGAGCCTGCGCATCCGGAGCCTGTGCTCCACAACAGGAGAGGCCACAACAGTGAGAGGCCCGCGTACCACAAACAACAACAACAATATGTATCTCCATAACATTAGCAACTGATTTGGGGGGGGGGGGGGTGCAAAAATTATTTCCAGATAAAGTCACATTCTGGCCTCCAGAATTGTAAGACAAGATCTTTCTGTGGTCTATGCCAGCCAGCATATGGCAGCCCTAGGAAACAAATATAAATTTGACCTGAAATGATATATTTCAAAATATAAACTTGACAGGGATAAAATTCAACCCATAATAATACACAACATTAACGTGGATTACATTTGAGTCAATGGAACTTGATAAGTTACCTGGATAATGATATAAAATACGGCAGAGGTGGGTTTTAGAATGAAGCCATCGGGTAGACCACGATGTGTATCGCAGGTATGGAAAAATCAGAAATAGATGGACAAACCGGCATGAAGTTCTTATGAAAGAAACCACCACAAAACTAGAAGAAAGAGAAGAATGTTGGTCCAGAAACCAACTGAATAAAGTGTTTCAGGTACAAGGGAGTGACCAATTTTAAGAAATACCATACGAATAAGGTGGGGATTGAGAATTGCCTATTGGATTTACCAGGAGTGAGGGCTTTGGTGAGCTAGATAAAAGTGTTTGAGGTGAAAGTCGTCTGGTTGAAAAGAGTTTAAGAGAGAAAATGAGATGAAATGTTGAAGAAAGTAAATATAGAAAAACTCTTTGGGGGAGTTTTCTTTAAAAGAAGAGCACAGTTATAGGAATCAGTCAATTATCAGTTCTTCCTAAATAATATCTCTATGGATATACTAATTATGTCTCCAAATCAGATGATTTCATTTTTATTTTTTATTCCAGGTCATTAAATATTTTACATTCCTATATATTCACCCAAATTCCTATTTTGTCTGAAAGACACATTTTAAGTTAGTAATGTATTATCTATTGTGATAATTTAGTATAATAAATTGTAATATGTGAAGAATAATTACATAATTTTAAGAAATAGCTTCAAATTATAGGTCTGAATTTTGTTATATCCTTAACAATTTCTAATTTATTCAACTAACCTATATTAAGCACCTCATATGAGCCAGCCATATTAAAATGTTGAAAGTTTTCATCCTATCCATAAAAATTTTAAAGTACATGAAAAAATATGCAATTTTAATCATCTAACCATATTATCAAATATTTTAAAATTATTTTTAGGACTTATATTTACATTTTAATTTGGGTATATGTGACAGCCCCATAAAATTAGCAACTGTTTGGAGGGGGCAGAAAATTAGTCTCCATGTCCTACATTCATAGGCCCAAGCAAAAGCTGGCTTACGTCTGCAAATTATATTTTTATATAACATCTTAACATCTTACATTTCTATTTATATATTAATATTTTGTAGTTCAACTTATTTCTAAAATCATTAGAATTAGACTAAGATCATTTTGCTTCTCTAGCTCACACCTGTCTCTTGAACATTAATGTAACTGAAAAAGTTATGCTCTGATATTTTCTTCTTTAATTGAAAAAAGATACACTTGGGGCATCTTGATGCCAAGTTAATAAATCCTGAGGAAAGGATTTAATATCGGAAACATGAATATAAACTTGGAATGGACTGAATTGGCTCTAGTCTAATGAACTGTGACATCTAATTCATAATGGCAGAAACTGCAGCTTAAATCCACGTTAATCAGAATGGAGGTAAATCACAAATCACTATTCATGACTTTCTACTCATTCCCAAAAAGATTTTTAAAAAGAATGCAAAGAAACTCACAGTAGGACACACTTGTTTGACATATCTCACATGCTTTTATTTAGCAGTGAAGGGAAGAAAAGAAGAAAAATTAATCCCAAGTGAACTTCAAGCCCCTATTCTTACATAAGTGGCAGTTGACTTTTATGTCTGTGTGTGCGTGTATGGGAGTGTGAGTAATCAATGCTTTTAAAAAGACTCTATCAAAGAAAGTGTTCTCTAGCATAAAGTAAGTACATTCTGAGGAAACTGCACAGCCTCTGGGAAACTACTGTTTCCCACCTTTTTCTCCTGGTTCAACTTACTAATCTAGCATCATGCGATTGCTAAGTCTTCCAACAGAGAAGAGGAGGACTGCATCTCAAATACATAGGCATTTCTTTGAGACTCAGGGTAGCAGGCACCGAATAGGAGCCTTCTATCTGCAGCAATTAGTTATCACTCACAGTTATAAAAGACAAGCTTTAAAATTGAGTTTACTGCCCGCCCCCAAGCAGGAAGGGCAAGATGCAGCAACTCTGAGCCCAATATAAGATTCTTTCCTCAAGTCACTGCATTTCTCCAATGGCCTCATAAGGATGTTAGCAATTTCAAAATTTTCTGAATCAACTAAAGCAGAGTTATTAGTAAGGTAGGAAGGTATAGTTCCAAAACAGTTCTAAAGTTCCATTATATAAAATGCTCCCAAAAGAGACCAAATGCTCCAAATTTATAAAGGCCAGATTAGTGATTGTCTAGTTTGGGGTAGTGGGGGTAGGGATGGACTATACAGAGGCTCAAGGGAAATGTTTGTGCTCATTGAAAAGTTCTAAATGTGGGTATGGTAATGGTTTCTCAATCTTATACATTTACTAAGAAACATTGCATTGTAGCCTGGCAATGGTAGGAGTTTATGGTATGTATAGTGTACCTCAATATGTAAAATATATATACATGTATTTGCATGGTTGCAGATTTCTTCAGTTTGTTAAAATTGTGTGTATTTAAATGCTTATCTTTCCAAATTGTTTAAAAATATTCCTTGTGTATTTGTTAAGACATTTTCTTTTTTTATTGAAGGATAGTTGGTTTACAATGTTGTGTTAATTTCTGCTGTACAGCAAAGTGATTCAGTTATACATATATATACATTCTTTTTTACGTTCTTTCCAATTATGGTTTATTACAGGATATTGAACATAGTTCCCTGTGCTGTACAGTAGGACCTTGTTGTTTATTTATTTTATGTAGAGTCATTTTTGTATGTTAATCCCAAACTCCTAATTTATCCCTCCCCCTCCTCCTTTTCCCTTTGGTAACGGTAAGTTTGTTTTCTATGATAAAACATTTTCTTACTGGTGGGTACAAGTAACACTAATACATAAACCTAAATTGAAAAATTTTACCCCAAATCGTACTAACTTCCTTCATTCACAAAGTGTACATGTAGTTGTTGAATGGCCAAAGCTCATTGAAAAATTTAGAGCATGATATCCAGCTATGGATTAAAACATAGGCATTTTATGCTATCCTAAATGTTCTTCTTGTAAGCTTTTCCCACCTAATACTTTTTTTATACCAATTTTCGGCAAAGTTAATTTCTAATTTCATTTCTACATTCCCATAGTCATGAGCATGTGGTTTTGCTACTGTACTTATTACTCTGCATTATAGTTGTTTATTTGCCTGTTTCTTCACTTGTCTGTATGGTTCTTAGGCAGGGCTTATGCCTTATATTAATGTTTGTTTCCATAGTTTTTTGCACAGTACCAGACACAAAGTGGGTAAAGAATAAATGTTCATTCCATGTATGTTTTACTAACAGTGGGTTTCTTTTCTCAGTAGTATCAAAGGAATTGCATTGTTATCTTTTTTTTTTTTTTTTTTGCCACACAGCATGCGGGATCTTAGTTCCCCAACCAGGGATCGAACCCGTTCCCCTGCAGTGGAAGTGCAGGGTCTTAACCACTGGACCGCCAGGGAAATCCCTGCCCTGTTATCTTAATTGTTTTCCTTTCTCCAGTTTTCTGTACTTGAGTGAATAGTAAAGATCAGTGGAAGACATCTCTTGGGATGCTCATTTGGTTTCATATGAGATTGAAAATAAATATTGAAATAAAGGTTAATCTAGTACTGTGCTGTCTAATACGAAACAAGTAGCCACTCATCACTGTTTAAATTTTAATTAATTGAAATTTTAAAAAATCAGTTTCTCAGCTACACTAGCCACATTTCAAGTGGTCTGTAGTCATGTGTGGCTGAGGGGTACCATATTGGAGAGCACAGATATAGAATCTTTCCATCATCACAAGAAGTTCTGTTGGACAATTTGTCTAGATCATCATCTATATTGTGAGGCTGATCTGGATTTAAATTAATTGACTTGAAACCAGATGGGACTATCAACTCAAGACATGCTGGAATACACTTCATTGACTCAGACTAACAGCAAAGTGTTCAAGGGACGGCAGAAATCATTTTCCATCATCTTTCATACTATCTGCTATCTCCATCATATGTTATCAAAAAAAAGTACAAAAATTATGGGATTACTCTTAAATTATAAACAAATTACAAAGTTTTATTAGAGAAGTTGATTCTTATCCCAAACAAGTAAAGAAAAAATCAGATTAAATATTATTTATGTTTAGCTGCTTTTGAAAAAATATGTATTAAAATGTCACCCATACATATGTTGTGTAGATCAGGGGTCCCCAACCCTTGGGCTGCAGACTGGTACCCGTCTGTGGCCTGTTAGGGACCGGGCTTCACAGCAGGAGGTGAGCAGCGGGCAAGCAAGCGAAACTTCATCTGCCGCTCCCCATCGTTCCCGATCGCTTGCATTACCGCCTGAATCATCACTCTCCCACATCTGTGGAAAAATTGTCTTCCATGAAACCGGTCCCTGGTGCCAAAAAAGGTTGGGGACTGGTATAGATAGAATAAGCATGATGAACACATAATGAAAGGACATTTAAGAATTCATCCTTTCTTCTCCTGGTTACGTGTTGAAGACAAGAAAGAGAAAACTATGACAAAAGAAACACCTCAAGAGTCATTAAGGTTTTAAACTCTTGAGATTACTTTCACTGAAAAGACTGAAAAGAAATACAATAATTATATGGCCCTTAAGATCCTAGGCTTACAGTGACAAGCTGATTGCCTACAGAGGGAGCAAAGAATGTTGGCCAGAGTTATTACATATTTTTCTATACCCGAATAGAATCATCAGTTCATGACAATTCTCAGCTTCAGAGTACAAAGCATTAAGGGAGACCCATAGGTTTACTCTTTACACTCAACGGGTATATTTGGAGCCCAAACCCTGAACTAACTGCTTGAAAGATTAAGATGTATATGGCATGTGTCAATTCTAAATTAGCTAGATTCTAAGTACTCTAAATCCTTTATCTCTTATCTTTTTAATCACGTTGTAGATTTTATCAGGTCCATTTTATAGGTGAGTCAAACTAAGGAACAGAGAGGATTGGGTTGGAAAGGTACAGAAGGATTGGAATTTAGGTCTGGCCATTTCAAAAGCCAAGATCTCCGTCCCTCTGTCCCTCGGAGAGATTCAAGAAATGTGTAGACACTTTCGTGCAGGGATAAGCATGTTATTCAAAACAATGTGTGGTAGTTACCATGTCATTGTTAGCAACTAGAGACATCCACAGGGGGCTGATTGTGGACTGAGTTCTAGTAAACCATTTAGAACTGCCACCTGCCTTCTGCAGGTGTTTCACTGAGTCCACCAAAGCCTTACAGCCAAACATGAGGGATGTGGTGAAGATGACCACATCCTTTGCACCCATCTCTAATATTAAGCTCACATACGCTGATTGGGAGGAGCTTTGGGCCATACTTCTGTTTATTCATTCACTCATTTATGAAAATATAGTCAATGTATATTTTGTGCCAGACACTGTTAGGTACTAGGGAAACAATAGTCCAAAAAAAAAAGTCATCCCTCCCCTTAGACCAGCTCAGGCCCTAGCCAAGGCGAGCCCAGAAATCCGACCAAAGAAAGCAGAAGGAAGTCTGAGTAGTGATCTGTACTGGGATTTGTTCCCTAGACAGGAAGATCAGCTTAGAATATTTGTTTTAACAAAAGACCTGCTTTGACTTTCGTATTAGATTGGCCTCTCTTACACGTCAGAGGAGACAAAAAAACCAACATCCTTACTAAACTATGTTAATCGAACCATACCCGTTAGATTTGATTCTCAGAAATGTCAGGAAATTAGACACCAGAGTCCCTACAGCAGCTCTCCAATAAGACATGTTGCTTGTGAGAGAAGTCAAAGTACAATTAAGAACCATCTCTTTTCATTAACTTCTTTTATTTTACTCACCCCCATGCCTTTCACATTTTCCATATTCCTGTAAGCTTCTTTGAGAGTAGGCTTCTGGCAGTGTCTCAAACTGAGCTGGGAGAAACAGTATGGAAAAACGAAAAGGATAATATCATCGTGCCTCTGCAGGCCCATAAAGTTATTAAAGTTATGTAAATAAACATTTTTTTTCCTGAGCTTAAAAATCACATTTGGCCTGTGTCCTGTATGGTTCCCCAACTCCTCCAAGCCCTCCCCCACCCCCATCAACTACCTCTTCATTTTAAGCTTATCTGATAAGGACCTTGGGATATTGGCCTCAGAATTCCAGGTTGTAGGTTCTATTCTCTGAAAGCTTTCATAGATAAGGACCTTAAATCTTATCAAGGTAGTTCTGTGCCTTCAAGTAATATTGAACCCCACAATATTTTTGTAAGAGTAAGAATCAGGAGTCTCCCTCCCAATTTTACTGTTTTTAGGTTTATTGAGATATTATTTACATACAGTAAAATATACTCTCTTTAGTATATACCATTATATCAATTTTACAAATGTAAAATCATCACTCCAATCAAGACGGAGAAGAGTTCTGTTACCCCCCAAATCCATTCATTGTCCTTTGTATGATTTATGATACACATCTTTAATTAATCACCGTTTGACTTCAAATATTGGGTTGACCAAAAAGTTCGTTTGGGTTTTTTCCATAACGTCTAAATTATCTGGCTTATCCTTGTTTTTAGTTTGGATGTGATAGTCTTTACAACTTCCTACATCTTAGGTGAAAGCCGTTAGACTCTCTCTTGACACTGTATCTAAGTACTAAATTGTTAGAGCTAGAAAATTTGCCTAGAAACAAAACCATTGAAGTTGAGATCCACATAGCTTTGGGGTTTTTTCAGAATCTGTTGAGGTGTCACTTAACATCTGTAGGAGATGTGTTAGCGTATCAGTCATGAAGAATATGGAAAAGATGCAGGGTTACACCAAGTTCAGATATCATTAAATAAATATTTTGATCGCCAAGGAAGTTCCAACAAGATGAAATACAGTAATAGCCTGAATAGTTTGTGAATGTATGTGACCAGACCAGGGACCTGGACTATGTGTTTCAGAATCCTCAAGAGTAACCTTTTTCGTGAGTTATGAAGTTCCTGCAGTAGACTGCAACAGTGGCTTAATTTGCCCTACTAAGTTAAAGGAAGCCACCTCAGTCCTAGTGCTCATAAAAATTCTGCTTATTAAGTAACCCCTATTAAGTGGGAAGAAATTGCCCTCCTGGAGATTTAAGATCCCTGGACCTCAGGAAGAGTTATAATTCAGTATAGCAATATTTAGAACTAAATCCATGTTGTTAATGCATATTTAAATGTAAAACTAAGTGCTTATTTGATATTTTATTTACTTGTATTATTTAAGACACTTCAGCTTGCTAGAGTTAAGGGGAGCCTTGTGATTCCAATTTAAAGTTGCTAGAAAATAATTGATCTGGATTTGTGAATTTAAGTGAAAATCTTATTAAGTTGAAATACATGGTTGAACATTTAATCACTGGTTCTCCATACTTATAAGTTTAATTTCATAGAACTAAAAGAATGACCTAAGTACTTGGGTACTTTTATCACTCAGACTATTGAAGTACTTTAAAATGAAAGTGAATATATTAAATTTATAAATGAGATTTAATTGTTAATGGCATATAATTAATTAAGCTTCTAAATGGGAGCAAATTTAATCAATGGCCTCTTAAAAGTGTTGGAATTTGCTAATGTGTAAATATAACAGCAAGATTTGTAGCCAGAAATAAAAACTTTAAAGAAGTTTTTGCATGTACAACTTAAATAAATTATATAGTAATTTTTAAATAAAATAAAACAGAATGATCTTTTCTGCACAGAAATAAATCTTGATAATAGGATACCCAAAATATTACATTCCCAGTTCTAGAAAGAAGGATACTACTAGTAACAATTAATTAACTATATCATGACTTTGGCAAAGCTGAATATGAGTGGATACAAGTTTTGTAATAATTGGTGATAAAAAGAAAATATTAAAGCAATACAAAATTGCTATTTTAAATGGTTGATATATTGTCTTATTTTCTGTCCCTAATGACTGAACAAATGTTAGCACCTAAATATTACACTGTGTTCAGTGAATTTAGGTGAACTGATTTTAGGTGCAGATCGTTAGAAAAATATCCCTTCCATTCTTATTGATACCATCATGTTTGTTATAAAGCCTATTTTTCTTCCTACCAAAGGTAATGTAACGTTAAGTGTTTGTTCAAAACTTAGCGTAGTATTGTGCAAAGTACATGGGCTTTAGAGAAGGACTTGAACTTTAATCTTTCTTTGACCTACCCTTGATCAGTTGTAGGATCTTGGCAAGTTAGTTGACTTCTCTATACCTTAGTTTCTTCATTGAAAAGTGTGATTATTACCCCTACTTCAGAAATGTGTTGGGATTAAATTAGATAGTATAGAAAACATCTATTTAAGCACATTGCACAGTTGGTATTAACTAAATTGTTTCATTTGTTCCTGTTAATTTTATCACATTTTATATTTTTATTTGTTCTTATACTTGACTTATACTTACTAGGTATATACCCTGGTCAAATTCCTTAATATCTGGGTGTCTAAATTTCCTCAAAGACAAAATTGAGATTATAAGAATTGTGGTATAGATAAAATGAGTTACTACATATAAATAAATGGTTTAGTATGATGCCTGAATATTGTAAATATACTAATATTATCTACTGCTATTATTATATTTCTTATAGAATTTTGTAGATTTTTAAAGTCTTCCTTATTCTTAAATACATTGCTTAACATATTGGTCTCCTTAGCATATTAGTCTCCAGGATAGATTCTGTAAGACATGATGTGTTAGACAGTATGAGCTCTTATAATCAATCCCCAAATTTATTAGCAGCTTCTAAAAGTACAGGTTTAAATTTTGAAAATCAGCAGCGGGCTCTTTGCTACCACTTTTTAAAAAACTCAGGCTGATGGAAACTCTACTATTTGAAACGTTATAAGTTTCCCTAGCAAGGGAAAGAAAAGCTATAAATCTAAAAAGATTGCCTTATTTCTGCACTTTAGAAGTCCTGTTCCATCGGCCAAAGCAAATTATATATCCACACCCAACTACAAATGAGCAGGGTACTGTAAACCTACCATGGGCATAGAATATTTATGAACAACCTTGGTGACTACTACACATTTTCTCAAGTAGAGCAAATATATCTTATGCCATATTCTGAATAAAAGATAAACTTATAAAATGTTGTACCATCAGAAAGACATCACGACACTAAGCACGTTAGGTTTTGTATGTCATTAGAATCTACATAAAATATCAAAAGATGAAATTTTAAAAAGATTATTATCAGTAGTAGTTTAATTGCAGATATGAAAAAGGAAAGAATAATCACCCCGTGGTTTAATCCATGCAATGGTAACCAACCTAATGATTTGTAGCATATCCTTGCTGGTTATACACATATATATATATGCTTGTTCCTATATGTGCATGTGTGCATGTTTATGTGTGGATGTGCATGTATGTGTATAATTTTATAATAAATGGGATCATAATGTGTACAATCTGCTTTTTGTTCTACTTTAGTAATTAATATTGTGGAAAAGAATTTTTTTCTTGTGAATAGGTAACTTTTCAATATCATATATATATTCTATGTCTCACATATAATTATTAAATACTTTATTGTACAGAACTCTGTAGTAAACATCTTGGTATATAAATATTTTCACATAGTTATAATTATTTTATTATTTAAAGTTAAAGACATAGAATTTCCAGATAAAAGGAAAATACATATTGAGCAAAAGGAAAATTTCTTATCACTCCCTAACCTTGACTCAGTTTCCTCTGTTCACTCCTGAGACTGACACTAGTAGGTTCTGAACTAAAGATAGAAATATGATTGTTAAATTTTGACTTCACAATATTCCTGTTTTAAGACCAATTATCAAATTTCCTACTTTGTTATACCTAAACAAAGGGACTCAGGGAAGGGATTGTGAAAACAGAGGCAAGAATTGTTCTGAGATGTTAATGTAGACTGTAACCCAGTGAAGGAGAAAGAATGATTCAGAGGTTAGTCCTTCTTTACCCTGCACCCAGGCCAGTGCTTAAGTCATGCACCATTCGGGCAAAAGGTGGCATCTGAGGAAAGGTTAAAATTGTGATCGTTATTTATTCTGATAGACTAACTAACTGCCTGGCAACATAACTTGTTTGTTCTTTTACAATCTCATATCCAATGACTCAGTGAAGATATAAAGAATGCACGGTCCTGCAATCCCCACATGAAAGGGTAGCAGTTCTTCACATTTCTGCAAAGTCATGTCACGCATAAAGAAGGATGCCTTCTGCTTTAATGACTGAGTGTAAATACCGCAGCAAGAAACAATGTTTAGAATTAAAATGAACTTAGGGGTGTGGTGTGATGGTGTCACAGAATCACAGCTTGGTAGAGCTGTCTGAAAATTTTTGGTCATTTTTTTTTTTTTTTAAGAAGATGTTGGGGGTAGGAGTTTATTAATTAATTAATTTATTTTTGCTGTGTTGCGTCTTCGTTTCTGTGAGAGAGCTATCTCTAGTTGTGGCAAGCGGGGGCCACTCTTCATCACAGTGTGTAGGCCTCTCACTATCACGGCCTCTCTTGTTGCGGAGCACAGGCTCCAGACGCGCAGGCTCAGTAGCTGTGGCTCACGGGCCTAGTTGCTCCGCGGCATGTGGGATCCTCCCAGACCAGGGCTCGAACCCGTGTCCCCTGCATTAGCAGGCAGATTCTCAACCACTGGCGCCACCAGGGAAGCCCGGTCAATGTTTATATTGATGCTTAAAAGAAAACTTTGATAGTTATCTGGGAATGTAGAATAAATGAGGAAGTTGGGTTGGAAGGATGGGAGGGAATCCAGGCAATAATGGCATAAAAATGTCCAATTTTCTTTAAAACAATAACTATGAATAAATGTTCAAGTTTCGCACAGACGATTGGATTTTTACTTAGCTCCCATGGCATAAATGAACTATGAGTCAAGTACATTCTTAATACTTATCACTGACTCTGTAGTCAAAACTGACATTTTCTTTCCTCTCAAGTCTAAAAGTGTATATAATTTCTTATGCTTGGTTATACATCTCCAGTTTCTCAGAGTTTTCTCAAAGGATGGAAAATACGTGAGTTTAAAGGGATATATGAAATTTCATAAGTTGTAGATGGTATAGGTGTGGGTGACAGTTTCTGCCAGAGCAAGTGGATTCATAGCATCAGGCTTGAAAATAAGCAGATTACATTTGACAGGAATGTGGAAATGAAATATATACATATTTATAAACTACATTCATCTGTAAAGGAAAATAATTTAGTATTTCAATATAGTGCATGAATCTAAAAAGGGAGGTATCAGAAAAGATGAGGAATTAAAATATGTTTGAAGGAGCAACAAAGGCCTCATCCTGGATTTCACATACTTCTGTTATGTGTGAAGGGACTTGAGGATTCTTGTCCTAGTAACTCGTTCAAGTACTTCAGTTCTGACATGTCAAGATAACTCTGAATACATAATTTACAAGTGGCATAAGAAGACTTTACGTTGCTTTTCAGCTCCATGTTACAAAAAGGACGGTACACATCTGGTTTAAGAAGGGTGACTGAGAGCTCACTGTGTCTGCATTCCTTTGTCATTGTAACCAACCCCACCAGCATGGCAGAGACAGTGTCTATATGAGGATATAGTTAAAAGATGGATAAGAAAGAAGAAACAGCTATCCTGAAAAATTTCTGGAAAACAGAGGCACATTAGATTGTAGTGACGAAAAATGCAAAGAGATAGACACCATAGAAATGAAACCACAACTCAGAACAGACACAGGAAAAGCTTGAGGTGAAGCAGGAGGCATTCTCCTAAGAGGTGGAACCGTGGAGAGGCTATGAATCTGGAGATCTCAGGTATAAAAAGCAAACATGAGGAAAGAGGAGTGTGCTGGAAATCAGTGTTATTAATCAGTATACTCTAAATGAATGGCAGGACAGTTCAACCTCATCAACCCTTTGTCTCCATCCCTCAGCATGTAACCAAAGTGTTTACCTCCAGATTAAAACTGAATTATGGTTACCAAACAAAAATCAAATTATCCTTCTGGGAAGAGTTTGAAATTTTACTTGGTTTGGTAGCACTCCACAGTAAGGTCTTCCTTGAGTTTTACATTGGAGGGTTTTGTGTGTTTGGGGGCAGAGGGGAAAGGATTGACATGCCTTCATATTTGCTCTCTGTTAACACAAAATAAATTAGATTCCATAGTCTTCACGACTTCTAATTAAAGAGAGCTCAAAATCAACAAGATGAGAGATCTGGCAGGGAAAAAAGAGAACTTAGGCAAATCATACAAAGGACATATTATGAGCAATCTAACCCATCATTGTCAATTTGATTATGTACATCAGCACCACATCATCAAACGGAAGTAGTATGTACGCAGTCAGGTACTGAAAGGATAACTAAGTTTCATTAGCAAGTGGCTCAGATGCTCAGAGCCCCTTCTTGTGCTACGTTCCCTCCTCTCAGTCTGCACCTTATACCCCCCAGGGAATTTTCCATGATCAAGTGACTGAGGAAGAAATAATATGGGCCTGGTTTACAGATGATTCTGCATGTAATGCTGGCACTATCTGAAAGTAAATGGCCACATGTTAGCCTCAGTCTAGTGTGACCGTGAAGGAGAGTGTGGAGGAAAAATCATCCTAATCAGTTGAATTTCCAAAAGTACATTTTGAAATTCATTTTTTTCATTTTATCTCTCTTTTTGAGAGGAGAAGAAAAGTTGAAACATTTCTGTGTTATCTTCCACAATGCTCTAAGCATACTCATTTGGCATTTAAAATTATTTTTGTTCATTTATCAAAGGAAGATATTTTAATAAAGATTTAATCCATGGATATGCTTGTGTTCCAATCCTAACAAATTTTATGATAGTAACTGTCCATCTTACTGAGCCAAATTTCACTCTTGAAGCTTCTGAAAGTAAAGAAAAATAATACCAGCTCTTCATAACCTGCATCTCCCTGTGTTTTATGGCCTTTTTCTGGGTGCCCATAGCTCTCTCTCTTGTAGGGTCACTGTGAGGCTAACTGCAAAAATGTGCTTTAGAATTCCGTGAACACCTTGGGCGAGGGCAAAGGAGATGGTCATTACTTCA
Organism: Tursiops truncatus; assembly: GCF_011762595.2. NCBI lineage: Eukaryota > Metazoa > Chordata > Mammalia > Artiodactyla > Delphinidae > Tursiops > Tursiops truncatus. The sequence continues at coordinate 154,455,860 of NC_047035.1, read as the reverse complement.
AGGTATTACTGATATTAAAACTCATATATCTTGTGCCATGCTAGAGGATAGTACCTAAAACTACAGTTGATAGCATCATCTTAGCAGCAATTAAATCCTCAAAAGCACAACGTGAGCATTTTCATTTTAAACCCAATTGTATTTGCCTTCGTCAGTCTCCCTCAGTTCCACACATGAATGGCCTGCTCTGTTATTATACACCATAGGGATGTTCTGGTCCCAGAGCAGAGACCCTGTTGGTGTACTGTAGAGAACAGATCAAGCATTAATGCATGACTGTGGCTCAGCTTTGTAGGAACACTGAATTCCATAAATGGAAGAACATTTTGAAAAAAGCAGTGCAAGAAATTACCAGTGGCTGAACGCAACAACCAATTACAAAGAAACTGGTAGTTTTCCTATACCGCAGGCTGTTTTCCTTTATGCGTTTTGTAAGATGTTACATGACGTATGGTCATGTGCACCTCAGGCATTTTTAATTTGGAGAGAAACATGACGGCTGCTCAAAATAAAGGAATCTTTCACATCTTTCAAGTTCCCTGGGCTGCAGCCATGTACTATGTAGAACAGAATTCTGGTTCCTCATGTGCCTGTTTACTTAGATATAGGCTTATCTTAGGCACTGCTGGTATTGATTTTCTATGTACAGGAAGTCCTCATGTTTAGGATAGTCATAAATACTTCAGTAACATGTATCTCCTATCATCTGCTTCCATTTCAAATAACTACTCATCAAAGGTTGAACTCTTGCTGGAGTTGCTCAGTTCTTGATCTCCCAATTTATTTTCTAAAATATTCTATTTTGTGTGCTATCAAAGGGGAGTACATAATCAGATTCTTTAGTTAAGGATTTTAGGATAAAGTATAGCTCACTATACCTTTTTAATATTTTCTTCCAGATCAGTAACAAGTAGAGACATAAATAAAAGCACCATTACTCATGAGTAATGACATGTTTCCCTCCTACGAACTCAATAAAGGAAAACTGATCAGCATTAATCATCATTTATAGTGTTAGTTTTTACTTTTTGACAGACGTTACTTCATAATTACTTTAAATAGTGAATATTGATAATGCAGAATATGAAAAGATAATTTATAAAATGTTATCAGGATAAAGTTGGAGTGTGCAGTGTTATCTCTTTCCTGGAGCCCATCATCCATTCTGAACAATTTTTTGGACTGATACAAATCATCTCTGCATAAACCAATGAGAATAGGAGCCACATTCATGCTAATAAAGCAAAAAAAGTAAAAAAGTAAGAAAATCAACCTTCAACCTGAAGCATGCAAATGGCCCCAGCCTTAGCTCCCTAGACTATCTTTATAAACTTGAGTCCCAGGATATTCTTCCCTAATCTTCCTAAGGTCTTTATTTTGTTCTGTTTCTGTCAGACTTCCTAGTCATTTGAATAAAACTGTTATCTGCTTCCTTCTGATGATTTTCCATAATAAATTAATTTTCTCATGTGACATTAATGTATTGTTATACTTCTCTAAAATATAGATTTCTTGTTTTTCAAAAAGATTAAGCTCCTTTACTATTTTGAATACATCTATTGTATTTTCCACAATTTTTTTGGTACAGATGTATTCAGAGAAAACAATTGATGTTTTTATATCTGATTATATCAAGTATATGTAAAGCAAAACATATACTTGTGTTGATTTGTTATGCATCACTCTTAGTGAGATAGATTTGCTTTTTCAAATATATCTTGTATTTACAAACCAAGACTTGATGTCGCAAAAATCTGTACAAATAAAAGGCCAGGAATAATAATAGTGCATATTTCTGGTCACCAATCTAATGACTATGAGCTTCTCATTAAAATTATTTTTACTAGTTTTGTATATTTCCTTTATGTCCTTGAGAATACTGCATTTTTTCTAGAAGTTTTCTATGTGACTTATCTACTTATAATTTTTATTAATCACAGATTTTAACCTTTCTAACTCATATTTTATTGTATTTGACTCAATAATTGGCAGTATATATGCTTTTATTTTTTAGGTTTGAGACAAAATTAGGACAATAGCATTTGCTTGTATTTTATTCCCATTCAGAAGTCCTTAAGTGTTTTCTGTTTCTGCATATCGATATTGTATAAGCTTTGAAGAATAAAAGCTGTGCCTACGTAGTTGTATATATGTCAGATTTTTATTTTTTCCTACGTTCTCCTCCTTTAGCTTAAAAAAACAAAATCCAACAAACAAAAAAGTCCCCAATGTCTCATTACATAACCATTTTGCTAGTCAGTGCTTCCTGTTGAAAATGAGACTCAATTAAAACAATTTCTTGTTATCCACAATCAAAAAGATTAATAGCATTTACTCTGTGCACTCCAGATAACCAACTTAACTCTACAGTTTTGTTCAACTAGTTCCAATCTATAAATTACTATGAACTTGAGAATTTTTCTCAAAGGGTCAATTTCTTAACCATGTATGCTAAAACTTTAGGGTGTTTTCTGCTACAGTATAGCAGAATTGCCAAGCCCTTACTGATCTCCCCAGCAAATCTAATGCTACCTCTTAACTTGACCTGTACACTCTGACACTACCTACCTGTCGTAATACCATGGTGTTTTATGGTGTAATGTTTTAGGTAATCCTGTATTCTCATCAAGATGTTTAGTCCCGAGTACTGTGCATCCTCTTCAGAATCAGACGTTTCTGCTTATTACTTAGAATATAAGTTAGACACAGCCTCACTTCTGTGGTCCTATAACACTGTTTGTTTACCTAATAGGAGAAAATATGTTGCACTGAAATTATCTGCTTCTGTAACTGTCTCTACTTCTTGAATATCAGCTCTTCAGTAATACGGACTGGATTTATTAAACTCTGTACTGCTAGCACTTAGCAGCTAAATAGTTGTTCAATATACATTTGCTGAATTAAATTATATATGTTAACCTTGCTTCAGACAGAGTAAAACTTAAATAAAGCATCACTTAGAAGAGTATGGAATAGTTCAGAATGTGCAGCCATTCAGGGTGATAATATGTCCCAATAGTTCTCAAGATTATTTGAAGGACGAAGCACCTGGAACTCATAATTCTTTTTGAGAAACATTATACAAATAATTGCATCTGCCTTTCAATTTATTCCTGATTAAACTACACATTGTTTACGCACTGTGATCTCTAAAGGGGAAATAAACAAGGTGAGCCTTTGAGACCAATGATTGCCCTAATTTTCTGCCCAGAGAGAGGTCCTAGGCTATATGCAGAGCCTGACAGTTGCCTGGATTGAGCAAATAAAGTGGACAGTCTGGAGAGGCATAGGGAGCTAGAGTTATAGGGTAGAATAACAGAGAGGAGAGAGATGCAGAGAGAGAGAGAGGGAGAGAAAGAGAGAGAGAGAAATAGAGTGCTCCAGAGATCTGAAGAGCTTACCCTTCCAGACTTCAGCTGAGTGCTAATCTACTCAAACATATGAAGACACTTTTGGAGGCCAAGAAAAGAACCATCAGAAAAAGAGAATCATTACTGGGGTCCACATAGGGCCAGGAATAGTTCACATTCCCATAAATCAGCATGGAAAATGTTTTAATTCGAGGGGAATCACTTAGAGAAGTCAGAAGTGAATTGCTTCAGTAATAGAATAAGATTAAACATGTAACTGCTGTCTTTGAAAGAGAAAAGAGAAGGGATAGGAAAAAACATTTGAATAAATAATGGCCAATAATTTTCTAAATTTGATGTAAACTTATAAACCCACATTTCCAAGAAGCTCAATGAACCAGAGGCACAAGGAGCATAAAGAAATCTGACCAAGAACCATCATATCCAGTTGCTTACAGCAAGTTGTCTTAGTCTGCTCAGGGTACTGTAATAAACTACCACAGAGTAAGTTGTTTAAACAAGAGACATTTCTCCCAGTTTTGGAGTCTGGAAGTCCAAGTTCAAGGAGCCTTCTTGGGAGGCCCTCTTTCTGGCCCGCAGAAGGCTGCTGGCTCACTGTGTCCTCAGATGGTGGAGAGAGTGAGAGCGCTGATCTCTCTTTTTCTTCTTTAAGGACACTAATCCCATTATGGGAGCCTCAACCTCATGATTTCGTCTAAACCTAGTCACCTCACAAAGGCGACACCTCTAAGTGTCATCACACTGGAGGGTTAAGGATTCAACATAATGGATTATGGGGAGACACAAACATTCATCTCATGACACAGTTGATAAAGTGAAAGTTTCAAAGGCAGCCAGAGAGAAAATAAACATAATACACAGAGGGAAAAACATAAAAATGACCAGAGACACAGAAGCTACATCTTTTAAAGAACTGAAAGAAAAAAAAAAAACCTGCCAGCTTAATATTCTATACTCAACAAAAATATCCTTCAATAACAAAGGCAAAAGAGGAATCTTTTTTCAGACATACAAAATCTAAAAGAAGTTAGCACCAGCAAACCCGCATCAAAAGAAATGTTAAAGGAATTCCTGTGAGTGGAAGGAAATTGACACCAGATGGAAATCTACACAAAAAGGGAATTGCACAAGAAATGGTAACTATGTGGGTAAATATGAAAAAAATATATATTGTCTTAAAAGTTCCTTTAAAATTATTGAGTTTTTAATACACATAACAGTATACTATGTGGCTTATAAAATATGTAGAAGTAAATTTTATGATAATATCACAAAGCTCAGGAGGGGAACAAGGACATGTGCTTTTGCAAGTTTCTTTTGAGTGAAGTGGTGTAATATTACTCAAATTGTGATAAAAATGTATACCGTAACTCCAAAAGTAGCCACTAAAAATAGGCAACAACATGTTTTATCTATTAAGTCAAGAAAGAAAATGAAATGGAATCATGACAAATACTCAGTTCAAAAGTAGAAGGAAAAAAGGGAAAGAAAACAAAGAACAGATGGGACAAATAGAAAACAAAGAGCAAGATGATAGGTTTAAATGCAGCCTTATTGCTTGTAAATAGTGTAGACGTTTGGTTACAACAGATTTTCAGATGGATAAAAATTGAGATTCAATTATTTGCTGCTATAAGAAACCTACTTTTATTATGAACAGAAACATAAGGCAGGAGGTCAAGTTGGCCTTTTCTCTAGGAGTGAACAGATGTAGAAGGATATACCATATAATCACAAGAAATTTGGAGTCAGTATATCGATATCAGATGAAGTAAATTTCAGAGATGATCATGTTCTGAACACATATACCTCAAATAACAAAGCCTCAGAACACAGAAAGTAAAAACTACTTGAAGTGCAAGAAGAACTAGACAAATCCACAATTGTGGTTGATGATTTCAACATCTCTCCTTCAGGAATTAATAGAACAAGTAGACAGAAAATCAGTAGGTAAATAGAACATTTGAACAACACTATCAGCCAACTTGACCTAAATAACATTTTGAACACTCTTCTTAAAACAGCACAATATATGTTTTTTCCAAGTATACCCAGATGTTTTTAATAGACATATTCTGTGACATATAACATGACAACAAATTCAAAATAATTTAAATCTTACAAAGTAGTTTCTCTTATAATAGAATTAAATTGAAAATCATTAACAGAAGTATCTGGAAAATCTTCAAATATTTGAAACTAAGTACCATATTTCTAAATAATTCCTAGGTGAAAGAAGAAATCAAAAGGGAAATGAGGGAAATTGGGAAAAAGGGAAGTTGATCAAACTGAATCAAATAAAGTACAACTTATCAAAATGTGTGGACTGCAGTTAAGCAGTAAATTTGTAGCACTAAACTGCTCATATTAGAAAAGAATAGACTTGAATTAATGATTCAAGATTCTAGTTTCTAGTTAAGAAACTAGAAAGAAAGAGGAGCAAATTAAAAAATAGAGAAAGGGAAATAATATTCATAAAAGCATAAATAAAATTGAAAGGAGAAATCAGTGAAACCAGAAGCTGGTTCTTTGAGGTCAGTGTAATTGACCAGGCTTCAGTAAGACTAATCAAGAAAAAAGAAAAGACATGAAGTACCAAGTGACAGCACTACAGATTTTACAAATATTGAAAAGATAAGTAAATATTATGTCCAACTTTGTGCCACTAAGTTCAAACAACTTACATGACATGGTCAGATTGCTTGAAAGACACAAAGTACCAAAGCTCACTTAGGAAGAGACAACCTGGGTGGTCTGTATCTATTAAATAATATGAATTCATAGTTAAATACCTTCCACAAAGAAAACTCCAGATACACATGGCTACAATGTTTAATTCTACCAGACATTCAAGGAGGAAATAGTAGCAAGTCTACATAAACACTTCTAAAACATTGAGGAGAAATTTCTTCCTAAGACTCTTTCTATAAGACCAGCCTTACTCTGATACCAAAAAACAGACAAGGATGCTTATAAGACAACTAAAAAAAAAAAAAAAAAAAAAATTCTTGGGAAGAAGAGCCATATTTTGTGTTTTACGTATGTATCTTGCTTGCTAACAAATGAGCAGGAACAGGCCCAAAAGAATAAAAGAAATTCAGACAGAAATATGTGACCAAAGAAAATTTCTAATTTATTAAGTTAAATCTTCTCTGAAAATTGGGAAGAGACTTCCAGACTGCTCTTTGCAAATGAGCTTATTTTAAAGATAATTGTTCTAACCAAATATTTATCTGATTCATTTTCAAAAAAGAAATAAGAGAAATTCCAGATGAATTATAATATTACTAGAGAAGATGCCCAAGCTTCTAAGGAACCAGATTTTTTCAGAGTTGTGAAGAAAAAAAGTTTTATTTCATGGTTTAGATCTCTGGAATAGTGTGTTTAAAAAGAGAACAATAATTTAAAAAGAATATATTCTGATTATAAAAGCCACAAACAAATACTGTAAAGCATGAGTGATACATGGAGAAATTAATGTGACACTAATGAGATTAAACTTTAAAAAGGGATTAAGGATTAAACTACTAAAAAAAAATAAAAGTGGTAGCAAAAATGAGTAAAACAAAAGTGCTGGTAAGCCATAAGAAAAGGGTGATATACCTAAAGGCAAATTGACTTGAAACTTACTAAAAATCTGAAAGAAAGTAGAAATGGCTTTATTAAGTTCAGGTGCAGAGGATGAGTAAAATCGAGGAAGTGATAGACTTTCCACTCATGGGGGTAGAGGGTAAAGTTAAGGAATAACAAATACATTCATACTTAGCCTCCTCATCACTCCTAGAGAAAAGGCCAACTTGACCTCCTGCCTTATGTTTTAGCTGTATCTCCTGCCCTGTCCTTTCCCAGGAGGCTTCTAGCTTCACTGACCTTTCTATTCCCTAAATGGAGGGTACCACCTCCCAGCCCAGGCCCTCAGAAAAGGACATTCCCCTGACCTACACTGCCTTCATTTCCTAGTCACTTCTTGTACCTCCTTCCTCTCCCAAGCTAAAAGTGGCTTGCTCTACGAGAACTGCTTACCACTGATACATAATCTTGTTTAATTGTGACTTTCTTTTATAGCACTTATGGTGCTGTGTTTTATAGCACTATGTTTGTAATGATACATTTTTCTAGGTATTTGATTCATGTCTGCCTCCCCTACTAAACTGTAAACTCCTTGGATGCAAGATTGTGTCTCACTCTTGAGCTTAGCATGTGGCACAACATAGGAATTAAAAAATATATATTTGAGACATTAATCAACAACAAAGAAGGAAGAATCAAACTCAAAACATAATCATCAAAGTGGAATAAATAAAAGCACAAAAATGAAACATTAAAGCCCAAGGTAGACTGAGGCAGTAAGAGCACATCTAGAATTCTGGTCCTCTTGCTTGAATGCCATCCTGAGCTATTGAAGTTCTCAGAGAGGCAGTGTGGTGAAATGAAAAGATGTCTTCTTCCCTGCACATAACTGGTGCCTTATGACCTGATTCTCTTTTGTCTGCTGCATGCTACTGTTACTTACTCTTTCCTTTTGCAATGTCCTTTTCCTTCACTTTCACACAGCTCAGACATGGCTTGCAGACACTCAATTTAAGATAACATCATGAGTAAATAAATTGGTGAATGGCAGTGGTAGAAGTTCTCATCATGGCCATGAGTGCTACACAGTCTAAGAAAGTTTTAAGTAATGGTGCCATCAGGATCTATAGCACTCCAGGAATCTAAAGCAACTCAAGACTTCCACTGACATCGTTTACTTTCCTTAATGACACTGGTGTGTCTCCCCACTGGCAATGACATTTAGCCATAGGGGTGGGTGAAACTACTAGCTTAGAAAACATCTAGCTAGTTATAATAAGAGACAAAAGTCCCTGTAACCAAGTCATTCTGTTAGTCACAGGGCACACAGATAATGTAACCTTGCTGCTTGAATGTTCTCTAAAGTTTGTTCTCTTGATAGTTTGTTTAAATCGGGGAAAAATATAAACAGTTCTTTTTTGTTACCTTTCTGATGTAATTTTATTAGCTAATAAGCATTGTGACCCAGGAAATCATAGTTATAACAGTCAGATCATAGATTATGTCTTTATACATAATTTTAATTTATTTTCAGCTTTATTATATAAATTTGTTAAAAAGAAAAGTGAACTTCTGGGGCTTCCCTGGTGGCGCAGTGGTTGAGAGTCCGCCTGCTGATGCAGGGGACACGGGTTCGTGCCCCAGTCCGGGAAGATCCCATATACTGCGGAGCGGCTGGGCCGGTGAGCCATGGCCGTTGAGCCTGCGCTCCGCAGCGGGAGAGGCCACAACGGTGAGAGGCCCGTGTACCACAAAAAAAAAGTGAACTTCATTTCCTATTTATATTCTAGAGTCAATACTGCTTTGGGGGAGAATTTACAATTATAGGTTCATAGAAACAATATAATATGAAGAAGTGATAAATATTTTATTTACCATATTATGCATCTCAGAAAATGTGTGGGCTTCTTTTATACACATGTCCACTTTCATTTAACGGTTTCTTCCTTGTTACTAGAAAGCCCACATTTTCAAATGTTGCTCATCTTGGTTAAATAATGGGTCTTGTTAAACATAGCAACTGATACAAAGACCCCATGAAATATTTACATTTCACAGGTGAATGAAATCACCTTTCTTCTGGCTTTTATGTTAGCTGGCAATGTGCCTGGGATGTAAAGATAAGATAGTGCGGGGACAAAGATACTCTAGATTACCCGCCTTTTCCATACTATATATTAGGTAGGAACCCAGAGTAAAGTCTTCATGGAACCACCAACAACTCAAGTGGACATAGACCACAGTGACTTATATAAAAGTAGCTCGTGCACAGATGAATTGCTTTTGAACACAGAAGACTGATTTAATTCCCGGGAAGTCAGGATGGGGATTGTATCTGTGATAATAATGGTGTGAGGCAGACAGAAGCTATTTTTAAAGAACTGCCTGGAGGCCAGAGGGCTTCTCCCAATGGGAGACGAGAAATCAGCATTTCTATCTTCACTTCTGAGAGTGGAGCTCTGACTTTCCCAGCCTGCAAATCGCAAAAGCTGAACCTGTATGGATTAGTAAAACATGCTGCAGAGAATAAGAGGAAAAATGCAGCCACACTATTCTGCATAGTGCCTCATCTGTAAATCTGTGATTAATATCTGAGCAGCTTCATGTGGCAAAAAGAAAACTCAATACATAGAAAGTCAGAGCTTGTAAGTCATCATCCTCAGTCCATTGCACTGTTACCAGTTATTGCCTCTGAAAAATGCATGCCCGTAACAACTATCCAAGTCATACATAACGCATACTAGATGGGAAAACCCATGCCCACACTAGTCATATTAAATCCACAACTCAAAATGTAAACCCTTTGCTTATTGACATCTCTCTATGTTTAGCATCAGATTCTAATTTTATTCATTTATTTGCAAATGTGGGCTTATCTTTTGGTTGATATTCTTCAAAAGTAAAGATTATATCTCCAAGCAACAAGAACAAACCAAAACAAAAGAAGAAAACAACAAAAAAACACTTCAGCCTGAACTAAATTGCTCTTCTTCCAAGTAAGTTTAATTTGAAGTAATCGAATTATTCTATAAATGATCTTTCTCCTTCTCAAAGCTCACATCAAATAGCCAGAAACATCTGTGAACGGAGAGGAGGCTAGTCAGGGATCTAGGGAGAATTTTATAAACACAGTACAACATTCAGCCTCCGCATCTAAAAGGCTCAGGGAACTGTTCCTGCAGTAAAGGAAAACTGTATCCTTTATTCAGTGCCATTCTTCCCACTTTTTAATGGAGAATTCACTGCTTTTAAAATGCTTAATCTCAGAGAAAAGGAAGTTGAGATAGAGATATTTAAGCTAGCATCAGAGTTAAAAGCAAAGATTGATAATGCTTTTCAGAAAAATGAGACATTTAAAAGTCAGGCTTTAAACAGGGTTACTTTGTGCATGATTCTGTCGTTCCGGGGGTAGGGTATAGCAGGATAAGAAATATCTCACCCTCCTTCTAAATCTTCTGCTGTTCAGTTTTTTATGCTCTGTTTTCACTCTTTTTAATAATTAAAAAGAGCTTTTGCTTTGTTTAAACTAGAGCATGTAATAGTACTTATTGAGTACTTACATTTTCAACTTTAAAACACAGTCTAAACAAACACACATCAAACCTGTAATTCTTTGCTTCAAAAGTCATATTATCTACTAGTTGCTGTCCTGTTTTGCTCATCATTCCCTTTACAGATAAACTTCTGGAAAGAATGTTTCCATTCATTTTCTCCAGTGACTTGCTTCCTAGTCATCCTTCAATCTACTACAATTAAGCTTCTGTGTCCCAAACTCAAATCCAATGATCAGTTTGCCAAATACAATTGATAATTTTAGATCCCATTTTATAAAAATTCACACAAGTACTACATAATTCAGGAATATTCTCCCCTTATACTCTTACTCCTCTTACCACCTCTGAGTTAAGCACTGTCGATCATCTAGTGTCTGTCTTCCTGTTCCCCTGCCTATGCATGTATATGTGTATGTATATAACGCAGGCTGATTAAACCGCTTTCCAGCCTTTGCCTTCTCATCCTTTAATAGATCCTGCAGCTCTTTCTTTATCAGCACTGCAGTGTATGTGGCCCTACAGTGTAGGTGGGGCTACACCATCCTTTCTAATGGCTGTGGTATGGGTGCAGCATGAGGTATATAACTTCTCTGTTGCTGATGAACATTTAAGTTGTCAAACAATTTTCGATGTTTCAGTGAACATTTTTGAATATCACTCACCAACATTTTGGTGAGTCATAGGTAATGCACTTAATAAAATTACAGATACTGCCAAGTCCTACCAAAATCTTTCAACAACTTCTCTCACCACCAACAAATAAAATGCATATCCGTATTCCTGCTTGTGAAACACACTTCTCTGTTATTGACTATCTCATGGTGAAAAAGATCATCTTCCACTGATTATTAGTGAGGGTAATCATCCTTTCCTATATATACTCACTGTATGCCACCATTGCTTTCTCCTTTATAATCTTTTCAAAAATCTTTATGGCATGGTTTGCCAATCAAACTGAGATTAATATTGGAGATTTTTAACTTGAAAGACCTTAACCATTTATGTTTTATATATTGCAAATATTTCTTACATGTGCTATTTAATTTTGAACATTTTAATGTTATATTGTATAATGCATGAGTTTTTGAGTTATATAGTCACGTTATATAGTCATGTCTGGCAATCTCTCCCTTTATTTGGACTGTATGACTTGCTTCTGAAGATCATCAAATGCTACTTTATAGTTTATTCTATTACTCTTCTAGTTCTTTAATCCATCAGGAAATTTCCTCTCTCTCTCTCTCTCCATATATATTTCTAAAACATTTATTGAATTGTTTATAATTGCTGAGTGATTCTTAATATTATGTGTATTATAAAAATAGAACATTTCATAGGCCTGTTTATGAGCTCTCCATTTTTAAAAAAAATGTTTAAAGATTGATTGATTGATTGATAGATTTCTGGCTGTGTTGGGTCTTCGTTGCTGTGTGCAGGCTTTCTCTAGTTGCGGTGAGCGGGGGCAATTCTTCGTTGTGGTGCATGGGCTTCTCATTGTGGTGGCTTCTCTTGTTGCGGAACACAGGCTCTGGGCGTGCAGGCTTCAGTAGTTGTGGCATGCAGGCTCAGCAGTTGTGGCTCATGGGCCCTAGAGCGCAGGATCAGTAGTTGTGGCACACAGGCTTAGTTGCTCCGCAGCATGTGGGATCTTCCCGGACCAGGGCTCAAAGCCGTGTTCCTTGAATTGGCAGGCATACTCCTAACCACTGCGCCACCAGGGAAGTCCCAAAGAGCTCTCCATTTTTTGTGCTGGTTACTTGTTTATGTCTGCATGAATAACTCATTATTTCAATTTTTGCATTTTAACAATTCATTTTTATAATTAATAGGGTATGTCCATCCACAGTATTATTTTTCAATATTTATTGATTTTTTTAGTGCTTTTATCTTCAACTTAGTCTTATACCACTCACAAAAATCAATGTGAAGTGGATTAAAGACTTAAAAAAGACCTGAGTCTGTTAAGCTCCTAGAAGACAACATAGGAAAACGCTTCTTGACATTGGCCTTGGCAATAATTTTTTGGATATAGCACCAAAAGAACAAGCAACAAAAGAAAACAATTATAAGTGAGGCTATATCAAATTAAAACAATTTTGCACAGCAAAAGAAATAATTAACAACATGAAAAAGCAGCCTATGAAATGGGAGAAAATATTTGCAAACCACCTATCTGGTAGGAGTTAATATCCAAAATATATAAAGTACTTATAAAACTCAATGCCAAAAAAAATCTGATTTAAAAATGGGCAGAGAAATGAAATGGACATTTTCCAAAGAAGACATAAAAATGGGCAACAGGTACATGGAAGGGTGTTCAACATCACTAACGTCAGGGAAATGCAAATCAAAACCACAAAGAAATATCACCTCATACTTGTTAGAATGACTGTCATCAAAAAAACAAGAGATACCAAGTGTTGGTGAGGATGTGGAAAAAAGAGAACCCTTGTGCAATATTGATGGGAATGTAAAGTATTCCAGCCACTATGAAAAACGCTATGGAGATTCTTCAAAAAATTAAAAATAGGACTACCATATGATTCAGCAATTCCATTTCTGGTAATGTATCCAAAGGAAATGAAAACAGGATCTCAACAAGATATTTGCACCCCTATGATATTTAGGGGTGCAAGATATTTAGCACTATTCACAATAGCCAAGATATGGAAACAACCTAAGTGTCCATCAACAGATAAATGGATAAAAAAGATGTGGTATATATATGCTATGGAATGTTATTCAGCCATGAACAAGCAGGAAACTCTGTCACTTGCAATAACATGGTTGGACCTTGGGGGCATTTATGTTAATAATGTTAATATGTTAAATACGTCAGACGGGGAAGACAAATAGTGCATGATCTCACATATATATGAATCTAAAAAAGCCAAACTCATAGAAACAGAGAGTAGAATGGCTATTACAAGTGCCTGAGTTGGGGCGTCTGGGGGGAATTGGGAGATGTTGGTAAGAGGGTACAAACTCCCAGTTATAAGAGGAATAATTCTAATTGATCTAATAGATCTAATGTACAGCATGATGCTTACAGTTAATAATAGTTTACTAAATACTTGGAAGTTTCTAAGAGAGTAGATCTTAACTGTTCTCACCACAAAAAAGTGGTAATTATCCGACATAATGGAAGTGTTAGCTAAGGTTAGGTTGGTGATCATTTTGCAATATATAAGTGTACCAAATCAATACCTTTTACACCTAAAACTTCTACAGCATTGTATGTCAGTTATATCTCAATAAAGCTGGGAAAAAAGAAAAAAAACAATACTGCCCCCCACCCTGCCCAAAATAACCCGTAAGCCCAGCTTCCTGTGGATTTCTTCTCTCGGTCTGGAAGAACGTATATTTACTAACTGGATCTGAGATGTTGCTCAAGATACAAGCTGTGTTTTTGTTCCCAAACTATATCCTCAGTTCAACTTATCAACAAGGAATGCCAATTAGATGCTCAAAACTCACTGGGCATGGAGAGTACATTAGATCCATAGAATAAACTGAAAAAAGAGTCAATGCAAGAAATAAATTAAGGATAAATATACATCTATGAAGTACAGAATAAAAATTTATGTTACTTGCATTTATACAGAATGTTCTTTTGCATATTTTTTAAGTATAGCATTTATCTTACTGTATATCATTTTATTTACTTCATTTTAATTAGTTTATCCATCTCATATTTGTCAAAGGAATAGAATACTTCTACCTAGTCTGGGAGGGTTCTGGAAATTTGGAGTAGGTCCTCCTGTCTGTTCACTTTTTTTGTTTACTGATCCCCTCCCCACAAGCCCCCTTCCCCTCTGATCCAGTTTCTATACTTGGTGCCTTTTAGGATGGCCTTAACTTCCATTTCAGCAATGCTTGTGACAACCTCATTTAAAGATATTTATTTTCCATTCTTGTCCTTATTTTTTGATAGAAATGTACACTTCTCTAGGTGATGGGGGATCCCCACACCAGACCCATGAAGCTTCTACTGCTACTGATTAAGATGCCAAATCAAATGTGTGCTAGCCAAAAGAGCGGAGTTTGCTATCGCACGCTTTTAGAGCTCTGAGGAGATGAACTTGGTGAAGCAGCAAGATTTCTGTGGATCTGAGGGCTATCCTTGGCTTGGAAAATATGGTTAGATAATTACTGGAATAAATTTAAAGGAAGCTGTGACATTTCCTGCAGAAAGAGTTGCTCTGTCAGCTTCTACACACACAATATCACTGGCTACCAGATTAGGGCTTAAAGGCTTATACAATCCTTTGATTTTGGAAGTTTTCCCTTAATACTGCTTAGCTCTTTCCCATATCTGCATTTGCTAAGAGTAAATAGTTCATGGTCTTCTACTGCAGTTTCTTGCCTAGCTTGCCTCAATCCGCACCAAATAACTGTGGCCAGATTTGCTAAAAGGATAAGGAAGGCTTCTAGAAGGATTTCAAAGCATCAGGTGAAAACATTTAAAAGCCAACAGATTCTATAAACAGGAATATCAGTTCCTCTGACACCCCAGGGGGTTCACACCCCTGAAGAAATTTGTAAATGTGAACCAGAAGCCCAAAGAGCATACAATGCAATGACAAAAACTGTCACTATACCCCCGAAACCTGAATGATGATGTCAAAGTTATGTGCTCTGATACACACACAAAGCAAGTGGTATTGCTAAGTAGAGAATGATAGAAAAATATTCTGTGGTTTCATTACCTTATTTTTCTCATGATTCCCTACCCTGAGGGTTCTATAGAAAAAGTAGGATTGTGTTAAGGATGGGGATGGTGATAAAAATTAGAACCTTAATGGCTATAATATTGGCTTTTGAATGTTGTCTTTCTCTCTACCCTTCCAATTCCACTTAAAAAGAGCTCTCTACCCTTGCAATTCCACTTAAAAAGAGGTCCAGGAAGTGAGTGATCTCTGGCTCTGAGAAGAAATTAGTCAGACTTAGCTACTTTCTCCTCACACTGTGAACTAATTCTGCAGAATCAGATGACAGAACAAGCTTTTAGCACTGACAGTGTACAGGCATCCTGAACTATTCAAGTTAAGGACCAAACAGACAAGTCCCAAAAGGCATTATTTCTTTCATCAACAATGGGATTTATCACAATGTTGAAATAAAATGCTGAAAATGTTATTTCTTAAGAAGTCTTTGTCAATCTGACTTCTGTCTGCACAAGACTGCAAAATTTCTGTACAGAAGTGACTATTAATAGACCAAACAAAACTTGTTTTAAAAAAAATTCTCCTTTAGTTTAACCTGTTGTTTTTTGTTGTTGTTGTTTACATCTTTATTGGAGTATAATTGCTTTACAATGGTGTTAGTTTCTGCTTTATAACAAAGTGAATCAGCTATACATGTACATATATCCCCATATCTCCTCCCTCTTGCATCTCCCTCCCACCCTCCCTGTCCCACCCCTCTAGGTGGTCACAAAGCACCGAGCTGATCTCCCTGTGCTATGCAGCTGCTTCCCACTAGCTATCTATTTTACATTTGGTAGTGTATATATGTCCATGCCACTCTCTCACTTCATCCCAGCTTACCCTTCCCTGTCCCCGTGTCCTCAAGTCCATTCTCTGGTAGGTCTGCGTCTTTATTCCCGTCCTGCCCCTAGGTTCTTCATAACCATTTTTTTTAGATTCCATATATATGTGTTAGCATACGGTATTTGTTTTTCTCTTTCTGACTTACTTCACTCTGTATGACAGTCTCTAGGTCCATCCACCTCACTACAAATAACTCAATTTTGTTTCTTTTTATGGCTGAGTAGTATTCCATTGTATATATGTGCCACATCTTCTTTATCCATTCATCTGTCGATGGACACTTAAACACAATTTGGTTCCTTGCCTACAAGGATTGATGAAATAAGTCAACAATTTCCTTCCACAGAAATCTTAGAAAAGTCTTCGATGGTGTTGAGCTTTCTAGTATGCCACTAATTAAGATTAACTCTTTGGGAATTCTTTGGAAAAAAGTAATCTTATAGAGATACTACTACATGTAAGGATTTGTTTATTTAGGTCTTAAATCTCTATAGAACATCACTCTTGGAAAATGTCAGTGTATCAATCATCTTCCTAAAATGATACCATCCTCCTTTATTAGGTCATGTCTAGGAGGCAATGAAAATTTATATCTTAGGTGACATTCAGAATAAAAGTCTAGAAAACTAGGAGAAAAAAAAAATCCAAGAGCTATTTAAAGCAATGGTGTGCGACCTTAATAATCACATATCAGTTTTGTAACTGAATGAATATGTATTGGTCCTAAACTTTTGGTTTAGTTACTAAAATCACTGAAATTAGATTAGGAGTAGCTATTATATCATATTCCTCTACTAATTAGTATAGCTCATTTTTATCCACTGGACAATCAATAATTAGTTGTGGAAAGCTGAAAGAAAAAATAATAATAATATTGGAAATCAAACAATGTTCATGTAGTCAGCAGGATATTAATGATCAAAGTGACCAAATCTTTGCTTTTAGGGGTCTGATTTAACAGAATTAGTGATGAGGTCCTCTCAGATAAAGTGGCAATAATGATGGATGGATGTAGTAATGAGAGTGAGTGAAGAGTTCCCTCTAAGATGTGAAATAGTGGAATTAAGTCATCTATCTAAGGTGGATCATAGCTCTCCCACTCATAACCTTATACTGATGTTCCTGACCTTGAAGTCAGAGACCAGATATATAACAGGAAATCCTTTCCTCCACCAAGGTGCTCTTCCTTAGCTTACCTACTTTTTTTTTTTTTTTTGGATCAAATCATACAGGGATAGTATTCCTGTATAGCTATAGACTCCTGTAATGGGTTGAATTGTGTCTCCCCAAATTCATATAAACCCAGATATGCCCTTATTTGGAATAGGGTATTTGCAGCTGTGATTAGTTTAGATGAGGTCATAGTGGAGTAGGATGGGCCCCCAATCCAGTATGATTGGCGTGCTTATAAAAAAGGAAGATTTGGACACAGGTACACATTTAGGGAGAATACTTGCAAACCCCCAGAAGCTAGAGGAAAGGTATGGAAGAGCTTCTTCCTCACAACCCTCAGGAGGAAGCAACCCTACCGACATCTTGATCTCAAACCTCCAGTTTCCAGAAGTGTGAGACAATACATTTCTGCTGTTGAAGTCACTCAGTTTGTGGTACTTTGCTGAGGAATCCCTAGAACACAAATACAACTCCCTAGATATAGACTCTAGATCGCATTTCCCAAACTTACCTGATCATCAGAATTATTTTAATGCTCAACTTTTAAAAATATAGATTCTGCAGGAAGCTTCTATAACAGATTCTGACTCAGTGTGTTTGGGGTGGATCTGGAAATCTTTATTTAAAACAACAACAACAACAACAACCAAACTAAAAAACTCTGGTCTATGATTCTGATGCAGAGTCAGATTGGAGAAGCTCACTCCAGAGAAACAGTATTGAGAGAATTTATCAAATGTCAAAAAACCCCAGAAAAACAAAAAACAAAACCCTGATTTTTGGTGTTAGTTTTTCTCTAATTTACTTGGTGAAGTTAAAAATTTATTTTTCATTTCTGGGTCTCAGTTTTTTGTTTTTTGTTTTTCTTCTGCAGGATGAGAAGGTTGAACCACATTGTAAAAGGCAAAAATTTGTAGTCAAAGGTTCATTAATATTTCCTTCCTATTTTGGTCAGTAATAAGAATATGTATAGTATTTCCTCCATCATCATGCATGTGCTAGTCCCTTTGTAGGTCAGGTTCCCCATAAAATAGGCTCTTAGTTGAAGACTTGTCTGCAAGAGGCTTGTTGGGTAATGACATCGAATGGGCAGAGAGAGAAGTATACCCATCATGGAGTCACAGCAGGGTCCTCAGACCATCCCACTGGTGACACCTGAGCTGGGATATACCTTTAGAGATGTCTCTGATTGAGGTGGGGGCCTTGGGACTATGGGCCCCCACATTAACCAGTCCTGAGCTGTGGGCTGCTTTCAGAGAAGGTGTGGAGCCTGTGAGAGGAGAGTTCCTGGGGAGGAAGGAGGCTGACAGAGGTCAGCAGGCAACAGTCCTGGTAGCTGGTGGAAGGAGAGCCTCAGTCCCAAAGATGGGTGGTCTCTTGGAGGCTCCACAGCATCTACTGTAGTTCACCTCTTACAGCATTTGATTCTATTTGCTCTGTATGTTCACTCAATCTGAGAGCAGCTCCTCCAGCATTGTGGTTGGTCTCCCTTCCTAGGCAACTTAAGGAAGAGTTAGATGAACTATAGCCCTCACCACTTGGAGCTTACAACCTGACACTTATCTCTTTTCTCACTCTACTATCTTAAATTCTCCTCACCCCCAGCTACCACCTCTGCTGGTCTATATGTGTTGCCTGGTGGAATAAGCCTCTGGTCATGCAGGCCTTTTCAGGCCATGGCCACTGCACTGCTCCTTTGACCATCACAATTGGACAAAGGAATATCAAGGAATATTCTCTGTGAATCACCAGGATTCCCAAGTGATATACCACAGAACTTGATACCCATTGTCTTAAGATTATTTTCCTTACATTTTTTCTGACACTGGTATGCAAATTTTGTATATAATTTTTATACTTCCTACTCTTTTTATAATGGACATGGGAAAGAGACCATAGTTAACCATATGTTGAGCCTTCACAGGAGAAACATTTGAGGATTCCTCCCATCATATATTTCTTCTGTGCAAATGTAAAGATTGTGGTGGTGAGCTAGCTAGGTTCCCAATGTCTTGGAAGTAAAAGTGATGGCAGGGAGCTAAACCTGGACAACTGGGACCTATCACATGGGAGGACTTTTTCTCTTTTTTATATAATCTTTATCCAGAATTAATTATGGAGCTAGCTGGGAGAGCTGCAAGCACTATCTCCTATTGTGAGAGATATAATAATATTAATTTTTAAAAATCCTAGATTTTGCATGCTAGCTTACTATCTAAGTTAAGCTATTCCAGGACCCAAAAAGGACTTAGCTACTGAAAATCAGGTTCAGATAATGGGAATAAACATCAACATTAAGGTTCTTTAATTCCATATTCTATATATTTTAGATATAATTTACTATCAGGGCACCAATATCACCAGTGATAAGGGAAACTAAATGTCATCCAAACAATACACATATGTTGTCCTTTATGTTTTACCTGCTCTGGAGTTGAGAAGTTTATTCTATCTTATAAACCCATAAAGCCTTAGAGGATAGCTCTAAGTGATTGGTTTATCACTATATCATGTTAGGTAAGTTTATTTTCAAGTCTAACAACAAAACGTATGAGTAAATGTTGTAATAAATAGGAAATATTTTCCCTAGTGAAAATGAAACATCTCTGTATATAGTATCCTCATAATTTTTCTCAAGACTCCCTATAGCATCTTACCTATCTTAAGTTTCAAACCAATGATGAACCTAGATCTTGGACCTTGTATAGTTGAATGGTTTCTTTTTTATGAGGAAAAGCTGCTTTTGTGGGTTACATTACTGAATGCAAATCACAAATGAGGTATGTTCCAAAATATCCTTTAGTCAATCAGGTGTTTCATTCTCAGAACATATTTGCTTAGAGGGTTGATGGAGTATATAATGCTTTTATAAATCAAAATTTTCAGGATGTTTCTCACATGGTTACTGATGTAAACATTATAACTGAAATATCATTGGTAAATAATACTATTTTAAAATAAGAAATATTTTGTGAACTACATTTAAAATTTTGTGAACTAAACGTTGTGGTCTAATTTCATGTTAAGCTACCATAATATTAGTATTTCTTAGTGAAAATGTATTTTGAATTTCAAGTTGTATTGCCAGGAAAGAAACACATCTCCCATCCTTCCTTCACGTCTTCCTTCACGCACTCCCTTCATTTCCCCCATTCCTTTCCTTAAAATTCTTTCCTCCTTTCCTTCCTTTCTTAACTGTTTATTGAGAATGAATTATATGTTAGGTCCTATAACAGACTCTGGGGGTACAGAAATGAGATAAACTACCCTTCCCTTAAAGAGTTCAGAGTGGCAAGACAGGCAAATAAATATATAAGTAAGTAAGCAATAAATAAGTATATAAATAACTGCAATACAAGGCAATAAGCAAAATAACAGAGAAAGATGCATAACAAAAGGGGGAAACTCATCCTAGTCCTGTAAAACTACAAGAAAAGATAATAATGCCAGTAAAAGATGATGTATTCGGGAAATGCAGATTTCTGTTATCACAGGAATTGGCCTGCACTTGGAGAGGGGTATGGGGTAAGCTTGAGAGGTAAATGACAAGATCAAGTAAGTTGGGTTGCAGTGCTAGGATTCCTGGGTTTGAACATACTGGTGAAAAGCATCAACAGAGTGGTTTCTGCAGGAGTGGCAATATCAGCAATGGTGTGTATGTGTGTACGTGCACACATGCATGGGGAAATGGAATTTGATGACAATATTAGGATGATGGAATTTGATATACAGTTGGGGGGTGAGATAAGTTTGAAGGCAAAGATGCCAGGTAGGAAGTATTCCAGAGTTGCAGTTAAGAAATTGTAAAAGACCCTGGCAGTTGTCTTTTATGAAGACTGGTAATCTGACAGTGAGAAAAAGTTATCAGTCATGTCCTAGTCCTCCATCCTAACTTGGAATGCTGAGTGGATAATGAAGCCTTTATTCAAGATATGAACCTCAGAAAAAGAGCAAAAGCCAGTTTGGGATATATTGAATTTGCAGTACTTGTTGAAAAGTATAATCGGTATATTCATGGTTTTGTTTTTAGTTGTGTGTGTGTGTGTGTGTGTGTGTGTGTGTGTTTATTGCAGGAAGTTTATTTTGCCTTGCGTAATTTTTTCTCAGTTGTTTTAGGTGTGTCAGCACAGCATGTAGTCTGGTTTATGCGCCTCTGTAACTGTTGCCATTTTGAAAGACGGATATAAAAGGTGTGTGCTTTATGCTATACTCAGCATGCTACTTAGTGCAAATAAATCTGTGCTACCTTTGGGTGAAGACTTTATCACGAGCCACCCTGAAGTTATCCGTAAATGGACAATGACAGATTTTTCAGCAAGTTGTCACCTATTTTCCTTCTACTTTCTCGCTATCATCGAGCATAGCACCTCTGACTTTAAAGTGTTTTACAAATGGTACTCACTTATCTTCACACCCTTCCTGTGAAATACAGTTGTGATGAGAAAACCCGCTATATTTTGAGAGGCAGGTGAGGAGAGAGAAAAACACAGACAATTGTTTCTCTCCTCAGTAAGGATCAGGGGAGAGGATTATTGCAGGACTCTTCATTTCAGATTGAATTATTTCAGAACCCTGTTTCTCCACTTAACTTTAATGCCTTGCAATCATTCCTTCCCTAATATGGTCCCTAAATCTCATCAATTTTACCAACTAAAAAAAAAAAAAACTAACCCTAATAGTTATTCGTGGCAGAAGGAGCAGTTCTAAACGTCATAACTCCATGTTGCTTTTGTTCCATCTCAAACAAAGCAAAGGAAGCTATACTTTTCTGAAACCACTGAGTAGCATCTCAAGTCCTATTCTAAGAAATCAGCACATGTTTATGGAATAGGTTTTTGAGGAAAACCATAGAGATAAAATTTCTAAAATAATTAATTTGTATATTACTGGAGACATATACATAAACAACATGAGCTTTTTCAATTTCTCTCATTTATGAATAGAAGAGTCAGAGCTCTGATGGGCTCATCTGTCTTCGAGTCCAAGAGTGCCTCATTCTTAATGTTCTCATTCCAACAACTGCTACTGTTCAAAGTGCCGACTCACTCAGAGACAATAGAACTTTCTCATTCCTTGTACACTAGGGAAACACAGGCTAATTAAGCAGAGTTTAGATTTTCAGATGCTCACGTAACTTGACTGTACTGGCATACAGCAGTCATTATTTCAGGAATGACTTTTAAAAACACTGTGCTCCATGTTAAAGCATTAAACCTCAGATATTCACTGAGTGACTCACTTAGCAGCCAGAATGCAGCTCGGAAGCTTTCTGATTAAGACAAAAGGGGGAAATTTGTCATCACAAGCAATAGTGCCTGTGGCTGCATAGTTGAGCCCAAGTTGGCTTGGATAGCCAGGCATGCTCAGTGTCTTAAAGCTCTTAATTCCAGTTTCAGTTCTACCTCTTTTTAAGTGCGTAGCTTTGGGTATCAATTAACCTCTTTGATACTCTGCTTCCTCCTGTGCAAATATTAAATATTTGGGTCAGCAAATTGTTTCAACAAAATTATTAATTTACCAGGGTCTGTTTTAGCTGTGCATGAAGAGAGTACTTCTCAGCTAGTTGACTTCCCAGCAGCCCCTGTCTCTATACAGATGCCATCCCCCGATTAGGTATTGAGTGTGATCAGGGTGACTGCATGGAAATTGTTTCTTACATATTGCACAAGGCATGTGGGTTTAAGTTTTCACATTTCATTTAATCGTGGGCCATAAAAACATTAATGAAGACTGTGCTTATGAAATAAATTATCCTCAAAATAGAGCACTTAGTAAAACCTTATTAATTAGGATGTCTATTGCATTATTTTTCATGTTGTAGACACTACCCAGGTAAGGGCTGAGGTTATGACTTGTGACACCTCTATGTATCTGTAAGCATTTATATACACCCAGAGAGCCTTACTCCTTATTCTCATCACTCTCATTATAGCTGTGTATTATAGGTTTTGAATTAAAGACCAAAACCAAAAAAAAAAAAAAAAGAAAAGACCAAGACCAAAAAAAAAGAAAGAACCCCTCCCAACCAAGACCAAAAAAGAAAGAAAGAAACAAAGAAAACAAAGAGTTCATTGAATATTTAGTAAGCAGTTTGCCATGATCAAAAACATAAAAAGTACTATTTTAACTAGAACAGAGGTACTGGGGTGCATAATTGTAGTAGATAAGGAATTGAGAAAATGATCACATAAACTAAGTTGATCTAGTAACTAGATCTGACTGCATGTCCTGTGAACCAAAGTACCCAGGGCTCAGAAAATAAGAAAGAATACAATATTTAAAAATAACATACCACATAAAGAACTTAGAGACTGTTAGCAAGTCCAGTTCAGATATTTTCTCAGACTAATTTTATAAATGTAAGCTGTTAAGGTAACAAGCATAGATTGTTCTATGTTTCTAGGATTTGTGGAGGCTACAAGAAAGGAAAAGACAACTGGAAGGTATAACAGAAAAATCAGGCACGGTGCTGGTCTCTATAGCGGGACCTTGGAGCCAAGATGAGAAAAAATGCTGCTGTGAAGACATAATTATAGCTTTCACAAAACTGAAGCCCCAACCATCATGATTTAGGGCATCCCAAATTGGCAAAAATTAAAGACAAAGAGAAATTATTGAAAGCAGCAAGGGAAAAATGAAAAATAAATACAAGGGAACTCCCATAGGGTTAACAGCTGATTTCTCAGCAGAAACTCTACAAGCCAGAAGGAAGTGGCATTATATACTTAAAGAGATGAAAGGGAAGAACCTAAACCAAGATTACTCTACCCAGCAAGGCTCTCATTCAGATTCAATGGAGAAATCAAAAGCTTTACAGACAAGCAAAAGCTAAGAGAATTCAGCACCAGCAAACCAGCACTACAACAAATGCTAAAGGAACTTCTCTAAGTGGGAAACACAAGAGAAGAAAAGGATCTACAAAAACAAAGCCAAAACAATTAAGAAAATGGTCATAGGAACATACATATCGATAATTAACCTTAAACGTGAATGGATTAAATGCTCCAACCAAAAGACACAGGCTTGCTGAATGGATACAAACACAAGACCCATATATATGCTGTCTACAAGAGACCCATTTCAGACCTAGGGACACATAGAGAATGAAAGTGAGGGGATGGAAAAAGATATTCCATGCAAATGGAAATCAAAAGAAACCTGGAGTAGCTATACTCATATCAGATAAACTAGACTTTAAAATAAAGAATATTATAAGAGACAAGAAAGGACACTACATAATGATCAAGGGATCAATCCAAGAAGAAGATATAACAATTATAAATATATATGCACCCAACATAGGAGCACCTCAATACATAGGGCAACTGCTAATAGCTATAATGGAGGAAATCGACAGTAACACAATAATAGTGGGGGACTTTAACACCTCACTTACACCAATGGACAGATCATCCAAAATGAAAATAAATAAGGAAACACAAGCTTTAAATGACACAATAGACCAGATAGATTTAATTGATATTTATAGGACATTCCATCCCAAAACAGCAGATTACACTTTCTTCTCAAGTGCGCACGGAACGTTCTCCAGGATAGATCACATCTTGGGTCACAAACCAAGCCTTAGTAAATTTAAGAAAATTAAAATCATATCAAGCATCTTTTCTGACCACAATGCTATGAGATTAGAAGTGAATTACAGGGAAAAAAATGTAAAAACCACAAACACATGGAGGCTAAACAATATGTTACTAAATAACCAAGAGATCACTGAGGAAATCCAAGAGGAAATCAAAAAATACCTAGAGACAAATGACAATGAAATCACGACAATCCAAAACCTATGGGATGCAGCAAAAGCAGTTCTAAGAGGGAAGTATATAACTATACAAGCCTACCTCAAGAAACAAGAAAAATCTCAAGTAAACAATCTAACCTTACACCTAAAGGAACTAGAGAAAGAAGAACAAACAAAACCCAAAGTTAGCAGAAGGAAAGAAATCATAAAGATTAGAGCAGAAATAAATGAAATAGAAACAAAGAAAACAATAGCAAAGATCAATAAAACTAAAAGCTGGTTCTTTGAGAAGATAAACAAAATTGATAAACCATTAGCCAGGCTCAACAAGAAAAAGACGGAGAGGACTCAAATCAATAAAATTAGAAATGAAAAAGGAGAAGTTACAACAGACACCACAGAAATACAAAGCATCCTAAGGGACTACTACAAGCAACTCTATGCCAATAAAATGGACAACCTGGAAGAAATGGACAAATTCTTAGAAAGGTATAACCTTCCAAGACTGAACCAGGAAGAAACAGAAAATATGAACAGACCAATCAGAAGTAATGAAATTGAAATTATGATTAAAAATCTTCCAACAAAGAGAAGTCCAGATGGCTTTACAGGTGAATTCTATGAAACATTTAGAGAAGAGCTAACATGCATCCTTCTCAAACTCTTCCAAAAAATTGCAGAAGAAGGAACACTCCCAAACTCATTCTATGAGGCCACCATCTCCCTGATACGAAAACCAGACAAAGATACTACAAAGAAAGAAAATTACAGACCAATATCACCGATGAATATAGATGCAAAAATCCTCAACAAAATACTGGCAAACAGAATCCAACAACACATTAAAGTATCATACACTACGATCAAGTGGGATTTATCCCAGGGATGCAAGGATTCTTCAATATACACAAATCAATCAATGTGATACACCATATTAACAAATTGCAGAAGAAAAACCATATGATCATCTCAAGAGATGCAGAGAAAGCTTTTGACAAAATTCAACACCATTTATGATAAAAACTCTCCAGAAAGTGGGCACAGAGGGAACCTACCTCCACATAATAAAGGCCATATACGACAAACCCACAGCAAACATCATTCTCAATGGTGAAAAACTGAAAGCATTTCTTCTAAGATCAGGAACGAGACAAGGATGTCCACTCTCACCACTATTATTCAACATAGTTTTGGAAGTCCTAGCCATGGCAATCAGAGAAGAAAAAGAAATAAAAGGAATACAAATTGCAAAAGAAGAAGTAAAACTGTCACTGTTTGCAGATGACACGATACTATACATAGAGAATCCTGATGATGCCACCAGAAAACTACTAGAGCTCATCAATGAATTTGGTAAAGTAGGAGGATATAAAATTAATGCACAGAAATCTCTTGCATTCCTATACACTAATGATGAAAAATCTGAAAGAGAAATTATGGAAACATTCCCATATACCATTGCAACAAAAAGAATAAAATACCTAGGAATAAACCTACCTAGGGAAACAAAAGACCTGTATGCAGAAAACTATAAGACACTGATGAAAGAAATTAAAGATGATAGCAACAGATGGAGAGAGATACCATGTTCTTGGATTTGAAAAATCAATATTGTGAAAATGACTATACTTCCCAAAGCAACCTACAGATTCAATGCCATCCCTATTAAATTACCAATGGCATTTTTTATGGAACTAGAACAAATCATCTTAAAATTTGTACAGAAATACAAAAGACCCCAAATAGGCAAAGCAGTCTTGAGGGGAAAAAACGGAGCTGGAGGAGTCAGACTCCCTGACTACAGACTATACTACAAAGCTACAGTAATCAAGACAATATGGTACTGGCAGAAAAACAGAAACATAGATCAATGGAACAAGATAGAAAGCCCAGAGATAAACCCATGCACCTATGGTCAACTAATCTATGACAAAGGAGGCAAG
The DNA here is from genome assembly GCF_011762595.2 of Tursiops truncatus. Taxonomy (NCBI): domain Eukaryota; kingdom Metazoa; phylum Chordata; class Mammalia; order Artiodactyla; family Delphinidae; genus Tursiops; species Tursiops truncatus. The sequence goes on along the minus strand of NC_047035.1, from coordinate 154,428,938 downwards.
GATATACAATGGAGAAAAGACAGTCTCTTCAATAAGTGGTGCTGGGAAAACTGGACAGCTACATGTAAAAGAATGAAATTAGAACACTCCCTAACACCATACACAAAAATAAACTCAAAATGGATTCCAGACCTAAATGTAAGACCGGACACTATAAAACTCTTAGAGGAAAACATAGGAAGAACACTCTGACATAATCACAGCAAGATCTTTTTTGATCCACCTCCTAGAGTAATGGAAATAAAAACAAAAGTAAACAAATGGGACCTAATGAAACTTCAAAGTTTTTGCACAGAAAAGGAAACCATAAACAAGATGAAAACACAATCCTCAGAATGGGAGAAAATATTTGCAAACGAATCAACGGACAAAGGATTAATCTCCAAAATATATAAACAGCTCATGCAGCTCAATATTAAAAAAACAAAGAACCCAATCCAAAAATGGGCAGAAGACCTAAATAGACATTTCTCCATAGAAGACATACAGATGGCCAAGAAGCACATGAAAAGCTGCTCAACATCACTAATTATTAGAGAAATGCAAATCAAAACTACAATGAGGTATCACCTCACACCAGTTAGAATAGGCATCATTAGAAAATCTACAAACAACAAATGCTGGAGAGGGTGTGGAGAAAAGCGAACCCTCATGCACTGTTGGTGGGAAGGTAAATTGATACAGCCACTATGGAGAACAGTATGGAGGTTCCTTTAAAAACTAAAAATAGAATTACCATATGATCCAGCAATCTCACTACTGGGCATATACCCAGAGAAAACCATAATTCAAAAATACACATGCACCCCATATTCATTGCAGCACTATTTACAGTAGTCAGGTCATGGAAGCAACCTAAATGCCCATCGACAGACAAATGGATAAAGAAGTTGTGGTACATATATACAGTGGAATATTACACAGCCATAAAAAGGAATGAAATTGAGTCATTTGTTGAGATGTGGATGGATCTAGAGACTCATACAGAGTGAAATAAGTCAGAAAGTATGGACACCAAGGGTGGAAAACTGCAGTGTGGTGGGGCTGGTGGTTTGCTGAATTAGGCAATTGGGATTGACATGTATACACTGATATGTATAAAACTGACGACTAATAAGAACCTGCAGTATAAACAAACAAACAAACAAAAAGAGTTCAATTAATGCATGTTAATTTAAAAATAAAATTTTAAAGATTTTTAAAAAACAATTTATGCTGTCTTTCGAAAAATAAAATTATAGGTTTGGGTTCTTAAAAAAAAAATCAAGAGAATTGTTCTTTAAAAACATCTGTTGAAATTTCTTTTTTCCAATTATTAAAATGCTGTTTGTGCCTTTTTTCTAAAGAAGAAAAAAAAACTTTTAATAAACCAACTCTAGTGATACCTTACTTGATCATATTTCATCCATGGTCTCCAAAGTTGTTTTTACCACATTAAAGTGTGGAATTAGAGACATAGTCTATCCTATGAAATCAATTTGTTTTTGATCCTGAATTATCTTTAGCAGACTACTAAGGGCATAATTTATTATCCTCAAAAAAACTTGCCGTATGATTTTATCATATTGAACAGTAGATAGGTGTCAAATTTGCAGCACCTCTCCTCATTTTTTAGACTCTAATCAAATATTCAAAAATTGAGTTGATTACAATAAATACCATTAAACTTTCTAAATTACACTAAACTCTGCAAAGTAAACTGGTCCAGAGCAACTGGGATTCTCATACTTTTCTAGGGAAAATGAAAAATGGTACAGCCGTTGTGAAAAACATTTTGACAATTTCTTGAAAAGGTAAACATACAATTACCATAAGACTAAGCCCTCCTGCTCCTAAACATTTTCCCAAGAGAAAAGACTTGTGCTCATACGAAATACCTGTATATGAATGTTTATTACAGCTTTATTTACAATCACCAAAAACTGGAAACAACCAAGATAATCTTCAACTAGTGAATGGATAAACAAACTGGAGTACATGCATAAAATAGAATCCTACTGAATAATAAAAACAAACAATTGGTTCATGTGAAAACATAATGAATCTTAAATGTATGTTGCTAAGTGAGAGGAGCCAGATCCAAAAGTCCGTATGCAAAATTATGGGATGGACAACAGTAGGATATATCAGTAGTTTCCAAGGGTTGGAGGGGAGAGAGGCATTTACTAAAAAGGGATGGCACAGAAGTGTTTATTTGATTGGTTGAACTGTTCTGTATCACAGTTGTGGTAATGGATACACAATTCTCTGCATTTGTTGAAACCAGTGGAACCATATACCACAAAGAGTGAATATAACTGTATGTAAATTTTTAAAAGATCAAGCAGGATGTGGAAAACACCAAACAGAATACAAACTATAACAAGCGAAGTAACTGTGCTACAAATAAACAACAATAATACAATAAAGGTAAACATAGAATAAAAAGAACCTATGTAACTTTGGAAAACACTTTGAATAATTTAAGCCTAAAGGCAGAAAGCACTGTAAACCAATTCCCTATTCAAATCAGAAATAATTTCTCACAAGAGTTATGAGTTAGCAATTCTAAAACTTTTGCGGGGGGCACTAAGATTCAGCAACTAAGTAAATTTACTGTAGAAAATAGAGCCAGAATCCTTGCTGTTGGAGAAAGAAGTAAAATATAAGAAAAGAAAAAAGGCTAGAATTAACTCTTTATGTTAGATTTGAATTGGAGGCATCAGAATTAACACATTATTTTTTAATAGGTAGATAGATAGTAGATAGACAGGCATAGAGTTATATATATATACATGCATGTAAAAATAAAGAGATGTGTATGAGTTAGTAAATGCAGAAACATTTCCTAAGCTTCGCAAATAAAGAAGGCCTAGAAGCAATGGCACCTCAATAGCAATGAGCATATCATGCTGCCAGATCTTGGTGTCTAAGTCCCATTTGCCAGTAAAAGAAACCCTGAAGAAGTGGTATATTCCAGATCTGGGGCAGAAAAAAATTGGCAGATGAGCCTGGAGCATCCTGTGATGACAAAAAGTAAGAACATGCTCATAAACAAAACAAAACAAAAAATACCCTAAAACAACAACAACAAAAAAAAAACCCCAAAAATGAAACAGGGAATGTGTCAAAGGGGCACAGGAGGCAAACTGAAAGAGCTCCCAGTGCCCCCAGACTGGAGCATTTTGGGCCACAAAAATAATAGGAGTAATAGATTAAAACCCATAAATAGAATAAATATCTATAATTCCATACTGAAATAAATGGGGGATAAGACACAGCTCTTCCTTATGAAAGATTCCAACTAATCAGAAAATCACCATTAGAATGCCAGAATAATAACTATTTCAGGTCAGAGCTACTAATGGAATCAGAATTAGTGAGCAAAAGTTTCAGGAGAGACAGGATACTTACATAGTCTTAAATCATTCGTGTTTTACAATGGGAAAAAATAGTATATTTTCAATGGAAAAACTCAGCCAAAGATACCTTAATGATATGATCAAGGTTAACTTCACCACTAATAAGACATATCGACATCATGTATATCCTAATAAGATACACTGAGCAGAGTATACCATTTCTGTGATATTCTTGTTTAAAATAAATATGCAACCTCAATAGAATAATTAAGTGACAAATTTGTCAAGTGCTACAATAGTACCTGGCACCTAAGTAACCCTGATAAAAGATTTAAAATGGAATAAAACTGAAAAAAGAAAAGAAAAGAAAGTCTTAGAAACTGAAAATTAGTTTTGGGTAGATAGCACACATACAGGCATGGTTTTAAAACACTTTACCAAGCAATATACAAACAAGCACAAATTAGCTTTGGTATAAAGAATAAGTGTTTGAAATGCTGAGTGAGGGAGTGATCCCAGTCAAGTGGCGTTAATCAGGGAATGCTAAAGATAAATCATTTTTTTCATAAATATTGTGTATCTGAAAAAGTCTATTCTCAAGGGCACTTCATCATTTTTAATAAAGGCAAATTATATTTCATTTGTGAATAGTTAGTACATTTCAGTACCAATAGCAAGCACAAGCAACTGCTTCACTTGACAATACATTTGAACCAGCAGCTTTTGTAAGTCCTGTAACTTTGGCAGTTGTATACACCCACCCCAGTTGCAATTATCACCTCTTTTGGTGACTTAACCTCAATTCCTGATCTTCTCCTGACACATAACGCAGTATTTCTACCTAGATAGCCTGCCAGTGCCTCAGCTCTACAGATTTAAAACTAAGATTCCTCATATTTTCCTTAAAATCAATCCTCTTTGTCCCCCCAATTTTTTTTTTCCGATTACACACAAATATAACATCACAGTCATTTCAGAAACTTTTCCCATTGAGCTCAACTGGGGAATGATTCTTATTAGTTCTGCATTTATTAGTTGATGAAAAAAACCATACGGAACACTGAATAGTGCCAGCATTTGGCTAAATACTAGGGATTCAATAGGAAGCAAGACATTGTCTGGACACAAAGAAATATAAGGTAGACAGATGCTTACTAAACATTGCATCTTTTTCTCACATTCAACATCTCAACTTGCTGCCAGGCAGGGCCATGAGACTAGTCGTGGCCAATGGACTGTGGGTAGAAATGATACATGTGCCATCTTGAGCTGAGACAGTGAAAATCCCATATGCGACCTACCAGTGACTCTTTTTTTTTTTAAGATTTATTTTTATTTTTTTTGCTGTGTTGGGTCTTTGTTGTTGCGTGTGGGCTTTCTCTAGTTGTGGCGAGAGGGGGCTACTCTTCCTTGCAGTGCATGGGCTTCTCACTGCAGTGGCTTCTCTTGTTGTGGAGCACAGGCTCTAGGCATGTGGGCTTCAGTAGTTGCGGCATGCTGGCTCAGTAGTTGTGGCACACGGGTTTAGTTGCTCTGTGGCATGTGGGGTCTTCCTGGACCAGGAATCGAACCCGTGTTGCCTACATTGGCAGGCGGAGTCTTATCCACTGAGCCACCAGGGAAGTCCCTCCAGTGACTCTTGATGTGTCATGGTGACTGAGAAAGTCATGTTTTCAACAGATTCTGATGTATATACATATATATATATATATATATTTGCACGTAGGAGATTTATTTTGTGGATTCCGTACGATTTTCCATAGAAACGATTATCTATGAATAAACATAGTTCCTCTCTGGATATTTATTTATATTGCCTTATTGCCCTAGTTAAAACCTCCAGTAATAAAATAGAACCTCCATTTAATAGAAATGGTGAAAACAAGCATCCTTACCTTATTCCTCATCTTAATGGCCTTTTAAAATTAAGTATAATTTTAGCTGAAGGTGGTTTCATTGTGATCCTTTCATTGGTTGAAAAATTCCCTCTGATCTTTGTGCACTGAGGATTTCTTCAAACTCTATCAGAAAAGATGTTAGATCTTGTCAGATACTTTTTCTGCATCTATTGAGATGACCAGATCACATTTCTCTTTTAGTCTACTTACATGATAAGTTACATGGATTGACTTTCATAATATTGAGCCAATCTTGCCATTCCTGGGGTAAACTCTACTTACTTAATATATATTATCCTGTTTACTTATTTTTGCATTCAGTTTCCTAAAATTTTGTTAAGAATTTATGTCTGTGTGTGAGGGTTATAGGTTTGTATTTTTCTTTTTTAATGATTTTGACTGATTTTCAAATTACAATAATTCTGATGTCATTGAATGTGTTGGGTGACATGCCCTCTTTGATTTTACGGAACAGTTTGAGTATAACTGGTATTATTTCTTCAAGTTTGTTTAAATTCATTTTGAAGACCTCTGGTCCCAGAGTACCCCTGTCAGAAAGTTTTAAACTATAAATCCAATTTCTTTTATTGATATAAAGCTATTTAGATTATGTATATATATTTTCTTAGCATGCTTACCTTACTGCTTTCCACCACCTGAAATTCCAAGGTACAGCCTACTCAGTGTGATGGAGGGGCTAAAAGAGAGAGAAATGTGGGGTAAGCAGCATTCCCAGTGTTTCTTTATACCACCACCACATAAGGCTTTACAAAAGTATGACATTTAATGGAGGGTGCGGTTAACTAGAAGGAATTACAGTATAAGGAAGAAAATCCTTAAGACTGTGATAAACATGACTTTCCCCATTGTTCAAAGCAATACACTGGAAGTGCAGTGTCTTTACAGACAGTTCTCTGGTGGGCACACCCCAGTTCCTGACACAGTTCCCATCTGTCTTTCCTCTCAGGAATACCTCTTCCCCAACATTTCCATGTGGTTCCCCATCCACGCAGTCACCTTTCAACAAATCCCTCCCCCAAATCATAGAAATTAATATCATCCTGAGAAAAACATGGCTCTTGGTCTGTGATATGCAATCAGTAGTAATGGTTTGTGTATGTTAGTCATGGGGTGGGTATAATTTCTGAAGAATTATTTATAGAAAAAGCAGACATTGGAAAAAGAGAGGCCTGTGAGATGTGGACGGTACAAATCTCAAGAGCGATCGTACGTGGGCATGAGCTTTTCATAGCCCCCTTCTCACAGTGCATGTTAGAGAATTTTTTTTTTCCTTCCGATTATTTAGTGAGGCCTGTGAATCAATCCCTGTCTCTGTCTCTATCTCTGTCTCTGTCTCTGTCTGTCTCTGTCTCTCACTCTCACACACACACAGACAGAGAGAACTTTCTTTATTTAAGACAGGCTTTCTCAGAGATAGTAATGCTCACCACCAGAAGAAACATACGTTCTTCAAACTGCTCAATGTTTTACTATGTACAAGGCAACTGCTTTCCAGTGGAGAATTATATTATGCACTGAAGTGTTAGTTCCTCCCCTCCTCTCTGCCCTTGAAACTTTTATAATTGGTCCACTTGGGTGCCCAGGAGAAGAATGATCCCCTGTACTGAGTCATATTTCTCTTAATGGAAACTCCTGTCTGCACATTTGGGGCCATATGAAAGGATCTACTCACACCCTTAGCCAAAGGCTAGTCTTATTCCAAGTACTGGTTTGGAAAGAGGAAAGAGAGTTGTTTTATTTTTTAGTTATAAGAGGAAAGAGGCCATTGTGATAAGAATTCATTTTGCAGTTAGGGTATAGGAAGCCAAACGGAGCTTTGACAGATGGCTGATGTTTTCCCTGTTAAGTAAATTTGAGGTCTTTGGCTAAAAGTATTCTGAGAGATGCTGACTAAATGGTATAGGGGAGAGTGGTGGACATTTGAATGAGTCATTGTTGGGTCTGAGAGAGGGAGCTGATAAGATTAAAACAAGTTCTTCTACATGGTCCTTGTCGGGGGTGGGGGGGGGGTCCAGTTGCAGGTTGAGACCATTCATTTGTCATGATGGTAGTCTCCATGGTTGTAACCTGGTATAGGAATGGAAAAATACAGGTGGCCAGACTGGTGTAAAACTAAGAGTTTGCAGGGGGATGGGTTACAGGCCCCAGAGTAGCAGAGGGATGAAGTTGCAGCTGTGGGAGTGACTGAGAAGCTGGGCATAGAGGGCCTTCCTCGGTGAAAGGGAAGGGAAAGTCACACGTGTTTCATCAACTCCTTTTAGTCCCCTCGTGAGTGGCTAAATCCTGTTGGCGGTCCTTCCTGGAGGCATTCACCCTGCCTTGCAGTCCACCACCTCCTAAACGTATGTGTTAACGATGACAGACTGTAGTTAATTTTCCTATTTCAACTTTCTAATTAGGAATCCCCCTGCACAAAAATGTTTAATGTCTTCTCTTTGCCTTTTCAATATCCTCCGTTCCCCTTATTTGCAGCTTAAAACCCTCACATGGACTGTATTGCTCAGTGGACTAGTCCAGCTTAAAGCACGATCAACTCGTTTAAACATGTCACTTTAAGTAAGATAAGGTAGTTGATTCTGAATCTTCAGAGGGAATAATCCAGTTGATGTTGACCCCATGCTCCTGATCTGCTGGAGGAGAGGGACACAGGATAGACTGGTAGACAAGGAAGACGGGCTTTGGGAGAAGAATAGAATGTCAGAACCCTGGCCCTAAACTGGGGGTTTGTGGTTGGTGCTAAATCCATCTCCCCTAATGAGAACCTGAGACCTAACCTAATTTTCCAGCCCCTCCCCTAATGCTCAGGTGGAAAAACAGGGGGCATGTGTAACTATGATCTATAAGCACATTAGAAGTGTTTTACTTATTATACCACACCCATCCTAAAGATAAAGCATATGTTCTTTATATTTTTCTCCAGGGCTGAAAATGTTGCCTTGGGGGTTGTTGTCATTTATATCTGTTCCACATACATAATTAATCAGGATTTCTTTCTTTATTATGATTTTTAATAAGTCACAGTGTTAAAGAGCACTTAATTTAGATGAACCGTGCTAGTGGGCAAAGGGAATTGAAATATCCTATAAATTATTGAAATGAGCCTATGGAAATCATAATTCATTAAGTTCCTTTGCCCTCTGGAAAATTTCTTTACTCTCTGCATCCACTCCCTTTGGAATCTCACCTACGTTTCAAGGCCTAGCTTTAAAAGTGACTTTTCTGCATAACTTTTGCCCATCGAAACGTGTTCTCTTCCTCCTTTCAACTCTGGTGATACTTTGTGCTTTGTGAAGGTAATATATTTTATGTTATAAACTTTATTTTTCTAGATACATCGTCTCTCCAAATGCAAAATCATTAAGTAGCTTACAGTGGCACTGGTAAACATTTAAGTAAAATTAATACCATTATTATTTTATTTTTTATAAAATTATTATGGTTTTTTAATTTTAATCTTTGCTACAACCCTGCATGTAAACATTATTTGGAAGACAGTGATTATTAAGGATTATTTATCTTGAAACTTTAGAGTAAAATAGTTATGGGCTGTATTCCTGGATCTAAAACTTACTAGCTATGTGACTTTAGCAAGTTGCTTAATTTCTCGGAGTTTTACTTTCCTCATCTGTAAAAGTAGAATGGTATTTATATTTTAAAAATTGTATATACATTTATATATTTGTATAACTTATCACTGCTGTATGAAATGAAACATTGTTTATATGTGAGGTAACATATAAAATACCTACAAATGAGGTATTCAGAGAATTTCTAGGGATTTGTGGGGCACAGTTTGAAACATTTTTACTATACATATTGGAAACCCCCCAACTTTCAAAATATTGCCTCCTTGCACTTGACTATTAGCAGGTAGGGCATAAGCCAAAATAAAGTGTAAACTCCTGGAGATTTGTTCCTTTTCTTTTGTAGGGAAGAACAGTCTTAGTCATCACCAGATACACCACAGAGCACATTCAAACAGATTATCAAGTGTGTACATGTACATAATCAGGCTTAGTGCTCTAAGTAGGTAGGAGTATTATGAATCAGGAGAGAAGTATCAATCATGAAAGAAATGTCAACATGAAAGACATTACCAAAAAACTCTACTCATATTAAAGTTCGCTAACATAACAAATAGATGCTTTTAGGCAATTGTCAAGACAAAGCAAACAGTGATCCTCCAGATTCTTCTCAGCAGTGAAGAGAATGAGAAAAAAGTTACAGATTTTACACAAATAGTACTAACTTGTAAGGGGTAGTGTGTTTCTCACTGTGCTCATTTTAATCTCTTTAATCATCTGTTGCAGGAAGGAAAGTGTGTCAAGGTACAGGGTCTAGTTAAATACCATCTGTATGACTGATGAGCCATGTTTTGGCATCTTTTGAATTTAAACTCATTTGCAGGAGGAAAAAAACGCTTTTTTACCTAGAGGATGAAAACATCCGCTACTGGCAGTTCGACAGAGGGTGGCTAGTTAAGATAGATTTCACACAGGTCAGCTTATTTCGGAGAGCAGCAGGCCACAACGGATACTGATTGAGATGGACATCCATATCATGATGACCTATATAATTTATCAAAAATAAAATAATAATTTATCAAACAGAAATATTTTATTGGATGGCTTGGGCATTCCTCTGGCCTGAAATCATAAAATGGATGGTAATTTTATGAAGGATGGCAAAAAATAATGTTGCCACAATTAAAAAATTATTGCAAAATGGAGCTATCTTTGGGAAATTAAATAATTCCATAAAATAATCTGAAGTCAACATGAACCAGAATATATAGTTAGAAACATGTAGGGATTTTGTTAAGCAAAATAATATATTTGTCCCTAAATGTCCTTATATTTATGACGTCTTAGAATGGCAGATATAGGAATAGAGAAAAAGCACAGGATTTTGACCTGGATAGAACTTACTCCTGGACCTACCACTTTCAGGCTATTACCCTCAGAACATATCTTGATAAAGATATGTTTCTGGTTTTTCTTTTATAAAATGGGTGCAAGGTTACTTATCTGATATAATTGTTGAGAAAGAAAGATTCCTTGATGTGGTTAACACAGTGCCTAATACATAATAAATGGTAGATTTTCATTATTAATTTTACTATGATGATGATTGAAAAAAATCCATGACTTGAAAAATCCATTGTAAAATCACATTAACCTTCTGGCTTTTGATACTAAAATTAAATATTACCTTAATAATATGATGAGAATCGGTGTCAGAAGGGATGATTTCCCAATTTACTGGATAATATTTCCATTTGGAATTAAGAGAGGTATGTTCCCACCCTCCTTTAGTTTTATGAACCTTAGTGATTTGATATCATTTTTGGATGAACTAAGAAGTCCTTCTCTGTCCCCTTAGAAAACAGAAACAGTAAAAGCATCCAGTTGGGTGCTTTAAGAGAAATTAGGGGTATTTTTAAGAGAAATAAGAGATAACTGGCACTTCTACATAGTTACTGTTAGAAATAATTATTTAAAATGAAGTATGCCAAGGTCAAAATAATTTTTGGTAAGTGTCCTTCAGCTTATAGTTAACAACTCTGCAGAATAACTCAATCCATTCAATTGCCTGGGAGGACTTTTTGTATCCTGTTTGTTTTAAAGGATTAAACCCGGACGGTACACTATTGGAAGTTACATATTCTCTAAGTGCATCATTCAAAGTATGAATTTAGTAGCACTTTAATATTTTTCAAGTTAATGTTATTGCAACCTTGCCTTAAGGGAAAGAAAAACAACAACGACATAGAGGCTTTGATTGTCCACTTGTCAATTTGTTAGTGTGAACCTAGAATTTCTATCTCAGAAAATGTTGGCCCTGCTTGCCCACACTGCCTCAACAACACCTCCAAGCTTAGATGAGTGGTTCAAGCATGTTTTTGACCCTTACTTTGCTGTTTGTAAAGTCAGGCATATATCCTCTTAATTGACGGCACAGACTTTATTCCAGCCACTATACAATATTTTTCAGTAATGTTCATGGAAGACCACTAGTTAGATAATTTATTTCTTCAGATACTCTACATTTTATCACTTGTTGAAATCAGACTGTTATAAATATGCTACATGTATACTTTACTGAAGTCCAGCTTTATGATATCAGGCAAGTTATGCTTGTCACTCCACATGTCTTTTGAAGATGTTAGTTACAGCTAATAAAATTCATCTTTGGATTGTATCTCACATCTCAGTTTTAGATATAGTTTTAATTCCTCTGAACAACTTACATATATTTGTTGACCAAACTAAATTATATAACCGATGATACTTCCTTTCTTGTTTTGATTCTTAAAATATCACAGCATATTTTGTGACCTACAAGACTTTATGACTTTTTTTGCCTACTAATTTTATCTCCATCTTATTTTTCTTACTCTATAAATCTTTTTATGTTGGTGTATCAGGTGAATTTCTGGTAAGCAGTATGTCATGGCAGCTATGGAAATGCATGGCATAGAAATGCATTTCCAAGAGAAAAGAGAATCAGTTGGGAGTACATGGTTGACATCCTGTGGATCTGCCATCATTTATGTGGAGACATGCTTTCTTCCCCGGGCAGGCTTCGCGGAGACAGTGACTAAGCATGGTGGAGGCACTAGCGGTGGCCCCTTCCTATGGGATGAGAGACATCCTTAGAGGGCAGCTTTGGCTCGGGACCTCCAGTCGCGTTCCTGACCCCAGCTTGTTTCAAGGTGTGCTGTGGTGTGAGACTCTTGCCGCTCCTTCTCCCTCTCTTCTCTGCCTGCTGCCCCCTCCCCTTTACCTTCATATGAGTTTCTCCCAGTACATCCTCTGCGCATCGAATGTTCTTCTTGGTGTCTGCTTGGAGGACCTGAATTAACACAGGTGATACCAAGAGTGAGCAAAAAGGCAGTAAGTTGGTGCTTGAGAATTAGTCCCCTCGCTGCCCAAGTAGCAAGGAAAATATTGCTTCAGGTGTTATAATTGAGCATAATTAGTCCTTGAAATAAGATGAAAATTACTCATTGTTAAAGCTTTCATGAGTGATAACATGGGAAAACAAGCTAAATGCCCTTGAAGGTGGAATGACTCAGATTGGACGATTCAGGCATTTGAAAGATACGGGGGAAACAATGCCCATAAGAACTGCAAAACTGCAAGGTTTTTGCAAAATGATATCGGCGCTGCAGAGGAATAATGAGAAACTAAAGGCTGTGAACAAATAGAAGCTAATGTGAAAGTCAAAGGGGGCTTTTAATAGTTTAGAAAGAGGCCTTTATACCCTTCAGGTGAAGAGCAGACATAGATGAGAAACAGAGTATTAGAGAAAAAGAGGGACAACCTTTCAGAGACCTTTAGCAAGGCAGGTCTGTTTTGTTAAAGTCAAGGTTCTGGTTGGAAAAACCTGAAACCCTGAAAAGGGGAATGAGGTCACATGGGTGGATGTACTTGGGGATTTTGATGTTTGCAGAGGTGACCTACCTTTCCATGGTAGGAGGCAGCACTCTCCCCCTGAGCACTGATATGGAAGAGGTCTTTCCCTATAAGGTCACAGGTGCCTCTCCAGACCTATCTCCTTGTTACGGGCTGAATTATGTCCCCTAAAATTTCACATGTTGAAGCTCTAACTCCCAGTGTGACTGTATTTGGAGATGGGGCATTTAAAGAGATAATTAAGGTTAAACAATCCTAATCTGATAGGACTAGTGTCCTTGTAAGAATGGAAAAAGGCACCAGGGACATGCATGTACAGAGAAAAGGCCGTGTGAAGACACAGTGAGAAAGAGGCCATCTACAACTCAGGGAGAGAGGCCTCAGGAGAAAGCAAACCTGCTGAAACACTGACCTTGGACTTCAAGCCTACAGAACTGTGAGAAATAAATTTCTGTTTAAGCCAATAAGTTTGTGATATTTTGTGGAAGAAGTGGCCTGAGGTTAGAATATATGTATTCCTGGCCGCTGGCTGGTGAACTAGCTAGCTGATCAGGGGCCTATAGGAAATGGACTAGAAGATCAGAATCAAGAAGGCTTAGGTAGAGGCATGCAAGTGGACATATGAGAACAGCACACCCACAAGCACCCACCATAAGCAGCACTGAACAAACAGTAGAGGAAATGCTTGGCTGGTTCATATTGGTCAGTCTTCATCACTTATAGCCCTAGAACCAGAGCTCTGGACACATGAAGGGAGTGGCCACAGCAGCAGAGATGGAGACTATTCATGGGCCCATCAACATGGATCCTCACTCACCAAGACTGATCTAACTACTGCTGCCATTGAACTTCTGAACTGCCAGGAACAGATACCAAAACTGAGTCCTCAACATAGCATTATTTCATGAGGAAACCAACCAGTCACTTGGAGTCGATTCTATTGGGTCCCTTGCATCCTGGATCAGCCAGTGGTTCATCCTCACAATGATAGATTCTCTCTCTCTTCTGCGTATGCATTTGCCTTTCCTGCCAGCAGAGCCTTAGCCAGTCTCACTATCCAGAGATGTAAGGAATGACTGATCCACAGGCATGGGATACTATAAACATATCATAGGACCAGAGGAACAACTTACCACTGGAGGATGCATGAGTGGGTCCATGAACATGGGCTTCACTGGTCATATTGTATACCATGAGACCCAAGCTTCTTAAATCCTTTCACACTTCCTGCCTGAATAAGTTTGGGCAACCTTCCTCAGCTGAGGAGAAAGAAAAGCAGAAGGAGGCTGGTGACATGTGTGGAATTTTTCACCATAGTTGTGGTAAAATCAGCTGAGCCAAAGAGAAGTGGCCCTATGCATATAGAAACAAAAACCAGAATGGGAGTTTTCAGCTGCAGGTCTTAGGAGCTTGTCCTAAGAGATGGATGTAGGTGAATCATCATTAGTCATAAAGGTGGGAACCCTCATCAAACTCCTGAAGAAAATGAAACTCTCCAGGATTGAGAAGGTTCACATGCCTCCCTAGCATTTACTGGTACACTGAGCGTTCTGTACCTAATTGTATTACTCATGTTACCAGGCAAAAGGCCTATGCGACTTAATCTAAATCTGTGAAAACAGTTAAAGATTCGTTTAAGTACACAATGGATTCTTACTGTTCTTAAACACAGTACTGTAATCTCTGGAGATCTGCCTTAGTCTGATAAATATATCACATCAATAATATAATGGTGAGGCGATTAATAAAGTTTCTATCACATTTCATTTTCACATTTCTATTTTTTCAGAGCTATTCTGGAACTTGATGATAGCACTCTCCATGAGGGATTGGTACTGGTATTTCTATGTTGATGAAAATGTATAATAAAGGAGTACCCTTGGGGTGTTCTTTGATTGAATATGGACTAAAATACTCTCATGTTTAGAGGATCCATTCTAAATACCTATTTCTTTGTGCATATCATTAATAACTGTAGTAAAAAAAAAGGATATGTAGGTATCTATTATAGGACATAAGAAAATGATTACCTATAGTCTGAAAAATCAGTGAGGAAGGAGAGTTAGTAAAATGCATTGAACACTTGCTACTTGCTGGGTTCCACTTTGTTTTTTCACATGTTATCACATTAAATTTTCACAACCATTCTGGGAGGACAGCATTTTAATCTCAAGTCTATATTTTATTTTATTAACCATAGTCATCATGTTTTACATTGGCTCCTCAGACCTTATTCATCTTATAGCTGAAAGTTTGGACCCTCTAGTCTAAATTTTAGACACACATACAAAGAAAGAGGGAGAGAGAGAGAACACTGAAGAAAATTGCTTGCCAATAGCTTGATAGTAGGATTGTCTTTAACTTAAATTTGAATTTATTATTGACTTTAAATTCTATATTCTCTCTATGGCAATCATATTAACTAAAATATCTTTCAATATGACATAAGTGAATCTGTGCATGTCTTTACCTTACATTTAGAAGGACAATTTCACTGGATATAGGATTCTTGATTGACAGATTATTTTTCCTTTAATCTCTTTGAATATTTCATTCACCTCTTTTTGTTTTCCATTGTTTCTGATGAGAATATCTTATTTCTCTCCAGGTTCTCTCTTTGTCTTTGTCATTTATCAGTTTGACTACAAGGTGTCTAGGTGTGATTCTCTCTGTATTTATCCTTGGAGTTCTGTGAGCATATTTGATCTGCCAATTAATGTTTTCCATAAAATTTGAGAACATTATAGTCATTCTTCCTTCAAATATTTTTTCGTCCATTTTAGTTTTCCCTTTCATTCTGGAATTCCCATGACATATTTTGGAAAGCTTGACATTGTCACATTAGTCTTTGCAATTATGTTCACTTTTCTTTAATATTGTTTCCCTCTGTTCTTTGGATTAAATAATTGCTTTTGATTACTCTTAAAGTTCATCAATTTCTTCTGCTATCTAAAAATCTCTTGTTAAACTAGTCTGCAGCAATTTTTCTTTTCAGTTCCTTAATGGTTCACCTGTAACATTTCAAATGTTTTGTAGTTACAACTGTAATGCTATAATTTCCAATTTGCTAAATTATTGTTAGACTTTATTTCATTATTTGCACATATATTCCTTTACTTCTTTAACAATGTTATATTAGCTGTTTTTAAATATTGTCATTTGGTAAATGCAGGATCTGGACTCATTCAAAGTGAATTCATGCTGACTGATTTTTAGCAGGGTATGAGTCATACTTTCATTTGTTTACTAATTTCTGGTTAAAACTGAACATTTTAGATCACATCTTGTGGCAACTCTGAATTCTTTTTTTTTTTTTTAATTCTTTTTTTCCCTCTGAAATTGTTGGGTTTTTGTTTTGTTTTAGAAACATGGGCCTAAACTATAGATTCTGTATTCTTCATGATATGCAATTGCTGATGTTTCTTGTTGAGTTTGTTTGAATTTTATTTTTTAGTCTGTATACCTAGGTGTCTCCCTTGTATCTAAATTTTAGTGGACACCCAATAATTTGGGCAGAAATTGTGCTCAAATACCTTGATCCTGTAAGACTCTAAGCCTCTGCCAAGCAAACTATGTGTGGAACGAGTAATCAATTTGAGGTTGAAGCCAGTTCTTAAGTGTTCCTTGCTGGTATCTCTTGCATCTCCCTGGCACATGCATAATTTAGTCTTTCTAGAATTTCCTCATTAAGTTCCTTGCTGTTCCACTGCCCATCCTGCAGCAGGACCACAACCTTGGTCAGGCTAAGCTGTGGGTTTTCATACCCATTAAACTGAAAAAAAATTGAGAGTGAAATACATCACTTTTAATAATTAAGCCAGAACAGTGAGCAAAACTGAAACTATATTGGTCAAAGAGGATGAATGGTCACCTACTTAGAGGTGGTATTTAACAGTAGAGGAGCAAAGCCCAGAACTCTGGGTCTCATCAACATTTATAAGTGAAACTCAGGAACCTTGAGACTTGGTACAAAATTGCCTTCAACTAATCACTGTAAAATATCTTTTCTTAATGTTGACTTTTTGGAGCTTTTTTCATTTTTGAACCCACTTGCCTTAGATCTTTCTACTTTTGGTTTTATTAATTAAATTTTTTACCCAGTATATTTACGGTTTCCCTGACTTAAATTAAGTAAAATTCGTACTTGTTTCAAGTATATATATATATATATATATATATGTTGAGGAAAGTTTCTGTAATAAATAATATCATACATGATGCAAATTTTATCTTGATATTTTTGTTTCCTTACCAATTAAATTTCAGTTTAAAAAATTACCATATAGCCCCTCAGTGTGTAGTTTATTTTGAGAAATATGAACTTACTCCCTAAGAAATCCTTCTGATAGGAATCTGTGTTTGGAATGATCTATCGACTATGTTATCTCTGTAGCTTCAGAAGCAGTATAATCTTAATTCCTCTCAGAGGTCTTACAAATTAGAATTACTCCAGACATTAATTCACTGATTTAGGATGGAAGCAAAAGAGTAATGGCAAGCTTCCACCTTCTAGAAATATCCTCATTTCATGTTTACCTTCTAAATTTGCATGCTAGTAAAGCTCCTTTTCCTATAAAAGGAAGGAAAAGTAATAAGTTTTAAAAACAAAATGAAACAAAACAAAACCCTTCCTATAACTAATGTTCTGTTTTTCCCATTTTTTCTATCAAAGAGATGAAGAGATTACTGTAGCCTGTCAATCCAGTAATTTGTTTCTCTTACTATGATGTATTATGTATGGTACATAAGAGAACATCTGGTCTACTACACAGTATGAATTTTAGGAGGAGAGTTTCTTTGAAGTCTGAAAACAGGCTTTGGGAAATTTCATACCACTATCTCTGTTATATAAATAAATACTAATAATACTTTAAAAAACTCCCAATTCAACTGTGACAGTATTTTTATTGGTCAAAAAGTCTTCTTTTGCTTTTTTAAAAAGCATAGAAAAAAAGTTAAACTTTACCCTCTGGTTATGCCTATAGAAATGAGAATGAAATTGAACTATCCCACAGCACTATCATGTGATATTTGGGACTGTTTTAACAGCTTACATATATCAATGTTCAATCAGTTTAATCATTTTCCACACAACTATTAACAGAGCTGAAAATTCTGCTATCATTTTAAAGATACTTTAACAACATCAAAAATATGTTATATAGGAAGTTGTTTAAAGTAGAACATGTAACAATTTCCTAAATCTGGTCTCTTTTACTTTTAATACAACTCCAAATGGAAATAAGTTGCAAAAAGTATCTCAGGGGAAATATAATGCCAAGCTCATATGTTGTTAGGAGACTGGCCCTCATGTACCTTTTACATGAACATCTTCCACATTACAATGTCACAGATTTAATAGAAGAATAACTTATTAACACTAGTCATTTGGTTCAATGACGTGCTATAATTAAACATTTATATATCTCATATAGTATGATGATAGTACTTAAAATTTGAAATTATAAGAGTAACTTAGGAGTGCAAATACAAGTACAAAATATCTCATGTACAGTTAGCTATGAAAAATAAGATGTGAAAATCTGTTTTCAATGTGCACAAATTTGAATTTAATTCTGATTTACATGTTTAAGAACCACGATATTCCCGAACTGTAAGGAAAACACCTCCCTACCATTATTACCCCTTCCAAATATTGTATCACACATGTATTAAACATGAGCTGTGATCCACTTTGTTCTTTAGGTCCATATCATCTTTATTAATATTGATTCAAATTTGGTTTCTATGTACTATTTATAGATCAGAAGTCTACCATACATTCAGCTACCATTGACTCTGAAGGGTAACCAGGAGAGGTTTATTAAGTTAACAAGTCAGTATTCACATTTTAAATTTATTTCTCTGATTTAAGAAATTACTCAGTTTTCCCCTCAAAGGAGTTCTACAGATATCTCAAATATCTCTGTTTCTGTGAAAATTTTATTAAGATATTTTGCAACATTTCTTGGGAATATTAATTATTTATAGTGTGTGTGTGTGTGTGTATATTTATAAATATATATGTGTATATACATATATATTTCAAATGTCTTTTTATGTGACATTTTCTACTTTTTTCATATATGAAACTCATTCAGAGTGTTTAGAATTTTATTTTATGAACTCAGTAATTCTAGCCTAGAGGTAATGGTTTATTTCAAAATAAGATTTGAATTTTCCCAAGAATATTCTATGTTAAATCCATAGTATTGTGGACTACCTATTCATAACATTCTAATATATATGAATGAAAATCAAAAGCTTAGTTCCTCTTATATAATAACTGGACATGTAAACTATTTTATTTACCTTGAAATATTTTGATAATGTGACATTTTAGAGAAGAGTGATATCACATTGTTTTGGATAAATAGAAGTCAAACATTAATCTCTAGAAAACAAATGAAGAAGTTCTGTAAGAGGAAGAGGTACCATGAAAAAATTCCTCATTTTACTCGATAGGCCTTCAATAAATGTCACAGAATTAAGGACATTATATGATATGTCAAAAAGACAGAAAAAAGTGATAAGTAGAAATTTATTAAAATTTTAAGAAACTTCTCCATGAAAGCCACTTTAAGAGAATGAGAAGACAGACCAAATTCTGGGAGAAAATATTTGCAAAACACATAGCTGAAAAATGACTTGTATCCAAAATATACAAAAAACACTTAGAAAAAAACAGTAAGAAAATGAACAATACAATTAAAAAGTGGGCAGTGGGCTTCCCTGGTGGTGCAGTGGTTGAGAGTCCGCCCGCCGATGCAGGGGACACGGGTTTGTGCCCCGGTCCGGGAAGATTCCACATGCTGCGGAGCGGCTGGGACCGTGAGCCATGGCCGCTGAGCCTGCGCGTCTGGAGCCTGTGCTCCGCAACGGGAGAGGCCACAACAGTGAGAGGCCCGTGTACCGCAAAAAACAAAAACCAAACAAACAAAAAAGTGGGCAAAAGATCTGAACAGATACCCCAACAAAGAAGATATACAGATGGCAAATAAGCATTTGAAAGGATGTTCAATATCATGTCATTAATGAATTGCAAATTATATCAACAATAAGATATCATGACACACTTATTAGAATGTCTCAAATCCCAAACACTGTCTCAAATCCCAAACACTGACAATACCAAGTGCTGGGGAATGAAGGGAAACAGGAAATCTTATTCAGTGCTGGTGGGAATGCAAAATGACACTACTTTCAGCTACTTTGAAAGTGTTTGACAGTTTTTTACAAAACTGAACATGGTCTTACTGTATGATCCAACAACTGCATTTCTGAATATTTATTCAAATTAGTTGATAACTTATGTCCACCCAAGAATCTGCACGATTGCTTATAGCAACTTTATTCACAAAACCAAACCTGGAAGCAGCCAAGATCTCCTTCAAAACATGAATAGGTAAACACACTGTGGTACATCCATGCAATGAAATATTATTCAGTGATAAGAACAAATGAGCTATCAAGCCGTGAAAATGCACGCAGTCTGCATTTAAAGTGAACCTTAAATGCAGATTTTTTACTGAAGAAGTTGGTGTGAAAAGTTTGTATATGTATGGTTTTCATTTATATGACATTGTGAAGTAGACAGAACTATACAGACAGTAAAATGTTTATCAGCTTTGAGGGATTCATGGAGATGGAGTGAAATTTGAATAGGTGAATCAGAAGAGTTTTTTAGAGAAGTGAAATTATTCTCTATATTATAATGGCTGATAAATGACACTGCAATTGTCACACCCAGATAATACTACAGCACAAAAAGTAAACCTTACTGTATGCAATTTTTTGAAAAATATAATTTATGATGTCAGCTAACCCAGAAAGGAATACTGATGGGGATAAAATAATCTAACTTTATTAGGAAGGCATGAAGCCACCTCATTGAAGGGATGGGGGAAAAGTTTCTGGCCTAAGTAAACTAAATAATGAGTGAGTCATATAACTGATGGTAAGAGCACTGTATTCCAGTTGATAAAGTTTCATATGGGGGTATGCGATCTGCTACATATGTACATATCTTAGAATTGAACAGTTATTAACTAAGTAGATAGATGGAAGAGCCATGTTTTTCACTGCTGGAGTGGGAAGTTCCAGATAGGTAAAGGTGGAAGTTTAGAATGACCCATGTGAGTTGGAGGCATCACTTTGAACTCATGTTTAGTTTAATATAGATAAAGATGTTACTCATGGAAATACTTATAGATGTGTGCATTACATGGGTTAGCATGCATACATATATTACCTTCCTCTCTCAGATGAGAGGGCCTAAAACAGCAATAACATCTCAGTAGCTACAAGCACACCTAGTGCACATACCTTGGTTTCTAATACCCTTCTCCAGTAAAAGGAATTAGGGCTCCTTGGAGAAATGGCTGACTCCAGAACTGGGTAGGATATACAAAAGATGAGCCTGGAGCAGCTGGCCGGGCCACAAAGTAAAGTGCTCATAACAAATGAATAAACAAACCCCATAAGGATGGAGTTATGTCAAAGAGGCACAGGAACCAACCAAAAAGCTCCCAAAGGCCAAAGCTGAAATGATTTGAGCAACAAAATAAGCAAAGTAGTGTTGGATTAGAACCCAAAGTATAAAATAAATATCCACCAGTCCACAAATCTGTGCATCAGAATATGTAGACACTCTGCCCTCAGGGAGCGGGGAGCATGAGACCGTACTTCTTTGGTGTGAGCTGTGCAGAATGATTTCCTTCCAAAGAGGACAGTATAAAAAGGAAGAAAGAGAAACCTGATAAACACTACCTTAGTCAAGTAATCATGGTCCGTTTCAACAGTAATAATTCATGTTTTGGAGGTAAGTTCAGGCATTACTTCTCCAAATAATTTTTAATGCCTCATTGCCTCTCTACTCTTCTTCTGGAATTAAATTATGTTAGACCATTTGATATTGTATTATCGTACTGTAGATCATCAAATCTCAGTTTTACTTCTCTATTTTGCAGGTTGGAAAATATATTGATTTATCTTAAAGTTTATTGATCCTTTTTTCTTCTTCAGTCTGCTATAAATACTGTCATATGTCATATATATGCATATCAGATACTAGATTGTATTTTTACATCAACAATTCTCATTTTCCCTTTTTAAAAATATTTGTATCTCCGTTGAGAAATACGTTCACTCATTTTGACTATCTTTTTACTTTTATAGTAGCTGCTTTGACTTTTAACTCTTACTTCCAACATCACTGTTGTCTTGGGGTTTGTTTCTATAGGTTATATTTTTTTTCTCTTAATCTTGAGTCACATTTTCCTTTTTGCAATGTTTAGCTATTTTTAGTTGATATGTTAGATTCTGTGGAAGATATATGGTAAAAAGTATGGATTCCATTTTCATTTCCTGGAGAATATTTTTCTTCTAACAGATAAATTACTGGTTGATCACTTGGATTCACAGTCTGTTATGTCAGAATCAGTTTTGCCTTTTTCCAAAGACATAATTCTTACTCCTCAGGCATGGCAATTTGGAGATTTTAACTGAAAGTCCAAGGTGTTTACTGAGCCCCTCTAAATAACTTAAGTTTTTTTATGTTATTGTAGGCAGCAATTTTAATATCTACTCAGCTTTATCAGTCTTCTGATTATTGCTTACTCTTGGACTACTTGGATTATCTCAACATGTAAAGTTCAGGGAGTAACCAAGGACTGGAGGGGAGTTTATTTGCTAATTTAGAGCTTTCTCTATGGGACTTCTTCCTTTTGAAATTTTCTCCCTTATTTTCCAAATGCAGAGAATAGGAGTTCTGACCTCTGTTCTTTGGTACATCAACTCATAAAAAGACTCTAACTCATTGTTGGAGATAACCATCTTGAAAAGTACAGAACAGAGAGTGGCCTTGTGGAAAAGCTGTATAGTACAATGTCATTCTCTTTGGCATGTTTCTCATTAGTTTTAGGTTTATTACTTTTTGGGGTATTTTTGTATTTTGAAAATATTTAACCATTGTTATCTACAGGATGTTTAGTTTGATACAAGGTCTTCTATCATTTCGGAAAATGTAACCTATCCTCCAATTTTTGTAGCCTCATTTTTCCAACTCTTGCTGTCTTGCTCTTCCCCTCTCTCACTTTCTGTTCCTTTCTCTGCATCTTTCAGCCCTTGTCTTTTCTAGTCTTCCTATTACCTCTTCCACTGTGGGTTCAGCAGGTTAATCACTCTATTGAATTTTTTATTTCAATAAAGATATTTTTATTTCTAAAAGTTTTAATTGTATTTTTCAAATATAATTCTTATTTTATATAGTTTTTTAATATATCCATACTTTTATTTCTTTAAGTGTATTTTATGTGCTTATTTTATTGTGTGTATTAATGCTAATAACTAATTGTAGCACATCAGATTCTATTTTGTTTCAGCTCATTTCTGTTTATAAAGTGACTTTTCTCATTTGCATATATAATGAGGAATATAGCTTAATATATCACTATATATATTTATGTTTACATATTGCTAATTCTGAACTTACATTCTTTGGAATTATATGTTTGTTCTCTAGGTTCAAACTATGTTTTCCCCAGAAATTACTTATTTTTGCCAAGTTCATGGTCCATATATTTGTCACATCCATGGGTCACTACAAATCCAGACAAAGTAAAATGAAATTTTTGTCATGTGGATTTTTTAGAACAAACAGTAGTATAAATTTTAGCCACAGTCCTATGTGAATCCAGATTTTTTTCCCCTCCATCTGAATGAAAGTAAGTTAAGTATTCCTGAAATACTTGTATCCAGAGACAGATTTTCTTCCCTAGTTCACTTATCAAAATACTGTTTGGTTCTATGTGTGATACTCTGATTTGCCTCCCACCCTGCATGCAGTTCCAGGATTTTTCTCAACTCCCATGTGCATCCATAGATTATTAGTTGCTTCCTTGAAAAAAGCCAACTTCAGTGCTCATGTTCCTCCATGAATATATGCATTTTCATAATTTCTAAACTCCAAGGTCTTTCTTGATTTCTTAATAGACTAATAATATATATATATATAGATAGATAGATACATAGATAGATATACACACACACACAAACATCTCTCTGCTCTGTAGTGGAAATATTTCTACAATAATTCCCCTTCTCAATTTTGTCCAAAATGGAAGCTTTCAAAAATATGCATCTATAAAACTGGTTTAATTTGTATCATTTCAGGGGCATTTTCAGGATAGAAGAACTATTAATTTATTTTGAAAGTAAATAACATTTAAATTAATGTATTTTTCAAAAAATGCTTTCTGAGGACCTCTTATTTCAAGGTACTATCTGGAGACCAAGGATATAGTAGAGATAAGATAAACACTGTACTTCATAAGGCTTACTGTCTAATAGATAATAGCTGTTAAAAATAATTACACAAAGGAGGATTTGAATATAATTATGGTAGATCTAACAAAGGGAAGGTACAAGGAAATAAAAGAACTGAAGTGGATCAGGAAGAAAAGTGCCATTTAAACTGAGATGTGGAACCTGACTAGAAGTTAGTCAATGAGACAGAGGAAAGGTTATAATTTGTACAGGGAAAAAAAGTGTATTTAAAGATATTGACTTTGGTAGAAACAAGCTTAACTTATTAAGTTAACAAGTCTGACACACTGAAATAGGGGAAAAGTGGTGGGAAATGAGAATAAAAAGATAAGAGCCAGGTAATGGATTTGTTGCTATTGCCGATTTTAATTTTTTTAAAATAATTTTTAAAGATTTTTTTTTGATGTGGACCATTTTTTTAAAGTCTTTATTGAATTTGTTACAATATTGCTTCTGTTTTAGGTGTTGGACCTTTGGCCATGAGGCATGTGGGATCTTAGCTCCCCGACCAAGGATCGAATCCATATCCCCTGCAATGGAAGACGAAATCCCAACCGCTGGACTGCCAGGGAAGTCCCACTACTGCCAATTTTAATTATACTGAACTTTAACCTTCATCCATATAAGCATTTATTTATTCATTCAGTCAGCCACTGATTTAGTAATTCCAATTTACCAGGGCCTTACTAAGTGTCAGGTCCCACTTTAAAAATAAAAACGGAGAGTCTCTGCCATCAGAGGGATGAGAATTGATTGAGGGAAGAAAGACTTTACATGTGTAAACAAATAAATATGATGCATTTCAACCATAACTCTCCTTCTGGTGCCATCCATTTTGCCTGCCAGAATACTAATTCTGGGGAAATGCTTTCACTACAAAATGTCGGTAGCCATTGACTTATTCCATAAATACAAGATTATGTGTAGAGTGAGGGATAGGACCACAATCTTGGTTTATCCAGTACAGTTCTTCTAGTAGTTTATGGCAGGCCTCATTTCTGATTCATCTACATCTATGCCATCCTGGTTATTATATTTTGGAGACCAACATGTTCTCATTGCAAAGTGAATGTTATATTTTAGGAGCTCTATTAAAAGCCAATTGCAGTGGTCCACAGGAGAGATCATGGAGTTTGGGTTAGAATGTTGGTCATAGATGCATAAGAGGTGGGAAGACTTCAGCACTTATTTAGGAGGGAGAATCCATAGAACCTGATGACAGACTAAATATCAAGTCATTGTGAAATACAGGTAATGTAGGCATGTTTTAGGGTAACATCTGTTTTACAGTTTATACAGCTGGTTAGTGGTACTAAGTTACAGAACATTGAAGACACAGTTGTTTTGATGGAGAAGGTGTATTGTTTTGGATATTTTTTGAAGTGCTTGTATTATGTCCATTGAGGTCATTTAATAAATATTTGATATAGAGAGAGGTCTGAATTTGAGATTACTAGACAAAATAGTCAGAAATTAAAGCTATAAGAGAGAATGTGGTTTCTCAGGGAGCGAATTTGAAATAAGGAAAGACAAGTGCCAGGAAGAAACCTTAAAGTAATCATATTTACAAGTTAGATAAAAAAGAGGTGACAACAAAGACAATGGAAAAGGAAGGAAATGAGGAAAGTGTGGTGTCATAGCCAAGGTATAGAAATTTTTAAGAAATAAAGACTGTTCAACTGTCCAAGCTGAAGAGAGGTTCAATGACATAAAGGTTTATTGTTTTCATTCTTTCTACCAAAAATATACTTGTATCTGAAACATTGCAAGCACTCCTCTAGGTTCTGGTAATACATAGATTATCTGTTCTTATCCTCAATTTAAGAAGCAAGAACAATAAGTAAGAAAGCATTTCCTATACAGTGTATTAAATTACTATTATTAGTATTATTATTATTGAAGAATATCTAGCATTAAGAATTGTGGATGTTCAACTAAGATCTTAGCAATACCGTCCAGCAGAATTGTATCAATTTTTATTTTAAAAATTTTCCTTACTATTAGGCTGGATTAAATAATCCCTGATATTTTTCATTTTGTTCTTATAATCTTATTTTACTTAATTATCCACCATAACACTTCACAAATGTTGGCCAGGAACTTATTCATCAGATACCATGGTTTAATCTCTAGGGTAAATGTACACTTAGAATCAGCTAATTTTAAATGAGGGTAGAATTTAGTATGTTTACTGCCTGTGCTGTGGCCGAAGGAGGAAATGTGGTTTTAAGTGAGACCAAGAGAGGGGCTTCCCTGGTGGCACAGTGGTTGAGAGTCTGCCTGCCGATGCAGGGGACACGGGTTCATGCCCCGGTCCGGGAAGATCCCACATGCTGTGGAGCGGCTGGGCCCGTGAGCCATGGCCGCTGAGCCTGCGTGTCCAGAGCCTGTGCTCCGCAATGGGAGAGGCCACAGCAGTAAGGGGCCCGTGTACAGCAAAAAAAAAAAAAAAAAAGTGAGTCAGTGACAGTATTCAGAATTGTAAGCTGCTTGAAAGCAGGGGCTGTGCCTTATTCCACAAAGTGGCATTACTTACTAAGCTTGATGCATGGTAGGAATGCAGATAGCATTCTTATTGAAAAAGTATATGTAGGTATATAAAACAGGGGAAAATGCAGGTATCTTTGTAATGGAGCTGCTTTTTCTAGCCATGACGAACTATTGTATGAATAAACAACTTCTCTAATCTCCAACTAATAAATAATCATACAGTATGTTAGTTGCTTTATTATTTGACAATAAAAGACTTTAAAATAAATGAATTTAATTTAATAATTATTCTAGTGAATACCCTGTGACAACTACAGCTGCATTCTTTATTGCAATAATATTGTTCTCTTAGGAAATGGGAATCCATACTAGCTACATTTGTTACAAAGCAGGCCTTTTAATCTTAGTAAATTTAAATTATAGGTTTCAAATATTCATCAGTGATTCATGGTCAGTCCCTAATACAATAATTTGTCATTTGGGGGAAACACACATGTGAACAGAATATGCCATCAATACTGAGTTGGTGAGGAAGTCATTAAGGGGACACGTGATCCTGCATTGACGTTTCAGAATTTCTTAACTATTTGCTCACCCATCAAAGAATATGAAGTGTCTGTTTTAAAGAAAAACATTGTTAGATTTTATAATAATAAATTATAACCTAGGAAGGTTTGCATGGAGTTGGGGTTTGTGATATCTCCAGACTTTTCTGTTACAAAGGTCAAGTATGGCCTCTTATGGTAATTAATCATATTTAAGAAAAGTGCAGGGGAAAAAAAGATAGTATAAAATAAAAATAAAAACGATCCGTTTGATAGAATGGTACCATGATACCTAGATGTGTCCTCAGCCAACATTAATGAAGACGCCTGTTTTTTTTTTAAGCCAGACTCTTGCTAATAAAAATTACCAGCTTCTCTGAATCAACAGAAGTGATAACAGAGGTTACTAACACCTTTTTTTCTTTCTTTTAACCTACAACATTCACAGCATGGAGCAGTTGAAAACACTGTGTGATGGTAGCTTATGGTTAGTAATTTTAATGAGAAATCTATTTAAGATTGTTTAAAAAAAGACTTATAAGCAGAGTACCTTCCTATTATTGCTTCTAATTATTTTCTAGTTAAGTACCCAATACCTTCTTATATACTTTTCATTGCCTAATTATTTACCTTATTTTTAATGTATAGAAAAAATTCAAGTATTATTATACTTAAAGCACTGATTTTATTAAAAATGTGTTATTTACAGTGTTGGTGAACATCAAGAAACTTTGATTGTATTTTTTCTTCCTTCATTAGTTTCTTTTCAAATCTTACTCATTTTATTCTTCTCTTAACGCTTCCTCCTATAGTGTGAGATTAGTAGTATATACCCTAGCCTAGAGCACAGTAAATGACAATGAATGGGATGGATCGTTAAATCAAGTTGAGATAAGGAAACATAAAGCAACATTCTTTATAAAATCGGGTTTCATCAAATGTTTGGAGCAAAATTAACTGAAAAGATGCCTCAGCAAGAATGGATGCTTTGAGCATTTAATTATCTCCTGTATGAATGGATGTTGTGAATGGGTGACCATAGTTTAAACTGTAAGTAGGTCAGGATGTCAGAATGCTCCAGAGAAAACTGTGTCCTTAGGTATATCCTTAGAAAAGCAAGAGCTGGCTAAGATTTCCCACTGAATGTTAACATTACTAAGAGAAAGACAAGCAAATGATACCCTACACAGCACTATGCTTGTTTTGGGTATTTTGTAGCTTAGTGGGCAAAGTAGGTGTAAATTCCTAGGATTTCACATCAATACTAGTACTTGGAAAGAGAGAGGAACAGAGGCTTTGATCATACCAGGAAAAGATGAATGTTTCCACATTTTCTGCCTCAGCATGTGGGGTCCTCACTCCATTGTCAGATCCTAAGAAAACACAAAGGCCATCTGTGCAGAGGGGAGGATATTGCTGCTGTCTTTGGATCCTTGGCTTTTTCTCTGATAGAGATTTGGGTTTCACTATAAAAGTTACTTTCCTTATCTCCTTCAGTTTTTGACCTTTCGAGGCCATATAGCAGTGGGTCAGTGGAAAGCAAGCCGGGTCACCAACACCTAAAGCATCCTTTTTGTAGCAGCATTAGAGTATATTTTAGGAGACTCTATATTTTAGAGTATATTTTAGGAGTTCAAAAGTAGTGCATACAGGACCCAGGAAGAAGCATGTACAAAGTACTTCACTTGACAATCTTCCTCTGCTAAAAGACAAGCCCAGAAACTCTGCAAAAATAAGTGGCAAACCTAACTTTCCCAGTTTCAAAAATTACCAACAGATTGTGCAGATAGTGGGCAAGACTGATGTGACAACCTCATATATTCCGCTGTCTCCCTTTGCTTTTCGCCAGTGGAAAACGGATCAGAGAGTAATACAGAACAAAATTTGGGTAAAATAAAGTATTGCTCACTGCTGCTTAAAATCCCAACATATCTGCCATTAATAAGAATGAGTCATTAAAGAGAGTTCTTGTGTGATGAGTCAGTAAAGGTTAAGAGCTTCTGAATTACTTCCAATTCTGAAACTCCTTTTAAAATGTAACATTTTATTACCTGATGCCAACTGAGTACAGTCAGGGAAACAGCATATGTATGTGGGGGAGAGGAGGAAGGATGGAGAATACACATAGTGAGTAATATGTAATAGTTTAGGGTCCTTTTCCCCTTTAGCTGGAGAACAGTAGCAGAGTAACCATCTGCTTCTTTTTAAGTCAAACACTTTTCAAATCTAAAAGCAGCTGTTTATATCAAAGCCACGAGAAGAGGGTAATAATAATCAGAAGGTGGGAGGGCTAGCTCATCAGCAGGAAGTGGGACAAGGTGTTCATTATATTCTTGAATGTATGTGACAGTCTGTGCTTTTCCAGCCTTGTATCACGGGGACAGACAGACTTGGCTTTAAATTCCAGCTCAGATACCAGATAGCTGTCTGACCTTTAGCAAGTTCACTAAACATTCTAAACAGTTTCCTTATCAGTCAGTGGTCGTAATAATAATGTACACCTCACAGCGTTCTTGTAAGATTAAGTGCAGTGAAATGCATAAAGCAATCAGCCCAGTTTCTGACCATAGCAGACAGTCAATGGATGCTGCTAGTATATTAGTAACCTATTTAGTTATCAAAAAATTAATAGTCTATGGTTCAGTAAACATTGGGGGAGCACATATCTGTTCTCTTTAAGGAATACATGTTTAACTGCTTCATCCTAAGGATACATGAGAAGATTAACTATGTTTTGATTACCAAAGTTCATAACAATCAGAAAACTATCTAGAAAAATCTAGATATTTTGTCAGCTCTGGATCTTTGTCCTTGTTTTATCAGTTACTAGCTGCATGGCCTGAGGAAACAGAGGTTTGTCACCTGTACCTTTAACTATCCAGCTAAACTTGCCTTATGTTAGGAGTGCACAAAGAACTCTAGAAATTCAAATTGTTGTTGCTATTATGTAAGCCAACAATAAAGAAATAGTCCTAGTGATGTCTTCTGGGTCTGTTAACCTCTGCTCTGTATAAACGTCTACCAAAAATATTACAGAATACTGGAATATTCTGAATCTAAAATGGTAATAGTTATAATTTCTACAAGTTTCTTTATAATCGATAAAGGAGTCACAAAGACTTTTAAAACAACTCATCCTGAAGTGCTTGAGAAGTAATCCTCTTTGAAGAACACCATATACACAACAATATCATTACATATATAAGACTGTATATAATAATTTGTTCTACTGACTAGTTATTGTCTGGCTACACGTTAGTAGTTACTGACCAGTTACTAATGTTGAGTCATGAGCTATCAATACTAATGTTGATAGACTTTTCACCTTTGGCTACTTTTTTAAAATCAAGTGATCAGTTTTCTTAGCACTCTTTTTTTCTCATCAAAGTCTCATTAAAACTGAGATGCATAGTTAGGTCAAATGTTGGGACAGAGATATAATATTCCTCTTTAGGCTGCATTAATAGGCCCACACAGGTGTCTGACATATGACTTTGGCCTTTTTGGTACCATCTGCAAATCCACCCTGACTAAACTTGTAAATATTAAGGGGAAAAAAAGTATTTTTGTTTCTTGACAGGCTGCACAACTTTCTGGGCCAAAGGATAACAATGTATTCACTATTTCACCATAATAATCAATTCAGTTACTAGAAAATCTCAGGTGTTGAGTAAAATTATTTGTATTTTTGATCTGAGCATAGACCTCTTTAAAAATACTTTTCCTTCAAATATTTACTTAATACCTCCAGGCTAACTCTCCTGTGTTTTTAATGGATGATTTATCATTTCACTCAAAGCAGTTAAATCCAGTTTCATTTGTAAACTTAAATCTCAACCAAAGCAAAATGAATGAATGGTGAATGAATGGTTTTCTGTAGGTAAAACTGAGCAGCCACTTAGAGACAGAACTAATGCAAAAAGTTAGTGAAAGAAGGCAGCTCGTGTGCAAAAAGAATTGGGCACGTGGTTGGGAGGGTTCTCAGCCCCACTAAACAGAGAACGCACTGCCATTCTCCAGGATTTAACATAGCAAACACCTTCCTGTCAAGCCTGTTATGAAGGTCTTTGAAAACATTATTCTGACACAACTTCACTTAGATGAATGAATGTAAATCTTAATAAAACACATCAGCAACACTTAATTAAATACTGCTGACCAGTGAAAATGAATGTTGTTATAGATTGCAATACATTATTTTGCTACTGTTCTCATCATACAGGCATTTTCCATTGTCTTTTACATTAGAAAATGTAATTTCTATAATTACTAATTACACTTTAATTTGAGGCAGATGTTTTTAAACGATTTATTTTTCCTCTGGAAAACTCTGTTTTTAAGTAAATAATTACTTGACTTCAGCCCAGGACTTCATATTCAAGTTTAAAGAGCCCCTTTTTTCACCTACTTTCTCCCCCTGCTCTGGAGCTGGCAGGGTGGGAAGTGCTGGGTCATTGCTGTTGGTCAGGGAGGGAAGTTAGCCTTCCACTGACACCAGCACCACACCAGGGAAGAGGAGGCTGGTGGCTGTATGGTGTTTTTACCCCTCATGGGGTTTGGCTGGAGTAGGGCGCAGAGTGTCAGAAAGTCTCTGCTTAGCTGTCCTTTCCTAGCCCTTTGGTTAAGAAAAACAAGCATTTCTTTAGGCTTTTTTTTTTCTCTACACCCATTGGAGACTCCATGTTGAGGGCTTCTCTAGTATCCAGAGAGATAATTTGAATGAAAAAGAAAAGGAAAACTGAAAGAAGTCATTGCCATCCTATTCCTCAAGTCCCAAAGTCCCTAACCAATCTGCCTTCTTTTTCCCAGTTTTCAGAGTTTCTCTGTGCTTGTTTTATGTGTTATGTCCAGGGTTTCTATGTGTATTTCATGGGAAAAATAGGAAGGGATGTGTCTATATCTACTGCACCAGAACAGGAAATCCAAAAATGCATTTATAACAAACATACCAGTAATAAGAAAAGAGCGTATTAAACAACAGGATACTGTTTTACATCTATGGTGTGTTGGAGATGGCATGGAAAATGGTAGCTTACAAATATACCAGTAAATGTGTAAATTGGTTCAGACATTTTGTAAAGCAGTTTAACCACAGATCTGAAAAGCCTTAATGATTTTCATAACTTTGGATTCAAGATTTCCACATCTTAGGATTTGTCCTAAATAGAGAGTCACAAAGATAGGTATATAGTGATATGTGCATTTACAATAACTAATAATAAATGAAAAAATTACATAGAACTATACATATACACATACACACATTCATATAGTCACAAGTGTGTATAATCCTGGTGAAATCTCTGTGGATTGTACCAATGTCAATCTTCTGGTTTTGGTATTATAATATAGTCAATGCAGAATGTTAGCATAGGTGGCACTGGGTGAAGGGTACAGGAGACTTCTATTCTCCACAACTTCCTTTGAATCTATAATTATTTGAGAATAAGAAGATAAGTACAGAAAAAGCCTTTGTCAAAAGATGTACTCTAAATTTTGCTGAAGAACATGACTACTACATGTTTTGTCTGCTCCATCAAGCCTACACCCCACACCTAAATTTTAAGGTGTTCATATACTGTTCACCCACCAATCCTCCTCTTCCCCACAAAGGTCAAATGTAAGAATTTCTCTCCCATCAGGTACTGCCTTCCTAAACTGTCTTCATCATGCCCATTTCAGTACCTGCAGCTTCTATACCTTGATAACTTAGTCAATCAAGCCATATCAAGCTTTCCTTATAAGAAAGGCTATTATATTTAGAATTACACAGTAAACATTTTGCTTTCTCATTATTTAGAATACATTTACTTTATCAACTTCAAAATGAGGACCATTATGGAAAAGTCTTTCTTGTGTACTCCACATAGAATCTACTTGACACAGTGGTTGAACATGTAATACTGCTTGGTAACTGCTTGTGGTTTATAAAAGCTTCTATAAAATCAGTTTGGAAACAGAAGATTAAGAAACACAGAAAACAGTGGTAATTTGAAACCTTTACAAAAATCTTTCTCCAAAAGTTTAAAAAGAATAAGGCTACAATCGAGCAAATAGAGTCTTTTCAACAAATGTTGTGGAACAACTGGACATCCATATGCAAAATAATGAATCTTACATCCTTCACAAAAATGAACTCAAAATGGATCACAGACCTAAATGTAAAATGCAAAAACTATAAAACTCCTAAAAGGTAATACACACACACAAATCCTCAATGACTTTGGGTACCTTTTAGATATAACACCAAAGACACAATCCTTGAAATAATTAATTGATAAGGTGGACTTCATTACAACTAAAAACTTCTGCTCTGTGAAGGACGATGTCAAGAGAATGAGAAGAAAAACTATAGACTGTTATCCAAAATATGCAAAGAACTTTTAAAACTCAACAATATCCTGATTAAAAAATGGGCAAAAGATCTGAATAGACACCTCACCAAAGAAGGAATATACATGGCAAATATGTATATGAAAAGATACTCCACATCATTTGTTATCATAGAAATGCAAATTAAAGCAACAATGCGGTACTACTACACACCTATTAGACTGGCCAGAATTCAAAATACTGACAACACACGTGGTCGGGAGCAACAGGGACTCTCATGTGTTGCTGGTAGGAATGCAAAAAGGGCAGCCACTTAGGAAAACAATTTGGTGGTGTCTTACAAAACTAAACATACTCTTACCATACAATCCAGCAGTTGTCCTTCTTGGTATTTACCCAAAAGAGTTGAAAAGTTACGTCCACACAAAAACCTACTCATGGACATTTATAGCAGCTTTATTCAGAATTGCCCAAATTTGGAAATGGTCAAGATGTCCTTCAGCAGGTGAATGAATAAATAAACTGTGGTACATCCAGTCAGTGCAGTATTTTTCAGTGCTAAAATGAAGAGCTATCAAGCAGTGAAAAGACATAGAGGAACCTTAAATGCACGTTACTAGAAGAAAGAAGCCAATCTGAAAAAGCTCTATCATGTGATTCTGCTATATGACACTGTGGAAAAGGCAAAACTATAGAAACAGTAAAAAGGTCAGGGGTTGCCAGAGGCTAGGATATGTAGGGAGGAATAAATAGATGGATCAAGACGATTTGGGGGGCAGTGAAACCATTCTGTATGATACTGCAATAGTGGATGCATGTCATTATACATTTGACTAAAACCATAGAATCTGTAACACCAAGAGTGAACCCTAAGGTAAATTATGGACTTTGGATGTTAAAGACGTGTCAGTGCAGGTTCTTAGAGTGTAACAAATGAATCACTCTGGTGGGGATATTAAAAATGGGGGAGGCTATGTATGTGTGGGGGCAGGGGATTTATGGGAACTTTGCTGTGAATGTAAAACTGCTCTAAAAATAAAGATTTCTTAATTTTTTTTAAAAAGGAATAAAACCATAAGTATCCCTCTTTTAAAGTCTTTAGCCATAGGGATTTATTAAAAGCTCTAGTGATTGGATAAAATTAATATAAATTTGCTATGGCAGAATTTTATTTACATTTTCACTGTATCTTATAAAATATCCGTGCACACTACTAGGTGAAATTTTTGTCTATATTTAAACATCGGAGAGGAACTCTTAATAAATGATTACTTATGAAAATCTGATTATTGCAATTAGAGTATTTGCTTGAATCCTATTGCTATCAATTAGGGAAGTAAAAACCCAATGTATGCTTCTAAAATTGTCCACCTAAGCTTTGAAAATACCTATTTTTAAGGTTTTAAAAGTAGAATAAAAGGAAAAACACAATCACTTTATCATTTTTGCTATTTTATAGCTATGAATTAAAGTTTTAAAATGTTATCGCTTGGAACAAAGTCATTTGTTTCCTTGGTGTGAAAGAGCGACTCTGAAATTCAAACTCACAGAGTTTTTACTGAGATAACACAAACTTACCATGAGGTTAATAACCCAAAACCCTGTTCAATCAAGGCGCTTTGTCAGTGAATAAAATCACTCATTTGATATTCTCTTGAATAATATGGAATCAAAATGTAACAGTGAAAATAAAAAACTTAGTCATGAATTTCTTGTGAGATAATCACAAACCAGAAATATTTCAGAAATAGCTCATGAAAGAATTACTCAAAAAATTAAGAGAGAATTCTTAACCAGAATTTGCACAACTCTACAGACTCAATTATTTAAACGTTGGTTCACCTCCAGGGCAAAATGATTTGAGCTATCAAAGACAGGTAAGCCACACAGATCTGAAAAATATCTGTTCCCAAATTTCAAAGACAAGTACCTGAAGTTTCATGTAATAGTTTGATTTAAACTGACCCACACGTAGAGTGATAATGTGATAAATCATAAGGAACTTTTTTTCTCTTATTTATGATGTATGTCCCTAGGATAGTATGATATTCCTAAGGTCTTTTAACTAAGCGAAGAATAAAACAAATTAACACACACACACAGACATAAATGCAAAAAAGGCTAGGCACCAAATTTTTACTTAAAATATTTTTCAAAATATCAACTCATTAATTTTAAAGTTCTTATAGATAAATAACAAAAAGCAGGAATAATGAGGAAAATTCTGCAAAAGACGAGCAGTGTGTACATGATGCCACCCGTTATAAAAGAATATTATAAACATACAGTTAGAACAATGTGGTTGGTATTGGTGCACAAATGGTCAAACAGTCCACTACAGCACACTGAAAAGTTTGGCAATAAACTCAAGTGCAAGTGGAAATTTAGTATATAACAACAGTGGCATGAAAATTAGTGGAGAAAAGATAAACTGCTTAATAAATTATTGTAAGTCTTATAAGTATTTGGAAAAAAATAAAAGAATCATACTTTATTTCATACCCTAGTATAAACTCAAAATAGATCAGAGAGTGAAATGAGCTTAAATATAGAAAATGAAACTATACAAGCTCTGAAATTAATGTGGGCAATGTCCTTGACAACATGGGGATAGGGAAAACCTTCCGAACTGGGATGAAAACTCCACTGTTAAGCATAATGTTAACTGTAGAGTTTTTGTAGATGTGCGCTATTTTGTTGAGAACTTTCTTTTTTTTGATTATGAATGGTTATTGAAATTGGTGAATGCTTTTGTGATTTTTGTTTGTTTTATTTTTCTATTTTTAGGTTGTTGATATTGTGAATACATTGCCTGATTTTTCAATGTTGAAACAACCCTGCTATTTTTGAAGACAATCACACTTGGTCATGATGAGTTATCCTTTAGAATTATTACATGTACTTTCAGGAGAGGAATTTGTCAGGAATTCTCTTTTTGAAATGTTTTTGTCTGGTTTAGATATCAGTTATGCCGGCTACATAAAATGACTTCGGAAATAGTCCCTTTTCTTCACTTTTCTGGAAGAGACGGTAAAGAATTTTAATATTTCATTTTAAATGATTGGTAGAATTCTACAGTGAAGATTTCTGGGCCTGGAGTTCAACTTATCTCTTTCTTTTTTTTTTTTTTTTTTTTTTTGCGGTACACGGGCCTCTCACTGCTGTGGCCTCTCCTGCTGCGGCACACAGGCTCCGGACACGCAGGCTCAGAGGCCATGGCTCACGGGCCAAGCCGCTCCGCGGCATGTGGGATCTTCCCAGACCGGGGGACGAACCCGTGCCCCCTGTATCAGGAGGTGGACTCTCAACCACTGCACCACCAGGGAAGCCCCAAGTTATCTATTTCTTAAGAGAGTTTTGGTAGTTGCATTATCCAAGGAAACAGAATTTTTTTTTTTAACATCTTTATTGGAGTATAATTGCTTTACAATGGTGTGTTAGTTTCTGCTTTATAACAAAGTGAATCAGTTATACATATGTTCCCATATCTCTTCCCACTTGCATCTCCCTCCCTCCCACCCTGCCTATCCCACCCCTCTAGGTGGTCACAAAGCACTGAGCTGATCTCCCTGTGCTACGCGGCTGCTTCCCACTAGCTAGCTATTTTATGTTTGGTAGTGTATGTATGTCCATGCCACTCTCTCACTTTGTCCCAGCTTACCCTTCACCCTCTCCATATCCTCAAGTCCATTCTCTAGTAGGTCTGCATCTTTATTCCTGTCTTGCCCCTAGGTTCTTCTGACCTTTTCTTTTCTTTTTTTTGATTCCATATATATATATATGTTAGCATACGGTATTTGTTTTTCTCTTTCTGACTTACTTCATTCTGTATGACAGTCTCTAAGTCCAACCACATCACTACAATTAACTCAGTTTCCTTCCTTTCTATGGTTGAGCAATATTCCATTGTATATATGTGCCACATCTTCTTTATCCATTCATCTGTTCCTGGACACTTAGGTTGCTTCCATGTCCCAGCTATTGTAAATAGAGCTGCAATGAACATTGTGGTACATGTCTCTTTTTGAATTATGGTTTTCTCAGGGTATATGCCCAGTAGTGGGATTGCTGGGTTATATGGTAGTTCTATTTTTATTTTTTTAAGGAACCTCCATACTGTTCTCCATAGTGGCTGTATCAGTTTACATTCCCACCAACAGTGCAAGAGGGTTCCCTTTTCTCCACACCCTCTCCAGCATTTACTGTTTGTAGATTTTTTGATGATGGCCATTCTGACTGGTGTGAGGTGATACCTCATTGTAGTTTTGATTTGCATTTCTCTAATGATTAATGATGTTGAGCATTCTTTCATGTGTTTCTTGGCAATCTGTATATCTTCTTTGGAGAAATGTCTATTTAGGTTTTGGGCCCATTTTTCAATTGGGTTGTTTGTTTTTTTGATACTGAGCTGCATGACTTGCTTGTATGTTTTGGAGATTAATCCTTTGTCAGTTGCTTCATTTGCAAATATTTTCTCCCATTCTGAGGGTTGTCTTTTGGTCTTGTTCATGGCTTCCTTTGCTGTGCAAAAGATTTTAAGTTTCATTAGGTCCCATTTGTTTATTTTTGTTTTTATTTCCATTTCTCTAGGAGGTGGGTCAAAAAGGATCTTGCTGTGATTTATATCATAGAGTGTTCTGCCTATGTTTTCCTCTAAGAGTTTGATGGTGTCTGGCCTTACATTTAGGTCTTTAATCAATTTGAGTTTATTTTTGTGTATGGTGTTAGGGACTGTTCTAATTTCATTCTTTCACATGTAGCTGTCCAGTTTTCCCAGCACCACTTATTGAAGAGGCTGTCTTTTCTCCACTGTATATTCTGGCCTCCTTTTTCAAAGATAAGGTGACCATAGGTGCATGGGTTTATCTCTCGGCTTTCTACCCTGTTCCATTTATCTATTTCTGGTTTTGTGCCAGTACCATACTGTCTTGATTACTGTAGCTTTGTAGTATAGTCTGAAGTCAGGGAGCCTGAATCCTCCAGCTCCATTTTTCTTTCTCAAGATTGCTTTGGCTATTCGGGGTCTTTTGTGTTTCCATACAAATTGTGAAATTTTTTATTCTAGTTCTGTGAAAAATGCCAGTGGTAGTTTGATAGGGATTTCATTGAATCTGTAGATTGCTTTGGGTAATAGAGTCATTTTCACAATACTGATTCTTTCAATCCAAGAACATGGTATATCTCTCCATCTATTTGTATCATCTTTAATTTCTTTCACCAGTGTCTTATAATTTTCTGCATACAGGTCTTTTGTCTCCTTAGGTAGATTTATTCCTAAATATTTTATTCTTTTTGTTTCAGTGGTAAATGGGAGTGTTTTCTTAATTTCACTTTCATATTTTTCATCATTAGTGTATAGGAATGTGAGAGATTTCTGTGCATTAATTTTGTATCCTGCTACTTTACCAAATTCACTGATTAGCTCTAGTAGTTTCCTGGTAGCATCTTCAGGATTCTCTATGTATAGTATCATGTCATCTGCAAACAGTGACAGCTCTACTTCTTCTTTTCCAATTTGGATTCCTTTTATTTCTTTTTCTTCTCTGACTGCTGTGGCTAAAACTCCCAAAACTATGTTGAATAATAGTGGTGAAAGTGGCAATCTTGTCTTGTTCCTGATCTTAGTGGAAATGGTTACAGTTTTTCACCATTGAGGATGATGTTGGCTGTGGGTTTGTCACATATGGCCCTTATTATATTGAGGAAAGTTCCCTCTATGCCTAGTTTCTGCAGAGTTTTTATCATAAATGGGTGTTGAATTTTGTAGAAAGCTTTCTCTGCATCTATTGAGATGATCATATGGTTTTTCTCCTTCGATTTGTTAATATGGTGTATCACGTTGATTGATTTGCATATACTGAAGAATACTTGTATTTCTGGGATAAATCACACTTGATCATAGTGTATGATCCTTTTAATGTGCTGTTGGATTCTGTTTGCTAGTATTTTACTGAGAATTTTTGTATCTATGTTTATCAGTGATATTGGTCTGTAGTTTTCTTTCTTTGTGACATCTTTGTCTGGTTTTGGTATCAGAGTGATGGTGGCCTCGTACAATGAGTTTGGGAGTTTTCCTCCCTCTGCTATATTTTGGAAGAGTTTGAGATGGATAGGTGTTAGTTCTTCTCTAAATGTTTGATAGAATTCGCCTGTGAAGCCATCTGGACCTGGGCTTTTGTTTCTTGGAAGATTTTTAATCACAGTTTCAATTTCAGTGCTTGTGATTGTTCTGTTCATATTTTCTATTTCTTCCTGATTCAGTCTTGGCAGGTTGTGCATTTCTAAGATTTTCTCCATTTCTTCCAGGTTGTCCATTTTATTGGCATAGAGTTGCTCTTAGTAATCTCTCATGATCCTTGTATTTCTTCAGTGTCAGTTGTTACTTCTCCTTTTTCATTTCTAATTCTATTGATGAGTCGTCTCCTTTTTTTTCCTGATAAGTCTGGCTAATGGTTTATCATTTTTTTTTTTATCTTCTCAAAGAACCAGCTTTTATTTTTATTGAACTTTGCTATTGTTTCCTTCATTTCTTTTTCATTTATTTCTGATCTGATCTTTATGATTTCTTTCCTTCTACTAACTTTGGGGATTTTTTGTTCTTCTTTCTCTAATTGCTTTATGTGTAAGGTTAGGTTGTTTATTTGAGATGTTTCTTCTCTCCTAAGGTAGGACTGTATTGCTATAAACTTCCCTATTAGAACCGCTTTTGCTGCATCCCATAGGTTTTGGGTCATTGTGTTTTCATTGTCATTTGTTTGTAGGTATATTTTGATTTCCTCTTTTATATCTTCAGTGATCTCTCGGTTATTAATTAGTGTGTTGTTTACCCTCCAGGTGTTTGTATTTCTTACAAATATTTTCCTGTAATTGATATTTAGTCTCATAGCGTGGTCAGAAAAGATACTTGATATGATTTCGATTTTCTTAAATTTACCAAGGCTTTATTTGTGACCCAAGATATGATCTATCCTGGAGAATGTTCCATGAGCACTTGAAAAGAATGTGTATTCTGTTGTTTTTAGATGGAATGTCCTATAAATGTCAATTAAGTCCTTCTTGTTTAACGTATCATTTAAAGCTTCTGTTCCCTTATTTATTTTCATTTTGGATGATCTGTCCATTGGTGAAAGTGGGGTGTTAACATCCCCTACTATGATTTTGTTACTGTCTATTTCCCCTTTTATGGCTGTTAGTATTTGCCTTATGTATTGAGGTGCTCCTATGTTCCATGCAAAAATATTTACAATTGTTGTGTCTTCTTCTTGGATTGATCCCTTTATCATTATGTAGTGTCCTTTTTTTGTCTCTTGTAACAGTCTTTGTTTTACAGTCTATTTTGTCTGATATGAGAATTGCTACTCCAGCTTTCTTTTGATTTCCATTTGCATGGAATATCTTTTTCCATCCCCTCACTTTCAGTCTGTATGCGTCCCTAGGTCTGAAGTGGGTCTCTTGTAGACAGCATATATATGGATCTTGTTTTTGTATCCATTCAGCCAGTCTACGTCTTTTGGTGGGAGCATTTAATCCATTTACATTTAAGGTAATTATCAATATGTATGTTCCTATTAGAATTTTC
This sequence comes from Tursiops truncatus, assembly GCF_011762595.2. Classification (NCBI taxonomy): domain Eukaryota; kingdom Metazoa; phylum Chordata; class Mammalia; order Artiodactyla; family Delphinidae; genus Tursiops; species Tursiops truncatus. Next base: position 154,387,988 of record NC_047035.1, on the reverse strand, counting down.
TTAATTGTTTGGGGTTTATTATTGTAGATCTTTTCCTTCTCTTGTGTTTCCTGCCTAGAGAAGTTCCTTTAGCATTTGTTGTAAAGCTGGTTTGGTGGTGCTGAATTATCTTAGCTTTTGCTTGTCTGTAAAGGTTTTAATTTCTACGCCAAATCTGAATGAGATCCTTGCTGGGTAATCTTGGTTGTAGGTTTTTCTCCTTCATCACTTTAAATATGTCCTGCCACTCCCTTCTGGCTTGCAGAGTTTCTCCTGAAAGATCAGCTGTTAACCTTATGGGGATTCCCTTATGTGTTATTTGTTGTTTTTCCCTTGCTGCTTTTAATATTTTTTCTTTGTATTTAATTTTTGATAGTTTGATTAATATGTGTCTTGGCGTGTTTCCCCTTGGATTTATCCTGTATGGGACTCTTTGTGCTTTCTTGAATTGATTAACTATTTTGTTTCCCATATTAGGGAGGTTTTCAACTATAATCTCTTCAAGTATTTGTTCAGTCCCTTTCTTTTCCCCTTCTTCTTCTGGGACCCCTATAATTCGAATATTCGTGCGTTTAATGTTGTCCCAGAGGTCTCTGAGACTGTCCTCAATTCTTTTCATTCCTTTTTCTTTATTCTGCTCTGCACTAGTTATTTCCACTATTTTATCTTCCAGGTCACTTATCCGTTCTTCTGCCTCAGTTATTCTGCTATTGATCCCTCCTAGAGAATTTTAAATTTCATTTATTGTGTTGTTCATCACTGTTTGTTTGCTATTTAGTTCTTCTGTGTCCTTGTTAAACATTTCTTTTATTTTCTCCATTCTATTTCCAAGATTTTGGATCATCTTTACTATCATTATTCTGAATTCTTTTTCAGGTAGACTGCCTATTTCCTCTTCATTTGTTAGGTCTGGTGGGCTTTTGCCTTGCTCCTTCATCTGCTGTTTCTCTGTCTTCTCATTTTGCTTAACTTACTGTTTTTGGGGTCTCCTTTTCGCAGCCTGCATGTTCATAGTTCCCGTTGATTTTGGTGTCTGTCTCCAGTGGCTAAGGTTGGCTCAGTGGGTTGTGTAGGCTTCCTGGTGGAGGGGACTAATGCCCGTGTTCTGGTGGATGAGGCTGGACCTTGTGTTTCTGGTGGGCAGGTCCATGTCTGTTGGTGTGTTTTGGTGTATGTGTGGCCTTATTATGATCTTAGGTAGCCTCTGTGCTAATGGATGGGGTTGTGTTCCTGTCTTGCTAGTTGTTTGGCATAGGGTGTCCTGCACTGTAGCTTGCTTGTCGTTGATTGGAGCTGGGTCTTGGCGTTGATATGGGAATCTCTGGGAGATATTCACCATTTGATATTATGTGGAGGAGGGAGGTCTCTTGTGGACCAGTGTCCTGAACTTGGCTCTCCCACCTCAGTGGCACAGCTCTGACACCTGGCTGGAGCACCAAGAGCCTGTCCTCCACACGGCTCAGAGTAAAAGGGAGGAAAAAAAAAAAAAAAGAAAGAAAGAAGAAGATAAAATAAAATAAAAGTACAATAAAATAAAGTTATTAAAATAAAAATAATTATTAAGAAAAACAAATTAAAAAAAAAAAAAAACAGACAGGGGCTTCCCTGGTGGCGCAATGGTTGAGAGTCTGCCTGCCAATGCAGCGGACATGGGTTCGGGCCCTGGTTAGGGGAGGATCCCACATGCCCCGGAGCGACTGAGCCCGTGAGTCACAACTACTGAGCCTGTGCTCTGGAGCCTGTGCTCTGCAATGGGAGGGGCCGTGACAGTGAGAGGTCTGCATACCGTGATGAAGAGTGGCCCCAGCCCTTCACAACTGGAGAAAGCCCTCTCACAGAAACGAAGACCCAACACAGCCAAAAATTAATTAATTAATTAAAAAAAAAAACAAAAAACGGACAGACAGAACCCTAGGACAAATGGTAAAAGCAAAGCTATACAGACAAAATCACACACAGAAGCATACACATACACACTCACAAAAAGAGAAAAAGGAAAAAATATAGTTGATCCCAAAGTCCACCTCCTCAATTTGGGATGATTCATTGTCATCCCACAGAGGCAGGGTACATCAAGTTGACCGGGGACATTAAATCCACTGCTCCTGAGGCTGCTGGGAGTCATTTCCCTTTCTCTTCTTTGTTCGCAGAGCTCCTGGGGTTCAGCTTTGGATTTGGCCCCGCCTCTGCATGTAGATCACGTGAGGGCATCTGTTCTTCACTCAGACAGGATGGGGTTAAAGGAGCAGCTGATTTGGGGGCTCTGGCTCACTCAGGCCAGGCGGGGGGAGGGCTACGGATGGGGGGCGAGGCTGGGCAGCAGAGGCCAGCGTGATGTTGCACCAGCCTGAGGTGCACCGTGTGTTCTCCCGGGGAAGTTGTCCCTGGATCACGGGACCCTGGCAGTGCAGGCTGCACAGGCTCCCGGGAAGGGAGGTGTGGAGAGTGACTTGTGCTTGCACACAGGCTTCTTGGTGGTGGCAGCAGTGGCCTTGGCATCTCATGCCCAACTCTGGGGTCCGCGCTGATATCCGTGGCTCGTGCCCGTCTCTGGCGCTCCTTTAAGCAGTGCTCTGAATCCCCTCTGCTCGCACACCAGGAAACAAAGAGGCAAGAAAAAGCCTCTTGCCTCTTCAGCAGCTCCAGACCTTTTCCCGGACTCCCTCCCGGCTAGCCGTGGTGCACTAGTCCCTTCAGGCTGTGTTCACACAGCCAACCCGAGTCCTCTCCCTGGGATCCAACCTCTGAAGCCCGAGTCTCAGCTCCCAGACCCCGCCCACCCCGGCGGGTGAGCAGAGAAGCCTGTTGGGCTGGTGAGTGCTGGTTGGCACCGATCCTCTGTGCGGGAATCTCTCCGCTTTGCCCTCCGCACCCCTGTGGCAGCGCTCTCCTCCGTGGCTCCGAAGCTCCCCACCTCCACCACCTGCAGTCTCCGCCCACGAAGGGGCTTCCTAGTGTGTGGAAACCTTTCCTCCTTCACAGCTCCCTCCCACTGGTACAGGTCCCGTCCCTATTCTTTTGTCTGTTTTTTTGTTTTCTTTTGCCCTACCCAGGTACATGGGGGAGTTTCTTGCCTTTGGGGAGGTCTGAGGTCTTCTGCCAGCGTTCAGTAGGTGTCCTGTAGGAGTTGTTCCATGTGTAGATATATTTCTGATGTATTTGTGGGGAGAAAGGTGATCTCCGCATCGTACTCTTCCGTCATCTTAAACTCCTCCCATAACTTTCTTCTAAGTTCTCCAATTAATTGGCATAAGTTTTTTTTATAATGTTGTCTTATTATCCGTTTAATATCTCTTGAATTGGTAGTAATTTAACACCTGTCATTTCTGATATTGGCATTTTGCATCTTCTTTTGTTCATATTCATGGGCTAGAGGCTTACTGATTTTATTGATCTCTCAAAGAACCAACTTTTTATCGTATTGATTTCTCTATTGTTTTTCTTGTTCTTTTCCATTTATTTCCACAGTGGAGTTTGATATTCCCTTCCTTCTACTTACTTTGGGTTTAATATGCTGTCCTTTCTCTTGTTTTTTAAGGTGGGAGAGGAAGTTATAATTTAAAACATTTTTTCTAATATACATATTTTATCTATAAATTTCTCCCTAAATACCACTTTATCAGCATCCCATAAGTTCTAATATATTGTTTTCATTTTTATTCAGCTCACAACACTTTATAATTTCTCTTCTGGTTTCTTCTTTGACCCATGTGTTATTTAGAAGTGTGTTATTGATAGTCCATAGTGTCATTTTCCAGAGATCTATATTTATTTTTGTTTTAATTCTACTCTGGATAGAGAGCATACTGGAGTTTTTTTTAACTTATTGAGAATTCTTGCATTTTGTGATCCCAAATTTGGTCTATCTTTGTAATGTTCTGTATGGACTTTAAAAAGATTATGTATTTGGAACTGTTTTTTTTGTTTGTTTGTTTGTTTGTGGCACGTTCTATAAATGCCAGCTAGTTCAGCTCTTCATAAATGAAAGATATTTTCACTGTTGTCAAATCTTTGCTGTTGCAAATGTGTGTGCTGAAACTCCTTGAAACTGTGTGCACATTTATAAAAGTATCATTACCGTGTTTACCTAGAAGTGAAATACTGGATCTGATTATATGCATAGCTTTAATTTTACTACATATTACCAAACTCTTCTCTCAAGTGGTTTCCCAATTTTCATTTCCACCAAAAAACTCTTTCTCTTGTGCTCTACCCAACAAAAGATATGATCATACTTTAATTTTGTTAACCAAATAGGTATGAAATAGCAATATATTTTTATTTTATACTTTTCTAAAAACTATGATAAGTAAATGTCAGTTACATATTGGTTCTTTGCATTTCTCAGTCATACATTCTCTCCTCACATATTTTCCCTTTTTAAAAATTAGTTGATTTGCTTTTCTGCTCATCAATTTGCAGCTCACCACAAGGTCATGAAGAAATTATCCTGTAGTTTCTTCATGAACCTTTACAATTTTGGCCTTCACATTTAGGTCTATGATCCATCTCTAATTAACTATTTAGTTTAAAGAAAACTCTAAGTAGTAGTAACTTTTTGGTAGTAAAAGTAGGTTGAAAAATTTTTTATATAGATATCCAATTTTCTTTTATGGAAAAGAATTTTATTTATTAAATTATATGGGTACCTTTGGCAAAAACCTAAGTTACTGTATATCTGTGGTTCTATTTATGAGCTATCCATTTCTGTGCTATTAGTCTATATGTCTATCATTATAACAGTATCACTGTTTTGGTTACTGGAGTTTTTAGAGTAGATCTCAACCTTAAAGAGGACTCAGCATGGAAATTTCCATCCCTTTTCATGTTACTTTCTTAACGTTTCTTCATAGCCACAGCTCTCCAATGTCCCCCAGTGTCCTTACAAACATAAGTTTTAGTTGATCTATGTTGTTGATATGGCATGAGCATATATCATAAATAGAAGTGGAATTTCAGTTGAAGATTTCTTGAACAAGGCACAGAAATGCAAATTAAAAAGAAAAGTTTGGTAAAAATTCAACTACATTAAAACAAGGACTTGTTTCATTAAAAGATCTGATTAAAAAAAGGGAGAAGATAAACTCATCTAATGAGAATCTTTTTCACATGAGCACTAGGAGATATGGAATTGAAAGTCTGTAGTAGCATTTTTTAAATCATAGAAATTGGAATCCATCCAGACATCATTGATGACAGAATAAAAAACTAGTGTTGGCACATCCAGACAGTGGAATAAAATTCAGCATTAAAAATGAACTATACCCAACTAAATCAGCATGGATAACTCTTAAAATATAGTGCTATTTAATATTAGGAGTTCACAGAAGTAGCAGAGCTATATATCATCATTATTTCATTTTAAAATGTTAAAACCAAGCAAAGCTATACAAAGGGTATGAACAGATATATAGTGTTAACATAAAATATTAAACATCTAATAAAATGTGCAAAGGGCATGAACAGGGCATGCATGAACAGATATCTGATATTTGTATAAAATATTAAGTCAGTATTAATAGGGAGGAATTTTAATTTTCAACCACATATTATCTTCATTGGTGAAAATAGGAATTACTTATGTCTGTTCAACATACAGACTATGATTAGAGTGGAAGAGATGTAATGGTCATAGTGTACTGGTTGAAGGATAATTTTATAAAGGTTTTCCAGGAATAATCTGGCAATGGTACTCAACCAATTTTCAATAAAATATGCTTTTACCTTTTATTGCAAATTCTACTCTTAAGGTTTTATCTTAAAAAGAATTTGGAGATACAGAAATGGGTTTATGAACAAGAAACTGCACTGTAGTTTTATTTAAAAAGTCAATAAACAGAAGTATGTTCTACATTCGTCAATTTGTTTGGTGAACAGAACATGATAGTATGATAGATTGTGCAAATGTTAAAACAAAATGAAAGTGATAACTATAATAGAATTTGTTGGTTGATATTACTTCACAAAATCCAAATTAAGATTCAGAAGATTTAGAATTCTCTCAAATTAAATTTACTAAACCTTTATTTTATTGTTCATTGCTATCATTTTGTTTTGTAAAGAACTGATACCAACTGAGCATCACTAATTTATTATGATATAGTTATGAATAAAGCTGCTATGAACATTTCTATGTGATTAGTTTCTGAACATATGCTTTACTTCCCATTCTTTAAATGTATGGAAATATAATACCATGGTCATTGGGTACACATTTTTTTTTTTTTTTTTGGTATGCGGGCCTCTCACTGTTGTGGCCTCTTCCGTTGCGAGCACAGGCTCCGGACGCGCAGGCTCAGCAGCCATGGCTCACGGGCCCAGCCACTCCACGGCATGTGGGATCTTCCCGGACCAGGGCATGAACCCATGTCCCCTGCATCGGCAGGCGGACTCTCAACCACTGCGCCACCAGGGAAGCCCTACATATGTTTGACTTATTAAAAACTGCCACGGGTTCATGCCCTGGTCCGGGAAGATCCCACATGCCGTGGAGTGGCTGGGCCTGTGAGCCATGGCCGCTGAGCCTGCGCGTCCGGAGCCTGTGCTCCGCGGCGGGAGTGGCCACAGCAGTGAGAGGCCTGCGTACCGCAAAACAAACAAACAAACAAACAAAAAACAACTGCCAAACAATGGGCCATCCACGTGGGAAAGGCTATCCCAATTGTGGTATATTAATACAGTGGAATATCACTTAGCAAAGGAAAAAGAAATGAACAACTACATGGGTAAATTTCAAAAACATTATGTTGAGCAAAAGAATTCAGACACAGAAGAGTATTTACTGCATGATTCCATTTATATGCTGTTCTAAAATGGCTAAAACTAAGCTATGTGGTAGAAATCAGATCAGTGGTTGCCTTGGATGGAAGGGAATTGACTAGGAAAGGCCATGAAGGACATTTTTGTGTTAATGGATACCTTCCACATCCTAAATAGGGCTGACAGTTTCGCAGGTGTATACACTGGTCAAAACTCATTGAACTGTAGGCTTTAGGGGGAAAAAAAAAGAGAGAGAGAGAGAAGGAAAAATGTATAACTTTCCCGGAACTGATATTAAAATCACAACTCAGGCTTCACTGGTGGCGCAGTGATTAAGAATCTGCCTGCCAGTGCAAGGGACATGGGTTCAAGCCTTGGTCTGGGAAGATCCCACATGCCGCGGAGCAACTAAGCCCATGCACCACAACTACTAAGCCTGCACTCTACAGACCAAGAGCCACAACTACTGAAGCCCATGCGCCTAGAGCCTGTGCTCTGCAACAAGAGAAGCCACCACAATGAGAAGCCCATGTAACGCAATGAAGAGTAGCCTCCCCTCGCCACAACTAGAGAAAGCCCGCATGTAGCAATGAAGACCCAGTGCAGCCAAAAATAAACAAATTAATTTAAAAAAATAAAAATTAAAAATATTAAAATGGTTAATATGGTAAATATAAAGAACAATAAAAAATAAATTAAAAATTTTTAAAAATAAAATCACCCCTTTATGCATATTTTGTTTTTGCACATTGTTAATTTCAAATTAAAATAATAGTATTGTGTAAATATATTTAGATGATGTGGATATCTGTAATACATTCTTAAGTGAGAAAGGCATATACATTCTCTTTAAGTTACATCTAGGTAAAAGATAATATTACTAGTGTTATTGCTAGTTTGTGGTATCTTGGGTGATTTTTGTTTCTTCTTGGAATTTTTCTGTATTGTATAAATTGGTTGGAAAAAATATCAATTTTGAAATTGTGGGTGGGTGGTGAATGAATAAACATTTAATTAAATTAAAAGGAATGAGTTGCCAAAATTACTAAATTCAACATAGAACTCTTATAGCATAAAAACCAAGAAGCAATGAGTATGTGTTTATTCTCTTTTTTGTATTTTATAAAAAGTTTGGACAAAGTATTCTAGAGTGGTAAATAATCTCTTCACTCTCCTGCAACAGAATCCAAAATTCCAATCATTAGGAACTCATTCTTCTGGTACACAAATAGATGTGAAAAATGCCTCACCGTGACATAAAGGAACTGTAGGAAGTCAGTCTGCAGTGCTGTTTGCCTGACCTATTCATCTTGACCTTCCCTAGCCATTTTGGGAGTGATTTATCAAATATACAGAACAGATAAAAAATCCCCACTTGCTCATATTTTCCTTAAGCACAAAGGGAAAAAGCAGATTGGTTTTCAGTTTCTAGCCCAAATTTCTAATTACAGTGGCTGCCTTTCTCCCCAAGAAAGCTTGTGAGAGGGGTGTGGGGAAGAATGCCTCCAGTCATAGTAAATGAAGAACCAAGCAGCTCCCGGATAAAATTGCACAACTTCGGTAACATTGTGGGACCTACCTAAGATGTAGGTTAGATTGTCACATCTCATGTTGAAGCTTAAACAAAACCATTACTCTGATTCATAAAGCCATATTTAATTATGAAGTAATCTGTGCTTGGTGAAATAAAAGATAACAGCACTAATACCTTTTCATCTCCTCTAACAATTACAGGAGTTGTTTCCAAGCCGTCTCAGGGAGAGAAGTTCTGGAAATAATCAAAATGACCTGGAATAGAATAAAAGTAGTATGTAGCATGTATCTATCTAAATGAGCAAGAGTTGCGAGTCTATTATTTTTAACGCTTATTGGTGATGAGGAAAATGTATTATGCCTATAGTAGTCTATTTTGAAGTTTACTTACATGCATTGGAATGAGTAAGATGGTATCATTGGCTACAAAATCATTAGCCTCAGGCTTTCATAGGAAGGAAACTATGCTGAGGGAATAGACTATGTAGTCTACAAGCTCAGTAAATGTTTATAGTTCATTGTGGTGTGATCAAGTAAGGTAGCCTCAAAGTGTTAATGCAGCATCTAAAAGTGCCTAGCTCTCTCCTTAGACACTAGAAGTAACTGGCTTAATAAAATTTAAGAGCAGCAGTATCAGAAGCAGAGCTCAGTACCTCAGAGTTCTATGAAAGTAGTGTCATCATCATATTTAGGTTTAAATTGAGAACTCAACAGTACAGATGTATTGTTTTCTTTGGAAGATCTTATAACCTTGCAAGAGAGTGTTTGAAAATTTCAGGAGTAAATGTTGGAAAACATGATCTTGTAGTGATGATGACTGAGAAGAAATGTAAATGTTAAAGAAATGCTGATGGGTGGAATTCAGGGTTTTAGAAACAAATGTGATAATGTATTTCACAGAAATACATTAATGTTTCATTTGATAGAAGGATTCTCCTTCTAAATAGGTTGACCTGATAGCAAATGCTCCACTTTCTCTTTTAAAAATACTCTTTACCCTCCCCTTTTATTTCATTAAAGAGTGGAAGGTAAAGTTTCTCTAACCCCTTTTATTTTTTCCAAGAACAACTATTTGAGCAACATCTAATCACAGATCAACGGAATATAGTCTGAAATCCAAGAGAATGAGGCTTCAAAATGTTTGAAGGATATATCCCAAGTTATGAACTGTGGCTCATCAGAATTCCAAAAGTAAGAGATAATCTTCCTCCATTTCACACTTGAATCTGCCTACCATACTGAGGGAAGAGTACACATACCTGAGAGGCTAGAGACTACGATTTGACATGGGAATTATAGTAAAAGAAGTTGGAATAAAAACTGGGCTCTAACTGCAAAAAGACTAAAATATCAGGCACAATATACTGTGAATAGTGAAGAACCATCATTATTTTTAAGCAGGTAGTAGAATTTCCAAATGTATGTTATTTTTAGAGAGAAAACTTTGAACAGAAACTGAGAATAAAAAAGGAAAGAATAGAAAAAACTATACAGAAATATATTGCAATAATCCAGGAATTAAATATAAATTGTCACAAGTAGGAGCAGGAAAAAAAGAAATAGGCTGTTTGGATTTGAAAGCCATGATAGAGATAGACACATTAAAGATTGCTGTTCTGTTGAATGGAGGGGTGAAAGAGAAGTAATAATAAAAATTGATCCGGAGATTTTTGCTTGGGTGAATGGAATATATACATGGTGGTGGCATTACACCATAAACAATACAGAAGGTGGATGGGTTTTGAGAAAGATAACACATTTAATTTTAGACTTACTCCTTGAAGTCAATTACAGTATTATATAATATTTGTATTAAATATTATAGAATTATAGAATATTTAATATTTAGAAAGAGATAACCAATGTGCATTTTATTTGGTTCTAGAAGTTCTGTAGATTGAAAGTGCAGATTTGGGTGTCATTTGAATAGAGATTTTGTTGGAGATGGAGCGGGTGAGATCATAAAGTAAGAGTATGGAGAATTATGAGAAACCTGTGCAGGCTGAGTGTTGAGCCCTGGAGAACATTCACATTGAAGGAGCGGGCGTGTGAAAGAGACAAGCAAATGAGACCAATTAGATGGGAGATAAATCTGAATAGTGTGCTGAAAGGTAAGGCAGAAAGTTTTGAGAAGGAAGCACAGGAAAACAGCACCAAAGTTTTCCAAGAGGTCATACAGGAGAGGGCTTGAGAATAGATCTTTAGAATAGAAATTTCAGAAATCACTCATAACACTGAAATTCAAGTTTCAGTGTAGTAGTGTAGCAGTAGGCAGTTTGTATTAGGTGCAGCTGAAGAAGTGAGATCAGGGCACAGAAATTACTCTTCTGTTGAATTTGATGGTAAAGAGAAGGCAAGGTAACTTGCAGTAACCTTCAGAGAGACAGCATCTAAAGATTTATTTGAAAGCCAAGGGAAGGTAATCATGAAAAGATAAAGATACAAGTGAGAAAGTCAGGAATGAAGTAACAGAAGATCTGGCTGAAGCATCAGAGATCAGTGTCATGTTGGAAATAGAACTATCAAGAAAGCCAGGAGCTGGAGTCAGTTTTCCACATGGCAGTTGGATACAGCAAGGGTCAGAACTGGGGGTAAGAAAAATGTAGCCTCACCTATGCACTTGCATTTCCCTCTGACCACAGAACCTAAACTATCCAATGGGACTCCTCCATTTTCTTGAATTCATATATCAAACACATCTGGATGTTACAAACCCTACAGGCAAGATGAGAAATATCTACTCTTCAGTTCAGAGATTTGGCAATTCTGTCAAAGACTGAACAATTTGAATGCCCAGGCATCTGCATACAGACTTGCCCTTGGTTCTTCCTTTAGATTAGCTGTCAAAGTGGTTCTCCAGCTTTTGAGATACATAGGAATTATGAAAGAGCAACCAAATATACTGTACTCTGTGAGAGATGGAAGAGGTTTTCAAGGGTAATGATTAGTATACATGAGTCTCAAATTGACTGCCTCCTGAACCTAGTGCAGGTAACATGTAATTAATTCCACAGTAAAGATGCTAAACTAGGTCATGTTGTCTGACTCCAGAAAAGTACGGGAAGCAGCACGGATTATCCTCACAAACTAGGGACAAAAGGAAAAAGCAACACCATTTGGACTTTCTCAAACATTTCATTCAACTCAGAGATCAATCCCAGTTTGCCAGGCCAACGGCTCCCTCGTGTGATTCTGGCAACAAGGCTTGGGTCCTTTAGCTCTTGCCTTTTCCCCTGTTCTCATTTCTTACTCCTCTCTCCCTTAATAACTAGCTTCATACTTTTTCTGCTTTGTAAATAAGATTGGGGGCGGGATGAATTGGGAGATTGGGATTGACATATATACACTATGTATAAAATAGATAACTAATGAGAACCTACTGTATAGCACAGGGAACTCTACTTAGTGCTCTGTGGTGACCTCAATGGGAAGGAAATCCAAAAAAGAGGGGATATATGTATACATATAGCTGATTCACTTTGCTGTATAGTAGAAACTAACACAACATTGTAAAGCAACTATACTCCAATAAAAATTAAAATAAACTAGCTTCAGCCACTCTGGTCTTCCAGTAATAGAATATGCCAAATCATCACTCCCTTTAGAGCTTTAACACTAGCTGTCCCCTCAGATTTGGGCATTACTTGCATCTTTAAATATTAACTTTATTAGTTTAAATATTAAATCCTAAAAACCAAGGTAACTCCACAGGTCTCTTCATCATATTTTTATGTTTTATATTCTTCACTGAATTATCAGTTATATTCTTTTAAATTTGGTGCCTATTTGTTGCCTTGACCTCAGAAATACAAAGCCTTATGTGTCCTGTTTATCATGTATTCTCAGTACCTAAACGATTGTCTGCACAGATGGGTATGTAACATACCATATTTCATAACATGTATTATACTATGCAAAACCTAAAATACATAATGCATAAAGAACCATAAGAAGAAAAGAATCCTGATTATAAAACATAAGGCACAGTTTTATATGAGTTCTAGGAATTAAGAATACAAGTAGAAAGCAGATGGAATAATGCATTTTCACCAAATTCAGTGACTGAGGATAAAATAGGAAATGGTAGATAAATAAGAGGTATACTTTTGATCAATTAAGAACATCACTCCTAAATTGTGTGTTTAACAGAGTATAATATGAAACTTTAAGGATTTATGTAAGGAGTATTATGATGATTTAGTTATAGTTAACTGTTTTCCATCTTACTAGTGGGTCCAACTCCTGTCTACATAACATTGATGGGTTAGTCTGGGGTTGCAACACAGCCTTCTAGCAACTCATTTCTTCAGGTAGAAAAATTAAATGCGTATCTGGTAAAACAATCTGAGATTGAGCAAATGTGAGTTTGGTATACCAGGAACTCCGTGGTTTATTACACCCTGGCATTTGTTTAATGTTCATAAGGAATAAGCAATTTGCTAAAAAGAGGAGACAAAATAGGGCTCATAGAGATGTTTTTCCCTTTTTATGTGTCACACACCCAATTTTACTCTGTTATGTTTAATCATAGGCTTCATATCTAAGCTGTGGGAAAAATGATAAAATGAGAACTAGGTCAGGTTTTGCACAATTTTATCATTATCGCTTCTGCATTTAAATTGATAGGGTGTTTTCAGAATGGCACTTTGTAAAGCATAATGTAAAAGCCCCTCTGTTATATAATGATGTATCAGTATGCTGTCAGCTGCCTTGTGCTGAGGTTTTCTTTTTTATTGTAATAGATATCAGATAATCAGACATATACTTACTGTTTAAGATTTCTAAAGCAAACAGCCATGTAACCAACAGAGAAAGAAACAGAACAATACAATCACCCCAATAGCCTCTTCTTCGTGCCTCTTCTTTTACATTTCCTGTTCCTCTACTAGAGATACTGATTTTTGTGATCCCTTTCTTGACTTTTTAGAGAGTTTTAAACCTCTGTATATGTCCTTCAATAATATAATTTAGCATTACCACTTTTGGAACTCTATATAAAATGGAAAAATGATTTCTGTCTTTTTAAAAAATAATTTACTTTTAGAGTAGTTTTATGTTCTTAGCAAAATAAAGAAGGTACAAGATTTCCCATACACCCTCTGCCCTTACACATGCCCCCTCATTATCAGCATCCTCCACCAGAGTGATACATTTGTTTACAGTTGATGAACCTGCATTGACACATCATTATCACCAAAAGTCCATAGTCTACACTGGGGTTCACATTTGGTGTTGTAGTGTCTATGGTCTTGGACAAATGTATAATGACATGTATCAACCATTATACTATCATGACGAGTATTTCACTGCCTTAAAAATCTTCTGTGTACCACCAATTTATCCCTCCCACCCACCTCCCACCCCCAACTACTGGCGACCACTGATCTATTTACTGTTTACATAGTTTTGCATTTTCCACAATGCCATATAATGGAATAATACACTGTGTAGCCTTTTCAGACTGGCTTCTTTTCCTTAGTAATATGCATTTGAATTTCCTCCATGTGTTTTCATGGCTTGATTAACTCATTTAGTTTTTTTTTGTTTGTTTGTTTTTGTTTTGTGGTACGTGGACCTCTCACTGTTGTGGCTTCTCCCGCTGCGGAGCACAGGCTCCGGACGCGCAGGCTCAGCGGCCCTGGCTCACGGGCCCAGCCACTCCGCGGCATGTGGGATCTTCCCGGACCGGGGCACGAACACGCGTCCCCTGCATCGGCAGGCGGACTCTCAACCACTGCGCCACCAGGGAAGCCCTCATTTAGTTTTTAACATTGAATAATATTGTATCGGACGTACCACAGTTTATTTATTCATTCAGCTGCTAAAGGACATCTTTATGGTTTCCAAGTTCTGGCAATTAAAGCTGCTTTAAACATCTGTGAGCAGGTTTTTTGTGTGGATATAACTCTTGAATACTTTTGGATAAATATGAAGAAGCACAATTGCTGGATCATATAGTAAGAATATGACTAGTTTTGTAAACAAAAACAAAACAAAAAAAACCACTAAGGTGTTTTCCAAAGTGACTGCACTCACTATTTTGCATTTCCACCAGCAATGAATGAGTGTTTATGTTGCTCCACATCCTTGGTCATATATGTTGTAACCAGTATTTTAGATTTTGGCCATTCTAATAGGTGTGTAGTGGTATCCCACTGTTCATCTAATTTGCATTTCTGTGATGAAAAATGATGTGCAGCATGTGTTCATATGCTTAGTTGCCATGTATATATCTTCTTTAATAGAGGTGTTTGTCAAGATATTCGGCCCATTTTTTAATTGGGATGTTTACTTTCTTATTGTTGAGTTTTAATTATTCTTTGCATATTTAGGATAACAGTTCTTTACTAGATATGTCTTGTGGAAAAAATTTTCTCCCAGTCTGTAGTTTTCCTGCTCATTCTCTTGACATTGTTCTTCACAGAGCAGAAGGTTTTAATTTTAATGGAGTCCAGCTTACTTGATTTTATTGGATTGTGCCTTTAGTGTTACTTCTAAAAAGTCTTCCCCAAGGTCATCTAGAAGGATAACATCCTGTGTTATCTTCTAGGTGTTTTATAGTTTTGTGTTTTACATTTAGGTCTATGATCCATTCTGAGTTAATTTTGTGAAGAGTATAAGGTGTGTGTCTGGATTCATTTTTTTGCATGTGGACGTCCACTTGTTCCAGGACCATTTGTTGAAAAGACTGTATGATATCACTTATATGTGGAATTTTAAAAAGCCAAACTTTTAAAAACAGAGAGTGAAATGGTGGTTTACCCTGGGATGGGGGGTGGGGGAACAGAAAAGATGATGTTTAAGGATACAGACTTACAATAAGTAGTAAATAAGCCCTAGAGATCTAATGCACAGTATAGTGAATACAATATTGTATTGTAATCAGCAAATGCTAAGAGACTAGAACTCTGTTATTTCAACTATTAAAAAGAAAGAATAATTATGTAACATGATGCAGGTATTATTGCTACAAAATTATATTACAATATATAAATGTATCAAATTAACATGTTGTATGCCTTAAATTTACACAATGTTATATGCTAAATATATTTCAATTAAAAAAAAAAAGACTACCCTTGCTCCACTGTATTGATTAGCCTTTGCTCCTTTGACAAAGATCAGTTGACTACATTTATGTGGGTCTATTTCTAGACTCTCTATTCTGTTCCATTGATCTGTCTATTCTTTCACCAACACTGCACTGAATTGATTACTGTAGCTTACCATAAGTCTTGAAGTTGTATAATGTCAGTCCTTCTCATTTTCCCTTTCCTTCAATATTGGGTTGGCTATTCTGGGTCTTTTGCCTTTCCATATAAACTTTAAAATCAGTTTGTTGATACCCACAGAATAACTTACTAGAATTTTGATTGGGATTCCATTCAGTCTGTGTATCTACCTGGGAAGAACTGACATCCTGACAATATTGAATCTTCCTATCCATGAACAAGGAATCTCTCTCCAGTTATTTAGATCTTTGATTTTGCTCATCAGAGTTTTGTAGTTTTCATTATATAGATCTTGCAATTATTTGGTTAGATTTATACCTAAGTATTTCATTTTTAGTGATAATGTAAATGGCATTGTGTTTTAATTTCAAATTTTTATTGCTGGTATAGAGGTAAGTGATTGACTTTTGTATGTTAACGTCATATCCTGCTACTTTGTAATGGCTTCTTAGTTCCAGGAGTTGCTGTTGTTGTGTTGATTGTTTCAGATTTTCTACATAGACAATTATGTCATCAGAGAAGGAAGACAGTTTTATTTTTTCCTTCCTAATCTGTATGCCTTTTGTATTCTTTTCTTGTCTTATTGCATTAAAATAATTGCATTTTAGACAACAGGATGGAGGCACCAAAAGGCACATCACTTGGTTTCTTAGATCCTTGAATCACACAGAAAATAGAAATGGCAGCAATTCTATTTTCCCAAAATAGTAGCATTCAGTCAGAGTGCTCTAAGATGTTGATTCCAAGAACCTATTAAAAAAGTCTTCAGAGAATTAAATTATGTTTAAACTGAATGAGTGTCATTTTCTATGTCCTTGCCTTGCCCTTCTAACCCTGGTTAAGCTGAATGCAATAACCTGTGGGAGCTCTGGTCACGGGTTGAGTGCCACACTAATGATCAGGGGTCACTTTCATTTTCATCCTAGATATACTTAAGCCTCTGGTATTTCCAGGTTTCAAAAGCTCTTAGCACAACAGGAGTTCTTAACCTTACATGATGTGTATTTATTTTTAATCTCTGTTTCTCCTTGTTTGACAGGCAAAAGGCCTGTGTCTGGGTCATTTTCAGTGACTTTCTTGTTCTTCCTTCCTAAATTCACAGCACTTGGCAGGTAACATTTACCAGGTCACTCTGACCTCCATGTGCAAAGCAGCTTTTCTCTAGTGTAGGTGGAGGAATGGGGCCAAGGATGGATGCTAAACCATTGCCATGTTTTAAACCATGTAGGTAGGGAAATGTTTTAAAGTTGCACTGAGGTTCAACTTCAAACTCCATGCTTTAGGTGAATCCAGATTTGACAGTCTCTTGATATAATATACTATTCTCAGAGATTTAAAAATATATATTATTAGAAATCTCTGTCTATGTTTTATATTAAAATAAATTTGCATAATACATTACCTTGGCACCAACTGTTAAAAATAATGGGAAGAAAGATAGCAATGGATAGGCAGAAGACTAAATTGGCATAGCAACTATAATTAGTACTGTGTAGGAAAATTTTTCTTTGCAAATCCTTGGTAAACCAGAACTGTTATTTGTAAGTATCATATATATATATATATATATATATATTATACACACACACACACACACACATACATATATATATATATATATACACACATACATACATATATATGCATATAACCTTTTTTGAAAGTGGAAATACTTCAAAACTCAAGCCTAATTAAATCATAGTCAGCAACACTCACCAACTTTTGACAGAAATATCCAGCGCCTTGCAATTAAAATGTTTCAGTTATGTATATATAATTAATGTTTATTTGACCGGCCAAAGTGTAGTTGTCCTTCTGTGGGAGTGAAAGAACCTGAGCTTTCTAAAGTATATTTCTCAGGGTCAAACTTCAGTGAATGAAGATTTTCATCCTGGGATACATTTTAAAAGACAAAAACTAATATTGAGGGATTGTCTCTCTCCAAAGTCTTCCTTCATGGCTGTTCTATTGCTTACCTGTGGCTCTGGAATTTTCCTTCTCCTCTCCTTTTTGTCAGGTTAAAAGAAATTAAAAAAATAAATAAATAAAAAGGAAAGAAGTCTTGGGAATCTCTTCTTGAGCGGCCTTAGTTACTTATTCTGGTTTTCATATCTACGTTAAAGGAAACAGTCCCAGTTTACATGTAAACAGAACAAATATCTGTCTTTTCTATATAGAATGGAGTCTATTTTTAAGCATAAACCCCTTTGAAACCAATTAATACTAGGTATCTGACCTACATAATGGATTCTGAACTCCTTATTTTATTTTTCTCCTTTTTGTTTTTAAAGCAACACAGTGGTTCATACATCTTTGTATTGATTAAATGAGTAATTTGCTCAATGTGTATATATCACTTGAAACAGATTTCCAACAAAGCTCTTTAACCAGCATTTTTACACTACTGAGTACTTTTAAAAAGTATTTCCCATACTGCTGGAGTCAGTTTATATATCTGAGCTGGCAATGTTAAATGTCTGTAGCCACATGTGTTGATCCCAAAGTTGCCAAGCATATTCCCTCTTCAAAAAAGTTGTACATAAGATAAAACAAAAACAAAAAAACAAGGAAACAAAGAGTGTTCTTAATTCCTCTGTTCTCAGTCCATGCCCTTTCTTTTTCTTGTGGCCTCTGTACTCTCAGTTTGTTCTCACAGAGAATCATTCCTCTGTGATCTTGCTCTTGGGTGTCTCCCACTGCGATCATTGTGTGGATTAACAGTCACCACATTTAGGTTTGTTCCACCCCTGGGTCTTTGAATTTTACAAGAAAACCTTCTTTTAAAAGAAAATTTCAAGAGCTCTACCTAAAGAAAATAATCTCTAGAGGTGCAATTTTCAGCATCATGCTTAGTGCTGGAAAAGATATTTTTGTTAAGGGGAAAACTATTCAGGGACTTTAACATTCAGACATGTGCATAAATACTGGCCATACTGTAAATAAAACACTTTTAAAGGATTGTAAACCTTTTGTATTTTGTTGAATGCTTGGTAGAGCAAGCAGACATTTTACTGAGTCACCTTGATTATTACATGATATTACTGAACTACAATCTTTTTAAATTCCAGAGTGATTTCTGGGATTTTTGTGTTTTCTTTGTAGAATCATATTGATGTAAAGAAGACTGACCCAAGGGCTTTATGTCTAACTGTGTATCTGCTGTCGGTGTCTTTATATTCCTCCATCATAGTATCTGTATACATTTAAGGGCAGAATATCACCATCCAGTCAGATGATAGTTCTGTATCTAGAATGCATCACTGGCACTTCCGTTTACATAATATCCCACATCTAACTAAATTCAAAATCCTTTGGAATTTATCTTCCACGTATAGTAATATGCTACAACGAACACCCATGCAACCCACTTTGAGAAATAAAACATATTACTATGAAATATCACTATGGGAACTTCCTATATATTCCTTCACAATCGCATACTCCTCCCTTCACCATTCCCAAAGATAACATCTTTCATGAATTTATTGTTCATTATTTCCACTGTATTTCTTTTTCCTTTAAATATATGCATTCATTTAAAATATATGCATACTTATGTAAATATACTATATATATGTATATATATAAACATTTAAAAATTCTACATAAATAGAATTCTGTATTGTAACTTGCTTTCTTCTACACAAAAATGTATTCATGCCAGTTGTGATGTTCAGCAGGTCTTAATTTCCTAAATGACTGTGACCATCTTTCCCATCCTTTATGCTCTTCTTACCATGTGACTAGTCTTCCTGAGAGGTGTGTGGGGGTTTCTTCCCCTTGAATCTGGGTGGGGGCTTTTCAGAAGTGATGCTATGTGACTTCTGAACTAGATCGTGAGAAGAATACAACTTTCATTCTACTCTCTATTTTAAGATGCTTCCTCAAGGAAAATAGGTACTATGATAAGAGGAAACCAAAACCATGTGGAGAGACTCATGGAGAGTAACTGAGATGATCAGCTGACATCTGGTCTCAGTGGACTTGGGAATGAGCACGCCTTTAGATGATACTATTTCCCAGCCTCCCAGTCTACCAACTGATGCCTCAGACAAGGTAGAAAAGGGGCAAACCATTTCCCCTATGCGTTGTCCAAATTCTGACCCATGAAAACCAAGAGCATTATAAAAGGTTGTTTTTCATCACTAAGTGTTAGAGTACCATATTTTGAAACCATACTAACTGGAACAACATATATCTTTCTGGTTTATTTATTATGATTACATTATTAAGTTATTTCAATATATCATAGCTTGTTATTTATTCTTCTGTTGGTGGACACTTAGTTTGTTTCACTTTTTTGCTATTATATATAAAGCTGCCAGTAACAACTGTAAATGTATCTATAGTGTGCTGATGCAGCAGTTTCTACAGTGGTATATAATCAAGAGTGGAATTGCTTTGGCCCCAAAATATGCATATCTTTAATTTTATCAGATATTGCCAAATGCACAATGATATTGTACTAATTTACACTTCCACTTGTAATATATGAGTTTTCATTACCCCATTACCTAATTTTCCAATAAAATTTTGATATTTGAATTTATATATCTCTTGATTATGAAGTAATATCACCTTTGGCCTAAGTTCCCTAAATACTCTTGAGACTGAACATCATTTTATATGTTTATATTGTGGTGGATATAATTTATATATATCTCAATATGAAACAATTCATGAATCGCTTGGATAGACCATATGTAATCGTAAATTTTTCAATATATTTACTGTTTCAGGGTGGCTAACTGTTTGTTTTGCTACTGTTAAAATACTGATATTTATATCTTAACTTCGTAATTGAGATTGACCCCAAAGTTTTCTTTCCATGCCATAGCTATTTGCCTATGACATCAAGTCTATATTAATGTCATAACATGAATTCCCAAGGGATTCTGTATTTTTCCTTTATTTTCAGTTTAACAAAATTTACTTTTGAAATTTTCTAGGTTATATTTCATTCAACCTATGTTTAATTATAGATTTAAATACTTTAACAATTATAGACCTGTTTTCTTGAGTCAAATTAGTATATTATATTTCATGGGTATTTCTTATAATGATAGCACATTTCAACGTAAAATTGTTTTGTTTTAAATGATAGTATGCTTTGTGTCTTGATCAAGAGTACATTAAATGTACTCTTGTTTTCTTGAAAAATTAAATATAATTGCTTAAATTTTCTCTGTGTATGTGTGTATTACTAAAGATACTTAGAAAGTGTAATTCTGAATTTTCATTTTTTATTCTTACTTATATTGGAGATGATTAGTTTTCTTTTGTGTTTTTTGATTTTGTACTTAATGCTTAGCAGAGCACTGCTTTTTCTACAAAAGCATCGTGAAGACTGTGATGAGATAGGAATCTGTAGGAAGAATTTGGAATTGTTTCTTCCATTTGTATACAGTGCTACAGATAAGTGATTAAGTTCATTTCCATGTTTAAAGTGTCCTGGTTCATTCGGATAATATGAAATAGAGCCTTCAGCTCATGGTGGGTATGACCTCCAGTTATGAATTCTGACAGCTGTAATGTTTATATACTCCCAGGGCCTACTGTAGAAAAATTATCTAATCGTCTCCTTTAGATAATAGGCTAATTTTTCTTTTTTTTTTTAACGTGGACTACCTTTTCAACATGATGTTGTCATTCCAGTGTCCTTTCTTTATATGAAGTATCACTGTCATATCCTCCCCTTGCACAGACATGAGGATTTATCTTCTCTCTCTCTCTTTCAACAGGTCATTAAAATCCAACCTGTAAGTTACAGAGAACAACAACTCTCTCCAGGGAGCGACATCATCAATGTAAGTTTGCCACACTGATTTTCAATTCCCTTGTCATTTTTTAAACCCTAAGGTTTCTGTTTATTTCTGTAAGTTCTGCTAAGTTTTACTTTCATACTTACTTTGGAGGATATTTACAAAATCTAGTTCATCATGTTGCCATATATGGAAGTCTTAATTCAATCGACAGAGAGCAGCCAAAGTAATTGTTTCAAAAGGAAAAATCACATGCTTAAAATCTTTCTAATGCCTTTCCAGTGATCCCTGGATTAAGACAAAGCTTCAAAAAAGGGCTGACCAGGCCCTGCATGCATATTTCTATGTAAGCTGTAGATTTATTTTGCACTATACTTTATTTGACATTTATCCAGGAATTACAGCCTTCCGTCATAACTTCCAGTGCTGTCAAAGGGCCTTTATACATGTTGTTGTCTCTTCCTTAAACATTCATCCCTCTTTCCTTCCTCTAGTTAATTTCCACTTTCCTTTAGATCTCAGTTCAAGCTTCACTTTCTCAAGGAATGTCTTCCCTGGGACTTACCTGGCAGTCCAGTGGTTAAGACTTCGCCTTCCAATGCAGGGGGTATGGGTTTGATCTCTGGTCGGGAAGCTAAGATCCCACATGCCTCACTGCCAAAAAACCAAAACATAAAACAGAAGCAATATTGTAATAAATTCAATAAAAACTTAAAAAAAAAAATGGTCCACATCAAAAAAATCTTAAAAAAAAAAAAAAAGAAATGTCTTCCCTTACTTCCAGACTTGGTCCTTTTCTCTCCTCCCAGAGAGCACTCGTAACCTCTCTCACTGTTTATCTGTAGTGATACTTGTGTTTTAAAATTCCGTATGTGTGTACAAAATTATTTGATTTATATGTTTCTCTACTTGGACTAGAAATTCTCTGAAGGCGTGTAGTGTATCTGTTTTTTTTTTTTTTTTTTTTTTTTTTTTTTTTTGCGGTACGCGGGCCTCTCACTGTTGTGGCCTCTCCCGTTGCGGAGCACAGGCTCCGGACGCGCAGGCTCAGCAGCCATGGCTCACGAGCCTAGCCGCTCAGTGGCATGTGGGATCTTCCCGTACCGGGGCATGAACCCGTGTCCCCTGCATCGGCAGGCGGACTCTCAACCACTGCGCCACCAGGGAAGCCCAAGTGTATCTGTTTTTATTCATGCATGTTATCCCCAGCACCTAAAACAAAGTTGACACTAAATATATATTTGTATAATGAAATAAACAAAATATAAATGTGGGCTCCTTTTGAATAGGAAATATTCAATTTTCTATTCTTCCAGTCAGGAAGGATTCCTATTATAAAGATGACCAGAGATGCATCTAGAAATAACTTGCTATCTGAAGTTAGGGGTTTAATTTTCATTGTTCAGAGTAGTATATCAATCTCTTCTTCCTTTCAGCTCCTTCATTCTTTAATCTGTAGGGTCATGTTTCCATTAGATGATGCCATTTTAGCAAAACCCCCATCCACAAGGAATCCTGGGGACTTACACCTCCAAAGTAGCATGGACAGTTGGTGCCCTGTAGCCTTGTGGTTATAATTATCATATATGGTGACTGTTCAAAAACAATGACAACTTACTCATGGCAAGAGGGCGTGTGAGGTAAGGTGCTCCTATAAACTCTAGACTCAAGGCACGGAATATGTGTTTACGAGCCATAACTTAGCAAATAGTTTAAGTTCCATCAGATGGGCCAGGCAGAGTCTCCAAAGAAACAGACTATAGGCTTTGTTCAGGCAAACATCATCACCAGAAATACAGGAGAGAATTAATCAAGAAGCTAGTAAGCAGACAAAAGTGATGGAGAACCTGGTTGTATGGCTCAAAAGTATGGTTAAGAAGATACCTAATTTCATCTGCAGTTCTGTATGCAGATAGCAGAATGCAACCACAGGAATCAACCTCAGAGAGAGAGAGAGAAAGGCAAAGCCAAAAGAGAGTTCAAGTTCAGGTTACTGGAACCGGAATTCAGAATAGTAATTCAAAGAGAAGTCTAGTGCTGTAGCAGGACTTTTCAAGGATGAGAAAAGAAAGAAGCATATCTGGGATTGGAACTTGAGTACAAAAGCAGCATTATTAGAAGAGAGACCCAGGAAGAGCTAGTTGAGGTTTGGAGATCAGCAGGTGCACCCACAGGTTAGCACTAATGTACCTGGACCCAGTTTGTCCTATTATGAAGAACAACTCTATCTTAAATCCTACGAGATTGTCAATAAGATATTTTGGTCTCAACTTAATAGACAGGAAATCTTTATTTTCTTTTCCCTTTTGCTTCAACAAGTCGCACTTTCTTTCAGATCTCAGTTCAAACTTTACTCTCTCAAGAAAGCCTTTCCTGAATTCCTAAGTTGGTCCCAATCCCTCCTCCCCCATGTTTGCATTAATTCATTCAATAAATGATTAGTTTGCTTATTTATTTCTTGGCATACTTAATACAACACAGATACTAATGTACGAGCTAGTGATACAGAAGTGAATAACATATTGTCCTTGTCCTAGGGATGTCTCTGTCTAGAACACTGGCTGTGGGCGACCATGCAGACAGAAGGGAACTGTGAGCTATAATTATGTGTTTCGTCATCTCTAGCTGGTGTTGGAGGGCCAGCTAGGGAAGACAGCAGAAATGAGTTTAGGAAATGTTACTAGAAGTAGCATTTGCACAATTCTGAAACTCACTAAAAATAACCTCTAGTCAATCCCTGAGGTTTGTGCCACACAGGGAAAGCAAAGGGTAATAGGAAACCCCATGGGGTCTGTAGATCTGTTGACTTATACTCACTATTAACTACTTTTTGTCTAGAACCAGGCCCTGAAAAACAAGCCTATCTAAAAATGGCACATTTTCTACATTTCAGTAACAGCTTGAGGGGGAAATTTCTGACTTCTAATATCTGAAGAAAAGAAATGAATAAATTAGTTGTAACAAGAATCTGTATGAGCAGTTTTAACATTTTCCCCCCATGGACATGGGATGAGGTTATCCAGCAGAAATTTGATATTCTTGCTAATTCTCGAGCTACACTGGTAAATGTGCAATTAGGCTAAACACTTTCCATCACAGAGCAGGCAAGAGAAGAAAGCACTGATTCAAAATACAAAGGCCCTTCCTGCTCTGGCATGGATCCTTCATCAGGATAAACCAGGTTGGATCACGACAGAGGCCTTTTTGCCAGAGCCTGGATTTTCATAATGTGTGAGATGCTTTCTCCTTGTAATTACCAGTAATGTTGCTGGGTGAACTGGAGACACAGTGAGCAGTGAATTAGATATCACAACTCTCTATTGCAGGGCACGGAAGGCAGCAGCCCTGCTATTTACATCACACAGGCTTCAAATGCAATTTTTGGATCAGCACACCCTGTTCTCATTTTCACTGTTATCCTTTCTCTCCTCATTTGCCCTGTGAAATATCCTTTGCACATTGTCATGTCATCTGCACTGTTTGGAATTGTTATTCAAAATCAGTACTGCTACTGCATCTAAACCTTCCCTTCAGAACATTCATCATTTGTCCATTATGAATAATGAAATAACTACTTTATGTTTTTAGTCATTGCTTATTTTACCTCAGGAATGACTTTATCCATCAAAAATGCATGGCTGCTTAACATTAACCTAGAAAAGCATTTATGCTATGTATAAGTCAGTTTAGGCTACTATAACAGAATAGCATAAACTGGGTGGCTTAAATGATGAATAACTGTGTCGTGAAGTTTGGAAGCTAGGAAGTCCAAGACCAAGGTGCTAGCTGATTTGGATCTTAATGAGAGCTGTCTTCCTCATTTGCACATGGCTACCTTCTTGCTATGTTCTCACATGGTAGAGAGAGACAGTAAGCTCTCTGATCTCTTATCATAAGGGCACTAATTCCATTATAGGGACTCCATCCTCATGACTTCACTAAGCTTAATTATCCTACAAAGATCTCACCCCCCAATCCCATCACATTGGGGGTTGGGTTTTAACGTATGAATCTGGGGGGAACACAGACATTCAGTCCATAATGCACTAGGACAGCAATCCATCACCACTCTGCTTTAGGTCAATCCAGGCATTCAGAGTCCTATGATCAATTAAGTAACTGCTAATACACAAACCCTGGGAGACTTCCTCCTCTGGCAAGTCATTTTAAATTTGTGAACTTTCAATATTTTTTTCAAAGCCTTTCTTTGGAATCAGAAATAAATTTGATATATATTATTCAGATTACTTCAAACATTCTTTTGAAAGCTGTTAATTCTGCAAAGCTCCAAGTATGTCTTATATAGTCAGCCCTTTCACATCTCATTTAAGTGAACTTTTTTCTTACTTTGCAATCAATTGTCTATTCCTTGGGACCAATACACTTTTTTCTTCATCTTTTATGGTCTATTATTTCTATATTTAACAACCTGGCCCAGTTTTTCCCATCTAGCTAAACCGAAGCATTCAAGAGTTACTTTGGATTAACCCTTTGAGGATAAAAAGCTTACCTGACCCTGCCTTGAAAGTTTTTTGAAGACACTGAATTGGAAAAGTAAATTGCTGTTCTCTCATTATCCAGACCTTCCCACTGAAAAGAACTGTGCTTAATTCTAACCTTGTATCCCCCAAAATTTGAGTAGGTTCAAATCTCAGCATATATATTCCCTTGCAATCCAAATTGCTACCAAGAACACTGACACCTCCAGATGCTGTTAGCTTTCTAAAATTACCAACAATCTCTTGAGCATTTGCAACTATAGAAAGAAAAGTAACAGGGTATCCTACTGAGCAGAGATTGGGGTAAGGGAGGGAGAAACCTGTAAAAGCCTCTTGTCCATTTCCTTAGAATTAATGTAGGAATGTGTCCTATAGTAAAGTTTCAAGGGCTCTTTTCAGAACAGTTTGAATGAATTCAAGCAGCAAACAAAGGTAGAATAATGTATACTGGCATCACTTTTTAAAATCCTCCTGAAAAATAAGGGAAATTTTGTTTTGCTTTCTCTGATGAGTTTGTACAGAAGAAATCTGGAAGTTCTCACAATCTCTGCATGAGTTTTAATTCCAATTTTTATATTTGAATGAAAATAATATCAAACAGAAAAATTAGACTGTAAAAAATACTGAAAAATGCTCTCATGTAGAGATTACTGAATTACATAATAATTTTTCTTTGAATAAAATGCAAATAAAAGCTCCATTGCTACGGCAACTATAATGCAATGAAATAAGGCATCAATATTACCACAAGAGAAAGATAATGGAAAATATTTCTGTTGTTTATTCTTGTGAAAAATATAATCCTTAACTATGATCCTAGTTTAAACAGTCTATAGAAAAGATCAGGGTGCCTTGAAGAGTAAGCTGACATACTTCATTGGGTTTATTTAACATGAAGTATTCTTTTTTAAGCTTTATTTCAAAGGCAGATAAATGGAGATATCCAGGTTAAGATGGCTCATTGAAGCCATATCATAGAATCTCTCTTTTACAATACCCAATGAAAACAGGGAAAATCCCAAAAATATCAATAAGAAAATAGAAGCCAAGTCAAATCAGCCAATCAAATTAGAAAAAAAAAAAAAAGAAAACACGGAAATAAATGGAATATTCTGGGAAAAAAAAAGATCCTTAACCATTTTCATGTTTCCTGAGACTAGTACTCATGAGTTAACAAATCCTTCCCAAGCATGGAAAGACTTAAACTGTCTAGGCACCTCCATTACCTTTCTTTCAACTAGGGAGTAAGGAAATTAATATTGGAAATGAGGTGAGGATAAGTAAGAAAAGAAAAATAAAGTAGATATTCTGTTCTTCAAATATATTTTAGGGCTACTCAATTGTTAGATGAATTTGAAACTTGAAGCTATCCCTCCAACTATGGTATCTGCCCTCCAACTATGTAAAATGAATCTTGGTTACAGAATAGATTTAACTATCTCACAAGTGAGAGCAGAAGCCACATATTCTGACAACAGCAAAAGGCCATGCCACTTCAGCTCTTATACTGACCTTCGCCTAATACAGAAGAGCTGAGTACACAGAACAAAAGTAATCACATTTAAGCCATAGTTCAGACAGGAAAACAAACAAGTCTCAGATACAGTTGTAAATATTAAACATTTAAAATGTCAGAGTATTGTATGAGAGCAAGCAGAAGTTTTTGAAAGACCCCAAGCTTTGGAAGATGAAAAGAAATGACATTGCTCCTATGTTAATAAAGTATAGGAAGGAAGGAAAGAAATACATAATACACAAAGACTGCCTAGAAGAAAATATAAGCCAATGAACATAAAGAAATTCTACTTTTTTCCCTTATTTTCTATTATGGCATCTTATTAAAACTGATTTCAATAAAAATATTTCAAAAAGGAAATGAGTAAAAAATAAGATTTATAAAAAGAGAAATTACAGATCTAGTTAAATAGATACAGGGCCAAAATAATTTCTCTGAAGAATAACATTAAATTAGAATCATCAGAAACTATGGTTATTTTTTTCATTACAGGAAAAATCTTAAGAAAATATAGATGAAAAGATGAATATGTTAAAACAATCTTAAAAAGCTATATGATATTGAAAATAAATTAAGCAAGAATCATTGATACCTTTGAAGTAGAGCACCCAATAAATGAAGATAAACACTTTTCAAAATAGAATATAAGAAGAGAATTTTCCTGAAATAAAGACCTCAATTTGCTGCTCAAAAAATCATGACAAAAACAAGGAAAACTGTTTTTAGGTATTTAAGCCATCTGCAAGAGGACAAATATCACAGACCTCAGACCTCTTCACAATAATTTTTATAACTAGAAGACAATAGAACAAAATTTGCAGAGATCCAAAAATACTTTAATAATGCATAAGACAAATGGAAATTTTTCAATTTTATATCATGGAAATGGACAATGAGATTCACTTATATAGGAGTCAATTTTGAGCTTCTCCTATATTATTCTTTTTTGATTTCACAACATGGTTTCTTTATTTTCTTGACAATATTTTTTTCCAGATCAAACCTGCAACATTACACTGTGCCTAATATACTTGAGAATACAAAGGGTTGGTCAAGGTCCAAAGACATTAGAGAATGACAAGGTTGCTTTCATTCAATGAACCAGTGAGCAGAAAGGACAAAGGTACAGGACAAATAAGAATGACAGTGTGTGGATGCAGTTTTAGGGCACCTTCCTAGGCCCTTAAAGATGTGAACTGATTTGCTGATTAGTACAGCCTGCGTGGAGCAAGTATCTCGCTAGGTCAGAGGAACTAAAAGCTTGGTTTCATTGCCTAAAATGCCATTAGACTGGGTGTGGGGTTGGGGTGGGAAAGCCACATCAACAATTGACATAAAACCTCATAAAGCCTCATTATCTCATTGGTTGTTCCTTCTTCCTCTTCTTTGCTGGTTCTTATACTTATCTTTGACCCCCTTAATACTGAAGGACTCCAGTCCTTGGTCCTCTTCTCTTCACTAACCATCCCTTCCAATATCATGGTCTTTTCCATGATTCCCATAATTTATTGAAAAATATTCTCAGAGTAATGAAGATTAATATGAGAGTTCCATAAATGAATTGGGAGATGGTTATTCCAATTCTGAATTATTGATATCCTTTTACCAAGTCAGGTAATTGAATGTTAACTGTATTTTCTTGAGTAAGCTTTTGATGACTGACAGTTGTGTTACAATGAGACATGTAATGGCAGAAACGTGAAAGCGTTTAGAAAGAAAGAAAGAAAATGAATGAATGAATGAATGAATGAATAAATAAAATGTTCAAGGCAGCTCAATGTCATAGAATTTGAAGACTTTCAAGGAAATCAGTCAGATTTCTATTGAAGGATATGGGCCAGAGTTTCATTACTTTATTAAGAAACAGTTTACCCATTTACTCTTCCCTGACATAAGCATAAATATCACCTAATGATTGCATTTTAGGAGAGGCCACAGGATGGTGAAATTCAGATTATTTTGTAAATAATAAAGCAAAATTTCTGAAATTTTTGTTTGACCCTTTTTTTTTTTTTGTCCTTGAGGAAGCATTTAAAACTTCAGTAATTCTATCAGAAAGCTTTTTTTTTTTTTTTTTTTGGTGCATGATAGTTGCTTTAAAATGGGTTTTCTTCTCAGGAGGGAAAATATCAATGTCATGTGGTATGTCAGTTGCTATGGTAACTATACCATTCTTTTTTTATATAACAATTTGAACTGGCTCTTAAACCTGAGCAACACCCTGGCCTCCTGAAGAGTAATTGCTGCCTCATCAGAGCTCAGCACTTAATCCCACTCCCCTTCTTTTCATCCCCCACCTCCAGGTGCTTATTTGAAATTTATTCACAAATACTCTTACTCAGCCCTCTGGGTTAACTGTGCAATGCAACACAAAGTATAAGGGATTACTAGTTAAATGGGAAGAAAAGGGTAAGCTTTCCAATTTACCTCTGTTGGTAGAACAAATAAGAAGACTTACTTCTCATAAACCTATTAACTCTCTTGACTTCATGTATCAACTCCAACTCCACTTTTCCCACAGAACTCTCATTCAAAATATTTGACTACTCTTCCCTAATTCAATCTTCATAATGGCCATTTGAATACAAATGAGGGTCAAAATAGACTTGGGTTCATTTAAATTTCTGTGTTATTAAAGTGAAGCTGAGACCATCAAATCTCTAATGTGGAGAAAAGTAAAGTACCCTTTGACCAACAGCATAAAATGGCAACAGAGAAATCTGATGACCTCTGTCTATTATGCTTTTTTAGCTGCGTGCGAAATAATTTATGAAGTATTTAACAATATTTTATCCTAAGATCATGGTCTTTAAGAAATGAACTTTGATTTGTTTCATTGAGATGCATAGACTTGTCAGTATTATAATAGATTTTATTTGAAAATTACTATCAAAGAAAGACAGTGGAAATCTAAATGCAGCATAGCTCATTAATATACAGATTTGGATCTGAGTGTCCATACGTCCTTCAAAACATAAACTGCATAAAATAAATCTGAAATTAATTTTTTAAACAGCTATAAGGGTTATGTATTACTGTTATAATGGGTTATACTGTGTGTGATATTGATATTCTCATATATCTTATTGGTATAGTTGAATTACAGTACATGAAATATTATTAATATATGCTCACAGTGGTCTTGAAAATACTACTATTCCCCTGCATTTAAATATACAGAGAAAATTAGTAACATATTGACTTACCAAACATTTATGATGTATATATAAATATATTTATATGATATAAATGTATTATGTACTCAAAAATCTGAGATTTAAATTTGGAAATTAATGTTAATTGTGATTAATGTTTATAAGGGTAAGCCAATATACATTTTGTTGAGAAAAATTCCATGGCGTTCCTGTATTCCTCAAACTAATTAGCCAGAGAATACAGACTAACACAAAATGACTAGTGTACTGACAGGCAGCCTGAATATTCAGAATGCAGTGGAGGGCTTCTTTCACCAAAGGAAAACTCTGCATGTTCTTTCAAGCCAATCATAAAGGTGCAATAACTCTTATCCCCTGTATCATGCTACCCTACCTCCTCCCACTCCTGCCGAAGGCCCCACAGGACTCATGGCCTTGCAGGGCAGTGAAGGGCCTACTGACTCTACAGTATGTAGTATGGTACCTCTCCCTCAGCTAATATTAAATTTCAACAGACAGCATAGAGTAGAAGAATGGGAAAAAGCCCTTTCTATTATGTTATATAATGCCCAGGATCTTAGGATTCTCCAGAGAAATAGAGCCAATAGGATAGATAGATAGATAGGTAGATATAGAGACATCTATCTCTATATCTTTATATATAGAGAGAGATATAAAAGATCTCTCTCTCTCTCTCTCTCTCTCTCTCTCACACACACACACACACACACACACACAGACTCTTCCACATCTGTTTCCTATCTCTTCCTTTCTCCTCCAGCTTGCCCAACTTTACTCACCCTTAGTCCAGTGCAGCATGGCTGGTTTCTGTCTCCACCTCACTAACTCATGGCTTTCCTTGACAACCTCTTTGTGGCAGAATCTAATGGTCAACTTTAGTCTTGGGAAAGGCAATAATCTATTAGAGTAGGGAGTAGTCAGACCAAATAAGGTATTAGAATTTACAGAATGTTAACGTTTCTTATTGTCAGCAGTTTGCACAAGATTTATTGCTATTAGAGAAAAGGAAAAAAACAGGATAAACATAGTGGAAACAGCTTATGGTAGAGAAATGAGTAGGATTTAAGAGTGATTTATTATTGATTTCCATGGTTTCGGGGCAACTGAATGGCTAAAAGGAGGACAGGAAAAAAAAACAGAAATAAGAACAATGTGAATTATACTATAGAATGTTCCAATGACAAGGCCTCATGAATGGGAATAATACTAAAATAGACAATGACAACATACGCCTGAGACACTAGGAGCCTAAGTAGGAAATAATGTGAATAATACAAAAGCAACTGTGTTTGAGATTGCACACATACATGCACGATATCATATGGGGGCACCATGTAGACACACAGACACACACAGACACAGACACAGACATGCACACGGCCTTTTGGAAGCAAGGTGGGGGCTTAGGAAAGATACTTGGGAAAGACTGATAAAAATCAGGCAAGAGGTCTTTGACCACTTTATTTAAAAACAACACCTTAAATTATGTAAGAGAATGTTTATACCTGGAGGGCCAAGAAAGCAATCAGGAAAGATAACCTTAGGATCATCACTACTTTGTTGAGAGAGAAATGTTTTACCATAGGGAGAAAAAAATATATTTTAAATGTATTTTTATATATATGTGTATATATATATACACACATAGTATATATATTATAGCATATTATATATATTAAAGGAAATGGTAAGATTTCACTTTGACAAATTCACATACTAATTTGGGGAGAGACAGAGGGAGAAAACAAAACAGTCTTTGCAAAAATCTCATGTGAAAACAATCATTATGAAACCATATAGTGCTGCATAGCTCAGCTATTTGCTCACATTAAGACTCTGTGAAGTAACATTTGGGGCCACAGGCATTTTCTCATCTTGCTAAGAATCCCACTTTAAAAATTTACACCAAAAAAAAGAAATCCCTGTTCATTGGAGTCTAAGCATCAGAGAGGTGCTATCTTTAAGCAACTCCATTCTCTCAGAAGAGTTCACTAATCAAATCACTGCACAAACTACAAACAGGGTGGGTGGTCTCAAATAGCAGCTGAAGAAAAGGAGAAAGTTTGTCTTCTGTACCTTTCTCTTGGTTCAGAACTACTGAGTTGGTTGTGGGATTATTGCTTAATTAGATTGTATGTATCTTTATTGTTTTAACTTCCCAATAAGAGATATGTTACGTTTAAATTTCGTAATTCGTACTGTCAGTGTTATAACACAGACCACAGTATTTAACTGCATCCCAAATGGGTACCCCCCCAAATACAGAGACCAGTGCTACTACCTTCCATATCTCCAAAATAAAAAGAAAGAAAAAAGAACTGAATTTATTAAAACCTCAAAATCCTTCTATAATAATTTAATATAAATTTGATCTTTTGTCCTAAACAGATATCTAGTAAAAATCTCTTTGAAAATGTACTATGAAGTAATAAAAGAGGAAAGAAATTCTTTTGGAATCAGAGCTCAACATCAAACAAGGACACCTCATTCCATACTAAGCATTACTACTGGGGAAACTTTATGGCACAGGTTGCCAGAGATTAAATAGCATAGCTCAATTCTCTCCAGTAATTTCCTAACTGTCCAAATGTAGGGAGATTAAAAAAAGAAAAGAGCCAAGGAGACTGGTAGGATAAAAAGTCATGAAATGTTTATAGCTCTGTTAACTCTTCAGTGAGAAAATGTCCAATGGAAGGTCCATGGATGCTTGTTATTTTTCTTTATCTGCAGTCCCATAAAACCACATCATTTTACTATAAAAAATATAGGAACAAAACTCCTTAGGGTTTTATGAATTTAAAATGCTGACCTTAAGTCTGTTGTCAGTTCTAGAATATAAACTGATACTTGCCTTGTGGTTTTGTAGTTTGGGTACCTGACAATTATAATAGGTTCTGGAAATGCAGATACAGTGAAAAGCTGGTTAAAATTGCATTTCCTATGTGTAGTACTTGTAATCTTCTGGTGGCAAAAACTAAAAACTAAAAAGTTCCACAGTGGTTGTTTGTGATGGAGACAAGTGACTAAAAAGAAGGGATTAGGTTTCTGAAGTGGTGCATTTTGTGGGGTGCTTTTTTTTTTACTTGATATTGTATTGTGAGCATTTTAATATCACTAAATAGCCTTTACTATACCAATTTTATTAAGTTTGTATTAGTTCATCCTGTGTATATACTAAAGTTGTTTTAAATTCTTCTATTTTTTTTTAAATTGGGGTATAGTTGCTTTACAATGTTGTGTTAGTTTCTGCTGTACAGCAAAATGAATCAGCTATATGTATACATATATCCCCTC
Organism: Tursiops truncatus; assembly: GCF_011762595.2. Lineage (NCBI taxonomy): Eukaryota > Metazoa > Chordata > Mammalia > Artiodactyla > Delphinidae > Tursiops > Tursiops truncatus. The sequence goes on along the minus strand of NC_047035.1, from coordinate 154,354,238 downwards.
TTTTTTGGATTTCCTTCCCATTTAGGTTGCCACAGAGCATTAAGTAGAGTTCCTTGTGCTATACAGCAAGTTCTCATTAGTTATCTATTTTATACATATTAGTGTTTATATGTCAATCCCAATCTCCCAATTCATCCCACCTCCCCTTCCCCCCTTGGTGTCCATGTTTGTTATCTACATCTGTGTCTTTATTTCTGCCTTGCAAACAGGTTCATCATCATTTTTCTAGATTCCACATATATGCGTTAATATACATATGTTTTTCTATTTCTGACTTACTTCACTCTGTATGACAGTCTCTATGTCCATCCACATCTCTAAAAGTGACCCAATTTTGTTCCTTTTTATGGTTGAGTAATATTCCATTGTATATATGTACCACATCTTCTTTATCCATTCCTCTGTCAATGGACATTTAGGTTGCTTCCATGACCTGGTTATTGTAAATAGTGCTGCAGTGAACATTGAGATGCATGTTATCTTTTTGAATTATGGTTTTCTCTGGATATATGCGCAGTAATGGGATTGCTGGGTCATATGGTAGTTCTATTTTTAGTTTTTTAAGGGACCTCCGTACTGTTCTCCATAGAGGCTGTATCAATTCACATTCCCACCAACAGTGCAAGAGGGTTCCCTTTTCTCCACACCCTCTCCGGAATTTGTTTGTAGATTTTTTGATGATAGCCATTCAGACTGGTGTGAGCTGATACCTCACTGTAGTTTTGATTTGCATTTCTCTAATAATTAGTGATGTTGAGCATCTTTTCATGTGCCTCTTGGCCATCTGTACATCTTCTTTGGAGAAATGTCCATTTAGGTCTTCTGCCCATTTTTTGATTGGGTTGTTTGTTTTTTTGATATTGAGCTACAAGAGCTGTTTGTATGTTTTGGAGATTAATCCCTTGTCCATTGCTTCGTTTGCAAATATTTTCTCCCATTCTGAAGATTGTGTTTTCATCTTGTTTATGGTTTTCTTTGCTGTGTAAAAGCTTTTAAGTTTCATTAGGTCCCATTTGTTTATTTTTGTTTTTATTTTCATTACTCTAGGAGGTAGGTCAAAAAAGATCTTGCTGTGATTTATGTCAAAGAGTGTTCTTCCTATGATTTCCTCTAAGAGTTTTATAGTGTCTGGTCTTACATTTAGGTCTTTAATTAAATTCTTCTATTTTGATCAAATGGAATATATATGAATTTTTGTTTTTGAATTTTTGTTTTTGAAGTAATCTTGGAATTTGCATCTTTGTACACAATATTTAAACTATAGTCTCAACAACTATTTTGCCTTGTATGTTTCTTAAAGAATAACTTTTGTAAAGATTATGGACAATACTGTCCATTTGCCGATGGGAGCAGGATGGCTGTCAACTGCACTTCTCACATCTTGTAAATTCCCATAATCTAGAGCAATTGGCTTGGGTGTTCCCTACATACTGGGGTAACCTCACTCCATCCTTCTCCTAGATAAGCATTGCCACCTTGGTTAAGGTGTGAGGGCTGCAAAATGAAAGAACCTCAGAATGATGCCTGGAAAGTTTTTTGTAAACTGTTATTTTTTTTTGTAAATTTGTGGGTTCCCAAGGGTTCCCAAAGGAAAAAGCCACCAGAACCTGAACAAAAGGACCACTAGTTTATTTTTACAATTACTCTTCTTGAACTTAAAGAAAATTAAATCAGTCCATTAGAGATATAGCACTGATGAGCTGTCAGCCATTTAATGTGCATGAATAAATGCACGTGTATATGTTGAATCTATAATGCTTCTTAAAAATGCTAGCTCTCTGATAGTGCAGGAGGAACAAACAGGTTGTTCCTTGGCCTTCATTTGCTTTTGTCATTGGGAAAAAATATTTGTTGAGTGTCTGTGCATGAGTTGTAGGGGTTTATGAGTACGTGAGTCTGTGCATCTCTTACTGTCACAAAATTTCTACTTGTTAGTTGCTAGGCAGGCTGATGTGGTACTGAGAGGAACAAAATCCCATAAGTTCAGAATCACAAGTACGTTTACCCTCTCCACTGTTCTCCCACAGCCTTACACACTGGCATTTGCTTCTTCTTCAAACTGACTTATTGGAGATCTATAGAATGGTGGACCTATCAGGTGTAGTTCAACTCTTTCACTTACTAATGAAGAATTATATCCAAAGAAGTCAGGTGCATTGCAAACAAACAAAAACAAAAACCTAAATGAATGATTGAACCAATAATCAAGTGTGAACTTCCTGGTTCCTGAGGCTATAGTTTGCTCAATAAATCTTCTTAAAGAACACTTATTTCCACTGACAACAAAGTACAGCAGACAGGGAAGCACGTTTCGGATATGAGTGATTCTTAAATTTTAAATGCTTGCAAACGACCTGGTGGGCTTTGAGATTTTGCATTACAAACAAACTCCCAGGTTATTCCAACATTTCTGATTTGGACCAAGATTTGAGTAACAAGAGTTGGGACAGGGCTACCCTTGTGCTGCAGTGGTTAAGAATCCGCCTGCCAATGCAGGCGACATGGGTTCGAGCCCTGGTCCGGGAAGATCCCACATGCCTCGGAGCAACTAAGCCCACATGCCACAACTACTGAGCCTGTGCTCTAGAGCTGGTGCTCTGCAACGAAAGAAGCCACAGCAATGAGAAGCCCGTGGGCACTGCAACGAAGAGTAGCTACTGCTTGCCCAAAGGCCCAATGTAGCCAAAAATAAATAAATACAATAAATAAATTTATTAAAAAAAAAAAGAGGACAAAATTGTCCATCCCTTTGCCTATAATATATTTGCTCATAATAGAACCCTTTTTGTTGAAATGGAAATGTGCATGTCCCAAAGGAAATATAAATAACATCTCAAGATAAGTAAGCTCAGAAAGAGAATCCTTAACCTGCTACATTTTAAAGATTCCTGAATTATTTAACTTTTACATCTCACAATATGAAGTACTGTCTTATTTAATTGTGAACTAGGTAGAATCACTGTAAAACACAACATGGATGCCTTACAAAATATCACACGAAGTTCTAATATATAGTTGAAAATCAGCAGCTTTTTTGTTTGTTTTACTTTATCTAGCAAACTTAAATAAGTGGTGAGAAATACCAACAGAACAAGGACCAATTTGGTGCCTTTGGCTTCACCTATTAAAGTTTCTACAGACATGATGTTAGAAAGCATTCCAACCGTCAAAAAGGAGGTGTGATGGCTAAAAATAATTTCTGTGTTATCTGACCCAGATCCAAAGGCAAGAGACATAGCTTCCAAAGAAAGCTTTAAGGAAGCTGACTTTAAGAAAGCTGACTTCCAATGTTCCTTGTGATCTGGAACAGCAGGCCTTGAGCAACTCTGAATCGATACCCTCAAATTTGCTATATCCTCTTTTTCTATCCCGTGCTGTTCTTTCAACATGCCTTTGCCTCAACTCTTGTCATGAAACTGATAAAAGAATCTGACAAGCTCCTTCTCACTGTGTCTTCATAGGGTCTGCATATGCATCCCCTCCTGGGGATAGTTGCATCTGGCTACACTGTAGGATTACCTGGGGAGCTTTTAAAAATAGCTGATATCTAGACTCCCCCCTCCCAAATCAATTAAATCAGAATTTCTAGGGTCAGTCCTGGACGCTGGTGTTCTCAGAAACTCTCTAGGCAATGCAAATGTTCAATTAAGATTTATAATCACTGTTAAAAGAAGACAACGAGGAAAGACAACAGGTAGCACTTTAATGGAGACAGGTTTCAACGAAGTGTGCTGTGGACCAACCAGTGGTCACGGTTGCTTGGAGGCTGACTCAGAAGCCCTCTCAGGAACAGTGGTGTTGGCTGATTATGAAAAGATGGAGTACACACTATGTACTTATCATCCTTAGTTCATGATGAGTTATCAGAGTACAAGAGATATTTCGGGGAAGGAAGCCTTCTAACTACACTTCCAGGTGTAGTGCACGGGCTGACCACAAAGGGAAGTGGAAAATAGGTAAGTCCTGAGATGCTCTTATTAATCATCTGTACTCTCACCTCTTGCTAGCACTTCAACTGCCACACCCTACAGCAAAGAAAATTACTCAGCCTGGTTTGCCTCTCTTTGTGCTTTCTCCTTCCCAGTACCTCCTTCCCAGAACTAATTCTAACCTGATGGCAGAGGTAATTAACCAAATGGAAGGCAGCATCATCACCTTGGGACTTTTCCTGACCTAGAAAGAGTGCCCCCCAATTGATATATTGGGCCTCCATTTGGTTACCAGACCTTCTACTTCTGATCCAGGTCTTAGAGCTTGAAATCATCCTTGGTCCTCACACTCAAGATCATATTCCAGTTAGTTTCTGAGTCATGTCAAAGCCTGAAGCCCTGCATTACCCATCCATCTGTGATTGCATGGAAGCAAAATCACTTGGCTCCTGTCCCATTAAAAAGGAGGAAGGCTCACAATTCCAGGATTCAGACTCACTCTGTCTGCTTGTTTTGCTCTAAGCAATTGTCCTAATCCAGATGATAACCAAGATATAATATTCCAAGTGAAAGTTCATGTAATCTCATTCAGAAATTTTATAGAGGACTCCTCTGGAATTCAGGTAACTGCCTTTGAACCATAGCATATATGATGCTCTCTGCACACAAGAGCCCCATTGTCATGAAACTGCTCAAAAGATATGGGTCATTTCCATGTCCTGGCTGTTGTAAATAGAGCTGCAATGAACACTGTGGTACATGACTCTTTTTGAATTATGGTTTTCTCGGTGTATATGCCCAGTAGTGGGGTTGCTGGGTCGTATGGTAGTTCTATTTTTAGTTTTTTAAGGAATCTCCATACTCTTCTCCATAGCGGCTGTATAAATTTACATCCCCACCAACAGTGCAGGAGGGTTCCCTTTTCTCCACACCCTCTCCAGCATTTATTGTTTGTAGATTTTTTGATGATGGCCATTCTGACTGGTGTGAGGTGATAACTCATTGTACTTTTGATTTGCATTTCTCTAATGATTAATGATACCATATGACCCAGCAATCCCACTACTGGGCATATACCCTGAGAAAACCATAATTCAAAAAGAGTCAGGTACCACAGTGTTCACTGCAGCACTATTTACAATAGCCAGGACATGGAAGCACCTAAGTGTCCATCAACAGACGAATGGATAAAGAAGATGTGGCACATATATACAATGGAATATTACTCAGCCATAAAAAGAAACGAAATTGAGCTATTTGTAATGAGGTGGATGGACCTAGAGTCTATCATACAGAGTGAAGTAAGTCAGAAAGAGAAAAACAAATACTGTGTGCTAACACATACATATGGATCTAAAAAAAAAAAATGTTCTGAAGAACCTAGGGGCAGGACAGGAATAAAGACACAGAGGTAGAGAATGGACTTGACGACACTGGCAGGGGAAGGGTAAGCTGGGACGAAGTGAGAGAGTGGCATGGACATATATATACTACCAAATGTAAAACAGATAGCTAGTGGGAAGCAGCTGCATAGCAGAGGGAGATCAGCTCGGTGCTTTGTGACCACCTAGAGGGGTGGGATAGGGAGGGTGGAAGGGAGATGGAAGAGGGAGGGGACATGGGGATATATGTATATGTATAGCTGATTCACTTTGCTATAAAGCAGAAACTAACACACCATTGTAAAGCAATTATACGCCCATAAAGATGTTAAAAAAAAACAAAGATATGGGTCAACTGACCTCTAAGAAGCCCACCCTAGCTCTAAAGGAGTGGCACAAGGCCACTTCAGTTATTCCTTCTTCATCCCTCTGAAGCCCATATGAAAATGAAATATTAAAGTATATTCATGAACAGAAACACTGAAACAACACAATACATTGGATGCAATATTTACTTTTGCACACAGATTGGATAATCTGTAAAACCCCAAGAATTTATCATTGATATTTCTTGTTCCAAAATCACAACCCAAAAAGGTTTTGCTTATTTGTCAACTACTTGGATATACTTTTCCTTAGTTTCATGAGAGGGTCCTCACCTGTCTAGAATTATACTGCTGGTGCTTTAGAAATTATTACACTTTTTCTTTACTTAACTTTTAGTTTTACTTCACTTTTCTTCCCCTGGGTAGGTACTATTTTATTTTGTTTTGCTTTTTACATTGTCAAAATACATCCAATTTCTTCAATCTTTTATTGTAGTGTGCAGTTGGCTTTTTGGTTTAAGAACACTAAATATTAAGGCCAACCTATGATTCTCTATTTTAAAAACAAATCCATCTACTTTTACGATACAAACAACTAACAACAAATTTTGGAATAGTGATTTTTGTTTCTTAAAATAAGTATGTCTTTTTACTCTATGGATAAGAGAGCACAGTCCCAGCATCCAGAAATACAAACCATTTGCAAAAACACTAATTTTTCGGAAGTTTCTGAGTGTCCCTTGGTCAGGTTGGTTTTGGCTTTCTGCTAGAGATACTCACGAGTCATTTCTTGTTCTTTTATGGTGTGCTACATGCATGTTTAGTTAAGAGGTAATTCCCCTATAGAGTACCAAGCACTCCTGGCAGCTGAAAATTAGGCATCTCTTCAAAAGCACACACTTTACCAACAGTACAACACTGACAGTTCGAACAGTCAATCAGAGAGTGTAATCAAGAAATCAAACAATAGCTCTTGGTGATGTAACAAAATATACTACTCAGATGAGATAACAGTAAAATACTAAGTGGCTAAATCTTAGTGCATTTCTTTTTTTAGAATCAAGCGTTTGTCAGTGATAGGAAAATTATAAAATATACACTCTATGGCTTGAAAAAATTAGTTTCTTCTGTCTAATATCGATTTATTAATTATAAATATAAAACAGAAGATAATACTGAATCATTTAGGTATGCTTATGTAATATAACATATAATTACAGTCTATGTTTTTCCTTAATTACTCTTGGTTTACTTAAAAAAAAAATGTGGTAATATATATCCAGTGCTTTGGAAATGTTATACATAGTGGAGAAGTGACTATTGTAGAAGGTTGAATATTCTTGCCTAGAATATTCAGGCAATTAGACTTCTATGAAGCACTTAGAAGATTAGATATTGTCAAAATATGACTCTCAGACTTTGATTGATATTTAATGATAACTATGTTCTCTAAAGCTGTACTCAGTGATTTTAGGCCTCTGGTAGAAACATCTGTACCATAGTGCATTAAGAATTAAAGAAATCCAGAGAGGACCTTCAAGATGGTGGAGGAGTAAGACGAGGAGATCACCTTGCTCCCCACAAATATATCAAAAATACATCTACATGTGGAACAACTCCTACAGAACACCTACTGAACATTGGCAGAAGACCTCAGACTTCCAAAAGGCAAGAAACTCCCCATGTACCTGGGTAGGGTAAAAGAAAAAAGAAAAAACAGAGACAAAAGAATAGGGACCAGACCTGCACCTCAGGGAGGGAGCTGTAAAGGAGGAAAAGTTTCTGCACACTAGGAAGCCCCTTCACTGGCAGAGACAGAGGGTGAGTGGGGGGAGAAGCTTCAGAGCCATAGAGGAGAGCGCAGCAACATGGGTGCAGAGGGCAAAGCAGAGAGATTACCACACAGACGATCAGTGCAGACGAGCACTCACCAGCCTGAAAGGCTTGTCTGCTCACCCACCAGGGCAGGTGGGGATGGGAGATGAGGCTTGGGCTTCAGAGGTCAGATCACTGGGAGAGGACTAGGCTTGGCTGTGTGAACACAGCCTGAAGGGGGTTAGTGTGCCACAGTAAACCAGGAGGGAGTACAGGGAAACGTCTGGAACTGCCTAAGAGGCAAGAGACCACTGTTTGGGGGTGCACGAGGAGAAGGGATTCAGAGCACTGCCTAAACGAGCTCCAGAAACGGGTGCGAGCTGCAGCTATCAGCGCAGACACCAGAGACAGGCATGAAATGGTAAGGCTGCTGCTGAAGCCACCAAGAAGCCTGTGTGCAAGCACAGGTCACTATCAACACCTCTTCTCCTGGGAGCCTGTGCATCCCACCACTGCCACAGTCCCATGATCCAACTACTTCCCCAGGAAAACACACAGTGCACCTCAGGCTGTTGCAACGTCATGCCAGCCTCTGCCACTGCACGCTTGCCCTGCATTCCGTAACCCACCCTCCCTCCAACCTGAGTGAGCCAGAGCCCCCTCATCAATTGCCCTTTTAACCCTCTACTGGCTGGGCGAAGAACAGACACCAGAGCGTGACCTACACGCAGAGGCGGGGCCAAATCCAAAGCTGAACCCCAGGAGCTGTGTGAACAAAGAAGAGAAAAGGAAATTTCTCCCAGCGGCCACAGGAGCAGCAGATTAAATCTCCACAATCAACTTGATGTACGCTGCATCTGTGGAATACCTGAGTAGACAACGAATCATCACAGAATTGAGGAGGTGGACATTGGAAGCAACTATAGACTTGGGGTTTTCTGTATGTGACTGACCAGTTTCTGATTTTTATGTTTATCTTAGTATAGATTTTAGCTCTTGTTATCATTGGTGGATTTGTTTATTGGTTTGGTTGCTTTATTTTTTTTTAATTACTATTTAAGTTTCCTTATTTTAATAATATTTTGCTTAAGATTTTATTTTAGTAACTTTATTTTATTTTATTTTTTTGTTTCTTTCTTTTTTGTTTTTCCCTTTTATTCTGAGACGTGGGGCTGACAGGGTCTTGGTGCTCTGGCCAGCTCTCACACCTGAGCCTCTGAGGTGGGAGAGCCGAGTTCAGGACACTGGACCAGCAGAGACCTCCCAGCCCCACATAATGTCAGTCAACAAGAGCTCTCCCAGAGATCTCCATCTAAATGCCAAGACCCAGCTCCACTCAATGACCAGCAACCTCCAGTGCTGGAAACCCCATGCCAAACAACTAGCAAAACAGGAACACAAACCCACCCATTGGCAGAGAGGTGCCTAAAATCATAGTAAGATGACAGAGACCCCAAAACCCACCACTGGACACAGTTCTGCCCACCAGAAAGACAATATCCAGCCTCATGCACCAGAACACAGGCACCAGACCCATCCACCAGTAAGCCTACACAACCCACTGAAACATCCTTAGCCACTGGGGGCAGACACAAAAACAATGTGAACTACGAACCTGCACCCTACGAAAAGGACACCCCAAACACAGTAAGTTAAGCAAAATGAGAAGACAGAGAAATATGCAGCAGATGAAGGAGCAAAGTAAAAACCCACCAGACCAAACAAATGAAGAGGAAATAGGCAGTCGACCTGAAAAAGAATTCAGAGTAATGATAGTAAGATGATCCAAAATCTTGGAAATAGAACAGAGAAAATATAAGAAACGTTTAACAAGGACCTAGAAGAACTAAAGCGCAAACAAACAGTGATGAATAACACAATAAATGAAATTTAAAATTCTCTAGAAGAAATCAATAGCAGAATAACTGAGGCAGAAGAATGGATAAGTGACCTGGAAAATAAAATAGTGGAAATAACTACCGCAAAGCAGAATAAAGAAAAAAGAATGAAAAGAATTTAGAACAGTTTCAGAGGCCTCTGGGACATTAAATGCACCAACATTCGAATTATGGGGGTCCTAGAAGAAGAAGAGAAAAAAAATGGTCTGAGAAAATATTTGAAGAGATTATGGTTGAAAACTTCCCTACCTAATATTGGAAAGGAAATAGTCAATCAAGTCCAGGAAGCCCAGAGAGTCCCATACAGGATAAATCCAAGGAGAAACACGTCAAAACACATATTAATCAAACTATCAAAAATTAAATACAAAGAAAAAAATATTAAAAGCAGCAAGGGAAAAACAACAAATAACATACAAGGGAATCCCCATAAGGTTAACAGCTGATCTTTCAGCAGAAACTCTGCAAGCCAGAAGGGAGTGGCAGGACATATTTAAAGTGATGAAAGGGAAAAACCTACAACCAAGGCTACGCTACCCAGCAAGGATCTCATTCAGGTATGACGGAGAAATTAAAATCTTTACAGACAAGCAAAAGCTAAGAGAATTCAGCGCCGCCAAACCAGTGTTACAACAAATGCTAAAGGAACATCTCTAGGAAGAAAACAAGGGAAGGAAAAGACCAACAATAACAAACCCCAAACAATTAAGAAAGTGGTAATAGGAACATACATATTGATATTTACCTTAAATATAAATGGATTAAATGCTCCAACCAAAAGACACAGACTGGTTGAATGGATTCAAAAACAAGACCCATAATATATGCTCTCTATAAGAGACCCACTTCAGACCTAGGGACACATACAGACTGAAAGTGAGGGGATGGAAAAAGATACTCCATGCGAATGGAAATCAAAAGAAAGATGGTGTAGCAATTCTCATATAAGACAAAACAGACTTAAAAATAAAAACTATTACAGGACACAAAGAAGGACACTACATAATGATCAAGGGATCAATCCAAGAAGAAGATATAACAATTTTAAATATTTATGCACCCAACATAAGAACACCTCAATACATAAGGCAAATGCTAACAGCCATAAAAGGGGAAATCGACAGTAACACAATCATAGTATGGTAATTTAACATCCCACTTTCACCAATGGACGGATCATGCAAAATGAAAATAAATAAGGAAACACAAGCTTTAAATGACACATTAAACAAGATGGACTTAATTGATATATATAGGACATTCCATTCAAAAACAACAGAATACACTTTCTTCTCAAGTGCTCATGGAACATTCTCAAGGGTAGATCATATCTTGGGTCACAACTCAAGCCTTGGTAAACTTAAGAAAACTGAAATCGTATCAAGTATCATTTCCGACCACAACGCTATGAGACTAGATATCAATTACAGGAAAAAATCTGTAAAAATACAAACACATGGAGGCTAAGCAATACACTACTTAATAACCAAAAGATCACTGAAGAAATCAAAGAGGAAATCAAAAAATACCTAGAAAAAAATGACAAAGGAAACACGACGACCCAAAACCTATGGGATATATAGCAAAAGCAGTTCTAAAAGGGAAGTTTACAGGAATACAATCCTACCTCAAGAAACAAAAAACATCTCAAATAAACAACGTAACCTTACACCTAAAGCAATTAGAGAAAGAAGAACAAACCCCCCCCAATATAGCACAAAGACAGAAATCATAAAGATCAGGTCAGAAATAAATGAAAAAGAAATGAAGGAACAATAGCAAAGATCAGTGAAACTAAAAGCTGGTTCTTCAAGAAGATAAACAAAATTGATAAATCACTAGCCAGACTCATCAAGAAAAACAGGGAGAAGAGTCAAAGGAGAAGTAACAACTGACACCGCAGAAATACAAATGTTCATGAAAGATTATTACAAGAAACTATATGCCAATAAAATGGACAACCTGGAAGAAATGGACAAATTCTTAGAAAAGCACAACCTTCCAAGACTGAACCAGGAAGAAACAGAAAATATAAACAGACCAATCACAAGCACTGAAATTGAGACTGTGATTAAAAATCTTCAAACAAACAAAAGCCCAGGACCAGATGGTTTCATAGGTGAATTCTAATAAACATTTAGAGAAGAGCTAACGCCTATCCTTCTCAAACTCTTCCAAAATATAGCAGAGGGAGGAACACTCCCAAACTCATTATATTAGACCACCATCACCCGGATACCAAAACGAGACAAAGATGTCACAAAGAAAGGAAACTACAGGCCAATATCACTGATGAACATAGATGCAAAAATCCTCAACAAAACACTAGCAAACAGAGTCCAACAGCACATTAAAAGGATCATACACCATGATCAAGTGGGGTTTATCCCAGGAATGCAAGGATTCTCAATATAGTCAAATCAATCAATGTGATACACCATATTAACAAACTGAAGGATAAAAACCATATAATCATCTCAACCAAAGCAGAAAAATCTTTTACAATATTTAACAGCCGTTTATGAAAAAAACTCTCCAGAAAGTAGGCATAGATGGACCTTACCTCAACATAATAAAGGGCATATATGTTAAACCCACAGCCAACATCGTTCTCAATGGTGAAAAACTGAAACCATTTCCTCTAAAATCAGGAACAAGACAAGGATGCCCACTCTCACCATTACTATTTAACATAGTGTTGGAAGTTTTAGCCACAGTAATCAGAGAAGAAAAGGAAATAAAGAATCCAAATTGGAAAAGAAGAAGTAGAGCTGTCACTGTTTGCAGATGACATGATACTATACGTAGAGAATCCTAAAGATGCTACCAGAAAACTACTAAAGCTATTCAATGAATTTGGTAAAGTAGCAGAATACAAAATTAATTTGCATTCCTATACAATAATGATGAAAAATCTGAAAGAGAAATTAAGGAAACACTCCTATTTACCATTGCAAGAAAAAGAATAAAATACTTAGGAATAAACCTACCTAAGGAGACAAAAGACCTGTATGCAGAAAATTATAAGACACTGATGAAAGAAATTAGATGATACAAACAGATGGAGAGATATACCATGTTCTTGGATTGGAAGAATCAACATTGTGAAAATGACTGTAGTACCCAAAGCAATCTACAGATTCAATGGAATCCCTATCAAACTACCAATGGCATTTTTCACAGAACTAGAACAAAAAATTTCACAATTTGTATGGAAACACAAAAGACCATGAATAGCCAAAGCAGTCTTGAGAAAGAAAAACAGAGCTGGAGGAATCAGATTCCCTGACTTCAGACTTTACTACAAAGCTTCAGTAATCAAGACATTATGGTACTGGCACAAAAACAGAAATATAGCTGAATGGAACAGGATAGAAAGCCCAGAGATAAGTCCACGCACATATGGTCACCTTATTTTTTATAAAGGAAGCAAGAATACACAATGGAGAAAAGACAGCCTTTTCAATAAGTGGTGCTGGGAAAACTGGACAGCTACATGTGAAGAATGAAATTAGAATACTCCCTAACACCATACACAAAAATAAACTCAAAATGGATGAAAGACCTAAATGTAAGGCCAGACACCGTCAAACTCTTAGAGGAAAACATAGGAAGAACACTCCGCGACATAAATCACATGATCCTTTTCACCCACCTCTAAGGAAATGGAAATAAAAACAAAAATAAACAAATGGGACCTAATGAAACTTGGATGCTTTCGCACAGCAAAGGAAACCATAGACAAAACAAAAGGACAACCATCAGAACGGGAGAAAATATTTGCAAATGAAGCAACTGAAAGAGGGTTAATCTCCAAAATTTACAAGCTCATGCAGCTCAATATCAAAAAAACAAAGAACCCAATCCAAAAATGGGCAGAAGACCTAAACAGACATTTCTCCATGGAAGATACACAGATTGTCAACAAACACATGAAAAGCTGCTCAATATCACTAATTGTTAGAGAAATGCACATCAAAACTACAATGAGGTAACACCTCACACTAGTTAGAATGGGCATCATCAGAAAATCTACAACCAACAAATGCTGGAGAGGCTGTGGAGAAAAGGGAACCCTCTTGCACTGTTGGTGGGAATGTAAATTGATAGAGTCACTATGGAGAACAGTATGGAGGTTCCTTAAAAAACTAAAAATAGAACTACCATATGACCCAGCAACCCCACTACTGGGCATATACCCTTAGAAAACCATAATTCAAAAAGAGACATGTACCACAATGTTCATTGCAGCTCTATTTACAATAGCCAGGACATGGAAGCAACCTAAGTGTCCATTGACAGATGAATGGATAAAGAAGATCTGGCACATATATACAATGGAATATTACTCAGCCATAAAAATAAATGAAATTGAGTTATTTGTAGTGAGGTGGATGAACCTAGAGTCTCTCATACAAAGTGAAGTAAGTCAGAAAGAGAAAAATACCGTATGCTAACACATATAATGGAATGAAAAAAAGTTAGTTATGAAAAACCTAGGGGAAGGACATGAATAAAGACGCAGACATAGAGAATGGAGTTGAGGACACAAGGACGGGGAAGGGTAAGCTGCGACGATGTGAGAGAGTGGCATGGACTTACATTTAAAATAGATAGCTAGTGGGAAGCCGCTGCATAGCACAGGGAGATCAGCTGAGTGCTTTGTGACCACCTAGAGAGGTGGGATAGGGAGGGTGGGAGGGAGATGCAAGAGGGAGGAGATATGGAGATATATGTATATGGATAGCTGATTCACTTTTTTACAAAGCAGATACTAACGCACCATTGTAAAGCAATTATACTCCAATAAAGATGTTTAAAAAAAAGAGAGAAACAAAATTGAGTTATTTGTAGTGAGTTGGATGGACCTAGGGACTGTCATACAGAGTGAAGTAAGTCAGAAAGAGGAAAACAAATATCGTATGCTAACACATGTATAATGAACCAAAAAAAAAAAAAAAAAAGGTCCTGAAGAATGTAGGGGCAGGACAGGAATAAAGACGCAGATGTAGAGAATGGACTTGAGGACTCGGGGATGGGGACGGCTAAGCTGAGATGAAGTCTGAGAGTTGCATGGACATATATACACTACCAAATGTAAATAGATAGCTAGTGGGAAGAAGCCGCATAGCAGAAGGAGATCAGCTCGGTGCTTTGTGTCCACCTAGAGGTGTGGGATAGGGAGGGTGGGAGGGAGACGGAAGAGGGAGGGGATATGGGGATATATGTATATGTATAGCTGATTCACTTCGTTATACAGCAGAAACTAACACAACAATGTAAAGCAATTTTACTGCAATAAAGATGTTAAAAGAAAAAAGAAAAAGAATTAAAGAAATCCAGAGAGTTCCTTGTGCAGAACACTTTGAAAGAGACTTATACAGAGACAACTTCACAAATTTGCTCATCTCTTGGATTCTGGCTTTAATGGTCTAGATGTGTGGACTCTGTCCTTAAACTACTGTAAAGTTGTTATGTATTTATTTATTTAGGCTCAGCCAGTGCAAAATATTTCCTCCTGTCATTGCATTTACCTAATCTATCTTGATTTGCTTTTATTATTTGTTCTCAGCCACAAAGTTACCTTACAGTAGTTTATATTTGCTCAGTGTTCGATATACATTGGATTCTACATTTACTATCCTGGTTTCAATTCCTTGAAAAGTCTCTGTGCATTAATTTTATTTGTTGATTTGATTTCATATATATGTCTTATAAAACCAATATTATAAACAGTTTTCTCTTTTTAACAGAGTAGAGGAAAAGGGTGGCTTAAGAAATGAGCTAGTACAAATAATAAATATAATAACAATTCATAATATTATTTTTATTGTTGTGTTACTAGGTGATACTTGAATTGCTTTGTATAAACTATCCTATTTTTAACCCTCATAATAATAAGTACTAATCTTTTATGCATTTTATTGAGGAATAAAATATTATCTCTTGCCACATATACTGTAAAATTATGTTATACCGTTTTATATTATACATATAAATATATATTATATATACATACTATATATATTTTTTTCTCTTGTACCCTATTAACAGCACTTCAACCTACGTTAAGCTTAAACTAGAACTAAAAAGGTAAACAAATCTTATCTTCAGTTTTATTTAAGACTGGAAAATTTAATATATTTCTCTCAGTAAGTGATAGAAAAAAGATAAAAATCAGTAAGGATATGGCAGATTTGAAAACTAATATGTAACAAACCTATGTAATTGATATCTATAGAGAATTCCACCCCATAAAAACACAATACAAATTTTTTCAAGGGCACAGATGATAAGTTCAGCCATAAAATAAATCTGAGTACGTTTGAAATTACTGAAATCATACACATTGTGGTCTTTGATCACAATAGAAAAAATCAGAAACAATAAAGATAGATAGATATCAGGAAAATTTCTACATTCTTCTAAGTAATCCATGGGTCAAAGAAGGACTTAAAAGGGAAATATGGAAATATTTTGAATTAAATGAAAATAAAAACAAAACCTATCAGATTTATGAGATTCAGCTGAAATCCTGATTGGAGCAAAATACTTAACTTTAAAGGCTCATATTAGAAAAACCAGAAAGGGTAAAATCAATGAACTAATCTTCCATATTTAGAAGGTAGAAAAAGGAGAGCAGTTAAACCAAGGTAAATTTTTTAAAAAAGAAAGTGTTTAGAAATCAAAGAAATACAAATGGATAAGCAATGAAGAAAGGCAGTGAAATCAAAAGCTTGTCTTTAAAACTGTCAATAAAATTAATGAATCTCTAGTTTGTCTGATCAAGAGCAAAGACACAAATTACCAATATAAGGAATGAAAGAGGGACTCTCATTACAGAACCTACAGGCATTTGTATGATATTAAGGGAATATTATGAACAACTTGATGCCAACTGATTTACAACAAATGAAAGGGCCAAATTCTGTGAAAGACACAAACTCACTCAAGAACAAACACATCTTTGTATTCATACATGTATGACAGAAATTATAATTAAAAATTTCCCCATAAAGAAAAGTCCAAGACCAGAAGGTTTTACTGACAAATTCTATCAAACATTTAAGAAAAAAATGCACCAATCGTATTTAAACTCCTTCAGAAAATAGAGGAAGAGGGAACATTTTTTTATGAGAACGGTAATGCCCTTATCATACCAGACTAGATATTATAAAAGAAAACTACAGTCCAATATCTTTCATTAACAAAGATGAACATTTCCTTGAATAAATACGAGGAAATCATATTAAGTCATATAAAAAAAAAAGAAGATACATCATGACCAAGCGGAAATTATGTTAGGCATGGATAGTTTGGTTTAACTTTTAAAAATCAATTAATATAATTCTTCATATTAACAAAATATTTGAGGAAAAATCATACAATCATTTCAATAGTACAAAAGATCATTTGACAAAATTCAGTATTTTTTATTGAATTATAATTGGCATACAATACTAGTTTCAAGTATTCAACACATTGATTTGATATTTTTATGCATTATGAAATGATCACAATAAGTCGTTACTATGTCACCATACAAATTTATTATAACATATTTAATAGATTCTCTATGCTGTACATTACATCTCCATGACTATTTTATAACTGGAAGTCTGTACCTCTTAATCCTCTTCCTTTGTTTCTCCTGTCCCCTACTCTCCTCCCCTCTAGTGACCACCAGTTTGTTCTCTGTATGTACAAATCTGTTTCTGTTCTGTTTGGTTTGTTTCATTTTTTATTTGTATTATTTTTTTTTTTTTTTTTGTGGTACCTGTGGCCTCTCTCGTTGCGGAGCACAGGCTCCGGACGCGTAGGCTCAGCGGCCATGGGTCACGGGCCCAGCCGCTCCGCAGCATGTGGGATCCTCCCGGACCGGGGCACGAACCCGTGTCCCCCGCATCGGCAGGCGGACTCTGAACCACTGCACCACCAGGGAAGCCCCTGTTTCGTTTTTTAGATTTCACATATAAGTGAATTCATGTAGTATTTGTCTGACTTATTTCACTTAGCATAATAACCTTTGGATCCATCCATGTTGCAGCAAATGGCAAGATATCATTTTTTTATGGATTAGTAATCCATTGTATATATATATATGTGTGTGTGTGTGTGTGTGTTTATGTGTGTGTGTGTATATATATGTATATACAAAAAAAGTTCTATATGAATGCACTTTCCTTATTCCTGCACACTTCTGAGAGAAGAAGACTGTTAACTTGACTATAATAAATTCAACACATCAAATATTTCTACAAAAATGTTTTCTCTGATCATGTCTTTTAACAGATTGAATCATGAGATTATATGGAAATTGAAAATAATTGTCTTCTGGTGGCTGTGGGAGTGAGTTATAAGGAGAACTATATGAAGGAATATTTGGTTTTGTGATAGTAGTTCTTGGAATTTTTGGATAATTTGTTGAAAAATATGATGAACAATTTTAAACGTAATTCCAGGGATGTATGGATTCTCTGGAATACATTCATGGATCCAATTTCAGTTAAGAATATTTGCTATAGTTTAATTCTGTGTTCTATTTTTTGTCATGCTATTCAATCATACCAATAATTATGCTTCACTGCTCTTACTGGTATTAGAATTTTAATATTTTTAAAATACAGTTAAAAGCCATGCTGAATTAATATTTATTCAAAAAGTCAATAAGCTAAAACTCATTCAAATTAATAAGCCACTCAATAAGCATAGCCTCATGCAATAGATCCAAGAATCACCAGGAAGATTAAGCAACCTGAATTGTGGGGTGATATCAGGGAAATACCTCATTTTAGTCTTCATAAGGTGTTACACAAAGGCAAGGCTGGGATGATATAAAATCTTGTTTTATTAGGAAATGTATTTATGACAAAAATGTCTCATTGGAACCGAATTATCTGAATTCCATGGGGATTTTTTTGATACATGGATTTTACTATTGCTATCAAGATGGAGTTTAAATCCATTCATTTTATTGAGAATCTGCCATGCAGTCGATGCTGTGTTTAAACTGTGAATATCAAGATTAGTGAAACAAAATTAAAGTCCCTGCTCTCAAAAAAGTTTGCAGTAACAGGAGCAAAATATACCCTGTGCCGAAGAAGAAATTATGCAGCATTAGTGGAAGATAACTGTGGAGCTTTGGGGATAGATTCAGGAAGGATTCCTTCAGGAAGGAATCCCCAAAGTGTGCTATGGAGAAAGAGTAGATTGTCTTTTCCTTGAAGAAAATTTGGGTAAGGCCATCTGAGACTAAAGTAACACATTTGCTGAAAAACAACTGGTAACTGAGTTCCCACCCATCCTTTTAACTGGAAACTGGCACAAAGAAGTTACTGTAATGTCATTATACAGCTTATTGCCATGAATTAATTAATTTGCATTATACAGCCTCCTATGTAACAAAGAAAGCTTGTTGTTCTTAAAGTACATGATGATTAAGTGTAGGCGTTCTGCTCTGGAAGAGAAGTGTTACAAAAAGCCTGAGATGTATAAATTGTTTCAGTGGGAGTCATTATATAAAGAAAAGATTGAATCCTTAATGAAAGGCAGATAAGAGTTACAAATCTTTTTGCTTTCTTTTTTTCCCCCCTTTCTGTAATACCTATTCCCCCTGTAAGGAGAGACCCAAATCAAGTCCTGGTGCTTGCAGATATTCTTGAAGCAATTAGGTAATTGACAATAAATCCATGTGACATTCTTGCAGTAGGCTGGTCTGTTGATAAAGACCATCACTCAAGATGCCAACGGCAATGTTACCTGAAGATACCTTTGTGAATAGTTTAAAGACAGCAAACAATATATTGAAACAAATAAAACCTTGATGTTTCTTCTAAGCCATGAATCAAGGGCTTTGTGTCCTACAGAGACAGCAATGACCTTCACCTTCTAAATGTTTGGCACAAAAAATAAGTCTAAGTAGCATGACTGATGTGGGTCACACAGGATGCTTATAAAATTAAACTATATTCTCTGCCAAATCCCAAAGAAGCATTTTTTAGTGGATTATCGGATCTAAGAAAATCAATGCTTCTCCATCTTGAGTTGAACATTTAAAATGTTTGCAGACATCCAGAGTTATACTTCATACAGTCTCTTCCTTTTATTAAAGAAGGAGGGGGAAATTAAATTGGGGTCAGCTAACCACTGGAAACATTTATATTTTCACTTAGTGAAATACCTGAAGTTGTGTTTCAAGTGGTTGTTCGAAATAAAAATGAAAGCTGTGACAATGTGGAAATGTCTAAAATTAAAATGAGTAACTATCAAGCATCCTTCTCATTTGTAGAATTGCTTATGCCTTGTTTTAATGAGAAGTGATGAGACAAAATCAAGCACAGGGAAATCTAGGCAGAATCTTAGGAACAATTATAGTAGTGAGATCTGTTACAAAGTGGATGAGTCTCCACGGGGAGCCTCTCCACATGAGTTATTTAAATCCAAATTGGACAGAGCACACCAAAGTACATGCCACAGATACAATTCTGTACTACCACTAGACAAATTAGATAACCTAGTAGTTTTTGGGTTTTGTTTTTAAAATATATGAGTTTTGGTCACCAAAATTTCTTTAGGTTTGTAGGATATGTATAATTCCCAAATATGAATTATATGGAGGTGATAAGAACCTTCTCTTTAGGGTACAATAGAGCTTGAGTTAACTGGCCTATTATTGGCCATATATTATGTTATGTGTTTCCCTAATAAACAGATGAATAAATATATTATAGTGATAGAACTATTATTGCAGTATTTCAGATGAGGATGCCTATTATCAGAGAGTTTAAGACACATGCATAGCCTAGTAACCAAATGAAGAAACATGATGATGAAGAAATGAATAAATGAGTGCGAACTGGTATTGGATTAAAGCCTCTCTGACACCAATATCATGCTCTTCCCATTGCAGGATGTTATATCATCAACTATCAGTGTAACTGCATTGTGAGTACAAGAATCTCCCTGCTTTCCAAAAGTCTGAATTAACTGAAAGAATTTTGAAGAGGATTTTGGCTTTAAGGAAAAACAAAAAAGTTGTTATACTAATGTTGGTCTTTCTTAAAAGCAAAGTGGTGTAACGTTAACTTTCAGAAAAGGGTGATACTCTGCTTTACCCCATTTCAGCTTATGAAACTTTTCATAGGAACACTCCACTTTCATAAAGGGGAGGGAACCTCTGTTTTCAAATATTGTGAAACATAAATTGATAAGAAGCAACCCTATGGATGACTACCAAATATCACAAGCTGACCAGTGTACTGTGTTCCGTAAGTTCCCAAATCACATTTAACTGGTATCAATTTGTCTGTGATGATAACTGATTACAGGATGTCTTCCTCACGAGATAAGATAATGAGGATAGAAAAGTAGGAAAAATTAAAGCATTCACAGATTAATGGAAAATCAGTATTACTGTCATATTTTCTCTCATTCAAATACTTTAGACTAATAAACCATCATTTCTAGCCTCTGTAGAGAAGCCATGGTTGCCTCACTATGAGAGGAGGGAAAAGCAAATGGTAATGTAAGAATTCTTACACATATTTGCAGCCAGGCTTCATGTGTTTGACCTTACACCTCACACATTAGGAACAAAATGAGATATAAGTAGAAAACAGTGATGTTTTTTAAAAAATTAAAAGTGAATTTTCTGACAATAATTTTGATAATGCAGTTAAAATGGAAAGGATCAGAGGACAGGTCCTTCCGACATGAATTAGTAAATCATGAAGTAATTAAATCTAGCAATATCAAAAAAAAAAGTTTTACCCTCCTGCTTTAAATAAGTAGAAAGCTAAAAAGAAAAATAGAAAACAACTATTTTCAGACATTGGATAGAAGGCTGCACAGGATTGTTATCCTTTACAAAAGGAAAATAAATAAAGTAAGCCCCAGTATAAGGCTTTCTACCTGGGCAGATTCTGGAACTGCAGTGCAAGGAGAACTCAAACAGAGATCAGATGTCAGGGATACCAAAGGGACTAGAATAAACTGGGCAGAATATTGGTAAGGAGCAAGTTGTACAGAGACGGTGTTCCAAAATTCTTTATTGCATTTTCGTGATTATCTGTAGACTGTCAATCTGCACATAGAGATTTCTGGATATTTTTCTTTCAGTGCTTTAAAAATGTTATTCCATTGTCTCCTAACTTGCATAGTTTCTGATGATAACTTGTTATAGTTTTTCTTTATTCCTATGTATATAATGTGTGTTTCTTTTCAGAGGGGGTAAGGTCTGGCTACCTTTATGACTATTTTTATTTTTAATATTCAGCAGTTTAAATATGATGTGTTGAGATGTTTTTGTGTTTTGTGTTTATTTATCTTGCCTAATGTTCTCTGAGCTTTGTGAATATGTGGTTTACTATCTTACCTTAATTTGGGGAAATTATTGGACAATATCTTTTCAAATCTTTTGCTCCCTTCTTCTTCTGGGATTTTAAATATGCACATGTTAGACATTTCAGTATTGTTCATCTTTCGTTTTTACTCTATTTTTTTTTAAAATTTCCCTTTATTCTCTTTGCTTTTTGGCTTTGATAATTTTTATAACCGAACTTTAATTTACTAATTCTTCTGAGCTGTGCTGGATCTACTAATGAGCCTGTCAATCACATATTTTACCTTGGTTACTATGTCTTTCATCTTAGCATTTCCATCTGATCCTTTCATGTTTCTATCTCTGCAAGAATTCTGTCTGTGAATCTGTACTATCTTTTTAAACAAGAACCTCCCTCTCTCATTTAATCATAGCTATTTTTAAAATTTCTATCTGATAATTTCAACACACAAGTCACCTCCAAGCTAGGTCCATTGATTTCTTTGTTTCTTGATCACATTTTTTTCTTGCTTTATTTTGGCTCTGATGAATTCTTGTTGAACCTGGACGTATTGTATATATTACACTGAGTTAAATAGTCTGTTTCTGGGATTAAGCATGCCTTGATTTTTGCTAGGACTTTAGTTGCTCTTCATCAGTTTAACCAGATGTTGAGCTGGACTTGGGTTTTGTTGTTACTGTAGTCACCTTCATTAGATCACAGGTTTCCCATTCCTCCAGTGCTATCCTGCGATTAGGGTGGGACTCCTCTGCCAGAAGGTTTTTCTTAATATCTGTTTCATTCTCACCTTAGGTCTTCCCTTTGTGTCTGAAAAGCAAAGAAGGTCTCTATCCATCTTCTTGCCTCTCTCTCTGCAGTAGACTAGTGTTGTTATTCAGTGCTTGGCTTGATAATCTGATGGTGAAGCTAAGGGTAGCCTTCTCTTTTTTTCTGGTTCTATCACAGTCGTCAGTGATGTGTCCCTGGGTCTTGCGAGTGGAGAATTCCCACTGATCCTATCCCTCCCTCAATGGCAGGAAAGTTTTAATGATCTGGGCTCATGATGTTTTTCTTCCTCTCTTCCATTGTTAGGGTTTGTTGTTTTGGTTTATTTGTTTTTAATTTGCTTTCCCTTTCTACAAAGGATTGCTGCTCTTTTCCCAGTGACCTAAGTCTTTTGTTCTGTAAGAGAAATAGAGGCTATGGACATGAGAAGGGCTTTGCACTTTTCTTGCAGTTGTTGCTATTTGCCTCCTGTAGGCTTGCCAGCACCATCCCACTCTTTCTCACGAATGTCTGGTGAGGTCTGTGGAGAAGAATCTGTGAGTTCAAATTCCCCCAATGTCTGTGGCTTCAATGACTTCCATACCGAAGCTGACCTAGTCTCAGCCTTTAGTAATTTATTACTAAGTTTTGAATTTTAGTTGATTTCTTCTTATGAGCTTCTATCAGGTCCAATATCTACCGTAGTTAAGAAGCGCTTGCATTCAGTGTCTCCTTGAAGGTGCCTTTTTACTTATGTTTGGGGTTATTTTGGTGCCTTGGGACCTCAGCTCTGTGATGAAAAGCATTGATTCAGGAAAACATTGATTATTCAGATTATGTGCCATTTTCTATTGAGAGGTTGGAGCAACACTCTCTTCATCTAAACTAAGATGAAGCTGGAACACTTCTAAGACACTAAATTTTATGTACATGATTACTTAACAATTGGTAAATGAAAAAGATACCTGAAATGACAACACATTTTTATTTTAAGAAAGAAATGCATTTAAGGGCTTCCCTGGTGGCGCAGTGGTTGAGAGTCCGCCTGCCGATGCAGGGGACACGGGTTCGTGCCCCGGTCCAGGAAGATCCCACTTGCCGCGGAGTGCCTGGGCCCGTGAGCCATGGCCTCTGAGCCTGCACATCTGGAGCCTGTGCTCCGCAATGGGAGAGGCCACAACAGTGAGAGGCCTGCGTACCGCAAAAAGAGAAATGCATTTAAGGCTACATATTACCCTCTACCTAAATGTTATAATATCGTATGATTTTAACATTTAACACTGCCATTATTCTTTAGCTCTAATTAATTCATAATTTTTTGTTGCTTATTTTTAATTATGGGTAGTTAGGAACATATAATTTTTGTGAGTGGCATTTTTCACAAAATTTGTATCACACCATTATATTATTTTAAATTTTAACTCTTTCACTTAACAATATAACTCGATTATTTTTCTATACCATGAAATGTTTCTCAAAATCATTTTAATCTCGTAACATTTTGTCCAAAATGCCATTTTAAAGAAAAATAACAGGAAAAGTATAATTTTTCTAAAAATCTAAAAATATTTAATCTTTTGAATAAGTGGTTTCATTAACTTTACCTTTCTTTGAAATGACTGCCACTTCACTGCTTATTAAAAAAATATATTTACTTGGTTCTGAATCAAAGGTTGTAAATATGTTTCATTTATAATAGCACTGCAAACTTGAATAGATATTTCTCCAAAGTAGATATATAAATTGCCAATAAGCACATGAAAAGATGCTCAATATTACTAATTGTATTAGGAAAACTTAGGGAAACACGAACCAAAACTAAAATTAGGTATCACTTCACATTCATTAGGATGATTATTATAAAAACAACAAACAACAACAAAGCACTGAAAACAAGCGTTGGTGATGATACGGAAAAACTGGAACTTTTGTTATTGCTGGTGGGAATGTAGAATGGTAAAGCTTCTGTGGGAAACAGGATGGCAGTTCCTCAAAAACTTAAATATTGAATCACCATATGATCGAGCAATTTTACATTTTTTATTGAAGTACAGTTAACAATATTGTGTTAATTTCTGCTGTACAGCAAAGTGATGCAGTTATATATATATATAGTTATAGTTATACTTTTTTATATTCTTTTCATTATGGTTTACCACAGGATACTGAATATAGTTTCCTGTGCTATACAGTAGGACTTTGTTGTTTATCCATTCTCTATATAATAGTTTGCCCCTGCTAATCGCAAACTCCCAATCTTTCCCTCCTCCACCCTCCTTCCCCCTTGGCAACCACAAGGCTGTTCTCTATGTCTGTGAGTCTGTTTCTGTTTTGTAGATAAGTTCATTTGTGTCATGTTTTAGATTCCACATACAGTGATATCATATGTATTTGTCTTTTTCTGACTTACTTCACTTATTATGATAATCTCTAGGTCCATCCATGTTGCTGGAAATGGCATTATTTCCTTCTTTTTTATAGCTGAGTAGTATTCCATTGTATATATGTACCCCATCTTCTTTCTTCATTCATCTGTTGATTGACATTTAGGTTGTTTCCATATCTTGGCTATTGTAAATAGTGCTGCTATGAACATTGGGGTGTATGTATCTTTTTGAATTAATAAATATTGTCCAGATATATGCCCAGGAGTGGGATTGCTGTGATCCAGCAATTTTACTTCTGGGTATATACCCAAACAAAGTGAAAGCAGGAACTCAGATATTTGCCTACCAGTGTCCAGTGTTTGTAGCAGGATGATTCACAAGAACCACAAGGCAGAAACAACTCCAATGTCCATTGATGAATGAATGTATAGATATAAAGTGCTATCTAAATACAGTGCAATATTACTCAGACTTAAAAAGGAAATTCTGATACATGCTACATTATGGATGTATAATGATGATATTATTCTAAGTGAGAAAAGCCAGATACAAAAGCATAAATTTCATATGATTCCACTTACATGAGATACCTAGAGTAGTCAAATTCAGAGAGACAGAAAGTACACTGGAGATTTGCGGGGACTGGAGGGGGTCTAGAACGGATAATTATTGTTTAGTGGTTATAGAGATTCAGTTTGAAAGATGAAAAATTTCTGGAAATGGATGGTGGTAATGGTTGTACAACAATATGAATGTACTTAATGCAAGTGAACTGTATACTTAAAAATGATTAAAATAGTAAGTTTATATTATGTATACTTTACCACGATAGAAAAGTACTTCTGTTCAGGTTTAATTATGAACAAAACTTTATTTGTTGTTACTAATAAATTATCACTAGAACGTCACATAAAAACTATCATCCACTAAATAAGGAAGCTAACCCACAATAACCAACTGTAATAATACTAACGATAATTTTCTTCGAAATACCAATAGTTCTCGTCTATTACCACAGAGAGAAATAGTGACATTTTATTTTATTTATTCTTGCTTTAAAAAGAGATTTTGATTAGATATGTGAGGAAAAAATGGCCTACTAGCATAAAAGCAAATAATTCTTTCTTAAATTTGACATTCAAAATCATAAAGATGAGAGAAAATGCATTAAGTGGCCAGTTAGGAAAAATTTATGATTCTGAGAACTTATGAAAAATCTTAAATATAATTTGAATGTAGCTTTACTATTATGCAATTCCTTATATTCTTAAATGGCTAGGTTGCATATTAAGTCTAATGTATAAATTGTAGGAGCAAACAAGTCTGCTAAACACTTTAAACTGTAAACAACATTACCTTAATTAATTGTGTATTACACTCTCATGGATTTTTTTTTTTCTTCTTGATAAAACCTGTTTTTTTTTTTTTTTTTTTTTTTTCCCAGTACGCGGGCCTCTCACTGTTGTGGCCTCTCCCGTTGCGGAGCACAGGCTCCGGACGCGCAGGCTCAGCGGCCATGGCTCACGGGCCCAGCCGCTCCGCGGCACGTGGGATCCTCCTGGACCGGGGCACGAACCCGTGTCCCCTGCATCGTCAGGCGGACTCTCAACCACTGCGCCACCAGGGGAGCCCAAAACCTGTTTTTTTATAGGACTTAGTTTAAGAAGATAGGTGTTTCGTTTCCTTTTCAGAGACTATTCTTGGCCTCATATTCAAGTTCCCCACTTCTGTCACTATTTTTCAATGTAGATGATATCCTTGAAGAATTGGTTAATTTTATACTTATATAATTAAATTTTACAACTATTACAATTTATAATTATAATGTTTTATAATAATCACTGAGATTTGAAGGGTGGGGAGCCTAGGCAAATGAGAATAAAATTTAATAATGATGGCTCGACCCTAAAACTAATGTCAGAAAAATCCTGTAAATGCTAAATATCTTTATTCTCTCTCTAAAGCTCTGCTTGCCTTTTCTGATTCCATCAGTATATTGGTCCATTTAGCAACAGCATTCATTTCCAGAGCATAGTCAAAGTATGCAGCTAATAGTACCCATCAAGCAAACACTATGCTTGGAATAGCCCCAGAATCTGTGTTGGCTTAACTTGTTGGGGTAGGGAGTGGTAGTGATATGGAGAAACTGAAAGAAGAAGATAAATGGGATATATCTATAACTATATATCTGCTCTGTTTCTACATTATTCCATTGTACCTCCAATAATATGGAGTTTCTCTTTTTCAACATCATTATTTTCTTTATGTGCTTAGGGACAGAGAAACAGTGAGTTGATCAGAAATAATTGGGAGTTCCCATCCAGATGACAGGAAAGCAGGTAAAAATTAGAAATCATCTCATCAATCACACAGCCAGAATTCACTGCTAATTGGAGTCATTATCATTCAACAATCAGTTGACAAGATTAGTGATGCAAGAGAAGCTCTGCAAACCTGTTCACATCACCTCTTTTCCCACCATGAATAGTGATGCTCTCACTCTAGCAACTCAGCCATTCATCTCTTTGTCTCCATTACCCTTTCTCTCTACTTTTGTTACTTGTCCTACTGAACCATCTGCTTCCAAATCTTTCACTTTGCTTTACATTCAGGGCTCTTGGACAGAATACATGAATGTTAACTCCATCCAAAACGGATCATCCATACTGAATATGAATGTTTCACAGCATAGTCTACCTATCCTGCAGTAAGTGTGCCTGTCTCTGCAACCATCAGTTCATCCTGGATATTAATAATAATTATGATAATAAAAGCTTTTTTATTGATTTTTATGTGTCAGAGACTCTTTAAGAATTTTAAATATATTACTCAATTTAATCTGTACCATGATGCTCTCAGGTGGTTGCTGTTAATATCTCCAGGCCTCAGAGGCAGAGGGAATCTAAATAAGTGACCCATGGTTATATGCCTAATAAGTGTCAAACCTGGGATTTTAACCCAGTATTTTGGATCCAGAGTTGTAACTTTGAATGGTGATGATATACTGCTTCTCTAGGACTCTTTGTTCCTCAGTAAATAAGGATTCCTTTTAGGACTCAGTTCTGTATATACTCAGTTCTGTATATACTCAGTTCTGTATATGTTACTCTTCATATTATACAAAATATTGTAACTTAGGCACTGTGGACCATCTTCTCTGGCTTTACTCTCAGAAGGGCACTGGGTGTATAATAGACCCAACTCCTTTAGAAAAAGAAATATTTTTCTGCATTGTAAATTCCTTGATGGTAGTAGCTGTATTTTATATAGTTTTCATGCCAAACCTTCCTAGCACAGTGGCTTGTGCATGGAGATAATTCAAGAAAATACTAGAGGAATGAGGGGGAAGACAACTAGCATTTTAAGTGCCTACTATACCCAGGCACAGTCCTGGGTACCAACTAAACCTAAGAAGATGAGTATGCCATGAGTTCCTTGTTAAGAAATGATAACATCACATTATCTGTATTCTACAATGAGAGAGAGAGAAGGAAAAAGTGGCAAAGATGTAAAGTAACTTAACTAGATCACATCATTTGTAAAACAATGTGTTGAATATATTCTTGGAGCCAGTCACTATTCTGAATACATGGACATTACTTAATCTTTTCAGCTTTATGAGGTAGGTATCACAAACCATGGGTTGTTATTTACCAACATTGCCTTCTGTGCATAAGATACCATTAGCATTGTAGAAGAGAAGCCAAGAACTATATTTTTCCTGGTCTGGAGGGTTCTGCCTTAGAGTTTTCCAATAAGAAGAAAGTGAGAGGCTTGGGAAGCAGAATGGAGGAGAGTCTATTATTCTTAGGAGATAGTGGTGGGCAAAGGCAGCCTCTTTTCAGACCTCTTCATAAGCTCTGGCTTATCAACTCACTGCAGGAACTCCTGTTTCTCTGGATCTGCAGCTACAGCCTTCTTATCTAGATCTTTACTACCTCCGCCTTCTCCCATCTTTATATGTCCTAATCCCTCTATTACATTGTTTTATCTCTACAAACATTGTAGTGGCTTTGTTTTTCCCCCACTGGACCCAATTTTTAACCTTCATCTTATAGACAGGGCAACTGTGTCAAAAGCAGTTTAAAAACTTTCTAATGGGCACCAGTTAGGAAATGGTGAACATGAGACTTAAACTCCCAAAAATTCTGTCCCTAGAACCACTGCCATTACACAGTAAGATTTACTGCCACTCTTTTATATTAGAAAACAGGATTCTAAACCAGCTTCAGCTGACTCAAAGATTCTGATCTTTTTATCACACTATTTTTTCTCTAGGCAAGTAACTATTTAATGGAGTTAAAATGAGCTTAATTTTAGGAAAGGATGTGAAAAGTATTTGTTTAATCAGAAACTTAGTGAAACTTGGGTCAACACAGTGGTAGTACTCTTAATATTTGAATCATGAGATTCTTTGGTCCATTTATAGCTTTCATTTTTTAAAATTTTATTTAGTTGAGCATTCCTATACTTTCTGACCCATTAATTTTACTCCCTCTTTATTAACCCCCCCAAAAAAATACTGGTACATATTTACCATGGGATATATGCAAAAAAAGTAAACACCTCAGGATCCCTAAAATAAAGATTGGATTTATTAACTGTAATATACTCATATATACTGTAATGAAAATAAAAATGGATGGATTTTTGCAATATGATATTAAAAGAAAAATGTAAGACCTAAAAGACTTTATTACAAATAAACTTATATAGAGGTAAAAATAATTAAGAAAATAATCTTTAAGTATTCTTATAGAATTATAAAACTACATAAAAAGGAAAGCAAGAAAATGTTGGATATGGAATTCAATATAATGGTCATGATCAGTAGGGGGAGTCAAGAAGATAAGGTAGGGAAGCCACAAACTTAGAAATAGGTTATTTTTGGTAGTAGAGTCACCTTGTTATAATAAAAATAATCAACTTTTGAAAATTTCCATTTTCAAAACATATTCACTTGCTTATACTTCTTCTCATTCCCTATGCTATATACTTCCTAGCAAAGAAAATTCATTGGGAGTCTTATGCCTGCCAAAATTCCCTAGAGTCACTGAGTTGAAGAGTTTATATGAAAACCATAGCCGTGAAGTGGAGAGGGCAAGAAAACTCTGTTTCTCCAAAATAACTGTCACCTCTCTTGAAATGTACATAACCAGTCTCTTCTAAAATTTTTCCTTAAAGAGATAAACGTTCCTTCTCCTTGATCACCTAAGCAGATTTAAGTGTATTCTTATTGAAATTTTCTTATAAGTACTTCTTCTTTGGGTAATCATTTAGTTACTGTAGTACTAACTGTAAACAGCGCTAAACCAGGTGACCTTTTAGTTATTAAGACATTCTGTTATATAAGTTCAGCACTGCAAGTAAAGTAAGAAAGAAGACAGAAAAAAATTAGTGGGGGAAATATGGAGATTTCAAAGGCAAGCCTGAGATTAGTCGGGTTTTTTTGTTTTTGTTTTTTTAGTCTTACTTTAACAGCTCATACATGTGTTTTTATTGGTCCATGACTATTAGCCCCTTTAAAGTGTAGTAATATCACAGTGATGATTTGCCTGAAGATAACCTTTATTAGAAATGTTAATCAATTAGCAGTATCTTTCCTGGGAAGCATGCATTCTCAGTTATAGTTTTTACCCATATTTTGATTTGTTTTCTTCCAAGCCTTAATTCCATTCTAATTATTGCTTCTGTAGCATTCAGTGTATACACAAATTTGCAAAAAGTTAAAGAGTTATGGCAGACTCAGAATCAAGTAGCTAATAAATTCCACATCTGCAGAAACACTCCCATATTATTTAAGGATAGCTGGAGAGAGAAGTACCAGGCACATTTTGCTCTTGCTGCAGCTCAGATTATGTCACAGGCATGGGTGGAATGGAACAGTGAGGTAGGCCATGAGAGTAAGGGGAAGATGAGTGGTTTACAAAAGTGGGAAGCCAAAAGTGAGAAAGAGTTCCATGTAGGTTTTTTTTTAACATCTTTGTTAGAGTATAATTGCTTTACGGTGGTGGTAGTTTCTGCTTTATAACAAAGTGAATCAGTTATACATATATGTAATATCCACATATCTCTTCCCTCTTGCATCTCCCTCCCTCCCTATCCCACCCTCCCTATCCCACTTCCCTCTTGCATCTCTCACCCTCCCTATCCCATCCCTCTAGGTGGTCACCAAGCACCAAGCTGATCCCCTGTGCTATGTAGCTGCTTCCCACTAGCTAGCTATTTTACGTTTGGTAGTGTATATATGTCCATGCCACACTCTCACTTTGTCCTAGCTTACCCTTCCCCCTCCCCGTATCCTCAAGTCCATTCTCTAGTAGGTCTGAATCTTTATTCCCATCTTGCCCCTATTCCCATCTTCTGACTTTTTTTTTAGATTACATATATATGTGTTAGCATACGGTATTTGTTTTTCTCTTTCTGACTTACTTCACTCTGTATAACAGTCTCTAGGACCATCCACCTCACTACAAATAACTCAGTTTCGTTCCTTTCTATGGCTGAGTAATATTCCATTGTATATATGTGCCACATCTTCTTTATCCATTCATCTGTTGCTGGACACTTAGGTTGTTTCCATGTCCTGGCTATTGTAAATAGTGCTGCAATGAACATTGTGGTACCTGTCTCTTTTTGAATTATGGTTTTCTAAGGGTATATGCCCAGTAGTGGGATTGCTGGGTCGTATGGTAGTTCTATTTTTAGTTTTTTAAGGAACCTCCATACTGTTCTCCATAGTGGCTGTATCAATTTGCATTCCCACCAACAGTGCAAGAGGGTTCCCTTTTCTCCACACCCTCTCCAGCATTTACTGTTTGGAGATTTTTTCATGATGGCCATTCTGACCATTGTGAGATGATATCTCATTGTAGTTTTGATTCGCATTTCTCTAATGATTAATGATGTTGAGCATTCTTTCATGTGTTTGTTGGCAATCTGTATATCTTCTTTGGAGAAATGTCTATTTAGGTCTTCTGCCCATTTTTGGATTGGGTTGTTTGTTTTTTTGATATTGAGCTGCATGAGTTCTTTGTATGTTTTGGAGATTAATCCTTTGTCAGTTGCTTCATTTGCAAATATTTTCTCCTATTCTAAGGGTTGTCTTTTCGTCTTGTTTATGGTTTCCTTTGCTGGACAAAAAATTTCACAATTTGTATGGAAACACAAAAGACCCCAAATAGCCAAAGCAATCTTGAGAAAGAAAAATGGAGCTGGAGAATCAGGCTCCCTGACTTCAGACTATACTACAAAGCTACAGTAATCAAGACAGTATGGTACTGGCACAAAAACAGAAATATAGATCAATGGAACAGGATAGAAAGGCCACAGATAAACCCACACACATCTGGTCACCTTATCTTTGATAAAGGAGGCAAGAATATACAGTGGAGGAAGGACAGCCTCTTCAATAAGTGGTGCTGGGAAAACTGGACAGCTACATGTAAAAGAATGAAATTAGAACACTCCCTAACACCATACACAAAAATAAACTCAAAATGCATTAAAGACCTAAATGTAAGGTCAGACACCATCAAACTCTTAGAGGAAAACATAGGCAGAACACTCTATGACATAAATCACAGCAAGATCTTTTTTGACCCACCTCCTAGAGAAATGGAAATAAAAACAAAAATAAACAAATGGGACCTAATGAAACTTAAAAGCTTTTGCACAGCAAGGGAAACCATAAACAGGACGAAAAGACAACCCATGTAGCTTTAATACCAGTTGAAAGAGCAATGTGACCATCAGCACAACAGGTAGTGGAACAGTTAAATCAATGGGTAGGGAGAGGGGTCATGAAAGCCTTGATGAGGAATCAAGAGGTGATGTTTAAGTTTGACCTTGAATAGGAATTCACCAGAAAGAGAAAGAAAGGTGTGGGGAATATGAGGCACAAGGAGAAGCATAATCAAAAGCAGTGGATGCACTACAGCCACCTATGGTGCAGTTATCACAAGCATGCTATCTGTAGGTGAGACAGAGATACTCCAGGATGAGCCAAAAAGTCTCCCAGGGACATGAACAGCCTCTTATGTTTTCATTCATGGAGTTGCTCCAAGCTGCCATATTTCTAGTAGCTGCTGAGATATGCACCATTACGTTTTCAATTACTGAGTGCTCTGACTTCCGGGACCAGCCCATGATTACATTCATCCTCATCCTTGCTTCCGTCAATCACTGGGTAGAAGTTCAGGCTACCCAGATCATACATGTAAATAAGAATCAATTCTCATACATTTGTCTGTACATCCTGTAGTCAGGTTCCATTTCTCATGTCTATCTGCTTACCAAAATTTCCATTGTGCTTTTAAAACCTCTAGTTCGTCAGCAGCAAGTGCCTGATGAGTCTTCTCTAAAAATTCCCTTCAGCTTTTGCTCCTACCTGGCTGCTTCCATGTTCTCTCACATGACACATGCCTCAAGGCTTTAATAGAAGATATATTTCCTTCTTGTTTCCCAAGCCGCTTCCAGACTGTCTCATCTTCTTCTTTAAAACACCTAGCTCCTTTGACTTCCATGGTGTCAGACTTTACCTTTGTTTATTACCTGTTGTTGCTGTCACTTGTTACCCTTTCAGGAATGTTCCTTCATTAATTGATAACTTCATTACTTCCAGTTTTACTACTGTTATAATTCCCAAGACATCACTTCTCCAAATTCATGTCTTCTATTTGTTTGCCTTTCTTAGGGCCAATATTTTTTTCATCTGCTCTCAACTCAGCCATCCAGTGGTTTCAAATAATTTTCTCCCAAACTGCCATCTCCTTTCAACTGTCTGACTCCATTTCTCCCACTCCAGCCTTTCTCCAGCTTCATGGAGACCAAAATATATTTCAGTATCCATTTCTCTTCTCAGAACCTTTCATACACCCTATAATCCATTATATGTCATTAAAAATACCCACTTGCCAAGACTTTTATGAACTCCCATCACTCTCTGTCATTCTTAGTGGTAAAACTATCCTAGGCTAAATTCAACTATGAACTTATCTATACTTTCACAGGAGCAAATTTTTGTGGGAGAAAAATCATACAACTGTTGTTAAGTGATGAGTTCTGGAACAAAATTTCAATGGAACAAACTTCTGGACAAAAACATCAATTCGGCATACAACACTAAAAGACTGTATTGCTAATGAATTTACTTTTCCACTCTCTGGCATTCTCATTTCACACCCTCCCTCTAATCATACACTGCATTCCCCCTCATTCTCAGCTAATGACTGCATACTTCTTAGAGAAAACAGAATCAGTAGATAAGAACTATTTTATCTTAAAATACCAACAACTACAGCCTAAGTGTAAATTCTACCCACACACTTCGTTGTCTCTCTGGTTAAATTCAAGTCCCACTTCCCCAGTCATTCCTTAGATTTCTTTTTGTGTCATCTTTTCCAGGACTTTCTTCCTATTATTCTGTCCTCTTTCTCCTGTATCATTGGTTTCTCTCTTTCTAACCTGATTAAATCCATTGACATACAGATGTTTATTTAACATGCCTACCTTACAAATACTAACTCCACCCCCCCCCCCATTTTGTGTTTCCTTGATTTACCATCATGCTGTCCTGTTATTCTTCACAATGAAACACTTCAAATGAGTTCTCCATGCCTTATTGTGTTTTTGGGTTTTTTTGTCTGGTTTTATTTTTAGTAGTTTTTCTGCACCATTTAATTGAAATGGCCCTTATAAGATTAACAGCATCCTGAATCATCCACAAAATATATATTTCATTCCTGCCCTCATCTCACTCACTTCTCAGTGGTATTTGACAAAGTGGACCACATCTTCTAATGGAAACATTCTTCAATTCCAACTAGGCTTCCATGAATTTCTTTCTTTCTCATTGGCTTTTCTTCTAAGACTTATTTGCTGGCCAAGGACCTCTAAATGTCAAACATAATGTCCATTTCTCTGTTCTTGACGCTCTTTTCCATCTGCATTGTCTCCTTAACAGATCTCATCCAGAACCGTGGCTTTAAAATATTGTCGATAAACTGAATTCTCTCAATAGGACATGCAGAGTATCTCTTTTAAATGGGGATCAGATCATGTTGATTCTTCGCCTAACTATTTCATTCAGAGTAAAAGCAAGGTCCTCACACCAACTGGGTCTGGTCCCCACCGCTTCTCTGATCTCTTCTACGACTCTCCCCCTTTCCCACTCCGCTGTGAACACACTGGCTGGCCAAGCTCCTGCCTTAGGGCAATTGCACTGACACGACCCTCCTTTTTTGCATGGCATACTACTCCCACAAGTGTCCACATGCTAATTC
Organism: Tursiops truncatus; assembly: GCF_011762595.2. NCBI lineage: Eukaryota > Metazoa > Chordata > Mammalia > Artiodactyla > Delphinidae > Tursiops > Tursiops truncatus. The sequence goes on along the minus strand of NC_047035.1, from coordinate 154,319,133 downwards.
CAACTACCTTCAAGTTTTGCTCAAATGTTTCCTTGTTAAAATCACATTGCCTTTGGAACTCCTGTTCCCATTTGCCCTGATCATTTTCTTCCATAAAATTTATCTCTTCCTATTATACTATGTAACATATTTATATTTACTTTTTCAAATATATGTATTTTAATTTTTTGTCTTCCCTCAGTAGATTATAAGCTCCATGAGCCATGGACTTTCTGTATTTTTGTATGTTTCACTGTTTCATGTAATCAAATGCCTTGTATTTTTGTATGTTTCAGCATTTTGTAATCAAATGCCTATAACACTGCCTGCCTGCATATAATAGAGCCTCAGAATGTATTAAGTGAATAGATAGAAGTTTTCCTAGCCCAGACTTTTGTCTGTGTACATATCTCAGTTTAACACCATTCTTTAAATATGTAGTAGGATCCTTAAAGTAATATGAGTAGAATAAAATGGTTGGTTCTTCTGACCTGATTTTCCTGCTTTTAAGATAAGTAACTGGTATCACCACATACCCAGTTGTTTAGGAAAACAAAACAAACAAAACAACCCCAAAACAAAGTATTACGTTTGATGCCACTTTGCTCCAATCATCATATCCAGTTCAGTAGTGAAGACTGTTTTCACCTTCAGCCATGTTTTACCATCTTTACTTTTATAACCTTGGTCTCCATTACCATCATCTTTCATCTGAAGCTTAACAAATAGCTTCCGGTCATGTCTCCCTGTTTGGTCTCTTGCCTTCCACAGAGAAGCCAGAGTAGTCTTTTAAAGCCTAAACTGTATCACATTACTACCTTCTTTAAAAAATTGCAATGGTTTCTCAATATATTAAGAAAAAAATTTTTTTTTACCATGACCTACCAGGAGCTATACCACTCAGCCACTATGTCTATATATGACCTCATGTCCCTCAAATCTTTTCTTCATTTTATAATCTCCAGGCACACCAGCCTTCTTTTTGTCCCTGAGCACTTCATCTCTTATTCCTGTAGTTGCTAATGCTTTTGCTTGTGAGGCTTTTCTCCCAAATCTATGTTTACATAGCTCTCTGTCATCATTCATGTCCTGATTCAATATTACCTGCTCAGAGCAGGTATCCTGAATAAAAGTAGTATACATCTTCTTTTAGGTTACCCATTCCCATATAATTCCATTTTAATTTCTTTGTAGCAATTACTAGTACCTGATATTATTTACTATTTATTTGTCTACATTGTTTCTTTCTCCTTCACTAGATTATTAGCTTCTTGGGGGCAGCAATTATGATTATCTTATTTTATCTTCAGCACCTAGAACAGGGCATTCAAAACGTAGGTGCTCACATTGCAACAAAAAGAATAAAATACCTAGGAATAAATGTACCTAAGAAGACAAAAGACCTGTATGCAGAAAACTGTAAGACACTGAAGAAAGAAATTAAAGATGATACAAACAGATGGAGAGATATACCATGTTCTTGGATTGGAAGAATCAACATTGTGAAAATGACTGTACTACCCAAAGCAATCTACAGATTCAATGCAATCCCTATCAAACTACCACTGGCATTTTTCACAGAACTAGAACAAAAAATTTCACAGTTTGTATGGAAACACAAAAGACCCCAAATAGCCAAAGCAATCTTGAGAAAGAAAAATGGAGCTGGAGGAATCAGGCTCCCAGACTTCAGACTATACTACAAAGCTACAGTAATCAAGACATTATGGTACTGGCACAAAAACAGAAATATAGATCAAAGGAACAGGACAGGAAGCCCAGAGAGAAACCCACGCACATATGGTCACCTTATCTATGATAAAGAAGGCAAGAATATACAACAGAGAAAAGACAGCCTCTTCAATAAGTGGTGCTGGGAAAACTGGACAGCTACATGTAAAAGAATGAATTAGAACACTCCCTAACACCATACACAAAAATAAACTCCAAATGCATTAAAGACGTAAATGTAAGGCCAGACACTAGAAAACTCTTAGAGGAAAACAGGCAGAACACTCTATGACATAAATCACAGCAGGGTCCTTTTTGACCCACCTCCTAGCAAAATGGAAACAAAAACAAAAATAAACAAATGGGACCTAATGAAACTTAAAACCTTTTGCACAGCGAAGGAAACCATAAACAAGAAGAAAAGACAACCCTCAGAATGGGAGAAAATATTTGCAAACGAAGCAACAGACAAAGGATTAATCTCCAGAATATACAAGCAGCTCAATATCAAAAAAACAAACAACCCACTCCAAAAATGGACAGAAGACCTAAATAGACATTTCTCCAAAGAAGATATACAGATTGCCAACAAACACATGAAAGGATGCTCAACAACATTAATCATTAGAGAAATGCAAATCAAAACTACCATGAGGTATCACCTCACACCGGTCAAAATGGCCATCATCAAAAAATATACAAACAATAAATGCTGGAGAGGGTGTGGAGAAAAGGGAACCCTCTTGCACTGTTGATGGGGATGTAAACTGATACAGTCACTATGGAGAACAGTATGGAGCTTCCTTAAAAAAGTAAAAACAGAACTACCATATGACCCAGAAATCCCACTACTGGGCATACACCCTGACAGAACCATAATTCAAAAAGAGTCAGGTACCACAATGTTCATTGCAGCACTATTTACAATAGCCAGGACATGGAAGAAACCTAAGTGTCCATCAACAGATGAATGGATAAAGAAGATGTGGCACATATATACAATGGACTATTAGCCATAAAAAGAAACAGTTATTTGTAGTGAAGTGGATGGACCTAGGGACTGTCATACAGAGTGAAGTAAGTCAGAAAGAGAAAAACTAATATCGTATCCTAACACATATATATGGAATCTAAAAAAAAAAAAATGGTTCTGAAGAACCTATGGGCAGGCCAGGAATAAAGATGCAGACATAGAGAATGGACCTGGGGACACGGGGAGGGGAAAGGGTAAGTTGGGACAAAGTGAGAGAGTGGCATGGACATATATACACTACCGAATGTAAGATAGACAGCTAGTGGGAAGCAGCCACATATAAAGTGTCTGTCTCCCTGGCAACCCTAACCCAGTCTTTGGGTGATAATCTCCCCTTCCATTGGGTAGTGTGAACTTCCCACTTTAGTTAGGAAGTTCTAGTGGAGGCTGCCAATAATAACACTGCAGTATCTAGGACATGTTTATTGGTCCATTGATGGGCATGGCACCCAAATCAGACATAAAAATACATCCTGAGTATTTTTCTAACTGGAAGTTGAAAAGTAGAGAACAGTTTTTTTTGTTTGTTTGTTTTTTGTTTTTTTTGCGGTACGCGGGCCTCTCACTGTTGTGGCCTCTCCTGTTGTGGAGCACAGGCTCCGGAAGCGCAGGCTCAGCGGCCATGGCTCACGGGCCTAGCTGCTCCATGGCATGTGGGATCTTCCCAGACCGGGACACAAACCTGTGTCCCCTGCATCAGCAGGCGGACTCTCAACCGCTGCGCCACCAGGGAAGCTCTAGAGGGCAGTTTTGACATTAGTTTGGACATGCCTTATGAGGTTCCAATCTTAAGAAGACAGCTGGTCTAAGCAAATTCCACCTACATTCTGAGAAAAAAGGAGACAAGGGAGATGGAACTGTTGACAGCATGAGTCCCTGATTCTACCCATCTCTAAGGCCACCTCTACTCCTGCACTTCTGGACTTTTAATTATATGAGCCAATAATTTTTTTGTTTTTTTTGTTTAAACAAAGATTTTCTTGATATTGTAACCAAAAACCCTCTCTAGTATAAAGCATCCACCAAACTCCTCACTGAAAACAAAAATTGAGTAGGTTTTCTTGTTCCTCATATATATGTCTCTATAAAATCTCACGCATCCTTGTACTATTATTTTCAGGCCTTCAGAAAGTGTGATAAAAGGACTTAATGATAAAGCCAGTGATCTCTGTTTAAATAGCATTAAAGAAATTCACAAGTTTTGAAGAATGGAAAGCAGAAAAGAAACTGAAAGTGCCCTTTATGGCTACTTTAAAGAACACCAAAGTGATGTAATAACACTGTAAGTAAAAATAAGAAAGAAAGTTTACCTTATCTTTAAATATTCTTTAATATTTTTGAATATTGTTGTTCTGCTCCAAGCAAGACAAAATATGTTACTTATCTGATGGATCAGAACACTTTCCTCATAAGAGATGGGATTTTAGTAGAAATGCAGGTATATTCTCAGTCACTAGTGCCAACTTAATAACATCTCTATTGTTCCAAAACTTAGAAAATTATGCATTGAGGGCTTGTGGTCTCAAGATATTCTAGGCAAGAACTTGTCCTCTTCTCTCTTCTTATAAAGAAAGAATTAACAGGTCTGGGAAATATGCCATCCCTATTGAGTAGTCCTTTTATCCTCTTTTCCTCTAAAATCTCCAAATTATAAGGTTAATATTAAGATTATTTCAGCCATATTTATCCAGTGATAAGATTGGAGTGGCCATAAGTATTCTCCTAATTTTTCCTTCTGTTACTTTTTACCTAAATTCATATCTTCTCTTCTTGTCAACCAAGAGTCATTTGGTAACATCTAGAACAGGCTTATTGATTGGCATCATTATTTTTTTAAATTAATTAATTTTTATACAGCAGGTTCTTATTAGTTATCTATTTTATACATATTAGTGTCTGTCAATGCCAATATCCCAAGTCATCCCACTCCCGCCCCCACACTTTCCCCCCTTGGTGTCCATGTTTGTTCTCTACATCTGTGTCTCTAGTTCTGCCTTGCAAACTGGTTCATATGTACCGTTTTTCTAGATTCCACATATATGTGTTTCATTATTTTTTCTCTTTAAAATTACTGGGGAATTTATGCTAATACAATAGAAACACTACTTTTAGACTCAGGTAATGATTATTAGATATGGGAAAAGTGCATTCAGAACTGAATACAGTAGCCATCAATTTTGAAATTGTCAAAGTGCAAAAGTTTACATATGATTGAACATTAGTAAACTGACAGACTGATCTACCCAGTTGACTCATTATTTTCAAAGGATCTAGTTTCTACATTACTGATATGCTTCTTCTACCAGTTACTGAGAGATACAAATTGAAGTCTCTCCTATTTTTAAAATTAGTAATTTATTATTTTTTGATATGTCATTTATTTGTATAGATTCAAAGGAAAGACTTGAAAATTCAACATAATATTCCATAATATTTTAAGGGATATTTCCTTAAGTAAAAATATTTAAGGAACACGGCCCCCAAGCCCTCCCAAGTGCCTAAAAACCTTCCTTTAAACTCTATTAATGAAAATTTGACAGAATGAAAGGAAAAAATGACTAAACTTATAGTCATAATGGGAGACTATGACTCATCTCACAATAACTGATAGAAGAAGCAGACCAGTAATGTAGAACACAGATCCTTTGAAAATAAGGTCAACTTGATAATCAACATATATAGAATCATGTGCAAAAACAATGACACAATGCATATTCTTTCAGGTGCACATATAACATTAACCAAAATTGATCACAGGGCAATAAAGAAAAAAGTCAATAAAGCTGATTTAAAAAGAAAAACATATGATTTAAATTTTAGCTTTCCTGCCTCATAGCCATATACCCTTAAGGATCTTATCTATCCTCTCTAAACCCTGAAAATATTAACAGTATCTACTCATTGGGTTGTTGTGGGTTAACACATACAAAGCACACACGTGGCATGTGTCAAGAAAATAAATGACAGTTATATATTTGGGGACTTCAATATTTCCTGAACGTTGTTGAGAATAAAAAAACTTGCATTAGGTATAATGCAGCCATTAGATTTTTAAAGAGCTCATTTTAAAAAGAGTCAGTAGAATTGGTATAAGTAGCAATGGAAGGCAAAACTAGTGGGAAATTAAAGGAAGACATATTTTGACATAAGATAAGTAATAAAAAGACTATGAGCTGCCCCTAACCAGAGTGGGTGGCCTCGTTAAGTGGTGAGTTCACTGCCACTGTAGGTGTTGTCAGAGAACTGTTGCATTTCAGCTGGGTTCTGCAGGACCTGCAGGGCTTGCACATCTGCAGAGGAGGCTGTGGCAAAGAGGACTATTACTGTTGTCCCCCCACTTCCAGACAAAATAACTCAACTTTTCTCTTTTCTTCCTACGGTGTTTATAAGTAGGATTCTTTCTGAAGGAAATGTTCTGCTATTAAGATAAATGTTTAAGCGTCATTGCTATAGATATTGCTGTACTCATAGGTTAAATGAAATAAATTCTAGGTTACCTCTTAGTTTAAGATGCTGCATAAATGGCCTACTTTTTTTCCCTATAGGCAAGAATGCAACATAGTCACCATAGAGTGAAACTGTAGAGCTGAGAGAATTCACAGATTATGCAGTATTCCTAAATACATCTTCTCTTAAATTCTCACTGCACTGTCAAGTAGAGGTAGTTTCTACCTCTTGCAACTTTGAATTTCACCTTCACAGTGGATCCATAGTGCTACATTTAGCTTCCATTTTAGCTTTTGGAGACTTTATTCATCACTTAATGGCTTATTGAGGCACAATCCTGTCATCTAAAAGGAAAAGTGAAGAACTCCAGGCTATTTTTCGAAATGCTGCTCCACGTTAATGGAAGGACTTTGAAATGCCACAAGGGAAATTGTTAGATAGAAAAAGAAGGCACCAAATTAAGCTACACTGGACATTTTTTTAAGAGAATGATTTTGAAGTCTTTTCAAATTCTTAGAAAACAAACATTATTTAACCTTTCATTAACTATAGCATATTAATTTTTTCATAGCTAAAGTAAAATACAATTGCAGAAATGTATACACATACACAAATTTTTATAGCTTTGGGAAATAACATCACAATCATAAATATTATGGAATTTGTGGTCATATGTTGTTTCCTGGATGACTTACTAGTTTATAAATCTGAGTCCTTGATAAAGAAAACACCATCCCACCAACCCATGATAAGTTTGTCCCTATGTGCAAATATTACCTGCTTTATATTAATTTATTCATTTAGGCATTGTTCTGGGACTAATTAGTGGTAATACAAGCTCAAAGTTTTTTGTCTGAACTACTTGTCAATATGACACTGCACTCATTTTTAGATTTTAAGCTGTATGCATAAAGATTACATACCTATTCAAGCTTAGATGATTTCAATAGCTTTAAAATCATTTTTCTAACAGGTAACATTTCTAACTCTAAATTTAGTTGAAAATGATTTGTTTGACAGGTTCACTATATTAGGTGACAATTTTCCAGATATTGCAGGGCAGTAAGAATCTATCAAAGTAGACGATTTGGCATGGTACATCTTACTTTGCCTTAACTTTAACAAGATTTTATGGCATTCTGGACCCAGTATGGGCGTGTCCAGCAATTGCTAATGAAGGCAAATATCACGTAATTCCGTGAGACATTTCTCAAGATTCTTAAAGACTTTCTCCATTACCTCCTGATCAAGTTCATTTATTTGGCCAAAATCTTTGGGTTAATTTGAACTAGTTTCTGGTTAAGAGCACCATATAAAAATAGGCAAGGACAGTCAACATCAAACCCTTAGCAAAGAGAAGAGCTCTCTCTTTGCCATTAAGATTCTTCTTTTTTTATGATTCAGTAATAAGGAACTACATGACAAAGCACTAAAACCCCTTGGCCTTTAGCATTCTGAGAGTAAAAACGTCAAAAGAATATTAAACCCCTTCTGTGGATGATACATAAGCATATTTTGAATAGAAGATGATGCAGACTAATACCTCTGGTGATTGAATCTCAAGCTTTATTGATTCTTTCAGTAGAATGTAACATTACTGTGTTTTAAATATCACTATAGATGTTATGCTTAGGCAGCTACTTGGCCTGGTTTGGTTTTAACTCTTTTGGATTGTCAAATAATGAACTGGAGACCAGAAGGGCTGGTTAGCCATTCATTGGAAGAAAACAAATGAAACCTCCAAATACTTCACACTCTGAACATGATTAGAAAATGTGTTCTAGGACTTGCAGAATATATTTACTTAAGGAGATAGACAAAGCCAGGGAAGGAGACATGTAAGGTTATATCAATTTTGGGCTTTCAGTTAATTTTACTGTATTTGCATGTTTTATAGATTACTGATACACTGACTCAAAATTATCTCAATGTTTATCGTGTCTTAAGCCCTGTGATAGATCCTGGTGGGGGGAAAACACACTAGTTAGTTATGTCTTTGTTTTTAAGGATTTTATAGTCTTGTTGGGGAGGAAAAACATGTTAATAGTGTAGGATTACCTGTGTTTGATTTCTTGCATAACCAATACTCCTAAGACTAAAATTGCTTTCTATTCTTCTTTACAAGTTCCTTTGAAGTGAAGGAATTTTAAGTATGGGAAGTACATTTACAAATCAGTCTATTTCTCTAGACAGCATACGTGTCCTAAGGTCCTCACGGCAACCGGGATTTACCAGCCACTGATCTAGAAAGAAGGAGGCTATGTAAAATTACCTAGTGAAAGAATTAGCCAGTAATCTAATTTCTTCTAGTTTTCCCCTATAAATCATGTTATGGTTCATTAGGACCTCCACCGGAGGGTGACTTGGAAGGGAGAAAAACAAAAACGAAACCACTGTTATTTCACAGAACCTTTAGAAAAAATGTAAGTTAGAAAGATCGAAGTAGTTTAAACTAAAAGCCAAAATACAGATTGAGCTTTTAATTCTCCTGGCTATTTCTATCCCTTAATTATTCAGGTTTTACAAATAAGACCATTTTATCACTTTATGAGCATAACACATTTTATTATTCCATATGTGTGCTAGTTCCTGTGACTTTCAAACTAAAGAAACATTAAGTGAGTAGAAATTGATATTTTTGTGTTAGTCTGTGATTATGCTAGCAATTATTGAACCAGATTGATAAAACAGTACTCTGTAAACTGAAATGTGACCTGGGCATTAGAAAAATAATTACAATGAGAGAAATGATTTGGTAACTAAGGTTCTTTGCAAATCAAGCCCTAGTGAACCTCTGGCCCATGTGAATCTCCTCCTTACATGTCACCCACATCTTGGGAGATATAATGGAATTTTCTTTCCTACTGCAGCAAAAGCCCCATCATCCTTAACACTAAAAGCAAAGGAAAGCAACCATCTTACACTTATTATGGATGCCATTAGTGTATGGGAAGCTGGGTGGTTGTTATATTTTTCAGCAGAGCTCATTTCTTTCTGTTCCCATTAAATACTTTATTAACCCCAGTATGGTATGATTCATAGAAAATGAAGACCATTAGGTATCTTTTACAGTATTTTCTGTAGGCTGTTTAAAAATGCACTGGATTACATGAAATGACTTCTCCAATGTCAAACAAAAATATAGAATAAAATCTACTAAGGGGTTTTATGTCAGTAATTGTAAGGAAAAAATATGCATAGATTATACTCTTTCTTCTTCTTTGAACAGGAGCTGGTGGATGAAAGTCCTCATTTAAGATAGACATGGTACCTAATGCCTATATAAGATTTTAGATAAGATGGGGCAAAGAAATATTGGGTGGGGTGGGAGAGTGGGGTTTTTCCAAAATAACATGGCAACTTGATGCATTATTCTTACAAACATAACAAATGACCTGAATATTGGGAAATCTCAACTGACGTGTCACAACTCTGTGATACTTTTACCTATGACATCCTGTGCTTACACATTAATAAAGCACTATTTTGGAACAATAATCTTTATTTTCTAGGGAATGTGGCTTAAAAAAGAAGGTTCATGTTTTTTATTTCCTCCTCATTCTGAGAGAACTCAGTATAAAGATATTTTCATGGAGACCAGTCCAATCTTTATTAACCATGGCCATTGTTGGTACTAACAGAAATGCATTTGTTCACAAAAGTCTGGCCTCCACCAGCAGAGCTAGGAATTAGAGTGTAGCTTAATTAAATATCTTCTTACTCTGGCTGCAGATATTCTTTATCTACAGTGGTGCATCTTTTAATTGTCAGTTTTCTATATGACAACTTGTTTAAATTATATAATTTTCATAAATTTCCATATTTCATACCCTATGTTTTAAGTGGTTTTGGTTTAACTTATATAATAATGACACAAAGTAGGTAAACAGGTTTACTTACTATCTTCAGAGTGCAATGTGCAATTATTAACATGTTTTATAATGTCACAATTTTCATAATTAAAATAATTTGTTTTAGTGAGTATCTACCACGTGCGTGGTACAGGTCTTCAATGTACAAAGGATCTCATCCTAACCAAATCCCTGGAAGAATCAACTGGAAATCTTTTACTTTTAAGATTTACCTAAAATTCATCTTGAAGAAAGTTCTCTTACTTCCAAACTCCTATTGACAAATTTAGAGTTTATAGGGCAGGGAGGATGGAAGCTCATTTGCAGTGAGTCCATGCTTTATGGCACACACTGAGCTACGATATCTTCCTTCAAACACCATGCAAGCTGTGTGCAGCTGTGTGCAAATGTTCACAACACACAAAGGAAAATCTGAGATGCGGAGTGGAATGACTTATCCAAAGTCACAGGAGTGAGGACTCAAACCCAGTCCTTTTCACAGTGTTGCATCATCATAACAATTACTGAAGATGCAAGTAATACTCATTATTGGAGTCTCAGTAGGCTATACATTTTTAATTGGAAAGTGATATGATTGGATTTTTAAAACACATGCAGGGCTTCCCTGGTGGCGCAGTGGCTGTGAGTCCGCCTGCTGATGCAGGGGACACGGGTTCGTGCCCCGGTCCGGGAAGATCTCACATGCCGCGGAGCGGCTGGGCCTGTGAGCCATGGCCGCTGAGCCTGCACGTCCGGAGCCTGTGCTCCGCAACTGGAGAGGCCACAACAGTGAGAGGCCCACGTACCGCAAAACACAAAACAAACAAAAACCAAAGAAACAAAAAAAAACACATGCATAATTGGATTCAAATAATTGAGTTTGAATTCAGTCCATTCACTTAGTAGACCTGTGATATTTGACACTTTACTTAATATTTATGAGTCTCAATTTCTCCCATTCAAAAAAGAGGTTAATAAACACTCTATGTCTCAGAGTATTATGATGAGAAATAAGTTATATTACGCATTAGAATTATTAATAATGCAATGAATACATGCTTATCTCTTTTTCTTCCTAACTTAAATATAAATATTTTAATGGCAGGAATCTGACAAGTAATTTTCCCCAGCACACTTTTTTCAATTGGCAAAATTTATATGTATATTATATGTGTTAATTATATTATATGGTGTATATTAACTACTAATTAATTTGCTATATATTTAATGTATTTTATAATATATATATTTCTTATATATTTTCTAATATATTTTCTAAATTTCAAAGTCAAATAATTGGCAGTTATAAGTCACTTTTTCTTGCTAACTAACTTCAGAATCCATGTTTTTATCTATAGAGAATCAGAGGAAATATTTTGAGCAGGTTATAAGGTTGGCTTTTGCAGGATAACATTTGAGAATTAACTACTACAGAATTTCTATACATTCAGGTCACAAGGATCACCCATAAATCATTAAAAAAAAGCACAAAAACTCCTTTCTAGATGGCATTACTAAATCTGGCATGTGCTTGAACATCTTGCCTTCCCCGAGTACTCTGACAAATAATACGTTTAGTTTCTAAATCATAAGAAGCTCGATGTCTCCTAACTCGCCACTTGACAATCTGAAGACAGACTCTCAGTCTATGGAAAAATACATTATGTTGGAAGATAAAAAATATATATAAAATTAGTCATCTTTCCTTCCAACATTTATAGCTGTTAAGTTTATCACTATAGCCTGTCTTTAAATCTGAGCTTATTTCCTCATAAACTAGTATTTGCTCCTAGTTTTATCCTGCTGTGAATCATAATGCTGTACTTGTAAACTCCTTGGACTACTGTGAGCTCACTTCAGAATTTTACCTTAGGATATGATGGATAAGGGGGGGAGCAGGCTTTAATTAATGCAGTCCATATCTTCAGACAGTAAATCAACCAAGTCCTTTTGGCTCCATAATTTTGTATGGAAGATGTATGTAATTTCTGAAATCAACACTTGCTCTAATTTGTGCCATTTTAAAAGAATATATTGGGCTAAATGAGTGGCCTTTCATAAGTCACTTCTTAGTTCAGTTTACTTTTCTGTAAAATAGGTGTATAATAGTTGATAGGACTGCTGTAACAAAGTACCGCAGACTGGGTGGCTTAAACAACAGAAATTTGTTGTCTCACAGTTCTGGAAGCTAGAACAAGATCAGGGCATCAGCAGGGTTGGTTCTTTCTGAGGCCTTTCTCCTTGGCTTGTAGATGGCTGTCTTCCCCTTATGTCTTCACAAGGTCTTCCTTTTGTACATGTCTGTGTCCAAATTTACTCTTACAAGGACACCAGTCACCAGTCATATTGGATTAGGGCCCACCCTAATGATGTCATTTTAACTTAATTATGGTTGTAAAGATCTTATCTCCAAGTACAGTCATGTTTGAGGTATTAGGTGTTAGGACTTCAATGTATGAATTTTGTGAGAGACACAATTCAGCCCATAACAATGTGTATGCCTCTTATTCCTGTGTCTATAAGATGTCGCAATGATTAAGTGAAATGCTACCTGGTAAAAAACAAAAACAAAAAAACAAACTTGCTATAAAACCACTAAATAAATACCAAAAATTATTAGCAATAATTGTATCTTCTGACATTTTCATTTCAGAAGTTAATTTCTCTTGATAATTTTTATAAGGCCTATATTGAGGTATATTTTCATACCAGAAAATCTACCCTTTTAAACTGTACAACTAAGTATCGTTTGTGTACATTCAAAGAGTTGTTAAATCATCCCCACTACCTAATTTTAATATATTTTCATCACCCTATATAGAAACACTATGCCCATTAGCAGCCATTCTTCATTTATGTCTATGGTCTATTTTGAGTTAGATTTTATGTATGGTATAACAGAGAGAGTTCATTTTCATTCTTTTATATATGATATCCAGTTGTCACCACACCATTTGTTCAAAAGACTACTTTTTTCCTTTTGAATTGTCTTGACACCATATCACAAACCAAATGACCATACATTTAAAGTTTATTTCTTGATTCTCACTTCTATTCCATTGATCTGTATGTCTATTCTTATATTAGTACCAAAACGTCTCGATTACTATAAACTTGTGTTAAATTTTGAAATTGAAAAGGATGAGTTATCCAACTTTGCTCTTTTTCAAGATTATTTTGACTATTGTGGATCACTTGCATTTTCACATAAATTTTAGAACTGTCAAATTATATTTTAAAAAGATGTCTGGGTGTACACCTGAAACTAATATAATATTGTAAGTCAACTATACTTCAAGAAGAAAAAAGGGAATGATTGCACTGGAACTGGATATAAATTTGTAGAGAATTGCCTTCCTTAACAACAGATGAATGGATAAAAAAGATGTGGTACGTATACAAAATGAAATATTATTCAGCCATGAGAAAGGAGGATATTTTGCCATTTGCAACAACATGATGGGCCTCGAGCACATTATGCTAAACAAGGTTAAGTCAGACAGAGAAAGACAAATGTTGTGTGATATTACTTATATGTAGAATCTAAAAAAGTCAAGCCTGTAAAAAACAGAGAAAAATGGTGGTTACTAGGGGATGGGTGGGAGGCCAGGGATGGAGCATACTTATAACAAATATTGTAGTAAATAAGCCATAGAAATCTAAAGCATAGTATGATGAATATAGAAAATAATAATATACTTATTATGTAATGTGATAAATATCCCTACAGTGGCAATCATATTACAATATACGGAATAGGGTATATTGAAGTAACACCCTATACACCTTAAACTTATACAATGATATATGTCAAATTTATTCAATAAAAAAGCTAAAAAATTATTGTCTTTCAATCCATGAACATGTCTTTTCATTTATTTAAGTCTTTAATTTCTTTCTACAAGGTTCTGTAATTATTGATAAGTCCTGTACTGTTTTTATTAATTTGTTTCTATATAGTTTATCATTTATGTTATTGTAAGTGGAATAATTGTCTTAAGTTCAATTGGGGGTTGTCCATTGCTAGTGTGTAGACACGAACATACTTTTTTATATTGCACTTTACCCAGAAACTTGTTGCACTCATGTAATAGTTTTAATAGTTTGGCAGTGGGTTCCTTACTATTTTTTATATATATAAGATCGTCATCTATGAGTAGAGATAGTTTTACTTATTTCTTTCCAGTCTGGAAGAAATTTAATTTCATTGACTAGAACTCTAGTACAATGTTGAATAGAAGTGGAGAGAACAGACATCCTTGTCTTGTTCCTTATCTTAGAGGAAAAGCATTCACTTTCACCCTTGAGTATGATAGCTGTGGAATTTTCTTACATGCCATACATCAGGTTGAGGAAGTTTCCTTCTATTGCTAGTCTGCTTATGTGTTCATCATGAATGGGCACTGATTTTGTCAAATGTTTTTTCTGTATATATTGAGATGATCAAGTGGGTTTTGTCCTTTTTTTACTAATATGGTATATTATAATGCTTGATTTTTCAGATGTTAAACTCATATTATATTTCTGAGACAAATCCTATTTGATCATGGTGTGTAATCCTTTTTATATGTTGCTGAGATTGTTTTACTATTATGTTTTATTCTGTTTCTGAGGACTTTTGCCTCTACATCCTCTACATTCATAAAGTATTTATATTGCTCTGTAGTTTCTCTTGACAATTTACAGTTCCAATTTATATAGATCTGTTTTTTCCTCTGATCACTAATAAATCAGAAAAGATTTTATTTATTTATTAGCATGCATCTTTTGAGCTAACATTAATCTTCTGCTTGATTTTAATGTTATACTTCTTTATTTCATATTTTTCTTCAATAAATGTTATTTTAACAAATCAACAACACTTGTCATTACTTCCTCTTTTCCCTCATTACCAATGGAGATAAAGTTTGCAAAGTTTGGAGTGCACAGAATACTCTTTTCCATGTATCAGAATTTCTGGATTTTTCCCCTACATCATGCTAATGTAGTATAAATTAGATGATATTGGGCATCTTGTTTTTCTCTTCTTAATGAGTGGCTTTCTTCAAATAGTACAACAATCAAAGTAGTCTTTCTCATATCCATCTCTCTTGCCACCAGTACTGAAATGCTCTCCACTGTCATTGGAATGGTATGGGTTATGTCAAGCTATAGTATATATAAGAAAGGTACTGACGTTTCTTCTCCTTTGGACAGTGAAATAATATGGGACAGATCAAACCTCTCTACTTCCTCAGCCCTCTTGATCTATTAGTTTCAACTAGAGCTTTACTTAGGAATCATCATCTTTACAGTGACAGAAGGAATTATGAAATAAGAGGACTATAAACTTCCAGTCTACATGAGCTTCCTTTTACACCACACAAGTGAAGGTGCTTCAAGAGCTGGGCCTTCAAAAGAAGGGTATCTCATTGAGCTGTCCAACTACTGAGCTGGCTCTCTTGTGCTCAAGTTGTATCACACATCCAAATAAACATCTCTCTTTATTTCTGTTATATGATACATCTTACCCTGCCCTCAGGAAATCTCCACCATTCCACGGGAAAAGGTCTCACTTCTTGGTACCTGTGTGAGTGCCCAGTCTCAAATAATGCCAGGTGATTAAGCCAAATGAGAATTGATATTTCTAATCTCTTAGACTGTCAGCGGAATATAGATTCTGGTTGAGCCATCTATTCCAACTTTCACTAAAAAGTTATTATTTTTTTAATTGAAGTATAGTTGATTTACAATATTATATTAGTTTCAGGTATACAGCATATTAATTCAATATTTTCTATAGATTATACATCATTTAAAGTTATTAAAAATAATAGCTGTATTTTCCTGTGCTGTACAATATATCCTTGTTGTTTATTTATTTTATACATAGTAGTTTATGTCTCTTAATCCCATACTCCTATCTTGCCCCTCCCTCTGTGCTATTAATTCTTTGCATCCTTTATTTGGTGATTTATGAAGTAAAAGCAATCCTTTAAAGAAAAGAAAATTACTTTCGGACAACATGCCATACTTAACTAAGTCTCCTATAAGTCTATCCCGTCAAGAATAATGAAACACCGTTATTGTGATGAGGTGTACTGCCTGGGGATGACCAAGAAAGAACTTTTTTGTTACCTAGGTGTTGTGCTCACTGCAATTAATTTCTTTTGATTCAGGAGTTCGTTCTGGTAGAGACTATTTCATGTGTAATTTCAACCTCACTTGGGTCTTTTGGTCGGGCTCTATGGTGTTCTGATTGTCCTTGGAACTGGTGGTGCCCAGCCTGAACAAGTTAAGTCAGTGAGGTAATAACTTACACCTGTACATTTTCCAGTTTATTATGTGCTACCCTGAGCCCTCACAATAATCATGGGAGAGATGTCCAACGAAAAACTTATTTTCCCATTAACTGATGCAGAAACTAAAGCTTGGGGAGGTCATACACGTATGTAGTGGCAAAACCATAATTTAAATCTAGTTTTTTTTTTTATTCCAAAGCAAGGTTCTTACCAGTATACTTCAGATGCTTATCATAATGATATTGGTATTTGTGTGGTGTTAATTTTCCAATGTGCATTTGTTAAAGAAAAAGTTTGTGGTACATAAATGTAAGAAAGCTAAGTTAAAATACAAACAGAGCTCCTAACATAATAATATCCATCATGAAACTAAAGGAAGGAGATATAAGGTAAGGGTTTCTCCAATTACTTGTACAAGAAACCCTTTTTTTTCCCTAGATGATCCCATGAATAAGTGTTCCGAGTAACGCCTTTTTGCAGACATTGCCCAAAGATAGTTATTTGAAACTATTAATGGGTTTCTTCCTTTAGTTTCAGTCTTCTTTCCACTTCAGTATCTTTGTTTTGAAGTAATTTAAGTCTGTATTTAGGGTTCTTCCATTTCTCTTTCCAGTGTCCCTCTCCATTCTCCTGTGCTTAGCACCCCATTTATTAGTTTAGGCCATATTCTTTATTTTATTCTTATCAGATCTTACTCTCCATCTCTCAAAATATTTGTTGATTTTCAGAAATTAGCCTTAGGTGTTAAATCTCCTAGCTATATCTGTATTTTAATAGAGAATTATTTGGAAAGTGAAAATAATTCAGCCTACAAGGAATGAATTCTAATGTGGCATTTCAGGCACCAAATCAAATGGAGAAAGTGCTTTTGAATAGGAAACTCTGTTTATGCCTAGGAAACTACAGTTTCAGGAAATTTTAAGGCTACCTGGTGATGAGGTTAAGTCTGTGATTCACTTTAATGCCCATCAGAGCTCAGGGATGTTGGAGATTCTGCATACACTCAGTCGAGAAAAATCAGATCAGGGGTATAATGAGTTAGGGGTAAAATCTCAGAGGCCATAAACTACACACTTCTAGACTGGACGATTGAGTGACGGGGAAACTGTGACATCCTAGTATCTAGTCCTGTATGAAAATTATGTCTACTAACTCTCAATTTTATCATTCAATGGAATGAAGGCAGCAAGTTGTAGTTGTCTTTTTATTTGTTTGCCTATTGCTTTATTTGTTTCTTGGTCATCAATTCTCTGTTCTGATGAATAAAATTAACAATAGCCTCCACCCGCAGTCTAAATTCAATAATTGTTGAAATTTTCTATAGCATATTTTTCTTCCTGAAAATTCTGTACTGTTGAAATGACTGTAATTTTATTCAAGGAGGCATTAGGCAGAACCCACACTTTACAAATGCACAAACAACCTTTATTTAGAAAAGGTTCTAACCAGAGAATTAAGTGTACTTTACAGATACCTTTCACCCAAGAATTGCAAGAAGACCCCCCAATCACAACAATCAAAATAAACTTAAAGTATACCTGCCAGTAAGCAAAGTGTTAACTATCGCTTCAGAAAGAAATCAGTGGCTCAGAAAGTTTGACTAACTTGTACAGGGAAAAGAAATCTCAGAACTTTTTTTCTGATGGGTTGGGAATTTGAACGATGAAACAGATCAGAAAAAATTTAAATGTAGTCTATTGTTCTCTTGATCTGAGATATGACAGTGATGAGAGGTTTAAAAATATAATACCTGGCTATACCACAAGTCTGATGTTGAATTTACTCTAAATCATACCATTGTTCAAATGTTATGTCTTGAAGGACCTTCTGCTTTAGTCCATAATGGTGTTTGTGATTCTGTACCAGTCTTATTTAACATGTGACCACACTCATTTCCCTAGCTGTTTCTTCAAAAATAGAATCTGATATCCCATTCTCTATGTGGTATCTCTAATTCACTTCCAATTTTCAGCTGAAGTCATTTCTTCACATTTTCCCTCATTCCTCTTGTTTTTTTTCAGAGTTTAAATTTATAGTAACCTCATGGGGCCATATATCCCACCTTGATCCAGTCAGGTAGTTCTCATTGACTTCACTGAAATTCCACAAGAGGATTGAGGGCAACGTTAGCCCTAAGAAAAACTCCTAAGTGGACTATGCACATCCATCTGGTTCAGAGAGCATCATTAGAGACTGTGATAGAGACGTTAGTAAAGATGGACAGGAGAGAGCATCGGAGGGATTTTCTTCCCTCAGATGTGACTAAAACAAGAACTGAACCAAACTGCCTATTTCTTGCTTAAGGAACTTCAGCAGCAGAATGGGAAAGATTTGAAAGAATTTCTCAGCTGCAAAATTTTACTCTAGGGACTATGTCTTTGAGTAGGTTCTGGCTACTTAAATTGAAAATGAAATTAAGCATTTTCAGAGATTTTTCAATTCCTCCCCTGGCAGCATTCCCCAAATTCCCCACACTAGCAAATGAGGTTCTTGGTATAATATGGCCAGAAAAGGACCTGCCCCTCTACTCCCTCAAATAGTAGTGGGTGGCTGTTTATTACATTTCATTCAAGGCTGCCATATACACTTTCTCTACTGTGATATAATTTGGAGGGTTTTTTTTTAATACCTTAAAATTGGACTCACAGAACAATGACTCAGCAGAAAGTTCTAACAATTTCAGATAGAGTATAAGTGATAACATGAATCAACAAGGGACTTCTGAGAAGTTTGGGATTGGTTACAAACAATATATTATTTTACAGTCACATATTAATGTGCCCTAGCTTCCATCTAATTATGTCCCAAGACAAGGGTCTTATTTAAGAATTCTTCCAGATTCTTTCATCATTCTCTAATAATCTCCAATTGCTTAAGAGCTAAAGAGTTGACTCCTGAGGTATTTAGTATAAATCTACATAAAATAAATTTTTAAGAGATGTAAATAGTTTCTTATTTTCTCTTCTCAGTAAGATAAAAATTAGCAAGCAAATAATTTTCATCTACAAGATATAAATTTCTTGTGGGCAAGCATGTTTTGCCCAATTGTTTTCCATTATACCTAGAATAAAATCCAAATTCCTTCCCATGTTGTAAAGGAATTGTCTTACATAAAATGGTTCCTGGCAACCTCGTCTACTTTTCTCTTTCCTCAGTCAGTGGCAGTTATGCTGACTTGCTTGCTGTTCCTCACATATGCCAAGCAAGCTCCTGACTTGGGTCATATGGCTCCATTCACTTTATTTTGGATCTTACTCAATCAAATATTATTTTACCAGAGGCGTCTTCTCTAACCATGTGATCTAAAGATTATTCTTACCAACCTTTTACCCTGCCAGATATTTTAAAGTAAAGTGTTAAGTGCTGAGAAGATATATGTCATTCCTGTAAGCTCTCTGCCTAGACCATGATTGGCACGTACTAGGTGCTTAATAAATAATTGTAGAATGAATACACCAATGACTTGGCATAGCCATCATTCTACTATTTCACAATCCAGATTTGTTAATGGTTTTCTTATGATTGGACTTAGGTTAAAGATTTGGGGGCAGTTACTATACCAGTGACACTGTGTATATTTTCTGTTACTTTATACCAGAAGACATATTATATCGGTTTTCCCAATAATTATAAAGATGAGGACTGCCAAAACTCTCGTAAGAAAAGTTCTTTTGTCTTTGTTAACAAGTACATAGTTAATGGAGTTATATAATGAGACTGTGAGTATTTTGTCCCTCCGTAGTTCTTCACCCAAAAAGTTCAATATCCTTTGACGACCCTTGCCTTAATCGATGATATCATGATTGCAAAAGACTGTTTTATTTAATTCTACAAGTACTCCTTCTAGATGCATTAGCTAACATTTTTCTGTAAAGAAGAGCTCCTTCTCTCCATGTTGCTTTCTTCTTTTTTCCTTTTTTATTTTTTTGAGTACTGCTGTGGACTTACAGATTCTTTTATATTCTGTGTATTGTAATCCGTTATAAGAATTTTTTTCGATGCTCTTTTTATCTAAATTTGACCAGTGAAAATTTCTCCTCTTGACTTGTCCAATCAACTTCTTTCCTTTTTATTTATTTTTTTCCCCACTTCCTTTCTAGCATTAAAGATGTTACAGGCTCAACTTGTGCTTTCTTTGGCCCTGTCCTAGACTCGGAGCACTGGTTTCTTTAAGTAGAGAATGGTATTTGGAAACCAAGATCTGAAAACTAGTTGTGCTTATTTTACTGAAGTCTTATGCTTCTAGGCAATTTAGCTGAATAGAACTAGGAATTATATAAAATTATAAGATTATATGGAAATCTCCCATTCAAAGCAGCACTACAGAGTTCTCTCCTCCTCTTCCCCATTCCTTCCACACTCATATATATTCACAGTGAAAATCCTGGCTCTGAACAGTCAGTGTGTTTACTCATTTGCTCAATTCCAAAATTTATGCAAGAATACAGAATTACTATTGACAACAAACCTACTAAGGGAAATTCAAATTTATTTATTTATTTTTTTCCTTAGAATATGTCCAACTAAATTTGTGTAATTTGTGCACTGTGCTCAAAAATTATATATATTTCCTGTGGGATTATATGTTATAAAAAAGCAATGTTCCTTCATTTTTTTTGTATTCATATCTAGGGTTTGCATTTTCATTTTTTAATTTTAGTTTTTATATATAAACCCTGGTTTACACACCAACACTTTATAATATGGACAGGTTTACTTGTTTACTCAGAGAAGTCTTACTCCCAATCCCCTCTCCCTCTACCATTACCAACTCCTCACACCCCAGTGTTAAAAATTATTAAAGAAGAAGACTGAGGTGCTACAAACTTAACACGTCCTGAAACGGTCTCCACTTAGAGAACAAAATGGGCAGAAGGCAAGAAGCTTTTATAGGATAAAAAAAGAAGAACAAGGCAGAGAAAAATATAAGATATGTGGTTGGCTGGGGCCACCTATTCAACCTTGTTTGAGATGAAAAGACGCAGACTTGCCTTGGGTGGGGCATTGGCTGACTGAATATACTGTGTTTCTGGTCAAGTGGGGCATTTATTTGCATGGATATCAAAGTTATCTAAGTTTTGGTTTACTGATGTGGCACCCCGGGGAAGGGTCGGCACAATCTTGGGCAGAAAGTTATTTTGGTAAACTAATACTAGAAAAATAAATATAATAAAATTTGAAATAGCTGTTAAACCAGTGTTCTAATAAAAGACCTATTCAGTGCAGGCAGATAAGTATTTATTCAGTGTGTGCCTATGACCACTGCCGCAAGTTCACTGTCGTAAGCAGTGGTTAAATAATGGTAGGCTGTCAACAGCTAGGATTTCATTATTAATGATCTTGTCTTTTCTGTTATAATTTGATAGAACAACTAAGAAGTGTAGATGAAACTGTCCAAGGAGATGGATGTCAGAAATATGTTGAGCCCTAGTTTCTGAGACCTTCAGGAAGTATGAAAGCACCACTGCTTAACAGGTTGTTAGTCTACCCTGGAATTCAGTGCTGCATCATAACATACTCAGTTAGTGTCCCAGAATACAGGCTTCTTTATGTGGGCCTCATCTGTTTACTCTTTATCATTTAAATGCAGTGGATAATGAATTTCTTTAGCAGTGTGTATTTTGGTACACGTGTCTGCTTGGTCATTTTCGACAAAGGCCTTAGGAAAGTTGTGTGCTTCTGGTGGATACTTTTTTTTCTCATTTTCAAATTTATCTTCAAATCCTGATTCTACAAATAGCTCATGATTATTACCATCTATTTTTAAGTATGGCCAAAGATACAGGGATTTACATACCATAATACCAAGGATGTGAATTCCTATGTAGTAGGAGAAAATACTCATTGGTAGATGATTTAAAAAATTTTGTCTGGTAAAGGAAAAAGTTTTCTGAAATCTGCCTCTGAGTTCATTTATCCTCTTTCTAATATAGCTCTAAAAAACAAACTTTAAATAATACATGATATACAATTTGCTTCTCATGTTGTTGGAAAGGCTTGGAAGTACATGGTGATGGTTTTTAGAATGAGAACAACCTTTTTAATTACTACCAAGTTGTAGAAAAGGAAGTGGTTGAAAGAAAGGGAAAGAAATTTGTCAACAAAAGATCACTCTCATATTTTTTCATGGAGTATGAAATGTTACATTAAGGTCAGAAATTTTGTAATAAATAACAAAACGCCATACACATTTATCCTTTCAGTCAAGAATACAATTTCTACCATTTACACTGGAGATAAACATTCCATAATACCAAACTGTATATGTACAAGATTGTTTATTGCAATAATTTTGTAATAAAATGTTTGGGAAATAACCTCAATGCTCAACTATAAGAGATGGGTTAAATAAAATATAAATGCATGCAATAGAGTAATAAGCAGCTTAAAGATTGAGGAATATCTCTGTGAACAGAACTTATATGGATTTATTTTAAGAAAGGAGGGCAGAATGCAAAAGTTAGGTTTAATAATGAGAGGAAATCAGACTATATTTAAGAGCCTGACTTTTTTTTCAAAAATAAACTTAGGAGGTAAAAAAGAAACTATTAAAAATGATTAGCTGGTGCTGAAATAACTTTCTAGGCCCAAGACCCAAGATGGAGCCAGTCCTGCACAGAGTGCCATGTCAGCAAATCGAAACTTGGATAACTTTCATGCCATTTAAATGCTCTGCTTGACCACAAATGCAGTACATTTGGTGAGCCAGTCCCCAAACATCAAGCCGACTCTGGGCTGTTTCACCCCAAACAAGGTTGGCTCTACGGCCCCAGCCAATCATTTATTTTTCTGTTCTTGTCCTTTATTCTTTATCCTATAAAAGCTTCCGGCCTTCTGCCCCATTTTACAGTTCTCCAAATAAGACTGACCACTTCATGAAATGTCTTATTTTTTTAATTGAAGTATAGTTGATTTACAATCTTATATTAGTTTTAGGTGTGCAGCACAGTGATTCAGTATTTTTACAGAAAATACTGAATCTGATATAAAAAGTTGTAGAAGGTTTGTGGAAAAGGAATCCTGAGAAATGAGTTTTATGTGTGGTCAAACTGACTAAGATCAGAATGGATTTAAGTTTTGTTTTTTAATGAGTTTTAGAATCAGAAATACATTGGTACAAAATTAGAATTTGGTTTTCTTTTTGTTAAAAGGACAAAGTTTTATTAGATTACTGTCTCCTCTTAATAAGAAATTATAAACAAAGGTTTTTCTTTGCCTTTCAAGGTAGATTACCTCAAAAACAAAGACTTTGTATCTCACCAAAATAATTTACTCTGCTTCATGTTGTCTTTATCAAGCCTCTGAGTACTTATGAAAACCTAGTTTTCTCAATATTCTCAAAGAGCTAAGTTTGTTTACAACCATGTAACTTTCTGCATTTGCCTTTGAAGTCTTTGTCACTTTGAGTTAAATGGATATTTTTGACAAACTTCCCCAAAATCAAATTCTAAATGAAGTCTTTTTGATCCCAAAGTAAATTTGGGATTTTTGAGAGGGCTCCTGGAACATCTCAAAAGATTTGTTTTCTCTCCTTTTAAAAAGAAAATTGTTAAATTGATTAGGCTTTTTTTTTTTTCTTTTTTTTTGCGGTACGCGGGCCTCTCACTGCTGTGGCCTCTCCCGTTGCGGAGCACAGGCTCCGGACGCGCAGGCTCAGCAGCCATGGCTCACGGGCCCAGCCGCTCTGTGGCATGTGGGATCTTCCCAGACCGGGGCACGAACCCGTGTCCCCTGCATCGGCAGGCAGACTCTCAACCATTGCGCCACTAGGGAAGCCCTGATTAGGCTTATTTGATATGCTAAATTACATGGCAAGTGTTGTCAAATAAGTGATGCTAAACATTCTTTAGGTTATATTTGTATGGGTATATATTATTAATATAAGTGTTCCAGAAATTGTGTAAAATTCCTAAAAATCTGACATGTCCTGATATAATATTATCAAATTCCATTTATTATTGTAAAATGTTATATGTCACAGAAACAACCATTTTTCCTTGTCAATTCTATTATAATGAACTTTCCTCAGACCTTTAACCTTAGGCATTTTTAAGTCTTCCACCATTTACAGACAGTTATTGTTTTACTCTGATACTTTTGCAGAAGTGAGATTCATGAAAAGGGCCCTACCAAGTACCCTTGACCACTGACACGCTGCCAAATTATCAAAAATCTTGCATGCATTTTTCACAGCTGAAGGTTTCTCATATCTGGTTCTGTGTAAATGCAGACCTCAAAACCAAACTGACTAGGGAGAGAAGTAGCCAACATCAAGGTAGATTGCTTCCTCCCATGACACTGGATCAAGAAATTTTTCCATTTCTCCTTCTCTCTCTGACCATCTTTTTCCTAATTCTTACCCCATGAAGGTCTTTACAATTCTTTTGTCCTCCTTTTTCCTTGTCCCGGTCACATATCTCAGGCAATTGCAAAGGAGGATAATTCATCCTCCTTTGGATTTGCTACTATGCTGGTGTTCCTGTATTTCTTTTTGCCTGTCACAAAATTCTCCCTGATTTCCAATGTCTCAGTTTCTCTGGAACAAGCTCATTGGATAAACACTTCTAGGGAAGTGGAGACACAGTTACACAAAATATATAAACAGACCAACTGGCTTAAAGAAGTATCCTCCTCTTCAGGATCATTTCTTGACTTATTTGATTCTAGCTGGTTTGGGTCATGGAGACCATGGCTCAGGAGTGCTCTCCAAACCAAGGGCATTGTTTTGCTGCTATTAATTATTATCGTCTCCCTGATACGCTGCATTCTTTCTAAAGATTTTAAATGCATGTGAACAGCTGTTGACTATTGGATAGATGGTCTCTCTCTTACTGGAATGACAAAAGAAAACAGAAGAATGTAACTAGCTCCAATAATATGAATCTGACATTGTCTCTTGAGATGCTACACGCAGACCTGAAGAGGCAGTGGTAACTGAGAGTCACACTAACACTGACATCTTGAATGGTCAAGAGGATGATCAAAAGAGGGGGGATGGTTAAAAATTTTCTAGGCTCAAAATGGAACTACTCCTGCCTGGGATGCCACATCGGCAAACTGAAACTTAGACAATTTTTGTGTCCCTGTAAATGTTTCAGTTTACACAGTATATCCAGACAGCCAATCCTCAAATGCCATGCCAGCTCTGGGCCTTCTCACCCCAAACAAGGTTGACTATACGGCCCCAGCCAATCAGATATGTTCCATTTTTCTCTTCGTAGCTCTTTATTCTTTACCTATAAAAGCTTTCCTGCCTTCGGCCACATTTTGCAGTTCTTAGAATGGAGACTGTTTTGTGAAGTGTTAAAGTTTGTTTGTAGTGCCTAAATTGTCTTCTTTAATCATTCTTTAACAATGTTAATCCACTTTACAATTCACATTCAAATACTAATTGACAGTGCATATTCTTAGGAAACACTATCATTCATGTTGGTTTAAATTCACAACTAACCAGGTGGTGCAAATTCAGATTACATGTTCAATTACTTTAGTATGTTGTTTGTCTTCAGTACCTGTCATCAACCAAATGTTTCTCTGTTTTATATGTGTAATGAATTTTTGTGGCAATTATGTTGTCACGAATCACCGTGATATTGACCTTACCAAATATGCTTTGCCTGTATCACATCACTTGAATTATTAAATTGTAACTTTCGAGTAATATGAAGGTAAACACCTTGAGACCAATTTACATTTTTCTCTCAATAAGTATACAATGTAAATATGAGGAATAGGACAGAATTTGCCATTTTAAGTAAATCCCAGAGTCATTATTGTGGGCACAACAGTAAGTGAAAGCAACAAAGTGTAAGATACATTTCCCTCCCTTCTTTTAAAGGTTCTCTCGTTTTGGATAGCAAAAGGACCTTTTTTTTTTTTTTAATGAAAATCTTTAATAAAAGAAACTAAAGATAATTTCTGTTACACTCTCCTTCTAAACATATTGACTTCAGTCATATTTTATCTCATCTTTTACCTATCAATTCATGCCTTGGAAATAAAGTTTCAAAAATATTCTATTTCAATGTAAAATTTCACTGTATATTTTCTGATGGCTTTACCATACCTTTGCCAACAGCTCCCTCTATGTTCCATAGCACAGATACTTATTGTTCATGCTCTGAAAAACTGTGGAAGTATGTTCTATGACAAACACCTCCTTAGAAAAGAACCTAAGTTATTTGATATTATGCAATAGAACACTTGGAACATAGGTTTTTATTTGTCTCTATTGTCAAAAAAACATGTCTTACTGTTTAAGCTAGACTTTTATTAATATTTTTTAGGAATGATTCATTAAACTCCTATTTTAATGACACTGTATGCATACAATTATCTTAATGAGAAAACATTGGGATCATGCAAGCTGATACAATGCAATAACATATTAGTCTAGTTTTTTTATTACTTAAAGTCATGTATATTCTCTGTTCATATTTATGTTTTACTACTAGGATAAAATTAATCTGGCTCAGACTTCTGAAATGAAATATGGTGAGAAGTGGAACATTTTTGTTAATAAACAAAGAATATGTATCAGTAAGTGGAAAAAGCTGACAGTTCAACGCCGGTGGCCACTTCTGATCTAACTAAGAAATTATAAAATGCTTACCTTTTCATTGGGGAAAACAATTCAGATGGTGATATATGAAATAAAATTTCACAATTATTTTTCTTTACGTTCATGGGTAGCAACTCCAAAGCAACAGAATACCAAAGTCCTTTTCCTGTAGTGTCATTAAGCACTGATCTAGTCCCTCTTGAGCTAAGATGTGGCTTCAGAATCCTTCCCAACGTAATACTCCTAACAGTCACAGAGGTTGATGTAAGATAAATGATACTTTTCATCTCTGTTAATATTTCCTATTAGATAATTTAAAAATTTTGCTTAAGCAACTAGGCTAAATTTTTGATATACTAGTTTGAGAATTCAAAGTACAATTATCATACTAGTTTTATAAAAGAGTTTTATATTAGGGGCATGTTTCTAAAACTACAGTTTAAAGTTAATTTGAAGCTATTTCATTCCCTTATATCAGAGATTGTGATCTCTGATAAGAGAATTGTTCTAAAGTTACTTGGTTATGCCAAAATGTAAATACAGAAAGGCATTGCACCTAAGTGGGATAAAAATTACAGAAATGTGTTCATTTTAAAACAAGCGTGTACCCACGTAGAAAACACATTGATACACCTTCTTTTCTTATTTAATATATTTTTCACAGCAACCTAAATGAAGAGGTATTACTGTTTCCATTTTTACAAATGGTAAAATGAGACTCAGAAAATACAAGTAATTTACTTAAGTCACACAGCTAATTTATGGCAAAGCTGAAATGCTCCCTAGATTTGCTTGACTTTCAAGATGGTGTTCTTAACCTTCCCATGATATTTTCTCCTTTTCTTTTTAAGTTGGCCTATAAACATATACCAGTTTCAATGGGTGAGAACACACCATATAATTATATGTAAAACGTATGACATATAGGCATAATTTAATAATTATACAAAGTAATATAAATTACTTTATAAATGACTTTAAGTAAAAATGTACTAGAGGAAAAGATTTACATCAGGTGCATCCGTCAAAAGCTTGATGTCTCTAAGATAAAAACGAGCCTTACAAGTGAAAAAGCCACATTCAAATAGCCCAGCAGTAAAACCAGGAAATATGAGCAGAGAACACACAGAAGAAGAAATATAAAGAGCTTATCAACAGATCAATCCCACCAGTAGTCCAAGAACAACAAATAAATCTAAAAATAAGATGCTCTATACTGCCTACCTACTGAAAAAACATTTTTATACGTTGATAAAAACTTGTCTTTATCAGAGTATAGTGGAAAGTGGAGTCTTATATACTGATAATAGAATCATATATTATGTAAACCTTTTGGAAGGACTGTGCATACATTTTAATTCAATTCTACATTTACCTAATTTATCCATTAATGTACAAAAATGTGTATGAAGATACACATTGCAAATTTATATGTAAGAACTAGCAAAAGCTGTTCAAATTTGGAAAATGTTTAAAGAAGGTACTGATCATCATGTCATGGAATAGAATAGTGGGGTAGAATGTACTAATACTGAAGGATGTCCATAATATATTGTTGAAACAGATATTATAAGCTAATGAGGTACATATAATATTCTTTTTCAACTATTAATTACAATGGTTATTCATAGGCAGTAAGAATTGGAAAGAATAAAGGGAATGATAGGACATTTATTTACAATGGATTCTGCTTCTGTATTTTTATATTTTCAAATATGTATATTTTTATTTTTTAAAAATCAATAACTTTTAAAAATAATTTTTTTGTTGGAGAATTGTTCTCTTCACATGAGTAAGCAGTTAACACAAATAATGCTAAAAAATTCAAAAGAAAATAGCAAAGTTGTGTGCAGTTTTAATCAGAATCTAAGTTACAGCTACTTGCATGCAAAATTACAACAGAATAGAAAAGAAGAAAATCTTTTTAGAAGAAAAACATGCCAGTGTGAATTTGAGAGCATCGCTTCTCCAAAATACAAAATCAAATGGCAACATTATATAATTAAGGAAAATAAATTTAATATAGAGCAAATTAAGTGCCTTTCCAGGAGTTGAAATGCAGTGTCATCTGTCTATCTATCTGTTTATCTATCTATCCATCTATCCATCCATCACAGGAGAATGTATATCTCAAATGTTGTAGGGAAATCCAGAAAATTAAGCAGTATTTGAGCCATCACCAAAAAAATAAAATAGCAACTTAGCTGCACAAACAATTAGGGGATACCCAAATGCTAAATTTCTTATCCTCTTTTCTTACTGCGGTGTCTCGTTCATTTCTTTTACACATTACATTCTGCCAGAATAAATCTATACTTTCTTAAGTCCCAAGATTTGCTCAAGAGCCTCCTCTACCTAGAAAAGACCCTTATCCCCACCTCAATAATTCTCTTAGTAGTCATCTTTCTCACGTTTAGGCTACTTAACAATTCTCAGGGTCTTACCATAACAAATGCTTATTTTTTTAAGATTTAATTTTTTTAGAACAGTTTTAGGTTCACATTTTAAGTGTTGTACATTCTATGGGTTTGGACAAATGTATAAAATGACATGTATCCATCATTACAGTATCATGTGTAGTATTTTCACTGCCCTGAAAAATTTTCTGTTCTCTGCCTATTTCTCTCTTTTCTTCCTTCAACCCCTGGCAACCACTGATCTTTTACTATGTCCATCATTTTGTCTTTTCCAAAATGTTATATTGTTGGAATCATAGAGTGTGTAGCCTTTTCTGATTGGCTTCTTTCACTTAGTAATGTGCATTTATAGCTCCTTTATATCTTTTCATGGCTTGATATTTCATTTGCTTTTAGTTCTCTTTTCAAACAGGCTTTCTATGATCGGAAGAAGCATATTACACTACTTCATTTTTCTTTATAGGACCTATCACTACCTGACATTATAAAATCTGTTTATATAATTATATGGTTGGTGTTTACCATACTATACTGCCTCAGTAAAGGCAGGAAATTTTTCTCTTTGTCATTTGACTAAATTCTCAGCACATAGATGTTTATACATTAAGAGGGCAATCTTTAAGAAAAAAAATACAAAAATTATGAATACAAATAATTTATGAAATGAATATTCATTTAAAATGATAAAATAAATAACAAAAAATTGTGTTTTTAATTATTTTGGTCAGCTTTATTGAGGTATAGTTTCTGGACTATAAAATTCACTAATTTTAAGTGTACCATTTTATGAGTTTTGACAGGTGTATAGAGTCTCACAACATCCACCACAATCACAATATCACCCCCAAAACTGTTCTTATACTCTTTTATAGTCAATCACCCACTCCTCTATTGATCACTATAGTTTTGCTTTTCAAGAACTGCATATGAATGGCTCATACAGGATGTGGTCTACCTTGTCTGGCTCCTTTATTCAGTTTTTTTGTGATGAATCCATATTGTTACTTGTATCCATTGTTCCCTCCTTTTCATTGATAATATTTCCTTATGTGCATACACTACAGTTGTTGTTGTTGTTTTGCCATTCATCAGCAGGTGGGCATTTGGAAATCTTCCAGTTTGGGCTGTTACAAAGTAGCACTGAACATTCATGTATGAGTGTTTGATGGACATATATTTTCATCCTTGGAGTAACACTGCTGTGGCATATGGTAAATGCATGTTTAACTTTACAGTAAACTTCCAAACTGTGTTCCAAAGTGCATTCACACCAGGAGTTTGTATTGCAGTTACTCTACATTCTCACCAACACTTGTTAGTTTAAGTCTAAAATTTTTGCCATTCCAGTAAGTGTGTTGAGATACCTCGCTGTGACTTTAATTTTCTAATGACTAATGATGCTAAGCATGTTCTCTGTGACATTCTCCTTGCATTTATCCTTTTTGCTGAAGTGTCCGTTCATACTTCTTGACCCTGGTGGTATACAGAAATATAATTGAGATAGAAGAGTTCTAGAGAGAAGTTGTCTTATCAATATGTGCCTTGCAAATAATTTCTCCCTCTTTATATAAGGTGTATTTGTTTGTTTATTTATATACAATTACTCATTTTTTCTAGCATGATTCATTGAAAGATTACTCTCCTTCCTTATTGAATTGCCTTGCTACTTTTGTTGAAATCAAATATATGTGTGGGTCTGTTTCTGGATTTTATGTTCTGTCCCATTGATCTATAAATCTATCTTTATGATCATATCACACTGTCATGTTTATTGCCACTTTATAGTAAATCTTGAAGTTGAGTAATTTAAATCTGCCAACTTCATTCCTTTAATTTTTTTCTATTATAAGTCCTTTGAATTTCAATACACCTTGAGAACCTGGTTGTCAATTTCTTCAAAAGAACAACAACAAAAAAGCCTGCTGGCATTTTGATTGGGATGGCTTTGATATATGGATTTGATACTTTAGTATTGCATCTCCCACAAATTCATCTTTATGTTTTTAATAGTTACGAGTGTTATTGTAAATGGCATTTTAAAATTTCAATTTCTGATAGTTCATTACAAGTATGTAAAGCATTTTTGCAAATTGTCTATGTATTCTGCTAGTTTACTAGACTCAGTTTTTTTTTCCAGAAGATTTTTTTTGTAGATTCCTTAGTATTTTCTGCCTAAGTTATCACTTAAATATAGCTTTACTCTTTGTATTAGTTTCCTAGAACTGCTGTAATAACATCCCACAAACCAGGAGGCTTAAAAAATGTAAATTTATTACCCTACCTTAGTTCTAGAGGCTAGAAGCACCAAATAAAAGTTTCAACAGGGTTTGTTCCTTCTGAAGGCATTGAGGGAGAATCTGTTCCAGGCTTATCTCCAGCTTTTGGTGCCCTCAGGCATTCCTTGGCTTGTAGATGCATTACTCCAATCCTACGTCTTTATGAGGTGTAATTCCTGCATGTGAGTCTTCATATGGCCATTTTCTTATAAGGACATCAGTCATATTGGAATAGTGGCCCACGCAACTCCAGCATGATCTCATCTTTACTGATTAAGTCTGCAATGACCTTATTTTCAAATAAGGTCACATGTTGTGGTACAGAGTATTGGGACTTCAACATATCCTTTTAGGTGATGCTATTCAGTTCATAACACTTCTTTCCATTCTGTATGCTTTTCATTTTTTTTTTTCTCCTTGGCTTATAATACTTAATGTGACTTCCAGTACAACACTAAATAGAAGTGGTGAGAGTAGCTATCTAAATCATGTCTATACCCAGTTTTATAACTGAATCACTTTGCTGTACACATGAAACAAACACAGCGTTGTAAATCAACTGTATTCCAATAAAAAGAAAAAGAAAATTATATACAATTCAAAAAAAAGAGAAAAGTAATTGCTATTAAGTACTCTGCTAGATTTGGGGGATACAAATATTAAAATCATAACCCCTGAATAATAAAGAACTCATATTATTGTTAGAAACTAGCAAGTAAACAGGCAATATACAGTGAGAGATATTAAGTAGATGTTTTCATAGGACTACACAGGCAGGAAAAGTAACAGACTAGAATGAACAGCATGTTCAAAGACACTGGAATGAGAGAGAAAAGATTTATTTTAAACTCTTGTTCTTATCTACCCATTCTCTCCATTCTATATGGGATGTGTTCACTGTAACATGTTTCCAAACTGTGCCCTGCCTCTCATTCATTCTCATTAGTAGAAAACCAGCTCCATTCTACAACCTCCATGAGGAATTTTCTGCTGTTTTCCTTCTTTGAGCTCTGTATGTCTCATCTGTGTCTTGGGGTTTAATATGTACTTAATACTGGCTATCTCTACATGGTTTTTCTCTTCACTGTTAAACTCTAAAGGTTTTAACTCTAAAAGGGATCATACATTTTATTATTTCCACGGGATTCAGTACCTCACTGGTCATGTTGTCTGCAGTTTGTAGATGGGTGAATGGACAAATGGATGGATGCAGGCAAAGAACCACTGGTTTAGTCCTACAACTAGTCCTAAGTGTCACTGATGTATATTGTATAAAGGACAAAAACATGTTATAATAATGTGATTGTCATCAGAACGATGAAATAAATCAGATTCTCCTAAGTGTATGAGTATTTTTCAGCACACATTCTCTTCCTTTATTATAAAACTCGAACAATTGTTGAAAGGGTTGCTATACTCAGTTTTAGGAAATACATCACTGCAGGGCCAGTTCATGCACAAATTCTAACATATTTTCTGAAGAAGTCTTATTGTCCTAAAAGCATTCTGGGCCTCTAATATACCCATGCAGCATTCTCTCTCAGAATCTTTACATCACAATATCTTTTATTCTTTCATTGTGAGACTATTTGTAACATCCCTAATTTGGTGTTGTGTTCCTTAATCTATGTTCTCAGTATTTTCACATTATAATTTTCTATCTCTTTCCTCCTTATTATATTAGTTGACCTTCTTACAGTGGTGGATTAGAATCATTATGCATGTGAGATTCAAAGCAATTACTGCTTTGAGTGTTAATAAGTATTTATTCTGATTTTATTAGGAATAATGTTATGATGATACTGAATTATAGAAATGTGTGAATTGGTTGTGGGCCTCACAAAACAAAGCCTTTGAAACTATTGCCAAAAGCAAAAGTAAACATAACTAGCTTCTTTAAAAATTCCTTGCTAAAATAAACATACAGAGGCTGTTAAATAAAAGTACTAAAGCCATTTTCACCTACAGTGATAGAAGTAGAGGATAAAGAAATGTGATATCCAGTCTACCATTTCTGGGTGAAAACTGTTTTAAGAGCCCCTAAACACACTTATTGTGCTGGCTATTCTTTAAAAAATGTTCCACAGCCCTAGCTTAGAATAACTATGATTCTTTTTCTTTCCCCCAGAGAGACTAGATAAATGGCTATAACAGACAGAAGCAGTTTGTCCCATGACCTAAGACCATGTTCAGATACACGGGTTACTAAAAAGTCATACTTATATCCAGGTACAGGACTCTAAGTCTTGTATGTGAATAACAATTGGTCTCAAAAATCAATAAAATTCAAGGCTAGTGACAGAGGTGATGGAGCTTGGGTACAGCAACATGATGACTGGCCTTAGAGCAAGTGAGTTGTTGTGTGAGAATTTTTCTTCAAATGAAGTGTTTGATTACGTAGTCTAGTTAGATCCCAGTTGCAAACAGGATGCCAAGATATTAGTCAGTAAGCTTGCACATTGCCAATTTCTGAGGATTCTGTGATAAGAGAAACTTATAATGCTTTTCCAATCACTGAGATAGATATTAGTTTTTAAAGTGTGAGCTAAAAAATGAAAATTTGAGGGATTTCTTTTTTGCCGTCTGCTGTTGACTACTGTGAGGTCTTTATTAAAGCATTTTAACCTCATTGAATGTTGGTTTCTTAATATGATGAAAATGATAATACTGAACAATTCCTGAGGGCCTGACAATTAACTAGCATTTATAAAATGCTTTAAAGAGAGGAGCCATGTGAGAGGAAATTATTTAATGTAAACTGATAGAGGACTTATGAGCATACCATCTGAATGAGAACTCTGTATCCACTGAACTAGCTGGGTGTGATAAAAGAGACAGCTGGAATTTGAAAACAAAAGTTTGAAAGTCTGGCAATTAATCCAGAATTCTCAGGACATACAGATAGCTAATTATTATGACTTTGCTCTTTAGAGCACATTGTAAAACACTATAAGTTTTATTTTAATCATTCTTTTCAGTGGTTTGGCTTCCACCCACAGAAGAAAGAGCAAAATAAAGGATCATCCAATCAATTGTTTGCAATAACCACCATATTCTTCAAAGTGGTTAAAATATATATATATATATAAAATATATACGTAAAAAAAAATATATATATATATATATATATAAGAATGTTAGAAGAAAAAGGGAAACAATGATCTGAAAGATAAATAAGAAATGTGTAAAAAAGAGGAGATAAATGACTTCCTGTTTAAGATGAAAACCAAAGGTGATGTACAGAGGGTGATGGAGCTGACAGCCATGCTTAGTAACTAACACACAAACAAAACTGCGACTCATGTTGAGTCAGTAGATTCGTCCAAACAGGCTGAAGAGAATCATTCTGCGTGCACCCTGTCACTCTCCCACTTTGCCGTGAGCAGATAATTGCCTGCTTCTTTGCCGTTAGGGAGAAGGAGGGCAGCAGCACAACCTAAAATTAAGGAGCAACCCCAGAGCAGTACCATCCAGAACTGGATGAAGTGGAGAGTTCACAGCAATGAGCACAGATGGGTCGACTGCCCTGAGAGTCCCCTCTTGCATTCTTCCTCAGTTCTGACTTGCGGGCTGGGTACAACGAATGGGGCCAACAGCCAGATGAAAGAGTTATGTCTTGGGAAGAGGCACAAGAGCCATTCCTCGGTTGAAGAAAGTGGCCCAGCCACTAAGTGGGTGAGTAGAAATTGATTGATTGATGACAACATGAAAGTCTGCCTTGAGGCATCCCCACTTCTACCACTTGCATCCTCTAAACTCGAGGGTGGAAACTCATCACAAGGGAAGCTCATGGTCCTAAAGGAACAAAAGTTCATGAAGATAGTTTACAATGTAAGTGTAGGATCTGTGTACTATGAAACAAAGATCACAGTGGAATTGCCCTAGCCAATGTAACTGGAATAAACGGAAAAAACAAACAAATGAGAATCTAAAAGAGCATAATAAATATTCTCAGAAAGAGACATTAAAAACATTAAGCAGTACCAGATTGAAATAAATTAAAGTAAAATGGGTATAAAGAGCATAAATGTAAAATATGTACATATATATGAAATAAATATACAATGATGGGTTTTATAACAGAGTGAAAGTATTCACAGAATAAGAAACAACTATATAATTGTGCAAATTCTTAAAAAACACATCAGAAAGATATAAAAATATGGAAAGAAGAGAAGACAAGTTAAATAATACAATAAATTAAAGTAAAAATAATGTTTTATCCAGGGGGCTCAAAGTAGTGAAGAGAGTAAATGGAAGACAGGAAATATTTGAAAACTATTATACTAAAGACATAAGTAACATCAGCTTTAAAAGGTTGAGAGAGCCAAAAAAGAATTGCTAAAAACGACACATTGTAGTGAAATGTAAGCATACAAATCAAAGAGAAAACCGCTAAAATATTCTAAAGAGAAAGAAACAAAGGAACAAAAATTACATCGGCATCAGTTTTCTTGTGATCATGCCATCTGAATAGAAAATCTGTGTATCTACTGAAGTAAATCAAAAGTCAATCAAAAGTCAATGGAGGGCTTCCCTGGTGGCACAGTGGCTGAGAGTCCGCCTGCCGATGCAGGGGACACGGGTTTGTGCCCTGGTCTGGGAAGATCCCACATGCCGCGGAGCGGCTGGGCCCATGAGCCATGGCTACTGAACCTGTGTGTCCAGAGCCTGTGCTCCGCAATGGGAGAGGCCACAATAGTGAGAGGCCCGCGTAACGCAAAAAAAAAAAA
Organism: Tursiops truncatus; assembly: GCF_011762595.2. NCBI lineage: Eukaryota > Metazoa > Chordata > Mammalia > Artiodactyla > Delphinidae > Tursiops > Tursiops truncatus. The sequence goes on along the minus strand of NC_047035.1, from coordinate 154,282,824 downwards.
AAAAAAAAAAAGTCAATGGAACTACAGCATCAAAATTTTGAAGAAAAAGAAATTGTAATCTGTAACTTTATATTCAATTAAAGTATATTTTCTTGTAGACAACTTGTAGTTGGGTTTGTTTTTTATTCCACTCTGATAATACGTGTCTTCTGTTATATTTAGACACTCATTTAAAATGATTATAGATATATTTGGCCTTTGTATCTATCATCTTTGTAACTGTTTTCATTCATTACATTTGTTTCATGTTACCTTTTTCTGTCCATTTCTGCTTTCTCTGGTTTTAACTGAGCATTTTATATGGTTCCATTTAATCTCCTCTCTTTGTATATCAATTATCCTTTTAAAAAATTTGTTAGTTTGCCCTAGAGTTTCCAATCTGAATTTTTACCTAACCTAAATTCACTTTAAAATATTGTAACACCATAATGTTTCACAAATAGAGCTTTAAACAGAGTATCCCAGTTACTTCCATCCATTACGACACTGCTGTTCTTTATTTCACTTATGCATATGCTATATTCACAACAGTATATTGTTACTATGACTTGAAACAGCTTTAGATCAATTAAAAATTAGAAACAAAAGTTTTTATCTTCATTTATTTCTTCTCTTTTCCAATAGTATTATATTCTTCATGTAAATCCGAGTTTCTGACATATTATTTTCATTATGCCTAAATAATCCATTCCTTGCAAGGATGATCTGATGGTCATAAATTACTTCACTTTTTGTTTGCTGTAGAATGTCTCTATTTCTCCTTCATTTTTGAAGGACAATTTTACTGGATACAGAAGTACACGTGGTGGTGTTTTTTTCCTTGCAATACTGTAAGTATTTTATCTCACTTTCTTCTTGTCTGCATGGTTTTTGATGAGAAGTCAATGTAATTCTTATCCTTGTTCCTCTATAGATAAGAATTTTACCCCTTGTGGCTTCTATCAAGATACACTCTTTGTCTTTAGCTTTATGTCCATTGAATATGGTATGCCAAGTGGAGACTGCTTTGTTTTTTTTGTTTTTAAATTTTGCTTTGTGCATGGTGTTCTCTGAGCTCCCTGTATCTGTAATTTTGGAAAGCTGTCAATGATTAACACTTCAAAATTTCTTCTGCTCTGTTCTCTATTTCTTCTCCTTTTGTTATGTCCATTTTGTACATATTACACCTTTTGAAATTGTTCCATAGTTCTTGGATGCTACAGTTTTGTTGTTGTTGTTGCTTTTGGTTTAATTTTTTTTTTCATTTTTTTCCCTTTGTATTTCAGTTTGGGAAGTTTCTATTGATATGTGTTATCTCTTTAGTCATGTACCATCTACTGATGGATGCATCCAGCAAAGATGTCCTTCATTTCAGCTACAGTACTTTTGATTTCTAGCTATCTTAGTTCAGGCTACTATAACAGATTATCATAGACTGGGTGGCTTAAACAACAAACATTTACTTCTCACAGTTCTGGAGTCTGGGAGTCTGAGATCAGGGTGACAGCATGATAGGGTTCTTGGTGAGGCTCCTCTTGCAGACAGCTGTCTTCTTGTTGTATCCTCATATGGCCGAGAGAGCAGAGAGAGGACTAGTTTTCTTTCTTATAAGGACACTAAGCCCATCATGGGGGCTCCACTTTCATGACCTAAGTACCTCCCAAAGTCACCACCTCCAAATATCATCACATTAGGGCTTCAACATAAGAATGTTGTGGAAACAGCAAGTACTTACTGTATAGCACAGGGAACTATATTCAATATCCTGTAATAAACCATAATGCAAAAGAATACGTATATGTGTGTGTGTGTGTGTGACTGAATCACTTTACTGTACATCAGAAACTAACACATTGTAAATCAACTACAATAAAATAAATAAAATCAAGTTTTTAACACAAAAAAATCAAAAAATGAAATTAAATAAAATTAAAGAAAAAATTGTGTGGGGACTCAAACGTTCAGCCCATAGCACTAGTGCTTCGTTTGAGTCTTACAGTTTCTGAATTTCTACTTGCATTACCTATTTGTTCTTGCATGTTGTCTACATTCTCCATTAGCCCTTAATATGTTAATTATAGTTACGTAAAGTTCCCTACCTGATAATTCCAAATATGTGTGTCATATCAGAGTTTGGTTCTGATGCTTCTTTTGTCGCTTCAAATCATGAGGGAGTTTTTATTTTTTTCTTGCCTTTAGCATATCCTATAAAATTTCTTGTTGAAGCCAGACAGGAGGTGTCAATGTACTGGGAACTGAGGTAAATAGGTCTTTAGTGTGAGGTTTTATGCTACTTTCTGGGCGTTAGGCTGTGTTTAATGTTGGCTGTAGCTATAGGTACCACAGACTTCCGTTTCCTCTACTGTCCTATTTTTCTTTCCTCTTGACTTTGATATATCATACTAAGAATAAAGAAAGAAATCACTAGATTATCTCAATAGATCCATGGAAGTAATGTCTTAATATTCATAATATTTTTATATTAATACACTCAAAAGACTGGAAGTAGAAAAAAACTTGATGCAGAACTTGATATAGTCTATATAACAAAACTCTAACATAGACCCATCTCCGCTGTACATCCACCAGTAACAGGTCTAATTGTTGTCCTCAATTTGCTCATCTTATTCTGGTGTCTTCATGTGGAAAGTTAGATCATTAATTTACCCATCACAGATATTAAAGAGAAGACATTTGGAAAGCATTGTTTATAGTAAGTAACGTCAAAAGGATGGATGCTATCACCTTTACTTTTTTCATAGAATTGGTGCTACTACCATGTTAAAATAAAGGCAGGGAGACCTTCAGGATGGCAGAGGAGTAAGACGTGGTGATCACCTTCCTCCCTACAAACACATCAAAAATACATCTACAAGTGGACCAACTCCTGCAGAACACCTCCTGAACACTAGCAGAAGACCTCAAACTTCCCGAAAGGCAAGAAGATCCCCACATACCTGGGTAGGGCAAAAGAAAAAAGAAAACACAGAGACAAAAGAATAGGGACCGAACCTGCACCACTAGGAGGAAGCTGTGAAGGAGGAAAAGTTTCCACATACTAGGAAGCCCCTTCACTGGCAGAGATGGCGGGTGGGCATGGGGGAAGCTTTGGAGCCATGGAGGAGAGCACAGCAACAGGCGTGCAGAGGGCAAACTGGAGAGATTAATGCACAGAGGATCGGTGCCAACCAGCACTCACCAGCCCGAGAGGCTTGTCTGCTCACCCGCTGGGGCGAGTGGGGGCTGGGAGCTGAGGCTTGGGGAAGTCAGATCCCAGGGAGAGGACTGGGATTGGCTGTGTGAACACAGCCTGAAGGGGGCCAGTGCACCACAGCTAGCAGGGAGGGAGTCTGGAAAAAAGTCAGGACCTGCCAAAGAGACAAGAGACCATTGCTTTCCGGTGCGCGAGGAGAGGGGATTCCTTTCCCTTGTACCCACAGTAGGCAGAGCACCACCTAAGCGAGCTCCAGAGAAGGGTGCAAGCGGAGCTATCAGCACAGACACCAGAGACAGCCATGAAACGCTAAGGCTGCTGCCACTGCCACCAAGAATCCTGTGTGCAAGCACAGGTCACTATCCACACCTCCCCTCCTGGGAGCCTGTGCAGCCTGCCATTGCCAGGGTCCCATGATCCAGTGACAACTTCCCCGGGAGAACACACAGCACACCTCAGGCTGTTGCAATGTCATGCCAGCCTCTGCCGCCATAGGCATGCCCCACATTCCAATTATAACTACTGTACCCATCCCTCTCCCCGGCCTGAATGAGCAAGAGACCCCTAATCAGCCACTGCTTTAACCCAGTCCTGTCTGGGTGGGAACAGATGCCTGAGGTTGACCTACATGCAAGGTGGGGCCAAAACCAAAGCTGAACCCGAGGATCTGTGTGAACAAAGAAGAGAAAGGGAAATTTCTCTGTGCAGCCTCAGGAGCAGTGGATTAAATTCCCACAAGCAACGTGATGGACACTGCATCTGTGGGGTACCTGAATACATAATGAATCGTCCCAAAATTGAGGTGGTGAACTTTAGGAGGAACTGCAGACTTGGGGTTTGCTGTCTGCAACTGATTTCTTACTGATATTTATGTTTATCTTAGTTTAGTTTTTAGTGCTTGTTATCATTGGAGGATTTGTTTATTGGTTTGGTTGTTCCTTTCTTTGTTAAAAATGGATTATTTTTTTATGTTAATAATTTTAAAAAATGTTTTTATTTATCATTTAAAAATTTTTTATTTATTTATATATTTTTTTCTCCCTTTTCTTCTGAGCCGTGTGGCTGACAGGGTCTTGGTGCTCCAGCCTGGTGTCAGGCCTGAGCCTCTGAGGTGGGGAGAGCCAAATTCAGGACATTGGACCACCAGAGACCACCCAGCCCCACAGAATATCAACTGGTGAGAGCTCTCCCGGAGATCTCTGTCTCAACGCTAAGACCCAGCTCCACCCAATGGCCAGCAAGCTCCGGTGCTGGACAACCCATGCCAAACAAATAGTAAGACCGGAACACCATGCCACCCATTAGCAGAGAGGCTGCCTAAAATACTAAGGTCACAGACACCCCAAAATACACCACTGGATGCAGCTCTGCCCACCACAAAGAAAAGGTCCAGCTGCACCCGCCAGAACATAGGCACCAGTTCCCTCCACCAGAAAGCCTACACAAGCCACTGAACCAACCTCACCCACTGGGGGCAGACACCAAAAACAATGGAAACTACGAATCTGCAGCCTGCAAAGACGAGACCCCAAACACAGTAAGTTAAACAAAATGAGAAGGCAGAGAAATATGCAGCAGATGAAGGAGCAAGGTAAAAACCCACCAGACCAAACAAATGAAGAGGAGATAGGCAGTCTACCTGAAAAAGAATTTAGAGGAACGATAGTAAAGATGATCCAAAATCTTGGAAATAGAATGGAGAAAATACAAGAAACGTTTAACAAGGACCGAGAAGAAATAAAGAGCAAAAAACAATGAAGAACAACAAAATAAGTGAAATTAAAAATTCTCTAGATGGAATCAATAGCAGAATAACTGAGGCAGAAGAATGGATAAGTGACCTGGAAGATAAAATAGTGGAAATCACTACTGCCAGAGCAGAATAAAGAAAAAAGAATGAAAAGAATTGAGGACAACCTCAGAGACTTCTGAGACTACATTAAACACACTAACACTGGAATTATAGGGGTCCCAGAAAAAGAAGAGAAAAAGAAAGGGTCTGAGAAAATATCTGAAGAGATTATAGTTGAAAACTTCCCTAACATGGGAAAGGAAACAGTCAAGTCCAGGAAGCACAGAGAGTCCCATACAGGATAAATCCCAGGAGAAACACGGCAAGACACATATTAATCAAACTATCAAAAATTAAATACAAAGAAAAATACTAAAAGGAGCAAGGGAAAAGCAACAAATAACATACAACGGAACCCCCATAAAGTTAACAGCTGATCTTTCAGCAGAAACTCTGCAGGCCAGAAGGGACTGGCAGGACATATTTAAAGTGATGAAAGGGAAAACCTACAACCAAGATTACACTACCCAGAAAGGATCTCATTCAGATTCAATGCAGAAATTAAAACCTCTACAGACAAGCAAAATTTAAGAGAATTCAGCTCCACCACACCAGCTTTACAACAAATGGTAAAGGAACTTCTCTACATAGGAAACACAGAGAAGGAAAAGACCTACAAAAAAACCCCCAAAACCATTAAGAAAATGGTAATAGGAACATACATATCGATAATTACCTTAAATGTAAATGGATTAAATGCTCCAACCAAAGTTGTAGACTGGCTGAATAGATATAAAAGCAAGACCTGTATATATGCTGTCTACAAGAGACTCAATTCAGACCTAGGGACACATACAGACTGAAAATGAGGGGATGGAAAAAGATATTCCATGTAAATGGAAATTAAAAGAAAGGTGGAGTAGCAATTCTCATATCAGACAAAACAGACTTTAAAATAAAGACTATTACAAGAGACAAAGAAGGACACGACATAATGATCAAGAGATCAATCCAAGACGAAGACATAACAATTGTAAATATTTATGCACGTAACATAGGAGCAACTTAATACATAAGGCAAATGCTAACAGCCATAAAAGGGGAAATGGACAGTAACACAATAATAGTAGGGGATTTTAAGACCCCACTTTCACCAACGGACAGATCATCCAAAATGAAAATAAATAAGGAATACAAGCTTTAAATGACACCTTAAACAGGAATGACTTAATTGATACTTATAGGACATTCCAAAACAAAACAACAGAATACACTTTCTTCTCAAGTGCTCATGGAACATTGTCCAGGATAGATTATATCCTGGGTCACAAATCAAGCCTTGGTAAACTTAAGAAAATTGAAATGGTATCAAGTATCTTTCCTGACCACAATGCTATGGGACTGAATATCAATTACAGGAAAAAAACTGTAAAAAATACAAACACATGGAGGCTATACAATATGCTACTAAATAACCAAGAGATCACTGAAAATCTTAAAGAGAAAATCAAAAAATACCTAGAAAAAAAATGACAATGAAAACATGACGACCCAAAACCTATGGGATGCAAATAAAGCAGTTCTAAGAGGGAAGTTTATAGCAATACAATCCTACCTCAAAACAAGAACAATCTGAAATAAACAACCAAACCTTACACCTAAAGCAACTAGAGATAGAAGAACAAAAAACCCCCAGAGTTAGCAGAAGGAAAGAAATCATAAAGATCAGATCAGAAATAAATGAAATAGAAACAAAGAAAACAATAGCAAAGATCAATAAAACTAAAAGATGGTCTTTGAGGAGATTAAAAAAAACTTGATAAACCAGTAGCCAGAATGATGAAGACAAAAAGGGAGAAGACGCAAATCAATAGAATTAGAAATAAAAAAGGAGAAGTAACAACTGACACTGCAGAAATACAAAGGATCATGAAAGATTACTACAAGCAACTATATGCCAATAAAATGGACAACCTGGAAGAAATGGACAAATTCGTAGAAAAGCACAACTTTCCAAGACTGAACCAGGAAGACAGTATATATAAACAGACCATTCACAAGCACTGAAATTGAAAGTGTGATTAACAATCTTCCAACAACCAAAAGCCCAGGAAAAGATGGCTTCACAGGCGAATTCTATCAAACTTTTAGAGAAGAGCTAACACCTAACCTTCTCAAACTCTTCCAAAATACAGCAGAGGGAGGACCGCTCCCAAACTCATTCTATGATGCCATTATCACGCTGATACCAAAACCAGACAAAGATATCACGAAAAAAGAAAACTACAGACCAATACCACTGGTGAACATAGATGCAAAAATCCTCAACAGAATACTAGCAAATAGAATCCAACAGCACATCAAAAGGATCACACACCATGATCAAGTGGGGTTTATCCCAGGAATGCAAGGATTCTTCAGTATACGCGTATCAATCAATGTGGTACATCATATTAATAAATTGAAGGAGAAAAACCATATGATCATCTCAATAGATGCAGAAAAGCTTTTGACAAAATTCAAAACCCATTTATGAAAAAACTCTCCAGAAATTAGGCATAGAGGGTACTTTCCTGAACATAATAAAGGCCATATATGACAAACCCACAGCCAACATCATCCTCAATGGTGAAAAACTGAAACGATTTCCAGCAAGATCATGAACATGACAAGGTTGCCTACTCTCACCACAGTTATTCAACATAGTTTTGGAAGTTTTAGCAACAGCAATCAGAGAAGAAAAAGAAATAAAAGGAATCCACGTTGGAAGAGAAGTAGTAAAACCATCAGTGTTTGCAGATGACATGATACTATACATAGAGAATCCTAAAGATGCTACCAGAAAACTAGTAGAGATAATCAATGAATTTGGTAAAGAAGCAGGAAACAAAAATTAATGCACAGAAATCTCTTGCAAACTTATACACTAATGATGAAAAATATGAAAGAGAAATTAAGGAAACACTCCCATTTACCATTGCAACAAAAAGAATAAACCTAACTAAAGAGACAGAAGACCTGTATGCAGAAAATTATAAGACACTGATGGAAGAAATTAAAGATGATACAAACAGATGGAGAGATATACCATGATCTTGGATTGGAAGAACCAACACTGTGAAAATGACTATACTACCCAAAGCAATCTACAGATTCAAGGCAATCCCTGTCAAACTACCAATGGCATTTTTCACAGAACTAGAACAAAAATTTTACAATTTGAATGGAAACACTAAAGACCCAGAATAGCCAAAGCAATCTTGAGAAAGAAAAATGGAGCTGGAGGAATCAGGCTCCCTGGCTTCACACTATACTACAAAGCTACAGTAATCAAGACAGTATGGTACTGGCACAAAAACAGAAATATACATCAATGGAACAGGATAGAAAGCCCAGAGATAAACGCACGCACATATGGTCACCTTATCTTTGATAAAGGAGGCAAGAATATACAATGGAGAAAAGACAGCCTCTTCAATAAGTGGTGCTGGGGAAACTGGACAGCTACATGTAAAAGAATGAATTAGAACACTCCCTAACACCATACAGAAAAATAAACTAAAAATGGATTAAAGACCTAAATGTAAGGCCAGACACTATAAAACGCTTAGAGGAAAACAAAGGCAGGACACTCTATGACATAAATTGCAGCAAGACCGTCTTTGACCCACCTCCTAGAGAAATGGAAATAAAAACAAAAATAAATAAATGGGACCTAATGAAACTTGAAAGCCTTTGCACAGCTTAGAAAACCATAGACAAGACAAAAAGAAAACCCTCAAAATGGGAGAAAATATTTGCAAAGAAGGCAACTGACAAAGGATTCATCTCCAAAATTTACAAGAAGCTCATGCAACTCAATATCAAAAAAAAACCAAACAACCCAATCCAAAAACAGGCAGAAGACCAAAATAGACATTTCTCCAAAGAAGATATACAGACTGCCAACAAACACATGAAAGGGTGCTCAACATCACTAATCATTAGAGAAATGCAAATCAAAACTACAGTGAAGTATCACCTCACACCAGTCAGAATGGCCATCATCAAAAAATATACAAGCAGTAAATGTTGGAGAGGGTGGGGAGAAAAGGGAACCCTCTTGCACTGTTGGTGGGAATGTAAATTGATACAGACTCTATGGAGAACAGTATGGAGGTTCTTTAAAAAACTAAAAACACAACTACCATATGACCCAGTAATCACACTACTGGGCACATAGCCTGAGAAAACCATAATTCAAAATGAGTCATGTACCACAATGTTCACTGCAGCACTATTTACCATAGCCAGGACATGGAAGCAACCTAACTGTCCATCGATGGATGAATGGATAAAGAAGATGTGGCACATATATACAATGCACTGTTAGTCAGTCATAAAAAGAAACAAAATTGAGTTATTTGTAGTGAGGTGGATGAATCTAGAGACTGTCCTACAGAGTGAAGTCAGAAAGAGAAAAACAAATACCGTATGCTAACACATATATATGGAATCTTAAAAAAAAAAATGGTTCTTATGAACCTAGAGGCAGGAGAGGAATAATGATGCAGACATAGAGAATGGACTTGAGGACTTGGGGAGGGGGAAAGGTAGGGTGGGACGAAGTGAGAGAGTGGCATTTACATATATACACTACCAACTGTAAAACAGATAGCTAGTGGGAAGCAGCCACATAGCATAGGGAGATCAGCTCGGTGCTTTGGGACCACCTAGAGGGGTGTGATAGGGAGGGTGGGAGGGAGATGCAAGAGGGAGGGGATATATGTATACATACACCTGATTTACTTGTTATACAGTAGAAACTAACACAACATTGTAAAGCAACTATACTCTAATAAAGATGTGAAAAAATAAAAATTAAAACAATAAAGGCAAAAACGTGTCAAGGAAGAGACCAAACTGTCATTATATGAGATAAAACAAAAACAAAAAACTCAGGCAATAGAATGTTGCTGTGTGGTTTCTCAAACCTAAGGGTCTTAGTGTGTCTTCTTTTTCCCACTTTCAGAGTCCTTCTGTGATTGTTGAATTATTTCCAGGGCATTCAGTTGTATTTGGGAGAAGCAGGGAAAGTGACTCTGTGTTATCCAGTCTGCAACCAGACTGTACTGGTAGTTATTTCCTTTCATCATATTCTGACTATTATCTTGCTTTCTTCTCTTTCCCATTGCTGTTTTTGAGAAAAAGCTTTTAGCATAACTGTTATTGTGAAAGTAATGTATATTTTTCTCCAGGTACTTTTATGATTTTCTATTTGTCTTTCAGTTTTCACAGTTTAACTGAGATTTTCTAGGTGATTTTTAAAAATTCATCCCGTTTTGGATTTTCTAGATTCTATGAGTCTTTGAGGGCTTTCTGTTCTGGAAAATTCTCAGGCATTTTCTTCCCAAATAGTATATAAATCTCATTGTCTCTCTTCTACCACGATTTCTATTAAACCACGATTTCTATTAAACATGCGTTAGAGCTCTTCATTCTATGTGGGATGTCTCTTAATCCTATTTTAGTACTTTTAATCTTTTTTTTCCCTCTTTGTTTTATGATACGTATAAAGTCTTCTGTTTCCCACTTCAGGAAGTGTGAAGTTCAAGTGTATAGTATTGGGAGGTTCTCTTGTGTTAAAAGTTATCTCAATTTTAATAATTATACTTTACAAACCTGACACTAAAATAAATTGTATATATATGTATATTATATATTTTTATCATATTTATATATGTGATATATATTTTTAGCATATTTATCAAATGTGAGACACTGTTGTGAATGTTATAATAAAATATAAAATATATCCCAATTTCATCAATTTATAGTGAAAAAAAATTTTGTGTCTTAGAGTCAAGGAACAAAAGTAATCCTGAGGGAAGTAAATCCCCTTCCATTCATAGTTTTTTCATCTCTGATAATGTCTTCTATGGGAAAATATAAATAAGACATTTATATTAATCATTCAAAATGGTGAAATAATAAATTTGGGTCTTCTTGTCTCTTTTCCTCCGTGTCTCTGCCTCATTTCCAGGCAGTGTATATTTTAAGCACTTTCCTAACAGAGGTTTCTCCTCCTATCCAAATATTGATCTGTTTCCACCCATCACTATAATACAGCAATGCCATAGCTTCTATGGTATTTTTTCATATCTTAATCCTTGCAACTAATCCAAAATGAATGCCTTCATAAAGAAATTTCTGGCAACAGGAATGTGTGACAGCAGCCAGTTAGGGAATGAGAAGACCTGGTGAAAGGAAAGGAAATCATCTTTCGAAGGAGACATCATCACAGTTTCTTCATAGGGGCCAGAGTATTACAGCAGAGACAAATATTATTGTTTTATAAATACTATTATGATTATTGATTATTTGGCCTATTTAAGAATGAGTGAGATTTTATTTTATTTTTTTTTAAGTTTACAACACTCATTCCCCCCACTATTCTGTTATGCTATCCAAAAAAACATCATTACCTAAACTCTTGGGAAAACTATTTCATAATAAGACAGCAAAAGTAAATGCCTTACATGTTATTATATATATATATACAATAATTTATAAAGTAGAATATTTTAAAGAGCTCTCGTATCAGCAATAGGGCACTCTTACAATGAAAAAACCTTCAATTATGCTGTAAAGGTCTAGTAATCCAAGAAAATGTCACTTCAAAATAAACTTCTAGCAGTTAATTATCAGTGATATTTAACTTGTACAAAAATTAAATATCACCATATAATCCTGTGATCATTTTATTGCTTTTGTAGACATTTCAATATTTTAAGGGTTTTCAAGTAACAATGAAAAAGCCTTGCCCTGAGCCCAGTTCTTAGCTTTGTATGAAAAACCACATGACATTCTTGTGCTTTGTTTTACAAATAGACCTTTAAAAAACATGAGAAAAACAGTGCATTATCACCAAGAAATAAACATCTAATTATATAGTGTAAGTTTTTAAAGTCCCAAGAATTAGCTTTATTAAATATGAAATATAATACCAACGGAAGAAAAGAGTATTTACCAGTTTTCTATTAAAGCTTAGCCATGATAATAAGATTGTAAGAACTGATAACTTCTATTTCAGAAGTGAAATTCTTTGAATAACTTAAATTTTTTTAGCAGTTCCATGTTTTTCAGATGAAGTGATAAATACTATACATTCTTACCCTTGTATATGTAATATAAAGATTATATAAAATATAATATATAGTATAAAAATGAAAATATAAAAACTTTTATTGAGAAGAGTAAAAGAAGGACTTTTTATTGATTTGAATACTTAATAGTAATTTGATTAGTAGCCAAACTTAAATAAGCTAGTAAAGGGCGTTTTTTTTTTTTTTTTTGCAGTACGAGGGCCTCTCACTGCCGTGACTCCTCCCGCCGCGGAGCACAGGCTCCGGACGCGCAGGCCCGGCGGCTACGGCCCACGGGCCCAGCTGCTCCGCGGCATGTGGGATCCTCCTGGACCGGGACATGAACCCGCATCCCCTGCATTGGCAGGCGGACTCCCAACCACTGTGCCACCAGGGAAGCCCAAGGGCTATTTTTTTATATGCATTCCTACTGGTGGAATAATGTCACCAGAATTTACATTTTCAAAACTCTCATCCTTATCAACTTCTCATAAAAACAATGATTTCTGATTGTGTACACTCACAGAGAAATGAAGTAGTCAACATTGTCCAAAGACACAAAATATTTTTAGTAGAAAATGTTGTGGATTTAGATTTTATAAAATGTAGATGTCCCTCACTGAAACATCTCCCACTTTGCTTTCTGATGCCAGAGGGCATATTACTAGATACATGTCCTGGGCTATGCAGCTTTAAACAAACACTCATGAACCACCAAAGATGAAGAGGTATAAGTTATGTATGTATACCCAGTTGTGTTGTTATTATTTTAAAAAGGAGTTTCTGCAACAGTATGTAGATTACATAAACCTATATGTCTGTGCTCAAAAAGTCCCTTTTAATTTAATGATATCAACCTCTGATAAGTAATATTGTATAGAGTAGCTTTGTAGTAAAATCCATACATTCAAGCCCCAGCCCTAATTACAGATGAATGACAGTTGTAATAAACTGCTTTTGGTTCAGTAGTACTGAGAAAATATTTTTTATGAGAATATATCAGTGTTTGTGTGTACTTAAAGTTGGCAGTTCTGTGTTTATTAAGAACATATAGAAAAGAATATAAGTTGATCTCTAAAACACTTAAGATGGGTAAAAAGGGTGCTGGTTAAAAAATATTCCAAAGTTAAAATTAAGTTTAAACCTATAGGTGTATAGGGGAAATTTTTCTGTAGTTCGAGGTAATAATCATCTATCAAAGTGCCCAGAATTTGGAGAGGTAGGAAAAATAATTCAGTAAAACAACTGAGAAATGTAGGACTACTACAATCACAGCTGAGGATTCCATGGCTGAAATGTTCTCAGTCACTCACCCCTATTAATGAGCTACAACTGATTCCTCAACAGCTTTAACAAGGCTTTGTGAGTTGAAAAAAATCCTTATAAAAATATAACTTCACATTTTGGGGTATGATAATACCTACTGTACAATAGAGATCCCCTTCCTTTACTAAAAGCCAAGGAGTGAAGCCAAGTATGAGAATACCAAAAGATTCTTATTTTCTTACCTTTCTCTTTCATTTTCCTTCTCTGTCCTGGGTCTAAAGGATGGGAAGAAGAGATAAGCATATTAAAGCATAACAAGAGATCATACGTGGATACTGGTATTTCTTTACATTTGTTTTTCTACCTAGCACACAGTTAAAAGTAAGGCACGGTCAAGCAACAGTAGAGTACATCGTCGGAACCAATATAAGGAGACCGAGTTAGGTTCAGAAGCAAAGGGAAGCTTTATTATTTGATTAAAGAAGTGAGAGGAGGAGAGGTGAGGGCTTGCGCTCTAGAGCACATGCTCTCCCTGACAGGCTGAGGGTGTGGCTGCATTAAGGGATTCTCCCCAGAGGGGAGAGGGTGGAATTCCCGCGGGGTGGGTCAGAGGCAGCTACGGAGCTACTCAAGGTACTCACTGCAGATCGAAGTGACGAGAGCGGTATCCCCGTTCACCGGCGCGGTATCCCTGCTCACCGGCGCCATCTTGAATTGCAGCGTCGCGCACAGCACTTCTGCGCACAGTACGCGTTGCTGTCTTGAATTGAGGTGTCGTGTGCAGTATCTCTGCACACGGCCCGCTGCCGCCATCTTGAATTGCAGCGTCGTGCCCAGCGCTTCTGCCCACGGTACGTGTTGCCGTGTTGAATTGAGGGGTCGTGTGCAGCACCTCGGCGCACGGCCCGCTGCCGCCATCTTGAATTGCAGTGTTGCCTGCGGCACATTTCCTAGCCTGCCAGACGCGGCGTTGGCGCAGCCGTTTCGCGCCAGAAACTCTGGCCTGAGATGACAGGTGCGGCCTGCTGTGAGTCAGTGAAACCAGACCAAGCACAAAGGAAAAGAAAAAGGTTAGACTCTATTTTATTACCCATATTCTATTTTTATTGCCTGGGACTTGTTAATGGGCTTTGCCTGTGGCAGCACTAATAACTTTGACAGACTTTGAGTTTTATATTATTTCATTTGTGTTCAAGATAGAGATATGAAACAAATAATTTAGCTAAATACCTACTATGTGCAGGACTGCTCAGATATATATGGCCAGAGAGAAAAGGGAAAACACACTAATTAAGTTGTTTTTTTCTTTGTTTCTTGCGGTACGCGGGCCTCTCACCGCTGCGGCCTCTCCCGCTGCGGAGCACAGGCTCCGGACGCGCAGGCTCAGGGGCCATGGCTCACGGGCCCAGCCGCTCCGCGGCATGTGGGATCTTCCCGGACTGGGGCACGAACCCGTGTCCCCTGCATCGGCAGGCGGACTCCAACCACTGCGCCACCAGGGAAGCCCTAAGTTGTTTTTGTAAGAGGAGATTTTGAAGAACTTTTTATTTTCCATTGTTTCCACTTTTGTGTGAAATTTCCTTATGAAGTTATACATTATTCAGACATTTTGTTATTTTTCCTTTTTAATTGCCAAGGTAATACAGGAAGAGTTGTTCCTAATAGTATGTGTTATCTATGTACAGACATTTGTTTTATAGATAAAAAGAGTCAAGCTCTACTTATAAATTTTGTATTGTTTTTCACCAGCATCAAAGTGCGGAGAATTTAATATTACATGCACATGTTATATGTAATATGTAGCACATTTAGATATATCTCATTTTTCTAAATTATCATGTAAAATCCTATACGGGGAACCCCTATGGATATTATTCACTTTACCAAAACCAGTGTCACCATAACAAGCAGCCACAAGAGCTGGCTTTAAACAAGCATTTAAATATGCTTTTCATTTCAACCAAGCAGCGAATCAAGGGTGAGCTTCTCTGATTAACACACTTCTGAGCAGTAGCCAGTCCCCAGCAGTCTCACTGGAGTAACTGTGCTCCCACAGATAATGGCAATACCTGTACAGCTCTGAAAATCCACCAGTCCCTGTAGTTGTAGAGTGAAATTTATTGTATGAAAAGTAGGTTTTAAAATATGCCACAAACCATTAATCTATTGATGTTCAGTTGTTCTCCATTTGTTTCGTGGTACCCTTTACAGGTTCTCCCTGTATCATTTTAACATGTCTATTATTTGTTAAGCATTTCCCTACTTTCTAGCGCAAGTAAGTAGTCTAGGCTCACACCGTGTAATATATCTGCATCAGCACTACAATGAGATATATCTCTCCAGGGAGTCCTGATTTTTTTCAGTGGAAAATGGTTTTGAAAATCAAAACCTTACCATGAATTTTTGGAGCTACAAGTGTCACTGTGGGGGGGGGGTTCTTGTGTTAGATAGAATTAGGAAATATTATACTATATATTTTAGGCTGTGTTTTCGATGTTGTCCTTAAACATATGTACTGGCAAACACACGTGTGTGTTATTTATCATGAATTCATAGTGATGATTATAGTTCCAATCTATCCTTCTAACCCAAAATGTTCTTTATGCTCTCATCCATCCCATACATATATCTCTCTTCTTCCATGTGAGAACCACCCCGATATTCAACAAAATCATAATTTTTATGTGTTTTCTCAATTCTACAATAATCACAATTATTTCTCCTGTGCACTTACCTACATGTCAAGCAATTCTGTTTTTAAAATATTTTCCTCTAATTTGTGCGGCATTTTAAATTTATATTTCCATGTCTTATCAATAAGAACATTTTTCATATTTTATTGACTATCCCTATTAGCCTCTTTTGTACTTCCTATTTTAATTGACATTTCTAGCTGTTCCTACCCTGTACTTCTTAGAACCTGTTTCTGTTTTGGATTAACAGATGAGTTTTCAACAATGTGTGAGAAAATTGTGCACAAAGGAAGCTCACTTAGTTTTGGGACTTCTCAATTTATGTGACTACCACTAACTTTGTACCCAGCAATGCCTCATAATTTAAGATTTATTTATAATACACAATTTAGAGAGACTGGCCATGTCCTTCTAAAAAGCATTTTTTTTAAGATAATGACTCCTTAAATACTTCTGCTGGTGAATATTAAAGTATGTATATGAGGAGACTGGTTGAGATTATTCATTCCTTTGGGAATACTGGAGTGTGGAGGGGCGGAGTCACAGACCTGTTAATCCTTTCCTTCCCTCTAAAGTATAAATGTCAAGGATTGAAAATAGCCTCAGGGCATGAGCATATTTAGTGCTCTGATAATTCTTGCATGTTTCTGGATATAGGCTTTCATGCAGGGGGAAAAATGGCCAGGGAATTTACATTTATAGATATTAAGTTAATTTTCAGAAATACTTTAACAATTTTTTCATTGTTTTGAGCTGGAGGGCTAATCCAAATAAATAACCTGGCATATCATTAGAGGAAACCAGAATGCTGAAGCAGCATGAAGAATTTGGCTTTGCTCTGCACACCTGAAGCAGAGGACACTTACAACCTTCATTCCAAACTCAAATTTTTAACAGGGGAAAGATTATCTGAAATAAAAATTATAATTTTCCTAATTGTCCCTGGGTATAGTACAGTTCTCTTGTTTCTTTAATCTGATCCTTTTATGAGTTATATTGGTTTCTCTTGAGATGAAATCAATATTGAGGATTAGGTATTCTGAGATGTTGCCTCTGAGACCACATTTTTTATTAAAGTGAGGCACATCTGCATAGTGAATTAACATCTTATAATAAAACCTATGTTTGACTATAGATAAATACAGCTAGAATGGATAAAAATATATGAAGTGTCTACAAGATTAACATCAACAAGAAACCACTACAGTTCTCATCCCCATGCAAGCATGTAAACGGGATATTTAATGAATAGCCAAGAAAATGTTAACGCCAAAGGAGAAAGATATACTTCTTTTTCCTCTCATTTTGCTTATAACTCAGATTGGAGACTACAAACCCCTATGTTGAACTGCCAAACTGTTCTCTCTGGTGTTATATATGCTTGCTCCATCGTTCTCTGAACAGCTTCCCTACTTCCTGGAATTCCACAGCTGTACATGCTCCAGACTAAAGCTAGCCTCAGGAAACCCAGCCCTCCTACATTAGCCTTTCAACTCCTGGTAATGAAGTTTTCCAACAGGAATTAATTATGACATGGAAATGCAGCTGCAGCATATTCACCCTTGCTGAGATCAAATTTGAAAATAGTGTTGGTTTCTTCCATTATTGAAATTCATTCATCCCACAAGACAAGGATGGATTATTTCCAAACTACTACAAGATGAGGTAGGGAAATATAGTAATGGTCAAAACCAAAACAAAACAAAATAAACAAATGTAAAAGCCTATGGATTCAGAAATTGTACGTCTTTATAAACAACATGAAAATGTATTTTTAAATGCCTTTGCTATCTGTGTCTTTTTTCTCTTTTTACCTCTTATTTTTATAGGCTAGTTTTTTTTTCCCACTCAGCTATATTTGTTTTTCTTTTTAAGCTTTCTTTTCCTTTCTCAAAAACAATATTGATATTTTAAATTCTCAAATATAAAATACATAACCCCATGTGATTTAGTTAGATACTATTAGCTAGTTTATTAGTATGTTACATTTTAAATTAAACAAGGCACATTGCAATTGTTTTTGGTGGTCTAAATATAGGAGAGTATATTGTGATGAGTACCATCTATGAAAAACTTTAGTAGCGATCAGGGTAAAGAGACTGTTAAAAGAATAATTATTGTGCAAATGAATAATTTATTAGACAGTTTTCTGCAAGTCAATTCTTGAATTCAATGATTTCTGCCCTCTTTTTTCCTTCACTTGGCTATGCATTGAGTCCGCTTCTCTAGTTCTAATAATTCCTTGTCTACTAAATATTTGGGGTTTTCAAAGGAAATGTATCTAACTATGAATACATTTTTTTAAAAAATGGAAAAATCTATGATGATTTTTATCACGAACAGTTGTTTGTAGATGAAAATAGCATGCAGTCAGAGAAGAATTACCAGTTGTTTTGTAGATGACTTTCACTCCCTTTGAGGAAATTTTCATGACAGCTAATTGATATTCCCAGTATTATATTCATAAAAACAGCTTCTATAGAGTACCTTTGACATGCTATATAACTTGTACTCAACAGGTTAAATCATCATTTATATCTGCTAAAACTTTACTTCTGTCCTCTGTTGAGTCTTCTTAGATTAATAATAACACAGGGGTCAAGAACTTTTCTTCCAAAATATATACAGCCTAACATTTGCATAGGATATTATGGTTTTCAAAGTGATTTAACATGTATTCTTGAATCTCCTCAACAACTCTACAGTTGGGAAGAGCAGGTATTATATTTCTCAATTTGCAAATTAATACACTAAGAATAATTAAAATGACTTTTATAGAGTAATATAACATATATATTAGAACTAGGAAAACTATGTACTCAGTTTTTCCAAAGCTTGGTAGAATTCTTTAAAAATAGGATTAGATTATTTCTCATGTACTTGATTCAGTCTCCACCTCTGTTGTATACATACTCAGATACTTTATAAATTTATAAATTCTAGACCTCTATGGCATGCAATTAGGTAACTGTTCATGTTCATATGCATCCTAATATATTGTTGAATGTCTATCTACTCTATTTTTCAAATATGTACATTTTTAGATACCAGATTTTGCTTAAATTTGTCATTGCAGAAAGCGATATGTTTTGTAATGCTGGGAGAATATAATATCTAAGATGCAGAATCACAAAATAAGGTAATTTTAGTACAGTAGGTATTTGTGGTTTTCATATGCTCACTTTTCTATTTGAATGTATTACCTTTTAGATGACCACACATTATCAGTCTATGTAGTTCAGTTTGATTCCTTACCCAGTTGTAAAAGTTAACAGATGACCTAATGCTGACCAGTTTGAGTCACCTACCTGCCTGGCTCTAGCCCTTGTTTCAGGATGGGCATGTGAACTATAATAGCTCGTTCATCATTAGTCTAAAACCTTTGCCAAAACTCTTGAGAAGAAGGTTGTATTAGTGAGGATTTTCTTGAGAAGCAGAACCAACAGGATGTGGGGACATATAGTCAGGAACAATCCTGACCATGGTTAGAAATTGTTCCCAGAAAATAGGAATTGCATTTGAACTTATATGTGAGGATTACAAGGCTTAGGGTCTGGGAAAAGTTGGGCATGGAAGCAGAGAAACAAGCAGTGTTTGGTTCTATAGAAATTTAGGTAGGAAGCACATGGAGTATGTAAACGATGCAAAGATGTACCTTCCTGGATTATATATTAGACTCCTGAAAAACATTTCCCGTTCATGCCAATGTATCAGGAATACAGTTTTATAGATCTGATTTAGATAAATACTCTTGTAGACATTAGAGATGGAGAAGCAGATGGGAAAGTTTCTCATGCTTCTGACTCTTAAACTTATACCTGGTATGATGTCATCCTTCTTATGTGTTCGTGCAAGAGACAGCTTTGAAAAATCAGGTCCTTCACTGGGACCCATGATTTTCGAAGTAAGTATTAATAGGAAAACTCAGATTTACTAAGGATCATCATGCAGAATTAAGTAAACACATTTAGTCCTCAAAACAACACTTTGAAGTGAGAAAGCTAAAGGGGATGGGAATGGGAAATCTGGAAGGTCAGATAACAACGATATGATTGGCCTTGATCATCTGGTTTCAGCTTATATCTTCCATTTCTTTTTATCCATTCTCCACCTTGCTCCTTTTAGTTCATTTTTTCTAAAGTCCTTGCTGAAAATACCTTTGCTCTCATCTGCCTTAGGGCATTACCTTATGTTCCTGTGTGGAACACTCCTCCTACCACTCAGACTAGCTACTTCCTACTTAAAATTTACATATCAGTATCTCTAATGTAATTCCTCTGAAAGTATCACTGACTACTATAGAATTAAGTTAGGTCCTCTTTTTTGTATGCTGCCTGAATGCTGTGTATTCTGCCTTCCCACTGGTTTCCACATTTCTAAATATTAAATTGTTTTTTTTTTTTAATTTTCTGGCATCCCTGCATGTCTATAGGCCACAGATTAGGGAGCTGTTTTTTGCTTCTTTTATCTCTTTATCTCAAACTTTTGGCCCCATATCTAGAACAGAGCCAGCCTTCAGAAATAATAGTTGACTTACAAACTCTGGCCAACAGAAGTCCTCTAGAAGTTTCATGGACCTAAAGAACATTGTTTCCAATATTGACATAACTTACGTAGGTTTATATAAAGTAAAATGAGGGACTTCTATTATGAGTATGGCAGAGTAACTGATGGTAGTCTAACCTGTCTGTAAACAAACATGAAATCGGATAAAATATACAAAACAGCTGCCTTCAACACTAGACAGTTACCCATGCAAGAATGTGATTTCTGAAAGAAGGAAAGCTCATGAGATCAGCCCCATGATTGCCCGGGCTCTTTGGTCAGGACAATTTCCTGACCATAAGGCATCAAGCTGGAGTCCAAGCTGTGTGCAGTGTTTTGAATGTGCTGAGGCAGAGATCAGAATTTGAGGCTCAGCAGGGGAACTATAACAGAAGGAGCTTTAAAAAGGGGGTCTCCAGAGCTGCTCTGGGGTCCTGTGAGTACTTGGCTCAAGAATGGACTGCCCATATGCAAGCTAGCTACCCAAAGCTAACCAGCCATTATGGGGATGAGACACTAGAAAACTAGTACTGCTTGAGACCTTGGTGTTCCAACCCAACCAGAATGGAGAGTCCACTTCAGTACCTCCTTAGCACCTTGAGCATCCAGCTGAGACATCAGAAAGTCTGAGTTAGTAGAAAGGACCATAGTATAGAGTAAGACTTACTCTAGTTCTTTGCCAAGATGAAAGCCAAGCTAAGCTCTCACTAGCTCCATGGGGAGACAGCGCTCAGAGACTGGGTTCAGCCTAAAGCTTGGGAGACAGCTTGAGATTTTCGCAGATTGTCTAACAAAGCACAAAATCAAGCATATATAAGTGGAAGCTTTATAAATACACTTTAATCCACACCTACACGCATGAGTTGTATGGTACTGATTACCAGCCCCAGTGGAAGAATTTCAGTGCCAGAGTCTGCTGAAACCAAAGAAAAATAGAAAATCTTGAAAGCAGGAAGGGAATAGAAACACTTTACATACTAGAGAAGAAAGTGAAAAATGATGTCTGACCTCTCATCATAAACAATGGATACCAGATGAAAATGTAATGAACTTTTAAGGGTTGGGAAAAAAGAACAAAAAACAAAACTCTAAACCCAGCAGTCTATATTCAGCAATATTATGGTTCAGAAACAAGATTGAAAAAATACATTTTGAGATGGACAAGTGCTGAGAGAATCAATTGCTAACAGAAATGCACTACAAGAAATGCAAAAGGATATTCTTCAAGCTGAAAGCAAATGTTAACAGATGGAAAGCTGTATTATAAGGAATAAGGAGCACAAGGAAATGTAAAAGAAAATGTTTTACTATTTTTCTGACTTATAAGTTACCCTAAAAGACAACAAGCTGTTTAAAGCCAAAGTAATAAAATGGAAAGGTGGCTTTTATAATATACATAGAAACAAAATATAGGAATACCTTGTTTTATTGTGCTTTGAATATACTATGTTTTTTTACAAATTGAAAGTTTGTGCCAGCCCTGCATCAAGCAAGTATGGGCGCCAGTTTTTCAATAGAATTTGCTCACTTCCTGTCTCTGTGTCACATTTTGGTAATTCTCACAATATTTCAGATGTTCTCGTTATTATTAAATTATGTTTGTTATTGTGATCTGTGATCAGTGACCAATGAAGTTATTGTTATGACTTGTCGAAGGTCCCAAGTGATGGCTAGCATTTTTAAGGATAAAGTATTTTTTAATGTGTGTTTTTTTTTTTTTAGATTCCATATGTCAATAATATCTGACAGTATTTGTCTTTCTTTTTCTCTGACTTATTTCATTTAGCCTAATACCTTCCAGGTGCATCCATGTTGTTGCAAATTGCAAAATTTTATTCTTTTTTATGGCTAAGTAATATTCCATTGTATATATATACATACACTGCATCTTCTTTATCCACTCATGTCTTGATGGACACTTAGGTTGCTTCCATATCTTGGCAATAGTAAATAATGCTTGGCAATTGTAAGTAATGAACATTGGGGTGCATGCATCTTTTCAGATTAGTTTTTTCAGATATATACCCAGGAGTGGAATTGCTGGGTCATATGGTAGTTCTATTTTTAGTTATTTTGAGAAACTTCCATACCGTTTTTCACAGTGGCTACACCAATTTACATTCCCACCAACAGTGTTACGAGGATTCTTTTTTCTCCACGTCCTTGCCAACATTTGTTATTTGTGTTTTTTTGATGATAGCCATCTTGACAGGTGTGAGGTAATATCTTATTGTAGTTTTGATTTGCATTTCTGTTATGATTAGCAATGTTGAGCATCTTTTCATGTGTCTGTGGGCCATCTACATTTCCTGTGTTGCTTTTTTTTGAACATAATGCTATCGCACATTTAATAGACTACAGTATAGTGTAAACATAACTTTTATATGCACTGGAAACCAAAAAAATTGTGTGACTCACTTTATTGTGGGGTCTGGAACCAGACCCTCAGTATCTCCAAGGTATGCCTATATATGATAAATAACAAAATGATGGAGTGGGACAAGCAGACATACTGCAGTTTGGTTTTTATGCTTGTGATGAAGTTTAACATTCCAGGTGGGAAATGGCAAATGTATTATAAGAAGTGTAGAATGTGATATAAAAAGTGATGGTATCATGGACGGGATGTGAAGTGGAAAAACATTAACTACAAAGAGACTCTGATAAGTTAAGGATGAATATTGTGCACCTTGAAGCAAAGAGTAAAACTCTCCTCCAAAAAGTGCAATTAGGAAGTCTGTAGAGAACATAAAATAAAATATTAAAAATACATTCATGACTTCTCAATAACTGACAAAATGGATTGCTTTGTAATTCTGTGCCTCCACACACAAGAAAACAACACTAACAACAAGAAGGATAATTTACACAAAATAGTACCCTTGGTATAAATTGCAGATGGAGAATGGGAAAGAGTCAAAACAACTGTTAATAAAAAATTGGAAAAAAAAATCACTAAACCCCTTCATGCACTTTCTCACATACTTTCTGAAAGCCTTTGTGGCAAGTAAGCGCTGTGCAAGGAAAGCCATGGGGAAGAGTGAAACAGAGAGCTAGCATCCGGGCTAGTATTGCTCTAAAACCACCAGAAAGATAAATTCCAGACTAACTGGTAAGAAATATCTCCTTGAAAATAAGATTAGTGGGACAGGGCTTTCAGTTATGTGTGATTCGAGTGCCAATTTTTAAAGGGGCAGCTAGAGGAGACTAGTTAAAAAAGAAAAAGAAAAAAAAAAGGCCCCCTTACCAGTTATGTGATGAAGCTGAAAAGCACAGCAAAGGGGGAAAATTTAGAATCCTGTGAGATAACAGACAACCAAGATTTTGGTGGATACTTAACACCTCCTCTCACCACAAAATGACAAAAACACAAAGGAACTTTACTCCTAGAAAAAGAGGAAATCAGTAAACAGGGGTTCTTATAAATTACTCAAAGTCCAGAAAATGGAATTATAGTTCTGTACTTAACCTAACCATTAAAAAAAAAAAAAAGATTTTCAGCTTGGTTTACAAAGCAAAAAACAACTGCATGTTAGAGATACACCTAAACAAAGTAATTCAGTAAGGCTAAAAATAAATAATTGGAAAAAAGTATTCTAGACAAATGGAATCGATAAGAAAGCAGGTGTTGTAATCCTTAAATCAAAGTACAAGTCAGTCCTAAAAGCATTAAACATGATAAAGAATTTTGTAGTGCTAAAAAACCACAATTCACAATGAAGTGAATATCTGTGTGCCGAATATCAGTGATTATCTTTTGAAGCAAAACTATAGAAGATAAAGCATAAATTGAAGTACACTAATAATGGGTTACTTTAATTTTCCAGTCTCAATCCAAGAGATATCCTGGACAAAAAGTAAGTTAGAATCTAGAAGATTTAATCAATATAATCAAGAACATGGATCTTAAGGAAATATATGAAATTTTATACCCTCCTCATAATACTGTTACAAAAATCCTAATAAACTGAATAATGTAAACATATTACAAAGGATATGCTCTAATTTAATAAAATTAAATGAAACTAGAGATTTTTAACATAATAAATCAACAGTCCCTTTCTCTTCCTATTAAACTTTTGTGGAAGAGGAAATAAACACTAACCTTAAAGAACTGCCTAAAATGATAATAAGTAGAAGCCTTTATATACAAATGTATGGAATATGATTAAGGCAGTCATCTGAGGAAGACTTATAGTATAAACACTTTAATCAATAAATATAAAAGAGTGAAAATAAATGAAGTAAAGTCCAGGTACAGAAAACCTAGAAAATTAACAAAGTAAGTCAAAAGACATTATGAAGTATGAAATAATAAAGATAAAATTAGAAATAAATGGTATAGAGATTAGAAACATAGTAGAACATAGTAGGTTTTTTTTTTTTGTTTTTTTTGGCCATACCTCACAGCTTGTGGGATATTAGTTCCCTGACCAGGGATTGAACCAGTGCCCTCGGCAGTGAGAGTGCAGAGTCCTAACCACTGGACCACCAGGGAATTCCCCATAGTAGATTTAATTCCTGAATCAAAACCCTAATTTACAGGGAAAATTAATTAAAGAACAACAGTTTTATCGATTAGAAAAAAGGAGAAAAATCAAATGTATAAAGATGCTAGGGAAATAACCATTGAAACAAAAGACATTTTTAAAAAAATGTCATAAGAAAATACTTTGCAAATTCGTACATAAATGCATTTGAAAACCTAGTTTGACCCCACCATAGATATAAAGTTTGAACATACCACTTTCCAAGGAAGAAAAAATGTTACCAAGAAACTATTCCACCAAATAAAACTGTGTGATAGTTAATTTTGCATATCAACTCAGCTAGGTCATAGTACCAGCTATTCAGTCAAACATTATTCTAGGTGTTTCTGTAAAAGTATTTTTTAGATGAGATTAACATTTACATAAGTGGACTTTGAGTAAAGTGAATTACCCTCCATACTCTAGGTGGGTTTTATCTAATCAGTTAAAGTTCTTCACAGAAAAAAAGCTGACCTTCTCCCACCCACCTCCACCAACAAAGAAAAAGAAAGAGAATTCTGTCAGCAAATGGCCTTTGTACTTAAACTGCAGCATCAACTCTTCCTTGAGTCTTCAACATGAGAGCCTGAGATGCCAGTCTTCACAATCTGGTAAATCCATTCCTTATTATAATAAATCTCCCCCTGTCTTTCTTTCTTTCTCTACATATATCTACACACACACACACACACACACCCCATCTTATTGGGGTTCTGTTTCTCTGGAGAATCCTAATACTGCACAAAATGAATACCAAATGTTTTCACTGAGAAATTCCACCAAACCTACTATGCCTCATTATGCTGTAAATTGTTCAGAGTTTCAAAATAAAGGAAACTTTCTTTATTTCTTTTTTTGAAGCAAGTATAACATTGTCTAAATTTGACAAAGCCAATACAAAAAAGAAAACAATAGATGTATATCATTTTTGAATATAGATGTAAAAGTATTAAATAAAATCTTTTAAAAAAGAATCCACTGCTACATTAAGCTAATAATATATCATTAACAAAAGAGATTTATCCTAAAAGTTTAAATTTGATACACTGTTAGGGAATTCAATACTATCATACATGGTTTTAATAGTTTTATTTAAGGAAAAAATCATAATGATCTGCATAGATGTTGAAAATTATCATACAAATATAAAACTTATTCCTAAAAAAACACTCAGGAATATAGTAGTTGACAGAAACTATTAACACAATACAACATAATCTTAGTCCTAAAGCCAGGATCTCACTTAATCAAAAAATAGTTAGATGAACTTTTAAAATTAGGATCAAGGCAAAGATGCCCAGTAATTCCATAACCATTCAACATTGTCTTAGAGATATGACCCAATGGAAATAAATGGACCGTGGTTAGAGTTGTATGATTATTAAGAAGAAAAACTATAGCTACTGTCAGATGATATATTAGTATATCTGAAAAACCATAGTGAGCCAGCAATAAAAGTAAAACAATCAATAAAATATTCAGGCAGGTAATATGGCATAAAATTAATATATAGAACTCAATAGCCTTATAATAACAATAACTAGTTATTAGATGTAATGGTAGAGAAAAAGCCCATTTACAGTAACAACAAAGATGGTCAAATGCTTAGGGATAAACTTAATAAGAAATGTGCAAAGCCTTTACAAGGAAATGTTTAAAATACTCCTGAACAACACAATATTAGATTTGAACAAATGAGTAGACATTCCCTGTTTGTAATTAAGATGGCTCAATATCATCAATATGTTAGTTCTTCTATGATAATTCATTAATTTAGGGTGATTCTAATAAAAATACCAGCAGACTTTTTTATAGAACTAAACAAGTTGTTACTAAACTTTATATGGAAAAATAAAATGCAAAAAGAGCCAGGAAATTACTGAAAAAGAAAAAGGAAATTCCAAAGGGGTAGTAGTCCTGTAAGACTTAAAAACATACTGTAAAGTTTCATAATAAAGACAGAGTGGTACTGAAGCCTGAATAGACAGATGACAAGTGGAGTAGAACAGAAACCCCAGAAATAGATCCACATACATATAGAAATATGGTAAATAATACAGGTGGCATGTCAAATCAAAGAGGTAAACATAATCTTCTTAGTAAATGGTGTGGGGACAACTGGATAGCCATTAAAAAAAAAAAAAAAAGATAAAATTGGGTTCTTGCCTAACAACATACAGAAGAATAAATTCCAAATTCTGTCTCTTGGGCATTAGCTCACATTTTGGTTAAATTATTTTATCTTTACCTGTGCTGCTTTATGTTATCACTGCACATCCAGAGACTAAGATCAAGTCCAGAACTGTGCAGACCTATATGCAAAATTTAGAACTCCACATCTCTGGCCCTCTCCTTACCATTATTTCCCTCTACTCTCCAGTGGCTATGGTTTCTCTCAACTATGTTTTATTTTGTTTTGTTTCTTCCTTCTGCCAGAGGGAGGGTAGATTTTCTACAGGAGTTTTAGCTGCCCTATGAGCACAAACTGCAAGCTAAGATTATGTTTTTAATTTTTTTTGCTGTACGCGGGCCTCTCACTGTTGTGGCCTCTCCCGTTGCGGAGCACAGGCTCCGGACACAGGCTCAGCAGCCATGGCTCACTGGCCCAGCCGCTCTGCGGCGTGTGGGACCTTCCTGGACCGGGGCACGAACCCGTGTCCCCTGCATCGGCAGGTGGATTCTCAACCACTGTGCCACCAGGGAAGCCCTAAAATAAGTTTTGAATATTTCTATGTTTCTC
Source organism: Tursiops truncatus (assembly GCF_011762595.2). Classification (NCBI taxonomy): domain Eukaryota; kingdom Metazoa; phylum Chordata; class Mammalia; order Artiodactyla; family Delphinidae; genus Tursiops; species Tursiops truncatus. The sequence goes on along the minus strand of NC_047035.1, from coordinate 154,254,942 downwards.
TTTTAATGTTTTTTAAAGTATTGTTACGGTATGAGGAGTGATCTAAGTTTATTATTATAGAAATGGAAGTCAATTGTCCCAGTACTATATATGTTGAATAATGCATTGGAAATGCTAACATTTGCCTTCCAGTTGCCTTTTATGTCATGCTATTTTAGATGTCTTCAAGGTCTATTTCTCATTGTATGAATTTTTAGTTTTGTTGTGTTCTTGGGGAACCTGTACAGTATGTCTTTCTTAAATCTTCAAAATGTCGGTGATATATTTTAGATTGTAATATGAAGTTGCAATAATCACTATGCTAATATGTATACATTTATAAATGTGTCAGTTTATTTGAGTGTCAATTTCTTTTTTGGAGATGGTCAGTTTTTTTCAAACTTTTTAAGACTCAGTATACTTAGTTCTGTTCAGTCTACAGAATTCTTTGTCTATAACTTCATGAGCAATAATAAATGTTACTATGATTGTACTTTCTCAGCCCAAGCTTCTGATTTTCAGAATCAATAAATTTGGTTTTAACCAAATCCTATAATTATTAGAAATAGTCTATATGGCTTCCCATGAACCTGCTTGCCTCTTCCCCAAAATGCCTGTACAGCTTTTATGTTTTGTGTGTGGAAAGCCAAACAGCTAGTTATCAATAATAATCTGCACAGATAAAATATAAGATTATATTTAAGTAATTTACAGTTCATAAATCAGTTACACATATGTGACTACATTTCAACTTATATGATTTCAGAGACAATGTTTTAGAAAGCTGAAATTATATCTTTCAGTTCAAGCAATTGTTTTATATGGCTCCACATGTAAGGACAAGAGGAGCATATAATTATTTTTCTTTTTATTTCAGCTTTATTGAGGTATCTATCATTGGCATGTAAAATTGTATGATATTTAAAGTATACATCATGGTGTTTTGTTTTTTTTTTGTGGTATGCGGGCCTCTCACTGTTGTTGCCTCTCCTGTTGCGGAGCATAGGCTCCAGACACGCAGGCTCAGCGGCCATGGCTCACGGGCCCAGCCGCTCTGCGGCATGTGGGATCTTCCCGGACCGGGGCACGAACCCGTGTCCCCTGCATCAGCAGGTGGACTCTCAACCACTGTGCCACCAGGGAAGCCCCCCATCATGGTGATTTTATATACATTTACATTGTGAAAGAATTTCCTCCATCTAGTTAATTATCAAGCACATTGTTCACCTCACATATTTATGCTTCTTTTTTTTTGATGAGAATATTTAAGATCTACTATCTTAGTGAGTTTTAAATATACCATACACTATTATCAACTGTAGTCACTATGTTTTACATTAGATCCTCAGAACTTACTCATCTTATAGTTGAAAGTTTGTGCTTCCGACCACCTTCAATCATTTCCTCTACCCTCTACCCCTGACAACCACCCTGCTTCTGTAGATACCACATGTAAGTGATATCATGCAGAATTTGTCTTTTTCTCCCTTATTTCACTTAGTTTAATGCCCTCAAGGTCTATCCACATTGTCACAAACAAAAGAATTTCCTTCTTTTATCCTGGCTGAGTAATGTTCATTTGTGTGTGTGTGTGTGTGTGTGTGTGTATAAGTGGTATGATATATAACTCACATACTCTTTATCCATTCACCTGTTGATGGGCACTTAGTTTGTTTCCGTATATTAGCTGTTACGAATAATGCTGCAGTGAACATGGTAGTGCAGATGTTTCCTTGATATCCTGTTTTTAATTTCCTCTGGATATATACCCAGAAATGTGATTACTGGATCATATGGTAGTTTTATTTTAATTCTTAAGAAACCTCCACAGTGTCTGCACTAATCTACATTCCCACCAACAGTACAAAAGGGTTCCCATTTTTCCACACAGTCACCAACCCTTGTTATTTCTTGTTCTTTGATGATAGCTGTTGCACCAGGTGTGAAACAACTCCTTGTGGTTTTGATTTGTGTTTCCCTGATAATTAGTGTTGTTGAGTCACATTTTATGTAACTGTCGGCCATTTGTATGTTTGTTTTGGGAAAAAGGTCTGTTCTGTTACTCTATTTTTCCCTTCAGTCTGTAAATATTTATTTGCTTTGTTTATTTAAGCCCTCCTATGTTAGATGTATAAATATTTACAAATGCTATATCCTTTTGTTTACTTGACCCCTTTGGCATTATAATGATCTTGTCTCTTGTTTAGGTTTTGACTTAAAGTCTGTTTTGTCTGATATAAGTAGAGCTGCCTTTGCTTTCTTTTAGTTTCCATTTTCATGGAATATCTTTTTCTATCCCTTCACTTTCCATCTGTTTCTTTACAGCTGAAGTGAGTCTTTCGTGGGCAGCACATAGATGGGTCTTTTGTTTTAACCATTCAGCCACTCTGTGTCTTTTGACTGGAGAATATAGTCCATTTCCATTTAAAGTAATTGTTGACAGGTGTGGACTTACTATTACCACTTTAATTTTTTTTCTGGTTGTTTTGTAATTCCTTTTATTTTTCTTTCTTTTTCTTCCTCTCTTGTTATCTTCCTTTTTGATTTGATAATCTTCCTTTGGTGGTATTCTTAGGTGCCTTTCTCTTTATATTTAGTGTATCTGGTATAGGTTTTTGCTTTGTGGTTAGAATAAGACTCTCATAAAACATATTGTATTTAAAACAGTGTACTTTAAGCTAATGATAATTTATCTTTCAATGCATGCTGAATCTTATTCTCCTCTTCCCACATGTTTTTATGTTGTTGATGTTTCAATTTACATATTTTTACCTTATGTATCTATTAACAAATTATTGTAGTTATAGTTATTTTTACTTCTTTTGTTGTTTAACCTTTATGCTAAATTAATAAGTGATTTATTCACTACCATTACAACATTAGAGGTTTCTGATTTAACTACATATTTATTTATACCTATGAGATTCATACTTTCACATGTTTTCCTGTTACTAATTAGCATGCTTTGGTTTCAGCTTAAGAAGTCCCTTTGACATTTCTTGTAATTCTGTTACAGTGATGATGAGAGCTAAAGAGTTTTTCACATAAGCAAAAGCTTGTCTGGAAAGCTTTCTCTCTCTTTCGATTCTGAAGGACAACTTTTCTGGATAGAGTGTTCCTGGTTGGCAGTTTTTTGTATTTTGGGTTTTTTTTTTTTTAGCACTTTGCCACTAAAGTGCCGTATTGTGCCACTCCCTTCTGTACTGCAGAATTTCTGGTGAAATATTTGCTGATAGTCTTATGGGCATTCCCTTGTATGTAATGATTTTTTTTTTTCACTTCTTTTAAGATTCTCTCCTAATCTTTAACTTCTGACAATTTCATTGTAATATGTCTCTGTGTGTTTCTCTTTGGATCTATCTTTGTCTGTTCTCTGAGCTTGCTGGATCAGAATGTCTGTTTCTAGCTCCAGGTTAAGGAAGATTTTAACCACTACATCTTTAAATAAACATGCTGCCACTTTCTCTTGGTGACCCCTATAATGTTAATATTGGTTCATTTGATTGTGTCTCATAAGTCCTTTAAGCTATCTTATCTCTTTTTCATTATTTTTTTCTTTCTGCTCCTCTGATTGGACTGATTCTACTGCCATGCTTTCAGTTTCACTGCTCCTTTCTTCTGCTTCATCTAGTCTGCTGAGGAACCCTCTATTTTAAGTTTTTTTTTTTTTTTTTTTTTTTTTTGCGGTACACGGGCCTCTCACTGTCGTGGCCTCTCCCGTTGCGGAGCACAGGCTCCGGACGCGCAGGCTCAGCGGCCATGGCTCACGGGCCCAGCCGCTCCGCGGCATGTGGGATCCTCCCGGACCGGGGCACGAACCCGCGTCCGCTGCATCGGCAGGCGGACTCTCAACCACTGCGCCACCAGGGAGGCCCTATTTTAAGTTTTTTAGCTCAGTTATTGTATTATTCAGCTCTATGATTTCTGTTGAGTACTTTCTTATATTTTTCTCTCTCTTTGCTGAAATTCTCCCCTTATCCATTTTTCTACTGACTTTGGTGAGCATTTTTATAACCATTATTTTGAACTCTTTACCAGGTAAATCACTTATCTCTGTTTCCTTAAGGTCTGTTTCTGGAATTTTATCTTGTTTTGTTTGCAACATATTCCTGTGTTTCCTCATTCTCCTTTTGTCCCTCTGTTGGCTTCTGTGCAGTAGATAAAGCAGCCGCCCTTCCCAGTCTTGATGAAGTGGTCTCGTGTAGGAAATGAAACTTAATCATCCTTCCTGGCCCGAGCTCTTTGTTGTCTCTCAAAATCTTTGCGATTATTCAAGCCACACTCTTTGTTTAGTCACTCCCAATAGTTGAACATGTACCAAGACCTCCCCAATGTGGATATTTTCTTGTTCATCCAAAGTGTAAGAGTCACTTAGTTAGTTTCTGGATTTCTTTCAGAGAGAATTTCTCAATGTGTATGAATACATTCACTGTGTCCAGGGGAGGTGGTGAGTTTAGAATCCTCCTATCCCACCATCTTAGACTGAAACTCAGCATTTAATTTCTTTATATATAGTGTTTAAAAATAGACTGGGAGATAATGAAAAGAATAATGAAAACATTTTAGAGAGTGAAACCCAATACATTATAATCTTTATCTCACAACTTTTCCACTTTGTAAGGTTCAGGGAACTTTGTATAGTAGATTTAACAAATGGATCTTGAAAATCAAATTGTTCCTCTACATAATTTCACAAGTAACCTAATATCATAGATAGATTGATAGATATTGATAGATAGATGTAAAAAATGGATGGATGGTTGGATAGATATAGATATTGATAGATGATAAATATTAGATAAATATAGATGATAGATGGGTAGATAGGTATATAGGTAGATAGATAGTTGGATGGATATAGGCGTTTCCATCCTTTTTTATAAATTTATTTATTTTATTTATTTATTTTTGGCTGTGTGGGTCTTCGTTGCTGCGCATGGGCTTTCTCTAGTTGCAGCGAGCGGGGGGCTACTCTTTGTTGCAGTGCACGAGCTTCTCATTGCAGTGGCTTCTCTTGTTGCGGAGCACGGGCTCTAGGCGCACGGGCTTCGGTAGTTGTGGGGCACAGGCTCAGTGGTTGTGGCTCACGGGCTTAGTGGCTCCGCGACATGTGGAATCTTCCCAGCCCAGGGCTCGAACCCATGTTCCCTGCATTGGCAGGCAGATTCTCAACCACTGCACCACAAGGGAAGCCCTCCTTCTTTAAAACAGGTTTAATACAGCACTTAATTTCCCCATTTGATTGTTGTAAGTAATAGCCCAAGGAAATGATTGTAGGCCTCTTTGTAAAATATAAAGTCTTGTGCAAATATGAAGTGTATAAGGTGAGAAAAAATAAAGAAAGTATAATTCAAGTACAAATGATACAAATATTTACTATTTTAGGAACCTAGTCCTGCAGGCATTCAGGGGTAAAAAAAAAAACAAAAAGATTGCTATACTGGGAAACATCCCCTTAGTGTCCCACTGGGTTGCCTAGAGGCATAAAATATGCTGGCTCTTATTTTAACATGGAGAACTACAGCTGCTTTGATTGTTTCTTAATGAATCAGCCCTTAAAAAATTTAGCCCGTTTGAGACAAAGTTGACTAGGAACTGGAAAGAGAATAGCCCCTCTAATTTTCTCTAAATTTAACAGCCACTAATTGCACTGAAAGACCCCCTTCCTTTGCTGATTACCTTAAATGCTCCATAATATAAGGTGCTAATGAGATTTTCTTTCCTTCTTTCTTTTTTTAAAAACAGCACTGTTAATACTGGTGTATTATGCAAGATTTACTCCACTAACTATAGCCCAGTCTGTGTTTCTTTTCACATGTAAGCAGAAGGTGATTTTGTTTTATGGAAGATGATGATTAATCCTCAAGTGAAAATGCTTTATTTCTATCATTAAAGAACAAATTGCTATTTTACAAGGCTTGGTTGTAAGAGATTAGCTGTTCCTTTCTGGTTATTTAGAGGCCCTCAGGCTTTCTTTGGGGATATCATTAGTTTCTACAGTGCTTCAAAAAGAGATTAAGTAGTCCTAAAGGATTCTAACATATACATAAAACTTAATATGTTATTCTTCTTAGAAAAAGGATGGGGAAAAAGTAGCAGGAGGTATGTTGTCTGGGAGCCATATAAAAACCTAAAATATTTTATCTATGTGAGGGTTGTGGCACCTGATTCCATTATTAAACACTCATGAATAATTTTCTCTATTGAACTTTTAAAAGTTAGTAGAACTTAGAGAATGTTATAGCAAATAACTTTTTGTCATTTTTTGATTACCAATTCATAAATGACTGTGCAGCTTGATTCCATTTAGCATCATCAGAATTTTATCATCATCATTATAATAAAAGTTAACACTTACTGAACAGTTACTATACTCTTAGCACTATGCTGTAATTTACATTCATCATTTCATTTAGTCCACTGAATAATTCCATGGGATTATTAACACTCTTATGTCCATTCATAAATGAGGGAACTGAATGTCACACAGTGCGTGAGTGGTGAAGACATAAACGGAAACCAAGTTTGTCCAACTGGAGTCCACCATCATGCAACAATTTAACCTATTTTGTTTTTAAACACAGGAATGGAAACTCAGAAGATTCCGTGTTAGATACATTGATTGAGACTAAACGCTGCCACTAAACCATCCATTTTGGTATCCATTAGTCATAGTCCATTTGGAGGCAAATTTCCTGGCAGCCAGTTACTCATTTGGTTGAGCAAACATGGGATCTAATTAAGCAGGAAGTACATTCAATGGCTTGATTTTGCACAAATGTAGTGATCCTTAGCCTGTGGACTGTGACATCAGAACTTCCTATCTGACTGTAGTACTACCTCTCTGTCTACATAAAGATATTAGCCAGAGTTTTTATTCTCCAGCTGGATTTCAAAGAATAATAGAAAATATAATTTATTGAGGGTTTATTATGTACCACCTACTGTTCTAAATACTTTACATAAATTCTTTCACTTATTTAACAACTTTATATAGTAATAATACGACCAACTCCTTTTCACCCATAAGGAAAAGGAGGCACAAAAAAGTTTAGTAACTTGTCCAAAATCACATGGTGTGTGGCAGAGCCAAGGTTCTAAATTATGCAATCAGTTGGCATCAGGCAGTCTTGCTCTCAGCTGCCATTCTGTTGATAACACCATCCTTCCAGTGGCTCAGGTCAAAACTTTTAGAGCTACCTTTAACTTCTCTTTTTCTCTCACATCCATATTCAATCCAACCAAGATCCATTGTCTCCACTACCTCCAGATTCTGACCATTTCTTGCTGTCTCTACTGCCTTCACTCTGGGCTGAGTACCATCATCTTCAATGGATTGTTCACAATAACCTTGTATTTTTATCTCCATGTTTGACTCTTACTTTGCTGTAGTCTATTTTCAAAATATTAGCCAGATTCAATTAAAATACCTCTGCATGCTTTTGAAAGATGAACTAGCATCCATATACTATTTAAATGCTGGCCATCTGACCTTTCAATATTATAGATAACCAATACAGAGATTAGAATCCAGATGGCCTAATTACTAATGTAAGCTTCTTGTTATTTATTCTATTGAACTTTCCTATTTCCTTCTCAAGTTTCTTATGGGGTAGTATTTTGGTTATACTCTTAGTTTTTTGTTAATCAAAGTGAATCTCTGATTAAAAAAACACACACACACAGAAGAGAAACAACAGCAACAGAGCAGCCATAGTGGTAAGAAGAATCATCTCTGTAGTTTATTCAGTTATATATAGTTTGTCTTGCCTTAATGATACACTCAGAAAAACCTTTTATCTAGGATATCACTTCTTTTTTTTGTCAATAGATTTATTTATTTATTTTTAAATTAATTTTCATTGGAGTATAGTTGATTTACAGTGTTGTGTTAGTTTCTGCTGTACAGCAAAGTGAATCTGTAATAGATATACATATATCAACTCTTCTTTAGATTCTTTTGCCATATAGGTCATTACAGAGTATTGAGTAGCATTCCCTGTGTTATGCAGTAGGTCCTTATTAGTTATCAATCTTATAGATAGTAGTGTGTATAGGAAATCATTTCTAACTGAACTGAAATCATAGCAGGCCTGCACTTACTTTTTTTTTCTTTAACATCTTCATTGGAATATAACTGCTTTACAATGTTGTGTTAGTTTCTGCTGTATGACTAAGTGAATCAGCTCTATGTATACATATATACCCATATCCCCTCCCTCCTGCATCTCCCTCCCACCCTCCCTATCCCACTCCTCTAGGTGGTCACAAAGCACCAAGCTGATCTCCGTGTGCAATGTACCTGATTCCCACTAGTTATCTATTTTACATTTGATAGTGTATATGTGTTAATGCTACTCTCTCACTTCATCCCAGCCTACCATTCCCCATCCCCATGTCCTCAAGTCCATTCTCTACATCTTTATTTCTGTCCTGCCCCTAGGTTCATTATAACCACATTTTTTTTTTTAGAGTCCATATATATGTGTTAGCACACGTTCTTTCTTTTCACTTTCTGACTTACTTCACTCTGTGTGACAGACTCTAGGTCCATCCACCTCACTACAAATAACTCAATTTCATTTCTTTTTATGGCTGAGTAATATTCAATTGTATATATGTGCCACATCTTCTTTGTCCATTCATCTGTTGATGGACACTTAGGTTGCTTCCATATCCTGGTTATTGTAAATACTGCTGCAGTGAACATTGTGGTACATGACTCTTTTTGAATTATAGTTTTTTCAGGGTATATGCCCAGTAGTGGGACTGCTGGGTAATATGGTAGTTCTATTTTTAGATTTTTAAGGAACCTCCATATTGTTCTGCATAGTGGCTGTATCAGTTTACCTTCCCACCAACAGTGCAAGAGGGTTCCCTTTTCTCCACACCCTCTCCAGCATTTATTGTTTTGTAGATATTTTGATGATGGCCATTCTAACCTGTGTGAGGTGATACCTCATTGTAGTTTTGATTTGCATTTCTCTAATGATTAGTGATGCTGAACATCCTTTAATGTGTGTGTTGGCAATCTGTATATCTTCTTTGTAGAAATGTCTATTTAGATCTTCTGCCCACTTTTGGATTGGGTTCTTTGTATTTTTGACATTGAACTACTTGTATATTTTGGAGATTAATCCTTAGTCAGTTGCTTTGTTTGCAAATATTTTCTTCCATTCTGAGCGTTGTCTTTTCGTCTTCTTTATGGTTTCCTTTGCTGTGCAAAATCTTTTAAGTTTCATTAGGTCCCATTTGTTTTTTTTTTGTTTGTTTTTATTTCCATTTCTCTAGGAGGTGAATCAAAAAGAATCTTTCTGTGATTTATGTCATAGAGTGTTCTTCCTATGTTTTCCTCTAAGAGTTTTATAATGTCTGGCCTTACATTTAGGTCTCTAATCCATTTGGAGTTTATTTTTGTGTATGGTGTTAGGAAGTGTTCTAATTTCATTCTTTTACATGGAAGCTGTCCAGTTTTCCCAGCACCACTTATTGAAGAGTCTGTCTTTTCTCCATTGTATATTCTTGTCTTCTTTATCAAAGATAAGGTGACCATATGTGTGTGGGTTTATCTCTGGCCTTTCTATCCTGTTGCATTGATCTATATTTCTGCTTTTGTGCCAGTACCATACTGTCTTGATTACTATTGCTTTGTAGTGTAGTCTGAAGTCAGGGAGCCTGATTCCTTCAGCTCCATTTTTCTTTCTCAAGATTACATTGTCTATTCTGAGTCTTTTGTGTTTCCATACAAATTGTGAAATTTTTTGTTGTAGTTCTGTGAAAAATGCCATTAGTAGTTTGATAGGAATTGCATTGGATCTGTAGATTGCTTTGGGTAGTATAGTCATTTTCACAATATTGATTCTTTCAATCCAAGAAGATGGTGTATCTCTCCATCTGTTTATATCATCTTTAATTTCTTTCATCAGTGTCTTATAGTTTTCTGCATACAGGCTTTTTGTCTCCTTAGGTAGGTTTATTCCTAGGTATTTTATTCTTTTTTAGCAATGGTAAGTAGGAGTGTTTCCTTAATTTCTCTTTCAGATTTTTCATCATTATTGTATAGGAATGCAAGAGATTACTGTGCATTAATTTTGTATCCTGCTACTTTACCAAATTCATTGATTAGCTCTAGTAGTTTTCTGGTAGCATCTTTAGGATTCTCTATGTATAGTAGCATGTCATATGCAAACACTGCAGCTTTACTTCTTCTTTTGCAATTTGGATTCCTTTTATTTCTTTTTCTTCTCTAATTTCTATGACTAAAACTTCCAAAACTATGTTGAATAATAATGGTGAAAGTGGGCATCCTTGTCTTGTTCCTGATTTTAGAGGAAATGGTTTCAGCTTTTCACCATTGAGAATGATGTTGGTTGTGGATTTATCATATATGCCTTTTAGTATGTTGAGGTAAGTTCCTTCTATGCGTACTTTCTGGAGAGTTTTTATCGTAAATGGGTATTGAATTTTGTCAAAAGCTTTTTCTGCATCTATTGAGATGATCATATGTGTTTTATCCTTCAGTTTGTTAATATGGTGTATCACATTGACTGATTTGCGTATATTGAAGAATCCTTGCATTCCTGGGATAAAACCCACTTGATCGTGGTGTATGATCCTTTTAATGTGCTGTTGGATTCTGTTTGCTAGTATTTTGTTGAGGATTTTTGCATCTATGTTCATCAGTGATATTGACCTGTAGCTTTCTTTCTTTGTGACATCTTTGTCTGGTTTTGGTATCAGGGTGATGGTAGCGTCATAGAATGAGTTTGGGAGTGTTCCTCCCTCTGCTATATTTTGGAAGAGTTTGAGAAGGTTAGCTCTTCTCTAAATGCTTGATAGAATTTGCCTGTGAACCCATCTGGTCCTGTGCTTTTGTTTGTTGGAAGAGTTTTAATCACAGTTTCAATTTCAGTGCTTGTGATTGGTCTGTTCGTATTTTCTATTTCTTCCTGCTTCAGTCTCAGAATGTTGTGCTTTTCTAAGAATTTGTCCATTTCTTCCAGGTTGTCCATTTTATTGGCATAGAGTTGCTTGTAGTAATATCTCATGATTCTTTGTATTTCTGCAGTGTCAGTTGTTACTTCTCCTTTTTCATTTCTAATTCTGTTGATTTGAGTCATGTCCCTTTTTTTCTTGATGAGTCTGGCTAATTGTTTATCAATTTTGTTTATCTTCTCAAAGAACCAGCTTTTAGTTTTATTGATCTTTGCTATTGTTTTCTTTGTTTCTATTTCATTTATTTCTGCTCTGATCTATATGATTTCTTTCCTTCTGCTAACTTTGGGTTTTTTTGTTCTTCTTTCTCTAATTGCTTTAGGTGTAAGGTTAGGTTGTTTATTTACGATGTTTCTTGTTTCTTAAGGTAGGATTGTATTGCTATAAACTTCCCTCTTAGAACTGCTTTTGCTGCATCCATTATGTTTTGGGTCATTGTGTTTTCATTGTCATTTGTTTCTAGGTATTTGTTGATTTCCTCTTTGATTTCTTCAGTGATCTCTTGGTTATTTAGTAGTGTATTGTTTAGCCTCCATGTGTTTGTATTTTTTACAGATTTTTTCCTGTAATTGATATCTAGTCTCATAACGTTTTGGTCAGAAAATATACTTGATATGATTTCAATTTTCTTAAATTTACCAAGGCTTGATTTGTGATCCAAGATATGATCTATCCTGGAGAATGTTCCATGATCACTTGAGAAGAAAGTGTATTCTGTTGTTTTTGGATGGAATGTCCTATATATAACAATTAATTCCATCTTGTTTAATGTGTCATTTAAAGCTTCTGTTTCCTTATTTATTTTCATTTTGGATGGTCTGTCCATTGATAAAAGTTGGGTGTTAAAAGTCCCCTATTGTTATTGTGTTACTGTGAATTTCCCCTTTTATGGCTGTTAACATTTGCCTTATGAATTGAGGTGCTGCTGTGTTGAATGCTTGTTATATCTTCTTCTTGGATTGATCCCTTGATCATTATGTAGTGTCCTTCTTTGTCTCTTATAATAGTCTTTGTTTTAAAGTCTATTTTGTCTGATATGAGAATTGCTACTCCAGCTTTCTTTTGATTTCCATTTGCATGGAGTATCTTTTTCCATCCCCTCATTTTCTGTCTGTATGTGTCTTTAGGTCTGAAGTGAGGCTCTTGTAGACAGCATATATACGGGTCTTGTTTTTGTATCCATTGAGTCAGTCTGTGTCTTTTGGTTGGAGCATTTAATCTATTTACATTTAAGGTAATTATATGTATGTTCCCATTACCATTTCCTTAATTGTTTTGGGTTTGTTATTGTAGGTTTTTTCCTTCTCTTGTGTTTCCTGCCTAGAGAAGTTCCTTTAGCATTTATTGTAAAGCTGGTTTGTGCACCCCATACTTTTGAAAGTCTGAATCCATTTGGTGACCTGTTTGTCCCCATTCCTATTCCACCTCAGGCCAGAATCAACAACACTTGTATATTATATGATATATAATATATAATATATATGATATACAATGCATAATATATAATATTATGTATAGCATGTGTAAATAAATAAATAGATGTGTATTTTGAAAGAATATATATTTTCATAAATATATATTTGCTACTATTAATTACACAGCCACACACATATGCTTTGGGAAATTAAAAATATATTCTAAACTATCATTTTCTAGTATTTATTGCATTGTATGGAGATGCAGTTTATACGTATATTACTCATATTTCTAGCAATGTTGTTAAAATCTTTTATTAATCTAAAATTTTACCAGGTAATTCTTTTATGTTTTCATATAGGCAAAAATATGTATGATTGACAATTTTGTTTCTTCCTTTAAAATCTTTACTTTCTTCCTTTAAAATCTTTACTTCCTTTAAAGTCTTTACTTTCTATTCACCTTCCTCAGATTTATTGCACAATCCAATAGAATTGGTGATATTAGCCCTTTTCCTTGTCCCCACATTTAATCAAATGCCCACTAGAAGAATGTGATCCATCTGTTGGAGACAATCTACCACCTAGTCATAAAGTTAGTTTCACCCAAAATGCTCCAACATACATGACATGCAATTGAATACTTTCTTTTTTTCATCTTCCAAATACATATCTCCTGTAGTTTTCTTTTGTTCCCCATCTAAACTGCAATATTCTGGTACTTTACTTCATTCCCCAATATACATACCATGCCCTAGTTCTCTTGTCCTTCTATTTGAAATTCTCACCTTAGTTCATGAAGAGATTCTGTTAAAGGTAAATATTTTCCTTATAGTACTAAAAAAAAATACATTTATAATCTCACACACTCCCTTGATTATTTAGTTTGATTACAAGTTTAGGTTCTCTCTGGATGTGATGCTTTTGTAAAAATCTGTTGTTTTAATTATTTGTCTTCAAGAACCTTTACTTTTCTCTTTAAAATCAATTAGTATATTCTTTAGCATATCAAGGGCTGAAATGCATTTTAGAAGTTACTAGAAAGAATTGTCTTTGGCTGTCTTCAATTTATGAGCAGTGTATGTGAGGAAATGTATTTTATGTAGTATGAAAGTTATTTATTTTCTGAAGCTTTTTAAACATGGAGGGAAGAATTCAATTTTAATATATTGTGTCTTTAACTTTGAGAAGAATCTTACAGAAGGAGCCATAGATATAGAATTAACAAAATAATGAGATACTACAAGATTATCATCTTAATCATCTTGCATAAATTCCTTCCACAGCATGTATTAATTTTCTAAGTGGCATTCTACAGTGAATTTTTCATATCAAAGATGTTTTTATATAGATACAAAGTTTTGACCATTCTTGAATGAAGCAATTATCAATGAAGATCCATATCCCAACCAATTTTCTGGCTCATAATGCATTCCAAAAAGAGTTTTATTTTCAATTAGATGTCAGTAGGAGGTGAAACATACTACAGATACAAAAAATAAAAAAATAAAAAGCAAAATCATTACAGTTCCTCTCTGCCAGAAATATGACCTTCTTTTTGAAAGAATGAAAGATAAGCATTCTAATTGTATCTCTGAATCACAAGACTGTTGAAAATACATTTGCAAGGATGAAAATCAATTAAATGTTCCTGCTGAACCTGGTGTTTTTTTATTACAGACCATTTCTTTAGTTTCAATCGTTAAGAATAACATCATTATGGGAGACAGAGATGATAAAATGATAAAATATATTGTCTTCTAGACAATTTAAAATTATTTTCCTTTCATTGTTTTTCATTATTGTTGTTGTTTTTATTCTTTCTGTATAGCTGGTTGTTAAAGAAATAGGGCATTTATATTGTTCATTGAAGAATTCTCCATAATTTGAGGTTGTATCCAAGTAACCTTTTAGGGAACATGTCTCCTTTATTCAGATGAGACTATCCAGCATCTAGCCATAAGGATGTCAGAATCCTTTTTCTTTCCATTTTGTCTCTAGTTTTCAGTTTTCCCTGATATCAAACACCTCATTAGAATGACTGGGAACTGTTGTCATGCTAGGAATCTTATGTATCTGTCATAAAAGAGGACTCATGACCTGTGTTTGTGTAGGGACAGAAATGAAATAAGCTGTGATGACTAGAAAGGTACTCTGAATTTTATTCTACCATTTTATGTGCTGAGAGATTCAGATTCACACTGCTTCAACCTCCTTCCAAAGTTACCTTGATTAAATTTTCCTATAGGATAGGGTAAGCCATTTCCTGTTAAAAAAAAAAAAATTCTCCTTGTTGGGAAAAGTTAACTGTGTGAATGAGTTAATTTTTTTTAACTGATGAATGAATGATTAAAATGATTGTTGGCTGACTTTGACTGATCTTTGGCTGATTTGATGCTCTGTGTTAAACTCTTCCTTAAATATTTGCAAAATTTTCCCATTGTTTCCAGTTAACATACCTTTCATATGAAGCACATATATTTTGTTGGCTAGAAATAAGTAGGTAGATGGCCAGTAAGTAGTAATCCATTGTTTCACTAATTTTGCCATCATCCAATACCCCTATATTCACATTGATTTGTGACCAATTTATGAAAAAAATTACTTTACATTTTTATGCGAGTTTAAATTTAAAAACACTTCCTTGTGCCATTAATAAATGTTCTTGAAAGCTTATAATTAATTTTCAATGTCTTTTACTAATTGTTAAGCTATGAAACATTTTTTGTCCTCAAAAAATATACAATGTCGTTGAAGAAGCAAGTCCTGTGCATCAAAAACAAAACAAACAAAAAACATTGTAAGGCCACATATCCCAAGGGGAAAAACAAGCGATGTCACCAATTAATGCTATAGAGTTAAGTAGACAAAAATCGTTTAAGAAAATTGGGATAAAATCATTGTTAGAACTTTAAATTGGGCTTAGGAAAATTGAAAGTGCTATTTCACTTTTATAATAGTAAATTATGTATACATTTAAACTTTACATATTGCAATTTTCTGACACAATATACATGCATATAAACATATATGTGTGTTTTCCTAAATATTATATAGGGTCTAGAAAAATAAATAACTGAATGTTAGTAATCGTTACCCTTAGGTCATGAGACTGTGTAAAGGCATTATTAACTTGAACATTTTACTATAAATTAGGATATATTGTTTGATTTTGTTCTAGAACATGAAATAGAATATTTGCAATTTTAAAACAAACAATAGAAATCTATACATCCCAAAAGTACAGGCTACAAAAGCAAAAATAGACAAGTGGGACTGCATCAAGCTAAAAAGCTTCTGCATAGCCAAGAAAAAATATCAGTGACTTCTGCATAGCCAAGAAAAAATATCAGTGAGTGAGGAGAAAGTCTATGGAATGGGAGAAAATATCTGTAAAAAATACATCTGATAAGGGGTTACTATCCAAATATTTAAGGAACTCAACAACAAGAAAACAAACCAATTAAAAAATGAGCAGAAGCTCTGAATAGACATTTTTCCAAAGAAGACATGTAAATGGCTAATAGGCACATGAAAAGGTATTCACCACCACTAATAATCAGGGAAATGCAAATCAAAATCATAATGAGATATCTCACAACTGTCTAGGATGGCAGTTATCAAAAAGACAAAAGATAAATGTTGGTGAGAATGTGGGGAAAAGGAACCCTTGGGCATTGTTGGTGGGAATGTAAGTTGGTATAGCCACTATGGCAAACAATATGGAGGTTCCTCAATAAATTTAATTAAGTAAATTAATTAAAAAGAGAACTACCATATAATCCAGCAGTCCCATTTCCTGATATAAATCCAAAGGAGACAAAACCATTCTCTTGATATCTGTATTCCTATGTTCATTGCAGCATTATTCACAATAGTCAAGACATAGAAACAATTTAAATGTCTGTCAGTGGATGAATGGATAAAGAAATTGTGGTATATATACACAGTGGAATATTATACTAAAAACAAAGAAATCCTGGTGGGTGCTAGAGGCAGGGGGTGGACCAAATAGGTGAAGGGTTACAAGCTTCCATTTGTAAAATGAGTAAGTCACAGAGATGTGAGGTACAGCATGCATGTATTGCATATTTGAAGATTGCTAAGAGAGTAGATCTTAAAAGTTCTCATCACAAGGGAAAAAATTTGTAAATGTATATGGTGATAGACGTTAACTAGACTTACTGTAGTGATCATTTCAGAATATATACAAATACCAAATCATTATGTTGTACACCTGAAGGTAATATAATGTTATAGCCAATTATGCCTCAGTTTTAAAAAAGGAAATCCAGTCATATGTGACATGAATGAACTTGTAGAGCATTATGCTAAGTGGAATAAGTCAAGACAAATATTGCATGGTATCACTTAATTAAAAAGAGAATGTTAAACTCATAGAAGAAGAGGATAAAAAAGTGGTTGCCAGGGGCTGGAGGGAGGGGTGGAAATGGAGAGGTGTTGGTCAAAGGGTACAAATTTGCAGTTATGTAGGATAAAAAAGTCTAGGAATCTAATATACAGTCATGAAGACTATATTGAATACTGCATTGAACACTGGCAGTATGCTAAAAGAACAAATTTCAGGTGCACTCATTATACACAAAAATGATAACTATGTGAGTAGACAGTATGTTAATTAGCTTGGCAGTCATAATCATTTTACTAGTATATGTCTATCGCATCATTGTGTTGTACACCATAAATGTATACAAATTTTATGAAAAATATTTCAATAAAAAAATTTACACAGCCATTAAAACAATGCTAAGATGTATATTTACTGATATGAAAACACATTACCTGAATATATACATACATATTTACTATATATTAAACTATATAGAGTAATTTATATGTTTCTACTATATATATAGTAAACATTTATACATAGTAAATACATGGTAAAGATAAGTGAATGGATGGATGGATGGATAAAGGACATATAGGTGGATGAATGAATAGAAAAATTGATATATGGATAGATGGATAGTAGATAGATACCCCTATATAAAGATAAGAATGTGCATACACACATACATACATCAATATTTCATGAGAGAGGAAATCTGAAGGAATATATTCCAAAATGTTAAAACCGATGGGAGTTAGGATTATAGGATATTTGGGTGTATTTTATTTTTTCCTCTGCTTATCTGATATGTGTAGTTTACCTGTAGTCATACTATTTTAATTATATATTAAAAATAATAAAATTTTAAAAATATGATTGTTCAACTCTTTCAGCAACATTTGCTGAAATGTCTATTCATTCACCATTGACTTGCCTTTGCAGCTTTGTCAGATATCAGCTGACAGTATTTGTATGGTCTGTTTCTAGGATCTCTCTTATTTTCCATCCAATGAACCTTTCCTTTTTCCACTATCACATAGTCTTCACTACTTGATATTATGAGACCTATAATTCTGTTCTTTTTCAGAATTGTTTGGCTATTCAAATTTTTTTCCTTTTCATATAATTTTTAGAATCACTTTATCGATATCTACAAAATATCTTAAAAACTGCTGTGATTTTGATTGGGATTGTATTTAACCTGTACTTCAATTGAGGAGAATAGATCTTACCCATATTGAGTTTTCCAAATTATAAACGTAGTACATTTTGTCCTTCAAGGAGTTTGTTCATTTTACTTAAGTCACAGATGTATTGGCCTAAAGGTTTTCATAATATTCCTTTATTGTCATTGTAATATCTCTAGAAGTTATAATATTGCCCTCATTTTATTCCTGTCATTTGTAATTAGTGTCTTCTTTGTGTATTTTAAAAATTCCCTCTAGAGGTTTATCAAATTTGTTGATTATTATAATGGACCAGCTTATGGTTTCATTAACTCCCCTTATCATTTTTTGGTCCTCCATTTTATTGTTTCTGCTTTCATTTTATTATTTCGTCCTATTTACTTTAAGTTTTATTTCACTTCTTTTTCTAGTTTGTTAAAGTGAAAACTTTGGGTATTTATTTGAAACGTTTTAAAAAATAAACAAAGTTCAAAATTCTAAGGAAGCACTACTTAAAACACATACTAGACATATTTTTCATATTAATATTTATTCATTTTGAAATATTTTTTGACTTTTCACGTTATTTCTCCTTTGACCGTGGGCTACTTAAAAAGATAGTGATTAATTTCCAAATTTTGCCAACTTTCCAGATATTTTGTAGTCTTCATTTCTAAATTAATTATGTTTTGGACAGATTGTTATGTGTATTATTTTAATCTTTTTAAATACGTTGAGAGATGTTTCAGTGCCCTGTACATGTTCTATCTTGGTGAAATTTCCATATGAACTTGAGATAAGAATACTTTTATGCTACTGCTGAGTAGATTGTTCTGTAAATATCAGTTAGATCCAACTGTTTGTGTTTAAATTTTCAATAATTTTGTTATTTATTTATTTCTTGTCTACTTATCTATCCATTACTGAGAGTGTTAAAATTTAAAATGCAATTTTGGATTAGTTTATTTTTTCCTTTCAGTTTTGTCAGTTTTTGTCCTTTTGAAAATGTCTTATTGGTCGCATATTCATTTACAGTTGTTACATGGTCTTGCTGAACTAACCCTTTATAAAATGTTTCTTTTTATCCTAGTGCTATTCTTTTTTTAAGTCTGCTTTTCTGATATTCTAGCTGTTCATACTTTCTTAGGCTTATTGTACTGTTATCTTTTCCCATCCTTTTACTTTTAAGTTATTTAAATTTTAACTTAAAATGGGTTTCTTGTTGGAAGCACTTGGTTGGGTTTTGATATTTTTTACCTACTAAATTTTTGCATTTTAATGAAAGTATCTTAGCAATTTACACTTAGAGAGCAGCATTAGATTTAATTAATTTATTTGTTTATTTATTTTTGGCTGCGTTGGGTCTTCGTTGCTCTGCATGGGCTTTCTCTAGTTGCAGTGAGGGGGGGCCACTCTTTGTTGCGGTGCACGGGCTTCTCATTGCGGTGGCTTCTTTTACTGCAGAGCATAGATTCTAAGTGCGCAGGCTTCAGTAGTTGTGGCGCATGGGCTTAGTTGCTGCATGGCATATGGGATCTTCCCAGACCAGGGCTCGAACCCGTGTCCCCTGCACTGGCAGGTGGATTCTCAACCACTGCGCCACCAGGGAAGTCCCAGTAGTATTAGATTTAAGTTTACCAATTTTCTATTTTCCATCCATTCGTTGTTTCTTCTCTGCTCTTTTACTGCCTTCTTTTGTATTAACTGAGTAGTTTTATGACCCTATCATATGTTAAATATTGGTTTATTAGGTAGAAAACATTAACTTACTGCAGTCCATCTCCAAATAATATTATTTTATTTCATGTATAATGGAAGATACCTACAACTCTCAGAAATCGCAGTCCTGCTCTATCTATTGTCTAATATCAGAAAGCAGTTGACATATCTTTTTTCTCATTTTATGCTTGTGTTTTGTGGTAGGATTATGTTTGGTCCTTGTTAATCCATCATATTTGGAAGGAATAGAAGTCTGCAAATCATTTAAATTATAGTTTTATATAATTGTTATGTGTTTGCAGTGTTGGGGCGTGTATCTTATGTTTTATATCTTATGTTTTATCTGTTAGTTATATTTGGTATGTTGTCTACTTCAGGATTTACTCTAATAATATTAGAAGTGCGTTTGTGCAAGGAGTAGACTGTCTTTATTTAGGAACATATGTAATGGATGTATTTGGTCATAAAAATGAGGCCCTTGGGGTTGGGGGATATGGAGGGATGTATAGGTGGAGCACACAGGATTTTAGGGCAGTGAAACTACTCTATATGATACTATAATGGTGGATGCATATTTTTATACAGTTGTCAAAACATATAGAGTGAACAACACCAAGATTGAAACCTGTATAAACTGTGGATTTGGGAGGTAATGATGTTTCAATGTAGGTTTATTAATTGCAGCAAATGTATTGATACTACTCTGATGAGGGATGTTAATAATGAGGGAGGCTGGGCGTGTGTAGGGGTAGGAGGTATAATGAGAAATCTCTGTACTCTCCACTCCATTTTCCTGTGAACCTAAAACTACTATTAAAAAAAAGTCATGTTAAAATGAGGCCCTCTGTTGTTGTCTTTCAAGGACGAACTCTGAACTGGAAGTTAATAGGAGTTGAGCAGAAAAATAGGGGATTGTATAAAGCAAGTGTTGAGATATGTTCTCAGAGAGGTATGGCAGTGAGGTATTTGTAGTGGTGGGTGTGGTCTAAGAACCTTACAAAGTAGATGTGTCCAATAATCCATTTTAAGTTGTTTGCAGAGTGGCACCATATTGTACCTTGCTTTTGTCCCTTCAACTTTACAAGACATACAATTTCCTTGTGGTGAGCAGCAATTTAAAAAATTTTGTTCTGTGCTCCTTATCAGTGTTAAATGATGGGAAAAAAAAAAGAAATGACCAGGAGAGTTTAAGTCCTTGGGAATTCACAGAAATCCTAGGTAAGGTATTGAAATTATCTAATACATTTAAATCCTAAAGGACTTCAAATGATATCTGAAATAGTTAACCTTTTTGGTTAATAGTATTTCTTTTTTGGTGGCTAATATAAAGCTTCCCCTTTATATTGAAGTTTGTTGTTTTCATTTGCACTTTTTATGATTTTATGTCTAAATTTTAAGGGCTTGTAAGAGAGGGAAAGTTAAAATTAAATAATAGGAAGTATGTATCTTAGCCCAGATAAGTATTTTATATTTCTTATAAGAAGATGATAAACCTTTAAATTATGATTCATTTTCATAATTTGATCATTCATATATGGAATAGTTATCTTTTGTATTTTAGTTTTTCTTCTGTAAAATGAGAACTATCATCATTTCAGAAGCGGACATTTTAAGGGATTTTTTTTTTTAATATGCTTGTAGAACACATGTGTCCTAAATTGTTTTTATTATATATTTGGGAAATGTTACTTACTGTACCTTTTTCTAGAAGATTTACAATGCATATTGGCACATTAAAAGCATATTACAGTAATTGTGAATTACTGTAGTAATCTGAAATGTGTTTAATTTTTAAAATGCAATCCTTGCCTTTTTATTTGAACAGGAGAATTATTTTTTCAAAATGTATCTAAAAATATTCTCCAGAATTATGTCTGTCTGCATTTGACAGGATTTGGGAATTATTGTCCATAGACATCATGGGGCAGTGTGCCGTCAAGTTTCCCTATGTGTACGTTACATGTCAGTATAACACTCTTTAGTTCATGCTTATTTCTCTTTTGGAATTATTTCCTTATGGTGCTTTCTTTCAGTAATTCTAAGTTGCCTCTAATGCAAATCATTTAGAAACTTATAAGATATTTTTCATAAATAGATATTCAAATATTGTCTCTTATTTGACCAGAAGTATACTCAAACCACA
The DNA here is from genome assembly GCF_011762595.2 of Tursiops truncatus. Taxonomy (NCBI): domain Eukaryota; kingdom Metazoa; phylum Chordata; class Mammalia; order Artiodactyla; family Delphinidae; genus Tursiops; species Tursiops truncatus. Next base: position 154,233,171 of record NC_047035.1, on the reverse strand, counting down.
TTTGTATTTCTGGATTATTCAGTTAGTTATCACAATGTCTTACACTAATTTCTAATTTCTCTCCCCATTGTTGGTAACATCATCTGTTCAAACGCTGGATGAAAAAAACTTCACAGGCTATTAATATTGCTATACTAAAAATATTCCTTTTCAAATAACATCTTAGTTTCAAAAAGCACTCATTGTATTAGTTAGTCACCATTATTAAATGCCAGAAAAATGGTGATTGTTGACATTCCTTGCTTGGCAATACAAATTGTGGGAAAGTAGGAAAAATATTTTCCCAAAAGAATACATTTCTGTTCTCTATGGAAACTAAAGCAACCATGCCAAGATACTTTGGCATACATAAAAATCAGAGCACCCAACTCAAAGATTCAAGTGTTCTCGCTTTTAACACTAACAGCTTTTGGTTAGGGTTGTGTGAGGACACCATGTAAACTTTCTACTTTGGTTGTTACCAGTTACATCTTGTTGATGCAAAATTGAAATGCAGAAGATGGCATGTATTGATTTTTAAATTTTTAGATAGAATAATTAATTAAAGTTATGTTTTAGGAAAGTAATTATCCGATTATCTTTTTTTTTTTTTACACACAATATTTGCTTTAAAAAATATCCAACTGGGCTTCCCTGGTGGCACAGTGGTTGAGAGTCCGCCTGCTGATGCAGGGGACACAGGTTCGTGCCCCGGTCCGGGAAGATCCCACATGCCGCGGAGCGGCTGGGCCCGTGAGCCATGGCCGCTGAGCCTGCGCATCCGGAGCCTGTGCTCCGCAACGGGAGAGGCCACAACAGTGAGAGGCCCGTGTACCCCAAAGAAACCAAAACATATATATATATATATATACATATATATATATCCAACTGCCAGTGTGTCAGGACTGTTAAGTAGCAATGATTTTGTTAGTATATATATGACAGTTAGACCCTTGTAATGCTTTTTTATTTGGGGCTTATTCAGTTAAATAACGCAGCCTTATATTTTTCTTTACTACCCTGAATCCACATCATAATTTTAACATTGAATCAACTTTTTTGAAGTTCATAAATCTCTCAAATACTCATCAGTGTATAACTGTAAAACAAATTTTGTACCTACTCCAGTTTCAACAGAAATTATCTATGCAAAGTTGTAGTTTTATTTTTCCTTGTATATGGATCAGAAAATATTTAGAGGTAATACTTGCTTTGACAGTTGAATAATTCACTCTTTTATACATTACAGATTGACACCCCAAGTTGTTTTTTATAAACCATGGTAACTTCTGTAGAAAACATGTAAGCGTTTTGGCCTATTCCAAGGATAGACAGCCAGCAGTTAGATTTTAGTTGACATCATTTTATGTGGGTCACTGACATACTAGTAAAATTGTTGAATAATTGTTGAATGTTGTTTTCACATTTCACCCCTGATATTATTTAAAGATGAAAAAGTGAGAATACCAGTACTAGTGTGTATTAACTAAACACAATTTGTATAAAGATGAAACTCATTATGAATGGCTAAAGTGGTAAATTTTTAGTCTTATTCTAAAGATTGTATGACATGTCAGACATATTTCATCAACTATTGTACCTAAAATATATTTATTACTTGATATTTTGCAATGTATTTTGTCTCCTGGAACATCCTATCACTTCTGTGCACATGCCCAACTTATCTATAAATTATTACATTTTTAATTTTTCTATGTATTTACAGGAAATGGATATTACTTTATACAGAAATGGATATTACTTGTAGCACATATTCCAAGAATGCTGAAAGCAGATTATCTTTGATACCTGTTAATATATCCACTGAGCTTCCTTTGCCATTTTTGCTGACCTATTTCATTAACATAATTTTAATGAATTAGTGCTAAATATGGTATTATAGAAGGATATGCATATATTTGCATCAACTGTTTTCGGGATGGGGAGTTCCCTGGCGACCAGTGGTTAGGACTTGGCTCTTTCACTGCCGTGGCCCTGGGTTCAATCCCTGGTTGGGGAACTAAGATCCCGCAAGCCACGAGTGCAGCCAAAAAAAATTTTTTTTATTTTTTAGGATGACTTGCCTGAGATTGCCATGCAATTTTCATAATTATAATAGTTCTCTTAACATTGAACTGTAAATTGGAATGATATTGAAATAGCAGATATCTCCTTTTCTCCATTGTTTTTATTAGTGTTAATGCCAAGCCATATAGCACCTTTATGCAAATTAGAAAACAGCACCCTTACTTTGGGCAGGTGAAACCAACATGCCAGAGCCAACAGTTTAGTGCGTGGTCAGTGGTTTACATATGAGCTACCTCTTGCCTCTTTAGCTGAGTGCCTTTATCCAGGGTGGTAATTGCACAGTTTTCCCTGATGGCCCTACTCACTTAGGGTAGTTCCTTTTTAAGAAGGCTCAGATGGGGGCTTCCCTGGTGGCGCAGTGGTTGGGATTCCGCCTGCCAATGGAGGGGACACGGGTTTGTGCCCCGGTCCGGGAGGATCCCACATGCCGCGGAGCGGCTGGGTCCGTGGGCTATGGCCACTGGACCTGCGTGTCCGGAGCCTGTGCTCCACAGTGGGAGAGGCCACAGCGGTGAGAGGCCTGCGTACCACAAAAAAAAAAAAAAAAAAAGAAGGCTCAGATGAAGAGATAGAAATTAGAAAGCATGATTATTGAACTTCAATCTTGTTTATTTTCCTTGGAACCAAACAGCTTTTAAATTCCACTAGCTACCTCCTATTCATGAAAAAGACTGTGACATCATTCTCAATTTAAAAAAATTGAAATATAAAACGTATAACATAAAATCTACTCTTTTGCAGTGTGCAATTTAGTGGGTGTTAGTTTATTCACGGAGTTGTGCAACCAACACTGTCTCATTTCAGAACGAGGGGTACATCACCCCCATGTAAAACCCCGTATTCATTACTAGGCCCTCCCTCTTCTCCCCTACTCCACCCACTGACAACCTCCAATCTACTTTTGTCTCTGTCAATTTGCTTATTCTGGGTATTTCATATAAATGTGATCATACAGTATGTGTTCTTTTGTGTTTATCTTCTTTCACTTAGCATAATCTTTTCAAGGTTCATCTCTATTGTACGCTGTATCTTCATTAGTTTTTATGACTAAATTATGATCCATTGTATAAATATGCCATTTTTTCTTTATCCAGACATTTGGAGTGTTTTCACTTTTTTCTGTTAATGAACATTTATATACAAGTTTTTGTATGGATGTATATTTTCGATTCCACAAGTGGAATTGTTGGGTCATATGTTAATTCCATCTTTAGCTTTCTGAAGAATGGCTGAAAATTGCTTTTTTCATTGCCTGCACCATTTTACATTCCTACCAACAGTGTATGAGGGCTCCAAGTTTTACACATTCTTGCCAGCATTTGTTATTAGTCATCCTTTTTATTCTAGCCATCTGAGTGTTTGTGAAGTGGTATCTCACTGTGATTTTAATTTGTATTTCCCTAATGACTAATGATGTGCTTACTGGCTACTTGTATAGGTACTGTGAGCATGAAAGTCTCTGCCATTCTCAAAATGCATTTCAACAGGCATGAGATTTTACTATGAACTCTTATTAAAGCTTCTGTTATAATTTTTTATATTTCCAGAGTTAATTTTGATGTAATTAGAGGCGAATGGGTACCTAATTTTATTTTTTAATTTTGTTTTCTAAATGGATAGTTGCCAATTACTATTTATTGAAGAATCTTAATTTCCTATTTGATTTGAAAATTCATCTTTACCATATACTTGTTTCTACTTCTGAGCTTTCTATGCCTTTCAGTTGTTTTATGTATTCATTCTAAGCAGGTCCAGTCTCCTGGAGTTTTAGAATTAGCGTACATTTTAATAACCACTAAGAAAATTGCTTAATTTTTTTCTCCAGATTTTCCTGAGTTACTACTGAGTATTCCTGAGGCATACTGAATTTTTTTTTTCTATCTTATTATAGGTTTATTTTTCACACTTTTTAAAAAATTTGAATTGGGATGCCTTGACATTTAAATTAAAAGAATATTTCGTGTATTCTTCTGAACATTTGATAACAGAGATCTCAATCTGAATCATGCCCTCCATCATCCTTAAGCTATATCAGTTTGACAGCATTCACATATCCTAGAGTGATAGTTTTTCCTTTCAAGATTATCTTTTGGAAAAATATGACTACTTATTTGATAATTATACCTGAAATAATATGAAAATATTTTACACTAGAAACTACTATGTACATATTAACTGTACTTTTTATTATTGTTATTCCCATTTGTATTATTGACAATTAAATTTATTATCACTTTTAGTGGAGAATGCATAAAATTCTTTCAACACAAAGCAAGGCAAAATTTTTGAGTTAAAATAATCCTTTCCCACTGAAAATTTATCGTTTAATTGGTTAATTACCACCAAATGAGAAGCTGCTTCAGTTTTCAACAACTTCAGTCAAGAGGTTGTTTTCGGCACAGACAAAAGTTCCTTATCAATAATTATATATTTAGCCATATTATGATGCACATCCTATATCTGACATTGTGCATTAAATCTGGAAGATTTTTGACCTTTGGCCTCTGAAGGGGAATACTGAGTATGACCGATAAGTAACTTCTGGTATACAAATAACTAGTTAACATGAATTATACTTAAAATATTAAATATATATATTTTAATATTCTTGGAGCCAGTTTCATAAACAATGCAACTTCATGCTAAGAAATTTTATTTGAATTTATTCTGCTTTAATCGTATACTCTTAACTTGTGGCTGTTAATGGTTTATGATTTAAATAAATGACAAATCTTATTGCAACAAACTATATTTCATGAAAAATACTGCTTAACAAAAATGTTTTTAAAGTCCATTATTTTTCCATTCATGTTTATCAATACCTAAACAAAAAAAGTCCATGTATACTAAAAAAAAAAAAAAAAGTGTTATATCCCTACTAATAACTTCATCATAATGAAATTTCATAAATAGTTAATTTTTTTTTTTTTTTTTGCGGTACGCGGGCCTTTCACTTTTGTGGCCTCTCCCGTTGCAGAGCACAGGGTCCAGACGCGCAGGCTCAGCAGCCATGGCTCATGGGCCCAGCCGCTCCGCGGCATATGGGATCTTCTCGGACCGGGGCACAAACCTATGTCCCCTGCATTGGCAGGCGGACTCTCAACCACTGTGCCACCAGGGAAGCCCAATAGTTAATTTCTTTAATCACAGAATATCTCACTGGCAAACAGTTCATTGTTTGCAATATTTATTGATTACTATAATAATATTGATTATGCTGATACTTAATGTTTATTGTTCACTGAATATGTTCTAGGCTTTATGCCAATTAATTTAAAATGCATTATCATTTAATCTACTGAACCGTTCTATGGGGAAAGATACTTCTATTACTTTCCTTTTGCATATGAAAAAACTAAGGCTCAAAAAGGCTAAATTGTTTACTCTCGATGACAGCCTGTGGATGTGAGGACTGATGCAAATGTTTACTATTGAATGAGATTACATTTCACTTGTCTATTTCGTTTACGTGTAGTGACTGTCCTCCACCACTCATATATTTAAGATCATTTAAGCAAGTATAGTTGTTTTGTTTTAGTAAATGCAACAAAATGTCTAATATTAGTATTTTACTGTACTTATGAGAAATCATAAATATCGTGTGTAATGATATCCTATTTGCCTAACATTATAATAGGCAGGGTTTTCCCAATTTTCTTATCTGTATTGAGCGTAAACATGTATATTATCACTTCAGATACCTGCATTTCAATTGTATGCTTTGAATTATTCATTCACTGATTTAACACATATTTCTTGAATGCTTACTAAGTGCCAGTCGCTTCCAGGTATTAAGGACACAGCATTCGCCGAGTCAGACAAGGTCCTTTTGTCATGGAGTGTACGCAGTAGTGGGGAAGAAAGGCAATAAATACAGATTAAAATATCATTGTGTTTTAGTCTATAATATGCACTTTGAATAAAAGAAAGGAATGACTTAGGTATGCAAAGAGTTGAGTTCAGAGGGGTCAGATCATGAAGGAACCTGCAGACACCCGGGTATGTGATGAGAGGTCTTTGGAGAGTTTTGTACAACAAAGGGCTGGGGTATAATAGATCTTTTTTCAAAAATCCCTCTGGCCACTTTGCGAACAAATGATGGGAGTTGGGATGTGTGTTGGCCAATAATAGTAAAAGTATGAATACCAATCAGGAGGTTATTGTAATCAATTTTTAGTGCAATATAAGCCTATATCTTCAATTTTGCTATTGTGTTATTTGGGTAAAAAGTGTCCATTTTATTAGAATGTCCTTACCCCCAGGGAATTCTTTCATTTATTAAACATTGGGCATATGCTCAGTGCCAGGCACTGTGCTAGCTATTAGGAATATAGAGAAAAAAACACAGTCACTGCCATCATAATTATGATTAACAGCTGCTCAAACTCCAGTGACCTAATGGAAGTTCTGAGGTAACACATTCTACAACCAGTCTGATAGCGTGTATTTCTTTTTGTGACAACTCAGAGAATGTAATATGTACTTTATAAATCTAAGAGGTCATCAAGCATAAACATAAATGGAGCTAGAAGAGCCTATATTCTCTGTATACAAACAAATAGCAAGCCTTTAGATACACATATAACAAATACAAATTACTTTTAAATGTTGAAACGAGTATTGAGTACTCTGTGCAGGGCTATGACTGTATCAGGTGATATCACTGGCAATTGCAGGATCACCAAGTCCCAAGTTCAAGATTTGAAAGTGTCCACTAAGGTAGACAATACTTATATAAAATTTAACAGAAAATGTATTTCATGCTATTTAGCTATAAATTACAAATGACGTGTCATAGTTATTAAAAAATGAGGTCATCTTAGGAAATATGTTTTCAATATATTTTTTTTAATTTAAACTTTACCCTTGTTTGTAATTATGTCTTACCAATAGTATGTTCTTTCCCCCAAGCTTTTATTCTTTCATTGACTTTTTTTTTCATTTATCCATCCAGTCAGAAAATATGCATTGAGAACATTTTCTGTGCCTGGTATTATATAGTAGTGAGCAGACAGTTAAGATCAGAGTACTCAAATCAGAGCAATCTAATTATTGGGGCTATAGACAGTGAAAATGGCAATAGCAATAGAGTATGACAGGGTGGAAGAACAGGTACGGTGTTCACACATGGACGTGATAGAAGAGATGGGGTTAACAAAGTGAAAGGGCATGAGTACAGGTACGGGAGGTAGACGGCAGGCTTCCAGGCTAAGAGAACAGCTTATGCCAGAACACCAAAGAAGAAAGCATGAACGTGTTTTAAGTGAACTGAAAATAGGTCACTTTCGCTTTTTTGAGGCAGGATTAGGAGTATGGAGTTCAAAAAGCCGGGGAGTTCAAGATCAGACTGGAGAGGAAGTGGCAGTGGAGGGGGCTGGGGAGTAGATTGTGCAGATCCCCAAAGTCTTAATAAACCCTTTAGATAGTTTCTTGAGGATAGTTGGGGAGTTATGACATATTTTTTACCAGGAGAGTGGCATGCATGGTCTTTGTATAACAAGGATCACACTAGCATCAGCTATAGTGGGATAGTAGGACTAAGGAATGGAGGCAGGGAAGCAAGTTAACAGGTGATTACAGCAATCTATTCTTTCCAATGACTGACTTTCCTACAAGATATTTGTTTTGTCCATGCCAGCACCATTTTTATGTGCAAAAAGGAGTGTCCTAAAATTGACTTCTCACTCATGCTACTCTGTGATCACCTACTAATCTAAGATTGGTGACCGTAGTTTCATTCTTATTTCTCTTATTCTCAAAATTCTTATTTCTCTTACACTTCTCTCTTCTTCTCACTTCTTTCATTCTCATTTTTCCTTTGTCTTTCTCATGAAGTGGGAACACTCTTATATTTGGAGAGTCAGTAATTTGTTAACCACGTTATTGAATCTGGTTGATAGATTTTTTTTTTAATATACAGTTTCTCATGGTTATAAAAATCAGTCCTGGAGACTAACCAGAAGCACATGCCCCCATAATAAAATGAAGCAGAAAAGTGTTCTGCACTTTTAGACTGGATGAGTTTCTTATCGGTAATGAAGTTTGTTTTTAAGTGATGACCATAAATGACTGAAACTTTTAAGTTAAGCATATGCAAACGGTAGCTAAGGGCAGAGTCAGATACTTTTTGTTCAAAAATAGAATAAAGCCAGCAATGTGAGAGAAGTAACACGAGGTTGATTAGAAGAATATTGGAAAGATGTTTGTGTTAGTTAAAATACAGAATAAATTAGGGGGGAATATTTTTATAAGAGTCTAGCATGAATTAAAACGCTGAGCTGACTAAACCCAACAAATCACAGTTAAAAGTAAACTGGAAGACAAAGAACAATGATATGTTCAATGATTAGATCTAAACTCCTCATACAGTAGTACCTATATGCACAATAAATTCCATAGTCACTCTGAGGTATCCTTTCTTAATCAGGTGGCCAATGAAAAAAGGTCAATATATTTTATAATTTTGAATTCAAGGAAAAGTTTAAAGCCATCTATAATTCCATGAGAAATTTAGTGATTATTTAAATCTCTACTATCTAGATTTGATCTTTAAGGATGTCTGGCATCCATACCTGATTACATAACCAGGGAAAAATGTGCTGGAATTTCACTTGGGGGCACTGACACCATGTCGGTGTTATAGTTCCAGAACAATTTTTACTATACCTACAGGGCAAACATAGTTTCTCTGATATCTTTAGAAAGACACTGCAGCCATCCCTGTGATAATGTGGAAAATAGGGAATATAGCTAATGAACTTGATAACTTAGCTAAAGGGATTTCCAGGTAGAGTATTGAAAAGGCTACTTGGCATCTGTTCCCTGTCTATGATAAACTGCTAATGGAGAGAGATGAACTAAAGAACAAACTATTTAGTTTTCTACTAAAATTTGGAGGATATGTAGAGGGCCCATGACCATCTGTTTAGCCAGAAAACTGAACTTAAAGTTAGGAAGGGTTTTAGGGCAAAGGTTAAAATGTAGCCACGGATGTGACTGTAAAAGCCTTCATTCTGTCCTTACAAAATCTAAGGCAGTGCCCTGTAGATACTTTCAGCTGGACAGGGGCTTAAGAGTCTTAAGTCTGTACCTGATAGATACTCTCTGGATTCTAACAATAGGAATTCTAACAATCTTGAGAGTGTTGTCCTATAAGAGCATCCAAAGTAGTCAAGGTGGAGAAGACTATGTACAGAAGAGATTCATGGGTGTGGTTTTGCCTAATGGAGTAGATTTTAAGTATTATGTAAGAAACCTACAAAGTTTTAGAACATTTACCAAGTTGGACTCAAGGGGACAGAGAGAATCCAAAACTTAAATGAGCATTTGGACCTGTAAATTTTTGTGAGCAGGAGGCAGACTGGGAAGAAAATGTAACTGCAAACAGGTTATTTCTTATGATAAAGAAATCATGTCTCAGAGAATGAAATGGGAGGTTGGAGGGCAACATAGACACAGAGTCGTCCCTGGGAGTAGGGTGGTGCCCTAAAGAAAGAGACAGTGATCTGTGTCCTGCTACAGACCAGCGATGGCCATGTACTTACTGCCTTTTGAATTGAATTAGCTATTGCTGTTATTTTATGCCTGTCCTACCATTGTGTGTTGGGAATGTGGGAAGAAAGTATATTGTCTTTTTGGTTAACAAGCCTTCAAGCCAAGAGAAATCATACCTTGGTAATTGAACCAGTGGGCATCCGCTATACCTAGCCCTGATACAGATGAAGGTGTCTCGGACATTGAACCTGAGCTTGATGCCATAATGGGATGAGATCTTTGGGGGTCGTAGGAGTGGACTGAGCATGTTTTACACAAGGGAAAAATGAAATAATTGTGGCCAAAATTCTGATTATGACAGTGTGATGTCAGTGAAAAGATAACTGCACAGTCTTGGCTCTCTTGCCGTTAAGATGTGAGGTCAATTTTTCCCCTCTTTAAATCTTGACAGGCTGGGCCTGCTTTGACCAATAGACTATGATAGAAATAACTCTATGTGGCTTTTGAGTTTAGGTCGTAAAAGACCTTGAAGCTTCTGGCTTGTTCATTGGAGGGAGCACTGTACTAAAGTGTTGATCCACTAAGAAGGTTGACTACCCTGGGGTCACCGTGCTGTGAGGAAGCCCAAGCCACGTGTATTATTTTTCTTATATGCCACAATTGTCTTAAGGAAAGAGTGATGCTCAGTATAAGATTTTGGAGAACATTTACTTTTTTCTTTCTGGATTGAATATTAGATCAGTTCTTACCTGGAATAAGGCATTTAATCTCCCTAAAGGAGGGGACAGCAGTAGATGGTTTGTATTTAACATGTAACTGATGGTTTGACATGCTCCAGTAGAATCTTTTAGAACCTTAAAGTTTTGTGAAGAGCAACACACAGAAAGAAACAAAGGAAATGATATGTGAGCATAGAGCATAGTTAGTTTTGGGACATGCAGGGTAAACCACATAGAGAGCATGCTTATGTCAGTAATAATCCTCCACAGTATGTGTTTTAATGAAAAAATGTGAAAGGATACCTGGGTTCCTTTCTTATTCTGCATTTAATTAACATTTAAAGTTTCCTCATCTGTACTTTTTACATTCCACATATAAGTGATATCATACAGTATTTGTCTTTCTCTGTCTGATTTATTTCACTTTGCATAATGCCCTCCAAGTCCATCTGTGTTGCTGCAAATGGCAAAATTTCATTCATTTTTATGACTGAGTAGTATTCCACATCTTTATCCATTCATCCGTTAATGGACACTTAGGTTGCTTCCATATCTTGACAACTGCAAATAATGCTTCTAGGAATGTTGGGGTCCATGTATCTTTTTGAATTAGCATCTTTGTTTTTGTTAGAATATATATCCAGGAATGGAATTGCTGGGTCATATGGTAGTCTTATTTTTAAAATGAAGATAGTATTAGTCAGGGTTCTTCGGAGAAACAGAACCAATAATTTATACACACACACACACACACACACACACACACACAAAGATTTTTTTATAAAGTATTGTCTCATGCAGTTATGGAGGCTGAAAACTCTCATGGTTTGCCATCTGCAAGGTAGCGACCCAGGAAGGCCAGTGGTATAGTTCAAGGGCCTGACATACAAACCACAGAGCCAGTGGTATAGATTCCAGTCTGGGTTTGAAGGCCTGAGAACCTGGGGCATTGAGGGCAGATGCAAGGTCCCATCTCATCAGTCAGGCAGAGAGAGGACAGATTCAACCTTCCTCCACATTTTTGTTCTATTCAGGCCCTCAGTGGATTGGATGATGCCACCCACATTGGAAAGGGCCATCTGCTTTCCTCAGTTCACCAATTCAAATGCTAATCTCTTCCAGAAACACCCCCCTAGACACACTCAGAAATAGTGTTCAACCAGATTTCTGGGCATCCCTTGGTCCAGTCAAGTTGACCACACAATCATCACAAAGATGATATTTCTTAACATAGCACACTGCATTAACGATTGACTGGCATAAAACTTATGAAAATAACTTTGCAGATTGCATCTCTATATAGAAATGGTGATTACTAACATGAGTCATGCCAGCTAATTCTGTCTCATCTCAGTATGCCAACATTCTCCACTTTGCCTGAAACTCCTAACTGTACCCTCTACAGTTTCATACAAGTCACTTGGAGAACTCTTTCAACACAGGTTGCTGGACCCCATCGTCAGTGTTTCTAATTCTAGTTCTAGTAGGTCTAGTTCAGTGGGACCTTAGAAATGGCATTTCTAAGTTCCCAGGTGATGCTGATGCTAATAATGCTGGTCTGAGGACAGTAATTTGAGAACCATTAATCTAACATATGAAGTAAATCGATTTGTTTCTTAAAAATCTGATAGCAGATTGGAATGCTTTCTGACCATGTTTGCATGGATCTCTGCCAAGAAATAGATGAGATGTTTACTCTTAAGATGTATTTCTTTTATGTTTTTAGTTATTTATTTTAGTCTTGGTAAAGCATCAGATTTTAACAAGTAAAGTAGTTCTTTTTATCCAAAGAAAAAAGGTTATATCTTTTATCATCAAGAAGATAAGCTTCATGAAGCCAAAGATTTTAGCTGGCTTTATTCATTGTTTTATTTTACCAGCACCTAGAATAGTGCCTAATATATAATAATTGTTAAATTAATATTTGGAGAAAGAATCTGTGAAGTATTACATTTAGACATAAAGTAAAAATAGAGAAATAAAATAAAATTAATGAAAAGGTCATATTAATTTAATTTTATTAATTTTTATTAATTTATTCATTTTTTCAAATTAACAATTTCACTATCCTGACTTTTACCTCTTTTTTTTTTTTTTTTTTTTTGCGGTACGCGGGCCTCTCACTGCTGTGGCCTCTCCCGTTGGGGAGCACAGGCTCCAGACGCACAGGCTCAGCGGCCATGGCTCATGGGCCCAGCCGCTCCGCAGCATGTGGGATCTTCCCAGACCGGGGCACAAACCCGTGTCCCCTGCATTAGCAGGCGGACTCTCAACCCCTGTGCCACCAGGGAAGCCTGACTTTTACCTCTTAAAGAGATATTTAATAGAAACAGTAATAATAAAGTGCAAGTAGCAGTTTTAATGCTTATGATGTATCAGACACTATTTTAGTCATTTAAAATGTATTAATGTCTTTAGCCCCAAAAGCTGCCCTATAAAGGAGGAATTAAAATTAACTTCCTGTTGCACAGAGGTTAAATGACTTGTGCAAGATAGTCATTTTCTCAACTTGAAAATTACTTGAAGAAGATTGTAAGAAACATTCGTACACCATAAAAATAGAAAATTCTAGGACTATGAGATACAAATTACAATAGCAAGTCAAGACTTCAAGGTTTGATGGGGAAGAGACAGAGAAATGTTGGTGGGTAGAACAGGGAAGTCAAGGGCATTTATTTTAGCTTTCCTTCCCAATAGGGAAAAAAGCCGTTTAAGATGTTCAGGGACTAACTCTCTTTTGGCAAAATAGCCTGGGGTGTGCCTAGTCTTTTTAGGTACCAAGACATGATAGAGAATGTTTCTCTAACCTGAAGCTGTTGGAATGAATCCACTTGTAGAATTGAAATGGAGTGAGGAGAGGTGATTAATTTGTGCCCAGCAGCCCACTGCAATAAATATAACCAGAAGCAGATATCAAATGTTCAAATATGAAGCAAATGTCAAAGAGGCTGGGTGATCAGAACAGAAAACCAGGAATGAGTAATTTGGAGAAGACCTGGGCACCTTTCTGGAGCAGGTGCCAAAGGTCAGCTTCTTAAGAATTTGAGTGGAGTGGTAAGTGGAGAGGAGCACAAAGATGATAATATGTACACGAAAATAGACATATTGACTTATTGTTTTTATCATTCACAGAGCACTTATTGAACATTTATTTATGCTGTGTTTTGAAGGGAGTAATAAAAAATGATGTTGTCCAGATAATGGTTTATGTAGTCACTAAGGGCAGGACCTACAACTTAATGATCTTGATTTTCTCCCTATATCTAGCACTGGGTAGAAAGTAGGCATTCAATAGACATGTGCTGAATAACTAAATAAATGAAACAATACTAAAAATAAGTATGGTCTCATAGGAATAAGCAGATCTCCACAAACAGCTATAACATGAAATATATCAAAACTGTCAGAAGCTCAGAAATAGAAAGAAATCATTTACACTGTTCATGACACAGGTGAAATTTGAGCTCTGCCTGTTCAGGTTCATTCATCATTAACTTCTAAAGGTATTTATGCTTTGACATATCGTTTCTTCTTACTTGAATCACCTCCATTCCTTTCAGAAAAAGTAATTTTTGCAAAGATACATAGCTTTTGTTCACTGTTTTAATTTGTACCTCCACATGACATTATTGCCATCACTGGCATTATAATACAGTTCAACTGAGACATAGTGTGGAACAGCTCCTATGTGATCTACACTCTCCTCAATAATGTGGTGGTTAAAAAAATGTTACTATATCCCTCCGATTTGTAAGTTTTTGAGGTATTTTGATAATAGCTGCTAATTCCCCATTATTAATATTTTTGCTAAAGTTTGATTTCAGTTGGGGAATAAAATGAGCCAATGATTCCTATGTACAAGTGAGCTGAGTTCAGTTGAATTGATCCCATACAATTTAACCATGTCTCCCTTAGTTTAAATGATGGCTATAGAACTATGCATTCTAGATCCAAAGCAGTTCGTGAGTCTGAGTTGTACAGAGGCTTGCTAATGATAAATGGACTAAGAAACTTATAGATTGAACAAACTTCACACGAACAAGGCAGTTGAGCCTCTTAAAGTTAGTCCACTATCTTGTTCAGATGAGCTTGTCTACCTTGTTTTAATAATTTAACAATTGTGCAGCCAGAACAACTAGTATATAAAGTAGTCTGTCAGGAGATTTGGTGAGGGGAGACTTAATTTGCTTTATATTTGTATTTGCCAGACTTACTTTTCACTTACATCTGACAGATTTTATTACAAACTTATGCTCAGCACCAGTGTGATTACTAAACAAGATAGAAGAAGGCCCATACTGTCACAAATATGAAGCTAGTCTTGTGTCCTTGGGGACATAAACCATATTTTAGGTGTCTGCAAATACTAAAAATATAACATAGTACTTCCTATGTAAAGGGAAAATCTTTAAATAAGGGTATGTCTTTAATCCCTTATGTTGGAAGACTGAGCTAAGAATTGTTTTATCTTCCTTCTAATGAATGAGGCTGAGACAGTTATGGGGATACAATACCGATCTTGAATACCAGGAACCATATGTATCAATATATAATGCATTTATATGTATATATAAATAAATGCATTTCCATGCAGTTCTATTACATTGCTGAATTGCCTACTTCAAGGGGTCACAGATCTATAAATATTTTTTTTTTTGCTCTAGACCTAATATTTGGAACAGTTTGTTAATGTGCAATTTGTGTTGTTTTGGTATTAATTTTCTAGATTTAGAATGATCTTTCTGTTACCTAGCCACTCATCAATCTGTTTAGACCTAAGCTTAAGCTTTATGTTTAGACTGAATATCAATTATGCATGCCATCCAATAAATAAGATAAGCTCAGTAAACTCCGACTCAACACAAAAATAACCATCCTGCATTATCGACCCAGAATCACTCAGAATGGTCCATATCTACTCTAACACTCAAATCATGAAAATTCATGCTCATTTCAAAGGGGTTTTTCCAAAGTTTCAATTTCATGTTATTTGATGACACAGGTACATGATTAACTACTCTCCATCTGCAGGAGAAACATTTTTGCTAACTTCATGAATGTGTGATGTATATCTGGAAAAAATAAATTAACTGCAGAGCTTAGTTAACTGCCTGCAAACACCTGGGTTTCAGAAGGGTATCATTCACAGGAAAATATTTGACTTGACAATTTTTCTACTGCTAACCTAGCCTTATTCAGAGACTCTGAATCCAGATTTGTACAAAAGCACTTGACTGGGTAGCTGGCACAGGGCAAATTTAGTCTGGCATCAACCTAAATGAAACACAGTTCATTTATATTTCACACACACACATAGACACACACAGAACAAAAGTAGGAAACAACCTTTTATCCAGATGCTTTAAAAAGATTTAACAGCCATGGTTACATTTCATACTGTTATTCGACAAGTCAAGGCATCACTAATTTTTAATGTTTTGAGAAAATTATTTTTATTGCTGCTAATGGAAAAAGAGGTTAAGGACACATGCGGGAGCACTGCTCAGAGGAAAAGCATTAATAGCAGATCCAAAGAAAGAGGATTAATTTGTACATCACCAGTATTCATGTCTCTTACCTCATTGACAATAGCTGAGAGAGATGACATCATTCAGTTACTGTGTTCCCTTGGTCACCGCCTGGACCTTCCAGATCTCTGCCACTACCTGGCAGTGATGGGTCTTCTGGGAGGAACTTAAAGGGTTAGTACATTTTTAAATCAACAAAAATGCTGACACACTCAGAAGGGGGACTAGGTATTTAAACTGTGGTTCTTTATTGGGTCAGGTGCTTTTGCAGTAAAAATGGCTTTAAAATTATGCTGGTCTCATCAGAGGAAACCTGAAAAATGTTCCTTTCTCAGCAGTATCATCCTGACCTATAAACCCATTGTTTAGCACAGTTTCAAAACCTTCTGTTTTCTGGCCATTTATAGATGGCAGCAAGCTTCAAACAAGGCTTCTTGTTTTCCCCCATTGAACTTCAGTTGGCCTCATGCAGCTTTAACAAGATCCCTGAAGAAGTCAATTCAGAGAGGTAAAAGAATGTGTGTATGCACATCTGTTTTATGAGTAGGTGAGAGTCAGAGCCAAAAGTGTTTTCTATATATTTTAAGGGAATTTAAACAACAGGTACTGTTTAATGCTAAGTCTTTTGTGCAAAATGCAGGCATTTTGGGAATTTATGTATACAAAAACAATTAGTTGATCTAAAATGTGTCAAATCTTAACCACAAAACCATAAAATATCTGTGACAAAATTACCAACACCTTTGAAAAATACCTTCCCCAAATTAACCTCTTAATTATTTTTTTCCTGCAAGCCATTTGCTAATAAGAGGAAAATTACACTTTGGAAGGTCTGTTATTTTTATCCATCTATTTTGGCTGCATCTTTGACCAAAAAATACTAAATTAACTATAAATACATGAGTAGAATGAGCGGAAAAATATGAGTAGAAAAAATACACAAGTAGTGTCAGCAACATGTTCATCACCCATTATGTTTATGCCTCGGGAATGGTGAAAATTTATGGTGAAGGGCACCAAGGTTCCTTCCCTTTTATGAATAATATGATTAGGAATATTTCATTTCTGACACAGTCATCATATGTTTGGAAAGAAAATATGGCTTTAAGTGTAGATCTTTTCAAAGAAGAGAAATAAGTGGTTCTGGCTGAACCAGTATGTATTCTGGGCTAAACTCAGGATCATCTACCAAGATAGATTTTTTCAGCAGTGGTAGAGCCCGGGATATGTTAGTGACCAGCACCTATGAATGATGGCCAAGGAGGAAAATGTAAGTCATATCTGGGGCTAGAGCTTTTCTCATGGCCAAAATCATGCTGGATTGTGAAAAAGGAAAAGAGAAGCTAACTCTGTGTGTGTGTGTGTGTGTGTGTGTGTGTGTGTGTGTGTGTGTGTGTGTGTGTGTGTGTGTGTGTGTGTGTGTGTGTGTGTAGTGTTAGGGCTTTGGATAACTATGGAAAAGACTTGCTAGAAATTTCAAGATCAAGTTTCCAGGTGAAATCTCTAATGGAACAGAAGGTAGATCAAGACTGAGGAAATCTTCAAGAAGTTTGATACACAGAATAATCACTGTCTTGGAGTGGAGCTGTATCACAGTGGGTGATACATCTATAGGCAGAGAAGAGGGTAGTCCACTTGTGGGAGCTGCAGGGCTTACATTCTGACATACCCACTAAGATGGGATGAGGGAGTAAGGGAACAGATACATTTATATGTACAATGAAAATAGTCTGCTTGTTTAGTCTATGTTTGTTCTTTCCTTGGGAGTTATATTATCTACTTGGGCTGCCATACAGAATACTGCAGATTAGGTGGCTTAAACAACAGACGTTTATTTTTGCACAACTCTGAAGACTGAAAGTCCATGATCTAGGTGCCTGCAAACTCAGTTTCTGGTGAAGACTTTTCCTGACTGGCAGAGGACCTCTTTCTCACTTTGTCCTCACATGGCCTTTCCTCTGTGCATGAGTACCCCTGGTGTCTCTTCCTCTTCTTATAAGGACATTAATCATGTTGGATTCCTTAATCCCACCCTTATGACCCTGAATATTCTTCCTCCAAATACAGTCACATTGGGGGTTGGGGCTTCAACATGTGAATTTGGGCAGGGGTTACATAATTCAGTGCATAACAGGCACTCACCCTCAACTCTTGATTATTCTTTACTATTCTCCTTTATTGCCATTAGGTAATTTTCTCTAAGTAGCTAATAATTCTTATATTAAACCTTTCCTGTTCAAATTACTGTGTGGTGTCTGCCTCCTGACAGAACCTGCCTGATATAGAAGATAAGCAGATGAACAGACCTTAAATCCCCTTCTCCTTATGATGGCTTAGTGTATAGAAATGAGCATTTGCTTCGCTCCCATTTTGTTATCCCAGTTGGTAATTCTAAGTGGCCTGGGTTTACCTAGGCATTAAGACTTGATTTCATTTGTAATTTATATCTGTCTTGCCTGTGACTGGATTAAACCACATATGGGCAGATACTTAAACACTTCCTTTTTTTACAATTTATTTTTTAATTTTTTGGCTGTGCCATGTGCCTTGTGGGATCTTAGTTCCCCGACCAGGGTTCAAACCCGGGCCCCCTGCAGTGGAAGCATAGAGTCTTAACCACTGGACCGCCAGGGAATTCCCTGCAAAAAATGGTATTTCTTTGTTTTAATTTTAATTTAATTAATTTATTTAACACTTCTTAATGAAGCCATCGTCATGGTCTCCTTGATCTCCTGCTGTAGAATCCTTTCATCTTTGAAACTGAGCCAAAGTAAATTCAACATGACGGGCAGCCATCACAACATGGATTTCTAAATACGATGACTGTTGAGAAATGTGTAATCCCATGTCTCGTTTTGCCTTACTGATTAATCCAAAAATCACTTAAGGAGTTAGGACCAGTGTGTGTCAATCTCAGAAATTAGCTGTCATGCTAAGATTTTCTTCTCTGGTAAAACCACTGCAAAATGACTCAGCCCCTTGTGATTATGTCTGACCCTGCTCTGTGTTACCAAGTTGCTTCTTGGCCAAGTCAATTAAGGGAGAAGTCTCAGAGCTCACTGCTGCCTGCTGGTTTGCCAGTTAAACCTCTACATTCAACTGTGAGTTAAAGGAGTTTACAAAGTAGGTAATTTCTGGCTTCCTAATGGCTTGCATTCAGTAATACAGGAAATACAACCTGCATGCCTCTCTCCACA
Organism: Tursiops truncatus; assembly: GCF_011762595.2. Classification (NCBI taxonomy): domain Eukaryota; kingdom Metazoa; phylum Chordata; class Mammalia; order Artiodactyla; family Delphinidae; genus Tursiops; species Tursiops truncatus. The sequence goes on along the minus strand of NC_047035.1, from coordinate 154,214,166 downwards.
ACCCCATTTCCAGCCCCCAATTTTGTACTAAATAATTTAGGCCCTTCATGCACTGGTTGATTTGTTGTAAATATTACCTGCCCATATCAGAACCTCAGAGTTCTTTTTTTAAATAATATATTGGCTTCTTCAAATGAGAGTGGAATCTGTTAACTAGAGCCCCATATGAAGGCCCAAGCATGGAAATGCAAGTTAGGAGGAGCTGAGATAGAGTGAAATCCCTACCTGAGGAAAGGGCAAGTTGGGAGAGAGGACAGGGGTTAGATCTAAGGGCTCCACAGGTCAGTGTAATGAGGCAGGAGCTTAAAATGGAAGAAGAATGACTAGGCTTCTTGCTGTCATCATTTCAACCAAGTCACCACCACCTTGGGAGAAGAAACACATCCAGTGAGGATTCTGAGTTAATTTGCTGTGGGGGAAGAGATTTTAAAAACGTCTCTCCTCCAGCTTGCCTTCTAAATCTTCAGCAAATTCTCTATTTGTCACTAGCGTTTTTTAGAGCCACAGAGCCAATTTGGGACCATGTGTACTGGCACTGAAATCTGCTTCAGGATGAGCACTGGGTGGAAAAGGACTGCAATCAAGGACAGCCCCCCACCCGCAGTGTAGGATAGGGGTGAAGGCATGGGAATCAGAGTTCTAACCTGGTTCTGTCATTTGGTAGTTTAAAAGCAAGTGGCTTAGCCCTCTGTGTCTGTTTCAGTTTTCTCTTTCATACCATCATCATTATCATCATCTCAGAGTTCTGAGAGTTGAATATCAACACACCAAACTGACAAAACCAAACTGACACATCGTGAATGGGCAACAAGTGTTTTATCTATTTTTAGTTTTGCATGCTTTCGAAAGATAGGATTGCCTCCAGTCATATCTTCCAATATATCTGTTCTTTTTTTAAGAACATTTGTTGATTTGACAGCCTTATACATAAAAGAGCTCTGAAGTGCAGAAATGCTATTTCTAACTAATGAACCCAAATCTCTGTCTACTAGTTAAGTCATTTAGAAACCTGATATAGACACAAGTTCATTCGTTTATTCAATGAGCCTTCTTTTTGTCCCTAATATCTAGATACTTTGCCAACTATTATAATATCATTAAATCAGACCATGTGTCTTGGAAATTGCTCTGATGATTGTATTAAATGAAAATGTAAGTGAAAACTTCACTAGAAGGACCTCAGTTTTGCTAAGTTTAGAAAACCTAATTTAGTAAAACCAATAGTGAGAAACTCGTTAGGGAAGAGGAAAGAAACGAACTCATGAGTACCTTGTAATGTTTACATGAAACCTAATTTAATATAATCCTCACAAGGAAAAATATTATCAAATCTATATACTTGTGAGAAAATCAGCTTTCCTGGTTTTAAAATTAGGCATCCAAGCACCATGCACATATCACCCTGGAGGTGGGTCTTTGGTTCTGCTGGACACTCTCCCTTGATTCTTGTTTTTGATTCTTGCTTATTGCTGAAGCCCATCATTAATCCAGCCCATAATCTTTTGCCTTCAGTTTTATTCTCAGGATTTCTTCCTGTAAACCTGGTAACAGACTTGTCTTCTGTGGTCCTGACCTGCTTCTCTCTGCCCGACACTTCCTGAATTATCTGAGTAGCCACCTTCTTGAAGATCCCTCATCCCCCTACCCCCATTCAGGAACCAGTCTCTTTGAATGATCTTTTGGCTGTGTCTCCCTGGGTTCCATTCAAGAAATGATAGAAAAGACATCAAAGATTATTTTTGAAATATTCATTATACAGGAATATGCACTGATATTTTCAAGACAGTCAGAATGGTGAGATTCTCTCTGTCATTATATGATCAATTTCAAATATTGAAAGATATCTAAAAATGTGAATCAGGGGGCCTCTCTATTTCACATAGCAATATGTAAATTAATTGAAGGTAGTTGCCAGTGTGTGTGATTAAATAGTCAAATAACTTTAGGGAAAGCATCTTATTCCCATAAACCCATCTAGGAAGAATGATTTGTGAAGTTGGAAATGTTGAAAGTGTTATTTTCAATGAACATACAAACCAAAGGGAAAACTAAAAAAGGAAAAACAAAATATAACAAAACAAAATCCCAGGAGCATATGATCTCATAACCTTGGTGAAAGATACATGTTAAAAATATCAAAAGCAGCTGCTCTGAATGGCACGCAATTTTTTTTTTTTTTTTTTTTTGCAGTACGTGGGCCTCTCACTGTTGTGGCCTCTCCCGTTGCGGAGCACAGGCTCCGGACGCGCAGGCTCAGCGGCCATGGCTCACGGGCCTAGCCGCTTCGCGGCATGTGGGATCTTCCCGGACCGGGGTACGAACCCGTGTCCCCTGCATCAGCAGGCGGACTCTCAACCACTGTGCCACCAGGGAAGCCCGATACCACTTCTTTTAACTTATTTTTTTTCCAGCCTTATTGAGATATAATTGTTATATAACATTGTGTGAGTTTAAGCTGTACAGTGTGATGATCTGATATAGATGTGTATAGGGAAATGATAACCACAGTAAGGTTAATTAGCAAATTAGTACAACCTTCACCTCACATAATTACCAGTTTGTAGTTATTGTTATGGTGAGAACATTCAAGATCTACTGTGTTAGCAATTTTCAAGTATACAATACGGTATTTTTAAGTATAGTCACTATGCCGTACATTAGTTCTCTAGACTTGTTCCTCTTGTAACTGGAAGACTGTATACTTCAAACAACATTTCATCATTTTCCGCACCCCCCAACCCTGGCAACTGTTTCTGATTTTAGCATGTTTAGATTCCACACATAAGTCAGATTATACAGTATTTGTCTTTATCTGTCTGATATTTCACTTAGAATAATGCCCTCGAGGACATCCTTCTTGTTGCAGATGGCGGGATTTTCTTCTCTTTTTGGCTGAAAAATATTCCATTATATCTGTATCTATATCTATCACATTTTCTTTCATTTTATCGAAGTATAGTTGATTTACAATGTTTCAGGTGTACAACAAAGTGATTCAGTTATATGTATATATACATATATATATTCTTTTCAGATTCTTTCCATTATAGGTTATTACAAATCTTGAATATAGTTCCCTTTACTGTACAGTAGGTCCTTGTTGTTTATCTGTTTTATACATAGTGGTTTGTGTCTGTTAATTCCAAAGTCCTAATTTATCCCTCCCCTACCTTTCCCCTTTGGGTAAGTTTGTTTTCTATGTCTGTGAATCTGTTTCTGTGTTGTAAATAAGTTCATTTGTATCATATTTTAGATTCCACATATAAGTGACATAATGATATTTGTCTTTGTCTGACTTACTTCACTTAGTACAATAATCTCTACATATCACATTTTCTTTATCCATTCATCTAGCAATGGACATTTACATTGTTTCCATGTCTTGACTACTGTGAAAAATGCCAGAGAACCTGGGAGTACAGATATGTCTTTGAGATAATGATTTCATTTCCTTCCATTATATACCCAGAAGTGGGATCGCTAGATCATATGGTAATTCTATTTTTAATTTTTTGAGGAATCCCCATACCATTTTCTATAGTGGCTGTACTAATTTACAGTCCCAACTGACTCTAATAGGAAAGACAGGTAAGTAAAGAGGCACTGCAAGACAGGTAAGTGCCATGGTAGAGGTGATTATAGCATGCTATGGGAGTTAGAGCATCGGGGCCTTTTTCGTGAGGTTTCTAGAACATTTCAAATGTGAATAGAAGTAGGTTCAAGGGGACAGTCCATTGCAGAAGCCAAATACAATAAAACTGTTAACTTGGCCAAGGGGGAAAAAGAGACTGAGGCTCATCAGTCCAGCAATAAAGAAAGTTTTTTGCCTCACATCCTTCTTTATGTACTTCTTACCTAACAGCACCAGAAAGTGGGGAACTCTTGCCTGAGAGTGTCATCGAGGAGTAAATGCTATTCTTTACCCTAATGTACTTGGCCTATTCTCACCCATTGACCTCCCTTTGTGTCAAAAGCTGTGATAGTGGTATTGGAAGGATGCTTTGAAGAGCATTTGTTTTGAAGCCAGAAAGACATGAATTTAAACCCTGCCTCTGTCCCTTACTAAGCTTTTAAAACCCAGCTTCCCCACGTGTCAGATGAAGCTGATAATAATCCTTAAGAGATAAGGCATCTAAAGGGCATAACATGTTACTGATACATACAGGATACATAATAATTATTAGTCTCTTTTCCAAATTAGCGTTGTTGAACAGCTATGCAGCCAGTTCTTGGAAATGTTCTTCAGATCAAAACCCCTCCCAGATTTCCAGACAATAGAACATCCTTTGGCATTAATAGGGGTTCAGGACAACCTAAAAGGCACAATCTGCAAGATCTCACACTTAACATGTTTTATGACATTGTGGCTTTGCATCTGCTATTTGAGCAAAGAGCTTTGTTACTCATGCTTCAAGGTTTAGTTTGAACATCAAATCCTCTGCAGTGCTTTCCCTAATCCACTCTTCCATCTTCAGGTGAAGTTGCCCATTTCCTTCCTTGTATTTCACTAAATGTGCAGTTCTCAAAATATGGCCCATTTGCATCATATACTTTGTATAATATCTTTTGTTACACATATCAAACTATATTTGAACTATCTTTATGTGTCTACCTATGAAAGCTGTGTTTTATTTCATGCCCATAGTTTCAATATCTAGCTGCATACCTAATAACTGCTTAATAAATATTTGAGTAGGTGAATAGTCAAATAACTGGGCAAATAAAGGAGTGATTGACTGGTGAGGGAAAATGAGTTTTTAGTTGGTGCACAGCTCTACCAAGAGTTAGGAAGATGAATTAGACATAGTCCCTTGATAATGTGACAAATAAATCAAATAATTGATAAATTCCATGTAAATAAAAAGCCATAGATATTAAGAACTCCAAATCTTGAATTCATGAACTTTATACATAGGTTTTATGTACTGATCTAGTTCCCAATGTAAATGGATCCTTCAACCCTATATATATAACATAAATATTATATAGATATAAAATCAGCATTGTCATGACACCATTTAATCTGTTATTATGGTGTAAGGAGCTGCAGTTAGTTAGCATATTACTACAATGAACCAAATAGCTGACCTCAGCAACTACATACCCAATATCTCTTTTATCAATAGAGTTTTTTTGGTTTGTTTACCATTCTCTAGTTAGATCTTAGTTACTAATTATTCAACTAAAGTCATATCGTCTATTATATATAAAGATCTTTTATTTGAGAATGATGTTTAATGAAATAATTAAAAGTGCTGCCTATATTTTTTTCCTGCATGTCTTATAGTAACATTCTTCTTCTGCATCTTTTTCACAAATCTTAGGTATTCAAATAAAATACACTGGTATGTTGAAAGCTGGTACCCTATTAATTAAATGAATAAAGCAAGACAATTTAAATTTAGCTTAATAAGCAAACCAAAGTGAAAGCAGCTGTGTCCCATTAGCTCCTGAATTTCTGCAAAATGGAGAGGGGATCAGATTCACAAAAAGAGTGTCTAAAATTGAGCAGCTTGTGGTTATGTTGCTATAGCTACTGGAGCTCTTTTTGATGCTTTACTGGGTTGGCAAAGAAATAGACCATTTGGAATAGTTGCACTAAACACTCTTATTCACTGAAATAGTGCTGACATTTGACCACGAGTCTTCAGTTCCTCCACAGAGTTAAAACACGGATGTGAAAGGAAGAAGGGAAAATTCATATTACCTCGTGAACATTAGATCCATTTTCTATCAGCCAAGGGAAGGAAATCCTTCAGTTTAAGGACAAACATGAGGGTAGAAACATTCCAAATCACTTATATGCTATCTACCAAAAGCTGATCGGGTACCTCTGAATAAAAATAAACCCATTTGGGAGGCAGTTTAGGAAGTAGAGATGATAGTGACACAATCAGTAGGAAAATTATCTTAAATGAACCACTTTCCTTAAGGAACTCCCTGTAGATGTACATGGTCACATCAAAGAAATCCCTTATGCTAGTTTGGCTCTGTAGCTATAATGAGAAACGTATCCAAGAGGAAATAAAGTTAGAGAGAAGGCATAAATTGTGCCACTCTTTAAAAATAAAGGCAAAGGTTAAATGTTATTTTTTTCAGGAGTCTCAGTAGCACCAAATAGAGTTGTTTTAATGACTGTTAATTTTCTGGAGAATCATATTATAACCACAGGAAAGTTACAGTGATTCCAGGAATACTATGGGTTGTACTATGTTATTTTGGATGGGAGCCAACACTACCTCCATCCTGCCTGCCATTTTTGTATTAAAAAAAAAAAAACTTCCCTTTTTAAAATAAGATTAAACAGAAAGGTAGAGAAATCTTTTAAGAGTTTAGCATGAGAAAAAGACTCTAGCCTGGAAAGAAACAGGGCTACACGTCTCAGAATTCTTTCTTCTTCAGTTTGCCTCCTCTGAGTTGTTGTGCGCTGATAAAATCACCAATACTACATTCGCCCCAGTAATAGCTTTATATAGGTTTCAAGGTCAAGAATGGACAACCTCTTAGCACACCATATCTCCATAAATAATTGTGAAGTGAGAGAATTCTGAATAACAGCACTCATCATCAGGTCAGTGCTCTAATGACAGTTCTCACCCTGCCATATACCTGATTCCTCAGCTGAGAGGCACATTTCTGTCTAGGATTTTGGTGATTTAATCCATGCGTGACCTTACCTTTCCCATTTGACGTAGAAAGTGTGATTTAATTCCTTTTAGAACTAACAGAGTAAAGAGTATTCTACCATCATAAAAACATCCATGGGACAAGAATGACACTCAAACATAAACAGTAGGGCTCTGTCGGCCCTTTCTTCTTGCTTGTTTGCAGAGATACAGCAGCAGAGTGCAACACCAATAAATGGAGCTGCCTTATTTCCTATGATTCCGTTGTCCTTCCAGAACTGTGAATAAAAAGATAAGGAATGGAATTTTTATTTTCGAATTACAGGAGAGTGGCAAGATTAGAGCCAAGTCTGTTTGTCCACAGGAGTTGTGATAGGTCATGTGATGGCATCCATGTAGTCAATATAACTCTAATGCAAAGTTCAAAAGCTTTAAGCCAGTCCATTTTCTAAACACCAAAGCAAAATACAAAAAAAAAAAAAAAAAAACGGAAAGAAAAATATGAATTAAGGTAAATATTACTGGTGTTATTCTATAAAAAATCAAGTGGGGGTTTCCCTGGTGGCGCAGTGGTTGAGAGTCCGCCTGCCAACGCAGGGGACACGGGTTCGTGCCCCGGTCTGGGAAGATCCCACATGCCGTGGAGTGACTAGGCCCGTGAGCCAAGGCCGCTGAGCCTGCGCGTCCGGAGCCTGTGCTCCGCAACAGGAGAGGCCATGACAGTGAGGGGCCCGCGTACCGCAAAAAAAAAAAAAAAAATCAAGTGGACTATATTTGTACTCTATTACCAGTTTCTCAATAGACAAATCATGTTATGCTGGGGAAATTATTTCTTCCTAATTCATTCATTCTCTCTCACTCTTACCCCACCACTCTTTCTGTCTAAATCTAAGAGAAAACAATTTATGTGAAGATTTGCACCAAGCCATAGCAGTGATTAGTCAATACAGATAACTGTATATACCTCTAAGTTATTTTCTTCCTTTTATAAGGTAAAATTTAAATGAATCTCATACCGACAAATTATTACAGCTTGTACATTAAAAGACTTTTGATTAAATGGATACAGTATTTTAAGGAGCTTAATTTTGACAACAGCAAGTAGTTGAAGGTTTACTTTTGTGCCCAAATATAGTAAAATGTTCATTTGAGCATATGCATATGTTATCTTAATGTGCACTACTTATCAAATAATCTTTAAGAAATGTTGCAGAATAATTTAGAAATAAAATCTGGGTATTTTCTTTATAGAAATGTTAAAATTGTTTTGTTGGTATATAACTTTTCAACAAGAGTTTCTGCTCTGGCAACCTGATATTTATATGCAAACAAACACCACATCATCCGATCGTTAGAGAATTTAACTGACTGTAAACTTACAACACGGGAAAATGTGGAAATGGAGATTCAGGGTAACAATTTCAGTGCTTCTGAAACAGTGGCTGAAGTAATCACAGTATCAGATAGGTTCCCATGTTTTATTTCAGAACAGCAATTAAGGAAAAAAAAAAACAAACAGCACTTTAAGCTGAATAAATAAAGCCAAACAGGCAATTTTAATATTCTTCCCGGTGGGGGTGTGTATTTATGACACTGTGTGTATGAGTTGTTGTTTGCTTAATTCTAGTGAAAGCATTTAGATGACAGAAGCAAAGGATTAGATGATTTTTTTTTCTTATACAAGACTTATTTCTGTACAAGTCTTAGCTCCGTTTTTTGAAACAAGACATATATAGTGTTTCTGTGTGTTCTTGATGCTATTTTGCCTTTCTTAAAAAAAGAGGACAAGCGTACTTTAAATTGCCAGGCATATGAAATATTGTTGAAAAAACATAATCCTGATGTTCTATTTTTTATGCCTCCTTTGTTTTCAGAGCAGATGTGCAAGGAAAGGGCTGACAGAATATAAGTAGTTACCTCCACTGAGGACCAGACATATCCTTTCCTGCCCCCATAGTGCAGCAGCAACAGCAACCCTATCTATCTTTGGATAATTAGTATCAAATTTCATTCCAGTATAATAGTAATTCCTTTATTTGCCTGCTGTTCTCTATTGGAACAAGAACATATTTAGGTTAAATGGAACTCTTACCATGTTCTCTAACTATGACCCCTGATGAAAGGGTTCCCCACTTTTGGTAATCAGGATATCTAGACAAGCAGAGACAAAAATTATAGGGTTGGGAAGCACAAGTTCCCCAAGTGGGTCAAAGGGAGTTCTGATTAGATGAGCCACTTCTGTTTCAACCTCTTGTTTCCTGAATCCACGTATTCTAGCAGTTGGAGACACTGCATGTAAGGCTGCTGGTGAGAATATACAGAGCATCATGCAGGAGAGTGTCCTAACCTGCAGGCTGTCATCTCTGAGCTGACATGCAGAACTCTGAGCCTTGACCTTTTCCTTACTACCCCTACCTTAACTACTGTAGGAATTTCTTTTTTCACTCTTTAAGTTGACATTCTGAATAAGAGTTTTCATTCTTTCCCTTTCAGCATTAGTTCAGAGGAAACTGTATTTTTTCCAAAATGAAAAAAATGTTAGAAAAACAAGTGAGTAATTGTAACTTGATTCAAAAGAGTGATGCAATCAGTCCAAAGAGAGAGAAAAAAAGGTAGATTTGACTATGTGAAATTGTAACACTATTGTGTGGCACAGTCACAATTAACAAAATCAAAAGACTAAAACCAACTGGAACCAAAAAACATATACAACAGTTAAAAGATTATATTCTTAATATGTAAATAATTATCGCAATTTATTTAATAAAGATGGATACCCCAGTAGGGGAAAATGTATCATAAATAGGCTACTCACAAAAGAAAAATTATGAAGATAATAAATACATAAAATGTTGACTCACTAGAAAGGAAGACCCATTGCAAACAAAAATCAATATCTTTAACTTATATGGTAAGAAATACTATTGCAATGGAGAGTGTCTTAAAATGGTCACTATCAAACCTAAACCTTAAAATAATTCTTTTTTTTTTTTTTTTTCAGAAGAGAAAAGTGTTCTGGTTTAGAAAACAGGAAAGTGTCCCTGAAAAATTGCACTGGGGGAGGGCATATGAACACATTTATAAGTACATGTGAGCTACATTGCAGAGTTTTTAGTAGCAACAAATATTTTAAAATTGCTTGTGTCCTGCAACAACATCAAACACCTAAAATAATTTTGTATATAGTGTATATGTATATATATGTATATATACACACACACATACATACAGTAGAAGACAATGCAGCCATTAACATAAAGATATGTCTTTACTGACAGAGAAAGATACTTAATGTATAGTAAATGAGAAAAGTGAAGCCATATACTTTAGAACAATGACTCAGTTACTAAATGTTTCATATATATTTATCTTGATTATTCAACAAGTTTGTGAGCTTATTTTGCAAGGGAATTTTATTTTTTTATACAACTTTCACTTTGAATTCTTGTATTATAGTGAGTTTTTGTAGACTGATTCATACAATTGTGTGCATTCACACACACACACACACACTCACTCTTGTACCTCACTCGCACATAGATACTCTATTTAGATAGAATAGGATCTTTTTTCCTCATAAGTTTTGCTGAGGAAAAACATCTACATTTTGTCTCATAGAATAGCTTGTGGGAATTAATTTTCTTCCAAATTAAAAAAAGTGCTAAACACAAGTGAGAAATTATAACTTGTTCCAAAAGAGAGATGTGATCAAACCAAGATAATAAGACGAATTCTTGCTAGGCTGTACCAGAGATTTGGTATGCTGCCAGAGGAGTGAAAGAAAGAGGAAAAATTCTTGTGTTAGGTTTTAAGAAAAATCAACAACCAAATGAAGAGAGAAAAAAAAAGCAATAAAATTCTTACTAAAGAGTACATCTGAAAAAGTCCTTACAGCACAACAGAAAATAGTCTTTCAAGAGAGGAAAAAAAAAAAGAAAAACCCTTTAACTCAGCGTATGGCATCCTCAGCTGAAGCAGAAGTTATAGTTTAGAAATATGTCTCTAACTTCTGAAAAGATTGACGAGGAGCCCAGTAGACTAGACTTCCCCCTCAAAAAGCTCTCAGCATATTAGAGGGCATGGATACCACTATATTATTCCTACTCCACACATTTCAAGCAAAACAACACAGACACACGCGCACACGCACACACGCGCGCACACACACACACACACATGAATTCCTCAAATCCGCTATAAATTCACTAACTACTGATATCATGCGTATAAACTTTGCTGTGGTTAATGTTCAACTCGGGCAAACTATTTTTCTATAACTTCTCTGAAATCAACTGTTTGACAAGCCTTGGAGATAAGTCTAGATATCAAGATTTTGCAACATATAAGGGAAGTCAAGAGAAGTCAGCAGTATTTTAATGACAATAAATAATGACCTGTTTATAGTTTTAAAATTTCTCAGAATCTCAGAAATTTGCATATTGGTGAAAGATAAGTAATGCGAAATTTTAGAGATGAAAGGGATCTTGGAGTTTAATCAGTACCTCTCTCCCCCACTCCCCCATTATTTTCCTTGACTGGTGAGGCAGCATAATTTGTCTGAAACCTCATAAACAGCTATAGGTGGACATGGGGCCAGAACTTAGTTTCTGGCTTATTTCCAGTATATCATATATCAAAACATCAAGTGAGCTCAAAAATATTTTGGATGCAATCAGTAAGCTTTTCTTGTGTAACTTCTATGTATCCAAAAGTGTGTTAAGGACTATGGATGTCTACAAGGATGTTAACACGTGACCCAAATGGTCTTCAATGTTGAGATATAAAAAGAATTAAAGGTGGAAGTTCATCTTTCGATCATAATTAACAAAGCTGGATAGGAGTTCAAACGATAAAGTTTTTACTAATTTCCAAAATTACAATAATATATTTCATTGTGTATTTTATGAAAGCACAGTGAGCTTAGATTTACACATGCAGCAAGCTTATATTTTCACATATATCTGCAGGGATGGGATGAGAAAAATTAATAAATGTAGATAAGTATGAATTGTAACTGTTGTGGGGCCAAAAAAATTTGTTCTTTATCAATGAGTTTATACATTTCTCCCCACCTTTGTTAAGCTATAAACAGAGAAATTCTGTGATAATGTACCTTACAGTAAAACAACTTCTAATAGAATGTGATTGTCCATTGGCTCTTGACCTCTGCTACTGGTTCTCTTTAGTTATTTCATTAACTGTGTGACAATGCGATCTTCCATTTTGCCAACTGAATTTGGGGGACCTTAGAGTGGTATGTAGGTTTTATAGACAAATAGGTTTTTTTGTTGCTGTTGATGTGAATATCATCATTGCTGTTAGTCTTCCTAAGAAGAAAGATTAAAACTCAGCTCCACACAGGGAATTACAAACTCCAATCAAATTTGGTATTCAAAACATTAGAAAATATGTATCATCCCTAGAAAATCATGGTCCATATCTTCATCAGGCTCGGATCATGTGCGACATGGATCCAAGAGCTCACTTCGGTGGTTTATCTAGTTTGGTGAAACTGCATTCCTCCAAACAAGATTGATTGACACCAGGCAGAAAAATGCTACCTGGTTATACTCATATTGATCTCGCAACTTAAAGGATGGGTTTTGTCAAATTTCAGGAAACACTGTTGTTTTCAGTGGATAGAAAGACTTTCTAGAAGGGAACTCAGCTAACATGTTTCATATCCTTTACTTGCTGACATGACTGACAATGTTTCCCTATAGTCACTGGCATGAGACTAATAAGAAAATCATACCAGACTATTGATATCAAAGAAAAACATGAGGCATGAGGCGTTCAGAAGGTCCCCATGCAGTTCAGTGATTTAAGAAAAGAACACAGGAAAATGATAGATTACATTCTGACACTAGGAACATATATGGATTATATAGAAGGCTCTCTCAAAATTTTTTTTAAAAAGCAATCAAAAAGTTTCTGAAATATCTGGGATTCTTACTCTGCTACATCATATAATATTGTCTTATTTGATCTTTAAAGTGATTATCCTTACCTTAATTTACCTGCTGAAAATCTATACTGAATTGCACCAATTCATCTCATATCCTGAGTCAGTGAATGAAATTAAACACATATTTGAGTTGACATTATGTGCAAGACAGGTTAGATCCTCACAGGGAAGGAAAGAGGGAATCAAAATTTTGTATAAGACATAAAATATAAACAAAAATAATTATAATGTGAAGCAGAATATGCTACCCACGTGATAACAGATGCAAATAAAGTGAAAACCCACAGGAAAATGTTTATTTTCTTCTTGGAACAAGAAAGTTCAAAGAATTGTTGAAGTTGATTTGGATATAAGGAGTGGGATTTCAGATAGCAGTTGTGTTGGGCAGTGACAGTTCTAAAGGGCTGTCCTTTTCTTTGTCCTGTCCCAGGGCATAAAGTCTGGCATGAGTATTTGAGGATGGAAGTTAGCAAGGGTCCAGAGAATGCTCCATTGTTCCTTAAGACCTCTCATTTATGTTTGTGGATACACATCATCACAACTTGTGTATGTATACGGCAAACTCAGTTCTCCTATTTGTATCTAATACTCATCCCTTCCCCATGTGTTTTCTTTTGGCAAATTTCTTTTGGTTGTTCTAGTTTCAGCCTAAGTTTTCTGTTCCTGTGATTCATTTAAGTAGACTTGACTTTCCCTTCTCTATATCCATGTAGCACATTTTATGTTTTTATTTAACTTAATAGTGTATTGTAGGTACATGATTGTGTATTTAAGTCCCCCCACCCTTGGATTATAAACTCTTACAGCTAAATAAGTGAATGTTATTATTTCTGTACTCTCAGGGCTTACCTTATAAACTGACGCCTTTTGTATTTTCAGTGAGTCTTCATTGTTTTTAACAAATGAAAGAATGAATGAGTATAGAGGTGTTTTTAACCTTCTCTCATTATTTTGACTATTCTTTTATGATGGTAGTAGAATGCCTGTCTCCTTACAAGGAACATGATCATGTCTATGTGTTTTATCCAAGGGTCATATTGCTGGCTATATTCTTCCTGAAGCATTTTTAACACATAATTTTGTGGGATAAAAACAAAAACTTTGAAAGATAGTGTAAAACCACATAAGTTGTTCAAAGTTATTGCAGAATTCATGAAGAGACAACTGGAACATTTCCTTTTATTGCTGAGTATCTGGAAAAGGCTGTTCTCCCTCTAATATCAGTTATATATAGAAGGAAGGAAGCACTTTATAGGTTTGTGAAACTATCTCATAACACTCTCAGACTGTTCAATAAAAGCACCACTGCAATAATTTTCCACTTCAAAACATAAATGTCTCTTCAAATACAGCACTTAGTTATAAAAATTTGAAACTTATTTGCCTCCTACAGATTTACATGCCTAGTTCATAAAACAGAAATAACTACTGTAAGTAGATCCATGAGTATATAACATCAGACTTTTAGGTTACATGATTTAAAGGTAATGAGCTATATGGTGATAATATAAACTTTTATCACAGATGATTCTTTAGTTGTTCATAATCTATAGAAATGCTTATAGCACTTAGATGATAATTGTGAACATTTATATCTGATAAAACAGTTCCCTGATGGGAAACACAATAATTTAGGAATAAATAGAGGAAGAAAACAGGATATGATTGAAAATGCTCTTTAAAAATATAAATAGTAAGGTTTGTACTTAGCTGAGTCTTAGGGATTTCAGTAATATGATAATTACACAGTGTTATTATAAACTACAGACTACTGTACTATGCCACAGTCATACGTTTCAGTTGTCACAGTATCAGATGGTTTCTTAGGTTTCAACAACAAATAAGGTTGATCTAATAAATAGGTAATACTTTTTATTTTTTAAATTTCACCAGGAATACAGAAATTCTTATATTATAAAATATCAGTGTATATTTAGAAATTTCATTTTTTACAACCACCCATACCATTTTTACCCAATCCCAGCACTCTCAACAATTTTGTATCTCTTTTCCAATAAGTGTTTAATATATACATACATATATTTACACTTGTGAATGTATGGTATATATGTATAGTTGCGTATATATATATAGTTGCATATATTAATATATGTGTTGTAATGTTATCATACAGCTTAGCTGCTTTTTTCTTTTTTTTTTTTACTTAAAATGTCTTGGGAACAAAGATACACATATACTTACGCTTCATTATATTATTTCAAGTCTATAATTCCACAGTTTGACTACACCAAAGTAGTTTAAAACTATTTTTCTCTTCATGGACATTTAGTTTGATCCAATATTTGCCTTTTTTTTTTGTTTAAAAAGTTTAAAAAGTGCCAGAATTCCTTTTCTGCCCATCATAGAATAACAGAAAGATGATTTAACCTTTCCCATGATAAAACTAGAAATTTGAAGAAAATACATGAAACAACCTTTTCAGAAATTGGACAATAGGCAGGGCAGGTCTGTAGTCTCTGAAAGGAGACCGATCACAGTAAACCTTAAAATCTACCCTGACTTCCTGCCGGAGGCACATTACAGACCAAAGTACAGGGATGGCCAAGCAGAGCCCAGCAGTCATGCTGAACTGAGGACACAGAAATTAGAATTCATGGAGGCTGAGGTGGCTAAGGTTTGAAAGATGAAATTCTTTAGAGGAGAGATTATGGGGAAAAAGAGAACAAAAATCCTTTAGGTGTTCTCTTGCGTATGAAGAATACTGAAAATACATGAATAGGACAAAATTGTATGAGGTTGGACAAAGAGCTTCTGAAATTTCCCCTGAACTAACTCAGAAGTAGGAATGATTAGTTTTTTCACCAACCACGGTAAAGAGCATTTTTTTGTTCACTCCAAGTATTGAGTAGAGACCCCTAAAACCATACCTTAGTAATAGGGCTAAACTATTGCTAGGGAAAAGAATACTATAGACTTGCCAAAGAGGCATTTAGGACAAGTCTCAAATTGATCAAATTGAACTCCAAGTTATGTAAAAGCCTATCAGAACAAAAGAATTTATTCTGTAAAGATCACAACAATAGTCAAACACCATGCAACATAAAAGTACAATGTTCAGCATCCAGTCAAAAGTGAGCATGCATGTCAGAAGGTGGGGAAACGTGATCCATAACCAAGAGTAAAATCACCAAAGAAATAGTACCTCAGAAACCAGAAATGATGGAATTAGCATGACTTGATGTTAACACAAACTTGTACTATGTTCAGTTATTTAAAGGCAGATGTAAATGCCCTGAAGAGAGAAATGAAAGATACGAAAAAGATAAAATTCTCAAGATAAAAAATACAATATCTAAAATGAAAAGTTCACTTTTTAACATTAAGATCAGATGAGGCAATGCAGAAAGAAAATTAGTAAACTTAAGGACACTAGTAGAAACTATGCAAAATGAAGCACTAAAGAAAATAAACCTTGAAAACCAAAAAAAGAATTTCAGTCATCTGTAGAATAGTATCAAGTGGTTGAATACATAAATACATGTGGAATTGAAATTCTGGAAGAAGATAAAAGGGAGAAAAAGGAGGAGGGTGAGCAAAAATAATTTGAAGAAATAATTCCACAAATTCCTCAAATATGATGAAAACTATGAATCCACCAATTCAAGAATGGCACCCACCAGATTCTTTGGCTCCACTGCAAGATTCATGCCAAGACCACACTCTTCTTAGTATCCTCCTAATCTATGACTGACTTGGTCAGGACACTAAAGCATGTTGTTCGTGCCCAAAGAGGGACTCTTCTAATGGGCAACAGCTGTTCAAGGGCTATCAGTTAACCTGGACTAAGCTTTCCCAGAATTGTGCAGTGCTCTGAGTCTCACTCAACCCAGTCTGCCTTTCTTTCGTCTTCCTCTCCTTAACTAAGTATCAGAGCTGTATTACACCCTAAAGAATCTCCTCATGTGCTTCTATCCCTCCCCCCTTTATATTTCGTAGTTATCATCCAAAATAAATGTTTTGCATATATATTCTGTCTTTACCAATAATTCTCAGAAACTCAGAATGACACAGAAAGAGAAAACATGAACATCATTAACCAAATTAACCTAGTTAACTATGATGAGAAACTCTAACCATCAGTAACAGCATTTTCTTTTCGACAGTTTTATTGAGATATAATTGACTTACAGCACTGTGTAAGTTTAAGGTATACAGTAAATAATTTGATTTGCATAAATCATGAAATGATTACCACAATAAGTTTAGCTAACATCAATCATATCATACAGATACAAAAAAAGAGAAAAAAATGGTTTTTTCCTTGTGATGAGAACTCTTAAGATCTACTCTCAACAACTACATCAATCAACTGGATATAATTGACCTCTATACACTACTTCATCTAACAGCTGATTACATATTTTTCTCAAGCTCATGTGGCACATTCACCAAAAGAGACCACATTCCGGGCCATAAAACACACCTTTACAAATTCTACAGTGTCTACTCTCAGACCACAATGTAATTAAATAAGAAATCAGTAACAGAAAGGTAACTGGAAAAAAACCCCAAATGCTTGGAGATTAAACAATGTACTACTTTTTTGTGTGTGTGGTACGCGGGCCTCCCACTGCCGTGGCCTCTCCTGTTGCGGAAAACAGGCTCTGGACGCACAGGCCCAGCGGCCATGGCCCACGGGCCCAGCCGCTCTGTGGCATGTGGGATACTCCGCAAAAAAAAAAAAAAAAAAATTGATGCAAGTCTTTAACGAAAATGGCTGACCTTCAGTGAAAATTGTTACACTTGTCTTAACCTCAGAATAAAACTTTTAATTTAGTCCCATATTCAAGAAATAAAATATTTCACTTAAGAAACCTAACCCCTCATGGTATACCATAAAAGGCAGTCATGTTTTCTTTAATATATGCATATTGAAATAGGATTTATTTACATTTGTTCCAAGTGTTTTAGAAAAGACCAGAGAGTAAATCCTAAGACTTCTTATCATAAGGAATTTTTTTCTTTTTCTTTTTGTAGCTATATGAGATAATGGATGTTCATTAAACTTATGTGGTAATCATTTCATGATGTATGTAAGTCAGATTATGCTGTACACAAACTTATACCATTCTGTAGGTCAATTATATCTCAATAAAATTGGAAGAAAAAAAAGTAACAGAAATGTTTTAGTAAAGACCAATGTGTGGTTAGTAAACATTGCATAGTAATTGGAAACGATTATTTAGTATGCAAATATAATTATTGATCCCATTTTTACCAACCTAATTCTAATTGCCAATATTAAGCTATACTGCATATTGCCAATGTTTTACCTAATATTTATAGGGAACAGGATATTAGAAAGATGATGTATGATGTATGATGAAAAGATAAAAGGTAAAAACAGGCCTTCCATTTCTGTATTTACAACCATCAACATTCATAGACATATATACATAGAGAGCCATCAAATCACAGCTTAGAGCAAGTTGAATGAAACAGATGTGGGTGGTACAAATCAATCTCCCCATTTCAGTTTTTCCCATTTTATTTTTTCAACCATATGTAGTATAAATCCTACTCATTACATTTTAGCAAAGCAGTTAAAAGAACAGACCAGAGAATGAAACTACCTGTGTTTAAATACTGACTCCATGGGCTACGTGAACTTGGCAAAACTACGTGGGGTTTACCTTTTATTTCTCTTATGTGTAAAAAGGAAGCTCATAGAACTATTACAAGTATTCAATGAGTTAATATGAGATAAACACATAACAGAGTGCCTCACAAAGAATAATTGCTCAATCACTAGTTATTGTTAATAAAATTGCTTCATAAGCATTAAGCTTTTAACTGCTTCTTACAGATGTGTGGAGAAGCAAAGCTAAAAGCAAAATGTTAGTTAAGCAAAAACTCTGTATAGCATCAATTTTAGACAGTGATGAGCAAACTCCTGACCTCAAGGAGTTTACTTTAATAGAAAGAACATTAACTTAATAAAATAAAACTGGAGTTTATTTAACTAGTTATAAATTAAATGAATAGGATAGGCACACAGAAGGTTTATTGTGTTTTGATAAACAAAAATACTTTAGTCCATTTTACCAATCTTTATGGATAGTGCTTTATGTGTACTGTTTAACAAACAAAAAACTCTCTATTTTATTGTTGTTGTTTCTTGTGCTTTTGATGTCACATCAAAGAAAAAGTTGCCTAATTCAAGGTAATGAAAATTTATATCTAGGCTTTCTTTCATTAGCTTTTTAGTTTTAGCTCTTACATTAGGTCTTTCATCCATTTTGAGTTAATTTTTATTTAGGGTATGGGGCTATCCAGTTGTCCAGGAATCATTTATTGAAGAGACTATTTTTTCCCAATCCAATTTTCTAGGCATCCTTGTCAAAACTTATTTGACCATAGATGTAAGGGGTTTTATATGTGGAATTCTATTCCAGTGATAGGTATGTCAATTCTTATACTACTACCACACTGTCTTGATTGCTGTCACTCTGTAGTAACATTTGAAATAAAAAAGTATGAAACCTCTGACTATATTCTTACATATCAAATATTTCTTGGCTATTCTAGGTCCCTTGCATTTCCATATGAATTTTAGGATCAACTATTTGCATGTTTTGTCTTTGTTTTCATTTTTCTCAAAGTAATTTTGTTATTTCTCTTGTAATTTCTTCTTTTCTCCATTGGTTCTTTAATAGTATATCATGAGAAACCCAATGCCCAGGCAGATGTATTATGCTTAATTCAACAGTGTAATAGAAATGTGAAAAATGAATGAACTATATTTACATCCAACAACATGATTAACTCCACAAGCATGATATTAAGTGGAGGAAGTGAGAGAAAAAGCAATATACTGAATGATTCCATTTATATAGTTATATATGTATATAGAGTATTATATATTATATATAGTATATATGTGTATTGTATTATATATATATACACACACACACTAAATTGTAGTGTGAAGAGATACACGTTTGTGTCGTAAAACTAAAGACTTGGGGTGGGGGTGGAAATCAATGACATAGCTAATATAAAATTCATAAAAATGTGATAGTGGTTAATTTTATTCACAGGAGGATATAGAGATGGGAAGGAGACAGCAGCAGAGCTTCTCAAGGTACTGAAAACCTACCTCTTGCCCTTGGTGGTAGCTACATGAATGTTTACTTTATGATAATTCATTGAGCTGTAACTTTATGTTTTGTTCCATTTTCTATATGTGGTCATACTCTATATTTCAAAAATGGGTGTTTTTGTTTATTCGTTTTGGCTTTATTTGTTTTCAAAGAAGAAGAAGAAAAAAAAGCACTTAATGGTTGCAGTATTTCTCTTTTTCTTTCTTAAGAAAAAGACTTCTTTCCTGAGCCATTCTGCATTGCTTCAGAAAGGAAGGTGAATGCTTGTTGGAGGCTGTTATTTATATTTTCTCTCTATTTTTTTAGCTCTCTCAGTTCCAGTTGAGCTTGGTTGAAAATTTAGATTGTTGGTTGCTCTCAAATTTAAAATGTTAGGTATAAATTTAAATAAGCATCTCTCAATAACTATTATAGTGTATCTCTTCTATATGTTGTATGTGGGCCATTAGAATATCATTTGGGAGAAAATGTGTAGAATATTATTTGGTAGAAAATGTGTAAAATATCATTTGGGAAGGATGGGTAGAAGCCACGTGGCAAGGCTTCTGTTCCAATGATAGAATTGAATTTCTTCAGTTCTGAAGAAGTCCCAAGGATAATTGGCTGTACTGCCGATGGAAGTGGAGTCAGTTGAAAATTATTTGTATCAAAGTGCCTTTTCAACTCTATATGCAGAGTTACCTGCAATGGACTGATGTGACTGTTTTCAAAGGTATTATATATCTTTTAGGTGTAACACCAAGGGAGGGATTCTGCACAGAATCATACTATGCAAATCTATTTTATAAATAGATTTTAACTCACTTAGATTCTTTCATAATGTTGAAAAAAATACATAACCCACAAAATGTAAATGTAATGTATTTAAAGAACATGCATGTTAAAAAACCTGTCTTGGGCTTCCCTGCTGGTGCAGTGGTTGAGAGTCTGCCTGCCGATGCAGGGGACACGGGTTCGTGCCCCAGTCCGGGAAGATCCCACATGCCGCGGAGCGGCTGGGCTCGTGAGCCGTGGCCGCTGAGCCTGTGTGTCCGGAGCCTGTGCTCCACAACGGGAGAGGCCACAACAGTGAGAGGCCCACGTACCACCAAAAAAAAAAAAAAAAAAAAAAAAACCTGTCTCATTGTCAAAAACTCTTGAGACATGAGATAATCCAGAGGATAGTGTAATTTAGTAAACTGTGTGTAGGATTAGAAATCAATGAAGAGAATACAGATCTTGTTCTGGATTCTTTTCTATGGTGAAATTAGTTATCCATTTGGGGTCACGGATTCCTTATTTATAAAACCAATGAATAGGACTCCAACTGAGTCATTTTCAAACTGTATTCCAAGAATCCTTAAGATCCCCAGAAATGATTCAAGGACAGCCATAGGAGCAACAGCGAAGCTCATTGAGCAAGGATCCCATGGTTGATTCAGAAGAACAGCCCCATATTTTCAAGATTATATATCAGGCCTTCATTAAGATAAAGGAAGTCCTGGTGCTAAACTAAAACAAATAAGAATATCAATGATATGATAAACATAATTTGATTTGATATGATTTCAAAGTATGATGAAATGGTTGTTAGTATGAAACATAATGCGTTTCATATTTTAAGTACATATTAATTGTCTGTTGAAGTTATGAAATAATGAGTAAGTTAGCTCACAGTTATGCAAAGGGATTATAACTCCCATATAGGAAAATTTATTGAAGACCACAAAATATAATAAACCTCTCTCGAGGTTTATAGCCAAAAGAAATACGAATATAGAAAGCTCCCACCTCCTTACTTTATATGAGAGAAAAAGAGTTCAAAGAGACTATGTGACTAGAACCCAAGTTTCTAATACCAAACACAATGCTCTAAGCATTACAACAAACTCCACTGATTAGTCATGCATTTTTGAACTCCTTTACCTTAATCATGTGTAAAATGAAGAGATTGAACTAGATAAACTCTAAGGTCTCTTTCAGCTTAAAACTTATGACTCTAAATCTTGATAAGAATCTTAATAAATTCTGCCAAATGCTTTACATAAAAAGAAAGAACATTAAGCAGTCTCCAATGGATCAACCATGAACTATTTTTTTTAACAAGCTAATAATCCTTCTTAATATATTTAAGAACAATACCTCCAGAAGCTTATGAACTGATAAGGGAGAGTTCAATAGTAGTTCTTTCATTTCCCTTAGAGTCAGATTTATTTTAAAATTACGTTTATTGAGGCAAAGAATCAGAGAGCTAATATGGAAATGACAACTAAAATTCCATCATTCCAGGGTCCAGATTGAGTTGTGCATCTCAAATTAAATGTGAGTGCGTATGGATTTAAGCTAGGTTGGCTTAGAGTCCACAATTCTAAAATAAGTGCCTTAAATTTTAAAATATAATCAAATGTTTATTGGGGATTTTGTAGATTCCAAATTTAATTAAGAGAGAATAGAAATTTTGACAAATGCCAAGTTGTACACATAACTGTCTTGAAAATATCAGTAGATACTTACAAAAATCTTAAATAGCTTCAGTTCAACTTAAATTCTAAATAACTTTAAACATTGAAGCCAAAACACAGTAAAGTTGAAATTAAAATAAATTTGGTACTCAGACTCTAGGTTAAATAGAATACAGAAAAATCTCTAGAGAATATCAGATGGATTTATGGTATCTCTGGGAAATTCATCATTCATAGTAACATGTAAACAAACAAAAAAGATCTTCATATCCCTCAATTGTTTTACTTTTATTTTTCCTTATAACTGTTAACATATTCTGAGGTGCCTAAGAATTTTAGAGAGGCAATAATCATAGCAGCATTCCCATAAAGGCATCAGTGAAACTCCCCTCTTACATACATGGGTGTTTTGGGTGATCATCTTCTCATGAATAGCTGTCTATGACTTCACCAATTAACTGCAGAGATACTTTGAAGAATGCTGACAGATGCCAAGCTTTAAATATTGCTTCTGTATCCTCTCCACTAACCTGCCATGTTTAAAGTTACCAATGACAGCATTAAGTTTCTGAAATTGCCCTATTAAAATGAAAAAAATAGTAAATAAATGTTTTCAGGTTTATGGATCAGTTGCTTTATAAGGTTTTCTTAGACACAATAGTGATTCTCGCTCCTCACGGGGCTCCTCAGCAATGAGGCCATTCCTCCATCTACATGCATCTGCTTGACCCTCATTTCATGCTGTTCTGTGGGAGAAGATGGAAACTGATGATCCAGTACCTCTTTTTTTTTTTTTTTTTTTTTGCCTCTGATTGCATTATCACTGTAGGTGAATAAAGGCTTGTGACTTATTGTTTTAATTGACCATCTAAACACCTGATGGCTCAACAGAACTGCAATGGCCAGAAGCAGTTTGGAAAAGGAAAACATAGTTGGAGAACTAACAATCTGATTTCAGGTTATTGTAGAGCTACAGTTATAGTTTGGTATTGATGTCAAAATAGGCAAATGGGTCTGTGGAATAGAACAAGGTACAGATATAAACTCACATATATAAGGACAGCTATTTCTCATAAAGATGCAAACAATTCAGTGATGAAAAAATTATTTTTTTCAACAAATTGTGCTGGAACAATTGAATATACATATGAAAAAAATGAATTTGTATTCATTCCTCAGACCATATGCAAAAATTTCTCAATATGGATCATAGATAACAATTTAAAATTTAAAACTTTAAGATTTCTTGAAGAAAATATAGGGGAAATTTTTGTGATCTTGGTTTAGGCCAGTGGTTGTCAGACAGGGGCAATTTTGTCCCTTGGGGGATCTTGGAAATATCTGGAAACATTTTTATTTGCCATACTGGGAGGAGGTGCTACTGGCATTAAGTGCGTAAAGACCAGGGATCCTGATAAACATCCTACACTGCATAAAACAATCACTGACAAATAATTATCTGGGTTAAAAGTCAATAGCTGTCTGGAGACCCTGGATTAGGTCAAGTTTTTTTCAGTATACAGCAAGAGCACTATCTATTGATGTAAAAGAAAAAAACTAAAAAATTGAACTTCATCAAAATAAGTACTATTCGTCAAAAGACACTGTCAAGAGAATGCAAATACTGACCAAAACTGGAGAAACTCTTTCCAAAGCATATCTGATAAAATATTTGTATCCAGAATCTATAAATAAATGTCCAAACAGTAATGAATAAACAAACCAATAAAAAATGAACAAAAGTTATGAACAGGCACTCCATGAAAGAAAATATAGAGACAACACATAAGCACTTAAAAAAATGTTCAACATTGTTCATCTTTAGGGATATGAAAACAAACCCGCAATGAGATACAACTTCACACCTATTAAGATGGTGAAAAATTAAAAGAATGATCATACCAAGTTTTGGAAAGGATGTGGAAGAAATGGAACACTGGTACACTGCTTTTGGGAATGTAAAATGGCACAATCACTTTGGAAGACTTTTTGGTTGAATCTTAAAATATTACACATACACCTACCATTATCATCCACTTTTGTTTATTAACTCAAGAGAAATGAAAGCATGTATTCACACAAAGACATACCCAAATGATCATAGCACCTTTTTTTTTTTTTGAGCCAAAATTGGAAACATCTCAGATATCTATTGTCAGATGAATGGATAAATAAACTGTGGTATAACCACAATGGAATACAGATCAGCAATTAAATTAAAAGAATATGCACTACAACATGGATGAATCTTGAAATAAGTATTCTGGCTGAAAGGACCCAGAGTAAAACATATGTGTATATACTGCATGGCTCCATTTATATAATTTTATAAAGAAAAGCAAACTCATCTATAGTGGCAAAACACTGATAACTGGTTATCTAGGGATGGGTGATATCGTGGTGAGAACCAGTAAGAAGGACATAAAGAAACTCCTCAGGGGGATGGATATATAATTTTTGAGATTGTGCTGATGATTTCTCAAGTGTATACCAATGTCAGTACTTTAAATTATTCCGTTTAAATATGTGTTGTCTGTTGTATGTCAATTATACTTCAATAAACTGCCAAAAAAAAAGATAATTAAACAACTAAACAGGTATACAAAACTAGAGACATCAGGAATTGACAAAAACAGTGTGTGCATCTATACAGAACCTAAGAGCATCGTATTCAAACTAGAGAAACAAAATCTGTTCATGACTTAAACCACAATCCAAAAACATATTTTTCTATTTCATTTAAGAATTCAGGAACATTGCAGCACTTTAGAAAGATTTTCCTTTTTCTTTTTCTTTTTTTTTTTTTCTCAGTACGCAGGCCTCTCACTGTTGTGGCCTCTCCCATTGCGGAGCACAGGCTCCGGACGCGCAGGCTCAGTGGCCATGGCTCATGGGCCCAGCCACTCCGCGGCATGTGGGATCTTCCCAGACCGGGGCATGAACCCGTGTCCCCTTCATCGGCAGGCGGACTCTCAACCACTGCGCCACCAGGGAAGCCCTAGAAAGATTTTATTTAAAACGAGAGTTGATTTAAAATTATATTTAATGAATAAACCTCAATTAACGGGAAAAATCTCATATATGGAAAAGCTGAGCCTTTGACTATAACTGGTCAAAAGTATCACTATTCTATACTTAAGTCCATTTTCCACAAGGCATGGGATTTCATACCTAGAACGATTTAAGGTTCTGCAAGTGCAGTCAGACAGGATCTGCAGTTCAGTTTCATGCCTACAACATAACAGAGAAGGCACAGTTAAAAATTGTATAACAGATAGAAAGGACTGTGGTTATAATTTGAAATGATACCCAACCATTGTGAATGGGCCTATCAGTACCATCTGCTCCTCCAAGGAAGTTGTGGATTATTGCAGCTCTGAGTGGAGTTGATTCTCCCCATGACAGCAGAAAGTGGGAGGCAGTGAGAGGCGTTCAGGGAGCTCATGCTTGTTTTTAAGGCTGATGATTTTTCTGTTGACAGTACTGGTTGTGAACTCATTCGTGCTGATTAGCAGAGGGACTGCTAAAGACTTGAAGCAGGCTGGGAGCAAAACAAAAACAAAGAACAGAACTTCCCTCCTCTTCCTCCCCAGCTTCTTACACAGAACATTTCTAAACAGTTGTCTCCACCAAGATGTAACGTGACTGCCTATGCATATAGCGGTAGCTCCAGGTGTTATTTTTATAGTGTTTAGCCCAACTCAATACACATGAGACCATTTGAGTAAATATTATGGCATTTATTCTTTTTTCAGCATCTAAGCAGGAAATTAAAGTGAAATTAAAGTCATACAAACTTAACCTAAAGAGATAATGGCATTGGATAAGATACTCAATTGTGTTCAACTTTGACTGTTACACTGCTAATGCTAAAATAAATGTGAGGATGCCAAGAGTTCTCTGAAAAAAAATCACAGTTACTAGTCTCTGTGTCAGGAAGGAGTCAGTGTATAATTCCCCTGTGCAGAAACGAGAGCTTCTATATAGTATTTTACAACTCCAGTACAAATTCATAATTTCTTCTTTTTGTTCTGTACATCTTGGAATGGAATCTTAAAACTGAACTAGAACTTGGCATGGCTAAAGAGCCAAGAAAAAACAGACTTGCCAAATCTTCACAATGTTAGGGCACTAGGAGAATTTTTTAGATGTGGCATTTAGCCACCTTCTCTTTCCAGGAAAAGTTTACAAAGTACAAATTATGATCATGGGTCACAAGTTAATACCACTGTCTCTCTGTGATAGTCTGATTCTTACAAGAGAACAAAACAATTTATTTTGTGTATATTTGTGTGTGGGTGTATGTGTATATATATACACATGTGTAATGTAGATAAATGAATATTTATTTCAAAATTATCTAAGTATCTTCAGCTTTTTATGTAATTTTTCACAATCTGTTTGTCAATTAAAATATTTATGGATGACACATTATGTTTCCTAAAACTTCCACTTGTTAGCTATTAAGTCTTGAACAAAATATTTCCTTTATCTTTCCCTCAGTTTCTTTTTTATCGGTAAAATAGTAATAGCCTACCTCAAAAAGATTTTCTAAAAATTGAATGAGTTAATAGAATAAAAACTATTTAGATGAGTGCTCAGAATAAAATAAATTTTCAAGATTGTTAACTAATAGCTTTATATGTGCCAAGCACTGTGTTAAGCATGGGAAAAACCATGGTAATAAGACTAATGTACGCCCTTGCTTCTCAGATCTTAGAATTGAATATTAACACCAACACTGTTACACATTATTATGGTTATTTATTCAATAATAAATATTAATTGGATACAAACTATGTAAAAAGGGGCAGAGTATGAAACACGGCAACCACCAGTGCCTTACAGTTTTGTGGATGTGTAAAATATGTAAGGGAGTGCCCAGACAGATCTTAAGTAATAAAGCATCCTGTGTTCAATGCAGGCAGAAAATGCTACAGTGTACAGGAAGGAAAATCTCAGTTCCATTTGTATGAAAAGCAAAAAACATGGAGAGTAGAGAGATGAATTATGCTCTAACTTAATTTCTAAATATGGCCATAGTAGGCCTTTCTAGCCTTAAGATCACGGGATTTTAAGCAAAAGTTGTAAGGTGACCACAGGGAATTCCAAAAAGGATGCTCCTGTTGAAACTATAGTTCCTAAAGCAAAATGGTAAAATCCCAATGATGTCATGAGAAAGACTGAGGAAAGTCACAAAGGAACAAAGAACTCATATACTATCATAGCAACAAAATGATTATGTATTAACAAGTTCATTTTTTCTCAGTGAAAATTAGAAGACAACTACTCAAGGAATGGGAGGGAGGAATTGGTGAGGCCAATTTAGGTAAATATTTTGTTAAATAAAATGGACACATTAAACTGACATTCTCTGCATGTGACATAGCGTATGATGGTTTCCCACATAACTAATGAAATTCTCATTTTCTTTGCTTATTCGTTTGTCCTGAGGATAGTAAAGACATTTTGCAAATTGTGCCTGTTTTTTTGTTTTGTCTTGTTTTTTAAGAACTCTCTTGGCCAGTTTAAAAACATTGGACATATACTGCTAAGAAAAAAGAAAACCCTCGTTATGTATATGGACTGAGTAATTGTTTTTAATTCACGTTTAAGGTGCTTATATGTATTTAATTGTGAAGTGGGCATGAACGCTGATGCTCAGAGGTGCTCTGGAAACACAAGCTAATGAGTCTTGGGAGAGCAATGTGAGAGATTACATTTTAAAGTGTTAGATCAAATGAACACATGTTCATTTCCTTCTTATCTGGAGGTGGCATTCAGATGCCCAACTACGGATACATTATATTTTTTCACAGACAAGACATTTGGCTTCTTACTCAGATGCTTACTTGGGAAGACTGTCGATTTGGCAGCTGTAGCCATTTCCCATCATCAGAAATGAATAAAATTGTAAGTTCTAGGATGATTCTTAAAAAAAAAAAACACGAAATAAAACTTCTTTTTGTTCTTCCATCGGACGCATATGGATCACTGGAAGAAGAAAGCGTTTTCCTTCTGTCTCTAATTAAGCTTTCATGAATCCCTGGTTTCCATTAAGCTAGAAAAACAGAGACTCTATAAATGGGATTACATATGGGAAAGAACTTGGAAAATGCAAAGCATTTTACAGTTCTAAGGCTTAAACACTAATGTAAATATCATAGGTTCTTCCATCTTTTCCATGAAATCATCACTAACTACCTTAGTATGTAACGTAACCGCCTTCTTTTAAATCACATTACTATAGTCTTGCTAGTCATTCTGTAAAACAAAGAATAAGTTTCACACCACTAAGAATGTGTTCAAATCATTCCATCAACATGGAGAATTTCTCTCCTTCCTTTGCTTATATATCGTCTCACCCACTTATTTAAAAACACTTACTGATTACCTATTATCTACCATACACTATTCTGTGTCCTAGACTATAGAAATGAAAGGAACAGAAGTATTTATCTTTGGAAAGCAAAGATTTTTTTCCCAATATTTCCTCAAGAAAAAAAACAAACAAGGTAGCTGGGTGGGAAAAGAGGAAGCCAGCAGACTGAAACATGGTGAACTGGGGGAGAGTTAAACCATAAGAATCTGCAATGATAAGTAAATTCTGCCACATGGAGAGCCTGGATGTCATGGTAAGGAATATGGATGTCATTGTAAATGCAATGGAAATGTACTGGAAGTTATTAAGCAACAGAGAATAATGGCCTTACTTATATTTTTATAAAATTATTCTTTTTCTATAATTATTCCCCTTAGTCTGAGGCCACAGGAATCCACTGCCCTGAGCCCTGTCATTTGGAAAACTCTGTATACCAGACACACAAACAATACATTTATTACAGAAAATACGCCTGCTTCTGTCATGCAGGACAGGACAAGCAGCACTGGCACAGGGCAGCTTGTAACCATGAATACCTACTCCCGAGACAAATGATATTTAGACCCTAGGGCAATGTGTCTCCAAATCTCTTGCCCTATGTCCTGAAGACTTAGGGGTACTGTTTTTTAATGCCATAAAAGTTTGTGATTTGTACCTCTGTCAGAAGTTAGAAACAGACACCACTCCAGTGTTTAAGGAGAATTTGAGCAGCAGGAATAGTTAGATAAGAGATAAGACAAATGTGTTTACTTGCCACAGCCAGTTTCTCAGCTAGTATGAATACACTAGATTTGTGTATTCTAAAACAATTTTCCAGTAGTGTCAAGTATTCATTTTCTTGTATTTCTGTATTGTCCAGTACACGTTTCTGTAAATACTTACAAATCAATGCACTGTTTACACTTAGGGAACATGTTACAATTTTAAATAATTCCTGTTCTTTTCGAATTTGTATAAATGCATATCTAGATCAGGGGACAGGGCAGAACATTATAGCTCCTAGGTTAAACGAGCTTACTTCTTGTTTATATAAATAAAGTTTTATTGGAACATAGCCACAGTCATTTTAAACAAATGTATTTTCTGTGCTTGTTTTTGTGTTACTGTAGCAAGGTTGCAGAGTCATTGCTGCTGAGATTCTATAGCTCCAAAACCCTAAAATATTTATGACCTAGACCCTTAGAATAAAAGTTTTCTCTCATCTACATATACATGAAGTATAATGTGGATTCTTGTATTGCCTATATGTTGCTTAAGAAGTTGCAAAAAATTGGGCTTCCCTGATGGCGCAGTGGTTGAGAGTCCGCCTGCTGATGCAGGGGACATGGGTTCGTGCCCCGGTCCGGGAAGATCCCACATGTCGCAGAGTGGCTGGGCCCGTGAGCCATGGCCGCTGAGCCTGCACGTCCGGAGCCTGTGCTCCGCAATGGGAGAGGCCGCAGCAGTGAGAGACCTGCGTACCGCAAAAAAAAAAAAAAAAAAAAAAGTTGCAAAAAATAATAATATTAAGTGGCTAGCTGTGAAAGTTTGCGAAGTTAATTTCCCAAGAGAAGTAGGAAACTATACCCACACAAAACATACACTGTTGGTAGTAACAGCTTTATTTATAGTATCCCCAAACTGGAAACCACTCAAATGTCCTTCATGAGCTGACAAGCACATTTTAGTTCATCCACAAAATGGTATGATTCTCAGCAATGAAAGGAAATAACTTCTGTGTAAACCCAACAGCACGCATGATTTCAAAAATATCATGCTGAGTGATAAATAAACAAAGAAGAACACCTATTGCATGATTCCACTTATTTGAAATTCTGGAATAAGCAAAACTATTTTACATTTAAAAAGTAGTTAAGTAATTGCCTATAGCCACAGATATGGGGAAAGGAGTTGACTGTGAAAGTGCCTAAACTGGAAAACTCCTAAAAACTTTGGCCCCAACTCAAGGACAAAAACAGCAGATTTTTGGTAATTGGCCTGATTTTATACACAGGATACCTAAACCTAAAAGGAAAGCAGAGCTGAATTTTGCAAGCAGCTAACTTTCAATAGCCGAAAGCTATTGAAAACTGTCTGACAATGTGGGGCCTCATGTACTATCTTCAGCAGACTAGGAATAAGCACAAATGTGCAGATGATATAGAACCTGATGATACAGTGTGAGGAATGTCAGTAGTGATTGACATGGTTGCCCACCATGTTTTCTTAGAACACAGTGCATCTGTCTCCCAGCTTTGGGGACTAGGTTCTGTTTACTGTGCACTCCTATGTCCCTCACTGGGAAGTCTACTGAGCCTCAGAGACTTGCCTCATCCCAATGTAGTGTCCCCTCCCACAAGGCCACACTTGGTCAGTGGCTAGCTGATGAAGGGACATGAATTCTGTGATCCCTTGCCTTGCTTTGGGACACCTCTGAAGGACCAACTGCAGAGCTCCCCATGGGATCCATAGTATTGGCTAAGTCTTCAGTTGCAGTCATTGTCTCAGCTATGCTTTATGCTCAAGTTTCTGACTCTGCGTCCTCAGAGGAATGTCTCATGACAGCTCTTCCCAGAAATTTCTCATCTCAGAGTCTATTTCCAAGGAACTCAGTTTAAGAGCATCAGTGCTAGAAGTGGTCCAAGGAAGCAGATTGTAAATGGGATTTGGGGCTGGATTACTCCACATTGCTAGTCAGCTTCTCTGTCCAGTCCTGCTTTCCCAATCTCCTTATATGTACCTCCTGAATATATTCCCAGTAAAACTTCTTCAAGCAATTCACTATTTGGGTATCTATTTTCAGATAATTTAAGACAATGATGTAACTTGTGACTGAAATTTTTGATCAGATGCACATAGGGATAAAAACTACAAGATTAAATTTAGTAGAGCTAAACATATTCTGAACTTCCAGTTAAACATTGCATTTTGAACATCTACACTTTTACCTCCATCCAAAAATGTCACCAACGTCATAGTTAAAGAATTTTTAAAAAATGTATTAAACCACAAAGTCAAAGAGAATGAGAAACAAGAAGAAATATGCACAAAGTTTTGAAAAAAATAAATCCAATGGACAAATGGTACCTGATTTACGAAGGGTAAAAAGGGAGAAATCCCTGCCAACAGGAGATAAAGTCAACATCAAGCAAACTGATTTGCATCTCAAATCCCCAGAAGCTCACAAGTTCGTGATGCAGTTGCCACTGGTGGCAGGAGCATGGATGGAGGCTGGAGGCTGAACGCTCAAGGATTAGTTAGAAGTCTTTAGGAAGAACAATTAGTGTGTAAGATCACTTCTCCTAGCTTGTCAACAAGAAGACTTCTATGTTCATCTGAAGAGCAGACTGCATACTTAATATGTAGCAGTTTAACAATAGAGGTTCTGGACTCTGAACTCCAGCTATGGTTGAAAGTGAAGGTGAGACAGCTTTACTATATTATAAATTATGAGGAGACCCAGGCCTCCCTTCCTGTGTTCTGCCCTCAGAGCTCTCTATCTGCATTTTAGTGCCTCATTGATAAATTCAATAAAGCACTTTAAAAAACAAAACATACAGAAGAAGACAGTGTAAAGAAACCAGAAACAATGCATGGAACAGAGGGAAACAAAATTAATATAATCAATATACTCATTGAGTTAAGACAAAGATTAACATTCCTCAAAATAGACAATAAGTTAGAGAAACAGAAAATTATGAAAACAAGAAAAGCTATTGGAAATTAACACTAACACCCCAGAAACTGAAATAAAGTTTAGTAATTCAGTTAGAAGACAGTGTAAAGAAAATCTCACAGAAAGCAGATCAAAAAATGAAGGAAGATTATTCCAAGAGATATAAAATCCAAATATGACCTCTGGAAAAAGAGAACATAAAATATGAAAGAAAATGATATTCAAAAACTAATAAATACCCCAGGAAGTTTTGCCTCCACTCATGTAAAGACATAAAAGAACATCACTCCTACATGAACTACAAGAATAAAACTGGATGACCTACAAAATTATGACATTTCTTGAGCCTATCGGAGGATTGAGGTCAGATGGCATCCAAGAAAAATTAATTCCAAAGAGAATCAATCTCCTCCCAGGAGAAACAGATCCCGTTTGGCAGGACAGAGAAGGAACAAGTGGCAACTATTCAAATGATATCTAGTGGAAACGGTGGACAACCCAGGAAATTTCAGCAAAGAGATGGGAACTATGAAGGAGTCAAATAAACATGCTAGGAAAAAACATGATAGAAAAGTTGAGGGATTCCCCTTAAGGCTTATTGGCACCACTAGACAAAACTGTAGAAAATATCAAACTAATACAAAGAAAAAAATGTGTGTGTGGTAGAACCCAACTTCTAAGAATGGTTGGAAAATAGCAAATGTGTAATAAAAGTGTAATATAGGAGTAGAAGCAGGAGGGATGGCTAAATATTTTCCAAAATTTATGAAAGACATCAATCTCTAGTCCCCCCAGATCAGAGAACCTAAAGCTGGATGAAGACAAAAACACATATTAAAGTCAAAGTGCTAAAAACCAAAGATAAAGAGAAATTATTGAAACCTGCCTGGCAGGAGAAAGAAAGGAACGGATGAAGGAAGGAAGGAACGAAAGAAGGAAGGAACGAAGGGAGGAAGGGAAGAAGAGGAAAGAGGAAGAGGAGGAGGGGGACGGAGAAGGAGGAGGAGGAGAGAGGAAGGAAGAAAGAAATACCTACTTATAAGGTAAAAATGGTAAGAATTATACCATGCTTGTCAGAAACTATACAAGCCAAAGAAAACGGAGTGACATAACCAAAGTGCTGATGAAATAAAAGCTATCTAAATACCAAGAATTCTATATCAAGTGAAAATATCTTTCAAAAATTAAGGCCAAAAAAAAAAAAAAAAAGTTGAGAAAATTCACCAGAAGCCGATCTGCTTCAGAAAGAACTAAGATAACAGATGGAAACTTGGAGTGACACAAATAAATAAGTATTTTTAAAACTCCACAAATGCTGGTTAAAATAAAGGTAAATATAAAAGACTTTTTTTTTCTTATTTTTAATCTCAAAATCTAATTGTCTAGTGAGGTGGTCAGCAAATTACATGCAGGTCAAATCCAGCCTGTTGCTTATTAGTGGATATTGTGTGATTGGAACATAGACACATCTAGCCATTTATGAATTGTTTTTGACTGCTTTTAACCTACAACAGCACAGTTGAGTAGTGACAGAAATATTATGCCCCTCAAAGCCAAAAATATGTATTATCTAGTGCTTTACAGGAAAAAAGAAAATGTGCTGTCTTGACCTAAAGCAAAATAGTAACAAGTTATAGTAGATGTAAAATGTATGTAAAAGTAAAATGTATAAATGTCATAGTACAAAGGATGGGAGGGGTGAATTGGATGGATGCTTTTGGGAGGTTCTTATACATGAAGTAGAAGAACATTAATATAAAGTAGACTGATAGACTGTGATAAATTAAAGATGCATGTTGTATGTGCTTGGTAATCACTAAAATAATTAGAATTGCAGTTATAAGTAATAAGCCAATAATAAATATGAATTAAAATAATAGAAAATATGTAATTAAAGTGGGCAAAAAAGAGAAAAAAGGAATGAAGAGTAGATGGAAAATAGAAAATATATAGCAAGATAGTAGATTTAAATCAGATGTATTGCTAATTACATTAAATGTAAAGGATCAAACATATCAATTAGAAGACAAACGTGTCAGACTGGGGAGAAAATGCAAGACCAGACTCTGTGCTGTCTTTAGCAAACCTGTAAATGTAAAAGATAGGTGAGACAAAAGTAAAAGATTTTAAAAGATTTATGATGCAAACACTAATGCAAAACACTTGGGATGGCTGTATTAATATCAGACAAAATAGAGAACAAAGGCTATTTCTGGTATTAAAGAGGGACATTATGTGATAATTAAAGGGTCAATTCACCAGGAAAACATAATCCTAAATGTCCAAACAACAAAATGTACCAAACAACAAAAAAATACTGAAGCAAAAACTGGTAAAACTGAAAAGAGAGAAAACTAACCATTATAGTTGTAGAGTTCAACACTTCTCCCAGTAATCAATAGAAAAGTAGACAAAATATCAATAACGATATAGAATACCTGAAAAACACTAGTAACTAACTGTACTTAATTGACATTATACAATGGATAAATGCACTGCATCAAACAACAGCACAATACATATTCTATTCAAATAAATATAGAATATTCACCACACCAGACCATATTCTGGGCAATTAAACAAACCTCAATCTGCTTTAAAAGAAATAAAATCTTACAGTGTATTCTCTGATCACATTGGACTTAAGCTAGAAATCAATTACAGAAGAATATCTGGAAAATCCCCAAATATTTGGAAATCAAACAGGATACTTCTAGATAAATAGATATGCCAAACAGTAAGTCAAAAATAGAAAACATTTTGATTAGAAATGGAAACACAACTTTTAAAAGTAAAGGAATTACTAGAGGGAAATTCACTGAATTAAGCTGTTTTATTAGAAAAGAAGTTTCAAATGGATGGTCTAATAGACCTTAAGAAAGTAGAGGAAGAGACATACATTAAACCCAAGGTGAGCAGAAGGAAAAATATAAAGAAACATCAATGACTCTGTAAACAAAAGAACAAGAGAAAAAATTAAAGCACACTAAATCTTAGCTGAAAAGATCAACAAAAGTCTGTAGTCAAACTGATCATTAGAGGATATAGAAAACAAAAATAACCCACATCAGAAATAAAAGAGGGAACTTCACTCAGATCGTGCAGACATTAAAAGGATAATAAAGAAATATTTTGAATGGCTTTATGCCCATAAATTTGACAACTTAGATGAAATAAACCAATTTCCTTAAAAACACAAATACCCAAAGCTCTCTCAAAAAGAAATAGAAAATATCATTAATCCTGTATTTATTAGGTTAATAAATCAAATTACTAAATTTATAAATTTATTTGTGATTAAAACTCCTCCAGTAAAGAAAACTGCAACCGTATATATAGATCTACTGTGAATTCTACCAAACCTTTGATGGAGAAATACCCATTCTACACAGACTTCCTAACTCATTTTATGAGGCAAAAATTACCTTAATTAAAAATAAAAAAGGACAAAATCAGAACATAAAACTACATACAGATCAAAATATCTCATTAACATGGATGCAAAAATCCTCAAAACATATCAGCAAATCAAATAATCAAACATTGCAGTAAAGAAAAAGAATAAGATATATCTAACTGGAGTGTAACACAAAAATACAAAATTTGTTGTGTACACAGAAAATCAAGCAATGTAATTCTCCATATCGACAGGCTAAAGAAAACACCCATAGGATAATTTGAATGTATGCAGAAGAACATGTAGCAAATTTCAACATCCATTCATGAAAATATTCTTAATGGAGAAACAGAAGGGAATTTCCTCAAACTGATAAAGGCATCTATATAAACCTGCAGATAATATTCATTAAAGCAATCCTGGAAGCTAAAAGTAATGAATTGATGACTTCAAAATTATGAGGAAATCTTTCCAATGCAGCACTTTAAAAAAAAAAAATTGGGGTATAGTTGCTTTACAAAGTTGTGTTAGTTTCTGCTGTACAATGCATACATATATCCCCTCCCTCTTGGACCTCCCTCCCAACACCCGCTCCATCCCATCCATCTAGGTCACCACAGAGCACCGAGCTGAGCTCCCTGCGCTATACAGCACGTTTCCACTAGCTATCTGTTTTACACATGGCAGTGCACATACGTCAATCCCAATCTCCCAATTCATCCCCTCCCCCACCCCATGTTCACACATCCGTTTCCTATGTCTGAGTCTCTATTCCTGCCCTGCAAATAGATTCATCTGTATCATTTTTCTAGATTCCACATTTTTCTAGATTAACATGAGTTAATATACAATATTGATTTTCTCTTTCTGGCTTCCATACCTAGCAAATTGTCAATCAAGATCTTTAAAAAATTCACTCCTCATGCCACCCCTTCTCAGAAAGCAACTGTGAGATATACTTGATGAAAACATATACTAACCAATTAAAAGAAAGAGATGGGGATAAGGAAAGAAGGTACCCAAGTACAGGAAATATGAACAGAACTCTTAGTATGTTAGTAAATGGAGCTCCCAGTATGAAACTTACTCAGAAGCTTAGACAACAAATAATGTAAGTTGGAAGAGGAAGAAGGGAGGATTCTAGAAGAAATTTGGCAAATCGAAGAATAATAGATTAATTCATATTTGAAACAACCAAAACCTGATATTAATTCTATTTGAAGATTAGGAGATAGATTATTTGTTAAGAAAACGGAGAATTTAGCAATCAAAAAATAAAGGAGGTAAATATTAACTCAAGGAAACCAAATAATTGAATACACTGGGAAATATTTTGTAGTTTGATATGTGATTCAATAGTGGTTAATACTTCCATAGTTATAATAAGGTACATACTGGCTTCAAAATATTGTAAAAGAATTTCCATGGAAAACAAGTTGATCTGAAATTTCTATGAAAAAATAAAAAGAATAAAAATTGTCAAGACAATCACAAAAATAATAATATTGATATAGTAGCTAAAAGTTAAACAGTATTTCTTCTAGTCTTCCCTCAAACTTCAGGTAGAATGATTATCAATTTTTTTTTCAGCTGAGCAAACTGGGTCACAGATACTAAGATTATGCAGGTAGTTAGCAGGCTATCTGGGCTTTGAGCCCAGCTGTTGGTTTCTAGAGTTCTTGCTTGCAACCACTGGGCTGTGCTGGATGCCCATTATCAAATGTCAGAACTGAATATAAAGCTGTAGTGATAAAACAAATGTTGGTTTACTTGTATTAGGAGAGACCAAAAATGCAGAACTAAAAAGAAATCTGTCTGGGATATATGGGAACTTGACTGTGAATATATTGCAAATAAGTGAGAAATTGATAGACTATTTGATGAATGGTATGGTGCTGGTGATAATTCACTTGAAAAGAGAAAGACCATGGCTGGGATAGGTGGTGATTCATGAAATAGAGTTTTATTTTATTAAGGTAGAGATCATACTTGAATTTTGTAAGTTTGTGGGAATTGTCCTGTAGAGATGGAGAAATTGATGAGGCAGGAAGGAAATTATGTGCAGAACCTAAATCCTTAAGAATTGAGATGGGAGTGGAATGAGTAATCAGCCTCTGATAGGACAACTTTCCTTCCATTGTAATAAGAAGAAAGATAAATGTCATATTCAGATGTGTATAGTTGTACAGATTTGTTAGTGGAAAGATAAGAAAGCTTCTGTCTGATTATAATTTCTAAAGGAAGTGAGAGTGGCAGGAGGTTGGGAAGGGAGGAGAAAGCATCAGGTATAAAATAGTCAACTTGGAAGTGAAGAACTACCAGGTACAATGGAGCGTTTATTAAACATCTGTGTTCATAAACTAACAGTGAAGCCAAACATATGTTAGCATGATTTTTCACGAGTTATGTTCATTTCATTTACTTCAGAGAAATCAAGTGCTTGAATGCACGAAGTTTGGGGTTTTCTTAAGCTTATACTTTTGAAAAGAAGAGGAAAAAGTTTGGTGATGTTGACAGGGGAGTGATTATAGAAAAAGTGCATGGAATCCAGGTGAGCCATGGAAATAGTGAGGACTTAAGAACAAGGAGCTAAGATGTGCAATGCAAAGTGGGTCAGTGAATGGATTGGAATTTCAAAAATGCCCAAGATGTTTTGCAATAGGGACACGAAAGATGCTAATTGTATGGGGTCCTAAAGCTTGTTAGTTTGGGGGCCTCTCTTTAAACAAGAGAATACAAAAATATCTTGATTTTTAAAATTTTACAAAAGTATGAGAACTCATTGCTAGGTCTCTTCCCTGGGACTTGGATGGAGCTCCTCCAAGTGAGCAATCAAAAATGTAAACCTCCTGAGCTTCAGTAGTTAACAAGAGAGCAGAAACTTATCAGAAAGTAAGAGGCACAGTGTGTAGATTTCAAAGGTGTTGCAATTACTGGTGGGTGAAACAAATTCTGTGGTTTGAGTATGGGGGAGAAAAGATCACTGGAGGTGAAGAAGAAAAGAATAAAAAAGGCAGAGATTTGGATTAGTTATTCCAAAAGATGGCAAAGACATGGAGAAGTATATACCACAAGTAGAATGAAGATGCAGTCAGCAGTCCTGACACTAAACCTTCAGTTAATGTCTTGTTTTTCATCCTGGAACCTTTGCACAGATTGTTTCCCCTGCTTTATTTTATTAAATGCAGGCCGAGTGACTGGACCAAA
Source organism: Tursiops truncatus (assembly GCF_011762595.2). Classification (NCBI taxonomy): domain Eukaryota; kingdom Metazoa; phylum Chordata; class Mammalia; order Artiodactyla; family Delphinidae; genus Tursiops; species Tursiops truncatus. Next base: position 154,175,366 of record NC_047035.1, on the reverse strand, counting down.
AAAACCCCAAAAACATAGTGTCCAAAAAAAGATAAAAGTGTTTATTTCAGTTTCACCTCAGAGTCCATAGGCAGACTGACTTTTCAGGGAAAGTGGAAGCCGTTCCTAACCCAACAAGACTGGGTTAGGTACTCCTTCAATATATCTCTACAACACCCTATACTCAGTTTAGCTCCTTTAGGTCATCCTGAGTTCCTTCTGTCTTGTTTCACCATTCCTTAGGGTATTGTGCTTGACCTTATGTTTAAAGCTGGTTCACAATTACATATGTATTTCCTCTGTTTAAAGACTCAACATAGGGCTTCCCTGGTGGCGCAGTAGTTGAGAATCTGCCTGCCAATGCAGGGGACATGGGTTCGAGCCCTGGTCTGGGAGGATCCCACATGCCGTGGAGCAACTAGGCCCGTGAGCCACAACTACTGAGCCTGCGCTCCATAACAAGAGAGGCTGCGCACTGCAATGAAGAGTGGCCCCCGCTTGCCACAACTAGAGATAGCCCTCGCACAGAAACGAAGACCCAACACAGCAAAAATAAATTAATTAATTAATAAACTCCTGCCCCCAACATCTTCTTTAAAAAAAAAAAAGACTCAACATAGGAGGTGAATAAATTTCCATTCACTTGCATTAATGAGAACTTGGTCATGTGAACCATCTCCTGATCTTTATCTGGATTGGCCCTGTGTCCTGCTAAAGGTAATGCAGTATCTGGGTGGCCCTGTAACCTGCTAAAGGTAATGCAGTATCAGGGAGTTCATTACTAAATGTAAAAAGGGAAATAGAGATTGGGCACCGTGAACAATCTCCACCCTACCCTTTCATTAATATTCCTCTAGTTAACAATTTCAAGGCATCATGCCCTTGAGGAAGCCATTTCTAACCCAACAAACTGGGTTATATGACCCTTCTTTATAATACCCACCCTCTACTGTTAAATTTTGCTAACACCTGCCGTAGTATTTATTCATCAGTACTTCCTGTATACTGTAGTATCTGGTAGGTTCACAAACATTTGCAGTTGAATATATACATGAATGGATACATAACTGATGAGCATCCCTTCATTTTAGAAGACATTCATTAAATTCCTTGCTCATTCCTACTCTTTTTTTTTTTTCCTTTGAGTATGCTATTTCTTCCCCTTTCCACCTTCCCATCTATAATGTTAACCTCCTATGCAATAATATATATTAGAACTCAAGTCAATGTTTAGACCTGTAGGTTAATATTTATTAAAATTAAACACAGTAGAGTGCTAAATAGTATAATATGGGTTAAAGTGAGATAGAAATGAATTGAGCTTGAGGTTTAAGAAACTGTTTTATGAAAGAAGCATTTAGAACAATTGTAGAGAAGTCAGAGAGCAATTTAGGCAAAGGTGACCTCCAGATATTAATATATTAAACAATTATTTCATTTATTCATTTTCTCATTAAGCATTTATTGAATTCCTATTACTTACAAGAAGTTAGCGTATATAATAGTTACAGAGGGCCTATTCCCCCTTTTTATATACAGTGAGCTCACCATATAAGATTTTAATAGAGATTTGGGGAAATTAACATAAAATAAATAGAAGTTCAAAACTTGAAATGTTTTATCTTCAGCTGGAAATTTATGAGTCTGATACTACTTATTTTAAAAGATTCCTATCTTTTGGCATCAACAATAAATCACCATTTTCAGGTTGTACCAGTTGTTTTACAGCTTTTGAAGTACTGCAAAGGACACCATTGACAGGCTTTCAAATATCCCAGACCAAAACAATAAAAATAAATAGAAGAAAACAATATAACCTTTCTGACATTTCCATGAAAATCGAATGCTCTTCTTCTACAAACATAGAAGAGCAGTTTCATTATTGAATGCCAAGGATCTCATATCCATAAAATACCAAGAGATTTTGCATGTCATTCAGTCACACAGCTGACAGTCTTCAAGAAAAACTGCTTTTCAGTGAGATGGAATGCTTTAATAAGCTAATTAGTCAGCTCTGGAAGGTAATTCTGTGACATTACTTACAGAATTACTGGGAAATCTACCTATTCTTGCTGTTAATTTATGATAAATCATACTACCTTATGGATTTCAGTCCAATATTTGTTTTAAAAATGGAAATCCTATTTAATAGCATTTTTCCTTGTATGGCAGGCTATTGATTTTTATGTTGCAGTGATTTTAATACTTTCATTCTGAAATATTTCATTCCATTTAGTGAAATATAATTAGCTCTATCATCAGGGCAAAATGTTCACTCTATAGATCATCTCAGACAAAATATCAAGGTAGAAATCTTCTGAGTCCTAATAATCATGTTTGTACAGTTTTCTAGTCCCCACCCCTTCAGACTTACTGTACTCTTAGAGACATGGAGGATCAGGAACATGGCTTACTTTGCAACTTTCTAATCATATTACAAAAGATTTGGCACATAAACAGTATTGAGAAAAGAAGAGTCAACTAAATAAAATGTTAGCAATGAAATTAAAAATCAGTAAATGGTTACCTGTAGCCCTGTATTATTATCACTCTTAGATGTGCTAGGACAAATCAAAATGCACATGACGGCAGTGGACAGGGAAACACAATTGAACATCAGCAACGAAGGAGCTAGAGGCAGGATCTAGATTTTTGAGATCTGACTTGAAAAAGAAGGGAATATTTTATATTAGGGCAATTCTTTTAAATGGAGTCATTCTGTCTGGCTCACGTGTATGTTTAAGAAAAAGTGTTTGCTATTCAGCTGGCTTAAGGGACCATTGCCTTTAACTCATTACTTGTCTCTCATCTGCCTTGAATTTTCCAGCAAAACAACTGTTAATTATTCCTCAAGCTGTGCTGTCACTCCTCTTTCCCCTTATACAGGTTGCCATTCTTGTCTTGTAGCAGTGGACTTCTTCTCCACCTACTGTGGTCTTAAATGTAGGTTGTAAGACAGAGCTTTAGTAACTTCTCTTCAGCAACACCACTGCCAGTCCAAGTAGATGTCTGTACCCCCATAAATTATTCTCCCTGCATGCTTAAGGTCTGGTAATATGTTTTGGTCACTATGTTAGTCAGAGTTCTCTGGAGAAACAGATGCAGATATAGATATGGATATGGATATGGATATAGATGTATCTACAATTACATGATTGTAGATCACAATCACATGATCTTATTCCTTAAAATAAATCTCTGTATATCTATGCATCTGTATATCTATCTATAAGATAGTCTGTATATAGAGCTATCTGTCTCTCTTTCTCTCTCAATATATATATATATGTATAAATATATATACATAGAGTTATTTTAATGAATTGAATCACATGATTGTCTATATAAATGCAGATACATAAGGAGATTTATTTTAAGAAGCTGGATCACATGATTATATATAGATATATATGTACACATAAAGAAACATCTATATAAATTGATGTAGATCTATAAAGTTTCTTTTTGTTTGTTTGTTTGTTTGTTTGTTTTTGCGGTACGCGGGCCTCTCACTGCTGTGGCCTCTCCCATTGCGGAGCACAGGCTCCGGACACACAGGCTCCGGACACACAGGCTTAGCAGCCGTGGCTCACGGGCCCAGCCACTACGCAGCATGCGGGATCCTCCCGGGCCGGGGCACGAACCCGTGTCCCCTGCATCGGCAGGCGGACTCTCAACCACTGCGCCACCAGGGAAGCCCTATAAAGATATTTATTTTAAGGAGTTGGATCACATGGCTGTGAAGGCTTGTCAAGTCCCGAATCTAATGGGGGAGGCTAGCAGGATGAAACTCAGGTAAAAGTTGCAGTTTAAGTCCAAAAGCAGTCTGCTGGCAAGCCAGAAAGAGCCATTGCTGCAGGTGAAGTCCCAATGCTGTGTGCTGGAGAATTCCTTCTTGCTCTCAGGAGGTCAACCTTTTTTTCTATTCAGGCCTTCAGCTGGTTGGATGAGGCCCACCCAAATTATGAAGTGCCGTCTTTACTCAAAGTCCACTTATTTAAATGTCTCATTCAAAAACACCCTCAAAGAAGAATTCAGAATATTTGACCAAATATCTGGACACTGTGACCCAGCCAAGTTGACACATAAAATTGACCATCACATTCACCATTGTCTCTTCAGGTTCTAACACAGTGCTTGAATCCATAGACACTTAATACATGTTCAATTAAGAAATAAATCTAAGTCATTAAGCTCTACCAAAGAAAAATCTGTTTCAATGTCTAGAAGACAATGGTTTTGCACCATAGGCAGACTAGCAGAATAGGGCTAATATAACAAGTTTAGTTATAAATTTTATAAGTAACAAAAGTGATTAATAAAGCTAGATGTTTATTTTTCAGGGTGCAGACACTCACTTTTGAAAAGAATAAGAGAGTTTAGCCACTTGACAAAGCTGTACTTTCTCTAAAGTGTAATAAAAATGCTATATATATGCATATTGACTTCAGTCTTTGTCACAAGCATTCTATGCACTTCTTCTTTTTAAAATCATTACAGTTAAAGTCTTAAAAAGTGTGCATGTCAAAATAGTATGTTTTCATGTGTGTTCAATACTGCTAAAGTCAGAGAAAATCTAACATCCTGGCATCAATTGCTTTTTTTTAGTTTCTGAAAGAGCAAGTGAGAATCCATAACCTGAAACACACTCACTTCAGAAAAAAAGTGTTTTTTTAAATAACCCAGTAACTATTAGCTTATAAAATGAAAATGTATGCAACCAATTTCTAAATTTGTTGTTCAAAAAACCAACCTTTGATATGGGATTAATGAAATTTCAAGAAATCCATTTCTCGTGATTTTGTATTTTTTAATTCTGCATAATTTTTGTTTTAAACCTTATATTTCATAACGTACTTTTTACTTTATTGAATCTTTATTATAATATTGTTTATTGTCCTAACTTGTTTAGGGATTTCTTAATAAAGTTGATAAGATACAAAAAAAAGTCAGGAATGCCTTTGAGTAAGCCAAGAGTTAGAACTGGATAAGGACTGGGAAGAGGTCAGGAGCAAGCCAGGGTGTCAGGGGTCATCACTCCTTCTAACACAGCTGAGCATTGCATCCTGGTGCTGTGCCAGGTGTGAGAAGGATTTGCGAGCACTGAGACTACTGAATGGTGTAGAGTCAAGGTAAATTATTATTTCTACTACTCCTCTGTTCCTGATATGATAGTTTGAAGTCAACACAGTCTTATAGTTGCTCTGCTGAAATATGCCCCACTATTTCACTGTCCTGAAACTAGCATGAAGGATAGATTGACTGACCATTGCAAAGCTATACTATCACTTTAATTGATCAAGACACTACCTTCCTATAAGTAAAGCCCAAAACTGATGTTAAACTTATATGAGCTTTTTTTGGGTAACTTATTAATTGACTTAAATTGGACCTAAAACCAATTACATTCTAAAGTAAATAATGCTTCTTGTAGGATTCCCAAGTGTAAGACCTACATTTTTTCTATGTTAGATTGAATCCTGCAGATTTGACCCAATATTTAAGACTACAGAGGATGTTTTAGATTCTGATTTTGTTACCCAAAATGCTACCTATTTCTCCTAGATTTATGTCATCTACAATTTTAAAAAGTACATTTATCATTGGCAGAAAGTTCATAGTTTAATTGCAGTGATTTCCTTCAGCAAAGGATTATCCCCAACATTATTTCCCTTATGTTACCTACACTTTGTCTATTTTAATGGTCTGTAGTATCCTTTTGTTGTAACCATTTTTGGAAGTGATCATTTCCCAAATAATTAAGCACATAATAAACTAAATATTTGTGTGTTTTTAATCATTTATCTCATAAAGATAAATATACCAAGCATTTATAAAGTGTTTGGAAATAACAAATTATTAAATCATCAAAACCACCCTATGTGGTGGGTATGTACATTCTTAGCCCATTTTACGAACAAGAAAACTGAGGTATAGGGGAGTTAACTGACTTGCCCAAAGTCATGGAGCTAATAAGTTGCAGAGCTACATTGGAACCCAGGGTGCCTCTCTTTAGAGTCCATGCTTATAATCACTAGTCTTTACTGACTTGTGCATTACCATAAGCATTAAATAAGACAAACTTAAGGAAAACCCCCAAGATCTGCTTCCAAGATGTCCCCACTGTGGATGAAGCAGATGTGTTAAGGCCCATATTATGTGTGTCTTACCATCTGGTGAAACTGAGAGGGTCTTGAATGGCCTCACCATAAGTTCCCCTCCCCATTCTGCTCTCTTGGATAATGACCTAGTCAAACAGCTCTCCTTCCCAAGGGAATCAGGTGCAGTTTCTAACTGTCCTGGAAAAGCGGGCATCAGCTCCTACCAGCACATGTAATTATTCAGACAAGCCAATCACATCCTCCCTCAGGAGCCAGGGGTCACTAAAACTTCTTGATACTATAAAGTCCGCCTCCCACTAGCCCTGGCTGCCCAATATGCTCTGGGGTGCAACACCGAAGTGGCCCTAGGCTGTAAGTGCATGTGACCAATGAGCTGCTGTAGATGCTATCTACCCTGTGTCAGGTGCATTGTCTTTGACCATCCCCAAACTCCAGGGCAGGAAACCCTCCTTCACCAACAGGATGAATAGAAAGTGATTAAAAACCACTCCAGATGAATATATGCAAAACAAGCTAGCCACATCTATAAATCCATCCATTTGGAAAGCACAAGCATTATTCTTTAGATGCTATATAAACTCAGTCTATGTTAAAGATTAAGCTAAATTATTAATTTTCTTATTAATGTATTGTTGACAAGCAACAGTGCCGTGACCTTTCTTCCTCTGACACTTCACCTGGCAGGCAATCTCCAGTGTCAAATATTTACAGCTTTTTAGCCACTTGACTATTTTGTGCAGCTCTTCAGCCATATGCAGTGTGGCCATAAGCAATGTGATAACTTATGTTTAATAAGATGCAGCAGTGACTTCTTCTTTTCTAGTTTTAAAAGCAAAAACAAATTTTGCTTTAACAAGCTTGTAATATTTATGTTAAAATTTAAAAAGTAATTTTTCTTTAATTTCTGAATGGTCAATCTCAAATGGATACGCTAATTTAAATGGCATTGTAATAATATTTTTAAATGTTTGGTTGTACAAGACACCTTGAGTTAAATTATAAGTAACTATAAGATGAGGGAAAGATAGATATTTTTGTATTATTTATTATTTAAAGGGTTATCCAATTTCTTTTGAATAGATTTTCTCTTGCATCAGTGAAGAAATTTTTCTGAATGTCGATTTCATGTTTTTTGGCATATTTGGATGAAGACAGTGCAGCTTGTTTTGACTAATCAATTCTTTTAATCTCTCCTAAATCAAAAGTTTAATCTTAAATATTTAACAATATTTTATAATTTTCCTTTTATTTTAGACTAGTACATAATTTAATTCTAAAATAATGTTTTAATTTAAATTTTAAAATTTAGGAAATTTTTTTTTAATAAAATGTTATTGCACGAGAAGATGATTATATGTGCTTTTATCTTCTTGTGTTTCCATACGGTTCGAGGAAAACTTCAGGATTTTGATATAATAATTTATTAAACGATATTATGTTTACAATAATTATAGCAACATAGGAAAAATAATATAAACACAAAATGCTGAAAGTAAGCTCTGTTAATTTCTGAAAATGTACATATCTGTACCCTAAAACTTCTATGATAGAAAATTTTGTATAACACAGAAGTCAACAGTACATATTCCATTAGCCATTAAGGCAAAGATGTCATTATCATATATATAGCCTCTTGTAAATACTACCATTCACTGATGAAAGAACAAGAGTAAACAAAGAAAATGACCTGTAAGTATTAGTATGGAAACAGTGTTTGACAATTCAAACCCCTTGAAAGGGTCTGGGATCCCTCCCCAGGGTTCCTCAGATATCACCATAAGAGGCAATAAGAAATTAGAAAGACTAAATTATTTGGAGTCAGAAGATCTTGGTTTCAAATTATTCTTACAGTTTCATTTTATTTTAGTATGTTCTATGTTTTTATGCTCCTGTACAATGTCAGAATTCATCAGATCGCTATATACATAGGAAAATACACCAATTAAAATTAATCTTCTCTTTTTCCCCAGTATGGATATAGCTAGCTCTTTTGACAAATTTTCATTTTTGATACTCTTTTATTAATCCTTTAGCATCATTCTACATACTATTCCTTTGAGCTATGAATATCTATGTATGTACATATACACAAATGTAACTTTTATATATACACACATACATACCTGTATACATATACATGTAATTCCTTATTTACATGTTATATCACTTTAATAAATTTATTATTAATTACCTTTTGATAAATAGATATCTAGACAAATCTATGCTATTTATTCTTCAAAAAAAAAAAAACTAAATGCTATGCTGTGTCTCTTCTACCAGGGTCACTTCATATACTCATTTAATATATCATTATTGGTCAAAATTAAGAATATGAAGAGTTCTACTTGAAAACAGAAGAATAAGACATCTACTGCCAAGTAGGTTTCAGTAGGTCACCCCATGCCAACACTTTCACTGCAGCAAGTATTAAGAAAAGGGGAAAAAATTGTAAACAGGGCAGTAGAAGCAGTGGTGACTAGGTGAACAGAGATGGTAAACCATTCTGAGGGGAAATGACAAACGTAACCACTAGCTGTTATTCCTTCTGGGAGAGGTAACTATCTGTCCATCCTCTGAAGAGCACTGCTCAAGATCATTGCTAGAAGAAAGAGAAAAAAGCAAAAATATTACTACGACTGGAGAGATTCTATAATCTGAAATTTTTCATGGGTAACTTTCTGCATGGTTCTTGACCTATGATGGAGGCTAGGGAACTAAGCCAACATTTCCCAAAGTCAGAGTAAAACTGCCTGCAGTCTTTCAGAAAAGATTGCTAGAATAACATAAAAATGATCAAGATAATAAAAGCAAATCTTGAAAGAAACTAGAGAGAAAAGACAAAGAGCCTTCAAAGAATCACAAGCTGACTTCTTTGTAGAAATGATGTAAACCATTAGATACAGGAAGATAACAGGAAGGATATCTTTAAAATGCTGAGGAAAATATATAGCAACCTACCATTATTTATCCAGCAATACTATACTTCCAAAATGGTGAAGAAATAACATTTTTCAAGGAAATGTCAAACAAAAACTGATATAATTTATTCCTTGAAGTATTGTTCTAAAAGAAAACCTAAAGACGGACAGTGATTCCAGAGAGGAATAGAAAAGCATAGGAAGAAATAAAAAGCACAGGAGAAGGTGAAAATGTGGATAAGTACAAATGAATATGGATTATAGGAAGTAATAATTGCAATGCCCTATGGAATGTAATTTATGTGCATAACTGAAAATGTGTGAAAATATAGGACAAAGGTAGATGAGAAGTAAATGGAGTGAAAAGGATTTAAGTTTCTAACAGTACCAGATAAATTAAGAAAGTAATAATTTATATTAGACTTTAATAAGTGAAGGTGAATTTTGTTATCTCTAGGTTTAAATCCAAATGGATAGTTTAAAAAGTATTAAAAATAAATTAATATAAGAAAAATGTATTAATCCAAAAAGACAAAGGAGAAAAAAAATAAAGCAGATAAGAAAGTAAATAATAAAATGATAGTTATCCACCTAATTATATCCGTAATTTCATTAAAAATAAATGCACTAAAATAGGAACCCTTGGTTAAAAAAAAACACTTTGGAGCCAAATCTCTTGAATTTGAATCCTGACTCTGCTACTCTTTAAGTAGGTGATTTAAGAAAAGTTACTTAAACTCATATTTATTGCCAGTAAAGGAAAATAGTAATAGAATATACTTTATATGTTATTACAAAGATTAAGTGAGTTAATATCTGCAGATCTCTTTAGAAAATGCCTGACATGGAGTATATGCTGCATAAAGGTACATAAAGCCTATATGAATTGGATAAATTGTAGAATTTTTATAAATATCAAGTGTGATAACATACATGGAAGAGCATTAAATATTTCTAGTAACTACAGAAATACAACATACTGTTTTTGAATCACTGAAACAATAATGTAAATTAATACACAATTCTAACCTCATATACACTTCTTAATACTATTTAATCATACAGAGATAAAGACAGAAAGCTTGTTATGTAATGGTATTGTCCTTGTGATTTCATTTTGCCTGTATGATTTCCTAGGCTCATTTTAATATGTCTTCAAATTTGCTTGTGTCGCTAGGTAAATTTGCTAACGATTTGGGAATGTGGTGCTGTTTGTCTAAAAAGTTGAATCAGACCCTGGAAATAATTCTCCCTTCTGTTGGATCTGTCTCCCGACTATTCATATTATTATCATCAAATATTATTCCAGTGGTTAAATATATTTGGTGAGTTACAAATTGATGAGGAATATGTGCTTTCTGCTGAGAGGATCCAGCCCACTTTCAGATCACTTTATAGGTAATTGATTGGTAAGCATTAGGGGAAGCAGTAATATAAATAAGATGATAAAAAAAAAATTACTATGAATGTTTTTCTACAACTATCCTTCTATAGTGTTAACACTAATTTAATTATAGTGTCTTTTTCTACTTTTTCTAGAACTCTCTTTGTGTGTATGCCCATGCGGGGAGGGTGTGTGTGTGTGTGTTTTAATATTCCCAGTAGCATAAGCGAAAGAAAGAAAAGTGCCTGACTTGTGTTATGCTGGTTGTCTATATATATGTCAATTTATTCATTTTTAAGTAAACTCTTCTGAAAGAGGATTATTTTTATTTTTACTGTGAAGATGTTCCACATAAATGCACATTGACTACACTATCAGAGTAAATTACAAGTGTTTGCAAAAAATTTGGTAGAGATGGGAAGTTTGTGCGTGAAACTCTGTGAAAGATACTGTGAATATATAAATAAATTTAAAAGGCTTATGCTGTCAGGCTTATTTTTATCTTTTAATTACCGATAAAGAGTTTTTGTAATTTGGGGTTCAGAGGCCATATATCTCTCTCTACAAAGGAGAATGATTCATTTAAAACATTAATTCTGTTCTGAGCTGCAGTACAGCAAATTAGACACCATTCTCTGCTTGGAGGAAGATTTAAATCAAATTATTAGAGAATTCCTACAAGGAAGGTAAAAGGAAAGCTCTTATAGTCATCAAGAATGTCGTGCTTTTATATATATGTACCTTCAATTTGGTACCCTGCAAGAGGTAATTTCACTCTTATAGATGGAAAATGTACTGTAAAAAAATCTACTTTCCTTGGCTCACCATTAAGACAAGCTTCAAACTCACAGATGTTGGCAATTTTAAAAAATATTTTAAAAATTCCTACTCAAAAGCTCAATCTATTTTTAAAATTTATCATTTTTTTAAAATTACGTATTTTTAAAAATGAGGGTACTTAGTATAATATGGTCACTTCAGTATGCCCTCCTATGTATGTTATTCACATCAAATTATTTTTTTATGTAGAGATGGTCTATTTTAAAAAAAAATTATTGTATTTTATATTTCCATATTCTTTACAAAATAAGGTTAGCTTTGAAAATTATTTCCTTTTAAACTCATTTATGCCTATTGTATTTGAAATATTCTTCTCTGCATTTATAAAGTCATCTTATTTATTATTTTGCCATGCATACCTTTTTCCTACTTTCTGCTATATTTTATTTTAAAATGAAACATACCATTTAAAACGATGGAACAAACAAAACTCTTGCTATTACTAGTGGTGTGAAAATTTCATGCTGTGGAAGAAATCTAAACCCAAACTTCAAAAGACCCATGATTGCTAGTGGATTTATTAATAATATATCCAAATCATCTCCCAGGCTATTGATGTTGTTTTTGCAGAAGGAGTGAGTGGACAATATAAACTCTTCCATGCGACTGGAGAATAGACCTAAAAGAGCTTGGACCACAGCCTTCCAATACTAGAAAGATGGTCACATGGAAGACACCCTTCCTTTTAAAGTGATCCAGGATGAATTGTCCTGGAGTGAGGAATAGAAAGTATTGAGTGAATGGGGGGCTGGAAGGAGCTAGGTAGACACTCTATGATAAAAATGTTCTTATGAAAGTCATCTGTTAGCTTTTAAGCTTGCTGTAAATGGGAGTGTCTATAGCAAAACAGGAACTACCTGCAGAATCTTTTTTTTAATGTGTGCAGTGAAACATGGACACACACATATGAAAAGAAGATATATTTAAAGTCGGCTGCATCACATTATTTCTAGACACAAACTCCAGATGTGAAAAGTTATGTCTTCTAAGAGCCTGTGTCTTTAGGAGGTACCTAAGGCCAGCACACCATGTGCTTTCCACGAAACTACATTGCTTGGCTCACCTGTTTCCCTTTTCATTAAAACATTACATATTTTTGTACACCAGATTAAATTTATCCCTACTCTGCCATTTTCCAAAATAATCTTAGGAGGCATATAAAAATATATGCAACAAATACAGTCATGTTATGAGCTGAATGTTTGTATCCTCTCAAATTAGGCTTAGATGAGGCCATGAAAGTGGGGCCTGCACGATGGGATTAATGCCCTTATAAGAAGAGGAGGAAGGGAAGGTTCCACTCTCTCCCCATGTGTGTTCATGGAGGAAAGGCCATGTGAGGACACAGCAAGAGGGCAGTTGTTTACAAGCCAGGAAGAGAGCTCTCACCAGGGACAAATATGCCCGTGATTCCCAGCCTCCAGACTGTGGGAAATAAATGTCTATTGTTTAAGCCACCAGTCTGTGGTATTTTGTTGCAGCAGCCTGAGCCGACTAAGATAAACTGCAATGAAATAAAATGAGGAAAGGGGAATAGGGAGAAGTGGAACATTAGGGCAGAAGTGCTGTATTAACTTTCCTAGCAAAGACAGGAAAATGATCAATTACCAAAGTCAGGTGTTCCATTAAGTTTTACATAATGAATGTGTTTAGAAGAAGCAAAATTGTTGCTTGTGTTTGCATACTGAAGCATGAAATACCACTCTACACCCTGTACCCAGGTTTTCCTACAGAGAGAAGATAGTATGTCATATAGGAGACAAAAAAATTCAAATGCAACTCCAAAAGGGGCCCCAAAGCAAGCTTATTTGTTAATTTTGAGTTCCACTTTTAGTAAGAAAGCATGAGATGGGTGGATCCAGAGAGGAGAGTTGATGGTTAAAAAGCAATGTTTTAAGGTCCAATAAGTAAGTTCCCTGCTAGTCTTGCTTGATTTAGGAATAAAAATCCTGCATAGTTTGAAACCCAGTTTAAACCTAAACTGTGCTTATGAGGCATGTGAAAGAGGTCTGACAGTTTGAAGGGTGCAGGGTCATCGAATCGTACATGCATGAAGAAATAAGGAGTTTTAACAGTGTGTTGTGATAGAAGATCATGAAAAACACAATTGTTTGGGCAACTAACAAAAGTTTCATTATCTCTGGGGAAAGGTAATTCTGAATAGAACATGTTGCCATCCTGCACCCCAACCACCACTGGACTATATTTGAGGCAGGGAAATAAAATATTCTGTTAATTCTTGGTTGCAAACAGGGTTGCAAGAAGTAATAAGGAAAAATTCTGCAATGCATTGGAGCAGAGTTTCATTTTGGAACTTCTCCAGAAAAGAATAATACAAAGGAAGAAGACAGTTTGCATAACTGCAAAATCATTTCACAGTTTTTGCACGGGAGAAGCTCCTTTGCTTTAACTCAGGCAAGAGGTAAGAAAACTGGGAGGGACACAGCGGTGCTGAATAGGAGGCACTAGTGTCTGCAGAGAGACAGAAATGCCTAATGGACACAGGTATGTCTAGGAAATCAGCAGAGGTGGCCAGCAGGAGCAAGAATATCTCCTACTTTTTTCTCTCTTCTTCTGGGCATCCACCAGGACTGCTGAGTGTGCCAAATGCTGCATGGATACTGATCAGATAGGATAGTTGGCCAGGCTTTTTTTTTTTTTTTTTTTTTTCCTGCTCTGCTATAGATTGAATGTTTGTGTCCCCCAAAATTTATATGTGGAAATCCTAACTCCCCAGGTAATAATATTAGGAGATAGGGCCTTTGGGAGGTAATAGGTCATGAGGGTGGAACCCTCATTAATGGGATTAACGACCTTACAAAAATTACCCCACCGAACTTCCTAGTGCCTTCTGCCATATGAGGACACAATGAAAAGACACCCATGAACCAAAAAGTGGGCTCTCACCAAACATTGAAATTGCTGGCACTTTAATCTTGGACTTCTCTGCCTCCAGAAGTATGAAAAGTGAATTCTGCTATTTATAAGCTATCCAGTCTATGGTATTTTGTGATAGCAGCCTGAACAGACTAAGATATTCTTCGATCCTTCCACCCCAATAACGTGAATACTTCACAAGGGATTAGGTTCTTGCAATTGTGATTAGGTAAGAGCAAATGCAACATAGAGTACACAAGAATATATAGAAAAATGGATGCTGGTTTACTTCTCAGAAAATATTCAAAATTTTATTTCACGAAAAAGAAGCATTTGGAGAGATTTGAGAGGCAATAAAACTGACAGTTATATTGCCTGCAGATATTTTAGATTACAGGCCCTCTATGTGTCCATTAATGTCAGACCTAACTAAGAACTTTAAAAATCAACCAAGTGGAAAGCAGGATTGGCATACTCATTAAAACTAAAGCACCTAATGCAAACTCTCACTTGCATCGAAGGACACTTCCTTAAATGGTGACTGTTGGCAGAGTCAAGATTTTTACCCTTGTGGGTCTTTCCATTATAGACACAGAAACTGTTGCAGCCTCAAAGTGGCTATAGTCACAGTGATTTTGACTTTAAAAATATTTGGTTTTTGGACTAAAGTAAAATAAGAAAAACTCCTAATAATGCAGCGATGAAGCACCTAATTGAATAGACACTCTGGAAAGTTCTTCAAAATCAGTTGAAAATAGTTGATAGCACCTGGTTTTGAGAATTATTAACTATAAGCCACTCATTTAAAATACATCTAATAAATACATGATTTTGGATTTTAGCATCGTTTATTTCCCCTTTACCCCAAAAGAATTCTGTACCAAGACCAGTTAGCTCTGAACTTACTCTAATTTGTTACAATAAAACCATATGTTGAAGTGAGAGAGCGTCATGGACTTACATATACCACCAAATGTAAAATAGCTAGTGGGAAGCAGCCGCATAGCACAGGGAGATCAGCTCGGTGCTTTGTGACCACCTATAAGGGTGGGAGATGCAAGAGGGAGGAGAGATGGGGATATATGTATATGTATAGCTGATTCACTTTGTTATAAAGCAGAAACTAACACACCATTGTAAAGCAATTATACTTCAATAAAGATGTTAAAAAAATGTCATCTTAGTAGAATATATTTATCTAGGAGTGGGATGCAGAATTGGATGTACTCAGTTCATTCAAAAATATTTCAAATTATTAAGTCACTAATTGAGAAAATTGTGGAAATGGGGAAGAAAAAAACCCAAATCCTAAATTATGCTGTTGAAAATGGTCTGGACCACCAAGAGATGTTTCTACCAACCTGAACTCTGACTTCATGTCAGGTTCTGTTTAAACTTCTGAAGCTTTTTAATGAGTTCACAAAACTTAGACCATAATAGATTTGTATCTTCCAGATCAAAGATGGAAGAGCTATGTAACTGCTAATAATCGTGAATTACTCCAGAAAAAATTTTCAATTATATGGAAAAATAATGTTATCTGGTATTTCTTTAAATGTGAGCTCCCATAATCTCATCAGGTGCATTACCAAATTTTTTCTCACCTGTCAGTTGAGAAGTATAAAGCATCCGTGTATTATTCAATGACTTACATTCTTAGTGTTTATAAGGAAAGGAAAATTCCCTGCAGTGTCATACTTTTATAACTTTTGTTAATAGTTTTTAATAATATGCAATTTTGGAATAATTTTTCTTAGAGCATTCTTGCTTTCCATGTAAAATGTTGTCTGAATAATCACTCACTTTCAATATATCAATAAGGGTCCTGTCCTAGCATTTACATGAAAGGTAAATGATAGCCTTCCGTCTACCACCTGTACCACTGACCTCTGGATTTTTAGATTCAGTGTTTCTTTTATCTTTTACTTATAAAGAGATAGGTTAATTTGAGCCCAAAATAATCACATTTATAAATTTATGTGGATAAAAAGAGAGCAGGGGGAAGGTGCATGGTATGGATTTTGTGTGGGTCAACTTGGCTAGGCTACAGTCTCGGTTAAAATGAGTGAAATTATTCTATATTGTCTTGAAAAACATCCTTTTTCTTACTAGATCTTGTACATTTTCTCATGTAAAAACACACACACAATTTTATGATAGAGATCACTCCCCCCATTTGATGAGAACTTAGGTTGTAATCTCACAGATACTCCCATTCTATCAAAACAACAAGCCAATGTACATCTTGAGGTTTTTAAAACCAGTTTTAACTTGTTCTGTCAAAAGTAGTCTACCTGGGACCTAAGGAGAAATGGGAGGCATTATGGGTGAAGTATAAAAATGACACTATTTGCTTTTTCATATTTTTCTCACTCTGGGCTTGACATTTATTGCTTATTGTACAAGTCTACCCAATGTGTCAATTTTTATGTAAAACTAAGTAAAAGAGGTATAGGACATTGCTTCTTTTTAATTAAAATTAAGAGGCCAATATCTAAGGCTTATATAAGGCTTATATAAGGGGTGAGTGGTGCTAATTCTAAGAGACCATTTTATCAAAGGAATGGTTACCTTCTTATCATGAAAAAATGAGTAATATTTTGTAATTTTGACTATGGAGAAAGAGATTCTCTAAGTGAGCAAAAAAAGCACATTCCAGTATTTCTTAGTGTTCTTCACAATTTCAAGGGCATAAATTCCAATAAAGATGATATGAAAGAAATAATTTACCATTGAGTGAAGGTTGAAAACATCTGCACAATTTTTCTATCAGTACCAAATTGACTTACTTTAAATCACATTAATTTGACTGAATTTACTGTTCAACTTTTTGGGCCTCAATAAATATGTAAGAATTAACTTCCCATAATTAACACAAATTTGAAATAAATTATTGGATTGTACTAAGATGCATTATTCACAAACAAAATGAACTTTAACAAAAGATGAATAGCAAGCATTCAGTTATAAAGACATTAGAGCAATGTAATAATTGTGCCACAGTCAGTACATCAAGAAGAAGAGTAACTTCTATTTCAGTACCAAAGGCTATTAAGGCATGTATGTTTATGCAAATTTCATTTCTTCTGATGAAGGCTTTAATTGTACTCATTTAAAAAGCTAGACTAGAGATTTAATGTTTTATATGAAGAGAAGAAATATGAACCTTTATGTGGGAAGGTGAATTTAACTAATTTTGAAATAAACACTGAAAGATGTTACTCAAAATGAAACAACAATTGGTTTTGGCAAGTTAAATAACTCATAATATTAGATTACTTAGTTTTTGCATATCAGCTCACTAAATTTATTATAAACTTTCTGCTGAGAGAGAATGCATGAATGAGAGTTATTACATCAATATTGCTTTTCTGTATCAATTTAACAACACGTTAACTACAAATGTGCAGCTGCTATTAGTACTTACCTCCTTTGAAATACATTGCCATGGAAAAATTATTGAAGAATTTAGTCAAATGCTAACAAGGTAGCCTTGGCTGTGATTGGAACTGTAATTTATTTGCTTAAAAATACTTATAGGAAGTAAGTCTTTTACTGACCTTGTTTTCTATAGATATTTTATAACAGAAATCATATTCAATAGAGAAGTAAAGGATGACCTTTGTCTTTAAGGACTTTCTCTAGAAAAAGGACAAATATTCATTGATGCTGTACATAAAATATAATTAGCACTCAAACCATCTGTAACTTAAAAATCAAGAGTCCACATTACCACCAAAGCAGTTGCACCAGTCATGTAAATTAGTTGGGCTCGGAAGCTCAGAGATTAACAGCAATCAGAATTTTCAGTCAAAAACAAAATTACGGTTTTATACAGTTTACTCACAGTTTACTTTTACTCACTTCCCATTAATGATCCTCATGTCAGTGAAATGAGTTACTTTGATCATTTATTTTAAATAGTTATTGTTTTTCTGATTATAAAAGTAAATGTTTAGTGTGAAAAATTTTAAAGATATAGAAAAAGTACAAAGAAGAAAGTAAAAATAATCCTTAATCCCACTATCCAAAAAAAAAAAAACAAAATGAAAATCCTCTGTTAAAATTTTCCCTCATATACTTCCAGATACACACGTGTGTGTGTGTGTATATATGTATTATATATATAATATATATTTCCACAAAGGACTTAATATATATTTATATAATAATATAGTATGTATATAATATAATATATTTCTATATTTCCACAAAGGATTCATAGCTATTAATGTCCTTTCTAACAGTCTGGCTGGAAAATCAAATTTTCTGGATATAAGTAAAAAGTAACTTTCTGTTATGCTTTCTCCCAAAGTCCCCCCAATGGGTTTTGGAATACCAGTATGGCACATTGACCAGATGTAATCAAGTGACTGCTTCAGTAACACCACTCCAAGAGTAATGGTCGCCTCCAGTATCTATAGAGGGGCGTTTTGCATAGTACAGATCATTTATTAAGCTGTAGCAGAGAAATCCTTGCTGCTGCCAAAGATGATCAGACAACATAACTAAAGGTGTTCAACAAATCTTCCTAACTGGACAGCAGCAAAATTTAAACAATTTGCTGATCAACCAAATAAAAGAATGTGAAGTAAATAGCTAACACTTCTAAAACCAGAAAATACTCCTAAGGGGAAAGCGAAACAAAAAACTTTCAAATCACTGAAAGCACACAACATCAAAGTGCATATGATGTAGAATAATTAGACATTGAGAATTACACCCACATCTGCACACAAAGGACATGTGATAGACTAGGAAGTGAAAGATGTGTGAGCAAATTATTTTTAAGTTGAACCATGTAGAGGATGTCTCTATGACAAAATATTAAAATGGTCATATTTTTGCTTTTCCAAAAGTACACTTAATCATCTCAATTGTGTTACAGATATTTTGTTTCAATGTGCTCTATTCATGAGATATTGAAAAAGAGAAAAAGTAGTGATTTTCCTAAATACTCACAAGAGTTTTCTAGTTTCCAATTCTACTTAGCAAAAATACCAACTAATGGGGGCTTAAAGATCGTACTCATTGTCAAAGCATTTAGTTACTACAGAAAATTATAATCACTGACCTAATGTTTTCCTATGTTTGTTTTGGTTAATAATCTTAAGCAAACAAACAAAAAAACGATATATGCTTTGAGGCTGAGACCAAGAGCTATTTAATTTACAGTCCCTCTCTACCCAGCGTGGTACTAAGTAAATGTATAAATGTGGTCTCACTGAGTAAGTAAGTTAACATTTTTCTCAGAAAGCACTGTGGTGTTTCCTTTTTAAGATTGCGCTGCCTGTGATATTCAAGTAGATCGTTTGACTGTGTTGTGTTTCATTAAGCCTTACCATTCTGATTCTGACCTAAACAATGCAAATAATAATTTAAAAAAAGACAGGGTTGTGGTTGTTTCTCTTCTCTGGCTTAAGTTTATTTTCTTCATAATTTCGATATTTCTAAAGCCTGTGCTTTCAAATTATATCCCCAATTTTTCCTTTCTTGTTCCTCATTTTTAAAGAGTAATGCATTCCATAGTCTTTCCTTTATTTTTCTTTTCCCTTCCCTTCCCTTCCTCTTTCTTCCCTTTTTTCCCTCTCCCTTTCTTTCTCTCTCCCGTTCCTTCTTCCTACCTTCCTTCCTTCCTCCCTCCCTCCCTCCCTCTCTCTCTCTTTCTTTCTTTCTTTTTCTTTCTTTCTTCCTTCCTTCCTTTCTTTTGATAGATGACAAAGCTTTATGATCTCTCAATTTATTTAAGCCAAGGTTTCAGGAATAACTAGAAAACCAGTGTTATACCGTACAATTTCTCAACATAGCTATACATTCAAGCTTGCAGTTCCTACAAAGTATACAATAGTGCCCTCTAATGCCATTTTTTAAAACAATTATACTACAATTTTGGTTTCTCAGGATGCTAATTCCTTTCCACTTAGGAATATTATCAATGAATAAAGTACTGTAGAATATTTTTACATATAAATAAATGTCTTTTGGGACAATACTTATGAAATCTCCCTGATTATATTGTCAGGTTTATATTTCTTTTTGTTTTTTACTTGAAATTCAACAATGTCTAGCACATTCAGTAAGACACTTAGTAATTAAAGTATTAACTGAAACCAGTCTCATAACTGGTAAAAATACTTATTCATACATTAAAATATATGCCTGACATAATTAGGTGCATTTTCAGAGTATTCTATCTTCAAAATGTCACAGAAATTATTTTGCTAAGTATATTTTAAGGACATAGCTATTAATCTTTGTTACATGCAAGTTTTTCTTGGTCAAAAAACTATAATTTATCTTAATTCCATTTTATTTTTATAAATAATATAAAAGTCATTATTACAATTTTTATGATAATCATTTTCTTGAATTTTGAAAACATTAAAATGTTAGCTAATACAGTAATAGATAAAGGCAAGTCCCTTTGTCTAAACGTAAAATAATGCATTAGGTTGAATGCATCTCTAACCTCTCAATAATTAGGGATTTCAACATTGTCCTGAAAATTCCCTAAGACAGTCTGAATATGAAATATTAATGGAAATTGAATATTTGAATAAAGACATAGAGAAGTATAGAGGTAAAAATGAGATAGAATGATGGATACATTAGAGATTTGAGCCTACAAAATAAATCTATCAAGGGTCAAGTACACAAAGTCACCAAAGATATTTTCAAGGTGATATCAGTTTTTTGACTTGGTTGTGGTGTGAATAAACAGTGCGAACGGCAATAAAGATGAAAATATAAGAAATTGTCTAGATGTGTGTAAGCGATACCACATCTTGGAAAGAAAAATGTAATCACCTTGTTCTTACTGACAGATTTTGAATTAGTTATAAACTCTGTGGGAAAAGGTCTTGGTGTCATTATAGACAGATCAATGAAAACATTTCCTCAATATCCTTCACATTTTGAATCTCATCACAAGCCCAAGATATTCTTCTGTGCTGTGTTAACCATGCTTCTGGCTTCTGTAACCTTGATGCTTTAACATCTGTCCTATGTGTACATGCTGGACAGCCTAATAATATTCCTGAGTCACCTTGCCTTGGCCTCTTACCTCCCTCATCACTGTCCCCCCAAACTCCTCCCAAGTGTACTTTTCAAGTACAAACCAACAAGGCCAGAGCCCACACCCAACCACATTCTTTATTGCACTTTCACACTCCAGGTCACTGTTCACCTGCCCTAATCACCTCGGGACCAGGTACTAGACAACAGTCACATGCCCCAGAGTCTGTTGAAATTATTATATTTCCTAAGCCTGCATATCTTGTCTCTCCCATTCTTTCCCACAGAAACAACAGTAAGAGCTCTTGTCCAAGTACTCCCTATTCTCTGCCTCCTGACCTACCCTGGAGCCTTCTCCAGGTGACTTCCATGGCATCATCTTCCTCCTGTTCTTGAGAACTGTGAGTAATGATCTATATTTTCAATGGCGATTGTCTCCTGATGTGTTGGCTTTACTATACCTAAAATTTACTACCAATATACTATGCTATAAAATATGTATTTCTAAATACTTCTTAGTAGTTGTTTTTATTTTATTTTTGGTTTAAGATCAGATGCTCTTTGGTGAGAAATGCAGACGACTCAGATTCATTTCCTTCCTATAAATTATGCCACTGTTGTATAAGAAAAAATCTATTTATCAGTTTTCTTCCAACCCAACCTGTGGAAGAGAGTCTAGAACCTAAAACATACCCACCAGTTGTTCACAAGTTTTGCTAGACCTCAGTGACCTTCTTTAAAATTTGGGGGGATTAAACTAAATTTTCTCTAATGGCTCCTTTAGTTCTAATGGTTAAAGAATTCTTATTAGCCTTCTTAAGTCATGAAAAATTAGAAGCAGTGCCCAAGAAAAGATATTAATAATGTCAGCAAAGTAAATAAGGGAGAAGTCAAAAACTGCTCAAATTATCCAAATAGAATCTAAAAAGCAATAGAGATTGTTCACAAAGAGGAATCTACTTCCTCAAGAAAAGGTTACAGTGTGTGTATACAGTGCTATTCTCTATATAAGAAGGCAGGAAAACCTAATTTCCTAAAGTTAAAGTTAAATTTCCAATTAAATTCATTTTGAGATTTCACTACTTAAAGAAAGAAAAATCCAGTAACATTTTTTTCATTTATTAAAAGGGCACCACCCCATTTCCTGATAATTCTGGTTAAATGATTTAATTTCAGAAAGAACTTATCTTCCATACAACATGTATTATAAAATGCTTTGTGTTTGAATTTCACAATCCACATATTATCTCTCATATTAGGTTGCAAAATCTATGAGGCAAAGAGTTTTATAGCTATATGATTTATTTGTTGGTTGTTTCATTTATTCAGCCAGTATTTATTGAACATTTATAGCATGGTGAACACCAAGATAAATATTATTGATGTTTCCCCTTCAGGTGTGCCCTTCACATTTGAGGCATCCAAGGCAAAGGCATAAATGGAGGCCTATAAACCTTATGTGTAATGATTTAAATGTTATAAATCAAACTAATATAAATAAGTATGTTCTATAATCCAGCAAATATAGCTTCTTAAGAACTCAAAGCCACAATTCCTCAAACTATTCACCCTTCCTTATCAGAACTGGTGGCCAAGGGAGGCCAACTGAATCCAAGCTCCAGTTAATCCTGTAATATGAGGAGTTATTTCCATACTCCTTACAATGAATGGATACTCCTTGGTCCTTGGAATGTGTGCACTCAGGTGTTTTGGCCCCTAGGAAGATAAACCTTGGGTAGAGATCTGTTCAGGTTTTGGGAAAAGGTTCAGTGTGGTTCACAGGGAATCCCAAGGTCCTAGGTCCCTGGAAGGTAGAAAAGAGGTGTGTTCTCCATCGAGCACATTATCTTAATGCTGCAGCCTCCTGGCCCTTTGAGGAGGCACAGCCATGTGACCAGGGTAAAAGTGGGAGATAAATTGTGGGACACAAAGTTTATAGTCTTTGTGGGAAAGTGAAGAGAAATGAAAAATTATAGATGATTGTAATATTGTCATTGCTAAAAAGAAATTCAGTCAACTAGACGTAAGGAAGAATTCAAATCATAATATAAAAGAAGAATCAAAGAAAGAATCTCAGAAGAAGTGAGATTTTTGCATATATGTTTTGGCCGCAATCTTGGCATGGTATGTGCCATGGGGATTAAGTATATTTATAACGCTATAGAACAGTGGCTTATTACACATCTGTCAGAAAAAATTACCTTTCATATTTATTTAAAATGTCTGTTTAATTTCATTTTTAGTTTTAAGAAATAATGGTAGAAATTTGAATTCTATCTAAATATGCATGGTAACATTTTTCACCTTTATTTTTGAAAGTTATTCTTACGAGATAAATCTAGATGGACACTTTTTTATAATTCAAATATGTCATTCTATTATCTTCTGGTTTGCATAGTTTTGCATGTGAAATCTTGTCATTTTTATTTTTATTTCTCTAAACTTAATGTGTCTTCTTTTTTGGGCTGTGTTTAAGATTGTTCTCTTTATCATTGTTTTTGCCATGTGATTATCATGTGTCTTGACATGACTGGAGGGATTTTCTTATGCTTGAGATTCATTGAGTTCCTTAAGTCTCTGAGTTTATAATTTTCATCATACTTGGAAAAATTTTAGCTTTTATTTCTTCATATATTTTTTCTGTTTTTCCAATGCTTTTCTGATAGCACCAGAGATTTCAAATATTTGGGTACATTTAAAGTAGAATTTTCTTATTTTTAAATCTGCTTAAGAAATAATTCAGCATTTAATGCAAAGTTAATAAGGAATTGTGGGGTTTTAGGAGATAGAAATAATATGCATGAACAAGGAATATTACTATGAATAAAATGGGACATATTGACAAATTGATCAATTCATCAAAGAACAAAACATTTCTAAATATCTATTAGCCTAATGATAGTGCTTCAAAATACATGAAGCAAAAACTTGTAGACCTGAGAGGAAAAATAGGCAAATTACCATTACTCCTCCATAGTAAAAGAGGCAACGAGATAGAAAAACTTCTCGTAACATAATTAGGTAACTTGACCTAACTTATATTTACAAAACATTCCACCCAACAATATCAGAATAAATATTTTAATAAGTATACTTGGACTGTTCATCAATATAGATCATTCTCTAGGCTATAAAGCAAGTCTTAATAATATATTTAAAAGTTAAAATCAAAGTATATATTTTGACCACCAGGAAATTAAATTAGACATTAGTAATTGAAACACAGGTTTAAAATCCCCAAACATTTGGAAATTAAATAACACATGAGTCAAAGAAGAATCCTTAAGGGAAATTAGAAAATATTGCGAATGGAATGAAATTACAACATATTCAAATTTGTGCAAAGCATCCGAGACAGTCTGTATCCGTCTTTTCTCTTGCATTGTGTAAGGTGCAATTAATCCCGTACATTGTATTTTCATTTAAAATAGTGTCATTTTCATCTCTAACAGAGTTCCACTGGGTTTTGTAATAGACTCTATTTCCTCATCATTCTTGTGTTTTTGTTTACCTTCTCGAGCATATGAAATATATTTATAATATCTGTTTTAGCACAGTTTTCTTTTAGTTCATTAATCCTCTTTATTTATGGATCTGTTTATATTACTTAATTTTTCTTTTTGTTGTGGGTCATATTTTCCTACTTCCTTGTAGCTTTCATAATTTTCAATAGTTGCTGAATATTGTGAATTTTATATTTTGACTGCTAAACTGTGTTGTAATCCTCTATGTAGTGTTGGTTTAGTTCTGGCATGTAGTAAAATTACTCAGAATCAGTTGGATTCTTCAGGGCTTGCTGTTAGCTTTCTTAGTGTGGGGCCTGAATAGCATTTAATCCAGGGCCAATTTAGCCTCACTACGCGGGTGGGAATTCTACCTGACACTACAGGCGTTATAAACTCTACCATGGCTGGTGAGATCACAAACTAGACCTATTTCTTTGCAGAGTCTAGGGATTGTTCTGCATTAAATACTGTTATTAGAATTTAAGGAA
The DNA here is from genome assembly GCF_011762595.2 of Tursiops truncatus. Taxonomy (NCBI): domain Eukaryota; kingdom Metazoa; phylum Chordata; class Mammalia; order Artiodactyla; family Delphinidae; genus Tursiops; species Tursiops truncatus. The sequence goes on along the minus strand of NC_047035.1, from coordinate 154,150,238 downwards.
ATTCTCAAATGAATGTGATAAGCTTTCAACTTAAAACTAGAAATTTAAGTTTAATTAATCCTAAAATAAGTAACAGCAAAGGTAATAGTAAGGAAAAAAAGTAAATTTAAAGTAATAATAAAGAGCAAAGCAGTGGATAAAAGCAGAGAAAAATATAGAAAAATCAATACAACCTTTCAAGAGCTGATTCTTTAAAAAAATCAATAAATAGCTTGCTAGATGTATGAGGACAAAGGGAGAAAACATAAATTATCAATATCAGAAATAAAAGATGAGGTATCACTACAGATATTAAAAGGATAATAAGGGGAAATCATGAACAATTTTAAGGCAAAAAAACTACAGCAGTGAAGACAGTGCAACATTGGCTTATGAGCTAACAAAATGTTTAATAGAACAGAATATAGAAAACAGAAATAGACCCACACTATATAAGGTTATTTTTAACAAGGGAGTTAAGATGATTTATGGAAGAAACAATGAACTTTTCAACAAATGGCACTGGATTAGATATCCATAGCTTAAAAAAAAAAAAAAGAAAAGACACTTAACCACACTACTTACAGAAAAATTTACTTGAGTTGGATCAAAGACATGAATGCCAGAGATAAAACTATAAAACTTCTAGAATAAAACACAAGAACCATTTGTAATCGTATGTTTCACAGAGTTCCTAACTAGAACCAAATAGCATGAAACATAAATGTAAAAATTGGTAAATTAGAGTTCTTCAAAATTAAAAATGTATGGTCTTCACAAGATACTGCTAAGGAAATGAAAAGACAGGCCACCCACTGGAAGAAAATATTTGCAAACTGAGAGTATTCATTGGCAGCAGATCTTGATTTCAAGAGATGTTAAAGAAAATTCTTCAGGCAAGTATCAGATGGAAAAGATCTACACAAAGGAAAGTTTACTCTGTTTCAGTGGTTCTTGCCCCTCCTGGGATAGTTTTCTCTCAAACATGCATGATTTACATGAGTAAATCTTTACTCAGCCAATGTCTTGAGGGGATCTCTCTGCAGATCTCTGGACCTCTCTTTCTCTCTCTCTCTCTCTGTCTCTCTCTGTCTCTCTCTGTCTCTCTCTCTTTCTCTCTCTCTCACACACACACACACACATTCTCTCTCTGTCTCTCTCTCCCATCTGCTACTCTGCCCAAAAATTACAGCTACTTTCCTTTCTCCGTACTCTGATCTTTGAGTCCTTGCCTCAGGGAGACTTCTGGATTCTCTCTGCATTTTTTCTTCCTACACTGAAGCTTGTAAATACCTTCTAGCAGTAATCGCCTAGAATTTTAGGACTCATTTGTTTCCCTTCTCTCAGAGATCATAACCCTGCATTGCCTGTTGTCCAGTATATGAAAATTCTTGCATCTTATATTTGGTACAGTTTTCCAGTTGTTTAGGTAGGAAAGGTATATCCGGTCCCTGTTACTTCAACTGGTCAGAAGGACAAGTTGGATTTTCTGTGTTTTAAGAGCAGATCAGGAAATCAAATTTCTTAAAAGTCAAATATATTTTTTATCTCTGACTTTCCCACTGTATGACCTCTTTGAAAAAAATTAAATTTATTTCAAAATTAAAACATGTTTAAGAATTACATGTAATTGTGCACTTTTCTACTTTAAAGTTTGTATCTGTCATTCTTGTTCTCACCAATGCTACATGTAAATGTATATAACTTTGACCAAATATATAACAAATTCAAACATTTAAAATGCTCTCAATGTATTTTAAAAACTTCATATGTTAAAAATTTTTCAACGATTCCCATAAATTAATTCTTCTGGCATACCAGTGACATATGAATCTTCAATGTGCTTAAACTATATATAAAGCAATATCCAAAGATCTAACTCCCGTATGCAACAAGCTAAAATTCGTGTGCTAACTACAAAGCATGTAAAATTTAAACTATTTTGGTTGTGACCTTACTACATAGCAGGGCTTGGAGAGCATAATTGAAAGACTCTTAGAAGTCCGTCTTGAGCTGGTTTGAACTGATTATTTTTTCTTCTCTAGGAACATTTCTCTATAGAAATCAAAGACATTTATAATTATTTTACTGACTTCACAGCTGCTTGAAATGCAATATTAAAAGTTCAATTTATATTTTATAAATATAATAGTATTTCCTCCCACTAAAAAATATATTTTCAAAAATAAAAGCAAAACACATTCACCCCTCTTTACCTTGCCCTCTGTCCTAAATTCACTCAACATTTGGCTAAGTAGAAACCTAATAAAGACCACTTCAAAAATAATACTTATCAGATATTCAAAGACTTCAAATTTAATTCCCCAAGATATAGTGAAAGCATTAAAAAATTAATTGGGAAAAATAATAACCACAATATGAAGAGAACTTAATTTGTGAGATCTGGTGTTGTATTGCACTATAAACATTTTCTCATTTAATCTTCACTGCAATATCTATGAGTAAGTATCTTCATTTTTCAAAGGGAAAGTCAGATCAAAAATAGTTTAAGTTTTCCAGGGTCACATGGCTAATATGTGTTAGAGATGGCAATGCTTGTGCTTTTATATCAATGTCTCAACACAACTCTGTCTATTGCTAAGAAAAAGTAGAATCTTTATTATGTTGATGGCTCTTCAGTAGCCACAAATTAAGTCATCTTTCTATATAATTAAACATGGATATTCTTACATAAAGCTCAAAACAACATCGAGCAATTACATACACCTGATGTGCATTTTATATATTTTTAACTTTCTGCAAATATATATGAAAATTTTCTAAGATGCATATAAAGGCATATTGTCACGGAAATTATCCCAGATTCCGTATGATTTAATAACCTAAAATTAACTAGGCACTTTGTGTAATGTTGATGTAGTCTGTGCATAACTGCTGCTTTGAGATGTAATGTTTGCATGGCTCCTTGTATATGTGGGGACAATAAGTATGTAGCTATCAAAGAGGATTTTTTTATGTTATTAAAACAAATCGCCTCCACAGAAGATTAGCCATCGTTAGATCTGTTAATACTTAGAAAAAATGTGCTTGTGAAGTAAATTTGTTTTCTTTCTTAGCTATTCAAAAGCTACTTCTATACCCATAGCATATATTTACCTTTAACTTGATCATTAAAATAAAATTGCCCTGTCTCTTCACTTGAAGGACAGTAGTATTCAGCCTGTAACTCACTGTTAGGTGTTTTCGTTTGACTGTTTGTTTTTAACATATAGTACTACGTCACTTAAAATTAGTGATGGCAAGTGTTTGAGAATTACTTGCTTTCAAAGTGCATGACTGCATATTATAGATAATTCCTAAACCTGTGTGTCTCTCTGCATATCAATTGGCTCAACTCAACTGAACTCTTTGCACATGAACATACACACAAAGTCATGAATGGAATCAATTTTTCTGGCACAGATAGTTTTTAAAAAGCTCTCTTATTTTTAGTAAATCTTTAAAATTTCACTCAAACCTTGTAATTTATTATTTCAACACTAATTGTGATGATCAGTCAGCCCACAAGATATCAAACACAATGACAGTTTGTTACAAAAAAATGATATGTTGACAGATATAAATAACTCCTAACCACATTCTGTCCAGTTTTGGAGAAGTTTAAAATTCATGTTTGCTAAGATTAGTGTTAGAATTATACATGGAATAGGTACTTTTTCTGCAGTTTCCTTTGGACATGTTCACAATGTGTGAAAAATTTCAATTTTATGGACTTTCATATTATTCACAAATGCAAAAAGTCATCCCACAGACTTCATATACAACTTTTTATTCAGCAAGTGAATTTAATTATTTGTACTACATTCACAATTGCCAAACAAAGACACAATGTACAGAACTTGGGTGGCTGTGCTCATTTAAAATACCAATTACTAACTCGATCTGTGAGTGCAAACCTACTACACTCAATAAGGTAGGCCAGCTGTTTAAAATTAGCAAGCACAAATCTCCTGCAACTAAAATATAAGCCTTGTGCCAATTCTCTAATTCTCTATTATAATTAGGCTGCAAAATATAGAACCTTGTATGTGGAAAATCAGCAAAGGTAAAACAACTATGGTATCTCTTTTCAAAAATTATTTTTAAACAGTGCTTATCTTTGAGGATACTATATCGATGGGCGATATGGCAGGAGAGAATTGAACAACAAATGATTGCTTATGTGAGTTCTGCCCTTCTATGGGGTAGCTGCTGACTGCCTTATAAGATTGAAACTTCAATACACCATGAGGTCTCTTTTAAATACTCAGGAAATTGAGTGTAAGAGCCCTTCCATGCCACAATTTGATTTTTATTCTTGAACTCTTTTGATATTGATTATATGGAAGATCTGAATACAGCTGAGTGTGCCACAGCTCTCCAATTGTTCGCATACTTATTACTTTCAATCTTACATTTTGCTTCTCTTCAGGGCTGCATATTTCAGATCTTCTCTTTGGAAGGAGAATTCCATAAAAATAAGCTTTCTGGATAAAATATCTGCCACTTCCCCTTTTTTCCCTTTTTCTCTCCATTTGGGATGTCGTATGTTTTACCAAAACAGCATCAAATGACCTGCATTCAAAAACCACAAAATTCATTTACAGTATATTTTATCCATATTTAGTTTCTTTAATTAAGCAAATTGTGTAAGATGCAGTCAATCCTAACCCAGTACACTTTCCCTAGGAACTCCCAAAATGTTTACCAGAGCTTATATAACTGTTTATATTTAGTTTTAGAGTAGAGTTTATATTTAGTTTTATATAACTGTTTATATTTAGAGTTGAGTTTTAAATACTTGTTTATACTAAGCATTTTGTTTGAGTGAATTTAGAGGTTCTTTCTGTTTGCTTCATAACCACATATCCCATTCTTCAACTTATAAATTTATTTCCTCTATTTAACTTTGAAGTTTGTAAGCAGATAAATCTTTAAAAAAAAACCCAAAAAACTAATGCTTGGACTATATATATGTTGTCCTTTTATAACTAAGAATTTCAGTTGATTGAGAAAAATACTTCATACTACTGTTCTTAAAGAATCATGCAGAAATGGGTCTATAGTCCACATAAAAAAGGTACAAAGGAGAAATTTGAAAATAGAGTGCTTTGTGTTCCTTCATAGGATCTTTATTTCCTTTTATTTATTTTTATTATATTGTTTGATTTTGTTTCTCCTGGATATTAGTAGGATTTTTATCTCACCTACATAATTCAAACATTTTAGTATGACCCCCTTGGAGTTTTCTGGACATAGAAAAACCTTTGAATCTACATAGTCATGCTATTTTCAAATTTTTATCAAATTTTTACTGTGATTATTTATCCTACCTAATTAAGTTAACTTTTCCTCAAGAAGAATAATTTTATTTTCTCCTCTGTCCTACTGAAAGAAAAAAAGAGCAAATGTTCAAAAATTGTCTTTCATATTATTGATTTTTTTGGTGTGTATTATTCTATCCCTGTAATTATTTTGATAGTGTAAAATTGCTATATACACATAGACACAAATTAAGCATTATTGTAGTGAAAATGTAAATTTCCATCAGTCCATACTCAAGTGTTAACAATTACTTTTTAATATTCTAGAGTTTAATATTTGAATGTGAGTATGAGTGTATGTGGTTATGTGTAGCAAAGTTCAATTCTTGGGTCAAGTTTATATCTTCCTTAAAGGCTTCCATGACCCCCCATAACTGCAGTCATTTTATGTCTTACCAAATCACATTGTCCAACTCCTCCATGATATGCATAAGAGTGGGAAATATGTAAACACTGTTGCACACTTTCTGGTTGAAAATTTGACAAACTATATAAAATTGTAAAATGCAATTACCACTTTACCTGCAAATCCTATTTCTAGAAAGTTAAACGAATGCCTTTGTTAACGTATAAAGATATTGATTGTAGTAGTGCTGTTAAAAATAGTAAAAAAAAACTCTAGAACAGCTAACATGACCACCAATAGATTTCTGATTATATAAATCATGACACAACTGCAGTGAAATTGTACTACTTTAATATTATCACTGTATTCACTTAAAAAGAAAGATATAACAAGGTATATCAGACATAAAATTATAAGCAAGAAATACACATGCAAGCACATGTAAAGTTTAAAAAGTTTCCAAGTAGTATGCAGATTCTATCGTGTGTGTGTATACCAAAAAAAAAAAGAAAGAAAGAAAGGAAAAAAAGAGAATAAGAGAGAAGGGAGAGCAGGTAATGGTGAGTTTGAAGTGGCAGAAGGAAGCTTTCACTGTTTTTGTTTTGTTAAACTTTCTGTTCAATTTGCATTTTCTAACCTTATAAGTAAATCACATTTATGCATGCAAGTATATTTAATGACAACCAGACTTATCCAGACAGTAACATGATGTGGCATTTTTCTCTTACTACTTCTTTATATTAGAAAAGTATAACTGTGGTTTCTAAAAGCTTATGTCAATTACAAGTCTGCAATAAACATAAAGAGTCTGTTTCACAGCTTATTTAGTGTTATTTGGAAGCCAAAACTCAACACTTGTTCACATAAAAAATATTATAAATGCTCTTTGCCAGTAGGTCACAAAACATACTTTGTTCATAATTGAATGAATATACTGCTTTGCTTTTGACTTTGCCCATCCATATGTAGTTCATGTTATAGGCTTATGAGATCTTTCTCATTTTCCTTCTAGTTCTCTTTATTTTCCTTTGGTATCCCATGTTAAATAGGGGGTTTTGAGAGCTTGTCTGAAGCCTTCTAATGTTTTAACCCTGGAAGCTTTGGGGATGAGACACTGTGGAACTGGAGCGATCTTTGCTGAGGGGGCAGGTGCTGGAACCTGGGTCAAGGAGAAGGCGCTGAGACCATGCAATTAAGACATGGAGAAATGAAGAATGCTAAAGAAGCCACTGGAATGCATATTATACAAAGATAGCAGGATAAGAGCAAGGATATGACCACAGAAGTCTGGGACAGTGGAAGATATGTGATGGTGAGGGTTTGTAAAGAGATTCATATTCAAGTCAATTCAGCCTTAGCATTATTGATAGTAAACAATGACTCATGAATGAATATTTTCCACTAGGACTTACTGAACAAAGATTATTGGCAGTCTTGGTTAAATGATGATGGAATGGTAAATATAGCTTGGAAGTTAGAGATGGTCGATTGCTCCAGATGAATTTAAAGACTTACTTCCTGGAACTCCCTGGAAGTCCAGTGATTAGGACTCCTTGCTTCCACTGCAAGGGGCACGGATTCGATTCCTGGTCAGGGAACTAAGATCCCTCAAGCTGGGCAGCATGGCCAAAAAAAAGCGAGGGGGAGTACAAACTTACAGAACTTTTCTTCTCTCCCAGAGAGGATATACCGTCATTGTGTCAGCCTGCAGGGAATTGGAGTGTAGGGAATCAATACTGGTAAGATGTTCTGTGAGTTTATAAAGGATCTGTTTTCTGATCCAGAGATTTTGAACTTCTTGTTAGTAAAAAATTCAAATGAGGAGATAAAATGGAATATCAGTAAATACCTTATTAATGCAAAGAACTACAGAAAGGTGAAACAAAAAAACTGAAAACGTAAAAAAGAATAATAGCAAGAAAATGGACTTGAATACAACTACATCATTAATCACATTAAATATAAGTAGACTAAACTCTCCAATGAAAAGAGAGTTTGCCATATTGACTAAACAAGCAAGTTTCAGCTCAATTGCTTACCAGAGAAGAGATACACTTTACATATAAAGCTGCAGATGTATTACAAGTAAAAGAATGAAGAAAGATATATCATGTAAACCATCAGAAATATGGAATGGTTCTAATATTATCTGAAAAAGTGGGCTAAGAGATCAGAAGTATCCCTATAGATATAGAGGGATCTTTAAAAGTGATAAAAGGGTCTATCTATCAAGAAGTCATAGCCACACTAAATTTGCACGCATGCACCTAATAACATACTTTAAAATACATGAAGGAAAAACTGACAGAACTAAAAGGAGAATTGGCAAATCTACACTTATGGGCAGAGATTTCAGTATTTCTCTTTCAGTAATTGGTAGAAAAGCAGAGAATTTTATTAGAGAAATTAAAGATTTTAGTTGCAGCTACTAGTGATGAGTCAGTATGGGACTTACATTATGTTTTATCTTTCCTCCCCATTTTTTTTGAATTTTATTTTATTTATTTTTTTATACAGCAGGTTCTTATTAGTTATCCACTTTATATATATTAGTATATACATGTCAATCCCAATCTCCCAATTCATCACAGCACCACTACCACACCCACGACCACTTTACCCTCTCGGTGCCCATACGTTTGTTCTGTACATCTGTGTCTCAATTTCTGCCCTGCAAACCGGTTCATCTGTACCATTTTTCTAGGTTCCACATATATGCATTAATATACGATATTTCTTTTTCTCTTTCTGACTTACTTCACTCTGTATGACAGTCTCTAGATTCATCCACGTCTCTACAAATCACCCAATTTCATTCCTTTTTATGGCTGAGTAATATTCCATTGTATATATGTACCACACCTTCTGTATCCATTTGTCTGTCGCTGGGCATTTAGGTTGCTTCCATGACCTGGCTATTGTAAATAGTGCTGCAATGAACATTGGGGTGCATGTATCTTATTAAATTATGGTTTTCTCTGGGTATATGCCCAGTAGAGGGATTGCTGGGTCATATGGTAATTCTATTTTTAGTTTTTTAAGGAACCTCCATCCTGTTCTCCATAGTGGCTGTATCAATTTACATTCCCACCAGCAGTGCAAGAGGGTTCCCTTTTCTCCACACCCTCTCCAGCATTTGCTGTTTGTAGATTTTCTGATGATGCCCATTCTAACTGGTGTGAGGTGATACCTCGTTGTAGTTTTGATTTACATTTCTCTAATAATTAGTGACGTTGAACAGCTTTTCGTGTGCTTCTTGGCCATCTGTATGTCTTCTTTGGAGAAATGTCTATTTAGGTCTTCTGCCCATTTTGGATTGGGTGGTTTGTATTTTTTAATATTGAGCTGCGTGAGCTGTTTAAATGTTTTAGAGATTAACCCTTTGTCTGTTGATTCACCTGCAAATATTTTCTCCCATTCTGAGGGTTGTCTTGTCATCTTGTTTCCTTTGCATTGCAAAGGCTTTTAAGTTTCAGTAGGTCCCATTTGTTTACTTTTGTTTTTATTTCCATTACTCTAGGAGGTGGATCAAAAAAGATCTTGCTGTGATTTATGTCAAAGAGTGTTCTTCCTATGTTTTCCTCTAAGAGTTTTATAGTGTCCAGTTTTACATTTACGTCTCTAATCCACTTTGAGTTTATTTTTGGCTATGGCATTAGGGAGTGTTCTAATTTCATTCTTTTACGTGTAGCTGTCCAGTTTTCCCAGCACCACTTATTGAAGAGACTGTGTTTTCTCCATTGTATATCTTTGCCTCCTTTGTCATAGATTAGTTGGCCATAGGTGCATGGGTTTATCTCTGGGCATTCTTTCCTGTTCCATTGATCTATATCTCTGTTTTGGGGCCAGCACCATATTGTCTTAATTACTGTAGCTTTGTAGTATAGTCTGAAGTTAGGGAGTCTGATTCCTCCAGCTCTCTTTTTTTCCCTTAACACTGCTTTGGCTATTCTGTGTCTTTTGTATCTCCATACAAATTTTAAGATATTTTGTTCTAGTTCTGTACAACATGCCATTGGTAATTTGATAGGGATTTCATTGAATCTGTAGATTGCTTTGGGTAGTATAGTCATTTTCACAATATTTATTCTTCCAATCCAAGAACGTGGTATATTTCTCCATCTGTTGGTATCATCTTTAATTTCTTTCATTAGTGTCTTATAGTTTTCTGCATATAGGTCTTTTGTCTCCCTAGGTAGGTTTATTCCTAGGTATTTTATTCTTTTTGTTGCAGTGGTAAATGGGAGTGTTTCCTTAATTTCTCTTTCAGATTTTTCATCATTAGTATATAGGAATGCAAGAGATTTCTGTGCATTAATTTTGTATCCTGTAACTTCACCAAATTCATTGATTAGCTCTAGTAGTTTTCTGGTGGCATCTTTAGATTTCTTTATGTATAGTATTATGTCATCTGCAAAGAGTCACAGTTTTACTTCTTCTTTTCCAATTTATGTTCCTTTTATTTCTCTTTCTTCTCTGATTGCCATGGCTAGGACTGCCAAAACTATGTTGAATGATAGTGGTGAGAGTGGACATCCTTGACTTTTTCCTGATCTTAGAGGAAACACTTTCAGTTTTTCACTATTAAGACTGATGTTTGCTGTGGGTTTGCCATTTATGGCCTTTATTATTTTGAGGTAAGTTCCCTCTATGCCCACTTTCCGGAGAGTTTTTATCATAAATGGGTGTTGAATTTTGTCAAAAGCTTTTTGTGCATCTATTGAGAAGATCATATGGTGTTTATTCTTCAATTTGTTAATATGGTGTATCACACTGACTGATTTGCATACATTGAAGAATCCTTGCATCCCTGGGATAAATCCCACTTGGTCGTGGTGTATGATCCTTTTAATGTGCTCTTGGATTCTGTTTGCTAGTATTTTGTTGAGGATTTTGGCATCTATATTCATCAGTGGTATTGGTCTGTATTTTCTTTTTCTGTAATATCTTTGTCTGGTTTTGGTAGCAGGGTGATGGTGGCCTCATAGAATGAGTTTGCGAGTGTTCCTTCCTCTGCAATTTTTGGGAAGAGTTTGAGAAGGATGGGTGTTAGCTCTTTTCTAAATGTTTGATAGAATTCACCTGTGAAGCCATCTGGTCCTGGACTTTTGTTTGTTGGAAGATTTTTAATCGCAGTTTCAATTTCATTACTTGTGATTGGTCTGTTCATATTTTCTGTTTCTTCCTGGTTCAGTCTTGGAAGGTTATACCTTTCTAAGAATTTGTCCATTTCTTCCAGGTTGTCCATTTTATTGGCATAGAGTTGCTTGTAGTAGTCTTTAAGGATGCTTTGTATTTCTGCACTGTCTGTTATAACTTCTCCTTTTCATTTCTAATTTTATAGATTTGAGTCCTCTCCCTCTTTTTCTTGATGAGTCTGGCTAATGGTTTAGCAATTTTGTTTATCTTCTCAAAGAACCAGCTTTTAGCTTTATTGATCTTTGCTATTGTTTTCTTGGTTTCTATTACATTTATTTCTGATCTGATCTTTATGATTTCTTTCCTTCTGCTACCTTTGGGTTTTGTTTGTTCTTCTTTCTCTAGTTCCTTTAGGTGTAAGGTTAGATTGTTTATTTGAGATTTTTCTTGTTTCTTGAGGTAGGCTTGTATTGCTATAAACTTCCCTCTTAGAACTGATTTTGCTGCATCCCATAGGTTTGGGGTTGTCATGTTTTCATTGTCATTTGTCTCTAGGTATTTTTTGATTTCCTCTTTCATGTCTTCAGTGATCTCTTGGTTATTTAGTAGCGTATTGTTTAGCCTCCATGTGTTTTTATTTTTTTATGTTTTTTTCCCTGTAAATCACTTCTAAACTCATAGCATTGTGGTCAGAAAAGATGCTTGATATGATTTCAATTTTCTTAAATTTACTGAGGCTTGATTTGTGACCCAAGATATCATCTATCCTGGAGAATGTTCTGTGCCCACTTGAGAAGAAAGTGTAATCTCCTGTTTTGGGTTGGAATGTCCTATAAATATCAGTTAAATCTATCTGGTCTATTATGTCATTTAAAGCTTGTGTTTCCTTAGTAATTTTCTGTTTGGATGGCTGGCCTTTGGTGTAAGTGAGGTGTTAAAGTCCAGCACTGTTATTGTGTTACTGTCGATTTCCTCTTTTATAGCTGTTAGCAGCTGCCTTATGTATTGAGGTGGTCCTATGTTGGGAGCATATATATTTATTATTGTTATGTCTTCTTCTTGGATTGATCCCTTGGTCATTATGTAGTGTCCTTCCTTGTCTCTTGTAACATTCTTTATTTTAAAGTCTATTTTATCTGATATGAGTATTGCTACTCCAACTTTCTTTTGATTTCCATTTGCATGGAATATCTTTTTGCATCCCCTCACTTTCAGTCTGTTTGTGTCTCTAGGTCTGAAGTGGGTCTCTTGTAGACATCATATATATGGGTTTTGTTTTTGTGTCCATTCAGCGAGCCTGTGTCTTTTGGTTGGAGCAGTTAATCCATTCACATTTAAGGTAATTATTGATATGTATGTTCCTGTTCCCATTTTCTTAATTGTTTTGGGTTTGTTTTGTAGGTCCTTTTCTTCTCTTGTCTTTCCCACTTAGAGAAGTTCTTTTAGCATTTGTTGTAGAGCTGCTTTGGTGGTGCTGAATTCTTTTAGCTTTTGCTTGTCTGTAAAGCTTTTGATTTCTCCATCGAATCTGAATGAGATTCATGCTGGCTAGAGTGATTTTGGTTGTAGGTTCTTCCCTTTCATCACTTTAAATAAGTCATGCTGCTCCCTTCTTGCTTGTCGTTTTTCCCTTGGTGCTTTGAATAATTTTTCTTTGTCTTTAATTTTTGCCAGTTTGATTACTGTGTGTCTCAACAGGTGTCTCCTTGGGTTTATCCTGTACGGGACTCTCTGTGCTTCCTGGACTTGGGTGGCTATTTCCTTTCCCATGTTAGGGTATTTTCGACTGAATCTCTTCAAATATTTTCTCGGGTCCTTTCTCTCTCTCTTCACCTTCTGGGACCCCTATAATGTGAATGTTCTTACGTTTAATGTTGTCCCAGAGGTCTCTTAGGCTGTCTTCATTTCTTTTCATTCTTTCTTCTTTATTTTGTTCCACAGCAGTGAATTCCACCATTCTGTCTTCCAGGTCACTTATCCGTTCTTCTGCCTCAGTTATTCTGCTATTGATTCCTTCTAGTGTATTTTTCACTTCAGTTATTGTATTGTTCACCTCTGTTTGTTTGTTCTTTAATTCTTCTAGGTCTTCGTTAAACATTTCTTGCATCTTCTCGACCTTTCCCTCCATTCTTTTTCTGAGGTCCTGGATCATCTTCACTATCATTATTCTGAATTCTTTTTCTGGAAGGTTGCATATCTCCACTTCATTTAGTTGTTTCTCTGGGGTTTTATCTTGTTCCTTCATCTGGTACATAGCCCTCTGCCTTTTCATCTTATCTATTTTTCTGTGAAGGTGGTTTTTGTTCCACAGGCTGCAGGATTGTAGTTCTTCTTGCTGCTTCTCTCTGCCCTCTGGTGGATGAGGCTATCTAAGAGGCTTGAGCAAGTTTCCTGATGGGATGGACTGGTGGTGGGTAGAACTGGCTCTTGCTCTGGTGGGCAGAGCTCAATAAAACTTTAATCTACTTGTCTGCTGATGGGTGGGGCTGGGTTCCCTCCCTGTTGGTTGTTTGGTCTGAGGCAACCCAACATTGGAGCCTACCTGTGGTCTTTGGTGGGGCTAATGGTGGACTCTTGGAGGACTCATGCCAAGGAGTACTACCCAGCATTTCTGCTGCCAGTGTCCTTGTCCTCACAGTGAGACACAGCCACCCCTGCCTCTGCAGGAGACTCTCCAACACTAGCAGGTAGGTCTGGTTCAGTCTCCTGTGGGGTCACTGCTCCTTCCCCTGTGTCCCGATGCGCACACTACTTTGTGTGTGCCCTCCAAGAGTGGAGTCTCTGTTTCCCCCAGTTCGGTCAAAGTCCTGCAGTCAAATCCCTCTAGCCTTCAAAGTCTGATTCTCTAGGAATTCCTCCTCCCATTGGCAGACCCCCAGGTTGGGAAGCCTGACATGGGGCTCAGAACCTTCACTCCAGTGGGTGGAGTTCTGTGGTATAAGTGTTCTCCAGTTTGTGAGTCACCCACCCAGCAGCTATGGGATTTGATTTTATTGTCCTTGCACCCCTCCTACAGTCTCATTGTGGCTTCTCCTTTGTCTTTGGATGTGGGGTATCTTTTTTGGTGAGTTTCAGTGTCTTCCTGTTGATGATTGTTCAGTAGTTAGTTGTGATACTGGTGCTCTTGCAAGAGGGAGTAAGAGCACGTCCTTCTACTCCACCATCTTAAACCAATCTCCTTCACCATTTTTTGTTGTATCACTTTTATATTTTTATAGTGTACAAAATTTATATTCTGTTCTAGTAACTCTATGGTTGCTTTCATTTTGATACTGGATCTACAGTTAAATATATTCAGCTCCATCACTGGGCCTTTGCTGTTATTTTCTAAGTCAGTTATTATTGGTTGGAGTTTATTCTCTAGTATTTGCTCACAATGACATCATTGGGAAAAATATTTACAGAGTTGTTAAAATTTAAATGTGTTTGAGAGTATCATTTAAAATTTTTTAAATAAGTTTATTTATTTGTTTATTTATTTATTTTTATTTTTGCCTGTGTTGCATCTTGGTTTCTGCACATTGGCTTTCTCTAGTTGCAGTGAGTGGGAGCTACTCGTTGTTGTGGTGCGCAGGCTTCTCATTGCGGTGGCTTCTCTTGTTGCGGAGCACGGGCTCTAGGTGTGCAGGCTTCAGTAGTTGTGGCACGTGGGCTCAGTCATTGAGGCTTGCAGGCTGTAGAGCGCAGGCTCAGTAGTTGTGGCACATGGGCTTAGTTGCTCCGTGGCATGTGGGATCTTCCCGGACCTGGTCTAGAACCTGTGTCCCCTGCATTGGCAGGTGGATTCTTAACCACCAAACCACCAGGGAAGTCCCAAGAGCATCATTTAAATTTGAATAAAATTTTGTCTGGATATAAAATCTTTGACTTCCCCTTTCTTCCCTTGAGTTTCTTGAGGTATTGCTCCAACATTATCTGGCATTGAATTTTGTTTGAAAAAGTTTTACAACAACATGATTTTATTTTACTTATAGGAGGTTTGATATATTTGTTTGGCTTCTTAAAACATATTTAACTTTAAAGAGGCAATATGTATTAGAATATATTTTTGTATTGATAGTTTGGGGTCAGTTTCCCCTGGCAGAGTGTATCCTTTTGATATGTAAATTTAATCTTCCATTACTTCAGGAAAGTTTTTTTTTTTTTTTTTTTGAGATGTTTTAAATATTTGCTGTATTCCATTTTGGGGAGGTGTAGGATGGAATTTCTCCTTTGGGCACTGGTTATAGATATACATTTTTGTAGTCTCCCTGTTTTTCATTATGTTTCCTTTAGTTTTTTTTCCTTTTCCCTAATTATACAAATCTATGATGTCTATTCTGCCTTGTGTTCCTCCTTATTTCATCTTTATTTATGAACTGGGTGTGTCCTTTTTTTTTTAATTCCTTCCTTTCCTGAGAATTCTAGGTATCACTTTTCCCCCCCATATTATCTAGTTATCTGGTCATTGCTTCCTTTTGTTCTCTAACGTATATATTTGATTGCTTCATTACTTGTTCTTTATTTCATGTCAGAATTTGGAGTTACCTTTTTCATCTGTTTTATGTCTAATTTTTGGTGATTTTTTATATATAGATTTTTTGCATTCCATTTCACTTTTCTCTTAGTGCACACTTTTCTTGTTCTGTGCTTATTCTTGTTTTGCTGCTCAATTCTGAATGAGCTGAATTTCCAGAAAGCTATTAACAGATGATTCCTTTGGAAGAGGGAGGGATCATTATAGTCTCTGGTATCATAGCTCAAAGGCACCTTCTTTTTTTGCTACAGCAATGGGCTCTCCCTCATAATATGCACCCACTTTGACTCTTCTGACTCTCATAACATACCTGACCCAGGAGAACTTCAACAGCTGGCACAACCATGTTGCCTCAATAGCCACTACCACCAAGGAACATGGTCACCACTTTCCTAGATGATTTCCTTATTTTTAGAAAGTGTATTTTGCACTACACATTCTGAAAGACAGCAAATGTTTTAGTTCCTTCAGGGTGACATACGAAAAATACCATAGACTGGCTGGCTTAAACAACAGAAATTAATGTCTTATTGTTCTAAAGGCTGAGAAGTCCAGTATCAAGGCACCAGCAGATTTGGTATCTGGTGATGACCTTCTTCCTGGCTCATAGACAGCCATCTTCTTGCTGTGTCCTCACATGGTGAAAGGTGTGTGGGAGCTTGCTTGGGTCTCTTTTATAAATGCACTAATTCTGTTGATGACGGCTCTGCCCTCATGACCTAATCACCTCCCAAAGGCCTCACCTCAAATACCATCACATTGGAGGTTAGGATTTCAACATATGAATTTTGGGGGACACAAACATTCAGTCATAGCAACAACTCTGGGTCTCTCTGGGTATTTCTGTGCCTTCTCTCTCTACCTAACCTGTTGGTTTTGCCCATTATCCCTATTATTTAGAGGGAATATTTGTATCAATTTTTGTGATAGCCATTGAAGCACTACACCTCATTTTTTGTTTACCTGTAATATATGGATAATAACAGTAGGTGATAGAGTTGTTATGAAGCTTAAATAAGTTAATATTCATAAATCATTTCAAACAATACCTGGAACATAATAAGCACTATTTAAACATTTGTTACATTAAAACCAACAAATAGATCTACTACCTCTAGGCCCCATCCTCTCCCAATTCTTCTTGGCAGGAACATTATTGCTTCTCTCATGAAGTTTTCTGGTCTCAGCAGGTATTAGCAGTACTCATATATTGTTTGGAATTCATGAGTTTTCTCTGACTCCTAGTTTCACTAAAAGTGTAGTTTGAGTTTTTTCTCAACTCTTATTTTCTGTTTTCCTTCATGGAAAAAAAAAATGGGAACATTCAGAACATGCAGCCATATTCCTACAGAAAAGTCACTTACAATGTTGGAATCATTTGTAGTATTTACTTTACTTCAAACTCAAGTCCTGAATTAGCCTGATGTGGAGATGGAATATCTTATCTTTGTAGTTTTCTTTATCTTCCCATACAATGTAAGACCCAGTGGGAGGAACTGGCTGAATCACTCTTGAAAAGAAGTTAAATATGGGAAAGAATTAAAGATGTTTTCAAATCTTAGACAAAGTAAATAAATCAGTTCTCTTGGAAACATCCATTTGTCATGGGCTTGGCATTTCTATCAACATACCTATACCCCCATGTTTGTCCCCGAAAGCAAAATTTTAATCAGACTTGGTATTCCTGTGGGCATGTAAAAGCTAGCCCAGTGGTCTAAAATAAAATAATATAATATAATGCAAGATGTTTTATTTGTTTGGTTAAAATGACTGTTTTCCCTATATGAGAGTAAAACATAATAATTTCTCTAATACCCAGGTAACAGTAATGCCATTTATTCCAAGTTGATTTTAGCAGCCCAACAGGAACACAGCAGCAAACAGTATGAAAATTAACAGAAGCACATTAGGCTCATTTGCATACACCCACACACTGCAAGTGCAAAAATTATAAATTTGCAAAATTACAAAAAATGGGTGCTATTACATGGAAAAAAAAAACAAGCATTTGGAAAAGAAATAAAATAAATAACAGAACTTCTACAAAACTTAATGTTCTTGTGATTCTAACAAGGACGTATAATTTTCAGGGATTTTTGTTCTGTGAAGCAAGGAGATGAAATCCTTTTTTTTCCCCTTGATGTCAGAAAGAAAAAAAGGCCAAAAGAAAAGACCAGAGAAAAAAGACTGAAAAGCCCTGTTGGTGCTTGGGAGAGTCTCAAAATTTCTCCTGCATCCAAATGAATGATTAGGCAGATTAAAGTCTAAATGTCATCTTAATTGCTGAAAGCCTAGGTTTAAAGACAGCCTCACCCTGTAGCTAACACTCCAAAAGAGCTTGCCCCAAGGAAATTTTGAGTTTACAGACATGTTTACCCAGGTCACTACCTACCTAACCAACATGTAGAAAGGAGAAAAAATATTCTCAAACCCCTACCCTTATGACTTTTGACAGCTCAAGTCCACTTAAGCAGAGAACTGGTACTAATCCCTGTTGCTCAGCAACCAGATACATTGCTAGTTTCCCACAGGTTGGGGAAAGAAAAAGCAGATACAGGATGTCCTTACCTACAGAAACTGCTGGAGTAGAAAGGAGGCACAAACACACGTGGTCTTTCTTTCTTTCTTTCTTTTAACAAGCCTTAAGGATGGGTTTGTGGGAATAAATGAAGACCACCCAACTGAGAATGCAGTCTGTTTATTCAAAACTTACTATAGCAAGGGAGTCAGCCACCATTGCTTGTGTTTGGCAAAGAAACAAAGGCAGGCAGGAGAGTGGAAAAGTTTTAGAGTGGGAAAAAAAGGGCAAGTTTTAGGTATTCTCTGACTGGGCATTGTTCACATGGTGAAGTTAGAGACAGGCAAACTAGAAGCAGTGCAGCTTATGTGGTTGGTTTGAGGGGAAGCATTGGCTTTTCTAGTTTGTCCTGAGTTGGAAGGAGGGTAAAAAAATTGTCCCAGGCTAACTCAATTTTTGTTTAAGAGCACGTGATTGGCATATTGATCTTAGGGAAAGATTTTACGTAGAATCACTAGAATCCCTAGTTTTAATCAAATTTTGGAATGGCGCTTAGGATGCACGTTTAATTGCAGCATTTAGTAGGGTCTGTATAAGTTGTATACTGTCATTTCAGTCCTTACCTTTATCACCTCTTCTCAACAAACCCAAGGTACTAAAAGAGGTCATAAATACTCCCGTCTCCATCTCAGGAACTCCCTGGAAGCTCCGTAGTTCTATTCACCTACTTTGCCCAGTTTTCAAGTGCTTCTGCCTTTTATGCATAACCTTCTTTAGACTTGCCCAGTTGCAACACTAGTGGAGGTGCCCTCAGAGACTAGCCCTGTAGCTTCTGTCTCATTGGGCCTTCTTAGATCCAGCTCCAGACCAGGTCCCTCCCCTGACTCCCCGCTGGAGCACACCACAGCAAGTGACTCAAATACCAGTAAAGTAAAATTTTAGAGAAGGACCAACTTTAATGCATGAAGGGAGACATGATCATACAAATTGAAGGCCCTACTGCTGAAAATATCTCCCCTAAAATTCCTCAATCATAATTGGTCTTAAAAGGTTAATTCCCTGTAATAAGGGTAATAATCCATAATCCATACCTAGTATGATGCAGATGAAGGAGCTTTGTCTAAACAACTGCTTTAGATATGGTACTTGAAGGAAATAGAGGGACTATCACGTCTGGAAAAATAGAAAGGGTACTTCTCCAGCAAACACACCTCTTCAGGCTGAAAGCAATTGCCTTCTGCACTGGGGCTCTAGATAGTGCTATACACCAGGGAAAATTTGCACAGGAGTTACCTGGAGAAAAACAGGAGAGGGAAGCTTGCTTAAGAAAGTATTCCGAAACAAACTTTGGAGTCCTTTTGCCTGAGTACAATTACTAATTATGTGATTTTTGCAAATTAATTAACCTCTTTTCAATTCTATTTTCTTATCTGTGAAATGAGTATAGGAGTCTCAACTTCCCATTGTCATGGAATGTCATGTTAAACACCTCATGTAAAAATTGTTCTGTTTTCTTTCTACTTAAGACTAATCCTATTGGGAATTTTAAATACTATAAGTATAATAATAAAGAAAGATGGAATGGCAGTACAATTTGTGAGACTTGTCAAGATATTTTTTTCCTACCACTGCTTAAAGGGTAATGTTCATTGTATTATGGGAAGGAGGGAAAATAGAGCAAATTCAAGGAGCCCGCAGATTACTGGAACTTCATATTTTCGCTGGTCATATTAATCAAATATCTCCTAAGGATATGGCTACAATGTAGTAGAAAAAAGCCTAGATCAGGATCTATGAGTTAGAACAGTGACTGATTCATGATCAATTAATTCCATTTGCTTGTTTTTGAAACAGTCACTAATCCTCTATAAGGCTCATCATTCTAATCCTCAAAAGGTGAGTATCAGTATCCCTCTGTCAGAGTTTTATGATTATCAAATGACAAAGGTATTTTAAATGCATCGAAAAATAAAACATAATGAAATGTCACGAGGAGCAGCTAGTTTCCATTACCTGTTGATTGAAGTCTCTCCTCAGCTATAATTTTATTCATAAAAGTAATTTTTGTGTAAGATTTGATACAGATGTGGTGCAGAAAACCAAGGCAATATATCTCTTACATTGTATCTGGATACGTGGACCATCAGGGTTCTATGCTGTTTGTTCTAGTGAGTCCACTAACAAAGGTCACTACCTGTGGGGGTATTGGGGGTTTTCTCCACACCTCCAAAGCAATTCTCAGCTGAGTGTCCTACAATTCAGCTCAATTCTGACACTATCTACCTGGAGACAGCATCAGATTCCACAGGTTAAGGGCTCAGTCCCACAGGACTGATACCAGTTACAAATCCAGGTTATTAGCTGTACTTCTGACCAACTGGCAACATCAAGTATGTTGATGATACAGCTCAGAAATTTGACTTTTAAAAAAATGCAAACATTTTCCTTTTATAATGCAGTGTTTCCTTGCTGAATTGACAGATATTTGCCTTTTCCGGAACAAGCACAGTTGTTTCAGTTAAAGTGTTTGATGATATTTTGAACTTGATGTGTACTGTGTCCCACTCCTGGATCAGTTTCCTGAGATAATTCCAAGGCATTTATTTCCCTAGAATATGGGGTGTGTATGGGGTGTGTGTGTGTGTGTGTCTGTGTTTGGTTTGTTTGTTTGTTTGTTTTGAAAGAGAACTGCTTAGTTAGTGGCATTTTGTCCTTGAGATCTATTATTGGAAGAAATATCTGAGATGCATAATTGGAGCAGTAGACGCTTTTCATGCTTCTCTGATATTAATAGAGGCAGACTCACTCTTGAAGTGTAGCATAAAATATAAAAAATCAACCACCCACATCACTGATTTTTATGGAAACTATTATCATAGATATATTATACTCTGAAGGTTTCATATGGCATCACAAGAAATGTTTTGCAGCCTGAACAAGTACAGAGACGTCACTATTATTTTCTACAGAACGTATCCAGATTGAGAAGAAAGTTATCCATTAGCACGCTTGCATTATGAAACAAAAATTCTTTCTGCATAATACAAAAACAATTCAGCTTGACATTCTCCTAAGGTATATGTTAAAAACATAAAAAAGGGCAGAATACAGTTACTTAATATAGTAAAACATGTTCTAGTCAGGTTTATTTTTCTAACTTATCTTCCTTATGCCACTCTGCATTTTTTTACTTTATTCATCTATCATACAATTACTCTCTGTTAAACTCTAAAAATCTATTTATTTGAAGACCTTCTTTTTTCATTTTTTCTGAATACTAAATAGTTTGCTTTATTTTAATATCCTTCTAAATGTCTCATTTTAAATTATGTTGCATCTTTATGAAAAATGTATTGCATTCCAAACTGCCAGATCCTTTGATCACCTGGATTTTTAAAAATCAAATCCCTTTTCTATAAAGCTCAAATCCTTAAGACTCTCTTATTTGTCACCTTGTCATGAAAATAATATTCTCTGCCTCCAAAAACTTTAGTAACTCTGCAAAGTACATTCTAAATAGCAGCTAATCTGTAATGCAAGTTCTCCTTTGATTCGTTATTTATCAAACTGCATTGAGACTTTTCAGGAATCTCTTTGCCTTTTAAAAAAATTGTAACAACACACAGTGATGTAGAAGACTTCTTAAGGTGATTATTGTCTCACCTGGGTAACCATAGATATAGATGTTCCATTGAGTTTAACTTGTTTCCTGTCACTGTATGAGTTTATAAATGTGCACATTAAATTGCCTTTTTCCATTTTCTGACACAGTCAGCAAAAGTTATCCTCAGCCTAAGAAACTGGAAGTATCTGTGTGGTCCTAAGGGATGGGCTTCTTCCAGAGTCACTTATGTGAAACCAAGAATGTAGTTTCAGCATCCCTGCAGTCTGATCATTATGTTTTATTTCCGCATGTTTTTCCTCCTTCCATACAGCACACCAGAAGATGATTGAGGGAAGTTAGATTTTAACAGTTTCACAAAAGATGAAATATGTGATGTGGGAAAGAGAGATAAAGATTGACTCTCCTTTGACCAAATAAGTAACTTCATATTAAAATGTTTTCATTTCAACATAATTTACATAATTGTGTCAGATGTTACTCTTTTCATTCTTTTCTGTTTGCCACAAAGTGCATATCATCATAGCTATAGTTAAATGAAGATTGATTTTCAAAAGCTAGATCTAAATCTTATTTATTTAAGGGAGTGGTAGTAAATGTAAGTATTTAGCCATAAATTTGATCCTAAGGCTGACAAAGTTTACCAGAAAAAGTAAGAATGAAAAATAAATCGGTGAAACCAGCAAAGAAATATAACCCACAAATTCTGAATAATGTGTAAATGTTAACATAACACAGTACAATCTGGCAAGAAACAATGGGAAGCAACCATTGGAGTGACACGGAAGAAAAGGAATTATAGAAAATTTTCAGGCACAGCAGTGTTCAAAAATTGTCACTAAATTTGCAGTGGTGCTGGGGAAGGAAGTGAATGGAGGAGGAACAGGAGTGCTGGCATGAGAGTGGAGTCCAGTGGCCACAGGTGGCAAATCTAAAAAAGCATCGTACATTTGAAGCCTTCAAAAAGTAGGTTAATTGGATTGTTCACCCTAATGGCTGTACCTGGGAAGAAACTAACAGAGCTCGTGCTGGCAGAAATCATCCTTTAGGAGCGGGATAGATTCTTAGAGGCAGGTGTAGAGAGGTCTACATACCCATATTAAGTGAATAGAAGAAAGAGCTTTTAACTGAGAAGCACGGAAAACCAATCTGACTCACCTCCACCAGAAACCTCCTGGTAAGAGCACATCCTGGAAAATTTCACTCAGAGACAGACTCTTTCATTGTGTTCTTTCTTATTTACTTAGAGTCCTAATCCCCCTGTTTTGTGTCACTACCTTATGATGTATCATTTCCTCATGTAGTTTTCAATTATTATCCTTGACTGAATCTTTAGTTCAGTTTTTCCTGTGTGGGAGTCTGATGCACTTCGTATTGTGAGAAGTCCCAAAGGAACAATTCTGCTCCCACTAGTTTCCTGCAGGGGACTATCTAGTCTGGAACCAGTTTCTACACTAATTTTTCAAGTTGAGATTCCCACACCACTCAGGTGGTATAAGTGTGGGTGCCATACTTGTGCTTAGTGTTCCCTTTTGTTCTTCTAATGGGAAGTTATATTTGTTTCTGTTGAGAGCCCTTGACAGAGAAAGTCTTCCTTAACACTTCACTGGGTCAGTGGGCAGAGCTGTTCTCATTCTCTGTCGTGGAATGGCCAGTTCTTTCAAAGCCCAGGCTTCATGAGGTGGTCCCAGATCTGTCTGATTGCCTTTTAGGGGTTGAAAGCCACAGTTTCTGTCCCTATTCAGCGTTAAAATTTCATTCTCCTACAGACTAGGATACATATCTTAGTCTTATAAACCACCACAGCTTCAGCAATTACATTTAATGCTCAGGACTTAAATTCTCTCTCTGTTTCTGACATTTAACACCTCTCTCCACATACACATTTTATTTCATCCCATTAATTTCAGCTATATTTAAATAATGATATTTTATACACATTCTATATGGTTGTATCAGGAGAATGATTCAGATTAGCTTGGTCAATAAACCTCATATTCAAATACATTTTTGAAAGTTAGAATCAGAAAAACTTATAGAAACTCTAAAAAGTGATACCTTCTTCAGAGTAGATTTGGGATAATGGAAGGCCGTGATGATCAATTAAAAACACAAATAGTACAGAGTGAAGTAAGTCAGAAAGAGAAAGACAAATACCATATGCTAACACATATATATGGAATTTAAGAAAAGAAAAATGTCATGAAGAACCTAGGGGTAAGACAGGAATAAAGACACAGACCTACTGGAGAATGGACTTGAGGATATGGGGAGGGGGAAGGGTGAGCTGTGACAAAGTGAGAGAGAGGCATGGACATAGATACACTACCAAGCGTAAGGTAGATAGCTAGTGGGAAGCAGCCGCATAGCACAGGGATATCAGCTCAGTGCTTTGTAACCGCCTAGAGGGGTGGGATAAGGGACGGTGGGAGGGAGGGAGACGCAAGAGGGAAGAGATATGGGAACATATGTATATGTATAACTGATTCACTTTGTTATAAAGCAGAAACTAACACACCATTGTAAAGCAATTATACCCCAATAAAGATGTTAAAAAAAAAAAAAAACACAAATAGGATTACCCGAAGACTGACATCATCAAAATGGAAGAATAGGAGTGTTTGTTTGTTGGTTTGTTTTTACCATCTTCCCACCAAAGAATATACCACCACCACCACTTTGACAATCACACATGGATGAGAGAATCTTTTTGAAAGTCCAGGAGTCCAGCAGAGAAGTTCCAGCACACCATTAGAGCAAAAACAAACAAACAAAAAATCTGAGGCTGTACACATTGAAGAGGGTAAGAGGAATGTCTTTCATTTAACCATGTCACCCCTCCCCCAGGGCAGTATACACTTCAGTGCCAAGAGAGCCCTGCTCAGCCTGAGACTTCCCCACAAGGTAAAGTGAGAGCATGTGAGTGAGTGCTTGGCTTCCCCAGCTGTTTGAGATGCTGACAAAGAGGCCCATTTCTCTCTCAACCCATCCAGAGGACTGAGTCGTGAGCTGCACAGCTCAGAGGCAGTGAGGGACAGGGGACCAGTAGCCAGGGCTCAGAGCAAAACAGTAGAATGAATGGTGGTTGCCAAGGGCTGGAGGAGAGGGAAATGAGATGTTGGTTGAAGAGTACAAACTTCCAGTTTTAAGATGAATAAGTTATGAGGATCTAATGAACAGCATGGTGACTGTAGTTAACAGTACTATATTTTATACACTTGAAAGTTATTAAGAGCATAGGTCTTAAATGTTCTCAATACATACACACACAAATGGTAATTATGTGAAGTGATGAAGGTGTTAATTGACCCTGTTGATAATTTTAAACCATTTTCCTCTTGTAAAATAATCGAGTGCATATAAGACATCCAGATGTTTGTATGTATCAGGTTGCATATACTTAATCATTGCTGAGGTAGTTGGATGCCATTTACTGGTAGAACTACAGACAATGCTTTGTGGGGAAATCATACAAAATAGCCATGGATCATTAGGTAAGCAAGTTTTCAAGCATTTCTCACATGAAAAACATTGTTAGAACTGTTGTATATATCTTTGGAAATGTATCACATTATGTATACATTGGATGCTATTTAAGTGCTATGTTCATTGACTATGCATGCTTTAGCAATCTGAGTCAAAAAAGCTGTACCATTTCCAAGGTAACTGTGAATATACTAGTTAAGAAAGGGATATAAATGTTCTGTGGTGTTTGTAACATTACTTATTTATACTATCAATATTCATTTTATGCTAACTATTGAAGGTTCAGTGGTACATGCTTTTAAAACTAAGGGCATAGCATGGAAAGTACACTGTATAATTTCTCTTTGATTATCAAGGATACTCCCAAGAGGGTCTTAGCAAATTTGAGCATAGTTTTAAGTCCCCAATCTTAAATGTCAAACCAACTCTCTGTGTATGAGTGTATCTCCTACTTCTCTGAGAAACTTAGCAGACTTTGAATGTTCTGAGACAACATAAGTTCATGGGGGATGGGGCAAAATGGTGAAGCGAAAAATACCAGGAGTGGTAATATAAACGTTCTTTTTCTCTCAAAATCGTTCATCTTTTAGGGTGCCATGAAAACATTAACCAATTCTGTACATCTACGTCTTAATTCTTTATCTAATATTAACTAGTAGCAGTAATAACATGTTTAACTGTGATATTATTAACTAGCCAATGTATTAACAGTGAATCAAGTGGTTCATGATGTAGTTCTGTTAATCAGGTGCTAGTTAACATATGAGATACCCTGCAAAGGACTTGTCTTAAAATGTAAGGGAGGGCTTCCCTGGTGGCACAGTTGTTCAGGGTCCACCTGCTGATGCAGGGGACATGGGTTCGTGCCCTGGTCCGGGAAGATCCCACATGCCACGGAGCAGCTAGGCCCGTGAGCCATGGCCGCTGAGCCTGCGCGTCCGGAGCCTGTGCTCCGCTATGGGAGAGGCCACAGCAGTGAGAGGCCCGCGTACCACAAAAAAAAAAAAAAAAAAAAAAAAAAAATGTAAGTGAGAGTGAACCACCAACAAAACACGTGTTATTGGCTTAAGTGATTGTCTTGTTTTCCTTTATCAGCTAACAAATCAACAGCCACAAAAGACTAGTTCAACTGAACAATGAGAAAAATGGCAAAAGGTTTTGGGATAAAGAAAATCTAAAAGTCACTGTGTACAACTTTGATGCAAAAAAGAAAAAAAGAAAACATACCCTCCACAGTGTGACAAATATATGGGTGACACTATATATTGGGCCTTTTGGGTGAGGCCTTTACCCTACTTCATTGCATGCCTTCTGTCCTGGAAACTTTTTAACTGTACTGTCTCTGAGCAGTCTCATTTACCTCAGTGGTTACAGCTATATCTCTCATTCAAATCTGATTTTTGAGATTTAGACTAGAATATCTGACTCATTTTGGACAAAATCACTTGATCTTCCCATTTCGAATAAATTATCCCTTGAGTCTGATCAGTTCAACCTCTAAGTAACTCTTTAATCTGGTGCTTCTCTCCTTCTCTGCATCAGCCCCCGGGACCTCATCTTTTATCAGCTGGATTGCTACACCATCAGTGGGCTTTGGCCATGTCATACAAAATCTCACTCTTTCATTGCCATTCAAGTCCTAGAATTTTTCAAATCTTGGATCAGTTGCCATTGCTTTCATGAAGCTTTTCCAGTCCCTCAAGTGAACTAGTCTTTGCCATCTCGGAGACTCTAAAATGGCTTATTTGTGACTTTAGTGTGATTGGTATTCTGTGTTTATGATGTTCATTTTTATTTTACCTGTCTTTCCAACTAGACTGTATGCTTCTAGAGGACAGAAATGCCTTTCATCTTTGGGTCCTTCCGAGTTCATAATACCATGTGTTATCTATAACACGCAAGAAATAAATGGTGTAGAATAGAAATGAATTAAAGTACCTTAACTATTCATATTTTCTGCAAGAGCATTTATACTATATCTCCTCATCCTTGTAAATGCTAGTTACAAATAGACTCTAAGCTAAAACTAGTAGAATGTAGACAGTGAATGTCCCACATCTTTTTGAATTTTGAATCATAGCAAGTTTCAAATATTTTAAAGAATTTTAGTTCTGATTGTGTATATGCAGAATACTTTGAATATTTTAAAATTCATGTCATTGATTGGTTAGCATGTAATACCTATATTATTTATATCACATTTTCTATTAATTTAAAAATATTTACTTCACACTGTTTATTTCTCCTTTAAATTATAGCATATTCTTAATAATGAGATGGTTGTTACAATAATTGTGAAATTTGGTAGGATATTACTTAAATGCAAACTTGATTTCTGTATGTCACCAAATAATGACTAGAGGTGATTTCTAATTATGTCAAAATAAGGTATATTTCAAGATTTTTGGATTATCAGAATATCTTAAACCATGATATCCACTATCTCAGAAATGTCAAGGCTTCTTTCCTCTTCAGAAATGCATTTGTTGCTAGACTTAAATAGATGTGAAATAAAAATAATGATACTGACAGGGGCATGGACAGCTACCAAGACCATGGTCATAGAAATGCCTCATAGCAAGAGGGCTTAAGATACAAAACATGAAGACTGAGTTTGACCACAGGGATCTGGAGACCAGCTCTACTAATGAAAACTAAATTCAGACTCATCCAACGCTTGTCTCTCAAATCAGAAATTGGTCCAAATTTAAAAAATACTCAAGTAGATTTCCTACATAGGCTTCCTGAAATTGAATATTCAAAGCCTCCAAATATATTGGGAAAATGCAAAAATGTACATAGAAGAGAAAACTTGACAGTGTTATTTTATTAAGTTGCTCATCAGAAAAATGCTGATATGAGAGAAGTTTAATTCTAAATAGCAAGGGGGAAGAAAGCCATAGAACAGATTGACCACTCAAGTAGTACTGTAAAAGGTACTGCCATTTTCTCTGTAGACATGGCCCAGTTCTTAAGTCCTTCTAAAGACTTCACATGACTATCAATTCTAGTATGTTTTGTGTATGTAAGAAGTACTTTGACTGTATATTCTTTCTTCTTTTTTGAGTGTTGCTGGATAATTTATCTATTCCCAGTAAAGGGAAGTTACTCAAATCTCAGAAGTAAAGGAAACACCATTCCAGGCCATTGATAATTCTTTACTGAAAATCTGATCCAGTTATTTCTCATCTCATGAGGTCCCTTAAGCCTTTGAATTATAGAACACTTCTCTAAATGATAAAATTATAAAGGTACATATTGTTTTGTCAGGCTTGGAACCATTAGGGAAATCAAATAATTTAGAAAGCTACATCTAGAGATGACAGACTTATTTTATAAGATATTTTCCATTACCTTAAAAATTACTTGTGATGACAAGGTCAGTGGTAAAGAGGCACTGAAAAAATCGACCTGAACTTCTAGGTACTTGTTTCTTTTGCCGCATTTCCTATAACACTCAATGCACCTAACTTTCCTCCATTAAATAAAACAGAACTGTAAGTAGTGTCTTTAAAGCAGATAGAAACAAAAGGAGTTATTAACTGATACTGCAGAAAAATAATAGAGAATTAAGAATCAATGTGTATAAAGGTGTGGGGTGGGAAGAAAAGGTAAGATAATCTTAAATTGACTTTCTTTAAAGTTCTTAAAAGTTATTTGTGATTTTTATTTTATTCTACATGTCTAGATCTAACGTATGACATGAAAAAGCTATACTCATAACCATAAATGGGGGAGGGAATTAACTTTCTTGACAACCCATAGACCAATTTGGTGTCACCAACTTTATTAACTACATTATTTTCTTTTGTGAATAAAAGAGTTTAGAGTTTGAAAACAAATTCTTCTAAACAGTGCTTACCTGAAGAAAAGTTTCTATATTTTATCTTTAACTTTTTTTTTTTTTTCTTTGCGGTACGCGGGCCTCTCACTGCTGTGGCCTCTCCCGCTGGGAGCACAGGCTCCGGACGCGCAGGCACAGCGGCCATGGCTCACGGGCCCAGCCGCTCCACGGCATGTGGGATCTTCCCGGACCGGGGCACGAACCCCTGTCCCCTGCATCGGCAGGCGGACTCTCAACTACTGTGCCACCAGGGAAGCCCTAACTATTTTTTAATTGAAGTAGAGTTAATTTACAACGTACAATGTTGTGTTAGTTTCAGGTGTACAAAAAGTGAATCAGTTTTTATATATATATATATATATATATATATATATATATATATATATATATATATATTCTTTTTCAGATTCTTTTCATTATAGGTTATTACAAGATACTGAATATAGTTCTCTGTGCTATTCAGTAGGTCCTTGTTGGTTATATATTTTATATATAGTATTTTGTAGCTGTTAATCCCAAACTCCCAATTTATCCCTCCCCCACCCATTTCCCCTTTGGTAACTCTAAGTTTGTTTTCTACACTGTGAGTCTGTTTCTGTTTTGTAAATAAGTTCATTTGTATCATTTTTTTAGATTCCACATATAAGTGATATGATATTTGTCTTTCTCTGTCTGACTTAACTTCACTTAATATGATAATTTCTAGGTCCATCCACATTGCTGTAAATGGCATTATTCTATTTGTTTTATGGCTGCATAGTATTCCACTGTGTTTACATACCACATCTTCTTTATCTATTCATCTGTCGATAGACATTTAGGTTGCTTCCATGTGTTGGCTATTGTAAATAGTGCTGCTATGAACATTGGGGTGTATGTATGTTTTTGAATTACAGTTTTCTTTGGATATATGCCCAGGAGTGGGATTTCAGGATCATATGGTAATTCTGTTTAGTTTTTTAAGGAACCTCCTTACTGTTTTCCATAGTGGCTGTACCAATTTACATTCTCACTAACAGTGTAGGAAGGTTTCTTTTTCTTCACATCTTCTCCAGCATTTATTATTTGTAGACTCTTTAATGGTGGCCATTCTGACTGGTGTGAGGTGGTAACTCATTGTAGATTTGATTGCATTTCTCTAATAATTAGTGATATTGGGCTTCCCTGGTGGCACAGTGGTTGAGAGCCCACCTGCCGATGCAGGGGACACGGGTTCATGCCCCGGTCCGGGAAGATCCCACATGCCACGGAGCGGCTGGGCCCGTGAGCCATGGCTGCTGAGCCTGTGCGTCCAGAGCCTGTGCTCCGCAACGGGAGAGGCCACAACAGTGAGAGGCCCGCGTACCACAAAAAAACAAAAAAATAATTAGTGATCTTGAGCATTTTTTCATTCATTCACACCTAGAAATTATTTTGTCACTAGTATAATAAAATAATATAGCTCAAAAAGTTTTTCACTTCTGAATTTAAAACATCTACTAGTTTTATATATCTATGTTTAATTCTCTTATAGTCCTTATTAGGCAGCTCTTGCTTTTATGTAAGAAATGTTTAATATTAATAGCCAATATTAATTAAGAATTTACCACGACATTTACTGTTCTAAATGATAGACTACACGCACACACACACACGCACGTATATATGTGTATGTGTGTATAGAGAGATAGATATCATTTGTATATATATGTTAGTGTATGTATATAGATAGATATCTATCATTTATATATGCATATGTATATATAGTGATATATATCTCCCTATATATGTATATCAGAGTTATATTTTAACAGATATATATCACTAACATATAAGTATCTGTGTTTATATATAGATGTATATCACATATATAAGTATATGTATATGTATTAATATATATAGATATATATCAATTATATATGTATGCATGTCTCTCTCTCTATATATATGTATGTATGTATACACACACACACACATCACTCAGACTGAGATCTGAAACTAGGAAAACTAGATTCAGGGGCCAGCCACACCATGCCATCTGGCTTCTCCTAGTGCTCAGGGCATAATAGATTTCCAAGAAATGTTTGTGAAGGGCTGGAGAAATGGAGGGGCAGGGCACAACGGCATGAGGTTTTAGAAATGAGAATTTGAATCATGTCACTCTGACTCTTGTTGCCATAAAAAATTTTATAACCAATATAAACCATTACCTTCTGCTGCCTTTCAACAGTACAAGGAATTTAAATTAACAATCTGCCTGTTACTAATATAGTCATTCAAAATGAGGGTTTATTCAGTGATGCATATAGAAGGAGCCAAATTAAAAGTATGTTTGAAACTCTAGATTTGTGGCAATAAGTATAAAGTGTTAAGAAGTGTGTAGAGGTACTGAAGAACATTCAAAACTTTTTTTAAAAATCTTATAATCCAGTTTAGCTTATTTTTCTTTAAAAGTTGATGCCTATCTAGAATCTGTTAATCTGATGAGAAGTAACTCCTAAAAGCCCCCTTTTGGAAATTTCCAAGAAACAGTTTAAACATAAATATCTGGTCTGTAAAATGCATGCAGAGTACCAATCTGAAATTCTCTCTTGCATATCTTTTTTTTTTTAGTACTCAATCATATTTGTTCATTGTTGATATAGAATTTCTGAGTCAGCAGGTTTATCCCCTTCATGCACTGGATAACCATACCCTTGTTTATGCTCTTCTCCATAATTAAAATACTTTTGTGTCTTGGCCCAGTTATCCATGTCAGACCCATCTACTACTTTGTATCCACTTACCAAATTTATGAATTTCCTATTTTGTGTATTTGTTTTGTGGTTTACTACAAAATTCGGAAAAGACAGGGCCAAGCAAAAATACTAGTACATAGGTACTCATTGGTGTATATTAATTTATTTCACATATACACTTTGGTTAGAGAACATGTTCATTTTTTTTATGATTATTATTAATATATTATTATATTTTTTGAAGAAGTGATTAGTTTTTTTCTGAAAAATAAGCCCACATATCAGCTTTGAAGGTAAGGTACTACAAATTAGTATACTTTCCAGAGAAAGGTATTACTATTCTTTGGGATAAAGAGCTAACCACTTAAATCAAAGTTGCACCACAATGGAAGGCAAGTCAATTTAATCTCCAAATGAGATGTGAAGAATGAAATTACATTTACCTTTCAATGTTTTATGGAAATAAAATGATTGATGTTTTCCTTTAAGAACTAGGTTATATTATCACTATTACTAGCCCCTACCCCAGTAAAAAACAACTTTACTGACTATAATACTGTCTTGTATTTTTCTGTCGTTTTTTTCAATTAAAAAATATGCTCAAGATATAATCCTCCAAGATATGTTTGTCCAGCAAGCCATTATACTTGTTCTGTCTCTTAATCCTCAACCTCAGTCTTTGGGTTCATAAGAAAACAAGGATTTCTTACCCAAGGCTGAGATAAGAATCATCAGCTGGGGCTTCATTTTAAAATTATTTATGGGTAGTGAGACGTGGCTTTTCCTGAAAATAAATTTCAAGCATCTAAGAAGGGTAAAAGCAGCTTAGATCTTTTGCTAAAGGATCCCCTTGCTCAAGAATGGAGACCGATTGGATAAAATAGCTTTAGGATCATCTCTGCTGGAGGGGTAGTGGGTAACACACATTCGTGTGGTTTTCTGGCACAACCATCTCAGATATGGGATGCTCTTGATTGTCTTTAAAATATATGCTATTTTTCCCATATAACTTAGGCTGTGGCAAATTATTTTAGGGATTAATTTGACAGTCCTTTAAAAAGCAAGAGTTTATGTTCTTAATCCAGGAAGAAATCAGGATGGGACTAAAAGAAAAAAATATAGTCTACATTTTTTTTAGTAGCTGCCACCTAACATTTTTTAAATTATGGAAATTCACAAGCCAGGTAATTATATTATTTTAGATAGTTTCTCTCATCATGGCAGAATAACGTTGAATAGATACAATTTTAGCTCACCAGCTGGCACTGTCACTAACATGCTGACAGATACCTGTTTTGAATGAATTGACAGATTGCTAAAATGTTGTTTTTTGGGTTGTTATTTGTTAATTTAACTTTGAAAATGGATGTAAAATTCAGTGATAAAGAGTACTTTTAAAAAACTGAAAAGAAACCTCAGCTGACAAAAAAGATGTATGGTAATTAACCCTTTGTTGTAACCTGTTTTTTAGGTAGTATTGGTGACTTCTAAAGGTCAGGGTTTGTTTCGTATTTATCTTTGCCACATCAATGGTTAGCATATACTACATAGGTGCTTAATGCCTGTTGTATTAAAAGGATAATATTATAGCTACAAATCTTTGAACTTTTTAAGAAGTCTGATAGGTGCACTTATATGTAGAGATTCTGATGGTCCTAAGTTCTTTAATGACTCTAGGACTCTATGCAGAATGAGAAGTTCATGTTTTTAGAGATACTCATTTTTTTCTTCACTCACCACTCTCTGGGTATGCATACATGTTTCTAATACCTAGTAGTACATTTTGCTTCTATTCCACCTTTAATCCTTGCCTCCTGGGAATAGAATTGATACTAAGGCCTGAAATTCTCCTCCTGAACTTGAAACCTAAAAAAGCACAAATTCCAGTACAGCTGGAAGTGAAGAAAAATGTCTCTACTGACAGGAGCTCCTCAATCTGCATAGATTCCAGTAGTCATTTAAAAATGTGAGACCATCAGAATCCCTACATGAGTGTATCTTCCAAATCTCTTAAATAATCCAAAGATTTGGATTTAATTCAGTTTGTGCTGATATTCTGTTTGAACATAAATATATGAGAATGGCATTCAAGATACTTTTCAAACCCTCATTTGATAGAACATGGTTTTCTCCCTTGCTTACCTAAGATCATTTCTGTTCTATAACACAAATTTTCAATCACAAGCCTATTAGTTTTGTCTTTTCATTGCAGGTAAATTTCTCTGACTCCAAAGAGTAAGCATGTCTCCTTCAGATTTTTCCTGAAGGGCTGATACTGAAATTTCTGGAAGTGTGGGATAAGACAAGGGAGGAGAGGGCAGAGAACCCAGAAAAGAGATGAGGTGGCAACTTTACCTAAGAACTATGTGGCAGCATATGCCACTGAAAAGTTTGCTTTGTGCCTAACGCCATACTGTTGAATTAGTGTTTAGCTCTGAAAAGTCACTAGTGATCCACAATCCAGAAAGACATGTAAGTTAGCATCAACTTCTGATTAGCATTTATTGAGCACTTGCTGTGTGCCAGGTGCTGTTCCAAGTGCTTTCTACGCATAAATTCATTTAATTTTTATTGCAACCCTATAAGATAAGTACTAGCATTATATCCACTCTACCGTACCGATGAGGAAATGAAGGCTTGGAGACCCTATATAATCTACTATAGAACACACAGCTGTGATACAGAGAAACCAGGATAGCATTGCAGTTTGCAGGTGGAGCCACTGTGCTCTACTGCCTCCAAAAGGAGTAAATCAGTATTGTAGCAAATTTCCCAGGATGTTTTCAATGTTCTGCCTGAAATATCCCATTTGGAACCTTAACCTTTTGCTTTGTATTCAGACTTGGGCTCCTGTAAATTTTCCCTGATCCACCCAACAAAGCTGCTTCCTTACCCTTTGTGTTTCCACTGAGTCAAGAATATGTCTCCAGTATAAAATTTAAGGCACTGTTTTGCAGTTTTTTTCATTTATAGGCTTATCTTTTTTCTTACTTGACTTTAAGTTTTGAAGGTAGAGTCCATATTTCATTTGGTTCCTAATCACCAGTATCTTGCAGAGCTCTGCTTGAAACACTCGTATGAATGAATGTCAAATGATCACAGTTTGTCCAACCTTTCCCCAAGAACAGACCATTCAGTGATTTTAGCAAACTCCTTTAGAAAAACATAGCTGCTATCTTGAATTTCACATATTCTGTTGAAACTCAGAAGGAACATTAACATTCTGGGAAAGTTTTTGTAAATTTTGGCCCACATGTTATCTGGTTTATCTGATACTTCCAAAAGTAAAATAAAATGTTTAGTATGGGTAAGTGAATCTTAGGTTAAAGGAATTTTTCAGAGACCCTGGGGATCCATACTCCCTATCATAGTACATGTTATTAAGGTGGATGTTTTCCCCCAAGGTGTACCTAATACAAAAATCTTATCAAATTGTCCATTTTAGTTAATTTATTTTTTATTTTAAAAAGTCATAATGAGATATAATACACCTACTGTAACACTCATTCTATGAAGTATACAATTCAGTGGGGTTTTTTTTAGTATATTCAGAGTCATGTAACTATTGTATTATGTAATTTTAGAAAATCTTTATCTGGCCCCCCAAGAAACTTCATACCTATTAGTAGTCACTTCCCCCCACCTTCCCTTAACACTGGAAACCACTAATCTTTCTGTCTCCATGAATTGACCATTCTGACCATTTCATGTAAATCAGATCATAAAGTATGTGGCTATTGTGATAGTTTTTTTTTTCATTCAGCATAATATTTTCAAGGTTCCTTTATGCTGTAGTATGTGTCAGTAGTTCATTCTTTTCTAATGTCAAATAATATTCCATTGTATAGGTATACTACATTTTATTTCTCCATCTGTTATTGGATGGTTATTTGGGTTGCCTGCACTTTTTACCTATTATGAATAATGCTGCTATGAACATACGTGCACAAGTTTCTGTGTGGCATATGTTTTCAATTCTCTTGGATATATACCTACAAGTATATCATATGGTAATTCTATGTTTATCTTTTTGAGGGATTATCAATCTTCCATTCTCTCCATAGCCTTGTCAACACTTGTTTTGTTTTGTGTTTTAGCCATCTTAGTGGGTATGAAGTGGTATCTCATGGGAAATCTAAATTGTATTTCGCAAATGACTAATGAAATTGAGCATATTCCAGGTGCAAACCCAATATCAAACATGATTTGCAAATATTTTCTCCTATTCTGTGAGTTATTGTTGCACTTTTTTGATGGTATCCTTTGAAGCAGAAACTATTGCCTAATTCAAGTTCATGAATATTTACTTCTGTGATTTTTTTCTAAGAGTTTTATAGTTTTATAGCTTACATATAGGTCTCTGATACCTTTTTATTTAATTTAATTTTTTGTATATGATGTGAAGTACAGGTCCAGATTCATTCATATGCATGTAGATACCCTGTTGTCTCAAGACCATTTGTTGAAAACACTATTGTTTTCCCCATTGAATTGTTTTGGCATCGTGTAAATTCTTTAGAACATAAATGAATACGTTTATTCTGGACTCTCAATTATACTCCCTTGAGTGATAGGTCTAGCCTATGTCATAACCACACTGCCTTGATTAGTGTAATAACTTCTGAAATAAGAAAGTGGGAGACCTCTAATTTTTTCCTTAATTTTCAAGATTGTTTTAGCTATTCAGAGTCCCATGCCTTTCCATATGAATGTTAGAAAAAAAACTAACCAATTTCTGAATAAAAGATAGCTGGAATTTTGAGAGATTGCAAAGACTGTATAGATCAATTTTGAGAGTGTTGTAGTCTTATCGGTAAACTTTCTGATTTATAAATAGGGGATGTCTTTATTTTCTTTCAACAATATTACATAGTATTCAGTAAATAAGTTGTGGTCTTCCTTTATTATTCTGTATTTGTAAGTATGCTACTCATTTTGATTTTATTGTAAATGCAGTTGTTTTCTTAATTTCATTTTCAGATTGTTTATTGTAAGTGTATTGAAATACATTTGATTTCTCTACATTGATCTTATATCTTGCAACTGTGCTGAAATCATTTATTCATTTATTAGTTGTAAACATGTTTTTGATATGGTTTTCTAATACAAGATTATGCTATCTGTAAATAGAATTTTATTTCTCCCTTTCCAATCTGAATTTATTTCATTAATTTTCTTGCCTGATTGCAATGGTTAGATCCTCCAGCAGAATACTCTTGAATTTTTTCATGTACTTTTCTGCATCTGTTGAGATTACCATGCTGTTTTTGTCTTTTATAGTGTTAATAAGGTATATATTAGCTAAATTTTGTATGTTAACCCAACCTGAAATTCCTGGGATAAATCTCACTTGTACATGGTGTACAATCTCACTTGTACATGGTGTACTACAATCTTTTTTTTTTTATGTTGCCAGACAATTTTTTTCCTGGAGTTTTGCTTTTTTTTTTTTTCCTCTCTATTCATAGGGCATA
This sequence comes from Tursiops truncatus, assembly GCF_011762595.2. NCBI lineage: Eukaryota > Metazoa > Chordata > Mammalia > Artiodactyla > Delphinidae > Tursiops > Tursiops truncatus. The sequence continues at coordinate 154,113,273 of NC_047035.1, read as the reverse complement.
TTGTTTTTGTTTTTTTTTTTCTTGTGATGTCTTTGTCTGGTTTAGTATCAGAATAACATTGGATTATTGAATTATTGGGGAAGTCTTCCCTCTTCTATTTTTACAAAGAGTTTGTGAAGAACTGGTGTTAATTCTTCTTTAAATAGTGTAATTCATCATTGAAGCCATCTGTGCCTGAGCTTTTCTTTGTGGGAAGGTTTTCTGTTGTTTCTTGTTTGTTTGTTTTTATTACTAATGCAATCTTTCACTATAGGTCTATCAGTTTTTTTCTAGTCAGTTTCAGTGATTTGTGTCTTTCTACGACTTCTTCCATTTCATCTGGGTAATCTAATTTTGGGGGGCACAGTTGTTCATAGTAGTCTCTTATAATCCTTCTTTGTATGTCTGTCACATTAGTGTGGATGTTCCTCTTTTGTTCCTGATTTTAGTAATTTGTGTTCTCTCTCTTTTGTTGGTGAATCCCCCTAAAGTTTTGTTAACTTTTGTTTCATTGACTTTTCTCTATTTTTTTCAAAGAACAACCTTTTAGTGGAATTGATTTTATCTTTCTCTTTTCTCTTTATCATTTATTTTTGCTCTAACTTTATTATTCCCTTCCTTCTGCTTATTTAAGCTAACTTTGCTCTCTTTTTAAAAATTTCTTCAGATGTGAGGGAAAGTTATTGATTTAAGATTCTTCTTTTTCACTTATGCTTTTATAGCTATGAATATCCCTCTAAACATTCTTTTTAGCTGCATCTGATGAGTTTTGTTATGTTGTGCTTTCATTTTCATTCATCTCAAAGTACTTCCTAATTTCCCTTGTGATTTCTTCTTTGATACTCTTTTTATTTGGTAATATGTTGTTTAACTTCCACATATTGGTAAATTTCTCAAACTGCCTTTTCTTGTTGATTTCTAATTTCTTCTTCTTGTGATTGGAGAGCATACTTTGTATTATTTAAATCCTTTAAAATTTTTGATTTGTGACCTAACATATGGGCTATCACAGAGAATGCTTCACATGCACTTGGGAAGAATGTTGCATTCTGCTGTTGTTAGTCTACTACCTAGTTATTCTATCCAGCATTATAAATAGGGTGTGAAGCCTCCAACTATTATTGTTAAATTTTCCATGTCTTCTTGCAGTTCTGTCAGTTTTTACTTGATGTATTTTGTTGTTCTCTAGTTAGAACCAAATGTATTTATAATTTTTTTTCTTACTTTTAGATTCACTTATTTATTATTATAAAATGTGCTTCTTTGACTCTAGTAAAAATTTCCTTCTTAAAATCGACTTTGTCTGATGGTAGTTTTGCCATGCTAGCTCTCTTTTGGTTACTGTTTGCAGAGTATCTTTGATTTATTTGTGTCTTTGAATTTAAAATGCATTTCTTGCAAACAGCTTGTAGTTAGGCCATTTTTTAAAATTTGTTTTGTCAATGTATGCCTTTTGATTGAAGTCCAGTTTAGTCCAGTTACATTTAATGTAATTTCTGATAAGGCGGGATTTAATGCCCGCTATTTTGCTATTTGTTTTTTATATGTATTCTATCTTTTTTCTCCCTCTAGTCCCCCATCACTACCTTCTTATGTCAAATATTTTCTAGTATACCATTTTAATTTCTTGCTGAATTTTCTACTATACTATTTGTGTTATTTTCTAAGTGATGCCTTGGGGATTATAATAAATATATTAACTTACAACAATCTAGTTTAGTTTTTTACCAACTTAATTTCAATAGTAAACAAAAATGTTGTTTCAATATAGCACTATTCCTTCCCCTTTTTTGTGCTCTGATTGCCATACAAATTACATATTTATATATTATAAACTATCAACACAGTTTTATAATTATTGCTTTATGCAGGTGTCTTACAAATCAGATAGGAGAAGAGAAGCATTATGAACAAAATTATAGTTTACCTTTACTTATATGTTTACTTTTACTAGTGCTTTTTATTTGTGTGTGTGTGATTTTTTGATTTATTGTCTGTTATCCTTTCATTTCAGCCTGAACCTGAAGAACCCCCTTTAGTATTTCTTGTACAGAAATTCTGTTAGTGAAAAATTTTATCAATTTTTGTCATTTTGTAATGTCTTCAATAATTCTTTGATTTTTGATGGATCTTTTTGCATAGAATTCTTGATTGACAGTGATTTTCCTTCAGCACTTTGAATGTATCATCCCATTACCTTCTGACATCCATGATTTCTGATGAGATGCCAACTGTTAATCTTATTTAAGATCACTTTTACATAATGAGTCGCTTTTATTTCACTGCTTTCAGTAACTTATCCTTGATTTTTGGCACTTTGACTATGATGTTCTCAGATGTGGATCTCTTAGATTTAATTCTACTTGAAGTATGTTGAAATGCTTAGATATATAGATCAATGTTTTTTATCAAATTGGAGAAGTTTAGACCATTATTTCCTCAAATATCCTGACCTTTTTTCTCTTTCTTCATTTTTTGATGCTCCCCATATGATTATGTTCATACACTTTATTGTGTCTAACAGGTCTCTGAGGGTACATTCATTATTTATTTATTTTTTCATTTTGTTACTTACTCTAGATAATCTCAATTAACTTATTTTCCAAGTCACTGATTGTTTCTTCTGCTAACTAAAATTTGTTTTGGAGCCACTCCATGATTTTTTTAAAATTTTCATTTATTGTACTTTTGAACTCCAGTACTTCTTTTTGGTTCTTTCTCAGAAGTTCTGTGTCTTTATTGATATTCGCTGTTTGGTAACACATCATTCTCATACTTTTCTTTGGTTCTGTAAGCATGATTTCTTCAATTATTTGAATATATTTATAATAGCTAGTTTTAAGACTTTGTCTAATAAATCCAATGTCTGAGCTTTCTCAGGAATAGTATCTATTGACTGTTTTGTTTTATTTTGTTTTGCTTTCTTGTGTATGGGCTATAGTTTTTGTGGTATGCCTTGTAGATTTGTTTTATACTGAAAACTGGAAATTTAATAATATAATGTGGTAACTCTAGAGATAAGTTTTCTTCTTTTTTTTTTAGTTTTTTTTTTTATGTGAATCATTTTTAAAGTCTTTATTGAATTTGTTACAGTATTGCTTCTTCTTCTTGTTTTTTTTTCTTTTTTTATGTTTTGGTTTTCTGGCTGTGAGGCATGTGGGATCTTAGCTCCCCAACCAGGGATCGAACCTGCACCCACTGTATTGAAAGGTGAAGTCTTAACCACTGGACTGCCAGGGAAGTCCCAAGTTATCTTCTTTACCAGGGCTTTGTTGATGTTTGCTGTTTGTTTAGTGGCTTTATGGACTAATTCTAAAAAGTCTTTATTCTCTGTCACGTGCAGCCTCTCAAGTCTCTGTTGTGTTACTTTGGTGATCAGCTAATGAGTGAAGAGGGATGTCCTTAAATGACCCAAAAAGTCTCTAACCCTTTGCTTAGGGGCTCTGTGAATGTGTTAGGGGGACATCTTCAATGCTTTGGCTATTTACAGCCAAAACTGTCCCTTTGCCTTCATTTCCTCTTTTTACAGAGCCTCAGGTGAGCCGCCTCAGGTGCGGGAGACATTAGGCCCTTTCATGTCTTTCTTTGCCATGGCCACAGCTATACATGTGCACATGATCTTCCTGATTTCCAGGAATGTATTAGAACTTTTCAAAGTGCCCTCTGAACATCTCATTTCCCACTTTTTCATTTTAAGTGGTTTTGGTCAGCCTCATATTTGCTCCAACTGGCATCACCATTTCAGCCAGCTGTGATGTTAAAATATTGCCACTGATTGTTTTTGACAAATGCCCTGGGATAGAACTGCTCTCACAGAGTTTTGAGTCAAGTTAAATAAACACAAGCCATGAGAATGGGGCTTTTCTAGGAAACTGTCATTCAGGTCAAATAGTAATGCTCTGGTGATTAGGTTTTTTAGGGAACATCAAACCCATTTACACTCTTTAGTAGCTGCTAGGTTGCTGGTTTTCACAGCTACTTTGGTTGTGAGGCTCTTAGTTTTTAAGGCTATGGCAGTGAGAGGGGGATGGGAACTGGATAAGTTAAAATGCCACAAGCTGTGTGTTCTTATGACATTCAGTCATTTTTTTCTTAAATAAATGTTCATCATATTGTGGCAAACCTCTGGTAAATTTCCGGAGTTCTAAAAAAGTTAATTTTGACCATGTTTTCCATTGTTTTTGTTGCTTTTGTAGAGAATTGGATCTTTGGAGGCCTTTATTCTGTTATCCCAGAACTGGTTTCAGTTAATATAGTCTTACTGGGCTATTAAATCAGTGTGTATTTTCTAAGAGGATTTTTTCCTTCTTTGGGGGAAATTTTTATAAATAATTATTTCCCCACAGAATTGTTTAACTTACAACTTTGCATAATTAATTAAACCTTAAATGCCATGGAAGCAGAAATAAATACTTATAAATCATTTTCAATCTATTAGGAATATATTTGATCCTTTCTTGAGAATAAATGTTAGCCATTGTTGGCTGTGGTGTTGAGTAATAAGAAAAGGAAGGAGGTAGGTCAGGACTCCCGGAAATAAATTTCTGACAACCATTGTACTATGTAATCTAGCCTTGGGCAGCACTTTTTTTTTAAACACATAAATAGCGGTATGCCATAATTTGCTTTACAAAGGGTATTAGGGCATTGTTTTTTTGTTTGTTTTTTTCTTTTTTTTAACATCTTTATTGGAGTATAATTGCTTTACAATGGTGTGTTAGTTTCTGCTTTATAACGAAGTGAATAAGTTATATATATACATATGTTCCCATATCTCTTCCCTCTTGCGTCTCCCTCCCTCCCACCCTCCCTATCCCACCCCTCTAGGTGGTCACAAAACACCGAGCTGATCTCCCTGTGCTATGCGGCTGCTTAGGGCATTGTTTTAATATTGAAAAATAAAGAGTTTTTCTTCAAGGTTTCCTGAATCTTTTTTACCTGAAATTATTTTGCGCTGAAATGGGCACCTGCATCTAAAAATTGACTACAATTTTCCTTTACTATGGTGTGTTGTAATGCCAAATTAGCAACTATTTCAGAGGCTTTATGAAGAATAGGAATCTAAAGAGCAGTGTTAATCTTGGCAGCTCTCTGTGTCAGTACACTCTAAGGGTACTGGCACAAGCGTTTCATACATTTTACAGTGTTAGAAAATATTGGATTATTGGAGAATAGATTGTAGCCCTATGTGGGTGTCCAGAAAGGTTTTGAGTCTTTTAGTTTTTGTTTCCTCTTCTAAATTCTGGAAACAGAAACAATCTATCCCTACACTCAGCCTAGACATTGAAAAATGAAACCATACCTGTTATGCATTGCGTTGTAGCCCCCCAAGACATATTTTGAAGTCCTAATCCCCAATACCAGCAACCATGAGATTCCTAATATATTTTTAAAGTTCCTTCTGTTTAACAATTAAAATGACATGAAACTGGTAAAAGTATGAATGTCAGGGAGATCAGTAGAATTTGGCATTTGTTATCTGGCCTGAGTAGGTAGAGTGGATACTGAGGTAGTAGTAAAGGATAGGTATCTGGCAGCCCCATGACATATAGTAATGCTGGAGTTAATAAAGTCATTACCTGTAGTCACCTGAGTGGCAGTAGCCTATGAAGATAAGGATGTGGGGGATGAAAGATGATGGAATTATTCAATATCTTGATTTGAAAATGGGGCATTTATCTAACATCAATTTATACTTGAAAAGATGAATTTTACTCCAAATAAATTATGCCTCAATAAACCTGAAGAATAAGAAGGAAAAGGAGGAGGGGAGGAGAGAAGAATGGGGGGAGGAGAGGAAGAGGGGGAGGGGAAGGATGCGGAGAGGAGTCAGAAGCAGGAGAAGGAGAAGGAGAAGGGCCAAGAGCTTCAATCTTTCAAGGAAAAGTGTTCGGGTCACTTAATTGGAAACATGAGTACAATCTCATAGGAAATCAGCTGAAGGCAAAGGATCTTATAGGAAGACATTCATAAAAGACAACAATGGTCTCAGTGCCAGTTGCAGAAAAAAGACCTGTGCAATTTTACCCATACTATATCATGCACATGTTTATCTTGTTTAACTACTTTTCTCTTGCTTTCTTCTCTGTCTTATCTGTTATATAAAGTGTATATACATATATATATATATATATATATATATATTCAATGGGTATAAAATTTCAGTTATGCAAGATGATGACGTTCTAGAGATCTGCTGTACAACATTGTGCCTGTAATTAACAATACTGTGTTGTATACTTAAAATTTTGTTAAGATGGTAAATTATGGGCTGTTACTGCAATTAAGTAAGTAAATAAATAACATATTGGTGATTGTTGTGAAGAACTGTAAGTTTTTTGAAATTTCCTCTACTGGCAAACTAACAAGTTAGTCAGGCACAGTATCATGGATACTAACAGAAGACACGAAACTCCTGGGTCAGAGACAAAGGACTGTATCACTTATAGTATAGCCAGCAGCATGAGCTTCGCATTCCCATGATCTCCTCTTGCCCCTCAGATCCTATGGAAGTGATTCAGAGAGGCCCAGTGGATGGTGCACATGCAGTGAGTGTGCATCAAAACTAAGAAACCCGAAGCTTAGGAAAGCCCAACTTTGAATTTAAAAGTGGCTGCTCACAAGTATGTACAGGGTTTTCCCCAGAGGGAGACATTATCTTTATTAGCCTGGTCAGGAAGTAAATCTACCTCTGTACCAGTTGGAGTAAGTATCTATCTTCCAAGACTGTCTGATATACAAACATCCATGAAAATATAATCTGGAAGAAAACTGTCAGTGCTTCTTCTAAAACCATGCAGAAGAGCCACAGTCCCACAGAGAGTTGTTTCCCACCAATTGTTCATTTTATGGTTAACTTATAACTTTACAGGATAGTGAATCAGGATAACAATAGAATTAAAGGAGCAGTGGTCATAACCTAGCAATCTTTAACTTAGAGTTGCATGTGCTATTGAATGAGACTTTGAGTTGACCCTTTTGAGGCTGAGGTTTTGGTAGGTGAGAGCTTCTTTCCATTCACTTTCCCTTTTCTCTGTCTCTGTCTTTGTCTCTGTATCTGTCTCTCTCTCTCTTTTAATATACTTTAATCATTTTCATTTATTTTTCTGCTACCTAACAAAATATATACTTTATTAATTTATATAGCTTATTGTTTCAGTCCGAATGTAAATTCTACAATGGCAGAAATATCTGTGGAGTCCATAGTTGTATCCTTAACAACTACATTACTGAAAGGCACCTAGTATTCAATTTATACATTTTTGCTAAATAAATCTCAGCAGCTGAGGAATATACGTAGTAGACATACGTCATTGCTTTTGTCACCTAGTGTGAATATTCTTTTCACCTGTGGGGAATCTACCCCTGAGGTAACCAAGCCTATTTACCACCAGAGCAGCATCCGTGATCACAGTGTTTGCTATCCCTCCTTCCCCTGCAGCTAAGGTAGTCATCCATAGGTAACCTCCAATCCTTGAAAGAGAAGCTAGTGATGCAGTAAGGCATGAATGCACAGGATCCACTTTGGCAAGGATGATGGCAGCAGAAGCTAGTAGCAGCTGCTGATGACTACAGTGTCTCATGCAGCACTTGGTCCCTGGCATGGCTGGAGCCATGGTGTCCTTCTCCAGGGGTGTTCATGCACCCAGTTCACCAGTGTACTTGCAGGTGTTGTTTATGGTGTACTCCAAGACTGTGTCTCCAGCCCTCTCAAATATTGTACGAGCAATCAAATATTCTTTTAATGAAACATTTTAATGTCTAAATTAGCTGAAGTTGTTTTCTGTTGCTTGCATTTACATATATCAGGGTTCTATGAAATTTTCAGAAGCATACAATGCAAAAATCCAGTTGAGATCAATAAGTAGCTTTTCAAGTGTTTTGATTAATGTTCTCTCTACCCCTCAGTAATGTACATAAAAATGCACATAATAATAAATAATAGATAAATAATAAATGCACGTAAGAAAACATTTGTAACCTAACCAGAACAGCAGCATAATACATTTAACTTCATAGATTTAAGAAGAATTAAAAAATAGAATTTAAAACGAATTGTATGGTATCATTTTTATTTAATATGCAAAATGTATTTCAGTATTTTTTAAGAGTTTTATAGACAACTGCAGATAAATAACTTGTATATTCACAAGGCAGAATGCTCTTTGAATGACTTGAGAAATTTTAAGAGTGACTTTTTAATGCTTTTCCTTTCTCTGTCTGGTACACCTCTCTGAAATACATAATGCAGTCAATGCAGAACTACGGTAAAGGGAAGTGAGCTATAATGATTTCCAGTTTCTATTTCATTTTATTAGAAAAGTCTTAGTTGAAAATACATACATAATATTATAGTGCTAAGTCACTAAAGAAACTTGGGGCTAATCCCATTTGATCATATCTTAGACGCTTCCTATAGTGAAGAATTTCCTATATATGTAATGCACGTAATTTCAAAGGCCACATGCTTTTCTTTGCCTTTTCATATTTTATATCAAATTAATTTCAAACATGCAAATATCCCTTTCATAACTCAGTGTGCTACAGTAAACTGAAGAACAATTTTTGGAAAAAGGAGGTGGCTTGGATAGAACAGATTCCATGCATTTCTGTGCTAATTTGGTTTGACAGCTCAGTGATTGTTCTATACACAAAGTTAAAACAGCAGAAACAAAGACAGCTGGGTAGCAACCACTAGGAGAAGTTCTCTACTTCCCTCTGCTGGATACTATGGGATATCCATGCATTCTGTAGGCTTTTCTCTACGGGGAAAGAAGCAAGTGTTGGGAAAAACGTTTGCTTTCTAATCATAATTCCTATATGTGTTTTAGCTGATGGAAGGATATCAGGAATAAATTAATTTCAATACAAAATATTTTAAAATGTGCACTGTGAATTATTTTTAGATTTCTGACTTGCCAAAGATGACAACTTAAGAAGTACGCATTCAGCATGATGTTTTGGAAGGGTATAGGAATAATTTGTTCCCTCTTTATAATTTGCAAGGGATTTTCTTTTGCTCGTCTGATGTTTGAAAGTAAGCCACTTCACCTATTTCTGAGTAACCTGTGGCCTTTCTAAACTTGTATTCCATTTCATTGTTTTTCATTAAACAACTAGATATTTATTGCTGGTTATTCTCATATGCTTTAAGAGACATACCTAATAGGAAAAAGAGAAACAAGATAAAGGATGAGAAGTGGACTTACAACAAAATTTGCTATGATTTCTTGGCAAGGTGAAACCAGAAATGCTGGCTTTATCAGTGAGAGGAAATCAAATCAAGTCAATAAGTGTTTACTGAATTCTGTCCAGATAAAAGTCTCTTTAGTCGTAGTGTGTAATCAAAAATTAGCATCTAAGAATGGAAGAAAATGATTTCTTTCTTTCTCTCATTTGCTTTTTCTCTCTGTCTTCTCTTTTTTTCTCTTTCTTTTCCTATTCCCTAACAATGGAAAAGAGTAAGAATAAAACTATAGACCTAGGGTAGGAAAAGTGAAGAAATAGTGTAAAAAGCTGTAAATTGAATTATATGTTTCTTGTTTGACCCATAAAAGTTAAGCATACATGACAGAAGATAAACTATCAAAATGCTGCTAGGTAGTCTTTTCCAGTTCTACATTTTGGGAGGAGCCAGGAAATTAATTGCTACTTGGAAAGCCCTTAGAATGGAAATAAGCCACCTTTGAATGCTATTCTGAGTATGCAAAGATGACGTCATGAGAAATGAAAAGATACAAAGATGGAAGTGTTAAGTGTAGGTGGAATTAGTCTTCCTGCTTAGCAGAAAGAGAGGGAAAGCAGCACAGAGGGTGGAATCTTCCAGCTGTCATTTATGGGCATGGTACTCAGGTCCTACGAAGTTGCTGTGAAAAGGAGTAGGATAAATGTTAGCCCCAGCCTATCTTCAGAGAGATTTCATATCAATCAAGAGCAGCCAGGCAAATAGAAACTATCTTTAGTAGTTGAAGGAAATAATTTGATGGAAAGAATTAAAGTCTTGCAAAACCATTAGAAGAACTGTGCAGCACAGATCTCTAAAGCCAGAGCATTCAGGAAACAAGAAAGAACTGGACTCACTGGAAATTACTAGTGATGATCTTGGCTGGTTCCCCAAGTGAATCAGCAGTGCTGATCCTCAATGGGATGCCAGCTCTTTATATATTATGTAGCCAGTACTTCTTCCTACAAATCTTTTGACTCCACAAACTCTTTATTCCTGTGGAAGTTTCATATTTTTATGTAATCATATCTATCTTTAATCTTTGTAGCTTCTGGATGTTGTGCCTTATTTATAAAGATTTCCCCCAATGCAATATAGCAAACATATTATTCTGTATTTATTCTAATATTTTAAATTTTAGGTTTCAGATTTAATTCCTCTGGAGTTTATGTTTGCCTGTTATCTTTCCAGATTGAACTATAGAATCAACCTATAAAATTGTATTTAAAATAGTCCATAGAGATTTTGTCTGTAGTTAGGTTGACTATATGGACTAATTTCAGAAGAACTTCAATCATTACACAATATTGAATCTTTGCAAAACATAGTGCATTTCTCAATTTATTAAGTTGTCTTTTTGATCTATAAGTGAAATATTATACCTTTCTTTATTTAAATTTTATTTTCTTTTTAGATTTATTCCTATATATCTTTTTCTTTTAAGGAATCTTATTTTTTTTATTTTTAAAAAATTGTGATCACTCACACAGAGAAAAAACATTGATTTCTATGTGGTGTTTCGGCATCTAGCCACACTCTTAAACTCATCCATGACTTTTAATTATTTTTCTATTCTTATATTTTTCTAAGTCTAAATAAACAGAGATAATTTGTTTCTTTATTTCCTACTATTTATATCTTATTTTTTTCTTGCCTTATTGCAGTAGGTAAAATAGTATGATATGAATGGCTGGAACAATAGCAGGCATTTTGTGAAAGTCTGACTACATTGGAAACATTTGTAATATTCATTATTAAGTATCTTTTTTTGCTGAAGTTTTCTAATATGTATCATTATACATATTGACATATATATCACCTATTCCAAGCTAAACAGTTTTCACCAGGAATGATTATAAACTATCAAATTATTTTGGAATCTATTGAAATCATTTTATTATGTTTTTTCTTTTTCCTTCCTTACTCTGTAAATCTAGCAAATTATTTTAATAGCTTTTCTCATATTGACCCCTTTGTACTTTCTCTCATGGATCGTCAATAGGAAATATCAGTTCTGGGTATTTGTTTTAGACCCTCTCCATTAAGCTGTTGAGTCTTCTGATGCGATCCAGTGATTAATAATGTTAGTTGTCCTTGTGTTTTATTATTAATTTTTTGGTCTATTTATGGCATAAAGTAGAATTTCTTAAGCAATGGTGCTTTTTTTTTTAGACAGTGAGACAGGAATGAGGCAAGGTAAGGAATGAGGCTGGGTTCTCTTGGTTAAGGGTAGAGCTTAGGGAGAGGTTCCTCCACACTCTGTCTTTTCTGGGTGTAAATTGAGAGGATTTGTCCTCACGAAGCCATGTGGAAGGGGAGAAGTTCTGTTTCCCAGTACAATTTCCTTAGCAGGATAAGCCTTCTCTGAGGTTTGCACACAGAGAGCAAAACATATCTTCTCCATGGACTGAAAGGATCCAATCTAGCCAGTTGCCTGGGATTCCTAGTGAATGGTATAAAATGCTGATCTTCAACTTCTGCCTTTGGATCCTGTGTACTCCCAATAGAGTAAACAGTAACAGACAAAAGAAACTCTTCAGAGCATACTGGCAGTAAATAAAACCTGAAGTTGTGCTGACTTCTTTACTTGCATAGTAAATTCTCATCTTTTCAGTTTCTCTAACTGTAAATGGAAATAATAATAGTAACTACATCAAAGAGATGTGAGGATTTTATAATATGTAAAGTATTTAGCACAGTTGCTGTCTTCCCCAAATTGGATGTCTAACTGCACGTGGGTATAATTGTATGTGTCATCTGGGAGTTAAGTTCATTTCCTTGCAGCTGTAGGACCGCAGACCTTTGAACATCTTCTTTATCCATTCATCTGTCAATGGGCATTTAGATTGCTTCCATGACCTGGCTATTGTAAATAGTTCTGCAATGAACATTGGGGTGCATGTGTCATTTTGAATTATGGTTTTCTCAGGGTATATGCCCAGTAGTGGGATTAATGGGTCATATGGTAGTTCTGTTTTTTGATTTTTTAGGGAACCTCCATACTGTTCTCCATAGTAGCTGTATCAGTTTACATTCCCACCAACAGTGCAATAGGGTTCCCTTTTCTCCACACCTCTCCAACATTTGTTGTTTGTAGATTTTCTGATGATGCCCATTCTAACTGGGGTGAGGTGATACCTCATTGTAGTTTTGATTTTCATTTCTCTAATAATTAGTGATATTGAGCAGCTTTTATATGCCTCTTGGCCATCTGTATGTCTTCTTTGGAGAAATGTCTGTTTAGGTCTTCTGCCCATTTTTCAATTGGGTTGTTTGTTTTTTTAATATTGAGCTGCATGTGCTGTTTATATATTTTGGAGACTAATCTTTGTCCATTGATTCATTTGCAAATATTTTCTCCCATTCTGAGAGTTGTCTTTTTGTCTTGTTTATGGTTTCCTTTCCTGTGCAAAGGCTTTTAAGTTGCATTAGGTCCCATTTGTTTATTTTTGTTTTTATTTCCGTTACTCTAGGAGGTGGGTCAAAAAAGATCTTGCTGTGATTTACGTCAAAGAGTGCTGTTCCTATGTTTTCCTCTAAGAGTTTTATAGTGTCCGGTCTTACATTTAGCTCTTTAATCCATTCTCAGTTTATTTTTGTGTATGGTGTTAAGGAGTGTTTTATTTTCATTCCTTTACATGTAGTGGTCCAGTTTTCCCAGCACCAATTATTGAAGAGGCTGTCTTTTCTCCATTGTATGTTCTTGCCTCCTTTGTCATAGATTAGCTGACCATAGGTGCGTAGGTTTATCTCTGGGTTTTCTATCCTATTCCATTGATCTATGTTTCTGTTTTTGTGCCAGTACCATAATGTCTTGATTGCTGTAGCTTTGTAGTATAGTCTGAAGTCAGGCAGTCTGATTCCTCCAGCTCCCTTTTTTTCCCTTAAGGTTGCTTTGGCTATTCGGAGTCTTTTGAGTCTCCATACAAGTTTTATTTTATATATTGAGGTTCTCCTATGTTAGGTGCATACACATTTATATTGTTATATCTTCTACTTGGATTGATCCTTTTATCATTACGTATTGTTCCTCCATATCTCCTGTAAAAGTCTTTATTTTAAGTCGATTTTTCTGATACGAGTATTGCTACTCCAGCTTTCTTTTGATTTCCATTTGCTTGGAATATCTTCTTCCATCCCTTCACTATCAATCTGTATGTGTCCCTAGATCTGAAGTGCGTCTCTTGGAGACAGCTTATATATGGGCCTTGTTTTTCTATCCATTCAGCGAGCCTGTGTCTTTTGGTTGGGGCATTTAATCCATTTATATTCAAAGTTATTATGGATATGAATGTTCCTATTACCATTTTCTTAATTGTTTTGGGTTTGTTTTTGTTTTGGGTCTTTTTCTTCTATTCTGTTTCCTGCCAAGAGAAGTTTCTTTAGCATTTGTTGTAAAGCTGGTTTGGTGGTGCTGAATTCTCTTAGCTTTTGCTTGTTTGAAAAGCTTTTTACTTCTCCATCAAATCTGAATGAAATCTTTCCAGGTAGAGTACTTTTTATTTTTTGTGGGTTTTTTTGTACAATTTCTCAAATTCCTTTATTTATTTATTTATTTATTAACATCTTTACTGGAGTATAATTGCTTTTCAGTGGTGTGTTAGTTTCTGCCTTATAACAAAATGAATCAGCTATACATATACATATATCCCCATATCTTGTCCTTTTTGCTCCTTGCTCCCACCCTCCCTATCCCATCCCTCTAGGTGGTAACAAAGAACTGAGCTTATCTCCCTGTGCTATGCGGCTGCTTCCACTACCTATCTATTTTACATTTGGTAGTGTATATATATGTATATATACCATGACACTCTCTCACTTCGTCCCAGCTTATTTGTCCCCCTCCCAGTGTCCTCAAGTCCATTACCTACGTCTGTGTCAGTATTACTGTCCTGCCCCTAGGTTTTCAGAACCACATTTTTAGATTCCATATATATGTGTTAACATACGGCATTTGTTTTTCTCTTTCTGACTTATTTCACTCTGTATGACAGACTCTAGGTCCATCCACCTCACTACAAATAACTCAATTTCGTTTCTTTTTATGGCTGAGTAATATTCCACTGTATATATGTGCCACATCTTCTTTTTCCATTCATCTGTCCATGGACACTTAGGTTGCTTCCAAGTCCTGGCTATTGTAAATAGTGCTGCAATGAACATAGTGGTACATGACTCTCTTTGAATTATGGTTTTCTCATGGTATATGCCCAGTAGTGGGATTGCTGGGTCGTATGGTAGTTCTGTTTTTAGTTTTTTAATGAACCTCCATACTGTTCTCCATAGTGGCTGTATCAATTTACTGTTCTCCATAGTGGCTGTATCAATTTACATTTCCAGCAATAGTGCAAGAGGGTTCCCTTTTCTCCACACCCTCTCCAGCATTTATTGTTTGTAGATTTTTTGATGATGGCCGTTCTGACCAGTGTGAGGTTTTATCTCACTGTAGTTTAGATTTGCATTTCTGTAATGATGAGTGATTTTGAGCATCCTTTCTTATGTTTGTTGGCAATCTGTATATCTTCTTTGGAGAAATGTCTACTTAGGTCTTCGGCCCATTTTTGGATTGGGTTGTTTGTTTTTTTGATATTGAGCTGCATGAGCTGCTTGTAAATTTTGGAGATTAATCCTTTGTCAGTTGCTTCATTTGCAAATATTTTCTACCATTGTGAGTGTTGTCTTTTTGTCTTGTTTATCGTTTCCCTTGCTGTGCAAAGTTTTTAAGTTTCATTAGATCCCATTTGTTTATTTATATGTTTATTTCCATTTCTCTAGTAGGTGAATCAGAAAGGATCTTCCTGAGATTTATATCATAGAGTGTTCTGCCTATGTTTTCCTCTAAGAATTTTCTAGTGTCTGGCCTTACATTTAGGTCTTTAATCCATTTTGAGTTTATTTTTGTGTATGGTGTCAGGGAGTGTTCTAATTACATTCTTTTACATGTAGCTGTCCAGTTTTCCCAGCACCACTTATTGAAGAGGCTGTCTTTTCTCCATTGTGTGTTCTTGCCTCCTTTATCAAAAATAAGGTGACCATACGTGTGTGGGTTTAGCTCTGGGCTTTCTGTCCTGTTACATTGATCTATATTTCTGTTTTTGTGCCAGAAGCATACTGTCTTGATTACTGTAGCATTGTAGTATAGTCTGAAGTCTGGAAGCCTGATTCCTCCAACTCCATTTTTCTTTCTCAAGATTGCTTTGGCTATTCTGGGTCTTTTGTGTTTCCATACAAATTGTGAAATTTTTTTTTTCTAGTTCTGTGAAAAATGCCATTGGTAGTTTGATAGGGATTGCATTGAACTTGTAGATTGCTTTGCGTAGTATAGTAATTTTCACAATGTTGATTCTTCCAATCAAAGAGCATAGGATATTTCTCCATTTCTTTGTATCATCTTTAATTTCTTTCATCCGTGGTTTATAGTTTTCTACATACAGATCTTTTGTCTCCATAGGTAGGTTAATTCCTATGTATTTTATTTTTTTTGTTGCAGTGGTAAATGGGAGTGTTTGTTTAATTTCTCTTTCAGATTTTTCATCAATGTATAGGAATGCAAGAGATTTCCGTGCATTAATTTTGTATCCTGCTACTTTACCAAATTCGTTGATTAGCTCTAGTAATTTTCTGGCAGCATCTTTAGGATTGTGTATGTATAGTATCATGTCATCTGCAAAAAGTGGCAGCTTTACTTCTTCTTTTCCAATTTAGATTCCTTTTATTTCTTTTTCTTCTCTGATTGCTGTTGGTATAACTTCCAAAACTATGTTGAATAATAGTGAGGAGCGTGTACAACGTTGAGGTATCCCTGGTTTTAGAGTAAACGGTTTCACTTTTTCCCCATTGAGAATGATGTTGGCTGTGGGTTTGTCATATATGGCCTTTAATATGTTGAGGTAAGTTCCCTCTGTGCCTACTTTCTGGAGGGTTTTTATGATAAATTGGTGTTGAATTTTGTCAAAAGGTTTTTCTGCATCTATTGAGATGATCATATGGTTTTTCTCCTTCAATTTGTTAATATGGTTTATCACATTGATTTGCGTATATTGAAGAATCCTTGCATTCCTGAGATAAACCACAGTTGATCATGGTGTATGATCCTTTTAATGTGCTCTTGGATTCTGTTCGCTAGTATTTTGTTGAGGATATTTGCATCTATGTTTATCAGTGATACTGGCCTGTAGTTTCCTTTCTTTGTGACATCTTTGTCTGGTTTTGGTATCAGGGTGATGGTGGTCTAATAGAATGAGTTTGGGAGTGTACCTCCCTCTGCTATATTTTGGAAGAGTTTGAGAAGGATAGGTGTTAGCTGTCTAAATGTTTATTGGAATTCGCCTGTGGAGCCATCTGGTCCTTGGCTTTTGTTTGTTTGATGATTTTTTTCTTTTTTTTTTTGCGGTATGCGGGCCTCTCACTGTTGTGGCCTCTCCCGTTGCGGAGCACAGGCTCCGGACGCACAGGCTCAGTGGCCATGGCTCATGGGCCCAGCCGCTCCGTGGCATGTGGGATCTTCCCGGACCGGGGCACGAACCCATGTCCCCTGCATCGGCAGGCGGACTCTCAACCACTGTGCTACCAAGGAAGCCCTTGTTTGAAGATTTTTAATCACCATCTCAATTTCAGTGCTTGTGATTGGTCTGTTTATATTTTCTATTTCTTTCTGGTTCACTCTTGGAATGTTGTGCTTTTCTAAGAATTTGTCCATTTCTTCCAGGTTGTCCACTTTATTGGCGTATAGTTGCTTGTAGTACTCTGTCATGATCCTTTGTATTTCTGCAGTGTCAGTTGTTACTTCCCTTTTTTCATTTCTAATTCTATTGATTTGAGTCCTTTCCCTCTTTTTCAGGGAGACTGCCTATTTCCTCATCATTTGTTAGGTCTGGTGGGCTTTTATCTTGCTCCTTCATCTGCTGTGTGTTTTTCTGTCTTCTCATTTTGCTTATCTTACTGTGTTTGGGGTCTCCTTTTTGCAGGCTGCAGGTTCGTAGTTCCCATTGTTTTTGGTGTCTGCCCCCCATGGCTAAGGTTGGTTCAGTGGGTTGTGTAGGCTTCCTGGTGGAGGGGACTGGTGTCTGTGTTCTGGTGGCTGAGGCTAGATCTTGTCTTTCTGTTGGGCAGCACCACGTCCAGTGGTGTGTTTTGAGGTGTCTGTGCTCTTATTATGATTTTAGGCAGCCTCTCTGCTAGTGGGTCCCATAACCACTAGGTGGGTGACTCACAAACTGGAGAACAATTATACCACAGACGTCCACCCAGTGGAGTGAAGGTTCTGAGCCCCACATCAGGCTTCCCAATCTGGGGGTCTGGAAACGGAAGGAAGAATTCCCAGAGAATCAGACTTTGAAGGCTAGCGGGATTTGACTGCAGGACTTCGACAGGACTGGGGGAAACAGACTCTACTCTTGGAGGGCACACACAAAGCAGTGTGCACATCAGGACCCAGGGGAAGGGTCCTGATAGTTCTCCTGATAGTTGTTTGGCATAGGGTGTCCAGCACTGTAGCTTGCTGGTCATTGAGTGGAGCTGGGTCTTAGCGTTGAGATGGAGATCTCTGGGAGAACTTTTGCTGTTTGGTATTATGTGACGCTGGGAGGTGTCTGGTGGACCAATGTCCTGAACTCGGCTCCCGCACCTCAGAGGCACAGGCCTGATACACTGCTGGAGCATCAAGACTCTGCTGCTGCTGCCACCGTGACTAAACTGTCATCTTGACTCCGGGTGGAGTAATCTTGGTTGTAGGTTTTTCTCTTTCATCAGTTTAAGTATATCCTGACACTCCCTTCTGGCCTGCAGATTTTCCTCTGAAAAATCAGCTGATAACCTTATGGTGATTCCTTTGTATTTTTTTTTCTCTTGCTGCTTTTAATATTGTTTCTTTGAATTTAATTTTTGTTAGTTTGATTAATATGTGTCTTGGTGTGTTTTTCCTTGGGTTTATCCTGTTTGAGACTCTGTGCTTCCTGGACTTGGGTGACTATTTCCTCTCCCATGTTAGGCAAGTTTCCCACTATAATCTTTTCAAATATTTTCTCAGATGCTTTCTTTTTCTCTTCTTCTTCTGGGACCCCTATAATTCTAATGCTGGTGCATTAGTGTTGTCTCAGAGGTCTCTGAGACTGTCTTCAATTCTTTTCATTCTTTTTTCTTTATTCTGCTCCTCAGCAGTTATTTCCATCATTTTGTCTTCCAGCTCACTTATTCGTTCTTCTGCCTCAGTTTTTCTGTTGTTGATTCCTTCTAGTGTATTTTTCATTTCAGTTATTGTGTTGTCCATCTCTGTTTTTTTGTTCTTTAGTTCTTGTAGATCTTTGTTAAACATTTATTTTTTCAATATGTGCATCCATTCTATTTCTGAGATTCTTGATCATCTTTACTATCATTACTCTGAATTCTTTTTCAGGTAGATTGCCTATTTTCTCTTCATTTATTTGGTCTTGTAGATTTTAACATTGCTCCTTCATCTGTTAATATTTTTTTGCCATCTAATGTTTTCTTATGAGTGTAATTGTGTTCCTGTCTTACTGGTTGTTTGGCCTCAGACTTCCAACACTGGAGTTTGTAGGCTATTGGGTAAAAGTGGGTCTTGGTGCTGAGATGAGGAGCTCTGTGAGACGTCACTCTGATGAATATTCCTTGGGGTCTGAGGCTCTCTGTGAGTCCGGTAGTTTGGACTCGGAGCTCCCACCACAGGAGATTTGGCCCAACCCCCCGGCTTGTGAACCAAGATCCCGCAAGCCATGTGGGGTGGCAAAAAAAAAAAAAAAAAAAAGAACAACAACAAAGTAAAAAATAGACTACGAAAGGAGCAGATATGTTAGAAAGAATAGAAGAAGAAAAATATAGATGAATGAACAGCCGGAAGGTATATCAGTACCACAATAGTAAAAAAGAGGAGGAGGGAAGAAGAAACAAAAACAGGGAAAAGGCTTTGGCTGTGGAGGGTGGGGCCTAAGCAAGGGCAAGTTTTGGGCAGTGGGCGGGGCCTATTTTTAGGACCCACAGTGCTGGAAAAGGCCCTGGGTGCTGTGGGGGGTGGGGCTTAGGTTCAAGGAATAGAAGGGCCCAGGCGTGCTCCCACCCCTGGTCTCAGAAGGCAGGGGACCTTATCTGGGAGCCCAGCAGGTTTCCTGGGCTTGAGTGGTGGGGGGGCAAATGCTCTTCTCTCCTCTCCTGCTCCTCCGGTCTGGGGGAGTTCCTCTTGCCTACCTCTTGTGATCCCCTTGGCCTCTTTCCTATGCCCCCAGGACCAATGCTGCCAGGGTGGAGGGGGGCGCCTTGGAGGGCAGGGGACCAGCCTGGGAGCTAGCAGGCTCCCTGGGCCCTGTGGGTAGCGCTGTTGCTCTCTGCTCCTCTCCCACTCCTCCTGGAAGGCCTCTCCTGCCTGCCTCTCCTGATCTCCCCAGCCTCCCTCCTATGCCCCCAGGACCCATGTAGCCTGGATGGGGCTTTGGAGGGGAGGTTACCAGCTTGGGAGCTCAGCAGGCTCCCCAGCCCGAGTGGGCCAGGTGATCACCCTCCCCTCCTCTCCCGCTTTTCCACTCCCTTCTGGCTTGTAGAGTTTCTGCTGAGAAATCAGCTGTTAACCTTATGGGAGTTCCATTATATGTTATTTGTCGTTTTTCCCTTGTTGCTTTTAATAATTTTTCTTTGTCTTTAATTTTTATCAGCTTGATTACTACGTGTCTCGGCATGTTTCTCCTTGGGTTGATCCTGCCTGGGACTCTCTGTGCTTCTTGGACTTGGGTGGCTATTTCCTTTCCCATGTTAGGGAAGTTTTCAACTATAATCTCTTCAGATATTTTCTCTGGTCCTTTCTCTCTCTCTTCTCCTTCTGGGACCCCTATAATGTGAATGTTGTGCATTTAATGTTGTCCCAGAGGTCTCTTAGGCTTGTCTTCATTTATTTTCATTCTTTTTTCTTTATTCTGTTGCACAGAAGTGATTTCTACTATTCTGTCTCCCAGGTCACTTATCCATTCTTCTGCCTCAGTTATTCTGTTATTGATTCCTTCCAGTGTATTTTTCATTTCAGTTATTGTACTGTTCATCTCTGTTCTTTAATTCTTCTAGGTCTTTGTTAAACATTTCTTGCATCTTCTCGATCTTTGCCTCCATTCTTTTTCCGAGGTCCTGGATCATCTTCACTATCATTATTCTGAATTCTTTTTCTGGAAGGTTGCCTCTCTCTACTTCATTTAGTTACTTTTCTGGGGTTTTATCTTGTTCCTTCATCTGGTACATAGTCCTCTGCCTTTTCATTTTGTCTATCTTCCTGTGAATGTGGTTTTCATTCCACAGGCTGCAAGATTGTACTTCTTCTTGCTTCTACTGTCTGTGCTCTGGTGGATGAGGCTATCTAAGAGGCTGTGCAAGCTTCCTTATGGGAGGGACTGGTGGTGGGTAGAGCTGGGTGTTGCTCTGGTGGGATTAAAGTAAAACTTTAATCCACTTGTCTGCTGATGGGTGGGGCTGAGTTCCCTCCCTGTTGGTTGTTTGGCCTGAGGCCACCCAGCACTGGAACCTACAGGCTCTTTGGTGGGGCTAATGGCAGACTCCCTGAGGGCTCATGCCAAGGAGTACTTCCCAGAACTTCTGCTATCAGTGTCTTTGTCCCCGTGGTGAGCCACAGCCACCCCTGCCTCTGCAGGAGACCCTCCAACACTAGCAGGTAGGTCTGGTTCAGTCTCCTACGGGGTCACTGCTCCTTCCCCTGGGTCCTGATGTGCACACTGCTTTGTGTGTGCCCTCCAAGAGTAGAGTCTTTTTCCCCCGGTCCTGTCGAAGTCCTGCAGTCAAATCCCGCTAGCCTTCAAAGTCTGATTCTCTGGGAATTCTTCCTTCCGTTTCCAGACCCCCAGATTGGGAAGCCTGACGTGGGGCTCAGAACCTTCACTCCACTGGGTGGACGTCTGTGGTATAATTGTTCTCCAGTTTGTGAGTCACCCACCTAGTGGTTATGGGATTTGATTTTACTGTGATTGAGCCCCTCCTACCATCTCACTGTGGCTTCTCCTTTGTCTTTGTATATGGGGTATTTTTTTTTTTTTTTTTTTTTGCGGTACGCGGGCCTCTCACTGTTGTGGCCTCTCCCGTTGTGGAGCACAGGCTTCGGACGCACAGGCTCAGAGGCCATGGCTCACGGACCTAGCCGCTCCGCGGCATGTGGGATCTTCCAGGACCGGGGCACGAACCCGTGTCCCCTGCATTGGCAGGTGGACTCTCAACCACTGTGCCACCAGGGAAGCCCCCTGGGGTATCTTTTTTGATGAATTCCAGTATCTTCCTGGATGATTGCTTAGCAGTTAGTTGTGATTCTGGTGCTCTCACAAGAGGGAGTAGAGATGAGTTTTTAATTGAAAAGAATTTTCCTTGTCTTTAACATTTTAAAATGTCAAGTCTATAAATGTGTGTTTTGCTTCTGGCTTTAATTTTTTTCTTCTTGAAATAATATAGTCACCTAGTTTTCTTTCATATTTTGAAATTTTGGGCTTTTTTAAAAATTGAGCTAAAAATTATTTTGGCATATGTCTTAGATTGGATTCTCTGGAAGTAGAGCCTGGGGCAGAGTTGTGTTTTTGTTTTTTTGTTGTTGTTGTTTTGTATTTTTGTTTGTTTGCTTGGTTTTTCTTTTTTTTTTTTTTTTTTTTTTTGTGAGTTTTTTATGGAGGGAATGCTTTCAGGAGAAACCTGTAAGGGGATGAGGGAAGCAGGGTAGAGAAGAGAGAGAAAATAAGCGGGGGTGAAGTTCCAAAAGTCTAGCCTTGGTGACCTTTTTGTGATTCTCTGGAACTGAAATAGCACTGCAGAGCCTGTCCCACCTTGCAGCAAGGAAGTGGGATTTTGCACATCCCTCTCCCACCCTCCAGCATCCAGTTTCTGGGGACTCAAGTATAACTCGTGTACCTCTTGAGTGCAGAGGTGGCCCCAAGTCACCTGAAAGTGGTCCTCTGAAGAGGTTTCCAGATGGTGGCCTTTGGGAACAAGACCCACAACCTGTGATGGATGGGCACACCAAAACAGTTAAAGTATCCTATGGTATTGACCTTATTAAAACATTTTAATAATATAACAATAATATTTAAACAATGACCACCACATCCTTTGTTGGGTTTTACCTCTTCCCACTTCTGCTAGGTTGTTTTTGAGCTCTCCTGCCTTAAGTTCATCATGAGCACATATTGGCTGAGCACAGGTAATTTAAGTGACAGTTAACAACACACCGTATGCTTCTTTTCTCTACTCAGACACTGGCCTGATTCTCTTCAATTCTGTTTTCCTTCTCAGTTCTTTTGCTGGGCTTCCTCCAGTATTCATGTATCTAGACTCCTCTTAGACACAACCACCTGTCAGGGAAATGTGCCCTAGTCCAAGAAAAATGCATCTTAAACTCATGCCTAGACCCCCATGATATATAGAGTGATCTTCTTTGTTTTTAATAGTAAACATTTTATTTTAAATAAAATCAAATGGATATGAATAGAAAAATCACATGATAGTGTATTAAACATCAGCATTTCTCCTATTTTGTTTTTCTTGTATATGCGTCTTAATTTGAGTACAATTTCATTTTTCAAGGAAAATTTTCACAGATTAACTCTGTCATGAGCGGTAGCACCAGGGAATGAAGCCCAGAATTCTAAACAGGAAGGCAAGGAAACACGAAATCTTTCCTATATGAAGAATAAAGCAGAAATGAGATGTAAATTATGTAAAAACAGACTCTGAGTCTCTAAGTGCCAAGTTTAGCCAAAGAAAATACTTTATAATACGGTTTCTGCCTGAGTCCTGCACCCCTTACCCAGACTTTGCTCCAGCCATATTAAGCTGCCAGCAGTTCCTCAGAAGCATACTGTTCCCTTCACAAATCATGCTTTTATTGTCGAACTTCCTTTTGTTTTCCCCAAATATTTTTATGTCAGTTCTGCCTAGAAGCCTATCCTCTGGTCAGATTTAGTTATCCATTCTCAGTGTTTTCTTGGCATCCCAGGCTGTGCCACTCACCACACTATTATAATCTTTGATGTATTCCTATTAGAGGGTAAGCTTCTTGAGGATAGAGATTGTGTCTAATTATCTTTGCCCCCCTCAATGACTAGCACGACATCCACACCTATCAAATCACATTCAGTTACTGGGATCTTTTTCTTCAAATGGCGCTATTTCAGTAATAGCCTTTCTACTGTGTTAGTGATAAAATCACAAGGAATCTTTGCTTGGACCCATTTCCGTATGGATGTATCTCCAAATGCTCACATTATATTCCTGAAGAGCAGCCTTTACATATTTGTAGAACTTCCTCTTTTTCCACATGTTCTCCCTTAGTTATTTTTGGTCTTTGACATTGGTTTCTATGAGCAACCCAATTTGGGGGCAATCGTTTGTCCTTTGGTCCTTTATACTACAGTGCAATGGTTCATTTTATGTGGCAGCTCAGTCAGCCTATAGTCCTCAGGTAATCATTTAAACATGAATCTAGGTGCTGCTGTGAAGGTATTTTGTAGATGTAATTAACATCTATAACCAGTTTATTTTAGATAAGGAGATATAATCTTTGCTAATTTGAGTAGATCTGATCCAATAAGTTGAAAGACCTTAATTACAAAGCTGAGGTTTCCATGAGGTAGAAGAAATTCCACCTGTGGACAGCATCTCCCACCCAAGACTTTCCAGCTTATTCTTTCTGACAGCCTGTCCTATAGATTTGGGACATACCAAGCTAACCTTCACAATCATGGAAGCCAGTTTTTTTCACTATCTGTCTATCTATCTGTCCATTCATCTACCCATCCATCCATCCATCCATATATACATACATCTATCCATCCACATTATTGTATCTTTTTCTCTGGTGGACCAGTGACCGATATATTCAATCTTAAGGTGAAATGGACCTTAGGGTTCATACATGTCTGTAAACATGTGTGCTGGCTTTTCTTCATGTACCCTCCAGATTCTATTTCCATCCTGCTTTACCTGATCTGAACTTGAGAAGCTAACCTCTGCGGCCTGTATCAATGAGGCTACTTTATCCTCTGTATTCAGGCTAGATTCAGCCAAAAGTAGGTTCTGCCAGCAGACTAGAGAGTAGGGGGAGAATGAAGTTGGTGTAATTACTTCCCCAGCTCCTTGGCTGACTGAGCCACAGTTCCTCCACCTGAGGCCATCTTTGGCAGCCCCTAATCCCTCCACTTGTACCTCCATGTTTAGGGGTCATAATGGCTCCCTGATATTACTAGCAACAGGGCCTTGCACCATCTCAGACTGATTGTCTTAAACCCTGCCCCACAGCCTTTCAAATACATTTTCAGTATGGTGTCTTCAATTATCATATTTGAGCAGTCCAACTGCTGCCTGCCTGGCCTCATATTGACACATCAGGGATGCAGAGAAGATTTGTACATTATTCCTGATCACCCAGCCTCTGCTAATACTACCACATAGGACAAATATTAAGAACAGATGTTACGGGAATGACTTGAAAGTATGAGCCTGACTGCAAATTGAGAGAATATGCAGAAGCCCCATCATCATGTACATCTGCTGTGTTAGTAATACAGAAAAAGGTAGGAAGTGATAAAATTAAGCTTATTTGATATTCTACCAGTCCTAAGAGGACAAGGGAAAAAAGTAACTAAAATACAAATAATCTGGGTGACTTTAAAAGGACCATTGCTAAAATAAATACAACATATAGTTCCTCAGATGTGAAATATCCTAATTTTATAACTTGAACATTTTCATCCAAGAATTTCAGAGCAGCTTTTCAATGCAAATGACAAGAGCATCAGACAAATCTGGGCCTTATATAACTAAAGAGGCTACCTTTTGTCTTAAGAGAACCTTTAAATCATTCTTCTAATGTTCATTCTATTAAGTATCACAAGTCGTCAGCTCACTTCATAATTATTAGTCTTTCTTAATACCAGAAAAAAAATGAGCAGGTTTCTCAATTCCTTATTAAAACTGCACCTAGTTTATCCTGCCTTCTTGCCAGCAACCAAAGTAAGGAAACCCAGTTAATATATCATTAGGCATCCTAAGTGCTGTATTTCTGGACCAGCAGGCAGTATTTTAAGAACTGTTTATTACAAAGATTTCTCAATGGAAAGATATAATAATAGATAATGATCTAAGTTATGATACTAACAGCATTTAGAGTTGTTGAAAACATTGCTTGAGATCTTAATGGCTCACAATAAACTGAATGTAAAAGGTCAAGCAAGAAAATCACAATTGTTGTACATAAAAATTTTCATTAAACATTTAAAAGCATCTAATTTCCTTTAACAGTTTGGAAATCTAAGGATTTTAGGCACTACTGTTTTCTTTTTTCTTTTTGGTGGTCTCTCCCGTTGCGGAGCACAGGCTCTGGACGCGCAGGCTTAGCGGCCATGGCTCATGGGCCCAGCCACTCTGCGGCATGTGGTATCTTCCCAGACCGGGGCACGAACCCGCGTCCCCTGCATCGGCAGGCGGACTCTCAACCACTGCGCCACCAGGGAAGCCCGGCTCTACTGATTTTAAAACAAAATGTTTTATACCAAAATATGGCACCATACAAGTTCATGTGCCAAAGTCTAGAATATGGACTTTACCTTTCACAGTGTTAGAATTTAAACTCCTAATAAAGGTTTGAAGATCATTTAGAGTTTTTGTTCAGGAAGATTAACTCTGATGTATTTCTGAACATCCATTATGTGCCAGAAACTTTGGATGTTTTGGTTCACATCTTCACATTTTCTTCCTTGAATATTATAACAATATCCTAATTGGCCATCCTGCCTCCATCAGGTTCCTTCAATTTTGTTCTCCAAACTATCACTAAAGCTGCCTTTCTGAAAAATACATTTGATTACATCTCTCCCCTGTTTTAAGTCTTCAGCTGGATTCTCTTTATGGCTGAAATCATATCAGAGAAAGCCCTTCATGAACTGGATTCTCTTGTGTTTCCAGCCTCATTTCCATCTCTATACCTCACTGCAACCCACTCTCTGACAGGCGCTGAGCTTTAGCTATTCTTGAGTCTTCGTAAATGTTCTGAGTGGCCTTGGAATCTCTTTCCATCCTTTAAATTCCATTGGTCCTTCAAAATTCTGTCCAGGTGCCACTTTTTCCAGGAAGATTTTTCCAATCCATATCCCATAATTCACACTCTCCCTCCCACTTAGCTGTTCCGTCTCCATACTTTGCAAATAATTGGAGGTTGTCATACTGCATTTTAACTGTCTTCTGATCTCTTTCCTTACACTAAGGTACATCTTGAGTATTTCAGAAGTTAATATATTGGCTACAGCAACTGGTAAATAGTCTTCTTTTTTTCAAGATAACTTTGTCACATTAAAAATCTATTTTTGTTTTCTCAAAGAATTTAAATATGGGATAACTTTTAGAAATTTTTCATTTAAGGCAGCCACACTTTTCTTCACCTCGCTGCCAGATATTTCTTAAAAGAGTACTGTAATAAATAAAAGCTGTAAAAACTGGATAAATGACGACATTCTCCAAATAGAATGTTTATAAGACAAAAATATACATTTATTCTAAAAATAGGTATTGAGTATCTATTATATTTTGGTTAATGCACCAGAACTGAAATTACAACAGCTAATAAAAAGACACCCCATAAACTCCATGAGTTTGCGTGTGTTTATATTGCTGTGTTCAGGGCCTAGAAACAAGTTACCTGAATTTGAGTTGGGACTCATACACGTCCTAACTATGTCTGTTGGTACCTCAGTTTTCTCATCTCTAAAGTTATGGTAGGAACATGCATAACAAATTTAGAGTAATGGTGTAATGTATCATGGTTTATTAGAGCTTTCAACACTAATTCACATTCTTTATCTCATTCAAAGAAGCTTTATCAGATTAATATTCTTATTCTATTAAAATCTGGTTACGCATTAAAATATTAATACATGTAAAGTTCTTAGAACACTGCCAAGTACATAGTATGCTTTCCATAAATATTGATCATTATCCATATTGTTATTTGAAGCACGAATTGAGTCTGCCTGTCTGGAACACATAGCCTATAAGAATCCAGATCCAGCTCTTTGATTTCTTCTCCATACAACTCAAAGGAGCCCATCCTGAACTTCCAGTGAGGCGCAGACTTTACTATTTTGGGAAAGAATCAGTACAGCAACATGTATTACAGGTGCACAGAATGAATAAATGAGTGAGTGATGAGCAAGTGAGAACACTCACTCATTAATGGCATCATTCTGTGAGAAAATATTGGCCATATGCTGACTTCTCTGAAAGAAAACTCTAACTCCAGGTGCTCTGGTTAAAAATCAGGCACATGTCTAGAACAGGAAAATCTACAGAGAAACAAAGTCAATTAATGCCCAGGGCTGGCAGGTCAGGGGAGGATGGTCAGTAAATAGTGAGAAGTGACTGCTAATTAATAGGAGAATTCTTTGAGGCAGGGGTGAGGAAAATATTATAAAATTAGATTATGGTGATGATTGCACAACTCTGTAAATACACTAAAAACCATAGAATTGTACACTTTAAATGGGTGAACTTCATGATATGTAAATTATAAATCAAGAATGCTAGTTTTTTTTTAAGTAAACAAGAAAAATTCAAACATCTAACAAGCATGCTTTTAAAGGAGTGAATGAATGAATTTGAGAAAATAATTAAAGCCAAGAAACATTATGTTATTTCCCAGGGATAAGCAGACCTCTCTTAAAATTGTTTTACATTTTGCCTTCTGGCTCTTGAAGGCCACTTAAAAAAATATTGACTGAGTTTTAAGCTTATTTTTAGTAACTGTATAAAGGCAGCATCTTTATAGGCTAATTATACTGGACTGTCATCTAGTGGTAAAAAAGGTAACTGCTATATTTTAAGTACATGTAACCATATTAGAATAACAATCTCATGCAGTGTGCTGCATTATAAATTTCAAAACCCCTTCCCATAGTTTACCTCACTCAGCTCTCACAAAAGTGCTATGAGATTCATATTATTATCATACCCATGGTGGAAAATAATAATACATAACACATATATCTATCCATTGTGTTGACTCCCCGGTGTCTGCCCATCTCACTTTTTTTTTTTCTTGGATGACTGTGGTAATCACAGAATGTTACCCTTCTGGTCACAAGAGTCAGTTTATGACCCCAAACGTCCTGACCCACTTGCCTCATGTGACAGGCAGGAGCAGTAGCTTCTGGGATGGGCATGTGACCCAAATTGACCTAGTGGGAAGCTCCTCAGAGACTTTCAAATATAGATAATTGAAAGAAGGTGCTTTTTCTCTTTGATCGTAAGCTGTACGTATGTCAATCCAGAGTGGCCCATGAACATTGAACATGTGTCCTTTTATATGGTAAAGCCAAAGTTAGAGAGTCAAACCTCTCTGCAGAGAGTATCAGAGAAAAGATAGAGTACAAACACTCCCAAAATCCAGTTTCAGGAACTTAAAGCTCCCCTCTGCCCTCCCTAGTAGAAGTGCTATCTATTAGGTACCTGGGCCAAAAAATTAATTATTTCCTTAATGTTCAACAAACTGGGTTTCTATGGCTTGCAATCAAACAATTGCCTCAGATACAATGAGTAAACAAAACAGTGACTTGTCTACGTTGGCACATTAAAGAGTGAGGTTTGAAGTTGAGGCATGCACACAGCTCTTCTAATGACAAGTAGCTTAAAAAAAAAATAGGATTGCTACACCCAGTCGAAGAAAAATCTGGGGAAAATATTGTTTATGTTGGTTCAGCTCTTCATCTGTACCATCAAAGACCAAGATTTTTCTTTAAGTTCCACCATCCTTAGAATGTTGGATTGCATCCTATGCTTGTACTCCAAAGATTGCCGATGAAAAGAGAAAGAAAATCTTAAGGAGGGAGGGGGCAAAATGGTAAAGGGCTTTCACTCTTCATTTGTAAAAGGAAACCCTCCCCACAAGACTTCTGCCTACATACCATTTTCTGGAACTGAGTCACATAACCTCTGCAAAGGAGACTGGCAATTCTCTCCTTTTTAGGTTGTATAACTTCAATAATGGAAAATTACAGAGGAGAAGGCAGTTGCAGTTGAAAGTTGGTCAGCTAATCCAGCTTGGCCAGATTCTGCCAAACTTACTCTTCAACATAGTAGACTAAGCATAGCTATCTACTTCCCCTTTTAAGATTCTCATTTTTAAAAAAGTAAATCAGAAAAACTATGATAAAACATGTAAACCAATAATGGAGCTGGAAGAAGAAGAAGAAAAAAAATAATAAAAAGATCCATTGGGCTTCCCTGGTGGCGCAGTGGTTGGGAGTCCGCCTGCCGATGCAGGGGACACGGGTTCGTGCCCTGGTCCGGGAAGATCCCACATGCCGCGGAGCGGCTGGGCCCGTGAGCCATGGCCGCTGAGCCTGTGCGTCCGGAGCCTGTGCTCCTCAACGGGAGAGGCCACAACAGTGAGAGGCCCGCGTACCACACACACACACACAAAAAGATCCATTCACACATCCTAAGATGGGCAACAGGGAGCAGATTAAGACAGGCCTGAGTCAGAAACCAGAGAAGTAAAAACAACAGCCCCACACAGAGAAAAGGGCTGCCTGTGGTGAAATGAACAGGTCTTCATATGGAACTCACAAGTCTTGGAGTAACTTCAAGTAATGTCAGCAAGTACAAGGAATCAGACTGGCCTTTGGGTAGTTATAGGGGTAATTAATGAAAGGACTATCAGCTGTACACCTCCTCTCTGGTGGCTGTAGAGTTTGTCCTCAGACAAAAGCACTGAAAAATAGCTCTTTGGGCAAAGTTAAGAGACCTGTAGGAGGGTTGGGGCCTGGAAAGTAGGGCTGGGAGTGGAAGATAAAAAGAGATAACAGATGAGAAAATTCTAAAACTCTGAAATAGTAAAGAGAGGGGGAAAAAGAAGGACAACCTTGGCTGTTAATGAAATACACTAAAATTCTCCACAATGAATGTAAAGTTTCATTATACTGGCAATTATACAGTTCCCAAAATTCCTTTCCTGCTTCTCACCCAAACACCATCAGGGAGAAACTAACTGTCAAGATACTCAGCCCAGGAGCTGCAGAGGCAGCAGTCAGCTCTCTGTCAGAGGGCACGGCAGAAATGTAATTAGCATTCTGCAAGGCGGAGTCAAAGAAATCCCCCAGAACATAGGGAGAAAAAAAGAGAGGTGCAACAAATGAGAGAAAAGAATCGTGGAGAATAGATAGAGCAGATCCAACATCGTGTAGCAAAGCTCCCAGAAAAAGAAGAAAAATAAAAGATTATATGGCAGGTATGGAATTGTGGGGAGAGAAGTAATAATTGTGACTAAATCAATAATTCATTGAAGAAGAATTCCTACAAATTGAAAAACAGAACAAGTCTTGAGATTAAAGTGGCCCTTTGAGCAACAATGAAAAAAAAATAAATTAAAAGCCTCTCACCTAAACGTATATTACTATAGCTTATGAACTCAAAAAATGCAGGGAAAAAAAATCAGAACAGTTAGAAATTTTTTTGTTGAAAATCTAGCTGACAAAATGTTATCCACTTTTTTTAATTTGAAGGAAAAAATTATTTGAAGTTAGAATTTTTATCCCTCTGAATCATCAATGAAGCCTGAGAGCAAAGATATCATAGAACATGTAAAGACTCAAAAATGTCACCAACAAAGCTATCTTAGGAAAAAAAAGTATCAAAGATCCACAGCAGCAAAATAAAACATAAGAAAGAGGAAGAACTTGGGTTTAAAAAAAATGAGAGTTAATACGTAGTAAAATTAATCATTAAATCTTAAAATGTATTTACAATATAAAAGTGAAGATTACGGATAGTGTTCATAAAGAATTGCCTTCTGACACAAAAAATTGTCTGCAACTAAAATTTCATATATTTAAACAACAGTTAATGAAAGTTGAAGTGGGATGGTATTCAAACATCCTGGCTTGTTTGACAAAGGAAGTTTGTATATGCTCATTATTTGATCATGATGCTTGAAAAAAGTGTTAAAATACGTTTGGTTAAGTGTAATTGTGACATTAATTTGGTTAATGGTTAATTGTGACCATTATAACAATAAAAATAAGATTTAGTACATCCAAACACTAGAGGAAAGTTAAGGAAAAATGTACTTTCTTTTTTATCTGACAGTTATATATTCTCTTTGTATAACTGCTCATTTAATAACTGCTATTAATATCCCATTTCATAGATGAAAGTTTATAAATTATGGTAAGTTAAAAAAATAATTAACAAGGAATAAGTACAAACGTATGGGTATTCAAAATACTCGTGAAGGGTTAAATCTCTATGTTAAGAAAAAAGATATTCTCAGATGAGTAAAATAACTCCAGCTATATTCTATTTGTATGATAAAACATTTAAGTAATGATACTGGGATATTGAAAGCGAACAAAAGGTTACTTAACAGGAGGCCAGTATCCCCAGCTTTTAATATATCACCAAAGGGTCAAAACTGTAAATGCAAATCTCATTTTAAGAGTTATTATAATGACTTTATCATATCGGGACTATTGTGATAATACTGAAAACATAAACAGCCACCTCTCCAAGACCCTCTGAAAACTGTGCTTATTGAATATTAGGTACTTCTATTCACTGTGCTCGGGGAGGGACTATTCTGCTTCTATTATTTGAAACCATGCACTTGGAACCGGGGCCAAGATAATAAAATAAAAGAGATCCTTCTACTTTGTGAAGACTTGCTATCTCCAGGTCTGTGCTTCCAGATGTGTGTAGTTCACAGCGGAAAATAGGATGTTCAGTGAAGCTGTGCTTGAAAAGGCCAGTGTTATTTTTCTTTGTATTTTAACTTGCTCTGTAAGCGACCTGGATCATATAGTCTCCAAGGCACAAAAGGGCTTAATTTACAAAACCTTCTAAGTAACTGACTGCTTTTACACTATGAGTTCCTGAGCTGTATGATCAGTCACAAACACACTTGCTGGGGGAAAAAATCATTTAGTTTCTCTATTTTCAAGAAATATAGAGAAATAAGAACATTCATGGGAGATAAGGAATTTCATGATACTAGGGAACTATCAGATCATTATTTTTGTGACATGCTGTTTAATAAGCACATATTGGTGCCATCCCATAACACGTCAAGCTTCCCTTTTTGTCCTAATAAAGGGATTTCTCTGACTTGTCAGATGTCTCTGTTGGAATGAAGAAGTAAGGAGCTATATCCAGATCCTCCAGTAATGCTATCCTTATTCTCTTGATTATATTCAAGAAGAAGAGATTATATCCCTACTGAATGAAAAAAAATGATTAAACTGGCTGCTGCGTGAACATGTATCATGTGAAACAAGGAGTCAATTATTATGGAAAGAAAAATACCTCTTTAAAGTTTTGTTCTTAATGGGAAAAATCTCTCTCTTCTTTTAATGAAAAAAAAAAGACCATCATTATTTTACATCTAAGGTATCTCATCTGTCATACTAATTTTCACTCATGGGCTCTGTTGTAGTTTTCAGAAATACAAATTCCACTCGCCTTTACGTGCACACACACACGCACAAACACACACACCCTCTCCTGAGATTGTTTTCTGTTCTTATTCTTTGCCTCGGCCTCCACAATAAGCCCAAGCTTCCAAGAATCTACTTTCAAAACTGTGTCCCTGACTTGCAATCTGACCCTAGGTCTTTCTCCCTATGTCCCAGATTCTGGTCAGGAAACTGTTTTTGATATGTTCTCACAGAACCATGGTGCTACTCTGAACACTGATTATCTGCATAGTCCTGTTCCTGAAGGACTGACCTTTCCACAAGATCAGGGATACTTCTGACTCCCATCCTACCATAATTCATCTTTTCCCTCACCCTCAGCTCATGATAGAGGTTTAAGCATAAATCACAACAGTGCTCACAAGACTTTTGTAAGCTGTGACATTTTCCTTTGCTTGAGTTTCTGCATTTCTTCTGGGTTCTGAATTATCCACTAAGGTTGATATTAAACTGTATTTTTGACTGGTTCTCATATCTCCTTAGGTTTCTATTGGCTGTGACAGTTTCTCAGAATTTTTCTTGGTTTTGATGACTTTGATAGTTGAGGGATATTGGTCATATATTTCATAGATTGCCCCTCAATTGAAATTTGTCTGATGTTTTTCTCATGATTAGACTGGAGTTGTGGGTTTGGGGAAGGAGGACCAAGGGGTAAAGTGTCATTTTCATAACAATATCAAATGTACAATGCTGTCAACCTGACTTATCACTGTTGATGTTAACTTTGATCATGTGGCTAAGGCAGTTTTTGTCACTTTCTCTACTGAGCTTAGCCCCCTTCTCTCTCCCTCTCTGTCTCTCACACACACACACTGTACTCTTTGGAAGGAAGTCTCCACATGTAACCTATGTTTGAAGAGTGAGAGTTATGTTTCACCTACTTGAGGGTGGAGTATCTACACAAATTATTTGTGATTATTCTGCATGGAAGATGAGTATATTCTATATACTAATAGAATATAAGTATGGCTCAATGGATACTAATTTTATGTAGTATAAATACTACTTTATTTATTTTGTTACTCAAACTTCCGCAGCTTTTGCCATTGAGAATTATTTTATATGGCACAGTGTATCTTTGCCATACCCCCATTATTGTGGGGTTTTATTTTGTTTTATTTTTGAGTACATCCTCACTTACTAGAACTATATGATGTTCTAGGATCATCTTATATATATTTGTTGTTCCAGCCATGGATTTAGCTATTTTTCTAAGGAGTCATGAGTTCTTCCAAGATCGTGGTAGTAGGTGTGCTTATTGCCACAGGATGTGATTGCTTTTAGGTCCTCTCAACTGACAGAGCAAGTTAATTTATGTGTATACTAATCCCGGTATAGTTTAACTACAGATGTAGTTATTTTCGGCTGTGGATATAGATAAGTGTTTTTTGACTAATAAGTTCACCTCAAATAGCACTATACCTCTTCACGTCTAGTGCAGTGCTTTATAGCAGAGTATCCTTCATTCTTCCCTACCACCATTTATGACATTGTTAATATAAATGTATGCAATATATGTGTGTATACACACACATATTTTGTATGTATTATATGTGTATTTTTGCATATCTTAAATTATACATGTCAATGTATCATATATATTATATATGTACAGATATATATTTATCCATTACATATGTACATATATACATATATAATTCATGAGTATATATCAATATATAGGCATCCATTTTTTAGTTTAAACTTCATAATTTTGTTGCTTTTAATCTCATATGTGATAACTAATTATTGTCATATCTATTATTTTGAGATTGGTCTGAAAATCTCCCACTAAGATGTTGAGTTTGCCAATTCTTCCTTGAATTTCTGTCAATTTATTTTTTGGTATTTACTTGGAGACTATGTTCATAGATGAGTATATATTTAAAATAGTTGAATAAATCATTTCTTTTTTAACTTTAGAGATACTCTTTAGTCTTAATGCTCTTTTGACTTCAAAGTCTATTCTGAATAAATGTGTTATTTTGCTTAGTGTGTTTCTTTGATTTGGTAGCATCTTAAAAATAACATTTAGTTGAATTTTTAAGTTTGAGCATCTTAACATTCCGAAGAATATTACACTGATCTGCTCTGCCCATGACATCATGCTATTAGTCCTGGCGAGTAGAAAGTGATGAGTACCCTAGAAGACCTAACGTAGCAGATATATACCAGAAAATGGCAGATAAACATCACAGAAATTCAAAGTCTAGTCAGTTAATGAAATTTTTAAGAGTCCAGTGGTTTGGGTGTTGTCAGGATATCACTTCTAAGATAATGGACAGGTAATAGTTACTCACATCCCCTGCCACTAAATAAAATACACAGCACTTTGTGAGTCTCTATATATTTCGGAGACAGAATATACCACACATCAAATATGGTTCAGACTCATTCCTTTTTTAAGTAACTCAGAGGCTGATGGGTTTGAGGGGGGCCCAAAGCAAGAGAAGGTTCTGCCTCAGTTCCAGGTTTATTTATCCCTTCTTATTGGTGATGAAATAAAGAGCTTAAATAGTCAAAATGCTATTTTTGATAAAAAGTACAGACAGTGCATTTAAGTGAAGAAGCCATATATGCAAAAATTTGGGGGTGGGGGTTCCTACATGCTCCAGTGTTGCTAAGAGACATTGAACACAAAATGCTTAGTTGTTTAATTAATAAATTAAGGAGCAGTAGTTATTAACCTACTAAGTTTCAGCGTATAACTCGTGGAACAATGTGTGCATTTTCAAACAAGCAGAATTTTACTTAAGCATTCAAGAGCAATATTTTTCAAGCGAGAGTACTAATATAGCCTATGTTTATAGAATAAAATATATGCCTTGACTTTGGAGTAAATGACACACGTTGAACATTTAGATGCACCCATGACTCAGAACAGGAAGGAGTGTTTATTCTCAGCGAAGAATTATTGTGACCAATTCATGTAAATGTAAGGGGAAAATCCAAAACTCCTTTCTTTTGATTAGGCCTACTTTTGATTTTAACAAAGAAAATTGGAAGCATTTGAAGGAACCAAGAGTTATTCCTAGTAGATTCTTTCTATCTCTCCTAACCTCAGCCATGCCTAACAATTGAAATGCATAGACTCACAGGGAAAGTAAGAAAGGAGATAAAAAAGAATGATTATTGGGCCTGACTAAAAAGAAGATCTTTTCAATGGTGAATGGCTGCTTGAAAAATAATTCATTGATTTCATTGGAATATGATTTTTATAACTTCCTTTATTCCACAGAAGTCAAGGAAAGATATAGTTATAAAAAGGTCTTCTGCAGGATTACATTAGTACCTCTGAGTGATTCACATGCAAATTCTTTTAGTTCGACTCAAAAAGAAGCCCGAGACATTTTCAATCAAGAATGTGCTCTTGGTTACATATGGTAGACTGCCAAGAGTTCCAGAAAGAGTATTAGGGGAAAAAAATTGACCCAAGAGTTGTTTTCTTTTTAAGTTTTGAATACACTTTTTTCATTGTTATCAAAAGTAAATGAAAGGAAATTTTGAGCTGATAAAAAGTTTTTATTTGGTTTTCTTTTTCTTTTGTTACCTTTATCCCTTATTTACTATCTCATACGGAGTGATCTGTATATTCACAGTGAATAAATATGTTTTACTTCAATCAGCAGGCTTTGTGTTTGCAAGGCAAACTTTGTTGAAATGTTTACATTACCAGAGAGTCAGCTTAAAATTCAGAAAACTGCTAGTAGGTGTATGGTGCTGCTTTGAGTATTGGGAGAGTTGGTTAATTGGCCAGTCCTTGAAATTACCATTCCGAATTCTAGAGCATCTATCAATGTTCTCTTTAAAATTATAGAATGGCTTCTTAAATTGCATGCATTTTAAATAAGATTTTTTATAACAAATTTCAGCAAATAAATATGTATGTATACTTATTTGAAAGAACTTAAAACACTGCCAAATACACCGGATTGTCTCTTCTTTTAAGCACTCCAGCTGTTTCCCATCTCTGCATATGTTGAATTTTCTTTGTTACGTTAAGTGTCTATTAAACTCTGATTTATATGTCAGGATTTCCAAATCCTGGGTACTTTATGGGCTGTAATAGAAACCCAAGTCATTGATTGTGTTTCTCTCACTGCTGCTTCAATAATGAGTCAATAACGTGTGGTCCACCTTCATTTTTCCCAGCACTGCTTTCAGTGATTTTGTACTTTGCATATACTCAACTCCTTTCTACTTCCTAGGTTTGTAATGTGCTGTGTCATCTATGACGTTAACACTCCTGGCGTCCTAAGGTCTCTCCTTAGAATGGCTTACTTGATGAGTGAGTTTGGGACAAGGAATGGGCATGTCTAACTTGTCGCCTTTCCCTTTTCTCTTTGGGATCTGCCTGCTCTCGGAAAGCACAGCTATAGTCTCCTTGCTACCCAGCAGTGAGGAGCTGGCAAGTCTTAGGGCTCCCAGTCCAGTGTATGGCTGAGTGGGTAAAACCCGTCTCTTCGTGTGTTACAGTATTCAGAAGCCCTGTGTTGTCACACACGTAAGCCACGTTCTTCAATGGCTTTGTCAGTAATCAAGAAGACATATTAATTTCCATTTGCCAAACATCCTTGTCCCTCAGAGGTGGTCAAAAATTTGAGCATGAAAAAGACATATTATTTATTAGCCCTCTAATATACTAATAGCTAGTGTATTACTACACCTTTTCTCCACATTCCACAAACACACACACACAAGCACCACAAATATATATATATGCACATGTTTGCATTATATTTGTTTTTTAATCTATCTATATATAGTAAAAAGTATGAGATCACATTGTTATTCCAATTCCTGTCCAACCTCCCAGATTTATTTTCATTTTCCTGCTTTCTATATTTGTAACCTTCTATATTGACTGTAAGACACCTGATGTCATTATCTTTAATATATTTATGTACTTAATTAACCTCTCTCTTCATGTGTTCTTGAGCTATTAGGATGAAATTTGTCCTACAAGCCATCATTAAAAAGACTGCTATTGAGGAAGCAGTCATTATAGAGTATGAATGAACAAACTTCTTAAATTATATCTTGTGATGTTATTTAAAACAAATGCTATCATGCCTATCTTATAGATGAAGAAATTGAAAAACCAGAACATTTAGGTTCTTGCCGGGTAACACTGAAAAAGGTAGAGACAGCCATACCAGTATAATATAAGATCCCTCCTCCCCTATAAACTAACTCCTAAAATACTATGATAAAGGACATTTTTAAAATTCACTAATATTAAAATATGATAATAATCTCTAAAATTTACTACCTTTTGAGGAAGTGAGAAGATTAATGGGAATATAATCCAGGTCCTTATGATTATTACAGGATCATTAACCTGTTTAAATTCTTAAGACCAATACCATGCTAATTTAAGAAAATAATGCACATTCCATAAATATTTATTAAGCACTCTGTGCCGAAGTGTTATTCCAAACATTGTATTAACTGTGTCCCTAAAAGAATGCCACTAAGAGATTTTGGTTAAAGTTTTTATTATCTAAATTAAACCAAAGCACTTGTATTTTTCATGAGAAAAGTTATATTTCTTTATTTTTCTCTCACAGAATAAAAAAAAAATAATGGCCACAAAACAATATTAACAACAAGTGGCACAGTTTCAATGTATTTTGCTTTATAAACTAAGAACTTATTTCTCCCAATCCTGATTTCTTCCCTTGATATAACTAACCTAATAAGTCTTAATGTACATATTCTTCTAGTTAATGTGAACAGTTTCCTTACATATCTGGCTTCAGTTTGGCAGATTTTGAATACTCAAAATATCGTTATCAAATATTCTGTATTTTAAAATGTGAATGTTGGGATTGCCAATAATTTTGCTGGTACTTCATCCATGGTAAATTGTTTAGAGATTAAAGCATTTACCTGGGTCACTTTTCCAGGGATACTCACCTAAAGTTAAGCAGATAGTAACTGATCAGAATTGTATTTAATCCAATTTAAAGTCACTGCATGAAAATCCAGAGGAAATTTTCAAGGGAAAATTTAACTTTCAATTTAATGATCCAATGCATAGATCATTTCAGGTTTTCCTTTATTATTTTCATCCTGGACATGGATAATTAGTCAGGAAAGAAAATGAAAATTTTCCCCTTAAATATTTTTCCCTGAGCCTCAAGAATGTGGTCCCCTCATTTGCCATATATATATAATTGGCAATGCATGATTAGCAAAAAGGAAGGACCAAGGGTTTATTTGTGAGTGTCTGTGTATCTCCATTTTGTTTCAGTTTTATGAGTAGTATTATTTCAAAATTAAAATTAATTTTAACTTTCTGTTTGAACTATCATTTATGAGATGTTTACTTTTTAACTTCATATGAATAGAGTGTAGGCAAAAAGAACCAGTTGTAACTGCCCTTGGGTAGGAATATCTGGGAAAATTATCTATTTTAATACATTTGACAAAATTTACTTTAATACCAAATGCCTGCTATGTGGTAGACAGTGAACGAAGCTTACAGATCATTTGTTCTCAGTCCTAGCTTTGCTTTGGAATAACCTAGAGTGATTTTAAAAATACAGGGCATGGGTAAGTCTCTATGGATTCAGGCTGCTCTGGAGATACAGGCTAAGCCTTTGAAAATTCAAAAGGTCCTCCCCTGATTTTCATATGCAGCCAAGATTGAGACCCATTGAAAACAGGGAAATAATATTTCTAAACAGAGAGAATCTTGGTTTGTCAGTGACTCAACAGACTTCTCTCCTAATCTGACTTCTCTTTCGCCCTACATGCTTTAAGCTCCATTAAGTCAGGGATTTGGTCTATTTTGTCATAGTCTCTGAGAGCTCAGTATAGTGTCTGGCTGAGTAATTGCTTAACCAATAGTTGTGGATGAATGCAAATGGTTTTTGAAAGATAATGTAATTTAACCTCCTATCTTTAACATTTATATGTGGATAGCTTTTAAATCTGTATCTCTCATCATATCCTTCTATAAGTAACTGGGCCTTTAAAATATTCACAGTGGTTTAGTCTTTTCTTCATAAATGCAATGTAGGACTATTGAGATTTATAATAGCAGCAGCACTCTATTTCAATTTACAGATACTTAAACTGAGGTTTGGAGGTCATATATTTAATAAATAGCAGAGACGAAACCAGATCCAAATATTTTTGGTCCCTGAGTCTATCACAGCTAATATACCATATTAATAATAGTTTAATATTCTCTGTAGGACCAAATGACATTGTCATCACTTGATGCATTGGTGAAATACACCTGGTTTCACAATTCAACAATTTTGAGTCCTGGCTCTAAAGTAACTCAGGATCCACCAATCAGAGGCCTTGACTGAATTCTGTTCAAATTTTCCAAAGTCTTGCGACCAATTAGGGTTGTGTGGACTCTTCTTCAGTATG
Organism: Tursiops truncatus; assembly: GCF_011762595.2. NCBI lineage: Eukaryota > Metazoa > Chordata > Mammalia > Artiodactyla > Delphinidae > Tursiops > Tursiops truncatus. The sequence continues at coordinate 154,073,181 of NC_047035.1, read as the reverse complement.
TTAACATCCAGCCTTGAAGGTGTTAAACGTGTCAAAGAGACATCACTCTCTTTCCACAGGATTGTGAGGTTTAAACAGTAAATACCTCAATTAGAGGACACTGATGTCTTCAAATAATCTTTTGAGTTTCCCTTGCATGTCATATCTCAACTGCCAAAAATGAGACAGCATGAAGAACAGAAACCAATGCCACGAGCTGCCCTGGATGTATCCTGTGATGCCTTGTCTGCAGGCAGAAAGATGAAAGTTACTCTCCTGAGCCCTGCAAGTACAAGGCTGGCCCAAATCCTTCCCGATAAGCATCAAACTGAGACAACTAGCTACAAGAAATTCCTCCAGCAACAGAATAAATATTGGCACGGCAAGAAATAATGTACTGATGGGAATAGAGGCACTGAAAATCATCCAGTGACTAGTCAATCCCAAATTCATTGGCAAATCCTCATCCTGACACAATCAGGAAGATGTCAAAGTAAGTATATTCTCAGTCAATATAAAAACAATTATTCCTGGGTTTTTCCTCCTGTTGGCAGTTCTGTGCTTTCCCATTTATTGCTCCAGAGTTGTTCTTGCTACACATTTACTCTGGTACTAGAGTTGATTTAACCAAGAGAGTCACTGGGTACTTGCTGATTGGCCAGTGGCACAGTTTGCATAATCCCACCCTGAGATTGACTGGAAGAACTGTTTTGCAGGGGCATGGTCCCCTACCTGGTAGCAATACATGACTTTCTCTGTGGAACGAAGCATTGCAATGCAACAAAGAGACAGAACAGAAGAAGTACGTAAACCCCAGTCCTAATTCCAGCATTTTCACTGTGTTGTGTAGGAACTAATTTTGCTTTGCAAAACTCACATACTATTACGTGGATAGAGTATGGTATCTCCGGTGGGACTGCTTTCAAGATTATAAATTTATATGGAAAGGGGTTCTGTTATTAATATATATGCTTTATGAAAGCTATTTTTATGAGATTTTTGCTGTCATTTCTCTTTGAAATAGACCTGTATCACTTAAATTACTTTGCATTCATGAAGACAGATGGGTAAAGAGCATGGTAGCCCTCTCACAATAGTTCCATGGATACTTACCATTATTAAGTACTGTAACATTTTAGCCATTTCCCCTTGCTTTTTAGGCCTCTCCATGTTTTTGGACAGATTTTATTTTTGTAGTCAATACAATTAAAAAACTTATACCACAGAACTAGCTTATCTTTTTGCCCCAGAAAAACAATGAAACATGAACAACTCTGATCGTAACTTTTTTTGTTGAAATCATAACCATTGTTCAGGTAAATAAAATAGCTTAATGTCTTGGCCAAAACAAAAGTGACATTTGTGCCTTCCTATCTTATACTAAATCCAACTGATTTATGATAAGCATTTAAATATAATCTTTTAAATATTATTTTATTGGCTGTGAATAAATACTCCTCTTATTTCCATGCCCCATGAACCTTGTGTCATTTAATATCCATAATTCCTAGTCTACACTAAAATTAACACTACGATTAATACCACTTAGCAAGTAAGAGATGATAGAGCTGGGATAGATACCTAGACCCAGAATTTTCAATATATTATCTGCCCCTGATAAAAATGCTTTATAGAATCATACTAATGCCAAACTCTGGTGGTAGTAATAGGCCCTAAAAAACAAGTCTTTTTCTTCTCACATGTCATTCTGAATCATATTCCATTGTACAGTAAACCTGGTCATGTACAATGCTGCAGTGGCTTAATTTATTTAATTTCTGCTCAGAATGTTATTTCGTCACTAACCAGCTAGTAACAAAATAGGGTTCCACATTTTCTGTAAATTATATGTAGACAGACTAAATAGAAACACATGTCAGCTGTAGATTAAGATTCAGAAACAGCTGTTCTCTAATCTGAGGCATCCATAAGGACCCATAGGATGCCTTTTAAAAAGTAATTTGCCAGAAATGAGCTATTAAGAGTAGAAAGCTGACTGAGATTACTCAAGGTTTAGTATGGAGTAGTAAATGAATAATCATACTGTAAAGATCATTGACCACACAAAACACAAAATCTTCCAACAAAAATTTTAAAATTTTCAGTTTTAAACTAACCAACTTTCAGTTCTCTATGAACCTTGAAAATTTCACTCATGTTTTAAGTACTCCGCCCTCCTTGCAGTTTTTGAAGCACAGCCTTCTCTCTCTCTCTCTCTCTCTCTCTCTCTCTCTCTCTCTGTCTCTCTCTCTGTTTCTCTGTCTCTCTCTCTGTCTCTCTGTCTCTCTCTCCTCTCTTTCAGTTTCTATCAAAGTCAGAGATGTCCGTGGATCCAAGGAACATTTTTTACCTTTATTCCTTTTTAATATCAGTGGGTATATCTCAAATAAGAACTCAGCTTCCTGGAATATCCACGTAGTTTTATTAGCAGAAATATGTTTTGCTCATGAAATTTTTTTATTACCTATGCATACCTACCTGCTGTGCATCAGCAGATTCACTGCTAATAAACGTTGTCAGTAGTTCAAATTTTGTTACATCAAAAATAGGGAAATCAGGTAAGCATTTGTGATATTCAAGGGGTAAATCTACTTTTCCACTTGGCGACTTATGCTGGAATCATCTATCCTTCGTGAGTTATCCATATGGAGAGTCACACTGGCTTTGCCTGTATTATTTGGAAACTGTCAGTTTATCTGTGATCTACTCTTTCTTTAATATTCTTTGCTTTGCTATGGATATTCACTCCTGCAGCTCAGTACTCCGAGTCAATTCCTTTGTTCCCATAAGACACACATAAATCTAGGCTTGCGTTTACTATGGCCTCAATCATATTAAACACCCATTACCAACCAAAAGAGAAGAAAGTAGAGAAAGAAAGTCAACATTTAATATTAACTGAACATTTTAGGATGTTGACCTAAATAACCAGTAGAGGTCTCTGCTGCTCTATGTAAATGTCTCTTAAGGGCAAAGCAAAACGCCTTAAAAACAAAAAAAAGCCTTTAAAAAAGTGCATGGGCCAAATTGTGGTGTGCTCAGCTGGAGTGTATTAGAAGAGGAACATATTCTTTTAATGGTGGGAAGAGAAGAATAAAAGTGAAGGGAGAGCTGGTGCCAAATATTCGGGGTCTGGCAGGGTCTGATGAAGGAAGTGCCCGTAAGGTGAGGCGCGAACGTGAAGCACATTGCACGGGAGGATTTAAGTTAGCCTCCAAGTAAGGAATATCGTTAACTCCAGGAAGTCCAGTTGGGATTGCATCAGGGTAATGGGTACTCAGAGTTGGAGATACACAGTATCAAATTCGCCAGAGAATTATGTAGATCTCCAGCTACCATGTGGTTAAGCTACAGTAATTCTGTCCCAAGGAATAGCAACATGAAACATGCGGCTCAACAATTCTAAAGGAACTGGGTATCAGAATGCATCAAGGCAGGGGTTAGTCACACAGGAACAAATCAGGGACTTAAATATTGCCTTTGTTCTAGAAGGTTAGAATATTGTTATAGAAAGAGAAGCTAACATCACTTGTTAGAATTGGGTATAAAGATCAGCGCCGTACAGGTTAAGTAGTAAGATTGACCAGAAGCTGAATCACTTGAATGACACATATCTGTAAACTCCCTCTGCATGGGAATCAGACTGAATTCAGATCCTGTGGGTCGTCTAAACCTGCAGAACTGAGTGCAGTTCCTCCAGGTGTACAGGATTAGGTCCCTAAGCAGCCCAGTACAGGCCAGACTTAAACCTGGTTGTAATGGTTCCTCTGTGTTTTTTCTTTAATCTTAACTGTGGATTGAAATAATCCACAAAATATTGGGATTCTCACCCATGAAAGGGAGAGGAGGAAGCAGGATTGGGCAAAGGGAGAAGTAGAACTAAGATGTAGATACAATGAAGTCTTGGCTAATGCAGTGGAGAGCTCCAGAAAGAGTAGCACCCATCAGAGCTGTCACACAACAGGCTGGGCTTTGTCCCTCTCCCTCCCTCCCGCCATTCCGTCACCATCACCGTATGCAGGTTGCCCAACAGGGGCACAACCCTAGGGGATCTTTCAGCTAGAAAACTAGAAGCCATTCTTTAAAGGCCATTGTTACTTTAAGAAGACAGAGGACAAGACTGCAAAGGGATTCAACCACTGAATTTGACAAGTAAGAGAACATTGAGAATCTTGGTGAAATTAATTGTTCTAGATTGATGAAGCCCATGTCAGGATAAAACAGGTTGTACAAATACAATTTGGGAAAGAAGAGATTTGTTAACATGAGGATACAATCTTTTTGGCATCCGAGGGCTTGTTAGAATGTGTGGGTATTTTCTGATTCTCGGTGAGCCAACAAAGAAACTCTGGCATCTGTTTATAACATTTCCAAGTGTCCTCATGGAGCAATCAATAATTAGTGAATCAGTTCGTTTGGAATTTTGGTTTTTTTAGTGGGATAGCGAGTGGGTGTTATTGGAGAACTAATGGACTGACAGCAAAAGTAATCTGTGGTTTCTAATTAGATGAAGCCTCAGTTAACAATCTCCTCACTAAAAATTCATGAATCTTCAGTCTTCCTTTTAAATTCCTCCAATCTCCACTCTCCACCTTTTGGGGGGGGTCACCACCAGTGAGTAAGAAATGGAAGTTTTTATCAGCTTAGTTAATTACAGAATACTTCAGGAGGTACTATTCAACAGGCAGTAGGATGTGACCAACAGAATCTGAGGTATTCATTCTAGCCTTAAATGATCATTACCGCAGCCCCAACAGTTGTGAAGTTACCTAATCTCTTGGGGCCTCAGTTTCTTCATCTGTAACATGATTGGTTTAGAATAGTTATGTCAAGCGCCGTTCAGCTCTAGGACTCTATAATTAAGGTTTTTGAAAGTAAACCATATTTCGTAATCACTTTGCAAGTTAGATAGAATTTTGTGAGCTTGCTTTGGAACTTAACCTCCACATACAACATTATTTCTATGCACACAAAATATTCCCAATCCCAAATTAAAAATAAACAGTGTTAACCTAATACATTTATCGTGTAAACTTTGCTTGTACTATAAGCATTTTTAAGAAAACCTTATTAAATTTGTGATCATTTTATCCACAAGATGTCACTGTCTGCCACAATTTGTTTTATAATCAGCCTGCTTACTTACTTTCCCCATGGGGCTTTATGATAGCATGCCCCATGTTAGAGTCACGCACATTGAGAACTAAAGATTTTGATATAATTTCGGTGTTCAGTGAGCTCCTATGCATAAGTAGCAGATTTCAAAGGTAAATATACATATCTCACAATAATATGTTCTGAAAAATAAATCTTTTTAACCTTATCTACTGATTTTTAATAAAAAATGTTTTTGATATATAATTTTATGAAAGAATCATAGGAAAAGAATCATAAAACACAGAAGAATATTTAAGAGGCTGAAAATAATTCTTATAGCAAAACACAGTATCTTCTAAGAAAATTAGAAAGGATGTTTGCTATGTCTTGTGATTGGTCTAAAATGACAAGGAAAAAGTTTTGGCTAAATGCAGAGTGTACTTTGCAGTAGAGTTTGATGTCACCTGGGCGTATAGAAAGCACCTGGCATTTCTGTCTATTTATATAAGACTGACAGTGCTGTAGACTTGGCTCTTCCCTGGGCCTTTATGCAATGGCTGTGCCTTTGTTTACAAGGCTTTGCTCATCATCTGTGCCTCATTAGCAATACCAGAACTCAATTGCACCACCCCTTCTGGTTGAGGAACCTGAATGACAGTGTTGAAACCTCATTAGAATCATTCATGTCACCTTGCACCCCAGAGTGGAACGTGTGAACATCGAGTTTAGTAGCTGATATAAAAAAGTATTTCACTGTGTGACAGTTGAACCTGTAAAGCATTCCCTTGGCATAGACTTTGAGGATATTGTTGGTAAAATGACCTTACTTTCAATTGCCTAAACTCAGATCACAATTATCAATATAATCTGACTCCTAGAATAAAGATTCAACATGTTAATCCTTACGGCTGCTAACAACTGTAATCAGATTCTTCGAAATGTTTCCTAATCATATGTGGAGAATTGGCAGCTCACGCATAACAATCAAATTAAAAATCTCTGTTTTCAAATAAACATGTAGTATTTGGGGAGGCCACAGGATGTCAGGCTTCACTCCAAAACCGTTAAATGTGTTCGAAGCCACGCTCATTTACCTCACATTTCCCTGGATTTGAGGTTATAATAGGTAGTTTTTATATTCTAATCTTTTGGAGGACTATTGATTTCATCTGAATCTAATTATATTTTTCAATGGATGTATAGATAATTTTTTAAAAAACATAGATTTTGTTTTCTTGTTTGATATGCCCACGTACTTACTGGTTTTAGATGACTTTTCTATTAATGTTAATATTTCTACATTAAAGAAAATGAGTGAAATAAACAAAAAGCCCCTTCCTCCCTCTTCTCATGTGAAGTTTGTTATTTGGCATATTGCTCGTCTCAACGACAGCATCACCATAAAGAGAACTGAATTTCTCTACTATTCTCAGGTTCTTTCTGTGGTTTGCATTCTGTCAGCCTTGCTAATTCTATGTCCAGTAATTCATCTTGGCTAAAGACTAGGAAATCTGACAGAAGCAGTAACAGTGGGATATACTGGAAACAACAGGGACCAGGCATAAGAGACCTGGGTTCAAATCCTTGTTCTGCCACTTTCTAGCTGAGTGACTTCAAGAAAAGTTGTGCATCCTCTCTTGGCTTCAGATCTAAACTTTACAAAATTAACGTATTGACTGCTTTCACAGAAGTTTCATGAAGGCAGTGGTGTCTTATTTTATTATTGCCAGTTGATAGCCAGCATCTCAGAGTTGTGTTAAGATTTTAGGAGCAGCAGTTTCATTTTTCCATCAGCTATATTCCCAAATTCAGCCCAGAGCAGCTTTATCCACTGACCGTAGCCTTTACCAACAGGATGTTTTTGCTGCTTGATGAGGGACAGAGATGAAACTGCATGAAAAGCTGGAAGTAATCCATTTGCTAGGCCCAGCTCACTCGACCAGATAGAAAGCTGGGCATTAGCACAGTACCCTAGAGCATGAGTCTGGCATGCAGCTCGTTGCCTCCTTGGCCCTGAGTCATCTTTCAACCTGCTTCGGCACGTACTGGCTTTGTTTCATTCTTCTTCCCCATGGGCAATCAGAACGTCTTTGGTTAATGTGCTGCCGGGCTAACAGAAGGCACAGCTGTTCTGTCCCTGGCTACTACTGGTGTCCACCTTTGGTGCCATGTAGGATTTGCGCTGAGGCAACTGGTTATGTGCCCATGGTCATCTTGGTCCTTAGCATCAGTCTGTAAACAGGTAGCATCTGTGGGAAATAGAGACATCCCTGGTTCCTGTATCCTTAAAGAACTTAGACACCGACAGACAACAACTTCTGCATTTCTTTAAGTGTCCCAGAAATCTTAGGACATACTCTTAACATTGACTTTGAGCTCTCATCTCTTCTCATTATCTAATCTCGCTTCAGAAATTAAATCAAAGTGAATCTTGCTCTACTGCATTTGTGAGGCAGACGGATTTAACTTTAAAGTACTTATCAGCTAACCAAATCTTACCAATTGATTGTGGAGAAGAAAGAGGAATGTAGTGACCTTTTCTTCATAGCCACACTCTCTTGGCTTGGACTTGGAGCCGTCAAGGCCTCTGTACGTGATAAACCTAACTTCCCTTTAAATACAGTGGTTTCTCTGGACATTCTGATCTTTCCTCACCTAAAAGATCCCATTCACCTCTGCATCCCTGTCAACCTGGGTGTGTCCAGCAATGAAGAAACTGAGACTGCTGATGGATTTGCAGAGTCTATAGAGTTTTTTTGGATGGCCAAAAATGTGGCTGTAATTCAAGTTATTGTGAAAAGAGATGAAGAGGTGTGTTGTAAACATTGCTGTCCATCGTAAGAGATATTCATCTTTATTGAGAGATGGAGATGTGTGTTGTAAAGATTGCTGTCCATCATCCAGAAAATATATCATAAAAGATTATTTAAGCCAGCATGAGCAGGCATGTTACTTTAATTATTTTACTGAGCAGTAGTTACCCCTGTGTAGAATATAAATATAACTTTGCAATATGACAGTAGTATAACTTCTTCAGTATATTTCAGCCGAACATTTGATTGGAGAGATATATTTTAATTGTTCAAGATTGCTGGCAGGAACAATATTTTTCTCCTACTTGTACCCCATTATGTTAACATGTGCTTTATGGCTTGACTGGGATTAATTTATTGATTTGGGGTCACAATACCAATTTTAATTCATTACATTTTACGTCTTCATTTGTTGAGCTAATAATCCACAAACTCTAGAGAAATTAAAAGAAAAAATCTGTGAGGCTGCAGTACCAAGTATCAGAGAAAGAATCTTCCTCCCCATTATAATTGTTCAGGGCAATGTTTATTCATCTGCTCAGGGGAGCCCATCATTTTGTACCTCCCTATGCCTGTTCACCAGTGGCAGATTCCACCTATGGTATTTTTATTTGTCTGATGAGCTAAAGAAAATCGTGGGATTAATTTACTTGGATAAAGGAGCACAGTGATGAAATAGGCAAACGTTTCATGTTATTCAGAACTCAAACGAAAACCTTTACTTTCAAAACTACTCAATTCATTATGAAAAAAAAAAAGAATGGCTTTTTACATCTGAAATTTTCATTAAAAATATATTCAGACAGTATATAATTCTCTGGCAAATGTCTGGTATGTATCATCATTTAAATACAAATCAAGCTTCCTTTAAAGTTACAACTTCACACCTTGGGTTTGTGAGCAGTTGACATCAACCTCCTAGTTTACCTCTTGTCATCAACCCAGGGTAGTTTTTATCATGTTAAAAGATCATAAGTCAACTTTTGCATGTAAATTTCTATCGTTTTCTTTCTTTTTCTTTTTTTTGGTTGAGGGGTATATAAGGATTGCAGGAATTAGCCTTTTGACAGAGATGAAATGGAAATAAACTTTGGCCAATAAACAGTGAACGGTGACTTAAGGCATCAAGTTAGACTTAAATTCATGGTACTGTAAAATAGTAACCTCATCGAGGATCAAAGTCATGCTTTTTTATCCAGCGCTTCTTTGTGACAAACATATTATGTCAGCTCCACTAGCTCATTTGTCTGCCGCAGTTCCACTTTATCAGGCTGGAGTAAAAAGAATTGATGTGTCTGGATAGATAAAGTAAATGGAAACTCAGGACTCATTCCAATATGCTGTATTTTGATATATTTTGCAAACCTGAGAGCAGCTGGTGTAACACTAGTTACTGTTTGTATTTAAATATTGTACATTAGAAGACCTTTGAAAAGGTGTTTTATAATGTTCTTTTTTTCCCCCCTTTTTAGCACCTATTGGCTTTCAGATTATTCTTTTTTCTTTCAATTCCTTATTGAGTTCACAAATATTTTCAGAGCCTGCTCTTTTAGAAACTTTTGTCTCATTACCAAGTCAAGTAGAACAAGATCCTTTACAAAGTGCTAATGGAAATATAATTTTAAATTGTAAGAGTCACTTGCCTTTACCATATATCGTCATTCTTTACTATATTAGATCGGGGCTTTCTTGGATTAGTAAGGTTTATTTTCCAAAATATTCTGTTTTCAAATCTCAGTCCTTCTGATTGAATTCCAAAGTGCTACCAAATTTAGCCTAACAAATGTATCTTCTTTAACTTTAGATCAAGAATTGATAATAAATACAATAAATTTATTTTCATATAAAATTACATTTTGACATAAAATAAAATATTTCATCAAAATAAAAATATTTAATATGTTTTAACAAAACCAAAGGAGCTACCAAAAATTACAAATACTAGAACTATAATGTTTCTCAAATTATTAGATTCAAACAAGTATTGAAATGTGGATATTGACACTAAAATTGCTGGTGTTTTATAGGTTTGGATGGCAGACATGTTTAAGATTATAATAAGGTACAATGGGGAAAAAGAATAAGTTTTAATAATGAATAGATTCCTGAAAATTACTTCTGTACTTTGTCATTTCTTTCCTTTAAAACTTTTTTATACCATCAAATTAAAATGAATTATTGGGAATATCACTTAGATAATTGAAACCCAAATGTTCCTGTTTCATTATTTGTATGCTTTAAGTTGTGTGGGGTTTTGCGGGGGGGTTTGTTTTGATTTATCTTAATAAATACTCTGCTCTTTCATTCTGGACTCTGTTACACATGGTTAAAATCTTGATTTAGAATTAGAGGGCGGGAGTATAATTATGAAACCTATGAATGAAGTTGAACTGGTGCCAAGTATTATGCATACTAAGTACATTAATAGAAAGAGATAGGGGAGGCTGTTGAGACAGGGCGGTATCAGGAATGAGTGGCTAAAGTGACACACAGATCTTTCTTTTACCAATACATTTAGGAGGAGCTAAATCAGCTACTGATAACTCTGCTGATTATGGGCTTTCTCAAGCTGCCTTTAGGAAGAACAGGGAGGGCAGCTCTTATCCCTGAAGAGGAACTTGATCCTGATGGAAACATTCTAATGGAAAATGTGGTGTTGGGATGAGAGTCTGTGCTGGAGTGGCAGCTTGGCCCCAAAGTCACTTACTGTCATCTGTGTGCCTCCTAACTTGAAATCTTCAGACAGATTTTTACACGTAGGAAAAAATGCAGTGATATAAAATGGCCAACATAGGGTCTACATTTCTCTTGATTCCTCACTCACATGTCAGTTAACATTTGTCTTTAGAATACAATAGACGTTTTGAAAACATAAGTGAGAAAACAAAGGTATCTTCATTGCTCTCCTTAAAAATATGCTGTATGTTTGATTTTTATTGTAGATATTGCCAGAATATTTTAATCCAAAGGAAAAAAAACAGTGTGAAAGAAGGCAGAAAAAGCAAATTAGTATGTAAAATATATCCATGTAAAAATAAATGTATTTGAAAAGTATATTTTAACATCAGCCTTTCAAACATGGATGCTGAATTTTATGAGTTTAATTAAATCGAGTTTTTTTCAGTAATGTACAGACTCAAAAATTTTTTAAAATTATACTTTGAAAAACTGTTATTCACAGAGATGGCCCTTGGCATATGTGGGATATATAATCAGGATTTAGAATACACTGACAAGGACAAAAATGTCATATGTGACAAATACATACATATCTATATACTTTTACACTGAAACAAAATGATAAAGATTCTAATCGTAGCAACCAAGAAGGTCTTTCTTTGTTTGGAAGGTAATTTGAAGAGCATTTTGATTCCTATACGTCTGTTATTATGAAAAGTAACAATGAAAAAAGAGAAGCAAAATAAAAAGAAAGTATTCAAATGCTCTAAAGAGTATGAGGATTTCATGTTAACGGAGCTCCAGTCAAATTGAGCTGATGAAGGGGCAAAATATAGAATCAGGTCTGTAATAGAAGTAAGGATGATTGAGAGCAAATAGGAGAGGGAAAGGCAGAACAAGAGGGGTGTTATTTAGGATGTGTGTAGTGTAGACACCGTGTGGCTTGCTCTCAGCAACTCAAAATGTCATGCCATTGTTCAGTGTGTTCAAAATGCCATATATGCCGCATGGTTTGTGCGGTGACATTTTCTATCAGCAGGGGAGAACAGTGTATAGAGTGTCATGGGCCCTCCTATGGAATGCAAGTGCACGCATTCAGTGATGTCACTGAAACCAAGCAATAGATGTCAGCCAGCCTGTCTTCTAAATGCCGCACCTGATATGGTAGGGGTGCAGTGGCAACCCTCCCCACTTACTGAACTTCCTTCTCTGCAATTGGCCAGAGCCAATTCCTTTGCAATGCAAGTGTGTTAAATAATTTACATTTGCCAACTCTGACATATGTAACCAGGTGACCCAAACACTGCAGAACCTGCTCAGTGTGACAACCTCTGAGGTGGAGTGACTGCATGTTACAGTATGAAAATTCTGGAGTGAAAGTCCTGAGCGTGGAGTCCTGGTCTGACCCTTCCCTGAGTTACCGAGTGACTTTGGGGCACGCGTTTAATCTCTAAGAGTCTCAGTTTCTTTACCTGTAAAGTGAGAATGATGGGCTGATCTTGACAGTTGGGGCTTTAGTTCTAAAGTTCTATGAGACGTGAGGAAGAGGAGTCAGTTTCTCTATCATGGAACCTGATTTCTAGCAAAAGAACAGTTGGGAATTCCAAAATCTGCTCCTGTTGGTGAGAAGTAATAAGGGTGATTTATCTGCCATTTGGGATATAAAGATTTCAGGTAGTCCTTTGAAATGGAAATCCTCAGAGAGAGCTTGAAATAGCTAGCTTTTTTTTGTTTTTTGTTTTTTTAGTATCACTTCTCTGAGCAGCAGTTTTGCATACTTTGTCATATTTAAGTTTTGTAAGAGCCCCATAAGGTGACAAAAGTTGGTCCCATTTTACAAACGAGAGATCTGAACCTCAGAGAATTGCATAGCTAATTGGTGCCAGGACTTGCACAGTCTTCTGGATCCAAGCTCATGTGATTTCCGCTTCATTACAGCTGTTGGGAAGGAAAGAAAGGCATGCATGTCTTGTGTGTCTACAGTATGTCAGGTACTATGGTACATCATTATTTAATCCTTATTCCGAATGAAAGGCAAATTATTCTCATCAGTATTTAAGGTGTTAAAAACCCAGCCCACTGCTGGCTTTTGCAAATAAAGTTTTATTAGAACATCACCATACCTGTTCATTTACATATAGTCCCTGACTTCTTTCAAGCTACATCAGTTGAGTTGAGTAATTATGACAGTCAGGATGACCCACAAAACCTAGAGTATTTATTATTTGGATTGTACAGAAAAAAAGTTATTTGATCATTGCGTTAAATAAATTCTTTGGGAAAAATGGAGATCACTGATCACGAGAAGACATTTGGTTGGTAGCCTGAATGCAAACATAGAAACCTTCAAAAGAGGTAAACCAACTCTTTTGAGTTTTTTGATGAACAAAAAATGCAATGAAATAATAAAGTATCTATTAAATTAATATGACTGATTTCTTCTTGTAGCTTAAAACTGACTCAAAGCAATTCGAGAAGAAAAGTTTTTAAAATGTTTTGAGCAATGGCAGCATTATTAGAATAACTGAATAAGTTATTCATTACATTTTAATATTTATTATAAGTTTATAAAAAGCTTTCATTTGGTTATTATAATTGAATTATAATTTTTTGGAAAAAACCATGCATTTATTTGTGCAATTTCTGATGGGTTATTTTTCTAAGTGCATATCAGTTTCAGCCTTTTTTTAGCAGAATTATTCCTGGTAGGACAGGGTAAGCTAAAATGTGACACAAGAAGATAAATATACATGTAACGTGTTGAAATTCTTTTACTCTCTAAAAACTTACTCATTGTGGCCTGATACATTTTCCATTGCATAGAAGAAAGCAGGAACTAGAATGTGAGCCAACTCTAAACTACATTAAGTGGATACCTTCTGTCAATCCTCTCTGGTTGCCATTGTGCTCCAAATCGACTTTCTCTTTTCTGAATTATTTTCTTGTTGCTTTTGGGAACCCAGAGCTCCCCATTATAAAACTTTACCCAGATCTGCTTCTCATGCCTTAGATATAACTTGCTCCATCAAAATTTATGAGGATTGTTTCCTTTTCACAGGGGACTGTGAATCTCCAGCAGTTGTAAGGTCTTCTATATGATTTCTACATTTTCAGCTTCCAAAGCGTACTCAATAACAGCCAGCAGGTTTGTAGTGCTTACTATGTGCTAGGCATTGCTCTAAGTGCCTCACACATATGAACTTATGAATCCCTCACAATCACCTATGCATAGTTAGTTACTATTATTAGTTCTATTTTACTGATGAGGTAGCTGAGCACAGAGAGGTTGCCCAGTCATCATTCAGTGCCTTGGTGGAATGGGAACCCAGGCATTCTTGCTCCAGGGCCTGTGCTCTTTGTCACCGCACGATACTGCTTCTCTTCCAGCACCTGTCCTAACTTATTTGATCTGTACAACTGCCCCATGAGGAAGGTAGATGGGACAAGCAGGTTTATTATTCCCTGACCTACAGAGGAGTGAAGTAACTTCACCTGTGCTGTAGCTAGAACGTGGCAGATCTAGAACGAGAGCCAAAACCTTCTTTTTCTAAAAACATGTTCTTTTTCACAAAACCATTCCTTCTGGGAAGTAATGGAACAAACACATTCTTCTTGAGATGATAAGGCTTTATAAATTGTTTAAAATTTTTGGAATAATTATTTTCTATTAGGTGATAACTGGAAAAAATGGCCAGCTCACAGGAGTAAATCTCTAATAGAGTAATATTGAAAATCATGGTAGATTGGTGGGGAAACATTCTTGCAGAAGGGGTTGGGATCTCTCAAACAAGGTAGAAGGTATGTGACTACCTGGACTTCCTCGTGAAAGTTAGAAAATAGCTACAGATAATTCTACTAACCTCACATCAGCCACCTTCAGAATTTGTGGAATCATCTATTTAGCATCCTGAAAAGGTACTGACATCCATCAGCTCAACTCAATCCCCAGACTGTACGGGCAGTAATTAACTGAAAGAGCACACGAAGTTACTGAAGAACTGGATTGCTTAAAAGATACTAGCAGTGAACACAAGCTGACACCTACAAAAGCTGTCTGTGACTAATCAAAAGACTTTATCAGTGGTTTGCTATCACGATTTAGTAACATGGGCATTGTATTGAGACCTAAATGATGTAATAATTATGTCTAGCCATGAAATATAGGGACAACTGGTGAGATTGAGAAAAAGAGGAAGAAGTATCATTTCTTTTCTGTCTCGAACTTATTTTTTTAATAGACATGATTCATGTCAAGCCCCACAGATGGATTCAGAACAAATGAAAATACGGTTAAAAAAAACTTTCCTTTTCAGTCAAAACCAACTAAAAAGAGAAAGAACAGATTATGGATGGGAGAATCTGTTTGGCTGTGTATAGATTTTTGACTGTGATGTTGGAAACAGGTGGTTAACCCAGAATTTGGCAAATTCCAGCAAAAGTGCAAAACCCTAAGTAATCAGTTGTTGATGCTGATAAAGGTGACCAAGATAAAAGGCTAGAAGGGCAAATAATGTAGCTGGTACCATAAAGCCTTTCAAGACAACAGATGTGACAAAACATACTGTACTGTAATACCAATACAGTTTGGCCTCTTTTCCCTTGAGGAAAGAAAAGCCAAATTTATGCCTAGTTTCAAGCAAGAAATATATTTCTGGTTTTGGAAAGATAGTGGCAGACTCTGTCATGTATGAAAAAAAGTCAGTGGAGAAATCACCTGCAGGAGCCGTTTCAAAGAATATCAATTACTTTGTGGTTTCCATTATCATGGCAGACCCAGGAAGAGATCTTTACCAAGTGATTGACCTCCATGGCCCATAGCACTAGTATCCTAACTATTTAGAAGAAAAATAATTCTTCTCTCCAATCACTCTCCATTATCGATGCCTAAATGAAGCATTTTCCCCAGCTATTCTGTTTCCCAAAATAAGAATTTATATCCTGACTCAACATACATAGCCAGATTTTAAAATGTTTCATAAAACAAAGCTTATGCTTTCTCTGGGCAATGCAGTTGATATTTTTCACCTCTATTCTACTTTATTCTAATATGTTGTCTTTTATTTGAAAAATAAACTAGTTTTCACCTACAAAATTGATTTAACCACTCAATAATGATTCTCAATCACAGTGTAAAAAATTAAGGCATACCTTCTTAAGTCTGTGAATGCATTTTCAGGTATACAAATTGGGTGATACAAATACCAATGTAAAAAACCAAGTTTGTTTTTTTAAAAATAATCAGGTTTGGTTGAGATATCTTGGAGTACCAAATTCCATTTTCATCAAGTCCATTTGAAGAGATATCCTAAGCAAGCTGATACTTTTATGACAAATAAGTCATTAGTTATGTAAAGAAAGAAAATATTGATCTAGAAAGTATTAGATCATTAAAGCATCATGAATATCTAGGAAACTTCCTGTATGTTTAGGTTGTGAGAAACTGTTTTTCAAAAATATCAGTCAGTCTTGCCATAAGGGAAATACTGGATTCAAAGCAATCAGAAGAACAGAAAGAAAGGGAAGGGAGACCAATTGCCAGCATTTGCTTTTAATGTGCCAAAGATATTTTTTTCCAAATTCTTCAAAATCTGCCTCTTTCAAGAGCTCTGATATGAAAGAAAGGTAACAAATTTTTATAGAGCTTGCTATTAATTTCAGATTTTTTGGATCATATAGATCTTTCTAGACTGAAAGCTCTCCATGCACTATGATTTGTACATGATTAGCTCAGTAAGAGATTCTTACTAATGGAGTTTGAAGACTGCCCTACATAGATGATGACTTCTCAGGGTCAGGGACTATATTTTATTTATCTTTGTATCATCATCGCTTAGCACTGGGCCTCTCACACCATAGCTGCTCAACAGGAGTCTGTTAAGGGAATAAATCTGTTCCATTTATCATCTTACCACCACCTATATCCTAAAAAACAATTGGGCAACAAACTCATGAGTTGGTACTCAAGAGGATGGTAAACCATAGCCATCTGAACACAACCAGTTCAATTATTTGGTTGAGTTAGTTACAAAATTAAAAAAAGCAAAAAACAAAAAAACGAGCATCTTGTTTTCTGAGGTCATGCTCAGCCATATCTATAGGACATCTCTGGAAAACTCTTTGAAAGTATCATTTTTTATAAAATCACTTAACTGAGAAAGATGCGAAATTACAGAGTTCCATCACCCCATACTATTATCATCAGAAAGGATTTCAAAGACAAAGATTCTCTTGTAGATTCAGTGGTCCCTCACCTATGGTCATCCACATAATGGAACCCCATAAGTAGTGATCACAGATAATATAGATACATCCAGTGAGGCTGTTTTGGGAACAGTTAACACTTTTCAAGACTACTTACTATTCTTTGAATGTACTGTCCTTGTGTTTCCATTTCAGCATCTTTGAATATGCTGTCTTGTTTATCATTCATAAACTTCCTGTTAACTCCTGAACTTGACTTGTTGGCATTCAATCTGTTCTGCAATGTCTGGCTCACTTGTTACATCTTCAAAGAAGACTGTTGTGATTTTCTCACATGGATGGCATCTCCTTCTCTTTCTTGTACTGAAGGCATTTATAATTCTCTCTTATATATTATTGTGTACAATATTTATTTTCTGTTTTAGAGTCTAAGGCTTTATGACTTAAGAGACCTTAAATAATACCCTCAAGGTTGTACCCCGATAGGATCCAGCAGTGTTTGGAACACAGTTGATTTTCAACTCTTAAGCATTTGTTCATTCATTCAACAAAGTTTTGCTGTATGTTTAACCCTGCTGACAATGTTTAAAGCACTGAGAATATCATTTTAAACAAGATAGATAGGGTCTCTGCTCCCTAAACACTTAAATTTACACATGGATGTCTAAATTAAAAAATGAACGAATGAATGAATGAATGAATGAATGAATTGAGCTCTTATTCAGAACAATTTTTGGTTTTGGATTTGGACTACCTTAGATTCAAATCTTGGACCTACCATCTATAAGCTGGGTGAAGCTGGAAATGTTATTAAGATACACAGAAACTTTAACAATAATGCTTATCTTACAATATTACTTGGAAAATTAACAAGCATATAAATTGTTGGTACACATTTGTCACTCATTAAGTGTGAATTTCCTTCCAATTACAAGGGGTAAGAAATCCTTTCTTAGTTGTTCTTTGGAATACATCAACAAAATAAAACAGATGAAGGTCCTTTCCTTTGTGTAGCTTTTATTTCAGTGTGGAGATACAGTAAACAGGCAGGATAGTAAATTAATAAGTTACAAAGTATGATATAAAAAGAAAAGATGCCATGGGAAGAAATAAAAGTAAAGCAGGGTAAGGAGATAGGGCGTGCTAGTGGGGTCAGGTAGCTTTATAGGGCCATCTCTGCAAAGTCCTCTCAAACCAGTCACGACAGATACAAGTATTAACTGATGCATACTGGCTGAAAATCAGTCCCACTTGTAGGCCGTATTAAACATTTTTTTGTATTTAGACGTAACAGGCAGTGGCTGTTTGGGAGGATGAATTGACTGTGGTCACAGACCTCTACCTAGTGTATGCTTCTCTTAGGTCAAATAATTATTTTTGATAGCCAAAAATACATAAACAAATAAACAGGCACTTATTTTGTATAAAGTTTCCCTTTATTGCAATTATATAAACATTCTTGGGAATGGTTCTTTGGGGTACTGTTTGTAAGATATCACCTCTTGAAAGGTGATGAATATTTTGCTATTCACTGCCAAAATATTTATGGACAAGGTAAGTCATTCTCTAGAAGATGTAATTCCATCTCTGCTCTGATAGTTGCTATGTAGCCAACTATCTTAGGATAAAGCTAACCTGCGGCTATCAAAGACACCTACAGATACAGTGGTTAAATAATATAAATGTTTATTTTTCACACATATAACAGTTCTGAGGTACCAGTTGGGCTGCTTGGCTACAAGCCGTGATTTAGGGACCCAGATTTTGTCCTGTACTCCATATTTATATATGTCTATCTTTCCAGCTTGATTTTGTGTCACTATCCCTCTCTACAAGCACCTTGCCGCCTCCTTCTCCTGTATCTCTGTCCTTAGTCACACCTGCTTATTTTTGGCTTAGAAACTCACCGTGCTCTTTCTGGCTTATGCCTTTCTCTGTCTAGAATTACATCCTTGTGACCCCGCCCTTTGCATATGTAACTCCTACTCTTTCTGTGGACCTCACCTGAAAGGCCAGCTCCTTAGAGAAATCCTCTATGGCTCCACAGAACCTCCATGCTAACCAGGTTGAATTTCTTTTTACGTATAGATATGGTTCCCTGAATTTCTCTTTTGTAATATTCATGATCATTAGCTTGATGTCAGTCTTTTCTGAGAGACTGTAAGCTTCCTGAGGGCAGGAGCTATTTCTGTCTTGTTCACTGTTTCACTGTTTTATCCTTAACATGTTGACTTGAGCAAGTCATACAGGAGATGCTCAGCAAGTATTTGTTGAATGAATGAAGGAGCGACTATGTCCTGTTGTCAGAGGAGAAGTATTCTCATAATATTTACACCTAATTTCTGAGATAGTTGAGTTTATTTTGGCTTCTTCGTAACCAAAAAAAAAAAAAAAAGTGCATCAATTGAATCAGCATTTAATGAATACCTACCATTTACCAGGCATTGTGTGATATGTTGAGAAAGATACAGTGATGAATAAGGTAGGATTCATTCCTTACAGAAACAACAATGCATTTTGGAGCCTTCCTGGCACTTGGACTTGACTTAATCGTGAATGAATACACACTAGAAAATGTGTTACAAAGTTTGTACCAGTACATACTTAATAAAATTTCAAATAAAAATATCTGAATGGATATTTGGGGTTTGTTATCCTTATTTTTAAGAACCAGTATGTCTCAGTCAAAGTTAAGTAATTTGGATTTAATTTACCACTTTTATTTGGTCTTCAGGTAGCCTTCTTGTTAACAGAAACTGAAAATGGCTTACTTTGGATTCCACCATAGGGATATTGGTAACAGAGAAAGACACAGCTTAACATGATAGAGTAAACACAGAGCCCAAAGTAAATGGCCTGCTAGGAAAATCTTTGCCTCTTTGACAGTACTTTTCACATTGACCCAATTATTAGATGAGACTAAATGAGCTTCGAGGTCTCATAAAAGCATTCTTAGTGCCCAATGCACAGAGAACTTGAGTGTATAGTAAGTCTTGCATTGGGTTCCAGATTGTTTACCCAAAAGGTAGGTTATATATTTGAGAATGTGTTGTATGTTTGAACTGGAAGTCTTATGCAGGCTGTAAAATTTCCAGTTAGGATCAGAACATGCCCATATCCACCAGGAGGCTTATCTGGATGAAGTCAAGCTACCACTTGTAACTGAATTCCATAGTTTCTTTAGATATAGATGTATGTAAATAATAAATTATTGAATTAATACTTTTCTTAATTTTATAGAGCCTTTACTTGTGGTTAAACCTTAGGCCCATCATTTTTAATAATTGTTCCTGTAGTGCTGATCACAAATCTCAGCAGAAGCATGAATTAATTAAAATTAGCTGCACTAACTGTTAACCTTTCACTTAAAAATACACATGAATCCCTAAAACGGTAAAGCTTAAAGAAAATTGTTATTAATTCCTAGTTTGTTTTTTAACAAACTAGAAGAAAATAAAATTGTTATTAATTCCTAGTAGTGTTTTGGATGTTGTTTGTTTGTTTATTTATTTTTGCTTCTCCTCTTCCCTCCCTTTCGCTCTGTGTGTTTTGTCTTGTTTTGTTTCTTCTTGCATCTGTTTTTCAGTTTATTGCTCTGGTGATGAATTTTAATTTATATTTATTTTTTATTTCTAGAGTGTTTATTCTGTTTGTACCCAGTGACTCACAGGCCAGGATGGTGATTGTTGTACAGTAGTTTACTTTTAAAAGAAATAGGACTGCTCAAGCAGCTAATACGGGAAGATGTATCACCAGCCTGAATAATTGTGACAACCATAGACCGTATCAGTGTCTGTTTGTTTGCACAATACCCTCCTGCATTAAGAAAGCCGTCCCAGCTGTCTTGGGCTCTGGAGTCGCCCATTTCATCACTTGACACTGCGGCAGATGTTATGGATTGATAACAGACTTCACTTCATTCACTCCACATCTAAGATTACCTCTGGAAAAAAAAATCTAATACATTATAACCCTCCCAGCCATTTGTTAAAAAAAAAAAAAAAAAAAAAAGATCAGCAATTTATTCCCCTTTTTAGCATTAAGTTGTGTTTTTCCCCCGCTTTTTGAATGCACATACTATTTTAAAATGGCCATTTAACACATTCATTGCATGGTTTTCTGTAGGCAAGAAAATCAGTGCAAGACAAAAATGTAATGTTTTAATTGAATTAGGACCAGATCAGATTTAGGGTTGATGACTCATATTCCTATTATATAAGAAAGATGCTGCTTGACTTTAATGATAGAGATATGTGCTGCATTCATAGTTTCATTAGAAATAAGTGCTTCTAGGTTTAAAACTGAAAAGAAGAGCTCAGTCTGGGATTTGAAAGGAGGTATAAAATCTGTATTAAGTTGAACAGATTTCTTAGCTGAACAGCAGATTCTCTTCTTTAGTTTAGGAAATTCAAGGATTCCTGTAAGTGTAACACAAATAGGATTGACCATTGCTTAAAGATTGTTCAATGAAACAGTCTGAAGAGTGGGCATTTCCTACATACAAATAGATTTTATAGAAAAATGTGGATAAAATGAATAAAAATGTACAATGGGCCTGTGCGCGAACAGTGTGATTTTATTGTTCAGGCTGTAGAATAGCATGCAACTGAAGTGCGTTTCAAAATTAAGTGTGACGGGAGGAGGTGTGTGGATCAAGGACACGGTTTTTAATCTCAGTCTTGAACTGGCACACAGACGCTTCACATTTGCCTTCTCCATTCAGGCATTCTCACCTTTTTTCCCCCTCTATTCCTAGCTTAAAATTAGCTCCTTGGGGCGACTGTCAGTCTGTGAATCTGGCATAAATCCAAGCGCCACCACCCGTAGGCAAGGTCATCAAATCCCAAGGTGGCCAGAGGTACTCAGAGTATTAGGGCCAGGAGAGAAAAGAAAAGGGCTAGAAAATGGGCATCATGAGACAAGACAGTTTCCATTAGAATTACTATTCCTTTTCCCTTTCAGGTGCACAGCATTTTAAAGTTCACAGATCCTTTCACATTTTATTATGTTTTTTGTTTTGATCCTCTATTGCACTAGAATGATGCACACAGGGCAGGTATCAGCCCTTGGCTTACAAGGGGGAAACTGAGTCTCAGAGAAAGGAGAAGACTTCTGTGAAGTCTCGTAGCTGGTTGGCAGCAATTACCAGTTTCAACCCAGGTCTTCCAGTGCGAAAATCATGTGTTCCCTCTACTACATTTTATGAACTCTAAAGAGATTGACAACATCTTTTAAACAAAGGAACAATTGCTCTGGTAGCTCTTTTTTTTTTTTTTTTTTTTCCTGTTCCCCGCTTCTCTCACAGAGACCCAGTGAAGTATTGGCCAGGGCAGCAGATAGGGGTAAGGGACCACCATGAGCCCAGGTCAATTACAACAATGCAGTTCACACACCACATCAGTCTAAACCAATGCAAGGGAATTCCATAGTGGCAGCTGAGTTTTGAATCCACACCAAACATAAAACAATACACCGTTAATTAGAGGAGACTTGACCTGGGAGTCTGAAAGTGTGCAGGAGAGATGAGCTTTCTATTTTTCTTATTAACGTTGGGTTTTGGTATTTAGTTTGGAATCTCATGTTGATGGGGGTGGAAGAGGCATTATTCTGGTTATGCTGACCATCAGGCTCCAGCTCCCCCCAAAATGCAGGTTATTTGAAATCTAGAAATACATGGTCTAGCACTACTGGGTGGGTTGCAGGTTTCGAGCACTGCTCTGGAGAAAAGTTGCTCCTTGGTGTGGGAATCCAGCAGAACAAGGTGGGAGCTATGGAGACAGAATGACCACATTGATCTCAGAGGAGGTTGATGAGGGGAATGAGGGGAATAGAGGCACCAGGCAACAAGCAGTTCTCTTAGGCACAGCCTCCGTAAATTACAGGATTCTCCCTAACTCCCATGCTGAAGAAACTAGAAAGAGCCACACAGAATTCTAGGTTCCCAATCAAGCCAGTAGTTATGGACTGAACATGTGATGCTCCCCCACCCCCCAAAATGCATATGTTGAAACCCTACCCCTCAGTGTGATAGTATTAGGAGGTGAGTCCTTTGGGAGGTAATTAGGATGAGATGAGGTCATGAGGGTGGGACCACCTTAAATGGGATTAGTGCTCTTATAGGGTCAGGAGAGAGCAGGCTTCCCCTCTCTGCTTTCTATGTAAGATAGAAAAATTCAGCAGTCTACAACCCAGAGAGGGCTCTCAGTAGAACCCCACCATGCTGGTGCCCCGATCTAAGACTTCCAGGCTCCAGAGCAGAGTAAGTTTCTGTTGTTTATAAGCCACCTGGTCTAAGGTATTTCTGTTAGAGTACCTCCAACAAACTAAGACGCCAGTCTGGGCTTTGTACAATCTCAAGGTCCAGGAAAAGGCTGGCGTGTCAAGTGGGAAAAGAGGTAAAGTTGTTAAAAGCAAACAAACAAACTAACACTGTGATCAGAAAGGGAAAATGGTGACTTCTAAGGACACAGAGTCCCAGGATTAGCCCTGTTTAAGGATATCAGATTTACTAGGACGCCACAACTGGTGGGGCAGTAATCATTATGTATTCCCAGTTATGATAAAGTTGATTCCGAAGTCAGGAAGCGTTGTTTATGTAAGTGGCAGGCATAAAGCTGATCTAAGACTTGGTACTAGTAAAAACTAGTCCTAAAGTTTCTGCACTGCAAGCTGGAAAATACACGCTTCTATATTTCATCACTTGTATATCACCTATGCTTTCATATTTGAATGTTGAAATGAGAGTTCATCTCAGAATCAGTGGTATCTCATTTTTATAATTAATGGTGTTTTTTCTTTCTTAGTAATGCAATATAATTGTCCTTGTTGCAATATCAGTTGTCTAAAATTTAATCAAACGCTTGCCAGGTACCTGCTATGAAGTGAATAACCAAAATAAACCCCACAAAAAACAAAAACAAAGAACTCTGTTGAAGTATCTAGATCCAGGCAAAAATAATCCAGAATTTCCTAGAACAGTGGGTCTAAAATGGAGACTCGAGCAAACCTCTAGGTGAAGATCAAGTAAAAAGAAAAAGAGGATATTGCTGAAAGAATAATACATCATTTGAGTAAGATAACTTTTTATAAATTGTCTCTCAGTCTATAATTTGTAGCTGTAAGATGATTATTAGCATGGAAGGGCATATTTTATTTTTATTTCAATTATATACGGCAGAGAAAGGATATAAATTAGAGCGTGAGACCAAACCTTAGATAGACTGGGAGTGCCGATGTTGATGGGAGAATTTTCTCAATCCATTGATGTATGAGGGTGGGAGGATGCTCTAGAGGCAGCAGGAGATACATCCTGTTTGATTATGTCCTTAAAGGGGAAACACAGAAGGGAAACTTGCATTTATTTTTTATCTGGTTTAGATTGCATTTTCTACTTTATAAAATTATGTGTGTTTCTGAAATGTCCTATGCTACGTTGATAGAACTTTAAAGAATGAGAGATATAATAAGCCCTAGGCAGACCTCTTTTGTAAAGTAAGTAAATGTTCTCTGTTTATCTGTCCTATAAATTTGAATTGTCAGGGTGATATACCTACCTACACTTAAAATGGTAATGATGATGATGATGATGTTATAAAACCATTAATTAGCTCCAGCTCTGTGATCAGTCTTGTATATAACATGCTCAGATATAAAATTCATGGCCTTAAGAAGTTTGCGTTATAAGACAGAGATAAAAATGTAAGGAGGGTTTGCATTCTTACAAGACCAGATATGGAATGTCTTGGAGGTGAAAGTTAAAATGTTCTCTGAGTTGGCATGAGAGGAAGGCAATCTCATGTTCCTTTTGTGTCAGGAAAATATAGCGTCCTTTAACTGGCCCAACTAAGTTCTGAGGTTTTCCATGCTCTTCTTAGAACACTGTGGTCTTTTTTCCTGATCCCTTGCCAGCAAGTAATCAGTGGCATCAAAGACGGCTTCCCTCCCTGGGCTTTAATGGCCACCCACAAAGTCTCTGGTGCCCTTAGGGAGATGTTTCATCTTCCCAACACATTAGTTGTATCTTGTCCTGGTTGTGACTCTGATCTACCTGACTGCAGTAGAAATACAGGGGAATTACACCGGTGATCTTAATTGACCTTTTTTTTTTTTAACTTTGGAGAAGGCACTGCTCGAGGACAAACTGGGAGCTAAGGATTCTCATTTCCACATTATTTCACAGAGGAAGAATTTTTCCAGTTAGTTCCTCATCAGTCTACAGAGATCAAAACTGTTTTGCTTTTTACCACTTGATGTCATTCCACTGCTTGAGAAATGCAAATGACCTGACCTATATGGATGGTGAGGGAATTGAAAACATTGATTAGGCAAAGGAAAACTGCCATCTAGTTAAGGGTCTCAGTGACCTAAGACATCTGTTAGCTCCAACCAAAGTAGAATTAATTGGAGAGTCAGATGATAACGTTGACGAAAAAGAAAAGGTAATGAGTCTGATCAAGTAGATACACTTAGATCACACACACACACACACGCACGCACACAAATGCTTCTTGGAAAAGTAAAGAGAAATGTTCAAATTTAAAAAGTCAATAGAGGAACTGAAAAAAAAATTGTCAAATTACAAGATAAAGTAAAATAACTCTTCACAACACAAAGAAAATACCCAAAGAGATAAAAGAGATGGACAACAGAGAGGAAAAGATAATAAGCAACTTGGAGGAGAAACCCAGAATTATAGCACAAGAGTGAGAGGTTTGTGGGATAAAACAAATGAAATAGATGGGCTAAACGTAATTATAATATGGAGTGAGCAAAAAAATTTTTTGAACTAAAAATATGGAAACAACACAAGTACCGGTTATAAGAGAGTAGTGAACAAACTGTAGGATGCTTACTAAATGAAATATTATACAACAGTCAAAATAAATGAACTAGAGAAACACAAAAAATTGGGTAAATTTCAGCAATATTAGTCACAGATTTCTAAATACAGTATGACATCCAATTTATAAATGTAGAAACACAAAATTTTTAAATTATATATTTCAAGTAATGTATATTGATGCAATAAAAGTCTGTAAAAAAGAAAGCAAGGAAAAGTGAACACAGATTTTAGAATTATGCTGCCTAATGTAGGGAGAAGTAGGGAGATGGGTTGATAGGAGGACAATATGGTTGTACATTATTGCCAAGATCTTAACTTTTATTTTGCCTGGTAGCTTTGTAAGTTCTTGTTGCTTTATTAATTTCTTAACTAGATAATGTTAGTGTGCCCTGATTGAAGGATAATAATTAAGTCAATTTTCTGCAGCTGAAGTCCCATCACCCCCCAATTTTTAAGTAAGTATTGGAATAGATTATATTAGCAAATGAAAATGAAAAAAGACTTAGGGAGTGGCAGAATGTGAAAAGTTAGCAAATAGAATTCATGCCAAATGCATTAAACAGGATCAAGAAGACAGTCACATATGATAATCACCACCACTCAGCATTACAATGGAATCACAAACTTCTGTGCACCAAACATAAAGCAAAATACATTTGGAAAGTTATCCTAGAGGTTGATGGAGAATTTAACTACAATATTATAGAGGATAATGCAATGTTTTTTCTTTGTGAATGAACAGATTTTTAAAAAGTAAAGACTCAAGATTTAAATAATATAACCAACAAGCTCAACAAGCTCAATAAATATTTGCATATATAACATTGTACCAAGCAAAGAAAGAATATAAATTCTTTTCTTAGAGCCATGGAAGATTTGCAAGAATTGCTCATGTACTTAATCTCAAAGAAAATTTAAATAAATTCCACAAAGTAGAGAGTTAAAGATCCACATGGTATGAATGTGATCCCAGATATCAGAAATAAGTAACAAAAATAACTGAAAACTTCTTAGCTGCTTGGATTTGAAACACATCTCCCAAAGACTCCCTGGACAAAGAGGAAATCACAAAATATTTCTCAGGAAAAGTAATGGGAAGAAGAACACTTCATACCAATGTTGGCAACAAACAAAAGCATTCATAAAACCAAAATCTATCGTATGTCAGTGTCGCTAAAGAGCAATCAGTGTAAACTAAAATTGAATTATCAGTGGAAGGATTGGTTTTAGTAGAAATGCTGTCACTTGGTATTGCTTGAGCAGGAGCTGCAGGGGAACGTCAAGACAGATTTTACAAAAAAAAAAAAAAAGCTCTTAAAAGCCATGCTTAGAAGAGTTTGGAACAGCTCAAAAGAAACAACGAGAACTGTTTGAGAAGGAGTACCTAGAAGACATGGGGGCCACCTTGAAAATGTGGGTGAGATGACAGGTTGCAATAAAACATGAGATGCCAGGATTCTTGGTAAGACAGAAAAATAGTTAATGTGCAACGTTTGTCCTATCTTTATGCATCTGCTGACTGCTGTTTTTTCAAAGCCTCCAGATCATGACCACTACATAGTAGAATGTACACAATCTTTTTCTCTCTCCTTTTCCTTCTCTTTAATGAACAGTTTGGGGGGTGGGGAACAACGCCAACAAACACACACAGGTTCACACACAAACAAGAGAAGCTGCACCGTGGTAGGTGGTAGAAAAAGGAGATGCTTCGATTTTCCCCCCAAAGATGCCTTTGCTTCATTTGTCAAAACTGCAGTGAGGGCCACTTGGTAAAGAAACCACTTTGACTATTTCAATCTGCAGCAGTTTCTTTTTGATACAACTGCTCTGGAGGTGTATTGTTGTGTCTGATAAAAGGTTGTTATTGGAACAAAAAAAAAGTATTTTTTCCTTCCCATGTAATATGTAATAAAACTACTCTATGAAGTCTCAATGAACTCTCTCAATTGAGAAAAATACAGACAATTTTCATTATAAGTGAATGTCTCCAATTCATTCCTTTTCTATGGAAGGAAGACATGCAACAGTAACTTACTGTGGGCCACATTTCATAAGATATAATCTATTCCATTATTCTTGTGTATGTTTCATATGAAAAATGTTATGAAGTTTTTTCCCCTCACAAAAATACATATTCCCTTATCTCATTAAGTCCCTATCTCACACAACACCCATTCCCCTGCTGCTGCCCGGCCCCCCTGCTTGCTCACCAGGGTCTCCCCAGACTGCATTGCTGTTTAAAAAGTATAAAAGAAATGCATGCACTTTGTTCACACACAGTCAGTCCATTACTCAATTTAAAATCTCAGGCACATGTAGATGAAATCCTGAGAATGAAATGAACCTGGGTTTGGTTGACTGTGCCTGGTGAGATTTTGGCATTATCTCCCAAATGCTATGACTTACATTTTTTTGTTGTCTGTAGAATGTGATATTTGCGTCCGTCAGTTGTAGTATTTAGGCTTAGAGAGAACCTATACTGGTCAGAGCTGCCCATTTTTTGTTCTCATTTATGTGGTGCTTGGGTACTCATGTGAGAAAAGTCTGGGAGATGTTACAACCTGGAAAATTTCATTTTATCTGATACATTTAAGATTTTTGTGTGCTTGGATTTTTATTTATGTTAAATTATAACATTAATACATGCATATTTGTGAAAATCCAAACACTGTAAAGTATGTAAACCAAACATTGAAGGTTTCCTACTTCCCCTGTCTCCTACCAATTCACAGTTTACTCCTAGATATTCACTGTTAAAGGTTTGGGGTGTTATCTTTCACACACACACAGACACACAGACACACACACACACTCACATATTCACATATAAATTTCCATTCTTTTTAAAATTATAAAACAATATTTTACATGCTGTTCTGCAAAGGTAGTGTTTGCTTAGAATATTATAAATTTCCATGTCACTACCTGTAGATCTATTTCATTCTTTTGAATAGTTCTATAATCATATTTTTGCTCTTAAAATCAAAGCTGCAGTGAACATCATTTTACCTAAATATTTGATTGCTAGACCAACAAATATATACTCTTACATTTCGATAAAGTAAGCATTTTGAAATTTTAATATGGTAAAAATTTTGCTTTAAAAATGTTTAAATGCCCTATAAAAATTATACATTATGCATTTACATTTACAAAATTATACATTATACAATTATACATTATACAATTATACAGAGAATTTACATTCTCTGTTACCTACTCTAATAGTATTAATTCAATGAATAAAAAAAATTCTCTTCTTTCTGACTCACTTAATATAGATATCTTAGTGTCAGGCAAAAGACGTTGAGTGGCTCATTTTAATAAATAAGACTTGAAGCCCTGTAGAAGTGGGTTTTAGTCATAGCTCTGCCCATCACATATGTGTATAAGTGGTCACAGACACATTATTTAACCTCAACATCCATATTGTCGCAGTGAAGTTGGGAGCATATGTACTAAGTGCTTACAGAATTTCAGTAAACAAAAAGACAAACATGCAGGAAAGATATATTCAATTAAAAGCACAACAGAGAAAAATACATTTAGCTATTCATAATCTACACATCAACACACACATATATATGAGATAATACATTACAAATAAGATGAAATGAGACCAAATCTCATTAGTGTCAGTTCATATATATTAATGGTGGTCCAAAGAAACTAAAATGTGTTTCCTCATCATTCATGATACTTAAAAGACCTCAAAGCTTATCTCACATATGTAGGCCATTGAGACATGAAGGATCAAGTGATAAAGTTCAGTGCAATTTATAGACATTAGTAAAATAAAAAGTTTACAACTGTGCTCTTAAGAGGTCAGGGTCATTTTTGTGTGCAGAGGGCCGCCATTACTGATTTATATGAAAACCCATTATGTCTTTTCTTTTTCTTTTTTTTTTTTTAACATCTTTATAGGAGTATAATTGCTTTACAATGGTGTGTTAGTTTCTGCTTTATAACAAAGTGAATCAGCTTAATGCCTAGGTTTACCTAGGGAACTTTGGCTGAGGAAATAAGATTTAAGAAAA
This sequence comes from Tursiops truncatus, assembly GCF_011762595.2. Classification (NCBI taxonomy): domain Eukaryota; kingdom Metazoa; phylum Chordata; class Mammalia; order Artiodactyla; family Delphinidae; genus Tursiops; species Tursiops truncatus. Next base: position 154,043,533 of record NC_047035.1, on the reverse strand, counting down.
TGACATATTTGCTCTAGATGTAATATTAATTAACATAGTGCCAGCAATATTGCATTTTGTAGAAGAAAATGTTAAAATTGAAGCTATGTTACAGTTCAAGAAAATTTTTATTTAACTCTTACCTATCTGGTTTAACCTATAGAGACGTAGTGGCCTTATTTAACTACATTTATTCTTTCATGCTTGTATCAAAATAGGTTCTATCGATGTCAATCAACTAATACCATTCATGCATTCTTATATATCTTGAAAACATGTGTGCAAAAGCAAAACAAAATGCTTTCTTTGAGGAATCAAAACAAAAACTTCATCAATTTATCTCTATCAGGTATAATAGAAAAGAAAATCAGCAAGCTTGGGAGGCCATATAGAAATCGTATAAACCTGGTAACTGACTAACTGACAAATATTTCTCAGCCTCGTCACTAAAAATCAAGACATTGTAAGCCGGTATGTGATAGTGTGATAGCCGGTATGTGATAGTCAGCCAGTCAACAAGTATGTTTTGAATTTCTTCATTTGAGGTCAAGACAATTCTATTTTCTTAGCAACTTCCTTGAAAATCTTTGTTATTAACCTGTAGAGGGAAAACACTTTCATAAGTCTGTTTGGGGACTTCCCTGGCTGTCCAATGGTTAAGACTCCATGACTTCACTGCAGGGGCCACGGATTCAATCTCTGTTCCGGGAACTAAGATCCCACATGCTGTGTGGCGCAGCCAAAAAAAAAAAGTCTGTTTGTGTTAATGATAATGGTAAACCCTTTTGTAGCACTTCTTGTGAGCCAAGCACAGCTGTAAGTATTGTATGCACATTAATTAATTTAATATTCCTGAAGTTTCTTTATAGCTGAGGAAAATGAGACATAGAGGTTAAGCAATTCACACAGCAAGTAAGTGACAGTCTGGATTTAAACCCAGACTATCTGGCTACAAGTCCTTGCTGTTATCCAGATCACTATATAATCTCTCTTTTATGCCGTGACAGATAGGTTGATCCCTTTAATGTGTAGGTATTATCTAGACCAATTTTTCAGAGAAGGAAATACACAATTGTTGGATAGAAACACAATTTAATTGCTTTCCAAGAAAACAGTTCCAGCTAACATTGAATGTTTTTTTTCTTTTAATCTCCCAACTCATTAATTGACTAATTAGGTTAATCTTTAATATAATGATGGAGTTGATAACTTGGTTAACTTAAAGATTAATAATTTTATTTCTGATGAATGTATACATGATATCCGAATCTATATGCATCTAGAAATATGAAATAGAAACTTGAAAATCCCATAGCTTAATTTACGCAGAAAATACTGTTATAAAGAAGAAAATGATTCATACAAAATATAAAAGCAATTACTCATATGCTCAGAAGTCAGGTACTCTTAGCTGGTACCGACATAAATCTGTAAGGCTTATCTATGTTAATTTCCTAAAGTACCCTGCAGATACTCCTATTAGCTTCAAGACAAGAATATCTTGAGGGTTAAGGTCACTCATATCATTATCACTTATCTGGGAAGCTACTTTAGAGTGCATTGTATTATGATCCATCGAAGATTGATTATTGAACCATCAGATAGATGCTCTACCAATTAGCCAAATATTTCTCTCTAATCCATTTGCAAAATAACAAACAATAGAGAATCGATATGGGTGGACATGGGAAATACAGCCCTGTCTTGTTTATCTGTGTAGCCTTAGCTGTGACACCAACTATAAGACTGAGAAGGCATGGTTGTTCAGGAATCAGTTGTGAAACTGAATTGTAAAAATTGGAGTTTAAGATATGATTCTGAGCTCCAAAGTGCTTACAATTTGTTTGAAGAGACAATGTATCAGAAACAATAGAGAGAAAAATGAAGCATCAAACTACTTGTGATAAAATCTAAGAGTAAGTATGAGTCCATAGTATAGGAAGATGAACCTGAACCAGAAAAGATAAAACTGAGAAAGCTAAATTTTAAAGAAATATTGGCTGTGTATTTAAGGTTATTGTAAAATCTTGGGTAGCACTCCAATGGGAAAGAAAGCGAAGCTGAGGGAGGCATTTGGACATGAGGCCCATTAAACTGCACCATGTCACATCCAAATTAATAGCAAATCTCTGTAAGAGTCCAGAAGGCCAATGTTTAAGGATTTTGTTTCCCCAACTACTTGTTTGAGAGTAAATGAAACGGTGATACAATGTGTAAATTTGAGTTCTTGCATCTTCTTCCTCTTGGAAATTAGGAGAAAACAGCAAATCTATAGTGACTGTGTCCTTGATTAGTGGCTCAGATTCCATGACATATTTCCCCCTAACCAATCCCCATCAACCTAGGCATTTTCCTTGTCAATTGATGTCCTCATATTTTCCCCAACTCCATCTATACACCATTTATTTCTTCAGGTTAGTCCATAACTCTTCTTCTTTTCTCCTCTTGCTCCATCTAGAAAATAAATTTCAATTACATGTTCACATATCCTAGGAAACAATTGCATTCAAGGTCAAGATCAAGTGAAATCACATAGATTTCTCTCCCTCTCTATCTCTCTCTTCCTTTCTCTCCTGGGCTTTATAATTGAACACCATGGACTTTCCTTTGGAGACTTTGCAGGAGTCATTTTTCCAATTCCTGGTCTCATATATATAACCATTCACAAGCACATGTATGTGTATGCATACATGCATATATATGAAAGGAGAGACAGTTCACTTGTTGATAAGTGTATGTGTAATATATAATTCTGTAAGAACACAATAAAGCCGTCGCCACCTTTATCTGTGAAGAATTTGTGTTCTAAAATAAGTGAGGACTTTTAGAAAGGAGAGCATATTGCTTATAGATTTTGTTAAAACTTGGTGTTTCAGTTAACAGCAACCTAGAGATACCAATTTCACCTGTGTGCACAAATGTAATACTGTGCTCCAAAGCTTGTCTCCCCACCTCCCTTCCCTCTCTGCTCTCCCCTTGTGCCCAACAATACCCCAGCCTACACATCTACAGAATGCACTTGGAGCCTGTCATTTGGGGAAGGCAGAAAAAAAGTGTCATTCATCCATCTCTGAGTTCCCATGGCTTGAAATGCAGTAGATATGTCATCAATATTTATTGAATCTTAGTAGCTAAATGAAAACTTAGATAATCATATATAGCAATAGATTTTATGCAAAAATGCATTGTGAAGAGCTTAAGAGTAAATACAGGGTTCCAGAGGCCAAAGAGCCAGGGGAATCACAGGATAACATAGCACACTGTGGACCTTTGTCCAGTCTAGTCTGACTCTCCACTTCCCCCTCTGGCCTTGTGTTTTCTGAGCTCATATATTCTACACACACCATCTCTTCTCATGCTAACAACTGTATTGCAGCTAGGAATTACTATCCATGTGTAACTGCCAACAAAGTGCCCAGTGGATGAATTGCACTCAATAAAAAGCATCCCCCTTGCTCAGCCATTAAACAGTTTACTATTTAATCCCAACTCAGGGTGATTTCTCTGCCCACCCAGAACATATCTCAGAAGTTGTTGGTATTTTTGCATTTTCCCATCTAGTATTGAAAATATCTTTTCTCACAGGTCTCAGAGGTTCCCCCACAAATAGGGAAGTTGGCCTGATAGCCCAGAGTTTTGTAGGCTTGTTTTCCCATGACCCTTGATTGTAGCAGATATACTCATTGGCTACATGTACAATATGGAAAGATGGGAAAAGATGGACAATGATTTCTATACATCTCTTACCCCCGGTTTCAATATGATTGTGGCTCAGAGTTTGATGTGTGTTTGTGTTGCCTCATCACCTCATACATTCTTATGTGGGTGGATAAATTCATATTCTCATGGTTTCCATGAGTCAGAGAAGTAAAAGCTAAGTCAGTGAGTGACCCTATGTTTCAATCTGCTCCATGACTCTTCTTGTATGATTTAATGCAATTATTAGTCCATATCATAGTTAAACTTTACAGACACTCTCGATTCACCCTGGAAACAGCAGAGTCTAGTTTACCATTTGAAACATAAATCAAATATAGCAAATTCAGGGACAAACAATGTCCCTTGGAGCTCATGTTTCATTCTACTAAATTTAATTGAGGGAAATATTTTTTATATCTCTTTATGGTCTGAGAGTTGTACCTCTTCTTTGTTTCACTTTGTCAGAATGAATCTGTCTTTTCAATACTTCAGATGCGGACTTTAGGAAAAGTATTCATTACCTATAGTTAATATAGAAGATTTAGAAAGTTAACTACATAGATTTTAATCTGGGGTGAATATCTTATAATTCTGTATAGGGTGAGTTAATGTATATGCTATTCAAATTCATACAGTTCTGTTAGGGTCTCTCGACAGAATTAAACACCACATATCACCTTTTAGGCTCTTTATCCCACTTTCTCTCTTCTTTGGTGTGAGTAGAATTCTATTTTCCCTTTTTTTTAATAATTCAAGGAAACTGCCATTTCTAATCAGAGAATACAGATTTACTAGAGCAAAGGCATGAGGAAAAATATTTCCACTGCAATTAGAAAGTTTTAAAGTTTGATGGTGGTTCAATCTGTAAGAACATACTGACGGTCTATGATATATTCTATTATTAACTTTCTAACTTTTAGCTTTCTTAAATAATAAATGTTTATTTACAAAGGATTCTGCTGTGGCAGGAATGAACGAAGAATTAAGTCAATTCAATTCTTATACTTTCATGTATATCTGATCTCAAACTCGACCAAGACCATTATTTAAAAACATTAAACAAAATGAATTGTTTAAAGTATTTGACTAGTGTGAGAAAAACATCCAATAATTTAAGTGATGTACATTTTCATGGACTTTTACATAGGAAGTATCCTATCTGTCTCTTTATTTATCTAGTCTGTTTCCCACATACTGATCACTTTCAATTATATAAATATTTTATCATTTTATGAAAAAATGAGAATTAATTTATTGGAGTAAATTATCAGCCTTCATATTTTTAGTAGACCAGTCTTAAGGCTTCATTTATCTTATTTTTTTTTAATTGTGATCAAGTTGAGCATTGTGAAAGTAGCATAAAATTTTAGGAATGTTTAAAATGGTTTCTATGATAAGACATTTATTTTCTTTCTGATGGTACAAGATAAAGTACACTTATTAATAGCATTCATCTTTACTTCTACATTTGAAAATATGTAAACCTTAAGACATAACTGGAATTTCTTCTATAACCCCTATGTTGTTGGTTAAAGAAACTTTGTGTTTTCTATCACTGGAAAATCATTTTTAAGTTAGTGACTTTGCTTGTTCACTATCTTATAATCTCACCTCCCTTCAAAACATTTAGTATATCTTAGTGATTTGGCATAGCTATAAAAATACTATACAACTATTTTACTTCGATTTTTTTCTTTCTAAAAATACTGGGTTAATATTAAATCCACAAATATTGAGCATATTATAGTAAAAAAGTTAGGTACCACAAAACTGCATAAACAAATGAATCAATACTTTACAGAACTGTATGTAATGAGAAGGTTGTAATTCTCAGCAGGAGTCAGGTACCAAATGCAGTAATAGAAACAAGGAAGAAATTCTTTGGAAAAATTAATTATTCTAAAAATTTTAATCTGCCAGTCAAGTTAGTACTTTGTGTGGTGAAAATGTCAGTAATCTAACATCTACTTAATCAGCTTTTTCTAGAAGTTTGTATAAACTCTAATGGTGGTGAGTACTGTATGTACTAGAGATAATGCCTGTCTGCTTTAAAAGTCACTGAAGATTTGTTTCTTCCATAAGGCTTTCCTGGACATCCTTACTCATTCCCAGGTGTATGGTGAACAATCCTCTCCTGATCTTTTTTTATTGCCATCCTTATTACATAATTTCTATGTATTTCTGTTATTGAGATGTAGCGATAATCATATATTTGTATTTGGGCTTCTAATTTTTGTGTTAGAGCCTTAAATCCTATATTTTTCTCATTCTACATGGGTTTTTAAATGTGTACTCGTTCATTTATTCCATAAATTTTTTTTGATGTGGGCCATTTTTAAAGTCTTTATTGAATTTGTTACAATATTGTTTCTGTTTTATGTTTTGTTTTTTCAATCGTGAGGGATGTGGGATCTTAGCTCCCCGACCAGGGATCAAACCCGCACCCCCTGCATTGGAAGGCAAATTCTTAACCACTGGACCACGAGGGAAGTCCCTATTCCATAAATATTTCTAACATGTCTATAGTATATGTATGTATATATACATGTATATATAATATTTCCATACATCATCCACATAGATAAAGCACCCTGCTTTGAGAGGCAATGGGATGATTTAGAAATAGCTACTACCAGCCTCAAAGAGTCACTACCTGGTTAGGAAGATGCACTTTGGATTAGGAAGGGAACAGTGCAATGTAGACCATGTTCATGCTGATAGGGACATAGGAACTATTTTGTATATTCAGAAGGGAACAAGATTCCTTATATTGAGGTAAGCAAGAAAGAAGTGGCTTCTGGTTTACATTTTAAAAGATAATAAGAAGAATGTGGCCATGCAGAAATATTAAAGAATTAGGTACCAAAGAGATAAAACAGAAAATACCCTATGCTTGGAAATTTAGGTACAGGAACAGCAAATAATTTGATTTGAGGATTAGGTCTTAGTAAAGAGAGGAGTCATGGGTGAATAGCATGTAGAAAGTTAGAATGGAGTGAAACTTGAAGGCATCTTGAATACAAAGATTAAAAACTTTGGACTTTGAAGGTCAGCAGAATAGTCAAGCATTAGCTCTTTGTGCCTCTACTGACTCTTCAAAGCTACCTGCTTTTTGAGGGTAAAACTACAACTTTATACTTTCCATATTATTTTGCACACAGCACTATTCATATCACTTGGGATCCAATAACTCTGACCTTCCTCCAGTGATATAGCTAAAATAGTGGGGGTTCTTAAGGATACCAAGCCCAAGGCTGGCACATCATATTAAACAGTAATTGTCAGGTCAGACCTCCAGTGTTTGGTATGCCTGCCAGAGACTTATCTAAATATATCCAACCACTTTGCCCTACAAGTTAGCTTAGAAATCTTGATAAAGCAGGCTCTCTGGACAATTGTTATTTCCCTTCTGACATGCACAAAGCAGAATTTACTCTGAGAATGGCCTTTTTCCTGGTATTTTGATATATCTACTTCTGAAACTAAGAAGTTAATGACATGTAAATATTTTTTCCTTAAATGTCACTATGGCATTATTTAAAAATCAGAACAAAACAATTAAGTAGCCTTGCTCTTTTTTTTCTTATTTCATCTCCCTATCCATTCAATGTTAATTGAGCACCTACTATATACTAGATACTTTACAGGATGACAGGAATACCAAAAAGAATATGTTTCTGTCCTGCAGGAGCTCTAGTCTGTTGGAGAGTACACACAATGAAACAGTTATATTAAATTGTAAGAAGTGCTACAACAGAGATGAAATACTTGCTTAAAGCCCCAAAGAAGTAGTTCCTGTCTCTCACTGCCTAAGTTTGGTATTGTTACTAAAAGTTCATCTAATACCTTTTTAAATAATAATATTAATCAGGATAAAGTAATTCATTCATTCATATAAACTCCCCTATATCTCTGTGTTCATATGGCAGTAGCAATATGCTTTATAACTAAGCTGGTTCAAAGCCCTTTCTGTCGAATTATAAGGTCAAGTATAGATTCCAAAGGAAAGCCTATGTTTTCCGTGCCCAGCCCCCAACGCTTCTTTTCTGTCAATGAGATTTCACACACTGTGTGGTCTATTGCCTTGGAGAACTAAACCGTGATGGACGGATGAATCACACAAGAAAAGTTCTGGTTTATTAGCAGCCTACATTATGAATTCTGACTGCCAGTCTCTATGCTATTGGACACAGTGGTTTATGAAACTGTTTCTATGCATTTGCTGCAAATTTAACATAGTTCGTTATTTTACTGTGGGTTCTTATAAAGCCTGATTTAGAAATAAAAGTCCCAAAACAATGAGAATTTTAGTCATTTGCCTTAAGTCGGAAGATGATCTTTATGAACGTTGAACTCAAAATCTTAATTCTTCTATTAGAAAATTAAATGAAACTGAAAAATTTTAATACCTTTCCCCCAATATATCTCCCTACATACAGGTTATTTTGTTAAAAAATATTAAACTGCAGGGAAAATTTTAATTAAGGCTGTGATCTTCTGCTTATTCCACTTGAGCGATCCTTAGAGTTGGCAAATTCCTAACATTATGATTTTTTTTCTCATCGACTCTATTCGTGTGGGTCTAACAAACCTTTCCACAGTTAAAAAGATAACAGAACTATAGAAGCTGACACGCAGACTTGGAATGATCCTTATCTCTCTTGTGGTAATATGATTCTGCTGTGTGACCAAGACTCCAGGAACCTTACCTCAAACCCACATATCAACAAGATACTGGATCTTGAATAACAAATTAGTGAAAAGCAGAGAAAACATTCTCTTCAATAATAGAAAATTACTCCTACACAGAGGCTTGTCCTCTGTGAGCACAGTGGTCCCCTACGGGCAGTCATTTTTTTTAATTCAGAGAAAAATTTTAGTTAACTTCTTCTTCCTGAGGTCGAGGTCACTTCAGGGAGAGAGTTTATGATCTTCTCATGTTCTTCCGGCTACCTCTTCTGCCTTGTCATCCTAGCCAAGTCATGGGGGCAAATGCTGTTTAGAAATGGATGTGCTGACATCCATGGCACCTCCAGACCTTCCGCTGTGTTCCTCTCAGTTCAGGGAGTCCATGTTCTCTCCTTTCTGCTCTTCTGTCTCTTCTCTAACACTATTCCTTTTACCTCCCTTTTCTTTCCTATTCTGAAGAGTTATGGTTTATGAGTGTGAAAATACAGGAAAAAATACCTTTTGTATGCAGAATTTTATAATGTTTTATTGAGTTTTCCAGGCTGACCAATTCAAAAGACCCAGGAATTCATGTGTGGAATGTATGTCCAAGACAAAACAACCCTAAACCCAAGTAGTGGGGTAAAAAATAGTCCTCTACAGATCCTACCTTAATAAGATACAACTAATGTGGTCACATTTCTATATGAACAGCTTCGTTCCTCAATTAAATAATGAAATGAAGGAGCTTTTTGAAGGAAAATAAACTATGGTACAGACCAAAGCATTAAGACTTCTTGAAATTTTCCAATTGATTGGTTTCTAATTTTCTAAGCACATGCCATGTTTTCTATGCCAATCTAGCAATTTATTATCAAATAGTGTTAATACACATATGTCCTGATCCATAATCACTTTAATTAACACATCATGTTCCTGGGCATAATACCATTAATCTAATTAAAACAAAGCTAGATTTAGACGTGAACTTATAAAAACCAAGACTTAGGTATGGGGGATATGTTCTGTTTATGGATCACATATCTGTTTGTGGTGTTACATGGACTGAAGTTCTAATGAGACATAATTTTTCCTATGTTATGTTGTGTGTTGCCTGAATCGCTGAAATAATTCACAGTATAGTATAAAAGACAGCCACACGAAATAATATTTTTTGATGCAGGATGCTAGGAAAGCACCTAATATGCAATGTCAAGGCAGCTAAAATATCAGAAATATTTATTTGTAGTCACATAGTTAGCCTTTGATATATGATGTCTGGAACTATTTCCAAGTGTTTGTTGCTTTTTATTCAAAATTGCTTCATTCAGACGCAGAGAGCCTTTCTACTTACTAGTCCTAAGAGTGGATAGAATTTGTCCCCTTAAGATATGTGGTAATTTTTAAACCTTCTAAAGGATCTGCTGGAAAAGTATCATTCTATCAGGAATAGTTAGGGAGGGTTGGAAAATGTATGCCTGAAAAAACCAAATCCATATCCTTGAGCCCTTATTTTTGCATCCTCTCCCTTTCTCTAATGATGTAAATGTTACACCACATCTGTTACTTTTCACTGGGAATGTGAAGGTGGAAGATATGATTTCAAAAAATACTATTCCCAAGGGAAATACTGAAAAGCAAAAGCAACATAAACCCAGTCAAGGCAGGAATCATTAAGTGAATCCCTTACTTTACATATATAAGATACTGCAAGTAGAGAGTATATATGAGCACGAAGGGGAAGGTCGTCTATAATATCTGGCACATTTGCAAACTATATCTGTGGTGCTAAAGGGAGATTTAACGGACATTCAAACTTTTCTAGTGGAAGTAAGTAAAAGTTCCATTTTTTATATTTTATTTTTGATGGAGCAGGGAGAGGAGGTTAAAAACGATGCAAAATTGGAAAAATGAAGTGATCATTTAAGAAGCTTTATCTTACTTCAGGCTTGTCATTTCCATTGATGTGAAAGTAAACGTGAAACATATGGCTTGGGTTAAGAGGTCACAGAACAACAAGTTTAAAGTCTTAAGACCAAAGTATTCATGGCAAATGCTTGTTGATTTCCATAAGAATTCAAAATCCTATTAAAAGTCTTGAAAATCCCAAGGAGACCTGGAGGCAGATCGCTCAGGAGACAGAACTCAGAAGAGAATGCACTGACTGAGGCATTCGCAAGGATGTTCCAGATCCCAGGCCACCGCCTTAATGTATGTAGGAAAAAGTGTTTCCGGACCATTGGAATCTTTGGTCTGCCAGTGCTGGTGGGACCTTCCTGGGAGTCAACTGGCTACAGCAAAATAAAGGAGAGCAAAAGTAGCTTGGGAGAGTAGATGCTAGAGGCCAGCTTATACCTGACTTTACAGACTGTGGCTAAGGTTTTAATTTTGTTCTAATGGGAAGTCACTCTAGGTTTTGAGCTGGGATGGGTGTGGGGGGAGCAGCATGGTCCAGTTCACATTTCAAGAAAATTACTCTGGTGCAGTGGGGAGAAGTAATTGGAATAGGGCAGGTATGGAAGCTGAATAACCAGTTAGGAATCTGTTTTAATAGACCAAACCACAGATGCTGGTCCTTGGACTAGGTGATAGGAAGAAGTAGAGAAATAAAACTGAAAACACAGCCTTGGATTGGATATAGTGGAAGAGAGGACTAGAGGAAACAAAAACAAATTCTAGATTCTGGCTTGAGTTCCTCTATGGGACACACTAATTGGAAATACTTATGGATATCAAAAGAAGAATTGCTAATATTTATCATGTGCTTCACGATGTACCAGAGTTTTAATCAGTTTTAATAAACACATCAATGCAATACTTTCGATAACTTTGCTTCTATTACTACCCCTATTTTACAAATGAGAACACTGAGTAATGTTAAATAAAGCACTCTAATGCCACATGCTAAGAAGTAGTGAAGCTGGAATTCAGGCCTGTGTAGTCTGACTCCAAAATCCTTGTTTTCAAAAATTTCATTTATCTCACCTGACCATTATTATTATACTACATTATTTAGATAAGTAAGCAATTATACATATGAGTTTGAAATTCAGAAGAGAAGGTTGTACTACAGATATAAATTTAGGCGTCACAATTATGAGAACATTTTCAGTGTGGCAAAGACAGCAATAATGCATCTGAGAGTGTGAAAGTATGACGGCATAACAAATGAAAAACAACAGCATACACTGATGATTCAACAAGTTTGTCCCTGGAGGGCAAATGTATACCAGTGACACGAACAGATTTGGCACAAGAAACACACATAGAGCACAGGCACACACATGCACACACACAGTATTACAGAATCTAAGGATAGTGAGAATCATGCTGTTATCAGCTGCGTAAAGTACACCAGAAAAGTGCAGAAAAGAATTTTTTTTTAAGACTATCACATTGTACTTAAAAAAAAAAAAAAAGATTGTTAATAGCCTTTTAAACAATGCAACCCTGGAAAATCAGGTTTTTCCTGCAGTTCTGACTACAACATCCCTGGTTAAAAATTGAAAAGAACTCTTGATTACCACACAGTCCTTTCTTTTACCTTCCTTTTGCTAAATATTTGTTTCCAGTGGAATTACGATCGAGCAGAATGGGTCCATTAACTCCCCAGGGTTTCCTGGAGAAGCCTCACCTCAACTCACCAATATCTTTCAAAAATAATTGTGTCCTCATATTAATCAAACAATCAAGAATTAAATACAAAGAAAAAATATTAAAAGTATTAAGGGAAAAACAATAAATAACATACACGGGAATCCCCATAAGGTTAACAGCTGATCTTTCAGCAAAAACTCTGCAAGCCAGAAGGGAGTGACAGGACATATTTAAAGTGATGAAAGGGAAAAACCTACAACCAAGATGACTTTACCAAGCAAGGATCTCATTCAGATTTGATGGAGAAATTAAAAATTTACAGGTAAGCAAAAGCTAAGAGAATTCAGTACCACCAAGACAGCATTACAACAAATGCTAAAGGAACTTCTCTAGGCAGGAAACACAAGAGAAGGAGAAGACCTACGATAACAAACCCAAAACAATTAAGAAAATTTTAATAGGAACATACATATCAATAACTACCTTAAATGTAAATGGATTAAATGCTCCAACCAAAAGACATAGACTGGCTGAATGGATACAAAAACAAGACCCATATATATGCTGTCTACAAGAGACCCACTTCAGACCTAGGGACACATACAGACTGAAAGTGAGGGGATGGAAAAAGATATTCCATGCAAATGGAAATCAAAAGAAAGCTGGAGTAGCAATTCTCAGACAAAATAGACTTTAAAGTAAAGACTATTAAAAGAGACAAAGAAGGATACTACATAATGATCAAGGGGTCAATCCAATAAGAAGATATAACAATTGTAAATATTTATGCACCCAACATAGGAGCACCTCAATACATAAGGCAAATGCTAACAGCCATAAGAGGGGAAATCGACAGTAACACATTCATAGTAGGGGACTTTAACACCCCACTTTCACCAATGGACAGATCATCCAAAATGAAAATAAATAAGGAAACACAAGCTTTAAATGATACATTAAACAAGATGGACTTAATTGATATTTATAGGACATTCCATCCAAAAACAACAGAATACACTTTCTTCTCAAGTGCTCATGGAACATTCCCCAGGATAGATCATATCTTGGATCACAAATCAAGCCTTGGTAAATTTAAGAAAATTGAAATCGTATCAAGTATCTTTTCCAACCACAATGCTATGAGACTAGATATCAATTACAGGAAAAAATCTGTAAAAAATACAGACACATGGAGGCTAAACAATACCCTACTTAATAACCAAGAGATCAAAGAGGAATTCAAAAAATGCCTAGAAATAAATGACAGTGAAAACATGATGACCCAAAACCTATGGGATGCAGCAAAAGTAGTTCTAAGTGGGACGTTTATAGCAATACACTCGTACCTCAAGAAACATCTCAAATAAACAACCTAACATAATCCCTAAAGCAATTAGAGAACTAAGAATAAAAAAACCCCAAAGTTAGCAAAAGGAAAGAAATCATAAAGATCAGATCACAAATAAATGAAAAACAGGGACTTCCCTGGTGGGGCAGTAGTTAAGAATCCACCTGCCAGTGCACAGGACATGGATTCGAGCCCTGGTCCGGGAAGATCCCACATGCCGCAGAGCAACTAAGCCCGTGCGCCACAACTACTGAGCCTGTGCTCTAGAGCCCACAAACCACAACTATTGAGTCCATGTCCCACAACTACTGAAGCCCGTGTGCCTAGAGCCTGTGCTCTGCAACAAGAGAAGCCACCACAATGAGAAGCCCCCCCTCACTGCAACTAGAGACAGCCCGCGCGCAGCCTCAAAGACCCAATGCAGCCAAATATTAATTAATTAATTAAAAAAAGAAATGAAGGAAACAATAGCAAAGATCAATAAAAATAAAAGCTGGTTCTTTGAGAAGATAAACAAAATTGATAAACCATTACCCAAACTCATCAAGAAAAAAAGGGAGAGGACTCAGATCAATAAAATTAGAAATGAAAAAGGAGAATTAATAACTGACACTGCAGAAATACAAAGGATCATGAGAGATTACTACAAGCAACTATATGCCAAGAAATGGACAAATTCTTAGAAAAGCAAAACCTGCTGAGACTGAACCTGGAAGAAATAGAAAATATAAACAGACCAATCACAAACACTGAAATTGAGACTGTGATTTAAAATCTTCCAACAAACAAAAGCCCAGGACCAGATGGCTTCACAGGCAAATTCTATCAAACATTTAGAGAAGAGCTAACACCTATCCTTCTCAAACTCTTCCAAAACATAGCAGAGGGAGGAACACTCCCAAACTCATTCTATGAGACCACCATCTCCCGGATACCAAAACCAGACAGACATGTCACAAAGAAAGGAAACTACAGGCCAATATCACTGATGAACATAGATGCAAATATCCTCAACAAAATACTAGCAAACAGAATCCAAGAGCACATTAAAAGGATCATACACCATGATGAAGTGGGGTTTATCCCAGGAATGCAAGGATTTTTCACGTTATGCAGATCAGTCAGTGTGATACACCATATTAACTAATTGAAGGATAAAAACCATATGATCATCTCAATAGATGCAGAAAAAACTTTGGACAACATTCAACACGCATTTATGATAAAAACCCTCCAGAAATTAGGCATAGAGGGAACTTATCTCAACATAATAAATTCCATATATGAGAAACTCACAGCCAGCATCATTCTCAATGGTGAAAAACTGAAACCATTTCCATTTGTTCAGGAACAAGACAAGGATGCCCACTCTCACCACTATTATTCAACATAGTTTTGGAAGATTTAGCCACAGCAATCAGAGAAGAAAAAGAAATAAAAGGAATCCAAATCAGAAAGAAGTAAAGCTGTCACTGTTTGCAGATTACATATTACTATACATAGAGAATCCTAAAGACTCTACCAGAAAACTACTAGAACTAATCAATGAATTTGGTAAAGTAGCAGGATACAAAATTAATGCTCAGAAATCTCTCGCATTCCTATATACAAATGATGAAAAATCTGAAAGAGAAATTAAGGAAACACTCCCATTTACCACTGCAACAAAAAGAATAAAATACCTAGGAATAAATCTACCTAAGGAGACAAAAGACCTATATGCAGAAAACTATAAGAAACTGATGAAAGAAATTAAAGATGATACACACAGATGGAGAGATATCCCATGTTCTTGGATTGGAAGAATCAACATTGTGAAAATGACTGTAGTACCCAAAGCAATCTACAGATTCAATGCAATCCCTATCAAACTACCAATGGCAATTTTCACAGAACTAGAACAAAAAATTGCACAGTTTGTATGGAAACACAAAAGACCCCAAATAGCCAAAGCAATCTTGAGAAAGAAAAATGGAGCTGGAGGAATCAGGCTCCCAGACTTCAGACTATACTGCAAAGCTACAGTAATCAAGACAGTATGGTACTGGCACAAAACAGAAATATAGATCAATGGAACAGGATAGAAAGACCAGAGATAAACCCACACACATATGGTCACCTTATTTTTGATAAAGGAGGCAAGAATACACAATGGAGAAAAGACAGCCTCTTCAATAAGTGCTCTTGGGAAAACTGGACAGCTACATGTAAAAGAATGAAATTAGAACACTCCCTAACACCATACACAAAAATAAACTGAAAATGGATTAAAAACCTAAAAAGTCCAGATGCTCGAAAACTCTTAGAGGAAAACATAGGCAGAACAACTATGGCATAAATCACAACAAGATCGTTTTTGACCTACCTCCTGGAGAAATGGAAATAATAGGAAAAATAAACAAATGGGACATAATGAAACTTAAAAGAAACCATAAACAAGATGAAAAGACAACCCTCAGAATGGGAGAAAATATTTGCAAATGAAGCAACTGACAAAAGATTAATCTCCAAGATTTACAAGCAGCTCATGCAGGTCAATAGCAAAAAAACAAACAACCCAATCCAAAAATGGGCAGAAGACCTAAATAGACATTCCTCCAAAGAAGATATACAGATTGCCAACAAACACATGAAAGGATGCTCAACATCACTAATCATTAGAGAAATGCAAATCAAATCTGCAGTGAGGTATCACCTCACACAAGTCAGAATGGCCATCATCAAAAAATCTACAAAACAACAAATGCTGGAGAGGGTGTGGAGAAAAGGGAACCCTCTTGCACTGTTGGTGGGAATGTACATTGATACAGCCACTATGGAGAACAGTATGGAGGTTTCTTAAAAAACTAAAAGTAGAACTACCATACAACCCAGCAATCCCACTACTGGGCATATACCCTGAGAAAACCATAATTCAAAAAGTGTCCTGTACCAAAATGTTCATTGCAGCTCTATTTACAATAGCCAGGACATGGAAGCAACCTAAGTGTCCATCAACAGATGAATGGATAAAGAAGATGTGGCACACATATACAATGGAATATTACTCAGCCATGAAAAGGAATGAAACTGAGTTATTTGTAGTGAGGTGGATGGACTTAGAGACTGTCATACAGAGTAAAGTAAGTCAGAAAGAGAAAAACAAATACCATATAGCTAACACATATATATGGAAAATTGAAAAAACAAAAAAAGGTTATGAAGAACCTAGGGGCAAGACAGGAATAAAGATGCAGATGTAGGGCTTCCCTGTGGCCCAGTGGTTTAGAGTCTGCCTGCCGATGCAGGGGACACGGGTTTGTGCCCCGGTCCGGGCTGATCCCACATGCCGCGAGCGGCTAGGCCCGTGAGCCATGGCCACTGAACCTGCGTGTCCGGAGCCTGTGCTCTGCAACGGGAGAGGCCCGCGTACCACAAAAAAAAAAAAAAAAAAAAGATGCATATGTAGAGAATGGACTTGAGGACACGGGTTTGGGGAAGGATAAGCTGGGACCAAGTGAGAGAGTGGTGTGGACATATATACACTACCAAATGTAAAATAGATAGCTAGTGGGAAGCAGGTGCATAGCACAGGGAGATCAGCTCGGTGCTGTTTGACCACCTAGAGGAGTGGGATAGGGAGGGTGGGAGGGAGACTCAAGATGGAGGAGATATGGGGATATATGTATATGTAAAACTGAGTCACTTTGTTATAAAGCAGAAACTAACACACCATTGTAAAGCAGTTATACTCCAGTAAAGATGTTAAATAAATGTATTAAAGGAAAATTGATTTTGTATTTCTTATTTACATATCTAATTTCATTACGATTTAATTAATAATGAAGAGTATTAATAAGGCTTATCATGTTTGATCTGTCTTAACATAGGTCTAATGAATGTGTGGAAATAGACAGTTATAAACAAAAATAAGTAAACAGAATAAAATCCCACTGTAATTCTAGGTTTTAAAATATGTCGTTGTGAAATATAAGGAGACAAAGCATGGGAGCAAAGATTCCCAGACCCTCCTAAAAAGTAATCCTCATTTAAAATTTGTCATTGGAACACTTACACAGAAAAAAAGAAGTTTGTCCCTTTTCATCCACAAAGTCAATTCCATGCTTTCTTGCTTCTTTCTCTCTAATGACAAAAGTCTTTGTGTACCTATCACAATAGTCTCCTTTGGCAAATGAACATTGTTATTGTAGTAACATTCGGAACTTTAACAAAGAAAGATGGATAGAGATATCCACCCACAACATCAAAGTCTTGTTTTTTCTTATTTACTGGCATCAAAAACAATTTTTTGCAATGTTTAAACAAAATTAATGCTTGGGAAGGCTTAGATTTGACACTACTGTCCATATTTTTTTTAATATATTAAATCATACTTTACTTTGCCTTAACATATGTATCATGTTGGACGTTTGTCAAACAGGATCATTTCAAAATTTTACGATCTTTACCTAAGGTTCTCATTGGAGCTACATGAAACAAATACTGCCCCCTCAACACATGCACAGACTTCCTTCTCTGTATTAATACTGAAGCAGATGCTAGATGTTTGCCAAAAAAGCTTATGAAAGAGACAAACATTTACCTTGAGTCACAACACCTAACAATATCTGTGGTAGGAATCCAGAACAGAGGTCAGACTCAGAAAAAGACATTAATTTATAATCCAGGATTTGTTTTTCTAATTTGAAATCTCACTTTTCAATGCTTCATTCTTCTTCGCATTGTGGTCTTTTAAAGGGGATCTCAGAAATTGACTATGCCACAACACATGCAAGCACTTTGAGAAAACACAAAATACTTTCAAATCAGGCTTTTTGGATCGAAAGTTAACAATAATCTGCTTATATACGTTTTTAAAGAAAACATTAGGATACAAATTTTCATTTTGTTTCTCGACATTTGTAAAAATGGACAGGTATCCTAAATAAGCTTACCAAAATACAGTGCTAATTTAGTGGTTGATCTGTCAGGGAAAAAGATCTATATGAACCTAATCATTGAAATATCCTATTTGCTACAGATGGGATGATTTCATGTCATGAATGAGTAGATAAAACAATCAGGGCTTCCCTGGTGGCGCAGTGGTTGAGAGTCCACCTGCCGATGCAGGGGACACGGGTTTGTGCCCCGGTCTGGGAAGATCCCACATGCCGCGGAGCGGCTAGGGCCGTGAGCCATGGCCGCTGAGGCTGCGCGTCCGTAGCCTGTGCTCCGCAACGGGAGAGGCCACAACAGTGAGAGGGCCGTGTACTGCAAAAAAAAAACCAAAAAAACAAAAGCAAAAAAAACCAAACTAAGTCTAAGTTTTAACAGAGTTAAACAGAGTGATGCCAGAATTTAGCAGGGTAATGGCAGCAGATACAGAAAAAACAGTGCGTTTCCTATAAAGACTACTCTTCAGAATTATTTTTCAGTTACTCCTACCATGGAATAACATTTATTTCCACACAAAGAAAAGTGTTGGAATTAGGTTGTCTTTGGGGAAATCCCTACCGAAGATATAAGACACACAAGACTTATCAGGAACTTCATTACATGAAAGTTCATGGAAAGAGAGAGAGAGAGAAAGAGAGAGAGAGAGGGATAGGGAGGGAGAAAGAGAAAGAGAAAGGGAAGGAAGGAAGGAAGGAAGGAAAAGAAAATTAAAAAGGAAGTCTTTACTCATTACCAGATCAAATACCAGGCATAGGAATAATGTTGGAATTTTTTTATATTTAAAAATTATCTATATCTGTTTGTACATATCTGTATATCTATGTGTATATATATGTATTATATATGTATAAAGTTAGCTGAAATTCGGCATTCCCAGAATATTTATTTAAATTATTTATTCTTTTAAAAAATACTGAATCCACACAGGCATAACAAATCCCTTCAGCTTCTGTTACCATTAGAAATAAGGACAAAAGATTTTGTTCAATTTGAGTGGATCTCATGTCATGTGTTAATGCTTCCAGTAGTCGGCCACATATGATATCTGTAGTCATTAATTAAGCAGTCGAAGCAGCCTATTTTGTGTGTCAGATTTTTAATCCTGATTATTTAGCATTTACCAATCCACATGTCCTCTATTACATTGCAACTATGACATACTTTTTCTTAACTTTCTAAAAGGTGTTAAAGGAGACTCATCTAAGAAACATCTTACTCTCTCTTTATGATTATTCT
The DNA here is from genome assembly GCF_011762595.2 of Tursiops truncatus. NCBI lineage: Eukaryota > Metazoa > Chordata > Mammalia > Artiodactyla > Delphinidae > Tursiops > Tursiops truncatus. The sequence continues at coordinate 154,024,071 of NC_047035.1, read as the reverse complement.
CCTCTTAGTCATGATAATTCAAATGATTAATTCCACGTGTTGCTTTTAGGAGCAAAAATAATAATATGAATATATATTTAAAAGTTCTATTCCTAAATATAACTTTGACTTTTGTTCCAGTTTGTTTATCTACCCTCATACCCAGTTACCATCTCTGTACAGCATTGATACTATTGCCTAGATAGCACAGCACTATATTATTATTATTTTTATTATAATTATTTTTTTTGCGGTACGCGGGCCTCTCACTGTTGTGGCTTCTCCCGTTGCGGAGCACAGGCTCCAGATGTGCAGGCTCAGCGGCCATGGTTCATGGGCCCAGACGCTTTGTGGCATGTGGGATCTTCCCAGACCGGGGCACGAACCCGTTTCCCCTGCATCGGCAGGCGGACTCTCAACCACTGCGCCACCAGGAAAGCCCAGCACTATATTATTTTAATGGACTATTGCCCTAGACCTTTTTGGAATTTTTCCAAGAGAATAGTTTGGAAAAGCTTTCTATCTTGTGCCCCAGGCTGTCATTCCAGAAAATATCGCAGAAAGCACAAGAACTGGCCAAGCAAATATTTGGAGTCAAGAAAGAATCTACACGTTTTGAGGAGGGGGATGCTGTGAAGAAATTGGAGCATTTACTGTCTTTATACTGAATCAGGAAGGAAGCAGTTAGGGAGGATTGTGCCAAATAGTGCTATTTAGTTGGACTATTTTCCATTCAAAAGAATTATAAAGCAATAGAATAAAAATACCAGTTAACGTGGTGGCCACAAGTAATATAAGTAGTGAGAAAGGGTGGTCAGAAAGTCGCTCAGATCTGACAGACATAGGGCAGTTATTTGGGGCTGGGTGAGTGAAACAAATTAGAAGGAAGTCTATTCTGAGAAGTGAATACAGGAAAGTATGGCACCTGTTAGACAGGTTGTCTGTTAATTAGCTTCCCTGGAGTTGGGAAGAGTCTAAAGGAAGTCAGTAAGCAGAGATCTAGAGAGACAGGTAGTTAACCCTACAGAGGTCTAACAACAGATAGAATGAACTTAATCTCTAGGTAAAGACTTAAGAATCAAATTTAGCCACTGGGAAGTTGTAAAGGGAGAAGTAAAAATCCTAATACAGAAGAAATCAAAGTTATCAGGACACTTATTCCTTCCTTCCTTCATTTTGTATTTCACAAGAATTTATAGAAATCATATTTTAGACATAGACCCGTACTGGTTGGTGACCCTAACCTCAAAGTACATACAGTCTAGTTTAAGAGACAGACAGGAAAGCCCAATAGAACATATGATGTAATGGAGTAAGATGAAAGGGTCCAAGGGAACACAGTGAATATAGTTTTCAACTTGGATCTTAGGTCTAAAGAAGATGGTAGACTTGAATGGAGGCTTTGAGTTTGAGTTAAAAACCTTCTGAATAGATAAGGAACAGCCAGTCTATGCAGAGACAACATTAAGACCAAAAACGAAATTACAGTGTCAAAGTGTGAATGTTCTTGTTTGCCATTCTTGGAGATATATAGTTCTAGGGAGTTGCTGAAAGTTTTTGAGGACAATTGTGTTTATGGGTCAGAAGGACCCCTCTGGAAGCAGTGTAAAGTATCAACTGATGGAGGGAATTAGGGAAGAAATTATCATGTGATCATAAGGAATGTGTCTGAACTCAAGCAGCAGCATGGCTGCAGAAAAGGAATATTTAGAAATGAGATAAACTTACAGGATGTGATAGTTGATTGGAATAGGGCAAATGAGGAAAATGTAAGAATCTATATCTCCCAGCCTCTGATTGGGGAAACCAGATGGATAGTTGTTCTACTCACAGCAATAAGAAGTGGGGGGGGGGGAACCTTTATTTTAATCTTTAGACCTAATCTTATGTTCAGATATTCATTTAACTGGACCTTAAACATAATCTAACAGTCCATCATCTTGGTCTTGAACTATAACTATCTGTTTAAGGGTCTTCATTTGATTAAGTTCTTGTCTAAGCAAAGAGTTAAGAGTAAATGGAAATACCAAAGCCTCTGTGTGTGGGGGGAGGAATTTTAGGAGTTTCCTTTATTATAGCTTTAATTTTTTTTCTATGAAATAGTTCATTATTAACAGTGGGGATGGATTTGGTCCTAAGACAAGGGAAAATCATTGGCTGAGAATAAGACATCGAGCCGCCTTAAGGAGGAGAGGTCAGGGTTGCAGGGGCTGATGAGGAAAGTGGTGGAGGACATTGAGCCAGGACATGAAATAATACTGTTGACCAATAACATGAAAAGTCCCCCGTCATCAGTCATCAATGGCATTGATCGGAAAGCTGAGTGATTTCACTCACTGATTGTTCCTCTAAAATAATAAATGAGAACCACTAAAATTTCTTCTGGATATTACAGGATAGCTCTTAGGAACTGTGTCAAAATTTGGAATGTAGTTTGTGAGAAATTACCTCCTTGGTGACATGTTTAGGTTTATGGAAGCTGGAATCAGGATGGGTCAGTGGACTTGGAGTGCAATGCATTGGCTACTGAGGGAAACAAACAAACAAGAAAAGGATGGCCAGAGAAGTGTTTTTCATTTTAACTTTTATTCAAGTTATTTTTTAGGATTTCTTGTCATTTCATTTAATATCTGGAGGCAGGGTTTGTGTCCCATGCATTCTGGGAACATAAAGTGCACACAAACCCTGCCCAGGAAACAAATGACTTTTAAAAGTGTTAAACTATTCTAGAAAGAGTGACTTATTAAACATGTCTTACCCATTCAGTAAAATAATAAAAGTTATTCAACAAACTATGAATGTTGTTGAGTATCCAAAAGATACTCTTGAACAAATAAAGGTATACATTAATGAGGAGATATTTGAACATGCATCATTCTAAACTGTTGATTTTTCTGGTGTTAGAATTGGTGTGCCATTTGTTTGCTTTCTTCTAAAACCACATAATAAACTCTACGTATATTTTTCGACCTTGATTATCATGACATTGTTTTTTGAAGTATCAATTAGAATAAAACTATCTTTTACTGTGAAACACATACACACTCACACCAAGCAATCAGTAAATTGGACGTTACCAATTCCCAAAGAAGCAACAGAGCTGTGCTTCTCTGCACACAGGTGTGCTTATATAAAAGGACAAGAGGCCCTAGTGACCTATAAAGGACAATTAAATTTGATACACAGGAGGTGGGGAGATCATAAAACTGATATCGACCTTGTATAATTTTGAATGTATTGATGGACGATGGATGGTGTCAGTAGAACTTGGCAAAATAATACGTGAGGAGAGCTAAATACAAGTATTTAGAGAATAAGTTTCCAGGATAGCTAAATCAGTTATTTAAAGAATAAAAGCATGTAGAGAAAAATGATCATGTGCGACACAATTTTTTTTAACATCTTTATTGGAGTATAATTGCTTTACAATGGTGTGTTAGTTTCTGCTTTATAACAAAGTGAATCAGCTATACATATACATATATCCCCATATCTCCTCCCTCTTGCGTCTGCTTCCCACCCTGCCTATCCCACCCCTCTAGGTGGTCACAAAGCACCGAGCTGATCTCCCTGTGCTATGGAGCTGCTTCCCACTAGCTATCTGTTTTACATTTGGTAGTATATATAAGTCCATGCCACTCTCTCACCTCGTCCCAGCTTAATTTTCTCCCTCCCGTGTCCTCAAGTCCATTCTCTACATCTGTGTCTTTATTCCTGTCCTGCCCCTAGGTTCTTCAGAAACACTTTTCTTTTTTTTTTAGATTCCATATATATGTGTTAGCATATGGTATTTGTTGTTCTCTTTCTGACTTACTTCACTCTGTATGACAGATTCTAGGTCCATCCACCTCACTTAAAGTAATTCAATTTCATTACTTTTTATCGCTGAGTAATATTCCATTGAGTAATATTCCAAGAAGATGTGGCACATCTTCTTTATGCATTCATCTGGTGAAGGACACTTAGGTTGCTTCCATGCCCTGGCTATTGTAAATAGAAATGCAGTGAACATTGTGGTACATGACTCTTTGTGAATTACGGTTTTCTCAGGATATATGCCCAGTAGTGGGATTGCTGGGTCCTATGGTAGTTCTATATTTAGTTTTTTAAGGAACCTCCATACTGTTCTCCATAGTGGCTGTATCAATGTACATTCCCACCAACAGTGCAAGACGGTTCCCTTTTCTCCACACCCTCTTCAGCATTTATTGTTTGTAGATTTTTTGATGATGGCCATTCTGATTGGTGTGAGGTGATATCTCATTGTAGTTTTGATTTACATTTCTCTAATGAATAGTGATGTTGAGCATTCTTTTAAGTGTTTGTTGGCAATCTGCATATCTTTTTCAGAAAAATGTCTATTTAAGTCTTCTGCCCATTTTTGGATTGGGTTGTTTGTTTTTTTGCTATTGACCTGCATGAGCTGCTTGTAAATCTTGGAGATTAATCTTTTGTCAGTTGCTTCATTTGCAAATATTTTCTCCCATTCTGAGGGTTGCCTTTTCATCTGGTTTATGGTTTCCTTTGCTGTGCAAAAGCTTTTAAATTTCATTAAGTCCCATTTGTTTATTTTTGCTTTTATTTCCATTTTTCTAGGAGGTGGGTCAAAAAGGATCTTGCTGTGATTTATGTCATAGAGTGTTCTGCCTATGTTTTCCTCTAAGAGTTTTCTAGTGTCTAGCCTTACATTTAAGTCTTTAATCCATTTTGAGTTTATTTTTGTGTATGGTGTTAGGGAGTGTTCTAATTTCATTCTTTTACATGTAGCTGTCCAGTTTTCTCGGGACCACTTATTGAAGAGGCTGTCTTTTCTCCATTGTATATTCTTGCCTCCTTTATCAAAAATAAGGTGACCATATGTGTGTGGGTTTAACTCTGGGCTTTCTGTCCTGCTCCATTGATCTATATGTCTGTTTTTGTGCCAGTACCATACTGTCTTCATTACTATAGCTATGTAGTATAGTCTGAAGTCTGGGAGCCTGATTCCTCCAGCTCCATTTTTCTTTCTCAAGATTGCTTTGGCTATTTGGGTTTTTTTTTTGTGTGTTTCCATACAAATTGTGAAATTTTTTGTTCTAGTTCTGTGAAAAATGCCATTGGTAGTTTGATAGGGATTGCACTGAATCTGTAGATTGCTTTGGGTAGTATAGTCATTTTCACAATGTTGATTCTTCCAATCCAAGAACATGGGATATCTCTCCATCTGTTTGTGTCATCTTTAATTTCTTTCATCAGTTTCTTATAGTTTTCTGCATATAGGTCTTTTGTCTCCTTAGGTAGGTTTATTCCTAGGTATTTTATTCCTTTTGTTGCAGTGGTAAATGGGAGTGTTTCCTTAATTTCTCTTTCAGATTTTTCATCATTAGTGTATAGGAATGCGAGAGATTTCTGAGCATTAATTTTGTATCCTGCTACTTTACCAAATTCATTGATTAATCTAGTAGTTTTCTGGTAGAGTCTTTAGGATTCTCTATGTATAGTATCATGTAATCTGCAAACAGTGACAGCTTTACTTCTTTCTGATTTGGATTCTTTTATTTCTTTTTCTTCTCTGATTGCTGTGGCTAAATCTTCCAAAACTATGTTGAATAAGAGTGGTGAGAGTGGGCATCCTTGTCTTGTTCCTGATCAAATGAAATGGTTTCAGTTTTTCACCATTGAGAATGATGCTGGCTTTGGGTTTGTCATATATGGAGTTTATTATGTTGAGGTAAGTTCCCTCTCTGCCTAATTTCTGGAGGGTTTTCATCATAAATGGGTGTTGAATTTTGTCTGAGGCTTCTTCTGCATCTATTGAGATGATCATATGGTTTTTATCCTTCAATTAGTTAATATGGTGTATCACATTGAATGATTTGCATATCGTGAAGAATCCTTGCATTCCTGGGATAAACCCCACTTCGTCATGGTGTATGATCCTTTTAATGTGCTCTTGGATTCTGTTTGCTAGTATTTTGTTGAGGATATTTGCATCTATGTTCATCAGTGATACTGGCCTGTAGTTTTCTTTCTTTGTGACATGTTTGTCTGGTTTTGGTATCCGGGAAATGGTGGTGTCATAGAATGAGTTTGGGAGTGTTCCTCCCTCTTCTATATTTTGGAAGAGTTTGAGAAGGATAGGTGTTAGCTCTTCTCTAAATGTTTGATAGAATTTGCCTGTGAAGCCATCTGGTCCTGGGCTTTTGTTCGTTGGAAGATTTTAAATCACAGTCTCAATTTCAGTGCTTGTGATTGGTCTGTTTATATTTTCTATTTCTTCCTGGTTCAGTCTCAGCAGGTTTTGCTTTTCTAAGAATTTGTCCATTTCTTCCAGGTTGTCCATTTTATTGGCATATAGTTGCTTGTAGTAATCTCATGATCCTTTGTATTTCTGCAGTGTCAGTTATTACTTCTCCTTTTTCATTTCTAATTCTATTGATTTGAATCCTCTCCCTTGTTTTCTTTTTTCTTGTTTTTTTTTTTTTTTTGCGGTACGTGAGCCTCTCACTGTTGTGGCCTCTCCCGTTGTGGAGCACAGGCTCCGGACGCACAGGCTCAGCGGCCATGGCTCACGGGCCTAGCTGCTCCATGGCATGTTGGATCTTCCCAGACCAGGGCACGAACCGATGTCCCCTGCATCGGCAGGCGCACTCTCAACCACTGCGCTACCAGGGAAGCCCCCTTTTTTTCTTGATGAATCTGGCTAATGGTTTATTAATTTTATTTATCTTCTCAAAGAACCAGCTTTTATTTTTATTGATCTTTGCTATTGTTTCCTTCATTTATTTCTGATCTAATTTTATGATTTCTTTCCTTCTGCTAACTTTCAGGGTTTTTTTTCTTCATTCTCTAATTGCTTTTGGTATAAGGTTAGGTTGTTTTATTGAGATATTTCTAATCTCTTCAGGTAGGATTGTATTGCTATAAACTTCCCTTTTTAGAGCTGCTTTTGCTGCCTCACATAGGTTTTGGGGCATCGTGTTTTCATTGTCGTTTTTTTCTAGGTATTTTTTGATTTCCTCTTTGATTTCTTCAGTGATCTCTTCATTATTAAGTAGTATATTGTTTAGCCTCCATGTGTCTGTATTTTTTTACTTACAAAAATATTTTTTCCTGTGATTGATATCTAGTCTCATAGCATTGTAATCGGAAAAGATACTTGATACGATTTCAATTTTCATAAATTTACCAAGGCTTGTTTTGTGACCCAAGATATGATCTGTCCTGGAGAATGTTCCATGAGTACTTGAGAAGAAAGTGTATTCTGTTGTTTTTGGATGGAATGTCCTATAAATATCAATTAAGTCCATCTTGTTTAATGTATCATTTAAAGCTTGTGTTTCCTTATTTATTTTCATTTTGGATCATTTGTTCATTGGTGAAAGTGGGGTGTTAAAGCCCCCTACTATGGTTGTGTTACTGTTGATTTCCTTTTTTATGGCTGTTAGCATTTGCCTTATGTATTGAGGTGCTCCTATGTTGGGTGCATAAATATTTACAATTGTTATATCTTCTTGGATTGATCCCTTAATCATTATGCAGTGTCCTTCTTTGTCTCTTGTAATAGTCTTCCTTTAAAGTCCTTTTTGTCTGATATGAGAATTGCTACTCCAGCTTTGTTTTGATTTCCATTTTGAATGGAATATCTTTTTCCATCCCCTCACTTTCAGTCTGTATGGGTCCCTAGGTCTGAACTGGGTATGTTGTAGACCACATATATAAGGGTCTTGTTTTTGTGTCCATTCAGCCAGTGTATGTCTTTTGGTTGGAGCATTTAATCCATTTACATTTAAGGAAATTATCCATATGTTTGTTCTTATTACCATTTTCTTAATTGTTTTGGGTTTGTTATTGTAGATCTTTTCCTTGTCTTGTGTTTCCTGCCTAGAGAAGTTCCTTTAGCATTTGTTGTATTGCTTGTTTGGTGGTGCTGAATTCTCTTTTGCTTGTCTGTAAAGGTTTTAATGTCTCCATCGAATCTGAATGAGTCCTTGCTGGGGAGAGTCACCTTGGTTGTAGGTTTTTCCCTTTCATCACTTTAAATAGGTCTTGCCACTCCCTTCTGGCTTGTAGAGTTTCTGCTGAAAGATCAGCTGTTAGTCTTATGGGGATTCCTTCGTATGTTATTTTTTGTTTTTCCCTGTTGCTTTTAATATTTTTTCTTTGTATTTAGTTTTTGATTGTTTGATTAATAGGTGACTTGTCATGTTTCTCATTGGATTTATCCTGTATGGGGCTCTCTGCACTCCTGGTCTTCATTGACTATTTCCTTTCCCATGTTAGGGAAGTTTTCAACTATAATCTCTTCAAGTATTTTCTCAGTCCCTTTCTTTTTCTCTTCTTCTTCTGGGACCCCTATAATTCAAATGTTGGTGTGTTTAATGTTGTCCCAGAGGTCTCTAAGACTGTTCTCATTTCTTCTCATTCTTTTTTGTTTATTGTGCTCTGCAGTAGTTGTTTCCACTATTTTATCTTCCAGGTAACTTTTCTGTTCTTCTGCCTCAGTTATTCTGCTATTGATTCCTTCTATGGAATTTTTAATTTCATTTATTGTGTTATTCATCACTGTTTGTTTGCTCTTTAGTTCTTCTAGGTCCTTGTTAAACGTTTCTTGTATTTTCTCCATTCTATTTCCAAGATTTTGGATTATCTTTACTATCATTATTCTGAATTCTTTTTCAGGTAGACTGCCTATTTCCTCTTCATTTGTTTGTTCTGGTGGGTTTTTAACTTGCTCCTTCATCTGCTGTGTGTTTCTCTGTCTTCTCATTTTGCTTAACTTACTGTGTTTGGGGTCTCCTTTTCACAGGTTGCAGGTTGTTTCTGGTGTCTGCCCACAGTGGCTAAGGTTGGTTCAGTGAGTTGTGTAGGCTGCCTGGTTGAGGGGACTAATGCCTGTGTTCTGGTGGATGAGGCTGGATATTGTCTTTCTGGTGGGCAGGACTGCATCCAGTGGTGTGTTTTGGGGTGTCTGTGGCCTTATTATGATTTTAGTCAGCCTCTTTGCTAATGGGTGGGGTTGTGTTCCTGTCTTGCTAGTTTTTTGGCATGGGGTGTCCAGCACTGTAGCTTTCTGGTCGTTGAGTGGAGCTGGGTCTTAGTGTTGATATGGAGATCTCTGGGAGATCTTTCGCCATTTGATATTACATGGAGCCGGGAGGTCTCCGGTGGACCGATGTCCTGAGCTTGGCTCTCCCACCTCAGAGGCACAGGATTGACACCTGGCTGGAGCACCAAGACCCTTACAGCCACACAGCTCAGAAGAAAAGGGAGAAAGAAAGGAAGAGAGAAAAAATAATAAAGTTATTAAAGAAAGAAAAAATAATAAAGTTATTAAAGAAAGAAAAAATAATAAAGTTATTAAAATAAAAAATAATTTTTAAAAAATTAAAAAGTAATAAAAAAAATTTTAAAAAGGAAAGATAGAAGAGAGCAACCAACCAAAAAACAAATCCACCAATGATAACAAGGACTAAAAACTATACTAAAAAAAAAAAGAAAGAGAGAGAAATGGACAGACAGAGCCCTAGGACAAATGGTAAGAGCAAAGCTATACCCACAAAATCACACAAAGAAGCACACACATACACACTTACAAAAAGAGAAAAAGAAAAAAAAAAAACTATATCTATATATAAAAAAAAAATGGAAGAGAGCAACTAAATCAATAAACAAATCTACCAATGAGAATAAACTCTAAATGCTAAACTAAGCTAAACATAAAAGCAGAAACCAGTCAGTCACATACAGCAAACTCCAAGTCTACAGTTGCTCCCAAAGTCCACTGCATCAATTTTGGGATGATTCGGTGTCTATTTAGGTATTCCACAGACGCAGGGTAAATCAAGTTGATTGTGGAGCTTTAATCCGCTGCTTCTGAGGCTGCTGGGAGAGATTTCCCTTTCTCTTCTTTGTTCACACAGCTCCCGGGGTTCAGCTTTGGATTTGGCCCCGCCTCTGCATGTAGGTCGCCTGAGGGCGTCTGTTCTTTGCTCAGACAGGACGGGGTTAAAGGAGCAGCTGATTCGGGGGCTCTGGCTCACTAAGGCCTGGGGTAGAGTGGGGTATGGAATGTGGGGCGAGCCTGCTGTGGCAGAGGCTGGCGTGACATTGAACCAGCCTGAGGCACGCCATGTGTTCTCCCAGGGAAGTTGTCCCTGGATCACGGGACCCTGGCAGTGGCGGAATGCACAGGCTCTCGGGAGGGGAGATGTGGATAGTGACCTGTGCTCGCACACAGGCTTCTTGGTGGTGGCAGCAGCAGCCTTAGCGTTTCATCCCTGTCTCTGGGGTCCGTGCTGATAGCTGCGGCTCGCGCCCATCTCTGGAGCTCATTTAGGCAGTGCTCTGAATCCCCTCTTCTCACGCATCCCGAAACAATGGTCTCTTGCCTCTTAGGCAGGTCCAGACTTTTTCCCAGACTGCCTCCTGGCTAGCCATGGCACACTAGCCCCCTTCAGGCTGTGTTCACACAGACAACCGCAGTCCTCTCCCTGGGATCCGACCTACGAAGCCCAAGCCTTAGCTCCTAGCCCCCACCTGCCCCAGCGGGTGAGCAGAAAAGCCTCTCGGGCAGGTAAGTGCTGGTTGGCACCGATCCTCTGTGTGGGAATCTCTCCACTTTGCCCTCTGCACCCCTGTTGCTGCACTCTCCTCTGTGGCTCCAAAGCTTCCCCTCCGCCACCCCCCATCTCCACCAGTGGAGGGACTTCCTAGTGTGTGGAAACTTTTCCTCCTTCACAGCTCCCTCCCTGACGTGCAGGTCCCGTCTCTATTCTTTCGTCTCTGTTTTCTCTTTTGCCCTACCCAGGTACGTGGGGAGTTTCTTGCCTTTTGGGAGGTCTGAGGTCTTCCGCCAGCATTCAGTAGGAGGTGTTCCACACGTAGTTGTTTTCTGATGTATTTGTGTGGAGGGAGGTGATCTCCACGTCTTACTCCTCTGCCATCTTGAAGGTCTCCCTGCCTTTAATATTTAAAAACTGACTAGGAGTTGGAAAACTTAGTATATAGCAGATTCCTTAATTTAGGCAATGTATTCTCATTTGAAATATGCTGTAGGATTCACCTTCTGATATGATCCAGTGATTGACATTGGTGATGAATATAAGCAGCTATGAGTTGTGCAGTCATTTTGTGTGTGTGTGTGTGTGTGTGTGTGTGTGTGTGTGTGTGTGTGTTGAGGGGGGTGGTTTCAAACTGGATCTGAGTCCTAAATAAATAATGAATGATTTATGTAATGCAACCTTCTGAAACTAAGTGATATTTTTGGTTCATATACTCAAACGATGATGCTTTGTTAACTTTGATTTACCATAATTTTAATAAAATCATAAACAAGGAAGCATTGTATTAAGTTATTTTACATCATTGTTCAATGAACAATTTGATCCAATTATTGTTATTTTCAGAAGATGCTTAATTGACTTCCTGGCTAATAACTGGTGATGCTTTTGCAGACACAAAATGTTTTAAGGCACAAAATTAGAAAAAATTTGAAATACAGAGAAGGGTGAACAAAGAGAATAAATGTGTTTGCAAACTGTAAACTCAAATTTAGAGATACAGTTTCAGACAACTGTGAGACATACAAGTAAAGATATCAGGACCAGGAGTTGGCTGTTTGGGTGTGAGGCTCTGGGGAGTGATGGGCTGTGGTCAGGATGCAGGCCTGGGGAAATGCATAAGATTAGCCATGGAGAATAGATTGAGAAGAGAGATACTTCTACAGCAGTGCCCTGGAAAACTCCAATATTTTGAGAGATAGTGGGAGGATTATCTAACCAAGGAGCCAGAGAATGGTCCAAAAGGCAAGAGGAAAGCAAAAGACATGATGTCACAGAATGAGGCAAGTAAATATTTCAAGAACAAAAATGGTCAATTATATTACATGCTTTCATAACACGCTTTAGTCCAAATTCATAATACTTATTGGATCTGGAATTAATGTTTTTCAATATGGACTATAAGTTTATAAAGAAGTGGACCGTGTATATCTGGTCCAGGGCTGTATTTTCAGAGCTATGAATTGTGTCTGGCATGTATAAGAGCTTAATAAATGTTTCTGAATGAGTGAGTAAGTTAGTATATTTGTACATAAATGTATGAATGATGAATGAATGCTAAACTGGAGGATGGGGATGAAGATGGTAATATGTCTATAGGGTATGAAACATGAATTCCTAAATGAATGGGCAAGAGAAATTTTATTGACATGTGCAGCATAAACAAATGGTCTGGGGAATCCCCTGGTGGTCCAGTGGTTAGGACCCAGTGCTTTCACTGCTGGGGTCCAGGTCAGGGAACTAAGATCCTGCAAGCTGTGCTGCGCGGCCCCAAAAAGAAAGACCCACAAATGGTTGAATAGTCTGCAGAATTGCTGCATACTCTGTGTAAACAATAAATCAGTATGTTTTCATCATTAATGTGCTGGAAATATTAATTTTAGAAAATTGAGAAAATTTCCCCTTATCTAATGGTTGCCCATATGGATGTTTTATAGTTTGAGAAAATGGTTAAATTATACCTGAAATAGTGAGCACACCGAAGTGTGAGACTTAATTCTTACATGCTATGGGGGAGCTATGCTATAAGTTTATGAGAAGAACCCAAGAAGATTTATGTAGGATAGCCTGTAAATTGTTGACATCTAGATGATGGCATTCCAACTTGCTAAGTCCTTGAGGTATTGCCAATAAATCATTTACAGATATGAAGAAAGGAGTGTATAAAATTGGATGACACTCAAAGGGCACTCAATTCTTGTAGCAGAACAGAACACTTTCCCAATTACTTCCTGCTCCCAAATCCAGTGTTTGTCCCGCCATATTATACCATCTGTTAATGGATTGAAATGAGGAAAGAATTCGTTTTTCAACATCTGTGCCTATATACTAGACCAGTAATACTCAATTTAAAGTATCCCATTTTTAAAGGGAATAAAAAAATAAGAGTTGATTAGAATAGAATGAAGAGAAACATAGATACATTTATACTTACTTGACTGTAAACGGTAGCTATTATCTACCCACAGATACACAGTAACTTGGTATTTACCCATAGGATACAGCTATATTTGATACTGCACCTGTATTATATCTTTCCTTGCCATTTCCAGCTTCTAAAGACCACATACATTCCCTGGCTTTTGGCCCCCTTCCTCCTGGAAAGCCAGCAAGACAGCAACCCTCTGACCTGCTTCCATTGTCACTCTTTTACTGTAATTTTTTTCTTCTGCCTCCTCCTTCCATTTTTAAGGACCAGTGTGATTACACTGGATCCATCTGGAAAATCCAGGATAATCTCCCCATATCAAGGCTCTTAACTTAATCACATCTACAAAATCCTTTTTGTCATGAGGTAGCATACAGGTTCTGGGGATTAGGATGTAGATATCTTTAAGGAGCTATTATTCTGCATGCCACCCCATCTGATATATTTTATTCTTATAATTTTCCTCTCTAGATGATTGTTCTGGATCTTTTTAATATCTTCTGTCTCTGCCTAGACATCCTCAATTTTTCCTCTGCTTTCTTAAGCATATGGAATATAGTTATAATAATTGTTTTAATGTCTTTGTTATTATCATCTGTGTCATTCCTAGTTCTGTTTCTATTGAAGTATTTTTTTTTCTCCCCCCTTTCCTCATTTGGGGCCATATTTTCCTGCTTCCTTGAATTCCTAGTAATTTTGACTAGGTGCCAGAAATTGTGAATTTTATCTTGTTCAATGCCAGGTATTTTTGTATTTTTGTACAATTATTGAGCTTTGCTCTGGGAAACAAATAAGTCACTTGGAAACAGTTTGAACCTTTTGAGGCTTGCCTTGAGCCATTTTTATATGTGCCAGAGAAGCTTTATTCTAGAGCTGAATTTTTCTCCTCCACTGAGGCAAGACCCAACTGAGTACTCTAAGCAACGTCCTTGAATTGCAAAGCATTTTCACTCTGGATGGTTGTAAGACAAAGATATTCATGCTTTTTGGTGTTTCTCTGCCAGCTTTGAGTAGACTCCTCCCATGCTTGCAGTGATCTGTACTCAGCTGACGACTTAGGGGAGACCTGCTAGGGAATCTCTGGAGTTCTCTTGCTGTGTGATTTTCTTCTCAGCACTCTTCCAGGAAGGCCTCCAGGCTCACCTGGATTCTTCCTTCCTGCACTGTGGCCTCTGGGGTAGTCTTAGGGCTCACTTTGTTTCCCCTCTCTTAGGAATTACTGCCCTGTGCTGCCTGATATCCAATATCTGAAAAACCATTTTCCATATATTTTGTCTGGTTTTTAATTTTCAGTTCTCTCAGGCTGTTGGGTAACTTCAGTCTCGATTATTCCATCTTGGCTGGAAGTCCTTCTGTCTTTTCATTCCAAGAGAAGAGAGCTCATTTTAAAGACTTTTGATAAGCCACATCTTGGGAACCCTCTGAGGAAAGGACAAGTGTGTGTGTGTGTGTGTGTGTGTGTATGTGTATATATATATATATATATATATATATATACACACATACACACACACACACACACACACACACACTATTTAGTGTCTCAGGAGACACTAAATATAAATTTAATACCTTACGTAATATAAATTTAATTATTCCCATACTGGTACAGATTTTATTTTTAAAGATTATAAATTCAAACTTAAAAAGAATGCCTATGAGGAAGATGATATCATGGAGAGTAATGAGTGAAACGGAAGTATTTATATTAGAAATATTGGGATACTGTTACTTTAAAGGGAAGCAGTGCAGTTGACCTGGTTGGCACTGGGGACAGGAAGGAGGGGCTGCAGGGAGGCCAGTGCCAGGAAGCTGGGAGTTAGGACAGCTGCACTTTTTGTTTAAGCTGCCATGGCCTTGCCAACTCACATGAGCCTCTCACAAATCATGCAAATTTCAGGGTTCTCATGATGCTACCTTGGATTCGTGCAGGCAGTGTGAGGGAGAGAAACACTTGTGTGCACATGTGTACACACACAAACACACACACAGACACCACTGTAAGATTTGGCAAGGGTTTTGTAGCTGCTAAGTCATGTGCAAAGAGAGCATGGCTGTTCTCATACTTCTGAGACTGATGATGCAAGGAAAGTGGACAGTTTGCATTTCTCCTGCCAAAGAAAAGCAGAATCAGGGAAATGTATAACCTAGAATGACCAGCTGCTCTGCCCCACTGGAGGATCCTGGGAGTCCTCTCCTATGGGGTCTTTCCCTGACCATGGCAACACTCATTGATTTTCCTCTTCTGAATGCCTTCAGCCCCTAGAGTCGGTTCTGCACAATTTAGGACACACACAACCCTCTTGTTTTTTGGTTTTTGTTTTTTAATCAGTGTTTCCTTTTGAGAAGTATTTTTTTCTTCAGTCAAATTGAGTACTTCATGAGGACAGGACTTCCTATTGATACATTTATGATGCCACTGCACCCCGACCGCCACCCTGATTTTTGTGCTCCCTCCATAAAGCTGGAGTGTCGGTTGTAGTCCAACAGGCTTGCCCCCTTTTCTAGAGGTTATCTGTGTATTTGGTAGTGACTCTTGCCTGATATCCGCCTCACATCATAACAGGATGTTGGGGTCAAGGAGAAGGAAATGACAAGGAGCCACAAATAAGCAGTCTCTGACAGCCTTTCCCTGAGGCCAGGCCATGATCAGACTGCAGTGATGGGAAAACTCAGCCCAATTCTGCCCTCCCTCTCCATTTGTTTCTGCCGCATCCGCCTCAAAACAGATGAAGTGTTTTATAGCCATGGGTAGCAGAGAGTCATTGTTAGGTGAGCTTTTGGCCCACTTTCCTGTGGTGCCTGCACTTCTAACAAAAGTTCAATAGGAATCCAACTTAGAAAGGATCAGTATAAGACCATGCGATTTCATAGTTAATTCTGAACCTGCATAATCAATGAATGTTCTAAACTAAATGGTCGACTTCATTTGATTGAGGACAATTCAAGTGATCCATATGAAGAGAAACATTTGCAAAGTTATCCCTGTCTCTCAAATTTGGAAAGGGGATAAAAATTGCATAAGGCACAAAAATATAATATAAAGGGGAGTTGTTGTTCAAGGGGTATGAAGTTTCAGTTAAGCAGGATGAATAAGTTCTAGAGGTCCACTGTACAACATAATGCCTATAGATAACAATGCTGTGCGCTTAAATATTTGTTAAGAAAGTAGATCTCTTTTTAAGTGTTCTTACCACACACACACAAACACACACGCATAAGGAAGAAGAGGCATACGGAAACTTTTGAAGGTGATGGATATATCTATTCCCTTCATTGTGGTTATGGTTAGGTATGGTTGTATACATGTGTCCAAACTCCTCAGATTAGTCAAATTATATACATTAAATATATTCAGTTTTTATATATTAATTTTACCTCAATAAAGTTGTTAAATATATATATGCATAAGATTTATAACATTTGATAATTTCAGTTTCAGAGAGTATGAATGCCTTTCCAAAATATAATTACTATAGTAATAATGAAAAAAAAGATAATTCTAAAGGCCATAATTCCTCTGGATTTCACAGAATTCTTTTTTTTTTTTCCTTTTCTATGTTTTCTTCTTGGATGTATAAATAAGGAGTGGTTGAGAGCAGAGGGAAATCCAAAAACACAGAAAAATAAAAGGATGATGGCAAATTTTGTTGTTGTTGTTTGTCTTTTTTAATTCCATTGTAATGACAGGGAAGGAGTTGTCCATCTGTCTGTGAGTCTGTTAGAGAGACTCATGTGTGGCAGGAACCCAAGAGATTCAGTTACTTTTTAAATTTACCCCAGTCCTGGTTGGAGCTGAACAGCAAGGAAAGCAAGGAATCAAGGCCTGACTGCCATAGTGTAGCTGTTGAAATTCATTCTTGGTCTTACTAATTACAAATGGATTTATTAAAATATTTCATTTATTTTGAAACTAATTGTCATACAAAGGAATTGCACAATGACGATCTTTGCTCATTCTTGATCAACAATAATAATGACCATGCAAGCATTATTGGTGTTTTTAGAAAGTAATGCTTCTGACATGGCGCTGTGTTTCGGAACATATCAAAATGATCCTAATATTTGCTCATTGCCCTTAACGTAATATATAAATATGTTAACTTCTCTATAGAAAACACGCTCTTCAAAAACAAGGGAACAAATGATCATATCTAAATATATTTGTTTGTTGAATTGTTTCCAAATTCAAGGAAATTTTAATGAATATTTAGTGCTATCCATGCAGGAATAAAATACTAGATTTCAGTCATCTTAATAAATACTGATATATTTTCTTTTCCATTAAAATTGTGATATTTTAAGCTCTAGTCTGACAGCTACAGGTCAGGATAATATATATGATTGATTTGATTATTCCACTTAGAAAAGGCTGCTTGAATGTGTATTCAGGCTCAAGTTTTTATTTTACTCCTCATATGAAATCTCACATGAATACCTTCCCACCCTCCCACCCCCGCCCCAAATATTTCTGGTTTGGAAGTTTGGGAAAGCACAGTCTTCTATTCATGACCTATCCACAAAACAGTAACATTTATACACGTTGAAATTTGACCATACAATTTTTACTGTATCCAGTCCTGAATCATGATTAGGTAGTAAATTGTAAACTTTCAACTCTTCTCTACAATTTAGTGTCTAGAAGGGCATTCAGTTACTCCTCTTATTAGTATACTAGGAACACTTTTCCCCGATGCACAGATTGTTGAGGCTTTATCAGTGCTAACTTCAAAGCTCTTTTTCTAGAATATATTTGAGCAACCACATTATTGGTGACTAGATTTCTTCTCCTGAAGCATAGGTGTTCAATAATCAACCAAACAAAAAGTTATCCAACATTTTCCCCACATATGCAACATACATATGCTGAGATCACTTATACTCAGCCCATCAGTAATTCCATACAATTACAATGTAAAATGCCTGCTCACACGAGTGACAGCATCTCATCCTGAAGGCAAAAAGTCCACATTGTCATTTCATAAAATTATTTACCCAGTAGTTCATTTTGCTCTCTGGAATAAAAGCACAAAGAAGTCATTAATTTATAAGTAGCTTTTTCAAGTTTCTTGGAAGTGATCCATGCCACTTTTGGTTTTAAAATGTAACTTTCAACAGTTCTTTGTAACTTTGAGCTCTGCTTTGAATTTTACAACAAAAGGAAGCAGTCTTTTGGGTTAATTTTTTTAAATTGTGACCAGAACACCTGATATGAGTTAACTATAGACACAGTGTTGTACAGTAGATCTCTAGAAGTTGTAACAGAATGTTCATACCCAGTGAACAGCACCTCCCCATTTCTTCCAACCATCAGCCCCTGGCAAGCACCATTCTACTCTCTGTTTCTATGAGTTTGACTATTTTAGATTCCTCAAGTAAGTGGAATCATGCAGGAATTGTCCTTCTGTGGCTTATTTCACTTGGCATAATGTCCTCCTGGTTCATTCATGTTGTTGCATTTGACAGGATTTCCTTCTTCTTTTGGCTAAATAGTATTCTATTGTATATATGTGCCACATTTTCTTTATCCATTCCTCCACTGATGGACATGTATGTAGTTTCCATATTACGGCTACCGTGAATAATGCTGCAATGAACATGGGAGTGCAGATGTCTCTTTGAAATTCTGATTTCAATTCTTTGTATATATATCCAGAAGTGTATTGCTAGATGTAGGCAACAGTTTGTTTTCAAAATAATTCCCTGTGCTTTTTCTGAGAAACCTCAGTTGATTTGCTGGAGAAACCACAATTATTTGCTAAATTTATTTTAAATTAGTAGTTTTATGTAGTTATTTGGTGAAATATCAAGGAATTCAATACTGTAAATAGGCTTAAAGGACATTGCTTTAATAATTTTTTTCATAATTCATTCCTCTCTTTCTTATTTGTACTTTCCTTTTTTGTCTTTTATATCTATTTGTACACAAGTATCATACTCACAACTTGGTTGCCCCAACATGGTAAATATTGTGTTCTGCAAGGTACTTCAGTATGGTTCATTGTTTGCTTTAATGCTGGTATTACAGACAGTATCATTTACATCACCTTTTTGACCTTAAATTCTACAGTTTTAGACTTTGATCCTTTTATTTGCATCGACAATACAATACACCATAATGGTAACAAAGAAAAAATATTTAAGAAGTATAAGCAATAACTCAAAAGAGACACTGAAGACATTAACTGAGGTAAACTATACTTTGTTTAGAGCATGTTAGCTAGGGTTAACTAATCAAATCGATCTTAGCTTGTGAGTAACTTTTAAATATATGAGTTATCAAGAGTTTTTTTTTCCTTCAAGATGACAGATCAAGCACACTTGTATCTTGACTCACTTCTGAGATCCCATTATAATGATAGTAAAAGAACAAAGTAGGTGTAGAACAAAACTAAAAAAAACACTTCTGTAGCGTTCTCAGAGCAATATGAGAAGATATACACATGCATGCATGAATGCACACACACACACACACAACACACAAACTGAATGAGCAAATGAAAGAGAATGGGATGTTGTAAAAAGGAACACATAGAAATTTAAAGTAAATTTCCAATTAAAAGCTTCAGACGTAGATTTGGAAGATAAATACAAGATTAGAATATGAAGGAGAGTCTGAAAATACAAGATGAAAGGTAGAAAATATAGGCGATCTATCCAGAAGACCCAACATGACACTACTAGGATTTCTAGGAAGAGAGCAGGGAAAATGGATAGGGAGAAAAATAGTAATGAAATAATAAATATTACTCAGGGCAGAAAAGAAACTTGAGAATACGAATTGTAAGGACTGAATACCAAGTTGGATGAATTGAATAGAGCCATATCATGTTACTGAGAGCCAACTGGTGGACCACTGAGAAGGTCAATGGCATGTAGTGATGCATCATAATATATTACACAGTGAGATGAAAAATAATCCTGTTTAAAAAAAGATATAAATCACATATAGCATAGAAAAAACAGGTCAATTATAATATACAAGATGCCTCAAAATGCTAATTTATATAAGTGTCTGTTGTCATTGTCCTTTCATTGAAAATATCCACCTTTACCTAAAATAGTAATTAATAGTTTATATAAAACTTTAAATATTTAGAGATACAAGCATGACAAGTCAATTTTTCTTATAATTTCATGTTTTTCACACTGACGTTTTCAAGCACACACATTTTATTAAAAGTAGCAAAAAACTTCTTTAAATGTATATATATTATGTAGTGTGTATACGTGTGTGTGTGCATGTGTGTGTGTGTGTGTGTATATATATATATATATATATATATATATATATACTTTTACAGGTGGGAAAATTGAATTTAAATAATTGTTTTCAAAGTGCATTCTGACTCAATCTCTTCATCTGTAAAGTGGGCAGAATAATGATACCTATCTCATATGATGACTTTTAGAAATAATTACACCAATACATACCAAGTGATTGGGATAGTGCTTGGCACAGAGTAATTGCTCAGTGGGAGTTAGGTACTATTGTTAGGACATTGAAAAGTCCAATTTATCTCAGTTTTAGAGGATTTGGCAGTGGTGAAAAATAGAACATTAAAGCATATAGACTAATAAAAATAGAATATATAAAACTGGTTGGTTATGAAGAACAAGACCGGGGATCATGTAGGACACAATGTTTTTGCCTTTCAATTTATGTCCTTTTGTAGTATTTAATTTTTAAACATATTCATGTATAGGAAAAATTACTTCCTTGAAAACTTGCTCCCCTTGTATGTGTTTATTCTGGATCTCTTAAGCCTGTACATTATAAGCATTGAGTAAACATTTGTGGGTGAGTTGATTATGAGGGACTAATCTGTAGAATCTTAATTATCTATCTCACTCTCACCACTGACTTTGAAAATACATTTCTACTATACTTTGAGAGCCTAGATTAGCAAACCTTACATACTACAATAACTTAATTATTTCCTTCTTTACTTCAACAATCAGAATGCTGTATGGAGATAATAAAAAATATTATCAGTTCATTTCAGCCAACATGCTGTGTTTTGTTTTGTTTCAGAATTGAAATCACCCAGCATTTTCCTATGTCTTGTAGGAATCTTTCTGAGAAAGAAGTACATTACATGACTGAAAATTTGGTCATCATCCTTGGGTTCTGCCAATTCCTGCCACTAGCTTCCTGGTTTATCATTATGTCACTCACTAGTTTTTGCACATGATTTCGGTATAAAGGTGATGGCTCTTCTGATTACTTACTAAAGGAATATAAAGAAGATTTCCAACAGGCCTTTGAGGGGAAGGACTGAGCTGGAGTCCTGTCTTTATCATTTACTGACGAAATCCAAAACTTAGTCTCTTTCTTTTAATAAGAGGTGTGTGTGGAAAGGAGAAAAAAAAATTACTCTAAAAGTTGTAACGTGCCTTAAATAAAATAAGCATGTGCACGTGAATTAGAAACTACATCAAGTCAAGTACTACGTCGAAGGCAATATTTAGCCCAGGCATAAAAGGAGCATTGCTAATTATTATTCTGCTTAGAGAAGATATAGTAGTGAAATCTGAAAAAAATGCCATAATAATTATCATGCAATACCAGACCCAGAGCATTCCATCTGTCATCTAATCTGTGGCAATGAATAATATAGAATATTAGTAAGACTGAAAATTTTAAAGTTTCATAAACTTGATTTAGTAATCAATGCCACGTTTTGCCTACCCAAAATTAGTCTTTTGGAGAAAACTAGAGCTGATATTTGATGAGTTTTAAGGAAAAAATATTAAGCATGAAATAAACGTATATTGACCTAGCGTTAC
Source organism: Tursiops truncatus (assembly GCF_011762595.2). Taxonomy (NCBI): domain Eukaryota; kingdom Metazoa; phylum Chordata; class Mammalia; order Artiodactyla; family Delphinidae; genus Tursiops; species Tursiops truncatus. Next base: position 154,002,333 of record NC_047035.1, on the reverse strand, counting down.
TGATCCTTGCATTATAAAGAAAACTTAGAAAAACCACCTTCAAAAGAATATGGTGTTTTTAATTGTTATGATGTACATTTGTGTGTGCAGAACACTTTAATGAAATACATCTTTAAAAATAGCATTTCGGGCTACTATTTTTATAGATAAAATGAACTCACTACGGCAACATCCTTAATCAGAATATATTCTAAGGGCCTTGTCTCAAAGAATAGTTTTGAAGGATACATTGAGGAAGAACTCGTTTTTCTTGCAAAAAAAAAAAAATCACAGTTTGCTACCTGTGCTTGCACCAAAAAAGGAAAATGCATGACTGTATTTAACCCATATCTTAGATTATGCTCCCGAATGATACTCTGGCTTTTGCTGCAACATCCGTCAAATCAAACTTTAACTATTTACAGTTTCTTTCCCCCTTGAAATCACAATAACAACTCTTTTCCTGGGGGTAGGAGGGAGAGGTTATGCTGTAAAAGCTATCTTAAAATAAGCATTTTATTTATGCTGTTTTTATTGAACCTAGGAAGGTTGGAAGTGTTGAAAACTATTCAGGACCTTATGCCATCTGCCCTTATTTCATATGTTCCCTCATATGAGTTGGAACAAAGAAGTGGGCTGGTTGGAATTAAAGAATGTATATAAAAAAAAAAAAGGAAAGTAGTGATCAAACACTACTGATAAGGGAAGCCAGTGTGCTGCTGGGTGATGTGTGTATTCAACTCCAGGCTGACTCCTCTTATGCTAATACAGCCAATTTCCTCTTTTATTTCATTTCTGGAGCCTGAATCTGCGATCTCTGATAAGGTTCCCAAGGATACCGCCTTCACTCACAAACGAGGAGGGGGAAGGGGGAGTGGGTGATGGAGATGTGTAACTCGGAGAGAGCACTAGTGGATGAATAATTTAAAGCTCCGCCCGGAGATTTGAGGCAAAATGCAGAGATAAGACACACCACAGGGTCTTCTCTGTTTATTCAGAGCTTCATCTTCCAATGACAGCTGACCTCCAAGGTCAAGGGTATGATGGGAAATGGAACCAACAGTGGGAAAAGGTACTGCACATCCCAGAAGAAAGTAATGATTTACTTTGTGTCAAATGAAAAATTGATCTTTTTATTTAACTACTTTTTTGTTGTTGTTCATCAATGGAAACCTGTGATTGAAGAAACTTTGCATAAACCACAATATATTCCCATGATATCAAGACCCTCCCACAAGCTCTTTCTCAGTAACTTCAGCTTGACATGTTTCAATACTCTGTTCCACAAAGAAATTTTTAAGGTCAGAATTAACTTTGAGCACGGAAAATGTATGTGACTCAAGACCTCAACTGACAAACACAGTATCTGGATTCAAAGGTAGTTTGATCTTTAGTCTCTCTTAAGCAAATGATATGTTTCCTTAGCTCCCTACATTTTTAAATTCGTACAATAAAAGGCTCCGCTTTTCCCCCTCATTACATTTTTCTGGAGCCTTACATAATCCCTTTTGTGGCATAACACAACATTACATACATTGAGTCTAATCAAATCTTTGTGTTTTTACTAGTTTGCTGCCTAAATCCCTGAATCTAATAATTCTTTGCAGTTCAGAAAATTTGAAGCCATTTGTCCTGCCTGGGACCGTGTTGTTAGTTTTAGGATCTTACAAATTCTGACAGTAAGACACGAACCTAGGGAAACTCTGCGCCCTATTATCAAAACCGTCTGCCCAGTCGCTCCCATTTGTTTCAATAGAATATAACCATGACCTCTGCGGAGGGAGAGGCAATGTCAAATGTTTCTCAGGGCTGGTTTACATTTCCCTCATCGTCTTAAACTGCTGTTTCTGCTTTCCTCTGTTTGAATGTTACCCATGTTTTCATTCCTGGGGAACCATACCTTTTATCTTTTTTAGATAAACATGAAAATATACCAAGGTCACCGCTGGGTGAGAGAGAGGCAAGATGTGCGTGACTGCCACCCAGCCTCACGGAGGGTTTTTTTCCTCCCTTCCTTGACAAACACTCCTTGAGGGCTCCAGGGGAGGGATGATTCACAAGCTGGCTACATCGAGTGCCCGTGCAGGTTGTCCCTCCAAGGGCCCCATTAGAGCGGCGCCAGCCTGCTTGGGTTTTAGCACACGCTTTGCCCTGTCCTCTTTTTTCTTTCTTTCTTTTTTTTTTTTCAACATTCTTGTTTTTATATTTGGAAGTGAATGCAAGGTGCATTACATTTTATTGCTTCCTGGGTGCACTTTATGAATTTTTGCCAAGGCTTAAAAGAAAACCATCCCCATTATTCTTGGCCTGACCTTTTCCCCTTCTCCTCATCTTCCTCCTCCTCCTTCTTTCTTTTTACCCTGAGTTAATGAAAGAGCAATGGGCGAGAGAGCACACAAACTGAAAGCAAGCTAAACTGAAACACAAAGTCTCTGATTAGACTGCTATAAACAAAACTAAAATATCAACGTTTGGGTATTGCTGGAAAGTAGGTCCTGGAGTCACCCCTATTGCCATCTTCATTTATTGACTTAGAAATCAGCTATACAGTTTAATTTTGACATTGAGCATAATTTTAAAAAGAAAAAAAAAGACAGGTATAACTTTGACTAACCACTAGTGAGAAGAGCAGGTCGGTTCCTTACTCTTTGCGCCTTTCATAGAGATCGCATCATAATCAGCTTTTATATTCCAACCAATTTCACTTTACTGTAACCATTTGCAACAAACCAATGAGAAAAGTGCTCATTTTGCCTGATAATGTTTACTAAATTATGTTTCTAAAATGTAGAGCACAGTATTACAGTAGGCTAAACATCACATAGATCCCCATGATACATAATATGTTTTATTCTAAATAATTGAGTTGGTTTGTTAAATTATTGGCTTTCTAAGGATTTGTTTTTTACTTTTTCCTCCCAAGTTACCACTGTATGTAACTTCTCTTATTTTTATCTTTAAAGTAGCAGGTGCTCAATTTTTTAATTAAAAGTGATATTCAATTGAAGGAGGATGCTAATTAAAAATAAAAAACAAATTTGGACCCATAAGTAGACTGAACTACATGAAAAAGTCTTCAGTTGAGACCTGTCTTCTCAAGTCAGTTTTTAGAAAGTAGGTTTCATGTTCAGTAAAATAAGTTAAGACTTAGTCCATATTCATTAACTTTTATATTGATAATCTTAATTAATTAGATTTGGGGCAGACATTAAAGATATCCCTTAAAAAGTACAAACTTTTTAAGAGAAATTAATCTCAGTGTCAGTACTGAAAGCTCTATCTCCACTTAGCGCAGTGGTCTCTCCATCCCATTCTCAAATGATTTTTGTTAATATGATTAAATATAAAACCGCCAATTATCATGCCATAGACCTGAAAAGGCCCAGAATTTATTTATGTTCTTAGACCCTTAAAATTCCTGAGTCCCTGATTATTCTCTTCTAGAAACATCTCAACTGTTCTAATCAAAGCTTAACTTTGTAAAAAGTTTAGCCAAATAATTCAGTACACAGGCATGAATAGGTTAGATAAATTATTGAAACATTAAGCCTTTACATTTTTTAACCTTGTTAGTTCAAAAATAATGTATTTCAACCACAGTAAAAGTTAATGTTGCTGATGACTATGAGTACACTCACGTATGAACAGACAGATGAGAGGAAAATTATCTCATAGAACTTACGAATAAACATGTGTTTACCTGTAGCTACTTTTTAATTTAAAATAAATGAGGGCTTCCCTGGTGGCGCAGTGGTTGAGAGTCCGCCTGCCGATGCAGGGGCCGCGGGTTCGTGCCCTGGTCCGGGAAGATCCCACATGCCGCGGAGCAGCTAGGCCCGTGAGCCATGGCCGCTGAGCCTGTGCATCCGGAGCCTGTGCTCCACAACAGGAGAGGCCACAGCAGTGAGAGGCCCGCGTACCGCAAAAAATAATAATAATAATAAAATAAAATAAATGAAATTAAATTGGCAAAAGATGTTATAGAAAAGGCACTGAAACTACCTTAGGATCGATGAACTAAATTAAAAAAATATATTTATTAGAAGTTTAGACACTTAGAGAATATTTAGTTTAATTCCTTCGTTTTAAATTTCAAGTCCCTGTTGCTCTGAGAAATGAACTGATTTTCCCAGGACAGCACAGCTAGTTTGCAGTGGAATTGGAAAGTAAACTCATGTCTCCTCACTCTTTCCAGTACAAATGCAAAGAGGTGGGAGGTTTAAAGATATCTACAGGGAGCTTTCTTTATATCCCAGGATCTGTTTGAAAATAGAAATGGATACAGTTTCCTGCAAAGGCCTTTTTCTGCAATGGCTTTTCAACATTCATCTAGTCTGATCATCTATGCATCCCTCAGATTATCATAATTTCTCTTTTCTAGCCCCAAATCAATGATCCTAAAGTGGGAAACTATATAACTTTCAGTTTTAACAAAGGTATTTTCCTATAACTTAGTATTACAAAGTCTCTGAATTTATCTATGGGCTATATCTTTTTAAAATTTTAAATCTTAAATTAAATTTGGATATATCAATTAAAAAAACACTAATCAAAATAAAGCAAACAAACACATAAGCAAGCATCAAGCCTGTCTTCTTCTTTGGTGTGGTTTGTTGACACTTACACATCACTAAATATCCCTGAGTTCTGACTATCCATCTAACGTATTTAGATTTGTATTCAAACTTACTTAGGGCCATCATTTGCTGCAGAGAAATTCTTGGGCATCTAAGAAGCGTTATTTGTAGGTTTCTGATGACAGGGGCATTCTTATGAGTGTGACTGTGGAAAGCACTTTACTTCACCTGTGGGAATATTGGCAGTAGGGTGTTCAGTCATTAAATTAAGGAGAACCATATTCCCCTCGGCTCTTTCCTGTGGAAATGAATCTGGCTGTCTGTGTCATACCCTGTTCTGCTTCCCTTGGGTGAATTAATCCATACATAAAACCAAATCTGTGGGGGTGGGTTCTCTCTTATCTCTACTATTTGGATTTTGTTTCAGATTTGGGAAATTGGTTTGATCTAAGAGTTTAACTTTCAAGGTCACTATTATTTTTATCTATAGTTCTCAACATGGCTAAAACATAAATCACCCTGTGCAGTTTTTAAAATATCCTATATAGTTAGTTCATTACAGTTATTAGTGCATTTTGATCATTAGTTATATGTTAGTAAAATAAAATATTACTTGCATTTAATTTTATGAAATACTATTCTACACACAATTTAGGATTACATTTATGTCCTTCATTTTTGACAAATAAAAAACCTCTTTGCAATTTTATTCTTTGTATCTTTTAACTTTCATCTCATTCTTACATTTATTTTTACATGTATGGTATGTGTTATTTAAAATATTAATTGTAGAGGTCAATGAATCTGGAAAAGAAAGTATGACATTTAAGGGGTTTTTTTTTTTTTGTCATATGCTCACTCAGTTGAACTCTTCTACTTATAGCCTATTTCCTTCTTTCTCATAGAAAGAAAAAAAATCACATTGTCATTTAAAACAAACATTTTTTCTGACAGATTTGATGAGTTTCCTTCTTTAACTAATACTTTTGAGATATACCTGTATAAAAAAGAGAGATCAGCAGATGCTCAATAACTTTATTACCTAAAATCCTCAAAATAATGATACTTCCCCTAAACATAAAATGCACATCATATTTTTCAGAGTTAATTTTGTAAGTTAAATCAAGCTAGTAACTAAAGCCATACTTCAGCTCTCCATGAGTAGACATTTACAAACTTCTTTTTTTCATGTTTGGAAGGACATGATTTGTGGGAAATGTTTTTAATCAACTTTAAAAAAATAAAAAGCAAGTATGTTTTAGCCACTTTCCGTTAAACAGTTATGAAAATGCATCTCTTCCATTTAGTTATGGGTGACTCTAAAATGGCCCCACCTTAACATGTCTGAACTATAACCTCAGTAGGGTTTAATTCTCTTCATTGTAATATTTCTAAGGTTGGTAATCACATGAATCTTCCTATTCTTCCAACAGAAAATGTGTTAGTGCTGGTCAAGGTTTACAACTTGTGCTTGTATTGATGAGAGGTCCTGTCAGATCTTAACTGAAAAATAATAACCCTCCACGTCTGTTCTGTGAGCAGGACTCACGTTTCATACTCACTCACCTATCCAAATGTTCACCTGTGTTTCAGACTCACATTTGGATGCCTTGGGGTTTGCACACGAAGATTCACAGAAATTAGGTGATGTGGTGATCATTGGTGGAGGTTGGAATGTCTTATAAATATTAGTTTGCTTGTTAATTATGAATAACACATAAAAGAGTTGGAAAACTGATTTTAAATTTATCACGTGGCATTTATTGCATATAAATTAAATAGTACTGGTTTTTAGAGTATTTTAAGTATATTTTCAAAGCTGTGCATGACAGAAACCATAAGATATTTTGTAAGGTGTTATCTTGTTTTTGGACCAGAAAAAAAAAGAAAAGTTTAGATGTTGCTAAACTTACTATCTAAGCTATTCATGGGAGATGGCTATAAAGAGGTTGCTTTTTGAAACAGTAAATACTGTTTGGACATATATTTAGAAAATAGGCACTGTTTTATTTTGAAAAATTATAGATGATTTCATGTTATAACTGTTCTAACAAAATAAAACTGGTTTGATAAGGTCTTTCAAAACTTTGTATTTATCTGTCTACTTAGGTCTTATAACATTTAAATTTATTGAGAACAGAAAAAAATGATAATCCTGTTAGGTATTTACAAATAAAGAAACTAAGATTAAAATGATATAGCAGATAATTAGAAATCATTTTCATATCAAAATACTAAGAGGGAATTTTTGAAGTAATAAAATGTAATGTGTTGACAGATCAATTTTCATCATTTTTCCCTTTTTAAAACCACCACAAATGAGAAATAAAGTGAAGTAACATGTAAGACACTGCCTATGCTATATAAGAATACAGCAAACAGTGAGACCTAGCTCACTCTGAGCTTGTGTAACTAGGTGTTCACTAAAGCAATGCAACTTTATTTAACATGTCTCATTTGGAAAGCCTTACATGTTAAATTATATAATTAGGCAAATAATTACAAGAAGAGAAAGGAGAAGTAGATATGAAAATTAAAAACCAAACATTTAAAATACAGAATGTAAGTGCCTAATTCAGAGTTTGTTTAACTGTTATTGATCATAAGATTCTGAACCAATATAAAGAACATAAAATGCTAGATATTAAAAAGAACACTAATAATAAGAAAATGTCGGCCAATATTACTTTCATCCTTTTTTTCTGTACCAGTGATTTTTTTTTTACACACCCCAGTGCCTTATTGAGTCAGTGTCATATCCTGTGTAACTGCATGATACATTTTTTTATTTGGTTCCACGGGATGTAACACTGACATTCTGATTTCACAGAGAAGATATGGATTCATAACAAAGGGCTTAAAATTAGGGTGTTCTTTCCCCCTATCAGTATTGCAATTACAGATGACACAGTTTTCAGAACAAAATTATCCGTAGTTTAATTTGATTCTGTAACATGTTTAGAGGTTGAAATTTAGGTTCACTGATAAAGTAACTTCTTGTGGATGAAACTTCAAAGATGAAGAGACAGATAAAACTCCCGGGCGCTATCAATACAGAGCAGGTACAAATGACATAGATCTCAGGATGGAATCTCGAAAGGGACAAGGTGCTATCCTCAAATCTCTTACTTGGGATCACACTCCCTTTACTTAACGTGATGGTGGCCACATCTTCTTGCTTATCTAGTAATATATTTTTATTTGTTGAGAACAAATTTTAACGATACCACCTTGTGGTAGTGGGGAAGCACATTTTTCTCTGCTACTGATTATGAAAAGATAGAGTAGAAGAAGGTAGAGAGCAGGGTGGGATTTGAGTGACTCAATAATTGTATCCCAATTGAATAGCCAACCTCTGACCTTCGGGTGCATCAAGGAAGGATGAAGTAGACTGTCTACTTAAGCCTGAAGACTCCCCTAGCCTCTGGGCATGAAAGGCCTTCCAACACAATCATCAAAGGGCTAGTGAATGTTGAGAAGTTGAGGGTGGGAAGAATCATCAGGAGAATCATCAAATAAGCCACTTCCTTTCTTATTTCTTCTGTCTAGATTCTGATCTGTAGAACTCTAGGAAACTCGTACTCAGCTTGTCTCTATGAATACACTGAATTCAACTGTTAGAAGAAAAACACTCTGAAAGCCATAATGAGTCTTCGTTTGATTACCATGTTTTGGTGCTATTTTTTCCTGCCTCCTAAAATCACTTTACATTTGCATGATGCCTTAGAGCATTGAGGAGTGGTCATGGGCACGGTGATCTCATTATCATAATTTCACAAAATCCTTGTAAAACACAGAAAGATGCTTGTAATTATTCCCATTTATGCATTGGAAGAAGGTAAGCAAAGGAGCCTTAGAAAATCATGTAATTTCTCACAAGGTTTTCTGATGCTGATCCAGAGCTTTTTCAACAAGTCTATTCCGTTTCTCTAAAAACAGGCATTTCTCAGTTCTGTCCTTGACCAGATGTTCTTTTTCTCAGTTTTCTGCCTTGGAGATCTCACCTCTTATGAGCTTTCAGTGTATCTCATTTGATGGTCTGACTTTCAGTGTATCTCATTTGATGGTCAATAGTAAGATACTTTCATCAATACATTTATTTATTTAACTTTTATTTAACTTGTAAATATGCTGTGCAGACAATAAGTATGTTCAAGCAAGTATGAATTATATAATTTATATCTTCCTCTTGCTTTGCAAACAGTGGGTACTTAATTTAAGCACCAGTGAGCAATGTTGTTCTACTTAATGGTCATCATAAAATAAATGGAGTCCTTAAGAGGTTTAACTGGAAATGTCCACTAAATAGGATTTGTAACAGCAGAAGTTATCACATTTCTCATACAGTCATGAATGGAGAGAGAGGAGCTATACTCAGACTCCAAAAAGGGATGAAGCTATATTTCACAGTGTAAACCAAGCTTAGGGTTGTTTTCTTTAAAAAAAAATAAATAAATAAGGCTTTAAGACTGTAGGAAAACTATCTGATGAATCTCTTCTTAAGAAACAAGGCATCCACAGTCAGATACATTTGGCAGTGAGATTAAAAATAAATAAATAAATAACAAAGACGCACCTTCAGGCTTTGTAAAAATGCAACTTACCACTTAAAGAGGGAGGTGATTATTATTCAACCACCCACATGACTGGCTTCCTTAATAACATTACAACTACCCTTGTTTCAATCAATTTTCTTTTACTCATATAATTGCCCCTACCTTCCACATTTTCCTGTTTTTTCTTCACTAGTTCTTCACTGAAGTTCAGCATAAGACCCATTTCCTCCAAGTGCCCTCAATTTGATCACACTTAGCCAACAGCAAACATTTTTTCACTTTGCTTATCTACCGCACTGATGCATGTTATTTACATCATAATGTTGCAATTGCCTAATTCTTCCTCTAGGTATATAAAACAAATGTACATCTTCTATCCCCTACAACACTGTATGCTCCTCCAGAGATTCTAGTTATTTATTTTAGTCCTGAGGACTTGGGTCAGTGTGAGGAGTAGAATAGATGCCTCAGAAATGATTGGTGGATTAATGCATGTGCAAATAAATCAACCAATAAGGAACAACTAGATACAAGGATATTTGCATGGACAGAAAAAAAATGTAAAGAACCGAGTTGGAGCGGTGAGTGTTGTTAATTATCTCAGCGCCGGCTGGGTTGCATTAAGACGAGGAGGCTGGTGTGTGTTAGGACCTGGTAAAGGAGTATTTCCTAATTCAATCTACCCATCAGCAGTCAAGGAAGGAGACTCCGCTTAATCTGTGATGAAGTATTGGAAGGGACGTTGCTGGATGTCTAAAGATAGGGAAATCCTGGTCTGTGAACTCACAGACTCTTTGGTTTTCTAAAGAGAATTAGTATTGTGGAGAAAGGAATGTAGCAGGGACAACCCTCCCACTTATATCTGAAAAGTTAAGTACACAAACTTAACAGTTTCCGATAAAGGAGTTTGCCTCTCTCTCTTTTCATGAATTCCTTTGAAATTGAGAGACAATTGCAAATTATTTCTACTTCAACTAACTAACCAAGGCATGTTTCTGTTGTCAAAGAAAAGCATAAAGGCTAAAACAAAAGAAAAGAAAAAAAGAAGGAAAAAAAAAGAGTGTTAGGTGTAGAAGCCTTTTGTGTTTGCTGTGAGGAAGGAAATAAAGCTAATAGTTAATGTCACTCAGTTTCAGTGTCATCGTCAAGCATTCATTTGTGAGTGTTCCTGTGTTAGGTCCTGTACAGAGTAAATTATGAAGCCATGACTCATTACTATTAGCTTATATTTAAAACATGACACTAAAAAGCTTATGGTAAATTTGCAGAGTTAAACAGTGAACAGATACAATAGGTAAAGTGCTTAAGCGGGTGAGTGCATTCTAAGAAATGATGATTGACACAGGAACAGCAGAATTTGTATTTTCAGTTGGTGAGGTCAAGTGGAAATCACTACCTTTCTCCCCATGAGTCAAGGCAAGTTTAATTTGTGGTTTGGCACCTCCTCCTGCCAGATCTCTAAGTAACTCCATGTGAAGCCTGGAAAAGAACGCCCTTCAAAGAAGCTCAAAGATCTCAGTGGTGTGTCATGGACACCAGGAATATTGGTGCAGGGAACAAAGCAGGAAATCTCTCCAAACTCATGGCAGGGAAAGGCTTTCTATAGCTTGGGTGCTATTGAAAAACCCAGAGCTTTAATAATTGGTCATTGGACATGTGAAAGAATCTCTCAAGTTTTTGTAACTCCTAAAAGTAATTTCTCAAGATGATGTAGTTATGTCCCTTTCATTTCAGAGGAGCATGATGGGATCTATGTCTCCACCCTGTGTCTTCTCTCCCCTGTCCTGCAGCCTCACCCCTTGTTGTTGGGGGGTAGCTAATATCTCAGTATTTCAAGATCGGAGCACTTTTTTAAAAATCAGAATAAATTCATTCATGAGTAAAGCTTAACATCTACTTGATAGTCCAGATCACCACGTATTCTGGGCACTGCATACTGGCAGTACACTAGTTAACTTTATTAGCTGAAGCTGGTTTCATGTCAATACAGATATGTAACAGATTAGTCCAGTGTTAATTTCATATATGAAAGATTATTCCAGATTCCAGTTAAAAGGGAAAAAAACCATGAGAAAGTCCACTTTTGAGCTATTAGTCAAGAACATCAAAGCCAAAAAATACTGCATTGTAACTTAGTGGATAAAACAGTTTTAATCGCTCAGAGCCACACCAGTTCCCCTTTTAGCTCACATGCCACATCCTCTTATTTTGGTCCAGATTTTGTAAGGAAATTCAAGTGCCATACTGGGAATAGGCCACATCAGGAGAAACAGATGCAATGAGTGTCTCCAGATAAAAAACAATTAAGGATATTAAATTGATTAAAGTAGATTAAAGGGAGTTAAAAGAGATAAAGAAAAACAATATTCCCAAGGATGAATAATTTGGGAGTGAGTCATGATAGCCCTGGAGGAAGGAGAGTGGGTGGTACCATGATAAAGAGGACTTGACATAGTCGGATCTCCAATAAATGTGCCGCAAATTGTTCCAGATTAGTTAGAAATCTGACATTGACGCGGCTTATTTCTCATGATATCCCAGAGTAGATGGGTGCTGTTATCTCCAGTCTCCCTCTCTCCCTCTCTCTCTCTCTCTCACACACACACACACACACACAGTGTTTCTAAGACAAAAGGAAGTTATGCTCCTTCTTAAGTCATAGGAAAATTAGCAGAGGAAATGGGGCAAGAACTCATGAAAGTACTGAGACCACTCTGTATCTAAACTGAGAAAAACTGAGTGAACATTAGTTATTAGCAGTAGGTACATATTTTGTTGTGAACCCCAAGTCCACATAAAATTACTCCTCATTGGGATTTTTGGAGACTCCTTGTCAACTATAAAGACCAGTCAACTATTGATCAACTATCTTAATTTCTAAGCTATCATTAACAGTCCATTAGTTGCCATTGTTGCTATTATTATTATGTGTGAGGGGATTACTGCTGGGTAATGACCCAATTACATAAACAAGTGGCTACTGTCCACAGGAAGCTGTGTGAAAAGGGACATAGCATGAAAATCAAGAACGATCCCTTGGGTTTGATCCTTGTATACAAGGTGCTACCTAGAAAGTGTCTTGTTCCAGTCATTGCCCTCCGTGATCAGGAGTCCCTACATGCACCTTGCACGGCAGCCCCAAGGCTTGATATCTGTTCTTTGGAGCTCATGCTGCCTGCAGCTGGGACATAGTGTTCCAAGGAGTCCTGCCATGTACCCTGCTGGTATTAAGGTTGGTTGGATTTGGGTGTTTCAGTGAGGCTCAGGGGGAATTCTGGACACGTGGGTTTTGTGGTCACATGCCTTGGGTGGGGGGCGGGAGGAATTGCTACCCTATTACTTTCTGGTGGAGCACATTTGTATGGCTGGTGAAAATATGGCAAGTCACTGGGCACATAATTTTCTCTCAGATCTAAACAATGTAATTTAAGAGAAAAGCCTTGATGACTGTAGAGTTTGTATTTTAAGTACTCATATCTGCTGAAGAAAGATTTCTTTGTACTGGAGGATGTCATGGATATTGTCAACGTGCAAATCAGTGGTAGAAATGCCTAGCAATTACTTAAAGGGAAATATGTTCTCATTTCACTATGAATTTTGTCAACTTTGCTCTAAAAAGCAGCCTTGCATCTGCTAGAACCACCTATGAGCAATTATTTAGCAAATATGTTGGTTTTTTAAACCACCTCTTGTCTGGAAATTCTTCCATGCTGGGACTTTAAGTTTTACACACATTATAAAATTTAACTCTTTCAAGGTGAATATTTTCTCCAAATCATTTATGAAGAAATTGAAGCTTTAGAATACCTGAAACCTTTGCTTCTGCAAAAATGTTACTTTGCTAAAATATCTCTGAAAAGTTGATGTTTCCTTAAAATAGGAAATAGGGCCTTCCTTGTCAGCTTGTGAATGGAAAAGCTAGGATACTAACCCAGATCTATCTATTTCATGCTTAAGGTGAGCAAAGGATGGGTGGTGGTATAGGGGCCATATCAGAAGTGCTCTTGAACAAAATAAGTTGCTCTTGAACAAAATAAATGCCCTTATAGTAATTTGAGATAACAAGGCACACTCTTACCTCTCCACTCTCTACCTATCCTTCGTCGCACTGCTAGCCATCCATGCTTTCTTCCTTCTCTGTTCTGCTCAGTGCACCTTTCTCCAGCTGTCTTGCAAGATATTCATATTCTGATGTTCTCTTCTTTAGTCCTAGCACCATTTGACCTATTGACCACTGCTGGAAATAATTGTGGATCTAGAGGTGCGATATTTTTTTGGTTAGTGCTGAGGATGAAATCTCTGAGAGCCAACTTCCAGAGTTTGAAACTGGTACAGATTTGAGCCCCTCATACATGGTCTCAAGTACCTGGATTCACACTAATGCCCAAGGGCCAGTGATGGTTTATAATCTCTCTTGGTGATCAACTTCTCTTTACGCTTGATGGTTTTTTTTTTTTGCAGGAGATTGATTTACCAAATCCATGGGGCTATTTGGCTCTATTCTTGCATAAATTTACTTTTTTATTTAACTGATTGCTTTCCTAAAGTTTGGAACTTTAGCAAGAAAGCCTTAATATCTTTGTATTTCAAACCCCTAAGAGAGTACCTGAGACAGGAACTTGCTTTGTAAATTTTAGTGACTAAATAGATCAAGTTGTAGGACATCTACCTTCAGTTCCCTGGACTGCTCTGGCATTCTTAAAGCCTTGCACTTTAGAGTTCTTCAGTTGTCTACTTCAACGTGCTTAGAAACTAAAGCAGCAAGTCTATGTATATGCTCCAGCATCTGTGCCAGGTTTCAAGGTTTTCTGATTAAAAGCAATACATCACACAATCTTTCCTTGGTTTTATCATGGATGGACTTACAAACTGACAAGTTGAGCCTCACTCTTCTATTTTAAAAAAGCATCAATTTTTCAGAGGTGTTTTAACAAAGTAATATTTTTACAGAAGCAAAAGGTTTAATTATTATTTTTTGACTAATGGTATTTCTTAAAACTGTGCTCGTGAAGAGCTAAGGATATTGATATGTTTATTTACATGAATTGAATATAAAAGTCTTCAGGAAAAGGAGAAGAGGCTAGAGGATTTATTAATGAGAGGGAGGGAAGGGAAAGAAAGTGGAAGCCTGAACCAGAAGTCACTAAATGGTAAATATCAAATAGCATATTTAGAGTGGAACAATGTCAGAAAAAATTAGCTAGTGTTGGAACAATGTCATCCATCAGTGGACAGTGCTGGTCATCCTATAGCCACTTAGAAGTTTTATTTAATTCGATTACTACCATGACTGTTAATGCCGTTATTCCTCTACTGTTGTTATTACTTCTACCACCACCATGACAGCTACCGTGACGGTCCCCACTGTGCCAGGTGTGTTATATTCATCTTGTCGATTAGTACTCATGATGTATGGATTACCATCTGCATTTTACAAAGGAGGTTTTTGGAACCCTCTTAAAGTCACAAAACATCAGGCTGGGATGTGAACCCAGGTTGGCCTTAGAAGTGATTGTTCCTTCCACTATGTCAGAAAAATTACAAAGGTGACATTTTTACCCCAGTTTTCACTTTTTCAGTTTTTTTCCCCTCTACCATGCCAAAACATAGTACAACTTTAATTTTTTTCTAGTGGCTGTTTTTTAAAAAAATTCCATCTTATCAAAACCTAACTTCAGAGTGTATGAAATCAGTTTCACTCAGGATATGTGTCGAAAACACCATATTGCATGTATATATTCAGATAATGAATTAATAAATAGAAAGAACATAAGATTTACAGTTGTAAAGACTTGGGTTAAAAAATTCTAAACTTTGTATTATTTCTAGGAAAAAGGCTCAGCCTCAATTCCCATATTTGTACAATGAGACCAGATGCATTTGCTCTGCCTGCCACATGGGGAGATTGTAAGGGAAAACTGAAATCTCATACATGAAAGTGATATTTTATTGGACAAAGCTATGAAATATCATTTTTGCATTGGCTTATTTAAAACCAATGATTAACTATGGTCTGAAAGGCCTTAACATTATTTATTGAATTCCAGCCCTTAATGAATAGGTGAGGAAAGTATCGTAGGTCAAAAGGAGTCGTTCCTGATACTTGGGATCACAACAAGTACCGTGTGCCTCTCGCAAGTACACAGAAGCAGACCTGTTAATTAGCCAGAACAGTTCCTGATACTTGGAATCACAACAAGCACCGTGTGCCTCTCGCAGGTACACAGAAGCAGACCTGTTAATTAGCCAGAACAGGATGCTTGCAGCGAGGACGGTGGCAGCTTGTGCCACTGCTCCCCCCTGCCACGTCACGGCGAGGGTAAGCGTAAGTGTGCACATCGGGTATGCTGTGTGTGGTGGCGTGTCCTGAGGATCCGCACGTTAGTGTTCTACTTCCGTACCCGAGAAACCCGGTGAGAATACAGGTTGGCAGAGCCCTCTCTAACTGTTGAGAGGTTAAGAGCAATAGACTCAGCTGTAAGGATCTTTAGAAGGGGAACTCTCAACACCAGTAATTAAGAGTGACTTTCAGAGCTGTTTCTATTTCAGGACTCATCGTTTGGGGGCTTCTGTACAGTGTTTAGACTCCTTAACTGCAAGATCCAGGAATATACAAATTACATACTAGGTATACTAAATTGACACCTTTATTGGAGAGTGGATGTGTGTATCTGCACTATGTTCTACAGATATAAAAGTAACAACTAAAAAGAAGTGTCTGCAAGGTTATAACACTGTAAATCTCTTATTACAGCTATAGCTGTCCATCAATAACATTCATTTATATGGGGAAATTTTTAGACGCTCAAGATAACCAAATCTGGATCAAAAATGAAAGGAAAAACATAAACACTACTCTTATCAGAAAAAAGGATAAGGACAGCTACAAACAGTGCACAATCAGATTAGCAGTATTTTCTAGGAAATAAATGAAAATGCCTGTAAAGCAGTGAAAACTTAGGGCAATCACTCTACTGCCCACTCTCATTTCCCAGTCATGTTGAGCCAGTGGAATTCCTCCCTCTTTTCTCTCCCCTGTCACATCTCAACATCTCCGTTGACTTTTCCACAAACAAAAGACGCATGAAGTTCACTGGCATCTGGAGGGTTCCTGGTAACACCTAGGCCCCTCTCCTCCAGGCTTTCAGATGTGTAAAGCTGTTGTGCATTGTATAGACCAGCAGGAGATACCAGCTATGAGAAAGCTGGAGTCGGAGTCAGGAAGCTATGAAGATTCATGAAATCTGAATGTGCTTGCACAGATAATCCCGATGAAGAAAAAATGGTGCCCACAGCATTATAAACTTGCTGCTGTAGTCCCTGGCCTCAGAATTCTCCCTCTTTCTCCACATTCAGCTCTTTTTTCTAATCATTTAAAACTGTTGCCTCTACTCCTGTACAGTATCTTTAATCTCTGACATCACAGTACTTCACCTTTCCTTGGGTCAAGAGCCCAGGCATGCTGTAGCTGAGCCCACTGCTCAGCGTCTCACAAGACTGCAGCTAAGGTGGGGGTCAGGCTGCATTCTCATTTCAGGCTCCTTCAGGTGGTTGATAGTTCCTTGGAGTTGTGGGACTGAGGCCCTCAGCCCCTAGAGACCAGCCCTCCCATAGAAAGTTCACAACATAACTGTTTGCTTCTTCAAGGCCTGGGGAGAGTGTTTCTTTACTCAGGAAGGTTCCAGTCCCTCTTCTAAGTGCTCTCAACATTAAGTCAGGCCCACCTTGGATAGTCTCCCTTTTGATTAATTCCACATCAACTAATTTGGGACCTTAATTTCATCTGCAAAATCCGTTCACCTTTGCCATACAATTAGAGTAGCACCCATCATATTCACAGCCCTCCCTCAGCCCATACACACTCAAGGGAAGGGGATAATACAGTTTACCAGGTGGTGGGAATTTGGGTTTCATTTTAGACTTCTGTCTACGCAGTCCACTTTCTAGACCCCAAGATGTACATCCCTTCCCCATGCAAAATACATTCACCCTCTCCCAAGTCTCCCATTAGAGCAACAGCTCAGGGCTTCTGGTAATCTGTGAAGTACATGTCCTCAGATTTCCTCTTCCTCTCTGCACTCGTGATGCTAAAGAGATAAGACACTTGTCCCTTACTTATTAGTATTATTATTATTTTTAATGTACAATTCAGGGATATGAAACCCAAGGAAAGATGAGTATCTCAACACACATAACTCTAAAGTCATCTGACTCCAAGTGTACCAGTTAATTCTCCCCTCAGTGTCAAGGTACCACTCCACGTAAACACTTCCCTCATTTGCGATCACTGTTCCTCTCTCGAAACCTCAAGAAGAGAACATAAAGCCATTGGGTAGAAAACAATATGGAAATGTAATTCTTTGAATAAATATAGGAAGAAATATTTTGATACTTAAATATTTAGAAATATTTTCAATGGTCTGTTATTTTCTGAATTTAAAAAAAAACCCTACTTTTATAAAACGTACACATTTCTTCATGTAATCCAAGAAACTTTAATCAAAATACTATCCCGAGATGTACAAACACTTTATAAACCCAGCTATAGGTTAGTCAAGAAATATTTCTTGCGGCTTCCCTGGTGGCGTAGTGGTTGAGAGTCCACCTGCCGATGCAGGGGACACGGGTTCGTGCCCCAGTCCAGGAAGATCCCACATGCCGCGGAGCGGCTGGGCCCGTGAGCCATGGCCGCTGAGCCTGCGCGTCCGGAGCCTGTGCTCCGCAATGGGAGAGGCCGCAACAGTGAGAGGCCCGCGTACCGAAAAAAAAAAAACAAAAAAAAAACCTAAGGGTGTTTTCTCGCTGATTGAACTTACATGTTCCACCGTAGAATTTTATACGAAATAAAATGGATGACTAAGTTAAATGCATTCTAATGATCCCAAGTATCATTAACATCAATTTATTTAAGTTTGAGAAATACGACTGAAAAAGTGTTGCCTAGTTTTAACTACTTTTTTTTTCAAATTATTATTTTTTTAATATTTATGTATTTATTTGGCTGCACTGGGTCTTAGTTCTGGCATGCGGGATCTCTAAGCTGCAGCATGTGGGATCTGGTTCCCTGACCAGGGATCGAACCTGGGCCCCCAACACTGGGAGTGTGGAGTCTTAACCACTAGAACACCAGGGAAGTCCCTAGTTTTAACTACTTTTAAGGAGATTCCTGAAGAGTGTGAGTGTGAGAGTGTCTGTGTGTGTTTATGATATCAGTATCGTTATATACACATATACATGTGTGTACATATATACCACAATGATACTTAGTACCTTGCATCAAACACATATTTATCCCTAAATCTTTTGGTTTGTAAAGTCACATTTCTAGTTTCTACAATTTGATTATATTTAACCATCACTACTAACCTTCTTCCATAGCCATTTCAATGTGCTTGAAATTCTAAAATTTCTCTCCTTCGTTTTTCTCTTTTAGAAAAACGTGGGGGGACAATCTGTTGAATAACAAGCAATACAGAAGCTGCTCTATGACACCACTGTCCCCAAATTATAATATGACCTTTAAAATACTGTTTATTTAGAGTCGGGCTCTAGCCTGTGTTCCGGCCGACACACCAGGAAATTGCCTATATGCAGGTCCATTAGACAGAGGAAGAAAATAACTGATGTTTCCAAGGGTGGTACTCCTAGACCAGGTGATACTGCCCTTTAAGGCAGGAGCTATGTCTCTTTAACCCAGTACAGAAAATATTTGGTGTGCCTTGTAAACAAATAATTCAGATGATGGATGAGACTGCGCTGTTAGGAATTGTGTCATTAGAAGATGGGGCCACAGCAAGACAAGATGTAAAGCTTAACTGTCATTGTTCCTCTTCTGGAAAAATACTGGCTCCCCTGCTAGTAACAAGGACAATGCCTTTCTGAATGAAAGTTAAATTTATGTTGACTCTTTTTCTTTATTATTATGATTATAATGATCATTTTAGATGTTGTTAGTATTTTTATCCAGAGACATTTATATGGGACCATGGCTGCCTCATGGTGTTTACCTCTCATCGGTAGTAGAAACTGAGCAGTAAGTGAGTTTAAAGAAAAGATGAAAGCTTTTTAGTTATTGAAACACTGCAAATCATTCCATAGTCTTGTTGTTTCAACAGTTTTAACTGAAAATACCTGCAGATTGGTTTCCACTGCCTAGCTCGTTCCCTGATTAGCAGGATTCTCCTGCAGGCAAACACCTGCATAATCTTACCTGCTGGCCTAGGCAGGTGAGAGTAGAAGAGCCAACGTGTACTCTGCAAAAAGACCCCAAACAAACTCTATCTTATTGTTTCCACAACTATGCATGCAGATTTGTTATATATTGCAAGTGAAAAGTGGGATCAAGCACTCTCATATATTTCTTCCTGTAAAGTCAAAGGTAACCTAAATGCATTGCCAGAAAATCATTTAAAATATTAATAAAAAATCAGCTACAGATTTGAAGAAATGAGTGGATTTTTCCAATTTGACAGCTTATCAGTAAGTTGTCGTTTAAAATGTTTTTACCCTGGGAGTGTACCTCAGTGATGATAGCCATGTATAATTCATAAAGGAAAATAGATTTAAATAAGCCTGCTCAGTAGTTCCGGGTGTGAAAATTCAACAAGCTAGTTTCTTTTCACTGTGCCTGCAGTCACTTTTCCTCCTTCAAGCTCCCACATTCCACATTGTATTTACTTTTTTTGTATTTCGGATCATAATATAATTTGTTTCCAAATGTACATTTAAAGAAGGCAACTTTGAGTGACATAAGAACAGCTCAGTAAATGAAAAGTAGGATGGTATTTTCATGTAAATCACATTTTATAAATATTTAAATTACTTTTGCAGAATAAAAGTGTATGAATACACTTTACATTTAAGCTACAAATTATTCTGAAGGAGTTTTACCTTGTAGAGTTATTGTTCACAACAATGTATATTAAATTTTTTCTGTTCTTACATAATTCTTCAAGACCTTTTACTGACTGAGGTCATGAGAAGGCCAGAGATAATCCGTCTGAACTTGATAAGAGTGTCATCAAGCTTAATAACTAAATGGTTTTTCATGCATCCTCAAAATCTTAAAATTTGAGACAGAGTGAATATCAAAGCCACATTTTATTTGGAAGAGTAGTAATTGTAAAATATATGACTTACAGAAATACAGTCTAATCTCACTAATTCTAGTCCTGCTAATTTGGATTTTGTCATAATTCAGACATGGTGTATATACATTAGAAAACAATAGTTATGGTTTAAAGGAAGGGCACCAAGGCATCAGATCTGAGCATTTTCAATCTGAGGTGAATGAAATGGTGGTAAAATAAAACTATCATTTTTATGTGCTTATTGTGTGTCAAGAATTGTGATCTGGTTAGGATGCTATTTCTGTTAATGTTCCAGTGTTTAGGAAGTAAATCATATTATCAAACTTTTCATGATGAAACCATAGGCTAGAGAGGTTGAATGATTTTTCAGTGGTCAGTTGGCTAAAAGAGACAATTAATCCAAACCCAGGTCTGTCTGACTAGAAAATATATGCTTTGAATTAAAAAGTATTTTAATATGCTTTCAATTCATGTTTTGAACTACTACATCTCCTATGGCAAAAGACTTTTGTGTTGGTAGCATATTATTAATTGATGTAGATTTATTTTGCACTATCATTTTCTGTTACCTAAATTTACATTGATATTTTGGTTGGTAATATGAATGTACTTAAAAGTAATAAAGTTTAAAAAATTTTAATCATTCTAATTTTTTTCTCCCTCTGCATTGTGTTTAATTAGTAAGTTCTTACTATATTAAAGATGTACCTCTAAAAATAATTTAAGAAGCAGAATGCTTATTAAATATGTTTCATGGTTCATCATACCACATATATCCTGTACCAATTACCTAAAATTAGGTAATTCCACATCAAATTTGGGAAAATAAACAGCAAAAGATAATTTCATGTTAGCATGTGTAATTATCACTTTCTTATCTCTGAGGCTTAGTTGATCATTTATGTTAAATTCTGAAAATAAATAAATGTCTTTTAAACTGATAGGTCATTATGCCATAGAACCCGTAATACAACTTCAGGCATAGCTAGTTTTCAATGACTTCTTTAAAAAAAAAGAAACTTTTAAAAGTTTGTCCTCTCCTATCTATCCTCAAAGATTGTTTACTGATTAAGACATTAAGGTTTGGACAAAAGTATCCTGTTCATAATAAAAACCAAAATTTCCCATGTCTCTTCTACAAAACAGGCATTGGAAACGGTGAGGTGGTATTCAAACATGACAATATAATGAAATAACTTATCATTATTAGATTTCAAGTACTGAGAAAATAATGTTTCAGAAAATAAATTTATGATGATGAATATAGCACATCCCAAATTACCAAGGGAATCGTTATTTTTCACTTTTCTTTAATATCTTTGTGGTTTTTGAGTTTTGCATGGTAGTTTTCTACATGAAAGTTTTTTGATTAATAGGTCTATGCTGCTTTATATTTGACACATTTGCTTTCTAGTCAACAATGGTATGGCGATGAGATAGGAGAAACTTAACAGTATTATGGCAAAGACCCAAAATGATAGCAGCTTAAATAAAATAAAGGTCTCTTTCTTTTTCTCTCACATAGAAGTTGAGCTGATGTGGCAACTGTGCTCTGCAAAAGTCCTTATGAGCCCTGGCTCTTTTCTCTTTTTGTTCCACCATTTTTAGGGAATTACCTTCATTTGCATGGTCCATGATGGTTCATTACCAGGTGTACCTTCCAGCCATAAAAAAGGGGAAGTAGGGAGGGGAACACCAGTCTACTTCTTTAAAGGTTATGACTTTGGAAGTTGTATAGCCTCATGCCTCCTCCCACATCCTATTGGCCAGAACTTAGTTACATGGACCCACCTAGGTGCAAAGGAGTCTGGGAAATGTAGTTCTTAACTGGGTAGCCTGTACCCCGAAAGTTCTGTTATTAGATAAGGAACCATTAATATATACCTTAGCTCCTTCTGCCATATTCAGTATTCGTAATGAAAAAATTTACAATTTAAAAAATAAACAAGGGCTTCCCTGGTGGCACAGTGGTTGAGAGTCCGCCTGCCGACGCAGGGGACGCGGGTTCGTGCCCCGTCCGGGAGGATCCCACGTGCCGCGGAGCGGCTGGGCCCGTGAGCCATGGCCGCTGAGCCTGCGCGTCCGGAGCCTGTGCTCCGCAGCGGGAGAGGCCGCAACAGTGAGAGGCCCGCGTACCACAAAAAAAAAACAAAAAAAAAAAAACAAAAAATTTTTAATATGGTGGTACCACAATTATAGGTTCAGAAAAAAAATCTGATGACACCTTTTTTTTAATTTTAATTTTTTAAAATTAATAGACTTTATTTTTTAGAGCAGTTTTAGGTTCACACCATAAATGAGCTGAATATACAGAGATTTTCCATATATTCCCTGTCCCAACATATGCATTTCCTATTATCATGTCTTGTCATTATACACTTGTCCAAACCCACAGAATGTACAACATTAAGAGTGAAACCTAATGGTGATAACGAGATATCAGTGTAGGTTCATCAGTTGCAACAAATATACCCTTCTGGTGTAGGATGTTGATAATGATGACACTTGCTAAATTAAATAAGATTACATAAGTTACCAATCTATTGCCTCACAACTCCAAGTAAGCTCTTTATTGCCCTGCATGTGGTTCCTAATCATTTTTCTCCTCCCATCTGGCATGATGTAAAGCTTTATCAGTGGGGGCACTGGAGGCAACCCGGAGGGGGAAAGGCTCTTTATCCTGGTTCCAGTGTGTGTTCTCTCTCAGCAGGTTCCTATGGTGTGTGACAGCAACTAGTGCGTGGCATCCCCTTGAGGGCAGTCCCCCTGACACCCAGAGGGAGGTTTCCCAGTGTACCTTCCCACTAACAGATTCCAAATGAGTTTCATGTGGCCACCTCTCCATGGATGGCTTTCCCCTGACACCTGAGAGGGCAGATTCCCAGTGATTCCTGGTGGCATGGAACCTCAGCAAACTTCTCCTCCATCCACTGGGCTATAGCCATGCCCTCACAAATGAGGTCTGGATCTCAGTCCTGGGGACAGGGTCCTATTCTAGATTTGTTTCTTCCTTGGGTGCTCTATTTCAGCCTTAGGGGTAGAATCTTCTATTTATATATTCTTTAGAGTTATCTTTACTTCTTAGTATCCAAACTTCAGTTACTC
This sequence comes from Tursiops truncatus, assembly GCF_011762595.2. Classification (NCBI taxonomy): domain Eukaryota; kingdom Metazoa; phylum Chordata; class Mammalia; order Artiodactyla; family Delphinidae; genus Tursiops; species Tursiops truncatus. The sequence continues at coordinate 153,979,026 of NC_047035.1, read as the reverse complement.
TAATGATTCTCTGTTATAGTTAATACATTTGTATTTTACATATTACCTGCTGAATTTACTGGATAGGTTCTGTTCCCTGATTGGATCTTGTCTGATACAATAAGGAAAGCCAGTCATATTAAGACAGTCAAAAGCATTTCACCATTTCCTTTGTGGAATGTGAGAGGCCATGGAAAGAAATGGGAGAATCTGTGGCATCCTCCTGTGTCATTTTTGAGGTCTATGATTAATGTTACTAGTCAGATATCCTGAGAATATCATGGAAGTAAATATACAAATCAAACATGACAGCAATTAATTGTTTATGAATTAAAACTTTGCATGTCTGAAAGTACTGAGAGTTCATGGGAATAGAATTAATGTGGGTGTTCAAAAAATTCAGTCGTTATGCTATGATATTTTTCATTCTTTACCAACATCAGATAAAAAACAAGCCTTTTGAGTGTCCTCCAAAAGTTGTGTTTCTTCTCCTACACTATTCCCTTTACACTTCTAGGAGAGAATATTCACATTACATGTAAGAAAATATTTCATTTTGATAGTAAATTACACTGTTTTCTGCATGACTTCATAGTGGCATACTGTTTTAGAGAGGATTTATTATCTGCCCTGCATCTGTAGCCCTGATGGAATCTTCCAAAGCAGTAGCTCTGGAAACCAAGTTGGATATGAGACAGAATTTTGCTGAGTTTCAGTTGGGATGTAATACCAAGAAGTATTAAGGTATTAATTTCTTTTTCCAAACTAGCATTGGGCATGAGAATGAGGGCAGATACATGGAGTTCTTGAAGTCAGCTGTGTGCTTTTGGAAAAGTAGTTTCTTCCATTCAGTTACCATCATTCTTCTCTGTTATGTGTATATGTTCAATACAACTTAGAAAAATCACTATCTATCGATTTAAGTGATTATTTTATGATTATATATATATTTGTTTTCACTCGAAGTGATCTGTTTTGTTTTTATCAGCAATTTTTGCTTTACATGTTTTTGTTAAAGTCAAAACATGTTTTACTTCAATTTTATATATTTCTAAAGCTATCATCTGAATGCCACTTTGAAGATCTTTTAAGTATGCTGCGATAGCTGCTAAAAAGTAGAGAATGACAAGATGTACTTTCCTTGAGTCCTGTTTTCATAGGTGTTTTTGCATAATGAATCATTTATTTATAATCTTATTTTGCTATATTTTAGTTCAACTGTCTTGAGATTCTTAAAGGTTTTCTTTAGTGGTTTCTGTTTAGACCAAATTTTCTATCAGAGAAAATTATGTAAATTTAGGTAAATCTTAACTTTAATCAGAACTGTATATATGTAGCAGAGGGTTAAATTAAATGAACTTTGGCAATGAGTAGTTGTATATGGAGTCAATAGGTGGCATTTTATTATATTTATAATTTATTTTTTCAGTATGAAATGTTTATTTTTATGTTTTCAAACAACATATATATTGCTTAGGTAATAATTTCTTTTAAATGCAACCTTGTTTTCTTTGGAATTTGTTTTTCTTCCATAGCGGATATTGAACTGTCTTTTCAAGTTATCTCTGTTGCCTTTATTTCATTTTAGTCATTGAATTCAGTAAGAAACATAGACATGTGAAGGACGAGATCTGGGCATGGAATTCTAGGAAGCTGCTTCAAGTGAAAACACAAAGTCAGAATCATGAATTTATTATAAATCCCAGTGTTTTTGGAGCATTATTGTTAAAATAACTTATTTGTGTACACCACTCCATATTATCTCTCAGTCAGTAACTTCTCAACATGTATTTGTGGAGCAGATGAAAATAATCCATATGGAAGTATATTATTTTTGAGAAAGGAGTACTAGACCATCTCCTAAACTCAGACTTTCAAGGTACCAAGCCTTAAGACAGTTTTCAACTGGAAAAGTGTGGAAGTGCCTCATGTCAACATCTAAAATTTAAGTCAACTGCAAAATTCCCACTAAGAGTTAGCACTGAATACATGAAAATAATTCCTGGCAGAGGGCAATTTAGATCCACTGCCTTGCTCTTTGTTCTAACAACTTGTTCTGTTCTTTCTTACTTCCTGTTGTCACTGTGTCTCTTGCATTTGCCAATGACAAAGCCATCACAAATTCCTAAACCGTTTCCATGACACTGGTCTGGAATAGTAACACTGATGTTCTACTTCATAAGCTCAAACATCCCCTAAACAGCACCTGAAATCTGAACAGAAATAGGAATGGTATACATGCATTTTTAATGTGATTAGTAATAAAATGATTAGTTAAACTGACTACATAGATTGGCACACAAATACAGCTCAGGATGCAGGCAGAAGGCTAAGAGCAGGAGATAAACACTCTCGTTCAAGTAAGAAAAAAGGGTGCATTGGATAGAGCTTCCAAGAATATGTAATTGTGTGCAGTTCTGTTATAATTTGGATGGATTCCAACTTTTCCAGAAGAAAGGCTTTGTTTACATATTAAGCAAATATATAACAGGAAAACAGAGGGGTGACAAATACCAACATTTTTTTCTTTTTAAAGAAAAATGTTCAAACTGTTTTAACTGATGAATATACATGAAGATGTTCCGGTCACTTATATGTTTGATTCTGCCTTATGAAAGTTCTTTCAAAATAAGAGAGGCATTATGAGTCAAGGTGTTAATATATACATACCTTTTATATATAGGGTTTTTTTTTTTAAGTTTTGAAGCTTGTTGGCTGACCATGGTTTGTTGAAATGGCTAACGCCAGTGAATCCAAAGTAAATGAAAAGTTATTTATGTGCCAGAGGACCCCTACAGCTTGATTAGCAAGAACACTGAGGAAACAAATCTCGGGTTAGGTCAATTTTTACTTCAGCTTTGTGGATTACCCTTAAGCACTGTAAATATGTGTTCACATAGAATAATATAAATATGTGTTCCATACAATAAAGTCATTCTCTCTCTTAGGTAAAATAACTCCCCTCATAGAAAAAATACAGAGCACATCCTTTCTTAAAAGATCTCATTTCTCTTTATAACCTGCTGAAAACAAATAGCAGTGAAATATTGAAAATCAACGCCTATAAAATGTCTACAGGGTGTGTCACATGAAAAAGTAGGATTTAATCATGTGCAGTAGTTAGACAAAAGTGGAAGAGTCAAAAACCTGAACTGATATCATTTTTGCAGGATAACCCTATTGAAATCTACTAGGAACAAGATTAATTTGAAGCTCTTTGAGGGCTCTGGAAGACGAGCTTTTAAGGAAACATAAAATGCTATTTTATATATATATATATATATTTAATTGTTGAAACATAAGGCAATTTAACTTGTTAAAAAATTCAAAACCAAAGACCCTGAGTAGGACTTCTATTGAAAGTTACACAGAAGATGGAAAGAGTGTTTCTTATATATATGGAATAAATAAAATATGGAGGTCAGCAAAGTGATAGAAAAATAAAGAATGTGCCATGTTGCACTGAATTGAAAAGGGAAAGAGTTCTCTGCCCTCTCTGACTCTTCTTTCCCAGTTTATATGTTTATTAAACACACATATGTCAACTGTACCCTCCTCTTTAACTGCATAACTTTCGTCAGTGTGATATGGCCTCTTTCTGAATCAGTATAAGTACTTCTTTGTGTTAGTAATGCTATAGAAAAAGAATAGGCCAAACCATTGAATTTTTAAATCAGTGGCAATCCCCTGACATTATAAACATATGTTCATTTGGAGTTTAAGTACTTTAAATATTAATTCAAAAATACTAGCAAACATTGACTTGCCTAAAAAATCAAGTCATCTTACATACCCTCCCTCAAATCTAGAGAGAAAATAGCATAATTCAAACTTAGCATGAAAGAAAATTTAAAAACTACTTTTGTTTCTCCTTATGTATTTTGAATATGGCAGAATAAACAGACTTGTTGTATTTTATTTTCTATTTAAGAGATCGGAGAAGCTGTCCATCTCCATCTTAGTTTACCAGGCCAAACAGATGGGGTTTGGCTGAACATGCAATAACTGATACTGCCACTGGGTGGCAGTGACAGCTTTTGTCTCCAAGATGCTCACTGTCCCTTGATAGAGCTTAGTGACACAACCCTTGGCCTTGAGTCTCAGGACATCAATGTGTAAAAATACACTGAGCGACTCTCCTCTCCAACAGCTCACATTGCTTTTGGATCTCTTGCCTCTGTTCCACCCCATCTTAAGGCAGCCAATAAAACTTCCTTACTTTCTTCAGTTTTTAGGAACTTGATGGTGGTCAATAGAAGGCCAAGTTTGCAAAAGTAAAAAAGGAAGAGAGAGAAAAAAAGAAGTGAGAGGGAAATACAAATAGGGGACCAGATTCCCTTCTGCCACTGAGTGATGCTAATCTTGCAGAGGACCACAAATATATATATTTATTATTTAATTGCTTTCTGCCATATAGCAAAAAATATCCCTGACTTTTTTCAGTATTTTGTGGGCTAAAGTACATCTTCAGTCATGACCTACACACACTCCAACATGCATACATGTTTCAAATAATTGTTTATAGTTGGGACAATTAACTAATGACAGTTTAATTTTCCAGAATGAATTGGTTTTTAATTGACAATGAGAAAAATAATGCTTAAAATTTTTTTTTTGATATAGCTAGGCTGATAAAATTGTTAGAAGAAAATTTGTAGTGTTAAAGTATGTAAATATCTGAATTGTTACCAATTCAAAGATTAATGATAATTATGAAGGTATTAGATATTATCATAGCTTGTAACAATGAAGCAATTTGTTTTTCAGGGAAGGAAGGCTTTAAATGTATTCACCTGAGTAAGGGTCTTTGATTCTGAATAACTTTGCTGGGCTATGTGAAGGGAAAAAACCTCAGATTATTATTTTGATGAGTGGGGTAAGATGATTGTATTAGTGAAGTTAAAATAAAGAGGGGTGAATTATTTTATAAATATGTGAAATTAATACAGATAAATTTAATTACCCTTATTTCGGAGAACATCCTTATTCATTCCTATGTATTCTATTTTAAATTATAAAAACCTTGGCCTATACCATATGGTACCTTTCTTACTAATAAAGCTTAATAATTTTACTATACAATTAGTTTACATGTATGCAAAGTAATAATTTATACTGAAGAACCATAATATATGTTTTCATTTGTTTTTTAAAAATCACTTGTATACCTTTTTGATTGACATTGAAATGGTTTAAAATATTGCAGAATAGCAATAGCAACAAAAACAGAAAACACGAGAATGGGGATTCTGGGGCGTATTGTAGTATGATTTAAACTTTGCAAGCATCCAAAAAAATAAGAATTTTTTCAAATGTCAAATTTCCAATAAGTTTTATTTTTCTTAACAACACAGAAACACTAACTAAGAAAATATTATTCAATTGTAGGAATAGAGACTTAAAAGGGACATTAATCTCTCTCTATTGAAATGTTACCTCTAATTTTGCATGAGTACATTTTGTTACTAAATGGAGAGATATAATTTGTATATATAGTACAGGGATATATTTGTGGATCTGCAAAAAAACAAAGCTAGAGATGGTTTCTTTATATTTATCTTTTGTTTGTTTCCCACAAGCAGCCCATATAAATCTATCTAGTCCATAGATCTGAGACAACCATATATATTCCATGGATATGAGACAACTAAATCAATCAAGCACATTTGCAAAAAGAAATTCTAAAGAACCAGGAAAGGACAAGGTTCTCTCTTTTCACAGCTCTGTTGCATTCTCATATAAAAGTATGGCATAGGGACTTCCCCGGTGGCGCAGTGGTTAAGAATCCGCCTGCCAATTCAGGGGACACGGGTTCGAGCCCTGGTCTGGGAAGATCCCACATGCGCGGAGCAACTAAGCCCGTGTGCCACAACTACTGAGCCTGCGCTCTAGAGCCTGCGAGCCACAAATACTGAGCCTGTGTGCCACAACTACTGAAGCCCGCGTGCCTAGAGCCTGTGCTCTGCAACAAAGAGAAGCCATGGCAATGAGAAGCCCGTGCACTGCAACCAAGAATAGCCCCCACTCGCCGCAACTAGAGAAAGCCCGCACGCAGCAACGAAGACCCAACACAGCCAAAAATAAATAAATTTATTTAAAAAAAAAAGAAAAAAAACCCAAGAAAGGTCTTACTAAAAAAAAATAAAAGTATGGCATAATTCAGTAGTATTTGAAAATGATATGAATAATCTATTTTGTGCTCTCGATAACCAAACTATGTAAAATCACTAGTTTTTAAAACTTATTTCTTCTTCATGACATAGTCAGATCTAAATGAATAGAGTTGAATTATTTGATTTGTGTTTTAATTTTCCATTCATTTTAAAGTTGAAGCTTTACTGACTAAACTTTGTTTGCATGAAGTAAGGTACGTTTGCAATATTGTAAATATATATATTTTTTTCATAGGTAAACAGATAATTCAAGAATTCAAGCTAAAGTAATTACTCTATGAGACCAGGATCCTGTCTTCTGACTGTATGTATTACATTAATTCACTGATCAAAAATTTGAATAATGTCCTACTGTTGCACTTTTTGTATTTTTTATTCTGGAGTCTTAGGTTTCAACCTCAATTATAGGGGAAATCTAGCCAAAGACTTTTAAATAAGAATTTTAAGGAACAGGAAATGGAAAGTGAAATCATGACAAATTATATACTAATACCTATTTACCTTACATCTGAGGAGTAACTTTTAAATTTCTTAGATAAAAAGAATGTCTCCATATCCCTATGGAAGCAAACATCAGTGTTGTAGAAGCATTATAGGCAAGAATTTCTTCCTGATTTTGGAACACTTGGTAACACTCTAAAAGACAAAGAGGGTGCAGAGTTATTTGAATCTGTGTGTATACAAATACATTCAGATATATGAGGGGACACGTGACATCTGGGACCATATCACTATATGGTTTTATAGCTTGATGTTGGGAATTGGGAGATGATGCTGTATGAAACATATCTAAATTTTGCATGGGATAGCATTTTCCTGTGCCCTGTATGTATGCCAATTAATGCACAACGATGAATGTCGGTTGCATTTGATATAAGTCATTTAAGGAGTAGAATATTAAACATTTAACAACTAAATGGAGTGTTTATGGCTTGTCCACACCTGCCTCCAACTTCCCCCCAAAAGAAGACAGTAGAGAAAGAACTCCTTATGTCCTTAAGGCTTTAAAAATAAATGCAGTGCTCACTTCAGCAGCACACATACTAAAACTGGAATGATGCAGAGAAGATTAACATGGTCCTTGAGCAAGGATGACATGTACATTCTTCAGGTGTCTCATACTTGTTAACATGAGGCAAGTTTTTAAAAGGTTGAATTCTGTCTCTAGTCAACAAAAGTTTTTAGATAGAAAAAAAAAAACCTGTCAAAACCAGTCACATCTGTGAATTTTTTTTTTTTTTTTAACGAAATCTGTGTGTTGTGAGTATATGTACTTCGGTATGAAAGTATATGACTTCCAGAAATAATAGATAGTTAGAAAGACAGACAGATAATAGAATCTCAGGTGCAAAGTGGACAACTTTTTAATTAAATGAAAGATGAACAAAAAATTTTTATTGGCAAAAAGATTTTAGTCATATAATAAAATTCTTAGACTTCTAACTCTAATCTACACTTAAATTCCTTGTCTTTTTTATAAGAACTTGATAAAGAAACCAAAGCCATTATTTGCTTAAAGTTTTGTAATTCTATGAAATAGTTCCAAACAATTAAACTTTAAATAATAAATATTTCATTTTTTATACTGTATACTGAAGAAGACAAAGAGAAAGAAGCCTAATATTCATTGAAAGCTGCCTAGTTAGTACCTGGTATTAAATACTTTACACGTATTATTTGTCTGGTTTTAGAGAAGTTCCTAAGCTATTAAAATCAAAATTATGATCATTTTGCAATATTTCCAAGTCACTATTGAAAATATAGCAGACGTTCAAATTAGAAATCAGTTTTAGGGACTGAATATTTTGTAAGACAAAAATATATTCTGTTTACTGAAAAAACAATCATGAATGCAGTTTGCATCTTGCCAAATCTTCTTATCCTCGGCTTGGTTTGTGCTGCAATGGCAGGGGCTGTCAGCAGAGTAAAGTGATTGAGTGGATAGTGTTTGAGAAAAACTCTTTAAGAGCAGAAAAAAGGAGTAGCTCCACATTCCAGAAGGCTATACTTTAAAGCTTTATTTTACAGGGTATTTATGTATTTTCATATTAAATACATAAAAGTAAGAGTTCAAATTCTGATGAGAGTAAGTGATAAACATCAAGCAAACTCTAAAGTATTTAATATTTGGAAAATTCTTTGAAGAATGGCTATTCATATAAAGGATTTATGTTTTCCAGCCCATTTTCTCCTTTCCCAGTCTTCATGGTTCCCTGGGCATTGCCAAAGGGAAATTTTAAATCCAATTAAATGCACAGATTCCATAATTTGCCTGTGCTCTTACTTTGCCTTCTTAATACTTATTTCACTTGGTTAATATTTGTTCTCAGCTATTTCCTCATTCTCTGTGTTGAACCAGTTTTTCTGAAAGTCCACATTTTCTATAGGCTTCCAAACTACATAAATAAAAATGTTCTTAACTAAGGTCATTAAAAGGTTCACAGAAATTCTGTCATGATTTTAGGAATAGTCAACAATTCAGACATGAGCACCAATAAAAAATACCTGCCAAATGGAAAGCCTGAGTTCTTGAGTCCATTTCCTTCTATCGCTTGTAAGTTAATACTCACTGATAAAATACTAAAATGCCAGGAAGCACATCAAGCATCTGAGACAATGGAATGAACTGCCAGAGATTGGCAACAGAAGAACCGGTGCAAATATGGGTGTTGTGTGACTGGGATAAAATATCACAATGTGTGCCTAATTTTTTTTCCAATCTGATTCTTATGCACAAATCAATTAAATGAGACTAAAACACCAAGAAAATAATAACAAATACAAAAATGCCAGATACTTATTAACTTGTAGGTGAATGTATAGACTCTAAGTAGAAACAACAGCATTTAATGACTTTTAGATGGACAATTTCAGATTCTATGTCTTAAACATACAAAAGGGCTTCCCTGGTGGCGCAGTGGTTGGGAGTGCGCCTGCCGATGTGGGGGGCGCGGGTTCGTGCCCCGGTCTGGGAGGATCCCACATGCCGCGAAGCGGCTGGGCCCCTGAGCCATGGCTGCTGGGCCTGCGCCTCCGGAGCCTTTGCTCCGCGACGGGAGAGGCCACAGCAGTGAGAGGCCTGCGTACCGCAAAAAAAAACCAAACAAACAAAAAAAAAAGTGTTTTTTTTTTTCAATAAAATGGGGATAAGAAAAAGGAATAGAAAGGAAAACAAACAGAGAAGAGTTTATAGAGTGAGAGTGAAATCTGGTTTAACAAAAATCTGAATGTTATAAAAGTAGGTTAAATCTGCTCTTTTTTTGATGGCATTTTCCTCCAATTATTTATTATTTCTTATTATTTACCTTAAGACATAACATTGAAGCCTCTTATATGATCACCTCCTAAGTTTTTATCTGCAAGGATTAAATGTAGTTTTATAGCTAAATACTATACTATAGTATTTAGCCTATTAGAAGGACAAGATCCTATTAGTGTTTCCTTTGTATGACTATTACTTAGGTCAGCCGTCAATTCTTTTGGGTTAACTTAATTTAAAGTGAATGTATCACCATTTTTCCTGCCAAACTTCTTGTTTAACATATTAATTTTACAGTTAAAATAGATTAATCCAGACTAACCTTTTTTCTTAATTAATCAGAAATTTTTATTACATCATTATATCTTAGGTGAAGGGGGGATACTTAATTTTAGCCATTTTTGTATGAAAAAGCATCCAAGAAAGCCATATTGGATGTTTCAATAGCCAGATCATGTTGAAAACAGAGTTTGTTTGGGGGATCTCCTTACCTAGTTTCTGTCATGGTCTCTCTTCCTTTTAGATCTCACTTCCTTTTTGGGCATTTCAATGCACTTCCAAAAATCTGCCTTATAGTTTATATTGTTCACTGTACTGTTCTGTATTGTTCAAATACCTCATTTCCATACCCTACCAAACCCTAATGAGAACTTTCTTGGGGTAAGATATTCATTTGTTTTCAGTGTTATATTTCTCAGTTTCTAATACAGCGTCTTACATAAATACATTCAGCATGCAGCAGTTATTTATTGAGTGCATACTATAAGCAGGCAGTATGCTAAACCAAGAGGCTATAGATAAGAACAACACAGAAAAAACCTTTTCCTTACATTGCATGTAAGATACTTAGAAAGCAGCATACAACGGACTCCGCTTAATTTTGTAGTTAGACCTGGATTCAAATCCTGCTTCAACTCCTACAAGTTATTTCTGTTTCGGTTTATTCATCAGTAGAAAAATAGATAGCACTTACCTAAGAGGTTTGCTGCAAGTTCCAAATTGGATTATTAAAGTAAATCTCTTAATATGATGCTGGGATATGTGAAGTTTATAATAAACGGAAGTTGTATATTATTTAATGTGTGTTAACTTGTTTGTATCATTTTTTTCTATAATGCTATTGACACACTGGCATGACTGCATGTTTAGGCAGATATGTACAGGGCCATTGGGTAAAATATTTATGGCATAACATGTCTTATTAATGAAACCTATACCACATCTGTTCATTGATTTTGGTAAGGCAAACTTCTATACGTTTCTTCCCGAGGAACATTTCAATATTTAATTTCGTGAATTTTGCTGTGTTTATGCTTAAAAGTTCTGTGATTCTTCAAGAACAGAAATATTATCATTTATATTTTTATCTTTTCTAAAAATATATTTACTTTATAAATTTTAATCCTTTTTTTACCTTAAGTTCATATTAAAGTGTGCGATAAGGATCCAATTTAAAGGCTATTTTCCAAGAAGCCAAGTGTCCCCAAATTATTCGATGAATATTACATCTGCTTATATAAAGATCATAATATATTCATGATCATAACATTTATACCTGCTAGGAATAAGAATTATATTGTTACTTATATCACTTATGGCATTGCTTATGTTATAAGCATATATAGAGACCTAACTTATTTCTTTCAATGTGAGCATTGTGTTTTGTTTGGTGAGCAAATATGTTTTAAACTAATATCAATATATAACACAGTAATTTCAGATTCAAATATCCCATTCTTCGGTTTTTAAATATTATTTATCTTTACCCTACTGATGTGCGTTTTTAGGGAAAAGTTTCAAGGGATGTATCCATGAGCAGTTTATGTCCTGAATCCTGCAGATCTAAGCATAGAAATCATTCTGTTACGCCCCACATATTAACTACTTTGTTCTTGGTCAGAATATTCTTGTGCCACAATATTTTTCTCTGAAAACTTTGTTCTCGTTGTGCATTGTGTTCTGGGCACTCTGAGTTAAATAGGATCTGAAACCAGTATGACTTTATTTTTACTCTTTGCTCAAACAGTAGTGAATTTTTTCTTTAAACTTAAAATTCAAAAACTTTGCCAAGTTTATTCTAAGTCACTTAATTTGTGTGTATGTGTATGGGGGGGTGCAGGTTAGTGAACTCTACTGACTCATAAACTCAGGTAGTGTCTCTTCTTGTTTTGTTTTGTTTACTTTTGCTAAACTCATGAAAAGTGTTCTCTTAATGAATGGTTGTTTAGCTTCATTTGTTTTAATTCATTCCCAATGGCTGCCAATTATTTATATATTTTGTTTTCTTTCTTCTATAGCATCTATTATTATTGTTATCATTATTATTATTACAGTTTTTCTTTATTTTTAGATATCTCTAATCTTTATTAGTGATTTCATTTTCTACCAGGCCAATTATGTTCTTTACTACAGCTGAAGCCAACTTTAATTTTTCCATTGTGGCATTTTTTTCTCTCCCATATTCTTTTTATATCTTTGCCAGCAACATTTATACTTCAAGATTCTCCCTATTCTCTTTTCCCATTTTATATGTATTTGACATACTTATGGCAAATACTTTTTTTCTTAAGTGAAAACTGCATTTATTGGCTTAAGGTCAATGTTTTTTTATCCTTGAATGAGGTAAAATCTAACACTGTTGATATTTGCAAAGGACATTATTCTCTCCAATGGATATCACTTTCTATCTTTGTGTTTCTAGAATCTCATAATCATTTTACTGCTCTCCCCAATGATGTGTATCTTCCCTAGACAAATTTCAGGATCAAGCAAACATTTAAATAGCCCGGTTACACAAAAGTTAGGCAGAATGTTATCCTGAGTCTCCTGTCCTTTATTCTAAATATTAGAAGATGTATTAGTTCCTAGATAATTTTAAATATTCTATAAATTCTCAGAATGAATTATTCTCAGGCTTTTGCAGTAGTCTACTAATTCCTGCTTTTTCCTTGCAGTACTCCTTAAATTCATCAATTTTCAGTCCTGTACAAGGGAAAGTTGTAGACTTCCGTAGACTGATGAGAGATAGTGACAAGGGTAGCATAGGGTAGTCCTGACCAACTCTGAAATGAGAACTGGGAGTTAAGAGAAACCTCAAACTTTCTCACCGGCTCCTTGAATTACAGTCTTTATTGGATGTTATATTGGTGGCTAAGACCTTCCTTTCTGTATTACAGTGTTCTAATTTCATATATTCAGACATAGGTTAGTTTCTAATCATTTATTAACTGACTTATATAATCTTTCAGCCCTGAGATTTAAATGTATTTCATCAGTATTCGTGGTTTCATTGGTTGTTATAACCTATTTTTCTGTATTTTCATGAGTACACAAAGGTCTGGCACAAGTAGGAAGCTATCATCTGAAAGTTACGCCATTACTTTCTAACACAGATTTCAAAGTCTTTAATAATAGTTGGTAATGGTCTTTACTTCCTGTTGATACATTTGCTTTAATGATTAAGATTTATCGTGATATTAAAAGCTCTCAAATAAGGAAAAAATTAATGTAATCCCCTTTCAGAAAATTTCACATGAATTCAATAGCTGATGATACGCCTTTAAAAAAAAAACTCTGAGAAAATAATTTTTCTTGAACTTTGGAGAAGAGTAACTTGAAAGAAAAGTAGACTTTTGTTTTTAAATTCATATTTTTATGATTATGGAACAAATTTTGTGCAACTATATAGAAAAATATGAAATTCCAATTTAGAATTCCATCATGAAACTACACCATTCTAATTTCTCCATGCCACGGTTTGTTAATATTCCACAAAGTCCCAGGATGCAACTATAAGACTGCATTCAAATCTATGAACATGAGGCAATCATGCTCAGCAGAGTATAACAATAATTATAATAGAGATTAAATAAAAATAATTAGAAAAAGTTCATCTAGTTTTGATGTATTAATTATTCTGACCCTGTTCTATTCAGAGTCTAATTATCTGGTTCAGTGAAAATGCCAAGATTTCTACGACTCATAAAAATTACATTCAAGTAATTATGTCAGCAAACTAAACAGTATTCATTTACCATGCCTTTTTATGCACACATTTGAATATGCTTTTTTAACTGTTTTTGCTCTTTGTTCCTATTCATGGGAAATAATACCTGTAGAGAAATTTGAAAGTCAGTTGCACTCTGAGCGTAATGTGCAATTCTTGCTGATATTCTTCTTTTGTAAGACTGCTGTAAGTCTCATATAACCTTTGTTTAAAAAACATGAATTAAAGTTCACTCTTCAGTTGTTTCAAAGAAATCTTTAAAACCTGTAGCTGTAGTTAAAAAGAAATTTTTTTAAGCAGTAATACAAAGCATATCTTAGAAAGTTTCTTACCTTCGGTAGCTCAGAAGCTGACTAAATGGACCGCCAGAGTTACTTTTGCTACCCTTATTTCTTTTAAAGACATATTATGGCATCCTATAAAAGAGTCTGTATTTAGAAAAAAATATATATGTGTGTGTGTGTATAAAATCTTAAACTCATCAGCAAAGTGATAGTATACTTAAAGATTTCAAATCACTCAGCATTTTTAAGCCATGAGAATTTTTACGTTTTTATGGCCCAGTTAGGGATTTCTTAATGCTCACAGCTCAGTAACATCATGTAACAAAGACACAGAATTACATTGGTGAGGAAATCAATATCGATTACATCCCTTATACTCTTTTACTATTTTAGTGAAATATTTGATAGACATTTTAAGCAAAAATTTGTTGCCTGAAGTATTCAGATTATTGCTTTACTTCTGTTTTCTTCTTCATGTGGGCAGACAAACACAAATTTAGTTGAAAATATAACCTTCAATTAGATTCACACTGGGAAGAATATATTAATGGTTAAAGTTTGAACTCTTTCTTTGGTGTTCTAGTAATAAGATATACTTATGATACACACAAATATGTCTGTAGTTATAGCCCATTTGTTAAAGGGGGAAATATGTCTTCCTTGATTCTCAGTTTATCTTTCAGGAGCTACAAACTGCTTCCAAACTTTATCCAAGATGGGGAGGGGCAGAAGAATCAAGGAATGCTATTAAAATGGATGGAGTTGAAATGAGACCAAGATGAGAAGGAGTTAGAAAAATTTACATAAAATACACCCACAACCAAGGCATGGCTACCATGGCTCTGCATTCATTTAATGCAGATGTCATCTAGGTAAAGTGGAAGTGAGGTTAGTGATGGAGCTGGCATTGGAGACAAGTGGTCCCAAAGACATGATTCCTTTGTGTTTTATATTCATAGAAATGATGCTGCTAGGACCTCCACAGTAGAATTTTCTCATAGTCTCTACTTTTGAGCATACATTGAGTTGTTTGTCAATTATAATAAGGTGTCATGAGAAACAATAAAACTTTACAGAGAAAACGTCCTTCTTTGAATTTGTCAGCTATACTCAGTATGTTAACATGTCCTGAAACACCAGACATTGGAAATGAAGCACTAACATTTTATAAGTAGCAGTCTGCATCTAGGCTTTATGTAGAACGAGGACCTAACTTTTTTCACACATTCATATAATCACATATATACAGAGTATGTCACTTTCCCCCAACTCTCGACATAGTTGAAGGGTTAGGAATAATTAGCTGTTGTGTGTTTTGATGTAGAATGTCTCATTTTGACACCTGTTAAGTTGTCCCCTTGAGCACATTGCTCTTTATTGCTGAGATATAGAAAATAAGATAATAATAGGAATGTATGCTTGCAATTCACCACCTAAATACATGGCCCTAACAGGCAAGGTTGTGAATAGGATTTGACAGTGGCTTCAGTAGAAGGAAAGCTCATCTTATTTGGTTTGGGTGACCAATCTTGCCACATGCTGTGCCCGCCTTATCATACCTTATCCTCCTGGGATGAACAGAATTCCCCAAGGTTGCCTTTAGAGTACTCCTCCCTGCATTTCAATCAGCTGCTCAGTTGATGGGCCCCATGTACAATATCTCGGGGTAACTTCCGGTGGCACTGGGAAGACAGCTTTGGGATCTCTCTCCACCCCTTCAATTTGTATAGTGTTCCCATCCTGCTGGTGGCTCCCCCCCCCCCCCCCCGCCCCGCTCCACCGAACTTGACCTAGAGAGCTAGAGCCCTTCTCAAGAGTCTGTTTAAACCTGAGTTCTAGATGCATCCCTTTGGTGCCCTTCCTTCATTCTTGGTGAAGGGCTGTCATTTTGGAGCCAGAGATATTGTTGTACACAGTCAAGGGTAGAAATTAAAACTATAGAATCAGGCTGCTTGCCTTCAAAGCTTTTCCTTAACAGCTCAATGATCTTGAGCAAATTACTGAACCCCTATTGTCTGCCATGTCCCCTACTTCATAGGTTTTTTGAGATTAAATAAGTGAATATATGTGAAGCCCAAGAAAAGGTCTTGGCAAACAGTCGGCACTGTGTAAGTGTCAGCCATGAAACAACAATACTATTTTACATAAAAATGTTACTATGAATTGTCATTATCATTCCCTATTTAGTGATTTATTTAATAAACCAAGCCCCAAATCTACTAAATTGGGCTCTTGGTACTCAAGCAAGTAAGTTACAAGTCCACAGTTTTTCTTCTCTGTCAAATGTGTGGCATTTGCAAATGAAAAGCACTTTGTATTTCAGATTGTTATCCCAATTACATATTTTAAAACTTGCTGAGAAGTTCAATTGTCTTCTTTTGTTTTAGGCTATGTCTACCTTTCACCCAAGGCAGGGATAACATTGGCTCAGGTTTGAAAGGTCTCTACTGGATACAAAGAAATATGAAAAGCAAAAAATTTCATTTTAAAAATTATACATTTTCATGTATAAATTTGTGCAATGTAGTTGCTTGATGACATAGAAAAAGAAGTCTTTATGGCTATTAATAAAGCAGCAGCTTCCCCTTCTTGAAATCCGTTCACATGCATTGTATGCGATTTTTTTAGGGACTTTTTCTTGAAGGCTCTCAATCATTTTAACTTCTGTATAGAGTAGACCTTATCTTCATCATGCAGACAGTGAAACTGATACTCAGAGAAGGTAGATGATTCTATGTTAAGTAGTAGCAAAAGCAAGATTTAAATTCATGTTTTCTACCCAGTTGCCCATCAGCAGATTAATGGATTAAAAAGATGTGGCATATATACACAATGCAACATTATTCTACCATGAGAAAGGAGGTTATCCTGCCATTTTTGACAACATGGATGGACAATGAGCATGTTACGCTATGTGAAATAAGTCAGACAGAGAAGGACAAACACCGTATGATGTCACTTATATGTGAAATCTAAAAATGTCAAACCTCTAAAAAATAATAATAATAAAAAAATAAAACTGTGGTTACCAGGGGATAGGGGTGGGTAAATAAGGGTTAAAACTTGTAACAAGTATTAAATAAGCCATAGAGATATAATGTACAGTATCTTGAATATAGACAATAATGTTGTACTATCAGTATGTAATGTAAAAAATATTCATACAAGAGCAACCGTATTACAATATATACATGTATCAAAGTGACATGCTGTACACCTTAAATTTACACATTGTGATATGTCACATTTATTCAATTTTTAAAAGTGTGTGTTTTCTGATGGTCAGTGACATTCCATGCACCATAACTGCCTCCTGTTTACCTTCCATCTGGTGTCTATTTCACTTCCCTTCTATGCATTCCTCATCTAGTCATCAAATGCCCTCATCACATGGATCTTAGAATTCTAAAATGTAGTCAAGCACTATAACCTACTGCAACTGCAATGCTTTCTCCTTGTCTTTTGTGATTCTCTATATAAGGAATTTATGAGTTTGTTTTTTTAATCGTTGGATTCATATCTCATAAGACCATTTTATTCTATCCCTTTAATAGTGGGAATTGAAAACATTTTCATTGACATAATTTACTTTGCTTGTTGTACTCAGGCCATAGGGAGGTGGTTTTGGTGTCAGAATAGATTTGCTGTCTGAAGGTTTAGGATGTGCAAGCTCTTTAGATCTCAGTAACTATCTGCCTATTTACTTTGATTGTAATAACTGTTACCCAGAGGAGGTTCATGGTCTGATTCATGTGCGACTATTTGCATATATATTCCTGAAGGAATGTGTATTCTAAGGCAAATTTATAATGGTAATAGCAAAGAAATAAAAAGTAGCATGTAAAATCTTTAATCATCATTATTTTTTAAAAAGGGTTTTTTTAAATTAAAAGCCAAACATTTCAGGAATAAGAAGCCACATTAAAATTTTGCATAGAAAAATTCATATTAATCTGTACATAAGCCTTAGATGGTTACATTTTAATAACTTCTATAAAGGAGCGCAGAAGGAAACCAAGATAATAGTGCCACATTTTATTTACCTCAAAATAATTAGCAGAGGTAGATGAATTAATTTAAGCTTTTACATATTACTGTTGTAAAACGAAGGTGACCATCTGACTCACCTAGAAAAATGCAGTGCACTTTGCTCAGCTTTCTGGCAAATGGGGGAGAGGGGAAGGCCCAGACTACTTTATGTAAGAAGACTAGCTTAGAAAAAAAAAGAGGTTGGTGAATTTCCAAACTTAATACATACATGGTAACAAGTATCAGAAACAACAGAGAGATGGTAATAATAGTAAAGGTGCAGTTTGCATTTATGAGGAGAACATTATAATATTTTATTACTAGAATATTCTATACCCAAATCTCTAGAAGTACTGACTGTCTCATGTTTGAAAACCTCAAGGAAGTATACTTCATATGTGCATAAATACATATATTAAGTCATACTTTTATTGCACATAGGATGTATCTTTTTATATTGTAATAATGAAATCTCACTCTTGAAAAAAATATAGAAAGGTAAAGCAAAGACTTTTTTAAATTAAAGGAGAGATTTTGTTCATGTTCTCCTAGTAAGTATTATGCCTTTTTTATCTGGACACATTGAAATTCTAAAGGTAAGTGGATATTTGTCAATATAGAAATACGGGATCTTAAACTTTTGAAGTGTTGGAAGCAGTGAAGTGACAGAGAATAAAGGTATCTGAAGTTAAAAATTCCTAGATTTATTAATCAAAGGAACCAGATAGTAAAGAGGGTAAACTAGGAGGAAATTAGGCCTTTGCAGCTCTAAATTTTATCATGGCCTCTTATGAAATCTTAGACTTTCAACTTTTTAAGATCTTAGATCCTTCACCTAAAAATAGTAATATATGTACTAGATGACATTTAAGCTCCCCTCATTCTCTTTATTATAAAAAATATATTATAACTTGGAGTATATCTTAGACACACCTTGAAGACTTTGTTTTAATAAAATCTCAGTGGAGAAAGATATCGCTCTATTGAGATTCAGGTCAAATTTGTAAGCTAGTTTAGGCAACATAATCCTTCCTCATTTCTTCCAAAGGAATACATTTTGATCCCACCAAATGCTATTTTATCTTAAAATATTTTTGTGGACAGTTCTTGTATGAGAAGAAAAATTTTTTCCAGTAAACATCTGTGCGTGAGTCACAGCTATCCGTTTCTCTCTGAATAAAATCTTTAATTACGTCTTGCTTTTAGCTTATCCCTAATGAAAGAGAGGTTAACTTGTTAAGCTGGGAACTGATCCCAATGTAGAAATTAAGGTTTTAATGTATTTAGAGATTGTAGATCTTTTTCAGCCGGGGAAAAATAGACTGACCCCCCAAGGTGTAATGTCTTATAACTTAACTAGGCCTCTAAGCACATGTGGTGCTTAAATTCTTCAATAAATTAGCTCAGTTTACCTCTTCCTAGCTAATAAATTCAAAGATGCTTGGTTTTGATAGGTTAGAAAAGTTTGTGTATCTGGAATATCAACAAATAACTAACAAAAACATTACATGAAGTATTTCAAGTTGAACGTTCTTCTCTTTGTGTTGCAGACAAACTACTGAAATATTTTCATCTTGTACATATATGAAAGGAAAGGAAATATATACCCACTTTGTTCTATTTTTTAAAAATATTAAATATGTTAAATAGAAAAGCATTAAGCAGTAAGTACCAGCACACACCCAAGCTCATATCATCCAAATATAAAATATATTAGAAAAAACAAATGAAAACAGTTTACCATACTTGTCACTTTCCTTTATTCTTTAAGAAGTCAAACAGTAAAAGATCCGACTTAAGCATTGTCATCCATACTATTTTCTCCCTCTCAGATATAACAATGATATTGACGTTGATGTTTGTTTTTTCTATCTACATCCTTATACTTTTGCTTCATATGCATACTTTATATTATATATAGTATTTTGGTTTGCATTTAAAATTGACATAAAGAAGCCCATATTACATGATGTTTTCATAACTTTTTAATCATATAATATTCCAGAGATATATACATGTTGATTAATGTATACATGATTCATTAATTTCAACTGCTTTATTATGTTGTAAGACTATACCACAGTTTTTTATCTCATCCCCTGTTGATATAATTTGATATTTTTCTATAGTTTTTCTTGATTACAAACAATGCTTCTGTGAACATCCTAGTACATTACCAGTACATCTTAGTACATTGTACATACGTACATACATTGTACATAGTACATATAGTATTGTACATAGTACATAGCACATATAGTACATATAGTACATAGTACATATAGTACATATAGTATTGTACATAGTACATATAGTATGTACTATATGCCAATAGTTCTTCAAGTTATAAAGCTGGTAAAATAATTTCTAAATCATATATTTACTTTTTTTTTTTTTTTTTTTTGCGGTACGCGGGCCTCTCACTATTGTGGCCTCTCCCATTGCAGAGCACAGGCTCCAGACGCGCAGGCTCAGCGGCCACGGCTCACGGGCCAGCCGCTCCGTGGCATGTGGGATCCTCCCAGACCGGGGCACGAACGTGTCCCCTGCATCAGCAGGCAGACTCTCAACCACTGCGCCACCAGGGAAGCCCTACATATTCATTTTTGTTAGATATTTTCAAATTTGTTTTCAAAATGGTCAGCCAGTTTCCATTCTGATTTGCAGTATATTAGAGATCCACTTGGTATTATGAATCATAATATCTATTTCCTTTTCTAACTATCTATCCAGCTAGCTATCTATTCATGTATAAAAGATATTTTGTTCTTTTGGTAATTTGAATTTTCAGAAAATTAAGTTTAAGCATATATTCATATACTGGCCATTTAGTTTCTTTCTTCTCTGAACTGCGCTCATTGAGTGGGAAATATTGGGTAAAGAGATGAAAAAGTAGGGGAACAAGCCATGCAGATGTCTGAAGGAAAACTTGCACAGGAAGGGAGAAAAACATATACAAATGTCTTCATGGGGGAGTATCTGATAAGAGGGATTAGTATAACTAGAGAGCAATTAGTAGATGAATTCAGGAAGGTAAGGGATGATAAGGAGTGTACATTGGGAAAAGTGTGGTAGACAATTAAAATAATTTTGCCTTTTACTCTGAGTGAAATATGAGGTCACTGGGTGGTTTTGAGTAAATCAGTGGCATGAATAACTTAATTCTAACAGGACCATTCTGACTTCTGTGGTGAGACTATATGTCATGAAAAAGAGCAGAAGCCAGGAAGCTAGTGATGGGGTTATTGCAAAAAAACTAGGCAAGAGATAACAGTGGCTTATATAAGGGTGACAGCAGTGGAAGTAGTAAAAACTGGTAAAAATTTGAATATGTTTTAAGATAGACTTAAAGAATGTATTGATAGATTAGAGGTGGACTGTAAGTGAAAAGGATGAGTCAAGGATGGCTCAAGCTACTTGGGTTGAGAAATAAGAAGAAGGAAGTTGCTATGTACTGAGATGTGTTCTGAATTCTAGGCATTTCAAAGAATTTTAAGATATCAAACAGAAATAGATATGGTTAGAGTGGAATAAGTGTTTGTAGTAGAATCAGAAAACTTCTGATTTTTGAGTAGAGACATAAAATGAGGGCTCCGATGGAAGAGTCAATAGTTTCAGGTGGATTTCTGTATCTGGCAATGGAAGGTCAACTACCTCCCTCCAAGAACTGTCAGAAAAACCGATGTGGTATGGGTTAGGGGGAGATTACATATAAAGTGTCTTTGAAGTCATTGGAGAACTACCAAGAAATAAAGACTGTGGGTCCAAGATTCCAAATGGTGGTGACCCTGCTCCTAGTGCTGCTGTTTATTTCAAGGCATCTTCGGCTTCCAGAGCAAAAGCTGATAGGTTGAGAAACTCTACCAAAGTGACAAAGAGGCTGCGAGGCTGAAAAGAGATTCTAGCAGTCTCATTAATGAGGGGATAAAAGTTGTCATTCCACTACTGCCAAGAGGAAAGGGCTACCATAAAAACTGCAGGGGTTCTGTTGTACTGTGAAGTGCTTACCAAAGGAATATGTGTCCTAAAATGGGAGTAGAACAGTGCTTAGAAGGACTGAAGCCCCTCTTTGAATCATCTTAATTTCTAATATCCTAAATTGATTTGTGATTGCTAGTGCCCATAATCTGTCTCCATAAACAACATAAAAGTAAATCTTTTCTAAGAGAAGGTAAGGTAAGCCAAGGTCTCACATTCTCTCTAAAATTTTTAATATGAAACGTCCAATGTTCACATAAATATAACCAGGAATGAGAGAAAACAATACCTGAATGAAAGCAGAGACAAGAGGCAAAAGAAACAAACACATAGGAATCCAGATAATAGAGTTATCAGATGCAGACAGTGAAATGACAAGGGTTAATAGGTTTAAGAACTTAAGTGGTAAAATGGAGAATTTCACTAACTATTAAAAATAAGCAAAGGAAATTTTAGAACTGAAAAATCAGTAACTGAAATTAACCTAAGAAAAGAGACTGAGTCATTTAAAAAATATATATGTATATATATATGTATAATATTCAGTTTGAAACATGGTAAGGCAAAGTAATACCAAAAAAATAGATAAAAGCATAAAAAATAATGTCGTGTGATAAAAGGCATATTATATGTACAGCTGGGGTTATAAGAAGAGAAGAGAAGGAAAATACCGTGGGAAAACATTTGAAGACATAATTGCAATGAATTTTCCAAAACCAACAAAATATTTTGAGACATGATCTTGAAAGTCAGCATACATCAAGCAGGCTTAAAGAAAAGCACGTTTAGGCATATCATAGTAAAATGTAGCACACGTCAAAAAAGTAAAAGCAGTCAAAAAACAACCTTTGGTTTTACTTCAAATGAGGAATAAGAGTGAGGGCTGATTTTCAACCAGATTAATGAAAGACAGAAAACAATGTAATTATCTTTTCAAAATGCAGGGAAAAATACAGCTACCATCCTAGAATTCTATAGCTAGCAAAGTTATCTTGCTAAAAATAAAGGTGAAATAAAGACATTTTCACACAAACCAAAAATAGAGAATTTGTCACCAGCAGACCCACATTAAAGAAAAGAAACACCAAAAGGCAATTCTTCGGGTAAAAGAAAAACAACTAGGTAAGGAAACACAGAGCTACTGAGAGGAATGGAGAATATGTGATGTAAGTATGGGAGAAAGCAAAGGAAGAGTAATGATATAAAACTGATATAAAACTGATATATTTGTAGTGCATTATAGGGTTTAAAATATGTACGTAAAAGTAAACTATATGAAAACCAAAGCAGAAACAAGAGGGCACTAATAGAAGTCGTGTTTTAATGTTCTTGCAATATGTTGAAATTAGTAAAAGTACAAATTTATGTTGACCTTTAATAGATCAAGAATGCATTTTAATCTCTAGGGTATCCACTAATACATTTGTGAAAACATTAAGATAATGAATTATTAGGAGGAAAAGGGGAATAATAAAAATAATTAACTGAATGAAGGCAAGAAAGTTGGGGGAAAAGGAATATCAAAAGATGAGGAAAATAGAAAATGGGAATATAGTAGATCTAAAGTTAAATATGTATGTAATTAAATGTAATAGGCTAAATATTATAATGACATGGCAAAGATTTTCAAACTAAATTAAAAAAGGAACTATCTGCTGCTTATGAGAGATAAACCTAAATTATCAGTATGCATAAAGGTCAAAAGTAAAGGATAAAAAGACATACAATGCAAATTAAAACCAAAAGCAATCTGGTATAGCTATACTAATATCAGACTAAGTAGATTGTAGGACAAAAACCATTACTAGAGATAAAGAGGCATTTTATAATCATAATCACTACTACACTAACAATTAGAATCCACCAGGAATATTTAATAATTTGTAATATATATGCACTAATTGCACAGCCTCAAATATGTAAAGCAAAACTAAAATTTAGAAAATAAAACCACAATCTACTTCTTAACCAAGAGTTTTTGGATAGATACTGAATTTTGTCAAATGCTTTTTTATTTTATTGAAGTGATCGTATTTTTTCTTCTTCATCATGTATTTATGATAATTAGATTGAACTATGAATATTTTAAGGAACTTGCATTCCTGGGATAAACCTAAACTAACCATATATTCATGTTTTTTTGGTTTGTTTTTGTATTTTTTTTTGTATTGCTGGATTTGATTTGCAAATCATTTATTAAGGATTTTTAAAAATGTATTCATGAGTCTGTAATTTTATTTCTTCTTATAACATTTTAATCAGGATTTATTAAAAAGGTTATGATAAACTAATAAAATGAGTTGGAAATGATTATCTTGTTCTCTCCATTCTATCAAAATTTATGTAAGATTGGTATTTTTCATTCCTTAAATGTTTAACAGAATTTGCCAGGGAAACTATTTGGACCTACAGGTTTATTTTCTTCCATTTTTGTAGCACATTTTTTTTTCCACAAAAATTAAATTTCTCTAATGGACATACGCCTACTTCAAATATTCTACCTCATGTGCATTCATTTTGTTAATCGGTATTTCTCATCTAAGTTTTAAAATGTATTAGCATAAAATTGTGTACATTAACTTTTTTGCCTTCTAATGTCTGTAGCATCTGTAGTAATATTCTTTCAATCTTGATATTGAAACTTTGTATTTTTTCTATTATTTTCCTCATCAGCCTTGTTAGAAGTTTATTCATTTTACTAATTTTTTTCAAACCCCCAATTTTTGCTTTATTATTTTACTCCATCGTTTGTTTTGTATTTCATTGATTCCCACTGTGTTCTATAAAATTTCTTTCTTTCTACTTATTTTAGATTGGTAATTTTACATATATATACACATATCTTTATCATTACTTTCTTTTTGCAGTCAGATACCATTATCTGTAAGTATTTAATCTTTGGAAATTTATTATGACTTACGTTATGGCCCATCATATGGTCAAATTGGTGAACGTTTCATCTGCATTAGGAAAGAAAGTGTATTCTGCAGATGTTTGGTTTAGTGTTTGATAAATTCCAGTTAGGTTGAGGTGATTGGTAAATGTGACTTCATACTTACAATTACTGTGGTAAAAAAATGATTGTCTTATTGTTATGAAATGTCCCTTTTTACCTCTCATATTACTCTTTAATTTAAAATAACATTTTTGGGCTTCCCTGGTGGCGCAGTGGTTGGGAGTCCGCCTGCCGATGCAGGGGACACGGGTTTGTGCCCCGGTCTGGGAGGATCCCACACGCCGCAGAGCAGCTGGGCCCGTGAGCCATGGCCGCTGAGCCTGCGCATCCGGAGCCTGTGCTCCGCAATGGGAGAGGCCACAACAGTGATAGGCCCGCATAGTGCAAAAATAAATAAATAAATAAATAAATATAATAACATTTTTTCTGATGTTAATGGAGTCTCTTTAGTTTTCTTATGCTTGCTGTTTGCACACTTTATCTTTTCTATTCAATCTTTCTGTGACTTTATATTTAAAATATATTTCTTTTACAAACCATATAGCTGAATCTTGTTCTTTTCTAAAATTCCATTTGACACTCTCTGTCTTGTAATGATGGTTTTTAGTCCACATGTATACTTATTATTCATTGACATTTGGTCTAAATTTACCTATTTGTTATTTCCCCATCTGCCTTTTTTCCCTTCTATCCTTCCATTCTTACCTTCTGGGTTAATTGAAAAAAAAACTTTTTTTATTTTAAATAATGTATTGTCTCTTTAATCATATCAATTTGCACTTTTTTTTTTTACTGGTTGTTTCAGGTATTACAGTCCTTACAATATCACCCCTTAACTTAATACTTGGATTTGAAATTCTGTCCCTTCACGTTAAAAGTAAGATTCCTACAACTATATAGTACCATTTACTCTAATTTTTTATGCTATTGGTATATATATTACATTTAAATATGTTTTAAAAATACTATGCAATGTTATGATTTCTGCTTAAATAGTAATACATATTAAAAAACTTAAGAACAAATATATAGTTTTTTTTATTGATCCACTTATCATTTCAGGTGCTCTTCATTCCTTTCTATAACTCAGAATTTCCATCTTGTGTCATATCCCTTCAGCCTGAAGAACTTCCTTTAGCATTTCTTGTACTATGGGTCTCTTGGCAATATATTCTTTTAGCTTCCATTCATATCCAGAAATTGTTATTTTGCCTTTCGTTTTGCTGGATAATTTCACTGGTATAGAATTTCTGGTTAACATTGTTTTTCAGCACTTTTAGATCTTAACAAGTTGAATTCTGTCCTGCATTTTTAACCCGTTGAATTCTGTCCTGCATTTTTCTCTACAATTGTTTCCCAATAAGTAATATGTTTTTGTTTTTTCTGGGTGTTTTTGAGATGTTTTCTTTATCTTTGATTTTCAACAATTCTACTACAATGTCTCTAGGTGTAGCTGTGTTTGCATTTATCTTGCTGTGGAACTTTATGAAATTTTTGATAATTATATCTTCAAAAATATTTTTGCCTTATTACTCCTCTCCTTCTGGGATTCCAAACACACGTATATTAGATATTTTTCAATAGGTAATTAGAGCTCTGTTTATTTTAAAAAATATTTTCTTTTCCTTTTCTTTATTTTATTTTTTTATTTAATTTTTTTATTGGAGTATAATTGCTTTACAATGTTGTGTTAGTTTCTGCTGTACAATGAAGTGAATCGGCTATATGTATACCTATGTCCCCTCCCTCTTGGACCTCCCTCCACCCTTTTCTTTAGAATGGATAATTTCTATCATTGAGTTTCAGTACTACCTTCTGTCTGTTATTGTCTATCTTGTTTACTTTTTACTTCAGATGCTGTAATTTTCAGGTTTTTTTTAATTTTTTTAAATTTTCAGTATTTTTAGTTTTAAGATCTCTGCTAAGATTCCCCATTTGTTCCATCATTATGACAATATTTTTTAATACTCTGAACATACTTTTAGTAACATCAGAGTACTTTTCTTCTAATTCCAATATTTTTCTTATCTTGGGTTCTATTTCTATTGACTATATGTCTATTTCCTGATTTGGGTCACTTTTGCCTATTTATTTGCATGTCTAAAAATTTTTATTATATACTGAATATTGTGGCTAGTGTATTGTAGAGACTTTGGGTTCTGTTTTCTTCCTTTTAAGAATGCTGATTTTTATTCTAGAAGGTAGTTCACATATTTCACTCAAGTTCAACCTCTCTTTCCCCTGTTTTGGGCAGCAGCTAAAATTGCTGCTCAGGATTTTAGGCTTTCAACTTTTGATTTCTGTTGGTCTTGCACCCTCCCCAATGTATGCCCGATCAGTTCATAGTTTATATGACATGTTGGAGTTACTTTCACTGTCTCCCTCTTTTCCATGTTTCCCCTATCTCTGTCTCTGTCTCTCTCTCTCTCTCTCTCACACACACACACACACACACACACACACACACACACATTTCAAGTACTTTGTCAGCCCTGAATTCTGCTCTTAGATCCCATTCATTATGCAGTGTGAATGCAGCTTTCTGACTGAGTTTGATCATCCAGTTAGGGTCTGGGAGTACTGTGAGGTAGAAAGAGAATAAACTGAAATCTTTCTCAATGCATTTCCTTTCCTTCAAGGGTTGATCATCTATGCTCAGTTTGATCACTCTCCAGTGCCTCCAAGTAACTGATTTTAATACTTTTTCTAGAATTTATAATTGTCTGTGGAATATCCATAAAAGGGTTAGTCAGATACAAATTACTCTGCCATTACCAGAAGTTGAATCTCTCTTTTCTACAATAAACTACCAGTGGGGTTCCCTCTCAAAGTAGCCATACAACAGGCTCACAAAGACCCTTCTTCCTTATTCTTGGTGAGTTACACAAAGGAAAGGGCTGATGTCTCACTGTAAAGCTATTAATATGTCTATTAAGATAGCAAGAATGGACCTCTCTGAGCTCTGCTTTGTGGATAGAGTTTAAACTTATGTCTCAATAGAATTTACAAACAGAAGGGTATCCAGTGGAGAATAGCCTAGAGATTGCTCTGTTTTACTGAAGGATTTGTTGACTCAGTCAGTGACCTGAAGTTTTGTTAGGTCTAAACTGTTTGAACTTCTTTAAGAAAAATACTATGTAAATAGAATATGTGTTTTGTAAGAGAAATAATTTTATTTACTTTTCTAAACTATTCCCACAATGCCCTTTCTACTGATGCATAACTACTAGTATTAATGATAATACTGTTTTCATTTTAAATTACTTCGTGTGCACTGGATATTTACTCTGATTACAAGAAGTATATTGCCTCGGGGGGTGGTGGTGTTATGCTGCAGTATAATTAACTTTTGCTTAATAGTACTTTATGATCTTAGGGGGAAAAAAAAACCTTGTTAACAGTGCCATATTTATTCTTCGTCATACAGCAGAAAATTAATACATAATTTTCTTTTGGTTTCTTTTGATATTTTCTACCATTGCCTTAAACCAAAGAGGATATATTCTTTAGATATATATTACTAATTATTAAATTAAAGACAGAGTATGTCTGTGACCATACACATAGAGAATTTGATAGGCTTATTAGAATGACTCTTCTTTTTATCAGTCTATAACAACATAAGAATTAAAGTTTATAATTAGAGTAATAGGTTGCTTCTTTTTTCCTGAATAATTTTTAGTAGTACATACTCCATTATACTACCAAAATTTTCTCAGTGTGACCTTACATTTTTTTTGTGACAATTATAATAAAAAATCTCCCCACTTACACTATCTTGCAAATGCATTTGTGCTATCAATGTTCATGAAGGAAAACCACATGTTATATTTGTGTATCTATATAGCATATGTATATATATATATATATGTATACATATATGTATGTGTATATATATATGTATTACGTATATATTATTAGATTCTGGAAAGAGGCACTATTATCTTTTCATATGAAAATTATTATCCATTTTAGCTATTATAAAATAACACAAAAACTAATCTAGAATTATAAGATAGATATGCTTAAATCATATGGAGTAATATTATACATTTAAAAAATAAAGTATTCTTAAAGTGACATAGAAATAATAAGCATATTATTATTGTGATAAATTTTAAAGAATATACAATTCAAAATTAATGAAGAAACCAACATATGCAGGCATTTTCTTCAGAATACCAAGATAAAATAAGCCAGTGCAGTTCAATCTGATGACTGATTTTTCCATTTACACAGTTAATGTACAAACTAATGTAAACTCAAGTCATAATTTGGGGCAGGAGAGTATCATATGCAGTATTAGATTTTTTAATTAATGTCGTTATGTTTTATACTTACTCTGAACAGAAACATAGGCCATTAGATCAGCAGTGTTGCTATAGCTTTACTTTTTAACTAATAAGTAATGAGATTTCATTTACGATAAAAACTTTAAACCAGTTCTGTCGTGTGGCATGCCACAGACAGCTGTCAAGTTGTCTCTCCCTTTTGACAGTGATACAGTATCTATTTTTTATAGTTAATATTTTACTGAAAGAATAAAACATCAGACACATCAGAATCTCTGAAAAATCTAGATATCTGTTCACAAACACAAACATTATTTTGGGCAAGGTGATGAAGTGTACTTCTTATGGATCCTTGGGTACAAGCATGTCCTTCTTAGGCAGGTGCAAATATGTCCAGGCTGATGACTGCATTTTGGGAACAGATAAAATTAAAGGCTAGGTCACAAATATGGGCTTTTTGTGATTTATGCAGTATCAATGGTTAGAGAAATTTTCCATGTACTGAGGTCACAATTACTTCATTTCAATCAAATTTAAAAAACATACTGAGCACTGTTGTTTTGAAAGTCAGTGTACTAGGCACAAGAGAGAACCAAAAGTTTGCGTCTGTCCTCTGGGTGTTTACAGTCTTTTCTTACAGTTACAGAGTAAGCCAGAAGTGGGTAAGAGCCAGGAAAAAGGTACAGAGGGCTTTCTGAGGCACCAAGTGGGTTTTCTGAGAAGGAAGTGAAAACATATGTAATGGCACTGGAAAAGTAATTTACACCTGTATCTGGGAAGGTGTTGCTAAAATTAAGAAAGAATTTATAAACAAATTCAATAGTTCTAAGTATTTATTTCTCAGTGTTTGAGCTGAGAATTGACAACATATGTTTCTGATTAAATTTCAATATTCATTCTCAATGGTTTTAATGTTACTAGTTTCTTCCACTGAAGAATTTTAGCAATATGGTATTCAGTGACTCTGATTCTAGTCCTGTAAAACTCATAGCTAAAGTATGCTATCTTATGAATGGAAATATTAATCATAGGAAACATTCATGGAAGCTGAATGGGAAAATATGTTAAACACATTTTTTGATCCAGTGGCTACACTAATAATAACAACAGATAATCAGTGAGTATAACAGCAGTAATTTTTTTAAAATTTCATGAGGTCCGTAATCTTTTTTCTGAGATGTAAACCCATCTTTTAAGTCCCTTATAACTTGACCATTCCCATTGAATTCCTAGCTGAGTGTCATTTCTCCTTCTATCATCAATTTTCATAGTTCACTGAATAAATCCCGCAAGTATCTATAATTCATTTTGTCATCCGTGAACTAGACACGATGGGGTAGATCTTCATCATTACTTAAAAGTTTGCAATGAAATTCAATGGGATGATTATTATTAATTATAGTGTTGGGACCTGAATGATTTTCTGCATGATTTAGATGTGATTTGAGCAATATTTTTTCCATAGAATACTGATTCCTCAGAGTATAAGTTAACTCTCATGTAAAAAAGGGTTTCATTGTCAATTACCTTGGAAAATTTATCATTCAATACAGTTTTTAACATCAAATAATCAAAATTTTACTTATTGCATGTTGTAAATTTTTAATAAGGGATGAAGTACATAACATTTACTAACTAATTTAATCATGTGATTTGTTTCTGTAGATGTAAAAATACATATACTTATCTATATAAAGTTTCACCAGAAGTATTTTCAACTTAATGTTGCCTATAGGTAGACAGGAATCTGTTATGTGTTTCTAATAATTTACTGATGTTGAACTTCGATTTTTACCAAGTGATCCTGGCCCTGCCCTAAACTGGGTCTGTTGCTGTTCTAAGCTAAAATGGTCTTTAAAAGAAGCATGTGGCTACAATTTACGGCAGATACAGTGCTTGTGATGAAATTTAGGGCCAGTGAAAGGCAACCATCTCATTTCATGGTCTTCATTTCTGGTTTCCCAGTTCTCCTCCTTGATGTATGTCAGTAGTTTCTCACACTGGTTGTGCATTTGGATCACTTGGAGTGGAGTAAAAATTACCTAGGCCACACCCATGTCAAACAGCCAATGTCTATGGGTACAGGGCTCCAGCATTACTCTCTAAGAATATTTCTTCTCTAAGTAGACCAAGTGATAAAAGTATACAGCCAGGGCTGAGAAGTATACCTGGAGACTGAGTGGGAGAGTCCCTATTCTGGACTCGCTGCCATTATTTTAATCAGCAACTTCCCAATGAGATCCATATGTGAAGAAAGCTCCTTCCATTGCTGCTGGCCTTCACGGAGCGTTTTCTTGCTAGAACTCCAATTACCATCATGTATCTTTGACATCCTTGGATTATATGACTTTATGTGTAAGGTAAGTCAGAGGGAATGGGCAGGAATATATAGAATTTTGTATTACAGAAATGCTGCCTTTCACACATGAGAGAGTCTGTTCAGTGGTTAAACTGGGCGTCTTTAGGTCAGCTGGATACTTGGCATCACGTTGCCATGAAAAAGTTACTACTCCTTTTTTTGCTTGTTTCCCCTTTAAATGAAGTTGAAAAGTACTTAACTTCATGTGTTAGCAGTGAGGATTTATATGAAGCATTTGGTAAATTGCACATCTTAGTTATTTTAATCCTCATTATCTCCACATAACAAATAAGTGTATATACATGCAGAGATTCAAACATTTATCTTTTTCCTGATAAAGTGGAAAGTGACTAGTATGTTATACAAAGCTGACTCCTTTCTGTGTTTATTCAATAATAATAGTTACTCTCCTGAACAGTCATGCAGAGCATTCTAAGATCTAACCTCATGCAACCTTCCAGTTTTTTCACTGCAATCCGAAAGAAAAAAACTTAAGACCATATAGTATTGAACTATAATCACACCTAGAACATAGAATTCCCACCCCATCTCTGTGCTCACACTCTGTTCCTTATCCAACCACATGTCTACCTGTGTAGGTTCTAGTGACCATTCAACATCCACATAAGTTGCCTGCTTCCTCCATAAAGACTTGCCCCTGCCTACGCTACGCTGCCCACACGCTGGCTGTCGCAACCCATACGTCTCCTGTCTCTCAAGTCAATTAGTTCATAATATAAAATGTAATCAACACTGCAAGAGACTAGACAAGAGTATTTCTCAGCCCAACTGAAAGAAAAGTTTATCTAAACATATTTTTAGAATACTCAAGCCTCGTTTCAATCAAAACCCATAACAATACCCTAAGTCAGAGATGTGTAAATTACGGGAATGGTATTTCTCCCCTTTCAACAAGGGAAATAAAACCTCTTACTGTTGCTGATATACTAACTTAAGACAAAATTAAGTCCAAAAGAATTTAAATAAATTATTCAAAATTGAATATGAAATGATTTAAGGACACCATTATGGTGGCCAACAAGTCATTATCCAGTCTGGATGAAAGGGAAGGTGTTTAGAAAATTAAAATTTTTTGAGCACCATGCCCTTATGGTATGTCCCGAACACCAGTATTGAGAGTGTTTATAAAATTCTGATGGGATCACAGCAGACGTGACCTCAGACCTCACTGAAACTAATGCTTCTGTCTACAAGGGTACAATAACAAGGGTGTCTTTGGCTGCAAATTTTTTATTATTCATTCACATTTCTACTCTCCCCATATGACTTTGTAATCCATTATTCATCCTAAGAACCTGGCAAAAGCTGACTATATGAACTCTATAAGCTACATTTAATTATGTTCTGCTAGAAAGCTGGGATATTTCATATCATAATGACAATAACCCGATTCACAGGTTTTCTTTTGGGAGGCCAGCCCTAAACAAAAGCATCATGTTAGCCTTCTTAGCATAATGCCAGGATACCACCCTTTACTGAAATTCTCATTATTAGAGTCACAAAAGCATTAGATTGCAAAGCTGGATCATTGTCTCCAGAAGCTACCATTGTGATACCTGTACAGGGGAAATATACAGGAACGATAGGATTCTTGGGAAAGCTGCCAGGAAGGACCGTGTTCCTGAGTAATAAGCATCAGAGAAAGGGCAAGAAGGAAATATGATTGTTAGGCTAGTAACTTTACAGGAAAGGACTAGGGGTTAAATTAATTCTTCTATATATCAACACAAACGTTGATTATGGTTTTCCTTTCTTCATGCTTTAAACTCATCACAGGTATTTTTATTTGAAATGATAACCAATATTGCTTCTGTCCTTCAAATTTTGAGGTATGTGAAATTTAGTGTTTCTGTGACTCTAAAGATACTTTATCTGTAGTCAGTAATTATTCAAATAGAAACAAAAGATGCATTTATCAATCAAAAGCTGTAAATAGTGATGCAATATCCAAATAGTGAACATTTTCATTGTTCTTCCTCGCTGTGTTTAGGAGACAGACATTAGACATTGTCTTAGGACCATGCAATAGTCCAAATTCAAAGGCAAATGCTAAATCTTAGTTATGGAGTAATAACAGGAAACATAATTTTAATTACTTCTCTTGCCATGTTAATTCCATTTTGTTAGATTCTTACAGAGAAAAGCATGTATAAAAATATTGCTTAGTAGTCTATTCTATCACATATGATTTATGAATACTACTTTTAATTTTTCCCAAATAGTGCCTGTTTCTTAACTAAATCTGGAGAATTGTAATGACAATTCTGTAATCAAGACTCAAAGAAAAGAGTGCCAAAGTCATCAGACAATGTTTGAAAAATGCAAGAACTTTTAAACTTCTTGTTAATAAATCGGTTTTACTATGCATAAATTTATATATAAATGTCTGCAAAGAACAATCTTTTGGCAATTTGGCTAGCGTAAGAGAAACAGAGCTACCATTTTTTATGTTTTGTAAGTTTTTACTTTTAATTTATAGCTTGATCTTTTCCTTATAGAATTTGGGGAAAAATGAATGCAAGATTTTTGTCCATATGTAAGTTGAAAGATGCTAAGGCTTCTTTTCACGTAATGAACTGGCACATTTGTCACTTTCATAGGTGTAAATCTTTTCTCCCCTCTACAGTGGTATTCTCTGCTCCCCTTTATTTCTAACTATTGCTGTTTATATGCCATATTACATTCTCTAATTTCCTTTTATCTTTTCTTTATTTTGCAATGTCTCAGTACGTGTCTCTTTAAGACAAGTTAATTTAGCCAATTACTCCAGTTTGGTTGAAGATAAAATCTTTAATTTATCCAGACCTCCTTTTATTCTTTCTAGGTTACTCTTTCCATTAATTTCATGAAAAATTCTAATTCTCCAGTTTAGGGAAAAGCTAATTTCCCACCTACATGCAAAAGCACACACGTGCAAACACACACACACACACACACACACACACACACACTCAGATGCAAACCAATATATAACTATACTTTTAAAACTAATTTTTCCTTTTCTTTTCTTTGATAATCATTTTTTTTGCATTTTCCAAGGTTTTTGAAATAGTATGAGAAATCTATATTTATTATGCCTTATGTTATCCTTAAGCTTTTTTTTTTTAACTCATTTACATTTTAGTAAAACTAAGTTTCATCTCCTCTCTTGAGAGAATATTTTGACAGAATAGAGTATAAGGACCTGGGATGCCTGGAGGAACGTCTGGGTAATTATTACTGAGAAAGGTGCAAAGAGCAAGACTCAAAAGCTTGAGGCATTTGAAAATAAAAATGCCATTTTATGGGCTTCCCTGGTGGCGCAGTGGTTGAGAGTCCGCCTGCCGATGCAGGGGACATGGGTTCGTGCCCCGGTCCGGGAAGATCCCACATGCCGCGGAGCGGCTGGGCCCATGAGCCATGGCCACTGAGCCTGCGCGTCCGGAGCCTGTGCTCCGCAACGGGAGAGGCCACAACAGTGAGAGGCCAGCGTACCGCAAAAAAAAAAAAAAAAAAAATGCCATTTTAATTCATCTATTTATTAAAGCATTGCACATTCTAGTCACTGTTTTAAGAGTAAGGGCAGATGAAAAATGACATTCCTGAACTTCAAGTTGGGAAGAAAGATATGAAGTATATAAAATGATACAGTTCTTGCTAAATGAATACATATGAGGAAGTAACCAGCTCAACCTAGGGCAAGTTCCAAAAACAAGGGACATTTGAGATAGGTTTTGAAGACAATAGCTTGAAAGTGCCTATTTTATTGATTTTACACTTGTGATATATTATCTAAGGCAACCATTATCAGAGGCATTTCCTGTATAATTTGGCATGTTTAAATGTCTTTATTCTTGTATGTATGTGAACGACTTCGGCTTCTACCTCAGATGACCTAGAAGAGATTATATCTGTTTCAGGTAGTGAACAATTTGCTCTTAAATATGTGCTATCTGCCGCTTTCATGTGTAAATAGGTTTTTTTGTTTGTACCATATAAGCAGAGCAGTGAAAATGATACATGCAAAATATAACTATATTGATTCAGATCATAAGATCAAGACCACAAAAGTATATTAAAAATGACTAAATATTTCACTGTTTGATTATTAGTTTTTAAAAATTGGGATGTCACCATACCTGTACACCTTCTCCAGCTCCCTTGCCTGCCTCTTTCCTGACTCAGTTGCACTCTTTTCTCTCTGGGTCTCAGAGCCCTGTGCTTGCATGTCCCAATAAATTGTCAGCACTGTATTCTTTGCCTCTGCCTCAGGCTCTATTTTCTAGAGTGCCAAGGTTAACACAATCAGTGCCTCAGCATGGGGCTTTGGAGTTAGGTTCCTTAGCTCTCTAAAAACAAAAACTGCTGGCATTAAGTGGAATCGTAATTACCTAGGCATCTATTTGTGGTTAATTATGATGTGGAGGGCAAAGCATTGGGAGGGATCTTAGCAATTTTAGGAACCATGTTCTTATAAGGATTGTGATGTGGAGAAATTATTTATGATAGCAATAGAGACCTTAAATATTAGATTAAAAGAATCAGGCAAGAGATTTTCCAAGTTAATGCATTCTCAGTAAGCCAGAGGACACTAACTTTGCAGGCTTGATAGTTTTTCTATGACGAAGTTAAGACTTTGAGAGTGAAAGAGATGGGGCAATGGGTAAATGAACTTGACAATATCGAACCCCAAATTGCAGCCCTTCTCTATTGTCATAGGACACACGTTAGTCTCCTCTAACCTAGAGACTATGTGATGATCTCACACGAGGCCAGCATCTTGTAATAAGACACATTTCCCTCAAGATGTGTTCCTATCACACTATACTGCCTGCAAGGCGTAACCAAAGTCAGGTCTCAGCACACCCTCAAAGGGGAACTCAAAACTATACTCCAGGAATAAATAACCTATACTGGAAAAGTAATAGCAGAACCAGGGTATGTAGTGGCAAGAAACCAGAATGTATGTGTGGGTCTGGGTCTTGAGACTGTAAGACTGGGAAGGGAGATGGAATGTAAGACTGGGTAGACTCAGAGTCTCAAGAATCAGGATTTAGTATTTAGAAAGGACTACCCAAGTTGGTCCTAATAATTTTCTGTTTTTGCTCTTAGAAGCCTGGACTCAGTCATGGCCAGGAATAATCCAAGTAGGGGTGTAAGAACTTCCTTGGCAAAATGTTAAAGAGGCAATCAGAAAGTTCTAGTATATGAGAATGTTATAATGGCTGTTTTTATGCATAGTTCAAGAACTCATCATGTGACCAAGTTCCCTGGGAGCCGATGAAGGATCCTCCATTCACTAGGGAGTAAAAAAAGTATACTATCAGAGGTGGGGATGGGTACCAGAGTCCTTGATAGTCCTTGATAGTTTGGTAGTAACTGTCCTCTGTAGGGTGAGGTGTTTTTTTGTTTTTTGTAGGTATTCCAGGCATTGACCTGACCTCTCTATTCTCTCTAGGAAAGATGAGATTCTGGGAAGGTAGAGTACAAGTAGCAACAATTAATCATTAGCACCAAGATGAATATAATCATCAAAATGGGCAGGAGGTCCAGAGTGACAAATGGGACCTTGACCCACAAAGACCTATGGTGGCAGCTAGCAGGTCAGGGTATTCCCATGGAAGTGAGACAGATAGACAGCTGAATAGGGTGCTATATGTCTTATGTAATAGGAAAAAGGTCAAGAATAAATTAGCAGAAAGCTAATGATAGCTCTTGCAATGGAAAGTCATGGTTACTAACCCAGTTTCCAAATATAAGTTGTGCCTGATCCCCGGGATACTTTGATGGAAGGGGAGGCTAGGTTACCGTGAGCAGGGACCCTGCAATTCCACAGCAAGTATATGAAGTAAATATTCCTCCAATTATTCCTTTGAATAATTGTATAGGTATTTGCCTAGAAAATTGTGTACTGGTGGATAGGAAATACACAGATTTAAAAAATATTAGGCATGGAGTTTTAGAGGACATTGATATCTGGGAATCTGAAATGCAACCATGGTTCACCAGTTAGAATGGGGCAAAGATCAAGTGATAAATACAATTCTGGCTTGAAGTTATTTTACAGATCACGTATGGTCACTTCTCTAGTGAGCTGACATGTCACATTCAAAGGACATAGATGGACACGACTTGTAGGAATGGGCACTGTCTGAGATATAAACCTTGTAGACCTTCTCATTTTTGCTTAACTGCCTCTTTTCTCTCTTATGGTCAATGACTTATCCATGCTGATTTTCTTTTCCATTTCTATACTTGGATGAAATGCCCCAACAGACAGCATGATATTTAGTTGCCTGAGAAGCTGACAAGGTGTTGAATGGCCCAGTTTGAAATAGGGAGTGACTTAGCACTCCATAGGGTGAATTTTGACACCCTATGGAGAGCTGAGTCACTCCCTATTTCAAAGTGGGATGGAAGACTGGAAGAAATTGATTAGATAAATTTCCTCTCCTTTCCTCTTTCGTGGGCTGCTCTTTGGTGTGATTTTTCTGTGTGAACCTGTGTGAAAAGTCCTGCTTTCCAAGCAAGCACAGCTTCTGAGCAACTAGTTATCCATGGCTTGTGTTGAAGGAGTCACCATCAGGGCAGTGAATAGCACTGCAATCCATTTATCTCTGCCTCACATCTAAGCTTTTTCCTCATCCTCACCAGCCTGGGCCTGGACTTTACAAACAGCGTCAACACTTCAATCCATGCCTTAGGTTTTCTAATACAGAGACAATAGTAATATATTTTGTGAGTATGTAGAGAAC
This sequence comes from Tursiops truncatus, assembly GCF_011762595.2. Taxonomy (NCBI): domain Eukaryota; kingdom Metazoa; phylum Chordata; class Mammalia; order Artiodactyla; family Delphinidae; genus Tursiops; species Tursiops truncatus. The sequence continues at coordinate 153,940,956 of NC_047035.1, read as the reverse complement.
AATTAGCCACTCTTCAGCCAACCGTGTGGGTTTTCTGGGGGAAATGTTTCACACATCCTGTTGGGTCAAAGCTATTGAGCATGGGAAATACAGCTTCAGCATTATATTTATTTCCACTTTGTGACAGATTATAGTATAATCAGCCAGCGTGGACAAATACCTTAAAAATCCATATTAAAATGCTATCCCATTTGGTCTGCCATTCACTTCTTTTGAAGTTTTTTTTAGGTTAAGTTGAATGAGAATTGAATGCATTTATGTCCTCTTAGCAATAACTACTCTGTCATTTTCTCTTCTGCATTTCAGTCAGTTCTGACTAAGCACTGTATCAATTTCTTCCTCTTCCAGCAGTGCATTTCCTCTCCTTCTGTCTCAGTTACTATCTGTGTTATCAGGTAACCTAAGATAATAAAAAATTCAGCTCACTCATACTTCATACACAAAGTGATGTGTGTGCTCAGTTTAAAAAGGGCAGGTGAGCTGACTGAGGCACCAGGGTGTGGGATGCGTGTTGGTGGCCACTGTCGCTGTGACGGTCATGTTAGTGATAACTGGGGGGGCTTTTCTGGGGACCGTCAGAACAATCCGCTGCTTCAGGGTAGCCCTCCATAAACCTGAATTGTCCTCTTTGTTCTTCATTCTCCTTGCAAACTGACAGGGAGGGGTGGGGGTAGTGGGTCGGGAGGCTGGGTTAACCTGAGGTTGTAATACAGTTCAGAGCCGGTGGTATAGTGTGGGAAAGCGAGTTAGGTCAGGAAACTATAGCAAAAAAATAAGTGAAGGAAATAATTGCTCCAAAATGAGTCTGTGGCAGAGACGATGCTGTTCGCCAAATCTCATTTTCTTTTCTTTCTTGGAATACAGCTGACATCCCCGTGCTTCCCTAGCCTCAGGTGACTGAGTCCTCTTCATGTGGGAGAAAGTGATGTTTGCCACTTCCAGGTTGGGTCCTGAAACTCTATTGTGTGGCCTTGGACACAGCATAAAATAGACCTCAAAGCACCAGGAGATAGCCTCCCTCCTCAATAGACAGTCTCATGGCCCAGAAGTAAACCTTTATTAGGTGACTACCAAGATTGGGGGGCTGTTGATTGCAGCAGTTGGCCTGTCCTGTGTAATACGGATCCTAAGTGTATTCTTTCTCTTAAACATCTGCATTGAAAATGAGCATTAGTTTTATTCCTTGCAGGTGGGATTTAGGGCAAAAGAGATGCCAAATTCATAAAACCTGGAGAATGGCAGCGACAAGAATAACCCTCTTTATGCCAGTAATGCATTGTTGTTAATACTCTCTTAAACTCAAAGAGGAGAAACGTGCTTATTTCTTTTAATAGAAAATGAGAGTCTTGAATCCACTCCATAAAAGTTGATTCCGGTAACTGAAATGGATGTACCAAACTCTTAAAAATGTGACATATGAGGGCTTCCCTGGTGGCGCAGTGGTTGAGAATCTGCCTGCTAATGCAGGGGACAGGGGTTCGAGCCCTGGTCTGGGAGGATCCCACATGCCGCGGAGCAACTAGGCACGTGAGCCACAACTACTGAGCCTGCGCATCTGGAGCCTGTGCTCCGCAACAAGAGAGGCCGCGATAGTGAGAGGCCCGCACACCGTGATGAGGAGTGGCCCCCGCTCGCCCCAACTAGAGAAAGCCCTCGCACAGAAACGAAGACCCAACACAGCAAAAATAAATAAAATAAATAAACTCCTACCCCCAACATCTTCTTAAAAAAAAACCAAATGTGACATATGAGAACCATTTTTCCAGAGAAAAATGTCATTGGGGGTTTACATATGGAGAACTAGTTACATACTCCATTTTCTTATCATCAATTATTTTATTAATTGTTGTATACTAATAAGCATAAACATAAATGACTAGGGATTTCAAATGGGCACTCCTTAACTTCCTCTGCATTGATTATGCAATGTCATTTTATAATATGCATATTATATATGACCAAATGTTTCTTTTTGCAATTTTATGTTAATTATTAAACTTAGAATTAACAATTATGAATAATTATTAACATATTCCATTCACTTTTACTATCATTCATATTTTTATAACCGGGGCAACATTCCAGAAAAGAAAAACCTCATTACATTCAAATATCGTTTGTATACTTTGGGCTTCAACCATTTAAAATATCAGAGAAATAACTAATATATTCAAGGGCAACTTAAAAACTGCCCTAATGAAAATAATGAGAAAAACAAAATTCCCATTATTTTTCCTGAGTCTTTGTTATTTTTCAGACATTATTTTCTTGTCACAGACGTTATAAAAATAAACACAGTGATTATTTTTTAAAAGATGTTGAACAATAATTTATGATACTATTATGTAACAAGTAGATTTTGTTGGATTGCCAGTCTATGATTAGTTCCATCAGAGAAAATGTTACTCTGAATCTTTTTTTCTGACCAATAAGGCAAAATTGTTGGGGGGGGGGAGAAAGGGAAAGGAATATTGGAGAAGGCAAATAAAAACACATCATCTCAGAGTTCACAGGAGCCAGGAATACCAGCAGAGTCAATCCTATGTCTTATGAATCACACAGGTTGAAGGAAAAAAGATATATTTAGTTTGGAAAATATTTTGATTTGGAAAATATGTAGAAAGAGTTTATTTGGAAACAAAATACCTCTCAACACTGTTCATATAGAAAACTAGTATCTGTAAGATATAATTATGTGCAGTGAGAAGAAATTGTGGATAGGAACTTTTAAGCTTAATAAAGGGGAAGAAAAACAATGAAATTTCTTAAATTGGGATGAGTTACCACTCAAGATAGCAAGTTGCATCTCACTGCAGATAATTAAGAAGATCATAGTTTGCTAAAGGTATTGTGGGTAGATGGATGCATGTGCAGGTTGCCCGCAAAACTGGATTAGATGATCAATAGGGTCCCTTTTACGTCTTACATTCTATGATTTTCAAAGTCTGTGTCTTGCTTCTGATTACATACAAGGCTTATTAAGTGTTTTCATCTGATTTAGCACTGAATTGGCCGGAGATGGAAATCTTATCAGGTACATACAGATTTGTTGTTACCAAACTTTATAGCGGTTGACATAAGGAAATGTGAGGCATGATGGAGCAGATAGAGCATCTTACATACCAGATAGACCTCAGTGAACAGTAGAGCATATACTTAGCTATGCTCCAGTAGACACTGGACATTCAGGTATGCATGGATTTTTCTTTATCCTTAGCAACACGGGGAAGTTCCATGAAATATTTGTCCTCTGTACTTGTGCACATAGCTATACAGACAACCTTAGGAATGGAGACGTGCTGCCTCCATCCCTGTCCCATAAAGGAGTGGCTGTCCTGGTTCTGGGAGTGCAGTCACTGCACAGCCCTCAGGTGTCAGCCTCTTCCCGGACTGTCTGCCGATAGTCACTTATTGATGGAGGTGGGGTTATCGAGGCCCAATTATTTTGGCCCAACTCAGGACAATTCTGATGAGCCATTTTACTTCCATGGTACCTCTTGGGGGTCAGCTAAAGCAGGGTTTCTTAAGTTTGGCACTAGTGACAATTTGGGATGGGTAATTCTTGTTAAGGGGCTGTCCTGTGCATTATAGAATGTTCAGCATCATTCTTGTCCTTTACCCACTAGATGCCAGTATCAATCCCTCACCCCCAGCCCATCACACACAAAAGAATGTCTCCAGCATTATCAAATATTCCTGGGGGAAGGTGGGGGGGGGGAAATTGCCCCCAGTTGAAAATCACTGGGCTAAAGTTGTCAGGTCTACAATTTCTCCTAATTGTCAGTCCGTCTCCCCACCTGCCTCCAGGAGTTGATTTCAGTGAACCTCCACAACAGGCATCTCCAACACTAAACCCTGTGACAGATTCACAGAGAAAAAGAAACACTATTTAAAACCACAGTTGACCGGAGTCATTAGGTTTTTAGGAAGTTGCCATAATTCAGCAAGTCTATTTTCAGCTCCTTGCAGAGGCTGTTGAAAGAGGCAGAGATTCAAACCTGAAGTTAGCAGATGAGGCCTTAAGGTAGCCAGCTACTTGAAAGGATCTCTGGCTATATAATGATACAGGCTTTGTAAAGATTTAAGTGGAGGGAAATTTGGAGGGTGGACTAAAGTGCTCTGTACTGTTTAAAGGGGGGCACTAGTCTAGTGAAAATTAATTTTAGGTCGCATGGGGGCACTAGTCTAGTGAAGAGACACATGGAGATGGGCAAGATTGGGAGAGGCTGGGGCCTGTGGAAAATTTTGTCTAACTAAGAATCATGGGGAAAAGTTGATTAGTTTATTGGTGTTATGACATAAATATGCCTTCTATATTTCATATACCTTTGCTCCTCCAACCTTTAGTAAAGTCTGCTTCTCCCACAAGTTCACAATTTTGCTCCAAGTTTGTTCATGTAGGCTTGAGGAAAAAGAATAAGTTTGAAAAAACACATTTTTTTTTTTACCTTATTAGTAACACCTCATAAAAAGTTGTGCAGTTGCTGGTGCAAAATGGCTCTGAAGTATTTCTAGCCTCGCATCATACTTTCCCTGTAGTTCCCAGTTGCTGGCCGTGAGGTATATTTTCGTGTAGTGAGTTACATGCTTTGTCTTTTATCTCTAGCCAGACCTTCCTTCATTAATCACTGTGGTTTTATGTGTGGGGTGGACTCTTGCTACGTTTCTGTTTAATTTTTTAATTTTTATTTCTTAATTGAGGGAGGTGTGGGTCAGAGTTGAGATTCCTCTTCTCTGTACTTCTTCCAAATTGTCTGGGCTTAGGGACCTCAAACTGAATTCAGTATCCAGGTGTGATAGTCTCAAAATTTCAGAGACCTTGTCAGTCTGTAGTGAGATGAGACATAGCTTCCTTTGTCACTTAATAGAACTTCTTTGGATAAATATCACTAGGCTACAGGATGTTTAAGTGCTGTCACCTTTATTCTCATTGTAGTTTTGAGTCAAAAAGTCTATATCAATGAACTAAGTATGTCTCTTAGTCTTAAACAGTTTTTTTCCTAAAGATTCTTTTTTTCTGGTAAGTGGTCCTGTTATCTGTTGTCCTGTGGCAAACTACCCCAAGTCTTAGTGCCTTAAAACGGTCATTTTGCCCATGATTTTTGGGTCAGGAATTTGGGAAGAGCTTGGTTGGGTGGTTCATCACCAATCCGTGTCACGTGAGTTGGGGCAAGCAAGGCTGGACAATGCATTTTGAAGATGGTGTCTTTTCTCACATGAACACTGTGCTTCTCCGCCCATCTCTCTCCTTCACACCAGACATGAGCAAGTATATCTCAGAGTGATGCACTTCTTGTTTTCTAATCCTCATCAAATGGCTTAGGTTTCTCACAGTTTTACCTCCAGGAAGAGTTTGGATCCCTTAAGTAGTAGCAAGTCTAAAGAACTCCAGGGAAAGACCAATGTTGGCGCTTACCCTCCAGGCCAACATAGTATGGTCGGGGAGGCAGCATCCCTAAGAATGCAGCAAATCCCATGGCAAGCTCACTACTGGAGAAGAGAAGTAAAGTCTTGGGGAGGGAGAACATTATGCCTCCAATGTGGGTTTATAAACTGAAAAATTAAGTTTTTGTAAATAAATATAATTAACCCAATCTGCCTTGCTTCCCCAGGATGGTCATGAAGACTAAGAGAAATAATGTATGTAAACATAAACCTCCTAACACAAGGTCAATCATTTAGTAGATGCTTATGAATTATTATGAATAATTAATATTAGTCTTATGAGTATGAATTTGACATAAGGTGTTTACACCTTTTGTTATTTGGAGAAATATTTAATGGATTCTGTTAAACTGATCTCTAGAGTAATATGCTTATCTTTATGAATTTCTCTCATGTAAAATTATATTCTGAGTGAGACACGTTACTATGATAAAACATGATAATTGCAGGTTTATGATGAGGGAGGTGTTTTTATATGGCCATATATAGTTTAGAGCAGCCGGTCCCCAACCTTTCTGGCACCAGGGACCGGTTTCATGGAAGACAATTTTTCCACGGACAGGGTGGGGGAGGGGGGATGGTCAGGCAGTAATGCAAGCGACGGGAGCGGCAGATGAAGCTTCCTCTCTTGCCGGCCGCTCACCTTCTGCTGTGCGGCCCCGTTCCTAACAGGCCACGGACCACTAGTGGTCCGTGGCTTGGGGGTTGGGGACCCCTGGTTTAGAGGGTGTTGTATAATCATTCAAAAATATAGCAAAAATATTAAACAAGGATTTAAGAAAAATAAATAAATAAATAATATAACTGCCCACTTCAAAAAAACTGCTTTCAATTTTCCATAGGCCCTTCTAGTTCATAATGTTCATATTTCTTGGACCAAATCTGGCTGTCACTTGTTTTGAAAATAAAGTTTTATTGGAAACACAGCTATGACCATTGGTTTACATATTGTCCAAGGCTGCTTTCATGCTGCAACACAGTTGAGTAGTTGCAATGGAGATCGTATGTCCTACAAGACCAACATATTAAATACCTGGCCTTTTACAGAAAAAAGTTTGCCAACTCATACTTTAGATTTACAATATAATATATACAGAATATTGCATTAATTTTTTCTTAACATTTCAAAAATATTTCCTAATTTCTACGACCTAAAAACTTTTGTAAATTCTCCATTACTCATCTGTCAGCGTGGAGTCACAATTTATTTAGCCTCTCCTCTTTGATAAAATATTAGGTTGTTTTCATATCTTAAATTGTACAGAGTATTCAGTGAGCATTATAAGTCATATAGGTCTTCTTTCTATACATTTGAACTTATTTATTTATATGGTTATATATGTGTATATATATATATATGTATATATTCCATAGAAAAAAATTTCTGGGTCAAAGAGTATGATCATTTTTATGTCTCTTGACCTCTTGATCTATTTTCCTGTACCAAAAGGTTTGAATTAACTTCCAGTGCTAGCAGAAGGAATTGGAACCCCGATTTTTACCACTAGATCCCTAACATGGGACAATAAGTATTATGTTCTAAATTCTTATTTAATGAGTTAAAATTAAATATAAATATTTATTCATTTTGCATGTATTTGATTACCAAAAATATGGAAAAATTTTAAATCTACTTCCTTAATATTTGGACTATGTTTATAATCTAGTCACATACTTTGTCAGGTTTTGTAGGTTTTTTGTTTTTGTTTTCTTCTGTGAATCCATGTAACCTCAGGCTAATGAAAAAAGTAAGAAGGGAAAATCTGCCTTCATGAAGGTTTAGTATGAGAGTCAGTTGGGACACTGGAAGCTAGGGAAAAGTTTAACCCAAGTCAACCAAATATTTATTAAACCTATTCTGCTGTAAAAATTGTGCTAGGGACTGGAGTAATGGAGTGAACCAGACTCCATCCTTGTCCTCTAGGAGCTAAATTCTCTGATAACTTAATAACTGATGATGGTACATCAGGATTTTAGGTGAAAGGGCACTTCATAAGTACCATTTTATCTTTTTTTTTTTTTGTCTCTGAATCACCTTTAGCATTAATTTTCGCTCACGAATGATTTCATTAGTGTTTTAAATCTTTATGTGATATTTAGTTGATTATAAGACAGTAACTGTATATTGTTTCACACTGACACTCAGGAAGACATTTTTGGTCTTGTTTGGAAGGAGGAAAAAACTTGTTTTAGGCAGATAGAAATATTGGCAATTGTGTCCAAACTAAAATACTGAAAATAAAAAATTGATAAATTTTCAGTGTTACCTATACAAGTTCTACACTGCTCTGTGGAAGATCTTTTTCATCATCACCTGTTACCTCTCCAAAGCCTGTTGAGGATAGTGCTTCAAGTTTTAAGAACCCATAATGAGTTACAGTGGCAAAGGCTATACTTGAGATTCATTCAGGACACGTAATTTTGCAAGTTATTTGACACTCTTCAGTGGCATTTGGAGCTGGCCCCACAGGTGTGCAGAAGCTGCCCGTGACCACCTCTTCCCAACTACACATTCAGTAATGTCATGTTGGTGGCTTGAAATAAATCACGGTAGGAAGTGTTTGCACCATAGAAATTGTCAAATGCTGTAAATTAGGGCTTCCTTTTCACTCCCCCCAAGAGAATGAGTTGTTAAATATTTACAAGCACATCACTACTTTTGTTCTGACATTTCTAATCAGTTCCTTATGTATGAGAAACATATTACAAAACTCATAATTTCCCTCTAAATTACATGAGAATTGTTCTCTCAACACAAACTGACATCCATTATAAACTAGGAATCAGCAATGTACTGAATTTTCCCATAAACATCCACAGGCCCGAGATTCTTTGCCAGCCTATGGATGGTGATAACTGTAAGCATAATGAGGAAGGAAGCAGTGCTGTAGAAACAGAGAGGGAGAGAAAGGACATCTCCTGACAAAGGTATTTAATTAAACTGTGTGCACATCACCATGGAATACCCATCTTGATGTATTGTGATCAGTTCCTAAATTATCAGAGAATTTATCCTGAAAGGACAGTGGTGGAGTCTAGCTCATTCCCGTATGCCAGGGCTTAGCACAGCTTTTGTGAGAAAATAGGCATAAATACAGACTTGATTTGGATTAAAGTTTTCCCTGCTGCACTACCTCAAATGATTCTCATACTAACCCTACTTGAGCAAGACCTTCCTTTCTTTTATGTAATCTCACATTCTAATTGCTGAAAACAGAATATGAACTTACATATCAAATGCCTTCACTTTTTTTAAATGAATAAGATAGTTCCAAAGACTACTTTCATATCGTTATGCCATTTTAAATTCTTAAATTTGCAGGAATATGATAACCAATACAAAATTAATCTATCTAAAGATATATTCGGTCTAACAGTACCAGTGTAGTGAATTTCTGGCCTCAGGTACTGTTATATAGGCATAAAAATACTCCATTTAAAAAATCAGTTTTCGGATGAGTTGAATCTTACTTTCTCGTTCTCTTTTTCAATTATTTTTTAACAAAGTGGAAATAAAATTTTCTTTATTATTAGATGAATAAATGTCCATTTTAAAACTTTAAAAAATATATAGTGAGTTACACAAATGAAATAGAACAGGCACTCTCAATTGATAAAGATTCTTTGCCTGACCAAACTTCAGTCAGGCCCATCTGTTCATTTCCTTGTAAAATCTAGTTTTAGCAAGAATCCTGTGAAGTCAGTTTAACCAGAACCCCTCACCCTCAATATCTGATCAGGTTCCTCATCCGCCACCATCTCCCAGGTGTTGTCTGATCACCTGACCTGTCTTCAGCAAAGATCCTGTTAAGTACATTTAGCCAAAATTCCCCCACTCCTGAGGTCTCCTCTTAGTTATTTCCCATCCACTGACCACCACCCTGCTCCTTGGCTATAAATCCTGCTTGTCCAAGCAGTATTGGAATTGAGCCCAGTTCTGTCCGGAGGTCTCTTTTCCCCTATTGCAATAGTCCTGAATAAAATTTGTTTTTACCACTTTAACTACTGTACAGCTCTGGTTTTCCTTAGACACAATCCACCTTTAATATTTTCTTGTGTATTTATTCATGGTAATACTCTTCTGTTTATTTCCTTCACAGCACTTTTCAACATATATAATTTTCTTGTTAATTTATTTATTTACATGTTTATTATTTCTCTAATACCCCAGAAAGTACAGACCTGGCCCTTTCTGGTCATATTCAAATTCTATCCTTAGTGTCTACCCTGCATGAGGCACATTCGTTATATCATCACATTATGCTCTTTTACCTTACCAGTGCCACTGAAGTCTATTCTCTTTGTTTCTGGCTCCACTGTCACTCCGCTTTCAGACTTGTCATTTCTTGCTGGAACATGGCAGTAGCTTTTTAAGAGGTCTGCCTTCACTCGCAGTCTGTTCCTGACCTTCAAATTACACCCCCCACCTTTGCCACTGGAGAACATTCTCTTAAACACATATTTTAATAATCTGCATCGGGCTTCCCTGGTGGCACAGTGGTTAAGAATCCGCCTGCCAATGCAGGGGACACAGGCTCGAGCCCTTGTCCAGGAAGATCCCACATGCCGCGGAGCAACTAAACTAAGCCCGTGCGCCACAACTACTGAGCCTGTGCTCTAGAGCCCACGAGCCACAACTACTGAAACCCGCACACCTAGAGCCCATGCTCCGCAACAAGAGAAGCCACCGCAATGAGAAGCCCTCGCACCGCAACGAAGAGTAGCCCCGGCTCACTGCAACTAGAGAAAGCCCACGCGCAGCAACGAAGACCCAACACAGCCATAAATAAATAAATAAATAAATTTAAAAAAATAATCTGCATCAGTTATAATGTCTCCTTTTCATTTATTATTTGTTTTATTTGAGTCTTCTCTTTTTTTTCTTATTTATCTAAAGGCTTGTCAATTTTGTTAATCTTCAAAAAACCAAATCCTAGTTTCATTGAATTTTTCCTATCATTTTTCTATTCTCTATTATGTTTATTTATTCCCTGATCTTTATTATTACCTTCCTTCTACTAACTTTGGATTTAATTTTTTTTTTCTCCTTGTTCCTTACAGTGTATGGTTAAGATACTTATTTGAAATTGTTCTTTTTCAATGTAGGTGTTTATTGCTACAAACTTCCCTCTTAGTACTGCTTTTGCTAGATCCCATAAGTTTTTGTATATTGTTTTCATTTTTGTTTGTCTCAAGATATTTTCTAATTTCCTTTTAAATTTCTTCTTTGACCCATTGGCTGTTCAAGAGTGTGTTATTTAATTTCCACATATTTGTGAATTTTCTAATTTTCCTTCTGCTATTGATTTCTAGTTTCATTCCATTATGGTTGGAAACATATTTGCTATGATTTCAATCTTCTCACATTTGTTGGACTTATATTGTGACCTAACATGTAATCTGTCTTGGAGAATGTTTCATGTGCACTCATGAACAAAATATATTCTGGAATGTTCTGTTAGGTCCATTTGGTCTGTATTGCTGTTCAAGTCCTCTGTTTTCTTACTGATCTCCTGTCTGGATGTTCTAACATTATTGAAAGTGGGAGATCAAAATCCTCTACTGTTATTGTGTTACCATCTAAATATTTCTCTCTTCAGTTTTGTCAAATATTTGCTTCATATATTGAGGTGCTGATGTTGGGTGCATATATAATTGTTATATATCTTCTCAGTGAATTGAGCCTTTTATCTTTATAATGCCCTTCTTTTTCTCTTGTGGCAGCTTTTGACTCAAAGTCTACTGTCTGGTATAAGCATTGCCACCCATGATTTCTTTTGATTACCATTTGCATGGAATATCTTTTTCCATTCTTTCATGTTCAGCCTATGTGTGTCCTTAATTCTAAAGCAAGTTTCTTGTAGGCAGCATATAGTGTACCTTGTTTCTTTTTTGTTGTTTTAATCCATTCAGTCACTCTCTGTCTTTTAACTGGGAATTTTAATCCAGTTACATTTAAAGTAATTATTGATAGGGAGGGACATTCTGTTAACGGTCATTCTGTTAATTTTCTCTCAATCTTGTAGCCATTGATCTCTGTTTTCCTCTCTTACTGTCTTTGTGTTTCATTGATTTTTTTTTTTTTTGTAGTGACATACTTTGATTTCTTTCTCGTTTCTTTTGTGTATGAACTATAGGTATTTGTGGTTACCATGGGGCATACACAGGACATCTTATAGTATTATAGTAACAATGTATTTTTAGCTGGTAACAGCTTAAGTTCAATCACACACAGAACCTACACTTTCACTTCTCTCCCCCTACTTATGTTATTCAAGTTACAGATTACATCATTTTATATTGTATATCTATTACCATAGTTTTATAGTTACAGGGTTTTTAAAAAACACTTTTGTCTTTTTATACCAGAATCAAAATTCTATTATAGTTAAACTTATAAATTATGGGCACCATTGTTCCCGAAGGCACCTAGAGTATGCTGGGCTGTGTCCATGCTCTGAGACAGTGAAGACAGAAGCCAGTCCCTCAGGCAGACACCAAAAAGTCAGAATGTTGGATGTACAGTCCAGTCTACTCTTTTGTGCCTCAGGAAGAAGCAAAGTGCTGGGAGATTTCTTCTAGTGACATAGCACTGTTTTCTGGGGGAGGGGGGGAGGAATATGGAGGAAGAGTATCACAAATTTTCCTACTAGCTTTGATGTGGCTGGTTTTGAACTCACCTGCAGTGCAGAAGCCTCTTAACTGGTTTCTGGATGTCTCATAAAAAGAAAAGCTTCATGTATTGTTGTCGAAATCGGCTTCTCCATGGGAGGAAGGAAGATCTGAGACTTCCTATCCTGTCATATTGCTGACATCAGTCCCCAAAGGAACAGATTGCCATGAGGCTATTGTTGATGGCTGGCACTTTTTATAGGGAGTATTAAAGAGAAATGAAGCAACTAAGGTGTAGGTAGTGGGATTTAGAGTAAAAAAAAAAGAAGAATCCAAAGAATCTGTAATTTGGCCACTCTAAATGGTCCTACTGATATATGGAGTTGAGTATTTGACTTCAAAACCATCCTTCACTAATTTCTGCATGAACTCTATGTCAAGGCTGGGGTATTTTTGTTGTTGTTATTGTTTTGTTTTCCTCCCAAAGTCAAGAAGTAAATAGTACTGTTGTGAGGATTGGCAGACATTGAAAGTCACTGATTTCAAGACTTCATGTGAATTTTGTTGCTGACAGTTTGGGTTTAGATAGCCAGAAATTGGTTATCTCATGGGAAATACTAGCTCTCTGGTTAGATAGTGAAAACATGGCGGATCACCTCCTTTTTATTTGCAAAGATAAACTTGCATTACTTCCAATGTGCTTCACAATCAGAGTTCCCAGAAGGAGATCCTTCTTTAAGCTTCCTGCCAAAAGCAATTAAAGCCTGATGTTCTAGAAAAAGAGGGTTAATAATGCCTTAGCAATTAAACTCTCTTTTCTTGTAGGAAAATAAAAAAAGGACCAGGAAGATTGCACAGCCAAAAGAATGGAGATAAAACAAATGGGGTACCAGGATATGTGAGGCTATTTGACTAAACAGTGAGAGAATTCTTCTCTAGGAAGATCCCATATCTCTTCATCCAAATCCTCAGAAGTGTGCAACATGGCTTGTTAATGCAACAGAGTCTGCTAGAACTGACATACCTCATTAGAGGAGAAAACACAAGGGTAAATTGCAAATGAAGGTAATGTCGGAAGGGAGATGTGCTCTAAGGGGGAAGCAAAATGCTTAAGACTATTAAAGCTAGAGAGGATCTTAGAAATATCTAGTACCACCTCCTTACTCCAAAGATTAGAATATTGAGGCCCAGAAACTATAGGACACGTGAATACAGGGACCAAGTTTTTACATTTTATTTTTATATTCCACACAAGCATAGACAATTAAATTTTCCTTGAGTATAAGTTTGGTGTGTACCTGTCTTCAATGTTTTGTAGTAGTATAGCCACCCATATGTATATGAAAGTTATTGAGTTTATAGTAATAACAAAAATATAGACACAACCTAGCTTTCAATAGTTCCTTAAGCTCAAGTGACTCATTTAAATTTTCTGAACCTTACCTTCCTCCTCTTCAAAATGAGAATATAATGACATCTATTTCAAAGGACTCGTAAGAATAAAAAGAAAGTATGAGAAAATTACTGTAAACCAATAAATGCAATACAAATGTGGGCAATTATTATTATCACTATAAATATTAACTAGTAGATTATGAACACTTAAGTTCATGGATATCATGGCATTTTATTACTAGAAGTTATTTTAAATACTATTTAGTCCTTTCACCTAATGTTATGTGCGAAGCAATTGAGGTTCAGAAATATGAGATGTCTTGCCTATAGCCGTGCGTTTGGCGAATGAAAGGTCTCTAATCAGCTAGTAGTTTATTGAGATTTATTTATTCCATGCCAGTCTCTTTCTTTACATGTGCTACCTCTTCTGTACCCACAGCAATCCTATAAGATAAGTGAATGAGGATTGTTCTCATTTCACACGCTGTACAGCTCATGTATGGAGAGGTTGAGGAAAGTTCTCATGGCTCCACAGTTAGTAAGTGGAGGAGCTGAGATTCGAACCCGGCAGGCTGCTCAAGGTCTCACTGTCCGGAGTTTTTCTTCATCCCATAAAGCTCAGAGCCTTCAGACTCTTTTGTACCTACAAGTCAGCTACTGGTTGTTTCTCAGTTGTACAGACTGGTGTTTCCTTGTTTCCTTTAAAAACAAGCAAACACACTCATGGGTGCTTGTGACCATTGCATCTGGGAGGTTTCTGAGGGCGTTTCAATGTGCTGTCACCGTTTTCTCTTTACTGTTAGATTATTTCAGGTAACAAGTTCTTTTTTTTTTTTTTCCTGATTTTATAATTTCCTTTGCCTTACATCATAGAAGAATGGAACTGTAGTCTTCCAGTTACACATTTGTTGTCTAAGTATCTTCCCAGTTGCTAGGGTTTCTCTCTCATTCTTTCTATTGAACTGATAGGAATCTACTTCTAATAAAGGAAATACAAAATCGGATGGTTCTGTGTGCTGGAAACCTTCTCTAGCTTGCAAAACGAGACTCCATGGGAGGCTGCCTCAAACTGGGGCTTTCCTGTAGAATGCCACAGTGTTGTTTGACAAGCACACTGCTTCACAATGCAGGAGCTTGTACATAAGTGCCACTCCTCTTAACCTCTCCTCACCGGAGCTAAACCCTGAGCACAACCTTCTCTTTGGTGTGAAAAGAGGCTCCAGAGACAGCAGTAGCTGCTTCATGGACACTGATGAATATCAGTCACTAACGGGGGATCGAGGGTGGACAGAGGTAGAGTTATCAGAGCAGGAGTGTAGGAACTATACGCCAGCTCTGGCATTCCCTTATCAAACGATTGTCCATAATCAAATTGGGAAGGGGAAAGTGCCTTTTTTTTTTTTTTTTTAAACAAGCACAGAAAGTATTATTTTGGAGACTGGCAGAATGTAAGCAAGCCAGCTATTCATGCCATGCCCAGAAGCTCAGACAGAACAAAATTATGCTTCAGATTAATGTATCGGTCAGTTCAAAGGTTAGACAAACAGCTGTTTCTCAAGGAGGCACACTACAAAGCTTAACTGTTCATTGGAAGGTCTGTAATGGTCTCAGCGGATTCCCAAAGGAGTCACTGTTATTTGTTTCTGATTGGGAGATACCCCAAACTGACTCCATGCTACTGATGACCTCTGTTGCTAGGGCATGAGGGTGAAACTCTGGAGCCAGTGCGATTTTACCAGTCTCTGGGAAAAAAAAAGAAAAAGAAAAGGAAAGAAAAGAAGCCACCCACACATCCAACATGTCTTTAGTGACTCAAAAATTAGCCTCAGCCCGGCAGTTTGGAATGGAGGAAAGAATGCTGGAGAGTCAAGAGGTCTATGCTCTCATTTCTGCAAAAAATGTAAAATAACTTAAAATAGTAAGCTATTCAAGAATGTGGTTTATAGTAGTCAGGTTTGATTTGATGCAAAGCTATGTAACTGGTAGTTTAAATAAAGGAAAGGAATAAGTTCCATCTTTGTTCAATATTTCCCAATCTTCCCCTGGTGATTTTTATATACTTGAGTTGAATAACTCTTCATAAGAAGCTGCTAATTGTAAAATGAAAAACAAAATAAAGCTCTAAGAGAAAGACACAGAGAAGAGAGGGAGAATTTAAATTGGAGTTGTCAATTGGGATATAATATATATTTGAATGGGGTTATATTTAAAAAGTATTAAAATTTTCAGAAAGTTAAAAAGGTAACTTCTTGAAGAGGTCCTGAGAGATTTTTAGAGATTCCCTGATGATTTCAAATGTATTCTAAGGACATGATCTAACTTTTTTTTTCCACTCAGATATTCATTATTTACACACTGTAAGACACTCACCAGTAGTTATTAACTTTTATCGTTATGCTTCTTTACCACAGACATTCTAATGTCTTTTTGGATTTTGTTATGTATATTCACTCTCTCTCCCTCTCTGTAGGTAGATAGATAGGTAGGTAGGTAGATAGATATAGAGATATCAATAGAGGAATATATATATATATATATATATATATATCATTATTCTGTCTTCTAGCATGATGCATTAAAAATACTGTATGTGCTTAATAAATATTTGTTTAAATCAGTTCAATTCCTAAGTCTTGTATGTAGAGGGGGAGTGCCCTGTTTTGAAATTTTGTGATGCAGTTACACATGTGGCTGAATTTCATGAGCTGTATGCTGTCTATGGCTGACTGGTGTCAAAAGAGATGAGTGTCTCGTGGGTAGAAGGACTGAGCTCAAGCTTCCGGAGAGGTCATCAGGGATACCACTCAAGGATAAAATAGCAAAACATGAATCAGGGGCCGAATTAAGCTGACGGGAGTAATGAGCTCTTCACTTTTGATTCCAAACCTCTCAAGCACAATGGCATATGCCCTATTCATCTTTATATCCATAGTGCATAGAAAAGAAAAATCTATCGCATTGGTATCTTAATTAAATTAGAAGAAGGATACAGTATAATTTGGTGTTGTCTTTCAAATGAGGAGGTATATTATGGTTATAGAAGGACAAAGTGCAAGGTCTCTCCTGAGTCCATTCATTCATTCACAGGTATTTGTGGAATACCTAATATGTGCTAGACCCTTGTCTAGACACTATGGATATGAACATGAACAACACTGACAAATCCCTGCTATCATAGAGCTTGATTTGATCAGAAGATCACACAGTATATACAAAGTGGAATAAAATAGGAAAAGGTGAAGGCTCTATGGTGATGGTTTTGAAGCATAGTGGATCATTTGAGAAAAGTCAACTTTAAGAAAAGACAAGGAGGTGCTATGAGAATACAGAAGAAGACAGTTAAGAAAAGTGGGATTTGACACCAGTGGTGAAATAAATACTAGTTTCAGCAGGCTTAATCAGTTATCTAGTATTACATCAACCAACTGATATGGATGGACTGAAATGAATTAGACTAATAATTCTCAACCTTCTAAGAGGCTGTAAAGCATGCAGATTCCAGGACCCATCCCAGAAATACTGATTCAGTAGTTTTGGATGGAACCTAGGAGTTATGAGAGAATGAACACTCCAGGTGATCTTGACACAGTCAGTTCCCAGACCTCACTTTGAGGAACGATGAATTCGATTGAAAATTGATAAGTAGCTAATTAGGAGGATAACTTCATGTAATTGGTATGATACTAGAAATAAGGGCAATTGGGTTGATACATTTTAGTGCCAGAAATGGGCTGAATTTAGCACTTCTTGGCCTGAACGGATGCACATTTTTCTGCCTAATATGCTTTCTTCTGTATTCTAACTAGTGCCAAAAGAGGTTTAAAAGTTCTGTATAAGACAAGGTTTTAAGACTTCATATTTGTGAAACCAGAGGAAAAATACATTCAGATGAATTAATTCATGGTACTGTTTACAGAGTGCTATTTTAGGAGGAGAAATATAACGGAGAAGGAACTACAGTTATCAAGATCTTTCCCTCCATTTTATATACTTTATATTTTCTCTAGATTAAAGAGAAGGGTTTGACTTTATATTTTAATTTCTATTTACTACAGAAGTTTATAATTTTGTAATACATTTAACCTTAGGAATATGATTTAAGTTTTCTAAAACTTAGAAAGTCCCTGCCTAGAAAAACACTGCATAAATAGAGATGTATTTCAGTTGTAGCACATATGTCATCTATTTCCTAACCTCCAAAAATGACTGGATATTTTGAAAAAGAGAAGCTCTTTTCACTTTAATATTAACCTAATTTTTTCAAAAATAAAACAGTATTCAGCATAAGCTATTGGCATGATTCATTTTCAATATTTTTGAATTTGTGACATCTCCCAATTGGTTTCTGTCTTAGATCATGAAAGAGAAATATACTGTTATTTTAAACTCAAGCAATTGAGAAAGATATTATCAAATTACAGGTCCTATGGCCTTTAAATAGGTAGCGATCTGGCTACAAACTCTGACTTTTCAGGGATCCTGAAGATATTAGTGATCAGTCAAAGGAGGAACAGGATGAAACAATTTGATGCCCTCAGTAGGGAGTCAAAGGGTCCTTGACTGACTTTCACTGAACATGTGGATAAGTTTCAGAAATTTTGGTCATCTTCCAAACTGTGTCCCTATTTCTTTCGTGAATCTAAATGAACATAAATACATTGTGTTCTTATCTCCCTAGGGATTTGGCTGAATTCTTGAGAAGGAAAATCATAATTCAGTATTTGAAAGCACATGAATGAAAAGGGCAATGAAAAAAATTTTTAAAAGTTGTGTGTCATCATCCTGTTGTCTTTTTTGATCTTCTTTGGCTTTCCAATTCTAAAGAATGATGACTTCTTTCCAGTCGAGTAGACCAAAAGATTTGGAGGTTTTCGACCTAGTAACCATAAAGATTTCAAACATCATTTATTGAACCACTTAGAGTGAGGCGCGTGTATGTGGCATTGATAGGTAATCAGTCTGGTAGTAATTTCTGTATTTTAATACTCAGGCAAATATCTAGCGAAAAATGGCTTTCAGTGTGACACAAAAGTCAGAAAGTAAGCAGTTATCTATCACAATTGTTTAACAGCTTTTCAGATGCTGTAAAAGATTTGAAGGCCAGTACATGCTGTTATATACCCTGACCTTTCTTTAACAGTTTATTGCTATAGATTTCATGGAAAAACTTGCAATATGATTAAACTATTCTACATCGTAAGTTTAAAGGAAATATTTTCAAAAACATCTTTAACATATATACTGTAGTTGATTCCATACTTTATTTAATAACTTCTAAAATTACTTATTTAGACATGTGATTTATGAAGTAAATCTGATTTTTAAAATTTTTTGAACTATTGGTGATGAGGAGTACATCCCCCGATTGTATTATAATCCTCAAAACTTCCAGGCTTCTACTTTAAGAGACCTTTAATGAGTATATTTCCAATTGAAGAAAATTCTAATTTCTTCAAAATAAGAATACAGGTTTTTGACTTGAGAGCACCAATGATTAATACAGCCATCTTGTCATCACATATTCTTCCCACACCGGGAGAGGTAATCTCAGCCTGAATCAGGAATAGTTGATCCACATGCTTCACTCCAGGAGTAGAATGAAGATTCTTTCTTTAGTGGCAGGAGAAAAAAAGGTGCATTGTGGGCAAAGCTTTTATGGTTGACAATAAGTGACTTTCTTCTTGTTACCAGTTCACGGTGCCTTTCTCAGCCCTTTCCGCTCACATTTGCCACAGGAAGGGTACCAGTTCTCATTTTGGAAGGAACAAAACAGAACAAAAGAGCCCACACTGTTCCGAGGGTGACTCTCAGTGTGGAGAATAACACAAGCAGCTTGTCTTGCTGATTGTTGCCACACAGTCTCATGGCAAAGGTTTGAAGAGGAAGAGAACTCCAAATCCCACCTTCTTTCCAAATCCTGGGGATTGACGCTGTTGTTATTTGCTCTTCATGTCAAGCCAGCCCAAAGGAGCGGACAGGGCCAGTCAGTGGGATAAAATCAGCAACTGGGGACAACAGCCCTACTTCCCCCATTCTCACAGGCTTCAGTGATGACACTGGAAGCTTGATTTCGAAACACTGGAGGCCCCCTCCTTCCCATGCATAAAAATGATAACGATATTGAGACTGAAGTGACTCAGGCATCGAAGGCAGCCTTGAGTGATTTGCACAAGTCCACAAATGCAAGTTAGGACCCCGACTATGAATTAGAGTAAATTCAGAAAAATATTCCTTTTGACTTCAGATCTGAGCATGAAATCCTGAACTGTCAGAAGGGAATTAGCAATGTATTTGGTAATTAAATAATTTTTTAACTCTTGACATGGCATAGGAAAGAAGGGTTAATTTATCTTAATGTGGTTCTTATTTTATTTTTTAAATAACGAGATAACTCAGTGGAGCGATTAACATTCTAAAACAACAAATGATCATATTACTGCAAGGTCCTGACTTACTGTAAAGTCTCCAAGGTAAAAAGGCTTTGAGCCGATACTGAAACTCCATCCTCTTGTACTGAGGTATGGCTCCTCATAAAGTAACATGTCTGGTGCCCTGCTGTTTGGAAGTGACCCCAAGGCAGCAGTGGAAGATGAAGTTTCAGCAGGAGAGACTAAGAATCTCAGAGGATTTGCTCTGTGATACAGAGACTCCTGCCTGTGAGTGACAATTTCCCAAGAAGCCTTCACTGATAATATTAAACGATTGTGACTGTTCAGGTCTTTTGCCCTGAGATGGTGATGGTGGTCTCTGCATTTAAATAGTATGTTGACTCTGGATGGCAATGCTGGAAAATTTTAGAAGCAGGGAAACATCATATGGAGTCTTGAAAGACATAACTCAGACATGCAAAATACATTTTCTCAGACATTCCTCTCTGTCTGTCTCTCTGTCTGTCTGTCTGTCTGTCTCTCTCTCTCTCTCTCTCTCTCTCTCTCTCTCTCTCTCTCTCTCACACACACACACACTTTATTTCTTTCCACCTGGGGAGAAATCATTGCATGAAATAAAACTGAATCTTCAGCATTTTCTTCCCCAAATAGGTTTTTCTTAGGTATCATGTAAGATATATATCATATCATACAGCATACAAGAGACATATTATGGAATGTTGACTTTTCTAGCCATTTAAGTTTGCTGTTTCTCTGAATAAATTGTTATAATAGAAATATTCCAAAGCCAGTGGTATCTCAGAGCTGCAAGTTATCATCTAGAGACTTGCTACTCCAGGCGATATTAAGCTTTAATACTGTGGACATTAAATCTTGGTGCACCAGTGCATTTATAATGAAAATACTGGCTTGCGATTGTGAAAATCTTAAATTAGGAATCAGGCCCACATTAGAGATGCTGGCCTCCACTTGCCCGAAGAGTCAATGGGGAGGGTGGAGGGAGAAAAGTGCTTTTGTGCAGCAAAACCTGCCATATGGGCTCTTGTCTAAGCGAACCCTCCACTGTTACATAGGATGAGAACTTGGCCTTGGAGCTGAATGAGCTGCTGAAATCTGATCAGCTAAAGGCCAATCTGCAGGAAGCTGTCATCACCTCACTAAGCTTGCAAAACTTAAAAGGGAACCACTTTCACTTCAGGGTTTTTATAGACTTTGGGCCGTTTCTTGTACTGAAGCATTACAGCAAGTCTCATCTTTTGATGGATTTGTATTGTTTGTGGTCTCTTGTTTTTTCGTTTTGCCTTGCCCCATCCTTGATTTCTCTATAAACCTCTATGTTGCATCTTCTGGTGCCCAAAGACTGGAAAGTTTCATCAGTGAAGATAAGATCTCTTGCATGTACTTCCATTCTGGCTGTCTTTCCCTTTGTCACTAATCCTCTTCACTCCTGCTGCTGTTCTATAATACTAAAGCCACACCCGTATTTTTGCCAGGGATTCACAGAAGCGCTTTGCTTTGAAGTGAGCGCTGATGATGCGCTTGTGAATCACTTTGTAAACGTGTACATGCATTTAACAGAGAGAAATAATACCTTCCTTATAGGTTCAGTTGGGTCAGTATTTCCCAGAGGTGCCACCTCAGAGGACAACAAACCCCTATTTCACAAGGATCACACCTTCCGAAAGCATTTCTTCTTTCAGGTGGATTTATTTTGAGAGGGACAATAATCAGGGTTGTCTGCACTGACATAAGTTGCTGAAAAAGGCATTGAAATTCAGTGAATATCAATCGCATGTGATCCTTTTATAGGCAAATTTTAAAACCGTTTTCACTTAATATAATATGTTTTCTTATTTTGCCATGTAAAGTTTAACTGTGGAGGACATATATACCAAACCCTTAAAAAGATATCACATTCGGTATTGGAACTTCTGAATACACAGAAAGGAAACGTTGTCAGGCAGTTTAAAAAGAGTCAGCACTTATTTTGGCTGTTTTAAAATGGTTAGTACACATGAGACCACTGTGGAATAGGAGAATGGGTCCTTGACTTTGAGTTCTTTCATGATTGGTGTGAGATTTAAATAAAACCATGGTTGTGGACTGCCTAATTTAAGACCTGGAATATTAAATGTTTAATAAATGCTAACTGAGTGTGAACTTGAATGGTATGAGGCCCCAGATGCAAGGAACATATAATTGAGATTATTACCATAAAGTAAATTTAAAACCCTAGAGATAGAACAAACATGAAAAGTATAATCGACTCAGTTTAATAATTAATTGTCATGAATATTTCTTGTGAAGGCAGTATTTTCCCAGCTCACACAGAAAGCAGAGGTGCCACAGTGATATGGATCTGTAAATGTGGGTCTTGAAAAGCAAGAAGGCGGAGAAGGAGAGGGAAAGGAAGGAAAAGAAAAGAAAGAGGAGGAGAGAAGAATGATTAACTAGGTATTATGCTAAGCACTTGAAATGGGAAGCACTACAGCATAGTAGTTAGAAAAAAATTGGGGGAGTGAGGCTGCCTGGGTTCAAGCCCTGCACTAATCTGTAATAGCTGTGTGACCTCAGGCAGGTGATTTGATGCCTCAAGCCATACCTTTCCTCCTCTTTGAAACAGGGATGATAATAACACTTACCTTTTAGGGTTCTTGTGAAGACTAAACGAAATAACTCTAATGCAATTAAACAGGACTGTCTCTTGGTAACCAAGACTAGCTACTAAAAATTAATTAATGAAAAAGTAATTACTATAAGAATAAAATATTGAAGAAAAATATAGAGGGAAACATCTTAGTTTGGCAACTGATCATTGAAAAATAAAAATCTACAAAGTAAAATAGTATCAAAATTAATATTGAAAAACTATTTTTACTTGAGTTCCATCCCACTGGGCATTTATCAGATGTTTCTACTGTATAGCAAAATGCCTGTAATAGGTATTTCATAAATGTTTGTTGAGTAGATAAATCTTCAATACATATATTTTAAAGTGATATTTTCCAAGTATTACAAATTTATAAAAAACTTTCTCCATAGAAACATCTAATTTGTTAGCATTTCCCCTCAAACTTAAAGAGGTTATTAGGCCTTTAGATAAGTTTCAGAATTGAACTTACTAAAATGTTTGAGAGAAAGCTATTTTGAATCCATAAATTAATTCGAGTGGGGGAAAATCAACATGTTGTACCTCTGGGGAGAAGGAAATTGCGTGGCACTTTGCAAAAGAAAGACCTTGGGTGGAAGAGATGAATAAGTAGAAATGAAAAATCAAAGATGGGAAGAGAGAAAGAGGAGAAGGAAGGAAAGAAGAGGGAGTCATATTAAAAGAGGAGGATAAATGACAAAAATATGTTGAAATGTAACAAAAATTATCTAGGAGTTGAAGATCAGACAATAGTGAGAAGATCTACACTGTTTAAAAAAGTAAACTCTTTTGAGCTGAACTACAAACAGAAAATTAACACATTTAGAGAGGATGAAGTGTTTCTTCTAGTTAACATAGAATTGATTTGGTGTGAATTAGAATCATGTTTGCTAGGGGTCTTCCCAAATTGAGAGATGAAGAAACTTGAACTAGGTCTAGAGAAGTAAACATAATGCAAATGATTTCAGTTAGCAAAATGTGGTTTCTAAATAAGAAAATATAGAAATAAACCCAAAGGGATAATACACTTATAATATTTTTATATATGGCAAAGACTCTTCAAAAAAACATTTACAAAGAACTCATTCCATGCCCCAATCTGTATGAGCCATTTGGGGGACACATACAGGACATGTATGGTCTTTGCCTCCTAAGAAGCTCACAACCTCCCACAGAAGAGGACTTACATACATCAGAAACCTTGAGAGCAATTCACAAAAGTTATTCACTGGGGCCAGCCGAGAAGGGGGTGCTAAATCCAGTGATCGGAGAAGACAGGGACTGAATGTTAAGATTTGGGTTAGAGAAGAGGTAGGAGGATGCCCTGGGAAGGGAGACCCTGTACAATTGTTTGGCAGGCTATTTTTTGGAATAAAAGAAATGTTATCAGGAACACAGAATAGGAAATCATAAATCTGGGTTAATATCACAGAGAAAGCATAGACTAGATCTCAAAGACAGAATTTGCAAGGATGGAGATACAGGAGTTGAGGGTGACTGAAGTTTTGCATCTAGGAAATGTGAACTAGGATACAGGGTGACACACTGAAATCATTGGGAAAATTTTTAAAAAGATTGGCAGTAACGGTGGGTGACGAATCCCCAGAGCACTTTTCCCCAAGGAACACTCTCCTCCCTCTCTCTCTATCTCTTTCTCCCCCCTCATTCTCTCTCTTTCTCTTCTCACTTTCTTTCTGCCGTAAGAGGCTGCCAGAGGGACTTTAATAAGAAGTCAAGTTGCATTTTTTTTTTTTTGCCCTCTGCACCCCTTTTGGGGCAGCCTCCTCTGTGGCTGAAAGTCTCTCCCCCCACCCCACCCCCGCCCCGCCTACGCCCCGTCTTCACCAGGGAGGGGGCTTCCTAGAGTGTGGAAACTTTTCCTCCTTCACAGCTCCCTCCCAGAGGTACAGGTCCCTTCCCTATTCTTTTGTCTCTGTTTTTTCTTTTACCCTACCCAGGTACGTGGGGATTTTCTTGCCTTTTGGGAAGTCTGAGGTCTTCTGCCAGCGTTCAGTAGGTGTTCTGTAGGAGTTGTTCCACCTGTAGCTGTATTTTTTTTTCTTACTTTGTTATTAATTTAATAAGTAGAAAGGTATTGATCTATACAGCTTTTTAAAAATTACATACTGTAAAGTATATATATGTTGTGTGTATATATATGTATTGTTTTTATTCAAACAGAAAGTCACAAAAATTATAATCATCCTCATCAGTTCACTCAGTCAAGTTGCGTTTTTAAGTAATCTTTGCTGGAGGTCTGAGTTTTCTCTGCAGTTCTTCGCTATGTTTGTCCAGGAACCCCTGGGAAGTTGAGATGTGTCTCCAGTCTCTGAACACTGAGCTGCTCAGCAATGCTCCCTAAGGTCCAATATGAGGCAGGAATATTCCCAGAAAACAGTTCCTTTGGACTGTAAACACAATCTCACACGCCAATCTATAAATAAAATAAAGATCAATTGCAGAAAAATAGGGGACAAAAAAGAAAGAAAAATTCTCAGATGAAGAGATGAATAAGAGAACAGGTAACATTTTAGGTGGTATTTTCAGAAATATTTGAACAAAAATGTAAGACGTTTATTGAGCATATGTGCCTGAATTATTACATCATTTTGATCACCTGCACAACTGTCAGATTTACTTTTTCATTCAATGAGTCTAAAGACATTCTTTCTAGCTCTCACTTCTGCTCATGCTCACTTTTTCTCTCTTGCCCTGAGCAAAATAATGCATTTACTTGTCAAAACTGGGTTTATTAAGACATGTGATGATCCATGCTTTGCTTAAGTGGCCAACAGGAACTTTCTGGTTGGACCTTCAATCTTGCAGCATCACAGGACCCATTTAACATTAGAATAACATCACTGTGCTGTAGTCTGATTATAAAAAGCTAGTTAGATAAAGATATAGATATATAACCAGCTTTATAGATATATACGCACAAGCCAAAGGGCTATTAGGCACAAGTCAACAATCTTTTTTTTTTTTTTTCTATTTTTCTTTGTTATTAGTAGGATGAAGTGTTCAAATTGACCAGGCGAGCATGGTCCTGGCAAAGGAGGGGCAGAGAATGTCTCCAGAGGCTCAAAGGACATCATCTCCAAAGTCTGACTTCTTCCACTGACTGAAATAAAGTAAATTACATTTGAGGCTTCCTACTTACATGTAAGGAGCACTCACTAAAGAGAAAAAAAATCTTGCAGTGTTAAATAATGAAAATCTGACTAGATCAAGGCAGGTAGCTACTCACATATAAAAAAACAATGTCAGTTGTCTCTGTAATATTTGTATGACTGGGAAAGATTGCCAACATATCCATTCATTCATTTATACCACTAACATTTATGGGGCATCGACTTTGTTCCACGCACCATGCAAAGCGTCAACTAAGGAATATTACCCTCATGGGGTTGGTATTCTAGTGAAGAGAAACACAATTTAAGACAAAAATAAATAACACATATAGTAGTTACATGGTAAAGGCTACAGACAAAAAATAAATCAGAGAAGAAGAAGAGGCACACTGGGAAGAGGGTGGTTATCATTGTAAAAAAAGGTGTCAGGAAAGGCCTCCCGTAGGAGGCAACATGAACAAACAGCTGAAGGAGGTGAGCTCATTTTTACGAGCCATACTCAAATAATACATTATACTGTTTCACTGGGGCACCCAAACCGTGAGTCCCATAATGGAGTCAACCCCAGGCTAACTCTTGTACAAAATTTATTGGCTTATTACGTGACCCATTAGCACCCTCCAGTCTCATTATGGGTTGCATTAATGGGCAACTTATCTTTGTGGCTCAGTTTCCTTAAATGCAAAATGGGGATGAAAATAGGACCCACCTCATTGGATTGTGTAAGGATAGCTGCTGTGTTACATGCAAAGTGCTTAGAACAGTGTCTGGTATGTAATGAGGGCGATATAGGTATTGGCTCTTTTTGTTATTATTGCTGTTGTTGGAATAAAACATGAACAGGTTAAAACATCTCATAGCATATACTTTATGTTGGAGGCGTGATTATTATTAAACTTTTTGGAAATGTAAGTGAGGAATAGTTAATTTGTTATAAAATTACAAACATTTGACCCTTTTCCTTTATATATATTTAATGTCTGACTTTGAGTTTATAAAATGAATGGTGTATATGTAATAAGAACTGTGGGGAATGGGATGGAGTCTTAAACATCAGTAGCATGTTATGAACCAAGTACTGCTTGGGGCAAAGATTTTATCGCTTATTCCCTATTTAATCTTCTTGGGCGGTCCCATTATTATTTGTTTTTATTTAGCATAAACTTAATAACTGTTTTTAATCATCATAGAACAACATTGCATTCTGTAAATGACCTATGAATTTGGAGAAGAAAGGAAGCATTGAACTAGTATACACTGACATAAAGGGAATATGTTGAAGGAAACCAGATTCAATCATCTAGTTACCTAGTGTATTTACAAAACTGGAATGTGATGAAAATTCTACTGTTACTCTCAATACTCTGTGAAAACCGAGATAGCTCTAACAGAATTATTGCCTTGTCTGATGGGCTGTACGTCCACGAGAACAGGATCCCAAAGTTAAAAGGGTACCACTATAGTTTCTGAAAGATGAAAGTCCAGATTGCCCGGCCAGCAAAACTGTTATCTTCAGCATTACAGTTTTCTCCTAGAGCCAATGCCAAGTGTTAAGAACTCACTCTCTTAAGAACTCACTCTCTCTCCCCACCCCCGCCATACTCTCGCTCTCTTTCTCTCTCTCTTTTTAAAAGATTCAATAAAGTTGAGATGTTTAAAACCAGAAGAAGTTGATACCCTCAACTATTTGAAGAACAGAAATTGTTGCTCCCTAAACAAACAAACAAAGAAAGGTTTTTAAGTAGAGTATACGTTCAACAACCAGAGCCAGAAGAGGAACAGTGTATGTTTTTACTTCTTTTTCAATGTTCTTTCTGTTACACACCAAGTCCATTTGTACCAACAGTAGCACTTTCTTTTTTCCCCATATAATCAAACATTTAACCTCACAGGGTTATTAATCACACTTTGCACTTAGATGCCTGAGTTTGAAAAGGCATTGCTTAGAATTCTATAAACAGTCATTAATCCTTCAAAAAAAAAAGATGAAAAGAAAAAAATCAGGAGGTTATATGCTTTTGTAGTCATTTGATTCAGATTATTGAGTTTATGGAATTATCCATAAGCTTGCTGGTTTTCATAGGATCCATGCTCATTCATGCTTTTCCAGATGTGAAAACTAGTCATGGTGTTGATGCAGTGCAAATGTTGAAAGGTCTTAGCCACTTTGCCTAACTGTTAGTTCGCCGTCCTTACGTCTTTCACTTTTTTTTTTTTTTTTTTTTTTTTTTTGCAGTACGGGGGCCTCTCATTGTTGTGGCCTCTCCCGTTGCGGAGCACAGGCTCCAGGCGCTCAGGCTCAGCGGCCGTGGCTCACGGGCCCAGCCGCTCTGCGGCATGTGGGATCATCCCGGACCGGGGCACGAACCCGCGTCCCCTGCATCGGCAGGCGGACTCTTAACCACTGCGCCACCAGGGAAGACCCCCGTCTTTCACTTTTTCACTCTTTGCTTGAAGGTCATTTTTTTCCATGAAGCTTCTCTGACACTGAGAGGTAGTTCCTCCTCTAGGTGCCCCTTTGCCCTCTGTGAGTTGTATGCACCAGCACCCTCACACCCACACATGCACATGCATGCTCTCTCTCTCACACACACACACACACACACACACACACACACACAGAGTATCATTTGCTTACGTAATCATATTTTTCCAAAATGAGACTGTAAGATCTAACAAAATAACTTGTTTTACTCATCATTGCTTTTCCAATCCCTAGCATGATGCTCATAGTAAACACTATCTATTTGTTATCAAGTAATGAATGCAATACAGCTGTGAAGTTCCAGGTACAATGCAGCTGCTGTCGTGAACTAATTGCGTGACCTTTAGGCAAATTAGTTACATTTTCTAGTCAGTGTCCTCCTTTGCTAATAATAATAATGCTAACATTTTGGGAGCAACTTTTATGTAGCAAGTGTTGTTATGAGCAGTATATTAGCTCATTAAATCCTATAAAAATCCTGTGAAGTAGATACTCTTATTATCTCTAAGGTATAGTTGAAAGGATTAAAGCCCAGACGGATTAAATAACCTGTGTATTAGCAAAGCAAGTAAGTGACAGAATTGGGAATTTGAGTCCAGGCATCCAGGCTCAAGCGCCCAGGCTCTTAATCATTATTCTATATGCCTCCCTACACCCTTAAGTGATATTTCAGTTTTGTTTCAAAATTAACGTTGCTGGATAGTAATTTTTTTTTTTAAAGACTTTTTCATTGATTGATTCTGGGCATGAAACCTATTAGCTCAAACTTTTCCTTTTATAGCTATTAGCTCTTAAGCTGGCTGATATTTAACATTGTTATTTATAAAAGAGTCATTATAATATTTACCTTGCATTTATCTAACAATATAATAAACTAGTGTCCATAATGTATCAGCATTTAATAAAGGAAATTATTTTAGTATTGGAGTAATAATAATAGGTATGCTTATGCAATTTGATTTAAATAAAATAATGAATAATACCAAAATATGTTTTCTGAAGTAGCCTATAATTGGCAGGATAAGGGATGCTAACTTTTAGCCAGAATTGTTGAAATTAAAGATTTACTAGGAAGGTAGATCTTAAAAGTTTTCATCGCAAGAAAAAAATTATAATCATGTGAGGTGGGGGATGTTAACTTATTATGGTAATATTCTCT
Organism: Tursiops truncatus; assembly: GCF_011762595.2. Lineage (NCBI taxonomy): Eukaryota > Metazoa > Chordata > Mammalia > Artiodactyla > Delphinidae > Tursiops > Tursiops truncatus. The sequence continues at coordinate 153,911,690 of NC_047035.1, read as the reverse complement.
GTCTCTGTCTCTCTGTATAAATATATGATCATTATGTAGTAAACCTCAACCCAAAATAATGTTATATATCAATTATATATTCATTAAACTGGAAAAAATCAACAGTGAATGAATTATTTGGAAAATTATAAGTTTTCCAGTCACTCTGGGTCAACACTTCATCCCTAGTCAATAGCTTAGTCTGAGTTAAAACCTAGACACTGCTAGCAGCAACAGAAAGAAAACAAACCCAGTTTTACTTAATTAGGCAGGTAACGAACCCCTAGTTTACAGATGAGGCAACGGGGTCCATGTGCCCATGGTCAGACTGATCTAAGAGGCAGAGCCAGGATTTGAAGATGGATCTGACTCAAAGGCTCTGGGCTCTTTAATTGCTGCATTACTTGCTATTTGAAAAGCATGGTTTTAGATAGTATATACATTTCTCTACCAGGCTCACATGGCTTGACCTAACTTCTGTTCAATGAACTGAATTCCAAGGAAGCTCGTTAATTCACTCAACCCATTATTTATGATGTGCACAACTGAGAGGGATATGCTCTGTGGATATCGCAACCTCTGGAATTAATTTTAAGCATATCAAGGAAAACCACTTTGTTTCACTTACTTCCCATGAAAAGAGATTTGCTACTAAACATTTAGTTTTATATAATTACAGTTTAACCCCTCAGTTTTTTGTTTTTTTGTGTTTTTTTTTTTCTTTTTCAAGATTAGCAGACCTGAATAAATTGGGTTTTCCGATGAACTAGACTAAGTAGGTCACAAGGTAGAATCTTCTCAGAGAGAGAGAGAAGAAAAATGTGTTAAACGGGCATTCAGCCAGTCTTGAGGAATGAACACAGCATTTTCAGAGCCTTCAGAATATTAAGAACAGGTCATAAGTAAAAGAAAATAGGAAATAAGGACCAGAGGTTGGGAAGCCTGGAGTCAGTTCAGACTGTCTGAATCACTTATGTCGTGGTGGTGATTTGAGCTGACAAAATGTTATTGGAGGGATCACTCTCCTCAACACTGTTTGCTTTGGGAAGTCAGGCAGAGATTTATTATGGCTGAAAGCCTTTACAGCTGTCGGATGTAAGTTCTGGGTTAAGAGAGTTGAAAATATCAGCTGAAATTAATAGCATGAGTTGTGACTGAATATTTGCAACAGTTGCGATGGGAAAACAAACAAAAAAGAGTCAGAGACTACAGTTTTATTCTTCATCTATGATTATATTTGGTTGCAAAAAAAGCCACGATACATCAGGCAAGGAAAAGGGCAACTTAGTATCCACTGAATATAATCCAGAAATCTGAAATGCGGATTTACAGCACTGACAGTTAATGAGATGGCATTTTGATGTAAGTGAAGATGTTAGATTTGATATCTAGAGTGATGCAAGAAAGGCAACACTGGAAGTGATGTCCTTCTACAGAATGTTCATCTTGTATAGTAACAGTCACTCCATGAGTGTCTGTTCATGAGTGTCTGGAAAGATACCAAGAAAAATATATTTGGAAGATTAAGATAGATCCATGATAGGTAGATAGATTAAATAGATAGATAGGTATGTTAAATGACTAATCATTTTTTGTTTGTTTCTTTACATAGGTAATTGCTGTAATTATATTTGAATAAATATAATTATATCTATCTGTCTTAGAAAATGTAAGCTCAATCAAACACTGAGGTTTTGCTTTCATTCCTAGGTCCATAGTTACAGTAACAGAACTGCACACATCTTAAAGAGGTAAACAGACTTCTGGGATGCAGAATTACTCATAGCTAATGTTCATTATGCAACTCTAAGTATGGGAATATATTATACAGCGGTTTCTGAACTTATGTGGCTAGGAATCCCTTTCTTGGGAAGAATCTCATAGGTTAGTTTTCTTCTGAAAACACCATGAGAAATGCTATTACTGAGTGGAATGTATACATTGAGAAGTTCTTCCATTACTTGTCCTGGATAACTATACCTACCAGGTACATAACTCAGAATATAGATACCCAAGCATAGTAAGGATTCAAAATATTATTGAATTAATCATACATATAATAAATAAGTCACATCTGTGTTCCTGTCATCTTAAGGGATATACAGCCTATTCTCAATTTAAAAATTATTTGTTCAAATTTAAGCAAATAGCCTACACACCCTGTAGGCTGACACAGTGATGCCTGTGACTCAGACCCCTATTTTGTTACTGTAGCCTGGTGTGTTATCTGACCAGTTACCACTAAACTGTGTTTAAAAAGTTGTGTAAGAGAGTAATGGATATTTTGACTGAGTAGACATATGATTTCATCAAGTTAGTTATGTTTTTATCAAAACACGATTATCATAGGATCATGAAATATTTCTCTCTCTATTATGCCTTTATCTCCTGTTTTCCTTGATTACTCTTGTCATTTTATCACTTTCACAATTTTAATTCAATTCAGAAATAGGTTAATAAAGTAATGACATAAAGTATGGGTGATAATGTCACTGATAGAAGCAGAATCATTAACATGAGTGATTATTAGTAAACAATAATTTTTAAACAAAAAATGAGTCACATCATATTACCCCTATGGCCATTGCTTCAAAACCCATACAATTTCTGAGTGACCTTAGGATGAAGCTACACATTGTCTTTTTTATCTTTCTCTTTCTGATTTCATCTCACCACCTCCCTCACTCTTTGAGCCAATTCATCCTTCTCTTAATTACTCGACCATTCCATGCCATATGCCCATGTTGTTACCATGACCAAAATGCCTTCATTCACCGAAACAAAGGCTTCCCCCACTTCACCACTAACCCTCACACTCTTAGATGACACCAAGGATAAATGTAGAGACAGGTCACTTGACTGAAAGATAAAAGCAGAGTGAGGCTGCACCTCTGGCTCAGTGGGGGTGGCAGAGCATCAAGTTCTTGAGTCTAAGGAATGCTGCTTGCATACATGGCCCCTCTGTTATATTCCAGCAACTTTACGTAGCATAGTGTATAGGCTGAATCATCCCTTCCCCAAATTCATATATGAAGTCTTAAGGTCTTGTACCTTAAGCCATTCAGTCTGTGGTAATTTATCATGGCAGCTCTAGCAAACCACTATACGAAGCATGTTCTTATTTAGTAGGATGCTATAATTTAAGTTTTTCTGCCCCCACCTAAGGAAAGCAAAGCAAAGCTCTCTATGCCGTGTTCCAGTCTTGAGTGTTTCCTCACCTCTCCTCTGTTCTAAAGTGACAGTAATAGATATTTCCAAGAAGGATATTCTGTTCACTCCTGAGACATTATAATTGGTTCTGAAGATAGCTACTTCCCAAACCAAGGGCTGCTACCTTAAAGTGTACCATATGAGAATGTAAGACATAAAGCTTCAACTACTTCAAAAATTATACAGAATTATTAAGAGACAACTGCAATTCAGTAGAATTTAGAATTATCATTGGGTATCTACTTGGTGCAAAGCGTTGAGTAGGCACAGTATAGAATATAAAGGTAAATATGATGTCTGTACAGAGTTCACTATCTCAAGTAAGAGAAGAAATGTGCAGCAGTGCTCTCTCAAGACAGTTTGGGGATTATTTCCTTCAAGGAGGGTGACCTCTATCGGACTGAAATGGATCTTACTTTTCCCATATTGGCCCCAGAAATGATGCTGTTTTCTAAGTTCTTAAACATGAGATTGCATAGAAAACGTCTCTTTTTTAATCTCAGATAATGTAAACCACGTCATTTCAAATATGGGAATGAGTATTAGATATTTACAGAATGCTGCATTTGAGAATCAAGATACTTCAGGCAGTAGCTGGCAACTTTAAAATAATTTCTTAGGACTTACTATATGCCAAACGCTACCCAAAAATCCCATATATACCTTTTCATGTAATATTCCCAACTCTGAAGTGTTAGCTTTTGTCGATTCCCACATTGCAGATAAGGAAAGAGAGATCTGGGGAGTCTGAGTAGCTTGTCAGAGATCACAAAGCTACCAAGCTGTGGAGACAGGTATCAACACTAACTAACAGAAAGAGCTCTTGGGTGCCATGCTCGACCACCACATCCATTTTTATAACTTGTAACTCAAATAAGTCTTTTCCCAAAATTGGATGTCTAAGGAACCAAGGGACCCTCACAACAGGGACGGTCTGTGTAAATATTCATTTGGTATTTGGCACAAAAGAAAGATGGAAACATAACTATTTCTGGATAGAACAAGGCAAAATATGCACTTTAGGGCTGATTTCCTAATCAAATTATCACTGCAATACTAACCGCCATGTAACAGGGAAAAGTTCCCATCAGCAAGGCTTTATGTTTAAGCTCCGCGTCAATACTCTTAGGAAAAACATAGCCCTTAAAGCTGATAGATTAAATGCTTAGGGACTCTCTCCACACTTTTATGTTGGGAGATGATGCTGTTTTTTCAGTGTACCCGTGGATACTGGGCAGCCCTCAATGACAGTCACGTTCCGAAAACATTGAAAAACAAAGCCAAATACTGTTCGCATTATACCAGTTTAGTTTAAAAAAAAAGAAGAAGAAGAAGATTGAGAACAAAATACAGATGATGTCCAAAGGACTAGTGAAATACTGAGCAGAAATAGTTTTTAGTTCTAGTGGGACTAGTGTTCCTCTATTAAGATACTAGAAAGTTATTCTGGGCTTTAAACAGAGTCAGATTCTACCCTCCCTCAAAAATATGTATCTAACTATATTTCTCCTTCATTTTATAGACATTGACTTAAAACTGAACTAATAATCATCCAATGAATTTCCTTATTAATAAGATAGGAAAACTATTCTATATCATATTTGAGAATTAAAATTCTAGATCTGTTTGGAATTTCAAATTCATGGCTAGCAACATGCAAAATGTGAAGTGAGAAATTAGTACTGATCTAGCTTATTAGATCAATTTTGGCAGTAGTATAGAATAATTTAGGTACTTTAATTAAAAAGAAAAACGGACTGTTCCAATTTGTTTTGTGTTTGTTGCCTAAATGAGATAATTCATGGAAAGCACTTATCAAAGTGCCTTTATGTTGTGGGAGCTCAATCAAAGTTCACCACTGCGATTTTTTTTAATGGAAGAAGAATTTGTGTAGAAAATTATTTTAATGATGCTATGCCTGAAGGAATAATAGTACTAAAATATTATGCTGTGGAACTTTGCATGTGTTTCTCACTGGCTTTCATGATTCTCAAAAACTGACACTAAATATGTCCTACATTGAAAATACAATCTTGGGCTCTGAAGATTATGTATTTATAATAGGCATTATAAGCATAAAGTAAATATTCCAACCATATACCCTATTGTAATCCAATTAATGGAATACACAAAAGAACTGAATGCATTTTCTCCGTAGCAAAGTACTTCCTGTTCAATGGGGAAAAAAATTAAAATTCATTCAAATGTTTGTTTTTAGTTCAAATTTTATCAAGTCCAAGGGGTTTTCAAAAAAAAAAAAAAAGAAAAAGAAAAGAAAAAAACCAAAACCCAAACAAAACAAACACCTTGCAAATCTATTTCTCAGTTGTTCTACTTATTGGGAGAGGAAGCCATTCCCACTGGGAAATTATTTGTTTGATAAATATTATAGTTGCTTTAAACAAATATTGTTTCTTTTGCCAATCTCCAGAGCAATAAAAGCCTATTTTAAATGGAAGGATTTGGTAAGGTAGAGCAATGACCAGTGTATGTGTTGGAAGTAGGATATACAAATGGTGGAAATTGAAGGTCATGTATTCCTACTTACAATGCTGTTAATATATTCTCAGATCTTAGACTTAATGTCAGGAAGTAACTCATTGCCTTTGCTGTGAAGAAGACTTAATCGAGGGTAAAGCTCAATTATGACTATAGTATTTACTAGTAGATAAATGACACAAAAGGAACAATGAATCATGTCTTTCTGCATTCCCAAAGAAAAGTCATTTTTCTCCAATCATGCTCCCAAACCCTAAATATATCATTTTCATTGCCATCCCATTTATTTTCTCAGATGTTCATGAATTAGGCATACATACATGTATGTGCACTCACACCTATTTATCAATTCAAGAGTTTACTAAAATTTGTAAAACTTAGTCCCTGTTACATGTGAAACACTAATCTAGCACCAGAGATGCAAAGATGAATAAGACAGGTTTGAGGATTTAATTACATTCTGATGAGTTCAGATGCATTCAAGAGGGTGTGAGCATGAACTCCTTAAGTAGCACCTTCCCATCGTCTGTGATTATTTGATTTTTTTATTCCCATGTTATAGTCAAAAGTCTCCTCGGTATTCCTGTACAGGTTAAATATATATTAGGAGCTCAGTGAATACTTGGTTGATCCATGGTATGTGGCTTTAGGCAAACTTTGTTTTCCCAAAGACCCTGAGAGATATTCTATGACTAATATGTCTTGATTTCATAGAATTCCTATAATAGCTATCTAAAATCTCCATTTTCTTCCAAAGACTAATCTGGTTTGGATGGGAATTTTTGATAAAGACAGATCTTATATTTTATCTGTTATCGGTAAAAATACTCATACCGATAAAAATAACTCAAATTATATCAAATTGTGGTGCCACAGTTACTGTGGGAAGTACTAGCTCTGTAAGAAAAGCATTATCTTCAAACAACTTTTAAACAATTTGTTGCTTACTCTCTTGCTTTATGAGGAACAACTCGAGATTTATCATACTTAATTTGTCCTCAGGGAAACATTTACTATTTTCAACAAGATTTACACAGGAAACCTCCCCACACACATCTCCCTAAGACAAAATGTATCCTTTGAGATTGTAGATTTAGAGTGAACCATAGCTGATGTGTGTTATGAAAATAGCCTATTATTTATAGATGGATGGATTTATTGCAAGATATCCCGACTTCCTACATGTGACCCGTTGTTCCAAGATAAGGTCACTTTTAATTATCAGCCCTGATAGTAATAATGTATAAATGTACATGCCACTTTATAGATGGCAAGTGTTTCCATATAATGTATGTGTTACTTCATGTAACATTTGAATACATTGTATAAAATAGAGATCATCTGAAAATAATTTATGCTTGGTTTTGGAACATGTTTTGTGGATGGAAACAGCAGTTTCATAAGCCTACTATGTACCCAGTGCTTTCTCATGTTGTTTCATGTTGAAAGTGTAAGTTTCAGAACCAGACTGATTTCTAACCTGGCTTCCCACTTACAAGCTGGGTTACTTGAGTAAATTACTGAATCTGTCTTGCCTCAGTTTCATCAACTATACATTGGAGATATTTGTACCGACTGCATAGGCTTTTTGTTGAGATTACAGGAATTAATACATATGAAATGGATGGAAAGTGCTTGTCACAAAGCAATACAGAAATGTTAACTTATGATTTCTCACAGCAGACCCACATCATGGTAATTATTGTCTCTATTTTACAGAGGAGGAAAATAACTTTTACAGCAAATTACCAGAAAAGGTAGCTTTCATATCCTAATCCAAATATTCTAACTTCATCTCCAGTAGTGGTGATTATTGTTTTAATAAAATCAAAGGTGTTTCATTTTATTATTGTTGCTGAGTCCAAAAAAAAAGTAATTAACCAAAGATAACGCTTGACTTGTTTTCTACACTTATGTCTTCTACAGTATTTTCTGTATTTTCTTAATTTAAACAACCCCCCCTTGGACCAATTTTATTTGTAACATGTTTTACTCTTGTCTTGCTTTTCCTTTCTTCTGTTTCCCCAGTGCTGAGCAAAACACCTGGTTATATAGGGGGTGTTGAATGAATGTACTCATTTTGGATTTTGATTCTATAATATTCACTTTACCATTTTTTATTATTCTTTAATGTCATTTAATATCAAGTCCATAATTCCAATGTATATAGAACTGTTTTATTCCATATAGGATCCAATTAAGATCTATTCATTGCCTTCGGTTGTTACATCTCTTAATTCTCTTTTATTCCAGAACAGATTCCCTCTTTTCCCTTTCCCCACTTTTGTGAAAACGATTGTACTTGCCAGTGTGAAAACCCACACATGGACTATTTATTTAGTTCAATTGTTTTAACCATGCTCTGAGTACCAACTGAGTACCCACGGACAGGGAAAATGATGTCGATTGTAAAATGTCGTCAATACGTTGAGATGGATGAAATTGTTTTGCTTCAATTCAGGCTGCAATTTATCCTGAGATAAAGCAATGCTTAACTTTTCTTTACATTCTTCATAAAGGTATTTTTTATTCTTAAAAAATAACTGTAATGTATTTTCAGATTTTTGAATGTAAGTTGAAACATATGTTCATGCAGTTAAAGTATAATTAATATTTTAATAACTTGCTATATCTACGTGAATTCTTAAGTACATTTTAGTCATTTTTAAGAGAAAACATATTTACATGAAACATTTCCCACCTCTCAGTTACAATCTATCTTTTAATTTTATATTATTTCCTTGGCTTTTCAAGTAGGGAAAAGGCTATTATGAGGGTTTGAACTGTTTAAGAACCCAAATATGAGTAAATAAATGTTTTATAAGCCATTCTTAATGCATCTTATGCCAAGATGCTTCTTCCAAGCGTTAGTGTGTAATCTTGTAAGATAGACTGAGGTTCTTGCACATTTTATTGTATTGGAAAATTGGGGAAATTAGTAACATTCTTAAGGTTGTTTTACTCCATGTTACAAAACAAAGCTCTTTATTTGCTTTTAAAGGTGAAAAAGGAAAGAAGGGGAACAGAAAGGTATGAACATGCTATTGTACAGGAAACAGGGCAAGAAGGATTACTTTACATTCCTCTTGTCTGAAATTATCTAATTCCATTCTATACCATCTTTGTTTTGTCATTCCCCTGGTTATGTGGTTACACATAGGCAGGCTTTGTTTCTGTATCCAAAACTCTTATCATGTTACCTTTAAAATTTGGCATACGGCAACAGAAGGGTCAACAGTGCCACCTTCCTCATGGTTTGTATGACTTCATTAGTGATATAGAACTGTGGGAACCAATTTTCTAGGCAACTCTGAAGTCATTAGGAGCAATAAGGAGACTTTCATATCTATTAAGGTAAATAGTTTTAATGTAGTTTGATCATTTGAATAACTTTATGGCTTAGAAAATATTGGATGGATTCTGTTCATAGGTTATTGTCAAGATATGTGGACCATTGAGAAGTACTCATTTTATAACGTGTTTAATTTTCTATGCAAAATATGCAGTGTTTCTAATTTAACTAGAAGAATCAGAATATTCGATTTTTAAATAGTTTCTAACCCTCACAAGATGACAATATTGAAAAAAAATTTACAAGGCAATTTCTGTTGTCTATAGGTAAAAGTAGACAGAGAGTTAGAGGATAATGGAGAGTTTTTAATAGGGAAAAGAAAATTATTTTGAAACCGTAACGCAGAGAATTTTCAACTCTAAAATTCTATATACTTTTATGGTTTGGGGGATGGATTGTCACAGTAGAAAAATTACCCAAATGAAATTACTCTGACCAACTGCTCTATTTCAGAAATCTTAAAATAAGAATTTACAAGGCTATAGTTTTCAGTTTATCTTTTCTTAACTTTAAACCCTGTACATAATCATCTTCAAATCCAGAAGATTCTAAGTACCGAAGTCTGGTCCTTGGCATGTAGTTGCTATTGAAATCCGGTAATCAATCTGTCGTTTTTGTTCATTGCTTGTGTCCAGAAATTAAGCATATAGCGCTCAGCAGTCACCCCCTCTCCTTCTGTAGAAAGTGTTGCAGGAAAAATAACTTTGTTCTGTGCCAGATGGTGGGAGCCCAGACATGAGAAATTGGAGCCAGAGAGGACAGATTAGGTCAGCTGGGCCACCTCCCCTCCCAGAGCAGCATCACTAGGGCAGCTTCAGGGTGCCCCTCTATCTTGTGTTCAGTAAGCATGGTTATCCAGCCTGTGGCTTTTTGTTGCTTTTTAAAATCCCACAGATATTGACACGAATGATTTTGGTTTTGCTTATCATCATTTTGCAAAGCTGCATCTTATAACTCCACGATGTTATCTTAAATATTAAGTATCTCCCCCCACCCTATCTCAGCCAACCGACTGGCCTCTGGTCTTTGGTCCTCCACGCTATTTATTTCATAAGGGAGTTTTATGAAAGCATGACAAGGAATTTAAAGGCTATTGTGTACAAAACATAACTCAATATAGAATTGATTGTAATTTTTTTTAATAATGAGTAATTTATTCACGATGGGGATGCTGTCATACAAACCCTATCTTGGTCTTATCATATGTGCTGATTGCTGCTAACCTTTATCTCAGGGTGTATTCATTTCCAAGGGCTGCTGTGAAAAAATACCACAAACTGGGTAGCTTAAAACAACAGAAATGTATTCTCTTTCAGTTCTGGAAGCTAGAGATTAGGAAGCAAGGTGTCGGCAGGGTTGGTTTCTTCTGGAGTCTCTGAGGAGAATCTGTTCTATGCTTCTCTCCCAGCTATTGGTGGTTGTTGGAAATCCTTGGCATTGCTTGGCTTGTAGGCCCATCACTGAACCCCTGCCTCGCCTTCACGTGATGTTCTCCCCTGTGTGTCTGTGTCTCTGTGTCCAGATTAACCTGTTCTGAAAAGGACATCAGTCATATTGGATATACTCCAGTGTGATCTCTTCTTAATTTGATTATATCTGCAAAGACCTTATTTCCAAATAAGATCACATTCACAAGGTTCAAACGGACATGAATTCAGGGGAAAACTATTTAACCTAGTACACACAAGTTGACAAACTTTTTTTCTAAAGGGCCAAATAAGAAATGTTTTAGGCTTTGCAGGCAGTAGAGTCACAACTCTGCCATTTTTATGTGAAAGCAACCACATACAACACAGAAATAAACACCTGTGACTGTGTTTCAATAAAACTTTATTGATGGACACTGAACACTGAATTTTGTATAATTTTCACATCTCATGAAATAGTGTTCTTTTGATTTTTTTCAACCATTTAAAAACGATACCAGGGGCTTCCATGGTGGCGCAATGGTTGAGAGTCCGCCCCGATGCAGGGGACACGGGTTCGTGCCCCGGTCCGGGAGGATCCCACATGCCACGGAGCGGCTGGGCCCGCGAGCCATGGCCGCTGAGCCTGTGCGTCTGGAGCCTGTGCTCCGCAACGGGAGAGACCACAGCAGTGGGAGTCCCGCGTACCGCAAAAAAAAAAAAAAAAAAAAACAACTATACCAAGCATTCTTGTCTTGTGGGTCATACAAAAACAGGTGGTGGTGGGCCAGATTTGGCCCACAGGCCATTGTTTGTGAACTGCTGTTTTGTAGTCTTACTGAAGTATTGGACTCCAAATTTAATATGAAGAGTGGTCAGTCTATTCTATGTAAAGAAGTCATGGCTGCTACCTGCAAAGTGTTGCCTTCTTTCTGTTTCTGATTTGTAGATATTTACAAAACTTTTGTTGGAATAAAGCAAGCACATTGTTAAAAAAATCAGGATGAAACACAAATTTCCTTCCTGATTCCAGTTCATTCTTGATTTCTGCTCCCAAAGGGAAACTGCTTCAATTATTCCAGTTATTTTAGCAGTTTCTGTTAGTAGTTATTTCCATATTTTATTTATTTATTTATTTATTTATTGGCCACGCCACACAGCATCCACATGGGATGGGATCTTAGTTCCCTCACCAGGGATCAAACCCACGCCCCCTGCATTGGAAGCGCAGAGTCATAACCACTGGACCTCCAGGAAAGTCCCTATTTCCATATTTTAAACAGGCATACTTTCACAACTATTGCTCAGTGTTTCAGTTTTTGATACATACTGATGTCTTACTAAAAAAGAAGTATTTAGCTTTCTTATAGTTCCTTCCTCTGCTTTCTATCATACTACCAATGCTGTCCACTCAAGAGCAAATTAGAAGGACTTTGCCTTCAGAGAATCTTCCTTTCTAGTTTGGTATCTCCCTATTTAACCAAGATTCCAAAGGTTTTCACAGAGCTTCAGATCTTATTTTCTATCAGGATCATTTAATTGCTTAACTAAGAATGACTCAGTTCAATATTTATTCCCCTTGGATGGACATGAAAAGTAAAAGTGCAATATAAGGAGAGGAACCTATATAGTGGTTCCAAGATGGTAAGTGTGTACAGAGCATGGCCTGTGGTTGAGAAGATGTCCTCAAATCCCCCCATAGAGTCGACTTTATGCTTAATGAAATCAGTTCCCTGGTTCACTTTCACCATCATACTTCATTTTAGAAATCTCTGATCAGTTTGCCCAATCACATGGGTTTGTGTGGATTTACATAGCCAGAATTATTTGTGTATGTGAGCATATAGCAATGCACAGCCTTACCTCAATTTATAGAGACAGACACTGAATTCTGCTGTAAGGACCTACAGCAGATACAGTGTCTTTCTTTGGCATGTGGCTTTCCAGTTTTTAAAGAGAGTTTTAACTGTAACCACATCCCTGCACATATGTGCTGAGAAAAGCTTTACAGCCTGTGTGTGTGCCTATGTCAGATTTATATACACAGTGTCATATATGTAATATGTATTTTTAAGTATTAGATTCAGGAATTTCAACTACTCAATTTTATTGTTTGGTAGAAATGTTTTGAACACTAATGAATAATTAATAACTAAGGCTGAGTAGATCCCTTTGACACCACTAAGTATCAAGTTTTAGTGGGAGAAATACACATTTATTTAGACTCTCATGAGTGACATACATATTCTGTTATTTTTATCTCCTTTGAATTATTCCTGCATCAGGCATATTCTAGGCCATAGGTTGTTTTTCCAATTGCCTTTTTAAGGTAACGGGGTCATGTAATTTGTTTTAGCTCAAAACTGTTGACTTTGCTGGAATGTGTAGCTATTTTAGGTAATTCGGGCCAATTTCAGTTAATATATTATGCCAATCTTAATCTCTTAGATAAGGATTTAAGATTTAATGTGCCCAGAGCACATGTCAACATCACACACACAGAAGCAAGCAAAACAAAACAGAACAGAACAAAACCTCAGTGTAATAGTGTTCATTATTACTATCCTTCTGGGTGAAAATGCAAAGGGAAACATAAATGCACAAATTGCCTTAAGCAAGAGAGAAATGTAGATGAAATAGTCCTGTTCTGACTCAGATCTTCTTCCAGACATCTTTCCTCTGCACCCTTGTGTTCTTAAGGATCTGAAGCCCAAGTGAGAACCAAAACTGGTTTCCCCACGTTGTGTCAGAAAATATATCACCTATTGCTACCTGCTATATAACAAACAAACTCATCTTGTATAATGACCAATGGTCAGGTTCATAAAAACACAGGCAAGTTGTGTTTCATTAGGTTAGTCAATAGAAAACTCCTGGAATTCCTCCTTAATGTTCCTGAGGAGATCTCTTCAAGAATAACATTCAGCTGATGTCACTAGTAGGCACTGTACTCAGATCCAACAATGCATTTTGTTCTAAGGTTTTACTTGGTTTACTGAGTTGTGTTAATGCTGTATCCACTCCATTTGACTTAATTGGCTCTGATAGATTTTTTTTTTCACTTTCAAATCTAATGACAGAGTTAGCAGCTTAAATGTGGAGATATTAATGTTAATACTAGATTAATTGGATCACTAGCTGTTTTAATTTCATTTGTTTCTTTTTCCTAGTCTTGAATTGAAATTATATGATGTGACCTAGGACATGATCGTTCATGGTGTAAAACAAATAAATGAATAGTTTTATAGAAAAAGAGGATTTTTTTTTTTGAGGTAGAAGAAACTTTAGATGATTTAGTCAGCCCCTCAGTTAGCATGAGTAAACTGAGGCACAGAAAATCCAAGTGAATTGCCTAGAGGTACAGATTTCCTTAGTGAGAAGATGAGGACCTACATTCAAAGCTCTGAAATCCCAGTTGAACACCCAAGCAAATGTAATTTATTCTAATCGTAATTTCTTCTTTACATGTAGGAGGAAGCCGTGCTAAAATATTTTCACAAACCACCAGAGGACTACCTTATAGATGAGTCCCAATACAGACACTGGCTAAACTGTGAAGTAAAGGCAATATGCCCTCTGATGGTTATCTCCCAGGCAGTGTGTCTCTTTAAGATCATAAAGACAAACTCAAGTCTTTTTAATAGCAATAAAATAATTAACTCAAATCCCTGCTACTAAATATTGCCTTTATAATTCAAAATATGTGATCTTTCTGTGACATAATTACCATTTTAATAGGGAGATATTAAATATTGAAAACGATTTAGATTCTAAAATTCATATTTTATGTTGACTGTAACTATATATACATGTGTAACTATATATATATATATATATATATATACATGTATATGTACCAGTATGAAATGAAAATATAATACCAATTTTTTTTTCTTTTTTTGTTTTTTACCTCTTTATTGGAGTATAATTGCTTTACAGTGGTGTGTTAGTTTCTGCTTTATAACAAAGTGAATCAGTTATACATATACATATGTTCCCATATCTCTTCCCTCCTGCGTCTCCCTCCCTCCCACCCTCCCTATCCCAACCCTCCAGGCGGTCACAAAGCACCAAGCTGATCTCCCTGTGCTATGCAGCTGCTTCCCACTAGCTATCTACCTTACCTTTGGTAGTGTATATATGTCCATGCCTCTCTCTCGCTTTGTCACAGCTTACCCTTCCCCCTCCCCATATCCTCAAGTCCATTCTCTAGTAGGTCTGCCTCTTTATTCCTGTCTTACCCCTAGGTTCTTCATGCCATTTTTTTTTCTTAAATTCCATATATATGTGTTAGCATACGGTTATAATACCAATATTTTAAAATAGCTTTTCCTTGCAGGCAAATGAACAAATCTGTATGCAATTATCATTTCTGCTGCTTTCTGTTAATATGATCCTTATTATTTTTCTAGAGGGTACTATGTTTCTGTAATACAAGATATTGTGTTAGTTTGGGCATACAAATGTTCTATTTAACAAATTAAACATAAGAAAACCACAACTCACCTATTTAACTCTACTTTCCAAAAAAAAGGAGCTGAGCAGACATTACTTTTCTTGACTAGTCTTTGATAAATTACGCAGATACTGCAATTTAAAAACTACTTTCTCATTATTGTTAATTATAGTTCATCCTGTGTTCTGAAAAATATTTGTAAATAGAACACACTATTTTAGTTCTGAAATCTTTAGTTTCATGGTAAATTCATGCTGATAAAATGATAACAGCTAATTATTTCAAGTTGGTAAGGAAATCTTCTTACTACATCAGGTTCAAGGAATGGTCAACCAGTTCTTTGAGGATCTTCTTGTCTGTGATATTCTAACAGAGCAGAATAGTTGCTCTAAGGAACCGTCAGTGAATAACATGCCACACAGCTGGGAGTGTGGTCTGGTATGATTTACATGCTGGAACCACTAGCCAAACAGATTACATGTCTTGTTACTTTTAACATTTGTTTCCAGTGGTTAATAAAATGTCCTGCATAATCCATTCGAGTAAATCATGTTCCCATCGTAGATTTTGATTTTCAAAGACCAAAAAGTAGTTTAAACTATAAATAACTTTAAACTACATGAAAAATTAACTAGATAGCTTTTTTTAATCTTTCAAATTATTGCTCAGCATTTGTACTTTGTGTTGAAAATATAGCCCATTTTCTTAAAGACAGCTATAAAACTCTCCCCAATCCTGACATTTTCTTATATGTATACGCAAAAAGAGAAAATTTGGAAGATTTATAAAAATAAAAATATAACTTTATATATATATGTTATCTAAATAATATATTTTATCTACATAACACATTATATACTATAATATTATATACTACTTGTCTATGGATAGAAAAGAACAAAATATATAGATATAAATACATACTATATATCTGTATTTACATCTCTATCTACCTATAAAGAGAACATATACTATATAGAGAAAATGTAGTATATAATTACTGGAAAAATGTGCCAAAGTGTAAACAGTTAACATCTTTCATTAGTAAAATTAAGAGCAATTTTTATTATGTTTTGTGTATTCTAAGTTGTGAGCATGTGTTACTTTTTAAAGTAGACTACACACACACACACACACACACACACACCCTGTATAGCTTCTTTGTTCAAAGAACAACTTTTTGAAATATCAAATACCCCCTTTCACAGATCAGTCTGATGGTTTGCATAAACAGATTAAAGGCATGTGGAATTAATATTCATAGAAATATATTTTGACTCAAAAATTTTTAAAGAACAAAGAGCTTTCAGGAATTATTTAAAGTTTAATTTTATCCCTCAAACAGCATTTGGCTACCTGGTTATAATGTGTTTTGAGTACAGTAGGTGATTTGAATGAAGGAATGTATTTTTTTAAAAAAATAGGCAGTTTTAAAGTGCTTTAACATTTTAATGCTCTGAAATCCTTACACAATTTCCTGTAAACATTTGAATATGATCGATCGCTAGTCACATTTAGTTAGCCCACAATAGTTAAAAATATGGAATTAAGCACCCATTAAAATTGAAAACCACCACTGTACTTTAATTACTAAATCATTTAAATTGCTATTAGAATAATCAGTTAAGTCGTTTATAGTTTTTAGCATCTCTGACATGTCTGTTGTGTGCAGCATTTACTGAAAACACTTTTTTTTATACAGAGTCACAAAAATTATAATCATTCTCATCAGTTCACTCAGTCCTATGTAATTAATTTTTTTTATCTTGATCTTTTGTTAGCACTCTTATGAATTCGTCAGTTTTCCATTAGAGTTTTGAAAATGCTTATTCATTCAGTTCAGCAGTATAGTCAGTTACCAGAAACCTGTACTTGTCAGAGTCTTTTCCATGAATTCCTTGAAGATGAAACCCTTTTATAGGAACATTTTTGCGAAAGCATCAGAGTACACCCAGAACTGTCTGTAATGACAAAAGGCTTAAAAATGACCATGGTTAAAGATTTGATGAAGTTCATAATAATGCAATTGACAAGGAAATTTAGTTATTTCTGAGATATACATTTTAAAGTAATAACTAGAATTGTGACTTATAACATTATACCGGAACATATAAGATTTTTAGAAATCTCATGTAATGTCTGAAACATTTATATTAACATATTTCCATACAAATAACCCAAAGAAAGTTTAGTATTAGTTTTTTTTTTTATATACTGCAGGTTCTTATTAGTCATCAGTTTTATACACATCAGTGTGTACATGTCCATCCCAATCGCCCAATTCAGCACACCACCATCCCCACCCCACCGTGCTTTTCCCCCCTTGGTGTCCATACGTTTGTTCTCTATATCTGTGTCTCAACTTCTGCCCTGCAAACCGGTTCATCTGTACCATTTTTCTAGGTTCCACATACATGCATTAATATACGATATGTGTTTTCCTCTCTGACTTACTTCACTCTGTATGACAGTCTGTAGGTCCATCCACGTCTCAACAAATGACCCAATTTTGTTCCTTTTAATGGCTGAGTAATATTCCATTGTATATATGTACCACACCTTCTTTATCCATTTGTCTGTCAATGGGCATTTAGGTTGCTTCCGTGACCTGGCTATTGTAAATAGTGCTGCAGTGAACATTGGGGGTGCACGTGTCTTTTTGAATTATGGTTTTCTCTGGGCATATGCCCAGTAGTGCGCTTACTGGATCATATGGTAATTCTAGTTTTAGTTTTTTAAGGAACCTCCATACTGCTCTCCATAGTGGCTGTATCAATTTACATTCCCACCAACAGTGCAAGAGGGTTCTCTTTTCTCCACACCCTCTCTAGCATTTGTTGTTTGTAGATTTTCTGATGATGCCCATTCTAACTGGTGTGAGGTGATACCTCATTGTAGTTTTGATATGCATTTCTCTAATGATTAGTGATGTTGAGCAGCTTGAAAACATATTTTAATTTTGCCCATCTACGAATTAGGATGTTTGAGATATGCCAGGGCCATGGAAGCATTCAAAGATGAAACCACAGGTAAGGAGTCAGTCTTTATGTAAGATATTCATGTGTCTGTTGCTCTGCTTTGCTTCTCTAATTTGAAATGGAATTACATCTCCTAAAACTTCATATACAAGGTGAGATTTTTACAAAGGCAGAAGGATTGTCTTTATGTTTTTAATTTGTTATGACAAAAATGAAAAATAAATGTATATCTTGTGACAAATTATTTCTGATGATGAAAGGAAAACGTTTGGAAATGTTTTTCTTCAAATGAATTTTTAAGCATATGCTTCTGTTAAAAATCAATTTTTAAATAAAATTGAACATTGGTATGGGGTCACTCTAAACGTTTAAATTGAGATGGCAATTTTAGAAGCTGATCCTCTTACCCAATGTCACTGTCCTTAATGTCTCATTAGCTTTCTTTCCATCCTAGCCTTTTACTAGTTTAGTTTAAATTCCCCCAGGTTGTAGTTCTTGCCACCTGTAACTGCCTTTCTATTATATGCCAATTCTGCACCTTCTATTTTATTAAAATTATCTTTTTCTTTACTCATCATCTCCATAGTTTCAAGGAAGTGATTTTTCTTGAACTATGGATTTTAAGAAACAAAGCATGCAACATTAAATTGAAGACATTATGCTAAAATCATAATATTACAATTCATTCACAAAACATGTATCTTCCATACCCCACTTTCATTCCTTTGTGAGATTGTTTGCCTTGTTCTTGAGGGTACAACTAGTGACAGGTGATTCAAAGACCAAAAATAAGATGCCATTCTTTATGACTTGGGATTGTTGTTCTTTTCATGCCTAAGATGTATATTTTACCTGTTGAATAACACGATTTGTGTTAGTGATGATAAGCTACCCAGCTAGAGAGAGTGAACTATTCATGTATCTATCTGATCTCTGTATCTTTAGAATATTTGTCAGAATATATGAAGTGAAACAAACAACACCACCATCAAATACAACAGAGTCAAAACCCATCAAAACAAAGCAAAACAGAAGAAACATTATAGTCTAAAATATAAAATGCAAAAATAGGATTTGAGAAATGTGTTATATGATATTATTCAATTATCTAAAGATTTATAACCTTAGCCTTTATAAATATAGCCATTGAGAACCCAGCAAGTGTTAGGCCCTATGTTAATTATCTTTACACTTTCTAGGTCTTACCCTCTATGTAGTCCAGCTACCATTAGTTTTACAGTGAGCTAATTTAGGTTTAGATTTTTAATGACTTTGTTCAACTTAAGCACACCTAACTGCTCTTACCAGTACATGCAGCTGCCTATTAGAAAACATGAGGAATTATTTACCTAAGTGGAATGTAGCAATGAGTTGCAGATAACTAAAAAGTATGAAATAAGAGTGAGAATATTAGAAAGGCTCTAAAATCTCCATTACATCACAACTCAGCATGCTTCTTACCGTCTTTAAAAATATGTATCATAAACAGATGCCATTTAAACACCTGGAAGCTAGGTAATAATGTACATAGGAAAGCATAACAGACAATATTTACAGGACGTTAATGTCCAATTTGAAGAAATGATGGACATATATCAAATATTTTCTTAAAACAACGTTTCAGAAAGACTAGAATCTCTGTATGAAATGTGAATGCTCTGGAGCCGTAGGCATCAACCTACTGATTAACATTATGAAGGCCCTTAATTTTTGGTTGATTTGTATGTATCATTACAGAGGCTGAAGCAGTGGTTCAGGTTTTAAATCCTCAGAGGGGTAAAGAAAAAATGTGTAACAAGTGTTTGATTTGTTTAATGGGAAAATGGATAAAAGCGTGATGACAGCATAAGGAGCTACGTGTATCTCCAGTCATTTGACTTTGCATTTAGAAATATGACCCTCACCTACTGTAAATGACCTTGTTGACATTATTAGGAGCGGTTATTAATCCCTACTGAGCACCTACCAGGTACTAGTTATTTGTCTTGCTTGAGTAAATAACATTAACTCAAAAAGATATCTGCACCTACATGTTCATTTATTGCAATATTACTTACAATAGCCAAAACATGAAAACAACTTAAGTATCCATTGATGGATGAATGGATAAAGAAGTTGTGATATACAGATATCGATATGGAAAGATCTATAGATGGATAGATAGGTAGTTAGGTAGATCGATATAATGGAAAATTATTCAGCCATAAAAAACGAGGAAATCTTACCATTTCCAACAACATGGATAAACCTTGAAGGCATTATGCTATGGGAAATAAGTTAGAGAAAGGCAAATACTGTACCGTCTCACTTACATGTGGAATCTAAAAACAAAAAAACGAAACAAAACCCAAAAAACTGATAGAAAAATAGATCCGACTTGTGGTTACCAGTGGCGAGGGTGGGGGCAGGGGGAGCTGGAGGAAGACGGTCCAAAGGCACAAACTTCCAGTTATGAGATACATAAGTACTAAGGTTGTAACATACAACATGATACTGTAGCTCACACTGCTGTGTCATATATAGGAAATTCAGTAAGAGAGTAAATCCTAAGTTCACGTCACAAAGAAGAATTTGTTTTCCTTTTTTCTTTCTTTGCTTTTTATTGTATCTATATGAGACAATGGGTGTCAGCTGGAACTACTGTGGTAATATGTCCATAATATATGTAAGTCAAACCATCATGCTGTATACATAAACTTAAAAAAAAAAACTAAATGAAGTAGATGGAAAGAATTATTAAATATAACAGCATACGTTCTTTTTTTTTTTTAAATGAGTATTTATTATCTCCCAGTTTTGAGGATCCAGAATATGGGGATGATTTAGTTGTGTGGTTATGGCTCAGGTCTATCATGGTGTTGTAGCCTAGCTGTTGGCCTAAGCTTCAGTTTTGTAAGGGTTAACAGGACCTGAGAGGTCTGGTTCCAATTTGGAAGGCCCGAGTTCCTCGCCAAATAGGCTCTCCAGGACTCTTGAACTGGTAGCTGGCTTACCCCAGTGAGAGTGATCTGAGAGAGAGTGAGAGACCCAGAAGACCTCCAAGATGGAAGCCACGGTGTCTTTTCTGACCTTACCTCAGAAATGACACACTATCCCATCTTCACAATTTGGCACACAGACCACCTCTAGCAAAATGTGGGAGGTGTCTGCACAGGGATGTGAGTACCTGGAAGTGGGGTTGCTTGGGAGCCATCTGGGAGGCTGACCACCACATGCTCTGAACATGGAAGCCCCCTTAGACCAGTGGTCATGTGCTACTTGTCACTAAGTTCTCAATTTCCAGCAACAGTTCTGGACATAATGAAGGAGTACCTCTTCCTTCCTTCCTTCCTTCCTGATAACATAAACATATTTTACTACCCAGAATCTTAGAGCTAGCGGGGTCTCAAGAGAAAATCTTAACTAATTCTCATTTTTTTTAAAAGTAGCAATTGAGATAGGAAAGATGAAGTAAGTAGCACAATGTCACGTAGCCCTTCAGAGGCATAATCAGAGTGTCTTGACTACAATCCTATCATGTCCTCTACAGCAGCATCCTGAAAGTTATTATTTTGCCATTATTTAATTTTAATCCTAATGATTCATACAGTAATTCATGTAATATTGAATCAGAAAAATTTCCGGAGATAATAGTTGACTGAAGAACTTCTTCCCATTATAATTTTTGTGTCTGGTCCTCCTTGTTTTTAATCTTGGTTACATCAATAACCATTTAAATAGACTGATAGGACCCAGCCTCTGCCTTTTCCATCCTGTTTTCACCTTGCCACTGGGGTTTGCCCTCTGTAAGCTTACCTGATCTGGTAAATTACATCTTCATTTGTTACCAATGGATTCACCAGGTCAGACAGAACTAAATAATGCTAAGGTCTATGTAAACCTTTAGATCAAAGTTTTTGGTATTTATTTAAAGAAATAGAGGTGGAGGAGGGAGGCAGTGAAAGAAGGAGAGGGAGAGAGGGAGGGCGAAAGAGGGTGGGAGACAGAGAGAGAGGGAGAGAGAGTCTGGTTGAGAAATAGGAAGGGATGAGAGAGAGCACATGTGTTTGTAAAGGGCTGTATGTGAAATACTCCTATAGAGCTGAGAGGTAGATTTCACTAGGTGGTTCAGAAAGGTCCATTGTTCGGACAGGAACACTACAGTGCAGGATGTGTTCTGCTGAAGAAATTATAAAAAGCAGTTACAAGGAATGGAGAAATTACTTCTCTGTAAAAACTTACCTTAATAGTTATTTACAGTTAATGCACCAAAGCCAAGTGTCTGTATTTCATAGCAGGCTCAGGAAAGCACCAAGAATGTAAAATACTTCACTATGTTTTAAATCATAGTGAAGTTAAAGCATTTTACACTCTGAGAATATCTGTCTATATATACAAATACCTATATATGCATATTATTTGTTGTTCCGTGTACATGCGTGTATGGTGTGTCTTTTGGTGTGTGCATGTGTGTATATACAAGTTTATTTCCTTGGATGGAGTTTCTGTGAAAAAGAACTTGTGGAAAAAAATCTACTAACAAATTACATACATGTTGGGAGATTGTTTTCTACCAGTTCCGAGTGGAGAGGGTTAACAGGTGGAACAACAGTGGGGCCTGTGTAACCAGGATGCCATTACAGTAAATGAGGTAATACCATTTTGCTGAGGCTGGGTAAAGGGTGGCTTAGAAAGGATGAACTCAAGCTGGAGCCAAATCTAAATTAATTAACTCCAGCTACTCTGAAATTCTATTGTGAGAAAGCAGTGGCTTAAGCCAGGACTCAAACTGTACTGTATCCTGTTGGTCAAACAGCAGTATTAGATAACTCTGGTCAAATATGATTTATAGTTAGTTATAATTGCTTAAAAGATTCTCTAATTAGAAAACACAATTCAGAAATAAGTTCATAAACATTAAAATAGTTGCAGGATTTGCTTAAAATGGATGACATGCTTGAGATAATCAGGCATTGTGATCATCTTTACATACTTTATACAAAGTCTTAAATTAATAATTAGGTTTTGGCCTTCTTCAAAATTTCTAAAGTATAAATAAATTGACTAATCTCTTAGATCTATGATGGAGGAGGAATTAAACTGTTAGATTCCCAGAGTGTTAACACTTTATACACTTTAGATAAAATTAAAAAATATGAGATGTAAAACCTATCTGTTTTTTCAACAGCCACACCTTCCACTTCCACTCTGAGAGTGGCTTTGTTGAGCTGTGAAAAGCTGTTGTCAGGCACTAAAATATAGGAGTCCTGTAGAAGTGAATAACTAAAATATAGGAGTCCTGTAGAAGTGAATAAGTAAAATATAGGAGTCCTGTAGAAGTGAATAACTAAAATATAGGAGTCCTGTAGAAGTGAATAACTAAAATATAGGAGTCCTGTAGAAGTGAATAACTAAAATATAGGAGTCCTGTAGAAGTGAATAACTAAAATATAGGAGTCCTGTAGAAGTGAATAACTAAAATATAGGAGTCCTGTAGAAGTGAATAACTAAAATATAGGAGTCCTGTAGAAGTGAATAACTAAAATATAGGAGTCCTGTAGAAGTGAATAACTAAAATTTTATCCAGGGTAAGAGACTGCCCACTGAATCAACAAAATTATGAATTCTTTTTCTGTTGAATCCCTAATGCATGTCCTTTAATGCACATTTCCTCACCATTGGTGTTCAATAAAGTAGTGAATTCACTGATATGATTTAAATTTCATTGCTGCAAGTTGTATATAGATAGTTCTAGAAAATGCCACATGAGTATATTAGATAGAAAGAATCTTAAAAGCATTTATCCAAACCTGTCTGGCCCCCAGTTGATTCCTAGGAGCCTTTTATTTTTCCAAACCCCAAATGACCTTCTCCCCATATCCGTGTTACCACAGTAGTGGTACTGTCTACTTTTTAAATCCCTGAGTTTACCTTGGCCTCTTATACGTGAGATTCAATCCCTGTCAAGTGAACACTCTCAACGTTTCTCAAATAAACAGAAGCAATTGATAATTCTGATTAGTTTGGGATGCCTGATCATCAAATCTTGCTCAGCCTTTTATGGCCTCATAAATGATTGAAAATAGTTGGAGAAGGGAGAGGCAAAGAACTAGTTCCACTAACACTTCTCTAAACTGGGTTATGTGTTTGGTAACCATAGAACAAAATATATTACAAGTGGATACAAATGACCTCTTCCCACTAGGGCACAGTAAACACTGACTGGGATGTCCAATTCTAGTGCACAGCAGCGCCAGTGTGATCACCCAGCCAGAAATGTGACAGTGCCAGTGTGAGGAGGTGTCCCTAGTAGCTATGTGGGCATTGGGCATCAGGCTAAAATCATAATTATGGTTAGACACAGCAGCAGTGAAACTCAAGAAGATGCCACAAGGTGTTTCATGGGCAGCTGAGATCTCAGTATGCAAACTCATTAAGGTTGAAATAGAAGGGGTTGATCAACGTGCACAAACACACACACACACACACACACACACACACACACACACACACACACACACGACCCTGACTGACTCAGCAAATGTCCTTTCTTCCTTTCCTTCCCTCTAGCAAAATGCCTTGAATAGTTTGTACTTAATAAATAACAGTTGATTTGAAGGTGTATTCAAGACACACATGTCCAATGAAAGAACTTTATTCCTTTCCATTTTGTAGGGCTTTATTTGTATATTCATTAGGATAGAAAAATTTAACATTGTTTGTGATCATTTAAAATTTGCCCCCAGATGTTTAAAAAACTACAATTGTCCCATTTTTTGAAAAAGTGAGATACATAAACGACATAGGTATTTGTGTTACCAAAATGAGAAAGCATTGTTTCCTTGTCCTAAGATTTAACACTTTGTGAAAGGCACCCATGGCCGCTCAGTGGCGATGCTTCTTGCTTCTGAAGCTCCGTGAGTCAGGCTGCCATTAGACACCAAATGCTGAATTCAGCTTACCAGAAAAGATGAGGTGGCGACCGAGGTTAGAGTTATCTCCTAAATTGGTGTAACTGAAACTCTCTCGTATTCCCACGGTGTGCCTGCTGTCTCCCTTAATAGACTAAACATATGTGTCTTTTCAATCACTTAGGAAAAGATGTTATGAAATAACTATAGTCATAAATGGCCCATAGATGGTTTTAACATAATATCATAATCCATTCATAATTTCTAATTGACTTTCAAATGCATCACAGTTAGCTAAAATATTTATTTTTAATGATATATTATCCAGTAAAGGTCGTAAAAGAAATCATGGATACTTTCTGTTCAGTGTTACAGAAATAACATTATGGTCTTCTATTTGGTTTTCCAAGGAATAATAATGTCTTTATCTCTCTAATTTAAAGTTGTTGCTTGTGATATATTCTTAGGAGCCAAATGAAAGGAGAATGCTATTTTTCATTGGAATTGTATGACATTTTCACTCTAGAGTTATGTTATATATTTTTTGTATGCAGTGGTATTGTTTGTTCTAGACTGACAATCGTTTATTATAATCAGAGTCCCCTTTGGGTGTGGTGAGGGTCTGTTTCATTGTGGATGTCTGCAAAATGTTATTACTATCATTAGATTAGGTACTATCAAATGAAACTGATCGATGTAATGGTATAATATTTTTTGAATGAACACATTTGTTCTTTAGCTGAATAGATGAGTTGCTCTTCTTTAATGATCTGTTTGGCCCATATACTTCATCTCATAGCTCTCTAGAAAGAAGCTTTACTTATGACGAGTTAGAGTTTTGTCTGGTAATGATCTATGTTTTAATAATTGTAAAACGTATTTTTATATTTATTTAATAATATCCTCTAATAGTTGGATGTTCAAACACATAAACACAAACTAGAATGTGTGAACTTCGGGTGTGTTCTTTATTGTCTTTGAGTCACATACCTCTGGAGCATCAAATAAAGAGCCATGAATGTGCCTTCTAAAGGCTGTGAGGGCACAATCATTAAGCTCCCTTTCAGGGCTAGAAAGAAATTATAGTTTTAAGAGTCCTTTTGCATATTTATCTCCTTCTGGTTGAAGATGCAGAGTTTTCTGCTTCCCTTATGCAGTTGCTTGCTGATGTGAGTTCAAATCATCCCTCAAAACAGGATCTGCAGGGCTTCCCTGGTGGCGCAGTGGTTGAGAGTCCACCTGCCGATGCAGGGGACACGGGTTCCTGCCCCGGTCCGGGAAGATCCCACATGTCGCGGAGCGGCTGGGCCCGTGAGCCATGGCCGCTGAGCCTGCGCGTCCGGAACCTGCGCGTCCGGAGCCTGTGCTCCGCAACGGGAGAGGCCACAACAGTGAGAGGCCCGCGTACCGCAAAAAACAAAAACAAAAACAAAAGCAGGATCTGCAGAACATGCTTCAGCTGTCACCAGCTCCAGGAGTCCCTAGTGCATCCTTAGAGTTAAGAGAAAAAGTCAGATATTACAGCAAATCATGAAACGTAGCCACATCTATTTGGCTTTTACTCTTATAATGGCAGACGTTAAAAAAAAGAGGAAGAAAAAACAGAGGAAGAGTAAGGAGGAGGAGAGAGGAAAGGGAGGAGGAGAATTTAGGGCAACTTCCTAGAGTAGAGAAGGGTTTCTAGCTTTACAAATATTCCTAGAACCCACCTCCCCCTACCTGCACATACAAAAGCCTATCTTGCAATTCACAAAAATGTGGAATTAATTTTCTCTGTCTCCATGAGTGTCTATTATTTGAGATACAAAGTATCAATGCTTCTCTTTCTGGTACTTGGCATAATTCTACTTGGGCTACACAATAAGGGTAAATTACAGAACGTTGTTTGCCCAAAAAGAATGTTTTGGAAGGACTGTTAAGAAAATGTCTCTCTTATCAAAAGAAGGAAGGTACTAATCTATTCTTATCATTAACTACGAATTCCACTTAAATATTATATGTTCAATGTTATAAACAATCAAAAGGCCACAATTTGAACACTTGATATCCTCTCAGTATCTTTATTCCCCTTCCCCAAAGTGGTTTTACCAGGACAAAAGTAATACGTGCAGTTTCAACATCACTGATCATTTTACCTAGTCTCTACTTTCAAACATATTAGCTGTGCTTGCTTCAACAAAGACTTACTGAAAGGAATTCTGTCCAGGAATGATTATATTTCACAGTCGTATGCCTGCTTCACTTGCCTCTACCTTTTGCATTTAGAGCCAAAACGGTTTTCAAGGTTCGCCAGCACACTCAATCTACAGGCTCTCTTTTCCCAAACACCCACTATTTTTTCCTAAAAAACTTCTGATATATCTTTAGCTTCTTTTTTTAAACTTCATATTTTAATACCATGATTTTTCCAGTCAAATTCCAAATCAATCTAAATAATTTTCTGACCCACTCAGATCCCACATTATGTCTTAATGATCTAGATATTTGCTATGAGTGTCTGTGTGTAAATTTCCTCAATACTTGGTTTTCTTTGTAAATACGAGAAAATGTTACATTTACTTAAATCACCCAGGGCTCTCCCGTCACAGGTACCTAGGTGAACTTCCCCCCCAAATCCCAGATCATAGTTTTACTTCCCCTTAGCTCCACAATTTGCTTTTCTGAGTTCAAAACTGCACTTTCCCACCAGCTCCATGAAAATCCAAATGCATCATGGAAATTAGTATTTTTGCAACCTAAATGATCTGAGGAGGCAACAAATGACCATTTGCCATCTTTCTGGCTTCCAACTTCTGCTCTGCCTTACTCTCGATTTTTCTCTCTCCCTTCCCTGTCTCCCTCCTTCTTCTCCCCCTTTACCTTTCTCCAAAAGTTAGGGCCCCTGCAAAACCCACCTTCCTTCACATATCTCAGCTTCTTCACAAAGCGGGGGCATCCCATTAGGCTCTCTGTTCCTTCATGTACTTCTTCAGAGATTCAGAATCTTGTATAGTGATAGTGAAGTTTGTAAATTTATGAGCTTTCAGATATATAAGAATGACTGCAAGTGGCATTTATAAAAGAATAATATTGTAACACGTATTTGTTTATTACTTGCAAAGAAACAGGAATACATGTATATCATAATCTCTATTTTGGCCCTCAAGTGACTTATAAACTAGCTCAGGCCTAACCTTTCAGAAAGGGTCAGATCTTAATGATAATACATAGATTTTAAGTTCTTACAAGATATGTAAAGTAAAGAGGAAGTATTTGATTTAGGGCTCGTTTTTTTTAAAATCAGCATTTTGAACTAGTTACGGTGACTTGCATATATACCTACTGAATTTATCCCATGCTACCTAGTTATACAATGTATTGATGTCTTCAAGTAGAGATCTCTTCAAGTAAGTAAATTGACAGTATATAGTGAACACACACATACACGCATATATGTAAATGTAATTAAGCATTGTCTTAAAGTTTATTAATTTGTTATCCCACCAAATAGCACATTTAATGGCATTATTTCCAAGAAATAGACTCCCAAATTTTTTAGCAAAAATTTTTCCATCCAAGGATAATGATTTATGGAAATCTAGATTCCACCCCCCCACATAGGTACTTATGATTGGAACACAAATAAACAACTTCCTCACTTAAAAATATTACCCTATTAGGAAATTTCATTTACTTTATTTTAATATCTGTTTCACTATACTAGTATATTTTGAATACAATTATTTTCATCTCTATCTATATTAAAAATATTTTTCAATCTAGTAAAATATTTTCAAGGGATTTCTTCTAAAGATAAGCAATGACTAAAGAAAAGAATAATATGTAGTTTCATTGAAATGGAAACTTTTTTAACAAAACTTCATGAAGTAACTGTTTTATAGTTATTTATATATTCTGATTCTGTTATGTGCCAAAAAAAACAGCTGAAATATTGTGTTTTTAAGAAAAGTGAGAATCATATCAAGTAACTTAAACCTGCATACTTTTTAACTTAAAAAAAATTATTTTGACTCACAGCAAAGTTGAAAAAAATAGTACATAGAGTTCCCTTGTGTGTGATTATCCAGCTTGCCCTGAAATGTCACATTACTTTTAGTTCTTTGTGGAGGTAATCTGAAAACAGTAACCTTTGTGGTTACTATTAGCTATTAGCTATTTTTGAGAGAAAAATGTGAAAGTGTTATTTCAAGGCAAACTGTAGGTAAGACACTATGCTATTGAGAACTCCAGCATGTAAGGGAAATGTGCATAGTAAATCAGGGCAAGATGGGATGGATAGCAAGTTATATGAACTTGAGGCCATAAAAGATATGTGTGTTGATTTGATCCTTGGTTCTATGGTCACTCACAGTTTCACTGGACAGTGTTGTTTCCTGTTTACAATTCACTTTTAAAAATTAGTCAAATATATGTCTTTATGCAAAGTAAGCTACACAGTAAGTATATAAATTAAAGTGCTGTGGGATTCTAATAGACACATATAATGATTATTTTATAACTTTCAGAGTTTGCCTTCTCTGAAACTTGGAGTTCAACTAGGAAAAATGGAATAATTTTGCAAACAGCATTTCTATGCAAAATAGAATATTTTGCTTTTACAAATCTGTGATACCTAGGAAGACAGGGCACATAAGTCAGTGGTATTTTCATCTCACAGGAATAGAGATATATTGGCCTAGCTTCCTCTAAAGTTAATTGCACTTTTGTGAGTAAATCATGAAAGCTGTGATTTTAAAAATGCATAAGTATATGGCATTTAAGATATCAACTAGCCAAGTCTGACTGCTTTTTTTAGAAATCTGCAAAATTCCTGGCTGGGATTTACTTTTGTGAAAACAATAAAGCTAATACTTACAATGAAAAGGACAAAAAGATCATAACTAAAAAGTAAGATGGAACATCCTTGAGTTAAATATTTGATTTTTGCCTATGCAATGATTGCTAAATCTCTTAGTTTTTCCTTCTTTAATTGGAAACATCATATGTAAAGAAGATGGGAGATACTTGCATGATTAACAGGGTTACAACTGAAAACTCTGAGTGCCATGTCCCAAGTGTAGAAACTCTTCGGGCTAAAGTACCTTTGAAATTTCATGGATTACAGTGAGATGTTGATTTTTATTTCTTTGTAAAATGTACCAGGCAAGGGACACAGTGTGATTCAAAGATAAAAAGAATCTTCCTTGGGAGGGATTAAATATGTATAAAAATTTTGATATCAGTAGTAATAAAAATTACTCTTTTTCTTACTAAAATGGCAATAATATTTAAAATACAGTGTTGCTGAGAATGTGGAGAAATGATTAGACAAAATAGAATAAGTATGGGTAAGGAATGCCAAATATTTAAAGCCTAATGAACAGTAAGAACAAAGGCTTGGAGCTGTGATAGAGAGTTGCACGTCCAAGGCTGGAAATCGGGATTTTTTATGAAAGCGTAGTGATAAATGGTATGTGATAGAATGGAATTGAGATCAATCCTGACATTATGAAAATTGTGATTCACTTTATATGCAATTTAAAGCTGTTTTAAAGCAGGTGAATTACTTGATAAATTATGCCTTTGAAAGATTTTTTTTTCTGAAAATGAGTTATTAGTGACATTCCTGAATTTGAAGTGGACAAAACCTAGACTTTTGCACTAGCTCAAATGGGAGGTGTAGTGATCAAGTGGACTGAATGACAATAGAAATGAAAAGAAGGCTAGAGAAGAGGGATCGCTACAAATAGGACTGTTGGCACCTGGTGGTTAATGGGATGTGTATAACTGAAGCTAGATTATGATGAAAACATACCTGTTCCATTTTGATGTGTTCATGCTAATTTTAATAGAGCTTAATGGTAAGGAACTCAAAGTCATGATTCTGCCATTTGCATTTGTCGTGTCCCAGGGAATTTGTCTTAACTAATTTTTTTTCAGACTATTGATGACCAAATTATGAACTGGCCCAAAATCTCATACCAATATGAAAAAATGTGGGTATATATATATATATATGAAATCCAGCATAGACAGATCCACAATGAGAACAGAATTACTTGCCTTTTCTGATTATAAGTTAAATACTTCTGAATTATTTAAAAATTCAGCATGTAGGTATATGTTGTATATGCATATAAGTGAATACTATACAACTATTCAACTATTTTCAGACTTTATTAATGATTCTGAAAATTTTCATATTTAAAACACAATGAAACTCTAAGGAGAATCTCAGTACTCTGATTCTGTCATGAGATTCCTTTAATTGAACTATTTAATAGCAGCAGTGAGGTAGCTGAGATAAAAAGTTTTTTTCCCCTTACCTTGTAGCATAGGTATTTTAAAGATAATTTTCCATGTAATTATTAAAAAAAACCCATGTAAACATTAATATTTCTCTCATCCCTCTGTCCTCAAAGCACATAACTTACTATTTTGCAAACTTTTGCTTCCATATATTTCCCCAGATTACAGTAAAAATAATCATTCCTGGGCTATTTCTCTGCCGTTATTTATTAAATGTGTAATCCTTTCACTGAGGAATTAAATAGGGAAAGCTACTTTACACCACTAGCAGATAAAGGAGCCTAGTACGAATTGGTATTATTCATTATCAAGTTTTTGTTGTGGTGGTGGTCTGGTCCTTTTCTGAACTTGGCCTTGCTCTTACTTTACTGAAATCGTATCCCAACAACAGGGAGATGGCTGATACGGGAGAGGCTAAAAAGTTCAGTCTGTTGGGAGAGGGATTCATTTCAGCCCATCAGTGTTGTTATTCTGCTAAGTGGTGACATAATCCCAAATTCACATTCCCAAGAGATTGGCTCTCAGGATCTCTCCCATTTGCTGACTTTACTGCAAAAGAATGCCAGCTTCTGCCGTAATTGAGGAAAAAGGTTTTCAGGCCAGATTATCATTTCTGAAATGGATCAGATAACATATCTGAAAGTGTTAGTATAAACCCAACCTTCTGCCCAGAGATTGTCTTCTTTTCAAATAAATAAATAGATTTTTTTAAATCCTGTTTTGTGAGGGCACCATATAATGAGATTATTTGTCTTTTTAATTCCTATAATTCTGATTTTTCTAAAAGAAAATACTTTAGGCAAAACAACATCCTGGATCAATATTTAATACAAGGGGGAAAAGAAAACAATAGAAACAACCTATGTGGTTGTCACTAAGTATTCTGCAATCACTAAAAAGAAAAGCTAAAGCTCCATTATGTTAGAAAAAATATGACATATTAAGTGAATAAATCAGACTGAAGTGGAACATAAACAGTGTTGACCTGTCTCTGAGACAAATGATATATATACATGCATAGACATACACACAAATGTTCACATGTATGTGAATCCATTTACATACGCCGTATATTTCTATACATATATAATTAAATTATTGGTGGTTACTTCTGAAGAAACCAGAGTGGATTTTAATTTTATTTCATAACCTTCTGAAGTATTTCACTGTTTCAGACTGACATACTTTTATAATTTTAAAAACGTAATGAAAAATTTTTGTTTCTACATTGTCTTTTGCACACTAAAATGTTCCTAATGTACAGATTAAAGCATATATTTAATGCATTACATATTCTATGTTAACTCTACCTAATTTTGATGCATATTTAATATATTTTGCTAAATGCTGTATGCCTTCGGTGAGTGCCCCAAACCAATAAGGAACATTAGCAGCAGACAGAAGCCAGGGTAGTGAAGGCTGGGTAATGATAGGAAACGCCCAGGAAACACCACAACAGAGATGTAAGACCAGCCAGGGTCCGACAATATCTTTCAGATATTTGCGGTGGGTGAAAACCCAAAACACATTTGGTAAAGTTCTATATTTCAAGATAAACTTTGCCCATATGTTTTTTATTCATTTACATGTAATTCATTGAGCTGACATTCTGAAAGAGTTATCTGATGCATAAGGAGATATTTGTGCCATAATTATATGTGATACATATAATACAGTGCATAATAATTTAGAGCAGAGCTTGTGTTTTGCCATGTTACAGATTCCAAGCACATGCTCCTTCATGATGATTCCCTGTGCTTGAACTAAGCTGTTAAGTGACTCACCGAGTCAAGCTAGAGTTGAGATGTATATTACTGCACTTTGTATACTTTTTTTAAAAGGGCAGTTTTCCTGTGCTTCAGTTTCCACAGTTGTCAAACTAGCATGATGATCTTCATTAAAATTTACTATGGTGATTTAGCAAAACCTATAAAGTTTATTAACAAGCCTATTATTATTTATTGCAAGCTTATTAACAAGCTTGCAAATAAAAAATGCAAATAAATAAAAATAAATAAATTAGTTCCCAGAATTTGTGATTTTTTAAAAAATGTGATAGTTAGCAGAGTTCAAATATGTGCTTGGGAATATATTGAAACACCAATTCCCCATATTATCTCTTTCAACCTAGAGGATAGGCTTGCTAGAAATCTCATGACCTGTGAGGGCCATTTCAGAAGATTTATGGATATTCAGTTGTATTCATAATTGTTGTAAAGGCTAGAAAATGAAATTTCGCATTTTGCTCATATCTCTCACTGGTCCATCAGGCTTCAGACAGGGCAGGCTGCTTTAGGAAGTAAGATTTGTATTATCTTTCTCGTTCATTTAAAAAGTAAGATGTGATTCAGAAGATTCTTACTTTTGTTATGTATAATGAAACGTGTTTTCTCCATTTGTAAGTACGTATTTGACTTATAATTTTTCTGTGGTTCCTGTGGTATAATTTTTGTATGCAACTCTCCTAATCCACCTGGAACTTACTCTTCTGTGTGGAATAATGCAAAGACACAATTGTCTCCTTTCAGTTTGTAAGGGCAAAGTACCTCATTTGCATTTGCAAGTTTTTATAATTAGCATTGCGGTAAAAGTGGTAATTATGCTTTCCCTAAGTGCATGCCCCTCTTTCTGGATTTGACATGTTATTCCTAAATTCCTCACTTTCAGATTTTTAGTTGGATATTAAGAAGCAGTATCCCTGAGATTTATCCACCAGAAAGTTCCTAAAAATCATCAAACGGAGACAAAACAGAAAAAGATACCTAAAATGCAAAAAGCTTCAAACTGAACAATAACTAAATTATAATATATCAAATAAACTTGATAAATGTGAGTTACAGGTCAAAATATTACCAGACTGATTGGTTTTCAAAGGACCAGTTTCTAGTGGTTAATGGCAGAAAAAAAATCATATGAATCATACTAAGTGAAGTAAGTCAGACAAATATCATATACCGCTTATATGCAGAATCTTAAAAAAAAAGATACAAATGAACTTATTTATAAAACAGACACAGACTCACAGACTTAGAGAACGAACTTATGCTTACCAAGGGGAGGGGGAAGGAGTTTGGGCTTGACATGTACACACTGCTATATTTAAAATACGATGCCTTTCCATGAAAAAAAAATTAAATTGTAATATGTTATTGGAAATGATATAAATATTAAGCTCTAATGATATCAGTGATATGAATTGGAAACTAAATCACTAACATAACTATTTCAAGGTTTTTCATATTAATTCTGAGGCTTCTGTTCACCCATTTACCTGAAAAATAGATACATTCAAATACTTGAAGTCATGTGAAGCTGAGTTAACAGTCTGTGTGTATAATTCCTCAAAATACATGTGTTAGACAGGACTATGCAGTTTGAGAGCAGAAATACAACTCTGGTTTAGGCCAAAAAGGCGTTTATTGGAAGGGTATTAGTGTAGCCCTCTGAGTTGAAGGAAAAGCTGCTCTCATCACTGTTTCTGTCCTCTTGTTAACATTATGCAGGTCAATGATGGTTCCAGGAACTCTACACTCATATCTTTACATCTTCATGACCAGAAGAGGAAGAGATGTCTCTCTCCTAGCTCTAGTTTGAAGTATCTTGGGAGAATTCTAATGGAACAGGCGTGGGTCAGCTACCCATCCCCCAATCACTGTAACCAGTGACTTGGTTATTTCCATCCTCCTAGTAATAATTATAGCCAACAATTACTCTATACCAGGAACTGTGAAAATCACTTTAAACAGATTATTTCAATCATTATGATAGTTCCATACTATTAGTAATTCCTAATTTACAAATAAAAACTGACCCAGAGAAATGAAGGAACTTAACCTAAGGCCAGCTGAGAGGCAGTGGGCAAGGGCAATCTGAACCCAGAGCCAGGCTTTAACCGTGACAGTGGACTTGATGCTAACAGAGGCCAGACTTTCAAATCAGTACCACACTTACAGCAAAAACCAAGTGTGGTCACACTGACCCCTGAAAACCCTTCACTGATGGTAGCCATGGCATCGCCCACAGAACCCTCCGTTCTCCATTCTCCATCTTTGCCCAGAGGGAATGATGATGGCAAAACTAACACTACTGAACTAATTTTTAATGTCTTCTTTTCTTCTGCTAATTCTTCTTGCATAACCTGTTCATGTAAACTCCCCGAAGTTGGATACACTGAGCGTGATGTGACGGCAGTAAGCTGTGTGCCCCTCCATACTTGAGGGAATGGATGGTTAGGATGTTTTAATGAGGATGTGGGGAGGACAAGTACCTGGGGCTGTGACACTCATTTGAGATGGTGTAGAGTTTCTCCTGGGAGAACAGGATGGTGCACAGAAAGGTGGTAGCCTGGAAGACAGTTGTCTCTATTTTACCATTTTTTAATATAGGCATCTCTAATAAAAGGTGGAGGAAAGACCAACATTTATTTGGTGCTTTCTACATACCAGGTGCCCTTAAAGTATGCATTAACTCTTTTCGTCTTTATAACCGCCCCCCCCCCATGAGGCTCAGAGAGGTTAAAACACTTGCCTCAGGTCATATCACTAGACAGGGACAGGGTGGAGAAAGGGAAATAAGCAGAGACTTGACTCCAAGATTAGTTTTTTTTTCTATTCTGAAAAAATGACCTGGAAAATTGAACTTTTATATTCTATTAAGTAAAAAAATAAAAAAGACCCCTGAAATTCCTGGAAAACAATATTCAGTGGAACTTAAGAGTAGATTCTGTGTTAGTGAACAGTTTGCCCATTTAAATAGTGATAAAATGTTTTACCTATAATTTTTTTTTTTTTTTTTTGCGGTACGTGGGCCTCTCACTGTTGTGGCCTCTCCCGTTGCAGAGCACAGG
The DNA here is from genome assembly GCF_011762595.2 of Tursiops truncatus. NCBI lineage: Eukaryota > Metazoa > Chordata > Mammalia > Artiodactyla > Delphinidae > Tursiops > Tursiops truncatus. Next base: position 153,875,786 of record NC_047035.1, on the reverse strand, counting down.
CTCCGGATGCGCAGGCTCAGCGGCCATGGCTTACGGGCCCAGCCGCTCTGCGGCATGTGAGATCTTCCCGGACCGGGGCACGAACCCTTCCCACCAGGGAAGCCCTACCTATAATTTTTTTTAATAGGACTACAGAACCTCTAGGAATAAGGGATTACCAAATAGGGATTATATTTCAATTAACTATGTGAATAACAAACAAAACATAAATTTCTTGTAGAAAGAGGTCTTGACTACTACCTTTCCTAGTTGTTTAAACCAGAGAGGTCCTGCCCAGCCTGTTTACTGCTGTACCTTCAGCTCCCTGGAAGGCTAACTTGCGCAGAGAATTTCCAAAGAGAAAGAAAAAAGAGAGAGACAGAGAGAGAATGACAGAAATGGAATCCCAAATAATTTAAGGTTTGTCTAAATCACCTGATGCTTTGCTAGGGAGGAATTTCACTTTAAATAGGATGGCTTGTGGTCTACTTCCTGGCAATTTATAAAGATTTGCACTACACTGATAGCCCATTATGCAGTAACTGTGTTTTGTTATATACTCATTTATTTAAATGCAAGTTTGCTTTATCCTGCCAGTTTGTTGACTGTTCCTTGATGAGTAGGTCTGTAATCTAAACTTTAAAGGAGGATTAAGCTTCATGGTATTTATCTAACTAAGCATTGTCATTGTGTTATCCTCATATATTTGTTACCTGGAAAACAAAAAACAAACAAAAAAAACCCCTCTTATTTTAAATGGGCCTTTGTGTTACTTTTGCATGAAAGCATTTGTGGCTTTTTAAAAAATTCTATTTTATGGGCTTCCCTGGTGGCGCAGTGGTTGAGAGTCCGCCTGCCGATGCAGAGGACACGGGTTCGTGCCCTGGTCTGGGAAGATCCCACATGCCGCGGAGCGGCTGCGCCCGTGAGCCATGGCCGCTGAGCCTGCACGTCCGGAGCCCGTGCTCCGCAACGGGAGAGGCCACAACAGTGAGAGGCCCGCGTACCGGGCCTCTTTGTAAAAAAGTAAAAAAATTCTATTTTATGATCTGCAACTGTCATTTAAATAGAACCAAGAGTTAAATTAGACTGCAATGCTTTTTTTTTTACATCTTTATTAGAGTATAATTGCTTTACAATGCTGTGTTAGTTTCTGCTTTATAACAAACTGAATCAGTTATACATATACATATGTTCCCATATCTCTTCCCTCTTGCATCTCCCTCCCTCCCACCCTCCCTATCCCACCCCTCCAGGTGGTCACAAAGCACCGAGCTGATCTCCCTGTCCTATGCGGCTGCTTCCCACTAGCTATCTACCTTACGTTCGGTAGTATATATATGTCCATGCCTCTCTCCCTTTGTCACAGCTTACCTTCCCCCTCCCCATATCCTCAAGTCCGTTCTCTAGTAGGTCTGTGTCTTTATTCCTGTCTTACCCCTAGGTTCTTCATGACATTTTTTTTTTCTTAAATTCCATATATATGTGTTAGTATACAGTATTCGTCTATCTCTTTCTGACTTACTTCACTCTGTATGACAGACTCTAGGTCTATCCACCTCATTATAAATAGCTCAATTTCGTTTCTTTTTATGGCTGGGTAATATTCCATTGTATATATGTGCTACATCTTCTTTATCCATTCATCCGATGATGGACACTTAGGTTGTTTCCATCTCCGGGCTATTGTAAATAGAGCTGCAGTGAACATTTTGGTACATGACTCTTTTTGAATTATGGTTTTCTCAGGGTATATGCCCAGTAGTGGGATTGCTGGGTCATATGGTAGTTCTATTTTTAGTTGTTTAAGGAACCTCCATATTGTTCTCCATAGTGGCTGTACCAATTCACATTCCCACCAGCAGTGCAAGAGTGTTCCCTTTCCTCCACACCCTGTCCAGCATTTATTGTTTCTAGATTTTTTGATGATGGCCATTCTGACTGGTGTGAGATGATATCTCATTGTAGTTTTGACTTGCATTTCTCTAATGATTAATGATGTTGAGCATTCTTTAATGTGTTGGATGGCAGTCTGTATATCTTCTTTAGAGAAATGTCTATTTAGGGCTTCTGCCCATTCTTGGATTGGGTTGTTTGTTTTTTTGTTATTGAGCTGCATGAGCTGCTTGTATATTTTGGAGATTAATCCTTTGTCAGTTGTTTCATTTGCAAATATTTTCTCCCATTCTGAGGGTTGTCTTTTGGTCTTGTTCATGGTTTCCTTTGCTGTGCAAAAGCTTTGAAGTTTCATTAGGTCCCATTTGTTTATTTTTGTTTTTATTTCCTTTTCTCTAGGAGGTGGGTCAAAAACGATCTTGCTGTGATTTATGTCATAGAGTGTTCTGCCTATGTTTTCCTCTAAGAGTTTGATAGTTTCTGGCTTTACATTTAGGTCTTTAATCCATTTTGAGCTTCTTTTTATGTATGGTGTTAGGGAGTGATCTAATCTCATACTTTTACATGTACCTGTCCAGTTTTCCCAGCACCACTTATTGAAGAGGCTATCCTTTCTCCACTGTACATTCCTGCCTCCTTTATCAAAGATAAGGTGACCATATGTGCGTAGGTTTATCTCTGGGATTTCTATCCTGTTCCATTGATCCGTATTTCTGTTTTTGTGCCAGTACCGTACTGTCTTGATTACTGTAGCTTTGTAGTACAGTCTGAAGTCAGGTAGCCTGATTCCTCCAGCTCCGTTGTTCGTTCTCAAGATTGCTTTGGCTATTCGGGGTCTTTTGTGTTTCCATAAAAATTGTGAAATTTTTTGTTCTAGTTCTGTGAAAAATGCCAGTGGTAGTTTGATAGGGATTGCATTGAATCTATAGATTGCTTTGGGCAGTAGAGTCATTTTCACAATGTTGATTCTTCCAATCCAAGGACATGGTATATCTCTCCATCTTTGTATCGTCTTTAATTTCTTTCATCAGTGTCTTATAATTTTCTGCATACAGGTCTTTTGTCTCCTTAGGTAGGTTTATTCCTAGGTATTTTATTCTTTTTGTTGCAGTGGTATATGGGAGTGTTTTCTTAATTTCACTTTAAGATTTTTCATCATTAGTGTATAGGAATGCCAGAGATTTCTGTGCATTAATTTTGTATCCTGCTGCTTTACCAAATTCATTGATTACCTCTAGTAGTTTTCTGGTAGCATCTTCAGGATTCTCTATGTATAGTATCATGTCATCTACAAACAGTGACAGCTTTACTTCTTCTTCTCCGATTTGGATTCCTTTTATTTCCTTTTCTTCTCTGATTGCTGTGGCTAAAACTTCCAAAACTATGTTGAATAAGAGTGGTGAGAGTGGGCAACCTTGTCTTGTTCCTGATCTTAGTGGAAATGCTTTCAGTTTTTCACCATTGAGGACGATGTTGGCTGTGGGTTTGTCATATATGGCCTTTATTATGTTGAGGAAAGTTCCCTCTTTGCCTACTTTCTGCTGGGTTTTTATCATAAATGGGTGTTGAATTTTGTCAAAAGCTTTCTCTGCATCTATTGAGATGATCGTATGGTTTTTCTCCTTCAGTTTGTTAATATGGTTTATCACATTGATTGACTTGCGTATATTGAAGAATCCTTGCATTCCTGGAATAAACTCCACTTGATCATGGTGTATGATCCTTTTAATATGCTGTTGGATTCTGTTTGCTACTATTTTGTTGAGGATTTTTGCGTCTATGTTCATCAGTGATATTGGCCTGTAGTTTTCTTTCTTTGTGACATGTTTGTCTGGTTTTGGTATCTGGGAGATGGTGTTTTCATAGAATGAGTTTGGGAGTGTTCCTCCCTCTGCTATATTTTGGAAGAGTTTGATAAGGATAGGTGTTAGCTCTTCTCTAAATGTTTGATAGAATTTGCCTGTGAAGCCGTGTGGTCCTGGGCTTTTGTTTGTTGGAAGATTTTTAATCACAGTTTCAATTTCAGTGCTTGTGATTGGTCTGTTCATATTTTCTGTTTCTTCCTGATTCAGTCTTGGTAGGTTGTGCATTTCTAAGAATTTGTCCATTTCTTCCAGGTTGTCCATTTTATTGGCATAGAGTTGCTTGTAGTAATCTCTCATGATCTTTTGTATTTCTGCAGTGTCAGTTGTTACTTCTTTTTCATTTCTAATTCTATTGATTTGAGTCTTATCCCTTTTTTTCTTGATGAGTCTGGCTAATGGTTTATCAATTTTGTTTATCTTCTCAAAGAACCAGCTTTTAGTTTTATTAATCTTTGCTATCGTTTCCTTCATTTCTTTTTCATTTATTTCTGGTCTGATTTTTGTGATTTCTTTCCTTCTGCTAACGTTGGGTTTTTTTTATTCTTCTTTCTCTAATTGCTTTAGGTGCAAGGTTAGGTTGTTTATTTGAGATGTTTCCTGTTTCTTAAGGTAGGATTGTATTGCTATAAACTTCCCTCTTAGAACTGCTTTTGCTGCATCCCATAGGTTTTGGGTCATCATGTCTCCATTGTCATTTGTTTCTAGGCATTATTTTATTTCCTCTTTGATTTCTTCAGTGATCACTTTGTTATTAAGTAGTGTATTGTTTAGCTTCCATGTGTTTGTATTTTTTACAGATCTTTTCCTGTAATTGATATCTAGTCTCATAGCATTGTGGTCGGAAATGATACTTGATACAATTTCAATTTTCTTAAATTTACCGAGGCTTGATTTGTGACCCAAGGTATGATCTATCCTGGAGAATGTTCCATGAGCACTTGAGAAAAATGTGTATTCTGTTGTTTTTGGATGGAATGTCCTATAAATATCAATTAAGTCCATCTTGTTTAATATATCATTTAAAGCTTGTGTTTCCTTATTTATTTTCATTTTGGATGATCTGTCCATTGGTGAAAGTGGGGTGTTAAAGTCCCCTACTATGAATGTGTTACTGTCAATTTCCCCTTTTACGGTCGTTAGTATTTGCCTTATGTATTGAGGTTCTCCTATGTTGGGTGCATAAATATATACAATTTTTATACCTTCTTCTTGGATCGATCCCTTGATCATTATGTAGTGTCCTTCTTTTTCTCTTCTAATAGTCTTTATTTTAAAGTCTATTTTATCTGATATGAGAATTGCTACTCCAGCTTTCTTTTGGTTTCCATTTGCATGGAATATCTTTTTCCATCCCCTTACTTTCAGTCTGTATGTGTCTCTAGGTCTGAAGTGGGTCTCTTGTAGACAGCATATATATGGGTCTTGTTTTTGTATCCATTCAGCCAACCTGTGTCTGTTGGTGGGCGCATTTAGTCCATTTACATTTAAGGTAATTATCGATATGTATGTTGCTATTCCCATTTTCTTAATTGTTTTGGGTTTGTTATTGTAGGTCTTTTCCTTCTCTTGTGTTTCTTGCCTAGAGAAGTTTCTTTAGCATTTGTTGTAAAGCTGGTTTGGTGGTGCTGAACTCTCTCAGCTTTTGCTTGTCTGTAAAGGTTTTAATTTCTCCATCAAATCTGAATGAGATCCTTGCTGGGTAGAGTAATCTTGGTTGCAGGTTTTTCTCCTTCATCACTTTAAATATGTCCTGCCAGTCCCTTCTGCCTTGCAGAGTTTCTGCTGAAAGATGAGCTGTTAACCTTATGGGGATTCCCTTGTGTGTTATTTGTTGTTTTTCCCTTGCTGCTTTTAATATGCTTTCTTTGTATTTAATTTTTGACAGTTTGATTAATAGGTGTCTTGGCGTATTTCTCCTTGGATTTATCCTGTATGGGACTCTCTGTGATTCCTGGACTTGATTAACCATTTCCTTTCTCATATTAGGGAAGTTTTCAACTATAATCTCTTCAAATATTTTCTCAGTCCCTTTCTTTTTCACTTCTTCTTCTGGAACCCCTATAATTCGAATGTTGGTGTGTTTAATGTTGTCCCAGAGGTCTCTGAGACTGTCCTCAGTTCTTTTCATTCTTCTTTCTTTATTCTGCTCTGCAGTAGTTATTTCCACTATTTTATCTTCCAGGTCACTTATCCGTTCTTCTGCCTCAGTTATTCTGCTATTGATCCCATCTAGAGTATTTTTCATTTCATTTATTGTGTTGTTCATCGTTGTTTGTTTCATCTTTGTTCTTCTAGGTCCTTGTAAAATGTTTCTTGCATTTTGTCTATTCTAATTCCAAGATTTTGGATCATCTTTACTATCATTATTCTGAATTTTTTTTCAGGTAGACCGCCTATTTTCTCTTCTTTTGTTAGGTCTGGTGGGTTTTTATCTTGCTCCTTCATCTGCTGTGTGTTTTTCTGTCTTCTCATTTTGCTTATCTTACTGTGTTTGGGGTCTCCTTTTTGCAGGCTGCAGGTTTGTAGTTCCCGTTGTTTTTGGTGTCTGTACCCAGTGGCTAAGGTTGGTTCAGTGGGTTGTGTAGGCTTCCTGGTGGAGGGAACTAGTGCCTGTGTTCTGGTGGATGAGGCTGGATCTTGTCTTTCTGGTGGGCAAGTCCATGTCTGGTAGTGTGTTTTGGGGTGTCTGTGGACTTATTATGATTTTAGGCAGCCTCTCTGCTAATGGGTGGGGTTGTGTTCCTGTCTTGCTAGTTGTTTGGCATAGGGTGTCCAGCACTGTAGCTTGCTGGTCGTTGAGTGAAGCTGGGTGCTGGTGTTGAGATGGAGATCTCTGGGAGATTTTCGCCATTTGATATTTTGTGGAGCTGGGAGGTCTCTTGTGGACCAGTTTCCTGAAGTTGGCTCTCCCACCTCAGAGGCACAGCACTGACTCCTGGCTGCAGCACCAAGAGCCTTTCATCCATACGGCTCCAAATAAAAGGGAGAAAAAGTAGAAAGAATTAGTAGAAGTAGAAAGAAAGAAAGAAAGAAAGAAGGAAAGAAAGAAAGGAGGGAGGAAGGAAGGAAGGAAGGAGGGAAGGAAGGAAAAAAAAGAAAGAAAGAAGATAAAGTAAAATAAAGTAAGATAAAATATAATAAAGTTATTAAAATAAAAAAATAATTATTAAGAAAAAAAATTTTTTTTAAATAAAGAGAAAAAAAATGGACAGATAGAACCGTAGGACAAATGGTGGAAGCAAAGGTATACAGACAATATCTCACACAAAAGCATACACATACACACTCACAAAAAGAGGAAAAGGGGAAAAAATCATAAAGCTTGCTCTCAAAGTCCACCTCCTCAATTTGGGATGATTCGTTGTCTATTCAGGTATTCCACACAGGCAGGGTACATCAAGTTGATTGTGGAGCTTTAATCCGCTGCTTCTGAGGCTGCTGGGGGAGATTTCTCTTTTTCTTCGTTGTTCTCACAGCTCCCAGGGTCTCAGCTTTGGATTGGGCCCCGCCTGTGCGTGTAGGTCGCTGGAGGGTGTCTGTTCTTCGCTCAGACAGGACGGGGTTAAAGGCGCAGCTGCTTCCGGGACTCCGGCTCACTCAGGCCTGGGCGGAGGGAGGGGCATGGAGTGCGGGGCGGGCCTGCGGCGGCAGAGGCCGCCGTGACGTTGCACCAGCCTGAGGCGCGCTGTGCGTTCTCCCAGGGAAGTTGTTGCTGGATCCGCGGGCCCTGGCAGTGGCGGGCTGCACGGCCTCCCCAGAAGGAGGGTGTGGACAGTGACCTGTGCTCGCACACAGGCTTCTTGGTGGCGGCAGCAGCAGCCTTAGCGTCTCATACCTGTCTCTGGAGTCCGCGCTTTTAGCCGCGGCTCGCGCCCGTCTCTGGAGCTCCTTCAAGCAGCGCTCTTAATCCCGTCTCCTCGCGCACCAGGAAACAAAGAGGGAAGAAAAAGTCTCTTGCCTTTTCGGCAGGTCCAGACTTTTCCCCGGACTCCCTGCCGGCTAGCCGTGGCGCACTAACGCCCTGCAGGCTGTGTTCACGCCGCCAACCCCAGTCCTCTCCCGGCGCTCCGACCGAAGCCCGAGCCTCAGCTCCCAGCCCCGCCCGCCGCGGGTGAGCAGACAAGCCTCTCGGGCTGGTGAGTGCCGGTCGGCCCTGATCCTCTGTGCGGGAATCTCGCCGCTTTGCTGTGCGCACCCCTGTTGCTGTGCTCTCCTCCGCGGCTCCGAAGCTTCCCCCCTCCGCCACCCGCAGCCTCCGCCCGCGAAGGGGCTTCTAGTGTGTGGAAACTTTTCCTCCTTCACGGCTCCCTCCCAGAGGTGCAGGTACCGTCCCTATCCTTTTGTCTCTGTTTATTCTTTTTTCTTTTGCCCTACCCAGGTACGTGGGGAGTTTCTTGCCTTTTGGGAGGTCTGAGGTCTTCTGCTAGCGTTCAGTAGGTGTTCTGTAGGAGCTGTTCCACGTGTAAATGTATTTCTGGTGTATCTGTGGGGAGGAAGGTGATCTCTGCGTCTTACTCTTCCGCCATCTTCCCCCTCTGCAATGCTTTTAATAATACTTTTTTTTTTGGTTTTGTATACACACATTAAAACAAACAAACAAAAACAGAAGGAACATAACACATTCCATCTTCTCTCTTTTAATCTTTGAAATGTAGTTAATAGTGAGTAGACCAACAGAAAATAATTACAAGTCTGCTAGCCATATTTGGACCACACCTTTTCAGAAATCATATTGATTTTCAATATCCCTTTGAGAATAACCTACACTTTTAATGGAAAACCTGCTTATCTCTTAGGGATGGCTCTTATTCTCCCAAGGTAAATAGAATATAAAACTATGTTTTGGAAACCTTTTAATGTTAATTGTTTATAAATCAGTAGAGACAGAAGAGACCAAAAAATGTTTGAGAGAAAAAGAGGGAACTCTAATTCTATTTTGATTAATTGCTTCTCAGTAAAATTTATTCACTTTTCATGAAATCCTAAATTCACAAGTTTCTCATTTTCTTCAAGCCAACTTTTTTTTTTTTTTTTTGCGGCACGCGGGCCTCTCACTGCTGTGGCCTCTCCCGTTGCGGAGCACAGACTCCGGACGCGCAGGCTCAGCGGCCATGGCTCACGGGCCCAGCCGCTCCGAGGCATGTGGAATCTTCCCGGACTGGGGCACGAACCCGTGTCCCCTGCGTTGGCAGGCGGACTCTCAACCACTGCGCCACCAGGGAAGCCCCCAACTTTTTTTTTTTATCATATCACATCCTTTCTGTATCTTCCTTTACAAATTTTTTTCCTAACAGAAGCCCTATATTTTCAGTGAATTATGAGCTCCATAGCTTCACTGGTGAATCACATTGGTTTTAGCTAGTTTATGTGACTTTTTTCCCTTTCACGGATTGGTTTAGGAGAGAGCAAGTAGCCTAATTCTGGACAATGGTTTATTTAAGGAGATCTATTAGGACATAATTCCTGACTCTAAAAAAAAAAAAAAAGACTCAAGGTAGAAATAGCTTCCTATTTTTCTGGACATTGTGTGCGAGAGTTTGATCCTTAGAAGTTCTGCAGCCAGTTTGCCACCATGAGGCTAAGACCATAAGTGGTAAAAGCCAACTCACTGTGGTTTATAAAGAAAAAAGATGATTAAAACCTGGATCTTTGATCTGTACATATGAAACTGACATAGTTAGTCTTCCTGTTATGTGAAATGTTGTAGTTAAGTTATGAAAGCCAGAGATTTCTATTATGAGCAGCTAAGCAAATCCTAACTGATATTCTTTATTGTTTTGGTAATGTGCTAGAGACAGACATATTGAGAAAGTTCTGTCACTCCAGATCTGTCTAAAATCTAAGAGGGCAGGTAGATGGGGAGCAGTGAGGAAGAGAAATTGTACAAACATAGGACAATGCTCATATAATTTTTAAACCCTGGATATTTTCAATGAATAAAAAATATTCTGAGATAGACTGCTTTCTCAAAAGGGCAGAAAAACTTAGCTTCAAGACAGTATTTAGGAAAACCTAAATACATATTTAGGTTCCCCCAGGCACCTCATATATTCTTTTAAGAAGAGAAATCCTCCAGTTCATGATAGTCTACATACCTTTCAACACAAATGAGATAGTAGAAGCTCTTTCTTGAGAAGAGTGGCACCTACTGGGTTGTGAGGACAGGTGCCTGGGGGAACACCTGAATACAAGAGAACAATAGAAGACCAGTGTACTTGAACTTGAGAAAATGTGAGGTCAGATCATGGGCTGAACTTGACCTAGAGAAGCAGGTAGGCATCAATCTGGCAAGAACCTCGTAGGACATACCTGTATATTTATTATAAAAAGGAAAAGTCTAGGGGAGGGTAGTAAATAAAAGAACACTTAAAAATGTGAATCTTTGAAATTTATATATGGAATACAAAACTTAGTACACGGATTAAATGATTCATCTATCAAACAAAACAAAACTGAAAAGGACATGTTTTAGTTCCAATGATTCCAATTCTAGAAATCTTACTTAAGGACATAGTATGAGATGTAGTAGAAGATTACGTACAAGGATGTTTATCACAGGATTAAGTATGTTAATAAGAACAAGAAATAACCAAAGTATCCAGCAAAATCAGAAAAGTTAACTAAATCATGGAACATTCCTACAGTTGAATATTAGGAAGCAATTACAATTATTTATTTGCAGAATATTTGTCATGAGAAAATGCTCATAATAAAATGTTTGAGTGGAGAAAAAAGTATAAGGCAAAAGTAAATACAAGGTATGGATCCTTATTTGGGGAATAAAGGAGGCAAGAGGGAGACATTTATAGGCATATGGACAATCCTCCTCCCTCCACACACACATATACACAATTATTAAAATGGCTAGAATTAAATTTAATGTATCAATAATTTTTATTCCCAGTTAATGGGTAATAGACATAGGTAAGTAAATTTAGATTTCTTTCACATGATAAAAATAATGATTTATAAATAAAAACACAAAAACTAAAGGTAGCTGAAAATTAAATTTCAAGAGAAAAGATTTTTTGATTAGTAATATACTATAAGCGAGGAGAAAATATTGTATCCTCAGGAAATGAGCAATATTATGGCACCAGACATAATAGAGATCACATTTAGAAAATGCCTTCAGAGAAATGGAAAATGTGTGTATCTCCATATAAATAAATAAGTCACAGTTAAACTAGATAAAGATTTTACCTATCTGCTTAGGGTTCTTTGTTACCCAGTAGCCAACACATTGCTAGTTTGGATAGGGAAGGGGAGGGCAAAGCTAAACAATTTGGGTTATACTCTAGATTCTCTCCATAGTATGAGAGTTGGTAATTTCCTGAAAAAGAGAGCGAGTGAGCGAGCGAAAGAGAAAGAGACAAATGTAAAATATATTTTTTACATATATGTAAAAATATATTTTATATATGTTTTCTAAAATATAAATTATATATATAATTTTGTTTGTATTTATTTAAGGGACTTGATAATGTCTTTAGCAGCAGAAGTTAGGTAACTCCAGGTAAAAACTAAGGAATTGATAAGGAAAAAGAAGGAAAAGCACAGCCTGAGGCCATGCATCCTGCTGCTTTTCTTTTTCAAAAACTCTTATACAGTTTTATTAGCCCCTTATTATCCCCTTACTGTATGAATAATAAGAATAAAAGCACTAAATTGACAGAACAACTAGCTCAAAATCCTCATTTTAGATCTGAGAAAACGTGGTACATTTTTTTTTCAAGTCACAAAATTATTTAGTGACAAGAGTCTAAATCCCTAGGGCTCTTGATTCCCAGTATCGTTTTCATTCCATTAAACCATCATGACTCAATGCTTAAGGAAAGGTTCCACATCACCACACAGTAACTGGCACGTAAAGGTGCCCAAACTTTTTTATTTTTGTTGTTTTATGGAAATAAATAGTTAATGGAGAATCCACTGAACTGGGTCTAAGAATTTCCTGGCTTTGAGCCCTATTTCTTCTACTGGTTATCAGTGTGGCCTTGTATTTGTCATTTAACCTTGCTGTACCTCAGTTTCTTATCTGCAAAATAGATTGTATTCAGTGTTTCCCAATATGTTTGAAGATATTTGACAGATATTCTGCAGAATTATATAACTGGTGAGAACAGAACTCTGTCAAAGATGTAATCTTTATTTATATCTTGCTTATTCAAATACTCCATCTTCCTTGAAACTCCAAATAAATAACTTGAGATATTGAAACCAAACAGTAGCTGAAGAACTGTTACATATCCGTGGGCATTCACAGTTAGTGAAAAAATAATTGTAAATGAATTTAGGGAGATTCCAAGAGCTGAAATGTAGAGGACTCTTTGTTTTCATTGGGAAATGTATACAGAGGAAATGGGGGAGTACAGCAGTCTGGCCATGGGAGGATACTTTGGTGACAAGCACACAGAAGAAATTCCTAGAGATGACTTGATACATATAATTATTCCTGAAAGACTTTTATGAAATGATTTGTTTGATAACTAAGGTGTGAATTTTAAAAGGGAGTGAGAAAAGATACTGGGATACTGACTTACTAAAAGGGGGCTTCTCTGTTAAAATCTGTAGGGAGACAGTATCCTTTGCTGAAGGGAACTAATTCTTTCCCAAATTCAAGAACTGTGAAACTGGATTTAAGCTCACAGCTCCAAAATTGGGGGAAATGGTAGAACAAGAGCTTTGTGAAACTCGACAAATTAAGCTTCGTTTGATGGTAGAAACAATGGTAAGGGTAATAATAGAACATATTTTATAAGGTTATTGTAAGGATTAAGTGAATTAATATAGATAAATTCCTTAGTTAGAATGATGTCCATCATACTCTACTAAATATATGTTAGCTACCATTGTTATTGTCTTTGCCATTGCTGTTGTTTCCATTATTAATTTAGTCTGAAATATATTTAACTTGATCTCAAATGTCCTCTGTAATTTTTCTATTATGTGGTTTTCACTTACTTCCGAAAAGAACAATCCATTCTGTCCACCAGAAAAATCAGTTTATTTAAAGTGCAACATGTAGAACCCTCTTGTTTGCTGTAGCAAAAGCATGTATGACTATATTTTTCTGCTGATCAAGATGAAATAAAAGTCAAACCACTAATTTTTTAGTTTCACCCAATAATGTCTGACCTTCGTATCTAAGAGATAACCTACTCTTTACAGTGTATTTTGTAAGTGGGGAGAGTATTGAAGTCATCTCAAATCCACGCCTGATACCTAAACATCTTCCCACACAACTGAATTTTAACTTCTAAGAATCAAATTCCTAGTTGCAAGTACCTAAGAAATGTGAATCACTTTTCAGTTCACTGAATGACACAGATCTTGAGATCTTGAGATACAGTATTCAAGCAATAATAAGTCACTTTCAAGTTTTAGAAAGCAACCACCCAGCTAAACCAAAGAGATGGAGTTACCCCATCAGTTCCTTTCTGGTTTCAGTATGAATGAAATCAGTCCCACATAATGTAGTCTAGGACGTAAAGAAAATTCTAACTAATTTCCACATGAAATAAAAATTTTAGGAAATTTCTAGCTGGTGAAACAACATATTTGAAAATTTATAAATATAGAACTTTGATTTAAAGAGTTTTAAAACCTTTATTTTAAGTAAACTTTAATAAGTGGCATTTCAGTCTCAAGTATTTATTAGGGGAAAGGAGAAGCAAACTAACAATTACTGAGTAAATATGTTAGGCTCTGATATAAGTGCTTAGTTGTATAATTTATTTGATAGTTTTTTATGATTTAAATGTTTACTATTTATTGGCTATAGCATATACAGATTATCACAAAAATAAATGATGTTTCAAAATCCCTTTATATAGCACTGGAAAATTGGTAAGTTTTGACTTTAAAAAGTACCAAGGAAGGAGGTACATTTTCCCTGATTTCCATACTGTATTTACCTTTCTCTTTCAATGCAGCTCTCTACCCTAATGTAATTAGGATAAAGTTCATTTTACTATTTTTGCATTACAGAGTTTGGATGTGTTCTGTGTCATTTATACAATCAATATGACAGTGTTCCTGAGGAAGAAAGACTATATTACATGAAAACTGCCCCAGAACTATTTGTTGCAAGTCCTTGGTTAGGTAGTTGCATGAAGACAGTATGTCTGTGACTCCATGAAATGGACACCAAGGATGCCTTGTCTAGACGTGGTAGACTGTTAGGGATAGAAGGGCCCTACAGCATCATGTATCAGTTCTTCTCTTTAACAGAGGAGACTCTGTTACACCAGAATGATGAAATCGTTTTTGGTAATGGGAATAGGTGACAGAGTTGGGACTAAAACTCAAATCTTCCAGTTTCCAATTTCTGACTCTACATTCAGTGTTATTCCACTATACTTGCCTTAATATGTATTGCTGGGAGTGTTTCTATTGCCTTCATAATACGTTCACCAACCCTGGTTTTGAAGCTTGTAATTAACAGTGGCCGAAGGCATACATGATACAATTTGGATGCCTGACCATATTGCCCACCTGTATTCTGGCAGACCAAGGGCTACAGGATTTTCCTCTGTGAAATAACCAAAGTGAATGTAATTATTCATTTCTGAAAGCTTTTATTCAAACCAGTCTCATCCTGTTTTGAATAGTAGGAGCTGCTGTTACTAATAAATTCTAAGCATCCTATGTAATCCAGCCCCAGCCACCCCAATTTATACTGAACAAGTGCAAAAAGTCAAATCTACCTGAACCTTCAGATAGCAGCTAAGGTTTTCCCTTTACGTATCCATGTTTGTGATATTATTTAAAGACCAGTCAATGCATTTTTAAGACCAGCTAATGCCTTTAAATACTTTCACAGAAATTTTGAGCTGGAAGAGAACCTAGCAATTATCTCTTCCTACAAATGAAGAAAGTGTAGCCTAAGGGGAAAACTTGACTTGCTCAAGGTCCGACTGTGATCAGTGTTATGGCCAAAACATATCCATCTTATGTCAAGTTCTGCAATGTTTCCACTGCTTCTAAAGTCAACTGAATATTTGCGTAATCTAAAAGTACAGTGTGTTAATTTTTTAAGTATGGAAAATGAACCTAAAATTCACTAAAATGACCACTTACTTGATATTTGAAATATGTTTAAAGTTTTATGTCTAGATTGTTAATTTGTTTTAATGGAAAAGCAGGATACTAGAATGTAGGCAAGAAGTCCCCCCTTTTTAAAATATAACAGGAGAATGATAAACTCTGTAGCACAAAATGTTCTCTGTGACCGACTTAAACTTTACTTCTTTGTCTAATGGATGACCATTTAAAAAATTATATGGCAATAGATTTTTTAGAACAATAAATTAGTGTTAGCTATTTGGCTTAAGAAAATAATTTGAAAGCCATTGGATAATGTATTCTGAAACCAAAAGATAGCTATAATCATATCCTTGTCCTGTTTAAGTCTTTTAATATTTATCTTTGGGAAAGATCACTCTGGTAGAGGTAGGGAGAATTGATTGGATGATGGGGAAGTTTATTAGAAGCAAGGGTCGTTTGTGCCAGGCAATGCATCTGTAAATAAAATTTTCAAAGGTCTCTGATCTGCTAAGCTTGCATTCAAGCAGGAGGAGACAGACTATAAGAATAAATATAAGAAACAAGTAAAGTATGTAATATAGAAGGAAGTAAGTACAATGGACTAAGTATAGTGCAGAGTAAACAGAATTCAAGTACTGGGAATAGAGGGCAGGTATCATGTTTAAATAAGAGGCTCACAATTAGTCTCACTGAAAATAACACATTTGAACAAACTTTTGAAAGATATGGAAGAGTTTGAAACTCGGACATCTGGGGGAATAGCTACCACAGTGGCTATAAGGTTTTCACATGCTTGACATGTTTGAAAAGTAGCAAGAGGGTTTGCATGGCTGAAGAGGAACGAAAAAGGGGTAGGTGATAGGAGACGTGGTCAGAATGTTAATGAGCTCCTGATTATGTAAGAGCATCTACGCCATTGGCAAGCCTTTGGCTTTTACTCTGAGTGAAATGGGTAGGCTGTGGAGTATTTTGAGCAGAGAAGGGACATAATCTTTTTTTTTTTTAATTACTATGGCCTGAGTGATGGCATAACCTGGTAGGATTAATCCATTCAAAATCTCTTCTGGAATTAGGGGTGACATCAAGGCCATTGAAAACACATAACTACAAAATTTCTAGTCCAACTTTAAGGGGAAACTGGAAATGGATGGTGGGGGGCAACCAAAACATGTCCATTATTTCTTCAAAGTCAAGCTATTCAAAGAAGTTATTCACACACTCTTTCTATTCTCTATTTTATTATTAAACATATCTCCATTTTACTATGAAATAAATTCCAACATGAAATCTGCTTCCACTACTCTGTTGAAACTACATGCACTAAAGTTTCCATGACGTTCATGTTGCCAAATCCAATCTTTTCTGTCTTCATCTCACTAGGTCTCTAAGTTCCTCTAAATGCTTTCAACAACTCTCTTATTCAGACATTCTTTTTTTGACTTCCACACTACACCCAATTTCCAGACTAATAAAACCATTTCTTCTCAGTCTCCATCATATTTTCCTCTCTACTGAAGATCCTCAGGTGATTTCACTACCAATTTCTGCACAACAAATTATCCCAAAACTTAGAAGTTTAAAACATCAAACATTTATCTCACAGTTTCTGTGAGTCAGAAATCCAGTTGCAACTTAGTTGGGAACTTCTGGCCAAGGTCTCTCATGGAGTTGCAGTCAGTCTATAGGCTGGGGCTGCAGTCTCAGTTGAAGGCTCAACTGGGGAAATATCTTCTTACAAGTTCAGGTATGTGGTTGAGAACTTAGTCCCTTACAGGTTGTTGACGGGACACTTCCGTTAGTTATCTGTCATGTGGGCCTCTCCACAGGGGCACTAATCACATGAGAAAGCCAGAAAGCAAGAAAGGGCAAGCAAGATAGTAGTCAGAGTCTTTTTCTACCTAATCTCAGAAGTGATATCCTATCATTCTGTGTTCTGTTTGTTAGAAGTCACTAGTTCCTCTAGGGGAGGGGATTGCACAAAGGTTGAATGCAAGGAGGCAGGGGTCACTGCACACCATCTTGAAAGTTGTCTAGCTTATCATGGCTTAGGCTTCAGTCATTTTCTAATTCTGTCTTCTCTACAGTGGTGATGTCATTAATCTCCCTAGTTATCATATTACTTACATTCCAAAGTTCTCAAATTTATACTGCTGGGTTAGGCCTCTTTTCAGACCCCTGTATCTCTTATTTTTGCATCTCCAATTAGCTTTATCGCAAGCTCTCAAAATTAACATATTCCAAACAAAATGTTTTATTTTGCCTTCCCGTACACTCCAAATCTGCAAATATATATTTTTTTCTACTAAACTTTTCTACCTAGGTAAATGACACCTCTATCCATCCGATTTCTCAGACCAGGCAGTAGCAAATTTTTCTTAATGTTTATCTCTCCATTACTAAACTCAATCAACTGTAGCTTCAAAATTATTCTTTTTCCTGGATGCCTAAAGAGCCCCTCAATATGTTTATCTGTACCCATTTTTCCTCTATTACAATCCATTCTCACCAGCAAATAGATTAATCATCTAATTAATATAAATAAGAGCTTATGCCAACATTTTATTAATCTTTCAAGGGCTTCTTATTGCTCTTTGACCTTGCTTGTCTAGTCTTGCCCTGCTTCACCAACCTCATTTCGTGCAGCTTTCTTTTTCTGAGTTTTAACCACGCTTGATTCTCTTTTAGTTCCTAGAATTCTCTCTGCTTAGAAGACTTTTCCCACAACTCTTTGCCTGACTGGTTCCTGGTCATCCTTCAGAGATATTTGGATGACTCAATCTTACAACATATTCTTAAAGCTCAGTCTTTTCCTGCCTAGCACTTAAAATTTGTAAGTCCAGGTGAGAAGAGACAAAGTCTATTTCATTCATCTATCAATGCCTAGATAGCACTGTGTGTGTAGATAACGTCTATAATGAGTAGAAGTAACATCCAAAGAATACATCCAAAAGTCCTGATAACATTTTCTCGGTTTTGTTTTTGTTTTTACCAGCTCTGGTTATATTGTTATTAATTTAGTCCTTCAATGTTGTGTTTAGATATGTATTTTGCTCTTTTTTCCTTCTAGTTAGACTCTTTTGGAAAGGGTTTTGGGGAAAATCCTAAAGAAATATTCTAACTTATTAATCTTTAGTGAAGTTAGAAGGAATTACCTTTATAACAACGACACCTATATTACCTTTGCCTGAGAGATTGATAAAATTGAGTGTTTATTCAGACGGGATTCTTTCAGGATCTCCTTCTGAGTTCTTTTTAGAGTATGGAGGGCTGGGCACTGGGGGCTTGTTTTGTCTTAGAGAGATGAACTGAATCCAAATTTTCTTGCTAATAATAACCATGGTTGTGCAAAGACCCACCTCCCACCCACATTGAGAGTGCACTCTTCCAGCTGATGTTTCTGTTCACAGCTTTTGTGAATGTGAGAAAAGAAGTGATAATCCTGGAATGAATCACTATGCCAGTGACATTCTAGTTAAAGTTGAACAGTGCTGATAAAATGTGCTACTTCGGTGAACAGTGTGAACAGTGCTACTTCGGTGTGAAGAGCCTGAACTACATTTAATAAATAATAAAACCATGGAATACACACAAATAGAAGTCAAAAAATTAACCTTTTGCTACCCAGGAAAACATTCTGGTAAATGTGAGGTGGTGTGCAGGTGGGGAGATGGATCATGAAGAATTATGTAAAGTGACAATGTGAAAGTATGTACTTAATCATCTGCAGAGGAAGCTTTTCTCTTTAGGAGAGAATTGCACTACAGCGGGGACTAACTAAACTATGCCACCTTATTTTTAGTTTTCTTTGGAATATTTTTGTTCTAAAAGAAAATGCACTCTCTCATCCACCCCCCTACCCCCCCACCCCCCGCCAAGGCTTCAAGAGATGTTCAGGCCTCTGCCTTCTCTTAAAGAACAGTAGTCCACTGACTCCACCGCAGTGAGACTTAGAAGGTTAGGTTGTTCATTTAAAGTTAATGCTGTTAGTGAGTCATTTTAAACAGGTATTTGGGAATATGGAAAAAAAGAAAAAAAGTTGGAAAAACATGGGGAGAGAAGACGGATTAAGTATATGACAAAGGACAATATCAGCAAAAGTGTGAAAAGAGGGAAGTTGGGGAGAGAGAAAGAGAAATCAAATAATACACTTCCTACAATTTTTTATATTATGGTAAAAAACACATATTTTATACTATATTTGTCCACATCCTTGTTCCCCACACGTACTTTTTCTAATGTGTGTAAGTATCTGTCTAAGTGAGAAATTTCCATCCATTGCTGTGAAAAATCAATTGCTCTTGATTTGGAGGAGGGCTCCAGTTACTAGGGAAAATAGGAGGGTTTGAAACTGCCAATAGGATTCCAGAACTCTTTTGATTTTTTCTCTCAATATGATAAATTATTCCTTTTAACTGGATCCTTCTTGATCTGACCTCAGGTGCCTCAGTTTGAAGGAAAGTGACTTGTGCTGGTGAAGTTGCCCTGTGTCCCACCAGATTTAAATTCTAATTAACTTTCACTGATGAATTGATGTCATTTGCAAATGACTGTCGATAATCTGCATAATATAAATTTGGAAAGACCACTTATATCACACAGCTGTGACTATGTGGACTTAGCTGATGTTTAAACTTGTATTTAAATACATAAATTGTATTTGTTTTTAACTGACTGCAGCTCTTCACATAGTTTCAAAAACTACTTTCTAGCACCATTTAGGAAGTTAATGAAAACCTCTATTCAATATTTAATAGCACCTCTTTAATAGTAGAACTACATATATTAATACAATAACACAACAAAGTCCTTCCAATTGCAACTAGTCCTATCTTTCAGAATCTGGGATAAAACAGAGCCAGATTCAATAGGAAGTTACCTGTGTACTAACTTTGGAAGAAAGACTCTATTAGCAAGACATAAACAATTTTAAACAGTGTCGTAGAGAGAAAGCTAAGACCTTTTAAAATGATACTCGTATGCTTCAATTTATTTTATAAATTGAAACTATCATACTGAAAAACTATTCTACTTATGGAAGTTTATGTTAGGCAAATTCTCAAAATGTATAAAAAGACATATACACAAATATATCAAATATACAATTTTTAGAATATCAGATAAATTGATTTAATTGATGATTATAATATGAGAAAAAGTAAACTTCTGGCCAAGCCTACCAGTGGATAAGTATGCAATATTTAAATACAATAGATATCATGTACCTATACGAAGACAAGTTTAAGATATGATGTTAAGTGAAGTTGGATAAATATTTTAATGTATTTATGTTTAGAGTACATATTTGAAATGATGAGGAAAAAGTACTCATAGGAAATAAGCAAAAATCAAATTGATCTTTTAAAATAAATAGTATAATGGGTTTTTTATCTGTTTTCAAACTGATCTGTAGTCTGGTTAATTTTATAATTTAAATGAGTAGAAGAATTAATTTATGGAGAACCTTACTACTACTTATAGGAGACCATATGAATTACACTTCATTTTATAAGAACTTGGCGAGATAATTGTTATAGCCATTTTAAACAATAGGAAAATCTGTGCCAAAATTATGAAAGAGCTCTATTCAAGATCATACAGGTAGTAAATAGAAGATCTGGTTCTAGATACTTTCACCATAAGCATCTTTGCCCCAACAATTTTTGCCCCATAACTGATTGGCTTTAAGGCAATTTTGCTGAAAAAGATAAAACAACAATTAATAAAAGAAGGACGTTAAAAAAGACATAATGAAATATAAAAATGAATAACAAAATTAGACTTTATTGTAATATTTGAATACATTTAAAATGTGTATAGATTCATGGCAATACTGTGCAACTAACTGATTTTATTTTGTGGGTTGCATCTAAGCCCTTGTCTTCCCAGTCTTTTGTTCATAGTATTTTATACCTTTGCTTGTTTTGTTTGTTGTTTTGTCTCCTTGTTTGGCATCACACTTTTTCTTTTTTGCTAGTATTTCTTCCTTCATTGAGAGAGAAGTATCAGTTTCCAAATACTAGGATGCGACTCTCTACAATAATGTTTAAACACAAGTGAATAAACTTCTAAACCTGGATATTTTTAAAGGCTCACTTGGTTACAAATTGTTAATATTCTTGATATAAATTGGTGTGTTAACTCTTTCTTTCCTTAATTTATAATAACCAAATGAACTCTACTAATCACTAAATCATTTGAAAAGCAATTCTCATCTCTTCTGCATGTGTTTTTTATTTTTTTTTTAATAGAGCTAAAAGCTCATCATTTAAAGAGCATAGAAAAAAACCAAAGCCACAAATGAGGACGTATGACAACAACTAAGTTATGTAAGTTAAGTTACTAGGAAATTGAACGTAAGCAGTTACAATATGGATTATCTGATTGAAATTTAGCCAACTAAACTCAGTTTAAACTAACAGGCAAAAGCACTCCTAAAGTGGTGGTATGAAAGGAAATAAATTCTAGCATATTTGCTATTGTGTCAGCATTCCTTTTGTATATTTGGCTTTAACCTTGACCAGAAAATGACACCCTATCACCCAGCCGTCTTTGCCATTCCTTTGCAACTGCTTATGCCATTGACATTAGAGCCATGATTTCTGAATTCCCCCTGAAAATATCACCATCCTTAGTCTTTGGCTTAACTGACCTTTATAATACTTCTGTTTGGAAAATGTTTTTTGACTTTTTTTTAACTTTGCATGCGTTTTCTGAAAATAGAAGTCAGATAAAATTTGTCTTTGTGATTTTTATTGTAAAATGAAACAGAGACAGAAAACTATCCAAAACTATTGTATAGTTTATTGAATAATTGTATAGTGAATGCATGTATAACCACAAACCAGGTCAGGAAATAGACCTTTGCCAGAAACCCATTTATGTACCCCATCCCTATCACTCTCCCTCCTCCTAACGGCTTTTCAACTTTCAGAGTAATCATTTCCTTGCATTTTTATTAGGTTTATCACCCAAGTGTTTATCCTAGATTCTGTAGTTTAGTTTTTTGTTTTGTTTTCAAATATATTTTTAAAGTTCTCTTTTAATGTTCAGATTTCTCCTTCATTTCTTTCTTTTCCTTCTAAATTAACTATCTGTAGGTCACTTAATCTGCAGAATTTCCCATAGTATGGATTTCAATGAGAAGAATCCATCCTGTGGGAATCACTCTTGGTACAGTTTAACATGTCCCCTTGTCCTCTGTAATCCCTCCACATTGGCATCTGGGTCCAGAGGCTTGATTGCACTCAAATTTGCTTTTTATAAAGACTACAGGCATTGTTTTCTTTCACATGGGATCACAAAAGATCTGGCCATTTCCTTTTTGTGATTTTAGCAGCAGTTTGTGCTGAATATATTTTCTTACATCTATATCTCTTCAGTTATTTTGATTGCCTGAAATTCATCTCCAATATTACTGTGATTTCTTGCACATTGATAAAATTTTGTTTGTGCTCTCTGTACTGGAATGTCAGTTTTCTTGGATATAAAACCCATGGTTCACATTTTCTTTTTCTGTGTACTTCAGTATATTATCTTTTTTTTTTTTTTTTTTTTTTTTTTTTGCGGTACACGGGCCTCTCACTGTTGTGGCCTCTCCCATTGCGGAGCACAGGCTCCGAACACACACGCTCAGCGGCCATGGCTCACGGGCCCAGCCGCTCCGCGGCATGTGGGATCTTCCCGGACCGGGGCACGAACCTGTGTCCCCTGCATCGGCAGGCGGACTCTCAACCACTGCGCCACCAGGGAAGCCCTATTATCTAGTTTTTTCTCGTATAAACCTTCGTTGTCAGAAAATCTGATTGTATACCTTTTTTTTCCCTTTTAAGACACTTGCTATTTTTGCCTAGATTCTCAAGTAACTTATTTTTTAAGTTAAATAATTTCAGTAGAATATATTTTTCTGTTGGTCATTTTTGCTTGAAATTCTGAGGATTGGGGTATATTCAAAGGAAGTTTTCAAAGCTTTAGTTTTCATTCTGTTCTCTTTATTTTGGTTAACTTTTTCAGGGCTTTTTATTAACTGTATGTTGAGTCTTCTTTTGATAGCTTTTAAAAATTTCCACAAAGTCCTTTTAATTCTTTCTTCATTTCACTTTTATTTAATTTTTTTTACCTTTAATTTAAAGTATTAACTGTTGGGTTATTTGCATTTGTGTTCTTCGTAGTTTAGTCTTTCTGTAATTATTTTTCATTCTTTTCAAGTGTGCTCATTTATATTGTCTTTTTAAATCCTTTATTATTTTAAATATCTTTTAGCTTATTCTGAAAGAGAAGTCTTTAATTTTGATCTTTTTGATTACCATATCTTTCGGAAATGCTTCCATTGTCTTTAAGAATGACAGTTTTCTACTAATTCTCTTTAAAATAACTTTGAGATTTGACCTTAATATTTGTCCATTTTCATTTCTATGTGAAATTAGTTTCTCTGGACTTTTACAAGGAGATGTGGTCCAATAGAGTTTCTAATTTCACAGGGTCTTTTCTGTTGTTTTTATGTAGTGTCCTAAAGTGTGTGTCTTGTGCGTCTCCTGTCCCCTCTTGACGTTAATCGGAACGCTTTCTTTCCTTTGTCTCCATTGTTTCTCTTCTTCTCCATTTTGATCTCACTTGCAAAAATCTGTCCTCACTGTGGAGCGAGAATCTGGAAGAGCACCTGGCTGGCTATCTTGGAGAGTTCCTGGTACTGCAGCTAGGTTTCTGGTGCCATTTCGGATCTTGCAACATACTCATTGGACTCACCCTCTGTTAGGTTTGGCAAAATCCTCCCCATTTCAGCTGCTGGCGTCAAGTTGGCCCATTGTGCTTTTCAGGAAATTACTCCTGGCTCTTTGGGGTTCTCATTCCACAGTACATTACCCTGTGCTTTCCTCTGTATCCTCCTTCACAGACCCTGAAACCTGAGGTCTGTGGCTGGTGGTGGTTTGTCTCAACCTGCTTGTATTTTGTGATTCATAGGGACACCGTGCAGTCTAATTTTGTTTTGCATGTTTTTCACCCGTTTTTGGTTTTGATCTCTAGTCACTCTGTGTGGTATTATATGGGGATTCAGGGAGATTTGGATCTATGCAGCCATCAATCAACATCGTCTTTCCAAAAATCTTCTTACTTTTGCAATTCTTACCACAAGAAAATGCATGGAAATCAATATAAAACAATGGTATTTTAATAACATTTAGAACTCTTGAAAATCACTTGTTTTCCAACTTATGCTACTTATCTCTTTGTCCTGGAATCCCCAGCAGATAGTCTAAAAATCAGACTACATAGACTTTTTTACATTGATAACGTTACAGAAAACAGCAGTTATGGTGCTACACATGGATATTATAACTTTTCTCTGAAGAACTTGCCTAATGGCAATAAACATTCACATGAAGGACCGTATGATATTCATAGTAAAAATACTGTTTGTCATAAATAGGCCTTTGATAAATCTGTTGCTATCAATAGATATGATCTGTAATGACCATACCACATTAATGTACATTCAAGGAGAATATTTCCTGAATGTAATAGGTGCTTATGGACAACTAACTCTGTAATGAACACAAATGCAAAGTAGGCATGGATTCTGTTGACAAACTCAATGACAGTTAAGGAATAGAATGCAAATTTCTAAATCCTCTTATATCAGGAGGCTACATTTAATCTACTGTGATTATTCTCTGAAATTTTGTTTTATCATATATTTTCCTAACACATTAAAGAGGGAAAACATCAGTCTTCCACCTGCAAGTCTCAGTTATCTTCACAGAGAACATTCACTTTTGACTCTTGCGTGGTGGTGTTTCTCCACACCAAGCAATTCTCCAGAACACCAGCTGGGTGTCTTATAATTTAACTGAATTCTGACACTATCTACCAGGAGATAATGTCAGATTCCACAGATTAAAGGTTCAGTCCCAGAAGACTGCCCCATCCTATTTCAGTGGCAATGGCGGGGTAGGTCCCCAGGTTACCCACAACTTCTGACCCACAGGCTATAAACCAGAGATTCCCAGGACCTCCTCCCCTCTGGGCTTTGATGAATTTGCTATAGCAGCTCACAGAATTCAGGAAACACTTTACTTATTAAATCACTAGTTTATTATAGAACGATATAACTCAGGAACAATCAGATGGAGGAGATGCACAGGGCAGGGCATGGGGAAGAGTGCAGAGCTTCTGTGCTCTCCAGATGCCACTCTCCCCAGATCTCCTCATGTTCACCAACCCAGAACCTCTTGAGCTCCATCCTTTTGGGTTTTATGCAGGCTTCATTTCAGAGGAACAGTTGATCCAATCATTGGCCATTAGCAATTTATTCAACTTCCAAACCCTTACCTCTCCTCTCTCCCCAGAGGTCCTGGGGTGGGATTGAAAGTTCCAACCTTCTGATCTAATCCTGGCAACCAGCCCCATCGTTAGGTGCTCACAAAAGTCACTTCATTAACATAACAAAACACACCTTTTCTTTTTAAACATCTTTATTGGAGTATAATTATTTTACATTGTTGTGTTCCTGCTGTATAACAAAGTGAATCAGCTCTAATATACATATATCCCTATATCCCCTCCCTCTTGCGGCTCCCTCCCACCCTCCCTATCCCACCCCTCTAGCTGGTAACAAAGCACTGAGCTGATCTCCCTGTGCTATGCACCTGCTTCCCACTAGCTATCTATTTTACATTTGGTATATATGTGAGTGCTACTCTCTCACTTTGTCCCAGCTTACCCTTACCCCTCCCCATGTCCTCAAGTCCATTCTGTACGTCGGTGTCTTTATTCCTGTCCTTCCCCTAGGTTCATTAGAACCGTTTTTTTTTTTTTTCTAGATTCCATATATATGTGTTAACATACGGTATTTGTTTTACTTCACTCTGTAAGACAGACTCTAGGTCCATCCACCTCACTACAAATAACTCAATTTCGTTTCTTTTTATGGCTGAGTAATATTCTGTTGTATATATGTGCCACATCTTTTTTATCCATTCGTCTGTCGATGGACACTTAGGTTGCTTCCATGTCCTGGCTATTGTAAATAGAGCTGCGATGAACATTGTGGTACATGACTCTTTTTGAATTATCGTTTTCTCAGGGTATATGCCCAGTAGTGGGATTGCTGGGTCTTATGGTACTTCTATTTTTAGTTTTTTAAGGAACCTCCATACTGTTCTCCATAGTGGCTGTATCAATTTACATTCCCACCAACAGTGCAAGAGGGTTCCCTTTTCTCCACACCCTCTCCAGCATTTACTGTTTGTAGATTTTTTGATGATGGCCATTCTGACTGTTGTGAGGTGATACCTCATTGTAGTTTTGATTTGCATTTCTCTAATGATTAGTGATGTTGAGCATCTTTTCATGTGTTTGTTGGCAATCTGTATATCTTCTTTGGAGAAATGTCTATTTAGGTCTTCTGCCCATTTTTGGATTGGGTTGTGTTTTTTTTGATATTGAGCTGCATGAGCTGCTTGTATATTTTGGAGATTAATCCTTTGTCAGCTGCTTCATTTGCAAATATTTTCTCCCATTCTGAGGGCTGCCTTTTCATCTCGTTTATGGTTTCCTTTGCTGTGCAAAAGCTTTTAAGTTTCATTAGGTCCCATTTGTTTATTTATTGTTTTATTTATATTTCTCTAGGAGGTGGGTCAAAAAGGATCTTGGTGTGATTTATGTCATAGAGTGTTCTGCCTATGTTTTCCTTAAGAGTTTTCTAGTGTCTGGCCTTACATTTAGGTCTTTAATCCATTTTGAGTTTATTTTTGTGTATGGTGTTAGGGAGTGTTCTAATTTCATTCTTTTACATGTAGCTGTCCAGTTTTCCCAGCACCACTTATTGAAGAGGCTGTCTTTTCTCCATTGTATATTCTTGCCTCCTTTATCAAAGATAAGGTGACCGTATGTGTGTGGGTTTATCTCTGGGCTTTCTATCCTGTTCCATTGATCTATATTTCTGTTTTTGTGCCAGTACCATACTGTCTTAATTACTGTAGCTTTGTAGTATAGTCTGAAGTCAGGGAGTCTGATTTCTCCAGCTCTCTTTTTCTTTCTGAAGACTGCTTTGGCTGTTTGGTGTCCAGACGACACCTTTTATACATGTAGTTATCTTAGGAAATTCCAAGGTTTTAGGAACTCTGAAATGGGGAGGAAGACCAAATATATATTTCTTATTATAAACCACAATATCACATATATACAATGGCATTATTAGAATATTTGTGTGTGTGTGTGTGTGTGTGTGTTTGTGTGTATAAAGCCACGGGTAAGAATGTTGGAGCTAATAATAAATGTTTCTAATTTCCTACAGATGATCAATTCATTAATCCCTAATAATACAAATTTAATATCCCATTTTTCCTATGCAAACTATTGGGATCAATTTTTAAGTTGATCTTCTTGCTTGTCCTCTATAATGCATTTTCCACAAAGCAATAACTTTTTTGAAACTTTAATCAGAACTTGAGATTCCTACAGAAAACCCTTCAATGATATTCCATTGCATGCAGAACTGTATACAAGTTTTTTGCATAGCCCGAAAGAGCCCACATTATCTGAACTCCTATCAAGTGCCATCCCTCCACAGATACATGCCTTTCAATATTTTCTTGCCTGCCCAGAATATTCTTAAACCTATCAAGCTCCTTTGTATCTCAAGGCCTTTGCCCTCAGCAGTTTCCTCTCCCTAGAGCACTATTTCCTCTGTCAGACTCGCTTGTTATTTATCCAAAGAGGGCTATATGACCAGCCTTATAAAATTGTCCCATTCCAATCACTCTAGGTACATTTTTCTTCATAGTATTTGCCCCTGTCATGCATTACCTACTTATGTAATTTTTACTGTTTTATCTGATTTCTTGTGGGCTTTGTGAGAACAAGAATCTTGTCATTGTTCTTTTTCACTCTATTGCAGTGACTAGAATAGTGCCTGTCACTTAATATAAATGCTTATTGAACAAACGGCTAAATCTGGGTTTTCATTCCAGCTAACAGGCTATCAATTGGATAAGTCTACGTCTAGGTTAGTTGGCAGGATAATTTGAATCGAAAGTAGAAATTGAGGCCACCATTAAAGGCGGGAAATAGTTTGATTTGGACCGAGAGCCCAATGGGAGCAGTCTTCATAATTTTGTGGGTTTTTTAAAAATTTATTTGACACTGTAGGGAAGTGGCAACAGACCACCATGTCAGTGAAACTGTTGCTTCCAACTTTCCTATCTTCCTTGGTTTGACATTGGTAGGAAGAAGAGAATAAAAGAATAGGGAGCAGTTGTTGAAAAGATGAGAAAGTGAACATGGAACGGCCAGGAGCAAAAAAGTGGTGGGAAAGGAAATAAGGTGTATGGGTTGCGCCCACCTGTTTTCAGAGTTTACCATTTGCCCAGAGGTTAGGTTGCTTATCAGATGAAATACAGCTGAAACTGAATTTTCTCTGTGACTAAACCTTCAGGAGGAGAGGTCTCTGCATTTAGTTACTATTATTAATCAACTTGATTTTTTTTTCAAGTCATGATATTTTCTGACTCAAAACTTTTTCAAGCTAACAAAAGAGTTTCTTAATGAACTAAATAGACAAGAGGCATGGGTGTGCCCATTGCTAATTTAAGTACAATATATGGAATTTTGTCATTCTTGTATTTTCTCAGACTAATAATCCTAGAGCATGATGAAGGAAATCTCCTACATTGACCTCAGAAATACTCATATTTTTTTAAACCTAGGGGGAAACGTCTATATAAGAGAATTGCCGTCCAGATATAATTGCCAACTTAGCACAGGCAATTGCTGAACTTACCAGCTGTAGCAAATTATATTTTTAAAGCAGTGATTTCTTCTGTTTTATGCACAGGGTAAATGTGTAGGTCACATAGTGCTCAATGAAAATTCTAATCAATTAAACTAATGATAAGAAAATAATGATCTATCTGATTTTTGAACTTTCTTTAAGAACTATAACATGTAAATAGATTAGTGTTTAACTAAAATTAAATCAACTGTTTAATATTAACTTGAATTAAATGACCTTGAGAAATTGACTACAAAATACCTTCTGAAAAGCAAGGCATGTGATGAATTGATAAGATTGCAAGCATGATGGGTTAATGCGCTAGATGGCACTAATTGTATGCCTTTCATGTATTAGAACATCAAATTCAGTGTGAAAAAAGAAAGTACCTCACACTTGAAGTGTTTTTATCAGGTATACTTTATGAAATTTCTTTGATATGTTATTTGTAATTTCTCATTACAGCTTTTCAGATCATCAGAAAAAAAGAATTAATTATAGACACTTTGATATTAAGCAAATTTCAATTTGAAAAATATAATTCCAGCAATTTTTTTAACATAAAGAAACTAATTTACTCCAGGCAAGATGCAAAAGTATTCTAGTACAGAAGGATTAAGTGATTCAATTCCAAGTGAAAACTTTTATACCAATTACATGGTTTTCCATGAACTTTACTTATCAAAAAGATTGTCTCAGAAAATAAATAAAATTTTCAGATTTTTCTAAACAAAATATAAACCTTCAAAGCATAAGAGAAGTTCTGTGCTCTGCAGAATTATTTCCTTGCAGTTTTTAAATACACAAATGGGAAAAGGGAACAAAAGCTTGTTATTTAAGGAACAAAGCAAGACAGTAAATAAAGGCAATTTTCAAAATAAGCAGTTTCTAATTAAGTTACCTGGCTTTTAAAGACATATTTAACTATTACTGTTACTAAAAAATAAGGAAGGCAAAATCATTAACATAATTAACATATGCCTACTTTAAAATATATAAGATATTGATGTTAGGGTTACCCTAGTTAATTAGGAATCCATTGGGTTTATTTAAATTTTGGCATAAGTAATTTTAACTTTAGTCAAGCAGAAACAGTACCTGTTAAGAATGAAACTTTCCTGCCTAACTTGGGCATTGCCATAGTGAATTCCTAATGGGAGTGAGTGTTTCGATTACTTCAATTTAGGAGTCTTTGAGGAGTTTCCTAAATCTCTGTTCATCCAAATGCTCATAAATTAATTAGCTGAGAAAAATGAATACGCACAACGGAATGTAATGTATGAAACTTCAAATAGTTAATAAAACACACACGCACATGACTAAAATTGAGTGAGTTTTTGTCAACATTTTCTTTCTTATTGGGCATTGGTAAAACCTGTAGATCCATAGGGAATTTATAAAAAACTTGTTCTGTATAAAATTCTTCCTTTTTTTAAAAAATTTTCGGGTGGGACAATGGTGGTGGTGATGGTAGAAAGGAAGGGACGATGTGGGGGAATGGAGGCAGAAGGGGAGGGTGAGGAAGATGATGGAGAGGAGTAACACAGCGACCGTAATTCCCAGGACAACCCAACAGTGTCTTTTTGGATCAGAGACCTCCACTGTTGTGCCACTCTCACTCTGATTAATGCTACTTCCAAATTATTCTGCACCCATTCACATTAACCATTTTTTAAAAGTTCAAAATAAGTAAGTTAAATGTAAAGAATTACTCATCTCTCTTTTGATCTTTCTCACTTCACTTTCTTTCTTTTTTTTTTTTTTTATAAATTTATTTTTGTCTGTGTTGGGTCTTCGTTTCTGTGCGAGGGCTTTCTCTAGTTGCGGCAAGCGGGGGCCACTCTTCATTGCGGTGCGTGGGCCTTCACTTGCTTTCTTATTCTTTCTTTGTAATTACTCAATGTTCAGCCTTTTAAAAAGTGCCAATTTTTATTTTATTGGTTTTTATTTTGCCATTGATGGACCTATGCAAATACAGGAAGTTCATTCCATTATTAAAAATGTACTTTACAAAATGTATTCTTTTATGAGCTACAGAAATAATGGGAAAGGTCTTGAAAGGTACTCAAGGTGTTAATGTTACCTGGAAAATCCCTCCAATGCTCAGAAGACATAAGCTTTAATTATTTCCTTTTTCACACTACCATATATCAGGTTCTTCGTCTTTCAGAAATAAAAATTCAATGTTTTTAAAGGTTATAAGCTCATTTATGTGGGTTTGAAGGCGTGTAATTGCAAGAAATAGAATACACTAAAGTGATCTTATAGATCACTTCAATTACTCAAGCTTTTTGAAACACATACAGTTACATTATTCAAATAATTCATAAAATTAGAATTTACAGAGTAAATAAATAGATTGATAATTCATATTACCAAAGGATTCTATATTTAAGGGCTTTTAATGTTTACTGATTTAAACACTTTTTCATGCATAGCATAATTGGGTAAATAGTGGAACACACCATTTTAGTTTTAAAAAAACGTGTATATTAAGTTAATGTTTCATTTCATCATTAGGAAGACATCAATACACATGAACAAACACAGATTGTATGGTTTGGGGTGAAGGTCAAGTACTAAAGAGTACTGATCTTTATACCTAATAATATTTTTCTGGATCAAGACGGAAATGATATGTGTCCCTAACTGCCCCCAACTAATGCTGGCAAGGTCTCTGGCTTGGCCACCATGAGTGAGCAAGGAACTGGGAAAATGTGGTGAAAGATGGGGACAAGTTTTCAAGGATCAAAGAATGGGGAGCAGGTGGGATCTGCAGCAAATAACCCATCCTACATTCAAGGCAGTTATTTCTCAGGCTGAATTCACTTGCTTACTTCAAGAATATTGAAAAAATGGACCAAAAACCTACATTCTCCTTTTGTTATAAAAATTTACATAGCTCCTGTAGCATAACACCAAAAATAGCTATTCTTCATTCATTATCTTATAGTGAGAAGCCCTGGCTTTGGTCCTTTATACTCGATCTCTGTCCTTTTACAATATCCATGAGATTGTAAAAATGATTCCTAGTTTACAGGTGAGAGATTTAAAGCTTTAAAAGTAGTTAAATGGCAGAAATGAATCTTCACATACCCAAGGCGTAAAGTGAGATTAATTTCAATTTCAGAAAAATACCCAGAGCCAGTATTTATATGTTTACATTTACAGGAGCTATGGTAACAGGCGAAGCTTCTCGAGTGGGATGTGTTTACATATTTGGGCTCAGGATGCTAAATGCAAAACTGAATAATAGAAGTAGCCAGTGGTCAATGGGCTTGATCATGGCCGTAAGGATTATGTATTACCTTGGACTCTACTTTTCATTTTCCACTAGCAACACACCCTCATGTGCACACACTGCCTTAACAGGAAAAAGGAAAAGGCTTCCCACCAGGGAAGCCCCAACTCATCCCTTTTTTAACTCAGTGAGAAACATAGTAACATTTCCTGTGCAATTGTTTTGCATTATTAAATCTGGTCTTCAGCTATAATTTGCCAAATATGACTCATTGAAATATAAGAAAAATTATTGCAAAAAATTGATAATGGTAGTGACAAGAAAAAGAAGAAAAGGAGGAAGAGGAAGAGGAAGAGAAGACACATAAAAATGTGATATATCTTCACATGTGATACATCAACTTAAGGAAGTAAATATATTTGTATATATAAATATATGCATTAAATGGCCAATATTAATATTGATTAACATATGGGATGGAGATTAAGGAGAATGTATTTCTTTTCATACTTCTTTTGTATTTTGGTTTTTTTTTTTAAGGTAAGCATGTACTTATACAATCAGAAAAAAATCAGTAAAATTATTTTTATTGTGAAATAATAAAAATTTATAATTGGGCTTCCCTGGTGGCGCAGTGGTTGAGAGTCCGCCTGCCGATGCAGGGGACACGGGTTCGTGCCCCGGTCCGGGAAGATCCCACATGCTGCGGAGCGGTTTGGCCCGTGAGCCATGGCCGCTGAGCCTGCGCGTCCGGAGCCTGTGCTCCGCAATGGGAGAGGCCACAACAGTGAGAGGCCTGCGTAACGCAAAAAAAAAAAAAAAATTTATAATTAATGTTGTTTGTACAATTTAATATTTTCATCATCTTAATTTTAAACTCTCTTAAATACTCATTGTTCTGAGAGTTGTAACCATTTTATGATTACAGTATCATTCTTCAAAATACTGTATATTTGCTGCTGTGATTTGTATTTTTTAAAAAATCACTCATTGGAAAGCATTGCTGATTGCTGTAGTATCATTGGAAGCATCATATTAGATTTCACAAGTAATTTAGACAGTTGCAGGAAAACGCTTTTGCTCTCTGAAAACTTCCTTTCTTGGAAATAGAAAGGAAGAAAGAATGTTACATCTCACAGGCCACAGTGTTACATCTTCCAGGCCACTTTTCTGTCTTCTACAATACTTTAGAATCTAATCCACAGACTTTAGTGTTAAAATCTTCATGGCCTGGAAGCGATCTCTTCTTCATGTGTATTTGTCTTTCCTCCTCATACAAAATGTATTTTTTAAACAGCTACTGTATCCAAGTCACCTACTTACCATGGTGTAAAGCAACTTGTTAATTTAATTAAATTACCAATATTATGGGGATGTCCCCAGTGTTTTATTTTCATGTATTTGCCATCCAAAAGAAATTATGCAAAAGCGTGCTTTCGCCTCTCCTCCCCTCTGCCTCCTCTCCTTTCCTCTCCTCTTTTTCTCTCCTTCACCTCTGTCATTAAAAGCCCCTCTGCAAGTAAGGAGACTTAATCAGAAATGCATTAGGTAATAGGTAGGGAAACATACACACATCATCATCTGTCTCATAGATTACTTGGAAATAGAAAGGAAGGAAGAATGTTACATCTCACAGCCAAACGACTACTGTAACACAAAACCAAAAACAAACAAACAAAAATGTCCTCCTGGTTTCTACTGTTGCTTCCCTAGAGTCCATTCTCAACACTGCAGCCAGAATAATGTGGCAAATCTGGCCTGACCCCTGTTTTTATAAATAAAGTTTTATTAGAACACAGGCACACTCATTTCTTTATGTGTTGTCTGTAGCTCTTTTCACTGACAGTGGCAGAACCAAGTAGTTCCAACAGAGACCACATGGACCACAAAGCATATTTACTATCTGGCCCTTTACAGAAAACATTTTTCAATTCCTGTCTTAAACCATAGGTCATGATCAAGTTCCTCTGGTGCTCAGAGCCCTGCAGTAGCTCCCCATGCTCCTCACAGTAAAGGCTGAAGCCCGTGCAATGGCCTCTTAGGCCTACATGAGCTGTCCTGCCTTAAATCTCTCATCTCTTCTCCTTGCCTCCCCTTCCCCACTCCACTCCAACCACACAGAACTTCTTGATCACATCAAGCAAGCTCTTGCCATAGGGAGTTTTTCTTAGCTGTTCCTTCTCCCTGGAATGTTTTCCCCCTAGATTTCTATAGCTAACATCCTCACCTCTGCCATGTGTTTGCTCCAATGTCATTTCCTAAATGAGGACAACCAGGACACGCAATTTAAAATCTTCCCTCTCCCCAGGACTTCCCTGGTGGTCCAGTGGGTAAGACTCTGCACTTCCAATGCAGGGGACCTGGGTTTGATCCCTGGTCAGGGAACTGGATCCTGCATGCATGCCACAGCTAAGAGTCTACATGCCACAACTGAGACCTGGTGCAGCCAAAATAAATAAATATTTAAAAATAACAAAAACAAAAAAACCTTCCCTCTCCCCTCATCTCACCTCCCAGTGCCTGACCGTGCTGTTTTTTTCCTTCACTTTCTAACACACCAAATTAATTCACTTGTTTTTACTTATAAATTTATTTGTTCATTTTCTGATAGCAGAAACTTTTGACTTTTTTTGCACATGAATATATCCCAAGTGGCTGGGAGAGTGCCTGGTGCGTGGTAGGCACCCAGTACAGACGTGAGGAATAAATAAGCATGTGCACACACAAGGTCAAAATCAGAATGATTTTTTGGTACTGATTCTGCTATTAACCAATTCTGCCCTCTTGGGAAAACAAATAAATATTGCAGGGCACTAGTTTCCTTATTTTAAGTAAAAGGAAAAATTTGGCAAGTTTCTTTCAAGTACTGAAAGTCTTTGATTTTCTGATCATCAGTAAAATATAAGTGTACTAAATGCATTTCTGAACTTCTGGATCTAGTTTATAGCAACTATAACTATGAAAATGGAACAAAAATTCCAAGTGAAACAATTGTTTTAATAAGTGAACAATGTGATTTCTGGATGTTTAACAACCCACATGTTTGTTTCAGTTGCATATGCTTGTTTAGAAACTGATAATTTCCACTGATGAGGAAAAACAAATGTTTATCTGTTGGAAGGAAGGATGGCCAACTATATATTTCTTCAAATATTTCTACAGGCTACTAGCCACTTACCTTATTTCATTCACTATTCGTTTACTTTTGGTAGGATGATCAGATTTTTTTGAATTAAATTTTTAAAATTCTTTGGGAAATACTTTGTTTCTGTACAAAGTCATCAATGTATAAATTAGTTTATTCCAACTTACATGCTCATTTTAGATCTTTAATTAAAAACAACAAAATATAGGCTCTTTAATATGCTCTAAGCTTATGATTGAATGTTCAAATTAGCAAATGTCTGTTACAGGAAGCTTCCTTTATTATGTCAATTATGACATGATATTTTATTCACTTAATAAATGTGTACTAACTGTTCATTATGTGCAAAGCACAGTGTATTGTTCTGGGAACAAAATAGTAAACTTTTCTGTCTTCTAACATATATAGAATATCTCCTAGTTTGACAGGGAAGTCTGACTCAGGAAATGCTTCTAGTTTCCTCCTTGTTTATGGGTCTTTTTCATGTTCTCAAATAATTGACATCTGTCATTACACCAGAAGGGACCCTAGGAATAGCCTCATTGTATTTCTAATTTTAAGATCGGGAAATTCTAACCCAGAAAATTCAGTGTGTGTTTTCCAAGGTCACATATCTAATTAGTTCTGGACTAGACTACAGAACTCCTGTGGTCAAGTTAGTGAAAAGCTATCCCATCTCTTTAAGGGACTGGATACTGGATATAAAATCTGTTGATAAATCTATGTGTGTGTCCTCTTCTAAACTCCATGTGCACAGAGTCATAAATTATACATACAATAAGCTTTTGGAAAACTAGATATTCTCACAACTTTGTCTTCACTCTTCCTTACAGATTTGGTAAATATCTATGCCATATAATTTTGCTATTTACTTCTGATGTAGAATGTTGAGTCGACTCATAGTCAAAATGTAAATATGGCCTTCAAAAGAACACATTTTCTATGTAGGTCACAGATTGCATTGTGAAAAGACCATTTAAAAAAGTGATGCTACTAAAAGCATGGCAATGATGATAAGCCTCATGGCTTTTGTGATAGAGAGAAACTTGACATATTTGCTGTAACCAGTATGGACTGACCTGACTAGGAGAGACCATGGGCCCTGTATTGGAAATTTGGTGACATCCATATCATATTCCAAGCTTTTAAAATTCACATGTGTCACTGCTAGAAACTCATTGCAATCAAAGTAGTTTCTAATAAACTATTAGAAGCAGTTAATTTCCCAGAGGTTTCTGCTAAAAGCAACATTTGAAAATCACCAGTCTTCCAATTCTCCTAGCTGAATCATCCACACCTTAACATCATTTTACCACCTGCCTCCCATTTTATAGTTCTTTTAATTCCTAAGATTCCTTTTTCTCTCCATTAAAAAAAAACATACATACTAAAGAATACTATCAAGAAGCATAAGGCCTAATACTTAGCAATGAATCTTTTTAAAAATCTATAGTTTCCTTCAACTTTATGTGAATGGTTGTAGAGTGTGATTATCTACATATTGCTGTCATCTGAGCAGAATTCCAAAATACTGAGTTTTGAAAAAAAGTGCCATTTGGCAAAACCTGTTTACTCGTGAAAAGTAATCGTGCTCAGACATATTTAGCTTATATTACTGGCATTCATCTTGAAGTTCTGTAAATATTTATAGTGAATTTAAATGCATGTAAATACTGTATACCGTTTCAGCAATTTAATGGGATTCATTTATAGGACATGAACAAAATGGACTTAGCTGCCACAGTTCAAAGAACTGAAGATATGTTTCATTTATTTCCAAATGTGTATGTTTCAGAATAGGATGGTCCACATGGAAAAAGAATGTGTGTATGCCTCTGTGCAGAATGTGCTTCAGATGCACAATTTTAGATGTAGGTATGTGAATGGGCTACAAAATTGGGAACTTGGATTCTAGGTTGAAACAACTTTCCTGTCCTTGGCATTTTAGACCATAATAATAGTCCTATTTTTTACTTAATTTTGCCTCTAGAAAACAGTCCTCAAGACTTCTTTCATACACACAGACACATACCAACATATATGTATAAAAATATATGTACTCATTCTTGAACATAATTTGGGAAATGTTTTAGTTTGAAAATTAATTTAAAAAATAAATTTTATGTGATTAACATATGAGAACATTTTAATTAGAACTTTCCAGTCCTCATGTTCTAAATGTGTACTATTTCTCTCCATATAAACAACAGAAAGTATACATTTTATGAAAGAAGACATTATTTAAATAATTGGAAAAATGTATAACAATTAGAATTATCTAACTGAATATGTTACCTCAGGTGGCAAATGGGTAAATAAAAGTGTTTTATATAATATAAGGCATTTTAGAAGCCAGTAAAGTGCTTTTATATACAATATATTACTAATCCTCACAAGAAAATGTACAATTAGTATCATATATCCAGTTCACAAATGAGAATAAAGGAGACCTAAATAAAGACTCAAGATCATATATCGAAAAAATGTAGCTACTGATTCTTTGAAGTCCTAAGCACAGTCCACTTCTGCCCAACTACTTGTTAGTAAAACCACACAACTATTTCAAGGACAGTATTTGGAGGACAACAAACAATAAATAAACCAGATGGACTTTTGCTAGGCTGAAGTAGAGGACACTCACCGATAAATTTTACTGAGAAAAATCCTATAAGCCAGGTCTTTGCTAATTGTATATCTAAGTAAGATACAGAGTCTGATGTGAAGTTGTTCCAAATCCATGGGAAAACTAATACATTTACAGTTAATTATAGTAATACATTGTGACAAGTGCTAAATTAGCACAATACAGGACAGAAATACCAAAGAAGTAGAAATTAATCTGGCTGGTGAAGGTTTAGGGAAGTAACCTGGGATTTCGAGGTTCTAGAATTTTCTGGACAATGCATAAAGTATTAGATTAAGAAGGAGGCCTCTACAGCCATAAAATTAATATGGTCATTAAGTTTTTCTATTTAAACAAAGTATTTATAAATAAATGAACCAGATTTCATAAGTTATAGAAATTGAATTTTAACATCCTGCGTCCAGAATTTTTAGAACATTTTTTGTAGATGGAGGCAAAACATTTATTTATTGAAGTGAATCTAAACTCCCCCTATAAGCCTCTAATATTTTTTTCACATTCAAAAGTTCTATTCCTTGCAAGACGTGTGAGTGCGTTTGTGTCTATAAAAATGCAATGAAAGAACCATATTTTTTTCTAATCTAATCTAAATTTTGTTCCAATACCTACCATTCTCCATTAGCAAATAAATTACTTTCATTTTTATAGTGGATAGTCAGCATATTTATAGGTTATGGCCTGAAACTCAATTGAAAAATCTTTGTATTAAAGTATTAGGATCCATGTCTTCAGAAGGCAAGGCTAAGTTTCAGTGGCTTGCCAGGGCAGGAGGGGGGTCCCATTGGGTATGGTGGGTGGCTTCTAACATGCACAAGATGGGCTCTGCTCTTGTCCATGGCTCCAGACATCCAAAACACTGCATTTTCTCTGTCAATCCTATGTGTTAAGTCAGTACTGCAAGCCATTATTTATTTTTAAAAGTTGATAACGACCGGAGTCACAGGGAGTGCTTTCCAATGACAAATACCCTTGAAAAATGCCATTTCCCTAGTTGCCATTTTTGTCTTTTCAATATTACATGATAGCAAGCATATTCTAAGGAAAGAAAGTGGTTAGGTGTTTGTAATATATGTCACTCAATGTTTCCATTCCCATCGTGGTGTGGAATGTTTAATTTCTAAACTCTAAGTGCTTAATGACTACTGGTTATTTTCTCTTCTCTACAAACACTACCGGTTCAGTTGCAGTTCATGGAATTCTGCCCATATAATAAACAGTAATATATGAACCCCCCTCAGGGGATTCTCCTTTTCTTGCTTGCACAGATAATTTTTAAGTTACTTTTCCCCTTAAAGATAATGATTTTATTTGGATGCCACAAGTGCCAAATTGGGTTTTTTAATCTTTTTTTTTTTTTTTTTTTTTTTTTGTGTGTGTTTTTTTTTTTTTTTGTGAAGCTTTTTAATTGCAGTTAGCATTCTATAATAATTTCTTTTTGCAAAGTATGTCCTTACCTCAGTACTCATCCACGCCCCCACCATCAAAATGCTCTTAGAGTTTCTAATTGAACTACTATTTGGCAGAATACTACATTAATGGAGAGAAGAGTACACTCAGGAAAGAGAGCATCTGAACAAGACTGGGGGAAGATTAAGAATAATAGGACCAGGAAGGAACTTATATCTAGATTTTAATGCTGTCTTTGAATGCTTTAGTCTTATAATTCAGTAAACTATGCACACATATCTCATTTTATAACAAATATATGCTAAAGTGTTGTGAGTAAATAGCCATTTCAATATCAATAACTTTGAATGGAAAAAAATGATCTCTGATTTTAGAGATCTCAGGATTGCTCCTTCAGTAGAGAATGCCCTTATGTTGATAATTTCTATCAACACTGTTATTTCAAATTGTAATTTTTTTCCCTGCATGATACTTTCTGTACATGA
Organism: Tursiops truncatus; assembly: GCF_011762595.2. Classification (NCBI taxonomy): domain Eukaryota; kingdom Metazoa; phylum Chordata; class Mammalia; order Artiodactyla; family Delphinidae; genus Tursiops; species Tursiops truncatus. The sequence continues at coordinate 153,836,307 of NC_047035.1, read as the reverse complement.
AAAACACTTGTTCTATATCAAGTTGTTAAAAAAATGAAGTACTTTATTTGTCTTGTTAAGTGTAAAGTTAAACAGTATTAAAAGTGGACTCTTTCTTCTTTCTTGGTGTGACTAGTTTAGAAGATGATATTTAGGCCACATTCTATTTTACTATAATAAAACAAAAAGATATACCAAAGTCTAATGTTAAGAAAGCACCATTCCCAGAAAAACAAGCTAATAGCTCATAAGTTGATATACATTTATTTTCTAAGGTGGCTCACAAAAGCGCCCCCCAAACATCTATCTTGTATGATTATAGATGTGACAAATAAAATTGGTAAGCAAATCAAGATATGAAAGAGACTATGTGAAATTTGAACTGAGATCCACAGAGAAATACACAGTATCTAGAATAATTATAATTAGTAGAAGTTTTATCCTAGAACTAGCTTGTGGCTTAATTAAGATGGAGGTTTGTTATAGGAAAGAAAACTCTTTGCTTTAGTTAAGAGATAAAACAAATACACATCTACTCTCTCAAGGAAAATAACTTTCATAAATGTAGCCCTTCTTTGTTTAGACCAAAGTTTCTGCCCTAAGTCAGAGGTGCATCCTTCTGTACTCTTCACCTAGAGACAGCCACTGACAAAAGCTGAAGTCTAAACAGATATGATACTTTGAAATAGATTTAATAAAACTAAGAGTGTACTCTTGTTAAAGGAGCTATTTAATAAATACAGCACAACGAATGTTCAACACAGGATGTAGCTGGAAGGGCTTTTTTAGCTCATTATCTGATATTGAGTCTAGAAGGATTAATGCAGTCTTTTTGGTATGTCATGTACATTTTTGATTGCAGTGATTAAAACCATGATTAAATGACCCCACACAAAGCAACAGGAAGAAAAACAGAGCTTGCCCTCTGACTTACATTTCATCTGTTGAGATTTCTATGCTTTAAATGTGGCATGGCTGTCTTATAAATATGTTTCAGTTGTCTGATCCATTTACACCAAAGCTGCACTAATATATTGCAAGTATTTTGATGATTTTACTTTAATATGCACTCTCTTGGCATACAAGATTTTTATATGAAAAAAATATAGTGGCAAAATGCATAAATTGAGATCTTTGCAAAGGAGACAAATTGCTTGGCGTTGTATTCTCTAAGGGAGATAAGATATGGAAAGGATACTCATTGACATGAAAAAAAAAGATTGAAAATAATTTTTGTAGAAAATGTTAATTCACTCTAGCATATTATACATATATATAAACTGAAATAGAATTCTAAGAATAATGAACTTGATAACAAATATCAATAATGTGCAATATTGTTTTTATTATGTAGTTTGATTTCCACCAACTAGATTTCCAGAGAGGTATATATGCACACATTAACTAATATACCTTTTAATATGATGGACTATATTCCATGGTACTTTTTCTTTAGGATTTAGGGAAATAAGATTTAATCTTTGTTACATAGAAACCCTGCTTTAATTAAGCTCTACAATATTTATTGCTATTCAGAGACAAATATTTAACTTAATCTATGCATCAGAAGTATTTGGTATAATTGGGATTGAGGTAAAGGGAACATAATCAGTTGATATAAGACAAGTTAGGACACTAAATTCGAAAAATAATTTTATTTATGACTTGAGACTTGTTAGTTTGGGATTGTATAGCAAGTATGGTATATGAATCAGAAAATGATAATGCTGCTCTATGGACAATGGATTATAGTGAGCAAGAGCTGAAGCATGAGTGACAGGCGTCCACTCAGAGAAGCCCAGAACTTCTCCGTGTCCTGCACTTCAGCATATGTTGGCTAGGAGAAGATTTGGATGGATTTTGGTAATATTAATAGAACTTTCTAATAGAAGAGTCCTCCTTGATTCCTCTCTTTCCAGTCTTTGTTTGCTTGGATACCTGAGTTGATGTCAGTGTCTTTTTTCCTGAGAAAGGAAAAATTGGCAAAAGATAAAGTTTTCAGTCAGAGGATGGGGAAAAGCAAGAATTTCATTTTGGAATTGGTAAGCTAAACACCTGCTTAATTTAGATTTAGATCTCTAGAGGCAGAGGCTGAGCTGGAGAATCTTACAAAAATGCTTTAGTGAGGAAGGAATTTCTGGAGAAATCCCTAAGAAAGTGAGAGAGGAAAGATAGGGAATGGGAAACAGTTGAGCAAGGATATGGTTTTGCTGGAGTTGAGTCTCAGCAGGATCCATGAAGAGCTTTGAAGAATGAGGAGTTTTGAAGCATGATTTATGCCCCAGAGTAGGTCCTGTCTTGAGGCACATTGGCTGTATTAGTCGATCATTGACCTCAGGCTGTGAAAGGAGAGATGCTTAACCTCTAGAGCTTGGTGGCTCCCAACAGCTGAGATCCATTCCCCAGAGAAGGATGCAACTTCCATATCAACCCGCAGCCAATGCTCACAACCTTTGGGATATGGATGCCCTGGCCTGGTAAAGGAGACTGGACAGGGCATCACCTGTAGCCTACTACCACATCCAAATGAAGTTCAAGAGATCAGTCAAAACTGGAGATAAACATTTGTTAGCTGCAGGTTAAAAGGATGGCACAGTGGCCTTGTAATTTCCAGTTTAAACTGACACCTGACTTTTCTCAGCAGGCCTATTTAGAAATAATCTTTCCATGACTTTTACAAAAAGCCTATTCAGTCATTCATAGAATCCCAAATCTTCCAGGTCACTTGGACTTTCATTCTCATGCTATATCATGGGCTGGAGGTGGGGCAAGAGTTTCCCAGTTATGCCTACATATTATATTTTTAAATCTTTTCTTTAAAATGCTGTATCTTATGCCATCAGATTAAGTCTCCCTGCCTTTCATTGCTGCTGTTATTACCAATCATCCAGCCACTTGTAAGCATTTACTGGTATGTTGAGCTTTAGAGGTCAGGATCTTTTTATCACCATTCTGATTATTTCCACCTGTACGTAGATAATCCATCAAAACATAGCCCCCTCAACTTCAACAATCATTGTCTATCCAAATCCTATAATTCTGCAATGAGTTTTGTAAGCACCACTTTTGAAATTTTGATTCAAAGTGTCCTCAAATCTGACGGACCTTCTATTCTTCCAGTCACTTACTCTATGTAGCCTTGCTACTTTCCCATTACTTTTACTTCACTGAGATTATAAATTAATGGACATTAAACTTTTAGTCTAGACATCACTGTCCTCTTCTTGACATATACTTTACTGTCATCCATTCTTAAAAATCCCTTCCTAGCCCAAATTTCTATTCTAGCTAAATTCCCATTTATCTCCTTGTATTCACCGCAAAACTTCTTGAATAAGTATTCTACAGTAGTTGTCTCTGTCTACCCTTGCCATTCTCTTTTTGGATCTCTCCAGTGAGACTTATATCCTCACAAACATGCTGAAATGTTCTATAAAGTTTGCACATGTGTAGATATATCCTGAGTTATTTAAAAATTGCCACACTGAGAGGTATTCCTTTACTTCTAGTGTGTTTGATTTCTTGTTTTTAGAATGGAGTTAAATTAAATATACTTTTGTATATTGGCATATGTGTCCACTGTGAACATGGTGATTTTTTTTTTTTATCTGTATAGATTTCTCTTTTTTTCAGTTGGAAAGTGTATAGAGAACCCAACCTGAACCTTATGGAATAGATGTGAGGGAGAAGTAATTGTCTAAAGTAAAACTGATGTGTTGTAACAAAATGAAGACATATTCAAAAGGACAACTAACATATATTCAGATTTCTGTTTCCAGCCAAAGTTGAGAAACAGGGGTTGGATCTCACTCCTATCTTAAATTAACAAACACAAAAAACTGTGAAACAAATGTGTCAGATAAAAAGGACAACAACCCTTCAAAGCAGGAAGACAAATGAGATGAGCCCAGTTTCCTACCTTGAGAGCATTTCCAGGCTGTGTCACAGAGAGAGAACTGATTCAGAGCCTTGTCAAGTCCCCAAGCTGAGAAGATAGAGTTGAATGTCCAGTGAGAGCATGTTGGCTAGTTTGTGAGGCAGAGAACTGAAGAAAAGAGAGCTTCACAGAAAGAGAGCACTAGAGTCTATGCAGAGTCCCCTTCAAATAATCTACAGAGTACTGGTCAGCATACTATGTAAAGAAACTATCATGGTCAGGGGGGAAAAAACGGTTTAGAAGGAACAGTATCTGGAGCTCATACAGAGCTGGTTATAGTGCCTCTCCCATCAGACTGAAAATTTCATAATTTATGAGGCAATCAGGTAGGCAAGTCTTAAAAAGTTCTCACCTCAGTAGTAAGGAATAATTAACCACAGACTAAACAGGCTCTGATCCCAACTAACAAATCATAAAATCAAAATCTAAAGGGACAAACTGTTAAAACATAACTGTAACTTAATTACATCCCAAAGCAGTCTTATAAATATTCATAGAAACACAAAAATATCAAGCACCCAACAAGGTAAAATTCAAATATAAAAGTGGCCCAAATTGAACTCCTAGAGATTAAAACTACAATGTCTGATTTAAAAAAAATAAGCTAGATGATATTAATGGAACTTAATACATAAGAAGATATTGGTGAACTTGAAGACACAGTAATAGACACTAAACAAAGTGAAATACAGAAAAAATAAAAATAATTTTTAAAAACAAAAAGTGCATCAGTGGTCTTTGGGAAAATTGTATAGATAAATATACATGTAATTGGAATCCCTGAATGGGAATGGACAGAAAAATATTCAAATAAATAATTTCCAATTTTTTTCTAATTTGATAAAAACTCTTAAGTCCTTAGATCCCCAAAATTCGAGTACCCAAAGCACAAGAAATATGAAGAGAGCTACATCAAGGCACATATCACACTCAAATTACTCAAAACAGTGATGAAGAGAAACCTTAAGAAGATTCAGAGAAAAAAATAAAGTACAGAAGAATCAAAATAAGGAGGACCACATATTTTTTCATTGGAAACAGTGCAAGCAAAAAGACAGTGGAACATCTTTAAAATACTAAAAGAATGTCAACCTACAATTCTATAATACAAAGTGAAAATCTTTTTCAAAAACAAGGCTAAATAAAAACCTTTTCAGATATATAAAAGCTGAAATAACTCATCACCAGCAGACTCACACTACAAGAAAATTCTGAGATAGTCCTTCAGGAAGAAGGAAATAGTGTCAGATGGAAATATGGACCTACAAACATATAAACCCCCTCCCCCGTCCCCCAAATGTAGATAATTGTAAATGGTGTGTATATATGGATTCATGTATGAGATAATTTTCAGGGGACTTCCCTGGTGGTCCAGTGGTTAAGACTCCGAGCTTCTGCTGCAGGGCGCACAGGTTTGATCCCTGGTCAGGGAGGTACGATCACGCATGCCCTGTGGGAAAGGAAGGAAGGAAGGTAGGAAGGAAAGAAAAGATATTTTTCATATTATTTAAATCTCTTCAAAATGTAATTGCTTAAACAAAAATAATAACAGCATATTGTAAGTTTTAAAACACATGTAAACTGTTTGACAATAGCATAAAGGTTGAGAAAGATATTAGATGCATATACTACACAATATACAAAAATTAACTTATAATGGATCATCGCCCTAAATTCAAAACCTAAATTTTAAAGTTTCTAGAATAAAACATAAAATAAAAACTTTTAAATCTTATGGTTAAAAAGATTTCTTAAATATCATTTAAAATGAGTAATCCAGTTGATATATTAGACAATTAAAAGGCTCTTAGGCTCTTTGAAGGATAATGTTAAGAGAATGAAGAAACAAGTGACACACTGGGAGCACATATTTACAGAGCCTATATCTGATAAAAGATTTGTATTCATAATGTATAAAGAAAGTCAAATTTCAATAACAAGAAAATAATCAACTCAAATAAATGGGCTAACTTTTGAAAAGATACTTCACCAAAGGAAATATAGATGTTACAAGTAAGCACAGGAAAGGATGCTGATCATCTAAGTCACAAGAGAAATGTAAACTAAAACACTGAGATTTACATACATAACTAGTTTATATAGAATATTTTTGTAGTTAGGCCTTTAAGGAATTGGGTTTTTAAAAAGTGAGTTATTGTATTTCATAAGAAAAAAAGAAATTGAAAGAGAGTCAGATTTAGAAGTGTGAAGAATATGTGAGAAGGAAATTGGAAGACTAGTAATGGCTAAATTTTAAAATATTAATCATCCCACCAATGTTAAATCTAAATTCTCTCTGCCATAGTTTAAATCTCTTGCTACTAGTATTTCAAATATCAGCAAGCTATTACTTATTTTGCCTCTTGCTCTCATAAGAGATTGTTAAGCTTACAAATACCTTATTTCAGCCTTCACTTATTATTACAGATTTTCCATATTTCTCACCATCTCATGTTTATCTCATGCTTTTTTTAAAAAATAAATTTATTTATTATTTATTTTTGGCTGTGTTGGGTCTTTGTTGCTGTGCACGGGCTTTCTTTAGTTGTGGTGAGCGGGGGCTACTCTTCCTTATGGTGCGCGGGCTTCTCATTGCGGTGGCTTCTCTTGCTACAGAGCATGGGCTCTAGGCACGCGGCTTTCAGTAGTTCTGGCGTACAGGCTTAGTTGCTTCGCGGCATGTGGGATATTCCTGGCCCAGGGCTCATACCCGTGTTCCCTGCATTGGCAGGTGGATTCTTAACCACTGCGCCACCAGGGAAGCCCTATCTCATGCTTTTACGTTGTCTAAATTACAATAATGTTATATTTTGCATTCTTTACAAGCTAAGCTTCAAGTGACTTTGTATCTCCTGTCAAAAAGATTTTTCATGTTTGCCTTGCAGTTACATGAATAACAAAATTTAGTCTCTTATTGCAAAATAACTATGTATTTGTTACTTGTAACTCATTTTGTTCCCCCCGCCAAAGTTGAACACTTAAGTTTAAACTCCTTTTATTCAGATGTTGGACCTCCTGGATTAGTCATTTAATATTTTTAATCCTTTTTTCCTATTTTTCATTGCTTTATCTTTTTGCTCTGCTTTCTGAGGATTCCTTCTACACTATCTTTCAACCATTTCACTGAGTTTGAGTTTTCGATATCTGCTAGAAGAATTATTTTTTTTTCTTGGTAATTGGAATTTTCCTTTTGTGTGGCACTCTGTTATTGTTTTGTAGATATAATATGTCCTTTTTAAAAAATAATTGTTTTCTAAGATTTTTTTTATCCCACCATAGTTTCTGTTTTCTCCAAGGAACTCTTCTCTGTTTATTTGCTATTGCCTCTAGTTTCAACTTAGAGACTTTCTTCAGAGAACTAGTATTTCTATATTATCTTATCATAATTAAGAGTGAGGGGGCTTAACTTATAATTGGAAGGTGCCCTAAGCATATGGGTGGGATGTTCACTGTCAAGTAAACTTTGCTGTCAGGGACACTGGCTGGAATATTTAGTTGCACAGTCTCTGATGTCCATATCCTTGAGTTTCCTTCACTTAGGCAGGTCATATTCTCCATGGATGACTCTTTGAATCTCCAGACATTTCTGGCTGCAAACATATTAGGATCTCAGAGGTATAAGAGAACTGGGGGTCTCAGATCTAACACGTATATGTTATCCCTGTTTCCGTAGGATATCTCCACCCTTGCCTGGGCCTCTTGTCCTCTGTCTCAAGACCATTTGTTTTACTTACTCTCTCTAAAGAGTAATCATCTTGTCTTTCCCTCATGGGAGAGGAAATAATTTTCAACTTCATTTCACATAGTTGTGGAGAAAGCCTGGGGAATACACATGCTTCTTAAATAATAGACTTTGAAATAATCCTCTATATTTAAAGTTCCCTCTTGCTTCATTTCTACTTCCAAAGGCAAGCAGCACCATATTATTTAGACATTGGAGGATTTTGAGATATAAATATGCTTAGTTCTCAATTTTTCCCCCTGTAGGCATAGCATTCAGTTCTCTTGGGTCTTGTGGGCTTCTAGGCTTTTAGGTCTTTACCTCACTTCTATGTGTATTCCAGTTTCCAAAATTCCTTTCCAAATCTCCTCCTCCTTGTGGGTTTATGTCACTAAAAACAAACAAACAAAAAAACCACTGTCAGTGGTAGAAGGAGTAATGCTCCCCTGTCCAAAGGTGTCTATGACTTAATTGCCAGAACCTGTGACTGTGTTACATGGCAAAAGGACTCTGAAAATTTGATTAAAGTTGATGACCTTGTGATGGGAGATTATCCTGGATTATTCAGGTTGGCACAAACTAATCACATGATTCTCTGAAAGCAGAGAACCTTCCCAAACTGTGGTTAGAGTGAGATGTGAATATAGAAGAAGGGTCAGAGAGATGCAGTGTTGTTGGCTTTGAAGATGGAGGAAGGGGGCCAGGAGCCAGGAAATGTGCACAGACCCTAGCAGCTGGTAAAGCCAAGGAAAAGGATTCTCCCCTAGAGCTTCTGCCAAGGAACACAGCCCAGTTGACACCTGGATTGTAGCCCAGTGTGACCTGTGTTAGACTTCTGACCGACAGACTGTAAGATAATAAATTTATATTGTGGTGAGTCACTGAATTTGTGATCATTTCTCACAGCAGCAGTAGGGAACAAAAACACTTTCATTTTATTGGGATTTTAAGAGGAAGCAAATGTAGATTCGCACGTTCAGTCTACCACCTTACCTGGAAACACTTCTCTTTTATAATTAAAATTTTAATTATTTAGGAATAGGTAATAGATTTACATGGTGTAAAATTCAGGATATTCTAAAGTGTATACATAGAAAGTTTTTTTAATGCTCTTGTCTCCTCTCCCTGGAGATTACAGATGTTGGAAGTTTCTTGTGATTATTTCAGAAACAGTCTGCCAATACAAATAGAGATATCCTATCAATGTATTCATTTTTTTCACACATTTTATACATATTCTTTGTCCTTTGCTATTTTAACTTACTGATATATTTTAGATTATGTTGCATGTCAGAATATAGTTTCCTCATTCTTTTTTCCAGCTTCAGATGAGTATATCATAATTTTTTCAACCAGTACTCTACCGATGGACATGAATTTTGTTGCCAATCTCTTATGATCTTAATGGTGAAACGAATATCCTTATAATAAATCAAATTATATATGTTTCAAAATTCACATTAGTCAAATCCTAAGAAATGAAATAGATGGATTAAAAGGTAAGCACATATGTAATTTTGATAGATATAATCTTTAAACAGGTAGATGTCCAATTCTAGATAATAATAATGCAGTGTGAAATGATGAAAGCTGAAAGGAAATATATTGAATTTAAATGTAGAAAGGACAGAGATATCTCCTTCAATCCTGTTACTCTTGGACCAAGATATAATCATTAAAACATCAAAGATGACTATAGTTATAGGACAAGTGAGGTATACTGCTTGTTTAGTAAATTTATAGGATTCATTACAGACTACAAATATAAGTAAGATCAATAGTGACTTAGCTATGGGACACATGATGGAAGCAACTGCTTATTCAATTCTCCAACAATATACAGTAGCAGGGGTGAAGGCCAGAGCTTTCTCTGTTATGCTTCATTGAAGGAAGTGCAGTGTAGCAGGAATAAGGGTAAGAAAAATGGTGGTGAGAAAAGAGAGGCCAGGGTGGAGAGATTAACCATTTTAAGGACGTTGGGCTTTATCTTAATAGTAAAGCAGAAGCCTTAGCAAGTTTTGTTTGCTTTTGTTTCCTTTTTTTTTTTTTCAAATAGTGGAATGTTTTATTTTTTAATAGGAGAAAATGTGGATTTTCACCAATGAACTAAATTCGAAAATCCAAATCACACTGATTCTTGAAATTGGAGTGAAATAAAATATAGAATAATAGAAGAACTTTTTTCACTTAAATAAACCTAGACGCATTGATATCTGTAAAAGGTACAATGAAGAGAATAGACTTAGAAAGAGTTGGAGAAAAGAAAGGATTGGGGGGCTTCTCTGGTGGCACAGTGGTTAAGAATATGCCTGCCAATGCAGGAAACACGGGTACGAGCCCGGGTCCGGGAAGATCCCACATACTGCAGAGTAACTAAGCCCGTGCTCCACAACTACTGAGCCTGTGCTCTAGAGCCCACAAGCCACAACTACTGAGTCCATGTGCCACAACTACTGAAGCCCATGTGCCTAGAGCCCATGCTCTACAACAAGAGAAGCCACCACAGTGAGAAACCCGCACACCACAATGAAGAGTAGCCCCCGCTCGCCTCAACTAGAGAAAGCCCATGCGCAGCAATGAAGACCCGACACAGCCAAAAAAAAAACAAAGAATAAATAAAATAAATAAAAAATATATATATAAAAAGAAAGGATTGGGGAAAATATGTGGATTGAAGTTAGCAAGCACAGTCATTGTCAGTGTTGAAGGTTTGGTATCTTACTGAGGAAATAGGTGTGACTATCCTCTGGACAAGTAAAAAGTAGATCTGATCTAATATTCCAGTTCTTTCTGTAAATGGCAGTCCCTATCACCACACTCATGTAGGGAACAGTCTCTGATACCAGGACTAGGGCACCTACAATATCCCTCTTTTTCCTTAGATAACCTGCTCTTAGTTTGTGCTTTTGAGACATCACTTTGAATCCATATTACCTTTAGCTAGCATGCACTCATATTCACACTCATACTCAATCAAAAATAATCCTCAACATTCACTAGATGTTCACCAACTTCTGGAAAAGAGGAGCAGTAGTAATTGTTCATTACCACTCATGTATATGAAATTATATAAAATTTTTTTAAAATTATTAGGGTTACATAAAATTCATTACACAGTTCTCCTCTAGCATTTGAGCCTATCTGTCTGGATGCTTTTCCATGGCTCTCTTTAAAATTTGTCAAAGAAAACACATACTCCCTGCAATGAAAACATCAAATCTCCCACACAGAAACCCATTCCCAGAGAAGCCAAATAAAAACATAAAGAAGACTGTTGTTAGACTAAATACTTTTTAAGCCTTTACCAGGTTTCTATTTAAACACACGTTCCGATTTTCACTTTGTTGACTCTCCTCTATTAAGCCCTGGTCGCATGGACCAGGATGTACTTTTGTGACTTTGCAATTGCAATGATGACATTTAAGGCTAAACAGGCTGCCATTAGACCTAGCAGTGCCAGGGAAAGCACATTACACAAATTATTTTATTGGAATACCAACAAATGGACACTAACAGCATCCTACTTAGTACCAGCCCCTGGGACATAATGGACACTTAATAATTGTTGCATTATGACTGAATAATCCCTAATTGTGTTATATATTCTATGGTCTGTACCTAAGGAGGCACAGGAGACTAGATAACAAAAAGCAAAACTAAATTCTGTTTTAGTGTTTCCTGGTTTTCAAACCTTTATTTGTGTAGATTCTGACCGCTTTTGGTTTTGAGTAACTAAAATGAAAATTACTGAGCAAAAATGATGCTGCATTGATTCACATATCAAGTTTTTTCATTATTTTATTATTTTTTTATTTTTTTGCGGTACGTGGGCCTCTCACTGTTGTGGCTTCTCCCGTTGCAGAGCACAGGCTCCGGATGCGCAGGCTCAGCAGCCATGGCTCACGGGCCCAGCCGCTCCGCGGCATGTGGGATCTTCCTGGACCGGGGCACGAACCCGTGTCCCCCGCATCGGCCGGCAGACTCTCAACCACTGTGCCACCAGGGAAGCCCTCATTATATTTTTAACAGTTAATTAAGATGTTAAACTGCATATGCTTTCGTGTATTCTTCCCTCTGGTTTTTTTTTAATGGACTTTGCCTATGAGACAATTTCAGAGACTAAGGTGAAATATAACCCTTAAGGTGAAGAAGATGACATGAGAATGTTGAGCACACAAGTGATAATGTCACGGCAAAGGAATTCCTAAAATGAATGTTTGAGAAAAACTTTATTTTTGATTTTTTTCTTCAATTCTAGAGCTATAACATGTGGTTTAATTTATATGTTGTTATTGGCTTTGGGAATGAGGGATGGTCTAATTATCCCAGTGAAATAAAAATCACATGACAGTTGCCATCGCATAGTTCTACAGTCATAGGTGGAGCATTGACACTCAGGATGGGACTGGTAATGTTATTTAGACAGTAAAATAGAGATTCATGAATTCCAGAAATGGAGGACCTTTCTGAGGTCCTTATGTTATGTGCAATTCATGGCAAAGATATAGATGTTGTTGAGGAAGTCTCTAATGCTCAAAGTAGCAAATGATGCATAAATACAGGCAAAAAATTTAGGAAATCTGGGGGCTCCCCTGGTGGCGCAGTGGTTGGGGGTCTGCCTGTCAATGCAGGGGGTGCGGGTTCGTGCCCCAGTCCGGGGGGTCCTGTGTGCCATGGAGCGGCTGGGCCCGTGGGCCGTGACTGCTGGGCTTGCGCGTCCAGAGCCTGTGCTCTGCGGTGGGAGAGGCCGCAGCAGTGAGAGGCCCGTGTACGACAAAAAAAAAAAAAAATTTAGGAAATCTGCAGTTGTGATTACAAAGCCTGGTTCGTTGCAAGCCCCAGAGTAATACCTACACTGGCAGAAATCCTTAAGTGATCTGGGTGCAGGACTGTTCCTAGAACTTATCCAAAGAAGCCTGACATTCACCATCTTTTGATGCCCCCAAAGGACTCCAATTTATATAAAACAACAACAATTATGTGCCAGTGGAAGGGGGTATCAAATTTAATTTCTACTTTAGAAATTTATAAAACATATTTTAACCTTGATTAATTTAGTGAAAACATATAATGTATTTTAAATTTGGTTTTCCATCTGAAATACCCCATCTAAGACTTCTATTCAACCCCAAATTGCAGTTCTAAATTTAAGAACTTTTTGATTCTATGTTAATGTCTCTTTGACCTCCCACTCATTTATACCAAAATTCCAACAGTCAAGTGGCAATGGTGAAAGTAGACCTTTGGCTGAGTACTGCTGCAAAGCTTAACTGGGAGTTCTCCAAATGTTACTCATATACAATCCAGAGATTTGACCATGATTTTCATTCGCTCTTAGAATGACTATAAATTTAATGTTACGACCTTCCTACTACGTACTGGCCTAGACACTGGGGGTAGGAATTTATGTTCTAGAGGATACAGATAGTGAATACAGTAGAGAAGAGTACTAAGAATGCACATCAGGGCATAGGAATGTAATGAAACCTGGTGTAGGGGGAAAAAGCAGGGAAGGAGGATAGGAAATGCCAGAAAGTTACTCAGTTTGAAATCGGATAGTCAGGTCAGAGATTACTGAAAAGAACATTTGAGCAAATGAAATAGACAAAGGATAGCCATCTGGATATGTGGGAGAAAAACACACTATGCTGAGGAATAAATAAGGAGAAATGTACTTTGTGTGTTTGCAGAAAAACAAGGCCCTACTCTAACTGTCCCCATTACCTCTCTGGCTTCATTTTCTACTAGTCTCTTCTGTGATCTTTGCACTTTAGGTAGAGGGAACAGGTAGAGTAGGGCTTCAAAATCCCTGGTCGAGACTTCTGCTTTTACTTGCATGAAATGGGGAGCATTGGAGAGTTATGAGCTCAGCAGTAATATGTGCTCACTTAAACTTTAAAAAAAGGATCATTTTTAGATACTTTATTAAGAAGGGACTTTAAAGGAACAAAGGTAGAAGAAAGGAGATCAGTTAGTAGACAGGTGAAAAGTGATGGTGTCTTGGAGCAGAGTCCTGGAGGTTGTGACAAGAAATCAGGCTGTGTAGCTTTATGTAACAAGTGTAATCCAGGGTCTCTGTGTGGACCTTATCTCCCATCACTGCTGATTTCAGAAGGGCTACCCTCTGCATGACCGTACAGCTCTTGAGTATCCCATTCCAGAGAATCCACCATGCAAAAGATGGAATTTCTATTTCCAGTTAGAAAATGTCACACAAAAAATGTAATTGGCCCAGAGTGCATCATATGGTCCTCTTCTAATAGGGCTCCTAAGTATAATAGAATGTAAATCTCTGAATTCCTGAATCCTCACCTGTCAGCAGACCTTATAAAGATATCACTGGTAAAACTCATTTGTTTTGGTACGCACCTTTCAAAAATCACTTCGACCACTTTTCACCACATAAGAGCCCATAAATTTTTCATCTTACAGGCCTTGGAGGGACCAATTAAATAGATATTTCCAAATGTAATTTTATGAAGAAATTGGCCAAGGAGTAGCAGAGCTCTCTATTTTATCCTGCTCCTCTTCTGCTTATGAAAGAAAAGCTATTTCCTATGATAGAGGGAGAATATCAAAGACTAGACCAAAACTGACTGAAAATAAGTTGTATAGTTCATTCTTATGCTAATCTGCACTGACGTGGTTGAGATGTAAAAATCTAAACTCAGTTACTATTCTATAGCCTATCTATGTCTTGTTCACTAAGGTATTACCAGCACCAAGCCCTGTACCTGGCACATCAGAGCAAAGCAGTAAATCCTTATTGAATGAATAAGTGAATCTTACCACACTGGAAAATGATGTATTTTCAATTTGCTCATTTGTATGCCATTTTTGACAAAGGCCATACGTTACAGTTTGCCAGGGTATAGAGATGATGAGAGGGAGAAGAATGTATTACCTACTTGTTTAAAAGTATGTCTTATCATTGAAAGGATGATTTCAAATTACTATCCATTTTTTAATCAAAGTAAAATTGTCTGATTCAAAAAAACAGGCTTCTTATAACCCTATAGACAAGGATGGAAAAAAATAATTCTCTAGGCCTCATTCCTTTCAGATATCATTTTATATCAATTAATAATTGTTTTGCACTCACTAGTTTTCAACACAGATTCTTCCTTCAAGGAGTTTGCAAACCACTTTTGGAGACAAGAAACAGATACATGTAAAGTAAAATTATATTATGTGACATAACATTTCATAAGAAAGAACAGAAAGATCACAGGTAGAACATGATATTCCAAAAACACTTGTCTACTGTTGGGAAAATGGGGCAAGGATACTCACACCACTGGAACCATATGGTACATGTTATGGGCTGAACTATGTGCACTCCAATTCATATGTTGAAGTCCTAATCCTCAGTACTTTAGAATGTGACCACATTTGGAGATAGGGTCTTTAGAGAAGTAATTATGTTAAAATGAGGTCATTAAGGTGGGCTCTAATCCAATACGACCATTGTCCTTATAAGAAGAGGAAGCTTAGAAACAGATACACATAGAGGAAGAATGCCATGTGAACATGAAGACAGCCACTTGCAAGCCAAGGAGAGAGGCTTTGGAAGAAACCAGCCCTGCTGACACTTTGATCTCAGACTTCCAGCCTTCAGATCTGTGAGAAAACAAATTTCTGTTGTTTAAGCCAGCCAATCTGTGACACTTCGTTATGGCAGTTCTAGCATACCAGTACAGAACAAATACAAAATAGGTTTTATCCAGTGGAAAATTTAGCAGCAAAGAAGTAGGAGGTTGTAAAGCATTGTGTGAATGTGCATTTTCCCACAGAGCAATGGTGAGTTAAGAAAGCCATAGATGAGTGAATTCACTGTAGAAAGAGCTCCAGTAAAGAGATCCCTGAGACTGGAACCAAGATGGCAGAGTAGAAGGACGTGCTCTGTCTCCCTCTTGCGAGAACACTAGAATCACAACTAGCTGCTGGACAGTATCAACAGGAAGATACCAGAACTCACCAAAAAAGATACCCCACATCCAAACACAAAGGAGAAGCCACAATGAGACAGTAGGAGGGGCACAATCAAAGTAAAATCAA
This sequence comes from Tursiops truncatus, assembly GCF_011762595.2. Classification (NCBI taxonomy): domain Eukaryota; kingdom Metazoa; phylum Chordata; class Mammalia; order Artiodactyla; family Delphinidae; genus Tursiops; species Tursiops truncatus. Next base: position 153,820,612 of record NC_047035.1, on the reverse strand, counting down.
ATCCCGTAACTGCTGGGTGGGTGACTCACAGACTGGAGAACACCTATACCCCAGAAGTCCACCCACTGGAGTGAAGGTTCTGAGGCCCACATCAGGCTTCCCAACCTGGGGGTCCGGCAACAGGAGGAGGAATTCCTAGAAAATCAAACTTTGAAGCCTACTGGGATTTGATTGTAGGACTTCGACAGAACTGGGGGAAACAGAGAATCCACTCTTGGAGAGCACACACAAAGTAGTGTGTGCATCGGGACCCAGGGGAAGGAGCAGTGACCCCAGGGGAGACTGAACCAGACCTACCTGCTAGTCTTGGAGGGTCTCCTGCAGAGGCGGGGGGTGGCTGTGGCTCACTGTGGGGACAAGGACACTGGCAGCAGAAGTTCTCTCTAAGTTCTTCTCTAAGTACTCCTTGGCGTGAGCCCTCCCAGAGTCTGCCATTAGCCCCACCAAAGAGCCCAGGTAGGCTCCAGTGTTGGGTGGCCTCAGGCCAAACAACCAACAGGGAGGGAATCCAGCCCCACCCATCAGCAGTCAAGCGGATTAAAGTTTTACTGAGCTCTGCCCACTAGAGCAACACCCAGCTCTACCCACCACCAGTCCCTCCCATCAGGAAACTTGCATAAGCCTCTTAGATAGCCTCATACACCAGAGGGCAGAGAGCAGAAAAAAGAACTATAGTCCTGCAGCCTGTGGAACAAAAACCACATTCACAGAAAGATAGACAAGATGAAAAGGCAGAGGGCTATGTACCAGATGAAGGAACAAGAGAAAACCCCAGAAAAACAACTAAATGAAGTGGAGATAGGCAACCTTCCAGAAAAGGAATTCAGAATAATGATAGTGAAGATGATCCAGGACCTTGGAAAAAGAATGGAGGCAAAGATCGAGAAGATGCAAGAAATGTTTAACAAAGACCTAGAAGAATTAAAGAACAAACAAACAGAGATGAACAATAAAATAACTGAAATGAAAACTACACTAGAAGGAATCAATAGCAGAATAACTGAGGCAGAAGAACGGATAAGTGACCTGGAAGACAGAATGGTGCAATTCACTGCTGCGGAACAGAATAAAGAAAAAAGAATGAAAAGAAATGAAGACAGCCTAAGAGACCTCTGGGACAACATGAAATGCAACAACATTCTCATTATAGGGGTCCCAGAAGAAGAAGAGAGAGAGGAAGGACCCGAGAAAATATTTGAAGAGATTATAGTCGAAAACTTCCCTAACATGGGAAAGGAAATAGCCACCCAAGTCCAGGAAGCGCAAGAGTCCCATACAGGATAAACCCAAGGAGAAACACACTGAGACACGTAGTAATCAAACTGGCAAAAATTAAACACAAAGAAAAATTATTAAAAGCAGCAAGGGTAAAATAACAAAAAACATACAAGGGAACTCCCATAAGGTTAAGAGCTGATTTCTCAGCAGAAACTCTACAAACCAGAAGGGAGTGGCATGCTATACTTCAAGTGATGAAAGGGAAGAACCTACAACCAAGATTACTCTACCCAGCAAGAATCTCATTCAGATTTGATGGAGAAATCAAAAGCTTTACAGACAAGCAAAAGCTAAGAAAATTCAGCACCACCAAACCAGCTCTACAACAAATGCTAAAGGAACTTCTCTAAGTGGGAAGCACAAGAGAAGAAAAGGACCTACAAAAACAATCCCAAAACAATTAAGAAAATGGTCATAGGAACATACATATCGATAATTACCTTAAACGTGAATGGATTAAATGCTCCAACCAAAAGACAGAGGTTTGCTGAATGGATACAAACACAAGACCCATATATATGCTGTCTACGGGAGACCCACTTCAGACCTAGGGACACATTCATACTGAAAGTGAGGGGATGGAAAAAGATATTCCATGCATATGGAAATCAAAAGAAAGCTGGAGTAGCTATGCTCATATTAGATAAAATAGACTTTAGAATAAAGAATGTTACAAGAGACAGGAAGGACACTACATAATGAGTAAGGGATCAATCCAAGAAGAAGATATAACAATAATAAATACATATGCTCCCAACATAGGAGAACCTCAATACATAAGGTAACTGCTAACAACTATAAAAGAGGAAATCGACAGTAACACAATAATAGTGGGGGACTTTAACACCTCGCTTGCACCAATGGACAGATCATCCAAAATGAAAATAAATAAGGAAACAGAAGCTTTAAATGACACAATAGACCAGATAGATTTAATTGATATTTATAGGACATTCCATCCAAAAACAGCAGATTACACTTTCTTCTCAAGTGCGAATGGAACATTCTCCAGGATAGCTCACATCTTAGGTCACAAATCAAGCCTCAGTAAATTTTAGAAAACTGAAATCATATCAAGCATCTTTTCTGACCACAACGCTATGAGATTAGAAATGAATTACAGGGAAAAAAAATAAAAAATACAAACATATGAAGGCTAAACAATACGTTACCAAATAACCAAGTGATCACTGAAGAAATCAAAGAGGAAATAAAATAATACCTAGAAACAAATGACAATGAAAACACAATGATCCAAGACCTATGGGATGCAGCAAAAGCAGTTCTAAGAGGGAAGTTTATAGCTATAGAAGCCTACGTCAAGAAACAAGAAAAATCTCAAATAAGCAATCTAACTTTACACCTAAAGGAACTAGAGAAAGAAGAACAAACAAAACCCAAAGTTAGCAGAATAAAAGAAATCATAAAGATCAGAGCAGAAATATATGAAATAGAAACAAAGAAAACAATAGCAAAGATCAATAAAACTAAAAGCTGGTTCTTTGAGAAGATAAACAAAATTAATAAACCATTAGCCAGACTCATCAATTAAAAGAGGGAGAGGACTCAAATCAATAAAATTAGAAATGAAAAAGGAGAAGTTACAACAGACACTGCAGAAAGACAAAGCATCCTAAGAGACTACTACAAGCAATTCTATGCCAATAAAATGGACAACCTGGAAGAAATGGACAAATTCTTAGAAAGGTATAACCTTCCAAGACTGAACCAGGAAGAAATAGAAAATATGAACAGACCAATCACAAGTAATGAAATTGAAACTGTGATTAAAAATTTTCCAACAAACAAAAGTCCAGGACCAGATGGTTTCACATGTGAATTCTATCAAACATTTAGAGAAGAGCTAACATCCAAACTTCTCAAACCCTCCCAAAAAATTGCAGAGGAAGGAACACTCCCAAACTCATTCTATGAGGCCACCATCACCTTGATACCAAAATGAGACAAAGATACTATAAAAAAGAATTATTACAGACCAATATCACTGATGAATATAGATGCAAAAATCCTCAACAAAATACTAGCAAACAGAATCCAACAACACATTAAAAGGATCATACACCATGATCAAGTGGGATTTATCCCAGGGATGCAAGGATTCTTCAGTATATGCAAATCAATCAGTGTGATACACCATATTAACAAATTGAAGAATAAAAACCATATGATCATCTCAATAGATGCAGAAAAAGCTTTTGACAAAATTCAACACTGATTTATGATAAAAACTCTCCAGAAAGTGGGCATAGAGGGACCCTACCTCAACATAATAAAGGCCATATATGACAAACCCACAGGAAACATCATTCTCAATGGTGAAAAACGGAAAGCATTTCCTCTGAGATCAGGGACAAGACAAGGATGTCCACTCTCACCACTATTATTCAACATAGTTTTGGAAGTCCTAGCCATGGCAATCAGAGAAGAAAAAGAAATAAAAGGAATAAAAATGGGAAAAGAAGAAGTAAAACTGTCACTGTTTGCAGATGACATAACACTATACATAGAGAATCCTAAAGATGCCACCAGAAAACTACTAGAGCTAACCAATGAATTTGGTAAAGTTGCAGGATACAAAATTAATGCACAGAAATCTCTTGCATTCCTATACACTAATGATGAAAAATCTGCAAGAGAAATTAAGGAAACACTCCCATTTACCATTGCAACAAAAAGTATAAAATACCTTGAAATAAACCTACCTAGGAGACAAAAGACCTGTATGCAGAAAACTGTAAGACACTGATGAAAGAAATTAAAGATGATACCGACAGATGGAGAGATATACCATGTTCTTGGATTGGAAGAATCAATATTATGAAAATGACTATACTACCCAAAGCAATGTACAGATTCAATGCAATCCCTATCAAATTACCAATGGCATTTTTTATGGAACTAGAACAAAAAATCTTAAAATTTGTATGGAGACAAAAAAGACCCCAAATAGCCAAAGCAGTCTTGAGGGGAAAAAAATGGAGCTGGGAGAATCAGACTCCCTGACTTCAGACTATACTATAAAGCTACAGTAATCAAGACAATATGGTACTGGCACAAAAACAGAAACATAGATCAATGGAACAAGATAGAAAGCCCAGAGATAAACCCACGCACCTATGGTCAACTAATCTATGACAAAGGAGGCAAGGATATACAATGGCAAAAAGACAGTCCCTTCAATAAGTGGTGCTGGGAAAACTGGACAGCTACATGTAAAAGAATGAAATTAGAACACTCCCTAACACCATACACAAAAATAAACTCAAAATGGATTAGAGACCTAAATGTAAGACCAGACACTATAAAACTCTTAGATGAAAACATAGGCAGAACACTCTTTGACATAAATCACAGCAAGATCGTTTTTGATCCACCTCCTAGAGTAATGGAAATAAATAGAAAAATAAACAAATGGGACCTAATGAAACTTCAAAGCTTTTGCACAGCAAAGGAAATATAAACAAGACAAAAAGACAACCCTCCGAATGGGAGAAAATGTTTGCAAATGAATCTACGGACAAAGGATTAATCTCCAAAAGATATAAACAGCTCATGCAGCTCAATATTAAAAAAACAAACAACCCAATCCAAAAATGGGCAGAAAACCTAAATAGACATTTCTGCAAAGAAGACATACAGATGGCCAAGAAGCACATGAAAAGCTGCTCAACATCACTAATTATTAGAGAAATGCAAATCAAATCTACAATGAGGTATCACCTCACACCAGTTAGAATGGGCATCTTCAGAAAATCTACAGACAAATGCTGGAGAGGGTGTGGAGAAAAGGGAACCCTCTTGCACTGTTGGTGGGAATGTAAATTGATACAGCCACTATGGAGAACAGGATGGAGCTACCTTAAAAAACTAAAAATAGAATTACCATATGACCCAGCAATCCCACTACTGGGCATATACCCAGAGAAAACCATAATTCAAAAAGACACATGCACCCCAATGTTCATTGCAGCACTATTTACAATAGCCAGGTCATGGAAGCAACCTAAGTGTCCATCGACAGACGAATGGATAAAGAAGATGTGGTACATATATACGATGGAATATTACTCAGCCATAAAAAGGAACGAAATTGGGTCATTTGTTGAGACATGGATGGATCTAGAGACTGTCATACAGAGTGAAGTAAGTCAGAAAGAGAAAAACAAATATCGTATATTAACGCATACATGTGGGACCTAGAAAAATGGTACAGATGAACCGGTTTGCAGGGCAGAAGTTGAGACATAGATGTAGAGAACAAACTTATGGACACCAAGGGGGGAAAGCCGTGGGGTGGTGGTGGTGGTGGTGGTATGAACTGGGCGATTGGGATTGACATGTATACACTGATGTGTATAAAATGGATGACTAATAAGAATCTGCTGTATAAAAAAATAAATAAAATTAAAAAAAAAAGAGCTCTCCCCCCATTCATAATGCTAAAAACAGAAACAGGGAAGGGAGGAAAGGTCACATCTAGGCAATTCTGTGACAGTGAGACCTTTTTGGTTTCCAGTGTCCAGTGACCTTTCAGCCAGTGGTGTTGAACTAACCTAGGTCTTCTAAGCAAGCTCTTTGCTCTTTTTGCTCCTCACCTATTTATGAGACCCACAGTTTGGTCATCTGACCACCAATGAAACTTAGGTTCTTTAGTTACATAAATACTAAGTAATTATCTATTATTCATATTACTAAATAATAATGATTATCAATTGCTTAAATGTACTTGTCAAAAGAGTGGCTATTCTTATTTTTTAAGATAATGGAAAAGATATTCACTTGTAAATCATAATTTATAAATTAAAGTGTGAATACATTTGTAACCTCCATATATATATATATATATATTTTCCTCCTATGAGTTATCAATTTAATTGGTTAAACATACCTTGCGTTTATATGTCATCTGCAAGTTGTGTATATTTTATACAAGTAAAGACAAAAGAGAAATGTGAGTGACACAGTTACTTTATTTCCACTCTATAGACTCCAGTGACTAACCCAAGTCATCCAAGAAACCACTCAGTTTGAGGGGGATTAGGAGCTGGAGGTCATTTGAGAATTCTTTTCTATTTTTGTCTCCTCTAAAGGGAGATAAGGATACATAATTTTTTTCTTTTTTTTTCGGTACGCGGGCCTCTCACTGTTGTGGCTTCTCCCGTTGCGGAGCACAGGCTCCAGACGCGCAGGCTCACCGGCCATGGCTCACGGGCCCAGCCACTCCACGGCATGTGGGATCTTCCCGGACCGGGGCACGAACCCGTGTCCCCTGCATCGGCAGGCGGACTCTCAACTGCTGCACCACCAGGGAAGCCCGGATACATAATTTTGCACTTGTATGTTACTGAATAAGTAGGTCAGCGCCTAGCTTTGGCTCAGCATTTGGCAATCCACTGGCCAGGTGCTGTTGCACAGCTTGGCCCTTTCCTGCCAACAGCTGGTTTGGGTTTCACAATCACCTGCTTCAGCCCTGTAGGTTCTGCAGCTCTGGTTAACTATGACAAAGCTGCCTCGACCTGTGGGGTTTTTCCACTTGAAGCTTCTGAACCTGGTATAGTAGGTAGAATTCACCATCTTTCTCATGTGGCAATGTGACCTAAAAAGACTCAATGGCAGATAGTTTGGGTACATATGCCTTAGGACTTTAGAAAAACATGTAACATTAAAATAAGATTCATCTGATTTCCAGTTAGTAATGGGAATGGAGAAAGATGTTTATGTTACATAAGCAGGTGAATGCTTAGGTAGAGTTGATTTTAAAGGGGCCAGTGCTTATTCAATCAGTTGCAACTCATTTCATGTATGGCTTACCTTGAAAATAGGGATATACCTAAAAAGCTATATCATTTTGGAAAGAAAATGACCAATACAAAACCTTCTATTAGTAAGATCAATTATACTGATTGATATTTAATCTCATGTTCATGGGGTGAGTACCTTTTTTCATGGTGTGTTACATCTTTATACATTGCTGGATTCAATTGCTAGTATTTTGTTAGGTATCTTTGTATCTACACTCATGTGTGCTATTGGTCTGTGATTATTTTGTAGCTATGACAATATCAGGTCTGGAATCAGAGTTATTCTGGCCTCACAAAATGAGTTGGGAAGTAATCCTTCTCTATTTTCTGAAAGTTTGTGTAGATCAGGTAATATTTCTTAGCTCATATTTGATAGAATTCACCAGTTTGGCATTTGAGCCTGTGCATATCTTTATAAAAAGATTTTTTATCCATGAATTCAATTTCTTGGATAAATATAACACTATTCAGATTTTATAATTCTTGTCTTTGTTTTGGTATGATGTGCTTATCAGTAAATTTGTTCATTTGTACACACTGTTCAAACCATTGACGTCAAGATCTTCATAATATCTGTATGGTTTGTAACGACGTCCCCACTATCATTCCTCATATTGTATCCTCTCTCCCTTTCTTGATTAGTCTAGCTAAGGACTTAACAGTTTTGTTAATCTTTTCAAAAGAACCAACTTTTTATTTAGATTTTTTTGTTTGTCTATTTTCCATTTCATTGATTTCTACTTTTATCTCTACTATTTACTTTCTTCTGCTTACTCTGAGTTTCATTGCCCTGTCTTATCTATTTTCTTTAAATGGAAGCTTTAGTCATTGATTTAAACTTTTCTTCTTTTCTAATATAGGCATTTAAACCTAAAATTTTCCTCTAATGACCAATTTAGCTGCATCCTACCACTTTTGGTATGTCTTGTTGTCATGATCATTCAGTTCAAAATATTTTCTAATTTTTTCTGTAATGTCTTCCATTGACTGATAAGTTATTTAGAAGGTGTGCAACTTAATTACTTCTCTTATGTTCAATTTGTGTTAATCTACCCAGTGAACTTTTAACTACATATATTGTCTTTCTTAATTCTAGGATTTCCATTTTGCAGTTTCTAAATCTCTTCTGAAATTCTCTATCACATCACCCATTATAACAATATATCTTACTTTACACTTGTTAACAAACTCAAACTCATCACAGTTACTTAAAAGTTCTTGTCTACTAACCCCTACACCTGGACTCTGTCAGTCTCTTTTGATTTTTCTCTCGACCCTGTGTCATATAATCTGTTTTCTTCTCATGTCTTGTAGTTTTTGGTTGCATACTGGACTTTATGGATGGTGTGCTTTAAATATCCTGTATGTTCTGTTATCTTCCTCTGAAGAGTGTTGGGTTTCACTCTAGCAGGTGGTTGAACTATGCAGGTCACTTTGAAATTGTGTTTTTAGGTTTTACTTATTTTAGATTATATACACTCAGAAAGTTCTTCAGGGATGTTATGGTCTGAACATTTCCCCTCCCAAGTTCATATGTTGAAATCTTAACTCCCAAAGTGATGACGTTAGGAAGTGGGGCCTTTGGGAGGTCTTGAGGTCATGAGAGTGGAGCCTTCATGATGAGATTAGTGTCCTTTCAAAAGAAACCCCAGAGAGCTCCCACCATGTGAGCACACAGCCACCAGGCACAGGCTGTGAACCAGAAAGAGGACCCTCACTAGGACACAACAGGGTTGGTGTCAAGATGCTGGACTTTCCAGCCACCAAAACTGTAAGAAATAAATTTCTGCTTTTTATAAGCTCCCCATTATCTTAGAAAATAAGCATCCCAAAAGGACTAACACAAAGGAAAATGAATAAAAACATGCAGGCTGTACCCATTTTACTTCTCTCTTTAGTAAAAGTATATTTTAACAGTGACCTAAAGACAATAACTTGCTTTCATAGTGTTAACATTTTAAGCAAGTATAAGGAAGGGTTGCTCAATGGGAAACAGATTATTTTGAGATTCTTCAAATTCCTAAGCTATTTTATTGAAACAAAACTCTAATTTTTGTGTTCTTATGATAGAAACTGACCTAGGAATTACAAAGCCTATACAGCTTTCAGTGTATTGTATTAAAAACAAAATAGCTTCAGAGTAGTTTAAAATGAATCAGAGGATTCCTAGTTTATCTCCCCATGGACTGTCTTACATTTTCAAGGAAAGTTTCATATAAGTTCTGAGGAGCACTATTTTCTTAAAATAACAGAACTTCACACCTATTGAGAATTTACTGTGTTCCAGGTATCATTCTAACTATTCATAATATTAACTCACCTCACCTTCAAAGCAAGCTTATGAAGCATGTAACCTTATATACTTTATCTGTAACTTTGCATACTTAATGGAACTTTACAAATAACGAATGTAAGCCACAGAGCAGTTAAATAATTATTCCATTAAGAAGCTAGCAAATGGCAGAGCCTTGAACCCATGTCATCTGGCTCCAGAACCTAAGTTCTTGAACCACTATAAATAGTGTCTTTTATTTCAGTAAGAAGTGTCTCCTCTTCATAAAATCTGGAAAATATTTGGTCTAATAAATACACTACTTTTTAAAACTGGGGTACTTCTCAGAAAGTTGTTAGACCTTCTTACACATGTGTTAATATATTTATGGGTCCAGTGGGTGAACTGGTTAAAAACAAACAAAAAAAACCCCTCATTTGTAACTCTTGCTGAGTAGTACACAAAGACTGAGTTCAAGCTACTGATGGTTTAATGACTGGCTCACAGGGTTTCTAAATATTTACCAGCCAGCTTCCTGGGATGAGCCATCATACCACTTACGACTTTCCTAGAAGAAGATATTGATACAATAAATATGTCTGTCTCTCTCTGTCTCCTTCCCTCCCTCCATCCCTGTTAACCCATCCTCTCTCAGTATTTCTCTTGACAAATCCAAAATACTTTAGAAAAATCTTTTCTAAAGCAAATTCTGACTTTCTAAATAGAACACTAATCAGTAGTGAAATACTTACATGTTTGGGCCCTAAAAATCTACTTTAAGAAACTTATGAGCAACAGCAATAACAAAGTTAGAACTGATGAAACAAGAGACCATAGTTTAATCAGTTAAAAATCAAAAATGATCATTTTAAAATCCCATCAGATTGCGGCAAAAGGATTTAAAGAAAATACTTTATTTAGTAATAAAAATGCTATAATTGCCCCATATATTGAATAGAGATGCAGTGGGTGAATTCCTCTGTGTTCCTTGACAGTAATCTCCAGGAGATAATAAAGTATTGCCTGCTTTTGTAAATTATGCAGTAAAACCTCCAAGGAGATATTCATTTATTGTTGTTTTACCCAGTGTGACTAATGGAATCATTCCTCAACTAGATTCCAGGGACAAAAGAAATGATTAATATTTCTCATTGTTTTAGATTATTTTATTTAAAGAGATAAATAAGAGAAATCCTCTTTCCCATATTAAGCTACTAAAACTCATTTTTATTGTTCAGCTTAGTGTCATTTTAGAAAACAGCATCAAAATCATCACTCAAATTAAATGGGACCCTATGGAATGAGCCGTCTCCTCAGAGCCAGGGATCTCCTGTATCACTGTGACCACTTTTTTATTTAAAATTTTTCAGCGATCCTTCTTCTTTGGCCCCCATATTTATTTCAGAGAAGATACACCTTTATAATTTTAAATTACTATAATCTCATTAAATAAATAGAGGTGTGATGTTTAAATGTTATGCACTTAGAAAGCTATATCTGGTTCGGATGAAGGATCCTTTCTGCAAGGGGATTATATTCACACCAAAAGCAGCCAGACAATGATACGGTACTTTTTTAATGAGCATTATTCAATCTGCTCATGTTCCTTACATTCTGTTAAAACTGGTTGTGGCAATATCAACTCTTCAAATTCTTCTTTTGTATTAAAGTGCATTTTATAGTGACGAAAATCCATTGCCTTACAACACTGTTTTCAGAGTGTATTCCTAATGATGAGAAATATTAACAGATTTTTGTTAAAAAAAAACCCCAAAACTTGAATAACAAATGGTTTCATTGTTCTTTCCCAAATTGTATCTGCTTTTGGAGGGAATGCTCAATAACAGCTTGATGAAATCTTTCACCAAACAGTTTGGGAATTTTAGGGCTTTAATATAAATTTTTCTTTGACTTTCTATATGAATTAAAGAAAAACAAAATTATTTTAAAATATATATTTCAGAAATTACATCTAACAAAAACTATAAAGCACTGACAATGAATACAAAAGTGTATTTGTTTAAAAGTGCACTACATAGAAAAGACTTATACTGTTCCAGTGACTGTGCAAGACCTCCCCTCTGTTTATGATTTGTTACAATTGTTAATGAAATTTTAACAAAATGAATGAAGTCAACATCAGTGTTTTGGAAGAGCATATTAAAGTGCATATGACATGAGAATTATGGCCCACAATCTGTTTAGACACCTCATTGGATTATTTTAGATACACTAGGTGGGAAGGAAATTGACATTTATCGAGTACCTACTATATGCCCAGAACTATTATAGGTACTTAACATTATTCTTATTAAAATCAAGAAGCCCAAGCACTTGTTGGGTTCAATCACTGTTCAGTCATTGTTCAGACATTCTTTGAACCTCAAAGCAGATGATGGTGTGGCCATTGTGCACCCCTCCCAAAAGTATATCATGTCAGAGGAGACATATTGTAATGCACACACATTAAAAATAAGTGCCGTGAGCCCACTCTCACCACTGTTATTCAGTTTTGGAAGTTTTAGCCACGACAATCAGAGAAGAAAAAGAAATAAAAGGAATCCAAATCAGAAGAGAAGAAGTAAAACTGTCACTGTTTGCAGATAACATGATACTATACATAGAGAATCCTAAAGATGCTACCAGAAAAGGACTAGAGCTAATCAATGAATTTGGTAAAGTAACAGGATACAAAATTAATGCACGGAAATCTCTTGCATTCCTATACACTAATGATGAAAAATATGAAAGAGAAAGTAAGGAAACACGCCCATTTACCACTGCAACAAAAAGAATAAAGTACCTAGGAATAAACCTACCTAAGGAGACAAAAGACCTGTATGCAGAAAACTATAACATACTGATGAAAGTAATTAAAGATGATACCAACAGATGGAGAGATATACTGTGTTCTTGGATTGGAAGAATCAACATTGTGAAAATGACTATACTACCCAAAGCAATCTACAGATCAATGCAATCCCTATCAAACTACCACTGGCATTTTTCACAGAACTAGAACAAAAAATTTTACAATTTGTATGGAAACACAAAAGACCCTGAATCACCAAAACAATCTTGAGAAAGAAAAATGGAGCTGGAGGAATCAGGCTCCCTGACTTCAGACTATACTACAAAGCTACAGTAATCAAGACAGTATGGTACTGGCACAAAAACAGAAATATAGATCAATGGAATAGGATAGAAAGCCCAGAGATAAACCCATGCACATATGGTCACCTTAGTTTTGATAAAGGAGGCAAGACTATACAATGGAGAGAAGACAGTCTCTTCAATAAGTGGTGCTGGGAAAACTGGACAGCTACATGTAAAAGAATGAAATTAGAACACTTCCTAACACCATACACAAAAATAAACTCAAAATGGATTAAAGACCTAAATGTAAGGCCAGGCACTATAAAACTGTTAGAGGAAAACATAGGCAGAACACTCTATGACATAAATCACAGCAAGATCTTTTTTGACCCACCTCTTTGAGTAATGGAAAAAAACCAAACAAACAAATGGGACGTAATGAAACTTAAAAGATTTTGCACAGTAAAGGAAACCATAAATGATATGAAAAGACAACCCTCAGAATGGGAGAAAATATTTGCAAACGAAGCAACTGACAAAGGATTAATCTCCTAAATATACAAGCAGCTCATGCAGCTCAATATTAAAAAAACAAACAACCCAATCCAAAACTGGGCAGAAGACCTAAATAGACATTTCTCCAAAGAAGATATACAGAGTGCCAACAAACACATGCAGAGATGCTCAGCATCACCAATCATTAGAGAAATGCAAATCAAAACTACAATGAGGCATCACCTCACACCAGTCAGAATGGCCATTATCAAAAAATCTACAAACAATAAATGCTGGAGAGGGTGTGGAGAAAAGGGAACCCTCTTGCACTGTTGGTGGGAATGTAAATTGATACAGTCACTATGGAGAACAGGATGGAGCTTCCTTAAAAAACTAAAAATAGAACTACCATACAACTCAGCAATCCCACTACTGGGCATATACCCTGAGAAAACCATAATTCAAAAAGAGTCATGTACCACAATGTTCATTGCAGCACTACTTACAATAGCCAGGACATTGAAGCAACCTAAGTGTCCATCAACAGATGAATGGATAAAGAAGATGTGGCACATATATACAATGGAATATTACTCAGCCATAAAAAGAAACGAAATTGAGTTATTTGTAGTGAGGTGGATGGACCTAGAGTCTGTCCTACAGAGTGAAGTAAATCAGAAAGAGAAAAACGAATACCGTATGCTAACACATATATATGGAACTAAAAAAAAGAAATGGTTCTAATGAACCTAAGGGCAGGACAGGAATAAAGACAGATGTAGTGAATGGACTTGAGGTCACGGGGAGGGGGAAGGGTAAGCTGGGACAAAGTAAGAGAGTAGCATTGACATATATACACTACCAAATGTAAAATAGATAGCTAGTGGGAAGCAGCTGCATGGCACAGGGAGGTCAGCTCGGTGCTTTGCAACCACCTAGAGGTGTGGGATAAGGAGGGTTGGAGAGAGACACAAGAGGGAAGGGATATGGGGATATACCTATACGTATAGCTGATTCACTTTGTTATACAGCAGCAACTAGCACAACAATGTAAAGCAATTATACTCCAATAAAGATGTTAAAAAAAACAAAAAAATTTCCATGAAAAGTACAAAGTGCTAATGAGCTAAGAGGAGGAATAAATTATTTAAGATCAGCATGTGTTATGGGTGATAGGTTTAAGATAAGGAAAAATAAGATTATGGAGTAAGTCATTTTTGAGTGGGACCTTGAAAGACAAATTCAATTTGGACAATTAAAACTGAGGGATAAATAGATTCTAGAGCAAGGACATAATAGCAGCCAATGTAAGCACAAAGACAAAATGTGTTTTAATATTATCATATTGACAAGTTTCAAACCAGCATATTGTCTCAAAAAAATTAAAAATAGTATTATCATATGATCCAGCAATTCCACTACTGGGCATATACCCCAAATAATTGAAAGCAGGATCTCCAAGAGAGATGTATACATCCATGTCCATGTAACACCATTCATAATAGCTGAAACAATGGAATCAACTCAAGTGTCCATTGACAGATGAATGAATAAGCTAAGTATGGTATATACACACAATGGGGTATTATTCAGCCTTTAAAAAGGAAGGAAATATGCTACAGCATGGATGAAGCTTGAGGACAGAAATACAAAAAATCATGAGACTATTATGAACAGTTATATGCCAACAAATTGGACAGCCTAGGAGAAATGGATAAATTCCTAGAAACATACAACCTATCAATACTGAATCATGATGGAATAAAAATTCTGAGCAGACTGATTACTAACAAGGAGATTGAATCACTAATCAAAAGCCTACAAACAAAAGTCTAGGACCAGACAGCTTCACTGGTGAATTCCGCCAAACATTCAAAGAATTAGTACCAATCCTTTTCAAACTTTGGAGAAGGGAGACCTCTGGGAAGAGGGGGAACTCTTCCAAACACACTTGACAAAGCCAGCATATCAAAAGCAGGCAAGGATCACAAACACACACACACACACACACACACACACACACACACACACACAAACTTATAAAATGTTACGTATAAATTATAAAAAACCTTTTTATAAAAAACTGTTATATACATTCTTTGTAACATGTGGATTATAGTAATATAAAAATATATATGGCAATAGCAATATATATTACCCAAAAATAACCTCTGGGTAGACTTCTCTGATGTTAGTTAGGAGTGTCCATTGTTCCTGTAATACATTTTTTTATTTTGAATAAATATAGGACAGTTATTAAACATTTTTAACCTGGGTGATAGGCACAGATTTTTTTAAAGTATTATTTTCTAATACTATTTTGTTTGAAATACTGCATAATGCAAATATAAAAATAGCATAATTTTAAATTATAATATAAATTAACTGCCATTGCTCAAGGAATTAATGATATCATTATATTCATAAAATTTTAATTATAATATTCATAATTATATTTTTCATAATTATAGATTAAACTATAGAGTATTAGAGATGGAAGGAGACTCATATGTTACTTAGCCTAGTTTGAAATTTTTAGATATTGGAACTAAGTCCCAGAAAGTTACATGGACATACCCAAAGTCCAGTGGTCTACCTAAAAAGACACGTTATTTTAATCTGCACATTTGATTGTTTCGAGAAAAAACACATAATCTTTTGATGATATTACTGATGGATTCTCTGCTCAATGATTCTATCTTAGGAGGTCATAAACAAGGTGAAGAGTTTGGTTTTGATTCCACCACACCAATGGATAATCATTTAATATAATCATTTCATAACTCATCATCATTTAATCCTGAGTATTATTTCTTGCTGCTTACTCTCCCTCAAACAATAAAAAATAATAATGCATGAAAGTAAACTTCACCTTCCACAAATATTGTGAAGGTAAATATAATTAGTCATATGTATGTAGCAATTATTTCAGGAAGGCAGCTTGGTTTTGTGGAAAGAAAACTAAACTAGGAGAAAAGGAGACTTTCATTTGATTCTTAAATTTTTCATAAACTATTTGTGGTGATTATCACATCTGTTTTCTTTCTATAAAGTATCTGTAAAGTTTTTTCTTTTGACTTGCTAAAATTTGTCAAAAATATACTTTGGATAGCATGTTGGGGGAATTTTTAAATCCCTTTCCAAAGCAAAATATACAAAAATGGTTTGTAGCATGGATAGAATTAGAATCTCTAATTTTTAAGCTTTTGTTCATTTTAGCTCCAGATATCACCCCTGGCAGGCATTGATTTTATGTTTATTTCTCTCATTTTATAAGTTATAATTTTACAGTAATATAGTAAGCACTGTTGAAATAAGGACAATAAGTGATGAACTGGAAAATAAAGGATTCAGACATTCAATATTACTATGACTCTTTCAATTATACAGTTCCTTGTAAATGAGTCACTAATAGTAATTTACTAAGAGATCTTGATACTTCTGTATCTTTGAAAAACTGAACTCAAAGAAGAGGTTGGCACTTATTAAGAAGTTGCCTTTCAACTTTTCTCAGCCACATTTCATTGAGAATTTCTTGTGTATATCATACAGCACGGAAGTAAACACTTCAAAATGAGGGTGTGAGAATCTGCACTACCATGGACTGGGGATAGGATTTTGTCTGAGATGTTCACAAACTACGAGGAAAAAATATGTCCACGGATTGTTAGGTAAGTCCTAAAATATAATTATTTCTAAGAATTACAGGAAGCTAATTCTTACCTGGAGAAATGGTGACTGAATCTGCTTCCCATGAACTTTAACAAAAAACTCTGTTAGGAAGATAACAAAACAAACTATATTTTATGTGAGGAAAAAAAAAATAGACAATCACATGCAAAGTTTATTCACTGCTAAGCACTTAACATACTTTGGTTTAATTCTCAGAACAATCTGGTAAGGTAAGTAAATATTATTTCCATTTTACAGATTAGGAACTTAGGCTCAGAGAGTTTCAATATATTTGTAAAGTTCAGTATCTTATCTAAAGTTAAGAGTAAATAAATGGCAGAACCCAAATGAATACCGAGATATATAACTAAATCTTAAGTACTTCTTTCCTCATGTCACATTTTCTTTTTCCAAAGCAAAGTGCTTTGTTATGAATACCCATAAACGTATACTTTATAATTGTGGTCAGGTATTGAAAGTGTTAACTCACGTGGAGTTAAAAAGTTTTTAAGAGGTAAAATTTATTTTTACGTGTATTTTGTTTGCATTTGTGATATTTCTAAAACCTCGCCTAGATTTAGAACGTGTACCTGGCTGATATGGTAAGCCACAATAGAACATTGGTAAGTAAAGTTTTTATTAGGCTTCTGTCAAGTGTCCTGGAGGGAAAAAATATTCTTCGTGATACCACTACCCCATCCTCAGACGTTTTTGTCTTCTTACTGGGCATTTTCTGGACAGATTCTATAGTAGCCATTACTTGAGCTATTGACATTCAAAAAAGAAAAAGGTTTTAATCCAAGTATTTCAGGCAAATGAGTTTTATAGTAAATTGATTTTGTAATAAAGTTAACTGATTTTTGTAACTAATTATGTAATTAGCTGTCTACAGAAATTAAACTTAAAAATTGAAACATCCAGTTACTGAAAAATTAGTATGTTTAAACATACTATAAAAACAAATTTGATACAAATTTGATACATTTTTTTAAATGTCTGAATCTCAGTGAACTCAAAACTTCTGACATTTTTTTTTTCTTGACCCTAAACTTTATTACTTAGATAATTGTCTGTATTTCCGCTTTATGTCTGGTCCTTCCCACCTTGACTATGGCGTGAGGCTCAGTGAATCTTTATGAATACCTACTTATTTTATTTGTATGCTGGAGAAGCCATGCTACGTCAAAATACACCAGAAGAGGAAAGAGAAGATCTCTTTTCAACTTTACTAAAATGGGGAAATACATTGAAAACTAAGCTTTATTAAAGCAAGGGCTTTGTCTCATCCCATAGCATCTAAGATAGTCCTTGGTACAAAGTAAGAGATTAGTAGCTCATTCGTATTACGCAGTTCTGAAAAGTCTGTAAATTATGCATTATGGAGACCTATGTGCTCCTGGTTTAAAAGATTCTACTGTATCTAATCTTGTAGAAGTAATATTTTTCTCTGGAACATTCTCCGGTTAATGGACTTCAACAACTTTCTACTCCCACTCCAATAAAAACAAGTTATAAATGAATAACATTGTTAAATTATTCTTTAGTTTCCATTACCAGGGAGCATTCAAAGCAATATGTGGAAACATAAAAAGAAAAGACAGTATCTAAGTTAGTGACAATTTAAACCATGTAGCATTTTTAAGACAAAGATGTAAAAAATCTCGATATACATTTATATACATTCATATGTTATATATATATTTATATATATACATATATGTGCATGTATTTAATAATATACCCAGTAAAGTTATGAATATTTTATTTTTTTGGATTTGTTTTTATAAACTCATGATTTGTGTACTTTTTAAAAATATGTATTTATTTATTTGGTTGCTCTGGGTCTTAGTTGTGGCAGGTGACTCCTTAGTTGTGACACGTGAACTCTTAGTTGTGGCATGCATGTGGAATCTAGTTCCCTGACCAAGGATCAAACCTGGGCCCCCTGCATTGGGAGCATGGCGCCTCATCCACTGCGCCACCAGGGAAGTCCCTCTTTTTTATTTTAATACACTATTTTTGAGGGAAAAAACCCCAAAATTTAATGATGAAAACAATCCAAGCAAAACTACACAATATTATATTTCAGGCTGTTTCCTATATCTTAACTATTTGCAGGAGGTGCTGTGTGGGGAAGACCTGTGTGCAGTTTGTGATTGAGTAGTTAATATCCAATTACCAGACTTCCTAAAATATTTGCATTTTTATGTTTCTTGCATCTCATTTTTTTCTTAAATCTCTCCCTCACTCTCTTCACGTGTGTAAATAAATAGATATATAAGTATCACATCACCTACAGACCTGTTCATTCACCACTTGGGTAAAAAGGAAAGCACTTATTTTTGTTGTATTACATATACACTTAAACCGTATAAAATTGTACTTCTTCTAAATTAAAATGGTCAAATATTGACTAGTTCATGCGGTTCAACTAACATATCACAAATTTCTTTCCACTGTTGTTCTATGATATTAAAACATTTCCTCAGGCTTCCCTGGTGGCGCAGTGGTTGAGAGTCCACCTGTCGATGTAGGGGACACGGGTTCGTGCCCCGGTCCGGGAAGTTCCCACATACCGCGGAGCGGCTAGGCCCGTGAGCCACGGCCGCTGAGCCTGCGTGTCCGGAGCCTGTGCTCCACAACGGGAGAGGCCACAACAGTGAGAGGCCCGCGTACCGCAGAAACAAACAAACAAGAAAACAAAAACATTTCCTCTTTTTATGGTTAATGAAACTATATTCAGTATATGCAGAACTGTTCAGAATTCTAAAGCTGATTAGTGGTCTATTTTCTGGTTTGGTTAACTCAATCAATTAAGACACTATACTACTGAGCCATTTAATTTCTCAAAAAAAATCTGCAAAAGTAGGTTATTAATTACAAAGAAGAGTGAGTAAAGAGGTATGGATTTTTCCTTGTTCATCCAAGGTTTATTTCTCTTATAACAATCTCTTCCTCTCTCACTTTCCTTAGTATCCCAAAATATACACATTCACCTCTCTCCATTTAATGCAAATCTCAGTCCTCTACCCATTCTTTACTGATTATTAATGAAGTGATTGTTCAGAAAAAAATTTAATGGTGCATAAGGTTGCATAGTTTTTGAGATTTTTTTTTCCAAAACCAAGTTTAAAAATTTGCATGAAGGTATTTTTATAAGGATAAATGAAATTCTTAAGACATTTTCATTGTGGCATTTTTTATCTGTCTTTCATCGTTCAAAATATTTTCTACAAATTATGCACCCTGATTATGTTTATGCAAATATCCCTAAATATGATGCCAGTCAGTCCCCTATTATAGTCATATGCACAGTATTCCATAATTCTCTTTTGCTCTAACAGTCACACTTGTAAATAAATACTTACTTATAAAATTATTTTGAATTATATACTGAGAGAAAATATGTATGCATTAATGTACTTATTAATTATGAATTATTTATTGCAACAGATACAGAAACTGTCACAGTGCCAGACACATAATAGGTGTTTATACTTTCTGACTAAATGTCTGAATGATTGAAATAGTACAGTATAAATAAAAATGCAAAAGTCGCATGATTTTGAAATTAGATCGTGAAAATGTCAACTTTCTTGAGCAGGTGAAATTCAGAAAAAAAGATACACAGATTGGTTAATAATCCTATGAGAAAAGGTTAAACCTAACTAATGATTAAAGAATTACAAATTAAAGCAACAAAATGCCATTTTTACTTACCAGATTGGCAAAATTTAAAATGGTTTATAATATTTATTGCTGGTAAGGATGTGGTTAAATGTTTATGCTTGTACGCCTTTGTTGGCAACATAAATTAGTGCAAATTTTAAGAGAAATTTGCCTTATCTTTAATATTTAAAGTTTCTATCCAATGACTCAGCAATTATACGTCTAGGCATTTATCCTAAAAATCTATTCATTCGAGTGAGAGGTGATGCCTATCCCTGTTTATATATTGTAGCACTTCATAAAATGAAGGGAAAAAGCTAGAAACAACAAAAATTTACCATTTTTCTATTTTTTAAGAAAAACTCACAACTATTCATTCTAAATGAAAGCCGATTTCTCATATGCTTATTGAAGTGAGAGGACTTGGGAATGAGAAGAACATTTTTTTCTTAAATATCCTGTGTATACATACTCTTTGTCAAATGGGCTATAGCTTTTTATTACTGTACATAATTTTATTATTCTTTTTTGAACTTTTTTCAGGTCATAAAATTTATTCTTTTTCCAGAAATTGTGTAAAATAGGAAAACTGTAATAAGTTTTCCATTCACTTTAAAGTATTTTTTGGCAGGTATCAGTCTCTATTTTGAATGTAAATTTCATAGTTATAATTAATAATCCTAGAAGGAGATGTGCAAATCAATACAACCTCCTCTCTCACCCAGGTAAAAGTTTAAGGAAAACACAAATGAATCATACATTTCTGTATAATCTGTGCTTTTGTCAAAAGGTTGCCATGACTCATTTATGACTTTCCATAGTTTTAAAACCAGTGTTTTTAACCATAGAAAATCTACTTCATGGTCCTATTATGATGACAGTTGAGTCAATAATAGACTCTTTAGTTCATGCATGAATGTTTTTGTAGAAATAAACCCAGTACAACTGTCCTTTGCTATAACTCTACGAAGCAGAATCCTAAACAAAGGAAAAGAGAGTATGAAACCGAGTGCTGTTGTGTGTACTATGTTGGGTGCTATATCCTGGGCTGGGTGCCACAGACACCGCCTCATTTGATTTTCACAGTTCCCTGTGGGATCAACTACAGCTCAAGGGTCAAGTAGCTGCTAAGAATGCAAAGGACTAGAATTTGAACCCAGATCTATATGATTTCAAATATCACCTACATGACCAAATTACCATATAATCCTGACTTAATTCAGTTCAATATCTATTCATTTTTTTAGCCAGTCCCACAGTTTTCAGGATCAGATCCTTGGGGCAGTATTTTGTGAAATAAATACTTTGCTACTTAGTTATAAGTAGTAAGCTGTGGCATTGAGAAACAGTATCTATGCGTGATACTAGAGTATCATTTTAGCAAATGGTCTTATCGTTGTCCTATTTAAGATTGAAGGAAACAGAGATAAAGTCAGTCCTCTGGATTTTCGACACCTATAATCATCATCACCTAAATAAGTGGGTATTATCTCTGGGTATTCTTTTAAAATCATTCTTCTCTAGGAGGATTGTGTTAAATGAATTGACTTTTACTTGACAATAAAGAGAGGTAAACTTGCTTCAACAGTTCAAAATATGTCAGGAGCTTAATTCCTTAAAAAATTGTATTTGCCTTTTTTCTTTGAGGTTCCTTTTGGGCTAGATACTTTATTTTGGCTCCCATTTCATTTCAGTCTGTGTAGAAAGAACAGTAATATTTAAAACAAAGGCATGTTATAGAAATTGAGATAATACAGCTTTCTACTACCGTATGTCTTTATGTCTCTTTAAAAGCAGTAAGAGGCTCATAAACACTGGCAGTAACTGAGGATGAAATCCCATCTCTTAGCCATATATCACATTTCTTATATCAGAGCACTTATTTTAAAACCTTGTTATTGTTTTCTTAAAATTATTTAACCCAGAAGCTCTGACTCAAGAAAAACACGTCTCTAACGTAAATAATGATACATTGTAACTACATAGGGGAAAGCTTAAACTGCCAGGAGTTGCTCTATCATCTTGGTTAATTTTCTTTATGTCCCCTGTTTTGTTGTCTCTCACAACCGACTGTATTTGAGAAAGAGAGGAAATAGGGTGTGGTTATTTATGCAGTTCCTCTGGTTAATAAACACCTGAAGTAGGCACCTGCTACCCTTAGTACTCCAAACACCATAGATTCTAGACTTACTGTTTGGAAAGCAGAATGTAAACAATTATAGCATAAAAATTGAAATGAATTGCCACTGTAAGCTTTGAGCAGATTGAGTTCTTCAAATACATGCTCTAGTTATATATTGAGAGGTTTAATTAAACCCAGCTTGTTTTCTGGACCTCATGTACTGAGAACTTTAATTTGAAGGCTTGCCTACTTTGTTTTTGATGCCACTTAGGGCCCAAAATTATCATATTGAGATTTCTCTCAAATACTGATTCACCTACAATAATGAGAAAACAAATATATTATTAGATCACCTAGACACTTGTATTTACCAATCACATCTTATTACATCTTTACTGATAACTGTCCACGGATGTAAATTTTCACAAATAAAAAGGCAGTGTAGTGAAGGCAGGTGTCACACAACACAACCTTGAACTCTTACTGAGAGGCATTTTGTTGAATGACTAAATTGGTAAACCTAACAGCTAAGTTCTCTCACAAGGCTCCCGGGAGGAACTAATAAAACACACCATGCCTCCCCCAAAACAGCCATGTAGAAATTCCTAAACTTAGGAAAATATAAAGTGCTCATATCAAACAAGATTCTTAAGAAAGCCCATCTGAATTATTGTGAATTTAAATCAAATAAGAAGTACCTGAAATTCAAGTTTGCATTTTTTTCTTAAACAGAGCAAATGATTTTAACTTGAAGAAAATGAAAAAGCTCTCTCTCTCATATTTGCCAGTTCCTTCATTCATCTTCTGATGCTTTCTCCTACCTCCTAAATTCCGATATTTTTCAGGGGTAAGTCCATGGCTCTCCTCTTTGTATGTGCCCCAGTGGAAGGCTCTATCTTCTGTGTTCCTAGTCAGCTAGCATCTCCGAAAACAGCACTCCAGTTCATAATCTTTGCTCTTCTTGGGATCCCCATTCTAAATGTTTACTGTATATAGATCAAACTGAGCTAATGACCTGCTCTCCAAATTCTGCCACTAATTTTACTTGTTAAAAATACTTATAATAAGTATTACTCATGAAGCAGCTACTGTTGTAAGCACTTTACATGCATTTGCTCATTTAATTCTTACTACAAACAGTAAAGGACACATTATGGTTCTTGATATACAGAAATGGAAACAGAAACTTAAGGAAGGTGAAGGTTAAACTGCTCCAAACTGACATAGCTATTGAGAGGCAGAGCTGGGACTTCAACCAAGGTGGTTCTTCCTAGAAAGCCCATGGGCTTGACCACTAGGCTGTTGGAAATCACCTTTCTCACCCTGATTTGAACCCTCAGGCATATTTTGATGTTTCCTTTTATCCATGCAATTATTTAACTTGCTAGTCTAGACATAAACTAAAGATACAAATTTTGATCCCCATGAGAATACTACTATGGTATATCATATATATGAGTTGTATTTTATTTATATAAATGTCCGTATCACCTTGTATAGTCCTGAGAATCAGGTGAAAATCAAATGTGCTTGTTGAATAAATAAAGGTCATTTTAATTCTATCTCAAAATTTATTCCTACATTCTCTGCATCTTCCACAGTTCAGACCTTTCAACCCCTTGACCTTGATTTTTTCCAGTCTTCAACATTCTGCTAGTTTCAGCACCCCCCAGCTCTAGTTGGTCACAATACATTGCTCCTTGAGCAAACTTTCAAAATGCAAAGTTCTGAAGCCCTTCCAAAACCCCACTGCCTGTGGAATAAAAATCTTTAACTTAGCATTTATGACCTCTAAGAATAACATTATTTCATTTTCCTATATCACAGGCAAACTAGGACACAAAATTGTGGCTTTTACATTGAGGATCCATTCCTGTGCTTTGCCCCATACCTGTGAATGAGAGCATTGCTTTCTCTGTGTGATAAAATTTGACTGAACCATCTGAGCTCGGCTTTTCCAAAAGAATAGCTGTCTTATCCAAGAGAAGGAATGAATGTACAAGTGTACCTCTCCCAAATATTTGTCGGTTTACCCTTAGTGATTTTAGTATGCCTTAAATTTTAAATATATGTTAAATATTTTAAATATATATATTTATCCAGTTCTTCTTAGTAGACTAAGCCCTTTGGAATCATGGTCAGTTTCTGTTTCATCTTTGCATGTTCCACAAAGTTTTGATGATATTAGTTACAGTAAACATTGGTTGAATGAATAAATGAATGGATGCATGAAGAAAGGATGGATGGATGGAATTGAATGGATGAATTTTCAGTAGAATAGAGCATGTGGATGGATCTAAAATACTTATCAAATTCTTGACTCCTAAAAGAAAAAACACTCATAAAAAGAAGTATAAGAGCATTTATTATTCACTCAACAGACATTTAATGGGTTCTACTACACGATAGGAACTGTGCTGAGTATTTTGTTATCATGTCCACGCTCATTTGTAAACATATCTTACCTAGCAGAACATTTTTGCTTATTTCAGGCACAAAAGAGTAATAAACTGTGGGGTAGGTAAGCTGCCACTTAACGGCTCTATCAAAGCCAATATATTTAACTACCAATGTTAAAAATGCAAGCAAACCTTTAATTTCCAAGATCAATTACACCTATAGAAAGAAGCTTGCTGGGAACAGCATTCTGTCTTGTCAAGGACTCCTTATCATCAAGGAAGAATAAACACTCTAATTATTATTTTTTTTTTTACTTTTTGTTTTCTAATTGGATCATTCATTATTCTCTTGAATTCAAATCAACATCAGATTTATGGTTGGAGGCTACTGAAATATTGATTTGGTTATAGAAATGTCAAGCTTGGCAGGTAAGCTGTCTTATTGCCAGAGAAGGCTTTTGCTTTAGTAAACTTGTTTTAAAAGGCAGATGAAATGTAATGAGCAAGCAGTTTGCATCTGTATCAGGCTTGGAGAGAATTTTTTAAAATTTAAAGCGTCTCCTTAGCATCCCTCTCGCCAAATTCCTGGGATTAAGGTAACAAGCTGGAACCACAGTATACAAATCCTAGTTATTAAAAGGTCTGATGTTGACCTTTTTCTACAGGCCCATGCTACACTTAAAGTGAGTTACAGGGGTACGTTATTAGGATAGAGACTGTGTCTCTGTAGTTAGATACAGATTCTATGTGGTTCTGCAATTTCTGGCTTGATAAACAACGCATCATATCATCTTTCCATAGATCTTATTTTAATAGTCTCTAATTTAAGAAGAACAGGTCTTCCCTGCTTATCTCTCATTGTTGTAGTGAGAGGAATGAATATATTTTTTGAAAGCATCCCCCATCCTCTGTACTTTTTAAAATACACATTTTTTTCCTTGAGAAAACATTATGTAATTCTAGTACAGACATATTTCTCTACAGGAAAAAAAAAAAGTGATTTACTATATTTCCAATGAGCTAATCAGGAAAAAAAATGGGGGGGGGGACTTAAAAAGAAAGGAGGAAAGGAAGGAAAAGACAATGATATAAATGGAAAGAATGCTGAATAGCTATATGGGGCTTAACTTTGAAGAGCATTTTGATGTGTCTGAAATTATTTTCTACTCTATCACTTTAAGCAAATCTTATTATATGCCAACTTCTTTCTACCCTCTGAAGATATACATTGATACACTTATAATTGAAGGCCAGTTCTCCTTCATCCTAGGTGAATAAGAAGGAGGTACTGGAAAGCAAAAGAGGGGTTCTAGCAACCCACCCCCACCCACCCGTAATATATGTGTAAGGGAACACAGATTTATTGTGCCCACCCATTTCTGCATTAAGAGGAAAAGAGAGAAGATTCTGGAACATTAACTGCCTCCCTGCCATCCCCCAAGAGCTATTCCTTTTGACTTCTCCATCACAAGGTCAGGAGGGAACACAACCTAAATCTACCTTGAGTTAGTGAGACTAAGTTCTCTGCTATTTACAGAATGGAGAAGGTAATCAGTTCCAGAGTGGGATCTTGCAAATTTTGTCCCAGTTTCAATGGAGAGAACCATAAACCAGTTGTGATTGTAGCTGTTGTTTTCCTTCTATCCCATGACTAGGGTTTGCAAAGAAGTGTTTTAAATCAAGACGGTATGCCAGAATTACTTTTTTAATGCTGGGAGCTGAGCACCTTAGCAAATTCCTCTGAACAAGCCCTACAAGCTCTCCCCCTTATACACCCCAATCTGATGATTCAAAAATGAAACCTTTTAATCTCAGCCCACTGATCAGCTAAGATATTTTAATGTTTATCTGTGAGTAAAAATAATATGCTTTCTCAAAGAGAGTATCTTCAGTCTTCAGTCACCAAGACTCCAGAATTAAGACTGGAAAAATTAGCCCTGGGCTTCTGTTTCTGCCCACAGTTTTTAAAATAAGAACGATGTCTTTGTACTTAATGAAACAACCCTTCATTGCTTGTCAAGAGGACTCAGGATATCAACTCTCCAGGCCCCTGGCAATGCAGTGTAAGTACCCTATGCAGTCCTTTTAAACTCTAGCAAATACTTTCTCCATGGAGATTATAGCTTGGGAAATTTGAATTTTTAATCTGCTATCCAATCCAAAATAGTATTTTCACAAAACTAAAACGGTAACTGAATTGCCTTTTTTCCTTCTTTTGTGGAATTCTTCCAAAAATTTGAAGTATGTTCATTAAGAGAAATCATAAATTAGAAAACCACCCAGTGCCAAACTGCATGCAATTCACTCTGAGAATATGCATTTAGTAGTACAGTCTTGGTACATGTATTTGGTGTTACTATTGCAGAAATATCATTCATATAAGGAAAGTGAGTTTGTGGTTTCAAGACCCCAACTGTGTTGTCTGAGAAACCAAGCATACCAATGATGCATTTCCTGTATCCTACACATAATATTTGCAGATTAGATGAGCTATAATTCTAAATGTAAAGCCATAACTTATTTAATATCTTATTCAAAGAAGTGGTGGAAACGATGGGTATAGTTAGGATCTACTACTGCAGATTATTGCAGAAGTTGATTTCTTCTTAAGTTATTATTTTGGTTTGGTTTGGTTTAGTTTCAGAAACAAAAGAAAAATGCTATGAGAATCCTATACGCTTTGAGAGCATATAGATGAAGCTCTTTGTACGTTATACAACGTGATGAAAGTACAAAAAGCCAATTGATGTCCCTAAATGGACTGGACAGGTTGTCCCTCCAATAGGGTTTTAGATTTGGTGAGTCTGCTCTTTAGGTGCACTGGTACAGCACTCTGTCCTCATCTCTAGGCAGCTGACACTGTAGTGCTGCCCTCCTCCTGCGCACAGCTTTGGGCTGGATTCCCTCAGGTCGCCATTCAGTGCTGCCTCCACTGCTCTCCTGTTTGCTTTCAGGCTGATAGAGCTATTTTGCCTCTTTGGCATTCTGGCCATTTTCTGTCTTAAAAGGTCCAAATCTGGAGTTTAACAAATTCACATGACCACCATCTGTGACAATAAGCAGCCGATTCCCTAAAATAGACAATAATTGCCATGAAATGATGCCTCATTATTTTCAACTTTTTACTCTTTTGAAGTAGAAGTATTTGATGAGACAAACACATTTTTAATAAACGTTTAAAAAGGAATTATGGGTTAGAATCAGACTCCTCTGTATTCCCTTGCTTAGAAATACTTGAATATAATTTACACATAGGAGACTGGGCTCTGGGAACCAACCAGCATATTATCAATAAACTATGTAACCTTGGACACGTGACCCTTTTCAGCTCCACGTTCCTTGCCCATAAAATAGGAGTTTGGAACAAGTGATTTCTGTGAGTCTGGCCAGTTCTGTCATTCTTACCACACTTTACCAGAAATTGTGTGTCCTGTTCCAGTCAGACTCATGAATGTACAAGTCACTGAATTATATAGACTCTTTTTGTACCAACCCACAGTGTCACTCACTGTTCTCTCCATTTTGTCCCCAGCCTCTAACACTGTACTGTAGAAAGTATATGACAGAAAGATGAATTGAATGTATAATTAATGATCCAATAATAGGCATCTCAAATTGATTTGATCTTCATTGGTATAAAATAGGGATCTTTTTTACTTATTGGGTTAACAAAAAGCCC
The DNA here is from genome assembly GCF_011762595.2 of Tursiops truncatus. Classification (NCBI taxonomy): domain Eukaryota; kingdom Metazoa; phylum Chordata; class Mammalia; order Artiodactyla; family Delphinidae; genus Tursiops; species Tursiops truncatus. Next base: position 153,792,108 of record NC_047035.1, on the reverse strand, counting down.
CCACTATTATCACATCGTTACTGTATCTCAATCTGAATTCATGCACCACAGGTGAATTTCTACTGACCTCAGGTAGAAATTTAGAGAAGAGGAAAACAAAAAAGAAAAAAATAGATTTATACATGCAGTTTTAAACTGTAGTTGTGGTCTATATTTTCTGCAGCTGATATTTTTAACTTATAAAAATCATTAAAAAAAAAGCCATTTTAAGTCTCTTAAAATCACTTGCTTAAATGATGAAAAACTTTCTTAAAAACACTAACCCCCCAAAGTAAAGTCTATACTTTGCTTCTGTTAATCAATTACATTGATCTAAGATCATTTAACAATATCTAACTTATTACAGGAATGGTTAAGATGTAGGCTCAGAGGCTGTCACCTAGAATCAAGTAAATTCATTTAAGTCAAGCATCACATATTTGCATTCCACTCTAGTAGTGCGTTTTCTACCATGCCTCCATTCTCTCTTCTCTGTTCTTGAGCAAGGTAGTTTCAGTTCTCCAAGTGTCCTGGGTTCACTCGGCTCTTATTACTAAACTATTAAAATGTGTCACATTTACCTAAATTCCTCTGTGCTTATTCATTACTGTATTTAACGCATTTTTATCTGAACAAACTCCATAAAGGTAACCATCTTGTCCAATATATATGTTCAAGCCTTTAAAATAGTCTGCACAATTCTAAGAGTAACAAATTCAGCTTCTAGAAGCATCAGTTTAAACCATTAGAGTCAGCTAAGTCGCTATAGTTACAAAGGACTTAACGTTTTTAAAACTGCGTGTTATTCTAAGAAAATATCAGCTCCATTTGATTTCCACCACAGTACCCAGGAAAGGAAGAACGGAGGCTTCAAAAGAAGTGAAACTATTTTTTTGAGTGATTAAGGGACTTTGGACAGTGTGATGATTACATAGAGTAAATGGATACTTCTGATAAAATTAATAAATGAACATTTTTGGATTTTGAATGAAAACATTTCTATAAAAATTGTCTTCTGTCCTAAGGATAATTTTTAAAAATTCTAGACAGTGAATTATGCAGAAAAATATCCTTTGTATCTATAAGTAGCCAGTTGTATATAAATTTGGGTTCGATCTTTCCCAGATCTTTGCACTCCCCACATGATTTTTCTTAATTAAAACCACAGTAGAGTGAGTCATTTAGGGAAGATAAAAGCAGAGCTCAAGGGTCAGCAGGATTACTTAGTGGAAACTGTCAACTGTTGTCCCCTGGTATTTTCAGAGTTTGGAGGCGACCATTTCCTGGTTGAGTTCTGCCCACAGATCTCCCATAGAAACTCAGAAGAACTAATGAACCTCATTAGTGTATCAAAAAGAGACTGTGTCCTCAGAGAGTGATTTAGTTGGAGTTTTGACTTCTATATCTTCCTCTTCAAAATACTTCTTGGCCAAACTTAAATCACCTCATTTTTGTTCTGGGAACAAATCTCAAAAACAGATTCATCTTCGGCTGATAACAGAAAAGAATGGAAAAACTGTTGTGGTGGAGAGCAAACAGTTCAAGTAAATAAATGCTAGGACAGTCTTTAGGGCTGTGGCTAGCAATAGTTTCACTTGCATAAAAGCACTGAGCCCAAATCTATAATCTTAAGTAGAAAGAGTAGTCGTCCTTAAGCAAATCAGTAATTCAAAGGTTAAGATTAATACAAAACTGAAGGTGAGAAAGAAAAAAGTTAGCTTTCCAAAGGTATTTGCTAAGCTTAAATTAAATTGTCTCTGGCTAAATAAAAACCTGGAATATTTGGGTAAAAAATTCTATATTTAAACTATGCAGACTGAGCTGGGTTTGGGGGTGATACACCCTTCCCATCATCACCAAGTTCTGAAACGAGGTCATTTACCTGGAGAAATCTCACTTGACGTCCTGTATGGCACTGTTGCATTTGTTAAATGAGAAGAGCTAAGGGTGACTGGGATATCTTCAGGTTTAAAAGAGTGTTTCTTATCCTTTCAACACAATTAGCTAAAATTGCAATGTGTTACTTTTTAAAAAAATATCAGATACTTTGGGGAGTGGTCAAACACATCACACAGGAAATCTATTTTACAAATGATAGCTACACTTCTTGTGATTAAAAAAAAAAGAAATACACAGGTCAGATGCAGGTATATGCAAGGCTGCATTTTAACTGAGAAGCTAATGGCTGTTTCAGAAGTTTGTATCACCAGGTAGTAAATTAAAATGGTTGTGGTTAAAAGATAGTGTGTTTAAAGTCTCAAGATCCTTCCATGTTCTGGTCACTTACAAGTTTCTGAAAACCTTGTGTATGTTTTGAGTCTACTCCAAGTTAAGCTCTATATCGCTATTAGAAGGTAAATAAATTCAGCTATTCTGAGTTACACAAAGGATGAGTAATAAGGCATTTTTGGTGCTCTCTCCTCATTTATTTTACACTTGGATATTATAAAAATCACTGAAATTTTTAAATGAATACTTGTTTACCTAAAGGAAGGACTAAAAATGTTAAATCTGAGGGGGGAAATTAGTTTAAAATAACAATGTTATAAAAAATAACATGAGTGCACATATGTAAAAGCAAACCCTTTAAATAAGATAGGGTTTAGTAATTCTGAATCTAGTAAGTATTACAGTGTCATTTTTTTGATGGAGTATGTCAAGTTTATAAAGTCTGTTACATCTATTCTTGGTGGTTAACATGTATTTTTATGTAGAATGAGATAAGATTTGTCTATTTGCTTGACCCTAAATAAGTCACCTAGCCAAAGACTGGCCTCTGAGGCTGAAAACCACTATTCTAGGACCAAACCTCAAGAAGTCCTACTTTAATTGAAAAGATTAATAAAGAAAGACATAACTCAAAAGATCAACCAAGATACATTAGAATATTAACAGTGGAAATCTGAAGGAAATGTAAGAACAATGTAAATTGGGAAAGTAAACACTGAAAAGGAATGGCATTGAAAAAGACCCCAATAACCCACTTCTCATAAGTTTGGTACAAATCTCTAGTAAATTCTCAGAGTGTTTATATTTTAGAAAACCAGTGCCTTTCCCCATGCAGGCACCACTGTAAAAAATTCCAGAAAAGATAATGTTCTAGAAAATAGGTAATGCATTTAAGCTGATATTCTTACCACAAAGGTTGGAATGATTTCTGTGTGATTACTAATTTATTTGATAATACTGAAATTCCAAATGGAATAATTATTAAGGCCAAGAAAAGGACACTGGGTAAGACTGAAAACACTAAAGCTGACTATTGTATTAGTTTATTGGCCCAGCCTGTTTAATATAGTTGCTAAATCCATTTGAAGTACTGGCTGTGAAAAGTTTTAAATTTAGTGAACCTTCTGAATTTTATCTACATAATACCCAATTTCTGCATTTTTGGAGACTTGTGACATTGTCACTGAGATTTTAGGCTACTGTGTGTATATGAGCATCAAACAATTTCAATGTAAGTTAAAATCAGAACTCCTAGTAAGACTGTTTTTTTCATTTTTTTTTCATTTGCAGAGTCTGAATTATGTAGGATTTTATAAAATATCCTGTTGCCAAGACAGTAAAATCCTCAACACATGAGATATATATATATATAATTTTTTCATTTTTATTGGAGTATAGTTGATTTACAATGTTGTGTTAGTTTCAGGTGTACAGCAAAGTGTATCAGTTATATATATACATATACCCACTCTTTTTAGATTCTTTTCCCATATAGGCCATTACAGAGTATTGAGTTCCCTGTGCTGTACAGGAGGTCCTTATTAGTTATCTATTTTATATATTAGTAGTGTGTATATGTGAGTCCCAATCTCCCAATTTATCCCTCCCACCCCCCCCCCCCTTATCCCCTGGTAACCATAAGTTTGTTTTCTATATCTGTAACTCTATTTCTGTTTTGTAGGTAAGTTCATTTGTACCCTTTTTTTAGATTCCCATATAAGTGATATCATATGATATTTGTCTTTCTCTGTCTGACTTGCTTCAATCAGGATAACAATCTCTAGGTTCATCCATGTTGCTGCAAATGGCATTATTTCATTATTTTTTATGGCTCTATTTTATATATGTACCACATCTTCTTTATCCATTCCTCTGCTGATGGATGTTTAGGTTGCTTCCATGTCCTGGCTGTTGTAAATAGTGCTGCAATGAACATTGGGGTGCGTGTATCTTTTTGAATTATGGTTTTCTTTGTATATATGCCCAGGAGTGGGATTGCTGGATCACATGGTGGCTCTGTTTTTAGTTTTTAAGGAATCTTCTTACTGTTCTCCATAGTGGCTGTACCAATTTACATTCCCACCAACAGTGCAAGAGGGTTCCCTTTTCTCCACACCCTCTCCAGCATTAATTGTTTGTAGTTTGTTTTTTTTTTTTTTTTTATTTTGTGGTACATGGGCCTCGCACCGCTGTGGCCTCTCCCGCTGCGGAGCACAGGCTCCAGACGCGGAGGCCCAGCAGCCATGGCTCACGGGCCCAGCCGCTCCACGGCACGTGGGATCCTCCCGGACCGGGGCACGAACCCGCGTCCCCCGCATCGGCAGGCGGACTCTCAACCACTGCACCACCAGGGAAGCCCAACTGTTTGTAGATTTTTGATGATGGCCGTTCTGACTGGTGTGAGGTGATACCTCATTGTAGTTTTGATTTGCATTTCTCTAATAATTAGTGATGTTGAGCATCTTTTCATGTGACTTTTAGCCATCTGTATATCTTCTTTGGAGAAATGTCTATTTAGATCTTCCACCCATTTTTTGACGAGATAAATTTCTTTATTAAATATTTTGACATATTCTTTATGTATCACCAATTCCCCAAATATCTGAATTTGTCAACAGTCTCCTGATGATTTGTAACCACGTAGTTCAGACCATGTAGTTTCTTAGCTCTTGTTACAAATTCCTCCAGTTCCAAAATCATTGGTTTAATAATCAATTTAGTATTCACTTGATATAAAATTATGCAGTATCAGACTTCTATGCTTTGCAGAGATTATAGGGACCACTTGAAATTGCTGTATTTAGAGATGAACAAACCAGCTTCTAAAAATATCTAGTGAATTTTTAAGCTAACATATCTGAAGATAGCTAAAATATAAAAATATATGATAAATGTTTAGGAAAAATTTAGACATACTACTTATTTCCTTTAGTCATACATTTCCTTCCTTCCTTCCTTCTTCCCTCCCTCCCTCCCTTCCTACTTTCCTACCTTCTGACCTTCCTTCCTTTTCAGAGGATTATTAGAATATTTCTTGTATTACTTCCAAATCCTTAAAGAATAAAACACATTTATGTTTCTTAGCAGCAGTTTAAAAGCCTACTGAATGATCGTATCAGCCTTGTGGACTGGCTGATACTTTTAAATATAATTTTTACTTTACATTGTTTGATTCTAAAACAGATCTACTCTCTTAAAATAGTTGACTTCTTTTTTAATCAAGGGGGTAGGTTGCAGATGGGATTCAATTGCCAGAATCTGCTTATCTCCTAAAAAGTAATGTGCTAACATATATATGGAATCTAAAAAAAAAAAAAATGGTTATGAAGAACTTTGGGGCAGGACAGGAATAAAGACACAGACGTAGAGAATGGACTTGAAGACACGGGGAGGGGGAAGGGTAAGCTGGGACAAAGTGAGAGAGTGGCATGGACTTATATATACTACCAAATGTAAATAGATAGCTAGTGGGAAGCAGCCTCATAGTACAGGGAGATCAGCTCAGTGTTTTGTGACCACCTAGAGGGGTGGGAAAGGGAGGGTGGGAGGGAGACGCAAGAGGGAGGAGATATGGGGATATATGTATATGTATAGCTGATTCACTTTGTTATACAGCAGAAACTAACACACCATTGTAAAGCAATTATACTCCAATAAAGATGTTAAGAAAAAAATAATGTGCTAAAGAGTATATCAAAACGAAATTATAGTTGCTAAAAGGAGATTAAATAATAGAGATTACTATTGACCCTTGAAGATAAATTCCTTCCTAACTGATATACTTATAAAAACCTTGACTAAATTAAAATTAAATGGCATTTTAAGAAACATGATAAAAAATGCCATTTAACCAAATAATTTATGAAAGAGTGAAGGAGAAGATTGAAGAACATGAATAAAATGTGCATGAGTTCCACTGAAAGTCTACTATCTGATATATCAAATACTGAAAAATATTTTAGAAAAATGAGAAAACCATAATTCAAAAAGAGTCATGTACCAAAATGTTCATTGCAGCTCTATTTACAATAGCCAGGACATGGAAGCAACCTAAGTGTCCAGCAACAGATGAATGGATAAAGAAGATGTGGCACATACATACAATGGAATATTACTCAGCCATAAAAAGAAACGAAATTGAGTTCTTTGTAGTGAGGTGGTTGAACCTAGAGTCTGTCCTACAGAGTGAAGTAAGTCAGAAAGAGAAAGACAAATACCGTATGCTAACACATATATATGGAATCTAAAAAAAAAAATGGTCATGAAGAACATAGGAGCAAGACGGGAATAAAGACACAGACCTACTAGAGAAGGGACTTGAGGATATGGGGAGGGGGAAGGGTAAGCTGTGACAAAGCGAGAGAGTAGCATGGACATATATACACTACCAAACGTAAAATAGATAGCTAGTGGGAAGCAGCCACATAGCACAGGGCGATCAGCTCGGTGTTTTGTGACCACCTAGAGGGGTGGGATGTGGAGGGTGGGAGGGAGGGAGACGCAAGAGGGAAGAGATATGGGAACATATGTATATGTATAACTGACTCACTTTGTTATAAAGCAGAAACTAACACACCATTGTAAAGCAATTATACTCCAATAAAGATGTTTAAAAAAAGAAAAAGAAAAATCCACCTTCAGTACCAGTTTCCCTATTTTTCCCTTTTTTTATTCTGAATCATACTCGGGAATATTCGTTTGAGATTTTTGGTTACTTACAAACTAGATGAGTAGTAACATAATGTATTATTTTATACCCCACCAGTATACATATATATATAAAACAGTACTCTACACACTTTTCTGTAATAAATCAGTTATTTGAATTTAAGCTTATTTTAACATATTCAGTTTACCTGAATATATTTTCAAAGCTATTTTAAAATTTCAGTCTTGTAATTCATAAACATGCTATAAACTATGAGAAAATTTCACTTATGGTCCAAGACTGCTCTCGCATTTGACACTTCAGAGCATTTGAGCCTACCTCGTCTGTGGTTACTTAATAGTATATTTTGAATTACAGTTATATGTGGGCTTGCCACATCCTTCTTCACACAATATATCATCCAACACATTTTTATTTGTGAATAAAATTTGACTTATTATCTTTTAAACTCTTAAATAACTTGCATTTAATATGTTCTTCAGAAATAATGTTTTATTGACTGAATAAACGTACTAATACCTTTTATTTAAATAATACTAAATTTAACAACAATACAAACAGTTGAAAGATCCATAGAATATCAGAGCTTAAATGAAGGTTCCTGTGCTTGATTCTTTCCTACAGTAATTCAAATAATAGAATGTTAAAGCTTCCTACAGATTTTATTTTTGGGAAATATAATCATAGAATGTTGCTGTGATTTTTTTAAAGCTAAAAACTATCTGACTAATTATTGGAAATGTAACTATTTAAATGTCTCATGTAAATATAAAGTCTCCCTATAGCACTGGGATTTATGTCAAGCAGGCTTTCTAAATATCACTGTAGTCACCAGAGGTATTCTAATAATCATAATTATCAGTAGGCATTTGTGAATTTTCTACGTTTCCTGATATGCTCTTGTGCAAAAATGACAGAATAATTCAAAGGGCCATGAAGAGACTAGATATGCTTCAATATCAAAAAGCACTGATTTAAAAGAGGGAAAAAGAAAGTTACTGAGTAGCTAGCCTCTGTGTAACATTTACAGCAAGGTAAAGCTGAGAACCAGGGCAGATGTACTTGATCATAGTGCTGCATGGCAGGAAGTGGAAACATGGTTGAGATTATAAAGCAATACTGTATGGGCCTTTCACCTCTCACTTTGAGGACTGCGTGGTGGTAAAATGCCACAACTTTTTTTTTTTTAAAACTTCCCTTTCAGGGCAGTAGAACAGACTGGGAAAAAAACCCCAAAAAAACCTAGCAGATAGGTAGAGGTTCCTATGTATATCATTGTATAAAGAAAGATTAAAATGAATTATACTTCTGTAAGCAATACCAAAACACACACACACGCACACGCGCACACACACACACACACACACACACACACACACACACACACACACACACACACACCCCCCCCCCCTACCAAAATAGGTCATTTAAAGTGAAGGATATGAGATATTTTATCAACTTCCAATTAGTGAGGATCTACATTCTTAATGTTTCTTTACAAAATTCAGATATAACATCAGAGAATAACAGCCTTCAAAATATGGTATACAAAGAAAACTCTAAGAGGCAAGTTATTTTGCTGCTTGCTTGATTTAAAAAAAAAAAAATGTGGCTACTACTTTGGGAAGTAGACTCAGAGAGGTAGAAGGATTCTCCAAAAAGAAAGATATCCTGGAAATCAATGCTTTTCTTGTATTTACTCTTGGTTTTTTTTCTCTTCCACTCATTCAAGGTCACACTCAACATAAAGTGAACTGTGTGAAAGAATGCAGTCCCCTTTTCTAAGCAGCAGCAAATCTTAGAGCTTGAACCACATTCAAGATAAGTAAACTACAGACAATCTCATAAAACTGGTTGGTTTACCAGATAGTCTACCATCAGCCTCCCTGATATTTATCGAGGTGGAGTTTTCCTAAAATCCAGTTGTTGGGATCACTTTATTTTCTTTTATGTCCTCATCCTAAGATGAGCTTTCATTTTAGACTATTACATAAATTTTTAGAGGACTGAGACTGTGGTTACTCTGATTAGATTTTTTTTCTATTCTTGTATCATGATGTCTTGCTCAGAGGATTTGAGCCTACTTTATTTTTTTTTAAAGTATAGTTGATTTACAATGTTTCAGGTGTACAGTAAAGTGATTCAGATATACATATACATTTTTCAGATCTTTTCCATTATAGGTTATAACAAGATATGGAATATAGTTCCCTGTGCTATACAGTAGGTCCTTGTTTATCTGTTTTATACATAGCAGTGTATATCTGTTAATCCCAAATTCCCAACTTATCCCTCCCCCTTCCTTTCCAGTTGGTAACCATAAGTTTGTTTTCTGTCTGTGAGTATATTTCTGTTTTGTAAATAAGTTAATTTGTATCAATTTTTAGATTTCACATATAAGTGATATCATATGATACTTGTCTTTCTCTGTTTGACTTACTTCATTTAGTATGATAATCTCTAGGTCCATCCATGTTGCTGCAAATGACATTATTCATTCTTTTATATGGCTGGGTAATATTCCATTATATATAATATATATAATGGAAGATATATATATAGAATACATATATATGTGTGTGTGTGTGTGTATGTGTATATATATATATATATATATATATATACACTCCACGGCTTCTTTATCCATTCATTTGTCGATGGACATTTAGGTTGCTTCCATATCTTAGCTAATATAAATAGTGCTGCTGTGAACATTGGGGTACATGCATCTTTTCAAATTAGACCTTTTGTCTTCCCCAGATACTTGCCCAGGTGTGGGACTGCTGAATCATATGGTAACTCTATTTTTAGCTTTTTAAGGAGCCTCCATACTCATCTCCAAAGTTTGAGCCTAATTTCTACGCATCTTAATCTCTTTCTCCATCCTGAAAATGAGAGAGGAGGGGAAAGTGCCCTGGGATGGTCATCCCTGGGCATTGAAGCATCATAGATTCAGACACCTAGCCCTTGGTTGTCTCTGTCCTTGCTGAAGTATTAGTATTAACCCTAGATTCATTGACTCTAATCACAGATCCCTTTCTCTGCCCTGAATGTTAGAGAAAAATGGTGATGCTCTCCACTGTTTTCACTGATCATTAAGATTGGATAATTTGATTAGGTTGAGCCGGTGTCTCTTTCCTTTGGCACTTTTCTGTAGAGAGTCTTTTTAAAGCTAAGAGAGGAATCATTTTCCCTAGAGAAATAGCCTTAGGTAAAATGTGCATGGGAGCCTGTGTTTCCCTTCTGCTCTGACTTTCCATTGACTAAGAATACTGTAACATCTTGCTAAGAAATTGGGGGTATTACTTTAAAGAGCAATAGCATGCTTTACTTTAAATATAAAAGATTTAATAGCGACTTGGGAACTAATATGCTGGCTCTTTTGTCTGAACCTGGGAAATATTACATTTTGATGTAAGATTTTGATGTGTTTGATGTTGGTCTACCTTTCGGAAATGGTGTCCAGTGCCTCCTTGGTTCTACGAACCCACTTGCCACCCCCAAAAGGAATGTTGGTTAGACAAGAGATGTACCTTTCAATACAGGTTATTTTATGGGACATGGGCTGAGGCAATAGCCTGTTTTTTTCTGTGTCTTTTTACTAGGGTGCCAAAAATACCTGAAATGCTTTTTTGAGTAGTTGTGTGTAGCACAATCTCCCAGCAAAAACTATACATACAGCAGAGAATACAAGTCTTACCATAACATCTTCATGGTTAACTGCACGTGGGACTGTGGGTGGCCTCAGCTTGTGTGGGGCTTCTGTGATTCATAAATATATTGCTGGGAGAATACAGACTTGGTAGCCATATATGCAGAAGAGTATTTGGTGTCCCAGCCGTGACACAGCACTGAGCAGAACAAGAAGAGAGGAGGGGAAGGGTTGCTCTAGACAGGAAGGGGGTTAGGTAAAGTTAAAAGACAAAGATGGGGCTTTCCTGGTGGCACAGTGGTTGAGAGTCCGCCCGCCGATGCAGGGGACACGGGTTCGTGCCCCGGTCCGGGAGGATCCCGCATGCTGCGGAGCGGCTGGGCCCGTGAGCCATGGCCGCTGAGCCTGGCGTCCGGAGCCTGTGCTCTGCAACGGGAGAGGCCACAACAGTGAGAGGCCCGCGTATCGCAAAAAAAAAGACAAAGATGGAGACAAATATGTCTGTTTGTTTTGTTGTGGTCCCTTGCATAGAGTGAATAATAGTTCGTGATAAGAGCTTTCACTTACATAGCATTTAACATGTTGCCAGGCACTGTGCTAAATGCTCTAACAAATGTTAACTTTAGTAATCCACACAATAGGAAGCAAGTACTAATATTGCCCCCATTTCACAGATAAAGAAATAGAGAATTTAAGTAACTTCAGTTTAGGTTACTGAAACACAAGCAAGAGTCTGTGGGTTCCCAGGCTCGCAAAGCAAGCCAGAGGCAGAAGCAAGATTCACATCCATAAAGTTGTGTTCCCAAATCTGTCCTGACCCACAGAGACTTATTACCTTTCAGGCAGGCACAGCTGGCAGCCGCCTGTGAGCCCATCAAAGTTCTCTTTATATTAACCACATTGTAGTCTCTTTTCAGTGAAACACAGGAAAGGTCCATTTCCCCCTCAATTCCCACATCTCTGAACTGCCCTTCTTTTTGCCAATCAGTACCCACAATCATTCACATTGCTAGTTATTTTGCAAAGCGAAATGGTGTTTTTAAAAACTGGTTTATGATAAAAACAATCTGTGCTCACTGTGGAAAATTTGGAAAGTATAAAGTTGTAATTGAGTGGGAGTGGGAAATATTATATTTCTTTCCCCTTAAGCAACTGATTATTAATATTTTGAAATATTTCCCATAAAGCTTTTATCATTAATTAATTTATGATCATAGTAAATATGTAATATTTAACTGCTATATTTTATTTAGCATTAAATTATTTAAAAAAGTAACCTTGACTCCAAAACCTCCTGTTACGTCTGGCCTACATATTGAATCCATCGCATTGATTTATTCAATAATAATTTGATTTTTTGTTAGTCACTTTTCTCTAAGATAGAGTTTTTTCAGGGAATAAGACATATTTTCTGTCCTCATGGAGTTGAACTTTCAGTGAGCTTGACTGACAAATCTTTCACTAAGTATAACGTAATTATTTAATAATAGGTGTCTCAGTTTTGACTAATGATAGTAGGGTTTAACTTTTGTATTCTTTCTGAATAAAAAGAGTCAAAAAACTGTTCAGTTTATTATTCGAGTGCTGGGTAATAATATTGAAGAGTAGTCTTTTTGTTTTTTTTGACTTTTTTCACTTGTAAGGGGGTGCTTTCCAGTTTTAAGTAAACTGTAGCATTAACAACAAATTTAAAGATTATCCCGAAATTTTTACTGAGTGCCTGTGGCTTTTACACTGCAAGTGTTTATGTTCAAAACTAGTCAAGATTAAAAGGAGACTCGTTTTAAACCACATTTATGCATCATTTCATGCAGTCGTATTTTTCACTTTTAATGTTTGTTCCACGTTACTAAAATATTTTGGTCCTACACTGTATCCTTTTATGATGGATCACTTAAACACTGCTAAACTCTAAGCAATGTGCCCTAAACATATTAAATATTTTTTTATTAGAATGGATTGGACTGAATTGCTTTGCAGGAATTTATGTTGAATAGGAGCCTATTTCTCTATACACAGAACAAATTATGTTCCATGCTCCCAAAGTTAGAAGTACATTATAAGCTAATGAAATGAATTTTTTGCAAATACTATGTCGTTGAGTATTCATTACTTCTGAATCATTCCATAGAAACTAATACTCATTGTCATTCAGCCTTGATCAGCTTCTTTGCCTGTTAAGGTATAGTTGGATAGCATTGCATTCTGGTGGCAGCATTTGATAAATTTTCTATTTGCTAATGGTTACATGGAATTTCTTGCGGTAGGTGAGCAGGTCAAGGGCTTCAAGAAAATCACGGAGGAGTGAATCCATGTAGAAAGATATCTATGCTTCCTCCCTTTGTCCCTACCCCCCCTCTGCCCTCTGGCGATTTCTCCTCCCTGCCCACTCTGCCCACTTTTCCAGGACCCTCATGTCTTGAAGAACTCTCTCAAGTTGGTTTTAGAAGCCGAGGAATTAAATAAAATTCAGCTAGCTCGTTAGTGTTCATCAGTGCTTTCATCTCCTTGAGCTTCTAAAAATCCCTAGTATGATTATCCCTGTTTGACAGGCGAGGCAGCTAAAATTTGGACAGAAGGGACTGAACGAAGTGGCAAGGCGAGTTGGCCTCACATCGAACTCAAAATGCTTTACTCTTTCCTACTTAACTTGCTGCCTCTCAGGAAAAGCTCCCAGCCATCAAAGGCCATTTGCATCTCTTCGTGAACTGAAATTACTGTTGCTTCCTCTGAGCCATTTTGTATTTTCACCCTTAATTTTTATCATAGACTTAAAGGTTTTGGAAGAATATCCCACTTTAGAGACTAAGTGGAAATGAGAGTTCAGGGCAAGAGGCTTTTCCCCAGGTCTTTGTCATCATCACCCACCCACCATCCACTCCCTGAGCCCCATCCCTGGTGTGCTGGCAGCAGCCCTGCTGAGACCAACCTCCATCACTGTGGGGTGAGAGACAGTACCAAACACAGTTGGAGGTATAAGGACATAGTCTCAAAGGATGCGCCTGTGTGTACTCCTGTGAAGTGGGATTTTTCAAGTGTTATCCAAGTTACCATGACTTTCTTGACCAACTTGGCCTTTTAAAACTAAGAAATGGCAAGGACTGGTATACTTGTCATGTAATAAAATCTGCTTCCTATTTGAAAGCTGAAAGGTAGAATACTTGTGTGCTCTATATAATCTCTGAATATTCTAATAGACTAGACTGCCTAATATAAAAGAAATCTGTAGAAATCATAGATTTAATTTAATAATAACAAGAGCATAGCACTGTGCTGCAAAAATATTTCATGTTCTCTTATGTATTATGCTTTTGGTACATTTTCAATAGATGTATAAATATCGTCAGAAGTTATGGGGATTCTGTTGAAAGTGCCCACATATCATGAAATCACCAAGTGAGTGATACAGTTGTAAGAAATCATGAAGGAAAATTGTAATAGAGCTCTGTAGGAGTAAAAGCTTTCCTCCTATGGAGCAACTGATGTAATCCTGCCAAAGGTATGACTTTAGTAAATGACCATGACCTTCAGCTATAGTCTAGACCTCATGACATACATTTACTTGTAATAACTTCCTTTCTGGGAAAATGTGTTTTTACCATTCTGTCTGTTTTTCAACAATATAATTGCTGTACCAGTTTAATTTTATTTTCTCAAGATACATCAAATGAGTTTAGGAGTGAAGAATGAAATGGATAAATAGATAAATAGGTAAGTAGGTAGATATATGCTAAATAGAAAATAAAGAGCAAAGCACATACTATTCATATATGAAAACATAGAATCAAATTAGCTAACAATATAACTACATGTAAAGATATTCCTTTGGAAAACAAATGAATGTTTTCATAAACCTAGATTAGCAAAAGTAATCTGTATGTAATATTTTAAATTAGGTTATTTGGTTGCTTGTTCCATGGAGATAAATGGGTCTGTGGGGGTCTAGAACACTCTATTCCAACTGGTGTCAACTATTGTACAGTGTAGCTACAGTTCAGTTACTGCTTAAAACAAGTTTATGGCATTGCTAGTAACTTCTGCATGTGTTCATTTTTAAGTAAAACAAACTGGAATGTTTTAATCGACTTCAAAATTATTCATGATATTAGGCAATATATAGCCGCTCATTTTTCACACCTAAGTTCTCCTACATATTTTTACAAATTATTGGGCAACAAAATTACAGATTTTCTTTGAGCACAGCTATGTGGGAAATGAAGAAGATGCAAGATTCATGACTGTATAAAACTTGTATCCATTATATAAAACCTAGAGATACTGAAGTTTTCCCCTCACATAATAGATTAAAAGTAACTCAGATATAGGCAAATACATGTCAAAGAAACAAGACACATGTGGCTGTTTAGTGAGAAAAGACTTCAAATGGTAAACATTTTGTAAAGGAAAAGGTGTTTGTGGGAAATGAACATATTGCACCGTAATTTGTGTAGCAGTTGATTTGAGAACAGTTTTTCACTTTCTGGTTTGCCGGAGGCCTTTCTCCTCCTCACTTTCCACTGGCCAAGGTTTCTCTTTGTGTTGTAGTTATCCTTCCTTTGAGTTCCTTTGAAAAGCTTAGGTGGTTTAAAATGACATGCATTGCGGTATATTCAAAATATAAAATAAAATGAATTCTTTTTACATCTCTAGAGAAGAAGAAAGGAATGCATATATATTATAATTGTCTCTATTCTTTATCCCATCCTTATAGTTGTTCCACTAAGAATAGTGCTTCTTAGATGTCTACTAGAGAGATCTGTTGTACCCAGTCCCTCCCCAAATATCCATTTGAATATTAATTTGAAATATGAATCAATTCTTCATTCAAACAAAAAAGTTATAATTGGAATTTAAAGAGATACTTTAGGACTCTATATTTGTGATCGACCACATAGGAAACAAAAGAATCCCCTAAATTTCTGCTGACACACACACTTTCTCTCACACTCACACTCACACACACTTTTTTTTTTGGTTTTCACACCAGAGTCTAATGGAATAACTGCCATTAGAGGTATTACCTAATTGTCAGGGGTCTTACTGTAGAAAATTTCACCTACAATTTTTTCCATGCAACTCTAGAATTCAGTAGTTTTCCTAGGGTATTTAAATACATGTGTGAGGTTCTTATTCAATCTCATACTCATTAACTCACTTATTTCTTAAACAATTTTAGGACCTCTAGTCTATGCTAAGAATTTATACAAAGTCTTGTAAGTACACAATTGAACTTCTCCCTGGTGGTCCAGTGGTTTAGGACTTTGGCACTTTCACTGCCGTGGCCCCAGTTCAATCCCTGGTTGGGAAACTAAGATCCTGCAAGCCATGTGGCCAAAAAAAAAAAAAAAGTTCTTATTTACTTTCTCTTTAGTACATTTTGAAACAAATTATTAGAAATAAAGGAAATAATAAATGAAATATGTATTATGTGTTAAAGGAGCACAGAATACACAATCTTTATGTTGTATTGTGGCAAACAGAACATATGTGCAGTCCCCAGCTGGGACATTGTGTAGTCTACTCACCTTCTCTCTAGATCAGTTTCTCTAACTGTAAAACTGAGATCATAACTCCTAATCCTCAATGTTATGATCTGGATCAAACAGAAGTATCTAAGACATAGAGTAGGCACTCAATAAATGTTCATTTTCCTCTGTCACCCTCCTCACCCTTGCCTTGAATATATGATGTATAATCCACCTACTGGTTCACTGGTTTGTTTCCATACCTTGACCAGAGGATGGAGTTATATCAGAAAAAAAAAAAAAAAAAAATGTGAATGGTTCCAGACACAGCAACTCCTTTTAGCAAAATCTCACCAAAAGAGATTTCCAACAAAATGACAGATGGTTCCAGGTTCAGCATGGCATATGTTGAGATTAATGTCTATATCAAATAATATATTAGCCACCCTCCTTCTCTTTCACAAATGCTGTAAACTCAAAGTTCTATTGCAGTCTATGAGAACTTGGGGTGCAAACTGTGCAAAAAGTTCTCCAGGGGGATCTAAGGAGTTCTTGCATCTAGGAGCCACCTGAGTACAAATCTATTGGTTGTTCAATGTATGTCTCACAATTCAAGTCAACCAGACTTTGTGGCCCAGCAGTGGAATTGCAGAAGTAAGGGAGAGATTTTTAAAAAACAATGAAAGAATGCAAGTTTTGTCTTTGGCTAAATATAACAGAACTTTGCATATATTATCCTGAGATGCATTCAGTCACATCTTGCTTGTTTCTCAGACAAGAGCCCCAAATTTGTCACAACTTGTGAATAAAATGTGGGTAGTGGGAAAAGGACATGTCCACCTGAGGCAGCTGAAACTTTCTTGGGAAGTCACACATGAGGCAAAACACTCCCTGCTATCATACAGGGTGCTTCTTATTTCTAGGTGATAACCAACCAAATTTACAACAACCCAACTTATTTACTTGAAGACCTCTGATAGGAGGAAATTACTATTACCTAAATAGTAGGCAATAGTACTATCCCAAGTTTGATAACTCCAATCAATGAAAAGTTCTTTGTTATAAATCAAAATCTTAACCCTTCATAGATTGTTCCCTTCCAGTTGTTTTTTAGGTAGTTATCATGTCCCCCTGGAACTTACTATTTTCTTGAACTTGCTTAATGTTTCCTACATGAGTCCACTCATGATTGACATTAATCTCCCTCAGACAAAGTCATAAACTGTGATGTGAACATAGTACTAAAGCATGATTTGATGGGCATGGAGTAGAGCGTCCACACACTTTAATGCGTTATTCAGTCCAAGATAACTTTTACACGGCACCACTATTATACTGTAGACTCGTACTGACTTCATAATCAACCAAAATCCCTAAATTGTGTTTCATTTGCTTCATCTGCTGTTAATTTATATCTTTTCAATCCTGAGCCTAACATTTATTCAACCAATTAGAGGTAGTCTATGGTTACAGCTTGTCTAGTCCATTTTATACCCAGATCCTGTCAAACAAATCCAATTCTTCCCAAATACATTTTTTATTTTAATATTCCATCTGTAAGCAAACCCACTTTTATTTGAATTTTCAAGGAATATGTTATTTCTTCCCAACGATTGTATTTTAGACCTTTTAATTGAAGGGTTAATGTTTTTCTGAAGGAAAATAGGTAATGTGATCTATCGAAATCTCAGGACTTACAAACTTGGAAAGATTTGGTATTACAGTGTTTCAATGTTTCCAGGTGTTTGGGGTTCAGTAGAAAGCCTCAGTCATATTTTGCCCAAAGCAAGTCAAATTTTTAATTATGTGTAATAAATCCAGGCATATTTACTCCATATATTTCGGGATTCATTTACACTTCAATCACTACGTTGTTATTTTTGAAGAACCATTTGATGTCTGCAAGCCCTTTGAGCCTTTAAAATATGCTTAGAAAACCCAGTCCCTCCCCCCCCCCCACACACACACACATTATTTGAAAATAGATCATTATGTTTTGCCTAGGGTAAAAAAAATCAAATGCCTATACTTGAGGTGTGGCTTTAACCTTTATATAATACTTGGCAACATATACTCAGCTAAAAATATTCCTATCTGAATCCTTTGCTTAAAAAATACATTAAGGTTTAAACGTTTTAAATGACTATTTCAGAGACTCATATGGCTAACCAAACAGGCAAAAAAGTGTTAGCTAAAGGTCTAGAAGAGACTTTTATCAGCCCTACATTTCGTTTTATATATCAACTTTCAACAGAAGCATTTCAAAGCCCATCCCCAGTCCTATCTAAATATTCCTGATATTTAGAGCAAAATATCCAACTGCCAGCTGCACTTCTCCAGTTGGGGGCTCAGATTCAGCATGTCCACATTAAGAAATCTTTTATTTCCATCACCACTGCTACTCACACCCTGGCCACCATCATCATCACCCTCCAATAATATCCTTTTCCCCTTTCCAGGTTTCTAACCCTGTAAATGCTATTAACCATCTACCCAGTTGCCCACTTGAAAACCTGGCAGAATTATGGATCGGGGGAGGAGAATTTTTACATCTTAGTCCGGACATCACCTCCTTTATGAAATCTTAGGATTTCCATCTCCCAAATACTTCTATAATCCACCCAATTTTCTTCAATCCTACTGCCGTAACTTGAGTGCAAAGCAAACATTCATGTCTGAATTACCTTCATAGAATTCAACACACTAAATCTAATTGAAGAGCACCAATATACTCCCAGCTCTTAGAGTGTCATCAGATATACAATCACAAAGCTAGAAAGCACATTAGGTAGCTTCTAGACGGACAACCTTATTTTCTAGAGGAACAAAGATATAAAGAGCTATTATTAATTTCCTCTCCTCCCACCCTCCTCTTTCCTCACATGAGAAAATATTGTTACTGCATCAGCTTTGTTGGAAAGGTTGAGGGTTATGAGAATTTTAAGCAAATTGTGTTTTAGGACCTTGCTCCAATACGACTTAGACATTAGAAATATGAATAATTTCCAACAGATAAAACTGCACAGCCAGCTGAGCAGACCTAAGGCACTATTTGGTGGTAGCCATTCAGGATGCAGTCAAGTACATTATCCTTGGGGGAGTTGTTTTAGCTGCAAAAGATATAGAGTATACCACAAATGATAGCATTTAAGACTGTAAGGCTTTATAATTCAGCTTTTTTTTACTTCCACCCCAAATGAGAAAGATGGGCTATCCTAACATAGTGCAACACCCGGAAGAGGAGATTTGACAAAGGAGAAGAAAACTGAGCTATAGAGATGGAGAGAAAAGGTACATTTCCTTAAAAAGCTTGAATTGAGTCCTGCTTAGTACTTAGTGTGTCTGGTCAAATGATCTGAAGTCTTTAAAATTGCATTGCCTAATCTGTATAATCAGAATTTTAAAATTTGCTCTAGTCATTTCACAGGCAATGATTAAACTCATAAATGATAATAATTTAAAAAATTGTTTAAGTGTAAAATAAATAATGATTCACAATTCTACCTGAGTCCACTTCTGGGAATCGGTGCTTATAGCTGATTATAAAATGAACAGATATATAGGTATTTGGATGCCCAGGTCAATGGGGCAAATTCTACATTTGAAGATGAGAAAGATGAAAGCAATTTCAGAATTCGTCTAATACACATAATTTCTTGATGTAACATCAATCTTTCCTTAATACGCATTGTTAACTGGAGTTTTGGAAAATATGCATTTAAAGAGTTAAACATGCGGCCTTGTGTTGGTATACAGATACATTAATAACATTTCCTGGGAAACAGGAGATTATTTCTCATTCTCATTGACCTCTGGCCTTTATAAAAATGAAAGGCCGCAAATAATTCTAGAAGTGATGAATTAACTCATGCATTTTCAGGAATTATTACCAACCTTTATTTTCAGTTTCCTACCTTTAAGCATCATCAAAACAAGGTACCAGTTTATGCATTGGAACGGAGTAAAAAATTAACTCAAATTTTATATCATCACTTTGTAGGAATTCCTGCTCTGAGCATAAACAGATGAAAATATGTGTTATCTTTAAAACGTAATGGTAGTTTGAAGTAGTTCTCTGTGTTATCATTCTAAGGTCATTTGCTTTTTGTCCCTATTATCAATTCTTAAAATACTTTATATAATATACTTTGTAATATCATCTGAAAAAATATGTTTTTACCGTCACAACATCAATGGAAGGAAAAGTGTTCTCCCAATTTCACAATCTAGTACTGGAATTATGTGGCAAGGGACATTTCTTGTTTTTCTTCTTTTTTTTTCGGTAGCATAAACCATTTTAATCGCATAATGCTCTTTGGAGCAATTGACCACAGACTAAGGTTTGATGCTGCTGGAACCACAGCAAAACTATCAGAAGCTGTCTTTCTATCTCATGGCTGAAAATTGGGAATCACAGCTCTGACCTTCAGGAACCATAGATTCAGAAACCTGCTCTGGCATTACTGTCCTCATTTTACAATTCTTCTGCCCCGGAGATCCCCAGGACCAGTCATGGGGGGTGGTCTCTGGGAGAACCCTTGATGGCATCTTCACCCAAGGGGTTCACTAATAGCCCCTTGACTCACATGGGAATATCCCCAGGAACTCCCCCCACAACTAGGAGGACTGTGAAGAAGGGTTCATTCTCCTAGTGTTCAAGCCTAGACTCTTGACCTAGTTAGTAGTACTTCCCTAAGTGCCATCTTCTTGGAGCCAAGGTGCCCCAGAGGCATTGGACTTTGCTTTTTAAAATCTGTTGCACCAGAAACATCATCATGTCTTATAGGTAATGCTACCTTCTCTCCCACACCTAGATTCACCCAAACTTTTGGAGAACAACCCATGTTGAAGGGAGATCCCTAGGCAATTCCTCCAGGAAACAAAAAGAAAGAGCACTGATAACTAAGGGACCCCTGCTCTTAATAATATATCAATTATTTACTTATGAAGTAAGTAAATTAATTATTTGTACTATACAGTACAAATAAGTAAGAGTCTATGAGATTAATTGATTTAAGAATACATGAAGATATATCAACTATAATTCCCCTAAACACAATTTTCTATTTCATTGTATACCTTAAGAACATTTCAATCTTTAAATGACACTTGCTTCACTTCTAATTAAAGTGACAATGCAATTTATCATTCAAATCATGCTATTTTGAGAATGAAATGAGGCACTAATAATAATTGCATAGAAAAATGGATGTAAACCAGGACTTTTCCCGCAAACTGGAATGTCTGGTCACTCTAACTCTACCTAATGGAGAAAAGAGAAGTGACTAGCTTGGGGAATGAGTAACTGGAGGAAAATTAAATATTCTGCTTGGGGTTTGGTAGAATCACACTGTTCCATAAAATCATCTGACAAAATGTGTCATGGGAGATAGCATTTTTGTTATCTTCAGGAGAAAACAATATATTTTTGACACAATTGCACTTGTTTCAACCTTTTATATTTCACTTATTTTCATATCTGTATCCTTTATTGCTTCATGGTAAACACCTCAGATAGTTTTGTGGATTGTTTTTTGAAGTATGGTAAAGAACGGCTGGAAAGTAGATTCCTGATTTCCACCTCAAAACCTCTGAATCAGAATCTCTGAAAGTGGGGCCCAGGAATTTAATTTTTCAAACAATCATCTCGACTGATTTTTACGCCATAGCCTGGAAGAACCACATTGTATAAAAAAGTAGAGAGTATTTTGGGAGAAAGGCATGTTTCGATTGGGTGGAAGGTTTTTGTTGTTGTTATATAACTGAACCTCCTTCGTATAGTCAAATGCAGTCAATTTTTTGTCATTTGCGGTAAATGTTTTGTAAAGTCTCCAGGAACAATGAATTAAGAGAATACTGAACCATTGCTTTCAAGTGAAAGAGAGGATTAGGGTCCTGCGAGCCTCTGGTCACATTTTTACCAACCAATCAATATATAACCTTGGTTTATGTGGGTTTCTGTTTAAAGACACCTTGTTTACCATATTGATTCACTAACATTGAACTCACCGCCAATAGCATTATAACTCATGCCTGCTTGGAGCTGATCTAACACACGAATTTTCTCTGTAAGGCACATCACAGCCTTCTTGCCCTTAGGAACATAGACAGCACTTCAGCATCATACTTGGAATCCATTTTGGACAGTGAAATAACCAACAAAAGCCACGAAAATGAGAAAAATGTGGCCCAAATAGACTCCATGAAAACCACTTGTTTACAGTGTGAGAGCTGAAACAAGAAGGCAGGGGTTCCCCTTGTTCCACCTCAGCCAGCGACTCAAATCACTTGCTGCTCTGCACATGTTCTTGAATGACCATGAAAGCACTATACATATTGATTTGGAGGGGTTACAAATGATTCATAGCGAATAGTCAAACTCGCAAGTCTGTAATCCGTACATAATGAGCATTGACTGTAGGATGTTGCCCCTAACTCTGATGTACACCTTTACTTACAGCTGGGTAACCTAAGTAGATTCTGAGTGGCATTCAAGAGGTAAATCTAAAATGGAGAACAAGAGACCTCAGGAAATATAGAATAAAAAGATAACTGTTCAAACTGTTTTCCCACAAGCGGTGTGTGAGCTTTGCAGGTTCTCTAAATCCTCCTCCGCATTTGGTGCTGTTGCTATTTCAGTCATTCTGATAGGTGGGTAATTACACCTCACTGAGATTTTAATTTGCATTTCCCTAATGGCTAATAGTTTGGCAGTTTTTAAACAGTTAAACATGTGACTACCACTCTTGAGCATTTATTCCAGGGAAATAGAAACTTTGAGTCCTCCCCCAACAAACACCTGTACATGGATGTTCATGGCACCTTTATTTGTAGTAGCCAAAAACTGGAAATTGTCCAATGTCCCTCAATGAGTGAGCAGTTAAACAAACCCTGGTACATTCTACCATGGGTTACCACTGAGCAATAAAAAGAAAAACTATTGGTACACACAACAACCTGAATGAATCTCTAGAAAGTTAGACTGAGTGAAAAAAGTCAGTTTCAAAATGTTACATACTGTATGATTCCATTTACGTACCGTTCTTGAAATGAGAAAATTACAGGAATGGAGAACAGATTAGTGATTACCATCGGTTAAAAAGAGGTGGTAGGAGGGAAGGTGGGTGTGCCACAAAAGGGCATCTAGAGGGATGCTTGCAGTGATGGAAACATTCTGTACCTTCATTATATCAAAGTCAAGATGCTGGTTGTGATTGTACCATAGTTTTCCGGGGTGTTACAATTGGGCAGAAACTGGATAAAGGGTACATGGGAGCTCTCTTTTATTTCTTTCAGTTATGTGAATCTATGATTACCTCAAAGTAAGAAGCTTAGTGAAAAATAATGAAGGAGAAATACTTTCTCAGGTAAACAAAAAGGTAACTTTCCTTTTTCCAAGTGTCAGTTGGTTCTTGTTTACCAAGTAATTTAACAAGCTCTTATCCTTTAAAGAGGCTAAAGAAAGGTTGTTAGTTCATATGACACAACATTTTTTAAGATGACTTACTAAAAACTATACACCACACATACAACTTCTTAAAAGCAATAAACTTTGATAACTTTTGATAGTGATAATATTGCAGATCTATCATGTGTTCCATCACTGTACTAAATGAAAAACTTAATCACCTAATTTTCATTTCAAAAAAGTTTTCACATGAAGTAATATATATACAGTAAAGTGAACAGTATTAATGCAATTAATGTAATTGGCTCTTTTTGAAGGAGGAAACTGAGGCTCAACTCACATGTGAAGGTAGATGACATTGTTAATACTGAAGGTTTGGTTTGCAAAGTAGATGCACAAAACCAGGATCCCATGATTCTGTGCAAATCAGAATCTCTAGGGCATAAACAAAGGTTTAATATGACAACTGGGTTCATCTTATCCACTGTCTCTCTCCATATATATATATATATATATATATATATATATATATATATATATATATATGTATCTATATATGTACGTACATATGATTTTTTGATATATAAGGAAGGGGCTGAGAATAATTGTGTAGGATACGCAGAATAAGTCTTTCTGAAAGGGAAGAGAATGGATCTTTTCAAGTTAGGTCTTGTATTAGTTTCCTAAAGCTGCCGTGACAAAGTGCTACAAACTGGGTGGCTTAAACAACAAAAATATATTGTCTCACAGTTCTGGAGACTGGAAGTCTGAGATGAAGGTGTTCATTCTGTGAGCTGTGAGGGAGAATCTGTGCCATGCCTCTTCCCTTAGCTTCTGGGCATTTGCTGGCAATTTTAGCTTAGCTTATATATCTCATCTCTGCATCCATCTTCTCATGGTTCTCTCCTTATGACCATGTCGGTGTGCAGATTTCCCCTTCTTATGAGTACAGCAGTTATATTGGATTAGGGTCCACCCTGCTCCAAGAAGTATGACCTCATCTTAACTAATTACATCTGCAGCAATCCTGTTTCAAAATAAGGTCACATTCTGAGGTACTGGAGGTTAATTACTTCAACATATGAAATTTGGAAGGACACAGTTCAACTCATAACAGATTCCTTCCCCCACTCTTACCCAGTGAATGTGACAGGTAAAGCTGTCAATAGGTTATCAAGTGAGGTAGGTCCAAGGTACAATGGTAGAAAACTGTCCTAAACAATAAAAAAAGTAAGCAGGAATTTTAATAGATATATTTTTGGGGTTATTTTATCTAATTCAAGAGAATTAAACTTAAAACTCTAAATATTCTGTATTTGTAAAATGCTTGTGATCAACCCTATAACTTTCATCTGCACTGATAATAGAAGAGAATCAAACATTTTCTAAAAGTTACATTATTTCCTTTCTAAATGTTTTGAAAGTGCCAATGTAAAGTTTTTTCAACTTTTTAAGTGTAGGTAGAGTTGCTTGACCAAAATTAATAGATTTTTCAATCAGACATGTTTTAAACAAACACTCTAAATCAAACCAAAAGTTATTGAAATAGGAATATCATCAGAATTACTCCCAAACTATTTTAGGGAAGCCAAATATACCAAGAAGTAAAAACAAATATCAAAATGTTTGTTACTGGTCAGTGCTTCTTTATTATGAGTGCATTGTTTAAAAGTACACATATTAAAGTTTATGGGAAAGTTATGTGCTACACTCAAGCTGACTTGTCTCTATAATATTCAGAGCAATAATAAATTAAGAAAAAAAAATCCAAGTCGGTTGTTTAAAACTGTGTAGACCAATGTGTTGATTGACTGCAGGGTTTTTTCCCCACTTTTGACTCAGATATGCTGACATCCTGTATACGCATCCTGAGATGATTATTCAAAGCGCAAATTAATGTCATACTCCACACCTTGAAACCTCTTCTGACTCTGTTTCTTTTGCCCTCTCACTCCTGTACACATCAAAGCTGCTCTGTAACAGGAGTAATGGAACTTTGGTGCCTAGGGAAGATGAATGAACATTTCTGCAGAATATTACTGTTGAGCAATGAAAAGACTAAAAATGGGTGGGTGGCTTCAATTGTAAGTCGGGGGGAAAAACAAATTCTAAGAAATCACAGGGCTTGGTACCCATTTGGAAAGATAGGAGCTATTTTTAGATGTAAAGAGGATGTGATGATTAATATGAAAGCTAAAGCCATGTAAATCCAAATGCAGCAGCTGAATACCAAAAGTGTACTGTTAGACATTAGCATTCTACCAAACTATGGGTAGGGAGGAGAAATTATTTTCCATTTTTAATCCAAAAATGGCTTTCAAATAGCAATATAATTTGGAGATATTGTACGTTATTAGAGAAAGTGATTTCAAAATTTTATTGGTGCAAAATATTAAATATGTAAAGTATTAAAAACAGCTTTCTAAGAGAATTATGTATTTTAAATGTTGGGAGTAGCTAACTCCTAAATGTCAGTCACACAGGTATAATGGAGATAGAATTCTTCTGAGTCTTAGTAGTTTCTAAATATTCCACCAATTCACAGCTATCCACTTTTCACAGATGAAATCCTGGAGCTGTTGACCCAAGTCAGTTGTTGTTCTGAAAATACCCCAAATCAACTCAAGAAATTCTATACCAGGACTGTGTCCCTAGCCTTGCAGTGGCCCATTCCTAAACTGCCTTCCCAGACCTTTAACTCTCTCCTCCTCCTCTCTCATCCACTAATCAATTTAAGGTCACAGCCCTTCCCTGCTAGAGTTTAGATTCATTTTAAGAAGGTTTCAATTGAATAACTAAAAATTAGGATATATTCTGTACACTTCCAGAAGAAAGGAATATAAAAAAAGAAATGAAAGAAGATAATTTGATAATATAGCATAATGAAACAGACCTAGATTAGAAATTGCAAATATTACTTAACCTCTCCAAGTCTTATTACCTGTTTAACTGTAAAATATGGGTAACGATTCTTAGCTCCCAAGTTGTCATGGGAATTAAATGACACTATACGTAAAGATTTTGGTGAACGCTACCAGCAGCGATATTATTATGTTTCTGTAAATCTGTGATTATTATTGTTGGTTGATGACACCACTCTGGCTCTGATTAAAATCACAGATTAGCTCTTCACAAATCATAGGTGTGAAGTAACAAAAGGCAAAGCAACAGTAACAGTGTGCCCAACGGTCTTCTGGCAGAAAATGGTTAATCAAATCTGAGCACTCCCTTGATAACAGCTTCCACTGAGGGTGACCTCTTTTCTTTACAATCTCTTCCCTTATGAAGCTAGATGGTCAACACATTTAATATACTTTATTAAGTGTGCATGCAGTTATCATCATTTTATAACACTGTCTGGCTTATTTATTACTAAGGAATTGGAGGTGAAAAATCCTTTATCTTTTATAGTCTCATTTTTTTGTTTAATATTATATCAAAAAAAATCTCCCAATGAATCTTTTCTCTGAAGCATGGGAAAAAATTAATAAGGAAATGCAAAAGATACCATGTTTATTTTATAGAGGCGATACAATCCCTCAGATTGTATCTCTTCTAGTCAAAATATGTCTAATCTGAGCCTTACCTTCTCCATTTGATCTATCGTATCTTTATAGGATTATCCATTTTGTTTGTCATTATCCATTATTGTTTATAGAAGATATCTTCTGTCTTCTCCCTGATGACTTTGTTAGGACTGAACATAGATAACCTGTCTCTGCTGACCCCAATGTGTGCAGACACTGTAGCTGAAATTTTTCAGCTTAATGGGCATAACTCTCTCTCTCTCTCACTTTCATTTTCTCTTTTGTTCTTCACAATAGAGAGATATGTAAATCCATCAATTCGTCAATCCTAAGAAACAGTGCCACAGTCCTAAAGAATCCCTACCACCCTCCTTATATTGACCTGGCATTCAGGATTTTACAGAAATAAGATTATCATTCACTTAAAGCAATTGCTTTTTTCACATTCTTTCTGATGCAACACAAAGAAGCACCTGAATCCCTGTCTTATCATAGCAAAAGGAGAGTGTGAAAAGACTGCAGGTCACAGATATGAAATACGTTTCCCTTTGGGAACAGACACTGAATGGAAAGGGAGATGTTTTGGATTCAGGATTCTGATTCCTTAGGTTCTAACTTTCCTGAGAAAGCCAATGAACATTCTATTTTATAGTAAAACGATGTAACCTGAAAACTATAAGAACTGAGAAAGAACTAAGGAAAAACTTTTCAGAATTGAAATTTGGGACTAAAGGGGGAAAAATCCCATTAAAGAGAAATTACAATGATGATCACCTAATGGAGAAAAGCAAGAACCAAAGCTTGTCGCTACGCAAGGGTAACAAATGATAAGATACAGAGAAGAGACTGATGGCCTTTGAAAGTAGAATTCTTGATCATTCCATTTTGGGACCAGCATAGTATTTTCTTAACTACTTTTCTAGGGTTTAAAAGTCTTCAGAGGCTCCTTCCTCTATCATATCTATCAAGCTGAGTGGACTTTTAAAAAAATCTATCAGTACACTCATTTAAATAAACAAATCCCTAACCCCTAGAACAACAGAAACATGGTGAAAATATTCCTAAACAATTTTCTTGTTACTAGTATTAATCTTTAAATATTGCTCTTATCTGCTCTGCTCCAACTTGTATCACTTCTGTGCTTACTGGGTGAAGAATAATTTCTCAGAGAACCTTTCTACACAACTGTTGGAGGATGAGGCAGTTTATAAACCACCATGTCACTGACAGTGTAAAAACCTGAGCAGAGGGGCTTTCATCTAACAAAAGGCACCAGGCAGTCCAGGGCACTGTCCCTCAATGCCAGGTTGTAGATTAAATGAGATTCCCAACTTGAATATAAACTGGATAGAAATTGAAGACTGGACCCATGTACCACCCAAATATTTTGATGTTTGGCATTTGAACGCTTTTTGGTAAATGATTTGGTAAATCATTTTAGAGAAAATGATACCCGTCTCTGCTAAATCAGAAATCAGGTTTTCATTTTTTTTTTTCCAGAAGAGTTTTGTAAGGATAACACCAATTTGGGGTACTACAACACTTAGATGCTTTTATTTTTCTTGTTCGCATCTTCCTATAAGTTGGTCTGTCGACCAGGAGACACCATCATCTAAATACTCGGTGCCTTTCTTTACCCTCAGAAAAGATAGTCCTGGTTCACGAACCACTTTGACAGTCTTTCCTGGAACATTCTGTATAAAGTGCAAAGTGTTGCCATTTGCATATTCTACTGTTGGTGTGAGGTGATATGTCCAGGTATTGAGTTTACAGTGGTAAGATGAATAAGTTCTTTTTCTAAACTCGAGGGAGACTCTCAGTGATGAAAGTGGCACAGAGTGACTCTGACGGAATAAAACAGAGTTATCAGGGTACTCTGTCTGGGGCATTATAATGACTCTGTTGGTGACAGCTTGTCTACTGCCTGGTGGTATTAGTAAAGAGCACTTTTTCTAGGGGAATTGTTGAGCTGGCTTTGCTTTCATGTGATCTGCCAAGGCATATACCCTGTCAAATTGAGTCACTTTGCATTTCACTACGGACAAAGGTCCCTTGGAGAATGGTACCTGGGAGTTTCACTGTCCCAGTACTTTGTTTTTGTTCTCAAGAGGAACCTGTAACCATTTAAAATAGATATTTGCCTCCACCAGCCAAAGAAACCCAGACCAGCTCATTTACACATATAAGCTTAATTATTCCTACCTCACTGAGCACAAAGCACATATATTTAACAGGGTGGTACTGGAATATATCTTCAGGATATAGTTGATCATATTGGTAGTAAGGTCACATACTTCATGCTCAGTAGACAAATCTGAGAAGTGATGGGTGCAGGACTGGGAATTTGAGAGGTATTCTCAGGAACAAGGAACTCAAGTGGGCTTCTTTTTAATGCAACAGAACTAAACTTTGTTTAATTCAGAAGTAGTGACCCAATTTAATCTTATCTGAGGTTCAAAATAGCTTATATCATTTGTTTTTTACAGTTGTACATTTTGTTATCCTATAAGGTTAATGAGAGGAAGTCAAGGTTATAATGAGAACTACAAAAGGGAAATACCACACTGAAGTCTGTTTTTTTTTGTGGTGATCTGACCTAAAGAAAAGGCACTTAGATTCTGAATTCTCATAAAAGCTCACGCTTAATAAGACTCACGATAGTAGTTGCGAGAAAAGCTAATCTTTGAAGACTTTCTACATAACTTTTTATATCAGGGAGATTGGTTGATTCAGATAATTTACCTTGCTAATATACATTTAAATTCTTACTCAGTAAGCTAAAAAAAAAGAAAAAAATTCCAGAGTAATTAAATCCTGTTTATCGATATTATGGCATGGCACTGTCATGCCATTATTTCAAATAGAAAAAAGTAATGAGATAGAGAGTGAGAGGAAAAGAAGAGAAAATAAAAGACAGATATTCTGGTTATAGAAGCTCATTCATTTATCTCATTAATTTAATTTATCTCATTAATTTAATTTATCTCATTAATTAATATCTCATTAATTTAGCTCATTTATTTAGTTAAGTGACCAAAATGCTTACTATGACTCATGGATGCGGTTAATTTGAAAACCATCATATTAGTGAGTAATGTCTGTCCAATTAAACCTAAAAACCCAGTCCACAGGCAGCTGACATGTGAAGGGAGCGTTACCTGAAACTCGCCAGACGGCTACCTTTTCCTTGGTTTAGGGCAGAAGTGGGAGAAACACAACCCAGCCAACAGGACATAACAAAGGTCCTAAAGAATATTAGGCAAAACAAAAGGTTTCTACCTCTGACTACCTCTGGGTGGAAAGATTTTTCAGTATTTTCAAAAGATTATGTAATAAAAATATTCAAAAAGTAAAAGAGGGCAAAAGAGTATACAAATTTGCCCAGATCTGCAGAGAGAAACATTAGCTTTATTCCTCTTTCCTCATATCTCACTTCTCTCCTTTACTGTTTGACTAAAGAGAACAAACTGTTCACAAGCTGCTGGATGGGAAATTGTACCTGATTCAGCAGTACAAGAGAACTGTGCAGAGCAGCGAGAGTGGGGAATCTTATTGAACACACTTCCTTGGCATCCCTCTGAAAGATCCCCTTTATCTGGACAAAAGTTAGCTACAATTTCCTGATATTGCTTATCAACTCCTTATATTCCTTATACAATTTCCTTATATATAAAAGGGAGAATTGTTGCAACATGTGCTCCTCTATGTTGCTAATAAATAGACTAGCGTTTCACGTGCTCGAATGAGAGGATGTACTGAAGGGAGTGATGAAGCGGATTATCTATTAATAAAAATGAATGAAGGTATAAATGGATGTATGACATATTCTGCATTTATGAGAAAGTTCTAATATTAATTGAATGGTGAATGAAGGAGAGTAAGAACATGCAAAGAAGAGAATCAACTTGTACAATCCTTTAAAAAAATCAAAAAGGTATAAATTACCAACTGCCAAGTCAGCTAATTAAGCCTCCCATTAATTTGGAAATAAAAAATCTAATTTTCACTGAACCATCCAATTCCAAGGATTAACTTAAAAGTGAACCATTCCTTGGTATTCTAAGTGTATTCTAAGTGAGTGTATTAGCTTCTTACTTTCAAGAGGGCAAAATGCATTTGAGGACTTCTATTCTCATGGGCTCCTTCTTACTTTGGTTTATTTTAGTAGAGGGTTGGACTAGAATTTAAAGTT
This sequence comes from Tursiops truncatus, assembly GCF_011762595.2. Lineage (NCBI taxonomy): Eukaryota > Metazoa > Chordata > Mammalia > Artiodactyla > Delphinidae > Tursiops > Tursiops truncatus. Next base: position 153,760,987 of record NC_047035.1, on the reverse strand, counting down.
GTTTCAGGGGCATATCAAAGCAGATTTACCTGAAGAAGAGTCGTGCGAAGTAGTCATTAGTTAAAGCAAACCAAACAAACAAAAGCTGTTTGGGTTTGGTTTGCTTTAGAGGAGTATAAGTTGGAACAATTCTTCCTTTTATATATATGACTCTTCTAGTTGATTTTCATTTTCTTATAACAACTTTTATTTTCATGCTACCTGTTGCTCTGAGCAAAAAGCCATAAGTTTCAATCAATTTATTTTATCATTTGGTGTATTTTATTGCTATAATTTTTAGCTCTAAAATATATCTCCTTAAATGAGTGTGCATTTTTATATGTGTATGTGTGTGTATACATATATATTTTGAACTATCATATATTTGAACTAAATAATAGTATATATATTTATTTTTTATACCATATGTGTATATACACACAGACATATATACTATCACTTAGTTCAACATAACATAAAATCACATTATTTAAGAGTAAAAATGTTACAATATTTTATCCTCACTTGATAGCTTAATGCAGTACTTGTGTTTTGAAAATAAGGTGTGAAGAATATATTCCAATAATTTTCAATTAAGTTCCAAATCCACTAAAATTATAGGAGCTGCCTTAAAGCTCCACAGTATGTGGATAGAAGCAAATTTTATCATACACGAGGAGAAAACAGAGACTGAAGCAAATTCTCAGCAGCAGACATCCGACATGCCATTCTTTTCCTGCCTCAAATGAATCTAGCCTGAAAACACACTCACACATGCTTACATAAAAGGACAATGTGTCAGAAATACATTCCCTTATTTTTGTGGTATTTGCTAGTTAGATTATTTAAAAATCTGCTATTCCACAAATATTTTAGGAGGTACCTCCTAGAGATAATTATTAAAGGATTACTGGCCATTTACTGTGGGCCAAGCAGGATGCGAGGACCTGGGGTAAAATCCTACCATTTGGTAGAGTGTACAACATTATTTTAAAAGTTTCCATACAGTGTTATGCAAACAACTTAACATTTGTGCAAAATGTAAGAGTAATAACGGAACTTCTCCCTATGCTTAGCTCACTGTAAAAATTTATACCAAAAACACCCCTACACATATGAGAGGAACACAGAAAACACATTCACACAAATGTCTTATGCATAATGTAAGACAAATTTGGAGAGGTGTAAGGATACTGGAGAAACTGAGGACCTGGCAAAGCGTTTGAAAATTTGCACACATTTTTAATGTAAATGTTGTCATTAATCTCAGGCATCAGACATTTTTCAGCTTCGAAGATGCTACCCAGAAGGGAACTACACTCTCAGCATGCTTTCCCACTTGGAGAGACGTATTGTCACTGTAGGAAATTGCCCAGCTAATATCACAGTATTTTAAGACAGGGAAGTCTGAAGTGAATAGTGTGGGCCTATGGAATTCATAAGGGGCCAATATGATCATGGTAAGAATGGGCAGAATTAAGGTCAGGCAAGGGGTACCTGTAAATGACAGTGTAAAAAGGTGCAGGAAGCAAAAGGAGATGGCACGAGGAAGAGAAGAAGTAGAGAACAATTACAGTGCCTGCTCCTCCCATTAGCAGCCAAAAGGGCTCTTGCTGGAGCTTCTTCAGCTATTTTTTATTGTGAATTTCTAGCATCGAAACCCCAGCACCAACTGCTGTGGTGATTTTTAACTGTGTAACTTCTGTTTCCATGGAAATTGTCACTTTTCCAACCTGTCTAGTCAGATGATCAGCCATGGCTGTGTCCTAATTCAGGTGAGGAAGGATAGGTCAGATCCACAGATGTGAATATGCAGGTCATTGTGGCCTGAGACAAGGCTTGGAGTTCCTCTCTACCTATCCTGTAGGCCAGTCAATTCTGACTTGGAAGACAGTCCATTAACTCTTCAGATGACTCCACCTATAGTTTCATATACAGAGTTAGGTGCTTCTGTGCATCTAGGAGCATGGGTAGCCTATACAGGTATTTCTGAAGTCCCTGAGGCAGGTAACACTTATTTTAGTAACGTTTATCCAAGACTTTAAGAAACATTCAGGTAATTGCAAATGCAGCCTCAGCCATCCTGTGCATTTCAAACCATAACACCACATGGAAATAGACTTTGAGCAGTAGATTTAGTTGAGAATTTTCTTGTTTGTCAGGTAACTTTTCTCTCTTGATACCAGGGATAGGTAAATGAGTTAAACTGAACAAAGGTATTAAGTGAAAAGGAAAGGAAACAAGATAGCTGTGCATTAAATAAAGCACAATCATGATATGCATTGCTGGATCACAGTTTTGAAGATCTATAGCTACAGTGGGTAATAAATCTGTCATGCAAAAAGTATTTATACTAAAGATCTTCAGGAAAAGAAAATAAAAATATGAAAAGATTGCACTGTGAGTCTTAAAAACACCTACTGGAGCCCTTTGTCTTTTTCTTTTACTTGGAGGTATATATATACACGTAATGAACTATAATGGAGATATATATCTGATAGTCTCAGATGTGAGTATACAGTAAGTGACATACAACGCAATGTTGGAAATATGTATAGATTTTCAGAACTGAGACAGAGCCAGTCCTCCACTTTCATTTAATACTATTCTCAGTGTTGGAACAATGTTTCTAACTCTTCAAAGGGAGAAAGGAAGAAGAAAGAAACGTGTAACCATAAAGTTCTGAAAAGTGAAGCTGAGAAGACTCATCCAGTTTCTTCCCTGGCAGTTTTCTCTAGGTAGATCATATGGTGGATATGTCAGAGCTTTGAAATGTCTAGTTTAAGAGGATCAATAAGTCAGAATTATTTTTTTACAACTCTTTGACACCACTGCTCTATATCTTTGGTCACAGAAACCTTTTCTTCATCAGGTTATGTGGTTTGTCTTACAGTGGTCTCTTTACTTCTGGAGCAATAGTATTTAATAGTAAACAGTAATGTTTCTAATAACTATGGAGTTATTTATATTTCATTTGTTAATACTGAAATAGCCCAAAAGTACTATTTGAGTCCCAGTAATATTGCTCTTCTACCACTACACAATCTTTGTTGCATCCAATTAAAAAGAAAAGACTCCAATTACTGACACATCTTCAGATGGTACAGTGTGTTCATAGGTCACAATGCTGTTTTGCTTTTATGCATGTACAAACTTGGCTTTCTCTCTCTTTTGTTCCTTTTCAGCCCCATCTCTTTACTTCTTTGAAGTTGTTGCCTTCTTCGTCAAGCAAAGTGAGAATACTTACCTAAGTAGGGCATCACTATTTACCATTCCTTTGGTGTGCTCTGAATAACAGAACGTGCTCCCTAAGCCAGAGACAGGCTCACTCCATCCTGTGTAGTTCCTGTTCCTGCTTCTCCACACCCAGGCAGTCGAGCGTATTTTATGTCAGAGACGCTTCCTCCCATAACGCTTCTGGAAGTTGAGCAGCGTTACCAGAAGTGAAAAGTAGGCATTATTCCATGCTTTTGATAGCCCACCTTTCTATTCATTCAACTAACTCTTACTGTATACCTAGTATGCACTGGTCACAGTGCTAAGAGACAGGGATGAAAAAAAAGGCAAATAAGGTATAGTCCTTCTTTTCTAGGAGTTCACAAACTTGTGAAGGCAAGACACACAGACAAGCTAGTGGCACCAAGTCAAAGAGTTAAAAAATTAGACCTCTGTTGTCAGATGGTCTTAACTTTGAACCCTGCTTACTAGCTGTGTGACCATGGGCAAGCTACTTTGTCTTTCTACACATAAATAAATGCAGGTGATGTCAATACCTATCTCCCATGTTTGTTGTGAGAATTTGACGAGCTTATGCAATTAGCACAGTCCATGGCGTGTGATTAGCTTTCAACAGTGATGTGATGTTAGGATGAGATGGGCTCAGGATGGGTAAAGCACAGATTAATACAAAGGCAAGGGAGGGGTGTCCACTTAGAGACATTTAGCGATCACCTCTGGGGGTTGCTCAGGAAGGTCTGGTCATAGAGTGATATTTAACCTGTGAAGAAGAGTTAGAAACCCACAAAAACACTTTCATCCCCTTTTGTTGAGAAACAAAAAACAAACAAACAAAAAACATTGGCCTCTTGAATTAAACTTTCTCTCGGTTGATGAAGTTAGGTGACCAGGATGACTCAGTGCAGGATTGTCGGTATCTGTGAAGCATCAGAGCACAGGCATGATGCTAAGATCTTTTGTCATTGGCTCCTACTTGCAGGTGCCTTCTCTACCGTTCAGTCATAGACGATAGCTAGGAAGATAAATGAACTCGGGAGAAGCAGGGAACAATACTGCAATTTTTTAATCTGTCACAGTTCTTACCCCACTTCAAAGTTGAGTTGACAACTGCATTTATTTCACAACGCAATTGCTACAGGTTAATAATATTGTTTTATCAGGAAACATTTATCTTGAGGAAGGAAGTTATCCTAATGCAGCAGATAACTTATCCAAGGACAAAGAGAAAGGGGGCTATGTCTTGAGGGTAATGCTAATGCCTGGCATGCTATAAAAATAAATGAAATCTGATTAACACTGTTGGGGAGAAGAATAAGTCATAGCTTCTATGAAATATTATTTTCCTGATTGGAACCATTTCCACTTTTTGTCAGCTTAAAACATTGTATTAAAGATGAGATGACTTTAAAATGGTGACAGATATCTCAAGCCCTATGATTATAAATGGTTGTTATAGGCTTGTAATCCTGAAGGCTTAGTCTAAAGTATTTTCTCCATAAACTGAAAGAGAAACACACTAGGAATTCAGAAGATTTTAATTAAATTTGTTCAGAAAAATTAAATGGGAATTTTAAAGCCTGGTTCACAAAGCATTTTTGATAATGAATTTAATTTATAGAAGAAATTTCTTAGCAAATTTGGTGATGCCAAAAAAGCCTTCACATGCACAATATATGTTTTCACAGAAGCATTATTATTAATTACCCTGCTTTTACTAATTCACAAAGGTTAGTCCATTTTCAGCTTCATTCTAAAGTGTGTGCTTAAACCTACTTTCTAAAAAATGGTAACAAATGCTTTTTTATAGGAGAAAAATAGACTACAAAGGGTCGGACAGTACGATCTTATACATGAAACTAATTTCTTTTCAAAAATAGTTCATTAGTGTATATAGTGAAAGAAGTTTGGGCCAGAAATAAAGAAAGAATGCATAAAAGCAAAATTAATTTTGAGTAGGGCAGCTGAAACACATCCAGAATAAAATCATTCATTCTTGTTTTACTGTAAAGTTGCCTGTAGCATCGTGAAGCATCCTCAGAACATGTTACACAACTCTGCAGTAGCAAAACTAAGCCATGCAGAGGACAGTGTGAAAGCTGGGATGGTGCAAAAAAAAGTAGGTGCTGGGTAATAGTGATGCAGGTGTGGTTTCAGTAATAAATCAACCCACTAATAATTATAGTATCTTGTATTTATGCAGATCCTTTCTTTATGAAGCCCAAATGTGTTTTAAAAATACAATTCTGTTAATTCAGAATGCACCCCTATGATTAGGAAGGGTGCAGGTTTAATTAACTCTGTTTTATGGATGAGGAAACTCGCAATGTCCTCTCTCTTTGATAATGTGCTGGATTCAGTATTCTTTTCTGTTGCTAGTTTGGCCTTCATAAGGCAACAGTAGGTCTCAACTGATCACCAAAGTGATGACTGAAAATGCGGACGATGAAGGGAGAACAAAGTGGGTAATTACAGGAAACTGTACATTTTGGTATCAGCCTATCCTTTGCTGCATTTCCAGTGCAATTGGCTAACACAAAATGTGGAACATTTGCATTGGAAAATCCCAAAGATGGTGTTACTAAAAACAAAGCAAAACAAAGAAGCAAGGTATCAATAACTGGATTGTTTTAGATGCACCCAAGCTTTGATGTACATAAATCAAAAAAGGATAGTCCTAATGTATTGTTATAAAACTTAATTTTTTTAGTCATCTGAAAGTGGAACACACTTATTGAAAATTAGTCATTCAGTTTATTATGTGTTGATTCTTCAGTTGGCTCTGAAGTTTCTTAAGAGAGTAGGAAGAGAAAAAGATAACAAATTCAGAAGTAAAAAAGGTGGTGGTGGGGAACCTAACAATTGTCTGTCTTTCCTCACTCTCAGGGAACTTGTACTCTTCGCCCATCCTACAAATGTTTACTTTGTGCCAGCCATTGAATAAGAACCCACTGCCCTGCAGGGAGACTCAAGCACTCTTGTTGTTTAGTTTGTTTTGCTTTGTGTTCTTTTTTCTTTTTGAAACTTATAAGATGGAATCCTCTCTGAAACTTCTGTTGAAAATATACAATTTATGATTATGTCACTCTGGTTGTGCGGAGTGGGAGAGTCATAACGCAGAGCAAAGTTGACCATTTCTTTCAAATATGAAGTGAAGAAAGACAGTTTCCATGTTGTGAGCCCAATGGCCCCTTCCCCCACCCCCTGCATCACACCGTGAGGTCATTTTTACAGTTGGTTTTTCAAACCAATTCATTTATTCATTCATTTTTATTCAACCAATACTTACTGAGTATCTGTTATGCATGAGGCAGTGTTCTACAGAAGCAACAGCACAGACATGGCTTTACTCTTATGAAGTTTATAGTCTGGGGTGTGACGTGGCACTTTGACAATAGAATAATTCATCATGCAGAAGCTTAGCAACTTTGATTCTGAATATCTGGAATGGTATATCAACTGTATACCTAATTTTAAAAAAGTGGTTTTTATAACAAGATTGATAGACTAGGTCTTTAGTTCCAAGCAGCATTAGGAAGATGCCTCAGTGAATGGTGCCTTCCATCTTATAGTCTCTTGTGAAGACAATCAAAATGTCATTGACAAAAGCAAATTTACCAGTGAGAACATGGTCATTCCCATGTTTAAGCAACAATCTTTCAGTTCTGTAGAAAGTGTAAAAGTGTTCTATTGAATTTTCTGAGATCCGGGGGTGTACATTTCTTTGTCATCTCGGTATGGTGGCACTCTTGGAAAAAGATACTGACATTTCAAGAAAAAGTCACATTGGTGACCCTTTCTACCAAGGTCCCCACTGTTGTACATGGTAGGGCTGTTGTAAAAGTCCTTCTAGGTCATTGTAATAAATCACATGTTTTCAGTGACAGTTGTTTGGAACATTATTTTCTGCAACCATTTCAGAGGAAAAATAAGTTCAGATTTAGGGGATGAGTGAGAAATGGATCAATCAGGATCCAATCAGAAAATAGAATCCACTTGGAAATTTAAAATAGAGGGAGTTTGGGCTGGGCAATGGAAAAGCCAAAAGCAAACACGAATAGTGAGGCAACTGAGAGTTTATCAAAGCAGGCAGCACCCCGCCCCCAATATCCCTCCAGACACTTCCTAGTTGGAAGTCAACTGATATATGGGTATCCAGACAGAGGGGGGATCAGCCCACCTGTGATACACAGAAGAACACAGGAAAAGTCAGGCAAGCGCAGCATTGCCATAGAAAAAGGTAAGAAAAAAGACTTCTTACTGTTGAATAGAGACATCTACACAGACAGATGAGAAAAGTGACTGACATGTTCTTAAAAATGTTTAAAAATACTCTGTCTTGAAGGATAATGAAAATATTAAGTAGGAAATGAAAAATGTTAAATATAAAAATTAAAACATTAAAAATTAGCTGAAGAGTTTAATGACTGAAAACAAGGTAAATAAGTAAGAGCATCAGCAGTTCTCTACGCCAGAAATAACCAGTTAGAAATTATAGATAAATTTTTAAGAGATCACAGGTATAAGATAAATAAATCAAACCCCTCCCCACATTATGTTTATTAATTTTTTTTATTTATAAAAAAGGAGGGGGGATATAAATAAAGGAAAACACTACCAAAATCCTTATGGGGAGGAATGAAAACAGATCTTAATGAATAATACATACATTGTTTCTGGGTGGCAGTATTCAATATAACTAATATTTTTTTCTACAGATGAATGCATAGTAATACAGATATGAAGCAAAATCCAAATAATGGTATTTTTGTTTGTTTTAACTTTTGTTTGTGGAACTTATATAAATTTGTTTATGAATAATCTGGAAGAAAAAGTTTTCAAAAATAACTAAGTCATGTTTATAAATATCAATGATAAAGTATATTAATATTAATATATAGTAAGTAATTAATAAAGCACATTAAAATTAATTAATATATAAATATTATAAAATGTTAGTAAAGACCCCAAAGCTATAATCACTAAAATAGTAGGATTTCCTTGCAAGACTAATGAGGTAAATCGGTGGAGCCAGATAGGAAGCCCCATGCGCACACCCACATATACACTGATATCCATAAAACTTAATATTTTAAAATAAAATGTCACGTTACTGAGAAGGAGTAGTTTCAATCAATAAGTGGCATTAAACATGATGGACTATTATGAAATATTAATATTTATAACATTGGAAATCCTTATTTTTATAGAGTGAGGAAAAGCAGGATATCAAATTATATCATTAAATAATATCTATGTGTGTATCAAAACAAGCTCCTAAAAAGACAAGAAGAAAATATTTCAAATATATGAAAAGTCTTTACTATTATTATTAAAGACAGGGCAATTTGTTTTGTTCTGCTTTCCAAGTTAAGCCTAAGATTAAGATTTGGGGCACATTCTTAAAAATAGGTAAAGTGTGTCGAGTCCTTGATAAGCTTTGAGAGACAGTGCTCTAAATCAGTCGACCTGACTGAACTCATTTAATTCTCTTGACTAACTTGCAAGAAGCATATTCCCCTTACCCCACTGTACAAATAATGAAACACAAGTCTAGGAAGTGTTGGCAGCTTGTGGAAGATCCCTCAGTTACAGAATGAAAGATGCAGGATCTGGGCCTGAGGGAGCCGACTCCAGAATTCACTCAACACTGCATGGTACCACCTCCATCAAGAAGGCAGCATGCACATTCACTGAGGAATTTTAGCTCTTAAAAAGTTCTATAAGTTACATGTTCTCATCCTCACCTAGGAAAACTCAGTTGGCTATGTTAAGTAGTTTGATATGTGATCATGTTATTTCTCTGATTCAAAGTGAGTATTTTCAGGCACCATTTACTGAACATTAGAGGTCAGTTCACTTCTCCCAGTCCAGGTGTGTGTCTACAGGCTCCTCCTTGACCTTGAGCTCTCAGGAGCTACCACCCTTGTTTCCTGAAAGTTGAGTTATTTGTGTGCTATAGACTGTGAAATTAGAGCCAGTTTCTATGGGAACGAGCTTTATTCAATCCAGAAGGGCAGTGAGGAGTAATTTGTAAATGTTACAGAGTGAAGGAAAAGTTAGCCACACAGCATATCCTCAGTAAGAAACACCATGTCTTTCACTTCCTTTTATCCTGTCAGAAATGTTGCCTTTTAATCCTGTGGAGCTGAAGGAATTGCAAAGTCCTTACCTGATAAACTTAATAAACTCACTCCTTATCCATCTTCATGATATCTAAAACCAAGGAACAATTTCTCCTCCCAGAATATACGTTGATGCACTCTCTAGTCTTCCTCATCCCCTGAAGTAGACATTACAGTTTTAGAATATATAGAATGAATTACTCTAATAGGATGGTCTTGAATCTTTGAGGATGAGCAGGAAGAAGGAATAAGAATTGACAATTGGGAAAACCAGTAATGTTATTCTTGTCTTTATTTCTGGATGTCCATGCTTTCTCTGTAGCCCAATTCAGATTGTAATTCAAATATTAGGAGGAGGGCTTCCCTGGTGGCGCAGTGGTTGAGAGTCCGCCTGCCGATGCAGGGGACACGGGTTCGTGCCCCGGTCCGCGAAGGTCCCACATGCCGCGGAGTGGCTGGGCCCGTGAGCCATGGCCGCTGAGCCTGCGCGTCCGGAGCCTGTGCTCTGCAACGGGAGAGGCCACAATAGTGAGAGGCCCGCGTACAGCAAAAAAAAAAAAAAAATTAGGAGGAGAAAACCTAATACATCATATTTTTAAGCCTAGCTTTATACATTCCTATTCACTGTTGGACCTTTAAAATATATTAAGAGCAATATTTTCTTTTTAGCCTACATTTTTAAACCTAACAATTGATAAGTATCTTTAAAAAAATTTTAGAATAAATGATATAATCTCCTGTAGAAACCAATACCTGACAAAATATCTCAGTATTACTAAGAAATAATAGTTTCAGTGCATTTTACCCTAAAAGTATTTCATATATTTGAAAAATAAATATTTGTGTCCATGCTATCAACATAAAAACCACAATGGATTTATAATAATCTAGTAAACTCCTGAAATTAAGGGGATTTGTGGATACATGAAAATATTTTCCAAAAGTTTATTTTGGAAATCACAATACCTATCAAACACATGAAAATAATGTTTTCCAAGGAACTCTTTTCCAGTTATCCTTTCTTTACATTTCCTGCAATTTAGAATAATGACATTTAAGAGAATAAATTATTTCATTAAGACATGAAATCAATGTATAAATGATTTTATTAAGAGATGGAATTACATTCTTGGTTTATATTAATAGAGTAATAGAAAAGTAAAAATATATCAGCTGATTTATAAATGGAATTGGTTGTGAACATTTCAACATAAAAGTAAGAAAGTTATGCCAAAAAAAAAGAAATCCCCAAAACAAATGTGCTTATTACCTTAAATGCACCCAGAATTACATTTTGACATTTCAAGTAATGTAGAGAATTGATTTCCCCAGTACATAAAATCTTCCAAATCTATTTCTCTGTGACACATTTTACAATTCTTAAAAAGGACTAGTCCATTCCCCTATTTTAAGGTAAGCCCTTCACTAAACTATCAAATGGTTGTACCTATTTCTTAAAACTCCCACTTCTTGCAGAATAAAAAAGTGCTCACACGGATACCTGTATTCACCATGAAGCAGATTGCAGTGTATGCCATTCCTTTTGGACCTTTTTCCACAGGATTTAATTACTAAAGTGCCCCAAGCATGTTTGCTTTTACATTATTGGTTTTGCAAATAAGTAGCACTGTGTTCTAATAAACACGATGACAGTGCTTTCAGTTCATCATTTTATAACTTCAAACAGTAAAATCTAGTTTCCAGGTCCAAGTTTATGCTAGTATTACATATTGCAAAAATATTTTCCAGCGTTCTGTGTAGTAATAGCGCAGAGCTGGGCACACGTTAAGCAATCATGAATGTCAGCTAATACTAAAAGAATAGCCAATGTTAGAAGATTAAAAAAATTATACTTAAAAAAATAAAGGTGCCAATTTAAGAAATCTACCCCCCAAAGATTTTAAATTTTCATATTCATATTGACTTATACAGGAAACTCAAGTTATGTTCATCATGACTAATTTTAGATTTTCTGAACTTTTTGCACTTGTTTGTGTTGTTCTTATTTTATGGCATTTGTATTCCTAGACTGTATACATTTTTAATTAGCACTGCTATCTAGCTACCTTTAATATGGTCGGTGGCTCTCCTTCTAATTATCTTCTTACAACCGCTATCAGCCTTTTAAAGTTTCTTTGATGTCAGTTTGAAAAGTGACAATACATTTAGAGTTAGCTATTATTTCAGTCATTTTGATTACGCACTTTGCCTTTTCACCTTCTGGAAATCACATGACCCTTGCAGACTTAAGACCTTTGCCTAATTACCTATCCAATTTTCTTATCTTCCTCTTCCTTTATATGTTTTTTTTTCTTCTCTTAAAGTTCCTGAGTGCAATATAGCTGTGGTCACTGCCAAAGTCATGGTAACCTTGTTAGGACTCTCCCCAAAGTCTTCACAAGATAACCAGTTAATGACTTATTGCTTTATCTCAGGGTCATGTCATTCCTAAAACTATTGTCGTTTTTTGTTCTTTAACAAAGTGTTAATTAATTTGACCAACGTTTCCTTTTATTCATTGTTTAGGAGAGAATAATACCAGCACAAAGTGTTTAGTTCCTATACTTCGTTATGTAGATAGTTTTTTTACATGACTGTCATAGTTTTTCTATCCCATGAAAATATTTACTGCATTCAGCACTTTTTAAAAGGAACATAGTCACATTTATATGAAAAAAAAAGTTGAATTCCACAACAATAGGACTGTATGATTGTAAGATTTTTCAGATATGCCATTTATACTCATGATGTCTGGAAGACTTTCTTGAACTAATGTCTAAGCCAGTGGTTCTAAAAGTATGGTCGTCTGACATCTGGGAGTCTCTGAGACCCTTTCAAGGGTCCTCAAATTCAAAAATATTTTCCTAATAGCAAAATATCACTTGCCTTTTCACTTTTTTGATGTTTATACTAATGATGGAAAGCAGTGGTGGGTAACTGCTGGTGCCTCAGCCTGTATTAAACTGTACTAGGAGTCATAAAGTTCATTAAAGATTGTCCTAGATAGAGCAGTACAAATTATTAATTTTATTAAATATTTACTCTTGGGTACATCTTTTTAATCTTGTGCATAACAAAATGGGAAGAATGCATAAATCACTACTGCATTTGAAATAGGATGGTAATATTAAGGAAACATTTTGTGTGATTGTCGGAGTTATGAGTGGAACTAGCTGCATTTTTCATGGAAAACCATTTACCCTTGAAAGAATGACTGATAGACAAAATGTAGTATTGGTAGACATTTTCTCAAAAGATCAATAAAGGAAATCTGTTACTTCAGGGAAATTCTAACAGTATTTGTTGCCAATGATAAAATTTGAGCTTTCCTGTAAAACTTAGAATTTTGGAGAACTGTATCAGCTACAATGAGCTTGACAAAACTCCAGTAATTAAAGAATTTTCTCATGAAATTATTTATAATAATAATATGATTATTTTGATGTGTGTAAGCATTTGGAAGATCTGCATAACTCAGTGAAACAATATTTTCCAAATGACCCAAGGCTTGATGTTATAAAATCACACATGGGTAAAAGATCCATTCAAAGTGTAAGACAGATCAAAGGATTTCAGTGTAACAGATATGATTTCATACTCCACATTGTTACTAATTTTTAAGAAACTACTACTTGTCTGGTTTGGATATTAGTTCAGAGAAGCATATCCACAAATATCTGGAAAGTTGTCTATTAAAAATTACATATCTTTGTGAGGTTGGATTTTCTTCATATATTTCAACCAAAACAACATATCCCAACAGATTTAATGTAGAAACAAACATGAGAATTTAGCTGTACTCGTTAAGCTGGACGTTAAAGAGGTTTGCAAACTGTAAAGTAATGCAACACTTCTCACTGAATATTTTTGGTGGGGGGATATAGTTAATTTGTATAAGGAATGTTATTTAAGTTAGCATAAAATTGAATTCTTATTTGTAAATGAGTCAATGAATATGTAGTTTGTTTCAATTTTAAGTTCTAATGTGGTAAATATCAACAGATATAAACCACATAAGTAGAAGTTTAATAATTTTTCAGGGTGTAAAGAGGTCCTGGAATAAATGGTTTAAGAAATGTCACTCTAAGGACTTCCCTGGTGGCCCAGTGGTTGAGAGTCCGCCTGCCGATGCAGGGGATACGGGTTCGTGCCCTGGTCCGGGAAGATCCCACATGCCGCGGAGCGGCTGGGCCCGTGAGCCGTGGCCACTGAGCCTGCTCATCCGTCTGGAACCTGTGCTCCGCAACAGGAGAGGCCACAACAGTGAGAGGCCCGCGTACTGCAAAAAAAAAAAAAAAAAAAAAGAAAAGAAATGTCACTCTAAACGTTGATTTGCCCAAGTCTGGGTTCTGGGATTTCTGTTTCTGAGAGCATTCATTCCTAGATAATCTCATCTATGCTATGGCTTTAAATGCCATCTCTAATCTGGTAACTTGTAAATTCATATGTCCAACCCTGGCTTCACCCTTTAACTCCAAACTTATGTATATTACTGCCAGTGAACAATTTCTACTTGGACATCTAATAGGCATCTCAAAATTAATATTGTCCAAAACCTAACTCCTGATACTCCACTCTAAACCTGTTCCTTTACCAATCTTCCCTCTTGCAGTACCTGGCAACGTCCAATCTTCCAACTGTTATAACAAAAGCCTTGTCTTCATCCTTGAGTTCTCTCTTCCGCCATGTGGCAGAGCCAACTCAGAGCCATCAATCTTATCAACTGTACCTGCAAATCACATCTCAAATATGACTAGTTTCACCATTTCTCCTGCTACTTCCCTATCCTGACACAAACAGCATCATCTCTTACATGGATTATTTCAATTAATTTCTAAACTGGTCTCCTTTTGTATATACTTGCTTCCTCAATCATTCAGGTTAGGTTAGGTTATACTCAAGCAACCAGTACTGCCAGAAGTTTGGTTTGTCTGTCTATCTATCTATCTATCTATGTGTGTGTGTGTGTGTGTGTATATATAGATCTCATAATATATATATCTCAGAGTGAGAAGATATATATATAATTTATCACAATTCAGCTGGGAATTCTCCTCCATGTTTCTTCACTCAGATCCAAGCAGTTGGAACAAAGTCTCATGAGTTACTAGTCTCCATGGAAAAAAGAAAGATCTCTAGTGGGTTTCACAACAGTGATTAAATTCTCCAGCATAAAAGTGATAGGCATGACTTCTGCTGACAAATCACTGGCTAGAACTCGTCACATGACACTACCCAACTGCACCAAACCAGATGATCTATCTTTGTATGAACCTAGAAGGCAGAGAGCCATAAGTATTTGGTGAATAGCATACGAATAAGGAGTTCCCATTTAAACTCAAGAAAGGAAAGATGAATTGTTCTTTGAGCATAAACAAGTAACCTTCAAGTGGTTTTGAACTTTTCCCAAGAAATCAATCCATTGTGAACAGTTTATTTTCTTGTCCCAAGAAATGCTTTATCTTTTGAATGAATAGCTTATTAAACAACATAAAAGAGAATATTCTTTAAAAATGTGCAGGGTTACATAAATGAAGCTGAATTCTACTGAAATGAAGTATCATTGTTCAGAATTTAAAGAGTTAATTTAAGATTTTGCAATTATGTGGTAACTACATGATACCTCCATCTTTCATAGAATTCATGCCTAATATATATATATATATAAATGTTTATCATATATATGATATATTTTATGCTATTTATATATTTCATATATTTATATGCATGTTGATTAAGGAATATACACCATAAAATTCACCCACTTAAGTATACAGTTTGATGATTTTTAGTAAATTTATACAGTTGTGCAGCCGTCAGCACAATACAGTATTAGAACACTTCTATAACCTTATAAAGCTTCACATGACCCTTTACAGTCATTCTCTGCTCCTACCCTGAGCCCTAGGTAGTCATTATCTGCTCTCTGTCTTTATACTATTGCTTTTTCTAGGAAGTTAGAATTCTTGGCATTCCCTATGCATATATAAACAAAATAATGGGTCCCTAACATTTATAAACATATATCTAAAAGGAACAGTACATAGTTGTCCTCAGTGTCAACTGAGGGCAAAATAAGGAGAAATATGTTTACCCAGGTGGAATTTTAAACATAAAAGGAACTTCCTAACCCCTAGGGAAATATTTTAGAGCATTATGTTAGATAATTAAGAAACTTTCATGGAAAAATAGTTATATTTCAAGAAAGGCTGAAAAATGATCATGTCTGAGATCCGAGTTTCCTTCAACTTTTTATATCCATTGCATAATATCCAAGGTCATTTTCTTATGCAGATTTTATAGTTGGAAATCTTCCCAGGTAAGAGAACAGCTACCATGCATCATTTAAGACATAGGTGCTGTCACAGAGAATCTTAGCATGATTCATTCCCAAATAATGAAGCAAATGAATGAAGTTAAAGATGTTCACCTTTGATTACTCTAAAATATCTCCCACACTATTCTGAACATAGTGCCTGAAAAAAGTACCTTTAGAATAAAAAAAAAAAATCTTTGAGCTTCAGGTAACTTAAAGATAGGTTATCTGGTACTAGTCTCTCCTCTTAAGAAAGTTATATTTTCTTAGATTATAGTTGTAGGGACCGTAATCTGTTCTTTCAGGTGGATAACCATCACCTGAGTACAAACAATAGATATCCCCAGGAAATGTGAACTGTTCTAGTCATCTGATAATGTGTTTTATGGAACATAGAATCAGAGAGAGAAAGAAAGTAGAGAGGGAAAAAGTGCTGAGTTCTTTAAAATAAAGTTAATGTAATCTTTAGGATCGTGGCCAATAACTGACATTTGTAAAATGAACTTATTTAAAATGAGGACAAGGACAGAGCTAACTTCTTTGGGGAGAGTTAGTTGAGTGAAGATTATTTCCATTATAATAAATTTTGTAGCATCTAATTTATTTTAGTAGACTTTTTTTTAATCTCTTTTAATTTTTCTTTCTTGAACAAAATGAGACTATTTCTGGAAGAGATGACCGTATCCTATCAGGAAACTGTAGTCAATGGGATAGTAAACTTGTCATCAAATGGCAGTAGTCAAAAAATCCATAGAAACACATTCAGCACGTGTGAGACATTGGATGAAGACATTCAGCTATGACTGAAGAGTCATCTGCCTTAAAGCTGACACATTCATTGTGAGCTCGTGCCAAGACAAATGCAAGCAGAACTATAGCCTGGAAATACTTAAACATATTACTTGAATTCTCAGAAGTATCATTTTTACTTAAAGTAAACATTGGCATGCAAAGCCAATAGTCTGAGTAATCCGGTCTTGAAGTGTAACTTTATTTGTTATGGGGATTTGCTCAGGGAAGAGAAAGGGAAAAAAATAAACCCAACCTTGCTTCTTCTACTGCAGAGAGAAAATAGTTGTTTCTGCAACACTGGAGACATTATTTGAGGCCATGTAAGTGACTCTGCCTCAAGCTACTTTAACAGTTCACAACTAAAACTTGAATTAATTGTTTTTAGTAAAATGTTCCATTGGCACAGGCACCCGGGATGATTGTTGTCTCTTTATTAGCAGATGGATACTAAGCTCTACCAGTGAGAATCCTATGCTACAACCAAGTAGTTGGGTCACAGTTGCTTTGAACCCAAAACAAGGAGCTCTCTTAATTCTCTAATGACTCCCCTCTCTTAAAGAAAGTGGAGTTGATGAGAAACTTAAAATCCAGGTGTCATCAGCTTGGAGTCCATGGTCATTCTAGATGCTGTGGGACCTCTGTGATTGTAAATGAAATCATTTGTGAATGTGTGTATGTTTTTACTCTTCCAGGGTAAAGTGTCCATGACTTTAATAAGACCCACAGAGAAATCTATGATCATAAAGTCGTTTATATAGGAAGCACTTGTGTTGTAAGCCTCTACCCATGTTTTGGCTGACTCCTCCCTCATCTCATGGCTCCCTGTCGCCTAGGGAACAAGTCAAGATCACCAGTTGCACCACTGACTACCATTTAGCACTTGTCTTCCCATCTCCACATTCTTCTTCATTCCCGTTACATTCCCACTGTGATGAGAACAGCTTGGACTTCAAGGTTTGTTTTTCCATTATAGGTATGCTATAAAGCATTCCTGAAAGTACTCTCTATTCATTTCTTACAAACTTTATTCTTTTAACAATTCTTCAAACTTATTCTGTTTTGAAATTGCCAATTTGGAACAATTGCTCCTAAATTTGCTACCTGAATATCTTCCCAGCTCTCTGACTACTCCTTGTCAGTCTCTTTTGATGGTTTCCCCTCATCTACGTAACCTTTAAACTCCGAAGTGTCTCAGAGCTCTGTCCTCAGGCATCTTCTCTTTTCCATCTGTAGTTTGTCTCTATGTATCTCCTCTAGACTCATGGTTTTAAGTACCTTCTATGTGATGGTGAACCTGAAAATTAGACTTCCAGCCCAAATCTCTACCCTAAACCTCAGAACTGAAATCCCATTGCCTTTTGATATTGTCTCTTAGATGTCTAATAAACACCTCAAACTTAATACTATTTGTGCCAGTATATGGTAACTCTATTCTTCTAATTGTTTTGGCCAAAACTTCAGAGTCATTGTTGATGATTCTCTCCCTTTCGCGCTCTCTCTCTCTCTCTCTCTCTCTCTTTCTCTCTCACACACACACACACACACACACGCACACACACACACACACAGTCCGATTCATCAACAAACCATGGTAGCTTTACCTTCAAAATACATCCCAAATCTGACCACTTTTCACCAACTCCACCACCAATAGCCTGGTTCAAACTTGTATTATTTCTTGCCTGGATTGTTGCAATAGTCTCCTAACTGGTGTCTCTGCTCCCAGTCTTGTCCTCTTCAGTTTAGTTTCAACGGAGCAGCCGAAGTGTCTGAATTAAAATGTACGTCAGATCACGTTACTCCTCTATTTAAAACACCTCAATGACTTCTCATCATTCTCAATATAAAAGCCAAAACTGTTCGTAGGACCTTTAAAGCCCTACATGATTTGACCTTCCCCTTACTTCTCAGACATCACGACCTACTACTCTCACCTTCACTCACAATTTTAGCAACTTTTTTAAATGATAAAAATGGGGTAAACTGCTTTTATGCTTTTTAAAATATGTAATGGCCTATATGGGAAAAGAATCTAAAAAAGAGTAGACATATGTATATGTATAACTGATTCACTTTGCTGTACACCTAAAACTAACACAACATTGTAGATCGACTATACTTTAACAAAAGTTAAAAAAAATAAAAATAGAATATGATGATATCAGTTGTAAAAGTTTGGTGACAAAATACACTTCCCTACATTCAAAAAGGCATTTGTTCACACATCGTTCAACAAGCATTTCTGTAAAATGCACTTCCTCTTCTGTAATAGTCAACTGCCGAGGTAGATTAGAGCTGGTAAGTCCCTCCAAGGTAGAAAGAACTCTTATGTTTGGATTTCTGGCAATGGTTCATTCTCATTATGCATGCTACTATTGGCATTTGACTTTGGGGGGTAACACAACCACACATATCGTGGACACTTTTGCATAAATGGAGCCTACATATTATAGATGGAATGAAACAAACCCACGTTGCTCCTACATCATATGGAGCGTGTTTTAGCTTGTCTTGGCTTGGGCTGCTGTAATAAAAACACCATAGACTAAGTGGCTTATAAACAATAGAAATTTATTTGTTTCTCACAGTTCTAGAGGCTGAAAGTTCAAGGTTAGGTTGCCAGCATGGTTGAGTTCTGGTGAGGACCCTCTTCTGGGTTGTGGACTACTGACTTCTCATTGTATCATCACATGGTGAAGAGCAGAGAGGAAGCAAGTTCTCTCATGACCCTTATAAGAGCACTAATCCCATTCATGAGGGCCCCATTGTCATGACCTCATCTAATCCTAATTTTCTCCTAAAGGCCCCACCTTCTAATACCATCACATGGTAGGGAGAAAGGTTTCAACCTATGAATTTTGGGGGGAACATTCAGTTCATAACAGAGTATCACATTAGAGATTAACTTTCTGCTATTGTGCAATAGTAATCTTGTAGTAACAGGTCTGTTTTATTACTATTCAGCATTGAAATAAACAGGTAACATTTTTAGTATTGACTTTAGACAAGAACACAGTGATGTAGTAACCAGAGAACTGTGCTTAGGGTCAGAAAAAAATCTAGGTTGATCTCAGCTGCAGCTTGTTCTCAGTAAGTTACCTTGCCTCTATCAACATCAATCTCTTCATCTTCTTTGTTATAAAAATCAAAAAGGAAAATTTACATAATAATGTTTTGTAAACTATAATTCATTGCACAGATGCTAGGCATAATTGAATCAATTTTACTGCATGTTTCCTTAAAATAAAAGCCAAATTGTTTTGAGGAAACCGGTTATATATCAAATTGAATTTTAAACATTAATTGTAATATTTTAGACCACATACTTTTGAATACTTTCATTTCATGCACTTACTCATATCATCCACAAGAAGATTCTACATCCAAATCCCTGAACTACTGGCCTAGAAACAATTTTCAAATAGAAAAATTGTAACGGAGCAGGACCCTATGGGCCCTTCCTGGGCCAGGCCTTCCCCCATATCCTCTGCTTTAGCTCCTCTCTGAAGTACCTAGATAATAGTATTTGATGCAAATTTCCTGAGTTGTTTTGCACATGTGAAACACCGCCCGCCCCCCACATACTTGAAGACCATGAGCACATAGCCCCAGGCCTCCTGGAGCCTGAGGACTGATAATGTTAGCCCCTGTGACACCACCCTGCTGCCTCACCACCAGACAATCAGAGAATTGTGCACAAGCTTATCACGTACCCTGCGACTGCACCCCCCCCCCCCCCCCCCCCCCCCCCCCCGCCCATCTTGGCCTTTAAAAATGCTTTGCCGAAACTCTTCAGGGACCTCAAGGCTTTTCAGGGCATGAACCACCTCAGCTCCTTGCATGGCCTTGCAATAAACCTTTCTCTGCTCCAAACTCCGACATTTCAGCTTGATTGGCCTCACTGTGCATCAGGCACACGAACTTGTGTCAACAAAATGATTTAGTATGTCTTGCTCTTGGCAAATCAAAGCTGACTCCTTGATAATGAATACTTTCCTTCAATCCACTTAAAGTTATCTGTTCACTATTCATTGTACATTATTTGCCTGAACTTGACATAAAGCTTACCAATTTGTCTTTTCTTCTTGTAAAACTGCATTAGTCAATTTCTAGCTTTCTGGTACTTTTTACATTGCCTGTTATTTCTTAAAGATTATTCTGCAAATTCCTTTGCAAGTTTTTATAATGTGCCAAATTTTGTTAAAAGGAAGGCATTTTTGTTATTTGAGATTTTAATCTAGTATTAGTAAAAGGTAGGCTAACGGCTATTACAAACAATCCCCAAATCTCAGTGGCTTAACATAACAAAATTTATTTCTCACCATGCAAATTCTAATGTTAATGTTTACAGTCAGGCAACTCTACTGGAGGCTTTCCCTCAAAAGGTGACTTGGGGATCAGCTTCTTCCATCCAGTGGTTCTTTTGTGTTCTTGAGACCTCAAAGGTTCTGTTGGATTCTTTGCCTCTGACTTGCAGTCAGGAGAACAAGGAGGAAGCAAACTGAGAATCATGCAGAAGCTTTTTGGAACCCAGACTCAAAACCCTGGCATGCAGCCCTTTCACCGTCTTGAATTGCTCAGAGCTAGATGTGTGCTGGGAAACGTCTTTCTCTCTGTCAGGAGCAGCAATGAAATGGTTGTGCACACTTAGCGTTGTCTCAGCTAAAAACGTCTTTCTTGTTAAAGTTTTTTTCTACCTCTTCAGATTAAATACCCATCTTCCGCTGAAGAAACCAGTAAAAATGGAGATGAAACAGTTGTACTTT
The DNA here is from genome assembly GCF_011762595.2 of Tursiops truncatus. Lineage (NCBI taxonomy): Eukaryota > Metazoa > Chordata > Mammalia > Artiodactyla > Delphinidae > Tursiops > Tursiops truncatus. The sequence goes on along the minus strand of NC_047035.1, from coordinate 153,739,775 downwards.
TTGTAAACCTGTTACAGTTCTTCCCTCAGTCAAACTGTTTTGAAATAACTCCTTTGGGTTGACATCTTCAGATTTTTGAATTTCATTTTATTCTGGGTATTGAACCTTCTGATTCAGTTCTTAAAGGGTTTTGCCTTTGTATCAAAGGGTGTGTGTCCGTCTTCTGCCTTCCATATGTGTACTCTTAAAAACTGGGTTTTCTGTGCAGCCACCAGCTCCTGCACACTTGTTTTAATCTTTGCTTCTTTACTCCTGTCACCACAGAGATGTTCTCAAAATCATGCTCACCTCCACATTTCAAACTACTGTATGCTTGCATTTAGAATCTAGTCTGCAGCAGCAAGTACTTTGCTTTTCTTTACCTTCTGCAACATGTCCATTATGGTCCTGACAGGTTATACTGTTCCTTGGCTGTAAATCACATGATCGTTAGCCATAAACACACAATACACACACACCATTTGTCACACCATCTATCCACCCAGCAGCTCCCCCTGCACACACTGTATAGTCAGGATTCCTCACTCCCACTCAGGTTAGCACTGCCATCTGTGATGCCTCACTGCTGGGAAGTTCTGCTGAAGGCTTTCTCCATCCTCCATGGAGATAAAAGCAAGTCTCTTGAAAACCCATAGGTTCTTTTATATACTGGCTTGTCTCTGTGTCCCCCAGGTTTCCTCACAAGCTACTGAGACTTCAAAGTTAGAGGCAGGCTTCGGGCGCTGTAATTAAATAGAATGCATTTCATTGAGGTTGAACAGTTGCCCCTAGTAAGCAATACATCATCACCCTCAGTATATATTTGTAAGATACTTTGAGGCCCTTTCCTTAGAGGAAAGTTATAAATAAGGAGACCTTTTTTTTCTGTAATCCTTCAAAAGCAAAACAGCTTTGGTTAAAAGTGTTCTATACCCTTAAAATAATAAAATAAAGTTGAGAGTTGTAGAATTTTAATGACTGATTTTAAATTGAGCTGTTACCCAGAAGTAGAGCAACGGTCCTGAAATTTCTGTGTTCTTTTGTTTCCCCAGGTGTTAGCAATCCCTCCCGGCTTAACTGGCTCTGTGTTTATCCCATCCTTTGGATCATTAATAATGACAGTAAATAAAACCCAACCTAGGAAGCTAGTTCTTTTAATCTGACAGGTACTCAAGAAGCAGTCACACCTCAAAATGAAGAAATACCCAAAGCCAGAAATCCCTAAGTTTCCCATGTAGTAACTGAGCTATTCAGCAATAAAATTCATTTTTCTTTAGATGCTTGGCAAGAGCCTTGGCAAAGAAGCCCACAGTCCCCAACCCCCGTAACCCTGGGCACCATCAGTACCACTCACCCTCCCTCTGCTGCTGTCACAACACAATTGGAACTTCCCTGAAAAAGATGGCACGGGAACGGCTTTTCTGATTGCTCCTTGGTCTTTAGAAGTCAACTAATTTTACCTTTATTTAATTTTAACATCTGTTTAACAGAAGACATATATTTTAGAAAAAATAGAAAAATTAGTTAATTTTTTTAAATCACTCATAATTCCACCATCCAGAGAAAACTATGGTTATCAATTTAGCATGTATTATAATAAAAACTTTCTGCCCATATTATTCCAAATACATTTTACAAGTACATTAATTTATTTACCCAGATGGGAATAATCTATAATTAATTTCCCATTTTAATTAAGAAATAAAATACTGTAGATCATAATAGGCAAGTAAACATCAATTGTCTAGCTAAGAAATAGAATGTCACCACCATTTAATCACCATGTGGGTCTCTTCCTGGCCCCATCCCCCATATCACCAAGGAATTTGACATTCCTTTTTTCCTTGTTGTATTGTTTTCCTTGTGGTTTTACTAAAAATATATATATGAGTATATACATAATGTATTAGTTCACTTTGTTTATATTTAAACTTCATAAAGATGATGCAATAGACTAAATTGTGCCCCCAAAATTCATATGTTGTGTTGAATCTATGAACAGTGTTACTGTGTCTATAGGTACAGTCCTTAGGAGGAAGTTAAGATAAAATGAAGTCAAAAAATTAGGTCCTTAATCCAATAGGACAGTGGGCTTAGAAGAAAAGGGAAATTCCTCTCTCTCTCTCTGCCATGTGACGACACAGCTAGAAGACAGCGGTCTGTCTGTAAGTCAGGAAAAGCGTCCTTAGCCTATTCAGCTGGCAACTTGATCTTGGACTTCTCAGCCTCCAGAATTGTGAGAAAACAAATTCTGTTGTTTAAGCCAGTCCATGGTATTTTGTTATGGCAGCCTGAGTTGACTAAGACAAATGATGTGATTTTTAGTGTTATTTGTAGGCTGCTTCTTTACTCAACATCATGGCTCTAATGTCATGCCTGTAGCAGAATTCTGTTGCTTGACTATATAACAGTTTATTTTTCCATCCTTATACTGATGTATTTAGGTTGTTTACAGTTGTCTGCTATTATAAACATTTTATAAACGTCACCATTAATCCACATCTTTACCAACACTTGGTATTGCTAAACTTTGGTTTTAGCAATCTAGTTGGAGTGAAATGGTATCTCATTGCCATCTTTATTTGCATTTTTCAGGTTATTAAGAGACTGATTCTTTATCTCAGTTTATAGGTCACTTGCACTGCTTTTTCAAGAAATGTGTACTTCTGTATTTTGTCATTTTTCTACTAGCTTTTTTGTTTACTTCTTATTGGTTACTGTGACTTACTACACTTTCTGTTTGTTTGTAAGTATTATATGATCAAAATATTTTTCCCCAGTTTGTGGCTTCTCTTCTTACTCTCTATGTGATATCTTTGAACAAAAGATTTAAACTTTTATGGAATAAAATTTATCAATATATCCTTTGACATTCCTGTTTTTGTATTATATTTTTAAAATACTCCCTATCTAGAATGTAGAGAGGCAGTTTATGGTTTCAGGTAGAGAATACATTTTCCCCCACAAGAAAAATTATTTTTCCCCAAACAATATAGTGTATAGTTCATATTTTCCCTACTAATCTGTAATGCCATCTCTGCCATATACCTAATCTATCTATCTATATCTATCTATCTATCAGCTTCTATCTTTCTGTTTATCTATCATCTGTGTTCTGTGTTGTTTCAGTACCTAATTTTCTATCTTTTACTTGACAGCACTGTCTTTAAAATAATATAGCTTTATAATAAACCTTGATATTGAGTAGCACAATTCTCTCTTCTTCTTTATATATCTTAGCTGTTTTTGGTTCTTTGCTCTTCCATCTATATTTTAGAATCAGTTTGTCAAGACCTGAGGGGAATTTGTTGAAATTTTTACTGGAATTGCAGTGAAGCTATAGATAGATTTGTACAATGTATTGTAGTGAGGGAAGCCAAGATGCAGAAAACCATGGATACTCTGATGCCATTTTTAAAAAATAAAGAAAAAGAGCCCTACAGGTGTACATGTACGTGTGTATGTGTGGGGGGACTTTTCTAGAGCTACTTCCTAACAAGTTATAAGATTTTCTAGTCCCATTATGGGATTTTGAAACTTCTCCAATTCTCTGTCTCAGGAAAGTGTCCCTTGGGTAATTATGATCCCCCTTGTCAGGCACAGTAAAAGACCCTGTGGTGGCAGGTTTTTGTTTTGGTCTGACTTTTCTTAAACTTCCAGCCAGAGAAAGCAATCCTGAACTATGCCTTCTGTTGCAGGGAACAAACTTTAAGTAGAAAGATCCCTCTCTTTTCTGGGCCCAAACCCAATGGCAGCCTTCATTCCTCCATAATAAAAAACATTAACAAGGTCTACAAAGATATGTCCATTTATTTTCCCCGACAATAACCACTTTCTGAGGGTGCTCAATTTCTGTGTGCACATAATAAATTCTCGATAAATATTTACTGAAAGAAGTAATATGACTTAATCTATACAAAGTGTAGCAGACATATATTTAAAAAATCTCTGGCATGTGGATGAATTATTATGCATGCACATAATAAATACTTAGTAAACATTTATAGAAATAAACAAAGAAGAAAGTAATCTCACTTTATACAAACTATAAAAGACACTGCTTAAAAATGTGTGGTATGTGGATGTCTCACATAGTTGCAATGTTAATAAAGATTTTACCAATCTTTCTTGTTGTCATTTCTTTCAGTTTTTGTGAGAGGGAAATGAATGCCTGCTCACGCATCATCATCTTTCATCAAGATCATTCATCTGTACTATACTGCACTCCTTAATGATATACACTTAATCTGAAAATGTAACACAAGTCATACTCGTTTTACTTTTTTCTTTTTGAGCTTCAATGTGTTTCCTACATTAATAAGTAGCATTTCTTAACCTCGATACTGTAGAATTGCTTTTGAAAGTTTTAAGATTACTGTGGTACCAGAAATTTTTTCTAGTGCCCTCCAGGACACAACTTCATAAAGGGCTACTTTGAGCTCATAGACAGCTACTTTCTCCCCTTTTGGAGGGTGACAAAAGTGACATCCAGAAGAACTTCTCTGAATATCCAGTGTACTCATTGAGTAGCAGATAGAAGAGCTTTACTGTTGATCTGACGTTGTTAGCTAGAAAATAATCTTAACCCACTTATTTTGAGGAAACTTTAATTATATTCAATTTGGTGATAAGTGAAATAACTGAAATTAGAGTTGTCTGTGACCCTAAGTGGAAGTTATTTCCTATATGTTATTATATAATTGTTATATATTATTATTTTCCAGATTGTTGCGTCTCATTGCAAATCTTCTAGGGGTGGGATGAAGAGATACGTACTTTGAACAATCTCCTTTGGGTTTCATGCACACTAAAGTTTGAGGACCATTGACCAGCACTGTATAAAACCCAGAGTTGAAGATATAATAATTACTAAATAAATACTTAAATAAAAAAATATTTGGGCACCCTTACTTGTTAATTTTCATTGATGAGAATGGATATATAATTAGAAACAAATTTGCGTACTGGAAAAATTTCTTAAAATATGCTGATTATTTTGAGTTTGTTTGCCTGTAATCCAAATTTTCCAGGTAAATGTATACTTTTTCTAGGTTTAATGGTCTATTTTGGAAGGAAACATGAGATGAGAAATAGATTCAAAATATGATTTTAACTTCAGTGGAACCACAAAATCTAGACAATCCATTAACCTTTATCAAACATTATCTGAATTATAATTCTTTTTAATTTTCTGTTTAATTATATCTTTTTTCCAAGTTCTTTGTTCATTCTTTCTAGCAACCATCAAAACTTACTTGATGACAATTCTTATTTTACCAAAACCTTGACTTTTAAAAAAATTTTTATCGAAGTATGGTTAACTTACAGTGTTGTATTAGTTTCAAGTGTACATCAGAGGGGTTCAGTTTTATATATATATATATATATATATATATATATATATATACACACACACACATACATACATATACACACATATATATATAGTTCAGATTCTTTTTCATTATAGGTTATTACAAGATATTTAGTATAGTTCAAGAAAGATACAGTAGGATCTTGTTGTTTATCTATTTTGTATATAATAGTTCGTATCTGCTAATCCCAAACTCCTAATTTATCCCTTCCCCCTTCCCCTTTGGTAACCATAAGTTTATTTTCTATGTCTGTGAGTCTATTTCTGTTTTGTAAATAAGTGCATGTGTATCATATTTTAGATTACACATATAAGTGATATCATATGATATTTGTTTTTCTCTGACTTACTTCACTTAGTATGATAATCTCTAGGTCCATCCATGATGCTGTAAATGGCTTTATTTCATTCTTTTTTATGGTTGAGTAGTATTCTGTGTGTGTGTGTGTGTGTGTGTGTGTGTGTGTGTATCTCAATCACATCTTTATCCATTCACCTTGTTGATGGACATTTAGGTAGCTTCCATGTCTTGGCTACTGTAAATAGAGCTGCAGTGAAAATTGGGAAACATGTATTTTTGAATTAGAGTTTTCTCTGGATATATGCCCAGGAGTAGGATTGATGGATCATATGGTAACTCCATTTTTAATTTTTTAGGGAACCTCCATACTGTTCTCCATCATGGCTGTACCAATTTACATTCCCACCAATAGTGCAGGAAGGTTCCTTTTCCTCCACCCCTCTCCAGCATTTATTTGCAAACTTTTCAATTATGGCCATTCTGACTGGCATGAGGAGATACCTCGTCATAGTTTTGATTTGCATTTCTCTAATAGTGATATTGAGCAACTTTTCTTGTACCTGTTGGCCATCTGTATGTCTTCTTTGGAGAAATATCTATTTAGATCTTCTGACCACGTTTTGATTGGGTTGTTTGTTTTTTGAAATAAAGCTGTATGACCTGTCCATGTATTTTGAAGATTAATCCCTTGTCGGTAGCAATGTTTGCAAATATTTTCTCCCAGTCCATAGGTTGTCTTTCCCTTTTGTTTATGGTTTCCTTTGCTGCACAAAAGCTTTTAAGTTTAATTATATCTCATTTATTTATTTTTGTTTTTATTTCCATTACTCAAAGAGATAGATCCAGAAAAAATATTTCAGTGATTTATGTCAAATAGTCTTCTGCCTACGTTTTCCCTGGGAATTTTATAGTATCTGGTCTTACATTTAGGTCTTTAATCCATTTTGAGTTTATTTTTGTCTATGGTGTTAGAAAATGTTCTAATTTCATTCTACTGTCTACTTTCACTCTAATTTCACTCATTCTGATTTCATTCTACTGTCCAGCTTTCCCACCACCACTTATTGAAGAGACTGTCTTTTCTCCGTTGTATATTCCTGCCTCCTTTGATGTAGATTAATTGAGCATAAGTGTGTGGGTTTATTTCTGGGCTTTCTATCCTGTTTCATTGTTCTATATGTCTGTTTTTGTGCCAGTCATACTGTTTTGATTATTGTAGCTTTGTAGTATAGTCTGAAGTGAGAGAGTGTGATTCCTCCAGTTCCATTCTTCTTTCTCAAGATCGTTTTGGCCACTTAGGGTCTTTTGTGTTTCCATACAAAGAGTAAAATTCTTTTGTTCTAGTGCTGTAAAAAATGCCATTGGTAATTTGATAGGGATTACATTGAATCTGTAGATTGCCTTGAGTAGTATGGTCATTTAAACAATATTAGTTCTTCCAATCCAAGAACACGGTGTATCTTTCCAGCTGTTTGTGTTGTCTTCAGTTTCTTTCGTTAGTGTCTTATAGTTTTCAGAGTATATCTCTTTTGCCTCCTTAGGTAGATTTAATGCTGTCATAATTCTAAAGAAATTAAATTGTAAATATAAAGGTCTAAAATATCAATACACTTGTCTTATATAGATTAGACATAAAGCCAGCGTCATTGGCAGGTTTCAGATATACTTTGATATATTTGGAATATCCAAAACAAAGACAATATGTGTGTGTTGTCTTTAATTAATATGTATGTATGTGTGTGTGTGTACACTTTTGTGGGAAGCATATAGAACTGTTAATCTCAGAAGATCAATACGTATTACAACATCCAGAATATTTGTCAAAAAAGCAGAAAATGGGCTTCCCTGGTGGCACAGTGATTGAGAGTCCGCCTGCTGATGCAGGGGACATGGGTTCGTGCCCCGGTCTGGGAAGATCCCACATGCCGTGGAGCAGCTAGGCCTATGAGCCATGGCCGCTGAGCCTGTGCGTCCGGAGCCTGTGTTCCACAACGGGAGAGGCCACAGCAGTGAGAGGCCCACGTACCGCAAAAAAAAAAAAAAAAAGCAGAAAGTTATAATAATCTGTCCAACATTAGAGTATGTGTTGAACATGTACTGTGTTTCATTGCTAGTGGGAAAGACTTAAAATAAATTTTTATTTTGAAAATACAGTGTGGTAAGTGTTGCAGTGGAGATTGGCAAGCAGAGGAAGTCAAAGAGATGGTGGGGACCAATAAAACCAAATTTCATACTTCTAAACTCATTTCAAGACTAACATAGATCACTGAATTCATGAGAGTAACAATAGAGGGTAAGACTGTGTAAGTGGAAAAATGATGATCCAGGTCGAGCAAATCTGATAACTGTTCAAGTTATGTTTTTCCTATTTTGAACATATATTTTTTTAAAACATTCACAGTAACAAGTCAGCTGCCCATCTGTTCTACCAATCTAAACAGAATAGAGTGTGAATAGGTCAGAAAGTATCCAGTGGGACCTCTTAGCTGGTTAAAGAAAACTGGTAGAAATTATTTTGTCCCCTTAAGGTAGTTTTTGTCATGATTCCCAGTAATTGAAATTTTCTATGGTTGTTAAGGAACCATTAAAAAGCCGTTTCTTCATCAATTAGAATCTTGCTGCCAGATTGTATGACATTTCGTGAACCAGATTTAATTTGTTACACATTGTTCCAGAAGGTGAGATGAGATTAGAGGGACTTGTGTGTTAGTTGAGAGATGTATTTTACACTGACTTCTCATGGTCCCTTTCTAGTAATTCAAATATAACAGCATGATCTTGATTAGTTAATCTTTCCACATCAGCATTTTCAGATGGTACTTCGTGAAATTTTCACTACAATTAAAAAATGCAATTAAAATGGATTACCTAAATCAAAGTCAATCTTTAATTACTGCGTACTATCTAGATCCTTACTTCATGATAGAACAGATAAAATTCTAACAACTGCAGTGCTAATGCCTTCATTATTAAAAACATAATAATACCAGTCTTTTGAGGCTCATCTCATTTCCTATCAGTTCCTTTTTTACGTTGTCATCAAGAAGTTTGCTTCTTTTCACAGCCTATTGCCTACTTAGTCCTGAGCTGGTTTTTATATACTTCTCGAAAAATTAAATTATACAAAGTTTATCTAATTAATCCAGGTCCTTTCATGTAAAAGGGATGGGTGTCTCAACTGAACTTGCCCTAGTTCTCTTTCACTTTTACATTTTTTGCCATTGTTAGCTATTGCAAAAAACAAGTAAGAAGATTGTGGGGAGGGGGAGGAAATACTTGGTAATTCTAATCAATATCACATGAAGTCTTGGGTTCTAAACCTTGTCAGTTTGCATGCATCGATTCACTGGCACATTTTGCCAAGTTTTTCAGTAGTGTTAATATAGGATAGTGAGGTGAAAACTAACAGACCTAAAAGTCAAAGGGCCCCAGTGTCAATGTCCATGTATTAGTTATGTAACAGTGGGAAAGTTCCCTAAGCTATGTGAGTCTCTATTTCCTCATCTGTAATATGAAGATGACAAAAGTACGTACCTAGAGGCATTGTTGTAAAACTCAGAAATGATTTATATACAGTTCCTGTTGCATAGTAGGTACTCAATAAAGAGTGGCTATTTTATTATGTCTTAGTATTTTCTGTGTTACTATACAACCTATCTGGCTATCAAGATAACATCTTAGTCTAGAAGTCTGTAAATATTATACAATCAAAAATGTTATTGGTGGACTCTGAACTTAAATATGTTGGTATTTCTCCGATCTCTCAATATTTGCATATATAATAGTGCTTGTTAATCAATATCTGATGTTAAGTACATGTAACCCTGAAATGTCTTTATGAACTACCTAACAGAATATGGCATTACATCAATCTTTTTCAAAAAGCTAAACCAAAATAGCCTTTATCTTCTGGCAACTTAAACTCCAGCAAAACATCGATACAGATTGAGTTATTAAGGGATCAGAATAAATAGTTAACAAATTGGTTAAGTAGTATTGCATTTAATAAAAGACCAAATGATTTAAAGAGTAGAGAAATAATTTCTAGACTTGCGTATCAGTGGAAAACCCAACTGTTCCATGACACAGAGAAGGCTTACTTAGCAATATGGAAATTCTGAAACATCCTGTTATACTGAAGGCAGAAAAATGTAGTAACATGTGGGTGCCATAACTTGAGAGAAAAGCTAAATGAAAAATGTATATACTGTCATAAAGACTATAGAGGGAATTGGTCTAGTTCTGTGCGGTACTATGAATGACATGGCAATCAAAGGTGAGGATATTGATGTGGAAAAGACCAAGCGAGACATGGAGAAGAAAATATTGACAGTGAAGCTAAAAACAATGATTAGGATTTATCAATGCTAAAATTATTCAGTCTATGAAATGATAGGCTTGATTGGTCCAAGTTTATGCCAGTGAACTTATGGCTAGTTTTCTCTAGATTGAGCAGTTAATATTTATTTTCTTCACATGGCAGTTCTCTATAGTCAGCTTCAGCTTGAGTTAAAGAAATAAGTTAATCATCATTGTTGTTCCTTTTATCATGGAAGAAATATAGATTCCTTGAGGATTACTGCCTTTTGTATCATGATGAGGCTTTAACAAAAATAAACAGCTCTTTCAAAATGTCTTACAGATTGACATTTTAGTTCTCATGCTTTCCTTGAAGATTAAATATTCTAAGAATCCAGTAGCCAGGTATATTTTATAATGTCCCTGAATGCTGTATAAATACCAAGTTCAATGTTGCATCTCTTCAGTTCACAGAGGAAGTCCAGAGGCAATATTTTTTTGCTAGAAAGGACAGCAAATAATCAATATACAACACAAAACTACAGGGTCTCTGAGTACATGAGTAACATGTGGTATCCAAAAATAAAAAAGACTGCTTTAAAAATTACAGTAGCTTTTATGAAGAAAAATTTTACAGAATTCCCCTTAGCTTAACTCAATTTGAAAGAAAAGACATTTCATAAATGAGAAAAGTGTGTGAGTAGTAAGTAGTTAATGCATAAATTTCTGATTACTAATCTTAGGGATAGTTAGTGTAAAAGTAATAACATACTGCTTATGTAATAGGATACGCACCCTTGATTTCTAAAATAAAAACAAAAATGTGTGCTTTTTGGAATGACCCAAATGTTGAGCACTTTTTCCCTCTGGTTAGCTTTAGTAACCTGTGTTTTATTCTGTAGTGTATCCTTAGGTCAATGTTTGTGGAAGACTCTTACTTGATATAATTTTTCTTTCCAGGTAGGAATGTTTTTCTATTAATAGGGTTTTATTTGAAAAAGCGTTACATAGTTAAACATAGTCAAACACTTTCAGTAAATACCAGTTTTGATAAAATTAGCATGCTTTTTAATCAGGATTTCTTGGAAACTTCAACAGGCTAAGAGGAACTGTGAATCCTCCCCAAACCTGTTATTTTGTTATACTTTATTAGCACTAAATGCCATAGGACATAAAAACAAAGCACCACAAAATGAATTCCTAATTTTTGTCAAATGTTTCGCTTGGGATGCTTATGCTATAAGCATGATGACTCATGAATATAAATGAATTTGGGAAAGACCTAAAGATGACCAAGTCTTTCATCACCAGTGCCCTCTTATCTACGTATGCTCAATGGGTACCTTCTAATTTTCCAAAGTGACTCAGTTCAGTGATTCTCCTTACCTGTTTTGACGACCACATATAGGTCTTTTCATAAAGAAAAAAGGGCCTTTTGTTTACTTGTTTGCTTGCTTGCTTTTTTCAGGGGAACCAAAAATGTATATAATAAAGTTTAAATGTACTTAAGTCTTGGTGGCCTCCTCTGATTTTTAGCGTGCACATCACTCACTGCTCAGTTAACCTAGATGCGTGTTTGTTTGCTCAGGATTAGAGTCAGGCGTTGCCCAATATTTCTTAGCTGACCAACACCACCAAGACGTACCATGGATATAAACAGCCATTTTTGAAGATGTGGTCAATCTTTTCTGCCTAATTAGGCTAAGAAAAGATTATCAGAGTTTTTCTAAAGCAATTATTATTAGGAAACCTTTTTTAATTAAAAAATTATAGAGCCAAATATATTTTAAAAGGAAATTCTATCTCTTAAGATAAGCACAGCCTGTCTTGGCCTGGGTGGTGCAAACTTAACAAAATACTCTCCACCATGGCCTCCACCATTTTTAAAGGTTCAATTCTGGCTGGCATAGGCCAAAGATATTAAATTTCTAAGCTAATATTTTTAGATGATGTTGCTGGGTGGGCCATACTCTAGCTTTAGGTTATTTCCTGGCATCTACCCTGCAATTTCTGAGACCATTTTAAGCCTCATTAAAAATTTTGCACTCAAGCAAGTATTAATCATGTGATTATCTGGCCCTTAAAATGCCACCCACCTTGATTTCAGAATGTTCTGCCCTGACTTTGCCATCACGCTCATGAGGGCTGCTCTTCCCTTTAGCACCAGGCTCCAGGAAGACTGAACTTCATTTCTGATCAATCTTTTCCTAACCTGTTTCATTTGCCACAAGCATATTGATTTATTGGGGAAAAATTTAAGGATAATTCTACAGTAAAGTTCAGCTTCTTCACTGCTGTTGCTAAGACAATGATAGAAACTGGTCTCCATATTTGCCTTGATATTTTGATTTTGTTCCCTGCAGAACTCCCCCATTGTGGGCTTTCCCATAAATAGGGTGACCATAAAATTTATTTTTCAAATGGGAGGACTTCTGAGAATGAAAAGAGGTGCTGGTGATAATTATGCCTGGACAGTAACCGTAAACCAGGACTACCCCAGGCACACTGGGACGTATCATTACCTTGCTTTAAATGCATGGGTACTAAACAGCAGAGTCCTAAAGAGTCCTGGTCAACGAATAAAAAGCCATGAATACTCAGTATAAATGCATGTTTTTAATAAAGGTACATGGTGAGCTCAGAGAAAATTTAAGTAGGAATAGATTGTGTTTACCGTACTCTCCCCCTTCTCCCTAACTCGGCTTCCTGTTGTACCTCCTTACTCATGCTTCTTTACGTTACACTCATGTAGCTGTCCAGTTGAAAGTGTGCCCGTGCAGTCATGTTAGAATATATGAAATAGAAGAAAGTGCATGCATGTTTTTCAAAATTCTAAATGTGACCTGGGGAGCAGACCTGTTGGGGAGTCTTTGCAGGGACACGGCAGTCTTAGGACAACTTGTAAATTTACTCTTGTCTTTGACAGATGCCAAAGACTGGTTTAGCTGAATTAGTAGTAGATTGTCTCCTCATAATTTGGGAATAGGTTCCTGAAAACTAAGCTTACCCTAAGCTAAGAGCATTACCAACCTTTTCGGTTTACTACTGTTACCCACATAGAGGAAATCAGACAGTCTATTCTCAGATACTGTATTTTACTAGTGAAAATAAGGTCTTCGCTTTGCCTCCTAAAGAGCCCTCCATACATCACAGCTCATCACCATGTCTGCAGTTCTGTTTCAAATGTGGTGCCTGTGGCTGCATGATGCATAATGCATCCAGATTGAATCTAGAAAGAGAAACTTTAATCCTCTTGGTGGTATCTTTCTGATAACAACAACCTTTGTTTCAAATTTTCGGTATCTCCATGAAAGATTTTTTTTTTTTTTGCTACGGTTGTGAAATATAAAATCTGATACCTCCAATCAGATGGAAAACCACAAAATTACATGCCTAAATAAATGAACCCGAGAGAGGGAGAATGTGTGAAAGATCATGTGGTTGTACCAAGCATAAAACCACCACAATGTGTGTGCTTGATTCAAAGAAATCTGAATGTGGCACAAGAGAGTGACTAGAACAATTTGTTTTGTTCTGGTCAAGTATGATATCTGTCCATTATTGCTGTTATTTTCTTAATCTCAGAGATTAGGAGTGAGCGTGAAATTGCTCTGACCTAGTTATTATTCTGGATTCAATTTTCAGGTTTATGTTAATTATCAGAAAATCAAAAACAAAAAACACAGTACAATAATCATATGTTTCCTCCATCCCAATTTTCAACTGAATTGGTTGCACTATTCAGATCAAGGTCAATGTCTGGGATTAACAGACCATATCCATCAGCCTCATCTTTAAAATGAGACACTCTCCTTGCTTTATTCTCTGTCTGTGTGCACTTTGGTGTATTTTTAAAGTCATTCATTGTTCACATGTCCAGATACAGCCTTTAATGAAAAATATTTTTTCTCAGCATCACTGTTTTTTTAAGTAAAATACAAAATCCCTTAAAACTCCTATTCTATTTCACATAATTTACTGGTTTACACATTGCCTGAAATCAAGAGTATATAAACTTGTCAGTTTCCTGCATTTGAAATCCTGAGTGTAAATCTGTGTATGAGATGGAATGGAAAAAGCAAAATTATGGTTGGGCCTTTAAAAGAACAGTTAATGAAATGGGAGGATTCTGAAAGAACCCTATTATTCCACATTAAGTCCTAAGTAAAACTGAACCTCTCTTTAATGTAGACGTACTCATGAAAAGTGATATAGAAATTGGATTTTTAGAAAAACAGTATTTATTCCTCTAAAAATGATTGGCTTTAGGTAACATTTTACAATTCTAGTTTGCTTCTGTGAAATGTATCTAGATTCCAGATCCTCTTTTCTTCTTTGGCTACACTTCTGTCTAGGGAATCTCACCAAATCCCATGGATTTAAATAGCATCATCCTGTTGTTGGAGCCCAGAATTACATCTCCCTGAATTCTGCCCTGATCAGCAGTGTTTACCTCTGTCTACATGGGAATGCCCAATACCCCTCCAACTCTGACATGCTAGTGTGGGGTTTTCCATACTATTAATAGGATGACATTGTCCACCTGGTTGCTCAAGTAAAACCTGGGTGATAATCTTTATCTCTCCTTTTGCTGCTCTTATTTATCTCTCTTCCCCAATTCTCTTATCTGCTTTCAAGTTTACTAGCAAAATGTATCCTGAAACCAAGTTTCCTCTTCATCGAGTCTAAATCTAGTCAAAATCACTATTGTCATCCCTCTTGAACTAGTACAAAAGCTTCCCGGCTGCTCTGCCTAACGTTCCTACTGTATATTCTTCATTTAGCAGCAGAAATACACCTCTTGAAATATAGAAAAATCATATTACTCCCCTGTTAAAATGGGAGGAGAAAGACCTATACGTTCATAACATTCAATCAGTAAAAAGGAAAATAGAGATGTGTTAAAACTTTGGTGATCACCACTAAGTCTGTCTAAATGTCCACTGAAATTATTTTAGAGAACAAAGTTTAAATACTATCGCCTTGACAAACTGAACGTTTGTGTGGTAGATAGATACAGACATAGGTAGAGAGTTGAGACGGAGATATCTAATGATGTTATTACAGATGGAAAAAGAAAACCAGAGAGAATTAATTAATTCATTTTATTCATAGCAGAGTTTCATTTGACACTATTGAATCATCATACACCATTTTCACAAAAGGAAACTTGAAGAAATGGCAAATTTCAGAGCAGGGAGAAGGAAATTACAAGATGATTCTAAAACATTTTGTTGTTCCAAAACATAAAGAATTACTCAAAGAATGAAAATCCAGCAAAATGACAAGTCAGCCTGAAAGGGCTCTTATTGACCAAATATAGGAAATCTGAGTATAAACGTGACAATAAGGACAATAAGGAGTTGTAACCTGTTGAGTAAAATAAGAACACAAGAGCCAAAGCTGATAATAAGTAAACAAACACAGGACACACATACATATGTACGGATAGCAAATAAGGGAGACGAGAGAGTTCTATTCTATGGTAGAATGCCAACTAACAAACGTAAAAGGAATGAGTTAGAAAATAAGCATTTTGAAATCATTACAATTATTGACCCATAGTGCATATATAAAAATTGGTTACATATTAGAATAAAAGATCACTTTCAATTCCAAAAAGTAGAAAAATCACATTCAGCAATTTCTGATCTCAGTGCAATAAGAAACCAAAATATCAATGATAATATTAGAAATGTAAGAGGAAGAGAAGAAAGGGGGAAACAACACCTGGATATAAGAAAGAGAGAGAAAGAGAGGGAGAGAGAGAGAGAGGGAGAGGGAGAGGGGGAGGGGGAGGGAGGAAGGGAGGGAGGAAGGGAGGGAGGAAAGGAAGAAAGAAAGAGCGAAAGAAGGAAGGAAGGGAGGATTCCATTTTTATTTGTTTATAATGTTTTATTTATTGTGTGATAATTTTATAGAAAATTTATCTCCCTGTATATCCCCTTACCTTACGCTGTTTTTGATATAATTGTCTTAGATATTTTTTCTGCATTAATTTGGAACCATATCAGTGTATTAATTTTTGCTTCAACTGTTAAATATAATTTAGAAAACTCAAGAGGAGAAGAAAAGTTTATTGTATTTACCCATATTTTTGGTTACTGTGTTCTTTCTTCCTTCCTGGGGTCCCAGGGTTCTGTCTTTTATTGTTTTCTTTCTGTGTAGAGAACTTGCTTTAGCCATTGTAGCATAAATTTCTGGTGACATATTATCTTATTTTTCCTTTATCTGAGAAAGTCTTGATTTCTTATTGATTCCCGAAGGATATCTTTACTGGATATAGGATTCTGACTTGACACTTCTTTTCTTTCAATACTTGAAAAATGTTGTGTCACTTTCTTCTGGCCTCCATGCTTCCTTATGAGAAATTCACTGTCATTTGAATTGTTTTTCCTGTATAGATACTGTTTCTCTCTTGCTGCTTTGAAGATTTTTTTTCTTTGTAGTTTTAAAATTTTTCACTATGATGTTTCTTGTGGTGGATTTCTTTGAGATTATCTTGTTTGGAGTTTGCTCAAAGCCTTGAATATGTGATCTTGTGTCTCTTGCCAAAATTGAGATGCTTTCAGCCATTGTTCGTCAAGTATGTTTTTATCCTTGCCCTTTATCCTCTCCTTCCAGGACTCCAGTGAATGAGTGGTAGATCTTTTGTTATATGTAGCCCCATATGTCCCTGAGGCTTTCTAAATTTTTTGCCAGCCTGTTTTGTCTCTGTTGTTCACATTGGGTAATTTCTCTTATTCTACCTTCCAGTTCATTCATTCTTTCCTCTGCCCCTTCCATCCTACAGCTCAATCCTCTTGAGTTTTTTTCTTTTTTTTTTCGGTTATTGTATTTTACAAAACTTCTCTTTAGTTCTTCTTTATTCTTTCAATTCATTGATGAGACTTTCTGTTTCTTTGCTGAGATGCTCTCCCTTATTATTTGTTTCAAATGTTTTTGCAATTGCTCATTGAAGCATTTTTGTGATTGCTACTCTAACATCTTATGCAGAAAATTCTAACATCTCTGTCATTTTGGTTTTGGCATCTACTGACTGTTTTCTTTGACTCCATTTGAAATCTTCTTGGTTCTTGGAATGATGCATAATTTTTGATTGACATCTGAGGATTTTGCATATTATGCTATGAGAGTCTGGATTTTATTTAAGCCTTCAGTTTCTGCTGGCTTCCTTTGACATCACTCCATCTGGGTAAGGGAGGGGCACTGCCTTATTACTAGCAGCTGTGGTATAAGTCCAGATCCTCACCCAGCCTGGGTTGACACTTTATTGCTGCTGGCAGAATAGTCCATTAGGCCTCCACCCAAACCTTTCTGGCTGGTAGAAGTGCATTGTTACTGCTCCACACACAGTCTCCACTCAATGTGGGAGGGATTATTACCACATTGTAGAGATAAAAGATAAGCACCCCTATATGTCATTCTCTGACCACAACCCAGCAGATGACTTGGGGTAACTCATGACCGTCTGGCTAGGCGGGAATTTCTAGGCTTTCCCATTCAGTTTCTGCTGCTGAGGTGGGGGAAGAGTTTTTTCTGTGGTGTTTGTCTGGAGTAGAGCAGTTATTGTCTAAAAGTTTCTCTCTTGCTAAGCTGCCTTTTTCCTTATCCTCTGGATATAGAGAGACTTTTGTTAGATCTTTTACATCTATATCTATTATATCTATATCTGTTGGTGTTTCTAGGTTTCTGGTTATTCAACTTTTTAATGGCAAAATAAAACCCAGGAAACTTATCACTATGTTATTCCTTGTATCCTTAGCCAATCTCCTTCTTTTCTCTGCCTTTCAGAGTATCCTTATGTTTGTTTTATGTATAAGGTCCAGATTTATTTTAATAGCTTTTTAAAAATTTATTTATTCATTTATTTTTGGTTGCTTTGGGTCTTCATTGTTGTGTGCGGGCTTTCTCTAGTTGCGGTGAGCAAGGGCTACTCTTCGTGTGGTACGCGGGCTTCTCACTGTGGTGGCTTCTCTTGTTGTGGAGCATGAGCTCTAGGCATGCGGGCTTTAGTAGTTGTGGCACGCGGGCTCAGTAGTTGTGGCTCATGGGCTCTAGAAAGCAGGCTCAGTAGTTATGGCACACGGGCTTAGTTGCTCCATGGCACGTGGGATCTTCTCGGACCAGGGCTCAAACCCGTGTCCCCTGCATTGGCAGGCAGATTCTTAACCACTGCGCCATCAGAGAAGTCCCAGATTTTTTTAGTGTTACTTAATGAAAGGAATAGGGAAAATACACCTACTCCATATTCCTGGAAACAGAAGATCATACTTTTTTTTTAAACTATGAATATATTTAAAAATTCATTTACCTCGTAAGAGTTTGGTGATAATAAGTACTTTTAAAATAAGATTTATTTTGTTGATTCATATTTCATAATACTTCTATACCCATAATAGAAATGCTTCAACTCACAGGAAAAAAAAAAGAAACTTAGAGATTTATGTAGTCTAATTTCATAGTCTTATTTCTGAAAATTTGTTTGACTCCTTCTAGTAATGATGATATCATTCTCTACCTTCATTCTTTTATTCATTCAGTTTATTTAGCTATTAATATTCTAGACACCTGAAATAAGTCAATGACACGATGATCCCTATACCCAAGAGCTCACATTCTGCAGGAGGTAGGTGAGGGGAGGGATAGAATAGACAATAAGAAAATAACAATTATAGATATATATGCACCCAACAGAGGAGCACTTCTCAAGTGCACATGGAACATTCTCCAGGGTAGATCACATCTTGGGTCAAAAATCAAGCCTCAAAAATTTAAGAAAATTGAAATTGTATCAAGCATCTTTTCCAACAACAATGCTATGAGATTAGAAATAAATTACAGGAAAAAAACATAAAAAACAGAAACACATGGAGGCTAAGCAATACGCTACTAAATAGCCAAGAGATCACTGAAGAAATCAAAGGGGAAATCAAACAATACCTAGAAACAAATGACAATGAAACATGACGATCCAAAACCTATGGGTTGCAGCAAAAGCAGTTCTAAGAGGGAAGTTTATAGCAATACAATCCTACCTCAGGAAACAAGGAAAAATCTCAAATAAACAATCTAACCTTACACCTAAAGGAACTAGAGAAAGAAGAACAAATCCAACCCAAAGTTAGAAGAAAGAAAGAAATTGTAAAGATCAGAGCAGAAATAAATGAAGTAGAAACAAAGAAAACAATAACAAAGATCAATAAAACTAAAAGTTGGTTCTTTGAGAAGGTAAACAAAATTGATAAACATTTAGCCAGACTCATCAAGAAAAAGAGAGCGAGGACTCAAATCAATAAAATTAGAAATGAAAAAGGAGAAGTTACAGTGGACACTGCAGAAATACAAAGCATCGTAAGAGACTACTATAAGCAACTCTAGGCCAATAAAATGGACAACCTGGAAGAAATGGACAAATTCTTAGAAAGGTATAACCTTCTAAGACTGAACCAGGAAGAAACAGAAAATATGAACAGACCAATCACAAGTAATGAAATTGAAACTCTGATTAAAAATCTTCCAACAAACAAAAGTCCAGGACCAGATGGTTTCACATGTGAATTCTATCAAACATTTAGAGAAGAGCTAGCACCCATCCTTCTCAAACTCTTCCAAAAAATTGCAGAGGAAGGAACACTCCCAAACTGATTCTACGAGTCTACCATCACCCTGATACCAAAACCAGAAAAAGATGCTACAAAAAAAGAAAATTACAGACCAATATCACTGATGAATATAGATGCAAAAATTCTCAACAAAATACTAGCAAACAGAATTCAATGACACATTAAAAGGATCATACACCATAATCAGGTGGGATTTATCCTAGGGATGCAAGGATTCTTCAGTATATGCAAATCAATCAATGTGATACACCATATTAACAAACTGAAGAATAAAAACCATGTGATCATCTGAATAGATGCAGAAAAAGCTTTTGACAAAATTCAACACCCATTTATGATACAAACTCTCCAGAAAGTGGGCATAGAGGGAACCTACCTCAACAAAATAAAGGCCATATATGACAAACCCACAGGAAACATCATTCTCAATGGTGAAAAACTGAAAGCACTTCCTCTAAGATCAGGAACAAGACAAGGATGTCACTCGCACCACTATTATTCAACATAGTTTTGGAAGTCCTAGCCATGGCAATCAGAGAAGAAAAAGAAACAAAAGGCATACAAATTGGAAAAGAAGAAGTAAAACTGTCACTGTTTTCAGATGACATGATACTATACGTAGATAATCCTAAAGATGCCACCAGAAAACTACTAGAGCTAATCAATGAATTTGGTAAAGTTGCAGGATACAAAATTAATGCACAGAAATCTCTTGCATTCCTATACAGTAACAACAAAAGATCAGAAAGAGAAATTAAGGAAACGATCCCATTCACCATTGCAACAATAAAAATAAAATAACTAGGAGTAAACCTACCCAAGGAGGTAAAAGACCTTTATTCAGAAAACTATAAGACACTGATGAAAGAAATCAAAGATGACACAAACAGATGGAGAGATATACCATGTTCTTGGATTAGAAGAATCAATATTGTGAAAATGACCATACTACCCAAAGCAATCTATAGATTTAATGCAATCCCTATCAAACTATCAATGGCATTTTTCACGGAACTAGAACAAAAAATTGCACAATCTGTATGGAAACACAGAAGACCCCAAATAGCCAAAGCAATCTTGAGAGAGAAAAACGGAGCTGGAGGAATCAGGCTCCCAGACTTCACACTATGCTACAGTAATCAAGACAGTATGGTACTGACACAAAAACAGAAATATAGGTCAATGGAACAGGATAGAAAACCCAGAGAAATACCCACGCACCTATGGTCAACTAATCTATGACAAAGGAGGCAAGGATATACAGTGGAGAAAGACAGTCTCTTCAATAAGTGGTGCTGGGAAAACTAGACAGCTACATGTAAAAGAATGAAATTAGAACACTCCCTAACACCATACACACACACAAAAAACTCCAAATGGATTAAAGACCTAAATGTAAGACTGGACATTATAAAACACTTAGAGGAAAACATAGGAAGAACACTTTTTGACATAAATCACAGCAAGATCTTTTTTGACCCACCTTCTAGAGTAATGGAAATAAAAACAAACACATGTGACCTAATAAAACTTAAAAGCTTTTGCACAGCAAAGGAAACTATGAACAAGACGAAAAGACAACCCTCAGAATGGGAGAAAATATTTGCAAATGAATCAACGGACAAAGGATTAATTTCCAAAATACATAAACAGCTCATGCAGCTCAATATTAAAAGAACAAACAACCCAATTGAAAAATGGGCAGAAGACCTAAATAGACATTTCTCCAAAGAAGACATACAATGTCCAAGAGGCACATGAAACGCTGCTCAGCATCACTAATTATTAGAGAAATGCAAATCAAAACTACAATGAGGTATTACCTCACCCCAGTTAGAATGGGCATCATAAGAAAATCTACAAACAACAAATGCTGGAGAGGGTGTGGAGAAAAGAGAACCCTCTTGCACTTTTGGTGGGAATGTAAATTGATACAACCACTATGGAGAACAGTATGAAGATTCCTTAAAAAACTAAAAATAGAACTACCATACGACCCAGCAATCCCAGCACTGGGCATATACCCTGAGAAAACCATAATTCAGAATGACACCTGCACCCCAATGTTCATTGCAGCACTATTTACAATAGCCAGGTCATGGAAGGAACCTAAATGCCCATCAACAGATGAATCGATAAAGAAGATGTGGTACATATATACAATGGAATATTACTCAGCCAAAAAAAGGAATGAAATTGGGTAATTTTTGTTGTTGTTGTTTGTTTTTTTTGTTTGTTTTTTGGCACACGGGCCTCTCACCGTTGTGGCCTCTCCCGTTGCGCAGCACAGGCTTTGGACGCGCAGGCTCAGCGGCCATGGCTCATGGGCCCAGCCACTCCACGGCATGTGGGATCCTCCCAGACCGGGGCACAAACCCGTGTCCCCTGCATCGGCAGGCGAACTCTCAACCACTGCGCCACCAGGGAAGCCCCCTGAAGTTGGGTAATTTGCAGAGACATGGGTGGACCTAGAGACTGTCATACTGAGTGAAGTCAGAAAGAGAAAAACAAATATCGTATATTAATGCATATATGTGGAATCTAGAAAAATGGTACAGATGAACCAGTTTGCCAGGCAGAAATAGACACACAGATGTAGAGAACTAATGTATGGATACCGAGGGAGGAAAGCAGGGTGGTGGGGTGGTGGGATGAATTGGGAGATTGGGATTGACATATATACACTAATATGTATAAAATAAGATAACTAATAAGAACCTGCTGTATAAAAAACAAATAAATTAAATTAAAAAAAAAGAAAGCAGATCAGTAATTCCTTGGGGCTGGAGGTTAGAACGGGATTGACTGAAAAGCAGCTGCAGAGAAATTTGTGGAGTGATGGAGATGTTTTAAAACTGGATTGTAGGGAAGCTTGCGAAACTGTAAATTTGCTAAAAATCATCAAATGATTATAAATGGCTGAATTTTATAGTATATAAAGTTTACATTAATGAAACTGTAAAAAGAAGTAGATTGCTGTAATAGACCAAAAACATGATTAAATCTTGGGAGATATGTAACCATCAGGGATGGTGTTTGAAACATTATTCCATGTTATCAGTGTTTAGTTAAAATTCCTGTGAAGATTGTTTTATTTTTACTGCAAGTGTGGAAAATGGGATGATGGGTGTTTTTCAAAATTGTCTTTGGTGCTACCTTCCTGTACTGCAGTAGTGTACAGTTTATCATCAGATTCTATAGAAATGACCAAAGTGTTTATCACTGTGGCATCCCCTCATTTTGAACAAACTGTCATTGGGCAATGATCTTCTCAGGGGATGGGTACCTAATCCGTACTATTTTCTATTTGTTGTTTTCAATCCTTTCTTCACATGCCAATAGATCAGTGGATTAATTTGAAAGAGTGGATACTCATGTTTTTCTACACTAGAGCATAGGAAAATCTATATTAAAAAATATGCAAACAGAGTGTGGTGAGGATTCAAAGACACAGTAACTTTTAAAATTTTAATGGAATAGGCATATATAAAATGTTATTAGTCTGAAATTTTCATTTACTATTGATTTTCCAAGAAAATAAAATATAATGAAAAATACATAATCACATATATGTTTGTATATATACACCCACACATATATATACAATTTGTATACACGCACGTGCCTGTGCCCACACCCATATGCCTATAACTATATATACACCTACATAGATTTGTTTTATTTTCAAGTCTCTGGCTGTTACAGGTTGAATTGTGCTCCCTAAAAGTCTTATGTTGACATCTTAAGCACCAGTACCTCAAAATTGTGACAGTATTTGGAGACAGGTTCTTTACAGGGATAATCAAGTTAAAATGAGGTCATTAGATGGGCCCTAATCCAAAATGACTGCTGTTCTTATAAAAAGGGGAAATTTGGACCCACAGAGAGAGAAGATGATGTGAAGAAACACAGGGAGAAGAATGCCACCTATAAGCCAGAGAGAGAGACCTGCAACTGAGTCTTCCCTCATAGCTCTAAGGAGGAACCAGCCGCGCTGATACCTTCGTCTGGGACTTTAGCCTCCAGAACTATGAGACGGTAAATTTCTGCCGTTTAAACCACTCAGTCTGTGCTATTTGTTAAGGCAGCTTTAGCAAACAAATGCACTGGCCTAGGTAGGGCTCTGTGGAATTTAAACTGAAATGTTTTATGTGCAAAGAATCTAGAGCTCACTTGTTAAATTCAAATTGATTTGCTACTGAAATGCAAAATAGAGTTGGAAATATATTGCAAGAATTGCAATATATTGTAAATAAAAGAGGAGAAAGAAAGATATATTCAGTGTGTAACACAAAGTATGACAAATTTTAAGCTTCTCATCCCATATTAAAATCCTATCTGGCTTTGTAGATCCTATTGGCACAGGAAGCGTTTAAGAGGGGGATTTGGGTGAAAATAAACAAGTCATTCATGTGAATCTACAATAGTTTGAATTCAGAATAGAAAGACATTGTCTCTAATTCTGACATTATTGTTTTCCCATGATATATCTCTGCAAATTCCTGTAAACCTCTGCAGTACAGTACATAACATTCACCTGGGCAATTGCTTATCTTAGCAGGTATTAAATGTAATATAGCGACAAGGGTGGAGACATTACTTGGAAACATTTTAAAGTGTCCCCCTTGTTAGAAAGCTTTTTGTTGTTTGTTAATGCTTAGAAGGGAAGCTAAGGGTGCCTTCATATACACACACACACATATATATATATGTGTATGTACATACATACACATAGACATATTTTGGGGCAAATATTTTATCTGACCACTAAGAAAGAGTAAAAAGTACTCAGAAATTTATTTTAGCTATCTCTTCTTCAGATCATTTTTGTTATTCCAGAGTGGCAAAAGAGGAAGTATTCAATTATTGAACTGAAAACTTCCCGCTCCAAAATCCATTCAATTTCATCCTGTAATAGAGAAGGAAGGAAAAGATAAATTTTAAAGACATTGGATCTTAAGCTCCTAACTGAAATGTAAGATTCTGATATTTAAATTACTTTGGACAGGGACCATAAATGGCGTACGTATACAGCAGGCCCTCTGTTATCTGCGGGCTCCAAATCCATGAATTCAACCCACTGCAGATAGAAAATCTATTGGTTGAATCCCGGGGTATGGAATCCAAAGATAGAGGGTCTGAGCGTACTAGCCATTTTTCGTAAGGGGCTTAAGCACCTTTGGATTTTGGTATCATGGGGGTCCTGGAACCACTCCCCCAGGGATAATGAGGGATGACCGTATTAGGATGGCTGGCCTTACCCTCAACTCCAAATCTATAGATTTATCTGTGCGTCTCTCTTCATCTATCTTTGATCTTATTCTCTATGTAACCTAAATGAGTGTCATGATATTTGATTTCTCTACTACTCTGACTCACTGTCTTCCTCTCTCATTTCAGAATAGGAATGTTTTATAGACACTATTGAATTGTGGTTCCATTTTTACTTTGTGAAAATCTCTTGCTCAATGCTCTCCTATCACAGAGCCTCTTACCATATCATTGCCTCCTTGATAGCTCTTGGTGCCTGTCACATAGAGACTTTAAACAAAACGTATGCGAAAGCGAGCTTACAGACGCCTCCATAGGCCCCCATTCTATCACCATCCTTTCAGCTACATGTGTACAACAGAATATTACTCAGCCTTAAAAAATAAGGAAATTCTGCCACTGTGACACATGCATGAATATAGAGGACATTATGATAAGTGAAATAGGCCAGTCACAGTAAGATGAATACTGTATGATTCTGCTTATATGAGGAATCTAAAGTAATCAGATTCATAGAAACAGAGAGCAGAATGGTGTTTTCCAGGGGCTGGGAGAGGGGAGGTGGGGAAGTTCTAACCAAGGGGTATAAAGTTTCAGTTATGCAAGATGAATAAGTTCTAGAGATCTGCTGTACAACATTGTACCTGTAGTTAACAATATTGTATTGTATACCTAAAAATCTCATGAGAGTAGATCCAATGTTAAATGTTTTTATCAAAACAAAAAAGAAAAAGAAGTCAAAACTTGCATCTTTTATTTAACTGCAAAATATCGATTGGACACATTGTATGGTGGATTCCATGAAATAGGTTCTCACACAGTAATGACTAGAGTCATTAATTAGACAAATTAATTTTGATTTGATCTGTTCTCAACTTGCAACACGCTCATTTTAGACATTACTCATTAATCCAAGTATTATTGGGTTAAAAGTACCATATCTAATGGGTCAGATCAAGTTTGGTTTGCATCAGGCGTAGTGTTTGATACTTTGCCATCACCAAGAGAAACAGAAAAAGGATTTTAAAAGGGTGCATTATCATTGGAAAAATATACAGTTCCACCACTATAGCCCTAAGAGAAGTATTTCAAAGTCAACACAAAAAATTTGTATAACATTGAACTGGAGCTAGGGCATTTTGAACTCAAAGTAAACTGAAATTCCTTACCTCACGAATAAGCTAGTAGTCCCAAACTCATAACATCAAATAATTTTTCAAATGAGAAATAACAGTGAATATTCATTTGAAAATAAAGACAGAATTTAAGCAGGTAGGATTTAATTAACCAAACTGGAATGTAGCCAGACCTCTTCAGCTAACATCTCTGCTCATTAATAGATAACATTATTCCTGCCCTGCTAAACCCAATGTCAGGAACAGAAAACATCCTTGCTTCCTTTCCTCATTGGTAAATATCCAAAATTAAATACGATATTAAAATGCACACATTTCAAATAAAAAATGTGTTTCTCTGTAAAAGAGGTATAGCCACTTTTCCACTATTAAACTGTTTACATGGGAAGAATTCACATATCAGCAATAATATCCCCATACTTTAAAATATGAAGTCAA
Source organism: Tursiops truncatus (assembly GCF_011762595.2). Taxonomy (NCBI): domain Eukaryota; kingdom Metazoa; phylum Chordata; class Mammalia; order Artiodactyla; family Delphinidae; genus Tursiops; species Tursiops truncatus. Next base: position 153,713,351 of record NC_047035.1, on the reverse strand, counting down.
GTAATTTGTTGGTTACTGCATACTACAGTGGACTTGTCATGTTTTGTCTAAACAGTTCCTATTCCTTTCTCTGCTTCTCCAAATATCACCCCATTAAAAAAAAAAAAAAAAAAAAAAAACTGCTTCTCCCCTGGGCTTTGAAATGATGTGGTTATAATGGGAGCTGCATCCTTGCCCACAGTGATAATCCAGCAATGCATGCACAGTCCAAGCTAGGTTATTTCCCAGGATATTTCAAACTGCATCTAGGAGAAGAGCAGCCTTGCTCGCTGAAAGGGAATTTGGGACGCCGTGTTCCCCGTGGAGCTGGTGTGTATTCCAGCCTCATAGGAAGTTGTCCTGAAAGGATAAAGCAGACGCAGAAAATCAGCTGAAGAAATAGCTGGAGAGACGGTCAGAATGGTATGTGAAGATGTGATTCTAGTTCCTAAAGTCTCCGGAGCTGCCTTTATTTTTATCTTCCCAGATCTTGGTGCTTTAGCTATTCCTAGAATAAAATTCTGCTAACTGCTCCCAGTAGCTACAAAAAAAAAGAAAAAAAGTTGCCGTTTAAACTAATTTGATGTTGTCAATTGCGATAAAAAAATTGTTTCATCCACAAAGGACATAGGAGCTATATGAATAGGTAACGGTAAATGCATTCCTGTTTTTCAACATAAATGACATGCTGCTTAAGCGTGGAGGTCATGCAGTCACTGAGCTACAGGGTTGCATGGAAAGCCATGTAGTACAACTCAAGTTTACTTCACAGAAATGTGGCCCCACCTAGCCCCATTTGAGCTAACACCAAAAGTCATCCAAAAGAATGCAAATATAATGTCTTTATGCAACAATTTTCCTAAGTTAAGCAAATCAGACTAAGAATTTTCATAAATTCTTGCAATTTTTCCATGTCCTTGCATGTGTGAAGGCGACCTTATCTTAACACATTTCAGTGAAAATGTTATTGGATGACCCTAAAAGTCTTCAAAAACAATCTAGCATTTTCAAATAGAGTAACATCTTGGGAATTATCAAATACTCATGGATTACCTATGAGTAGATTCAGTGTGGGTTCACCACACAAAACTATTTAAAGAAGGTTAGGAAGATATAACTAATATGACAAAAATCTAATTTGGTTGCAGACAGGCATTAGTCACTTATTCAATAAATACTTATGCCACATCTATTTGCCAGACACTTTTAGAGGCAGTGAAGTTATAGCAGTGAATAAAGTTCTGCCCTTAGGATATTGATATTCCAGAGTGCTATCCAATAGAAATACAAGAGCCACAAATGCAAACCACGTATATAATTTTTTTCCAGAAAGAACACTTTAAAAAGCTAAAATAAATTTTAATAAAACATTGCACGTTACACAGTATATTTAAAATATTATCATTTCAACATGTAAACAAAGTTTTTAAATATTAGTGAAATATTTTACATTTTTTTCATTAAGAATTTAAAATTCATTGCGTATTTTATTCTTATAGCACCCTCAGTTGGGACTAGCCATATTTCAAAAGCCCAGTAGCCACAGATGGCCGGTGGCTACCACATGGGACAGATAATGAGAGCTAATGCCCTCTTGAAGGTCAGACACAACAACCCTAGGAGGTGTATTACTCTGACTATCGCTATTTTATCAATAAGGTAACTGAGCAAAGGGAATTGAACTTGTCTAAGGTCACACAGCATCTAAGTGTTCCAATGATCTATTGCTATACAGCAGATTACCCTAAAACTTGGTTGCTTAAAACAATCATTATTATTATTTCATGCTGTTTCGTGGGCTGATGTGTCTCAGCTGAGAGGTTCTTGACTGTTTGTAGAGGTTACAGTTGGGCTGGGAGTCATCTGAAGGCCCGACTGGGATGGACAAAGATACTGGCTACTTTGCTCACATCTCTGGTGCCTCAGTGGGGAGGCTAAGCAGCTGAGACCTTGTAGGGTTTATTTCTCTCCCTCTATGTGGCTTCCTGTTTGGCTGGTTTGGACTTCCACATAGCATTGAAGTCTCAGGGTGAATGTGCTAGAGAGTGTCCCCAGAGAAAACATCCCAAGAATTCCAGGTTGAAGCTGCAAGACTTCTTATGATCTGGCCCTGAAAGTCACTTCTGTTGCCTTTTGTTGTTTGAAATATGAGTCACAGGGTCAGCCCAGATTCAGGACAGAGGGGTCTAATGAGGGCTTTCACACTGGGAAGTATGTTTCATTGAGAATCTGCCTTTGGAGATTAGTTTCCACAGTAAGTAAAGGAGTAAGAATTTAAACAGTTAGCTAGGCATCAGAAATAGTATTTTTCATAATGACAGTATATCACCTTTCATTTCAATATCTTATATATCTTTGCATTCCTCAGTACCTAGTACTGTGTCTGGAACATAACATGGGCTCAGTGGAAATTAAATAAGTAGATGTCAGTTTATACGTTCTGTTTATGTTTGTCTATAGCGTATGGGACCTTCACTGTGAGATCAATGTAACAACAAGAATTCCTAAGTCATCAAGGCATTCAAATCACCATATTCTGTGCTATAGGCAATATGATAAAATTTTATACCCCTAGAAATCAGTAGACGGGTCTTATTCTTCTTGGATTTCTCCTTACTGAATAGTGGTGTGGTATTTATTTAGTATGCACTTGATAAATATATAGGATTTTAGAAGGTACAAAAGGAAGTCTAAACAAAGATCCTATAGGCAAGACATATTGAGATACAGGCTGGGAACTATTGATTCAGACTTCCAGGCCATTATATAGGGAGACCTTAGATCGGCAGGAATGGTGTATATAGCAACAGATAGCAGCATATTATATCACCTTTCCTACTCTGCATGTGTTTGAAATATCTACCTATCCAGCAGGCATCTGGAGAGATGCTATGAGTCATACAGCATATATATTATGTGTGATATGGCTCCCAAATTCTAGACACCCATATGGTTTGTGTTGCCAGAGGTGCCTCAACTTTCTATTTATCTTATAGTAAATGAAAGGGAATTGTGGCTATGTTATTTTCTTCCAAATACTAACTAAAAAGACTACCACTCATCTTAAATAATTATCACTCTAAAATACATATAGGCATAAGACATGTAGATATGCCTTGAGGACTTTCTTATACGGAAAATGTAACAGCATTTCATAGAGACAAATGGCAACATTATTTTGACTGCCTATAGCAATAAGGAAAAACTTTACTGAAAAATTCCCAGTTTCCTAATTATCACTATATACAGACAGGAGCTTCTCCTGGATGGTTCCCACTGGGGTTTCATGCTAGAGCAATACATGAAATCTTGATTTGTACCCTCTTTCTTTTTAATATCCGAATTTTTCCTAATGATTTTCAGAGAAACACTAGCTAACAAACAAATATAAATTTTCATACAGGACCTGTATAAGCCTATCATAGCAGAAAGCTGTTACCCATCTTCTGATTTCACAGACAGCTAATAAGTAGCACATGAAAGTACGGATCTCTTCACTCAGATAAATTCAAGTAATTTAAAACAGTCACCACATCTATGAATATTAGAATCTTCCTCATGGTGTCACTGAGAAACACTGAGTTTATACTTTTAAACCACTAGGAACAGTGCTTGGTACGTAACCATTAATAAATATTGAAAGTTATTATTATCATCTACATCTTTAAAATCATGTCTTCTTTAACAAGGTTTAGATTTTTCAGTACAACTCTGATTTTTTTTAATACAGGCATATTAGTATTATTCACTATAATTTTCTTCTTAAAGCACTGTCTTTAAGGCAGCACTACTGAATTGGGTTTTAATTAAATACCCAAAGATGATATCCCATAATCTTCCATTTTCCAAAATGTAAAAAAGTATGGTTTCAATCACAGTCATTCTCAGTCTGCACTATTGTCTGGAAATAAGCTTTCTGTCTAAAGCACACTGGCCTGACGTATGAAAAAAATAATCATAAATAGTTTTTCATGGGTCTTCGCAAAATATAACCAATTATTGATTTGAAATCCTGCTTAGCTGCAACAGAATACTCTGTAATCAATTACCTTTGGGGGTTTAATCTGTAGATAGAAGACATGAAAAAGCTGAGTTAATGACTTTTTCAACTGGCCAAATGATATCCCTGGAAGGTAAAATGTCATCCTCAGACTGTCAGTAAGGTCCAGTTGTCGCTGCCACACTTGCTACTGGGAGAGCGGATCTTCCTATTACTGAGCCAACAAGCTACTCTAGACCATCACTTATGTTTCCAAAATAAAAGACCAATGAAGCCATTTTTTTGTCTCTTCCAAATACAGCCGATCTTCATATTTCCATGGTAACCAACCCCTGCTGGCATGATCAAGAAAAAACTGATTTGGGATTTTAATTAATTGCTTAGAAATGGAAATGTAACAGAGACTGGCAGTTCAACTAAGCACATTTTGCAAAGTGAATAAAAATAGAGTTTCTGAAATACTTGAAATTGTTTCAGTGGCTGTAGCACATCTTTTGCTAGACACCTTAATTTATTCCATCCTCCAAAATAAATCTGCCAAACGTACTAAGCCATTTTGTCAACACAAATCATTTTGGCAAATACTTTAATCCCTCTTCTAAACAAAATGTATTGTAATTTAAAAAATCTAAACCATCGGTGTGAACCCACTGGGTCCCATCTGAGATATTAGTAGATCATGTTTAAAGGAGCTGTCATCTCCTATATGCAAAGAAGAGCCCGTATTCTTGCTGCCTGCTAAGGAGTAAATTCCTTGAACTTCACCCAGTATGGCAATGGCTCCTACCACTAAGGGTAGCCTTAAAGATACTTTTTGCACAGAAGTTAAGAGCATGGGCTCTGGAGCCAGACTGTATACAGGTGAAAATCTTAGCTTCTCAACTTACTAGCTTTATTACCTAGCATAAGTCTTTTAACCAGAGCCTCAGGCTTCTCATCTGTAAAATGGGTAAACTTTTAAAAGATTGCTGCAAGGATTACATACATTAATAAATGGAAAATCCTAAAATGAAGCCTGCAAGATAGTATAGAATTAATAAATGTAAGTTATTATTATTAGTATTTGTATCTTTTAGTCCATATGTAAACTCTGTTTTGTATTTCTTATAATACTTGGTTTTAAATGTTTCCTTTAGAACTAAACATACCAAGAACCGGTCAAAAATCATTTCTCATTGCAAGGTATAAACCGTCTTTTCTTTAGAGAAATATTAATTTATGCTATAAGATATATAAAACAGTGTCATCTAGGGCCAAGTAAATAATTATTAAAGATTTCAGTGTAAAAATTTCTCCCATGAAAAGAAGAGAAATGAAGGTATTTCTGGAATAAACCTCACTCTTGCTTGATTTGAAAGTGTTTTAGTTGTACAAAGACACTAAATTGTCATAGGCACAAAGAAAACAATAGTCATTAAACAAATATTATTTAACACTGTCAGTTGATGGAATAATCTGACCAAATGCTCTTGCGAATGGAGAATTTCCATAGCTCATACATATATTAACATGTTTTTGAAAATGTATGCAATAAGCTCTATATCAAAGTTAATTTAATATGTTCATAATTACTTGGAAGGACAGTTCCAATTAAATACAGCCCTCCTCACTTGTTAACTGAGAACCTTGACCAAGACTTCTGAGTATCAGTTATTCCATCTATTATTATTATCATCATTATGAAACAAAAATAGGAACAAACATATGGATCTAGGCACTGTAAGGAAAAACATGCGAGGGTGAGTAATATGTGCTCACCATTATAAGAATCCCCTGGCTTTAGAAGAAATGTGCACAAACATTATAGACAAGTGAACCAATGAGAACAAAATTGGTAGGTGTTGAATATGGGTTAGTTATAGAACTAACCATCACTCAAGTACTGGCTTCATCCTTCAAGTCATCTCTCAGAGTAGATTTTACTTATTAGCCAGTATTTCCTTTACCTCAAAAATCAGAGAAATTCCCTTGCTGTGTGTTTTCACAGAATCTTATACTTGTGACTCTGTAACATTTGTCATGCTTGTAATTGCTTATCTAATGTGGATCTTTGTTGTTGAATTATCTCCATGAAGCTAGATAAAATCTAGTTCATTTTTGCATCCTGTCTATAGTGCCTGGAAGAGAGTAGGGGTGGAATAATTTATATGTGAAATGGGAATTGAATGATTAACCAGTCTCCAAAATCTGTCTTAATAGGCATCGCTATTAGTTATGCAGTATCTTACTATAAGATGAGCTCCATGTATCCCAACTTCTAGAATAGGGCCTGGTGCAAAATAGGCACTTAGGATACTTATTGAATATATGAATAAATGAATGAGCATGAGACATATGAAAACATTGTCAGTATTAGAAGATGAAATCCCAAGCCATGAGGTAAGAGGTAACTTAGATTCATTGTAACTTAGATAAAACGTAAATTTCTTCTTTTCCTCCATCCTGTCAATACTGCAGTTTGTTCCTTTTATTCATAAATACGTAGGTTAAGGACATATTCTAGTGTATTCTTGGTAGCCTGGAAATCGAATTGGTCTTATGAATGTGTCCTAAGTAATACCTCTTTCCACATATAGGATAACAATATGGGCAAGCAATTATATTATTGACTTGTGCAGCTATGTTTGCCTCCCACCATGTGATGGAGGGAGAGGCAAGAATGGGAAATCTCCAGGTAATTTTGGCATTTGAGAAAGGCATAAAACTCTCCCAGATCATAGCAATGATGAGCCTTCTAAACTCAGTTTCTTAAAACCTTACTTACTGATAAAAGGATATATGTGGTTATATATTCTCCTTTTTGTTTACCGTCTCTAAAAAGTTTTATTGAAGTGTAATTGATATACAGTAAGTTGCCCATGTTTAAAGCATACAATTTGATGTCCTGACATATGTATACATCCATGAAATTACCATCAAAACAAGCTAGTGAGTATCACCCCAAAAGTTTCCTCATCCCCCTTTGTAATCTCTCCTTCTACTCTCACCCCTTCATCCCCAGGCAACCACTGGTGTGCTCTCTGTCATTATAGATTAGTTTGCATTTTCTTTCACGCAGTATAATTATTTTGAGATTCTTCCATGTTGGTTTACGTATCAATAGTTCATTCCTTTTTATTGCTAAGTAGCTTTTGACTGTATAGCTATACCACAGTTTTCTGATACATTCACTTGTTGATGAACATTTGAGTTGTTTCCAGTTTGAGCTACTACAAACAAAGCTGCTATGAATATTTCTGTACACCTCTTTGTTTGGACTTACGTTTTTATTTCTTTTGGGTAAACAGCTAGGACTGAAATGACTGGGTTATATCATAAGTCTATGTTTATATTTTATAAGAAACTGCTGAACAGTTTCCCAAGGTAGTTGTACCATTTCTTAGATACTACTGTATTCTTTCAGAAGCACCTGAAACAAAAGTGTTTTCAAATTATAAAACTAAAATAAAAAATTTTAATCTTTACACTTAAAATTGCATAATATCTTACTTTAAAAAGTGTTCTTCCAAGGTTTACCATGTTCAGCTTCTAACATTACTTAGTCTGTCAGGCGCCAAAGAGGATAAAAATGCTTTCCAATTAACCATATAATAAGTTTTTTTTTTAAATTCCCAAACAAAAATTATATGGAGCACTTTCAAATGATTGAGGAATGAGTCTTTTAACTCTTTGAATTGTCCCATCAGCATAATTATCCACTCCACTCTGCACTCTCCACTCAGACACCCTACAATATTAACTTTAAAAATTTAATATTTTTTGGCAAGCACTCTGTGACTAAAGTTTGGCAGCAAAGAGACACAGCAGATCAGAATATGATTATTTACTTTGGTAAATTAACAATACATGAAGATTATCAGATGAATCTAACTGCAGTACATTGAGGTAAACTGAGTAAGAGTTTTAAAGAACCAAAGTTATTGGCTATAGTTAATGCCTTGTAATCTAGATGTTTCACCTCTATGGTCAGGAGGTAGAGAACATAGCACAGGAAGAATTTCCAAGCAAACCCCTAAAACACCCTGTGATAATAGATGTAGGTGATAATAGGTCTACTGCAATTCGGAAAGACTCGAATCAGATCCCATCACAGCCCCAACCTCTAGTCAATTGATAGAAAATATAAGATGAAGAAACTCCAAGGTGAATTGGGATATAACACTGTGGAGATGAGTCACCTAACTTGCAAAGCAGGCTCGTCAACTAGGCAAGAGTCCAGTTCAAGTCATTCATCTTCTTTTTGTTCTTGTTTTTATGGAGTCACTGCTAGAAAGTGAGCAATGATAATAACTAACGTCAAAAGATGTTGCATCTTCAAAGCAAGGAAGCTACACTTCAGAAAATGATTATTAGCAAAGTGAAAAAAAATTCTAAAAGTTACACCAAATTTTTGTATGTGTTTCTACTCCCTGTGAAAGACACTTAAGAGAGAGCAAAACAAAATGAAATAGAGGTTTTGACTCTTGAAGTGAAAGAAGACAGTTCTTGGAAAGAACAAGCAAATTCCCAGCAACACCACTGTGTGGACCACTGTTTAATAAGAAACAAAGGACCCTGTTGACTAGAGACAGCAGGTGTAGACTCTGCTCACGCTCTGCTCTGTGTTATGCCCCTTGGCAAGAATTAATGCATATAACACTACTGGATGATGCAATGGAACAGGAAACTAATGGGGGAAAATAGACAAGGTGAATGAAACTTTTCCACATCTAAAATATTCTGTAAGGGAACATCAATAGGGTCCATATTTTAATAGTACTCATTTTTATATTTTCAAAGTGTTACGGTTAATAAACCAGTTTTTAAGCAAACCCAGAACTTTAAAAAGAAAATATCATACATGCTCTTAATTAAAATGCTTATAAAATAAAACCTTTGAATAAAAACCTCAAAAGTTGGTAAATGGCAAATATTAAAGATATAGAAACTAATCAATAAACATATGGCTGCAAAAAGCAAAAAGAATGATTATCCAGAAATGACAGCAAAAGTCTTGAAGACATAAAACTATTTTTTAACATACAAGCTTTGTTAAGAACCATATATGTAATGGCTCCCATAGGATTAAATACATATAAATATATATAACAGTATGTTTCTCTGTGTGTATATATGTATATATCCATCCATACTACACATGTGTCATTCTAACCTAGGTCTTAACACACGGTTTTGTCTAATCCATGATGAGCAGGTAGATAACATTACAATCATAAGAATTAACGATGTGTTTTTATTCTATACTTACATCCCCTTATAGCCTGACATAACTTTTGGTTTCACTCCTATCTTTGACCTGGTAAACCTTTGGATTTCTGAACTTTATTTTACCTCTTTTCGTTTGTTTTCCTAGAGGGGTTTGAACCTCCTTGCAGCCATTGTCTTTCACAGAAGGTATGTGGGAGTTGTGTGTGTGTGTGTGTGTGTGTGTGTGTGTGTGTGTGTGTGTGTGTGTGGAGGGGGAGGGGGACGAGTGTGGGTGTCAGAGGAGAAGAGGGAAGAGAACTACAAATTTTGGGTGCTGCTACCATGCCAGGCCCTGTGACAAACTACACATCTTTACTCAAGTATCGACCTATCAAATTCCACTTAAAATACTTAAAAGCACAGAAGTTTTCTCTTTCTAGCGTCATCATTTGACCTGAACTCTGTTTTGCCTGGTACAATAGAATGAGCTTACATGTAGCTTCTAAATTGAGGGCATTCATTAACATATTCTTCCTAAAACTCACACTTCTTACCAAAAAGAGCCTGTTTGGAATTAAGAAATTTTCTTTGCTGTGATTTTTCTTTTGTTTATTCCATTTTTCCCCTGAAAGTACATTTTGAGAGTCAAAAGGAGGGAGTGTTCATTTTGGATGACTTTTACTGTAAGAGGAGGCTGCCCAGTTCAAAATAAGTTAGGGACTAAGGGTGGTATGTGCTATGGGTTTCTCTGTTTGCATTCCTTGTCCCATCTCATCTCTTTCTTCTCTTTGCCTTGATTCACTGTAAAACAAACACTTGATAAAGGTGAGGCCAGTGAAGGTGGCTGCTTCGTGGACTATGTCAGGAGAAATCTCCAATTTCCGTTCCAGACCGTTCCTAGAGCTCTTGGTATTCTCGTGTAGTATAACTTTCCAACTTACGCATAAGTATCTATTATGCGGTGGATTACTGACTCTACAATTTAGCATTAATTTTAAAATGGAATACCCTGTGACATTGCTTTCAACAGTCTGTATTATCCGACATTATCTTTTAGTCTTCAAGTTTAAAAAAAATAATAAGAACTTGGCTCTACCTAGAGTTAATAACTAAAAATTCAATATTCTCCTACAGGATATAAATGTATGAGTCTCCCTGAGAAAGATGAAACTAATTTAAGAACCTTCCACATATTGAGAACAGTTCACAGAAATTTACCAGCTGCTTCTTTATGTAAGATAGGATCTCCTGGTTCAGTGTATGTGCTGAATGCCAATTAAAACATTCCCTACCTTGAGGGCATTAATATGGAGCAAAAGAGGATGACTGATGGGAAGGTCAAAATAAACTTAGCAAAAGAAAAGTAGTGTCTGATAAAGAATAACCTGCATTATATTCTACAACCACCCACCAACTTCCTGAAAACTGTTGTATAAATATGGATGATGATAGCTGAGCTCTTTTCCAACCCTCAAGTTTCTGCGACAGTCAACTCCTGAATATAAGCAAAGCTTCTTAGGAAACAAACTACACCCGCAATTCCTACTGGGACAATATAACCAGGTGTCTCGGTTCCAGAAGGAAATAAGACTCAGAGCTTATTGAATTGACAAAAGTTGAGAAGTGGAGAGTAGGAGTTCATCATATTCTAGTTGAGAGTTTTCAGTAGCCACAGAATGTATTGGCATTCTTAAATTAAATGTGTCTGCATTTAGTCTGTCCTGAAATAATTACAAATTTATATGATCCGTGATAGTTATACTTATTTCTTTTATGAAGTCCTCCACATCAGCACATTAACTTTGGAAAATAACTGCATATACTTAAGCAATCAGGTCTTTGTTAATACAGCTGAAAACAGTGGGTGGGCCTTTTTTTTTTTTTCAGGTGAGAAAAAAACAGGCTGAGAAGTGAACACCTCAGATTGTTTCTGTTTGTTTGAGGCTCTTATCCTCAGGGCTGCGTTCTCTTGGCTGGGTGTACCTGTTGATCACACTGCTTAACAGTAATTATTCCAGACAGCTTTTTGGCTCATAGAGTTGTTTCATAGGCTTCATAAATCATACAAATTATTACCCAACAGAAAACTATAATTACCCACAAACCCTGACATGCCAAAATGTGTATTAATTAGATAAGGTAATAAATACTTTACTGCACATAGCTATAATTATTACCTCAAAAGTGACACATATACATATACCATCTTGATATTCTGAAGGAAATGATTCAATATGATGCTCAGTTCGTAAAGAATTGTTATCTAATTTGATTAATTAGTTAATGCTTTTGCAAGGTGTTTCAAATACAAGAAATGAAGTAGAATTGTTAAGTTTCAAACTTAGTATTATTATCAAATGAGATCTAAACTATAATTTGCAGAGGAATTTCCTATGGGGATGATTTATAAAAGTTTATGTTTCTTAGTTCTAAATTTGGGTGTGTGTAGGAAGTCTTAAGAATGACAGCTACATCTAAAATTTTGCTCATTCCATTTCTATAATAGTATAAAATGATTTATTCACTATTAAAATGAGGAAAACTTTCTGATAGAAGCATAATATTTCAAAATATATACTTTTTATGCACCAATCTAGCCTGAAATTTCAATGTAGAAAGAAATTCCAGAGTAGATTTGAAAGAACACACTTGATTAAGGAACATTCATATAAATACTCAGTTCCTATCATATTGTTCTTACGTATTTTAATGATGTGTAAGTTCAGACCTATAGGATAAATGAGGTAGAGGAGTGCTATTATATTCAAGCCTCTACTATATCCTAGTTTATTCAACACAATCTGTTGTTTTTCAACTCAGTCTTTTCAGTATATGCAGACAAAACTGGATCTTAATGTTCTAAATATTGTGTACTGTATAGTAATCTATTTATAGCTCAACTGATACATGTGACACATTACATTGAAATAAAAATTTTCAGCCTGAAGAGCAAAGAGGAACATTAAAGATTATGGAAGTAGGAAATAAGTCAACTCAACTGTTGTTTGATTAAATCTGCCCCCCAAAGACGTTAATACTGGCAGCTTTCATTTAAGTAGAGGTATTCTTAAGCAACCTTTAATATGAAGAAATGAAATATAATGTATCCCATATTTTCTGTTTAGGTAATTATCTCCATGAATCATTTAAAAGTGAATTCAAAGACAGCTGACTCGCTTGTCCTCATTTGATTATTATTGGGAAATTATTAGGGAGCGTCATATGAAAAGGAAATCATGTTGAAGGTAACACACTAGTTATTCCACTGTACAGTTTTCTCAAAAATAATAGAAAAGAGACTCTGATGGAGACAGTTAAAGTAGTCTAGCTGTGTAACAAATTTCCTGTATCTAGCCTACTTGTCAGTGTCTATCATTGCACCTAACACATACTAGGCATCCAATAAATACAGGCTGAATAAACTAATGCAACTAAAGGACATTTATCCTGGAGGAGAGGGATTAATTGACATTGTACTTTATTTGGATAATGGTATCATTACAACACGATGACTTTGGGAAAATGCAAATAACTCAAAGATGCTGCTAGTTCAGAATGGAAAATGGCGCTATAAAGTGTTATGGAAAGAATGAGGAAGAACCAGTTAAAGAAGATTTTACTTTATACACTCAAAATTTGGTTGATGTTCTGGGGATAAATTTGTTCAAAACTCTTTGCATATGACAGAGAAGACATACTATTAACAAAGGAACCAAACTTTGTCAATGTGATAGCAGAATTTTTAGCATATTCTATATATGCTGATAACTATAAATATTAGCATATTTGTTATTTATTTATTATAAATATTAACATATTAGTCATGAAAATGTAGCCTATATACATATCTACATACTTGTAGTTTATTATGCATTTTGTAAAAGCCCAGGATACAGAAATTTTAAGGCATGAGCCAGTTCTAGGGTAGAATTTCTCTTAGAGCATCTTGTGGTAATTATCATGCTGGCTATCACAGGAAGGTGCAATCCAAAAGAAATCCATTAAGAAAAGCTATTGATGATTCCAACTTCTGTTTCTGGGATTAGGTGAGGTTAGGTTTTTCATACCAATCCTTCTACTGAAAACAGAAAAGATACTGGATAAAATATATTTTTAAAAATTTTCTTTGGAAGCATTAGAAAGCTATCAGAATAGTAAGAAGTCACCAAGCCAGAATCTTAGAACAATCAGTAACACAGAGGGCTAAGTGGAGGACTGAGAGCATATGTTAATTCAGGAAAATTTGAACTTTAGGGTAAGAGGAATAGAAATAAGTAAAATCTCTACGACCACCCAATATTCAGAGTCTAATAAAATGCATCCATCCCTCCATTAAGTTGGGTTCTGAAAAAGCTGTAGCTTCAGAAAAAAATGTAAAGCAGAAGAAAGCCACCCTCCTCATACCTGGACAACTGCAAGTTTTCTTGAGCAGAGCAAAGCAGGAAAAAAAGGGAGGGCGGGGGAGATACATGGTATACTTATTCTAAATAAAGCAGACTCACCTCGTGGCATCACACATGCTATAAGTTATGGCATTGCAAGTCATGTCTGGAAATCTCAAAGTTGGGCTTGATGTTCACACTTTTCAGTACTCCTATTTACTCTTTTAAGAGGAATAATTTATTCAATCAATCAACCACTTGTTCCATATATGGCCATAAAATGCCCTCTCTAAACAAAGTGCTATAGGATACAAAAAAGGTGGCAATTCCTACTATTATGCTCAAGATAATCTCTCATTTTTTAGCATCTAAGCCCAGTTGTTCAGGATATGGCAAGACTTCAAACAATTTCTAGATTGAGTAAATATAGATGTCCTTCCTGTCTTACTGAGAGACATTAAAATTTTCCTAATTTAATTGATTTCATCTTATTTAGTATTAAGAATCAGCTGGATTCTTTGGTCCCAAGTTCATAGCTGTCATGGTTTCTGCACATTAATTTATAAATTTATGGGGTCTGGTAGAGAATCCAGGTCTAGTCATAAAATTCAGAGAGCTCAAGTCACCCAAGAAATGGTGAACCTCCCAAAACACATTTATTGTCTGGGAGCATTTTAGTTACTGGCCATAATTTGGCTTAGAATTGAATAAAGACCTTTGTCATAAGCTTAATATAGGACTCAAGAAACTAATAGGTGGCATTTAGAAATCTAAACAGCCAAAGATTTCATCTTAGTATCAACCGAGATGTCATCATTAAACAAGTATTAGTTCAGCTTCTGTGTCAGATACAAAGCTCATAATTCTTGCAGAAGGCAAGAAAAAGTATTTTCCCAAATAGAAGCCTATTCAAAATAGGCTTAGGTAACCAATGTTTGTGTCACGCTGTTTTATAGTTAGTTAATTGTTGAAACAATATCATTTTTTAATTAAACAATTGTTTAGTACATGCCTATTTTTTATTCATTGCTATATCCTCCACGCCTACAATACTATTAAGTGCATAGAAGATACTCAATAAGTATTTGGAAAATGAGTGAGTGATTTTAAAAAATGAATGAATAAAAGGAAAGTCTTCTTCAGACACTGGCACCTACCTATACACCTTTAAAAACTGTAATGTTCTGTCGGGGACACATGAGAAAGAACACTGTAGTTATTCACATTCCACCTAATGATTGCTCTTATTGTGGCTATTTCTAATGATGTTAATGCTAAGTGATTATTTCCTAATGTTATAACTGGCAGTTGCTGACATGATTCATGATTTCTGATTGTTTATCTAATCTTTGTTTCCTTGGGGGTCAAAGAAAAGCAACGAGATGAAAATAAAAAGAAGGAGACACGGGTTGTCATTCAGTTTTATGCGAACTGAAAGGTTTATAGTGAGGAACTGTTGGATGCAATTTCAGTAAGCAAGGATTTTGTGGATAGATTAGATCAGTTACAAATTGCTAAATCTGATGGCTTAGATAAAAATTTTACCAGAGGCTTTAAAAGAAGTAGAACACGTTTTGGGGAGAAGCAATTGCCTTCTGGAGAGCACACAGAGTATATATTTTTCAAAGCAAATGAAATGTGGGGAGATTGTGTAACTAGATCCTCAATGAGAATGAAATGATTGCATTTTCAGCTAGAACAGGCAAATCATCTTTAATGTGTAGTTAGGCTTCTTTGTTTATGATCACTTTCCCCTCCTGCTTCAGCACATGGCACTTAGCAAAATACAAAATATACATTTTAAACATTAACTAGAGAAAAGTAAAGCATGTATTATTCTTAGAAAAGTCTATATAAGGTATTTTATAAATAGAAAAACAATGAACACATACATATGTGTGTATATATAAATACATAGATATAGGTATATATCTTACCCTTTCTTCCTTTCTAAGTAACTACATGCCATGCTAAGTTGCTGATGTACAAAATATCTAGCATACAAAAGGCTTATCATTTTTGTTTGAATTTTCTTTTTCTTTTTCATTTCTTCAATCCTTCACTTTCAAACAATCTTTCGGTGATCTCTCACGTCCCCTGCTAAACTGTGTTGGAATAACTAGAAGATATTTCTTTAGATCCCTCTGAACACTACAAGCTTTCAACTGCATTGTGTCTGGTTCAGAAATTTTTCAAAATGTCAGAAGTGATCACGTTTTGGAAAAATCATCTCTTCTTAAATTCTTATTGGAGTGTGTGTGTGTGTGTGTGTGTGTGTGTGTGTGTGTGTATGTGTATGTGGTCTGATGAATGGGGAAGCAGGAGGAGGATGGCATGAAAAGTCCAAAATCCATTTCTTCCTGAAAAGTGGCCAGTGTTCCACAACCATTCAGAATAAAATGTTGTTCAAATTGAGCAATTCGTCCTCGACTCATAAGAACATCTTAAATCTTCCTGAAATTGGGCACAACTTTATATCACATTCTTGGGCTTCAGCTTTGGCAGTTAACATGCATTTATTGGCATGAAAAAAAAGCCATTAACCTTTACTTATAGAAACCTTTTTTAAAAACTCCCTTAGTTATGAGGAATACTGTGAAACTTTTCACCTTGCAAACTGAAGAATCAAGTGGGTCTTCTTCATACTTAAATACAGCAAGTTGAGAACATCAGAGAATTTCTACAGTAACTATAATTCAAGAAAGCATATTAAGTGTATTAAATGCACTCAACAGAGACTCATCCTTCGTTTGCATTGGTGTCACGCTATGGCTGAAGCCCTTGGGCCAGTAACTTAGAGCACTGTTTCGCCATTTCTACTTTTGATATACATACGTAGCCTAATATGTATCTTACACACATCAACACAAGCCATCTCTATGCATGTGGTCAAATTCAGTGACACAACTGAGAAATTTAAATATTCCAAAATAAATAGAAAAAATAAAAAGAAAGTGAATTCATTTTAGAAATGCACTAAAGGCATTTCAGTATGTCCTGCAACTCTTTTGAGTTAAGGACAAATGGGATTAAGTGATATGCTTGCCCACAACGCTCAGCACAATATCAGTAGTTACTTACAGTGAACATACTGATAGGAACAACATTAAAGCCAAATACGTTTTTTCCAAGAACGTTTTTTCTTCTTCCTTTTTCTAGTGTGTAAAGTCATTAAGACCTAAAGCTGGTGGAAAGGGGAAGAAACTTTAAGTCTGGATAGTCTGATACATTTTTGTTAGTTATCCAATCCTCATTTATACTTTTTTTTAAGGTAAAAAATTACTGTTTAGGCTAAGGCATGATATCATCAGCTCAGTTTGGGGTTTCCACAAAATTTAATTAGAAATTGAAGGGACTTGTTCATTTGAGTCATCAGCTCTTTCTGTAGACCATTAGTAATAGCTATGCCAAAACAGAAAATACATAGAATTGTTTATTATGTATATAATCCCGATAAAATGCCCAGCAAAAGAGTCTCGCTTGTTTTCACAGGAGCAGCTAAGCATCGATCCCAGAGTCGCCCAAAGAAGGCTGATAGCGGTCAGCCAAGTACACATCTGAACGTTTTCTAATGCTCGCATTTCTGGTTTCTTTGGACACAGAACTTTTCTACTTCTGCTGCCCTGGGACTACGGGCCACAACAAACAGAAGGAACCAGAGCTCAGATCATCAAGGGAGGGTTAAGACTAATAAGATCATTGAGATCAAGTCTGTCTATAAGTTAGGCAGAACTGATTACGTTTAGAGCCAGGAAAGAGTCAGGGAGCCCAGGCAAATAGGTGCACACAGGAATTAAAGCCAGGCGATTCAGTTTCATAATGCAAATGGGCTGCTAGAGCATATAAGACAATTTCTGGATTAGCCATGAAGCTTCTTATATGCTTTCTGCTGAGACAAGAACCAATTGCAAGAATTGTCCTGCAACTGAGTACAAGCAATCCCCATTACAGAGGTGTTAAGAGGATTAATCAAGCTTGACTAAGAGATGTGAGTCTATATTTAGGTGAGAAAATGACAATCTCTCGCTCCTCTTGCATGTTTTACAAAGGAGGATGGGAAACAAGCAGATTTCACAAGTTAAATCTGTGGGTCTAATGAACAGTTTTTCAAGAGACTTTGCAACAAGGCTACTTCTCCCATTAAATTCTAAGGACAGTCCAGAGCAGCTATATGGTATCCTGTACCTATACTCTGTGTATTTTCTCTGCAGAGAACTCAGCTGAGACTATCCCCACATACAGACCGTGCTCTTGCTGCCTAAGTTTATAGCAAGCTTTTCTTAGACAGTACTTAGAGGCTGAGCTGAGTTAGTCCCAGTGGGAAGTCACTCAGTCAGTTTGACTGTCTCAGTCCCAATACTTTTTCTAATCTAGTTGCAAATAGGAAAAGTTAGACTTTTCCAAAATCAGCAGGAAAGAGTCCCACATAAGGGTGAGGCAAATTGAAATTAAGATTGTGAAATAGATGCCTTGGGCATCAATCAGAAATGTTCTTAAAGAGAAAGTATGAATAAGGAAGACTGAAGGCTGGAGGATTCTTCATTTGTGTCAGACTCTCTTGGCAAGAGCTGTTACAAGTTCCGAAATTAGGTCATGGGAGTTGGCAGTGGTGTCTACTATAGAATGAGGTTTTGGGGATATGGTGCCCTCAGAAACAGGAAGAGTATTTATAGATCTAATAAGGATTAATAACTTGATCTGAGCTTTATAGATTACCTTTCATCAAAGACCTCACATATCGTAATAATGATCTCTTCTTTTTTACATACAACATCCTTGTGAAGCAAAGAAGGCCCACTATCATTATACTGGTTTTAAAGAAAGAAAAATCAAGATCCAAGTGATTTAATAATTTGATCACACTTACACAATGAATCAGGGCTATCCAGATCCAGGTGGTTCATAATTTGGTGCTGTAGCTACAGAGGAAGAATCTCAATCCTGAAGAAGAAGGTTGTCCCAGAATTAAAATGAAGCCCCGTTTCCTAATCCCTGTGGCTATAATCTGTTGCATCCATGTATCTTTTTTTTTTTTTTGATGTGGGCCAGTTTTGGTTTTTCGGCGCAAGGCATGTGGGATCTTAGCTCCCCGACCAGGGATCAAACCCGCACCTCCTGCATTGGAAGGCAAAGTCTTAACCCCTGGACTGACAGGAGAGTCCCCATCCATTTATCTTTAATGTAATTTCCTTTTTTAAAACTGTATATAGGAACAAGGAACATTATACAATAAAACCGACCTTCACTCTTCAAAAATGTCGAAGTCAGGGAAGACAGAGAAGGACTGAGGAACTTTTCTAGATTAAATGAGACTAAAGTCTCATGAAACGAAATGTAACGTGCCATCCTGGACAGGATCCTATAAAGAATTTCACTGGGACAACTGGATTTGAATATAGACTGTGGGTTAGATAAGAGAGTGTATTAACGTTAAACTTTGTTTTTATAATTGTACAGTGTATTAGAGAGTATTCTTATTTTTAGGAAGTACAATACTTTAGTATGTATTTAGGGTTAAAAAAGCACAATGTCACCTTCATCTTTCTCTTAAATGGTTCATATAAATAAGGAGGAGTTAGAGAAAGAGGCTGTGCTAAGACAAATGGGGCAAAGTGTAAATAATTGGTCAATCTAGGTATTTATTTGTTGAATGTCTCAAGTCTAGGAAATCTTCATTAAAAAAGACTTGAAACATTCTACTAATAATTACCAACTCCCTGTTATGCATCAGAACCTTCTGTGGACACGGGATATATTGGTGAGCAGACATATAGAGCTGCTCTTAGGGTTAGAAAATGTTTACCTGTTTCACAAAGGATGTCCTCAATATTGAGTTCTCCATTTATACTAAAATATAAAGTAGGACGGAGACCAGAACTCTTTTTCTTGAAGCCAATACCCTATTTCTCAAGTTCTAAAAGCAAACAAGTAGCCAAGGCAATAGAACACACAGATGTCTTTACTTTATGGCCTGTTCATCTCTTGGCCCAGGCTCTATCTGTTGAGTGACAGTTGGCGTTTTATATTTTCTTTCCTCACTAAGAAGGATTCGTTTTATTGTTAAAGTCTGTAAGTGCTGTTTGACCGTGGTTCCTATCATGTCCTCAGTCTTGAGGATGTGTTGTACGCAAGCAGAGGAAAGGATTGTATACATTTATATGCCCCTTCCTCCGTCCACTCAACTCTCCATACATAATCTGAAGTAATTCAGAGCAGTGGTAATTTCTGGATAATTCAAACAAGAATTGAAAAAAAAAACATAGCCTTTACTTAAAGCTCCAGTATCGAAACAGTCTCATAAAATCAATGATCATTTGTTACAAGGTGACAAGACAAAATTTTAATTAATTAATAACAACTAAATACATGAACTTGATATTATCATTATTTTAAAATTATCTGTTCAATATTCTGTAATCACTTAAACTAATTTCTAGACATGTACGTGTGTGTGTGTGCGTGTGTGTGTGTGTGTGTGTGTGTGTGTGTGTGTGTGTCACGGTTTACCAAATTCCACAAAAGTAGCAAATTGCATTTAGTATAATATGAGAAGCTGTATGATTTTTAAACTGATTTCTTGGTCAAAATATTCAAAACAATGATTGTAAATGTAGATAATTCAGGTAGAGAATCACTTTGTCCAAACTTGCAACATTGATACATGCCTCTCTCCAAAGGTTTATAATAATTGGTGCCAAAAATAATGTTCATAATAATTATTATAATAATTATAATATAATAATATTATTATCATTCAACAAATACTTATTGATTTCTTATAAGTGCTGTGGACTTTTCTAAGTGCAGGACATATAACCTATATGGTCCACTACTCTCATGGGACTTAGAATTTGGTGAAATCATTACTATCTATTTCTTATTTGATACATATTTTTAAAGTGATTAATATGAGCAAGGTGCTATTCTACATCTTTATCTAGTGCAAAATTGTAATCTTCACAAAAATTCTTGGAGGCTTGAGGTATAACTACTTTCATTTTACAGGTGTGTAAAATGAGGTACAGAGAGGCTAATGATTTCCCCAAGGGCATATAGCTAGGAAGGAGCAGAATCAGGATTTGAACCAGGTGGTCCAGGTTCAAATTCCATTCTGTAATCATTACGCAGTGTTACCTCTCATGGTGATGATGATCGTCATCGTTATCACCATTATCGTCATCACTAGCATTGTGCTAAGCACTTCATATACCTTACGTCATTAATGAAGCATGTGACACAGTGTCTGGCATATAGTAGATGCTCAATAAATAGTTGCTTAATGAATGGATGAAAACAGTGTTTCAAAATTCCAGTGTGTTGCCCTTGAAAATGATGACACTCATTAACCGTACTCTTCTTGTTTTAACCTTCTGAAGCCTTTACTATATATGCCACATAATTTAGCATCCTTTATTATAGCATCTCATTCTTTAATTATTTAGTGGTAATATCACCTGTCTAGTATGCTTTCAAGTTACTTAAGTGTAGTGGTTATCTTATACATCTTTTTATCTCTTAAACACCTATCAGGGTACCAGAATTCATGCAGAATTTAGTCTGCATTACGCACGTACTTATGGACTGATGGACACTAAATTCTGGATCATAGTAGATTCTTAATTCTTGAATCCTTCCTAGAAAGTGGTAAGCATAGCCATCATCCTGCTAACCTGAGAGAGTTAACTGCCCTCTGGGAAGAAACACTGAGCTACCAGGAAAATTGTACTCACCCTGGCTCACCAGCGAGTCAGGCAATCTATCTTACTTGATTCCTGCTTCAGATTCTCATCACAGATATATTCATTCTCTTTCTCTCTCTCTCTCCCTATCACTGCTTCCTTCCCTCTTTTAAATTTTGCTTATCTTCCTCTCTATTTTTTAACAAACTAGAAAAAACTTCCAGGAGTGATAATCACAGACAGGTTTTATAAAAGCAACTCCTTTTAATCCTGAATTTCAGAAGTAACTTGATCCAGCTGTCAATTCCAAGGGAAGAAAGTAGTGTTCCAGGGGACAGAAAAGAAGAGTGGAGTAAAAGTAAAAAACAGATACAGCAGCTTGGCAACAACTCAGTTATATCAGCCAGAGAGTGGAAAAAGGAGGAGAAGGAGAAAAATGTCCTACCAAGACACCACATTTATCAAGGAAGTAAACAGTGTCAACTGAGAGTGTGTCCCTCACTTTCTTGTCTTATCCTCATCTCTCAGGCTCTCACCTAATCTGTGAGGGTCATCATTTGGTTTTCTATATCCAAAGTATTACACAGGCCTCAAAACATTTAGGAAGCCAAAGAGCACATGAATGACTCAAGGGAATTAAGTAGAAGATGGAGAACAGCTTTCTAGTCATCAGACCATCAAGTTCTAATTCCACAAGAGAGGCAAGAAGTATAAAGAACTGGGTTTTCTCTATGTAGAGATATTATTCAGGAAAAAAAGGGGGAAACTATAACCACTCAGCTAAGATTGGATATTCAATATGTATCATTGATTAGAAAGTGAATCATTTGACTCTGCAAAGCTGTTGGTATTTAATAACGTTAATAACATTGAAATGGTGCTTTGTGTTTTTCTATCTCATTTAATATTCACAGTAACAGTATGAGGTAGGTATTGTATTACTCTCATTTTATAGTTGAGAAATCAAAAGCACAGAGGGGTAAAAGGCTTACCCGAGTTACCAAGTAGTGAGAGGCACAGTAGAAATTTGAATCCTACGAGTTTGTCTCCCAAATCTGCAAACTTAGTGCATACACCTCCTATAACACACATCCCAACTCCATGCATAGTAATCATATACTGTTATTATTTTATACATCATATACTGTATATTATACAGTATACCATACATTATGTACCATAATGATTACTGATAAATCCTTTAGGGTTTTTTGCCAACTTTTATAATCAGTTCATGGCCATTTTATTCTGTTTGATTTTAGCAAGACTGTTTTCATCTACTTTAATCAAAAAGAGAAGCTACCTGAGGTCCACTTAACTTAAGCCTTCTCTCTTTGCCTCCAGCTGTCCTGTCAGTTTGTCATGCATGGATTGCTGAGAAATTCTTGACTACCATCCATCCTTCACGGCTGGCAATGACGGGAATGACGAAAGCAACTAGGGAAATCAGCAGCTTTGGCAGGATTTACCATTGCATAAGTTTTATTTTAGAGATGAAATAACAATGCCCTAGACACATCATAAGAAACTTGAGTAATATCCAGATGCCAAACCCTCATTGAATTTTGAAGAATGAATCTATTTTTTAGCATATTACAGAAGTTAATGTAGCTATTTTGGAATTCAGCATTATTTCCTAGAAATAAGAATTCAGTGTATCATATATACTTACCGTCATACAATAAATATTACACCTACGTTTTGCAAGATGCTAAAGCTACAATTATAAACAGGTCGGAGACCCTGTGTAGGGGAGCTCATGGTCTTGTTGGGAGAGGGGCTTAGGAGTTGCGGGGGGCAGGGAGGAAGACACAGTAGAGTAGATACTAACAATTAAGTACAATTAAACTAATTACAATTGTAAATACAATATAATTAAGAGTGCAAAGAGAGAAATTCCAGGAGGTTATGGAATTAGAGGAGGAGCTTTTAATTATACCAAGAGCCAAGAATGGCAGAGAGATATCTGGGGACACTTTTAGAGAGGAAAATCCTGTGTAAGACTTGAAAGATGAGTAGGAGTTCACCATGTGAAGAAGGATAGGAAGATGGAGGATGACTTTTAGTTACTCAGCAAATAAATTTAAAATTCCATTTATGTCGTATATAAGTTAATACTTGTGGAGTGCTTATTTTTGAATAGTGTTTGTTGAATACTATTGGAAATATTAGTTGAATGAGTATTTATTGACTGTTGCTTCTGACTGGAATATGCCATCATTCACTCCTCTCAGTGGGCTCTCAATCTACAATTGACTCTCATAACAATCAGGACTGCTGTCTTCAGGAAGAAAAATACTGTAAATACTTTTAAATTATTGGGGTCTACCTCCATTGAAACTCCTACCGTAATAATAGTAGGTATGTGACTCCTACATTATTGGCTGATGGCTGTGTAATAAATCTTATGTATCACATACAAAATCATGATGGGTTCCTCAAGTCAGATCTATCTGTCCTGGCCCCATGAGCTACCTGGTTCTTACCACAGGTATGAGAGGTAGACCAAGGAGATCAACCACAACTAAATGACAGAAAAGTTTAATCCACAAGAGATATTTGGACTAATTGACAAGTACGAACCATAATTTATCCAATAAATTATCTAAATATATATTCAAATTCATTATCTATATCAGGCTTTCTCAACCTTGGCACTATTGATATATGGGGTTAAATAATTCTTTGTTTTGGGGGACTGTCCTGTGAATTGTGAGACGTTTAGCAGTATCTCTGTCCTCTACCCACTAGATGCCAGTAGCAATCTCCCTTAATACAAGTGTGAGGAACAAAATGTCTCCAGATATTGCCAAATATCTCCTGGAGGTTAAAATTCCCACCCTGCTTAAGAGCCACTGTTAAATTATTAAATTTCATAAACTTCTAAGGAAGATACTCTAATTATCCCATATTTTACAGATTAAAAAGAAACACCTAGAAAATTCAACTTACAAACACAAGTACCCAATTATTTCCATAACATCAATTAAATGTCTACTCTAATGGGATTAAGGAAAAAGTCATACTTACATGCAGGTTAGAAGTTTCCTGCAAATTTTCTCTATAACAAGAGATTTTTGAGGACACAGTTGGGCAGACCGTAGATGTCCCATGCATTACATTGGAAAGAACAAACTTAAAGATCCGTGAAACTAGTAGCATAAAAAATTCAGCACATTCTTTTTTTAATTAATTTTTATTGGGGTATAGTTGATGTAAAATATTGTGTTAGTTTCAGGTGTATAGCAAAGTGAATCAGTTATACATATACATATATCAGCTCTTCTTTAGATTCTTTTCCCATATAGGTCATTACAGAGTATTGAGTAGAGTTCCCTGTGCTCTACAGTAAGTCCCTATCAGTTATCTATTTTATATATAGTAGAGCGTATGCATCAATACCAATCTTCCAATTTATCCATCCCCCCAGTTACCCCTGGTAACCATAAGTTTATTTTCTACATCCGTAACTCTGTTTCTGTTTTGTATATAAGTTCATTTGTACCCTTTTTTTAGATTCCACATATAAGCAATATCATATGATATTTATCTTTGTCTGTCTCACTTCACTCAGTATGACAATCTCTAGGTCCATCCATGTTGCTGCAAATGGCAATATTTCATTGTTTATTATGGCTGAGTAATATTGCAGTGTATATATGTACCACATCTTCTTTATCCATTCTTCTGTTGATGGACATTTAGGTGGCTTCCATGTCCTGGCTATTGTAAATAGTCCTTCAATGAACATTGGGGTGCATGTATCTATTCGAATTATGGTTTTCTCTGGATATACGCCCAGGAGTGGGATTGCTGGATCATATGGTAGCTCTAAAAAATTCAGCACATTCTAATAAATAAAGTATTTCCTACTTCCCTGGAATGAATGACTTTAATCGGGCCATGTTTATGAGTTATCCCTTCATCAGAAATTATTTCTTGAACATATCTTTTGTGAATCATTTTTCTGTGACCTATGGAGACAAGATGCATAATTACAAGACATAATTATAAGGAGAGGGAAAGAGTTTTAGACAAAATGAATGTGGTATCACAAGACAGCACTTGACTAATTACCCTTTGAATAATAGAGAAAACAATAGTTATGAATGCCAAAGAAGAGGAAATATTTGAGAATTTGATATCTGAGAAGGCTTCCTAGAAGAGGTATGACTTGAGTTACTTATTGAAAAATTAAAAGATATGGGTAGGAAGAAATCTCAGTGATTTAGTGAGCAAAGGGACAGTGAAGTGAGAAAATTCTAGGGGAATTTGGAGAAGAATGGGTAAAAATTTAGGGTAGAGTGGAGGATTAATACAGGAGATTCATGAGAAATGAGGTTGAAGAGACAGGTGGATTTAGGCTGCAGCGTTCTAAATAATAAAGTAAAGATTTTGCTTTATTTTTTAGGAACTAACTTCTATAAAAGATTTTCCGGGAACAATATAACACAATGAACGTAGCTTTTCAGAAGATTAAACTGGTAACTGTCGTGTGGAATCTATTACAACAGAGGACTCAGAAGTGATAAAGGCTAGGGTAATCTGGAATATAACCCAGAAATAAGATTTTTTAATTTAGAAAGGTAGTGGTAACAGTGAATAAACTATGGTCATTCAAAGAATGTCTGTATAATTAAATGGATCAAAGCACCATTAATTCATTGATTTGGATCCATTTGCAGTAGAACTGATGATGGTCACATAATCATGAAGATAGTCCCAATGAACAAATTAGCAGTTGCAGTCAAGCCAGTTAAGCTTCTCCTTTTGAGGTAGCTCCCTGGAAGTTGCTTTGCTTTTTTTTTCTTTTTTGGTACTTCACTGGTGTATCCTGAGGTGCCCTGTATTTTGGCATGCAGCCGAAGTTCTCCTAAAAGCAACCTCAGTGTTACCAATTTAACTGTGCTCTAAGGGGTATGACTCTTAAAGTTATCATCGTCCAAGGAACAGGGAAATGGCAGATTAAAATTATTATCTGATTTAAAGAATCCACTACTGTAAGTGACATCACCTAAACTATATGGTACCTATAAATTAACCTGAAGGATCAAGCTCGTGTTCTCCGTACCATACATTGCTTGCTCATATTTTTTGTTGATTATTCCTGTTCTTCTTCCTTTCCCTCTCTACACAATCTTGATTTTTCCATGCAAGGATAGGTAGAGGAACTAGATGAAAATCAGGCAGTGAGCACTGAAACATCTAGATAACTCTGGTGAAAAGAAATATAGAATAGGTAATATGGGAACTTGACTTACATTGTCCAGGACATTGAGACATTACGAGTTTTCACAGGTGATACTGGAGAGTGAGTTTCTGAATTTAGTGACATATTACAATCAACAACATAATACAGATGATGGTAACGTTGGCTATGTCTGGAATAACTTTCTACATAGACTGAATTGGAGAAGACCCACCTAGTTACAGAAGCTCAAGAAAATCCCTCAGGCCACCCAAATAAATGTCCCATCTGCTTACTGGTGCCTGAAATTACACAGTGAGAGTTTCATTTCTGAGCCCCAGGCATTTGATTCCTGTTAAAATGCAAATCTCCTGGGCAGGGCAATACTCTAAGTTGTTGTTACATCCCAGAAAAAACAATTCTTTCAGAGACTTTCTTTAATGCACATTTTGACAAGGGGAGAGTATGAGGCCACCAGAGCCTGGAAAGGGGAGCAACGGTACAACCTTAATGGACAGGGGCCAGGAATAGATGAGAAAAGGGAATAAGAAGAGAAGAAGAACGCCAAATGAAGAGGGAGCATGCAAAAAGACTTTACTATAATTTCTGGATCTGAGAGTTGATATTGCTACTTGAAAATTGCTTTCCTTCTGTTTGTATCTGTTTAAGGTGTTGGAGAACTCGGTGAATGTCTGTCTCTGCAAATGGGTAGCTAGGGTGGGGATAGACACTCTTCCAATCTCATAAGGATGATTAATTGTGATAGAGCTTTACCAGTTTGGGTTGTAGCACATGGAAATTACCCTATTCCACCCCACCCCCCTTTTCGTAGACTTACAGTATTTTTCTTAAACATATGCAATCTAGTAATTTACTTGGAAAATATTATGAATTTCTCCTTGGTCACATCACATACAGAAGCATCTCAGTTTCTCTTAACTATCCCCTGAAAGAGCACCACTAATTTAGTCCATCATATTCACTGAATTATTATTATTATTATTTTTGCGGTACGTGGGCCTCTCACTGTTGTGGCCTCTCCCGTTGCGGAGCACAGGCTCCGGACGCACAGGCCCAGCGGCCATGGCTCACGGGCCCAGCCGCTCCGCGGCATGTGGGATCCTCCCGGACCGGGGCACGAACCCGTCTCCCCTGCATCGGCAGGCGGACTCTCAACCACTGCGCCACCAGGGAAGACCCCTCACTGAATTATTGAAGCTTGCTCTTATTTAATCTACGCAGGCTGTTAATGCAAAAAAAAAAAAAAAAAAAAAAAAAATGAACAAATTCCCTGACCACCTTCGAGTTTGCCAAAAATGTTTTTTTTTGAAAGAAAATTTGGTTTTGTTTAGGTTGAAGTCAGTGATAAAATATCTATAAGATGCTGAATAGAACTAGTTTTTAAAGAAAATTATAGTAACTCTTCAGCTGTAATATTACATTTTGCTGCTTCCCAAACTCTCTGACAAAACACGAAAACACATGTATAGCAAATGACTTAAAGTAAATGCTTTTGAAGTGAGAAAAAATAATTCCATCTATTTGTTCAATTTGGATTTGTATAGTTCAGATTTGTTTAAATATACTAATATCAATATGATATATCTATCTATTTAGGTATAGTTCGGAAAATCATGAGAATTAATTGAGAAAGCAGCATAAAAATTTACCTTTTATTCCATATTCCAGCTAAGTTCTCACCTAATTGTCTCAAAATTTTTTAAAGAATTATGAAAGTTTACTTTTATCCCTTTTACACAGAATGAAAAGTGACCAATTCAGGCAGAAGATGGTATCCTATCATGTTAATTTCAACAACTTAAGTTGATATTGTATCTCAAAGCATCTGAATTCTGAAGATTTGGAGGACCTCCAGTTTATTCTCTTTATTTAAAAGGGCTGAAAACCGAGCCTGAAAGGCTGAGTGATGCACCCAGAGAATTTCCCCCAAAGCTAGCCTTGATGTGGTTGCCTAATTCCCTACGCAGTGAAGGTTTCACCACAGCATTCTGCCCTATTGAAAATGGTCAGTATGCTTAAGATCTTAGGTTTTGATGAGTTTCAAAACATCCACCTATTTAAACTTTTGTAAAACTCAGAGAGAAGCTAGTAAAAATTCCTAGGTGGGACAATCCAGAACGAAAAATGGAATTTCCAATTTGTATTAATTGCTCAGGAAATTGAGGTCCAAAGAGGTCAAGTAGCCAAATTTCATACAACTAGTCAATAGTAAAGTTGGTATTAGCACCATAAACCTCTGCTTAGTCAACTCTGTAGTGTGGCCTCTTTAGAGGCACTGCAAGTGGAGAACAATGTCTTGATGCAGAGATGGAGGACCAGTGAAGGGCCTGGACAGGACACCTTGGCTGGAGTTCGTAGGTAAAGAGGTCTTGTGATGAAGTGGGTAGCCATGACCAAAAATGTTCTCTAAATTAGTGAAATTGTTTTCTTCAGATTTCGAATGCCAGAGATGTGAATATAGCAGTTGAATGTGAACAAACAGTAAATCCGTCCCCCCCAAAAAAGAGTGAGGGAGTGAAAAACACTCAGCATGGCTTGAGCATAAAATAAGTCAGACTTTCCTGTGAACACCAAAATTTTCAGACTATTGATGTGCATTCCTAGGTGACTCACTCTCCTGCAGTATAGAAAAGATGCAAAATCAACACTTTCGTGAACTGTAGTTCTATTAAAAGGACACATAATCCTTGTTTTGTTTAAGTATTTGAGTATATTTGCCCCAAGAAAAGAAGTATTTTTTCATGGATAAATAATTAGGTCACAATCATCTTTATATCCCCTACCCCATTCCTGTTTGTAGCAGAATGCCTACGTATAGGAGGTTCTTTTAAAAATATTTGTTAAAGAAATGACCATATAGACAAGAGTAATTCAACACAAATAATTACTTGAAAAACTAAAAATTTCTGAGTGGTTATTTGCAAATGGTAAAGGATAATGATAGATAAAAAGAAGACAAGAAGAAAAAGAAAAAAGAAGCTATTTGTGCATAAAATATTTCACAAATTTAATCAGCACAAATGTATACTTGAAAGAAGTCAGCCACCATAGGTATTTCTTAATCAGTATACATCAAGTGTTTACTTTGTGAAAGATTGATGTCAAATGATGTCATTTGTGAAGGCTCAGTGGATGAAGTGGAAGGATATGAGAGGTAAAAAGATGGTTGGATAAACCACAAACTCAGAAATCAGAACATTCTGGATTAAAACCTTGCCTTACTGTTTACTATCTACATAACCTTAAGCTACTGGTTTAAAGCTTCTGAGACTCAGTTTCAACATCTAAAACATGAGAATAGTACTTAAGTGTAAGATTGTTTTGAAAGTTAAATAAGATAATGCACATGAAGCACCTAAAAAAACGCCTCATGTACAGGGAGCACTTAAGCACTGCTCTCTTTCCTTTATTTTCCTCATCTGAAGTTACGGGAACAATGACAATTAAATCAAAGAGATAGCAAAAAATCCCACAAATATCCTATTTAAAAATGGGCAAATGACCTGAACAGACATTTTTCCAAAGAAGACATACAAATGACCAAAAGGTATACGCAATGGCGCTCAAAATCATTAATCATCAGGAAAATGCAAACCAAACCCACAATGGGATATCATGTCACACCTGACACGTGTTAGGATGGGTTTTATCAGAAAGACAACATATATATACATACACGTACACACACAAGTGTGTGTGTGTGTGTGTGTGTGTGTGTGTGTGTGTGTAAACTATCCATAAGAATGAAGGAAACTCTAACATTTGCAAAAACATGGATGAATCTGGAGGACGTTATGCTAAGTGAAAGAAGCCAAATAGAGAAGGACATTTACTGCATAGTCTCACTTATATGTGGAATCTAAAAAAGTAAAATGTCGAGGGGCTTCCCTGGTGGCACAGTGGTTGAGAGTCCACCTGCCGATGCAGGGGACATGGGTTCGTGCCCCGGTCTGGGAAGATCCCACATGCCGCGGAGCGGCTGGGTCCGTGAGCCATGGCCGCTGAGCCTGCGCGTCCGGAGCCTGTGCTCCGCAACGGGAGAGGCCACAACAGTGAGAGGCCCGCGTACCGCAAAAAAAAAAAAAAAAAAGATTACACAAATCATATAGCTTATTCTCTCAATATCCCTAAAACCAAAGTTATTTTATCTATGAGCAATCTGAAACAGAAAAAACAGTGTACCCAAGCAAAGAATTTGAAAAGAACTAGTAGAACCAGGAAATGGCTGCTGACTCTTTTCTTCTGGGTGTTTTTCTTAAAACGTAGATCTTTTTACTGCTCAGTAAATGGAGAGTGAAATACATATTTTGCTTTAAATCCTTCAAGGAGTTGTAATAGGACACGGCATGTATGATGTAGGGAACAGTACAGTTTGTCTGATCTTTATAAGCACAGGGAGAATCCTGCTGCTTCTTTTTTTAACCAAGTGTGGAACAATTCTGTTATTTGTAATAGAAATACAGCTCTTTCTAATGCTCCCTTTTGCGCTATCCTATGGCTTTTGCCATTGAGTGAAAATTTCTCTCTCCCTGCAACTTCCTCTCCCACATCCTTATGTGTGGTGCACCTGAATTTATCACATAGCCCCATTGGTTTCCCTTTTTCTGGAGTCTTTCACTCCCTAATTCTATAATTTTTTTATTCACTGAACCCAGACCCCACGGTTGATCCCCTGAGAACATTTCACCACCATCTGTAGCTACCATTAAGGTTCTCTCTTTTTGTTGAAAAGTTCTACAAATTTTGACAAATATATGGTGTTATGTATTAGCCATTACAGTATCGAACAAAATAGCTTCACAACTCTCCAGCTATCCCCTGTATATCACCTATGTAACCTACCTACCCTAGAGCCCCTGGAAACCACTGAACTGTACCATCTCTGTAGTTCTGCCTTTTCCAGAATATCATATAAATAGAATTACACAGCCTTTCAGACTGGCTTCTTTCATTCAGCAATATGCATTTAGATTCATGTGGTATACAACAGTTTGTTTCTCCAACCCTATATTAAAGGATATTGTGGTTACCTCCAGTTTTTTGGCAATTACAAATGAAGCTGTTATAAACATTGCAGGCATGTTTTTGTGTGGACATAGGTTTTCTAATGGGTTGAGAAAGTATCTAGGACACACGATAGCTAGAAAATATGGTAAGGCTCTATGTTTAGCTTTGTTAAAAATTGCCAAACTCTCCTCCAACATGGTTTTACCCCTTTGCATTCCCCCACAAGCAATAACTAAAACTTCCTGTTGCTCTGCCTTGTTGCCAGCAACTGGTGTTGACATTGGTTGAGGGGTGGGGTGAGTAAGGGTTAGCCATTCTAGTCATTGTGTAGCGGGGCCTCACTGTTATTATAATATGCATTTCTCTAAGGGCAAATGATGTTGAGTATTGTTTCTTATGCTTATTCACCATCTGTATATTTTTTTTGGTGAGATATCTGTTCAGATCTTCTGGTCATTTTAATTGGGTTGTTTGTTTTCTAATTGTTGAGTTTTAATAGTTCTTTGTTTATTTTGGATACAAGTCCTTCATCAGACTCGAGTTTTACAGAAGCTTCTAACTTTAAACGTCCGATTTACCATTTTTTTTCTTTCATGGATTGTGCTTTTTGTGTCATATCTAAAAACTCATCACTAAACCCAACGTCACACAGCTTTTCTTCTGTTTTTTCTAGAAGTTTCATAGCTTTGCATTTTACAGTTATGTCTCTGATATATTTTTATTTGAGTTTTGAAAAGCGTACGGTCTGTATCTGGGTTTCTTTATTTATATATGACTAGCAAATTATTACAGCACCATTTGCCGAAAATATCCTTTCTCTAGTGAATGGCTTTTACTCCTTTGTCATAGACCATTTGACAGTGTTTCTGTAGGTCTATTTATGGACTCTCTATTCAGTTCTGTTGATCTATGTGTCCATTCTTTCACCAATCCCACACTTTCTTGATTAATGTTGGTTTATAGTAAGTCTTGAAGTTGCATTTTTTCTGTTTCTTTTTTTCCCTCTTTCTCTGTCTTCTCTGGTTTAATTGAGCATTTTATATAATTCCATTTTATCTCCTTTTTTATGATATCAAATATATTTCTTCAAAAATGTAGTGATTGTTCTAGAGTCACAATTTATGGTTTTATCTAAGTCCTCCTTCAAATAGCACTATACCGTTTTATGTGTAGTGCCAGTATCTTATAACCGACTTCCAAATTCCTCATCTCCGTCCGTTCTGACATTCATTTCACTTATCTATGTGCTCTAATCATACAATATCTTGTTACTGTTATAACTTTAAGTAATTATCTTTTAGTTCAGTTAAGAATAAGAAAAATAGACGATTTTATTTTGCCTTCATTTATCTCTTCTCTAATGCTCTTCTTTTATTTACATAGATCCAAGTTCCATAACTAAATCATTCCCTCCTGCCTGAAGAACTTGACTTTTGTGTTCCGTGTTCCATCCCCACAGAGCCTGTGAGAGGAACTGGCATTTTGCTAGTGTTCAGTAATTATTTTATGACTACTGGGAAAGTCTTTTAAATGAGAAAAATGTGTCGTCACATCATATTATTTACAACAGTCATTATCTGTCTTCCCCCGACAGGCTGTAATTTCCACAAATATAGGGACCATATGTTTGTATATCTCAGTCACAATGTCGAGCACAGAGTCTGACACAACTCTATCAATATCTGTTGAACTGAATTGTTACTGCAATCGAAATATAAATGTATATATGCAAACAAGCTTCTCAATAGCATATATACTTTTCATTATCACTTAGTGTATTATTACATCATTATGATAATATATCATTAATGTCATTTAAATTTTCTGAATGGTCCTCATGGAAAAGAAAAGCTTGGGGTACTTTTCTCCAGTTGGAAACTTGGACTGGAAACTAAGAGTGGGCATGACTAGTAATAATTCTTCACGTTTGCCTATTTGTAATTTTGTGAATAGTTTCACACATATTATCCCATTAGAGTCCCATGGGAGCCATTTGCTTTCTCTCTCCCATAGAATGCTTTATTAGCAAATATACTTCTTTCTCTCTATGTTTCAGCCTCTATTGTCTGAGACAAAAATGATAAACAAATTGAACTTGCACAGGAGTCTCATGATTTCATAGCAACTAGGAAATTCTTGTTACAACAGGGGAAAATTATGAGCCCTACATAAACTATCCCTCCAGACATTAGAAATGACATGCATAATTACTGCTATAACTTAAAAATACTTAGATTTAAATTTAAAGTTGAATTATAGAATTTTGATAAAAAGTTGTTATCTGTTTGGTGAGAGAATATTGCATGGAATTTGATATTCCCTGCAGGCTTGTCTATCTCTTGGTTGTCTAGGAAGTAAAATTAATAATCCATGAGCAAATTTAATAATCTTTAATATAAATAAGTGCCCACAAAGCTAGTATTAAAATTTGTACCGAGTTCTAAATAATTACCTCAAAATAATAATTGCTTTTTGAGTTGTTCAAGAAAATTATATCCTCCTCAAAATAAGCAATTGGTACTAAAGGATACTGTGATTTTTTTTTTTTTTTTAATCAAGTAACTCTGTAGTCATTATAAGTCCACAGCTTCCTGAAGGTTGAAGATTTTGCTTCTCTGGATAGCAGGGTCATCTCTGGTGGTGATCCAAACTTAGGCTGAATTAATCATCTTCTTTCTGAAATACAAATAAGCAAGGAGCGTTTTATTTTTGTTATAGCCATGAAGCACGTCAGTGATGCTTGCGTGTTGAAAATAGTGAATACTGATGATCACAGTCAAGAATAACCCAAAATTAAGGGAAGATTTCAAAAGGTCACTAATCCTATGGTCAGTATCCTTCTAATAGGTTAACTTGAAGAGAAGGAAAAACAATAATTTGAGTAAACCCTAGAGACGATGGCAAATGAGGAGATTACATACTCAAGACTAGAAAGTTAAAAACAGAAAAATTGCAGATGGATCTCGCGAGTTTAAGATGTAAAAGAAAATCAAGTGAATGAGATTTAATTTAGATAGACAAAATGCCTTTATAAGAAGAATAATGCCAAAGGGATTTATAAATCAAGTAAATACCAATTAGAAACCAAAATAGAAGAGAAGAACCACAGAGAAGTAGTTTTAATATCAAAGTATATAATGAAAGATTTATATTTTGGAAAAATTCCATTCTTTTGCATAAGAGAGTAGACAATTTGAGAAAGGTTTTTATACTTTACATACAAGGAGAAACTTTTACATTTGAAAGGGGGAGTACAGTAACCTAATATACTCACTCAGGATCTAGAATAATTCAATTTAGTTCAAAAGATGCATTAAGAGCTTACTGACTGTCAGGCTAGATACCAGAGGTAAAAATATTAATAAAATATGATCACTACCTTTGATGAGTTTAGAGTCCAATTAGGGAAACTGACAGGTAATTAGATAATCTCAATATATTATTGTAAATATTAAGTAAATTATATACACTAAGTGACATCAGAGTTTAGACGGGGTTACAAAGATGAAGCAACAGTGGTTATAAATGTTAGATTGTTTCACCTGGATCAAATACACCTCCTTAACATTTTCAAGAGTTCCCTTAATCCCAGGCTTTACAGAACAAAGATTTGTTGATGGGAGCTATAAACAAATCACAAGCAAAAAAAAAACTACAAATAAGATGTAACCAACGGCTAATCACTGACGTAAGTGTAACTAGGAATAAATAACAAATTTCACAAACTGTTTTCTCTGTGTTAGTACAAGGTCTGCTGTAAATTGCTAAGCACATATAGGTTTAAAATAGTAACTGAAAGAAATTTCTGAATTGCTCTCATTAAATGAAAATTTAAGACTTCTTCATATGACCAAAATGGAATACCTAAAATCAGATTTACCCTCAACTGGAAACAACTTAAAAATTGGAAAAATATATGAAATGATAGTTTTCAAGGCACTGGATCTCACGCTGCGAGAGACAATGATCAATGAGACTGGAAAACAGCAAAATTAGCATTATGGCTGCTCCAGCTAACCACCTTGATAGAGTTTCTTAGATGAATAAGGCACCCAGAAGGATCCTGGTGATCTCCCTAAGTTATGGAGAATATACTGGATATATTTCACATGGTTACTCTTCCCCTTCCCCTCTCAGAGCCACAAGCATGGACTGTCATCATGAAAACCTGGTGGGGTTTATGCGTTCCTAGAGGTAAAACTCACAGAAATGTAGGACCCCTCTCCAAGACTGCAGCCCTAAAGGGTTTCTTACTCTCAAGCTAATTCACATTCAACTGCTAGCAATTTGTCAAAATTATTTAATAGTTCCTGTTATTACATTTCTGCAGTGCCTTCTGCTGCAGGTAAGCAGATCTTCGCTGAGACACTCCGGATGCACCTGTCACTCCATATTTCCATGCTCTGAGACCTCAGTTCTCTGATGAGTCCAAGAAATATCCTTGATGTGCAATTTGTTCAGCTTTTTCTTGTAAGGAAGAAGAGTAACTTCTAAGCTCTTTAATTATCAGAGCTGAACCAGAAGTCAGAAATTTACATATTAAAAATACAATTTAGAAAATAATTAAAATATACGAAAGACTTGGAAATAAATCTGACAAAAGATGTGCAATACCTGTGTACTAAAAATAAAACACTGTTGGATAAAATTAAACACTAAAGTATGAGAAGACATACTATATTCATATGCCAGAAGACTTGATATTCTTTAGATTTCAGTTCTCCACAAATTGATCTATAACTTCAATGCAGTTCTAATTTAAAACTCAGAAGGTTCTTTTTTAAAATAGAAGTTGACAAGTTAGTTCTAAAATTCATATGGAAATGCGAATGATTTAAGACATGCGAAGCAACTTTGAAAATGAACAAAGTTGGAGGAATATCAATACTAAATTTCAAAACTTATTTTAAAGCTACAGTAATCAAGATGTTGTTGTACTGGTGTCAAGACAGACTGATGAAATAGGGAACAGAGTATAGAGTATAGAACAGAGCCTAAAAATAGACCCATGCATATAGGGACAACTGATTTTTGACATCTGTGTAAAAGCAATTGAGCGAAGAAATCAATAAGTGGTATTGGAACAATTCTTGTGCAAAACCAAAACAAAATAAATACCTTTAATCTATACTTTGAACCATATATGAAAGTTAACTCAAAATGTATCATAGATCTAAATTTAAAACCCAAAACTAAAAAGACTCTTGGAGAAAATTTTTGTGACTTTAGGTTAAACAAAGATATCTTAGATAAGAGGCCGAAACTTCAACCAAAAAAGAAAAACAATTGATGAATTTGATTTCATCCCATTAAAAACCACTGCTCTTTAAAAGACACTGTTCAGAGAATAACAAGATAAGCCACCAACTGGGAGAAAATATTTACAAATTGTATCTGATTGAACACTTGCATGCAGTACATGTGAAGAATTGCCAAAACTCAACAAAACCCCAATAAATAATGGGCACCAATTTTGAACAGACATTTTTCCAAAGAAAATGTATGGATGGCAAAAAGAAATGTGAAAATATGCTCAAAATTATTAGCCACTAGGAAAATGAAAATATAAAATGCAGTGATATAGTTGTACAGACGTTTATAATGGCTAAAAATGAAAAGCTGTCCGACAAAGCAGGGTTTGACGATCTCGTGGAGGACTGGAGTTCTCATACACTGTGGTACGAAAATAAAATGGTTCAGCCACTATGCAAAACAGTTAGACAGTTTATTAAAAAGATAAGCATACATCTATCATATGATCCAGCCATTCCACTTGTAGGTATTTACCAAGGAAATCAAAACATATGCCCACGCGAAGACTAGTACACAAATGTTCATAACCGTTTTATGTGTAATGACCCCAAGCTGGAAACCACTCAAATGTTCATCAACTGGTAAATGTATAAATAAATTGTGGTTCTTCCATATAATGGCATACTATGAAGAAATAAAAAGGGTAGACTACTGATACACACAACAAACAGTATGCATGCATTTCAGAATAATTATACTGAGCCAAAGAAGCCAGAAAAGAGAGCATACGAACTGTATTACTCCATTTACATAAACATTTTAGAAAATACTACTAATCTATCGGGACAGAAATTATATCATCAGTTGTCAGGGGATGGAGAGAAAGTGGTGAGGAGGAATTACAAAAGGGCATGAGAAAACTTTTGGGAGTGATGGATCTGTTTACTCTCTTAACTATGGTGATGGTTTCGTGGGTAAATAAACTTACTGAATTGGATATTTTAAATGTGCAGTTTATTATTGCCAAGTATCTTTAAGTCAAGCTGTTAATTTTTAAAATATATTTTAAGATAACAAATTATAAGACTTAAAAAAAATAATTTATGTAAACTTGACTATGCATTGAGAATTGTTTGAGTCTGTTATGGATTTAGTTCGGAAAAATTAGCTCCTGAGCTTAGTGCCATCTGGAAAACTTTTTTTTAATACTCTTTGAAGAGCTTTTTAATACATTGTGTGGGGTTACAAAAGAAAAAAGCAATCACTGATTTCAGATATTTCAGTACATGTATATCAACACAAACTCTCATGCAAACAAGCACAGTTTAGAGAAAGACACTATCAATTAATCTAATCGCCATTTGAAAACAGTGTAATGTTCTTTTGTTAGAACATATTATAATTGATTTGTTAAAGTTTGAATGTTCTAACATTTAAATAAAGAGAGATAGAGTATACCAGCATTTTTCTCTTTGTATCTCTTTCTTCTTAGGTGACATCCATATATTTTTAGAAGTATGACGTGATGGTCTTTTGATTTGTCAACTTGACTGTGCTATTGTCCCTAGTTAATAAATCAAAAGCTAATCTGGGTGTTACCGTGAAGGAATTTTGTAAATGCAATTAAAGTTTATGATCAGTTGGCTTTAAGCGAGGCAGATCATCCCAGATAACCTGGGTGGCCCTGGTGAAATCCGCTGGAAGCCATAGAGCTATGCCGAGGCTTCCTGAAGAATGATTGTACCTGTGGATGGTGGCTTCAGCCCATGCCTGGAGTCCCTGCCCATCCCTCCCCACTGCCTGCCCTGTGGAGTTTGGACTTGCCTAGCGAACCTCCACAATGGCATAGAACAATTCCTTGCAAAAAATCTTTTCTTAAGAAGAAAAACAGTTTTAAAAAATTAATATTTTAAAAATATTATTTAAAAAATAATATAAAATGTACCATTTTGAAGTGTACAGTTCAGTGGCATTAAGCACATTCACAGTGTTGAGCAGCCATCACAACCATCCCTCTCCAGACCTTTCTCATCATCTCAAGCAGAATCTCTGTACGCATTAGACAATAACTCCCCATTTCCCCCTGCACCAACCCCTGCTAACCTCTGTTTTACCCTCTGCCTCTATGAATTTGACTCTTCTAAGTATTGCATAGAAGTGTAAACATACAGTGTTTGTTCTTCGGTGTCTGGCTTATTTTATTTAGCATACTGTAATAAATCCCTTAACATATGTCTCCTGGTTCTGCTTCTTTGATTGAACCCTAATGGATAGAGATAGATGTAGATCTAGAATAGATCTAGAATAGATCTATATCTATATGTAGAATACCCCAAAATAAACTAATTCATTCAAAACACAACTTTCCTTGACCAGCCCATCTGGTAACATTCTTTCTAGGCAGAATCAATGGCTCCCTCTTTGCCTCTCCATGTTCCTTAGACATATTCTGTTATAGTAGCTGTTGGTTTGCAAATCCTTCTTCCCCATTTGATTGTGAGCCTTTTAATCTTATTCATCCTTACTCTCCCAGCACCTAAAAAATTCCTGTTGAGAATTAATTCATTAATTAATGCAAATCTATGTATAAAAGTAAGTGACTCAGCACATCAGTATCTTCTCTCTCACAGGGGATTTGACTTTTATTTTTTGCAAAGACAACTATAGTTGAATACAAGCTCCAAGTGAATCGTTTGTCTCTCTGTACCAATGATAATCTATATTTAAAAAGATCACTCGAAATTCAAATCAGCTATGCTACTTGGCTACAGTTACTTAACAATTCTGAGCTGAAGTACATAGTGTTCTCAAAACACCTGTGTTAGCATTCACTCCAAAAATACACACACCACCACACATTGCCAAGGACTTGCTACAACATAAACTTTAGAACATTCCTGTACCGATTCCAGGGCACTATGTAATTCTTACTTTGCTAATGGTAAACTTTACCTTTGAACTTTGACACAACAATGCAATCTGAAGTCTTCAAAAACATTTAGACAGTAGTTGTGAAAACTGGGAATGGCCCAGAGGCATTTTGT
Organism: Tursiops truncatus; assembly: GCF_011762595.2. Classification (NCBI taxonomy): domain Eukaryota; kingdom Metazoa; phylum Chordata; class Mammalia; order Artiodactyla; family Delphinidae; genus Tursiops; species Tursiops truncatus. Next base: position 153,673,611 of record NC_047035.1, on the reverse strand, counting down.
ACCACCAAATAAACATGCTTCTTATTGGACTCTGTATCTAACCTTTGGGGGATGGTAAATAAGACACGCAGGGGAGACATGACGTTTGAGCCAAACAGCAACTTCAGTTGCTGGAGCTGTGACTGTCCATTGGGAACTGTTTGTGCTCCTTAGTCTAATCCCAGTTGAAATATTCCAGCTCATTTATTGATTTAAACTAGAAAACCTTCGACTCAGGGCATAGGTGATCTTACTTGTCAAGTTAATGTCTGGAGAATACTAGGAGGAGAATTTTATTTGTAATGAATTTGCTTTTCTACGCTTCTTTTTAAAAACTAATAATGAGGAAAATCTTAGTCTTTATTGCATGGCCTGCATGACATTGAAAAATAAAACCGTGCTGATGTGAACCTTGTATACTATATTTCCATTTTCCTTTCACTCAGGCCCCATTCTTCATGTGTGTGTGTGTGTGTGTGTGTGTGTGTGTGTGTGTGTGTTATTGTTGTGCTTGTTTGCTGAACTGAGGCACTTCCACAAATCCTCTAAGTAGATAGCCACATGGAAATCAATAGGAATTTTCTATATTGTATTTTGAAAAGTAAAAGTCCAGCAGAGTATATTTCTTACAGGGCTTACCTAAGAAAAGTTGGTCAGATCTCTTTGTCATCAATGTCACAGCTGAAAATCTTTACATTACTGTAATTGGCCTACCAGGTCTTAACAGAAAAGAATATCCAAAGAGTAGTAAGTACCGAGTGTCACAAAAGGACATCCACATAGATTGTTATGTTTTATAATTAAAGTTTGCTCTGTTGTCTTTCAAAATAGTTTACAAGTTTATTTATTTAACACATTATTTTAAAATGCTGTCATTTTCACCTGTTCCTATCAGGGTAATGACAGTTGTCCCACTGAGACCCACCTGGTTTCTATGCTTTATTTATTTTTCATCTTAGAAAATCTGCAAATAACTCAGATTAATGGTTTTTTGGGGGGGGGGGTGTGTGTGCAAAACAATGAGGATTTATTTTTGTTAACGTCAGGAAATGACTCATTGAGATCTACAGTTTAAAGTTGATGAAGTTATAAATGATGAAGTCCCTATTTTCCCAAGTGCTATGTAATTCTTATAATTTCCAGGAAGGATAATTGTGCATCCTGAGTACCCAATGTATTTGTTCTGATTTATGAGGTGGAAATGTAAACTCATTGCTTTTACTTGAAAGGGTGTGCATTGACAGCTTGGCAGTGTTTGAACTGAGAAAACTTAAAACTGTCCAGGGACCACACCAGCCAACCCACCAAGAATGCAGGACAAATGGGCATCATCGTAACGAGTGCTAATTATTAGTGGACAGGATCATTATGTTCACTGGTGAATTAAAGAAAGAGAATGGTAAGATCTCTGGCCTCTGGCTTTATCAGTTCAAGTCAGAAAGCCATACATCAGAAGTCGAGGGTGCTTTCAAATATTTCACGAACCGAGAACGACTTTGGAGCACAGAGTAAATTGACTTGATACCAAATTCCTATCTGTACCCTTCTATTTAAATAGGTCTCACTGTGATAGCAATGACAACAAATATCAACAATTTGCCCTTTCCGATATCATTTCTTTTTATTTTTTATATTTCTCTTCTTTGGTCTTTCGCCCCTTTGCCCAAGCAATTCTGCAGTGCACGTGTACTCTTTCTTAGCTCTTTATCACACAGTCATTGTGATAAACACACAGCGAGTATCTCCCGTGGACGTAACACTTTACTGAACACTGCAGACACATAACTCAAAATAGAGAGGATTTCACCCTTGACTCCTAGGAACTCAGCTTATAACTAAAGACTCCAGATAAAAATCATTAATAAGAGCTGAAGCAACAGGATATATTCCAAACACAGATCGGTTCCTCCCAGGCTAACAGGGGCCTTGTGGTCAAATGATAGACAAATAACTGTAGGAACTTTAAGTGGGGAGAGAAAGTACCCTACGATTTGATAAGTTGTTATCCTCCTGCACTCATTTTATAAGAGACATTGAACTTGATTCTGTAAAATATGCACTAAGAAAAGCCCTCCACAAGTTTACCAACCAATTGCTTGCCTAAATTTCCAACTGCTTGATAAATCCTCGGTAACTAGGTATCACAGGTATTTCTGTGGGTCAGTGAAAAGTGTACGGAACACAGAGAAGGTATACAATAAGGTATACTGGATGAAAATTGAATAACCATGTTCTTTTCCAATCATTTCACCTGTCATAAGTTTGGCATAGTCGTCTCTACTGGAAAACATGTGCACATGCATACACACACACACACACACACACACACACTCACACACACATACATACACACACATGCAATGTCCACAGATGTATTTAAAATAAATTGCATATGTTTGAAGAAGGTAAAGGAATTGGGTGTTTATAATGTGGATCATATGTGGCACATATATACCATGGAATATTACTCAGCCATAAAAAGAAACGAAATTGAGTTATTTGTAGTGAGGTGGATGGACCTAGAGTCTGTCATACAGAGTGAAGTAAGTCAGAAAGAGAAAAACAAATACCGTATGCTAACACATATATATGGAATCTAAGAAAAAAAAAAAAGGTCATGAGGAACCTAGGGGTAAGACGGGAATAAAGACACAGACCTACTAGAGAATGGACTTGAGGATATGGGGAGGGGGAAGGGTAAGTTGGGACAAAGTGAGAGAGTGACATGGACATATATATACTACCAAACATAAAATAGATAGCTAGTGGGAAGCAGCCGCACAGCACAGGGAAATCGCTCGTTGGTTTGTGACCACCTGGAGGGGTGGGATAGGGAGGGTGGGAGGGAGGGAGACGCAAGAGGGAAGAGATATGGGAACACGTGTGTATGTATAACTGATTTACCTTGTTGTAAAGCAGAAATTAGCGCACCATTGTAAAGCAATTATACTCCAATAAAGATGTTAAAAAAATAAAAATAAAAAATATATATAATGTGGATCGTATATAATTCAGTTGGAGAAGATCCTGTGGAAAATATGAGTTGTGAGCGATAGTTTACAGTGATGGATTGACCAGTCTTCTAGAGAGGATGAGGGAAACGGTTCCAGGTACTACTTCATCTCCTTCTTTATCAGTGGAGTTTTTCAATCATCCTAATCTAGCAGAACATTTCTCCTAGGCTACTGAGATATATTTGCAGGAAACAGCTTTCCCCTCACTTAAAGAAATAGGTTTAACTCCTTCATTCCTAGAATGCTATAATTCAGGAAAAAAGTGAGTTTTCCATAAGGTACTTAAAGGAGGAAAAAGAGATGAATCTATGTGGAAAATTAGATGAAGGAGTAGAAAATTGCATCTGCCATATAAGTCCAACTACATATAGATTATTCCTCCATGAAAAACTGGAAATTTCGTTTAAAAAAGGTACTTGCAAAGTCAGCAGCAGTTCTTAACAATGTCTTTCCTGCTGCTGACATCATATTTTTTCACCCCATAATAAGGGATAATTTGGACCCATTCTCCTTCTCATTTAAAGCTGTCCCTTCCCTTATTTGCATTTCTCCCACTGCTCTTCCCACATGAGAGGTGATTGCATTACTTGTGGAATATGATGAATCACTTCAACAAGAAATACGTGGCATCTGGTGAAGGCTCTTTCTAGCATATAAATTAAGCTTGAATGGCAGCTTGGTCAAAAATTTCCTTTGAAACTGGTCCCTGTGTGGCAGGTAGAATCAAGCATTATCATTTTATCAGCAGGAGGTTTTTCCAAGCTAGCTGATGCCTCTAACCTTTATTAGAGAGAAGTGGGTCACCCCCCTCCCTGAAAATAATTGATGAGATGAAAAGAGAGATCTGGGTGAGGAAACTGGAGAGATGTATTTAATAACTAGGCTGAGATGAGAATTGTTAAAAGAAAAGGAAACACTGGTAACACTGAATGATACTGCAAAAAAGATACCTATGGCTACAAAATAATATCCCAAGGAAGTAGCAAGATAAAGCAGCGTAACCATTCAATCAATTGAGGCAGACTAGCAAATATTTTCCCAACTAAAAAAAAAAAAAATCCCCAGTGGAATAAAGAGAGGCTAGACAAAAGATATTTTTCATCTCTAGTTTGTGATTGTTTTCTGAATTGGAAGGTTTCTTTTTCCCTTAAATCTGTCTCTTAAATCTGGGAAAGGTAGAACCAAAATTATCAAGTTTTAACTTTCTGAAATCCCTTCACTTTGTTTACCTTATGATTTTTAAACATTTTATTTGTGGAAATAATAATTACTCTTCCATCAGGAAATTCAATGTATTTCATAGAAAAGCCAGCAAAGGAACAAAAACATCAAACAAGGGAAGATTCTCCGACATTCCACATGATGGCAGAAGATCTTTTCCTTATTAAGTAGTCAAAGCTTGCAGTTTTGTATTATTCTATTAAATATAGCAAGATAAGCAATCTCCCATATTCTCTAAGCCATTTTAGAGTAATTTGTTCTCAGGACAAACCAGAAGGGATGATGTGTTTTCTTGTGTGAAAAACAAACAACGTCGGGGGAAAAGAAATACCAAAGCCACCTTCCTCAAGTCTTCCTAAATAATGTTGAGATTACAAAAAGTGCCTTTCAAAATCACACTTAAAATGGGATCTTTTTAGACTACATTCCCCAAATGTCAATGATCATTTTTTTATTGTTTATGTTGTTAATCACAGGAGACAAATCCTATAAATGCACTTACGGAACAGGCTGCTTTGTACAATCCCCTTTGCCGATGGAGAGCTTCTTAGAGCTGAAGCTTTTTTCAGAAAATCTTTCTCTGATTTGCAGCATGGCTCTTGTCCACTCAGAACCTTAGAAAAGCACTGGGTCTCTTGCCCCACAACTAGATTTCTAGGCAGAACTAATCCAACAATGCGGTCAGCCCTGGAAGATAGTGATATTTCCTGTCTCATGGTGAGAATTTAGAAAACATGGGCTATAAAACTGAATTTCTCTACAATTTATAAATACAGCACCCCCTCTTATGCCTTTTGGCTATCTAGTTTATTGTCTCTTCACTTTGTCTTTTGTTTGTTTTTTGTGACAATGATGGTAGAATGGGGAAATGCACTCTAGTTTCACTAGCCCTCTACCTTCCTCAACTTCTTAAATTCAAGTTATGGTCTGTTCTCATATTTGCGCTAATAAAGGGAAGCAATGTCTCCTATACAAAGTACAGATTATTACAAAAGTAATGTGCACAATGTAACTTCTCTACCTAAGTATGATATTCACAAAATATTAACTGAGCAAAGCTTAGCAGGGCAATGGTTTACACTAATGCCTTCATTTAACTATGAGAAGAAACCAGCCAGGGAAAATAATAATACCTTCCATTTTTAAATTGCCTTTAGAGTGCTTACAATGGATTCGTACATCAACTATAGCATTTGATTTTCAAATATAACCTTATGTTATAGCTGTACTTGTCAATTTATACATTTTGTAACTGAGACGTTAACTTCTTCCTAAGATCATAGAGCTAGTATTTGAAAGGAGAGGAACTAAAATCAGAATTCTAGCTCCTATTTCCACTATATCAGTTGAAGAGCATAAAAATCATAACTATAGATAGTAACATATGTAACTGATGATTTTAGTTTTATAAAAACATTTGGTCAAGTTTATTTTCAGGGAACTCTACACTGGGGATCAAGGGTCCCACAGTCAACTTGCTCCCTTGTGGCAATGTTACTTTCAGGATATGTTTATTACCTAGATTGAGGAGATGGTGACACAAATATGTACATATGTCCAAACTCATCAGATTTTATACATCAATTAGGGGCTTAATAAAGCTGGGTGAAAAAAAACTTTGAAACTTATGATTTTTTCAAATAATTTCGTTGAAATAATAGAAAATTTTTGAAAATAGAGATGAATTAAAACATTGAAATAAAAAGACCATACTTAGTTTGTGATGTGAGCACAGTCAAGATGCATAAGTATTCAGAGTTTCTCTCTGCTGGAATATCTGTTTGACACCATAGATGCGTCAATCTCACTGAAATGTCAATCTTAGTGTCAATCTCATTGAAACAACATGAAGCCAATCTTGGTGGGCCCACCAGTAACTGCTCAGGGGCCCTAAATGGTTGCAGAGGTGACCATTTCCAACACTTCACTATGAAAACGAATTGATGGTATGATCTTACCTTCAACGCATGTGATAGGTAAAAAGCTCCGGAAAAAAAAAAAAAGTCACTACTCAGTGATTATATGGGAACAAAGCTATGAATTCTTATAAGTGATTATTTCCTAGCAGAAAACATCAGGTTATTTGGCTCAGCTACTGTGCTAATCTATCAATACTTTAACACTGTTTTAATAAAGTGCTAGCATAACGAATTATACAAGGCAGCATAATTAATATTAATGTCAACAGACCTGAGTAATATTGAGATTTCAAAAAGGATACCTTTCCCATGTATTCCTAAAAGCAGTATAGATGCCAGTAGAGGATAATCCCACTTACTATTTATGTGTTCACACATAAAAAGGAAAGTTCAGGATTGATACAGGTAATTTGAGCAAGCCATACCTGCCCAAATACCTTTTGATATTATTAACTAAGTCCCTGCCTTTGGTGTTTCTTATATTCTCCTAGACTTTTAAAACTAGAGGTCCTTAAAGACCATTCAACTACCATTCCAACTAGGATTTTCTATTGAGGAAAATATAACCGGAATCACTGAGACTTGCTCAGGCAGAACCGAGGCTAGAACCCCACTTTTCTGACCACTATCAAATTGTTTTATCACCAGGTTATTTCACATACATTTCCAAGTTTATAACCTTGGGATTGTTTGTCAAGATACCATAGTGACATACTAGATTTCATAGAATTCAGAAAATTTTATGGCCATTCAAGAAGTTATTGCCAAAACCAAACCTAACCAAACCAAACCAAAACACGATTATAACACTGGTTTCTGTCTGCAATATTAAGACTTGAATAAACCTTCCAGACTTGGGGGTAGTGTAGGAAAATAGAAGGCAAGTAAGAAGATGGGAAACAGAGCATATTGAAGTTTTTCTTCAATCCACTGGTTGATGAGAAAAATTGTATGCATAGAAACATGGGAGATGGTTTCTCCATCACTATGTCTGAGGTTATAGAATTTAGCATAAGATTGGATGACTTTGCACCTTTAGTGGGAGGTTTTTTAGTTGGGTGGTAAAGAGATCTCAAGGAAATCTTTAAGGGTCATGTCTCAGAGCTGCAAATCTGTCCAACAATCCTGCATAGATGTCCCATTTTACAGATGAGGAAAGTGAGTCAGAAAGTATCATGGCCACTTAGGTAGTTGGGATTTAGTGATTAATTCCATGACATTTCGTGTTCTGTTTACTAAACCAGCATCAATGTAAGATTGCCCCTCTGATGGTATCCCATGGGTTTTATCTCAAGTATAATGTCATAAACATTTTAAATAACTTTGAGTTAATTATGTATTTCCTTAATTAAAATCAGAGATCTGTACTAATACCCTGATAAATTATAAAATGTTCCTTGTACTTGTCATCTTTCCCTTTTTCTTCCACACCATTTAGATGTTGCTTTGTCACATGAATTTATCATTAGCATACAGAGTGCAGATGGGGGACCCTACAATCCTGTGATAATTTAAATTGAGCAGTTTGGGGTTTTTTTCTAGCCCCACTAGTTTTCTTGAGGCCTGTCAACTAAAACTACATGTTCCAGACATTTTGTGGTTTGATGCGTGAAAGTAATAACAGGTTTAACTTTTTAAATTAATTCTCTAAATAAATATGATAGTTTGACATCCAGATTTTCCTTAACAATAAAGAAGACAGTTATTACTTAATTTTAAGCAATTTTAAACAGTGTTTCCAATAGAAGTTATTTATTTTTCCAGAACACTAGTAAATTTTAAACAGCCTTTGATTTACAAAACTTCCATGCTTCGTTTTGTGTGTCTGCATAAATCAAAGTGCAACTGTATCTTTCTTGACAATTATCACTTTAAAAAGTTTTTTTAATCTTAGACTGTGGTTCCAAATTTGAGTTGATGTTCCATTGCATTCTCTCTGTTGGCATATAGATCCTTTTAATGTAGTTTAAGAGAGAGTGATTGAGCACCTCAATGCGAGAGGAGAAGAGAGAAGAGGAGAGGAGAGCAGGGTAGGGGAGGAGAAGGGAGAAGAGAAAAATTTTAAGACACGGGATTTTGCAATGTACTTGGTATGTTGCCCCTAAACAAGAAATTTGTCAATATTTTGACATTTTATTTCAAACTACAAGAAGCAGAAGCTATTATCAACATTGGAGTAGCAACCTTTTTAAACAGCATTTTGAAATATATTTTTCCATGCCATACATCTAAACTAAACTCTTGTGCATGATTATAAAGTTAATGATTCTCATAGACCCACAGGGCCTTGACCTGAAAAGGATCTTGAAAGTATGCAGAGCTCCTGGCTTTTGGCAAAGAAGGTGATCATTATATCCATATTAAAGATAACGCACTGAGGAATCATGTGTGTAAGGGGTTTTTACAGTGTCCCGGAATAACTCTGTACCATCTGCGACTTGGTTTATATGAATAAAGAGGTGTTCATGTCAACAAACTATTACTTTTAGTAGAAGTCTATAGAGAGGTATATCTTCATCATGAAAGGGGCATCTGATTTAACTCTCTTGATTTGTGAATTGAATTCTTATATGTTAAATAGCACGGCCCAAATTACAGGAATAAGAAATAAAGCCAAGGTCTCCTGATTCCCACCTGGGTGCCTTCTCCTTTACTCCACATATAAATTTGAAATGGGCAGTGATGGATGGCTTTGATGTTTTTTGAGTTCTGTGTCTGAATATAGTTATTTCTTTCTGATTTCTGCAGCATAGATTGCCCATTCCATTCCTGAACCACCCATTTTTCCTTAGTTAGCTTTTGATGGCTTTTATAGCTTTGTCCCATCGTTCAATGTGAGTCTTTTGGTCTGAGAACAGGGTATTAAGTCAACTTGAATTGCCCACAGTGACTGACATAATACTTTGTTCATAAAAATGCTTAAAATGGATTTCATTGATTAGGAAATTGATAAAAAGTCATTACATGTGATACTGAATTTAGAATAAGATATTCAGTTCTCAAAATATTTAGATTTAGTAAGTACCCTTTTAAAAATGCTAACATGACATTAAGGAATTAAATAAAAATCAAAAATGATTTTGCTTAACAAAGTCATTTGTAAAAAAAAAAAATTCTCTCCTGTGCCTTAAACTATTTCCCATATAATGTTTTTTGTTTTTTTTTTCTTACTGTACGCGGGCCTCTCACTGTTGTGGCCTCTCCCGTTGCAGACCGGGGCACGAACCCGTGTCCCCTGTATCGGCAGGTGGACTCTCAACCACTGCACCACCAGGGAAGCCCACCCATATAATTTCTTGATAAGTATTTTTGATTAACATTTATCTTCACAAAAGGAAACAACGGATTGCATGAGAAAATAAATGATATAAAGTAAAATACTTGCTATGTAGAACGCTCAGCGAATAATCTTTCAGCACAATAGTTCTCCTAAATAATAGTTTGCCCCTTATAAGCAACATTTAAGAAAATAATTTTAATTAAAATATTTTAAAATACATCAAGCATTTCTTGATATTATAAAACAGAAGACTTCTAAATGGAATTTAACATTCTCACTAAAAGCCCCAGAAGACTTCATTCTTAGTGACTGTTTCTGGTTTTTTTGATTATTTCCCTTCCCTTTAACTAAGACGTCAGCTATCACTTGCTGCTGTCAGTGTAACTACCCTTAGAAGTATATTTCCTCTCTTTAAGTTCTTGATGCAGGTGGTCTGCCAGGTTTGTTAGAATTGAGCTCAAATTATGTATAAACACGCTCTGGAACCCGAGTCCTTTAAGTAGTAAATGAATTTTAATTCTTGGACTTTATGAGTTGGATTTGGCTTCTCAGTGACCAGTTTTAACTAAATTTGTCATTCTTCTCTGTGTCCTAGATATATAAGAGATTGATGAATTATCAACGTTTAGGATAGCTGAACTGTAAATCTATCAGATCCCCGATATTACAAATTTTACCTGCCTGATAAAATATTTGTTTCTACTATGTTATAAAAGGCACTCTGTATGTTGTATTCTGATACTGGTTATATTATATTAGTTCGGGGGTCCCCAACCCCCGAGCTGCAGACCACCGGTACTGGTCCGTGGCCTGTTGGGAGCCGGGCCGCACAGCAGGAGGTGAGTGCTGGCAGGCAAGCCAGCGAAACTTCACCTGCCGCCCCCATTGCTCTCATTACTGCCTGAACCATCCCCCCCACCCCGCCCCGTCCGTGTAAAAATTGTCTTCCACAGAACCAGGCCCTGGTGCCGAAGAGGTTGGGGTCCGCTGTATTAGTTAATAGAGACTTACTAATATCGATCTTTACTCCTTCTCAGGTGTTGAGTGTGTCTTCTCATGGGTCTTGGCTGATTGCAAGTAATGCCAGCAACTCAGCAGCCTAGGTATGCGTCACCTTTACAAAACTGTCCCATCCGTGCTGTCCAATTTCTGACAACACGCTTTTCCTCACCTCTCCCAAACTCTCCAACTTCTCAATTTTCTTCATCCAATAAACTCTCCCTTCTTATTTTGCTACAAGTTGGTAGGATTGCTACTGTCTAAACTTTTCCTCAACTCTGCTCTTATACGGTAGGTCCATGAAGGGCTGATGGAATAGGTTTTTTGTTTGTTCGTTTGCTTGGAGGAATTATAGATTCATAGTCAATGTGTTTATATATGATGCATGGTGTGGATCAAACTCACCATTTTTTTTTTTTTTTTTTTTTGCACATGGATATCCAATTTTTCCAGTACCTTTTATAGAAAGAGTATTTTTTCTTCACTGGATTGACCTTACATCGTTGTCAAAAATCAGTTGTCCCTATATGGATAAGTTTATTTTTTGGCTCTCTACTCTGTTCCATGATCTAGTAGTCTGTCAAAATATCAGAATGGTGGTAGTCAGTTTTTAATGAATATAACAGTGTCCCTTAAGCTCAAAGCAGTGATTCTCTTTTCACACAGGTAATCCTAACAAACTTGTTTTGAAGTGCTGCCTTTAATTACTGGCCCCAGGGTCTGGATTTTTTAAAGTTGTTTATATATTAAGTGCTTATGTTTGCTGAGACTCAGGGCTCCCCTCAAAAAGCACCATGAACCTCCTTCCTATCCAATTCTTTAGACGCAAGTATGGAAACATGTGTTGAGAGAAGGAAATATGGAAATTTTAGCTTCAGGTAAATGCTTCTTTTTTTTAATTCCTTCAAAGTTCAGCAGGAGATAAAGATGGGTATTCAAGTGAAGTTGAGGAGCTGGAAGGACATTTGAGATAACATTGTTTAACATGGAGCAGACCATGGCTAAATGTGAGGGTCCCAAATAATGTTTAAAGATGTGTTGGCTTTGGAAAATCATTTGCAATGAAGCTCTGAACACGATATTTTCTAAAGAAAAGCCAATTAGATTCCATACATAATATTTTATGAATATTAACATGTGTATATATTACAATTAATTGCATATATATTAATTCAGCATGCATTAGCATCTATACTTAGTCACTCTCAAATTTGGTTAATTCAGGAATTATTAGATACAAAGAAAATCTAGAAAAATTACATTCAACGTTGAATATAAATTCAAAATTTATGTAACAAATAATATTTATGTTACAAAATTTATGTAACCAAAAATACATAGTTACTTCTTCTACCCAAATTATAGGTCTTGTCTTCTACTTTATTAAACTATTTTCTATTAAACTCTTTTCTATTCTATTTCTATTAAAGAATTTCTATTAAAACTTCTAGATGTCTTGGGAAAAACACTATTCAAATACTTTGAATAGACCAAATAAAATGAGCATACAATATCAGACCATACAATATTAGTAAAGTAACGATATAGTGGAATAATACTCTTTACAATGACAGCCCTGGGGACCAGGATCCTTAAGTGACTTACTAAAAGATACATTTAGCTAATAAATTGCTGGGGCTGATAGTTACACATCCACCCCACTTTTCTCACCCTTCCAAGTAGCGGTTAAAACCAATGTGTTAAAAGGCCTGTACTTAACAGTTAGGATTGCGAAGATTGATGAGAATCTTATCTCCACCCTCAAGAAGTTTAGCAGGAGATAAAAGGCGATGTACACATAAATATGGAGCATATATGTATGGTATTTGTGGCCTGAGAAAGGGTCGCAAATGGAACTGAGTTCAAGTAATGGGAGAAGGAAAGGAAGAAAAAGAGGAAGAGGACATGGATGGGGCAACAACCCAAAGCAAGGTCTCTTCAGATTGAGCCAATCAGTAGAGGCCCTTGAAGTAATTCTTGCAAGTGGGAATTCGAAAGCTGAGGGTAGAGAAGGAAAAGGAACAGGAAAACATGTAACGATGAGGCAAGTAAGTCAAACGGGAAGACACCACATTTCTCTCTGCCACAGTCCTCCACGCACACACCCGCGCTCCCCAGAAATGTTACACTTCTGTGAAGCCCGGCTCTGCTCCCGTCGTATGACTGCAGCTGACACATGGCAGCAGGCACTTCTGCAACCAATATCTGCACCTTGAGGAAGGGCCGTCCTCGCAGGCACCGTCCCATTGCAGTCCACGTGCAACGAGAGGAAAACGAAACTTGATTGTTTTGTGATCAGCATTTGTGAGAAACAAGCTTTGTGTACCATTCCAACACTGATTTTTACACTTTTCTGTAACTAAAGGTGGAGAAAGCTTTTAGTAAAAGCAATCCAGATCCCCAGCCTCATAACATGAACATTATGGCCTGGCTGTTTTCCAGTTTCTCTGTGATAGGAGACAAGCACCCTCCAATTTAATAACTAAATTCATGTTTTCCTCCTGCAGCAGCTTGTGCAATGATTGAAGTCAGAAGACCTTGGCAGCCTCTAGCACTGGCAAATAGAATGTGGCATTCTCATCATATGATTAATTAATGTTCCTGATTCAGGGAGATATAGCACCGCTTTACGTCCCTTGTGTTATTGAATAACCTCACGCGCATTGTTTCGCAGGCACTTTTTACATCAATGCAGGTAAATCCCAAGGAACCGGCCACAAAAGCCTAAGTTTCTGCTGAAGCCCTGCGTGAGTGACTTGAGGATGTGCCTGGATGGGAGAGAAAAGAAAGGAAAAGAAGGAGGAAGGAGAACCTGTGTTAGCCAATCCATCGTTTCAGAGAATCGTTTTACTTCTTGCTTGTCCATGGTTTGCAGTCTTATTTGGTGTTTTGTTAATAACCTTTTTCCTTATTCACACGTCAAGAATGATAAAAATGGGACTTCCCTGGTGGCAGTGGTTAAGAATCCACCGGCCAGTGCAGGGGACATGGGTTTGAGTCCTGGTCCGGGAAGATCCCACATGCTGCGGAGCAACTAAGTCCGTGCGCCACAACTCCTGAGCCTGCGCTCTAGAGCCAGCGAGTCATAGCTGCTGAGCCTGCGAGCCACAACTACTGAAGCCTGCGTGCCTAGAGCCCGCGCTTCACAACAAGAAAAGCCACTGAAATGAGAAGCCCATGCACCGCAACCAAGAGTAACCACTGCTCGCCACAACTAGAGAAAGCCCACTTGCAGCAAGGAAGACCCAACACAGCCCAAAAAAGAAAAAGGTAAAAATAAACATCCCAGCAGACAGTCAAGAAACCTGCCTATGTGATCCTTGGAAGTTATACCAATTGGCCCCTCTATCAACGGTTTCAAACCATAAAGCTATTCTCCAGGGTCCAGCGAGTATAAATAGGATGCTTTGGAGAAACCATCGAGGAGATGTTATGAAACCAAGTGTATTCATCTCTCATTTCTAGCGTATTCTGGACCCAATAAGAAAGAGCGACACTGTGTCGTCTAACAAGTTGTCTGAAGTACTGCAAAACAAACAAAAAGGACAAATTTATGCCATACTTGCTACTTGGCTTTTCTTCTTAAAGTTGAGTATTGAAGTATTATAGTTGCACCTTCCCTCCCAAAAGGAGCAAATGTCTTTCTCACCGTTAACTGAAGTAATGAGCTATTCAGTTAGAAAATGATCACATCTTTTGAGAAATCTATTCTCTGTATCATTAGAGACTTGGGACTTTATCCCTTCAGACTACTTTTGGGACTTCTAGGCATCGGAGAAGTGCTCCGGAGAAGTCTCAGTCCCCAGTGAAGAGCTCATCAGACCTAGGAAACAGCCTTATCATGTTGCATGATTTCCCGGGTGAAAGGTTAGTAGAGAAAGAAAGTCAAGGAGAACGACAAATTGTGCCACAAACAGAAACTGAAAAAAAAAAAAAAGTCCAGAGAATTACCAGGAAATAGTAACCAACATGTGTAGTGTTAGAGAAAGAAAATGCATTTGTTTATTTTTAAACCACTTTCCCACTCTGCCTTCAATATAATACCCATCATAGAATCACTTTAAGTTTGCTTTTTTACCAAATTGAGATGCTTTCAAATGGAAAAAAATACCTATATGTGGGTAATATAAAAGAAATAGATACTGACAACTCTTGAATAATTCAAGAATCTGCTGAAAAGATTTTGAGAATTCTACTTTCACAAAACCCCAACACTGAGATCCTTAATGTTGCTTACTAGTTAAACTCCTAGAGTACTGATGAGGATTATTGAATTGAGCTAAGGTAATTGGTAACAGTCATGGAAAGGAAAAATAATTCTGGCTAAAAGAAAATGACAGTCTCAGTGTTTCTCCTTCATTTTGTAGTTAAGTTATGCCTAGTAAAAGCACAGACTCTCGTAACCACATGGGCATTACTGAAATATTATGTTTCTCAATCCTCCAATGTACTTTGCTTTTTATTTCTATTTTCTTCTAATCCCCAAATATTTTTGTTTGCCTTTCTCTCTAGAGTTTAGTACATTTCTGTATCCTCTAAAATCTCTAATGCATTTTTAACACTCAGTAAATTTTAATTAAATATAGAAGTAAAAATACATTCCAGAAATTAGTATTTATTTTCTACTATCTTAAAAAATTTACATGCCAGTAAATGACAGTCAAAACTGAAAATTCTGACAGCATTGACTAGTGCTGGCTCAGGAAATACAAGTTCGCTAAAATTTGAACCCAAAATTGCTATGTGGCATGGACAGAATTTTCACTATTCTTGACTCACTTTCTCCCTATTAAAAGAAGTAATTCTTCCTTCACAGGAAAGCCAAAAAGGCAAACATGATGCTAGATAAGTTTTGTTTTTTTCTGAGAGAAATAAGGCATTCTCAAAATTCAAGGCATCATCATTATTCATGCTCCTGACATCTATTATGATAGTAGAAGATATTATATTTAAACTTTTCTTCTGTTTTCCCCAAAAAGGCATTTAAACTAAGATTATAGCCTATCAAATAATTATTATCAAAAAAAGGTGAGAAAAGAAAAGAATTATGACCCAGGAAGCAGGACATAAGTAGTGAGTCTAAATACGAATTTGTGATACCACTGCTTATTTTTCTTCTCTAGAAACATGCGTCCAGTTTTAAATATACAATGTCGGTATTAGCAAAGTACATTAAATCATCACGTAGCTTATTATGGATCCAAAGTGGTTCTGAAAATAAACTTGCGTTAAGCAGAATCAGTCATATTGGTAGTATGGAAATTTGGGTTCGGTTATAGTTCCCTGTCAACCAAAAAGTTCAGTGTTCACTGAGAAAATAATAAAAAATAAAAACCCACTGGGGAAAATTCTGCTCCCTTTAGTATGCAGAAAGCACATACTGGAAGTAGCTTCACCTGCCAGTTGTGATTAATTTGCTATTTCTTACAACGTCTCACTTTGATTATTAATGATAATGATTTGATTTATGAGTTCTGTCCACTGAATATTCTCAATTTCCAAAGATGTACCCTTTTGGAAAAAAAAAAAAGGAGAGGAAATAAAAAGCTGTTGGGGAGATAACGACTCAGGTAACGCAACGTGGCATCATTTACCTCTAGACTGTGGTTCAAATCTCTCTCCCCACGTTTTCTTAAGGTGTACAGGGAAATCTAAAGGCCAGGGCAGAGATATTGTATACAATGAGTGAGAGAGGAATATCACGATCGCATCTCTGTTCTGAGGTTTTGTCTCTTTATGTGTTATGGGAATGGAGAACATTTGGGACCAGGGCTTCTGGATTTTAAGGCTTTTCTCTGTGCAGAATTATAACATGTAAACCCTGCGACATGAATTGCATATTAACATTTTGTCATTCATGCATATATTAAGAAGCTGAGATGTTTAAGACTGTATGAAAAGATGTTGGTTCTCAGAATAGAATTACAGAGAATTAAGGCAATTAGAACTCTGAGGAACCATACACAGCGTTGTTAGAATATCATATTTTCTACCAGCTGACCTCCTCGTTGATCACAGAAAAGAAAATTCAGTAGAAATTAATTTGGAGCTTTTCACAAATGCAAAAATAACTCAGGAATAATTGATTTTTAAAGGTTGAAAATTACAAAGGCTCTCATTTTCCTTGAGAAATATCTTCTAGGAAAATAAGTGTAAGACAGAAAAATAATGTAATCATCTTTGCCCAGATCATACCCTCCACTGGGAGTCTGAGGACCTGAAAAGATTTCAGAGTCCTCAGCACTACCTCAGTGAAGTACCCACTGGGAATTTATGAGCTTCTGGCCCCACTAAGTTTCCATAGAAAAAGTATTAGTAATAGCTTATCTTATTAATAGTAGAGCTTTCCACAGGCTAGACGCCTTAGATACATAATCTCATTTAGTCCTCACAACAAGACAATGAGACAATTACTGTTATCCCCATTTACAGATGAGGAAAGTAAGGCTCAGAGAGATTAAGTGACTGCCCCAGGTCACACAGCCAGACATGGTGCCGACTGAGGCAATTGGATCCCACTGCTCTGTCGTGGCACCCTGCCTCTTCTTTATCCCTTGTAAAAGGACAGTAATGACATGGCTACAAACTCTACTTTCTAACACTACACTTTGTCATAAATGAATTCTATCTCCTGCTGACCACAGGAAAAGCCTATCCCTTAGAATGAGCTCAGAATGAGGGTGGTAGCTTTTAGCAGTTGGTGGAAAACAAAGAACAGCTGCTACTCCAGTGGCTTGCGTTGAGTCTGATAAGGTTCCTAAATCTGAGAAAAGGATCCCTCAGTGCCTCGAACTTTTTAGAAATCTCCTCTCATTTCCATGTCTAGAAGTTCTGTACCTAGAGCCAGCTAAAGTGTTCCATTCACACATAAAAATCTGGTTTACGATGCCAGAACACTGGTTCCCCCGCCTGGGGCGCTTGTTCAAAATTCAGAGAGCTGAGACACTCTCTGAGACTCTGATTATTAAACCTGAGTTTAAGACTCCACATTGGCATTTTAAGCTCCCCTGGGTTGGGCTGAAATGAAGCAGAGAGCCTGGAAGACTATGTGGGAGCATCCCCTTAACCTCTGCTTCCTGGCTGTTTTTTACTTCTTTGAGTCTAACAGATAGAGTTTCCAAAGCTCCATCATTCTATACTCTCAAAAGGCAATCTCTTCCACTCTCTTGGTTTCAAGTGCCCATGGATATGCTGGTGATTTTAAAGTTTATCTTTCCATTCTAGACCCCTTGCTCATTCGAATCTCATGACTGCATTTTCAAAATCCACATTGTTCTTCCTAAACCTCTTCTTGTTCCTATGTTGTGTTGCACTGCACCTTGATAAAGATAGTTCTATCTCATCTTCTCCATTCAGACAGTTAATGCTGTAACTCAGGTCCTTGTTACCTCTTACCTGGATTACGATGACGAACTCCTCACTGGTCTCCCTAACTTCATCCTGATCACCCTCAAAACCATCCTCCTCAGTGTCACCAAGGGAACTTCACGTATCGTGTTGCTGCCTGCTTAAAATCTTTCCAAGGTTCCCAAACCTTTACGCATAAAATTTGACCCTGCCTTTTTCCCTGGCCTAATCTTATGACAGTCCCATCTCACACATTATACTAAGTAATTGAATACTTGCATATAACACCCTCCATGCCTTCACTGAAGTTATTTCCTCTGCCTAGGAAGCTCTTTCAACCTCCAACCCTACTTACCCAATTACAGCGCCCTCAACAGCGTGCACCTTAAAGCAGGAAGAAACACTTTGGATTTAAAGTATCCTGAGTTGGAACCCAGTTCTGCCTTTTCTAATTGTGGGACCTTATGTAACCTACCTCACCATGTTAGGAACATGAAATATAATGTGGCTGAAATATATAGTATGACACCTATATCCTGCATAGCTGTGTGAATTTGGGCAGGACACTCATCTCTTAGTGCCTCCATTTCTATGTCTGTAATTTATTTAAGTTGAACTAGATTTAGGAATTCTCTGAACTCTCATGATGCACAGCCAGTGTTGGTTGTTCAGATTTACCCTTTCTAAAGCACTTTCATAAGCACCTACTTTGTCCCTTATGATGACCCTGTGAAGATGTTTCACAAACAGTTAATCAACTAGTTTTAGGTAACAGGGCCAAGAAGTGTGACTTAGTTCATTCACAGACCTGCAGGATTCCTAGCTCAGTACGTCTACACTCTACCACAGTGCTTGGCAGCAGGCTCATGAGTCACTGTGGAGAAGTCACATGTTGAAACAAAACAAATCAAATAATTCATTATATATGCATATATTATTCATATAAATTTATTTATTTAAAGTAACTTAAACCAAAATAGACTCACTCTGTTCTTATATCAAAGACAAGAGTGTGTTTGATGTTTCTTCTGCAGT
Organism: Tursiops truncatus; assembly: GCF_011762595.2. NCBI lineage: Eukaryota > Metazoa > Chordata > Mammalia > Artiodactyla > Delphinidae > Tursiops > Tursiops truncatus. The sequence continues at coordinate 153,654,817 of NC_047035.1, read as the reverse complement.
CTTTGGTGTGTAGTAGTTACTACAGGGTTGTTCGTTAGACTCCTGTCCCAGGCAGCATTATAAACAGAACAGAGTCCTCCAGGGAACATATTGAAGGACCCCAGGGACACCCCTGTTTTAGATGTATTCTCTGAACTTACAGAGAACATACATAGGTAGGTTACCTTGGGTGGTGGGGTGTCCTTCATATCAGGTGGCCCTGATGGCCTTAGGAGATGCAGGGCGGCCGGGCAGTGCAAGAAGCCTGCAGGGAAGTTTGTCCAGCCAGGCTCCCTGGAGGTCTGGAATGAGGATCAGGACATGGTCTGACTGTACAGCTCCATCCTTCGTTACGCCTTCTCTCTCTACCTGCTTCAGAAACCCAACTACCCTCCGTCGTACACGGAAGCACTGCCCTTCAATCAGAGTTCTTGTGCCAGGCACCTCGGGGCTGAAGGCCAGATTAAAGAAGGCCACTTGGGGGCCAGAGGCCAATCCCTGGATTGATGAGGCTGCCAGGTCACCTGACTCCAGTGCACATCCAGTCACTCCAGCCACTTGAGACGAAGTTCTTAAGGGGGCTGTGTGGGTGACGAGCTCTGGGACCTTCCAAGGTTACTCTCCAATTAGAATTAGTTTGGGTTACATAGCACAGAAGACCCAGAAGAAAAATGGCTTAAAGCCCTGAATTTCCCACTTCAGACTCCTTTGGTTCCCAGCAGTAGGAGGGAGGAAGGGGTGTTCTTCAAACACGTGCTTCCCATCCACCCCTCCTTCGGGAGACATCCCTGGGTGCCCTGCATGCTTCTGCTCATGTCTCATTAGCAGAATGTCATCCTCTTGTTGCAAGGGAGGCTGAGAAGCAGCCTTTTACCAGGCTAGACTCAGGATTTGCTCACAAAGAAGCATGGATACTTCTGTAGAGAACTAGCCAGCTGTGGTACGTCAGTATAGCTCCTACTCACACCTCACACATTCATTTCCAGTTGGCTATTCAATAGTCATACAATTCAAAGTAGAATACGGAAGAAAACAACTTTAAAAACTCAAAATATTACCTTTCAGAAGTATTGAACTAAGAGAAATTCAAGCCCGAGAACCTCAACTAAATTTATCTCACTAGCTAGTTATTCCATTCACTATCTTCTGAAAAAATAGGCCACGAGATAGATAAAAAGTAAGGGACCTCCAATGGTTGACTTTCAAGTAGAGGCTCCGACAAGCAGGTTCATAACATCAGGGTGTCCAAAGCAGGCAACCCACAATTGGTCTCTGAACCCTAAAATGAAGATAATCATGTCAGTATCATTGTTTTGTTTTGTGTGTGTGTGTGAAGATCAAAGTAGATAATACCCAGAGTAGCGGTGAGCACAAAACACGTTCCTATATCTGAATCTGAAACAATGCTTAGGACCAACTCTAGACAAAATTGTGGATGAAGCCAATTTTGTCCTCAGGATCCTAATCTCACACACACCATCCTCTAGATATCTCCCTTCCTTTATCTCTTTCTTAGGTGACAAATTACAATGCCTCTGGCCGACCAGGAGTCCCTCCCAGATCTGCTCTGCTAGGGCAGCCCTGTAACTCTGGGTTTTAAACCTGCCACCATTCCCTCTTCTAGTATCATCAACTTTTGATCTCATGGTTTTAGCGTATTGTCAAAATACAGAAGAAGGATGGATAAATTCCCTTATGGCAAAATTGCTATTGCATATAAGACTTTTTTCCTATAGTATTTGTATTTACATTTTAACTTAAAAGAAGTCCTTTGAGCCAAAAGAGGTGTATTTTAAGGTATATTTGAAGCATCAACATACAGGGGGAATATATTCAATATGGAACCTTTCCAACATCCTTTAAAATTTCCCATATAGGTATAAAGTTTTCTTTCAATTTTATTAAGGTATAGTTAATATACAAAAATTACACATACTTAATATATACATTCTGATGAGTTTACACATTTGCATGCACTCATGATACCATCACCACAAACAAGGAAATAAACATATTCATCACCTCCAAAAGATTTTTTGCATTTCTTTGCTTTTTAAAAACATTTAAATATTACTATTTGAATTCATTTTCTTGAGCTTCAAACTGGCTAGGTATTCTTTCCTCAAGAAAAACATAAGCTTAAAAAAAAAAAGAAAAAGTAAAACATAAGCTTGATGAGAAAGGATATCAAGGGAAGGAAAAGATAAAGACTCTGGCTCCGTTTCCTTGTTAAGGTTGTACCTTCTCATTTTTACATTTCCAGATAGATGTAGCAATTTTGGCAAACTCCCAAATAATGCCAGTCAAAAGAAGACTGTCATGCTTTGTAATTTAAAAAGTATATTGCCCATACTCAAAGTTCCAGGACCTCAGTTATATCATACCCCCTATCCTGAGATCACTTTGTTTTATTTAAGAGCTCAAGCAGATAAAATTAAAAATCTCAGGTAGAAGGTTAGGGTGTTTGGGGGGCTCAACATAAGAGAACCAAGGAAGGTTCTCCCCCATCTTTCCCTTTGGATAAGGTCCCTGCCAGATTTCGTTACTATCAGTGAGGTTTCCAACAGCCATTTTAACATTACTTTTTATAAAATTAGATGAAAATATGTGTATTAGATGAATAACTTCATAAACATTTAGGTTTGTTGCAAAACTGCTAAGAATGAGGCTGACAGAACACTGTTCCTGTCTAAATGAACTTACGTGCTTTAGTAGAAAACCAGGAATTTCCTTGTTTTGCTCTTCCCGCACCTGTCACTGCCCCCGCTTAACCTCCCTGAAGGAGAATTAACACGACCTAGTCATGGGGCAGGAAGCACTGAGGACCTAGGAGCCTCCTTCATAAGTTGCTAAAAAGAAACATTTGTCACATTTTTGTTTAATTCATGAAATATCTATAGACACTAATGGGCTTTACTATATTGGAACACTAATGCAGAAGAAAACAACGTTATGGTATAAGGACAAAAATAATTGATTAATACCAGTTACCTCCAATCATAAACTGAAGTCCAAAACACAAAGCAGAGATTTTTTTCAATCTGTTTAAATGAAATCAAAGGGAATTTTTGAAAGGCAAGCTCTCACTGCTGAGCCCTGGGAACCAAGCCCTCGTTACACTTAATGGATGTTCCCTGCCAAGTTCCCCAACCCCTGGGGGTGAAAATTTCCCCTAAAAAGACCTGGAAGGAATTCAAGGCTGCCAAAGGCTTGAATAAAACTTTACTTAATGTGTATTGTACATTTTTATTACCCTGAGATGATATGTTATAATTACGTTCTTAAATCATGTGAGAAAAACTTAAACACATTATTAACAAATGATAATATTCCCAAACCAAACTAGATTGGTGCCAGTCTCTCTAGAGAAGAAGATAGTAGGTAGTAAGCAGGCGAACAAAGTGGTAAACATGTCGGGAACGGGAACAAATATTAGCTACCCTGGTTCTATCGAAGGCACAAGACTTAAGAGAAACAACTTAGCCTCTGCTGGAGCTATATGGTAAAAGGACAGAGATCCTTTTGAACTTACCTGAAATTATAACACGTGATTTCTGGATGTTCCATAAGTAATTAGCCAAAACAGAAATGTATGTTTCCCAGAATAAAATGAAGAGAGAAAAATATTCCACGAAGAATACTGATTTTAGCTTCTTAGAAAATAAGTTGAACCTTTAACATAGTTGAAATGGGCAGAATCAATTTCTGATGGTGTTTGGAAATAAAAGAAATGAGAGTTAATTTGAATCCTTTCCTTCACCCTGCCTGAGTTGATCCAAACTTCAATATTAGAAATCACTCTCAGAAGGAAATGCCATAAGAATTCTTACATTCAAATGCACATTATGAAGTCTTTTAAGTGAAGCAACTTTTAAAGATCGTAGAACTGGAAATAAAGCTGGTAGCCAGAAGTGTGTTGCTGCTGTCTGGATAACCCTGAACTTCTTGTAGAAGGGAGGTTGTCTCCTTTCCTGGCATCCTCCAGGCTGGTGGGACCCATGGTGCGCAAGCAAGCAGAGGCAGGTTCTCTCCAGGAGCCTCCACGGGGTGTTCTGGAAAGGGTTGGCATCCACCTGGAGTGAGGAACCATACATGGAGGCTGGCTTCCCCATTGCCTGCTTGAAGATCAAAACAGATTTTGTTTTGGCAAATGGCTTTTAGAAATCAAAGCCTCAGAGCATTTAAAAATTATCCTTTAGCAGTATATTAAGGGAGATGGACCAAGAGTCATTTTGCAGGAACTTGCGCTGTTAAATGTTGGTGGAAAGAAACTGACATGATTGATAATGCTAACTTGCTACACAGGAACCTTGAGTGTAGGGAGATATTTGTATGAAGGTACAAGAGAAAGTAAAGGGCTTTTGCATTTCTGCCCTTGTTAAAGCTACACTGGCTGTACCTACACAGATCTAATTATATGTGAATATTAGAAATATGAATAAAATACACCAGTTATTTCCACTTGCTTTGAGTACCCTGTTTCTCCTAGACTTTTAAAATCCTGTATCATGAAAGAGATGCTGGATCCAGGAACAATGACTGTTGAGTGGGGAGGACATAGCTCACAAGAGCAAGTATATTTTTTATCATGAGTATAGTGTTAATATTACACATTTCTCAATAGTTCGCAGTTTAAAGAGAGGTTGATATTCAATTTATGAATCCCTTGAAAAAATCATGTTCACAAATATTTCTGCACTATTTCAGGAGATAATAGTAAATACTCCCTCTTCATAATCTTTCCTTTATTCCTTGAAACTTGTGATCAATTCAGGTTGGTCAGAACTGGCCCCTAAGGTCATCAAAAGAGAGAATATCTGATGCACATCTATGCAGTAAAGTCAGTACTTTAATCTCTCAGAAATAGGCAATAAAATATGCTATTATCATAAACTCACATCTAAACTGTCAATAATTCAGAGGCTTGAGCAATCATCTGGACAGCCTAGAAAGTTAATGCAGACAATTCTACAACCATATTTTATTAGATAACTCTGCTTTGCCAATGTAGACATGATCTAAGTTTATCTAAAAGTTCTCTAGGGAAAATTATATACCTAAAGCCAGCCTCAAACTATGAACATTGGAAACTTGCATAAATTCACTGAAAATAAATTATACCAATCTCACTTTTAGACAACATTACTAGAATGGTTTATCAGAGGACTGCCATGACCTTTTTTAAAATTTTCTTATAATTCAAGTTTTATTGATAGCAATACCAAATTAGAAAGCTTTCTTTAAATTGCTGTAGCTCTTAAGCAACTTAAAAAAATTTTTTTTATTGGAGTATAGTCGCTTTACAATGTTGTGTTAGTTTCTTGCTGTACAGCAACGTGAATCAGTCATACGTATACATATATCCCCTCTTTTTTAGATTTCCTTCCCATTTAGGTCACCACAGAGCATTAAGTAGAGTTCCCTGTTCTATACAGTAGGTTCTCATTAGTTATCTATTCGATACAGAGTAGTGTATATATGTCAGTCCCAGTCTCCCAATTCATCCCACCACCCCCTTCCCCTCTTGGTAACCATAAGTTTGTCCTCTGCATCTGTGACTTTATTTCTGCTTTGCAAACACCTAGAGACTGTCATACAGAGTGAAGTAAGTCAGAAAGAGGAAAACAAATATCGTATAATATCACTTATACGTGGAATTTAGAAAAATGGTAGGAGATGAACTTATTTGCCATGACCTTCTTGAACTTCAGTTTTAGCAAAATTTTGGTCAATGTCTTTCAAAGTCATGAGGCAATGGGATATAGTAGAAGTAGAGATAAATGAACAGGATTCTGGTTTGAGTTCTTTCTCAGACGTGATATGTAACTTTAAAAAGTTATGTCACCAGTTCTTAGACAAAGTGATAAATCGAGCACCTGTAGACCCTTTTCCCTCTGTTCCAAACACATGCACAATGCAGTTTTATGAAAATATATGAATCCGAAAAAATATGAATATAGACACATATATTTAAAACAAATAATTTGGTTTGAAAGTAAGAAAGGAAATTTCCAGGAGTCAGAATGGAAAGGAAATATTTCAGTAAATAAGAGCTCAATTTTTGTGGCCTATAGTGGTGCCGAGACAGTGGGGCAGTTTTCGGAACTGTAGCCATTGGTTCTAAATGAGATAGGTTATTGAATTCCATTCATGAATCTGGGGTCCAGCAACTCATTGTTTTTGTTTGTTTGTTTGTATGTTTTGTTTTTCACAAGTAGGAATTCAGAATATCCCCAAGCAAGGTACCTAGATCACAGCTAATGCAAAAGACCTGCTGCTGACCATGAGTAGAAATAGTGCCTCAAACTACATCAGAATCAAGAGTATGTGCCATTACAGCGTGTGGGACTCAGATCCATTCTGTTCAATCTATTAGATTCTCCTGATTAGAGTATAATGACTCTATGTTGAAATATGACATTAAAACCTAGTTTGAGACCTGTGAATTTTGCATGTCATAGAGATAACTATGAAACTACTCCCAAAGCAAGGCTATCAAAACTATATCCAGTGGAAAATAATTACCATGAAAGGTGAGCTCTAAAAGAACCATTAGAAAACATACGGGAATCTTTTGGCTTCCTGGACTCAAGCCCAGTGTGTATGTGTGGAGGTGGGGGATTTCCCCCACACCAAGAAGAAGCAAATCTCTGGACACCAGCTGGGTGTCCTAAAATTCAACTCAATCTGGACACTATCTACCTGGAGATAGCACCAGATCCCACAGGTCAAAGGCTCAGTCTCAGAAGACTGCCCCTCCACCCCACCTCCTTCAGACACCAGCTGCAAGCCCAGGTAATTACCTGTACTTCTGATCAGCTGGCTATAAATCAGAGTTCCCACAGCCCCCTCCTTCCTTGGATTCAATTAGTTTGCTAGAGCAGCTCATAGAACTCAGAGAAACATTTTACTCCCTAGATTACCAGCTCGGTATGAAAGGATATAACTCAGGAAGAGCCAGAGGGGAGAGATGCTAGGGCAACGTATGGGAGAAGGGCTTAGAGATTCTGTACACTCTGAGCACACCGCTCTCCTGGAATCTCCACATGTTCACCAACCCAAAATCTCTCTGAACCCCGTCCTTTTGGATTTTCGTGGAGGTGTCATTACGTAGTCATGATTGATTAAATCATTGGCCATTGGTGATTGAACTCAATCTCTAGCCCCTCTCCCTTCCCTGGAGGTCAGGGTGGTGGGACTAAAAGTTCCAACCTTCTAGTCACAAAGTTGGTTCTGACAACCAGCCCCATCCTTAGGAATGGTCCAAAAGTCACCTCATTAGTATAACAAGAGATACCTTGATTGCTCTCAATACTTAGGAAATTCCAAGGGTTTTAGGAGCTTTGTGTCAGGAACACTGGACAAATACCAAATATATATTTACTATAAATCATAATATCACAGGGAAACTCTAGCGTTTTTGGTCTGCTTAAGCTATCAGTTTCTGAGAATGATAATAAAAATATCTCACTATGACTGTGGTTTTCAATTTCTCAATTTTTCAGTTTCAATTTTTTTTAATTCTCCCCATTTTTACTTCATATTGTTACTATGTTGTTAAAGTTTTAAAAATTCTGTATTATTTTGTTACTGAAAAGATATCCCTTTTCTATTTAATAATTATTTTATCCAAATTATGCTTTTAATGAAAAAAATTTATTGTTATAACTACATCACTAATTTTCTGGTTTTATCTTTCTTAGTCTCTTTACTTTCATTTGTTAAGTCCCTATATGTTAGGGTATTATTTATATAGACAATTTGACTGAACTTTCCTTTTTAATTCAGTGTGATAATCTTTGTCTCTCCACTGGAGAATTTAGCCTTGTATTTATATTGTCATCTATTACTAACCTTTTATTAATTCTACCATAATTTGTACTTTCTGATTATTTGTTCCTCCTGTCTTTCCTTCTATTGTATTAATATTTTTTCTTCATTTACTTTTCCTTCTACTTTTTTTGAAATATATGAGCTGTTTCATTCTGCTTGTTTCTTATCGATAGTTACTCTTTGTGCTTTTCTCTACTATGAAAATATCTCAAAGATATAATTAATTTGCCCATCTCTGATGGTTAATTTTATGTGTCACCTCGGCTGGGCTAAGGGATGCCCAGAGAGCTGGTAAAACATTATCTCTGGGTGTTTTTGTGTGGGTGTTACTGGAAGAGATTAACGTTTGAAACAATAGACTGAGTGAAGAAAACTGCCCTCACCAGTGTGGGTGGGCATCATCCAACCCACTGAGGGCTCGAATAGAACAAAAAGATGGAGGAAGGGGAATTAATTCTCTTATTGAGCTGGGCCATCCATATGTTGCTGTGCTGCTATCAGAGTTCCTCAGTTATGCCTTCAGACTAGGAATGAATCACACCACCAGCGCTTCTGGGTCTCCAGGTTATAGGCAGCATATCTGGGGCTCTTTGGCCTCCATAGTCACGTGAGCCAATTTCCGTAATACATCTCCTCTTTATCTATCTATTTACCTATCCTGTTGTTTCTGTTTCTCTGGAGAACCCTGACTAATGCACCATCTAAATGTCAATTTTCTCATATGTAAAAATAGGAAGTTGTTCTAAAGTCCTTTTTTCATATATATATATATATATATATATATATATATATATATATATATTCCCTCTTTTTCGATAGGACAAAGAAAATTAGGCTAGCTCAGTGATCTTAAAGCAGCTTTATCCAAAGTTTCAGAGTTTTATAATTCCCTTGACAACTTCAGGAGGTAAAGTCCTGAGAATAGGACCATGGTCCTCCCTGTGCTTCTAGAGCAATTCTACTCTCAGTCTTCATGAATGGGGTTCTGTGTTGGAGGCCACTTAAACAGAGGTTCTTGAAAAAAAAAATTTTTAAGCGAGCAGAAAAACAAAATGAAATTTGAAATCCAGTAGAGAGATAAAAATAAAATCAGGATATTTCATTGATTATTGACTAACTGTACCCAAGATGGTCAAACAGTAAGATCCATAGAGTTCTATAGAGCTTTGCCTGTGCCTCTAGCTTTTTATCATTTTCATTGTATTTCTCCATGGAAGTCTACAAAATGTGCTTTTGTCATTTTGTTTATTATAAACTTGATAGAGTTGGATAAAATGCTAAGTAAAAAACTGAACAGGAAAAAAAATCCAGTATCTTCAACAGCAATTTTCATAAATATTCAGTATTTGAGGACATTTTCTTATACAATTACTAAGAGAGGATGGGATTAATCTCAATAAAAGAAAACTCATAAAAATGCAAAAAATAGAGATTTCCAAAGATCTGAAAAGTTATCATGTTTATAAGGAACTAATTAGAGTGTCTTTGGAAAATAATACTAGAAAAATGAATAGGTGACTCTAGGTTATTAAAATGAAGAACTTTCTAGCAATTACCACTGCTCAAACTGGTGGGCTTTCATTTACAGTAGTTGGTTTATTCATCATTAGAGGCATTTGAGCATTAGAATTGCTGGGCTCTTCCAGACAGAATCCCCATCATCGGGATAGAGTAGATAAAGATCGCCTCCAACTCTGCAATGCTGTGCATTGCAAATTAAATATCTGGAGGCCGGTGTATCGTATCAATTCAGTTCACAATTTTAAGTCATTTTAAGAATGAAGCACAAGACTGATAAGTTCTCCTCCTTAACCCCCAAGACTCACATAACCTTGTCCACCACAGAGCAGCTCAAACAGCTGAAACCAAATTATATTAAGCTTTATTCTGAGAGTCTTCATCTAACAAAGTTAGTATCTTTTTCTAAAAATACAGCTACTCATTTGTGCTTGCTACTCATTTTTTTCAAAACTAAAGATATATTTTTGAGTCTGTATAAATAGGTGATAAAATTTTAAATAAAATCAGGGGGATGATCAGCACACTATGCAGGCAAGTGGTGCTCTTGACATTGGGAGGAGAGCACAATTGTGGAAAAGCAGAGAGGTTCTTAGGGTACTGGCAGTGTTCTAAATCTCAGACTGGATGGTGCAAACATAGGTTTGTTTTATAAACTTCTTTAAACTCTATGCATAAATGTTACATGCTTTTCTGTATTATGCTACATTTCTTAATTAAATTTTAAAAATGTGTGATTTGAGTAAGATGGTCATAACACCTAACTCCCTAAACAAAGCAAGCTGGGAATATTTTCACAATTCCAAATGACTGGACAGTTTCCCAGAATGGCAGGTCACACAAAGTCAGGTTACTTCACATACTTAAATTTCGTTCTTACCTCTTGAGTTGTGGCACCTTAGTTTTGTTAAAGTATTATCCAATTTCTTTTTTAATGACCAGCTATATTGATGATGCACTAATATGCAATATGGAAAGTTCCAATTTGGTGACTAAAATCAAGAGTGTAAGTAGCATCTCTGCCTTTTGATTTAATAGCATGGAATATGGAGGAAAATTAAAATTTGGAAAATAAAGCAATTAATATTTATGGCTTACGTATTGAAATCAGCCTATAGTTATAGATAGGATTAAGTAATTACAGGTTAGAAAGGCAGGTGCAAAGATGTTTTAAATCTATCATAATTCAAGAATCCTTATATTGTAATTGAATGTTTGGTGTGATAAGTATTTTTTATGTCTAGGCAATGAAAATGCCATAAAAAGTTTAATTAGCAAAAATGCAATGGATAAGAAGATAATGGAAACAAACTTTGGGAGAATATAATCATGTCTATGAATGTATATTTAAGACACCATCAAGAGTAGTAATTAAGTTAAGCATAATCAAAGAACATTGTTATAGGAATATATTAATGTAATAATTTCTTTTAAATTATTTTTAAACATTATATCTAAGGATCTTAATGCATTTTTTATTGCCAGTTAGCTCTGTAATAAAGCAAGTATTTCTCTTTGTTTCTATTATGATCTTGCTAAACTGAGTCAAAGAGGAGAAAATTGTCTACCTATTTCACAGAGTAGGGCAGTGGTTAAAACAGGAACAACTTCTGTGACTATGCTAGACCAGTGGCATGAAGTATATACTCGGAGAGCTTCAGTGAGTCCCCGAAGTACCAAAAGTGATAAAGCGTAAAAACCAGAAAGCTCTATTGAGGTGCTGATGTTGGATATCACTCACTGCAAATTTAATTTCCTGAGTGACTCACTCTTGCATAATCACATAACTAGTACTTTCCACTTCACAGCTATGCAAAATTATAAATTACAACATGCTGCACTCACTTTGCAAAAATTAAAAATTTATAATTTCAAGTGCTAAGGATTTACTGCATTTTTCTCAGTTGCAAATTTTGAGTTTAAAACTGTTTCCATACTAGTCCAGTTGTACTATTGCTTCTGGATGCCCCTCAAGAGTGCTCATTGTTTCAAAGTCAATTACCAATCTTTATTGAGAGTTTACTATAGTCAGGAACTCTACTTAGAGCCTCCTGTGTGTTACCTTTGTTTAATCTGCAAAATAATTCAGTAGGCGAGGTATTGTTGTCTCTGATTCCAGAAGGTTACAAGTCTTAATAACTATCCAAGTTTACACAATGGTAAGCGATAGATCAGGAAGCCAGGGGCTCAAGATTAAAAAAAAAAAAAAAAAGACATTTTTGAATTCCAAAAGCCTACTTTATCATTTGAAATGTTAAATGCTGGAAGACTCAGCTTATAATAAACCAAAATGTGAAGGAAATACATAATGAATTAAGAGTAGTTCTCCTACACAGAGGGGTCATAATAATATCTGCCCTGTAAGAAGGAGACTAGAGAAATCTCTGATTGGAGAACAGAGAGTAAAGGCTGGTATAGGACAATTTTCTCTTCTACTGTAAGTAAACATTTGAAAGTTTCATGTTCATGTCCAAGCAGAGACCAAGAGCACCATCCAATGGAAAGAGGCCTCAAGATTCCAACAGAAGAATTAAAACAGCCTACACAGCACAAATCATACCGCATAGTAAACATATTGCAACTAGATCCATCCAGAGGTGGGTGTGTTGTAAGAGCAGATGTGTCCAATCCAAGATGAACATCAGACAGAGCCATCACCCAAGTCCTGATGCCAGGAAAGTGCCCTCCCCTCTTCCCTTCCAGAGATACCAAGAAGAGACAGAAATTAAGAGGGAGGGGGAAGGAAATCTTCTCATTTGACTCACTACTCATAGGGATAAATGTATAAATCGGAGGTGACTGAATTACTACCATGGAGACTATATTTTTCTGTTTCTTCATGGAAATAAAGTTCTATAATAGAGATCATCTGTGGCCTGAAACCATGTTTACTGACTTAAAAAAAAAGACCCCTCTAAATTTATCTCTCTCCTTCTTTTCAAAATTCTTACTATTTTCTCTCATGTTTTCCATTGCAAAATTTTATTTGCAACAACGGATCTCCTTACTCCAGCTGTTATGTCCCCTATATTCTCTGTCATCCATAAATTAGCATGTACAAGTAGAGACATCTGTCTACTTGCTGTTTTCTCCAGCCCTTTGTTATGGACAATACAAGTACAGGCCTCACATTCCCCTTAGAAAATGGGAGATTTATAGCTTTTGAAACATTATTAAGAACTTATTCCTTATGTATTAAAAAGAAGCAAAGGAATGTTTTTTTTAAGTCTCCTGTTTAAAAAAAAGAAGTCAGAAAATGCCGGACACTATTTATGGGACAAATATGTAATCTATAAACAATGATCTCTACAACTATAGACAGTAATCACTATAAACAGTGATCTCTGCCTCTTCATATTGGGGATAGGATCTAGTATGAAACCAAACTTAATAAAACATTCTTTAATGCATAGGACTCACATAGACACTTCAGTTGATCATCTCTAAGTGGGCATGGGTTTGGGTGATATTAAATCACACAAATTCTGCCTGATTTGATTAAGATGATTTAGACCAAAAACACTAAACAAACAAACAAACGATGAAACCCAGATACTATTGAGGATATCAGGTATGTAATAGAAAAGAACAGCCTCATGAGAGATATCAACTAGTATTCCAAAGGAGAAATACCTGGGAAGGATAATGGAAATAATGCCTGGCCCAGAGCCTCAGAGCTCTAGCTACTAATGAGGAGACTATGGATATAAAAGAAGTAGACTTGCATTTTATCCTGTGAGCCACATAGGACAGAAATCATGATGTTACACAGTGCACCATCAGCCTACTGGAGGGTGACTGGGAGGAAGATGGTGGAAAAGCAGTAGAAAATGATGGAAAGAGCATAAAAAGAATCAAACCTGGATCCCAGGCTTAACACAGTTTGGGAAGATGGAGGGGAATTGGGAAAGATCACATGTGAGCTTAGGAAGAAAGAAGAATAAAAAATATCAAGTGAACAGCCTAAAGAATGAACCTAAAAGCAGATAGGATAGGATTCTAGACCAGATATATGGCAAGAAGAAGCCAACAGTGCATAAACTCAGTCTCCATTTACTGTTTATCCCCAAAACTTGTAGAGATAATTTTCCAAATGTAAAAATGAGATCGTCTCCACTTGGAAATATAATGAAGTTTTTAGGAAGGACATATTATGGAGAGAAAGAAAGGATAACAAGAAAGTCTAGTTTTAAAATATTACCACATTTTCCCTGATAATCCTAAATCTAATTGAACTTTTAGAAAATACCTCAATCCCATAATGAGATATAAAAAATAAAAGTTTAGGGCTTCCCTGGTGGCTCATTGGTTGGGAGTCCGCCTGCCGATGCAGGGGACACGGGTTCGTGCCCCGGTCTGGGAAGATCCCACATGCCGCGGAGCGGCTGGGCCCGTGACCCATGGCTGCTGAGCCTGCGCGTCCGGAGCCTGTGCTCTACAACGGGAGAGGCCACAACAGTGAGAGGCCCACGTACCACAAAAAAACAAAACAAAAAAAAAATAAAAATAAAAATAAATAAAAGTTTAAATATACATGGGTGAGCATCCTTAGCTTTTACTAGTGACTTTATATACATCATCTCTTTTTTACCGAAGATCCACAAATTAAATAAGATATTAATCGCTCTGTTTCAGAGACGAGAATGCTTAGATTTCAGGCAATTTAAGTAATTATCCTAAGGTTACGCAGCTAGTACTTGATGGAGCTGAGACTGAACACCTTTTTCACATACTGTAAATCCAGCACTTTCGTACTACATCTCACTGACTTACTGCAGTACACCTGCCTGGAAATAAATAGGTCCTATTTCGAAGGCAGGGAAGTACCTAGGCAAAGACTTTGTACTCCAGAAGAGAGAGAAACCTTTTGAAGGTAAACTCAAGGAACTCAATGGATGACACCAACATCCCTGTTTATCCAACTGTGGGTCTAAAGATCTCCTTGGACTTTTGGATTGCTATTACGGAAAATAGAGATTAACACCTGAAGAAAAATGTCTAAGGAGACTTCCTTCAAGGAAGACAAAGCTCTAACATAAGTGCATGTATCACTTTAAGATTAAAGGATCTACTTTGAGGGGGTACTATCTTGTGGATCAAGACTGACTTCAGAAACAAATAGTGTTAGTTTCATTTGGCCAAAGCCACTAAGCTTATTTTGGAGCTATCCAAGGTGCTCATCTCAGACCATAGCTGTCAGCTTACCAAACCTATGTAGCAAATTTCCTGGTCCTACCTGTGATATTGAAGCAAATGCCTTTTGATTTTGGGGGGGTTGAGGGTGGGGGAGGATCATAATATTTTATTTCACACTTGATTGAATTTTTAAAGGTCCAACTTTCATAAAGAATATAGTATCCCTGCTTTCAGAAGCAGTCAGTGGAAACATTAATAGGACCACATAGAGACATTTAAACAAATATTAGTCAGTGATTGACTGTGGTTTGTACAAACTGAATACTTAAAATCTTCAAGAGTCATATTTCAGCCAAAATGCTCTTCTATATGTCTATGTTTTTAAGGCCTGGTATTGCCAAGAGTTGTGAAGATAAGAATGTTCTCAATATTTTTCTTTTGATTTTTTTACAACTTATAGTAAGTGAAACACACACATAACTACTCACACACACACCTAACACGTAATTAACCCCATAATGCTTTCTATTCTACTTAACTTTATTGGAAAGAAAAAGTTCTGATTATAACCCACTAAATGGATTTCAGGTCACACTAATGGATCTTGATCCACAGTATGGGGAAAAAAAAGAAACCAAAAAGGACTATTAATGACCGAGCTCACAGGATAATCTCCATCACGTGTCTTACTCACCATACCTATCTCCACCATCCTGCCCTGGACGTGTGCTCAGTTCTGCCTCTCTTATCACATCTTTTAAAAATAATGTCACTGCCAAGTCCCTTTTGAAACCATACTCAATCTGATTTGGCTTCTAATAAACATCTTCCGCTAGCCCCAGACCACTTTCTCTCATCCAAAGTCAGGTAATGAGATTAGAGAGAGCACAGTTTGGGGAAAAGAATTGGGATCTGAATAAGGGGTGCCCCTCTAAGGAGAAAACCTGATAAAGACCAAAAGCACCAAACACAGCTAACCACTTGCATCATTTTTGTCTCTTTCTCCTTCACGTTGTCCTCTTTCATCTCCTTTAGCAACATAACAGCAAACTTTTATTATTGCCTGTGTCTACCTGTCATCTACTGAGAATTTTACAAATGCCCCCTACTGAAATTAAGCTTCACAATAACTATCCAGTCTGTATTATTATCTTCATTTTTATAGATGTGGAAATTTGGCTTCCAAGAAGATAAATAACTTTCCAGTGATGAGATAGGATGTTATGGAAGCTGTTAATCTAGGATATTAATGGACATGTAGGAATTATTTAGAAGTCCCTTACATAATGCACCACTCAAGAACAGGAGCAGTTTAGATAGAACATTATAAACTAGCATGTATTAAGCAAGTAAAGCATCCATCATTACCTAAAAAAGCTATTAGATCCTTAATCCTTGTGCTATTGCACAAGTTAATCACTGGGTGACATTATTTTAACAACTTTACACACAAGATAATCTTAAATAATCTAATGAGAAAGTAAACGTGTCTACTTCAGCTATAGCACAAGAATTTGAAGCAACTATCATTTATTCTGAGCATAGCAGAGATCAACTTAAACTCAACTTTAGTCATTCTTAATAAGAGGAACTGAAGAGGGGGGGAAATACCCAGTTATATTCCTCTCTCTTGTTCTTCCTGTGAACTTTCAAAAATACTGACAGATACTTAAATGATCAAAAATATGGGCAGCAAAAACACTAAGAACTAGAAATGACTCAGAGGTGAGTTATGAACTCTTAAGGACTTTAAGGAATAGTAAGACAAGGGCAAAGGGATTTATACGTTTCTGGATCTGTCAATGAGATAATTATTTTTTAAATAGTCAAGTCATAAAATATAAAAATAGACAGTAATTATGAGAGTCTCTCTGCCAAGATAATGCATTCAGCCCTTTCTCATGGGGAAGCAGTTTCTAGACGTCATGAAATTTGAGAAGCTCTAAAGGGTCACTGAAGTGAAAACTGAAGGGTTAGGACAGGGTTGAGGAGGAGAGGGTACTCGAGCTATTCTGTCAAATGAAAAGAAAGCACGTGACTGAGAAAATCTTCAAATCAATTCATGTGCATTGTAAGGAAGAGGCTGGCTATCTTCCATTCCCACTTTTAAAAATGCCCTAATTGCCTTAAAATAACTTATATTGGACATATGTAAAGACCGTTGCATATTAGCACAGACCGCAGACACGAAAAGACTCTTTATCTCTAAAATTCTCAATTAGAATATAAATGTAAGTTGCACAGAAGGAAAATAGGTGATACAACCTATTCCAACGTGAAGTTTTATTGTGGTGACGAGTGGCAAAAACAGTGCAAATTCCTTTATTTCTAGCATTTGTGTTTTCTAGAATTATGGCTCCGCATAACTGAAATTTCCCACACTGTTGTGAATGCAATTATAATTTGCCATGTAGTTTGTACCTTTAGCAGTAATATATTTCATACCTGGTAGTGGCATCAGATGAATAAAATATCCTCAAGAAAATAGGCGTTCATCTGAATTTCAGAAACGTATTGTTTTAAGGGCCCCAAAGTACTGAAGGCTGCGCCCTGATGCTGTCTCCATAGAAAAGTTCTATACTTAGTTATACTTAGTTAATATACTTAGTTATACTAAGTTAATACTTAGTAGTATTAAACCTTTAACCTATTTTTGTATATATGTTTTACTCAGAAACACTCAAGAATCAAACCAAAGCCGTACATGGGGCTGAAGAAAGAGAATATACTGAGGCTATGGATAAACCTACCAACTGAAATAATGATAAAGGAAATTACGTAAGTGATTTGTTTTTCAAACTCTCTATTTTCCCCCAAAATGAAAATGATGGGAAATTACTCTTATGACCCATGTCATCTAATAAATTTTTCTAGTTCAGATATTTTCTAACTCTGCTTCAGAGGAACATCTGTGTTTAACCCATTGAACTGAGACAATCTGCCAAACGTGATAGCACCGCCAATTAGTGTTAAAAAAAATAATGTTAAAAAATATAGTGTTAAAAAAATAGTGTTAAAAAAATAATGTATGCAATTTTCAGATTTTCAGATTTTTTTCTCATAGGGTTTCTCTCAGCCTTTGGTAATGCAGATACACTAGACTCTAGTACAAAGGAAACACAAGCTATACATTTAGTTATCTTAAATTAATTGTGTCACTATTTCATTCTCCTCTCCCCAAAGCACCCAGGTCTAGGTGATAGCGATCCAGGTGAAATCTAGAGCAGACATTAGAACCCAGTCACTCAGTCCTTGCCCAGCATTTTTCCTTTCGGGTCTACATGCCTTAGTAAAATTTTTGAGACACTGAAAGGAGAATATTTCATACTATTTCTAAGATTCTTGATGAAAAAAATCACGTAGATCAAAGCAGAAGTTAGATTAAACAGTACTTCCATTTTACCATTCAGAATATTGAAACTCTCAAGTTGCAATTCCTTTTTAAGATTTTGCAGTCATCTCACAAAATAAACATGAAAAAAAATGAGTGAAGCAATGAATAGAGTTTTACCCAAATAGCGGTGTTCATTTAAGTCTTTCTTTCGATCATGCTTACTAAGAGGTGACTATTAAGACAGAAAACTAGGGGCTCCTATAGTAAAGGAAATCAAGACACCTAGGAGTTCATAATAAACTCATCTCTACAAACAAATAACTCTCAAGTAGTGATTATTTCTCTACCTATTTTCTACCTCAGTTTTTAAACGTAGAATTTTATCTTCTGTGATTCCTTAGCCAACAATTTCCAATCTCTTTTATTCAAAGACAAAAATTTTTAAATCATCCTATCTAGGGTAAATTATAAGGCAGTTTGTGGGAAGCTTGTGGTCGTCCAGGGCTCCAGATGCCCTAATCCGAGTGCAGAGAAGGCTGAACAGTTCAATATCATGGCACACTTGCAAACAGGTAAATCCTGACACAGGGTTGGAAAGCCCACCTGACCACCACCCCCAGACTATCGCAATGAAGACAATCAATCTCTTATTGGTACTAATAATTGCTGGAAATAATTGTGTTTATTACCTGTCAAGTACCTTACTTAAGATCATGAGTGCATGATCTCAACTCATCCTTTAACCAAATTTATGAGCTTAGTAGTATTAAACCTTTAACCAAATTGATGAGATTAGAAGTATAAAACCAATTGTTTGGCTAGTAAAATTACAGTACTGGAATTCAACCACAGATCTCTAAAGCATCTAAAACACTATTCTCTACTACGTCTCTTCAGAGACAGACATCTAAATGAATATTTTAAAATAACATAAATTGTGCAGTAAACAATCTGATAAATCAATAAAGGTCAATAAACAATCTGATAAACCAAACTTTAAATCCTGGGAAATATATTAGATTAATTAAAATCCATGAGTTAAAGACTTTTTTTAAGTCCAGGGGAAATCTATGATTATTTTATCAGGGGAGGAAAATGTAATAAGCATTTCTCATCTCAAATTCTCTGATACCAGAATTGTTATTTAAATATATTTCTGGAAAAAGGCTTTTACATGGCAGACATTTTTTATTGGTACAGTTATCTGATTAGTTTTCTAAGAATGTCAATCTAAATAGAAGGGAACATATGCATCTTAACCCTTAACAAAACCAAAAAGAATTAAAATAAAATAAAATACATATATATATATATTTTTTTAAACCCTGGCTTACATATGATTTTAATAAGAAACTCTATGTCATCAGTATTTCTAAATGTATTACCAAATAAGTAAGAGATTTTAGATAATTTTCAGTTCACAGTACAATTCTTTGAAATTAACCCACAAATTGGTTTTGCCTCATATTTTATCAAACCCATCTTTCTGACGTAGGCATTTCTTTTCTTGGGATTCTTACAAAGATAGTTATCGTGCACAGAGTACACTTTAGCCTTTGGTGGTTTTAATCTCACTTTAACATCTTTGTGTTTGTAAGTACATTTCTTTTCTTTCATCTGATCATGTACATGTTAAGATGTCAAAACTGAAGTCTACTGACATATCAGTCATAGGTTCTCGCAATGTTTCAAATCCCTTAAAGTTTAAAATTCAGTTTAAACAAGAAATATTTTTAATTCATCATAATAAAATAGAATTTTGAATCTTAATGTGTGAAACTTATAGTTGGGTCTACAGCAAAATATACTTTTTTAAAAAATACAGTTGGAATTGAATGTATGTTCTACAAAGAGGCAGTGAAGAAGCAGGTATTTTATTACAGATTGTTCTGTCAACTCACAGGGCAATTCATACTTCGATTTTAGTGCAATTCAGGTACAACATTGCTTGGTCATTGAGCTTTCTCAGGAAGGATTTTGGACTAACATGTCTATCAGCAATAAAATTTACTTAGAACACAGTTTTCTGGAAAACAGGCTTGTTCATGTGTTTGTGAATGAAGCTAATTTTTGTATTATATTTGCTGTCTGCACAATGCATTTCCCCTAAGGGACTAGCAAAGTTTTCCCATATTGGTGTGAGGTTGAAATTTCACTTAACTGAAAAACAAGAAAGGCAGCGATTGCATTTACAGTTAGTTGAACTTCAGAGGTGCTTAAAAGACAGAAACTGGGAGATTCACCTCTTTGACGAAGCTCATAACAGATCTCCAGACCTCCTTAAAAGACAGCTCATTACTACAGACTGTCTATGCAAATTGTACACTGACTATGGGCCTTCAGGGGAGGGTTTTTTTGTTTTCTGTTTGTGGTACTAACCTAGTATAACTTGCCATATAACTGCCCTCTTGCCAGTAATGTTAATGATGGTGATTATTAGTAATAACTCTGAGTAATGAGATTTTTTCCCTTGTACTCAAAATAATTGCTCCACGTAAATCCACAGCGATTTTTATGGTGCACTAAAGACGAGTAACATTAGAAACTTGGCAAATCTTACTTATAGAGGCATTTTACCTAATGATCTAATCCATCAGTTCCCAGGCTTGACAATCTTGAGACTCACTTAGTACTGAAGGATCTCCCCTCTTCATAGCAGCACTAAGAAACAACTTAGTCACTAAACTGTATATTTAAGATCTTTATTAAAAGGACCTTGAAAGTATAATCTCTAGTTTAAGCCAGGGAAGACTCTGAGTGTAGAAATATATAAAATTTACTGGACATTAGTGCCATGGACTGAGCAAGACCTTAATTAATCACTAATTAAACATTTTTTAGTTTCAGAAAGAAGTTTAATATTTTGATTTCTAAAGCAATTCAAGATTAATTTCTAGTCATGTGAAACTTGTAATTTATTAATTATGTGAGCTAACGTATGAGAGTGTCAACAAGGAGTTAGAAATATTAGCTACGCTTTTGGTTTTCTCAATCTCCTCACTTCTAAATGCCCCAGAATCTCCCATGGGAAAGAAAGAACATAGTAGGGAGAAAGTTACTCACCCACCGCTATTGGTCTTTCTACCCAGTTTTTCTCACTTGAAAGTCAGTTCATTCTGAGAAAGATGTAGGACCACTGATTTCAGTGAAGAGGGAAAGGAAGAGTAAGGCTATATATACATTTTGGCTCACTTGTCTTACCTTGACATTGTGCTATTTACAAATAGAACTAGGCTGCCCAGGGGTAAGAACTCAAGTTCAAATCCCACAAGATATCTTCTCGGTCCAAAGGGAAATTTCCACCATTGTCATCCCCACTAGAGCCTTTGATCAATCAGATCTTTTCAAAATATGGAAGGTAGAGTGGGTAATATTCCATGAAGTTTCCTACTTCATTAAGTAGTACTCAGAACGAACAAGAGTATAGAGATCCATAATCCACGGGTAATTCTACATCTATTGTACATGGATTTTCCACATATGTTTGGGTTTATTTATGTTCCTATTCCAGCATTATCTCATTTTATTCATTACAGTGTTAGAGCAGGTCTTGATATTCAGGAGGAGAAGTTATACTTAATGTTTTCTTTTCCTTTCATGATGTCTTAACCATTCACCACATGAATGTTAGACATCTTATTAAATGTCATGAAACTTTCTGTCAGTATTTTTATTAGAATTGCAGATTAATTCAATTGGAATATCCATCTTTGTGATTTTTGTTCTCTTATTGTGAACATGGTGTATATTTATTTATTTCCAATATATATTTAATTCAGAAAATAATTTGATTTCCTTGATGCACTCTAGTATTACTTCATTTTATACTTCATTTTTACTTTTATTTTTTATTTCTTATAGTATATGTTTTTTATATTTAATCTGGTGAATTTTTCTAGTTGGACAAATTATTTTCAATTTTTAAAATCAGTTTAAGTTGTATATTTACCTCTAAGGATAACTTTAACTACATCTAATAAGTTTTGTTAAATAGGACTTTCTTAGTCACTTAGTAAAAACTATTTTTATAAATTCCATTGAGATTTCCTTTAAACTCATGGGTGACATAGTTATGTATTGTTTAGCTCCCAAATATATTGGAATTTCATCTCCTTTAATTGTTATTTTCAATTTTTTTTCATTATAATCAAGTGACTAGATTCAGTTTCTTGTTGGAGGAATGTATTTGTGCTCTTCTGTCTTCCTAGACCTCTAACCCACATTATCTGTATAAGCTGGCAGCAATATTTTTCAGCTTCCTTCAAGCAGGTAGCAGCCCTCAACATCCAACTTTAAACCGAGAAACTAGCACCTGTCCTCTTTCTCTTACAGAGTCCTCTTAGTTTTCATCACCCCATGGGAGTGGTACCTAGAAGTAGTACAGTACACCAGAATAATGAATTTTGTACTTCAGTTCCACTTATAGTCCAGAGAAATATTTAACTTTTCAATCACCTGGTTATGACATTTATTATTTCTTTTTAAAAAATATTTTAACTACAATCACTAGGTATTTAGAGTATAAACAAGCACATCAACTCATGAATTTACTCTCGTATATTGGCTGGAAATCCTAGATAATGTTAGTAAATAGCTACATCAAGCATCTGAGTTAGATGTTATTATTCCATTACATAGATGGAGAAACAATCCTATGGAAGTTAAGAAACCTGCAGTCAGACTGAATTAAGCCCTTAAAAATAAGATGTGGTCTCTCAAGAAAACATTTTCACATAAATGTTTCAAAGAAAATTTAAAATTTTGACAGTTTTTTAAAATTCTCCTTTAAAATAATTACTTTTCAAAATGCTGAAACCCATGTTTGGCATAGCCAGTGAAATACCAAGATTAAAAGTCTGTTTCTAATCTCCCAAATCTTTTCCTAGGCTTGAGTAAACATATACAAACATACATATCTAGAGTTTATTTTTTTTTAATGGGTCACGATTTATGTAGTGTATCACAATTCGTTTTTCTTAATACCTTATGAATATATTTTGGTGCACATTGATCTAACTCACTTCTTTTTAATAGCTGCAATGGCATTGCATAGAATGGATATATAAAATTTTGTTATCTATTTTATTAATGGATATGTGGGATTTTAGAAGGTTTTAGGAAATTATATTTAGTATTGTGAAATTCTTCCAATAAAATCTATATAGCCAACTCATTGCCTATAACTTGACCCTGAATTGCTCCCTTTGTAGATTTCATGACGTTTTCACTCTTCCTTATACTGTATATCTCACCTCACATGTCTGCCCTTGAGTTAG
The DNA here is from genome assembly GCF_011762595.2 of Tursiops truncatus. NCBI lineage: Eukaryota > Metazoa > Chordata > Mammalia > Artiodactyla > Delphinidae > Tursiops > Tursiops truncatus. The sequence goes on along the minus strand of NC_047035.1, from coordinate 153,631,741 downwards.
TTGTACTCCTACATGAAAGGCCAAGTGACTGGGGAAAAATAATAAAACAGCACACCTCAAAACAACTTACAAATTTTCCTCAAAATATTTCTACTAGAATTGAAGAAGCCTTCTGAATTCTAATTTCTGAAAGAGTTGTTTTTCAGTTGTCTTATGAATTGTGTTTTGAAACAGGGGAGTTCTAGGAATAACTGTTTCTCATGGCTTGTCAAATTTAACCTTCCTAAATTTATTAAGAAAGTGCTGTGAGGGTTCTCTGGGTCATGCAGTCCAGCTTTCCCATTTCATTTTACAAAGTATAGCAGTGCACTCACTGGTGGCAAGGCTAGCAGAAGACTTGAACTACTGATCTAAAGAAAGGGGCAATTCTCTCACTTGAACAGACAATAAAGAACCTCCTTCTGAAGGCTAAATGTGGTTCAACACTAATTAAGGGAAAAATCGTATCTTAAATATGAATTCCTTGAGTCCTTGACCTTCGTTACTTAGCATTGCTATCTTCTTGAGTCCCTTTTAGGATTCAGCTAAAATATTGCTTCTAGAAGCATTCACAGAAAATGATTTCAAATTTTAAAATAATTTTTATACAGCAATATTTTATAAATGGTCACCCTAATTTTATATTCGCTTACAAACACGATGTGAGCCAGGAAACAGCAGGGTGTTAGAATGAGACAATAAATGCTAGATACCTAACTTTACCTATGCAAGCAGTAAGATACATCATTAATACTGAAGTGAAAAGGCAATAATGTAAAATCAGAAGAGGGTATCAATATTCCTTAATTTAGTTGAACTATAATTATGTAATGAGAACATTGGCTCTTTTGAAACAATTTGAAAACTGTGCTGGGCTCTCTTGTCACTTGGACCAATGGATCTATTCATCCCAAGACTTGATTTCCTGTTCAGGTTAACATACCATTAGCTGAAGGTAATTGTTGAGAGGATACTCTGTTACGAAAGCTACAGAACTCTCAATCATTCCAGTGCCGGATAGGTGCCCTGGATAAAGGATCCTATTTCCCTAGTGTCCTTCATTATGTTTGTCTCTTCACACAATTGTGTGATTGTATACTGCTAAATAGTTATTTGGTGGTAATGGTGCATTTCAAATTGGTGACTCAAATAACAGGAATGGAGGAAAAAAAGGGAGAGAGTATGATCTTTGCCGAGCTATACACCTGCAGGTTTCAGCTGAGTCAATCTGGGAACAGAATCCCATAGTAATTAATTTCAAGACCTTTTGCAATGACTGAGTGAAATAGTTCTGTGAAGACAATATTTGAAAAATATTTAAATATTACAAGACTCAAACTCCGATTACTTAGACTTGCAGGTGCTGTCTTCCTAGATATGCAACCTCCTTCTCACTTCTGTTCTACACATTCAGTTCTTTGAATTGTGGAAGCAAGCAAGGCTCATCAACATTTTTTTCTTCAAAGACAGAATGTGATCTTCTGGATTGGCATCTCTTTAAATTTGTCTTCCACTTTAAAGAGAAAAGGCAGGACGTTTTCCCACAATCGCGTTCAATAGATACAGAAATATAGCTCCTTTCAGTGCATTAGCTTCAATACATTATAGAGGTGCAACGGTAGGAAATGTATGTTTCTTATGTTTGCTCTTCTTTTTAAATTACCTTGCACTTAATTATGTAGTGTTTGATAATTAGCAGATGTCATGCAATTTGGTAAACAGCATGAATTAAATATTGCCTTAAACAAGTGGGCCTTGAATATTGAAATATTTTTCATACTCTTTGGTGAAATTTTACCTGCACTGTATATGAATTAATACCTATGATGGAAGCAACTAAAGTTAAAAGCACTAAACATATGTACTTTACATTCTACAATTTTGTCTAGCAAACTAAATAATGGAGGACAGAACATGTTTCATTTAGCACTCCAACGTTTTAAAATTAGGAATATGCAGTCCTGAAAAAAAAAGGAAACTTTAAAAAATTTCAGATTAAGTCTATGAATGACATGAATTACACATCCCTGTGTGAGAATTAAAGGATAACTACAAAGAAATCACTCCTTCATTTGCACAAGAAGTAAGATGTGGATGTGATTTAATCAAACAGAGTTGATTGATTCATTATCTTTGACCAGCATCATGATAAATGTGTCTGTCAATCAAAGCTTAAGCCTTTTCAACCTCAGTTTATGCTCTAGTCACTTCAACTTAATAGCACTTACCTGTCTGACAGGCTAGTAGCTTTGGCTTCACCAGCTTAAAATGCTAGGAACTATTTTGTAAAGTATCAAAGAGTCTATACCCGTTAATATGTGAACATGGCACTCCAATTATTCATTTGATTTCACCTATTCCCATTTAAATCGAAATTTGAAATGGCTTTCTGTGTATTAACAAGTTGTTCTGCAAGAAAAGAATTACCAAAATGCAGAGTTTTTATTTCCTCTCCTCGGTCTGTCTGCAAAGATATGGCAGTGAGTCATGCATAGGAAGCTTATTTACACTTGCATGTTACACAGAGTTTCCCAAAATGTACTCATCTGCAAATGTCTTCCCCAGCTTTTCAAACAATTACCTTGGCCAGAACAATAGTGCATCTGTGTCCTAAAGTTCAGTCACCTGAAGAAGTAATAACTTTATAAATTGCCCAGTGATGAATTTATTGACTGAAAATTAAGAAACTTAATCAAAAATATCATGGTGCTTCAAGAGCAGTTAGGAAAAGAGAAATTTTATATGAAATCCGGACAGAAGTCAGATTTTTCTACTTGAATGTACTTTTCCCCAGCAAACTCAATAATGCAAACTTAATAGTTAAAGGGCTAGAGAAGATTATCCAAAATATGGCAGAGAGTCTGCCTGCCGTCTCTGAAGTCAGCTGTTTTACACCATAATTCTTCAGGGCCAGGCATTTGTGAATAAAGATGCGTCCAAATAACTAAATGGTGAGACTTTTATAAATTAAAATAATTCAAGAAAAAAGGGCAGGGGCTTTCCTGGTGGCACAGTGGTTGAGAGTCCACCTGCCGATGCAGGGGACACGTGTTCGTGCCCCGGTCCGGGAAGATCCCACATGCCGCGGAGCGGCTGGGCCCATGAGCCATGGCCGCTGAGCCTGCGTGTCCGGAGCCTGTGCTCCGCAACGGGAGAGGCCATAACAGTGAAAGGCCCGCGTACCGCAAAAAAAAAAAATAATAATAATAAAAATGATATAACAAAGCCATAGAATTCTTTAAATAGAAGAGTAGGTAGACCAATAACACACCCAGAAATTGTAAATAGGATGCCAGGAGTAACGGGCCTCCGTATTGGCTCTGTTATAAAGTGGCCAGGTCACACTGGGGAAACAACAACTTTGGGGTCTTTCCCCTCAATAAAATTAAGGGGTTAGGCTAGACGATCTCTAATTCCCTTAAATCATTAAGATGATCACTCTGTATCTTACTGGAGTAGGATAATAAACAATACTAAATTCTATGAAGACTAAAACTGCCTTTTAAATATTACAGAATAAAATGAATTATTATTTATTAAAAATTTTATTTATTAAATATTTTGTTCCTATTTCATCTTTTTTTTAACATCTTTATTGGAGTATAATTGCTTTACAATGGTGTGTTAGTTTCTGCTGTATAACAAAGTGAATCAGCTATACATATACATATATCTGCGTATCTCCTCCTTCTTGTGTCTCCCACCCACCCTCCCTATCCCACCCCTCTAGGTGGTCACAAAGCACTGAGCTGATCTCCCTCTGTTATGTGGCTGCTTCCCACTAGCTTTCTGTTATACATTTGGTAGTGTATATATGTCCATGCCACTCTCTCACTTCGTCCCAGCTTACCCTTCCCCCTCCCTGTGTCCTCAAGTCCATTCTGTATGTCTGCGTCTTTATTCCTGTCCTGGCCTTAGGTACTTCAGAACCATTTGGTGTTTTTTTTTAGATTCCATATATATGTGTTAGCATACGGTATTTATTTTTCTCTTTCTGACTTACTTCACTCTGTAGGACAGACTCTGGGTCCATCCACCTCATTACAAATAAATCAATTTTGTTTTTTTTATGGCTGAGTAATATTCCATTGTATATATGTGCCACATCTTCTTTATCCATTCATCTGTCCATGAACACTTAGGTTGCTTCCATATCCTCGCTACTGTAAATAGAGCTGCAATGAACATTGTGGTACATGACTCTTTTTGAATTATGGTTTTCTCGGTGTATATGCCTGGTAGTGGGGTTGCTGGGTCGTATGGTAGTTCTATTTTTAGTTTTTTAACGAAACTCCATACTGTTCTCCATAGTGGCTGTATCAATTTACATTCCCACCAACACTGCAAGAGGGTTCGCTTTCCTCCACACCCTCTCCAGCATTTATTGTTTGTAGATTTTTTGATCATGGCCATTCTGACTGGGGTGAGCTGATGCCTCATTGTAGTTTTGATTTGCATTTCTCTAATGATTAGTGATGTTGAGCATTCTTCCATGTGTTTGTTGGCAATCTGTATATATTCTCTGGAGAAATGTCTGTTTAGGTCTTCTGCCCATTTTTGGATAGGGTTGTTTGTTTTTTTGATATTGAGCTGCATGAGCTGCTTGTATATTTTGGAGATTAATCCTTTGTCAGTTGTTTTGTTTGCAAATATTTTCTCCCATTCTGAGGGTTGTCTTTTCGTCTTCTTTATGGTTTGCTGTGCAAAATCTTTTAAGTATCATTAGGTCCCATTTGTTTATTTTTGTTTTTATTTCCATTTTTCTAGGAGGTGGGTCAAAAAGGATCTTGGTGTGATTTGTGTCACAGAGTGTTCTGCCTATGTTTTCCTCTAAGAGTTTTATAGTACCTGGCCTTACATTTAGGTCTTTAGTCCATTTTGAGTTTATTTTTGTGTATGGTGTTAGGGAGTGCTCTAATTTCATTCTTTTACATGTAGCTGTCCAGTTCTCCCAGCACCACTTATTGAAGAGGCTGTCTTTTCTCCATTGTATATTCTTGTTTCCTTTATCAAAGATAAGGTGACCATATGTGCGTGGGTTTACCTCTGGGCTTTCTATCCTGTTCCAATGATCTGTATTTCTGTTTTTGTGCCAGTACCGTACAGTCTTGATTACTATAGCTTTGTAGTATAGTCTGAAATCCAGGAGCCTGACTCCTCCAGCTCCATTTTTCTTTCTCAAGATTGCTTTGGCTATTTGGGATCATTTGTGTTTCCATACAAACTGTGAAATATTTTGTTCTAGTTCTGTGAAAAATGCCATTGGTAGTTTGATAGGGATTGCATTAAATCTGTAGGTTGCTTTGGGTTGTATAGTCATTTTCACAATGTTGATTCTTCCAATCCAAGAACATGATATATCTTTCCATCTGTTTGTATCATCTTTAATTTCTTTCATCAGTGTCTTACAGTTTTGTGCATACAGGTCTTTTGTTTCCTTAGGTAAGTTTATTCCTAGGTATTTTGTTCTTCTTGTTCCAATGGTAAATGGCAGTGTTTCCTTAATTTCTGTTTCAGATTTTTCATCATTAGTGTATAGGAATGCAAGAGATTTCTGTGCATTAATTTTGTATCCTGCTACTTTACCAAATTCATTGATTACCTCTAGTAGTTTTCTGGTAGAGTCTTTAAGATACTCTTTATATAGTATCATGTTATCTGGAAACAGTAATAGCTTTACTTCTTCTTTTCTGATTTAGATTCCTCTTATTTCTTTTTCTTCTCTGATTACTGCAGCTAAAACTTACAAAACTGTGCGGAATAATAGTGGTGAGAGTGGGCAACCTTGCCTTTTTCCTGATCTTAGTGGGAATTGTTTCAGTATTTCACCATTGAGAACGATGTTGGCTGTGGGTTTGTCATATATGGCCTTTATTGTGTTGAGGTAGGTTCCCTCTATGACTGCTTTCTGGAGGGTTTTTATCATAAATGGGTGTTGAATTTTGTCAAAAGCTTTTTCTGCATCTATTGAGATGATCATATAGTTTTTATCCTTCAGTTTTTTAATATGGTGTATCACATTGACTGATTTGTGTATATTGAAGAATCCTTGCATTCCTGGGATAAACCCCACTTGATTATGCTGTATGATCCTTTTAATGTGCTGTTGGATTCTGTTTGCTACTATTTTGTTGAGGATTTTTGCATCTATGTTCATCCATGATATTGACCTGTAGCTTTCTTTCTTTGTGACATCTTTGTCTGGTTTTGATATCAGGGTGATGGTGGCCTTATAGAATGAGTTTGGGAGTGTTCCTCCCTCTGCTATATTTTTTTTTTTTTATTTGAAACAATGTAATAATGGAAATAGTAAAAAACAGTTGAGGGACTAGATGGTGTGATAGTTTTTGTTTTTTTTTTTTTAAACATCTTTATTGGAGTATAATTGCTTTACAATGGTATGTTAGTTTCAGCTTCACAACAAAATGAATCAGTTATATATATACATATGTTCCCATCTCTCTTCCCGCTTGCGTCTCCCTCCCTCCCACCCTCCCTATCCCACCCCTCCAGGCGGTCACAAAGCACTGAGCTGATCTCCCTGTGCTATGCGGCTGCTTCCCACTAGCTATCTACCTTACGTTTGGTAGTGTATATATATTTTGAAAGAGTTTGAGAAGCATAGGTATTAGCTCTTCTCTAAATGTGTGATAGAATTCACCTGTGAAGCCATGTGGTCCTGGGCTTCTGATTGTTGGAAGATTTTTAATCACAGTATCAATTTCAGTGCTTGTGATTGGTCTGTTTATATTTTCTATTTCGTCCTGGTTCAGTCTCGGAAGATTGTGCTTTTCTAAGAATTTGCCCTTTTCTTCCAGGTTGTCCCCTTTTTTTGCATATAGATACTTGTAGTAATCTCTCATGATCCTTTGTATTTCTGCAGTGTCAGTTGTTACTTCTTCTTTTTTATTTCTAATTCTATTGATTTGAATCTTCTCCCTTTTTTTCTTGATGAGTCTGTCTGATGCTTTATCAATTTTGTTTATCTTCTCAAAGAACCAGCTTTTAGTTTTATTGATCTTGCTATCGTTTCCTTCATTTTGTTTTCATTTATTTCTGGTCTGATCTTTATGATTTCTTTCCTTCTGCTAACTTTGGGGTTTTTTTGTTCTTCATTCTCTAATTGCTTTAGGTGTAAGGTTAGGTTGTTTATTTGAGATGTTTCTTGTTCTTGAGGTAGGACTGTATTGCTATAAACTTCCCTCTTGGAACTGCTTTTGCTGCATCCCATAGGTTTTGGGTCATCGTGTTTTCATTGTCATTTGTTTCCAGGTATTTTTTGATTTCTTCAGTGATCTCTTGGTTATTTAGTAGTATATTGTTTAGCCTCCATGTGTTTGTATTTCTTCCAGATTTTTTCCTGTAATTGATATCTAGTCTCATAGCATTGTGGTTGGAAAAGATACTTGGTACGATTTCAGTTTTCTTAAATTTACCAAGGCTTGATTTGTGACCCAAGGTATGATCTATCCTGGAGAATGTTCCATGAGCACTTGAGAAGAAAGTGTATTCTGTTGTTTTTGGATGGAATGTCCTATAAATATCAATTAAGTCCATCTTGTTTAGTGTATCTTTTAAAGTTTGTGTTTCCTTATTTATTTTCATTTTGGATGATCTGTTCATTGGTGAAAATGGGGTGTTAAAGTCCTACTATGATTGTGTTACTGTCGATTTCCCCTTTTATGGCTGTTAACATTTGCCTTATGTATTGAGGTGCTCCTATGTTGTGTGCATAAATATTTACAATTGTTATATCTTATTCTGGGCTTGATCCCTTGATCATTATGTAGTGTCCTTCCTTGTCTCTTGTAACATTCTTTATCTTAAAGTCTGTTTTATCTGATACGAGAATTGCTACTCCAGTTTTCTTTTGATTTCCATTTGCATGGAATAGCTTTTTCCATCCCCTCACTGTCAGTCTGTATGTGTCCCTAGGTCTGAAGTGGGTGTCTTGTAGACAGCATATATACGGGTCTTGTTTTTATATCCATTCAGCCAGTCTATGTCTTTTGGTTGGAGCATTTAATCCATTTACATTTAAGGTAATTATAGATATGTATGTTCCTATTACCATTTTCTTAATTGTTTTGGGTTTGTTATTGAGAGCATTTAGATCTTTTCCTTCTCTTGTATTTCCTGCCTAGAGAAGTACCTTTAGCATTTGTTGTAAAGCTGGTCTGGTGGTGCTGAATTCTCTTAGCTTTCGCTTGTCTGTAAATTTTTAATTTCTCCATCGAATCTGAATGAGATCTTTGCTGGGTAGAGTAATCTTGGTTGTAGGTTCTTCCCTTTCATCGCTTTAAATATGTCCTGCCACTCCCTTCTGGCTTGTAGAGTTTCTGCTGAAAGATCAGCTGTTAACCTTATGGGGATTCCCTTGTATTTTATTTGTTATTTTTCCCTTGCTGCTTTTAATATTTTTTCTTTGTATTTAATTTTTGATAGTTTGATTAATATGTGTTTTGGCATGTTTCTCCTTGGATTTATCCTGTATGGGTCTCTCTGTGCTTCCTGGACTTGATTGACTATTTCCTTTCCCATATTAGGGAAGTTTTCAACTATAATGTCTTCAAATATTTTCTCAGTCACTTCTTTTCTATTCTTCTTCTGGGACCCCTATAATTTGAATGTTGGTGCATTTACTGTTGTCCCAGAGGTCTCTGAGACCGTCCTCAATTCTTTTCATTCTTATTTCTTTATTCTGCTCTGTAGTAGTTATTTCCACTATTTTATCTTCCAGGTCGCTTATCTGTTCTTCTGCCTCAGTTATTGTGCTATTGATTCCTTCTAGAGAATTTTTACTTTCATTTATTTTGTTGGTCATCATTGTTTGTTCGCTCTTTAGTTCTTCTAGGTCCATGTTAAATGTCTTGTATTTTCTTCATTCTATTTCCAAGGTTTTGGATCATCTTTACTATCATTACTCTGAATTCTTTTTTGGGTAGACTGCCTATTTCCTCTTCATTTGTTTCATCTGATGGGTTTTTACCTTGCTCCTTCATCTGCTATATGTTTCTCTGTCTTCTCATTTTGCTTACCTTGCTGTGTTTGGGGTCTCCTTTTCACAGGCTGCAGGTTCGTATTTCCCATTGTTTTTAGTGTCTGCCCCCAGTGGCTAAGTTTGGTTCAGTGGGTTGTGTAGGCTTCCTGGTGAAGGGGACTGTTGCCTGTGTTCTGGTGGCTGAGGCTGGATTTTGTCTTTCTGGTGGGCAGGACTGCATCTGGTGGTGTGTTTTGGGGTGCCTATGACCTTATTATGATTTTAGGCAGCCCCTCTGCTGATGGGTGGGGTTGTGTTCTTGTCTTGCTAGTTGTTTGGCATAGGGTGTCCAGCACTGTAGCTTGCTGGTCGTTGAATGGAGCTGGGTCTTAGCATTGAGATGGAGATCTCAGGGAGAACTCTCACTATGTGGAGCCAGGAGGTCTGTCTCTGGTGGACCAGTGTCCTGAACTTGGTTCTCCCTCCTCAGAGGCACAGGCCTGACACCCGGCTGGAGCACCAAGATCCTGTCAGCCACATGGCTCAGAAGAAAAGGGAGAAAAAAAGAAAGGAAGAAAAATATAAAATGAAGTTTTTAGAAGAGAAAATACATTATTAAAAATAAAAAATTAAAAAGTAATTTTAAAAAAATGGACAGACAGAACCCTAGGACAAATGGTAAAAGCAAAGCTATACAGACAAAATCACACAAAGAAGCACACACATACACACTCACAAAAAGAGAAAAAGCAAAAAATATATATATCTTTTGGGAATTCTGAGGTCTTCTGCCAGCGTTCAGTAGGTGTTCTGTATGTGTTACTCCACATGAAGATGTATTTCTGATGTATTTGTGGGGAGGATGGTGATCTCCACGTCTTACTCCTCCGCCATCTTGAAGATCTTCCTGTTCATTCATCTTTTACAAAGAATGCAGCTAGTTGTTGACATTCTCTCCTTTAAAAAAACTGCTAATAACCTGATTTATTTTAGCCTTAATTTTATTTATAACTTTTGGTCTTTAAAATGAGAGAAAAAGACAGAGAGGGATAGAGATAGAGACAGAGACAAAGAGAAAGAAACAGACACAGAGAGCTTTAGGGAAAAGAAATCCAGGACATTGACCCTCTTTAAGTGTCACTATTTTATATAAATTCTGGATGAATTTATAACATAGACATATAACATAGTCTTATGAGAAACACATACAAAGACATATCTCTTTAGAAACAGCAATTTTTATGAGCCATCTTCCTTAAAACAGAAAAATTTTTTTTACTGCAACTACTAGCTAAGACCGTAGGATTAAAAAGAACAAAAATGACTTCAATGCAATTTTTCAGATTGCTTTAAGGAGATAGCAGTATTCCTTCATTTGAAAGCAATTTTTTTTCTGAATTAAGTGATGACAGAAATATAATTTTGCTGTAAAAATGCTACATGCTCTTTGTATTACTGGAAAATGTACAGGGTCTCCATTATAAGCATCATGAGTCAGGTCCTAGTGAAAGAACTTCCTAGGTGGTCTATGTGCTTCTACCAACAGGTAAACTAACCCAGGAGCCCATTTTAAAGGGAATGTTTAGACAAACGTGTGTTTAGGTAATTGTTTTTAAATAGGAATCAAATTCTTTCCTGAGAATGTGGTATATCTTTGTCATAATTCAAGGGAAAGCCAACTATGGGCCAGGTATGACATGCAGGATTAGAGAACCTATCATTCAGTTCACTGATTTGATAGTTCCTAAGTTTGTCTCTTTCATTCCTGTATCTACAATTGATCAAGGAGAGCTGAACTTGCACATAAACATCATTCCTGCCTTCAACCAACCCACCATGACTAGATCATTAATGGAATTCACTTAAAGTGACAAAAGGCCTTTTCCACCCTAAGCAGACACCGACTGCTAAATGAGATTTTTTTTTTCCCCCAGCAATGCAACCTATATGTACGAAAGAGCATGGGTATATTTAGGCCACTAACCAAAGCAATCATTTTACCCATTTTCAATAGGCCATTTAGAATTAATCCAAACAAACCCTGGAGAAGTTATGGAAAAATAAAAATGGTATTTCTGAAATCTTACAGTTCAAGAAGACATACATATTTAAGAATATTATGCCTATACCCCAGAATAACAAATCAGTAATTTTCTCCCAACCTCTAGCAGAAACTAAATTACAATTTTGAATTCCTTTATCCAGAATAAATGGTAGCAACCAGTACCTTTCAGAAATGTTTACAATTGGCTTTCCTTTTGGACTCTTCGGTGATTGATTTGAGGTTCAACAGTAGGTAAACATTGTGCTATTAGCAGCCTGATGTTCATTCAGACATACACCAGCCTCTGCACAGCTCAGAGGATACAGCATCTTTGAAAGTTAACTGGGAACTTCATTAGCTAAAGAAATAACTAACTCAAAAGCATCTGGTGGTGAGAGCCAGGGTCTATGAAATAGGATCTTCCAAAGAGATGCATGAACACTGTTGATTAACAAGACGAAGATTTCCAGAAGTTCCTTGAGATACCACATGCTTGTAATAAGTTGATAGTCAACAAGTTGCTAAATAATAAAGTCCATACTGTAAAAGATAGAAATTAAAATAGTTTTATTATTTAATTGCTTTCCTGGTAGAACACTATGATCATAATGAACATATGATACATTAAGTTAGGTCTCTGCAATTTGACTTACACTGATGGGCATGCACCCTTCCCCCCACATCCTGCTGCAAAATAATCATCATCATAGTCATCTTCATAGCAATACAGACACACATCATGTTTCTGTAGCAATTTGTAATAGTTTTCTTTAATCCTCATGATACTCCTAGGAGAACAAGCAAGACGTAGTGGAAAAAGAAACAGAGTAGAGTTAAAATCCATAAGAGCTGGGCTTGAATCCCTGTATCATCTTTGTAAATTTGGGGAAATTATTTAACCTCTGTAAATGCCCATATCTACATATTTAAACTGTAACTAAATAATATTCACCTTGTAGAGTTGCTATGGCCTTAGGAATCAGGAAGTGGAAATGGAATTGTTCACATATAATGGATGAAGAAGTTTAAGTGTAGAGAATTGAGGTGACTTGTATAAAATCACACAAGTAAATGGCAGGACCAGGACAAGAATGCAGGAATTCACGAATCCAAAAATTCCACTCTTTATATTTACTTCAGTTCTTATGATAGCTCTCAGATACAAGCTCAAAGAACACCTCTGCCCTGAAAATTGTGGGAGTAATTGTTACTCTTGTAGTCCATAACAGCCTTTCATTTTTCTTATTTCTTGTAAACTATCTGTGTACCTTATAAGAGACCTATTATCACATATTATAAATGATAGGAGACTTGATATATAGACAAATAGGTAGATGGATGAATAAATATATAGGCAGACAACATGAAAGAGATTTTCTTTACTTAAATGTCCAGTACCATACAAAGACAAGGAATCATACTTATGCTTATAATGCATGTGCTTGATATATATATGATGCTTTGACAAAGTTTTTCTACGAAATTAATTTAAAATTGGATTTTGACATACTTTTTTTACTTTTTAGGATGAGAATGATAGTCAACAAATGTTATAAAATGCCTATTAAATATTGTCAAAGAAATAAAACTTGTAGTGAATTTCACCATAAATTGTAATGACTCAGACTTCCCAGTATTCAGAGTTTTCCCTACAGTGGCTGATGTATCTTTCCATAATAATCCACACCACACAGGATGAATAATTGCCTCTGAAAAGAAAAGCACTCACACTCATGATGAACCTTTTACTGCCATGTCCTTGGAATGATTTAAGTTCTTTTTTTTTTTTTTTTTTTTTTTTTTGCGGAACGCGGGCCTCTCACTGTTGTGGCCTCTCCCGTTGCGGAGCCCAGGCTCCGGACGCGCAGGCTCAGTGGCCATGGTTCACGGGCCCAGCCGCTCCGTGGCATGTGGGATCTTCCCGGGCCGGGGCACGAACCCGTGTCCCCTGCATCGGCAGGTGGACTCTCAACCACTGCGCCACCAGGGAAGCCTCTGATTTAAGTTCTTGAAGCCCAGAAACTGTTCTTAACCCAAAGCGTGATGGTTCAGGCTGAACAGCCTATTAAGCTCTTCTTAACATTTTGGGTTGGATTACAGCAATGGCAGCAGCTCCTGGTTTCCATAGAATTCAATAACTGGACTCATCCTAAGTTATGTTTTTACATTAATGGATATTGAAAAGAGTTGACTAGGCAGTTAGTCCATATGTAAATCATTCCAAGCCAACTTTAAAGATGATTATGCAATGTCTTCTCACAGTTGTTCTTAAATCCTCATGCTATTTTATCACTGAAGCCAAGTAGTTAAACCTTGGGCCTAACAAAAGATAATGTTTTATTTTGTGTTTGCCCCAATCCAAGTTCTGCTTGAATATCCAAAACAGGTAATTAACCTTCCCCTCATAATAATTACTAAAAAATGAAGATAATTATTAAAATAATAAGGGAGTGTATTTTTGACAAGTCAAATACTGTTTAGCATCTAATATACATAATTTACCCCAATTTTTTTATTGAGTTGGAACAAATCTAGTTACAGCCTGTTCATACACTCTTGTAATCATTTCTGAGCTGAAAAGGACTTTTCTTAAGTTAAACTATGCCCAGGTTTAACAAATGGAACCATGTTGCTCCTAATTCAGAAGGGACAGAGTTTTTCCTGTTCGCTAGTTAGAGTCTTGTTGTTTTTGTATACAGGAAGTATACTAGGAAGGTTGAATTTATAGCAAAACAAAATCAAATTTCCTTTTTGGAAAAAAAAAAATCCCTCCAACCCATTTCTAGTGAGTCTTCTATAGGTTAATGGAATATATGTTATCACATTAACACAAAATGTGTTTAGTTTATTCCTCCAATTCTAATAGAATGGAAAATGCCTAAAACCCACTCCCATCAAAGTGCACTTACTATGTGATGTGTGTAGTAGAGATTCATCTGCAGTTAGAATCCCATTTACTTTACAGGGAACTTTTCAAATGACAGAAGAAGAACAGCCCAACCTCAACCATGCTTCACTGTTCTAGTTCCAACCCAAACCAAAGTGTTTAACCAGTTTATCAGAATTCAGTTAATCTGCATGTATCCTCAGAGCCCAGCACCATGACTGCAAGTGAATAAATAGTTGTCAGAAGAGCGGGTGGCTGTATAGATGAATTGGGGATTTAGAGGCAAAATATGCAGGAAGTTAATATTTATTATTATTTTATACTTTATAAGGTTTACTTTATACTTTATAAGGTTAAAGATCTTAGCATTGGTAGAGAATAGCCATAAGTGTGGATGTGAAACACAAATCCAAATCTCACTCTTATTCAAGCAAAGCAAAGAGTGTTACAAGTTTTGGTGATTTTAGACAGCCTGGAGTTTAATGCTATTTTTTAGACCCTTATTTCTTTAATAAAATTTTAAAACCGATTTATGAAATGCACACCCTTTAGATAAAATTGAACTTTTCTTCAAGTATCTAGACTTTAACTTGTCATATGATTAGTAATGCCAGGATAAAACTACCCTGATATGTGAACAGATCTTAGTTTTCAAAAAAAATGTTAATTTACTCCATTTTCTTCTCTTTTACTCTAGCACATACAAAGGATTCTAAATAACTCTCTTTTTCACAAAGTATGGAGTTTTTTTGCCTTATATTTAACTTTTCACAGCTCACTTATGCCAATATTTAGCTCAGATTCAGGGGTCTTATCATTATGAACACAATATGATTGTCTCATACTAATTTCTGTGTCTTTGCTCCTGTCGAATCTTTTTTTTTTTTTTTTTTTTGGCGGTATGTGGGTCTCTCACTGTTGTGGCCTCTCCCGTTGAGGAGCACAGGCTCCGGACACGCAGGCTCAACGGCCATGGCTCACGGGCCCAGCCGCTCCGCGGCATGTGGGATCCTCCCGGACCGGGGCACGAACCCGTGTCCCCTGCATCGGCAGGCGGACTCTCAACCACTGCGCCACCAGGAAAGCCCCTGTCGAATCTTTTAACATAGAATACGCTCTCCTGTTCACAAGGCTCCAATGTAATTGCCCTCCCTCATCCCTTACTGCACCATGTAATTTAGCATGCTATTCTTTTACTGGCTTTGTGATCGTTTCATGTTTTTTCCTATCTCTCCAACTATATCACAAGCATTTGAGAATAAAGACCCTGTCTTTTGCTTCTTCTGTGTTACTCAGATGGTCTACCACAAGCTAACTATATAATACATGCCCAATAAACAGAGCATTTATTGCCTTAGGAGGGAATTCCACAAGAACAATAGCATGTGTATTACTTAATTTTAAGGGTACCAAGCATAACATCCTGTTTTACTTAGAAACGATGCTAAAGAAAACCATGTAAATCCGGAATATGCCTGATTTTGTATCTTGTGTTTTAAATTACATTTGGAAGATGAGGGAAGAAATACCGAAGTTTACTTACTTAAAAAATAAAAAAAGTGGGAACAACATTTGCTTAAACTTTTCCAGACTGCTTCCTTATGCTTAAGGCCATTTCTACCCGGCTTTTTAAACAAGGCATTTTAATTTCTGTTAGGGACAACAAGTCTAAACACAACAAGTAGAAGAAAAAACTGTGTAACTCATATTAAAGAATCAATTAATATGTGTATGATGGATGCAGGCTCCATTTTACAAGCAGCGGCTTGTCCCTTCCAGAATCATATCAGTCTGTTACCATCCATCATAAGTCAACAGTAAAAACAGCCAAAGGGATATTCTAGACCATAAGTCAATTCTGACTACAGTGACTACATCTGTTTTACTTATTTGTATTAGTTGATGCTCATGTACTTTTATGACTGTGTTACATTAGAGATGGTCTTGCTGAAAGAGAAATGCACCAGCATCCCAGGAAATCTTAGCCTCCAATATGTGTCTTGGTCTGATCGAAAGCCAAGGCTAAAGATGGTGCCTAACTTCAATAAACAATTAGCAGGTGAACTGATTTATTCACAACCTTTCATATTTGTTGAATGTTTATTCCATTTTTCCACGAACATGCATGAATATGTTTGAGACATAATTTCCCAGCAGCAGTAATAGTGATCCAGTATGTAGCAATGTGTATTAAGATTCCCATTCATTTTTGAAAGAATTTCTAACCACAAGGAAAATGTTTACATGAAAGTACATGAAATGACTACATTTTGAAGGGTCTTTCATAGGTCTCATTAAGTCCTATTACAAATGTCCTTTATGTCACAGCTGAACCATCCTCTTCTCTCACTTCTCTCTCTAATGACCTCCCCGCATCACCCCAGTGCAACCACCGTTCCATTTCAGGTCTCCTAAGCATGATGAGCTTCCTCTCGGTAAAATGTTTCCTCCTCCAACTACCAAAATCTAGACGTTTTTATAAAATCCCAAAGGCTCAGTAGTTGTGACCTTTCCTTTGCATCCTGCAAGTCCTCTGGTATAATTAAAGTCTCAATCTTGCCCTCCTTTCCCATGTCACATTTCCAGCTAATGTGCACACAGTGCAAATATTTTGATGTGGTAAAGCTGGTTCTCTGTCCACTGGGAGAAAGGGTACCTGCCAGCCTCACTGAACTCAAAAGGCAGCATAAATGTCTCTGTGTGACCCAGGCACCCCCTTTCTTGCCAGCATTCTCTCTCCTCCAGCTCATCCTACCTTGTGTACTTTTGGAGAGCAGCATGTCTGCAGAATGGGCTAGTGCACCTAATATGAGAGTGTTTCAGACTGTAGTATTCAGCGTTCCCAGCACATGTTATCCAGAAGAAAGCAGGTTAAAATGAATATGAAAAGGAGTCTTTCAATAACAGTATGCAACCTGAATGCAGCAAGTAGGAAAGAGGAGCATTCTTTTACCACCATTTGATTTGCACTTAATGGAGAAAATGTCAACTAACTGCACCCAGAATAGTGCCTGCCACAAGTGTGCAGTAAACATTTTTGGACCAAATGAACAGTCTGACATCATGTATATGGTGAGCCACTCACCGGCTGATAACTGCCTAGGACTGGGGCTTGCTTTGCTGGGAGCCATCATGCAATAACGGGGGAAAGGAAGTTTGGAGTTTAAGCAGCATGAATCCTAGCTCTTTTGATTGATAAATGTGAGCTCTTGGGAAACTTACTTATTGGTGCTGTTCAAAACTTTGTTTCCTCAACTACAAAATGGGAGTAAAAGAATGTTTCTATTACACAGTTGATATGAGGATCAAATGAGTTGATGAATGTAAAAATTACCTAGCACGGTGTCCAATTAGACATTGCTTTAGTTCCTTCCCTACCATCTCCTCTCATGATTGCCCTCCAAAGAAGTGGTCCTGACCTAGGTAACGGACTTTCGGATGAGTCTGACCTGCCTGCCTTCCTGGATATATCAATCACCTCTTATCACAGATCCTCATTTTTGTGTGTACTTTCTGTCAATCCAGGTCCATTACTCATTTTTTTATACCAAAAATATTTACTACCATGCCTTCTGTGCACCTGGTTCTGTACTAGGCAAAGAGATGGATTGTTCTCATGGAGTTTTTCATCTGGTGGTGCTGGAAACCCTGATACAAACTTCTCTTTGTGCTGCTGTTTCTTCAGTTATCATGTCTGCCACTACCCTCAGTTATCTATCTGTCATCTGTCAGACCACATCTAACTCCACTCTATCTGTCCTTCTACCCTGGGCCTCTTTTAGCTTAAGTGACATATCTGGATTAAACTAGTGACCTCGTTCCGTATGTTCTATCTACTGCAACACATTTGTCTCTGCTCCAAGCATCTACCCTTCAGGCACTCAGTACTTTTTTTTTGGTCACCTAACGATCTGAATGTGTGTTTTACTTTTTGTAATTCTAAAATGGTTCCCCAAGATTTCCTGTCTTAATCTCCAGGACTGTGAACAATGAAGAGCTACATCACTCCCATGATTAAGTTACATGGCAAAGCAAAAGGGATTTTGCAGGTGTACTTGCAGTTACTAATCAGTTGACTTTGAGTTGATGAAAAAAGGAAATGATCTGGGCAGGTATAATGTAATCATAAGAGGCCTATAAAACTGGAGGATTTTCTCAGGCTAGTAATAGAAGAAGAAGTCAAAGAGATTTTAAGCATGAGAAGTTGCCCACTAGGGAGCAGAGAACAGTGGGAATCAAGTTGCCCACTAGGAGCAGAAAACAGGCCTGCTGACAGCCAGCAAGGAAATGGGTACCTTAGTCCTACAACTACAACAAATAAATACTACCATCAACCTGACTGAGTTGAAAGAGGTCCCTTCCCTAGAGCCTTCAGGTAAGAGCACAGGCTAGCATCTTGAATTTATCCTTGTGAGACCCCAAGCAGAGGTCCCATCTGAGCCCAATTGGACTTCTGACCTACATACTGTGAGATAATAAGTGGGGTTGTTTTTGGCTATCAAGTTTGTGGTGATTTGTTACCCAGCAATAGAAAACTAACACAGCAGTGTTTCTTCCCCTTCTAATTTAAAATATTCTGTTTATCACTGGTTTTCAACAGTTAAATTATAATGTGTCTTGGCACAGTTTCTTCATTTTACTTCTGTTTAGAGTTCACTGAACTTCCTTTATCCATAGATGTATAATTTTTAGTCAGTTTTGAAAAAATTTCATCATCTTTTCTTCAAATATTTTTTCTGTTCCCTTATCTCTTTCCTTGTCATTTAAGACTCCAATTATACAGGTGTTTGAGCTACTGGATGCTGCCTCAAAACTCACTGATGAGTTCTTTTTCAGTCTTTATTTTTCAGTCATTTTTACTTCCCATAGTGCATTTTAGATAGCATATTTTGCTGTGTTTACAAGCCGACTAATTTCTTCAGCAATGTCTAACTTGCTAGTAATCACATCCAGTTTATTTTCATTTCACATATTTTATTTTTCATCCTAAGATGTTAAATATGCAGATATATATATATATATATATATATATATATCTTCTTGTCTTTTGATTATATTCTTTCTTTCTTCTACCTTCCTGCACATATGAAGTACATTTATAATCTCTGTTTAACATCCTGGTTTACTAGTCATCATCTCTTATTTTTTAGCTCTCTTAATTGATTTTTCTTTTGTTTATGGGTTACATTTTCCTGCTTCTTTGCATGCCAGATACTTTTTGTTGGGTGCTGGAAATCACAAATTTTACATTGCTGGATGCTGAATTTTTTTTCGATTATTTTTGGGCTTTTTGCTATGATGCAGGTGTGCAGGTACGTTACTTGGAATAAGTTTGATTCTTTCCAGGGTTGCTTTTAAACTGTGCTAAGATGGGTCTAATCTGGCACCACTGCTGAGACTCAACCTTTCCGAGGACACTAAGCAATCCTCCCCTGTGTTAGGAGATCTTCTCACTCTCTCTGGCAGAAACACAAAATATTACCATCCCTGTGTGTGGTCCATGGTTATCTTACCTGTTTCTTTCTAGCAATTCTTTCCCTACTCTGTCTCCTTACACACATGAATAGATGAGTCTGTAGCCAAAGACTCAAGAGACACTCTGCAGATTCCTAGAGCTTGCTTTCTCTCTACGTGTACCAACCTTTTCTCTGGGACTCTGCCTTGCAGATTCCCCCCATAACTCTGAACCCATCTACTCAACTCAGTGAGACAACCAGATGCTCTTTGGATGTCCCCTGCCTGATGTGCGTGCTGGTGACTCTCCCAGCAGTGAGCTGAAGTACTTGTGGGACCCATCTCGCTCATTTTCCTTCTTCTAGGGAATCAGTGTTCTGTGCTGCTTGTTTTCCAATATATGAAACTCATAGTTTCACATACGCTGCCTGGTTTTCTAGTACTTGTTTAATGTATGAGGGTAAATTCAGGCCCTGCCATCTCATCCTGGCACCAAGTGCAAGTTTTAGGCACTCAGTATTCATAAACGCAGGACCATATACTAAAAGAACCTACAGAGGCCAAGCAAGTAATGCAAATTAATTAAGGGATATCAGTGGGAAAAAAGCAGAGCTTTGACCAATACTTTGTACTTAAAAAATAAAATATGATGCAAAAAATATTTATGGCCGCATCCAGCAGGCCACCATTTTGTGCCTTCAGCTCTATGCCCTCTCTTCCCATCCCACCTTTGAGTGTAAATCAAAACCATTAAAAACTCCTCTCTTGCAAACCTCTGATAGGATGTGTATCTTTAGTGTGCATTTAATTCAGTACATTAACTTTGAAAAATGTTTGCATTTTCCACCTCCACTCCAGTTATGCAGTACTTCTCAGAAAAATTGAGAAATTCTGGCAAAATTTGAGGGAACTACTATTGGGAGATGGCATATGAGAGTGGAGTGGGGGATGGGAAGAAAGCAGGGTCGAAAAACAGAAAAACTCCACTAAAAACTCTGAAAATCCCACCTACTTTATCTTGAACGATAGAATCGGGAGAACAATGAGTCAATGCTGAACACTGTAGCGTGAGTGCTGATCGTTGTTATAATTCATTTTTTTCAGAAGATCACTGCAGTCTTCCAGCTAACTGGAGGATCTAATCAGCTCTGAAGGATTAAAATATAGATGTGTGCTTACAAGTTGTAAATACATATTTATAGTTATTCCTAATTTGTTTAAAATTCACTGCAAACAAGGTACTTTCAAGAACATGTCAAAATGACTGTGTAAAAACGCTGTATCTTGAAAAAGCAGTCATTTTTTGAAAAGTCACAAGGAAGTGGGTAATTCTTATTCACAAACATCCTTAAAATTTGATCTAATATTTTATCTCTATCTCACATACATGTAGTAACCAAACCACAAAATGAAGATCTGGGGAGCATTTTCTAGATAACTATCCCCATCTATGAATTACAGCAGCAGCAACAAAGTCAGAGACAAAGGCACCTTGTGCCCCGGTGGAGTCATCAAGTCCCTCCAAATTCTGGAGGACTGAAAAGACACCCGGTAAAATCATCTGAGAAACATACCTAGACTGGTAGATTTCATCAGTCAAATTCTGTGAACTGGAAAGGTATTTTACACCTCAGAAATTTCGGGGGGATTTGGTGGGAACAATAATACCTGTCCAGTTTCCACACCAGCACCCTGGAAAATGAAAAGCTGATGTTTTGCATACTTCAACCTAAAAGAATAAATTTGTGAGAGAAACGCAGCTCTCAAGTAAGAATACCTGAAGGAACGTATCAGCCAACAGATGAACGATCAGTAACCACTGAATTCTCACTATGAGAACCTGTTTGTCCAACATGAGCTATACATCCCATTGTTTCCACGTGAAGCTTGCTGGGTGCACATGGCAGAAAGAGTCATTCATTTCTATAGCTCTATGCAAATTGTTTTTTAAAACCACCACACGAGAATGAAGCCTAAGCCTTCTCAGACATAAAGCAAATATAATTGTCTACCAACTGCCATTATTTTAATCCAGCCATGGCCTTCCCCAGAGCTAATCTTAGGAGAAGCTGAAAGTACTTGGTGAGATTTTAGAGCAATCAGATAGCACCAGCCACTCTTAACAAATTTTTAACAAGCTATTCATATATTTCCTGCAATCCACCAATTGCAGAACCACGTTCATTAACTAGCACAATGTGTATTTTAAAGGTGAAGTATTTACTGAAAGTGCTAAGGCCTGGGGAATGATTCAGGGTTTGCTATGAATTGTGTTAATTAAATTCACATATATCCCCATTTCCCTCAACTATTCAGCAATGAAGCCCTGTTGATCCCCTTCTTGAACTTTTTTTTTTTTTGGCTCCATTCCCATGACAAATGCTCTCGTTTAGGGCTTCATCATTTCTCATCTGAATTACTACAGCAATTTCCTAACGGCTTACTTCACCCCAATCTTATTTTGTCCTAGCAGTGTATTTTAACGTGATGTTTCTCTGCTTAGAATCTTTTAATGACTGCTTAATACAAACAGATAAAGTTCAGGTGTTTAATGAAGACTATAAGGTCCTGAATAATCAGGTGACTAACTTTCTCAATTCATCCCCCACCACTCTGGCCAAATGCTCCAGCCAAAACCCAGCTAACTAGAATCCCTAGAAAAGCTCGTCATCTCCCCTCTTCTGCACATGGTATTTTCTCGACAGAGATTTCTCTTTCTGGCTCCCCGCATATCTCCCTTCACCCTGGCTATTTATTCCTTTGAGGTAGTGGTTAACTCCTACTTATCTTTCAAGACTCGCCATTGATTTCACCTCTTTGAATCCTTCCTGATAATGCCCACGGCGCCCCAAGGCTATGGGAATTTATCTTCCTCTATACCCAGAGCCTTGGCACATAATCTTATCAGAGTAAAGACAGTAATCATGTCTCACAATGAGTAGCAGAAGCTACTTGAGGGCAGGATTGTGTAGTTAACTTTCCCAGTGACTCACATTGTGCTTGATAAAGTTTTGGAGTGAATGAATGACAATGCTGGGAGAAGTTACTTTGAAAATAACAAAATCAAACCCTTGGAGAGGCTGCGAGTACAGTGGCAAATTATATTTGTTTTATCCTTACCACAAGCTTTTCTACAGATTCACTCATTTATTTATTTATTTATTTGTTTATTCATTCATTCATTCATTCATACAATAGTGAGAACTTATAATGTACCAGGCTTATGCTTGGGGTTCAGTAACATATCCATGAAGGCCTGGCAGGAAACTGAAGGAAAACTCAAATAGTGTAATTTGGGGAGAACTTGATATACATGGTAACTTAGCAAGGTGTGAGGAAGGTGAAGGTGCATCGCAAGTGCAGTGCCCATAAACCCACCCCTCCGTAAATAATCTCCTTGCTAATAGAATCTCCTTGAATTATCCAGGTTTGGGCGCACCATCTCTTGGCTATTAAGACTGATTGGTGCAAACATACATCCAGCATTCAGTCATTTCCCACCTTCTTCAAGACTGCCCTTCCTAGTCCAAGCCGCCACATCCCTCGCTCACCTAGACATGCTCTCTGATCCCCCTGCTTCCTGCCCTCCACATTCAGTTTTCCACAGAGCCACGGAGAGGATTTTTTAAATGCTGATCAGATCATTTCACTTTTTTGGGTTAAAGCTCTCTGAAGAACCACCGTCACATTCAGAATAAATGTCAAATGCCTTCCCTCTTACTCCGTCTCTGTCCTTGCCTTCTTCATATTTGTTTAAAAGTGCCCAGCTCCTCGCCACTACCAGGCTTTACAGGGAGTGATGTCCTCTCGATCTTCATACAACTCACTCTCATTGCCTTTGAGTCTCCACTCCAGTGTCACCTCCTCAGAGAAGCCTTCCCTGACCACTCCACCTAGAATAGCTGCCCTGCCCATCATTCACTTTTTCCTTTTCCTGTTCTGTTACTTATTTTATTATTTATTATCAGTTGTAATATCATTTATTATCATTTGTAGTATCATTTTAATACTTAAAACTACCTTTCTTATGTATTATTTATTTGGTTTGTATTTGCTTATTTTAATCTCTCTGATCAGAATACAATCTGTAACTAAATTAACACTGTAGTAATTAAAATAGCAAAGATCTTGACACAGAGTAGGCACCCTATTTGAAATACTCTTACAGATGGGCATAATGTGAGTATTATTAATAAAGTATATAGGATGCCAAGTATAGTGCTTAACATAAACATATTCAATAAATGATAACTATTATTATTATATATAAAACTAAATATAAAAGCAAAATAATATCTTAGAAGAGCCTTACAGTTTAGTTTTCAATATGTTACGAGTTAATGTAACTCTCAAATTCTTATTTTTGAATTCATACCTAAGATTTCAAATAAATTTGACCAAGTGTAAATGAAAATCAACAGCATTTTCATTGATGTGTGTGTATGTATATGTACACACACACACGCACAAATATGTATGTATATTCTTACAGTATTTGCAATTTAATAGATGCTCAATAAATGGTTCTTATTACTATTATTTCTTTAGATGAATTTAGGGAATATTAGCATTATGACAGTAAATATAAATATTAGCCCTGCAAATTTTATGGGTTAATGAATAAACTAAGTGCTACAATTAACTGAATATTTACCACACTTTTATTCCCAGGGAAAATGAGGTTTTTAACATTTTAATATGCTGATGATAGTAGATTTACGTTTCGTCATTTTTTTTTTAAGGACAAAGGACAATGGATTGTCATTTCCATCTGATTCTCATGGACTCAGTAAGAGTTTTAAGTTTTAAACCACATCTTTGAATTTTTTAACAGGGCCCATTTACCAAATCTCGAGTAGTTTAACCTGTCTGTGATAAACATGGTATCTTATTTATAGAAACAAAATATACATGGTGTGCTTAAAGACTGTAGTTGTCTTTAAATAATATTAAATTTAAAAATACCTTATCATACATTTAAATAGGATCATATTTTTAAATCTCGGTACAACAATATCCATGAGCTTCCTGTTTTACCACTCTGTCTGTATAATCCTTCCTGCCTTTGATTTTTAAAAATTAAATTTTATCTTATAAGAAATGTTTTCTTTCATGTGGTCAAATTAAATATGACCATCCATTCATTCATTCATTACCACAGGGATATCAAGTGATAAATTTATCCCTCCCTCTTCTTTTTTCTTTTTTTTTTTACCATTTTCTTCTCTATGATTTAGAAATGTAAAAAATGATCATTTTTTTTTCCCCAGGCAATTTAAACAAGGCAATAAATTAAGAAATCAATATAAGTCAAGTTGCAGCATATGCCCTGAGAAGAGTTAGGTAGGAATATAAATCAAGTAAATTTAAGTCAGTTAAATTCAATATTATTAAAAGGGTAATACAAATATAACTGTTATACCCCTCTGCTAAAGAAATCTCTCTAAGTGCAGTGGATATTTTTATAGGCAATAAAAATCCATTTTACCAAGTAGAGAAGGGGCTCCTTCCATTACAGTGTAAACTCTTAAAATCTCATGTCTATATCTTCCTCAATGATCATTTAATTTTATACTATTATTATTGAGAAATTATGTATGGTACACTGCAAATTCTACCATCTGCCTTTAGAAATTCACCAGAATATCTTTCAAAGATTGATAAATTATTCATTTCCTGAAGTTGTGTATCAGAGCTTTGCAGTTCATAAATAGTATATAATAAATTAGGCAGTGCATACCTTACAAACATGGGTTTATAAAGAGACCTTGCATGTGCTATATTCTTCATACAGGAAAAGTGGTTTCATTTATTGGTATGTTTTGACATCCTTCCAGATGATGATAAAACTTTATGTTATCCAGCAATTTAATTTGCATCCAAATAGATAGTAGATTGGACCAAATTTACTTATATCAAAAAACTGTCTTCCAGTAGCATCTCCTCTTCATTTTGGAAAAGGCCAGCGTATAGAAACCCTTTTGCTTCGTATTCTTTTCTGATCAAGCCGTAGACTTCATCACATATTTATATATTGGATGGCAGAAATTTACCCTTAGCACTTCGTTTTTCTCATGTAAATTGAAATTCTTTTTCTGATATGAAATGAGGGGTTGTAACTTAGATTTTTGACTACAATCATATTATGATTCTTTTGGAACATTTAGACAAAACTGGACTCTTTGAAGTCCACCCCCTCCTCCTGTTCCGACCCCAAAGATAGGAAGGTTTTTCCTGTTAGGGCCTCCTTGATGTTTGTCGAGCTTAACAAAATATATAAATAATATATAAATACATAAATAATAGCAGGGGAGATTTCAGCTACCACATATCAAATCTAGGTATATCAAAAAGCTATCTTGCAGCAGCATTTAATTGTTCTGTATGTCAGAGCGCTCAGTGACTTCAGAAAAGCAACCAGTTTTTAGAACAGTGCGAGAAACACTGGGATATAATGGTGAGGACCATGCTGTGCTCCTCAGTTTGGCACAAGTGCAAAGCATAGACTCTCAAACCTGCTATAAAGCAAAACCTGATCTTCACTCTATATATATGTTTAGCTCCTGCATTTGAGTCTGTGCAAGATGTATCTTTCATCCTCTAGATTTCAAGAAGTAAAATCACCCTGCTGTGTGTGTCAGTTTCTACCACAGCAGAGCAGTCACTTGACTGTGTCCTGGAAATTCGATCCTAAGTATGTGCCCATAGGTACATATTCACCAAAACACAGGTACAAGAGTGTTTGTAGTGGTATTATTGGTAATAACCACTAATTAGAAACAAACCAATGTCCATTATCAATAGAATGAATAAATAAATTGTGGCATCAATGGGGATTGGTTCCAGGACCCCCCATGGACAGGAAAATCCACAAATGCTCAAGTCTCTTGACATAGTAGATGCATGTAATCTATGCACATCCTCCTATAATCTTTTTTTATAATTTTTATTGGAGTATAGTTGATTTACAATGTTGTGTTACTTTCTGCTGTACAGCACAGTGAATCAGTTATACATATACGTATATCCACTCTTTTTTAGGTTCTTTTTCTATATACTTTAAATCATCTCTAGGTTACTTATAATACCTAATACAATGTAAATGCTATGTACATAGTAGTAAATACAAAGTAAATGCTTTGTAAATAGTTGCTGGCATGTGGATAATTCAAGTTTTGCTCTTTGGAACTTTCTGGAATTTTTGCTTTCACATATTTTTGATCCGTGTTTGGTTGAATCTGCAGACATGGAAGCTACAGATACAGAGGGCTGACTGTAAGTCCATGCAATGGAATATTACACAGCAGTGAGGATGAACACAATAACAGGGATTAATCACACAACATTAAGCAAAAGAAGCTCAACACAAGAAATACATGCTACATAACTCATTTAAATTCAGTTCGAACACTAATATATAGTATCAAAAATTAGATAATGATTATTTCCTTTGATGGGAATAGTTACTAGGAAGGATCAGGAGAGGCCTTCCAGAATTCTTGTAGTGTTCTATTTCTTCATCTGGGTGCAAGTCACAGAGGCACGTTCACTCTCTGAAAATTAATTGAGCTGTACCCTTTTGATTTGCCCACTGTTCTGTGTCTGAAACTTTTCAGTAACAAGTTTTAAAAACAAAACATAAAAAAAAAAGGTCCAAGAGCAAGCAACTCAGATCAACTAGAAGAATGAATGTTTCCCCAAGTTATCAGCTCGTTTGCAATTCAGGCACTAAAACTCAATGAATTATCAAAAAAAAAAAGATAACATGCCTACCTTTTATGTCATCAGTTTGAAATTGCCCCAAAAGATTGATTTTATCTGAAGTTTCACATGTTTCTTTCAGAACAAATTGGAGTTCTGATTTAGCTGTATCAGTTCATACAGTGCTTTGCAAATGGGCTTCAGACTCTGAATAATTGTACAGGTCATCATTTAGAGATCAGGTAGGGGAAACTTCACTTTTATATGTGCTGTGGCTGTCGTGCTCTCATAATTCAAACAAGACACAAATCAGGAACTAGAATTCTGCCCTATGCTTCTTTCACTAAAGGTCAGTTTGCCCTGTTGACGAGATCTGTACAGTGATGCAGGCACGGCATTCTTGAGAAATAGCCCATTCTTGTGATTTTTTGCAGATCTCATCACTCTTCCAGTGATGTTATAATAATGGACTTCATCAGAGCTATTCACACCAATCAATAGCTGATAAAATTAAACTGTCATATGTGGGGCAAAGGAAATTCAGACTCTTTGTTTTGTAAGGTTTGCTACATGAGTTTCTGATCCCTTGGAATGGTTTTGAAGCAGCAAATTCAGTGATGAGTCTCCTTCTGATTGAATTAGCACCCCAATAGAAGTCTGATTCTTTAATCTTCCTTCCACTGTCTACTATCCACACACACATGAGGATTTCAATTTAGAGGTGATCAAGACAGCAACATCTAGTTTCAAGGAATAATTGTCTCTTTGATGTGATCTGTTTTACATAAAAATGAATGAAGATGCACATTTACAGAGAAGCACTTGCCATTTGAAAGCATTTTTATAATAAGCTAGCAATTTGCCTCCTGAGTCTCTTATGTAAGGAAAATTAGTCTTCCTCCACCAGCACCACCCCTTTTTTTGGTATAAAAGACCCTAAATCCAAATGATGTAGACAAAACTTGAATAGCAAGCTGCTGATAGAGCCAAATCTAGGACCAGGGGCCATTTTCTTGAGCTCTTCAAGTTGAAAGCATTTTTGTCTTGTGATCTTACTTAAAAAGACAATACAAAACAACACAGTATGTACATGTAACATACTGTTATACATGTAACATACTGTTATACATGTTTCCTGCCCCTAATTTCCTTGGTATTGGGGAGTGGCACAGGAGTTGAAAAGATAAACATTTCTTCTGGTTAAGATTCAGAACATACAGCCTGATGGACTAAGACATACTAAACTTTATATGAAATTTGTGTTTGTCCCCACAATGATTGGAATGAATACGTTATGGATTTATACAGATAGACAATATGTTGAAGCAAACATAAAGAGAGAAGGATGCATAAAGATGCAAGCAACCTGCCGATGCGGGGGACACGGGTTCGTGCCCCGGTCCGGGAAGATCTCACATGCCGCGGAGCGGCTGGGCCCGTGAACCATGGCCGCTGAGCCTGCACGTCCGGAGCCTGTGCTCCGCAACGGGAGAGGCCACAACAGTGAGAGGCCTGCGTACCACAAAAAAATAAAAATAGAAAAATAAGAGAGAAGACTCAGATGACCAAAATCAGGCATCAAAGAGAAGACATCGTGACAGCATTACAGAAATTAAAATGTCTGTAACATAATGCTATGAACAACTGTATGCCAATAAAGGTATTGATTTAGGTGAAATGAATAAACCCTAGAAAGATAAAAATTAATAAAACTGACTCAAGAAGAAATAGATAATCTGAGTAGACCTGTAGTAAGTAAAAGAATTAAATTAGTAATTAAAAACCCACCCACAAAGAAAAGCCCAGGCCCAGATGACTTCATTGGTGAATTCTAACAATTTAAAGGATAATATGCATACTTCTAAAACTCTTTCAGAAAAATAGAATATGATGGAACACTTCCCAACTCATTTTATGTGGCAAGTGCTACCCTGATACCAAAGACAAAGTCAATACACAAAAAAAGGAAACTGCAGAACAATAATGCCTCATGAATATGGATGAAAAAATCATCAACAAAATAGTAGCAAATTCAACATATATAAATCGCTACACTGTAAGGTCAGGTGGGATTTCTCCCAGGATTGCAAAGTTGGTTTAACATGCAAATATTTAATTAGTATCACAGACAACACTAATAGAATAAAGAACAAAATCACACAATCATCTCAACAGACACAGAAGAATTATTTGACAAATTCCAGCGCCAGGTCTTGAAAAAAATAAAACTAGGAATATAAAGGAGCATCTTCAATCTCCTAATGGGAATCTATGAAAAACCAACAGTTAATGTCATATTTAATAGTTCTATCAGTCAGGATTCTCTAGAGAAATAAAACCAATAGGACACACACACACACACACACACACACACACACACACACACACAGACAGATTTATTTTAAGGAACGGGCTGAGACAATTGGCAAGTGAAAATATGTAGGGCAGGTCGGCGGGCTGGAAGCTCAGGCAGAATTTCTGTAATAGTTTTGAGGGAGAATTCATTCTTTGGCAACCTCAGTTATGGCTCCAAAAGCCTTATGTTTAAAAAAGCATAGCTCCAGTATTACCTGCTACAAAATAGGTAAAGCTCAAAAACATTATTCTAAGTGAAATAAGCCATAGGCAAAAGACTACATATTGTATGATTTCATTAATATGAAATGTACAGAAAATGCAAACCTATAGGGACAGAAAGCAGATTACTTTTTGCCTTTGGCTGAGGGTGGGAGCAGGGTTTTACTGCAAATGACATCAGGGATCCTTCTGAGGAGATGGAAATGTTCTGAG
Source organism: Tursiops truncatus (assembly GCF_011762595.2). Classification (NCBI taxonomy): domain Eukaryota; kingdom Metazoa; phylum Chordata; class Mammalia; order Artiodactyla; family Delphinidae; genus Tursiops; species Tursiops truncatus. Next base: position 153,601,906 of record NC_047035.1, on the reverse strand, counting down.
ATAGGTTTGTGGTGGTGGTTGCACAACTCTATAAATTTACTAAAATGTGTTGTGTGGTATATTTTATATGGATGAATATGACATAATATTGTACCTCAATAAAATTATTTAAGTGTTTTAAAAGAATACATTTTATTTGCTCATAATTTAGTGGGTGGTTATTGCTTAGTGTCTCTCAGGCAGATGACAGATGTCCACTGGGGCTGTTGTAATCTGAAGGCTCAGTTGGACCAAATGACCAAAATGGAATACAGTTGTCCCTTGAACAAGGGGGTGGACAGTTAGGAGCACTGACCCTTTGCACAGTTGAAAATCCACATATAGTTTACAGTTGGCCCTTCCTATGTATGGTTCCTCCATATCCACGGCTCTGCATCCGTGGACTCAGCCAACCACAGATCGTGTAGTACTCTAGTATTAACTATTGAAAAAAATCTGTGTATAAGTGGATGCACGCAGTTCAATGCCTGTTGTTCAAAGGTCATCTGTACTCCCCTGGCTGGCAGCTGATGCTCCTGTTGCTAGTTGCTGACTAGGAGCTCACCTGGAGCTGCGAACCCGAGTTCACATGTGACCTCTCCATGGCTTGGGCTTCTCGATGCTTGGCAACCAGTTTCTGAGAGGGAATAGCCTAAGGGGTCATAGCAGAAGCCATCTGATATCTTCTGACTTAGCCTGAAGACACACAGCATCACTTCCACCCCACTCTATTGATTACAAGAGAATCACAACAGGTATCACAGATTCAAGGGGAGGGGAGTTAAACTCAGCTCTTGATGGGAGGAATATCAAAGAATTGATGGCCATCTTTAATCTGCCAGTCAGACAGTCACTCTTGAATAAATGAGTGGCCTTTACTGAAAGAATAGTTAACCCTAATTTTAAAAGAGTGTATCTGAAGCACAAGCTGATCAGTGGGTCTTTCAGATTTTTAGAGAACGCTCTGATCCATAGCTAGAGTGGTCAAGCATGGTTAATAGATATTCATATATATATATATATATATATATATTCATTTTCTTCAAACAGCAATACTCTTGATTCTTTAAATACTCTTATCTGTTCACTGTGGTTAAGAAATATCTCTTTCTTAACCATAGTGAACTGTTTGGAGAAGCACTAAAATGACTAGATGATGAGGAGAAACCAAAGGAAAAAGGAAAAGCATCTAGATCATCTTCTCAAAATTGGTGGAGCACGAGATGCAATTAAATATGTGAGTTTCTCAAGAAGAAAGCCCTTCAGTTTAAGCAGTGGGGACATTTCATAATGGAAATTTTCCACGTGGAAAAGAAAGGTGCGGTACTGTTAGGGTGTAAGGGTGTGGTCAGGTATTGTGGGAATAAGACTGAGTCTCAAAGTATTGAGCTTCAAAGCTATACGGCTGCCGCTAGTTCACACCCCTCTCTTCACCTGATCATAAAACATGTCTTCAGATGGTGGGAGGAACTAAAGCAGTGATTAAGTGCTTCCTAAATGCTGTTTTCAACATTAACTGATGTTTTAAAGTCTTGGTTAAGACTGACATTATTCTTGCGCTCAGTGGAGCTCATTCACATAACCAGGTAGGGTCTCTCTATGGCTTAATGTTGAATGAGTATCCGATGAATGAGAGAGGAAGGAGAGAAGGGAGACACTTTGTAATGAAGTGAGTGGGTGCCTGCATAAAAATGGGCTCATAGTAACACGTTTGCATGAAAAGATGAATGAAAAGCTAATGATTTTCTGACGCTTTCTGTGTGCCAGGCACCTTGCTATTTGCTACCTGCATTATGTTCTTAGATTTTTGCAGAAGCTCTACAAGGTAAATATTTTGCTGTTCCCATTTTACAGATGAATTAGTAGAGACCCAAGAAGATCAAATTGTGAAGCCAGATAACACATATACTGTATATTTATTAAATCACAATGAACGTAATTATACGACTTCAATCGCATGAGGCCAAGTGCTTCATTTCTGGACGAGAGATTGACAGGGGTTGCATTTTAAGACAGGTTTGTTTTCTCAGGACACCTAAGCTTCAAGCAAGGGTGTGTAGCGTGGGCTTTTCCCTGGAATATACTGAAGATCAAATGACTCCTGCTTTTTATCTGGCACTTTGTAGGTGTGCCACGACGTTGTCCATGCCACTCGGCAGCATTCTTAACAGGTATCATCATCCCAGTAAAGGAAGAGGTGTTTTACTCACTCCCAAACTTCTGCACTGCTGAAGATTTACTGTCAGCTTCATTTATGAACTTCCTTCGCTCCCGTCTGATATCATTGGAATGCCTGACCCTATTTTCTTTCTATTCAGAGTTTTCCTGAACATAAAAATAAACTGTGTTAGATAAAAATGTATGTGATATTCTGAGTTGGAAGTTGGGTCAACAGAGTAGGGGAGAGGAGGTCATCCAATGAAAAACACTGCAGTTCTGAGACTGAAAGGTATTCTATTCTGAACTGTATCAGTAGCTAGTTGTGTTACCTTCGATAACTCATTTAACTTTGGGGTCCTCAGATTCCTAATGGTAACATGAGAAAAATACTTCCTGCCCGACCGTCTTTACACATATTAAATAATATATGTTAAAGTGCTTTGGAAGGAATAAAACACTGTACAAAATTATAGTAACTTCTGTAGTATGCATCTTTGCTTCCCTTTCTGGAATATCTCCCACATCCTATAAACACTACTTCCCAACTCTTCATTTATCTATATCCTCTTGATACCTCAGCCCCTGATTTTACAGCTATTCTAGTTTAAAGATCACTGACATTGAAACAAAAATTTTGTGTAACCTGGAGAATGTAATTTGAAGTCTCTGAGACAGGGGTTTTCAAGGAACTAACCATTATTATAAAGTTGATGTGTATTCTTTTATATGTTTAATTCATACCTATCTATAAGCATTATATAGAACTGTTTTGTATGTTTTAAAACTTACTTAATTGAGATCAGACTCTCTATATTCTGAAATTTTGTACTACTTAAATTTTGTTTCCCCAGGTTTATCTATTTTGAGGTATTAACTCTAGTTTAATAATTTTAATGATGATACTCAATTGTGTGACTGTCAATTTTTAAAATTAATTTCCCTTCTTATTAGGATCTTAGTTTTATAAACCATGCTGCAAAAAACACCATTGCACATGTCCCCTTTTGCACCTGAGATATTTTCTGCTAAATTTTAGAGTCAGAGTTAATTTGCATGGTCAACTGTACTAAATATTGACAAATTGTTCTGAAATGTGATGATACTTACCTCTGCTCTCACCAGAACTGTGTTAAGTGTCTTTATTTTCCATGTCCAGCCAAAACATGGTGGTATCATACTTTTATCTTTTTCCTTTGCTATGAACTATATGATATATACAATATCATACATAAAACATATATGCATTTTAAAATTAACATTTAATTTGGGGACAATTCACATTCAACTATAAGGAATAATGTAGTGATCCCAATACCCTTTACCCAGCCCCACCCCCCAATGGTAACATCTTACAAAACTGTGGTACAAGATCACAACTAGGATATTGACATGAACATGTGAAAGATGCGACACATCCATACCACAAAGATATCTCATGTTGTGCTTTGATAGACACCCTATGACCCTCCTGTCCTCCTTTCTCTCCTTCGCATTGTTAACCCCTGACAACTACTAATCTGCTCTCCATTTCTATAGTTTTATCATTTCAATAATGTGATATAAATGAAACCATACAGTATGTAGGCTTTGGGGATTGGCTTTTTTTTTTTAACGTCTTTATTGGAGTATAATTGCTTTACAATGGTGTGTTAGTTTCTGCTGTATAACAAAGTGAATCAGCTATACATACACATATATCTGCATATCTCCTCCCTCTTATGTCTCCCTCCCACCCTCCCTATCCCACCCCTCTAGGGGGTCATAAAGCACCCAGCCGATCTCCCTGTGCTATGCGGCTGCTTCCTGCTAACTATCTGTTTCACATTTGGTAGTGTATATATGTCCATGCCACTCTCTCACTTTGTCCCAGCTTACCCTTCCCCCTCCCCATGTCCTCAACTCCATTCTCTATGTCTGCATCTTTATTCCTGTCCTGCCCCTAGGTTCTTCAGAACCTTTTTTTTTTTTAGATTCCATAAATATGTGTTAGCATACGGTACTTGTCTTTCTCTTTGTGACTTACTTCGCTCTGTATGACAGACTCTAGGTCCATCCACCTCACTACAAATAACTCAATTTCGTTTCTTTTTATGGCTGAGTAATATTCCATTGTATATATGTGCCACATCTTCTTTATCCGTTCATCTGTCGATGGGCACTTAGGTTGCTTCCATGTCCTGACTATTGTAAATAGAGCTGCAATGAACATTGTGGTACAAGACGCTTTTTGAATTATGGTTTTCTCAGGGTATATGCCCAGTAGTAGGATTGCTGGATCATATGGTAGTTCTATTTTTAGTTTTATAAGGAACCTCCATACTGTTCTCCATAGTGGCTGTATCAATTTACATGGGGATTGGCATTTTTTAGTGCAATGTATATTCTTTTGAGATTCATCCAAATAGCTGTGTGTGTCAATAGTTTTTTGTTGTTGTGGAGTTGTATTCCATAATATGAATATACCACACCATGTTTAACCATTCAACCATTAAAGAATATCTGGGTTCCCCCCTCCTAGTTTATATTACATAAAAGCTACTATGAACATTTGTGTTACTAAAATAAAATAATAGTCACAAACCAAATGCTGGAAAGAATATGAAAAAGCTGTATCACATATACATTGCTGGTGGGATTTTAAAATGATCTAGCTATTCTGGAAAACTGTTTATTCGTTTCTTTTTTCTTAATTTATTTTTTTATTTTTGGCTGCATTGGGTCTTCATTTGCTGTGCGTGGGCTTTTTCTAGTTGCAGCAAGCAGGGACTACTCTTCGTTTTGCTGTGCGGGCTTTTCATTGCAGTGGTTTCTCCTGTTGCGGAGCACGGGCTCTAGACGCGCAGGCTCAGTAGTTGTGGCTCACCGGCTTAGTTGTTCTGCGGCATGTGGGATCTTCCCAGCCCAGGGCTCGAACCTGTGTCCCCCTGCATTGTCAGGCAGATTCTTAACCACTGTGCCACCAGAGAAATCCCTGTTTATTATTTTCTTAAAAACCAAACATTCAACTACCATACAACCCAGCAATTGTACTCCTGGGCATTTATCCCAGAGAAATGAAAACTTGTGTTCATACAAAAACCTGTATATATATGCAATTTTGAATAATGATAATATGAAATAAACATTTACATTCCCACAACACAAAGTAAGGAATTGAAGTTCACCCCCCAACCCCCCTCTCCTGCACTATTCTGAATTTGATTTAGTCATTCTCTTGGATTTTTTTTTATAGTTTAAGCATTTTTATAAACAAATAATATATTGTTTAATTAGGTTGTTTTTGAACTCCATATAAATGGCAGATAACAGTGTGCATTCTTTTATATCTGGCTTCTTTTGCTCAACATTGTATTTTAAATGTATTCATGCTGTTGAGTATAGCTTTAGTATATTTATTCTTACTACTCTATAGTATTTCACTCATAGAACATAAACAATATATTTAGCCACTCTACTATTAAGTGATATTTGACTCGGGTATAATTTTTTAAATTTTTTGCTCATCTTTTTCTTATGTTACTTCTCAATGTCATACTGATCCTGAGGAGTTCTTTGTATTGTGGATGATAGTCTCTGAAGATGGCCACCACCAATGTTGTCCTTATCTGCTTTCAAATACTGCTGCAGTCATCAAGAGATGGGTATTTTCCCTCTGTAGTATCTGGGCTGGCCATGTGATGTGCTTTGGTCAACAGCATGCAGCAGAAATAGTACTGTGCCAGTCCCAAGTCTAGGTTTCAAGAGGGCTGGCAGCTTCTACTTTCCCTCTTGCATTTATTTCACTCTTATTCTTGAAAGATAGTTTAGCTAGGTATAGAAATCTAAGCTAAATTTGTTTTCTTTCAGGACTTTGAGGATATGATTCTACTATCTTTTGGCTTTATTGTTGCCGTGAGAAGTCAGCTGTCCTTTGTCATTCTTTGAAGGTAATCCCTTTCCTACCCTCACTCCTGGATGCAGTTTCACAATGCTATGTCCAGGTGAGAATTTCTTTTATTTACTTAATATTATGATTTTATCATGTATTTATTTTTATTCATGTAACTATGCTTGCATGTATATAGGTGTGCATGTGTGTATTGGGATTTATTTGACTTCTTTAAACTAACTTGTTCCTCTCATTATTTATAGAAAATTCTTAGCCATTATCTAAGAAAAACATCTTCTTCCTTAGTCTCTTAAAGGTTAGCAGCCGCATAGCACAGGGAGATCAGCTCAGTGCTTTGTGACCACCTGGAGGGGTGGGATAGGGACGGTGGGAGGGAGGGAGATGCCAGAGGGAAGAGATATGGGAACATATGTATATGTATAACTGATTCACTTTGTTATAAAGCAGAAACAAAAAATAAAATTAAATTAAAAATTAAAAAAAAAAAAAAGGTTCCAGCTTAATATGACAAGAATCTCTTACTAGTTCTGGGCTTTAACTTATTCATTCATCATCTATAAGGTTTATATGAAATGAAGTCCATCTTTTCCAAGATGATCAAATGATTTAAGGAGTGAGGCAGCTTGAGGGCTCTGTTTACCTCTCTAGGTTCCCCTATATTTTCACCTGGTAATTTCTTGCTCTATGGATTTTAATAGTTTAAAAGTATTTTTATCTATCATTTAAAATTATTTTCAATGACAGGGTTTGTCCAAACAGCCTAGTCTGCCATGTTCTCAGAAACAAAAATGCACTCATCAATTTAAAATTTTTTATTTACTGTATTTTTCATATCCATATGTTCAATTTCATACTTTTCAAATATGTTTGGAAACGTGTTTGGAAAAAATATTTAGGTCTCTTGTTTATGATGTTTTGTTTTCAAACCTTTCTTCTATTTCTTTAATAAAGTAAACAAAATATTTACATACATGTTATCATTTCAATATATGAAATCGTTGCAGATCTGATAGCTGAGATTGTTCCTATGGACATTCATAAATCTTATTTTCATAATTTTCCAATGGGAGCTAATTTCCTTGAAACTTTATCAGTAGAAGTATTCAATAATTTGAATCCTAGTTTAAAGTATATTTCACTGGAAAGCCTTTGTGTTTACTTCTCCTAGGCCTTTCGGAATGTTTTCAACCTGGCATGACTAAATTAAATTTTCCCCCTGATATTTTGTGAGTCATGGAAATACTGTGAATTCCATCCACAGCTATAAGTATGGGCTTATAATTAGCACATTTCAGGGAGGATTTTTTTCTACTTTTGTCAGGGCAGCAGTTGACACATGTAGCTCTTCTTTAATGGGTGCATTTTTCTTTAGAAAAATGAATTTTTCATCCTATGAGCTTCTCACATGTTGCAGGTTTTTACGTAGTGGAGGAGTCTCTGATTTGAACTCTCACATTGCTGGGACACAGATTTTCTCTCCTATTCTCCACACACATGACCCATCAAAATTCAGCCCCTAGCCCACCAGAAATTGGCAAATCTTTCAAAGCCAAAACCAACCCCCATACTACCTTACCTCTGCAGAACTACTCTCTTTTCTTATCTCTGATTATTTCTCTTACTTCCTTATTCTTCATTCATGCTGTGAAAAGAGATGTTTCATATATTTTATCTTTCATTTTTATATGTACTATGTTGGAAGGTATTTTTTCTACACATCAGTGAGACATGTTCTAGAAAATGGAACTCCTCATACCCTTTAAAAACCCTCCTGACTAATTACCTTCCTTCATACTGCCTGGCCCTCCTCAATACTCAGTTTTATATCCCATTCATCATACTCACATAGATTCAAATCTCACTGAATGTTTGGTGAAGTAAATTATTGCTGAATGGTAAAAGAAAATGTGCTAATTATTTTTCCAAATGGATAATATTTTATCAGCAGAAGATTAGTATATGAAAAATACCTTCTTTGAACAGTTTTCAATTTTTAACTTTATATCTATATACATATGTAACTATATTATTTATTTGCAAAACTAGCAAGTAAATCAATTGTTTTATGAGTTGTACATCTTCTGTTATTTTTTGTGTGTTAACATGAAGTCACATATAACCTTAAAATTTAACTTACAAAAAAATATATATATACATCTGGCCTCCTTCATTTATTATAATCTTACTAGTCTTCCCCTATCAACATAGTTATTAGATGTAATGTCCATTTAAGCAAGAGCTGCTTCCAAAATCTAAATGGGTTTTGGGGCGGATGAACAGTTGAAAACTCAGTGTGATCCATTGGCTTCACATTAGTAATCTCAGGTCAAAACCAACATTTGCTACCCGAAGCAGCTTCAGATATAAACAAACATGTGGTTTATGCTCTGTCAAGTCCGCGCATTGACACTTTTATTCTGCTAAGGCCTAAGTATGCATGGAGACTTTCCAATAAGGTATCTTTCCAACTGTATCTCAGATAAAATTCTGAGTGGGTGGTGGGTTTGTGAAATGTGAGTGTAAATGTATAATGACTTACCCTTTTCACTCAGACACATAAAGAACCCAGAGCCATGCCTTTACTCCCAGGAATCTGTGAGGAACAACAGAATGCCCTCCTTGGAAAGCTGGGTAAGCTGTGTAATACAGAAAACATTACTGAGTCATCACAGAGGTTCCTGAGGGCATTACTCCCAGACAATGATGAGGATCCTAAGAAGAGACTTGCAAATTACTACCATAGATACCCTTTTCACAGTTATCAAAGCGCCCAATTTCAGCATATTTTAATTTAAACCTCATAATCCATAATTTACTCAAACTAAGGAACTTTTTTCGAGTAATTAGAATTTTAAAATAAAATGTCTCAACATATTTATGTGAAAAGGAAGAGTTAAGTGGAATTATGTTATAATGGAAGCTTCCCACTGAAAATTAGATGAGCCTGGGTGACTTCAGCTAATTATTACATTTTCCCCATTCTTAGCTGGGATGTAGGTGCTGCTTTGCTAGGCATTTTCTAAAATAAGAAACACGTGACTCTTCCCAGGGCCCAGCGATCATGCGTACGCGTATGAATTCAGTGCTGAACAGAGCATTTCCAGTTCTTACAATTTGCTTTAGCGGGGATACAACTTGATGACAGTCTAATGCGAATTAGTTAAAGGTCTGGTTTGTTGTTTCACTAAACCTTAGTCTTTCAGACAGATGTGTTTGTCTCTCTTTAATCCAAAAAAATAAAAGCCTCTCTACACCATCATCTCTCCTTCAGAAGTAGAAAAAAAAAAAAGTAGGCTTATAAAAACAAGGATATTTTAAGACAGCGGTACTTGACTTTTCCTGCCTAAGTGAGAATTTCCTGTCGAGGGAGTTGACAAAGTGGGTTTGAGACAGCTTTCCTGTAATTAATTTTCTTTGTGTGTGAATTTAATACTGATGCAAAGGTGTTACTCAATTGACAGCCCCAAGGTTTAATGTCTAACCATCCAACAGGAAAGGAAGAACACGAGTTCCCAGAATTCCTCATTAATTAGCTTCAGTCCCCACTTCATGGTACTCATCCACTCATCTAAAACTGCTAATTGTTATCAATTGAATGATTTTCAGAATGCAGTCAATACCTAGGAAGAATATAACTCATTTGACATTGCTTGTTGAACATCTAGGTGACAAGAAATGCTCATATTTATGACTCCCAGCCAGATCGGAACTTCTTGTTAAACAAGGAGGTAGTATTACGTGGTGCAAAGAGCATTGAACTTGAAAGAATAATGACTGGATTCTCGTTTTACCTGATTGCGGATAAATTAAATAACCTGAGGGCTGTGAGTCTTAATTTCTTCAATGGTGAAATGAGATGAAGTCAAAGTCTTTTCTGATGCTAAAAAACGGAAAAGAAATGAGTATTTCCAAGGCACTAGGCAAACTCTACGGTTTTGTGTGCTAGCGTGAGACTGAAAGCTATGTATTTTGGAGTATCAGGACTATTGTGTTAAATATTTCTCCACATTAGTCTTTAAGAATCCAGGGGAAAATAGAAACTTTGAAATATCTACATCTATTTTTATTTTCTTCCTTCTACTCAGTGCTTGGCTTTTATGGTGAAACTGAGATATTTGAGAATATGAGGGTTTGGGATGAATGAACATTAAGTGACTGAATCTCTCAAGAAAGAATTTAAAACTCTCAAAGGCACGCAGCCATGTTATACGAACATGTTGAACTGTATCATCCCATCCACAGCACTGGCATCACAATCGTATTAAGTGAAATTCTATCCAAAAATTGGGGAAGTATTCTGAGCTTGTTGTCTGCTCCTCTGTTCTTCCTCAAAAAACTTTAGTGAAAACCCACGTACTGTAGACAAGTGTGTCCAGCGTTGAGGGTCCTAAGCAGACCAAGAACCTTGTAATTTCAGCCAACTTCATCAAAACTGCCATTCTAGCCTCAAAATGATCCCTGGGAAAAACATCAAAATTACATTAAGTTTTCTAGATGCTCGTCCCTTTGAACTCAGAGGAAATTTATTCTTTTTTCATTTTCCCCCTTCCTTTTTACTTTTCTTTTTTTTTTTTTTTTTTTTTTTTTTTTTTTTTTTTTTTTGCGGTACGCGGGCCTCTCACTGTTGTGGCCTCTCCCGTTGCGGAGCACAGGCTCCGGACGCGCAGGCTCAGCGGCCACGGCTCACGGGCCCAGCCACTCCGCGGCATGTGGGATCCTCCCGGACCGGGGCACAAACCCGTGTCCCCTACATCGGCAGGCAGACTCTCAACCACTGCGCCACCAGGGAAGCCCTCCCCCTTCCTTTTTAAAGAAAAGATGGTAGGTAGAGAGGAAAGGGTCATAGTTACATCTCTTTCTAACTTCTGAAATCCACAAGACTGTTTCTATGCTAGCCCATTATAGTTGTCATGAAAATGCATTCACTTATCTTTTATGCATGCCTCCCCTGCCCCACCAACTAAAATAAAGTTTGTATTTATTTTTCTGGAAATATCCAAAGTGGCCCTGGCTAAGCTTCAAATCTATTTTTCTATATGCTGTGGCTTTAAATTTTGCCGTCTGTACTTGGCAAAAGGAGATAACTGGAAGAAGCTCAACAATAACTGAACTTGAAAAAAAATGCAAGGGCAACTGACTTCCTAAAAGTCAAATTATGATTTTCATTTGAAGAATTGTAAAATCCTTTGATGATGCTAGTAAGGCTTCTTGTACTTATATTGCTTATATTTTGAAATAATTGCTGTGAATTATTTGTTTTACCCAGGCCTTAAACAAGAAAAGTACATCATTTCTGTTTGCATGCTATATACCATACGGAATTTAAGAACTCACCCTTTTGTTACAAATATTTCTGAAAAATTATTTTCACATTCGTTTCAATGACACAACAGTCCTTGGGTGAAGAAGTAGACACTGAGGCTGTCACCTACATTTCAATGAAATGATATGATATAAATATTCACGATTAAATTTATCTGCCCAGAAAAGGCCTTGAAAAGTCATCTTCTCTGTTTGTCACCTTCACCACGCTTAACATCTTTAATCATTTAAACTAACTCAGAAAGACGTTTTAAAATCATCTTTTCTTTAAAGAATTCAGCCACTTCTCTGAGCCATAGTTCAATTTCCCCCTCCGATAATCTTCCTATGTCTAACTTGAATCCTTCCTGGCATTCTTATACTCATTTCTTCTTATATAAAATAAAGTAATCCAAATTTTAAATCTATTCTTATGCTTTTGAAAAAATATATATATATATATAATCTTCACTGTTTTTAGAGTTCTAATTATTTAAAAGATCATGTACACATATCTGAAATGGAATTGTTTAGAAAAAAACAAATAGTGATGTATGATCACAATATTTGACTTCTCTTTTCAACACTACCTCACGTCAGGAGTGTTACTTTAGGCCAGTTGACCAATCCCTCTGGTCCTTGATTTATTTGTCTGCGGAATGAGGAGCTTGTTTCTCTGTGTACTTGTTTACTGTCCATGAGAGAACACACCTTGTTGGGCTCCTTCACTGCCACAGCCCGCTTGTCTAGAAGAGAACCAGCAACACTGCTGCAGGGATGAGGGAATGAGAGCGACACTTTTTATTTTTAGATCTGGTGGCTTTGTTACATTATTTTTCTTTGTGACCCAGCAAATATACACTATGAGTTTGCAGTTGATCACAAGCTGCAAGCTGAATTTTTGTGAGGCATTTAATACAATCTGTCTTTAGGCAATAATGATAGGTTCTCAAAAAGAAATAAACGTCCTTCAAGATATTTAGGAATAGACCCTAAAATGGAAATTTACTGTACATTCCATTCTGTAACTTTTAAAAAATACAGTCATCCCTGAGTATCTGTGGGGAATTGGTTCCTGAAGGCCCCGAGTATACCAGAATCCATGGGTCCTCAAGTACTGTAGTCAGCCCTCTGTATCTGCAGTTGCATATCTGAGACTTCAACCAACCGTGGAAGGAAATTTTGACCCACAGTCGGTTGAATCCTCAGATTCCAAACGTGCAAATAGGAAGGACCATCTGTATATTTATTGAAAAAAAATCCGTGTATAAGTGGACCTGCACAGTTGCAGCTTGAGTTGTTGAGGGGGCAACTGTGTAGCATAATACTTTGGAGGTTGATTTTTTCTTCATGAAAAATAACATAAAATTGTTTCTTACTTTCCTGAAAGGGACTGCACATGCCTGAATTGCCCAGGTTTCCGGTCTTTATTTTTGTTTACTATCTAACAGTAGTGGAAGATGGGTAAACAAATAAAAACAAATCACAGGATTATGTGGTAAATTGTAGAAGAAGGAGCCATCGAGTTAATACATTGGAAGTTACACGTGTTCAGATGAAGAGAGTGGACATTCAGCTGCCTGTGTCAAGTCACATCTCAGGAGGGATGATGGGAAAGCAGCCGTGGGAAGGGCATGAGTTTACTTGAAGTCACTGCAGTGAAATTTACATATGTGCAAAGAGCAAGAAGGGAACGTGAAAACAAGAAAATAGTTTGTGGGAAAAAAAAGAAAATAGGAGTAGTGAAAGTAACAATTTGTATTTCTTCTGTACTTTTCCCTTATTGCTAAATGTATACAATAAATCAACAGAGAGAACATCCTTTTACTTTAAAGAATTTTTTTCTGAAGACATAAAAGTTTACACATTATTTCTTCTTTTTACTCTTAAGAATTTGGGATGGGTTGCCTGTTATTACCCCTATTTACTAAATAGAGAAATTAAATCTAAGAAAATTTTCAGAAAGACTTAGGAGTGAATATATTGGGTTGGCCAAAAAGTTGGTTCAGGTTTTTCCATAAGACGGAAAAACCCAAAGGAACTTTTTGGCCAACCCAATATAAATGGTGGCTCAGACCCACACTATTGGGCAGCAGACCGCTTGTTTCTCTAGAGCTTCACAGGTATAAAACATTGTTTTAGAAATAAAACATTGGTCCCCAAAATTAAAACACTCATGTTTGTTTTTAACCAACTGTACTGGAATACAGTTTTAATTCTTCAATATTGTTCATTATAACGTTGTTTTTCACTATATAATTTATTAAAATACTGTTTCCATCCTTGAATCTTTCTTCTTCTTGGCACCTTACAAGGTTTGAGACTTTAGAGGAATTGTGAAATAGAAAAAATTAAAAACTAACCGTCTGCAGCAGTGAGAAAGCTCTAGCAAATTGCTTTGACTCCAACGGAGGTGACATGTGTGTGAAAAGCCATGTAGAGGCCTGAGTTAGTCACCAGGCTGATAAAGAAAAGGCCAGTGGCCATCGACAGCTTCACCAAGCTAAGTGCTAACTTTACTGTACCCACCTCAGCCTTCACTAGAAGAACAAACTTACTATGAAAGGGACTCCGACGTGGACACTGTCCGCAAGTCTACTTACATATGCTTCTGTGATGGGCATCTGAGCCAATGACTAAGCTGATCAGCCTTTCTCGGTCTGAAGGAAGGGGGACCTGACGTGTCTCTGGTATTTAAAGCACGCATCTTGAAACAGAAGAAGCAGAGCTAACATGCTGCTCCAAACGTCCTCTGTCACGTTTCCGCTCCAAAATGAGCCTTCGGTTTGGAGGGAGAGGCAAACAGCTGGCTTGTCATACAGGCACAGGTACCCAGCCCAGGCTCATTTTATAGTGTCGGGCAGGGTTCCCTGCATACGATGCCGGGTGTCAATGAGCCTATGCACATGGGGACTCAGACAAAAGTCCTGGACACTCTCACCACCATCAGTGTCCCCAAAATGTTCGTCCATACGGCTTCCCTGGTGGCGCAGTGGTGCAGTGGTTGGGAGTCCGCCTGCCGATGCAGGGGACACGGGTTCGTGCTCTGGTCCGGGAAGATCCCACATGCCGCGGAGCAGCTGGGCCCGTGAGCCATGGCCGCGGAGCCTGCGCGTCTGGAGCCTGTGCTCCGCAGCGGGAGATGCCACAACAGTGAGAGGCCCACGTACCGCAAAAAAAAAAAAAAAAAAGTTCGTCCATGTCAAATATTTCATTCAAGGGATGCTCCGACCCAAGTAAGCTAAATGGACTGCCTGTTGTCCTAACCTGTCCTGCCTTACTCTGCAGACACATCTGTTAGTAAATAGGAGTAGATCTACACCGAACTCTTCCCCATCCGCACAAGAATTGTACTGCATTTCCAGCGTCTCTGCAACGTGCACCCTGCCTCAGTCTGTCATTGCATTTGGCGCGTGCTTGCTGTGGAGGTCGGCTGGCAGCTGACTCTGATTTCAGGGGTCAAACTACATCCCAGTTCCAATCTCACTTGAAGGTGGTATCCACCTTCCCACAACTCTCCTGATGATTGATTGCTTAGTTAGCAGGCCCGTTTGGAAAGCCTGTGGACAGACCGTGGTTTCTAGTACAGCTTGTTTGCAGATCTGCACTGGAAACCAGTGACTGACTTACACTTTCCTTTGCAAAAACATTCTGGCCACAGTTTCTACTCTGGAAGAAAAAAAAAAGCGCTAATACAAAACTCACGAATCACTTTTAACCAAACCCTAACTCTATCCTCTAGACTTCCTACTACCAAAAACACTGAATATTTAGTTGAGGGTTCTTCTCTCTGTTGTTTTCAGCCTTTTATTCTCAAAGTCTGAGGAGAGCTTTATAGAGTAACTTTCTCTGAAAATCCACAGACTAGAGAAAAAGTTCAACTGTAAGTTCACCATCAGTCTGAGTTTTTTTCCTTTCCACCATGGATGAAAATGTAAAGCCACCTTTATTATTAGTTTGAGGGAGGAAGAGTTTCAATCCAGTCAGTGTGAAGCGGCTAGTGTTCTGGAAAATGAACCTGGGGAACTTTTCTCACCATCGTGAGCTGAGCTAACCTGATATGCTGTGGGAAAGGACAGCATATTACTCTGGGGAAATGAGAAGCACACAGAAAATAAAATTGTTAGGTTTTGCTTGGAATTGAAAATTGTTGAAGGTTGAAGACTTTAATGTAGGGAGGTTATCAACAGCAGCAGAATCAGTGGTTTTATCAGACCAGCAGTAAGGTCTGCAAAAAGGCACTTCCTGCTGATGAAATTATATAACGAGAGATTTGGGTCCAGATTTCATACTCAGGAAGCCCTTGAAAACTTGTTTGCTGCTGTCATGCTGAGGGAATTAATAGATTAGACATTAACCACTAACATTTTTGAGGTATCCCCCCAAAATACAGCATTTACCAAGAGAGCAGAGCATCCCTCAGTTTCCTAATAAAATATGAAAAACTTCATTTCAGATCAAGGTTGTTTGCAACAGCTTCTGAAGCGATGTTTTACATGGAGGAGTTACCTCATAAATGACTCTGAGGCAGTCCACTCATAAGTGGACTCTGCCTTTAAATTAAACCTGAAGTATTACCAGTAAAAGGAAAAGAGAATAAGTGACAATAGGCAAAGCAGATTGGATGTAGTTACTTCTGTTATATATTTTTGGGTTTTGTTAATGTATTATAGAATCATGTAGACTTCCATATATACTGTTCAAACTATTTTGTACATGTTAAAAGTATTTTAAAAAGAACGACTAAATAATTTAGAAATTCAAATTATATCCCTTCAGGGGATATAATTTAGATTTCTACATTTTTGCCTGTTCCCACAAAAACATTTATTATCCAGTCATCAGATATTTATTAAAAATTGCTACATATTAAAGCTGAGGGGAAATAGGGAGAAGTTGGTAAAAGGGTATAAACTTTCAGTTATAAGGTAAATAAACTCTGAGGATCTAATGTATGACACAGTGACTATAGTTGCTAATGCAGGGAAAAAAAGAAATAAAATTGTATAAGATAGGCAAAAAATAAAATGATCAGAATTGCCTTAAAGGATGCATTAAATTCAGAAGAATCTCTCTTGTAGCTACTGGACTTTATGTTATATATAAAGTATTTGAGAAATCATGGAGTTGAGCACTTCTTTCATAAGTCAATCAATATCAGAACAGAATCCCGACCCTCAAAACTATCAGAATATTCTAGAGGGGACACAGAAGTAAAATAATAATCATAATATTGTGGGAATACATTTATATTACAAATATGCTCCAAATAGTAAGGAAGTTCAGAGGAAATGTTCAGAAGAGGACACTTAACTCAGTTGAAGAACTTCCAAAAGGAGATGATTCTTGAAATAGATCTTAAATGAGTCACAATGGGAAATAAGTTTATCTGAACAAAGGGAAAGCACAGTGAACGTGGCATTCGAAACTATAAACAGAAGGGTTGGACTAGATAATTTGTAGTAATATGATGAGAGACTTGGTTAGAAAAGTGGGCTGCTACCGGAATATCAAGGACTCCTTGTAAGTCTAAACTTTTTGCTGAAGTCAACTAGGAGCAAATAAAGGATTAAAATAAAGGTGTAAAAGTTTATTAAAAAGTTTGGCTGAAAACAATATGGAGAATTAATTGAAGGGAAGCTAAATTGGGACAAGGAGACTAAATAGAATGAGAAGAATTTTATAGTTCTTCAGAAGAAATTTTTAAATTGTAGCCAGTTATTTTTAATGGTATCTAATACCTACAAGAAAGACTAGCAAATTCATGAACCAGAGTTTAACTTAAGCTATTTAGTAGCTTAAGTCATGTGCTGGCTTGAGTAAATTGATATGCATTGACTATGTCTGCAGCTACCCCAGACACTTGACTACCCTCACGTCTCTACTATGAACTGCAAATTATACAGTTGATCCTTGAACAACTCAAGGGTTAGAGGCATCGACCCTTCCTGTAGTCAAAAATGCATGTATAACTTTGTAGTCAGCCCTCCATATACCCAGTTCCTCTGTATCCACGTTTCTGCATCAGTGGATTCTACCGAAGGCAGACACTGTAGTACAGTTGACCCTTGAACAACATGGTATTGAACTGCATGGATCTGCCTATACAAGAATCTTTTTCGATAGTAAATAATACTGTACTACATAGATACGGAAGAACCACATATACAGAGGGCCACCTATAAGCTGTATACGGATTCTGGTCTGTGCAAAGGGCTGGGCCAATGATACTGTACAATTTACAATTGAAAAAAAAAAAGTATAAGTGGACATTCCAAACCCATGTTGTCCAAGGGTCAACCATATTCATTTCAAATACATTTTGAGAAATGTAAATAATCATACTCATTTCTAGGAACTAATAACTGGAAGAAAAATACTTTGTTTTCAATAAAATATTCATTTTGGCAAGATTAATTAACAAATTTTTCTTCCCTCCTGTGGAATATCCATCGTTTTACCTTCAGATGTTCTACAAACATCACATTATCTATTTCAAAAGTGTTCCTGCAATTACTTAAGGTAGCTAAAGTAATCCCTGGTAGAGCTGCAGTCAGGGACATCTCTAATGTCATTCTACACGGAACTATTCATTTAACTTTTTACTAAAGAGACGAATGGGTTAAAATCTTTTTCTATGCATTAGCTGTATAACTTTGGGCAAATTATTTAAGCTCTCCGTGCCTCAGTTTCGTCATCACTAAAATAAATATAACAAATGCCTAATTGAGTTTGTGTAAGGATTCAACGAGATAGCCTCTATAAGGTGCTTAGCATAGTAGCTGTCCCTCAGTAAGCACCCAATAAGTAAATCTGAGGTTTTATTGGCTTTGGAGGATAGAATTTTGCTTGGGAAAAAAAAAATCATTAAATGTGGGAAAAAAAAGAAAGCTGTATTCCCGCTGTATTCCCACAGCAAGGAATGAACAAACATTAGTGCCCATTTGAAAATATTGGCTTAGAGAAAAATTAGAAATCTTACCTGAGACTAGCTTCACACAAGATTTACCTTAAAAAAAAAAAAAAAAAAGATTTACCTTAAAAGAAATGACCTCATTGTAGGAAAAAAAAATCAAACTAGAAAGATATAAATATTGGAATTCATGTTATTCATGAAATGTAAAATCAGAACTTTTTATCAAGGAATATAAACGTCATCAATATCTCTAGTAAGTAGTAAGAATAATGCAATTCAATCTAAGAAAGAAAGATAGACAAAAATAAACAAAAAGAGAAGTAATTCTCCAGTGTTAAGGTACAGATCCTTGTCATCAACAATTTAAAGAATTTAAATCTGCTCTCAATTATTTTTCCAAAACATTGGTATATATGAAATCTACATTTTGATAGTTTACTTAATATTTAATGAAAAATATATAAACTATGAATTCACAATACAGTTAATACAAAATAGCTTTCCCTTATATTTTCGATATTTAAATATGGGGAATTCTTTTAAACATATCAACCATACAGAAATGGATTTATTTACTTTCTGTTTAGTTATAAAATTTCTTAGACAAAGATTGAAGAACAAATCTAATAAACATAAATTCTTTACAAGAAAAAAAAACGGGGCTTCCCTGGTGGCGCAGTGGTTGAGAGTCCGCCTGCCGATGCAGGGGACGCGGGTTTGTGCCCCGGTCCGGGAAGATCCCACATGCCGCGGAGCAACTAGGCCCGTGAGCCATGGCCGCTGAGCCTGCGCGTCCGGAGCCTGTGCTCCGCAACGGGAGAGGCCACAACAGTGAGAGGGCCGCGTACTGCAAAAAAAGAAAGAAAAAAGACGAATGAAAAGATTAACATCTTTTTAGTTTTCTTATTTTTCGTTTCTAAATTGTAATTATTGCATCATGTATAGTACATAGAACTGATTTTCACATATGTGATGGTTTTTATAGGCAAGACATGCAAATAAATAACTGGCCTTCTCAGAAGCAAAAGGCAACCGGTCTAACAAAGTTCCAGAATTAAAAGAAAAACTTCCCAACGTGAAATTTAATATAATAGGGGTTTGTATGTTAATAAACGTGTAGAGCAGTTTTCTGGGGAAGCAGATTTATTTGTGTACCTGCATAGGATCACTTATTTATAATCCTTTACAGCACCGTTGCCAAAACTTACATCATACTAATGCGATCCTTCTTCATACTTATGTACGAGTTTTCAAAGTGGTATTCAAACAGGGTTATTAGCCACAGTCCACATACACACTAAATGATGCCTGCACACAAAAATAAACAGAAGTTACTTTCCCTAGGTTGCATACTTACCAGGCCGCCCAGAGAGCACAGAAATGTTAACTGCTCTTTTGCCTAATAGCATATAGGAAAACCTATATCTGAGACCATCTGGGAATCAAACTAATATGATTCTTTACAAGCAGGGATTTGGAATCATTCAGAAGTTGCCATTCTCCACTTTTTCACCCTCAGCTTCAATTTCAGGTGCTGTCGTAGGGCTCCTCTGAGTGTCCACTAAATATTAAGAATGTCTTCTGTCACCTCTAAGCTGTTCGCTTGTTGCAGAAAGCACATCATCTTGGGAATAACAGTTCACTGAGCAAAGGAGTTCTCCACAATCTCTTCTAACAGGAGTGAGTTTAGGAGAGCAGGAACCCTGCTACCCAGTGACTGCTGAGGCATAAATGGTCCTGGAATATTTTTCAAGCCCAAATACATGGGAAATAGCTTGCTTCCATTGTTCAGAACGACTGACATTTTGAGGCTAGCTGTAAGTTTAGGAACATCATTTCCATTTCAGGACGTGGCAATCAACTCCTCATTTACTTATTGCTAGTAAAGAAGTGGAATTTATTATTATCACTTTATTTAGTCACCTTCACTATATGCTGGCTAAGACATAGGTTACGTAAAAATCAAGTTTCATTCGTAACAGCTTCAACAGTTTAACCCCAGACTGATCAGATTGCAAAAGTGTTAAAAATCCTTCACTGATTTCATTAACTAAGAATTTAGCAAGACAGAATTTAATTTTTATTTTACCTTAAAATTTAAAGTAAAGCAAATTCCATAAACAAGTAAGTAATGCTATATTTCCAAGGTCAGATATTAAATCAACATTTTGAAAAGAATTTCTACTATGATTATTTTGGAAGGCTAGTGGGGGAAGGAACTTCCTATGTTATGGCAAGATTGGTGGTGCTTTTGTTGCTGTTGTTCCTTCTGTCTGTTTGTACGTCATGGGTTTCTGTTCCCTTCTATTCGTCCACTATAATGTGACCAACTGGCGTACAGGGAATATTTGCAAAAATCACAAATTCCCTTCCTTTGAACAGATAGAGTCTATTTTTACTCAGATTATGAGAGGTTCTGTATATGTTCAGACCGACATAAAGAATTTCACAGATCTGCTTTCCATGGTGTGTACCTTTTAGTTGCAATGTAAAAACTGAGATAGGTGAGCACAATTCTTATTCATAAATATGAATCGTTATGTTTTCCTGTGACTTATACTTTCTTGTGAAACAGACTGCAGAAATCCCATAGCCCTTTTCAGGTCTCTATTTTTCGAAAAGTACAAATGAGAAATACGAGAAAAGAAACTACTGCGCAGTAACTGAAAAGTCGTTTTTTTTTCCTCCTGGAAACAGCTGTTTTTAGAGCAGTCCAGCTTCCCCTGCTGGAGCTGATGAGGTCACCATCACCTCCATCAGCAAAGGAAGTTAAATTCCTTCAATGACTTTGTCTGCCCAAATTCTCAATTTAGGAAAATAAATTTTTAGTTTAATTTAATTATGAAATTATGAATAATTCACATTCTGGCCTGTGCAACCATGTGAAGGACAGTGTCAGTCTACAGTATGGTCTTCTTTCTCTTACGCTATGCATGCAAATTTGAATGTGTGGCTTATAGACTGTGTTTCATGACTTATCAGAGCTTTGGATCAATTACAACAAAACCTCATCTCTGGTCTTATTCCGGGAGATTTACTTACAGGCAAACTGAGGTAAGGAAGCCAGTCTTTCAGGTTCATAAAGTTTCATCAAAGTGAGTGTTCTAAGTCGTTTCTTGCCAGGTGATCACAGCTTTTTTTTTTTTTTTTTTTTTTTAGCCTCTGTAGAAATTTAACAGTTGTGACATTTGCTTTAGATATTTTATTTTCCTAAATTGAGAATTTGGGTGATTTTTTAAAAGCAAAACAGTACCCCCAACTAAATGATTCATATGAATATGTATATAGAGAGTGCATTTCATAACATAAAATTATATATAAGCACTATTTTGTTAAGACTTCAGATTTAACTCAATCCTTGAGGCATGGTCTGTGTAAGATCTATAGACTTCAGTAACAAAAGGTGTTACCTTCAGTGAAATAACATAAAATCAATAGATGTTTTAATACATATTTTACATATTTTTGTGAGCTTCTAAAAGTGCATGCAATTTTTGTGCTGGAAATAGTATATTAATTCACATTTCCTAAATGTTACCTAGTGCAACATATCACATCTGATTTATAGGAGAAAACAGCCTCATCCCCTCTAAAAGCATTCTGGAAACATTTTGTGTTTTAATAATTAGGTATCCCTTTCATTTAAATGGATACATTTAAATGGGTAAATAAATGGCTTCTATTTACGACTACATTCGAAAATGAGAAAACTAAGAATATGTCTTGATTTCTCAAGAAAGAAATCCCACTAGACCTTCAGGACCACTTCATTCATTGACTCAATGCATTCTACCTCATTCCTTTTTATATTTTAGATAATTAGAGGATCCATCTCCTCCAGCAGCCACGCAGCATGGCAAGAATTAATGAACATGCAATGAGTGCATGTGACGAGACTTCAACACTTTACTCTGCCTTACGAAGATCAGTTATGAGCAGAAAGACACATCTGAGACTGGGCACTCAGTAAATAGTATGACCTTGGAGTCGTTTTTCTCCTCTGGCCCAAATTTCCTCACATTATGAATGATCAGGTTGGGTGGAAATCCCAAGTGTCAGATTGGTGGCTGGTGGGCTGAAAGGATGCTCTGTTTCGTTGAATTGAAAACGTGCTCACTGCATCAGAACCCCAGAGACCTCGCTGCGGTCTTACCTCTAGTCACCCACACACGTACAGTTGCCTAATCTGGCATTGGGTTTACCACTTCTGTGCCAGATGATGTTTAAAGACCTCGCCAACCCTAACACTCCAAGATTTTTAATTCACCACACTAATTTCCAAGCTAGAATCTTATCCTGCGAAATTATGTACAAAAAAGCTTCTATACAGACTGAGATCATGTACTTAGGAGACTTTAAAAATTCTTTCCCAATATTAGGAAAGCAATGAACTCTATATCCAATTGAATGAAAGAAACTGTATAATTGAGGAAATTGTTGCTAACGTGTAATTGCTGAAAAGTTAGACTTTCTGTGGGTGGTGAATCTGTTCATTAATTGGAGAAATAGAAAGCATTTTCAAATTTCTGCAAATATATCTGACTTTAAGGGAAAACAAACGTGTACGGTAAGCTTAGTCCAAAAAAGAATGCCGTCAATGACAGGAAAAATCATAACGATGACTGATTTCAGCCTCTAAAGAGGAGATAAAGAAGTTATTCTACCGTAACTTACGATACATTGTATCTCATTTCAGAAAAATTGCCTTTCAATGAATAACGTTGTGAAGAGAAATTTGAATGAGACAGTCATATAATGGAAAAAAGCAAAACAAAATTATTCATATTAATTTTATAACAAATAGGGAAGGTGGGTGTTAGGATATACTTGTTTTAAAAGCAATATAATTCATCTTCAATGAATGTTGACAAAATAGCTTCAAAATTGCATCACACTAAGGCATGTTATGCAGGCATTTAGTTAGGAATTTCCTGACTTTGGCCCCTAGATGACCTCACAGTTAAATGGTTAAAGCAAACTAAAAGGAACTTAAATCTTGCATGTTTATGGTGCCATTCCTACTTTATTTATTGATTTTTTGTTAGCTTGGATTAATAAAAACCAGGTATTATACTGAGGGGCAACTGCAATTCTTTGAAATGTTACATTGGAAAAAAATCAGATACTCTTTTCAGTTTTCATCCCTTTTTTTGATGCTATTTTGGTCAATTTAAAGTGTAACAGCATTAACTTAATGAAGCTGGAGCCGCAGCTTAAAAGAGTATCATAAATTGACTTATTCCCTAAATTCAAATGAAAGTTGACAGTTGAAGCTCATACCATAAGAGAATTCTTTATTCTATTCTATGTTAAAGAATTATTTAAAATATATTAAAAATTAAGTGAAAATAGACATTTTTTTCATTTGCTTTTGTAAGAATGGTCATGGTAGTGTAATTCTTAACCAACCACAGTTTGTCAGAGCATGGATAACACAAAAGCGGGTGTTATTTGATGTATTTGGTATATAGAGAAGGAAAAAATACCTTCTGTATAATATCTGTTGCATCTGGAGGTTCATAAATTTCTCAGCAACATTCTCACACATTTAGATTGACAGTACAAACAATATTAGAATTCAACAGAAAAAGTTCAACGTTCTATTTCCTCATCTTTAATGAAATATTCATTGAATCTCACATTTTAAAAAAAGAGAATATGATCTTTCAACAACTTCATCAGAAACCATTTGAAAATCGAAGTTTCTATCTGAGAAGCAATTTTCTTTAAAGCATATTTCTATCATTCTAAATTCCCTTGAGCCTTATTTTAAGAAAAGATCAGATTCATCTTACCTAAAGAAGAGCTATTCCAAGACTTAGGAAAGTAAGTTTCTACCATTTCAACCTGTAACATTGCCTTAATCTTTTTCATTTGCATTTCAAAACTTCTCGGTCTCAAAGAAAAAAAAAAAAGAAGGCAAATGTATCTTGTTTATCCCTTCCTGCTGTTTTCAATTTCAGTGTATCTAGTCACCAAAAAAATCATCATTTGTGGCATTAACATGTATAGTTAAGGACCCAAGGCCATCTGTGCACATTCGTTTACATTCGGAAGGCCCAGAGCCAATCTTTAATACCTGAACGGTCACATCAGGACCAGGTCTAAAGTACTGAACAGATGAAGCCCAAGATACCAGTTGCCCTAGTTTCAAAGCAGCCACAATTGGTTTATAAATCATTTTCAGAGAACCCTGCCAGTTTCCACCAGCTAAAGAGGGACCCCGGGCATGTCACGATACGGCAGAGAGTGCGGTAGCTAAAATGAAAAAGAGCTCGATTCAAACCTGGGCTACAGTCATGGCAAAATACACTTAGCTCTCTGCTTTCCCCTTCTGTTGGTGCTCTGTACTGAAAGAGGAGTACATAAATGTACATTACAACTTTAAACTTTCATTTTTAATACATAGTCAAGAAAAAGAGAGTCATTACAACTTTAAACTTTCAAGACATTACAACTTTAAACTTTCATTTTTAATACATAGTCAAGAAAAAGAGAGTCAACCACTGCCTTCCTTAAGAGTTTCTAGAGTGGATAAAATAAGAATTAGACAAAATCTATTTACTGTATACTCTCTAGCACAGTAATTTACAAATGACTTTCAAGTGTATATATATCACCTCATGTAATTTTATAACCTGTTCTCATAGGTAGGCATGTCTCTTAGCCCCAGTTTGGGGATGAGGAAGTCAAGACAGGTGGTTGAATTTCTTAGGGCATGCAACAGTGGTTAACTCAAGCCAAACCAGGTTTTTTGGTGCTAAGCTCTTTCCACAACACAGTATTGACTTTCTACGAGTCAATAGCCCACCCTGATTAATTCCAAGGATCAGAGGTTATGTAAATCAAATACTAGAATATTGAAAATTCTGCTTCCACTGGTTTAATGTCTGTATGTAAATAAATTTGCCACTCTCTGTTTGTTCTCCATTTTCCTGACTGAGCAGAACCCTATGTCTCTCATTCATTTTTAATATTCTTGAGATTTCTCAATATGTGGGTGGACCTTATATGTATATTCATTTCTCCTGAGGTTTCACTTCTCCTATGTCACTGTTTTCAAAGTGGGTACCATGAGGCTCTACATGTTTGTCAAAGGGACTTCAGGGACCACTGTGCAAGATCAGTTGTGGGGAGCCAACCAGGAGAGATTTTGGCTACTTCAACTTTTCTTTTATATATTGAGGTTTATATATACTATATCAGTTTACAAGAGGATTTCATAGGAAGGAAGGGAGGGAGGGAAGGAGGGAGGGAAAAGGGGAGGGAAGGAGGGAGGGAGAGGAAGGGAAGAAAGAAAGCTAATAGACACTATTCTAGAGGTTGTTAAGGTTAATGAGAAATTTGAATTTAGAATCGGGGAGCATCAGTTTTGAGGTTTTCATGATAAATATAAAAAATAAGTCAGAGAGCGAGATAGAGTATTCATAATACTGAATCCTGTTCCATGCAGGTTTGGTGACCTGTCTGACTTCTTAGGAATACAGGTAAGCTCTGAATGTCTTAAAGGTGCACCAAAGAAGCTTTTCCTCTCGGGTGACAGGCTTTACCAAAAGAAAAGTCTATGCAGTACTTCAAAGACTGTCCAGCTTCTTGGATACCTCCAGGGCCTGGGATCCTGCAAAAGTTACAACTTTGCTAATACAGGTCTCTCCCGCACCTTTGTTTCTGGCACCAAACATGCTTATAGAAGGTCCAAAGAATGTTCATTATTTTCTATAATATGCTGGCAGGGGTTAGCAGTGAGAGGTATCACCTAAAACAGTGGTTCTCAGCCATGGGTAATTTTGCCATCCCCCACCAGCCAGGGGACACTTAACAGTGTCTGGAGGCAAGTATTTTGGGTAGAGGACAGAAATAATGCTGCTAAATATTCTACCTGCACAGAGTAGTCCCTCCAAACAAAGAATTAGCCCGGCACAAATGTCAATGGTGCCAAGGTTGAGAAACTCTGATCTCAGATCCCAGAACTGTGAACTTGATTCTAAAGGCATTACTTGGACTCCTTCACATAATTCTGTGTTCTCCACATCTGAGCTTCGTTGGGAATTTATAGAGGATATCTGCTACAGTTATAATTGGTTGTATATGGGGCAAGAGGAGGCAGAATGAATTAAAATGTATCTGTGTTTCAGGGAGACCTTAGGAAATTAAAGAGAAAGTATGGAGGCAAAATGCCATTGGTCCAAATGGCTCTAGTGTTGTCAGTCATTTTGGAGACCATTTGAAACAACATCCCCTAAAGCCACATTAGTGGGTTTTGCATATTATAGAAGTTTAGTTAAATTGAAAGTGTTCCTCTTAACAGGATTTTTGACATTCTTCTTTGACATGCTTTTTTGTTTGTTTCTGAGATTCACTCATGTTGTTTTATATATATGTGTGTGTATAATTTTTCAGATTTTATTGCTATATAGTATCCCATTGTATGAATATACTCTAGTTTATTTTCCTGTTCCACTGCTGTGGATATCTGAGTTGTTTCCAGTTATTTACCATTAAAAAAAATTCCGCTAAAACCCTTTTTGTTGGTGTGTTTTGGTGCACTTATCAAAAAAATGTTTTCTTAGGTATATATACCTCAGAATGGAGTTGCTAGGTCATAAAGTATATTCGAGTGTATTAATTATCTCAAAAGATTTTCCAAAATAATTGTGTCAATTTATATGCTGACAAACAGGTCAAAGGTGTTCTGGTGATCTACATCTTTATCAGGATTTGATATTGTCTGACTTTTAAATTTTTTTAATTTAAATTAACTCATTTTGTTTTAATCTTCATTGCTTTGATTACTAATTGGGTTGAGCTTTTCCCTTTATATGAATTAGCCATTCTTGACTTTATTCTTTTTATGTGTGTGTGAGGTGCCTGATGGAGTTTTTGTCCAATCTTTCTAATGACTGTATCACTTTGCCTAGTTAATTTGTAATTTGTACATTCTAATCCTTTGTTTTACATGTTGCAAACATTGTCTTCAGTGTGGTGGCTTGTCTTTTTATTCTATCTCTGTTAACTTTTGATACAGATGCTCTTTTTTATATGTTAAAATTTATCATTATTTTCTTTTATTGATAGCACTTTTTGCATTTTGTTTAATAAATCCTTTCCTACCTCAAGGACATAAATATATGCAAATATGTTTTCTTGTTAAAGTTTTATAGTTCTGCCTTTCACATGTTGGTCCTTTATTCCCTAGAATTAATTTTTGTGAAATGTGAGGTAGGATCCACTGGGTTCTTTTGTAGTAATAACCAATTCTCCCAGCCACATTTAATGAAAAAGTTATCAGTCTGCACTGATCTATAATAACAGCTTTGTCATAAGTCAAATTTCCATGTTAAATGAGTGTGTCTCTGAGCTCTATAGTTTGTTCTATTGGTAAATAAATCTATCCTTTAATTAACATCCTACAGTCTTAATTACAGTAGCTTTGTAATTAATCCTGATATCCAGGGGGTAAATTACTCCCACCTTTCAGTTCCTCTTTGGGATTTCTTGTGCTGCTGTTGGGCCTGTGCCCTCCCATATCTATTTTAGAATGCGCTTGTCAAACTCACATAAACACACACACCTGGGTGCACTGGTTGGGATACTGATTACGTTTGCTTTGAGTGTTGAGATTAATTTTTGTGGAATACAGGCTTCTAAGACTTTCTTTTTCATAATGTCTTTTTCATAGAGTCTTTTAAAGTATTTCAGAAATACTTTTATATATTTATTCCTAGATTATTTTAATATCTAAACGACTTAGAAAAAGTATCAAATATACTTTTTGCTTGTTTTGGTGCATTTAATTGCGTTTGAAATGCAACTGATTTTTGTATATTAATTTTGTATCTAGTCACCATAAAGGCTTGTATAATTCCAATGATCTAGCCACTAAATTTTTTATAATTTGGAAAACAATCCCATTTTTATTTCATCCTTTCAGACCTTACGTCAATTATTTCTTTCTCTTTTATTACTATGCTCTCTAGGTCAATATTATCATGAAGTTTGCTCTAGTTTGGAGGGGACTGAGGGGAGAAGATATATATACCGTTCATAAAAGTAAGAAAATGACTTTCCTTTTTGTGTTTATCAATGTTTTTGGTTTTGTTTTATCATACTGCATGTTGAACTTTTTGAAATTTTATCTATGCATTTGATTTTTTTCCCTTTAATCTGTAAATATGGTAAATTTTACTATATTAATTCTTAATTAGCCAAACATATAATAGTTCAAACACAATAGAAGTTCCAGTCAGGGCTGGTAATTAGGTTGCAAGATTCTCTTCTCTCCTCCACAGAGCCATTTAGAGACAATTTGACAGTGACCCTTTAAACTTCAGTTCATGGCCTGTAAAGTCATTCCGGTGCCAGTAATCCTGATTGCAATCCATAGAAAGAGGTAAGGAACTTGGTGAAGCACCTGTGAGGGTGGGAAGAGGGGTATAGGCCAGACTTGGAATTTGCACTTACCAGTTCCTCTCACATTCTCTTGGATAAAATTCAGCCACATAGGATATAATCTTTAGTACCCAAGAAGAAGTAAGCATAAATTGAGTGAGAAACCACCCAGCTATATGAAATGAATCATCTGAATTGATTTTCTAATATTCAGCCAGTCTTTTATTGATAAATGGGCTCAACTAGATGTATTATGTTTTAAATTCTAATCTTGATTCGAGTAGCTAATAATTTTATAGGATTTTTGCACCTTTTTACAAGACAGAGATTGGTCAAAAATTTCCTGAACTCAATAAGACTTTACAATTATTGTTTGCATGGTCAATATTCAGTTTTATTTCTTCATATATTGACTTATATCCTGCTGGGTTTTCATGTTTATTGGGAATCTTTTTCTTTTCTGAAGAAATATAGAGTTAGAGATATAGTACAAGTTTACTGGAAATGATGTTTTTGATTATCTTGCTTCATTTTTTAAAAATATTTACACTGAGTGTAGAATCCTAGGCTAGCAGTTATTAGTTTCATCTTGTTAAGTATTCATTCCATATTCTTCTGCCTTCAATCATTTAAGTTGAAATGTCAGCTATCAGTATAACTATTCCCCCCCGAAGGTAATAAGTCTTTTTCCTCTTTATGCTTTTAAGATGTTTCTCTTTGTGTTTGGTTTTCAGCATGTATTTTGAAACTCAGTTATTAATAATATACATACTTAGGATTATTATGTCTTCTTGACTCATGAATAGGTACATTACTGAGCATAAACATGAATATCTCATAATGCATACTAAATTGTCTGCTATTAATATAGTGATTTCAGATTTTCTTTGATTTCTTTTTGCATAGTATATTTTTTCCATCCTTTTAGTCTTAGTGTATCATTTCCTTTTATCTAAAGTTTGTTTCCTATAACCAGTACATAAGTTGATCTTGCTTGTTTTATCCAATATGATTTCTCTGTCCTTTATTTTACTCTGATAGAGTAAATCCCTGTGACACACATAGGAGGCCCACAAGGTTTTTCAGAATATATATCAGTAGACACTCTGCTGGCATGCTGTGAAAGGGACAGAGAGACGACAAAAGGGGAAAAAAAAAAAAAAAAACCATCAGATTCCCAAAATTCTACATGCAGGAAGTAGGCTTATGAAACTACTCAACTTTGAACATGTTCTATCTTTCATAAGAAAAGTAGGATGACTCCAAGTGGGGAGCAGTGGGCCCAGAAGGCAGAGCCTCAGACCACAAAAGATTATTCCCAGGCCTTGAAGTCCAATGGGATTTGGATCTAATAGGGTTTGCCCAGTTGGATTTCAAAATTGCTTGGGACCAGTGACTCCTTTTTTCCTGTAATTTTCTCCCCTTTTGAATGGGGATGTCTATAAAAAGAATTGAAGAAACTTTAAGCAGAAAGAAACCGGGATTGATTATTTACCATGCAATTTATTTCTTTGTTTAACTTCATGTTATCATCTAGTATCATTTTTCTTCTGCCTGAGGAACTTATTTTAACATTTCTTAAAGTACGGAGCTGCTAGTGTCAAATTCTCTCAACTCAGTATTTCTGAAAATATTTTTGTTGCATCTGTAAATATTAATTTAATATTAATTAATTATAATTATTTTAAAATTATTTGTTAAACAATTCTTGGTTGACTCTTTCATTTCAGCATTTTAAAGAAGTTATACTACTACTTTCTTGCTAATGGATATCAGACAAGAAAGGTATAGTCATTTTTACCTGAATTCCTCTGTTCATAAGGTGTCCAAGTAGAAATTTAATCAATATCTTTACCTTCTTTCCAAAATTTTGAATACCCACACTCGCTCCAATTTCTCACATACCTTGTGCATATGATACAGCTGTTGTGTATTTCAGTGCTGTCTTATGTCTTATTTTTACTCTTTATGCCATTAGTATTGTTGTTTTAAGCAGTCAATATTTATCTAGACTTACGTGTGTAAGTCTCAATTTATTTGCTTTTTATTTCTTTTTTCATCACAGACCTTCCATTTGGAATCACTTTCCTTCTGCCAGAAATAAACTGGAATTATCTCTAGTAGGTTTGTTTGTGTCAATCTCTCTCACTTTGTATTTCTTTAAAAGCTTTAGTTTGCCCTTTTTCTTGAAATATATTCTCAGTTTTCAGTTATTTACTCTTAGAACATTGAGCATTGAATATGCTTTCTTCGGTCTTCAGTTTTTTTGAGAAGGAAATTGTTATTGCAATTGTGACTTCTCTAAAGCTAATCTATCTTTTGTCTCTGGCTGCTTTTAAGATATTTTTTCTTTGTCTTGGTGTCTGGAATTTAACTTTGATGTGTCTGGGTGTATTTTTGTTTTTGTTTTTGTTTTGTGGTATGTGGGCCTCTCACCGTTGTGGCCTCTCCCATTGTGGAGCGCAGGCTCAGCGGCCATGGCTCACGGGCCCAGCCGCTCCGCGGCATGTGGGGTCCTCCCGGACCGGGGCACGAATCCGCGTCCCCTGCATCGGCAGGCGGACTCTCAACCACTGCGCCACCAGGGAAGCCCTGTCTGGGTGTATTTTTAAGTTTTAATCTTGCTTAGGAATCATGGTATTTTTGCCCCAGTGCACTAGTTAAAGAGCCTGAGCTGAAACACATATTAAGTAGTCATGCTTTAGTTGGGAAACAATATCCCAGAATGGAAAGAGTGAGGGGAAGACAAAGTGAGGCAGGAAAAGATGGGAAACAATGCAAGGTGATGCATCACCATTCTGGCGTAGGATTCACATGGTGTTGCAATGTGACACAGCCAATAGTTCAGCAGGTATGTCTGCTCAACGACTCGGGACTTCTCATATCGGCTAGTGGGGGAAAACAGTGCCTCAGAGCAGTACCTTAGAGGGGAGGAAGCATAATTGTACAGATTGCTCCTATTTCTTGTATCCCATTGGTCAAAGTTTGCCCTACTTACAGTTTAAATAATCCAGCCCCGTTGACAAGGAGCTTAAAAAGCTAGATCACCCATCCTGCTACAGGGTAGTAGTTGATACAAGTCAAAAGTTTCAGAGACAGCCAGAGGTTTCAAGATCCATCTGGCTGTGCAATGTCAGCCAAAAGCGAGGGCTAGTATTTCCAAGCAGGTAATTGGCTCTGCAGGCAATGGATCTACCTAGGTCCACCCAGTGTCTGTTAGCTGTGCCAGTGCTTGAAGTAGAGTCAAGGGCTAAGCATCAAGGAGACAGACAAAGCTGAGAGTGCCCGGGGGAATATATTAAGATGTTCCTGACACAATTGGAATTCTTCTATAGGTGGTGTCATTCAGTAATTCTGGAAAATTTTCAACCATTACTACTTCAGATGTTGCCTCTACCAAGTTTGCTTGTTCTCGCTCTCCCTCTCTTTCTCTCTCTCTCTCTCTCTCCCCCCTCTGGAATACCTATTGAAGCTTATGTTAGCGTATTTCTTTCAGATTTTCCGCCCTTTCTCAGTGTTGCGTTCTAGATAATTTCGTCAACTCTAACTCCCTATACACTAATTTTCTCTTTAGTAAAATCATTTTCTGTCAAATACCTTCAGGTTTTTATATCAATTATTATATTTTTATTTCTTGAAGTTCTATTTAGATCTTTATAAAATCTGCTTTGTCATTTTTTATACACCCAACTTCTTACTAATGCTAATTGGCGCCAAGAGTGCCAATTCTTTTTTGATTCTTTAATTATATATGTTTAGTTTATATTATGGAAGTATGAAATTCTCACAATTA
Source organism: Tursiops truncatus (assembly GCF_011762595.2). Taxonomy (NCBI): domain Eukaryota; kingdom Metazoa; phylum Chordata; class Mammalia; order Artiodactyla; family Delphinidae; genus Tursiops; species Tursiops truncatus. Next base: position 153,569,479 of record NC_047035.1, on the reverse strand, counting down.
CAACCTCTGGCATATTTCTGTATATAATTTTTCTGTGTTTTGCTGTTGCCTCTCACGGTTCCTTGTTTTTTGGATTTTTTAAAATTTTTAAATGATTTTTATAAATAGAGCTCATGCATCTTGGAATTGATCTGTGAAATTCTTTGAGGCTTGAGATGAAGTTGTGTGCTTCTGAAAAAAGGATTTGCAATTATTTCTTCGAGGAATCTGGGACAGTATAAGCCCAAGACCATTTAAGATGTTTCGTTGTTTTGTTTTGTTTCGTTGGGCCAACTAACTAGTATGGATTTCCATTGCAAACCTGTGGTGTGAGTGATGGCTGTAGCAATGAATTCTTAAGGAATTTTTTTTTTTCCTAGTCCAAGGTTTGATACACCACTCTCAAGCCCCCAAATAACCATAAAAACTTAAGTTTAAGTTCACTTATGCCATCTTCAGTATTCATCTTTTGACTGGAGTGTTCTGCACTTTCTTGCCAAATTATTGAGACACTTAAGAAAATTATTGGGTGGAGGGAGAGAGATGCAAGAGGGAAGAGATATGGGAACATATGTATATGTATAACTGATTCACTTTGTTATAAACAGAAACTAACACACCATTGTAAAGCAATTATACCCCAATAAAGGTGTTAAAAAAAGGAAAATTATTTTAATATCTCTTCAGCTTGTTTAATTGTTTTCAGCCAGAAAGTAAACACGTCAGGGGTCCTAAAATGCTTCATCCCAGGAATTGGAAATCTACCTCACTTTTAAATAGCATATTTTTGTCATAGAAGCAATGAACTAATCAATAAATACTATGCCTACTATCTGTATTTTGGTGAGGTTATACCATTTTAAGTATCAGAGTAAGGATATCTTTCAGATTCTGCAAGAGAAATCTCTAGTCCAGCGTTTCTACCACTTAGGTCATCGTGATACTTAGAAAAAAATTTTTTTTCTTAACTCAAGATAGAACAATGGAGCTTGAAATGGGCAAGTTATTTTTTAAAGGCGAATAAAAAGAACATATCAGAAAAAGCCAAAATAGTAAAATGGAAAATCCCAGTCAACCTTCCGACACACTCATATTCACCCAACGAGAAACAATTGTTCACTTGCAAATTACATTTTCTCAACTTGCATAATGATTTCTCATGAATGGACTATCACAACCTAATTTTGCAGTGGCACCATTGATCCTGCATTGCATCCCAGTGAGTCATTCCTCATAAGGTAGGCAAAAGGTTCGAAGTTAAAATACCATGACCAGCAACAGCTCAAAGAGATCCTGTCCCAATGTCTTTAAAGGAAATGAGGTTTATTTTCTATGTGTTTCCATACTTAGGAAAGTTAACAACTTATTTGAGATGGCACTCTATAACCAATGCTTAAAAGGAAGACATTGCAACATTACCCAAATATAACCTATTAACTCTTCATGAGCTCTATTTTTTGTATAACACTCCATGAAAATGTGAACCCTCCAAAAAGGTAATGTGTAAAATGTAATTTTAATAATTTTACTGTCATTTTTAATGTAAATTAAGTATAAAATTTCCTGTATCCCAGTGGGTATTTTCGTTTCCTAGATTAATCAGGCTGTTTTGTTATAATGTACACACCTTGAAAAGAAATTTCATGAACATGATAAAAATCATCTCACCGAAGTAGGAATCAAGTACTTCCCATGAAACATTAATGCTAATATCTTAGTTGTTGCTGATTAGAGTGTAAATTCTACACTGAGCTCACTTTGCTTGCTAAATTTGTATGTCAGGGGAAACTGTCCCAAACCCTTCAGAATATTGTCTTACTTTTTTTTTTTTTTTTTTTTTTTTTTTTTTTTTTTTTTTTTGGGGGTACGCGGGCCTCTCACTGCTGTGGCCTCTCCCGTTGCGGAGCACAGGCTCCGGACGCGCAGGCTCAGTGGCCATGGCTCACGGGCCCAGCCGCTCCACGGCATGTGGGATCCTCCCGGACCAGGGCATGAACCCGCGTCCCCTGCATCGGCAGGTGGACTCCCAACCACTGCGCCACCAGGGAAGCCCTATTGTCTTACTTTTGTCACCTTTATTACTGAATGCTTTTATTTGGTGCTCACAAAATACTAAATATTTGGATCAGATTTTTAAATTTCAGATGGCAACAGAAATACTGTCAAACTGACAACTTAAATTGAAACAGCACAGCTTTTATAGCGTTTAAGAGACCTAAAGATTAGTTAATTCATGTCCCTCCCTTTACAGATAAGTAAATAAAAGTCCAAGTTTGCAGTGTTGGTAATGGCTGGAATTAGAACCTAAGATTTTGTGTACTCGGCACTCACTATTTCATAAACCATATCATATCAGCACTGATTCAAAATCACATCATTTCAAACCTACCAGATGTCAGTCTCACCTGTGCTTCTGACTGAAGATTTTCCCACAGAGACACAGAAGAAATAGAAGCCTGAAAGTGAGGCATGAAAATCAGAGCTCTTTTGCATTAAACTTAACCTGAATTCTGTATAGCCTGAGGACCTTCAGCAATCACTTTAAGTATCTACTCCGTATTTGTGCTGAAACAAATCACTTCAGGCTTTGTGAATTTATAGGCAGTAAGTGGCATGAGGGGGAAATGAACCCAGTCTACCCTCATTGCTTTGAATGGTTCTAGAAACTTCCTTGACTGACTTTTTACATAAATTAAATAGAAAGAGTACACTAACCCTTATCCAGAAAACATCCTTGTAAAATTACTAGTTTTTGTGAAAATTCATGGAATCACAGAACATTGAAAGAACTGTGAAATAATCACATGAATCTACTTGATTCATTTTAGACGTGAGAAGACAAAAGGACATAAAGGTAAAAAAAAAAAGGACATAAAGGTTAAGGTTCTTGTTCAGGTTTATGCAGTTAGCTATTAACAAAACTGGAATTAAAATGAAAAGCGTCAGACGATCTGGACAGGTTATTAATTCTCCTGTTTTTAGAAACAATGAAGACATTAAATCATGTGATTTTACATCCCCTCCCATCGTTCTTTGGAATGCACACTGTTTCATTTCTCGTTCAAATGATGAAATGATTGTCCTGGTTTTTAATCTCAGTACCCAGATGATATTGGTGCTGTGATTAAGGACTCAAACTGTTTTCTTTATTTTTTGAACCTGCTCTATTACTGATATAGACAAAGAGTTACATTTATAACATTTTCAAAACTGAGGAGTCCTCTGATGCTTAATGATCAGACTTCAGTCTGTACATCCCTGAAAACAGAAGCAAGGCAGTACTATCCTGCTTACAAACATTACATGAAAACATCCAAACCAAAAATTGTTTTAAATTTCGTACTGCAAATGCTTGCAAGAAAGATGCTTTCCTTTTCCCACCATGCCTATCCTGCCTGGTTTTATTTTTTAAATTTTTTTTAAATTTATTTTTTAGATTAATTTTTATTAGAGTACAGTTGATTTACAATGTTGTGTTAGTTTCAGGTGTACAGCAAAGTGAATCAGTTATACATATACATATATCCACTCTTTTTTAGATTCTTTTCCCATGTATGTCATTACAGTGTATTGAGTAGAGTTCCCTGTGCTCTACAGTAGGTTGTTATTAGTTATCTCTGCCTGGTTTTAAGTATTTGACTCAAATGAGCAAATTCCCGTATTCTTAGATTCAGCTTGTGTGAAAGTTTTAATTGGCCTGTCAAAACCTAATACTTCTATAGTGGTTGATTTTTATACTCTATTTATGAATACACTGAGCTAGTCAATATGAAGATATCCTTAAATTTCCTTGTGACTACTGACTGGAAAGTTTGGCAAAATTTGATGTACACTGACAAGCACAGTAGTCACATTCTTGTAACCACAGCTGTTACATTAGTTTTCTTCTACCCAAAGCCATTTATTAAATGTTATGGAAAGTCAATAAAGGTTTTTTTTTAAATATGTAATTTAATATACAATTTTTTATTGTATGCAGTCATTCAGAAACATGTCTTGTGAGGAAAGTTGCATGAAACCATATAGCTCAAATGAATAAAAAGTCAGGTTGGCTAGCATTAAAAAACTAAAACATTTCAGTTATAGAAAGACCATGGATTTCTAGGCCACAGACCCTTGTTTAGGCCTAAAATCTTGACTATGGAAGCAATTGTACAGAGGCTCGTATTAATTTCCTAGGGCTATTAAGCCCATCCAATAAATTTTTCATTCCAAAGTCTATACTTTTCACTGTTAGAATTTTCATTTTTTTCTTTTTTACAGTGTTTGTTTCTATGAGAATTCCCATCTGTTTACTATTATCACCATTTTTCCTTTAATTCCTTGTAAGTCCTATCTGCTAGAACCAACATCTTAGTCTTGAGTCTATTTCTTTTGACTGATTTTTCCCTGATTGTATTTTTCTGTTTCTTTACAAGTCTGATAGTTTAACTTTTTACTGGAAACAGTAGATGACACTTTTTAAGAACTCTGAATTATAGAGACTGTAGATTTCTCAGAAGAGTGTTGATTTTTGATCTACCAGGCAGTTAAACTTCTGGCTGATCACTATGTACTTGCAGGGAGATGGCTTTACTTTGCTGTTGCAGCTCTGAATTGTTTTTTCCCATCTTCAAACATGAATCTCTTGGCACTGAGACAGTGTTTGTTCCTAAGGCATAGCCCTTCTGGAATTCCAGTGAGTTCCTGAGGTGTTACCAAGCCATTCTAACTGGGCAGGCCTCAGATTCCAAACTCAGTCTCCCCTGTGGTGGGCAAGAGCTGAAATCTCTGTCCAGTTCTTCCAGCCTTCCAGCTGTGCTCCATTGGTCTTCTCGAACTCCCCTCCTAAATGCACAGTGCCAGCCCAAAATTGGTTGAGTATTTTAAGACAGATTTTGGAGCTCCTTTCCTCTCCGTTTCCCTTCTCTTTAAGACTTCCTCTCTTCACTTCCAGATATTAGGAATGTCCTGAAATCTGTCCTCTAAACATCTCAAATCAGCTGCACGTTTTGGTTGAGCTTTAGATGCTATAGCTTAGGGACTGGAGAGTGCCTTCGTGGAAAAAATTCTAGAAACATGGTGCTATCACAATGTGGTTTCCTTCTTTCCAGGGTTGAATCCCTTCCAGTTTCTGCCTACCTTTGGTCTCTTTCCAATACCTTCAAATAGCTGCTTACCTTCTCTTTAATTTTTTTAAGTGTTTTAAATGCTATCCTATAGAATCCTTATTCCTTTCCAAGCATTTGCACCGTTGCTCCTTCTGGACTTATCTTGAGTGAGAAATAAATAAACTTTGATGTAATTTAATCCACTATTCTTGGGTTTCTGTTATGGTGGAGCCAAGCCTAAGCCCAAAAGACACAGCTAGGGTCAGAATACTCTCCCTAGGGGAATGGACAATCAGTCTCATGATGAACTTGAGATAGGAAGGAGGCAGAGTGGGTTCCCTGGGAAGGCAGGTGATTCAGATGCCATTGCAGGACTGCAAAAAGCAGCCAGCAGACAGAGAAAAAGAGGCAGTTTTGCCAGCTTTGACAGTAAGACGTTCTCATAAAATTATCCCAGAAGTTTGAAACAGAAAAAAACTAAATGGGACACTATTTAGTGTCCAACTTATTATCCCATAAGTTTTTTACACATTCAATGATCACAGATTCCAAATTCAAAAGATTTTCAAAACATTAAATATGCTGTCCCTAAGTCATATGATCTATTCTGACTGTCCATGCCACCGAATTTTTGGTTAGAAAAGCATGCTCACTACCCCTACACGCCATTAAGAATGCAAGATGACTTTTCTTTTAGATTGGATTTATTTTTGTTTTCACTTTCCTAAACATGTTAGCCAAATGGCTGCACAGAGTAATTTGCTCCCAACTACACGTGCAGATCCACGGATATACATTCCCACAGAGAACGTCCTTTCCTGGGATTCCCAACTAAGACCAGAAACAGAAGCTTGGACACAGAAAATGATCAAAAACCATTGGCTAGTGCTACAGTCCTGGCACCAGGTTGGAATACCCTCAAAGCTTTTACACTGTATTTATCTTTCACTCCCGACCAGGCATCAGAAGACAAAGGGGACACAAGACAAACACAGTGAACTGGATGTTTTCCTAGTTGAAAACTGTAAGTTGAAAGAGAGAAACAATGACATTACAGAGTTGTTTATATCTACCAATTTTCTTTTCTAATTTATTACTAAGTAAGAAAGCGATTTGAGTTGACCATATGCAATCACATTTGCTTTCTGAATAGGTTCGGTCCCTGCCACAAGTTTGGGAAAGCTCTCTTTATCAAACTGGAATCTCTTCATGGAAGAATAATGCTCTTTTTGTTATTGTCACCTGTCTCCAAGAAATTGAGAGCGGTGGGAATGTGTTTCCTATTAGACAATATTATCCTTAGTTCAATTTCTCGTGTGTCTTAATGCTCTATGGTCCCCCACCTTCTGTCACTATTGCCACTTTGTACTAAGGAAGGTCTCTAGGAGAGGTCTGTACGGGGTAATGTTTATTGACATCTTCCTACCCACCCCTCACACAGTCACCCTGTAACCAGAACATTCCTCTCTAGCTCTTTCTCCCCATTCCACACACATACACACCACACACACACACATACACACACACACACACAAAATAACACCAGGAGGGTTCCTTAACCATTTTTATGTCTGTCAGTAGCATTGGAAAGCAAAGTCCTTGGTTTATCATTTTGTATAAAATATTTCCCAAAGCATTGCAATGTGTACCTGTTATCATCAGCTCCATAATTCTTCTCCCTGCCCGCAGTCTCTGCATCCTGGCAGTTTATCATCTCTGCATGCTCTGTGCTTTACATTCAGTCACCTCTGAAGCACAGGCAAAGCCTGCGGCAACCAAGCAGGGCATTGCTTCAGTCTGTATGTAAGAGTTAATTGCAGTCCCACTCCTTGAAGTACTGCCACAATTCCCTGCTTCACTGAAGGGTCTTTGATATCAACCTACTGCTCTTGGGAAGATTACAACTTGTGCATTTGGATTCTTCTAGTCAAAGTACGAGAGAACACCAGGTCTGAAAGCAAAATTGCTTTCTGTGCAGCATGTAATCTCCACACCTCTCAATTCCCATGGTAGGGGCACTGTAAACTGAGGAGCAGGCTTGTCTCTGAAAAGTAGCTCTTCACTTGTAGTTTCAAAGCAATTTTTCAGTCCCAGAGGATAAACGTCTTGCATATCTGCTGCAACTTGCTGAGAAGTTACGGTCCTTATACACTATGCTATTGACCCACCACCAATAGGATATGATCTCTTGAGACAGTATTTCCGAAAGAAAGCATCTACACATATTTCCAAAAGAAATCCTCCACATTCATTTCTGGATTGTGTCTTTGAAAAAATGGAAGTCATCTGCCGAAGAGCTGAAGGTGGGTTTTCTTTGTTGTGTATGGATATCGGACCTGATAAGGGCATTAGGAAGAGTAAGTGACGTAAGAAAATTTCAAAATTTCACGTGTTTGAGATGTCTATAAAGTTTAAAGGAACTTAAATTATTTTTAGTCTTTTGGAAATTTTAAGGAAAAAAAGGTCTTTTTCTGGAAGAGTTCTCATTTTTTTTTTTTTTTTTTTTTCCCTGTACGCGGGCCTCTCACTGTTGTGGCCTCTCCCATTGCGGAGCACAGGCTCCGGACGCGCAAGCCCAGCGGCCCCGCGGCATGTGGGATCTTCCTGGACCGGGGCACGAACCCGTGTCCCCTGCATTGGCAGGTGGACTCTCAACCACTGCGCCACCAGGGAAGCCCAAGAGTTCTCATTTTTAAAACATTTTTGTTTCACTTCTTGACTAAAACCAATACTAATTATAACAAAGTCTTTGTTCAAACGTTAAAACCTCAAGTGCCCTTCACCTGGATGCCAACAAGCACACGTGGATTACAACAGAGACCACACAGTTACTTTGGAAATTGACTTTCAGATGTGTCTTCAGCACATTACTTCTCAAATTGGGGTGAAATTTAACTGGAATTTTCCAGAAAGATGAATATATAATAAAAACCTACTACAATACATTTTTAAAGCACCAAAATCATTCTACCTCTATTTGGTATTTTTGTTAAACTCACCTTGAAAATAAAAAATAAGCACACTGGAGCAAAATATATTCTTGCATCCTTATGTTCAAAGTTAGTGATTAGTGATTGCTTTTTCTTTTTCTCTTAAGACCAAGCAGCAAGTTGATGACAGAACTAGGAATGAGCCTGGAAATATCAATATTCTTTGGGATTTTACAGCTCTTTTCATCTTCAAAGTGCTTTACAAAATTTTCTAATTAGGCTCACATGTCCTGTCTCCTAGTTAGGCTCTGTAATCAGAAGACAGCATACCTGTTCTTCTTTCCTTAGCTCTAAGCAACATGCTATTCTTAATCATTTCTAAATTAAAGAAAAAAGTGTTTGTAATAATGTCGACTTAATTAATGACAAATCTGGACATTACTTTAAATACGGATCCAATTGCCTGGGCCCTAATCTATATTAGCAATGCCTGGCTATTATTTATTCAGAGCAAAGATAACTTTTAATTGTAAAATTATCTGTAATGAAATGCCATGGTTAAAGTAGTTGTATTTCTGACCAACCTAAAATATTATTCGAAAGACTTTCACTTTATTTCCATGAAAAATATTTTGTTTTACATATCCTTACTATTTTAAAAATCATTTTTTAGCAAGCTGTGCTTTTTAGTAAACTTTTAAGTAGGCGTGAGATAGGTTAGTCTTTAAAATGAGAACTAAACATGGAAATGAGGAAATCTGTATTTTATTTGCGTTTCTGTCACTAACTAGCTGTATGATTTCGGACAAGTCACTTATTGTTTCTGGATCTCAATTTCCTCCTTTGTTAATCAAAAGGGGTTTTTTTCCCCCCTCTGGCTCTGTGACCCTAAGAGTAATTGTGTGCATCTCAGGACGTCCTGCGTGCATGGGTGCCTGACCGTCTAAAGCCCCTCTGGTACCTGCTGTCATCATTGGGTGTATATGGAGGTTGAGTATCAGAAGTAGCTACCTGGTCACCAGGCATTTCATCCCTCAGCCATAATATGGCCAATTAAATAGCAATAGATCAGGTCAAAAATAGAAGCATCTGGACATCCGTCTTCACTCAAAGCATCTCTTTGGTTTGACCCAGTGTTGTATGGAGAGAGACTACAGACTCTTGGAAGACTTTTCCTTCCTGCCATTTCTCCCAACCCTCCACCTGTAACAGGGGCCTTCTTCTGAAGTAGTTTCTTTCTTTTGTGAGGCCTGTTAGGGAAACGTATGAACATAAATCCCCATTTTAAGCTTTATCAAGTGCTTGCACCTTTGAGTGAAGGGGCTGTTGTATCCCTTTCTGAGAGCATGTGTTGAGCCTGGAGAGGAAGGTGAAGCTTCGGTTTGGGGGAGGGTGGGTGTCAAGGGAAGTAACTCAAAACTCCATCAAACCAAAAGAAAGGAGGAGAATGTGAATGACGAAAATGAAGAATGCAGGAAAACAAACTTCACATGTTATCATTTAGGAAGGGGAAAGCCCTGCCTGCTCACATGATACTAGCAGAGATGTCGGGCTAGGCCACAGGACCTCTAGGTGTAAGTAGGATTCCCTGCATTTGCAGTGTCTTGAGGGCATATTCCTTTCAGGCCCTAGAATACGTATTCAAAACAAATGTAGCCCAGCAAGTCTAAGTTCCCCAGCTCTATGACTCCCTGTGTGTGTTGGTGAGGAGAGGCAAGGAAGAGAAAGCAAAACACAAACTCCTAGAACAATCTCACTTTAAAACAGCATGTTACTGAGTGGAAAGGCAGGCAAACAGAAGGAATGCATCTTCCTCCTAATAAATGACAGTGGCTTGAGTTGTAGCAGAGCATAATATCTGCACAGGTCATTGTGTTCGCCGTTGTTGGTGCTGTGAATTCTCCCTTTGATGTAATCTATTTCCTCGAGTATCTCAGCTTGGAGGTGGTCTAAACAAATACTGCTAATAACTTCAGAAACAAACTAGGAATCCAAAATATTCTGATTCAATGTTTTACTCAGAGCGGAATGTTTTGTATTGGAAAGTCGCCGCGATGTTCCTCTATTAGGGAGATAATTAAAATGTTGCATTTTTCTTTCAGGAGAATATTCAGTTAGGTGTTAGTACTGGTGCTTTGGCCAAACACTTCACAACGGACCTATATTCATGAAACCCAGTCTGTGAGCAATGATGATTTTAGGGTAACCACATTTAGCAAATAAAGATATGAGATGCCCATTTGAATTTGAGTTTAAGATAAAGAACAAATATATATTTTATTACAGGTGTGTCCCACAAAATATATGGGGCATACTTATACTCAATTAATTATTGTATTTATCTGAAATTCAAATTTAAACAAGTGTCTTAAATTTAATCTGACAACCTTCAGTGGTTTTCAGCAGAAACATGAACCCTTTGAGCCTACTCTCAGTGGTGGCTTGGATTGCAATACGGAGAGAAACTCTGTTCCTAGGATACCTTTCACATTGTCTTATTTTACAAAAGAGCAGGAGGCCGACAAGTCCCCATAGGTTTGCAATTAAAGAACTAGTGTATGACCATGTGTGAACACGACCTCTGATCCAAAGTCATCGTCTTAAATAATTATTTCCAAACAAGGGGATGGTGTTTGTAAATTATAGAAAAGTTGCATCATTCTCATACTGTCACCTTTAAATTTGGGTTTAAATGAGTCGTATTGAATGATTTACTGATGCTTTGTTAACCACTGGAATTGTGGAATTGTATATTTTTTCCGTCTCTGTTTTTTTCACTCTGTCCATCTTCAGGAGACACTGTGCATTGTTTCCCTGTGTGACGTGCTCCCTGCTCCAAGACTGCTTCGGTCACGGTCACAGCGAGGGCTGCTCCCAGAGCCCCGAGGACCCAGTGTCGAATCCTGAAGGCAGCCATGTGCTCATGACTTGAACAACTTCGTCCTGAGTTTGCACCATCGGTAGAGCCTCTTAATAGATTAAATTGACTCATTAAATTTCATTTCAGCAGCTCAAATCTTCCACCTTCTAAGCAAAATCTATGAATAAGGGAAAAATACTCAACTGGGAAATTAAAAAAGCATAAATCTTTCCTAAAGAGTCTTCCCCAGTCTCCCTGTTAGTCTCAGTAGATACCTTCCCTTTCAGTGGCAGAGAGAAGCGCCTTCAGGTGGGAATCACTCTCCACCTTACTCCCCGCCCACCTCCTCTGGCGCTTAGACAAATATAGAGTAAGTTTTTCTATATGAAGATTTACTTCGTTATAAACTTTTACATTTGGCTTCTCTGTAATACTTTTTGGTCTAAATTCATAAATGATCAGTCCAATGTGGTAGAGATGACTCAGTGACAGACCTGATCATATACTTTATCAAACATCCAGTTAGCCATCATAGAAACAGTTATTTATTGACTGTTTACTAGGTGTGAAGTGCTCTGTTAAACAGTTTACTTAAATTATCACATTTACTGAGTTACTCAGTAAATCTGAGTTACTCAGAGAGTAACCCTCTGAGGTAGGTAATATTATTTTTCAGGTTTTATAGATGAGGAAATGGGATTTAGCAAGTTTAAGGAACTTGCCCAAGGTCCACAGCGTATAAGCAGCAGAGGCAAAATCCAAACGTGCTTCAGTTATACCAGGATCTGAGCTGTCAGAGGAACTATTTTGTTATTATCACTAAGAGAACCTGCAATTCCTGAGGCCACATCAACGTAAATATTTTTAAGCAGCATTGGATTATTTCCCCAAGTAATTTCTCACATTCTCATTTCTGTTCAACACCTTTTTTTGGCCGTCTGCGGTCTATAGGGCCCTATACATGCAACTGTAAGCAGGAGTTAGTTGCTCAGAGAAGTGAAATTGGGTGGCCATTCCTGGCCTTCTTAGCTTATTGCTAGAAGCTAGAGTGGGGAGGGGGTTGTGGTGGGTTGTCCTTCTTAGAGTCAGTTATCTTAATAACACGAGAAAATCATCTAAACCAACATTGTTCTTTAGACTCTACATGCATGTAACCCATAGACACCTTGGCTAAATGCTATTTGATGTTATTACAGAAAGAAGAGCAGAATGAAGTTCGTAGCCAGATCTAAATGCAATAGTAAAGTATTTCAAAGAGAAGTTCTCCAACTGCTTCACAAAGTAACCATAATGGGTAGTTATTTTTCTGGAAGGCTTGGTCCATCAGTATATATTTTTTCTTTGGGCACTAGGAAAATTTCAGTTAAATTTACTTTTCAGTCGTCGTAAGAATCTCAACCTTATGTTCCTAGACAGTTTATTTTTCCAAAATGGTTTCCAAACTCCATTTTTAATTAATTAAAATCTGCCTTGTTTTCCATATCCTTTCATGTTGAACAATGTTACAAACTAATTTTTAGTCACGCACAATTTCTAAATAAACAGACAAGCATGAACATCATCAGTAGACAATATTTACTTCTCTCAAAGGTGTTTCGTTTTCATCTTTTAAAAATTCCACTTTTTTAAAAAAATACCACATACACACACATCTAATCTGCAGTCACATAGTGTCTTTCTCTTTAACGTGTCTTAGTTGAGACCATGGCCCCTGCACTTGAATCACTTCAATCTCCTTCCACATGGTCCTCTCCCTCCCGCAGTCCTGTACTGTCAAGTCACTTCCTTGCTAAAAATACTTCCAGAATTTTCCAGATATTCTGAGTCTGATTTGATTCACAAAGCCCTGCCAGATCTGGTCTTCTCACCCCCAAATACCTCTTTCTATCCTAACACTTCATATTTGGGCTGTGTTACAACTTTTCATTTGTGGTACTGTATACACAAAGTATTTGGAAGATTGTGCTGATTCTTAGTAAGAGCTCTCTAAGGGTTATTCTTGGTGTTGTTATATATAGAAGTGGTTTTTAAATTATTATCCAGTATGTATCCATGATAATTCTTCTCCTCGATTGAAATATGTAGTTACTTTCTTTTATAATCAGTCACCAGAAATTCTTTCTGGATCAAAGTAAGAGATTCATTCCTTTAGACAAATGTTTAAATGTACATAACACTCTTAAAAGAGATGGGTAAAACACTTGATAAAGACCAAAAATAAGATCATTTTCTTATTTCTTTTTTTGTGCTTTTTGTCTCTCAAATTTGAGATTGGGAAAGAAGCTTAGAGAAAGTTGAAAGCAAGGAAGGAGAAGAGGCTCCAGCAGGGTTAGTTTGATTGATCTCTTAGTTTGAAGCACTTGTACACATTGTACATTTTATATGTGTGCTTAGTGCTTATGTACTCCAGTCAGTATATTCATACTGGTAAGAAAGTTCCTTACCTTCTACAGAGTCTCACATGATAGGAATCCAAGCTTATTTTCAAATTAGAAAATAATCTTTCAGTGCATCCACCAGTATGTGTTGCCACATAAGTGCTCAAAACTAGCAACAACAAAAAATGCAGAAAGGAATTAAGAAGTGTTTTCAGTTATACAACAGATTGTGTATGTACTTGTGTCAAACTGCTTTCACTACTGAACAGTATTTTAACTTACAGGACATATATGTCATTGGTTAAATGTCCTGCAATAAGTCGTCTCTGTGAAATCAAACTAGGTTTGCACTTAAAGCAAAATTTTCAAGTTTGTTAGATGCTGGTAATTGTATGTGTGTCAAAGATTTGTGTTGCTCTGGTGATAGGAACTCAATGTTAAACTAGATTTTAAAAAATCATTGTAAATTAATTACTTATTTTTAAGTGATAATAATCTCAAAAACTAAGTTTTTAAAAATGGAACTCCATGAACGGGAAAATATGTCTGCAGGTACTTGTCTCAGGATCCCAAGTCCTGGTTCGCCTTTCCTTTAGTTGAAAGGTTATTTACCTGTGGTTCATGGACCTTGTGAAGTGGTTTTCTTTTTCTTTTTGAGGTGAGGAGTGGAGAGAGGGAAAAAACATTTACATTGAGGCTCTTCCTTCTAATTGTCAGTTGATAAACATAATTTCTCCGTATTTTTGCTTCACTGATCGGAAAGGCTAGTAGTTAATGGCCTTTTATTACAAACTTCCTTTAGCACGCAGCCCAGCAGTTAGGCTTGAGCATGCTCCGTGACCCCTCACTGCCTCGCCACCCGCTTTGATCAGAATTTTGCTCAGTGACACACATCTAATAACCAGGAGTGGCATGAACTGAACCACCAAGACCCTGATTTATTCCTCACCCCACATCCTCAGCCAAATAGGGGTGTAATTAGCTATTATGCCAACTGCCAATATAATCTGACCTTGTGTTCAGGCTGGGGCAAAAACAAAACAAAACAAAACGAAAAAACAAGAAAGGCATGCCTCTGTACCAACAAAAGCATGAAGATAGCACAGCAGGAATTCAGCCTCTGGGACTAGCCAGCACAGTAGCCCGGAAGCAAACAAATTTTGCAATCAGTTTTGTTGCTTTGTTTTGCATAACTTTTTTATCTAGTACAATAGCACGAAGAAAAAGAAAAGACGTGTTTGGAATGAAGACTTCAGATGACAAGCAAGATTCTTCTCTAACATTCCAAGCTGTATAATCCAAACTTATGAGCCTGTGATTGGGAAGAGCTCTTAATGTAGAAAAGAGTTGAGAAATGATCGCCAACACTTGTTTTTAACTCTTCACTAATGGACACAGAAAAACGAAATGGCTCTGATTTATACTACCTGCTCCAACTATGCAACCCCAAGGGCAACATAAAACAGGCCAACTAAAAGTCCTATAACTGAAAGTTCTGCATCAGTGGTCTAGGACTGTAATACTGTAATGTTTCACAAATCACCTAGGGATCTTGTTAAAATGCAGATTCTAATTTGGTAGGTCTAAGGCAGGACCGGAGTTCCAGCATTTCTAACAGGCCCACAGGTGAAGCCAGTGATGCTGGTCCCTGAACCACACTTTGACTAGACTCTCAGAGAGTAACCATTTTGGGCCTGGTTAATCCTCAGCATGGTCTCAGTTTGTCACTTCATTTTGCATTTAAAATATTCTGGAATTCCCAGTCGCCTCCTGCCCACTGGATTAGAAGTATCATAAGCCATTTGAAATGAGCTCTGAGGAAGATAATTAAGTACGCTTCCATAGAGAATTTAAGAATAGGACTTTGTGAGATAATTTATAAAGATTTGTTTTTCTAATTATTGTGGAAAATTTGGAAGATATAAAACAGTAATCAAGATAACAAAAATCACCCATAATCTCATCTTTCAGAGATGGACTCAACATATTTTTGTATATTTCTCATTAGAACCCAAGATACTTACATATTTTGGACCTAATTCTTTTCGCTTAACGTTTTATTATATACATTTGCTGTTTCATCTGAAAATGAGATTTAGTATTCTGGTCTATGAAGGCACTATAACTTATTGAATGGTTTTCTTTCATTCAACATTTACCTTGCCTCCAAAATTTCCTTGTTTAAAATATTCAGAAATACAGTAATAGAATTTTAAAAATAGAGTCACTGTTACAACTTACTTTCTATAAGTCTTTTAATGGGGAAGATTTCTCTTCACCCATGAGGATGTTCTCTTATGCATTTTCTTTTCCACTCTCTAAAAGAATGTTCTCCAGAAGCCAAACTTACTGCTTTACTGTCTCTGTACTTCAAGTCAGAGAAAAAAAAAAAAGAAGTCACAACCGTTTTCCCACCTGTAGTAACCTAGGTGCATCTTAACTGAAAACCACTGATAATTCTTCCATTTCTTCTCAGTTTTAGTGATTACATTCTTTTTCTTCTGGAGGATATCTTTTAGCTGTTATTTTTCTCTAATTTATGTTTCAAAAATATCCCATTCTCAATTTATACACATGGTGCTACATTATTAAGCTATTCTTTTAGGATAAAAATGATCATAATGAAAGAGTATGTTTTATCACGTATTCTTCCTGAGACTCAGAGTACTATCACATAATCGAATTTACTTTCTCTCCCATCTCCTCCTCCCCAGGCACACATAGCCTTCCCCTCCCAGCTCCTAGGAGAAGGAGGTGGTAGTTTTGCCAAAAATACCACCTTAATGACCTGGTTATTCTATATGAACTACATCAAAATAGTTGGTATTAGATGGGATTCTGTTGGCCTCAAATGATAAAAAGCAACTCAAACTAGCTTTAAAAGGAGTGGTAGTGGAATTTATTGACTTGTGTAACTGGTATAATCAAAACGAGAATTAGCTTCAGCAACTGATGGATTTCGTGATTCAACTAATGTCATCAGGTCATATAGCCACCAGAAAGTCAAGGTTTTATACTCAAAAGAGAGGGTTCCTTTCCTGGAAGTCCCAGCCAACCATTTCCCCAGTGGGAGGGATGATTGAAGCCCTGGCCTTTGTCACATTCCTACTTCTGAACCAGTAGTTCAGAACCAGTGGTGAAGGGATTCAGTAGTCTGGCCATCTCCTGTATCGTGTATCTGTCCCTGATGCCGTTAAATAGGGTTGACACCACCTAATCCACATGGATTTAGAGTGAAAGAGTATGGTTCCCTGAAGAAAAAATTAAGACACTGTTATTAAAAGAAAAGGAAAAGGATAGCAGGGAAGCAAACTAACAGATGTCCACTGTAAGTATGGTGACCATATTTCTCAGTTTGTCCAGGACAGCCCTGGGTCACACCTGTTTGCATTTGTATTGGATATTTTCGTTTTGAATGTGTTAGTATTGATAGTTGAAATAAAATAAGTCAGAATAGATTAGATAGACCTCTACTCTGTACAGATCTTCCTTGACTCAGGATGGGGTTATGTCCTAATAAACTTAGAGTTAAGCTGAAAATATCACAAGTTGAAAATGCATATAATACACCTAACCTACCAATCATTATAGCTAAGCCTCACCTACCATAAACATGCTGAGAACACTTACATTAGTGTACAGCTGGGCAAAATCATCTAACACAAAGCTTAGTCTATAATAAAGTGTTCAATATCTCAAGTAATCTATTGAATACTGTACTGAAAGTGAAAAACAGAATGGTCGTCTGGGTACGGAATGGTTGTAAGTGTATCCGCTGTTTACCCTGGTGATTGCGTGTCTGCCTGGGAGCTGAGGCTCGCCGCTGCCCAGCATCACGAGAGAGCATCAAACCACAGATCACTAGCCCAGGGATCCGAAACCTGAAATACGGCTGCTACTGAATGCACAATGCTTTTGCACCATCATAAAGTCGGAAAATCGTAAGCTGAACCGTGGTAAGTCGGAAACTGTGTATACTTCCAACTTATGCCATAACCTCATATAACAGTGTGTAAATCTACTACAAGTTATTCACTTTATTGTTGGTTCTATTTGTATATTTTATAACAAACCGTTTGGGTAACAGTGAAAAATAAGGGGCATACTTAATGTAAATTGAATGATTGCACTTCTGTTCCTCAAAAAAGTTGATGATGAATGTGTAAATGGCACAAAATGTCTCAATACATTTATGTTCCTCTGTGGAGGCTATTGTGATATCACTCTGGAAAAATAAATTCCATTGTCCCACAGGAAAAATGGAAGACATCACTCTGTGAAGGAAGAGTGAACAGGTCCTTCAAAATTTGGGAGTTATGTGAGAAAGACTGTGGATGAAGAGAGAAGCTTAACATTGCTCTTGCAAAAAGTATGTGTGTATATCCCTCTGAGAAACATGACTTTTCATTTAGATCAAATGACTACTTTTCTAAATTAATTTTGCTCATTTTGAATTCCAAGTTTTCTTGTACACATGCCAAAGTGATAACTATTAATATTTGGGCTGTTTGCAAAAAACTAAAAAGAAATTTGAAAAAAATTAAATGATGAAAGTTTTATATCGATGTCAGGTGTTCAAAATAAGTTACTTAAAAAGTTGTCTCAATTTTTATGTCACTTATAGATGGAAGCTTATTTTATTTATTATAAACTTAGATATTATTATAAATGGTATCCTAAAGTCAGTTGAAAACTTCAGTCCTGAAGATCAAGTTGTTTTTGTTTTTTTTTTTTAAGGTGATAATACAAATACAAATTTGGGAGAAGTACAGAATTATGCAAGAAGTAATGCCCTTACTAAATTAAGAGCTCTATAAAGTAGTGATATTCTACCAAATTAAATATAAGCCATGTTTCTTAAAATCTACAAATACTGGGCTTCCCTGGTGGCGCAGTGGTTGGGGGTCTGCCTGCCGATACAGGGGACGCGGGTTCGTGCCCCGGTCTGGGAGGATCCCACGTGCCGCGGAGCGGCTGGACCCGTGAACCATGGCCGCTGTGCCTGTGCGTCCGGAGCCTGTGCTCCGTGGCGGGAGAGGCCACAGCAATGACAGGCCCGCGTACCGCAAAAAAAAAAAAAGAAAACTACAAATACTTTTATCCTATAATATGCTTTTTTCTGATGAAGCTGATGTTGAATACACATACACAATTTAGGATGGCTATAAATGTCATCATCAAGGATTCTCAAAATGTTTGGGTGTTTGAAAAACCACTTTATAAATTAACATAGGTGTTCCACAATTATATTGAACTTTTTGAATGAGTCATCTAAATTTTACTTGCATTTTTTCAAAATCAGTTGGAAATCTAAACAATGGAACAATAAAATAATTCACCTCCTGAATGCTTTAGCACACGGCAATTATCGTAAAATTATTCGTAAACAGGAGGAGATGATTGAGTATTGAGAACTAAACTGTGTGCACTACTTACACTTGAAGTTTTACAGTTGTGCTCTGTATTGCCTCAGCTTAAAGGCTATATCTTTGGATGATTTCCCTTCTATGTACTGAATAAATATATATTCTATAACAGGATAGAATGAGATTGAGAAGTGCTAGATTTCCATAGCATCTAATTTATGTGAAATGTTCAAAAGAATCATTGATAGGGACAACTTGTATGGTAAGTTTTGACTAATAAAAATATGATCCTTTTTATGTGTGTGGTGTTTGTGTGTGTTAGAAACATGAAAAGAGAGAGAGAAAAAGAGACCTTTATTTCTTCAAAGAAACACAAACTGTGTTGACCATGGCAGCCTCCAGATAGTGAGACGGAGGAGTCTGAAAGGTAAAGAACATAGTTTTTATTTTGCATCTTACTATTTAAAAAAGTTATCTTGAGTATACATTGATTTTATAAGAATAAAATTATGTGTATGTATAACAGATTCACTTTGCTGTACACCTGAAACTAACACAACATTGTAAATCAACTATACCCCAATAACAATTTTTTTAAATCTTGCAGAAAAAAAATAAAATTATTTCTGAATCTAAAGACATAGAGAAATAAAATATTTTGAAAATATTGTTCTACCGTCCTTCATGGGTATTAGAGAGAAATTTAGAAATCTTTAAAAATCCAAGTTAATCATTTTAATGGTGAGAATTTTGCAAACTGTTCCTAGCCTGAGAACGACATGTTTAGACATTGGTCCAGGTTTTAAGTATTGTCAAGGTGACCATTCATGTTAACAAACACGTCTTGCTCACAGGGCTGCGATTTTTGTTGGTAATTTATTTTGTTTCCATATCAGCCACACACAGTCACAAAATTCAAGTTCTTTTCCATGGAAAAAGGAAAAATAATATGTTAATCTTGGAAGTAGGTAATTGACTATTTTAAGGCTGGAGAATTAATAGATATTACCTTCATATATTTCACTACCAGTGTAATCTCAAAGGAAGGAATGAGCAGAGTAGCTACATTTGTTGAACTTACCTTGGCAGCAAAGAGCACTTTTTCTGGCAGTGATCATGTACTTAGCTGATAAAGGAAAAAATACGTTTGGGAGACCACACGTGAGCATTAGAAGCCATTACTTTCCTTGAACTCTTCTTGGTCCCAAAGAAACTGCTAGTTGCCCTCCAAACTGCAACCCAAGTGATGCTTTGTCTATAAGACCTTTTATATCTATAAATAGATAAAGACATAGATGTAGATATAGATAAAGGTACCTTGCAATATTTAGGCATTTGATGCTAAGTAGATAAAATACTCAACAGACAATTGACTGATTTTTTTTCCACACCAGATGGCTTTGCATCATGACACAACCATAATTTCTTTCAGGAGACAAACAGTTTTGTATCTGCAAGGGTATAACTCTAGATAAAGTGTTAGGTCTCAGAAGAAATTTAAAGTTAACCTCATCCATCCATACACTCAATTCTAAGAGAATGTTTTGTTTTCCCAGCTTTAAGAGGTATCAGTTCTCCCTGTGACACCATCCCAAACCATTTTAGTCAGAAACAGGTGAAGCAAAGAATGTTATAAAATAACCATACTGGATGAATTTCATGAGCCATTGACAGCCATGACACAATCCAAAACCATTTTACAAAACATTTACATTTCTCAAGAATTAGTTTCATGAGTTCAGAAGGTTTCTACTGGGAAACTTGCTGAGATTCGGTCATGAACTTCGAATAATGTCAAGAGCTTGACCTCTGAATGTGGTGACTAGGTTGACATTCTGCTGGTGCTCCCATGTGCTTAGTCACTGTGCAACTGAAAATGAGCAAATAAAGGTAAAATGTCATGACAGCTTAGCTCAAGGCAATCGTCCATGTGAAATAAAACGAGAGCATATGCAAAATTATTTTATCCTGTGGTGTGCCTGGACTCAAGGAAGCTACAGTTTCTTCTTCCCTTTTGAAGTCTTGGTCAGGCATTTAGCTAAACATGGTCTCTTCTCTGTTCTCAGAACAAGTGTCTCCAAGTGCACTCCAAGTGTAGTGAAACACCTTCTCTCTTTTTCTCACATATCCCCTCTAGAATAGGGGATAGCCATGACCAAGAAAAGAATCAGCTCACAACTGAGCCTCCCAGAAGGAGTTTTCTTATACAACTGCTTCTACTGAGCCGTGGGTGGGGTGGATGTTGAGGAGAGGAACGTAAAGGACAGAATTAAAATGCCACCAGAAAGCACAGGACTTGGGGGCGGGAGGGTGGGGGGGCGGATGGGGGAGTAAGCAGAATTCTAAGAGGGCCTTCAAGATTTCTGCTGCTGATAAACGAACACTGTATAATCTCCTCCCCTGAAGTATGGGCAAAAGTTACAGCAAGAATAATTTGAGAGTATTTTACACTTTAAAAAATCCTGAATTTTCTTTTAGTATCAAAGCTAAAGTTTATGCCATAAATGATAGATGTGGGAAATATATTTGGTGATAGAAGAGTCCATTTTTCTGCCCCAGACATGATCATTATCCCATGATCTGATACAGTCAGCAAGGAGCGTGCTGGTGAAGTCCTTGAGAAAGTTCCTTGACCTGCCCCCTCCCCCAGCAGGGGCTCAAGGCCAGAGAAGCAGATAACTAGCTTCCCAAGAGGCTTGCGAACAAGCTGAAATCCAGCTGTGCTTCAATTCCTACGGAGTTCTTTGCGGGGAGGGGTTGTGGAGGAGAAGACGTCACACAGAGACTCCTCATATATGTAGCGTGGCAGAAGTGAACGGAAGCAAGTGTGGAGCTCCAGGAGGGTGCTGGAGAACTTCCAGAATTCCTCATGCACAGAGAAAGACAGGGAATGATTGCATTCAGAAGACCTACTGACCCCGTGTCACCAGGTGATCGCCCTGCCTCTTCCAAGTCTGATATTCCAGGACTCCATAACAGGTACCCTCAGCAAGGTTGAGGAGGGAAACTAAAGTTGAAGTCAAGTGACTGGAGCAAAGATTAGCTCATCCTCTTCAATTATATGGTATGTCTCACCCTGCTGTTGCTCTTAGCTGTTCATTCCCTGCCCTGAACACACGGTGGAAATTTGAGACAGCATAGATTTCTTTC
Source organism: Tursiops truncatus (assembly GCF_011762595.2). NCBI lineage: Eukaryota > Metazoa > Chordata > Mammalia > Artiodactyla > Delphinidae > Tursiops > Tursiops truncatus. The sequence goes on along the minus strand of NC_047035.1, from coordinate 153,547,726 downwards.
TCCAAATGCCCTGTATTTTATTTTCCTTTGCCCTGTCATCCAATATATTACCACACTCCTTAATTGGTAGTTTGGGGCCTTCGCTTCTTTCTTTCCACACCTAGATTCTTCTAGGAAATCCACTGGTTCCCCATCCCTTTGGCAGTGCGGTGAGCCACAGAAAGACGACTTACAGGCACGTGGTACCTTCGCATTTTGATACAAATTACTAAAGTGCATATTTTTTCAGTGGTGTAGTGGGATTAGCACTCTGTGGCAGGGCTCTAGAAATGCAGATCAACTCAAACTTGTTAAAACAGTGGCCCAAATCCCAAAAGAGACAATTGGCCTTTTGTGAAGCAATTTGCAAGTATCAAGTTCCACCTTTAAAACTTACTATGCCCTGTTATTATGTGATTAGTAGAGTCAACAACAGCAGCCATGTTTTCACCTAGTTCGCATACTTTACAACATCACAAACCAGGCTTTGCATGTGGTTCTGAAATACAACAGTTCCTCAAGATCTATCAGTTAGTAACCGGCCCACTGTGGCAGTACCAGTGTGCTCTGACACAGAGCATGACCATGGGTGGTACAGACAACAGTCACCAGCACCCTAGATATGGTTTACACAACACGTGTTGATATTATGAATGATAAATATTAACTATATCTTACAGTAAAGGCAGATTATAAAAATGTGCAAAGTTAGATTATTTCCCCGGCTATTATTTTCTTTTCAAATGCAGAATAGAATGCTCTGCAGTTTGGGAGTACACTCAGGTGGTTAGTGAATAAAAAGCTTGAGCAAAACTTTAGAGAGACGCTTTCCCAGATTTATGCAATGCAGTGAGGATGGAGGAAAGAAGGTATGTACATTGGTTATATCGTCTGTGCCCTTCAGTATTCTGTTAAGAATATCTTCAGTGTGTACATTATCAAACATTTATTTCCATATATACCAATCACCACCCTCAACTGGATGGTACCTCTTTTTTCTAAACCTCTTTAGCTCCTTTGTATACATATTTTATGGCCCTTAGAAATTCTGTTTAGTAGTAGAGATATTTCCTCTATGTGATTTGAAGCAAATTGTGGGCAGTGACATTGAACGGAACATAATTTATTGAATGTACTGCTATTCGGCGTCTAGCAAAATTCATTGCATGTATTTCTTGCTCAATAAATATTTTTGAATGAGTGAGTGAGAGAGTGAATGAGTGAACGGGTGGATGAATTTAAATGTAAACCAAAACGACACAGTGAGCTCTACTCTGGCTGTCACTAGTCTTCACTCAGTGTGTCTTCGACCGACTCCCATACGCTGATAGCAAATACACTAAGGAAGCTGAAGACAAAAGTTCCCAGATGACTATCCAGTAGGTTGGATGCATGTTAGGTCCACCTCTGCCTTGTTCTGCATTTTATACCCATGGCCCCTTTCAGCATGGAAGAATTACTACATTGCAAGGTCAGTGTGCTAGTAGAACAAACTTGGTGTGTGGTTAATGTCTTAGGAGAAGTAAGTAGATATCAATAAACTTAATTCAAAAGCAGAAGGTGAGTGGTAATTTCTGACAGCAAGCAACAACCTTGCACCTGCTACTGATGCCTTCCCAGCGAACTCTTGCAAAACTGCTCATTTCACACAATAAACCATGAATGGGAGATCAAGTCCCATTCATTCTCTTCAGACTTGAGGTTGCTTCTTCCTGGTTTTTCTCTTCAATATTTGGTTTACGCTCCCGTGTCTACAGAGAAAGTTGTGATCACAGGATGGTTTTTGTTTCTTGTTTTATATGTATATGTTATTGCACTTGGTCAAGAAGCTCTTTTTCAATGCCTTTCTGTGTGACACACATAAGTTAGGTGCTGAGGAACAGTAAACAGAGACAGAAAGCCCTCTCACAGTTCTGTGTAGAGGCACACAGGTTCAAGTGGACTACCAGTCTCCAGGATTCTTGAAACTAGCACTCAATTTTTCTTTAAAAAATGAAATTCTCATTTCAGACCCAAAAGATGAATGACAACATCTTCATTCCAACAGAGGATTTAAAACTTTTGAGCAAATCTGGAAATAAAAAGGACTCCATTCTTCGGTGCCACTGTTTGGTGCCGATAGTGGAAATATTGCTTGCGAATGTGGTTTTACCTCTCAAAATTAATTAGAGTACATTCACAGCAAAAAAAACTCAGGAGCAGTGAGATTCTCAGATAGTGTGTAAGAATTGAGGGTGTTTTGTTTTTTCTTCTGAATGTATGGTCACATTAGGACGTAAAATGAGTAGTGTCTTTAAAGGTGGCTATTGAAAAACGCTCTTATCTATCTTTTCATCTATCAACCAACAGGAAGCATTTCTCAAGCTGTGACTCAGGAACAAAGTTCACAAGAGCTTTCGGTAGAGAATATTTTTGAATGAGTTATGTTTGTCTTGATAGGCCTTTTAGGAAATTGTTGTTGTGTTTCTTCCCCTTGTTGTTATTCTATTTTTTCTTTTGTCTCCAGTCTGAAATCATTAGCGATCCTTTCTATAGCTCTGCAAGAGAATCACCACATCTTATCCCAAAGGATGACACATGGGAAAAGTGCATGGATCTCATCTAGAAGAAGCACAGACCCTTTCCGCTGACATATGACTGTCTAGAACTTAGTCACATGACCTCACCTGAAGCAAAGGAGCCTGGGAAAACATATTCTAGCTTGCAGGACACTTCTATTTCACATGGAAAGAGGTAAGATGGATTTTAATAGACAACTGTAGTGCCCACCACAGCTTCATGTTTACAGTATCTTATGATACTTACGGCATCTTCCTTTGAGGAGCAGATAGGAAGATGAAAACAGACAGAAAATATTGTTTCAAATGATGCACAATAAAATAGATTTCACATGACAAATCTACTTCATTAACCTACTGGAAATTGTAATCTTATATGGAATTAGGATGAGAGACAGACCCAAAAGCAAATTATGTAAGAATTAACATAATCCATTTTCCTTTATTCCCTTAGACCTGGGTTATGAAAAACCCTGAATGTTTCTTTGAAACCAATAGCTATGTGATTTAAAATGTAGAAGAAAAAAATGTAAACTTCTAAAGTCAATGTTTTCTATCCTTCAATGCAGATTTTTACTTTCCACAAGTAATATTATGTCACTGAGCTCAATAGTCCTGAGAAAGGAACCAACTTCTTTTATGGTTGTACCTTCCTCCTTTAGGCCACCTTCATCAAATATACAAAATGTTATGTGCACAGAGGAAGGATGCTGTCATTTTCATGGCACAGTACATCAATTTTGTTTTCTAGATAAACGCTATATGAACTTAACAGAAAAGAGCAGTTTTTTCAATGAAAATGCATGACAGAAGCCAAAAGGTTTTAAAGCAAACACACAAATGTGTCATCTAATAGTCCATCAACCAGCCCTTGTCACACTGATAAACCTTTTTATCTCCCGTTCCCAGATTTTAATCAGTAGCTTGGTTTGCATGTTTCTTGTGTCACTGCAGCAACCAACCTAATGGGGATTCTTTATGCCTTGAGAAATCAACTCATTTGGGCCTAAATGAAACATTTCACTGCCTTGTTTTATCTCCTTCTCTATTCACATTAACATAATAGCTTTTAATTGGATTGTATTTGTGATTAGAGTCAGCAAAGGTGGCATTCTCTCAAAGGACATTGACTGCAAGGCAAACTGCTGAGACTCCGTCTGGGAACATGCTTTCAGCTCTTGCCACAAGGAGACATGGCCTCAGGAAATACAGCCTTGGGAGTCACCTGATAACTCATTTCTCCTAACAGTGGAGTCAACTACATTTATGATCAAGGCTTACACACCCCCATACCTGAAACATTTTGTTAACATTCAAATACATGTCCTCAAAAATAGAGCATTTACAAAAGGACATGACAAAAAAAGGGTGAATTCTTATATAATTTTAGAGGTAGAGGAGGCCTTCCTAGGTCTGATTTCCAAAGCAGAATCTAAAGAACAAATGACGGCCACGTATAATTACACAGACACATAATATAGCTACATATCAAAAGACTATAAATAAAATTACAGCAAACTGAGGAAATATATGTAATTGATATGAACACCAAAGGGTTATTATTCTTAATATATAAATTCTTACAAATTATATAAAAAGTACAAATGGTATATGTGAATAAATGGTAGAAAAAAAAATTTGCTAAGGAAGTACAAATATCCAATAAACACATGACAAAAAATATTACTCTTCAGGTCTGGAAGATGTTTAAATTAAGATGACATTTCTTACCTGTTGAATAAATAAGTAAATAGCAAGGAGTTCAGTGTATCCAGAAAACAAAGTATGAATACCTTTGAATATTCAACATACTTTTAAAAATTATTGCTAGCAATTAGATAAGAAAATAAAATTAAGGGAATGTAGATTGGAAAGATAGAAGTAAAACTGTCTATTCACAAGTCTATGTATATATTTACATAGAGAGAAAATTCTGAGGATTCTACCAACAACTTTTTCTTTTTTTGACCACACTGTGTGGTATGCAGGATCTTAGTTCCCTGACCAGGGATTGAACCCATGTCCCCAGCAGTGGAAGTGCAGATTCTCAACCACTGGACCACCAGGGAAGTCCCTACCAACAACTATTAAAGCTCATAAATGAATTCAGCAAAATCTCAGAATGCCAGATCAATATACAAAGTCACCTGTAGGGCTTCCCTGGTGGCGCAGTGGTTGGGAGTCCACCTGCCGATGCAGGGGACACAGGTTCGTTCCCCGTTCCGGGAGGATCCCACATGCCGCGGAGCGGCTGGGCCCGTGAGCCATGGCCGCTGGGCCTGCGCGTCCGGAGCCTGTGCTCCGCAGCGAGAGGCCACAACAGTGAGAGGCCCGTGTACCACACACACACACACACAAAAATCACCTGTATTTCTATACTCTGGCAAAGGACAATCTGAAAATGAAACGAAGACAATTCAATTTATAATAGTGTCACAAAAAATAAAATACTTAGAAAAATTTTAACAAAAGAAGTGCAAGATTCGTATATTGAAGGCTATAAAATCATGATGAAAAAAATTAAAGGAAACCAAAATAAGTAGACAGGTGTCCTGTGTTCATGGATTTAAAGACATAATATTGTTGAGATGGCAGTGCTGCCCCAAATCGATCTATTGGGTCAATGGAATCGGTGTCAAAATTCTAGCTGCCTCTTTTGTAGAAATTGGTGAGCGGATTCTAAAATTCCTATGGAAATTCAAAGAACCCAGGAGGCAAAATAATAAAAATAATAATACTAATTTATAAAGAACATATTGAGGAACTCACACTTCCCTATTTCCAATTTACAGCAAAGCTACAATTATCAAGACAGTGGTCCTGGCATGAAGATAGGCCTATAGATGAATGGAGTAGAATTGAAAGTCCAGAAATAAACTCTTACATTGATGCTCCATTAGTATCTGACCAGGGAATGAATGCACAAGGGACCAGGTAGTATCAAAGCCCATTTAAAAAGTATTATTTCTATGTTCTCCCTAAATCCCAATGCAAGAAATTCTCCTCCCTTTTATCCAAATAACAACAACAGAAGTCCATCACGGAAATCAACTCAGGCATATAGATGTCTATCAGCCCCACCTCCCCCAACATTGCATCGGACGCACAGGATAACCCGTGTAGAGAATTGTCAGAAAAGGAAAACTTAGGAATATCTTAATCAATGCCTATCCCATTGAAAGATGAAAAGCCAAAATACAACAAAATTTAGATGTTGGATAGTTTCCAACAGTAATTATAACAATTAAATTCGATTTTTTTTCTATTTTTTGAATGTATTCACTTATTTAAGCCAAATGCATTTTCTGGACCTGGATCGCATGCTAGGCTAAACACTAGGAATATAAAGAGGATGCTATTCAGTCTCCATCTCTAAAATGCTCACAGTTTAGTCACGGCCAGAGAATTCATTCACTGAGCATGTGCTGATTTTGACCTAGATCAAGAACCAGACATTGTGCTTGTTTCTAAGGATATGAAAACATTTAGGACACAGTCACTGCCTTTAAAAAATAGTTGGTCCTCTGTAAGAGTGGATGAACAGATAGGTAGGTATATAGATGATAGGGGGTTAGATATATAGGTAGATAACGAGATACAGATTGGTAGGTAGGTAGGTAAATAGAAATAGAGATGTTCAAATAAGTATAATAAAATTGCATAGAAGTAGTATAAACATCTTTGCAGAGTTTGGTGTGGTAACAAAGGTGGTAATGGTCAATCCTATGGAGCAGAGAGAAGGTTCAAAGGACTTTGAACCTAATCCCATAGTCGATGGTAAGTCTCCAAACCAGAAAGGACACATTTTTGCTCTGGCCTGTGGTCCAGAGGAATTAAACACCACTGACTTGATGTCACTACAAGTGCAAGCGACATTATTTCTACCCTGTAAAAAATAATAGCAGCCCTTAGAAAGATTTTTCCTAAGCTTCATTAGCGGTTGTAAACTAAACAGATACTTATAAAATATGGCCACTTAAAATGTTAATTTTATGAATGTTTATAATAATCAAAGTAAAAAAGGGTTAACAAGCCTAAAAAGGACAGTGATAAAGGATGGTAAATTTATTCAGTGTCTTACAAAGTATGAACGAGTCATAAGTATTTACAAAATAATAATACTCTGTGTTTATTACATTTTACAAGAGAAATTCAAAAGTTAGGAAGTTTATTACTAAAAAAAGTGAGAGTCAGACTGTTTATTTTTTTTTATTTTTTTATTTTTTCAGACTGTTTATTATTCAATATCTTTACTGGGGCCAATGCCAGCGGGAAGGTACTTGTGTCTCCTGGGCTGACGGTCCTCTCTATTTCTCACCAAAGGCTGTGCAGTTTTCCCTTTTGACAACTGCATGAGACAATACCACTGATATTTCAAAAGAATGCCATTTCAAGTTTACTTTTAGCACAGTCTAACCTTTCTATGTGTTACTCGCAAATTGGCCTACTCCCCAATAAGTATAACTTGTGATTTCTGATCAAGCATGCTGAATTTACAGACATCCTTCGGCTAAATACTGTGCGAGCAGGTTCAACAGCCATAGAAGTAACTTTGGTATTATCATACACGATCTGTCCATTCCGTAAGAGTGTCATGACAAGCTAATAACACAAAGTTATAGTCTCACCTTCTATGTGAGCGAATTCTTCATGTTCAAAATATTAAAAAATGGTGGCAGATTCTGTCATGATAGGATTTTCTTAATATTCTAAAAAAGACATCTCATTTTTCTTAAAACTTAATGGTATAATTAACGGAACAAGATTATGTTTTCTGAGACCCACAATCCTAGGACAATTTATATTAAGGAAAGGCTGCTGTCAAGGACATGGTGATAATTGCCACCATCTTTTTGAATGTCCATTGTATGCTTGGCACTAAGGCAAGCGCTTTCTATAAGCTCAAGTACATTTCATATGACCCTTAAAACAACTCTGTAAGGGAAGTATTACTACCTTCATTTGACAGAAAAGGGAGCAGGCTTGGAGCTTGGAACATTGTGACGTACCAAAAGTTGCACAAACAAGTGGCAGAGAAGAGATTCAAACCTAGACCCACCAAACTCCAAAGCAGGTTTTCAGAGAGTTCACATTAATTCCACATCACTGATGAGCTGGGTTTTGGTGTCAGTCATTTGTCTCTCTTGGCCCGAGTTGTATCATCTGGTAAGTAGGTGAAGGGTGAGACTCACTACACTCACTGTTGCTCTTTTAAGTAGCAAGGAAGGAGCTGCAGGAATCACCATATAATTGCTAAGTGGTGGCAAACAGTGTAACGCGGTAATTGTCACTTCCTCTTTTAACATTCAAACATCAAGAATTTTAAACTCTGTCATAAACTGAAAGATAGAAGCTGTGTCTATGCATGCAAGGTTTAATAAGACCATATAATAGGTTCTATCCAATTTTTTCTGCATGTTTGTGAGATGACATAACTACAGAGTGAAGGATAGTGACACAATGCCTAGTTGCATCACCATTTTAAGTAGGCTTTGACCAAGTCCACAAATATAAAAAGGTCTCTGATCAATTCAGAGTACGTGTCTTTCCAAGTTTTTCTCCCCACTGGTCCTAGTTCTACCTTCAAACGCAATTCCCTCTTCCATCTGACAGTGTAGCAAAACTTTCAAGACTGGTTTAAAGGTCACATCGGTTTGATGTTTTCTTTTCCTAGAATGATTCCTCCTTCAGGAAAACAGCCTTTTGTCATCAATAATCAGTATCTATTAAAAAACAAAATAGCAAGCTTAAAGTTTCCCTGCCGTTCTGCATTCCCTTCTCTTAGGTAAAAGCTGTCCCTAACACAGTGTCTGTTCTATTTCTAACAAACTTGTGTTTGCCTTTTTGACCCTACTTTTCATAGACAGATAAAGAAAAAAAAAATAGGATGGGGAAAGTAAGAGTATTGCTAGAGGCATGAAATCGCTCTCAATACTGCATCTCAAAGATCCGTTTGGGTTTTTCTCCAAGGAATGCTTAGCATCTCCCTAAACCTCTCAATCTCTAGGTCTTAGAGGTTTTAGCAGTTGGTCCATCAGATGAAAATTGGACACATATGTACTTCTGTTCATTCATGAATTTTCCGCTGGAGAATAATTCCTTGAATAGGAAAAATCAAGCCAGTTGGAACCTTTTTCTAGTGCAAGCTTTTTGTGCAGTAAAGCAAAATATAAAACTGGAAAATCCAAGTTTTGACCTCTAAATCTTTATTATCATGTGGATCCTAATTTTAAAAACTTACCTTTAGATATTCTTCTCATTTTTCTACCCCTTGTTTCTATCATTTTTGATAGCCAAAGCTTTTTGTAGCCTTTTCTGAAAATTCTTTTTTGTGTGATTAAAATACAATGTTGAACTTCCAAACTACCCCTTGTTCTATCTTGTCAAAAATCCCTTCCACCTCCCCAAATCTCTGATAAATCAATAGGACGAGAAGCACTGTGGCTCTTTTCCTGTAAGGCTAGGAGGCTTTCCAGGTCACATTTAGGGCTTCTGTAGCTGCGGTGGGAATACCAGCCTGAGAGGTATCCATGTTAAGTGAGCTTTTAAAGTGGACCTGGATCTTGAATGGTACTTTGACAGCAGATGCAAAGAGTGGAAAACAGGATTTTCATGCCTAATAAATCTTTCCAGAACGTTTCATCAAAAGGGATCTTGGGGGCCTTCCCTGGTGGCGCAGCGGTTGAGAGTCCGCCTGCCGATGCAGGGGACACGGGTTCGTGCCCCGGTCCGGGAAGATCCCACGTGCTGTGGAGCGGCTGGGCCCGTGAGCCATGGCTGCTGAGCCTGCGCGTCCGGAGCCTGTGCTCCGCAACGGCAGAGGCCACAACAGTGAGAGGCACGCATACCGCAAAAAAAAAAAAAAAAAAAAAAGGGATCTTCGTAAACAGGTTTAAGCCATAAATATCACCAGATTACAAAGTGAGTAAATACAGTATTACCAATGGTTGAAAAAAGGATGCCAGGAGAAATGCCAACAAGATGTTTTCCCCCAGTGAAAGACTGATCTCAAGTCTGCATCCAGCTTTGTTCCCAGGCAGGTGCTTTGATTGGAGGTGTGCATTCAGAGATGCTTTGATGCTTTTTGATTGAAAGTATGACCTACCTCCCCATTTTTCTGACTACAGATTACTACCGAGACCCTTAAAAGAATCATAGATTAGCGGGTCCAGGGTAGTAGTGCCCATTCTAAGGGTAAGAATGTAAATCCCAGGAAACATTATATCATCCTGTGCCCTTCATTTGTTCCTGACAGGACAGTAGTAACTGCTGATCCCACGGATCATATTTCCAGCTCACTGAGTAGACTAATCATCTCCAAAATGATGCTACATAATTCCAGACAAGCACAAGATTAAAACAGAACCAAAATTTATTGAGCACTTAATATCTGCAGGGCTCTGTGTTAAGCACTTTACATACAGTTTCTCATTTTATCCTTAGAATACTCAAGAGAGGGACGTATCACTAATCCCAGTGACAGATGAAAAGACATCTGTTGAGTTGAGCCATTAAGTGACAGATGAAAAGACATCTGTTGTGTTGAGCCATTAAGAATTAGAGCCATATCCCTTGTGTTCTCAATCACTACAATGTTCTGTCTTCAGTGGGTCTGCAATCTAGTTAAAGAAATAAGACATTGTCATGTGAAATGCTGGCCAACCACACACATACGCGTGCACGCACACACACATACAAAAACAAAACACACACACACACATACACACACAGGAGAAAATAGCATAACTAAATAATTTATTGAGGGGAAAGTATAGAGTTACCGTTATTAAGAATTTTGCGGTACACCAGAAACTAACACAACATTGTAAGTCAACCATACTCCAATTAAAAATAAAGAAATAAAAATAAAAAGTTCATCTTTTCCCCACCAGAAAAAAAAAAAGAATTCTGAGGAATTCAAGAGGAGAAAATTTTTAAACATCACTGACATACATCTTAAAAAGAGAGATGAAATTGAGTTGGTGTTTGTGTGGCAGGTAGAATTAGAAGATCAGAAGGGTTTCCAGTGTTGTACAGAGGATCTTGAGGCCGTGTTTATATTATAAACTGTCAATACTTACACTTAATCAGCAGCTTCAGTAAGAATAAGTCACCCTTTCCATGGGTGCTAATACAAGTGGGAAATGCAGTTCCCTGTACAGAGACTTATTAAACTTCTTTGACTTTGACCCTGTAATTCCATTTCTAGAAATCTTTCCCAGGGAGATAGGAAGAGATTCAGAGAAATATATTAATTAATGCAAAACGTTTTTATTGAGCATTAGTCCTGTGCTGGCCGGTGCACGTGACCCTGTGATATAGCTGTGAACCGGGCCAGGAAGTTCCCCTCAGAGTTTCCAAGCGTGTTCATTGAAGCATGACTTAAAACAACAACAAACTGTTTTCGAATTAAATGTCCAACAATGAGGGGATGCTTAAAAAAACTGTATTATGTCCATAGGACTAAACACTAAGCAGCCATGGAAAATCATGTTTTCAAGTATATTTAAGAGCACTGGGATCTCCCAGAATAATGCATAGAAAAAAAAAAAAATCCCTCTAGGATTATGTGGCTTTCCAGGTCAAGATCTGAGCTTCTCTAATTGCAATGGGAATAAAAATCTGAGAGAGTCTCAAAGAAAGTAAATTTTAAGTGGTCCTGCTTACATTACGATCCCAATTTTCAAAATATATGTGATAGTATTCCAATTTTAAACACATATTTATAGATATGCCCAAATGAGTGTGATTATTTCCTGATGGCAGCATTATGCTCAATTTTTATTTTCTTTTTGATATGTCTTTATGTTTTCTAAAATGGGCATGTTTTACTTTTAACACCAGAAAAAAAAAAATTGTAATAACATAAAAACGAAATATTTGGCTCCCCTTCTTTTAAGTGGTGTGAGAATAAATAATTGTTATATTTCCTTACATTGGAGGTCTATCCCAAGCATCTTCAGATTTTTTAGTTCCTGTTTGTGGAAATAAAGCCCATACTACAGAAACGCAGCAGAATGATTTTGGATGATGAGATGCAGTTAATTCCATTTCTCCTTCAATTGGTCCCACATCCAGGAACTGGAAACACCGGTTCTACCTCCAATATCACCTGCAAAGAAGCAGGCCATCCTGCCTTTATGATTCCGTGTCCATCATGTCGGGGCAGTTCCAGCTCGAGAGACAAACAGCCCTGCAGCAAATTTACAAGGTGGATTGTGAGAACCTGACAAAGTTCAGGAAACCACAAGTCACATAAGACATGGGACTGAGAAAATAGTGCAGGATTTCTAAACCCTCTTCTTCAAAACAAAGTGACTAATAGCTAAGGTATCTCTATAAACGCGCTTGACACACAGTAGGCATTAATAAACATTGCTTTCTAGTCTCCTTCCTCATTTATTTTAATCAGACCTTAAAACAACATATATGCATAAACTTTTACAGCTGAGTCAAATTGTCAGAAAAGTGGAAGGAATATGTGCATTGCCGCTGTGATAATATTGTTGGGGAAAGTTAAGGCTATGAAAGGTTGGAATTATTTCATTTTTAATAACCTAATAGTCAACACAGTAGTAATACATTACATGGAGAAAGATGATCACTGGTAAGACTCAGTATTTACAGTTAACGAGTGAATTTTTTTTTTCCAATAAAGGAAGAAAATCTAAGCTGACGATACATTTGTGGGGAGGAAGGGGTCGCATGATTAAATTAGGCTACTTCTTTAAAATTAAGGCTTGCTTCAAAAGGAATTTCATTATGCCTTGCTCGCCTTTTCATATTCAAACATTGGAGCCAGGATTGAAATCCTGGATTTTTCGGGCGCCTGCATTTTAAAAGATTTTGTTTATGTTAAGGCTTAGGTCACTTTAATAGGTATGTTTTAAGGAAAACATTACCTTTGGGTGACCTCTGGGATTTGAAGGTGAAAATTCAGTCACTGGGAAAAAAAAAGGCATCTGAGTTGTCATGGGTGAAATATCTAACCTTAAAGACAATTGTGTGTCATCCTGTGTCTTGCTCCAGCAATAAAAAACAGTTGAACCACAGCTGGCACAAAGTAGGTCCTGATGGATCATGATTCTTCACTAGAAAAACACTGGCGGTTAAAAATAAACATGTTAATGGAAAATAAACTAGCGGAATTTTATAGGAGCAGCAAAACATTTTCAGTGATCTTTCAGGAAGCAGGTTCCAAACCATTCCCCCCAATTCTTAAATTGTTATTATAAGCGAAGCATTTTACCTCTGGAGAGAAGAATAAAATCGTGCTGGTTATCATATATCAGAATTACACAGGACATCATCTGTTAATGATCATTTATTCCTAGCTACTTGAAGAATAATTCCCAGTAATTATAACAAATGTAAGTCAGAGTAATAGCATCCTTTACATAGTAGAGTAATTATAAGTTATGTCCATGCACCTGGGACAATGGTCTTTTATGCTCGGTATTAAATCTGTGCTGCAATTTATTCACAATGCCATCACTAGGACTGAAGAAAGGAAGCTCGCCTGTAGAAAGGAAACTTGTCCTCCTTTCACACTTCCAATAAGTCATTTGAAGAAAACTGCTCTTTGCATGCCTTGCTAAACCCAATTACCACCAAGACATCATAAACAAATATTCCTTGCATTTACAGCTGGTTCTTTATTGCACAATGCAAAATGTATTGTTAAAATTTAAACCATTTAAAGGGAGTCAGCATCCAGATTTCTGCATCTATTTAACATTTAATTGAAAAAAAACCTCAAGCATGTGTTGCAATATTTTCTTATTTAGAGACTGCTGCTAAACGAACAATCATATAACACTTTCAAGTCTAGCAAAAGCCAGACAAGAATGTAGGCAGGCGTCTCTGGCTTTGATATTTGTTAACACTGGAATCTACCAGTTTGCTTAAGTGCAAAGACACTAAATACAGGTTTTGTAAAATTTTAGGATGAAATGGAACCATTAAAAAGAACGTTATGGACCCCCTCTGAGTAGAATCAGTCACTGTCAATCTTCTGGAAGCTCAATGCAGGCTTAGAAGGAAGTATTGAATGCCACTGATGGTGTCCTAACTCTCTGAGTTAATGGGTCCATTAATCATGCATGTGCATCATTCTCGTCTATAAGAGAAAAAATTAGACTAATAACTCAAGGGGAAATAACTCTCATTGAAAGAAAAGAAAAACAATTCTTCAAGGCTCTTCAGAATTTGGCCCTGCCAATCTCTGAGGCCTAACAACACTCTTAGGGGTAGCTCTAGCCATACTGAAAGAGTCTCCTTCCAGGCTTTCTGTCCTGCAAGCAAATCACTCTTTTGTAACAGATACCTCTCCTCTGGTTCTTCACCTGGTACACAGAAACCCACCAGTCAGGTTTTAGCTTAAATATTTCCTCCTCCAGAAAGCCTTCCATGCTCCCTCCCCAACTGTGTAAAGTTACTCGCCATTGATGTACTCTTATGAATAGGTTTTGCTTTTCCCTGCAGCTGCTTGTTTATTTCTCTACTACTCTCTTCTCATCGTGGGCAGGCAGGAGACTGTGCTGGCTCAACATTAAGTGTCTAGTACCTACCACCATGGCTGGCACAGAGCAAGAGCCCAACAGATATGTATTTGTTAGTGGATGCCCCTAGACCTGGCTTGTCATAGTGCTGTCCAGAGGACAGCTTTGGGGATGGGGTGGGAGAGAAAGTCTGCAAGAAGGGGCTGAAGAATATCAGGACATATGCTGGGAAAAAGTCTACCTTGGTGCAATGAAGTTTGATCATTTAATCTTAAAGCAGATTTCTTTCTTTTACCTTGTTTCCTTTATCCTTCCCTCATTTAATTTTATATATTAGAGCTTCTCAGAGCATTTTAACATATGCTAATGTTTATTATTAAATTCTGTGAAGGACATTTTCCAAGTTTACTTGCTCATGGGACTTTTTGTTTGCAAGCAGCCACGAAGATATGAGACATGTGGTTCTCAGGGAACACAATTGGAGAAGATCTGTCCTGGCTAAACCTTTCTGTAATGCTATATAATTTTTTATCACTGTATCTATAAAACAGGAATAAAAATTATCTGCAGTAATCTGATAGGAACAATAAGTATGTTATGAATCAAAGCATCTATTGATCTCATAGATCTATTGCATAATAAAGATTTGTGGATGTCACACAGAGGGGAGGTATTCCTTGAATGAAGAAGGGAAAAGAATCCACATAGAAATGTCTGTGTATATTCATGAATTTCAATTCTACAAATTTCCAGACTCCCATTTGCTTATTATCAAATAGTATTGATTAAGCATGTGGTTCATATGTCTTTGTTTAAGTAAACAATCTTCAAATGAGTAGATAAATGAATACGTGATGACGATCTTCAACAATTTGTCTTTCTCTTTAAGACCAAACCTCACAATAGAAAGCATAACCCAGTGAAGAATGCATTTGGGAAGCAATCCATGCTTTCTACCCCTCCCCAGTCTTGCGGCCACCACGCCAGATATGCTCTATGCAATACAGGTAAGGATGAGATTTTGTTTGTTTCTTTGTTTTCCACTACATTTGTCCTTCTAGAATAATATGGATACTAGGACAGCTAAACCATTGCAAGTGGCCAGCTTCTTGCATTCTGAGCAGAAGAGAGAGAAGAAAGGGCCAGATGAGCAGATGCTATTATGTCCAGGAATAAAAAGCAGGAAATTAACTACAAGCCTGTAGTGTTATTAAGTAATTTTGGAGAATCACACTAAATTCTCACTGTTTATGCTGATATTTTGAATTTGAGTTTCACAATATTTTTATTATCCACTGTCTACGAGGAGACTGGGAAAGGTATTTAGGGGATTAGAATTACTGCTATTTACTCAATGGTGAGAATGCAAGCATTTTGAAATTGGGGTAAATTGTGTTCAAACTGAAATTTTAGAAAACTGGAGGAAAGATTCTGGGAAAAGAGAGAGAAAGGGCTACAGGACTCTCCATGAGTCTTATCCATGTCAATTACCAAAATTAATGAAATTAAGTGATGTTAAGTCAAAAGGGTACAGCCAATGCTTTGAATATGTTTACTTTTACATTTAGCCTATACACAACATCAAAACATCAGTTTCAAATGGAAAACATAAAGTTAGACTTTTAAACATTATAGTCAAATATACAGATACCTTGAAACAGCTAGCAGTTTTGGCTATATGACGCCATGATCAGACTTTTCAAAAATACAAAAGAGTAACAAATTCCCATAAACTTAGCAGCATAAAATAACATACAGTTACTATCTTACAGTCCCTGTGGTCAGAAGTCCAGGCACGGCTTACCTGGCTCCTCTGCTTAGGGTTTCATAGAATTGCAACAAAGCTATCGTCCAGGGCTTCGCTATCATTAGAGGCTCGACTAGGGCGGGGCCTGTTCCCACACTCCCCCCGGTTGTTGGTGGAATTCATTTCCTTGTGGTAGCAGGACTCATGGAACCTTGCTTTGAAACGTCAGCCCACAGTGGAGTCTCTATAATCAATGCGATCACAAGAGTGACATCCAACGCCTTTGCCCTACTCAGTGTGTTGGAAGCAAGCCCCAGGTGCTGCTCACTCTCAGAGGGAGGGGATCACACAAGCACATCTGCACCAGGACCAGGGATGTGGGGTCACCTTAAGTCCATCCACCACAGCCACCAACAGCCCGTGAGCTGTACACCTTTCAACTTCTACTCCTGGAAAAACATGGATTCTTTTCATTGGTATCAGTTTGAAAAATACTAGGGACGTATTCTAAGTGGCCTAGCTAAAGTCAGGGATCCGTCACTGGACCAGTCAACTGCAGCCAAGGATGTGTAGCCCCCAAGTTATTCAGGAAGACAAGCAGGGAAAAGGGCAGACCCCAAGAAATGGGGGAGAATGGTACAGGTTCCCAAATCCTACTTATTCCAAACCAGGTTTCCACTATGTTAGAAAACCTGAGTCATTATATTGCTTTATATGTTTTTGGCCTTGGAGTTCTGGCCATCTTCACAGTTTCAGTCAGACTGAGGAAAGAAATCAAGAAATCTCCTTTTACTCACAAAGACTGACAGATACGTCACAGCCTCTAGCTTTGGGATATGGTCGTATACATTTTAAGTCTAACAAACAACATCTGAAATAATTCTTCCGTAGCAAAATTAAGTACCTTAAGGTAACTGCTCAGGGTGCATCTGTTCTAATGTTTGCAGTAGTTTAACAATATCTATTCACTCTCTTCTCAACAACCTACTAAGGTGTATCCACACTGCAATTACAAAACACTGCTTAATTTTCTCACATTTTTAACCACGTCAGATGCAAATTGCAAGATTAAAATTCAGAAATTTTTTACAGTGTTTTTTACCTCCCTGGCCTAACTGGACCTACACATAAGTAGATAAGTGATACTGTAAAGTTAGTAAACAGGGCTGGGGGAACATTAATCATAAATATGAAGAAAATAGGACCCCACCACTTAGAAACCAGTCAAAACATCTTCCTGTATTTGGAAACAATCCCATCATCTTGACCTTTTAATGATTTTTAGTTAATAATATTTATTTTTAGAAATCCAAAGCAACTGAAGTCTTTATTCCTAACCTTAATATTTTCAATTTGCATATTGAACACTAAAACCGCTAAAACCGCTTGAAAACCGCTAAATCAAATATCACTGAACTTTTCACGATAACAGGAAATCCTGTCACTGCAGCGTGTTCAAAATTAGGAAAGCATTTGATCATTTGATAAAGAAGTACAAGCTAGTTAGACCTGTGATGCAAACTTTAAGAAACAATATAAAATAAGGATAAAGAAGAATTTCCAGAAGAGCTGCTTTGGTTTGTTTGAGATGTACAACCAGGAAAGTAAATTGCCAAATAAGAACAGAGGCATAAATTAGTTCAAGAAACAGCTCAGACATCTTTTTTTTTTTTTTTTTTTTTTTATTTATTTTGGGCTGTGTTGGGTCTTCATTTCTGTGCGAGGGCTTTCTCTAGTTGTGGCAAGTGGGGGCCACTCTTCATCGCAGTGCGCGGGCCTCTCACTATCGCGGCCTCTCTTGTTGCGGAGCACAGGCTCCTGACACGCAGGCTCAGTAGTTTTGGCTCACGGGCTTAGTTGCTCCGCGGCATGTGGGATCCTCCCAGACCAGGGCTCGAACCTGTGTCCCCTGCATTATCAGGCAGATTCTCAACCACTGCGCCACCAGGGAAGCCCAGCTCAGACACCTTAACTGAAGAACATTGATAGGTCCAGCCTCAGAGCACGGAGGTGGAGCTAAAGGGCATGAGCTTGTCTTCTCTCAAGCAATCCTTGAAGGCAATGAACAGTAATGTCTCTAAAAAATGTCACTTTTCAGGATATCCCTTTTTATATGCATTGACCAAGCAAGGGCAAAGTGGGAGGACAACCCTTTATTGGAGCGGCCAGTCTGTCAGCTAAAACTAGACTTCCTTGGGGGCTTCCCTGGTGGCGCAGCGGTTGAGAGTCTGCCTGCCGATGCAGGGGACACGGGTTCGTGGCCCGGTCCGGGAAGATCCCACATGCCGCGGAGCGGCTGGGCCCATGAGCCATGGCCGCTGAGCCTGCGTGTCCGGAGCCTGTGCTCCGCAACGGGAGAGGCCACAACAGTGAGAGGCCCGAGTACCACAAAAAAAAAAAAAAAAAAAAAAACTAGACTTCTTGGAACCAGAATCTCAAATATTAGTATGATTGACCCAACCCCTAAGATTTCCAAGTTGACATTGCCCTGTAGTTAACATTCTGAGGTCTTTTTCTTTTTGGATAAGTTCTTAATAAACAAACCTTGTTCTGAATATGGTTACTCGGAGGAAAATGAATCCTTATTGATTTAAGGATATTATAAACATCTTTATGACACACAGAAACATAAATTCTTAGATTACAGACTTAGCAGGCAGTTTAAAAAATAGTACTCTAGACAAAAACAAAACAACCCTCTGATTTGTGTCTTGTGAAAAATGTGGTTGTTATGGACTTCACGAAGGAGATGGTCACATAGAGATCTTTACAAACTTTTGATTAGTAACAACTTTAACCATCTCTCAAACCCCGGTCCTCCAAATCCTATGAAGTTGATTATAGTCAAGAATAAATGGTGCTCTGCTGTGTCCTAAGTAAGATACCTAATACAGTGATGGTGACGGTAGTTGCTTCCAACCTCTGACCACGTTCTAAAGAGTCAGCAGGGCTTCCCTGGTGGCGCAGTGGTTGAGAGTCCGCCTGCCGATGCAGGGGACGCGGGTTTGTGCCCTGGTCCGGGAAGATCCCACATGCCGCGGAGCGGCTGGGCCCGTGAGCCATGGCCGCTGAGCCTGCGCGTCCGGAGCCTGTGCTTGGCAGCGGGAGAGGCCACAACAGTGAGAGGCCCGCGTACCGCAAAAAAAATAAATAAATAAAGAGTCAGCAAAGAGAAGTAGTGGTGAGCGTAGACTTTGCAATCCAATTACAGAAGCCTGGGTGAGGGTTGGAACTACTTAGAGTTGGCCAATAAACCCCTTTTTAAAAAAATATGTTAAATGAACCTAAAAATAGTATCTACCAGCTGTAGGCATGATCTGAAATAATGTATATAAAGTGCCTAACACATAAGGAAATCAGTAAGACTAAGTTATAATTACTACTCTCTACCAGGTATTATTTTACTAAAAATGTTTCATTTTTGTCTCATTTAGTTCTGGGAGCAGCCCATTCACTTCACAGTTGAAGGAGGCAGACCCAGCAAGGATCAGTAACTTGCAGGAGGCCACGTGGCTGGTAAGTGACAGAACTAAAATTTAAACTCCAGTCTGTCTGCCGTCAGAGCCTGTTGTTTGCCAGGCAGCAAGGTGGGAGGAGGGCTGGAGTTTTGTTGTTGTTTCCCTGAAGGTCAAAGAACACGGTACTCCAAAGAAAAGAAGGAAAGGAATCCTACACTCTGTAGCTCTTCTGATGCTGAGTCTGATGTCTGGATCTACCAGAAAAATTCTGACCAGTGAAATAACTTCCTTTCTAGTCTTTTAAACACTATTTTGCTTTTTCTAAGAAATTTCATTATGCATTTGTTGATTCATTCATTCAACAATCGTAAACTACCTCTTATGCACTGGACACTGGGCTGGGCTCCATGTAAATGCCATCGATTGGAGAAGGTTGACTTGAGTATTAACTAAGGGTATAAATTCCATTTGGTGTGAGAAGCAGAGAAGCTTCAAAAGAAATACAATTAAATCAAGTTAGGGAGCAGAGTAGCAGTTCAATTAAGAGATGGGTCCCAACTCACACATTTTTTTTGGACAAGTTGGGTAGTGGATGAAAAATTCAAGACCTGTGAGGGAAATCATGTTAGAAATTCGAACAAAGTTTCTAAACCAGGATAAGTGTGTTGATACTAGAAATGCAAAAAAAAAAAAAAAAAAAAGAAAAAAAGAAAGAAAAAAAGTGATGGGTTATTTGAAGAAACATCTCCTTCTTAAAGTCATATGCAGCACTGGTTTTCTAGTCAACAAATTGGCAAGACCATACCCTAAATATCTGCACATCAAAATGGATATTTCCAGGTTGTTCTACCAGGTGCTCAAGGATTAATTATATTTATAGAATCAGAAGCCTGTGCCTAAAATCGTAAATGTATATATACATCCTTTGTATTTGAGAAGAGGGGATTGTATTTCTCTCAGCCTATGAAGTATTATGTATACTAGCTATTGGACAGTCATCAGTGTCGCATGTACATTGAATGATACTGGTTTAGCTCCATTTTGGTGTAGCACCTTTTCCCAATAGACATTACATTGTGACTACTTGTAGAAGAGTCATCTATCAGTCGAACAAATGATAAGGTGATACATAAAAGTCTGACTCTCTCCTCCACCTTCTCAATTCCCAGCAGCTGTGGTTGCTCCAAACTCTGAACTCTGGTTGCTCAAGCCAGAACATCTGCGGGTTTTCCATTGAGTTTTAACAGCTAAGCATGATGTAGCCTGGGGTCTGCCAATAGTCTCACAGCCGTAAAAAAAAGGAAACTCACATCAAGCAGTTTCCTTCTCCCAGTGTCAAGTTGCCTCCTGGATCTTCCTGCTTTGGGCTTCCTTCCAATGCCCTCACATCGTTATTTTTAATGTTTTATCCAGAGTGTACAGTTATCTGCAAGAGGGTTAATTCCATTGGAGCTTACTCAGCTGTAAACAAGAGCAGAACTCCAGACTTGAAGGTCATAAAGTCAGAATTTCACTATTAATATCACTTTTTTAAAAAAGTGCTTCAAGGCTATCAAAGAAGACTCTTTCAATATCTTTTCTCTTTTTTTTTTTTTAACTAAATGTGAAAAATCTTTGTCTCCTACAGAGAATTTCCATACAGCATTCACAGGTCTAAAAAAACTAGAGAATTATTTTGTAATTTCAGACTGATTTGTTTCAAACACCCAGTCACTACTAACTTTGGGTGGTAATCAAAACGGCTAATTTAGGCAACTGTGAAATAGTTTTAGGCCACTTCTTTACAAATAACCTGTGAACATAAACTAAAATTCAGGGATTTCCAGCCATCGCATTTGCCTAATCAGCTTCCCAGTAAAGGTTAAGAAGTTGGACACGAAGAGGGGAAAGCGGGGGGTGAGGGTGGGATGAATTGGGAAATTGGGATTGACATATATACACTAATATTTTTAACTAATAAGTAAATAAATAAAATAAATAAAAAGGTTAAGAAGTTAGCCATACAAAAATAACTATCAGAAAAAGGAGGTCCTGAAATAATGAAACATGCTGATACACATGTACATCATAGAATTTGTAATCTAAGATTGACGTGTTTGAGCTTGAGATTCAGAATTGGAAGACAGATACTGAGAAGTAGATGAAAGAGGAAGAACCCGTTAAAAACATTTGTCAGGCTATTTATTTTGTTGCTAGTTTAAGAGACTTCAACCAGTCTCAATTTAGTACAGGATTATAGCATCTAGAAATTTGCCATTTACTTTATTAGAAATATGAACTAGTAAATAAAATTGTATTTCTTTTTGAGACACAAACCTACCTTTAAATTCTTTTTCATCGTTCTTTTTCATTCATAAAGCCCTAGTATAACAGTATTTATTTATGCAATTCTGCTCAATTATTTTTTTATCACTACAAAAATAGATATTTGGCCATAATAAAGATAGATGCACTAGTATTATTTGCACATAGGCGATGCATTGAAACACCTATTTCTATCTCATAAGTAATAGGAAATGACATTTGAGAAACAAAGTTTAAAATTAAAATTTAATGAATCCAACCAAAAAATATGCAAAGTCAGCTTAGAAAGATAAAATGAATTCCAGGCCAGCAAGATTAGATAGTAAATGGATTGTACATATTAATATGTCCATAGAGAGATGGTGTGGACAGAAAGGGACTGCTCAGCTCTTGAAGAGAAGGAAAGGGAATCACAAAAGCAAACCTTAGCAATGTCTGCTCATAAAGGGCAAGGTTTTAAGCAAAGAAAAGATAGGATTTAATTTCAGTGAAAGTTGCATTTTTAAAAAAATGCCTTCAGCAGCCCAAAGCCATAACCAGTAAGACTACCCCGATGTCAGTTATAACCCTACTGTAAAGACGGATATATCAGAAAATCTCATTCATTCACTCACTCATTCATTTATTTCACAACCTTCTACCGATGCCAACAAAATGCTGATGCAGGGCAAGAGGCTGACCATAGGATGACGAGCTGACAGACAGAATCCATATTCGCTAAGCTTTCACTCTAGTAAGAATGATAATCAGTAACTGAGTATTCACAGCTACAATGTGATTACAGATAGTGATAAGTTCTATGTAGGAAATATTTAGGAGGTGACAAAAATACTAAGAAATGGGCTTAGGGAAATTTGGCAGTGTACCCCAAGATCACACTATATTAAAGCGATGGTGGAATGTGATCCCCAGCATTCTGTTTCCAGAACCCACCTTCATAAATTACATATGTGTCAGCAAAGCAGACATGCAGAGAAAGGACCTTTAACTTGTTTTCAGATGCATCTCTTATCATCAAATTGATTCTTGCTGTCAGGCCAGCTCTTACAGAGCTGCCTAGTCTCTGTCCTTTGCCTTCCCCACTCATTTAGATTTCCTTTCCCACAAACTGATCCTGAAAGCCAGGGTCAGATTCTCCCTTCTACGGACATGCCAGTTCATGACCCAGCCTTGACACTATAATACAGAAAGTGCGTACTGAAGGGATCAGGTTCATGGTGTTTTCACCCCAGTGGTTTTACCTCTGTACTGATATCGACGTTATAAAGACCAGGGGGAGGCAGGCCCCATTGTACACGGGACATGAGTAAAACAGTGTATTCTGAAAACTGCAACAAAAAACCATTGTTTTTCATTCCACGTGTGGAATTTTGATACTAAAATAATTCTTTGAAAAACTCAAAGGGAGTGCAGCCCATTAAGTTTCTTAAAAAAAGGACAATCCTTTCTAGATTCCCTGGTCTGATGTATGACAAGCTTCACTGCAAACATGGTTTAAAAACAGGATGTAACTCTGACAAGTCAGACTTTGTAACTTGGCCGAGGCAAAGATTTTGAAATGTACTTATGTATGTGTTGGGTATAAACTGTTATTGTACTGGAAAACTTCTTGAAAGGGATTTTTATAAGTCTCATCTTGTCTCTCTCTAGTGGCTGTTAAAAATAGAGTTTATTGGTAACTATTTTTCCTTGTGTTAGAGAAGGATTAACTTAATCCTGGTGAAATATCTTAACACTTCACTGTATTCTATTTTATACAACTGAATTTTTATTGAGCACAATACTAAAATAACTGCAGGTATCCTAAGTGATCCAAAAGTTATACATTTGTCAAGTTTGTTTTTATAGATTTATGAAACTTAAACACTGTTCTCTAAATGAGGTAGTTTTTGCTTTCCTATCTATATTTAAATTATTTTAATTCTGGATTAATGTTTATATCTTTTTTTTCTATAAAATGTTCGAAGGTTCCTCTATGTATTTACACAGCATGGTAGAATTAGTCAAGGACCCATTCCAGCTTTCAGTATGGTGTGCAATTTACAGAGCTAGTTGAGATCCTTTTAAAAAAAAACACTCTACTCAGATTTATAACATTTATGTGTACTATCGCTGTTCTCTTTTCCAATAATAAAAGCTCCAGTTATGACTCTGGTCCCTCACCTGCACATTCTGAGCCATCCAAAGGCAAGTGAAATAGGCAAATGTGTCCTAACACCCGATCAACCGTTTCGACTTCTTTTTTTTCTTCTGTGGGGTTTCCTCTATTCATTTCTCCTCCTCATTTTAAAATATCCACTGACCTTCCAGGAGCAAAACCTGATATCAAGAAATAATCCGCCTTTGTCGCTGATAGAACAATTTGAATGTATCCTTACTCATTCTCTCTCACTGAGACACTCATCTTTTTTTTTTTAAGATGTTTTTTGATGTGGACTATTTTTAAAGTCTTTATCGCATTTGTTACAACATTGCTTTTGTTTTATGTTTTGGTTTTCTGGCTGTGAGACATGTGGGATCTTAGCTCTCCCACCAGGGTTTGAACCCACTCCCCCTGCATTGGAAGGCGAAGACTTAACCACTGGACCGCCAGGGAAGTCTCTCACCAAGATATTTGTCTTTTTTTTTTTTTTTTGCAGTATGCGGTCCTCTCACTGTTGCGGCCTCTCCCGTTGCGGAGCACAGGCTCCGGACGCGCAGGCTCAGCGGC
Source organism: Tursiops truncatus (assembly GCF_011762595.2). Lineage (NCBI taxonomy): Eukaryota > Metazoa > Chordata > Mammalia > Artiodactyla > Delphinidae > Tursiops > Tursiops truncatus. The sequence goes on along the minus strand of NC_047035.1, from coordinate 153,523,469 downwards.
CATGGCTCACGGGCCCAGCCGCTCCGCGGCATGCGGGATCTTCCCGGACCAGGGCACGAACCCGTGTCCCCTGCATCGGCAGGCGGACTCTCAACCACTGCGCCACCAGGGAAGCCCAAGATATTTGTCTTTTAAAACTTATTTCTACTCTTGAAATGAAAGAACGTGTCCTTGTTAAAGGATTTCAAGGAATTTTTTGTCTCTCGTGTAAAGGTGTGCACCTTGTAGAGACATGATCTGTACTTTGGACCATCCCAGGTCAGTGACACAGGGAAAAAGAGGGATGGAGGAGTTGCCCTGGCTCTTTATTGCCTCCAAAGTCATCCTGTCCCTTCCTGGTCCATTGGCCAGGACAACTCACATGCCTCCATCCGATTAGGAGGGGAGTTGGGAGCTGCAAGCAGCGTGTGGCTGTTTGCCAAACAAAAATGACCTTGCTCCCTTCTTCCTGTACAGAAAACACACCCAACATCTCCCCAAGGAGAGAAACCCAAATTCTGGCTGGTCCTTGCACTCGACTCGAATTCCAGACAATGCTCCGTGGTGTCTTCATCAAGACTAGAGATGATCTACTTGACCTGGAGGTGTATGAACTGAAACAGACATTGTCCTCACACACTCACACCCCAAAAGCCACAGGGAAGCAACACCAGAGTGATCCCGATAGGCTCTTGCATTCAGAAAGGGGAAGGACATGACCTGGAGGTGTATGAACTGAAACAGACGTTGTCCTCACACACTCACACCCCAAAAGCCACAGGGAAGCAACACCAGAGTGATCCCGATAGGCTCTTGCATTCAGAAAGGGGAAGAACAGAAATCAGAAAGCAGCCATGGTCCACGGCAGTTCTGAAACGCTGCTGGTAGATGTGGTGGGGCCTCCACCCTGAGGCCTGAAGGAGCTTCAGCTGGATCTCTTGCTGCATCCCAGGCTCCATCGGCTGGGGGTTCTGTCTTGTCCACTTTCCAACCTGACCTCATACTGGGGGGACAGGTCCTCTTTTAAGGACTGTTCAGCTTTTCAGCCCACTTCCAACTTCTGGGATTTCGATGACACAAGAGGTGCTTTAAATTTCACTGAAGGTTATTTTTTCCAGGCGCGGTTTCTTTGGCAGTTCATTTCACCCCAAGACTAAATAGGTTTCCGAACTTCTTAGTCTGGAGCGGGTGGCCTCTAGCAGAGGAGTTGGTGAACAGTTTCTTCATTTACGCTGTTACATGTAAATTCAATCCTCCCAAAAGTCCCGCGATCAAAGCATTGCCATTTTGACCAGTTTAGAGATGGAGAGTGTGGGGGAATTTATTCTGAGAGGAAGAGTATCCTTCTTAGAACACCTTGAAATCTGCATGTTAGTAATGCTCACCTTGCCACTGTGCCCTTATTTCTGGCCTACTTTAGGCTTTTGGTTGGTTGGTTGGTTGCTTTTAAGCCAATCACTGAGATGTTAGATTTTGGTCAGGTAGAGGCCTCTCTCTATGATTTGGGGTTCACCAGGATAGGCTGGATACCCCTTATTTGTTACAACACTTGAAAACCTTGCCTGGCACATTAGAACTTGATAAGTACATTTTACTGATTATGAGAAACATAACATTTTTTTTAAAAAACGTATTTCTTTTTTGTCCCTGTGGCTTAATTCGTACAGGCACAACTGAAGGTGACAAATATCTACTTGTCCTGATTTCTCACCATGAGTTTTAAACAGCTCACGCTGTGGGGACTGACATTTCCAGGTCACAGTCAAAAGGCACAGCGAAGGCTTTTGGTTGTGTCTAATTCTACACCGCACAAGTGCTACCTTTCCTCAGAGCATAATGTCGTTTTAGAAATGAATTGCATTAGAGACACCTCACAAGCACTGATTTCAGTCCTGCCCTGCCAGCCCTCTTTGGGGGATTCAGTTACATCTCTGAATTCTCCAACTGAAACTTCGACTTGATTCCGGTAAGTTTGAAAGAAATACAAGCCCTTGAAAAGTTTTCCCATCTCCTCCTCTTCAATTTTTTAAAAACACGATTGATAGAAAAGATCTCAGAACATTTCCAAATGCAGATTGTCCCTGACTCAGGGCCCCATCCCCATGTAAATTGTAGCAGGGCCAGGATTAGGACGAGGTGTCAGGGGAACTCTATTGGGGCACGTGATTTAAGAGGTGCCCAAAATAATCAGTATCCAGATTAGAGATATTTAAATTCATGTATTAAAAATTAACGTAAAAAAATCCGTGATGAACAAACTATCAAATTTTGGAATAAAGACACATTGTTCGTTCGTTTTACAAACAAATATTATGTGAAGGGAACAGTCATTTCCAATCAGCTTGACATCAGAGAGGTCCTGGCATTCCTAGCAGTGGGATTATAGAGGGTGACAAACGGCCAGCAGAGAGATAGGGCAGCACAGGGCTTTCTATATAGTCTTTTATTTTTTTCTGTAGAGCTTGTATTACTGTTTCTACTTGGTTCGAAATATGAGCGTATATTTTGATAAATGCATATAGGGGCTGCACCTTTTTCCTTTCTCCCCAGGCTCCTATATGGCTTGGCCAGCTCTGAATCATGGCCTCCTGGCCTCCTCCTGTCAGAGCTACTGGTGCCCACGCAGCCCTCTCCCACCTTTAGCTTCTCAACCTTCAAAACTGCCCAGACTTCCTCCCCATCTAGTCTCCAGGTCCTTCCGGTCAGGGTTCAGGCAATTCCAGGCTTTGGATGCAAAAACACCTGGCAAGAGACTCAGAAGAATCTAGAACTTGGGATCAGAGGTATTCACGGCTGAAGCCAGACCAGAATTCGTGATTTTAGGGAAACTCAGGATGCCTGAATTTCCATTTCTATTTCAACACATCTCATGCTACACTGCCGTGGGCCACACTGAAGACCTGCTTTCTGGTTCTCACTCTCCTTCTCTGCGAGAGTGCATTCCTGATCCTACAGTCCTTACTGACTTACCAATGAACTTGAGGGGCACAGCTCTGTACCTCAAAGCCTGGCTGTGCTTCTTTAAGAAAGCTATCTGTTTGATGCCAACACAAACTAGAAAAATGCAAATAAATAAGTGTCTGGTTTACTATACAAGATAAAAAAAATTTTTTGATTTTTGTACGTTGATCAGTTATTTGGATGTTTCCATAACCGATGATTCCTTTCTAACAGAATGTGTACAGCGTACGTTGTTTAAGATTGCTGTGAAGTTGTTGTAACTGAATGTTTTTCTCTGGTACATATGTATTTTCAATCCATAAAAATTTCCGAGTTCATTCTCTTTTGGAGCATTCTGTTTTGCTAGGTCTCATAAGTGATCTTTTTTTTTTTTTTTTTTGTAATTTCTGAAAGAAAGGTGCTTGCATACCCAGGGGTCTCAAGAATTCTTCCCATTTCACTGAGTGTGTATCAATCAAAATAAAGGAGGATGCAGTGAAATATGTTTCTACTACTCTGCAAAGCCCCCAGTAAAGAGAAATGTTGATAGTAAATGTAGCCCTTGTTTCACACTTTCAGCTGGGTTTCGATTGATAAAAGTGAACTATTTTGTCTTCACACGTGTCACCAGAGGCTGGTTCAATAGTTGCTTAACCAGGACAAGTCCCTTTTCCAGAGCCTAGCCTTTCCTCAGTGAGGAGGCTCTAAGCTACCAAAGAATCATAGTAATTGACCTGGGTCTATACATCACGTCTAAATAGACACGGAGTAAATTGCACAGCATTTGGTAAAACAAGTTACTCGGTGTTCCCCTTTCAACCCATAATGACAGTAATTCAGTTAGGCTTATTGCCTGTTATTTAATATGATCCTACTGTAAAATTGTTCCTTTTGCAATACAAAGTTTAAAGCGCCTGCTTTTCTTCTTAAAGCATGCAGGCTCTCTTGTATTGGAATAGGATTTCATTATATTTAAAAACTTTTTCCACTGTTTACTTTATCACTGGGGTCAGATAAAGGAGCCAGAGTCAAGATTAGTCTTTGCTGTGGGATAGGGGAAGTGAAGAGAGAGAAACCCCAGTGGAAATCAATGGTGGATTTATTTGTATTTCCATAGTGCGGAAACTACAGGAACATTAGTAATGTTGGAAGAAAAAGCACGGGGAAGCGGGGTGGGGGGGTGTCCATATTTTCATTATTATTATTATTATTAAAATATACATAATCCTGGGATATTTTGCTACCAGGCATTGAAAATAGTCTCTGATTCATAAATAATTTCAGGCAATCTCAAAATTTTTCACTGTTTAAAAAAAAACTTCCCAGGCTGAGCCTACCGAAAGGAATTTATGAATAGTTCCCCTTATCTGGCCATGAAAAATGCCTGGATATAGAGTTGACTTTTACATTAAAAATTTTTTTTACAGGTTCAATGAATTTTTATGCAGCTTAAAAAACATATCAGATCTGAGTAGATATGATCCAGAGGATGGACCTGATTTATCATCTCTGTGACGAGCTGCTAGTATTCTCTGTCTTTTGTGCCAAAGAGGATTTTTGTGAGGAGGAAATGAGTTAGTACATGTAAAGTACTTAGAAAAGTCCCTGGTGCACTGCAAGTACCCAAAACAAAACAGCTGCTTCACTCTCATCATCACTGTTATTATTATGTGGAATAACATTGAAAGTTTGTTCATCCTACAAAGTCTATTTCGATTCGTACCTCCATAGAACTCATGATGATGTTGGATTCTTTTCAATGAATTTAGTGACCACATTATACAATTTAACACATAATTCTACAGCAGAAAGTCTGACTGTGAGCATCCTATTTGTGGATATCTCATACATATAAATAGACTGCTGCTTCTTCCACCGATCAATTGAAACTTTGAGGAAGCTTCTCGTGCTTCCCTAAATTAGACGTATACTCTTTTGGACACACACACACAAAGACACACACGTATGTGAGGCCATAACTAATTTACATAATCTGGGTGAGCAAGGATGATAACTTATACAGTGCCTAGCACCCACTAGAAACTTAGGAAATATTTTACTAAGTTTTGATTTGACAACATTGGTCCATAATAACATAATAACAACTCTATCAGACTGTATCAGTGCATGATCTAGACATTCACACAGAAGACACAAATTTACACAAGATATTTAAAATATTAAAGAATATGTGTTAAAAGCAATTGTTTTTCTTCCTAAATTGCTTAGAACATGTCCAAATGTCCCCCATGTCACTGTTATTCCTCAGTGATGGAAGCCAAAACTTGTTCTTTTGTTCAGATACCCTGCTATGCATAGTATTTACATTTCTCTGACACTGTATCCAGTTGACTTGGCTCAGGGTCACTTATTCCGAAATCACCATGAAGTCACAGGGAACGGAATTTTACTCTGAACAAGAGAGTCTAGACACTTGCACTTTGTATACAAGCATCTTTTAGTTTTATCATCATGGCCAAAGTCAGTCAACTTCACGTTGTCAAGTTTCTTAGCTGTCAGATGCCTTATTAAAGGTGATAAATTCAATTAGTTTGTTGAATTTATAGAATGCCAATCAATTTGACGTGTTTCTTTTTCTTTCACCACAGTAAATAAACTAACCAGTTTTTTTTTCTGCCTTCCCCCTCTGCCCCCCACCAACCGATAGAACCAGGCATAGGTGTCACTTTGGAAAGACTTGGGTTTAGTTTATTTATTACTCATTAACTTTGTTTCTTGAACACAGGACCTACACATTGGTTACTGAGTATTTGTGAGATCCAGAACATCAAGCCCGGAGCAGTGACCAGCACATTGCAGGACCAAGAGACCAAGAAAAAAGATTGCTTCAAGGTCACAAGCATGAAAAAAGAAGCTAAGGTAGGTTATGGGTGGGTTGGGGGATGCTGGCAGTAGCTGTGAAGCACAGTGGCAAAGATCAGAGTGATGGAGAAAGGCAATTACAGAAAATAATGTAGAGAAATCCAGAAAACATTTTATAAAAAGATGGTGGAAAAAAAAAAAAAAGATGGTGGAGCACAAATTAAAGAGTCAAGAAAATGTAAAAACCAAAAAGTTTAATATGGACAAGTAACTGGAAGTTGTGAGTTCTGGGTGCATAACTGCTTTCTAGGGCTAACCCATGCACTTTGTGACACTGCTTAGCTAATGGAATACAGTTCTCCAAAGCAGTGTTTTCGATGTTTCCTACTCCTAATGGCAGAGAAAAAAATGAGCCTTTATTCACAGATATAAAACCCCTTCAGCTACCTCAAGCCAAGCTATGTCTTGGAAGTAACATATTTCATTTCAAAAATTCATGTATAATTTACATGCTATTCTATAAAATATCTGTGTTCATCTTAAAGATGTTTTTAGCCAAAATTTGAAGAAAATTGAAAGTTCCAGGAACCCCAGCATGTCTGTCCCTGAAGTTCTGCACACCCCTGGGCATGCTACCCTCTAATTCCCAGGAGTGTAGAATCATGGTCTTGAAGCAAAAGGTAAAGAGATACTTTCAATATTGCTGCAAAGCAGATGATAAAAGTATTCAGGGGAAAACAAGCCTTTATTTTAGGTCATTTGCAAGTTCCTTGAAGGCATGTGCTTTTTTTAAAAAAACGTTTTATTTTATATTGGAGTACAGTTGATTGGCAATGTTGTGATAGTTTCAGGTGTACAGCAAAGTGATTCAGTTATATATATACATGTATCCATTCTTTTTCAAATTCTTTTCCCATTTAAGTTGTTACATAACATTGAGCAGAGTTCCCTGCGCTATACAGCAGGTCCGTGTTGGTTGTCCATTTTAGATCTAGCAGTGTGTACGTGTGCTTTTTTAACGGTGGTTATAGAGTTCTCGATCTGTGCCGGACCGTTTGCATGAGCTCTTAAGTGTGTCCAAGGATTGGACAGAAGTTCGGGAAAGGGATGATGTGTTCACAAAATAAGCCCCCAAGTGTGTTAACTATTGATAATTATGTGCTACGAGCAACTGCAGTTCAACACGTCACTTTTGTCAGAACGTCTTCATTTGGACTGGTGGCAACATGGGACCAACTGTGCCCGACACCCGGAGTGGGTGACACTGACACACCTCCTGGCTGTACTTGTGCTCACTGCACCTCCTAGAAAATTAGGTTGTTCTTAGTTAACTAAGGAAAAGAATGTTTCTTTTTTGACAGTTGACAGACTTCCATACCCCCAAATACCAGTCAAAACGTATGCCTAATTATTTTATAAATTATGTTGTGCTGTCACAGACCCCTTCTGGGAGTCAAAACACTTCTACCTGTCTTCACTCCTCCCCTGCCTGGGGCTGAGGGAAACTCACCAACTGCTACCTGTCCTGTCTTGTTCATCTATCCTTGCTCCTGTGGGAGTTCTGTTTATCTTCCCATCAGCGGGTGGTCCCTCTCTAACTGCCTTGGATCGGTATAATGGGACACCCAGTTTACCTTCCATGATCTATGAAGGTATTTCTTAAAATGCCCTCTTCCTGGGAAGGTGTTCACCTTCATGGGTTTTCTGTTCTGCTCTCTTTCTGCCACAGCAACAGGGAAAATCATTCTTCAAACACCTGCAATTATTATTTATTTTCAATATGAAATATTACAAGCAGTTTTGTGCACTGGCAATATGAGCTTCTGCTCGAGCCCTCGATGTAGAATTCATCCCTGAAAATTCTTAGCGCAGGGTAACACCTCTAGAACTGTCTGAAGAGCCCTCTACAAGTTCCACTCCCCACACACAGGGACACATACAGTCACTACACTGTCATCTTCCCTGTTCTGTTCTGATGCTTCAAATTCCTACGTCAGAGCACATGTATTTCATTCACAGAGGACGTAAAATACAGATGCTCTTGAAAGAGTTAATAATTGCCCTAAAATCATGCTGGAAACTAAATAGAGACTAATAGATCCTTCCTCTGATCACGTGTAACAGTTATCATGCTTTTGGCTGCAATTAACAGAAAACCTGACTCAGGGAGATTAAACAATATGGAAAATGTCTCAGCTCACACAAGGAGACATCCAGAGACAGGGAGCTACCAGAGTTGGTAAAGCCGGTAGCTGAGCAGCGTTGATCAAGAGCACAATTCCCTCCACCCCGTTGCTCTGTGACCCTCACTTTGCCCCCTGTACCCTGGAGCTTGTCCTCTTGTCAACAGATAAATCCCTGCAGCCACTTACGTGGTCAAACAACACTTTCAAATTCAAGAAAGGGATATGAGGGCATATCCAGTCAGATTCCCACTTCAGGAGTGAAAAGAATTGTAGAACAGCCCTCTGGAGAATTGCCTCCGGATTTTACTCACCAGAATTGTGTCATATGGGCCTCCTACACCAATAGTGGACAGGGAGAATGGAGTTGTTGTGGTTTTCTTAGACCAGTGGTTCTCAGACTTTGACTCTCATCACGGTACCTGGAGGGCTTATTACAGCGCAGATCGCCAGACTTCACCTCCTCAGGTGACTTAGTGAGTCCAAGATGAGGCTCAAGAATTTCCATCATGAGATGCTGGTGTTGCTGGTCTTGGGACCCACAGTTTGAGAACAAGTATCTAAGCTTATTGAAATGATGAAAGTGGACCGATTGAAATGGTATATAAGATAATAGATATTAAAATATACTGTAAATACTTAAATATAAACTATTAGCAACATTCTAATCAAAATTTGTTCCCATGTCTCTGGTTAAGATGCAAGAATTAGGGAATTCTGGATCAAATAAAAATTCAGGTTGGTAACATTGTCTCAAATTGTATTCTTGGTTACCATCCTTTAAATAATGAGTGTACTATGAAATATACAACTTTAAAACTATTTTACACATCTACTGTAAAGGTATTTTCTGTATACTATTTCTTAAAGCAGATCACTTTATAAGGTATGCGTATTCATGAATGCTGTGTAATACTGTATTTCACTTTGTCATTGAATTTCACTTTCAGACATATTCTTTTTAATTGCCATAGATAAGTATTCTTTTTTTTTTTTTTTGTGGTACGCGGGCCTCTCACTGCTATGGCCTCTCCCGTTGCGGAGCACAGGCTCCGGACGTGCAGGCTCAGCGGCCATGGCTCACGGGCCCAGCCGCTCCGCGGCATGTGGGATCTTCCCAGACCGGGGCACGAACCCGTGTCCCCTGCATCGGCAGGCGGACTCTCAACCACTGCGCCACCAGGGAAGCCCATAAGTATTCTTTTATATGTATAAATGCTCCTCATGCTTCAGAACCAAGTAAAAATGAGGAAATTATATAGGTTATTTTTTAAAGTCACATAAACTTGAATTTTAATAACTTCTATACTCCACAATCCTTTAAAAGAATTTTTCTTCTCAGATTCCCTCGAGAATTGTTTTGTAAGATGGGCAAATCCAGACTTGAGAAAAACATTACAAGTACAAAGGTTTGTGCATCTCATTAAATGTTGACACTTCATCAAGAGCTCTCTATGTTCAGCTGCTGGAGGTATAAGAAAGTGAAGTGGAGACACAAGGCAATTTGCGAAACAAATCAAAGTTCCCCACAAATCATTTTCCATTGAATCTTTCTTTTAAAAGCCAAAAAATGATATCCCTGACTAAACGACATGGACAATTGTGACAATTCTTAATTCTATTTTTAACATAAACAGACACAAGTTATTGAATGCTGCATAGTCATTGAATGACAAGGGTCTTTGAAGCCAGAGCACCTCAGCCACCTTCACAACCCCACCAAGAATGTTCAGGTTTTCCATTAACCAAAGACACATGGGAAAATGTCTCTAAACACAAAATAGGAAGAAAGAAGTGGCAAGTATATATATTTTTTTACTTCCTTCTTGCCGCTACAAAGTTTAGCTCTCCACCCTCACCTTGTGAATTCACTACAGAGAAGCTAAGTGATTATTTTATTGCATCTCTAGACCTGAAAGATGACAGTGTGGTTGCAAACAATATATTCATTAAAAAAAAAAAGCTTCGTTATAACAGCAAGTGTTTAACAGTGTTTCTCTGCATCAGTTACCCAGTTACATGGGGCACGCTCTCAGAATTACCTGCTTTTATTCTGGGGGTTTGGTATGTGGAGTTATTTTAATGTATTTTTAAAAAAATAACATATAGGCCAAAGATAAGAAAAATTTAAACAGAAAGGCCAAAATTGCTTACAAATATTTTTAAAAGATGCTAAAATAAAGTTTTCTTTTTAAAGGACTGGTTTTATACCAAGTGCTTTCTTTTACTATTTTATTTTGGGGATAAACTTTGGCGTTTTTGAGACACCTAAATATTGGAAAACCCTATCAACATACTCTAGCAACTGCCCTCACGTTCATATAAAATAGTTAACTGAAGAAGTGTCTCCTTAATGGAAATATTTCCTGTAACAGCTACTAAAACAGAAAAGAAAAAAACATAAAAATTTGATCCTCAAGTCCAAGCTTTTTTCTGTGGCTTTCAAGACACTCTACTACATTAGAATAGTTTCTAAAACAAGTTTTATCTCCTACAAATCCTCTTCTGTTTCGGCCATACAATATCTTTAACATTCCTAATAAATTATCCTTCTTAAACAGCTGCTCTCTATTCTAACTGTACAGTCACCAGTGAATTTAGATACCGTACCACTTCCCTCCATAAATGCTTGCCTTTGATCACCTAGAAAAACAGAAATATAATGCAGGCCACATAGGTGATTTCAAATTTCTAGTAGCCACATTTTTTAAAGTTAAAAAAATAATAATAAAAATAATTTTCTATAATAGCTTTCTCAAGATATAATTTGCATACCATAACATTCACCTTTTTAAAGTACACGGTTTGATCGTTTTTGGTCCATACACCAAGGTTTGTAACCACCACCCTGAGCTAATTTTAAAACATTTTCATCTCCCAGAAGAAACCCTGTATTCATTAGTGGTCACAGCCCAGTTCCTCCTCCCCCCCAAACTCTGGTAACAACTAGACTCTACTTTCTATCTCTATGGATTTGTCTATTCCAAGATACTTCATATAAATCGAATCATAACATATGTGGCCTTTTGTGTCTGGCTTTCCAACATAATGTTTTCAAGGTTCATCCATGTTTCGGCATGTATCAGTCTTTCTTTCTTTTGTATTGATGAACAACATTTCATTTTATAGATAGACCCATTTTGTTTATCCATTTATTAATCTATGGATATTTGGATTGTCTCCACTTTTGACTATTATGAACAATGCTGCTATAAACATTTGTGTAGAAGTTTTTGTCTGGACATGCGTATTAGTCAGCTTGGGCTACCATAGCAAACTACCAAAGTCTGGGTGACTTAAACAGCAGAAATTGACTCTCACTGTTCTGGAGGCTAGAACTTCAAAACCAAGGTGCCAGCATGGTTGGTTTCTGCCGAAAGGTCTCTTCCTGGCTTGTAGATGGCCACCTTCTTGGAGTAGTCCTCACATGGCTGGGAGAAAGAAAGCAAGCTCTCAGGTAGCTCTTCTTATAAAGGCACTAATCCCATCAGGAGGGCTCTACTTTCATGACCTCATCTAAACCTAATCATCTCAAAAAGACCTCATTCAAAATAGCATCACATGGGAGTTAAGTCTTCAACATATGAATTTGGGCAGGGGGACACAAACACTCAGTCCATAGCAACATGCTTTCATTTGTCTTGAGTGTATACCAAAGAGAAGAACTGCTGTGTCATATGGTAACTCTGTTTAACATTTGAAGACTGACAGATTCTTTTTCGAAGCAGCTGCGCCATTTTACATGTTCACTAGCAATGTATGAAGGTTCCAATTTCTCCATATTCTCAAAAACACCTGTAATTGTCTATGTTTTTTACTTTACCATCCTGGTGGGTGTGAAGTGGTATCAAATAGTGGTTTTGATTTGCTTTTCCCTAATATCTAACGGTATTGAGCATCTCCTCATGTGCTTGCCAGATATTTGCATGTCTTTTTTGGAGAAATACCTTTTTAAAACTTTGCCCACTTTTAGTTGGGTTATGTCTTTATCACTGGGTTGAGTTGTAAGAGTACCTTATATATTCAGGATACAAGTTACTTACCAGACATACGATTTGCAAATATTTTCTCCCAACCTGTGGCTTGTCTTATTACTTTCTTGGTGGTGTTTTTCGAAGCACAAACATTTATGCTTTTGAAGATGTCCAGTTTATGTATCTATTTTTGGATGTTTGTGTTTTGGGTGTCACATCTAAGAACGCATTGGGTAAAATTAATTTTAATAACTATGTTATTTAACACAATTTAATCAAAATATCATCATTCAATGTAAAATGAATAATTATAAAATATATAAATTTTAATTCAATATAAAATATAAATCAATATAAAAATTATTAAGGGATACTTTTCTTTCTTTTTTTCATGCTAAGTCTTTAAAATCTGCTGTGTATTTGAAAAAACAGAAGCCAGTGTTATGTGGTGGCAGAAAAATTAGTGAAACTGCCACCCATAGTAACACAGAAGATGGAAAAAGCACCTCAAAACTTGTAGATTTGGCCAAGGAGATTCCAGAAAGGAATGTTGGAGGTGTAAGTTATCTTCTTTCAACTGTGTATAAGGTAATTCTTATGTACTTCTTTTAACTGTATATACGAGAGAAATAAGATATGAACGATATAAAACTGTTTAGTTTTTAATGAGTTTAATGGAAATATAGAGTGCCCAGGGAAATGTCTCTAGTCAGCAAAATATCCTCAAAATTAAAAATGTTCTTAAGGAAAAAAGCAATTACAAGGCTGCCAATAGATCTTGCCCTCAGAGTCAGACTAATTCAAGAATTCTTTCAGGGTCAAGGAAGTTTTCTGGTAAAGACCTCAGAATGACAGAAGTCAGTGAATCATAGGTTCTGCCATCTGAACAAAAGGGCTTCTAAGAGTCTTAAGGGCATTGTTTCATCCCATCCTACTCACAGGCCGAAGCAGAGAAAGACCTGTCTTGAAGAGGTCTGTAAGGATGGCTTTTCTTTAATGTATTTGACTATTATCTGATACACAGGAAACCCACAAAATTTTAAAGGAGATTTTAGCTGATAAACTAGGTAATTCCAAGATTCAATTAAAAAAAAAAGAGTATAAGAGAATTAAAAATTTCATGTGTGAACATTTTAACTTACCAAATTATCATAAAAGATAAAATCACATAGCCAAATTTGGAAGCATATTACAAATATATTTTTCCTTATGTTTAAGTTTGTAAAGAGCCTTCTGGCTCTTTTAAGGAATTAAATTTACTATGAACAATCTATGCATGTTTAACAGCTCTCTGCACATATCTATATGTATTTATATGTATATGTGTACATATGTGTGTGATAGCTAAATTGGCCTGTCTTTTGTCATCATGAAGCTTCCCGTGCTTTGTATGATGGCAAGGAAAGTAACTGACCTAGTTAAAATGAAGATTTAATTTATCCAAAGCAACTGCTTTAGTAATCCCATGCTAGCAACTTACATTCATTGTCCTGTTTTTCTCTCTGATTGCCATAACTTGCTCTATAAGAGACAAAGCATCATTTAGAAGAGTATAGGTTTATACCAAGTAAACAGAAAGTAAGAAGTTGATATAAAGGTCATCCATTATGAACATTACCTGTTGAGCCCTTTGTGGTTTATACTTGACATTGTCAAAACATAGCTGGAATGTTATGCCTATAACATGATCCCTTATCTGTCATCTATTTCACATAGGCCCACTGATTTTAAATAATATCTTCAGCTTTACTAAAAAATAAATAAACCAAAAATTTCAATGACTGTGTCTAATTTTTTAAAAAATGGCATTTCTATTTTATTTGACAATTCCCTTAATCTCATTGCTGCAGCTACAAAACAGCATTTAAAATTTCCAAGATGCAGACATACCTCCTTTGCTTTCACTTGCTTGTACACTCACGCCCACATTAAATGACATTATAAAGTATTTCCTTTCAATTCTTGTTATACATAAATACACATGTTACGTGGATGTGTTGGATTTTCTTTCGGATTCAATAACTGGAGGTTCATTTTTTGGTGACATCTTTAGGCATCCTTCCAAAAATAGCAGCACTGTTCAGCCTCTACAGATGTATGGCAGTCTGTGCATTGTGGTTGGGGGCACTGTGTGTAAGTGTGCACACATTTGTGGAAAGAGAAAAGTGGTTGGGGGAATGAAGAAGAGATATTTTCTATTAGATGGTCATTATACTTTACCGATTTTGTAAGCTATTCCACACCATATTGGAACCAAATCAGCCCCAACTTTAGAGGTTCATCTTCGTCACTCATCTCCTTAGGGCACATTAAAGTGCCAAAATCTGGTAAATTCCTTTCTGTACGAGGCCACTGTTGCTGCCTTATAAGAATCTTTTTTCTTGTCAGAAACATTCAGTCGCCTAACTGGAACACCCTCTCATTCTAAATCAACTAAAAATTCTCAGCTTATATTCCAATCCCACTTCTAGGCAAGCCTCTGCTAGCCCCTAGCTTCCTCCTCTTCTAGGAACACATGATTTTTTTCTTTCTGAAGCATGTGGCTGCCATTATAGCTTGCCCCGCAGGGGAGGATAATTTGCTCATTGTGGATTAGTTGCCTTCAGCAGCTAAGTCTCACCTGGGTCACATCCTTTAAGGGTATATCCGTGGACAGGACTGCCTAAAAACTTTCACTGGAATGTGCGAAATTCTGCCCTGGCTTGTCTTGCTTTCTGTTGCACTATCCAGGGCTAACTTTTTCTCAAAAGTTAACACCATTATGACTGAATCAGTAACTTTTTCTGCATTTTATTGCATCCTTTTTTGGTTTTCCATGCTGCATGTCAGACAAGTTGTACCTGAAGGAATGCAAACTGGCATTCTGGAAATTTCTGACTCAGCTATTATACAAAACCTCTAAAGAAGTTTGCCTTAATCTATTCAGCCTAGTTTCTACATGAGTTGAATAAACTGATAGTTAGTAAATATATGTGTATGTTGGGGTAGGAGGAGTGTTCTTTTGCAGTACGCGAGCCTCTCACTGTTGTGGCCTCTCCCGTTGCGGAGCACAGGCTCCGGACGCACAGGCTCAGCGGCCATGGCTCACGGGCCTAGCCGCTCCGCGGCATGTGGGATCTTCCCAGACCGGGGCACGAACCTGGGTCCCCTGCATCGGCAGGCGGACTCTCACCAGTGCGCCACCAGGGAAGCCCAGGAGGAGTGTTCTTGATGTCACATACAGCATGTGCACCTAAAATAAGAAATTTGGACTGTCTGGCCAACAAAATATAAAATTCTTGATATCCCATAATCTGCTCTGTTTAATATCATGTATTTCATGTAAAGGCTAAATTTGGTTGTAAGGAATCTTATTGTATTCTTGCTCATTTTGATGCCGAAAAAATATCTCTCTGAACCAGCAGCATCATTAAGAAATGGGTGTTACCATAAACGACCCTCCTTACACTCAATTAATAATTTTAATCCTGTAGCCTATGGTATATTGAAGTTCAATTTATTCTACTTACAGCTTCAGGAGATCCACAAATTTCATGAATTGCATATATATGCATTCAGGAGGGAAAGAGTGGTCGTAACTTTTATGGTATTCTCAAAAGAAACTTACTCCTCCAAAAAAATGTTAGTAACTGGTGCTCTAGGTTAATTGATATTTTGGAAGATATTGAAAATACACGTGCAAGATGGTGGTTTAAATGATTAAAGATCATAGTGTTTTTAAAACTTATATTTACATGATTGTCTACAGCTTTCCCTCTGTATTAATTTCCCATACTCATTCATCATTCCATTATTCATCATGACATGGAACCCACTGTTCAACTGCATCTAATGTGCTGTGCTTTTTAAAGCACACTAAGAATGATGGTCATTGTCTTCTGGATGGAATCATTTAAAAGAGAATATGGAAGGGAAAACAATTGTGCAACTATAGACTTTTTGCTGCGTGAGTTGGGAGTAGTTTGTAAATGATGGGGGAATAAAAATAGTTTCTGACAGGAAAATACTTTACAATAAATTAAAACTAAGGAGTATATGAAAGAAGGAAACTTCTTTCTTAATAAATTTATTTATTTTATTTTATTTATTTTTGGCTGTGTTGGGTCTTCGTAGCTGTGCGCGGGTTTTCTCTAGCTGCGGTGAGCGAGGGCTACTCTTCCTTGCGATGCGCAGGCTTCTCATCGCGGTGGCTTCTCTTGTTGCGGAGCACGGGCTCTAGGCACGCAAGCTTTAGTAGTTGTGGCACCTGGCTCAGTAGTTGTGGCTTTCGTGCTCTAGAGTGCAGGCTCAACAGTTGTGGTGCACGGGCTTAGTTGCTCCGCGGCATGTGGGATCTTCCCGGACCAGGGCTCGAACCCGTGTTCCCTGCATTGGTAGGCGGATTCTTAACCACTGCGCCACCAGGGAGGCCCAAGAAGGAAACTTTTAAAACTCACAGCAATAAATTAGAAGTAACAAATATGTGTGTGTAAATGAGCCAGATTAACTAATTTCTAAAATTCAATAATACTTTTCTTGATAGTTTTATTTCATATAGTGCTTATAACTCCTAACATCACAATATGTCTTTCTTGTGCCAGCTGTATCATTATGTTTCTTGCGTAGTTATGAAATTCCCATTATAAATCATGTAAAAAATACTGAATATACACTTACAAAGCTTTTTTTTTTTTCAAAATAGGAGGCAAACTCATTTCAGCTGTAATCTAGTGATTGCTGTTTCCTTGGATGAATATTCACAATTTCTTTAAAAATGATAAAGAAAAAAAAGGGTTTTTTCCAAGACACTATTTGATAGCCATAATCCAAGATGTCCTCTGATGATCTCTGTCTCCTTGGATGCAAACACTTGTAGAAAGGATTCAAAGGATGAGAAGAACTGAATGGATCATGGCTGACTTGGAAGATAGAAGAAGCGGAATGTGGGCCAAAGAATTTGGGCAGCCTGTAGAATTTGTGAAGGGTTACCTGATAGCTAACAAGGAATCAGGAACAGCAGCCCTATAACCACAAAGAACTGAATTTGCCAACAACTTGAATAAGCAAAGAAATGGATTCTCCCCTATAGTCTACAAAGAGGAGCACAGCTCTGCTGCTGTCTTGATCTCAGCCTTGTGTGACCCATGTCAGACTCCTGACCTACAGAATTGTATGATGAATTTGTGATATCTCAGGCCCCTGAGTGTGTGGTAATTTATAATAGCAGTGACAGAAGACTAACACAGGTGCATTTTGCATGTGGGAGGGATGTGAATGATTGAGTACCAGAGGGTAGAGTGCGGTAACCAGCCTCCAAGATGGCCACCAATGACTACTGCCTCCTGAAATTCACATCCTGGTGTAATCCCCTCCCAGGGTGTGCCAGAGATAGCCCGTGTGACTGTTAAATATGGCAGAAGTGATGGTATATTACTGTGCTATTGCTTTATTGCCTCAACTCCAAATTCACCTTTTTTGCCTGTTCAGTGAAGATGAGCCCTTCACATACTCTGCCTTTGCCACCTGACATTATGCTAAACTTTGTCAATAGAGGGTGCTGTAGAGGCTGCAGGAAGAAAAGGTTTTCCCTTCTGGTTCCAGTGGGCTCACCTGTCCAGCTCCTGAAGCACCTGCGGTTCTCTAGCTTCTATTTCCTGCAATAACACCAGCTCCTCCAGTACAAGCTCCCAAGGAGCAGGTGGCTTCTAAGTGTCCTTAGTGAGACGCAACCCAGAACCTTCGAGGGCAGGTTTCCAGCAAGTTGCAGAAACCTGATTTCTGGCAAGGTCCACAGGTGCAACACCATGGAGATTCCTCCCACATTCAGTGAGTCACGGTCACACCTGCAACAGGGTGTGGATCTCAGTCTTGGGGAGGGGTCTCTTCCTTGAGTGTTCTATCAGTCCTAGAGCTTCCTAATTTTTTCTATTCCTACATTCTTTAGAGTTCTTTTTACATATTAGCTAATCCTTCATTATTCCAACCCCCTGCTTGGTTAATGATTCTTTATATTAAACTTTCCCTATCCAAGTTGCCATGTAGTTTCTTTCTCCTGATTGGACTCAGACCCAGTCGCTTCTGGATTTGGTTATAAAAGGCACAGTAGATTCTGTCTTGTCACACATTCTCTGCCCATGTGCTTTGCGGGCAGATAGCGGCCATGACCTACTCAGCAACTGGCGAGGTCCACGCGGTGAGGCTCTGAAGCTACTGGCCGGCAGCCACGTGAGGGAGCTTGGACGTGGACACTCCCGCACCATCAGGCCTTCGGGCGAGTCTGCAGCCTTGGCTGACATCGTGATTGCAGCCTTGAGAAACCCAGACCCAGAGCCACCTGGCTAAGCTGCTCACAGATTCCCTGCCTTAGAAACTAAGTGAGATAATAAAAGTTTGTGGTTTTAAGCCACGAAGTTTTGAGATAATGTAGCAATCAATACACTTGGCTTAAAGTTTATTCTAAAAATTTGAATTATTTTTGTACAAAATCTTTTCACTGAAACTTCTTTGTAATCAAGAATTTTGATCAGTCAATAGAACATTCTTATTCCACAAGATGCTAAAATCGATGCAGAAATCTTATGTAACGTAGTGTGAAGATCACAGGTTCTGTCAGCTGCCAGAGTATGACCAGGGGAACTATTGTACCTGCTGAGCATGAGTCTCTCAGAATATGACTAATAGCACCTGCTTCAAACAGCCATTGGTGGGAATTAAATGGGTGAGTGAATGCAAAAGACTTAATAAGGTGCTTGGCAAAGAGTAGACTCTATTACAATTAATACAATAAAACTTAAATCCACATAGAGAATTAGAACAAGTCATAACAGTTTATTTAAAAATAATTTAATCTGAAGCATATATTTTTATGGACTCAGCTTCCAAGCATGCTATGCGAGAACCTCATCACTGTATTGTACTAACTGCTCATTTATTTCTCTACAATTTCCACTAGACTATAAGCTTCAGGAAGGCAGATATTATGTTCCTCTTTTTCATGATTGTAGCCACAATACCTGGGATAATATCTAACATTATAGTCAAATAATAGTATCTGTTAAATAAAGAAGGGCTCAATGTCATACAATAAGATTTCTGAAGAAATTTTAGCTACAACTAAATCTTTGGTAGTGTTGTACTGAATTTAAAATAGCTTTTAAAATGATATTACTATTAAATGTTTGTGATAACATCAGATTCTTTAATTAATAGCAAATGCCACTACAATTATGCTTTATAATCTTTATGGAAATAAAATGCAAGAATACTACATCCTTTAACAATATTTCAAACCTCTTCCCATAGTAATCAATAGTTTAAGAAAACTACACTGCTTATATTTTGTAATTCTTTGGCCCTTAATAACAAGATTGAAGTTTTTTACTAATAATTTTCATTGTAACAATTACTGATATTCTAGAACAATACTCTATTTTTGGTTGACAATTTCTCTCCTCACTACTAGCCAGTGATGTCACCTCTTTCATCATATGGAATTCAATACATTCCAAGTCAAGGACAACGTGTTCCATATTTACAATGAAATTATGGTTTCCTCATCAAAAGGCAAATCCTTCATTTCAAAAATTTGAATGATTCTTAAAATAGAATGCCAGATGGCTAAATTTAGTTTCTGAAGAAAGTCTAATTCAGGAACACTTTATGGCATCAGTCCCAAACATTTTCATTTGATTATGGATTGAATATATTTTCATTCATTTTAAATTCATGCGTCACTGTATGTTGTTCTGAGATAGGAGAACGCATGTTGGTAGACAAATTGACCTAAAAAAAAAATGCCACTCTGCTTAAAGGACCTATTTCTGTTGACATATTGGAAAGATGGGCTTATGCTTGGTGACAGGTTTTTCAGGTATCCAGGTCATATAGGTTAATGGTCAGATGTACATAGGTAGCATTCTGCTTCATAATGAATGGACATCGCTGAAATACAACAGGTAAACTGCAATCCACAGAGTTTGCAAAGGCTGGAAAATACAGACCACATAGAACTCTCTACTATGCCTTGGTATGTTCCACTATTTTCATCTGTATTTTTTGTTTATTTGTTTGTTTGTTTGTTTTTGCGGTACGCGGGCCTCTCACCGCTGTGGCCTCTCCCGTCGCGGAGCACAGGCTCCGGACGCGCAGGCTCAGCGGCCACGGCTCACGGGCCCAGCCGCTCCGCGGCATGTGGGATCTTCCCAGACCGGGGCACGAACCCGTGTCCCCTGCATCGGCAGGCGGACTCTCAACCACTGCGCCACCAGGGAAGCCCTGTTTGTTTTGTTTTTGTCACCTTTGTCTTACCTTTGTTAATCTTCCTTATGCAGCTTCATCCTAGCTTTAGGTTGAAAATAATTGTTAAAAGTGTATTTCTTTACTAATCATTATCATAAATTCATGAATTATTTCAGGTTGTATGCAGGCTTTTTAAAAAATTCATTGCTTCCCATTTTTGGATGAATTTTGGTTCCTTCGGTCATTCTTCCTGCAATGCTCTTCCCGTTTAGGCCAATGCACTGTGGCATTCCCCTTGCTATAACTTAGCTATTGTAGTAAGCCAGAGGACGTCAGGTACATCTGTTTGAGGTTCAACACCAGCTCTTACGGTGAATTTCCGAGCTGCACTTTGCACATCTGTAAAATTGTGTAATAACAACTGTCCCACCTATACCACTGTGTTGTGGTGAGAATTGTATGAGATAAGGCTTGTGAAAATGTGCCAGAAGCTGCAATGTCTTCTAAAGCCACGAGGGATACTCTGCTTATGTTTGCCCTCTTCCTTAGAATTGCATCTTTGTACATAAACATCCTCTCCCCAACCTGCTGCAACTGATTCATCCTTAAAGACCAACTCAGACTCAACTTTCTCCCAGTAACCCTCTCTCACCCCTTAAGTGAGTCTTCCAACTCTGAGCTTCTGTAACTTATTAATTGTATTCATTGATTTCAAATTTGTCATTATGTCCTACATTGTAGGATGTTTTTACTCACTGGGGTTCCTCATGGTAAACCCCATACCCTCCTGATGATTGCATCTCCGGTCCACTTTTCGCTGGTCTCCCGCACACACCTGTGTGAGGTACGTTATAAGTTACACTTCATCTCACACAGCCTCTCCCTTTACATTGTCACTCATAGCTCATAATCCTCTTTCCTCTCTCCCTCTCCAAGCCTCTTGGCCTGAGATGCTTCCATGAACATATTGCAAAATGACTTCAGAAATTTAAATTTTCATTTAAATTTTATATTAAAATATTTACATTAAATTTTTCACTTTAGATTTTTAAGTTACAGTTTTGATTTTTATTTCTCAGACTTTGTCTATAGCTACTCAGGATGAATACCTCCCTCTAGCCAATGAACAGAAAAGAATAAAATTTGCCATACAATTGATTAACTGAATCATCTCTTTAAAAAATGCCATTCAACTTGAACAGCAAACCCCAACCCAAATTTGGATGTAGATTCTGCTTAGAACGATGCTTGTCAACAAATGCAATTAATTTTCCCCCAGGTACTTGTAAACATTTTTCAGGCCAAATATTTTGATTGACAGTGAAAGGGTATCTGGCTTACCCTGTCCTGTCTTTAGCATCATCGAGAGCTCCACTGAGACAAAAAGTAGATTGAGAAATTTGACAATGTTTTCCTAGGACTCATCTTCATTTATTGGCTTTTCAAAAATTACCTGGGAATGAGCCTAGGCACACAGCATCATGAAAATTCAAGAACCTGTTGTTGAACTATTCATTATCTTCCAAGAATATATTTTGTAGCCAAAGAAAAATACGTTACAATATTTTTTATTGCCCTCGTAAATAGCTTATGAACAAGTATGTTGATTTTGACATTTAAGAATTGAATAGGCATCCTGTACCTCACCTTCCCATAATAAGACTTTTTGCTAAACAGAATATAATGCTAGGAGTTTTCTCATGGTAATTTATCTATCTGCTCTCCAAGTGATATGTTCTCATATTCCATTAAACATAAGTTTTTAAAATGTGTCTTGTCTAAGTTTGTACAATCCAAGCAAAGTTCACAAAACACTTTGCAAACTTTAATTAAACACAATACCACGCCTTTGCTTTAAATGTAATGATCATAATTTCTTACAGACAATTTTTAATGAGTTTGCTCTTTGCTATACCCCTCATATATTTTCTTCTCCTTCCAGGCACAGGTGATGAAATTGTGATCAACATTATGAAATTGGATCACAATTATTTCTTTAATCAAAACGAACCAAGCCTTTTGCCATAGGTGTGGAAAACCATATTGCTATGCTATCTAATTGCAGTCATATTTTGTAATCAGCACTTTTGGCCAAACACATGGTGTAAATTATGTGGAAAATGAGAAGGCATGTTCTGTCTCATGCCGTTGCCAGGTATGTTTCATATTTAGATATAAACAATGAGAGACATTCAAATTTCACAACAGTTGAGTCATTTCTGCCACTGTGGATGCTTGTAGCTTATTAATAGCAAAGCTGTTTTCTTGTTTGAGATTTTTTTTGCAGTTAAATTAGTATGTTCCCACCATGCTACTCATGCTTATTTCATTAATTGCTAAGCAATAATTCAATAAAAGCTTCTCTCAGAGAGAAACTCAAACCTCAGATACTTATCAAATGCCCTTCATGCCTGAAGCAAGGAGTGGGCTGAGGAAAAAAATACACTATAAGACATAATCACAAGGTTGCTAATATCTCACGCACATCACATCTAAAATCTAGGATTCCTCCGAGTTAATACCCATGAAGTATACTTTAAATACCCCCAACAGAAACATCGTTTATAGCTTTTTTGCAGAGGTGTCTATGAAAAAAATCAGAAACAAGCCAAATTGTTTCTCCTTCCCTTACAATTATATTCAGGGGTTGAGATCTTTAAGATGGCCTTAGGATGGCACCTAGCTGAGTGGAAGAATTGCCTTACAGTCCAATAGAATTTTCTGATTTCCACGTAAAGTACTAGAACACATTGCAGAAAAGTCTCCACTTCCATACAATGAGAACAATATAGAGAAACTGCTTTAAGAATATATTCACCTTGGCCATTCCCAGTTTTTTAGCCTTTGTTTCAAACACTAATTTATTGCTCTCCAAATCTTTGAGAAAGACGAGTTCCATGAGATTAAATGATTGAATATCATAAAATAATGATCAACATTTTTATTCTGCATTTGCAGTTGAAATTCCAGTGTGAGTAAATACATACTCTGGACACCATTATAAAAGCAATGAATCAGGGGTACTCATAAAAAAGGCAGAAATTTTTTATGAGTATCTCTCCTGCCTTTTTCTCTAGCTCTTTTCTAGTCTAGAAAATATATCTATTACTGTACAATCTTTCAAATTACATTCTGATTTTAATAATAATCACAAATTAATGATGTGTAGTCACGTGTCCATTTTCTCAGAGGAAAATAGCCATATGCTTCAATAGCTAAAACTTCTATTTCCACAAACTAATTAAAAGGCCTTTTGGTACAGTAATCAGAAAAACAGGTGTTTCATTTAGTTTCTCTCCCTTCAAGGTTGAATAGTTGCAATTCAAACTTCCCTGCGATTCCTTCAAAGTCAAGGGATGTCACATAGCCCCACATTGCCTGTCACACAACAATATCCTTCTGTCCCACCCCAGGATTTTGACAGAATGCAAATCAAAGGAAGAAAACTGTTTTTAGAGTACAATATGCTAAATTATGAGTGGGATTTTTCACAATAGATTTTGGAGATTTTAACTCAGCAAAAGGAAAAAAGACTCGAATCCTGTTTACTTTTCTCTTTGATAGACTGAGTACATACACATATTTTTTCATCTTTGAAAAGATGAGACCCGCTATAGGAGAGATATTCCATTCTTCTTTCTCCAAATGTAATCATCGTATCATAACCACATCTCTAGGACATGTTCTTGTGAGTACAGGGTGCATTACGTACGATTTTATAACACACACAGTAACTTTGGAAAGCTTCGGCCTTATTCCTGTTGTTAATTATTTAGACTCTGACATATTGCAATAAAACATTTCATCAAGCACTCCAGTCCAGGGAACGATAGGCATCAAAACTGTATTGGTAATGCAAAATAAACGGATCGGGGTTGAAAATAATGAGTTTGGTGGATTACATCTGTCACTGTGAATTATTATTGTTGAACATAATAGGGCAAAGCACTACAAAAATAAAGCTTGTCTTCTCTAGTTAAAGGTGAGACAACTACCTCTAATGAGATACAGAAATTCAAGTGTGAGTTATTAATGATACACACAAAAGGTGTATCTGCTTACCCAATCTTACATTTCTGTATGTATATCACTATAGAACAAAAAGTCCCCATTGCCAAAGCTGGTGATAGCTCACAGTGGCTCTTGCCAGAAAGTGGAGAAGACATTCCATTTGGCCACATTTGACCATGCAAGAGGGAAAAAACAAAACTAGAACGCTTGACTGAGCCATAGCAGATCCAGATTCTGGCACTGATGCCTCTAATTTGCTCTGTGATACACGTGACCTACCTCTGGAACTCAGGTTCATCATCTGTAAAAGTAGGGCCTTGAATGAAACGGTCTTTAAATTCAATTCTAGCTTCAAAACATTCCTTGATTCTTTATACGTAAAATGGAATTTGTAAAAATTAAGTGAACCTGGTAGCTTTTTGCTTCTAGAGGCAGAAAGCTTGGCAGAGAACTTACTGGAAGAATAATCCAAGTTGCCTCTCTTGGAATGCAAACATGAGGGAAGTGGATGCCCATTATTCAGGAGAAAGTGTGTAATAGAACACTTTATTACACTAGGCAATGTTGCCCAACCAGAGTAGGAGGAGAGAAAAGTTGAGATTGTGTCCATTTGCACAGAGGTTTCTGGAAAGGGAAGAATAATAACCCACAGGTTTCAATCCCACAGATTTTGAAATCATCCCAAGCTGGTTGAGTAGAGTTTAAGGATACCCTCTCCTAAGTTCCCCCGATGGAAATGGACACCAAAGTCCCTGGAGGGAGGGGGAGTCTGGGCGGCTGATCTGGGCTCAACATGCGTAAGTCTGTGGGGAGCTGGCTCCCTCAGACTGTCTTGACAGTGGTGGAGAGGAAGCCTCTCTGGACCTCTTCCTCCTGACTCCTTGCTGTGCTCTCGTCCACAGTCACCACCAGGAGAGGGGGAACTGCAAGAGGGCTTTCTGTACTACTGGGAGGAACGGAGACTGTGGAAGCATCACCTCAGCTGCTGTACAGCATCTCCCTGAGGGAGCTGGGTGAGTCTCAGAGTTGCATTCGAAAAATGGTCCCAGAGGACCACCCAGAACTTTCAGTTCTCTCCTCCACCAGACATGTGAAAGTGCACCAGCCTTTTTGAACCCAGTTGGGGTTTTAGAAGAGGCTGAGATAATGAACTTCCTGTTGGTAAGCTCAAGTGGCATTTCAAAAAGTTAATTGGAAAAAAAAATTTAATGTGAAGAATTTGTAACCAAAGTTGGTGAACGAAGTCAATTGGTTTCATTTTTTATTAACTTTTTTAGAAATACAAAGCAATGTATTTTCAGTGCATAAAACTTAGAGACCCTAGATAAATATTGAATAAATAGAAAAATCAACAGTAATGTCTCCATTCAGAAATAAGGACTACTAGTTATAGAAAACAAACTTGTGGTTACTAAAGGGGAGAGGGACAAATTAGGGGTAAGGGATTAACAGATATAAACTACTATATATAAAATAGATAAGCGACAAGGATTTACTGTATAGCACAGGGAATTATACCTAATACCTTGTAATAACCTATAATGGGATGTAATCTGTAAAGATATTGAATCACTATGCTGTATGCCTGAAACTAACACAACATATGCTGTATGCCTGAAACTAACACGACATTGTAAAGCAACTACACTTCAGTTTTACAAAAAGTCAGAGCTTAAATCTCCCATCAACAAGAAATAATGACTGCTAAAATTTTGAGTCATCCGTGCTAGACACAGCTATATCTTTTATAAAAATGGAATCAAATAGCTTTGTTTCCTTAGCAAAATATTGTAAACATTTTACCATGTACTTAACAATTCTGTGATATGACTTTAATGGGTATATGATTGGGTGAGCACTTTTTATTGTTGAAATTCAAATGATTTCCAGTTTTTAAAATAATTCTAAAGTGAATATCCTTAAGCATGCCTCTTTATCGATATCTCTGATTATAAATACATAGGTGATAGAGCTCTGAAATATCTCATAGTTCATTAATATGGAACTGTCGGATTAACACATAATAGTTTATAACTTTTGACACAAAAATGTAGTCAATATTTTCTCTCTACTAATACGAGGCCCTGTGGCATAATGAATTTGCATTTTGAACCTACTCAAAGGGGCACTAGAAAAGTACAACAGCAATTGAAGAAAGAATATGGTCCCTTTGAAAGAAACCAGGGTGTGAAGCTTACAAGGAAAGCAGAGAGTATTTGAAGAGTTTATATATGAACCACAAATAACATCGAGGAGCTGTCAGCATGATAGAAGAAAATTTTTATAGGAAATAAGCATGGAGGTAAAAGAAGAGGTGATCATGTAGAAAGTAGAAATATTCACACCTTAGTAGAAAACGTCAAATGATGGAGATTTACATTGCTTACGTCTAATCTAAGAATGTAATATTTCTCTTTCTGCTTCTTCTCACAGAAGAAAAAGCATGAAAACAATTAAATTTAAGGAGTTAGAATGAAGGTCAATGTCATCATTTTTAAAAAACCTCAGACATCAAGCCTGGAAAGAGATTGCTGGTGATTGATATGAAGAGAAATTATTGGCATGTGAGAAAAGCTTTGGGGGAGAGTTTTTGATGCCACGGTTCTCTGAAGGAGCAAGGCCCTGTATGGCCTTATCCATTTCCCGATATGATGTGATACCAGATAACACGTGGTGTAATTTTTCTCAAATCACAGAGAAAAGCTGGACTCTATTAAGAATTAGTGGGCAAGTATAAAGTAGCAAGTAAACAATGTATCAATAATTGTATAATACCTCTGTCTACAATACCTCTGTCTACCTCTGTCTCTTTTCAGGGTAAATTCCTTTTTTTCTTGGTGTACTTCCCAAAGTGGCTTTTCTATCCCTTTTACCTTGAGACTCTTTTCCTCTTGTCACCTGGAAAAAGTGACACATAGTATCTTTATTGTGTCTCCCGGGAGACCTATAGGGTCCTCAGACATATAGAGTCTCCCATGGCCTCACCTAATTTCCCAGAGTTCCTGAGTGGTATGCAAATTAGCACCCCTGCAAGAAACTAATTATAACCCTTACCATTTTTTGTTTTATGTCTTATTTCTCCCTCTCTCCAAACCAAATTATAAGTTACTTGAGGACAAGGCTATTTTCTTCCTCATAGCATCTATGCCCCTATGGGTTCTAAGTAAATGTTTGTTACTTGACTTTCAAGACTGAGGCAAAAAAATATCCAATATGTCAGCTTTTCACTATAAGGAATTTATAGATCTTTTGATATTACTTGCAGGTACTACCATATTTATTTTAACTGTTTATTTCAAAACATAAATAGTATTTTTTGTGTGTGGTAAACATCCTTAAATGTTAATGAAATCAGGAGGTAAATAACGGCTGTAGGCTTTTCATCAGACACATTTTTCTCTTGAATAATATATATTTTGCTGAAGCTGTGGAAACAGAACTACGGGGACTCCTATGAGGCCAGGCTGAGATTCTTGGTTTTACACAGTGTTAGCAGACAGTGTCATCTACTTCCTGATATAGCATATACAGTATCATACTGCCTTGTATCTAGAGAAATTGTTATTTGATTGCCAGGAATAGGTGTAATTTAAGGTACTTCTTATTCATAGGGGAAGACTGGTAAGTTCTCTTAGAAACTCTGCCTTCTCAAGTGGCATGTCTAATTTCAACACTAATTTAATAACAAGCTATCCCCATTAATCACCTCTTTAGTTCTTGTAAAGTATCTTTTTCTAGATTTGGGCCAACGATTACATTAAATTTGCTACAAAGACAATCTACTCAGTGTACACTGAAGACTAGAGAAGGAAAGAAGCCAATGCTTTTCTAGAAAGATTTATCACAAGAAAGATCAGCTCAGGGGTTTGACGTTAGGAACGTGCTGTGTTCTCTAGTGGGAAGGTTGCAATCATCAGTGAGGTCATGCATTTATTTAGAACTGCATACTTACCAAACAGTTTTCACATAGAGGATTTCATTCCATTAATTTGTGGAAAGGCCAAATGGAATCCAAATAGTCCTCCGGCTATGTGCATCTCACGTTCTTTATGTTCTGCATACGCACAAGACAGCTTTCCTGAGCCCCGCCTGCCGAAAAAGGGAAGTGAGCTGGCAGGTAAGAAACACAAAATTGACTTCAAGCCAGTTTCTCCTTAAAGATATCATTTCCCTCAAGTCATTATGTAAAATACCCCCAATAGGCCAGGCAACCCAATTATTCCCTTGGAATAAAGAGATCAATTATTGATTAATAAATGTATCTTTTCTCTTGACTACAAGGTGTTTGAATTAGAGACTCTATGGAATGATTCCACTTGGACACTCAACTCCACCAAAGGGCTCAACATTTATATTTTAAACAGTTTTTATTAGGTTGTGTTTATGTAATTGTAGACACAGTACTTCACAAAGACTATTCCAGTCTTCAAGGAGCTTAGCTGCCATCGTTCTCAGAATAAATCTCTGTATTTCTTCACATATAATCATATATTTTAAAAAGATATGAAATTATTTATGTGTGTTTAACCTGTTAAATTCCAAGACTTTGGGAGGAGAAGTTTCCTGAATGACAAGATCTTTTTCAGAAAGTACTTATTTGCACTCCATGTTGAATGGAAAGTACCATCGAGAGAAATGCCACCAAGAATGTTCAGGCCAATTATTTATGCTATGAAGGAACACTATTTGGCGTACTGCATATTTACAGGGAGTTCTTCACTGGTGATGTAAAGGTGGGATTGCAAAATCGGCCCCCAGATGCTGGGCTTGGGCTTCAGGTCTGATGGAGGGGGAATATTATGTCAAATCCCTGTACTGAACATAGTCGTGAAACCACACATATGTGGCACAGTTGAGGTATTCTTTAAAAACAAAACAAAAAACTCTGAACACCAAGCCCCGTGGCACCTGGACAGTCTTCAGGTGCTCTGAGCCCCTCCCCTGGGTGTGCACCCCTGGCTTCGTGCCTTTCTGAGCTATCTCTTCATCTCCAGCTCATCTTTCATCAGCGCCTGTCAGTGGAATATCACAATTCCAGGTTGGGAAAACAATTCTGACGGGGTTAGGGAAATGAAAAAAGTTTCTGGTAATGGAAATCCCCTCCACTTTAAACCAATATTTTATTCATGTTTGGGAAATACCACTTTGTTGCTGTTTCCATTTTAATCTGCTTCAGCATTTCCTGTTTTAATTCAGAAACCAAATGTGTGACACGCCAGGAGGGTCTTGGGCCAATTCCAGATCAATGAAATCAGAGAGGAATAGCCAACTCACCAAAGCTGCTGTTCTTGCCAGATTCTATGCAAAATTTTTAAAAGCGGATACAAGTTGCATAAGGTTATGGAACTCAGAGTTTCAGATATGATTGGTATAAAAATCAAGCAAAGAGAATCAGTGGTCCAGCCACATTTCTTTTTGTAATGGTCAGCCACATTTAAATGTGATCTGAGGAAGAGACATGAGTGAAGCATAGAAAAATATCTCGTTGATTTTGTCACTTAAAAGATGAATTGCCTTTTGACTTACACATCCGATTTTCCTTTCCTTATTTCTTTCCCCTGCTTTGATTGTCAGCCTTTCATTAGTATACCCCGAAATTCATTCTGTACTTCAGATTCTGTATTTCTGTAATAATGATCATCACAGAGGATTTTGGAGATAGAAGGAAACTGAATCTAGCATTCGTTTATTCGGCACTTATTCTGAGGCACTAGGGTAACCCCATCTTACATACACGTGACGTCAACGTGTAGATTTAATGACTGTCTGAACCGAGGTCACTCAGTCAATTAGTATCAGAACCCGGCTTACAGGTATCTGGGACTCTTGAATCCAAAGCAATTCTTTCCCTCTGGGCCATGCTGGTTATTCCCCACACTTGCTGAGCCATATTGCACCCCCAGACAATGTGCCAACGAGACCACACGTTGTCTCCACTCGATACACAATTTGATATTCATTTCGGGAAAGTTTGTAAATAAATGAACAAATTGCCTAATTGCTAACCTGGACTAGGGACTAAACGAAATCTTAAAAAGAAAATTATGAACCACAAGCAATAAAAATGTTTTTTAAATGAAAACAAGGAAACATGACCCATTGAACTGTTAATCAAAGAAAAAAAATCATCACATCAAGTGACAAGATCTTTGTCTGCAAGCCACTATGGGGAAAAGGATGGAAGAGAAATTCTGATAAGTTTGTGGTCTTAAGGCAATTGATAAGTAGGCCCTCAAGTGATGAGAATTTTCAAAGGCTCTTTAAGGGAAATAGAATGCCCTTTTCATACCCTTCTTTAGATTCGTAAAGACCCCCAGCTTCTGATGAAGAGTCACAATATCACCAGTAATACACCAAATGCATTTCTGCAGAATGAATGTGTCAATAATTGCATTTAACTTTCCGGGAGGGGTACTGAATTTTGTTATTAAACATCTTAAGCATTTCTTATATTTCTATTTATAAATTACTTTTCCAAATAACATATCATGTTTCTCTTATTATTTTTTTCAAAACTCAGCATTACCATCTCATTTTTTCTCATTTTCAACAGTTAAAATTAAGAAAAGTTCATCAGTGGCAGAGATTCTGCAATCTGTAGCAACCCACAGAGCAGTCCGCTGAGACAAATTGCCCCCTTTAGTATCCTGGTGTGCACAGCAAGAAAAATAGAGTCAACATCCACTTCTCTCAATGGCTTAAATAATTTATCAATCACCTAAAAGCTAGTTTTTAACCCAAACCATATCTTCTACCATGCCTACTTTCCTTCTATCAGTTATATCTATTCAGAAATGCAAGCTCATGTTAATGTGTGTCCAATTATGAAAGGTAAATGAGTTACTAAAATCATCCTAATACATTTAAAGTCTAAGCGGAAAGTCTTTCTCTTTAATCATCCACAAAGATATTCCATTGATAGGCGTGGCTATTGAAGAATTTATTGAAGCATCAGAATACTCAGAACAAACTCATTGAATGCATCACAAATTACAGCAGTTTGGAAAAACATGGAGAATGGCAGTCAGATTTTGCCAATACAGATTTACCGTGGGGTTCCACATCTATATCTAATGACAGGGCAAGTTTCCGCAGATTAGTCTGAGACATAGAAATGGGGAAAGAGAAGATGATGGTAATTAAATTATTTATGTGACTGCTTTCTGTATGTCTTTGTCTTCAACTGTCTTCAAACCCTTGAGCTGGTGACTGAACCATCCAATCTGGACACCAGGAACACTGCTGTTGTGGATCCCTACAACCACATCTTGAATTACGCCAACTAGCCTACAAGTGGCATAGCAGAATCCATTAGTCATAATAAAAATGCTGTTCTACCTTCAACTTTAGTAAAGTTAATTAACTCATTTTAATAATAATGTCTTGGCAAGCCCAGATGAAAAAATCTTATATTAATGCAGTCAACTACTTTTCTCCAGATAATTGCCATTTGGGCTGAGAAATTGAAAGCATGCCAACCTAAAATGCTTTTAAAGACTTCAATCAACATTCTCTCCAAAAAGGAAGAAATAAAAAGCCAGAGGGCAGAACCATTGGTCTCACACTCCATTCTTAACATTGCCCAGCAACACATATTTATATTACTGGGACTTGTCCTCCAAATTTGACCTGGGGTTGGCCTCTGAATTTGTACAGCAAAACGAAAGGACAGGGGCTGTATAGTCCTGGAAACTAGAAACAAACTGTCTTATTAAATTACCCATATTTGTGACCAAGCTTAAAATAACACAGATCTGCCAGTCTTCAGACCTAAGGTCTGCAGCTTTCTTTCAAATATAACAAAAGGACGCTATCGTTTTTGCCCCCATTTATTTTATTTCTCTGACTCTTTATGAACTTCCCAACAAATGGATAAAAGGTTTTAGTTCCTCTCTTAATTTGTTATAAAATCTTGTTTTAAAGCTAATGGATACTTCCCAGATAACAACGGGTAAAGATTTTCTTTTTAGAAGCAGTATTTGAATAGGTTCTACTCACTCATAGAAGAATTTTGTTATTAAAAAAAAAAAAAAACTAAGCATATATTTATTTTCAGGAATGAATTTTGAGGAAATTTTAAGTCTTTTGAATTATAAAATACAAAAGAGGTGTGGAGAGGTGAGGTTTCTCCATTTTCACCATAAGTAGCTTTAGTCTGTATTACTGCATCACTCAAGACCTGGGTATATGAATAGTCTAACTGAATTGGGTCATTCAGCTAAACAACATATAAAATATACATAGCTCGACAAATCTGTTCATTCCATATAAATATATCTTTATTCTGATTATTTTTGTTGAATCCATTACATCAATCTTGTTAATATCTCTTATTACAAGGAGAGTGAGATCAAAGCTACATTACACTGGAGGCTGTGTATTATGCTGTCCAGGGTGCTTGGTGACCTTAAGTGGTAGAGAGTACACCTTTACACCTTAGATAGTAAAGAGTACATTTAATGACACCATTTTTGTACTTGAGAACTAAATCCCCTTGGATGAGGTCCAACAGAGATGAACCTTAAGACAAGTTCCATTTTATGAAAAGTATAATAAAAAATATATTAGAAAAAAACTAGGGCTAAAAATGTTACTAGTAGATGCTATATAATAAAACCTTTTAACTGAATCACTTAATAATCACACATTATCTTTATTATCTTGTAATAATTGAATACTTCATAGAAATAAATATTTTGAACTGTGATTATGCTATTTGGCTCATATGTAGGAAATTACCCTCAAGTTAAAAAAAATCATCCTAAAGCTATGTTATAACAAAATTCATGAAGAATTTTTTGGTTTGTAAAAAATGTGATCTCCTATTAAGAAGCCTAGGAGGGGAGAATTTTTCCCATTTTACAATCCCTGTGTTTAAGTAAACTTCTCAAGCTCACACAGCTAGCAAGAAAGTCTTTCCCAAGTTGTAGCTGTGTCTCTGTACTTTTGAGATCTGTTCTCATGATTATTTTTAAGTTTGGGGATAACTTTTAATGATCCTAAATGGTTTTCATTTCCATCTTTAGACATGCAAACACTTCAGTGATAGACACCCGTCAGAGGGGCTCACCCCCATCCCCACCCCCTGCCCAAGGCCAGCTCCCCAGCTTGCTTACCTGGGGAAATTACCTACTTTATCTGTGTTTCAGATTCCTCCTCTATAAACTGAAGATAATAATAAAGCCTACTTTCTATGATAGATGCAAAAATTAAACCGAATAACATATATTAAGAACATAGTAAGTCAGTAAGGATTTTCTCCATTAGTAATGGAGTAAATAGTCAACTTCAAATTTTTCCAACTTCATCCAATTTATTCCTGGGCTAAGTAAGTCCCTTACAAAATGTGCTTTGCTTGCAGCACCTGCTAAGAGAAGTTACCCAAGGTTGACTTTGAGGTGTCCATTAGTTGATCCAGAAGTGGTAACTTTATTTAGGGACAGCCAATCCTTGAAGTGGGTTGGTGTCCAATGATGTAGTTTTGCTAGATCATAATGACATACTCTTTAGACCAACTGGACGCTGCAATTTTAATGACGAAATGGGGGTGAATAAGACAGTGGAAGAGTGGACTATTGGAGATAAAATCATGGGTTTTCAAGTCAAAGAGACCCGCAATCAAATCTGGTTCTGCCCACCTGAGATCTTTGGGGAAATTGCTTCATTCAACTGAGACTCAGTTTCCTCTTTCATTCCCACATCCCCTGCCCTCGTTCAAACCATTCATTGCACACCCAACTGGTTTCCATGCCTCTTGCCTAAGTTCCCCCAAACCCACCATCCACGTGGTCACCAGGCTGGGGTTGCCAGCTAAAACAAACAAAAAAAACAGTTAAGTTTGGGCTTCCCTGGTGGCGCAGTGGTTGAGAGTCCGCCTGCCGATGCAGGGGACACGGGTTCGTGCCCCGGTCCGGGAAGATCCCACATGCTGCGGAGCAACTAAGGCCCGTGAGCTATGACCGCTGAGCCTGCGCGTCCGGAGCCTGTGCTCCGCAACGGGAGAGGCCACAGCAGTGAGAGGTCCGCGTACAACAACAACAACAACAAAAAAAAAAACAGTTAAATTTGAATTTCAGATAAACAACAAATAATGTTTTAGTATAGTTATGTTCCATGCCAAAACACTATTCTCTGTTACCTAAAATTCAGGATTAACTGGGCTTCCTGCTCTTTTGTTTTTTCTCTAAGTTCGGCAACTGTACATCAGAGTCACTACCAAAACCATAAATCCCACCATGGTATCCCTGTCTTTAAATGGTCAAGTGGCACCCTAAAGTGAAGTGTTTGGTTACAATGTTAATCCATTTTTAAATGTTTTCACAAGTCTTTTCATAATATAACTACTTTCGATCTCTCCAACATCATTTTCTACCACCTCCCACTGGGTTTCCTCTTCTTTTGTTTTTGTTTTTTTTTTCCCTAAGTCTGGCAACCATCTACCAGAGTTACTTACCAAAAACACAATCATATATACATACATATGTATCTAATGATGATAGAAATTTTCCGGAAAATGTTTTAGCAACGTTCAGCAAACAGTTGCCCTGTATTCATGCACAAAAGTCCTTCTGCATTTAGAAATCTCTTTGTGTTATTCAGTTGTTCCTTCAAAAATCAGTTATTCAGTGACTATAAGGCATTAGATAACATGTGGGTGAGACAGAGTATGAATGTACAGCAGAGATGAAGCCATTTCTGTGTTCAGCTGGGCCAAAAAAGTACCCAGAGCGTACTTCCTTCTCTACCCAATTCCCCTTTTTTCCAACACATGAGGTACTTTGGAGGAATCGCCCCTAGAAATGCCACAGCAGCATGCTGGTAGGAGATTGTCACTGAATTAAATTGTATTATAGTGACTACTATTTATCATTTGAGACTCATCAAAAAGGAGCATCATAAAGAAAGTTCTTGTTGAATTGGGACTCTCAGTGGGAACAGCTGGTAGAGAAGCATCAGTAAAGGATTCCTCAAGCTTTAATGCACACAAGGGACTGAGCCCAAGGTAACAGGTGTGCACTGACCTACACCGAAAAGAGTGGGGGGCAGCACGAGTTACTGGAGAGCTCTTGGTTTAGACTCTAGGAAGATTCCTGCAGGTCCAAAGCTGATAGAATGAGAGTTAAAGTCGCATGATGCCTGTCCTTGGGCAGAATGTATTCATTGGGAGTATCAATCTGCCCACCCCAGTGTCACCAGCATTCATTTTTAGAGAAGTAAAGCCGTCTGTGCTTACAGAGGGCCCCCCATTTTGAACCCTATTCTGAAGTACTCCTCCCCGGAGTGGTCTGTTATGAAATTTCATTATTCCTAGACACTGGTAGGTAGAGCTTCCTCTTCCATGGAGATTTGCATGATGACCAGGACACTTTGGACAAATCAAGAGAACTGGTCGTGGCTATGCGTTTGTATTTCTCAATGAATGTGCAATTCATATACAATATGTGTCCTATAGTTAGTGCCCTCCTACGCCCCCAGCCTTACTTACAACGTGACTAAGTTCGCTGCGGTCCTTCATCCCACATGACTTCATTTTTGCTGCCCTGTCTTTCAGTGCTGCTGCCTGTTTCTGTCGTCGTCCGCAGACACTCCTGTCACTAGGCCAATTACCAGCATCTATTGAGCTTTTCCTCCTAATCCAATGGACTCCTTGTTCTCCACCGATGACAGTCTTAGAAGGTGACAGTCAAACTGGCCGTTAGCTTCTGACCTCTCTGTAGTCGATCTTATTATGGTAATTGCCAGGCTGGAAGGAGCAGACACTAGGCCAATTACACCTGTCCCTGTCCCAGTTCAGCCTGGGCTTAAATTACTCCGCGAAAGCATGGTTTGCCTTTACTGAACAACAACTTTTTCTCTATTCTTGTGAAATTTGGAGACAGACATTCCTAATTATGCTTGTCAGTGGGACATAATGACCCAGTATTTCTTTAAATGGCATCATTCTTTATCAGGGAAGCCGATGCACTCCATTAATAGATAACTTGACTGGGGTATTTTTAAGCAAACAAATCTTTAAAATGTGACTCTTTGATATACAAGCAAGCGTAAACTGAAAACCACACAGCCGACCCTTCGCGGTTATTTTAATATTAATGCTATACATAGATGTATGTGCGTGTTGAATATTAATTAGTCTATAAATATTTTATTTGTATGGACTTAAATCTATAAAACTATACATAGGTAATTCTATAAATGGATACCCGTGTGGCATATATACATAATTATATTAGAATATGTGCACATTACGGCTACATGAATTAGTTTTTTAACTGCATTATATAAAACATTAGGAGGAGGAACATTTTACATTCATTTGAAAATTAAACGTTGTTCTTGTTGAGCACTCTAGAATGTATAATAATATGTAAATATTGCATGTATACAATATATGTATAATATGTACAATGTATAATAATATGCCCCTATAAATCTAAATTGAAATTAACTACACATTCTTTTTATTCGAGTTAATTATTAAAGAATGCCCTATTTACTTCCAAGTCTTATACTTCCAGAAGTGCTTACCTACTCATAAGAAATTATTCATGAAAAATAATTTAAGAAGGAAAAATATCAGAGTTCCCAACTGGTTTGGTAATTTGTGAGTTCTTATAGAAGTCTTTGAGGATGGACCTTGTTTGAAGCAAGTTCCTCCAAGCATAGAAATCCCTGAGACCCTACATCGAAAAGCTCCTCTGTCTTCAATCCCAGTGTCATTGTAGGTTCCCCCTTCAGTCTTTTTTTATTGGAAGCAGCCACTTAGGAGACAGCAGGACTGGGCTCTATAGACAGCCTGCTGCCTGGAATGGAAGAGTTTATTCTGCATTTATTCTCTTCTCCATCATCCCCATGAGACATTAAAGGCAGTGTCCTTCTCTGGACTCCAGAAACCTAACCAGGATAATTTACGGTCTCCCCAGCTCATACCATTAAGTGTCCTCATTCAATTCGTCATTCCCCCTTCACTGAATCCGGCATTGCTTTTACATCTACTGGAGGTCTGCTTTCCCCCAACAAGCCATAGTCGAAGATGTAAGCTGCAGGGCTCTGTTCCAATAACCCCAGTACCGCTAATGAAATTGCTTCCTCTCTCTCAGCCTATTTCTTACACAGGGGTGATAATCACCACCAAAAAGAGGATATCGTGAGATTTACAATTCTCAGCTGGTTGCTCCGCAGGTAGTGGGAATTTAGCCACGTTCATCTTCCAAGGGCATGCGGTCAGCTCCCGTGCTTACAAACTGTAGAAACCTTGAGCCAGTCCCTGACGTTCTCCAAGTGTGACTGCTCCACAGGATAATGTACACCAAGGTGTTAGCACTCTCTTGACTTGCCCCCCAAGATCTCATTGGTCCTTGAACTTTTCTTTCTTTTCTTTTCTCTTCCCTTTCATTCTTTCCAGGGATAACGAAGTCATAAATCTATACATTGCATAAGGACCACACATGGTCACATCATTGCATTTCGATTTCTCTGGAGGAGTATTAAATTCTTCCTGTTTCTCCTGATTGGTCTTGCTCATGTGATGCCTTGGTCATCTCCTCTTTTTCCATGGCTGAGACCTCCAGTTTTGCAATTCCTGGCATCAGGGACTGATAGGCAATCCTCTCCTCCCTCTGAGATCATTTCCACTCAGAATGTCTTCATTGAAGGATCCTATTGTCAGTCACTGGGGTTGATGCCCTTGCAGTAGCTATTGTACGAGGTCCCTGATGGAACCCCAAAGACACTGCAGAAAGTAACTGAGGTTCTGTCCCTGTGCTTTCCCTCAGATTCTTCAAAAGTAAACTGGTACCCACCCAAGGAATCAGTTCCTTCAGAAACCCTCTTTGGTCTCTTTCCCCAGCAAAAATTTCCAGGGTCTTTTTTTGTTGTTGTTAAAGTCCTAAGTTGTCTTACCTTGAAATTATAGAGACATCTTTCCAACTCCAATCAAACAACAATTTAGGAGAGTCTCTCCTTTGGGGTTTTTACACCAGTTGGCAGCAAATAGGGCTAACAACAGAGTTGCCTCAAAACCCTTTTGATAGTTGAGCACAGAAAGCAGAGATTCTCCAGTGGAATGTGCCTCAGTCATCTGCAGCGTTTGTGAAAGCCCAGGCTGTTGTTCCCCTCGGAGGTGCTGATTCCATTGGTCTGGGTTGGGGCCAGAGGATTTGCATTGCTAAGAAGTTCCCAAGTGATGCTTGTCCAGGAACCCATCTTTGAGAACGACTGATACAAAGCATAAGGGGCGTATGTGAACCCCTCTTCATCACAGTGTTTCTCAGCTGACCTTCCCCACTACCTTGGTGATTCATAAATATCACTTCCTTGGTGAACATAAGGAAGGCCTTGAACCTTGTTGCTTCTAAAAAGGCTACTCCTTGGAGACTAATTGTTGCTGCTGTAAATGGCATTAGGTGAAGCCTGAGCCCTGGGGGTGTATATGGAAAGGAAGGAGAGGACAAGAAAAATTACAAAGTGCGCCTCCAATTTCATCATTCTTGGATAAGACCTCAGTGATGGCAACATCTACCCCAATCAAAGCTATTTTCTTAAACCCAGACTGAAATAAACACAAAGGATATGGAGAGAGGGGAAAAGTCTTTTTTTTTTTTTTAACCCAATAAAGCACACTATCTTTTTCTCTCTCCGTTAGATGAACAAAATGGGGTTGCCTGGCTTGAGCTCGTCATCTGTGTTTATCTCATCTGGTTGTCTCTAATTAGATTGCAGGCCCCTTTGGGCAGTAGCTGTGCAGTTGTAATCCGATTTTGTACAGTGCCTGGCACAGTCTCTTAACCATAAAGAGGGTGCTCGATAAATATTTATTGGCGATGGTTATCTCTAATTCCTCAGGAAGTCTAGGCAATTCTAGGCCACTCCACTTAGCTGAATGATAATGGAAATTGATAAACTATCATAGGGGGAAACACACATGTAGTAGGTTTTTGAAAACCAACCCACCATCAAATATTCCAAATGAGGATGTAGCCTTTAGTAGCCTATGGGCATTGAAGGTTGAACATATTACTTTGTACCAAACTCATAGGAGTGATCCAGTGTAGCACTGGAAGAGGCAAGCTTTATAGACCAGTGAACCTTCTGACACTTTCCTTAGGTGAAGCCGAAGTTTGTAATATGGTTTTCTCTCCACCCACCACATTTTCTAATAAGTCACATAAATTGGTCTATAAAGTCAGCAGTATTTTAATTATTGGCAAGTGTATTCATCAACCTCCAGATGGCTTTTCTTTACTAAAAATCATGGAACTGACATCACTGGAAACATGATACACGTTTTTGGCTGATATAGTCTCTTCCATCTACAAAATATTTCTAACCTCGACGGATAAAGCCTAACACAAGAAGTGAAGTAATTGGGGATTTTTTTCCCCAACGTCTGAAAAAAAAAATATTTACTCCGGAAATGCCTCCAAACACGTATGTCTAATGAAAAGCACACTTACAGCCAGAAAAAGAGCGGGTGCCGTGTCATTTATAGGGGAGAACGAGACAAGAAATTCCAGGACACAGGAAAACCTGGAGAGACTTTATTTCTAGGCATGCTTAGGTACAAAGAGAAGGCTGTGCCTCGATGGGGTGCTAGGGAATCTAATAGCTGCATCGGGTAATGCACCGCTGGCCGCCCAGCCACTCATGGTATTTGGCCGTCCTTCTCATACACTAACGGCAAGAATTTGGGGAAACCATAGACTTTGTGAGCCTTTCCCCTACACTTCCGTGCAAATATGAGGTTAAAGAAATGCATTGTGTAAGAGGTAAAAGGGTGAGCAGCAGAGACAGAAAACAAGGAGTTCAAGAAGAAAGCAGTGAGGTTGCTCAACGTGAGTTTGTCCTTTGGGAACACTGTTTGAAGAAGACGTAACCCATTGTTTCTTGCGAATGATTTCTTTGGAATTCTTTTCTTGGCTTCTGAGACTTGTTCACCTCGTGACCTTAAATATTTTCCTTGCTGCCTGGTTCTTTCGCCTTTGTGTCTCCCTCCTCTCTTCTGTACAGGGAGCTTCTGTTGATTGAAAAATGGATAGAAAATAGATGGATTCTGCAGCCGCGCAGAGAATGAAGACACTTCACCCAGATCTCTCTCACCAGACCTAAGGTTAGAGCGTCTGTCACCTTTCATCTATTCAGCTCTGAGAAAGGGACGTGATTTTGGGGGTATTTTCTCTTGTTTTTGATCTGCAAAATGTTTGGGGTATGAGCAGTATAGTACATTTGGAAGTGGAGAGTCAAAAGTCCATTTCATGACTTACAAGGGATTGGAATTTTGGCTTTCAGACGCTGCCTTCAGTTTCTTGGAATTGGAGTTTCACATGCTAGAGGCTGAACTGCACTTTTCCTGGTATTTCCTACCATATGAAAAAAGTAAGTAAAACCTGAGAATTTGTGTGTGTGTCACTGAAGATGACCAGAGAAAATGAGGTGGGGAATGATGTTGAGGGACTAGAAGAATATAGTTTCCTTCAAAGAAACTGCCCAGTGTTCAGAAACGTCATTTCCAACGGGAGCCCTTCTCAGTGGAGTGAATTCCGTGCTGCTGAACAGGATGCCAGGGTGCTGATCATGGCCCTTAATCAATTCTATCTCCTTCTACTTGTCTCTGATTCTTAGTTGTCCCTTCTATATAATAAGCAATTTGGGGGAAATGACTGGTCCGACAGTTCAGAAAAGTAGTCCATGTTCATCAAGGTGCCCAACAGGAAAGATTCTGCTCCAAAGGTGTGTTTTAACCCCAGGGTCCCTGCTGACTAGCTGTGTAAATGTGGTCTTGGGCAAGTGTGTCATCTCTCTAAGCCCCAGTTTCCTCATCTTAAAAATGGGGATAATGATGGCTGTCTACCTGAATGCTTACTGAGGGGATTAACGAAGATGACGCTGCTCATAGGGTGCTTGGCACAAAGTAAGGGCTAAGTAGTAACTCTCAGGCGTCCTCCTGCTGCTGTTGTCAGCACTGCGTTTATTCCAGGATCGCAGAAGCACATTATCAGAGAGTATTGTTAGTCGCAAGGGATTAAGAGCACAGCGTGTGGCCAGACTGCAGAGGGTGGGTCTCATCTTGGTCACTGAGATGACCACACAACTCCTGGCATTCAATTCACAATTCCCATTACTAGATTGGTCTCTTATCTCTAAAGGTTCTGTTGCCCTTGAGGGTGAAGTCCGGGGCTTGAGTAATTTTCTTTTCACCTTTATGCTTTTCTGTGCATTCCAAATTTTCTACAGTGAGTAGAAATTAATTTTAAAACAGAAAAAATAAGAAAAGCCCTTTTCTTGTGTGTTTTAAATATAATATCAAGATAAGCGTAGGGGATTAAGAGATACAAACTACTATATATACACTGCAGCCATCACTTTTAATAACTTTACATGTAGTATAATCTATAAAAATATTGAATCACTATGTTGTACACCTGAAACTAAAATAATGTAGTAAATCAACTATACTTAAATTAAAAAAGAGAGAGATGGTGAATGTAAAGTATTTAGCACAGTTCCTGGCATATAATAAACAATAAATATTGGCTATCATTATTTTCCAGAAAAAACTATATCCTATCAACCCGATCTTAGACTAACCATTCACGAATGCATAAACTGCTATCTATGGATACGAATCATTTCTTTGTTCAGAGTAAGTTTGCTTCATCCTCATTCAAATTGTTGTAATGGGGAGCGAGTTTGCCTTTATGAATCAGCCTGTCAGACATCCGCGGAAATATTCTGAAGACTCCAGGTTTCAAACTGTTTTCTCCCAGCAACCTGAAATTTCTCCCCAGAGCTTGATTGCTATAGGGTAAGACCTTGTGACACAGACGAAGACAAACAAGTTTCTGGAATAGTCCACAGGGGGAGACTTTTAAAATTGTGAGTTCAGCAGGGACACAAAGAGACTCTGGGAAGGATGCGGTGACCGCAGAGACAACTGACCCTATTTGTGGCAAGGGCAAACTCCTCTTCCCGCCACAGAGGCAGGAAAAAGCCCTCAAATAATGCCTTTCCTCGCTCTAGATTATTAACTACAATGGAGGCTTCTTAGACAAGAAGGAAAAAAAAAACATTAGGAAGATAGTCAGAAAGAAAACATTTTCAAGGGGATGAGGGAAGGAGTGTGGCGGGAATATATAACACAGTAAAATGGAAGAAGAAACAATTTCCTGTGATACTTATGAATAAGGAAGATAGTCATATGAATTTATACACGTACAACACTGCAGTTTATTAAAAATGTTGTGCTTATCAAGGCTTATCAAAGTTTCCCACTAACGTGTGACTACAGGCAAAGTGACCACGTGTGACCCTTGTGTGCGTCGAGAGGCACGTGGCAAGAGAAGGAAGAACAGGCATAGCCTGTACTAGACCCCAGAAAGCTTGAGGTTTCTTTCAAGACCTGGGATTTAGTCTTAAAACGATATTGATTTCTCATTGCTCTAGAATAAAAGAATGGGACCAAACCCTGGTTGTCTAATTCTTGGGCCCACTATCTTTCTAATTTATCACACTGCCTCTTCTGCATGGCTAGCTGTAACACTCTGAAGAAATCCCATCCTTTGTTCCACTGAACGCTTGACTCCACAGTTGCTAGCAATTATGAAAAAGGATGTTAGTGTCCCAGGAGGAAAAAGTAGGACTGTAGGTGGTAACACCCTCCTGAGTGGATAGGGAGATAAATATAAATAGTTCTGAGAAGGAAATTGGGAGGACTGCTATCTTCCCGGGGCACGTATGCAAGCTGGGACTGAAAACCTGCCAGGAATAATCAGACGGTGATCACTCCCCAATTCTGCTGACTAAGGTAGGAACAAATGATATAGTCATTAAAGATCTACAGTACACCTCGTAGGACTTTGAAGTTCAGGTCAGGAAACAGAGACCTGAGGGCACAGGTAGTATCTTTATTTGTCTTTCATCACAGAGCCTGACCTCAGAAGCGAAGCTAGTTGTTAACCATCAGTTAAATCGATGGTAGAGCAATAATCAATATTTTGTTTTCTAAATTAAGCCCTTCTAACTTACTAAAATAAAAAATTCCAATATATATAGTAAGAGGGTCCTTTCCCATGTTAATGTTATGGGGGTTTTTTTGTTGTTTTTGTTGTTATGGTTTGATGATAGCATTCTGACTGGCAAGCGGAGTTTATTTTATAAAGAACAGGTGGGAAGTGCCTTGCCAGTGGCTCAGAGATGCCATCCCCAAACAAATTTAAATTGAATTTGAGAGTAGACAGTAAGAAATCCAGAAAAAAAACCCACAGATTTTACGGACAATGTGACTGATTTGGATTAAAAAAACAACAACAAAGTGGAAAAGATGCTTCTAAAGAGATAATTATCTTAGGAAGATTGTTAGGAACAGTTTATGAATATGATATGTAGAATCAGA
This sequence comes from Tursiops truncatus, assembly GCF_011762595.2. Lineage (NCBI taxonomy): Eukaryota > Metazoa > Chordata > Mammalia > Artiodactyla > Delphinidae > Tursiops > Tursiops truncatus. The sequence continues at coordinate 153,479,952 of NC_047035.1, read as the reverse complement.
AAACAAAGTCAATACGGGTTTTTTTGTTTTTTCAAATGGAAACTAAATGATATTACTTGTTTAAAAGGAAACTATCTACCAGAAAGAAAAGCATGGTGAGTTTATACCTGATGAAGGTGTATACTTGTGTGGAAATTTACCATCTAGAAAGTGAAAGCATCATGAAGGCCATTGAGATTAGGATTAAAAATTATAGAAATACTATCACTGAGAGAGAATAATAGAGGCAACTCAGATCAATGAAGGCCCTGTATCGTGTTTTCTTTATTTTATTTTTAATTATGAGATCTTTGAAACATATGTAAGTGTATAAAATAAAGAAATCCTTTTAACCTATCACCCCAATGAAAAAGATATTAACATTTTGCATGTTTGCATTAGCTTTCATTCTTTAATTACTTTCTTTTTAATTTTCTTCAGTTTTTTTAGATAAAAAAATTACAAACAATAGCAAAAGCCCCACATACCATGCATTTTCCTCTCTCTAAGTAGAAATAATCACAAGAGAGGGCTATCTCTTCCATTCTTTTGATTTTTACCCAGGTGTAAATTCACAAACAGTACACTACATGGCTTACTAGGTTAAAAAACTTATCTGAAGCATCCCATCATATATATCTTTTTACAAAACTTGCTTTTTTTCACTTGACATAGTGTATTTTACAACTATCCCTATTAATTCACATAGATCTAGTGTAGTTATTTTAACCCTGTGTAGTAGTGCAAAGCAAAGCTTCCACCACTGATGGACAATTGGTGTTTCCACTTTTTGTTTTTTTCTGCTATTACTTATAATTCTGTTACATACAAGATTTTACATATCTCCTCTGCACATTCCTAGAATTTTTCTTTGGGAGAAAACTAGCAGTAGAATTTGAGGTAAAAAAAAAAAATACACATCTTCCATTTAACTAGGTAACAGAATTGTTCTCCAAAGTGGTTTCACTAATGTACGTTACATGCAAATATTTTTTCACCACATACTCAGTAATTCTTGGAGTCCTCAGATGTCTACAGGGTTGCCAAGGTAGTGTGTGTGTGAAAGAGCATCGTGTCATTTTAGTTTACATTTTCCTGGTTAATATAGAGGTTGAGCATCATTTCACGTGTTTATTGCCCTTCCCTCTATGTTTACTCAGCTTCCCTCATCTTTAAATCATTGCTTATATTTTTAAGTTGGTCACATGTAGAATGTTCCAAATGTTTCCATATTTAAAAAATTTTTTTGCTTGTTGAGTCTTGCTTGAGAAATTGTTCCTTCACAAAATATCATAAACATTTCCTAACCTAAGTTTTAAAAAAGCTTTGTTTTTCATATTTAGGTCTTTATATATGAAGTGGAGATTTTTCATCTATTTGGAGAGTTGATTATCCCAGAACTAGTTATTATTGATAAATAGTCTATCCATTCGTCAATAGTTTTTAATGGCCTTTGGGCCATATACCAAATATATATATATATTCGTATATATGTTATATATAGGTTATATACATATATGTTATATATAGGCTATAACTTTTATATGTTGGCTTTATATATATACATATATATTACATATATGCGTGTGTGTGTATATATATATGCACACACTGGTTCTAGCATCTCTTCTTTTTTACATTGATTATTAGTCTTTTTCTTATTTTTAACCTTTAACCACCTGCAATTAGTCATTATTCCTGTTATTGCTGCCGCTATGTTGTTGTTATCTTATGGTATTGTTATTATCATTATTGGCTTTATATAGTCAATGCTTATTTAAATTTACCCATCCAACCGCCAATTTCTTTGATCAAAACTACTTACTGCATGCCAACCCACAGCTACTTTTTCAGTTACATCTCCTCCCCAATCATTCTTAATAGGTCTTCCAGGTGAGGCTGCATACAGTCTCTTAGCCAGAGAAAGTCCTTTTCCCCCCCACTCTTGAATAATCCAACAGCTGGATATAGAATTTTCAACTAACAGTAATGTTCCCTCAACTTGACCAAGAGTTCATTCTGTTGTTTCTGGACTGGTGTTTTAAGATGTTTGCTGTCGGTACAATTGTCCCTTTTTTAGAGAAGTCTTTTCCCTCAAATTGCTTTTAAAATCTGATTTTTTGGTGTTTTACAGCTTAACCTATAGATGGCTATAGGGGCATTTTATGTGTCTTTCTGGAAATTGATGTGTTCCTTTATTCTAACAATTTGTACCTCCCATCACTTTTGAAAAATCATCAGCCATTACCTGCTTTAATGTTTCCTCTTCTCCATTCTCTATTCTTCCTGTTTGAACTGTTTTCCTATAGACGTATGTCCGAGTTTTTTCTCTTCTCAGGTCTCAACTTCTTAAGATTTTCTAACTCTTTATGCTACCTTCTAGGTGATTTATTTATAATTTATTCTCTTCTAGTTATTTCCTTTCTTCAGCTGCATCTAAGTCACTGTTCATTGTGCCTATTGGGCATTCATTTCTATGATGGTATATTTTGTTTTTCATTGCAAAATTCGACTTGGTTCTTCTTCAAATCTGCTTCTCTCCTTCAGTAACTTTCCTTTCCTTGTGCTTTCTTGTCTTCTTTGCTCTCTCCCCCTTTTCACTTTATGTATTTCTCTTTCTAGTTTGGACTCTTAGGCCCAGAGAATTGAATTAACCATATGTCTCAGATAATGCTAATAGCAGCTGCTGCGTGCTTGGGCTCCTGGGAAGCAGACAGTGACAGTCACAGGGCGAGCGCTGTGCACTTACCCCACACTCCTGTGAAGCAGGGACTGTGGTGAACGGTCACTGAGAAATGAGGCACAGAGTGATGAAGAAACTTGCCTGACCAAAGTGACCTAGTCGACTAGGATGTAAGTGAGGCCCTTGGGCTCCAAAGCCTGGGCACATCCTACTACGCTTCAGTGCCTTTGTTCATAACCTGCTGTCATATTCCCTTCACAAATCAGCCTGTTTCTATTTTATTTTATTGTTTTTTGTATCTTAATTCTCACTCCTGTTCCTCTCTCTACACATAAATGGTATTGTGTTAGAGAGATCACATTCATCTTATAATAGTTTTTAGTTCAACATTCTTTTTAAGGTCTATCAGTGTCAGTATATATGCCTCTACTTCATGTCTTTAATCTGCCTAATGACCCATCTCTTTAAAAATCTTTGTTGTAGAATCTCTTTCGGATTTGACTTTACTATGTCAAGTTCTGGGGGTAAAGCGGTAATAGTCTCAGTTGTTGAATGTGTAGACCCTTGACTGTGATGGATTTGTTCTTTGTGTCTCTTTCAATGTTCGATTGTGAGCTCATCTTCAGGATTTCATTCTGTGCTAAATACCTACTGCCTGGATTAGGGAAGGTTCCTCTGGACCTACGTTGGGTTTGATTCTTCCACATGTCCCACGAATTCTTCCACTGGCTTTGGACCAATTTTATGCTAATTTCTCCACTGGAAATGCAAACTCCTACCCTATTTCAGGAATAAGACCAGCATTCTGATTTCTTATCAGAGAACTTGGCTCTGTCTAGGAACCAACAAGAAATAAGATTTTTTTTTGTCTCCTATGTTGGTGAGGAGATTTTTTTTCTAGTCCCCTTTTGCTATGTGTGTAGCCCTTCATAAATCTGGTTTTAAAACTGGGGTTTCTGTTGTAGCTCCCTCTTTACAAGGTCTTATCTGCCACTTAGGCATGGGCAGTAAAACCCAGCCCCGAGGCTGTGACCAGAAACAAACTCCTCACCTCTCAAGTTGCTCAAATAGCTTTTACAGTACTCACATCTGGCCCCTAGGGAAGCCCTCTTTCCTGTAAGCTCAGCTGACATCTTTAAAATAATGTGTTACATTTCATTTAACATTTCTCAATATTGTAACTGGAATGTTGGTCTGTTAACACAGACCGTCATGTTGCGAAAAGAAACCCCCCTCCCCTGAATCACCTGTTCTTTCTGCCTGAGCTACAGAGGCTTCAAACTAGCTCTGCCCCCTCAAACCACCATTTTCAGAGTATAATTACTTATCATCTAATTCAGTCACAACATTTGCAGGGCAAATTTTATGATTCTTATTTGACCAATGATGCAACTTAGTCTAACAATGATTTCTTAGTGAAGAGATCTACCCAAAGTTATACCAATGCTAAGGGAAGCAGCCTGACCTCACAGCCAGGTCCTGATTCTAGGACACTTAGGGCCCCCCAGCCTCTTTCCCAGTACTAAGCATCGCTGTACCTGAGCTGTTTCAACTCCTGAATCTCATTAGAGTCTCTCTTACTTCAGGTCCTTCCAACCCTATTCCCACTCACTTTGCTTGTAACACTCTCTCCATTTTCTTGATTAGTATTTGACTTTCCACACAAGTTTTTGTTTAATCATATGCAGTCTTGTGCTTTTTAACAGTCTTCTGCCAGGACTCCTCATCTGGATGAGGACCTCCCACAACTTTTGCACAATGCCAGAGAGGAATGCAATGATTACTGCTTGGTTGACGGATAGATTCTTCCCCTAGCTGCCTTTTAACCTTTATCCATAAGAGTTCCCTATAAAACACAAACACCATGTATTGTCTTATGTCAGAATAGTTTTACATTTCTATTCTTGCCGTATTACAATATACTAGTACCTTGTATTATTGGATATGTCAGGATCTGGGGCCTTGAAAGATACCACTTATCATTATTATGCATATATTTATATTTGGAAATCAAGAACTATGTATTTTTCCTCGATACTTGTAATTTAGGGTAAAAGAAAAGGATGGTATTCTGACAACTAATCGTAGCTGCAATTAAGGTATCTCCTCTGAGTTCACTCGCAATTTTGCCAACTCCTGGAACAGACAATTCTTGACTTTCTTTAATCAACTTCTTGTCCTGGTGTCCTCTGACAGTATCTTACATCTCACTGGAGTGTAAATCATAGGTGAAACTTCTCATTTCGTCAGTCACTGCTTTTCTATTAGTTTCTATAAGACTTTTATTTGTGCTAAGTGCTTTAATCCTTTGGGGCTTTATTAGCTCCCTTTCACAAAAGCCCCATGAACTAGATAACAAAGTTTATCAACCTTTTATAGATAATAAAAATAGTAAACTATTCATCTACCATCAAATTGCAATTAGAACTCGCAGCTCCCAAAGCCTGTCCATTGTTCAATTTGTTATACTTTTATGCTATATGTGTTTTCTCCTTTTTTGACTGCCTTTTTGTTATCAGTATGCTATTTAAGGTTGTAATCTCCTCCCAAACAGTAACTAAAACATACATTCAAGAAATGCAGTGGAGTTTATTAAATATAAGTCACTACTAAATCTTTAAAACAGGTATAAGTTAAAAGTAATATTGGAATGTTGATTATTTCAGGAAGTTGATATCCTGAAATTCTGTGTAATATAATTGAGCTGTAACAGAATTTACTCATAGGCATTTCAAATGATGCAGAACATAAGGTCTGAGCTAGTTTATTCTCTGCTTTGAAATATGCAAAAAATCTTGAAACTGAGCTCGTTTATTCTCTGCTTTGGAATATGAAAAAATCACCTGGACCTGCCATCACACCTGACACATTCTTGCTTATAGTATGGGCCAAATATCATCTGATTGATTGGCATACCAAATATAGGTACTACAAATACAGATAACTGCATGAATGTTAAAAGGATGTTTCTAGTTAGTTGCTCAACTTCAGTTGAACAGTGACAATCATACGTTAACTTGAAAACTATTTTAAGATAATGCAACCTTTGTAGACAGCTATCTAATTTAAGTTACCTGATCACTGAATCTTAACTTTCAAATGGGTCCTTGGTTTCCCATTTTGTGTCACTTTAAAAAATTCCTTTCACTACCAAGACTTAATGGAGAAATCTCATGATGTTTTGATCTGTGGAAGATTTACAAGAAATGCTCAGAAACACCTGTGTTCACACACACACACACACACACACACACACACACACACACCCTCAATTCATCATTGTCTAATGATTGCCTCCAAGCAATTCTCTTACCCAAGAACTAATAGCATTAGTGTGTCAGGAGGAACTCATATCTTCACAAAACAGCTATGTTGCCTCCAGAATTTTAATTTAAAAAAAGTAGGCTTTGTGATTATGTGCATATTCAACAGGTGACATTGGAAAATGTGAAGCACTTTCGCCAAGGAAGTCCTTTGCAGTTAAGTCCCTTGGTTTTTTCCAGCTGCAAAAACACAAATGTTGTTCTGACTTGTCCGCATGTTGAGAAGCATCCTTTGGTACTTGTTCCAACTGGGATTTTAACACAACATTGAGCTGCTGAATCAGGTGACTCGATCTAGAACAGTGCCGCCCCATAGAAGCAGAATGCTAGCCTAAAGTGTGAGGAACGTGTGCGATTTAAAATTTTCTAGTATCTACATTTAAAAAGAAAAAAAAAAGAAATATGACATTAGTTTCACTAACACATTTTATTTAATACGATATAGCCAAAATATTATCATCTCAATATGCAATAAATATAAAAATAATTGAAATATCTTCCATACTCGGCCTATGAGATCTTGCATGTAATAGAAACTTAAAACACATGTCAGTTCGGACCAGCCACATTTCAAGTGTTCAGTGGCCACCTTATGGTATTGGGTATCTCAGATCTAGAGATCCTCCTTCTCTTATCATCCTTCTAAAGAGCAGCCACCAAAAGCACTCTCGGACGATGCCGGGGACGCTGGTTCGTGCTCCGGTCTGGGAAGATCCCACGTGCCGCGGAGCGGCTGGGCCCGTGAGCCATGGCCACTGAGCCTGCGTGTCCGGAGCCTATGCTCCGCAACGGGAGAGGCCACAACAGTGAGAGGCCCGCGTACCGCAAAAAAAAAAAACTTAGTTAAAAGGATAGCCATTAAACTCTAATCACCAAATCACATTCCATCATTTCCTTCCCTCTCAAGCCAGTAAACAACAACAACAAAACCTAAGTTGTCTCGTAACCATGGCCTGGGTGTTTCCATATTGCTATAGAGACACATGTCAACAACTTAAATGATAGCCACACAGGAGAAATGGGAAGGAGTTGGGTGTGGCCCCTCTGTCTCAGCAACCAACGGCAGAGATTGTGAACCCATGCCATGCACAAATGCAGAAATCATAATTGGAAGGTGGATGGAATTTACTGCAGTCCATGTGTTCTACTTTCCATCCTCTCCTGCATGGAAGCATTGCTCCCCAAATACGCCTAACACGCAATACAAGATTCTGTGCAGGGAAAAATACTTCCTGATTTCATGCTCCACAGCATTAAGATTGATAGGTCTGTAATTTTACCCAAAGTGCAGCAACCACAAATGTTCTCTTTTTCACACATAAATATTTAATCCCTGTTAAAAACATGCTATGCTACATGCCAGAGTAATATCTTAGTGTCGTGGGTTTCACAGATTAATTGTAAATTGGCAGGATTGCAGTAGAGCCCAGCTCATTAGGTTGTGGATATAAGACATCACCAAGAAAACCTGTTTTCTATACTCCTGAGCAAGGAGAAAATGAAAAACTTTGGAACAGAAGTATTTGGGAGGTTGTGAATAGACACAGATTTGGGGTGTGGTACAGTTTTCACACAAGTGGGTAGCTTTATCTGATTTGAGTTAAAGTCTTAGACAAGTAATTTATCTTCACTCATCTCATCTCTCTAAATGTATAAGAGAGACAAGAGGAAGAGGAATTGGAGAAAGAAATTGGAAGAGAAACTTTTGAGTTAAAAAATCGGTCATACCCAATTGGAGATCTAATAAAATGACATGGTGGAATTCGGTTTGTTCCTGTTGTTTTTGTACTTGTACTGATTTAGGAAAAAGCCCATTAGCTACTCTTCCTTGAGTGGCAATACATCTGTTTGTTGTCCATTCTGATGAAAAGTAGAAGTATAGTCTCAGATATTTTTGTAATATTAAAAAATGACCATAGTGTGCCCATACTTTCTTGAATAATGCAATAGTGCAATGCATAATGTTTAGGTGAAACTTTAGGTGATTTTAATTATATTTAAGCCTTTGATCCTTTTCATCTTAGTACAAGAGATGAAAACAAAACCAACTTTCATAGAGAAAGATGTCTTGATAAGTCTGAACTCAGAGTTGAGATACTTGGTTTGACAAAGGATTAGTCTCTGATTAGAAATGTATTTTGTGAAAACAGAACTGAAATTAGGATTGTTCTAGAAATAAGAGCAAACATTTATATAAGCACACGCATCAGGTACTGATTATTCTAAGTGCTTTGCATTATATTGGCTTTGATTCTTACAACAACCATCTGATGTAGGTACCCTTGTTTTCTTTTAGAGATTAGAAAATGTAGGCACAGAGAGGTTAAGTAATTTGTTCAAGGTCACTCAGCTTGAAAGTTGGAGCTGGGGTATAAAATCCAGGCAGACTGGAACCAGAGCCTGACCCCAGCTATCTCTGTGATGTGTGATCAACATGCCCGTGGGTGGGCGGAACCGTGTTTCCACAAAGTCCTTACACTTAACATCCTATTGGACTTTAAAGTAACTTCCCCAATGCATCCCAAATTTCTGTCAATATAGAACCCCCCCCAAAAAATCCCCATAATTTTCAAGAGGCCCTAATTAAGTGCAAATATTATCAGAAAAACATAAAACCTATTATAGCTTACTTAGTAGCACAAAATGTTTGGCTGCTTTGATGACAATTTTTTAAAAATCCCTTAGCTATAAGGGATAGAATGGTGAAGAAACTGAACACAGGACAGATAAGAATTCCAGAAAAATATGAAATCAGTGTGAGGTTATCTGAGAAGAAAAGGATAATGAAGAAATACAGCATGTAAGCAGACTTAAGATCTGTCATCTATATATTTAGCCAAACCCAGCAAGGCATTAAAAACTCAAACCTGGGCTTCCCTGTGGTGCAGTGGTTGAGAGTCCGCCTGCCGATGCAGGGGACACGGGTTCGTGCCCTGGTCCGGGAAGATCCCACATGCCGCGGAGCAGCTAGGCCCGTGAGCCATGGTCGCTGAGCCTGCGCGTCCGGAGCCTGTGCTCCGCAACGGGAGAGGCCACAACAGTGAGAAGCCTGCGTATCGCAAAAAAATAAAAAATAAAAACTCAGACCTAATGAACATTAAACAAAAAGTGAAAGGTAACTTAATCTAAGCATCTCAGTTTTGCATTTCTCAATTTTTTATTCAGCAGATATTATGATATAATCATGGCAAACTTTGAACATATATAGACAAAACTCTGTTCCAAACATTGTGTTTGGATTATTTTATTGAATCCTCACATAAATCCTGTGCAAAACAGAGTATCATTATTCCCATTTTAGAGATGAGAAAGCTGAAGCACTTGATTTTATCACACCCTAAATTTTATAGAGCATGCAAGATGACTTTCTTAAGGTGAAACTTAGTAGACTCATCGAGTAAATAATAATGAAATTAAGTTGAGATCATTCAGATCTCCCATTTCTCTTCAATCCATCCAAAATTTGTTGCCTTTATGCAAGGGCCATTAACCTGCCCTTTTGACTATAGTATGATTTTAAAAATAAAGAATTCATATGTATATGTATAGCTGATTCACTTTGTTATAAAGCAGGAACTACTAACACACCATTGTAAAGCAATTATATTCCAATAAAGATGTTAAAAAACAAGAGAACAGAAGTAAAAGAAAATTAAAAATCTCTGAATACAGTACATTTAATATTACTATATGAATAAATGCCATTATTCCATTCAAAAACTTTTGTTTTAATTTAAAAAATAAAGAATCCTTATATCAGAAAGTTTTATGGGATTGGAGAGGGGTAGGAGACATTTTTATATGTTTTGTCTTTCTACTATCCACTTTCTCCTTCCCCCTCCTTAAAAACTGACCGAGTCAGAAAGCACTTAAAAAGTTTTACTTTAAAATGGAGTGTGAGAGTTAATTACCATTGAACACCCTGCAATTGGTTCGTGTGGGTGATCACAGACCACTTCACAGAGTCTAATGCAGAGACAGACACCCCCTCAGGCTCAGGGGGTGGGGATCACCTTGCAGTTCCTGCTCAAATAAGAGTTTTGAGGAGGAAGAAACTTCCCTTTTAAGTTTAGCTTCCTATGGAAATTAACTCCGAGTCTCCTTGAAAAATACTACTATTGCAACTCAGGATTAACTTTTTATAGACCAGCATGTTACGATGTATCATCAATGGCTCTTAATCTTCTTGGTGTCATAGAGAAGACAGAGAGAAAGCTCATGGAATTTAAGAAAAATCACCTCCTCAAAAAGGCACATATATACACATATGCAAATTTCAGGACTTTTTTTAGATGAAGGCTATCTGTGCTATGTCCTCTGTAAAATATCATATACACAGATCAAGACCCATTGAGTTAAACCAAAGGCTAGGCTAGGAGGTACTAAATGTAAGGGGATGGGGAGGTATCTTTGGAACATCTAAATTCATGGAACAGGAGAGTTCCTCACTCCTAGTTGGATGTTGGACCATATCATGAGAAACGTTGATTTTTAAAACCTCCGAGAACAATGGAGAGGAATTCTCCTTCAAGCACCTCACTAACGGCCAACTCTTCATTTTGTGATGAAACGTCCTTTTTCAGTGACTCTCTCTCTTAGGAATATAGACAAGAGAATGAAACACATTCACCAGTAATAGAAGGGGAAAGGGATGTTGCTAATTAAGAGCAGGGCAATTCAAACTTCTCCTTAGCCCTGGGGAGGAATACCCAGGTGTGCTGAGATAGATATGCCTGGAAAAAGAAAAAGAGACGCCCTATAGTAAACGCACCGCGCTCGGCCTTCTTTCGTGAATTAATTTTCCCACTGGGTGACATCTTGGCAATTTCTGTTACCCAACCAATGATATAACTAAGTAGATGAAGCTGGAAGCTGGGTCAGATAAAAAAAGACTGTTTAATCTAACAAAAGCAGCCTCAGTCTTTGCCATGAAGGGAAGCAGATTTAACAGGCAGTAGCAGATTAAATAGGAAGCTGAAACAGGGGAGAAAAATCATATTAAACCATTAAAAAATGAAGATAGTAGAATGTCACAATGCCAATTATTTGGAGCGAAAGCACAACACTACCGTAGAACTTTCAACAATAAGATAAATTATATCTGCTTTAGATGTACAAAAATAGGTCTTTTGTTCTCTGTATATATTTTAATTTAAATGCTATTGTTTAATTAATAGACTGTAACTTCCTGCGTTCCAGAAAAGCGTGTAAGGTCATATGAGTATTTTAGGCCTCGGAGTCACTTTTGAATATCAAAAGCCGGGACAGCCAATGTGTTTCCGAGTTTGGAACATAAGTCCATATTTGAATTACCTGGGGTATTTTTTAAAATTCAGATTCTTAGGCCCCACTGAACCCGTTGAATCAGAAACATAAGGAGGAAGCTTGGGAATCCGCATTTTAACAACCTCCTAGTAATAAACCTACTAAAATATGAGAACTATTCACTCACACCCTTACTTGGAATGCTTACTCCTGCACTGTTCCGAGTCCCTACATTCACCCCACTCTTCACCCTACTGACAGCCCAGAGTGTAGCCAAGAGCACAGGTGAGGGTGGCCAGAACAGGGAGGGGGCGGGGAGAGCTCTTCCTCCCCGAATCTCACTACAGCTGCTTCCACTTAACGAGATGCTCCGTCCTGACACCCCAGCCCAGCTTCCACACTCTCACAGCAGTGCTGCGTCTCACCCCCAACGTGGAAACGCCCAGATAAAGACACCAAAACAAAAAGGATGTTTTATGTCCAGAGACCCACCCATCTCTCCTCCACAAAGGCAGGCAAACGTTTACCACATCGATGTGGAAAAAGGAAAAGGGAAGGGGCAGCATCGTAGAAACAGATCTTTTGAAAATCCCTGTCTGCTTCACCATTATTAAGACTATAGTCAAATTCCCAAGGGAAGGAAAAAAAGACTGTTGGGAGGCAACAGGATAGAAAAGAAAAGAAAAACAAGAAATCCAAGTCTGTCCACTCCGAATAAAGAGGTGGCCTTAGAAGACAAGCTTGACCAGGAAGGGTCATCAGGGGTTCCATTGGGAAGAGGTCCCACCCTGCCCCACCCCCAATTTCGTGCTCCACAGTGCAAACCCTCAGTTCCTGCTAATCACGTTGCACCCGCACCATGCTGCACACTTCAGCTGGCAAGGTGACTTGGAAGAACCTGGAGACCGTCCAGCTCATTGCTCAGTGGGGAGTGGCAAGTTCAGAGTGGGCAGAAGCCTTCGACCAGGGTGGAAATATTCTGCTGTCACAAGAGGAATTCTGTGCCTTTTCTTGTAAAGCCCCGCCCACCATCAGGATTCTAGAATTCCTAGAATTCTAGAACTAGTATTGTCACAGATCAGATGCAATCTGCGTTTTCAAGTCTTTGGTTAACCCGAAATAGAGCCATCACTGATTCCTTCACTCATTTAAATTACCTCTGTGAAATGAGTATCAGTTTTCTGAAGAATCGAACTGCTTTATCGTGACCAATTTTTGTGTGTCCAGCTGCCTCTAAACTCAGAGGTTAGTGGAGGTGTCGTGCAAACCAGTGGGCTTTGCATGCAAAGAAATCTGAGTTTCAATCAGAGTCTTGCCATGTACTAACTGCATGATTTAGAACAAGTTATTTAGTCTCACCAAGCTTAAGTTTTCACATCCATAAAATGAGGATGATAATATCTAACTGGCATGGGTTCTTTTGAGCATTTAATTGACAAATATTTATTGAACTCTTCTGTGTAGACTGTGCCACGGCGGGGCAGACCCACAGGAAATCAAGCAGTTATGTTACCATGTGCCCAGTGCTCTGATGGGGGCTGGGGGTGAATACAGAGCTACAGGACGTAGTGAGGAAGGTGGAGCATGGGTGGGAGAAATGGGTGAGCAGGGTCCAAAGGTACAAAATTCCTGTTATGAGATGAATACGTCCCGGGGATGTAAGTACAGCGTGGTGACTATAGTTAACAGTACCGTATTGTATATTTGACAGCTGCAGAGAGGAGACCTTAAAGTTCTCATCCCAAGAAAAAAATGGACCGATGTGTGACCATGGATGTTCACTAAACTTATTCCGGTAATCATTTTGCAATATGTCCAAACATCAAATCATTATGCTCTACACCTAAAACTAGTACAATGTGAGATGTCAATTATATCTCAAAGGAATAAAAGAGCTACAGGGACATGTGGAAGGAAAACCTCAACTGTTCTTCAAAAGAAGGAATGTACAGGGAAGACTTTGCAGAGGTGAGGGCGTCTAAAACAGAAGTCTGCATCAGGAAGGAGGGATGGGTCCAGGGAAGAGCAGAGAGGACATCAGAACATGGCAGGGAGGCAAGTCAGAACAGGGCACAGGGGTGGCTGGCAAGGGATCAGCAGACAGGAGAGAGGTCAGGGGTGAGGGTGGAGTGAGTGGGCGAGAGGAGACTGGGTTCCAGATGGTGGAGAGGTGAGAAGCATTCGGATCCAGGGGGGCATTTCCCACCAGGCTGAGTTAGGTTCATGTCCTGAAGACAATGAGAAGCCATGGAATGGTGACACCACCGGACTCTCCATTTAGGAGGGTGGCTCTATAGTGACGATCGGCTGTCCCGTAAAGTATCTGGCACATAGCAGCTTCCAGTAAGTGATGGCTGGTATTATTTCTGAAATCGTTTGGCCTTTTATTGATTAGAAAAACCCATGTGTTCTGTTTAGGGGGTATTTGTCATGTGAGTTCTTTCTCACTGAGATATTATGTGTGTTGTTTTTAACTTGTCATAAATTACGTTATTGGCGTCCTACACATCGACAGGAACGGTGGAAGCAATTCTGCATAATATAACAATTTAACGTGGGAAAGACAGCTCTCCAACTATTGATGTTCTTCAAACACACCCAGGATTGAATGCACAGTGGTTTCTGGTTCTTGTACGTCTACCATTGTAAGAACCCCCTGCAATTCAGATTGATATTTTAAATACTTGACTGTTTTCAGTAACAGCCAGGAGAATTGACTGATCACCCTCATTACTCATTATTGTAACCTAAACTTGTCCCTTCCTTCTGCCGTTCACAGATGGAGTAAAACCTCAGGCGTAAGCCTTAAGCAGAACAAACCCACATGCACCCAGGTGCAGGTGGAAACTGAAGGCTGAGAAATTCCAAAGCTATTTTCTTGTCTTCTTGCGATGCTGGGTAGTTTTGCTTTTGAGTCAAAACAGAATCACTTTGGGCTGTAACCTTTTTTAAAATGTTGAGTCTGAAATTGAAATCCATCTACAAGGTACCACTCATAGTATACACAGGGGAGAAGTGTGCTTAGGTCATTTATTTTGTCCAGTAAAGTTCTCAAGGGATGGGTTTGCATCATTGAGCATCTTGATCCTTGGGGAAATGTTTGAGAATCATCTATTAGCTTGGAAACATTAGTCACAAACTAGAATCACCCCAAGAGAGACATGCGTGAGTCACTGACTAACTCCAATAGATAAGCCAGCATATCAACGGAGTCCTACCTGTTTCCTGGTGAATCACTCCACAATGAAGTAACTGCTCGTTTGAAAAGACTGCAACGCTCAAAAATCACCCCTTCTCCCTCCCCACACCTATTGTTATTAATTTGCACAGGTCTGCCTCAATTTTTCAACTCATCAGTGTTCCAATACCAACCAGAAAGTTATACTGAAAATTCCCATTTTCTTTCTTTTTTTTTTTTTTTAGCTTTTATTTGAGTATAGCTGCTTTACAATGTTGTATTAGTTTCCACTGCACAGCAAAGTGAATCAGCTATATGTATACATATATCCCCTCCTTTTTGGATTTCCTTTCTATTTAGGTCACCACAGAGCATTGAGTAGAGTTCCCTGTTCTATACAGTAAGTTTTCAATTTTAGACATAGTATCAATAGTGTATATATGTCAATCCCCATCTCCCAATTCATCCCACCCACCCTTCCCCCCTTGGTATCCATACATTTGTCCTCTACTTCTGTGTCTCTATTTCCGCTTTGCCAATAAGATCATCTAAACCATTTTTTAAGATTCCACATATATGTGTTAATATAGGATATTAGATTTTCTCTTTCAGACTTACTTTACTCTGTATGACAGACTCTAGGTCCATCCACATCTCTACAAGTGACCCAATTTCATTCCTTTTTATGGCTGAGTAATATTCCATTGTATATATGTACCACATCTTCTTTATCCATTCCTCTGTTGATGGACATTTTGGCGGTCCAGTGGTTAAGACTCTGAACTTCCAATGCAGGGGATGTGGGTTCAATCCCTGGTCCGGGAACTAAGATCCCACATGCTGCATGGTGCAGCTAAAAGATTAAAAAAAGAAAGAGAAAAAATTCCCATTTTCTGTTTGTTTTTTTTTTTTCTCTTACTTTGGTTACTCTTTGAGAGTAGCCACATTATTCACATGCATTTTGCAAATATGTAGCAAATGCTTTTTAAACTTTTAGCACTGTGTTAAGTAACATGGCTATACAGGCCATTGTAAATTAGTTTTTGAATAAGACAAAGAGACCTATGCACATTGAAAAGGTCTAAAGAGATAAGGAAAGATTTGTGGGTTGTTTTGTTTACTCTCTTATTATTATATAGTTTCCTATATTCTTTTTTTTTTGGCTAATAAGAATATTACCATTAGTGATGATGATGATACTAATAATATTTAAGGGGTGCTTTCAATGTCTCATGAATGCTTCACATTTACTATGTTGTTTCATCCTCCCAACTCATCTATGAAGTGGTCGGTATTATTAGCTGCAGTTTACAGATGAGGAAACTACAATGTTGAGAAATGAAATCACTTGTTCAAGGCCACACAGTTAAAAAGTGTTGGATCCACTGACTTCCAGACTCCAGGTTCTGTTCTCTAAACCTTTACGCTGTGCCACGATAAATGCAAAAATAAATGAAATGTGTAAACCTGACTCAAAAAGAGAAAATTCTAGCTGTAGAGAGAAACATTTATACATAAAATATTGAATAACGATATGAAAAAATGCAAGAGCCCCAAAAAAGCAGATGCCCAGTGAATAGTAGAGTCATCAAAAATTCAAAGGGAGGCACGATTCCAGCAAACTGGAGAGGTCCGGGAATGTTTATGGCTTCGGAGACTGAGTTGGCTGGATGAGGATGAAAAACAGGGAGGACACTGCAGACGATGCAGGAAAGGGGGCTGAGCAGGAGAGAGAATACGGGTAGAGAAGGGGAAATAAGGTAAGAATGAGGGTAGCTGGGGTCAGGCTATAAGAGGCGTCCAATGTCAGGGCGTTTGCCTTTAGCCAATGGGAAGCCTGAGCGGACACCAAAAGTGGCTTTCTGGTGTCACTGAAAGACCACGGGCTTCAGAGTCAAAGGTCATCAACCCCAGATACCACGGTGTGACCTCAGGCAAGTCACTTCATCTTTCTACCCTTCAGTTTCTGTAAAATGGAAATTAAAATTAAAGTATTCACCTTGTAAGGTATTTTCTAGATAAGAGATCATTTACATGCAGCATAGAACAATGTACTTAGACTGTGGTAGCTTTCCAATAAACAACAGCTATCTTTATCCTAGTTTTAAGAAATTTGCGCAATGATGTTTCCATTGCCTAAAATAGTTTTGATCTTGCTTATAATTTCCCTCAGGCAGAGATTTGTATTAATTGCCAAAGATAATGCTACATTATTTTTCTCTAAACATGAATTGATTTTTTTCTAATAAATGTATAATAATTTGTTCATAATCCCATTGTTCTAATATTAACATTTTGGTGAGTTTTCTTTGATTGGTTTTTCCCGAGTGTGATATTCTTTTATTTACCATGATCATGATATATATCTATATATATAGAGAGAAAGATATAGATATATCTCCATTATTTTTTATTTATGTGTTACTTTTGCTAAACAATATTACAAAGATTGATCATTTATTTTACCAGACTCTATTCCAATACTTTTAATCTGTTTTCCAAAAGTAAAGTTTCACTCACAAGTTAGAGATTTTTCCATATTAATGCAGAAAACACTTTAAAAAAAATTCGATTAAAGTCCAATTCATTGTTCTATTCCTGAAAGGAAATTTCTAGACTAACAAGGTACAATTCCTGCCCTCACCCTCACAGAGCTTCCTAGGGCAGAAAATATAAGGTTATAAATGGTATAAAATGATGCACCACAGGATCTGAATGCAATTTCAGTGGGTGTCCAAAGCTATTTTTGCCCCACGTTGCACACTTTTGGATGTCTTGCAGGAAGCATCCCTGGGTTTTCTTAAGTGAGGGTTCCTACTCAACTGGATGGATAAATCCACGTGAATACGTGACCAGTGTTACCTTACTCTAGAGTCTTTCTTCGCCCAGGAGAAAATGTGTGCACTTCTCCACTCATCCACTTCGTCTGTCATTTCTGGTCATTCAAGTGAACATCCTGCGAAAGAAAGCAAGGCTTTGAAAACAGAACAGAGTTCTTTTTTGGGGGATATACCACATTGACAGAAATATACTCCAGAGAAATTGAATGAAGCTTTTTTTGGTTCCTGGCACAGCTTCTTTAGTGCATCAGTAAGTGAAAAATGAGCAGGAAAACTCCTGACAGTAGAACGGGGGCGAGGAGAGCCTTCGCCTCCAAGCCAGTGATTAGATTCTACTGTACAAACAGGGAACCGTCTATGAACTCCTCACCTTTGAAAGGTAAACACCGAGAAGGAAATACTCCTCCCACGTGCTTTGAAGCATTCACCTTGTAAAAGGAAAAAGGACCTCTTTAAAGAGTTCTTCATGCAGAGAGAAGAGGAAGTCCTTTGAAGTCCAGGATAATTTTGGGTCACCACGAAACCAACTGTGCTTCTATCTACAAGCCATCCTGACCTTTGGGACCCACGACAATAGAACCACAACCGGGTTATTTCTTTGCCAGTGTGAGCGAAACCAGAAAATAAAAATCTCCAGGAAAGATGCAAAAACTATAACCACCCAAGAGGCAGCTCTCTATACCCTCTCCCAGCTCCCTCTCATTCCTTAGCTAAAAAATAAACTATCCACCGTGGAGAGAGTAATCAATACATCGAGATTTTTTTTCTCATATAAAAAAATTATTATATGGTAGAAAAGATACACCTTTGTGGATTTAAGGGCTCTAGATAATATAACATGTCTTGGCTTTCGATTAATTAAGTCCTCAAAGTCAGGACCCGACCCAAGAGTTAAGTACCCCTCTGATTTAAATTTAAATAGTAAATTAAATAACCTATTGAAAGATCTCTAGGAAGAGCTCCGTAAAGACAGCTGGAAAATTCCTGGGAGGATGGACCACTTGGGAAATCTTCTATTGATCCTTCTATTTGTCCAAATGGTTCTCAGGACCAGAGCCCCAAAGCCTACGTAGCTAATTCAATCTTTGATACTATCTCTCCTTCAGAGATTCTAAGCCACAGTGTATGGTCACCTTTCCTTTGCCCACTCACAGCAAGGAGAAGAGCGTCTTAAACCATCTCAAAGATCTATGCATGGGTTTAGATGCTTTGCACCAGAAACTGTGAAACAGAAATTTTAGAGAAATGGAAAAGCTAAATATTTGTATTTTAATTTCACATAATTATACAGCTACTGCTCTTGCTAGAAAGGGTAAGTTTTATTTTGACAAAGTATCCGTGTGGACCCCAGTCCTCTCCAGCTTCTGAATGTCTGTGGCACTGCCAGTGGCTTTGTTGCCACTGAGATAAGGGGGACAAGGTCATGGAATTATTTGCCTCAGTGACCAGAAAGCTTTGACTTGTGTGAAGTGATTATCAACACACAGTGCATCTCCTCATCCTGGCTAGGAGTCACCCAGTGTCCCGGGGATGGCAATAAAATGGGCAAATAGAACCAAATTAGACATGACATTTTTTTATCATACCATAGGGGCTTAGGACTTTATAAAGTCTATGATCATTCAATAAGTATCGTCTCTATTTTTAAAAATACCAAGCACTGTATGTAAATAAGTCAGGAGATATATGTAGCCTCTTGCTTGAGGACTTCAGAGAAAAATTCTCAAAACCTTCCTTAATGGTCAGTATGGCTTCAAATGATGTGGGTCACTTTTCTTATATCCTATTTCTAGGGAGAGTAGCCTAAATCCATACAAGGTGGTTATAGGACACATAAAAGTACATACTTTAGTTAGCAGAGAGGACTTAGATCATTCCATCTCAAGATGTTGTTCAGGTTGTAGATATAAAGAGGTTCAAGAAGAGGTTTTTTTTTTTAACAAATTCCACAAATATTTGGGATTGATTATATGCCAGGCACTATCTTTTCACTCGTGGAAATTACAGATTAGGAATTCAGCTGAAAACATGGATGATCGATTCATAAAGGTTTACACAAGTGACGTGAGAAATACTCCACGGATATTTTCTGAGACTTTGAGAATAATAGAGGGATTTAATGAAGAGGCTATTGCTCAAAATACTGACAGTGTGAGAGGTGGAATACCAGCTAAATGGAGTAATGGTTTAGTCCTACGTGACATTTTTATTAGTCTGTTTTATCTGTTACATCCAATTGTATTCCTACTGTTATGAATTTAAATCTTTATTTCTCACCTTTATATAGTGTCTTCTCTCATCTGAGCCCCATAACATCTTTGGGGATAGCTATGTATACCCACATTTTACAAATGAGGGAACTGAGTCTCATAAATGCATAACAATTTTCTCAGAGTAAAAGTAGCTAATAATTTGTAGAAATAAAACTTTAGTCCAGTTAATCCAAATTCAAATCCTATCAATTCTCCTTTACATGCATTCTCCAAATGACAGATAGATCATATTCCAATACTTTGTTTTGGAATTTAAATCTGAATTTAATCTCTACAGAAACAATATTATAAATGACAGCTAAGTCCCTGTTTAGTTCAGGAAATTTATCCTGTACATTTATACAATTTATCCTGTAAAATGAAAATGAATCATTGTAAGCTTGTTAGGCAGAATTCTGGGATCTGGAAATAAGAGACTTGTGATGACAGCCCTTCAAACTACCAGAGGTATTTGCATTTTTACAAAAGATACTTAGTATGCTAGAATAAAGCTGTAATTGGTGAAATTACATGTAATATTTCAGAAGGAGGTGGAAAGCAAACAGCTGGTGTGGGGAGAAGATAGTTTAGGGCTTACTTAGAAATCTACCACCAAGGTCACTTCCACTTAAGATACTCCTGATTTTTTGTAGCTTCTTTCCTCCCACCACTTAAAAAAAAAAAGTTAATTGCAAAATATAACACATATATAGAAAACACACAAAATACAAACATACAACTCAAGGAATTACCATAAATTGAAAAAACGTGTAAACTCTTTTTAATTTGTTGCTAAATGCTATAAGTTTCCCTCTAAATTCCAGTTGGCTCCATCTCACAAACTTATCTTGAGTTTTCATTTGAATTCAATTCAAAACATCTATTTTCTTTTTGATTACTCCATCGACTTGGAGGACAATCTTAAGTAGATCTATCTTGCTGTTTTATTGATGATGAATTATCCCCACTTTTGTCTGAAAATATGTTTTACTCCTGAAAGATATTTTCAGAGGGTATAGATGCCTGGGTTGCCAGTTATATTTTTTTCAGCACTTTAAATATATCATTCTATTGTCTTTCGGGGTTTTTTTCTATTGAGAACTCAGTTGTGAATCTAATTGTTATTCTTTTAAAGGCAACCTGTCTCCTTTTTGTCCCCTCTGGCTGTGACTGGCTGTAAGATTTTTATGATATACCTAAGTGAGGTTTTCCTTTCAGTTATCTTACTTGAAGTTCATAGGGCTTCTTGAATCTGCATCATGATCCTTTTTATCTTTTTTCAGCTGTATCTTACCACTATTTAACCTAAAAATAAGTTGCTATTAAAACCATATATGATCATCTTCAGATACTTTAGTTTGAGTCTAGAATTTTTATTTGAATTCTTGCTACATTTCCCAGTTTTCTATCAAAGTTCTCAATTATCTTTTATCTCTTTGAACAAAGAAGGTAAAGCTCCACTAACGTCTACCTTTCAACACTCCAGGATCTGCAGCACCCACGGTTTATTTCTGTTATCTGATGCCTCTGCTGGTTTTCCTTCATGTTGTCTTATCTCCTCATGTTCGGATTGTTCTAGAAAAAACTTAAGACCAAGATTGATGTCATCTTCCTCCAGAAAGGATCTATTTGTTCAAGTCTGAAAGATGCCCAGAAGCACTAATACTCCAGGAAACTCTTAATCTGGTATTGTGGACTGAGATGGTACAAAGCTGAGCTTCTCTGATTATAGAACCTACTCTTGATTCATCCATATTCCCAGGATGCAGCCCTCAGGATCTTCACTAGTGTAAGAGTTGTTCACAGGTGACCATATCTGTTCATCAATTCCTGTTTCTGAGCCTCGCAAGACTGTCAAAAGTGTTACTTGCTCCCTTGATATTTGGGAGAGAAAGAAGGGAAAACAGTAGGGTTAAAAACAACCCCCAATATTGAGGTTATTACCCTAAATTTTCATCCTCTCCCAAATCCTGGCTTAGTAATCCATCTCCTATTTCTCTCTCCAGTGCATTCAAGCAGACTTTTAAAACTGTTTTTTCCAACTAGCAGGGGCTTGGTTTGAACTATTTATCATTAGCAGAACAAAAAAATAACCCTTTTCGTACTTGCCTTTGTCTTTTTTTTTTCAGTTGCTGCTGTGGCAATGGAGACTAAGAACATTGGCAAATTAAGTTTGCGGCTGGGAGTGAACAACTGTAGGAATACAGTATCATTTATAATTTGAATGTGTGCTGTTTGGAACCTTCCCAAATAATTGAAGTCAGAGTTACTTCTTACTTTATCTTAATTTAAATAAAATAGGTCAACCCAAGCTCAAGATTGCTCTTTCTGAAATCCCAGTGACTCCTCTGAGAGACCTATTGAGCCCTTCCTTAAATGACTTAACATTGTATTTTAATTGTATTGTGTCTATAAGTACTTACTCTTTGAGTAATTTTCAAGGTACTCTAAGAGTGAGACTATATCCTAAAATTTTGTTCTATCTCCTTCTGGTACTTAAGACCATCCATGTTATTAAAACGATAGGCACTCTTTTAAAAGTTCACTGAATGAGGCTTGAATACCCTCCCTGGCTCTCGGGAAGAATCCCAAGCTGACTTTGTTGCCTTTCAAGATCTACATGTCTGCCAGCCCCACCCTCTTCACCTCCATCACAGACCTGCTTCCCCAGTACCTAGCAGCAGAGAGTCTCTGTTCTAATCCTACTGAACTGCCATGCCATGAGTCCCCAAACTCACTACATCCTCACAGCTTATCTTTGTAAATTTGATTCCCTCTGCCTAGAATCCCTTTCTGTCTGTCCTACTCTTTCTCTTCCTATCACTTTCCCTAACACCTACGAATTCCAGCTCAGCCATGAGAACTCAGTTTAGACACTACCTCCTCTGGGAAGCTTCCCTGATTTATTGGAGTAAATGCCTATTGTAGGTGTTCCGTCTTACTCACCCCTATTACACTGCTTCCAGCACTGTATTATAATAATCTCTTTATCCGTATATCTCCTGCGCTTGACTATAAATTTCTCAAGGGGCTTATAAATTCATTGTTGGTATAGTTATTGCTTTCTCAGGTCCTAGATTCTCAAAAAACATTGAGTAAGTGACTCAATAGAGTAATAGATGGAATGAATTAATATAGGCTGAATTAATAGTCAATTGTTGAAAATTACGCAAATGACAGATTGTAACAATATATGAACCAATGTTTTAGAATATGTTGTCGGACCTCAACTGGCCATGATTTTTTTTTAAATGTATACATGTCAAGGAAAATACTTGAAGAAGAGAAAAAGGTAAATGCAAGTCCATTTTTAAAAGAAGGAGAAAGAAATATTGGTCAGCTTAAAACACAGTGCCAGGGAAGTTACTAAGATAAATCACCAAAATGATCAATTTGCAATCACCTAGGAGAACATAACGGACTGGGTAGCAACCACCATGGCTTTTAGAGGAACAAATCATGGCAAACCAATTTAATTTCCTTCTATGATAGAGTGACAGGCCTTGTAGATAAAAAGGATGCAATAGATGTAATCTCTCTAGACTTCTGTAAGCCTTTGATTCTGTCCTACCTGACATTCTCATCAACAAACTGGGGAGATCTAATCTAAACCACACAACTATTCAGTGGGTGCACAGCTGACTGGACAGAGGCATCCAGAAAACATTCGTCAGTGGCTTAACATTAACCCAGAGAACAGTATTAGCAATAAGCCTTGCTGTGGGACCCGGGATCATTTGAAATTTTTACAGTTAAAATGAAAGGTAAAATTATAAATGTAGACAGGTAAAATTATAAATATAGGCATGTGTGTAACAAAGAATATGTTTACACAGGAACTTCTGCAAACGTATGTGGAGTGAAAAGAACGTTTCTGCATAGAATTACTTGGCATAGAACACATGGATCAGCAAAGAAATAAATACTTTGCGAGTGACCTATCTTCAAGCTAAAGAGATTGCTTTAGATATGAATTATAGTCCCAAATCTGTTACAGTAACCGCAGGTGTTATAACCCTACCACCACCACTGCTTAAATTACTTTCCCAAGTGAAATCTCTGCTAATCAGTACCCTGACATCTGCTTCTATCATCTGTTTGTTCTGTGTCTCCGTGGACTGCTGGTTCCATCTTTTATTCCTTTTCTCAGATTCCACAGCTGTTGAAATGATCATTTCAGCCCAATCGTTCTTCTTCTTGTTCTGTCTCGTGATATCTGACCACTTGGTCTAGCCATGTTTTCCTCCCTTGCCCAATAACTGGAAGGTGCAGGTAAATGAAATACAGGGAGTGGAAACTCATGGTAATAAAGAAGATTGGGAACAACACTGAAAGATGAGGTGATCAGAGTCATCTAGGATTTTTTTTAAAGGACAGTTTCAGTTGGTTTGGGGGTGGGTCCTGAAAAGTGATGGTTGAGAGAGTGGGCTAGATGGAGTGGGCAACTGAAAAGAATGAGCAGAAAATAGAATAATGTTAGGAATCCTGTTTTTGAATTAAGACAAGAACTGGCCAGCCACCATCATCAAAAAGATAAGCAATAACAAACAGTGGCATGGAAGTGGAGAAAAGGGAACGCTTGTGTATTGTTGGTGGGAATGTAAATTGGTGCAGCCACTATGGGAAACAGTATGGAGGTTCCTCAAAAAAATTAAAAACAGAACTACCCTATGATCCAGCAATTCCACTTCTGGGAATATATCCGAAGGATACAAAAACATTAACTTGAAAAGGTATCTGCACCCCTGTGTTCATAGTAGCACTATTTACAATAGCCAAGATTAGGAAACAGTCTAAGTGTCCATCCTTGGATGAATGGATAAAGAAGTTGTGATATATACACATACAATGGAATTTTATTTAGTCATAATTGGGGGACAGATGACCTTCACACCTAGTCCCCAAATTCCTGTTCATTGCACATAAATTGAAATTATCTTGTCAAAATTGATTCTATTGAGCAGAGTTCTCTGTGCTATTTATTGAATTTGGTGAGTCTTGTTCTTTCTTCTTCCCTCCCACTCCCCCTTTTTAAAAAATTACTTTGCTTAAAAAAATAAAATTAAAAGGATTTTACACATTTTCAGAGTTGACAGAAGTATCCATTTTGTTTCCAATATCCCTAACAAGAATAAGCTTTTAAAAACTTAAGAAGGAACATGATTAAGATCTTTCTTGTCTTGGTACAAGTTTCTCTGATATTGAAGTTTCCAAAATCTTGGATACAAACAGATTTCCTGAGTAGGGAGTTTCCACATCCTGTCCTCTGGTGGCCTTTCTGTCTGGATAAGACTACACCAACATTCAGAGAGGACAGTCCTTTAGGGGAGCGTGAAAGGCCTCCCAGCAGCTGTACTGCCACTATTTTTATGCAAACTCATGGACTAGAGATAAGGAGAGGTCTGCTCTCCTCTCTGGGGAAAGAATCTTCACTCTAAAATGGCCAATTAGATTGAACGTCCCTTCTGGAAAGAACAAACTAACAACTAAATGGAATTTATATTATGTAAAGAAGAACAAGTTAGATTTTGTTGAAGATAACTTCGGAATTCATTTATAGGACTCTTTCTTCCTGGAAATAGTTGAGCAAGACTCCAGAAGTAAATATTTCAGGTACTGATAGAACATAAGACCCGAAATAGAGAATTGAGGTTTTATTGAGAAAGTACAAGCCAAAAATATTTTTAAAGCACTCTGTCCTAGATATCTGATCAATATCTCAGTTGGTAGCATGACAGGAGAAAAAGGGGGTGGGTGGGTAATTCATTCAGATCTTCAATTTGCTTTGTACATATAGATTACAGTAGATGGTCCTAATTGTACTTGTGATAGGCTTAGTCATTTGTGAGTTACAACATTTCACCCACATACTTTACGTTAATGAATTGTCACACTATTCCTATAAAGATACTAAAAGTGATATTATCACTTCTAGTATCATCAACACAAGGTCACCTAATTGAATATTGGGTGAACTGTACCTAAACCCAGGCCTGTGCTTCCTAAGAGAGAGCTCTCCTATATCGTAACAGTTTTTATAACTGTTGATATATGTTGAATATAAGTTCTCTGTAAAGGTTGTAAATATCATTCTCATGAGGCTGCCTTGTAAATCCTAAATGTGCATTGGTAATGAATTTGATATTTATATGCTCTTAACAATATAAATTTGGGGGTGTGGGAAAAAAGTGGCTCTCTGTCCTTCAATTAGATGACTCAACAAACCCATGGCTGGTAAAGTCTGAGCAAGTGAAGCCTGGAGATGGTGAAAAGGTGAGATGGGGCCTGAGGAGTTATGTAGATAAAGCCAGTGATCTGGAATTACTACCTATGAATTAACCTGCTCTGGAGAAAGAATTATGTTTCAAGTTGTAAAATATGGTGACAGTTTTACTCAAAGTGGCCTTTAAGTATTCCAGTTGAATTCAATTCACTTTATAGACCTGAATTAATTCATTTTAAACACAGTCCACAATAAAGTGTTATTGTACCATTTTGCTCCAAGGAAAACTGAGTTTCAAAAAAGGTAAGTAGATTAAAATATAATGTAAAGAATTGGATTTTAAAATGTATGAATCATAGTTATTAATTGGTAACAGTATTCAAAAGACAGAAGAAAAGTTTAACTCTTGGCTTAAACTTTGGTTAAGGACACAAAGAAATTCTAACCTCAAAATATAACTAAGGAAAATATCTAATGAGGTTTCTTTTTCTTCACTTTATAAAAGAGGGGGGGGGGGCACCTAACTTGGAGAAGAAAGAGGAAATAGCAGATATTGATGACAAAGAATAGATGAAGGAAAGAGATGGTAAAGCAATGTTCGTGGTCACCATTGTATTTCACACATTCAAAATTGAGCAGAAAAATCTCAGTTAAAGACAGGAAGTTAAAAACCTACCATCACCTTTGAATGCACTTTGATATTTTAAATTTCTTCTCCACCCCTGACATCCTCCCTGGTGCTTCCTTGGAATGCTGACCACACTGGTAAAGATTGGAGGCATCTACTGATTGCAAACTCAGCTCATTGCTTGGACCCAAACAGAAAACAGAGCATTGGAGTGGTGAGAGGTACCAGACCAAGGTGTTATAAAAATGCAAGTGTATTATACTGATGAGAAGGGAGGAAACAAGAAACTGGTGAAAGGAAAAACTGAACAGAGCTCAGACTCTTGATAGAAGGGAGAAAAAATGTTAAGCAGGAGACTGCATGGAGGATGCTGTCAGTATTTTAAAGATTAAAGAAAAATAAAATTAAGGATCTGAACTTGCAACTAGTAGATAAACAAGTTCTGGAGCTCTAATGCGCAACAAGACAATACAGTAACTATAAACTTCACCGTTGCTAAGAGAAGAAATCTTAATTGTTCTCACCACAAAAAAAAGAAATGATAGGCGATAGAGGTGTTAGCTAATGCTAAGGTGGTAATCATGTTGCAATACATAAATGTACCAAATCAACATACCATACACCTTAACTTACACAATGTTGTATGTCAATTATGTCTCAATTTTAAAAAAGAAGGAACATGATTTGGTCAAGAATCAATGAGGTTGTGAGAATGAGGCAGGAATGCCTTAACAAAACACTCATAATCACTAACAAGAATTTACTCAATGTCCAGCTCTGCACTGAGCCTTTTCCATGCGTTACCTCCATTCAATCTTCACCAGAAGCCCATGTTTTTACAGCTTTGGTGCTGAGGAAAAAGAGGCCCAGAAGCATCACACAGCTATCCCAGAAGCACACAGCCACTCAACAGAAAACCCCTTCTGGAGGAAAAGGAGTAAAAATAGATAATAAGCATAGCTAAAATTTATTGAACGCTATTATGTGCCAAGCATCGTTCTAAGCATTTGATTGGTCTTATCTCATTTAGGACAACAACATGATGAGGCAGCCACTATTTTATCAATGGAGAGACTGAGGCACAGAGAGGGTGAGTTGCCCATGGTCTCCCAGCTGATGTACAGCTGAACCAGGGTTTACCCTGACTGAAGACCCTTCAAATAGTTTTCGCTATAATACCAACCTCACAGACCTGTGAGTATCTCAATGATTTGACATATGTAAAATGTTTAG
Organism: Tursiops truncatus; assembly: GCF_011762595.2. Taxonomy (NCBI): domain Eukaryota; kingdom Metazoa; phylum Chordata; class Mammalia; order Artiodactyla; family Delphinidae; genus Tursiops; species Tursiops truncatus. Next base: position 153,452,348 of record NC_047035.1, on the reverse strand, counting down.
AAATGTGCCTAGCACATAATAAGCATTGAATAAATATTAACTAATTGTATTATTATGAGTAAGATCATACTCTGCTGCCTCTTCAAAATGCAGAATACAAAGCCGGTGATGAATAAAACCAGGACAAATCAATGTTCTAGAAAAAATTCATTAGAAGAGAATGGGCAACTTCTATAAAAAAGTGGAATATTCAAGGATAATGCAATTGAGATTTGAGCACCAGAGGGTTTGAAAGCTCAGGAAAATGTATACAGTATACTGGAACATGAAATTAAAGAGACTGATTGGCCAGGAGGAAACTGAACCAAAAGTTGCTTGGGACAGAGCCTGTGGTTGGAAATCTAGCCCAGGAAGATCAGCTTATGCAAGGATGTTGGCTTTTGAGGAAAGGAAAGCAGTGTAGCATATTCCTAGATCTCCCTTCTTCCCCATACCACAGGCTCCTCCTCATCTTGTCCTCTGAGTTCTCAGGAAAAAGAGACAGGAGACCTTCACTCTTTCCTTACCCTATTGTTACCAAGGAGGAAAATTCAAGCCATCCAGGGCGAAAAACCTAGAGGATGGACAGGAGGGTCAAATCTGTGTGTGCACACCTAGCTGGTCTCCTGCTCAAGTCCATCTTAATAAATGTTGGCCATGATTTATCTTTCCTTTTGAATAATCAGTGTGTATTCCTGGTTTGGATTTTTGCAAGATAAAGGATGGTTGATCTCTCAGCCTAAGAGTCAAAGAGCAGAGAATTCCTATTTGATCTTTTGACCTTGCTTTGTTGTCCAAGATGAAATTGTGTTGACAGGAAAGCTACGATCATGGGCTGGCAAAGCTGTACCTTCACCCCAGCCTCATGCTCAGAAGGACCCTGTGCTTGATTACAGGCTCTGCTGTCGCTGTCTTGAAATCTTAATAATTTTATCTTGGAAGGGGTGTTTTGTAAGTGGCATCCAATGAGACAATGGAGAATATATGTGAGCAGAGGTTTCCTCCATCCCTTGTCACCTCAAACGGTATCAAATTTGTGGCCCATGATGTACGGAATTCAGAGAGACTGAAGGAGAGTACAAGGTAAGCAAGATATGTTGCTAGAATGTGTACGTGTCAAAAAGTAAAATAAAAACAGTAAGCTACGTACGCATATGTGAGTGATGAAATATTCATTATGTAATTCGGTGCATACTGGTCAAATGCTCTTATACTTGCACTGAAAGCTGGCATTGCACAATATAAAGATGAATGGTAGAATTCATGCTAATAGTTTAAATTTTTTATGTTTTCTTTACCTAGAATGACATTAAATAGCAAATAACAACACGACCAGTGGAGACAGAGAGTCTGTAGAAGAAAGGGAAAAAGCTTTATACTTTATGCCTTTAATGACACTTTTTTCCTGATTTTTGAACGAGGCTCTTCGTGTTTATTTTGCACTGGATCTGCCCAGTAGCAGCCCTAGTTGACAACTTGCACGTGCCCGAGAGCGAGAGGGTTTCTGAGGCATCCCCCTTTCTTTTTTTTTTCTTTTTTTTTTTTGCTATACGTGGGCCTCTCACTGTTGTGGCCTCTCCCGTTGCGGAGCACAGGCTACGGACGCGCAGGCCCAGCGGCCATGGCTCACGGGCCTAGCTGCTCCGCGGCATGTGGGATCTTCCCGGACCGGGGCACGAACCCGTGTCCCCTACATCGGCAGGCGGACTCTCAACCACTGCGCCACCAGGGAAGCCCCCCCCTTTCTTGTTTGAGTTCACTCCCATGTGTCCTGAGTCACACTCAGCCCAGGGAACTCCTGGTGTGTTTGGGAAAGCAAGACCAATTATCCTCCCACTGCTTTGAAGCAACTGGATCCATCATACCTGTTACTTCATTCCCTACACCTCCCTCACCTTGGCTGGACTAAATCACCTTCCTCTGTATTCCGGGAGTCCTCAGTGAGCTTCACTACATCACTTCTTATTCGACGTTGGCTTGGTTCCTGCATTTTCCCTTCCTCACTGGACCATTAGTAGCTCTTGGATGATGAAGTCGAGGAACTGGTGTCATTCATCTTGTCACGTCCAGACCCTGAACATGGGGCCTTGCAGATGGCAGCCGATCACCGACATCAGTAAACTAATTTACATCTCGTCCTCCCAATGCCCACCTGCTCACCCACCTGCATGCACTTCCCCCAACATACATAATAAAATCTATTCTCCCTTAGTCCCTAATTGTAGAGGAGAGAACTATATTCTTGTCTTTTCCGTATTCTGTTGAACTAAATACAAGGGCAAATAATTTGATTCTACCTAAGAAACATGTCCTAGCAACAAACAACAAACCCCTTCTTCCTTCCCATGACACTTCTCAGTCTATCATGCCACTTATGTCAGAGGGAAATGGAAGACATAAATGACAGTATAGACTTCTACAGACCAGATTCCTAGATTGGCTTCTAGCAAATGCCTCTAGCCAAAGCACTCAAGTTTTCTGAGCCTCAGTTTCCTCCTTGTGTTAAATACATGTGATAATACTACCCCGCAGAGAGCGCATGGCGTTTCTATAATATTAGCCAATATTTTTTAGATTCATAATGAGTAACTGATATGTATTGCTATTCCTGTCTTCAAGGAGTTTATTAGTTTCCAAATCAGTGTTGCATCCTTTGACTGTCTAGTTAAGAGCACATAAAGACTAGAGAAGGCTGTTCCTTGAAGCGGCTAAGCGCTATGACTATCCACCTTGTTTCTCTTATTGAGAAGATTTCATGGAAGAGCTGGAGCCTGAAATAAGTAGTTCTAGTCTATGATGAGAAGTAAAGGGTGGACATTCAAGGCTGGGAGGAAGATGTAGGCAAAGTATGCACATGACAGTGTTCTTATTCACAGTTAAACCAATCTATGTGCGTAGAGTGGGCGGTGGGCAAAAGGGTGGGTAACCCAAGAGCATTTTGTGTTGGATGCTGGCCTAGACTGCTCCAGGCTCCTATTGCTTTGAAGCTGTACGAATCAGTCACTCCTAAGTCACTCCTAAGCCTTGGCCAATGACTACTGCTCAATGTGCATATGAGTCAATAGAGAAATTGGCATATATTTACTTAGAATCTGTGGTCTGCATCTGAACATAGGATATTTATAGGTAGGGACTGCATTTTCTTATTTATTGCATTTTTAAAAAATTCTATGTTTCCCTTCTAACAGGCCAAGAGCTGCTTGCCTGATTACATCAAGGAGTGGTAAGCATCAGCGTCCAGCAGCGCTCCTGAGACCCTGATGGCCAGGTACTCACTGTCTCTTAAAATTCTACTTCTCAGAGGAAGGCATTTCGGGGAAGAATCCTTTATTCCTCAATATTTAGTGAGCATCTACTTTGAGGCAGAAGGATCATAAGTCCATGTCCTGCCCTTAAGAAAACTCAGTCTTTCATAGAATATCAGCCCAAGGTACCAATTTACAGTTCTTTCCTCCTCTAAGGGGAGGATGGGCTTCTTACACTCAGCCTTTGGATTCATGTTGCAAACTGTGTGAAATTAATATTTTAAGCTGTGTGTGTGTGTGTGTGTGTGTGTGTGTGTGTGTGTGTTCATGAGAGCTGATGAGAGAAGAAGGAGCAGAGATTGGGAAGAGATAAGGTGACAGTGACCGTTAATGAGTCAGCAGCTGGTGGTGGCAATACCTTCAAGAACTGGGTACAGAAGCAGATGCTATTTTTAGGTTACACTTTCTTTTATTGCCAACTCTTTGCAGAAAAGCATCCATTTTTCTTCACGAACCGTGGGCCTTCTTTTCAGGCTTTTGTCTTCCTTATCTGTAAGTCATCTCTGGAACAACAAATATTTAAGACTCATCTCAAAATGTTTTCCAAGATCTCACTTCGCTGTGATTGGTCTGCTCCTTATTTTATCAGTTATTTATTTGGTTTTCTTTCTTAGCCCTCTCCAGGACAGCTCTAAGAAGGACAGAGTATTCCTGAAGGCCTTTTTTGGCCATATGAAGAGAAACTTCTTGACAGACTCTGTTCTGTGTACACTCACCATTCCTATAATGGAATGCCAGCTATGTTGCCTGGAGCGACCTGACACATGCAACAATATGCGTATTCACTGGAATATGAAACAGTTCTACAGCCCAGGCTTTGTGGTCTCTTGATCCCAAGAACTTAGAGTCTACCTCCATCCCTCTCCCCACACCACCCTCTACTCCCGGAAAACGCATTTGATAGCGCATTTTGTGGCAAGATTTATGACAATTATCGCCCAAATCCGTAATTAGCAAGTGGTAACAGATAAGCAGATACATCCACTTATAGTGACATCTCTGACAGATTGACATTCCCCCCCCTCCCCCGCCAACCCCTTGAAAAACACCTGAAGGCTTCTCCTTTTCAATGTGACCCTGCTCAAACACAGGGCCGGCAAGCCTCGTCTCGTGCTCGTGGAGGGGGGAGGGGGCTATAAAAGCGACATGTTCTCACAAGCATGGCAGAGCCCATGCATAAACCATTTGGCTTTGCAATTAAAAACAGGTTTGGCTTCCCTCTGCATCAATAAGGCAACGTCAAAGCAACATTCATCCCGAAAACGTTCCCTTGTGAATTCAAATGAACTGTGAGTCTTGGGTTTCTCTTTGTTTTCATGTGCATGCCTTGAGAGTGAACTTTTGGGAGGGTTCGGTGTGTTTTGGTCCGGGGCGATGAGTGGATATGTATGCGTTGAATCACTGCTACCAGATTGGTCTCGGTGACACTTTCCATTTTGTGTCCTTGTCTACGACGTGGTTCGCATTTCGGATTCATTCCGTCAGGCTTATGACTACAGGTTAATTAGTTCTCCAAGTCCGACCCTTTCGCCTTGGGAAACGATCGCTTATTCTAAAGATCTGCCTGAGGAATTGACTCTCACAGACTGGACCTGAGTTTCAAAGATACTGAAAAATATAAATAGGTTTACTGCTAGGAAGGGTAGTAAAGTTGGCTACAATGATGCCAAATTATATCTTTATCGTTGTCTTTCTCGTAGGATGCATTAAACTATTAGATCCCACGATGTTGGGAGAAATAACTGCTTTGCAGCTAAAATCCTTCCCCTCACCGTACAACGAAGAGCTTAGAAGGATCCTATGAAAGTCAATCCCAGCTGCAGTGAAATCACCCAATTTCTACAAGGTAGTTTGATTCAATTTTCCTTTTTGTCATTCTTTTCCCCGTTCGATTGAATGGAAAGAAATAGTGTCCTTATTTCAATGTTAACTGTTAAAAGGTAAGTTCCAAAGTTCTGCCACAGAAGAAATTGAAGAATAGTCAGACCCGAATCACTAGTCATGAGGCGAAAACTGTCAGAGTCCAGGCCACACTGACATGAAGAGGTCTTCGCAATAGAACAGGTCACCAGCACTCAGGCCCATCCCCTGATGTACAAGGAAAGTTCTGTAAAAGGTCACGTATTAGGAATGTCAATTTTTCAATAATAATGGTGATGAGCAGTATTAATTAAAAGAGGAACAGACAAAAAAGAAAAATTCATCTCAGTGCGGTATCCTGGATCTAAAAGTCATCATAGAAGGATTCTGTCCCTATTTAATTTTAAAAAGTCTCACCAAACCTCACGTAAGAAATTTTACTTTATTCATGTTTCTTTGGATGAAATGATCTTATCTCACACTATTCCCCCAAAAGTTGTTCAAAAGAGAGTAATTACTAAAATATAGATTGACTTTTTATTGCATCATTTCAAATCCGTAACTTGAGGCAAATATAAAACAGTTTTTACAATGTGTGAAGTAAAAATATTATCAGCACGAAGTAAATAAATATATACTAATTTACATGACAGCACGTGTAGTAGCACTGAAAAATTCAAAAGTTTGTTTAACCTGTTTTGTCATATATTGTACCTTTATATAAGAATATGGATGCAGGCACATAATTTGATATTTCTCAAAAATATATGTCTTGCTTGCTTTTGATCTGTGCAGTCAGAGAAAGTACATTTTTCTAAATATGAATTTTTATTTTTGCCTTGATAAAGGAAATCAGTTCCCTCAGTTAACAAGTTATTAAGCATAAATAAACATTTTCCGTTTTCATTCATTCTAGGTATTGGGTATTTTTCAGTGACTTGGTCTCCCATTTGCTGGACTATGTGTTTTATAACCTTATACAGAAAAGGCAAAGCGGAAGGAACAACTTTAAGTTCAGTTCCACGAGGGCAGAAAGAAATTCAACTCTAAATGTCACAAAGTAGCACTACGGTTTTGTTTTAAAAACTCATACACATAAAAATAAAGTAAAAATATATATGCATGATAAAAATAATTTAGCAGATCTTTATGTAACTTGAGTCTTCCCCTCCCTTTGTCAAAATATGGCTTCTTATTGAAAACATTGTTTAATGAGCAAGGAACCAATTAATTTAAATATTGATTGGAGGGGGGAGAAAGTCTATGCTTTTTATAAGCTTATAAAGCTTATAAAACAGAAGCTACTTTACATGAGTCTATTCTTTATTAATTCGGCCTTAATAGCTTTATTTCCTACGGTTATGTATCTGAAGTGTCGTCAAAGAGAAAAAGGTACAAAGGGGGTTATTAGGTCTTTAAACTCAACTTTTCAAATGCCCAGTAAATGATGCAATTAAGCGATTAGCGGATGTTTTGAGTTAGAGAAGGGTTAAATAATGACATATTCGGAACTCATTTGGAACTGTGATAATTAGTTTTTGCGAGAGCTCCAGCAGGCCAAAGGTAAGGGATTGCTTCTAGAAGTGGGTTGAAGAATCAGAAAGTTATTAATGAAAAGTCTTAGATCTTAATCACGAGCTTACATTTCAGTAAATTAAACACCCTCCACGCAAAGAAAAGATGTATACAAATCATTATATCATTATACTAATTTGTCATGCGCCTGCACAGAAAAATCCCAGTGCCCAATTTATTCTCAGCAACTAGAATTCCATAGTCATTTCTAAAAAGTTTTGCAAAGTTTGTTGTTGTTTCATTTTGGTTTTTGAAGTCATGCAATCCTTCTTATGACTTGGAGAATTTACTTTCCCAGGTTTACCATAAACCGTATCTCTGACGAGGCTTTCTGTATGGAAACAAAATGACATTAAAGCACCTGCATGTTGGAACCACATTACTTCGACAACTTATATAACCCCAAACAGGAAGAGACAGGCAAGGCCTCCTGTTTTCTCCCTGTGGTTTAGAGCCAGGAAAAAAGTGAAACGCTGTCTCTCCTCTTTGCATCTTTGGTTACACATCTCCTGCAAAAACATGGCTGAGAGCACAGACTTCGAACATGGGTGTGTTTTGGAAGTCGCTAGTAAAAATGATTTTAAAACACGCAGACACTGACAAGCTCTGAGAAAATGCTTATTAAAGACTCATAAAATTGTGAAAATTGAGAAGAAAACAGCCAGTCAACTTTTTCTGTGCGCTTTAAGGAAGTCGGTTTAATCTCCTCTCCACGTGGGCTTGGCTGTGGTGAACTTAGGCAGGAAAAACAAGCTTGGCCACGATTTCACAATAGAGGGCTAAGGAGAGAGAAACAGCAGCTCAGTATAGGTCACCCAGGAAGGCAGAGCCATTTCTATTCTTCACCATAGTAATTCTAGATTTTCACAAGGGATTAAAAATTATGCAAACAAATCTCCCAGTGTCCATGCTTTTGATGATAAACTGAGCATAATAGTATCAAATAAAATTTAAAATCACCATTGAGTCTGTTTCTGCCAAGATGTCTGGACCGCGAGGCAAATGACTGAGGGAATTTGGTCATTTTAACATCCAGTCTGGGACTGTTTCGACTATAGTAACTGTAGGCAGAATCAAAGTTGTGTGGTTGTATAGTTCCTGATGCTGTCAGTGGATATCCTTCCAAGAACTTATGGTTTTGCAAAGATCAAAAGGAAAGAATTTTTTCCCCAATTTTATGACACGTGTAGAATGTTTAATTTTTTTATTTAAAAATTATTTTAAGCTAACTCAATTAATCAGCTAAATTCTGTGTGACTGTCTCATTTCTGAGGATGTAAGGACTCTGGTCTTTGCTCAGTAGCACTGTTTTCAAACCTGCTTAAGCCTAAGAACCTCCTAGGATGCTTTTTAAAAATATATATTCCTGAGCACTGCCCTTAGACCTATGGAATCAAAATCTCTAAAGAAAACTCCTAAGCATTTATGCCTATAAAAAATAGGCATTTTTTAAGGTTTCCCAGGTGATGCTTATGTTGGGCAAGTTTGGGAAACCCAGCTTAATTTCAATAGATTTCATATTGAAAAACAAAATGTCCAAGAAGAATAGAGAGAGGAATCTGTACCATAGCACCCCCAAAACACGGTGATCCCTCTCCTTAGAAACCTTCTGAGGTCTGGTGTATAGGTTTAGACAACCAGTAGTTGGCGTCCAATTTGAATATACTCAAACATACATACAGCAATATTTTAAAAAATTATCTCAAAAGCTTTAGGGAGGTAGATAGGATCAAAATTTTCAAACGTAGCAGTCAAAAAATTGTTCAATAATGTGAAATGAAAGAGAAAAATTATTCAACACCTAACGGTATCTAATTATCCAGGAGCTCCTCAGCATTTTCTTAGAATCCATCCCAATGCAGTGAATTCAATATGTCATAAAGATGTGAACCTAAGAAGACTATGTCTTTGTGCAGATATCCGGGTAGACATGCAAGAATACAACTTCTAAAGGTAAAAGCGGGTAACTTACTTTGAGTAAGATGGATTCGTGCAGTCACAAAAACATAGTGCTTTCTCTTCTTCTGTGCTGAAAATAATATTCATTTTGAAGCCACAAAATGTCAATAAATATAGTAACATGAAAGTTACGTTAGTTTTACCTTTTGATTGAGAAAACTGCACCCAACTTCCCCACACACCTCAATGGTTAATAACTCTGAGTTTTTATAGAGAATATGAAGTCATCCAGGCCGCCTATGTACTAGTTTAAAAAACAAACAAGTGGGGGGAAAAAAAGCGTTAGTTCAGTTGAGCCAGTTGATTCAAACTCTGTGTAATACAGGCTCCTCTACTGTAATAGAGGAGGTTTATTCCCATCCCCTGTCTCCACCAGGTACACCTAAAGTTGAAGTAGTGGGGTGGAGATAAACAAGCTTTTAACACGTCATGCAATTACTATTCTAAATATTTTTCCCAGCGTATTCTTCTGAATAAGTTGCTACTACCACTAATCATCATACAACTCTGTTTTCTGCACCAAAAAGATAATAATATTAAATAAATCAGTGACTTCATATCACCTTATTACGAAGAAAGAAATTGAGGCACAGTTGGCCGACTTGCACATGCCCACGGGTGCTGGAAAAGGTTGTATAGGATCAGTGAGGCTGGTGGATAGCCCGGAAAGACCCAGTAGCCATCAGGGAGAGAAGAGCAATGACTATAATTATTAGTTTTATCTGTATATCCAATTAAATAATTGTCATTTCCATAAAACTGCACAAGTGAAAAGCCATAATGAATAATTTAATGCGAAAGTAACAAAATGAAATTTCCACCTCCAGAAATTTTAGTGACTTTGACTGCAGTGGCAATCGGTACCACAGATCTTTGCTTGCCCTTTCACTTAGCTTAAATGCCTCTAGGGGATCCTAATAGCTAGATGATATGTTTGCTTTGGAATCAGATACCTGGAACGGTTAGCAGATGACCTGAACACTCAGTGATAAATTCAACCTTGTCTGTTTGCTTATTCGTTAGCTCTGTGTTTGATTGAACATTCCCACTCAAAGATTGGCTTTAAAATTAAAAGCTAGAGTCTGGAAAATTGTCCGGATGGTGTGCATAGGTTGAAGTCAAGGGTAGTATCTTAATTCTGTTTCCAAAAAGAGATAAAAAGAAGCTGTAGTTGCCTCTCTAGCTTTTTTCTTTCCCTCTAGACAGAAAGAATACTTGAAGACCTCCAGAGAGCCTCAGTGTGAGAATAAGGTTTAACCCTCCAGCTATGTCTGCCTCTGTCTCATTTCCCCGGATTCGGCTGCAGGAGAGTGGGAAGCAGGTCAGACAGGAGCCCAAGGAGCTTAGTCTTCATCTGCTCACACTTCCCGATCCCCACCCCAACCAGGCCACTGGTGTGAGCCAGGCAATGTTGTAAAAGCCAGCGAGAATTTATAGGCAAGAACGTAATTTCTCCTGGACTCCCAAGTAAAACAAACTGGGAATTGCTCCGACTGTAAACAGTGCTGTCTACGGAGACATCACATCACTAGGACGAGAGAAGTTTGACTCAAACGGGGGACCCAGCATCTCACACCACTAGGAGAGAGGAGGGTTGAATCAGACTCAGCATCTCATCCTCCTTTTGTGGAGAACAGAAAAGTCCAGTAAGTGGCAACCATGCAGCCCCCAGAAAAGAACTCCATCCTGAGTTCAAACCCACACAAAAAAGGTCTAAATGTACCATCACTCAAGCATCAAACCCCATTGAGGACTGATCATTGTATGTAGGTGATTGCCAGGAGTACAAAAATCAGTATAAGGTACCACCCATCCTTCAAGGTGTTTAAAATCTCCATGAGCAGATGAGATTTCAAATGAGACTTTGAGAAAGACTCACCAAAAAAAGTGACACATGAAAGGTCTACAATTTAAGTGTAACTAAAATGATAAGTACATCCTGCAGGATTCTGAGAAAAGTGAGATCACAGGCTCCTGAGATCGCTGGGAAAGAAAGAAATCATAGCTTGTGAGCATTTGAAGATCTGAAGGACTTTGGAGGTGGGACAATAATTATTTCTGATGTTAAGAATTTACCCAGCATCTTATTGCTCCTGACTCTCCTTAATTCATTTAAAATACTCTCTAACCAATGAAAAGCTTTCGAGATGAGGTCATCACCATAGAGGAAGTGGCAACAGAAACAAACATTAAAAGGTGTTTATTTTTCCTTTTGTTGGGTTTTTAATTTGTTTAGTTTGATTTACTCCTTTCCTGTAAAAATGTTTGGGGATGAATTTGCTGACTTCTATCTGAAGCATAAGGCGGGGGTGTTTAAGAAATCTCTGAGCACACTGAATAATTATGCTCTGTTTTTCTTTGTATACCATTCCCATATTACCGTAATGGTAGTTCTAACAAGTCAGTGCAGATTCGCAAAAACAAAGCTAATGAAGAAGTGAAGACTACATTCGACCTGTCATTTTTTTTTAAACTTCCTTTGTTATGTCTAGCCATTTTAGCCCAAACTTTCTGCACAATTCGACGCTTGTTATAACACTGATTTAATGTGTTCCGACAATTTATCCACCATACGTTTTTCACAATTCGGTGCTGACAGGAATGTCTCTTTAATCCTGCAGCAGATAGAAACCTATGCTTTTGGAGCTGCCTACAATGCATGGGTTACCAAGGTCGTTTCTGCGGCCTTCACCAATGCAGGAGAGCAGACTTCCCATGATAAAAACAGTAACAAGAGAAGGGACAAGGAGGGACAAAGCAGTGAAGGATGGAGAGAGAAAGAGAGGGTGAGGGAGAGGGCGGGAAGGAGGAAGGAAAGAAAAAGAGAGAAAGAGAGAGAGAGAAAAGAACAATAAGCACGTATTGTTTCAGAGCTCTATCTTGGCTTGTCCCAGAGCTCTTTCCCTTCACTGAAATAATAGTGCAATAAAGTTAGAACACCAGTTACTTCACAAGCTTCCCACGCACACAACCTTGCCACTCAAATGCCTTGCTCATTTTTCTTGTTACATTATGATGGTCGGTCTCTGAGTTAAGTCTCCATTTGACTAACCTATTGCCATAGGCTACTAGTTGGTCAACCTCCATCCCACTGAACAAAAGCAATGAAATGGCCCTGACCACTCCGGTGGCTTTCACTGCTCTCCCAGGCTCCGCCAGACAAGCCAGCTGATTGGCTCTCTGAGACTGAGGGGCCCTCTAGGACCATGAACGCTTTTTCTTTAGTCCTTGGATAATGAAAGTGCTGCTTGAGATATGTTCTCAATTTAGCATTCCATCTCTTAAGACATGTATGAAAATATATGTTATTTTTTTCCTTCTTCACATTTAAATTTGGAAGCAGGACATTCCAGTAACTTGTAAAGAAATGAGGAACCAAAACTGTGCCTGAAAATAAAAATAGTAATAATTGACCTTAATATTTTGCTTACTACATGTCAAGCACAGTTCTGAGAATCTCGCCCAGATGGACTTGTCATAAATCCATAAGCTGGGTGCTATAATTACTCCCATTTTATAGAACAGTACATTAAGGCACAGAAAGGTTTATTGTTTTGCCCAAGGTCACACAGCAGGTAAGTGGCAAAGTCAGAATTGGGATCCAGGCAGCTTGATTCCAGCTCTACATTCTTAATTCCTATTGTTCCACTGAAAACAATACAGGAGCATTGCTTAATAAAGTCCCATTCAGTCAACACACTTGTAAAATCTGGTCCAGGTAAAAACTGTAAATACAAAGAGTTATGGAAAAGGTGGCAGATTGAGTTGAGGAGTGATTTCCCAAAATCCATAATTAAAGTCTGCGAATCTAAATTCATGGATCGAATTTTGTACATCTGAAGCCACCTATGAATAACTATGCTATATATCCAAGAAGTATGGAGAGCCCCAGTTTCCTCATCCACGTCATGGAAATAGCTACCCTGCCTTGTAGGGTTGTTGTGAGGATTAAGATAATGGTGTAAAACTCCTGGCACAGAGGCCGATACAGGATAGATGATGGATAAGGGGAAGCTACTATTTATAACTGTTATTGGGTATTTTCCCTGTCTTCCTTACTATCAGATCTATCTTGCCCTTAGATATCTACTCTCACTTCAGAAAGGAAATCCAAGTTCCCACTCACCCATCAAAACAAACCACGATGCTATGACATGATACCTTGAACAGAACTCCAGATGAGAAATAGCAAATGCATAAACTAATACTCCCTGGACGTAATCATCAGCTTTCAAAGGAAGTATTTATGGGTGATGGTGAAAGTTGTTTTAGAAAGATCTGTTAGAGCAGATACAAAGATGGAAACTCGGATAGGCACGCTCATTGAAAGAAGAAAGTTACAGCCATGTAGCTATAATTAGATAAGGCCCATCCAAATACATTTACGATTCAGTAACCTAAGTCCGTGTGTCTTGAGAACGTTGAGAGCACATTTTACTGTGTATTCTTCCTCTCATCCTCTCTCCCCTCCCGCGCACCGCCCCCCCCCCCCCCCCCCCCCCCCCCCCCCCCCCCCCGTCAGAGAAGGAATGTGGTTACAAGATTTGCATAGACAGAAGCTGGGGGTAGGGCAACCGCTCACTCTCCAGGTGTTTGTCTCATTGCTCTGGCCCTAGTTTCTCTGTGCTGCTCCTGAAACAAAGCTGGAGTTCTGCTCTCCATGACCACAGAGGTCACTGGCTTCCAGGAGCAATCCTAGAGGCTGGTATTTCTCATACCATGGTATGGAGAATGCAAATGGTAAAGGGTTACACCTGACCTAATTCATACATCCTGATTTCTGACTACTACTACCATTTCTAACACTGAGAGCAATGAGTTTCACTGAGTAGTTGTGACCAACATAGAATTAATAGGTAGGGCATACACATGTGTGTCTTTGTCTTTATTTGTGTATTTGTTTGTCTAAATTTGTATGTGTCTGTATATGCATGTGTCCAAATATATGTGTCCATCTGTAGGTATGTCAGTGTCTGTCAGAGGATGTATCTATCTGAGGATGTGTCTGTCTATACCTATAGGTCTGTGTAGCTCTTCATAAGTTGTGTCTGTATGTGTCCATGTATGTGGCACAATGTGACTCTGTCCGTGTCTGTATGTTTGTGTGTTGGCATGCTTGAACGGATCTGTGTGTCTGTACATGCATGCGTGTCTGTGGGGCATGCATAGGAGTTATAAGGAAATGAACACAAACGCATTCTAGAAGGCAATGTTTCCTTTTAAGGAACCAGCCCCTGATGCACATTTGAACCGTGTGTTGGGTGCAAATGTCACCTGAACAAGGTAGAAAAAGAGGGGAAAGAAGAGTAAATGGGCCACAAATGAAACAACCAAGGACCGGTTCTCTAATGCTCCTGTGACTGTGCGTGATCTAGACTACTACCAGCCACACTGAATCGACCACTTTTTTGCAAACTTTTGAAGTGATGGGCAAAAGAGAGCATATCACTGGGGCCACAGGAGTTTCCATTTAAGAAAGGCAATATACTCCAGCAGGACAGAAGAAAATCTTTCCATCTCCCTCCTATAACATATAATATATGACAGCCCATAAGCCCCAAAAAAGAACTATATGCATTAATTCACTAGGTGATTTCAATAGATGTTTCACTGACCTTTTTATCCCCGAAGCTGGTATGGTTTGCTTAATCAGACTAACATTTTCTAATACAAACAATGATATTTGAGACCAGAAATATCAAACACGAGTCCTGCATACATCCTAAAACTGACCAAAGAAATATTCTACTGGAAACCCTGGCAAAATTTTAACACTATTAAATGAAAAGTAAATGCACAATGCAAATGCAAAATATTGATTTGACAGAATGACACCTTGCAGAGTTGCTAACTTAAGTGTAATTTTCTTCAAGAGTGGTAACCATCCTATGCAATAAGGATCTTCCAAGCTATGAATAAAAGCTCCTAAAGAAATGTGAATGGTGGTTAACTGCCATTTACTCTGACAAATAAGCTTTAACCTGGCACAATAAGCCTGATGACACATATGACACCGCTGACCATCTCGGAGGAGGAAGACGACCCTGAATACTGCCTTTCGTTTTGGGAATGTGATCAAAGAAATAAGGTGACATCTTGAGAGACTTCTGATCAAGCTCTGGGAAAGACTGGAAGAGTTTAAGTAGCTGCTGATTGACTTTGGGTTGGAAAGAACTTCTTAAAAAATATTTGAATTTACTAGCTTGATGAAAACTTTTACAGGCTGATTTTGGTCCCTCGTGAAACTGATACTCAGGGTGGTTTCTCCAGTTTTGTTTTTTTTTTTTCTTCCAAAGTGTTCCCTAATCATTATCCTCAGGGTAATTCTGCCAAAGAGCAGAGTCCTAAACAGCCCAAATCCCTATCCCAGCCCTACACCCGCACTGAGAATTATCACAGGATGATATGAAGAGGGGATGAGGGAAAAGAAAGCAGTGATATGGAAAAGCACCCTGGAAAGATCTGTAAGCCAGCATGACCATGTGTGTGTGTGTGTGTGTGTGTGTGTGTGTGTCTGTGTGTGTGTGTGTGTGTGTGTAGTTACACGTAGTTACACTTGACTTAGATATCCGGGCACAGTGTACACACCCCGCGCTGATATCAGAAGACCCTAATCCTAATCTTTTCCCTTCGCTGATTTCCTGATTGAGCTCAGACCAGTCACTTCAAGTGTCCCCATCATCTCAAGGGCTCTTCTTGGCCAAGTTGCGTTGACTTGAATCCTTTCTCAATCACTTAATAGCTGTGTAACTTTGGGCAAGTTACTTAACCTTCTTACCTTTGTATTCTTATCTGGAAAAGGAGGATAATCATAGTTTCAGGTTCATAGGACTGTGGTGAAAGATAAGAATGTAAAATACTGTTTGGACCATAGGAAGTCCTCCGTAAATATGAACCATTGTTATTAGCTCTGATTCACTGTTTCCTCGTGTAGAACAGGAGAGGGTCAGAGGAGGTGACCTAATGAATTCTTTCAGTACATCCTCAGGAAAACCATCATTTAGGGTGCAGCTAATAACCCAGCCTCCCCAAATCTCTGTAGCTACAAAGAGTCCCCGTCAGAACTTATTTTCATCCACCCTGCTGCTGGTCAGTCACTTGGGCCTTATTGCTTTCTATTTTACATGCAGTTCTAACAACCATGTTTATCTGATTTCTCAAAGTACAGCAAGTTGGAAGCCCAAATTAGGAAGGAGAAAGAATATTGGCAGAAAAACACCTTGTATGCAAGGGTGATTGCAAACAATCTGACATCAGGAGTAAACCATTATATGGGGCTTCCCTGGTGGCGCAGTGGTTGGGAGTCCGCCAGCTGATGCAAGGGCCGCGGGTTCGTGCCCCGGTCCGGGAAGATCCCACATGCCGCGGAGCGGCTGGGCTCGTGAGCCATGGCCGCTGAGCCTGCGGGTCCGGAGCCTGTGCTCCGCAACGGGAGAGGCCACAGCAGTGAGAGGCCCGCGTACCGCAAAAAAAAAAAAAAAAAGTAAACCATTATGATCACAGAATGAAGTACACTAACGCCACCAAGATTTCAAGTCATTTAAAATGTTTGGATCACATTTAGTGAATGGTCAAGGTAGCCACCAATTTTAGAACTATTTCTAGCCAAATTATTAGCATTTTCCAGGCTTGGGGATGAGCAGTTTTCTGATCATTTTCCTTCTGGGCAGAAGGTCACTGGTTATCGTTGAAGCCTTGCCCCAGCTTTTCTGGCCCTCTTGCATCTCTCCTGGTCTGGCAGCTCCAGAACCACGGTGGAGGTGGTATGGCTGTCCAGAACTGTTTTTGTCTCCCAACGGGGAGTTGGACTAAGGGTGAGAGCGTTTGGGGCCAGGTGATCAGCACAAGCTTTCCTGTGAAGCCTGACTTCAAACTCCAGTCACATGTGCTTTCCTACATTTTCATCTACAGTAGTGATTTCTTCCCTTGGCTCTCACATCCTCTGGCTCTTTTTCCAACCAAGAAAGTAATGGGTTCAGAAATTAGGACTCAAGCAGACCTCAGTGAGGTTTCAATCCTGCCTCTGCCACCTGCCAGCTATGCAACTTTGGGCAAAACATTTTCACTTCTCTGCACATCTTCATCAAATCTATAAAATGTGAAGAATAATAAGAACCCCAGGGATGTTGAAGAGAATAAGTGAGGTCCTAGAGGCAGAGCACAGGACCTGGTACAGCTTGAGGTGCGTCAGCCATTCTGATGCCCGTTTCAACTGCATCTAGGACTTTAATGGCTCTTACTCAACCATAATTTATCACATCCCATTGGAGCATAATAGGTGAAGTATAGGTTTGGAGCCAGAGAGACCTGGATTGGAATCCCCTTCCCTCATCTGCCATCTGTGTGACCGTGGGTGGATTATGAAGGCTTTCCAAGGTTTGCCTCCCCTGCCCTGACCTGTATATTGGGGATACCACCACTTACCCACAAGATTTTTTGATGAGATTCAGATAACATATTTAATTATATTATCTTACTTCATAATGGCCCCAAAGCCCAAGAGTAGCAATGTTGGCAATTTGGATATGCCAAAGAGAAGCTGGAAAGTGTTTCCTTTAAGTGAAAAGATGAAAGCTCTCAATAAGGAAAGAAAAATATACACTGAGGTCAACCATAAGAATGAATCTTCTATCTGTGAAATTGTGAAAAGGGAAAGAGAAATTTCTGTTGGTTTTGCCATCCCATCCCAAACTGCAAAAGTTATGACCACAGGGCATGATGCGCTTAGTAAATAGGAAAAAGGCATTACATTTGTACACGAAGATATTTTGAGAGAGAGACCACATTTACATAATTTTATTACAGTGTGTTGTTATACTCGCTCTATTTTATTATGATACTGTTGTTCATGTCTTACTGTGCCTAATTTATAAATTTAACTTTATCATAGGTATATATGTAAGAAAGAAACATAGTATATAAAGGATTTGGTACTACCCACAGTCTCAGGCATCCACGGAGTCTTGGAACTTACCCCTACCGTGGAGAAGGGGGGGGCCACTGCACATGAAAATATGCTTAGAACTTATCCCCACAGCCAATAAAGATTCATCATATTATCAACATATCAAGAAATAAATGTCTTTCTTCAGAATTACTACTTGCCAGCTACAGTCGAAAGACTGTTTATATAACTCAAGTCAAAAATCTTTTATTACCCTGTATTATGTGACCCAGATCTGTTAGAAGAAAAAAAAATAGAGTAGTGTTTTAAAGGAACAATTCCTCAAATTGGCTACTCTCAGATTTTAATTTCACTTCATGCTGGAGTTGAAAGAAATCCTTCCTTCTTTAGAGTCTGCCTGTGTTCTGGAAGTGGAAATTACCTCTTCCATGGAGTCAAAAGGATCGGACATTTATACATATGGCTGCCTCTTTGACTCCATTCACTTGCAAAAGAGCACCTGACTCAGTTTCGTCGAGTGATAGGGAAACCTTTGTCTCGCTGGGAAGTGTCTTCCTTTCAAAGAAGTACCACCAGCCACGACCGCTCCCGTGGACCCACGAACTGTGTTTCCTGATGCACATCTCAGGACCCAGGACAGATAACGCATTTTCCTTTTCACTGCTCAGAACTCATTCATCAGGATTAGATGTTTTGGGCACATCTTGAGCATTACATAATCACGTGTCAGTACAGAAGCTTTTAGCTTCTCGTCACCATTCACGCTAAGCCATCCTCAATGTTGTAATATCATTGATATCACTAAGAGATAACGCAAAGGTGTCTACTGGCTATATAATTTGCCAGACGTTAATAGAGACTGGAGTGATCAGTAAACATGTACAGCGTTTTTTGTCATCTTTTCCTGATAGTGGTTTCGATAAGATTTTAAATAACTTCAGGCTTAAATTCCTTAAATACTGGGGTTTGTTTATGGGTTTGTTTCTTAGTTTGTTTTAAACAAGTGACTTAAGCTGCTGGGTGTGTTTCTCTAACTAGAGGCCAAAGGCTTCCTAAGCTTTGTGACTTTACGGTCAGCTTTCGACATTTGCTTTCCCTTGATGGAAAAGTTGCCGATTTCAAGGTATTGCTCCTTGATCCCAGTGAGTGTAAGGAGAGCTAACCTCAAGGAAATTCTCAGGGAAGTCCCAAGAAAAGTCTGAAGTCTGTGCCTCCATTAGCAGATAAAATAGTTTCCAAACATCTTCGGTAAATTGCTTTTCGAAAACCTTAGTGACAATAGAAACTAGCACATCCATTCAATATTAAACTTTCATTGGTACTTAAAGGAAGTTGATCTCACCCAGAACCTGAAGGTTTTCCCAAACTGTGATTAGGAAAGTGAACCAAAGTGACCAATTTGACCAAATTAATCAATTAGTGCAGTGGCATTTCAGAAGTCTTTCACTGAATTGAACGGCTAATTTTTAAACTAGGCTGATAAAATAATTCAGGGAAAAAAAAATTTTATTGACTCTCTTAGATGGATATTTCAAAAGCCACTACCATCTGGCCCACTTGACCTCTACAAGGTTTTCAACAT
This sequence comes from Tursiops truncatus, assembly GCF_011762595.2. NCBI lineage: Eukaryota > Metazoa > Chordata > Mammalia > Artiodactyla > Delphinidae > Tursiops > Tursiops truncatus. Next base: position 153,433,183 of record NC_047035.1, on the reverse strand, counting down.
GGCATTGTTGTATAAACCATCTATTCCCGCCAACCTGGTCCACTGACTGCCAAGAATGCCTTCCCCTTCCCCACCCTTTGCCTTTGTCTCCACTGTGTCCTGGCCCGAGGTGCTATCCCTTTTCTCTCTGCTCACCTCCTAAGCTAAATTTAAGTCATGCTTCCTCCATGGCGTTTTTACAAGTGGCTTCTTCTCCGAAGCCCCCTAGAGTCCTGATCATTCATTCCACACGTTTTAAAATCTCTTGGATTATTGCAATTACTGTGTATCTCTATTACTACTTAATTGACCTGGCATTTCTATTTTATATGTCTCAGGTAGGTTTCCAGTTCCCAGAGATGTCCTCTGTGTCTTTATGTCTGTCCAGTGCCTTACGTGTTGCCTTGCATGTGATCGATGTTGATTGTACTAGGTAATCTGGATCGTTTCACTGATCTACTGAAATCATTTAATCTGAATACACAGATAGAGGCAGGGACTGTTAGGGAGTAGTTGTAAAGATTATAATCAGGGACTTCCCTGGTGGTGCAGTGGTTAAGAGTCCTGCCAATGCAGAGGACACGGGTTCGAGCCCTGGTCCGGGAAAATCCCACATGCCGCGGAGCAACTAAGCCCGTGTGCCACAACTACTGAAGCCGGCGTACCTAGAGGCCGTGCTCCACAACAAGAGAAGCCACCGCAATGAGAAGCCCACGCAACGCAACGAAGAGTAGCCCCAGCTCACCGCAGCTAGAGAAAGCCCGCGTGCAACAATGAAGACCCAACGCAGCCAAAAATTAATTAACTAATTAATTTTTTTAAAAGATTATAATCATATTTGTGGCTCAGTCACCTGAAATTGATCTCTAAATCTGCCACGTACTTGTCTAAGACAAGTCACTTCACCTACCTTAGCTTCAGTTGTCTCATGTGTAAAACTGAAAAAATAATAACAACTCTCTTACCTATTTCACTAGATTGACTGTGAGAGTCAAATGATGTAACATCTTTCAAGGTGTTTGTACAAAGGTAATTACCTTATGAATATGAATGTCCATTGTTAGGCAAAGGAAACACAACCTTTGGAAATCCCATATCAAATCTAGTGGAGAAGTCCTAAAATGATCATGACTGCTGTTCTTTTAAGGTAGATTGTGATCCCTGTTAAACAGTGCTGTAGATCAGATGGTTTTTCTCACTTTACAGGTGAAAGTTGGAAGTTACCTAGAAGCTAACGATTGAAGTGAAATTAATGACAGCACCAAAATGAAATGCCTTCACTGTTCTAGTCAGTAGGTTTGGGCCTGATGTTCGCTACTACTTCCTTTTAAATTTTTCCTTAAGCGCCACTAACACTCTGATTCTTGGGGATCCACATAAAACAACACACTGAAAATATTAAGCTCTCTCCTCCATAGCTCCTGCATGAGCATAAATAACATCTCTGAATCCATAATTTGGTTCCATATCTCTTCCAAGTTTTCCCATATCCTTCCCATAGTCCGCAAAGCCATGTGCCTTTTTTTCATAACTTGAGATCTTTACTGTCTTAATTGCTAACTTTTTTTTTTGAGACAGTTCCATTCGGATGGCCCCTAAGAATCTCAGGTTTCAGAAAACCAAAACTAAACTTGTCATCTCTTCCTTTCTCACGCCTCCCATCCTGAAACCTACAACTCTTCCCATGTTGTCTATCTCAGGATGTGTGTAACCATCCACATGGTGGCCAAAACCCAAAACCTGGAAGTCACCCTTGGCCTCACTCTTCCACAAGATGAACTACTTCCTGCTAATTCTGTCTCCTTTCCATCTCATTGAACCATGCACCTCCATACCCAAGACCTTGAGTTAGCCCACCCATTGCTTAGATGACTTCCAGAGTCTTTTAACTACGCTGCCCAAATTCAGTTCTGCGTCGCTCCAATTCATGGTCCATTCTGCAACCAGAGTAATTTCTTTAAGATGCAAAGTTAATGCTATCCCTCCCTGGTTTACAATCTTTCGCCGACTCCCCATTTCCATCTGCAAGGAAGATGTAAGATGAACCACACATACAAACCCCTTCCCACGGCAGCCAGGGCCTCCCTCACCTAGGTCACCCCCTCTGCTGCCTTCAAGCCTCAACTTAGAATAAGGTCTCCTGAGAGAATTCCCTATTTACTCTCTTCTGAAAAGTGATTAGCACCCTACACTTAGCCCGATTGAACCTTCTCCCACTCTCTTGTAATTGCCTTCTGCTTGCCTGTACACTCCTGTAGCTTGAAATCTCCTTCAGGAAAGGACCAATTTTTCATCATGGTGTCTCAGTTACTCCTGCTTCCAAGTACCATCTATGGTGCCTGGTATATAATATGCACTCAATAAATTAAAAAAAAAAACAACAAGTAACTTTCCCTTCCTCTGTGCATACTTTTCTTCACCCTGAAGTATTTGCCCCTTCTGCTATGTTGGATATTATGAATCATGTTTATTTCAGGAAATCTTCCGAAGGGAATCTACTCTGGGCAGTCCTTACTCTGCATCCCTTCTCAACGTAGTTGTTAAATGGATGTGCAATAGTTTCACTTTTGGGAACGTTGTAGATAAATATTATGAAGTTGAGGCATGTGTATATACTGTCTCCCAACTTCAGCTCTGAACTCCTTGGGTAAGCACTGCTCTTCTTAAACCTTCAATTACCCCTGACCCTTGTGCATTCACTAGCAGTCAAATGATGCTCAAAAAGTCTACGTAGGATGTATCATCATCTCTCCAGTGTTCACATCCTAACCTCCTGTGAATTATGGTTCATTGTGCATCTTTCTCCCTTCACTCTCATGTAACAGGGACAGACTGTCATTATATTTCCATCTAGCAAGGAGCTGGAATGTTTACTGACAGGAAGCAGAGTGGAATATGCCCTACCAAGAACCAATCAGGACTTTATGACCAAAGATGTTCTGGCTCCCTAATCTGGGGCTCCTTCTTTTAAGTGGGACGAGTCATTTTCAACACTTTAGTTTTCTCATCTCTTAGGAGAAGGACTTGAAAGATTCCTACTAGCTCCATACAAGAGTATATTACAAAAGTAATTATCAACAAAACAGATGACTAATCTGACAGTCAGTCATGAGCGTCAAAATGGATTGCACCAGAATAGACAAAAATCTCTTTAATATGTTTGAAACAAGTTTTGAAAGAAAGAGGATAAAAAGGATAGAGCTAGAGCATCAGATATTTCAGTTTTAGATTCATACAGCCTGTGGCCCTTAGCATGAATTTTCTTAGGTAATGTCATTCCAATGCTTCCTACATAGAAGAAATTTGAATGGCACTCACCAAACTAGCACAGTCTTCCAAGAAAGAGGAAGGACCTAGAATCAAATAGAAAACAAATATTCAAGCAATCATGAAAACTTTTGAAGAAAATATATGACATTGTCCTATTTGGATTAAAATACATATTCAATTAATTTGTTTAAACTATTCTACACAAAATCTCTGGTCACTGAGGTAACATACGTATGAGAAAAGAGGTAGTAAGAAGATAAGGAAGTTGATCTGAAAATTCTATAATGTTAACTCCATTTTCTTTTGATTTCATACAGATAGTCACTTCCTTCACCACAACATCAGATGGTGTGGTTTGTGTTCCAAATGTTCTTTTGTTCAAACAGAGCTATCTACGTTAACATCAGAATTGTCATTGCCACAAAGAGATTTTTTATCTTACTTTAGTAATAATATTTGAGTATAATGCAGCTAATAAAAATGTGTGGGGATACCTATAAATATAAATATAATTTAGGGAAAGAACTTTGCAGGATATATTTCTTTAATTACAAGCTGAAGTATTTACAAATTTTAAAAATTACTAGAACCTTACCAATCCTCAATCACTTTGATCGCCCTTATTTTCATACATTTGTAAGTAACAACGGTCCTGTTATCTTCATTTTTAATCTACGTAGTATTCATTTATTCTGTAATATTGTAGTTAACTTACAAATTTCCTAATTTGAAGGTTTTTTGGATAGGGTCGTATATATAGTGCTGCTATGAATATCTCTACTCAAATTTCTCTTTCGTGTACATGCCTGACAATCAGACGACTGGCTCTAGGTCTAGAAAAACGTATATCTCTTATTACACTATTTCAGGTTTGTGGCCAGCAAGATTAATGCAATTTATAAATGCCACCAATGGCCCTCATATAATCATGTACATTTCCCTGTAGTCCAGGCTTCACTGAGTTTTAAAAATTATATTCCTTTGTTTGCCTGGGTTAATTGGCATATGACAATATCTAAAATTTGGATGATATTCACGTCTTTTTCTATTGATGAGACTGTATATCGTTCACCGTGATCCTTTACTGCTTCATCCATGCAATGGAAATCTACAGACCACAGCTCTGTGCCAAGTGCTGTGTCAAGACTGGAGCTCATGAAGGTGAACAGAATGCCGTCTGTGCTCTCAGCACAGATCGTAACGAGGGACACGAATATAAACATAAAGCCACAGCAAAAAAATATGTTATATCCATACAATGGAATACTATCTAGCAATAAAAAGAAATGTACTATTGACACAGTTCAAAAGCTTGATGTGAGGTGAACGAAGGCAGACTCAAAAAGCTGTATACTGTATGATTCCATTTATGTGATATTCTGGAAAAGGCAAAACTATATTAACCAAAACACATCAGTGGTCACCAGGGAGTGGAGGAGAAGAAGAGATTATCTAGAAGGTGCTAGGCGATAGAATTCTTCTGTATCTTGACTATGGGGATGATTGCATGACTCCATATATTTTCAACGCGAAAGCAGCTATACACCTAAGAAGGATGACTTTTACCAAACATAAATGACAGTGTCAATGGTGATAAGTAAAGCAATTTAATTTGATAAGAGTGAAGGTTCTCAGGTCAGGCTGCTGGAGTTTGTATTTCTTCCACCTTCCTTCCTTATTACATCACCCTATGCAATTATTTAAACTCTCTGTGCTGCAACTTTCTGATCTTTAAAATGGGTGTGTTTTAGCGCCTACTTCCTGAGGTTGTTAGGAAAGATAATGCAACGTCTCTGGAATATCATAAGAGCTCAATAGATTTTGTGGTTTTTGTCCTATTTGAGTGCTGCAATATGCATCGTGCCATGGAAAATGGGAAAATGGGGGGAAAAAAGCCAATTCATGAAACAAGGGATACAAATGCTCACTAGTCATAGAAAGATAACTTTGGCTTAACTACTAGTCTGAGAAATAAATATTAAATATAAACATCATTTTTGTTTACAAAATAAGCAAAATTTTTCTTTTTCTATCTTTATTTTTGTAAGTGAGACCCAGAGTCGAGGCAGATCTCTTGAAGCAAGTACTGTTATGTTACTAGTAGACAAGGAAATGTCATTACAGAAAGCAACTTTATAGAAAGCAATTTGACATACGTAGCAAGGGTAGGAAAGTATTAAAACCCTTCAAGCCAATCATTTTACTTTAAAAATTATTTCCTAAAAAAGTATCAGTAAAGCAAAGAAGGATTCATGTACAAGGTCAATTATTGTGATATATTTACAAAAGGAAAAAAATAGCAACTTCCCATTAGAGAAAAGGTTAAATAAAGTTTGATATATGTATACTGTTACATAACCACAGAAAGTATGATTAGGGAAATTACTACATGGGCATAGCAACAAATGTAGCCAAAACACACATTCTTTGGAAGGGTCCGAATCTGGCTCTTGAAGAAAAATAGAAGTTTCTCAGGTGGGAAAAATGGGGAATTACATTCCAAGCAGAAGGAATATAATGTGTGGAGAGGCTAAAAGCTTAAGAACACTTATTGTGGCCTGGAAAAGCCAAATACCTCAGAATGATTAGAGCATAGAGTTTGAAGGAAGAAGGGATAAGATACAAAACAAAAAAACAGCCACTACCAGTCTTTACAAGATCTATATAAGAATGTCTACATGTGTATAATTGAGTCGCTTTGCTGTACAGCAGAGATTGGTACCACATTGTAAATCTATATTTCAATTAAAAAAATAAAATTAAGATCTATACGTCACGCTAATAAGCCCAGACTCTATTTTGCAACTGCAAACCATTAGAGCTTTTTTAACAGAAGTCTTAACACAACTGTTTTACTTTAGAAAACCAACTCTGGTTAGTAGGACCATCTCACTTTTCTCTTTTGGATATTTACCAAATGGAATAAGATATTTTAAAATTAGTTTATTTAAAAATGAATAGCAGGGGATGTCTCCCAAGTTCAGTACCCTATATAGGTTATTATAAGTACAGCAAGGTTCACAGTGATTTAAAACCTCTCCCTGTGGACTCCCAAGTGCTCGTTGAATCCATTATTTTCATAGGAAGACAAGTCCTTATTGCCATCATTGTTTTTTGTTGTTTGGGTTGGACTGTTTTCTAACAAAGGCTGCTTCCCTCTACTTGGATCTGTTTTTCTACCTTCTGATCTGCTTTTCCCCTCTTTTGGAATGCAGTTTAGTTCCTGGGTATTTTTAAATCTTTTTTTTATTATTATTTTTTTAACTCTTAATAGGGTAATCAGCTAAAGCTTGTGCCATCTGGAGTCCTAAACCAACATTCCAGTTATGATGAGCCATTCCCCTTGGCTTTTCAATCTGTGAATCATCATTTTGCAAGATAGCAGCCGCTGCTTCTAAATCGTAATCAAGGCTCAGAGTGGTTACACCCTGAACAAAATATCGTCTCCTTGGCCCAATTTTTGTCAGGAGGCGTTGCAGAAGCTCATTAAGACACTTGAGTCAAAGATCCAGCTGAATCATTCTGAACCTCCACCCAGTTCACCTTTTCCCTCTGGTAACAGTTAATTACATTTTTCTCTTTTCCCACTCCCACCTCCACCAACATCCAATCACGTGTTCTACACGGCCACACACACTCACTCTGATTTTACAAGCTCATCTAAGCTTCGCTTGGTTGGCACTCAGAGGAGAGAGATAAGAAATAAAATATCTATAGCTTTTCTACTGAGTACCTGGAAGTAGAAAAAAAAAACAAGAAACCTAAAACTAAAAAAGTAGTCCCCAAAGTCATGTAGCTTAATCTTAAACAGCATTCGCTCTTCGCTTTCATATTTTACTCCTTAATATAAAGAATGTAAGGCAAATACTTTACATGACAACATTCAAGGGATAGTGTGCGACCTTATTAATTATTCAAGTAATTAACATAGCTTGCATTATGAGACCCAGTCTAAGTGTAGGATCAATGAATCTTAGAACGGCAAGGGTATGCACAGAAAGTGCCTGGGCTCTGCAGTTCATCAGACTGGGTTTGAAAACCAACTCTCTCACCAGCTGTGTGGCTTTAAATAAGTTACTCAACCTTGCAGAACCATGATTTCATCTATTGGACTAAAACCTATCTCAGAGGGCTGCTGTCTGGATTCACTGTGATAATATACTCCATGCTAAGCAGAATGACACTACTTGGGAGGTAATAAGGCAGCATTAACAAACAGCCTGATAACACTTACCATTCTAGGCAATCCCTCTAAATCAGCTCACTTAATCCTCTCAACAACCTCAAAGTGACATACTACCGTTATGCCTATTTTACAGTCAGGGAAACTGAGGCACAGAAAGGTGAATTTCTTTATGCAGCATCATGACAATAAGAAGTGGTTATAAATTGGATTTTAACCCAGAATCCATGCATTTAACCATCAGGACTCTGCTACAATTCCCTTATCTCCTTAAAGATTAAGAAGAGGGTTAACTGACAAAAATTCAGAGCCAGCTTGAAGGTTAGTAATTGAGTCGCAAGCTAGGACCTGTAAACCTGTCTCCCAATTGCATTCTGGTGTAATTTCCCTAAGAAAAAAACACAGAATAAACCACTGGACAAATACAGATTGTGGGTTTTGAGAAAGAAACTAGAATGTTTCACTACTGCTTTGTGATAATGTCCAGTTAAGTGACTAATTAGTTAGTAATGCCCTGCTTTGAAATAGTCATGTCAGGGCCTTACCTGCTTAAGGGTCAGATTCATAAATGCTCTAGAAAGGTCCTGTCCTGGGAGCTCTTAGGAGGAAATCAGCTTTGCTGCTAACACCTTGGTCTACATTCTCTTCACCGTATGCCACATCCCCTTCTTTCTTCCTGGTGTCCCCTCCTCCTAGACCCCAGTCCCCTCAGGCACACTCTCTGTTGATGAAGTAATGAATTCCTAAAAGAAGAATGACAGTCAATAAAGTTGGTATGGCCCAGCTGGTGATGGACACCCTAAAAGTCACCTCTTAGAAACAGCTTCCCACCCCTCTCCCATAAGCCAGCCCACTTCCTTCGGTATAATTTGCAGACCCAAGCAAAGCCTTCTAAGCCTCCTAGCCTTTTGGGGTCATGAACAGACTTACCGAGCCATGCTTCAGTCTCCAAATCCACAGGGATTTTCCCACACCCACCCAAACCGTGGAGCTCAAAGCCAAGGGCAGAGAGGCTAGAGCCAGCAGTAACTGAAGAGATGGGAGGTGTAGATTCGTTATCTGTGTCTCACCAGCTCCTGACCCAAGGAAACCATTCCAGCTCTGATAAGGGAAGGGGCAAGGCAGGCTGAGGAGATGCGCGAAGACCGCTTTCCTTAACTGGACTCATCAGTGGTGGGCCTACTAGGTGTTAGAAGATCAATTAATATCTATCATAAGTAGCATGATAAGGGTAATATTTAACAAACATTTGTTTGAGCACTTACCATGTACCAGACATTCTTCTAAACTCCTTCATGGAGTATCTCATTTAAGAGCTCAGTCCTCTGAGGACTGAGTTGGTACTCAGTTGGTACTATCATTCCCATTTCACAGATGTGGAAAGTGAGGTGAGGAAGAGTCAAACCATCTTTTCCCGGCTTGCACAGCAAGTAAGGGATACAAACCGAGCAGCCTGAAGTCAAAGCCCTTGCTCTAAACTCCTTTATCACGAATAATCAAAAAGCAGAGTTGGCAAGTTTTGTACGTGAAGATCCAGATAATAACTGTTTTATTTATTTCATTCGGGTTTTTCCACAAGATCTTACAGAAAAACCCAAATGGGCTTTTTGGCCAACCCAATAGTTTCTGCCACAGCAACTCAGCTCTGCCGTTCTAACCCCAAAGCAGCTTAGACAACACCTAAACCAATGGGCTTTGCTGTGTTCCAGCCAAACTGTATTTATGGACACCGAACTTTGCATTTCATACTATTTTCATGAGTCATAAAACATTCTTCTTTTGATTTTGTTTTCTCCCAACCATTTAAAAATGTACAAACCAAAAAAATAAATAAATAAATAAAAAATAAAATAAAAATGTACAAACCATTCTTATGTCACAGGCCATATGAAAACAGGCTGCAGGCCAGATCTGGCCCATCAATGCCTTGCTAACCCTCGATCAAAGAGATGAAAAACAATTAAAACAAAGACATTTGGAAAGAAATTGGAATCGTGATGTTATTTTTTCGGCCATTTTCACATTGTATTCATTTCAGTCTCAAAAGCACTGTCTGTCGTTCGTCTTTATATCACTTGAATGAAATGTAGTTCAGCTCCAGAATCTAGTTCAGCCTCCGTGTTGAGCAAGCTGTGTGGCCTTGGGCAGTTCACTCAACCCTAAGCCACAGCTTCCTCATTGTAATAACAGTAGTTATCTCACAGGGTTGGTGCTGTAGGCATTCAGTCAACTAATGCATGCTAAGCAATTACCCCAACTCCCAGCACACTGTAAACTCTCAATAAATGTTCACTCTTAGGACTACTGGCATTATTATTATTATTAACACTGCTATTATCCACAACACCATCACCCCAGGTAAAAACATTAAAATACCACATCTCCTAAAGTTCACCTCTGCAATTCTCTATGGACTGACTCTCTACCTCAGAGGTGAATTAAAAGCCCTTTAAATACCCTCCCCACTCTCCCCACTATACTATCACCCTCCCCACTCTCCCCAATATACTATCACGCTATTGATTCCACATACAGCCCCCAGAAAAAAAATTTCCACCTTACTCCATATTCTTACCGTTCCAGAAAACAGAAGATCTCATATGCACAGCACCTAACAGAGTTCTTGCTGTCCCTCTGCAGAACGCTCTCCTACGGTACCTAGCTACATTCTAATCTGCAGTAGGCACCGATAAATTACTCGCCGTCTTTAGCATTTTGGTGTTTGCTTGCAATACTCGTGGGTCACAAGAAGAACAAGGAGATAGTAAAACCTTCATAAAGAACCTCTGTGAATTAGAACAACCCCACGTTTATCTTATTTAATCAGGCCATATGTATGTGGAATGTCACTTAGCTTTTCTGCTTTATTTATTTATTTTTAATTTATTTTATTGAGGTATAGTTGGTTTACAATGTTGTGTTTGTTTCTGGTGTACAGCAAAGTGATTCAGTTTTATATATATATACACATATATATATTCTTTTTCATGTTCTTTTCCATTATGGCTTATTACAGGATATTACATATAGTTCCCTGTGCTATACAGTAGGACCTTGTTGTTTATCCATCCTATATATAATAATTTGCAGAGAGACTTTCAAGATGGCAGAAGAATAAGACGTGGAGATCACCTCTTTCCCCACAAATACATCAGAAATACATGTACATGTGGAACAACTCCTACAGGACACCTACTGAACGCTGGCAGAAGAACTCAGACGTCCCAAAAGGCAAGAAACTCCCCACGTACCTGGGTACGGCAAAAGAAAAAAGAAAAAACAGAGACGAAAGAATGGGGACGGGACCTGCACCAGTGGGAGGGAGCTGTGAAGGAGGAAAGGTTTCCACACACTAGAAGCCCCTTCGCGGGCGGAGACTGCGGGTGGTGGAGGGGGGGAGCTTCGGAGCCGCGGAGGAGAGCACAGCAACAGGGGTGCGGAGGGCAAAGCGGAGAGATTCCCACACAGACGATCGAAGCTGACCGGCACTCACCAGCCCGAGAGGCTTGTCTGCTCACCCGCCGGGGCGGGCGGGGCTGGGAGCTGAGGCTCGGGCTTCAGTTGGATCCCAGGGAGAGGACTGGGGTTGGCTGCGTGAACACAGCCTGAAGGGGGCTAGTGCGCCACACCCGGAGGGAGTCCAGGAAAAAGTCTGGAGCTGCCGAAAAGGCAAGAGACTTTTTCTTCTCTCTTTGTTTTGTGGTGCACGAGGAGAGGGGATTAACAGCGCTGCTTAAAGGAGCTCCAGAGATGGGCACGAGCCACGGCTCTCAGCGGGGACCCCAGAGATGAGACCTTAAGGCTGCTGCTGCCGCCCCCAAGAAGCCTGTGTGCAAGCACAGGTCACTCCCCACACCTCCCCTCTGGGGGGGCCTGTGCAGCCTGCCACCACCAGGGTCCTGTGATCCAGGGACAACTTACCTGGGAGAATGCACAGCGCTCCTCAGGCTGGAGCAACGTCACACCTCTGCCGCCGCACGCTTGCCCCACACTCCGTGCCCCTCCCTCCCACCGGCCTGAGTGAGCCAGAGCCCCCGAATCAGCTGCTACTTTAACCCCGTCCTGTCTGAGTGAAGAACAGACGCCCTCAGGCGACCTACACGGAGAGGCGGGTCCAAATCCAAAGCTGAGCCCCTGGAAGCTGTGCGAACAAAGAGAAAGGGAGATCTCTCCCAGCAGCCTCAGGAGCAGCGGATTACATCTCCACAATCAACTTGATGTACCCTGCATCTGTGGAATACTTGAATAGACAACGAGTCATCCCAAATTGAGGAGGTGGACTTTGGGAGAAACAATATATATATATATATATTCTTCCCTTTTTCTCTTTTTGTGAGTGTGTATGTGTGTGCTTCTTTGTGTGATTTTGTCTGTATAGCTTTTTTTTTTTACATTTGTCCTAGGGTTCTGTCTGTCGTTTTTTTTTGTTGTTGTTTCTTTCTTTTTAGTATAGTTTTTAGCGCTTGTTATCATTGGTGGATTTGTTTTGTGGTTTGGTTGCTCTCTTCTTTCTTTCTTTCTTTTTTTATTACTCTTTATTTTTAATAATTAGTTTTATTTTTTATTTTAATAACTTTATTTTATTTTTTTCTTTCTTTCTTTTTTCCTCCCTTTTCTTCTGAGCCGTGTGGCTGACAGGGTCTTAGTGCTCTGGCAGGGTGTCAGACCTGAGCCTATGTGGTTGGAGAGCTGAGCTTAGGACATTGGTCCACCAGAGACCTCCCGGCTCCACATAATGTCACATGATGTAAGCTCTCCCAGAGATCTCCTTCTCAATGCTAAGTAAGACCCAGCTCCACTCAATGACCAGCAAGCTACAGTGCTGGACACCCTATGCCAAACAACTAGCAAGACAGGAACACAACCCCACCCATTAGCAGAGAGGCTGCCTAAAATCATAATAAGGCCACAGACACCCCAAAACAACCACCAGACGTGGACCTGCCCACCAGAAAGACAAGATCCAGCCTCATCCACCAGAACAGAGGCACTAGTCCCCTCCACCAGGAAGCCTACACACCCACTGAATCAACCTTAGCCACTGGGGGAAGACACCAAAAACAATGGGAACTACAAACCTGCAGCCTGCGAAAAGGAGACCCCAAACACAGTAAGATAAGCAAAATGAGAAGACAGAGAAACATACAGCAGGTGAAGGAGAAAGGTAAAAACCCACCAGACCAAACAAATGAAGAGGAAATAGGCAGTCTACCTGAAAACAGAATTCAGAATAATGATAGTAAAGATGATCCAAAATCTTGGAAATAGAATGGAGAAAATAAAAGAAACGTTTAACAAGGACCTAGAAGAACTAAAGAGCAAACAAACAGTGATGAACAACAAAATAAATGAAATTAAAACTTCTCTAGAAGGACTCAATAGCAGAATAACTGAGGCAGAAGAACGGATAAGTGACCTGGAAGATAAAATAGTGGAAATAACTACTGCAGAGCAGAAAAAAGAAAGAAAAGAATTGAGGACAGTCTCAGAGACCTCTGGGACAACATTAAATGCACCAACATTCGAATTATAGGGGTCCCTGAAGAAGAGAAAAATAAAGGGACTGAGAAAATACTTGAAGAGATTATAATTGGAAACTTCCCTAATATGGGGAAGGAAATAGTTAATCAAGTCCAGGAAGCAGAGAGTCCCATACAGGATAAATCCAAGGAGAAACACTCCAAGACACATGTTAATCAAACTATCAAAAATTAAATACAAAGAAAAAAATATTAAAAGCAGCAGGGGGAAAATTACATACAAGGGAATCCCCATAAGGTTAATAGCTGATCTTTCAGCAGAAACTCTGCAAGCCAGAAGGCAGTGGTAGGACATATTTAAAGTGATGAAAGGGAAAAACCTACAACCAAGATTACTTTACCCAGCAAGGATCTCATTCAGATTCGATGGAGAAATTAAAACCTTTACAGACAAGCAAAAGCTAAGAGAATTCAGCACCGCCAAACCAGCTTTACAACAAATGATAAAGAAATTTCTCTAGGCAGGAAACACAAGAGAAGGAAAAGACCTACAATGACAAACCCAAAACAATTAAGAAAACGGTAATAGGAACATATATATCGATAATTACCTTAAATATAAATGGCTTAAATGCTCCAACTAAAAGACACAGGCTCACTGAATGTATACAAAAACAAGACCCATATATATGCTGTCTACAAGAGACCCACTTCACACCTAGGGACACATACAGACTGAAAGTGAGGGGATCGAAAAAGATATTCCATGCAGATGGAAATCAAAAGAAAGCTGGAGTAGCAATTCTCATATCAGACAAAATATACTTTAAAATAAAGACTATTACAAGAGACAAAGAAGGACACTACATAATGATCAAGGGATCAATTCAAGAAGAAGATATAACAATTGTAAATATTTATGCATCCAACATAGGAGCACCTCAATACACAAGGCAAATGCTAACAGCCATAAAAGGGGAAATCGACAGTAACATGATCGTAGTAGGGGACTTTAACACCCCACTTTCACCAATGAACTGATCATCCAAAATGAAAATAAATAAGGAAACACAAACTTTAAAAGATACACTAAAGAAGATGGACTTAATTGATATTTATAAGACATTCCCCAAAACAACAGATTACACTTTCTTCTCAAGTGCTCATGGAACATTCTCCAGGGGATCTGGGTCACAAATCAAGCCTAGGGAAATTTAAGAAAATTGAAATCGCATCAAGTATCTTTTCTGACCACAACACTATGAGACTAGATACCAATTACAGGAAAAAACCTGTAAAAAATACAAACACATGGAGGCTAAACAATACACTATTTAATAACCAAGAAATCACTGAAAAAATCAAAGAGGAAATCAAAAAATACCTAAAAACAAATGACAATGAAAACACGATGACCCAAAGCCTATGGGATGCAGCAAAAGCAGTTCTAAGAGGGAAATTTATAGCAACACAATCCTACCTCAAGAAACAAGAAACATCTCAAATAAAAAACCTAACCTTACACCTAAAACACTTAGAGAAAGAAGAACAAAACACCCCCCAAAGTTAGCAGAAGGAAAGAAATCATAAAGATCAGAGCAGAAATAAATGAAAATGAAATGAAGGAAACAATAGCAAAGATCAATAAAACTAAAAGCTGGTTCTTTGAGAAGACAAACAAAACTGATCAACCATTAGCCAGACTCCTCAAGAAAAAATGGGAGAAGACTCAAATCGATAGAAAAGAAAAAGAAGTAACAACTGACACTGCAGAAATACAAAGGATCATGAGAGATTACGACAAGCAACTCTATGCCAATAAAATGGACAACCTGGAAGAAATGGACAAATTCTTAGAAAAGCACAACCTTCCGAGACTGAACCAGGACGAAATAGAAAATATAAACAGACCAATCACAAGCACTGAAATTGAGACTGTGATTAAAAATCTTCCAACAAACAAAAGCCCACAACACGATGGCTTCACAGGTGAATTCTATCAAACATTTAGAGAAGAGCTAACACCTATCCTTCTCAAACTCTTCCAAAATATAGCAGAGGGAGGAACACTCCCAAACTCATTCTATAAGACCACTATCACCCTTATACCAAAACCAGACAAACATGTCACAAAGAAAGAAAACTACAGGTCAATATCACTGATGAACATAGATGCAAAAATCCTCAACAAAATACTAACAAACAGAATCCAACAGCACATTAAAAGGATCATACACCATGATCAAGTGGGGTTCATTCCAGGAATGCAAGGATTCCTCAATATATGCAAATCAAACAATGTGATACACCATATTAAAAAATTGAAGGAGAAAAACCATATGATCCTCTCAATAGATGCAGAAAAAGCTTTCAACAAAATTCAACACCCATTTATGATAAAAACCCTCCAGAAAGTAGACATAGTGGGAACTTACCTCAACGTAATAAAGGCCAAATATGACAAACCCACAGCCAACATCATTCTCAATGGTGAAAAACTGAAACCATTTCCACTAAGATCAGAAACAAGAAAAGGTTGCACACTCTCACTGCTATTATTCAACTTATTTTTGGAAGTTTTAGCCACAGCAATCAGAGGAGAAAAAGAAATAAAAGGAATCCAAATCAGAAAAGAAGTAAAGCTGTCGCTGTTTGAAGATGACATGATACTATACACAGAGAATCCTAAAGACTCTACCAGAAGACTACTAGAGCTAATCAATGAATTTGGTAAGTAGCAGGATACAAAATTAATGCACAGAAATCTCTGGCATTCCTATACACTAATGATGAAAAATCTGAAAGAGAAATTAAGGAAACATTCCCATTTACCATTGCAACAAAAAGAATAAAATACCTAGGAATAAACCTACCTAAGGAGACATAAGACCTGTATGCAGAAAGCTATAAGACACTGATGAAAGAAATTAAAGATGATACAAACAGATGGAATGATATACCATGTTCTTGGATTGGAAGTATCAACATTGTGAAAATGACTCTACTACCCAAAGCAATCTACAGATTCAGTGCAATCCCTATCAAACTACCAGTGGCATTTTTCACAGAACTAGAACAAAAAAATTCACAATTTGTATGGAAACAAAAAAGACCCCTAATAGCCAAAGCAATCTTGAGAAAGAAAAACGGAGCTGGAGGAATCAGGCTTCTGGACTTCAGACTATGCTACAAAGCTACAGTAATCCAGACAGTATGGTACTGGCACAAAAACAGAAATATAGAGATCAATGGAACAGGATAGAAAGCCCAGAGATAAACCCACGCAGATATGGTCACCTTATTTTTGATAAAGGAGGCAAGAATATACAATGGAGAAAAGACAGCCTCTTTTCCAGAAAACTGCACAGCTACATGTAAAAGAATGAAATTAGAACACTCCCTAACACCATACACAAAAATAAACTCAAAATAAACTTTAAATACATTTAAAGACTTAAATATAAGGCCAGACACTATAAAACTCTTAGAGGAAAACATAGGCAGAACACTCTATGACATACATCACAGCAAGATCTTTTATGACCCACCTCCTAGAGAAATGGAAATAAAAACAAAAATAAACAAATGGGACCTAATGAAACTTCAAAGCTTTTGCACAGGAAAGGAAACCATAAACAAGACGAAAAGACAACACTCAAAATGGGAGAAAATATTTGCAAATGAAGCAACAGACAAAGGATTTATCTCCAAAATTTACAAGCAGCTCAATATCAAAAAACCAAATAACCCAATCCAAAAATGGGCAGAAGACCTAAATAGACATTTCTCCAAAGAAGATATACAGATCGCCAACAAACACATGAAAGGATGTTCAACTTCACTAATCATTAGAGAAATGCAAATCAAAATTACAATGAGGTATCACCTCACACTGGTAACACTGACCATCATTAAAAAATGTACAAACAATAAATGGTGGAAAGGGTGTGGAGAAAAGGGAACCCTCTTGCACGGTTGGTGGGAATGTAAATTGAGACAGCCACTATGGAGAACAGAATGGAGTTTCCTTAAAAAACTAAAAATAGAACTACCATGCAACCTAGCAATCCCACTACTGGGCATATACCCTGAGAAAACCATAATTCAAAAAGAACAATGTACCACAATATTCACTGCAACTCTATTTACGATAGCCAGGACATGGAAGCAACCTAAGTGTCCATCGACAGATGAATGGATAAAGAAGATGTGGCACATATATACAATGGAATATTACTCAGCCATAAAAAGAAACAAAATTGAGTTATTTGTAGTGAGGTGGATGGACCTATAGACTGTCATACAGAGTGAAGTAAGTCAGAAAGAGAAAAACAAATACCGTATGTTAACACATATACATGGAATCTGAAAACAATATGGTTATGAAGAACCTAGGGGCAGAACAGGAATAAAGAAGCAGACGTAGAGATGGACTTGAGGACACGGGGAGGGGGAAGGGTAACTGGGACGAAGTGAGAGAGTGGCATGGACTTATATACACTACCAAATGTAAAATAGATTGCAAGTGGGAAGCAACCGCATAGCACAGGGAGATCAGCTCGGTACTTTTTGACCACCTAGCGGGGTGGGATAGGGAGAGTGGGAGGGAGACGCAACAGGGAGGCGATATGGAGATATATGTCTATGTATAGGTGACTCACTTTGTTATAAAGCAGAAACTAACACACCATTGTAAAGCAATTATACTCCAATAAAAATGTTAAAAAAAAAAAAGTTTGCATGTGCTAACCCCAAACTCCCAATCCATCCCTCCCCCACTTGCCCTCCCCCTTGACAACCACAAGTCTGTTTTCTGTCTATGAGTCTCTTTCTGTTTCATAGATAAGTTCATTTGGGTCATGTTTTAGTGGAATGCCTCTTTGGCATGGTAGTTAAGGCAACAGGTCTAGTGAAGCGTGTTGCTTAAACCACTGAGAAGAGCCATGATCACCATCGTGAGCTACATTCTGTAATACTGATTGAAAATTGACTGCATTTCTGGCATTGCACAGTTCTCTAGTCATTTCTGTTATACCAGCATTTGCTGTGTCAGATGAAATGTACACATAGGATGCTGATGAAGACCCGGAAGTCACCGTTATCGCCGCGCAGGCCAAGGAAAAGCGTGACTCTGATGTACATCCTCATTATCTCAGGCTCTGGCCGTTTTGTTCTCAAAAGAATTGTGGGCAGGTAGCCTCGGTGAAGTTCATCACTTATCAGCGGGCAAATCAGCTTAGCATAACTTGGTTATCTGATTCTCTGTTTCAGAGGACTGATGGGTTACTTTCTCAGAAGGGCATGACAATTCATCAGGAAAAGGAGTGAGCAAAGGTTCCCAGAAAATGCCTTGCTTGTCCTCCTGAGGTTTCCCTATCACTGGAGCCAAATGTTAGCCCAAGTGGTCTTGACTAACAAGAAGGGTCCCGGCCCTTTGGGGGAAAGAAATAGGCTCTTTGTAATTTTTAAAGTGTGCTGATAGGAAATCAAATAATTATAGCCCAGATCATTTTAACAATTAAGTGTCTCATTTGGAAATGTTTGCAGCCAGTTCTGAGTTTTCCATTAGGAGACAAATGCCCAGATTCCTTGGTAGGGTAGGACCCTGTCATTTCAAATGTCTTCGCTACACTTTGTTTCATGGTTAATTAGGTAAGAGCTTTTCCTGTTTCCCAAACCAGTTAGTACATATGGGACAACTCTATTGATTAAATATCTAAAAATTTTTTTCTACAGCCACAAAATTACTCAATGAATTGAAGACCTACTTGTCCAGCTAATTTCTTGATTTGGTTGTAAAACTAAGCACTCTAAGACTGAAAAGCAAGATCACTGGACACAGAATTCTGTCTCCTTTTACCCCAGGAAATCGATCTTAGGCAAAAATGTGAAGTAAGCATGGCTTACCTCAGCACACAGCAGCCTCTAAGCTTCCAATACAATTGTTCTCTTTTCTCCTCTCCATATAGCTACTTCCTTAGATTTGCTTTCATGCCCCTAAACAAGAATAGGAGAATGCTGGAGTATGCATGCTCTTTTCCAGTACAATGTGATGTTTTATTTTTTAAATTATTTATAAGAATGCTTGATGCAAAGCAACAAATATCTAATAGCATCTCACACGTTTATATACAAGAGTGGGGATAAAATTTGCTCTTAGGATCCTTCCAAGGTTCTCTCCCCTCAAACCAATAAGCAGCCCCCCTCCTCACTTACCTTACTGAAACACCATTCGGCTATAGGTTCACAATCCACTACCCAATTTGGGGGCATAATAAGAGAGCTTAGTGCTTGCTGTAAACAAGGCTTTCTGAAATCTTCAAAGGAATTAACAGAGAGTAGAAATGCAATACACCACTCCCTGCTGGAAGATACAGGGGATCTGTGAGAAAGTCTTCTCTCTCTCTCTCTCTCTCTCTCTCTCTCTCTCTCTTTCTCTCTCTCACATACACACACACTTTAAGAAAGAATAATAGGAATAGAGAATGCTGGTGTATAAGGCAGCAAATGTGAATCTTTTTTTGTTCAGAAACATCCTTCTCTCTTACTTCATTATCAAAAATAGTACCTAAAAAAAAAAAAAAATAGTACCTAAAGTATGGCTGGCACACAGTAGTCGCTCAAAATATTTGTTAAATGACTGAAAAAGTGATTATCAAGTGTTTGGATGCAGTCTGAAGACACTTTTTTTTATTGAAATATAGCTGATTTACAGTGCTGTGTTAATGTCTGTTGTACAGCAGAGTGATTCAGCTATACCTATATATACATTATTTCTTAAATATTCTTTTCCATTACAAGGTTTATCTTAGGATATTGAATATAGTTCCCTGTGCTATACAATAGGACCTTGTTGTTTATCCATTCTATATGTAATAGTTTGCATCTGCTAACCCCAAAATCCCACTCCATCCCTCCCCCACCCCCTGCCCCCTTGGCAACCACAAGTCTGTTCTCTGTCTGTGAGTCTATTTTGTAGATAAGTTCATTTGTGTCACATTTAAGATTCCGCATATAAGTGACATCATATAGTATTTGTCATTCTCTTTCTGACTTACTTCACTTAATATGATAATATCTAGTTCCATCCATGTTGCTGCAAATGGCATTGTTTCATTCTTCTTTATGGCTGAGTAGTATTCCATTGTATATATATGTACCACATCTCCTTTATCCATTCATCAAGACACAGTGTTTTGTTTTGTTTTGTTTTGTTTGTGGTACGCAGGCCTCTCACTGTTGTGGCCTCTCCCGTTGCGGAGCACAGGCTCCGGACGCGCAGGCTCAGCGGCCATGACTCACGGGCCCAGCCGCTCTGCGGCATGTGGGATCCTCCCAGACCAGGGCGCGAACCCGTGTCCTCTGCATCGGCAGGCGGACTCTCAACCACTGCGCCACCAGGGAAGCCCCAAGACACAGTGTTTTTTGATCTGGGGGACTTGTGAGTTAAGGTCTAAAGACATTCTTATTCAAAAAGTTTAAGTATTAGGAGTCAATCATAATTTCTCATTACTGTTTGAAGTGACATATCCATCCTTATTTTCTCACCTAAAAAAAATTTTTTTAAGTATCACCCCAGCCAAGATAAATGAAAACTTACGTTCACACAAAGAGCTGTACGCAGACGTTTATAGTGGCTCTATTTGCACTCACCAAAAACTAAAAACAATCTAAA
This sequence comes from Tursiops truncatus, assembly GCF_011762595.2. Classification (NCBI taxonomy): domain Eukaryota; kingdom Metazoa; phylum Chordata; class Mammalia; order Artiodactyla; family Delphinidae; genus Tursiops; species Tursiops truncatus. The sequence goes on along the minus strand of NC_047035.1, from coordinate 153,412,596 downwards.
TGTTCCTCAGACACAGAAGGGATAGACTAACTGTGGTACATCCCTACCCTGGAACACTACTCAGCAACAAAAATGAGTATATTACACACACACAACAACACGGATGCATACAAAAGCATTACCCTAAGTGAAAAGAGCCAGAGTTAAAAGGCTGTATGTTATATGATTCTATTTATCTGACATTCTTGCCAAGACAAAACTCTAGAGACAGCATTGCCTATGGCTGAGTACAGGAGGAGGGGTGGCAGGGAATTGGTAAGTGTGATTGACTTGTTTTATGTCTTGATGGTGATGGTGGTTATTCAACTGTCTGCGTTTGCGAAAACTCGCACAGATGCCTGCACTAAAAAGGGTGAATTACACTGCATGTAAATTACACCTTAATTGTTTTTTTAATTAAAGGAAAACTATAACACTGCTTGCAGCTCAGTGAGGTAGATAGGTATTTTACAGGTATTCAGTGTTTGGTCTTTCCAAAATACATGTTTTGTTTGTTTGTTTGTTTGTTTTGAGGTTTAAATTTGGAACCAACTAAGGCAGCATCTGCTTTGGGAGAGGAACACAATGGAGGTCACCGCTGAAGGGATTCCTGTTTGGAGGCATTATTGAGGGGCCTGAGGGTCTAGTACTGCAAGGACTTTGAGATTTCCTAATCTTCTAATTCACCACGATGGTAACTTTTACCTGGCAAGAGCGTCATAAGGATGAATTAGTCAATGCATGCAAAGAACTTGGAAGATGCAAAGCACCGGATGAGTTCTGGAGTGCCATGGTCAATGCTCAGACTGGACTGAAGACAAAAGCATTTTCAAGCCAGTACCTGGGCAGGTTTTGCTATCACTCCATGTCAACTGGCTCCTTGCACAGTGATCACACAGCTCTGCATCTTTGTACCGAAGCATGGAGCTTCGAGTGAAGGAAGAAAGGCCCCGTGCAAGTGTTATAAAAACAATGGTGAAGCGGCAGCTTGGCTGATCGGACATTTCAAAGCCAAGAATTTCAAATCCAAGAACAAAGGTGTGAAAGTAAATACCTTAGAAGTAAATAGACCAAAACACATTACTGATGACCGACCATCTAACCCTATGGAACAGATGTATGTTTCAAAGTATATTTCATACAAAGAATTATTCTACGGAGAATTTATTTTGGATAAATAAAGAATCTCTTTATATTAAGGAATCACATCTGAAAGAATATGATGGTTATAACGGTTAGGTACAGATTAAGTCTAGACTAAGTGATGGTTAAGAACTGTATAGATTCAATTTTCTTTTTTCAACATCTTTATTGGAGTATAATTGCTTTACAATGGTGTGTTAGCTTCTCCTGTATAACAAAGTGAATCAGCTATACATATACATATATCCCCATATCCCCTTCCTCTTGCGTCTCCCTCCCTCCCTCCCTATCCCTAAGTTTTCTTACAGAAGGCCAAGGTCTTTACCAGTAAGGTCTGCAGCTCAAGATTGATGCAGCAGGCTTTGAATTTTAAAAAACATTATATCTAGATAAAGAAGAAGTGGTATATATATATATATATATATACACAATGGAATACCACTCAGCCATAACAGAGAATGAAATTTTGCCACCTGCAGCAACATGGATGGACTTGGAGGGCATTATGCTAAGTAAAATAAGACAGACAGAGAAAGATCAATACTGTATGATATCACTTACATGTGGAATCTTAAAAGTACAACAAACTAGTGAATAAAGCAAAAAAGAGGCAGACTCATAGAAATGGAGAACAAACTAGTGGTTAACGGTGGGGAGGGGCAAGCTAGGGAGAGAGGGGTAAAAGGGTTATTATGGGATTATAGGAAATCATGTGTGTGAACCTTTTGAAAATTGTAAAGCACTATAGAATTGAAAGAATCTGTCGTTCAATAAAAAGAAGAAAAAGATAAAGAAAAATAAACAAATAATTCAAAGACAAAAATTTTAAAAAATAAAAACATTGTATCAACATTTTCTATCTTCTCCCTCTCTCTTAACTCAAAACTCTCATGCATGTTTATTTCCTTGTGTGTCTTGCCCTATTTCCGACATGTGACGCAATTCTTAAGAACTGTAGAAATAACCCTGGCTCTTCCAACCCATCAATTCAGCCTGAATGGGTGAATCAATTCACACTGTGTTCTCTCTTCCTATTTCCACTTCTGTTCAGCTTGTGATTCCCTCAGTTATAGTTCCTACTCTCACCTTCTAAGGCTTTTCGGTTCAAAGGAATATTCTGAGGGATGCTAGCAGTTCTCACTAGTCCTGACACAAATAACTCCCGCTGCAGTGCCCTTTACAAACATGAAATGCAAAGCGCAGGGTCTCTTTCTCCACGTGGAGCGTGGCATGTTCATGTCACTGGCACCGTCTGCCATGCTCTGGCATGGCAGACAGTTAATGTGCTAAATGTAGCAGCACATTAGCAACATAAATAAAAGTCGAATCCCAACAAATCTCTTTCAATGGAATCCCTTGGGAGCATCTTTCTGTAGAAGAGAGTCCAGGACTTTTTCCTTTAAGGAAACACATGTATTGTGCACTTTCCTTCTTCCAATATTCAAAATGAAGCCCCTCCAAATGGCTTACACACTGAAGTTTATAACCTCGGCTTACACAAGCCCAGTGCATAAAGATCTACAGCCCGCAGGCTGTAGAGCGAGGAAGCTTTTTAAAGATGAATCATTTTCATAAATGAGTGCAGAGGAAGGTCAGGCCAGGGGACAAGGAAGGTTACATGTGTGCCCGAGATAAGGCCCCATCCATCCTCCTCTTACTGTCAGGGCTTGATGGGTGAACACTGCCTTGAGCTTCCATAAAACATGTTGTTTGCAGAAAACTTGCAGGTGGTTCATAAAAAAGTCCAAACTGTTACCATGAAATTTATCTCCCACTGCGGGATCTGTTTATAATAGAAACGAAGGATCTCAAGTAGAAATTAAGTATCTCAGACTGACTTATATTGGCTGGGAGGACTGAAAAATTCAACCTGCTTCTCAATCGTTGCACTAAAAACATCAAAGTCCTTGTACTGATGACATCTTGACAAGATACCAGTACGTTCAAAAGAAAAATAATGTCCATTGTATGCACAACCCTTTATCCCTGGGGGAAGAATAGGCTAGGTGAGATTTTATTGGGAGAATTTAATCAGAAGACTGAACTCTTCATCACATTTTATTTCTGAAGAGGGTCTAGCATCCATTACTTACAACTTTCCCATCTGTATGGTCAAAGTGAAAAGGGCATCTCAATTTTTTTAAGTTGTTAGGAGATGTTTATTATCTTGAAGCTTAAAAGAGATTGGGGGCAATGGTAATGTTGGCCATAATTTGATTTATCTCCATATAGAAATTGAAGGGAAATGCTGAGGCAATTCGTGTAGATAATTCAGACCCTAAAACCACGGGTACTTGAAATCAAGAGATAAGTGAGGAAGACGTGCTGAATTCTGTTTGGGTTTGTTTTTCCCATGTTGTGCTGGTAATTGGCTCCATTTCTCACATCACATGCCCGTATACCTGGACAGTGGTTTTAAGTTGCTGGAAATACTTAGATCACACATTTAAATCAAATTGACGAACATAGCACATCTCCAAGGCAGAATGTTGTGCTGAGTTTACAGAATCCATGCATGTTCTAGCTGGAAGGGATTGCAGCCCAGGGTTCCAGCCCCCGAGCACAGGCATAGAAGACGAAACCTCTACAAAAATAAAGAGTCATGTGTTCTCTCTACCTTGACAGTAGCAATGGTCCAGGTCTTTATCCCACCCATATGTACACCCAAACCTCTCCTCCATTCTTTCACTCAAGATGGTTGGAGGTGTAGGGTCTGAGTATAAGGTGGGCTGAGAAACACTGTGTCTAATCCAACACCTTCATCTGAATTATGAGAGTCATGAGACGTGGCTTTCAGCCATAGTGAGAAACCAAAGATGTTTTACTTCAATACCTTCTCAGTCCTCTTGTGTCTATTTTGACCTGCCTCCAACCTCTGCCATCCAAGCCACACTGAGTCACTGTGGCCTCCGCTCCTAACAAGTCCTGTGTCTTCCACCCAAATAGTCTCCCACTCCTCCCAATTTCATGTAAAAGTAACGTTTTCCCCATGCCATGTTATCCTGTCTCCCTGCTAGGAAAATGCACCTAAGGTCTTAACAGTTCTAGGATTTAAGGTTTCCCTCATTTTTTTTTTTTCTTTTTGCAGTACTCGGACCTCCCACTGCCTTGGCCTCTCCCGTTGCGGAGCACAGGCTCCGGACGCGCAGGCTCAGCGGCCATGGCTCACGGGCCCAGCCGCTCCGCGGCATGTGGGATCCTCCCGGACCGGAGCACGAACCCGTGTGCCCTGCATCGGCAGGCGGACTCTCAACCACTGCGCCACCAGGGAAGCCTCCCCTCTTTTTAATAATAGCAAATTGAAAGGGGAAAGATGAGTCTGGTCAAATATGTTGTCCCAAAAGAATGGATGTATAACTATGAAGTTCTAGACATTGTGGCAACAAGAAGAGGAGTGTGTCTGGAAATAAGGTGCCTTCTCAGCACTTTAAGCAACCATCTATATTTTTTTACACATTATTTTTGCCGGTTCTTGTCTTATGTTTTAATATTGATGGCAAGTTGGAGCCTGCTGTGCTGTTTGGAATGTTAGGTTGTAGTAATCTAGCAAGTGTCATGCCCCCAAAGGGATTTAATCGATATTCTCCGAAGCAGGTAACTTGGGTATGAGGAATATGCCAGGAGGCAGCGTTGTCTACATGGCGAAATGACTGATATTTGCAATTTTAAAATCATGAACTAGATATGACTTCGCCTGCCCTCTCATCTTCTCTTGGCCTTCTAACAGGATTCTATCTAAGATGACGCAAATGAGTTCCTATGCTAATCCTAAAGGTCTCAGTGAAGAGTCCTCCTGAATCTCTCTCTCATTTCAGTGTTTAATGTCACTCACTGCCATGGGATGCTTTCCAGTATAAGCCCCTCCATGACAAGACACGAGGGAAGGCCTAGCCTCACTTATTTTGTCAACAAATACAGTTTAAGCACATCCAACACACAAATAAAGCCCCAAATCAAACTCGGATAAAAGGAAAATGTAAATATTTTGTAAGTCATGATATAATAATAATAATAGTAATAATAGAACTTATATAATGCTTACTAGCATAACAAAAAGTACTGTGCTAAGAATTTAATTCAAAATAACTAATTTACTCCTACAAAAACACTCTGGAGTATTATTATTCCCATTTTACAGATGAGAAAATTGAGGCTTAGGTTAAGTTAAGGCTCTAGTTATCTAGCTTATCTAGTTATCTAGTTATCTAGCTAGAGAGGCAGAGCTAGGAGTTCGTTTTTTCTAAGTTTTCTATTTTCCACTTCCATGACCTCAAGGTCCCCATTAATAACCTTTACTTAAAAGAAATATGAATCTACTCTGCATTTCAATGTACCAAGCAGGCATCTCCATTTGTTATCAACTCACCTTGGTCTTAGCTCAGCTTCCATAATGGTAGATCTCAAAGGATTTGGTTATGAAGGACACTAAACTGGACTATAATACCTCTATACCAGTCATCTTGGTATTTTATCAATTGAAGCTTGGTGTTGAATTGCTAATTTAGTACTCTGTGTTGATCCAAAAGGAAACCATCAAAAACAATCTCACAAGACTCTATTCTCCTCTGCTCAACCCAATGGGCCATGAGTTCTGTTTGTTCCCATAGTCACAAGTAGGCACAAGATAAAACATTCCTGAATTTTTTTGATTCATTTAGAACTGTTTTGATAAAAAGTGATTCCTTGTCCTAATTTACTCATCCATTCTCCAAGCTTTTATTGACACCTGTGATTAACTGCAAAGCATGTCGGAAAATAGAAATATAAGCCAATGCCAACCCTGTCCTCAAACCGTCTTATAGTCAGTGAAGGAGATAAGATATATAAACATAAGTAAAAATAACATAAGGTAAAAAGTGAGAGAGTCCATGAGAAAAGAAAACCCAATTTGGAGGTGATCAAATTTGGCTTTGTGGTAAAGAAGAGTTTGAGTTAGAACTTGAAGGAGAAAGTCTAGCAAAGCACTGTATCAAAGTCTAGCAAAGCAAAGAGAATATTCAGTGTATCAGAAGAACAAAAACACTTTTTAGTTTAACAAAAAATGTAGGCTGTATAAGATCTTGTGAGTGTCATAAAAAGGAGTTTGGATTTTATTCTCTTAGAGGGAGGAATTCATTAGGATTTTTGAACAGGAAGGAGGCAGCCAATAAAGCTTTGCTTTAATACTATTGGTCCATCCCAAGCCAGCTCTCAACACTTCCTAGAGCAAAGAATATAAACACATATTTGATGACTTGTCCAATATGCACAGGTATTGGAAGTAGAAACTATTAGAGCAGTCAATGAATATTTTATTAGAACCTAAACTAAGAAGTGTAAATACAAAGGGAAGAACAGTTGAGAAAGATTTTATAGAAATATACTTGCTATAATTAAACATCAGATATCAGGGGATGGAGAGAGACACGAAAGAATCAAATATGAATCCACCATTACAAGTAGGATTGTAGTAACATTATCCAATAGTACAAAATATTAGAAATATGATTTCTTTTTACCCAAAGCGTGTATCACTTTTGTAAATGTTGGTCTGAACCTTCTTAGCCCACAGTTTGCACACTCTATCTGCAATAAAACATCTTATGATACAACAAGACACAGTAGAGGCAAACATGTCAGTTTATATTTTGCCCAGGACATTTGCAGATCAGTGTCAAAACCCTACAATGATAAAGGACAATAGCTGGGGGAATGAAGAAGAGAAAAACCTGCAGAACAATGAACTCATTATTCAGAAGAATCATTCTACTCTAGCAAGGTTGGAACTATTCTCTTGAAAAAAAAAAAGTTAAAAAGATAATAACATTGAGAGGAGATTGGGTAAGTAGAAGACTTAATTCTAGCCATACATTTGAGGAGAAACATGGGAAATATAATTTCAGATAAAGAGAATCCAACCAAGAGGTAATAATGGTGACCAAATTTCCCTCCCACCTGAAACTGGTGACTGGCCCACAAATCCGTATTAAAATAATAACCTCTATAATTTGGCATGACGTAGGTGCCCAGGACACAAAAATATGATCTTTAAGACCATGCATGTCAGACAATGAAGGACAGTCATCCTTAAAAGATGAGAAGCAAACACTGAGCCTTCTAACAGCCTAGCTTACTGTCTTGGGAGGTTTCCAGCCCACAAGACTTGAAGGGGTAACTCAGGTGGAGCTTGGCATGGAGATGGAGTTGAGGCTCTGGAGAGACCAAGGCAGCCCTGTTCTAAGGACAAAGTATCAGAAAAGAGAGAGCTGCTCAGAGAGAGAATGACAGATATTCTGCATGGAAACCCCCTCTGGTATTTAACTTAGTACTGATCAGCTCATGCATGTGAGGAAACTACTAAGGCTAGAAAAAGAACCATCCAAAAGGATTTAGAGGAAGAGTGCCCAGTACTCACAAAAAGTTGGGAATAGTTCCCAAAAGTCAGATTGGAAAGCCTCGAGATTCACAGGTCATTGGGTAGAGAGTTTCATAATGAGGAAACTCAGTAGTGGGGAATAATTAGCCCTAGAATGAGCATTGATCCGATGCACCTAACAAATCTTAACAGCAAGACCCGGAAGGACCAAACTGCTTCTAAGTACTCGACGGCACCCCACAACAAAGTTCAGGAACACTTCTGAGAATAAAATATATCCAGCGCCCAATAATGTAAGTTTCACATCTGACATCTAATCAGGCAAGCAAAGAAGACAGAAAATATGATCTAAAATGAAGAGAAAAATGTATCAATCAAAACATACCCAGAACAGACACAGATACTAGAATTAGCAGACAAGGACATTACAATCATTACTATAAATATATTCCCTTTGTTCAAAAAGTTAAGTAGAATGATGGAAGATATAAAAAAAGACCCACATCCCACTTCTAGAGGTGAAAACATCAATGTGTGAAATGGAAAACTCACTAGATGGGATTAGTGTCAGATTAAATATTATAGGAGAAAAAAATTAATAAACTTGAAGACATAGCAATAGAAACTACCCAAAATGAAACACAGAGACTCAAAAAGAATAGTTCATCCTTGAGCTGTGAGAAAATGTCAAGCAGCCGATACATGTAATTGGAGTCTCCAAATGAGAGGAGGAGGGGGGAAAATTATGTGAAGAAAAATGGTTGAAAGTATTGAAAATCTGATGAAAACTGTAAACCAATAGATACAGGAAGTTCTACAAATCCCATCTCTAGAAACATGAAGAAAATAACACCGGGACACATTATAACCAAATTCTTCAACACCAGTGATACAGAGAAAATCTTAAAAACAGAGGAAAAAGATAAACTCCATATCTTAATATATGAAAAAGGATCAGAGATAAAGAATCAAAGATGAAGAAACAAAGATGAAGATCACAGCAGGTTTCTGCTCAGAAGCAACTCAGTGAGGAGATGGAAGAGAAAATCTTTGAAGAAAAATAGACAAATCTATATAAAGGCAATCATGTATAGTTAGTAACATGTATTTAGAAAAGAAACTAAATTATTTAAATACAGCAAATTGTATTGGATGCTAAGGAGACTACAAAAACCTTAGACCCCTCAGCTGCATTGCAAAAGGCTTATATAAATAATCACTACTTATTCTTCTAACTCTAGCTTTTATGGCTTTATTTGTTTTAACTGGTCCACAAATCCATATTAAAATAATAATAATAAATTCTATAATTTGGTGTGACCCAGGTATCCAGGGTACAAAATAAAAAGTACCAGATTCCTGGGCTTGGGAAATACACAAATCTACCTTAAATCTTTTTTTTTTTTTTTTTTTTGGATCTGGGTGTCTGTAAATAAATAACAATGAATAGTACAGGCCACATGGTAAGTACTAGAACAGAGGCATGTTTTACCTGGGGAGATAAAACTACACAGATGAGGTGGCACTTGAACACTGAGGTTAAGGAGATCCCTCCACCCTGCAAAGGATACAGGCAGGGATGCAGGCAGTGCCAGGACACAGATGCCAAAGAGCCTTCAAATCTCTATGGTGAATGCAAACGTCAAGAGTGCATCTTGGAAACTGGTATCCAAGGAAGTTTGACCTTCCAACAGGTCACCGATTCAATTATGAAGGGATTTCCATGTCATGTAAACAGACTGGTTTCCAATCTGTAGGAAGCAAGGAACAATGAAAGGATTTACTTGTAGTATAAAAAGAATTTGTGTTTTTATATAAAAATATGAAGGATAATGCAATAGCTTCCCCTGACTCATCCATCCAAATTTTCTCATCTTATGACATGATTTTAAGTAGAGGAGTAATAAGTAAATGATCATGTTAGCGTTCTGAACATATCACAAGGGTAGCAATATGTGTGGATGATTGGCAGATGGAAGATAAGGAATAACATTTTGCAACATTGCAGAGAAGAAATCATCCCCTAGGACTTCCCTGGTGGTGCAGTGGTTAAGAATCCACCTGCCAATGCAGGGGACACGGGTTCGAGCCCTGGTCTTGGAAGATCCCACATACGGCGGAGCAACTAAGCCCGTGCACCACAACTACTGAGCCTGCGCTCTAGAGCCCGTGAGCCACAACTACTGAAGCCCACGTGCCACAACTACTGAAGCCCACGCGCCTAGAGCCCGTGCTCCACAACAAGAGAAGCCACCACGAGGACAACCCTGCGCACTGCAATGAAGAGTAGTCCCCGCTCGCCGCAACTACAGAAAGCCGGAGGGCAGTAACGAAGACCCAACGCAGCCAAAAACAAATAAATAAAGAAATAAGTTTATTTAAAAAAAATACTCATTAAAAAACCAAAGAAATCATCCCCTAAACTAAAGCAATGGCAATGGGGGTAGACAGGGGCATCCAAGCTAGATATACTTAGGATTGTAAAATTGAAAGAGGACTTCCCTGGCAGTCCAGTGGTTAAGGCGCCACACTTCCACTGCAGGGGGATGCAGGTTCGATCCCTGGTCGGGGAACTAAGATCCCACATGCCATGCCGTGCTTCTTTTTGGGGAAATCAAAGATTTTTTTTCAATATCAGAATGTTATTCAAGATGGGCTCAAATGCTGAGGTGGGGGAAAGAATATTTTAGTTGGAAGGACTTGTATAAGAAATGGTACAGAATCAGGAAGGGCCACATAACATCTCAAAAAGAGCAACCACCCTAGTGGGACTTAAAAAAAGTGTCCTCACCAGGGAGGAAAAAGAAGGAGAAAGAGGCTGATGTGGACGAAGGGCTTTAAACTGCCAGCCAAGATTTGGGGAATCATTGGCAGTGTCTGAACGGGAGACAGGGTATGTGGTTTAGGATGGTTGAGAAGGAAGAGGCAGGGAGCTTGGTTACTAAACTGTCACAACTGTCCATCCGATGGGTAATAAATAAAGGAGCTGGCATGGTAGCAGTTGGAGCAGACAGATGCGAGAGACATCACAGAAGCAACGTGTTAGGGAGGGAAAAAATGTTGTAGGATTTCTGGAAAGCCAGAAAGCCTCAGGCTCTAAATTATTAGGTCCTCTTCAAGTTTCCTCTTGTTATCCATGAACTCCAGCCTGGAGTTAGTAATCTGGGCCTATTCATGCCAGCATGTCCCAAAAAGATATAAAAGGAGATACAGAAGTTCACAAATAGGCATGTACATAGATATAAAGATACACAGATAGACTGATACCGAGCTACATCGACTGATCCAGGCACAGCGCATAATTGGAAGGATACCTGTTTGTTATCCCAGAATTCAAACATACCTTACAAGGAGGGAGAAAATGTTGCAAACGTTGGCTCCAGATTCTCCTAAAAAACTGGGTGATAGGTCAGAACGTGAGTGGGATGAACAAGGGTTTAAGCTTTTCCAAACCAGTTCTTCTATCTCTCCATGACAGAGCATTACCAGTATAACAGGCTTGCCTGTTGATGGAACGTAAAGACGTACCTACTCCTTCCCAAATGCCCTGAGTCCATTTATGTGCACACAGAAACCCAGTCCTAAGCTCTCTTCCTAAACACACACCAATGGTACCGTGAGCGACGTTCCATTGTGCGGTCAACCATGCTAGGGCTTCGAGCCTCTGGGAAGTTCCAGGCGTTTCCAAGCCTCCGGCTCAGGACACTACACTACCTCTAAGACTTTCATGAGAGCTATAATCCCCCGCTAAAGGCAAGCAACAGCAATCTGATGGCGAAGGCAGTTTGCATATTTCATCAGTGCAACGATCCCACTCTCAGGCGCCAGGTTCTTTGTTATGGAAGCACTCTCGAATTACGAGGTAGCTAAGTTGGGTTTATTAGTTCATGCTTATGATAACATAGTAATAGCAATTAATTCAATCACGTTCAAAGGAAATAGCATAAGGATCCTACACTGTGATTTAGAAGGCAGAGGTAATTATAGCTCTACCCGATAATTGTATGGTGGATCTATCTCTGTAAGCCTGCCACTGGACGACGCTATGCAGCTTTCATTGGGGAACCTGGGAGCCAAGGCAAACTTCAGGGGCATTAACCCATAAAAACCTCAACTTCTGCTGGAAAAGCAAAGTGAAGATCTCATCTCTGGTGATGTTAACGAGAAGGACAAAAAGGATTTAAAAGGGAGAAGATGAATACGGCAGGTAATGGGAACTCATCTAGGAAGAAAATTCTTAGTTCCTCCTAATTGATTTTGAATTGAGTGAACAGCATCTTGTTAAGACTTCCTCTATGGGGAGGTAGTCTCTGGCCCCTTGTATCTGGCTACCTGCCAAAATAACTCCCCTTGCCCTGTTCTGCTGTTCTCACACGAGAATGAAACAGCTTGGCATTAGAGTCACAACCTGGGTTTGATTATTGCCTACTTGCCAGTGAATGATTTTAGATAAATTACCTGCCCCGTCAATGTCAGTTTTCTCATCTCTAAATTGGAACAAATAACTAACTTCAATTATTAATGAGGTAACATGTAAAAATGCTAAGCGAACTCTAAATACCAAAAAAACCATTCTACCATATATTTGTTACCTGCTACACTGTGATCATAGGAATGCAACAGTATTATATCAGAAACACTGAAATGTTTTTAATCAGAAGTTTATGAAAACTAGTATGTATTACTTTCTAAACAATCATATTTAAAATTTTTGCTATCATCCCTGGTACAGGAGCTCCATTTCAGCTGGTTATTAATGAAGACGCTATGTAAGAAGGCTATATGAAGAAATAGTTGCATAGCTAAGTACAAAAATATTATGTAGTCAACCATGGTTACTGCCTAGATGATGAAACAAAGTATGCCTGAACTGAAATATAAACATCTCTAACATTGTGGTCTACAATAAACTTTCATGTCTCAGGAGAGGAGGTTAGATGGGATTCTCTCACTAGTCTTAAAATATTTGTCTATCAGATTAGCATATTTGTAATAACGTGTGGAACACTAATATCATTTCCTGTTATAAAGAAACAAAACTAACTAGGTCTTGATGTCCATTTCCCCAAAGTATCTGACCCCCAAAAGAAGATGTTTTCAGTTTATGAAAGGGGACATGAAATGAGAATGGGCAAGAAAGAAACTAATAAGCGATGTCTGGGGTTAAGACTCTTTAGAAATTTTCTTAGGGCTTTGGAACCAGACAAGTGTCTGCTCAAACCTGACACCAAACTTAACCTCCCCCAGTCCCCAGCCAATTTGGATGAAAATCAGCTTTGCTTTAGGCTTAGCTATATAAGAATCTGTATTGTCATTCCTAGACCTGTTTAAGCCCTTTTAATAGATCAAGTCAGGATGGTACCTTCATAATTTAGTGTTGTGAATAGTGCAAATAAAGCCTTCAATGGCATCTAATCAGAACATTTTCTTTTCTCTTCCCTAAGACCATTATTCCATAGAGGTCCAGATTTCCCCAGCCTGTCAGTCATTACAACTACAAGCTGCCCAAGCTCATTTGAAAGCCATCAAGTAGCTAATTTGCCAAGATGGATTCAAAAGACATGAGACAGCTTACGGTTGTGGTCTCTCTGACCCCTCCCACACAAAGCAGCGTTCTGAAGCCCGCGGGGAATTTCTTTTGCTGATGGCGGGCTATTGTTTAAACACTGATTGCCTCTTTTTTCTGTCATTCACTTTTTTCCCCTTCCCTGAACTCCGCCACCATCAGTCACAGACTTCATTCATAGCCCACCGGCTGAAAGTTCCGTGCTCAACACACTGACAAAATAAGCCATTTATAGGTCAGAGCTAGAGGAGAAAAAAATCACACTCATAGATATTAACGAAGCCTTGAGTGAATTTTTCTTATCGACTCAAAAGATTTATGTGCTTTTTATGCCAATGAACTCTGGCATATACAACAGAAAATGAGGCAATTCATGTTAAAGTAATTTCATAATGCCAAAAAAAAGAACTATACAGATACAAGGTATTTGAGAAGTTTATGGTATATTTCATTAGGGTCTAAAGAGACCCTGGACCATTTTCCCCAGCCTACTTTGCACAGAGCAAGTACTAGTGATTGGTGGTCCAGACAAGGGACAGAGATTTTAGAATCAGACCTAGGTGTGTGAATTGTGAGTTGATCCCTTATTCGTGATCCTGGAAAACTTACTTAATTTCCCTGGGCCTCAATTCCCTATTCGAAAAAAAGGGGGGTAACATTACCTACCTCGCGGTGTTGCTGGGAGTGATAATGAACTAATTTACATAAAATATTTCACAATCTCTGGCAGGTCAGTGAATAGTAGCTATTATTGTTACTGTTTTATTGTTACTATTTCTTTCTATTCTGTGCAGTAGAAGCTATTTTTCTCGTAGAAGGTAACACAGAAGAGTAATAAGAATAATAAACACATCTGTGATATTAACTATGTGCCATGCATAGTTAATGGATCATTCTATAAAGAAACTGAGGCATGGAGAGGGAAAGTAAGGTGCCCAACGTTACATAATTAGTAAGTGGGGAAGCTGGAATTGAACCCAAGCAGTCTGGCTGCATTACTCTCTGAAATAAATTTATTCTAAATGCAGGTAGGTATCTGCCACACTGGCGGTGCTTACAGTTCTAAGAAACAGAAACACACTGAAACAAACATGAAATCAAAGAGTTCATTGTAAGCCCAACAGAGACCCTTGAGACCATGAAACTCAGGTTCCTAGTCATGACATCCGAGAGCTAGAACCAGAGACTAGTTCTGACTTCAAGGCATTTCAGAAGCAACAGTTGTACCCACACTGTGCAGCTTCTCCCGTTTCCATCTTCAGAACCAAGCCCCTACTTTCTCCAATAAATCTTTCAATTCTGTTCCCCTGCAGTTCAGTTCCTCCATAATCCAACTGGATATTCCAAGGAAAGGAATCATCATGATGCAGTTTAAGGGGTGATGTCTGTCCCTGGACCAATCAGGTCTGCCTCAAGAATCAGGGTCCACACCACATACATCACTGCCAATATTCTCTTAGAAGCTTAAGGGAAAAGAACTATCTACAGGTACCTTGAAATAGATCTTTCCCACCATTACCTTGCTATCCTCTTATCTTCCCCATTTTGAGGTGGTGAGAAACGTAGAAATTGAATAAATCTTTGGAGTTAGTGAGATTAAAAAAGAAACTCTGCCTCTGCCATCACTGGCCATGAGAAATTAGGCAAGTTATCAAATCTCTCTAGGGCTGTCTTCCCAAGTGTAAAACAAGGATAGTAATCATGACTGCCTCATAGGTTTGCTTTGAGTATTAAGTGAGGTGGTATAGATAAAATACTTTGGCATAAATCTTGGCTCTCAGTAAGTGTTCAGTAAATGTTGCCTATATTTTTATCAAAATTCCCAGTTCAAGAGCCTTCATAAATATACTTCAGCCTTTAGAGTTTTGAGACTTCTAAACTCCTGTGTCCTCTTTCCTCCCAAATCTTCTTCTTTAACAGCCAAATAGTCAAGGCATCCAAGGAATCAGAAAGGGCCAAGATTAGATACAAGATTAAACAGAGAGAGGCAGAAAGTAGATGAATGTTGTGTGGTAGAATCTACAGATAGATTCTGATCTATCTGTAGATTCTACCACCTGTCTGATCTCTTTTCCTTAGTAAGAGAATCTCAATTTTATTTATGTTGACATGGCACACAGCTAACATACTGCATTTCCAGCCTCCCTTGCAGCTAGATATGGCCTTGTGACTAAAGTCTGACCAATGAGATGTAAAGCAGAGTTTTGTGGATTTCCAGAAATACATTATGCAATGCTTCTATTTCATGTGACAGAAATGAACTCTATCTTGCTTAAGCCAGTTGTTTTAGGATATTTGTATCAGAATGTAACAGAATATAATCCTAATTTATATAATCAATCTGGAGTCTTCAATTAATTGTCTAATCATTAAAATAGTAGAGAGAGGTGCATTAATCAGAAGAGAATGGATAGGTAGAAAGGAGAAGATAAAAGAAAGAAAGATGGATAAGATACTTACAATTGAAAATCATCTTCCTCAGAAGAAAAACCACATACTAGAACAAAATTTTAGGTAACTTATCTAATGTGGTTAACCTAAAGGGAAATTATGATGATTTGGTACTCCATGCCTAGATACACATTTAGGTACTTTGATGCCTACCTGATCCACTAAACTGTTTAATGCAGTGAATAAATAACTTGAACTTTCTCTGTCTTGATCCCTGTCTTTTTAATGGTCATCATAAAACTTACCTTACAGAGATAATTTGAGAATTATTTAAGACATCACCAAAAATATCTTACTAACATCCTTCCACACTTTCTTGCATCTCTTGTCAACCAATGATTTTTAGACAAAACTATCACCTCTCATGTCCTGACTCCAAAGTCACAAATTCCCATAAAGATAAGCAGAAAAACTCAAAGCTCCAAAATGTTTTTAAGGTCCAGCCTGCCATACCTTATGATCCATGCTTACTTGACTGATGGAAGAAAGTTGTGGCTATAGAATCCTTACTCAGTTCCAAAATTATTTAGCTTCTATGAGCCTCTGTTTTCTCATTGGTAAGATGTTGCACTTTTTTTCCTCCAAAGTGCCTTCCAGAATTTAGAAGATATTCATTCATTTATTCATTCATTCAATACACATTTAGTAGGTACCTACTATATTCCAGGTTCTCCTCAGTCTTTGGGATCCAGAAATAAAACAAAATTCATGCCTTTATGGAGTTTATTGCTAGTGGGGGAGACAGAAAAGAGAGTTGCAAGCTTTATTAAGTTATCATCTTTCTGCTTCTATACGCCACTTTACCATGATGGGGCTGGGACCCTGCAGTCTTTCTGGGCTTGGCCAGCTGCTCTACTAGGTTCGGCCAACAGAGGGCACTGGAGGGAGCCTGCAGTGGTTGGGCAGGAAGATGGAAACTGCTGCTTCCCATTTGCTTCCTCTCTCCTGCCATCAATGCCCCTGCTATGGCTCTGCACCCTCAAAGCAACAGTTGATTCCAGAAGCAGCCAGTGGTTCCAATTTGCAGTTTTTCCACACTGCAAGAACCAGCTTCACTGTACCCCTCACTCTGGGGAAGGGGCACTGCTTGAGGTATGCCCACCCCAGAGAGGCAGTACCCCTTCTTCAGAAGACGGAATTTCAGCCAAGGGAGCCCCACCACCATGCCTCTAAATTTTAATAACTTCAACCTCCTCCTGTTGTTCTTCCAGCCTGTATCAGTCCACTCGGGCTGCCATACGAAGTGCCCTAGACTTAGAGGCTTACACACATAAATTTATTTTCTCCCAGCTCTGGAGGCTGGACGTCCAAGATCAAGGTGTGGACAGAGTTGTTTCTCCTGAGGCCTCTCTCCTTGTCTTGTAGACATCCGTCCCCTCCTGTGTCCTCACATCAGACCTATTGGATTAGGGTCCACCTTGATGATGCCATTTTAATTTAATTGTCTCTTTGAAGACCCCATCTCTAAATACAGCCACATTCAGAGGTACTGGGATTTAGGACTTCAACATATGAATTTTAGGGAAGACATAATTCAACCCCAAAACACAGCCCTAGCTGCTTCCTATGGTTACCATCACTGTGAAACTTCAGTTCCTTTTTTTTTTCTTTTCAGTTTTCTAATGCTTGGTTAAGATTCTTTTATATTAAATTCTCTCTGTTAATTTAATTATGTGGTTTCTGTCTCTTGAAGGGATCCTGGCTGATACAGAATGTCAGATGGTGATAGTATGATGGAGAAAAAAATAATAGAGCAGAGAAAGGGGACAGGAAGTACTGAGGTGAGAATGAGTTTCAACTCACATAGGAGGGTTAGGAAAGACTTCTCCAGAAGGTAACATTTGGGCAGAAACCTGGAGGTGAAGGAACAAGCCATGAGGCTTTCTTGGGGCAAAAGCATCTTCTGGCAGAAGAGGTATCGTGGTAATAAAAGGCACTGAAGTTCTTATTGAACATTGTGTAATCCACTGAGACAAGTCGCTGCAGAGAAAAGAGCTCTTCAATAATCCTTGCTCTGATGGATTGTTTTCCATTGCCTGCGTATCAGTAATAGCCAGTGGGCAATTCTCACATTAAAATTATAATAATCAAGAATTTTGGGGCTGTCAAGGATCTTGTAGTTCAGCAGTCCCCAACATTTATGGCACCAGGGACCAGTTTCATGGAAGACAATTTTTCCACGGACTGGGGAGAGTGGGGAGGGGATGGTTTCAGAATGATTCGAGCACATTACATTTATTGTGTGTTTTATTTCTATTATTATTACATTGTAATATATAATGAAGTAATTATACAACTCACCATAATGCTGACAGAAGGCAGAGCTCAGGCAGTAATATGAGAGATGGGGAGTGGCTGTAAATACAGATGAAACTTCGCTTGCTCGCCCGCTGCTCACCTCCTGCTATGCAGCCCAGTTCCTAACAGGCCACGGACAGCTGCCGTCTGTGGCCTGGGGGTTGGGGACCCCTGTTGTAGTTCATCTAATCCACCTTTCACATGTTGTAGACCTAAACCCAGAGAGGTGAATTCATTGGACTTAGGACCACAGAGATGACAAACTGTGGAATTTGAACTCTATCTCCTGATTCCTTACAATTCAGGAATCTCTCCACAGCACAATGGTGTGCTTTCCACATCAATAATCACAAGTATTAAGTTGACGGAGGCAGATAATCAGGGATGTACACCACCAAGAATGCCCATTTCTCAGGTGAGAACATAAAACCTTATTGTTCAACCATATCTTTGGTGGGGGGGGGGGGGACGGTGTGTGCTATCAAGTGTTTGATACATAAACCTAAAAGCAAGGGCAGTAGTCTGAAGCCTTAATAAAGAAGTAGCAGTAATACCAATGAATACTCTATATGATGGTTTTTAGGTTTCTTGGCCCCTATTGCAGGGATATGCCTTTGGATTCTCTTACTGGTGGAGACCCAACCTCAGCAGTTTCCCTGGCCTCTCCAAACACGCCTGAGAATAGCCCTGTGGAGGTGGCATTCCTCCCCTTGGAGCAGTAACATCTTCCATGTTACTTCATTCTCATTAGGCCACAAGAAACCTCGAGGCAGCATTACCAACTTGTAGAAACCAAAATTCTGGCAACTGATAGAACTCGAATGACAAAGACAATGGCGTGAAGAAAGGTCATGGCATAAACCACTCTGTTAAGAGTGTTCAGACCCTTATCCTACAAGGCTCTAGGTAGGAGTAGTATGTTTTCATGCCATGAAGACAAAGGCATTTGTTTTCATCTTAGAGAAAATTGTAATATCATTTCCATGCTTATTGGCTCTGCTTTGAGCCCTGGAGCCCCATGTAGCTGTTGTACATGAACTCCTGACGGTGAGCCCAGAGAAGTAAGATGATTGTCTTGGGAAGCACAGCAGTGCGTCCAAAGATTTGACACATGCTGCTTGCCCTCCTAAGCCATAAGTTTCCATGGTGTGTTTGGCATAAATGGGAACTTCACATATATTATATTTTTCTATATTTACTGATGATTCATTTCATTACAAATGTTATTAGCAACATTATCAAACATTTATTGATGTTGACTTACATACAAGGCACTGGGACAGCTAATGGTGATTACAAGGCATAAAATTCCCTTCTTTTATATTGAAGTATAGTTGATTTACAATGTTGTGATAGTTTCAGGTGTAGAGCAAAATGAATCAGTTATATATATATGTATATATATATGAGTATATATATTCTTTTTCATTATAGGTTATTAAAAGATATTGAATATAGTTACCTGTGCTATACAGTAGGTCCTTGTTGATTATCTATTTTATATATAACAGTGTGTATATTTTAACCCCAAACTCCTAATTTATCCCTCCCTCCCTTCCTCTTTGGTAACCATAAGTTTGTTTTCGAAGTCTGTGAGTCTATTTCCATTTTGTAAATAAGTTCATTTACATCATTTTTTAGATTCCACATATAAGTGATATCATATGATATTTTTCTTCCTCTGACTTACTTTCCTCAGTATGATAATCTCTAAGTCCATCCATGCTGCTGCAAGTGGCATTATTTCATTCTTCTTTATGGTTGAGTAATATTCCATTATATATATACCCACCTGCCATAGTAGCTTTAGTCAAATAGTTAGCTACATTTATCTATTAAATATATACTATTGCTCATATTGTTGCTTTATTTATTATATTAGTTCCCTAAATATTAAATGTTGCATAGTAAAAGTAATTACACACTGGACTTTATAAGCACAGAAAATTCACACCTTTTGCGTAAGTACGGTGTCCCGTGGCCATGGGAACACATCCAGAACAAGCCGTCAACGCCTCACGCAGTTCAGTCCATCTCGTTAACTTTCCCTCTGATCTGACACCCCTCTGGAACCAACAGACATCTCCCCAGCACACAGAAAGAGCCAATGTAGCAATCGTTCATGCTTTACATCTCATAAGCCAAAATAGATATCACAACTGGTAGCAGAGATACAAATTAAATAGAGACGAGGTTTACTTTCTGCACCTTATAAAATTCCAGTACTGTCACTTCTCTTTTTGTTCATTCCGTGTTTCCCCTCAATCTGGTCCCTCCCTGCCATCCAGGAAATCACTCTGGTGATACAAAGTCTCCCATACTTTCCCAGCTTCCATCTGGGGGAGCCCATGGCTCAGCTGAGGGTTTATCTGCCCACTGTTTCATTTTGGATCTTGCCTCCCAGAGTCTCCTGTGCTAATCATTTACTGTTACCATGATTCTTCTCTCCTCTTTCTGTAAACATAATACCAAGTCCTGATTTCTTATTTGCACCTGCAAGGCTGAAGCTGCAGGTGTTTATCTGTATAGAAGTCACCAGAAGTCAGTGTAAATCAGGGCAGTTCCCCGAGCAACAAAAATTAATATGTAGGAGAGTTCCAGGCTCAGGTAGTGTTTCTTTCCAATTATATTTACTCATTTTCATGAGGTGTTATTTAATTCCTGAGGTTTCCTGATAAATGGTACAAATGCCGTTCCTTTTTCCAATGCAATTTGTGATTCCGTTATGTGAAAAGACACTATATTAAATAAAAATTAGTCTTAATATTAGGTCCCTCTGTTCTCGAAGCAGGAAGCTCATTGCAAAGCAATTCTCATTTACAGCCATACATCTTTGCTTTGAAAACCCTGATAGCAGAAAAGTGCGCAAAGAAGAAGGAAACTGCTTCAAAATGTCAAACAACATCTGTTTCCCATTTCTGAGAATTACTGAGCGTTCTGCGCCCTTTAACCCTTTAGCCCACATTGTATCTGTCCCTTCATAGTTTATGAGCTTTATCTTCAGAAGTCTTTCAGTAAATGAAACCTGATACAGAGAGTGAATCTCTGCTTAAGGTTCTCTCCAAGGATTAGGGATGAGATTTATTAGAACAACACCACTCACGCTATGATACTTTTAAGGTCGTGTCAACATTTCAATTAGAAACCTGTGCTTCCAGGGGGACAGACACAGTCTGTTTAAAAAATAATAATAATTCTCCAGCTTCAAACTGGGAAAGTGGGATAGTCATTGGAGGATCCATGTTTTGGATGATTGAAATTTTGAAAAGCTTCCCGTGATTGACCTTTCTGAAGGGTAAAGAATTATATCCCACAGACTCTGGGATTTTACACTTCAAGACTGTATCCCACAGTCAAAGCAAAAATGATGATAGATTAAATAATTAGAGCAAAAAATCTAAATATGATCGTTCTGGAAAACTGCAAATGAGTCAGTATTTGAACATTTATTTTGAGGACAAGGCAGAAGGCATTTTGTCACATGCAGTAATAAGTCATTCTTCTAGCTATAACTTTAGGTCAACCAGGCAGTGGTGGTTTCTTCTCAGTGATCTGCAGCAAATCTCTATGCCATCTAAACGAACAGTGACTGAGAGGTCTGACAGAAAAGCGTGAGGGGATCAAGGTCAACCAAAAACAAAGCAGTGAATGTATGAGTTCATCTTTGGTGCCCTTCTCCGGATGCTCTGCACTCTCTGTCTTCCCCTCCTGAAGCCCATGATCCTGAATCATGAATGTAAGAGTTAATCCTTTCGCCTTCCTTACCAACTGACACCATCCTTCAGTCAAAACCAACCTGCTACCCACTTGTTTCATTGAGAGCCACCTATGAAGTTAGAAAGGATCCACTAGGTTTCTACTGATTTGCTGACAGTCACTAAGTCTTAAATGGTTGTCTGTCTCAAAGATGTTTGTGTTTTGTAAGGAGCAAAGCTGGTGGAATTTAGGGCATCTCTACAGGGGCAATGGAAAGGGATTTTTAAGTAAGAAATTTAAAAGCCCTCTTCAGATAGCATCGCATAGGCAACAGTATATTTCTCCTGTAATTAAGAGGTTTAATTAATAGTTCCATTGTTCTATAATGTTCCATTGTTCTATTCTCTAGAGAGAATTGGTCATAAAATATAAGTTCCATGAGAGCAGAGTTTTGTTGTTTTGTTCCCTACAAAACACCCAGCACCTATGACTTAAAACATTGTAGGTTATAAATATCTGGTGAATGAAGGAATATAAAAGTTATTGAACATATCAATACCTCTTTATCAGTTCTGAAGTCTTAGTAATAAGTAACCTGCAAACACATTTCCTCAACGCAGAAAAAATAAATCTATTACTGTAAATAAATGGTTATCTATATATTGGCTTCTAGGGTGGGGTGATACAGAAAAGAATCACATACAAAATGAGTAACTAAGAGAAATATCTAAGAGCAATGTTTGCTCTTTTTTTCTGACTTTTAAATACCACCCAAACCTTTACAATGGAGAGTTTGAAACTGAAAGAGAGATGAACTTTTCTGTCCCACCTCCGTGTCTCCTGTTTCTCAAGTAAGAAAAATACCTCCAAAAGACATTTGTATTTTAAAAATATACACTACTTTGCCCATGGAGCCAACCAGATTGTAAGTGCCTTGAAGGTAGGCAGGAACAATGCCGTATTCATTTTTTTTTATACCCACAAAGTTTCTGGATGGTGGGCGGCACACAGCATGTGTTTCATAGAAATTTGTTAGGTTGGGTAGCTTCTTAAAAATTGAGACTCTCCACTGCAGCAGGTACTTTATCTAAACTGCTCAGGACCATCAGTGTCTGCTTTCAATTTCATCTACTCTCTCTTCCTCTGGCAAGCCTCTGACAGCGTGAGAAGAAGAGATGAAAGGAAATAAGACAAAAAGAGGAAGAGTCTAACTGTAAGGTCTTCTAGGGACTTCAATGCTATGAGTGTCTGAGGAATCTTCAAGTATTGCTTGTCTATATATAATCATGTTTCTACAGCAGAAATATTCCCTTTCTGAAAACAACAATGTATTCCTTTGTGAATAAAGTCTCACGCCATTATTAGCCAAGGAAATCCACTCGGCCACTTAACCACTCTTGGTTGGTCCCTTCCCTTGTACCTTTCAATAGCTATACCAGCTGGTCTCAAAACTATTCCCAGAGCTGACATTTTGTGCTACAGCCATCTTCTGTTATTTCTATGTGGCTTTTCTGGAGAACTAAAAATGCACTCATGTGCTACAGAAAT
Organism: Tursiops truncatus; assembly: GCF_011762595.2. NCBI lineage: Eukaryota > Metazoa > Chordata > Mammalia > Artiodactyla > Delphinidae > Tursiops > Tursiops truncatus. The sequence continues at coordinate 153,389,560 of NC_047035.1, read as the reverse complement.
CCTTTCATTCTATTTCAGTTAGCCTACAGAGTTCTAGGCCTTTTCATGGGATCGAAGGGTGCCAATCTCTTGGAAGCTGCAATCTTCTGGTCCATTGGAAAGAGGGAGACCCTGCATAGAATCCAGAATAAATACATAAACAAATGTGTTGTGACCCTAAGTGTTTATGTCCTTAGTCTTAAGAGCAGTTTCTTCAGGAGAATAAGAAAAAGAAAAAAAATCTCTACACACTGGCATAATCATAGTCTGATGTCATTCCAGCAACTTACAACAACAAAGGCATGGCTGTTTTTCTTGTTTGTTTGTTTGTTTAATTAAATTCTTTCAAGCCATGTGGAGCAATACTGCTGGGTAGATCTTGTTAGAAGAGATAATTAAAACACAAACAAACTAGTTCTTTCATTTGCACTAGCAACCACAGCACGTGCTCAGGACGATACCCTCACCAGATCCCCAAGGATCCTTAGTATGCAAACCAAGTCTCCTTTAGAAATAGGTTCAGAGGTTTGTTAGAGAGCTGGAAACCCCTTCACACTGAGAAGGAGATCAGGAAAGTCTGATCTCTGGCAGAGATCCCTGGAAAGAGAGATCTTTCAGGCAGGAGATCTCTGGAAAGTCAGACTCTTCCTGAGACATCGCCCATGGAGCCCAGCAGATGAAATGATGCCTTCACGATAGGCTCTCAACAGACTTAGGGGTCTCAGAAAAAGGGCTTTCTCACTCCGCAGTCTCTTGACTTGAAGTGAGGCAATCAGGAGTCTCTAGGTTTTCCCAAAGAGGATGAAAGTGGAAAAAAGAAATATATTTGTGTATATGTATGTTTCCCAAAATGCCAGTAGATCCTGTGTTCAGATTCCACGTCATGTGATCTGATCTGGAGTGAAACATCAGTCCCACCACACTGTTTATGATGTTTCTAGGGGAATGGTACGTATACTTGGCAACCTTACTAAATGCAGTAAGCTATGTTGACCTGTGTGGATTCTCCGTGACGGCTTTGAGACAACGTAGCTTTTGGAGTGAGATAAACCTAAACTGGAATCCCGTCTTCCTATGTGATCTTGAGAAAGTCATGGTCCTTTCTGAGCATCAATCTTCTCAATCTTGAAATTGGGGAGGATGAGACTTGGACCTGGAACAGGTGTTTGTCGTGCTAATTCCCGAGGCCCGTTAGCATAGCTGTGATGGGCAGTTGTAGGCACGTTTCTTTCTTTTTTTTTAATTAATTTTTGTTGGAGTATAGTTGATTTACACGGTTGTGTTAGTTTCTACTGTGCAGCAAAATGAATCAGCTCTACGTACACACATCTCCTCTCTTCTCTGGATTTCCTTCCCATAGGCACGTTTCAAGATGTCCCACCTGGGGCACAAGCGCTGGTGTCTGCAGCTTTTCTGCCTCTTGGCTTTCTCTGAGGACCTTGGAAAGCACTGTGTACGTGCACCAGCCCAGTCTAAAAGTACGGGGCAATTACCATCCCACCCGGACTCCTCCCTGGCAGTCTTGAACCAGTGGGGCACAGGGGTCACTGCACAAATGCCCAGCCTCCCAGGTCTCTGGTAGGACAGCTCAGAAGTAGTCTTTTATGGCCTTTCTCTTATTCTGTCCCATCCCATACAAGTCCATATTTCAGGGTAGAAGAACCTAAACTAAGACCTTTCTTATTCTTTTTCTCCACATTTGTGGCACAGCTCAAATAAGATAACATATGGAAAGATTTCTTTGTAAACTCTAAGCATATGGGCAAATGTCAGTTACAAATATGAAAATGTTACTCGCCATCATTTTGATCTATGTGTACATTGAAAACATTGAAATTATATTATTATTTTACATATTTCTCCTATTATGAACGTGTTGTATCTGTTAGGTTTATAATAAACGTGTTCAGGAGACGAAAGCTATATGCAGCACTAGGAAAACATAAATAAGTGAGCAACCTTGGTGGAGGGAATTTACCCTCATCCTACCAGATCCCTGTAATTTTACTCTTGTGTGTTCTCTCTTTAGAAAGTCTCTCCTAATCTCATCTTCCCATCTAGTTCCTCCTTACCCTTCAATACTCAGCTCATTCATCCACCCACCCATTCATTCACAGTGTTTATGGGACGTTGCCATAAGCCAAAGTTAAGTTTACTCTAACACCTTCCATCTCAAAAATGCCAAATCCTGATCCCATCTCCTTCTCAGGCTCCTGCCCTGGCTCCCTCCTCCCCTTCACAGCCGAATGTCTCAAAACAGTCCATATAAACTTTCTTAACATGCTCATCTTCCATGCCTCCAGTTAACCTAAAACTTCTCTTGCTAAGGTCATGAATTGTTACTATATTAATAAACTCCAATAGACAATGGTTTTCATTTTACTTGACTTCTCAGCAACTTTTCACACTCTTGGCCCCTTATGATTCGGTTTTATGTGACTTCTACTTCCATGGTTTCCTCTTACATTTGTAGCCAGTAGTAGAATTTTCTTTTCATTTCTAAATTTTTTTATTTTCAGTACCTTGCTAGTTTCTCCTTCCCTAAATCAGTTAGAGCTCTGAGCTACAAGCAGCTATAGCCAAAGATGGATGACAAATAATTCAAATTAAGTATTATGAGTAGCTTGTAGAATCGGAGGGAGGCTCAGAAGTATGGAACTAAGACAAATACCAGAAATCATCCCAAAGGACTGACTGGTTCTTAGAGGCAGGAAACTTTGGCAGGAAAACAAGCACTGGTCACTGTGGCTAGTAGCACAGTGATGGTTTAGGTGCCTGGCAGCCAAAAATAATGGCAATTAGCCATTACTTTTCCACATCAAATCGTGTCTTAAGCTTTCTCTAAATTGACATTTCCTCTGGTGAAATCTCATCAGCTCCCATGACCTCGAAACTCTCTTATGTATCAGTGTCTCTCAAATCTTGACTTCTAACTTGGACCTCTTTTCCGAGGTTCAGATTCATGTATCCAAACACATGCTTGGCAGCTCCATTTATTAGATGTCTTGTATCAATAGTATTTTAAATTTAAGAGATGCAGATCTGAACTCATTCTCTTCATGCCCCTTCTGCCTGTCTTCTTCATCTAAGTAAATAGCAATTCCATCCATACATTTCCTTTTTCCCAAAACCTGGTAGTCATCCCTGACATCTACCTCTTTTTAACTTGCTCATCCAAGTCCCTACCAACTCTTGTCCATTCTGCCTCCAAAATACATTTGCAATTTGCCCCTTTCTCCACTGTCACCATCCTACATTAACCTACCATCTTGTCATCTTCCACAACGGCGATAGCTTCGTAATTGTCTTCTTGCCTCCATTCTTGACACATCCAATTTACCCCATCACAGCAACCGGTATAATTTGATAAAGCTTAAATTGGATGATGTCACTTCCTTAATCAGAATGCTGGAATAGCCTTGCATTTGAAAATAAATTTTCAACATGGCCCTTGGGATCTAGTGCCTGCTGACTGCTCCAAGCTCACCTTGAGCCATTTTTCTTCTATCACCGTTGCTCTGAACTGAACTAAGCTGAGCTTTTAGTGCACTATCCTCAAATTATTTGAGGTCAATATAAAAATCCACTAAAAAATTTCGAGGTACAAAACACAACCTCACTAGTAGACTGAAATGAAAGTAAGTTTGAAGCCAAAATCTGCCATACATACCGTTATTTATTCATTACATTTTTATTTTTATCAGCAAGTGTATTTATTTGCTAGGGCTGCCATAACAAAGTATCACAGACTGGATAAGTTAAATAACAAAAATTTACTTTGTCATGGTTCTGGAGGCTAGAAGTCCAAGATCCAAAAATATTTTTGGAACCTTGAGGACTGAGACGTGCAATGCAGTCTTACTAGGTCTGCATGTAGAGAAGAAAAAGAAAATCCACAAGAGAATCTTCCTGGAGACATTTGAAGTTTCTCTCATTACTTTCCCAGTTATAATAAACAGCTGATAATCTCAAAGTAAACTGCTTCTGATGTCTGTCACTTAATACTAAGCCACTATATTTAGCATTCCTAGATAAATAAATTCATTCCTGGCCAATCCTGGAATTAAAGAACCCAAAAGAGCTTTAGGAAATTCCCCTAGGTAATTGATACTTTTAACGGAGTCAGTCTTGGATTAAATACCTGAAATGAAATGTGGAGATGGGAGGTAACACCTAGGAGCCAACCTTCCATGGCCAAAAAAGAATCATCTGGATGGCTTACTCCCTCAGAAAATCAACTATCAAATATCCTATTCAAACTGCATCTTGAAGCATGAAGATGAAAGCTGAGTATAAACTCACTAAGATGATTTGGAAAGGAGTTACCTTGATGTCTTTAGAGAACCTGACCTTGATTCTGTTTCCTCCTCTGCCTATCAAATGGGAACCTAGTTTTCCTGGTCTTTCCATGAATATATTTTCTCCTTCCCTTGCAGAACAGAGACAGCCAGGATGAGCACCAAATGGTGGGTCAAGTGGGTTTATTTAGTACTTTGTCTTCTCCAGCTGGGGCCGCGCCTTTCAGCCCAGATGTCCTTTGTACGTGGTGCTGTCTGACATTGTTTAACAGGATGATGGCCACACTGACAGTAGACATTCCATGTGGATCAGAAATGTGGAACACAATCATTTCCTAGTCACTTCTACACCATCAGCCTCTGTCAATTATTAAATGCTTATTTCAATGATACCCCACAATAAAGCAAAAAAGTTTTAAGTTTTCTGTTCTCAAAAAAGTATCTGTGCAGAAGATCTAGATTTTGAGAAAACTATATTCATGCAAATCTGTTCTGCTCAAATTTAAGGAATCAGGCTCAAAAATCATATTTCTGTATCATAAAAGCTTTGGTCAGGCCTTACTTTTATTTGTTACTTAAGCAAATAGCATGGCCTTGAGAATAGAAAAGCTAACATATACATTAATATTAGTGACACACAGCAATCTGAGACTAAGCTGTCACAACTGTGGTTGGATTCAGTAAGACCAAGATGATCCAATCTGCTCATTTGTTATCTGCTTTTCACTGAATGTTTGTATTGCCCTGAACTTTATATGTTGAAATCCTAACCCCCAGTGTGATGGCTGGTAGGTGTGATGGTTGGGAGGTGATGAGGTCATGCGGGTGGAGCCCTTGTGAATGCGACTAGTGCCCTCATAAAAGGGACCCCAGGGAGCTCCCTCCCAACCTTCCACCATGTGAGGACACAGCAAGAACATGGCTGTCTATGAACCAGGAGGTGGGTCCTCACCAGACACAGAATCTGCCGGTGCCTTGACCTTGGACTTCCCAGCCTCCAGACTGTGAGAAATAAATACTTGTTGTTTAAACTACTCAGTCAATGATATTGTTATGACAACCCAAACAGACAAAGACAAAATCGTGTTGCAGGTCTTATGCTTCTAGGTGTCTACTAGGCACTTTGAACACATTTAAACTAGTCCCAAGTTAGATCACTTAGTTTTTCAGTCAAGTTTGATTTGACTGTAGCTGAATGGAAATTATTCCTTATTTACCCAAATCATCATTTCTAATAAAATTCATAATTTCACTTTTCTGTACACTTCATTAAGCAAATTGAGGCAACAACCCACTTAGAAATAACATCATAGGACTCTAAGTGATAAGACCAGTCTATTCCAAAAGAAAAATATAAAAGTTATTTTCCTCCAGGTCCCAAGATCTTTTCCTTATGCTTTTAACCCAAATGAGTCCTAGTTTCCATTCCAGCACCCAAGTCACCCCCTCACACCTTCCCGCCCCTGCCCCACTTCACCCTCTGATGCTTTCATATTATTCCAACCGTTTCCACTCATAAGGAAAGAAAACAATTTAACAATCCAAGGTTATTTCAGACTAAGATGAAGGTATCTGTGCTTTAATACATCACTTCCTCTAGAATGTTTGGAGTTTAAAACATCTTGGAACCCGCTGACCACCTCTTGGTGGAGAGTGGAGAAGATATACAGATACACAAATACCCCACTGTGTGACAGACACTCGTAGAGCTGTTTTCACAAGGATTGTTTCATCTAATCCTCACAACAACCTTTTTCTGTAAGCCTAAAATATCCCTTTTTAGAGGTTAAATAAATCCCCTAAGATCGCAAAGCTAATAAATGCTAGTTTCAGGATTCCAGCCCAAGTCTGTCTGACTCTTTCTCTACAGCTTATGGGCTTTTCACTCTGCCAAACCCAACCCAAATGAACCTCCAGTGGGACATTTTAGTGCTGGGGGATTTTAACACTGGCTCATGAAGGTGAGTGATATCGTTGATCAATAAAGCCCCTCAAGTAGCAGGAAGTAACCACATACTCCATCTCTGTGTCAGATTTTCTTTCCCTACCTGTGTTTTTTTTCTTTGCCACATTCTAGCTTCAATGCCGCTCCATTCCAAACTAGCCTTGCATTTTTAAAAAATCAGTTATTATTCATTCAGTTTTTAGACTGAAAATCCTCTAAGGACCTCAAGGCACCGTATAGAAAAATATTGCATAATGAATGATAAACATTGGGATTACCAGGAGGATACAACTGAGAACTCTGCATCCTTACTTTTTTCTAGTTCTGGGGAAAGTGGAAGTTTTTATCAAATTGAAATGGGCTCTTTACCCCATACCTCTAGCCAGTCTTCTCCCTCTTGCTGAATATGAAGCCTTGATTAGACAGATTTTCTCATTTGATCCTCACCACCATATTCCTAAAATGTAGATATATTGCTTCACCAACATCCAGCAAATACTCCCTCCCCAAATCATCAGTCTTCACTGCCTCTCCAGAATGATTTAAATCATCAAGGAAACAAGACCTAAGACCTCCAGCAGACATTTCCAATTAATGCATCCAGTTGAGCATGAGCCATCTGATGCAGTCTATCTATGGCCTCGATGACTCTAGCTCCACTGGAGGCAGAGGGAGAAGTGAGATGACAGACAATGGGAGGCGGTATGTACAGACATGGGCAAGAAGATGAGCAAAGAGGTCAACAGGGACTGTCCTTCTAAGGCTTCTCCAGGTACCAGGTGTTATGGTTGATCTGTGTCCCTCCCTCCCCAGAAAAAAGATATCTTAAAGTCCTAACTCCTAGGGCTTCCCTGGTGGCGCGGTGGTTGAGAGTCCGTCTGCCGATGCAGGGGACACGGGTTCGTGCCCCGGTCCAGGAGGATCCCACATACAGCGGAGCGGATGGGCCCATGAGCCATGGCCGCTGAGCCTGCGGGTCCGGAGCCTGTGCTCCGCAACGGGAGAGGCCACAACAGTGAGAGGCCCGCGTACCGCAAAAAAAAAAAAAAAAAAAAAAAAAAAAAAAAAAAGTCCTAACCCCTGGAATCTCAGAGAGTAGAGAGGGTCTTTACATGGGTCGTCAAGTTAAAGTGAGGTCATTAAGGACAGCCCTAATCCAATATGACTAGTGTCCTTCTATAAAGGGAAAGTGTGGACACAAAGGCAGACAGGCATGGAGGGAAGACAATGTGAAGAGACACTGGAGAAGACAGCCGTCTACAAGCCAAGGAGAAAGGCCTGGAAGCCATCTTTCCCTCACAGCCCTGCTCTGAAGGAGCCAACCCCTGCTGGCAGCTTCATGTTGGACTTCCAGCCTCCAGAACTGTGAGACAGGACATTTCTGTTGTTTAAACCACTCAGTCTGAGCTATTTTGTTATGGCAGCTTCAGCAAACCAATGCACTGGCCTAGGTAGGGCTCTGTGGAATCTCCACGTTGCTTTCTCATCTGTGTGGGTCTCCATCTCATCTTTCCCTGCTTCTGTCATAAAGAAACACACGATTTGGGTGCACGTATCCTTTTGGACCAGGTTCTTCTCTGGGCACACGCCCAGGAGTGGGATTGCAGGATCATATGGTAGCTCTATTTTTAGCTTCTTAAAGAACCTCCATACTGTTCTCCACAGTGGCTGCAGCAACATGGATGGACCTCAAGTTTGTCATACTGAGTGAAGTAAGTCAGACAGAGAAAGAGAAATATTGTATGATATCGCTTACACGTGGAATCTAAAAAAAACAAAAAAATGCTACAAATGAACTTATTTACAAAACAGAAACAGACTCGCAGACTTAGAGAAGGAACTTATGGTTACCAGGGGAGAAGGGAAGGGGAAGGGATAGTTAGGGAGTTTGGGACTGACATGTACACACGGCTATATTTAAAATGGATAACCAACCAGGACCTACTGTATAGCACAGAGAGCTCTGCTCAATATTCTGTAACAACCTAGTTGGGAAAAGAATTTGAAGAAGAATAGATACATGTATATGTATAACTGAATCACTTTGTTGTACACCTGAAACTAACACAACATTGTTAATCAACTACACTCCAACATAAAACAAAAATTTTTTTTAAAAAAAGAAACACATGATTGCATTTAGAGCTCACCTGGCTCATCCGGTATAAACTCCTCCTCTCAAGATCCTTCACTTAATCACATCTTTTGCAATAGAAGGTCACATTCATTCTTTGGCCATGTTCACAGGTTCCAGGGATCAGGAAGTAAATACATGGGCTGGGGGGAAGCTTTTTCTTTTTTTTCTGCCTAACCACAGGCCCAAACCACAAAGCCACTTAGGTTTACGTTTGGAAGCCTGTCTCTTAGAGATCACCACCGCTCCCTAACGAGGAATACTCATTTCAATTCAAGTCCCAGACCCCACATAAAACTGATCTAAGCCTGTGAGATTAAGATTTAAATGTTGACTTGAGTCATAACCTACCTTTTCTCCCCTCTATTTATAACACCTAGGCAGCGAGTTATCAAAACGTGAAAAAGTTGGTTCTCAATCATTCTCAGCTCTGATAAGAGTAAAAAGAGAAACCGTTTTCGACCCTCATTTATACTTTTTATTCCAGGACCCAGGGTCCTAGTCAGGTATACGAAAGCGACTATAAAAGCCCCCCACTCTCTTAATCTCAGAAAATGTGTGCAAAGCTGTGTGTTTTTCTCCTCGGTTGTCAGAATTATAACAGCTCCACATATGCATGCAGTTTTTACATCTCCACAGCCTGGAGAGCTTTAACGTTCTCTAAGAACGTATATGAGTACAAACTTTTCTCTCTTTTACTATTTCTTTCTTGGCCTCAACCACCCAAATCCTTTTCTCTCTAGGATCACATAGCACAGAAGAATAAACTGAAGGTGAGTTAGAACTCCTAAAAGTACTCTGGAAAAAAATAGAAATAACGATAAATTTTATAATTTCCCAAAAGGGGATTTGGGGGGAATTTGTAGTTAATTGGCCTAATAGTTGGATAAAGGAAAGATCTGGGGTTGAGCATCATTTAGGACTTGCCAAAGACTAGATGTATAATGATGTTTTAAGTATTTTATAAATATATAAAATATTTAGAAGTGCTGTTTGAGATGGGGAATTATTTGCTACACTTCGAGTAGTGAGGCTTTAGAAATTCAGTGATGCTTGACCCTAGCTGTACATTAAAATCTTCTTAAAAAAAACCCAAAATACCAATGCCTGGGCCACACCCCCAAAACCCCCAAATTGGAATTTCTCCTGAGATTCTAAATGCAGAGCTAATGTTGAGAATCACAAGAGTGGAGGCTTGTTTTACTGATGGGGAATCAAAACCCACAGAGCGAGGTGGCCTGCCTACTAGCTGCCTGTGTGTGATCAGGAACACAAAAAGAAAAGTCTGGAAATAGGGAGCAAGAAATAGTAAGAAACTTGAAATGATTGTAAAGGGAAGCAAGGGGAGTTGCCCGCAGCAGAAGAAATGCGGTAACGGCTGCCAGGGATGAGGATGGAGAAAAGATGGTGGTGGTGAGGTCCCCCATAAAAATGTAAATCCTACTTAACCCTTTATCACCCCGCTGTGAGTACACCAGGGCACTTTGGAAAAATATATCTGCGGAACTTCTTACTAAAAGTTTAAAGTTTGGGGGAAGCCGGGCAGAAGAGCAAACTCTGAAATTCCAGAACTGGACAGTTAAGAAAATCCCGCAGAGGTAAAAGTGAGGGATTAGCCATAGATAGTAGTTTCACCAAGTTCACCACGTTTGTGTAAGATTCTGTTGTCCGTTGGCTATACTCTTACAAGAGTTGGTGAGTTGAAATTTGCTGTTACAACAAATTTGCTACCATCATTTTCTATACATTTACTGTCATCAATCCTGCCAATAAAAGAAACTAAAACTTATTCCAGGCTAATTAACAGCAATTTTGTTAGGTGACGTTTTTGCCTCAGATGTAGCAGATCGCCTGGATATTACTGATTAATATCAAAAAGAAAACCCTGTAAACTCCAGTGTCTATTTCTTTTCCCAGGTTCCTCCCCCTGACCTATGATTCCCACGAATTCTTATCCAAGGTTTTGATGTGCTAATTTGCTCATCTGTACACACCAGCCTTGCTTGGTTTAATGAATAAATATTTAGTTTTGACAAAGGCAGGGTAAACAGAAATCTAATTCATGAATTTGATCATTGTTTATCCCCCCACAGTGACCCTCACTTGAAATTGGCCTTGAGTCTTATCAGCCTGCTCCTTTTTATGCCTTTGCATTTCATTTGCATATCAAATATATCATTTTAAACAGGCTCCGCACAGCCTTGCTTGCAGGCGGTTACAGAACCAGTTGCCCACTGGAGCTGCAGAGAAACATCTGTAAACCCACTGTGATTAAGGGAGAAGAATGGGGGACAGGGGATTATCCTCGTCTCCTATTCAGATTCGCTCCTCCAGAAATCAAGATCTTTCCTGTGTCCTGGTTTCATGGGTTTAATTGATTGATTGATTCAATCTTTAATGTAAGTGTTTACTCTCCTGAAATTAGAATGACAACACAGGATTCTCCAACATTGAAACTTTGAGTTTCCTGTATCACCAAAACCTCACTTGACCACTAAGGATCCTCAACAGATTCTCAAGTGACTCCACTGAAATGCATTATCGTTACAGAGAATTAGGGTGCACTGGAAAATTGGCTTCAATGTATCGTCCTTCCCTTGAAATAATTTCTCCCTAAATTAAGGACAGGCAGATGGTGGCTACCGATTCAAATCAAGTTCCACTGTTCTTTAATATTCGGGAATTTAGATTTCCAGTATTATGAGAGCTACCGTCATTCTATTCATATCACTTTGTAATTTGTCCTGCCTGCATTTACCAATCCACCCCCTACTCAGAATTCACCTTTTATCGTTAAAATGACAATGACATCCTTTGTTTGCTAGATAGTCTAGTGTCATATTCAAACGTCTGGTCAGGTTAAAAATATTTCAGAGATTTTAGAATCATGTTTCAAAGCTGTTTCATTTGTATGATCCACTTCTCTAAAGAGCACTTTAGAGATGTGATCTCTAGGCACTTGAGAGTAGGATAGCCAACCAAGTTCCAGCCCTGAGCCTGATGTCTGACTTTTACGAGCTCCAGAAGCAGGAATGAGAGGAAAATCACACCATCATAAGCTGCTGCGGTGATTATGCACCTTGAAGTAACACTGCCTGCTTTTTAAAAAACTAAGATATTATGATGTAAAGCTATATGTCCGTTCAAGTCAATGTACCAAATAAATGAGGCAGGAATATTGGAAAATAATACTATGGTTCCTTACCTAGGGCACCATTACATGGTGTATCGTGGCCAGAGCGCTGGATCTGAAAGCAAAGGCCTGAGTCTTACCCCATCTCTGTCTGCGATGAGAGCAAGTTCCATCCTACCGGTGCATGTCCACGTCCCCATCCAAGAAAGGAGACAGTTGGATTGTATTCATAGGTATTAAACTGTGCACCTCAGAAGTGTTATTAAGTGTTTCTTGAAAGACTTGTGCGGTCAAATAATTTGGGGGTATCACTGAATTTCACACGCACGCACAGAGCACATTCTTGGAGATTTGCAATATGCATTCGTGTATCAAATGCCTCCTTGAGACACTCTGAAAAACGTTTACAACAAATAAATTGATTTAGTAATGTTTCCCAAACATATTTCCCCAAGAATACTATGTGTGTTCAAATAGTTCAGGTAGCGCTGGACAAAAGTTTTCAAAGGGCCTTCCAACTACCATCAGGCCCGCCCCGTCAGGTGAGCCAGGCTTGTTACTGGTGTCAGAGGCTAGTGGCTAAATCTGGGGCCTAAGAAACAGACGACCTGGGCTCAGACCCATAGCTTCTCTGCTTCCTTGCTTTGTGACCTCAGTTCTGTTATTTAACTTCTCTGTACTTGGTTCCTTCACTGTAAAACTGAGATAATAATATCATCTGTTTCTTAGGGTCGTTATGAGGATTGAATGAGTTAACAAAATATATCAAACTCTTAGCAGATTACCTAAGCCCTAGTAAGTGCTATAGACGTGTTAGCCTTGTTGTTCAATATCATAAACCCTTGTCAGATGCAATGATCTAAGAGAAGGAAGATTAGGTGAAGGAAATTGATGTTTACAGAGCATCTACTGTATGTCCGTGATGTACATACGTAATCTCATAAACCGTCATAATAAAACTGAGATCAAAATATAATTATTTCATTTTACAGTGAGTAAAATAAAACTCTGAGACGCTAAGGAATTTGCCTTTTATTACCCAGATATTAAGATGAAAAAATAACCCCCAAATTCAGGTATCCCTGACTTCAAAACTCAAGTTCTTTCCACCACATTATACTGCAATAAAGGGTGAAAAGGAATAAACTTTCTATCATTTAATAGATGAAGAAATAAGGTAGACAAACTAAAATAGATCCTAAGATCATGAGGTAAGATTCAAATTGAAAAACTATCCATATTCTGTCAACCAGCCCTATAACGTATTCATTACTGGACCCTAAAAGTAGAAGGAACTGTGAAAAGGAAAGAAGGAACTATCTCTAATTTTGATCTGGTTACAATTTTTTTAATTAAGGATACTTTATCTCTTAATTCAGTACCTACTGTATGGATTATGTCCCGTTTTAGCAGAGATTTGGCTCTCCCCTACCCAACTCAGATTATGTTTTTAGAGACGCATAGGTTTGAAGTAGACATTTAAAGGTCAAATTAATTCTACTGCCTCCAGAAAGGATTGGATCAAAATAATTCTCAAACGATAATCCTTCACCCTATTCTACTTTTACATATTCAGAGAGGAAAATTCTGTGACTTTGATTTAAAAAAATCAAATATTAATAATATATTTAAAATTTCATAACATGCAAAGACCTTTGAGACATTTGTGAAAATAAAAACACATTCATCAAAAAAAATGAGAAAAATAAAATAAGAAGATGAATTGATTTTCCTTGATGGAGTACAGTATTGTGCATTAAGAACTGAAATTCAGGACGCAGGGCTTGGGGAAGTAATTTATTGGATATTAATCTTCCCTTTTCGCCAGCAAGGCACAACTTTACTTAGATATGTCTGTTGCATCCAAAGTTTTAAAATATGGGTCAAGAATATAGCTGTGCCACGTATCCCAGACTGCTATTCTGCTTGGTTCATCTAATCACTAAAACTGGTTTTTTTATAGCAATGTCAAAGATGATAGAGCTTAGGGACTTCCCTGGTGGCACAGTGGTTAAGAATCCACCTGCCAGTGCAGGGGACACGGGTTCGAGCCCTGGTCTGGGAAGATCCCACATGTCACAGAGCACCTAAGCCCGTGAGCCACAACTACTGAGCCCGCAAGCCACAACTACTGAGGCCCTCGTGCCTAGAGCCCATGGTCTGCAACAAGAGAGGCCACCGCAATGAGAAGCCCGCACCCCACAGCGAAGAGTAGCCCCTGCTTGCCGCAAGTAGAGAAAGCCCACGTGCAGCAACAAAGACCCAATGCAGCCAAAAATAAATTTAAATAAATAAATAAATAAATATTTTTAAAAAAAGATGATAGAGCTTAGAGAGATTTCTATGCAAGTTTAAAAGGTCAGACAGGTGGGGCTTAGCCTGCAGTGTACTTAGGTGGAACTGCCAGCTGGTTGGGTTCCATCGTCAGAGCCTGTCCTGGGACCACAGGGCATCTGATTGAATAGGCAATACAGTGTTGGGGGGTGGGGTGGGGGGGTATATCTCAGCATCTGAAAATCTGAAATTCTCCACTTAGTGAGTGAGAGAAGGGATGAGGATAGGTACTCTGATGTGGAGGAGAGACAAAGTCTCTGTCTTTGGTAGTTGATGATGATGATGAGAAATTCACACAGTGGTTGACCTAGGACTTACTTTAACCTACGTAGCAGATAGACCGGCTATCTATCTGCATGACATAACTAGTACCTCTCTCCAACAATTTGAATTTGCAGGAGTACAGCTTCATGAGGGTATTCTTTGCCAGTCTTATTCCATCCCCTTTCTTTGCTTTCAGATATAAATTCACTGGAATGAGTGAGTTTTCCCTTGGAATTGCAGAATGCCGCGCCAACCTCAAAAAATGAAAATGTTTTGCTCAAATTTGTCCTTTGGATGTTATTTCCCCATTCTCAGAGAACCAGTACATGTTGAGGCTTTTTCCTTCAGGACTAAAAGAGATAAACATCGATATTGGTCCCTGTGGGTGTGGCAGAAGCTACCTTACCAGAATGTAAAAAAATAAATGGAAAATTCCTAAGATCTTAAGATTTTTGTGATGCAAATGCAAAAGAATTCTTAGCCCTGGCAATTCCTGCCTTTCTACCTAAGGTTATAATTAAAGGCAATGTAAAACAAAGTGGTGGTTGTTGGGAGAACAATTTACAAGGACATTCTGTAATCTTGTTGACTTTATATAACGTCAGGATCTTTCCAAAAGCTGACCTTCAAAGGTACAATTGAATGAGAGCAAAGGGAACTGGAGTTCTGCTTGAATTTCCCCACGAGCTTATTGCTTACCAGCCTTATCTATGGTGTAAAATGGCCAAATCCATCATTGGAGAGAAATACTCCTTATTTGTCTGAGCAAGGACTATCTCATATTTACAAATTGCCAAACAGAAATGACCATTATGAATCTCTCACGAGCACTGTAGAGGAGGATAAGCCAAGAGCATTTATTTCCTAGGCTCTATTCTTTAAGAAAATCTAGCGTTGCTTGTTTTGTTTGTTGTCATAATCTGAGGTCCCGAAACACCCGTTGTGCCCCTAAGATTGTTCACTTCACTTTTTTCAACTTTGAACATTCTAATAAGATTCCTAAGCATAAACCCTTCTACTCTTAGGATACTACTTCCATTTAAGGAGAATCCCTGACTCCTCTTACTAAAATGAAATTTTATGCAGAAAATTGAATGCAGAAGCCATTCAGAAAGTGACAGTCTTAAAGGAAGCCTCATGTGTTAATATAATCTTCTATGTGTGTGTACAAGAACCAGACTTTTGAGAGGCTTGTCAGTTAAATTGTGCCATTTCAGAGACCAGAAAAAAAAATTCACTTTCCCTAAATAACTTTCCAGTTTCACAAATACTTATGCAATAGAGAAGTTTCTAGAAGCCCCCTTTCACAGGTAAATATGTTTCTACCCAAGAGATACTACTCGTTAGCCCAGGTTAGTTCATCAGATTAGCAGAGCATAGCCCTGAGGAAAAGAAACACAGGACAGGTAAATGTAACAGGGCTCCTCTCCTCAGGGAATGGGGAAGGCAGACCAAAAGCATTCTTCTAGGCTGGAAGCTATCGGTCCAGAAATCCAAGTCACCAGAGAATCACATGGCTGTCAGGCTCTCTTTCCCAGCTGCTAGCCCTAGGCTCACTCTGAAGCTAGGGACCTGAGTCTAGCGTCCAAAAGCCAGACTCTACCGGTGAATTTTGGTTCTACCCTTCATAAATTAACCTTTCTGTGCCTCAGTTTCCTCACTTATGAAATGGGAATAACAAGAGTAACTACTTCATAAGACTGTTGAATTAAAAATTGATTTAATTAAATAAATTGTCCTATGTGAAGCACTTAGAATAGTGCATGACAAATAGTGTTATCTGTAAATAGCATCAAGAATCAATAACTGGCCCCCATTTTTGTAACCATACACACACATAAACACACACACACACAAAATCTATAGAAAAGGGTTGGAAGAATATACAATGAATGTGAATGGTTCAATGGAAATTATGACTGATCCTTTTAATTTGTTTCCCTTTTGTATTTTCTAAATTCCCTACAATAAATATGATTAGCTTGACTGTAAAAATCTAGAAAAGACTAATTAATGCTTAATGTGAAAGGATGATCATTTGTATTTTATTTACAATAACAAAAAATTGGAAACAGAAAAGAGTGTCCATAAATAGGGATTAGTTCAACAAAGTATGTTTCATCCATATATTACACTTATGCACCTACAATTTTAAAATGTAATGTTGAAGAATGTTTATTGGCATAAGAAAATAAGATAAACTGCATGAAAAATTAAGTAACAACACTGAATAAAAATCAATTCCTCTTTTATTAAAAATAAAGTAAATATAGTTTTATTTGACCATAAATAACAAAATGTATATATTCCCAAAAAGCTCACAGTGATTAGCCTTGCATCACAGAATGGCAGGGACTCAATTTTCTTTGTATATTTTTATAAATTTTCCAAATCTTCAATAACAAACACATAATGCTTTCAAAACAGAAGAAAACAGTAACTGTTTTAAAGTAAATAAAGATTAATTATCAAAATTCTAGTCCAAAAATAGAGAAGTAGAGATTCAGGCAAGGAATTAATTTAGTAGGAAAAAAAAAGAAAAGAAAGTGGTTGATCTCGTTGTTCTCCTCTGCACGTAGATGGCACTGATCAATTCCCAGATTGTATGGGTAAGGACTGGGAAAGTGTTAGAACTAAGAATGAAAACTTTTGGAAGACAATTCAAGATGCTGAATAAGAGATTAGAGCTGAGCCATGAGTTCCAGGCAAGAGTGTCCCCACATCTGTCCAGCATGAGTGTGGAAGAGCCAAGGCAAATTCCATCCACTACCAGATTCTACCAATAGCCAACCCAATGCACACTCTCAAAACCAAAGGACCCAATGACTCTTCCTACTGTTAGAATTTCTGTGGAAGTTAAAGAGTGAAATGAGAGAAAAATAAATATGAGTAACCTCATTTAGTAAGTAAGGAAAGGAAGACCCGGTCAAAGTAAAGACAGTAAGTCGCTCGAGTCCTGAATGAAACCCAGCCGAGATGATCTTGGTGACTTCGGGGGGGCGGGGTAAGATCAAACCACCATCCTTTTTGACCCTACTTCTCCATCCTAATAAATGTGTAGGTATTAAAATAATCGAAACAGAATGTGTTAATTTACCAAGAGAGAGTAGGATTTTTAAAATAGTGCTGAGTTTACAGGAAAACCTTAATGCCATGAAACAAATTGTTAATGATGGCATCCTACAA